>NC_090928.1:955877715-965877715 GCF_040938575.1 Ambystoma mexicanum | reverse complement strand
TGCCCCTTCCGCCAGTTCTAGCCATCATCCCCCAGCAAGTTATTTCCCCAACCACCTGATTCCACCAAGCTCTGCTAACCTTTACCCCTGTCAGAGCCCCTACAGTCCCCCACTCTTCTCTTTCCCCTAGGTACTTCCCCTTCACCAGTTTCTTTCCTTACCCACTCCTTCCTATCCCCACACTCCTTATCCATTCCCTTACTTCTTCTGTTACCCAAACGTTACTGTAACACATTCTCGTTCCCCCACAACTTCCCTTCCCTTTTTCCCCAGTTTCCATTCTCCCTTACCAGCCCCCTCTCCCGCAGTTGGGGTTGGAAGGACTTCCAAGCCCCCTAACCCTCCCCATTTCCTGGGGCCTTCCCCGAGTCTAATACTCCTGGGCGCGATTACTTCTAAGCTATTGGCTGCACAGTCCCCTAGGGGACCTGTCAGTGCTTTTCTAGGGGATCAACCTGTGACTCTGCCATGACTCTCTGCTGGTTAGTGGTGGCATAGAGATCCCCCAGACACCAGGTTGTGGCTCACCCTGGGGCAAGGGACTTCCCAACAACTTCCGCTTAACCCGCACACATCCACACTTATTCTCACATTAATACATTAGAAAGGCCCTCCGGACGTGTCCGGTGGCGTGTCAAAATTGTAGAGGAGCACCGGCCCCGTCCTTCACCATTGTGTGAAAGTGTCTCTCTTGCGTCCACTGAGTTTCCACCATCACCTAATCTATTGTAGCCTGGGCCCCTTCCCTCCCGTCACAACAGACAACATACGCCCTTGAAACCCGGTGAAAGCAAAGAAATCCCTGCCTTAACCAAAGGGTGACTTGATTGTTTTGACCAACAGAAACCTTATAATGCCATGACTTAACCCTTAACCCTGGGCACCAAGAAATGCCTCTACATATATTCGCTGTCCACTGTTAGGTATGGGCGGGTAGAACTTCAGGTGGAGGGCTGAAGAAAGAGGCTGGGCTTGGCATTCCCCTGCTTTATATCCGTTTCCCCAGAGCACAGCCAGTTGTGGCTGGGCCTGAGGACACTCCTCCCTCCTGGGGGGTGTGCGAGGTGGGAGTGCCACCCCCTAATGATTTGATTCATTAATTAGGCACAAGGAAGCAATGTTGGCAAACCTCTTGTTAACCGCTGGCCTGACTTTGTCAGTTTGTAAATAGCTCCTGTTGTGAGCAGTGTTGCATCCTCTCCCGAATACTGCAGGGCTCCCTTCCTTGAATCGTTGGGGTGAACTCCTCCCCCACTCCCAAATCTTATTTTAGCCATTGAGCACCCCAAATGTGGAACCCATTCTGTTTAAACAAGCGTTCTGTTGACAGGAGAATCTTCCCCTTGACTTCACCCTCTGCCCTCGCCCCTTACTCTCATATAGCCACTGATGTTATCCCTCCTAGTCGTATTAGATGGCATTTAGATTTCCGATTGTTTTTAGGGCATGTTTGCATAACTGCACTCGAAGTAACTAAGTATGGTATTGCTCCCCCGTTTTATACCTGTGCAACTCTGTAATTAGACACCATTATTTGCAAGTAACCGCTACCTTGGAAGCTATGTGAGCCCCACATTTTCCTTTAGTTGCCCCCATGAACGTTGCCACCTTGAAAACAAAAGACAAAATGCATTAGTATAGGTCATGACACATTGATTCACTTCCCCACATTATTAGACAATCCCCGCTTTTCTTGACTTTTGTTTAGCATGGGCAATGCCTGGGGGTGCCTAATTGAAAATTTGTTTCATTTTTTTCTTTCACGTCCCACCTTGTTAGCATTAATTCACTCCCCACATTATAACCCCCACCCCCTAAAAACCCAGAGGCTTGCTTTTCTTAAATTGAGTTCCTGGGATAAGTTTTCCCCTATTACAAGAGGCATTTTGTCCAGTTGACTGATTATGTGATTTGTATTGGGAGTCACTGTGCAACTGGTGGGGTCTACTGCCCTTGCATTGCTGAACGTAGTTGTTAATAGTGACCATTGGTTTTAATCCCCAAGAATAGGTGTGACATGTACTGAATGTGTATGGGGAAAGGTTTTGGCTTCCTTATAACTACTGTTCGGTGTTCCAAATAAAGTTTGTACTTCAGTCTGGTACCTTCAAGCATAGTGTTGTGTTTTTATAATTGTGATTACATATAAGGAGTGACAGTGCTCGTTACCCTTGGAATTTATCTGGGCATACCTGTATTTAATTATATCATTTATTTTCCATACTTGCAGGGTAATTCACGGAATTAATGTGCACTGAAAACGGGCGCATGCGCTTGAAAACACGCGCAAGCGCCAGTTTTCGCACGCATACGTATTCATGGATCACATTGCGCGTGGCTTACCTGAGACCAGCGCTGAATCCGCACGGGTCCAACACGTCACTGCAACACCACGAACGCCTTACGTGATATGGCTAGCGAAGGCGCACACCGTCCAGCGCACACACCTAAAAAGGTGGCAGAGCGTTACGGGGAAGCACCGAAGTAAAATCCTTGCAACGCCCACATACGTGCTAACAACACGTATTCATGGAATGGAACAGGGCTCACCGGCGCGTGGCAAAAGACGCGCAAACCCAGAGACACATACACCAGGTGAAAGCAGGCGGAAGCGCCCCCGCGTACCAAAGCCAATGCATAAAAGTGTGCGCAAACAACAAGCGCGTGTATACAGCTACGATGAATGTACCATTCCTCGCAGCAGTGATCGTGGGACACCGTAGGAGGAGGAGGAGGATAGCCAGGCCCGCATTCTTTTACCCAGGACCAGCCTTTTTGGGATGCCTGATGACCAGGTCTATGGCACGTATAGGTTTCCACCCCATATCATCCTAGGCCTGGTCACTGAGTGGGAGGATGACCTCACATCACCCAACCTGTGTTCCCAAGCAATGAGCCCCTTGGAAAAGGTGCTCAATGTCCTGCATGTTTTGGCTACTGGGTAATTTCAGCGGACAACTGCCATAGTTGGGGGCATCTCACAGCCCACGCAGTCACGCTGCCTACACCAGGTGTTGGCAATCATGCCTGCACGCCCCTCAGTCCGCAGGCACATATACATGCCCAGAACACCCGCAGAAAGGCAGGCCGTGGTCCAAGACTTTTACGGGGTAGCACACTTCCCCAAAGTGTTTGGTGCCATTGATTGCACCCATGTGGCCCTACGTCCACCTAGGGCCACTGAGCACATCTATCGCAACCGCAAGCACAGGCATTCCATCATCGTACAGGTTGTATGCGATGCCAAGGGAATCATCACCTCTGTCTATGCAAACTATCCAGGGTCTACCCATGATAGTTTCATATTCAGAATGCACCCCTAAACTGGGACCTGGAAGCTGGGAGGCATGGCAACACATGGCTCATTGGTGAGTATAAATGCCTTTGCGCATGCATGTCACACACAGACAAATAGACAAACCTAATTATCACCTCCCCAGGGGACAGTGCCTACCCTCTGAGCACCTACATGATGACGCCAATACGGAACCCCACCACACCACCCCAGGTAAGATACAAAACAGGCCATATTGCAATCAGGGCCATAGTGGAGCGCACATTCGGAGTGCTCAAGTCACGTTTCCGCTCCCTTCACCGCTCTGGTGGACAGCTACCATATGCACCCCCAGTAGTGTGCAGGATCATTGTGGCAGCATGTGTCCTGCACAACGTTGCAACACGACGGGGCGTACCGGTGGACATGGTGGTGCCCCCACATCCCCAACCACATGCACGCCCGCTGCGCATGGGAGGGGAAAGGGCACATGGCGAGGCAGCCCGTACCCAGCTTGTGGCTCAATTTCTCACCTAAAATCCCACCCCTGCGGAGTGCACACAGGCCTGGCACATTCCAGGTGACAATCGATGATGACAAAGGGACAGTCAACTGTCACAACCTTACCACCCTGAGAATGTGTCCTTGGAAGTGCTACATTGTGTGCATCCCTACCTACTTAAACAAAGCCAATCGCCTGTGACCAAAAGTCACACATTTAAGGTGCATAATCCACTACCCCCTTTCAAAACAGCACATCCAAATACTGGTATGTCACCTAAACCCTCCCAAACCCCATGTCACCCGCCCGACATACCATGCCATGGCATGCAATGTGAAAGCAACAAAATAAATGCACAACACATGACACAGCTGTCACAAAGTGCACCCTGACAAATGGAAACAGGCCAGAGACAATTCCCTCTGACACATCAAAATAAAACTGTACACATGCACATATATTTACCAGCATAACATATCATAAACACATGACCCAACAGTGACAACGTCAGACAGTGACCAATCACAATAGCACAAGTGTCTCAATGTGACAAAGCCACTACATGGACCCCTCCCATCCTGAGTGTGTCGCTGCTAGCTAAATGTGGCAGGGTACCGCATACAGCATGAAGTGCATCAACAATGGAGACAGGCATGGTAATACATGAAGATGTAACATGTAAATATGCACAATTAGCAATATACAAATGAAAATGCATGTCATCCATGCACTGGAGAAACCATCATGAATCCCCACTAGGGGTGTATACAGTTTGGACTTCAGACGGGCCACAGAACTGATGGAAGCCCAATGCCTCTGTGTAAGTTACTGTCACACAGTGCCCTCCTTGCACGCCCATGGAAAGGGGAAGCAGGAGTGGCATATGTGTCTGGACCCCAAGCCTCAAACACGAGACAAGCCTGTATGGGCCCAGCCGGAACACAAAGTGGATGCCTTTGGATGCCACACAAAGCAACACACTGTTACATGAATGCACAATAGACAAACAAATAAAGAATTAAAAAACCTAAAAAAATAATTAAAAAAATAAATGGACATGGTTGAACAGGTGGGGGGACCACCCAGGAGGGAGGAGGTGCAGGGCGCACCTCAACACCCACATGTGTGGATGTTGAGAATAAAAAGAAAAAAACCTCCATGGGCTCATGGCCTGCACAGCTAAGCTATAGTGGGAGTGCTGTTGTCGCTATTGTCACCCACTGGTGCAATATGAGAAGGTGTGCGTGGTATGGGAGGCTGACCACGCATAGCCCTGGCATGCTCCTCCATGGCAGCAAGCATGCGGGTCTGAAAGGTCTGGTTCTGCAGGACGATGGTCCGGAGGTCCCCATGCAGCACCTCACGTGTATCACAGAGTTCCGCCTGCAAGACCTCACGTGACACATAGGTCACCTCACGGCTTGCCTGGAGCTCAGCCGAGATGGTGTGTGTCAGCTGCTCCATCTGCTGTTCAGCCCATCGGTCCCTGTTGGCGGCTAACATGTCCTGCCTGTGTGAGCGGCACATGGACCGCGTTGCCTGCTGCTGGAGCTCCACCTGCCTTTCGGGGGGAGAATGGAATTAGCCACCCTTTCCACGCCTTGAGCCATCATCTCACATGATGCCTCCTATTGCTGTGCAATGACATACATGGAATTCTCCCACACAGTATTACCCGGTGGCGCACAGCCACCACATTGCCGGACACCACACCTGTCGGGCCCAAGCAGACCTGGTCCTTGCTGTGCTGGCGCGGCCTGTGGGTGCAGGACTGCATTCCTCCTTTGATCTACTGCCCCAGGAACAGGAGCAAATAGTGTGGAGCGTGACCCTGCATCCGTAATCGCCACAGGTGGACATAACAACACTGAATGGCCCCTTGAGGGGTCTACCCCCACTGCAGGTGTGTCGGACAGAACAGCATCCATGCCAGAATCACTCATCTGCGACAGCACATATGGTTCAATATCCGATTCCGCACCAGAGGTACAGAGATCCTCAGAGGTGAACTCAGAGGCACCCCTGGCCAGGATGGTCTGTAGCAACAATGGATTCTTTTGCGCTATCACCCCACGGCCTCCACTGGTGCCTGATTGGGGCTCTGAATACTCCACCCCCTCCGCCATCGCCTCCTCCTCCACTGCTTGCAGTGCCTCATCACCTGCACAAAATCAAAAAGAAGACATGACCACACATGTTAACAGCATAGGCCACACACATAGGTATTACAATGTTGACAGCCAACACATGAAGCACCCATGTGACACATGACACAAACTCAGGCTTGCATGCAGTGCCAATGTAATGGAGCGGGACCCTGAAAGCAAACATGGATGCCTGTCAAATTGCAAAATAAGACATGTACTGCATGGTGCATAGCACCTGCATCACACACAAGCTTGTGACTGGCATAGTCCTTCCATAAAAATGACAGATGCCAACACACAGATGCACGTAACATAGCCATGGCAGAACTGTCAACCAGCCCCAGATGGAAGTTAAATACTACTGTCCGTGATCCATGTAAAATGCATGTCATCAGACAGTACATGGAAATCACTACGACAAAACACACATGTGTCACAGGATTCAACAACGCTAGGGTGTTCAAATACAGTGAAGGGAGGCACATGGACACATTAATGCTAGGTCACTTTGACATCACACAAGTGATTAGGCATGTTGAAGGGTGAAACAGGACTCAGAAGTGTGTGGGTGCAGTGCAGTACATGTGTACGGCCTCAACTATCAATAAAAAGACAAAACCAGTAATTTAAATGTCGTGTCATGATGGCAGTGTAAGGGCAAGTGCAGTCATCATGTGCAATGTGTTGCCAGTGGGTTGTAGGGATACAGTGAACCCCAACCACAAGAGCGGGGGATGGCTTGTAGGCAGTGCATGGGTGAAAATGGTAACTCAGAGTACCCTGTTGTAGCAGACAGTTGGGCAGGTGTCAAGTACATTCTCACAGTCATCTGGGAATACAGTAGGGGAGAGGAGGACAGAAAGCACAACACATGAGGAAGCGTCAGTAGTGCCCCAAGACCCGGAGAACCTACAACAGCAGTTGCATAGAGGCAGGGAGGCTGTACCAGAGGAAGGCATCCACTCGACACAGCCGAGAACCACAAACTAATGGCCATGTGGAGCAGCTGACCCTGAGGGAGCAGGAAAAGGATGATCAAATACCATGAGAAGGAAGAAATACCGGAGATGGAGTTGGATGAGGGGCATAGGGGCTTCCTTGGCATGCACGTGGTCCATGAATGAACACTCATGGCCACTGTGAGCCTGTGCCATCAGCACAGTACAGGTCTGGCAGAGTTGCAGAGGGAAGAGTGTATATTCACAGAAAATGGGGAACAAGCTGTTGCAGTAGTCTGCCATGGGAATCACCAGTCTCATGGAGACAGTGAGCTGCTAAGGGATAGAGAGGCAAGGAAGAATGCCCCTGAGGAGGATCAGCTTGCAGGGTGACCTCACAGGGACTTCAGTCATGTGATGACAGAGGACCAGTGTTGAGTGGAAGATCATCACATGCTATCCGCAAACATGTTTTGGAGCAAGAATATGGACAAGAGAGGCTGGCGAGTGATTGACATGGAAGGAGGGTGCAGGTGTGTTGATGAGGATTGCCTCCGTGTGCAGCACATGGCCTGTATGCAGTCTGCATCGCAACAAGCACGTATCAGTCAAGCATCGCATGGGTCACACATGGCAGCCATGACTACATAGCCTGAACTGGCAGTCAATCACAACATATCACCCAAGCAACATACACATGGCCTGGACACACACGCATGAACACTCACCGGACATTGTCTCATAATTTGGGAGGTCTCCCATG
This sequence comes from Ambystoma mexicanum, assembly GCF_040938575.1. NCBI lineage: Eukaryota > Metazoa > Chordata > Amphibia > Caudata > Ambystomatidae > Ambystoma > Ambystoma mexicanum. The sequence continues at coordinate 965,870,091 of NC_090928.1, read as the reverse complement.
CCTTGGATCTGACCCTCTGCGATGAACTCTCCAGCGATCTCCTCGTGTTCAGTGAGTTCATCGTCCTCTGGTGGTGACCCACTGCCAGTCACCAGTGTAGAGGCATAATTAGAAGCCCGCTTGTTTTTTGCTCGGCATCGGAGGTCATTCTAACACTTTGAGCAATCATCAGCTGTGCGCTTCTCACATCCCAAGGCACTAATAAGGTCCGCGATGCACTGCCAGTTGGCCCTACGCTGAGCAGGCGTAGTTCTGCACCCTGCCGTCACCAGCATGTCGCGGCCGCATACCGACACATAGCCCAAAACATGCATACGCGTGGAACATGCAGGCTACTATGACCTCAGAAATGGGGTATGCGACACACAGGGGAAACCACAGAGGGAAAAATACATGCGTGACTCACCATCTGCCTGGGAAAATGAAGAAAAAAACACGCGCGTGTGAGTGTCGGCAACTCCCACGCCAAAACAAGAAGTAAGCACTGCTGCAGTGAACAAGAAGTATGCACTGCCACAGTAGTGAGCAAATTGCATGTGAACCCACAAGAAGAAGAATCTCACGTGTCGGTCCCCACGAAAAGCACGTACAGTACACTGGCGTCCTACGCGGACCTTTATCCGGTACTGAACGTCCTGCGCACGTCACGTAACTTACGTGCTTAGGGCCTTTCCTCTGATTACATGCTAACTCGCTGTTTCCGCACGTGCGCAGTCACTCTGCATCCGGCTGGCCACGCTAAAGCACATGGAAGACCCACGTTCCTGCCCACAAGGCCAGACAGGGGGTGGCACCCTGCGACTACAAACATATCCAGAAGTGCAGGTCCAGGACCCTCAACAAGGCCTGGCGCCTCGTCGCGCCTGGTGATGGAGTGGGGCACCGGGGCCGGTTGACCAACAATGAGATGAGGGTCCTGGAGCGCATCAGCCCAGCTCTGCACACCCAGGTCTTAGAGTTGGAGCTCCGTCCGGAGTCGAGTGGTAAGTGTCCATGTGTACTTGTCTAGCGTAGTGCATGTTGAGGTGTGGATGGAGTGTGCACCTTGGCCTCATGTCTGGTATGCCTCATGTACGGATGTCTGTGTGCATGTCCATGACAGTGCTGCATGTGAGGCCAATCAAGCGTGTTCCACATCAATGGTGTCTGTGTTGCAATGCATGATGTGCACCAGCATGTGACGACGCACACGTTTTCATGCCTGTGTCTGGACTTGGCCATGCGAGAGGTGTGAGACATGCATGCTTATGTCACCTTCATGGACATGCATGGTGTACATGTGCGTGTGTATGAGTGGTGAGTGTGTAACTGGCCAACCCCTTGGATGCATGGCACATGTGCATCTCAATGGGTGATTGACTCATGCGGCCCAGTTGTCCACAAGTGCGCTGTGACGGGAGGTCTACATGGCCTGATGCATGACTGTCAGGTGATGTGTGTGCATGTGTTGTGCATTTTCCATGATACATGTGAGGTTCAATCCCTCTTCTGATGTGCCCACAGTGCCTTGTACATAGATGCAAATGTTTGTTGCACGTGGCATGCATGTTTGTGCATGTATGTTGCTTGCACTGAGCTGTGTGTTGTGGAGGGTGATGATGGCTGTGACGATTGACAGTGCCACTCATGTGCATTTGCTTTGTGTCAAGCAGACATTTGTTTGGTACACTGACGCCTGTGTTCAATGTCTCCTTATCCACCGCGACGATGGAGGAAGAGGGCGGAGATGGCGCTGTGGAGCACCGCGGCGGGGATGCCTCCGCCAGGCGGAGACGCAAGGCCCAGTCATCCTCCCAGGTTACAACATCTTCCGGGAGCAGGGAGACTGGTGCTGCGTCCGCAACTACGGCCGCAGCTCCTGAGGGGTGGCCCAAGAAGGTGAAGTTGGACCCGACTCATGTCCCCCCAACCCCACCAGTGACGGCAACCTGCAGGCAGGCCCCGACCCATGTCCCCCAGCCAGTGACGGCAACATGCAGGCAGGCCCTGACTCATGTCCCCCCCACCCCCACCAGTGACGTCAACCTGCAGGCAGGCCTGACTCATGTCCCCCCAACCCACCAGGGACGGCAACCTGCAGGCAGGCCCCAACTCATCTCCCTCCATCCCCACCAGTGACGGCAACCTGCAGGCAGGCCCCGACCCATGTCTCCCCTCCCCTACCAGTGAAAGCAACCTGCAGGCAGGCCCCGACTTATGTCCCCCCACCAGTGACGGTAACCTGCAGGCAGGCCCCGACCCATGTCCTCCCCAACACATTGTCCCAACATGCAATCATGTAGCAAATGTCCACTAAAATTCCAACACACGCTGCCCCACTCCCCCCCCCCCCACAGTGCAACTCAATACCCATCCATATTCCCCAGTACATGCCCCATGCCATGGGAATCACAAATTCTCACATGCATGTTTGCAAACACATGACCAACATTGATCAACAGCAGGGATACATAACAGAGCCAATGAAGAGTGACACATGCACCAAACCATTGAGAGCAGACACCACTTTGATCATAAGGAATATAAATGTAGTAAATAGTAAAATCCACAACAACTGAAAGACAACCATGAAAATGAAAGAGAATGCAATGAAAATGAAAATTAAATAGAAAAATAAAATAAATGGTATGATAAAAAAAGTCTAAACTCCAAAAAGTAGTCCATATCCAAGGAATGTCGTCCAATAGCAACCAGAAAAAAAAGAAAAACCATTACTCCATGGTGTAAATAAATGCAAGAAAAAACAAATGACTCAAACTATGTACAGTGTTCGAGGGTCCATGATCCCAAAAAAGATAAATGCACCCTAAAAAACCCTAGAAAAAATATGAACTATTTACAAAATGTGGAGCAAATTCCATTGACTCCAAATCATAACAAAAAGAAAGGAAACCTACCACTAAACAACTATTTACAAAGGCCGCGGACTAGTCCTACGACTCACCATTTCCCCCAAGAGTTTCGGCCAGGGCATCATCGAACTCTGCATCAATATCCCAGAGGCGGGCCTGTGCTCCCTCTTCGAGGGCCTGCAGGGACTCCCTCATGCTCCTCACAAACTCCCTGCGAGTCTCCTCGAGGAACTCCGCCCGCCTCTCTGCCCGACGCAGGGTGTTCTCCGCCCTGGCAATGGTGAGGTGTGCCCCCCATGCCCGCTGCCGCTCTGCACCGATCTGCCAGCCCATTGGCTGCAACATGGAAGACATCCTTGTGCCAAGGTCCACATCTCCCTTCTGCCCGATGGCCGATACCTGCCCCTCTGATGTTGATGGCCCCGAGTCCTGTCGCCTCCTACGCAGAGCCTGCCGCTGCCAATAAGCCCTGTGCCTGAGCCTCCAGGACTGCCTTCGGGATGATGACATCCCCCGGGCAGTCGTGCACGTGCCCTGCTGCAAGGTGCCTGCACAACCTCCATTGCCACTGTTCCTGTTGCTGGGGTGACCACTTGTCCAAATACTAAGCAGGTCTACAGTCTAGAATAAATGACTACAGCCGAATAGGATTAATATGTAACAATACCCTGACTCTTTGTTTTCACAGCAGAAATTGTTCCATGTTTGAAAATCAGTTAATCTTGTTATATGAGTGCTATGATTACTTTAATTCAATTGTTTTCTTTCACCTGTGATTTGTTAGTCCCAAGAATTTAGTCTTGTAAATATATATGTATCTTTTGTCTATATATACCTTCAACAAAATATGTTGTATGATTTTGAACTATGTCATATGATTTTGGTTGTTTTTAGATGTTTCTTTTTCTTAAATTCAAGCATATTAACATTAAACCTTTTTACTCCATCAGAGTGTACTCTCACTTTGTTGTTTCCCTTAGTGACCTTTTGGGCACAGGTCCAAGCCCTTATCCTCAAGTACAGTATTTTTTGTAAACCAATGACAATGAAATGAATATTGTTCTTCATGTGGATTTTTTCTTCGTTTGTTAATTAGAACCTCCGACTCCTGACTGTGGCAGGGATGTGGTCTCCACCAGACTGGCCGCCGTGGTTGGGACAGGTCCACAGGGGGCCCTGGTGGCCGGAAGACGGCAGGGTGGAGGACTGGGGCATAGTGGAGGAAGAGGAGGAGGGGGTCGCAGCAATGCCCAGCACGCGTAGCAAACCTGCGACAATGAGCTGAGCTAGCATGAGGGCCCAGACCTCTTCGTGATGACGTGCAAGCACCCGACTGGAAGCCTGCACATCATCACGACGGGCGTCTGTGCGCCTCGCGATACTGACTAGCATGGGCTCCACCCTGTCGCGGATTGCCTGGTCCGCAGATAGTGGAAGGTCAGTTATCTGCGGACGGGTCTGGCCTGAGGCATGCCCGCAGGTTCATACTGATGCAGGCGCAGTTTCAGGCACAGGATTAGGCACAGGCCCCTCAACGGTGACCTGCACTGCCTCCTGCCCCGGGACTCCACCAGTTGCACCTGCCTCCTCACCCCTGCCAGGCCCCATGTGCTGGTCTGATGTAGCCTCCTCCTCCCCCTCGCCCACCACCAACCTGGATGACTCTGAACGGTCTTCCACTTTGGGCCCTCACATGGGACCATACCCACACCACTAGGGAACCCCCCATCACCCGTGACCATACCCGCAGGCATCCCACACCACAAGGGACCCCCCAACACCTGTGTCCATACCCTGCAGGCAGCCCACACCACAAGGGACCCCCCCAACACCCGTGACCATCCCCGCAGGCAGCCCACACCACAAGGGACCCCCTCCAACACCCGTGACCATACCCCGAAGGCAGCCCACACCACAAGGAAGCCCCCCATCACCATACCCCACAGGCAGCTCACATCACAAGGGAGCCCCCCATCACCCGTGACCATACCCGGCAGGCAGCCCACATGGGACCATACCCAGCAGGCAGCCCACACCACATGGGACCCCCAACACCCGTCCCCACACGCGTGGCCCTTTCCACGCGATTTGGCTGACCCAAGCAGGGTACGGGATTTTGCGGGGTACGCAAAGCCCTTTTCACGCGATTTGACTGGCACAAGTGGGGTACGCGATTTCGCAGGGTTTCACTAGGCACTTTTCACGTGATTTGGATGGCGCGAGCGGTGTACGGGATTTCGCTGGGGTTCGCGAGGCCATTTTCACGCAATATGACTGCAGCGAGCGGGGTACGCTCCAATTTTTCACGCAATTACGGGGACTGTGTGCTGGGCCAAGGATAGCGTGGGGCCTTGCACTGTATTGGACATTTCACTGGCTTTTTCCTGCGCAAGGGGCGGTGTTGGGGGCATTACTGGCGCAGTTGGATGTTCACTGCGCCACGGCTAGTTATGGCACGGGAAAACCATGAATACGTTTTGCACGCTATTGCTGCTTTGCGCCACAGCTGGCGCTCACCTGGTACCCGCTCCCTCTCGGAACGAGGCGCTTGCGCTGCTTCTGCGCTGGATTCTATGAATCAGCCCCATAGTGTTTCAGTGTGATTGGACCCTTTGTATTACAATTTAATCTTTACTGTTTCTTTAACACCCCCCCCCGCTCCCTTAAGATAAGCCTGGCTGCTCTGTCTATGCTACCATGAAGTCAGGCGGTACAGCCTTATACTAAGAGTGGAGTCTTGTACTTCCTCAGTTGAACGGTTTTACTATCCATAAGTTGTTCTTCCTGATTCCTGTCTAACTGTTCAGTGATTCAACTTATGTGGGAAGCCCGACCCTATGACGCACTGCCCCCGAGCATCTGCTGTCTAATGGGCTATTTGTTGTTAGCGTTAAAGCCTGTTGCAACTCAGCCTGTGTTTTCTTTCGCCCTCCTGTTTGCCAGGCCAAGAATTTACCTGAAAAGTGTGATTTGGTAACTGTTCCACTCCCTGCCACCTCGCTGCCCTTAACTTGTTCCCCAGACCCGCATTTCGGGTTGTAATGGCGCCCGCGCCTGCCTGCATTGTGCTCAGGTGCAGTGTATGTTAGGAATCGTAGTGTCCCCTTTCTAGCCAGCCGTATTCCACCTTAGTTTCGTCCACATCTGTGGTTGCCCCCTTTGTACTCGGTCATGGTTACTACACCCTTCTTATCAACTTGCACACAATATTCAATTCAATAAACTCTCGGGGTAGCCGGTACCGTGACCCTGAACCGACCCCCGGAGACCCGTGTTTTTTTAGATTCAGGCTCATGGGCTGTGGCCAACAGCATGTGGCCAACAGCATGTGGCTCTTGGTTTCTGGAGTGGCTGGTTTTCTGATAGCTATAGCCGGTAAGATAGCTCAGTGGGTTGAGCGCTGGCTACTGCAATATGTGTGTGATCTGCAGGTACGACTCTCAGCAAGGTCAACTCAGCCTTTCATCCTGCTGAAGTTGATAAATGAGTACCCACACAGGTTGGGTGATATTGTATGCATATTTGTTCTATATGAAGCGCTTAAGTGTAAGTGCTACATAACATCACATCTTTATCATTTGGCCTTGGACGCCTGCTTGCATTCACAGTGATTTGGTAATATGGGCCTATACGCACTGATATTAACGATACATATGGTGATCCATTCTTGCATGAAATGTATATCCCTTTACAGTGATATCATAGCCATATTGTTTGTGGTGTACTTTGAAACAAGGCTATGTGAAGTCACTTCCTGTTTGGTCGAGGGGTGAAAGGTGGTGTTCCATCATTTCCTGTGATGTCACTTTGGGGTGGGAGTCAAATGACATCACTTCCTGTGATGTCATCAGAGGTCAAGGGTTGTGTGATGTCACTTCCTCTACCCCTGGCATTTTGGTGAAATTACGTCCCTGCAGAGACCTCCAATATTGAAATGCACTGCCCAATGGACATTACACTGACTGTGTGAAATTCATTTAAATAGTGACCTATGTGATGATCTGACCCACGCACATGCCCTGCCGCCTTAACCAAAGTATCGGAGTGGCTGCACGCATGGTTTAAGGTAATGCAGCATGCTTTCCATTAAGCCATTGTCGCATCCCAAATACTGACTCAATTTCGCTATTAACTTTACAAACCATTTTTTGTGTGCCTATTATTTAAACATGTTAATGTTTTAAACACGTTCCAGATCTTTACAGTAATGCGGCTTGCATCTTTATTCTGATATCTCTTCTGGCAGTGCTGAGTCACACATCCCGCCCAATGCCCCGAAGCAACGGGGCTGCAGATCCGCCCCCCAGCACCCCAACGTCATGTCCCACAACGGAAGGTAAAGTGCGCCACTTCCCCGGAGGCAACCATAACACCCAGAATGCCCGCCCCCTCACTCCCCTCACGCTCCCTGCAAGCGCTTCCCAGTGTAAACATTGCACTATGGTATGACCTTATTTATTCCGCACTTTAGATGAAATGCACTCCCATACAGCTGCATTACTTCCATACAAAGGCCGCCCCTTTTAACCAATCACGATACTGAAACCATGCATACTGGAGGGATAATACCGTCCTGCGTGCATACACTCCCGCGTTGCTTCTACCCAAGCTGCAGGCAGTGGGAGCCGAGATGCTGCGACAGGAGCAGGGTGTGGTCACCCTTGTACAATTACGAAAAGGGGCATTTTATTACCATTGATAAATAATATGACAGCATAGTCTTTCTGCCCCAATTGATAGCTTTCCCACATTGCCATCACCAAAACCTGTGAGATGGGCCCGCTGCCGCCGTTTTTTCAAAGGCTGCGCTATTAACCCAATCACCTGAACCCAAGAAACACCCGAACACAAGATACATCAATTCTGTTCTCCTTTGCCCTGCTGGAAACGCAGAGGAACTTGACCAACTTCTTCCCATTTGCCAACCCGTAAGGCCATACTAGCCAACATTACAGTGTTTTTTAATGAGCCCGTAACGGATGCACCAAGCAATATCCTGCGCACATAATGCAACTCTGACCTCCAAACCGTAGTCCCCCCTTAAAAGCGCTGGCGATTGGGCCAGCTCTCGCCGGATCCGAGATTCGGAACCAGATGTGTAGCCGGATGTCAGGATCCAACCAGAGTCAGTGCTGGGGGAAAAAACAAAAACAACCAAAAAAAGCTCCCGCGAGCAAACTGTAACTTCCTCTGGTGACCCCGTGCAAGGGGTCCAAAGAGGAAGTTACAATCCTCAGCCACGACCCGATTTATTTATTTATGTAATGTTTGTCGGATACAGGGACCCGGATTTTTCATTTATGTCTGCAATGACAAACATTGCATGAATAAATACCCCTATTAACATTGAAACTATCCCACATGATGCAGCCGCCCAACTGCTTTCAGGTGGGAGCTGCAGGAGCTGTGCCTGGTTTGGTTCAAGTAAAAGAAAACGTTGCTTAAGGCAAACAGAAATCACCCTTTTATAAAATGGGATGCAAACAACACTGGTCAAAACTATTATCCGTATAGCGAAGTAACTCATCAGCAGTGCTGTGGAAGTGGTTTAAAGTGGAATTGATATATAGGGCCTAATTTACAGAAGCATTTCATAATGGCAGAACCCCATTGGAAAACGTTCTGTGAATGAGGGCCATTTGGAAATGGAACAACATGAAAGAAATAGCGCCGTTTAAATTATTATTTTGAACATTTCCTTTGATTGGAGGTGAACTGCCACTCCCCCTCCCCAACCCCCTAAACCCTACCTACTCAGGCACTGCCCCCCGCAAACTCCGCCCCTACCCTGGCCCTTGTAGAATCCCCCACCAATTCTTTTCCATTTCCTCCACTGCTCCTTCAGGAATTCGTGTGCCATTAACATTCGGTCACATCCAGTTATTATTATTATTATCATCCGCAGTCTCTGGGGATGCCGCGACCGCAACCACTTGTGCAGGCCCATACCTCGTTGGGAGCCACCCCTCCCCCTGAACTCGTGCCACGCTCCTGCCCACAAAGGGATTGGTGTCCCTACTTTGGTTAACAGGGCGCTCCGCCTACCATTCTCCCAGCATACCGTCCGCACAAACCCCCCTACCCCCCGCCACCCTTGTCAGATCAAAGGCACGCAAAAATGCCCCCTTCGCGGCCCTGCGCGCGCTACGACAGACATCTAAGGCCCACACCGTGTGGCATTCAATGGGGGGGGGGGGCTCCATATTATTTCCGTTACGTCGAACAGGTGGGGTTTACAAACATACGCCACCGAGTTGATGCAGACGACCACAATACAACATAATACCGTTCTGTTTTCCGCTCTTAACATCCCTTGCAGGGGTTTGGAGCAAATCTCTCAGGTACCATTTTTGTTTTAAATTATATCAATTCCGTTCCTCTTTACTGCGACAAGTAACCCCCTCCCCCCAGTTCACATCCACAAAGCAGCGATGCTGATGATCACCCCATGGCATCTCCACGCGCAGCTTCTTCGCGTACTAGGAGACACTGGGATGCTGCTGTTTTGCCACCAAACCTTCGGAGAAAGAACTCTGGCGCCCACCCTACTGCTGCTAAGCCTGAAAGCTTCTGCGCCTGTCCGGCCCATCGTTCTAACACAACATGGCCCTGCAGAAAAGATAACAGTCGCCCCAGCCGTTTCCCGCCTGCCGTCACGCATTTCCCCTCCATTCCGTGGCCCCTCAGCTGAGCCTCGCGGTGCGGTCAAACCTCTAAAATGTAGAGCCTAAATGATACACGCCGAAGTGAAGAACTTTTGAAGGTCCCTAGTCTTCGTGCATATTGTGCGGGTATAAACAGCCGGGGTTACCTAATTGAACCCACTGTGTCCTGTCATTGCAGCACACAGCTATGCACTCGCTCATTTGAAATCAGACTAGTAAAACCAACCTAATAGAGTGATACGGCCAAATTATCCGACACTACCTATAGTTGGTCGCAAAACCTTTCCCCCTTGATTCACCTCTTGCCCACTGCATGAGTTTTACTCGCCAAAGCTTGAAATCACGCATACCAACTCTGCAACTCCCCTTCCCATCCCGTGGACCACTAATACCAGACTGCCCAGGAGTGTAAGTGCAAATCTCGTGAAGGGAAACAGCCATGCCCTGTCCGTTCCGGGGTCACAGGCAGCTTAGGCAAACACATGCAGGGCACCTGTGGCTCTGCAAGTCGCGTGTCTCACTTGCCCCTTCCCCGCACCATGTGACTCTGCACATGGAAAACACCCTCCAAGGCCAAGCATTATTTGATGTAAGGAAGCTTCTCACAGTGGCTCACCAAATGGCTAGCACCGGAGCACGCGCACAACTCACTGAGCCTTCCTCCCAGCTACTAAGGATTTTGGCGCAACATCGCCTGTACTAAAATTGAAAATGCCTCTGCCTTATCAAAGCGCGGCCGCAAAACAATTCTACACAAGCCCCCCCCCCCCATTTCTCGGTTGTCACTCCCCTCTTCACCAATCGGTGTAAAGTGCTCTCCCCCCTCGCCACAACACAGCTCCTACCTCCTTGCACTAAACCACGCTACTTTCTGTACCCACGGGAGAGTACGGGGGATAGCTCAGGGGCAATATGCTCGCTCTTGAAAGCAAGACGACACGGAGCACCACAGGTTTGATCCCCGGGTCCACGCTTAGAAACCTCTGGGTATTAAGCGCTTTATAAATAACCTATCATATCACGTGCCGAGCAGGGCGTCTGCATCATTTCTGTACATCAAATCACGTCACTCCCCATGCATCCGGGTACAAACCCTTGCCGACCCAAAATCCCAAATCTCGCCGCCCCAGCCAACAATTCCCCAACAAAAGCCCAGCGCGCCACTCCACCAACAGACGACCCCCCAGTGTGGTGGCCCGCCTGCGGTCACCAGGGCGGGCCACACCATGTGTCAGGAGCACCCGACGCGGATGCTGGAGCGGCAGGCACGCAGCGAACCTGATGCAGGGATCACCCTGCAAGGTCCGGATCACTGGACAGAGCACATCAGCTGGGGGCACCCAGCACATGGCGGCCTCGACCTTGGGGGCACCCAGGCCGGGCCAACCCAGACAGGCCACGATCACGTGGCAAAACCCTGCACCAATAAAGGGGACACAGACACGAGTTGCCGCTTCCTGGGGCCCTGCTGCACTGGCTCCTACGTGCCAGCAGAGCCCCTTTTATTAGAGAAGCGTCATGACGGTGTCATGACGCTTTCTCCGCACAACCACTACTAGACCCACACATAACATCCCTCTTTTATTATAACAAAAAAATCACAACACACTGCAAACAGTGACCCTGGGCTTGGTCTAAACATAGTGCATTCCAGTCCGCGCACTCATACTATCCTACACAAAACACTGCAATCAAGGTGCATTCCAGTCCTGGCACCACCTAACAAACTATTTAAACACTGCAACCAGACATGTTTGTTCCAGTCCTCACACCCCAGGGGGCCCGACGGCGGACTCTAGGACTCAGAAGATGCCCGGATCAAACTGGCCGCTGACGCTGCTGCAGGACAAAAAGAATACTTTTTCCTCATCCTCTTCCTCTGCAATATCATACCAAACCCTCCTTTGGTCAGCAGCCACTCTGGGGGACTTCCTCCCCCTGCTTCCCTTCATCTCACTCCCCCGGTGTACCCACCATGCTGGCCGGCGTTGGGGCGAGGCACACCTGTGCAAAGTGATCCACCTTCCCGCACCTCCCACATATATGCCCCTTAGCTGGGCAGTCTTGTGGATGTGGAAGATCCCACCCGGATTGAGGACATATGGTGGCACCTCGGTCTCTCCGTGGCCAGTCCCCTCTCCTCATGGGCCTCCCTCCTTGCCACTTTGCGACAGCTGAGACCTCCTCCAACTTGATCCGTTGCATGGGGGCTTCCAACTTGAGGTGTTGTCAGGACAAGTCCATGGCTGAGGGCCGCACATCTGCCAACTCCTGGGCACGGCCAAGTTCCAATATACGTTGGAGGGTTAGCGCTGGGTCCCTAAGGACTTGTTTACGCAGCTTCGATGAACTGCAACCGTAGATGATCTACGCCCTGATCTCGTCCTCCTTGAAATTTCCCAGCGCACAAGATTGCGCGATGCCACGCAGCTTTCCATGAAACGCATCAAGGCTCTCCCCTTTATCTTGCCTCGCACACCTCAATCTGAACCGTTCATAGTCCCTGTTGACCATGGGCCTAAAGTAATGGTTCAGGACTTCAATGGCAGCATCATGGGACTGGTCTCTGGGACAAAGGATCCTAAACAGCCTCTGGACAGCCAGGCCGGCGGAGTACAGGAGAGTTGGGCGTTTCGCTCTGTCCTTAATTTCCACTGCCTCAAAGTACAGCTCCAGGTTCTGCACCCAGGCCATCCACCGGGGTCCTAAAGTGGCGGGCGCACCCACCACGTGAAACGGATACAATGGCGCCAGCTGACCCCCTTGTCGACACACCACCTCATTGTCCTCATCCGCCATGATGAATCTTAGGCGCAGCGCAGGATTTGTCTACTACCGGTCGGCCTCAGGTGATCTGACCACTTAGGAAGTCTCTGAGAGCGCACAAGCACCCCTCTTCAGGAGCCACTACTCTCTGTGGCCTTGTTATTGGTTAAGATGCAATGAGGGCATGATGACATCACCAAGCGTATGCCACAGAGGGCGCACAAACACTCCTCGAGGAGATGCCACCCTTCGGGGAGATTGATGGTGGCAGAGATGCCAGGATGGGCCAAGTACTATTTTAGTTCTCACTGCACTGAGCACACGAGTCCCTGCAACTGTGGGCCACCCCTTTCCACTCGCATAGGGTTGTTCTTCTTTTCTGCAGCCCGGTGCTGCTCAGCCACGTACACCCACTCTTTTCGGGCTCAGCTGACTGCTACTGTTCACCGCCACAGCCCGGACCTGCAGGCCACACACCTTCCTTTGTCTGTGGCAGTGCGCTCTTGTGGAGGCCTGCCCCCTTTTCTGGGCGTACACCTGGCCTGTACAAAAATCATGATTGATATTAAATTACACTGTGCAGCCCGGGCCTTGATAAGGCCGTCTGCCCCTTCCAGGGCAGTCCCCAGCTGCTTCCCTGCTCGCGGGAGCCGAACAGAGTGTTGGCCCGCCCCCTTTACTTTGTTCTGGGGCTGTGTCTCACCACGCGGCGCAGCCGACGGTTCTTTTGTTTCGCGGCCTTCACTTCAGATGCTGGAGCTTCCTTCACAGGCTGGAGGCAACCAGCGCAGGCACCCAGCACCCGGTCCTATGGCCACTCGCCACGCGGCCGACACCGTTTCTTCAATATACACGGTTGCGGGCTGCGACCGCACGGTGGATCCGTTTCTCTGCCTCCTCCACGAGAGGAAAATTTAAAAACCTCCCGGGAGTCCCTCACATGGGTGTGTGGGGGGGGGGGATCCCATCCTCGTCACCAATGTGGTGGCCCTCCTCCAGTCACCGGGGCGGGCCACACCATGTGTCAGGAGCACCCGACACGGATACTGGACCTGCAGGCACGCAGCGAACCTGATGCAGGGATCACCCTGCAAGGTCCGGAACACTGGACAGAGCACATCAGCTGGGGGCCCCAGCGCTTGGCGGCCTCAGGGGCACCCAGGCGGGGCCAACCCAGACAGGCTACGATCACGTGGTAAAACCCTGCACCAATAAAGGGGACACAGACACAAGTTGCCGCTTCCAGGGGCTCTGCTGCACTGGCTCGTACGTGCCAGCAGAGCCCCTTTTATTAGAGAAGCATCATGTCAATGTCATGACGCTTTCTCGCACAACCACTAGACCTACACGTAAGACCCAGCATGCAATGCGCATACACGCATACCCATAACTTTGCTGGTGGAGCCCGAGGGGCCTCAGCGCAATAAGCAAACACACGTGGATTGCCCTCATTGGGGTCCCATGTTACAACATGACATTATCAACAAGACCTTCTTCCTTCTGAGGAAAAAACGGCGTGACACCATACCCTTCATTACTAACCTTCCTCCGCTCTGTGCCGTCTCTGAACCAACAACAATTTAATGTTTCTATTTTCTTATGCATTGAAACTTTTGACAGGTGCAAGTGCTTACGGATATCTTGGGCGATAAACGTACAAATTGCCCTAAAAAAGATTCTTATGATTGCCTGCTCTTGGCCTGGAGACTCCCGATACAGACCAGTGCAAACGTAGCACAAACAACGGGTTAAAAATGATGCACAGTGCTTTTGAACAGTCAACATCCAAATTGACAATCCGCCCACCCCTTTCCCAAAGGACATCATTCCCTCTGATATTTACCTCGCCAAAATGGCCCTGTTCCCAAAACTCGAACACATTTCATCCTTGAACTGCTGGATTATTTCCACTACTCTGTGAGGTGGAGCGGGACCAAGAGGGTGCACCATGGGGTTCCAAGGCTTTATTTAGCCTGCCCCTCTCTTGGTCCAGTTTGTGACAGTTTTTTTGTCACTTTCTGCACGTTGCATGTGACAGCTAAAACCTATTGACTTTGCCAGTGTTTGTTTTGAAGTGCATTGATAGGCAAAGTTTGTATGCAGTACCTTTTGGGACCACTACACACAACTAGGACTACAGGTGTAAGCAAAACCAACCTTTGGTATAAGTCTGTACTACAAAGTTTTGTGGTAGCGCTGCGGAGCAGCCAGGCTTATCTCAAGAGGGGAATGTGAGCTTTAAGGATGTTACTCAGAGGTCTACAATGACAAGTATCCAAACATACTCGTACACTCAGGGTTTCTTGGTAAAACACTTATTAATTTATTTCACAATCAATTATAAAACATTCACTAGAAGGAGGCAATCTATATCACACAAAAATATACTTCAGTACTTCACACTATCGGATTCTGAGGCATTGAAACTACTTTTAAGGAGGAGCAAAATGGCATTCAGAGCATTTGAATTAGGAGCAAAAAGACACAGGTTAATAAAAATAGGTTAATAAAAAGATTACAGTTACTTTTAGACAGTGCAAATAGATTGAGTTTGCCAGAGGAGTCAGTTCAATGCAATAGGTTAGGCCAAAGTCAGTGGGCTAATGTCTTGTATAGGATAGGCAGTTCTGGTAGCTAAACGGAAAAGTCTTTGCAAGAGTTTTCATAAATAGTTTGTAAAAGAAAGATTTGTATGTTGGGTCACAAGCTGATTAGGCCTGCAAGTTGCCAAAGTTTCAAGCACTTTTGCAGTGAGAGGTAAGTTCTCTCGGTCGGGTTTTCACAGTACCTTACAATGAAGAAAAAGATGTAGCTGAAGATATCTTTTCCTGGCAGTTCCTGCAGATCTCGCTGTTCCTGAGCCTCAGTCGTGGGGACAAGAGGGAGGATGTCGGGGGACTCCTACACTGCACTGGGACTGGTCTAAAAAATCTGACAAAGACAAATCTTCAATTCCGGTAGCTGTAGACAAGCACACAAACTGGTGTCCCTCTCCCTGGTTATTCAGTTTCCCGCAGCACTCTGAGGAAATACAACCAGCTCCAAGAATGGTATCCAGGTGGTTTACGGGTCGAGTTGATTGGTTCCACCAACTCAAAGGGAGAAGGCGTCCTTGAAGGGCTTCTCTGTCGAGATGAACTTGGCGATCCAGACCTGCAGCAGGGCTTCACCGGGCAAACCAATGGTCAAGGAATTGCAGCAGCCGTCCTCTTCCAGCTCGTCTTCGGTTCTTTCGTTCCAGTGGTCGACTCTGCCTTCCAAGCTAAGAGACTCATTTTTTAATCCAGTTTCCTCCCATTCATTCCAGCCTAGCTGCCACTCACCCAACAGGGTGGCTGTCCTTGCCGGACCGTCAGCCAGCCAATCACGCCAGAATGCATTTGGGTCTCCTGGGAGACTAAGCACAGGGAGTTTCGGGCACCTCCCACACTTCCTGCCCACCCCAGACACTTGGTCGCCAGAGGCGGTCTTCAGTACTGAAGCCCGCCAAAGGCGTAGGAACAAAGGGACCAAACCTGGTTTGGCGCACAGAGACAAACTCTAGAAGGACCTTTCCAAAAAGAAATGGCGAAAAAAGAAGACCGGGACCTGTTTAAACAAAGGGGGCACAGACACCATCTTGAAAAACATGGCTCCCGCGATTTAACGCCTACCGGTGTTCGCGGTCGGGAAAAATCATGGTAGTGTGTTGTAAAAAGACTGCCACCAGCCATTTCGAGAGGAAAGGGTAGCATTTGACTGCTACATGAGTTTCTAGACATAGGGGATACATAGGGGTCTCTTGTAAGATAGGGTGTGCTGGGTATAGGAATTCGAAAAGACTAGTAAAGTCAATTTCACTTTACTTTCTCTGGGAAACAGTAGTTCATCCCAGAGAAGTTATTATAACCTTGGGACCGCCTAAAAGGCTTCCCCTGTGTCACTGCACTGAGGGTGCTGTGTGACACACATGAAAAGATGATACCTATGGAGTTGTCTAAAACTCCATAATCAAAGAACACAAGAGTAAAACACATTCAAAATACATGAGAGAGTGGGAAAAAAGGCTCACAATCTCGCCAGGTAAAAAAATCAAGTCCTCAAAAATCCAGCAAAGTTGCTGGGGGTCTGTAAGGTGAAGGGAATTAGCACATTTATGAGAATTCTCCCTAACATGCATTTGATGTGATAACATCATGAAGTCAACAAAAAACAAAAATACACACTTAAAGCAGACCATGTCACTTATTCACAATTTCCCAGTATGAGGTACAATATTCCTGTGTGCAACGGAGTCCAACTGAAGTAAAACAATACACAAATTCTCTTTAACACAGCAAACTTAATTTGTACCACTAAGCATATTTTCCCGCAAAACTCCCCCGCTGTAGGGCATAACATTTGTATCTGCGTGTATCTTAGCAGGGCCATCCCACAACTGCGCCTCCCCGGACAGTAGGGGGGCTTTGGGTATCCCAACCTGGAAAGTTACTGTAAGGGTTTTATACTGAAGAAATCAACACTGTACTTTGGGGAAGGGGATAACAACATACCCATTTGGAAGGTTATAAAAAAGGAAAAATTCTCGCCGTACTCCCTGCAAAACATTTATACGATGGGAAAAATGCCAAAATCAGTTGTTAGACTACCCACTGTGGGTATTACAGGAGAGACCCTGAGAAATGTTATGGCCGCCAAAGGGGAAAAGCTATGGATCCATTATGATGCGTCTTTGCTGTGTAATTTGGGATTACAGATTGATAATAAGACTTTGTGTTGGCGAAGCTGGATTTAACAGGGTATTTTGAGGGTCTGTGATGTATGAAAGGACGGTCGGATGGTCCCCTTTGAGCAACTTCAAATAGTTTTTGGATTAGGGGGAAGGGAGCGGAGGCAGTATATAGATTTAAAATCTCTTCTCACTGAAA
Organism: Ambystoma mexicanum; assembly: GCF_040938575.1. Taxonomy (NCBI): domain Eukaryota; kingdom Metazoa; phylum Chordata; class Amphibia; order Caudata; family Ambystomatidae; genus Ambystoma; species Ambystoma mexicanum. The sequence goes on along the minus strand of NC_090928.1, from coordinate 965,852,901 downwards.
GGCAGGGGATGTTGGAAGACCCCATGAAACAAAAGACCAGGGACCTGTAATGTTATTCGGTCATCCCCATGTAAGGTGTCAACATACCTGAAGATGATGCCGATGGACAGGTCTAGTGAAGATGCTTTGGAGAAGCTGCGTTAAGCTTGGGAGAGGGAGTTGGGTAATGAAATATCAACAATGGAGTGGGACTCCTCGATGAGAATCGGTACACAGTCGAAAATGGATCTGAGTTTGCGGTACGTGCAGCAAATAATTCTGTGGCATCTGTATTGGACCCCAGCAAGGATGTTGATATTGGGCCTGTTGGGTGATGATAAGTGCTGGGACTGTGGCTCTGATGGAGGTGCCTTGGTGTTATGGTTGTGTCCGAGAGTGACTAGCTATTGAATGATGTTCTTGATAGGCTGGACTTCGTATTGAGGGATACGCTCCCAAGAACGCCATATTCGACAATTCTGTTGGCCAACAAGGGGAATGGTGTGGTAGCTCGGGAGCATACTGAATGGATCAATAGAGCCCTTGTGGTAGCAGAACGACAGATTTTAAAGGTATGTAAATCAAGGAAGAAAACGGAAGTGGAAGGATGGCTATTAGAGTTATGAATGTTATCTAGATATGAGAAGGTTATGCTAAAAAATCAAAAGCGTATTACACTGAAACGTGGGGATTATTTGAGGAGTTCTATGGCTAGTGCAGGTGTTTTCAAAGGGAATAGATATTTGCGTCTTAATAGGAGAGGGTTAATTAGGAAATGCTATTGTTCGTTGGTGTCAGTTTGTGATGTCTTGTCTGATCGTGTTGCGTGTGATAGATAACTACAATAATATGAGGGATCTGTATAGCAAATTTAGGCAAATGTTGTAACTACTACTTATGTTATAATCAAATCGTTTGGTACTGTATGTATGATACATCTTGAAATGCTGATCTGTGTTGTTATGAAAATAATTGTCTAGTTGTGTTTTGTTATATTTTTGAAAATGAGATAAAGAGATGAATAAAAAAAAAAACAGACCATGTCACTTATTCACAATTTCCCAGTACCAAGTATAAGATTCCCCTGTGCAACAACTGGAGTAAAACAATACACACATTCTATTTAACACAGCAAACTTAATGTCTACCACTAAGTGTATTTTCCCGCAAAACTCCCCAGCTGTGGGGCATAACTTTTTTGTATCTGCGCGATGCAGGCCCTCGGCCATGCCTTCCTCCCCTTGCACTTTGCCAGCGGTTTCTCGATCAAGCGCCTTCTGTTTCCTGGCCCCGTTATCCTGCTCTGTTTTCTTGTCTTCACATGAAGCGTTCTGTGGAACATACTCTCCCCACAGATAATACTTATTGCGGCCAAATAGGCTTAGATGGGTCTCTATGGTAACTGGGAATCACGAGCTGCTGGGAGGAGTGCCTGGGCTCCACGAGAGAATGAGAGAGCGAGCGCGACTTAGCCTCCCCTCTGCTAACTGGAGGCTCACGGAGGCAACAAGTGCAGAGCAGCTCTTCTGAGGCGCGTCTCCGCCAGAGAGGCGCCCCGCGCCAGCTGCCACCTGCGCCCCTCTCAGGCGGCAGGGGCAGAGAGGCCCGGGAGTGCCTGCGTTCTCTGGTGCAAGTCCGGGGCGCCGCGGGAGGTGCACGTGCAGCCCAGGCTGCGGGACAGCGCCTGGCGGGACGCCAGTAAGTCTGTGGGACGTGCGTGCGTGCGTGCGTGCGCGCGATCTTGTGCATTTAGCTCGTCTGCAGCTGTTAGAACAAAGTTCAGTTGCTAGTTTTTGAACTGGATTCATTTTACATTTGCTTGTTGAAGGCTTTCTTTTGTCAGGGAGACGCGCATTGTTAAAACGGGTCGTTTTCCACCTTAGGTTTCATTTTGCTGGTCCATCTCTCTTTATCCGGTCCGTCAGCCATGTTAACGTGAAACATTTTGAATAGACACGTCGCTCGTTTCTCCTCTTTTTTGGAATTAACATAACGGTGTGGATCTGAATATTTAGTGCCCTCTCCAATGGCGGTGGTTTTGAAGATGTTGGTTCATTTTATTTCTATTTACTTTAAGATCCTGATGCAGACATAGCTCCGGGCAGCAACCTAGCGCTTTACAGGGAGTGTTTATTGCAGGTAAAGCAGTGGGAACGTATAACTGCTTGAACCCATATGCATGCATAATTATTGGCCGACCCCATACCCTCACCCAGAATAATTTGGCTCACACAGTGTTTGTGAAGTGTTGGCAATAAAAGGCTGTAGGTTTTTATTGTACATATATGGTTATGGAGATAACAATAATCACATATCATAATAGTAACATACTTTTGGGCACCGGGTCCTGGGGTTACCCCCTCTGGCCCGCGCCGCCACACCTGGGCAGGTTGGCGGCTGACCGCGTTCCCCCGAAAGTATCTCCTAGTGACCCCCCCTGGAGGCTAGAGTTGCTGTAATTTCTCAAAAGAAATGTTCCATGGTTAGATAAATGGGTGTCGTCTTTGAGAAAAAGGTCTGGGTCACCCAGTGTAATGGCCGGGTGCTTTATGAAGCCCAGTCCTCTTGCTGTACAGAATTTCTCTAGCCTGTAGATTTGTAGCAGTTGGCCCTTTGCCATTTCCTTCTGGCTAGGATGGCCGAGAAGTATATTTCCGTTTCCCTCCAATTGTGTGAAATGCCTGCTATGAAGGAGCAAATGTCTTCGAATAAATTTCTCCTTTCAATGGAAACCAGATCATTGCCACCTAGGTGTATGACCAGAAATTCTGGCGGGTCTCTGTATGCGACCAGCTCAGCTAGTGTTTCATGGATATCGGCCCATCGTAGGCCTCTGTATCCCCACCCCGAAGCAATGGTGTTTCTGAAGGGTGGCCTTTCTTTGGTTTCCTATGCCCATCGGCCCATCCTGAAGATAAATGAGTGGCCGACTGTCCATGCTGATTGGAGAGAGGTTCTCCCTTCGCCTGTTGTTTCTGAAGGGGGGGGGGAGAAAAATGGGGGAGGATGGCTATATTAGCTGTGGTCTGATGTATCTTTTGTAGCAATCAGACTTCCATCCCCTTATGTTTTTTAGTTGTTGAGGTGCTAGGCCTCCTTGCCATGCTGAGGTGGCGGCACCTACTCTGAAGGAGTGGGTGCCAAAGCCCTTGGGGTCCCACCCTGCTTTGCTGATTGCTTTCATCAGCAGCCCTTTGAATTGGTAGCGGCTTAGTGCCGAGGTGTCCTTGTGGATTAGAACCCCCCCCCCTACCTTGGGCCTTTGTGCGTAATAAAGGTTGGTAATACATACTGGGCATATTGTTACCTCATCAATACAGCAAATGTTAATGGTTCTTTTGGTCCCAGTTTTTTGACTGTTGGATTTCTATGTTGACGCTGTCTTGTCTGACCCTGACCTCCATAACGCCTAAACCGTTTGTGGCCTTGGTGCTGGAGGCGATGAGCTCTCCCAACCGGAAAGCCCTGAAGTAGGCCAGAAAAAATGCTGTTTTGAATAATATGATCTCATATGGGTGCCAGCATATGGCTTCTAACTGGTCTGCTATTTTTACCAGTTTGCTGAAATCAAGAGGGCGTCGGGTGTGTACCTGGGGCCCTTCCACTCTGGCCCATCCTTTCATAGCGTAGGAAATTAGGGTGTTCTGAGTGGGATCTGAGTCACCCCGTATTTTTGAAAAATATGAGATTGCTACTAGGTGTCTTTTTGCGCAGTCTCTCTTAAAGCCCCACTCATGCGCCCATTTTAAGAATGTTTCTATGTCTTTAATCGTTATTAACTCAACATGGTTTAACCCTGTGGCTCTAAATACTGTTTGCCAACACTTACTGTACTGAGCTGCTGTAGTGCTTGCCAGGGCTTTCTCTGCCATCTCTATTAAGAGACCTGTGCCAGGGTTCTTCTTTTCTATGGGCAGGGGGTTGTTAGCACCCGTTTTTGAGGTGCCTGGTTCTTGTTGGTCATCTCGGCCCGGGCTCTCTGGCGCAGGCGTTGATGCCGTTGTTTTGTTAGCACCCATTTTTGAGGTGCCTGGTTCTTGTTGGGCATCCCGGCCTGAGCGCGCTGGCGCTGGCGTTGATGCCGTTATTTTTGTATTCCCATTATTATCAAGCATTCTGCTGGTATTGGCGTCATCTGTTCGGGGGCTTGCAGCGCTAACTCCCGGAATCTTGGCCATTGAAAGCAAGATAAAGCATCTGCAATATTATTGTCTGCTCCAGCGATGTGCTTTCCTTTGATCACAATGGGCCTCATTACAAATCAGGCAGTCCGGAAATAACGGTGGCAGTAAACCCGCCGCCACCGTTGTTTCCGGACCGCCTGATCCCGACTCCTGCAGGCGGGAGGTGATGTTCCCGCCAGGTTTGACCTGTGGGGTTTAACACCGCCCGCCTGCAGGCGGACGAGAAAACACTGACAGCATTACGAGATGCTGCCGGTGTTTCCATGATCCCCATTGAGTCCCATAGGACTCAATGGGAATGGGGATTAACACCATTCCGCCTCCGTGATTCCCAGAAAACCGGGGTTGTATTGCCCCAGTAATTCCAGGAATCACGGAGGCGGAATGGTAATACGAGTCCGGCGGTAACCAGGCGGTTTTACCGCCTCGGTTACCGCCGGCCTTGTAATGAGGCCTAATGTTTTTTTGAAGTGTGACCCCTGTAATGGCTTGTAGGACTTCCAGCACTAAAGGGCATTTAGTGGATCTTCTGTTTATGGAGCCTACCACGGCCATGTTGTCACACCAGACCAAGAGTTCCGTGTTCGCTGGCTGCCTGCCCCAGATGTGTAAAGTAAGCCAGATGGGAAATATTTCTAGGAGGGTGATATTTTTTGTCCACCCTGCAGCTTGCCATGTTATGGGCCAGTGTCCTGCCACCCATTCTGAGTCTAGTACTGCTCCAAACCCCCTGCTCCCGGCTGCATCGGTTAAAAGGACCCTTTTTGTTGAGGTGTTCGATGGCGTACGCCAAAGTGATGTCCCGTTAAAATATTTAAGGAAATTCCCCCAAATTTCCAGGTCTTGTTTCACCTCTGTGACTAGTCGAATGTGCAGGTGGGGTTTGGTGTAAGATTTGATTATTAGTTCCAGACTTCTGGAGAATACTCTCCCCTGAGGGATAATTCTAGCTGCAAAGTTGAGACTTCCTGCTAACGACTGAATTTCTTTTACTGTGCCTTTGTCTTTTGTTGTTAGGCTTTTTTTTTTTTTTTAATTTTTAATTTTGAAAATAAACAATACAAACCAAACTTGCAGCATTAATTACAATAGACTCGTAAACATCAGTTAACACTCGTTACTGCACCCCAATTCCCCCCCCCGCTCAAGAGCTTATCAACATTTCCGGTTCTGTATCCACTGCGTGTGGCTGGGTATCGCTTCCTTCCGAAGCTGCAGGGTCCACTACTGTGCCAAACAGACCTGTAATTAACATCCTCCAAGCCGTCAGGTTACCTACATCTTCCTCCCCGCAATTGCTACATGCCTCCTGCCATACCACCGTTTCCGCCTTCGCCCATTTTTGCAAGTCCCGCCACCATACCTCTATCCGTGGCTTGTGGCATTGCTTCCAGCTCATGGCTATCCTTCTTTTAGCAAGCACATATGCCAGGTCCCTCAGTTTCCCAAGGTGTTTAGTGTTCCGTGGTCTGGGAAACCCTCCCAGCAGGCAGGCCCAGGCCGTATCTATGTGTAGCGGGACCCCTTTGTCTGCTAGTTTCCGTGCCACTTCCCCCCAAAAAGCTTCGATCACTGGGCAGGACCAGAACATGTGTGCCATGTCTGCGTCTTCCTCATCGCATTTCGGACATGCTTGTCTTCCTGCGTTCGCAAACTTGGATATTCTTTTCGGGGTCATATAGGCTCTATGCGTTATGTATAGCTGTATCTGCTGCAATCTAGCATTTCTGGACACTTTCTTATGGTATCCCATGGCCCGTTCCCACATCCCATCGGTCAACTGCGCCCCCACCTCCGCTTTCCAGTTCAGCCTCAATTCCATCAAGTCCTTCCCCACCCGGGTCATCACCATCTCGTATAATCTAGAGATCTCGTGCCCTCCCTCCGATATGTCAAATATCGTTCCAATTAGAGCGTCTGGTTCTTCCGCCAGCACAGTCGGCCAGGTTTTACGGATAGTCTGCACTAGCCTAAGATACGTAACATATTGGCCCCCATGCAACCCTGTCTCTTCTCCCAGGTCTTCGAATTCTTTAATAGCCCCTTCTTGCCATATGTCTCCCAATGTGGCCAGCCCAACCGATTCCCAATAGGTCCTGATTATCATCCTAAGCTGGCTGTCTCCCTTAGTTAAGGCAACTAGCGGCACCTGTGGGGAAAACGGGCACAGGCTCGCCATCAATTGGCATGCTCTGTGCCACATCTTCCACCCAAGCAACAGCATACTCGGGCGTTCATTCATTTCAAGTCTAGGAACCCAGATGATCTCTTTTAGGAAAAACAGGGCGCAGTCCTGCCCGAACAGCCTAGATTCAGGGGTTTCTTCATCAGAAAGCCATTTGGTTACATATTGCAATTGGCTGGCTACATAATAGGCCTCAAAGTTCGGCAGCTTGATGCCTCCTCTATCATGGAAGTTCTGTAGCTTCCATAGCGCCACTCTATTGCGGGTGCCGTGCCACAGAAAGTCCCTACACATGCTATTTAGTTTGGCAAAAAACTTCTTGGGTATCAGGTATGGTATATTACTGAAGAAATGCAACAGCCTAGGCAGGACCACCATCTTGAGCATCGCCCCCCGCCCCATCATCGCCAGCGGCAGCTTCTCCCAAAACTTCATATTCGTGCGGATTTTATTCACAGCCACCTCGGAATTGTGCGAGTGTTCCCCATTGTTGTTAGGCTTTGTATTTTCTCCAGGAGTTTTCTCCAGGAGTTCTGCTATTTTTGTTTTCGGGATCTTGCATAAACCCTGTGCCGAGTCAATTTCACTGCCCAAGAAAATTATGTTGGTGGCCGGTTTGGTCATTTTTTCCCTTGCTAGAGGTATGAGGTATGCCCCACTGTGCGGCCATTCCTTCTAGTTTTGCCAGAGCCTTGTTGCATTCTTCAGAATTTGCTGGTCCCATTACCAAGTCATCGAGGTAGTGTACTATTTTGGTACCTGGTCTCTGTTTTTGGAAAGCCCATTGAAAAAAGGAGCTGAATTGCTCGAATAGGACGCAGGATACAGTGCACCCCATGGGGAGGCATCTGTCTACATGGAATGTGTTGTTAAAAGTAAAACCTAGCCATTGTTGGGAATCTGGGTGGACTGGCAGTATTCTGAAAGCAGATTCGATGTCTAGTTTGGCCATAAGGGCATTCTTGCCACATTCCTGTATGAGTCTTAGCGCCTCCTGGAAGTGTGTGTATGATACCGCGGATTCGGTGTGTGGAATGCCGTCGTTTAGTGATTGGCCTTTGGGATGGGATAAGTGATGAATTAACCTCATTTTCCCTGGTTCTTTTTTGGGGACCAGTCCTAATGGTGATATTATGTAATCTTTGAGGGGCATGTGGTCCCAGGGTCCTGCAATCCAGCCTAATAGTAATTCCTTCTTGATTTCTCTCTCCACCACTTGAGGGTTGTCTCTTGCTGACTTCAGGTTCATTGGGATGGTCTGTAACACTTGGTGAAACCTTGCCTGATTGCTTAGCTGGTTTCCTTGTCCGGGTAATTCATGAGTGCTTCTCTAAAATTGTTTGGGTTGATGGGGGTTCTGCCTGGTGCTAAGCCTGGGGTGGGGGGGAGGGGTGGTTGGTGCTAGTCTTTTGAATTTTTGGCTGGCATTCTGGTGCAGTTGCTTGCTGCGTGGTCACCGTTGCAGTTTGTGCAAGTGTGTTTGTACCAGCATTCCTTACCCCAAGTGCAAGGGTTTTAATTCCTGCATGGAATGTTGGCTTTTGGGGAGTGGTTTTTGTTCTGCCTGTGGGTATTAGACTTAGCCGCCCATGGCTGGTTCTTCCGAAAGGGCTGTTCCCCCTTTTTGTGTTTCTCGTTATCATTACTTCTGGGGCCCTGTGCATTTTTGTTATTTTTTTAGATGGTTTGTGAGGCCTCTTCCTCTGATGGGGGTTCGGCGTTTAGCGTGTATAAGTCATTTTGGACCTTGTCCCATTCCATGGCTGGCCTCTCTGACATGCTTCTCCTAAATCTGATATAGTATGCTAGCCAGGTCTTCCCTTTCTGAGCGATTTTTACTTCTCTTATTTTATCCATGCATGCCCATAGCTTTCTGCCATCATTGGGGAATTTTTCCTCGTACCTCGTATATAGTTGCCAAGATGGCAAAGGCCTGTAACCAGTTATCCCAGTTCTGTTCTACCTGGGTGTTTCTGGCTATGGCTTTTCTCCTCTATCCTTTTGGGATCCCTAAAAGCATCTTTCCCTTTGCATTGTACTTCTATAAGTGAAAAGATTTCTATGAACTCTTTGGCCCATATGGCCTCCTTGATTGTGGTGTCAATATTCCATGCTAGGCATCTTTTATATCTATTCAGTATTTCAGTCTGGAAGGATTTCAATTTTAACTCTAATTGGGCATTGCAGATCGTTGCTATGTCTGTTGGGTTGCTGTTGCTTTGCCCTGTCTGTCCCAGTGGTTCTGTATTGGGGGTTGCCCATGCTTTTAAAGCACCTGCTGGGTTCATGGGCATAATTTTAGCGGGGGACAGGGGTGTTTGGCCCCCGCAACTTTCATGGCTCACCATTTTGTCCCCATTCATTTGGATGGGGCAACTTATCTGCAGATGTCATGTCCCCCCCCAACTTTTTCAGCAAAGTTACTCCACTGGTTGGGTCTGTTGTGGCTGCTGTATGCGCAACTGTGCTGACAGCTGTTGGCGTTGCTGGCACCTGTGGCAGTGGTGTGGCTGGAGCTGCTGTTGTTGGGCTTGTTGCTGGTGGGGGGGTCACCATTATGGTAGGTTCTAGAGGTATGCTGAGGTTTGTGGGTCCCTTCTCCCCTGTGTGGGGTAATTGTTTACCCCTCATTTCACGCAATAATTGTTGCATTTCCGACATGTTCTCACACAATTTTGCCAGTTTTTTGTTACCTTTTTTAGGGCCATCTGTCACTTTCTGTCTCTTTGGTGGTGTTTGATGTCATCTTGATTGGGTGGTATGGGTGTCCCTTCCCTTGGTAGGCCGTACATATTCTCCCTGACCCATGCCCAACTATAGTGTTCCGCTGCCTCGATGGCTGCCATAAGGTGGGGTGATTTGGGTTTCTGTGCCAGTGTTGTGGGTTCCTGTGATTTTCGTTTGGGACCCATGTTTCCTTTCAGCCTGTTTGATTAAAAGAAAGATATTTGAAAAAGGATGTGTTTGGCCCTGCAGGGATCTGAACCCGTGTCAGCAGTCTCTGCACAGATGTCAAAATGAGCTCTCTACTCGTAGTGCAATAGCACCGTCTATCATGCACATATAATGCTTGCTGGATTCTTGTGGGCTTGCAAAAAGTGCTGTTTCCCGTGACGGGTAACTGTAGAGTGTTGCCCCAAAAAATATTTTGGTTTATGTTCAGACAAACTGCAGCAGTGGTCTTTGGTGAGCTGAAATTATTTCTTGTGCCCAGGTTCGAGTTATGCATATAAACTATGCCTTTGTTGTTCACTGCAATTAATTGCGTGTGCCCTGTTGGCCTGGGCCTTAAAAAATGCCCCAAATGCTGTATGAACCAAAAGTTGCCTGCCTACTGCCTCAATTACAATGTTTGTTGTACTTTTGCGATAAGGTTTCCCGGAACGGGGTTTCCCCGCAGCCTCAGTGTTTAAACTTGCAATATTTCTATTGAAATTGACGCGCAGCATGCATTCTGGGTCCGCCGGCAAGCGGCTGCCCGCGGATGTTTATCTTTGTTGCACACGGTTAGAAGAAACAGTGTTCTATTTCATGCTCGCAGCCCGGCGTGGCGGTTTACCTGAAATTGACGCTTGACTGAAGCCACCGCCTGCGCCGGGCTGCTCTGCAGGTTCCTCCTTCCTTCGTTCGTGCTGGTAAGTGGAGTCCTGCTTCCCTTCGGTACGTCCGGGAGACTTTCGTTGTTTGTTGAGTGTTCGCCACGCGCTGCCGTGCGGAGATTCATGAACAGTGCAGTGTTCAAAGGGAAACAAAGATGCTGCGAATGCAACGAACTTCAGAGTTTGCTATAGAAGCAAAATTTGGAAGGCACTGAGTAAACAGTGCACCTCCTGTTTGTTTGGGTCCCCGTTCAGGGCCACAAACTGATTGTGTTTTCTCAGAGCATGCTGCTCTCATTTATAAGACCCAGGGAAGCCCTGGGTCTTTGATATGTATAGTAGTGGGGGCTGCTGTGTTCTAGCCCCCGGCCGGGTAACTGACTGTTTGGCCCCCTGGCGGGGGGCAGGTCTTTAAACCTGGGCCCTGCCTGACTGTTGGTTTCCTTGGTGCCTGGAGGAAAGGGTGAGGTGATTGTTCACACCTCACCCTTCCTCAGCTTTGTGTTGCATAGACTGCATGTCTCTCTAGCTGGGGGGAGGAGAGGAGCAGACGGGGGTGGGGGGGGGTGAAGCTGGGCTGCCCCTCTCCTGGTCTGCTGATGGTAACAGCAGTTACCCTGCCTCGCTTTGGGCGGCCCTGCAGCATTGCCCAGAACAGTAGGCAGTGCTTGCAACAAACGCAAACAAACATACAGGAACTATGGTGCCCTGCTCTTTAAGTGGGATAGAAAGATGTAGGGTCGCGAGGCTTCATGAAAGGGGCAAAGCCTAACACCCAAGGGTGGGGAACCATGCCAACCTGGACCAAAATCTAATGTCTTACTGTGAATCATTTCTAAACTGAATCGTCCTTTCCAGAAGCTGAAGCAGAAATACAGGCATTTAAGAGTTTGTACAGCATGGTTTTGGGGGGCAACTACTAAGTGAGGAGACCTGGGCACCCTGGATTGTGGAATTAACATGCAATTTGCCCAGGATCACACAATGTTTGGGATTTAGGGAAGCCAGCATTGGAATCAAGGTTTCTTGCTGGTTCATAATTCTAAACTTCCCCTTTCAAATTCAGCAGTAACCCCCCCATCCATATAAATGTATTGCACACTGATTTTACACATAATGTTTCTTGTCTTCTATGAGGGTAGGATGCAAATAGCTCCGCATTTCTCATCATCTCCTGTTATTCTGATGAATAATGTAGAATTATAGATGGATAAATATCCACTACGGGAATCGGTTCGGCCGAGCATGCATGCCAACTTTTGATTTTCACCCTGGGGCAGAAATGACCACTCGAGCGAAGTAAGTGAGTGATACCCACCGGGTATTGGACAAAAGCCACCAGGCCATGTTCTCAAAAACTAATGCAAATGAGAAAAGTGCAAGGGATGTGTGTTTTTCATTTGCTTAAGTTTTAGAATCTGCAGGTCACCTTATTCTCAAAAGTGACCCGCCGTTTCTTGGGAGCAGATTGACAATGCAAAGGATGTGCTGTCCGGCCCCGTTGCTTACATTGACAGGCTCCCAGGACACGCATGGGTGATGGGAGCACTATTCAGGGCGCAACACTGTAAAAAGTAAACCAAATGACCTTGTCATGATTTGCGCGTCCCACTGTGGGTGTTCCCAACAGGGGCAGGGGTATGTGTCTCATTTTTGGGCATTTCATCCTGATTGTGAATTCTGGATGGCTGCAGAAAGGCCCCCTGATTTGCCCAAATGCGCAAAGGGGTGAAAAAGTACATCTGAAGGATTGCATAGGATATGCACACACTCAGATGCTCTTTGTTAATTGGGCTGCTCCTATTTCTTTGGGCAGAAGGGATGAGATGCGCTGGTACATTTCATCACTTGCACCTAAAAAAGTTTTGAGAATCTGGTCCATGTGGTTTTCAAGAAGGTGTAAACATATAACCTCTCAGCAACAGTCGCCTAATCTGTTGAGCTATCTCTGTAAAATTCTGAGTTAGGATCCTTTGCTTCCACTACTACTCTGAAGCCCCACTAAACAGCTGTGGCTTCACCTGCCCCTCCCCCACCAATGAAGGCTTAGGCGGTCCATTGATGAGGCAGCCTCCCACTTTGAAGTGCGTAGCGTTTGCTGATTCTGCAAGATGCATGCTAACACTTCACTAAGCCTGGGCCCAGCAGAAGAGGGGCCAGTAGCCCTGCAGCGCCCTGTCATCTAAAAAAAAGCATGACACACAATCAGATGTTTGTGGCTGATTTGCGTTTTTGGTCGCCCCATGTAAATACTGGCAGAATCTCCACAGGGGCAAAAAGACACTCCTGCCTCCGTGGTTCCCAGAGAACGAGGGCAGCTACCCTCTCTGCCCCCATGAACTCGACGCCTGTGCTTCCGATGGGGTTCTGAGTGACACCTTAGAGACATCAAGAGTTAAGCACGAGTTATCGGTGTCGTCATCGGAAGCCTGACTCAGAATATATGCGGTAGTTGAAAGCTGCCTAACCTGCATTTTTCTTGTCCTCTATGCCTCCACCCCGGCATCTTTTTTCCACGCCCAGTGCTGTCTGTCCCTTTGGAGAAGTATTTCATGGGGTGGAGTGGGGAGGAAACTATATATAGCATGAAAATAGAGTTACCCCGCCATTGAAAAAAGTGTACCTGGTATCCTGCCACCCACCCTCACCTTTGGGGAGGCAGAGAAAAGGCCCTGTACGATGATGTCACTGCAGTCAATTATGAAGTCCATAATCCTCAGCTGTGACCTCACAGTAGAATATTATGGCATATGGGTTTCCTTTTTCCTGGGCTATAGAAAAGGAGCCTTGCACTGGGCCTGTGCTCTGGGAGGAGCCTGTCTGCCCAGGGACCTTCCCCAGCCGGCCTTCTAGAGGCACCGTCATATGGGTACTCCTCCCAGTTGTGTTACCTGCTGTCTTCTCACACTAACTCCCAGCCAGAACACTACACTCGAAGTGGTCCAAATGACTGTCGTTAAGCATCCTCTGGCTGGAAACACTTAGGCACATCTGGAGAGAACAAAAGAAAGCGCGGGGGCGGCGGTGGTAATGGGTTGCCCTGTTATACAAAATAACTACTGAGTCCGGGAATACAGAGGCCCAGTAACGCTAGCAATGCTGGTAGCCTACGGCTCACTGCTCCCGCTAACTGCCATCTAGACTGTCTTTTCTGAAAGATACGCAGGATCACAGCTTTCAGGTTGCCCCCTTATAGGTTTGGGATGTTCTGCACATTTGAGATGGTTTAGCACATGTGATCTTGGGCGCAGGGACAGTACAATAGACCACGTGATGTGTTAGGTGCTGGCACTGAGAAGGGGTGCGCAATCTCCCCGCTAATCACCAAAACATTCTACAGTCGCTGCTTTGTCTACTGCTTAATCATGGGGCAGTCGGAGTCCTCCGCTGATTATCCAGTGCTCAAAAGAAGTGGTAAAACGCAGCCCTCTGGCTACACAGCCCATCCCATGACAAACTGCCCCCACCCCAAGAAGTCTTTGCGAATCAGCATCAGTGCTTGCAAGCAAGGCTTGAAGGTAAGCCTCCAACCAACTCTCTGGACCTTCCTCCATATCGTGGTCCCCTTTCGTTTTGGCTGGTGAAGCAATGGAGCAGGGTGAAGGATTCCAGCTCCCTCGCTCCAGGGTACACGGTCTGATGAAATATGGGAACCAGCCATAGCGTGGGCACCCCAGTGCCTCGTCCTCCCCCCTCCTCCATGACCTGGGCCCATGGCCCCTCTCCCCCCACCCCCACGCAAACCGGCATATGTCATACATTACATGTTGAAAAAGAAACAACACAGACACCTTGTAAAGTTGGAAGAGTGAAATGCCTCAGCAGCTTTATTTTGCATAAAGTCTTGGAGTTATCTTACAGACGATCCGTAATTCACCACCACAAGTATTCTATTCTGTGTGCGGCTACCTACGTATTCCTTGCCCTCCCCACCCTCTCCCTTACCGTCCTCGGCCGGTGGACGCCTCAGGTTGAGCCCGGCCCTTGCTATTCACCCCTCTCTACCCCTGGCCGTTTGTAGATTTCCCATGACCGACATTTTTTGCCCCAGGCCCCCCCTTTTGCTCTAGGTCTTTGTTGGGAATCCCCTGCCCCCCCTCCCCTGACACTTGCACCGTGTCCTGGTTTTGGGTCTAGGTAAAAACCGGCAGCCACGCGGTGCCTCGCTAGTGTTCAGGTTCCTATACCGGCACCACCACAAGTGCCCCAACACTACACATCCCACATCCGTACATTTAAGGCCGACACCGCCCTCCGGTGCCGGCCCACAACTTTCTGCCTGCCTATATGGTCATCGCTTTGCGATGCCCGTCTAGTTTGAGTCCTTTCTACTCTACTCTGTCCCCCCCTCCGTCCCCCAAGCGCCGCTTGTACCGGAAGCCATATCCTATCTATGCCGCCCCCCAGGTCTCCCTTCCGTCTTGCCGAGCCCCTAAATCCTCCCAGTTCCCTCTCCCCCCCAGGCCTCCCTGTGGAGTCTGGCCCGGTGCCCCCCTGCCAGCGTGTACCCTCTCCCTTCTCCTTCCTTCCTTCCCTCGCTTGCTCCTCCACTCACCAGGTACCCCATTTTCCGGGTCCCGCCAGACCTCCCCTCCCTGCCGTTTCTGCCCCTCCCTATCCTAGCTCCATTTCCCCCCAGGGGCAGACTTCCCAGCCCTATTCTTCGATACCCCGTCTCCTGTCCCCCAGCTTTTGGTCCTTGCCCCCCCCTTATTCCTTGGGGCTGGCTTCCTCCCCCCTGTTCCCTCTATTCACTTGCCGCCCTATCTTGGATCCCCCACCTCCCTCCCCTCATGCCCCCCTCCTTCCGTGAAGACTTCCCCTTGCTGTTATTTTGTCACTGTTACCTGAGCCCTTGTATTCTCCTCTTGCTCCCCCCCCGACCGACTTCCCTTGATGGTTTTGTTTGTGTGTTTGTTATTCGTTTAGCCCCCCCGCTCCCCACGCAATTTTGGGCTTGGAATTGGCTCCCAAGTCCCCTGCATCCCTCCCCTTTTTCCCAGGGCCTCCCCCGAGCCTAGTACTCCTGGGGCGCCGTAAATCTAATCTTGTTGGCTGATCATTCCCCTATGGGTCTGCCAGTGCTTCGCTAAAGGGATTGACCTGTGACACCTCCAAGACTGTCTGCTGGCTGCCGGCGGCGGAGAGTTCCCCCCAGCCTGCACAGGGCACTCCACTCTTAGTATTCGTTTTGCTCTAAATCCTTCCAGGCATGCCAAAACCTCCCTTGGTGCTCCAACTGATCTGTGTATTCCGGGGGCCCAAGTTACTGTACCAAAACGCCGTCCGTGCTCTGGCAGCTGCCCTGACCACAAAGGAGTGACCCCCGACCCATACCCTGGTGACTTTAGCTGGCATCGTGCCATATTTCCTAGATCAGCACTTTGTGCCTGCAGCAGCGGTACCTTATGATACTTAACTTGTAGTTTTATTAGCTATTGAACCGCACTTCCGCGTGCGGTAGCGTTGCTTTGTGATAAGTAATTAATTTGTTGGTGTATTCGAACAGCGCGTGCCATACGGACACACCTTATCTGTGCCCTGACCCTTGCAACCCCAATTTGTGGTGCCCAGTTCTGTACCCTTTAATATTATACCTCACTTCGCCCCCTGCTGCAGCAGACCGAGCACCCCACTCCCCAGCACTCTCTGCTTGGGGTGAGGGGGCTCGAGACAAATGTGGGGTGCTCCGTGTGGTCTAGCTTCCGGCAATGATGTTTACCCCCTTTAAGTCCCCTTACCCCCTTCACTCGAGCACCAATCAGGATGATAAATGAGTACCCTTTGAAGGCCCACATTATCCGTCTCGAAGAGCTTACATCTGTTCTAGCATAGATTCGGGAGACCTTTTAAAATGGAATCCAGGAAGGTATGCGACCTGGAGTATTAATGCAGGGCTGTATGTAACAGCTACATGTAGCCCAGACTAGACACGGAACTCACGTTTGCTGTCTCACAGAATGCAGACATGTTTAAGCATGGATAGAGGAGACTGATTGGTAGGAAGGAGAAAGCTACCCATACCCTAGCGTGGATAGTGGATGTAGGTTAGAAGCTACCACACAGGTATCTGTATCCAGACAGTCTAAGATTGTAACTGGGACATGGTTTTCCAATAGTGTTGTCATTAGAGATCAAAAGATTAAAGTGCTTGTGGTGTGGAATATATCAATGCTCATTAATATAGTGGAAGCAACACAATAACTAGTGAAACCATGAGTCAGGCTGTTTTGAATGTCATACCATGAGAGGGAGATCTTTCAGAAGGGCTGCTACTTTTTGAAAGGGTTAGGGACAGGCAATTTCGAGATGCCAGGCAATACAAGATTAAATTCGATGCTCAGCCTTACCACACTGGTTAAGGGGTGCATCTCGGATGTGTGCCCACTGTGTAATTTCTGCACTTGCTCACATTCATTCCCCGTTCTTACCATGAACTAACTTAATCCAATTTTACAAACTGACTTGGAAAGTACACCACCTTACCCAACATGACCATTTTTTAAAACAAAATGTTATAGCAGGGTGTAAAGGAATGAATCTTGCTACATTCTCTCCATCAGCACGCACGTATATAAGTACCAGCATACCAATCAGTGTGATTTAACCGAATCAATCCGGGTTGGTCTTAAGTGTTTTGAAACTTTACGTAATTACAAAGCACTGGTTTGTGAAATTGTCATTTACAAGCGTGTATAAAACCCACTGAGACACTCAATTTGCCGAAATATTTCACATTTGCCTATTGGCCATGAAGAACATAGTTGCCACAGGAAGGAAAGAATGCTCCCGGAGTTGGGCTGCAGGCAACGCACAACTATATATACCGCAGTGAACGCCGAAAGCATTAAATGATTAATTGATCGGGGCAGAATGTACTTGCTAAAACTGAAACGCTGCTCTTTGTTCGGAGCGCGGTTAACCATAATACGATGTGTTGTTGTATAGGGCCTTAAAACCTAGGCGCTTTACAGAGCATGTGTTGCCTGCACTTCTCCTATCCCCTCTTCTACTCCTGGTGATGCATTCCTCCCGCCCCTGCCCCCGCCTCGCTATGTTATTCACTGAAGATAAGGGGGCGGGGGGACAAGCCGAAATGCCCGTATTTATACGTGTACGCGTGAGCAGGTCTCACCGCACCTCCAGCGTCATAGCGCTAGCACCCGCATGACAGTCTTGTACCCTTATGTACGGGCACATGGCCCCGAGTTAGCAGGACCCTGTTTGCTATACCGTTTCCCGTATGACCCAGCCGCACTGGCTTCTGCAACCTCCCGGTATGCTACGGATGATGCCACTTTTCTGATGCATCCCTAAAAGATCCTTGCGCGCACACCATCCCCCCCTGCGCCTCGCCCCTTGTTTGCGGCCGCCATTAGCCACGAGGCTAAGAATGGACTGGGTCAGCGCTCCCCACCCCACTAATTGGGGTGCCCTGCAATGGCTACCTCCCTGAGGCCGCTGGGCACCACTCACTCCACGGACACAAAGGAAAACCAGGCCGTCTACAAACCAGTGATCCCATCCCAACACGCCCGCCAGCGCTGTGTGTTGCCAGTGTGGCCCTTCCCCCAACAACAGACCCACGTGTTCGATCCACGCACCAACAGGCCAAACAACTGGTTGACAAATAGCGGCCCATCCCGCTGTTCCCGAAATGGCGAACCACCACACTGCGGAGCCCAAACAAAGGCCACTGCGAAACCTGCACGAGACACCCTGGCGAAGTTCCCCAAGTGCCCCCGAAACTCTGGCCTCGATGCCCCACACGCTTCACCAGACGACATCAACCTGGACGGCCACCACCCCTGCAAGCTCGGCTACATCATTGTTGCCGTGGTGGCTCTGGCCTTGTGCGCCGCCTGCTCCTCCCCACAATCGCGGCCCGTGCATGAGTCACTTCGCCTTAAGGGACTCCACATGCAAGATGCCTGCCCAACTAAGCGCACCGCGCAGCAGCTGCACCAGTTTGAAAAACCCAGCCCTCTCCACAGACAACACCCCAATTGCGCTGTGCAGGATTGAACTGTAACTAATGGGCCCAACAAACGTTTGTGGTAGAGGCAGGATGGTCCACCCAGCCCTCGCGCCAAGACACTGGTCCCCTTAAAAACGGGGCAACAACACTATCAGAATGGATTATACAATTCAACAAGATAAAACAACGGATAAAACAAACCTGTGGCTGCAGGATTGATGCCCCCCCTTTATGGCAAAACGAGACAAACCCCCCCCAAAAATGGCGGAACCGCTGCCGCGTGCGAACTGCCTGGGAAACAAAGAAACACGCCAAGCGCGCTTAAACCCCGACAAGCCTATCATTTTCAAAGCAAGCAAGTCATACCATCAAGTGTCCAACCCGCCTTTGTTATAAATCAACCCAGTGAGCACGAACTGCCATGCCCCGAATGCTTTGCGGCCTGTGGCCCTTCGACCCTTACCCGCGTCCCAATGTTACCCGCCTGTGTCCGGCCCCTCAATGCCTCCCTGACCAAAATACCCCCCTCCCTTCCTATGCACGCCCTGCTTGTTTGCCTTGAAGTGGGGTTGACATCCCCACCGCATAATCTTGTTCCCATGTGCGTGCCGTTCTATCTACCGTTAGGCGCGTTTGCCTGCCTTCTCCCCGCAACTCCGATCTAAATCTCCCCACACCATTCACTGTATGTCCCATCGCCGCCACGCCGTCCTGGAGTCCCTGCACAACCCCGCTCCCCCAAACACCTTTGGTCCCGCCTGCCCATGCTCCCATTGCCAACATCACGCAGCAGCCCAACTGCTGAGTACTACTGCCGTTCCTCCCCGTGGCATGGACCTGTGACGCATCTTCCTTCTTAGCGCTTTCCCCCGCGGCTGTTCCCTGTGGACCTTGTGCCATTCCGCCCTTAACATTCGACCCAGCGCCAACATCTAACCGCCCGGCGACCCATAAAAGCCTGCCGCACTACCCCGCTCCCCCCGAACGTGACTCACGCAAACCCAACCCGTACCTTTTACTGCCACTCTCCAACGACCTGAACACTTCCAATTGGAACGGATACTCCTTCTGGAACAGGAGGCTTCAGTGATTCGAACTCTGGAAACTTCTCTGCCTCTCTGGAACGATCGCACCTGGATCTCGAAGCAATTCCGATCCTATCTCCTGTAAATCCGGAATCCACGAACAAACGAAATCCGGAATCCACGAACAGGCGAGGCAGGAAACCGAAGGAGAATGTGCTGGTACTTGTACCCTGTCCCTTTATGGGGCTGGTCCCTCCCTCGGCTTCCTGCCCCGCCCCCCACGTTTCGCGGGCTCTCGTCCGCCTCCGAGGGCGGGTTCTCGTGTTCCCTCCCCATCCCTGCCCCCCTTGACCCGTATGAGGAGTGGGGGGAGGAGGTCGGCTGGGCAGCCCCCACTAAGGGGCGGCGCCCGCCATGCCACCTTCGCTGGCGCGTTCGCCCGCCAGACGGGTCCTTTCATGGTCTTTGCTGAGCCTGGAACCCGGGAAGACCCAGCACCTACGTCTAAGGCACTCGTAGTAGTGTGCTGAGACCAAGAGGCAGTCAAAGCTCTTTGGACATGTCTTGTGTATGGTTTTTTTACTGAGCTGACAGCATCTCAGATGCAATTCCAATGTATGCGGTCGCTATATCGAAAATATGAATTTTCCTTCAATTACTAGTGAAGTGCGCAAACAGAAGTGCTTATGGAGGGCTGTATCAAAGATGACGAAGGATTTTGTCAACCAATCTGGCATCGTTTGAATTTGCCCCACTAGGAAATTTGCTGGAGAGCGGATCATTTTATAGAAGGGTTGGGTCATAACATATAATAACCCACTCTATAATGGTGGCCAGCGCCAGAATAATGTAGTTTGTTACAATATATGCAATATTTTTCAAAATGTGGTTCCCATGAAACCCTAACGGGAGTACAAAATTCCAAACTGACCCGAACGTGCCCATTATATACGTTTCTGTTGGTTTTGGAAGCAGTGTGGGCGATACAGAGAAATTAGCTTCTGTACCTGAAACACTGAAAATCTTTGCACAGAGGGCCAAAACTAGACATGCCTCCCGGTGCACCTCCGCGGTACTACTGCCACCACCACCATCCTCCCCGCAGACACACACCTCTCTCCTACCACCACACCCCCGCACCAAAGTCTGGGGCTCTTGTCGTGTTCAGTGCTTAAAGTGGGCCGGGGCCTGCCGGGGCTGGGCCCCGACAGTCTCCAAAAAGTGGGACTGAGCCGGGGCCCTGCCGGGGCCCCTGTCCTACCGCAACTTTGGTGGGATGCATTATCCCGTTGCGGCCGCAGCCGCGACGGGAGATGCGCCTGCAATGAAGTCAGGCAAGCTGACAGAAGTGGCAGCCAGCCACAGTGACGCTGTGACTGGCTGCGACTTCCGTCAGTCATAGTAACTGCATCTGGTGACCCCTCGCGCGAGAGGTCACCAGAGGCAATTACTGTCCCTTTGTTTCCCCAGGTCGCCGAGGTGTCTTTAACCCTCGGAGAACCTGTGGATTCCCCGACATATTTCGAGGTTTATAAAAGATGGCTTGAAAAGTACACATTTCAAGCCATCTTTTAATAAAGCTTTGCCGATGGACAATTTTGTCCGTAGTCAAAGCTTTATAAAAGATGGCTTGAATTGTGTACTTTCAAAGTCATCTTTTATAAACCTGAAATGTTTAAAAAAGATGGCCTGAAAACTAGGCAAACCGTAGGGTATGCACACAAATATATATAAATGTTATATATTTGTGTGCGTACCTTACTATGGTGTGTGTACTTTGCAAGCCATCTTTTATAAACGTAGAAATATGTTAAATATGTTACATATTTCTACGTTTATAAAAGATGGCTTGCAAAGTACACAAACCATAGTAAGGTACGCACACAAATATATAACATTTATATATATTTGTGTGCATACCCTACGGTTTGTCTACTTTTTAGGCCACGCCCCTCCCACAAGCCACGCCCCCAAATGAGGGCCCCCCCCTCGATTTCTTACCCCACTTAAAGCCCTGGGCGTGTTACATGTCATGCTCCAGTAGAACTGTCACAGTTATTCTTTGGTGGCAGTAACTTGCAGCCGAGTTTCTCCAGCACACAATATTTGATATTTTCTAGAATGTTCTTAAAACAGTGCAGAGCGCTTCCGTTCAGAATATCTTTTACTGTGGGAATGAACTATCGAGCATGTGTTTCTGTGCTACTAATTACCAGCTGCACCATCTGATAGAGTAGTCCATAGAACTTCCAAAGCGAATGCATTGTTCCACCTCTGCATAATACCTCCATATAGTCTAGTGCCGTGTATCAAAACCCACTTTTTGTGTAAGTTTGAAACTAGACTAACACGGCAATTAACCTTTCTCTGCAATCATTTTCAATGCTGATTCGCAAGGTTTTTGATAAAACCTCCCCACAAAGTCATTGTTTCTCTTAACATAAAAGCAGTTTTTATATGTGACAGTACTTTCATTTTGATGTCAGTTCTTATAGTTGAAGGAAATTCAATCGGCCCACTTGCTTATGATTTCTAGTCTATCGCTTAGAGCTGCTGCCTTTTCAGACTGGAGATGCACAGGTGAAAAACCAAGGACAATTCTTTGGGCACCTGGCTTACAGTCCTTCATCGGATTGCAAGTGAAAATCAATCTTTCAGACCTATGTAAAAGCTTTTTGGGACTGAGAACCTTTCTCACGTGATGAATTAACTGGTTACATCAACCAACAAGCTGAAAACAAAAGACGCCCGTAGACACCCGGAACCACGTTTAAAATACAACGGAAGTCCTTTGTAACTAGACACATGGATTTCCATCGGGGATGCCTATGCAGTCCATCAAAGAGGGGCAATTCCTGCTAAAATTCTTTGGAAATGCTTAGTTGGGCACTGTGTAGTGACTGCTCCTCTGTAAAGGTTGTTGAGGTGGTTGGTGCCCGCCACCCGCTGTGTTCTGAGGCCTGAGGGGTAAAGATGAAGCGGCAGAGCGCTTACTCAGGCAGCCTAACAGGGGCTGAGTTGAGCAGCGGTCAGTCTGGCCGGACTAAGTGCTCTGCTGGGCAGCAACCAGTCTTTTGCTTGTAGGCAAAGAGCAGGTCCATGGCCCAAGTATGAGGGGGGCAGAAAGTTTGCTCAGTCACACATGAGAACCTGCAAGCTGGTGTCCCTGCAGGCACAGGCTGGCTCCGTGCTGCCTGGCTCATGTAAAGACCTGTTGGTACACAAACTTCACAGGAGCAGTGACATGCAGAACAGCGCATTCCCAGCGCTATAGGCTAGGCGCCTGAAGACCTCCTACGGCTCAGAAAGGGAGCTGGTTGATACCATAAATGCCCATATGCCCCATTTCATTCAGGAGGTACTAGCCCAGTCCTGGTAGTAACCCGGCATTTTGTGACTTGTAGTCCTGGGTTTTTGCATACAAATCCCAGAAAGCAAGATTAAGACTAGGACTGAGCTGTTATCTACCAAATGGAATTGGACATTTTGGCATGCATGTGGTAGGTATGTCCCTACTTCCCAGCGGGCACTGAGGCAGGTGAGCTGTGAGAAGAGAAGATATGAAGGGCTGCAAGAGTGATTGAGTGGGTGAGTGGGTGTGTGTGTGTGGTATGTGGGCGGAGGGCTCTCTGACACTCAGCTAGCCTACCCCTCAACCACATACTATACAGTGTGAGTGAATGTTAGGGGGGTTCTTGAGGCAATGTGAAACTTGTGTCGCTATGGCATGTAGTAGAGGGGGCAACATGAGTGACATGAGGCAATTCAAGGCGCAATGGAACAGAGCATGAGACATTTCTTGGGCAATGCGCAACTTAAAGCAATTTAGGGGCCAATGAGATGTGACACCGAGCAGTACTGAGGACAAACTGAATGGCACACTGCAAACCACGAGGCACTCAGACATGGCCTTGGCGGGGCAGCTGCAGAGGTCTTCTTGAACCTCATTTGTTTGGTGAATACCACACGTTCTTTGATTGAAAATGGCAAATAATGAGTATTCTTCTGCGATCGACGAACCACTTGTAATCTCCTCTGGCCCTGTCAAGATTTGCGTGATTGTTGCCTGCTCTCTTCATTTGTAGCCCTGGACTTCTATCCTTGGGGAGGACGGAAAGGTCTCAATGAGGATCCAAAGGTATACAGCAGAAGGGAGCTTCTCTGGTGGAGGAGTGCAATGAGTTGTGTGCAAACTCTACAGTCCTCAGAAGAGCTGCCTGTGAGGCGTCTCTGCGAGCATTGCTATGGGCCTCACTGGTTAACCCTACAAAGGTGCCGAATTTGCACCATACTAGCTGGCATAGGCTATCGGTAAAGATTACTGAAGGCAAATTATGCAATCATTTCCTGTTTTGTAATACTTGTTGAGTGAGTCAGGGAGCTGTGAGGAGTCTGCACCATGAACGTGTCCCACCAAGATTAATGAGTCTGTCACCACCACAATGGTGGTGTGCCCAAAGTCTACCACAAAATCAGGCATGGCTGCGTTCCAAGAGGCATAGTCCATGTTAGTAAAAGGCCGTAGGGTTTTATTGCATCACAGCGCGCTAGACCCCGGTGCCTAACCCTGCCCACCAAATAACCTTTGTGCCAATGGAAATACCTTCCCCTGTGTACAATGAGACTAGAGTTGTAATACCAGCTCAGAGCTGAATTTCACATTTCTGGGGTTGGAAGGTAAACCCGTCCCTAAATTCAGGAGGGTCACCCTGGATCTTGTGCCCAGGGTATTCGGAAGCTCTCTTGTGCATTTTCTGTTTCCTGCATGTCCTTTCCACCCAAGGTAATTTGCACATGACAATACAGTTGGCCTAATTCGCGGTGACAACTATTTTGTCAGGAGGAATGATATGAACCCGCAGACCAGTCAGCTTTGAGTCTTTGCCTGCCTTCCCCTGTCTTGTAGCGCATTGTCCTTGCTGTTATTCGGTGTGGGTCAGTCCATAACCACAAAGGCAGAGTTCCCCAAGATGTCGTGCTGTCAGGCTGCATCCAGATTGCTTGAAATGGAGGTTTCAGTGGCCTTTGTGAACCCACAGTGTGCCAGACCACTACCAGGTAATGTCTTCTGTTTCAAAATGCTTCCTTAATAACCACTATCTCCTTGCCTGCCAGTGGGTACTTAATGTCTCTCAAAGTGAATTTCCATGAGAGGGATGCTACTAAATATGTCTTCCTAGAAAAATGCGTGGTCCGGGTTCATGTGCGTGTTCTACTCTGTCTTGCACCCAGCCTGAAATTGCCCAGCTGTGCTCCACCCCAGGCAATATTTTCTGGTGCAATACCACTACTGCCCAACGCGTACCAGCTGGCCTTCGTCACAGAGGTGTGTGGGGCAACTCCCAATGATCAGGCCAAGAAAATGTAACATTCTAGGGAAAGAGACTAGGTGCACCCACATTTGACAACAAGAGTTTATTTTTGTATACAAAGAGGAAAAGGCGACGTGTTAGTATGAATCCACTGCCACAGAGCTCTCTGACGTTTTTCATGCAAGATTCAAGTTATAAACACACAAATTGTCACTCATGACGCAATCAATGTACAGTGTTAATCCTTCACCCTAACTGGCTTCCGTCTATTTACATGCTAATGACTACATATAGACCATTTCTAATTGGTCCGTTGTCTTCTCGCTCATCTTCACCGCATGTGGGCAGTGTTCTCATCCATCATGGGATACTGCAAAGCAATTAGTTAACATCATTTGGCACCACCCTACCTTTTATCCTAACCACATGACATACATCTGGCAATCAGTATGAATTCTATGGGACTCTTCGAGGTCAGCCTGTTCCTTGCGGACAAAGCAGCCATTTTCTCTTCCCAGAAATGCCAGCGCCCCATCATGCCCTGCCCACTGTATGGGTATCATTCTTGACTCTCCCTGGCACAAAACGTAGATCATGCTGTTCTCTGTTTTCGCTTTTATCAGTTCCCCCTCCCCAAGAGTAAACTTACTGTCCCACTAATCAATCCAGTTCATGAAAGATTTAGAGTGACCATCGATCTGGGGGGGCCCTAGTGCCCTAAATCTTAGTTCATGTTTTGGCTTCTCAAGACCTCTGCCTTTGCTCCCAGGAATACGATCTTGGTGCCAGGGCGCAGCCCTTCACGTCTTTGGCGGGACACATCCTACCCTATAAGTTCAAAGACCTATCTAATGTGGGGGCATATGTTTGTTCTTTTGCCAGGCCTAGGAATTGGGAAATACTAATAAGACGAGAAGCGAGACCTCATTGCAAGGATTCAGGCCTACTCGTAAATGCGATGTTAGTTTGGTTTGTGTCTGTCGTGTATATGAGCATATTATATCCTACATGAGTAATCTGCAACATTGCTGATTAACTTTCCCTTTATGTGTTTCTACTCCAGCCACTTATCCTTACCCATAACACGCGCCCTTCCCCCTACACTGTCCCGTGCTCATTTCCATATTCTAATATATTTTCTGCAATGTAAATCTTCTAGGTAGGGAGGGGTGGTCTGGACGTGGAGCCGAACAGGTGATCTAGGGGGCAACCTTTTATGGTCCTTGGGACCAAAGCTTTATCAGCTTGAGGCCTCATTCTCAGAGGGATCATGACACTAGCACACCAATGTAGAAGCGAATTATATAATATATCTGCTGGCATAATATTTAAAACTGGTGACTGTTCTTCTCGCACATGATTCATGATTGCCATTTTCCCCGTGTGGTAGGGGAGAACCATATCTCAGCTATACAGAAAAACTATATATGTGCCTACTGCGCATCCAGTGCTGCAATTTGGTGTGCTGTTTTCCTAAGGCTAAGAACGTGATTTGCTGCTGCAAACTGCGCCTATGCACGAAACTTAAATCTGAAGTATTGGAACATTTCATGCGTTCCCCTAGAGAACTTCCTGTTTTTTTCCAATTTCCCCCACATTTGGCTTCTAAAATAAACTTTTTACAGCTTGTTATAAAGATTTCTCATGGCAGAGTTGTGGCTCACTTGATACGCTCACTTTCTTACTCTCATCAATTTGTGTACAATAATTACACACGTAGCAAGGGGGGCTGGGCAAGTGAGCCTAGTGGGACACTGCGCTTGCAGTCAGGTATAAGAAAATGGGAGACAGCAGGTGGCTGGGAGTTGTGGGTACGTTGCCCAAATACACCACAGTAAAATTGAGCTGATTTGAATTGTTTCCAGTCTCACTGCGCCAGCACAAAAAATAATAGACACTGCTTAAGTTGCAGATTTATTTGGTTGGAAGGGGTACAGCCAGACACATGTTTCGAGCAATCCTTGCTCTTCCTCTGAGGCTAGTACATGAAAATTAAAAATATATTTCAAAGTAAACAACCATAATGTTAAGGAAATAAGAAAATAAGAAATTAAAATATAATTTTTTTTACCAAATTATAAGCGTTTAATCAAATTAGATGATAAATTAAACGTAACATTGGTAATGTAAAATAGGTAGTGTATACAGTTGTATCCACAGGAGCAGCGGAGGAGCCTGAGAAACTCGGAAAGAAAAACTGCAGCGTTTTCAAACACAACCGCGTTGTGTTTCTGCCTGCTGTGGCTATCACTTTGGGTCCCAGGGGAGCACCGGAGACCCAAAGTGAAAGCCAAGGCAGGCAGAAACACAACGCTGTTGTGTTTCTGCCTAAATCTGCTTTCCCATTTGGGGCTCTCGGGCTCCCCACGGGCTCCCCACTCTGTCTTGCACCCAGCCTGGCATTGCCCAGCTGTGCTCCACCCCAGGCAATATTTTCTGGTGCAATACCACTACTGCCCAACGCGTTCCAGCTGGCCTTCGTCACAGAGGTGTGTGGGGCAACTCCCAATGATCAGGCCAAGAAAATGTAACATTCTAGGGAAAGAGACTAGGTGCACCCACATTTGACAACAAGAGTTTATTTTTGTATACAAAAAGGAAAAGGCGACGTGTTAGTATGAATCCACTGCCACAGAGCTCTCTGACGTCTTTCATGCAAGATTCAAGTTATAAACACACAAATTGTCACTCATGACGCAATCAATGTACAGTGTTAATCCTTCACCCTAACTGGCTTCCGTCAATTTACATGCTAATGATTACATATAGCCCATTTCTAATTGGCCCCGTTGTCTTCTCGCTCATCTTCGCCACATGTGGGCAGTGTTCTCATCCATCATGGGATACTGCAAAGCAATTAGCTAACATCATTTGGCACCACCCTACCTTTTATCCTAACCACATGACAAACACCTGGCAATCAGTATGAATTCTATGGGACTCTTCGAGGTCAGCCTGTTCCTTGCGGACAAAGCAGCCATTTTCTCTTCCCAGAAATGCCAGCACCCCATCATGCCCTGCCCACTGTATGGGTATCATTCTTGACTCTCCCTGGCACAAAACGTAGATCATGCTGTCCTTTGTTTTCGCTTTTATCAGTTCCCCCTCCCCAAGAGTAAACTTAACTGTCCCACTAATCAATCCAGTTCATGAAAGATTTAGAGTGACCATCGATCTGGGGGGGGGGGCACTAGTGCCCTAAATCATAGTTCATGTTTTGGCTTCTCAAGACCTCTGCCTTTGCTCCCAGGAATACGATCTTGGTGTCAGGCCGCAGCCCTTCACGTCTTCGGCGGCACACATTCCTACCTTATAAGTTCAAAGACCTATCTAATGTGGGGGCATATGTTTGTTCTTTTGCCAGGCCTAGGAATTGGGAAATACTAATAAGACGAGAAGCAAGATCTTATTGCAAGGATTCAGGCCTACTCGTAAATGCGATGTTAGTTTGGTTTGTGTCTGTCGTGTATATGAGCATATTATATCCTACATGAGTAATCTGCAACATTGCCCATTAACTTTCCCTTTATGTGTTTCTACTCCAGCCACTTATCCTTACCCATAACACGCGCCCTTCCCCCTACACTGTCCCGTGCTCATTTCCATATTCTAATATATTTTCTGCAATGTAAATGTTCTAGGTAGGGAGGGGTGGTCTGGATGTGGATCCGAACAGGTGATCTAGGGGGCAACCTTTTATGGTCCTTGGGACCAAAGCTTTATCAGCTTGAGGCCTCATTCTCAGAGGGATCATGACACTAGCACATACATGTAGAAGCGAATCCAGTGCTGCAATTTGGTGTGCTGTTTTCCTATGGCTAAGAACGGGATTTGCTGCTGCAAACTGCGCCTATGCACGAAACTTAAATCTGAAGTATTGGAATATTTCATGCGTTCCCCTAGAGAACTTCCTGTTTTTTTCCAATTTCCCCCACATTTGGCTTGTAAAATAAACTTTTTACAGCTTGTTATAAAGATTTCTCATGGCAGAGTTGTGGCTCACTTGATACGCTCACTTTCTTACTCTCATCAATTTGTGTACAATAATTACACACGTAGCAAGGGGGGCTGGGCAAGTGAGCCTAGTGGGACACTGCGCTTGCAGTCAGGTATAAGAAAATGGGAGACAGCAGGTGGCTGGGAGTTGTGGGTACGTTGCCCAAATACACCACAGTAAAATTGAGCTGATTTGAATTGTTTCCAGTCTCACTGCGCCAGCACAAAAAATAATAGACACTGCTTAAGTTGCAGATTTATTTGGTTGGAAGGGGGTACAGCCAGACACATGTTTCGAGCAATCCTTGCTCTTCCTCTGAGGCTAGTACATGAAAATAAAAAATATATTTCAAAGTAAACAACCATAATGTTAAGGAAATAAGAAATTAAAATATAATTTTTTACCAAATTATAAGCGTTTTATCAAATTAGATGATAAATTAAACGTAACATTGGTAATGTAAAATAGGTAGTGTATACAGTTGTATCCACAGGAGCAGCGGAGGAGCCTGAGAAACTCGGAAAGAAAAACCGCAGCGTTTTCAAACACAACCGCGTTGTGTTTCTGCCTGCTGTGGCTATCACTTTGGGTCCCAGGGGAGCACCGGAAACCCAAAGTGAAAACCAAGGCAGGCAGAAACACAAAGCGGTTGTGTTTCTGCCTAAATCTGTTTTCCCATTTGGGGCTCTCGGGCTCCCGGGAAGCCCAAGAGCCCCAAATGGGAAAGCAGATTTAGGCAGAAACACAGCAGCATTTAGCATTTCCCATTTGGGGCTCTCGGGCCCCCCGTGGAGAGCCCGAGAGCCCCAAATGGGAAATCAGATTTAGGCAGAAACACTGCAGCATTTAGCATTTCCCATTTGGGGCTGTCGGGCCCCCCGTGGGGAGCCCGAGAGCCCCAAATGGGACATCAGCTGTAGGCAGAAACACTGCGGCATGTAAACACATCCGCGTTGTGTTTCTGCCTGCCTTGGTTTTCACTTTGGGTCTCCGGTGCTCCCCTGGCGGAGCACCGGAGACCCAAAGTGATAGCCACAGCAGGCAGAAACACAACGCGGTTGTGTTTGAAAACGCTGCAGTTTTTCTTTCCGAGTTTCTCAGACTCCTCCGAGCCAGAGGAGCCTGAGAAACTTGGAAAGAAAAACCGCAGCGTTTTCAAACACAATAACGTTGTATTTATGTTTGCGGTCGCTTCAAAAGCGATCGCAAACATAAATACGTTTTTAAAGCTGCAGTTTTATTTCTAAGTTTTCTGGGCTCCTCCAGCCCGGAAAACTTAGAAAAAAAAACGCAGCTAGTGCTTATTTTAAAAAAATAAATAAATAGCACTTACCGAGATTCAGCTGCTCTGGTCTCCAGTCCCCGTCCTCCGCGTACAGCACCAATGAAGGAAAAGCCACCCAGCGGTAGCTTTTGTTTACTACAGCTGGCTGGCTTTTCCTTCACTAGTGCCGCAAAAGCCAGCACAGCCAGGCATCCATTTCACAAAATGGATGCGCCCATGTGCTTGCTTTTGCGAATTTTCAGCTTGAATAGCTCAAAATTTTACATAGGAAGTTTAAAAAAAAAAGTGCTATTTTTTTTTATGTTGCCTATCTATTTTTTAAATAACATTTTTAGCTGGTCTACGCCTTTAACATTATGGTTTTTTACTTTGAAATGTATTTTTAATTTTCATGTGCTAGCCTCAGAGGAAGAGCAAGGATTGCTCGAAACCCGTGTCAGGCTGTACCCCTTCCAACCAAATAAATCTGCAACTTGAGCAGTGTCTATTATTTTCTGTGCTGGCGCAGTGAGACTGGAAACACTTCAAATCAGACCAATATTTACACACGTTCTTCAATGTACCAATAGTCAATAATACAGGCAATACCTAGGGCAAAGGATAGTTCTATGTACAGTGCAAGACAAGGATGAATGCCTTATGTCACCACACCTATGCAATGAAAAGAGAAGAAATCATTATGCAGTAAGTGGTTGAGTTCCCGATTACAATGCTGCAGTGTGAATGCTGACAGCAGTTACCAATTACCAGCGCCATTCCCTTTGTTCTTGTTTTTATTTCAGGGGCTACCCTCCTT
This sequence comes from Ambystoma mexicanum, assembly GCF_040938575.1. Classification (NCBI taxonomy): domain Eukaryota; kingdom Metazoa; phylum Chordata; class Amphibia; order Caudata; family Ambystomatidae; genus Ambystoma; species Ambystoma mexicanum. Next base: position 965,822,561 of record NC_090928.1, on the reverse strand, counting down.
TAACCCTCTCTCCCCCATTTAATCCGCAACCCCTTACTTCCCTGTACAGGGGGTTGAAGGGCGACATTCACACCGCTGCAGAGTGAGTGAGCTCAACAATGAGTTTGTCTTTGTGGACGTGAAGATTAAATCACCCCCTTCGAGAAGCTGATGTACTTCTCAGAAAGGTATTTAGACAATGATGAAATGAAGGGCCATCCAGAGTGAATCTCTGAATAGTGCAGAACACAGAATGACATTTTGCAAAGTAGTTGTAATCCTGTTTAAGGCTAAGAGGATTGCACCGGTCCTGTTTTCAATTCTAAGGATTAGTAGCAGTTTCCAAATGTACATTTGTCATACACTGCTTTGCTAACCGTGTACAAGTTCTTCTTTCACTCCACGGAAAATGTAATGGTGCGGAATCGCACACATACACACATGGCTATATAACTTAGTATTTCAGCCTTCAAATGCTATCCGGGAGATCCGCTAACATGCTAATAAATACAACCATGAATAGCCACCAAAACCCAAGATGATATCATTGGATCCTAATAATACATACATTATTGGTTATTGTTTTGCGTATGCATACCTTGTGGTGCATGACCAGACAGTCTCTTTAACCCCAGGTGCAGGCAAGTGCAGCTATTCACTGTGACAGGGTCACGTACCTGACTCAAGTAGGGATGGGGACCCCTCTCAGCCTGGGGTGGAAGGCCTATCCGGGTTTTCACCAGAGCCAGTCCTGCACTGTAGGCGGGGTCTGGGAGTAGGGAGGGCTCCAGTCCCTGTTCATTCCACCTGCGCTTGCTTGATTGAAATGGGTACCACTTTGTCTAGCCCCCTTCATACTGCACAATGCTCGTCCGTCCCTTTCTTGTCTCGTAGGACTGCAACAACCAGCATGCCCAGCGGTGGAAGAGCAAGCGAACAGCTGAACTAGGGAGAGATTGCAAAGAGCTGCAGGAACACAGAGCAGCCTGCACGGCGACCCAACAGACACAAACCACTATGTGAGCAGACCAGAAAGAGGAAACCCGCTCCAGCCTGAGCGGATATGGAGCGCTCCACTCAGCTTTGAACAGCACACTCACCCACAAAGACAAAACGCTTACCTACGACGGTTCTGCAGAGAGGTGCCCCTGTCAAACAGCCATTCTGTACACACCGGAAAGATCTCACATGAACTGGGAATTTGAAATTGTTTCTCACAATGGCGGTCCGCCGTTGTCTAGAACCAGCGCAGCTGTGTATAAAAAGGTGCAGGGATTAAGACTCCTTTTGTGCTTTTGCTAATGTGTAACACTCCTCCCGGGGAAAGGAAAGCCAGGAATAGGCCCAGGGAACCAGGTGAGGGAGAGAGCCAATGGAGAGGGAAGGGGGAAAGATAAAAAGAGAGACAGGAAACGACGAGAAGGTTGGGTTATAGGAGGGCCAACATACCAAGCAGAGGAAGAACGGTCTAGACTTGCATCAAGGAGGTTTGCTGAAGAGTGTGCAATGTGAGGTATTGGTGGGTGGGAGAAAGTGGTACCTTGGTCTCAGTGTGTATGCCGTGCATGTGCATGACTGAGACTAATGGAGGGAAGGTAGGGAGTGATTGAGAAGGTAACTGGAGAAGCAAAAGCAGAGTAATTCTGAAAGAAGGTGTGGCTGGCAAGTAGAGGAGTGGAGAGGGGAGAGTAATTATGCAGGAGAGAGGAAAGTAGTGGGGGAGAAAGGGGAGAGTAGTAGTAGGATGGAGAGGGGAGAGGAGTAGTAGTAGAGGGGAGAGTAGGAGTGGAGAGGGGAGAGAGGTTTTGGTGTGGAGAAGGGAAAAGAGACTAGTAGAGGGTAAGATTATAGGTTGGAGGTAAGTAGTATAGAGGAACATTGAAGGGATGGAATTGGAAGAGAGAGGAGCGATGGTGGATGGAGTAGTAGGGAGGAGAGTAGGAGGAGGAAAGGGAGACAGAGAGATATAGTTAGAGGAATACAAGGGCACAGAAGGAAAATACCGATTGGAGGCCTGAGTATCTGGAAGTTACCACGTTAAGCTTCATTTGCACCCGGAAAAAGGCACTTAGCCAATCAGGTGACTGGAACAACGGGGAAGAATACACATTCTCCGTCCGCTGTTTAGAACCACCTAGTGTCTTTCCCGGGTGGCGACATCTTTATTGAAGTTATTAAAGTGGGGAGGCAACAGATAACCTCTCCCTGTTGCCTCCCCTCTCCCTGTTGCCTCCCCGTACCTTCCAACTCCCCAAAACAAACCATATCCTTTCCCCACCCAGCTTTGTGCTCTGGTCACGGTGCTCCTCCAGCTCCCGGCGCTCCTCCCACTCCCGGGCACCGCCATAGAAATGGAAAAGGGACTTAATTCCTATTCCCTATGTCAACGGGCATCTCGGTTAGGGAGGGAATGCCCCACACTAGACAAGAGAGAGTGGGACGGCCCTCAGGCAGCCCCTCTACTATTCTGAAAACACTTTAACTGTCTTCAAGAGATGGTGTGTTCTTGAGGGCTTTTGTGACATCACCAAAAGGAAAGTTAATGAATGAGAATTATAAAAAACAAAAATAGGATTTGAAGACTTGATTAATTTTACACATTTATTCCAAAGTGCTGGTGTCAGATAAAAGTCATGATACATTTTTCTGCCTCTAACCACTGTCTGACATCTATATTTATTTCCACATATGCCAGGGCACTCATAACATTCCACGTGGTGCTTCATGTGGGGCTTAATTTGTCAAAAAGAAAATTGCCATGACCCAACATTTTTCTTTGAATACTGTCACCAGTCACTGCACCCGCAAGCAAGCAAGAAGCCGTGTGTGGGTGTGATGTATGAGGGGAGGGGCGGGGACGGAGTAGGCATTATGGATTCACTTTTGGTTTGGTGTTTTTGGCTAGTTCATGTGAAACAGGTACAAAACACATTAAAAGATGTGACGACAGTGAAACGTTTTAAAACACTGCTTGCGCGTCTGAATGTAATGAAACCAGACACGCTTGAAAGTATACAATCTTAAGAGGCTCTCGTCCCAACCACTAAAAGCCTTTTTGTATGTAGCAGGTAGCCAGACAGTGGCAGTACTGCTGGCCTATTTTCCCATAAAGGAAAACCCCTTAAGCAGCTCAGCATTTAGGTCAACATTGACTTTGTAGAAGGTGAAATCAATTCTTCATCCATTACACAATGTACAAAGAAACAAGGAAGGTGCTTCTTGCAAGCCTTGGCAGAGACAATTGCAGACTTTCCAAAATGAAGCAATAGAAAGATGGTACTCCTGTGAGAAAGCAGAAGGAAACGCTACAGTACAGCAGCAAAGGACAGAGGCAAATGCACAGAGATATTCCAACGGATCGGGCTCTGAGAGCACTGTATAGGTTTGATCCGGCCCAATAAAATAGGGCCAGTTGCCACCATTGATCTGTATATTGATGATTTCTGTCTCATCAACATATGAACGAATACAATGCAATTCCATAAAAAGAGTTATCATATTGTATTGACTTCAGTGTGGAATTGATTACTACATCTCTGAAGGTTTTTGTATTTTTATATATTGTATTTATGGGGAGGTCAGGTAGGGAGGATGGGGAGAGAGCAAATGAAGTAAGTGAAGCTGAGCTTTGAAGAGATCCACAGTGGGGCTGGCTTTGATTATGATGGGCAGAAAGTTCCAGTGGAGCAGGACGAGAAGGGAGAAAAAGCGGAAGCGAGAGGGGGCACAGGGTGGGGGATGGTGGTCATAGGACGGCGAGGTTGAGTGCAGGGTAGTTGAGTAACCATAGATACTATCAGGCAGATGCTGAGGAGCAAGACCACTGATAGCTCTGTAGACGAAGAGAAGGAACGGGAGCGGTTGTGGATGGAGATGCTACATGCTGGATATCAGGGATAAGGTGGCAGGGTTTGAGTGTGTGCTTTATCTGCACTCCACAATGAAGGGCTTCCCATTGGAAACCCAGATCCCGGTGACCTTTAGCATCAGTTCACTCCTCAACTAATTTCCACTCTGATGCATGGTAGGATGAAGTATGGTTGTATAAATGTATGTATTGGGTTGTATTCCGTTGTATAAGGTGCCAACCCACACGCAAGACCGAATCGATTGACAACAAGAGTGTTTTGATAGTTTGGACAATGAGTGAATATTTTATATTTTCCTATGAGCACTGAAGGCACAGCTTGCCCCGAACAGGTTAGCACTGCAGCCATGATTAATGATTTGATGCATCTGAGCCACAAAAAGCTGCGATAGGTTGGCACAGATTGTATAAGACCAGAAGGCTGCATGGCTGTGATACAACCCCCTGCTGTTCAAGGCATAGCTACAGCCAGTGATGCAAATATGTTTGTGACACATCATATATAAAATGGCTCAGTTGCACCAGAAAACTGGAAGGAAGGTCATGTGGGACACCGATTACAATAGACAATAGAAAACGATGGGTACAATTATAGGATAGAATATTCAGGATGCAGTTGGAAGGATATGGAGAGAGAGGATACAGCGGGTTAAAGGCCGGGGAGACAGATTAGCAAGGGAAAGGCAGGCCCAGTTGTCAGTGTGCCTCCCGGCCAATCACACTCTGGCTCCCTTTGATGTGGTCCATAGAAAGGTGCCCAGATCCCCACCGGTGATCAGAAAGAGACACTGTGCAACCCAGCCACTCAAATTATTGAAAGGTGTCTGCACTCTCTTTGCTCCTATAGAGATGTAAATTTCACCAGGGCTTGCTAATTAGTTTACATTTACGTAATGAATATCGAGATATGATATGAGACACATTTATATTGTGTGAAATCGAATGACTGACCTGCCTATGGGCACAGGCTTTCAGTAGCAATGAGGAGCAGAGGAGCAATGGCCAGAGAAGAGGAGTCAGCAGAAACAAATAGTGTTTAATGTTTTGAGAAAAGGTGCTGAAGAAGCAGGGACCACATGGCACACCTTGGAGCATTCCACAGGCGCGGTCCAAACACTGAAAACCTATGATCTCCCCTGGTCATACATCAGGAGAACTGAGATGAGGTGAAAGATTCTTATTCGATTGGAGGACGGAGTAAAAGGTGTGATTGAAAACATTGAAGGAGAGGAGGAAACAGTGATGCAATTGATGTTGCGCAAGATTGTCCAAACTTAAGATATAGAAATCAGTAATGTTTAGACATAATGTGGTGGAAGGGGGACTAATGATGATCTTGCATCCAGTGTGAAGTTTTGATAGAAGACCCTTAAAATAATAGATTTTTGCAGTGAAGTAGGTTTTTGTAGGCTCTTAGGTATGTAATGTAGGCAATTTCTGGCAGTGTTGTAGCATGAGTTACACCATGTGTGTACAAAGGGGAGCTGTTAAAGATTGAATTATTTGATCAATGGCATAATCAGTTCTATCATGGAACAGACAGATCCTGTTGACCAGAGAATAGAGCAACACATGATTAAGAACAAAAGGAAAAGGCAACTCAAGCAAGAGAACACCTTGTGAACGCGAGGTCATAGAAGACTAGTACAGGTCTTAAACAAAGACCAGACAATTGCCCAGCAATGCCAGAGATTATACATGAAGCACATGTAGGAGATACAGAAGCACAGAAATTGGTGCCTGAAGATGGTCCACAAGACCGAAATGCATTGGACACCATGAAAATGCCTATGTTCGAAAGAATTAGAGCTTCATTTTTTATGAAAAACGGATTGAAGACTACGAAAATCATTGTTTAGCAGGAATGTTTAAAACCAAATACTGACAAATGTAGAAAGTATAACTGAATTAGTAGAAACCACATGTAAAACATTCACTTAATGTCCTTCCAGGCGTCTGGGTAACCTTAACTCTTCCTCAGCACTTTACCGACCCCACAGTGCAAGTGGCGTCATTCTGGCAACAGGACTAGGAAACACTTACTTAAGTAGCATAACCTTTGAATTATTATTGAAAACAGATAGATTCAGCTTTGCCCACTCAACCAGACTTATTATTGGGAGACAGTTGGATTTTATTTGATTGTGCATTTTATTCTGGGTTGATTTGAGAAGGTTTCAGGGTCCATCTAGACACGCCGAAAGGCAGATGAAGTGGAGAGTTGAGGGTGTATTCCAATATCTGGTAGAAGTGTAAATGGCTCAGTAAGCTGGGCTATGAGAAGAGTATGAGACAGTGGAGCCCTCAGCCTCCTGCGGATCAAGGAGTGGTGTGATCTGAACTGGCATTGACAGTGTCATTAGTGGTGTGAAGCAGGTTGAGGGAGTGGCCTCTGGTGTACGCCAGATCAAGTACAAATTGTTTCCGGGCTATGGCCTACATATTATGCAATTGTAAAGATTTGTCTTTCCATAAACCGCTGGGGGAATAGCCCAATTACACACTAACCACAACAAAAAACAGTACAAGCTATTTGGAACCAGTCCGCCTTCAGGGAGTCTAATTAAACCAGGTTGCCTTCAAGTTAGATCCTTCACTCGGCAAGTTGCACTGGCTCATATGTTTCCAGATGCTTCTGCAAGGTTTCTAAGAATCAGACAGTTGTTATCTAGTCACTCTCATACCCTCTGTGGCCTTACGTCAGGTTCCCATTTACCAAAAAGAGGAGGTCAAAAACTGGACTTGACGATGGGAGCTACAGACCTATTCCATGTCTTCAAAATTCTGTCTTTGGACCCAACCCTTCAAAGAAAATGTTAATTCTCAATCCAGCCCCCTTCCCCCCCCGATTACCATTTTGCCAAAAAGAGCTGATAACTGTAATCTGCAACACACTCGGGTCCAATTATGAGGACACGTAAAATGAGAAAACTGGTTCCTTGAAGGAAAGACATTTTTCTAAATTGCCACAATCAATGTAAATACAGAAGCTGGGTTGGATGATAATCTAAAGCTGATAACCAGTTTGGTCTAGAGCACACCTATTTCGGAAAAATGTTAATGGTTTAGGGTAATCAGATGGGTGCGGGGGAGAAAACTAACCCTAACACTGGGGGGTAGGGGGGGTTACAATAATAACAGGGTGTGCAGGGGACGGGATTGTTCCACAAGATTGTGGACATCTGCTGTTCTCACATTGTTGGATGATAATCTGCCATTTCCAGGGACTGAGTGAATCCCGTGCTTTACAGGTTGCCAACACCATTGCCGTGACCTGTATGTGCACGGCAGTGGCTGCATGTATATTGCCCTGACTTTGCACGCTCTTAGTGCTGACATGTTACAGGGTTTGATGAGCAGGAACTAAACCCAGGTCCTGATTGTCGGGCATCACCCAGCAAGCAGGGCTGCCTCTGGGGAACCAGAAGTGAGTACACAACACACTACAAATCTAAATTGTGCATGGCATGCAAAATCACTTTTTTATTAATGATCCATTGTGCTTTAAATGTCTTCTAAACACGTCCTAATGCTTCTTTGTACACATTCCTAAATACACAAAGTTAATGGGCCTCATTATGAGTCTGGCGGTAGCCGTGCCGGTAAAAACTATACGGCTTGTGCCAGAGTAATTTTTTCCAGCGCCCGGCATTGGGGACTCACTGGAGCATTATAGCCCCGGCGGTCCCGGTAATTCCCTATTGCCGGGTGCCGAAAAAAATGACTCCCCATTCCCATTCGAGTCCCATTGGTCCCATGAATGGTGCCGGTGCATCCATCATGTTCTGCGATCGGGTGCCATTCCGCACGCCAGGTCAGACGTGGCGGGCTGAAAGGCACCCGCTTGCAGAACTCGTAGTTTGCCGGTCTGGTAACAACGGTGCCGGTAGCTTTCCGGCACTGTGGTTACCGGACCGGCAACCTTGTAATGAGGCCCAATGTCACGTAGGTTTGTTAGTATGGCACCAGTTCGCCTGTGGAGCCAAAGACAGCTCCTGTTAGCGGTTGGTGTGAAGGCTAGAAGCAGGAGCTAAATAGCTCTCAGCTCCCAGCAATTTCTAACCCTGATCATAATATAGTGCTAATGGCCGGCACCACAGAAAGTGTTGTTAGTGGAGAAGAGAGGCAGGCTTCATTTTTGTAGTGTTCAGTTTCTGTTTCAAACACAATGTTCTCTTTAGCTCCCTCCAACTGTAACTCAGAAGATGGCAAAGTGAGGCTTATGAAGCGGATATCAGTTCCAAGGTTTCCAAGTTTCACAAGATACGACTGCTATTACAGCTAGTAAACCAGCAAGCACAACAGGTTATGAAGGGTTGTCTTTCGATGTCTAACTTTACTGAAAGGATCCGCGTGTTCATGGACACTTTTGGTAAAGTCTTTGATGTGTGGATTCGGTGCCGGAGGTGCTCCACACATGCTAACTCCACAGCACTCCTTCAGCATGAACCTTGAAGATCTTTACGGTGCTGCTGCCACAATACTGCCTTACCACTCCGCCAACCACCCTTGCAATGGCAGAGGAATATTGTGGCAGGGGGAACGTTGGTTTAATGCAGCACGTTTGCTGGGCCTCAGAATCGATCGCGCGCAGTCTATTTGCACCCTCTAGTTTGGGAAAGCTATTTCCACTTTCCTTGGCCTCTGCACTCACAGGAATGTGTGGAATCCACGAGGCCAAAGGATTTCTATCCATTCACCCCTCCAGAGCATGAGATGTAGAGGAACCAATAGCGCTGAAGCACCACCCCCAGCATCGTCCACTCATCATTCACCGGATCACCATTTCACCTTATGGCGACAGTTTCACTGGTCTGGATAAGGAACCTACGAGCTCAGATTCTTTTCATGCTTGTGTTTTACCGCTGCAATTAAATAATAAAGGAAACATTATTAAAAGACTGTTTTTTGTTTTTTAATGTATTCTTACATGTTTAGGTTTAACATACAGTTGTTTTTGTATCTTGTGAAATACGTACATTTGGTGAATTTGTGTTTTTTAAAAAAAACTTTTATTTATTGGCATGAGACAAGAACAGGCAAACAACACAGTGCATGAAACAGATAAAGTTGCAGGTACACAAATGGCATTACATACAGGGGGCGTTGACGGGACAGGGAAAACCATAGGCTTCACAGTTCAGGTTCTTTCGGGAATGGTGTGGCTCACACAGATGCAGTGAAATTCGGCGATACACAGTTTGCCTATGCCATGAGTGATCGTCTGGGTTGGAGGGGGGCACACCAGACTGAACAAACCATCACAAGGCACCAGACCACCTAGACTAGACTATGGGGGACTGGCTAAAGTGTGCCACGGGGAGGCTGAGGAATTTTTGAGACCGACAATGGGCCTAATTACAACCTTGCTGGTCCGGAAACAATGGTGCTGGTAAGGTTACTGGCACCGTTGTATCCGGACCAGCAAAGTACAAGTCTGGCAAGTGGGGCCCCTCCCGTCCGGCAGTTCTGACTTGCCTAGCGGACTAGCACCCACCCACAGACTTTCACGGAAGCACCAGCACCGTTATTACCAGTGCCGGTGTTTCCGTGGTCCACATTTCCATAGAGTACTATGGGAATGGAGAACAACATTTTACCGGCGCCTGACTTTCCGTAACCACCGGGGTTGTAATACCCCGGTGTTACCGGCAAGCCAGGTGCTGGTAACTGTTTACTGGTCTGGTGGCACATGCCGGTTTTACCGACATGGTTACCGCTGGACTCGTAATGAGGCCCATTGTTTCTAAAGTGCAGATGATGGAGTTAACACAAACATTCTAGATGAAGTCTGTTCCAAAGGTTCAGAACCTGGATTCAAAGTGCAGAACTCTGACCAGCACTACCGCTTGAATGAAGCATATATAATGGATGGTACCTTTTTTCCTTTCGGAAGCTAGTATGTTGTTCATGAGACAACCCAACTTAACGTCAACCCAGGTTTCTCTGCGTGCCGATGCAGGGGCCTCCTAAGGTCAGATAAGTGATCATTTGTGCATGCACACTAAATCACTCTGCCCACCACTTTTTGGGCTATTTGAAGAATCTATTTGATCAAAAAACTGCACTTAGAGGATTGCATTTGTCTATCCTGGACTTCGGAAGGGACCCCACTTCCATGGCTCTAAGAGTCAGAAACGTAGAGTATAGAAGCTTCAGCCAGCTAAGCTAAAAGCTTTACCATCGCCTGCCTTTGCATGGGTCGTAGTTCCAAGTCCGAACAGGAGCTAGGTTCTTAGTTTTAGTTTTCAACAGAAAGGTGTGAAAATGAACGCTCTGGGGAACAGAGAGCGGAGCAGCTTGTCACTGAAGAAGATGAGTAGCTGTGTTGAGCTGCAGTTAGTTTATCCAGACCTCAGTGAGCCGTCCATGGCACTGTGAAACGGTTCTTGGGCTCCTCAAATTGGTCTAGACTGCCCTTTGCAGAAAGACCGACCCGCCTACGAATAACAGGCCAAGACAAAAGAGCAACTTGAGTGGAGCAGATGCAGATGTTAAGCAGGATGGGTGGGCATGGGGAACTCCTTCGGATCCCCACGCACACTCTATATTTGTGAAGGCATAAAGCCCCCCAAACTGGTGGCAAAAGCTTAGTTATCCCAAAAAACCTGCAACCTGTGCATGATGTCTGACCATACTCCTCCTCCTGTTTAAGTTGAGAAAGCAAGATGGAACAATCAGCTGTTTCAAAGACTACAGTACAGCCAAGTATAATCAGCAGTCAGCAGAATGTTGTCCCACACTTTGATCAGGGGGGTCTGGGTGGCATGGGGAAGCCTGGAACTAGACTTGATCAGATGGCACAACTGCAGAGCTTCCAGTTACTTAACTTCACTTTCCAGTATCTTTTGCAAAAGCTGGTGAAAGGCTGATGTGTACAATTTAGAAAGAGAGTGGAGTTTACATTTTCTTTTTAATAAGGGTTTAATGGTGATTTTTAGTGTTCGCTATTGGTGGGGGGGGATCACGTCGAAACTATTGCATTTGTGTACACAGTGGAGGAAGCCGGGCTGCACGGAGGGGCACACAGCTTGTGGGCATTGGTTGGTTATTTACCCAACCATTAGCTGCCCATGGTACTGCTAATCCCTTGTATTGTTACTTTAAGATTGTGGCTGATATTTAAATGATGAACGCCATGCCTAGTGGACATAGACCTACACAGTGTGTTGAATCCGAAGATGCAGATGCAATAGAATATGTCGAATGAACAATCGATATCAATAAAACGCAGGAGCTGGGGTATGTAATAAAACCTTCTTTAATCATCAAGTCCGAACTGCCTCGTTAGACGGTAATACCGCCTATCTCAATACGTGGTGGGCTGCAACCCACAACCAGAGTAAAAAGGGGACAGGTGATTTTGCCTGTCCTTAAATGCTAAAACAAATGGGCATAGAAATAGGACATTACAGAGTTTTTGTGCATCTTTACTGTTGAGATCGGGAATTAAATCGGTACATTTTCTGCTAAACTCTGATGATTGATTGAATATATGTGTTGTATCACTGGGAGTGTCTGCTTGAGCCCTTTGATCACCCCTTTTTTGTTTGTTGCATGTGCGGCTGGGTTCTAGGCAGTTCTCTGTTTAAACATTGATTGTACACTACTAATCCCGAAGACCATTCCCTCTCTTTAGCTGCCCCTACCTGTTCAAACCACATCACCCTGTATCTCTTTGAGCTAGCTGTATGAAGCAGTAACATCGAACAGTGTGCTCTGAAGAGCCTGTCAATATTTTATTTCTAAGCAGTCTTCCAAGATTTAATGGCTTTATTGCATCTGCAAATGCTTTACTGGTGTAATTATAATGTCTTTACCAAATGTGCCATCAGCCACTTGATTTATAAGCAGTGCATGGGTCCTCGACATGTTAAAACAGATATTGGCAAAGCCAATAGATTTGGTTCATGTATAGGTATTAGGCGGGTATCTGGTAGGCACTGCTATCATATGCCCAAGTACTCGAACCCTTTCCCAGCTGTGCCTGGCAAATGCCTATCCAGTGCTTACCCAAATGCCAAAGCTCTTGGCTTTACCAATGCTTGTTTCAGAGGGTTGGGCCCTACATCCACAAAGAGGGAATGGTTGCAGATGATGGTCAGGAAAGGAGCTAGATCATCAGTACAGGCTTCCGTCGCTCAAACCAGACTTATTTCAGTCGCCAATTCAGTATCCTTCATATATCGCTAAATGTTGTCAAGGTGAATTAAAATCTGATTTGTTAAATGAGAAAGAGGGGAATGGGAAGCAGATGGAGACAGGACTGGGCAACACATTTTGGCGAGCACAGTGCTTATCAGTCGTAACAATTTCCTTTAATATTTTTGGATTTCCCCAAAGATTCCGTTTTCCAGTGAAGGGGGCATTCATTTGTAACCCTGGGCGTAGCAGGCTTGTCGCTGAATAAAAAGACTTACAAGACCAGTACTTGGCCTCCACAATCGTTGTGTCCCAGTCTTTTTCTCTCTGCAAGCCAAATGATTTTATGATAAGTTTTTAAATGATCTCTGCATTCATTCCACGAAGCAATTTAGTAATGTTTTTCCAATTCCTTTCAGCTTGATGGCATACATAGTAAAGCAACATAAGATATAATGTATGTAAAGGGTAATGATGTACTTTTTAATTACTCTAAGTGAGAAGGTGACTCTTTTGATCTAAAATCTCATAGTTGGTGACCGGTTGCACTCAAGATGGCAGCCTAGGAGAAATGTACAGTGTCAGCAATGGCTGTTGAGCATATACCAGTCTGGGATTGTGGGCATAACATCCAGGAGACTGCTCAGGTCATCACAACAAAGGCTCTGGTGCCCCTGGAGGTAATAACAGCACACGGAAATCAGATGCAGAAGTGCATCTAAAATGGCAGGCGCACTGAGCGCGGTGTAACTTAAGGATAACTGATCCCAGAACTGGACCTCCAAGCCCATAGTCTTCAGCGAGGGGCAAACCCGATGTACTCTCAGGATGGGTGCAACTGTCCGGACCCTTCTCAGTACTTCCCTAGTGTTTTGGGTTTGATGGTGGTTCCTCTGCATGGACAACTGTGTAATAGGAGATGACCTTAGTCTGAGAGGGGAGATGCACCCTGGGCGCTTAAGAGGTGGGATTTGGATCAACAAGGTATCCAGTGCCCGAGACATGAAATGGCATCTAGGCATGGAAGGCCATCAGCAGTTTCAGCTCTAGAGCACTATGCAGTCCTCTTCACTGTTGTGCTTGCGTTGCCGTATTTCCTCCGCTCGCTCTCTCTGCTGAATGACTTCTTGTGGTAAACGTCCGAGCACTGCTCTCTCTTGCAAGGGTCCCGGTCTCTGTCTTCTCCACGCATATGATTTGGGCCGGTGGCAGGTGGCTCTCACTTGGCCAGATCTCACAAATGTTGTCTCTAGGGAAAAGAGAAACATATCTGGTGAGCATTTGTGTATGGCGTAAAACAAAGGGTTACTGCAAACATGCAGACAGGCAGCAAGAAAAGGGTTAAGTATTGTGCCCCCTCTCCCAATCTGCCATTTTCCTCCTCAGGGGTAGGGCTGTCTCTGGGTTTCCTTCTGGCAGAGCCCCCACTCCGGCGGAGAAGGATCCTTACCTCTCTTGACAAGGTCAGATTTCTGACCTTGTCACAATAGTTACAGTCAAACCTAGAAACTATAATGTAAACTGTTGCTGGACCTTTCCGTTTTCTTTAGTCTTCTAATGGAAGAATAAATGCTGCAGAGTGACATGCCTGGTGCAGGCCATCGCCATACTGCCTCTAGTCCCAGGGAATGCAGGACATGTGTTGAGTGTCACATCTCATTGGAAGACCAGAGTTCCTAGTAAACCAAGCTGGAGTAGTCTGAAGGGGAAGAGTCCCAAAGGATTATCTCATTTGGTAGTGGTTTAAGGATTTGGTTGATAACCTGCCTTCAACATAAGTTCATTCATTCTTCGGGCATCTCATTTGATTACTTATTGAGATGTCACTTTACTAAAAAAAAAAGTCATATGATGGTTTAACTAGTTCTCACCATCTCTGGAGAGGCATGTTGGTCTGAGAAACGCCCCAATGTAAGTGGGAAAAGAGCAATATGCCTCAACAAGTGCAAAGGGGGTAAGAGGCCACACAGGGATGGGTCCTCAAGACCTGGCCATACCTACCTTGGAACTATGGCCTTGATAGTCAGTCCTGTATGGGGAATGATATGGAGGGACCTGATGCTGGATCTGTAATGTTTCCAGAATCTGGTGATCATAAGGGACCTTTAGGCTCAGAGTGGATCCTTTGGTCGCCAGTTCATGCCTGTTGCTCTAGCGCATTGGAAGTGTATTTTGCTTAGTCCATATGTGTGCCTCCTCTGGTCTCCAGTTCATGCCTGTTGCTCTAGCGCATTAGAAGTGTATTTTGCTCAGCCCATATGTGTGCCTCCTCTGGTTGCCAGTTAATGCCTGTTGCTCTAGCGCATTAGAAGTGTATTTTGCTTAGCCCATATGTGTGCCTCCTCTGGTCGCCAGTTCATGTCTTTCACCGCTATCCGGCTAGCCAGCCCACCTAATTGGTGACCACACTATCACACTGTCTAGGCCAACTGCTCCAGGACTACCTCTGCATCTCTCCACCATTGGCATTGCATCTAAAATGCATTTTGCCTCCGGTACTGCCCTACTCTTCCTATCCTCATATGCCAGCACAGCACAACACGCTTCACAAACAAAGCAGTTATTTTTATGTCTCGCCACACACGTACTGCTCACTCATCAGGCCCTAACCCAGTCACCGTTCTTACCGAACATCGACCAGCACTTCCTCTTGCCCCCGCCCACAACCGGCGGCTCACCTACACAGCTTACATTGCCTCCAGCTCTCCACATGACAAGTCCTAACACCTACTTGAACGCGCCGGCCCTCTGGCTCTCACACTTCACCACCAAACCTACACCTAATCAGCCATGCCCCACACCTACCAGAAACTCCAGGCTTGGCTCGCGCCTACGCCTTATTCCTTACTCCCAATGTACAACACTCAACAACACAGTCACGCCAGACAGCCTGCCCAAGATAGACATCCGAAAACCTGCTCTGAGCTCCCTATCCTCCCTATCTCAGGAACCCACATCTTCCAACAGTCCACCTCTGCCCCACCGCACCACGCTGACCTCATCCAATTTCCCCAGTCAACCTTGTGCTATATCAGTCAGAAAGCATAGACTAGCCTCCAGATGCATCACTGGTCCTACCACCTGAACAACCCCCCCACCAACAAAAGCCTTAACTCTAGCGACAACAAATCCACAACCTCTGCAGCACCTAAAATTGACCTGGCTCCTCATGACCACAAGGCCAGCAGGACCTCTAAACTCAAAGGTGCGCTCATCAACGCCCACTCTATTCCTGCGCACGCCCTCGATATTGCAGATCTCATCTCCACAGAAAACCTTGACTTTCTCGCGATCACGGAAAAGTGGCTGCATGCGGCCTCAGGCCC
Source organism: Ambystoma mexicanum (assembly GCF_040938575.1). NCBI lineage: Eukaryota > Metazoa > Chordata > Amphibia > Caudata > Ambystomatidae > Ambystoma > Ambystoma mexicanum. Next base: position 965,807,246 of record NC_090928.1, on the reverse strand, counting down.
CGCCCTGACTCTGGCCATCCCCGATGGTTACACCATCCTTAGGTGCGACAGGGACACCAACCAAACCAAGGGAGGAGGGTTAGCATTCATATTTAAGAGCTCTCTCAATCTTAGAGAGGTCAACAGCCTGCGGCTGCCCTCTGCTGAACTACTTTCGATCAAACTGCCCATCTCACCGAATCACACCGTCACAGTGCACCTTATCTATAGGCCCCCCGGCCCCACATCCTCCTTTGTAGAGGACATCTCATCTATTATAGACGCGAGTACCAAGCCTAACTCCCAAATCATTCTACTTGGCGACCTTAACCTAGGCTATCTAGACACGAATGATGCCAAAGCCACGGACCTTGCAAGTGTACTTGCCGACTTCGGCCTTACACAACACCTCAAAGAACCTATCCACATCAAGGGTCGCATCCTTGATTGGGTCGCAGACATGAACTGTGCGCTTAACGTAACATCTGTCTCCCCATGCGCCTGGTCCGATCACCACATACTACTACTCTCCATCAACTCCAGCCCACCCATAGATAAACCAAACTTGGCCCCCCACTCTCATCCGCAATAAGGACATTACAGTGGAGAAGCTACTCCCTCTCATCCTCCCTCTACTGAGCCTGTCGCCCGCTACTTGCCTGGACCCTACTGTCCTAGTAGACACTTACAACCGTGCTATGTTAAATGCTCTCAATACCGTTGCCCCCCCTTAAACTGTGCAAACAAAAACCTCGCTCCCACCTTAATTCTTGGTTCACCCCACACCTACGCGACCTGCGTAAAGAAAAAAGAAAAGCCAAGGCTCACTGGAAAAGCTCTCCCTCCCTAGTCAATAAAAATAACCTCACCTCAGCCTCCCTTACCTACAAAGAAGCCATCCTAGCCGCAAAAAAGGAAGTTTACAACAAAAGGATCTCACAAGCACAGTCTAACACCAAGGAACTATTCAAGATCCTCAAGGAACTTGAGTCTCCTGTCGCCCCACTGGATACATGTACCCCTGATACGGAGTGGTTTACTAACATTCAAAAGGCACTGTTAGACAAAAGTGCCCTACTCCAAGCCAAAATCAATACCAATACCAAAAAAAGCTACCTTTCTGATTCCACAGGCAACCCCCCTACCTACATACCCACCTCACCTAAACATTCTTTCAAACCCTTTAGCTTCACACCACTCACTATCAACGAGGTTGAAAACATTATCTTGAAGCTCAAGCCCTCCAATTGCCAAGGTAACGCTTGCCCGGCACCAATCGTACAGCAAGCAGCACATGATCTCGCCCCATTCATCACCTCACTCATCAATGCCTCCTTGTTATCGGGCACTGTACCTAACAATCTCAAGGATGCGTGGGTCATCCCGTTAATCAAAAAGCCCATCCTTGATTCGAGCAACCCCTCCAACTATAGGCCCATCACCACTGTGCCTTACCTTCTTAAAATCCTGGACCGAGTGGCCTATGTCCAAATACAGGACTACCTTGAGACTAACAACCTACTTGGGCTCAGACAGTCCGGTTTCTGCCCCAGACACGGCACTGAAACAGCCCTGATTGATTTGAAAACCCAAATCGAGGACCTGAAAGACAAGGGCAAACAGGCGCTCCTGCTCCTCCTTGGCCTCTCAGCAGCCTTCGATTTGGTTGATCATCAAATTCTTTGCCACCACCTTAAGACTGCTGCCCACTTCTCCAACGCAGCCACATCATGGATCAGCTCATTCTTGGCAAACAGAACCATGAAGGTCTTCTCACCCTCAGCCGCAGCTGACCCAGCACATGTCCCGTGCGGAGTCCCACAAGGCGCTTGTGTGTCTCCCACTCTCTACAATGTGTTTACTAAACCGCTCTTTGATATACTTGACCATCTGGATGTCTCCTACACCAACTATGCGGACGACACCCAGATACTCATCCATATCACGGGCGACTATGTAACGGATACAAGAGCTCTCAACGCAGTCTACACTGTCATACAGGCCTGGATGGCACATCACAGGCTCTGCCTCAATGATGAAAAAACAGAGTTACTCATTTTAGGCTCCCATTCCAAACTCGCCAAACTTGACCCCAAATACAAATCCTTCACTATCGACAAAAACGTTATCAAAGTCTCTAACGTCACAAAAACACTTGGAATCTACCTAGACTCTACCCTGTCTCTCAATCGACAAACCAATTCTGTAGTCTCAGCGTCAGCCTACACTTGCAAACTGATCACAGCATGCCATCCCTTTCTGACAATGGGCAACTGCCTGATCCTCACCAGAACCCTCATCAAGTCCAAAATCGATTATTGCAATGCCCTCTACCTAGGGACAAGCTAAAGAAACATTGATAAACTCCAGGTCACACAGAACAATGCCATACAGGCGGCTCTTAACATTCCCAGGCGATCTCACATCTCCCACACCAGACGCAGCCTGCAGTGGCTCCCCATTGCCCATCGCATATCCCTCAAAGCCCTAGTTCTTACTCACAAGGCCCAGAACAATACAGCACCTGCATACCTATCCTCGCGCTTTACACAACATACAGCATCTAGACCCCTGATATCAACTCAGGCCCACACTCTCACTATCCCCAGCTTCAAGCTACATACTGCAAGAGGTTCGAGCTTCCCTGTCCTTGCAGCTAAGCTCTGGAACTCCCTACCCAACACGCACAGAACTGTTCAACATCCCCACTCTTTCAAATACAAAACTAAACAATGGCTCCTTGAAAGGGATGCCCAGGCCACCTACTCGATATAATTTTACTGCCACTACACTTATTATTTCGTTTATTATCTTGTAAATATTTGTAAATGATTTTATGCTGAAACTGTATAATTATAACCTGTAAATAGCACAATGTATATATACTTGTAACATGTAACATGTAACTCGTCACAAAACATGCACCCAGGTGCCCCCGGGCAAGGTGCGCAATACAAATAAACAAAATACAAATACAAATACAAATTTTGATTTACAGGAATGAAGGACTTTGGAATTACTCAGTGACTAAATGAAAACAATATGTCGTGAAGACCTCTGAACCAATGCTAGAGAAATTCAGGGGAACATGTGGCAGCAACGAGAGAACTGTATTTTTTTAAATTGAATTTAGCTGAGTAAACTCAACTTTTTCAAAACATTTAAATCAAATCAATTACATTTTCAAATTTACAAAGCACCACAAACAAAAAACAGAAAAAATGCAAAATACAGTAAACTAAAATAGGATAAGAGCCCTAAAATACATTAATCATATAAAACATATAATCCATAAAAAATTCATGTCACAATCGATAAACACTTCATATAAAAGCAAAAGAGTTGAACGAAAAACTGTGAATGTTCAATGGTGCTTACCCTAATGACTATCATTGAAAAGAGTTTATACAGAGGCGATTAGAGAGCAATGCACAGTGTTCACCCTGTAATAAATGGACTACCCCATTGGGCCTCATATAAACAACTGTTTTTCGTGGGAAACCTAAACCACCACAGGGTCACTTGCAGCACTTACATTTAAGGCATTCATAAAATTAAAAGTTGGTTGTCAGAATAGTAGGCCATCTATTTTCTGGGGACATCAGACCAAAATACGTCATATGTTTCCAGAAAAATGTTGCTCTTAGATCTATTAGGGCCGGGCATTCTACTATTACAAGCTCTAGAGTTTCTCTGACATATGAGCACAGTATCTACAAAAATTCTCCTTTGCATTGATAAAATTCCTTCTTGCCAGAACATCTCGTGTCGAATACAAATTGAATCGTATACGCAGAAATGCTGGTCTCAGTTGTGGAGACAGTGCTCTGCACAAGTATGAGTCTAACTCTAAGTTTTTTCTGTTCGAATGCAGAGGCCTGAAAGTCCTTATAGGTAAGGCATTTTGTTCTAGTTTCAATCCAGTCCAGTCTATATAATTTATCCTTGGCTCGATCCAGATTAGAAACAAGAGTGTCAATATTCACATCTGCCTTTGCCAAGATTTTGAGAATACAAGTTGACCATGTTCGAACAAATGCATGTGATGATGACAACATATAGGCGGACAGCGTTTCTAAAATGTTGTCGGTTCATGTGTAAATTAAACATTTGCGAAACAAGGCACATATTCGCCAATTGTACTCAGAAACCAAAGAGGTAAGACCCAACTCATGTCGCAGCCATGGTCCTGGTATGCATTGTGGAAGATGTAGAACACCCCTCCAAAATTTCGCCTCTTAATTTGTTCAAAAATAATGCCAAGATTATATTTTTGGTCTCCAATCCATAAAGGATCGTAGGCATGACTTTCTGGCGCCAATACATCAGTGCAGATTTAATAGAAAATTTGCCGTATTTGTATAGGATTAACCGTGTCTGCAATATGGCTGAGATTAATTTGTGAGCAAGCGTCTTTAGTTGTGAATCAACCTGCGGCATTCCATCAAACAAAATAACAAGATAAAGATAAATCGTTACAGTTTCCAAGCTCACATCCTTGATCCTCCAATCCAATTTGGCCCTATTAGTTAATCTAGGAGCATATACCACTATCTGAGTTTTCTTCAGATTGATGACTAATACATTTTCATCTAAATAGGCACTTAGGTCGGACAAGAGAAGTTGCAGGCCTGACGGTGTGTTTGAGATCAACACTAGGTCGTCCGTGTACCACAAGGCCTTGATCGCAACACCATTCATTTTCGGAGAATCCGAACAAACCCAAGAAAAAGCCTGCGTCACATCATGTATACAAAAATTAAAGAGGGCTGAAGCAAGGATACATCCTTGCTTCAGCCCTCTTGATGTAGAGACTGCTGCAGGCAGGAGGCCCAATACTGATAGCCTAATTTTTATGGTGGCATCTGAATGTAGGGCATAAACGATGTCACATAAGGTGGTGGGGCACTTCACATTTAGCAGCTTTCCCATTAGTTTAACTCGTGAAACTGAATCAAAAGCCGAATGTAAATCGACAAACGCAAAATAAATTGGTTGTTTGGACATTTGTGCTTGTGATTTGAGGGCATTAAGTGTTAGCAGGTTCACTTCAGTTCCCAACCCCGCAACAAAACCTGTCTGGTTCGGATCATGCTGATTGCAAGCTTGAGACCACCACGAAAAGTCTCTCAAGACTAATCTTGTAAAGACCTTCCCGGGGCATCAAGTAGAGCGATTGGCTGATAGCTTGAAGGAGCACCCCGGTCACCCTTCTTAAAGATTGGAACAATCAAGGATGATTTCCACGAGGTCAGTAATTTCCTAGAGCTTAGGGTTTGTTGAAATACTTTATTAAGGATGCTGGCCCACCTCGTCGGATTTTGCTTAAACATAAAATTGCTCAAGCCATTCGGTCCTGCTGCATGGGAGGATGAGGATTTGTTTATAGGATATTCTATTATTTCTTCAGAACATTCCAAGTGCCACCCCGCTATGGATTGATTTTTATACCTATATTTATCAATGTTCTCATCGGCATATAGGTGTGAAAAATGATCAAGTCAAGCGGCCTCAGAGACCCCACTCAATTGTACACCAGCTTGTGTTTGGTTAGATGTTTTGTTAAGTAAAGCCCACACTTGGGCTGAGTTTTAATTATGTACTGATTTCATGAAAGCCTCACTATCAAATTGAAATAGTTTAGCTTTCCTTGCGTGGATCTAATTTCGATATCTACACTTGATCGTTCTTCGCGTTTGATCACGTTTACTTGGTGACAGTCTAGTGATTGATCTTAACTCTCTCCTGCACGCAGTTCTAGTTTGTTGTACAAATAAATCAAACCTGTGATTTTAAGTAAAGTGACATGTGCCTTTATCAAGATGAATATTTCTAAAGGAGGACAAGATCTCTACGTAGGACTCACACTCAGCCCCATTTTGATTTTGTATTGCCCCATATAGAGCATCGAGTGAGTTGTCAGACCATCTAAAGCGAGTTTTCGCATTATTAACCCACAGAGTCTGATTAGACCACTGTCGATTAGGCTCAGACTGCTTGAGATCCCATTGCCAAAACAATGTGAGTAGATGGTGATCACTGACCGTTAGTAGTATTATCTCAAATGTAGTGACCTTCTGGAATAGTGTTTCAGTCATATATATATAATCAATGAAAGATTTAGACAAACCTCTTTCCCACGTGTGATTAGGTGGGATATCTCCCATTAAGGAACCATTTGCCATGTGGAAATTGTGATCTGCAGCAATTCTAATCCATCTCTCCCTAGCATATACCTGTGGCATTATTTTCGGCCGCAAGCAGTCAAGATTCAGATAACCTACCAAAATAGTGGCTGTGATGCGATGATCTTGGGTGACCAGTGCTAAAACACTAAATAGATCTTTATAGAAAGTGTCGTCTGAAATACCAATCGAATTGTGGTATAAATTAATTAATTCCAAGGATTGAGTGGAATCAGAAATCTTGACCAGTTGTATAAAGTTATTTGGTGAAGCCCACTTAGTGATGGTCAACCCTCTACTTGTCTTTACTGCCACCAAAAGGCCTTGGGGCCGCCATCGATGGTAATAAAATAACATCATGGTCATCCCAAACTGGGGCTATCTGCAACCAGGTCTCCTGAAGTGCCACTATGTCGTATTGATTTATGGGATGATTTATGCCCCATTGCAAATGAGTGTGTCCCCTGGTATTCCAACTAAACAGAGAGGATGCATTTGTAATATTTTCAATTAATGGTTATGCTTTTATGACATGCACTTTCTCATATTGAGGAATTAAAGTGGGGCCACAGTATGAACATGAACAGATAGGGTGACATTGTAATTCTGGGATTGGGACCGTAGATGACTTTCTTTCCTCAATCAATCGTTCAGGATCCTGTGCGACCAGAAAACCCATCTTGAACAGATCCATTTTAGCTTTCCAAATTGAATTCAAGACTAAGCCTGATTTAATCCACAATCGCATTATGGACAAATTATGGTCACAGACAATTTCATTTTGGTCAATATCACTTGAGTATATATCTTGTAAGTTGTCTACCTCTCCAAAGATGTTCATTATACTTGTTCTGCATAAGTCATATTTTTCAAAGGGCGCATCTCGGCATTTTACAATGAGTGAGTGACAGTTTTTAAAGGTATTTTTATTCTCCTGTCGACTTGATCTAACAGTGTTATTTTTAGTCGAATTTCTGCTGTGAGGGGCTGATAGAACAGAATCGACTCGAGGGCGAGATATATTTAGAGATCGCAGACAGTCATTGGATTGTTTAAGATCGTCCATTGCTACTTTCGTTGTGGGACAATGATCATTCATTGCTTGGGGGAGAGCTTCTCTCATGACAGGCGTGGGGGGTTTAGCCACTATTGCTTGTGAGACGCGTTGTAATAAATATGCATCAACTGCTGCTTTGATTGATTTCATGCGATCTTGTAAGGCAATCTCTTCAGCAAGTTCATTTAATTTGCTTCGCATTATGCCCATTTGCAAGTCTAAGTTTGCTTGAATTTCAGATGCAGAGTTTTGATTACTTTGTGCTATTCTTTGCACCTCTATTGATGAATTCTCAATTAGATTCACAATCTTGGTTAGGGGAGCATAATTCAGAGACATTTCTTTGTGTGTAAGAGCCCCATCCACCACTTTATGACTGTCCACCATCACCACTGGTGCCTGAGTTACAGTCTGAATTGTCAAAACTGGAGCTGGAGCCTGTGGGAGTTTTGAGTACTGAAGTTGATCAGTTAATGAGTTGGAGGAAGGCCTCATTAGGACCCTAGCGGAATGGGTTTAACGGCGCTGGTAAAGGTGCCAGAGCCGTTAAACCCATTCCGCCCTATTACGAGGTCCCCTTGCGGGACCCGCTCTGGACATCTGGTCAGACCAGACATCCTTTGCGGTTCCTGCAAAGGGACCAGGGAGCTCACAACGGGCCCATTATTAACGGGCCTGCTGTTAGTTCCCTCCCCATTCCCATTGAGCCCCATAGGGACTCAAATGGGAATGGGGATGGGTATATTGAATGAGGATTTACCGGGCCCTCCAAGGTTGAAATGGCCCGGTAATTCCTCATTCAAAGAATCCGGACCCAAGTTTGGAGCCAGCCCTTATTAAGGGCATGGCTACCTCCAAACTCGTAATGAGGCCCCTTGAGGCCTCATCTTGACTAACTGAAGTGGTCCAGACACCTTCCGAGAGGCCGCTTTTGTTTTGGTCACAATCCGTTTCAGACGGGTTGTAAGACTCATCTTTTGGACAACAGTATCGATGGGTGCTCCTATCTAGACTAATCCATGAGTCGTTTAAGTTAATTACTTCAGGTGAGACTTGTTCAACAGGACATATAATCTTCGTGATCAGAGCCAACACCGATGAAATGGAATTTACCATTTTTGAATCTCTCACCAAGGGTAGGGTTCCATGGCTCCTGCATTTATTCTCCCATTACCACCATTCTTGGAGAGACGAGTGTCTAAGGGTAAATTTGCAATCCAGTCAAGTATTTGTTGTATCTGACTGGATTGTTGGGTAATTTTAGTGTCCAAGCACTCAAATAATTTGAATGAACTAGCTACAGTCGTGTTAAAAGCGATTAGAGTGATTTCAATGAGAGCTAGATTTTTCGTTGGATTGTCTGAGTTAATAATCGGGAGACGACACCGCGGTGTGGGTTGTAGAAATGAATCGACAATGGAATGAATGGACGAATCCATGGAGCCTATGGTGCCATAATCTGTATGTGTTGTGCCATTAATGGCGCTTAGTTTACCCCAGCTGGCATGTATTGAAATATCTGATGAACCAGGCGACACTTCACTGCTCTCATTCACCGGTGACATATGTTTACCATTGGTTAAATGTTTATTGGGTGTTTGGACTATTGTCAGAATGGTAAAATCAGAGACACTGGATGGAATCACTTCCTTGCATGTTCCATCCGTAGGAGGTAGAAGGGGAAGTATGGTACTTGAACTCGCGGATAACGCCGCCTCTTCAGGGAGCACGTTATCCGACATGGAGCGGATGTCTCTGTTCGAGATCGGAGTTCTGAGAACTGGAGTAAGAGTAATGCTTTATTTTGAAGTGCGAGATATGTGGGTTACCTTCTTAGAGGCCATTGCGGGAGCGTTTAACAACAAACCCGAGGATTCAGGCATGTTTGATTTCAATGTGTACAGGCATTGTAACATGGACTCGTGTTTTCTCTTAGTACCACATGCCTGATTTACTCAATTCGCGCACAGTCTAATATGAGATCAACCCACTGAGGCCACATGAAAGATATTACAAAATTAAGCAAATAATATAATAGTACCTATTTGAACGTAGTTCCAAGCAGCAGCACGCAGCACCGCGGCAAAGCGGCTAAGCGGTACTTGGCTTGGTGCGCGCGCATTCACGATTTATAGTACGCCTCTAAGTGGGCGTGTTTACACTCCACAAGCCTACAGAAAATAAGAGAAAAGGAGGCACAATAAGTGAAGTGAAGTAAAAGTTCCTTGCTATCGAGCATCAATGGAGTGTCCAAACACTTTGTTCACCTTCTGGGCAAGTTAGTTCACTTCCAAAACTGTCCAATGATCCAAGTAAAAGGAGCTTCCAGCCACAATAACAACGAGCAGAATCACGCGACTAAGCGGTACTTGCCGGTACTTGGCTTGGTGCGCGCGCGATTTATAGTACACCTCTAAGTGGGTATGTTTACACGCCACAAGCCTTCTGGCAAGTTAGTTCACGTCTACAAATTGTCCAATGGTCCAAGAAAAAGGAGCTTCCAGCCGCAATAACAACAAGCAGAATCACGCGGATAATCAGTACTTGCAGGTACTTGGCTTGGAGAACAGTATTGATGGTATTAGTTCCCGTGTGTTTTACAGGGAGACAGGGAAGCATATGTTATCTTCACCTGACAGTACCAGTATCCCTTTATAGGTGTCTGGATTATTCAGTACCAGTTTAGCTATTACTTCCAGCCTATTAATGTAATTGCTTAAAGGGTTTCCAAGGAAAGCATGCAACTAAAGAGAATAGAAAATAACAATATTGCACTAACTTACATATAGAATAGCACAACTGTAAGAGTAGCTCAAAAACAAACCTGCATCGATAATCATTAAATCAACAACATTTAGAAAGATTATGTACTTCAAAACATACATCATTTTCTGTGACTGTATACAATAATTTGAGTACATCTGTAATTCGTCTTACTCAGAACCTAAGAAAAATCAGTTAAATGAATATTGTCACACTTGTGCAAGCATTGAACACACACATAAAACATGTTTCAGAATAACACAAAGGGCACATTTTCGTTAACTATATTGCACTAATTTGCATACACCTATTTCATTTACAGTTCTTAATATTCGTAATTTAAAATCTTAAGTAAAATCTTCTTGTTTCTTTATTATGCACATTTTGCAAATCAGCATATGCTAGATACGGCTCAGCCATCCAACAAGTGCCTTCTAAATATTTCTTCTTTAGAAATGCTATATAACCAAAATTATAACTTGTGTGGATACGGATTTTCTTTTATAAAAACCTAATGTTGAAAGAAGTTCTGCAATGGCTACATTTAAATTGAACTTTCCAGTTGCTCTATTATGTGCTGGTCCACAGTCATTTATAGCAGGGTTTAATAATTGCTCTTACCACTAGCCATTGTCTGGTGAAATTTGACTTTTGGCGATCAAGAAATGGTGTGCTGTGTGTATATATGGATAGAGGTGGTGAGTGACTTTTTCATGGCTGGCTAGTAGCTTGCAACTGCCGGGTCCCTGATTTTGCATGAGCAAACATTTCAAACTTAAACTTTAAAACTGTTGACACAGCTTGGAATACAGTTCCACTAAGCTCCAACTCAATAGGGGTGGATTTGGGAAGTAAAATCATTGTTTTCAATGCACTACTTTCTATGTTTTGTAACCTACAGGCAAGTAGGATAACATTCGCACCTGCACAAATAAAAAATTAAAAATATTTGCAGCAACAATTGCGTGAATCACTATAACACCTCCAAAACGCTGCATTTTTTTAAAAAATGCCTTATGGCATTCACTATTATGGGTACTCTTCTAGTTAAAACAGAAATCTGTTTTACCTATCTAATCTTATTATCAAAAATAAGACCAATAATTATAGTGCGTTTATAGATCCAATTTGGTCGAATTTAGATACCAAGTAAAGCTAACTTAAGATTAGTTTTCTGAGAAAATTATAATTTTAGTTTTTATCTAGGTTGAATTTGTAAATACTTTATACTACAATAACCCCCAAATACAATAATGGATCTCCCTAATCCGACAGCAGCCAGATCCATGACAAATGTTTCATCTACATACAAGAGAGTCTGTAGCTGTCTATAAGCTAATTTAGGGAGAAAAGCACCAGCACTCTTAATAATCAGCAAGAGAAAGGGGAATCGGATAAGAGGCAACAATGAACCCTTGTCATAAGTCATTATTCATAAAAGTATTCCTAAATAAACGACCAGATGAGACAGTTGGAACTTCACTCACGTGTCTCTGTACATCTGTATTATAATATTCAATAATAAATATAAAGGAATTTCCTAGTTTTTACCTTTACCCACAGCCAAAATCCATCAACACGATTGAATCCTGTGGAGAAGCCTACAAACAGAACATCTAGTTTTCCATGTTGATGTCTATAGTATTTCTCCGTAATACATTTCAAAGCTTAACAGTGATTGATCTTCAAAAGATCTATTCTGAAGCCAATTTTTTAAAGGGGAATTTTCCCATTATCAATATAGCACTTCTGTAGTATGTTGCAAATATTTTCCCATAGGCATCTAGCAGGGTAGTGCTTCCTTTCTTGTAAATCCGGACATTAATACTTTACTTCCAATCATCAGGAATTTTATTCTGGGAGTTAGTGTCACAACCCACATCCAGAAACCCCCCTGGCAAGCCCATGGGCCAGGAGGGGTCTTGGCTCGGGTCTCCAACAAACGTAGGAATCCTTTGCCTAGGCCCTCTTGGGGCCAGTCCTGGCGCCTTTGGCGCCAGGCTCATACTTAATAAAGACTTGTGTTTAGGGAACTACTTTATTTTCAAATGCCAGCCAACATCGTGGCATCCACATAGCTTGGCTCCTTGGAACCAAGGTATGCGGTATAGTTTTTTGGGTGTGGTACCCTAGGAACTACTTTACCTGGACTACTTTCTTGAAGCTATTTAAACTACACCCGACTTGGATAACACGCTTCGTGTTACTTTGCAATCCTGCAACGTGACGCTCATCGTGTTCAGCTGTACTCCCGAACCTCGGAAGAACAGCATCTGTAAAGAGACAAAAGGACATCGTTAGCAGCAGCAGCTTACCTGTAATTTTCATCGTTAGCTGCCCACAGCTCCTTCGAACAGTATCCTGGGATCAGTGCGTCTCACGGACCGACGGATCTGCAAAAAAGGAATAAACAAGATATTAGACACCTTTACAACATAACGAACTGTGCCGAAAAGCTTACCTCGCAAGTCGCCCTCGACCAGCATCGCCTCAGGATTTCATACACCGGGTGAGCACCACGGTCTATGAGAAAGAAAAGACAACAGGTTAGCAAAAGCAAGGCATCATAGCGCTGCGCAGAGCGCCTACTTACCGCATCATAGCGCTCTTTATACGCCATCCTCTACCGGCGAGACCCAATTCAGCCAATGCATCACACTGGACTTCCGCGCACCTAAGGAAGAGAAAGAGACATTTATTAAACCAAGAAAGGCATGCAAGGATAACAACAATATACAACAGCAATAAGACCTACCTGAAAGACTCAAAGCAGTCCGGCATCAGTGAAGTAACTAGATCGCATTCGCCCACAAAGGACAACGCGCCCTTGCCAAGAAGGCAGGACGGAGAGCACACCTGAATTAACAACAAGGTCAGGAGAGGTCGAGAGGGGCTGCGGGCATACAGGGTGGTGGGGGGCTGCTTACCCCAGTTGCTCAGTCTTGAACATTGCCCACCTGTATTCCAGGCAGAACTTCCCTGCTGGTCACACCTGGGAACCGCAGAGAAGGATACTAGAGTCCCTACGACTGGGTGGCGTCCCCGTGGATACTAGGTGAGCGTAACAGAACGCGAAGCCTGCCAAACCAATCCACCTGGGCGCCATGGAGACATCAGAATTAGACCAATTGGCCCAATTGTTAGGAGAACTTTGTGCCGAGGTTCATTCTGCCCGACAAGAGACTAACGCTCTCTGGAGAGACTTATTAGTGACTAAAGAGAGCACTGAAGAAATTAGCAGGCAATACTTGCAATCACAAGCAGGACAGACACCTCTACCTGGAAACAACCCAACGATGCAAAATCCTACCATGCCATCCACTACCTCTACTCCGGTACAAATCATGTGACCGGGAACAGTTCCTTTGGCACCACCGGAGAGGTTTGCAGGTGATCCACGGAAACACGCAGCTTTCATGAATCAGTGTCGCCTTCACTTTCTTTGCAGGCCTGGAGCATTCCCAAATGACCAAGCTCGGGTAGCCTTTGTTTTATCATACCTGAGTGGTAGCGCAGCAGATTGATCGGTACTATTGGTGACCCATGATGATCCTTGTTACATGACTTTGGGGGATTTCAGAGGGAAATGGGAATGGGAAAACCTTTTGCTCGCCATACCTGATACCCGAGAGCAAGCAGTGGACAATGAACTCCTTTCCCTCCGTCAGGGGAATCAGGACTTGTTAATGTACATTGGTACTTTCAACAGATTGGTTGCTGAAGCTAGGTGGCCTGAAAACAAAAGAACCATGTTGTTTCATCGGGGCTTACGAGGCGAATTAAAAGACGTTCTAGCTGAAGTGGTTGATCCTCCTAGAGACTGTTCTGAATTCATAGTTTTGGTCGTACAACTAGACCACCGGTTGCAAGGCCGAAAAGCAGACCGTTCCAAAATGGACCCTCGGGCTGTGTACGTTCGATCTAGAGACAATGTAACTCGAGTGCAAGAAAACTGTGGAGCCCATGCAAATCGGAGGGGTACGACCTCCACTAACAAAACAAGAGCGAGATAAAAGGAGACAACAACAACTATGTCTGTATTGCGGAAAACCAGGGCATTTCCTGAAGGACTGCCCAGTGAAACCTCCAAGGAAGATCGTCGGGGCCACGGAAAAAGATGAAGAGAAGGAATCTAAGTCGGAAAACTACCCAGCTTGGCAAACGTAGAGGTCAGTTTGTCGAGTGAGAGAAAAGAGCCACCGACCTCACACTTTGCAATACCGGTGATCTTAATTAATAACCAACGGTCGTCAAGAATGCATGCCGTTGAAGCATACATCGACAGCGGAGCAGTTGGGAATTAGATGGATCAAGACCTGGCTGCAGAGATGGGGCTTCCCCTTTGTTCCAAGCCGACTACAGACAAGGTATCTACGGTGGATGGGACAGAAATCGCTTCCAGACCCGTAACCCAATGCACAGCCGAGATAACCTTCCTGTGCCAGGACAGACAACGGGAACTTATTTCGTTCGATCTCATCAAGGCACCTCAATTCCGGCTCATACTAGGGATGCCATGGTTAGTCGCTCACAACCATTTGATTGACTGGCGGGCAAGGAAATTAACCTTGCCTAGCAACCGTTCCCCAGCCTGTTATTATCAAGAACAGAAACCTGCTTTCAGTATCTCTACGACCCCCGGATAGACAGCAACAACCTGGGTGTAACAAATACCTAGCCTGAGAAATACCACGATTTCCAGGATGTATTCCAGAAGGACCAAGCAAACACGCTGCCGCTGCACAGGCCCTATGACTGTCAGATCGACCTTGTTCCAGGTGCTCAAGTCCCTTGCGGTAGAATCTATGCTCTTACGGAACCTGAAAACCTTCATCTGAAGTCTTATTTAGACCAGTACCTTGCAAACGGATTCATCCGTCCATCAAAGTCCCCTGCAGCCAGTCCTTTGTTCTTTGTATCGAAAAAAGAAGGGGACTTAAGAACCTGTATTGACTACCGCACATTAAACCAGATCACCGTGAAGAACCGTTACCCCTTGCCCCTTATCCCTGAAATGCTGGACTAGGTCAAAGATGCCCAGATTTACACCAAATTGGATCTTCAAGGCGCGTACCACCTGGTCCGGGTCAGAAGCGGAGACAAATGGAAAACTGCTTTCCGTACCAAATACGGTTTGTACGAATATCAAGCGATGCCCTTTGGGTTATGCAACGCTCCCGCAGCATTTCAATATTTTATGAATGACGTCTTGAGAGAGTTAATTGATGTCTGCACCCTAGTGTACATAGATGATATCCTAGTGTACTCAACCTCAAAACAGGATCACAACAAGCACATCCGTTCAGTCCTCACCAAGCTCCGTGAACATTGTTTATATGCAAAGCTTGAAAAGTGTTTTTTTCACATCATCGAAGTTGAGTGTCTGGGTTTTATTCTTACTCCAGGAGGCATCAGAATGGACCTGCATAAAGTAGACGCTGTTTTGAAATGGCCATCACCAACATCAGTAAAAGGGGTACAAAGCATGTTGGGCTTTGCAAACCTCTATCGCCGGTTCATACCAGACTTCTCTCAGGTCGTACACCCGATCACCTTATTGCTACGAAAAAACAACAAAAAATGTGCCTGGACCGAAGAAGCAGAGAAAGCTTTTCAGGAACTTAAGAAAAGGTTCACCTCTGCGCCAATTTTGCGACATCCTCACCCAGATCTTCCTTATATCGTGGAAACGGACGCTTCCAGTATAGCAATGGGAGCTGTCCTCTCACAAAGAGATCCATAAACCGGCCAGCTACAACCAGTGGCCTTCTGGTCGAAAAAATTCTCACCTCCGGAGATTAATTATGCCATCACGGACAAAGAATTCTTGCCCATTAAAGCCTGGAGGCACTACCTTCTGGGGGCCAGACACACCATTACAGTTATCACAGACCACCTAAACCTGCAATATCTTAAAACAGCTAAAGCCCAGTCTTCACGCCAATTGCGGTGGGCCCTTTTCTTCGCCGAATATGATTATGTCATCACATTTCGACCAAGGGTCAAGAATGGAAAAGCTGACGCACTCTCTCGTACAGGCACTGATGACATAGTATATACGACCCCAGACCCAGTCCCCATCATACTGGAAGACAAACTCTTAGGCCTCACTACAGCCTTAACCCAAGTTGATCTGAGAAACGAGATTCAACGAACCATGAATCCAGATACTTTCCTTGCATGGCAAGCGCAGGGGGAACAATATTCCATCACAGATCACTTACCCTTTTTTAAGGATCGTCTGTACGTACCCACCAAGGACTTACAACAACAAATCATTTCAGGTTATCACGATTCTCTGATCGAAGGGCACCCTGGAATCACCAAGACTCTAGCCAAGGTAAAACAGAACTTCTGGTGGCCTGCCTGGCGTAAAGACGTCATCCAATATATACCTTTGGACATTCCTCCCACTCCACGGCACACTCTTTCCCTCGACTTCATCACTGACCTACCTCCCAGTCAAGGGTTTAACACCATTCTTGTAGTCGTGTACTTATTCTCAAAGATGGCACACTTTATTCCGCTCAAAGGCTGTTACTCAGCGAACGGGAGTGGACAAGACAGGAGGCCAAACCGGCGAGACGGTGCTTTGATTGAAGAGCTCGGGTTGGAGCCTCCACCCGAGCCTCCTCTCTATGAGGGAAAAAACGACCTTCCTGATGATATGACCCACTGCTGATTATTGTACCAGACAGAGGGACCGATCACACGAAAGAGCGGGGAGAAACACGCCGCCACGGACCCAGCTGCAAGAAACAACACACGATTAATCACTTGGAATAATAGTAGTACCACTAAGTGGAGATAAGACAGAATAATACCGGAACAACCCAGGCCCTGTGTCCTGAACCCACAACGCCCTGGTCCCACTCCCTCCCCCCTGGAGTTATAGACAAGGATTTAGAAACAACCTAAGAGGTGTAGATAACAAGGAGAACAAAATTAAGGGCACTGAAGGTCTTACCCTAGGAAGTCGAAGTTCCCTTATACTCCAGGATGCAGAACACGACAGTGTAAAATAATAAATGGGGAAATGTTAGTTGGGTAGCTTTTCCCGGGCGGAACGAGGGACGCACTAGATCCGGGTGGGTGCACAACTGCAAGGCGTCCCAAGGTGCACTTAAAGGGTGGAACCAGGTAGGCAGTCCTTACAACAATCCTCAAGTCGGTACACGGGCGAGCAATAAGTGAACAGAATCAGCAGGCAGGCAGTCCTTACAGCAATCCTCAAGTCGGTACACGGGCGAGCAATAAGTGAACAGAATCAGCAGGCAAGCAGTCCTTAGTTTCAGAAAAAGGGTTCGATACACGGAGCGTGGTATGAAGGAACATACAACGATACAAATAAGCTTCAGGAACAAGGCGATAAGACGGAACTTCAACGCCAGCTGTAACTTTCAAACAGAAGCAGCGCCCTCCGGGTTACAGCCACTTAAATCAATGAGGAGGTGGAGCAGAATGAGGGAGGCAATCGTGATGTCATGGACTACAGATTCCCTAGGTTTCATGGGAACCGTAGTTCGAAGACCGTCTGGCTGATGCGGTAGTCGTAAGCCTCCAGGGCATTCTCCACTTCATTAGGAATGGCGCCACAGAATACCGAACGGAACGGCGAAGCGCAATAGTCTTGCCAAATGTCCCTTTCCGCTGTCGGACCTGGGGTAAGTATAAAGCACGGGGTCTTAGTGTGGAACGGTGCCGAGGCGTGACAGCATCCACCCCCAAAGGCGGCACCAACCCCCTGCGCGCATGGAAGGAGCGCAGAAGCTTAGGACGGTGTATATTATGCAGCGGTTCCCAAGACCTGTCTTCAGGACCGTAGCCCTTCCAGTCAACTAGGTAGAACGGGCGACCCCTGCGTAGTCGAAAGTCCAAGATATCCGCCACTTCGTATTCAACCTCGCCCTGTACCCGGACGGGAGAAGGACGGAGTGGCAAGCGAGTAGCAGGAGGACAGGGCTTCAGGAGGCATACATGAAAAACCGGATGTAATTTCCATGAGGCGGGTAGAGAAAGCCGTACTGCCACAGGACTAATCATATCAGTGATAGAATAGGGACCCACAAATTTTGGCAAAAGCATGCGTTTACCAGGGATTTTCAGGTTGCGTGTCGACAACCAGACCTTCATGCCCACCTTGTATGTTGGGGCAGGACTCCGATGCCGGTCAGCATATTTCTTGGCCCTATTCTGGGCAGCAAGGAGATGCAAACGAACTGCTGTGTGGATGGACTTGATGTCCCGAACGCATGCCTGGGCTGCCGGATTGTCCAAGGGAACAGAAGGGTCCAAAGGCAAAGATCGCGGATGCTGCCCATACATGGCGTAGAAAGGTGACACCCCAGAAGCCGAGTGCAAAGAGTTATTATAGGCAAATTCAGCGGGCAACAACATTGATAACCAGGAAGACTGAAAGCGTAGGCACAGACAACGGAGGAACTGTTCTAAAGTAGCGTTGGCTCTCTCAGTCTGCCCATCTGTCTGGGGGTGATAGGCTTTGCTGTACCGATCGTCAATGTGTAAAGAAGCAGTTAAGGCTCTCCAAAAACGCGAGGTAAACTGTGGGCCGCGATCCGACACCACGATGGATGGTAGGCCAAAGAAACAGAAGATATTCTTGAGGAACAAAGATGCCAACGCTGGTGCTGAAGGCAGACCCTTACAAGGAATAAAGAGTGCCATTTTGGTGAAATAGTCAATGACGACCCAGACCGTATCAAAACCATCCACCGGAGGTAATTCCACTATGAAGTCCATGGAGATCATATACCACGGCTTGTGCGGCACCGGAAGCGGTTGCAATAAACCCACTGGTTTGGACCGTGAGATTTTGCATTGGGCGCACACAGAACAAGCGGCCAGATAGTCAACCACATCCCTGGACATAGAGGGCCACCATGCCCAACGACGCAAAGAGTCCAGAGTTTTTTGTTGACCCGGGTGGGCCGCTATCAATGAGTCATGAGACCATTCCAGGGCGCGGAAACGTGCTTCACCAGGTGGCAAGTATAAGCGACCCTGAATGTATGGCAATCCCTGTACAACATCGAGATTGAGGGCCACGCATTCCTCTGCATGTGAGGAAACCCATTCCGAGACCAGGGAACGAAGTGAAGGCTGGGGTGTGCAGCCACAAACCACTCTACAAGGTAACAATAGAGAACGGTCTGATGCAGAACTGCCCGGGTTGTGATCCAGACGCGACAATGCGTCGGCACATGTGTTGAGCCGGGCCGGTCGGAAGGTGATGGTGAAGTTGAACTGGGAAAAGAAGAGATGCCAGCGGGCCTGCCGAGCGGTGAGGCATTTCATTGATTTAAACGCCAGGAGACTTCGATGGTCAGAGAAGACTGTGATCAAATGACGTGCACCCAGTAAATGGTGCCTCCATTCCGAGAAGGCATCCTTAATGGCCAAGAGTTCTCTTTCAGTGATGGGGTAGTTGCGTTCATGTTGGGTCAGTTTTCTGGAGTAATATGCGACTGGATGGACCTCCCCTGAGTCAGGACAACGCTGAGACAGTATCGCCCCAATGGCGGAACCAAAAGCATCCGCCTCCACTAGAAAGGGTAAGTGAGGATTGGGATGTTGTAACACTGGAGCGGTGGAGAACGCAGCTTTCAAAGCCTCAAAGGCGTTCTGTGCTTCCTCGTTCCATCGATATGTTTTCTTAGAGCTTGAGATGGACGAAAACGAGTGGATAAAACGCCTGTAGAAATTTGCAAACCCTAGAAAGGACTGCAAGGCTTTGGTTGAGGCAGGGACAGGCCATTCAAGTACCGCCTTAACTTTGGAACGACTCATTCTGATGCCCTGATTGGTTAGGTCATAACCGAGAAATTCGACCTCAGTAGAGCTGAATACACACTTCTCCGCCTTGACGAATAGATTGTTTTCCCTAAGTCGTTGTAATACAAGGCGTACATGTTCAGTGTGTTGCTCGCTAGAGGATGAGTATATTAGGATGTCGTCCAGGTAAACAACAACAAACTGGTCCAGACAGTCATGAAAGATGTCATTCATAAAGGCCTGAAAAGTGGCCGGAGCATTACAGAGTCCGAAGGGCATCACTAGATACTCGAACAGTCCATACCGGGTTTTAAACGCCATTTTCCACTCGTCCCCTTCACGCATTCTGACGAGATTATAGGCGCCCCGGAGATCCAATTTGGTAAAGATAACAGAAGAACCAAGTTGATCCAAAAGGACCGAAATCAGTGGAAGGGGGTACTGATTTTTTATTGTAATAGCATTCAATCCTCTATAATCAACACAAGGACGAAGGTCTCCCTCTTTCTTAGGGACAAACAAGAGGGGAGATGCTGCCGGAGACTTAGAGGGTCTAATAAACCCTGTAACCAAAGATTTGTTGATGTATTCCTTCAGTACCTTGTCCTCGGGTATGGTAAGAGAATATACTCTCCCAACTGGGATTTTAGATCCCGGAACCAGATCAATAGGGCAGTCATACGGTCTGTGAGGTGGTAAATGATCCGCCCCCCCTTTATCAAACACATCCCGAAAGGAGAGGTATTCCGAAGGAATGTGCGTAGTGGTAGAAACGGCCCCGATGACTGACATGGACGCTACCAACGCCTGAGAGGATGATTCTGGATACACACTTGTGTTCTGAAAACATTTTTCATTGCACACGGAGGAAGGAAACTGAACCACCCTGTTTGCCCAGTCTATAGCGGGGTTATGGTGTCGTAACCAAGGGATTCCCAATATGACCCGAAACTGAGGAGCTTTGATCAAATCAAACGATAAGGTCTCCACATGTCCTTCCTCTGTCTGCATCCGGAGCAGGGACGTGTTCTGGGTAACCAGACCGGAAATCAAGGACGTACCGTCAACTGCATGTACCGCTTCGGGTTGAGTTTTGGGCAGAACTGGTACGTTGTTTTTTACAGCATAATCGTAGTCCATATAATTACCGGTGGCCCCGGAATCAATAATGGCGAGGGATGTAAATGAAGCGCCAGGAGTCATGGTAAAGACTACCGGCAGGTTGACTGGGGCAAAAGCGACATCGTGAGAGTCCAAAGAATGTACCCCCGGCGTAGGGACTCCATCTATCGCCGGGTTCTGGCGTTTCCCGCCTTTTTGTTGGGTCTTTTTGGACAATCGCTTAGCAAGTGTTCGGCTGATCCACAAAACATACATAAATTATGTGATCGCCGGTGCTCCCGTTGTGCGGGTGTTAAAGGACCTCGGACGGCCCCCACCTGCATGGGTTCCGGAACAGAGGAAGGAAGACTGACAGAATCCAAGGGAGGGGGCATTGGTGTGGTAGACTTACGTTCTCCTTTCCGTTCAGTCTTTCTAGCGTCAATCTGTAATACCAAGTCCAGAAGTTCACCGAATACGATAGGGACTACTGGTACTGTGGCTAGGGTGTCCTTCAGCGCTTCAGACAGCCCTTTATAGAACACTGCTGACTTCTTCTCCTCGGGCCAGTCAGTCTCGGCTGCGAGTTGATTGAACCTGGTAAGATAAGTGAACAGAGAAGAAGTTCCCTGACGTAAGTTCAGGAACTCTAAGTCTGTAGCTTGGGATTTATAACGGGTATCGAAAACCCTATTCATAGCAGTGATGAGAGCATCACAGTCATACAAGACAAAGCTATTTGACTCGAGTAACGGATTGGCCCAGGCTGCAGCCGTCCCTCCTAGATGCGAGAGGACAAAAGCCGCCTTCGTGGTCGAATTGGGAAAGGCTGCAGGGCGGCAAAGGAAGTGCAGTTTGCATTGATTAATGAACGTCCGATAATGCTTTGGATCGCCAGTGAAGCGTTCCGGCGGGGCCAATGGAAACTGTGTAGCCATGAGAACAGGGGCTGCCGTGAATCCCGTCGTGGAGGCCGAAGAGACACCGGAACCAGAAGCAGTGGCACCAGACGTGTCTATCCCCAGTGTATGTGGAGGGGGGAAGCTTTGCAAACCATCAATTCGGTGGTGCAAGGCATCATGTGCTGCCGTCATGTCCGACCGTAAGTCGGATACCAAACGGACCAGAGCAACCAAGGGGTCCGTCTCTTCCATGGCTTCTGTTTCTGTTACTCACTGAACGGGAGTGGACAAGACAGGAGGCCAAACCGGCGAGACGGTGCTTTGATTGAAGAGCTCGGGTTGGAGCCTCCACCCGAGCCTCCTCTCTATGAGGGAAAAAACGACCTTCCTGATGATATGACCCACTGCTGATTATTGTACCAGACAGAGGGACCGATCACCCGAAAGAGCGGGGAGAAACACGCCGCCACGGACCCAGCTGCAAGAAACAACACACGATTAATCACTTGGAATAACAGTAGTACCACTAAGTGGAGATAAGACAGAATAATACCGGAACAACCCAGGCCCTGTGTCCTGAACACACAACGCCCTGGTCCCCCCCACCCCCCTGGAGTTATAGACAAGGATTTAGAAACAACCTAAGAGGTGTAGATAACAAGGAGAACAAAATTAAGGGCACTGAAGGTCTTACCCTAGGGAGTCGAAGTTCCCTTATACTCCAGGATGCAGAACACAACGACAGTGTAAAATTATAAACGGGGAAATGTTAATTGGGTAGCTTTTCCCGGGCGGAACGAGGGACGCACTAGATCCGGGTGGGTGCACAACTGCAAGGCGTCCCAAGGTGCACTTAAAGGGTGGAACCAGGTAGGCAGTCCTTACAACAATCCTCAAGTCGGTACACGGGCGAGCAATAAGTGAACAGAATCAGCAGGCAGGCAGTCCTTACAGCAATCCTCAAGTCGGTACACGGGCGAGCAATAAGTGAACAGAATCAGCAGGCAAGCAGTCCTTAGTTTCAGAAAAAGGGTTCGATACACGGAGCGTGGTATGAAGGAACATACAACGATACAAATAAGCTTCAGGAATAAGGCGATAAGACGGAACTTCAACGCCGGCTGTAACTTTCAAACAGAAGCAGCGTCCTCTGGGTTACAGCCGCTTAAATCAATGAGGAGGTGGAGCAGAATGAGAGAGGCAATAGTGATGTCATGGACTACGGATTCCCTAGGTTTCATGGGAACCGTAGTTCGAAAACCGTCTGGCTGATGCGGTAGTCGTAAGCCTCCAGGGCATTCTCCACTTCATTAGGAATGGCGCCACAGAATACCGAACGGAACGGCGAAGCGCAATAGTCTTGCCAAATGTCCCTTTCCGCTGTCGGACCTGGGGTAAGTATAAAGCACGGGGTCTTAGTGTGGAACGGTGCCGAGGCGTGACAAAGGCCTCCCTGACGCATCCACTTTAGCCAAAGTGTTCCTGGATGGTATTGTTAAAGTACATGGCTTCCCATCAGTCCTGATCTCCGATCGAGGTAGCCAGTTCGTCTCCAACTTCTGGAGAAAGTGTTGTGCAATGGTGCAAATTGACGTCTGGCTATCCACTAGCCATCACCCCCAAATGGCGGTCAGACCGAGAGGACCAATCAGACCCTCAAGCAATACCTACGGTGCATGTTGCACCATGAACTAAGAGACTGGAAAGACTTACTATGGATAGCTGAGTACGCATATAACAATTCCTTGTATTCCAGTACCGGACAAAAACCCTTTTATACCCTTTATGGTAGACATCCACGTACCTCAGAACTGGATCTCTCAACCAGTTTGGAAATGCCAGCAGTATAAACCCTTCACACCAACATCACTCAGGCTTTCAAAAAAGCCAAAGAACATCTTATTCGCACCAAAGAAAAGCAAAAGCAATTTGCCGACCAACACCGGAAAAAGACCCTGACTATCAGGTAGGAGACAAGGTTTGGCTGGCCGCCAGATTTGTACCCATCAAAGGAACCCGGACCTTTCAACCCAGGTACTTAGGGCCTTACACCATCAAGGCAATTATTAATCCAGCGGCCGTCAAACCAAATTTACCACCTAACCTACAAATCCACCCGGTATTTCATGTGTCCCTTTTAAAACCAATGTAGCCCGGTACACGGATTGGGACACCACCAAAACCCATACTTATTGACAGAGAATCAGAATTCGAAGTCAGAGGCATCCTGGATTCCAAGTACTCAAGGGGCAAGCTATACTATCTAGTTGATTGGAAAGGATTTGGACCCGAAGATAGATCCTGGGAACCCTGTGAAAACATTCATGCACCACGTCTGATCAAAAAATATCATCAAAACTTTCCAACTAAACCTGGGCCGGACAGAAGGAACACCTTGAGAGGGGCCTTGGGGGGGGGGGGGTGCTGTCACGACCCACATCCAGAATCCCCCCTGGCAAGCCCATGGGCCAGGAGGGGTCTTGGCTTGGGTCTCCAACAAACTTATGCATCCTTTGCCTAGGCCCTCTTGGCGCCAGGCTCATACTTAATAAAGACTTGTGTTTAGGGAACTACTTTATTTTCAAGTGCCAGCCAACATGGAGGCATCCACATAGCTTGGCTCCTTGGAACCAAGCTATGCGGTATAGTGTTTTGGGTGTGGTACCCTAGGAACTACTTTACCTGGACTACTTTCTTGAAGCTATTTAAACTACACCCGACTTGGATAACACGCTTCGCGTTACTTTGCAATCCTGCAACGTGACGCTCATCGTGTTCAGCTGTACCCGCGAACCTCGGAAGAACAGCATCTGTAAAGAGACAAAAGGACATTGTTAGCAGAAGCAGCTTACCTGTAATTTTCATAGGTAGCTGCCCACAGCTCCTGCGAACCGCATCCTAGCATCAGCGCCTCTCCCGGACCGACGGATCTGCAAAAAAGGAGGAAACAAGATATTAGACACTTTTACAACATAACGAACTGTGCCGAAAAGCTTACCTCGCAAGTCGCCCCTCGACCAGCATCGCCTCGGGATTTCATACACCGGGTGAGCACCGCGATCTATGGGAAAAAAAAGACAACAGGTTAGCAAAGGCAAGGCATCATAGCGCTGCACGTAGCGCCTACTTACCGCATCATAGCGCTCTTTATACGCCATCATCTACCGGCGAGACCCAATTCAGCCAATGCATCAATTGGACTTCCGCGCACCTAAGGAAGAGAAAGAGACATTTATTAAACCAAGAAAGGCATGCAATAATAACAATATACAACAGCAATAAGACCTACCTGAAAGACTCAAAGTGGGCCGGCATCATTGAAGTAACTAGATCGCATTCGCCCACAAAGGACAACGCGCCCCTGCCAAGAAGGCAGGATGGAGAGCACACCTGAATTAACAACAAGGTGAGGAGAGGTCCGGAGGGGCTGCGGGCAAACAGGGTGGTGGGGGGCTGCTTACCCCAGTTGCCCAGTCTTGAACATTGCCCAACTGTATTCCAGGCAGAGCTTCCCTGCTGGTCACATCTGGGAACCGCAGAGAAGGATACCAGAGTCCCTACGGGTGGGTGGTGTCCCCGTGGATACCAGGTGAGCGTAATAGTTAGATGCTTTATGCAGATAATTCGTACCCATTTTCCCATATTTTGTTGTAGTTGAAAGGTTGACAGGCAATCAGGCCCTTGCACCTTAGAGGAATTTCCTGCTTTATTAAAGCTAGAATTTGGTCACTAGTTTGTCATAAAAGTGTTGGTTGGTCTGCACTTGGCTTATATTTTTACCATAAGATTGATCAGATTGATAAGGATCAGACAAATAAGTAACCCAAGCTTGTTCGCTTACAGGGCAGGCACGGAGTGGTCTAACTTGTACTGAAATATAGTGTATACACTTTCCAAATGCCTGTGAGTGACAAGATCATGCCATAACGTATCTTGGCAATTATGTATTTTATTTGTTAAGCGGGTCTAAAATCTGTTCCTATATACTTTTAATTTATCAGACATCTAAATGTCTGTAGAAAGATGTAGATCATATCATTTTATTCAGATGATGTCATTCCACATCAAATTCAGGTTTAGACCAGGGGCTATAATTACTTGTCTTCAATCTAATTGAGTTGGTTAATTTTGGATCTTTACTCTGAATTTCTGATTTCACATTATGTAGAGCAATTCCCAAATGTATTGTAATGTCATCTTCTAGACTTTCCTCAGTAGAGTCTACAAAGTTGTGTGCATAAACCTCTAAAATTTGACACATGTAAATTGACCAGTTTACTCTTGTTTGTTTAGTTTTATACAGGTGCGACAAAGGACCCACCTTCATTTCTCTTTTACCGGGTGCTAAACTAATTTGCAAATCAGTGAATAATGATCACTGCATGTATCCATCATAATTAAGAATGCTTCATACTTCATAAAATCCCTTATCGTTATTATAAAATAATCCAAAATCGAAGGATAGGATTGAGACTCAATAAAAGTGTGGTTTACTGGTGTGGTGTGCTATCTTCCATTATAGTACATCAACCTATTTGAAAGGACTAAATCTTGCAATAAACATCCTCTGGCATTACATTTGTTTACCTTACATGACTCTGGAATGCCCCATGAATCATATAATAGTTGAATCTCTTCATCACAAATCTCATTGGAAAAACTGGCTTTAAAATCCCCTGTTAAAACTAAAATATGATTAGGGAAATTAACCATGAATTTACTCATATTTTCTGAAAGTATTTTCAGAAGATAATCATTGTTAGGACCAGGTCACAGATAAACATTAAACAAAAGTATTTTAGTATTAATTTTATGTTGAGTATTTCAACCATAAATAAATCTTAACAAATTGAATATTAACAGATAGAAAAAATTTAGTTGACATTAAAATCGCTAAACCTCTTTTTTCCCCTCCCTAGATCCCCTTTTAAAGCTGGAAAAGCAAACGCTGTATAGTTGCTAAAATAAAGTTGTGTCATCAAGTTTCTTGTATACAAACTGTCAGTTGAGTTTCCACCAGTGTAATTTATTTTCTGAGCAAGAAGCATTCCGAGAAGCAATAGTCAATTCTGAATTAGGAACCCTGGGATTTTGAAGGAAGAAGAGCAGATATAAGCCAGTGCAAAATGCCATTCTGATAATTGTCTAGTGAAACTTCATTACCCCTTTCTTTTGTAGAAAATATTTGTTGACTTTCTGTAGATGTTACCAATAATTTTGAAGCTTCTTGGCAATTTTCCTTAGGCACATTATAAACTGAAAGTGGGTGTAAACATGCTGTAGGTTAGTCAGCCATTAATCCTAAATTTGTAGGATAGGATTTGTCATTGACCGTCAATGCTTGAATGAGTGCCATGGAATGCATTTTCCACTTAACAACTCCTTGTACTCTAAAATCATGGAGGCAATCAGTGGCGATTTGCATTCAATCCTCGTGGTACCATAGTCCATTATTCTATCCTTTGATGGTATGAATAAAATCAAAGGCCACTCGATTGAGCAGGTTGACTCTTGTGCACTTGGGTGTTAAGTGTTTCTGGTAATGGTCTTTGGACAGGTCAGGTGTACAGGGCCATGCTCACTCTTGAGAGACAGAGAAATGTTATTCTAAAGTTTAGTCATGATCACGGCAATGGCAATTTTCAGCCAGCATTACAGCTCTATAACCAAGAAGCTAGAGCTAATGCTGCCTTTAGTGTAGAGATTTGAGGTCACTCTTCTTTGGCCAAGTTGGTTGTAATTGCGAACCAATTTCTGAAGAAAGGGCTGTGTCTGCCAGCCCTTACTCCTAATGTAATGTTACGGTTGGAACTTAATCAATGTTCCATCTCTGATACTATTGCAATGACTCCTGTCCGCTATTGGCTTCGTTTATGCTCCTCGCCTTACTTGAATAAATATAGAGAGGCGAGGAGGTGTTGTTTCTAATTGGAGGTAAGGCGCTGACATGGTGTTCTCACGTACGCGCTTCATTAAAGGAGTTGAACCTTGCAGAGTTTTGGCACAATACACATCAGATAGTTGCTAACTCTTAGCGTATCCTTGCCCGTAGATTTGATTCCGTTCTGAGGGAGCAGGCCATGTTAACATGCCTTGGGTCGAACTTGTCTATTGATTATTGGTCCATCAAGACAGACTTCAGCTATGAATTGTATCTAGATGTTATGACCACCAGGTATCTATGCACCCTTTATATTAAATTCTTTTTAGAAATTCTCTGATATAGTTAGATTTCAAAGAATTTATAAGAGATTGATCTGAGGTAGTTAACACTAGGTACTGCACTGACTTATTTTTAAAATCTGATTTAGATTTCTTTTATAGTTGAGTCGGAGCCAATGAACGAGAGTCTGGCATCTCCTCCTAACATTCAGATCATCTGTCCTTTCATCTTCATTATTGAATGGAGCATGAGAAGAGTCAGATAGATTAGCAGGAAAAATATGATAATGTATTAATTATTGCTCTTGCAGTCGGTCACGGCCAAACATGAATGATTTTTGTGGGACTATCCCGAGTCGCTTGATTGTTCGATTGTTTACACTGTTTAGCTGAGCTCCCACTTGACCTCGTCTATACCTCTGGAGACTTCAGTGAGCTTGTATTTACCAAGACTCTGAAGATTTGCGCTATTTGATTAGAATCAGTGGTCGAAGTAAGTAGGAGCATTTGGGAGCAACGCACTCTTATTTACTTGTACCATTCCTATACTTTTATTTTAAAAGGAAACCGTTCCAGAATGTTATTTTTACCATAAAAGAATAGGAATTACCAATGAATTTACTTTGGCAGTTCTTTTCCCAAAGTGTTTATCTGAGAGACGTGCTCGCAACGCTGGCACATGCGCAGTGTGACCACGTTCCATCACAATTGAGCAGGAGTTGCCAGGCCACAGCCCCTTGCTGGATCATGCAGAGCAAGCACAGCAAAGCATAGGACTGGAGGCACACGATGACCACAGGCTTTTGCTCACTCTAAACCAGTGGTATTCAAACGTTATTAGCTCAAACACCCTTGAGTAAACATAGTGTTGCTGTGCCCCCCACAAATGCCATCTCTACTTATATTTTCTATTGAAAGCAGTCACCACACCCCCCACCCCCTGCCCGCCATCCTTCGGGCCCCTCTAAGGGGCCTGCCCCACTGTTTGAAGACCACTGCTCTAAGCACTGCAGTTAGCCAAAAGACAGGAATGCAAAGAAAAACAATAGACTTTTTAAAAAGGGGTAGAAGTTTGTTTTGGCTGTTTAATTGTGTTGAAAAAACACAGATTTCGATCACCAGCTCGAGCTGTCTGAGGGCTTTGTAGATGCAACACTATCACCCGGAAACATTAATGCTAATTGGACCACATGCATTCAGAACAGACAAAGCTTCGCTTTAAATTGTGTGCAGAGTTTGAAGACGTGTTACAGCATTTAGGAGGCCCATCCTCGAGGTTCAGGGGTGAGCTGCCCTTGCCCCCAGAGATCGAGGCAGCCCCTGGTCAGCTGGACATCGAGGCCTGATCCCAGAAGCTGAGTCTGCGTATGTCAGGGTGAAGGACTGTTTTCAAAGAAGGCTGTACCCTAGTGTAATGTGAGGGGCAAGCAAGCGTGGCTGTGTAGAAAATCATGAGCATCATTACCTCTGCTGTTAACATGGGGCAAAGGCAAGAGCTATCAACTCCTTTTAGGTTCCGTGAAATCATGCGAGTCCAGGATGGGCCTTGCCCGCTGGTCCAAAATAAAATGTCCTCAAACATCCAAGGAACCTCTAGAGCAAGCATGATAGATGTAAAACCACATTGTCTGCTGGAAATCAAAAAGAAATGCTTTTTATTTAAAATGTGTTCTTTTAAAAGAAATCACAACCCCAAGGTAAGTGTAAAGCCCTTAAAAATTTTAAAAGAAAAAAAAAGATCAAATCTGCTTTTTAAAACAGTTCCCTATTCCAGGTGCCATTTCTGAAAATCCAAAATATATGTACATATACAGTGGCTTCTTGGAGCAAGAGATCTGTGAATTAACATTTCAAACGAAGTGCCCACATACACACATGCAGTGGATCCAAACTGATAGCAGTGCAGGGCCCTTTGTTTGTGGCTTGGATTAATTGGACATGAGAAGGAAGCCCAGCCCTAAATCACTCTAGAAAACAGTTTACTCTCAAAGGCTCAGTATTCAAAAAGTCAGGCAGCACTGCGTTTCTTGCAGATTGTCGTTGGACAGGCCAAAGGGGCTTTGCGTAAAAAAGGAAACAGCAGCCGCCAATGAGCCTCGTGGCTCCCTGGGGTCGCTCCTATATACGTAGGAGGCAAGCGTCAAAACGTGGACTGGGAAAGAGGGGCTGGGCCTTTCCCTGGTCTAATGGCACGAATGCTATGGCTAGTCTCTGTTATTTTGACACCTCTTCTAACTGTTAAACTGATGTAAAGATTCCAGACTTCTGCTCTGCGTCATTACCTGATGCTGTCATTTGCTTCCTATGGGCTCAGCCGTCTGGCCTTTTTGATGCACATTAGCTCTCTGTGGTTTGTAATAAAAATATTAATCTTCGTACAATTTAGGCATGTGGAGTCGCTTCCACAGTGGGCACATGCATTCCTTATATTCATATTTGATTCAGCTACTCTCCCACTCACAACATGAGGCCTCAACAGCTGCCAGGGCCAGGCTTTCGTCACTGTGACCATGTACACCGTTTCCAGGTCCATATTCTCCAATGCAGCTTTCATTGTTGCAACATGGGCATCAGTCTGCTTATTTACTCTGACTATGCCCAAGATGTCTGACGTCCAACATTCTCAAAATCTGTCTACTTTGCCTGTTGAACGACATCCATTAATGAGCTCTGTTCATATTTCACCATCCATGTCCCACACCGTCACAAAGATGCACGTGAAAAACATCAGTTCTTGTAAGGTGCACTGTGAGTCATCAATGGTGTGTTCAGGTTGGAATAAGTGTACCCAGCAGAGTGCGAAGACGAGTGGTCTTCTGGAGTGGTGTTGGTGATCCAGTCTCTTTACTGTGACTACTACCTGGAAGGCGGAGCCTCTGTGCAGCGTTAGCCTGAACTATTATAAAATAATTTGTTCAGCACAAAGTGGGAAGACGAGTGGTCTTGTATGGTCATCAGTGGTTTAGGCAGGACGGCACTTGGAAAGCACAATCAAAAGGCATCAGGAGGTCCTGTGACCTAGCAAAAACCACATTGGGGACGCAATCACCACCAACAGTATGCCGACCGTCGTTGACGAGGTGAGTGCACCCCATCCTATCCATACGTGCGTAATGCAATTAACCAACCCTGCCACAATAGCATCACAGTCTGCCAACACCAGCAAACGTCCATACACCCCAAAACTCACACCCAATGGGTTGCATAACTCTCCCTCAACTCGCAAGCATTTGCAAGTACAAACAGTGGACCTGGCGAATGGAGCCCCAAAAGCCTGGCCTACTCTACTCCACAAGCCGACAAATATTGAACTTGAAGCGAGTTGTGAGGGTAAAGAATGGCACCCAAGCACAAAATCCATGTTAATGCATAACCAAAACCTGTCCACATCAACACACTCAAATACATATCAGGACATCACCTTGACTACTGTGGAGTCCGAGAACATAGAGAGCACGTCTCTGGAATGTTTGATCACAATCTCCAATCAACCAGAATCACTGGACCCTGTCGCCACCCGCCAAGCTACCAGTAGCCCTCAAGCGAATCTCCCAACTTCCTAAGACAATCTAGAACTCCAACATTGTGCACTAGCCGAGCAGCTGGCCCATGACATCGAAGTAATTAAAATGCATTTAGCCTCTCACAAGAAACATAAAAGTTCCTATAGCACAGAACAAATTATGGAGCATACAGCAAGTACAGATAGTACACTGACTACACCTAATTCAAATAACACCTTAGCACAAGTGCTAATGACTGATCCATCTTGCAGTCATGCCACGGAAAGAGTGTCAAGAAACGGGGAGCATGATAGCTGGCATAAAAACAATGATCCAAGCGTTTTTACCGCAGTAGCATACATTGGCCAAACAAACAAACCAAGCCTAACCAAAAAGCAGCAAAACAGCATTGCTCACTTCAATGAACAAAATGAATCGAACATATCTCTGAAGAGAGGCCAGAGGGCCAAAACAGAAGGTGAGTATGAACATGACTGTCTTTCTTTGCGATCCACCAAATCATAACCTGCAATTATCAGTTGAAGCAACCACTCAACTGCAAAACAACATCATGGCAGCTCTCACAATCTTAATGACGCCTTTACCAAACTGTACGAATCACTAAATGATACTGTAAAAGACCAGGCAACCCTTTTGGCCATGACACATATGAAACCGGCCTTCCTAGAAAATGTCTTTGCCAAAGTGCACAATAGACTTGCCACAGAGGCAGAAATATCACACATGTGGCAAAATAGACTATGTGACTTGGCGAGACATGAAGAATGTGATAAAACCAGACTTATGACCAGCCTGCTAGAAATTTGCAAATGGATGAGAATGCAAAAAATCAGTCATAAACCATCTAAACCAACAATGAATGAGCTCAATACCTGCTCCACTCAAACAATGTCCACAGGTGAAAGACCAGATGGAAATAAACACGGGAGACCAAACAACATCTCAGAGCCTGGAAACGTAGAAACTAAAAATCAGGCCCCCTCTACTATGCGAATACCAGGAGACAGACCCAACACACACAATCGGAGCAATCAAATAATCAAAGAAATTCAATAAGCCCTAACTGAAAACTCGACCAGAGAGGCTGTGACACCGGACCCGATGAATGAAGCTACAATCATTTCAATTAACCCAACACCACAAACACAGAACGTTAGTGTGGCAAACATTTTTCCATATTTGAAAAAAAGACAGAAATTATGGGAACATCAAGTCAAAATAATCCCCATCGACAGCAACACAAGAAATCTAAAAATCAACCGAAAGCACAAAAACCTAAATCTAATGGATCAAGAGCATTCATGCGAAATATAAGAACCCCTCCACAAGACGACTCTAGAGGAAACAACAGAACACGGAAGATAAACATCATAACAACCGCAATGAATAATAAAAAATCCATGGACGCACATTCCAAGAGGCAGGAACAAAAACAGGGGACACTCCAACATATCATAAAATGAAACCATAGAGGATGAAGAAATCAGAGCTCTTCTCGATGAAGTCTTGTACTATGAAGAGGACATAGAGCTGGACGAAATTGAGAAAACAAAGGAAACATGTGATGAAATAATTCCACCAATTACTGTAAATACTGCGCCGTCATCTCCGACGGTAAAAGCACTTGACAACACAAACAATGAAGGCCGATACAGTGACCTCTTAACCCTTGAACAGAAACAAGTAGCTGCAGAAGTCAAACTAAAGGGAACGACGAAGAAATCAAAAGATGACCCCAGATTTAATCGAAAGATACAGTCCAGCCATGAACACAGAGCTAATCCAGACAACATGAGTAACAACTTACTAGCTGTCGAGAGAATCTTACATGCCAAAGATAATTTAATATTAAACCCCAAAGAACATCACAAAATTAATTTATAACTGTCCAAAACTGAGATACATCACATCAGACAATATTAGAGTGGTTCAATTAAAAAATGAACACAGGACGGACTGGGTGATATTACACCTGGAGGCTGCATTGATAAAAGATGCCCTCTTAGACGTGGCCAGGGTTTAAATTCACGGACCACAACAACGCAGCACCAAAAGCGCCGTCAAATACTAACCAAGACACAAGCCCACCACAAAAAACAAATAGACATCAAAGAACTAAAAGTGAAAATATGCAATCGAATAGCCATGATTTAAAAACAAAGCCTCCAAACCTACCATTATGGAAAATACGATTGAGCAACGATGAATCAACTGACCTCTTGTAGAGAGACAAGTTGAGATAAATCCATCAGAAACAAACAACCAAGATTGGTCGTGGATATCCAAAGCGCTATCATGGAATCATCATCATTAGAGCCATGAGAAGCCCAGGGCTCTAAAAATCAGCTCTTGAGACTCCCCTGGCTTGATACATCTTTTTAACACCAAAGACCTAGGACTAGAAAAATATGACATCCTATGTCTCCAAGAATTGTGCTCGGGACAGCTCCCCTCTGTGAGGGATATGGCTTATTTAAACAGCGCTCAAAAAGGACAAGCTGGCAAACCATATTCCGGCTTGCTTACGCTTGTGAAGAGGGGCGTGGGAGAGACCACAAATCCTAATCTCTTCATCCAGACAGTAGTTATTGTACGACAGATCAATGGCAACTTGTAGAAAATGGTAATGGTATTCTTCAACCTATATTTCAACCCAAACAAGTGTACATAGAAAACATTCATCACAACAATAATGGACAAACTGGACTAGGTATTAGCATCCTACAAAGACCCAGATATATTGCTATGTGGAGACTTAAATACGAGACTCATAAGTGTACAAGGTAATCCAATGTTATAGAGCAATCTACAGACAAAGGCCCTCATTACAACTCAGGCGTTAAGGGTTTAACGGCGCCGTCAGCGCCGTTAACCCTTAACGCCTGATTACAAGTGTCCCTTTGCAGGTTGGTGTTTAACGCCTGCTTTTAGCAGGCGTTAAAAATCCAACCCGCAAAGGGACTTTGGAGCTAATTACGGCACCGTAATTAGCGCCTTCCCCATTCTCTATGGGGGCAAAAATGGGAATGGGGAAGGGCAAATGGTGAATGGGGAATTACCGCCCCACTCACCTTGGAATGGGGCGGTAATTCCGCCATCCACCATGGCGGAATCGTAACCTTAGCGGCATGGACCATGGTGCTAATAGCACCATGGTCCTCCGCCAAGGTTGTAATGAGGGCCAAAGACTCTCAAAAGGTCTGAAGAAATGGTAGAGTGCAACCTACATATGCTGAATGCCAGAGGGGATATTCCAGCCAAGTGGACCTGGTCAAGGGGAGAAACAACAGCAATTTTAGATTACATGTTTGTCTGCAGCAACTGCCTACAAATAATAGGTCAAAGTCTCAGAGTCTACATGGGTGACCCATTTTTCCACCTTATTCGCACCCAAGCAAGGAACAACAAAAATGGAATCACTAATGACAACAAAAGAATGGGAGATCAACTGCGATAGAAAAGACATAGAAAGGCGCATTGGTAAACCTCATCAAGGGCCCCGGGCCTAACAGTATGCTGAAAGAAGCACAGGGGCCATGGGCAGCATTCATCTTGCTCTTATTGAAACAAATTCTAAAAACTAAACTAATTCTGAGCTTGTGGAAACGAGCCATAATAGTTCCAATATTCAAAAAGGGCGATAGAGAAGACCCACAAAACTACTGACCTATCGCCCTTCTTGACATCATGAGAAAACTTTTTGGCTCGATATTTCTCCGAGATCTAAACAAGTGGGCTGTGGTAAGCAGATGCCTGGATCCTAGACAAACAGGATTCGTGAAAGGAGTGGAAACCACCTTGAATCTTTTTCTCCTCAATCTGTTAAAACTCACAGCGATTCAAACAAAGTCAATCTACTATGTTGCGTTCATCGATCTTGAACAAAAGTCCGATTGTGTAAACAGAGAAAAAGTATGGTGGAAGCTTAAAAAATGGGGATGCCCAACCTCCCTCCGGGATGCCATTATGGCCCTCTATTCAGGAACTTCATTTGAAGTTAGACTGACCAGACAGAGAGATGTCACCCAACAAATTAATACACATCAGAGTTTGAAACAAGGGTGCCACCTAGCTTCATCATTATTCAATCTATACCAATCGGACTGTTACTCACCAGAATGGGGAGTACGTAAAACAGGCCGGACCTCTAGTGCTGGGGAGTTGCTTGAAGGAGCAAGGGTTGGAGCCTCCACCCAAGCCTCCTCTCTGTGAGGGAAAGAACTCTTTAAACCGATATGACCACCTGCTGAACTGTACAGACAAGGGGACCGATCGATCAAAAGAGCGGGGAGAACACACCGCCTCGAACCCAGGCTGTAAAGGAAAGGATAACACGTTAAACTATATGTCAATTCTAAATCTGGTTTCCCCAAGACTATAGCCCTTAAGTAGTACCTGGTTTAACTCCCCTTAAGCCAAAAGAACTGGAACAACCTATAAAGCAAAGAGGCTTTAGTATATAGCTAAATGTGTAACTCTCCAATATTGAAAACCAAGAAAACTATACTTTACCACTGGTGGAAGTAAGATTGGTGTAAAGAACGCTGGGTAACAACGAAAGTATAAAATAAAAAAAAGGAATGTTAGTAAGGCAGCTATCCCCCGAGCGGAACGAGGGTCGCACTGGTTTCGGGATGGTGCACCACAGCAAAGCGTTCCAAAATGCACTTTAGAAATGAAGCCAAAATCCACAGACGTGATGACAGTCTGATGAAAGAGGGATTCCAATTATAGAGTTGTTCTTACCAGAGTAATCACTATCCAAGAGTCCAGGAAGCAGGCAAGGGTTCTGGTACACGGGCGGTCAACTAACACAGCAAAATCACTATCCAAGAGTCCAGGAAGCAGGCAAGAGGTCTGGTAGACGGGCGGTCAGCAAACAAATCAAAATAAGGTTTAAGAAGAAGGAGTCCATGTGCAGGCAGGGTCGGTACACGGGAAAACAGGAACTTCCAAAATCAAGGTACAGAGAGAGCACTTTGGAAAGTATGCCGGTTGTAACTTTAAACAGAAGCAGCGTTCTGTACGCCGCTGTGGAATAAGTAACAACAAGGAGGCATACCGTTTGAAAATGAGGCTCCCGTATCAACGCCGGGAACTACAACCCTTGACAGGTTTTCTGGGTAATGTAGTTCGTGTAGCAATTTTCCACGGCAGCTGCCAGCGCGATAAGAAGGGCGCATGCCGGCGCCGTAACCCTTTATGAAGGGCGATCACTTTCCTGTCCCTTATTCTGGCGTTACCTGGAACTCCCCAATTGTCCTTGTGTACACGGGAGGAACGAGGAAGAACCCGGGGAACGTGGTGCGGCTGAGGGCGAAGTGTAACAGCATCCACCCCCAAAGGCGGCGCAGACCCCCTCCGAGCATGGAAACGGCGTAAGTGAGACGGAGAATTTATATTACATAAAGGCTCCCAGGACCTGTCTTCGGGACCGTACCCCTTCCAATCAACCAAATAAAAGGGGCGCCCCCTACGGAGACGAAAATCCAGGATGTCCGCCACTTCATATACATCATCCCCGTCCACCTGAACCGGAGGAGGGCGATCGGGCAACCGAACAGAGGGTGGACAAGGTTTCAGGAGACAGACGTGAAATACAGGATGTTGATTCCAAGAGGTAGGTAAAGAAAGGCGTACAGCCACCGGATTTATAATCTCAGTAATGGGAAAAGGACCCACGAATCTAGGCAACAACAAGCGTTTGCCAGGAATTCGCAAATTACGGGTGGACAACCAGACTTTCATGCCCACCTTATAATTAGGCGCCGGTTTTCTGTGACGATCCGCATTTTTCTTTGCCCT
Source organism: Ambystoma mexicanum (assembly GCF_040938575.1). Lineage (NCBI taxonomy): Eukaryota > Metazoa > Chordata > Amphibia > Caudata > Ambystomatidae > Ambystoma > Ambystoma mexicanum. Next base: position 965,769,976 of record NC_090928.1, on the reverse strand, counting down.
TGCTTGAGCTTGAAGTAGATGTGAGCGAACCGTTCTACGGGTTGTCACCAGTTCCCTGACACAATCCCGAGCCGCCGGGTTGTCAATGGGAAGTGTAGGATCAAAAGGCAAAGACCGTGGATGGCAACCATATAGGGCAAAAAATGGCGAGACCCCTGAGGCAGTATGCATAGAATTATTGTAAGCAAATTCAGCAGAAGGAAGCATCGTCAACCAGGATGCTTGAAAAAGAAGGCAGAGACACCGGAGAAATTGTTCAAGGGTAGCATTTACTCTTTCAGTTTGCCCGTCCATCTGAGGATGATAAGCAGAACTGAACCGGTCGTCAATACCCAATGAAGCAGTCAAAGCCCTCCAGAAACGTGATGTAAATTGAGAGCCACGATCCGAAATCAGGATAGCAGGCAATCCAAAGAACCGGAAAACGTTCTGGAGAAAAAGGGAAGCCAAGACAGGAGCACAAGGCAGGCCTGAACAGGGAATGAACAATGCCATCTTGGTGAAATAATCAATGACTACCCATATGGTATCAAGGCCTTTCACAGGAGGTAAATCCACAATAAAGTCCATAGAAACCATGTACCATGGTTTGTGGGGCACAGGGAGAGGTTGTAACAGACCCACAGGTTTAGAACGGGAGACTTTGCATTGAGAACATACTGAACAGGATGCCAGATAGTCAATCACATCCCTTGATGTAGATGGCCACCAGGACCAACGGCGTAATGCCTCCAGCGTCTTTTGCTGACCCGGATGAGCCGCACTTAGGGAGTCATGAGACCAAGCCAGAGCACGTAAGCGTGCCTGACCTGGAGGCACAAACAAGCGTCCTTGAATGTAGGGTAGGCCTTGAACCACATCAAGATTGAGAGTTTCACACACTTCCTTATGTGCGGAGACCCAATCCGAAATCAAAGTCCGCAGGCTAGGTTGAGGGGTGCAGGCACAAACAACGTTACAAGGTAACAAGAGAGGTTTGCCAGAGACATTGTTGTCAGGATGGAAGGCAATGCGTGACAAAGTGTCTGCACAAGAATTCAATCGGGCCGGTCGATACGTGATAGTGAAATAAAACTGGGAAAATAAAAGATGCCAACGAGCCTGTCGGGCAGTAAGACATTTCATTGATTTAAATGCCAAAAGGCTCAGATGATCCGAAAAGACCGTGACCTGATGTCGAGCCCCCAAAAGATGATGCCGCCATTCGGGAAAAAGCGTCTTTTATGGCTAGGAGTTCTCGTTCTGTGATTGGATAGTTGCGCTCATAAGGCGTCAATTTCCTTGAAAAGAATGCAATCGGATGGATTTCCCCCGAGTCTGGACATCTCTGGGATAGAACTGCCCCAATAGCCGAGCCAGAAGCATCGGCCTCCACCAAAAATGGGAGTAAGGGATTAGGATGCTGTAACACTGGAGCGGAAGTGAATGCTGCCTTAAGGGCATCAAAGGCTCGTTGTGCCTCCTGGTTCCATTGATAGGATTTCTTAGAACTGGTCAAAGCCGTCAGCGGCGCAGATATAGAAGAAAAAGAACGGATGAAGCGCCTATAGAAGTTCGAGAACCCCAGAAAGGATTGCAAGGCTTTAATCGATATAGGAACGGGCCAATCCAAAACAGCCTTAACCTTGGAGCGACTCATTCGTATACCCCGACTAGTTAGATCATAACCAAGAAACTCCACCTCAGTGGAGTTGAAGACACACTTTTCAGCTTTGACAAATAGGTGGTTTTCCCTCAACCTTTGCAAGACAATTTGCACGTGTCTCGTGTGTTCCTCTCTGGAGGGTGAATATATGAGGATATCGCCCAAATATACTACCACAAATTGATCCAAACAGTCATGGAATATATCATTCATGAACGCCTGGAAAGTGGCCGGGGCGTTACAGAGACCAAATGGCATGACCAAATATTCATACAATCCATAGCGTGTTTTGAAGGCGGTTTTCCACTGGTCCCCTTTCCTGATTCGAACGAGGTTATATGCACCCCTAAGATCCAGCTTAGTAAAGACTACAGAAGAACCGAGTTGGTCTAAGAGCACTGAAATAAGCGGGAGGGGATATTGGTTTTTTACCGTCACCGCGTTTAATGCCCTATAATCGATACAGGGACGGAGGTCGCCCTCCTTCTTAGGGACGAAAAAGAGCGGAGAGGCCGCAGGGGACCTGGAAGGCCTAATGAACCCAATGGCCAATGCCTTGTCAATGTACTCCTTCAATACCTTATCTTCTGGAACCGTAAGAGAATAGACCCTACCCGCCGGGACCTTAGCACCTGGCAGTAAGTCGATGGGGCAGTCGTAAGGCCTATGAGGTGGCAATTGGTCTGCCCCTCCTTTGTCAAACACATCACAAAAAGACTTGTATTCAGGAGGGATTTCGGTTTCGGGAGACTTAGTGATGGCTCCAATTATAGACATAGATGCTACCAAGGCTCGACAAGAAAACTCAGGGGACACACTAGTGTCTAGGAAACACTTTTCGTTACCCTCAGTGGAAGGAAACTGCACGGTTTTCCTTGTCCAATCGATGGCCGGATTATGATGTTGCAACCAAGGGATGCCCAAGATGACCTGGAATTGAGGGGCTTTAATTAGATCGAAGGAAATTGACTCAGCATGTCCTTCCTCTGTTTGCATATGAATTAAGGAGGTATTTTGTGTAACTAGGCCAGAGATCAAGGATGTACCGTCCACAGCGTGAACAGCCTCGGGTTGGGCTTTAGAGACAATTGAAACATTCTTACTTGTGGCGTAATCGTAATCCATGTAATTCCCGGTGGCCCCAGAATCAATGATCGCCAAAGAAGAAAAAGTACTACCCTCAGTGGTAAACACCACAGGAAGGCTAACAGGAGCAGAAACAGCACCATGAGAGTCCAAGGAAAGCACCCCTGGCGTAGGGACCCTGTCTATCACCGGGTTCTGGCGTTTCCCGGCTTTTTGACAGGTCTTTTAGGGCAATCCTTCAAGTGGTGTTCAGCAGATCCACAATACATACATAAATTATGTGATCTGCGATAATCTCGTTGTGCAGGAGTCAAAGGACCTCTTACTGTCCCGATTTGCATAGGTTCCGGAAGCGAAGTAGAAGGAGAAGACTGGTCCACCTGAGGAGTAACAGGGACTGGCGACTTGCGTTCGCCCCTTCTTTCGGTTCTTCTAGCGTCTATTTGTAAAACCAGGTCTAGCAATTCACCAAAAGTGGTAGGAACCACTGGTACTGTGGCCAAAACGTCTTTTAATTCTTCCGACAACCCTTTGTAAAACACGGCTGATTTTTTCTCTTCCGGCCAATCGGTTTCAGCCGCAAGTTGGTTAAATTTAGTAAGGTATGAAAACAAAGAGGATGTGCCTTGACGCAGATTGAGGAACTCCAGGTCAGTAGCCTGAGATTTATAGCGGGTGTCAAATACTCTGTTCATGGCAGTGATGAGAGCATCACAGTCGTAAAGGACGTAGCTATTGGATTCAAGTAACGGATTAGCCCAAGCGGCTGATGTAACCCCAAGATGAGAGAGAACAAAGGCTGCCTTAGTAGTAGAATTAGGAAAAGCAGTGGGCCGACAGAGGAAATGTAATTTACACTGGTTGATAAACGTGCGATAATGTTTAGGATCCCCAGAGAAACGTTCTGGGGGGGCCAGTGGGAACTGAGTAGCCATAAGCACCGGGGTAGCCGTAAAGCCAGGGGCAGAGGCTGTAGGACCGGTCGAACCTGATGCAGTAGCAGCAGACTTATCCACCCCCAGGGTGTGGGAGCTTGGAAAACTCTGCAAAGTGTCGATCCTTTGATGGATAGCACTATGTGCGGCTGTCATATCAGAACGAAGTTCAGATACCAAGCGAACCAAGGTGGTTAAAGGATCGACTTCTTCCATGGCTTCTGTTTTTCTTACTCACCAGAATGGGGAGTACGTAAAACAGGCCGGACCTCTAGTGCTGGGGAGTTGCTTGAAGGAGCAAGGGTTGGAGCCTCCACCCAAGCCTCCTCTCTGTGAGGGAAAGAACTCTTTAAACCAATATGACCACCTGCTGAACTGTACAGACAAGGGGACCGATCGATCAAAAGAGCGGGGAGAACACACCGCCTCGAACCCAGGCTGTAAAGGAAAGGATAACAAGTTAAACTATATGTCAATTCTAAATCTGGTTTCCCCAAGACTATAGCCCTTAAGTAGTTCCTGGTTTAACTCCCCTTAAGCCAAAAGAACTGGAACAACCTATAAAGCAAAGAGGCTTTAGTATATAGCTAAATGTGTAACTCTCCAATATTGAAAACCAAGAAAACTATACTTTACCACTGGTGGAAGTAAGATTGGTGTAAAGAATCCTGGGTAACAACGAAAGTATAAAATTAAAAAAAGGAAGGTTAGTAAGGCAGCTATCCCCGAGCGGAACGAGGGTCGCACTGATTTCGGGATGGTGCACCACAGCAAAGCGTTCCAAAATGCACTTTAGAAATGAAGCCAAAATCCACAGACGTGATGACAGTCTGATGAAAGAGGGATTCCAATTATAGAGTTGTTCTTACCAGAGTAATCACTATCCAAGAGTCCAGGAAGCAGGCAAGGGTTCTGGTACACGGGCGATCAAAAAACAGCAGAATCAATTATCCAAGAGTCCAGGAAGCAGGCAAGGGTTCTGGTACACGGGCGGTCAACTAAAACAGCAAAATCACTATCCAAGATTCCAGGAATCAGGCAAGAGGTCTGGTACACGGGCGGTCAGCAAACAAATCAAAATAAGGTTTAAGAAGAAGGAGTCCGTGTGCAGGCAGGGTCGGTACACGGGAAAACAGGAACTTCCAAAATCAAGGTACAGAGAGAGCACTTCGGAAAGTATGCCGGTTGTAACTTTAAACAGAAGCAGCGTTCTGTACGCCGCTGTGGAATAAGTAACAACAAGGAGGCGTACCGTTTGAAAATGAGGCTCCCGTATCAACGCCGGGAACTACAACCCTTGACAGGTTTTCTGGGTAATGTAGTTCGTGCAGCAATTTTCCACGGCAGCTGCCAGCGCGATAAGAAGGGCGCATGCCGGCGCCGTAACCCTTTATGAAGGGCGATCACTTTCCTGTCCCTTATTCTGGCGTTACCTGGAACTCCCCAATTGTCCTTGTGTACACGGGAGGAACGAGGAAGAACCCGGGGAACGTGGTGCGGCTGAGGGCGAAGTGTAACACGGACCTACAAGACCATCAAATTCGAGTGCAGGCCTTCCCTCCCAAGATCCAGAACCAACATATCCTGTGGATAATATATGCGGATGACTAAGTCATAATTGACCAAACCCAAATTAGATTACAGCGCAGACTGAATGATCTTATATCATACACTGATGACAACGATTTAAAAATAAACAAATTTTGGAACTTGCTTCCTTGACTAAAATAAAACACAGAAATAAAAGGAAATTAAGGGAACATGGGTGGAGAAACACGTGCAAGTTGAGTCAATCGTATACCTGGGAGTCTTAGTAAGCCACACTATAAATGAAAGCAAGTGGTACGAAGTATTAAGACAAAAAACAAAGCAACTGGCGAGCTAAGGACAAGCAATCCAAAAAAGATACAGAAATTTCACATTCGTACCACTCATACTCTTTTACAATCAAAAGGTCCAACCAATATTAACATATCAATATGGGTGATATTGAAAGGCCTCTTTTAGAGACGTGTGTTAAGATTACCAAAGGGGCTCCCCGTCGCTTTAATTAGATACGAGTTGGTTGGAAGCCATAATCCTCCGGAAAACCTTGTCACTCTATAGAAAATGTATAATGATAGATCATCTCCCACCATTCGACATTATCAGAACCTCACACTGTGAAAATAGAAACCACCTATTAGAAAACTGGAAAAATAGATGCGCAAGCTGGCTTGAGTACATAGGCATCACGGCTTATACACTGATATACAATCCAAACATGACAAAAAAGAATGAAAAGAACAAGACTAGATAAAAGTGCAACAAACAAGAACGAAATACGCTTTAACAATTCCACTCTAACATGAAAGACGAGCTATCAATTGTACACCAAAAACCAAAATACCTGATTAAGTTCCCTTCCAAACATTTCTGTGAACTTTTCATGAGGTTCAGATTGAACATTCTACCGACTGGAGAAGTCCTTCAAAAGCAAAAACACAGATGTAAACCAGACCCATGGTGTAGGTTCTGTGGTGGAAAAGAAGTGGTAGAATCCCTCTACCGTCTCATGGTGGAGTGCCCAAATCTTACGCATTCAAGAACCACACATCTGACACATTTCATTAACCAGACTCAATCATTGACAGCACAGGAATGGTGGAACTTGCTTGTAACAGGAGAAAACACAAGCATGATCCTAGCAGCAATGAAATTCCTGGATATAGCTTTAAGCAGATTCCAGCTGCGTAAAACAAGAACAAAACAACGACAAATTAATCTGCCGAAGACAACATAAATAGATGCTAGAACTATAGAACCATAAGGATTGATGAATGATGCATGTAAGGCTGTTCTGGCCCTCTGTATTTTATAAGGTGTATATTAAACCAAAGATTTAAAAAAAATGTGTAACCTCAGTGCTGCAAGAGCTGACATTTTCTCTTGACCTCTTGCCTAACATGGAGGGATTGAAATAGGCCGTGCATTTTATGCTGTGTGAACTATAACAGGTAGGATCTCTTCGCTGTAGGGACCGATTCATTTTTTGGGTAGAAATAGTAGTCCTCGGGCGGTCCTCACATCCAATCAGAAAGAGAGTGATACCTAGAGGGCAAAAGGCAGGAAGGGCAACAAAGAAGGAAATCTGTGACTGCAGGTGCAGGGCAGGTGGGAGAGGGTTAATGGATGTAAGAGTCAGGGAAATACGTCAGTTTCTTGTTTGATGACCCGTGAGATGCATGCTGTAAATGTCATGAGCACTTGCAATGGAGAGTGCAGAGAAATATTTTTCCATACTGTAACACAGAATGTTTAAGGTGCTCTTTTGTGCCACTCCATGAATTCAACTTGGGGAAAGGGGGAAAAGGGGAAAGGGGCGCCAGGTGGTTTGTTCAACTGCATAGGATTGAGGTACTTGGGTGGTCAGTACAAATTGTATTTACATTTGACTCACTCTGCGATCTTGTTCAAATTCTATTATTCCATGTTTTGGAGTTCTGGGTGAACTTGAGATCCTTGTTCAGCGAATAGAACAACCAGACTCCAAGAAGTTTAAACAAACATGTTCAAACCTTATTGTTCAACTACCACAGATTGTGCTCTAACAGCTCTTGTTCAACTCTCTCTGTGGGAAAGACAAATAATTGAAGGCCAGTCCTACATGCTTTCGCTAAAGCAGGGCAGTCCTTAACATCTCAAAACACCCACAAATTGCTTGGTAGAACTATTAGTTGCTTCGATATAATTACTTGTCTTTAACTCGGTAGGGTAAGTTATGATGAAGTAATTGGCTAGTAGTTGCATCCAAGTGAAAGAGCAACAGAATAACTCCAGAAAGACATATCTGTCTGTTGTAGCCATGCCTCCTACTTCACCTCATTCAACACTCATTTGTCAACAAATTTCACATTTTCACTACTTTTTCCTTTGATTTTCGACCACCGATTAAAATACTTCCAGAGTTTCTCAAGGTTTTCTGCATCAACATCAACAAGGATACCAGGATGGACTGAGTGGCTCTATCATGGACGCAACCATGCTACGTTCACCTGGGGGTGGATTACTTGTAATTGAAGGGACATGTTCATCCATTAGAGACCTCTGTAATGTTATATACAGTTGTCTTATGTAGCTCCCTCCTTCTTTTAATGTTAGCCCTGCTTTGCATGGCTATGTAAGAAAGGAGGGCAGAGTGTGTTAGTCAGATATGTAAGGAAGGCATGGTATCAAACAGTGAAGACAGACAAGTGCTCTCAGTTCAAGGGCATTTATCGAACTTCAGTGGGTTGGTTGAATGCCTATCTATGCCTAACTCTAAGGATGTGTAACGCTCACCTGGCTCCCACGGAGGCGCTGGTCTGGTCTGGGTTGCTGTGGCCTCTTCAAGCGTGATGCGCAGAATTCGGACCACTGATTGAACAGGACCCCCAAATCTTGCTTGTCTGGTCCGTAGGAATATCCTTCTGCAGATGAGAAAGGGGATTAACTGTCTGCTGAATAATGTGCTTGCTGCCCCCTTTCCCCCTTCGTTCTCCTCTGACTTCCTCCAAAACCCCCAGTTTAAGCTCACCTTATGGTTTGGAAGGATGAACTCTCCATCCTGCTTCTGATGCATGGGCGCGCGTTCGTCCAGTTACTTCACTGGTTTTCAGAATGGCGCTGGCAAATCCACTTGACTTTACTGAGCGATACGCCTTAAGTATGATGATGCAAAAGTTCAAGTGTGAGCCTCCTTTTATGTTGTCTTTTTCTGTCCTTTATTTCAGGTGCAGAACAAAGGCGATGCGTTGAGGGGTTAAATTGCCGGGGTAAAATCAGGTGAGTCAGTGATGAGGGCGACCCCTCTAAATGTCTTTATAATTCCCCAGTAATGTCTTTTGTCCTTTCCCCATAGGGGCCGGGGTGCGGTACCTGCCAGAGATGTGGCGCCGACCCGAGATGTGGAATGGCTCACCAAGAATAGCCGGTAAGTAATATGGCTGAAAATCCGGCTTTCCTCTTGTGTTCCCTGGCTCACCTTTTGTCTCTTCTTCTCTCCCTTAGGTGCGGTGCAGAGATGTGGCGACCGGCACTGAGAGCCGCGATGGAGCCGGGCGGCGTCTCGGGAACAGGTGAGTGAAGCGCAGCGCTGCAGCGAGCAACGCAGTGCTTTTAAATGGAAGTCTTCCTTCAGGAATGCTGGCGTGAAGATTCCGGATGCAGGTAAGAAGGTTGATATAGTTTTGGTTTTCACCTTTCTCTTCTCTTATTCCCTTACAGGTGTTCCAGGTTCGAGGCGGGCGTGGCTGGAGTCCAGGTGCAGGAGCAGACACAGTGAGCGTTCAGCTGCTGGGATGCAGAACAATGCGAAGCACGTGTGGCTGTCCGGGTGTGGCTTAAATAGCCTTGGAAGAAGTTCCAGGTGAGTATTCTTCCACAGCCCCACCCAAGTAACAAAATAGTTCCTTCAGAAAAATAGTCCCTCCTAAGCCTCATTTGGCTTGGTTCTTCATGCAGCATGGTCTGCATCAGGTGAGTGTGCAGCATGGTCTGCTTCAGGTAAGTGCACCAAACACTTCCCTGATGTCCAACATGAGCCTGGCGCCAACGGCGCCAGGACAGAGTCCAAAGAGCCCCTATAAAGGGCCGCTGGGCTTTTACCCGGGGGCGTGATGCCCGCTCCCGGGGGTGCTGGGCCTGGCCTGGTGCTCCGGGGGTAGGCATCATGACAGCACTCCCCCCCAAGGCCTTTTCCCCAGGAGGTTTCGGTTTGTTCGGGAAATTCCGATGGAACCTTTTTACTAGCCGAGGTGCATGTACGTGGTCGCTGGGTTCCCAAGATCTTTCCTGAGGCCCGTACCCCTTCCAATCAATTAGATAGAAAAGTTTTGATTTTGAGATCTTAGAGTCCAAAATGTTCTTCACCTCGAATTCAGGCTCCCCATCTATCTGGATTGGTTCTGGTGGCTTTGTTAATCTGGTTCCTGGTTGCACTGGTTTCAAAAGCGACACATGAAAGACGGGATGAATCCGCATGTTAGCTGGTAGATCTAGTTTGACTGCCACTTGGTTAATTATAGCTTTGATCGAGTAAAGGGCCTAAATACCTTGGATTAAAAGTCCGAGGTCCCTTGAGTGATAAGTGTTTGGTAGCCAACCATACTTGATCCCCTATTTGATATGGAGGCGCCTCCTTGCGATGCAGATCCGAATTCTTTTTGTATTTCTCTTTCGCATGTTGTAAGTGTGCAGTAGCATCCTTGAAGGCTTGAGTAATCGTAGAATGCAAATGGCCGACTGCGGGCATTTCGAGGCTCAAAGGTGAGTCCAGGTCTGAAGCACGAGGGTGATGTCCATATAGGGTATAAAAGGGGCTCTGACCAGTTCCAGAGTGTATCGAGTTATTGTATGCATATTCAGCCACCCATAAAATGTCCTTCCAATTACCCTCCGATTGGTGCACCATACATCGTAGATATTGTTCAAGGGTCTGGTTCGTTCTCTCCGTCTGACCATCGGTCTGTGGGTGGTGACTGGTTGAGAGTCTTACATCGATTTGTGCCATTTGACAACACTTTTTCCAAAAACGAGAAATGAACTGGCTTCCCCGATCGGAGATTAGTATGGACGGGAATCCATGCAGACGGATGACATTTTCGAGGAATTCCTTGGCAAGAACAAAAGCTGAAGGCAATCCTTTCAACGGAATAAAATGGGCCATCTTGGAAAATAAATCCACCACAACCAGAATAGTATTGTATCCATTACAAGAGGGCAGGTCCGTGATAAAATCTAGTGACAAGGTGTGCCAAGGTGCTGGTGGAATGTCTAAGGGTTGAAGAAGACCGGCGGACTTTGTTTTTTGACCTTTGTTTTGGGCGCAAACTCCACAGGACATCACAAAAGATTTAATATCCTTTCGCCAGGACGGCCACCAGAATTGTCGTTTAATTTTTTCCTCTGTTTTGGCAATGCCAGGATGTCCTTCCATCAGAGTATCGTGATGACGGGAAATAACCAGTTCCTGCAATTCCTTTTCTGGCAAAAATAAACGTCCTTGGAAGTAAGGTAAGCCATCGTTGATTGAATAGGCAGACCCCCTTTTGATCCAATCCTGCAAGGCTGAAGAGTCCAGGAATAGTTTTACCCGTGCTTGAATGTCTTCAAGGGTTTGTAAAGTGGTTATCCCCAAGATTCTTTGTTCGGGAATTATCGGCACAGGTTCTGAGTTTGTGTCCATTTCTCCCATTCCAATTCGAGATAGCGCGTCCGCTTTGCCATTCTTACAGCCAGGACGGTAGGTGATTACAAAATCGAACTCAGCAAAGAATAAAGCCCATCGGAGCTGTCGTGAAGACTGAGCCTTGGCAGTTTTTAAATATTGTAAATTTCGGTGATCAGTGATCACGGTGATGGTATGCCTGGCGCCAAGAAGATAATGCCGCTAAGCCTTAAAGGCGGACTTAATGGCTAATAATTCCTTATCAGTGATTGCATAATTTATCTCCGGCGGCGAGAACTTTCTGGACCAAAATGCTACGGGGTGCAGTTGGTTGGTTTCGGGGTCTCTCTGAGACAGGACAGCTCCCATGGCTAAGCTGGATGCATCGGTTTCCACTGTATATGGGAGATCAGGACGCGGATGTTTCAAAATAGGTGCGGACGTACATTTAGCTTTTAATTCCTGAAAGGCCTGTTCAGCTTCCTCGGTCCATTCAAAACGTTTATTCTTCCGCAAGAGTGCAGTGATGGGTTGCACCACCCGTGAAAATTCTGGGATAAACCTGCGATAAAAATTGGCAAAACCAAGCATGCTTTGAACACCTTTCACCGAACTAGGTGATGGCCATTTGAGGATGGCATCCACTTTCCGTGAGTCCATTCGGACCCCTTTAGGTGTCAGGATGAATCCAAGAAATTCAACCTCGGTGGTATGGAAAACGCATTTTTCCAGCTTTGCAAACAGTTTGTGCTGGCGCAATTTCTCAAGGACGGCCCTGACATGTTTTCTGTGATCAGATTCCGAAGAGGAGTACACCAGAATGTCATCGATATACACGACAACACAGACGTCGATGAGTTCCCGAAGGACATTGTTCATGAAGAATTGGAAGGCAGCAGGCGCGTTGCACAACCCGAAAGGCATCACCTGGTATTCGAATAGTCCATATTTTGTACGGAAGGCCGTTTTCCATTCGTCGCCTTCTTTAACTCGTACCAGATGATAAGCCCCCCGGAGATCTAACTTGGTGTATATGCAAGCGTCCTTCACCTGGTCAAGGAGTTCAGGGATCAAAGGCAGAGGGTAACGATTTTTAACAGTTATCTGGTTCAATGCGCGGTAATCGATACAAGTTCTAAGGTCGCCTTCTTTTTTTGGCACGAAGAACAAAGCTGAGGATGCCGGAGACTTTGACGGGCAAATGAAACCATTGGCTAGGTATTGATCTAAATATTGTCTCAAATGCAGATTCTCCGGCTCAGTAAGGGCATAAATCCTGCTACAAGGGGGTTGTGCACCGGGCACCAGATCGATTTGGCAATCGTACGGTCTGTGAGGAGGTAACGTGTTGGCCTGTTCCTTTTGGAAGACGTCCTGGAAGTCTTGGTATTCCGGAGATAGTTGCATGGAGACAGAGGTTACTGATGCTAGACTGACCTTCAGATTTTCTGGGTAGCAGGTTCGTGCACACTCTGGAAAGGTTATTCTCTTCGCTCGCCAATCAATTCGAGGATTATGTGTCTCTAACCAAGGGATTCCGAGTATAACCTGAAACTGTGGAGCCTTGATTACATCAAACACAACTGCCTCCCGATGGCCGTCCGGACCTACAAGTGTTACCTCAGCTGTGGAATGTGTTACCGGTCCCGAGGCAATTTCGGTTCCATCGACTGTGGTGATGACATCTTTGCTGGTTTTAGGATGCAGGGGGAGGTTAATCCTGGAGACCAATTCACGATCCACGTAGTTTCCTATAGCCCCACTATCGATGTATGCCTTTATTGCATGCAACCGCTTAGGCTGTTCCGGATCTACGAGGACCATGGGCACAGTGAAATGCGAGGTCTGAGAGTTTGTTTTCAAGCTCAGCAAGCGGACCCCTACGCTTGTCGGGCGGGGTCGTTTCCCGATACAGAGGTTTCATGGATTTTTTCAGCGGCTCCTACCACCTTCCTGGGCGGCCTTGCCGGGCAATCTCGTAGAAAGTGTCCAGAGGATCCACAATAAAGACATAAGTGCATCTGCCGTCTTCTTTCACGTTACTTTTGCGTTAAAGGTCCTTTAACTCCTCCGATTTGCATTGGCTTTGAGGCTTCAGCCCCCTTGAGGTTAGCGTGGGTCTTGACTAACACCCGGGTCTCAAACTTGGACCGATCTGCTTTTATGTTTTGCAGTCTGTGATCCAGTTGGACCACTAAGTCTATATATTCAGAGCACTCTTGGGGTGGATTTACAACTTGGGCCAGTACATCTTTAAGTTCTCCGCGTAGACCTCGATAAAATAACGTGATTCTTTTATCCTCTGGTCACCCAGTTTCCACAATTAGTCTATTAAAGGTTGCAATGTAGGAAAGGAGGTCTTGATTGCCCTGTCGCAGCGATAGAAGTTCGTCATCTAGAGCCTGCCCCTGGGAGTGATGAGCAAATAACCTTTCCATGCTTGCTTGAAATCTTTGAAAATCACGAAGAATCGGGTCATCTTGAGTTACCAGTGGAACTGACCAATCGGCAGCACTGCCACTGAGATATGACATACAAAGGCTACCTTGGTCTGGTCATTAGGGAAGGCCCCAGGTCTGCACAGGAAATGCAAACAACACTGATTCGTGAATCGTTTGGGGTCCCCAGCAAAGCGTTCGGGTGGGGCCAGCGGCATGTTTCCAGGTAGATTAATCTGCACCGGGTTACTGGAAAGCACAGGAGCGGGGTTCCCTCCGGAACCGGGTAAAGGAGTTTGTCCAGCTTGACTTTGCAAAAGCTGTCTAGCCAGGTCATCAGCTCTTTCCTTTGTTACAATCACTTCCCTCCTGAGAGCATTAGTCTCTTGACGAGCGGCGTGTACTTCGGCCCGTAATTCCCCCAGTAGTTGGGCCAACTGGTTAGTCTCGGAAGTTTCCATAGCGCCTGGGTGGGAATTTGTAGGAAGGCTTTGCGTTCTGTAACGCTTACCTAGCTCCCACGGAGGCGCTGGTCTGGTCTGGGTTGCTGTGGCCTCTTCAAGCGTGATGCGCAGAATTCGGACCACCGATTGAACAGGACCCCCAAATCTTGCTTGTCTGGCCCGTAGGAATATCCTTCTGCAGATGAGAAAGGGGATTAACTGTCTGCTGAATAATGTGCTTGCTCCCACCTTTCCCCCTTCGTTCTCCTCTGACTTCCTCCAAAACCCCCGGTTTAAGCTCACCTTATGGTTTGGAAGGATGAACTCTCCATCCTGCTTCTGGTGCAGGGGCGCGCGTTCATCCAGTTACTTCACTGGTTTTCAGAATGGCGCTGGCAAATCCACTTGACTTTACTGAGCGATACGCCGTAAGTATGATGATGCAAAAGTTCAAGTGTGAGCCTCCTTTTATGTTGTCTTTTTCTGTCCTTTATTTCAGGTGCAGAACAAAGGCGATGCGTTGAGGGGTTAAATTGCCGGGGTAAAATCAGGTGAGTCAGTGATGAGGGCGACCCCTCTAAATGTCTTTATAATTCCCCAGTAATGTCTTTTGTCCTTTCCCCATAGGGGCCGGGGTGCGGTACCTGCCAGAGATGTGGCGCCGACCCGAGATGTGGAATGGCTCACCAAGAATAGCCGGTAAGTAATATGGCTGAAAACCGGCTTTCCTCTTGTGTTCCCTGGCTCACCTTTTGTCTCTTCTTCTCTCCCTTAGGTGCGGTGCAGAGATGTGGCGACCGGCCCTGAGAGCCGCAATGGAGCCGGGCGGCGTCTCGGGAACAGGTGAGTGAAGCGCGGCACTGCAGGGAGCAACGCAGTGCTTTTAAATGGAAGTCTTCCTTCAGGAATGCTGGCGTGAAGATTCCGGATGCAGGTAAGAAGGTTGATATAGTTCTTGGTTTTCACCTTTCTCTTCTCTTATTCCCTTACAGGTGTTCCAGGTTCGAGGCAGGCGTGGCCGGAGTCCAGGTGCAGGAGCAGACACGGTGAGCGTTCAGCTGCTGGGATGCAGAACAACGCGAAGCACGTGTGGCTGTCCGGGTGTGGCTTAAATAGCCTTGGAAGAAGTTCCAGGTGAGTATTCTTCCACAGCCCCACCCAAGTAACAAAATAGTTCCTTCAGAAAAATAGTCCCTCCTAAGCCTCATTTGGCTTGGTTCTTCATGCAGCATGGTCTGCATCAGGTGAGTGTGCAGCATGGTCTGCTTCAGGTAAGTGCACCAAACACTTCCCTTTATGAGCCTGGCGCCAACGGCGCCAGGACAGAGTCCAAAGAGCCCCTATAAAGGACCGCTGGGCTTTTACCCGGGGGCGTGATGCCTGCTCCCGGGGGTGCTGGGCCTGGCCTGGTGCTCCGGGGGTAGGCATCATGACAGCATGGGACAAGCTACGACCATCAAATAATAACGCAGTCCTAGTGGAGTCTTTGTCAAAATAAAAGGGCCTATACTAATAAACCTATTGCCAATCCTTACTTCTAAATACAAATGGTGTGTAACAATAATGTATGCAACAAAGAAAAGTGTTCAAGAAATAATAAGTCAGGATAGTTGAGCAGTTGGCTTCCCTTCCCCACTTTTCAGCACGG
The DNA here is from genome assembly GCF_040938575.1 of Ambystoma mexicanum. Taxonomy (NCBI): domain Eukaryota; kingdom Metazoa; phylum Chordata; class Amphibia; order Caudata; family Ambystomatidae; genus Ambystoma; species Ambystoma mexicanum. The sequence goes on along the minus strand of NC_090928.1, from coordinate 965,754,595 downwards.
GGCACGTTCAAGCTCCTCACACACTCTGGCTTCTCTGCCTTGAGGATACAGTTCAAAGCATACATGTCAAGGCCACCTCTTTCTCAAGAACAGTCTCTTATTGTAGAGGGCATGTCGTAACAAACAAGCACCAAAGTTTCTTATCAGGATCTTCACATTCACAAGCTCTTGCTTCCAGTGTTTATCATGGGTCTCCCTCCTTCAGGCTCAGACCCCCTTTTAACCCAATTTTCACAATTGGTCTCCCTCGATCGGGCTCGGACCATGGATCTACCGCGTTCAGGCTCAGACCCCTTTTATATCCCAAATTGAAGACTTTCGAATGTGCAATGGGTTTTGCTTAAACCATTGTAGGACCACTTTGATTCACTTCACTTCTCATTCTTGCTAATTTTCTACTTTCTTTTCTGCCACTTCTTGGCTGGATTCCTTACAGACACCTTTGATTGAACACCCTTGTGGTGCTGGACCACTCTGTCACTGGTATTCAAGGCATACAATAAGCAGTAGTAGTAAATGTTAATTCAAATAAAAATATCCATTGAACACATACAGAGCAAATCAGAACTAAAAACATAATCTAACAGTGCATAGTGAGTGAATCCATCGACGTAATGTTTTAGAACGCTTCCATAAAGAAATAACAATAAAAACACACATTTAACAAAATCTTAAAATGCAGCTACTTGACGTCGTAAAAACCACCTTCTTTGAAACATAGCAGCCTTCAGGTAAGACAACAGAGGCCAAGCCGTCAATTCCGTTTCCGCCATTAATAAAAAGATCATAGCCGGCCTGTACTGATGCAGGTTTGCATGCTTTAAAACTAACCGGATAGTTATTTTTCTTATTTTCACATAACCTGGACAGAACAGTACAAAATGGCTAGGATTTTCATTCAGGGTGCCACAGACAGGGCAACTTGGATCATCTGGATAGCCCACGCATGTCACAGTGTTACTCCTCAACCGTAAGGAACTCGAAACGTGCCCTTGCAATGTGCCAGCTTTGGCGATTTTTCCTAGCCCAGACAAGTTGGCGTCCAACTTATGAGCTAGTGGTAGCTGTCCGCTTGTGACACCCGTTCTACATTCATGCATTTGGCCGCAATTGCCTTTATCACAGCCTCCTTGAAAGATCTTACTTCGCGCGGCAGTAACACTGCCGTGGGAAGTAACGCAACCGAGACATTAGACTGGCACATGAGCTCGTTTACAGATCTCAGCCACGGTATTTTGATCCACAGGTCCCTATTCAGTGTAGCTTTTATGATGAAATGGCATAACATGGCATATTTGTTTCCCCATAATCTTAGCCATAAAGTCCTCAGGATGACTGCCCAATCATCCTCCCAAAAGCCATCCCCAGTTCTATATGAACCGAGGCACAAGAAGAAGAGTCAGTCAGTCCCAGGAGCTTTTTGAAGAATCTGTTTTCCCTAACCTGCATGTCCACAGGCTTGTAATACCCCAATAGGGCCACTCCATATTGCATGTCTGCCATTACTTGCATGGTGTAAACCTTGAGGGCTGATTTCATATGCTGGCCCCTGCATTTTGCTGAAAAATGGCACAGGCCACCCGAGTACTGGCACACCTTCAGAGACTTCTTTTTTATATGTGCCGTGCCTGTTAAAGTCTCTGAAAATCTGACCCACAAATAGTCGTACTCAGCCAAGCTAGGATGACTTCCCCCCTTGCAAACTATGGGACGCATCTTGATGAGCTTCCTACCCCCAGTACAACCCATCACTGCTGATTTGGCAGAGTTTATCTTTAGGCCCAGGCCTGTCATAAAGGAGGCGTAAGTATCAACCAAATCCTGCAGAGCCCTGGGGGGTGCTGGCCATGAGGACTGTGTTATCGGCGTATGCTAGGACCCGGAATGACCTACCCCACAGTTAAAAAAAGTCCACACCAGTGTTCAGCAAAGCCCGCAATAGCCCATTAATATACAAAGTAAAAAGTATGGGGGCAAGAATGCACCCCTGACGGACACCCAACTCACTATCAAACCACTCTGTGCTCCTACCCCCAGGTCCAAAACTGACATTTGCTCTATTATCTGAGTGGATCTCCTGCAACACTCACAGAATATCTCCAGCGCACCCCATGGACTCGAGCACGGCCCACAACTTTGTATGGTCAACTTTGTCAAAAGGCGTGCTTAAGTCCCTGAACGCGAGGTAAACTACCTTGCCCTTACAAAACATAATGTTTGATACCAGGAGGTACAGATTCAATACCTGCCCCATTGTACCCAAGCCAGGGCGGAAACCAAATTGGATATCGGCCACAATCTCAGCCTCTGTGAGCCAACACTCTGTATCTTAAATACTGTATGCAGGAGAGAGATGGGCGATAGGAAGAGGGCTTGGTTTTATCTCCCTTTTTGAAGATGGGGAAGATGGTCGCCATCTTCCAAGATGGTGGGTAATGCCCCAAACTCATGCAGGCATTAAAAGCCAAGGTCAACACAGGGGCCCATAAGTCTATTTGGCTCATGAAAAGATCTGCCAGTATGGCGCCTGGGCGCAGCGTTCAATTTCGAGACTGTGCCCCTATTGCTTTTGCCACCTCCTCCAAGGAGAAGCGTAAGGATAAGGCCCCAGACTGTTTCTCCTTTCTTGCATTACCTTCATTATACAAAGTCGCAAAATAGGAGACCCAATCCGCCGCTCCCACATGGGTTCCCTGTGAACCCTGTCTTCCCTTATCATAGGACCCACTCATTACAAATTCCCAAAAGCCCTTTGCAGCATTCAACCTGATTCCCTCCAGAAATTCTTCCAAGGCTGTAGCTTCCAACTCAACTGGGTTTGGGCAATGCTCCTTCTGCCCATCGCAGGGCATTTTAGAGCATCTAGAAGTGGCGATTTTGATGACTTGCAGGCCCAGTTGAACCAGCCCCACTTCCCACCCTTCTGTGATTGTTTGGGGGCCATCGTGAAGCCCCCGGAAAGGGCCTCCAAGATGGCAATGAAAAAGCACACCACTTCCCTCGGCCCAGTTAAGTTATCCATTATTCTCTTTAGTGCACTTTGTTGAGCGGCCAATATATTCAGATGCAAGCCAGAGCCTAGAATTTCCCCCATTTGATTCTTCTAAGAGACAATGCGTCCCTGTCCACTCGGCACAATGTGCTTGACACTGGCTCTGCCCCCTCCACTAGGGCTTTAATGATTAGAACCAGCAGGAAATGGTCACTATTCGCCACTCTTGGCACTTCGAAGCTCACTATGAGTTTCCATAGTTCCAGTGATAAAAAAAAATAGTCAATAATAGAGGAACCCAAGTGGTGGCTAAAGGTACATTTCCCAGGGACTGCTCACAAACCCCATTCAATGAGACAGGCACTCGGTTGGAGACCCCTGGAGCAAACCCTGTTATCCTCCACCTTCCTTCATCCCCGACTGCCTCTCTGCCATCCAGGCCTGGTGCACTGCTAATGACCTCTGCCTCAATGCCAGCAAAACAGAGATTCTTCCTTTTGCGTTCCCTGCACCCTACTTCTTCCCTTCACTCTGGGCTTCCTCCATGGGCTCCCCTGTGCCCCCTCCATTGAAGCCAGGAATCTGAGCCATCTTCGACTCCTCCCTTGTTGCATCTCTTGGCCCAGAGGGGCAGAAGAAATACAGGGAGATACCACCAATCTCTGACGATCAAGCTGGTGGAGACATGAATGTGTACGAGAAAGCTCTCAAGCAATTGGACAATTATTACGCACCTAAAACTAATATTGCGATTAACAGGTATAACTTCTACACGCGTAAAGAAGAAAGCAATAAATCTGTAGAAGAATATGTGAGTGTGCTGAGGAATTTAGCATTGTTATGCGAGTTCACAGCGTGGGTGGGCAAGGATGAACTCATCAAAGATCAGTTCATCATTCTCTGCCGGTGCAGAGCGTGGTAAATATCCACTGTGGACCCCCAGCCACATATTCCATTGACCGCATGGACCTCGGCCATCATGGCAAGATGGCTGCCACCATGATTACCAGCTCAGATGGCCCTGCACTTGCTTTGTGCATTGAGTGACCGCATTGGCAATCAGCTCTGCTAACCAGAATCTTGCATCTCGCCAGCAGGCGGAGCAGGCCTGTGCCAAATGCCTGCATCTAAGGCCTCCAGCTCCAGTCTCTGCTGGTCTTCGCCGGAGCACCTGCTCGATGTGATTTGATTGCCACTACATTCTCAGAAGGTAAGCCAGACCACCTCCTCTCAGGATGCACTCTGGTAAACCGTTTGTCTTGTATAACCTCCCTGCATCGAAAATGCCAAGCAGACCAATTGCCGCCCTCTACTATCGGCCACCTCCTTACTGCCGGGGACCCGACCTGATCCCACAACTTCCGCCCTGCCTCCGCCACTTTGCAGCATTGCTTCCAAGACAAACATGTTGCCCCTGAGCTATCCTTCCTGCCCAGACGACTATGAGGTGAGGCTTTAGCAGATTGTACACCCTTCCAAATGTGTTTTCCATGCCCACATGCACACCTGATGTAGCTACCCGCCTCTACACATGCTGGGTGTACCTGGTTGTACTAAGTGTTGACAGTCATATTGGTCAAAATGATCCAAATAGGACAAGAGAAAAGAAAAAAGTAGAGATCAACATATTTTAATTAATCCGTAGAAAACTAACATGTTAAAAAAACGTAATGCACTCTGTTTACAAAACATAAAAACAATTAGTGAAAAACACCATTTTTCTAGTCGAAAAAACAACAACAAAAGCAACCGTCATCATTTAAAAAAAAAAAAACAGTTGAGTGAGGTTAGTATAGGTGTAATATTGAATTGCATATATCCTTAGTTTATATTTTATTCGTGCTTGGCTCTGTCGACACAGAGAAATGTGTTTCTGGGTGTCAGCTGATGTAGTTTGAAAAAAGGAAACATTCTCTGGCTGGCTTAATCTGTCATGAGACATGTGCTGAACCCGTCTTCAGGACAATAAGTCTTTAGGGACACAGATGCATAATGATGCAGCTAAAAACCAAAAACACAAAGACAACGTGTTAATGGCACCTTTGAAAACTAAAGAGAGGATCTCTATAGATGTGCACGTACAACCATTGGTACTAACCTGGCAATTGCTTTGTGGCAGTGTAAGGCGTCGAAGATGGTGACTATGTAGACCAAATACGATAACATCAACTGTGCAAACTTACAGTTTGAAAAAGGGCTAAAAAATAAAAACACATTTTTGTTTTTAGCTATTGATTTTTTGGAACCACTTATATCATTGTTAAATTGTGATTGCGCAAGCGAAACTATGCGCTTAATGACTTTAAACATAAAATTTTTGTTAAAAGTATGTCCAAAATTTGACCAACAAACGGTGATTATTACCTTTGAACCCATTCAAGCACGAGCCCTGTGCGTGAACGATGATCAACACGGAATGCAGTAAAGTGAGACGGTGTTCGTCTTGTCGATATTACTGATAGGAAGCCGAAGTTCGCTGTCCGAGGGACTCAGACTGGAGGGGGTGCCTTTCATTTATTTGACAAAGTTCTCAGATGGAACGTCGTGTGACTATTTTCCAAAAAGAGAGAAGCACATAGAGTGCTAATGAGTGACTGAACCCACAGGGGTCGTAATTAATTAACCGACGGCAGCGTAACTTTTTTTATCTGCTTACCTGTTCTTGATCCGGCGTATGCTGCCAGCAAGGTGCAGACTGTAACAATGCCGCGCGCTGAATGAAGACGCTGAAGGCGCGGATCAGGTGGGTCTGTATTTGAAAACCGACTACTAGACCATACTCGCGCTTGTTTAGTGCGAAAAATCGGACGCCATCTTGGATGAGAAAATGGCCGATCTCAGTAATAAGATTCGTAATAGAGATAAAACGAAGGTGCAGAACAAATTGCTCCAATCACTGCAAACCGCCACATCATTCTTCTGTGGTACTATTAATATTAATGGATTCGAAACGGTGTTACAAGACAGCGTTGAATAGTCTTTACAAATTACCGTAGCAAAAGGACCAAATTGGGCACTTTTACAGGGGGAGCTCGAACAGTCTAAATGTAGAAAAAGAGGATTTGTTAACTTGCACATAGCCAAATCTACAGAGGTGGGCTGTGTGGTAAAATGAACACAATGATATAATATATCTCAAACTGATATATGTTGGAAAACATCTGATGTAAAGGCAAATCATTTTCGAAGAAACAGACTCCATTCTATTCCGATGTTCAAGCCGGATTGGACTGTATTTAGATTATAAATCCACTTGTGTTCGAGCTGTCTTAGTTTTCGGTCTCTGTCACCGCACCGTGGATGTGGTGGTACTGTTTGCAGTATAACCCACTGAATGTCTTTCACCGTATGTTTAGCTTTCACAAAATGGGCCACTAATGGTTTTTCGGGCACTGCGTTTTTTACGCATGAACGATGCTCACATATTCTTTGTTTTATAGGTCTCTTTGTTTTGCCGATGTAAATAGGGCCACAAGGGCAAGTGATGGCATAAATAGCCCAAGGGGTGTTACAATTTGTGAATTTTTTGAGATACCAAGTGAAGCCATTGAGGTTAACGCTTTTGAGGTTGTCATTTAGTTCACATACTGAACAGTTGCCGCATTTAAAGTGCCCGGTTATTGGCGATGGATGCCATAATGTAGTTTGTGACAAAGTCTGAGTTGTCTTTGGGCTCTTGTATGTATGGACAAGCTTGTCACGTAAATTGGGCATATGTTTAAAGGCAAAACGTGGTTTCTGTACAAAGAAATCTTCAGTTTGAATAAGAGGCCAGTTTTTTAAAATGCAACAGCGCAAGTCGTTGCTAATAGGCGAGAAAGTTGAGACGCAAGTGATTTTGTCTTCTTGTGTCTTTTTTTGTTTTTCCAGACATCGAGATCTGTCTGTGTTTCGTGCCCTTTTTCGTGCCCTTTTCATAGATCGTCTAATGATGTGTGAGGGGTATCCCCGTTCTTTTAGTCTAAGGGATAGATTATGACTATGACTATCAAAGTCTTCTTTAGTCAAACAATTACGCCTTATTCGTACAAATTGGCCGAAAGGGAGATTTGCACCCGACTTGGCCAATTTATTTATGGATGATCTAGAACAGAAATCGGTCTATCATGACAACAATCCTTTTACAATGGAAATCATCGCGTGGCATCGTTACATAGACGATGTGTTCTTACTTTGGCATGGAGATGTAACAACTCTGAACACTTTTTTAGAATGGTTAAACAAACAAGACCCATGCATAAATTTCACCATGAATTATGATCACCAAAAAATAGAATTTTTGGATCTAGAAATTTATAAAACAACGTTGGGCACCTTGAATACTAACCTTTACAAAAAGCCCACTGATAAAAATACTTTGCTTTCCTTTAAAAGCTTTCACCCACAATCATTGCGGGAAAATCTCCCTTTCGGCCAATTTTTACGAATAAGGCGTAATTGTTCGACTAAAGAAGACTTTGATAGTCATAATCTATCCCTTAGACTAAAAGAACGGGAATACCCCTCACACATCATTAGACGAACTATGAAAAGGGCACGAAACACAGACAGATCTCGATGTCTGGAAAAACAAGAAAAGACACAAGAAGACAAAATCACTTGCGTCTCAACTTTCTCGCCTATTAGCAACGACTTGCGCCGTTGCATTTTAAAAAACTGGCCTCTTATTCAAACTGAAGATTTCTTTGTACAGAAACCACGTTTTGCCTTTAAACGTATTCCCAATTTACGTGACAAGCTTCTCCATACATACAAGAGCCCAAAGACAACTCAGACTTTGTCACAAACTACATTATGGCATTCATCGCCAATAACCGGGCACTTTAAATGCGGCAACTGTTCAGTATGTGAACTAACAGACAACCTCAAAAGTGTTAACCTCGATGGCTTCACTTGGTATCTCAAAACATTCACAAATTGTAACACCCCTTGGGCTATTTATGCCATCACTTGCCCTTGTGGCCTTATTTACATCGGCAAAATAAAGAGACCTATAAAACAAAGAATATGTGAGCATCGTTCATGCGTAAAAAACGCAGTGCCCGAAAAACCATTAGTGGCCCATTTTGTGAAAGCTAAACATACGGTGAAAGACATTCAGTGGGTTATACTGCCAACAGTACCACCACATCCACGGTGCGGTGACAGAGACCGAAAACTAAGACAGCTCGAACAAAAGTGGATTTATAATCTAAATACAGTCCAATCCGGCTTGAACATCGGAATAGAATGGAGTCTGTTTCTTCGAAAATGATTTGCCTTTACATCAGCTGTTTTCCAACATATATCAGTTTGAGATATATTATATCATTGTGTTCATTTTACCACACAGCCCACCTCTGTAGATTTGGCTATGTGCAAGTTAACAAATCCTCTTTTTCTACATTTAGACTGTTCGAGCTCCCCCTGTAAAAGTGCCCAATTTGGTCCTTTCGCTACGGTAGTTTGTAAAGACTATTCAACGCTGTCTTGTAACACCGTTTCGCATCCATTAATGAATATTAATAGTACCACAGGAGAATGATGTGGCGGTTTGCAGTGATTGGAGCAATTTGTTCTGCACCTTCGTTTTATCTCTATTACGAATCTTATTAGTGAGATCGGCCATTTTCTCATCCAAGATGGCGTCCGATTTTTCGCACTAAACAAGCGCGCGTATGGTCTAGTAGTCGGTTTTCAAATACAGACCCACCTGATCCGCAGCCTTCAGCGTCTTCATTCAGTGCGCGGCATTGTTACAGTCTGCACCTTGCTGGCAGCATACGCCGGGTCAAGAACAGGTAAGCAGATAAAAAAAGTTACGCTGCCGCCGGTTAATTAACTACAACCCCTGTGGGTTCAGTCACTCATTAGCACTCTATGTGCTTCCCTCTTTTTGGAAAATAGTCACACGACGTTCCATCTGAGAACTTTGTCAAATAAATGAAAGGCACCCCGTCTAGTCTGAGTCCCTCGGACAGCGAACTTCGGCTTCCTATCAGTAATATCGACAAGACGAACACAGTCTCACTTTACTGCATTCCGTGTTGATCATCGTTCACGCACAGGGCTCGTGCTCGAATGGGTTCAAAGGTAATAATCACCGTTTGTTGGTCAAATTTTGGACATACTTTTAACAAAAATGTTATGTTTAAAGTCATTAAGCGCATAGTTTCGCTTGCGCAATCACAATTTAACAATGATATAAGTGGTTCCGAAAAATCAATAGCTAAAAACAAAAATGTGTTTTTATTTTTTAGCCCTTTTTCAAACTGTAAGTTTGCAAAGTTGATGTTATCGAATTTGGTCTACATAGTCACCATCTTCGACGCCTTACACTGCCACAAAGCAATTGCCAGGTTAGTACCAATGGTTGTACGTGCACATCTATAGAGATCCTCTCTTTAGTTTTTAAAGGTGCCATTAACACGTTGTCTTTGTGTTTTTGGTTTTTAGCTGCATCATTATGCATCTGTGTCCCTAAAAACTTATTGTCCTGAAGACGGGTTCAGCACATGTCTCATGACAGATTAAGCCAGCCAGAGAACGTTTCCTTTTTTCAAACTACATCAGCTGACACCCAGAAACACATTTCTCTGTGTCGACAGAGCCAAGGACCAATAAAATATAAACTAAGGATATATGCAATGTCAATATTACACCTATACTAACCTCACTTAACTGTTTTTTAAAAAAAATGATGACGGTTGCAGTTGTTGTTGTTGTTTTTTTCGACTAGAAAAATTGTGTTTTTCACTAATTGTTTTTATGTTTTGCAAACAGAATGCATTACGTTTTTTTAACATGTTAGTTTTCTACGGATTAATTAAAATATGTTGATCTCTACTTTTTTCTTTTCTCTTGTCCTATTTGGATCATTTTGACCAGTATGACTGTCAACACTTAGTACAACCAGGTACACCCAGCATCTGTAGAGGCGGGTAGCTGTATTCAGTGGCATTCTTGTTATATACTCTTACATTCGGTCCTCAGCCACACAGCCCCCTAAAAAAGAGGACTTTCCTAGCTCAACACGTTTGTTTTACACCTGATGTAGCTGCCTGTACAATGAGGTGAGGGCTTCTAGAGAATGCATTTAAGATCTACCCTTTATTATGTAACTTTTATGCTTGGTCTTGCACATTGTGGACAGTATTTTTCGCACTTACTGTAACTAGCGCCTAGATGCCTTGTGTGCTGCCATAAATGTAAAAAAATAATAATAAATAAACAAGACTGTCTTCTAAAGAGTTTGAGAAGGGCAAGTGTTACAGGTGTGGAAGGTTAGGACATTTTGCGAACTTAACGTTGTGTAATGTGATTCATCAGAAATGCTCCTTTTGTGGGTAGAAAGGGCACTTTGCCACCACATGTAACAGGAAGAAGAAGGTATTGTGTGTGCAGGTGGAAGAAGAAGAGGACACCTCTGATGAAGAAGACTGCATGGTAGTTGTACGGAGAGCGGTTGAGTACTATTCCAAGATGACCTATCCTAGTTCCAAAATAATAGTTGATGGGTTTCAAGTGAAAGTAATGGTCGACAGTTGTTTCTCCTTACTCCATCTTGACAGAGAGTAGATGGAAGAGGTTACAGGAAGGTGCTCTGAAGGGGGTTCTCAAGAAATCAAACATTAAAAAGCCAGGGGTGGGGGGGTGGTGTTACAGGTTATAAAATCAGTATAGAACCAAGAAAGGTGCGGACATTCTAGGGTGGCATGATCAAGCGGCATTGGGTATCAGACTGGACCCTAGAAGTGAGGAACCAGTCATGTTTTCCGATGAGAATGCAATGGAAGAGGAACAGTTTCTGGAGGTTTTCATTTTCATTGCTATAGCTCAGGGTATGCGACTTAAGGCATGGGTAGGTGACACCAGATTTCACTGAAATATACAGATGTTTGAGTTCCAGTCATGGATAGAAATTGCTGAGGATTATTGCACCATATTTCATACTTTAATTTGAATCACTATGTTGACTTTAGTTTATTTTGATTTTGGTTTTTCTACAGATTTCTACGGTTAATGCAAGGCACAGATTCCATGTGTATACTTGGCTAGGATTCACCATGAGCACTAGTGAAGCACTGTGGAGGAAATGTAGCTTCCCTTTTTGTATAGGACTACGGTGCAATGCATTGGTAAATGGTGTATAAAGTAAATGTGCTTAATAAAATTTAAATGTAAAAAGAAAAACAATATTGGATGGTTGCAGGGTTATGCCCACAGGATACAGTTAAAGTCAGAGTCAAAACCTGTGAGTCATAAGTTGTGACAAATTCCCATGGTAATAAGAGAAGTTGAAAGAGAATTGATGAGACTCTTGGAAGGAGGTATAATTAAGCGTGTGGAAGCGGTGGAGTGGATTAGCCTCATAGTAGTTGCCAGGAAGAAAAATGGCAGAATCAGCATGTGTGTAGACTTGAGGGACGTGAATAGGTACATTGTTGTGGATATGTTTCAGTTACCAATAAGGACAGAGATGCTAACAGTGTCAAGATGTGGCAATGTTTACTTCTTTGGACCTTTCTGCAGCTTATCACCAGGTTCCACTGATGGAGGTGTGTCAAGCTCTCACTACACTCATCATGCTGTTTGGGCTATTCTGCTTCTGCCATATTGCACTCCTCTGTAACCTCTGATATTGTGCTGGGCTGACGGCATCCCCAGAAGGGCATAATATGACATTTTGTTCAAGGTTTTTGCAGCACAGAATTTGCCGGGGCCTCACAAAAATCAGTGTTCCACAATGGAGGCTGTTTGGAAAATTTTGCCAGGTTGCAGACCAATGAGAATAGCTGTCTTTCAACTAGGAAATCTGGTTGCCCCTTACTGAAATATGCAGGCACGACTTGGATCCTTGAACAAAAAATAGCCAGTCAGTGCACAAAATGGCTCTGTAGGTTTGCTAGCACTTTTGGTGATGGATTTTGATTAAACTAACAAAGGATCACAAGTCAGACCAGGCACAGACTTCTAATGCTTCTTTGGTGCAAACATGTCTAGCAATTTCTTTTCTGTAGGCGATAGCAAACATTTGCCTATTTATTTATTTTATTTATTGGTTATTTATAATGTGCCTATACAGCAGAATAGTGTTTCAAGGCGCATCAAGACAAGAGGGAGGGTACAAAGAAGAAAAACAAAACAATAACGTTCCTACTAGGTCTTGAGACATTCGGATCATGCAAGTGTAGTACTAGAATGAAGGGTTAAGGGCGAGGAGGAGAAGTGTAGGAATGGGATGAAGAGGAAAGAAGACAGACAAAAACGTTCAAACTAGGTTGTGAGACTATTCAGAGTGTGCAAGTGCAGTGACAGAAATGAAGGGAGAGGGGGAGGAGGGTAAGTGTAGGAAGGGGATGAATAGGGAAGAAGACACACAATAACATTTCTACTAGGTCCTGAGCGAATTCAGAGCATACAAGAGCCGTAACATAAATAAGGGGAGAGGAGGGGAAGGGAAGGACTAGGAGAAAAGAGCAATGCTCAGGTGGGAGGGAAGGGAGGAAAAGGGTGGGTTAAGTGCAAGTGAAAAGGTTCAACACAGCATAAGGCTGGACATGAAGAACGACATTGGAATGGGTGCACCATTTGGGAAATCCTCATCCTATGGAGCAGGGGGCTACCACAAGTATGCAGATACAAAATCGGTACAATGCAACATTCGACTGCCTCACCTCATGGTGCAGGGGCTAAATCAACTATGCAAGAACAAGTATGTGAAAAGTGCAATATTGGGCTGCCTCACCCCGAGGTGAGGGAGCTACATCAACAATGCAAGAACAAATTTGTAAAATGCAACAAATTGAATTGCATTGCAAAAGTATGTTTTGTTTGGGACCCCATCCATAAAGTTGCCTCTTCACCACTCCCCGGACCAAGCTGTACAATGCTCCTCAAAACAATTCAGAATACAGAGTTTGATGCATACATTTTTAGCAATGTTTTATTCAGTTTTTCATGAAACATGCTAAACTTATAAACATTTCAAAAAGTGCTCTTCCTATGGGGAGTTCAACTTAACAACAGAGTCGCTATTGTCGACTATGTAATGTGTGTGTGTTTTTGTGTCTGTACATATATACGCATGCATATTTAAGATTCCTTGTTTTCCTTTTTTACTGATTTTTACACATACATACAGACAGAAATCAACTCGTTTTCTATTGTATTTATTTATAAAAATGGAAATAAATGGATAAGCAGATATTTGTGCTTGGTTCCCTATGTTCTTAGTCATGCATTGCAGGGCAAACACATTGCAGATCACCAACATGGAGATTGTACAAATTATAAAAAACTGTATAACAGTTCTTCAGGTTGTTGTCAACATATATATCTGAGGTTAGCAGCAATCTTAAGAGCAGCCATGTGTTGTTATGGTAAACACTGATGCTGATATTTACGTGCAATATCCCAGTTCAATGTGTGTCCTGTGTGGGTGTTTTAATAATAAATTAATACAGAAATATACTGGTTGCATGTTATCGTTTTATATGACAAATAATAAATATGGATAAATACAGACAGAAATTACAGAAAAATGAATACCATAATACCGGAAGCCTGACATATAAGATATTAATAAACCTATATAATAATGTCACGCCCTTTATATTGCGCCTTATGCCAGATTCCTCCCACTTTGAAACGCTGTAATAATTGTGTTATCATTTCCCATTGTAATGCTGCTCAGTTTAATGGCCTCATAAGAATGAAGGGCTGAGTCGGTACTGAAACCTGTATCCTACACGGCAGGTCGACCACAGATGTCTGGGATGGGCGCTTAACTCCCTGAGCCAAGTTTGATATATTTAAACACTTATCCTAAACCCCAAGTTTTCTTTCATTTTCAAATACGTCATGCAAGGGCAAAATATTTAATTGTCGCTGGTTTGCACCCAACAACTCTTGCTGCTATTGTTTTGCCTAGTCCTGGAGAAAGTAAAATAGTGGTCTTAGAACGACACTTGTGCAAAAAACATAATGCAGACAAAATAAATGCAGACAAGCATTTTGCCTTGACGGCCCCAAAAGGGCTTGATAAGCCAGCAGCACTGGTCTGTCAGAGGCAGCAACTTCTCCAGATTGTGCATTAATCACATGACAGATTCAAGGAAAGGTGCAGATTTTGGGGCCGATTCATGCAACTTCGCACAAGTGCCGTGCAGCGAGATGTACACTTCACTACCCTGCGTGTAGAAGAAAAAATGCGTGCCATGCATAGTCATGCAATTGTTCGCGCAAAGTAACCGTATTCGCAAGTCACATCTGGAACGCCCCCGACACGCTCACACGCAAAGCAAAAAACATCCAGATCAGCTACCTTTGCGCGCTTTCCCTGGGCATGAATACACACACCCTTCAAACAGTGTGTGGGGTTCCCCATAAGCAGGCCTGTGACTCAGGGACACTGCACGGGGTCCCCCGTAACTGTATCCGGCACCTCGACAACGTGTGTATAAAAAAGCATAACTCACCAATAACTCGGGAAATCTGCGTGCAAACCCACGTAAAACGTTCTTGCACCACGCTTCACTGCTTACGCACCCATAAATTACATCGGAAACCCAATTGAGTACACGCACCCCAAAATCCGACATGCAACCACGCCTGCGCACTGAAAATCCTACGCGCAAGTGTACTTAAGTCTCCCTTTGGGTGGCGGATCGTATGAAGGACTTGTGTGGCCATTTCTGAGCTGAGATGTTGCGCGATCGAATCCATGAATATGCCTCGTGCCACACAATAGTGGGCGTGCGAGGGACGGCCTGCAGGCCGTCCCTCGGAACGCCCACTTTTTCGCAAGTTCTTCCTAATTTTTGATGTTCCACAACCTTCCCAGCCCTCTGCGTAGGTCATGCTCACGCTCTTCTGGGAGTCTCGCGCAAGGCCCCCGACAGCTCGCACGGACGTGCTGAGCCAGCGTGAAATGCATGCAAGTCCAGGGAAAGTACTACGCATTGGTTCCATGATTCGACGAAGGGGGATCTGCCAACGCAAGTACCCTATTTTCCATGCAGATAATTCCATGAATCGGCCCCTTTCTGTACTTCCTCTAGTTACACTGCCATTAGGGGGCGTTTCTCAGTCGCTAGATGGTATTCTGCAGGCCGCATCGTTTCTTCCACTCTCCAAGACGAACTAATGGAAGCCCACTTAGATCGTTCATGTAAGAGCAATAGATTGCAAATAACATGGACAATTACCTTCTCCAGCCCAGAAAAGGTCATACTGAAATAAAGTGAAGAGATCATCAATTTTCTATAATTAAATTTCCAGTGCAATACTTCAGGTAAAGAAGTATTAATGTATCTGAAATGTACCTGAGAAAATGAGTTGAGTGCCGGCGGAAAAGCCATTTACTGGCCTGCCAGGGAGCCAGTAGAAGCTTAATTGCTTGGAAATGGAGCACTGTGCCCGCTGGATGTGCCGCCACATCTGTAAAGAGAGTTCATAGCTATGAGAGAAAATCTGAAACGATGAGTCCTCCAAACTGTATATTCTGGGATGATTCGCAGAGCTTTTGTTGGATGCAAACCAGCATACAGCTGAAAAAGGTCTCAACGTTGTGCATGCATAAATTACGCGACTGTCACAAACATACAACAAAGTGGATAATAAGTGTACACAAAATGCTTCTGCATTACGTGCACGATGATTCCATGTATTGCGCATGCACAAGAAAACAAATACATTTGCGTGAGTGTGTTTCAGAGGGAACATCAGATAGGGTGTTTCAGGAAGGTAGTATGCCAAGAAGCGGTCAAATTGCAAGCATTGCAAATGAGGTCGGCTACCACACAGCCTGAACTTGATCTGCACACTTAACTTACAACTGAATAATTAGGTCTGAATAGGGAAGACAGTGTGTGAAAGTTATATCATGTTATTAAGGTTTTGTACTGCCCCCAACACCACCATAGCGGTCTTACAGCACCAAGGTTTATCCGAATAGGGGAGTGTTGGGTCCCCCAAAGGTAGGTAGGTAAAGGTTTATTTGGAATACATCCATTAACAACAGATAAAAGAAAAGCAAAAATATGACACATATTCATACAATTCATATTTCAATAAATCTTTTAAATGCTGCCTTTACGTAATATAAAACTTCATACAAAAAGTTGACATCATTATGGGCCATAAACATAGTCATGACAGCCGTAAGTGGCCTTGTATTATTTTTAATAAAATGTGGCTTAAGTCATTTTTACCTAAAATCAATAAAAACGCTGCAAGCTGTTTAAAAGTGCATTAGGAGTAACCAGACTGCGGAGAAAGGAAAAGGAAAAAGACGTGAGTGAGGTGCAACAAGAGAAGGATAGAAACAAGTGCTTGAGTAGGCGAATGTCAGGTTGTGTTAGTAAGGTTGCATGTGCACTCCCCGGTAAGGGAACAAACTGACTGCTAATCATAGAAAGCGGGGATAAACTCTGCCAGTAATAACTAACATTTTCTAGTACATTGTTGCGTGACACTTTGCACTTGAAATGTACTCCAGAGTGCCCTTCAAATGTGGAGGCTTCTGGGGCGTGGCCAAGATGGCAGTTGGGAAGCACTAAAACGATGCCACTCCACGGCTTCTTTCCTTTCATATCCCGAAGGAATTACCTAAATGTTACATTGAAGTAGTGCATGTTATAACAGTGTACAAGTTGGATAGGCGAAGTGCTTAACTGTGACCCGGCGCAGGAAACTGGAGATGGCACCAAGGGGCAATTGCACGGAGGGGAACGGCATGTGTCACTGATACTTGGACATACACAGTGTGTGTCCCAGGGGTGCCTGCAAGCTCATGGACATCTAATTTAGCAACTGTAGTCGCAGCCACATGGTGTAAGGTGCTGGTTAAAGTTGCATCGGCAGGCCTCAGTGGGGGAGTGGACTGACTGGACTGTCGCTCCCTCGAGCCATACCCTGATGCTGTCAAGGGAAAGGGGTTGCGTTTGTGTATCCTGTCTTCTGTATAGTCAATACTTATCTCCTCTATCACCTACGGTGAACAGGCCCAGCCAGTGCTGGTGCTTGTACATTTTTCAGCCCATTGACTAGAAAACAAGGAAGGACTAATTGCTGGCGTTTAGGGCAGCACCAGCAGCCACGTTGCTGTGGGCAGAGATTCCTATGATTGTAAGGTGTGCTGCAGCTTGTGCACATGATCAGCTGTTACTTTTCATTTTATATGACAACATCACTCTAATGTCCCGGCTTCGGGGGGGGGGGGGGAGGGTCGGGGGGTAGGAGCGCGTGCAGGCCAGGGCACTGGCAGCTGAAGAAGACATGTCTACACACTTAAACAGTTACAGCAGGACTGCTTTATTAGCTCACCAAGCGCGCTCATGCTAGCGCGGGTCAGCCTGCCCTCTTTGCACATAGCCGTGTCCCTCATCAGGTGACGGCAGGCGATGCCACATATCCCCCCAAAATAACATCGTTCTACCCCATCTCCTCGATCCACCGTCTTGGCTTTCGATTGGTGCGGCAGGGTCTATTGTTTGTGTTGAGAGCTGCATTCTCTTCCTTTGGAGCGTCTTCAACTGAGGCCTGCTCCTCCCTTTCCGATTCGTCTTCATCTCCGAGTAGCCCGACATCTCCCTTGCGCAGTCCTCTTCCTCACTCCAAATCCGCAGCCATCGTGGTCTGCCCTCACCTGTTTTTCTGAATAGTGAGCTGTTCCTCGTTGCGGTCCATCACTCCTTTTCAGTCGTCACCATGGACCCTTTCACATGGGTGACGGTCAATGGACTAGGGTCAAACGGCGGGACATCCTTGTGGGATTGGGTGCGACGCACCAAGACCTGATCTCCTAGACCCAGGTCTGTAACTCGTGCTCAGTTACTTTCGTCAGCGTACTCTTCAATTTTCACTTTTGCCTGATCATCCCTTCTCCTTACTTCACTTTTCTCCTCATCCTCCTCTGTCGCCTGGCCTTCATGAGGCAATCCTGAGCGCATGGGGCAACCAAATATCAATTCGGGCGGGCATGTTCCTATAGAGTCATGCGGTGTGTTGCGGATATAATGACTGTTCAATGGGCATGTGGGTGATGTTTGCAATGTATATTGCCCTCTTGACATTCGCCATAAAACGCTTCACAGCACCGTTTGCCTGGGGCGAGAGTGGGATGACTTTGCGGTGCTGGAAGCCCATGTAAGCAGCGATGTCCCAAAAGTCTTTGCTGGTGAACTGAGGTCTTTGCTGGTGAACGGAGGACCTTTGTCTGACTTGACCACTCCGAACACCGAGAACCTCCTGTCCAGTACAGGTATTGTGGTTGTGGCAGCTGTAGATGACGCAATGGGCCTCATTATAATTGTGGTGGTCTGGAAACAAGGGTGCCAGTAAGCTCACTGGCACCCTTGTTTCTGAACCACCACACTACGAGTTTGCCAGTCAGGGCAGTTGCACGCGACAGGGCTGACCCTGCCGGGTGCCGCGGCCCCGGTAGTCAGACTCATCATGGAAGCATCTGCACCATTACAAACGGTGTTGATGGTTCACTGAACCCATTCACATGGAATCCTACGGGACTCCATGGGAATGGAGACTAACATTTACCGGCAGCCAGCTTCCCAGTCAGCTGGGACTTGTAATGTCCCAGTGGCACCGGGAAGCTAGGTGCCAGAAAGATTTACAAGTCCGGCGGGTTGTGAGGCCCAATCTCTGCTTCTGGATACCTTGAGTGTTCATCTAGTACTACCAACACATATTCTCCGGACCTCAGGGGGCCGAAAAAGTCTATTGCCACTTCGTCCCACACCGCTTCCGGGTGTGGGTTCATGTTCAGAGGTTCTGGGAACGCAGGAGGCTGTAGACTGAGACAAATGTGGAATGATTTTAACATTGTCTCGATCATTTTTGTCCATTCCCGGGAACCATACTTTCCTCTCGAGCATTTGTTTTGTAGACACTATTCCTCTGTGGCTCTTGTGTGCAATGCTTCTGGAGTGCTGCTTGCAGCACAATGCTGTCTCCTTTTAACATTAGAGACAAGGGAGACACGGACAGTTGGACAGTTCATCTCTGGACTTGGCAAGTGTTTTGAGAAGGTGCCTGTCAAGGGCCTGGTCTGCCTGGATGGAGGCTGCTGCAGAGTTCCTCCGTCCATTCTTGATGCAAGAAGTGGCTAGCGAGAGCATAGCATCTTCTGCTGTGCATTTCGTCAGTTCTGCCATTGAGATGGCTGGTGGCACTGCATGGTGGATGATGTAGTTTACGTAATCATCTGCTCTGCTACCCGATGACTAGGGGTCTGCCAGCGGGTGACGAGAGAGAAAATCTGCTGGATTCTCATCTTTCCCTGCCTTGTGTAAGATGACATATTGGTATTCCTTTAAGCGCAACCCCATACCGCTATCCTGGGTGGCAATTGCGCCGTTGGCTTCCCGTAGATGGTAACAAGACCCTGATGATCGGTAATGTTTGTGAAGGGATTTTCATAGATGGAAATGCTTGCATGCCCAAACAACGGCAAGGGCCTCCTTCTCTGCCTGTAAGTACCTTTGTTCAGCTTCGGTGAGACTCTTGCTGGCACAGGACACTACCTTTCTTTACACGTGTTCACTCCCAGAGTGCTGGGCCAGAATGCTCCGAGACCCACCAGGCTAGCGTCAACCGTCACCTCAGTTTGCATGTTTGGGTCAAAGTATGACATGCACACAGCCGTGGCGATGTCCCTCCAGATCCTTTCGAATGCCTCTTGCTGTGCCGGACCCCATTCATAAATCCTGTCCTGTTTCGTTAACAAGTGAAGGAGTGCGCTTGTGGTGGGAAAATCTGGCAAGTACCGAGTACAGTAACTCGCCAATCTCAAGAACGACGTTACTTGTGCAACATTCATTGGGCGGGAGGGGGGGGCTTTCGTCAACGCTCAAATCTTGTCTCGGTCGGTCTGAATTGCGCTTTCAGAAAATATATATGTCCGAAGAACTTCAGAGTGCTTTTATTGAAGTCACATTTTTCTTTGTTGAGGGTTAGATTTGCATTGTCGAGTGCTGCACAGACCTTCAGCAGAGTTTTGTTGTGAGCTTCCTGGGAGCAAAAAAATATCAGGATATTGTCACTGTAATTTATGTGGTGTGGAATGTGACAGATGATCCTGCATGTTTCTTCCTGAAAGATTCCTGCTGCTGACGAGATCCCGAAACTCAGACGCTTGTAGCGGAATAAGCCTAAATGCATGGTGAAGGTTGTGTTGTATTGCAACTCTTCACTGAGCTCAATTTGGTGGAATCCTTTGTTGAGGTCTAGGCGAGAGAAGATTGCGCCCAGTTGAGTAGATGCATCATGTCAGTGATGCGCAGTGACTGGTGATGTTCCCTGAGGATGGCTTGGTTGTGCGCCTCCGCATGTCCACACACAATCTTATCTGACCTTCCGGGCCCCTTTTTGACACTGGGACCACTGGTGAAGCCCATGGTGTTGGTCCTGAAGCTGGTTTGATTATTTCCACCTGTACGAGCACGATTAGTTCCTTCTCTACCTGGTGTTGAATATTGAATGAGATACCTCTGAAGTGCTGTGCAATGTGTTTCACTGTTGGGTCAATATGTAGCCAGATTTTTCGTCCCTTGAGTTTTCTGATTCCTTTGAAGAATCGAGGAGACCTTGACGCTACTCTGGCGGCAGGTGAGATGTAAGTACTTGCCATGATCTCATAAGAGTATATGAATTAGTCCTATTTGTACAGCAGACTTCAAGCTCAGCACACATCCGCTTGCAGCTTCTATTGCCAGGACGTATACTAATATGTGATCTTGTTTGTCCTTGTTCGTGTGAGAAACCTAGGAGTGTTCTCCCGAGTAGAGCCCAGTAATCCCTTATCCAAGTGGCCAGGACACGGCATCGCTGTTGGATCCAGTTTCTGGGGGTGGAGGAGGATCATTTGAGCAGGGGAGCCCAGGCTTATGCTCAGGGGGATGCCCCAGGTGAGGAAGAAGAAGAGAAGGAGGGAATCCAGGAGATCTTCTTTGTTTATTCCACTGCTACCTCCCTTCCGGCCAAAGAAGCTCCCTTAACAAAATACTACCACCCAGAGCACTCTGATAGACCAACTAGGAACCCTGTTACACACATCTGCCAGAATGCCAATCATTCTTCTTTCCGTCCTTCTGATTATTATTTATTTCCGCACTCCCCACCTGCTCAGACAAAATACTACAGTTCCCAAAATCCCCCTTGTTCATTTTACTGGCCCAACTATTCCCATTTGCCCTGAAAAACCTACCATTCTTGTCCCTTTGATTGTCACTTTATGAACTCCTAGTCGAAAGTGACCCACAATTACAATTCCCGCCATCCCATATGTTCTATTCACAATCCCGGTCATTCTCGTTCATTTTACAAACCTTAGCTGTCCCTTCACATAGGATACTCTGATGTTCCAACTCCCCCTTTTCCAACACAAACACCTTTACATACGCACATACCAAAGACAATGAACTAACACTTTTATGAACTGTGATCAAAACTGGACTAATGGGAAACCTGTTTACCTGACTTATCCCAACCCAAAGGTCAGGCAAAGTCAGGCATTTAACTTAAAATCTCACACACCTGACGGCCCTTCTTTTTCCCCTCAGGGATAAAAGGTGGAGCAAAAGAGTACAGGATGAGCATGGTGAGCCCGGTAGATAGCCCGATGAGATGGCTATCACACGGCAGTTCAAGAGAAGGTGAAAGGCGGCAGGAATCGAGAGAGTGGTGAGGAGAAAAGTGACCATGCCCTTTTTGTCCCAGACCCGCAGATTCTTCATGGGAGAGAGCATAAGACCGCAAACAATAGCACAAGTGTCTTGTAGCAGGTGTCAACAGTACACAGGGCAAGCTTATGCTGATAAGCAGGGCTGAGGAAGATCCCCTTCCCGTGGTACCGGGCTTGACTTTAGGAAAGCCAAAATCCAAATGGTTAATCACAGCCGCTGAGTCAAGGGGAGAACCGATAAGAACCGGGCTGTGTTGAGTGAGAATCGGAAAGTGGCAAGTTCTGAACCAAAGCTGATGAAGTTTGAATGAACTGTAAAAAGTGTGAGGGGGAGAGCATCTGCAGAGGGAATCCTGCACCACATTGGTCCTAACTTAAAAGACTCTCAGAAGGCCGTAGGAGGCCCACCAAAATAGGTCAAAGTGGTCATACATAGGGTCAAGAAAAATCCCTGTACAATCGAAAGACTCTGATCTACAAGCAGTGTGAGGGAAAGGAAAGTGAATCCGACAATAAGTGTAAACATTGAGAAACCAAGGGAACTTAATCCCACTAAAGTCAAGAGGGGTCCGAAGCCGACTGAGGGAGATCCAGGGGTGAAGCCATGACCCAAGTAAAAGACATTGAGAAATTGAGGGAGGAGGAATCCTGCAAAAGGCAAAGTGATCTGAGCCTGACCGAGGGAGATCCAGGGGTGAAACCATCACTCAAGAATATAAAGAGAAGAGGGGTCCGAGGCCGAATGAGGGAGATCCAAGGGTGAAACTATAACCCAAAGTTGATTGATAAAGGAACAGTGATATATTATGGATTACGTTACGTGAAGGGTCAGCCCCCAGAAGAGGGGGACCCAGGGGTGAAACCAGCATCCTACGTGAAACTGTGATAAACAATTCAAAAGGGTCAGCGCCCAGAAGAGGGGAACTTAGGGGTGATCCCGTCACCCAGCGAACATAAGAAACAAACTTTAAAAGGAACTTTGTTTTTTTTATTTGAACACATCAGGCCTCAAAGCCAAGAGACTTTCTAAGGAAAAGAGACTTGGCCATCGACGGTCGTGAGAACTGCCATTGGAACTGTCTTCTCGTGATGTAGCAGCCCGAGACTATACTGTGCTCCAAGCTCCCATCTTACCCATGTCTAAAACGTGGGAAAGGGAGGCCAGGGCTACTGCATCCTGACATATTATTTGAGAACACTTCTTTCTTTTCTGAAGAACTATCCCACACCCCTTTTCTGTATTAGTTGTGAGGTTTGGCAATAGTTCTCTTAGTATAGGCCCTTTTATATTCACACAATGCCACTAGGACTGCCTTAGTTTTCATTTGATGGTCGATGCTTGCTCCCATCTTACATTTAGGTTTAGATTAGGCGTTTTCCCAACCAGCGAGTGGCAGAGTGGGACTGTGTTCTGGTGCAGTGGGATTTCCTAATGCATACAAGTATCCTCTTCTCTTCCTGTCTGTGCTAGAGTGTGACTCAGACTTGCTTGTAGATCGCATGTTCGTGTAGAGACGGTGAATCCAACTCCTGCCTCTGTGACGGACTTCCGGTGATCATTTCTCTCTTGTGTGACGTCTCTCCTTTTAATGTCATCTTTCAGGGATTCTTGTTTGCTCTTCCCGATGATATCGGGACAGGGATTTGTGTCAGCGCGGTCCTTGTTTATGAAGAGCTGACTCTCAACACCTTTGGGTTTTGACAAATGGCACAAAAATGGTCTTCACTGCCGCAGGCGGAGCATATTTGGCCAATGGCCGGGCACGATCCATCATGAGGGAGATCCTACTCACACCTAACGCACTGCTGCTTCTTCTGTCAGGGGCCCTGCGGGGCGTGTTGCTGACTCATGAGTTTGTTAATACCTTCTTCCTTGATGGTTGGCGTTGAAATGCGAGTCTTGCTGAGCGTTGATATTTGGAGGTCTAGCTCTGATGACGTTTGTGCCAGAACAAAGATCTCAGCTAGCATGTGTGGTGCCTGTAGCAATTTCTTCTTTAGTATCATGGACTCACATCCAGCGATAACCTAGGATTTGATGGCCCCTTCATTGTTATATAGGTTGAATTCACAGTGCTTAACTCTGTTTCGCTATTGCTCTTTCTCGGATATATGCAGATGGTTAGGCAATACTCCCATAACTTTCTAGGCATAGGAGCAGATTTGTAGTCTTATACTTTGTTCCTCAATGGTAATGGTATGTGAGATGGGGCTGCTTGCTCAGGCATGGAGTGTTCCACAGAAGGTTATGGTAAATATGTTTTTTGTATTAAGGGTTGTGATGTTCTGCTTTAGGGGATACTGTTTTTTCACATGTTTCTAGTGAGTTGGATGGTAGGTTGTTCAGGTGTGGAGTGGAGTGGACCTACAATGTTGTTGACCTAGAAGATGCTTTTGGGTGTTGCAATACAATATCTGTTTTTTGAGGTCTGGAGAGAGCTATGTATTCTGAAGTGCATACCACAGTATATTATATAGAGAGAGTACTGTGTAACATGAAACATCAAGAGGATATATGAGGCTATTAAAAGACAGACAATATGTTCATACCTATAACTAGAAGCAACATCATGATTGCCATATTAAAAGAGAATATGTCTCGGGAGGATAGCCCAGGGGCAACATGCTCGCATTGGAAGCAAGACGACACAGAGCACCACAGGTTCCATCCCTGGGTCCGCGCTTAGAAACCTCTGGGTATTAGGTGCATTAGAAATAACCAATCATATCATATCATCGCTGGTCCGATAGCACAGCGAGTAGAGCACTCGCTTTGACATCTGTGCAGAGCCTGCTGATGCAGGTTTGAATCCCGGCAGGGCCAAACTCAGCTTTTCATCCTTCAGAGGTCGATAAATGAGCACCACACACCATGGGTAATAATAAGCAGCGCTCAGATGCCTGAGGGTTCGTAGGGCTATATAAATGCTAAATTATTATAATTTAACAGAGGCAGAGCACTTCAAATTAGTCTGAAGATTGAGGGCACAGTTATTCTTCTCATACTAGGCCATGTCTGTTCCTACTTGGTTTGATGCATCAATCCTTTCCAGTTGGAACACAGTTTCTCTGACCACACAGGTCAAATTATTGGCCTAGTTGTAAGACTAAATTAAGGCAGTTTCTTCATTGAATACATACAATCCCAATGTAGATGACATCCTGTTTATCAAATTGAACGATATGTTATTTGGGGTGGTGCCTTCTATTGTGTGATAAATGCAACAATAGATAGATCAGCTAGTGTGGTTATACCTAAGAATGCTAAAACGGTATAGGTAGGTAAGTTGAGGTAGGATTAGGTGATATAGGGAGAATGCATGCCTGCATGTCAGGAGTTACACTTTTTACTCTCCAATACATGGTACTGTGGCAAAACGACTGCTGCTGTTCAGCAGTATGGGGATGAGTGGTAAAATAAAACTCCTACTTAGCACCACACTACTACTAAACCAGCAGTGATCCCAATCATAAAGGTGGAATAGTCGCAGCTTGCCAGGTATACATTCTTCACCTAGTATAGCATGGGGCGAGGCAGGCTATGCCTTTGATGCAGGATGTGAGCTAGCACAGAAGCAGACCAAACAACACAAGTACTGTGTGTGAAGCAGACTGGCTCACTTGCTTCGTGGCCAGCTTCTGTCATCTCTGTTGCAATGGAGACGATAAGGTTTGGCGACAGCGTATACGCGGAAACGCCGGTAATGATCCTCCCCTTTTCTAGTTCATGGAGGTGTTCTTCCATCACTGCTGTTGTGGCGCTTGAACGCCTCTCTCCAAGCATCCGCTCCGAAGCAATGAAGACAGCATCCACTTCCCCAGCTGATATAGACGCCACGTAATGCTGAGTGGGGGGCAACTGTGTATGGGTTGTGCTGGTGACAGCGCAACACAATGGTACCAAAATAACAGAATATTCATTCAATGTTCTTTCAAAATAGGATACTTTAATTAAACTAAAAATACACAAACTCATGAAAACACCAGTGAGTCTCCCCTGTAAAGCAACACCCAGGAAATGCAGACATTTGAATAAAGGGACACTCTGGGGTGGAAGACCGTGGTAGGCAGGCAGACAGTTTCTGCATCTAATGTTCCAGTTTAAGATATTGACTTAAAACAGTAAGGAGTGGGTTCTTAAATATCACTTTGGTCCTTTAAAGATAGAACCAGTATCAATACCAATACATTATTTTTGTTTTGGAGGGTTTTTGGTGTTAAAACAGGAGTCTAGGCATTTTTGGTACCAAGCCTGGGTCAAGTTGGGGAACAGTGTTGACAGACTCTAATGACAGTGCACATTTGGGCAAAATAGATGGCTTGCAAGACAAACACACTGGGAAACAGCAGGTGGTATTATGTCGGTGGAGCAAGATGACTGTGAACAATGTACTTTGGCGGCAACTGGACCCTACTGGCTCCACATAACATTGTGGTAGTGCAACATTGATGGCTTTGGGCCCAAAGAAGCTGGTAAACGGGCAGGTGTTGTCGAATTAGGGGGCCCAAGTCTCAACATGTCTTAGATGCAGATATAGTGGAGCTTCAATGTCTAACAAAACTCAGATATGCAAGTGGCAGCCGAGCATCAAGGTCAAAAATGACCTTGGTGGTTTCCTTTGCAGAAGCTTGGAAGGCTTTGAAGATGCCTAAACTGGCGTTAAAGCAATACAGAGGTTCATGGAAATCAAAAGGTCACTTCCTTTATTCTTTGGTTTCTGGGAGAGCCTGCCCTGGGTCTCCAGTGGCGAGGTAAGTCCTTTCTTCTGCACTACCCAAGCAGGAAGATTTTAGAGAGCACTTACAGGGTGCTGTCACCACCAGTGAGCTGGTTCCTGGGTACCAGTCGTCTTAGCCGGAATAGGCCTTGTCCATCCAGCAGATCATCCCAAAATATCCAGGGGGATTGTTAAGTGAAAAGGCTTGCCATTTTCCTGGAGGTCTCTGTCTGGTTTATGTCATAGGGCTTTGGAGTAGACTATACTCCCAACAGAATTTTGGATGAAAATATTCTTCAGATGTCCAAACAAAATTCAACATGGGTAGGGTTGGTCTCGCCCCATGAAATAGACAATCCTCTAGATTGGATTGCTTCCCTTAAAGACCTGTGCAAGGGGTGCACTCCTTGCTGCTGTTTCACAATCTTCTGCATGGTGATGTCTTACCTAGAGTGGCTTGTCTGAAGGAAATTGGAAGGCGTGTTGTAGGGGAGTACAGTACGTTTTGGTGTCCTGAGATAATCCAAAATGGTAGCATCCTAATGTGGGCTGATGCTTCACTCCTCGCTACTACTCTACTCTGCGCCCTTCTCCTGCTTGCCTGCATTACAGAGTCTCTGTTAATTACCAACTTTGTGTGATTTCCTTTGGTCTGGCAGAGGCTGCCCTTTGAAGCACTGGACCTCTTCCTGATCCTGTCAGGACGTTCCTATCTTCCCAGAAGGTGAGTCCATGGACCGAGTTTGAATGTGTGTGGAAAAAATTCAAACCTGGATGCTGGATAATAAACTCCAGCTGAATCCATTTAAAACAGAAGTTATTGTTTTTGGCCCAAAACCGAAAGTGGCAAACATGCTCCAAACCATTCCCTGTCCACTTCTGTTCAGTGCTCCTACAAAATGTTCTGACAAAGTAAAGAATCTTGGTTGCATTTGTGTCATGTCATGAAGTCAGGGGCACAGGCATGCAGGGGTTGCATGCACAGGAGAACTAGGTGGACACTGTCCTGGCACCTTTGGCGCCAGGCTCATGAACAAAAGTAAACAAGATCATCCATTTAACACCAAAAAGCTTTTATTATGGACATAGCACTTCAGATGCATTAACCTTGAACATTCCATCCATTAAGCAGGATGCATTAATGTCATGATGCCTACCCCCGGAGCACCAGGCCAGGCCCAGCACCCCCGGAAGCAGGCATCATGCCCTCAGGTAAAAGCCCAGCGGCCCCTTATAGGGGCTCTTTGGACTCAGTCCTGGCGCCTTTGGCGCCAGGCTCATGTTGGACATCAGTCCTGGCGCCATAGACGCAAGGCTCATAAAGGGAGGTGTTTTGTGCACTTACCTGATGCAGACCATGCTGCACGCTTCAGGCCTCCCTGAGACCTGAAAGGGACTATTTTTTCATAGGGACTATTTTTTCACTCGGGCGTGGCCAGGGAAGGATACATACCTAGTTGGGGAAGGATACATACCTGGGACTTCTTTGGAGGCTATTTAAGCCACGCCCAGACAGCAGCTCATGCTTCGCGTTGTTCTGCTTCCTGCAGCTTAACGCTCATCGTGTCTGCTCCTGCTCCTGGACTCCAGCCACGCCCGCCTCGAACCTGGAAGACCTGCAAGGAAGGAAGAGAAGAGAAAGGTGAAAACCAAGGCCTATTTCCTGCATCCGGAATCTTCTCGCCAGCATCCCTGAAGAAAGACTTCCATTTAAAAGCATCGCGTTGCTCGTTGCAGCGCCACGCTTCACTCACCTGTCCTCGAGACATCTCCCGGCTCCATCGCGGCTGTCAGCATCGGACGCCACATCTCTGCACCTAGGGAGAGAGGAAGAAACAAAAGGTGAGCAGAAGGAACACAGAAGGAAAGCCTGATTAACAGCCATAATACTTACCGCCTATTCTTCCACATTTCGGGTCGGCGCCGCCCCGTTGGCAGGTACCGTACCCCGGCCCCTATGGGGAAAGGACAAGAGACATTTCTGGGGAATGATAAGGACATTTAGAGGGATCGCCCTCATCACTACTCACCTCGGCAGTTTCACCCCTCGACGCTTCGCCTTCATTTTGCATCTGAAATAAAGGACAGATCACAGGTTAGAAAGACAACATAAAGGGGGCCTCACTTGAACTTTGAACTGTCATACTTACGGCGCATCGCTCAGGAAAGTCAAGTGGATTTTGCCAGCGCCATTCTGAAAACCAGTGAAGTAACTGGACGAACACGCGCCCCTGCACCAGAAGCAGGATGGAGAGTGCATCCTTCCAAACCATAAGGTGAGCTTAAACCGGGGTTTGGAGGAAGTTAGAGAGGAACGAAGGGGGAAGGGGGAAAGGGGGGAGCTAGCACACTATTCTGCAGACTGTTAATCCCCTTTCTCATCTGCAGAAGGATATTCCTACGGGCCAGGCAAGCACGATTTGGAGGTCCTGTCCAATCGGTGTTCCGGGTCCTGCGCATCACGCTAGAAGAGGCCACAGCAAACCAGACTAGACCAGCGCCCCCGTGGGAACCAGGTGAGCATTACAATTAACCTTGAACATTCCATCCATTAAGCAGCCCCAAGTGCATTCTTGGGTGTGGCTGCTAATGGATTGCCTTTGCACGTGCTCACTCTCTAGGAGTGGCAGGGTGTGGCTGGTAAGCCGGCCCTAATGGGCATGCCCACGATCTCAGCTATATAAGCTTGCCCGATCCTCAAGACAGACGCTTTGCGTTATTCTGCACTTGCAACCAGCGTAACGCTGACCGTCGCCTGAGGTCAGATTTACCTTTGAAGATCCAGCTTCCTAGTCATCCTGCTTTCTGCTAGCATACTTACCAACTGGGGGAAGTTGTTCTGACCTGTACATCTCTTTGGCAAACCAAGTATTCATCTTTACACTTTCCGGAACACTGAAATCTTCATCTTGGCACCGCAGCACGACACGCTCCATCGTCAACAGCAAGCAGTGCCTGCAAGGAAAAACAGAAGATAAAGTTAGACATCGAAAAAACAGTCAGTTTAAGGTTGCACTTCGCCATACTTCACGCTTTTCTTAAACCATCACTTACCTGCTGTCGAACATTGCGGTAGCATCCATCTTCCAACCGGCCGCGTCTCGCGTCTCACAGCTGCATTGAGGCCGCATTTCCATCTAAGGGAAGAAAATCGAAGAGAGACATTATTATGGACATAAATAGGAGCAACATATAAAGACATTAAACAGAATGAACAGCATCACAAGAGCTCAAGAAAGACTTACCATGCATAAGGAGAAGCATAGTCACAGCTGGACTGGACTAATCCTTATCAGGGATCAGTGAAGGAATTAGATCCCATTCGACGTGCCCCTGCCAGAAGTAGCAGGACGGAGAGCTTATCTTCCATAATTCACAGGAACAGTATCACCACGTACCACCGCTCACAGCTTTTCTACTGAGGGAGAGGCCTGAAGGGGGTGATTCAAGTTCAAGAAGGGCTGTAACCATGCCCCAACACCTCCGCAGAGACCAGGTGAGCCTAACAATTTGGCAATCCAATCTAGATGCAATTTGTATGTTAATCAGACACTCAAATCTGTATATTACCAATAGAAATTGATTAAGGCTCTTCTGGCTCTTATAGCAGAGAAAGATCGTTCATAGTGGTTGGTATATTGAAAAATTCCAAATTGGATTATTGTAATTAACTTCTTATGGGTGTTCCAAAATTCCAAATACAAAGATTGCAGGCGGCACATAACTCGGCGGTTAGACTGATTTTTACATTGTCAAGGAGGTCAGCTGTTTCTCAGTATCAGAGAAGTCTTCATTGGCTCCCGATCCAACACCGAATTCTGTTCAAGACTCTGTGCCTGGTATTTAGATGCATTCATGGCCTGGCCCCGACATACTTAAAATCCAACATCACCAGCCTACCCTATTACTTTGATCAGTTGGGCAAAATTTGCTGGTTGTCCCTTTTACCAAAACAACACCCTGGGGTGATAGGTGTTTCTCTTCCTTTGGTCCTCGTTATTGGAATTCTTTACCCAAGCATCTTCGCCAGATCAAATCCCTATCCATATTCAGGAAGAAACTAAAAACCTATCTCTTTATGTAATTTGCCCAAGCCTGGATAAGCTTATTATAGCATATTAATGCAAACTACTGATTTTATTTACATCTGCACCGAGATGCATTTCTGCTTGGAGCCTATTCAATGGGTATACGCGTTACAAATGTTCAAATCAATTCAATCAAATCAGTGACAAACCTTTGCCAGCAATGACAAAGGCTTTTGCTGGGCCAGAACCTAAATGGTCTGTGTTGGGAGGAACTCAGTCCCATTCAGTGAATGCACATGGGGGCCCTGACAGGAAGGTCACTGTAACATGTCACAGATATCCTAAAGAAAACTCCAACTCACAGATATGGTTGAAAGGTTTCAATTGTAATTTTCTTCAGTGTATTAATGGCCATCCTTCACTCCCTCGTCTAGGTCTAGCAGTTTCCTCCCTAGCCCTGGCATCCTTAGCCCAGGTTAGTAGATAGTGCTTGTTACACCCAACTGTCTAATAACAACCCGACTACTGGTGAGTGCTTAAAGGCAAATTTGCCTTATCTACCCAAGGCTCCCTCAGTAAATCCCTAGGCATGGCCTACTCTAGCCCCAAATTCGTTCTGACGGATATAGGGGTGCCTTCCAAATACTCCTGCCCCATTCAGTGTCCTCCCTTTCATGCCCAGTTGTTCTGCTCCCTGTCTCTCTTTGTTACTCCCCTTTCCTACACCTAGTCTCCTCCCAGCAACTCCACCCACCTTTTCTCTCTCTCTCTCTCTCTCTCTCTCTCTCTCTCTCTCTCCTTCCTCCTCTGTCAGTCCGATGTCCATAGAAGACTGGCAAGCATTTAGTGGTCTAGGCATGGGTTGGTTCAATGTTTTAGGTTAAGATTAATTCTAAAGCTCCCAGCCATCACCTCTTCCGTTTTGCTATATGTACCCTGAGTGAAATGGGTATGCCCAGACGTGGGTCCCATGCCTGCTGGGCCTAGAAACCCAAGCTACTCCTCAATGATGAGGCCCAACGAGGCCGAAACATGTTTGGGAATGCTTGTGGTCTCATGCAAAAGGGATGTGACCAAGCAGTTTGGGCTGGACTGACCCTTTTGGGGTGGCACCAATCCTGATTTGCATATGGTCTTTCCCCTTTTGTAATGGCTTGGCAGGCGAAGAACGATGGTCTGGAGGGTTGCCCAGAGCAAAGCCAAGGGTTACGATTTATTCTAAACCTTCCAGCCATCACCTCTTTTGTTTTGCTGTTGCTTAGGTGCCTTGATTCCACACATTATTATGTGATCATTCTTTCTCTGACCCAGTACCTTGAACTGAGTTTCCCTTCATTGCTGGAATTTTTGTGGTGTTTGTGCATTTTTGCACAGGCTTCATTCTTGTTTTGCACCAACACGCTCTGTAATTGTGGCATCTTCTGGTGAATTTATTATATGAGCTGTATGAATTCTAACCATTTGTATGTATTGTGAGTTTTTATACATGTACTACACTTGGTTACTTTCTTTGTGACCTTTTATGTAATGTGTTTTATATATTTCATGGATAAATTGAACCTTTTGGAGTAAATAAAAAAAGCATTGTCTTCAGTAACGTAGGGGATAATTATCTTTCCCTGTTGTTCTTTTGGCTTGGCATTCTTCTTACTGGCAAAGTCTTGTGTGATGCTATGTTGTACCACTCACATGTAAGCAGGCATTTTGGGCGAGGGGACCGAAATGGTGGCCCTCCCAACAGTCAATGTCCACCTTGGTAGAATCCCTAGATGTGCACGCAGGGGCTGACGGGCACGGCGAGACTCAGAGACGTCATCGCGGGAATCTCAGGTGAGTGTCTGTGTGTGTGTGTCTGAGTGTGTCTGTCGGTTTACGTGTGTGTAGGGACTGAGTGTGTTTTGTACTGGGAGGTGGGTGGGGAAATGAGGATTTTGGGGGTGTTAAGCCCCCCCCCCTAATGAACAAGACAACCACTGTGAGAGGGTGGGTGTGGGGAGTGGAGCAGTATGTGATATTTCAGCATTTTAAAGCCAACACAAAAACGGCTGAAAAAAATCGGTCTATTTTGTGTTCGGTCTTTAAAATGCAGAAACATAACATAGAACCGTTTACTGTGCACACTAATTTAGAATGGGATAATGCCTAGGATTGCATGAAATATGCGGAAGCAGAGTTACAAAGATGGGTCTGCATGTGTCCGATTGCATAGTGTATTATATAGCTTTTCAGCTTCCACATTCTGTTGCTTGGGTAAATAGAGAGGAGCTTGATCGGCCCAAAAGAATGAAACCCTTTTTGATTCCTCCAGTCTCATTCTGAACACACCTGTCTTTCCCGTCCCTCTGTCTTATCCCAGGTACACTCTTCTCTGTCTGGATGTCTCCTCCAACCACCCCCTGAGTACTCTTCTCCTCAAACCTCCTCCCAAATACTCTACTCTTCATTTCCCTTGATGGCACCTCCATCCTCTTCCTGAATATACTGCTCCTTTACTCCCTTTATGTCTAATCTGGTCTCCTCTGTGCTCCACCTCCTTCTCCTTTAGCTCACCACATCCTTACTCTTCTCCACCTCCAGCATCCTCTCCTACGCTCTGGTGCCCCTTTGCTATCCTGTCAAAATTTCTGAACAGCATGCAAAAACATCTCACTGGAGTTGGTGGGTCCTATGCCCAAATTAGGTAGCAAGGTTTTGCAATGATTGTGATACAGGGCTGCTTGAGGTGTTAATATGTTACCCATGCTTGGAGTTCCTGCTCAAAGTAATGAGTACCTACAACCAGCCCTACAGATAAGGGGTTTATCACCCTCTTTTACTCTGTAAAAATAGTCAAATACTCCCAAAAAATAAAAATTGGGTGGAAAAATACTCCCAACAAAAGATAGTAAACAGACACGTAGCACCTTGTGTCCCTGCTCTCACCCAAACAGCTCCATGACCATGGGTATGTTTGGACTAGTAGTTCGTGTAGTACAAGAGGAAAATATTACCATTATCGCTGCTTGATCAGAGGAAGTAAACATGTATCTTTTGATGTACACAAACAACTAGGTGCAAAGAAATTATTACAAAAACATTTCCATTTTCCTTTTTAAACATATATTTTTACTCGCTATTAAAATACTCCCATTGGGGAATTAACTTACATTTTTACTCCCAAGAAAATCATTTTACTCGCAACTTGAAAAAATAGGGAGTAAAATACTCCCACTAAAATCTTATCTGGACCACTGCCTACAACCAGACTCAGGCATGGTGGGGTAGTCAAGAGGAACACCTTGGGTCCATTATTATAAAGCAGGTGATGGCACGCTTTCTTCACTTAAACAAACCTAAGAAACCATAGCATTTCCGAGCAGCGAGAGTGCATAAAAGGTAGCATAGAACTGACCAACACAACCAGATAACAAACACATGGCATAGTGCAGCATCCAGACAAATAATAAAGTAATCCAGCATAACAGTGACTGTGTTGTGGCTTGCGCCATATAAAACAAATATACCTACATAAATGTCCCGAATA
Organism: Ambystoma mexicanum; assembly: GCF_040938575.1. Lineage (NCBI taxonomy): Eukaryota > Metazoa > Chordata > Amphibia > Caudata > Ambystomatidae > Ambystoma > Ambystoma mexicanum. The sequence continues at coordinate 965,720,652 of NC_090928.1, read as the reverse complement.
CAATATTAGAGTGGGTTCTGGGAGGAGGAGCTATGTGGGACCATGGATACGCTCAGGACCACATGGGGACTATATCAGGGCTATTAAAGCCCAAGAATCAGGAACATTTTGCTGTGAGCAAGTTTTCCTCTCTGCCACCCCCTAGTGCACCACCCGCCTGACACAGACACCTTCTCCAGAATCAACGCAGGTTTGAGGTTTGCTCCTCTGCAGTTTGATCTGTCACTGCAATCTCGCATTGTCACAGGAGCTGTCGAGAGAGGAGATAACTGAAATGATGTTAGATTTTTTTTTTTTAAAAGATAGTTTTCCAGTATATGAATTCTAAAATGATATGTGTAGTTTGTGGGTATGTGTCGAGTTGGAAAAACAAGTATTAGTTTATTAAAGTAGATCAGTAATATATTCATGCACAAGCAAACTAAGAAAAGTGCAATTTAAATATCCATTAGTTGGAAATATTTGTGAATCACTCAAACATTCGTTTCGAAAGATTGAGAAGTTTATTAGCATACAGGTGTCAATACATACAGCTAAGGTTGAGAGTACCTAAGACAGAGATCAGGGGACTGGTAGAAAGGACTAATGTATACTTTTATATTTTGAATGGAGCTGCATAGACATACTTTTTTGGGAAGATTACCTTGCCTCCATGTATAGCATTACCTCACTAAGGGTAGGTGGCCCAGCTCCCAGCATGAGGAGACTTTCCCAGAAGTGCAGTTAGTCGGAGCAACGAGCCTGACGAAAACAGGTAATTCTATAAAAATAGCTTTGGCTACTGCTTGGCCACAGGTAAGGGAGGCACTCAAGATATTAAAACTCCCCAGAAATCGCAAAGAAGCTTTTGCTGATGTCAAAGCACTTGCAACGTGAAGGCACCCAAGCACCTACCCGACTTGCCATGGGGATCCAAGCTACCTTTGCATTAGGGTACAGGGACATCCCTTAGTAATCCTAGGTAGGACAGTTTGGATTGATCCCTGTGGAGTGTTGGGCTGGAAAGAATTGACTTTACTTGCCTTCATACAGGTGAACCCGTAAGGTTCTACTCCCCTTGGTTATCCAGGGCGCCCCTTTACTTGGTATTCTGGTGGGGTAGTTGTCCTAGGATTGCACGTAGAGGTGAAATGCTCAGGAATGGTGAGGTTAGAGCGACACGCTTTGGTGCACCCTTGGTTCTCTACTGACACATGGAATATAATGTATGAGAATTGTGTATGTCCTAACCAAATAATAGCTTGCCACACCTTGTGGCACAGTTCACTTTGCTTGGCGCCCTACCGACTGTGCTTTTATGGTAAAGAGGATTGTCTGTAGTTGGCTGTAGATCAGTAATGCTGAATTCTCTGTTTATTGCATATATTGAACCCACAATATTGCATCATTGATGTCCCTTGGGCTTGGGCTTATTTTCTAGTTTGGAAATCATTGAACATGTAGAACTTTAGCACCTCCTGTGCAGTCACAAATAAGCTTGCACCAGCGACATGTGCAAAACTGCACAGACCACAGTGATGATCAGAGTTGGAGATCTTTCCATGTTGCCTGTGACATGGTGCCTAGTACAGGGATCATTCAAATGGTTAAGAATCTGCACTCTGGTCTACAGGGATAGCTTGTCTCCAGCCAAGATTAGAATCTGAATGTCCAAAATGATGATTATGAAACGTTGACATTTGACCATGAATGCTAATAAAATTAAAAGGTGTCTGTAAATGAGGGTGGTTCCTCCTGCGTGACTGTCCTTCTTCGGCAGCAAGCCTGAGCATCGACATGATTATGTGAAAGCGATGCTGCATGCTCGGGGGTGGGCTTAAATTACCTAAAGGTATAATGATATCTGGTTCTAGGCTAAGGAAGATTGATCGAGTCATTTAGGATGATCCCGGTCCCATAGGACACATTTATTGATAAATCAATACATTTAAAATGTAGAAAAGGTGCATAGCAGATCTGATCCCTCTATGTCCACCCAGCAAATCAAGAGGCTTCCAACAAACGGATTTCCATTTCTTTTTTCTACTGAAAGCAGGTGCTCATTGTCCCAGCCAGAGAGGGGCCAAAGTGAAAAAAATGAAGACTGGGGTGCTAATCTGCACGTATGTGCTATTTCTCTGCAGGTGTTCTGTATTGTATAGGAAAATATTCCACATGATGGTTGTGAAATGTGAATTGGGGGATGTGTTGAACATCATGCATCTTAATGCGTGGTCAATGTGTGCACATACTCACTGGGCCCAACTGTGAAACAAAAGCATGCATAACCATTGGAATAGGAACACTAGTACTATTACCAACACAATGTTAAACATTGCCCCTTGGAAAATAGCCTCAACCGAGCACAATAACACAGAAGTTCAATTTTGAACTAAAACCTTAATGTTTCCCACCCAGTGCAATGTATGTAATTTGGCTCAGGATTTTCAAAGGCAAGACTGAATCTGCATATTAGATACTGTTGTCAAGCCCCTTTCCTAATGTTAATGTATTTCCAGTTAAACTACAAGCCCTACAAGCCCCACGCACGAGCTCTTCTTTTAAACACATGACCGTCTAGGCCGGGGAAAGGTTTATGAGGAAACAGTAGCTCCTGTCGTCTAGCACAGGACTGTTTTAACATTCCAATGTACTAAGCATTCATTCCCCATCATATACATAAGGGGAGGCAGACGTGTTGAGAGGCAAATCTTAAAGTAAGTTGGTGATACATGATAATAAGTACACTACCCTCATGTACATTCTAAGGATATTTATTGGAAGTCACTGAGGTGTTTCGTTGCCAAATAGAGGAATGAGGCTGAAGGCTGGGTTTCTTTATAAGATTACGGAGCACCAATGTGGCCAGAAATATCAATATCTTTCCACGTACAAAAGTAAATATTTTATTCCTAATAAAGCATATTGACTTGCAATATCCTTATAGCGTTTGGTAGGGTGTACCTTAACCCATATATAATTTCTTGGAGTTACTTTTTTTATACTCAGTCACTGATTGGAGGCAATGCTCACGGGGCATTCCAGCAAGCATTTGCTGTCCCTTTTCAACTCTGAGTACATGAGGCCCAGATGCTTTAAATAGCAGAAATCTGCTCTTTACAAAACAGAGTCAGAAGAACAGATTGCCATAGCGGTTGTATTGCACTAGACAACAGTAAAGGATGACAAACGGAGATTAGCGAAAAACACAATCAGCCGCCAATCGTTGCAAAAATGTTTCAAAAAGCTGCAAACTTACGGCAAAGTAGATAAGGATACCTCCAAACGCTTCCAATGCAGTAAGGGTGAGGCGGTCATCAGATGAGAACGACAAGGGATTTGGGATGTAAATTTCATGACTAATCCTTCATCTCAATTCCTTCTTTTGCCTTGCTGCTTAGTTTTTGTACATACCGTTTCAGAAGTATCCTTTTGCAACTCACAGGCTCACTATATTGTACTGCAGGATGACTACTTCATACATCTTGCCCTCAAGATGTATCCTAACTTCAAGCTGTTTATAAAGGAGATTGCAGATTCTCAGTCTGGCATTATATAGAAGAAGGCGCCCCGTGAAGAGTACAAATCACTTCAAATATACATTGGCACAACCCCGCCCCAATAACACATTCCCCTCCCCCCTTGACGTACAATAGCCTTAAAAAGTGGAGTTGGAATAGCTTAATTCTGCATGTTAACCATGGTCTTATGCACTTTTCCCTCTAGCTGGGGGACATTTACAGTCTTATTTACATTGCAAAGATTTATTATTTCTTATATTTTGGAAAAAAGCTAGTGATCACATAGTAGTATGCCCACTGTAAAGCCATTTCTCCGACATGCGTGGCCGATTCATATCAGTTATATGAATTCCTCCATGTGTACAGCTGCAAGGGGCAGATATGGTGCACAGTCATCATATGTACAGGTCACTGCATGCAAACCGCCTCTCTTCATGCAGGGTCGGACTGGGACATAAAATAAGTCCAGTCACCAATGAAACTATGGCGCACAATATCACATTTACTTTTCTGAACAGACTCTTTTAGTACTACCAAAAAATGTGTTTTGGTAAAATAGGTTGCTAAAAATGTATTTGAAAACATATTTGCTTATTAGCACATGGAAATGGTTATTGACCTCCTCTCAACCAATCAGAATGTTTAGAGTGCAGCCAATAAATACAGGTGTTGACAACATTCTGAACATTCTGTGTTCAAAAGCAGACAGGGAAACAATGCAATTTCCAGGCAAGAAATCATTTGAGAAGATACTCTCTGTGAGAACATTTTTTTTTTGCAGCACCATCCTATTGTACACACGAAATAGAAAGCTAAAATATGGGCAAAGCCTTTCACTTCCTTTTAGCGAAACTCTGTGTTCTTACATAACACCTAATGCATTTTAAACCGGTTTCAATTCAAACCAGTTTGCAACTAAAATGCTTAATTTAGGAGGACAATCCTGTTATCTAAATACTGCAAAATAAAACCACATTTAATTTACTAATTTACTTAAGTACTTCACCACCAAACCTCCAAAAACATGTAGTGCTAATACTCTTATGTGAACGTAGTCTTGTAGACATTGGGAGGGGTCATTATCACTTGAGATAATGACTTTCTTCCTTTCTGGCTGGAGCTTTGTTTGCTTCAACATCCTACTTAACACAACAAAGAAAAAGCTAAAACATGGGAAATGCTTTCACTTTTAATATAGAAAAATATTGTACTTTTTCATGACACCTCGTGCATGCTCATGTCAAACCCACTCCAGTATAACTAAATGTACAATGTAAATGCTTAATTTATGATGAGCACCTTATTTAAATACTACAAAATCAAAACACTTTATTTACGTACTCAGTTTGTCTATTAACTTCACTCGCTGTTAAAGTAACACTTTTACTTCACCATGAAAACACATATTGCTATTATTACTATGTGCTAATAGCTTTATAAACTTCGTGAGGGGTCATTGTTCCTTGGGATAATGTCCCTTCCCCAACTTATAACTTAGTGGAGAATTTTTATCCCGCGATAATGACCCCTGCCTCTGTCTATCAGACTAAAATATAGGCAGCATTAACCAGCCTGCTTTAAAAAAAAATGTGAATCTTGTTTGAAAAGTAGACTCATGTTTAAATTATATTCCAAAATTCTCGGGTATGTCATTGAGAATTAAAAGAAATCGAGCTCAAACTAATTTTCCCAGATCATTGAAGTTCCTTGATTGAGCACGACACCAGTGTTCTCCCTGACCCCGGATCTGTGAGTAAAATCCCTCGATAAGGGGCTGCCGCTGACATGCAGTGTGTAGATATTGATGCACTGTTTACCTTTTTATACTCGGCCTTGCATGTACTGTTTCTTGCCCCCACTTTATTTACTCACCCTGTATGAAAGAGTGCTTGTAAATCTCCTAGAAAGGGGTAATTCATTGTAATGTATGGAAGTCCTATCATGGGGGAATATAGAGCATGTGTGCATGTATTGGCCTCCCTTCTGATGTCAGACTTCCTCCTGACATTCTAGACTTCTGCAGACTTCTAGACCCATTGTCTCAATTTCACAAATCTGGTTTTCTTCCTCCTCGTGCTGACAGGTAGCCACTGATGCCTCGTCTTGTCCGCTAGTCCTTCAATTCGCTTTTCACATTCTTCCCTTCACATGACGTGATGTAGCGTCATTAAACCTTAAGGATGGCAATAGCTAAGTAGGTTAAAGAACATGTATAGTGCTATTGTCTTCCTCTGTGGTAGATTGTGACTTTGGTATAATTGAAATTGATACATAGCAGGAAATGGGTAAGTGATTGAATGTTTTTCCTACTGTCTAAGATTTTCATCATGGCACAAAGCTAGCTTCATAGCTTTAAATAAAAAGTACCCGTTCTATTATCTAAAGATTCTAGCATTCAAGAATCGTCTTGGTTATTTAACTCTAGGAGGTATGGTCCTCAAATCAAAAAAGGATAAATATGTAGTTGTATTTAATGATGAACAGGTGCGTCATTTCGAAAAAAGAAAAGACTTATAAATTAAGATAACGAAGAACTGAGGCATTCGTTGGGTAAGGTTTCCTTTACAAAAAACATAGGTTGAGTGAATGCTTTTAAAGGGGTGAGGAAGAGGTACAACTACCAGGGACAAGGAACGAAGGACGTTTGAGAGCCCGAACAAAGCAATTACATATATGCATAGGATAGTCCGGAGTTCCAAATGCAAGAGAGGAAGATTGGGTGGTTCATTTGGATGGGAAGTTGGGAGGCAAGCCAGACTCATTCCAGCACTAGCACATGGAATTTCAACCTCATTTTGAAGCATTCCATTGAAGGATGGCTTTGACGGCCAGGGGCGAGCATTCCAGTGGAGGACACTAATTGGGGAAAAGCAGCAAAAGCGAGACGAGAAACATGGGTTCAGTGGACTCATAGGCTGCAGAGAGAAGGGGAGCAGAGAGATCGAGAATGAGAGTACAGTTAGATGGGAGTCAGTGAGGCAGTGGGGACAAGTGTATGAATGGACTAATAAATAAGTAACTGAAAGATAAAAATGAGGATATTCATGGAGCGTATGGTGATAGTTTGTGGAGGTAGAAGAGGACCTGGCTAGGTTGAAAAGGAAGCATTGCCCAAAGTTGAGAACTTTGTTTAGTGGCGCAAAATCACAGAGGAGAATACCAATAAGTAGTCTTGCACAGTAGTTCAGTTTGCTGAGCACCACATAGAAGTAATGGTTTTAGTTGTGTGGGGCATCTGGTGTGGGCTAATGTTTCTAATTTTGGAATGTTTAGGGTTGAGTCTGGCTGCGGTGGCAGTGGCCATCATGAACTTGGGGAGTTTTGTAAAAAAAAATAATTGGGTAATTGAATAATTTTTCAACAATCTTAAATCCTCCTATTAACTCCCTCTATCAAGACCTTCATGAAATGATGGGTGGGAATGGACCGAACTCCCTTCAGTCTTTCTGTAAGAAATAGCAAATTTTATTGACTGAACTTGATGCCTCGGTTGAGGAATTAACTACTCGTCCAGGATATGTTAAAAAAAAAGCTATTTGAAAGGGATTGGATTATCACCATTCAAGAATTTAATAAATATCAAATGTATACTGAATACGCCAAATTTTTCAGAAAAAGAAATATCTGCAGTCCTTATCTAATCTCTTTTCCATGTCCCAAGGCTCGTCTATTGTATTTTCATTTCAAATTGAATCAATTCCACACAAGAGAAAGAACAATACACTGGGTCTTTGATAATGCTACTAACCTTTCACCAAAGTGTTGTTTCTTACATTGTGAAGACCCTAAGGAAACTCTGAAACATCTGGTCCTGGTGTGTCCTCATTTTAGAAATACTAGACGGTCCACCTTAAACAATTATATTATTAATTAATTGGAACTTTCAATGAATTCTTTATGGGCGAGAATGATGTTTGGTGAAAATCAAACTTTAATTATTGCACATTATCAGCTATTGTGTAAAGTTGACGATGAATTAACACAAAATGTATATTTTTCAATGATGTTCTGTAGTAACATGGCTCAAAATTCTGTTTTATTTTCATCTGATTTTTAATCATGTAGTAAAGTTATTCTTTACTTGCTACTAACTCTAATGTTATGTTTTATGTGAGGTTTTTATGGTCTACTGATCTTAGTGAGTTGAACCTTCTGCAGCATTGCACATCTGTTTTATGAGAATTTACACTTGTATTCTAGTTTTTAAAATTGGTATTTTAAATTCTAAAGTTTTTATCCTTGTCAACTGTAATCTCTCTTACTATCATTCTGATGATTGCCTTCTTGCACAATATAGTTGCACATTTTGCTCTTTAGCACTCCTGCGTTTTTGCACTGTAATTTACATTTTGTAATAGAGCTTTGTAATCTTGTGTATACTTTGATCATGTTGGTTTACTTGTACTAAGAACACTTTATATTTTGTTATGTCTGTGATGAATTGAAACTTTATTGTAAAGGTTGTACAAACCAATAACGATGAATACATTTTTTTTTAAATGAGTTTTAAGAGAGTCCTGACACTGTGAAATACCCCAGAAACGGTCATAAGTATGCCTGAGGCACTGAATGATTTGTTATTTGTGGCACTTAAGAGTGTTTGCTCGATATGGCTGGCCCTATTGAACAGGATACCCATGAAATAAAGGATGCCTTCAGGACACTTTCAAGAGGAAGAGTTTGTCACATTTCTTGAAAGAAAACTCCAAAATGGAACAGCCCATGTGTGCAGATCTTGTCTCTGGAAGGGAACATTGGGAAAACAGAGCTGAGAGAGGTATCTGTTTTTTAAACGTATTTGAGAACTATGAAGTTGTGAATCTGTTAATTTTGATGGGAAGCCCAACCTTAAAATCCTGGTATTACATTTTGATTCGCTTTTTACAACTGCATTTTCTATCACACGCAAAGTGTATGCAGGGGACCAACATTGTACTAGTAAAGGAATAATCACATGCAACTTTAATGGGTCCTAGTGTTGCATGGTATGCGTTAGATTAATGTGAGGTTCTGAAATATGAGGGTTATTATGGACTAAAGATGAGTGTTGGAAGGAATTAGAATGATACTAGGGATTAGGGAAGGAACTGATGGGATACGGACTAGGATGTTTCAAAAGATGATGGAGAAAAGGGAGACTGGTCTATAATAACTGAATCCCAATTGGTACGTAAGTTAATTGTGTAAAGTAGAATGTCTAAGAAATGCAGCTGTGTCATGGGACACTTCTTTGAGCCGAGATGTTGACATATTTGTTCACCAAGTTCTTTATTTTGATACTTTGTAACTAATTATTCTACACTAGTGGAAAAGCCTGTGTACATGGGCTAATGTGCGTAAAGGAAGACATTTTCAGAGTGTAAATAAATTCTGTGGTGTTTTTTCACATAATTTATGTTAATAGAAAAAACATTTTTTTAAAGAATCTTGCTCCTTTTACGTGGAGGGGTAGTAACCTCAAACAAAATCTCTCAGAATCCATTGAAAGTTCAACATAGTACATACGGCCAATTGTTGTATCTGCTCCTTATTGTCTTGAATTCCACTACGGGTTTTGGACCCAAATACATATTGTTGAGGGATGTTGCAGCATGATTAACTATGCTGTTAAAGTGGAATCCTTGCTGTGGGCCTTTTCTGCAACTAATTGTATGTCATTATTGTTGAAATACACATTTTTGTTAAAATACACATTTTGTTTACCTAGAAGATGAACTTGAAGTCTTATTATTGTATTATTATTGTATGCATAAGGCAACAGCTCCTACTAACGGTGGCAACAGGCAAAGCTGGTGCATGACGGCTTAGGACAAATATACATCTGTCCTTTTATTTTATAGTATATGATATGATGCATTGTACAGTCCCAACTACTGACTTGGGGTTGGTTAGAGGGTGGTCTTTATGTTGGATTCTTCTTACTAGAACATTATATCTATTTATTTTACATTCTTTATCCTTTCTCCCTTTCTTCCTTCTATTCTTTTTCCTTCTTGCTTTACTTTTTTCTTTCTATTTTCATAATTTTCTCACTTTTTCTGCTATCATTTTATGTTTCCATCTTGCTCTACTTATTTTTTCTTTCATTCCCTTTTTCAACTGATAGATGAGGAATTGTAATGTGTGTTCAACGTATGTACAGTTTTTGTCATCTGTGCAGTTATCTTGTCAGTGATCTATTAGATAGTTTGCCACAATTATAAGATGCCATAAATTGTAACATCAGAGGAATCATCTATCACCCCTTCCTTGGACCCTTGTCAAAGTCTTAGTACTCCTCCCTCTGGATAAGGGGGATGAAGTGTGGCAATATTACAGTATAACAGATCACATTGTAACAACATTATTTTTTATTAATCTTTAAGCCTCTTTTCATCCTGACTCATTGAATGGAAACATGTTCTCACTATTGTTTTGTGGCCGAGTAGGTTATTTGTCAAATCAACATATGACCCCATAACTCTCTATGGAAACAAAGTATAAAATATCACCGTGGAATGTTTGTGAAAAAACCCTTAAATTCACCTCTGTGATTTGGTTATTCTATGTGTATAAGGTGTTAATAAAGTAGTGCTTACGTCTCTCCAAAATATGATGTAATAGTGATCATAAACTAAACACCTCTTGTTCAAGGCTAGAGAAAGTAAGTGGGGTACACAGAAAAACTGTCAGAAAGAAAAGGGGGAAGGTGTTTTAGGGGGATGGAGGCATAAAGGGGAGAGAAAGAGTAAGGGAAGAGGGAGGCAAGGAGGAATAGAAATAGGAAGGAAAGGTTAGAAAAAATTAACAAAGGTAGGGATAGATAAAAGGAGGGAAGAAAAGAATAGAAAAAGGAAGGAATAAAAAAAATGAATAGAAAGGGACAGAAGAAAGGAGAAAGGAAAGAAGAAATTGATAGAAAAGGGAAAGGAAGGAAGCAAAGGAAATTAGAAAGAAGGTAAACAGAACAGTGCTTACTGACATTATATATGTCTTACCTATATTGTATTAATGCGCTTCATAACTACAAATCTGTTCCTCTTGTTAGCAATTAAGTTTGTAACAGATGCCAGAGCCACATCAAGGCTGTGATATTTGTTCTGAAAACAATTCAGAGTGTGTTACATTACTCCCTACAGGAGCCAAATGTAGGGCTGAGTTTGGGGATAATTAACATATTTGTTTCTAGTTTGTTGCTTTTTTTCTAGTTGATTAGTTTCAGGTTTTTAAAAGTTGTGATGCTTTCCGTCTGCTATGCGGAATTTCCAGATTTATTTAAACTTGAAGAGTACTAGTACATGAATTCTGTGTTGAAAGTCAGATGAGCTAAACAGTCTCACTTTCAGACAGCACTCTGTTTTAAAAACGGGTGTTGGTGGGTTTGTAGCAAGATGGGCCTGCCGGCCTTTGGGTGCATAATTGAACTTATCAAAATCCATATATAAGACACCACACGTATACTTTCTGCTAGGCATCAATGATTGACAATCAGGGTGCAAAATGGGCCCTAGCCATTAGCTGGTGATATTTGACTGTTGGCAAGTAAGAAACGGTGTGCTGTGTATATGTCTAGAATTGAGGTAGCATGTGACTTTTTTATGGCTGACTAGTAGTTTGCATCTTTTAGGACACACTGTGTCTAGAATAAACGTAAGCATGGAAGGAAATGTGCACATGCAGAAGCTAAGTAACAGCTTCATTAAAACATCATTAAAAGATGTACAATTGAATACATACATAGAAACCCCAGTAATACGTCACATGTTGTCCGCAGTTGTACCTGCTTTTTCAAAAATAAATCATATCATGACCAATTCAATCCTCAATTCGTTTCTTAAAAAGCATTTTACAAAAATGTATTATGCTCAAAATTAATACAATTTGCCCGCTGTTTAATAATCTTAACCAAAAATGTTCTTCTGAAAAGGCAGCCACGTTATGCACAAATCAGCTAAACATTTCTAATCTAGTGTGCCATGTGCTGGGGCACTCTCTGCCTTAAAGTTTCACAGGAGTGTATTCCCTCATAATTGACAAGTTCTTTCTACATTGCAGGTGCCCTGCCTTGCACTCCTGACTTCCTGATTACGCAAAAGATTCAACCGGGATCTCATGAAATACCCACCTTCCTCTCTACCCTCTACCAAAAAAGCACACTAAATAAGTGGGTAACTCACCACTGGCAGGTAGAACTTAAAGGTATTCCACAAAGGAATATCGTTCTATTGGAGTGTCTTGCTTTTGACACCAATCATAAATTACCATCTACTTTTCAATCTCTCGCAAAGAGCTGTTAATTCGAAGGTCATTTTGTCTAGTAACATTAAACCTGATGTCAGTCCGTATTCTCAGACATTCCCTGCTAAATACATTTATAGCACCAAACGTACAGTTTTCCCCCCACGTCACATAATAATGAGTATAGGATTTTCAAATAGAATGACAATTTACGCAGTCTTGCTAGTGCACTCAAATGATATCAGCCCTAGTTCTGTCCTGATGGCACTAAAATCTTATTTTTCAATTTTATATAGCACTTTAATTTAAAGTGCTTTACATAGGACATAGTTACATACATTACCATTGTTACCCAAACGAAATTGGTACTTATTTATCGACCTTGGAAGGATGAAAGGCTGAGTTGGCCTTGCTGGGATTCAAACCTGCAACCTGCAGATCAAACACAGATCACAGCAATTAGTGTTTAACCCCCTGAGCCATTTTACTGGCTATTTCAAATTACACATTTAGGGAGACCTAGAGGATACCTTCTGTCGTCTTGCTGAATGTTCATACGATATAACAAGATTGGAACTATTTTGTACCTCTATGCCATAGCTCTCAACTCACCCGCTTTTGGCGGGTGTCACCCGCCTTGAAAGCAGATGAATCACCCGCCAAGTCGTTCATACGCCCATTCACTTCTATGGGCCTCTCACCCGCCAAAAAGAAAATAGGGTGTTTTCACCCACCATGCTGACAAAAAAGGTTGGGAGCTATGCTATTCCCAAACTCTAGATGTGTGGGATAACCCACTGTGTTTTGCATCCTGTTTGTTAATAGAGGGTCTGATTTTGTTCTTGATTTTTGTGTATTCTCTCTGAGCCTGACATCTAAATCACACCCAGAAGCTGAGATACAAGATCGTATTCACATCTTCAATTACAACATTTTTTAAAATTATTATGCTTTCTTTCAGCTGATATCCATAAAGGCAACAACATAGTTTGTACCGTAAAATATGACTAATAAATACCACAATTATTAGTAAAAATATGAACTAATTACCAATCATTGAACAAAGATAGAATACATTTAATGCATGCAATCAGAGTTTATGCAAGACGTAAATAAGAAAAGTAAAATCTCACTACTTCCTAAAATCTCAGTGCTTACTGAGTAATAGATATTTTAAAATTACATAAACTCTGATTAATGGATATTTTAAAATTATTTATCTCTAATCTGGTTGGATTATATCATTCACATTTGTCCACTGTGTCATATTTTAGTTAGCTGTAATCTCATACAAAAATGTCATCCGAATGTGCCAAGCTTTTATCAAGACAATTGCTTTGAGTGCCGTGTTATCCCTCAACATTTTGATCAAATAAAGTGCATCATTTATAGTTCTAATCTTGTGCAGATTCATTGGAGGCTTGAGAAATATCTTTTTGGGAGACCTGCACTGTGGACATATACAAATCAAATGATGTATATCTTCTGTTGAAATGCCGCGATATTTACACATCTCTGTCTCCTCTCTATACCATTGTGCGGTAAATCTGTTTAATGGCAATAAACCATATCGCATTTTGGTCATAGGTGTTCATTTATGACATGGAATAATCCGTTGATTTTCAAAGTTAGAAAAAGGCTTAAACCTCATCTACTCTGCAATTAGACGTTTTTGACCCTACGAGTCCCATATCTCCTTCAACACTCTTCAAATGCACCACTAACCATAGTCTTATTTTGCATGCCATATGTACAAGGGATATCTAAATCCATTTTTTTCAAGTATTTCCTTTTTGTAAGAAAGCCATACAATTTTCAGTACATCTCGTAATACCAGCACCTCACATAGTGCTTCCAAATAGAGATGTAGTTCTGATATATTCCATTTTTTTTTACTCTTTATTTAGATTTTCAACGACAGTGGCATAACAATGAAACAATTCATGAGTAAAGAATTCAGCATATAAAATAATTATCATTTCTAGGATAAAAAAGGAAAATGAACAAATTTAACAATAAAGGAAACAATAATATATCAATAGATCATCTGATTAGCAAATACATTAATGACATATCATCAGAGTTATACATTAATCTAATAAAAACACAAGAAACACACTAACACCAGTGACAGACCCCCACCCCACCACAAGAATTGAAACAAAACTATACTCACCCTAGCTAAGTATTATTCATAAAACTCCTTAAACAGTCTCCATTGTTCTTCGTAGGCATCCTGTCTATGCAATTTACCAAATTTGATCTTCTCAAAACTTGAAAGAAGTTGCACACTTACTAGCCATTCCTCAACACACAGGTTTTCCTGGTTTTCCAGACTCTTAATATTAGTCTGGTAGCCATTAAAATAACTTTGTTAGCCCAACCCAGTGTCACATAATCAAGGTGTCAACAACAATTCAGAGACTTCAAGAGCACAACCAAGGGAGTTCTTGGAAATACAATATTCCATATCATATCAATCCTATCCAGAACATCCTTCAAAAAACTGTCACTCTGGTACAACTCCAGAGCATATGCAATAAGGTGCCCTTTTCTTTCAGACATCCCCAGCATTTATCACTGTCACTCATTCCCAACCTACCCATCCTAACCGTAGTCCTAAAAAGGCCCCCCAAAATCCCTTGTTGAATGTAGCACAGGTTTAGCTCCATTATTGCCTTAATAGGAACCTTCCACACATTCTCCCATCGAAATAACCCTGCCCAGTTACTCAGCCCAAGTAAGTCTCAGTTTATCCCATGACACTATAGATGTGCTCTCTAATGGAAAGAGCTTTAAGAATCCTGACACCATATGTGGAATAATCGGAAGAAAATCACACCTTTCAGGCCTCTGTATCAATGGTACATCCAGCATTTGTTGTCTCTCAGATATCAAAGCCTCCAACAATTTATATCTCCTCAATTCCCTCTTATGTAAGCCAAATTTCCCCCTCAAATGTTCAAAAGTTGATATTCCTCCGTCACACCAGATGTCTCCTAGAGACAATATACCTCTGTTAATCCAACTCCTCCAACATAACGTTTTATTATTCATCTGTAATCCTGGGTTGTGCCAGATGGAAGCTTCACTATACATATACATCCCTTGCGCACTACCCAATATCAGCGAAGGTACAGCCTCCTTGGTGGCAACCAAGGCTTGTAAAGCAGCCACATGCTTAGGTAACTTTCCAAACTATTATATAAACTCTCAATGTGATATGGTCTCATCATATGTTCCTCGATATGAGCCCATAGCAGAATCGGTGGTCTATCAAAGTGAAATAAGCTACCGATTTTTTTTTATAAGAAACCTGTATAATAATTTTCCAGAATGGGGTATTTCAAAGTATATTCCACAGTTTTAACCAATAAAGGATGAGTTTTATCTTAACTGTAAATAATATTCCGTAAATACCTAATTCAATTTGGGGGGTAATGTAGGAGCACTACAAGGTATATCAAGTATGCGTTTGAGGATGTTGTGCTCCTCCTTTTCTCGTGTGGCTAAGTTACAATGGACTCAAAGTTCACTGCCATAGGTTGCAGTAGTGATAGCCTGAATTTTATATACTTCTGCGTGTCATAGTTCGCCCGCCATATCGTCTAATAAAATTAATAAATATTTAGGTTTTTTGCAAATCTCATCAGTTTGCCTCCAAGCAATTAGCCAGAGTGTATTTCCATAGAGTATGCAATATACACAGGAATCATAGAGGGGTCATAAAGAACAAATTTGTCTACATAGGTGAGCCACAATATTTTTGCTTTGCCTAGTTTTAGGGGTAAATGGTGTGTTGTCTCCATAGCCTCCATCATGTAAGATAAATATACATTAAACAGGCATGGAGCCAACACACATCCATGTTTGAAGCCATGATAAGTCGCAGTATCTCTAAGAAAGAGGCCCTCAGTAGTTAGAGGAATGTTCACGGTTGTTTCTGTATGTAACAAAATAAAAAGCTTCAATAATCCTAAATCAATGCCCCATCTCTTTAATTTCATCCAAATGATGTCTCTATGGACCTTATCAAAGACTAAAGAAAATCTAGAAAGGCAACATACAATTAAGAACCCTGTGTTGTTAAAGCTTGAACTTTCAAAAGCTTTAGATCCAACTCGCTGGTGGCAGTGCCTAGCCCTTTATGGAAGCCTGTTTGATATTTCAATCAACCGCCCTCCTCAACACCTAGGCCATCACATTACCCATCGTGCCACCTGACTCACTAGAAGGCGCCCACCTCTCTCATCCCCTCCACCCAGTACAGCTGTACCCCTCAGTATCCTACCGCCTGCTGTTGTTACCTCTGAAAAGCACTCTGTTATGTATCTGTAATGTTGTACACCTCTGTCTGTAAAGCTCTCTGTTATGTATGTGTATTGTTGCATCCCTCTGTAAAGCGTTCTGTTGGTTCTCAGAGCTAT
Source organism: Ambystoma mexicanum (assembly GCF_040938575.1). Lineage (NCBI taxonomy): Eukaryota > Metazoa > Chordata > Amphibia > Caudata > Ambystomatidae > Ambystoma > Ambystoma mexicanum. Next base: position 965,704,508 of record NC_090928.1, on the reverse strand, counting down.
GTCTGCGCTCAATAAATACCATAATAATGATAAATAACAATAACAGCCCTGAATCCAGTACCCAGCTCTCTAGAGGTTTCAATAAATTGTTTCCAAAGACTTTGATGGAAACGTCCAGTAAAGCTATTGGATGATAATTTTCCGGTTTATACCACCCTCTCTTCTTGTAAATGGGTACTCTATGGGCCTGGTGCCATGTTGTCGGAAGGGTCTCACTTCAACTTGCATTACCAAATAGAACAACAAAAGATCCCTGGCTACATGTAAAGGTTAGCTCTTCAAACAACATATGTGAGCCATTTGGGGACTTGACCCTTAAATGGCTTTTAATTCGTTATGTGTTTCATATAAACATAACACATCAGCCAGCTCAAACGAACCAGTCCAATTAAGTAAACCTTTATAATTACGAGTATGAATACCAGTGTTAATCAATTTATACATTTCTGTATAATAATGGACCCATTTGTGTTTAGGTATATAATTTATATGTACACGTTTTGTTATAATATCATCACCTGCTATCAACGCCCACACTTTTTTCGGGTCCTGTCTATTTGAAGCTTCAATCGCCTTTTTGTATCTTTGCAGTAATCTTGATTGATTTCAGACAATATTTGTAGTGATGTCTGATCTGTTTTATTAATTTCTTTTGCAGTACTGTCTAATCTGTTTTATTAACTTAATATACTCGTCCCAACTTATACTGTGGCCCCATTCAAAACCCTTAACCTTGGCTTGCGTCTCCCTTTTCTTGCTTCTTTATCTCTGTGCCAAAAGGGCCAAATTGCTTCTTCCCCACAATGGCTATGCTAGAAATTGTTTTGCCATGCAAAATGTTAGTCCATTCAATAAAAGTAAAGGAAAAGGACCTAGTGGACAACGGGGTAATTATGAAATAGGTAGTTAAATAATAACGAGACAATTTATCTTCAATATATGTGATACCCTTCTAAATATTGGCGGCCACCAAGCATTCATTCAGGCATTTATTGGGTACAACAGTTCCCAAGTTAAGCTTCCAAGGAATACTCCTTGTGCGGCAGTTCGAGAACCAGGGTAACATAGGCATGATCACTGATAACTCTTAACTGCTAACTTTTCTGCTACTTCATAACATAGTCAAGACACAAAAAAGTAGATAATGATTGAGCGTACACGGTCATGTGATGAGGTAGTATTTCCAAATTTCAACTCTCACTCACTCTCCCGTTTAACATGAATATCCACCAGCTGTGAAGTGTCTTGCCCGACAACAACTGAATTATTAGACTTGTTTTGTTTGAACGTTGCCTGAAGTACGAATTGGAAGGTCCTTTTCTAACTACATCAGGTAGGTAGCCAACGTTCATCTAAATTTAACATTGCCTTTTTTGGAATAAAAAGTAATTGATTTGAAGGTAAACAAAAATGTTTCAATTGTCAACTGTGTATGCCCACGGCCTGGTGGCAGAATCTTGGTTAAATATAAATACAAAGCTATATCTGGTTTGATATAGTGGCCCATGAGGAGATGGTTATAAAGTCAAATGGTTTCCTGTGATTCATGCAACTGTAAGAGCAATCTGGGGCTGAAAGTTTCACCCACAACAGAATGGTGGGCCCAGCCCTGGATTCCCCTTTGTTCTCTGCTGGGAAGGCCTTTCCCAGGAGAACAAAACATAACCCCGGGGGGAGGGGGGAGAGGATGAGAGTTGAGCTTCAAAGGCAGCTCTACAACTACAATGGGGAAGTCACAATAAGGGAACACTCGCTGGAGTATCATATCAGGCAGACATGTGGGGGGATAAAGAGTACCTGCAGAGAGGATTTGTACCCAGTAAAGGGATCCCACCATCTTGAAAATGATTAAGCCATACTTCCTTCCTACGTCCCTTCCTAACTTCCTTCAGAGGAAGTTCCCTGGGAGTTAACATCAAGTGGTAAAACTTGTATTACAGCAGCAAGAAATGCCTGCTTAAAAAAGCTTAAAATTGACCAATTGCCGTGGCAGGTACTAAATCATCTTGAAGAATCATCTTTGAATCATCTTGGAAGAACCATCTTGAAGAGGATTCTGCTGGACACATGTTGGGATTCAAACGGCCCAAAGTCTCCAGCCATTGGGTTGAAAATAAGGATTTCTAAGGTACTTGTAGACGCTCTCCATACCCATTTCAGGGGAACATTTTAAATGAACTGCTATTAGAAAGCCTCACTGCTGCTTGACACTGGTGCCAAGGACTGTGCATGGTGAAGCGGCTGCCCTGCAAGTATCCCTGGAAACTTTCCTGGCTACGAAAAGGCAGAAGACAGTCCCACCTGTCCTCAGAGACCCAGGAAAGGGTCTTGCAGCACCCCAAGGAAGACTCTAGGGTATCTAACATAGGTCCTGCAGCCCTAACATTGTTCTAGGGACCCTATTAACAATTAACACCCCATTTTACTAGACATTTTTTAAACTTTAACTCAACTCACTACAAAGATCATCTGACTGCAACTTCATGTTCTTCACCGTTTAGACTGCCCATTGTCTTGCACAGACTGCATTATCTGTGTATTTGCTTTCAGGGGTGTGTTGCTAGTGTTTGTAATAGTTTGTCTTTTTATTGTAATTAAAATCTTATTTTTATAGATTCTTTATTGGACATTTCTTTTTTTTATACTTACAGCACTATAGTTTTTTGTATGCTGCTATGCTATCTCCCCCATCACTCCCCCCACCCCCGGAGAGTATAGCCAGCCCGCGACACATGCTACCTTTTAAAAGACGAAGAGGTATACCATTCATGTTGTGCCTGTTTCACCTTTATGAGTGGGATCGCAGCTGCCTTAGTACCAGAGTGGTGGGCCTGAGTTAGACTTAAGAAACCACTACTCATCTCTGTACTGCCTTTTGGAGCCTGATTGCATAGAAGTCAATCGAGTTGAAGAATGAACTGAAAGGCGATAAACGTTTGATGCAAGGGTGAGTGCACTGAATTCTACGTGTGACAGCATATTTGGAAGTGGAAACCCTCCAAATGAGTGCGAACTAGGAGGTATATGAGGCTTGCAGGACAATGATATAACCTGAACAGTCATTGCTAACAGGAAGGTTTATGTAACAGGTAGATACTTTTCGGAGTTCTGGGTCGATGACCGCTTCAATGGCAGTAGGCAGTGTCCTGACATGCCCGGCTGTCACCACACTGCTGCTCTATCCCTTTAATTCTTCTGTTTTCAGGGTAGTGGGTTGTGCTACTCTCTGAGCCACTGAGGAGCATATTTCTTCAATGTTTACAGTCCACTGGTGAGATTTCCGGCCCCTTACTGAGCAGGCCACGCATGCCAAGACAACCTCCATCGTTCTGGTTGAGATCTTTGCCAGCGTCTGCCCTTCCTGGTTTCATCTGTACCTTCCTAGCCTTCATTTCGGCCACACTGTTGTCACTCATGGGGATTGAAGGCAGCTAGTGTGTGCCGGGGGGACCCCAGGCCTTCAGTGCAGCAACACTGCTATCGTCACAGTCATGGTTGTTATAACTCTTCAGAGCTAGGAAGGTTAGGCCACACAATTGTGTACATCTTCAGTATTAATTTTACTCGAGTGAACAATGAATCCTATTTTTGCATCTTCACATTCAGAATACTTCAGCACATTTGCATATTGGTTGCCCTCCAACTCTGATTGCCCCGAGGGCCTGTATTCATGTCTTACATGCTTCTGCGAATACCACAAATCAAACTCTTTTAGACTGTTTGCTGTTCTTATTTGATAAGAACAATCGTTGTTTTAATGGCCTAGTTAGTTTGTAACATCACAGACTATTGTCTAATTAAACTCTTAAATGCCGCCTTTTATTCTCTAGGGATGCTGTAAAATCTAATTACCAAAGCGAGGTGTCCGTTTTGTGACTAGTAAAATAATGCGTCTTACCAAAGGCTCCATACTCTATGGACGAGCCAGGCCAAGATGTGTGCAAATGTACTTTTCATGAAATACGTTCTGCACGCCACAATATGTAGAGAGGTATTTGTTTTTGTTAGGTAAATAGGCATGCATGCCAACATTCAGACACACCTGGGAGGGAGCTGTCCACATGGAAATCGGGAGATGTACATTTTCCCATAGAAGTGCATTGGGGCTACAGTTATTTCGCCTAAATCGGGAGGGTTGGCATGTATGAATAGGTAACCTTGATTTCGGCATGTGCCTTTAAGTGCTGCTGTCCAATCGTGTTGATCAGCAGGATTACATACAATGTCGATTTCCTTTTGAATGAGACGCTTTCAATGACTTGGAATGACGACCATAGATAGATAGGGTGACGGAAGGTAAATACATTAGTTTCAAAAAGAGGAAAACGTTCAGAAGGGTGAAAAGAAAACAAGAAAGCAAAAGGGTAAGAGAAAGGTGACGGAGTACAGAGTGAAACTTCACCATTTATTAAAACAAAAAAGAAAAACATCAAGTCGTCAATAAAAACAGATTTTCCAATAAGGAGCATTTCCGGGGCAGGGAGTTAAAACAAAATGGTCGCCATTTGGTCATGCAGCCTAATGAAAGGCCTTCCGGAAAAACAGATTTGCTATGTATTAAATGGTCAACATTTCTTGGCGAGATCTAGAGAATAGAGAAAGATGGTTTGGAGAATAAACAAGCGGTGCTACCCACAGCACCAGGGGAGTTGCTAGGTCTGGAAAAGACCCGGGGCTACGCTGATGTCGGAACTGTTGGGACTGGGGGCTAGCTAGTCTTTTGGCTGTAGCTCCTGAGATTCTATCCGGGGCTACAACCAAAAGATCAGGGGCTATAGCCCCCTTAGCCCCTCCTAGCAACGCCCCTGCACAGCACCCTTTTTACCGGATGGTAGATACCTTAGGTGTCTTCAAATGAAAGAGTGAATTGTTTTTAAGTATCTTCATGGTCTCGCCCACCTTTATTTTTCTTCCTTTGCCTCTACCTAATAACCTACCTGATCTCTTGGTTCTCAGTCTCACTTTCTTCTTATAGTTCCTAAACCTCCCTAAATTCAGTCTCGTTTTCACTCCTCCTCGTGGAAGCTCTGGAATCCGCTGCCTTTGCCTATTTGGTCTTTACCATCATTTTCTGTCTTTCACTAATGTCCTGAGCAGGTAAAATAGGTCAATTATTCAATTTAACTCCCAATGTTTATTGTAATTGCTGTTATTAGCATTTACTGTTACATTAGTTGACAATGCACAGGGCACTGGTGAAAGCACTTCATAAATGCAAGGGAATCAAAAATGCATGGAGGGACCACTTACATTTACCCTTAGATTCAAAGGGATCCCTCCATGCATATCTAATCATTTCTAACAATTAATGAAAAACAAATATGTAAACACAGGCAAAAATGCCTTTTTCACCTTTGTTTTCCACTTCGTGTTGGAAAAAAGTGTAAATTCCTCCCGCAATTAACGACAGCTGGAAGCATTTACAATGGAAAACAACTGATTTTGGTAGGTGACCAAATTTCGTAGGATCTATTGGCTTAATGTCAACATGAAAATGTCTCACTGGCATTAAACCAACCATTTTTACAGGCATAGTGGGAGTGCACAACTGTAACTTGGTTGCGTTACCCCACTCCACCTGCAAAATGATTTGGTAGTTAATGTGTAACGCCTGTCTTTAGCACCTTCATGCCGTTCCGGGAGATATAAAAAATAAAGACCATTATCGATTCGGGTGTCATTTAAAATAGTGTACATCACACAGAGCACACTGCCATTGTTTGTACACGTGTGCAAATCGGACCCCCTTCATGACATTTTCATCAATTCCAAGACTTGGTGAGGGCAAGAAGATCAAAAAGTTTAAATCTTTTTTTCCCAATACGTTTTGCAAAAAGTGAAAGTTTCTCCCTCAATTAACGATGGCTGGATCCATCTTCAATGTATTCCTAAGGAATTCTTATGCTTTTAGCAGGTGCTAAAAACAGGTGGTTTTGGGGGGTTAGGGGGTGTAGGGCCAGGTAGCGCATACTGAGCAAGCTCCTGCAACCCTGTGCTTTCTTTTGATGCAGCAGGAGGATACCGCTGTTCCCAGCTGGAGTACAACGAAGTGTGCCCATGACTCAGTAGCGAGGAGTGTACTGGTGCAGTGAGGAGGCCCGCTGTGCCCAGATGATGGTGACAACAGAGTTGCGGAGAGTGTCTCAACCAAGATTGCATTAACCTCTGGGCCTCATTCTCTGTCTCCCGCCCACAAGAGGGTGTACCGTGGCATACACTGCTGGACACCCGGGGCTGCGAAAGTTCCAAACTGCCTAGGAACATCACCAGAAGCTAATGAAGACGTCCCGAAGGTCCTAACTTGGTGAGAGTCCGAGGTTCACTCCAGTGGTCGTGTCCAGGTCACCAGAAGCCGTCCAGAGGTCCGTGCTGCAGCTGCAGCTGCAGCAACGATGCACCGAAAGTTTCAAAACCGCGATCTTCCTAAACCAAAGTGACCTTTGCACCCGTCGCTGCCAGAAGTCATCAAAGGGTCCCAGGGGTCTTACTCTCATCTGCCAAGCCTTTATGGAGCCCACAGCAAGTTTCATCTTCACGGGACATCTACAGCCGGAGAAATCGTCAACCAAAGGAGAGCACTGCCAAGAGTAAAACTGCTGCACTTCAGAAAGACTTTGGTTCAATTTTTCTTGTGGACTCAGCATCCCAGTGGCTCCTTCTTCCAAGGGGGATCCATCATCGGAGGGAATCCTCGAGGGCAACCGAAAAACTCTGCCACTTCGCCTCCCAAGGCACCAAAGGTACTGAGATGAGGAAGAGCATCTTCTAGCATCAGGAGTCGTCCAGGGGTCCCAGATCCGTCTTGGATCATGTTCTCCTGTGGCCTCTCATGTACTTTGGGGTGGTAGAACCTTTTAAAGAAAGCAGAAGGTTATTGCACATTATTGGACTGGGCTGTAAAAGACAAGATAAGTTACTCCCTAATTTTTCCATTACAGGTTGCCCAGGGGGAGGGCATCTTCACACATAATTGTATATCTAGTCTAAAGAAAATAATTCTGCCACTCTTCATAACTAACCTGCCTTACTTCCATAATCTATGCTGTTACACCTCACTTAAGAATTCACATGCCTATTTAACACTATCTGCAGTTAGTGCATTTATTACTGAATTTAAGAATTGTGTGGTACCACATAGAATGTATATAAATGCCATTCTTTGAATAGTATTCTCCAGAGTCCAAATATTCTTATTCATATGTGTATGTTTTGGTAGCAACCATATGTTATATAAAGAAGCTGTGTTCTCCCCTAACATAGTGTGTGGACATTCCTTTGTGGGGGGTTGGGGATTCACTGTACGTAAGAACCTGCCCGCATCACCTCCTGAGAGCTAAGTCTTGGTTGCTCATCCATTCTACTATATAGAGAACCTTGGCTGGGGTTGCTCTGCGCCTTTGTCCCAACCATATAGAGGACAGAAGTACAGATGCACCCCTCCAGTCTTTACACTCTGCAACTCTATTATGGCAATAACAGCCAATCCAACAGGCCGGATCGGGTGGTAAGGGCACGGGGCACAAGTTATAACTTAACAATGGGCACTAGCACTGTTACCCGGATCTGTTGTTATTGCCATTAGCACCCTGGGTTTCCAATCTGGAAACCCAGCATTTTGATAACAATTTATTTTCTTTGAATGAACGGGACGCCTTGCAGCAATTGGCCGCTACGGAGACGGAAGGCGGGGCTCCATATGTAGCTCCTCTTCCATTTCCTTTGCAGGCCAAGATGGAGCCTGGACTGTCAGTTGCGCCGCCGCCAAAAGAATAAGGTAAGTGGGCTAGGAAGGTTGGGAGGGGAGAAAACAGTGACCAGAGGGTGGAGGAAGGTTGGTGTACGATGGCAGGGCGGGGAAGCAGCTGTCAGGCAGCTCAGAAACACGGGCTGAGATCGTGGGGTTCAACCCGCGATCTGTGCAACCTGATTGCTTGGGTCCCGGGTGATAATGAGAGTTTCAAATAAAAAAAAGTTCTACTATGCGTCTATTGAGTATGCATCTAACCAACCTAAAGCCCTTTCTTGCGCTATTGAAAGTTATGAAAAACAGAATACTTCCTGTACAACCACATGCTTCTGGATACTGAATGTCAAAATTTGGCATTGTTCTTTTCCGACAAGATAAAGGATATGCGGAAAGAAATACCTTCTTTACCTATTGATAACATATATTTACCTTGTAAAGAAAAGAAAGGTTTGGATTATTTTATTCTCCCAGTCACTGATGAAGCCAAACATTTTTCTCTAATGCAGAAGAACAAAGCCACTTACTTTGCAGATGAACCGAGCACAGCCTCCAAAGTCAAGTGACATTTCCAATTCTTCCTTGTTTTTTCTAGCTGATAAACCTAATAGTTCGTTCTGGCTGCTTCCCAAACTCCCTAAAAATAGAGCATGTCTCCCTGTTACTAAAAATACCTAAACTTGACACAAGTTGTATGGCTAATTACAGACCAGTCATCTCTACCATTTTTGGGCACATTTATTGGAAGAGTTATGTCGGAGCAGCTGAATGGCTGGATACATAATCAAAATGTACTTGCACCATGTCAATCAGGTTTCAGACTGGCTGTAGTACTAAAACAGTTACATTACACTTCCTTGATGATATTTACAGAATCTTGGATGACGATGGCTTCTGTCTGTTAGCACTGTTGTGCCTGTTGGCCGTTTTGACACAATTGACCACAAGACTTGAAACTTTATCCTGTAGAATGGGGATCAGAGGTCTGGTATTAGACTGGTTCAGTTCATTTTTGATGAATAGAAATTAAAGGGCAGTGATGGGGACTTCCCAATCTAAATCCTTTTCAGTTCCTTTTGTAGTCCTGCAAGGGCCTATTCTCTCTGCCTTGCTTTTTAATGTATACATGAAGCCGTAGGGACTTTGGCCTCTAACTATTGAGTTGATATACATCAATATGTTGACGACACCAAGTTAAATCTAAAAAAGACAGGATGCAACTTTGTGATTGTCTAACCGAGATTGAGAATGGATGTCATCACATTTTTTTTAAACTAAATTGTAAGGCAGAATCCTGTGCAGTGCCCTTAGGGACCACTACACACAATTAAGACTACAAGTGGTAATACAAGTTCACCTTTGGTACAAGCCTGTACTACACTGTTAAAGTGGTAGAAGTAGCAGAGCAGCCAGGCTTATCTCAAGAGTATATGAGCAGTAGCAGAGATTACACAAAGGGACCCCTTTACTGTGACTCAAGCAAACACTGACTCAAGATTTCATAAGTACATTTATTTTTAAACCATCTGTTATAAAACACAACACTTCTATAAATTCAAAACCACACGTAAAATACACCACACACAACCAATTCCACTTGCTTCAGTAAATTCAAGGTAAGTACATTAGGATTTGACAGACCGGTGTTGTGGTACTAATGCGTACCCGCGGATAGAAATGCTCAGAAAGTTAAAACACACTTTGTACTTAAGAATTTCAAACAAGGGAAAAGTGAATAAAAATCATAGACAATACTTTTTCAAGGCAAGGAGACTCGAGGACTTATTCAAAGATACAGATTAAAGTCAATAGGCCTGCGCCAGTGTCAATGGAGCAGATGCTCAGTTGCTGAGGATCACACGTTGAACAGTTCGAGATTCGAGCTGCCAAGAGTTCGTAAAGATTGTCAAATGGAAGGAAAAGTTATAAGAGGGAGGGAAGAAAGAACAAATCTTGGTGGAGGAAAAGGGTTCACCCCGATTCCGGATGGTCAGACGGAGAGAATGGCCAAATGTGCACAGTACCTTATTCCGTTGGAGAAAAGGTGGTGCCACGGCAGTTGTTCCTGGTAGTTCCTGCAGACTCATGCTTCCTGCAGAGTCAGTCATGGGGGCAAGAAGGAGGATGTCTGGAGCGATGTGCACTAACAAGGGATGAGGCCAGCAGCAGCGAAAAAAGACAACAATGAATAAAAGGTGCACTCCTTTAAATCAGGAGAGGGCTCTTCTGATGGCTATCCGGACCACTACAGCACAGCAGTGATTTTGACCCAGGAGAGGATTCTCTGACTGAATAAAAGACGAGCTGGTTGATCCCACCATGCTCAAGTGAAGAAGACTCCGGATTGGATCTTCTCTTAGTCGTTGAAGGGGTAGATAAATCAGGACTGACTCAGGGTTGCAGCAGCCATTTTCTTCTCCGTTTCTCTTTGGTTCCTTGTAGTTCCAGAGGTGACTCTGCTTTCTAGATCAAGAGTCCTGCCTTTTATGCCAAAATCCCCCATTTACACAGCCTGGCTGTCAATCACTCAGCAGGGGGGTTGTCCAGCCCGGACAACCACCTCAGCCAATCAACACAAAGTGCGACTTGGTTCTCCAAGGAGACCCTGTGCAGGGGGTGACTACACCCCTCCCTCACATTCAGCCCACATAGACACCCAGACGCCAGAGGGCTTCTGGTCAGAAGCCCGCCAAAGGTCGGCGAACAAAGGAGGCAAGCCTGGTTTGCCACGCAAAGAAAGACCCAAGAAGATTGTTAACAAAAAGACATGGCGATTAAACCCAACCTGAGCTGAAATAAAAAGTAATTGGGCTAGCGGATTTAAAGTTCGAGGCTACTAAAATAGTCTAAAACTGAACCACGTTATGTAATATAATCGCGGTAGGAAAATTAGGGTAGATACCACTGCCACCAGCCAAGCCTTAATGTTAAGTGAGCGAAACAATGCTCCAAGAGGTACAGATAAAAAGGGCTAAGAATTAACCCTTTCCAATACTCCATGTAAGATGGGGTGTACTGGATCTGTGGTTAAATGATTGTGTAAAGTTAATGGCAACTTTACCCTTTTCTGGGGGACAGTAGTCAGCCCCAGAAATGGAGTTGGTGGGAAGTCTAAAAGACAACCCTGTGTCACTGCATTGAAGGTGGTGTGTAACAACCAAAAGAGTGGGGCTACTGAAGTGGTGTACTCCAGAGTCCACAATCACAAAAAACGATGAAATATACATGGCAAAACACAGGTAGGAGTGGGGGGGGAAAGCTCACACTCTTACCAAGTGGACAAAATAAACTCCAGAAATCCAGCAAAGCTGCTGAGGGACTGACTAGGTAAGGGAAATTAGCCATAGAATGAGAATTCTCCCTAACACTCTCCCTCCCCCCCCAGACTAAGGGACAGGAGGATTTAATCCACTCCTGGATGGATCTCATACCTCTAGTCAGTTATAAACACCCTAGCGAGACCATCAGCATTTTGGTGGTGACTTCCTGCTCTGTGCTCAATGGGAAAATCAAATCCTTGTAGACAGATTGACCATCTGAGTAACATCGGGTTTTCCCCTTTCATTTGCATCAGCCATCTCAAGGGTTGGTGGTCAGTCTGAATAATGAAGGTAGAACCATACAAGTATGGCCTAAACCTCTTCAGTGACCACACAATAGCAAAACATTCACGTTCTATTGTTGCCCACCTTGTCTCAGGATCCTTTAACATCCTGCTGATGAAACAAATGGGGTGTTCCCTACCTTTCTCATCCAGTTGACTAAGGACTGCACCTATACCTACATTAGAAGCATCAGTTTGTACAATGAAGGGTTGGTGATAGTCAGGAGCTCTTAGGACTGGAGCTTGACAAGGGGCTTTCTTCAGATCTTCAAAGGCTTGATGGCACTCCTCATTCCACCTGACCTTTTTAGGAAATTTGGGAGAGGAGATGACATTCAAGGGAGAAGCTGTGGTCCCATAGTTCTCAATGAAGTTCCTGTGATACCCAGTGGGACCTAGGAAGGCTCTCACTTGGTTGTGAGTAGTAGCGGTGGCCCAGTTTTGTACAGCGTATACTTTGCTAGGTAATGGCCTTATTTCCCCTCCTCCTACCTCATGTCCAAGGTAGACGACTGTACTCTGACCAATTTGACATTTACTTGCCTTTATGGTCAGATGGGCCTGTTCCAGAGCCTGCAATACATAGCCTAGGTGATCAATACGTTCTTTCCATGTAGGGCTGAACACCTCAATGTCATACAAGTATGCCATGCAGAAGTCCTCCATCCCATTCAGAACTTGATAGACCATCTTCTGAAATGTAGCAGGTGCATTCTTTAGTCCAAAAGGCATTACCTTGAATTGGTAGAGGCCAGCTGGGGTGGAGAATGCAGTTTTCTCCTTGGCATGGTCTGTCAGGGCTATTTGCCAATAGCCTGACGTTAGGTCAAAAGTGCTGATGTACTTGGCTGCACCAAGTTTGTCCACCAGCTCATCTTTCCTAGGCAAAGGATGGGCATCCGTCTTTGTGACTGTATTTAGAGCTCTATAGTCCACGCAGAATCTCAACTCCTTGGATCGTGCCTTTGGTACAAGCACAACTGGGCTAGACCATGGGCTAGTAGAGGGCTCTATAACACAGAGATCAAGCATATTGTTGACCTCATTCCTTATATTGTCTGACATTCTGTACCCCCTATTTTTGACAGGCAAGCAGTCATCAGTGAGTATATCATGCTGGCCCCAAGGGGTCAAGCCTGGTGAGAGTGAGAACAGGGAGGCAAACTGATTTAACAGTAACTTGCACTCATCCTGCTGGTCAGCTGTGAGACTGGAAGAGAGATTAACTCCTTCCACTTGCTCATCTAAAGGTAAGCCTCTGAGGAGGTCAGATAGAGGTTCACTCTCCTCCTGAGCTGAAGCTAAGAGCAATGATCCTATGTCAGGTCTAGAGACATAAGCCTTTAAACGGTTGGTGTGAAAGACTCTGGGAGCCTCCTTAGGTCTGCCTAAATCCACCAGATCGTTCACCTCTCCAAGTTTACCCACAACTTTGAAGGGTCCTATCCATTTGTCTTGCAAGGCCCTCTGCCTTTTGGGGATCATAACAAGAACAAGCTGGTCTTGAGTAAACTTAGCCTTCTGGTCATGCCAATGTTTGACCAGAGCTTGACCGGCCCTCAAGTTATCACTTGCCTCTGCCATCATGTGTGACATTCTCCTCCGAAGACCTATCGCATAGTCAGTCACTCTGACTGGCTTGGGGGAAGGAGCACTCTTCAACCCCTCCTTAATCAGGGCCAATGGAACTCTGATTGGACGGCCATAGAGAAGTTTGAAGGGACTGTAACCTACTCCCTCCTGAGGGACTTCTCTATATGCAAAGAGAAGGCATGGCAGTAGAAGGTCCCACTTTATTTTAAGGTGTTCTTCTAAAGCACCTATCATGCTCTTCAGAGTTCTGTTAACCCTCTATACCAGTCCATTGGTTTGGGAGTGGTAGCAGTCGAGAACTTGTAGGTGACTCCACATGTTTTCCACATGGCTTGCATGTAGTAGGACATAGCATTTGTTCCCCTGTCAGATATCACCTCCTTAGGAAAACCTACTCTGGTAAAAATACCAAGTAGGACCTTAGCCACAGCCGGAGCCATAACAGTCCTCATAGGTATGGCTTCAGGATACCTAGTGGCATGATACACTACAACCAGGATAAACCTGTTGCCTGAAGATGTGGAAGGGTCTAGAGGACCAACAATGTCAATCCCAGCCCTCTAAAAAGGAACCCCCACCACTGGGAGAGGCACCAGTGGTGCCACATTCTTGGCTCCACTCTTACCAGAGGTTTGGCAAGTGTGGGAGCTCCTGCAGAACTTGTCTACTTTTTAACCCATCTTAGGCCAGTAGAAGTAAAGAGAGAGCCTTTCCTTGGTCTTCTTAAAACTTAAGTGACCAGCCAAAGGTATCTCATGGGCTAACGGCAGAAATTGGAGTCGGTTCACTAGAGGTACTACAAGTCTTTTGCAGTCTACGTGGGTTGACTTAGTCGGTTCATTGTAGAAGAGGCCCTCTTCCCAGTGCAACCTATACTTTCCAGGCTCAGTCCCATTGAACTGAGAAGCTGCCTGTAGGCGAAGACCTTCAAGAGTAGGACACTCTCTTTGTCCTCTGCTGAAATCTGTCCTGTTGGGTCCACCTTCTGCCAGTAAAGACTGCAGCTCACAATGGTCAACAGGGTCAAGATCTCCAACCAGAGTAAGATCTTCTTCTAGATCTGATTCCTCAGTATCTAGTTGAACCATACAGGGTTGAACCTCACACTCAGCCTCAGCTGGTGGAAGAGTCACTGAAGTGACTTTGGACAGTCTTGGAGATGTCCTTCTGGGCACAGGAGTACTTGCTGGTTTCTTGCTGGCAGACTTGGGTTTCCCCTTTGTCTCTTTCTGTCCTGCAATAGCAGTAAGTAAGTCCTGTGGACTTGGGGTGATAGTTTCCTCTATCATGTCCCCAGGAGAGCCTCTCAAGGTTCTCTCCCTTGCAGACCTTGTGAGCTCCTGCTTCCTTCTGCTGAGGGTACTAGACACAACTCCAAGAGTTTTAAGGTCATTACCCAGCAGGACCCTCCCAGGTACGTTATTTTGCACACTCACAGGTATTCTGACAGTCATGTCATTACACTGGATGAGAGCTGGTAACTGGGGAACCATTTGCACAGGGCCTCCAGCTAACTTGGTAAGGTGTTTGGGTGCCTAAGCAACATCCTCCACCTTGAAGAAACATTCATCAACCATAGTTATGCTGGCTCCATTGTCTCTGATGGCAGGGGTTTCCTGACCATTCACAAAAACACTATCTTTGTAATACTCTTTAGTATTACCTGGGATTGAGTAATAGACATCTAAGTTCTGTTGTTCCCAAAGACCCAAGGACACTAAAGAAACACTAGCTGAGACTCTCATGGGCTCATCATCAAGTAATTGAATGTTTCCACTCGCTATAAGTACTTCATCCACCTGGGAGAAGGCTAAGAAGACAGTGTGGACCCCTGAAGGTTTACCCTTATATCTGGGATCTACTTTCACATGGTCAGTTAACCCACAAACAAAGCATTTACCAAATGCTCTAATGAATGAAGGTTTGGTCTGACCTCCATCTGGTTTGGGACCAGATGGTACACTAGCCTGATTCGGTTTCCCTTGTGGCTTACCCTGGTTATGTTTGGGGCCCTCTTTTGGATGGGAATTATTGGAATTATCCTTGTTGTCTTTCTTTGGCTGATTTCCCTCATCCTTCTTCTGAGTTGCCCCAGAATCCTTGGGAGTAGCCCTGTTGGCAACCCACAAGTCAGCAGCCTTAGCTAACTTCTTAGGATCTATCTCCTTGGAAACAGCCAAGTGCTGTCTAAGCTCAGGGGAGCAGACATCAAAAATAGACTCCAACATTACAAGATTCCTCAAACCTTCATAAGAGTTTAATTTATAACCCTTAACACAACCATCTAAGTTTTTCAAACATTCACACACCCAGGAAGCCCAAAGGGTACCATCATGCTTTTTGAGGGTCCTAAACCTCTTAGGTACTGGGAAGGGATCTTCCCAAATCTAGCTATTAACGCTAGCTTCACACACTCATAGTCCTGTTTATCCTCCTCCCCCAATTCCAGCATCACTTGCAACAGGGGGAAGCCTAGAGAAAAGCCAATGAATCAACTGATTCCCTGAGATACCTTGAATCCCATGATTGTACTCAAACATTGCTAACCAATCCAAAACATCAAGTTTAGTCTCATAGATAACAATCATTTCCTTTGGCATATGGGGTCTCTTAGGGCTGGAAGACCTAGAAGACTCTGGGAGAGAAGCATTTTCTACAGACAATTTCTTAATTTCTAGTTCATGGTTCAGTTCCATTTCCCTAAGCCTTAACTCTTGATGTTTCATGGCAGTTTGTGCATCATTACTCAAGTCTCATTTTCTCTAGTGCAATAAACCCAGGAGTATGTGTAGGACCTGTGTGGGTCCCAGTGGACAGAGGTTGTGGTTGCTGAGCAGGCAAGGGGTGGGTAGGAACTCCTAACAAAGGGTTATCTACTTCTTCTTCAACACTCTCAGAATCAGAAACATCAGTATCCACATTTGCTGGAGGGGTAGGCCCTTCTGACCTACTCTCCAGACTTTGTTTTCCCAATAACTTAGCAACCAGTTCAGAATATTTTCCTTTACCAGAGAGACTCCTCTCCCTACACATGGTTCTCAAAACCTCAGCAGTGTAGTTTAAGAGACCCTCTTCAGTGTAGCTTTGCATATTTGACATGATTTCTCAGTTAATAGAACTAGTCATGTTTAGCCTTGTGGTTAGTTGAACCCAAGCAATAGCAACACTAAGTGTAATCACTATACTTTCAAATCCTCACCGCTGTACACCAGTGTTAGGCAGAATCCTGTGCAGTGCCCTTAGGGACCACTACACACAATTAAGACTACAAGTGGTAATACAAGTTCACCTTTGGTACAAGCCTGTACTACACTGTTAAAGTGGTAGCAGTAGCAGAGCAGCCAGACTTATCTCAAGAGTAAATGAGCAGTAGTAGAGATTACACAAAGGACCACAATTACTGTGACTCAAGCAAACACTGACTCAAGGTTTCAGGTAAAAAAATATAAGTACATTTATTTTTAAACCATCTGTTATAAAACACAACACTTCTATAAATTCAAAACCACACGTAAAATACACCACACACAACCAATTCCACTTACTTCACTAAATTCAAGGTAAGTACATTAGAATTTGACAGACCGGTGTTGCGATACTAACGCGTACCCGCGGATAGAAATGCTCATAAAGTTAAAACACACTTTGTACTTAAGAATTTCAAACAAGGGAAAAGTGAATAAAAATCATAGGCAATATTTTTTCAAGGCAAGGAGACTCGAGGACTTATTCAAAGATACAGATTAAAGTCAATAGGCCTGCGCCAGTGTCAATGGAGCAGATGTTCAGTTGCTGAGGATAACACGTTGAACAGTTCGAGATTCGAAATGCCAAGAGTTCATAAAGATTGTCAAATGGAAGGAAAAGTTATAAGAGGGAGAGAAGAAAGAACAAATCTTCGTGGAGGAAAAGGGTTCACCCCGATTCCAGATGCTCAGACGGAGAGAATGACCAAATGTGCACAGTACCTTATTCCGTTGGAGAAAAGCTGGTGCCACGGCAGTTGTTCCTGGTAGTTCCTGCAGACTCACGGTTTCTGCGGCTTCAGTCGTGGGGACAAGAAGGAGAACGTCTGGAGCGATCTGCACTACCCAGGGATGAGGCCAGCAGCAGCGAAAAAGGCAACAATGAATAAAAGGTGCGCTCCTTTAAATCAGGAGAGGGCTTTTCTGATGGCTTTCCGGACCCCTACAGCACAGCAGTGATTTCGACCCAGGAGAGGATTCTCTGACTGAAGAAAAGACGAGCTGGTTGATCCCACCAGGCTCAAGGGAAGAAATTCCAGACTGGATCTTCTCTTAGTCGTTGAAGGTGTAGATAGCTTAGGAATGCAGCAGGGCTTCACCGGGATTCAGGGTTGCAGCAGCCGCCTTCTTCTCTGATTCTCTTTGGTTCCTTGTGGTTCCAGAGGCGACTCTGCCTGCTAGCTCAAGGGTCCTGCCTTTTATGCCAAAATCCCTCATTCACACAGCCTGGCTGTCAATCACTCAGCAGGGGGGTTGTCTGGACCGGACAACCACCTCGGCCAATCAACACAAAGCGCGACTTGGGTCTCCAAGGAGACCCTGTGCAGGGGGTGACTACACCCTTCCCTCACATTCAGCTTACTGAGACACCCAGACGCCAAAGGGGGGCTTCTGGTCAGAAGCCCGCCAAAGGTCGGTGAACAAAGGAGGCAAACCTGGTTTGCCACGCAAAGAAAGACCCAAGAAGGATGTTAACAAAAATAAATGGCGATTAAACCCAACCGGAGCTGAAATAAAAAGTATTTGGGCTAGAGGGTTTAAATTTCGAGGCTA
Source organism: Ambystoma mexicanum (assembly GCF_040938575.1). Lineage (NCBI taxonomy): Eukaryota > Metazoa > Chordata > Amphibia > Caudata > Ambystomatidae > Ambystoma > Ambystoma mexicanum. Next base: position 965,686,768 of record NC_090928.1, on the reverse strand, counting down.
CTAAAATAGCCTAAAACAATACCACTTTATGTAATATAATCGCGGTAGGAAAATTAGGGTAGATACCACTGCCACCAGCCAAGTCTTAATGTTAAGGGAGCGAAACAATGCTCCAAGAGGTACAGATAAAAAGGGCTAAGAATTAACCCTTTCCAATACTTTTTAACTATGGAGTTGATATACATCAATATGTTGATGACACCAAGTTAAATCTGAAAAAGACATGATGCAACTTTGTGATTGTCTATCCGAGATTGAGACATGGATGTCATCACATTTTTTTAAAACTAAATCTGGCCAAATTGAGTTTATTTTATTTTCCAATTTACAAGGGGAAGTGCTGAGCTGGTATTTGAATTCGAAAGTTTTGGGGTGTTCTCCTGAATTTTCTTCCTTCGCTAAACCATTAGGTTTTTGCTTGGTCCCCAATATTACTTTTTTACAGCATATAGATATGTTAGCAAAATCAGCTCATTTCCAGCTATCTGCATCAATTCAGTAAAAAATGATGTTTCTTCTGATCATTTTCATTTTTTAGTACAGTCTTTGCTTTTATCCACGATTGACTTTGGCAATTCACTTTAACTGGTATTCAACAAACATCTATTGCTCCACTAAATGTTGTTTTTCATGCAGCTACTCGCCTAGTTTTTGGAGCACAAAGGTTTTAAAGTATTACTCTAATCCTGTAGTCCCTGCATTGGTTGTCTTTAAAAACTAGGATCATCTCCAAATTGCTATGCATAGTCTACAAAGCAATCCATCTTCAGACTCCTGGCTACCTGGCAGTGCATTGAGAATCTCTGTGGGGCCTAGAGGCCTTGGCAGCCAGGTCTCTCTGCTCTTGTAAGTACCAAAGTTCAAACATGTAAATCCTGCAAAAATATCCCTTTCAAGTGCTGCTGTGTCTTATTGGAACTTGTTACTACCTGACCTACTTAAAATACCTCAATATTTGCAGTTTCTGAAAACTTTGAAAACATGTCTTTGGAAGTCCACTTTTAAATATTACGTTTTATCTGTATTTGGTTTACAGTTTTTTTTCTCTGTTTGTGATTTTAATGCTCTTTGAACTTTTGTATCCTGAATTGTATGTGTTGTTATTTTTAATGCATTTATGTTTTATATATGTGAATTATTGTAAAGCACTCAGATGCATTTGTGCCTAGTTCGCCATATAAAATCTTAAATAAATAGGAGAGTCAGTATTTTCCAATCAAGTGTCTGCCTGTAGGGGTAGGGAGAGCACTAATTGACACTGAACAAACCCACTGAAACCTGGCTGGGCCCAAATGGGATCAATTGTTCTAACAGGCAACTCTAACACTGTGATGGATAAGGAGAAAGACAGGTCAAGGAGAAACAGATGGGGCGAGGTCAGATAGGTAAGGATATTTTGTGAAGCTGGACTTAAGGAATTCATAGAGGGAGATAAACACTGAGGTGAAAGACTTCTGTTACTACTCAAACATTTATGGAACATACTCACAAATTGACCATATTATGATAGATGGTGATTTGTAGGTCCATCTAGGTGTAGAGAGCATAGAAGTGATCACCATTTCTGAAAACACACCGTATTTTGTAATATAAAACAGAGCTGATGGAGGAACATAAAAAGAGAACATGCTGCTTTTAGATCTGATACGTCTTTCTGAGATGTAGAAGAAAATCAGAGTTCTTTACCAAAAAGGAAGGTAATATCTTATCATTCCTATGTTTTGATCCAATGAATGCAACTACAAGGGACTCCTCGATGGCAAAGGCTTCCTATCTTACAGAACTTACAATTAAAGAAGGGGAACCTCTTCTGCAGACAATCAAAGAACTAGAAGGCATACATAGGCATTGTGGCCCTGTCATGGGGGTGAGGAGGTGGGGAGCCCTGGGGAGCCCACCCTAGCCCAACAGAGGTGCCCGAGTACAAGCAGGCCCCCTTCCCAACTCTCTTTACCTGCGGTGATGGTGGCTTCCAGGCCACAGCAGAGCAGAACCCGGCGTAAACGTGCTCCCTGATGCCTGAGCAGTGGGTGTAGAACAACCTATGAGGCCGATGTAGCAAAAGGTCAGGTACGAGAAGGAGTGACTGTGATGTGGGCCGAAAGAAGGCACCATTTTCTATTCCCTGAGACTACTAAGCAGGGATAGAAGAGGGAAAGTTAGAAGATCCCTCGGGAGTCAGCTATCCAACGATTTAGGGAAAACACCATTAGCCCAGAAAGTGAAAGACAGATAGGGGTTACCGTTCCTAGTGCTACTAACATTCCCTGATGGGGACGTCTGGGTTAGGGAGGCAGGGGCAAGGCCTGGGTAGACCAGAGAGAGAGGGCCAGCCCTAGCACCAAATATCCCAAGCCCGCTAGATCCAGACACCATTGATACAAGAGATACGACTTTCCCATCGATAAGGAATTTTAATAAACACCATTGAAATAAACATCAGAGTCAGCATGGTCCTTTGTGGTGGGCTACCCTGTCACATGCAGTGTCAGAATGGGATCGGACAGATCCCAAAAAAGAGATTGCCCATGCCATTAAAAGACTTTTACCCGGATGGAGGAGATGCATCCCCAGGAAGACCTATTGGAGCATCTAGCACCAGGAACCAGAATTGCGGGGTTGATTTTTCAACCGTTGACCACCCGTGCCCATGTACCAACCCAAAGTTTGCTCTGGGAAAATTCCTAACACGTCCAAAGTGCACATGAACATTATATCCCTGTTGATGAAAAGACCCTGATTCAGACAGACTTGCAAGTGGACTTACCTTCGGACTGTGTGGGATATTTTGCTCCAGTTTATCGGTCCCAACAAAAGTCTGAATATGACATTCTGACATTACTGAGTCTGGCCCGGTATCCAGCCAAATTTGAGCACTCTTAGTAAATTGGTCCACAGAACCCCTTCACCTTCAAGCAGGTATTTGGGCGCTTCTTTTTGGATACTATCTGGGAGACTGAATTAAACTTAAGGAGAGCTGAAGAGTTTGCCAGAGAAGCAACATGGGAAGCCTTCAGTGTCTGGATTACGGCCAAAGCCAGAAAGACAGAGGGATTGCTACCCAAATGACAGTGACGCTACCCTGTCTGAAGAGGTTGAGGGATCTGTGGTTAAGGCTAGGCCCTTGGATCCAATCTCCATACACAAGGAATTCCAGCTGAAGTCAAAGACTGGCAGCCAACTGGAATTTGAGAGCCAGAATGTTCCACATTAGATCGGGAACAGGGATACCCTACCAAAGACAAATGCGAAGAGACTCTCTAAGGTTGTCTGTCACATCGCTCGTCACTCTGAGAGAAGGTAACGGGAAGGAGGAATCCAGTCCTTTCCCCGCTAAGCAGCAGGCTCAGAACATACTTAAGACGAGTCCCGACTACCAGAGAACCATACTCCAAGTATGTCCAAAGCCGGGTACCTCGTTGGAGAATGAAACCAGCAAAAGGCTCAATCAGAATATTGAGAAGGAATTCAAAAATGGTCGTACCACTCCAATACTATCTGAACTACAGGAAAACAACCATTCCCAAAAGGTGAAGAGGGACGCAGACCAGGGAATCCCAATCTGGAAACTTAACCCTTTTTCTGAAGAAGAAGAAGGCCCTTCTGAAGAAGAGGTAGCCCATTTACGGGCGGTGGTACTCCAACAATGGCCTTATGTGGAAGAGGGGAAACTGTTGTTCCAAATGGGGGAGGAGAATGCGTCGGCCCTTACAGGCAGGGACGCAAGCCCAAAGGATACATCCTCAAACCAGTGTTCCATGGGAAAATTTAAAGGGCAGAGGAAGAAGGCAAGAACTCCCATAAGATGCTCTAGGGCCCAGTTGTTGTACACCCACAGTGATTTCCTGGAGCATGAATATTGCATGCAGGTGAAGGTGCATGAGCAGATCATCTGGGCATTCATAGACTCTGGCAGCACTTACAGCACCATCTGTTCAGAGTTTCTACTTCCAGATAGCCAGTTTGATGAAAGTCATAGAGCAACCTGTTGTGTCAATGGCGACTGGGTTACATATCCATCAACCAGAGTGTCTTTCCAAACTGGGGGAAAGGTTTGTGAAACCAGGGTTCTGGTGAATCAGACCTTCCGGAGGACCTTATCATTGGAAAGAAATTCCCTGCGTTCAACCAATGGATGGCTTCGCTATGTTACCAAGGACCAACGAAAAAGTCCTGAATAGCCAGAGTGAATCGGAGGACTAAGTGCGATGCTTGTGGAGGCAGAGTGTACATATCTTATCAGTGCCCAAGAAGACCCCTAACTCGAGCCATGCAGAACCAGGCAGGAAGGCAGATTGAATCCATAAAAGTAACCAGGGAGTACCAACAGGAGAAAACACCTCCCGAGTCAAGGTAACATCCGTGGAAGGGCTGCTGGAGATGCATGGTGAGACCCAAGAGGCTACGTCCCTTTAACACCAAGAGACCCTGGCTTTACTAAATGAGACCCTGTCTAAAAATCCAAAATCCAGGCAGGTAGTTCAAAAGCATGGGCAAGAGATCCCAGAAACCAACTGCAAAGCAAGGGTGGAGGTATCTGACAGGGCCATCGTTGTGGAGCCCACCCTAGCCCAACACGGGTTCCTAAGTGCAGGTAGGTCCCCTCCTCAGCCCTCCTTACCTGCAGTGATGGTGGCTTCCAGGCCGCAGCAGAGCAGCAGCCGGAGGAGACGTGCTCTCTGATGCCAGAGCAGCAGTATGCTGACACAACACTGGCCGCCTAATGCAGGAGGACGTGGATTGCATAAAAGCAAGGGGTGCCAGAGCACCCACAACACAGGACATTAAAGAAATCAGGCTCCAGCTGACGGCGTCAGCTGGAGCCTGCACCGGGACAAGCCTCCACTAGCCCACCGGGGAAATCTTATTAGTAAATAAAGACCCCACTATACAACCAGGGATGTCATTATTATTTTAAAAGGCCCTTCAGGCCTCGAACAGCAGAACGACCGTGGACCCTAGCAGGGTCCATGTTGGAAAGGAGTGGGGCTTTCCAGCCCTTTTAAGCACTCCCATGGCCTTCCCTGTCACACCCATGTGAGCCAGGTAAGTGATTGAACAGGATGAGTATCCAATCCTGGCAGGAGGGGTCTATTTAAGGAGGTATGTGTGAGTGTACAAGTGTGGGTTAGTTGAGTGAGGACATGAGGCAGTAGAGGACGTCTGAGAAAGCAGAGGAGGTGAGAGTGTTTGGAGTGCAAAGGCTATTGTTAAGGAGGGGGTCTGTGGAGTGTTTGTGCGAGAGAGGGGAGAATGTGAGTTGTAGAGTAGTAGTGGTGGAAGTGGTAGTAGTAGTTGGGAGAGAGTAGGAGAACTGGGTGAAGGAGATAAGTAGTAGAGTGATAGTCGGAGGTAGAGAGGTGTGCAGGGCACCATATCCCAGAGTGCCCCTGGGGGTCTGACCAGGGCCAGCCAGAGAGCAACAGGCTGGGGTGCATGGCAAGGAGCGGGGCAGCAATTGGTATTGATGGGATGTTTGAAGGAGGATGGGGAGAACCCGTGCAGGATCACATTGTGTTGTAGATGGCCCTGGGAGGCTGCTGAATGTGCTGGCCCCTAAACAAATGAAGCTGAAGAGGTCCAGGGATAAAACGGATTACAGTACATTGGCACAGGATAAGAGTGGGGATCTATCATGGTGGAGGTGATGCATATTGCTAAAGTACAGAGAGTGGTCACAACAACATTTGTGGGTCATCGTGGGGCGAGCATACTGTCTGCGAGGGTAGCCCGGGTGAGTGATGTCTTCAAACATGCTTATTACCTGGTCACCACATTATGTTCAGTGCTCTTATTTGTCTAGGACTGACAATAAGCAGGGGAAGCATCGGTGGGGACTCTGGATCAGAGTGAATTTGGGTTAACGACAGCTGATATCTGGTGGTCAGGCTGCCACAGGGAAAAAAGAGCAAGTGGAGCAATAGGGGGCAGGAGGATATATGCAGGGGTGGATTTGGGGATGGAAAGGGATTCTGTAAAAGGTGGCATGCTCAGGTGGTCTAAGAAGGTGTACACAGTGCTGGTAAAAGGGCAAGTTTGGATTTTCCTGCTATGGCTCCGAGGAAGAGCTTGTGCCGAGGGGCCAAGCGGGCAAGATGGGTCGAAAGGGTGAGATGGATGGTAGAGGGGAGAGGATCATCAGATGAGGGGGGAGTTGCGGGAAGAAGTTGGGAGACATGAGGTTTAGGGACGCAGGATCTAGGTGGGTTGTGCATCATAGGGGGCTTTGGTGCAGGTTTACAATTGATCAGTTCTGGGGGAATTATGGGGTGTTGAAGTCAGTGTAGGCAAAAAATACATTTAAAAAGTGTGGTTTTTGCTGGGGGTGGAAAGAGAGGTGCAGTGTTGTGCTGGTTATGGGGGAAAGAAAATGGGCAATCATGTAATGACTAAGTACTAGTTTATCATGTCAGGACCGGGGGAAACCAGAGAGAGAGGGCCAGCCGGAGCGCCTATTATCACAATTCCTCAGGGTTCAAAGTGAACCTAGAGAAGTCTGAGAATACTCAATATAAACCTCACCAAGGAAAGCTGTGACAACCTATTTGAAACCGTATCGAAGACGATTGGTGAGTTGAAATATCTTGGAGTGTTAATCACTTCTAAAGTGTCTGATCGATACAAGGCCCACATTCCAGGGCACCATATCTCTGAGTATCCATGAGGGTCTGACCAGGGGCGAGCAAAAGGGGTGAGCGGGCAGGATATCCCTGCAAGTGCAGAGAGAGAAAGACAACATAAGGGAAGGGGTATTAGCAGAGTAGAATTTGTTTTTTTAATTATTATTTGTGATCCTGGTTGTACAAAGACAACCTTACGCAACATTAAATATACTTTCATTATAAAAACAAAACATTTCAAATCACCACATATGGAAATAGTAGAAGAGGGAGGGAGAGGCTGAGATAGTGACAGTGAGTGGGAGTAACTATTGGTATAGAGTAAAAGAGAATTGGGAACCAAAGGTACAGTAAGACGTTGGGAGTAGCGTGAGAGGAAGGAGGGAAAAGAATAACAGAGGTAAAGGGATAGTTAGAGATGCAAGTAGTAGTAAGATTAGGAGTATGAAAGGAAGTAAGATCGAAGGGTGGAGGTGGAAATTCAGAGATAGAGGTTGGAGGGACAGTGACGTGGTGGGAGGTGAACTTATGAGGCCGGTATAGCGAAGTGTCAGGTTTGAGAAGGTGCGAAAGGGGTGAGCGTGAAGCAGGGGCGAAAGAAGGCACCATTTACTATTCCCTGAGATTACGGAGCAGGGTTAGGAGAGGGAAAGTTAGAAGATACCTAGGGAGTGAGCTAGCCAATGATTTAGGGAAAACACCATTAGCCCAGAAAGGGAAAGACAGATAGTGGATACCGTTCCTAGTGCTCTAAACATTCCCCGCAAGGGACTTGGGAATTTTAATACACACCCTTGGAATATACACCGGAGTCAATGTGGTTCTTTGTGGCGGGCCACCCTGTCCCAGCATACAGGGTTTCTTAAAGAGTTTAGGAAGCTACAACTGGCGAGGAAACATCTTTCCATCACGCAAATGAACAGTGCAGAAGTCTTAATACATAAGATTTGGCACACTTACTATGAAACATATAACACAACTACATGGTTATAAACTTAGAGACGTGTCAAAGCAGATACTATGGAGGTACTCATAAACTGCAAAGGTACCAGAGGGCTCAAAGTGAATGTGAAACTTCACTTTTCTTTCGCATGTTTTATAGTAAGGTCTACACTAGCGAGGCCAGGAGCAGCCAAGGTGTGGACAGCTTCCACAATATGGTTAAGCGGCTGATGCTCACCTGTGACCAGAAACTGGCTCTTGACCCATTTATTTAAGAAAAAGCTGCACAAAGTCCTCCTGGATCCAATTACTGATCTGTTTAACAAGATAGTTAATTGTGGGAGTGACCACTTTCTTGTTGACTATGCGCTTCCAATAAGCCGATATCACGGGTTAGTATTGACGCAAAAATCTGTGCAAAGGTCCTGGACAACCAGCTCAATGCTGCATTGATCTGCTGATTAAACACAACCATTGGCTTCATAAAAGCCGGGAACGTGGAAGACAATGTACATAGGGTAGTGGATTTGATGGATGTGGCACACAAAATGGGAACCCCGTCAATCCTGGTGTCCCTTAATTCTGAGAAAGTGTTCAGCAAGGTTCAGTGGGATTTTCTTAAAGAGGTAGCGTAAAGAGTAGGAGGGAGGGTGGTTTGTATATTATATCTATGCGAGCCAATGGGCATTTGTCAGAGACTTTCAATCTCTGGAGGGGTACTCATCAGGCAGGTTCTATGTTGCCTTTGTTATTTGCTTAGCCCAGTACATCTTGGACCATCCTCGCATCAAGGACATTAATTACAATGGGAAGCCCTGAGAAATATCCTTATTTGCAGACATTATTTTACTGGCGCTTTCAAAGAATTCCTCTAAATCTTTTGGCTCTGTGTTCAAAGTGAACCTAGAGAAGTCCACAATTGCTTAATATAAACCTCACTGAGGAAAGTTGTGACGACCTATTTGAATCCGTAGCGAAGGCGAATGGTGAGCTGATATACCTTGGAGTGTCTGATCATTAAGAGGCCAACATTCCAGATCTGTTGCTGAGCTTAAGGACGATATGATGTCCTGGAAACGGTTGGAAACTTCATGGCTTTGTTGACTTCACTTGATATGGGTGAATATACTACCACCCTTTTTATACATATTCCACACCTTGCACTTTCTGACCCCTACCAACATTTGGAGAGCATACAAAAGAATTTCTCTGATGGGGTGAGGCACATAGGACCTCACGGAAGATGCTTTTCTTACCGCGCTCTCAAGGCAGCTTGGCATGCTCCAACATTCTGAAACACTACCAGGCTGCTCAGTGTAGGATGCTAATGGCTCAATCCCAGTTTTAGCAGACCCTGCAAGGCTTTGGAGATTGATGTGGTGGAACTTTGGTTACCCGCTACTTCCGAATTGCCCTCAACTGCCATGACAATAAGAATATGGGGAAAGAATAGCTGTGAATGGTAATTTGAATACATTGCTGGGTCTTGCAACCCCACAACACAAAAACCCACAGATTCTGAGTGATAAATATGATTAGTGGTTTTTGGATGCGAGTTCTCTAGACACAGGTTTGCAGAAAAATCCCCCAGATCATTAAAAAAGGTTATAAGAAAGGCTTAAAATACACATGCCACACCTTTTTCAATGCTCCGAGTGACTGGAAAATGTAGTCCTGAGGCCTTTTCATTGAAAGGTAGATGCCGGATTCTTTAAACATTCCAGGCCAGAGTAATATCGAGTGGCTCTGGTGAACATTGGGAGGTCGCTGGAACCTTGCAAAGAAAGTCTTTAAGGCTTGCTAAGAGGCAACCTGTAGATGCGCTGAGCCTCTCAAAGACAGTGCAGGCATTCTCAAAATCAGGAGTGTTAAGGTATCAGTATTAAGGTCCCTACGCCTCCTAGAATAAGAGAAAGTCAGTGCTAAGGAAGGGGGAGCTGGGTGGACATTAGACAATAACGTTAGAAGCCACCCCAGATTTAGAAAACCGAAATCCTGGGGACGTGCATGAACCTTTCAAGAGCCAGAGACAAAAAAGGGTTGGGAAAAGTATGGGAGAGAAATTCAAGTATGGATGGGAGGGAAGGGGCCATTCTTTGTAATGTGAGGTACCCAACCTCCCTGCTATCCTGGTTCTGCTTCCCTAATTGGGGTGTTTTATTGTAAAAATGAATTGTGAAGATTAATATTTTGTACCAAATTTTAAAGGTTTGTTTCTATTGTATTTAGACTGCAAACCAAACAATAAAAAATAAAAAAAAATCAGGAGTGGTGCTAGGTCTGGAAAAGATCTGGGCTTAACTGATGTCGGGAACGTCAGGACTCGGGGCTAGCAAGCCTTTTGGTTGTAGCCCCTGAGATTCTATACAGGGCTACAACCAAAAGACCTGGGGCTATAGCCCCTCAGCCCACCCCTAGCATCGCCTCTGCTTAAAATCCATTCATATATTAGTGCATGAGGCAAACCGCGTTTGGTTAGAGTTGCAAGTTTGCTCCATATTACAGTCTCATAATTAATCAGCCCTAATATTTCTTCTATGAAGCTTGACCACGAGTCCCTGACGCTACTGCCCTGAGTCCACAAATGTAGAGTATTTAGACCCAGTGCAGTAGTGTCAGGGACTCATGGTCAAGTTGTAGGGTGTTGGCACCGCCCCCCTTACCCTGCCGCAGGCTGCAGCAGGGAGCATAACTCAAGTCATTGTTTGGTCTGACCTATATTAGCCTCACACCCAGCGCAGTTTAGATGCATAATTCTAGTGCCTTCCTTAGGTTTTCGAGATGTTCCTTTTACAAAGCACTGTATGGTATCTTAGCACAGATGATGGGGAACAAAACCACCACTAATGGAAAGCAATAATAGATTAAATGAGCATGCAGACTAAGAGGACCGTGTCCATCATTGAATGTAGAAATATGGTCACACTGGGCCTCATTACGAGTTTGGAGGTAGCCATGCCCTTAATAATGCTGCCTCCAGCATTGGAGCCTCCAAACTCGGGTCCGGATTCCCTGAATGGGGAATTACAGGGCCATTCCGACCTAGGATGGGCCGGTAACTCCTCATTCAAGGAACCCATCCCCATTCAAGCCCCCATAGGGCTCAATGGGAATGGGGATGATGCTAACAACGGGCCCGTTACTAACGGGCCCGTTGTTAGCATGCTGGTCCCCTTGCGAGACCCGCAAAGGATGTCTGATCTGACCAGACGCCCAGAGCGGGTCCTGCGAGGAAACCTCGTAATAGGGCGGAATAGGTTTAACAGCACTAGCACCTTTACCAGCGCCGTTAAACCCATTCCGCCAGGGTCGTAATGTGAATGGCTTGCAGGCTGTGCTCCATTATGATTCTTGTGTTATGACACTGGGATGTTAAACTGTACACTTTCTGCATTGTCATATGATCATTGCCTAGTGTATATGGAATGGAATTAGCATGGAAGTGGAGGCAATGAACGAGTCAAAGGTTCAGGCTTTTCTACACAGCAGGCCCAGTACTGAATTCAGTGAAGCGTTCAGAATGCAAACATGTACCTTTATCAAAATATAATCATGCCTTTGTGTCTCTATTGCATTAGAAACTGTGAGAGGATGTCCCTGTCCTCCTGGTTCAGATGGAACGACCCGCAATGTCGGATTTCTCAGCGCAGCCCTGTGGACATGGTGATCGAAACGCTGATGATGGAACTGAACTGGCAACTTAAGCAGGCAGAGAGGCAGCAGCGAGAACGAGAAAAGGAGTACCGCAAGATAACGACCGGTGTGGACTACAGCTGGTTGGTCAGCTACCCAAGGCACGGCTATGAAATCAGCCCAGGGGAGCGGTTGCAGTTAGAGGATTCATGTTCGAAGGTTCATCCCTCTTACTGTGGCCCTGTTATTCTCAGGTAAGAGGAGAGGCTTGCGGCAGAATGGGTTACCACAACTGAATTGTATTGGGAGATAGGCTGAACATTCTTGGGAACCTTGTTTTAGGGTTCAGACTTGGATAGAAATGTAAAACCAGTAAATGGTGTGATGGAGACCACCACATCCCCAGAACAAAGGCGACTGCCTGAAACTCTGACAGGAGTATGTTGGCCTCAAGTTTACAAATGAATATGTATATCGCCTCCTTCCCCAAACACGTTAAGAGCTGTGTGTCTGGGCCTTCCACTTACAGCATTCCCATCGTACATTCCTTCAGGGATAATGTGGTGAATTACTGTATCTTATCACCTTGTGCTTTCTTCTCTGCCTTAATGGCACGTGTTGTGGTCTAGACCAAACGCATTTGTTTCGACACATTTAGCAGAGTATGAAACATCTGTATGTCTGGCAAATGGTTCCAGATGGATGCCTTCTGTTTAGTGGGTGTATGCAGAAGGGTAACGAGGGAGTTGAAATACAGGCTTCTCTCCATTCCACTTTCAGATTTTCTAACCTTCAGTTTCTGTTCTTCCAAGCAACCACAGAAATCTACCCCACCCAACTGGCTATGGCTCACACTGTTATAACTCTTCTGCATGTCATCTTTCTCCCCAGCCATGTGTGAGTCCCCTCTTGCTAACACTGCAATGTTATAAACTGCTGTGATTTATCCTGGCACAGTAACCGTTGTACACGGTCCATGTGCCCTGCATGCATGCGGGTTGGAAAAAAAATGCTAACATAAAATGGTCTGTGCTTCTCGTTAGGGTTAAGGTGTAGAAATATATGCTCTTAGTGAAGATATGATACAGCCTTTTGCAGATGTTTTCATCCCCCTTCCTTGTTCTATTAGTAAGATGGGTCAGAGGAATACAATCCAAGACATAGACTAGGCAGTGTCCCATAGCAATTTGCTATGCAATTCTGTAGGTTTGCTAATTAAACTGACACTTGATTAGCAAAGCTAGCTATTTAAATTACCCTGTTCAGTGAAAGCACAGCTCAGCCTTCATTCCTCTCTTGCCGCTCCATCCTCTTTTCTCTGTTTGCTGCAAGTTCAAATGGGTTAACAGAGAGAGAGAGCGCAGCAGTAATAATCTCCTTCACTGCTAGAAGTGCCAAAAATCTGTGTGGCAGTGCTAGCCAAAACATTTGCCTTTTCAAATAATTGTAAACCAGAAGTAATTGGAATGACAATTTTATTAAGCTAACTATATACTGTTTAGCAAATACCAATAGGTTTTTTACATTATTTTTTGTAGAGACAGTGTTGCCATTCCATTCCTAGACAAATTAAGTTACATAATGCATAATTACGGTATTGCTACTGTAACACACTGCATTGTTTCCACGTTTTTCAGTACAGTTTAGGTTAGTGTATCTAAATCTCATAGTGACCACTATATTTCATTTTGTTCGGAAAGGTGCATCATATTGACGAGTGAATACTTTAAAAAATGTACATGATCACATGGCCAAATGCTTCCGATGTTCAACCTAGCTTTGTGACCTGCTGGTTACATACATCTGTGCAATGGGTGCTCAACCCATGAGCTGAACCCAAACTCGTCATCCTATCTTTTCACCCTGTTGCTTTATTATAGCTACCCTGAAAGTGAGATGGTTGCAAAATACAATATTTTACCTAGTTGGCGCAACACTCTGCCTACTATGCCTATGCCTACTATGCCAGCCACTCAGTTTAGTCCCTTTCTTTCCTTTTACTCAATGAACACACAAAGCTAACTAGATGTTTACTCAAAGTAGGGCTCACTTGTACAATCCAATCTATACATGTAGAGATCTGCTGCCATAACATACACTGTAGTTAGCCTGCAGAGTTTTCATTATATATTAGCAAAGAGGGGCTAAGCAAACCTTGTTGAGTGGAGGCGATGGAGATTGGTTGTAACCATTGATTTCTTGCTTCTAGGTTGTTGAAAATAAGTTTGCAACTCTTGATTTGTTTTACCCAATGTATTGCAGGTGATTACTTTCTGAAAAATCAAATCAAACAAACTGACATATAAAAACGAACGTAATCTATTTAAATGAAGATGACAGATAGTGAAGAAAGAAAGTGTGCAGGATATACCCAAAGTGGCAATACGGGACCACATAGTAGTTACAGCTGCTAGACTTAAAAATTAAATGGACAAGCAATTATAGGCAAGCTGTAAAGTAAGTTAGCTTAACTAGAGGTGGCTATTAAACAGACACAACATCTACACATTTCTGACAGATAAGTCTCACTTCTCTCATCTGATGACAAACCATAAATATGACGATGGAGGGAAAACAGTTTAGAATATATTGGCAGGCACACTATATATAAAGATAATTAAAAAAACACCTAAGGGGACAGCAAAATGAACGGCCAAAAGTAATTTTTCCAGAATCATTAGGAGGCAGTATGCATAAGTCTGAGATTCAAGAAAATTGTATCAGAAAACCAGGCCTGCTTCCACTGTTCAAAAGTCAAAGAATCCAGTGATAGGCTCTCATAGTGAAGGAAGAAGGTCTGAAAGACAACTTGAAGCTGAGCACAGTACCACTGGCAAGTGGCTTTACAGAACCGCTCTCCCAAAACTGCATACCTCCTTTCAGCTGACCAAGAGCATCACTCAACTGGCAATGTCTATAATCCTGAAACCAGGGTCTGATTCTAGCCACTGGGGTTTGTGCAAGACCATTCAATTTCATTTGTCCTGCGCATATTCTCCTCCAAAGAGGGGAGACCATGCAGACTAAACTGCATCTAGGCGCTGGTCTTAAATATAGCTTTTTAGATGCTTTTGAAAACATAAATATGAGTTCTGTAGTCCGAGATATTTCAGAGAGAATTCCATAGATGTGGACCCAAAACCGAAAAACACCAGACTCCACTCTGGACAATGTGAGAGACACAGACATTAGATGTGGATCGGAAGAAACGATTGTGATGGACAGTATTGTGCAATTTATTGGGCGACTAAAAGGGGAGAATGCCCATGGAGGCACATCAAAATCAGGCAAAGAATCTTAAATATAATTGTCTGCTGGACTAGGAGCCAGTGAAGGGACTTCTGATAGTGAGAAATATGTGAGAGGTTTGGCAGATGGAGCAAATGTCTGACTGCAGAGTTCTGGGCCCTTTGCATTTGTCAGAGCTGCTTATGAACACCAAAATCCAGGCCTCAAGGACTAAACTGATCCTGCACCATCTCATCGATCCCGACCATCCAGGATACACCCCAAACAGGAAATCAAGTAAGACCACTTAAAATCAAACAATATGAGCAACTACATAAACAGATTTTATAAGCATACTGCAATTCTCCGACTTGATGCAAAGAAGATGTCGAACAGGTATAGCACATTTATACGGGTTCGAACTGTATAGATGGCATAATGTCTAACTTTTGAAACCCATGCTTTAATGACATTTACTGGTGAACATACAAAGGAAATCTGTTTTGAAGGGGAATGAGACAAGACTGCCTATTTTCTCTCTTGTACTTCTACCTCTCAATCAAATGACTGCAATACACAATTTGGAGTTGTCCCTTATAAAAATAATTGATGTTTGCAACGATTCAATGCTTGTCCTCCTTTGGAGGTCCTTGCATCCTTGTAGGATTGGGCTGTGGGCCTTTTCGAAGGTATCTGAATTAAAGAAAAACTTGGAAAGATCTGAGATTCTGGACATGACTATTCTGTTCTAGAATTTTAAATCCAAAGTTTAAAATCCAGATTTCCATTTAGCCTGAATAATAAATCTACACATTACGGGATAGTTGCCTTCACTGGAACCTACCAGCACCTCTATAAGGCACTTCATTCAAGACTCTGAGATCAAGAGGCGCGACATAGACTCATGACTGATTCTCCCCTCCAGTATCCAGCAGCCCCATTCTGTGGTGGGTGGGCGGATTGTCATGCTTTCCAACTACTGCAAACGCTCATAAAACCTTTTGTTGTGGGGGTAGGTTATGCACAAGTGTGGCAGGATTTCTAAAAGGTCTGCCGCTTTTCTTATTTACTGAAGTCTCGCTGAGCCTTCATAAATTAGAAAAGTGGTGTTGCCATCTAGGGAAAAGCCCAGGTTTTAAAGGAAAAACTTGTGTAGAAATGTTAAAGACACCTAAGAAGTGCCATATTTTAACATGCAAAGGAGAATGCCCTTGCAGTGTCTGCCCTGAATTAACGATGGTGACTAGGGTTTCTATCAGGCCATAAATCAGGCACATGCAAAAGCCGTGGCTCTGATGCTCAGCCACCACATTCTTAGTTGAACATACTATGGTGACTTTAAAAAAGTGTTGCTCCTCCACGGAACAACACTTTTCTATTTTTGCATGCACCTCAGAATCAGGCCCTCTGCTTCTTGGCGAGGAACAAAGGTGTTCAACAAAACAAATATTCTGCCTCGCTTACTCGACTAATTTCAAACCTTTCTGGTCATGATTCCCATTCGTCAATTCAAAATATGTAACTTTTTATGGAATGAGCAAAAACAAGGATTGTGAATAGACATCAGTTCCTTTCTTTGAGACCAGGGTGAGAATGAGGACTCCAGGACTAAATAAATGCCAGAAGGGTACCCAAGCTAAATCAAAGTAAATACTATACCACAAAATAAGGATGTTGGTGTGAAGACACTTATACACACCACAAGGAACATTTTCTGGACTGCATTCTGAAAAATTAAAGCAAACAGGCCCCTCCTATCTCTATATACGTCCCCACAGATGAACACATTGTGTTACACACAATATATATATTTCTGATGTTTGTTAATCTGCTTAGAATCACATGCTGTGCATAGTCCGACATCCAGTGGTCACTGCTGAGTATTGCATTTTGTTTTTCGTAGTCGAAAAGGGGACGTCGACAAGGCGTGTCTGTTACACTATCCCTATAGTGACGTGCATTGTACCCAAAATCCCTCACGCGTCGAGGTCCCTCAGATTGTTTTTTTCCGCCCAGATATTGGTCACCTTTATGCGGAGCTCCTCGAGAGAAATTGCAAAGACATTTACTCGACCCTTTGGTCATTATTTAAGAAAATATACATTAGAACACTCCTTCGACGTCGTAGCTGAGAAGCTGTTTCACCGCCGAATAATAACTTCGACGGCGGTGATTTCGACGGAGGAGATCCTTCGGCGCTGCTGAACAGGTGGCCTGGCCTCTCCGGCCTAAAACAGTAGGGAGAGTGGGGTCGTGGGACATTTCTTGTTCTTTCTGCGAATGCCTTTCTCTTTACACTCCCTTTCCTTCGGGGTCGTTATCATGTTTAACTGTATCCTCAGCTATGGAGAGGACTCCCTTTAGATTTTGCCCGCGCTGCAAGGGCAAATTCACTTGGAAAGACAAGCACAAACGGTGTAACCGTTGCTTGCCCCTCGACCACAAAGACGACGGCTGTGCGGCCTGTAAGCTTCTTAAGCCTAAGACTTTAAAGGACCGCAGGGTCAAAAGGTGGGCAGCCTACGCTATGTCTAGGTCTGATTCCTCACCCGCCGCCGCCAAGTGTGTCGAGGATAGTGATAATCCGACCTCCGCACCAGAGGTTGTAGTCCTCTCTAGGGAGCGTTCCCGCTCCTCGTCGTCTGTCCCCGGCCCCGACAAGCTCGGCTCACGCCCTGCTTATGGGGACGAACACCCTGGCGACACTGACGAACACAGAAAACACAAACATAAGCACACAACCCACGGCAGGTCTTCGTCGAAGACGAAGACAGCCCTAGCACCAACGGAGACACCAGGCCTACCGGCGACCTCCACCGACCATAAGGGTCGCAAGCCCTCCCCGCCACCGCAACCGCGACTAGAAACTGGGCTACCTGCAGAGAAGGGAGCTACCACCAAAACATCAGGCGACGCGGCGCGTAAGAGCGCTATCGTCGCCGAAAAAGACTCGGCACCACCCAGCACGACGCCAGACGAACCCTCGATGGAGAAACTAATCGTCGAGAGCTTGGCGCGTATAGTTTCCAAGGACGGCCAGAAACGGATGGCGAGTGACACGCCGAAAACCGTTCACAAGGCCAGGGACGCACAGAGGATGCCGGAAGAAAGAAGGCCCTAGCCTGCGAGAAGTTTTCTCAGAAGGCGAAGGGACCTTATCCTCGACGTTATGGGACAGACCTAGATGGATAGAGGCAGAGGGACCTCCTTTTTCACCTCCAGACCGTTCTGGTTTACCATACTGGACTGTTTCGAGATTCCAGTCATGTATGGACAAGCTGGACAGATTTATGTCCACTCCTGAAAATAACACCTAAGAGACCAAGGGAGGCGCTTCAGGAGGACCCTAGGGCTAAATATCCTAGATTATTTAACCCCCTCCAAGAGGACATGAATACTTATGACCTCCCTGAAGAAGACTCTCACTTCCAGGAAGATGAGGAGTTCTTAAATATTGAAGACCAACAAAACCTAGGAACAAGGTTTTGAGGAAAACACTGACATGGGTTGGGGGGGGGCTTCGAGGAAGACCCAGATGAAGGTGGCTCACAGCCCTGGCAGTCACCAAGAGTCTACAGACCCTGACATCTTAAACCTTCCCTCTCCTCAGACCACACCAGTCAGGAATCCATCACCAATAGATTATCAACCCACCTTCAATGCGCTACTTCGAAAGGCAGCAGCGCATTTTGGGATTGAAACTGGCGAAATTACCCCATATACTGATTTTGTGGAAAAGATCATTAAAGCAAAACCTCCCACTAGTCAAACCATTCCCCTCCTCGCCTCAGTTAAGAGACAAATTACTCCATTGCTGTCCACACCTGCACTGGTAAGAGGGGTCAATCCCAGAATTGAAAAATTGTTTACTCCCTCTAAGTCAGACCCATTATACATTAGGTGTCACTCAATTCCGGACTCCTTGGTGGTAACTACCACAAGGAAAAGAGCGGTGGTTCCGCTGTCAACCAGCGAAGCACCCCCAGACAAGGAAGGAAAGAAGCTCTATGCCCTGGGTAAAAGAATTACAGCCTCGGCAGCTTTTTCAACCAGAATTGCCAATAATAATACACTACTGGCAAGTTATGCTGATGCCCAATGGGGAAAATTATGGCAAGACCTCGAGGAAGTTCCTGAACCCTTAAGAACTCGCTTATTGGCCACAGTAAAAGAAGGAACTCTGGTTAACCAGAGCATCATTAAAAACACTAATGATGCTGCAGAAACGGCTGGCCGTTCCTTAGTACAGGGAATTCTTCTGAAGCGTCATGTCTGGCTCTGCAATTCCAGTTTTAAGCCAGAAACACAAGCATCACTCATTAACAAACCAATAGAGGAGCCTAACCTCTTTGGGAAGGCAGTGGACGACGCACTGGAGACTGCAAAGAAAGAGTTCGACACCATCAAGACCTTATACCAAATCTCAAGGCCTCCCAATAAGCGAGGATTTGGCAACAAACGCTTTTTTCGAGGGCAACACCAACAACAGCAGTACACTTCAGGCAACTGGTCCTCTACTCAGGGAACCAGTGGCCAGTACACGCAAAGACGACAGCGCTGTGGCAAGGGCAGAGGTCGGGCCCCACTCCCAGAGATTCCCCGGTTACCAACACCAAATGACCCGAAGATCCGGGTCCCCTCCCATGCATCACCGGTCGGGGGCCGGTTAACATCTTTCCTACCAGCATGGGAGGGAATAACATCAGGCCGATGGGTATTGTCAACTATAGCCCACGGGTACTGTATAGAATTCAGTTGCTCCCCCAAGTACAGACCCCCAAGGGGATGACGCCTGTCATCGGAACACTTTGCCATTCTTCTTCAAGAAGTGGAACTACTGCTACTAAAAGGAGCAATAGAGGTTGTGCCTCTATCACAGGTAACGGAAGGTATTTATTCAGTGTACTTCCTTGTACCCAAAAAGGACTTAACCATGCGCCCTGTACTAGATCTGCACCCAGCGAACAAACTTGTCAAACCTCAAACATTTCGCATGGCGACCCTACAGGAAGTAATCCCCCTAATTTCGCAGGGAGATTACATGACAACACTGGACATGAAAGATGCATACTTTCATATTTTAATGTTGCCAGCGCACAGAAAAGACCTCAGGTTCATGATAGAGTGCAAACACTACCAGTTCAGAGTGCTACCCTTCGGCATAGCGTCAGCGCCAAGGGTATTCACGAAAGTACTGGCAGTGGCAGTGGCCCACCTGCGCAGGTTGTCCATCCCAGTATACCCTCACCTTGACGATTGGCTCATAACAGGGGATTCAAGCGAAACATGCTTCTCAAATACCCAAAAGACTGTAGACCTTTTGTTCCAACTGGGCTTCTCCATCAACGAGAAGATGTTCAGCCTAGACCCCAGCCAGATCAAACAATTCCTAGGGGTTCTAATTCGAACAAAGGACGGCCTCGTCTTCCCCTCCAACGAGAGGGTCCAAAATATGCTGTTTTAGATCCCTCAATATGTGGCCGGTCGAGAGGTGATGGTGCGCAAAGCAATGCGTTTGCTAGGAATAATGGCGTCATGTATATATTTGGTACCTCACGCGCGACTGCGCATGCGCCCAATGCAAGAGTGGCTCAACAGCCAGTGGTGTCAGGCCAGCGGACAATGGGATGATCTAGTGGTGGTCTCGCAGGCCTTGGTTCTCTCGCTAGGGTGGTGGTCGAAGGAAAACCTTGTAATAAGGAAACCATTCGCCACCCCCGCAGTGGAGGCCACACTAACCACAGACGCATCACTCACAGGATGGGGGCTCACCTATCCCATCAGACTACACACGGAGTTTGGACTCCGAGCGTGGCATCCAAACACATAAACTTGCTGGAACTGCTAGCAGTCTTCAAAGCACTGAAGGCTTTCCAGGCACACCTGCAAGGGAAGACAGTGATGGTCCTCACAGACAGCACCACAGCCATGTACTATCTGAACAAGCAAGGGGACACTCACTCTCCAGGACTGTCCAAGCTGTCCCAGAACATCTGGAAGTGGGCTCTCAAACACAACATGTTTCTGTTGTCACAACATGTACCAGGGGAACTCAATCTGCTGGCAGACAAACTCAGCAGAGACTTCCCTCTGCCCGCAGAGTACGAATGGCGGTTATAAGAAGACATTGTCTTTGACATCCTCACACAATGGGGAATCCCAGAAATAGATCTGTTCGCAACACTGGAGAACTCCCAATGCCAAGATTGCGCCTCCAGGTACCCCCAGAACCAATCCAAGGGGAACGGTCTATCGATACCATGGTCAGGGAAATTTGTTTACGCTTTTCACCCCCGCATCCCCTCCTCAACAAGATAGTGCACAAGATTCACCAGGAACCAGTTACCATGATACTAGTGGCCCCGATGTGGGACCGGCAGCCGTGGTTTGCTCACTTGATGGAAATGTCTCTATCTCCTCCAGTGAAACTTCCCTGCCCGTACAACATGCTGTCACAGCAAATGGAAAAGATTTGTCATCTGGTGTAGAGATAAGAAGATCAACCCAGTTGACTGCTCTCCCACACAGATTGTTCATTACCTGACTCACTTGTTAGACTCAGGTCTGGTCTTTAATTCCATTAAAGTTCATCTAGCTGCACTTTCCGCATACACCACTTCTGAACACAAAGTGTCATGGTGGAAAGTCCCAGTTATTAAGGACTTCATGGAGGGAGTAAAGAGAATACACCCTCCTATAGCTCCCCCAGCTCCCGGATGGGACCTAAATGTGGTACTTACCAGGCTTATGGGCTCACCCTTTGAAACCATGCACAAAGCATCCCTTAAGAACCTCACTCTTAAAACTGCTTTCTTAATAGCTATCACCTCCATTAGGAGAGTGAGTGAACTACAAGTGCTCTCTATAGTAGACCCCTTTGTAACAGTTCACAAGGATAAGGTGGTTCTACGCACACATCCTAGGTTTGCACCAAAATTAATTTCTAAATTCCATGTCAACCAATCAATAGAACTACCAACGTTCTTTCAGAACCCTTCAAGTTTGGGAGAAAAGAGCCTGCATACACTAGATGTACGCAGGGCTGTCATGTTTTACATGGAAAGAACTAGACCTCTGAGAAAGAATAATCAGTTCTTTGTCTCGGTGGCAGCAGGAAGAGAAGGAGATGCATTTTCAAAATCCACTATATCTAGATGGATTGTCCAATGCATCACTCTCTGTTACACTCTTGCTAAGAGAGAACTACCCTTCAAGCCAAGAGCACATTCTACTCGAGGCACTTGGGCTTCCATAGCATTCATTGCAAATGTCCCTCTGGAGTCCATTTGCTAAGCGGCAACCTGGAGTTCTGTACACACCATTACAAAACACTACTGTCTAGATGCCCACTCTAGATCTGATTCCCAGGTGGGGCAAGCAGTGTTAAGGCATCTATTTTCTACTGTTCCTTCTCACAAGCCACCTCCAACTCCGGGTACTGCTTGCTAGTCTATGCGCAGCATGTGATTCTAAGCAGATTAACAAACATCAGAAGACAATGCATTACTTACCGTAAAAGCATTTCTGATGGTTGTATCTGCTTAGATTCACATGCGCCCACCCTTCTTCCCCACTCGGATGGAAGGAACATAGACATCTTTACCTTTCTCTCTTGTCTGTACTCACTCACGTCTAATAGGCTCCCCCAGGGCAGAAAAAATACAAACAGAGGGACCTCGATGCGTGAGGGATTGTGGGTACAATGCACGTCACTATAGGGATAGTGTTACAGACACGCCTTGTCGACGTCCCCTTTTCGACTACGAAAAACAAAATGCAATACTCCGCAGTGACCACTGGATGTCGGACTATGCAAAGCATGTGAATCTAAGCAGATACAACCATCAGAAATGCTTTTACGGTAAGTAATGCATTGTCATATATATACATTAATGGACTACTGTTGCCCTGATACGTATAGGTAATGACTTCTGTCCAGGTTAAAACCAAGAAGTCTGTGGAAGAAAGAGGGTGTCTCATAAAAGACAATGGGCCTCATTATAACGTTGCCGGTCTGGTAACAATGGTGCCGGTAGGCTTACCGTCACCGTTGATACCGGACTGGCAAAGTGCACGTTTGTGGCCGGGATGCCCTCCTGCCAGCCAGTTCTGACCTGGCGGGTGGAACGGCACCCGCCGTAGACTTGGACGGATGCACCGGCACTGTTGCACACAGTGCCGGTGCATCCGTCCTCCCCATTCCCATTGAGTCCTATGGGACTATGGGACTCAATGGGAATGGGGAGTTACTTTTTCCGGCGCCTGGCTTCACGGACCACCGGGGCTGTAATGCCCCGGTGATTCCCCATTGCCATGCGTCGGAAAAAAACATAACTTCGGCGGCAGCCTGCCTTTTTTACCGGCACAGCTACTGCTGGAGTTATAATGAGGCCCAATATGGTCTTGAATAGGTGAGAAACAAAAACACTTACGCAATGCAAAGCTGACCTTGCCATAGAAGCACGAGAGAGGTATGGATACCTTCACTTTTTGAAAATTGTCCTTATTAAGAGGTTTTATAAGCCTCTGAGTCAAATAGATACAGGTGGCGGAGCACTAAATATCAAGTCTGTACTCTATTCAGATAACATCTGACTGAGACAAATATCAAGAAGCTTGCCACCCAAATACTGGATACCGTTGAAGGCAAGGGCTGGCATGAACTAAGGACAAAATGGACAAAGAAACACTGTCTATCTAGCACAAAGACATGTGTTGCATTAAATGCATTCATACTTATCCAATATGAAAACAATGGACAAGGGCAGATCTGGCAGCTGCTGTAAAGAACAACAGGATCCACGTATTATGGAATCACTCTATTATTAACCGTGTCACTGCTGGGAGCGCCGTCATTGCATTTTCCGTACAGTTTCAAAGCTTTCCTATGGGAACACCTCTGCAAATCATAGACGGCTCTACACCGCATCTTGTATGAAAACAATAGTCAAAAGCAGGTCTGGCAGATGCTGTTAAGACTGTGGCAATATTAGTGATTATTATTATTAACCCTTTCACTGCATGGACTTCAATACTTTCCTGAGGTAATTAGGACCTATGTGGATGCCCTAAGTAGCAATCGAAACGGTTAAACCATACTAGGAAGAGGTGTTTAAAAATGGTGGCGAAACTGCAGCTGTATCCCTAACACAGACCCTTGATTGCTACATGATAGGCCTGCCACCTGACATTGCTATCCCTTCATGCTTGATTAAAGGGAAATTAATTTCAGGAAGCTAGCCGTTTTATATTAACAAGGTATTCTGTCTCACGTCAGACCAAACTTTTAGCTAACAATTAAAAATACTTGGAACAAAATTGGTACACAGTGATAAATGTTGATAAAACTTAATACATGGTGTCTAGTGTTGCCTCATCAGAATTAGTAATCTAATGAAAACAGCAAAAATGTGCCATGCTATGCACAAGTGGCACAATAACATGAATTGTCACTTAAGTAGAGTTAGATCTATATACGTTTTCCAACTTAACAGCGATTTCAAAAGTAGGGTGTCGGGGGGAAATTCTCCCGGGGTCGGCTGGGCCGTCCGCGGACCTCCGGGCAGGGAGGCCCCAACTCCTCCCGTATATCCCAAAAAAAGAGATAGAGTATGAGACACACGCAAGAAGCAAGGTGGTTCTGCTGTTTATTAAACAAAACGGCAGGGATGGGTCGAGGATCGTACGCGTCCGTCCTGACACTCTCTCCTCATCGTGGGGCTCGCAGGCCCTTTTTACTTTAGTATGACGCGCTACTTGCCTCACCTGGGAAAGTTAGCAAAAAACCTATCGCCACTCTGGATTGGTTCCCCGAGTGGTAGGGTTAGTATAGCATACGTATAGAGAACGTTGTTAGTGGTTAAGGGTCAGTCAGGTGGTATACTTGGGTTGTCCCTTCAATTTGATACATAAAAATTGTTACATGAAGACCCCTGAGGATTGGTCAATGTTAATGGCGTCAGTGATAAGAGCCCCATGTTCTGATTGGTCCACCTGCGAGCCCCCCAGTCTGGGACCATCGCTGTTCCCAGCTCGCGGTGCACCTGTCATTTGCAACAATGTTTCACTATGGGTATGTGCAGACAATGTGAGGATTTATTCATATGCTGGAAGGCCGACTACTCCCACCGCCGCAGATGTCCATTGAGTCGCTTAATTGTATCTGCCTGTGTCTTGAGACGGGGGATCCAGGCGCCTCCCTCCTCCTGGGCTTGGCACCCTATCAGGTTCGGCTTGGTCACGTGAGGTGGGACAGTGGTTGAGGCAGAATTCTGCACAATTAATATTGCATTTCCCACTGTGTGCCTGGCTTGATTTGCAGGTGTGACCTTGGCGTCGGCTTGCGGTATGCGAGTTTGCAACGTTGTGCCCTTGACTGTCTGCTTTCGCCGGGCTCATTCTGCAGGGTCAGCAACCAAACTCTTGCTCATTCAATGTTCATGGAAGCTTTTGCTTGCGGCCTACTTGGGTCTGGTGCATAGGTGGAGCCATTTGGTACACAGGCGCTTTAGGTTATGGTATCATATTGCTTCATCCCCAGTATCGTGTCTTCGTTATATATCTCATTATGGAGCGTGAGCAAGCTTTTAGATGAGTTCATTATGCGTCTTGTGTTTCTGCATTTTGAAAAGCCTATGTGAAAAATAATAAAGATGCACGTCCGTGGGTGTGTCCATCGCCTACATCATAGCACTGAGTATGTTCTTCGTGTGGATTGGTGTGGGAGTGTCCAGTGTGCATGTTTGCACGGGTGCGCTGACCGTTGGCTAGGTCGTCATGGCATCTCTAACGATGTGTTGATTTAGTGCTGGATGGTTCAGTCGAGTCCATCCATGCCGCAGGTGTCGGTATGTGCAGGGCAGGCTGGTGGGCAGGCGGGTGGGCACGCGAGTGGGCACATCCGTATGTTCCTGTACCAGGGTATTTGGTTGTCTGGAAGATGGGCAAACTCCTCTCGTGGCGGGTGTCTGGGCCGTGATCCTCTAGGCCAGGGGTGAGAGGGGATTGGTGGGAGCCTTTTGTTCCCTTTTCCCACTTCAGTCCCCCCTCTGGTCGACTTGTCGACCACAAACATATCCTTTTCCTTATCTCCTCTCACTCTCCATATTTTAGTTACTCCTCCCAATAGTGGTTAACATGGTCTTCAAATGACCAATACATATATACACAGGTTCCTCCAGGTGTGCAGTATACCCATTTCCCTATGTAGCTCCTTGGGTTTCTTGGGTTTTCGAGCTTCACAGATGGTGGGTCCAGGTGGTTGGTGATGATCTGGTTGCGCAACCTCTCTCTCTCTTTTATTATTGTGCCTGTGTGTGTGCCGTCATCTGCTGGCATCAAGGGGTGCATACCGACCATTTCGATCATCTCGTCTGTGGTGCGTGCCTTCCGGGCCTTCCAAAATCTTATTATGATAAGTGCAGCTCCAGCCAAAATAATACATCCAACTATAATCTTCAGTCCATCTGACAGCCAAGATGGCATCCATGACCATAATATCGAAAACCAGCTCTCATCCTTTTTCACACCTTTACTTTCATCCATCATTTTGGAGTGCATCTGGGCCAATTGTGACACTGCTTCTGTCAGTGTACCATTGTCAGCATCGTTAGCAGGGATGAATGTGCAGCATGATTGACCTATCTTTGCGCAAACCCCTCCTTCCATTGCTGTGAGGAGGTCCAGTACATATCTGTTCTGTAGTGCTACCATCCTCACTGCTCGCAGTTCCTCTTTTATTGCGTTGAATCCATTTACTGTAGAGTTAATTGTCATCATTAGTTCCCATCTAGTTATCTGGAGCAATTTTGCGTTTGCGTAAGCCTGTAGTCCCGGATGTATTATTGAGGAGAAGAACATTGCTGCTCTGCTGAATAGTCTGTGTTCTGGCGGAATTGAAGTGAGTGCTGTTTCCGACCTTCCCCATAGGTAATTTCCTGTCAGAGGTTCTCCTTGTCTTTTCTTTCTATTCAGGACAGTGTTGTTGCCGTTGTTTTTGTTCTCTGGCCCCTTCTGAAGCTGTACAGATCTCTTCTTCCTCTTGTTTCCTTCATCCATTTTGGGGAAGTTCGCCACATTCACATGTTTCTAGGGCACCACTAGTGATGGTACATTAACGTGTACCATTGTGCATATACCATTCCACAGAGGGGGCAGTGTGTGGTATGCCTTGTCTCCACAGGCCCAGTAATGGTCCATTACTACTGCTGTTCCTGCTCCCCCCTCTGTCACGCTTGCACAGTTGGTGTTGTATCCCACGTCCACTTCTCCTTTATGTTGGTAGCATACCTTAGGTGCAGTCATCGGCAGTATTGTTATTGGGTCTTCATCCTTCTCTATCCACGTTAGCATGGGTACGTACTTGACCCAAGTCATCCAACATCTGTTGTTGTGTTCAGCAATAGTTGTAGTATCCTCTCTCATTACCATGTTGCTGCCAACCACTCCTGTGTCCCATTTGTCACCCAGGTACACCTTCCCTGTTATTATTATCAGTGGTCTTTCCCAACATCCTTGTTTACCAGGAACTTCAGTGGCGTACCAATCACATGGTAGGTACTGTAGTGTTACTTTCTTTGTTTCTCCTTTTTCAGGGCCACTTGTTATGTATCTGAATGCTTCAGCATGTAAACTGGCCTTGTGGTAACTCAAATAACCCTTGAGGAAGTTATTTTCGTACGGGTATGTGTCTCGTGTTTTCCATACCAGGTGCACCGTGTTCCCTTGAAATCTCCCTTTCGTTTGGAACAGTGCCAGGTATATTATACATCGTGCTGTTTTTTCATCTATTTCCGTGGCAACGAAAGTTCGTGAAGCGCTCATGGCGTATGGGATCAATGAGCAGACGTAGCAGCTGTCTTCTGTTGTTTGTTTACCTATTTGAGTCATGTGTTGGTACCACATGTTGTTCGAGACGTGTGCTGAATTTTGTATGTAGTTGTCAATATCTTTATTGTCTGAGTATGTGCTGCGTTTAACTCTATTTCCCTTGTGTGGAATTTTGCTAGTACCACCTGACGTAACACCTGTTGCAGCCGGGGGTGGGGGTATATTAGGTTTGGGTACAGCAAAAATATTGATAGCATAACTGTTCTGCCATTCAGAGGCAGCCAAGAACCCGGTGATCATCAAAATCCCTATCATCTTTATTACAGAGGCTAATCTCACCGGCATTTTGCTCTTACCTTGCTGCAGTCCGGCAGCTAATTCTTGCGACGTTAAAGTTGCCCGCCTGAAAATTCTCAATATGCTTGTTATTAGTGTTAGTTGTTGTTTTCAAGTTCTCCCTATCAAGTAGTCGTTCAGTGCCCAGGCGAAGAACTGTTCCCACGCCAATCTAAGCGAATTATCTCTTAGGACAGGCAAGTATGGGTGGAGGTGGGGCATTGATTGTTCTATGGCCAAGAGAAATGCTGTGTAGTAGACACGTACCCTCCTCCTTTTCAGGTACTTTGGCCTTTTTTATGTAATAGACAAATTGGTGTGATAATTCTTCAGGGAAGTTATCGTCTGAGGGTATCATCTACTCCTGGGCAGTGAACTTTGTTAGTTATCTGTTTTCTTAGCAGTACAATAATACACTGTACCTGCATGTGCGAGAGAAAAAAAAAAGGAGAACATTCAAGTGTTTACATGTGTATGTGCAAAACAATGTCCTTCAGTTGGGTTATTACTGCAGTGGGTAGGGGGTCGATGGGCAGAGGGTTTGGGGCTCAACTGGCAGAGGTCTCTTTACTCTTTGATCGTGTGACCATGGGGTGGGCGGTATGGTAATTACCCCTTTCTATTTCAGTAGTTGTCTCTGGGGAATCAGGGGGGTGGCAGGGTATGGGGACACTTAGGCCGTTAGCTGTGGTAGAAGTCCCTTCCTCCGTTGGTGATGCTGTTGCTGTTCTTCCAAAGGCCCTGTCGGTGACGCTATGGCGGGTCTGGAGTTTGCAGATCTTTACGTCGTGTAGGTGATTCCAGGCACGTTTGTCCTGTAGCTTTACTGCTCTCGTTAATACTTCCTCTACCAGATGGGGGCCAGTGAAGCGTGGGCTGTTCCACTTTCTGTTGAAATTGCGGAGTAGTACGTGGTCACCTTTAGCAATTTTGCACAGTTTTCCCTTTTCCAATTCTTCATCTGCGTCTTCTTGTTGATCACTCTTAGACCCGCCCCGCGTGCGCTCGAGCTGTTGAGACACAAACACTACACTAGTAATCAAAGAAGACACATATTGGTACATTTCATCACCAAGGACAGTTGCAGTGTTTTCATAGTCAGTGAATGCTCTTGATGTTGGCGTCAGAGGAAGGCGCATTTGACGTCCGGTCACCACCCCGTGAGGGGTGAGGTGGTGGTCGGAGCCTGGTCTATTCCTTAGCTCAAATAGGGCTAGCGGAAGGCAATACAGCCAACTCTTCTTTGTTGTTTGCTGTATTTTTGCAATTGCCTCCTTTAATAGGCCATTCAGGCGTTCGCATATACCGTTGGCCTGCGGGTGATATGCACATGCAAATTTATGCTTGATGTTCAGTAAGGATGTGATGTGCTGGAACATTTCATTGGCGAAATGCGGGCCATTATCTGACCGCAGTACTTCGCACACTCCCCACCTGGGGAAGACCTCCCTCACTAGGAATTTAGCTGCTCTGAATGCATCTGGGTGTGAGCAGGGCCCTGCCTCAATCCACCTCGAGAATGGGCATACAACTACAATCATATACCTATTTCCTTGACATACGTTGATCATATCAACATAGTCAATATGGATGTGTCGGAAGGGTCCTTCTGGCCGGGGTATAGTACCTTTTATCACCTTCAGCGTGTGACCGGCCATGAACTGTTGACATGTGAGACAATTGCTGATAAAATTTGACACATGGGAATTTAACTCGGGGCAGAACCAATCTTCCCTAATTCGTGCTGCAATGACTTCCTTGCCTGTGTGGGCTGGGTGGTGTAGTTGGCTCAGGGCGGTGTTCAATAGTGCCAGTGGCATTACCATCTTTCCGGTGTTACCCTGGCGCCATAGTGCGTCAGTTGGTGACATTGTGCATCCTCTTTTTACCCATATTTCTTTTTCTGCCATTGGTGCAGCCGCTTGTAGCTCCATTATCTGTGTGGCTGGGAGATGGGTGTACCCTTCTCTTATCAACATCTCCTTAGCTATTCCCCTCCCTCTCCCTCTCTCTGACTCTGGGGGGTTCCATATCTCGCCAAAATATGCAGCATACTTCGCGTGTGCGTCTACTGCTGCATTCCCTTTTGAGATATGATCTTCTCCATTAGTGTGTGCGGTACATTTGACCAAGGCTAATTCTTGGGGGTCATTTATTACTTCAATTAGTTCAGCCAATAAGAGAGCATGTTGCACTGGAGTGCCGTCAGCTCTCCTAAACCCTCTTCTCCTCCATTTGGACAAACCTGAGTGGACAGTAGATGTGACATATGCGCTGTTGGAATATATGGTCACTCGTTTGACAAAGCTTTCCTTCAATGCCAAGATCAGTGCAACTAATTCAGCTGCTTGAGCAGAGTAATGCTGTGGTAATTGTACGCATTTCATCGCCACACACACCGGTACCTCCGTCATTTTTACCACTGCTGCCCCAGTTCTCCTTATCCCATCGCTTTGGTCAATTGTTGATGACCCATCAATGAACAAGAGCTCACCTCCGTCTAGTGCGTTCTCTTCAACCTTTCTAGTACATGAGTACATTTCAGTAGTCTTCGTACAATCGTGTGCATAGTCTCCTTCCTGAATTACTTCTGCTATAAACCTTGCAGGGTTGACCGTGCTGCATCTAACAATCGATAGTTCAGCTCTAGATAAGATGATCTGATAACCTGACGCCCTCTGCGTGGTTAGTGTGGACTTAGGCTTGTTCAATATTGCAAATAGTGCATGTTCCACAAATAGTGTGGTTGGGCACCCCCTGGTGATTGCTGATGCTTTCTCTACCGCAAAGGCAGCTGCGGCGAGACCTTGTTCGCAAGGGAAATGACCTAACATCACAGGATCCAAGTGGCCGCTGTAAAACGCTACTGGTTTGTAGCCCATGCTTGTTTTTTGAGCCAACACTGCTTTCATTACTGCTGAGTCGCAATGTGAAAATATAAAGAATTGTCGTTCATAATCTGGGGTGGCCAGTACCGGAGCGGTTGATATTGCATCTTTCAGTTCATCAAAAGCCTCTTTCATTTCCATTGTCCACCCCAACTTTTTCTCCCCTTTGTTAGCTTCTTTTAACGCCTCAAGTAGGGGTCCTATGTATGAGCTGTAATCAAATACCCATGCTCTACAGTAGTTGCACAGACCCAGGAACTGCTGTAATTCTCTCACTGTTTGTGGCAATGGCGTTTTTGAAATTGCCTGTGCTCTTTGTGGTGCAATCTTTCTTCCATATTGGGATATGAGCTGACCAATGTAAAGTACCTGTTCCTGACAGTACTGTAACTTTTCCTTGTCTACCTTGTAACCTTTTTCAGCCAATATTGTCAGCATCTTTAATGAGTCCTCTCTGCATCTTCTTTCGTTTGTGCTGCAAATTATTATGTCGTCAACATACTGCAACACTGTGCTTTCCACTTCAATGTTACCCAAATCCATCTGTATTACTCTGTTGAATATTGAGGGTGACTCGCAGTACCCTTGTGGCAATCTGGTGTGTTTCCACTTTGTGTTTCTGAAAGTGAAGCTTGTCAGATCTTGTGAGTCTGGGTGCAGTGGTATTGAGAAAAAGGCATTTTTAAGGTCGATCACTGTAAACCGTGATGCCTCTGCTGGAATGGCGCACAATATTGTGGCCGGGTTTGCTGCTATGGGGTATTCTGCTTCCACTATGTTGTTCAAAGGCCTGAGGTCCTGTATGAAGCGCCAAGACCCCCCTTTAGCCTTGCGCACTGGGTATACAGCTGTGTTGCATGGTGATTCTGATGGGACCAATATGCCATTATTTATAAGGGCCGTTATTGTTTCATATATGCCATCATCTGCCTCTTTTGATAGTGGGTACTGTTTCACTCTGGGGAGTATTGCACCCTTTTTCAATTTTTTTCTTACTCCCCCTATGCTTTTTATGCACCCCACGTCATAGGGGCTAGTAATCCATAATGATGTGGGTACTTTTGCCATATCCTCCTCAAAGAAGGGAACTGGGGTGGATGTGGGTGCCTCAAGTGCCATTGCAATTTTCTGTGCCACTTGTTTGTACGTCACCCTTAGCCATATTTCCACACTCATCATAAATACCATTTCACCTTCTTCCTTTTCTCCTGAGAAGAGCTCTTCATCTGACACCTGGGTGAGTCTACATCCCTCTGCTTGTGCTATCACTGCCCTCTATGCTCTTCCTTCTATGTCTTGGGCATGTACTGCAATGTAATCAGCGGTTGCTATAATGCTCTCTATGTCCACGGAAATCACCTTTCCTTCTGGTTCATTGGCTGGTGTTTCTGGTCTAAACAAATAGGCTGCTGGCCTCCTCCAGATCTTTCCTTCTATCCCTGGCATCCATGCAAATGCCATGTCTGTCCCGTACTGGAACAGTTCACCATCTACTGGCTCAGCCCTAATCACTGTCTGTCCACAGTATGCTTGCATAATCTGTCGTGCAGTGAGCATGTTAATTCCTGGAGTGGAGCAAATTATGCAGTCCTCCGTAAAGGAGATCGTCATATTCAACCTGCTCATTATGTCTCTCCCCAGTATATTTACTGGTGAGGCCCTAGAATATAAAGTGGGACTGACATGTCATAATCCCCTATTGATAAGGGAATGTTATGAGTAAAGGGAATCAACCCCCTAGCCCCAGAGAATCCTTGGGTGTTCATGGCTTCACCTGACATCTTAAATTTACCTTCCCTTATGCAAGACCGGGTCGCCCCGGTGTCAACAAGGAATGATCATTTTTTGTCACCTATCGTTACCTCTATGCGTGGTTCCTCCGCACTATTAGGTGTTACCGACAGGATGGGACACACCAAGGCCGTCTGTGGGCTGTCCTATTGAGGGTATAATGATTGACCACTTCCTGTGTAAGGGTTGTGTCCCAGGACCGTCACCCTACCCAGTTGTGTTCGCTGTAGTTGGGTATTGGTAGAGGAATTGTTATGGTCTTGGACTTGTGCAGGTTGCTGTACTTGCTGTGCTTGGGGTTGTTGTGTTATCGCTACCTGTTGTTGAGGCGGTGAATATGTCTGTGGCTGTTGTTGTGTTACTAGTTGTTGCTGTTCATTTCCCTGTTGCAATGTCTGCTGTTGCTGGATGCCCTGCTGTTCCTGTGTGGGCCTTTGTTGTCCCTGTTCACTCCATGATGGTGTGCCTGGTCTCACTCTACACGTGCGTGACATGTGCCCTACTAATCCACAAATCCAACACACCGGTGGTTCCCTGTTCTGCCATGGAAAGCTTCCTGTGTTGTCCTGGTATACTGGTTGCCCGGTGGGGTAGGAATTTCTAAGTCCTCCCACCTGCTGTTGTGTGTTATATCCGTATCCTCTCCCTCTCATTATTCCTCCCCTTCCCCTGTTGTAATTATAATACCCAGCTCCTGGCGTTGAGTATCCTCCTCCCATGTTAGTCGTGTATGGTTGGAGTGGCGGCATCTGTTGTGTTACAGTCTGCGATGATTGTATTTGGGAGGGATCTTGGGCAGCCACTACTTGTGTGGGGCTTTGAGTCATTGTTGCAGGTGTAGTTATTAGTGGCCTTCCATCGTGTATTTAGTAAGTTTTTTCTGTACTAGTTTAGCCTCTTCCGTTTTCCTATCCTCTTCCTTTTTTTTCATTTTTTCTTGCCATGTCCTACAATGATGCACTATTGTCAGTTGTATTTCTGGCCATGCTTTTGCTTCCATCCCCACTACTTTCTTCAGTTGTTTTTGAACTGCTTCTCGGAGCCCCTGTACTAGTATATGATAGAATATTGCTGGTGTTTTGTCCCATTGTTCTCTAGTTTCCATACGCCACTTCTCTTGAATTTCCTGGATATAATCAACAGGATCTTCGTTCTCACGCATCTTGCGCGAGGTAATTGCTCCTATGTCTGATGTGTCTGGATACTGTACCCTCAGTGCCTGCCATAATGCATGTCTGCAGTTTGCGAATGGTGCCCCATCGTGTGATGTGTTTGTTATTGTGACCCCGGGGAAGCCCGCTCTCTTCCAGATGTCATCCGCTGCATCCCCTAATATTGATATTAGAAGGCCCTTTACATCTCCCACTGCCAATTTCTGTCCTGCGGTGTGTTTTTCCATTTAATATATCCATTTACCCGCACCTCCACTTAATGATGGGAGTCTGCACTTTATATTTTCTTTGTCTGCATGCTTCCAAGGCACGTATTGTGGTCTAACCCCTCCCCTCTCCAGAAGTGACATTAAGTTGTGTCCCGTTTGACCCCCTGGGTTCCACAAAATCGAGTCCGCACACCCCTCCTCTTCTTCCGTCTCTTCTACATCGTCAATTTCGTCCATATTTCTCCTGCTCAGAACTCTTTCTCCTCCATCTCTTCCCCTTCTTTCATCATTTCCTTTATTTAATGTGGGCGTGTGTATTCGTTCTCCCTGCCTGCGTCCAGGGAGGTCTCTAAGCCTTCCTGCATAGGGTGTCAGTTCGTTTGTGAAGGGCGTGAGTTTAGATGGGCATGTTGCACGTAATGAGCGTGAGGTGGTGGAGCATGTAGGACGGGATGGTGACGGTGTGGCTTCACGTGTCTGCCTTTCCGCTATTCCTTGCTCTTCCTCCTCACTTCTCTCCAGTTCTTCCTTTCTCCTGCAGATCCATGGTGAGTCTCTATTTGTCCGGGTGGTGTATAATTTATCTAGGCTTTCCCTTTCACTATTTCTTCCTTCCTTCTCCATTCCTTCTTCTTCCTCACTACAAAAGTCATTCGTAAATGGCAACCCCCAATCTGTCTTTTTCCCCCTAATCGTTACTGTTCTTAAGTCTATTAGGTCCGTTCCTCCCTTTTCTTCTTTACCAATCGCTCCCCTTTGTGCTGATGTTGTTGCTACTTCTGTACCTCTATATACATACCTCCTTACTTCACTCTCCGCTCTCCTATCTTCTCTTTCCCCTTCATTTCTCTCCGCTATTTCTCTACCAATTTTCTCTCTTTTCTTTTTTAATTCTTCCATTACTTCACTACTCATCTTTTCCAATATCCTTTCATCTTCTTTTTTCCTTTCCCATCTCTCCCTCTCCTTTTCTAATATACTCTCTATCATCCTCCCTTCTTCGTATTTCCTTGTCGTTTCTGATAGTAATCTCTTCTTCCATATTGCCATTTCTTTTTCTTTCTCCTCTTCCTCTCTTTTCCGGTCACGCAGTGCTGCTCTTGATACCCTTTCTGCTACTGCCTTTACCCTTTCGGCTTCTCTCCTTTGCTCCTCAGTTCGTTCTCTCATTTTTTCCAACTCATTCTTACCTTCTTTCCTTTCCCGTGCTCTCTCTCTTTCCCCCCTCTCGAGCTGCTTGATCAGTGCATTCTGCTCATCCCTTAATTCTGCTAATCGTTCCTCCAAAATCTCTTCCTTTTGTCGTAACAGCTCTTCCCCCTTTCTTTTCCCCTCTTCCCCTTTCATTTCACTCTCCCTGGTATTATCCTCGTCCATTTTCCTTACTACCTCCTTCTCTTCTCCTGTTAATGAACCTCGTAATTTTAATAGTACCTGCGCAGCTACCCACTCATCATTTCCTACGTCCGTAGTCTGCTCTTCTCCAGTCCTCCCCTCCCCTGCTGGCATCTTCCTGTGAGCTGATCCCGTCGTACTAGTCCGCTCCCCTCCCGTGTGGCCAGCTGTAGCTGTATATGGAGGCGGGCTGTATGCCGGGTTCGAGTACCCCTCAGCCGCCCTTAATTGTTCTCTTGCTATTTCTCCTAGTTCTCTTAAAGGATACATCCCCCCTCCCTCTGTTTTCACAACCTTCGCTAGGGGTATATCATCGCTCTGTTCCTTTTTTATTTCATTTTCGTTGGAGTTGTTACTCTTTTCTCCTCCCTCTTGTCCGTTCCCCGTGTTCTGTATGCCTTCACTCTCTTTTTCCCCATTCTCTCCCTCCTCCTTAATCTCCTTATCTCCCGTTGTTTCCCCCACAATGAACATTCCGTTTGGTCCTGGTCGGGACCCTTGGAACATTCTCCATAAGTTGAACACCTCCACGTGGTGTGTCAACATCTTCCCCTTGTATGTGTTATGCAGATGGTTTAATAGTGAATGTTGGGTATATGGATCGAAGCTACCATTAGGCGGCCATGGTGTCGTCATTTTGTTGTCCGTCCCCTGTGTCCATTCTATGCTATACTTGATCAGTTTCTCCCTATGGGGTGACAGTGTTTTACATATGTGTTGCAGCGGGGTAGTGAGGGTGTTCCCCCACCCTCCCGATCCTGCCCCGTATGACATAGTAGCGCTCCACTTGTTATCCTTCCCCTATTTGGTAGCGGTTATCTTACTAACAGTTTACAATATACAGCCTTATATCTTTACCTGGCCCCGTAAGTTTGGGGACTTGCGATAGTCCGCTAAGGAAAATTAGTAAACTATAGTATTTACATTTGTATATTCTTTTCTTCCTTTATACAACACCCTTACGGCCCCCTGCGGCCGAGGCACACGTAGCCCCCTGCGGCTGCGTGCCCCTTGTGATGTTCTTATACAGCCGTCCTACTTTCACTTGCTCCTCCTCCCTCTTCTACACTTGCCGTGGCCGGCGTTCTCCGTGCGCAGCCACGTCCCCCTTTC
This sequence comes from Ambystoma mexicanum, assembly GCF_040938575.1. NCBI lineage: Eukaryota > Metazoa > Chordata > Amphibia > Caudata > Ambystomatidae > Ambystoma > Ambystoma mexicanum. Next base: position 965,650,613 of record NC_090928.1, on the reverse strand, counting down.
CGCCTTCCCCCGATCAACTCATTACCGTTTACCTCCGTTTCCATGCCCTTACTACAGCTCTCCTCCCCACCACTCTCAAAAATAAAGATGCCTGGTGCTCGAGATGTCCTATGAAAGCCCTACTGGTGACGTCACTGATCTCTTCAAACTACTGGTAAGTTCTTCATATATTCTTTAAGTCCAAAATACACTTGCAATCTACCCCTGTTAACCCCACAGCTGTCTTCCTGTCACTCCTGGAACAAGGTAATCAATAATATAATCGGACTGCGCACGCTGCGTCGCCTCGCGTGTGATACGCCCCTCGACAGGAGGGCTTAACCAGCCAATTATCTTCCGTATTGGGCAACTAGCTAGCTTCCGCCTACAGGGAAACGTCATCTATCTATCGAGTTTCCTGCTCGATCAATAGGGATCCTCATCTACTCATTGATCAATAATTGCCAAATCGTAGGAAACCGCGCACACACACACCCTTACACATGGTCGCGACCTTGGCCAATTAGTGTCTATGAGCGGCCACACGTGATGTTTTCGTGCTCCGCCCCCTTCTCTCCCGTAACGTAGCGGACTGCTCTCGCACTCGTCCGGCTACCATTAATTTCATGGCCAACACTAAATTATCAAACCTTCGCCGCGCACCTGTGCAACACCTCCCACCTCCCGTATTTAGTTCCTCTCCCCTCCCTCACAATTTCACATTGCTTGTTGGGCGTGGCATACTCACCAAGTTCTCTTGATGCGGGGCCGCTCGACTGCGTGCACCCCTCCAAGCGGCTCGCCACCTCCCCTCGTCTGGACTACGTCTGGACACTCGCCAACAGCGGGCGGGATACTTCTCAACCGGCTCCCGAGGGCCAATATCCGGATTGCGCTGTCCGGTCGTCTCGCAGTTCCGCGATGGTCCTGTAGTCCTCAAAATGGGGCAGCGGCAGAGGGGGCTGCGCCGCCGGGCCTCCTCGCAACGGGAGCACTCGGAAAAATAAAATAAAAGCAGATCTTAAACAGATCTCAGCAGTGCCTCCAACTTGTCGGGGGGAAATTCTCCCGGGGTCGGCTGGGCCGTCCGTGGACCTCCGGGCAGGGAGGCCCCAACTCCTCCCGTATATCCCAAAAAAAGAGATAGAGTATGAGACACACGCAAGAAGCAAGGTGGTTCTGCTGTTTATTAAACAAAACGGCAGGGATGGGTCGAGGATCGTACGCGTCCGTCCTGACACTCTCTCCTCATCGTGGGGCTCGCAGGCCCTTTTTACCTTAGTATGATGCGCTACTTGCGTCACCTGGGAAAGTTAGCAAAAAACCTATCGCCACTCTGGATTGGTTCCCCGAGTGGTAGGGCTAGTATAGCATACGTATAGAGAACGTTGTTAGTGGTTAAGGGTCAGTCAGGTGGTATACTTGGGTTGTCCCTTCAATTTGATACATAAAAATTGTTACATGAAGACCCCTGAGGATTGGTCAATGTTAATGGCGTCAGTGATAAGAGCCCCATGTTCTGATTGGTCCACCCGCGAGCCCCCCAGTCTGAGACCATCGCTGTTCTCAGCTCGCGGTGCACCTGTCATTTGCAACAATGTTTCACTATGGGTATGTGCAGACAATGTGAGGATTTATTCATATGCTGGAAGGCCGACTACTCCCACCGCCGCAGATATCCATTGAGTCGCTTAATTGTATCTGCCTGTGTCTTGAGACGGGGGATCCAGGCGCCTCCCTCCTCCTGGGCTTGGCACCCTATCAGGTTCGGCTTGGTCACGTGAGGTGGGACCGTGGTTGAGGCAGAATTCTGCACAATTAATATTGCATTTCCCACTGTGTGCCTGGCTTGATTTGCAGGTGTGACCTTGGCGTCGGCTTGCGGTATGCGAGTTTGCAACGTTGTGCCCTTGACTGTCTGCTTTCGCCGGGCTCATTCTGCAGGGTCAGCAACCGAACTCTTGCTCATTCAATGTTCATGGAAGCTTTTGCTTGCGGCCTACTTGGGTCTGGTGCATAGGCGGAGCCATTTGATACACAGGCGCTTTAGGTTATGGTATCATATTGCTTCATCCCCAGTATAGTGTCTTCGTTATATTTCTCATTATGGAGCGTGAGCAAGCTTTTAGATGAGTTCATTATGCGTCTTGCGTTTCTGCATTTTGAAAAGCCTATGTGAAAAATAATAAAGATGCACGTCCGTGGGTGTGTCCGTCGCCTACGTCATAGCACTGAGTATGTTCTTCGTGTGGATTGGTGTGGGAGTGTCCAGTGTGCATGTTTGCACGGGTGTGCTGACCGTTGGCTAGGTCGTCATGGCATCTCTAACGATGTGTTGATTTAGTGCTGGATGGTTCAGTCGAGTCCATCCATGCCGCAGGTGTTGGCATGTGCAGGGCAGGCTGGTGGGCAGGCGGGTGGGCACGCGAGTGGGCACATCCGTATGTTCCTGTACCAGGGTATTCGGTCGTCTGGTAGATGGGCAAACTCCTCTCGTGGCGGGTGTCTGGGCCGTGATCCTCTAGGCCAGGGGTGAGAGGGGATTGGTGGGAGCCTTTTGTTCCCTTTTCCCACTTCAAGGGCAAGAGGGCTACGGCAACATGATAATCTTACGATGTGTTGATGTTGAAAGTGTAGCCATGCCCCCGTGGAAATGAGGCAATGTGCCTAAGTGAATGATGGATGTAGTGTTGGTTTATACCCATGCACTTGCAAAAGTGGTAAATTAAATAGCAAAGTGATTGGACCTAGCACTGGCCAGGAAGTGAGGCCCAAAGTAAAAATGTTGTCTTTGTATGGAGGGCCGTCTCTTGGTCCAGCATCACCAACCACTTCCTCCTGTCATCATAGAGAGTCCCTGAGTGGTCACTATCCCTGATCATGCCTTCACCTGTGTTCCTTCATTTCTACAGGGGATGGTTTGCACGCCCCTCATAACCAAGCTTCCATCTCCTCATCATAGCTGGACCCAAGGCAGCTCAGCAAAAGACAGTTTGAAAAGCGTAACACCTGCTTGCCAGTTCATCATGCTGCACGTCTCTTCATATCTCTCATGCCCTTTCATGCCTTAATGTGCCATTTATGGCCATTTAGGCCTTGGCACGCCCTTTCACACCCTGCTGTGCCACGTTATACCTTGCTATATAGCATGTGGCTCCTTGTTTGTTTGTGCCTCTCAGTAGCTTGCTCACGCTGCTGCCAGGTGCTCATTGTGGCCCTGCTTCTATTTGTCCCACTGTGATTTTGCACTGCGGTGATTTTGCTCCTGTGTGCTCCACTGCAATTCTGACTTTCTGTGCCCACACAGACATAATCCCGTGAAGAGATTTCACTCCACTGCTGAAATGGTACCTGCTTTTGCCTGGTCCCTTACGTCTTCCACATCTTTTTGTCAACATGATTTAGAACCAGGTGCCGCGCACAGGTCTCTGTTAGGAACAGCAGCCCATCCCTGGATGCTTCTCCTCACAATGACCTAACCCAATGTGCACCACCACCAGAACGTTTGGGCAACCACACTGGATGATGCTCCAGAGACCCATTAAGGTCTCCACTGACTGCTCCCTGCACTAACATGCTCAAGTTAAATGCTCCATTACACAACACGCAAACCAACTAAGCCACCCACACAGGGCAACTGAACATCATCCATCCAAACAAACATCAGACATCAGAATGCTACATCTCTCCCATTAACCTATATATCACAGTCCCAAACACAGCGTCCTCACACCACGTTCACAAGAAGATCCTCTCTAGTCAGAGGTACCTCAAGTCCTCTTGACACAAACTTCCTATAAACAGACACATACACAGTAACCAGAATGTTCTAAGTGCGTCCATCAAGAAAAGAACAAAGCAATCTTGAATTGTCCCTCTTTCCCACTAACCAAACCCAGGTCCACTCTCTGTCAGCCCACCAGAGACCCTGCAGATGGCAGCAGAGCATGGCAAACCCCAGAGACATAACGTAGCATAGCATCCTTTTTTGCAGTGGAGTCAGGAAAGTCAAGTATTGGTCTGTAGACTTTGACCTCGCATGTCTTATCCTCGCCACTGAAGGTGGCCCAGCATTCATTACAATGCTCACCAGAAGAATTTAAGAAATGTTCTTTTGTACTCTGAAGCTTATGACTTACTCATTGAGCAGAGTACCCATCTTGTCATCACAACTCCTGGGACTTGTCTCGCTGTGTTTCATGCGCCATCAAGTCCTCCAAACTGCCCCACTACAAAGTTTCCCCTGTACCTCCATTGATAATTAACAGTGAACATTTATGATACGGATGTACCTAGGGTTCACGGTCTACCCATGTCATGATACGACTTGTTGCACTTGTTTTCCACCATGTCTACAAGCTTTCTTCTGGGTTTGTTGCTTTCACTGCTCACTCTCTCTGCTCAGTCGCTCGATCATATAATTTGGGGCAGAGTGAATGCCTGCTCAATTTCCCCTTCTCTTTGACTCGCCTGCTACATCGTCCCTCTCACACTAACGCCCCCCTTCATGCCAGGGCCCAGGATGTAGCCTTCTGGGCTTAGGAGTGAACTACCCTGAGTACACCCTCCCACTCTCCTTCTGTTTCACTTAGGAGTCAGAATGTGGCCTCATGGTCTGAGCGCTGAGCCACCCCAATAGTATAGGAGCACATGTGGAAAAATCATGCTCCTTTGTAGTTTTAGTGAGGAAAAGGTGAGACCGCTTCTTTTCATCATAATCTGGCGATCGTCACAGATGGGCTCACAAACTCAGCACCTCTCTAGCACAATTCAGGGGTTTGTATTTTCTGATTTGGAAAAGGGGCTCACTAAGAGCCATCCCTCTCTCTTGACTAGATCAGTAGCCCCTACTATGTAAGCAGCTGTCAAAGTGGTCCTGATGGTCCAAAGGCAAACATGCCTTCTCTCTCTGACTCCGTCTGGGAACAATCTAGGTTGTCCCTGCTCTAGGTTCCCCAATGTAGTGTTACACAAGGATTGGTGCCTTTCAGATGTAAGGCCCCACGTGGTCCTTTCCTTCCATGCCCCTGTATTCCTCTCCCTAGGTCACTGTGTCCCTCCATTTTCTACTCCTACTCTTCTCCCTCCTACTCCCCCCATCATTTCTCCTATCTTTCCCTCAGACTCTATTCTATCCTTCTCATGTTCCCCTCTCTACTACCTACCTCCACTCTGATCTTAACCTCTACTGCTCTCCCCTCTCCACTCTACTATTCCGATCTCTGCTCTACTTCTACTCTCTGCTCTATCGCTGCCCTCCAATCTCCACACTACTAATACTCTTCAGTCTACTACTTCTATCCTCTCAAACCTTTTCTCACAGTCACCCTATTTTTACTCCTCCAGTAACCTTCTTATTCACTTCCTGCTCTCACTCTATCCATTTCACCCACACACCTTGCACACATTCTCAACCCAGAATGCCACTTTTCCCCACCAACCAATAAATCCCATTGCACACTCCTTCAGCCATTCTCATCCAAGCACTTCGACAACACCATCCCACCTCCTCTTGGTCTCCTGGTCCTCCTCCTCCGCTGAATAAGCTGCACATTTCCGTATCCTGTGCCCCTTTCTCATCCTCCCCCTTCCCTCTCCATTGGCTCTCTCCCTCACCCGTATCCCCACGCCAACCACTGGCTTTACATTCCCCAGGGGAGGTGTTACAGGTGATCAAAAGCACAAAGTGGTCTTATGCCCTACCCCTTTCTTGTACACAGCCTTCTGCAGCGAGAATAATTTTAGATGTACCAGTTCGTGTTAGGGCTTCCCAGGTTATGTGAGATGCCAGTTTTACAGGGGGAGGGGTCCCTCCATGGCCCTGTATCAGGTAAGAGGATAGTCTACATGGGTTTGGGTGCGTGTGCTGAGATAGCTGTTCGATGGACGAGAACGCTCTGCATCCTCACTGCTGCTGGATCTCTCTTCCTCTCGCGGAACCATGTTGCATAGTGTATCATTTGTTTCTAATCTGCAGTGCAGACTGCTCGCTCATTCTTCCACCGGTGTGTGGGCTGGTTAATGAAGTACTACGGCACAAAGAAGAACCTGGCCTGCATTGTGAAATACAGCTATGGGGCAAGATAAAGTGGTACACATTTCAAACACGTAAGCCCAGGTGACAGGGACAGGGACTGAGGAACTCCAAACTCTGGAGCAGGGCTGGCTCTAGAGAAAACCTGGTAGACTTAACCCTGGTAGACTTCGCACCCCAGGCTGAGAGGTGTACCCACCCTTCTTGACAGGGTCAGATACCTAACTATCATTCTACAGATTAGTATTTTCTATTGTATCACTCTGTAGTGCGTGCAGTATTTATAACTCCATCAATATGGCGGCACATGAATTACACATTCAAGCTCTCATTTGAAATACATTTTGAAAGATATTGTAAGGCCTGAGTGATCCTACAGTAACAACACTTACTCTGAAGTCATTGGTGTCCCAAAAATGTCCATATTTATGGAATAGGTCTACAATTGCAGCAGTGTTATACGCTCAGTTCTTCTTTTTATTTTCTCCAGTGGTCAATTTGTATTTATGTTAGGTGTAATGTAAACAGATTACCTATTGTTGTCCAAGCATAAGTGCTGGCGTTGGATAGAAATTATTTTGTGTTTAATATGTCAACGCCAACAAAAGGAAGCTTTAGTTAAAAACTCAAAATCTACTGAAAAACTACTTGATGCTGTAAGAATTCGAAATCAGTATGAAGACAGTGATTCTGAACAACTTGCAGAACAGTTACAAAGTACAACCTAAGGTGAAATAAACCACTGTAATGTAAGGTGGCATCTGTCCTGTAGCAAGACGTACACACACACAAAGGTAATGTTGATAGACTACAGGCCAGATACAAAAACAGCTAGCAGCACATGAAGATGCTGGTGAGAGCACAGTGAGCAGGAAGGAACCTCCCTGTACCAGTATACAATTGGAAAATAATTCTTGCTTCTTTTGCAATAGACTAGAAACTAGGAGGCACTGCTCAGAAAATACAGGTCAGAAGTTGAATTATGCTGCTCAGGTGAGAGAGAATATTCAATTACAATTGAAGTTGGGCAGGTGCATCAATCAAAAGATGCTCACACATATGACGTAGTATATGGCAAAGAATGTTATATGAAAAGTGTACATAATGCCTTGCCAAGTGCAGACAAACCTCCTGAAACATTACTGAACGATACAGAGAGCGTGCAGGTTAGTTAGAATCCACAGGCTGTTCATTACAAGCCCTTTTGGACAGTAAGGTTGTCACAATAACAGATGTTTAGTGACATTACAAGGAAACCCATTCTTCAAAAAGGAATCAAGAGGAAGATCCGACATCGGGAAAATCCCTGAACGCACTTATTGAAAACACATTTTTCAACATGGATGTAGCATTCAGCAATCCTGTGTTCACGAACCAATCACAACGCATTTCTTTTAAATAAGTTATCAAAGCTGTGTTTTCACATGCAGAAGCAAGTTCCAACATAAATTCAAATATGAAGGCTCTGTTTCAGGCTGCTAAGTTCCTACAGAAAACCATCCTAGTAGAGGAGAAGAGGGCATTCACAGGTTCCATCTGTCAGGGCAAAGTTACAAAAGCAATACCACAAGACGTGTTATTTTTTTTCAAACGGTGCATAGAGGAAATATAATATTTGTCAGCTTGAACATTTGAACCTGAAAACAGCTGCGTTGTCACAAACATCCAATGTATTCGTGCCTTACAGAAAGGCAGGCCTCATTTGGTTCCCTAACTACAGTAAAGTTAATAAACACACTTGAACTTCCAATTCAGGTTGCTGTTGGCCTAATGATTCATTCCATAAATTGCAGCAAATTCTAGTTGCAGTTAATGCATGGCTTGGGCTCCTCGATCAGCTATAGTAAAGTTATTTGACATGAGACCGCGTTAGCTAATGATGGTCTACTCTGCATGGAAGATAATGGATTGAGTATATGTACCACTGAACCTTGTGAAAGGGAGATGCATGTACTGTGCTGCAGATAATTAGGACTTTCTTAAAGCCACACCCGATGCAAAGAGAACCCTTCAAACAACTTGGATGACTTTATCAAGAATGCCATGACAAAGATGCATTACAGTTCCTAACATGGTACGATACAGGCATGCTGAATCATTCACTACAGAAGCGTACATACCAAATGACAGACTTAATCTCCTACAATGGCGCACAGCTCCTAAAGTCAAACAGTACTGTTTTAAAGCAATAGGATGTTAACAGCAGACCTAAGGATTTGAAATCATTTCCACAAGTAGTCTTGGCATAGTTTCCATGCAAAACTGGAAGTATAGCAAATTCTACTACTTTAAATGCTGAGAGCACAGTGTCTGCAAGCAGGACACAGGATGAGGGATTGGTTACAATGAACCTAGGAAGACAAGTTCTAATCCTAAGTGTGCGTCTGGACATTACAGGAAGTTCCAAAGCAAATAACTTGCATGAGTGTTCGACCAATCATATCAGCAACCCAAACAGATCGTTCAATTCAGTTGGCTTTCTTGACATATCCGGAAAAGGTAATAAAACATATTTATGAAGCAGATCCAAAATGCGTTGTGATTTGTCTTACGGCATGATGAACTGCACATAAGCATGGCGTTACTTTGTGCTATTGGCTCTTTAATTGATGGATATGGACATTCTGATATGTGGTGTGTCTTGTACATGGAGAGCACTGTACCACAAAGTATCATGGGCAAACATATTTGACATGCCAAAGAAGCACACAAACACACACTTATTGCTCAATTCGTGTTTGCTACCTGAAAGTGTTCTTTAAGAAGCATACATACGCAGAACATTCTTAATAATGTAGAAGAATTACAAACCAAATGTGCCAAGAGCTGCACTATTCAGGACATGCTAGAAACCATGCAACAATGTAATATAGCTGAATAAGTTAAGCAGTTTGGCAATGTTTAAAGTTAGTCTTACCCAACATTTCAAATGATGAGCGATTACATAGCAAAGGTGGAACATGTGTTGCAAGTAATAAGGTCTGTTAGATGTAGTGAGAGGAATACGCACATTTCATCACTGGCAGCAATCAGGTTTTTTTTGTTGCATTAAATATAATTACTCTGGATTCGTGGCATATCGTCTTGCAGGAATTCATGTTTTGAAAGAATCAGCTCCTACACTGTGGGAAGAGTTTGGGAAAAGAAGCTGGTCTCTGGGTAAAACTGATATCCCATTCAGTGCTGTTTGAGATAATGATGTGCTTGAACATCAAAACAGCCTTGAAGGTTACTGGAGGTTCAGTGGGCACATCACAGCTCCCTAGGACACTGGTACACTATTCCTTAACAGCGTCAGTACTTGACCATATATCTCAACAGACATCCAGCATGGCAAGGATACCAGTGCAAGGAGCATCAAACTTGCATCATTACGACTCCGAAGAGGCATTAAACAGGGAAAATATTGAAATAAACCAATTGCTTATTGAACTTAAATGGACTAAAAATCCATTCTCCACATGACGGACCTGAACCTGTCAACATTGCAACAAATGCAATTTTTAGTGACAGTATTACAAAAGATGTTTACAAAAATGTACAAGCTCATGGCTCAAATAACCTGCTCTATGGGATGTTTCCCACTCAGAAGGGTCTACAACCACATTTTGACAGAGGTGAAATGTCCATTTGCATAGCTGTCTGATCCCAATCACAAAGGAAGTTCAGCACTGAAATGCCAGCCAGTTCTCCTCTGGAGAAGAGTACCAACAGCAACCCCAGGCACGTGTTACAGCCTTATTTGGCATCATCAGTGAGGTGAAGCTAAGCCTCTCTAAGAATAGTGAGCAAGGGGTCCACGTCTGGATTACCCTTAGTGACTTAAGGCAAAGCCTAAAATTTGACAATGCTGAAACACATGTCTGGTACTCTCTTTCATAGGAGAACTGATTATCATTTTGGATCTGGACTGCCGTTGTCAGTGGGACCAGACTGATATTCAAATGGATATTTCTCCTCTGTGAAAGGTACAGTGAGCTAAAACATGGTTGTAGACCCTCCTGAGCGGGAAACAACCCATAAACCCGGTTAGTTGAGCCATGTTTGTTCTCATCAAAGGGATTCACACATTTTTGTAAAAGATGCTGGTCAAATCGATGCTCCTGGTGTTAGATTGTATGAGTTTAAAACACAGAGACTCATCTCTGACACTATCACCGTGAATATTTTTGATCCTATCAAGAAGAACATACTAAATCTCTGTTCAAGTACCAAGAAGAAACTAACAGGCCGATTCATGGAATAATTAGCGCGGCGCAAGTGGGCAAAAACGTGTGAATCGCAGTGGAATAGCGAAAATCGCAGTGCAAGTGCGAAAATCGCACGAAAAGCAGCGCACATCGATTCATGGAAGGCCGTGCGTGAGAAAACCATCGGGTGTGCGAAAAAAAAGTGCGCGGCGCACGTTGGCGCACAGGCCATCTAACAGCGTGCGCCAGGTCACAGCGAAAATCGCACAGGCCACAGCGAAAATCGCACATAGCGCGGCGCACGCAACAAAAGTAGGCGGAACACGGGGCGTAACACTCGGAATGGGGAACAACTTGCCAAAACGTGGGCGTCACGGGGGAAGTACAGGGTACAAGTGCGCGGAACGCCCACACGCTCGCCTACAACACGTAATCATGGAGTAGAATAGGGCAAAAAAGCGCACGCTCAAACCAGCGCACAGGCACAAAAAACGTCTCTGCGCCTGGAAGAAATGTGCGCCAAAAGGTGCACCAACAAATAGCACCTATATACAGCCATGAAGAATGTCCTATACTGTGGCCCTCCAGGACAAATGACGTGCAAAGGGGTACCCACAAACACGGACACCCGCTGACAAAACAATACGTGTGCGTGTATACCGGGGTGCGCGGGAAGTCTCACACGCGATTTCGGCAGGGTACGTGTATTACATGGGTGCGCGGGAAGTTCCACACGCGATTTCAGCAGGGTACGTGCATTTCAGGGGTGCGCGGGAAGTACCACACGCGATTTCAGCAGGGTATGTGAATTCCAGGGGTGCGCGGGAAGTACCACACGCGATTTCAGCAGGGTATGTGGATTTCAGGGGTGCGCGGGAAGTTCCACACGCGATTTCAGCAGGGTACGTGTATTTCAGGGGCGCGCGGGAAGTTCCACACGTGATTTCAGCAGGGTATGTGTATTTCAGGGGTTCTGGGGAGTACTACACGTGAATTGGCCGTGTGGGTCCTCCAAGGTGTACGCTCCACAACCTCCACGGCCCCTGCAGGCAGCCCACACCATGGGGGACTACCCTGCACCCCTGCTCATGTCCGGCAGGCAGCCCATCCACCATGGGCATGCCCCCCAGCCAACCCACATGTCACCTTGCACTACTGATCAACAATGCATGTCTCCCACCACCCCCACCCCCCAGCCACCAGAGGCAGCCTCCACCAGGCCCCCACTCATGTCAGCCCGGCAGTGCAGGGGCAGCACACCAGGCCCCCACTCATGTCCTCCTGCACCCCCACCCCCCAGCATCCAGGGGCAGCCTCCACCAGGCCCACACTCATGTCTCCCACCACCCCCACCCCCAGCAGTGCAGGGGCAGCACCACCAGGCCCCCACTCATGTCCCCCTGCACCCCCACCCCCCAGCCACCAGGGGCAGCCTCCACCAGGCCCCCACTCATGTCTCCCACCACCCCCACCCCCCAGCAGTGCAGGGGCACCCTCCACAAGCCCCCCCACTCATGTCTCCCACCACCCCCACCCACCAGCAGTGCAGGGGCAGCCCCCACCAGGCCCCCACTCATGTCTCCCACCACCCCCACCCCCCAGCCGTGCAGGGGCACCCTCCACCAGGCCCCCACTCATGTCTCCCACCACCCCCACCCCCCAGCCACCAGGGGCACCCTCCACCAGGCCCCCACTCATGTCTCCCACCACCCCCACCCCCCAGCCACCAGGGGCACCCTCCACCAGGCCCCCACTCATGTCTCCCACCACCCCCATCCCCCAGCAGTGCAGGGGCAGCCCCCACCAGGCCCACACTCATGTCTCCCACCCCCCCACCCCGCAGCAGTGTAGGGGCAGCCCCCACCAGGCCCCCACTCATGTCTCCCACCACCCCCACCCCCCAGCCACCAGGGGCAGCCTCCACCAGGTCCTCACAATCCCCAATCATGTGCGTTATGGTCAGCCTCCACAGCCAAAAAGCCCTACCAAGTAACCCATTCACCCACATGGAAATGGAAATTACATGTCACACCCCCAATGTTCATGAAGCTAATGAACCCATGTCCGTCACACACAATGTTTGCAATTGAATGGGAAAACACCCAACATGACATGCATGAAACCAATGAGATGATACCACACAGTGAAGCATGAAAACAAATTTGTATTGAAAAAAAGAAAGAATGCTAAAGAAATGAAACAAACTACAATGGGAAGTAAAAAAAATCAAGCTGCATGTCCGCATAAAAATAAAGAACTGCAAATCATAATCCAAAAAAATGTCCTCCAAAGTCAAATGTAAAAAAATTATCTATCAAATCAAGAACTATGTAAAAAACTCGAAAGGGTCCATGAGCCCAACTGAACAAAGGAAACCTAAAAAAAAACCTAACCAAAAAGCAACTATATACAAAAAGTGGAGCAGTGTCCGTCGACTCCAAATCATAAGAAAAAACAAAGGAAACCTAAAACTAAAGAACTATATACAAAGGCGGCGGGCAAGTCCAGCGGCTCACTCCGTGGTGTTCCGGGCCAGGGCATCATCGAACTCCTGTTCGATGTCCCGGAGGCGGTCCAGTTCCATGGCCCGAGGGTCCGCAGGGACGACGCCGTGTCCTCCTCCAACCCCCTGCGGATTGCCTCGAGGCACTCGGCCCGCCTCAGGGCCCTCCGCATGGAGTTCTCCGCCCTGACCATTGTGAGCCGCGCCTCTTCCGCCCGCCGCCGCTCCGCACCTATGGCGTGGCCCAACCGCTGCCACACGGAAGACACTCTCTGTCCTGGGTCCTCCTGCCCTCCGGCCGATGCCTGCCCCTCCGATGTCGAAGGCCCCGAGCCTTCATGGCTCCCACCATGTTGCTGCTGCTGCTCTGCCTCTGCCCGTGCACTGCCTCCTGCTGCCTGCACATCCTCCGCCGGCTGGGGTGCAGTCGTTGATGTGGCCACCCCTGCTGGACGTCCGACTCCCGACTGTGGCAGGGATGCCTCCTCCACCAGCCTGGCCGCACCGTCAGAGGCAGCTCCACAGGGCACCCAGGTGACTGATGGGTGGGAAGATGGCACAGAGGACGACTGGCGCATAGGGGGTCCAGTTGAGGAGGGGGCCGGAGCAAGCCCCATCAGACGGAGGAATCCGGTCTGGGTGACCTGTCCCAGCAGGCTGACGTGGTCAACGAGCCATTCGAGATGACGTGCAGTCTCTCCATGAAAAGACTGCAGGTCACCTCGCATGGCCCGTTGACGCAACGCCACACCAGCCAGGACAGGCTCAACCCGGACCTGGATAGCCACGTCCGCAGGCAGAGGAAGGCCAGTTGACGTCAGCTCATCCCCTGCCTGAAAACGGGTCTGGACGTAGGCATCCCTGCTGGTGCAAGATGATGCAGGGACAGGATCGGGGACAGGATTGCACACAGGCATCTCCGCGGCGGCCTGTGCTGCCTCCTGTCCCTGGTCCTGGACTGCACCACTAGCACCAGTGGGATCCCCACCTCCAGACCCCATCTCTGGTGCTTGCACGGCCTCCTCCTCCACCAAACCCCCCACCAACCTGGATGACTCCGTGCCATCTTCCCCTGTTGGGCCCTGTGGGGTCCCAGCTGCCCCTTCTGCTGCCGAGGAGTCCAACTCCAACCTCCGCCTCTTGGAACTCCCCCCGGCAGCTGCGGCCTGGGACGCGGCACCGGACTCCTCACTCCCCGACGAGATGACAACACGGGAGGGGAGCCGGGCCTTGCGTCTCCGGCTGGCGGTGGGATCCCCGCCGCTGTGCTCCACAGCACCTTCTCCGCCCTCTTCATCAGTTGACGCTGCAGACAGGGAGAAACAAAACACAGGCATCAGGGCACTGTACAATGGACACATACACACATGACAGTTGCACATGAGTGGCATTGGCAAACCTCAGACATGTCATCACAATCCCCAACACACGTCATTGCAACTCGCACACATGAGCCATACCACAGCCATATCGCAACTGCCACCACCATCCATACACATACAACAGCATGAGCAGCCAAAGGTGACCCAGACATCACATGAAACACAGGAAGTGCACCACACATGTACACACACCACCACACTTGCATGCATGTGTACACCTCTGCCAAGTGTCGCACTGTTCAGACGGGCATCCATGACACATCTGCCAATCAGGCTTATACATACCGCAGTCACATGCATCCATGGTGCATCACTGTTTCACCCTTGTCAAATACACACACATGCACATGTACACAGTGCTCATACATGCAGCCGAAAACAACATACATGCGTGACATCACGGACATGTCTACTTAAATACACATTCATCCAAACATGTGTGCACGCACAACTGCATTTGGCATGCAAGCCTACACACACAAGCACCATCCATGTCTCACACATTACAGCCCTCGCATGTGTCAGCCCCACGGCCCTGGACACCCCCACCCATACTCGACCCCATACAAACAGATGTGCAACCTGCACACTACCGAATAATCACCACACGCACTGCTCACAATCAGGATGCATGTACACTCACCGCTCGACTCCAGACGGGTCTGCTTCTCCAGGACCTGGACGTGGAGCGCTGGGGATATGCATTACAGGACCCTCATCTGTTCTTCCGACAAGTGGCCCCGGCGCCCCTTGGCATCCGCTGCCTTCAAGAGGCACCGGGCCTTGTTCAGGGTCCTGGACCTGAAGTCCTCCCAGCGCTTCCTGACATTTGGAAGTCGCGGACTGCCACCCCCTCCGCGTTGATGGCAGTCACGATGTCAGTCCAGATCCGAGTCCGTCCTTCCTTGTCGGCGCGGGAACTTCCGAAGAGGGCATCATACTGCCCCAGGACTTGCTCCACCAGGACACCAACTTCGGTGGCACTGAAGCTGGTGCCCCTCTGCCTCTCTGGCCGGGGGTTGTCAGTGGTCACAGATGGTGTTTGCCCCGACATGACAACCCCAGAGGCAGGAGTGGGTGGGCAACTGGGTCCTGGGGCTGGGCTGTGGAGCAATGGAATACCAGTCGGGAGTCTTCGGTTCCAGCAGGGGTGGTCACAGCAACAGCACCCCTGGCTGATGTGCAGGCAGCAAATGGCAGTGCACGTGGGCAGCAGGCAGTCAGGCAGCAGCAGATGGCAGGTGGGAGCGTGCTCGGGGCTCTGGGGGGCAGTAGTTCGGCCTTCTGGGCAGGAGCGTGGTCTTCCGTGTGCATACGCGTGGCCAGCTTGATACGGAGTGATTTGGCACGTGAAAAGTCTGCACGTCAGCGTGAAATTCAAGGAAAGGCCCTTAGCGCGTAAGCGCGTCAGCACGCATACGCGATTCTATTGGACCAAAGGCCCTCAGCGCGTAAGCGCGTCTGTGACATGACCCGCACGGGTGTCTCCCACACAGCACGTGATGACAGAGCACACGTGGAAAGACTGCACGTCAGAGTGTCATCGCGTGTTATTGGACAGCACGTCAGAGTGTCATCGCGTGTAATTGGACAAAAGTGCACGTACACGCGATTGGCCTATGTACGTGTATATCAGGGGTGCGCGGGCACTTACACACGCAAGTACGTCAGCGCACCTGTATCCCGGGGTGCACGGGAATTTCCACACGCTATTGGACTGGGTACTGGATTTCAGGGGTGCGCGGGTCACACGCTCGCCTACAACACGCGCAACGCATTAATTTGCGTGCTAACAAAATAACAAGCTCAGACCCAGGATGAACATACCGTTCCTAGCAGCAGTGGGCGTGGGCTACCAAAGGAGGAGGAGGAGGATAGTCAGGGCCAGAATATTCACACCCAGAACCAGCCTTTTCGGGATGCCTGATGACCAGGTGCATGGGAGGTACAGGTTTCCACCACACATTATACTGGACCTGGTGAGTGAGTGGGAGGATGACCTCACATCACCCACCCTGTGCTCCCAAGCACTCAGCCCCCTGGAGAAGGTCCTCAATGTACTGCACTTCTTGGCCACAGGATCATTTCAGCGGACAAGTGCCATTGTGGGTGGGGTATCACAGGCCACCCAGTCACGCTGCCTACACCAGGTCTTGAACATCATCACTGCACGCCCATCAGTCCGCAGGCACATATACCTGCCCAGAACACCTGCAGAAAGGCATGCTGCCGCCCTGGATTTTTACGGTGTGGCACGATTCCCCAAAGTGCTAGGTGCCATTGACTGCACCCATGTGGCTCTACGTCCCCCCAGGGCATCAGAGCACATCTATAGGAACCGCAAGCACTGGCATTCCATCAACGTGCAGGTAGTATGTAATGCCAAGGGAATCATCACCTCAGTATTTGCCAACTATTCCGGGTCAACCCACGACAGCTTCATTTACCGAATGTCCACCCTAAGCCGGGACCTAGAAGCTGGGCGGCATGGCGATACATGGCTGCTTGGTGAGTATGAATGCCACTGCACATGCATGCATGTCAGATACTGAGCAAGGTCACAACCCCACCAATGATACCAATCACCACCTCCACAGGGGACAGTGCCTACCCTCTCAGCCCCCACATGATGACGCCAATTCGGAACCCCACCACGCCACCCCAGGTAAGATATAACACAGCCCACATTACAACCCGGGGCATAGTGGAGCGCACATTCGGAGTGTTAAAGTCACGCTTTTGCTCCCTTGACCGTTCTGGCGGGCAGCTGTTGTACGCTCCCCCAGTAGTGTGCAGGATCATAGTGGCAGCATGTGTCCTGCACAACGTTGCAACACGCCGGGGCCTGGCCGTGGACATGGTGGTGGCCCCACATCCCCAACCACATGCACAGCCGCTGCGCATGGGAGGGGAAAGGGCACGGGGGGAGGCAGCCCGTACACAGCTAGTGGCTAATTACTTTACATAGAAATCACACCCCTGTGGAGTGCACACTGCCCTGGCACATTCCATCTGACAATCAATGATGAATCAACCTGACACTGATCCTGAATGTCTGGAGAATGAACCGTGAAAACCATATCAGCCTGAGATTGTTCACCTGGAAGTGTCACAATGTGTGCATCCCTACCCACACAGACACCACCAATGCAGTTTTGTGAAGCAACACATTCAAGCAGCTAAAATGAATACCCACTTGCAAAATGCAACAAGAGGACAGTGCCATGTCAGCCAACCCATCCCCAGCACCGCCACACGACACACCGTGCCATGTCATGCTATTTGCAGGTAACCAAACTAATCCCCACAACATGACACTAGTGTCACAATGTAGAGTGTCCCTAATTGAAACTTGCAACACCTGAAATGCTCACAGTAATGCCGGACCAACAACAAACTTGAGCAGGTACTACCATCAACATGACATCACAAATGTTATATATTAGTAGTCTCACCACCTGGAAATGCCTGCACTCCCACCACTACCAACTGTGCGGTGTTGGCGCCATGTAGAGTTGTAGGTGCACTGCTGCCAACATGGACCCCATCTCCAAACTAGAGGGCCTTGTGTAGACATGAGGAAGGGACCTGCAAATTGGGAGGTAGACACAGATGATGAGTTACACATCAATGCAACATGCAGTGTGCAACACAACAGCAATATGCACTAGGAATGTATACACAGTATTGACTAGACTACCCACACATGTAGTAGGAGTCCAATGTCACCATGTACGTCAATGTCACTTGGGCACACCCTTTGCAAGCCCATGGAAACGGGAAGCAGGAGGGGTGTGTGTGACTCTAACCCAAGCATCTGAACCAAATACATGACAAGCCTGCATGTGCCCAGCCACAATGCAGCGTATGCCCCACAGGAACCACGGAAGCCAACAAATTGTCCCAAAAAAATTGGGAAAAAATAATAAAAAATAAAAATAAAAAAAATAAAAAATGGCCATTGATGGGCCCGGGGGGGTTGGGGAGGCCACCCAGGAGGTCCGAGGACAGGATGCACACCAGAACCCATCTGCGTGGATCCTGGGAAAATAAAACACCTCCATGGGCTCATGGCCCACACGGCTACCGTATTGTGGGAGTATCACTGCTGTCGCTATTATCACCATGTGCAGCTGCATCCGGAGGTGGTTGCACTATGGGAGGCAGCCAACGCAAGGCCCTAGTCTGCTCCTCCATGGCTGCAAGCATGCGGGTGTGGTAGGTCTGGTTCTGGAGGATGAGTGTGCGGAGGTCCCCATGCAACAACTCACGGGATGCCCGGACCTCCGCCCTCGTTGCCTGCATCTCAGCTGAGAGCATACGGGTGAGACGCTCCAGCTGCTGTTCTGTCCTTTGGTGTGTTGAAGCCTCAAGCTCAACAAGAGTCGTCCTGACGTGAAGGAGCTCCTGCCTCAGGGCTTCCCTGTGGCCCTGGGACTCTATGGAGATGGCCTCCTGCAGAGTCGCCAGTGCCGCCCGCCTGTCCCTGTTGGACGCCAACATGTCTTCCCTGTGTGACTGGCGGATGGAGTCGGTTGCCTGCTGTAGTCGCTCCATCAGCCTTTCAGGGGGGACAATGGAAGTGGCCACCCTATCCATGGCCTGAGCCATCATCTCGGATGATGCTGCCTGTTGGGTTGCCATACCGTAAATGGATTGCTCCCATGCGGTATTGCCAGGTGGCGTACGGCCACCACGTCGGCGGGCACCACACCTGTCTGAGGCAAGGCGAACTGCGCCTTGCTGTGCCGGCACTGCCTGAGGCTGCAGGACTGCATTCCCCCTCTGATCTGCTGGCCCAGGAACAGGATCAGATGTCGCGGAGTGTGACCCTGCATCCGTAACCACCAAAGGCGTAGCTGCCAACACTGACATCCCCATTGAGGGTTCTGACCCTGGTGCAGGTGGGTGGGACAGAACAGAATCCCTCCCTGGAACACTCACCTGCAACGGCACGTAGGTCTCATCCGAATCAACACCTGAGTACAGCTCAGGGGAGGTGCAGCCAGAGACACCCCTTGAGAGCCCGACCTGCAGCAGTTGTGGGTTCTCACCCACCACCACACCACGTCCCTCACTGGTGGTTGGTCGGCCTTCGGACCCCTCCTGGGTCTGCACCATCTCCACAACCCCAGTAGTATCAGGTGCGTCTTCCCCTGCAAAGACATAAAAACAAAGAAATGGAAACAGGCATTAGCACCATGGCACACAATGAGGGCTGAGAAGCAAGAGAACCAGTACTTGATTGACACATGTCCCACATGACTAAAACCCTCCCATGCATGCACCCTCACTGCATATGAAGGGCAGGCAAATGGCACACACTGATGACACCAAGATGGAAGATGAACACATTTTCTGCATGCTGCCTGGCAGTGGCATCACACATTGGCCTGTGATTGCCAGGTGAAACACACATGCCATCACACAGATGGCATGTACCATTGCTATTGAGTGAAGATGGAGAGGAGGGCAGCACCTATTCATTCAGTCCAGTCCCCGCATGTAATAGCTTTTCTAATTCAAACAGGTCAGATTTTTCACCTGGAGCTGCCAGTCCGAAATGGTCCAATTGCACAGGGACATGTGTGAACAAATGATATCCAGGTAACAAAGTCACTCCACTTTACCATAGCCATGTCAGACATGTGACTAGAGGACTGCGAAATGCCTAGTAAAAGTGGTGGAATGCAAACAATCTGACTGAATGAACAGTGAAAAATAAGCAACAATGTTGTGGCAAGGTGACACTTCAAGGGCAACTGGCGTGCAGTTGGGCTAGATGTCTACTGTTGGCAGAAGGGATACTGCTATGGCCAAATGCAGCTGCGCAGGATGTATTGCATGAAGCACATGGCTGACCCATACGATTCAGGCGCACACACTCTCACCTGGCACACAAACAGAAGCCCTCACACACACCATGCACATGGATGACACACACATGCATGTGCACTCACCGGACAATGCCTCGTAATCAGGCAGATCTCCCACGCCTTGGATCTGTTCCTCCATGACGTAGGTCCCAGCGACTGACTCATGTGGAGTGAGTTCCATGTCTACTACTGGAGACCCACCTCCAGTCACTAGAGTTGCGGCATGACTTGAGGCCAGCTTACTCTTTGCCCTGCGCTTTAGGTCATTCCAGCGCTTATAGCAATCATTGGCTGTGCGCCTCACGATTCCAAGGGCACTTACGATGTCGGCAACGGTCTGCCAGTGTGCCTGGCGTTGTGCAGGTGTGGTCTTTGATCCTGCAACAATGACCATCTCGTCGTCATGTGCGGACACATACTCGACAAGTGCATTCAGTTCGTCATCCGTGAAGCTGGGCTTCCTGGACGGGCCGGACTGTGTAGCCGTGTCTGGGGCATCAGCCTGTACCGGACGAGCACTCTTCCTCTTCCGCTTGGAAGGTGGTGGTGATCCTGAGTGTCCTGCGCCGCTATGGACACTAGGGGCAGGAGCCCTGGTGGACTCTGTATCAGGAGTGTGGGATTGCACACTCAGCATGGGAGTTGGTGCAGGCATTGGCTCAAGTGTGATGGTGTCGGGGGGAATGTCAGCAGGATGGACTAGGACCGACACTGTCCTGGCTGGGTGTGTGAGGGCTGGGGTGGATGGAGCCGCAGCTGCCCCTGCAGCCTCTCCGCCCTGCCTACTTGGGGCAGCAGATGACCTTGCTGAGCCAGATGCACGTGGCATGGTGACATCAACGTGCACCAGCGCACGTGTCATAGGCCTGCTGACCTGGAAGTCAGCCATGGAGTCAGCCAGGTCTGGTGCCACAATGGGCTGGTCCAACAAGGGCTGAGCATGGATGGTGTCAGCCACATCAGCCTCAACGGGAGGGGAGGGAAGGGGGGGGGATTATGGGTGCCCTTGACTGGTCCTCCACACATGGGGGGACAGGCTCACCCTGCAAGTAACAACCACGTCCCCTACCGGATCCACCACGGCCACCACTTGTGGCTCTTCCACCTTTGCCACCCTTACGGAATCCTCGCCTCCCAGCCATGGCACTGATGTAAATGTGCGTATGGGAGTGGCTGTAAACTATTGTCCTGGGCAATTGGGGGTCAAAGGGGTTGGGTACCAGATGGTAATTGTACCCTAGTGCTCTTGCAAGGCTGAATGTAACCCCTGGGGAAAGATGACGGGTCACGCTACGCACAGGCGCCCCAAAAAAGGGAGATGACGTGCACGCAACCCCTTCTAGACCACGTGTGCAGAAAGAAAAACCTGCACTACGCTGTGGCACCCAGTAACACAAGAATGAACGTATGCATGTCACACGCAGCCTAGAATGACCTCTGAAGGGGTAGGCTACACACGGGGCAAGCACAGATGTTAGATACGTGCGTGACTCACCGTCTGCCAGGTAAAAGAGCGTGAAAAAGGAGCGCGTTTGGTTGGCAACACCCCCGCCAAAAGAAGATTTGTACGCTGTCTGAGGAGACAGGACAACAGTAGAAGGGAACACTGTTTGAGGGAACAGGCCCAGGTAAACCAGTAAAAGAGAAAAAAGAGAAAAAGCTGTCAGAGGTAACAGGGAATACGAACTTGAAACGCCGTGAAGTAAATCGCGTGTGAAACGACAAGAAGTACAGAATTCACCCACTCGCTCTCCACGAAAAGCACGTACAAGGAAATGGTGTTCTACACGTACCTTTTATACAGGCCCACACGTCCAGCGTCACTTACGCGGCGTGTACGCGCTAGGGCCATTTCCACCAATTACACGCTTTGTCACTGCCGCGTGTACGCGCTAGGCCCATTCCCACCAATTATACGCGATGACACTCTGACGTGCTGTCCAATAACACGCGATGACACTCTGACGTGCAGTCTTTCCACGTGTGCTCTGTCATCACGTGCTGTGTGGGAAACACCCGTGCGGGTCATGTCACAGACGCGCTTACGCGCTGAGGGCCTTTGGTCCAATAGAATCGCGTATGCGTGCTGACGCGCTTACGCGCTAAGGGCCTTTCCTCGTATTTCACGCTGACGTGCAGACTTTTCACGTGCCAAATCACTCCGTATCAAGCGGGCCACGCGTATGCACACGGAAGACCACGCTCCTGCCCAGAAGGCCGAACTACTGCCCCCCAGAGCCCCGAACACGCTCCCACCTGCCATCTGCTGCTGCCTGACTGCCTGCTGCCCACGTGCACTGCCATTTGCAGCCTGCACATCAGCCAGGGGTGCTGTTGCTGTGACCACCCCTGCTGGAACCGAAGACTCCCGACTGGTATTCCATCGCTCCACAGCCCAGCCCCAGGACCCATTTGCCCACCCACTCCTGCCTCTGGGGTTGTCATGTCGGGGCAAACACCATCTGTGACCACTGACAACCCCCGGCCAGAGAGGCAGAGGGGCACCAGCTTCAGTGCCACCGAAGTTGGTGTCCTGGTGGAGCAAGTCCTGGGGCAGTATGAAGCCCTCTTCGGAAGTTCCCGCGCCGACAAGGAAGGACGGACTCGGATCTGGACTGACATTGTGACTGCCATCAACGCGGAGGGGGTGGCAGTCTGCGACTTGCAACATGTCAGGAAGCGCTGGGAGGACTTCAGGTCCAGGACCCTGAACAAGGCCCGGTGCCTCTTGAAGGCAGCGGATGCCAAGGGGCGCCGGGGCCACTTGTCGGAAGAACAGATGAGGGTCCTGGAACACATATCCCCAGCGCTCCACGTCCAGGTCCTGGAGAAGCAGACCCGTCTGGAGTCGAGCGGTGAGTGTACATGCATCCTGATTGTGAGCAGTGCGTGTGGTGATTATTCGGTAGTGTGCAGGTTGCACATCTGTTTGTATGGGGTCGAGTATGGGTGGGGGTGTCCAGGGCCGTGGGGCTGACACATGCGAGGGCTGTAATGTGTGAGACATGGATGGTGCTTGTGTGTGTAGGCTTGCATGCCAAATGCAGTTGTGCGTGCACACATGTTTGGATGAATGTGTATTTAAGTAGACATGTCCGTGATGTCACGCATGTATGTTGTTTTCGGCTGCCTGTATGAGCACTGTGTACATGTGCATGTGTGTGTATTTGACAAGGGTGCAACAGTGATGCAACATGGATGCATGTGACTGCGGTATGTGGAAGCCTGATTGGCAGATGTGACATGGATGCCCGTCTGAACAGTGCGACACTTGGCAGAGGTGTACACATGCATGCAAGTGTGGTGGTGTGTGCACGTGTGGTGCACTTCCTGTGTTGCATGTGATGTCTGGGTCACCTTTGGCTGCTCATGCTGTTGTATGTGTATGGATGGTGGTGGCAGTTGCGATATGGCTGTGGTATGGCTCATGTGTGCGAGTTGCAATGACATGTGTGTTGGGGATTGTGATGACATGTCTGAGGTTTGCCAATGCCACTCATGTGCAACTGTCATGTGTGTATGTGTCCATTGTACAGTGCCCTGATGCCTGTGTTTTGTTTCTCCCTGTCTGCAGCGTCAACTGATGAAGAGGGCGGAGAAGGTGCTGTGGAGCACAGCGGCGGGGATCCCACCGCCAGCCGGAGACGCAAGGCCCGGCTCCCCTCCCGTGTTGTCATCTCGTCGGGGAGTGAGGAGTCCGGTGCCGCGTCCCAGGCCGCAGCTTCCGGGGGGAGGTCCAAGAGGCGGAGGTTGGAGTTGGACTCCTCGGCAGCAGAAGGGGCAGCTGGGACCCCACAGGGCCCAACAGGGGAAGATGGCACGGAGTCATCCAGGTTGGTGGGGGGTCTGGTGGAGGAGGAGGCCGTGCAAGCACCAGAGACGGGGTCTGGAGGTGGGGATCCCACTGGTGCTAGTGGTGCAGTCCAGGACCAGGGACAGGAGGCAGCACAGGCCGCCGCAGAGGTGCCTGTGTGCAATCCTGTCCCCGATCCTGTCCCTGCATCATCTTGCACCAGCAGGGATGCCTACGTCCAGACCCGTTTTCAGGCAGGGGATGAGCTGACGTCAACTGGCCTTCCTCTGCCTGCGGACGTGGCTATCCAGGTCCGGGTTGAGCCTGTCCTAGCTGGTGTGACGTTGCGTCAACAGGCCATGCGAGGTGACCTGCAGTCTTTTCATGGAGAGACTGCACGTCATCTCGAATGGCTCGTTGACCACGTCAGCCTGCTGGGACAGGTCACCCAGACCGGATTCCTCCGTCTGATGGGGCTTGTTCCGACCCCCTCCTCAACTGGACCCCCTACGCGCCAGTCGTCCTCTGTGCCATCTTCCCACCCATCAGTCACCTGGGTGCCCTGTGGAGCTGCCTCTGACAGTGCGGCCAGGCTGGTGGAGGAGGCATCCCTGCCACAGTCGGGAGTCGGACGTCCAGCAGGGGTGGCCACATCAACAACTGCACCCCAGCCGGCGGAGGATGTGCAGGCAGCAGGAGGCAGTGCACGGGCAGAGGCAGAGCAGCAGCAGCAACATGGTGGGAGCCATGAAGGCTCGGGGCCTTCGACATCGGAGGGGCAGGCATCGGCCGGAGGGCAGGAGGACCCAGGACAGAGAGTGTCTTCCGTGTGGCAGCGGTTGGGCCACGCCATAGGTGCGGAGCGGCGGCGGGCGGAAGAGGCGCGGCTCACAATGGTCAGGGCGGAGAACTCCATGCGGAGGGCCCTGAGGCGGGCCGAGTGCCTCGAGGCAATCCGCAGGGGGTTGGAGGAGGACACGGCGTCGTCCCTGCGGACCCTCGGGGCCATGGAACTGGACCGCCTCTGGGACATCGAACAGGAGTTCGATGATGCCCTGGCCCGGAACACCACGGAGTGAGCCGCTGGACTTGCCCGCCGCCTTTGTATATAGTTCTTTAGTTTTAGGTTTCCTTTGTTTTTTCTTATGATTTGGAGTCGACGGACACTGCTCCACTTTTTGTATATAGTTGCTTTTTAGTTAGGTATTTTTTTTAGGTTTCCTTTGTTCAGTTGGGCTCATGGACCCTTTCGAGTTTTTTACATAGTTCTTGATTTGATAGATAATTTTTTTACATTTGACTTTGGAGGACATTTTTTTTTATTATGATTTGCAGTTCTTTATTTTTATGCGGGCATGCAGCTTGATTTTTTTTACTTCCCATTGTAGTTTGTTTCATTTCTTTAGCATTCTTTCTTTTTTTCAATACAATTTTGTTTTCATGCTTCACTGTGTGGTATCATCTCATTGGTTTCATGCATGTCATGTTGGGTGTTTTCCCATTCAATTGCAAACATTGTGTGTGACGGACATGGGTTCATTAGCTTCATGAACATTGGGGGTGTGACATGTAATTTCCATTTCCATGTGGGTGAATGGGTTACTTGGTAGGGCTTTTTGGCTGTGGAGGCTGACCATAACGCACATGATTGGGGATTGTGAGGACCTGGTCGAGGGTGCCCCTGGTGGCTTGGGGGTGGTGGGAGACATGAGTGGGGGCCTGGTGGAGGCTGCCCCTGCACTGCTGGGGGGTGGGGTGGTGGGAGACATGAGCGGGGGCCTGGTGGAGGCTGCCCCTGCACTGCTGGGGGTGGGGGTGGTGGGAGACATGAGTGGGGGCCTGGTGGAGGGTGCCCCTGGTGGCTGGGTGGTGGGGGTGGTGGGAGACATGAGTGGGGGCCTGGTGGGGGCTGCCCCTGCACTGCTGGGTGGTGGGGGTGGTGGGAGACATGAGTGGGGGCCTGGTGGGGGCTGCCCCTGCACTTCTGGGTGGTGGGGGTGGTGGGGGCCTGGTGGTGCTGCCCCTGCACTGCTGGGGAGTGGGGGTGGTGGGAGACATGAGTGGGGGCCTGGTGGAGGGTGCCCCTGGATGGTGGGGGGTGGGGGTGGTGGGAGACATGAGTGGGGGCCTGGTGGAGGGTGCCCCTGGATGGTGGGGGGTGGGGGTGGTGGGAGACATGAGTGGGGGCCTGGTGGGGGCTGCCCCTGCACTGCTGGGTGGTGGGGGTGGTGGGGGCCTGGTGGAGGCTGCCCCTGCACTGCTGGGGGGTGGGGGTGGTGGGAGACATGAGTGGGGGCCTGGTGGAGGCTGCCCCTGCACTGCTGGGGGGTGGGGGTGGTGGGAGACATGAGTGGGGGCCTGGTGGAGGGTGCCCCTGGATGGTGGGGGGTGGGGGTGGTGGGAGACATGAGTGGGGGCCTGGTGGAGGGTGCCCCTGCACTGTCGGGGGGTGGGGGTGGTGGGAGACATGAGTGGGGGCCTGGTGGAGGGTGCCCCTGGATGGTGGGGGGTGGGGGTGGTGGGAGACGTGAGTGGGGGCCTGGTGGAGGCTGCCCCTGCACTGCTGGGGGGTGGTGGTGGTGGGAGACATGAGTGGGGGCCTGGTGGAGGCTGCCCCTGCACTGCTGGGGGGTGGGGGTGGTGGGAGACATGAGTGGGGGCCTGGTGGAGGGTGCCCCTGGATGGTGGGGGGTGGGGGTGGTGGGAGACATGAGTGGGGGCCTGGTGGAGGGTGCCCCTGGATGGTGGGGGGTGGGGGTGGTGGGGGACATGAGTGGGGGCCTGGTGGAGGCTGCCCCTGCACTGCTGGGGGGTGGGGGTGGTGGGAGACATGAGTGGGGGCCTGGTGGGGGCTGCCCCTGCACTGCTGGGGGGTGGGGTGGTGGGAGACATGAGTGGGGGCCTGGTGGAGGCTGCCCCTGCACTGCTGGGGGTGGGGGTGGTGGGAGACATGAGTGGGGGCCTGGTGGGGGCTGCCCCTGCACTGCTGGGGGGGGGTGGTGGTGGGAGACATGAGTGGGGGCCTGGTGGGGGCTGCCCCTGGATGGTGGGGGGTGGGGGTGGTGGGAGACATGAGTGGGGGCCTGGTGGAGGCTGCCCCTGGATGCTGGGGGGTGGGGGTGCAGGGGGACATGAGTGGGGGCCTGGTGGTGCTGCCCCTGCACTGCTGGGGGGTGGGGGTGGTGGGAGACATGCATTGTTGATCAGTAGTGCAAGATGACATGTGGGTTGGCTGCGGGGCATGCCCATGGTGGATGGGCTGCCTGCGGGACATGAGCAGGGGTGCAGGGTAGTCCCCCGTGGTGTGGGCTGCCTGCAGGGGCCGTGGAGGTTGTCGAGCGTACACCTGGGAGGACCCACACGGCCAATTCACGTGTAGTACCCCCCAGAACCCCTGGAATTCACATACCCTGCTGGAATCGCATGTGGAACTTCCCGCGCACCCATGGAATACACGTACCCTGCTCGCACTGGGCCAATCGCGTGTGGAACTTCCCGCGCACCCCTGAAATACACGTACCCTGCTGAAATTGCGTGTGGAACGTCCCGCGCACCCCTGAGATACACGTACTCTGCTGAAATCGCGTGTGGAACTTCCCGCGCACCCCTGAAATACACGTACCCTGCTGATATCGCGTGTGGAACTTCCCGCGCACCCATGGAATACACGTACCCTGCTCGCACTGGGCCAATCGCGTGTGGAACTTCCCGCGCACCCCTGGAATACACGTACCCTGCTGAAATCGCGTGTGGAACTTCCCGCGCACCCCTGAAATACACGTACCCTGCTCGCACTGGGCCAATCGCGTGTGGAACTTCCCGCGCACCCCTGGAATACACGTACCCTGCTGAAATCGCGTGTGGAACTTCCCGCGCACCCCTGAAATACACGTACCCTGCTCGCACTGGGCCAATCGCGTGTGGAACTTCCCCCGCACCCCTGTAATACACGTACCCTGATGAAATCACGTGTGGAACTTCCCGCGCACCCCTGAAATACACGTACCCTGCTCGCACTGGGCAAATCGCGTGTGGAACTTCCCGCGCACCCCTGAAATACACGTACCCTGCTCGCACTGGGCCAATCGCGTGTGGAACTTCCCGCGCACCCCTGTAATACACGTACCCTGATGAAATCACGTGTGGAACTTCCCGCGCACCCCTGAAATACACGTACCCTGCTCGCACTGGGCAAATCGCGTGTGGAACTTCCCGCGCACCCCTGAAATTCACGTTCCCCGCTTGGCGTTTGCTGTTTGGCAGCCCGGTGAACTGGTCCAGGGTTAGCGCAGCCCTTTGCGATGATTTAGCGATTTTGATGGCTTTTCCTTGCGCGAGGGCGTTCTTGGGGGCGTTACTGGCGCTGCTGCAGGGTCGCTGCGATTCTCTGCACCACGGCTGGTTTGGGAGCCTAAAATCCATGAATACGCTGTGCGCGGAAATCGGTTTTAGCGCACGTTCCTGGCGCACACAATCGCATGCGGACACTCTGCGCCAGCCGCTTGCGACACTTTTCGGCGAAATTCTATGAATTACCCTGTAAGTGTCTGGCACTGCTACTGAATTAAAAGCAATCAGGTTACGCAGATCACAGCGTCAAGTAGATTTGCATGAGACATTAGGGCTCTTTAAATTCTCTGCTGTGCAACTATCACTGTTTAATGATGATGGAACTATGCATCTTTGTCAGCAAAAAGGCAAACTGGTTGAAATCAGAGAAGCTCATGGAGAGCACAAACGTAGCTAATCTTACTTTTGAAAATTTACTGGGCCTCATTACAACCCAGGCGGTAAGTTACCGCCTGGGTCGTACCTTTACCACCATGGCGTAAACTACATTTACGCCATGGTGGTTGGCGGACTTACCGCCCCATTCCGAGGTGAGTGGGGCGGTAAGTCCCCATTAACCCATTTACCCTTCCCCATTCCCATTTTCGCCCCATAGGGCATAATGGGAGTGGGGAAGGCGTTAATTACGCCACCGTAAATTACGGTGGCGTAATTAACAACAAGGTCCCTTAGCGCCATGGATTTTAACACCTGCTAAAAGCAGATGTTAAAACCTCCATGGCGCTAAGGGACCTCGGAATCAGGCGGTAAGGGTCGGCGCTGTTTACGCCGCCGTAAACCCCTTACCGCCTGGGTCCTAATGAGGCCCACTGTCTAATATCAACAATATTTATTTTATTTTTAAGTATTTATTGGGTATTTATAATGCACCTATAAACAATGTGTATCAAGGCGCATCAAGACAATGGAGGGGGGTAAACGAAAGAAAAAAACAATAGCGTTCCTAATAGGTCGTGAGACAATTCGGATCGTGCAAGTGCCGTAACAATGAGATGGGAGGGGCCGAGAAGGTACGGGGGAACAGGGGCGAAGGCAAAAACAACAGCGTTCCTACAATGTTGTGAGACAAATCAGATCGTGCAAGTGCTGTAACAAGAAGATGGGAGGGGAGGAGAACGTTGGGGGGAGGGGAGAAGACAAACAATGTTCCTACTAGGTCGTGAGACCATTCGGAACATGCAAGTGCTGTAACAGAAAGGGGTAGAGGAGAGTGAAGGGGAAGAGGGGGATGCTCAGGTGGGAGGCAGGAGAAGGGTAAATTAAGTGCAAGTGAACAGGTTCACTTGCCCATAGAGGAGAGGGTGCCCAAGGTAGTGCTAAAGGAGAAGAGGGAAGGAGCCATTGGCACGGAGTGATAGCAGAGTCCACCAAGGCTGAGGCAATAGAGGCCATCGAGTCCTTGTGAGTTCAAGAGGAGCAGGGGAAAACAAAACTCTATATGTGCACGTGACACAGATGTTTTCCATCTTACTACTAGAAGTATTCAAAAGTCACCCCTGCAACTTACGTCTTACTTTGTGCCTACTTCAAAACACATGTTTTCAATTGCAGGGCTATTCCTTCTCAAGGCTCCTTGGAGGCTCCTGCATTACTTGCATTTCGCGCCTAGTATAGGGCTGGTTGCACCAGTACATTATCAGGCAAAGCAAAAATTTCATACTGGAAAGCATTAACAACATTGACTGAAGACTCCTTTTTGACTCTCTTTTTGGAAATTAATTACGTTAACTGAAGGTTAGTAATTTTGACACTTCCGTCATAGTTTATAATCATATTTCTCAAGATAAAATAAACTAGCAATTGCTCGCATTACATAATGCTTGTTTTTATTTCCAATGAAACATCCAAGTAAAAGTACAAATGCGTTTTCATAATATGAATATGGCTAGTTCTCATCTGCAAACATCACTTGTTTCAGAGTAAATGTTGTTAGAATCATTTTTTTTGGCCTGAAAATATCTTTCAAATGAAATCTTAGAAATTGAAATCTCTCAAAGAATAAGAGATATTTTTACCCTGCGGGCGACAATGAGCTTGTAACAAGTGAGCTAATTGTCCCTCGCCGGGACGTTACCAGTCCGACAAAGCCTTTGTCGCCAGTCACAGCCGCATCCTGGATGCAATACAAAGGGAGAAGGGACTGGTCCCTTCTATCGATTCTGTGGCAGCCATCTTTTTAAAAATGTTTTACTCCCATTTCAATGGCCGCCATGGAAAGGGAGAAGGGACTGTGTGTAGTCCCGTCTCGTTGTTCCATGGCGGCCATCTTCTTTGTATTCTTTTTTTTCTCCTTTTTGAATGTCTGCCATGGAAAGGGAGAAGGGACTACATATAGTCCCTTCACCCTGTTCCATGGTAGCCATCTTTGTTTTTGTTTTGTTTTTTTCAGCAGCTATACACCAAAAGGTGTCTCACAACTTAAAAAAAGACACTATTGGTACCCCGGTCTTACAGGCCAGGGCACTAATAGCAATACGTCCCTCGCTGGGGGGCATTACCACTTCAAGTAATGCCCTGGGCCCACAGTTACAGCAGGCCCCATGGCATTACCTGAAGCGGTAAATTCCCCCCCAGCGAGGAGCTTATTGCTTAATTAAAGATTTTATTATCTTTGTTGGCAGCCATCTTGATTATATCATCATTCCTACACGCAGTGCACAATAGTGACACTATGGACATTATTAATGTATTTGTACTTTCTGATGACAAGAGTAGTCCCACCTTATAAATGCTCCTCTTTCTTCCTCATTCTGCTCCTAATCTCTCTGTTTAGGGTCTGGAATGCAGCATGATAGGATTAGCTGAAAATATTTTCATTGCCCAATTTCTCGTTCCCTCTGGTTCTTATCTTACCCCTTGTTTGTTCTCGCCCCCCAAATACATCCAATGAAGCTTATCTTTTAAGAACTGTGGCCTCTCTCCAACCCGTTGCTTTTTAGCAACTTCATCAATTGCATTGTAGCGCGTCATAAAACACTAAATAGATCAATTTGGTTTCCACTTCTCTTTCTTGTACTCCCATAGAGACAACACGTCATAGTCATGCTGGAGACATGCCCTCTGTTGCTTTATATTGCTCTGTTCTTTGTTATTGGAACCACTGTTTCTAGGTCTTGCTCATGACTTTTCGGGCAAAAAGGCTATTGTGTTGACTCATAAAGGGAGGCGAATAAAAGCAATGCTGTGTGGAAAAGGGTTGCTATCGGCAACAGGCTTTATACAAGGTCGCGGATAGGGGTGTGGAATGAACTGACGTTTTAAAAAAGAAAGCTTGGTGGAATATTGTGCTGAGTAAGCGAAAGTGTCCAGGACAGGAGAAATGAAAAGGTGGCTTCTCTGCACGTAAAAAACATATTTACCTTGGTGTTTTGCAACTGTGTGGTTCCCTCTGACAGTCTGAAGAGGATATTGTGAAGGAGGAAAAAATCTAAGTAACTGTGCCCCTGAGTTGGCGTAGCCATGAAGTATTCAACAACCAGTGTGTATGCGTAACCAAAGCTACAGCAAGGGCTCGCCTTAGTTAGAAGCAGTCTACGTGAAAATGTAGCAGTGCAAACTATAGTAATACTCAGGTAGGAGAGGGTATGACATTGGGAGCTCTAGTAAATTAAGAGATTGAATATCAGAGATCGTGCACCCCCGTTTGATTAAGATATTGTGGGAGGGAGGGGGTCATCCATACCCAGAGCTTACAAAGGCCTGGACAGAAGGAAATAGCAATCCAGGGTGTAGTACCAGCCACAGGTCTGAGGTCTTGTATCAGAAGCGATAGCATGGAAGGCAAAAACAATAATGGTGTAATGCTGTTGTCTCCACAAATGGTCCCTGTTGACACACAGACAGGCAGAGCACATCTGCCAAGGGTGCATGCAAGAGTAAAGCGTTGCTCTCCGATATGTGAGAGCAGCCTGCATTTCACACATTTCAATCTGCGGAATGACCTACTTAGGCTTGTGTCCTTCTGAGGTCATGAATAAAGTACCATTTAAAAAAAGTGGTAGTAATAACGGATGTTTTAAAGGGGTAGCCGCATGTCCAATCTGCTTATTTATCTCTTGCAACGTTAATGATCACCCTCGCAACCTGCACACAGCTCGTAGAACAGTGCAGTCTTCGGAATCCTGTGTACAACACATGCACCTTCAATAGAGATATACAGAGAACATCTATTATCCCTCAACTATATACACTATGGCCCCTGTTGAGAGAGTGGGGTTAGGGTAGAGAGAGTAGAAGTAGGGTGAGTGAGTGGGGGGTAAAGAGTGGAGGTAGGGTGGGGTAGAGAGAGAGGAGCCAGGGTCGGTGGGGGTAAAGTGAGTGGGGGGATGGTGAGGGGTGGGGTAGAGTGGGTTTGGGGGTAGAGAGAGTGGGAGTAGGATGGGTGGGGGTAGAGAGAGTGGGGGTAGGGTTAGTGGGTGGTGGTAGAGAGAGGGGGTAGGGTGGGTGCAGGTAAGGTAGGTGTGGGTATAGAGGTTGGAGGTAGGTTGGTGGGTGTGGGTAGAGAAAGTGGGGTAGAGCAGGTGGAGATAGTGTGGGTGGGATTAGAGGTTGGGGGTAGAGAGAATAGGTATATGGTGGTTAGAGTGGTAGAGAGAGTGGGGGTATGTAGAGAGAGTGGGGGTTGGGTGGGGTAGAGAATGGGAGTAGGGTGGGTGGGTTGTTTGAGATAGTGGGGTAGGGTGGGTGGTTTGGGGTAGACACAGTGGAGGTGGGGTTGTGTGTTGTGGTAGAAACAGTTTTAGGTAGGGACGGTGGTGAGTGAGGGTAGGGTGGGTGGCTGGGGGTAGAGACAGTGGGTTAGGGTGGCTGAGGGTAGGGTGGTGGGGGGTAGAGCAAATGGGGTTATGGTGGGTGGATGTAGAGAGAGTGGGTTAGGGCGGGTGGGTGTGGGTAAAGACAATGGGAGTAGAGAGAGTGGGGTATTGGTAGAGAGCAGGGGTATGGCGGATGGGATGTAAAGAGTGCGGGTAAGGTGGGTGGGGCTAGAGAGAGAGGAGTAGGGTGGGGGTAGAGAGAGTGGGGTAGGGTGGGTGGGGCAGAGAGAGTGGGGTAGGGTAGATAGAGGGGATAGGGTAGATGGGTGGGGTTAGAGAGTTGAGATATGGTGCGGGTATTGGCAGAGAAAGTAGAGGTAAGGTAGGGGTATTGGTAGAGAGTGGGGGTAGGGTAGGTTGGATATACAGAGTGCGGGTAGAGTTGGTGGGGGTTAGAGAGAGTGGGGGTAGGGCAGGTGGGGGTAGATAGGGTGGGGTAGGGTAGATAGGGTGGGTTAGGGCAGATGGGTGGGGTAGAGAGAGGGGTGGGTGGTGTAGAGGGAGTGGGGGTATCGGGGGTATTGGTAAAGAGAGTAAGGGTAGGGTGAGTGGTGTTTTTGAAGAAGGTGGGTGTGGGGGAATTGTGGGTGGGGATAGTGAGTGGGGGTACGGTGCGTAGCGGTAGAGAGATTGCGGGTATGGTGGGTGAAAGGAAGAGAGATTTGGGTAGGGAGAGTGGGTGGGTCTAGTGAGAGTGGTGGTAGAGTGGCTGGGTGTAGGGTTGGTGGGAGTAGAGAGGGTGGAGGTGGGTGGAGGCAGAGAGGGTAGGGTTGGTGAGAGCAGGGTGGCTTGGGTTATAGTGGGTGGGTATGTAGAGATGGTGAGATAGAGATGGTAGGTGGGGTAGCATGGGTGGGGTAGAGGGTGGGTTCGGGTAGAGTGGGAGGGGGAGGGTGGGTGAGGGTAGCATGGATGGGTGGGGTAGAGAGGGTGGGGCTAGATAAGGGTCGGGGTACGGTGGGAGCGTGGGTGTAGTGATGGTGCAGGTAGGGTGAAGGTAGAGGATGTAGGGGGGATATGTGTATGGTAGAGTGGTGATAGGGTGGGTGAGGGTGGGTGATTGGCGTTAGTTGAGGACAAAAGATATGAAGAACAAAGCAGCTTCGAGATGGCTAGTCAAAAGTAGCCCAAAATAGACCAAACAAAACCCAACCATCACATGAAATCGGAGTGGGTTTAGAGAGAGTGGAGTGGGTGGGGGTAGAGAGAGTGGAGATGTTTAGAAAGGCAGCCTCAGAGGGACAAAGAAAACAGATCTGCATTCAAATGTAGCCCAAAAATAGCCAATATGTCTGCCAAATAGCCCAATGTGAAATCAATCTGCAGCTGGGAAATGGAAAGGATGGCACCCGACTTGCTTCTTACAAAGCTTCTGATTGGAGCAAATATTGTTAGGAAACTTCCAGTTGGGTTGTACAGTGGAGGAGTTTTGAAAAAGAGATTTTAGGGATTTGGCTGTTCCTTGCTGTGGCATTGACAGTTGCTATGCCAACAAGATACTCTCAGTTTAGAACCCCATTCCCTCCCTCTCTTCTGTAGCAATAGTTTTTCTGCTTTTTTAATTTCGCCAAAACCAAAAAGGGATTAAAGCTCAGACAGTGATCGATATGAAAATAGAACAAAAATATGATCTATATATATGTGTTCAAAAGCGGGGTCGTTATTGTTTTGCTATACTTGCTAAATGCCAATAAAAACATTTTTTTTTTTAAAGCGGGTGGGTGAAAAAAGGAGCAAGAGGAATAAAAATGACACTGGCGTTCCAATAAGAATTGCCTATGGCTACTTCTAATTAAATTGTTCTAAATGCCAAATAATGCCAATATCTAGCATAGTCCATCATGCACTTGCCAACTGATGGTTGGAAACAGTTTTAAAAGTCTTCTTAGTGCCCCCATTGAGGATGAGGTGGTGGGCTGGATTAACACTAATGCCGCCAAATTATTTCAATCATTGGGAATACTTGTGTTTCTACGCGGTTACTGCTTTTCGTTATTCCCCCATGATCATTATGAAGTCCGATTGGACTTCATTCGCGAAAGGTGGAATTACGACAGGGGATAATTCCAACAGCAACATTACCGCCACTTTTTGTGGGGGTAAGACTGCCATCTGCAATCAGGTGCTTTTTTATGTGTTTTAAAAGCCATCACCAGGCGTAGAGCGGTAAAACGGACGCTATTCAGAAATACCAATGTTTTATCACTACCCCCCAGGCACATGAGGCCCATAGAAATGTTTTAATGCCGAGTTCACTAAATAGGGCGCAGGACATGTCTGCATCGGGGATTATGGCGTCAGGCCAGCTCAGTGGGTGCTCAGGTGAAAGTGGACTCAAGAGAGGAAAAAGCTCCAGGTGGGAGAAAGCGCTTGGAAGACCAAAGCAGGAGATGAAGCTCCACTCATTTTACATAATAATATTGGATTTCACTGCACCTCTGGCATGTATTGATCGTGGGCCTTCAGACCCTCCTGTCTGCTGGAATCTTCTGAGCATATGCCTCATTTTGTATCGTTTTGAGATTTGTATCAACATACAGCCAAGTTTGTACACCAATGATGTTCCATTAAGGAAGAGCACAAAGGAAGAACGAGGAGCCCAATGGAATGATCTTATGGCTTCAAGAGGGTTCACCAACATGGCTAAGGACTTTCCTGCTACAAATAGACCTCCGACGTGGGAAAGAATGAAAAAGTCAGCGACAATAGACTACATCTTCACATCTGCAGAAATGCAGAAAGTGATGTCCTCATTTGAGGTGATTAAAACAGAAGCAAGCAACCATAACTTACTACAAGCAACGTGGAACTCCAGCTGTAAAAACAAAATTCGGATGAGGCATATGGTCGAAAGTAACAATCAAGGAACTCGCCTAAGGCTAACAGAAGAAAGAATCGACCAACTAACTTCGAAATACACTATCTGCAACTCAACAATAGATTACCAACCCCTGCTAAGCCCTTTTAAAATCATCTTGAACAAGAAACGGGGGACGGACTTAGCCAAATCGCACCAATTTGATAAACAGGTGGTGGCTAGAAGGGCTATAATACGAAAGTTAAAAAGGTGGACGAAAAGCAACAACTCGAAAGCACTGCAAGAAGAACTGAAAGCAGAAACGAAAAAATACAAAGCCTGGATAAAAAACCATCGAATAAATCTGTATCAAAAGGACTCTGAAACAATGCTGAAAAAAGGGGCGGGAAAAGATGCCAGAGATTTTTGGAAACTGCTGAACCAAGTGTGCACGACAAACTCAAATACCCCTTGTAACGCAGTAAGCGAAGAAAATTGGATAACACACTTCACTGACCTGTTTCAAGCACCATCAAAGGCGAACCCTACAAACCATGAGGAAACCGAAACAGAGTGGATAGATGTGTCCGATAAAGAAGATATCCACGACTCGTTGAGAAACTAAAAGCTTCCAGAGCACCCGGTCCAGACGGGATCACAAACACCGATCTGAAAACATACTCCGAAAACTGGGTGCCTTTCATAAGCCAGGTGCTCAGTAAATGTTCAAACACCAGATCCATCCCGAGGTCCTGGACCTCAGCTATAGTGGTTCCCATCTACAAAAAAGGCGCAAAGTCGGATCCACATAACTACAGGCCAATTGCCTTGTTGGACACAATTGGAAAAATATACGGCTCCCTGCTCCTAAAAAGATTTCAAAATTGGGCAAAGAGCACCCCCTGCGCTGATCCATTTCAAACAGGATTAAAAAAAACCTAACGGCCACAGCTACCTAGCATAACCAAAAGTAAGACTCTGCAAGGATCCTCGAGAACTTTTCTCGCTTTCATAGACCTATCGCAAGCATTCGATATGGTGGACAGAGAAATGCTAACGGAGAAGTTAAAAACATGGGACTGTCCACCGAACATCCTTGCTCCAATAATAGCTCTCCACAAAGGAACAACCATGAGGGTCAAACTAGACCAACAGGGCCTGCTCTCGGAAGAGATCTCGACCAACCGCGGAGTGAAACAGAGGTGCCCGTTGGCCCCCAAACTATTTATAGCTTTCCTGGGCGACATAAAAGAAGCAAGTAAGAAGACTCGATCGTTTCCTCCGAAAATTGGCAACACACCAGTCTCGCGAATGCTATACGCCGATGACATCACCCTGCTGGACAGAACAGAAATTGGTCTCCAGAGACAAATGAATGATCTAGCAGAGTTTATCAACCAGGCCAACTTAATCATAAACAAAGCAAAAACAAAAGTGCTCATACTGGGAAAAAATAACAAAAGATCGAAAGAATTCAACTGGAACCTTGAAAAAGTCAATGTGGAAACAGTAAAAAAACTTCAGATATCTGGGTGTAATAGTAGACAGCACTCCCACAGAATCAGCGATGCAAAAAGAACTCTGGAAGAAAGCGCGATCCCTGACCTCCCAAGCCAGATTGCTGGATAAGAAATTTGGTCGCTTCTCCCTGATTCCGACAATAACATTCTACAAAGCCAAAGTTGTCCCGGCCCTGACATACGGAGCAGCCGCGATGCCATCGGTCCCAAACACAATATGGAAAAAACTCAAGGGTCACTTTTGGAAATCAGTACTAAACCTGCCAAAATCAACCCAGATGGAGGCAATAAGACAAGAACTTGGACTCGTCTCACTAAGCACGATAGTGGAATTGGCAAGCGTATCCTTGTTCAGAAAAACAATCCTTCCCGACGCGCCACCTCTTTATAAACTAATAGACTTGGAGATTAAGACAGGCGCTTGCAGTATGATTCTTAATTGGGCTGAACAAATAAAATCAAAGCTGACCCAAATTGCGTGTACAAATGAAGACCTTATCACGAATCCAAACAAGATAAAAAAAAAACTGGAAGAGGCTGACTGGATCAACACCGAGGAGAAAGCCAAAAGAAACAAGACCTTGACCACCTTCCCTCAAGAACCAAAGAAGCTAAATGAGACAACCCAGTTACTCAGAAGATTTCCAAATAAATCAATGCGGCATTTTCTTCTAAGAGCTCGCTTAAACCTGCTACACACAAACGAGATTCTGTTTGCAAGAGGTTATTCGACCGCAAAAAGCTGCCGTCTATGTAAAGCTGACTCAGAAACAGTAAGGCATTTGTTACTGGTGTGTCCAGCGGTGCACCAGTTTCGTCTACTATAACTTCACCCGCTCCTCGAACTATACACTGAAAGCGAAGAGGAAACATGGTGGAACCGCCTAATCAGCGGACAAAAAACAAACTGGTCGATTGCAGGAGCAAAAAATTCTACAGAATGCCCTACTGCAGTGCACACAGAGTACGCCACCGAACGCAATCATCTAAGCAGAGGAAACTGAGATCTTTTGTTAAATCCAGATTCTGGATAAATACAAATAAATAAAAAAAAAAAAATGATGTTCCATTTGGGGATTCAGAGGCTGGTATCGAATCCTGCAGCAGCTCTCCCCATGATGTGGTCCTCCAGATGCATCCACCCTGGTCTGCTGGTCTCAATAGGACACCTCCAAGAATGATGTCATCACATCTTTTGGGATCCATATCATCTTGGCGAACAGATTGGTAAATCGCTTTCAGCTGCTTTCCAAAGAGGGCCACCCCGCTCCCTGCTTCCTCCCCCACCCTCCCTACCTGAACCCACCATTCCTGCCGATGTTGCGTAATAATGTAAATTGTGTATATTTGTACAGTCCTCCTCCCTAGTTTGCAGCACTCGTCCCCTATGGTGATGTTACCTTTGTCAGGGAAGCATGTTTTATTTTGTCCTGGCTCTATGTTCCACTCTGTCCATACCATCACCACTAATTTGCCCCTTTGTGCTGGAGTACAGGCGCCGTTCTGGCGAATGCCTCTGCCATATGTAAATGTACTTCTGTATAACACTTTTGTTCGCAATTGCCATTCCTTATTCTTCAAATAAATACAAATACAAACGGAGGTCTCAGGAAAAGTTCATGCTCTCTCAACTTACTTTCTAAGAAATCACAAAATGGTGTAACCCTGACAATTAAATGAAGTGGCTCAATTTTTGATCCATCCAAACATGATGTGTACACGCCATGAGTCAAGATGACTTATTATTTTCCACATAAGCATCTGCACTCTGTTTCTCCAATTGCATTTCCTTTGTGATGTCGTGGACACTGCACACCGCAGGGCTGAAGCGCGAGATACAAACAAACGAGCACTGCATGTAGGCCGATGCACAGGGGAGATACAAACGAGCACTGCATGTAGGCCGATGCATAGGGCTTCGCAGTGCAGCCCTGCGGGGGGCAGAACGCAAATGGCGATGATGATGGGCCAGGAAAGGTAGGGCGAGGGGGTGGGGGGCAAAGATGCTGGGCCTAAGAGAAACCAAAGAGCGCCTTTACGGGTTTGGGG
Organism: Ambystoma mexicanum; assembly: GCF_040938575.1. Lineage (NCBI taxonomy): Eukaryota > Metazoa > Chordata > Amphibia > Caudata > Ambystomatidae > Ambystoma > Ambystoma mexicanum. Next base: position 965,611,326 of record NC_090928.1, on the reverse strand, counting down.
CAGCCCAGAGTCGCTCCCCAATGCTGAACGTACGTACACATGCAACGGACAATGATCTGGGGAATCAAGCGGCAAGGACTCTTGCATTGATGGCTTTTCAATCTTTTTATTGATCAGATAAACAGCAAATGTGAATTGGAAACCTTATATATCTTACTTGGCCACACATGTGCACATTTTCACATTTAGCATTAGCTGCCAGAGCAAATAATTTGCAAGTCTTCAAGAGAAATTTACAAGGAAAGAGATTTACAGATCTCATCTATCCACGCATTCCCACCACACGAACACATCAACATTTAATGTAGGATTTAATAAACATAAGGGTGATCAACAACACAAATTGAATTAACTGATGAAAGATGCTAATAAGGGGAGCAATATTTTCATTGAATGTATTAAAATAAATGTGCTTCATTCATTACATGTAGGTAAGTAATTGTAGTATTGTACATGTGTAATATGTTTGTCTACTGTCTCTGGGGAAAAAGCTTAAACAAACCAATACACGGATTACAGTCGATCTAAGAAAGAAAAGAGGCAGGAATAGTTTGATTAATTATATGTCTTGTTGAAAAGTTGGTGTATTCCTATGTTTTAGATGCAGATTGGATTGAATTAAATTATTCAACTTTAACGTTAACGGCCTCCTTTACAGATAGGTGAAAGGCTGTAAAAAGGTTTAAGCAGAATTATACTACATTTCAACTTCCGTTTATTGAATGGCGAGTGCAGTATATTATACAGGAATTCTTGTTTCCACATTTGTAACTGCTTTGCACTTTACTGGATGAGGCCCTTATAGGTTAAAGCAAAGTGTTCTCAAATGCCCCCTGTAAGCCACACATTGATGCATCTTCTTTCCTTAAAGCTCTTGTGTGACTGAGTATTTTGTGTAGGGTGCAACTCAGTATATGATTAGTAGGCCCTTACTGCACCCAAATAAATGAAAATAAATTGAAGTATGTATCTGCTTTCTTCCAGATTCAGGCAGCTCATTGCAGAATATGATCCTGAAGTACAAGAGGTAGCCTCTCTATTCCGCTCCGTGCTGACGGAAGCTTTTGAAAAAATGAAAGAGGAAGAAGAATCGAAGAAGCTGGCCAATCAATGGAACACCAGGCGAGCCCTGAGCCTATCTTTAACGACATTTAAGTCCCGGTCCAGGATCTACCCTTTTAACAGTGACATCAAGACCATTTCGGAAGATGTGGAGCAGAGTGGAGACCGAGCCAGGAGAGTGTGGAGCATGCCAGAGTTCTGAACCCCTAAAGACGGTTGATGCTTAACTGAAGGTTCCATGTTGCAGTAATTTGACAGGCATCTTAGATTCCCTTTCTTTCCAAATGGATTTTAATTTTGAGACCAGATTTTTTTTTTTTTAAATGGACTAGCTTCGTTGCATGACAATCACAGGCTGTGTTTCCAATCTTTGATAAATCATCAGATTTTATCTATGCTGTATTTCATTGTTCTCCAGAAAATGTGTTGGTCGTCATGCTGGTCTAAGAACTAATTCTGTATTTTGGTCTGTACGTCTTGATAGAAAGTGTGAAGAGTTTACACTTAATGAGCTTCCAAAACCAACCGCCACTAAAGAAGGAACTTGTGAGGGGCTCAGAAGCTATTCCAACTGGCATATACGTGCACCCTTTGTCAGTGTATTGAGCAGCATTGCGATCTACAGTTTGCCCAGGAGAAATTCCCACAAGTTTTTTGGAAGAATTTGACATGCAGTAAAAGTATATATATTTAAAAGTAACTAAGATGACCCCAGCCATCCTTATGAATTTATAACCCACCAAAATATAAACTAATATCCAAGTTATAGTAGTACAAAATAACAGAATGGAAAATCTGCAAGAACACAGAACACCTTTGCAAAGTAACTTGTGATCAAAAAGTTTAAGACACTGCTAAAGTAGAAATACTTCTTTTCTCCCGAGAAAACCAAGTCAACAGAAAGCAAAGGGAAAACATATCTACTAGTTATATCGTAAGGTTACGGAAACTGTGTGTTATGTATAAGAATTAATATAGTTGTTTTTTGTGAAGTGGGATCGGTTAATAACAGCAATAAGGCTCTCATTTTACATTCCCATCAATCTGATAACAGCCAATCCGGGATGAATGTTCTCTGCGTCATCCCATTGCGTGCATGATCCCCATCAGTTTAAGCTGAACTAAGAGAAACAAGTGTCTAACCTTATAGCTCAAGTTGATGGGACATTCTTCACACAGTGGGAGCAAAGGGCCATATTTCGAGTGAAAATCTTCAAGTGGTAAAATACAGTTCAAACAAGATTACCATTCTGGCACGAGGCAACGTTGGCATAATTTGTACTCCTTAACCCCAGTGGTGGCATGGCAGTACTTCTGGATAGAAACGCCACCATAAATATTTACCTCTACGGGTAAAATTAGCACCGAAAGATCAGATTTAGCTGAATGTGAACCACCAGTAAAATAAATTGCTGGCCATAGCATGCACATTTCTGGGGCAGGAGTAGGACCACTGAAAGAAAACACGTGGACAAGTGTACGTGAGTGTCATGTGACAAGACGTAACACTTTACATTATGGCAGCTGTTTAGGAGTAAAACCCATTTTTTAGGACCGTCTCAGATCTTTTTAAGACCGCATATTTTACAATGATGGGGATCCCGGTGTTATGTTTGCCGCAAACTGTAAATCGCCAGAGCCAGTTTGGTAGGCAGGCCGTATTTTGCCATTCTGTAACTCTGAGAAAATACTCCATTCCCCACTGGTAGCATCACAACCTTTTGTAGAAAGAAAGCCAGAAATGTTCTCATTGGTGTTTGTTTTACTTTGTTCTTTTTATTCCTGTAAAACAGATGTGATATATTTTGGGTTTATGAGTCCGTGTAATATTAATTTTCTTTCTTATTACATGCATATTATGAGGAGGTTTTGGAAATGCCCTGGTAAATCTCTTTAATGGGCAGTCACATACCATTCTGTCTATGAATACCTACCAGTAACTTGGTTGTATGAATTACAAACAGCAGCCCAAGAGATCTTGCGAGCTCCCACACCTGTGAGTAGGTACTTCAATCAATAGACTTTATTTCTCAAATACATTTTTCGTCAATACAGAACGGCATAAATACACAGAAGTACAACAAACCAATAGAATACAGCATGACAAAAATAGGAAGATCCTGAATAATGGGGCCTTACAGATAAAACTATAAGTATAACAGGCCAGATTTTACATGGAAGAGAAATAAGTAGCCTCTTGGCATCGTTTAGGGTTCAAATAATGTACATGCTAAATATAGGAAGAATAATACTTCTCCTTACATCATTTAGAATAGGACAGAAGAATAGAACATGTGTCAGATCATCCACAGAGCTGCCACCACAGTAGCAAGATGGTGAGATGGCCTGTGTCTTAGGACGGCTTCACCTGGCAACTACAGAGGCTAATGGCAAGATAGAAATTCTGCTCTTGCGTAGATCCAAAAACCAATTTGTATAATTATCCGTGCTGTTTTGGACACACTGTTCAAAATAGTGTAGAACTGTATGCTTTGCCAGCTCAAGAGTGTGGTGCAAGCTCAAGAGTGTGGTGCATCAGATTTCTTTTCTGGACAAAATCAGCGTGCAATTTGGTCATATAGACTGATGTTTCCACGAATGGCTTCATATAGTGGCTTAAAAAAGAAAACCTGCCCAGATTGTGTTTTATTGATTGTAGCCAAGGGCTCCATCCTCCTACATCTTAAGCCATCAAGTCTTTAATGATCCAGTGCGTTAGATGGTAATCAGTTGCACTATTATGCCACACTCTCGCCCACAATTTCAAAGGCTTAAAGTTTAACATGTCTGAGATCAAACCCCACCCTGCCTCCAGAAGCAACAAATAATTTGAAGCACAACCTGAAACTCCAAATAGATATAGCATGAAGTGATTCTCTTTGCGTTGAATTGGGGCTGCAGGGGAATAGCCCCACACCTCAGCTTGCAGTTGGCACGGCTTTAGCAGCATAGATTGGCATAAGCCAATGCACAAATATGCCTTCCAGTACATTTTGTTGTGTCCACAGTGATGGTGTGCTCACAAAATAGTGAATTAATATACAGATTGAACAGCAAGGGTGGTAAGAAGCACTCCCGTCTGACCCCATGCATACAGTGGAGCTGGGAACAGCTCACCAGTGTGGGCTATATGGATCCTTGCACTAAGGCTTTCATGTAGAACCACCAACACCGATAGTAGGGATTTGGAAAGGCCTGAGTTCGACAAAATTCCCATAGCTTCCCTCGGTTGACGTTCTAGAAAGGTCAACGAAACCCAGACAAGGACACATTTGTCTACAATCAGCCTGAGATTAAGTGCTTGTTCGACAGTGCTGACTCTTTTGCTCCTCAGCCCAAATGGCAGCAGATTTAACCCAGTTATCTAATCTCCCAAACCATTTAGCTGTGGAACCAATCATGGAAATTAGTCGATAACAGCATGGATCTGCCCCATTTCCCTTCTTGTAAAATAGCACAATAATTGCTTGCCTGCATCTGGATGATAAATGGTGACGTCTGATTATTGTAACGACCAGAGACCAGATTGCCAAATTGAGTTTGAAAAATGTTTGGGACCATATCACCCCCTTGGTCTTTACCATTAGCTAGAAGTGAAGCCTGGAGAACTTTGGTAAAGGAAAATGCAATGGGGTCAGCGTCAGTCATATCCAGTTCCCTTAAAGCCAGCTATTGGCTCACCAGTGGTGAAGAGTTGTACAGAGAAAGAAAATAATTCACCCACTCGTGTGGTGCAATCGCATTTACATCCAGAATTTGTGTTTAGCAGCCATGCCCCTCCATACAACTTTCCAGAATTCATGGCTATTCTTACTGTGGGCCGTATATACTCAAGATCTTTCCAAACCACGCGTTTCTAATAGATGTTTTCTTTGGTCAGAACGTTCTTATAATTAAGTCTGATCTTTCTAATCGAGCAGGTATCTATAGGAGAATTCTTAACAGCTCTGGTAAGGGTGCCCTTTAGGCTCCTACATTACGTTAACACTGACCTAGCAGTTACAATAAGATTGTCAAATAATGATAGAATGAGGTCTCTTGTAATGTCAATATTAAGACAAGCTTCAATCGTTAGTAATGTAAACGAGATTAATCTGTCAGACAGAAGGACTCCATTGGAGCAATTCCATTTTATTAACTGTGGTGTAGTAGCTAGCGATTCGCAAAGCTGCCTCCTCTACCGTTACATAATAAAATTAGCAGGTACTCTCTGGTTGGCGCTATATGTAAAAATCAGTAATACATTGTCAATCATACACATGCATCATACAATAGTCTATTATTGATGTAGATCTACTATTTTGAAAAGTGTAACAACCTGGGCGATCAGAGCTCCCGTTCACAGTCTGCAGGCATAACTCTGATAAATTAGGTAATAGGAGTTTACCACATCTGCGCAGACCCATGTCCTTTACGATTTCCAGGACGATTTCCAATGTGTACGAATTCCCGAACATCATTACCCAAACCATGCCCATGAAAAGGGTTACACAAAAGACAACACATCACTTAATTGCAAATGATTCTGGATGAACCACTCCGTAGGCTCAACATGACTATTGCTAATGTTTACCTAATCGTCTAATCTCAATGTTGTGGCGCTTGAAAAAACATGAGGAATAAACCTTAGCAGTGCAATTTAAACACTACTATGACCATTTGAACCCCATTAAGTCCTTGAGCTGACCTATTTGCTAGGTCTTTTGAAAGAAAGTATATGCCGCAGGTGTGTGCTTTTTCATCGGAGGGTCTCTACTATTTTGCTTCAACTGCCCTGCAAACCAGAGCAATGGAATAAAGTGTTCGAAAGAATTTTGTTATTTTAAACAGTGGTTTCTTAAATAGGTTTAAAATGTCGTTCTAAACAAACTAAGTGGAATGAAATGGTGGTCAAACTCTTTAAACTGCACTGGATGGAAGCTTGTCCATTTACACTTAATTGCAAAAAGTTCTTGGTCATTTCCAAAACGAGGTCGAAATCCAAATAGTAAAATACAGGAGAATAGAGCAAATATCTCCCATAATTAACGATTGCGGGAGGCATTTACGATGGATCACTTTGGAATTCACCTGCTTTTAACATGCGGGGAACTGTGGCGGGTTCCATAGGAAACCATTGCTTTTACAGCAGCTTGAAAGTACATTCTGGTGGAAATCCAAATGCTTTTTGAAGGCCCCGCAGACACGTATAGACTGTTTTGCGCACCCACCATGCCTTCAAATATCTGCAAGAGCATAAAAGCAGGGAGTAAAGAGCTAACGCCCTTGTTTTACTCCCCGGTTGTTTTGCGCATCCACGTTAAAAGGGCTGTTCCTGGTACAAATTCCGTTGTACACTTCCACCTTCTGCTGCCTTACGTCTTTGACTATTCCTGCTTAGAAAGAACTACTAGTTGTAACATTTTCTACCTACAGGAAATGCACAAACACCCCCTTAGCAAATTTAAAGTATGACTGCAAGCAACTGTGACAATATCTAGACGTTGAAGCTTAATAATTATGCTAATAAAATTATTCTTTTTGTTAAAATGCAATAAAGGCTCCTTCAAGTGTATCAAATCCCAAAAGCAGAAATACTGAAAGAAGCGTTGTTTGTCTTGTACATAGATTATCAGATATTTCTGTATCAGATTGACTAAGTCTTAAGGGCTCATGAAGGACAAGCTTTGCACAGAATTTTAACGAGTGATCTTTAAAACTTTGTAAGAATATTGGTCTAAAAGAGGACCTGCACTCTTGCAATCTCAAAGTGGTGAGCTAAGAGCAGGACTTCCCATTTTAGTTTGTGGGCAAATTAAAATGTGGGGTTTCCAGTGTCTAAGGAATCATACTTCACATCTGAAACAAAATGTAGTCCATGTTCCAACAATGCAGCATAACTCGTACAAAATACATGGATTACAGGTATTTTATCTTAAGGTTAATTAGTTGAGTTCATATTTCAATTGTTTGAATTCTGTGTGACCATGTGCTCAGTCCTGGTTTGTAGTTGCCCCAGCCTGTGCCTGAAAGCTTGGGTAATAAGATGTTTTTTATTCGGCAGTCTGAGGTCTACCATACCGTCTTTAATTCCGGGATACTAAGTGAACATACAATTTTTCATTGTAGGAAAATCACTGTTGGTTGAGAAGGAAATAGGTCACACTTGGTCAGTGTTTATTGCGAGTCATCAAGGTTCAACGCTTTCAGATTTGTTTGCGGACATGCATATAAGTCATGAAGTATGTTAAGATTCAACCAGTTTTCATTTATCTCTGTGAATCAGGCCTCAGTGGAAGTACAAAGAGGACAACCCAGGCTACCCAGTACATCACCAGCATCAGATCAGCATACAACCATCCTGAGTCTACTAACACACACTCTGAGACCCTTATAGTTGCCAGAACCTTACATTCTTCTATATAAACGAGGGGGATAAAATGGAAATGTCCTGACAGATAACTAGGACTCAGGGAGAGAAAAGGGAAAACATATAACCTGTCAATATCCTGGAGAAATCAGGTTTTTGGTTCCAGACCTTGGAGCAACTGCTTAGTGGCAAGGTTCCCTCTGCTAGTTCATGTAAAGACCCCTGCCTCTAACCAAAATATACCTCTCAACTCGATTAGGGAATAAGAGCCAGCTTCTAGCTAAACTTTCCCCTCCAACATTTGTGCTGAAGAAAATGTGTATCTATGAAGCCTCTACGTACAATCATACAGAATGAAAAAACGAGTGGCTTTGGAAGGAAATGTGAACTTTTCATTGTTCCCGACCGCAAGGCCACTTTTACTAGTACTTGCTAGTACTAGTACTTGCTGACAGACTGCTTCAGACTTGTACACCTACGTCCCATCCCATTTCCTACATCCGTGTGTGTGTCGCCCAACATGGGGACGGTACCAGAATCTTTGGCAGCGAGAAATTGAACTTCCCCTTTAAATTTAGTATAGAGCGCAGAGGCCTCGGGCGCCTCACCTCAGTCCATTTTTCCGCACGGACGGTGTCAGACCGGGTGGCCAGCGCAGAGACACTTTTAGCTTTCCGCTTGCTCCACGTTTTCGTTTTTTTTTCAATCTTATTTAACTTCCCTTCAGTGTCTCGCCTCCCCCGGCGCATGTTGACGGCAGGAGGTTTCATGATATGTGCCTCATGCAACCACTCGTTCCCGGCCTCGGACCCCCATGCATTCTGTCTTTAGTGTTTGGGGCCCGACCACCGCTGGGATGCATGTTGCTCTCGGTCACAAATCAGCAGAAAGTGAAGATTCAAGCATTGAAGAATCTGTTGTCGTTGTGAAGGGAGATTCTCCACACTTCTCCTCCGCCCCACCTTATGACTTTGTCTCCAGGACCTCTCGTCAAGACAAGGTAGGCCCTCTGTTCAGCACGGCTCCATAGCGTGGCAACTCCTTCCCTGGGGTTCCCACAGAGAGGGGTTCCTCAGATTCAGGTTCTGGCATGCCTGAGGCTCCCAAGCTGAGAGGCCCGGGGGCTCTTCCCAGGCCTCCGTGGGCAGACTTTATGCCATCCAGGCTAAAGGCTCCCAAGCAGAGGGGCTCAGGGGCTCTATCGGGCTATCTTCAGAGGGGCGATCAAGTTCGTCCTCCTCTTTGACCTCAAGGGGTATGAGATTGTCGAGTGCCACCTCCAAGAGTCTGTCCTCGGCACGATCCAGCACGGCTACTAGCGCTCACTCAGAGGTCGTGAGTCAGGGCGTTATGACTACCACCCACCCGGCGAAGGGCTCAGCGCCTACCAGAGTTATCCCTGAGGTTGATGCTTCTGTTGCGGGTGCAAGACTCAAGGTGTATCCTCCCATATCTGTGGCCTCTCATGGCTCAGGGTCCTCGCCCCCTCCTGCCCAGGGCATTGTGCAAGGCTTCAAAAGGCACATGACAGAGCTTTCCAAGCTGGTGGCCATCTTCGTTCCAACTCCGGGCCCGCCCATGCTCTCGCCCATTGAATGGGCTCTGCAGAAAGATCCCAGTCCCCTGCCCTCTGGAAGCAGTAGCGGATTGTACATCTGGTCTCATCAGGGGTATATTTACCCATCGCAGCCTCATGGCTACATGCCTCATGTACCTTGGCGCTTTGTCCAGCAGCTGAGATCCAGCACCTTAGAGGGCCTGGCCCCTACGGACCCGGCGACTGGTTAGGACCACTTCTTGGAGCTGTTCCTCTTCCTCGTACGTTCTCCTCAGATGAAGGGACTCCTGAAGGATATAGTGAAGGGGGCCATCCCGCAAGTAGTGCCTACCCAGCTCCCTCCTCTGGGTACCCCTCCTGTTCCTCCAGCACTGCCGGTTCCAGTGTCAGTCCATCCCCCGGTCCAGACCCTGCTGGTTGTTCAGACCCCTCCACCTCCTCCTGTACCACCAACACCTCCCCCTCAACAGCGGTTGGACCTGTCTTCGGTTCTGGACTTAGTGGGGACCCCGTCGGCACCTGTGTCCCAGGTCCCAGACTCCCCTGGGTCTGTAAAAAAGGGGACGGGGGGCACGATTAGGGGGGGATCATGACACCCAGGACGATGAACCCACAGCATCCGTTAAGGCCTTTCATGACCGCCTTCAGGGCCTGGTGGAGTTCTTGGTGGTCCCTTGGCCCGAGAAAGCCCACCCAGGATTCGGGAGTGCTAGCAGAGGTTTTGGGTAAGCGCACCATGGTCCGCTCTGGCATCCCTCTCCAGAGCGATGTTCTGCAGGTGGCGCGAAAGGTCTGGGCAAAGTCCAAAGCCAACACCCAGATGAAAAAGAAACTGGACAGCAGGTTCAGGCTGACAAACGTGGAGCCTATCCTTCTGGCCTCCCACCCGCAATCGCATTCTTCAGTGGTGGCGGTGGCCTCATTATTATCTAGACCATCACTTCTCAGTCTTCTTCCACGGGAGACACCTCCAGTTGTCTTGAGCTCAGGGAATTTCTGCCCGACCTTCCTTTGGACATGCAAGCCTCCTTCAAGGCTGGTCTGGCTGATGCCCGGGCCATTGTGCAGGGCCTCATGGAGTCTTCCGTCCCCCACTTCGACAGAGCCAGCAGAGGGCTGTGCCTTTGTGTTGAGATGAGAAGGATGACGTGGATGCAAGCCACTACGTTTTCATCTGACATGCAGGAGCGGATCGTGGATTTGCCCTTTGACGCTGTGGACCTTTTTCATTCGTCAACCGATGACTAGTTAACAAAGTAGAAAACCTCCACTGAAACCGCCAAGTCCTTGGCCATCCTGACAAAATGTCGACAGAAATCCTTGTCTCCGTCCCAGGGCAGTACTGAGATCAAACCCTGCACTTTCTCCGACTTCAAGGGGTTGCAGCACTGTGGTACACGGAGGCCTGACAGGTCACCCAGCGACAACAGGAGGAAGCAGCAGAGGACTTTGGACAGTTTTGTCCGCTCCACCTCCTCTGCCTCCACCTATGATGCCAAGAAGCAGTGACGTCACAGTCGGGGGAACACAGCTTGCCTGTGTGAGGCTGTTTGGCTCTTTTCTAGTACACCTGGAAGTGTCTTTTCAACAACCCAGGGATCCTATCCATAGTCTCTGCAAGCATCAGTGTCCTCTTCCTTTCCCTCTAAAATCCTCTCCTCTTTGTCAGATCGTGCCCCCGGCCCTTTTACGGGAGGTCCTTTTGCTCTTGGAGATGCAGGCGATAGAACCAGTTCCACTTTCAGACAGGGGCTCTGGGTACTATTCCAGTGTTTTTGCGGTACCCAAGAACAACCAGGCTGGCCTGAGGGTTGCCCTGCTTCAAGATGATGACTCCTGTGCACATAGCCAAGGCTCTGTGTGCAGTGGACTAGATGTGTTCCCTTGACCTCAAGGATGCAACACAAAGATACTTACCGCAATCCTTGTAGATCGACTTAAAAAGGTGATCACCACACTAATTCATCCAGATCAGACAGGCTATGCTCCTGGTAGAGCCACAACTGCAAACTTAAGACGCCTCAGGCAATCATAGAAGAAACACGCACCAGACCTGACAATTGTGCAGTGGCAGCTCTAGATGCCATAAAGGCCTTCGATTCTGTGAGGTGGGAGTGGATATTTGCCGTATTGGAACACTATGGGATAGGTCAGGGGTTCATGAGATGGATAAACATGCTGTATGCTACCCCAACAGCTAGAGTACGCACAGGTAAACACATTTCCAGATTCATAGGGGCACTAAACCGGGCTGCCACTCTCACCTATTTTGTATATTTTAGCACTAGAGCCCCTAGCAATTTACATGAGAGATACATTTCGTGATACAGGGCTGCAGGTTGGTGGGACTACACATGTCATATCCTTGTACGCAGATGACATTCTCTTATTCATACTAAATCCGGAAGATAGGTTAGGATAATACCTAGAAGTGCTGGACAACTTCGCACGTCTCTCAGGAATATCCATCAGTAAAACCAAATCCTGCCCGTTTCCCCTAGCAGGCTGGGCCAGGAAAACGGAGGAGCAACTCCCTCGCTTAGAACTCAAATGGAACACCCTCACATTCCGTTACCTGGGCACAAACATACACCACTCCATAGAAAACACACACAAGGGCAACACGCTGAAGGCAAAACATAACAGACGCCTCCATAAAATTCTGGGAGAAACTACCCCTTTCAGTGGTAGGCCAAATATCGTTGGTAAAGATGATTGTCCTGCCCAGACTGTTATACCATTTCATTAATGTGCCATACCTCATCCCAAATAAGTTTTTCATAGAACTTAACTCTATGTTGAATAGCTTTATTTGGGGCAAAGGCAGAAAAATAGAGGCTATGGACAAACTCTGCAGAGATTATGCAGAAGGTGGAATGCGACTTCCACATTTTGAACTGTATTATCTATCGGGTCAACTGCAGCAATTTCGCCTACTGGCTGGCAGATACAGAAACAGTGGAGCACATCCTCCTGAGCAATGCTGTGACCCCATACCTAAGTGCTATGGATAGAAGAAAAAAATGATCCTGCAAGTCCCCACGTTCCTGCATTTAGGGAAGCAAATAAGGAAAAGAACAAGGAACCTATTGAAACTAGAAGAGCCATACTCCCCCCCCCCACATACCGCTAGCAGCACTCAATGGTACTACCAGAGAACACCTCAAACAGTAGAGACCACTGGGAGACCAAGGGAATAATTACGATCAGAGACCTAGCACCAGAAGGAGCGAAACTGGATTTTCAAGACCTAGTTGAGACCCATGATTTGCATTGAGGCCAGTATATAACCTATGTAAGACTCAGCAAACAGCTGGATGCCAGGTGGTCATCTCCTGCAGAAAGACAAACAGAAAACCCAGTCTTAGGCCAACTTTATGATGTCACTGAGGGAGGTCACATGGTATCCAGGATTTATCAAACAATCGCAGAAGAGTTCCTAAAAGACAAAAACAAAGGAAAGCAAAGATGGGAAAAGAAAACTTGGCAGAATAATAACAGACAAAGAGTGGACAATGGCGAAACCCTACCCAAAAAACATATCCAGAAACGCCAGACTAAAACAATTACAGTTCTACATACTTCAAGGAGCATACCTAACCCCAGAGAGAATATCACGCTTTCCGGGAGCAACCACACAGAGCTGCCCAAAGTGCGGAGTAGAAAACGCTAATCTGGGACACATGTTCTGGCACTGCTCCAAAATTCGAACATACTAGGAAGGTATAGAACAGCGCCTGAGAGCTAAAGGGATAAAAGGACAAATATGGACCATTGAAACCTGTCTTCTGAGTCTCTGCAGCTTCCCAAAAAAGAACAAAGCAATGGCAAAGATGGTTAACTTAGCAGGGGCATTAGCCAAGAGACGAATAGCGATGGGATGGAAGGCCATGGAAGAACCGAAAATAGAGAAATGGTGGAAAGACCTACAAAGGTGGACCATTGCAGAAACAGCGGTCTGGCAGGAAGCATTACAAACTGGAAGAAGGGAGAGCTCTATAGATATAACAAGCTGGAACATAATACTACAAGATTTATTTACCTCCCCGGACGATAGACTTCCCTGAAGCCATACTGCCCCGAAAACAGCTGAATTGCACTGAACAGATGATGCCAAAAGCGCAATGATTACCGAATGTGCAGCACACCTGAAGACTGGCCAAGGCTATAAGGACTAGATAATAGCCACCTGTGACCTAGTTTTTAGTTTTCAGTTACACGTTGGGGTTAGGGAGGGAAGGAGGGGGAGAGGGTAATGGTACTTGAAGGTATTTACATACATTATAAAATTATGTATTTCACTATGCATAAAAACTGGAAATTAATAAATAAATAATAAGAAAATAAAAAATAAATAAAAAGGATGCGTACCTGCATGTACCCATCTCCAGCCTCATCAGAGGTTTCTGCGGTTCACGATTATGTTGTACCACTTTCAGTACAAATTGCTGCCCCTCTGCCTGAACTCGGCCCCTTGTGTCTTCACGAAGTTGAGGAACACAGTGCCTGGCCTTTTCCGCTTGGAGGGCCATCATCTGTACCCTTATTTGGACGATTGGCTGGTTAGGGCGGGGTCACCCGAGGGGGTGTCACACTCCTGCCAGAGATTGGTGGATATCCTTCATTACCTGGGGTTCTCCCTCAACCAGAGGAAGTCACAGTTGTGCCCATCTCAGGAGCTAGTCTTGCTAGGGGTGCATTGAAACATTACTGTTCAGTGGGTGTGCCTTACGCCCTAGAGGCTCCTGTCCCTCCATAAGGCGGTGGGGCACCTTCTGGCCAACTTGACTTCCTCTGCATGGTGGTTCCAGCACATTCTGGGCCTGATGGTCTCCTGCAAGCTCACTGTACAGCACGCTCTCCTCAAGATGAGGCACCTCCAGCTCCACCTGGTGGCCAATTGGGATCATGAGACAGGGTCTCAGTCGGACAGGATCCCAATACCACCGCTCCTACTGCCCGATCTTCACTGGTGGATGATGGCAATGTTTCAGTGGGAGCCCCCTTCGCCCAACTGGAGCCTACCGTGGTGGTGACAACTGACTTCTCTCTTTCGGGTTGGGGCGCTACTCTTGAGGGCTATGTGATTCATGGTGCATGGTCCAGGCTTGAAGCCCTCCTGCATATCAATCTGCTCGAGCTCAGGGCAGTGGGCCTGGCCCTCAAGACAGGTTTGCCCCTCATCAGGGACAGGCCTGATCTGGTCAGGATGGATAATTCTACTATGATGTTTTACCTGAACAAGCAGAGTGTCACCCATTCCCCCCTCCACCTGCATGGAGGCAGCATCGATCTGGGAATATGCCCTGAAGCAGGGAGTTTGGATTTTAGCAGTCAACTTCTCTGGGGACAACAATACAGCAGTGGATCGGCTAAGCCGCTTGGGGTTTAACACCTACAAGTGGGAGTTGCACACCGACTCCTTGTTAGCTCCTTTTCAGCGTTGGGGGTTCGCAAATCTGTATTTGTTTGCATCCCCTCTGAATTCCAAGTGTCCCCAGTTTGCTTCATGGGCCGGACAGGTTCAGGGGTCTCTGAGAGATGCATTCCAGATCTAATGGCACAGCCGCAGGTGTTATGCATGCCCGCCCACCCCTCTGCTCCAACGGACCCTCCACAAGTTCCAGGCTTGGGTGGGTTGAAGCCTCATCCTGATTGCCCCCCACAGGCCTTCGAGGCTCTGGTTTTTGGATCTGCTGCACTTGTGCTCCCTGGGTCCCATCTGTTAGGGAGAATTCTCTGTTTAGGCTGAATTTCCCTACCTAGTGAGTCCCCCAGCAGCTTTGCTGGATTTCTGGGGTTTCTTTTTTTCTCCTGCCAAGAGTGAGACTCTTTTACCCTCACTCTTGGACATGTTGAAGTGTGTTTTCTGGGTTAAACCTTGTGTTGAATGGGCTATGGGGTCTTTTACTCCATAGGGCCTCATGTATTTTTGTGATGTGGGTTACACAGCACCCTCTGTGCCGTGACCCAGGGGTGTCCTAGGGACCCCCCAACATAGACTCCATACCCTGGGACTGACTACTGTCTCCCAGGGCATGTAAAGTCACCAAAGACTTTGCTAGTCTTGGATCCTGAACAGAACCAGTACAAACCATCATATTGTGGACGTACTGGCTGGGGCAATTCGATTGCCCCAGGGTCTGTTAGTCGAGGGGGCACGTCTCCGTCCCCCCTGATCGAGTTTTGGCTGGTGGCAGTGGAAACTACTTTTTATATTCGACCGCGAATATTTCCCTATGGGATTTCCCATTGTTTTAGGCTAACACATTTAATTATTTATTTACGGTAGCCTTAAACATACCGCCGGTTTATATATTTATTATTATAACTCCGGTTGGGAGTTTTTGCCAAAACTTGATTCTAAAATGGCGTTGGTGTTCGCCTCTGTAACTCTGACCCAAAGTGGAGCCCTTTGTTCCACTTTTGGCGGGCTTCTCCACAGAAGCCCTCCAAAGTGGTGCCACTCTGTCTGGGGTACTTAGGAGGGGTGGAGGGGGATTTAGGCACCCTGGACTGAGTTACCTTGGTAACTCAAGTCGCACTCCGTCCTGATTGGCCCAAGTGGTGAGCCGGCCGGCTCACCACTTAGCATGTTTGAGTGACAGCTAGGCTGGGTGAATGGGGGTTTGCTGCATAAAAGCAGGGCTTTGGGGACTGGAACTTCAGAAGTCGCCACAGGACCAAGAATCCGACGAGGGAAGAGCTGAGCCGGCCTGCTTCGACGACACCACCCGGTGGAGCCCTGCTGAACCGTCTCACCACTTTTCCCGACGACCGAGGAGAACTCTTAACGGAGTGGCTCCTTCCCTTGACTGGTGGGGACAACCAGTTTTCGCCTTCTTTTCGCTTCTCGAGGTATCTCGTGGCCGCCTTGCCAGTGCCAAGCACCCCGGCAACCGGAACCCCACCACTTTTACCCCAACCACGAAAGTCGGTACAACCCTTTAACCGGAGGACTCCGCGGCTGGTTTCTTCCCGGGCAGTGCAACGACCTTCTTCTTCTGCTCTTCAGCGAGAACTTCTTCTCCCCTGACCGACGTCGAGCCTTGCTGCCACTGCCTGGAACAACTGCCACCGCTGGAGGATCCTTTCCGCTTA
Source organism: Ambystoma mexicanum (assembly GCF_040938575.1). Lineage (NCBI taxonomy): Eukaryota > Metazoa > Chordata > Amphibia > Caudata > Ambystomatidae > Ambystoma > Ambystoma mexicanum. The sequence continues at coordinate 965,595,256 of NC_090928.1, read as the reverse complement.
AGGTACCGTGTTCCGCCTGGCTTCCCTTGCTACCGACTGTACGGGGTAGATTTAGCCCCCGGCTTTCGAACCTGGGAGTGCCTGGAATACCCTGGCTAAACTTCTAAGCCACTCTAAACTCTTTCTAACTCTTTGCAAGACTTTGAATCCCTAATAACAGTGTGATCTTGGGCACATTTTCGCTCCGTCTACTCTAAGAGTGGGCCCTGCCTAGTGACTTTTGCTCACCTGTGACTTTGTGCTTCTTTGAGCCTATTGCAAGTGTTCTGAACCTTAGAGTGGAGTGTTTAACCCATTTCTGTTTCTTTTTACCCCTTCCTTGAACCTACTAGAGTGTCATCTAACGTTAAGCGCTCACCTCTGTTTTAATTATGTGGAGTTAACTTAGAGTTGTCTAGATAGGAGTAAGGGTTGAAACTGCTTTCATTATAACTGTGTTTGAAGTGTTTGTACTATACTTTGCTAGAGTGTTTTCAACTTATGTGTTCTTAAAAATAAATAACTTTATACCTTTGAAACCAAGCTCTGGTCAGTGTTTGCTTGTGCTATTGTGTCTGAGTACATATTGTGTATACTTTGCATACTGCCTAACTCCTCTTGAGGGAAGTCTGACTGCTCAGCCACAGCTACCAGGTAAATCTGGGTGGTGCAGACTGCTACCAAGTGGGTTTACTGCTATACCTGTAGTCTTAAATCTTTTGCAGTGTTCCCCAAGGGGACTGCACAGGTTTCTGCCTAACACTGGTGTACAGCGGTGGGATTTGTATTGAGTATACATTTTATTGTGCTTTAGATACCTTAGTGCAACTAACCACAAAGCTTAGCACTGTAAAAGTAATCCTCTAACATGTCAGTTATAGAAAGCTATAGTCAAGAGTCCCTTGCAGCCAAAACTGCTGATTGTTTAAGAGTGCTCTGTAAACATAAGGATCTCCTGACTAAGGGCAAGAAAATGGAGCTGATTGAAAGATTGTTGGCTAACCAAAGTCTGGGTGATGGTTCAGAGGAACCTACCACTCCAGCAACTGTAGATGACAGTATTGAAGTTAACATGGAGCAAAATGTTGATGATTCTGAGGAAGAGTCAGAAGAGGAGGGTGAGGCTGTTGTAACTGTCCCCCCTAGGCCTCTGCCTGCTCTACCTGCTGTACCTACTGGACCTTTACCAGGTCCCACATTTAGTCCTCAGTACTTTGAACTGGAGAAAATGAAGCTAGAATTGGAGTATAAGAAACTTAATGCTCAAACTGACAAAGAACTAAGGCTAAGGGAAATGGAGCTCAAGTATGACTTAGAAATGAAGAAATTATCTGTTGAGAATGTTTCTCTCTCTGGCTCCTCTAGAAGTTCCAGTCCTAAAAGACCCCGGATGCCTAAAGAATTGATTGGTATGTATGAGCCTAAGTTGGATGTGTTGGATTGGTTGTCTCTGTTTGAATATAATCATGGGCTCCAGAACATCACAGGAAATGACCTACTCACCTGGTTGTTCTCTAGGCTTCCCCCTGTTGCAACTGATGTGGTAATGGAGATGGGGGAGGAGGATAGGAAGGACTATGAATGTGTGAAACTAGCTTTGATAGCTAGGTTTGGGAAGACCCCTTCCCAGTATCTTAAGAGGTTTAGGAACCTCAAAAAGCATGATGGTACCCCTTGGGCTACCTGGGTGAGTGAATGTTTGAAAAACTTAGAGGGATGGATTAAGGGTTACAAGGTGAACACTTATGAAGGTATGAAGAATTTGTTTATGTTGGAGACTATTTATGATGCCTGCTCTCCTGAGCTCAGACAACACTTGGCTGATTCCAGGGAATTGGATTCCCGGAAACTAGCTAAGGCTGCTGACTTGTGGGTTGCCAACAGGGCCACTCACAAGGATTCTGGGGTAACTCAGAAGAAGGATGGGGAGAAACAGTCTAAAAAGGACTCCAAAGAGAATTCTAATACTACAAATTCCAAAGAGGGCCCCAAACAAAACTATAAGGGTAAGCCACAAGGGAAACCAAATCAGGTTAGTGTACCTCCTGGTCCCAGACCAGAAGGAGGTCAGAACAAGCCTCCATTCCAGCGAGCCTTTGGCTCATGCTTTGTTTGTAAGGCTACTGACCATGTGAAAGGAGATCCCAGATGTAAGGGTAAACCTTCAGGGGTCCAGCTTGCCTCCTTAGCCTTCGCTCCAGAAGAGGAAGTACATATGGCAAGTGGAAACTTTCTATTACTAGCTGATGAACCCACTGGAGTCTCAGCTAGTGTTTCTTTAGTCTCTCTGGGGTTGTGGGAACAACAGAATTTAGATGTCTATAACTCTATCCCCGATAATACTAAAGAGTATTATAAGGACAGTGTCCAGGTGAATGGTCAGGAGACTCCTGCCATTAGGGACACTGGAGCCAGCATAACTGTGGTGGATGAATCATTTTTCAAGGCAGAGGATGTTGCTAAGGCACCCAAATGCCTCACCAAGTTAGCTGGTGGGCCTGTGCAGATGTGTCCCCAGTTACCAGTTCTCATCCAATGTAATGATATGGCTGTAAAAATACCTGTCAGTGTACAATGTGAAGTGCCAGGTAGGGTTCTGTTGGGTAATGACCTCAAAGCTCTTGGAGTTGTATCTCATACCCCCAGACCTCCTAGCAAAAGGTTCCAGGAACTCACAAAACCTGCAAGAGAGAAAACCCTGAGAGGGTTATCTCAGGAGATGATGACAGAAATCACTCCTCTCCCACTGGAGCAACTTACTGCAGTAACTACCAGATCAGGAGCAAAGGGGCAACCCAAGACTCCTAGGAAAAAGCCAGCAGCAAGCACTCCAGTGCTTCCAACAAGGACTTCCCCTAGGTTGTCCAAAGTTACACCTGTAACTCCACCTCCAGCTGAGGCTGAGAGGGAGGTACAACCCTGTGTGGTTGAGCTAGACTCTGAGGAAGAGCTAGAAGGAGGCCCCAACCTTATTGGAGATTTGGACCCTGAGGACCATCCTGAGCTGCAGTCTTTACTGGCAGAAGGTGGGCCTAGCAGGGCAGCTTTTCGTAAGGGGCAAAGAGAATGTCCAACTCTGGAAGGTCTCCGCCACCAGGCAGCTTCTCAAGCTGATGGGCAAGAGCCTGGGAAGTATAGGTTGCACTGGGAAGATGGCCTCTTCTACAGTGAACCCACTGAGTCTGAACCTGGAGACTACAAACGCCTTGTAGTCCCACAAGAGAACAGACAACAGTTCTTACAACTAGCCCATGAGATACCTTTGGCTGGTCACTTGAGTTTCAAGAAGACCAAGGAAAGGCTCTCACTCTACTTTTATTGGCCAAAGATGGGGGCTGAAGTAGATAGATATTGTAAGAGCTGCCATACCTGCCAGACTTCTGGTAAGGTTGGTTCCAAGAATGTGGCACCTTTAGTGCCTCTCCCAGTTGTGGGAGTCCCATTTGAGAGGGTAGGGATTGACATTGTTGGTCCCCTTGATCCTCCAACCTCCTCAGGCAACAGGTTTATACTTGTTGTAGTAGACCATGCTACTAGGTACCCTGAGGCAATTCCTATGAGGACTGTTACAGCTCCGGCTGTGGCTAAGGCCCTCCTTGGTATTTTTACCAGGGTTGGGTTTCCTAAGGAGGTAATCTCTGACAGGGGGTCAAACTTTATGTCCCACTACATGAAAGCCATGTGGAAAACCTGTGGAGTTACCTACAAGTTCTCAACCGCATACCACCCTCAGACAAACGGGTTGGTTGAAAGGTTTAACAGAACCATGAAGAGCATGATAGGTGCTTTAGAAGAACCCCTTAAGAAAAAGTGGGACCTTCTACTGCCATGCCTTCTCTTTGCTTATAGAGAAGTCCCTCAGGAGGGAGTAGGTTATTCTCCCTTTGAGCTTCTCTATGGCCATCCCGTCAGAGGTCCATTGGCCCTGATTAAGGAGGGATTGGAAGGTGCTCCTCCCCTCAAGCCAGTCAGAGTGACTGACTATGTGATAGGTCTCCGGAGGAGAATGTCACACATGATGGCAGAAGCAAGTGACAACTTGAAAGCTGGTCAAGCCCTGGTCAAACATTGGCACGACCAGAAGGCTAACATGGTTGAGTTTACTCAAGACCAGCTAGTTCTAGTTATGCTCCCAACAAGGCAGAGGGCCTTGCAAGACAAATGGATGGGACCCTTCAAGGTTGTGGGAAAACTTGGAGAGGTCAACTATCTGGTGGATCTGGGCAGACCCAGGGAAGCTCCTAGAGTCTTCCACACCAACCGACTAAAAGCATACATCTCCAGACCTGATGTAGGAGCCTTGCTTCTAGCTTCAGCTGCAGAGGAGGAAGAGAGTGAATCTCTCCCTGATCTCCTCAGAGGTGTGCCTTTAGATGAAAAAGTTGAAGGAGTCAATCTCTCTTCAGACCTGACACCTGAGCAACAAGAGGAGTGCAAATCTATGTTAAATCAGTTTGCCTCCCTGTTCTCACTGTCACCAGGCTTGACCCCTTGGGGCCAGCATGAGATACTCACTGGTGACTGTCTGCCAGTCAAAAGCAGAGGATACAGAATGTCAGAACATATCAGAGCCCACATAAAAGGAGAGGTCAAGAAGATGCTTGATCTCGGGGTAATAGAGCCCTCTACTAGTCCATGGTCTAGCCCAGTTGTGTTAGTACCAAAGGCAGGATCCAAAGACTTGAGATTCTGTGTGGACTATAGAGCTCTAAATGCAGTCACCAAGACTGATGCCCACCCTTTGCCCAGGACAGATGAGTTGGTGGATAAACTTGGTGCAGCCAAGTACCTCAGCACATTTGACCTGACGTCAGGCTATTGGCAAATAGCCCTGACAGACCATGCCAAGGAGAAAACTGCATTTTCAACCCCAGTTGGCTTGTACCAGTTTAAGGTCATGCCTTTTGGACTAAAAAATGCACCTGCCACATTCCAAAGGATGGTGAACCAAGTTCTGGCTGGGATGGAAGATTTCTGCATGGCATACTTGGATGACATTGCAGTCTTCAGCCACTCCTGGGAAGAACATGTGAACCACCTAGGACATGTGTTGCAGGCTCTGGAACAGGCCCATTTGACAATCAAAGCCAGTAAGTGCCAGATTGGTCAAAGTAAAGTGGTCTACCTTGGACATGAGGTAGGAGGTGGAGAAATAAGGCCTTTGCCCAGCAAGATTGAAGCTGTGCAAAATTGGACAACACCAACTACTCAAACCCAAGTGAGAGCTTTTCTAGGCCTCACTGGATATTACAGGAATTTCATTGAGAACTATGGGACCATAGCTTCTCCACTGAATGTAATCTCCTCTCCCAAATTCCCTAAAAAGGTAAAATGGAATGAGGAGTGCAATCAGGCCTTTGAAAAACTGAAGAGAGCTCTTTGCCAAGCTCCAGTATTGAGAGCTCCTGACTACCACCAACCTTTCATTGTACAAACTGATGCTTCCAATGTAGGTATAGGTGCAGTTCTAAGCCAACTGGATGAGAAGGGTAGGGAGCACCCCATTTGCTTCATCAGTAGGAAACTGAAGGATCCTGAGACAAGGTGGGCAACTATCGAAAGAGAATGCTTTGCTATTGTGTGGGCACTGAAGAAGTTTAGGCCATACTTGTATGGTTCTACTTTTGTTATTCAGACTGACCACCAACCCTTGAGATGGTTAATGCAAATGAAAGGGGAAAATCCAAAACTATTGAGATGGTCAATCTGCCTGCAAGGGTTTGATTTCACCATTGAGCACAGGTCAGGGTGTCACCATCAAAATGCTGATGGACTCTCTAGGATGTATATCATCGACTAGAGGTATGAGGTTCATCCAGGAGTGGATTAAATCCTCCTGTCCCTTAGTCTGGGGGGGGCGAGTGTTAGGGAGAATTCTCTGTTTAGGCTGAATTTCCCTACCTAGTGAGTCCCCCAGCAGCTTTGCTGGATTTCTGGGGTTTCTTTTTTTCTCCTGCCAAGAGTGAGACTCTTTTACCCTCACTCTTGGACATGTTGAAGTGTGTTTTCTGGGTTAAACCTTGTGTTGAATGGGCTATGGGGTCTTTTACTCCATAGGGCCTCATGTATTTTTGTGATGTGGGTTACACAGCACCCTCTGTGCCGTGACCCAGGGGTGTCCTAGGGACCCCCCAACATAGACTCCATACCCTGGGACTGACTACTGTCTCCCAGGGCATGTAAAGTCACCAAAGACTTTGCTAGTCTTGGATCCTGAACAGAACCAGTACAAACCATCATATTGTGGACGTACTGGCTGGGGCAATTCGATTGCCCCAGGGTCTGTTAGTCGAGGGGGCACGTCTCCGTCCCCCCTGATCGAGTTTTGGCTGGTGGCAGTGGAAACTACTTTTTATATTCGACCGCGAATATTTCCCTATGGGATTTCCCATTGTTTTAGGCTAACACATTTAATTATTTATTTACGGTAGCCTTAAACATACCGCCGGTTTATATATTTATTATTATAACTCCGGTTGGGAGTTTTTGCCAAAACTTGATTCTAAAATGGCGTTGGTGTTCGCCTCTGTAACTCTGACCCAAAGTGGAGCCCTTTGTTCCACTTTTGGCGGGCTTCTCCACAGAAGCCCTCCAAAGTGGTGCCACTCTGTCTGGGGTACTTAGGAGGGGTGGAGGGGGATTTAGGCACCCTGGACTGAGTTACCTTGGTAACTCAAGTCGCACTCCGTCCTGATTGGCCCAAGTGGTGAGCCGGCCGGCTCACCACTTAGCATGTTTGAGTGACAGCTAGGCTGGGTGAATGGGGGTTTGCTGCATAAAAGCAGGGCTTTGGGGACTGGAACTTCAGAAGTCGCCACAGGACCAAGAATCCGACGAGGGAAGAGCTGAGCCGGCCTGCTTCGACGACACCACCCGGTGGAGCCCTGCTGAACCGTCTCACCACTTTTCCCGACGACCGAGGAGAACTCTTAACGGAGTGGCTCCTTCCCTTGACTGGTGGGGACAACCAGTTTTCGCCTTCTTTTCGCTTCTCGAGGTATCTCGTGGCCGCCTTGCCAGTGCCAAGCACCCCGGCAACCGGAACCCCACCACTTTTACCCCAACCACGAAAGTCGGTACAACCCTTTAACCGGAGGACTCCGCGGCTGGTTTCTTCCCGGGCAGTGCAACGACCTTCTTCTTCTGCTCTTCAGCGAGAACTTCTTCTCCCCTGACCGACGTCGAGCCTTGCTGCCACTGCCTGGAACAACTGCCACCGCTGGAGGATCCTTTCCGCTTAAGGTACCGTGTTCCGCCTGGCTTCCCTTGCTACCGACTGTACGGGGTAGATTTAGCCCCCGGCTTTCGAACCTGGGAGTGCCTGGAATACCCTGGCTAAACTTCTAAGCCACTCTAAACTCTTTCTAACTCTTTGCAAGACTTTGAATCCCTAATAACAGTGTGATCTTGGGCACATTTTCGCTCCGTCTACTCTAAGAGTGGGCCCTGCCTAGTGACTTTTGCTCACCTGTGACTTTGTGCTTCTTTGAGCCTATTGCAAGTGTTCTGAACCTTAGAGTGGAGTGTTTAACCCATTTCTGTTTCTTTTTACCCCTTCCTTGAACCTACTAGAGTGTCATCTAACGTTAAGCGCTCACCTCTGTTTTAATTATGTGGAGTTAACTTAGAGTTGTCTAGATAGGAGTAAGGGTTGAAACTGCTTTCATTATAACTGTGTTTGAAGTGTTTGTACTATACTTTGCTAGAGTGTTTTCAACTTATGTGTTCTTAAAAATAAATAACTTTATACCTTTGAAACCAAGCTCTGGTCAGTGTTTGCTTGTGCTATTGTGTCTGAGTACATATTGTGTATACTTTGCATACTGCCTAACTCCTCTTGAGGGAAGTCTGACTGCTCAGCCACAGCTACCAGGTAAATCTGGGTGGTGCAGACTGCTACCAAGTGGGTTTACTGCTATACCTGTAGTCTTAAATCTTTTGCAGTGTTCCCCAAGGGGACTGCACAGGTTTCTGCCTAACACCATCCACCTTCCAATCTCCAGCAGGGGCTTCCTGACACAGCAGGGCAGTGGAACATCCAAACCCGACCATGCTGGCCCTGGTGGCCTGGTCCCTGACCAGCTGAGTCTTCAGCATGCTCAATTTTTGGATGACAACTGTGACATCATTCAGCAGGCAACGATGCCCTCGACTCAGTCCTAGTATAAGAGCAAATGGACTAGGTTCTGCCATTGGGCTCGTGACAAGGGTGTGGACCCCATCACATGTCCTCTGGATGGCGTACTGCCTTTTGCAGCACATCTGGCTTGCTCTGGAGTCCAGGTGGATACCTGCCACACTTACTTGGCAGCCATTGGGGCTTACAAGAATTCCCCTGAGCATGTGCTTTCGGCAGCCAACACGGTGGTTATGGCCCACCTTACAGGGTTGTCTAGCCTTTTCCCTCTGGTGCATAGGCCGCACCCGGTCTGGGACCTCAATGTGGTTCTTGCAGCTTTGCAGCGGAAGCCTTTCAGGCCGATGGCCTCTGTGGACATCCGCTTGGTGACACTAAATCAGTTCTGCTGCTGACTCTCACCTCTGCACGCAGGGCTAGTGAGCTGGGTACAACGTTCATCCATTGCTTGTTTTTTTCGCGCCACTTTTTGACGAACATATTTTGCCAAAACAAATCACAAGAAAGTATGAAGGAGGGGGGTAAGGGCATATAAGGTGTAGGGTGGGGTATAGGGAATTAAGAGATGTTAGAGGTGGCAGAGGTGTTAAAAACAAAATGGATTAATTTTTTCATCAAAAAATGTTCGGCTAAAAAAGCTGCGAAAAAAATACTGGGGATGAATGAACATAGAACCAGTGAGCTGCAGGCATTGTCTTCGTGGCCCTTCACCACGTTTCACAATGACAATGTCATCTTGCGCACTCACCCAAGCTTCTTGCCCAATGTGGTCTCTCTATTTCATCTGAATCAAGAGATATACCTGCCAGTGTTCTTCCCGAACTCGCAGTCAGAGGCAGAGATGATCCTACATTCCTAGGACCTCAAGAGGGCCCTCAAGTTTTAGACAGACGAAATAAGTTTTAGACAGACAAAATCCTTCAGGAAGTCCAAGGCATTGTTTCTGACTTTTGGGGGGCTCTCAGGCTTCCATCGCCTGTTGGATGGTTCAGGCCATTTCGGAGGCGTACACAGCTATGGGCAAACCTGTTCCGGAGGGGATTCATGCCCATGCGGTCAGAGCGAAGGCCAAGGCCGTCGCATTTCAGAGATATGCTTCTTGGGATGTCATCAGCAAGGCGGCTACTCGGGCCACCCAGTCGGCCTTCTGTAAGCATTACTTACTGTATACTAGCTGTAGGCGCGATGTAGAGTTTGGTCAGGCAGTTCTGAAGAACATTTTTGCTTCGTCCTAGAAAGGAGGCAGGTTATCGCAGCTCCACCCTATGTTCTTATTCGGTGGAATCACCCGCAAGGATGGATGAAATAGGATGGGACGCATGAGTAATTAAAGTTACTTACCATAGTGACTAGAGTACTCATAGTCCATAGTCCCCTTTCCTCCATATGTCCCACCCACCTTCCCACAGTAGTAAGCCAAGGGCTAATATGTACTAAGAGTAGCCAGGTATCTAAGCGTCCAATGTTTTGAAAGGTGACTGAGGTGAGGCGCCGGAGGGCCGGGGCTCGGCAGGGCATTCCCAGGTCTGAGGCTGCGCCCCCACGCGCTATGCTAAATTTAAACGGGAAGCTCAATTTTTCACTGCCAAAAGTTCCAGTACCATCCCCATGTTGGGGGACGCCCACAAGGATTGAGGGCAGGTGACTGAGTACTCTAGTCACTTTAGTGAGTAACTTGAATTTCTTACAGAGAAGATGTATGGTGGCAGCACCAATCATTCTGAGCTGCTGAGGTCCACAGGTGTCAGCAAAGTGTTGGTGCACTACCTCTGCCATAGGTCCTGCGCTTCTTTGGAGAGCGCCAGGGATCTGGTGCCCCTCTGCTTCCTGATGTAAAACATTGTGGTGGTATTGCCCATGGAGACCCGCATCACCTTGCCCTTGAGGGACGGGAGGAAGGACTTGAGGGCCGAAAACACTGCCCGCAGCTCCAGCAAGTTGATGTGCAACACAGCAGGAGCTAACACCATTGTGGAGTAAGGGCGATGGCGCTTGGTTACAGCAATCCAAATTGGCAGACTGCTTGATAAAGGCTCTGCCCACAAAGATGCATTAGGGTGCAGAAGACAAACTAAAACAGCTCATGAATTTTATTTAGCATGAGTGGTCCAAAGCCCATGCTCGTGTAGGCAGTATAGTAGGATGAGGTTAATCACACAATCTTGGTTCATGCGGTTAAACCTGCCAGTGTATAAAAGACTAAGGGCCTCATTACGAGTCCGGCGGTAGCCGTGCTGGTAAAACCGGCAGGCTGCCGCCGGCCTTGTGAATTTTTCCGGCTCTTGGCTTCACAGAAACACCGGGGGATTACGACCATGGTGTTCCTGGAAATCAGGTGCCCGAATTTTTTTTAATCCCCATTCCCATTTGAGTCCCATAAGACTCAATGTGGTGGGGATGACAGAAAATTCCGGGGGTGCTTCCCGGAAAGTCTGCGGCCGGCTGACGTTCTGGCGCCAGGTCAGACCTGGCAGGCGGGACAGCAGCGGCCGCAGACTCGGAGTGTGCTGGTCCGGTAACAACAGTGCCTGTAGGCCTACCGGCACCGTTGTTACAGTGCCGGCACACTCGTAATGAGGCCCTAAATCTGAAAGGAGAAGTGTTGGAGTCAAGAGTTGGAGGCGTAGGGAGTTGGAGTGTACATGGCAGCACAGTGAGGAAGTTAAAAGTGCTAGGAGGTAGGAAAGCCGGAGTAATAGATAGTAAAGTAGAGAACTATAGTGAATCTTGAGTAGGAGGAGACATCGGAGGAAGGAGAAAGTGAGAAAAAAGACCAGGAGAAGAAAGATAAAGGGGTAGAAGAGAAGTTATCGAAGGGAGGTGTAGATGGTAACGGCTAAGGAAGAGAAGATGGAAAGAAAAGGAGCGGAAAACAGGTTGTATTAAAGGTACTCAAGGGGTGATGAAGGTAGAAATAACTAAAGACGAGATAGGATAAAACATCTGGAGTGGATAGGAGTTGACAATGAGAAGAAATCATGAGATGAGCAGGAGGCAGCTATCGGGGGAGAGGGTAACGATAGCAAGAGAGGCTGTAGCACAAAGATCAGGAAGGAGGTGTAACAATTGTAACTAGGAGGACATGAAGGGGGGAGCAGCAGAGCAATGTGAATCGTTGAGGAGGCACATTAGTAGGAGAAAGGTGAGTTAGAGAAGAAAGAGGAGGGGCCCAAAGTAAGGGGCAAGAATCTGCTGGATAAGCCCACGTGCCAGAGGAAGCTCTGGCAGGGTTTTCTAATGTTAACAACAGGGTTACACTAAACAATCCTCAGCCCCGCAGCAATCTTGATTAAGAACACAAGGAGTAGATAGTTGACTTGCTTCCAGCCACAGCCCAGAAGTAGAGGTGGTGGCAATATCTGCAGTGGAGAATGACATCCTGACGAGCTCAATGAAAGACAGACGTCCTAATGCAAGAGCAAAGAAAGAAGTGCTAGGGTATTTAAACCCTAGCGACTGAGTTACATTGTTTTCAGTTCTACTCAATCCTTTTGTCTTTTGTGCTGTACAATAAAGCCTCTTGAGTCTCTTAAGCTGGGATGTGGGTTGTCTGTTGATCCCTTGCCATCAGAGTCCCCAGAGCTATCCAGGGTGGGGCAGGGCAGGACCTTACTTTGCAGAATGTTGTGTGGTTCGCTCACAGCTCTTCTGTCCAAGTTCGGAATAAGACATTATCCTCTATCTTGGATCATCTAGATTTATTTGTTATCATGACAGCGTGCATGAACCCCTTGGATTTTAAAATGTGTCTTTGTCATGCTTTTCTTGAATGAATTGTTCCCAACAAGAATTACAGCTCTACATCGGTTACCGAGCCAATTACTGTAGGACACTTATCTAACAACTTTTTCCAAAGCGCTTTACAGACGTGGCAGCAGTACAATAAATTAGAGCAATTTTAATAACTCCAGTAATTATAGCAATGCTTCACTAAGAAAATAACAGATAAATCACAATTTAAGAGAGCAAGGCTGTAGATGACATATGTTCTTTAAGCCATGTTTTAAATAAAGAGAGTAGGAGAAAAGAGCCCACTGAAAGGTAAATAATTCCTCAATTAAGGAGCCAGCTATTGAAAAGAAAGAAAACGAGAGGAAGTAAAGGGCGGGCATAACTTAAAAAGCAAATACTGAGGAGCTGAACAAAGAGCGAGGGATGAAATAATGAAACCAGTTCACAAAGGTAGCCAGGGGAAAGAGCATGAACACATTTGAAAACAATACATAACAATGGAATGTATTTAAATCGAGCAGCAATAGGAAGCCAGTGAAGCCGGTCTAGGTAAGGAAAAACTGAAGAACAATAGTTAAGAGAAAAAGGAATGCGTACCACAGAATATAGAATTGAGCGAAAAGGGCAGTACAGCGTAATAAGGTAAGTCAGTGCACAGCATTAATGCAACTTAGATAACACAGGCGTGCCTAAAAGTATTTTAGACGAGGAAAACATAGGAAGGGGACAAGTCTTATAAATTTGAAAATGACAAGCTCGGACAGTAAAAACGATCTGCTCTTGATATGAGAGTTTCGAATAAAACATGATTTCCACATTACGTGCAGAGTTCAAGATAGGTAAACATTAAGGAGGAAAGAAGGGTTTTTAAATGTTTTTTCAGTATTAAGACGCAGATGAGATCCCATCCAGGATTCAATGGCTGAAAGAGACAGGGATGAAGGCTGAAGGATGTCATTAGAAAATAAAAGAAAAGAAAAATATATACGAGTTTCATCTACATAGAAATGAGCATTAAATCCAAAGCCACTATTATTGAAGTCTGGTTCTTCTGAATTTCAAGCATAGGCATGACATTTGTGGAGAAGATCTTCAGGCTCCTGACTAGGTTGGGCCATTCAGTTGGCTTAATGATCTCTGCAGGGTCTCTTTAAGAGGCCACACTTTTGGTGGAGCAGTTCTGATACCAGTTGCTCCTCTTAGAGTTCCTTTTTTAGATCTTTTAACACTGCCTTTGGGTCTTCAATTGTATACAATATTTCTTATGTATACAAAATAATTTGTTTTAATTTTGTTTTCCACATTCCACCATCTTTTATAATTGTTTGGGTATACTGGTATGTGGACTGAGGTTCTAGGCAGTAAGGCAATACCTGTGTTGCTGAAAATGCTTCTCAATCTAAGGTTCTCTATTACCTCCTCACCCTTCTTGTCCAGTAGTTCTACTTGGGATAGCCATAGGAGGGGAACAAGGTCCTCTGCACTGGACAGTATATTTTCCCTTCAACTCATCAGCTGACATGTTTAAGCCAACCCAATCATTGTCCTGGTGAGACATCTTTGGTGGTTTTGTGATTGGTCTTTGGTCACTGTAAGTTCTCCCATCATTAACAATGTGGCCCTAGGCTAAGGACCCTGTGTGTGCGGGTTGCACACCCTATGTCTAGCTCATCTGCTAGAGAAAAATTCGAAAATATTGTTGATGCTATTCACTTTGATTAGTTGTTATTGATAGAGATGACACCACCAACACTCTTCACTCGTAAAAACAGCTACATTTATGTTGAAAAAGGACCACTGTTAGTGCCCTATGCCAAAAAAATGCTAAAACTGCCAATGCATTTCAGACGGGCTAGTAGCTATGCAAAGAATATGGGCATTGAAACAATTCACGGGACCAAAAACAATCGATCAAGTTGCATTAATGTCATAATACCAAGACATTCCAAAGAAAACCACGTCACACTGTGACATGTGTATGTGCAGTATGATAACCTCACCCCATCACCAACATTTACATGTTAAGGTTCAAGGCACAGAAACATTTATGGTGCACATAATTGGCATACCGTTTTTGTTTCAATGAGTGCATTCACATAAGGAAGTCATCAATATCATTTTCAATGGATTGGTTATACATTATGAACAATTACAATGAGGGAAGAAGGAAAGAAGGAAAAAAGGAAAGAAAAAGAAAGTAGTTAGCTTGGTGGGGACAGTGTGCTGGCACGTGTGTCAGTATACTAGTATAATCTGTTCATCACATACCATCGTATCTAGGACACAGCAAGTGCTGGTACAACAGTGTACCATATTACTCAGTACGTCGTTATCCCTATATCTATCCGTCCCAAATGTGCTGTAGAGGAGGAGTCAAGTACCCCCACTCCAACTGCCCCGCCTACATAACCTGAAAAGTATGAACCAAAATATGTGAAGTATACTGAGCAGTTAAACCAATAAAGAGCAGAGAGGGGGCTTTGTGCAGTACCCATAAGTATACCTATACCTAAGAGAATATGGGAAGTAAAGTACCCATTGAGGAAATCATACTTGTACCCAAGACAATATGATGGCCATTTGAACGAGATTCCTGATGAAACAAAGAAATTGAATGACCAGGATCAATGGTGACGTCATACAAAGTTGAATCGACACCCAGATAGAAAGATAAACAGACCAGAGAGCAGATGATTATAAAGAACAAACAATTACCAAGGATAAGTGACATCTTGGGATCAAGATGAAGAAACGTATGCCATAAACGTGATGAAGATATTTAGTTCGTTTAAACGTGTACAGATGCAATGAAACGCAAGCAGCAAAGCAATCATGAAGATAGCCACATGCTTAAATAGATTAGACCGTGGCAAGCGCCAACATATACCTCATATACCTCATAGATACATATGGATTAAGTGAAGAATTAATGTTTCCACTATGTTTAAAGCAGTACTGAACAAACGTGAGAAGGCCTTGCGTCGCAATTACAAAAAGCAATTGAATTAAACAGAATCCATTTCAGCTAAGGAGTTCACTGAGCCAAGAAAGCCAAGGTCTTATCAAACTAGGAGTTGGCTGACATTGGATACAATTAAGGTAAACGAACAGTAGTTCCTGTTGAAGAAGGTCAAGCAAAAACAAAAAGGCGTCAGAGGACTATTGAAGAGTAAAATGAAATACACAAAAAGGCTCAATTCATGGTGTCCAGTCACGTGATGGAAGAAAGTTGGACGGACGAGATGGTCACACCTACACACGGAAGCCAGATACTGCCCATACGCCTTAAAAATTCTCAGAGAACAGTACAAACTCAAGGCCAACTTCAAAGTACACATTGACACTAGACCATTGAGGTGATGATGGATGATATTTTAATTGGAGGGAAGCTTGTATCAAGACAATGTGCTCAGTCTGTGTGCTGCTCACTTAGGTGGAAATTACTGACGGGGTTAGAAGCCAACCAATTGTAGGGGACCACGCAGTTAGGGGTCCTATAGATTGTGTAGCCAATGGGACGTCATACATTTAGTGACGTTCATAGTGGCCATTTTGGAGGGAGGGCTTAATTGCCCCACCTGATGTTAGTTATCCTATTACCTTTCTCCGTTACTCTATACAGATATAGTGCCTATGCTTAGTTATTCACTTAGACCAAATCCTGCTTCCCGATAAGTCTGTAGTTTGCCACGTAGAATGACGTTGGGACATAGGTCATCACGTCAGCTATGACCAATTATGAGTATAAGAACCCAATTTTTTTATGACGTAGTTAGAGTCAAAGTATCGAGCGATTGCGGATGTTCGTTGTCCTCACTGTTTTAAGACTTGCATTAAAACAGATGAACTTTGCCAAACTATTTGTGTCATCTTGATTATTGATGTATGAGTAGAATCTGCATCCCCACCCATCTCCAGGGTATTGCTACTCATCGTAAAGGGCTGGAAGCCTCCACTTCACTTGGTAGCAGAGATTGATGGTTAGATAAGATACCATGGGCCATCCACATAAGTAATTTTAGAGTCTCAGCAATATCTCACAACCTTTGCCATTCGGCTGACAGGACGTGAAGCTCCACATAGATAGTGGTTAGAATAGGTAAATCGCCAGCAGGGAAAGGTTAGACAAGACCCCTATTTTGACATAGAAACTCCTCTGACATCTACGAGAAGCGGATCTGAAAGCGGCTCGAAGAGGCGGTAACAAAGGCGGTTATCCCGAGGTTCCAAAGATGAAAAACATGCAAGCAGTGAGTAAAAAGATCAAAGAGTGTGGCAAAGGGATGCATGCGTAGTAAATAATGGAGAGTAATGGAGGGAAGCAGGATAAAATATAACGCAAGAGTTAGAGTGTAATATATATGGATATGGGAAACGAGATATTTATTGACTTGAGTATGGTCAAGTAATATATGAGGATAAATAGTCATGAGTGTAGCCACGCTATATGGATACGCCCTGTTCCTAGACTTTACAAAGTGCTAGTAGAAGCTTTAATTCAGAGCCCCTTTACGTGGGACATATATGAGACGAGATTAGTTTAGAGACTTTCCTAAAGAAATTCGCTTAAGTTCCAATCGGAGCAGATCTAGAGGGTAAGACGAGTCTTAGAAGAAGACCGTAGGCAGTACGTACATGTGGCCGGTCAAGTCTGTCTGTTTTGTTTTATGTGATTGAAAGGTGTGATAATGTCAGAGTTGAAAAAATAAATGTTTTAAGTGATTAAAAAACGTGAAGTTGCGATGAGAAAAGTGATTGCTTTAAGATTAAACTTTGATGGCTGTTTAGCAAGATTAAAGTAAACTAATTGCATTGTGATGGGATTGGATCTTGCGACAGTTGGTGCTTGCTCACAAGTGTATGTTGATTGAGATGTAAAATTAAAAAACTAACTAAAGCATAAGCAAGTGGTAGCAAAAAGAAAAGTACAGGTTAAGAAATGGAAGTTACGCCATTAGTGCATCTTTGCAAACAGCTACCAAAGCATGCACTTAAACTTAAACAGTGCAATGCAGAATGGGTTAAAGGAACCGCAGATAAAATGTTTATGCCATGGCTACAAGGCGGGTCATTATCGAGAGCAGTTCTGTAACATATGACGACATATTTGCATGCTGCGTACACAGGAAAAAAGTTAGAAAAGCGCTTAGCGATTCTAGGGCTTTGGAAAATGTATGAACATGAGAAGGAGGAAGAGCCTCCATTAGATTGGAGACTCAATATATGCAAAGAGCCTTCTGCTCCGCCCCATCTGAAATGAAAGACGAGAAGGATGGGGGAGGGGTGCTAGCGAGCATGACCAAAATGGCCACGAGCCCGTAGAGCTCCAGTGCACACAGTAATCCGGTCGTAAATCCAGACGTTGTCCAGACCTCCACTGGCAAACTTCTGCCGGTAGCGCAGTGTGGGAGGTGCCCAGACCCAGTAGGCGGTTTCTCTCTGAAAATCGGAGCCTGGGAAGCCCAAAGCATTGCGTGCAGCAGGAAGCCGGAGGGAGCTGTGAGCTGCTGCCGAGTGGGGCAAGGGATGCAGCGGATCCTGACACTACGGCCGATTCGGGACTACCGAGCGGGTACTGGACGACTGTCTGCCCAAGCGGTTGCCCCGGACCGTGGACTTACCCAGTATGGGTGTGGCTGTGGATCAGCGTGTAGGAGGACCTGCGCCTCGGCCCAGATCGCGAGTGGCCAGCGGGCTCAGAGGTCCGCAGGGAAGGAGTCTTTACAGCCCCGACACTCCTATCCGGATGGTGTAATTCCAATCAAGGTCAAGGTGCGGGGTCGAGTCTGGAGGCAGGCTCAACCTCACACACCTCTGGGACAGTGCGGCCCGCAGCCGGCTCGAACGCCGGTGAAATGCTACTTGACCAGCGGGGAGGAGAGGGCGTCCACTGGACGGGAAGTAGGGGCCCAACAGCACGCCATCATCGGCAAGTCATCCGGCAGCGTTGTGCAGCATCCCTCTTTGACCCGGATGGAGAACACGTGTAGCCCGCAGTAAGTAACTCGGGTGCAGGACCCTGTTGCCAGCAGCTGCTCCATAGGTACTGATAGAGCTGGGATATGTGTAGGATCCACCAGAGGCCGCAGGGGGGAGACAGGGGAGGACCCCCCACCAGATCTGGTCCCCTTCATTGTGGTCTCTCTTTGGTCGTGGGCGGAGACCCCGGACTGCCTTCATAGAGTGGAAGGATTTGGTGACACTTGGACCCCCTGGGCATGCCTGGCACCCGGGGACGATCGATGAGCACACTGACCTCGCGGTTGGGGGGGCCCGCCGCATATGGACATAAAGTAGAGGAGATTGTGTTCCGCATTAGCGTTGGGGGTAGTGGAGGCTCACCTTTTGCAGGCACCAAAAGGGGGTGACAGAGGCACGCAGTTGGTCAGTGGTGCATCCTGGCGGATTGCGCAACTAGAGGCACCAGATAGTGGTGATGGAGCGGCTTCATTGAGAACTTGGACCTGGGACCAACAGCCACGCTGATCAGCGGGAGGGGACGCCGCTCAGGTGTTAACTCACACCTGGGTAGAGAGGGGCCACTCTAATCATCAACAGAGGTTGGACACCACAGTGCGCCCTACTGTGTGGGGGCTGAAGGATGTTGGGGGGGTGGACAGACGGAGTCTTGGGACTGAGGAGATCAGGAGGCCGAGCCCAGGACTTAGCAGTAACGTCTGGTCTCTTCCCCGGTACCACTGACGCCCCCCCTGGCCGACACAGCTCAATATGTACAAAACCTGCAAGAGTGATAAACAGCAGGCCAAATTGAACTTTGATATGGTACCGCAGGGGAAGGGTAACAAGTCCGTTGAGGAGGCACTGGAGACCCATATCTTGTCATTCCCTGCAGATCATGCCACAGCCTTTCAGGATATCAAGGCGATGTTTACGCAACTGCAATCGGGTATACAGTCCCTGGATAGGAAGCTGGACTCGCAGACTTGCAAAGTGGATCATATGCAAGTGAGGCTAGATAAGCACAGGGAGAGACTAGACAAGGCTGAGGGTAGGGTCTTGAGAGTGGAGGAGGAGGCAGCTTCCACATCTAGAGACATGACTGCTGTCAAGAGGGCTTTGAAGGAACTCTCGGAGAAACAGAAGGATTTGGAATAGCGTTCCAGATGGAACATCAGGATCGTGGGATTGTCGGAGTCATGGGACCGGATAAACATGGAGGAGCTGGTGGAGGAGATCTTTCGGGTGGCACTGGTCCCTGAGGGCGTCTCATCATTTTGTGTTGTGGAAAGGGCGCACAGAATTCCGAGTGGTAGGAGGCCAATTCCGGGGGCTCTGCCCCACCCATTAATAGTCCGCCTGTTAAATTATCGGGACAGGGACACGGTCCTCCACAAAGCAAGGAAGAAAGGCACGGTCTGTTACAAAGAAGAAGTGATAAGGTTTTTCCCCTGACATTTCTGATAAAGTGCAAGCATCTAGAAGAAAATGTATTGCCGTTAAGAAGAGATTGAGAGAGAAGGGCATGAAGTACGCTATGTTGTTCCCGACCAAACTGAGAGTGGAACATAATGGCAAATCAATCTTCTTCCAAACCCCGGAGGAGGCTGGCTCCTTTCTAGATATGTTGCCACGATCCCCAGGTTCCTGAGGCGAAGATATGTGATATACCTCTGGGCTCATGGCATAGTCTTGTTCACCTGTAGGTATTGTAATCCACGGCGGTGGATGGTTCTGGTTACATTATGTTTACTGTTACTATGTGCAGGGAGGGTCGGCTTCTAACCGCTCCCAAAGCAAGAGCTTGATCATCCTTTATGGTTGGGGTTGTTATTGTAGGGGAATGTGAGAGTATTCAAAAGGGGGTAGAGGGCTTTGCTGGCTTTGTACTGGGTGTAAGGGGGGTCTGATGGGGGATGAGACACCGACAAGTTGGGGGGTTGTTGGTAGGGGTGGTGGGAGGGGATACAGTGACATGGATAACACTGGAACATAGACAGGCGAGAGGCGACCTAAGCACTTCCGATAGACTATTTTGCTATGGTGACACTTAATCTTATGACGTTGAATGTCAGAGGTCTTAACAGTCCACCTAAATGTAGGAAAGTTCTACAATACTTGAGACGCCATCAGGTGGGGGTGGTTTTTCTTCAGGAGACCCACCTGATGGTGGATACTGAATCTAAATTTGGCAAGAGTTAGGGGTGCCATAGGTATTTTACATCCTTCTCCTCTTATTCCAGGGGTGTAGCCATCATGGCACATAGCTATGTAGGGTTTAGACTGACCAAGGTTTTGAAAGATCGGGAGGGTAGGGCATTAGTAGTACAAGGGATAATCCAAGGGAAGCTGTATACACTAATTTGTTACTATGGTCCTAACCAGAACATGACGGATTCTCTACAGTGGATCGAGAGGCAACTGGGGGGGTCTCCCGGAGGGAGAGATTGCGTGGGCAGGAGACTTTAATACGGTCTTGGACCTATCCCGGGATCGGACGGCTAATACCCCACGCCAGGGCAGTAGAAGCTCTGATTGGATTCGGGGAATCTTAGTGGTGTGAGGAATGAAGGACAATGGAGAATGAGAAATCCGAAAGAGAACCAGTTTACACACCACTCTGCTCCACACAATTCGGCCGCGCGCCTGGTTTACTTCTTGGTATCCCATGTGCTCCTGGGGTTGACAAGGGAGGTGGAGATACTGGCTCATACCCTCTCGGATCATGACCCTGTGGTGCTGACCATCCTGCTGTGGGGGGGGGGAGCTGGGACGAGACCTCCCTGGAGGTTTAAGAGTGATGCCCTTACAGATGTAGTTTTCAGGGCAGAACTGACGGCTGTTATAGTCTTGTATTTTGGGGTTAATGAGGGGTCGGTATCATCAGTATGCCCTCTGTGGGAGGGATTTAAATGTGTGTTATGGGAGGAATTTATAGCCAAGGAATTGGGCATCATTAGACAGATTCGGAAGGAATTAGCTGACAAAGAGGAGGAGATTCGTAACTTGCAGGCAGTTGCCCCCACACCCACTAAATTTCAGCAGAGAGAAATAATTCACAGACTTCAGGAGTTTCATGCTCTCGCCCAGAGGGAGGTGAAATACTTGTGGGACAGAGTAGCTCCTCGCCAATATGGGGAAGGTCAGGCCCTGGGTAGGTCTCTTGATAAGAATGAGTGGGCAGGAAAGCAGAGTAACAGTAATCACGGAAGAAACGGGGATGGATCAGTTTGAGGATGAGAAAATAGTCCTCGAATTCCATAAATCTGACAGTCGCCTGTATTCCACACAGTCACAGGCCACAAAAGCGGATATCGACACATACCTGGATGAGGTGCTCCTATACTGGTGCTCTAATAAGAAACAGGAGTGGTTGAACAGCCATTGTCCTTGGAGGAGGTGGTTGATGCTATTAAGTCACTACCGGGCGGCTTCACAGCCGAATTTTATAAATCCTATGTGACCAAACTGGCTCCATATCTATTGCTGGCAAACCAACAGGCAGTGGACAAGGGACGACTCCCAGAATCCCTCAGGGAAGCTGTGGTGGTGATATTAAAATCTGGCAAACCTCCCGGAGAGTGCTCATCGTATCAGCCGATATTGCTTATCAATCTTGACAATAAAATATTGGCCAAAGTGCTGGCTTCTAGACTGGCGCCGTTGATGCCAACCTTGGTCAGGGCTGATCAAGCGGGGTTTATTCCAGGGCGATCAACATTGTTCGGGCTACGCAGAATATTCGGCCTGATGACGGCACTACTGGATAGTGAACAGATGATTGCGGCCCTACTGGATGCCACCAAGGCATTCGATTCCGTTGAGTGGCTGTTCATGTTCACGGTGATGCGACAGCTGGGGTTGGGAGCACTGTTTATTTCCCTGGTATGTCTGTTATACAAGGTTTGATGGCCAAGGTGAGGGTGAATGGACAAACAACAGAGTTGATACCGCTCGAACGTACAACACACCAGGGTTGTAAGCTATCCCCCCTATTTGCCCTGGCAATAGAGCCATGGGCTGAACGGGTAGCGGCACTGCATCTGCATCGGGGAGTCCAGCTACATAGTCACCGAATGGTCATCTCTCTATACGCGGATGATATGGTCCTATTCATTCGTCATCCCAAGGTTAATCTAGATCTGATCTTGGCGGATGTCCAGCTGTTTGGGGAATTGTCGGGGCTCAAAGTCAATGCTAGTAAATCGATCATAGTCCCGTTAACGGAGGCAACGGCTCAATTCCAAGACAAATGGCTATTTCAGTGGGAACTACATAGTATGCAATATTTGGGGATCACGATAGCCAGGGAGGAAGGGGTGGTTTATCGTAGGAATTACTTGGACACACTCGAATTAGCCAAATCGGCAATGCTCAGGTGGAATTCACTTCTGCTCAATTATATTTGGTAGGATCTCAGTGGTTAAGATGACCATTCTACCCCGGTTTCTCTACGTGTTTCTTAATGAGCCCATTGCAGTGCCTAGGAAATATTTTTGGGATCTCCGCTCAGCGGTGACAAGCTTCATTTGGGCTGGTAAGCGTGCAAGGATCTCTTGGGACAAATTGGTGGCACCCGTTTGGGAGGCGGGTTTGGCCCTGTCAGACTTTGAACTATATTATACAGTGGCACAGGCTAGTTTTCTACGATACTGGTATGGAATGTCGGCCGAACGCCGGCATGTGGAGATAGAGAGATCAATCGCGTCTCCAGCGCTGTTGAGAGCAGTGGTTCTCACTGCTCCGAACCAACCATGCAAGGCTCGGAATATGGTGGACCCGACTTGCAGAGCAGGCCCTTCTGGAATGGAAAACCAGAGGGGAGGGGAGGTATTATACTCACCGGAACTCAGTTACGTATATCCCAGATGTCCCGTTCTCCAGCGAAAAGGGCTTTGTAGAAAGGTTGGAAGTGTTCAAATTTGGTGACCTGTCCCCGAATGGGAGGTTTGTAAATACTGATCAATTGAAGGAGAGAGGGGCCATGTCTGCATTAGATGTATTAGATATATTCCTGTATTGCAGGTTGCGGGTGACGTTGCAGCTGTTGTTCCCATGAGCAACCCTGCACGGCAGATATGCTTGATAAGATGACACAGGGGTGTGGGGGGGCGGTGAGTAACATCGGTATTGTTTGCAATGGCTCTGAAAAACAGATCGGTGGCTGCGGCATCATTACAGGAGGTGTGGGAGCGGAGATTGGGCAGGGAGATATTGGTTGCCACATGGGGATACTGCTGTGAAATGACCAGGAAGGGGGCGATCTGCACTAGATTTAAATTGATTCACTTCAGGTTTTTGCATCAGTATTATTTCTCTCCGACCCAGCTAAAGGAACATTTCCCTCAACGCACTGGAGCCTGCACTAGATGCGGGCACGCCGCAGTGGACTTCCTCCATGTGGCATGGGAATGCGTGGAACTGCAAAGATATTGGGAACAGGTCTTTGATGTGGTTGGGGAGATAGTGGGGTGCCAGATCGCCCCGGATCCTGTGTTGGCTTTACTTGTGTACACCAAACAAATATCTAGAGAGACCAGGAAGCTGATTGGTCTCCTTCTGATTTTAGCGAAATGGAGAGTGGCTTTGGGGTGGGGTAAGAAATGTGGGCCCAAGGTCATTCAGTGGGCAGAGGACATTTTGTACTGTAACAATATGGAATCCAGATAGGGGGATCTGCAATGGAATTGTTGGGGGGAAAGACAAATGTGGGATTCATACATGCTATACCTACTAAAACAATCGAAGGCTGGGGATGCGGAGTATCCTCCACCACAGGAAACTGCTAGTAGCTCTTCATCACAGGAGGTGGCCGGTTGATAGAACTATATCTGGTCAATGGATTGGCGGGCAGGAGGGCGTTGGGAGGCTGGGGACATTGGGTATTAAGCAGATGCCTGGCTACAACCAGGACCTCCCACGGGCACTATCTGTGACCTTTGAACTGTTGTCCGTCATATGTGGAAGATCATTGCAGTGTTTGCCATTATATTCCTGATGTTAAGCTAATTGTCGCCTTGTCATGCATCATAAAGTGCTTTTCCATACGTAGCGGGGTGGGGGGAGCTGGGGGATGTTGTTTGATGTTATCAAAATGCCAATAAAGAAAGTTATAAAAAAAAAAGACAAAGGATTATACCCATTAAGGGAACTTAAAGCAGCAACGCAATATAGTAATCCGTCGTATGAGTCACCTACGCAAAGTAGTGACGAGGGCCCAGAAAGAGACACCGAAAACGATATAACCTCCAAAGTCCCAAGGGACAAGGAGAGACGTGATAAGGAGAGAAATGATTGAGCAAGCACATCTCTAGACATAAGGAGAGAAATAAAGAGATGGAAAGGAGATAAGGATAAAACTGAAGAGATAGCGCTCGTACAGAACGAATGGTTAGGTCAGATTTTACTTAAACTCGATGGTAAAAGCTTCGACGAGGTAAGACAAAGGGGAGATCAAGACGAACAAGACAGAAAAGACAGAGAAAGGGAGGAACGATTGAAAGATGAAGGAGCGAAAAGAAAAGATGGACAAAGACAAGAACAGTTATATCAAGATGAACGAGCTAAAAAAAAAAAAGAGAGCAGAAGAGCAAAGAGAACACGATAATAAAAAGAACAGCCGATGAACAGAAAAAGCTAGAAAGAAAAAGAATAGAAGATGATGAACAGGAAAGGATAAGAGAGAAAAGAATACAAAGACGAAGGGAAGAGGAAATACAAAGGGCATATGGACAAAGGAATATGAAAAAGAAAGAGGAAGATAGAGTAAGCAAGAAGCGAGAGAGCGCAGAGAAGTCGATGATGACATGAAACACAAAAGAAGACAGAGAGCACGAGATCTCAAGCATCTGGAAAGGGAAGTAAGAAATCCCAATCCACGGGTATCATTGGAAGACATAGAGGAATTCTTTCCCGAGTCGGAGTCATTACCAGGCACGTCTAGAGCAAATCTAGAAGATGAGTTTGACTCACGAAGCATTGGGGACACGAATGATAAGGTATACCATGAAACGCAAGCCCAGAAAGAATCACAAGGGAAGGGAGAAAATTATTGTCTCGAGAACACTCAGTTGTATGACACGGAGGAAGCCTCCTGTAGTGCGAGACATACGGAGCTGTCTTTAGACTAACATTAAATAGAGATGATGAGGAGAGAAGTGCACAATTTGGGCACAAGAAGTATCAGAGGAAGAAAGGGAAATCTTCCAGAGGGAAAAGAGAAGTGACATATGTGGCCCAGAGGGATGTTCACCTATGGACAAGGGAGTAATATGGTCAGATTCAGAAATACCTATGTCTAGGGCATCAGAGCAACTGACACAGTCAGATCGACATAAGGGGCAACCCATGGTCAGAGTTGGGAGTCCCCGCCTTATGTAAGCAGGCTAAGCTCATTGCCAGGTAGGCGGCGATGTGGTAATATTACTCCAGTGGTAGATAGACAAATGATGAGAGATGAGAATGAGTTTGGAGCATCACAGTTCCCCTTGTTGGAAAAGGGAGGGGCCAGGCCGCAATATATACCATGGGCCCAGATGAACAGAGAGAATTTAAAGTGTAAACGCCCAAATGTAATTTCCGTTGCTGGAAAATGGATACATGAGTTCGATAAAATGACGGGAGGGAACACATTAGCTATAGGGAATATTAAAGGTCTTCTAATCGCCATACTTGGTGAAAGAGCTGATGACATGTGAACACGGGCAGGTTACCCTGGTGTGAATAAAGTCAGCATTGCGCACAATGGAGCGCTGTTTAATAACTGTAGAGCAGCGATTTGGAAAGTGCTTTGAGTGCTATATCCGGATACGTCCGATATGGGTTCTATAATGACGAGAAAAATGAAGGAAGGAGAGGATCCGTTGCTTTACATTCAAAGTTTTCAAGACGCATGGGCGCTTGAAACAAGGGAGGCTTGGGGCAAGTCCATACCTGTATTTTATTATATATTATGCCAAGGGCTGCCAGAGCAGGTACAGAGACAGCTCAAGAGATTTGTGGGGATTGAAGCTAAACCATGGTCGGAAATCCAGTTAACCATTGCACATTATTGCAGACTTCTGCAGGAAAGGAATCACAAAAAGGACGATGCACGAAAAGGTGAAGAAGAAAAATTTGTTCAGAAAAAACTATATAAGTATGCCATAGAAGGGGCAATGTTAACTAACGTAGGCGGATCAAATTCGCAGCAGGCAGTGCACATTCCATAAGTAAATCACTGAAGACAGTATGCTCCAGGAGGAAGGGGATATCGAGGGAGAGGTTGGCAAGGTAATCAAGGGTATTGGCAGAATAGTCAGGGAGGTTTTCAGAATGGGCAACAAGGGTTCCAGAATATGTAAAATGGTAATCAGAATATGCAATATGGGCAGATGGGGAGACAGCCGCTTGTATCTTCGACATGTGGAATGACAGAGCACATAGCTCGTATGTGTAGAAGTCAAGGGATAATACAGAATCATCAATTTTAAAGACAGGGAATGCCAAATCCACCTGCATATTCGCAGGAGGGCGGAAATGGATTTGCGCAAAATCAAACAGTGCAGCAGCAAGCACCGAGAGTGCAGCAAGGCTTGCGTTCACAGCAAATAGTAGGTAATCAACAGCAAGGGCAATCACAGCAATCTTCTATGCAACTTCAGCAGAACACAAATATAGAACCGTCTATGACAAGTAGAATAGGAGGTGTTACTGTTGATGGAAGAAATCCATTCACGGGTCATGGAGTGAGACTGTACCTAAAATAGGACATTGCACTGGGAGACCTGATGTGTTCAGTCCTATCTATTACGCTGAATCCTCATAAGGAGCCAAGGGTAGACGTAATTATTGGCGGCAAAGCTTTTTTTTTTACATTACTTTTTGTTGCAATTCTCTTCTCCCTTCCTCCTCCTCCCCCTGTTTATGATTTTGTCCCCCTCTATTGTATAATTGAAAGAATTTCGTTTCTATTTGTAGATTGGTCTATATTTGTTTACTTATTTGTGTAAATACTGTTCATACCTGTAGCCAACAAGTGGCTACATTTGTTGTCTCATTTCAAATAATAAATATTCTCCTATTTTTGTACATATCTTCTCAATGGTTTTTGAGGTTTATCTTATTGGTGATGTAAAAATATATATATGAGTAACTGAATGATCTGTTCTGTGTTAGCTATTAGTTGAATATGCACTGATAGCTGTTCAATATTTCAACTTTAGTCCCTTTGGGAACAGCCTGTTGAAAAAAGCACAGGCAACGAAAGAAAAAATTGTGTGGACTGAAGCAATGGAAGAAGGGTTTGATGAATTGAAAAAAGCAATCTACACAGCTCCAGTTCTAGGGATCACCAATTGTGCAGAGGAATTCTTTTTATTCTTGCATACAGATGGTACTTTTATGACAGCAGTACTCACACAGAGAACCACGTTGGGGTACAAGCCCCTTGCATATTACAGTGGAATTTCGGACCCAGTAATGAGATGTCACTTTCCATGTGAACAAAGTTTGGCAGCTGCCACGTTCACCACAGAAAAGGCTACAAGCATAGTGATGGGATGCTCCATGGCGTTATTTGTTGAACAAGCATTATTTGCCATTTTAGAAAAACCAAAAGGCACGTTGACTACTCAAAGGGCTTCTGCCTGTGAGGTTATAGTATCAACTCCAGTGATTAAAATAGTTTGATGTAGAATAGTGAATCCAGCCATGTTTATAGCTGAGCCCATTACTGAAGGAGAGCCTATACACGATTCTGCAAACTATGAAGAATTCTGTGATGAGCTCCCAAGAGTAAAAGAGAATGCACTCATAGGGGGAGAGATTGTCTTCATTGGCGGGTCTTCGAGAATCAATCAAAATGATGGGCAAAGATATACAGGCGTCGCAGAAGTGAAACATTTGGCAAATGGAGAATTTCGAGTGCTTGTCAGTACTCGATTGCCATCTCATTATTCAGTGCAAGCTGCAGAATTATTGGCGTTGATATTCGCAATTGAGAATCACGCAGACCAGGAAGTAACAGTGTACAGCGACTCCGTGTATGTGACGTTGACGGTACACGCAGGATTAGCGCGCTGGAAAAGGAGGGGCTACCTCAGAGCGGACGGCACGCCAGTGCAGCACGCAGCCTTATTGGATAGGCTCATTAAGGCACTACAACTCCTGGGGGGCATAGCAGTCGTCAAATGCGCAGCCCACACGAAAGGGACAGATGTTATCTTGCACGGAAATCAAGCAGCAGACGCTGAAACCAAGCGATAGCAAATACAGATACAGGGATGAGGAATACCGAAACCATTAACATGAATGAAAGGATGACTGTGATAATGAGTGTGGACGAGGGATATAATCATATGTCTAAAACACAGTGGAGCTTCAAGGAGAAGCACTGCAAGAGGAAAGGAACTTGTGGAAGCAAAGCAGGTGTTCTTTAAACCCCTCTGTAGCATTGTGGGGACAAGACAGCACTGGTAAGCCAGTGATGCCTATAGTCTTATTAAGGGTAGCGCTAGAACAGCTACACTACCCAGCGCATACAACTAGGGAGAATCTTGCTTTAACCATTGCTGAGGATTGGTTCGTACCAAACCTAATGGAGCATGTTGCATTTTCTATGGTAAATTGTATTGTTTGCCAACAATTCACGGCTAGGCATACACTGCGCATAGTGAGGGGAGTCATCCCAAGAACTAATGGCCCTTTTCAGCACTTGCATATCGACTATGTCGACATGATACAATTTTGTAATGGATATAGATACCCATTTGTTGTAATATGACCTTTCTCTAGATGCATAGAGGCAGGTCCAAGCACGCACCCAGACTCTACCTGTACAGCCACGTTCTTAGTGCGCAAGGTATTTCCCAGATGGGGAGTGTGCGAAGTAATGAGATCAGATAATGGACCTCACTTTGTTAATACCGTTTTTGAGCAGATCACCTCGCTGCTTGGTATAAAACGCAAGTTTTCTTTGGCTTATCTGCAAGGAAATGGTATCTGTGAAAACTCAACGGCCGGTTAAAAGAAAGAATAGCTAACTTGAAGCTTACTTTGAAAACAGGGTGGTTGCACTGCCTACCACTGGCATGGTATGCATTGAGGAACCCACCAGGTTCTGACCACCATCTTATGCCGCACGCGTTTGTGACAGGCAGGCGAATGAGGATACCTTTAACACCTCCATCCCGAGTTAGAAGTGATGCTCAGCCGACGTCAGAAATTTTAGGACTTGAAATGCAAAACTATCTGAACTGTTTAACATCTAGTTTTTCTATGATTTCAGGACAGTTGCAGAGACGAGGGTGCAGGGCAGTACAGAACACAGAAGGAGATGCTTCAACAACCCAAGCTCCTGAATTTCTAAGTCCAAGAATCTACCTAGTTGATAAAGTCCTAATTCGTAACCACACAAGGAAAAAGTGGTACGAGCCCCGTTTTCACAGTCCTTTTGTCATTGTAGGACGTGACACCATCTGCTGTCAAATTGCAGGGTAGGTGAGCTTGGATTTTCCTGGGAGACACAAAGATCTACTCTGGAGAGACCCCTCTGCTTGCACCCCACCGCGAAGAAGCTACAAACATCGCGGAAGAACCACAGCACGTGCAGACAAGATCTATGATGAAGAAGGATGATGCATAACCCGACAAGTAGAAAGAAAGGAACCTACTAGTAGACTGTGGCTTAAATTTGCAAACTCCCTTTTCAGCTACAAATAAAAGGGTAAAAGGACACATTTGAAAACTCTGTGCATCTTAGTTGCAGAGTAAAGGAAGATTTGCATGCTTAAAAGCCACAGTGGCTTATTGACTTTGGACTAAGGCATGCTTAAGCCTTGATAAGAATAAGGATATGCCAAATTTTGATTGTGGACACAGCAATTGGAAAAGGGTACAGTACCCTGATTCCTTTAACACAGAGTTCTTGTTTGGCCAGTGATGACCTCTCTAGGTTCGTACTTATATATTTTGAGTTGGTGTTACGTTCTTATCCGTCATTGGTGGGCAGAACTTGCTGCATTCCAGCTTTCATTTGAGATCCTGACAATGAGAAACTCATACGAAGATTGCTTATAAACATCACTGAAGAATTCTTGAAGTTACCTCTGAGTTCAGTGAGGAAAACACAAATGCCCCTATCAACCGACACAGCACATAGACTGGTCAGTGTGGTGTTCTTTCGTCTAATTGAAGACTACCCGTATCTCGTTGGAAGACACACAGACGTAGTAACCTTTTTAAGAGACCCAAGAAACACTGCGAACTTGAATGTGATCCTGGGCGGAATCATCATCCAGGTGGCAATCTATTCTGAAAGAAATCACATAGCTGTGTAGAAACTTTCCTCCGAGGGACAGATAGAGGAATTGAATGAAGGACAAAACTCGTTGTTCATGCTGACAGGGAAGCAACATGTCATCTGGACTGAAGCAGATTTGAGGTATTGATTGGGAACTAATAAATGAAGCAGATTTCATAGAGGTTCACCGAGGACATTTTTCTTCACGATAAAGGAACATTTGCATCCTGATTGGGAAAAAACTGGTTTAAGAGAGAAAGGTAAAGCCACGTCTTAAAGGCATCCAGAAAGCAGACAATTGATGAAGGACGAATGCTGAATGAAGACAACAGCTTCCAGAAACAATCTAAAGATGCAGAGTCATTTAAAAATGTAATTCGTTTTTCCTTCCTAAGCACCAAATGATCGAGAGGGGGAATTTAAACAGCAACATTGTGTTGCCCCATGAGGACAGGTGTACAAATTGTCCCAGAAGCAGATGCTGTCGCATCACCTATCACTGTATTATTTACACATGTATTATATTCATACTCATATTGCTTTCACTGACAGTGAGAACTGCTTTCCATATAGGAGCACATGATGCAAAGATTCCTGTATATATTTCTGAGCAGAAGGAAACAGTGAGCGTGGCAACTACAAAGCAGCCTAGACCCTACATAGTCATTCCTGTCCCAAGAAAAAATGGGAAGGTACTGAGCTTGAAATGGATGTTAGTATCAATCAATCAATCACACACATCACTTGCGTCAAACACTGCCTTTAAACGCCAGAGACAGGGTCGGTGGATTGGGCAAAATAAAGGGTTGACAAAGGTTGGGCCTACAGAAATGATGCATACAGACACACCTAGTCCACAAATGAAAGGTCCAAGCCCAAGTCCCACAGCAAGATCACGAGCAGAAATTATAGCAGAATCTATATGGCCTTTTTTAGCTATTACCAGAAAAAGACAGATGGATAAAGAAAGACTTGCTGAACTTTCTTCTATACAGGGACCCCGGAAGGATGATCCTGCAAATCAACCAGTCAGAAGAAGCTATACTGATGCATTCAAAGATGTAGTTATAAGTAACTACATGAAGACTTTGAGGAAAAAAAGAAGTACTCAAGAAGATAATTATGAACTGAATGATTATCTAGACAGCACAGCATACTTGGGAAATAACATATGGTACCAACACACAAGAAAGAAGTTGGAAGAAGGACATCAGATGATGAATGCTTTGTATGTGCACTCCTGCCATACAGCATGGGGAAGTCAAAGGTCTTCATAGCTATTGAAATAGATATTCTAACTGCACACTGCATAGTGCCCCTATCTTTCAGTAGTACCAGAGGCTAATTTATGGGTCGAACAGCCTCTCTCAAATGGGCAACTCAAGTAACAGATTCAAATGAAGATGACTAAGTTCAAGACATAAAGACAAGAAACAATGCTAAAAAAAGATTATTGTGATCAGATGTGAGAAACCTGGAGTAAAAGGAACTGGAGTAAGAATAGGACTAAATAAAAAAACTGAAAGTTCCAGGACGCTTTATAGAAGACATCCGCAGATGGAAGAGCAGAGGCCAGATGCAGTTTTGGGGAACTGTCTTATCACCAGATGGATGGGAAGACGGAGTAGGGATCTGCAGAGACTGGGTAATAATGGGTCACTACCAACCAACAATCCAGAATGCACAAATGTTGTGTAAACCATTACGGCCAAAACTTGGTAAACTGCTGACATGGGTCGAAGACAGAAGAGGACCCTTGCAGATAGTACCATTGGACAGTTCTAAATTGTGCTTCAGGAACAATGATACAAAAAAACTGGGAGAAAACCAGAACTGTGATCGAATCTTCGATGCATCAGGAATGAAGATCCGGACAGCAGTAATCATGGATCAGTATTGGGCATGTGGATAAAAGGCCTACATCAGACTGCCTAAAGACTGGGGAGGAATCTTCACATTGGTGAATGTCCATGTTCCTGCATTGGTGATTCCTCAAGGTGACCAGAACATTGATAGTTTCCCGAAGGCAGATGCTTGTCTAAGAAAGAAGAGATCTGGGGAACTAATAAAACAAATGAAGAGGGAGAACTACTTTTCAGCTAAATCAATAGAAGCCTTTGATGCTATTGCATATGAACATAGACTGTTCAGCCAGACTTCTTCAGTGTTCATGTTGATCTTTATGCCAAAGATCCAGGTTGGAGCAAATACCAAGTGGCTTCAGATCACCAGATGGGAACTGCTACAGATGATTAACACTACCATAAAGGGATTCAATGCAATCAGAGAAGAGATGAGAGCAGTAAGATTGATGACCCTCCAGAACAGATATGTCCTGGATAGGATCACAGCTATGGATGGAGGTGTCTGTATCATCATGTTGCACATTTATACCTTCTCATGATGATGGGAATGGAACATTGACAGAGACCATAGATATGCTAACGAAGTTACATGGCCAGATGATAGAAGAGATCGAAGACATTGCAGATGACAGCTGGTTTGGATCACTCTTCTCATGGGTTCCACAATGGATAGCAGATATGTTCAAGTTTTTAGGAGCTTTATTATTATTAGTAGTGCTTGGATTCTGTGTGATCAAAATAATGATCTCACAATGCAAGAAGACAGCAAAGAAAGCCATAGAGATGAAGATTATGATCGATGTTGAACCAGGATGGAAGCCTAAAGATCTGACTGATGAAGAAATCAGAGACTTTGTGAAGGCTAGTATCCATGCACCTGAGGCAACAAAGTTCCTGTATCCAAAGGACCATAAGAAGTATGTGGGGAGATGGATCTACTGCAGTCCAAGTGGACAGTGCATGCTCATGACATGGAACAAGGATGAGGATGTGAAATCAGCTGAATGCTTGAAGCGGGTCATAAAGATATGGATCCCTAAGAAGCATTTCTTCAGACAAGGATGTCTGGATGTGGAGGAAGATGTGAGAGTGGTCGATAAATCGCCCAGAGGGGGGAGTGTAGAGGAGGAGTCAAGTACCCCCACTCCAACGGCCCTGCCTACATTACCTGAAACGTATGAACCGAAATATGTGACGTATACTGAGCAGTTAAACCAACAAAGAGAAGAGAGAGGGCTCTGTGCAGTACCCATAAGAATACCTATACCTAAGAGAATATGGGAAGTAAAGTACCCATTGAGGAAACCATACTTGCATCCGAGACAATATGATGGCCATTTGAACGAGATTCCTGCTGAAACAAAGAAACTGAATGACCAGGATGTATGGTGACATCATACAAAGTTGAATCGACACCCAGATAGAAAGATAAACAGACCAGAGAGGCAGACGATTATAAAGAACAAAGAAGTACCAAGGATAAGTGAACTCTTGGGATCAAGATGAAGAAACGTATGCCACAAACGTGATGAAGATATTTAGTTAGTTTAAACGTGTACAGATGCAATGAAACGCAAGCAGCAAAGCAATCATGAAGCTAGCCACATGCTTAAATAGATTAGACCGCGGCAAGCGCCAGCATATACCTATATACCTCATAAGATACATATGGATTAAGTGATGAATGAATGTTTCCACTACGTATAAAGCAGTACAGAACAAACGCGAGAAGGCCTTGTGTCGCAGTTACAAAAAGCAATTGAATTAAACAGAATCCATTTCACTGAGCCAAGAAAGCTAAGGTCTTATCAAACTAGGATTTGGCTGACATTGGATACTATTAACGTGAAAGAACAGAAGCTCCTGTCCAAGAAGGTCAAGCAAAAACAAAAGACGTCAGAGGACTATTGAAGAATAAAATCAAATATAAGAAAAGGCTCAATTCATGGTGTACAGTCACGTGACGGAAGAAAGTTGGACGGACGAGATGGTCATACCTATGCACGGAAGCCGGATAGTGCCCATACTCCTTAAAAATTCTCAGAGAACAGTACAAACTCAAGGCCAACTTCAAAGTACTAATTGACACTACACCATTGAGGTGATGATGGATGATATTTTAATTGGAGGGAAGCTGGTATCAAGACGAGCTTTCCGCACCTGGTTGTTCAGTCTGCGTGCTGCTCACGTAGGTGGAAATTACTGACGGGGGTTAGAAGCCAACCAATTGTATGAGACCACGCAGTTAGGGGTGCTATAGTTTGTGTAGCTAATGGGACGTCATACATTTAGTGACATTCATAGTGGCCATTTTGGAGGGTGGGCTTAGTTGCCCCACCCGATGTTAGCTATCCTATTACCTTTCTCTGTTACTCTATACAGATATAGTACCTATGCTTAGTTATTCACTTAGACCCAATCCCGCTTCCTGATAAGTTTCTGTAGTTTTCCACGTAGAATGATATTGGTAATGACGCAGGTCAACACGTCAGCTATGACCAATTATGGGTCTAACAACCCAACTTTTTTATGGAGTAGTTAGAGTCAGAGTATCGAGCGAATGCTGATGTTCGTTGTACTCCTTGTTTTAAGACTTGCATTAAAACAGACAAACTTTGCAAAACTATTTGTGTCGTCTTGATTATTGATGTAAGAGTAGAATCTGCATCCCCACCTATCTCCAGGGTATTGCTACTCATCGTAAAGGGCTGGAAGCCTCCAGGTCAGTGCTGTTCCACAAATATGAAAGTCTAACCTGGTAAAGCTGTTATCAATCTGCAAAGCGTTCCCGCCGTACATGCCTGATTCACTAAGATAATTGCTCCGATATGGCCAAACACATACTTCCAGACTTGTGCTCAAGAGTGCAAGACCCTTCGCATATGCTGCAGAAAATGTCAAAACTGAACCTACACACAAAGCGCAGAAGATATGTGCCAGTCTAAGAACCACTGACTTCTCGATTTGTGCCAAAAATCTAGGTTTGCCCTCTTACCTTGAAAGCTCAGCCTACCGCGTTGCATGCATCCTCTGCAAGTACGAGCATATCTGTGCTCTTTATTTCCTAACGCTGGTCACCTGACTAATAGATCACGTGACCCCAGACGGGCCAGCCGAGTCATGTCATAGAAATACAAAAGTTACTAAATATAGTCTCTGTACGGGCGGAAGTCACACACATTAGTAAGTGAATCATGTGCATGCCCCCGACTAAATTAAAATGTCCCACCTCTCTCAGTGGGAGAATTCTGTTTACAAGTAATGTGATTTGCGTGGTTGCAATTAATATGCTATCCGGCTATAGTACAAAATTGCGCACTGGGCTCATACCTGTAATGTCAAACCACAAAATAAACACTCTGATTACTAGAGTACAGATCTCTAGTATTTCAGGTCTGTCTCTTAAACCTTGACTGCTCAAAGGCTACCAGTGTTCCAACTAAGATATAGATCTTCAAAGAGTAGTTCTGGATGATTAATAGCTAACATGCCGTATGACTGTTTGAACGTGAATCAAAACATGGAGGGACTAAGATTCACAAAATGGGGGCCTGAA
The DNA here is from genome assembly GCF_040938575.1 of Ambystoma mexicanum. Lineage (NCBI taxonomy): Eukaryota > Metazoa > Chordata > Amphibia > Caudata > Ambystomatidae > Ambystoma > Ambystoma mexicanum. The sequence continues at coordinate 965,559,749 of NC_090928.1, read as the reverse complement.
GTTCAGTTCAAGTGTGCTAACACTGTCACACAATGGTGTTTGGGGAAAAAATATAAAGAAAGGATTAGAAGAAAGAGTCAATGTTGTGGGCTGATAGGTGATGCTATCTTCTTGTCGATATCGCATCCTTTATTCATCCCACGAACTATTCAACAAAGTAAGATATCCCATCTATTGAGGCGTTGCATCTTGCTTACAGGAAACAATGTAGGTTGAAATCTTCATTCATGCCATGTGGCACCAAGGACTCAGGTCTGTGTACCCAGAAGGCTTCTTTCTGTGTGCTTTTTCTTTCAATATTTCCTCAAAACTCTTTCACACTCAGTACCTCTAGGATCTGGAATTTCATTTGTGTAATCATGTGCACATGTTTATTACAGTGACTTGTTATAGATTAAGGTATGTTCTTAGTGCGTATGCAAGACTTATGTTCATTCCACCCGAGCTGTGCTTTCTCTCATCATTCCAATAGTCTCGTTTATTTAGGTTATGCCCAAAGGAAATGGTTGTGATATTTCGGGATTTACAGATGCATGAGTCCCCATTGCTCAGCATAGATATCCTCCTGGGTACAAGTATTTACCAGCAGATAACACAAAGATATTAGACACAATACAGGTATTTGTAACTCTGATAATATTGATGAAGTACGAGAGCATGTTGATAAAGAGTATTAAAGACACAAACGTACCCCAGAAGTGGCTGTGCTGAAAAGATTATTTTAAAAAGTCTACATTATTGAGGCTCTTTCATGTTCCATTTAGTGCCCATCACGTTTCGGTGCTAAGAGGTTTGGCAATAGTATTGTCTTAAAATAGAAAACTATTCTGAAACTTACTTTTTATAGTACTAAATTACAAAGGAATTCTTGTGCACTTAGGCAGATGATAATTCCTACCTGCTGGGTGTAAAATCGTCAGTGGACAGGTTTTACAAAACTTAGCTTATCTCTGCCCATTTCCTACCAGTCTAGCAATTTCCATTGGTGATACTTAGAACCTCCACATAGAAATATATCTGCTGGGTTGGCAAAGCTATGTGTTATGCCCACAGCTGAAGGGGCTTTGTAGCCTCTGCTTCTAGGGTGGGGTGGGTGCCCTGTGATAACCTGTTTCAAAAATACAGCCCATAAAATGGGCCTCTGCAGCACACCATTATGACCTAAAAAGGCACCCTGTTTAAGAACAGCAGAAAAGCTTCAATTGGACTACTTTTGGGCTGGCACTGGCGGCACAGTAATCCCATAGCCAGTGAACGCTAAGGCCATGGCTGGACGCTTTTTGTGTAACATGCCCTCATGCAAATGTTGCAGCACACATTCACTGTACCAATGCTACAGACAAGAGAAAGAAGCGAAGGGATGTTAGGGAGCAGAATATTTGATAAGCATGGCAGCTGGCTACACTTCTGCCATGCATTGTTCAACTACAAATATTATTATCAAGGTTATTTATTGAGTGTGAACCTAGCTTCGGGAAGCAACGGGGCACTTTACAGTCAGAGTGGGAAGAACACTGTGAAGGAAGCAAAGAAGCAGGGAGCTAACTGGAGGGTCGGGTGGGCTATTTGGTATCAAAGGATCTACAAAAACTAGGGGAGTAAACAGTGGGGAGCAGATCACCCAGTCTCATGTAGGGTGGGGAGTTGAGGGTGTGTGGGCCTGGGTGTTAGGTCTGTGCGTTCCACCAATAATACCAATAAGGGTTAATTGTGTTAAAATTGTACGTATCAGGAGATTGTTGTATGGGAGGCAGAGGCAAGCCAATTTGCAAAATCGCATTGACATGCACTCAGTGATATCCACAGCCCACCTTTATCTTTCCAGAGCAGAGTGCACTTCCATGTGTGTTTGCCTTATTTTAGGTATTCCTCCTCTCAGTGTATGTGTTTGCCTTCCAGAGCCACATCCAGGATGGGGCACATAGTTTGCATAGTGACAGGCCCCAGAAGAACCCACCCGAGGCCAGGAGCAACCCTCTCCACTGCGCATAGAGAGCAAATTCAAAGCTAAAAATAAGAGGATGGATAGGACAGCCCATTGCGGGTGATTCGAGCTCCCATCAGCTGCTGTGCTCTTTGAGGCAGTAGTGAGCACTTACTGCAGTTATCAGGCTGCTGAACCTACTGTTGCCTGCAGGAGCCAACCTGGTAGGGTAGAGAGTATACGCTGAGCACAGCTGGGCAGTGCCTGTGCAGTCTCTTCCCTGACCTTACAGGGAGCAGTAGGAAACAATCCCTGCTATCATGGAGGAAAGGGACTACATCAAGAGCTGCCACAGAATCACTGGACTGGGTAAGCAAACAATGTGTATCTGGATACAGAAGACCAGCTGCTGAGTGGCTAATGACTCAAAAGAAAATGACTGGAGAGGGGCATGAGCCACGGGGTAGGATGTGTCGTCGTAGCTGCTCCTGAAGATCCGAAATGATCCGACAAAGAATCGTGTCCACAGAACGTGAATGGGTTCATGAAGCCACCGTTGTGTGCATTAAGCCTTGGTGCATAATCGAGGAAAGCCTAGGACCTCGATACATTTGAACACTCAGGATATGCTGTTGGCAAGTTTGTGTCCGGCACCCGTTGATGAAAACAAAATGGCCGGCGCAATAGAGCAAAGGACAACTCAAGAAAATTGCCAGATGTGAAGCGGATTACTGCTGTTAGGGAACGAAGCGTATGCTGGAGGCAGACGCTGGCCTTTGGAGACAGAGGAGACCGCACGCGACTAAAGTATCACTTGGGATACTTTGTCGCAAGAAAGCCCGGCAACAGGGAAAGGCCCAGTCTCTGAAGGGGAAGGCAGATGTGCTGCTGATATAATCAAGCTCAGCATTAGCTCCGACTGAGAATTGTCGCTCCGGATACTTTGTAGTAAAAAAGCCTGGCACGGGGAGCAGCCCAGCATCTGAAGGGAAAAGAGGAAAAAAGAAATAAAAAAAAATATATATATATATAAAAACAGAATGACACGGAAGACGCAGAGGAGCCACAGGCGCTCGAGCGAGCCTATGTGAAGGCAGACGTGCTGCTGGCATAATCATCTGCTCACGAGCTCCGTAATAGCTCTGAATGTGAGGTGGATCGTACACATGCAGACATTACCGAATCGACGGAGATCAGACAGACATCATGCGGAGGCGAAGCACTGAAACCTTGGTGTGATAGCAAAACTTATAGAGGAAGCCTTGCGCACGACAACTCTGGGGTACGCACCTCGGTACACAGGCGAGGTGAAAGAGAGGGAGTGGGACCCCGGAGCGCAACGAAGAGCGCATGCAGACCCGAAGGTGCTGCTTGGAACAGTACCCCCTGACCCACTTGGAGAGCACCATTATGAAAATTAAGAGGGGACAAGAAATGGAGATAACAGAAAAGAGAAAGGGGGCCAGATTTGGAAAGGATTAAAGGCATACTCAACTGGCCAGTGCAGAGGGGCTTGCGCCCAAGAAGCCAGGACTACAGAAACACAGACTCTGCCAGATAATAAAGGCAGGAGTGGCGCCTGTCGTACATGAAGTATGGGCCAACAGACATCAGCCGCAACTGCGCGGTGGAGGAAGAAGACACGTTCTTTCGGGGTCTGGCCCCACACACCACAAACAGTGGACAGGAAGAAGGGCACCTATCACAGCACTGTAGGAGTGGGACCACTATGACTAAGGCGGATAGTGAATAACAGCACTGACTAAACAGGGCAGCAGGGCTGCGGACCGCGCATCCACCAGTGACTAAGACAGTGAAAGACAATAACACTGGTGAGGATACAGGAACCGGCACATAGCATAGGAGGTCGACGGTTGGGCACCCTAGAAGAGCAAGTCGTGACCCCGCCCTGGATAATGGACCCCCAGGGACAAGACCCACGCTGGGAAGATTGACACTGCTAGGGCAGTCTAGCTGCACAAAGCCTACTGAACCAGACCTGCAGCCGGGACTGTGCCCAAACAAGCCCACATGAGTGACACCGAGAGGTAGACCCCGGTGGTGAGGTCATATCCTCCTGGGCCTGCCTTATGAGGAAGTGAGTGGCTCCAGGCAACAACGAACTAACACACTGACATATCCCACGGAAGCCCTGCGAGACACAGGTGGCCGCAGGTCTCTTGCAATATGGAGGGGGACTAATGTAATGCGGTAGCTCTCTGGATTTGGGACACTACTTGCGACCCTACTTGCCCCACAGCGGGGGTCCGCGTCTAACATAGACATGGCCCATAAGGTGATAAAAAACAAGGTTCGCTGAATCTCCTCAGACAACTGAAGCGGTTAGGATCAAGACGCAAATCAACCAAAAGACTAAGCTGGATGCAGCATTGGCCGAACTCAAGACCTCACTGGGATTCAAAATAGACACAGTGCAAGTGGATGTCAACTTGCTATGGCAAGATGTGAGGACACTGGCGGAATGCACGAGTGGCCTGGAGACGAAGGTGAAGGTAAACACAGTGAAATGTACAACAAACACCGCAGAAGTCCATACGCTGAAGCAACAAGTGCGCAATCTGGAGAACAGAGCGAAAGAAGCAGAAGTGCGGGCGGGCAGAAATAATGTGCGAATCGTGGGGCTGCCGGAGAAGGAGGAAGGCCCAGACCCGACCAACTATATCGAAACCATTCTGCTACAGGAAATTAAAGGAGGGGCGCTTACACAGGGGTTTGCAGTTGAGCGAGCACACAGAGCACAGGTCGGGAAACCTCCACCAGGGGCCCTGCCATGGGCGATCATTGCGAAGATCTTGAACTATAGACAGGGAGAAGATCTTAGAACATTTCCGGAAGGGAGGAATGATACATAGAGCGTCTGCGTCTGTCACGGCGTACCCGGACTATACCTTCCTGGTGCAAAGACGCTGACTGCATTTTGGTACGATCAAAAGGAGATTGCGAGATGCGGGATACCGATACATGCTGATGTACCCTGCGAAATTGAAGGTGTTTCACAAGAATAAGACACTGTTCTTCGAATCCCCGGAAGACGCGACGGAGTGGTTGGATGCTCAGAATTGCCCAGCAGGGGACGATCAGACAGAGAACAAGTTGGATAAGTGAACTAATCGTATATGCTGCATGAACACTTGGCATTGGGACTGGAATATAACAGTGAATAATGAGGTTAATGGGAGCATACAAGATATGACGGTTATAGAGAAATAAGGTAACTGTGCTTCATCATTGATTTGATTTGGGAGTATAGGTGCTGCGTCAGAACAGCGGCACTGAGAGATAGACTACCATCCCGATAATTAGTTTAGCCAGGATACTGTTAGATCAGTATCCCCGCTGGGCTCAAGTAACGGTACCACCGAGAAAAGGCTAGATGCGGGAGAGCCTGAGATGCAGGGATGGAGCTGGGCGACAGTTGGGGAAGGCGGGCGAGGTGGGTGGGGTGGGAGTTGGGATAGTTCTAACTGTGGGGAGGGATGGTGTGTGGGGTGTTGGGTGTGATGGGGAGAGAGTGGGTGGGAGACAAGTTGGGGAGTTTTGGAAGTGGGAAGTTAAGAGATGGGTAGGGATTAAGGGAGTTGAAAGGAGGAGGGAGATTTGGGAGTTGTTGGGGTGCGAGCCTACACCTATAAATCAATGCGCATGGGGCGGAAGACAAGGGCAGACAGGGGTCGAACGGGGTATGGTAGAGATGGGGGACCTCAAGATATCGACTTGGAATGTCAGGGGGCTTAACAACTATTTGAAGAGGAATAAGGTCATGATGTGTATCTGAAGAGACAGAGAATAGACATTGCTTTACTACAAGAAACTCACCTGACAAAAGCAAAACAGGAGGTGGTGGGGAGGAAATGGAAAGGGACCACCATAGGAGCAGTTATATGGGGAGGGGACTTTAATTGCACGCTAGACCCCATGGTCGACAGATCAGACGAGAAGATAAAGAAGCCCACTCTGGTAGCTAAGGCTCTGAAGACCCTATTGAGAGATTTTCGATTATCCACAGGATAGACAATATTCCCACTATTCGGCCCGACAAAACCTGCACACGCGGTTAGACTACATATTCACTGCACCGGAATTGACAGGGGAACTAATGCAGTCGGAATATAAAGCAAGAGTCCTCTCAGACCACTCGCTATTGATTATAGCATGGCAATACTCGCCGCCCAGAGCAAAGATCCCGACATGGAGACTTAGGGCCGAAGCTTTGAAAGACACAGTGTTCAGGGAGGACCTGAAGAAAGAAATAAAGGAATATTTTTAACATAACACCGGAAGCGTAGAATCGGCTGGTACACTATGGGAGGCATTTAAGGTGGTGGTGAGAGGGGCGGCAATATCTAAATCCAATGGTCTACAAGGTGGAATAACACAAGAGTTACACAAAGCAGAAAGGAAACTGGAGACAATAATGCATAAGGGTGGGCACTCCCCAGAGGAGGCCCAAACCATACAGCAATTGCAACAGGGTTGCAGGTAGTACTGGGAGAGATTATGCAACCTGAACTATAGAAAATACATTGAAAGGCAGCACACAGAGGGAGATACGCAGGGAAGGTTGTTAGCTGGTTGTACAAGAGTGGGACACCTAGACAAGCAATTAGGGTGGTACGGGGGGTGGATGGACAAATACTAGACACCCAGGAAGGAGTGAACAAAGGTTTTCTAGAGTTCTACCAGCAACTGTATACGGATGTTGAAGAAGAAGAGATGGATGTGACGGAAACATTGAAGGACATCGGCCTTGCCAAACTGGAGGTAGCGGAGAGGGAGAACTTGGAGGCCCGGATTACGTTCGAGGAATTGGAAGCAGTGATTAAGCTCCTACCTACTAGTGAAGCTCATGGGGCGGATGGACTCCCTGGTGAGTTCCACAAAACGTACAAGGCAGAGCTGCTTCTCTCAATATTAGCAATGATAAACGAGGCGCTAGACAGTTGGATGCTGCCAGAATCTCTGAGCGAAGCAATTATCATCCTCTCCTTAAGCCCAACAAACCATGCATGGACTGCAGGTCATATAGACTGCTGTCCGTGCTTAATAAAAGACAAAAAGATAATTACTGAATTGTTGGTGAATGGGCTGAGACCCGTTATCAACACACTCATACACCATCACCGGACCGTAAAAGTCCCGCGCAGAAGCATATCCGACAATCTCAGAAGGCTCCATCATGGTATAGAACAAACGGAAAGGGACCCCCAGGAGGTTGCAATAATCTCATTAGATGCAGTGAAGGCCTTCGACTCGGTCAAATGGCCGTGGTTGATGGCAGCCTTAAGGGAATATGGGGAGGGGCCCACATACTTGAGATGGGTCCAGTTGTTGTACAGCAAACCACTAGCTTGAGTCAAGACAGGAGCGACCATCTCAGATCGATAGCAACTTAGTAGAGGTACTAGACAGGGATGCCCTTGGTCCCCGATGCTATCCATCCTAGCACTGGAACCCTTGGCGATATATTTGAGGCAACAGTATGGAGAGGTGGGGATGAACACGAAGGGAGGGCAACACCTGATATCAATGTATGCTGATGATATGCTGCTGTACTTTAAATACCCTGAAGAGAACCTACAATATATTCTGGAAGTAATGGAGCAATACGCGGTGCTGTCTGGTATGACAGTGAACCCCAAGAAATCATGTATATTTCACCTGGGTAGGTACAAAGGGATACCGCGTGAGGAACTGCCGGTATTACAAATACAATGGGAGAACAAGACCTTTAGATACCTAGGGATTGATGTTCATCACAGGGTGGAGGATGAACACAAGCAAAACACAGAGAAGGCGGTGGCCAACATCAAAAACAGCATGAGGTTCTGGGCTAGGCTCCCATTGACCATGATGGGGGGAGTAGCTCTGTTGAAGATGGTGGTGCTTCCTAGGCTGTTGCACAACTTTGTGAATATATCATATATGATACCCAAACGATTCTTTGTTAAAATTCAGGGCATATGTAGGGAGTTCATATGGCACAACTCTAGGAACAGAATAGCATTATGGAAACTGCAAAATACGTATGATCAAGGGGGCATTAAATTGCCCAACTTTGAGATCTACTATTTGGCCAGCCAACTACAATATGTGAAGAGGTGGTTAACGGAAAACTCCACATCGGAGTCCAAATAGTTGAGGGCTGAATGTGTCCCATTCTTCCTGAAAGACTGGATATGGTTGCCAATGTCACAATGAAACGGGGGGACCAGAATGTTAGACTTGGGATGTAAGATATGGCGAAGGGCTTGCCTGGTTATGGAGAACCCACTCCCGTGTTCCCCTCAAATGCCGCTAGTGGCATTGAAGGGAGTGGATGAGCAATTGAGCAAGATAGTCCGGAAGCATTGGGAACCGATTGGTATAGCAACTTTGGGGGATGTATGGCAAGACAGGATGGCGGTGGAGTTTGACACACTGGTGGAAGACACCGGCTTACACCGGGGAGAGTATATCACTTACACTAGGTTGGTGCGGAAGATAAAAGACACTTGGTCAGAAATAGTGATGGAGTTTCAGCCCGACACGGCCATAGAAACATTTTATGATTTGTCAGACGGGGGCCATGAGGTCTCCCGAATTTATGAACTACTGATGTCAAGGGTGGGAAAGGAGGTGCTCCAGATGAGACGGGACTGGGAAGAGGAAGCCGGGGAATCGATGATGGGATGTGGGTGAGGGTTCAGGGATACCTCAAATAAGTGTCCTGGAATGCGAGGTTGCAACAAATCCAGTTATGTGTTACCCACAGGGCATACATGACTCCTCAGAAGATAGCAAAGTTTAAGAATGCGGGAATATAAACATGTCCTAAATGCGGGGAGGAGAATGCGGGACTGGTGCATATGTTCTGGAATGTTCTGGAAGGAGATTCTGGAGGGAAGCAGCCCACCACTTGGCGGAGAAAGAGATAAGCCTGGAGGTGGAATATTTGTGGTCATGCATAGTACGGGGGTTCCCTAGGCCTCGTAGAATTAAACACATAAGCAAACTCAAGGATTTGGCTTACATACTTGCTAAGTGCAGAATTGCTATGGGCTGGAAAGCGAGCAATAGACCGAATGTAGAGACCTGGTGGCAGGATCTTCAGTAATGGGCAGAGGCGGAAACGGTAGTGTGGGGCGAAGCAGTAAGTAGAAGTGGAGATGAAGAAGTAGAGACACTGATGGCTTGGAGGCAACTAGTAGCCACACTGTCTGGGTCTGACCAGACATGCTTAGAAGACTATGGCTCCTCCGGGGGAGAGGGAAGGAGGTGCCCTCAGAAAGGGTGGTGGGTAATGGGGATGAAGGGTAGGCTTGGGATGGAGGGGAGTAACAGGGGGGTGGTGGACACATCACAAAATTGAACATGATACATGGACTGTATAATGGATGTTCACTGTTTGGTTTTCCTTTGTTTTTTTGTTGTTGAAATAAAAATTGTTTTTAAAAAAAACTGCAGAGTTGGTTGCACTGTACAATCAGATAGGTACATTTTGAGATGTGTGGGTATAGATTTAATGTCCTGCTGTCGTTTGAAGTACTGTTTCACAGTAAAAGTCCTACCTTGTACTGAAAATATAATTACTGTAAAGATTACTTGGAAGCTGCACTGTGTGACATACATTGCAGTTGGTTCTCCTGGTAGTACTGCGGGTGCAGCAGAATGTCTCCGAAGACACATGATACACCCAGCAGGGATACCATTTGCCTGCTTAGCACTGATCAGCTTCTGTAAAGATGGCTGAATGGATAGCTTTACTGGGCACTGTTACAGCAGTGAAACAGTGTGTACCTTTGGCACACAGTTTTTGTTATAACCCTATTATGGTTTGGGTATCCTTTCACAGGTTTCTTGATGCACTTGGGCATTCAGATTTACTCTCCGCCATTTTAGGTTCTCTATGATCTATTTCATGCTTGCACTTTTTGGGCAGTCACAGACCTCTGGGGCTGTGGAGGGAAATTAGTGCTTGTATCTGAATTTCATTTTAGTGCCAGCTGTGGGAACTCTGTTTTTGAGTTAAGCATAGGCATGTGTTTAATATTTCATACCTTTACTTTTTTAAGGGCAAACCCTCATTTTTGCAGCGGTTTACAAAATGCATGCTGTGTATTTTATGTGTGTATTGATTGGAAAGAACTCCAAAGATAATGTGAAGCGGCACCAATAAAACCAAAGATGTTTTGCATGTTAAAGAGCATTTTGGGATGATAAGAATGACCAAAGAGCTTTAGATCTGTCACATTTGTCTGTGAAAGTTGTATGACTGAATCAATAAATACCTGTGTTTGGTATGCGTATTTTTCATTTTTTTAAACTAAAGTTACCCTAACAATAAAACTTTTGCAAATATAAAGCCAAGTTTGGCCATCAAAGACTTCAGCTGTCAGAGTGGAATGGCCAGACTCGGAGAAACAAAATTGACTTTATATTTAAAAAAATGACAACTAGTCCATTGAAAATAAACTGCAATTAAAATACTGCTCCTCTGGCAATCTGCCGCCCTAGGCATTGGCATAGTCAGCCTTGTTGTAAATACCTCCATGGCATGTCGTCGACCTTGTGTCCCTCAAGAGCCTCTGTCCTCATCGGTATATATGGCATGCAGCGCGCCCGTTGCCTCAGTTCAGGTTTTTCCTCTCACCTGCACAGCAGTCTCGAAGATGAGAATACTTGAGCGTTAACGGAGAGGAAAGTGTAAACCACAGAAACTCCTTCTTGACAGAGGGGAAGGAGGAGAGGGTAATGAGGAATACGAGGGAGGAACATCCAGTCGAAAGAACATTACCAGGGTTAAGTAATTTGTTCTTCGAATGGATTGTGTCCTCCCAATTATTCCTCATCTTTGATATTCTCCCATAGCAATGTGTTGCAGGAGGTGGGAAGGAAGAGTTTGATTTTTATTTCATTTTGGTTTATGCCGTGTAACACAGCCTTTCCAAATCTGGATTCCCAGGCCGAAAGGGAATCTAAACAATAATATTTTACAAATGTATGCATAGAAGACCAGGTGGCAGCATTGCAGATCTCTTGTAGTGGTACACCTCTCTGGACGGCTGAAGAAGTGGCTACACCTCTGGTCGAGGGGGCCCTGAGACCTTCTAGAACCTCTTTCCCGGCCAGGTTGTAACATTCGGATATACAAAGTATGATCCAAAGAGACAGCATTTGTTAAGTGACCGCTTATCCCATTCTGTGGCCTGCATAGCCAACAAATAGTTGGCAGTCTACTCTTTTAGAAACCCTGTTGATGTAAAAGCTCAAGGCTCTTCTAGGGTCCAGTCCGTGAAATCTCTCCTCCACTTAAGATGGATGAGCAGTATAGAAGGCAGGTAAGAATCTTTTGTGACAGATTACATTCTGACACTATTTTTGTCAGAAACGAGTGACTAACCCTCAAAACTACCTTGTCCTTATGAAAGACTGTGAGTGGTGTTTTTGAACACAAGGCCTGAAGCTCACTTACTCTGCGAGCAGAAGTAATGGCTGTTAAGAATACAGTCTTTAAAGACAACATCCTAAGTGGACAAGAATGTAATGGTTCAAATGGAGAACCCATCAGGATTTTTCAAGTTCTCTAGAACTCTATTCTTCACTGCTGTATGGTATGGAAGGACTGGGTCTTTAGGATGTCTCCTGTCCAAAATATCTGTAGGTCATCTTGTTTATATTCAACAAATGATCTACCCCATCAGCCAAGGTATTCAATAACCTTTGCCATTAATGATCTGGAGGTTCTGGCAATGCTGATGCATCTTATATGAGTGCCAGGATCAACCTCTGGAGAGGTGTCTAGACCACTTGCATCCTGCAGGGTGTCCACAAGCTCTCTCATTTTGGATTCCTGGGATATCAGCTCGTCTGGAACACCAGGAGTGCTATATTCCCTACCAAAACTATTAATGGGGCTTTCTTCCTCCACCTCTTCCTCATAAATCGAGGCCATGGACTTGAAAGTCTCTTTTCCCCTGAGGTTTAAAAACTTTCGAAGGACTTTCAAAAGTGCTCGAGGGCTTCGACCCACCCTGTTTCGCCATCGATGGACTCGACTTCGACGCCTTTGATGTCGACGAATGGGTCGGAGAAGGAGGATCCCTTCGAGGCATCGAGGCCATGAGAGGCTAACGAGATGCCTTCGAGGTATTTGAATCCTTCAACCTACTGTCGGGGTCCTCGGGCAGACAGTCAGTGGTTTTTACAGATGACACCTGTTGGCTTTTAGTGCAATGGGTCTGGGGTCTCTAACTACTTCAGTGAAGGGGCTGGCTTTGCTGCCTTCTCAAACACCTTCAACATCTGCCAACAGAACTTTTCCAGTTCCACTTAACTATCCCCCTTTTTAGGAAATCTTACCCGTTTTCCCTTCGGGTGAGGAATCGGTAGAGGATGATCTGGAGCGATGACTCTTTAACAAAGAGTGCTGCCGAGATCTCGAACGCTTCAAGCGTTTACCATGCCTCTTATCCTGGTGCTGAAATCTCACTCTTGGGCTCTTATCTTCTGATGACATTTTTGTGGGGTTCACCGAGGATGAACTCGTGGATGGTTTGGTCAAAGCAAGTTTACCCTTCCTCTCCTTTAATGCTTTTCCAGACCTAGACTGGCACGACCCACAATCTTTGACGATGTGGCCCATCCCTAGGTACCAGAGACATACTCGATGAGGATCGGTTATGGACATCTTAGGTGAACACTCAGCACATTTCTTGAAGTCCATTTTCAGGGTATGAGTAGACATTTTAGTAATGATACTCATAACTATGCAGTATATAAGCCGCAGAGGCGAAGAACCATTTCAAGCAGCTGTACGGAAAAATGGCACTGAGGCAACGGGCGTGGTGCGTGCCATATATACCAACTTTGAGGTCATACTCGATGAGGACGGAGGCTTCGAGGGACACAAGGTCGATGACGATGCACAGCACCCTCTGCTGAAAAAAGTTTCCAAGCTGCAAGCAGGATCTTGGAGTATATGAAAGATGAGAAATACGTGGGAGGACACAATCCATTCAAAATTGAGAAGACTAGCAATGTAAGAATTGGGAGAAGGATAGATTTTAGAAATAAGAGTAGAAGGAACAGGATCTTTAGGAGAAGCAGTGGGATGAGCCTGAGAGATGAGTAAAGAAGTGTTAGAATTAGAGATCGGCAAGAAAGAAGAAAGAACCGCAGTAGGAGGGGAAGGGGAAACGGAACAAGAAGAGGCAGGGAAATAAAACGGAAAGAAATGATTTTAGAAGTGAAGAAGTTAGCAAAGTCAGATGCAGTAAGTGTGGAGAGGGGGGAGCGATTAGGCAGAGGGCGAGACAATTGACGAGAAAGAGTTTGGAAAAGACGGCGGGTTGAGATGGTTGAGAGTGCAAGAGATCAGAGTAATAGAGATGTTTAGAAGAAAGAAGTGCCTCATCCGGCATACCGTGGTGAGTTTTGTGTCCTAGACCCCTCTGGGCCTCTATTTTACTCATGTTTCCCATGCTCTGAGACCCCCCGCCCCCAGGCCTGTGTGTGCTCTGAGTAGCCTCCTTCCTCAGGCCGCTTCTCTTCCATGTTTTTCACCTCCTCCTCCCGCCTCCCAGCCCACCCTCGACCCCTAATTGTCGCTTCCAACTGTTAGCAGCTGGGCCTACCAGCCCGCACTGCACGCACTTTCTGACACTTTCCATCGGCAGATCCCGGTGAGTGTTGTGTCCTAGACACCTCTGGGCATCTATTTTACTCATTTGTCCCCTGCTCTGAGACCCTGTCAGGCCTGTGGCGCTCAGAGTTGCCTCACTCCCCAGGCCACTTCGCTTCTGTTTTTTTCACCTCCTCCCGCCTCCCAGCACGCCCTCGAACCCTGATTGGTGTTCTATCTAGGTCATAACTGACCCTCCCAGGGCAGCTCTGTGCCTGTGCAGCCCCTGCGGCGAAGGGCGGCTCCTACAAGAGGCGGCTCCAGAAAGTGTCTGCAGGTGTCAACAGGGGAAGCCAGTGGCCAGCCGTCAAACAGCAATGACTAGTACGGTAGGAGTGGCCTAGGTGGGTAGTAGAGCAATTACTCTACCCTGGAAGCCCAGCCACTTACCAAACGTATCTAAAATACTGTATTAGTTTCCTCTGCCTCCCTCTCTCCAACACTGTCAAACCCCACTGTGTTTAGCCTTGTGCCGAATTTGCATTGTTAGGAGTAGGCCTCTCTCCCACTATATAGGACTCTCAAATCTAGCTGTGTTTAGCCTTGCACTCAAACCTCACTGTGTTTAGCTTTGTACTGAAATTGCATTGTTAGGAGGAGGCCTCTCTCCCATTATACAGTATTCTCAAATCTAGGTGTAGCCTCCATCTCCATTTAATATATGCGGATACTTGCGAAAGTATGAAAGCTAGGCCCATTGGTATAGGACTTTCAATTCTAGACCTGGATATATATTGCCCGAGCCGAGCAATCTTGGAGCCTACGGTACGTTTATCTTCACACCACTAGTGTGGACACAGGCCGCAGGCACGGCCAAGCATCCATGCACGATAGAATACGGCTACGGCCAAGCATATCAGGTCTAGTGCACACATAGCCGTCCAGACTGAAACACCCAACATACCTCAACACCTCTGCCACTAGCATACAGCGACCACCGCCCGAAAGGAATCCGGTATAGCTGGTCTCACATAGACTCTCTCAACAAAAGCTGTCTCTCTCTCTAACCCTCAACAGCACTCACCCATGTGCCTGATCTCTCTTGGGCTGCTTAGTCGAGCCTTGCCAGCCACCCAAGTCCTAGAACAGCAACATGCACACATGCATCTCCTAAACTGAACTCCCTAGAATTTCCAACCACATCGACTACGGTCACCAAGGGCGTTCAAACGAGGAAAAAGCGCATTGAGGCCAAACAAGTGGGGAAAGAGCACTATATAAATTACCAAATACAATACAATATAGAGTGTGATAGGAAGAAAAAGACAACGTCCGGCGCAGATTGAGATCTATACCAGCGATGCTCCAGGTGACGGAGAGCCCTTTGCATGGAGCAAAGATACAGAGTAAGCCCAGACTGGGAAAGCTTACAAGGAAAACATTTCGAGAGAGGATATAGAGTGTCAAGAGAAGTAGAAAGGGAAGTAGATAAAGCTGAAGCAGCATCATCCATTGAGAGAGCTGAAAAAGTAGAGTGGGATGGAAGAGTGGAAATACAGGAAGATACAAAGAGAGGAGTATTGAAAGTACAAAGATCACGACAGGGAAAAGAAGGAGGACCAGGCAGGTATAAACAAATGTCAGAAACAGTATAAATAATAAAGAAGAACAAATGATGATCGGAGGAGTAAACAGGATACATAGAAACCTCAGAGGTAGACATAGAAGAGGTAAAAATAAGATCCAAAGAGGATCCAGAAATGTGGGAAGGAGGATTAGGAAGGGGAAAGAGACAATAAGAATCAAAAATAGCAAGAAACGGAGAAGAGGCATGACTAGAAGAAAGATGTAGATTAAAGTCGCCCAATGGTAAGAAAGAATTAGAGCAAGGCAGGACAACACTAAGTAGAGCATCAATGTCATCGCAGAAGGTAGAAAGAGGGCAAGGAGGACGATAGATCAAAAGAAAGGTCACAGCACAAGACTTAGAGAAAGTAGAAAGAGTATTCAAAGGAAGTAAAAGTATGTAAGAAGAGGGAATTAGAATGAATCATTGAGGGGGCCCATAAAGAATACCAGTACCCACTCCATGACCCGACCCAGAGAACAAAGAGTATGAGTAAACACAGTATCAGAAGTTAATAAGGAAGCAGGAATAGCAGAGTTGAAAGATGAGAGCCAAGACTCAGTAATGCATAGAAAGTGCAGATTGAGTTGTGGAAACATGTCAAGGATAGAATGGGTGGATAGAGAAGATTAGAAGTATTACGAGAAGCAGGAAAGTGAGGAAATCTGCGAGAAGACCAGTGAGTAGGAACAGGAAGATACATAGAGAGAAGAACAAGTTACTGACCCCTGGAAACATTCTTTCGACTGGATGTTCCTCCAATGTATTCCTCATCTTTGACATGTAGTGTCCACAGCTTGGCTGCTTTGAATTTTTTTCGGCAGACGGTACCCTGCGTCGATGGCGTCGGGTCGATGTCCCTCGAAGGCCTCTGTCGAGTGTGACATCATTAGATGTTATAAGTAGTACGCACAGCCCCCATAGTTCCTGTTTTTTCCCCCGTCCTTGTGTAGCAGAAGTGGCCACAAATCAGGCCTGACCGTATTCAGCCTTGTTGGAACGAACGCTGTGATAGCATGGGAAATTCTACAGAGGGGTAGGTTGGGAGGGTGATGAGGATTAGGTTGGAGGAACATCCAGTCGAAAGAACGTTATCAGGGGTAAGTAACTTGTTCTTCGAATGGATTGTGTCCTCCAACGTATTCCTCATCTTTGACAGACTCCAAAAGCAGTATCCATGATTCGAGGAGGGTGAAGAATTATTAAGATCTGAAATTAAAGGACAGAATAAAGGACTGCCTTACCAGACACCACATCTCGAGCAAGGGAAGTATCCAGTGAATAATGCTTGGTAAACATGTGTATTGAAGGCCACGTTGCAGCATTACATATGTACATATGTTCTTTATAGGGACACCCCTTTGCAGGGCTGTCGACGTAGCCATGCCTCTGGTTGATGAGCACGCAAGCCCTCAGGAAGGACCTTGCCCGCCAAATAATAGCATTCAGAAATAGCGAAGATGATCTGCCTAGACAAGGTCTGTTAAACACAGCCTATACCCCCACAAAGAGCTGGTCATCCACTCTGACCTTGGACATTCGGGAAATGTAAAAGCTCAAATCTCTCCAAGGGTCCAACCTATGCAGCCTTTCCTCTTCCTTACCAGGATGTGGAGGAGGATAGAAGGCAGGTAGCACAATTCTCTGAATAAAATGAAAGTCCGAAACTACCTTAGGTAGAAAGGAGGGTCTGACTTCAAAACAACCCTGTCCTTGTGGAATACAGTAAAGGGTGGCTTGGAAGAAAGTGCCGGAAACTCGCTCATTCTACGTGCAGATGTTAGAGCAACCAACATAATAGTCTTAATGGTTAACAACCTCAATGGACATGAGTGGAATGGTTCAAATGGAGCACCCATCAGAAACTTTAAGACCAAGTTAAGGTTCCAAACCAGAACCTGAAATGGTGAAGGCAGGAACACATTTGTGAGCCCTTTCAGAAATTGAGTGACCAAAGGAATCTTAAAATAAGAGCATTCCTCGGATGAGCACTTAAAGATTGAGAGTGCTGCTAGGTAACCTTTAATGGTCCCCACTTGAAGACCCCTGTGGGCTAAAGAAAGCAAAAAGGATAGAACATCCGGAGTTAAATACTGAAAAGGATTAACATTCTTTTCTCTGCACCAGTTGCAGAACTTATTCCAGTGGCAACAGTACAAGTACAGAGACTTTTTTGCTGCCGGCGGCCTGGCCAAAAGCAACACCACCCTTACGTTATCCGGGAGGTCCTAATCCTTGTATCTCAGCCTTTCAGAAACCATGTGTGAAGGTTTAGAGTCTTAAACTCTGGATGGAAAACCTGACCTTCCTCTCGCGAGAGAAGATCCTCTCTTTGGGGAAGACGCATTGAAGGACAGACGGACATTTCCAGAATATTCGGGTACGACGATCTCCTGGCCCACTCCGGAGTAACTAGGATCATGCGGGACCTGAACCGTCTTCTGAGAACTTGAGGAATGACGCGGACTGGAGGAAACACGTACAGTAGTGGGAATTCCCAATTCACCACAAACGCGTCTCCTAGAGCTCCTCTCAGAGGAAATTCCCTTGAGCAGTACTGCTCGCACCTCCGGATGGCACAGGCCACGGACAGATCCACTTGCAGAGTTCCCCAAAGGGTGAAGACCTCTTGAAGGACCTCCTGAGCTTTTTTCCACTCGTGGGAGAATGCGCTCTGCCTGCTCAGAGCATCCGCCCCTGTGTTCTCCTCTCTGGCCAGATGAACTGCCGCTAGGGAGATTCCCTCTCGAATTGCCCAGAACCAGAGCTGCATCGCCTCTCTGCACAGTGGTAGTGACCCTACACCACCTCTCTTGTTGAGGTAACGCATGGCCACAGTGTCCTTAGTCATTATCAGGACATTTTTCCCCCGTACAAAGCCTTCAGTGCTAGCCTGAATGCTCTCAGCTCTAGAAGATTGAAGTGAAGTTTGTATTCCGATGGAGACCAACGACCACTGAAGGTTAGATTGCTGGCTTGAGCTCCCCACCTGGTGAGGGAAGCGTCCGTCACTACAGTCACCTCCAGCCATGGTTGCCAAAAAGGTACTCTTCATGAGGTTTTCCTCGCAGGCCCACCACAGAAGATCCTGTGAGACCCTGACCGGAACCGGAAGGCGATCCAACGTCTTGCCTGAGAAAGTCCTGATTGAGTCCTGCCCATTGAAGGGACCTCATTCTCAGAAGGGCCTATGGCACCTGGAAAATGCAGGATGCCATGAGACCGCCAAGCAACCTGAAGAAGACTCTGGGCATTCTGAAATTTGGTTAGCAGCTGGAGAATGTATGAGCCCTCACCTTGGGTGGCGAGCAGTTCCCCAAGGCCGTGTCTAAAACAGCCCCGATGTACTGGAGCTGTTGCTGTTGGGAAGGTGTCATATGGGTTCAGCGAGAAACCCAGTCTATGACGGGAGTGAAAGGTAACATTGAGATGATCCAAGGCTTGTTCGAGAGAACGCGCCCTGATCAGCCAATCGTCTAGGTAGGGGTATTCATGAATCCCCCCTCTGAGATGTCATGCCACTACCACTATCAGTTTGGTGAATACCCTTGGGGCAGAGGTCAACCCAAATGGCAGGACTCAAAACTGAAAGTGTGAGCCGCCAATAGCGAACCTCAGGTATTTCCAGTCCTTCAGATGAATTGGCACAAGAAAATAAGCATCCTGAAGGCCCAATGACACCAAGCAATCCTGAAGTTGGAGGGCCTGAAGGATCTCAAAAAGAGTTACCAACTTGAATTTGTACTTCCTTAGGAACTTGTTCAAATTTCTCAAGTCCAAGATGAGTCACAGTCCCCCATCCTTCTTGGGAATGAAAAAATAAGGGGAGTACCATCCTTTGTCCCTCTCCGCTACAGGCACTGGTTCTATAGCGCCTTTCTCTAGCAGAGTTAATGTTTCCTGCACAAGGAATGGATCTGGAACTCTCAAAGAGTGTACTGCTGGTGGATTGTAGTGAGGCCTCCGTAGAAAAGGAAGGCAGTACCCGTGGGCTATTGTTTCCAGAGCCCAAGCATCCAAAGTAATGTCTCGCGATTCTTCCAGATGCTAAAAAAGACTGCTGCCCCACCGGTGAGCTGTGACCGAAGGCCTCAGAGCGGTTTAGAAGCGGCAGTGGCAGAGCCTGATGGCAAAGAGGCCTCTGCTTGAGCGGCTTTGGCACCTCTACCTCCTCCACCACGAGGAAATTTACGCTGGCCTCTTTGACTGGCCATTCTTCTCGCCCTTCCAAATACGGAGCAGTAACAAAAGGATCTACCCCTCCATTGCTGTCCACTAAGACAAAAAGGCTGACGCTGCCTAACAGCGGCGCCCAAAGACTTGGCAGCTGCTTTAGAGGTCTGCAGCTTCTCAGGGCTCTCGTCAGCCTTGCTGCCAAAAAGGTGAAACCCATCAAATGGCATGTTCAGATATCTAGCCTGCACATCTGGTGCAAAGCACAACTTCCGCAACCACGCAAGTCTGCGTATTACAGTGCTCGTAGCCATGGACCTGCTGACACTGTCTGCAACATCCAACCCAGACTGAAGGGATTCACACATGGCTTCCTTACCATCCTTTACAAGAGCTAGGAAGCCCTCCCTTTCTTCCCCTTCGGGAATATGCCCAGCCGCCATAGATCTACAATCCCACAGAGTGTATGAAAATCTAGCCAAGGCATAAGAGGAGTTGGCCGCCTCCAACGCCATACTCCCAGTTGAAAATACGTTGCGCGCCCATCCATCCATGAGTTTATCATCCCTATCCGGAGGGATGGTAGGGTATGCAGCCTGTTTTGAGGTAGCTATGGCTGCCTGGACCACCAGACTCTCAGGAGTAGGGTGAGATGACAGATAGCTGGTGTCGCTATTGGAGGGGCAGTATTTTATCGCCAGAGACTTATTCACCACCAGATTAGTCTCTGTGATTTCCCAGTTTCCGCCTGGTTCTGTAGAGCCACATGAAATGGCAATATAGGATCTGTAGGAGGACCCCAATCCAAAATGTCCGTAAACTCATCCTGATCATAGTTGGCAGTAGGCCTGACCCAGCCCATAATATCCACCACTCTCGACATAAGGCGTCGGTAAAAGGAGTCGGCATGCTCACCAGGGTCTGGTCTGCCGAACTCCAGATCAGGATAAGTGTCTATACCACTTGCATTATGCAAGGTGTCACAAAGATCCTGCATTCTACTCTCCTCCAAGATGAGGCATTCTGGCACATTAAGGGTCCCAAACTGGAGACCAAAAGAATCCTTCATTAGAATGTTCCTCCTCCTCAGAAATGGAGGTTAGGGACTTAGAAAAGTCTTTCTTAGGCAGAGAAGTACACCTTTTTTCAGGAATTACAGCGAGAGGCTTCAAAGTCGACGACTTGGACTTAGACACCGCCTTTTTAGGGGGTTCCACCATTACCAGGCGCTGCACCGCCAAATTTGGCACTGACAGCATTGGCGTCAACAACGGCTCCGAAGGCATCAAGGGTCTGATCGGGTGGGACACGACAGGCACTATCAACTGGCGTGGCGCCAATGGTGTCGAACGCTTCGAGGGCATAGAGGGTTTGGACGGTTTCGATGGAGACGAAGACCGTGACCTCTCTTTACATCTTGAGCGATCCTTATGTACCTTGTCCGAACGAGGCCTCCAAGGCTCTCGGTGAGGATCGTGCTGTTTACCCGGGCTCAAGGGCGTGCGAGTATCCGGCCAAGATCGTTCCCTGCCGGCTTCAACAGAAGGCGCAGATGGGACCTTTCCCTGCTTTTCGAAAATGTCAAGCATTTTCACCTGGAAAGCTTCCCACTCCACGGGCGTCGAATGTTTGGACTGGCAGCTCAACCTCTCGGTGTTGCCGCCTGAAGAAGACGACGAGGAAGGCGACCGGCGGTACCTTCTCCTCGAGCACTTCGACGAGGATGAGTGGCGGTAACCACTCCTGGACCTTGAAAGATTTGCCTTCTTCCTCTGAGGAGTCTCACCACTCGACTTATCGGTCGAAGGCCCAGCCGGTCGGGACTTTTGGAGGTTGGACACCTTGCCTACCTTGAGTTTCCCCTTTTGTTCCCGCAAGTACTTTCCAGTCATTGACTGGCACTTGGAGCATGTATCCGTGTCATGGACCCCGTCGAGGCACCACAGGCAGACACGAGTACAGAACAGTACCAAATAAAAGGCAAGTTGGACGTGCTGCATTCAGGAGAGTCGACGGTACTGTAGTAAAGCAGAGACCAGTAAACAACACTGCAAGAAATTCAGGATAGTAGAGAAAAAAAGGGAAAAACATTAAAGGGCGGACCACTGCACCCAAACTGAGTGCTGATGTAACAAGTGTCCTTAGCAGATGAGTGGTGGCCGATGGACGTACCACAGAGAATGAATAGGTTCAAAGCACACGTCGGAGAGTAGACAGGCACACTACCCAGAGCCCTCAGAGGGGCAGGTAGACCATAGGCAGCCCCTCAGAGGGACTGCCGTCCATGGCGCCCGGAGGACTAGGCAGTCAGTAGATAGAACAAAGGGGAAAAGAAGAAGTTCTCCCAGCTGACAAGCCCTCACAACCAGGGGCAGGTTGATGGTAAATCAGCAAGGATCAAGCAGATGAAAATGCAGGATGATGCAGGTAGAACAGATGTGGAGAGAGTGGTGCTAGACTGGGCAGACTTGGCCTGGCTTTGCTGTAGAATGGATTATAGTCAAGGTAGATAAGCGCAGTGGCCAGACCACTAGCTACAGCACTAGAGTCCAACCCAATGGACGCTCAAAGGGGCTCACCAGAGTGCTCCCACAGTCACTGTGCAAGCCGCAAACACCAAAGGGAGACAGACAAAAGCAAAGGGCAGAAAAGTACTTAGTAGGGAGATGGCTAACCCCTAGAGTATCTCACCGGATTGTGAAATGGAGCTTTGTGAGCCCCGCGCCAGGAGGATCCAGGATAAAGACAGCGAGCGAACAAGGGAACGCATCGCCTGACAAGCACCTCTCCAGGGTTGAAATGACAAGATGACAGAATGCTGCGCTGTCTCCAGTGCTGCCACTCTAGGAGCAGGAATTGGAGAAGGGAGTCCCCAGCACCTTTCTGTTGTGACAAGAGCAGAGACCAACACTGTACACCATGTCTGTGGAAACCGTTGGAACTGTGCTCCTGAGCAAGCCTTCCTCATAGAATGCAGTGGAAAGCACCAAGGGACATGCCGCGTCAAGCCGCAACAAACAGCAGAGTGCCTGGCCTCCTCCGATGAAAAATGAGGTGCAGCACTGTGGCTTGCCGTTACAGCATTTGTTCAGGTTTTGTTGCTGCGATTTATCTTGTCGGTATTCAAATATTAAACCTTTTGGGCATTGCTTTCACATTGGGTTTTGTCTGTATTTATACTGCCTTTGAGCATTGTTCATAATAGCACTCTCACATAATTCATTCACTTGACTGCATGTGTGTCGGTACGCCCCGGGGGGTCCAATGGCTCAGGGCAGACTCACCGGTAGTTTGCAGCGTCTCCGACTTACAATGTCCCTCTGCAGTGAAGCTTTCTCCCTTGTACGACTTCTTGCACGTTCTGGATGTTTCTCCAGCGTTTCCTGCAGCTTCGCTTTCGCCTGCCAGCATCCCTCTGTGGCTTGGACCACAGAATGCTGCTTCCCGGTACGGCCGTACCTCCACTATCTCTGCTGCGGCCCCCAGCGCTCACACAGTCCTTCAGGTGTGCCTGCTGTGTCTCTCCTTCCTTCACGCCATTCGGTATGTGTAACTCGCGTTCACTAGCTGCTGCATGGAAATGCCTGTTCTATCTCTCTTCACTTTCTCCGACACGTGTCTCTCCCGTTCTGCTGTGTTGAGTCCGGTTGCCATTTTTATATGTCCCGCGTACTTCAGGACCAGAGCAACAACTAGTCTGCACATTAGGTTTCCGGTTTCTCTTAGTCTGCATCAACTCCATCCTCCTCCTCCTCTTCGTCTCAGTACTTGAGGCTTTATGGGAGCTGAAATCCATAGATATTATTGGATTTCTAAAATTATGTTGTTCAAAAGCTTTATATAGAGAAACATCAGAAACAGGAGATGTTATTATGTGTGTAGTGAATTTTTGAGGTATACATGTGAGGTATACATGTACCCTTGTCCAGAGTGACATAAATGAAGGGGTTACAATAAGGGGGATTTGATGATGACAAAACGCCATCAAGAACTTGGGTATTATAAGGTCTTCTTCAGGAGGAAAGGCAAAATACTGGGTCTAGTCTGATGGATACACCACCTCCCCCCTGACAGCTGTCTCCTCCCATGTGATCCTCCCTCATACATCCTCCCTAAGGATCAGGATCAGATGGCGGCTGCTGACCCCTGGCCACATGGGAGGAGGTCTCTGCCGGGGAATCAGTGATGACTCCACCGGATTCATCACAGCCCTTATGAGCAAGAGCAGTTAATAAATCAATGGAATGTTGTTTGCAATCCTTCAATGAGGGAGAGGTCAATAAAAGGTTATCGACATACTGCACCAAAAGCGTACCCTCCTTTGAATGCAAGAGAGTCCAGATCTCTCTTAAGAAATGGGAAAGAGTCCGGCTTTGTAAATATCCCATAGTAAATTTGGAAAACAAAATTGCAACTTTTTATATGAAAACGCAAACAAATGCTGGCTGCTGGGGTGCATAGGTATGGAAAAAAAGCAGAACAGGTCAACCACAGTAAAGTGGTTAGCGATAACCGGGATACAGGACAGATTGGTAACGGTTAAGAACCCCTGGGAAAGTAGGCAGCAACGCTACATGAAGAGCAAAATATAGGAAGAATAAAAGTAATTGCAAGGGCTGCGATTAGATACAATAAATTCCTTGATTAAGCAAGGATTCAATAAAAGGGTGTATACCTTCTTATGCTGGCTTAGAAATGGGATATTGTGCACACATGTGAGAGGGTTGACAGAGTTCAAAGTTATATTTACAGGTTTGGCATTCCACTTGCATTCCATATTATTCACGTGTGGACCATATTTAGGAGGAACAGTGGCCAACAGTCAATGTTGCAATGAGTGTCATTCTGCGTTTACATTTCAGAATTTTATTTTTCTTGTAACAGCCAAAATGTCCAATTGCCGGTGAACATTAATATCAAGGAATAAACTGTCAGGAGAACAAATAATAGTACAGCTCATCTTACACAACACATCTAAACCCAATAGATTTTATAGGAGTACATGGGCTTGATAGAAAAGCTTTGTCTTCAGAAATGGGATCCAAAGTGATAGTTGTAGGGCGAGAAACAGGATAGGGTATAGAAGTACCCTCAATACCAATAGCATTCATTGCTTCACCAGAACAAGGAGCAAGGGGAAATTCAGAAGCTGTCAATGCGTAGCGCGATGCTCTGGTGTCAACAAACATTACATATTTTTTCCACTGACGGAAGAATCAACATATGGGGCATGTTGGTCAGAATCCTGTGCAGTTCCCTTAGGGAGCACTACAGAAGATTACGACTACTGGTGAGAGCAATAAATCCCCTTTGGTATCAGTCCGTACCACAGAGATTTAGTTGGTAGCTGTGGCTGAGCAGTCAGACTTATCTCAAGAGGGAGATGAGCAGTATTCAGGGTTTACACAATAGGCCTACAGCACTATGGCACAAAGAAACACTGACCAAAGCTTTGTATTAAAAAGTAGTTATATATCTATTTTATACACTTCTAATAAAACACATGTATCACAGTCATCAAGCAAGTTAAATTAAGTCAAAGGAAAAATATACACACTCCCAAGTTAAATTGTAGACCAAGTGAGAGCAAAACGACACAGTGAAAACCACACACAAGGGATTCTCTAGCAATTTCTCACAAGGGAGGGAAAACACAAGTTATTCAGAAATACCTTCTTACACACCCTAGCAACACTTCCCATAAGTTTGTGAACCAGTTTAAGCAAGACAGTGCATCACTATAAGCAATACTTAAATGAAAACTGAGCAAAATGGCATTTCACAAGGTTTAAAAAAAGGGAAGGAAAGGGCAGTTGTAAGAAATAGGTGCACCACACAGTTCTAGATGAGAATCAATCTAAAGAAGGCAGATCTAACAAATGTAGCCAGAGTCAGTAGGCCCTTGCCAGAGTCAGTGGTACAGGGCAAGGGCCCAGGAGCAAAATGTTCTTGTAGCTGCAGTCAAGTCTTTGGTTAAGGAATTTGAAAAGGTGGATGCAGAAGTTGAATAAACAATGTTAAGAGAGAGGGGCGGCCAACCCAACAGTTAGGTAAAGAATTTAAAACACCTTTAGTGCTACCGCGAAGAAAGGGCAGCCTGGTGGGACAATGTACCTTTAAATGAAGAAGTGGCTCCTGCAGTGGCGGTTGTTCCTGCTAGTTCCTGCAGTTTCGGTGATCCAGCAGAGGAAGAGAGGCTCCCGTCGTGGAGGAAGGTTCGAGTTACTGCACTACCCAGGGATGAAACCAGCCGCGGTGCTGCCGACGAATAAAAGGTACGCTCCTTTAAAACATGGTCCGGGTGGACTGGTGCCTGGCTATCCGGCATCCGAGTACAGGGTACAGGAGATTCGACCAAGGAAGGTCCGGGAAGGCGATTGGCAAACTGGTTGGTCCCACCAGCTCAAAGGAAGAAGGCTCTTAAAGATGAATATCTTCTCTCATCGTGTGGAGAAAAGTGGTGAGGCGCTGCAGCAGGGCTTCACCGGTGGTTCAGTCGTTGCAGATGTCTTTGGCTTCTCTCCTCTTTGGCTTCTTAGTTCCAGTGGTGACGTCTTGCTCTTACAGTCTTCAGGACCCTGCTTTTATGCAAAAAGATCCCCATTCATACAGCCTAGCTGTCACTCACACAGTGGAGTGGTCATCTTGGCGGGAGACTCTCCAGCCTGTCAGGATAGAGTGCGACATGGGTTGCAGAGGCAACCCTGTCCAGGGGTCCTACTCCCCCTCCCACACAATGGACCCACCCCAGACTCAGTGGTGCCGAAAGGAGGGCTTCTCGTTAGACGCCCGCCAAAAGGACGAACAAAGGATCCCCGACCTGGGTTAGAGTTTAGAGAAAGACACAAGAAAGAAGTTATATTATAGTTCTGGCAAATAAAACCTACCGCAGTCAAGTTAATATTAAAATGTACCGGCGGTATGTTAGAGGCTGTCAGAAAAAAGGTAGCCTCGAAAAATGGGAAAATCCCATAGGGAAATATTTGCGGTCGAATATTTATGGTAGTAACCACTGCCACCAGCCAGAAACTTTTGAGAGAGGGACTGTACGGTACCCTCTCGAAAATGAACATAAGGGAAAAACTATTAACCCTTTCCAGTACCTCCATAGTAAGATGGCTTGTACTGGTTTAGTTCATAGGATTTGACTAGCAAAGTCAATTGGGACTTTACATGCCCTGGGAGACAGTAGTCAGTCCCAGGGTATGGAGTCTATGTTTGGGGGTCGCTAATACACACCTGTGTCACTGCACTGAGGGTGCTGTGTAACACATGTGAATAAAGATGGTTCCTATGGGGTTGAGAAAGATTCCATAGGCATTAAACACAAAAATAGCCTAGAACACACATAGCAACAATGCCTAAGAGTGAGAAAAAGAGTCTCACGCTTAGCAGGTAAAAAGAAACAAACCCTTCAAATCCAGCAAAGCTGCTAGGAGACTATTGGTAAGGGAAATTAGCCATAGAATGAGAATTCTCTGTAACAGTGCAGACAGATTGAGCGGTATTAAAGGAGCAACAATATAACCCCTGGCTGTCCTATTGTGAGTTCAAGATATTCAATGACAAGGGTGTTGGAAATGTCTGGGAGAAAGGTGGATTAGACTGGTTCTGCCATTCAGACTGTTGAGCTGGCAGATTCGGTCTTTCAGATTTCAAATGGCCAAATTCTTTACAACAATTGTACTGGTCGTTGTACACATTCCCAGTTTGTTTTTCTTGGACTCCCGCTTGCCATTATTGAGCAGGAGCTCCTCTTGCTCTTCCCCGCACCATCCCTTGAAATTCAACATTCACACAGTACCTTCCCTTTCTCTGAGATGGCTCAATCTGCTGTATTAATAGAGCCATTCCTTTAGCTTCTGTGTTTTCTTTTGATCTTTCTGCTTTTTGGTGAAAAGTGTTGAACTGCAAAAAGTACCTCAGTTTGATTCTTCCCTTCCCAGGCAACGAGCATTGATTTAATGCCCTTGCCACTTTAGACTGAAGCCTCATAACAAATTGCAATACCACGGCCTGCAGAGCCGTGAGAGTTGCATGTGGAATTCCCGAAAATTGATCAAAACACTTAATATCTCAAGAAGATCTGCAGGAGTCTCGCATTTGTACTGCTTACATGCATTTATTTTGGACCAGACATATGTCTAAAATCTATTGAATCAATCTATGGTTAAAATGTTTCAAATCCTGAGCAATAGGTTCTTGTGCTGGCTAGTTGCATTTTTGTTTAAACACTGGGTCCAAGTATCTGGTGGGATATCAGCTCTCAGTAACTGATTAAGATCAGTGCATGAGGGTTTATAGCAATTGTAAAGGTACAGAAGTATGAGTCATGCACAGTGGTGGCATATTTCTGGGAAAATACTTTTCTTAACACAAAAAAGGTTAGAAAAAGGCCTATCCCTAAACACTGAGGTGTTTCCCTGCCTCAAAGTAAACAAATGAAAATGTCAGGAAGTCCAAAATGTCAACATTGAGTCAAAAACCTACTTCTGCCCCTCACACTTACATTGTAAGATAATTGTGCAAGGGTATTCTTTACTGAATAAAACAATTATCTAGATGTTCTCAATAAAAAGAAAAGATCCCAGATTAACTGGTAGTAAGGGGATAAAAAGAAATGTTAAAAAAACACAAAGTTCCATGACTGCTGTAGAGTTCCTTTACTGAAGACTTTCTTCCATCAAGAGGCAGGATCCCAGATAAGGTAAAGTCTCCACATTTCCAGTCTTTATATCCTATTGACTTCAGATGCCTCTCTGACAAGTTTAGATTTCACTTTATTATTCACAGGGTCTCCCTGGTTTCCAATCTTTTATGTAGGTCTGAGCGTTAGACGCAAAAAGATAGTTTGGCGTCTTCTATTGCCAAACTGGGCAATTCTCAATAAATGTCTTTTTCACAGGGTCCAAACCCTCTTGCCTTTAGACCTTGGTTTCTAATGTGGGTGTGGATCCCAGACTTGCACAGTGGTGTTATTCCCTCTTGATTTCCTCTGCTACCAAGTGAGCAACTGGTTTTGGTTCTTTTTCGGGCCACAGACCCCCTCTTTTGAGTGCAGTTCCCAGACTCGCACAGTGGCGTTACTGTGATGCTGGAAATGCATTGGAGGGACAGGGATGTCCTGTAGTCCTTTTTCATATGTGTTCTGTATTCTTTTCTGCCCAGAAGTCTTGTGGGACTCCTGGCAGTGCAGCTCTTCCTATTTTTGGATTGGTGTACAGATCCTTGGCATACCCTTATGGCACCCATGGGTGGGGCTACAACCCTGTGCCCCTAGTGTAGGTTTCTGGGCACCTGTGTGTGTCCCACAGTGCAGGGTACGGGCTGGTGGCAGCTCCGTGCTGAATTTACAGGTGCCCTGCGCATCCTCCATTTTGGGAAGCCCAGGCCCTGTCGTTGGAATCAGTGGAGTCCTGATAGGAAACAAGATGGCCCCTGTGGCCTCTTGCTTTCTATCGTCTGTTACCTTACTTTTCAAAAAGTCTTGGGAAGCCCTGACTGTGTCCTTTCCCCCTGACTGGCTGTTGGTTGGAAGTTCCATATATGGTGTTGTGGGGAAGTCCAGGCCAGACTGCCCGGAGCCTTCCCAATGACTGTATGTTGTGGGTATGCCTGTGGGGTGGGACCTGGGTGAATGGAGTGTGTGACAAATCTGCATTCCGTGTTATGGGTGTCTAGTATCTGGTGATTGACACAATGACTGTGACAGACTTGCCCGAAACTGGTATGAATACAGTGTGTAGTGCTGAATGGCAAAGTGCTTGTCCGAATCCACATTCTGTGTTGTGAGTGTCTGGATGGAGAAGAATGGCCTGAATGCACTATGAGCCGATTGGCTGCCCGACTGCCTGAATGCCCTTCTGAATAATTGGTTGCCTGGGTGTGACCCAGCAGAGTGAATGGGAGATCAATAGTCTATCTGGGGGCCTCTCACTGCTAGAAATCGTTCCGAAGCTGAAGTTGAAACTGATGTTTAACTTTGAAGCCCACTGGAAGAAGACTAACTGCTGCTGTCCTTTGCTAATCTGAAAGCTACTGTGCCTTCAAGGAACTGATCAAGGGACGACCTGGCTTGGAGACCTCTTCCTGAGCTACGAGGGAACATCGTGCACCAGCTGATCTTTGCCAAAGCTCCCTGGTAGACAGACCTGCGAAAGGCTGCCGCCCGGAAAAGGGGACCGCCGAGGAGAACGGAGAGAAGCACCAGACAGCTGTCCGCCGTCGCCGACCACCGTCGCTGACCGGAGCCATACTGCTCCCTTTGCCGAAGAACGGCTTTATCCAAGGACTCCCTTGTTCATCACCGTCGACCATTTCCATCCTGCCGGAGAAAGTCAAGGCCGCTGACGACCGAGGAGAATCCGCTGGTGGGTTTCCCGCCACCCAAAGACTTCAGAGACGCCGACAAAGCTACTGAAGCCAGCCCTGGTCCCGTCCCATTCGCCGACGCCAGAGCCTGATGACCCGACGCCCTTGCTGGGCCAAAGTTCTTCAGTGACACTTTGCGTCAACGAACATTCGTCGCCGAGGTGCACTGCACACCTCAGCTTGCAGGACGTTTTTGACCGATCATCAACATGCACCGCAAGAACCGAGCTGCTGCGGCAATGACAATTTTCACCCTGTTTTCTGATGGGATCTCGACGATATGTGGCTCCTGCCTTAAAGGGAGCTGCTCAAGAAGGATCCGTCGATGACCCGATGTCGAACTCTGCTATTCCAGGTACATTGGGGTTGCAGAACTGTATAGAAGGAAATAAGACTCATTGAACAATATATGGACTGTGCTTGTATTATATCTTTGATTACAGCTTGCCCAGGTGGGGGGATCTCCACATAGAACTGTGTCTAGGTAACAGGGCCAGTATTCTGCCTAATTGTTTAACCAACTGCTTTCCTCCTATGTCTATTGTTGGTTCACTTGATTTACGAATTTGTGTGACATTTTAAGTACAGTTGATGAACTTTAACGAAATCATAGTAACTGTGGTAACACGTAAAACTGTATATAGTTGGCATCATAGATTAACTGAGCACAAAGTGTGTTATACCTGTGTATATAACCTGAATCTTATCTTATTTATATAAAGAACTGTTTTCACTAATACAGTGTGTGGACATTCCTTTGTGGGTGCTTGGGGACTACACTGTACTTAAGAACCAGCCTGCATCACCTCCTGAGAGCTAAGCCTTGATTGCTCGTCCATTGCTACCAACAAAAGATAATCTTGGCTGGGGTCCTCTGTGCCTCTCCTCTGCTATATAGAGAGCAGGATTACAGGCACCCACCTCTAGTCTTTACAGTTACACCCCTTGTTCAGATGGATTTCTGAACTCTGACCTGGTGGGAAGAGGTTCAGAAGGCCAACCTAGTTTCTTGGAACAGGGTAACCTTCTGGACAAGCCAGACCAGTCGAGGTAGCTATGTTGGCAGTCAGGATTAGGTCTCAGGAGGGGTGAGGGTGACTGAAAGATCTCAATGAGCAGACAGAGTAAAGGACACTTACAAATCACTCCCAGTCAGGTGTGTATATATATATATATATATATATATATATCAAAAATACAAATACATTTATTCCGAGGCCTTTGCAATTCAACACACAGTAAGAAAATCACAGCAATACCATTAAACCAACACAATCCTATCTATACAAGACCAATGGGGTCTAAAGGGTGAATGCACCAAACGGGTCCACAACCTAAACAGGGAAGGAAGCAGGCAGTGCTAATAGTCTTTAGGCCCTTCTGCATCAAACACAATCCTAACTGAAAGGCAGTCCATTCCCTAAAATGAGGGAAGCCAAATGCTCAAATGTACTTGCGAAGCTGGCACACGCGGTAGTTCAAATGGGCAAAACAGGGTCTTTTGTAGGGGCTGTAGCAGCTCAGGAAGGTAGGTGAGGTGATGCAGAATAGGTTCCCATTATTCGAGGAGGGCCTCCACTTGAGGGCAGAGTTGATTCCAAGAGTTTGGAACCGTTTGCTAGTTCGCACTAGCAGTGGAAAGGAGAGGGGCCCTCAGGGGCCACTCATGCATGAAAATGTATGGATGCGCTAAGGGCCATCAGTTAGGGTTGCAATTACTCACCGACCCCTGGAGCACTGCGGACCAAACTGCAGCAGTCGAGTGCACTTCGGTTGAAGGTTCAAATGCGGCAATCTCGCGGCTCTGCAGCTTTCAGCGACGAAGATAAAGCATTGATTCACCTATGGGACAGTGGCAATTTCTCCGCTCCTGGTGGATGGATCAGGCTAGTTCTGCTGCAGCAGGCTTCAGGGCACAGAGGACCACAGCTGCAACGAACTTGCAAAGTTTGTCACCACGGCTGGGCGGCACGGCAACCGCGTAAACTTTGTTTCGGGTGCACTCACTTTACTCCAGGCTTGGGAACGCCAAGTGTACGAAATTCGGTGTGAGAGTGTCGTAAACACAGAGCTTGCGATGTGCCATGTTTCAAGGGCCTCCTTGAAACGGCAGCGGTATCAGGGCAAAACATCTGCGCAAGCTGGTTAGTCCACTGGTTGGCCCAGGGACACTTTCGAAAAGGCTTACTTGCAGGTTAAGATGAAGGCGCAAAGAATAGTTGGATCCCACTATTCTAATGGGTTGAAGCGTCTTCGCAAACCTTCTATGACGACCAGATGCAGAGGGATCCAGCGGGATGACCTCGGATTCTGGGTGCCAAACCTTCCAGCCGGTCACCAGCGGTTCCTTGACTCGTCGTCTTAGTTTCAGGATACTTGGATTCTATCGTTCCTTCAATGAAAACTCCACAGATTAACATGGTATGGTTGTTCGGGGCCCTCTCTCATCCAGAATCTCCTTCGCACCAAAACAAAGAGGAGCCAATGGGAGATCTGCTCACATACAGGCATACCATACGTGGACCAATCATGGACAACGGTGGTCCCAGGCATTCAGAGCACTCCAGACTCTCTGGCATCCAAGATGTGTATTGGAACCAAACGTTCCAGCAGTCAGGAAAGCACCACGCTCACGCTCTCGTGCTAACAGATCAACCTGGCAATGCAGGCCTTCGCCCACTTCCTCCAATCCTCTGTGCTAATCACGTAAAACTCCAAGCACACAACGCTGGAATTTGTCTCGCAAAGGTAAAACCCCTGCGTGCCGCGTCTCGTTCCGGGACCGCTGGGGGTTGTCTTGGAAACGCTGGAAGCCTATCCACAGACTCCCATTGGTTCATGCACGGCGAGATGTCGTGCGTCAAGTCCGCTGATGCCTTAAAGACTCTGCCCTGGGTTCAGAACGCTGCTTCTGAATTCCGTTTCCAGTGGCTTCTTCATTGTTGTTTACCCTGCTCTTGTGAAATAGAGCCTGGATGTGTGAAGGCGCACTCAATATTAACCGGTTCAGTATAGTAATATATCACTTCACTAATTTTCAGATTTAAGTTCAAGGTGCTCCCAGTAAGTAGAGTGCTCCCTCTACTGAACAAATGAAAAGATAAAACGGTGCAACGAAAAACCTTGTTGGACAAACTAGGGCAAATAAAACTTTGCTTCTATTTGAACTTAGTTCAAAAGATACTTCTTCAAAGTTAATCATTCAATTGTTACAGATATTCATAAAAATTAACCTTTTTGCAAAAACATTTATTATCATTTACCATGATTTTATGATTTGATCAAAAACATATATCAAAATCAAAACTTTCTTAATAGCACTTTTGTTGTACTTTTACACATTTGTAATTTCACAATACAAATCTCATTCACATATTATTATCATATGTTTCAAACTGTATCGGTAGATGAAATCCAATAATCTTGATAGGAGATCTCGCTGGAAAACCTATCTTTAAACTACGCGTTTCGGGCTAAATGTGCCCTTCTTCAGGTTTTTAGAAAATTGGATTGGCTTGGTATTTACTGTAAAACCAATATTTTGTCTCAATTATTTAACTTAAACTTCTAGGTAATAAATAATATTACTGAGGTCGCTCAATTCAAATAAACTAACTTGAGAGTCGGTTTCCCATTTAAAGAAAGGCTTGCTGCCCATATGGGTGAAATTCACTAATAATGCTGTAAAATAAGGACAAAACAAAGTCTATTGTCACTAATCAAAAAGCTTTTTTTTAGAGGTGAATGTTGAGGTACAGAGGGAATAGGCGCTGGGTCCCCCAGCATATGACCTAGTTTATGTAATATACGTTTGCGGTCAATAAATTTAGGAAAGTGCAACTCACCAATTGGCGAGTATTTCAGTTGTACTCTTAATGCCTTGTTAATCTGTCGATGCTTACATCGTTATTGGTATGCTCCTGGAAAGTAAATTTAGCGGTGATTTAGGATACACGATAGCTAAAATCATTGATTCTAACATGTCTGATATGATAGTACGTATATTTTATAAGGCTCCTACCTTGTAGGTATTCCAAACTTGAGCATTTTTGCAGTACGGCAAAGGTATTCATAGCGCCGAGAGGCTGCTGGTGTGTACGGAGTATTTTTTATTTTCGGATTCGCCTTCTCTACAAACCTATGGTTACAGAGATGTTTTTTAGCTTTGTCATATCTACACTGACAAGTTGACATTCTACGATCGCGGCAAACTGCAGTAGGTGAGCTTACCTTCCGATTCCTGTAAGTCGTTCGTCTAAACAGGTCTGAACAGCGTGAGCTGCTGCTGCCTGTGTTGCTCGTAGGAGCGGTGCTGCAGAGCATGTGGCTAAGCAACCGGGTAAACTCGTAGTTCTTATTCTACGTAACAAGCTAGTGTGTGCCGATTTGGGCACCATATTGGGGGGACCCAAATGAACACAATTCCTCATAAGGGCTGCTATGTATTAGTAATTACAACCACAAGGGCGAACATAGCAGAAAAGTATGGTGATTTAAATATAAAAAATATCGAGATGAAAATCTGTTAACCCCTAAATCACTTGAGATTGGTTGCTCGAAAGTCAATTGTTCACTATACGATCCTCTTAAATATAACGCTAAAGCACAGAGTATTGGGCCTGCTAATTTTTGTCTTGTATTGACACGATTTGGCTGTATGTCTCATGTAACATATTTGTAATACCTCAATTTTTACATTAGGTGCCTCCATATTATTTCGAGATTTTTACATTTGATTCTCAGATCGACAATTGGGTTGAATCATACTTACTCTTCCATGGATGAGACATTCACCAATATGTTCACTTAATTCTGGCACAATACCTAATACGTGACTCACAACTGTATGTGTGTTAAGAATTCATCACATTTGTTTTGATTACATAAACAAGTCCATCTCTGTCAAGAAAACATGTCTATAAATAGCAATTCAAGTCCCACTCTAGATTTATCCCTCTAGGATTCATTGTGTCGAGCTTCTCAATCCAAAATATTTCTCTCTGTTGTAATAATTGGATGATATTTCCTCCTCTTCTTGGTAATTTAACATGCTCCAAAATGACAAACTGGATTTGTGCAATTGAATGTTTTGCGGCATCAAAATGTTGAGCTACTGGAGATTTAATTGTATGATTCTGAATATTTGATTTATGTTCACCCCATTGAGTTTTCGCTTTCCTACTTGTCAGTCCAACATAGTATAAGCCACAAGGGCATTTGATACCATATATAACGTTCTTTGTGTCACAAGTGGAAGTGTGTTTTAAGGAAATCTTTTGTCCAGTATGGGGATGGTTAATGGAATTTCCTTTCATAAGATTGTTGCAGGAACTACATGTTGTTCTTTAGTTTGGCAATATCTCTGACTGAAATCGGATTTGATCAAATGATCCTTCAGTGATCTACTTTAGTTGTATGCAAATAAAGGGGTTGACAGAAACAGCTTAGCAAGTGTAGAATCCTGGGACAATATCTCCCAATTCTTTTTGACTATTTTCTTTATTGTGTTACTTTGTTGAGAGTAAGTGGTGACATATACCAATTCAGTATTAGTAGTTTTCTCTTTCGTCATAAGTGATTCTTCTCTTGAGATATTCTTCACTGCTGTTGCATGCCTGTTTAAGGTTACATTATCATATCCTCTTTTGATGAATTTGTCTCCGAGTTCATTTGCTTTCAACTCATATTCAC
Source organism: Ambystoma mexicanum (assembly GCF_040938575.1). Lineage (NCBI taxonomy): Eukaryota > Metazoa > Chordata > Amphibia > Caudata > Ambystomatidae > Ambystoma > Ambystoma mexicanum. The sequence continues at coordinate 965,524,343 of NC_090928.1, read as the reverse complement.
CTTCTTCCGAGATGATACGTCTGTATCTCAAAAATTGACTTAGTGGGATACTTGATATAGTCTTTCTTGGGTGGAAACTAGTTGCTAGAAACAGACTTTTCCTGTCTGTATCTTTCGTAAAGATTGTTGTTTCCAATTTGTTATTTTTCAGGTATATCTGGACATCCAGAAACTCCATGGTGGTCCTGCTGAATTTATATGTAAACTTGATTTGTGGGGCTAAATTGTTCATAAAGTCAAAAAAATTCTAGAAGCTTTTTTCATCCCCTTTCCAGATGCCGAAAAGATAGTCAATGAATCTTGTTACCTGGACCCTGTTTTGTATCTTGTCTTCTCTTTTCTGTGTCCTCGGCTCTTCTGCATTGATCTACAGCTATGGTTTTCGACCCGGAGCGACCAATGGACTTTTTCGTGTTCTGTTTTGTCATTGTTTGATCTCGGATTGCCTACATCTTTCCCTCAAACTGTTACCTCGAATCACAGAACTTTTTGGACTTTCTTTGAACCATTGCTTGGATTAAGGACTTGATTACAGGCGTCCTAGTTTCGTCTGTATTAGATGGAAATCAGGACTCTTGCAGGCGTCCTCGTGCCATCAGGGATAGTGTGATACAGGACTCTTTGCTACTTAGATCACCTCCACTGTACAGAATAAGGACACTTGAACATTCTCCAGGAAATACCGCTCTTCGAATGGAAAACACTGGTAAGATCGGTACTCTACTCTAGTGCATTTCTACTGCCTTATAGTAATGTGCTAGCTTATAATTCTGGTTATATTTCCAGGGTTACGCTTTCCATATACCTTGACAATATCACTAGCAGACACCCAAACCCCTCTTTATTGAGTATTACTATCGTTTTTATTTTAGTATACTCTGGTGTGTTCTTGGCTAATCTCTTGTTGTTTTCCTTGCAGCCAATGGTGTACCAGGGCGTAACTCATTTTCGGGCAATACTCCCCTCAATCTGTCCTTTCATACGCTTGAGGGGTATATTGTCAGAAAGACCCAATAACTTCACGACGTGTCAATAACTGCCATTCAGTTCTGTCTTTAGACGCTACATCTAACATATTCAGAAGCCTTACCTTACCATGGAGCCAGCGGAAGACCCGTTAACGGTACTGACTCAGTTGGTGGCAGATTTACGAGCAGATGTGAGCGTAGCTCATGATGCTACTCAACGTTGTATCAATGAGTTACAAGCTGGCATGCAATCCAGGACAGGGGCCTCTCCCTCTGTTTCAGGTTAGCCTCAGGCGAGGTTCCACCTAGACAGGAGAACGTCTCTGTCTACATGGCGGCGCAGTTCCCTTTGGCCCCACCTGAACATTGTTTGGGTGATCCAAAAACCTTCCGGACATTTATTAACCAATGTCGTTTACACTTCTTGTGTAGACCCACCTCATTTCCAGATGCTACTACCAAAGCAGCCTTTGTACTGTCCTATTTGGGGGGTACTGCTGAAGTTTGGGCTAACCCTCTGTTGGAACAAGGCAGTCATTTGCTTCACGATTGTGACGTGTTAATAGCGGCTATGTCCTGCGTTTTTGACACGCATTACAAGTCTCAGGCTACTGATCTGGAACTACTTTGCCGGCAAAAAGGGCTAAGGTGTTGGATACGCCTTTCTTGGGTTACTTGGCTAAATTCAACGAGCTAGTAGCGGAAATGGGTTGGCCGGACGAAAAGAAGGGGGCATTGTTCTATAAAGGCTTGTCTGATCCATTGAAGGATGTATGTGGTGGCTACGGTACCAGTGTTTCCTACTGCGTTCCCCGAGCCTGTGGATGTTGTTCTACAAATAGATGCACGCAAGGCCGAACGTAAAGGGGAGAGGAAAGCACCATCATCAAACCCTCCTACCTTAATGCCTGCAATGCTTTCTGAACCCATGCAAATAGGGGCATTGCGATGTCCACTATCCACTGATGAGAGGGTACACTGTAAAAGAAACAATTTATGCTTCTATTGTGGATAATCAGAACATTTTCTACGATTGTGCCCCAAAAAACCCAAGAAGGCGGCCAACAATAGAAGGAGTCAAATTGTCAAGCGAGAACGTCCAGGACTCCTCGGGTCTTGTTCCATTTTCTGTTCCTGCTACCCTTGCTTTTCCTTCCAGGGCGTCATGGTCTGTTAAAGTTATTGTAGATTCCGGAGCCACTGGGAACTACATGGATGCACAATATATACGAGACAATGCTGTACCTGTGGAGCCCAAGTCATGTCCCGAGTTGGTCAATGCAGTGGATGGTACTACATTTCTCTCAGGCTTAGTTACAGAACACACTGTTGACCTTACTATGACCCTTCCCTCGGGGCATACAGAGGTTATTACTTTTGATGTCATTACAGTCCCAGAGTTCAAGATCATCCTTGGATTACCATGGTTAATGCTGCATAACCCCGTTAGTGATTGGTGCTCAGATTCCATGGATTTCGTCTCTGCCTTTTGTAGGAACATCTGTTTTTCTGCTCAGGCACCTACAACTGGTCCCAGTGCCATGATTTTGGAATCAGCCCCTGTAATTGGGGCTATCGCAACCGTTTCCTTGCCCAGGGAATATGAGAAGTACAGGGACGTTTTTGACAAGAAGGGGGTGGAAGTGCTTCCTCCGCATAGACCCTATGACTGTCCTATCGACATGGTCCATGATGCCACTATACCTTCGGGTCGCACTTACTCTCTGACTCAAAAGGAAGATGCTGTATTAAAGGAATACTTGGATCAAGCATTGAGGTCGGGGTTCATCGAGCTTCTCGATCACCCGCGGCCTCCCTCCTCTTCTTTGTTCCTAAAAAGGAGGGGGACTTACGTCCCTGTATAGATTACAGGGCTATGAACGCGGTCACCATCCGCAACCAGTATCCAAACCCATTCATCTCGGTCCTCTTAGACCAATTAGGCTCTTCTGTTCTTTTCACGAAACTGGATTTACGCAGGGCCTCTAACTTGGTACGAATGAGAAAGGAGATGAGTGGAAAACGGCATTCAAAACCAAATATGGACTCTATGAATACTTGGTCATGCCTTTTGGCCTGTGCAATGCTACTGCCACATTTCAGTGTTTCATTAATGATGTTTTCAGGGATCTGCTGGATCATTATGTCATAGTATATTTGGACGACATCGTCATATATTCACCTTCATATGAAACACCTGTTCTGCATGTATCCACAGTCTTACAACGGTTACGTGAGAACAACCTCTATGCCAAATTTGAAAAATACATCTTCCACGCTACCCAAGTGGAATTCCTGGGGTATGATATTACAAGTGAAGGGGTCCGGATGAGTAACACTAAGGTCAAAGCCATACTAGACTGGCCTGTTCCTACCTCTGTTAAATCCCTTCCATCTTTCCTGGGTTTTTCTAACGTCTATAGACGATTCATCCGTTCTTTTTCAGCTACTGCTGCCCCTCTAACAGCTCTCACTAGCTCAAAGCATTCCTTCATCTAGACTGATGAAGCTCAATGTGCTTTTGATACTCTCAAAACTGCTTTGACTTCAGCTCCTGTATTGCAGCACCTTGACCCTGGTCGGCCATTGTACGTTGAGGCCAATGCCTCGGATCAAGCAGTGGGGGCTGTCCTATCACAGGTATGTGCTGATAGGGTTTTCTTCACCCTGTGGCCTTTCATTCCAGGAAGTTAACGAAAAATGAGACCAATTACACCATCACCGAGCAAGAACTGTTAGCGGTTCGGGGTGCCTTTACAGTCTGGAGGCATCACCTTCTTGATACTAAAACTCTGGTGCAAGTATATACAGACCACCAAAATCTGCTTGCCCTACAATCAATAAAATGCACCACAGCTCGCCACGCCAGGTGGCACAAATTCTTTTCCATGTTTAATTTCGTGCTCACCTACCGTCCAGGTTCTCTACATTTAAAAGCAGACGCCCTGTCTAGGATACACGGGAGGACCGTTCAAATGCTTGGGAGGGGACTGTTTTACAGCCCTGCCATGAAGTCTGCTCTTGTACCCTTGATTCATCGTTAAAGACTATGCTGCTAAAATGGGTAGCTACTAACCCTCCTGAGATACCAGACTACAACATAGATCTAGTCCAATCTCTGCCTTACCTCCAAGGGCGTATCTACTTACCAGATGCAGAGACCTGGTTAGTAGCGTTGAAGTGGTGTCATGATGCGTTGATGGTCGCACACACCGGTCATCGCAAAACTGGCGAGCAATTGAAACAATGGTGTTGGTGGCCTTCCATGAACAAGGATGTTGCGGAATACATTGACACCTGTTCGGTGTGTGCCCAATGCAAGGGTTCCTCCTCGAAGCCCATGGGCCTGCTACAGCCGCTACCCATACCTAAGAAACCCTGGGTCATGATCTCCATAGATTTTGTAGTCGAATTTCCATTGGTCCAGGGATACGGTACCATCTGGGTGGTCATTGATTATTTTTCCAAAATGGCCCTGTTTATCCCATGTAGAGGCCTACCTAAGGCTCCATTTCTGGCAGAGTTGTTTCTGAATAACTTATTTAGACGTTTTGGCTTCTCAGACATAATTATTTCTTATCGAGGTGTGCAATTTACCTCCCATTTTTAGCGGCATCAGACTATTGGTTTGGGTATCGATGGGAGGTACTCAACTGCTTACAACCCTGAAACCGATGGGCAGACCGAATGTGCTAACGCTACGTTGGAACAATTTCTTCGTTGTTTGACTATGCAACATCAGGAGTCTTGGCTGTTGGTCTTGGGGGCTGCTTAGTTCGCCTACAACAACTCTGTTCATGAATCTACAGGTTCGTCTCCGTTCTTAGCCCTCTATGATCAGCAACACAGAACCCTTCCATTGGATCTGATGCGCATATCAGATAATCTGGCTGTACAGGAGGTTGTCCGGGATTTCCAGGTTCTACGTAAGTAGATCATTGAACAATTAGAGTTGGCTCAACAGCGTGCTAAGTTCCACGCTGACCGCCATCGGGCTCTGGCACCTGACTATCAGTCTGGGATGTTGGTTTGGTTGTCCTCTAAGAACCTACGTGTTCCGATTCGCAAGTGCCTGGTACCCCGTTTTTTTGGGTCCTTTCCCCATGAAGTCTTTGCTGAATCCCTTAGCAGTGAGACTAGATTTGCCCCATCATTGGAAGATCCACCCCGTTTTTCATGTCTCCCTTGTTAAACATTGTCATGCTGGTACTCTGCTTCCTTCTCGTCCTGCATCTGTCCTGGTTCAGGGCGGAGAAGAATACGAGGTTCATGCCATTCTGGATTCCAAGATGATTCGGGGGATCCAGCATTTTTTAGTGGACTGAAAGGGATATGGTCCTGCGGACCGCACTTGTAAATGCGACTCAGGCTCCCATGCTCCTGAATTGTTGACCCGTTTTATGGCCTCCTGGCTCCGAGATCTCTCTTTGGGGGAGGATGCTGTCAAGAAAGCACCACGCTCACACTCTCGTGCTAACAGATCAACCTGTCAATTCAGGCCTTCGCCCACTTCTTCCAATCCTCTGTGCAAATCACGTAAAACTCCAAGCACACAACGCTGGAATTTGTCTCGCAAAGTTAAAACCCCTATGCGCCGCATCTCGTTCCGGGAACAATGGGGGTGGTCTTGTAAATGCTGGCAAACTATCCATTGACTCCCATTGGTTTATGCACGGCGAGATGCTGTGCGTCAAGTCAGCTGATGCCTTTAAGACTCCGCCCAGGATTTAGAACGCTGCTTCTGAATTCCGTTTCCAGTGGTGTCTTCATTGTTGTTTACCTTGCTCTTGTTACATCGACCCTGATTTGCATATGGACTGCTCTTTTCTGTGTCCTCGGCTCTTCTGCATTGATCTACAGCTTCGGTTTTCGACCCGGAATGACCAACGGACTGCTTCGCTTTCTGTTTTTGTCAATGTTTGATCTCGGAATGTGACCTCGGATTTTCACATCGGATTGCCTTCGTCTTGCCCTCGAACTGTTACCTCGAAGCACAGAACTTCTTGGACTTTCTTTGAACCATTGCTTGGTTTAAGGACTTGGTTACAGGCGTCCTTGTATCGTCTGTGTTAGGTGGAATTCAGGACTCTTGCAGGCGTCCTCGTGCCATCGGGGATAGTGGGTTACGGGAGTCTTTGCTACTTGGATTCACCTCCACCATACAGAATAAGGACACGTGAATATTCTCCAGGAAATACCGCTCTTCGAATGGAAAACACTGGTAAGATCGGTACTCTACTCTAGTGTATTTCTACTGCCTTATAGTAATGTGCTAGCTTATAATTCTGGTTATATTTCCAGGGTTACGCTTTCCATATACCTTGACAATATCACTAGCAGACACCCAAACCCTTCTTCAGTGAGTATTACTATTGTTTTTTATTTTAGTATACTCTGGTGTGTGTTCTTGGCTAATCTCTTGTTGTTTTCCTTGCAGCCAGCGGTTGACCAGGGCGTAGTTACTGTCCTTTCGTGCTCTTGAGGGGTATATTGTTAGAAAGACCTAATAACTTCACGACGTGTCAAAAACTGCCATTCTGTTATGTCTTTAGACGCTACGTCTAACACCAGCCTACATCCTGTGGGCATGCACACAAGGCATGCAGAAGCCAGCGAAAGCTTGGTGCTTTGCGGGAAATTGCATGCCCAAATAAGGACTGACCCGGGTCGGCTCATCCTGGAGAAGGTGAAGGGGCAAGATGGCCAAAGGACAGGACAAAGAACCTTGTGGCGTGGCCATTTTGGAGCCAGCCCACCTAACTGTGCTAAACGCAGTAATTGCGCTTTACCTGGCAAGAAAGGGTTAAACATATGCGAAATGATAAGCTGCCACTAGCCCTGGACAAGGCACACCTGTACGTCTCCTAAAAAAATCCTTTGAGAGTATCTAGGGCCTTTGGAACGGATTAGACCCAAGTGCACTGTACTGTAAGGTACATTGTATACTCGTTACATGTTGCAACATAAGAAATAAAGGCACACTATCTCTATCTGGATCACTTATCAACGCCAGATCCCTAGTAGCCCATGCTTCTGAAATTGCAGACACACTACACAATGAGAATCTAGACCTACTAGCCGTAACTGATACTTGGCTCCATGATGCGGCAGGTCCTGCCCTCATGATAGCAATAGCCGAGGGCTACCAGATACTCAGAGTGGATAGGCTTAACTCTCGCGGTGGCGGCCTAGCCATCATCGCCAAAACTAGCCTCTCCATTAGACTTGCCACTCCAACTACATGTCCCTCATGCGAAGTGCTCACGGCTAAACTTCCGCTATCTAACAACCGTACTTTAACAATCCACTTGATATACAGACCTCCTGGCCCACCAGGAACCTTTGAGGAGGACCTTACAGATATCATAACTAGCAACACTAAAAACCACTCACAAACCCTGCTACTGGGGGATTTCAACCTCGACTTCAATGAGATTGGAAACAAACACACCCAAGCCATAGTTGCACTTCTCAAAGATCCTGGACTCTCACAAAAAGTCCTATCCCCTACCCACATCAAAGGCAGAACTCTGGATTGGGTGGCTGACTTGAACTGTAACATTATTATTACAGATAATGCACCACAATTATGGTCCGACCATCACCTCATTACTTTCTCAGCCACACTCGACCTCCTTAGTCCTAAAACCATTGAGATGGCACCACCACTCCCCACAAGAAGTAAAAAGGACATCACAGCAGAAAAACTACTCCCTCACCTCCTCCCTTCTCTGAACAACACTAATAATAATGCTGACCCTAAATCTTTAGTGGAAATCTTCAATACTGCCATGTCCCAAGCCTTGGACTCCACCGCTCCACTAAAAATGAGCAAAGCCAGACAAAAATCCCACCTCAACTTAAAGAGTTAAGATTACAGAAAAGAAAACTGTAATCTATCTGGCGCCACTCCCCGACTACTGTCAATAAGGCTAAATTAACAGAATTCTCCAAACACTACAAAAAAGAAATAACCAACACAAAAAAAATATATTCAATGATAGAATTGCAAAAGCTAGTTCCAATACTAGGGAACTGTTCTCCATCCTCCGCGAAATGGAAGTCCCAACTCCACCGGCAGACACTGTCCCTAAGGACAAGCCATGGTGCACTGCAATTCAAAAAGCCCTCCTAAACAAAATCACTACACTCCAACAGAAAATAGCAATTAAAAAAGCCGCTCTGCCCCCTCTGAGCAACAACCATCCCCTGACACAGGGCATAACAAAACTACACCATTTACCTTTAAAGAAATCTCTATTCTTGATACGGAAAAAATAATTCTCTCTCTAAAACCATCTAACTGCAAGGGCGACAGCTGCCCGGCACAAATTATAAAGGATGCGGCTAGAGACCTTGCCCCATTTATCTCCAAGCTCATAAACGCTTCCTTTAAAACCAATACAGTACCTAATAACCTCAAAGAATCCTGGGTCCTTCCCCTGCTTAAAAAACAAACACTAGACCCCACCATCCCCACCAACTATAGACCGATTACCACTGTCCCCTTTCTACTTAAAATTATTGATAGAGTAGCCTATATTCAAATTCAGGAATACCTAGAATCTAATCACCTACTAGGATCACGACAGTCTGGCTTCCGCCCACTCCACGGCAGGGAAACTGCCCTGCTAGACCTTAAGACTCAAATTGACGAGTTGAAGGACAAGGGACAAACAGCTATGCTACTTCTCCTGGACCTCTCTGCAGCGTTCGATCTAGTGGATCATGCAGTCTTATGCAACCATCTTAGGTCAGCGGTGCACTTTTCAGGGGAAGCCATAGCCTGGGTACAATCCTTCCTGGCCAACAGGACATTGCAAGTCTTTTCCCCACTAGCGGCTGGTGACCCCACTCAAATTTCCTGTGGAGTACCCCAAGGATCCTGTGTCTCACCCACTATGTACAACATCTTTACTAAGCCTTTGTTCGACAAATTGGACAGACTAGGTATCACCTACACAAATTATGCAGATGATACCCAGATCCCCATTCCCCTTTAAGGTAACTTTTTGGAGGACACAGCCTTAGTAAACAGAGTATACCTCCTCATTCAGGCATGGATGGCATCTCATGGCCTCTGCCTGAATGACAATAAAACTGAGATACTAATCCTAGGCTCTGAAACTAACATTGGAAAAACTTAGCCCTAGCTATACCACCTTCAATATCGACAACAATCTTATCAAGGTGATGCCAGTGGTCAAAACACTAGGCTTCTATCTTGATGCCACTTTCTCGCTTAAGAAACAAGTCAACTCACTCGCATCCTCCACAGCTTATACCTGTAAGCTTATCCGAGCATGTAGACCATTCTTCTCTACCTCGAGTTGCATCACCTTGGCCAATGCCCTTGTAATGTCGAGATTAGACTACTGTAACGCTCTCTACTCAGGTGCCAACAAAAATATCATCGACAAAATACAAAGAATGCAAAATAATGCCCTAAGAGCAGCCCTGAATATCCCTAGGAGAGACCACATCTCAGATGCTAGAAGAGAGGTTAATTGGCTAAACATATCTCACAGGATACTCCTAAAAACAGCCTCCCTCACCTCCAAATGCTTAAACAACTTAGCCCCACCCTACCTTGCTGAAAGGATAAACAGAAGATCATCCACACGTCCAACGAGAGCAGCCAATGCCCATACCCTGGAAACACCTAGATTTAAACGAAGGAGGATCTAGCTTCCCAGTTATTGCAGCACAAACTTGGAATGCATTACCGCATGACCTCAGAAAGGAACAACCATATCCTAAATTTAGACTCAATGTAATTAAATGGCTACGAACGAATGACTGTTAGCTTACCTTGTCGGCATCTTGCACTCCTGTCTCTGCTGCATGCCTTTTACCGTGCTTCCTTCCGTATGCCACTGTAACTATCCCGGCAGCACCTATTTTCTAACTGTTTTGTATATTATATGCTTCTTTGTACACATTCTGTAACTAAGTTTAAGTTGTCTTGACCTCTACTGCGCCCAGCTACCTAATGGGTTTGGCGCGCAATACCAAATAAATAAACAAACAAAGTCTCCCAGTACTGACTGTCTTAAAGGCATGTCAGTTTCCCCATAAAAAAGTGAGTGAAAAAGCCCAGATGAGTGCAGCAGAAGGCTGGGCTCCTCTGGTAAAGTCAGACTATGGAAAGCAAAAAGTTGAGTGGTACACAACTGGAAGGAAAATTACACGTGAAATGAAAATCTTTCCTAACACAACTTCTGTTCCCTTTGCTCTTGAGTAGCTAACTGTCTTTGGGGGTCATTCCGAGTCAGGTGGTACGGGGATACAGGGCACTGGTAAGGAGACTGGTGCCGGTAATCCCCTACTGCCCGATTCCGAGGTCCCCTAACGGGAACCGTAAGGGACGTGTGGTCGGACCACACGTCCCTTACGGGTCCCGTTAGGGGACCAGAGCGCAAATAACGGGCTTGCCATTCGCGAGCCCGTTATTTGCGCCCTCCACATTCACATTGAGCTCTATGGGGGCTCAGATGGAAATGGTTTGTTCAATGGGGACTTACCGGTCCCTCCAGGGTTGAAATGGACCGGTAAGTCCCCCTTGAACAACACCGGAGTCGGTACCGGTATGGGAGGCAGCCATGGAGCCAATTGCTCCATGGCTACCACCATACTCGGAATGACCCCCTTTGTTTCTCTTTTCAGGTCCCAGACCCACTTTTGTTTCTTTGGATTATTCCTAAACTTCCCCGGACTTCTGACAACTTCTGGCAAACCTGCATACCTGTTCTCTTCTATTTGAATGGTATCGGCATTTCCCCAGTTGCTCCCTTCCCGGCTGCGCACCCTGTGCTGCAAATGGTTCACTGGCGCTTGGGTAGCCTCGAGGTAAGTACCGGCACCAACGCATTCAGTCCTTTGAACGTGGATCTTCGTCAGCCTTTCCTCTAGCTCACTCCGTGGCTTCCCATTCAGCTTCCCTCTGGTCGCTTGGTGCAGGCAACCCACTGTTCTTTCGGATCTTGTCTTCGGGAGGTTTGTCTCCCTCAGGCTCGTCTCTCTCAGCTGTATGTAGCCCCTGGTTTTTCTGGCCCTGGTCCGTGCAAGGGTGTACTCCTCCTTTCCCTGGAGCAGAGACAGTTCCCATGGATACCACCACCACCCCCAGCCCGCTTTGTAGGACGGGGCCGCTGCACCTGCTAAATAAAATTGCTGAAAGCAGGAGATGGGCTACACCCGAGGTCTTTGACGACTAATAGACACGGACACCAGAGTGAACTTTTCATAGAGATCTTAACGGTGTCCCCTCTTTATTAAACACCATATCTATTAAAACTTAACCCTAGGATTCCATCTAAGCAGGGACCGGCTACGTCAGCTCCCCTTCCTTGGTCAGCTCACCCTTCCTTGGAGGGGTCTCAGGGACCCTAAGGATGGGCTGGCTGCAACCAATCCACTTCCTAAACACAGCTACCACCCACATGGCGTGTGGGGCCAGAGGATGGCCTCTGTGTGTGGTGCAGTCTTGCAGAGTTGTCTTGGGAAGGCTGCCAACCTATCCCACAACCTCATGCCAGGGTGACTCCCCTCTACCCCCTCCTTAAACTAATGGCCATCTATAACCTATTCCTACTTAACAGTTACCCTACTTAACATTCCCCCTTATTATTACCCCAACTCCCTAACCACCACTACTTAACATTTAACCTACTTAGCGGTACATAACTATACACATAACATACAATGTATATATATGGGCATACTACACAACACAAAAAACAGTCACAATGGGGTGTGGCTGCTGCTGACAGCCACCCCTTTACAGTACCCCTCGGTCTGTCCAGGTTGCTGCCTCTGGAGGAATGGCTGGGCCTTGCCCAGCAGATGACAGAAGGGTTCAAATGTGAGCCAGGCTTATGGGTACAGCTGGTCTGGTTGGTGACTGATTAATTAATCACTTGTGTCTTGAGTCTTTCAAATTGTCTTAGAAATGTGGTTAAGGGATAATGGATAGGAGACCCCCTAAATCCACGTTGTAAATTCAATTACGGTCGCAGATCACTGGAGTGACGGTAAGCCGGGAGGGAACCCGTCATACAGAGTAAAAAGAAGAAAGGGAAGAAATCCAGGACATTGCGCCCAATAAGTGAAAAATGTATTTTATATTAAGTTGGCTCGTAAGTGAGAACACGTGTTTTGGCCCTTGTCGGCCTTTTTCAAATCAGGGCTTGGTACATTCCTTGTACGACCATACAGTTAGAAACAATTACAGATTCATAATGTTATAGATCACATGAGTATCATGTGATCAAAAATCAAGAAAAAAATCTCGTTAGTCACAATAATTCCATTTCAATACTGCCAATTGTAACTATGTTGCATTAATTATTTAGCTTACCCTCATCGGGAGTTTGTGAATTCGTCTCAATAATTTCGTGGGTTTAGTCCCATTAACTTAGAAACTGTTGTCATGATAATTTACAAGATACAACCATGGGTGTTGTTATAGCCTACATCATGTTGAATTAATTATTAAACAGCTCTTGCTCTAAAATAGAGTAATACGGTTTATGGACATTGCATTTTCACAAAATCCTTCCTACTAATATTGAATCGGAATTATAGTGACTAACGAGATTTTTTTCTTTATTTTTTTCTTGTCTTGCGTTTTTGTTGTTTTTCATTTTTCCCCTTTTTCCCCTACCCTCGGGTTTGCATTTCATTTTTGATTTATTTATTGTACTCATTGACAATGTATTCTTCACTCACCCCGCTGTATCCTTCCCAATGCCAATCGCTACTTTTCTGTCTGGTGCACGACCTACTTTTTCTTTGGTTCTACACATTAATATGGCATAATATTGATGTGTTTTACATTTGTTGAATTTTACTGTTAAATGCTTGGCATTGCATAGGATACTCATGTAATCTATAACATTATGAATCTGTAATTGTTTCTAACTGTATGGTCGTACAAGGAATGTACCAAGCCCTAATTTGAAAAAGGCTGATAAGGGCCGAAACACGTGCTATCACTTACGGGCCATAATAAATACATTTTTCACTAATTGGGCGCAATGTCCTGGATTTCTTCCCTTTCTTCTTTTTACAGATTACAGATGGGGCCTGGCCCCCTCCTCTTCTTCCAGGATGGCCCAGTAAACCATGTGGGGCCACTGCACAACCCATGCCTTTCAAATTATTCAAGGTGCCCCTCTGCTTGCATGGGGGACCGGCCATCCTCACCGCTGCACAGTTGCGGTACTAAACATGTTTAGGGTGGGCCGCTGAGGCCAGACCGGGGCTTCCATCTTCACCCAGAGGGTGGAGCGGGCTCCCGCAGCGCATCTCTGCATTATCTTCTGGGCCGCTCCTGACATACACAGCCCGGGAGGATGTCTTTGTTGACAGGACCGCCTTGCTGGCCACGAGGCAGGCCTTTGTGGGCATGGCTGGGCAGCCCGGTCGGGGCTATCCCCCCAAACACGGTCCTGGCCGGGGTGTTCTTGATGGGGCAAGGCAGCCACTGCCACGCTTCCTGTGTCACAAATGTCTGAGGCCCTTCCGGTCTGGCCCCCTGACATAGCAGCTCGGCTACCCTGCTCAGTCTCTGCAGGGGCTCCCCCATATGCCGCCTGGCACTTTTCAAAGGATTAAGGCCCCAGGGGGCCACTACAGGCAGCGAGCCACCCGGGAAGTCTCTCTCTCTCTTTCTCCCTCTTCCCTGAACTATCTTTCTCAACTGTTCTCTTTTTTAAAATCCCTCTGGATTCTCTTCTCTCCCTTGCCCATCCGATTTTTGGGCAGAGTTCTTTTCTATTGTTCCTTTTTCTTTTTTTTCTTGACATTCCATCCAGCCCCATGATGGGCTGGAAGCTTCTCCCAAACACACACAAAACAAAGACACACACACACACACACTATGCATTTAATAAAACCACTATTACTCTAGTGTTGTGTCTTTATTGTTAGGTGTGTATTCCCTCAGAGGACTAGCATGTAGCCCCACTAGCTACATGTAATACAGCTGAGTTCCTTCTTAAACTACCGGGCCAGCCACCTTCTTCCATTCCAGTAATTGACATCTCGGAATAAACTAAAGTGCTCATTTCTTTGAAGTGATCTTCCTCGTCCCAGTACTAGTTTTTCCCTCATAAGTGGATACCTAGAGTGTTTGGGCATGTCAGGTTTGTCAAGAGTATCAAAATGAAAATGGTGAACATTACAACAAAGTATATTAGTTCTCCTACAATGGAAGGGGAGGATGTGGTTTTGGAGAAGGGGTTGGGAGTCTTACGGCAGATAAATATTGCATTTCCTGAGAATAATCATCTCTAATTTCATCGGGGGCTTCCCTCCCCATGTGATCCTGCCACATTACACCACCCACAGGGGGATTATTGTACAGTGGACGCACTGCCCGGGCCCATGGAAAAGGTCCCCCTAGGCAAAAATGGACGACATTCTCAGATTCGTCACACAATCTATAATGAATTGGAGTTCTTCTTAAAACTTAGCAGGGATCCTTACAAATCTTGGGAAACCTTTGAACAGTATTGAACAAGTCAGTAGAGCACCATGGTGTGTGCATGGTAATCAATGCAGTTCCTCCCCGTGTAGCTGTTTTACGGGGACGTAGCAGCTCCATTTTGGGGTGGAGCCTTTGGAAAACCTTTCTAAGTCATACGCGTCAGTGGAGAATGAACAAAGGTTGGACAATCGCCAGCGGTCACGCAAGTTGTCAGGAAGTGAAAGTGATCGCATGGAGTTTACAAGTGATTGTATAGGTGTGGATTGAAACTATGCTGGTGGGTCACTCAGGATTGAATCTGGGCTTCAGGTCTGACTCTGCTTCCCTATCGGCAAAGTCAGAGCCAAAGCCGAGACCTGAATCTGTTTGGGTCTCCAATCTAGCACAAAGTTCCATATGGCAGAATTGTATGAATCCAAAATGTCATTTGGAGTTTCTTTCGGTGGCAGTGCTCCTGAATACAATCTATTATAACCCTTCCTGTTATGAACTTCTAGATTAGAACGTTCACCTTTTAATTCCTTTAACTATCCCTGAAGCTTTTCTAAGGCATCTTTCAATGCTCAGGATTTGGATTATCTCTTCACTGATTCTGCATTGCAGTCAAAGAAAGAGTCCCACTGCTGGCTGTGCTCAATTGAATCCCAAGTTTCTAGGAATCTTCTTAAGTGGACAACATGGTCAAGATCAACAGTGTCTATTTCAGGGTACTGTGTCACCCGGTCAGCTTGAGTAAAATAGAGTCATTACATATTTTGTGAGAATTACGTGCATACATGAAGTGAGCTGGGACCCCTTTAGGAGGAACTGGCACGTCTCTAGACCTGCCTGTCATGATGCCTACTCCCGGAGAACCAGTCCAGGACCAGCGTCCCTGGAAGCAGGCATGTTCCCGGGGAAAAGGCCAGCAACCCCTAGTAGGGACCCTTTGGACACTGTCCTGGCGCCTTTGGCGCCAGGCTCATTTTGGACCTCAGTCCTGGCACAATAGGCGCCAGGCTGATAAAGGGAGTGTTTATGTGAACTTACCTGATGCAGACCGTGCTGCCAGATCCAGACCTCTTTGAGGCCTGAAAGGGACTATTTTACCTGTGGGACTATTTTGCCACTCGGGCGTGGCCGGGGAAGAATACGTACCTGGAACTACTTTGGGGGCTATTTAAGCCACGCCCAGACAGCAGCTCAGGCTTTGCGTTGTTCTGCACCTAGCAGCTGGACGCTCACCGTGTCTGCTCCTGCATCCTGACTCCAGCCACGCCCGCCTCCATCCTGGAACACCTGAAAGGAAAGAAGAGAAGGGAAAAGGTGAACAGAAGAACATTAACTGCTTCTACCCGGAGTCCGGAGTCATCACCCCGGCGATCCTAAGGGAAGACATTTATTTTAAAGACGCATCGCGTTGCTCGCTGCAGCGCCGCGTTCCACTCACCTGTTCACGAGGCATCTCCGTGCTCGTTAGCGACCATCTGCATGATCCACCGCATACCTGCGCCTAAGGGGGAAGAGAAGAACAAAAGGTGAGCAAAAGGAACATATTGAGGAAAGCCAGATTTTCGCCATAAGACTTACCTGATTATTGTTGGGAGAATCTTTCCTCATCTAGGGTCGGCGCCGCTTCTTCGGCAGTACCGTACCCCGGCCCCTATGGGGAAAAAAGACACACGCATTAGTGGGTGAATATAAGGACATTAAAGGAACCACCCATCATAAAGTCACCTGAGTTTACCTTCGGCGAATTGTTTCCTCTACGCGAAATCTTCACTCAGCACCTGTGATAAAAGGGATAAGAGACGGACTACTGAATATAAAGGCAAATAGAAAAGGAGGCCATCTCTTGAACTTTTACAACAGCATACTTACGGCACCTTGCCAGGAAAGTCAAGTAAGCTTGGATCCTCACCAATCCGAACACCAGTGAAGTAACTGGATATAATCGCACCCCTGCACCAGAAGCAGGATGGAGAGCTCGTCCTTTCAAACCTTAAGGTGAGAGTTAACGGGGAATTTCGGAGGTGGTCTGAGGAGAGTGAAAGAGGGAAGTGGGAGGCCGACACGCTACTCTGCAGGTAGTTAATCCCCTTTCTCCATCTGCAGAAGGATTCTCCTGCGAGTCAGACAAGCGAGATTTGGGGGTACTGTCCAGTCGGTCTTCCGAGTTCTGCGCATCACCTTAGAAGAGGCTGCAGCAGTCCAGACCTGGTCAGCGTCTCCGTGGGAGTCAGGTGAGCGTTACAC
Source organism: Ambystoma mexicanum (assembly GCF_040938575.1). Lineage (NCBI taxonomy): Eukaryota > Metazoa > Chordata > Amphibia > Caudata > Ambystomatidae > Ambystoma > Ambystoma mexicanum. The sequence goes on along the minus strand of NC_090928.1, from coordinate 965,507,648 downwards.
TGCCTGAACCCAAGGGATGGCATATTATTTATTTTTTATTTTATTTTATTGGACATTTGTATGGCACCAATACACAAGTATTTCCAGTTGCCACAAGACAAAAAAATGGGAGTGGGGCATAGGACAGATAACAACAATGGCAGTTATAGTGGCCGTTTGACAATCCTACCGTGCAAGGACAAATGTGATAAGTACACAGGGAGGGGTGAAGTGCAAGAAGGGGGGCCAGAGGTGATGAGCAAGTGCTGAGGGGGACCAATGAGGGCAAGTGGGAAGAAACGTGCAATGGACAGGATGGACCAGATTTGGGCTAGTCAGGGAATAGTACCAAGGGCAAGTGTTGCAGAGGGAGGCAGGGGGAGACTGTCGGGAGGTGGAATGGTCCCTGTATGACTCAGGGGGGACCAGGCCCCAGTCACAGCTGCACTGGACATTAGCACAGGAGATGGAGAAGGAAGGAAGAAGAGAAAAGGAAAGTCTTGAAAAATTTCCGGAACATAAGAAGATCAGGCTCAAGTGTGAGTGGGACAGGGAGGCCGTTCCTGAGGGAGGAACCAACCAAGGAAAGGCATCTACCTCCCACTCTCTTGCTGGAGAAATATGTGACCTGCAGAGAGTTTGAGCTGGAGGACCGAAGAACTCTAGCAGGGAGGTATTCAGGGAGAGAAAGCTGGATGTAGAGAGGTCCCAGGCCACCAGACAGCTTTGTGGATGATGTAATGGGTCTTGAATTTGATCCTTGCAGTCACCGTGAGCCAGTGGGGGTGTTTTTAGGGCTGGAGAGATGTGGTCCCTGGGCTTGTGGGCAAGGATAAGGCTTGCAGCCCTATTCTGGATTAGTTGATGGGGGCGAAGGGAGAAAAGAGGTAGGCTGAGAAAGAGCCTGTTGCAGTAGTCCAGCCTGGAGAGAACCAGAGTTTGTTGAGCTTCTGGGGGAAGGCGAGGAAAGGAGGAATACCTCAGAGGGGGTGGAGCTAAAAATTGGACTTCTTGGCAAGGTCCGTGATTTGTGGAGAGAAAGAGAGAGAGGGTGAGGTGGGGGGGGTAATGGGGGCGGGTGGCCAGAGAGTAGGGGGAAACAGGCATTCCAATGAGAAGGATCTCTGTCTTACTGGCATTATGGCAAAGATCATTGGCAGAGCACCACGCCCGAACAGCAGTCAGGCAGCCAGGAAGGGCATGGCAGCTAAAGGAGAGCTGCGTGTCGTCAACATAACACTGGAAATGAGGGGATAAGGGTCAGATCAAGCGGATCAGAGGGGCTAAGTAGATTTTGAAGAGCCATGGTGATAGGATAGAGCCCTGAGGCACGACACAGGTAGAAAGCGAGGAGGAGGAGAGGAAAGGACCCATTTTCACTTGACAGGGTCAGTCTAAAAGTGTTAGGACTCACCGCCGGAATGCAAATGCGACAGGAGCACTGGTTGCAAACCCTGAGAGTCGCTTTAGAATTCTTCCCACAATTGTAACCCTCTGCTGTGTAAAAGTTACAGACAGAAGGATCAAATAGTTGGAAGAGGAGACACACCCCCCCGTGGACGTCAACTGGGAACAACAGAGAGAAAACCAGGATCAGTACTGTTGGTATTTGTATATTACAAGAAGTATCAGAAGAGTATAACTACACCAACCAGAATGGTCACAGTCAGTTCTGACTTCATAGAAGGGTAGTGGAGGTATCCTCAGTGGTATCAGGAGAATTCATAATCAAGCAAGGACAAGAGCAAAACGAGAACCTATGAGCAATCTATGCATAGGTATTCTCAAAGTACAATATACATGGAAGGGTTCTTACCATTAGGTGTCTCGTAGTTAGTCGGTGATCCCAAATCCGGAGGTCCAAAGGTCCAAAGCCCTACCCCAATGGCACGAGGACGCCTGAGAGTCTTTCCAGCAAGTCCCAAAATCCACAGTCTAACCCGACGGCACAAGGACGCCTATGAGTGTAAACAAAAGGTCTCTAGTCTTTGATTCTCCTGGGTAGTGGATGTCGGAGGTGCTTTCCTTGAGAAATGTTCCAAGGGTCCAAAGGAGTTGGTTAAGGAGGTTGGTAATACTGCAGGATGGGCGGCTAGTAGGTGGTGCCAACCAAGGCACGAAGATGTAAGTAGGAGCAGGCAGAAGAAGTCTGTTAGCGTTAATGGGTCTGGTAACGTGCAAGCAATGAAGAACAGAATCACAAAACAAAGGCAGTCCGCTATGCAGAAATGGTTTGGCAATGTGCGGGCAATGAAGGACAGAATCACAAATCAGAGGCAGTCCAGTATGCAGAAATGGGTCAGCAGCGTACGGGTAACCTAGTGACAAAATCGGAAGGAAAACACCAGTCCGTTAGGCAGAAGGAAGGTCAAGCAGCTGCAGGGTGAAATGTTAAGGTCGCTAGGCAAAAGGAGTCCGGTAAACAAAGAATAGGAGTCCTGGTAATGGGGAGATCAGCAGCAAGGACAAGGTAAGGAAGGAGGGGGCAGGCGATGCAGGAAGTCAAAGGGGCAGAGCTGATGCAATCCAAGAGACAGAAAACAGGTCCAAAACACTAAGCCAGGAAACAGAAATTTACGACGCGGGTCCACACACTTCAATCAGAAGCACTGTGCAGCAGTCTGAGGGCCGGCTCTATTCTTTGCGCGTCACATTCCATAGTCACATGATGGGCTAACGGCAGCATGTCTGCCCCAGAGGCGTCCTCCTCATTGCCAGGTCAACTGGTAACGAGCGAGAAACGGTACCTGATGTTGTAGTTTAGGATGACGTCCAAAACGTGAATTGTGAGAAACCAGGGATTTCATTTTGGATAGCAACCGTGCCGGCAAGTTGTTTTTAACAGGTATTTCATCCCCAGTCTGTTTAAGACGGCGATTCCTAACAAAAAGAAAGGAGGTCAACCAAGCCAGTGCCCGGTCCGTGATGCCTGCGGTATCATTGAGACTATTATTATTATTTGAAAATGTATAGAGCGCGAAACTAAGGCCCAATGGCAACTACGCGCATCCAATTTATGAGGATGGAGTGGTTGACTGTGTCAAAGGCAGAAGAAAGATCGAGGAGGATCAGAACAGAGCGAGAGTTTGAGTCAAGGTTCGAGAGCAGGACTTCACAGGTGTTCAAGAGAGCAGTTTCCGTGCCTCTGGATAATCTATGAAACCAGACTTGTGGTCATGGAGGCAGTCATCCATTTCGGTGTGGAGGGTCAGTTGGGGGATGACCAACTTCTCCATGAGATTGCCCAAGAAAGGGGTGATAAGAGATAGGGCGATAGTTAGCCGAGCATGAAGGGTCGGCAGAAGGCTTTTTTAGGAGAGGGTGCACAAGAGAGTGCTTGGGGGGGTTGAGGGAAGGAGCCAGTGGCAAAGGAATTGTTGCAGAGGTCAGCCAAGACTGGGTCGAGAGAGGCAATGTTCTACTTGATGGTTCTGGAAGAACAGGGGAGCATCTGTTTAGAGGAGACTTTCATTGAGCGGACTACTCAAGAGACCTCGTCCGGTGCATTGGGAGAGACGCAGGAGAGTATGCAGGGAGTGGGGGAGAGGGTCCAAGGTAGGCAAGGGAAGAGGCGGGATGGGGAGGGAAATAGATGACAGTGAGGACAGAATGTTCTGGGTTTTGGAGGAGAATTGGGAGGCTAGTGCAGTGCAGAGGGCCTGAGAGGGAGGATGAGAGGAGGAGACTGCAGTAGGATTGCCAAGTTCCTTGCAGATTTAAAAAAGTTCAGATTTGTTATTGGTGGCCCCAGTGATGTGGGCTTGGATATGAGCTTTCTTTTTGGAGCTGATGCGAAGACCATAATGTCTTTGGAGCAGGTGGCAGGCCTGTTTGTCAGAGGATGAAGTTGAGGCCCGCCACCTCCGCTCAGCAGTTTTGCACTTGCGTTTAAAAACTGCCAAGTCGGAGTCATACCAAGAGTTGCATTTGGAGACAGGCTTCACGCGGATCCTCAGGACAGGGAAAGGATGTCCAAGGTGTTTGAGACAGAGATTGAGGTTAGCCAGAGCAGAGTCAGATAAAGAGTCAAGGGTAGGGAAGGGAGGAAGGATGAAGGTAGAGGCAAATGCAGTGACTGACACACACTTCATCGGTCGAATGACGGAGAAGAAGACTGGCTGTGCGGGCAGAGGCATCATCAGGGGAAAGGGGAGCTCAAGGTGGGAGGAGAGAGTGGTCAGACCGGGAGAGAGGGTTAGTTGGGTCTCCAACCCTGAAATACCTCGGAGGAACATCCAATCGAAAGAACGTTACCAGATATGGTAAGTAACTTGTTCTTCGAGGGGATTGTGTCCTCTGACGTATTCCACATCTATGGCAGACTCCCAAAGCAGTACCAACTTATGGAGGTGGGAAAAGAATTAACATTTTTAGAATTTTCGAATGCCCAATCAAATGGCTGAATAGAGGACTGCCTTACCAAAGGCCAAATCCTGCCCATGGATGGAGTCCAAGGAATAGTGTCTCACAAAAGTATGGACAGAAGCCCATGTGGCTGCTTCACAAATATTGCGAATAGGATCGCCCCTCTGTAGAACAGTGGAGGCAGCCACACCCCAAGTAGAGTGAGCCCGTAAGCCTACTGGAGGGTCCTTTCCCGCCAAACGGTAACACTCAATCATCAAAATGATCCATCTAGACAAGGTCTGTTTAGAAACAGCCTGGCCCAAGTGCCTTCCAGCATAACCAACAAAGAGCTGATCAGCCACTCTGACCCGGGACATCCGTGAGAGATAGAAACTCAAAGCTCTTCTAGGATACAACCTATGGAGCCTCTCTTCTTCCTTACCAGGATGTGGAGGAGGATAAAACACCGGAAGAATCACCTTCTGGCTCAAAAGGAATTCTGACACAACCTTCGGAAGAAAAGAAGGCTGCACCCGCAGGACAACCCTGTCCTTATGGAAAACAGTAAAGGGTGGCTTGCCGGAAAGTGCCTGCAACTCACTCACTCTGCATGCGGAAGTAACCACAACTAAAAATACAGTTTTAAAGGACAACAGTCGCAACGGACAAGAATGTACAGAGCTCCCATTAGGAACTTTAAAACCAAATTCAAATCCCATCCCGGCACCTGGAAAGGCGACGGTGGAAACACATTAGATAGCCCTTTTAGAAACTAAGAAATCAAAGGGATCTTAAAATAAGAACATTCCTCAGACGAGCGCTTAAATATGGACAGCGCCACCAGGTAACCCTTAAATGGTACCCACTTGCAGGCCCTTGTGGGCTAAAGAAAGCAAAAAAGACAAAACCAAAGGAACGGAACATTGGAAAGGATCCACATTCTGTACTCTGCACCAGTCGTAGAACTTTCTCCAACGGCAACGGTACAAGGATTTCGTTGCAGGCCTTCTGGCTGAAAGCAACATCTCCATCACGTCTTCGGGGAGGTCCCAATCCTTATACCTCAACCTTTCAGATACGAAGCAAGAAGTCTGAGAGACTTGACCTCTGGATTGAGAACCTGACCCCCCCTCGTGAGAGCAGATAGTCTCGGTAGGGAAGACGGCGTGGAGGGCAGATGGACATGTCTAGAAGGTCCGGGGACCACACTCTCCTGGCCCACACCTGAGCAATGAGGATCATTCGGGAACCGAACCTCCGCAACCTCGGCAACACTTGCTGAATGACGCGGACTGGAGGAGACGCGTACAGCAGTGGGAAGGACCACTCCACTACGAATGCGTCCCCTAAGGCTCCTCTAGGAGGAAATTCCCACAAGCAGAATCTTTCGCACTTCCGGTTGACACTGGTGGCGAAGAGATCCACTTGTGGAGTCCCCCAAAGGGCAGAGATCTCCAAAAGAACTTCCTGAGCTAGCTAACACTCGTGAGAGACCGTGCTCTGCCTGCTCAGTGCATCCGCTGCCGCGTTTTCGTCTCTGGCCAGATGAACTGCCGAGATCGAAACTTCCTGCTGGATGGCCCAGGACCAGAGCTGCATCGCTTCCCTGCACAACGGGAATGACCCTGCCCCCCCCTTTTTTGTTGAGGTAGTGCATGGCCACTGTATTGTCCGTCATAATCAGGACATTCTTCCCCGCACAGACGGCAGAAAAGCCTTCAGGTCCAGCCTGACGGCCCTCAGCTCTGACAGATTGATGTGGAGTCTGGACTCCGACGGAGACCACGTCTGCTGGCTATCAACTCGTTGGCATGAGCACCCCAACTTGTGAGGGATGCGTCCGTCACGATCGTCACCTCCGGCCATGGTTGCCAAAATGGTGCTCCCTTCATCAGATTGCCTTCGTCGGCCCACCAAAGAAGATCCTGGGCAACCGAGGTCGGAATCTGAGAGCCCACTGCAGGGATCTCATCCGCAGCCTGGCCTCTGGCACCAGGAAAATGCAGGATGCCATGAGGCCGAGCAACCTCAAGAATTCGAACGCCGGGAGACTCTGGGCACGTTGAAACTTGTCCACCATCTGCAGAATGTGATGAGCCCTCACCTGGGGAGGCGAACACTGCCCAAGGGACGTGTCGAGCACTGCTCCGATGTATTGGAGCTGCTGGGTAGGTGTCAAATGTGACTTCTTTAAATTGAGGGAGAAGCCCAGCTTGTGAAGGGAGTGGCAGGTGACGGACAGATGATCCAGGGCTTGCTCGGTTAGCGCGCCCTCATCAACCAATCGTCCAGGTAGGGGTAGACGTGAATCCCCTTTTCCTGAGATACGCTTCCACCACCACCATCAGCTTGGTGAAGACCCTCGGGGCGGAGGTCAATCCTAACGGCAGGACGCGAAACTGAAAATGCGAGTCTCCAACCGTAAATCTCAGGTGCTTCCTGTGCTTGGGATGAATCGGCACATGAGAGTAAGCATCCTTGAGGTCCAGAGACACCAAGCAATCCTGAAGTTGAAGGGCCTGGAGGACTTGAGAAAGAGTTACCATCTTGAACTTGTCCGCCCTGAGGAGCTTGTTCAACCAACGCAAGTCCATGATGGGTCTCAATCCCCTGTCATTGTTCTGGGTAACAAAATAAGGGGAATACCATCCCTTCTTCCTCTCCGCTACAGGGACCAGTTCTATGGTGCCTTTTTCCAGCAGGGATAGGATTTCCTGCGCACGGAGCAGATCCGGACGCTTCAAAGAGAGCTTCCCCAGTGGATTGCCATAAGGCCTCTGCCGGAAGGGAAGACAGTAGCGGTGGGGTATGATGTGGGGTATGATCTCCAGAAGCCACACATCTGAAGTAATGGCCCGCCATTCTCCAAGATGCTGCGCAAGTCCGCCCCCAACCGGAGAACCATGGGACATGGCCTCATGACTGAGCGGACACGACTGCGGCAGTGCCTGAGGACAAAGAGACAACTGCCCAAGTGGCTTTGGAACCCTTGCTTGCGGGGGTGGAAAGCAAGTACCTTGCTTTCCATCCCGGCTACTCCTAGGGTGGCCCCTTTGACTGGCAGCTCCTCTCGATCTACCAAAGGAAGAGTAGTACCGAAAGGAATCTCCCCTCCATTGCTGTCCCCTAGGACGAAAAGGCAAAGGTTGATGAACTGCAGCGCTCAGCTGCAGCTTTGGAGGTCTGCAACCTCTCAAGGCTCTCGTCAGCATTGCTGCCTAACAGATGAACACCATCAAAGGTGATGTTCAGGAGACGGGATTGCACATCAAGAGCAAACCCTGACTTCCGCAACCACGCAAAACTGCGTATCACGGTGCTCGCAGCCATGGACCGGCTGACACAGTCTGCCGTGTCCAAACCCGACTGAACGGACTCGCACATAGCATCCTTGCCGTCTTGCACGAGGGCTAGAAAACCATCCTGTTCCTCCCCTTCGAGAATATGCTCAGCCGCCAAAGACGCACAGTTCCAGTGTGTGTAAATCTCGCTAAGGCACAAGTGGAGTTGGCTGCCTTCAATGCCATACCTCCAGCCGAAAATACCTTCTTCGCCCAACCATCAAAGCGCTTATCGTCCCTATCAGGAGGGATGGTAGGGTACGCAGCCTAATTCAAGGAGGGTGTAGCCGCCTGCACCACCAAACTCTCCGGAGTAGGGTGCGTCAAGTCCATGGCGCCACCACCCTCCTTTGCAAAGCCATGTGAAACAGCAACACCGGGTCAGTGGACGGACCTTGATCTAGGATGTCCGTCAAATCATCCTGAGTAAAATGAACAGGTGGAGCAGACCGCCCCAAGTATTCTGTCACCCTTGACATGAGACGCTGATGGGAGGAATCAGCATGAGCCCCAGGCTCAGGTCGGCAAACTCCACCTCCGGAGAGCTGTCAAGACCACTAGCGTCATGCAATGACTGACAGAGTTCCTCCATCTGACTATGCCCAGAAAAAAGGTCATCGGGGACATCAGGAAGCACAGGCATCTCCTCATCAGACAGTTCCTCAACCTCTGAAATATCCTGTAAAGGTTGGAAAAACTCCAATCTAGGAGGAGGAACAGAATAGGGCTCAAAAACAGGCCTCACAGACTTACTGAGAGCCTTTCTCTGAGGTTCAACAGCCCTCAGCGGCACCTTTGGCAAATCCTCCACAAACGGCATTGAGGGAGCTGAAGGAATCGCCGTTGACGTCAACCAAGGCGCCGACGAAGACTTCTTCAAGGACAGAGCCCCGAGAGTGTCCCACGGACACAGCGCCAATGGAGTCGATGCCTTTTTGGAAGGCTTCACAGGTTCCGACGGTCTCGACGGCGTCGAGGACCGGGACCTAGATCTGGCACGGCTATGGCGATCTCCCTTGTCCGAGTGGGAATTAGACGGCTCCCGATGATCGCGCCGACCGCCCAAGCCCGAAGGCGTGCGAGTGGTGGACAGAGCCTGTTCCCCGCCAGCTCCTTTCGAAGGCACGGCTGGAACTGTGCCTTGCGACTAAAAAATCGCTATCATCTGTTGGCGGAATGCATCCCATTCGGCCGGCGACGAAGACTTGGTGGGACAAGTCAACCGTCTGGCGGAGACCTCCTCCGGCGAGGACTGGTAAGGCGACCAGTGATGGTGCTTCCTAGAATGCCTCAATGAGGCAGAGGAATGGCAGAAACCACTCCTAGACCGAGACCCCCCTGGATTTTCGTTGACGCGGAGAATCGCCCCTCAAGTCATCGGTCGAAAGCCCAGCGGACTTCTATTTATGGGGCTTAGACACCCTACGTACCTTCAATTTCTTCTTATGTTACCACAAGGCCTTAGATGTCAGGGACGACTGGCAATCCTCGCAGTCGTCGGTGGCGTGGCTTTCGCCGAGGCACCACAGGCAGATGTCGTGCGGGTCAGGGATGGACATCTTCAAACCGCAGTCCCAACTTTCTTTAAAGCCCAACTTTGGGGTAGTAGAAGACGACGAAGACATCGCTTTCGAAGAGAAGAATCGAGCGCGCTGAGTTCCGAAGCAAACACGTTTGCGGAAAAAACGGAACTGAGGCTATGGGCGCCGTGCGTCCTATATATAACATCCAGTGACGTCGACCCTCAAGGGACAATGGATCAACGCCATCGATGCAGGCCGCCCTCTGCTGAAAATTTTCCAAAGCAGCACAGCTGTGGACATTACCTGTCATAGATGTGGAATACTTCGGAGGACACAATCCCCTTGAAAGAGCACCATGGGGGCAAAGGAGGGAAGGGGGAAGGATCAGGAGGATAACAGGGGAGGGAGAGGGACAGAGATGCACAGGGCACAATAGAATTCAATAGGCGGCCTACCAGATATGAAGTACAGAACAGTAAATAGGCATGAGGGGCAAAAGGGAGTCCAAATAAAAAATTAAAAAACAACATGGTACAGTGAAATGCCCAAATTCAAATATCATTTAGCATGCTAAAAAAGCCCGAAATCAAAAACACAGCGAGAAGAGGAGCTATAGAGTTAGGAGATATAGTGAGATCTCAAAAGTTTAGCAGTACCTGTAAGGTAGATGAGGACTTCTGTAACGCTCACCTGGTTCCCTCGGAGGCGCTGGTCTTGGGCTGGGCGCTGCAAACGTCTTCAAAGTTAGGCGTAGGGTTCGTTTGGCTCCCGGATTTGGCCCCTTACTCACCGAAAGCTTGACCTGCAGAGTGAGGTGTCTGCAAGTGGAAAATCAAGGTATTAGTGGCTGGAAGGATGGGAGAAGTTCCTAGCCCCTCTCTCCCTTTCTCCCCGTGGTACTCAGATGATTGTTGTGCTCACCTTAAGTAAGTGAATGCTGAGCTCTCCATCCTGCGTCTTGTGCAGGGGCGCTGGGTCCAGTTACTTCACTGGATGTGAGTTCCGCCTCTTGATTGCAGAGGGTAGGTGAGAGCGATGCCGCCGTTTTGCTGCACGAGCGTGACTTGTAAGTATTAAAGTTCTCTTTGGATTGCTCTCTTTAAATGTCTTTTTCCTTATGTCTATGTCTTTTGCTTTTAGGATGCTGTCGATGCCAAAGAAGATGCTCTCCCAGATTCGTGGCAGAGAGCGTAACAAGAAGATGGTGAATTCGAAGGCACGTAAGTAGGAAGACTGCTTTAGGGCCGTAGAATGCACCTTAATGTCCCCTTTTGTTTTTACAGGTGCCGGAATGCAGCGCGAACAAAGTTGGAGCAAGCGCAACACAGGTAAGCAGTATTGTAACTGAACGTTACTAACCAATGTTCTTTGTCTTTGCAGGCCCGATGCCGGACGCGGAATGCAGAAAAGAAAACGACTTGGATGCTGCCGATGGCTCGGGTGAGTTGAAGCGCTAACTTTGCCTTTGTCTAACCTGTGCCTTTTGTTTTGCAGGAGCTGCTGAAGATTGAAGATTGGTTCCCAGCAGGTAATTTTCCTAACTACAGGATCCGGAGCTGAAGATTCGCTGGAGCTGACACGGTGAGCGTCCTGCTGCAGATGCAGAATAACGCGAAGCATGTGGTACCAATCGGGTGTGGTTTAAATAGCCCATAGGAGTACTTAGGTGTCTTCTTCCACAGCAGCCGCGCCCAGGTAAAAGAGTTCCTGCTTCCAGAAGAGTTCCAGCATCAGTGATCCAGGGAGTGGTGCCTGCCCCACCCAGAAAGAAAAGTAGTTCCTGTTAGAAGAGAGTAAAGCATCATCTGGCTGGTAAGTAAGCAGCATGGTCTGCTTTAGGTAGGTTCACCCAAGCACTTTTACACTTGATATGAGCCCGGCGCTTCCTGTGCCGGGACGGGTCCTTACTATGAGCCTGGCACCACCGGTGCCAGGACAAGGTCCAAAAGGTCCCTATTGGGACTTGCTGGTGCCGATAAGGCATGTTATGAGCCTGTTTCCAAGGGTGTTGGGTAGGTCCTGACTCCTTGAAAGCAGTGGTCATGACAGCACCCCCCCTCAAGGCCCCTCCAAAATGTGTTCCCTCCGGGGGTCTTGGTTTATCAGGAAAAGTTCGATGAAATTTCTTAACCAGACGGGGTGCATGAACATGTTCTGACGGTTCCCAAGATCGTTCCTGGGGGCCATAACCTTTCCAGTCAATCAGATAGTATAATTTAGATTTGGAAATCTTGGAGTCTAATATGTCTTGTATTTCGAATTCTAGTTCTCCGTCCACGAGAATAGGGTCTGGAGATTTTGTCAAACGGGTTCCAGGTTGCATGGGTTTCAGTAGTGAAACGTGGAAAACTGGATGTATTTTCATATGAGCAGGTAGGCCCAATTTTACCGCCACTGGATTGATTATGGCAGTGATTGGGTAAGGCCCCAGGTATCGTGGATTGAAAGTACGCGGTCCTTTTAGGGGTAAATGTTTGGTGGATAGCCAGACCTGATCTCCCACAAGATATTGAGGAGCTTCCTTTCGATGTAGATCCGCACTCTTTTTATATTGTTCCTTGGCCTGCTTAAGGTGAGATGTGGCCTCCTTAAAGGCTTGAGTGATTGTCGAATGCAGATGATCTACAGCGGGTGTTCCAAGAGTCTGAGGTGGGTCAAGATTTGAGGTGCGAGGGTGGATTCCATATGAAAGAAAAAACGGAGTTTTTCCTGTTCCGGCGTGGACTGAATTATTATAAGCGTACTCCGCAATCCAGAGAATGTCTTTCCAAGTGCCCTCTGATTGTTGTAACATGCAGCGTAGATACTGTTCCAAGGTTTGATTGGTCCTCTCGGTCTGCCCGTCGGTCTGGGGATGGTGGCTGGTCGAAAGCCTTATGTCAATTTGGGCTAGACGACAACAACTCCGCCAGAAGTGAGAAATAAATTGACTCCCTCTATCTGAGATTAAAATTGAAGGAAAGCCGTGCAACCGAACGATGTTTTCGAGGAATTCTCGGGCCAAAATTGGAGCTGTAGGTAACCCTTTCAATGGGATGAAATGAGCCATTTTCGAGAATAGGTCCACAATCACTAAGATTGTATTAAATCCGGAGCATGGTGGTAAATCCGTGATGAAGTCCATGGAGAGAGTATGCCATGGATGTGGAGGAATGTCTATTGGATGTAGGAGGCCTGCTGGTTTCTCCTTCTGGCTTTTGCTTTGAGCGCACACGCCACAAGAATTAATGAAGTCCTTAATGTCCTTTCTCCAAGATGGCCACCAAAAATGTCTCTTTATCTTTTCCAACGTTTTGGTAATGCCGGGATGTCCTTCCATTAAGGAGTCATGGTAACAAGAGATCACCTGTCTTTGTAAATCGGTACATGGTAGATATAATCTTCCTCGAAAGTATAATAGGTTCTTATCCATTGTGAAATCGTTTCCCTTGAGCTGCCAGTCTTGCACTTCTGCTGGAGTCAGAAGATCTTTAACTTTAGTTTCAATGTCTTCAATGGATTGTGCATCTATTAAACCCAGGATTCTCTGTTCCGGAATTATAGGTACGGGTTCAAGATTGGTCGTGAGTTCATCTACTCCAATTCGGGAGAGAGCGTCTGCTTTACCATTCTTGTTGCCTGGTCGGTAAGTTATCACAAAGTCGAATTCGGCGAAAAACAATGCCCAGCGAAGTTGTCTAGAGGATTGAGCTTTGGCTGATTTAAGGTACTGTAAATTACGATGATCCGTGATGACGGTGACTGTGTGTCGGGTTCCCAAGAGATAATGCCGCCAAGCTTTAAAGGCGGACTTAATCGCCAAAAGTTCCTTATCTGTAATGGTATAGTTGATTTCAGGAGCTGAAAATTTGCGGGACCAAAATGCCACTGGGTGTAACTGATTTGTTTCCGGGTCTCTTTGCGAAAGCACTGCTCCCATTGCGAGACTGGAAGCATCAGTCTCTACGACATAGGGAAGTTCCGGGCGAGGATGTTTTAGAACTGGAGCCGAGGTGAATTTTGTTTTTAGTTCCAGAAAGGCTTGTTCAGCCTCTGTAGACCACTCAAAACGTTTATTCTTTCTGAGGAGGGCTGTAATGGGTTGGACAACTTGAGAAAAATCTGGGATAAATCTTCGATAAAAGTTAGCAAAGCCCAACATGCTTTGAACTCCTTTCACTGACGTTGGTGAGGGCCACTTAATGATAGCGTCCACTTTTCTTGAGTCCATGTGGACTCCATTTGGTGACAAAATGAATCCCAAAAATTCGACCTCCGTGACGTGAAAAACGCATTTTTCCAATTTTGCAAAGAGTCTGTGTTTTCGGAGCCGCTCCAGTACTGCGGTGACATGTTTTCGATGTTCCGCCTCAGAGGACGAGTAGACCAGAATGTCATCAATATAGACAACTACACATACATCAATGAGCTCTCGGAGGACGTCATTCATAAAATACTGAAAGGCTGCCGGAGCGTTGCAAAGCCCAAAGGGCATTACTTGATACTCGAACAGTCCATATTTAGTACGAAAGGCCGTCTTCCATTCATCGCCCTCTTTTATCCGTACTAAATGGTAAGCTCCTCTGAGGTCCAGCTTTGTGTAGATACAGGCACTTTTAACTTGGTCAAGAAGTTCAGGGATCAATGGTAACGGATATCTGTTCTTAATCGTAATCTGGTTCAGGGCACGGTAATCTATGCATGTTCTTAGGTCTCCCTCTTTTTTTGGCACGAAGAACAAAGCTGAAGAGGCTGGGGACTTCGAGGGACGGATAAATCCATTAGCCAGGTACTGATCCAAATACTGCCTTAGGTGAAGATTTTCAGGTTCTGTGAGGGCATAAATTCGACTGCATGGAGGAGTGGATCCTGGAACCAAGTCTATTTGGCAGTCGTATGATCTGTGAGGAGGCAGTGAATTAGCTTGATCTTTTCGAAAGACATCCTGAAATTCCCGGTATTCAGGAGGCAGGTGAGGACTCTCAGAAGCAGTTGCAGCTAGTTTCGTGGGGGGGCTGCGGATAGCAGGTAGGTGCGCATTCTGGAAACCGGATTGTCTTTGCTCGCCAATCAATTTGAGGATTGTGTTTTTCCAGCCAAGGGATTCCCAGGATAACTTGAAACTGTGGAGCCTTGATCACGTCAAACACGATTTTCTCTTGATGTCCATCTTGGCTTACCAACGTCACTTCCATGGTGGTGTGAGTAACTGGTCCGGAAGCTATTTCCGTACCATCCACGGTGGTGATGACGTCTTTCACCGACTTAGGACAAAGAGACAGATTCATCCTGGCGGCCAATTCACAGTCCACGTAATTGCCGATTGCGCCACTATCAATGTATGCTTTAATGGCATGCATACGATTGGGTTGTTCCGGACTCACGAGGACCATGGGCATGGTAAAATGCGAGGTCAAAGAACTGGTTTTTACGCTCGGCAAGCGGACCTCTACACTTGTCGGGCGAGGTCGTTTTCCAACTCTGAACCTTTGGCACCCTTATCGGAAGCTCCTACTGTCTTCTTCTTTGGTTTCACTGGGCAATCTTGGAGGAAGTGCCCTGAGTTCCCGCAATAGAGGCACAATTGTAGTCGTCTTCTCCTTTCTCTTTCCTTTTGGGTTAGAGGTCCTTTCACCACCCCAATCTGCATGGGTTCCACGGTATCATTTCCTTTAACGGAGCTCTGTGGTCTTGAAAAAACTCGATTTTCAAACCTGGAACGATCAGCTTTTCGATTTTGTATTCTATGATCTAATTGCACCACCAGATCAATGTATTCGGAACAGTCTTGTGGTGGATTCACCACCTGGGCCAGAACGTCTTTAAGTTCTCCACGAAGGCCTCTATAGAAAAGGGTGATTCTCTTATCCTCAGGCCATCCGGTTTCAACCACTAGTCTGTTAAATGATGCAATGCAGGCCAGAAGATCTTGATTGCCCTGTCGTAGTGAAAGAAGTTCATTGTCCAGAGCCTGTCCCTGAGAATGCCTTGCGAACAATCTTTCCATACTAGCTTGGAAGTCCTGGAAATTATAAAGGATAGGGTTATCCTGAGTCACTAAAGGAATAGACCAATCTGCGGCGCTGCCACTAAGATATGAGAGCACAAAGGCTACCTTAGCCTGGTCTGTTGGAAAAGCGGCAGGTCTACACAGAAAGTGCAAACGACACTGATTGATGAACACAGCAAACCTTTTCGGATCACCTGAAAAGCGTTCGGGCGGAGCCAAAGGTACATTTCCTGGTAGATTAATTTGCACCGGATTAGAGGGAGCCGTTGGGGCATGGCTTCCACCAGGGGTAGGCAGAGGAGTCTGTCCCGCTTGGGCTTGTACCAATTGTCTAGCCAAGTCGTCTGTTCGCTCCTTAGAAACCACTAGCTCTCTCCTTAGGGCATTTGTTTCCTGGCGTGCTGCGTGTACTTCTGCTCTCAACTCCCCGAGCAACTGGGCCAATTGGTCTGTGTCTGAAGTCTCCATTGCGCCTGGGCGGGAAATGTTTGGGAGGCTTCGCGTTCTGTAACGCTCACCTGGTTCCCTCGGAGGCGCTGGTCTTGGGCTGGGCGCTGCAAACGTCTTCAAAGTTAGGCGTAGGGTTCGTTTGGCTCCCGGATTTGGCCCCTTACTCACCGAAAGCTTGACCTGCAGAGTGAGGTGTCTGCAAGTGGAAAATCAAGGTATTAGTGGCTGGAAGGATGGGAGAAGTTCCTAGCCCCTCTCTCCCTTTCTCCCCGTGGTACTCAGATGATTGTTGTGCTCACCTTAAGTAAGTGAATGCTGAGCTCTCCATCCTGCGTCTTGTGCAGGGGCGCTGGGTCCAGTTACTTCACTGGATGTGAGTTCCGCCTCTTGATTGCAGAGGTAGGTGAGAGCGATGCCGCCGTTTTGCTGCACGAGCGTGACTTGTAAGTATTAAAGTTCTCTTTGGATTGCTCTCTTTAAATGTCTTTTTCCTTATGTCTATGTCTTTTGCTTTTAGGATGCTGTCGATGCCAAAGAAGATGCTCTCCCAGATTCGTGGCAGAGAGCGTAACAAGAAGATGGTGAATTCGAAGGCACGTAAGTAGGAAGACTGCTTTAGGGCCGTAGAATGCACCTTAATGTCCCCTTTTGTTTTTACAGGTGCCGGAATGCAGCGCGAACAAAGTTGGAGCAAGCGCAACACAGGTAAGCAGTATTGTAACTGAACGTTACTAACCAATGTTCTCTGTCTTTGCAGGCCGATGCCGGACGCGGAATGCAGAAAAGAAAACGACTTGGATGCTGCCGATGGCTCGGGTGAGTTGAAGCGCTAACTTTGCCTTTGTCTAACCTGTGCCTTTTGTTTTGCAGGAGCTGCTGAAGATTGAAGATTGGTTCCCAGCAGGTAATTTTCGTAACTACAGGATCCGGAGCTGAAGATTCGCTGGAGCTGACACGGTGAGCGTCCTGCTGCAGATGCAGAATAACGCGAAGCATGTGGTACCAATCGGGTGTGGTTTAAATAGCCCATAGGAGTACTTAGGTGTCTTCTTCCACAGCAGCCGCGCCCAGGTAAAAGAGTTCCTGCTTCCAGAAGAGTTCCAGCATCAGTGATCCAGGGAGTGGTGCCTGCCCCACCCAGAAAGAAAAGTAGTTCCTGTTAGAAGAGAGTAAAGCATCATCTGGCTGGTAAGTAAGCAGCATGGTCTGCTTTAGGTAGGTTCACCCAAGCACTTTTACACTTGATATGAGCCCGGCGCTTCCTGTGCCGGGACAGGTCCTTACTATGAGCCTGGCACCACTGGTGCCAGGACAAGGTCCAAAAGGTCCCTATTGGGACTTGCTGGTGCCGATAAGGCATGTTATGAGCCTGTTTCCAAGGGTGTTGGGTAGGTCCTGACTCCTTGAAAGCAGTGGTCATGACACTTCAGGAGAGAAATTGATTTTAGCCAGTGACCATATGGCCAGGAAGGAGGAAGTGTGGTACTAAAATCAAGGGTGCTGGAGCCAAAAATTCAGAGCGGGGACATGGAAGGTGACCGGTAGCGCTCACAGAGTTGATACATGAACCAGAGCGCCATAAATTGTATCTCCGAAGAACAGCAAGGAGGAAGGATAGGCGGCGAGTGGACTGGTGGATACAACCATCTAGGTCGGGCAGGCCAGACAGGGATCTTAGCGAGGGCCTTGCCAGGGGGCCTGCTCTCGCCTGCCAGATGCATGATTGGCCCTGAAGAGTTTTCTCTCGCCAATCACTGTAGTGGCAAAGCGGGCTTCAGAGCAATCCGTTGCCTGGAACAGTGGCAGGCATGATGGGGTGTAGTAGATGCCAAAACACCTCACAGCCCAACTGGGCTGAACAAACACATGTATAAGCTTGAAGTTGTAAATGGAGTTCGGAGTGCAGTCACAAACACGCACATCACATCTGAGCAATGTTAAGATTTTTTGGAAAAACACTTGCCGCTTTCCGTGAATGAAAGAGAAGCGTGGATTAGAAATCAGCCCAGTAGGGCTTACTTATATCAGGATCACATTGAGATTCGTATATGTTGCCGATTGCCTCAAGATGGGTGCACACTGCTGTTTCTGCCATGCGAAGTCGTGGTTGCAATAAAGAACAGAGGTCTGTGCGCTCTCCTGCAGTCCCTCGCGCAATACCACTAAGAGTCTTGACACAGCTCATGATGACTGCTAGAAAAACTCAATGCTTTACGCAGGGATGAACAAGTGCTGCTCCTCTCCCAGTTAGTCAGCTTTGGTTTGTATTTTTACAATAGTTCTCTAACCGTGCTTCATGCATATGGCACTTGAACACAGTTCATATTACCTCATTAATCAGTCCAGTTCAGACATGGGTCTAGAGAAAGGGTATGGAAAGTGACGCGGTTGACAGACACATGAGGAGGAATATGAAGCCTGAAAGATATGGCAAAGCTATGGTAATGTCTATGATTGCACATTTAAGATCAGGGTGGGGATGGTTGACAGACAACATATCTTGCATCCAATATTTTTCTCCGTCTGGTTCATTCAAGTATAAATTGTACAGGAATTTATGGCTTATCTCAACAAACTGCTATTTATCATTTTCTGTATGTGTTATGCACAGTCACATTTTATTCTATTTATTTTTTACCAGACTTTTTTTTTTAAATCAGAGACAGACATAAAACACAATATATAGTGGCAAAATTAAATCCGTTCACCATCTCAACTTTTTCAGTCCTTTTCTTCAGCTGGCTGCACTGTCCCTTCAAATCTACTGAATGGGCCCTCAGTGACCGCTGAGAAACTCGTTTGCAGGTTCTTGAGACATTACATACATCAGTGAATGCGAAAACAGAACTAATTTTTAAGGGAAGAATTCAACACACTTCAAATGAGGACGGTTGGTAAACATCTTTGATGCTAAAGCAGCAAACATACAGGAGAGGTCATAACAAACATCACCCAAGTGCAATCCGAAAGGAACTTTTGTTTATTATTTTGGAATAGATCAGGTCCTCAGAGGCAAGAGACTTTTTGTAGAAAAGAGACATAACCACTGAAGGCGCTGAGAGCGGAACTGTTGGCTCGTGCTGGGAAAGCGCAAGCGGGTGCTGTGCTCAGGAGTCCCACCTTGACCCGTGCTCAAAACGTGGGGAAGGGAGACCCCCAGCTAACCCATCCTGACTTATCATTCATGAAAACATCTTTCTTTCTTGTGAACTTTGTCCCACACTCTTTGTTTGTATTTAGCGTAAGGATTGGGAATAGGTTTTTCTTGGTATAGGCCCTTTTATTTGAAAAGCCACCACAAGGACTGCCTTTTTATTATTTGATGCTTGTAGCTTGCCCCCATCTTAGATTTAGGTTTAGATTAGGCGTTTTTCCAACCTTCCCATAGAGTTTAATAAACAACCTTAAACTACGATCACTTGTGTCTGTCTTTACTGTTTTCACCATGAGTTTCTTACAGTTAAGGGGCCCTCAGCATTTGCAGTTGCGTCTTTAGATATATGGCAGCTTATCTAACTAGTTTCAACCACAATGCAGTATCACTAGAACTCAACTAGTCTAATTAATATAGGTACAGGTCATAAAAATAGCCTAACTGTGCAGAGCATGATGAATCTTGCTTGTGTGTGCCAAGCAGAAAAATGTATAGGTTTTCGAGCATCTCACAGCAAACATGGAGTTGCATCTACTAACTGGTTATAGCAGCATTCATATTGGTTTGATTCTTAAAGAAGCATAACATTTCTTCATTCCAACTTGGTACACATCATCTACTAGCATACAATTACTTTTTATTATTTGTCACCACAATAAAATCTAGCCTAAGATCGGCTACACTGATTGCCAGTAGCTTTGTGAACACTCTAAGGGACTGAAAAAAGGCTGAAATGCAGGACTGTGGAGTGCAAAGAGGTGGTGCATGTTGGACCTGTTAGGGTCTGGAAAGAGCCAAAGGCTTGTTTTCGGTCCATCGCACACTAGGTAGACATCATTATGTGCCACCTCTTGCCATAACCGATTCCCATCCAGGGATTGCACAAACACACTTAGCAGCCCCGACCAACTACCCTTGCAATCTTTGTCTAGATCACCTGTACACCCCTCCAACACATGCCTACTTTTTTTTGCAACCGCCCTGTTAGGATAACGCCCTCTCAGCGGTCGCTAATGCTGCCAACATCGCCACCCTCAAACAATAATTATCTCAATGCCCTATTTGTTACCGAAATATGGTTTACACCCTCCTGTCCATAGATCTTTAATGTGCTCTCAACCCAAGACTTCAGTGTCCAAGTTACTGCCGCCATGGGAAAAACTGGAGGTTGGGTGGCAGTCATCCATGAAATCGACTGGCCCTACATGGTATTCCAGACACCCCCCCCCCCACACACACAAAGCTCCTGTCTATCCCTCTCATACTGGTTCCCAATTACAGACAACTCAATTACATTCCACCTTATTTACAGGCCACCCCAGGGGAGTGGTAACTTATCAATGACCTCTCCACCCTTTTCTTGTCAGCAACTGTGATACTCGGATGAGATCCTCCGCCTTGAGTCCTAAAGACAAAAACCCCTATTTGACTCTGTCCACTCTCACTGACCCCATGGAATTTAAACTGCCATGCATGGCCACACGCTCGACCTAGTCTCCCCCTCCCCCCACTACTTTTGACTGGACCGACCATGCTGCAATCAATCCTTCAATCACACATAAAACTGCCCTGCACAGACCAGGCTAAATGCCCTTTGGGTGAAGTGAGCAGAGCTCCTTCAAGAAATGCCTGCTAGACATTGGAGGCAACCTTCACAAAGTTCACTCTGCATGGAATGGCTAGCTCATCTAGATACCTTCAACCGCTTTGCGAAAGAACTAGTTGCTCCAAAGTCAACCTGTACACACCCTGGTACACACACAAGTTCAATCAGATCCATTGAAAAGTGGTGACTTCAGGACCGCGGCCCAGAGGAACTCTCATCCCTCAAATCTCTGTGCCTCCAACGCAGATACACAATCTCTGAGGCCAAGTAGGATTACTATACCTACACCCTTAATGTAAAACCTTATTCGAAGTAGCTAAGCACTGCGCTAAGCCCCCCAGTCCCTGAGGTGCAGGCTTGACAAGAGAAATGTGGCAGAATCCATACCATCGTCATTAACAAATCTTATCAAATCAGAGGTCTCCTTAATGCCTCAAACCAGAAAGAGCAACTAACCACCCCACCCGGGCATTTCCCTCCTGAACCGACTTCACCCTCCTCTATCCTAAGGAACTCTCAGACACACGTCCCATAAACCTACTGTTTACACAGACTTCTTCCTCCCAGCCTCCCTCATTAAACACCTCATCGGCCCAAAGCACTCCTTGGTACTGTGAACAACTCCCCCATTGAAGGTGCATTCTCAGACACGTTGAAGACAGGTCTTGTACAGACCCTTCTCAAAAAACCCTTGCTTGACCCAGAGGACCTACTAGTCACAGACCAATCACAAGCCTCCTGTTCGACTTCCTTCATTAAGTTTTACCGCACACCACTCCTTTCAGTCCTTACCATCAGGATGGGTTCTGCAGAAGCATCCCAAAATGTTTTTCATCCTACCTGTGACAGGAACCAGGCCACGCAGATGGTCTCACTCAAATCCAACCAACACCCAGTCATGTGTGGGGTATCCCAAGGATCCATCCTGTCCAGAATAATCTTCAATCTATACATGGGACCCTTTGGGGCTTCTAAACGACCACAACATAGCCCCCCCCCCATTAATATGGTGACCACGCTCAGCTGTACCTGAAGGCCCAGGACATTGCTTGCCTCCAAGATTGCCTGGCCACCCTCTAAACATGGATGTCAAATGCCGGCCTCACACTGATCCCTCTCAAGACTGAATTTGTCTTCATTGGTTCCACCGCCAAACAACATAGCCCGGGATTCACCTTTCAGCTGTCAAACTCAGCCAAAATCTTGGGCTTCTTTGTTGAAAGAAGCCTTTCCTTCCGAAAGTACAGAACCAATAAGGTGCAATTAAGTGTGGCTGCAGATCTCCACACTCCTCAAAATCCATCTCTTCATCCTTCTGCATGACTTCCATATGGTGATCCAAGCCCTTGTGATCTCACACATATGACAGGGAAAAACCCTCCTTACTGGGCTTCTATGTATGTACCTGCCCCCTCTGAAGGTAGCCCACTATGCCACAGTCCACCTCATTACAGACACACACAAATTCAACTTTATCTCTCCTACACTGTGCGAGCATCATTCCACGTTAGGATCATATTCAAAACTATATGTATAATTTACAAAGCAGTCTCAAACGAAACACCAAGAAACTGCTGCCTCTGGTGGCTCTCGCGCATCACTTAACAAAACCAAGAAAAACCTGGGGACTAGGATAGCCATAAGAGAGAAAACTTGCAAGAATTCCTCATCCTGCCACGCACCAACACAATGTGGTCAGAGGCTCAAGATGCGCTCAAAATCTTCCAGTTCTGCAATACACAAAAATGCGGGCCTTTCAACAATACAGACCGGATGAATTAAAATCCAGCCTTCTTGCCAGCAATGGTATAGCGTTGTATAAAATGCAAAACCCAATGCTGGCACCCTCCCGTTGTAAAGCGCTCTGCTGCTCTCAAGCTTGTATTGCACTATAAGCAATCAAATTAAATATAATGTTCCCCCACCATACACCTCAGAAACCTCCAATCCTAGGGATAGATCAGGATGTGAAACTAGACATCCTGAGGGTCCCAGGACAGCAGCCATGTTTTGCTGCCCAGATAATGTAGAAAAGGGAACGAGAATGAAGGGGAATGAAGGGGGGCTAAGGAGTGTTGGGGCAGAAGCGGCAGGTTTGTGACCATAATGAATTTAAAACTAAAAGTATCTACAACCAGTGGCTTCCTCACAACGGCATGTGTATTCCATAATAAGTGGCCTCCCATTTGATGTCAGTTTGTTACCTATGCTGCCTCCCATAATGGCGCAGTCTGTGACAGCACGCTCCAACACCGCATCCTCACAATCAGATTTCTCAACTCTATTCTTAGGATGATTGTGCCCACCTTCCCAACACACTAATCACCACCTTTTGACGTCAATTGGGTCACATTTTAAATATCTAAACATCCAAGTTCACCCCCAGCAAAAACAACTTTGAAGACCACTGCTTTAGTTGGATCCATCCTGACTTTGCTGTCACAGGCTCAATCTCATTCTGCTGGTAGGGTGTATGGCGCGATGCAGATTATGGTATAGCAGGCCAATTCCGTAACACTAGGGAGTTCAATCGGAAAAGAGTCCCCCATTAAAGTCAGGGCGGGCAACTCTTGACCAATAATGTTGCTACAGAACATTCCCAAATTTTTGATACCTAATGGTCTCCTGTTCTGCAATCTGTCATCTCGCTGCTGCTACCTGGCAGCACACCATGCCTACTATTCTCCTGCATGCTTCTCTAGGTCAGCTTTTAGGTCTTCAGTCAAATCAGCGAGCATGAACCTGCATACACACATACCTTGCACATCTCTTATAAAGTGGGGTAAACAACTTGTATTCAATGTAGCTGATTGGAACCAGATACGCAACAGCACTGGAAAGATGTCTGGAGAGGAGAAACCAGTGGAATATTTCACCACTGGTCCCATCTATCTATAGAGTGGCGTCAATGCATAGGGTATACTTCTTCACCAAAACGTCTGATCCCTTACAATCAGGAAATGACAATACCTTCAATGAACACCCTTATCTTCATAGTCAAAACTCCGGACAGATTTTCACAAAGATAAGTCAAGCCCAATAATGGACTCAGACGTGCATTGGCTCAGTCTTAGGTTCACTTTCCCATTGTCCTGGAGAGAAAACATTTGTTACTCATCACTCCGAAATAGGCCCAAGATGTGGAGGAGTGGTCTTGGAGATGATGGTGGTACAAGAATCGATATTCAGCCTTCCATCCCAGCTCCCCTGAGTACAAGACTCAGGCTTCCTCAAAGAGGGGCTCTTTTCTACAATGTACCTCTGTGCTGTTTCAGTTGGGACAGACAGAGGTGTCAATTGAATAAAAGAGCAGGGAGAACACACACCGCCAATACCAATGCTGCAAAGGAATACAAAGATATTAGACAGTGTTGAAATTAAAGCAAGTAATCAGAACAGTTGTATTTTATGGGAAACTACCTAGGTAAGTATTGGAGTGGAGCTTCCCCGGGGTGGATCTACAAAAAATATGAATAAACACAATGAGTGGGATAATTCTAAAGAGCCTTCCTAAAGTGTCAATCCCACCTAAAATATCGAACCAATAACAACTAACCTGAATAAGGATATTTTGAGGAAAGTACTCCAGGAAACCGAAAACAACGAAAGGAGAAAATAACAAACTGGAATGTTAGTATAGGGAAGTAGCCCTGAACGGCAAGTTGGTGCAGTTTCAGCAGAGCTTTTATATGCACTTGAAGACAAGTTCATAATATAGTCACTCAATGTCCCAGAATCCAACAGAAGACAAATATCCAAACAAGGCCGTGGAGAGAAATAATAGAGACGGGATTTGTCAATTATAAGTATGTACCCGAGCACACACGCATCCAGAGTACACGTAGAAAAATTCCAGATTGTAGACAGCAAGTCCTCTGCTAGGAAGGCTTTGTGGTTCCGTGTCCAGAAACGGCTAGCTGGAATGAAGTATCGCAAGAGACAGCAGGAAGCCGGATCCAATAACGTTCCGAGTCAAAAGCCAGACGAGCACGACAGGAATAAAGGAGGAGGCAAGCCAATCCAGGAGTCAGGCAAGGGCCAAAACCAGGAAAGCAGATAAGGAATCGTGTGGAGAAGACACAAAGTAGTATCGGACATAACCGCTGTAGCTTGTAACGCTAATTAGCAGCAACAAGCCCCTTGAAAGACGGTGGTTTTATAGCCGTATGGGGGCGTGTCTTGCCGTACGTCTTCCAAGTACAGGACGTGTCAGCTGACCCGGAGTCCGTCGTAGTTTGTGCAGGCACCATGGCAACCTGTATCTGGTCCAGAGAGGAGCTTGTAAAGAAGTCGTATTCTGCAAGGAAGCCCGCAGGGAAGCCCGAAGTGTAACAGCATCCTCCCCCAAAGACTCCGGCAACCCCCTGGCGGAATGGAAACTCCTCAGAAGCTCCGGACAATGTAAGTTGGACAGAGGCTCCTGGGTACAGTCCTCAGGCCCATAACCTTTCCTATCCACAAGGTAGAACAACACACCCCTAGACACCCTGCAGTCCAGGATACGCAAAACTTCATACGCCTCCTCTCCATCCACCAAGATTGGCGAGGGACGTGTAGGCAGACGAGTCCCCTGGATGAAAGGCTTGATCAGGGAGACGTGAAAAACTGGATGTATCCGCCATGAGCGCGGCAGGGAGAGCTTGACCGCCACAGGATTTATAACATCAGTAATGGCATAGGGTCCCACGTATTTAGGCAAAAGCGAGCGTTTGCCCGCAATTCGTAAATTACGGGACGACAACCACACCTTCATGCCGCTCCGATAGACTGGTGCAGGGGATCGATGCACATCGGCATATTTCTTGGCACGATCTTGAGCTCGGAGCAAATGACAGCGTACATCCAGATGAATCTTATCGAGATCTCCACACAGTCTCTTGCTGCTGGATTTACAGCCGGCAATACCGGATCAGGTGGGAGTGCCCTAGGATGACCACCATACAGGGCAAAAAAGGGAGAAACCCCCGTTGATGTATGCATAGAGTTGTTATATGCAAACTCTGCATAAGGCATAGAAGTAAACCAAGACTGTTGGAACTGAAGGCATAAACAGCGTAGGTACTGTTCGATAGTAGCGTTAGTTCTCTCAGTCTGCCCATCCGTCTGAGGATGATATGCCAGGGAGTACCTGTCCTCGATACCCAGAGAAGCTGTAAGAGCCTTCCAGAATCGTGAAGTAAATTGTGTACCAAGGTCGGAAACAATAACCGAGGGTAAGCCAAAGAAACGAAACACATTCGTCATGAACAGTCTCGCCAATTCCGTAGCCGAAGGCAAGACGGAACAAGGTATGAACAGTGCATATTTTGTGAAGTAATCAACAATCACCCAAATGGTGTCATGACCATAAATGTCAGGGAGTTCCACAATTAAATCCATTGACACCATTTGGCAAGGTTTGTACGGAACAGGCAGAGGTTGTAATAAGCCTACTGGTTTGGCTCTAGAGGTTTTACATTGAGTGCATATGGAACAAGTCAAAATGTAGTCCTTTACATCACGAGCCATGGAAGGCCACCAAACCCAACGCTGTAAGGCTTCAAGAGTTTTTTGACTTACTGGATGTGCTGCAATCAAAGAATCGTGGGACCACTGGAGAGCTAAGGCTCTAGCTTGACCTGAGGGTATATAGACGCGCCCTTGGATAAATGCCATACCCTGAATTACTTCTAGGTTGAAGTCAGTGATTTCTTTTGGATGGGTTGAGACCCAATCAAGGATGATTGAACGCAAAGAGGGCTGAACCGAACACCCACAAACAACTTTGTTCGGTAGGAGAGGAAGTGGTTCGACCTGTTGAGACTGGCCACCCGCATGGAGGCGAGAGAGAGTATCAGCCGAAACTTGAGCTTTAGCAGGACGGTATGTGATAACAAATTGATACTGCAAAAAGAATAAATGCTACCGCGCCTGTCCAGCTGTAAGGCATTTCATAGATTTGAAGGCTAACAGACTGCAGTGATCCGAGTATACAGTTACAAGGTGTTTGGCCCCCAGAAGGTGATGTCTCCATTCCAAGAATGCGTCTCTGATGGCTAAAAGATTGCGTTCCGTGATGGAATAGTTCCTTTCGTAAGATGTCAATTTACGAGAGAAGTAGGCAACAGGAGGAATCTCGATCGAATGAGGACAGGTTTGTGACAACACCGCCCCAAGAGCATAACCCGAAGCGTCAGCCTCAACAAAAAAAGGAACACCGGGATCGGGATGTTTGAGGACAGGGGCGGAAGTGAAGGTAGATTTTAATTGATCAAAAGCCTTCTGAGCTTCTGAAGACCATACAAATGGCACCTTGGCACTTGTCAGAGAGGTAAGAGGTGCAGGGATTGCAGAAAAGCCATTGATGTAGCGTCAATAGAAATTTGCAAATCCCAGGAATGATTGTAAAGATTTGACTGAATTGGGCACAGGCCATTCCAGGATAGCACTAATTTTGGACTGACTCATGCGCGCCCCATTGTTAGTAAGGTCATACCCCAAGAATTCCACCTCTGAGGCGTGAAATATGCACTTTTCAGCTTTTATAAACAATTTGTGATCTCTCAGACGTTGGAGCACTGTTTTGACATGTATTTCGTGGTCTTCCTGGTTTCGTGAATAGATCAAAATGTCATCCAGGTAGACAACAACAAACTGGTCAAGGATGTCATAAAACAAATTATTCATGAATGCCTGAAAGGTGGCCGGGGCATTACATAGCCCAGAGGGCATGACACGGTATTCAAATAGACCGTAACGTGTTTTAAAAGCGGTCTTCCATTCGTCCCCCTCTCTCATACGGACCAGATTATAAGCTCCTCTGAGATCGAGCTTAGTAAATACTTTGGAAGATCCCAATTGATCAAGGAGGACAGAGATCAAGGAAGAGGGTACTGGTTTATTATGGTAGCTGCATTCAAAGCATGATAATCAATACAGGGACGTAAATCCCCTTCCTTCTTAGGAACAAAGAAAAGTGGTGATGCAATTGATGATTTGGATGGACGAATGAATCCCATGGCCAAGGCCTTGTCTATGTAATCTTTAAGTACTTCATCTTCTTTGAGAGTGAGTGAATACACCCTGACGGATGGTATTTTTACTCCCGGTATTAGGTCTATTGGGCAATCATAGACTCTATGTGGAGGTAGAGTCTCCGCCATCCCTTTGTCGAAAACATCTGCGTAGTCTGCATATTGAGAAGGTACCATAGAGACAACGTTGTTAGAAACGGCTCCAATATGCATAGTAGGAGAAACCAGTGCCCTGACCAGACTATCCTGGGTAATTCCAAGTAATGTAGTGCATTGGGTATTGCATATATCGGAAAGGAACTGAATCTGAGATGTCGACCAATCGATGGCAGGGTTATGAAGCTTCAGCCATGGAATACCCAGAATGACTCTGTAGGCCGGCGCTTTGATGATATCGAATGATATCTCTTCAGTATGGCCTTCCTCGGTACTCATATGTAATGGAACCGTCTGGTGAGTTACCATTCCAGATGCATGGATTGAACCGTCCATTACATTCACTGTTTCAGGTATAGCTTTGGGAATCAGTGGTATTCCTGACATAGAGGCAAAGCATTGATCAACATAATTACCCGTTGCTCCTGAATCAATCACGGCTGTTGTCTGGAATGAAACACCATGATTCAGGGAAAATGTAACAGGTAGGCAAACTAGATGACTCGGATTCTGTAATGTAGAGTCCAAAGGTGAATTTCCCGACATAGGGACTCTGTCTACTGTCGGGATTTGGCGTTTCCCGCCTTTCTTTTGGGTTTTTTGGGACATTCAGGCAGTAAATGGTCAGAGGCCCCACAGTACATGCAGAGATTGCGTGATCTACGATATTCTCATTGAACAGGAGTGAGTGGTCCCCTAACCACACCAATCTGCATAGGTTCTGGCGCAGGAAGTGAAGAGGACGAGGCCTCTGCTGGAACCGAGCTGAACAAAGCAGGTTTCATTTCGCCACGTCTTTCGGATGTACGGGCATCAATCTGAAGGACTAAATCTAGTAGTTCCCTAAATACCGTGGGGACTACAGGAACAGTGGAGAGGTTGTCCTTCAACTCATCTGAGAGGCCTTGATAGAAGACTGCAGTTTTCTTTTCTTCGGGCCAGTCAGTTTCTGCTGCCAACTGATTGAACCGGGCCAAATAGACCAATAGGGAGTTGTTCCCTTGTCGATGCTTTAAGAGTTCCAGGTCAGTAGCTTGAGTAGTATAACGTGTATCAAATACTTTACTCATCATAGCAAGAAGGGCATCACAATTGTAGAGAACATGACTGTTGGATTCTAACAATGGGTTAGCACATGCGGCTGCAGTGCCTCCTAAATGTGACAAAACAAAAGCCGCTTTAGTAGTAGAAGTTGGAAATGAAGAGGGACGGCACAAAACATGCAGTTTGCATTGGTTAATGAAGGTTCGGTATTGTTTAGGATCGCCTAGGAAACGTTCAGGAGGAGCTAGAGGGAACTGGGTTGTAAGTATGATAGGGTTTGATTCCTGCTGCGGAGGTGGAAACCCTAATCCTGACGCTGTAGCACCA
This sequence comes from Ambystoma mexicanum, assembly GCF_040938575.1. NCBI lineage: Eukaryota > Metazoa > Chordata > Amphibia > Caudata > Ambystomatidae > Ambystoma > Ambystoma mexicanum. The sequence goes on along the minus strand of NC_090928.1, from coordinate 965,478,719 downwards.
GCACCGGCCATCTGTGGCGCTGGTGTGGTAACCAAGGCCTGAATGGCGTCCATACGTTGGCGCAGTGCCTCTTGTGCATTGGTCAAGTCGGTTCGTAGATCCGTGACCATTTGCACGATTTGAGTCAAAGCATCACTGACCTCCGTGAACATTGTTCGTGGCTGCTAATTTTGTTACTCACCACTCTGAAATAGGCCCAAGATGTGAAGGAGTGACCTTGGAGATGATGGTGGTACAAGAATCGATATTCAGCCTTCCATACCAGCTCCCCTGAGTACAAGACTCAGGCTTCCTCAAAGAGGGGCTCTTTTCTACAATGTACCTCTCTGCTGTTTCAATTGGGACAGACAGAGGTGTCAATTGAATAAAAGAGCGGGGAGAACACACACCGCCAATACCAATGCTGCAAAGGAATAAAAAGATATTAGACAGTGTTGAAATTAAAGCAAGTAATCAGAACAGTTGTATTTTACGGGAAACTACCTAGGTAAGTATTGGAGTGGAGCTCCCCCGGGGTGGATCTACAAAAAATATGAATAAACACAATGAGCGGGATAATTCTAAAGAGCCTTCCTAAAGTGTCAATCCCACCTAAAATATCGAACCGATAACAACTAACCTGAATAAGGATATTTTGAGGAAAGTACTCCAGGAAACAGAAAACAACGAAAGGAGAAAATAACAAACAGGAATGTTAGTATAGGAAAGTAGCCCCGAACAGCACGAGGGTCGCACTAGTGCCGGGTTGGTGCAGTTTCAGCAGAGCGTTTATATGCACTTGAAGACAAGTTCACAATATAGTCACTCAATGTCCCAGAATCCAACAGAAGACAAATATCCAAACAAGGCCGTGGAGAGAAATAATAGCAGAGACAGGCTTTGTCAATTATAAGTATGTACCTAAGCACACACACATCCAGAGTAGGTGTAGAAAAATTCCAGATTGTTGACAGCAAGTCCTCTGCGAAGAAGGCTTTGTGGTTCCGTGTCCAGAAACGGCTAGCTGGAATGAAGTACCGCAAGAGACAGCAGGAAGCCGGATCCAATAACGTTCCGAGTCAAAAGCCAGACGAGCACAACAGGAATAAAGGAGGAGGCAAGCCAATCCAGGAGTCAGGCAAGGGTCAAAACCAGGAAAGCAGATAAGGAATCGTGTGGAGAAGACACGAAGTAGTAACGGACGTAACCGCTGTGTAGCTTGTAACGCTAATTAGCAGCAACAAGCCCCTTGAAAGACGGTGGTTTTATAGCCGTATGGGGGCGTGTCTTGCCGTACGTCTTCCACGTACAGAATGTGTCAGCTGACCCGGAGTCCGTCGTAGTTTGTACAGGCGCCATGGCAACCTGTATCTGGTCCACAGAGGAGCTTGTAAAGAAGTCGTATTCTGCAAGGAAGCCCGCAGGGAAGGCCGAAGTGTAACAACATTACACAATAGCATATTTTTCAGATTTGCCGAATGTACACAAAAAATGTGCCCTTTCAAATACACTTCATGGTTAAACAGAATAGCTTTGGTAAGTCCAAAATCTAAAGCCGCCAAAGGTCCCAGTGTCATGCCACTCTGGAAAGTGGCATGACAATGTGTAAGCAACTGGGGCAAATTGAAACTGAGGTAGCAATATGTAAACCAGCAAAGAAATGGCTTAACCGATAGGCTGGCACATGGAGCGACACTCGACATATCAGAGAGATTTATTGTGCATTTCAGAATGCACACCAGACAGGGTGTCACATTGATTGGGATTAGCAGCACGAAAGAGCAGTTGAGCAAACCCCTGACATTACAGGATGCATCCTGGCTAATTTAAGATAAACGGTGCAAGTCACCTGGAATGTGGCAACAGAACAGTAGAGTATAAATTACTATTTATTTCAATAACTAGGCCAGGAACAATGAAGTGTACTATTTCTACTGGAAAAATATTTAAAGCTGAGCAATTTCAACTAGCAAATGAATTATGATTGCTATTTTCCCAGTGTGGCGATGGTGTACTGTTAGATGAAAAAGTTACTTCTTACCTTGTAACGTTCTTTCGACGGGATGTTCCTCCGACGTATTCCTCATCTTAGATATATCTCCTTCCAGCTCTGCTGGCCTCGGAAATTTTTTTTCTCTAGAGGGCGCTGCGCGTCGACGTCCTCCGAGTCGGTGTCCTTCGACAGCCGCCGTATCGACATCGACGTCATCCTGCCTATAAAGGCTGCGCGCAGCGTCCGTTGCTCAGTTCCGTTTTGTAGCCCACAATAATACATTCTGGACTAACTAATCACCCTGAAGGAGCGTAAGCTGCAACAACAAGGGAAGTAGAACTGCAGGGATGGATGGGAGGGTCGATGAGGAGTACGTCGGAGGAACATCCCGTCGAAAGAACGTTACAAGGTAAGAAGTAACTTGTTCTTCGAAGGGATTGTGTCCTCCGACGTATTCCTCATCTTAGATAGGCTCCCATAGCAGTATTCTATTATCGGAGGAGGGAGTACTGACTTCACGCTGTCTTCTATTGATGAATAGAATGCAATACAGCCCTTCCAAACCTAGTCTCTTGACTGGAGGAGGAATCCAGATTGTAAAAACGTGTAAAGGCATTGACAGACGACCATGTAGCGGCCGCACATATGTCTTTAACCGGCACGCCTCTTTTGAGGGCCGATGAAGCTGCAATACCTCTGGTCGAATGAGCCCTAAGGTTTTGAGGGGGCTCTTTCCCTGCCAGTTTATAACATTCCAGAATGGCTAGAATGATCCACCTGCGAATGGTCTGCTTAGTTATTGGTAACCCCAGCTTGTGACCTGTGTAACCTACAAACAGCTGGTCTGCCTGTCTTATCCTGGCTCGTCTACTAATGTAAAAACTTAAAGCCCTCCTAGGGTCTAGCCTGTGTAACCTCTCTTCCTCTTTCCCCGGGTGAGGAGGAGGATAGAAAGAGCTTGTAATTCGCTCACCCTTCTAGCAGATGTAAGTGCTATTAATAAAACAGTTTTAAGGTAAGGAATCTTAACGAACAAGAATGGAGAGGTTCGAAAGGTGTACCCATCAGGAAAGTTAGTACTAAGTTTAAATCCCATAGGGAACTTGGAATGGTCTTGGGGGATAAACATTGGTTAACCCCTTTAGAAACTGTATTACCAAGGGTATTTTGAAATAGGATGGTTCTTCCGCAGTACGCTTAAAGATGGATAGCGCTGCGAGATAGCCCTTAATGGTGCCAACTTGAAGGCCTGAATTTGCCAAATATAGTAGGAAGGACAAAACCATTGGTGTACCACATGAAAAAGGGTCGATGTTCTGTTCTCTACACCAGCTGCAAAGTCTGTTCCAACGGCAGCGGTATAAAGACTTTGTTGCTGGCCTCCTTGCCGAAAGCAACACCTCCATAATATCATCAGGGAGGTCCCAATCCTTGTACCTCAGCCTTTCAGAAGCCAAGCGTGAAGGTTGAGGGTTTTGATGTCTGGATGGAGAACCTGACCTCCCTTCTGTGAGAGTAGGTTCTCTCTGAGTGGAAGTCGAATTGGAGGGCAGATGGACAAGTCTAGAAGGTCCGGGTACCACGTTCTCCTGGCCCAATCCGGGGCAATTAGGATCATGGTTCGCCGGAATCTTCTCAAACTCCTGATCATTTGAGGAATGACAGGGACCGGTGGGAACGCGTACAGAAGCGGAAACTCCCAGTCCACTATGAACGCGTCTCCCAGAGCTCCTCTCGGGGGAAATTCCCTTGAGCAGAACAGGTCGCATTTCCTGTTTAGGCTGGTGGCGAACAGATCTACCTGAGGGGTTCCCCAAAGGGCGAAGATCTCTTGAAGGACTTCCTGAGCTAGCTCCCACTCGTGGGAGACTGTGTTCTGCCTGCTCAGAGCGTCCGCTGTCAAGTTCTTCTCTCCGGCTAGGTGAACTGCCGATAGAGAGCTTCCTTCTTGGATTGCCCAAAACCAGAGCTGCATCGCCTCTCTGCACAGGGGTAGTGATCCTACGCCTCCTCTTTTTTTGAGGTAATGCATGGCCACCGTGTTGTCCGTCATTATCAGGACGTTCTTCCCTTGTACAGCTGGCAGGAACGCCTTCAGCGCAAGTCTGATGGCTCTCAGCTCTAACAGGTTGATGTGTAGTCTGGACTCCGATGGAGACCAACGACCGCTGGGCTCCCCACCCCGTGAGTGAGGCATCCGTGACTACTGTTATCTCCGGCCAGGGTTTCCAAAACTGTTCTCCTTTCAGAATGTTCTCCTGACAGGCCCACCACTGAAGGTCTCGAGCCACCCTGCCGGGAACCTGAAGAAGATCTGTCATTCTCCCTGAGAATTGTGACCACCGAGTCCTCAGTGCCAACTTGAGGGATCTCATTCTCAGGCGAGCCTCTGGCACTAGGAAAATGCAGGATGCCATGAGGCCTAGCAACCTCAAAAAGTCGAAGGCTGGGAGACGTTGGGCATGCTGGAACTTGGTAACCATCTGTAGAATATCTTGAGCCCTCACCTCTGGTGGCGAGGCTTTTCCCAGGGAAGTATCCAGGATCGCTCCTATGAACTGGAGTCTCTGCGATGGTATCATTTGTGACTTCTTTAAATTGAGGGAGAAGCCCAGTCTGTGAAGGAAGTGGCACACGTGATTTAGCTGGATCGGAGCTTGTTCCGGAGAAACAGCCCTGATCAACCAATCGTCCAAGTAGGGGTAGACGTGAATCCCTTCCCTCCTTAGACTTGCAGCCACTACCGACATTAACTTGGTGAAGACCCTCGGGGCGGAGGTCAGCCCAAATGGCAGCACTCGAAATTGATAGTGAGAGTTGCCAATTGCGAACCTCAGGTATTTCCTGTGTTTGAGATGGATAGGCACATGGAAATAAGCATCCTGAAGGTCCAGAGATACCAACCAGTCCTGGAACTAAAGGGCCTGGAGGATCTGAGAAAGAGTGACCATCTTGAATTTGTCTTTTCTGAGGAATTTGTTCAATTCTCGCAAGTCCAAGATGGGTCTCAGTCCTCCGTCTTTCTTTGGAATGAGAAAGTAAGGGGAGTACCAGCCCTTGTTCCTCTCCGCTACAGGTACCGGTTCTATGGCACCTTTCTCTAGCAGGTCCCAAATTTCCTGCAAGAGGAGCGGATCTGGAGCTTTCTGAGAGCTGATCCCCGGTGGATGACTCCGAGGTATACGTAGGAAAGGCAGGCAGTAACCTTGGGCAACTGTTTCCAATGCCCAAGCATCTGACGTGATAGCCTGCCATACCGCCAGATGTTGAGTCAACCTGCCTCCTACAGGTGTCCTGTGAGGGAAGTCCTCAGAGTGGTTTTGGGGCGGCTGATGCAGATGCCGATGGTAAAGAGGCACCTGCTGTTGCTGCAGCTTTTGAATATCTACCCCGTCCACCTCGGGTAGTTCTTCTTTGACCCCTTTGAGCCGGTCGTCCTCTACCTCTTCCGAATGCGGAGTAGAAGCGAAAGGACTTGCCCCTCGCAGAGGTTCCTGTGGGACGAAAAGGAGTCTGACGGATTGCAGCTTCTAGGGATTTTGCTGCTGCTTTTGAAGTTTGCAGTTTCTCTAAACTGTCATCCGCCTTTTTCCCGAACAAAGAAGAGCCATCGAATGGCATGTTCAAGAGCCTGGCTTGCACATCTGGGGCAAAACCCGACTTTCTCAACCAAGCGAATCTCCTGGTTGATGTACTTGCCGCCATTGCTCTGCTGATACTGTCAGCCGAATCAATGCCCGTCTGGAGGGATTCGCACATAGCGTCTTTACCGTCCTGTTTAATATTCAGGAACGCATCCCTTTCTTCTCCCTCCGGGATGCAGTCAGCCGCGGTAGAAGCACACTCCAAAAGTGTATGGCTGAACCTAGCAAGGGTGCAAGTAGCATTAAGAGATTTTAACGCCATGCTACATGCTGAAAAGACTTTCTTTGCCATAGCAACATATTTTTTATCGTCCCTGTCCTGTGGGACGGTAGGATAAGCCGTCTTGACATCGGTAGAGGATGCTGCCTGTACCACCAAACTTTCTGGGGATGGGTGTTTAGACAAAAACTCTGGGTCTGTAGAAGATACCCTGTACTTTGTAGACAGTTTTTTATTTACTGCTGGCACTACATCTGGGGTTTCCCAGTTTGTCATGATCTTTCTCTGAAGAGCTTTATGAAAAGGCACCACAGGATCCTCCTGTGGGCCTTTGTCAAGAATATCCGTGAGGTCATCTTGTTGGAAAGATTGTGAAGGTGCAGACCACCCCATGAACTCTGTAATCCTGGCCATTAAGGCTCTGTAGGGGGTTTCAGCATGCTCCCCCGGGTCTGGCTTAGCAAACTCCACCTCAGGGGAAGTGTCTAACCCACTTGCCTCATGTAAAGAATCATCAAGATCCTTTAACCTGCGCTCTTCAGAGGAAAATTCCTTTCTAACTGGGGTTACAGGTCCCTGTAACTCAAATGTGTCTTCCTGTTCAGACAAATCACCCTCTTCTAAAATTGAGGATATAGTTCTCAATTGTTCTGAACTCATAAAGGGAGTAAATCCCATTTCCAAGGCAGAGGGTGCGGAACTTGTCATTATTGGCCTCGAAAACGTCGATGTCGTCGACGCCGACGTCGAAGGCATCGAGCGTGGCGTCGAAAACGGAGGCGGAGGCCTCGAAGACCTCGACAGAATTGGAATTCTACTCGACAATATCGAAGCCATCGACGTCGAGGGCCTGGGGATAGTCACTGGATGTGTGGTAACCGTGACTTTTCTTGGCGTCGACGCCGGTGTCGAAGCTGGCGTCGAGTCGACAGACCCGTGTGTCGAAGGTCCCTTTGACAACGGCGTCGAAGACATCGACCTCGACGTCGACGGAACCTTCGAGGAAGGTTTGGAGGTCGTAGTCCTGCTCGAGGGTTCAAGACGCGCTCGAGAGGTTTCTTTCGCCGGGTACTGCGACTCGCGGCGTTTTTGACCTTCGGGTCTTTCGACCAGAGCATCGCTCTCGGCAGTCTTCGAGGGGGTCGAGGCCGCTTTCTCGAAGACGCGCATCATATTTTTTCGGAATTCCTCCCATTCAGCCCGGGAACTATGTTTCGTGGGGCAAGGGATTCTTTTTGGCGAAACAGAGGAAGAGGAAGACTGAGAAGGGGATCTTCGACGTCTCCTCTTCGAGTGCTTCGATCTCGAGGAGTGATGAGACCCACTCCGAGACCTGGAGCGCGAATGGTGACGAGGAGACGAATGTCTCGACTTCGTCGACGAAGAAGAAGCTTTACAAGTCTTACCTTTCTCCAGCTTCCCCCTACGCTCCTTCAGGGCCTTAGCGGTCATGGACATACAGTCCTCGCATTCCGAACAATGGTGGTCAGCTCCCAAACACCACAGACAAATTCTGTGAGGATCGGTCAACGACATCTTTTTCCCACAATCTCGACATTTCTTGAAGCCGGATCGAGGAGTTGTCGGTTCCGACGAGGAAGCCATCGCGTACGGATCGAATAACTCGAGGTAAATAGGATTGATCTGACTAAGAACTGAGCAACGGTATTCCGAGGCACTGAGTAAGCGCAGAAAAACGGAACTGAACAACGGACGCTGCGCACGGCCTTTATAGGCAGGATGACGTCAACGTCGATACGGCGGCTGTCGAAGGACATCGACTCGGAGGACGTTGACGCGCAGCGCCCTCTAGAGAAAAAAATTTTCCGAGGCCAGCAGAGCTGGAAGGAGATATATCTAAGATGAGGAATACGTCGGAGGACACAATCCCTTCGAAATATATTTACTCTACATGCAAATCTTTCTAGTGGACACATCATTTTCTGTTATCCACATACAGGATTTGCTGCTGAAACAATTTGGCATCTAAACGGAGTGGTATTTCTGATAGGTTCCCCTTGAGAACTGCCCGTAACAGCATATGGCGTTTCATACAAATGATTCAAAAAATTGCTCTGCAAAATGCATGATTACTACCCATTATTTTAAATATAATCTTGTGTGAGAAGCCCACCAAAACCACCTGGAGAAAAGTCTACACGAGCCGGTGCCATGGTCGAGTCAGACAAAAAAAATAATTTTGAGTGCCCATCCATGTCTACGAAGATTATGAATCCGTTATGGATCCCTTGTTGGAAAAACAGTATTAGTGGATATACAGTGGTTTAAGTTTGTATTTTTATTTAGGGTTGTTACTTTTACTCTATAGTTTAAGGAACTCATGTTGGCAACAGTAAAGACAGACACAAGTGATTACAGTTCAAGGGTGTTTATTAAACTGTATACAGGTTGGAAAAATGGCTACTCTAAATCTAAGATGGGAGCAAGTGTAGACCATCAAATGAAAATAAGGCAGTCCTAGTGGCATTGTGCCAAATAAAAAGGGGCCTATCCATATACCAAGAAACCTATTGACAAACCTTACAACAAATACAAAAATGGTGTGGGATAGTTTGTAAGAAAAGAAAGAAGTGTTCACAAATAATATGTCAGGATGTGGTAGCCTTGGTTTTCTTTGCCCACGTTTTGAGCACGGGGTAAGGTGGGATCTTGGAGCACAACACACTCTCGAACATCCTCAGCTCGAGGCGACAGTTCCACTTGCAGCTATCAGGACCGTCGATGGCCAAGTCTTGTTTCTCATAAAAGTCTCTTCGAGGGCCTGACGAATTCAACAACATAACAAAACTTCCTTCAACAAAATGAAAGTTTGTTTCCTAGCTTTACTTAGGGTGAGGATTCTTCACCCCTGGGTCCCCCTCTTCCAGGCACTGACCCCTTTTTAAACAGTTCCAGTGGACATCCCTCGGCCGGGCTCACCTTTGTCAACACACTGTTCCTTGGGACTTTAGACTTGCCCCCCTTCTCGTCAGCATCCCTCTTCCGGGTTCACTCTTGCCAACTTCACATTCACTTATACTTTCAATGTTCACAGGATTCACTTCCCTTGCTTTCTTTATAGTTCATAGATCAAGGCTTTCGACTGAATGGGGATTTTGCTTGACCTCCTGTATGACCACTTTGACCTGTCTTGGCGGCTCTCCTACGGCCTTCCGGTATCTATAGTTTTACTCGGATGGGGATCGACCAGAGTTTCTCGAAGCAGCATCCACGTGGTGCCAGTCCCCTTCTGCAGCTGGTCTTCCCTTTACAATTTTACAGTTCTTTGAACTTGTCTCACTTTGTGACTTTCATTCACCACAGCCCAGTTATTATTCTCCCCTCGACTCACTGGCTGTGATGAATGGCTTGGCTTTCTTCCTCTTTACTGGAGGTAAGACCGGTACCACAGAAGCAGGAGTCTCCCTCGCTCCGTCTTATCAGCATCGATACACACCATGTACCGTTGACATCTGCTGTAGCACACTTGGGCTACTGTCCTCGGTCTTACGTTTCTTTCAGCAGCGGTCTTACGTGTCTTTCAGCGGAGGTTTCGCTGGATTTTGTCAAAAAGGACAAGGTTGTGTCTCTCCTCATCAGCCTCTCTATGTTTGCCACCTTTCTCCTCCTCTTGAGCTGCCGGGTCTGGATAGCTGTCTCATCGTGCGGTCTGCCTTGCTCGTACTGTGCTCTCTTGCTCCACCTTTTATCCCTGTGGGGAAGGGGATGGGCTGTTGTGTGTGTGTGTGATTCTGATCAATTGCCTGACCCCTATATTGCGACATATCAGTTACATGGCTCTGGTGTTAATCCGTTCTCTGGTGTGTCGTGCAAAAGTGTGTGTGTTGGAAAAGGGGGTGGGAGGCGTGGTTTGAATGTCCTATGTGGTAGGATAGGGAAAAGATGTTGAAAGAAGGGGATACCACATCTCACCCGTCAATGTCCCACTCCCACTTCCCAAGGATCCCCATCTAGGTGGTCCTCTCTCACTAGTCCACCCCCAGGAACTGGATTCAATAGCGATGGCTGTGTCCTGGCCACCTGGATGACAGATCCCTGGGGTTTAGCCAGGGAGACATCTTTATGTTTCTCACAATAGCTAAAGTGAACTGGCATAGAACACCATTTACTTTTTCCTAAACTCCAGGAAAAAACACTTAAACACTTGCTAAATTTGCAATGCTCCGTGGCGCACATGCTTTAATAAGAATTTCCTTTATGTGGATCATAAGATAGTTTTCTACCTTTGATATCACCACTAAATGGATGTTTGTCGGAGATGTAGTCTCCATATTTGTGTTGGTCTTTTGGAGTGTTGAACCTTGTGTTCTAGGTACTTAACTTTTGAATTCAATGTGAAAAGTGTGCCTCTACCTTGTTTGTTTTGGCTCCTACCTAAACCAGAACATCCATACAGCTCCTTAGCTCCTTAGCTGGATGGATGACCCTTTACAAAAATCCAATTTCTCTAATTATTGATTTTTTTCTGAATCCTCTTAAGGTTCTGACTGTTCCTTTTTCAAACTACAATAGTTTTTTTTCCAGAATGCAGCCTCTAGCTCTAACCTTTAAAAGGGAGTACGCCTGCCTCTTTATATTCTGGAGGTCACCTTCCTTCGTTTAAACGGTGTAGGGTTGATTATACCTTTCTAATTTTCTTCTTTCCATTTGGCAAAGAAAATTGGCTTTAATATTTTGATCGTTTGTTCTAGATGATCTTGGTCTGGATGCACAATTGCTACCCTGCCCCATCCTCGCCGGGCTGTGTAGATTTTCATTTTTAAGATATGTACCAAAAGTCTACTGATGCTGTGAGGCGGCGACGGTGGTTCTGAAGATGGGCAGTGAGATGCAGGGGTCTTTGCCGGGCTCCGACAGGCTGTTGAGGGGTTGGTTAATTGAATCCCGGGACGGCGGTGAGCAGCGCATACGAGAAGGCAATGAACTTCAGGAGACCATGGCAGTTTCGGTGCGACTGATAGGAAGTCAGGTCGCTGACAACCAAGTCTCAGCAACGTAGCCCGACTGCTATGCCTGGACGGACTTGACAATGGCCTCAAAGGAGGACGCTTACTATGAATGGGCTACGGCATTCGGAAGGAGAAGACACCGCTGCGCTGATGTGTTACAGATGAGTTACAGACGCAGCAAAAGATATAGCAGCACCGATCTACAGCAGTGAAAAGTATTATGTACATTTTCGCTTCACGCACCAGTAGAAAGGGCAATGAAGAGCCATATATAGGCCGTGGGACTCCGGGAGGGGAGAAAACATGGAGCACTCAGGCAGTGGAAAATGCAAAATGGCAGGCAACGATCACGGTGGGAAGGGATGGGGCGGCAGGTGCTTCCCGAGTATAGAGGGGATTAGCTCTGTTGGGGACGTGCATTCTGATTGGGTTATGAGGCAAGAGTATAAAAGCAGGAAAAAATGCTACAATGTGTCTTTTGGATCTTTTGAATTGCAGGGCACCGACCACGGACCAGAGGGAATTTAATACTGTTGGGCCTATTAAACTGGAAGCCAGAAGGACGAGGAAAAAGGTTCAAAGTTCTCCCGACTCAGGTAAGAATTACTACATAGACATTTGTTCCTTTTTGGATTGCTGAAAACAAGCTGCTTCCTTTGAGTTTATTATTATTTATTAATATTTATTATTATTTAAATGAATGATTGAATTCTGCATATACAGCTGTCTGGCTCTCTAATTCCCACAGATGCTTACCTCAATTTTGGTCTTTCCCAAATTTGCAAGTGAGTCTGACTTGTCTACACATTGTATACTTTGCTCATAGAAGAGGGACACCATCGACTCAGCGAGCGCTTTCCTTCAGTATCTGTGTTTCTGTTACTAGTTGGGATTCCACACTGGTGTTTTGCTTGAGGTTATTTGGCTCCATCAGCCTTCTTCTCATTCAGGTATGGAGAAACTCTGGTGGCATTACTATTCTGACCTAGTTAGCTACCCAACTGACTTGCCTACAGGCTGCTTGAGCCAGCCTTAATATCTATACACCAGTGCAGTTCTGGCTGGAAAGAGAACACACTCTAAATCCTGCTTAGGGGCTGCTAAAACCTGGCAATCCTTGAGAAATTCAGTTACCAATGTGCCTTGGAGGACAATTTCTTTTCCTTTTCTACATTAAACAGACTTCTCCTAGACTGACTTGGACAGCCTAAATCTCCTGGCAATCACTTTATTGTTAGGAAGTGTTTTAGTTAAAATAGCCTGTGATCCTACTTGCTTTCAAGATCTGATTCTAGCAAATATATATAGGTTTACATTTTGAAGACCTAAGACAACTGCAAAGCGTGAAAACATACTGCTACTTGATTGAAACGAATAACAGAAATGACAACAAACAATATTTTCCAAGAACTTTATTTACAATAGGAAATACTTGGATTCATAAGGTCTTTAACATCTACTTTCCAATTGTCGAAGACAAAGAATCAAACTCAAGACCCAAACAATATTTTAAAACAATAAAGGTAATTATAGTTGTAAACTATAGGCCTCAGACGAAGATTCAAGGTACACATATGCAAAAGGGAATTTGTGCATACAAGGAAAGTGAAGACAGTATAACTCACCACTTTCCTTTCACTTTTCTATGTGCAAATGGCACATTTTATTTTACAGTGGAAAGAAACTGGTCTTTAACTCCATAAACATGAAATAACAAACTGCGTGTGAAATGTCTCTCTCTGATACAGAAATACAAACGCCTGTATACATTTCAAACAGATTTACTAAAGGCGAGATCTTATGCTGCACACAGCAACATTCTTAATTCTCTTCTGAGAAAGTTTGTAGAATGCTTCCGGTTTCTCTCATGAAAACCTCCATTTAAAAGTCCCTGGACCAAAAGGTGCGCTCTCAGTTATATCATTGCAGCAATGCAAGATATAGTGAATATCTCTGTGAAAAAAAGCATAACAGCTCCAATTGTCCTCTTTTTGGTGCACAAATCAGTCAGTATTTGATGATGGGCTTCTTTGAAATGCCAAGCACTGCTTCACAGTGAAGAGTTTAGGAAATCCAGGAGTTCGGCACGATTTCGGTCCCTCTATATGTATTATTAAAAAGAAAAAAACATTTGATTAAAAACATTCTAATGTTTTCATAACATCATTACTCTATTAATAAAGTGTGGCATAACCCACCGGAGAGAGGGTTTCTGTAATGAACTTTTGTAATGGAGCATCATGGGTTAAGTGTAAACTAACTAATGGATTCCAAATGACAATGATACAAATAATCATGTTCCTGAGACTGAACACGCCGAGCCATAGACACTGTTGGAATACTGAAGAAGGCTGATAGATGGATGTGAAAAAATAGATACTTCCTGGATGAATAAAGAAAGGAATTCTAGGAAACAACTGTTCTCTAGTGTGGGCATTCCATAGGCAATCCATTGAAACACTTTCATGTCCATTAAGTTATTCAACCTCTGCTCTAGTGACATATACATGGAGAGCCTCTTGTCCAACCATAAGTGGCCACTTTGTTTTCCTTTTCAGTTAAGGTGGGAGAGGAAAGGTTCCTCATTCTAAAGGAGAAGGTGTACTTTTGATTAGAGCCGTGTGGTGTTGAATATAAAGTACTAAGCAGTGATCCAATTCTGGAAAAAATTAGCAAAACCTTTTGACAAAAGATTGACCAGGCAAAGTCTATTTCGCCAAGAGAATTGCTTAACAAGCATTTAACTCAAGAGGATTTGTAAACTAAATTGGCACACCTCAGCTAGGGGTGTCACTGTATTGGTTTTATGGCGGTATGATAACCTTCTTGCTAAATGACTGTATATCATGGTTATGATATATGATATGATATAATATGGCATTTATAACGCGCCTATACACAAGTGTTTCAAGGCACGACGAGGCAAGGGGGGGGCACAAAGGGAGGACAGACAACGATCCTACTAGGCCAGGTGTCATTCAGATCGTGCAAGTGCATGGGAAGGGAGGAAAGGAAAAGTGTACAGGGGAAGGGAGAGGGGAAAGTGCAATACATGGGAAGTGGAATAAATAAGACACATAAAACAGCCAGCTAGTGGCAAGTGCAAGGAAGTGCAGACTTAAGTGCTGGTAGGGGGACTGAAGGGATACAGAAAAACGGTCCCCAAGTGCAGGGGTTGCCAGGGAGGCAGTGCAGGTGGGTAATTGACGGGGCCTGGGCCAGAGATCAGAAAGGGTGGCCAGGTAACCAGTGCAATTTTAGTCAGGAATTCAGCAAGGGAGGGGAGGAGAGAAAGCAGAAGCAAAGAGGAAGGCTTTGAGGTGTTTCCGGAACCAGAGATTGTTCTCCTTGAGTTTCAGGGAGGCAGGAAGGCTGTTCCAGAGAGAGGCCCCTGCCGAAGAGAGTGATCTGCCACCAACTCGTTGCTTGGAGAAGCGACTGACCCTAAGGGAGTTGGAGGCAGATGAGCGGAGAGCTCGAGAAGGAAGATATTTAGGAAGAGAGTTGAAGGTAATACGGCCCCAGACCCCAGAAGGCCTTGTGTACAATGCAGAGGGTTTTGAACATAATCCTCGCAGCCACTGGGAGCCAGTGCAGAGATTTCAGTCCTGGAGAGATACGATCCCTGGGCTTGAGGCCAAGGACAAATCTTGCAGTCCTGTTCTGGATAAATTGCAGAGGGCGGAGAGTGGAGGCAGGCAGATTTAGATAGAGGTTGTTACAGTAGTCCAGTTTGGAGAGGACCAGGGCTCTGGAGACAGTGAGCTTCTGGGGGAAGGAGAGGAAAGGAAGAATACCTCTAAGGAGGTGCAGCTGGTAGTGTGACCTCTTAGAGACGTCAGAGATGTGAGGGGAGAAGAAGAGTGCAGAGTCGAAGATGACCCCGAGGCTTTTAGCCTTGCAGGTGGGAGTGAGAGGAGGGCCAAGAGAGGCCGGCCAGAGAGCTTCAGGGAAGGAGGGAGTGGTTGTGCCGATGAGTGGAATCTCAGTCTTACTGGCATTAAGGCAAAGGTTGTTGCCGCACACCATTCCCGGATGGCAGACAGACAGTCAGAGATGAGGGAATGAGAGGAGGAGGCCGAGGGTAGGCTGAAAATGAGCTGGGTATCATCCGCATAGCACTGAAAGTTGGGACAGAGTGCAGTGATGCGGTGGGCAAGGAGTGCCAGGTATTGGTTGAACAGCCAGGGAGAGAGGTTAGGTCCCTGGGGGACACCACAGGTAGAGAAAAAGATGTCTAAGAGGAAGGACCCAAGTTGGACCTGGGAGGGTCGGTCGGAGAGGAAAGAAGTCAGCCACGCCAGAGCCTGACCAGTGATACCCAGGTTATCACGGAGACGGTTGAGCAGGATGGCATGGTTGACAGTGTCAAAGGCAGAAGAGAGATCAAGCAAGATATGAACGCAAGGGGTGTTAGAGTCGAGGTTGGTGAGCAGGTATTCACGGATGTCAGGAGAGCAGTTTCCGTGCTTCTGGCAGCTCTGAATATCGCGGTATAGCAGTTGGAGTTAACTAATCGTAACAAATATGTTCTTAAAGGTCATAAATTGCCAGCATTTTGAAACTTGTCTCTGGTCATTTTTAGCTGATCCTCCAGGAATCTAAGGCGGCTGCAGATTTGGTCTTTCATGGCGCTCACTCGTTGATCGCCTTGAATGAAAGAGTGACTAGTGGAAGTGTTAAAATGCACATTTTGAGCAATGAGCTTGCTGCTCAGTCACAGGTCATCGCTTTAAAAATCTGCCTCAACCTGCATTATTTTGGGACCACATGGCATGGGCATCATGACTCCTCGCTGCGATCAGTCTTAAAGGTTTGTTTTGATTTTATCCCATTAAAGGGAGAAAAGTCACTCATGTGAGGTCTGAAAGCCCATGTCATTGTGTTTCTTTTGTCAAAATGTCATAGCCAACACACACTCACCGAAAGGTTGCATATTGAACAAATCAATATAGCTCGTTTACTATCTGCCTGGTGTATTATAAAGGTCTGATGTTGGAGTCACCACTGACCATGTAATCCTAACAGGACAGCGTTCAGTGGGCCCTGTTGACGTCTTTCTTGATTCTTGCAATACAACTTTTTGAAAATGACAAAATGAAAATACATATCGGCACACATACGGCCTAGACCACCACATCACCACAGCTCCATCATTACCATTTTCCCCAGGTCTGAGAGCATTAGGACCCTTGTCATGTGAGTTGTTCATGGGTGGTGTTACACATCGAGGATAGACCTGAGAAATATCTCACCCCCATTGCTCTGGATACTTCAAATTGAATGTAGAATCTGTCCTGCCTGCTTGAGTCCAGTACCATATGCAGAAGGCAGGTGAAGGGTCAAGTGAAGCAAAAACAAGTGCTAATGTGTAAATCTACATGGAGGACAGTGGGGGGGGGATAAGGGAAGGGCAGTTTATATACGAGCACAAAGCACTGAAAGGCCCAGTGTTCATACAGTCTACAGAGCTAACGTTTTTTGTGGACATGCCTCAGAAGGGCATCAGGTTCATTACCCTCTTTCAATTCTGGTATGTGTAGTTCCCCATCTTTCAAATTGGTGGCAAAAATACATATCAGCTGATCTTGAACCCGACTACTGATCACAGAGTAAGAGCGGTCACAGCATCAAAGCTGCATTTACTAATGTGGCCTCACTTTCCCTATGCTCTTGTCTGCCAAACGCCACATCCCACAGTGCAAGATCCAGAATGCGCAGCACTTGCTTACTGCAGCCTTTCCACTCAGATTAAAAAGCTCACTTAATAGCTGCAAGCCCTAAAACGGTATACCAGTATAAACAATGTGATGGTTATTATAGTTCAATTAAGCTGTTCACAGTATCTAGAACGGTATACCGTTATACCCCTAACCTCAGCATTCTCTTCCAGAATATTAATTCAGATAACATTTACCTTGCAAACCACCTAGCTCCCCTTGAAAATAGTAAATGGCTGTTGAAACTAAAGATTTTGATTTTGATAACCTCATCTCATAGAAGTAACTGCCAAAATGAAAATCTGCACAGTTATTTTATATCACGTGCAGGATAAAAGTAGAACATTTCCACTCCTATAGCTGAATGTATGACCTACACCTGGATGGTAAACTCCGTACAATATAAGGCTATGGATGAGGAGAAAAAGGGATGCCCAAATGTTAGGGGAGATTTCCTAAAGTCCATCTGGAAGTAACACTCTATAAAACTATTACTTGGTATACAGGTCCTCAATTATTAGCATAAGTCTGTACAACCCAAAGGACCAAAGGATTGGTAGAATGGCATAGCAGCAAGGCTCATCTCAGGAGGAGGATGTGAGATGTAGGTAAGTACAATGAACTTAGTAAATACATTAGCCCAACACTCTTACACACTGGAAGTTATAATAAAATATACATTTATTTTATATACACAAGGCAAGGTAGGTAAATACTATTTTAGACTAAGTGCTTAATTTGTGCCGGTGTTTGCCGGTGGGCAACACTGGCACTCTTTTTTGGGCACCAGAACACTATGAAGGGCGTGTGCCGGGGAGTGTAATTGTTTTGTTTGTTTTGTTAATGTCCTTCACACTGTCTTGCAGACTGCAGGCTGAGGCAGCTGGCTGTAACCGAGCGGCCGCGGCACCAGGCACTGTGAAATAACAGGGGTTGGCTAAGGGTCACTCATGAGTGTGGGCATGGGCGTGTCAGCGTTTGCTCAAGCGCTGGCACCTGCGCAGAGATCAGTAACGCGGTAAACGAATGAGCTTCGCACATGCCACTGCCCCCGGTCCTGAATGCTGCAGTCTGCTCTTTGAAAATTGCCCCAGCCCAGGTCCGATCGCCCGTCAGATACGGCCGGCGCTGAGGCCCGCTTCTCAGCTGCTGAACTGATCTGCACCTGTGACCTGTCCTGGGCCGGCCCTGCACTAGCTGCAGCCTGCAAGCCCACAGCAGCCTTCTGCTGTGCGTGTGCTGCCAACCCAGCCCAGCAGGCCACACATTCTGACAGCAGTACACACGGTACCAAGAGTCAAAACTGAAGGTACATTTCTTTGCTGTTTGTTGTGGGGAAATACATATGCTGGGACTGCCTGGGAGGGATAACATAGCAGAGCCTCCAAGGCCCCTGTCCCCCTGATGCTGGGGGAGGGCTCAAAACCTGCCAGCAGGGTTGAATTGGCTCATGGCTGGGCCGAAATCATGACGAGGCCCTGGGGGCCAGTTCCTGAAGCCCACCCTGGCCCGGCCCAGGCGTGGGCTTCAGGAACCGGCCTCCAGGGCCTCGCCGGATGCCTAAGTTGCAAAGGATCTGTAACTTACAGATTCTTTGCGTCCCACTGGCGCCTGCCCGCTACATTCATCAAAAAAGGGTAACACTGAAGTGTTACCTTTCTTTGATGAATGCGACAGGCTGCAACACCATGGCGCCAGCAGTCAGTGTTACAAAACACTGGGAGGGAGCGGCAGGGCTGGGCGGGGCGGGGCTGCCTCAGCCCGGTGTGCTCCCTCCCAGTGACTTGTATCACAGACTGTCTCACACTGAGCAGAAGCTGCGTGAGCTCCGGTGGGGCTGCCAGAAAGGGCAGACACCCGTGACTTGGTACTGGGCAGACTGCTTAGGTATGTAAGGGAAGCAGTCCCACTCCCTCCATAAATAATCTCCGGGATGAGGGATGGAGGAATGGCAGCACATGGTGCTTCAGACACAGGAAGCGGGGGCACCAGAGGCGGCGGAGGGCACTGCCCAGCCTGACGGGCATCCTCAGGGGCATTCCGGGCAACGCAGGTGAGGGAACACCCTCAGCCAAGTTCAAGCAGTGTCATGGTGACGATTGGGATAACTTCTTGCAACTAACTGCCCGCTAACGGAAATGCGTGTTGGGAAATGGACGCAATGCAATGTTACATAACTGCTATATGCTGCAGGCACACGTGTTGGCATATATTATGTTATGCTATGGTGAATGTGTATCACGCTGTAGGGTGTATGACTCCAATGGGGAATCTTGGTATGAAACAGCTACGATAGGTTATGTTTATACCAGTATGTCGGCTTTGGGTTATTAACAGTAGAAGCTATGGGTTGTACACTACAGGTCATGTATTCCTTGAGAGTGAATTTAGCTTATGCCCCAGTTACAGTAGACATGTCTACAATACGGCACTTTCTAGTCAACATTATTATGATTTGTCTAATTGTGTTATAGTGTGCCTAGAGACCGCATATAGGGTACGCAGGGGGTACATATGTACGTGTGTGTAGGGGCAGCATAGGGCGGTGCTCGGGAGCACAGTAGTGCGTGTGTTTGCAGTTAACACACAGCTGGCGAAGGCCGCCATCTTGCAGACAGGCCCTCCAGGGCAGGCTCGGTTAGTAGATTGGAGCAGTATGTTTCTCCCTGTCCAAATCACATACTCCTGTGATATATTTGAGCTAGCTCTATCAAGCAATAAAGTCACATCGTGTGCTGTATAAAGCCTGATAGTGTTATTTCTGACCAGTCTTTGTTAATAGCTTATTTGTGGTAAATGCACTACTAGTGTAATAAGCATTTTTAACCAGTGTGCCTTTAGTCAATTGGTTTATAGGCAGTATGTGTGCACATGAATATGTTTCTTGCACTAAAGTTCTGTCAAAAGCAAGCACTGATAGAGCCAACCACTTTGTCCTATGCATAGGAATTGGATAAGTATTTGTCAAGCACTGCCATCATATGCCCAGGTACTCACACCATTACCCAGCTATTGCCATTCTATGGAAAGGTACCACCATTATGGCAGTACCTGCAGTACCTGGCAAATGTCTATCCCACTGAACTGACCCGGGCCGCCCGCGCTGGCATTATGGGGCCAAGATTTTTTGGGGACTGGCACTTCTCTTTTTACAAATTAGGCACTGGACTAACCAATAAACATAGGAAATCTTAACAATATTTTTCATAGGTTGACTGTGTCAATAGTAGTTGCTTGCAAATATAATTGTTACAGAAAAGGACAGTAATGACAGTTCCACTGTTTAAATAGTAGTGGCACACACCTGTATTTGTTACAGTGAAATTACCATTTCATTCATTTACAAAGTCACTCAAACAAAGTCTGTAGCAAGGGAAAAGGGGGTTATTCAACACCAATAGCAGTGATTTACTTCTTAGTAACACTTTTTAAGATTCTAATGCTTTAGCAGTCCAATCCCTAACTATTCAAGAGTTCATCAAAGTCCGTGTAGGATGGGAGCAAATGTTTTATGCAGCAGCAGAAAAGGCAAAGTTATTCAGGATACTTTAGTTAATTGAATAAAATACTTTAGCAAGATAAAACAGTTATTAAAGACCCTGCAAAGGACTCCCTAAAAGAGCACAAGCTGTTAAGCCTGGGCAAGAGTTATGGGTGGTGTAAGGAACTCATGTTGACAACAGTAAAGACAGACAAGTGATCACGATTCAAGGGTGTTTATTTAAACAAGGCGCAGGTTGCAAAAATGCCTAACCTAAATCTAAGATGGGAGCAAGCATCGGCCATCAAACGAACAATAAGGCAGTCCTCGTGGCATCTTGTCAAAGTAAAAAGGCCTATACTATAAAAAAGAAAACTATTGCCAAATCCTTACAACTAATTATAGAAAGAGTGTGGGATATGGATTACAATACGGCAAACATTTTCACAAATAAGAAGTCAGGATGTGATTGAACTCGGGAGGATAGCTCAGGGGCAACGCACTAGTCTTGGAAGCAAGACGAGAGCAGAGCAACACAGGTTCGATCCCCGGGTCCATGCTTAGATACCTCTGGGTATTAAGCGTGTTATAAATAACCAATTACAAATTGCCAGGGGTCACCCTTCCCCATGTTTTCAGCACAGGACAAGGTGGGTCTCTTGAGCACAGCACACACTCAAGCTTTCCCAGCACAAGTCGAAAGCTCAATATCAGCTATCAGGTTCTTCGATGGTCAAGTCTCTTTTCAATAAAAAGTCTCTTGCCTTCGAGGGCCTGATGTTTTCGTCAAACAAATACAAAGTTCTGTTCACATATACTTTGGGTGAAGGCTTCATCCCTGGGTCCCCCTCTTCCGGGTGTAAACCCCTTTCAAGTCGTATTCAGCAAATCAAATAAACTGTTCCTTTCTCAGTGAACTTTGGGTGATGACTTTCCACCCCTGGATCTCCCTCTTTTGGGTTCGGACCTCCTTCAAGCAGCAGCCTCCCTCCATCAGGTTCACTACGGCTTTTCTTCCATTCACGAATCTTAATGTCTTTTCAAACAACTTGCTGTGGATATCCTTTGGTCAGGCTCACTCCTGTCAACATGATGTTCATAGGGACTTCAGGCTTTGCCCCTTTATGTCAGCATCCCTCCGCCGGGTTCACTCTTGCCGACTTTTGTATCTGTTCATTCGCCAACTTCACCATGCAGGATTCATCTCCCTTTCCTTTACAAACATCTGTCGGTCAAAGACGTTCAAAGGTACAGAGGATTTTACAAGACCCCTGTATGACCACTTTGACCTCTCTTCACCGCTTCCCAAGGCCTTCTGGTTACGAAAGTCTCTACCATCAAGTACTCACCCAGAGTTTCTTGCGTGAGCACCGATGTTGTGCTGGACGCCTCTGTTGCTGTGGTCACCCCACCCTCCTTTTCATCAATAGTTTCTTTCAAAGTTCAAAATTAGCTGTTTGCTACTGCTACTTTTCGTTCAACACAGTTCGGCTTCTTATCGTCTCTCCCCTCGACTCGGCTGTAATGAACCGTGTGGCTTTCTTGTTTGTAGAGTCAAGGCCGGTACCATTGGGCCATGCCTCTCTCCCCAACTTAGCTGTCAGCGGAGGAGGCACCCCGGGTACCGTTGACATCAGCTGCAACACACGCTGGCTATTGTTCACAGTCTTACGTTTCCTTCTCTTGAGGCTTCATGGGTCTCTGTCGATAAGGACAAGGTCACTGCTCCCCTTGGTATCCTCTCGACTTGCGCCGTCCTTCTCCTCCTCTTGAACTGCTGTGCTGAGTTAGCTCTCACGTCGTGCGGTTTGCCTTGCTCCTCCTGTGCTCTTGTGCTACACCTTTTATTCATGTGGGAAAGGGCCATAAGGTGTGTGTGATTCTGGTCACTTGCCTGACTTTGCCTGACCCTTGGGTTGGGACATATCAGGTAAACAGTTCTCGCATTAGTCCTTTGTTTTTCAGTGAATGGGAAAGTGTTCCTGTTGGAAAAGGAGGGTGATAAGAGTGTCCAGGTAACCTACAGGGTTGGAAGGGAAAACAGTATCATATGGAATTCTAACCATCCTACTAGTGTTTTTGATAAACTCAGAAGGGTGAGATAGATGGGGTTAGTGAGACAGACGGGTTTGACCGGGATTGTTGTCATGAACGGAACAGGGGGGTTGGGTTGTGGGAATGGTAGTGTTTAGTCCAAGTAGGCTGGATGTTTTGAAAAGAATAATCAGGGGGATGTGCAGAAGAATGGTTAGGAGTGTATTCGGATAGAAAAAAAGAATTCTGGGAGATGTAGTTTTCGAGTCTAACTGGGTTCTTTAACTAGGTGCAGAGGGGTAGGTAGATTTTGATAAGGGACATTTTTCACAAGGAATGGAGGTTGATTTTGAGTAGCCTATAACGGTCTCTGATGGCTTGTCTTCCTCCCCGGTGCAATACTGCATCTCTTCTGGGGTATTTCCCCCAGCACATCCCCGGGCTCCCCTACCCAGGTGATCCTCCTTCGCTCATCCACCACCAGGGTTGAGATTTGAGAGCGCCAGCCCTTCCCTGGCCACCTGAATAAGGGATTCCCGAGGTCTACTTGGGAGAATACCCTCAGGTTTCTCACAGTGGACACCCAAACACCTGGTATCACATTGGAGCGACTATTCGGCTTGAGTCAAGTTCTACCTTGGGCCCAACAGTACTTTAGGGTGGTTGAAGAAAATGCAGCTGGATGTTTTCCTGTGCAGCATCGACGTACTCTGTCTCCCGATTCCTCGATCTGGTGACGAAAGGAAGGACTCTGAATGGAATGTCAGAGCAGCAGTCGCGAGAAAGAACCCTCAGCAAGAATGTCTTCGGTCTCTGACATCAGTCTGTGGTTTTGGCGCCTTTTGTATCAGCTCCAACAGTAACGTTTAGTGCCCGGTTAATCTTCCTCGATTTTGCAGTCCTGTACTCTGGTGAGGGGACTTGGATGAGCGGGATTGTGCCTCTGGAGGTTCAACTAGAGCTCACCAAAGTTCTGGGAGGAGTAGTTCATGCAAAGACGTTGCACTGCAAATGGATCGGAAGTGCCCTGGTAGTCGCGGTTTGCAGCCCTGGAAAGTTACAGCACCTTGGGGGATGGTTAGATCTGCAGTTCTTCTTAGGGCTGGTTGGTCCCACCAGCCAAAGCGATGGAGTTGTCCTCTTCGGAGCTCCTCTGTCTATAAGTAAACGGGTCAGGAGAGCAGTGGTCGTTTCAAGGTTACTGGAAAGGTCTGCAGGCGTCTCTGGACATCTTCAGCTTCGGATCATCTGTTCCAGTGGTCGACTTGCCTTCTGCCTCAGGAACCTCACCTTTTATTCCATTTTCCCATTCACTCCTCTGCAAACTCTCCCTGCAGTTTACAGAAAGGGGCAGTTGGCTGTTCAATCAGGACAGCCAGCCACCCCCAGTGGGAACTGGTCGCAATCAGGCACATCATCGGACAAAGGGCAGGGGAGTTTCAGGCTCCTCCCATACTTCCGGTTCTCACATACACAATGGAGCCAAGGCAGGCTACACAAAGGGTTCCCAGCAAAGGCAAAACACACATTCAGACCTCACCCTCCCAGAATGGTAGAAGGGCTAACAAAGAACAGCCACAAAGGAAATGGCAAAAAAAGAAAGAAGCCACCATGTTAGGACATAGGTGACCCTTT
Organism: Ambystoma mexicanum; assembly: GCF_040938575.1. Classification (NCBI taxonomy): domain Eukaryota; kingdom Metazoa; phylum Chordata; class Amphibia; order Caudata; family Ambystomatidae; genus Ambystoma; species Ambystoma mexicanum. The sequence continues at coordinate 965,455,043 of NC_090928.1, read as the reverse complement.
TGTGAATAACCGGGACTTTGGATTCAGCCTGCAGTAGGAAATAGCACAAACGTTGGTAGAACACATCCATTGCCACCAGCCATAACTATAGGGTTGACTCTGTGACCAAAAAGTCTCAGGAGCATAGAGAAGGGGGATACTAGGTATCCCCTAAGCACTCCACATAGGGTGGTGTGTGCAAATCTCATATGTTAAAGTTTTAGGAAGGATACAAAGTATCCCTCTTTCTTAAAGAACAGTAATTCTAAGGAAAAATACAGGAATATAAAAAGGAGAACCCAGAGGGTTCCCCGGCAACACTGCACAGAGGGTTCTGTGAACTGCAAAAGTGTAACACAGATGCCTTAAAGAGATATGGAGGAAAGCAAGACTCCATGAAAATAGGTAAAACAAAGAATGGTGTTTCCATGGTTAGAGCATCTAAGAATGAATGAGGGGGGGAAAGGGCAAGAAAAAGGTCCAGAAGTCCAGCAAAAAGTGCTGGGGGTCTCACTATGAGAGGGGATGAAACATACAACTGATAAATCTCCCTAACACTAAGCCACCAGTAATGTGCATCACCTAGCCATGTACAGATTCCACAATGCCAAAACATGAACTTGCAGTATTTCCCTCAACCTCTAGTACACAGTAAAGCAGATAACCCAGAGGTAAAACATACGCCTATGTGTAGTACATAGAGGGAGTGAAGAGGTAAAACAATTTAAACAATGCCCAGATGGCCACTGAAAAATAAATTAAGGTACCTTAACAGGACCCAGTTCCCACTGAGGATTGCAAACAAACACTGTAATCACAAGTAAATACTTCTACACTATTGTATCCCAGAGGAAAGGAATGCAATGCAGTGTTTTCATGCCTTTAGTTACCTAATAAATCACAGGTACGAACTAAAAAGCCAGTCTTTGGTGGCAAACCTTGTATCAGAAAATAATGTATATGGTTAGTCTAGTATTTCCCCTTGTGAAATACAAGTGAGGTGGTACGAACAGAACACCTGCAACACAGGGCCAAGGTCAGTGGGCCCTCAGACCCCAGTAGGCTGTTCAACCACCGTGTGCCAGTACGGACAGTTTGAAACTGCATTCAGGCAAGGCCTTCCCTAAGAGCAGGTGACAGAGTTGTTTTTTTTTTTAACTTGGGCAGCAACAGCTGTCTTTTCACATTGTAATTCAAGTACTTTACAGAAGAATTCTAATGTAATAAAAACCAGCTTCATTTATATGGCAATTATTTATTTATATTGAGGAGGGGTTTTGTCACACTACAGAGTGACAAAACCCCTGTGTGACAGAGAGTGATAGTTTGGGAGTGATGGGTGCCAGTCGGGGGAGGCGGGGGTAGAAACTGCCCTGCCTAATAGCCTACCTCTCACTTCGCCTCTCGCTGCACCATCCACTCAAGATAGACGATACTTTATCACGCCGCCTCACTGGGCCTCATCAGCCCCGTAGATTTGTGACTTGTGCAGCTCTGCCCCCCTCCCATATGCCGTCAGTCCACTCCGCCCCGTCCTCATTTCGATGCCACTTGCTAGCTTCTACGAAAGCCTAGGTCAAGCACAGGAGCTAAGAGGTATCCCACATGCCCGCACTGAACTACCACAAGAAATCGTTTTCTACGTGTACTCATCTGGCCGCGTACAATGTCCGTCCGACTATTTGCGCTACAGCAGTCAATGCCTCGCAGTTACGCCTACCGGCTTGTTTACTACACTAAGAGGAGCCGGCCAGGAGACCCTGCGCTGACGACATGCCTCCACAACTGCCCCGAAACAGGTTGCACGAGAGCTTCTCGCACCACGGCACTCCCAATGGTTAATCTACCAACAAAAGGAAACAACTTAATGTACGGAGCTCCCCGCTCTACCTCAGGAAACTCAAACACTGCCTGCAATCTCTGCAAATATACAAACGCAGCTAACTCAAGCAGCCTCCAGCTGACTGCCTCCTACTTCCTCTCTCCCTCGCCCAACGCCAGCACCTCAATGCTCGGCCATTAATCAGTAGCGACTCGGACAATGGTACCAACTTCATACATGTCGATCCCTGCCTCCATGCCTACGAGTACCTACGTTAAGAATAGGCCTGTGGGTACCTGTATTAAGCATATTATGAATGCCAATGTTATGTACCTCAAGAACACTCACTGTATCACTCATGTAAATGCTACACATACTATGCATACAGCTATGTGTACTCCTCTGATTGCATGCTTAAAAAATGATTTGCCTTCCAACACCAGCGGCTGCAACAACTCAACTATTGCATTTACAGCAGGGAAGCCTGACACCAATAGATTATCCACCACTGAACATCAACCTATTACCATGGCGCCTACCTTGCCTGGCCCCTCCATTACCTGTAAGCTCTCGCCAATGTTACCTTACTGGCAGGGGCACACTCCTCCCACCATTTCTCAGCTCTGCACCACACCCAAAAAGAAACACCTTACACAAGTAAATACTTCTACACTATTGTATCCCAGAGGAAAGGAATGCAATGCAGTGTTTTCATGCCTTTAGTTACCTAATAAATCACAGGTACGTACTAAAAAGCCAGTCTTTGGTGGCAAACCAAAAAAAAAAAAATGGCAAAAGTCACAAGTACCCCTTTCAGTCACTTTTTCAAAAATGTGTAGACGTTTTCTCCATAGAAAATGCATAAGGAGACACATTTCATAGGCAAGTCATGGTTATGGGTTGAAACTAGGTAACTAACAGTTCTACACAATGGGTGCGAACAAGGAAGCAACAAACCTTTGGGAACACCAGAGTGGATACCCTTGAAGAGCTCCAGCCAAATCAAGAAGTATGACTGCAAAACAAGATTCATACCAATGGAAGTCAATAACCATGCATGTTAGAAGGGGGCCAGCGACCCCCCCAAAACACGCAGACCAAGGGAAACCTTAACAGCAAATCCAATTAATTAATCAGGAACCCATGCCCTGGGGAAATGTATTCACAGTGCCAGTCATTGAACATTAAAGTTGCAAATAGAAGGAGAACCCACTAAGTACAGTGCCCCTCTTACAGCACTAGGTAAATGTTCAGTTATACAGGAACTTGAACACTAGATCAGCATCAAAGCATATGGACAAAACAATCTGGGTACACAGGAGGACAGCCCACCAGGCAGAAGCAGAAATGTATAAGGCACCAGGCAACACAGAGGAACCAGACCAAGTGGATTTGGTCAGCCAAGGGGACAGGAGAGGGCAGGCAGCCCGCAAAGAATGGTCCCATGATGGGGGAAATGGGTGAGGGCAACCTAGGACAGACCAAAACAGTGCTGAGGTGGAGTAGTGGTTGTCCTACATGATTCTGCAGATAGGCATGTCCCAGAAACGGGCAAAGACCGGCCAGCAAGCCCATCCTGAAAGAAGGACCAGTAGGAGGACAAGGAAGTAAACCAGTGTGGATTTCCAGCAGCTCAAGAAGAAACCACAAGCAAGGACAAAAAAGCCATAGCCCAGTCAGTATGGCCATACCAGGTCCTCAGGAGTACCAGCCAATCTTCACAGCAGTTCTCCAGCAATTCAGGCAAGAATGAGAGGAATGGACAAGGTCCCAACCTATAAATACACATTCACTGAGAAGCTGGCCTAGGCCAGCCCTCAAATTATACAGCAAACAGCCACACAAAGGTTTTGATGGATTAAAACCAACCAACCATTTTGATCTACCTACAAAGGATTAGTATTGGGCATATTTTACATTGGACTTATGCTGGTGGCATCTGTGTCTTATATTACACTTGTGCATGTAATTTGCATGTCGACAGCATGTTAGTCATTGAGACAGGTGTCCTGTATGTAACGTACAGCAGAGCCCTCCACTGCAGACAGTTGCCCCAGTGATGGACAGGCTTCTTGCCTTACCCCCACCCTCTCTCACACTGCAACCTATAGAATACAGACGAATCCCACGAAAAAAATGTGGTCCAGTTGTCACATAGCCACTGACACAGCACTCCTCCTTTTTCCTTTGCAATATGCATTGGCTGACTAAAATCAATTGCTGTAACCTAGCCATCCCGGCTTACCACTGATTTGGCACTAAATGTATGCATGCATTGTACTGCTCCTTTTATTTACATGTCCAACGCTGTGGGGGAACAACCACTGTGCTCCCAGCCTTCCCCCGGCTGCCCTGTAGCTGATTGTCTGGTGCCCTGGTCAGACCCCCCCCCCCCATCACCCCCAGCCCCTGCAAGCATGGAGGCGAAGCCGGTCTGTTATCAAGGCCTGTGTTTAAGGCCTCTGCAATTTGCCTCTTCCGGTCTCCGCCGGAGTTGCCAAGATGCCCCCATCCACCCTGGGACGTCAGCTGCACTGAACTTGGGTACTGAGACGACGCTGCAAGTAGAAGGTAAGCACTGCAATGTGCTAGCAAACCGCGGTGTACACATGTCTGTATCCCCCACCATCGCAAATGCTGTAAGACTAAGATGTGCTAAGGAAATCCCCATGACAAGCATGATTCTGCTGCCTTTGCCTCCCGCCTCTAGTATCTCTACCTTTTCCTCAAGGGCACCTCGCAAATACAATGGTTTAAGGCGTACAAACACTGCCGCCTGACCCTAAGAGCAGCCCTGTTTCTTGGCCCGGGCAGAGCAGGCGATGGCCCAGGGGGCAGAGCTAATTAGAGCAGGAGGTGGGCGCAGTAAGGGGCCCACCGAGAAAGCTACTTCTGCAGCCTGTTTAATGAAATCCTCTGCGATGTTTGGCTGGCTGCTCTCTGACAACTTGGGCACTGCCTGCGTTCGGAATATGCAAACAAAGGCATGCATATTGCAATCGCAGCGTGTGCCGTGCTCTGGAGTCACACACCCCGTGACCCTCATTCTTTGTGCTGATAGCCTTTCAAGTGGGGTAATTTATAAGTGATGGCTCACTTAAGCCATTGTTTTTACACGGTATCTGCTTAACATTTCAGTGTTTAGAACGGAACATGGGGCATTTTTATTCACCAGGCCACACAAGTATCAGTTAGATGACCAAACCCATGCATTCTTCAAAGGGAATTAAAGTGCCACACAGAAAAGTTTAAAACTATTTTCTTTATTTTTATGCCACTTTGACACACTCTAATTTTCTTGCTTAAGTATTCTAGTGGCTGCTTTGGGACATTGACTAAATGCATCTGCTCAGCATCAAATGTCTTAATTGTCTAAACAAGCCAACCACTGCCCAGTGTGCACACCAGATGGCAACTCAACTCAATGTCACCTAGCACCTTTATTAGGGAAGTAGATTTCATTGTGTGTCACTGTGCAGACAGTAGTCTATGACAAATCAAAGCAGTGATATGTTTGCAGCAGTGATTTGTGTGCTGCACAACTCACCACCCTGTTGGTTAATGGTGTCTATGCGGTGCTCCCTTATGTAACAGAACATATACCTGTTTTTGTCTGATGTGCCCAATGTCCATACAAGAACACACTGGGATGTTTTGTGTATGTGGCTCTGACGAGCATGCCATACTGTGCCCACACAAACAAATAAAGCAATCAAATAAGTTGCTCCAAATTGTAAATCCACTAGGCCAAACTCCCTTTCTACACTGCCACACCATGATTTTCACTGGCTGCATGCCAGCACTAATAAGAAATGCTAATGCCAGCTCTGTTAGATAAAGCATGGGCCTGCTCTTTTTTTGCTGAAATATCCTGAGGCCTGCGTAATAGTGAGGAGGTAGTGGCCGAGGAACTGTGGACCCTTTGCCATGCATCAGAAGCCGGTTTTGTTTAAAAAGCTTCATCAGCTTATTACTGGTCAGGCTAAAGTTTGAAAGAGGTACAATCCTTTCTGTGTAACCTTTCTGTGCACTTTTTATTGTGTCTCTTTTGTGCGGTATCCTGCCCTATCGTAGATATAATTCCCTGAAGATGTTTCTGTATTGGGGTTGGGCATGCCCACACTGAGACCCAGCCCTTCCTCTAAATTTGTTCAGAAACAAGCACGAAAGAGCCCTTGTACCCCATTTGAGTGGCTGATGTTGCAGCCATTTTATACTTGCATTCAAAAACATAAACTGTCCAAATGAGTATGTATTGTTCATGGTTACAAACATTTTAATGTTAGGGTGAGTATTATGAACCGTGTTGTGAGCACCAAGCCATGCATCAGTTATGAATTTAGAGATTCACACATACAATCCTTATATCATAGACTTGTTTATCAAATGTATAGATCTCTGACCACTGTTATAGTCCTGAAATGCTCTGTGATTTAATGGAAAGCATTCAGGAATCTTCATTGGTGCTATCTGTCCCCCTTCCCCACTCTGAGAAAGATATTTTGAAAAGAGTACAATAAGAGTGTACCAGACTGTCCATCTTGGAATGATAACCTTGTATCAGAAAATAATTTATATGGTTAGTCTAGTATTGCCCCTTGTGAAATACAAGTGAGGTGGTACGAACAGAACACCTGCAACACAGGGCCAAGGTCAGTGGGCCCTCAGACCCCAGTAGGCTGTTCAACCACCGTGTGCCAGTACGGACAGTTTGAAACTGCATTCAGGCAAGGCCTTCCCTAAGAGCAGGTGACAGAGTTGTTTTTTTTTTTAACTTGGGCAGCAACAGCTGTCTTTTCACATTGTAATTCAAGTACTTTACAGAAGAATTCTAATGTAATAAAAACCAGCTTCATTTATATGGCAATTATTTATTTATATTGAGGAGGGGTGTTGTCACACTACAGAGTGACAAAACCCCTGTGTGACAGAGAGTGATAGTTTGGGAGTGATGGGTGCCAGTCGGAGGAGGCGGGGGTAGAAACTGCCCTGCCTAATAGCCTACCTCTCACTTCGCCTCTCGCTGCACCATCCACTCAAGATAGACGATACTTTATCACGCCGCCTCACTGGGCCTCATCAGCCCCGTAGATTTGTGACTTGTGCAGCTCTGCCCCCCTCCCATATGCCGTCAGTCCACTCTGCCCCGTCCTCATTTCGATGCCACTTGCTAGCTGCTACGAAAGCCTACGGTCAAGCACAGGAGCTAAGAGGTATCCCACATGCCCGCACTGAACTACCACAAGAAATCGTTTTCTACGTGTACTCATCTGGCCGCGTACAATGTCCGTCCGACTATTTGCGCTACAGCAGTCAATGCCTCGCAGTTACGCCTACCGGCTTGTTTACTACACTAAGAGGAGCCGGCCAGGAGACCCTGCGCTGACGACATGCCTCCACAACTGCCCCGAAACAGGTTGCAGGAGAGCAACGCTGCTGCTTCTCGCACCACGGAACTCCCAATGGCTAATCTACCAACAAAAGCAAACGACTTAATGTACGCAGCTCCCCGCTCTACCTCAGGAAACTCAAACACTGCCTGCAATCTCTGCAAATATACAAACGCAGCTAACTCAAGCAGCCTCCAGCTGACTGCCTCCTACTTCCTCTCTCCCTCGCCCAATGCCAGCACCTGCAATGCTCGGCCATTAATCAGTAGCGACTCGGACAATGCTACCAACTTCATACATGTCGATCCCTGCCTCCTTGCCTACGAGTACCTACGTTAAGAATAGGCCTGTGGATACCTGTATTAAGCATATTATGAATGCCAATGTTATGTACCTCAAGAACACTCACTGTATCACTCATGTAAATGCTACACATACTATGCATACAGCTATGTGTACTCCTCTGATTGCATGCTTAAAAAATGATTTGCCTTCCAACACCAGCGGCTGCAACAACTCAACTATTGCATTTACAGCAGGGAAGTCTGACACCAATAGACTATCCACCACTGAACATCAACCTATTACCATGGCGCCTACCTTGCCTGGCCCCTCCATTACCTGTAAGCCCTCGCCAATGTTACCTTACTGGCAGGGGCACACTCCTCCCACCATTTCTCAGCTCTGCACCACACCCAAAAAGACACACCCTAGCCACAGTATGTCTGCTAACCCCGACAGTCCTGAGAACACGTCCCACTTCTTGCTTTGTGCCCCCTTGTACCCACATGTCCTCTCAAAATGCGGACAACCTCCAAAACACTCCTGCCAATGATGACTGCTACAAATCTAGGCCCAGCCCAAAAACAGCTACCACCAGCACCGACTCAAAGCTCCGGAAGTCCCCCATGCCTATTAATGCCCTCAAGAAAGCCAGCACCCACCCAGGCAACCTACACCCGGTGCTCAGGCTACCTCCAGCCACCCTTACCCTTACAAGCCATAAAGAGCTGGACCCTACCCCAGGCAAGGAGCCCTGCCTGACATGCACCCTCATCAGCTCACGCCTTCGACAGAAACCTGGCTTCACGATGCATCAGGTCCTGCCCTTTCCCTGACGATTCCCTCTGGTTACACAATATACAGGAAAGACCGACTCACCTCCAGAGGAGGTGGTATCGCCCTCGAGCTAAAGACACCCTTCCCACCAGGCAGATCAACACCACCCTCGAAGAGAATACAGGCATCCTCTCCATTAAACTCTCCCCCACTCCTACCTGCACTGTTACTGTCCACCACATGTATCGCCCACCTGGCCCCACACTAAACTTTGAAGAAAACCTCCTCCACACTTGTGTACAGGCGCGTTATAAATGCTACCTCATATTGCATCATATCACATCACATCCTAGAGAACAACATCAAAGTTGCTTCAAAATGTATAATCCTAGGCGACCTAAACTTGGGGCTCAATGACTCAGAAGACCCCATGCCTCTTCACTGGCCAAGGCCCTCAACACCTTAAGGTTTAGACACAGCACCAACAACGCTGCCCACATAAAAGGCAGCACGTTGGACTAGATTGCAGACATTAACTGCAATATTACTGTCAGTTCCAACACCTCCTGTCCTTGGTCAGACCACCACATTATAGAGTTCTCCATCCCTTACACTAAGAATCATAAGCTCACTGCCACACTACCACCAGCCCTCACATGCAGCTTGTGTAAGCTTACTAATGAAAGCATCATGCTATGGCTTGACACACCCAGCCTGAAGCCTCTTGGACGGACCCTCCCAGGTCCAACTTAGGTCCTTTCTCTCTCTCCACATCTGGTGTTCCCCAGGACTCTAACCTCTCACCCTGGCTCTTCAATGTGTACTTGGCCCCACCTTATCTCTACCTCCTCCTCTAACTTTCAGTGTTATGCAGATGACAATCAGCTCTCTTTCAGGCTCCCCTCAACCTGCTCTCCTCTCTCGCTCATTCCTGGCAGTCTATCCGCAATACAAGATTGGTGCACCTCCAACGATCTCTGCCTTAATGCCAGTAAGACTGAGATCCTTCTCATTGGGACCCCTGCTCCCTCTATCTCTGGCCACTGTCCTTTGGCCTTCTTCCTTCACCTTTCTGTGAGGCAAAGAACATTGGTGTCATCTTCGACTCCACTCGCTCCTTCTCTGATCACATCGCGGAGCTGGCCAAGAAGGCCCACTACCAGCTGCACCTCCTCAGAGGTATTCTTCCTTTTCTCACTTTCCCTCGCAAGCTCACTGTCTCCAGAGTTTTTTAGGCTGGAATACTGCAACAGCCTCTTTCTCAATCTGCCTTCCCTTATTCTCCGCCCTCTGCAACTAATCCAAAACGGACTGCAAGACTTGTCCTTGGCATCAAGCCCAGGGATCTGATCTCTCCACTGGCTCCTGGTGACTGCAAGGCTCAAGTTCAAGACTCTGCATCGTCCACAAGGCTTTCTGAGGCCCGCACTACATCCAACTCTCTCTTCCAAACCACCTTCCTCCTCGAGCCCTTTGTTCAGCCACCTCTAACTCTCTAAGGGTCAGCCGCTTCTCCAGGCAAAGAGTGGGGGTAGAACTCTCTCCTCTGCAGGTGCCTCCCCCTCTGGAATGGCCTCCCTGCCCTCAAACTTGAGCCGGAACACCTGAAGTTCCAGAAGCAGTGCAAGACCTTCCTTTTTGCCTCGGTTTTCTCTCTCTCTCTCTGCCCTGCCGACCTACCTGCCTGCTGCGCCGACTGGTGGCCTGGCTACACCCAGAGTCTCCCTGGGTACCAGGCTCCCCCACACCAGTCGCCCCTGCACTGCGCCTGCGGCTCTACCATGCACTTAGGGGCTGTAGCTGTAACCCTACAGTCCTAGGTTGCACTTAGTCAGAGCAATGCTGCCTGATTGCACTTCCCATTCTCCCCCCACACCCCCTGCACTTTGTGTTATCGCACTTGCACGATCTGAATGACACAAGGCCTAGTAAGATGGTTTGTTTTGTCCTCCCTTTTTTCTTCCCTGCCTTGGTCTTGTGTTGCGCCTAGAAACACTTGTGTGCAGGAGGGTTATAAATGCCTTATATCATATCATTTCTCTAAGGACCCTAACACACTAGCAGACATGCTTCCACCCTCTCAATAGCAATCAACATCATTGCCCTGCTAGTTCTTCGCAAAGCCAAACCGGTCAGACACTCCAATCCTTGCTTTAAACCTGACCTACTAAAACTGAGCCACCAAAAAGCACCAGGCAGAACTACTGTGACCAAGAAAACCTCTAGACACTCTGAAAGCCGACTTCACCAAAATTGCCAAAATCTATATTATCAGATAAATCCACACCCTACAACACCAGAATCTCCAACGCAAAGTCCGACACCAGAGATCTTTGCTATTTTCAAGGAACTTGAGACTCCCCCTCGCCCCACCAAGGATGAAGCCTGGTGCACAAACATTCAATCAGCAAAGATCAACAAACTAGACACTCTGAACACAAAAATCTTGAACATGCAAGCAAACCTTTGCACTCCCCCTTGCCACAGCCTCAACCTCCCCCACTGACCGCCCTAACCCATTGATCCAACAGTGTCACTTTAAAGGGACCTCAGAACCTGAAGTCCTAGCCATCATCAAAAGTTTAAAACCCACCAGGTGTAAAGGAGAAATATGCCCTGCCTCCATTGTCAAGGACTGCTCAGAATCTCTAGCACCGCTCATCACTACACTCAAACACCTCCTTCTCATCAAGCACAGTGCCTTCTCATAAACACCTCCTTCAAAAAACAAACTCCGTAGACCCAACCATACCCACCAACACAGACCTATTACAATTGTCCCCTTCCTGCTAAAAATCATAAATCAGGCAGCATATCTGCAAGTCCAGCCTTTCCTGGAAGCCAACTACATCCTGGGCATGCGATAGTCCGGATTTCGCCCAGGCCATGGCACGGAATCAGTGCTGCTGGACCTACAAAAACAGATGGATGAGTTCAGAGATAAGGGAAAGCCAGCACTTCTCCTTTTAGATCTGTCCGCTGTATTCGACCTGTCGATCACAAAATCCTCTGCCACCACCTCACCGCCTCGGCCAATTTCTCCCCCGTGGTGACAACCTGGATCGCCTCCTTCCTTGAAGGAAGAGTCATTCAAGCATTAGTGGAAAACGCCAGTGCCTCACCCTGTACAGTTCCATGTGGGGTTCTCCAAGGCTCCTGCATATCCCGACACTATAACATCTTCACTAGGTATCCTGGACTCCCTCGGCATAGGCTACACCAACTATGCCGACGACACGCAGATTGTACTCCCACTCACGGGTAACTACAAGGACAACTCCAACATCCTCAATGACACCTACTCTACGATTCAGGCCTGGATGGCGGCAAACCACCTGTGCCTAAACAGAGGCAAAACAGAAATCCTCTGTTAGTTGGACCCCCAAAAGTCCTAAAAAAACATCAATAGCCAATACACAGCCTTCCACATTGACAACACCCTGGTCCCGGTCTCATCGTCAGTAAAGACGTTAAGGGTCTACCTTGATGCCACTCTTTCCATGTCCCATCAAGTGAACGCTTCCTATGCAGTTTACGCCACCAAACTCCTAAATGCCTCAAGACCAATCCTCTCTAAAGAGTGTTGCCTAACTATCGCACGAGCAGTAATCGGCTCACGGCTAGACTACGGTAATGTCCTCTTCGCAAGCACTTCCTCTAGAAACCTGCAGAAGTGACAAATCATACAAAACAATGCCCTGCAAGCAACACTTAATTTTCCAAAAAAAGAACACATCAAAGCTGCCAGAAGAGCTGCCCATTGAGTGTCCATCAACAAATGCATCATTTTCAAAACCGTATCTGTTAGGTAAGAATTTGTAGAGTCCCACTAGTGTGGGACTCCACAAGACTTATCTCTTGGTATTCGATAACCCACCTTTTAACATAGACCTGTACTAAACAAGTTGGTAGAGTGACTGAGCAGCCAGGCTTATTTTAAGAGTGGTAATGTAAGCTATAGAGCTGTACAATCAAATCAGTAAATATGGGTATCCAAGTAAACTCTTACACAAATAGTATAAAAATGTATTTATATATACACAATAATAATTAGATAATCTTTAAAAAGCAGCAACTAATAGTCACATTAAATCAAGTAAGGATTCAGTTCAACAAGAACAATAAAAGTAGGCGAGTAAACTTTTCTTATGCTTAGCATATTCCAGCACACTCAGTGACGTCATTTGAGGTCAGTATTTGTGATCATTACAATATTGATTTTCAGGGAGGGGAAAAGTTAACGTTAGATTAGAACATACTTGGTAAGTAATAAAACAGTTTGATTCTCCCAGAGGGATGTAGGCAGTCTTTTATCCCAGCAATAATAGTGTTCAACAATTAAAACCTCTGAGGTAACAAGCACTGCCAAAGCCAATAGGTTCAGAAGGGGGCATTTAGAGAGCCAGGACAGCCAAAGTCAATGGGCCAGTTCAAAGTGTTGATGCTCTCTTCTTAGAAAATGTTTTTAAAAAGTCAGTAGTTCAGCTGAAAAATCACAGAAGCTCAAGAGGAGCCACCTTGAAAAAGCACAACCTGGGAGGCCAGTGAAGATGGAGTTGAGGTCAACTCAAAAGGGTTTAATATACTACTCCCCAAGCTAGGAAGCACCACAAAGGACAAAAAGGTAGATGTGCCCCAAGCCCCACAGTGCCTGAGAATTGAAGAATTAGTTCCAGCCGGGTGCCTTCCTGTTGCAGTGTAGCAGACCCTTGTTCCTGTTCATTGGTCGTGGAGACAAAAGGGAGGACATCTAGCGGGCTACTGTTGCAGCACTCGAGAGAGAGAGAGAGAGAGAGAGGGACTCTGCAGCAATGGATTCTCCTGAATTCAGCCGCCCTTTGTGGTGTTGGCTCCTCTTTCTCTGCGCCAAAGAAGAGCGAACAGCTCCGATTGGAAGTTACTTGATCCCTCAGTCCTGGACTCTGGTGAGGGGACTCTGAATGAAGATTTCCTGCTACTTTAAGGTCCTCTGGATACCCACAAAGGTTTGGCTGGATTCACACTTCCGAAGACAATGCGCTCGATGATGGTCAGGGGTCCCTACGCATTGGGATTCTGCAGCCTTGGAAAGTCACAGCAAGTCGGGGATTGCACCAAAATGAAGCTTGTCTTGAGGCTAGTTGGTCCCACCAGCCCTAAGGAGGAAGTTGTCCCTTCAGGGTCTTCCCAGTTGAAACGAAAATGGGGTCAGCACAGCTGCATGGCTTCACCAGGCACTTCGCAGACCAGGAGGGTGCTGCTGGTGTCTCTTCAGGTCTTCATCGGATGTTGTCCTCCAGTGGTCAACTCTGCCTCGAGTCCCCAAAACCTTACCTTTTAAGCAAGTTCTTATTCATTCACAACCCTAGAGCTGTCAATCACCCAGCATGGTGGCTGTCCTCTCAAACAGCAAGCCGGCCAATGAGAATTGGTTTCAATCAGGCACACTTAGAGACACAGGACAGGGACGTTTCGGAACCCTCCCTTCCCTTCCTGCCTTTCCAGACACACTGGAGCCTGGGCGAGCTTCAGGGGTGAATCTCGCCAACGGCAAAAAGTACAAAGGACTCAAAACTGTTTTAAACAAAAGGAGAAACTGACTGACAAGAAATGGCAAAAAAAGAAGACAGGGGCCATTTTGGAAACATGATCACCCAGGGTTGCTGTACTGCAGCTGCAAAATCTGAGAAATATACCTCACACGTTGTTCAATGCACTCCTTATTATATAAACAGTAATGTAGCTAGAGCGTGTAAATAATTGTGTGAAATCAAGTTATAGGTGCGAGGGAGAAAAGTCAATTATTTTATTTATTTTTACATTTGTATAGTGCACAAACAGCCCATAGGCAAACAGCCCTGGCACAGGGGCTGAAAAACGAAAGCAGAACAAGAAAAAGTTCCGAACTAGGGAACCCCCGTCCCTCTCACACTTTCCTGGGCTCAAACCTAAGAGCCAAACGTTTTAGACAATGGTTTTGATGTTTTGTGACACTTTGCAACAAATGTGGTAGATCAACCACATGGAATGAGCTTTTAGGTTTTAATTCCAAAATCTCCACAGTACTAGGTCTATCAGGTGTCTTAGCTAATGTGTCAAAAAACACTTTTAGGAGTTAATAACTCACCGGACACGTTAATGTCTGCTGGGAAGTGTAGCAGCAAAGAAGAACACCGCCGGGAGAGCGTATCGACCCAGTGGAGGCAGGAGAACAAGGAAGGCTGATGTACAGGAGCCGCGGTCACCACCCGGAGAAAATGGCGGGCGGACCCAACCAACAACAGGGGAGGCAGGCACTCTAAGAGGCGTGGCGAGCGGAGGTGGCTAGTCCCCGAGGCCTGACCAAGGGGACTTGTCGGGAGCAGGAAGGAAGCGGATCGAACCCTGGGGGGTATCAGCGAGGGATCGAAGTACGCCGACGAGTAAGGGATAGTGTTAGGGAGAATTCTCTGTTTAGGCTGAATTTCCTAACCTAGTGAGTCCCCAAGCAGCTTTGCTGGATTTCTGGAGTTTGTTTTTTCTCCTGCCAAAAGTGAGACTCTTTTTCTCCCACTCTTGGACATGATTTATGGTGTTCCTTTGACTGCTAATGTGTTTTATGGGCTATGGGGTCCTTTACTCCATAGGGTCTCATGTGTTTTTACTATGTGTGTTACACAGCACCCTCCGTGCAGTGACACAGGGGTGTCATAGTGACACCCCACCATAGACCTCATACCCTGGGACTGACTACTGTCTCCCAGGGCATGTAAAGTCACCACTGGCTTTACTAGTCCCAAATTATGAACAGAAACCAGTACAAACCATCATATTGTGGACGTACTGGTCGGGGCAATTCGATTGCCCCGGGGTCTGTCGAGGGGGCACATCTCCGTTACCCCTGATCGAGTATTGGCTGGAGGCAGTGGATACTACTTTTTATATTCGACCGCGAATATATCCCTATGGGATTTTCCCATTGTTCGAGGCTACCAACTTTATTTAATTCTCATAGCCTCGAACATACTGCTGGTTTATTTATTTAATATGATTTCGCTGGTTGGTATTTTTTGCCAGGACTCGATTCTAAAATGGCGTTTGTGTTCTCTTCTGCGACTCCAACCCAAGTCGAGCCCTTTGTTCCACTTTTGGCTGGCTTCTCCACAGAAGCCTCCAAAAGTGGTGCCACTCTGTCTGGGTACCACAAGGGGTGTGGGAGGGGGTTTAGGCACCCTGGACTGAGTTACCTTGGTAACTCAAGTCGCACTCTTGTGTGATTGGCCCAAGTGGTGAGCCGGCCGGCTCACCACTTAACATGTTTGATTGAGAGCTAGGCTGAGTGAATGGGGGTGTGCTGCATAAAAGTAGGGCTTTGGGGACAGGAACTTCAGAAGTCGCCACAGGACCTGAGAATACGACGTGGGAGAAGCTGAGCCGACCTGCTACGGCGACACCACCGGTGGAGCCCTGCGGAACCGACTCACCACTTCCCGACGACAGAGAAGATCTCCCTGCTGGAGAGTCTTCTTCCCCTGACTGGTGGGCACAACCAGTTTACCTTCTTTTTCTCGCATCCCAGGACGTCTTGTGATCGAATTGCCCATGCCAAGCACCCCGGCAACTGGATAGCCACTTACCACTGGGCCGCGAATAAAAGGACCGCTCCTTTTAACTGAGAACTCCGCGGCTGGTTTCTTCCCTGGCAGTGCAACGGACTACTGTCTTCCTCCCCGACGAGATCCTCTCTTCCCCCGGACGAAGCACCGACTTGCATCCGCTGCCAGGAACAACTGCCCCCGCTGGAGTATTCTCACCACTTTAAGGTACCGTGTCCGCCAGGCCTCCCTTTCTAAAGATTGCTACAAGGTAATAATAATCCCTTAACCTTCTGGACTGGGCTGGCCACCTTGACCATCTAACTGGTCCCTTTCTTTTGGTCCAACTCTTTCTGAACCTTTTCGAGACTTTTGTGCACTTTTCAACCGTGTGACCTTGACACATTTTGTTCCGATCCTCTTAAAGTGGATCCGGCTTTCTGAACTCTAACTTCACGGTTTGACTCTGCCTTCCTCTCTTACTGTGTTCTTGTGAAAGTGTTGGGATCTGTTTCAAATTATATTCTGCTTTTCTCTCCCTTTTAAAACTAATTATTAGAGTGTCATCTGCGTCAAGCGCTCACCGCTGTCTGAAAATAAGTGGGGCTTTACTTAAGACTTGTCTAATATTCTTTTAAGGGAGTGTATATCTTTTAGTGACCATGTTTTTAAACTCCTTAATATTAGTGCCTGTATGTTTTATTAGATGTGGTTTAAAATAAATAATTATATCTCTTTTACACCAAGCTCTGGTCAGTGTTTGCTTGTTCTACTATGTTCTTTTGACCTATTGTGAATACTCTGTATTCTGCCTAACTCTTTTTGAGGGAAGTCTGACTGCTCAGCCACAGCTACCAAGTGAATCTGTGTGGTACAGACTGCTACCAAGTGGGTTTACTGCCAAACACCTGTAGTCTTAAATCTTTTGCAGTGGTCCCAGAGGGAACTGCACAGGTTTCTGCCTAACAGGTAGCCCGATCTGTGTGCTGACCAACAGAGTGACCAACGGAGGATGAGGGAGCTGCCAGGAACAACGGTGTGGGAAGCCGAGCCTGGAGCGCGAGGCGCCAGAGTAGTGACTCCAGAGGAGTGAAGGAGGAGCCTGACCGGAGCGGGGCCCCCGAACGCAGCGAAGAGCCGCAGGCGCTCCTCCCAGGAAGGCGGTAAAGTGCAGAGGTGGATTGGGACAGACCACAGAAGACTAGGAGGCAGAGAGCGGGCTGAGCGAGAACGATCCAGGCAACGGGTGAGGAGGAGCAGGGGTCGCAGAGCGAGATCTTGGTCTGGAGGGACGGGAGGGATTGAGAAGCCCGACCTCCTGGACTGCACGCCTGAGGTTTCAAGGGAGAGAGATGGACAAGTTGGAATGGTTCCCTTGGGGGACCCAGAGAGACTAGCTTACGTGGTGGGCGGGCATCTCATCCGGGAGGATGTAAGGTGCTCACAAGGAGAAGAAGTGGGCATTCTGAAAGGGCTCCCCTGGGGGATTCAGAGAGTACGAAAGTTGCTGGAGGGGTGGGGGCTGAGACATGGCCATTGGAAATCAATGCAGTAGACACTTTACAGCCAGGCAGTAGTAATGAGGGCTTAACCAGAAACTGGGAGGCTGTGGGGTGCTGGAGAAGAGCCTATAACCGGTGGCAGACAACAGCAAGGCCCTGTCCATTGTGTGTGGCAGGAAAACGGACACTATGGAGGCGACAATACCACAGGGGAGAAGAGGGAGGAATACCCCTGGATATCGGAAGGCCCAGAACAGAATCGCTAGAGGCGCAGTGTCTACTGGTAGAAATGACCCCACACAGAGTTCAAGCAGGAGTCAGCAGCAGGGGCGGAATAAGGAGAACCATTGAGCAGCAATCTATTCCCTGCAAAGAGTCAAGGAGCCAAGTGCGATAGTCCGTGGGGAGTAGCACATAGAAGCGAGGAGAACGTAAAAAAAAAAAAAAGGGACCCAACCCAGAGGAGCACAGGAAGAGGGAGCATACGGGAATGGATTGAAGGAAAGCTGATGGTCCCTAAGAAGAAGAATACACAAGCAGGAGAGCGGGAAAAGGAGGGGCACCACAAGGGGCACATTCAAACAAAACTCCCCTTCGGAAGTACGACAGTTGGAACGGACAGGGAAATGGCGCTAACTAAGGAAGACCTGCTAGCAGCGCTTGCCCAATTCAAGGGGGAGCTCACGGAAACTGTCAAGGCGGAAGGAGCAATTATTAGGGGGGCACTGTCACAGGCCATTGCAAGCAACAGGAAGGACAGACTCACTGGAGGAAAGGGTGTCAGAAATGGAAAGGCATGCAATGGAATTGGATGCAAGAGGGCAAGAATGGTCTCAACAATCCCAGGGCGCAGAAGAAAGAATAAGAGCCCTAGAGGAAAAATGTGAGGATTTAGAAAACAGGTCCCGGCGGGACAATGTGCGCATCAAAGGCTTGGGGGAGGGAGTTGAAGGGGCAGACCTGGAAGCCTGAAGCCGAGAACTGTTTGAAAGCCTGGTGGAGGTGGACCATGCTCGTAGCATGGGGACTGACAGAGCTCACAGAGCGGGCATTGGAAGGGTGTATCAAGGGGCAAGACCCAGAGATATCCTGGTGAAGCTGCACAACCATAAAGACAAAGCGCAGTTAATTGGAGTTGCAAGAAAAAAAGGAAACATCTACATGTGGGACTCTGAAGTTCAACTGTATGATGACCTGTCCCAAACTACACTCGCGAGGAGGCAAACATTTAGACCACTTACAGAGAAATTGAATATGAGGAAAATGAGATATGGTGGCAATATCCGAAGAGGTTGCAGTTTTGCATGGGGAATGAAGAAAAAACTGTCTCTCAGGCGGAGGATTGTCTGGGGGTGTTGGGGAAGGCACAAGGAGAGACAAGTGGGGCCAAGTCGAACGGCTATTCAGGGAAACAGTATGGTGAAATAGGCCTGGGGGCCAAGGGATGGAACATGAAAGGTACTAAGAAAACGTGAAAAGATGTATTGATGTATTGGAACCGCTACACAATGAATGGACTAGAATATAGCATGATGTGAGTTATAATAAGAGGGAGAATGCGGGGGGTTAGGGTGTGTAGCAGTTCACAGATCACTGGCCGGGACCACGTTGAGAACCTGGACGATCGATCCAGGGACAGTCATAAGTAGTGGAGGGGGGACAACCAGTTTGGGGAGGAGTACGAAGCTGCAGGAAGAGTGCTTATTAAACCAAAGGGAACAAGGGGTGCCGGGGCAACAATGGGAACTTAATCACAAGGAGGGATGGATAGGTTGATTTCATGGAATGTAAGGGGACTGAACAGCCCTAACAAGAGGATCACCATAATGAGGGAACTAAATAAGGAAGAACCAGCAATAGTCTGTTTACAGGAAACACACCTATCCAAAGGGGATGAGACGCGTCTTACGAATAGGAACTATCCAACGCAGTATCCTGCAACGGCAGCAACCAAAAGAGCGGGGGTGGCGATACTGCTGCAAAGAGCTGTGCGGATGGAGAGGGGGGTCAAAGTAAAGCGGGATGGGGAGGGAAGGTATGTGCTGATTAAAGGGGTACTGAGGGAACAGATGTACACGCTGGCATCAGTATGTGCCCCCAACCAGGGTCAGGAAGGCTTTCTCAACAGGTTTCTGGAGGAACTAAGTAAATTCGGAGAGGGAGAAATAATCATCTCTGGGGACTTTAATTTAGCAGCAGGCCAGGTGTGGTATAGGTCTGGGGCAGGGGGTGGGGGGAGGTGATGGGTCACGCAATGGGAATTATGTCTGATTACTTGCTGAAAAAATTCCAGGTAGAGTGGGTAAGTGATGTATGGAGGCTAGACCACCCAGAAGAGGACTATTCCTTCTACTCACACGCCCACAAGTCATACTCTCGGATAGACTACATGGCAACTAGGGGATTTGTCTAAACAACACACATGACACAGATTGGCAGTTTGATGATATCGGACCACACAATGATCTTGTTAGAATGGGAGGAGGGAAACATGAGGCGAGGGACAGGGAGGTGAGACTGGAGTAATACATTCTGAGAGACCACGTGGTAAGGCAACAAATGGAGAATGAGATGCGCCTACTCATGGAGAAGGTAGGCGGGTAGGGGACGGACCCGGGTGAAAGATGGGATAGATTCAAGCTGCATATTAAGGGCCACTCCATAAGGTCCGCAAAGGAGATACATGAGGAAAGGAGGGAAGCAGAGAGGACACTGGAGGGGGAAATAAGGGAGCTGGAAAATATGCATAAGGAGAGCGGGACGACCAAAGTGGCCAGGAAACTAGTCCAGGCGACAGGCCAGCTTAGACAGATAACCAACAGGGCGGTGGAGACCACCCCACTGAGAAGCAGGCAGAGGGTCTATGAACAAGGCAACAAGGTGGGGGTGGACTCTAGCGCAGCAGCTAAGGGCAAAGGAACAAAAGGCGTTTATAGAGGTATTGGAGGATAAGGGGGGCGACGAATGGGAGCAGAGGGGGCAAAGACGAGGGTGGTGAGGGAGTTCTATGCGGATATGTATGGGGAAGAGAAGTGGGAGGAGGAGGAGCAGAGGGGTACTTGGAGGGTTGGGAAGGACTGCGCCTCATGCAGGAGCAGATGACAGACTAGAAGAGCCCATAGCATATGAAGAAGTGCTGAGAGCTATTACCAGACTGAAGGGCAATAAGAGTCCCAGGGAGGATGGGCTAACGTCAGGGTTCTACACAACATTCAAGGACTCACTAGCCGGAGTTTTAACCGAGATATTCAATTGGTTCCGAGAAACGGGGGAAAAATCCAAATCAATGAATATGGCACACATTACTCTTATCCCGAAACCGGGGAAAGACCTGCATCAATGTTCCTCGTACCGCCCAATAGCATTGATTAATGTTGATGCCAAATTATACACAAAGGAACTAGCGGCCAGACTGGAGGCAATCCTACCGGGGCTGGTGAACCAGGACCAATCACGGTTCATCAAGGGGATGAGTACATTTAATAAAATAAGAAGAATAATGCTTATAGACAAGGCGAGGAGGAGAGAGAGCACCACACCGTCATGCTTGATGATATTAGACGTCGAGAAGGCGTTCAATCGTGTCAATTGGACCTTCATGGAGCGAACATTAGAAAGGGTCGGGCTAGAGTCAAAGCTTAGGAAAATGATTCAAGCAAACTACTGGGAATTGCGGGCGAGGGTAAGAGTGAATGGGGGACTGATCAACCCTTTTCCCTATAAGGAGAGGAACAAAGCAGGGATGCCCACTCTCCCCTATCCTATTTGTCTTGGTGATGGAACCCTTTGCGCATCGTATCAGGGAGAACGGGGAAATCCATGAGGTAGGCTGGGACCCAACATAAAATAGGGTTATTTGCCGATGACGCGATTTTGAAGATCACCGATTAGGAAAGATCACTACCAGCTATCATGAAGGAAATTCAGGCATTCTCGGGAGTGTCGGGCTTCAATGAGAACTTTGGGAAGCCTGCAATATTAAACGTGTCCATTGCTGAGAGGCAGAGGAGCCTCCTTAAGGAGAGTAATCTGTTTAGATGGGTGCAGGGAGCAGTCAGGTACCTGGGGTTAAACTAACAGCATCCAAAGGAGGATAGTGGGGGCGAACTACCCGTGCTTAATAAAACAAATCAAGGCGGACCTGGGTAGGTGGAAGGGACTGTATACATCATGGTTCAGAAGGATCGCAATTATCAAAATGAATATACTTCCCTGACTTGTATATCTCTTCCAGGCGATCCCTCTGGCAGTGCCAGGAAAAATTATGAGGGACATCCAAAATAGTTTCATGGGATATATATGGGGAGGAGAGAAGCCGAGAATAGGGAGGAAGATATTATTTAGGAGCAAGGCTAGGGGGTAGGTGGCATGCCCCAATATAACAAAATACTATCAGGCGGCATAGCCGAGAGTGATGGTGGAGTGGGGGAGACCGGATAATGAAAGACATTGGGTGTGCATGGAGCAGGCGGTGGCAGGGACCCATTTGTGGAAAATCTCGGGGATGAGAGCGAACGACAGGCCAAAGGGACTTGGGAAGAACCCGATAACTAGTAACACTATAAAAATCAGGGACCAACTTAACAAGAGATATGGGCTATCCCCTTGGCCATCCCCGGGGACTTGCATACGTGGTAAATCGGCTTTTCCACTGGGCAGAGAGTATAGTTGATTCAAAAGTTGCATAGAGGGAGGGATAAGGGGGCTGGCCGATCTACATGAAGGTACTCGATGCAAGTGATCTGTAGAATGCAAAAGAGACTTGGGCTTAACAGACGATGACCTACATGCATACCACCAACTCCGGCACTGGGCTGGAGTGCCTGAGATGAAGGAAGGTGCAACAAGGGAACACTCAGAATGGGAAAAGCTAGTATTAACCTCAGTGGAGAATAAGGGCTTGATATCTGCAATTTACAGACTCCTACAGGAAGGAGAAGAGGGGGAGGAGTTGGCACCGAGGGACAAATGGGGAAAGCTGAGAGGGAAGGCATTGAGTGGGACAGGGCGCTGAAAAGCTGATTCACCTCGCGCACCTCAGCGCAGCATAGAAAACTGCAATAGAAGGTGTTACACCAATGGCACTACAACCCGGAGAAGCTTCAACTGATGTATCCCTCATCAACGGCAGAATGGTGGAGGGGATGCAGGGAAGTAGGGACTATGGAACACATCTGGTGGGGATTCCAACGGCTCAGACATTTTTAGCAGGAAGTGAAAATGAAAGTACTAGAGATACTGGGAATCGACTGAGAATTTACAGCAACAGGCACCCTTCTGGGGATTACCTTGCAGGGGAGGCAGGGGAGGGGAGCAGAAAGGCTATGGGCCAATTTAATGCTAGCGGCCAAGCGATGCATAGCCAGACAATGGAAAAAGGTGGAAGCCCCATCTATCGTACAGTAGTATTATGCCATTTGGGATGTAGTGGATGTGGAAAAGTTGACAGCAACAATAAGAGGCTCCATTAGAAAGTTTGGCAAGGTTTGGTCGCCCTTTTTGCACTATGCAAGCAAAGACACGACACACCTGTACATCCCGAGGAGGTTGCAGGCACTAGGAATCTTGGAGGAGGAAGACGGGAAAGCAGGTCAAGAGGACTTAAGGAGGTTTTAACATACTGGAAGGAACTGGTGGGGAGGGGGGAAGTTTCTGTTGCAATTGGTACAAGCGAAGATTAAGTGTTGTTATGGCATGTTATAATGAAATGTTTTGGTAAAGCTGTATGACAAATTCTTTTGTAAATCTTTATGAACAAATAAGGATATGGTTAAACAAAAAAAACAAACACTTTTAGCTCCATCTTTCTGATCAGCTTGAACAGGTTGACTTCCTCTTCAAAGCACGTACTGTTGTTGTACGGTCTTAAGGAAAGGCCCAAATTCAGTGTATCAAGTTGGGTTTTACTCAATGGTTTCGAGGATATGTTCTGTACTAAGGAATCAGTGGTTTGTTCCTTAGTCTTTGTTTGCGGTTTCCCTCTTCTGGTTTTTCTCCTTCTAAAAAAGGAGTCAAAGTCGGTACTATAATAGGTGCTGAACTTGTGGTAGGGTTCGTTGATGGTATATCCCTTAATGGTATCTGGATTTTAGAAGCAATCACTGTTTCCCCTTCCCTGCTAGTGACTTCACTACTGTCTGTACTCTGTGGTCAGTGGTTGGCTGGGTGGTCTATTGGAAATTTGTCTTTGGTTACCATAGACTTCCTGACAGGCATAGACTATGTCTCTAGCATAGTCTAGGGCATCCCTCTGGAATTTTTTAATTTTACGTTGCTTAATGTCCCTGCGGTATGCTTAGTTTCTGATTCATATCCTTAAGGATTTTGTTTAATTTGTCACCTGTTCTTAAATGGGATAATTGTTCCTTGGTTTCCTCAATCTCCTGGTTGATACTGGAGAGGGATTTAGCTAATTCCTCAATAGTAAGTAATATTAGGTGTAGGGAGCATTTGATGAGAATCTGCTCCCAACTTTATATAAATTCTTGGCTTTCTTTGCAGAGTGCGGGATGTAAGTAAATTCTCAAACCTCTGGGGATTCTCTTAGATCAACGGTATTGCGCCAAGGTTGTAGCATGATGTTTCTGCAGAGGTGAGCTTGTTTTAGTTATTTAACAATTCTTTCAAGTGACAGAGTGTATTACATCATGTACAAGGGACCGTACGTATGTTAGATTGTTATGCTATTTATGCTTTCTGAACCAAATTGAAGGGAATTTGACATTGGCTCTATGACTATTGGATCAATAGATTGAAGATATGAGGATTGTATGGACTATGTATTTAGTAGTTAAAACATGGTCTATGTGGATATACTAGACAGAAAATTGTAAAGATCTAGAGAGCAAGAGTTTAATTGCAGAATTTCTGGACACGGATTACATGGAAACCACAAAACATGGTTGTCTTTTTGGGATTGAGTTGTAATTTAGAATGTATGTTGAGAATATTGATTGAATAACTGAGTGGACTATAATGATGTGTTGATTGGAAATACTCCATTGATTTTGGACTATAATGATGTGTTGATTGGAAATACTCCACTGATTATACTTAATTTACATTTCTTTAGAATTGATGTAGAATAAAGCCCCTGATGAAGAGATATGTGATCTCGAAACACATTGGCCATGATGAATAAGCCTCTATGAAAAACTAATGAACTTTGTCTTTGCGGATATTTGGACGCCAAGGACAACTTCTCATGATAGTTTGTTTTGAATAATAACTGACTACATAGAAGATGTTATATTGAAAGATTGTCGTCGATCTACCACATTTCTTGAAAAGTGTCACAAAACATCAAAAACAATTGTCTAAAATGTTTGGCTCTTGGTTTTAAGCCCAGGAAAGTGTGCGAGGGACGGGAGTTCCCTAGTTGGGAACTTTTTCTTGTTCTCCAAATCTGAGAAAGATACCAGGCACAAATGTAGCAAAAAAGAAACCACTGCCACCAGCCATTCAAGTTAGTGTAAACAATGTTACATGAGAAGTGGGATAAGGAGTTACTAGGTAACCCCCCCAGCACTCCACATAGGGTTGTGTGTGCTGGACCCACAAAAGAAAAGATAAGTACGATAAAAGTAATCTTACTACTCTTGGGAACAGTAGTTCACCCAAGATAATGTATTTATACAACCCAGTGGCACTGCACAAAAGGTGCTGTGTGTCACTAAGCAAAAAGCAGATGCCTATGGAGTTTACCAGAGTCCATTAAACAGTAAGAAACCAAAACTCGTATTAAGAAAAGCACACAAGGGAGTGGGGGGAAAAAGTCCCACTTACTCAGGATTCAAAATTAAAAAGCCCAGAGTCCAGCACAAGAGCTGGGGGTCTGTACGGTTAATGGGAAATGGAACAGAAATGAGAATTCTCCTCAACACCATCCATCACCCATAAATGCCTCTACAACACACCCCCTACCTCACCCAAAAAATAGAAAACCCCCACTTTACTAGACCTACCAAGACAACCTATGCCCACCGCCTACTCCTACCTAAAGTCAAATGAGCAAAAGGCAGAGGCTCAAGCTTCCCTTACATCGCATTCAAAGACTGGAACTCCCTCCCACCCTCACTCAGAGTGGAACCTCACATGCCGGTAATAATGTATACTGTACTGAAATTGGATGCAACAAATATGCTCCTGTAACCAGTGCCTTGATGCCTTTGGGTTGTATGCGCTCTTTATAAATGAAAAAAATACATACAAACGTCTGCTCAGACTGTCTTCTGAAGGGCGTTCATCCATCAAAGAGCTTCGGGGCCATACCAATGGCAGTAAGCTTTCTCCAAATGTCAAGTAACAGAACATGGGTAGAAAACTAGCGTTAGCCAGTTAATATCAGCCCTAGGGTTGCTCCCTATGCTCCATCCATCCTACTTAGGCACGTTTATAATTGGTATAGCCTCATCTGAGGTGCTCATATAACAGCCATTACTTTTATCCAAATGGGTTCATTCAATTTTAGTATTTTTTCTATGTCCATGGATGACAGATTACTTATTTCTTTTTTTCTCAGGCTATGACTTTTATCATTACTGTCCCAGGAGGTCCAGTAATTAGATATTTTGATCATATTGAGTTTATTGACCAGTTCTCGGACACGGGTCGCGGCTCGCGTTCATTGAGCCGTGATCACGTGTCTTACACTACTGAGTTGCTTGGCTGCGCACCGATGCAAGGAGGATATTCTGCCTTCAATCACGTGTCTTATTAAACCAGGTTGCTCGGCAACGCGCCGATGCAACGAAGACAGTCTGCTTTGAGCAGACGCTGAGAGAACTTCCCCGCTTCGTTCTTTACATATGGTGAGTTACAATCCACGCCTGTTTATTTCTATTTAGCGTTTAGCTACACTTTGGATAGGTTCTTTATATATATTCACTTTACCATTCACAGCACCTGCTCGCCGTACACGGTGGAGCAGCCTGACCTTTGAAACATAGATTTCGCCATTACTCACCTACATCAGGTAATGGACCCGATTCCCTCCATTTTGTTATAGGATAACTTTACTTGCCTTTGTACTGATTTGTTTCTTATTTTATATCTTTTGACCTGCCTTCTGATCCGGCTTATTACATTGTCGGGTATGTGTTTACCTTCATATTTTTTCAACTATTTGGATGATGACTGTTCATACTGATATGTATATATTTACGTTGTTTCTAATATGGGTATTATTCTATATTGGATATTAATCTTGGGATGGTTGGCACAATTGCATGTGAATGTTATGTGTTTATTGTTTTAGACTTGCCCTGATGAAGGAATTTGTTATATTCCGAAATGCATTGGCACAAAAATAAGTCTTCAGATAGAGTGATTTATGGCAATCTCTTCCTCACGAAGAACAATTTTGGTGGCTACTAATCACTTCTTTTTATAAAATAATTTTCAACATTGAAAATTCACTATATATTTGACTTTTGTATTTTTTCAAGAATTGGATCGAAGGAACTATACATAGTGAAATTACAACTTATATAGAACCCAGTATGGGATTCCAGAGAGCGGCTGTATGATTGGGTTTTCACCTAATCTTTGTTTCTTGCTAGAACATTGTATGGACCAAAAGGGGCTAGTGCGCTGCTCTGAAGGCGCCGCCCCATGAGAGGCTCTGCCGTCGGCACAGATCCCTGGGTGCAACAACCCAGACTTTCTGAGCAACCCATAGACCACCCCTCAAACAGGGCATGCTAAGAAAACCCCAGTGGTGTAGAGATACACAGAGAGTAAAAAAGGCCCAGTGAAAGTCTCAGGGACACGTGCAAAACTCCCCTGAAAGCCGTCCACCAAGACAGTGACCACTCAGAATCCTAAAGGGTGCAAGAACCCACTCATCGGTCCGATCATCTGCGGGGTAGACTCGTGACAGCTGACTTGGTCGGCCCGAACACCGCAAACCCACAAAGTGACCAGAGGAGTGGGGGAACTCATCAGCAGACAGGGAGGGTGGAACCAAATACTAAACACGTTCAGAAACAATCAGCTGATACCGATCCATCCCCCACAAAGACAATCCAGAGGAGGGACCCCAGGGGCGACAATGCTGGAACTGCCACAACCCCTTCCCTGAAGACAGTGGAAGGTTACATGGAAGGAAACTACTGAGATCACGCACCAGCTGCCACGGGGCGCAATGCTCACTCAAAATCCAGGTCAAGCGCTATGTCCAAATCCGGCAAAGGGGGCAAGCAGCAGATGAAACTGCATTTTGACATAGCCTCACACACCAAAACTATCAGAACGATGGAAGACTCACCGGAAACACCCCCCAGCGCCATCTCAAGACAAAGCGGTTGCAGGACATCAAGGAAATGTTTACACAACTACAAAATAGTATACGATCCTTGGATGGGAAGCTTGACTCCATCACCTGCAAGGTGGACCACATGCAAGTCCGCCTGGATAAGCATGGCGAAAGGCTGGATGAGGCGGAGGGGAGAGTGTTGAGGGTGGAGGACGAGTCAGCTTCTGTCTCCAGGGAGATGTCGGAAGTGAAGAGGGCTTTGAAGGAGCTCACCGAGAAGCAGGAGGACCTGGAATCTAGGTCAAGAAGGAATAACATCAGAATTGTTGTCCTT
This sequence comes from Ambystoma mexicanum, assembly GCF_040938575.1. Taxonomy (NCBI): domain Eukaryota; kingdom Metazoa; phylum Chordata; class Amphibia; order Caudata; family Ambystomatidae; genus Ambystoma; species Ambystoma mexicanum. The sequence goes on along the minus strand of NC_090928.1, from coordinate 965,427,149 downwards.
TCAGAATCGACAGATCAGAGGATCATGGAGGCCCTCATGGAAGGAATATTGCAAGAGGCACTGAGCCCCGAGGGGTTCTCGACTGTGCATTGTTGAAAGAGCACATAGGATAACGAGCAGAAGGAAGCCTATCCCGGGAGCACCACTGCGCCTACCAATAGCCTGTCTATTGAACTTCCGTGACAGAGATACCGCACTACGTAAAGCCCGGGAAAAGGGCACATTCTCATACATTGAAGTCAAAAAGCAGCTGCGGGATGGAGGCATAAAATATGTCATGATGTGCCCGGCTAAATTACGGATTGAGCATGAGGGACGGGTCCTCTTCTTCAAAACTCCAGAGGAAGCCAGTGCCTTTCTGGAAATGATGCCAAGAGTCCCTCGGACACGACTGAACAATGACTGAAAGAACATCCAAGAGCACCAAATCTGCCATGGTAAGACCGTACCAACTGTGGTTCAGGTTTAAATCTGAAGTTCAAGAAAACCACACACCAAAGGAGGTGCAACGGAGGGTCGGTCTCTCCGCTACACCTTAAGCTCTAGTTTATACATGAGGGGTGGGTGGGATCGGGAGTGGGGGGGGGAATCTACCACTGGCGGGTTGGGGTTGCCGGTAGTGGAGGAAATATCAGTACAGGCGGAGCAAAATATGTGAACAGGAGGCAGCGGCTAAAGCACACTCAATGGGGCATGGCAGCATTAGTGCCTCGGGCAGTCCAACTTTCTGTGCGGGAACACTTCTAACTAGCCCCTCATGGTGACACTTTTATTACCTGGAACGTAAGGGGGCTTAACTGTCCTTCCAAATGCCGAAAAGTCCTGCAATATATGAGACACCACCAGGTGGGGGTTGCCTTCTTACAGGAGACTCACTTAACAGCAGAAGCGGAGGCCAAATTTGGGTAGGGTTGGGGCTGCCACAGGTATTTTTCCTCCTACTCCTCATACGCAAGAGGAGTATGTATTCTGGTGGATAGCTTAGTGGTATACCGACAAACCAAGGTCTTGAAGGATCAGGAGGGCAGGGCACTGGTGATGCAGGGGATCTTTCAAGGGAAACTGTATACCCTGGTCAGTTATTACAGCCCTAACCAAGACACAACAGAATCCCTGGAATAGATTGAGAGGCAATTGGGGGGCATATCCAAAGGGGAAATAATATGGGTGGGGGACTTCAATGCGCTACTGGATCCGATCCGTGACCGTACGGGGGAACCCAGCGCCAAACAGCAAGGGACCGAGCAGACTCCAAGGCATGCTTTTAGTCTGAAGGATCGAAGATGTGTGGAGGGAAAGAAATCTGGAGAAACGTCAATTCACACATCACTCTGCCCCTCACAATTCCGCATCAAGGTTGGACTTCTTTCTGACGTCCCAGACAACTTGGGCCAAACCACTGGCATAGACATATTAGCTTGTACACTATCGAATCACGCCCCCGTCCTATTCACCATTAACCTAGTTGGGAGTGTTAGGGCAAGACCTCCTTGTAAGTTTAAGAGCGAAAGACTCATGGACACGGTTTTTAGAGAAGGGCTGACAGCAGCCATAGACTCATATTTTGAAATCAATGAGGGTTCAGTGGGGACTCTGTGGGAGGGATTTAAGTGCGTAAACCGAGGGGAATCTGGGATCATAAAGCAGATCAGGAAGGAACTGATCGATAAAGAGGCAGTCATTCGCGTCTCACATGATACCACCCCCACCCATACACATGCCCAACAAGAAGAAATAATGCAGAGACTCCAGGAGTTTCACACAATGGCACAGAGGGAGATAAAGTACCTGTGGTACAGGACGGCACACTGACAATACGGTGAGGGACAGGCACAGTGACGACCACTCGCCAGAGCGACCAGGATGAGGGGTCACAAGGGTAGAAATGCAGCGATAACTGATGAGAACGGTGTGGACCAGTTCAAAGATCTGAAAATAGTCCAAGAATTTCACAAATCATATACACACTTTTACTCTACCCCAACACAAGCTTCCCACGCAGACATGAACTCGTACTTAGACCAAGTGGGGCTATGCTGGTGCACTGAAGAGCAGAGGGGGTGGCTGAATCGGCCGCTGGCATTGGAGGAGGTTACTGGAGCAATTAAAGCTCTGCCATCTGGGAAGTCTCCCAGCCCAGATGGGTTTACAGCTGAATTTTATAAACATTACGTCGATAAACTGGCCCCCTATCTGCTGCAAGTATACCAGCAGGCAGTGGGTACGGGACGATTACAGTACTCCCTCAGTGAGGCAGTGGTTGTGGTGCTGCTAAAGCCCAATAAGCCATGTAACGAGTGCTCATCCTATCGTCCGATATCGCTCATTAATCTAGATAATAAAATATTGGCCAAAATGATGGCGACCAGGCTGTCACTGTTCATGTCAACAATGGTTAGAGCGGATCAAGTAGGCTTTATCCCAGGACGATCGACGTCTTTCGGGCTCAGGAGGATGTTTGACCTAATAGCGGCGTTACCGCAGGATGAGCCGGCAGTGACAGCTCTGCTTGACGCTACCAAGGCATTTGATTCGGTCGAATGGCCATTCCTGTTCACGGTCCTACGCCGACTGGGCTTGGGAGACTTGTTCATTTCTCTAATATCCATACTGTATAAAGATCCGGTGGCAAAGATGAGAGTAACAGGGCGTATAGCACTTGAGCGTGGGACGTGCCAGGGATGTCCACTGTCTCATCTATTATTTGCCCTGGCGATCGAGCCACTTGCTGAACGGATAAGGGAACTGCACATACATCGAGGGGTCCAACTGCACACCCATAGTGTGGTGAGATCGTTAAATGCTAACGATATGGTGCTATTTATATACGGAATCCCAACACCAATCTCGACCCGATTATGCTAGAAGTTCAGCAGTATGGCGATCTGTTACGGCTTAAAGTGAATGCCAGCAAGTCAATCATATTCCCTTTGACAGGCGTGGTGAGACAGTTCTAGGGTACCTGGGGATTTCAATGGGACCCAATCCTAACCCGTTATTTAGGGATCACTATAGCCAGGGACGGAGGGGTAGTAAACCACAGTAACTATGTACAAGTTCTAGAAGTAGCTAAAGCAGCAATGGCTAGATGGAACTCTCTCCCTCTATGGCAGGATATCAGTGATTAAGATGACTTTGCTCCCTAGATTTCTTTATGTATTCCTGAATGCACCTACAACAGTACCTAAGGGATACTTCAGAGAATTAAGATCAGCTGTGACACAATTCATTTGGGTGCGCAAACAAGCAAGGGTGTCCTGGGACAGGCTCACGGCACCTGTGCGGGAGGGAGGCCTAGCACTACCAGAATTTGAATTGTACAACAATGTAGCGCAAGCCTGTTTTCTTCTATACTGGTATGGGGCGAGAGGCGACCAGAGGCATGTGGAGGTTGAGAGAGCGATCGCGTCCCTGGCAATGCTAAGATCAATAATCCTCACCGCTCCGAACCGTACACACAAAGCTAAAAACATGGTAGACCTGACATCTAGGGCAGGGTCCCACCTGGAAAGAAAAACCAAAGGGGGCATACTCTACTCACCTGGACTCCCGGTTATGCACATCCCAGTTGTCTTTCTATCTAGTGAAACGGGATTTGTATCCCTGATGAAAAGACTTGCTGTGATAAACTTTGGACAACTGTTCCCCAACAGGACATTCATGATGATAGAACTACTGAAAGAGAGGGGAGAACTGTCCGCACTAGACGTGTTCTTATACTACAGGTTATGTGTAACTTTGCAGCAGTTATTCCCGTCTTTCCCCAAACAACCCCAGACCACTAACACACTGGATAAAATGATACAGGAGGGCCTGGGGCGCCGAGTAAATCCGAACTGTGCGCTATGGCTCTAACCAATAGACCTGCGACTACAACTTCACCACTGGAGGCTTGGGGTGGACACTAGGGAGAGAAACATCAGAGGCAGTGTGAGGATACTGTTGCGAGATAATCAGGAAAGGGGCAATCTGCACAAGATATGAACTGATTCATTTAAAATATTTACATCAATACTATTACACCCAAGCTCAACTGAAATAATTCTTCCCACAGACCTCAGGAAAATGCATAAAATGTGGGCACGACAAAGCCGGATTTCGTCACGTGGCATGGGAGTGCGGTGGGATTAGGCAATTTTGGGAACAAGTTTGAAGCGATGAAGCGATTGGGGATATCACAGGGCAGGAAATAGAACCTGGCCCAGTGCTGGCCCTACTGGGCTACACCAAATCGATACCTAGAAGCATTAGGAAACTGGTGGGTCTCCTGATTTTGGCCAAACGGAGGGTGGCAATGGTATGGAGGTGGGAAGCAGTGCCCGAAAGTTGCCCAGTGGTCCACGGACATTCTGTACTGCAACGACATGGAAACTAGATGGGGCAACATGCAGGGCAACCGTTGGGGGACAGACAAATGTGCGATGCATATACGCTCTATCTGATCAGACAATCTGAGAACGAAGATGACGATACTCTTTCACCACATGGTGAACCACAATAAATCTAGAACGCAGAATGGCACCAAATGGCACACAGCCACCCTTTTGATCGGACGGAATGAGCATGACCAGCAGGTGCTCTACTAAACCGAGATATCCCGAAAACGAGATTAGGCCAAAGTCCAAGGTAACCCCAAACTATCGACTGCAAAGTCCTGTTTGTATATTGCTACGAGACTGTACACCATGGCTGCTACTAGATAATACTCAATGGACTGCTACGAAAAAGTTCCAATGCGATAGAATAATCCTTCCAGCTGAATGTACAGGGGAGGCGGAGGGGGAGAGGGGAATTGTGTTGTTGTCGAATGTTGACATTCTAAATACCAATAAAAAGAATTAAAAAAAGAAAAGAAAAAATACATTAGACATCAAACTGCTATTATACTGGTGCATTTGGCTACCAATGTGGTAAAAATAGCAGAACCCTTGGTGAGGCCTCAATTAAATTACAGCTTCCTACAGACTACTCCACAACACACTTGCAGGGTGATAGAATCACTGAGGGTCTAAAGTTAGATGGTTAAAGAACACCCATGTCTGGTAGCTACTAGGGCAGCACACCAGGGAAAGGGTGCCAGTGGCTAGGGGACTTCAGTAGAAGTTCCCAAAACCACAAAAATAAGTCAAAGATCCAAGAAACCTAGCAGCGAAAAAAGCTATATTTGAGGGTCCCAAAAAAGGGCAAAACGAGAACGCTGGGATGGGATTCTGCCCTACAGGTTACAGGTGTTACAGGCAAGTACACTATTTAGATCAAACCTTTGCAGAGTTCAGATTTGCAACCCTACACATTAGAGTCAAAGTTATTAATGTCCAAGGTCAACATGTCCACCAGGCACAAAGGAAGACTACGTATCTTATGGGCACTAGAGGGCCTGCATCCTCTCAACCTGGAGTTACTCTCACATAGCAGCAAATATGAGATGTGAACATGCTTCTAACTGGCTGAGTGGAAAACTGATTGTGATGCTAAGGTACCCACAATGTTAACTATTGTTCTTATATGACTGGGAAACTTTGATGCTTAGGCCTACTAGCCATCAATGGTTCTGCTCCTCACAAGTACATGAATCTACTATACTCCAATGGTGCATTGACGATTTTAGTCGCCATGAGGAAGATTTGGTTTGTAGAAGAGCCAAAGCGAAATATGCAGAGTTGCAATAAATGGTGAACTGCATTCTGGGCTGCTGTGTGGCTTGCTCAAAAGGAGAAGTTGCAATTTATTATTTTTTTTCATTGTATCTGGTTTATACAATATAAACCTTTACAAAACAAAGTAAAACATTTTCACATTAAAACAATGAAACATATAAAAACATATAAAACAGTATGCATAAAATATAGAGAAAAGAGCAGAGAAGTCTTAGGAAGACAGAAAACCAATAACTTGAATACCATTTTCAAATTCTGTAATCAAAATAAGCGAAAATATCCCTATTCTTGAGTTTCCCATCATACAGTTTTTCTTGTCATAACTCTTTAACAAGGGTCTTAATCAGATTCCACAGTATTTCTGCCCTTTGCTACCAAACCGCACACTTCTGTTAAGAAATTTACCACAGCCAATTTAAGTGCATTTAGTCTACCATGCAACATATTCCACCACAAAGTCTCAATGTCCACCCTAGAGGGGTCGTGGACAAATCTACTGAAAGCTGCTAGCCGCTGAGGAGCTATTGCTTCGCACTCCAAAAGTAGATGTCTGAGCGATTCAATAGTCGTTCCACAGTGGCAGAAGCGACAAGGGATATGTTGTCTCGATCCGGATCTGATTTCTAATATTTCCCCCGTAAGGAGAACATTGAATCTAAATCTTAAGTAAACTACTCTCTTTAGCGGGTCTGGAAATTTAATCAGATAGGATTCTAACGTACCTAATTGCTTCCCGTCGTGGCCTAGTTGCTTATAGATCTTAGATACACCAACCACTTCCATTGTCCTCATCCAATCCAACCATTGCAGCCTTTTTTTCACACCCATAGGGTTAGCAAGCAGATTCTCATGCGAGTAATCAATATTTTTAAGAAGATTTACACATTCTTTCTGTAAATTTAGCAACCACTTTGATTCAGTAGTGCCATTTCTCAATCTATTTCCCAATTGATTATAAAGTGATTTTTTCCTAAACATAATCAGATTTCGATGTAATGACATTCTTTTCCACCATACTATCATATTAGGGGGGGAGAAGACCTAGCTCAAATCTTACTGCTGACAGGGGGACACTTTTCGGTAGGTAGTAAATAAGTTTTTGCCATATTTTAGATTCTAACTTCTCCACTAATCGAGTGGTTTCAAAAGGTAGAATTTCAAAGCCATATATTAATTTTGGTACAACTTTTAAATTGTAGAACCTAATCAGTGGAATTACTGAGTACTTACAATATTTGCTAGATACCTTTTTCATTTGAAAAATAAGTCTATCCACCTTCTCCAGATAAAAGCTCCAGTACATATGTATAGTACCACCCCCAAATACTGGAAAGCCCAAATAACACAAAGATCATACTTTTATCAAAAAGCATGCGTTGATCTTCCATTTGTAATTCAAGGATTTCTTCCTATTGGTAAAAGAGATTACCACTGATTTCTTTTCATTTATAACCAATGCATTTTCCTCTACATATGCAGTTAGGGCCATTAGTTTTCTCTGGAGACCCACAGGGGTGTTATCAATCAAAATGAGATTGTCAAAGCACCGAAAAACTCACAGCAAATCAATTATATAAACTCTTTACCCCTACCCCAAATAACAGAACAAGAAAGAATCAGACTTGGAAGTCCGATGTTAGCGCAAGAGGACAGTGACGCCATCTCGGCCTTGCCAGTCAACAAAACACTGGGCCCCGATGGTCTTAGCAATGGATATTATAAAACCTTTCGTACCCAATTACTCGGCCCACTGGCAAAGCTTTATAATACTATCATGGAAGAAGGGAGAGTGACGCCCGACATGGAAAAGTCCACAACTATACTGCTCTTGAAACCCGGAAGAGATCTGTGCAACTGCGCAAGCTACCGCCCTATAACGCTACTGAACACTGATGCAAAGATTTACGCGAAGATATTGGCTACCTGACTGATGAAAGTTCTCCCAAATATAATACATGATGATCAAGCGGGATTCATCACGGACCGCCACACACAGGACAACATCAGAAGGTCAATAGATGTTATAGATGCAGGGCGTAGGACGCAACAAGAGTTCGCAGTAGCAACCCTGGATGCCTCCCATGCGTTTGATAGTATGGACTGGAACTATCTGACTCTAATCCTGGAGCGCTTTGGATGTGGCCCGGAGTACACCAAGATGGTATTAGCTAACTATTAAACCCCATCGACAACCCTTATGATCAACGGCCAGAAAACAGATCCGGTAAAGGTCAAAAGAGACAGGTGACAGGGGTGTTCCCTTTCCCCGCTAATTTTCGCAATGGCGATGGAGCCGTATGCCACACTGTTCAGATTAGAAGCCAACATCAAGGGCGTGACCCTAGGCGCCGAAACTCATAAAATTGCATTGTATGCGGACAACATTATTCTATACATGGGAGATCTAGGTAACACAATGCCTAGGGCAATGGCTCGACTGGAGGAATTCAGGCAAATCTTGGGGTTCTCTATAAATTTCCCCAAATGAGTATTCCTCATCTTAGATATCTCCTTCCAGCTCTGCTGGCCTCGGAAAATTTTTTCTCTAGAGGGCGCTGCGCGTCGACGTCCTCCGAGTCGATGTCCTTCGACAGCCGCCGTATCGACGTCGACGTCATCCTGCCTATAAAGGCCGCGCGCAGCGTCCGTTGCTCAGTTCCGTTTTGTAGCCCACAATAATACTTTCTGGACTAACTAATCACCCTGAAGGAGCGTAAGCTGCAACAACAAGGGAAGTAGAACTGCGGGGACGGATGAGAGGGTCGATGAGGAATACGTCGGAGGAACATCCCGTCGAAAGAACGTTACAAGGTAAGAAGTAACTTGTTCTTCGAAGGGATTGTGTCCTCTGACGTATTCCTCATCTTAGATAGGCTCCCATAGCAGTATTCTATTATCGGAGGAGGGAGTACTGACTTCACGCTGTCTTCTATTGATGAATAGACTGCAGTACAGCCCTTCCAAACCTAGTCTCTTGACTGGAAGAGGAATCCAGATTGTAAAAACGTGTAAAGGTATGGACAGACGACCATGTAGCGGCCGCACATATGTCTTTAACCGGCACGCCTCTTTTGAGGGCCGATGAAGCTGCAATACCTCTGGTCGAGTGAGCCCTAAGGTTTTGAGGGGGCTCCTTCCCTGCCAGTTTATAACATTCCAGAATGGCTACAATGATCCATCTGGAAATGGTCTGCTTAGTTATTGGTAACCCCAGCTTGTGACCTGTGTAACCTACAAACAGCTGGTCTGCCTGTCTTATCCTGGCTAGTCTACTAATGTAAAAACTTAAAGCCCTCCTAGGGTCTAGCCTGTGTAACCTCTCTTCCTCTTTCCCCGGTGAGGAGGAGGATAGCTGTCATGATCTCTGCTTCCAAAAGATCAGGACTTGCCCGACTCCCTTGGAAGCAGACCCATAACCCCGGTTCCGAGTTCCAGCCAGTCCCAATTGGGACCTTTTGGACCCTGTCCTGGCGCCAGTGGCACCAGGCTCATAAAGATGCCCAGTCCCAGCGCTGGAAGCGCCGGGCTCATAATGCTTGGGTGGACTTACCTGCAGCAGACCATGCTGCTTACTTACCTGCCAGTTGAACCCCTGATCCTCTTCTGTTTGGGACTACTTTTCCTGTTGGGTGGGGCAGGAGCCACTCCCTAGGTTCAGAACACTGGAACTCTTCTGGAAAGCAGGAACTCTTTTCTTACCTAGGCGTGGCTATGGAAGGAGACACCTAAGCACTACAGGAGGCTACTTAAACCACACCCGATGGATGAATCTTGCTTTGCGTTATTCTGCATTCTCTGCAGCAGAACGCTCATCGTGTCTTCTGCTTCTGATCCTGGGCCTAAGGGAACAAAGGCTTACCATCCTGGAATCCAGTCTTCAGCAGAACCTGTAAAGACAAAGAAAGAACAGGTTAGCACTACGGTCTTCAGTGGCAGCGCATCTCTTACCTGGTCCATCGGCTGTCACCAACGCCTTGCGCTGCATTCCGGCATCTGAAAGACAAAGGCTTACCTACTCTTTGCATGCTCCGGAGGTCTTCGCACTGCATTCCGGCATCTGAAAGACAAAAGCTTACCAGCTCTTTGCACGCTCTAGAGGCCTTCGGCGCTGCATCCCGCATCTGAAAGACAAAAGAAGGTGCGTTTAAAGACATTGGGCAACTTTATTACTCACGTGCCATTACTCCTTCCCATGCCGAATCCAGTGGGTATTCCAGCACCCTTCAGCTTCTCTAAAGCTCCGAACTTGTACCTGCAAGATAAAAGGGACAGTTAGTGCGCATCGTGAAGCAGGCTACAAGCGCTTACTTACGTGCTTCCAGGCGCTTCTATTCCTCACGCGGGTTCGATCCTCAACTCTCATCAGCCCGCCATCCGCCTTCGCCGGAACCCTGCAAAACAAGAGCTATCATTACAAAAGACTTTTAAGACATTTGAAGTGCCCAGAACTTACCGTTCGTGCAGTTAACGACGGACAGCAGTCCTCTGAGGTCAAGAGGCCTGCACCCTTATCCAGTGAAGAAACTGGTTACGGCACCCTGCCCCGAGGCAGATGGAGAGCTCGGCGTTCACTTACCTAAGGTGAGGGTGTTAACCTTTGGGGTTCTACAGGAGAAGAGAAAGAGAAGAGGAGAGAGGCACCCAATAACCCCAGTTCATTAATCCCATATTTTCTATCTGCAGACATCTTACTCTTCGAGTCAGACATACAGTGCACAGAGGTCCAGCCCAAAGGGCCAACCGTGTGTTACACATCACCTTTGAAGATACGGCATTCACCCAGTCAAGACCGGCACCTCTGCGGGAATCAGGTGAGCATTACAATAGAAAGATGGTAGGGTAATCTTCTGAGTGATATGGAATTCAGAAACCACCTTTGGGAGGAAATTAGGCTTCACTTGCAGGACAACTTTGTCTTTGTGAAATATAGTATGAGGGGGTTTACAAGAAAGAGCTTGTAATTCGCTCACCCTTCTAGCAGATGTAAATGCTATTAATAAAACAGTTTTAAGGGTAAGGAATCTTAACGAGCAAGAATGGAGAGGTTCGAAAGGTGTACCCATCAGGAAAGTTAGTACTAAGTTTAAATCCCATAGGGGAACTTGGAATGGTCTTGGGGGATAAACATTGGTTAACCCCTTTAGAAACTGTATTACCAAGGGTAATTTGAAATAGGATGGTTCTTCCGCAGTACGCTTAAAGATGGATAGCGCTGCGAGATAGCCCTTAATGGTGCCAACTTGAAGGCCTGAATTTGCCAAATATAGTAGGAAGGACAAAACCATTGGTGTACCACATGAAAAAGGGTCGATATTCTGTTCTCTACACCAGCTGCAAAGTCTGTTCCAACGGCAGCGGTATAAAGACTTTGTTGCTGGCCTCCTTGCCGAAAGCAACACCTCCATAACATCATCAGGGAGGTCCCAATCCTTGTACCTCAGCCTTTCAGAAGCCAAGCGTGAAGGTTTTGATGTCTGGATGGAGAACCTGACCTCCCTTCTGTGTGAGTAGGTTCTCTCTGAGTGGAAGTCGAATTGGAGGGCAGATGGACAAGTCTAGAAGGTCCGGGTACCACGTTCTCCTGGCCCAATCCGGGGCAATTAGGATCATGGTTCGCCGGAATCTTCTCAACCTCCTGATCATTTGAGGAATGACAGGGACCGGTGGGAACGCGTACAGAAGCGGAAACTCCCAGTCCACTATGAACGCGTCTCCCAGAGCTCCTCTCGGGGGAAATTCCCTTGAGCAGAACAGGTCGCATTTCCTGTTTAGGCTGGTGGCGAACAGATCTACCTGAGGGGTTCCCCAAAGGGCGAAGATCTCTTGAAGGACTTCCTGAGCTAGCTCCCACTCGTGGGAGACTGTGTTCTGCCTGCTCAGAGCGTCCGCTGTCAAGTTCTTCTCTCCGGCTAGGTGAACTGCCCATAGAGAGATTCCTTCTTGGATTGCCCAAAACCAGAGCTGCATCGCCTCTCTGCACAGGGGTAGTGATCCTACGCCTCCTCTTTTGTTGAGGTAATGCATGGCCACCGTGTTGTCCGTCATTATCAGGACGTTCTTCCCTTGTACAGTTGGCAGGAACGCCTTCAGCGCAAGTCTGATGGCTCTCAGCTCTAACAGGTTGATGTGTAGTCTGGACTCCGATGGAGACCAACGACCGCTGATGGTCAAGTCGTTGGCGTGGGCTCCCCACCCCGTGAGTGAGGCATCCGTGACTACTGTTATCTCCGGCCAGGGTTGCCAAAACTGTTCTCCTTTCAGAATGTTCTCCTGACAGGCCCACCACTGAAGGTCTCGAGCCACCCTGCCGGGAACCTGAAGAAGATCTGTCATTCTCCCTGAGAATTGTGACCACTGAGTCCTCAGTGCCCACTGGAGGGATCTCATTCTCAGGCGAGCCTCTGGCACTAGGAAAATGCAGGATGCCATGAGGCCTAGCAACCTCAAAAAGTCGAAGGCTGGGAGACGTTGGGCATGCTGGAACTTGGTAACCATCTGTAGAATATCTTGAGCCTTCACCTCTGGTGGCGAGGCTTTTCCCAGGGAAGTATCCATGATCGCTCCTATGAACTGGAGTCTCTGCGACGGTATCATTTGTGACTTCTTTAAATTGAGGGAGAAGCCCAGTCTGTGAAGGAAGTGGCACACGTGATTTAGCTGGATCTGAGCTTGTTCCGGAGAAACAGCCCTGATCAACCAATCGTCCAGGTAGGGGTAGACGTGAATCCCTTCCATCCTTAGACTTGCAGCCACTACCGACATTAACTTGGTGAAGACCCTTGGGGCGGAGGTCAGCCCAAATGGCAGCACTCGAAATTGATAGTGAGAGTTGCCAATTGCGAACCTCAGGTAATTCCTGTGTTTGAGATGGATAGGCACATGGAAATAAGCATCCTGAAGGTCCAGAGATACCAACCAGTCCTGGAACTGAAGGGCCTGGAGGATCTGAGAAAGAGTGACCATCTTGAATTTGTCTTTTCTGAGGAATTTGTTCAATTCTCGCAAGTCCAAGAGGGGTCTCATTCCTCCGTCTTTCTTTGGAATGAGAAAGTAAGGGGAGTACCAGCCCTTGTTCCTCTCCGCTACAGGTACCGGTTCTATGGCACCTTTCTCTAGCAGGTCCCAAATTTCCTGCAAGAGGAGCGGATCTGGAGCTTTCCGAGAGCTGATCCCCGGTGGATGACTCTGAGGTATACGTAGGAAAGGCAGGCAGTAACCTTGGGCAACTGTTTCCAATGCCCAAGCATCTGACGTGATAGCCTGTCATACCGTCAGATGTTGAGTCAACCTGCCTCCTACAGGTGTCCTGTGAGGGAAGTCCTCAGAGTGGTTTTGGGGCGGCTGATGCAGATGGTAAAGAGGCACCTGCTGTTGCTGCGGTTTTTGAATATCTACCCCGTCCACCTCGGGTAGTTCTTCTTTGACCCCTTTGAGCCGGTCGTCTTCTACCTCTTCCGAATGCGGAGTAGAAGCGAAAGGACTTGCCCCTCGCAGAGGTTCCTGTGGGACGAAAAGGAGTCTGACGGATTGCAGCTCCTAGGGATTTTGCTGCTGCTTTTGAAGTTTGCAGTTTCTCTAAACTGTCATCCGCCTTTTTCCCGAACAAAGAAGAGCCATCGAATGGCATGTTCAAGAGCCTGGCTTGCACATCTGGGGCAAAACCCGACTTTCTCAACCAAGCGAATCTCCTGGTTGATGTACTTGCTGCCATTGCTCTGCTGATACTGTCAGCCGAATCAATGCCCGTCTGGAGGGATTCGCACATAGCGTCTTTACCGTCCTGTATAATATTCAGGAACGCATCCCTTTCTTCTCCCTCCGCGATGCAGTCAGCCGCTGTAGAAGCACACTCCCAAAGTGTATGGCTGAACCTAGCAAGGGTGCAAGTAGCATTAACAGATTTTAACGCCATGCTACATGCTGAAAAGACTTTCTTTGCCATAGCATCATATTTTTTATCGTCCCTGTCCTGTGGCATCGGTAGAGGATGCTGCCTGTACCACCAGACTTTCTGGGGATGGGTGTTTAGACAAAAACTCTGGGTCTGTAGAAGATACCCTGTACTTTGTAGACAGTTTTTTATTTACTGCTGGTACTACATCTGGGGTTTCCCAGTTTGTCATGATCTTTCTCTGAAGAGCTTTATGAAAAGGCACCACAGGATCCTCCTGCGGGCCTTTGTCAAGAATATCCGTGAGGTCATCTTGTTGGAAAGATTGTGAAGGTGCAGACCACCCCATGAACTCTGTAATCCTGGCCATTAAGGCTCTGTAGGGGGTTTCAGCATGCTCCCCCGGGTCTGGCTTAGCAAACTCCACCTCAGGGGAAGTGTCTAACCCACTTGCCTCATGTAAAGAATCATCAAGATCCTTTAATATGCGCTCTTCAGAGGAAAATTCCTCTCTAACTGGGGTTACAGGTCCCTGTAACTCAAATGTGTCTTCCTGTTCAGACAAATCACCCTCTTCTAAAATTGAGGATATAGTTCTCAATTGTTCTGAACTCATAAAGGGAGTAAATCCCATTTCCAAGGCAGAGGGTGCCGAACTTGTCATTATTGGCCTCCAAAACGTTGATGTCGTCGACGCCGAAGGCTTCGAGCGTGGCGTCGAAAACAGAGGCGGAGGCCTCGAAGACCTCGACAGAATTGGAATTCTACTCGACAATATCGAAGCCATCGACGTCGAGGGCCTGGGGATAGTCACTGGATGTGTGGTAACCGTGACTTTTCTTGGCGTCGACGCCGGTGTCGAAGCCGGCGTCGAGTCGACAGACCCGTGTGTCGAAGGTCCCTTCGACAACGGCGTCGAAGACATCGACCTCGACGGAACCTTCGTCGACGGCGTCGACGGAACCTTCGAGGAAGGTTTGGAGGTCATAGTCTTGCTCGAGGGTTCGAGACGCGCTCGAGAGGTTTCTTTCGCCGGGTACTGCGACTCGCGGCGTTTTTGACCTTCGGGTCTTTCGACCAGAGCATCGCTCTCGGCAGTCGTCGAGGGGGTCGAGGCCGCTTTCTCGAAGACGCTCATCATATTTTTTCGGAATTCCTCCCATTCAGCCCGGGAACTATGTTTTGTGGGGCAAGGGATTCTTTTTGGCGAAACAGAGGAAGAGGAAGACGGAGAAGGGGATCTTCGACGTCTCCTCTTCGAGTGCTTCGATCTCGAGGAGTGATGAGACCCACTCCGAGACGTGGAGCGCGAATGGTGACGAGGAGACGAATGTCTTGACTTCGTCGACGAAGAAGCTTTAAAAGTCTTACCTTTCTCCAGCTTCCCCCTACGCTCCTTCAGGGCCTTAGCTGTCATGGACATACAGTCCTCGCACTCCGAACAATGGTGTTCAGCTCCCAAACACCACAGACAAATTCTGTGAGGATCGGTCAACGACATCTTTTTCCCACAATCTCGACATTTCTTGAAGCCGGATCGAGGAGTTGTCGGTTCCGACGAGGAAGCCATCGAGTACGGATCGAATAACTCGAGGTAAATAGGATTAATCTGACTAAGAACTGAGCAGCGGTATTCCGAGGCACTGAGTAAGCACGGAAAAACGGAACTGAGCAACTGACGCTGCGCGCGGCCTTTATAGGCAGGATGACGTCGACGTCGATACGGCGGCTGTCGAAGGACATCGACTCGGAGGACGTCGACGCGCAGCGCCCTCTAGAGAAAAAATTTTCCGAGGCCAGCAGAGCTGGAAGGAGATATCTAAGATGAGGAATACGTCGGAGGACACAATCCCTTCGAAGTACAGAGACGGCTCCCCACTGCACTTTACGGACTGTCAGCAGAAGTTTGGCATAGGAGAAAGGGAACGATATAGGTACGTGCAAATAAGACATTGGATAACCCATCCGCTGGTGAAAAGAGCGGGCACACGTTCACCGTCCGGCCTGGAACTAACCTTACAGGATGGCCAGACCAAAAAAGGGATCACCAGACTCTATAAACTTCTCTCAAACTCCCAAACGACAGACAGCCTCCCATAGCAAGTGAACTGGGAAAGGGACTTACATGAATCAATAACGGAAGAAGAATGGTGCAAAATATGGTGACGAGCGCATGGTGCTTCCAGATGCACCACGATTAAAGAATCTGCCTATAAAATGTGTCTTAGGTGGTACATGACCCCACACCGTTTCCATAAGATCACCAAGACATAGTTGCCGTTCTGCTGGAGAAACTGTGGAGAGAGAGGTGACTTAATCCACATGTGGTGGACATGTCCCAAGGCAACGGTCTATTGGAAGGAGGTTCTGGGCCACATTAAAGATATCACAGGAGTGGAACTTCCGATGTCCCCGAAAACTATCCTATTAGGTGTCCCGATAGAGGGCAGATATGCAATGTCCGGGGCGACAGCCACTCTCATCACTCAGTTGCTTTCGGCGGCAAGGATAACCCTAGCGCAAAACTGGAAAACTGAGGAGGGCCCTATAGCAGCATGGTGGTGGGTCAAGATCTGGGGAGTGATGGCTATGTAGACAATTTGCGCACTTACGACTGGAAAATACCAAAAACTTTTGACGACCTGGACCCCGTTCCATGAGTGCGTGAGCGACAGAGAAGCCCACCTCTTTAAACCCCGTCTTCTCAGGAGTATTCATGTCATATGAGTGCCATCAACAGCATGTAGGAAAGAACTCAGGATTAATCCTAACCGGAACCTTTACATAAGTAGATCTCTGTATTGCGTTATGGAATTTCGAAATGTCAGTTAAAGCAGGGAGGGGGGGTAGGAATGGGGAGGGGAGGACAGAGGGGGAAAATAGGTTTGGGAACTGAAAAATGGGAAATGAGAACACGCAAAGGCTAAGAGACCTTGTTCAATGTTGGTCAACATCAGAAAGAGAGGGAGGTTGATTAAGAACGTTACTTCATAGTTTCTGAATTGTTTTGATATACTTGTATGCCTTTGATCCAAAAATAAAGTGTTTAAAAAAAAAAATGAGATAGTCAGCATATGCGCTCCACATATTTTTAAACCTTCAACCTTGTGAGAAATCAGGGAGAAAGTCGTCAGGGGAGCGTTTACATCTGTGATATAGAGGTTGAATAGGGTGGGTGCAAAGAGGCCCCCTTGTCTAAGCCCATTACTTGTTTGAATTAGTCGAGAGAGGTCACCAGACATATTCAATCTCACTTGGATGCCTGAGCCCTCGTGGAGATTAATGAGAATAGCCAGGAGTTCCGAAGGGAGCCCAATAGATGACAGTTTGGTCCATAGTCTAACCCTATCCACCTTGTCAAAGGCAAGGGAGAGATCGATTGATGCCAGATAGATTGGAATTGCTGTTTTCTTACAGGCCTTTTCTAACAATAGACAAATAATCAAACCTCCTATCTCCGTACCCATGCCTTTTCGAAAACCAAACTGTTGGATCGGTAAGATCTTATTAATATCGGCCCAATCCACGATTCGCTGTAGAACCAGCCCAACAAATATCTTCGAGTCGGCATCCATGACCGAGATCGGATGATAATTGGCTGCACTGGTTCTATCCCCCTTTTTGTAGATTGGGACAACATACGATATCCTCCAGGATTGTGGAACTGATCTAGTCATAATGCAGTCACGAAAAAGGATGTATAATACTTTGTTCCAGTGTTCCGGATTTCTCTTTAGTGTATTATTTGTCAGCCCATTAGGACCGGCCGCCCTTGAATTATTCGCCCCCTTTATCTGAGTTTCAATGTCTGATATGTTGAATTCGCATTTCCATTCTCCCCTTTTAATGGCCATCAACTCATCAGTCATCTCTAGTTTTTCTTTATACAGTGTTGAAAAGTATTTTTCCCAAATATGTTCTTGTACATTGACTGATTGCATCGTCACCTGGGATTTTTCCATTGCATTTATTAGAGACCAGAACTCTCGTCCCGAAGAGTCTCTTAACGCATCAAGCAGGTTTATATTATCATTATCTACCAAGACCATCTTGTGATTCTCCAAACAATTTTCCTGTACCGGTTTAATACGCGAGATTTGTCTCCTTTTTTCAGATTGGTCTAAGTTAGATTTCCGTATTGCTCGAATATTCCGATTTTCCCCAAAAAATGTTTGCCTTACCATGGGGTCATAAGCATGAACATGATTACATTTCATAGTACCATATTTGCTTTTCTTGACAGACATATTTATCAATTCTTTGACATATCCCATAAAGTAAGATACAGAAAAAAGATGCGATCTAGTAGACAGTCTTGTGCCATGATATTCATGAACAAAAACAGTATTGAGTTTGTTTATATTCCCCTCATGCCATATTATACGATTTCACCACAAGAGACAATGGCTTTCCTCTGAATGGTTCCTTGGTTCGAATTTACTTCATTCCATACCACTTTAACCTCAAGGAATCTATGATCACTCATGTCGGTTTCAATAACACGGAATTCCAGATATAGGGCTGACAGAGAGATCGACATGAATATGTGGTCGATATGCGATTTATATACACTGTTTGACCATGTATGCTCATTTACAAAGGAATCAAAGAGAGCATTAATATGAGTACACCCCCAGTAGTCAAATAGATTTCTCCAAATCTGACCATTAGTGGTCCTACGTTTCAGAGCAAAGGGAGCCCCCCTCAATGTTTCCCTTATTTGACATGGATCTCAGCACAGAAGAGCCCTTTTTTTTTTACCAATTCCTTCTCCGTATTTAATTTCGGAATTGAGATCCCCTGCAATTATAATGTCTAATCCTCTGTTTTTGAGCAACATGTTTGATATGCATTTGTTTAATAACAGGATAACATTGCTTAACAATTCCAACTGATTCCAGTAAATATCTAGCACAAGAATAAGACGAGGATGTAATGTATTCCCATATTCCAAGACAATGCCCAAGGCGAATTTCGATATTTCCACAGATTCCAGAATTCATGTACCAGCTTCTATTTTAACCGCAATGAGTAAACCTCCTACTGGTCTACCCCGAAACCCTGAATAGGCAAACAAATGTCTACATTCAAAACCATCTAGTTGTAACGGAAAGGTAAGCCATGTCTCCTGTATACATAACAGGTCAAATGATTTAAATTTGTCACATAGAGCCTCCGAATAAATTAATTTTGAGTGTCCCCTGGTTGCAATTTCAATGGTTGGAAGATGCTGACGCAGTTAAAATCAGGGTTTTACGAGTCTATGCACTTCGTTCACAGTCCCTCATCTGTTTATTGCTGTTTTCACCAACAGATTTGGGACTCTGTCCAATATCCGTCCTCTGGTGCCTTTCCATGTTGGTCAATGCGTGGACAAACACCAAGGCTTTTGCTGAGATTAAAGGGTTCTTAATACTTGCAATCTAATAGTGCCTTCCCAGATCAAAAGGAGGGAATGCCGGTTCCTCAGTTCCCTTAGTACAATAAGGAGCTTTATTGTCAGATTGGTTTTAGCAAGATGCAGTCAGGAAAGAGCTTATGTGCAGTCCCTTTGGTCGGATCTTCTCACACAGGCTCATCTTCAAGAGGAATTTGTTTTTCACCCCCTGTTACCCTTAAGGTATGCAGACAAATTGGTAAATTCAGGGAAATGGGAGCTGGGTGAATGCTCAGCTTCCAACTGGGAGGGTACATCAATTTGAACCTTTGGCAGCCATTCTATATCTGTCCCAGGCATCTTCCATCATTAAGATAGAGATACCAACCAGCAATCCAGACACCATTGAGCTATCTAGTAGCCACATCTGATCCTATTTGGCAGCCCTCGGCCCTTCCAAAGCAGGCAGATGACATGAACATATATATATATATATATCCATGCCACGTTTATTCTCATAGTAACAAAGAATAGCTATTGGTGTGGGCACTGGATTTTTATATGGAGGAACTCTGACCTGGAGAAACTTCCTGTCCGGGATGCGCTTTGTAATGATTCCGATTAATCTGTGAAAATTTGCTAAGATAAAACTCACCAGCACTACAGTTAATGAGTTCAGACCTTACAATACGCTACTTTGGGTAGAATATAATGTCAGAAAGCTGTGCCCTCACTGAACTATAGTTAAGTACTGCATTACCCAGATGTAAAATGAAGAGAAAAGGACTTTAATTTAGAATTCAAGAATCGTGTTCTTCGGAACCGTTTCTGCTTAATGTCAGATATTCCCTAGGCAAGGGTCTTCTTCACTGAGAATCAGTTTGCATTCTGTAAGTTAAAAGAAAAATGTTGATACTCTTGGTCTTCATGATAATGTCTGCCAAAGTTATGCGTGCTGGATTTAGGTGCATTTTCCATCTGTGATAACAATGTAATTTTACGGGCAAGGGAGGGACATATGAAAAAAGGTACATTTGAGTAAACAATTTCGATTCACCAATGTTGGAACGGATGATACTCTACTTGCAAAAGTAAGACAAATCCTAGTAAGAGGGCTGGAAAGGCATAGAGTTAACATTTGCAGGAGCTTGCCGATTTTGGTCCGTTTCAGTGTGTTTTGGGCTCATCTGCTGAGTGCCTTTCTATCTTTATTTTTTTTGCCTGAGATGAAGGTCTTAAAGTATTCCGATAACACGAGATCCACTTCCAAATGTTCAAAGACTCCTTGGAAATGTGGAATAGGGTTCTTCTAACTGCATAACTTTATAAAGTACATTTTTCATGAGGAATGGAGCTGCTCTCATACTAGAACTACAAATAATGGATGACAGTCGAGCCTGGCTACTATGAGTTCCAATAAATGGTACAAACGAAGACAATATTATTGGGGCAAAATCAACACAATTATTACCATCACTCTGGGGTCAGTTTACTGCAGGAACGCCCATTTTTGCACAATGCTTTCCTGCATGCATATGCCCTGAAGATAAATATTGCCCATATTCATACAAGTAGCGCAGTTGTAGACAGCCTTCTGGCCGGGGAATCCAACGAGGGGACAGGAGAAACTGTAGTAGGCTAAGGACCTAAGAACAAAACAATCTGGGAAACAAGCGTTTCATTGTGTCCTGTAGTTTAGCTAATAGTGCAATGAGCAAACAGTGTGACATGAAACTGTGTGGCTCAGAGAGTTGTCAACACTTCTGAGGAGTATCTATGCCTGGAAGCCAAAGTATGGCATTGCAGTAGTTGGCAGCATTGTTCACAACAGACTGCACTGGTGTAGTCTACAGAAAGGCCCGGTAGTGAATGTATGGATGAACAGCTGAGCATTATCAAGCGTAGTACTGCAGAGGAAGACTCAGAGCTGCTAGGTTTCCTAGTTTCACGTGTGAAACTGAGCATGTCAAGGGTTTTCCCAAAGCATGCTGGGATTTGCAAGCACATACTTACATTGGAAAAAATTAAACTGCAAGTCTCAGCATGCAATGGGAAATACAAGCACTTGCTTGATGTGTCATGAATGGAACTAGGAAACCTAGCAGCTATGAGTAAGTTCTAGATGACGACTTGATTACTAGAATCATTGTTAAAGTACATTGGTACCATTTAGTAACAAAGAAAGAACATGTCGATTAGCGATGGGACTCTGGCCATGCGAAGTACTTCGAAGAGCCAACTTCAAGCTGTGTAGTGACACACCAGTGGGCAGGTGTTCAACGGAATTGAATGAAATGGTGTTACCGAAAGCGCTCGCTTACAAGTTTCGGTTAGTTTCGTTTTATCACTTGTATTGCGCATCAGACCCGAAGGTATCAGGGCGCATTGCAGAAGGAAACTCACAGCTTAGTTACACAATAACATCATATCATCACATTTACATATTGACTACATAGGGATATTACTGTGTCAGATAATAGTACAATTGAGATTGCATAATGGCTAAAGTGTCATGATATCATACAAATTAAGATTACATGGTGGTTACATATCAAACAGATCATAATATACAGCAGAATGGTTCATATGTTTGTCTCTCAAGGGAGGGGATAAGGGTAAGCCTTACTTTCCTGAGTTCTTGAGCCAAGTTATCATATTCTGGCGGAATTTAGAGTGGGGATAGTGAGTTCCAAAGTACGGCAGCTTTGACCTGGAAGCAACGTCCTCCCACTCTAGACAATTTGAATCTTGGGACTGAAAGGCTATTAGTACTAGCGGACCTAGTATGTCTGATGGGGATCGTTTTAGCAAATCTCTCCACGAGATAACATGGTACGCCATTATTTAAGCATTTGAATGTAAGTGAAGCCACTTTTAGTTTAATTTTTTCATAAGTGGAGAGTCAGTTGTTTAATTTTCTGGTTTCAGATATGTGCTCTCTTCCAGGGATTCCCAGAGCCGCTCTCAAGGCGTTATTCTGTAGAAGCTGGATTCTTTTGATAGTAGCTTTGTTGGCGCCAATGTACAGGGCATTACAGTAATCCAGTCTCAACAGAACAAGCGCTCTTGCCAAGGTAATGCAACTGTTTGATAGAAAGGGTTTACCTGCTCTCATTAATATGCGAGTATATGCAGTAGTAGAGACCATCTCATTGAGTTGCTTGTTGAAAGAGAGGGTTGAGTCCAAATAGAACCCCAAGGTTTTCACTACGTTAGCGGTGATGACAAGGTTGTTGTCTATACTGAACGAGGAGTATCTGGGTACCAGTTTTTTCAGGGTGGGGGCAGTGCCCAAAATTATGATTTCTGTTTTGTCATCATTCAGGCATAGTCCATGAGTGGCCATCCATGCCTGGATAGAGATACACACTGTTCACCGAGGCCAAATCCTTTTCATAATCCCCAGTAATTGGTAGGAGAATCTGGGTATCATCTGCATAGTTAGTGTAGGTAATACCAAGATGGTCCAGATCATCGAAAAGGGGCTTTGTGAAGATGTTGTATAGCGTGGGCGATACACATGAGCCCTGGGGCACTCCGCAAGTGATAGGGATCGGGTCAGCAGCTACTGTAGGGGAGAAGACTCTCATGGTCCTGTTATTGATTGGATCCATACCACAGCTTTGTCAGAGAAATAGGCAGCCGAGATCAGGTGACTGCAGAGGACCTTGTGGTCCACAAGGTCGAATGCTGCCGATAATTCCAGTAGGAGGAGTAGGGCTGACTGTCCCAAGTCCACAAGTGGCATCATGGAGCTGCCTGCAGACCAAGAAGGAAGGCAGAGAAAAGAGAAAGAGCTCCATTACTTTACAGCCTGGATGCATCACTGCTAAAAAGGTACTGCTTACCTAGAAGTGCTGCTGAAAAATCCCTGCTAGAGTTTATGAAGAATGCCAATTAATAGAAGGCTACAATCTTATGAACTATTTAATATTTAAAGTCCCCTTTTTTTCAATTTGGACACCTCAAAGACTTCACCGATGTGCCAACTGTCCGTCAACTAGGTCAAATTTCACTGGAGTCATTATTAAGTTCACAAACATCTATTGAAGAAGTACAGCTTCAACTTCTCCCTTGATGATTTAATAAGGATTGTGAGCATACGTTGATGCATGCTTCAAAGTTTACTTTTTCACATACTTACATAATACATGCTTAAACAAAACAAAATGTGACAGCATGCTGGCTTGGGACAACGTATGGCAAATGAAGTGTAGAGTTGCACCCGGACGAGGCAGGTCTTTAGTTCCTTCTAAATTTAAGTTGATGCTGTTAGCCCATGACAGTTCAACAACTAGGTACCAACATATAAACATGAAATGCCTCCTTTGGTTTTCTTCTCAGTTGTGTGACACAAAACAATCCGGCACTGGCAGAGCACCGCTGTCTGCAGGGTTTGTGTGGAGTGAATTTGAAGATTAAGAGTTCAGAGTGGAACATGTTGCCTTTTGTCATGGTGGAGTATGAACAAAATACATAGCGCCTAGAAAATGAGGTTCAACAGCTTTATTCATGGCATTGAAGAGGTTGGACAAATGCCTATAGGCATTGGTGTGGATGGGTATACCACAGAAGAGGATACCATACCCAGCTGTGCTATACAAATGGTGACCAGAAGGGGAAGAAACAAAACAGTAGCGTGGGAACCGTTTCCTGGTTTTCTAGACCGGTCTGGCTCTCCCCGCCAAGCTCCGTTCACCAAGGTCTCACCTAAAGGTCAACATCATCCCACTGACTCAGGTTTTTAGGGATATGGGTAGGAGGAAATCCTACAGGGTCTATAGGGAGGCACCTAAATCACAAGTTGGAGAAGCTATGATACTATGATTATCAGTGTAGGGGAGAATTATAATTTCTGTGCTAATTCCCTTCAACCTTAGAGACCCCAGAGCTTTCTCCTGGACTTTAGGACTTTTTAATTTTAACCCTGGAGTGGGAGAGACCTTTTGCTCACACACATGTGTTTTGACCGGATTCGGATTGTATGTTTCCTCTGTTTTGGGAGTCTGACAAACTACATAGGTATCTATTTTTTGTATGGTGACACAGCACCTTCAGCGCAGTGTCACAGAGAAATCTTTTGATTTCTCATAAGGATTAAATACCTTTTCTTTTGTGTTCTACTGTTCCCAAGAATAGTAAAGTGAAACTGACTTTACTTACCTTTTCTCTTTGTAGGTCCAGCACACACCATCTTATGCGGAGTGCTGGGGGGTTACCCAAGTAGCCTCTTATCCTACATTCTCATGTAAAAAATGTTATGTTACCCTCACTACTTTAAACAGCTGGTGGCAGTGGTTTAATTTTCCTACCCATGTGCTTTTATAATGATAATGATGTGTCATTTATATAGCGCCTTAATCCAAAGTGCTTTACAGAAACATATTTACATACAATATCATCCAAACGAAATAGGTACCCATTTATCGACCTCGGACGGATGAAAAGCTGAGTTGGCCTTGCCGGGATTCGAACCTGCGACCTGCAGATCACGTTCAGATCGCAGCAGCGAGCGTTCAACCCGCTGAGCTATTTTACCGGCTTTTTTTTATTTATTGAATATAGTTGTATTACAACAACTTTTTCAATTTTATACATGTTACAAAAATCCATTCTTTCATAAGTAAAAACATTAAATCAATAAAACAAGCGTTTACAATTACAATTACAACCATCTTCCAAATCAAGTTTTCACAATTTAAGAGTGTTGGCTTAACATGATGTATATCAATCATTCCAGGTTTAGAGATTTTAAAAAATTGATAGTAGCAATCCTTATACCCATACATTCAGTTGCAGCCAGAGCGACCCATCTATTACTTGGGTCTATTTGTGCAAAATACACAAAATATTTAGCAAAGTGAATATTTCTTAAACTCAAAAGTTTAGGGGCTGTGCACTCCAATAATAAATGTTGCAAGGTTTCAACAATTATTGTGTTTTGACAAAACCTGCACCAATTGAAGTCTGATGTGATTTGTCTCCTTCTTACTTTGACTTCCCTAGTAGGCCAGATATTAAACCGCAGCCTCAGGATATCAGATCTAATGGCAGAAGAAGGAGACAAGCACAAATACGAGGCAATGTCTTTATAAGCTTTAGGTCCAAATATCGCAGGATCAAAATCTCTATAGGTTAAACACTTTACTCGGGTCTCAATCCAGTCCATCATGTGGACTTTCTTCTTTGCTCTCTCTGGATGATCTAATAAAAGGCTCAATGAAATATCGGCCTTTACCATAATAGAGAGAACATTTGAGGACCACTGTTTCGGGAACCTTTCTGCTGAGTTTAGTATGTAACTAGAGATATCCGACAAGGCAGAATTGTCCTGTGTTGAAAGCAAACATTTACGCAATAATGCGCATAAGCGCCAATTATGTTGGGCACTTAATGAAATTAAGCCCAATTCATAACGCATCATCACCCCAGGAATGCATTGCGGTAAATGCAAGATGGCTCGCCAAAATTTGGATTCTAAGCGATTAAGATTCTTACCGGCTTTTTTATCGCAGGCTGAATCATCAGTTGCAATATAGCACTCATGGGTAACCTTTTTTGTCAAAGTGGCCCAGGTCTTCTTTTTTCGCCATTTTCTGTTTGTGAGGTCTTTCTTGGATTTTACTCTGCGTGCCGAGCCAGGTTTGAGCCTTTTGTTTGTTTTGCCTTTGTCGGGCTTGAGTACGGAAATCTGCCTCTGGCTCCAGTGTGTCTGGAAAGGCAGGATGGGAGGGAGGTTCCCGAAACTCCCTTGTCCTTTGTCTCTAGGAATGCCCGAGTGCAGCCAGTCCAGATTGGCTGGCTGTCCTTTTAGGACAGCCACCCTGCTGTGTGATTGCCACCCTGCTGTGTGATTGACAGCCAGGCTATGCATGAATGGGAGAAACCTGCTTAAAAGGCAAGGGTTTTGGGACTAGAGTCAGAGTCGACCACTGGGAGAAACACCCAACGAAGAAACCGTGAACAAAGCTTGCTGCATCCTCCTGGACCTTTGAATTGACCGGCGAAGCCCTGCTGCTGTGCTGAAACTCATTTTTCTGATCGACAAGAAAAGCTCCGTAAGGGATCACTTCTTCCCTTGAGTTAGTGGCACCAACCAACCCCAAGACGGACTCCACTGGACCATCTTCCCCGACTGGCTGTACTTCTTCACTGCTGCAAGAACAGAGTGCCAGGGGTTGAGAAATCTGTGTCGAGTGCAACGTCTGCAA
The DNA here is from genome assembly GCF_040938575.1 of Ambystoma mexicanum. Taxonomy (NCBI): domain Eukaryota; kingdom Metazoa; phylum Chordata; class Amphibia; order Caudata; family Ambystomatidae; genus Ambystoma; species Ambystoma mexicanum. Next base: position 965,401,013 of record NC_090928.1, on the reverse strand, counting down.
TCTGGCCAGAAGCTCCAGGAGTCTCCTAAGGACCCTCCAGAAGCAGGACAACCAGAGCTCAAGTCCCTGCAGGGCTCAAGAAGTGAAGGAAGCACAACCGGTATCCAAGATCCGCAGGAGTGCTGTTTACCACGTGCTGAAACAGCAAAGAGCCGCTGATCCAAAAAAGAGCCTGTAGCTGCCGACAACCTTCATATTGCTGCCACAGGAGTCCTCCAGATGTCCTCCCTTTTGTCCACACAACTGAGGCTCAGGAACCCAGGATCTGCATAGCTGCAACAGGACAGAATCCAGCTGGACCACTCTTCTTCAAACCAGAGGAACTGTTTAGCGTCTTTTTGAACTGTGCTTTTCTCAGTTGAGACTAGCAGTGGCTTACCTTAGAGTGGATTCCAACTCTGTTTTACACCGGCTTCACAGCTTTTGACCCTACAGGTGATTTCTACAGAACCCTCTAACTAAGTGCTTCAGCTCCATAGACTGTGCTCCAATTGACTTTGGCTGTCCTAGCTCCCTGCAGACTCTTTTAGTCCTTGGACTTTGATATTTCTGTCCCTCATAGGTGGTAACTTGTTTTAGATTGTTATTGCTGGGAAGGGCTTGTCTAGACTTCATTGGCAGATTTAAATATACTCACATGCCCTGAGAACCTGTTTAACCTTTTTCCTTCTTTTAACCTTTCCTTTCTGCAACCTCAGAATCTGCAAAGTAGAACTAGTGATATATACTGTCCTTGTGAATGAAGTCACCTCCGGGTGTAGGAAGTTGGTAAAAAGCATATCCAAAGAGTATCTACTAACTTGTGCTGATTCTGGAAAAGTATTTTTAAAGTATATTAGATTGTTACATATTTTGCCCCTTTTTAAAGAACGCCTATTTAAAATTTGATGTTAAATAAATAACTATTTATAACTGAAACCTTGAGTCTAAGTGTTACTTGGTTACTTGTATTTGCGAATTTCATTGCTACAGCTCTACAGCTCACATGTAACCCTCTTGAGATAGGGCTGGGTGCTCAGTCACACTACGAACTTGTGTAGTACAGACCCATACAAAAGGTGGGTTAACTAATCCAAGCAGATAAGTGTTGTGTAGTCTCACAGTGTGACTACTCCAATTCCTACCCAACAATCTGTGTCAAAATGCAGGACTAACAAAAACAAATGCACGCATCTTTAGAAAGAGGACTTTGCGTTCCAAGCTCCATTCTCTAACTTCAAAAAAAGGTCCAGAGTTGCCGCACCCTATGGGCTTCCTTCAGTTCACTGAAACTCTTTCTTAATTTTTACAAATAGGATTGGCCTCTTATCTTGTGTCGTGCAGGAGCAGCAGGTGTCCACAACTTTGTGGAACACTCCCGTCCCCTGCACACCCTAAAGTTGAAAAAGATATTTCTGTGTATGAACAATAATAATTTTTTATATATAAAAATATGTATTTTAAACAATAAATCCAAACTATTACCATTGCTTCATAGTCTGATTTTGCAATTAGTGCTACAACATTCCATTACATATCTCAGGTAAACATTTGCATAATGTAGATCCATATATATTGTATATCTGTTCATTATTCCTAGTCATATATGATCATGTTGTTCTTAAATGCAATACACTTGACGCGTTTCGGGGAAAAGGAATCCCCTTCTCCAGAAGATGTCTACCAATGATTTCCTTTCTCAGTGTATCTAAAAGATAGAGTAAATACATTTGTTTTAGTAATCTTGACATTAATTCATATATCTCTGTCATGTCTGAATGACTTGAAACTTATAATCACCTGGATGTGCCATTCACTGATTATAGCTTTTGGTTGTGATAATTTCTTGTGCCATCTTAGTTTGTTTTAAAAGGCCAATCCTAAAGAAAACAAAGGAGACTAATTAGTCCCAAAAAAGTTATAACTCACCATTTAAGGTATCTAATCTTCCTCTTAAAAACTTTGATAAGAAATGGTACCAGTAGTTACCTGTATTCCAAGCCATATGCGCCCTTAATCCTGTGATGTAGGGACTTGCTCAATCAATTTGGTTAATTGAGTACATAAGGTCTGTCGTAATAAGTAGGTCACTCTGAGTTGGCTCTCCTGTGAATAGAAAGTAGGTCCACTGTAGCTAAATACTCTAGTGCATCAATACCCAACTAGATCAAATAATGGTATTTGAGTATAAGCATGTTTCTTACAATGTCAACAATTCTTTCCATGCTCTCATGGAGATTCAGCGTATGTTGACAGTATCTCTATTATTCTGGATGGCTATGATCCTCAATCAAACACCTGAAAATATATTCAGATACATTTCAATTGTAGTTTCACTCTGATATAAATGCCCTTTAAAGCTTCAGAAAGCTTTCCATTATTTAGAATCATCCTGGCTTACCTGAGTGGGGTCACTCTTGAATGGGCTCTGTGTTCTAAATGCCGAAAAAACTGTTTTCAAAATGGCCGCTATTTTATTTGGGTATCCAATATATCCAATCATTAATGGATATGATACTCAATCAAACACCTAAAAATATATTCAGATAAATTACAATGGTAATTCCACTTTAGGGATTACATAAAATACTCTCACTATAATGTATATCATCCTAAAAGCTTCAAACAGCTTTCCATTATTTTAAATCATCCTAGCTTACCTGAGTGGGGACACTCTTGCATGGGCTCTGTGTTCTAAATGCCGAAAAAATGGCATTTTCAAAATGACCGCTATTTTATTTGCGTGCCGACGTCACGTTGTTTACATTTCGCCGCAATGTGTTACAGAAAAAGTTTCAATCATAACGATGCACTCAATTCTATAATTATATAGTGTGATGAGTGTTTATTCAATCTAATATCATTGTCCTTATTCAAATACTGAAATTCTGTGCACAGAAATATGGCCCATGATGAAACTATTGGGATTGAAGCCCTGTTTATATAAGACTCCAATTAAGTCATAGAACATATCTGGAGTGACGAAGTTAAATGCTGTAAAGAATCCTATCCAGCTGTATGCATTATGTTTAGGAGGGATCTCCTCATAGCCAAGAGCAAATCTAAAGACATTCCCTTTCTCTACGCATTGAGATATTCTGCACAAAACCATCACATTACAAGAATAATTAAAAATAACTGGCGGATCATCAAAATGGATTCTCAATTGGACAGATTATTCCCTAAACCTCCTATCATTGTATATAAGAGAGGTAGAAATTTTAAAGACCAGTTGGTCAAAGCAGAACAGACACAAACCGAAAAACAACAAAGGAAAACAGGCACATACCCATGTCTCAATTGTTGTAACTGTAACAACGTCATGAAAGGGGGCTATGTGGGACACCCCGACAATGGCAACAAGATCAGGCTTAATGACTATACAACATGTGACACAAAGTCGGTCATATACAGATTAAGTTGCCCTTGCGGCATCTTTTATGTGGGACAAACAAACAGAAAGGCCAAGGAACGATGGAATGAGCACAAGAGCAATATATACGAACTAATAACATAAGAGCACCAGTAGCACTGCATTTTGCCCAAAATAAGCACAATATTGCTCAACTCAAAGTGATCATCCTAGTAGTGGTAAAAAAATCACAAAGAGGAGTGGAGGGAATCATACCAGGCACATGAGTCAGAGAGAACTTTACTGGATTGAAACATTGAACAGCCTATCCCCGAAAGGAATGAACGAGGAGTACAACCTGAGTTCCTTCCTTTAAGGGATTAGCAGCTATATTATATGCCCATAGGGCCAAACGTTCTATTAAGATAATAAGTATCAATATTGAAGAATCCATACTGTGAATTAAGTACTGTGCAAATGTGATACTATCCCGATATATCTAAAAATTAGATTGTGAGCATGCTTTGGGCTCTTTTAATCACTGGATGAAGCCAAGTTATAAACAAAAAAATGTTTTCAAACAAACACAAGGAGCCCTGGTCATATATGATCAATTTTTGATGCAAAGTTAATTTCTTTCATAAATGTATACTTTTAATGCACAAGAACATGTGAATTCTGGTTGTCATTACAACAATAGGGTGTGCAGAGGACGGGAGTGTTCCACAAAGTTGTGGATACCTGCTGTTCTTATATTGTTTGATACAACCCAGTGTCAAGGTTGGTATTCTCACCCGCACCCCACAAATTACTTTAAAACATAAACCTTTTTTTGAAATGGGTGTGCTCAAGGCCAATTAGTTATCAGCTTTCTCTCATCTAGTGTCCACATTCTGGGCCCTGTAAATGTAGACACAGCACCCTGCCAGTCTGAGTGCTTTTGAGAAGTGTTATTTTCACCCACCAGTCCAAGTTTGCCCTCCTTGGCTTGGGCCCACTACAGGCTCTGATCTGCTTCTACTTTTCTAGTTGCTGCCAGGCTCCAACCCAAGCATGTTAATGACACTCTTTCTCAAGCTCTGGTCATTAGGAGATTCGCCCAAGATTTTGGTTATACCTCTCCTAACAGGCTAGTCCTACTACTCCTCAATGCCTTCTGGCTCTTGCCAGTTTCACAGTTACAGCACACAGCAGGCACACACCAAGTTCTCCTTTCTGGCGGACCGCCCTCAGAGACGTGGCTAACTCAGCCAGCTCCTTGCTACTTTCACCTCTGTCAAAGGCAAAACACACAATCTATCTGGCGCATCATCCCAACTTCCTCAGTGCTGATCTCTTTCAGCCTACCTTTATTGTTGTTGCATAGCTTTATTCTGCAATTGCCATGAAAGCGTAGAGCATTTCAAATTAAAAGTTTAAAAACAATGGTGCATCAGTATCACATTGAACATTTTAAAAAAACAATAGTGCATCCATAGCTTGTTTTTGTGGATAAATAAAATAAGGCAGCGCAACAAAGTAAAACATTGGTTCCTGTAAAATATTTGATACAATCTGTGGACATTCACTATGCAGGTCATTGTCCTGAAATTCCACCACAGGTTAGTAAAATGAGCATAGACAAGTCGCAGTGAACAAACCTTAGCACTTGACAGTAGAGCAGCCGTGATATTACACATATGAAAGAAAATGTATACTTCATGTTTCATGCAGGCAGTAATGGGGGACTTCACACAAAGCATATGGTGCCCTTCCACAATATGGTGATTTATCTAATCAGTTAGGGCGCCCCACATCAACAAGATGCGGTGCGTTAAACATGGCCCTCAAGAACTGGTTTCACCCCCCGCTTAACATTGCTTTGGCCCTGCTCCGCCAAGCCCTGTGGATGTACTTTGCTACATTCAGGTTGGCAGAGGATCTGCACAGCTTCATGGTATCACCATTTAACGAGATGCCAAGAAGCTGAAAAAACAGCTTCAAATGTCTGACTCCAAGGTCTTTTAAACCTTCGCATAATAACATGAAATGGAGGGTAGTTTCCATATTTGTCCCACAGAGTGGACAATCACTGTTGCCATTGTGGTTCATGTCCCAGTGACTAGTGTATTCCCAACTTCTTCTCTGAGTGGTGCCAAGTCGCATTCCATGTGGGATGTCACACTGGGCATAGTTTGAGGCAGCAACAAAGTACTTCAGAAATGTGTTTTCCACAACAGTTAGGAACATAGCGTCTGTATAATCCCAAACTTCAGCTCCTAACATTACTGCTGCCCTTACCTGTGCCCAATACAGTTTTAGGGCTGGTTTTATCAACCCTAATGCCTTGCATGGTAGCTTTTCGGGGCCCCACTATTTTTCTGCAGTGTTCGCTTTGCTTTGAGAAGTTGGCCGGCACAGTTTCCCCCACTGGAAAAGCAGATTCCCAGGTAATCATACCACTCCACTTGTTCCAGGCTGCAGCGACCAACCTCTAATATTCAGGGCTTTATGCCCCGATTTCTTGTTGGAAAACATCATGGCCTTGATTTTGGAGGTGTTAATCTCTAGCCCCAACTCTGCATTTCTCTGAAAAGATTGTCAGGGCAAGGTGCAGTCCCATTGGAGTTGTTGACAGAATGACAGCGTCGTCCGCAAAGAACAGTCCCGGCAGTGGATCACCCCCCCATGCATCGGCGGGTTTGTTCCGTTAGCGAGAAGTGTCTCTATGATTAGATAGGTTATTCTTATACAAGAGTTGTATTGACTGCAATAGCTCCTGAGGGATGTTTTTGGCACGCAATGCAGCCCACGGCTTGTCTCTTGGGACGCTGTCAAACACAGTTTTAAAGTCTATGAATACACTGTACAGGTTAGTGTTGGAGATCGTGAGATGCTTTTGGATTGTCAAATAGAGCCTAAAGGCTTTGGTCGACCGTGCTCATTCCCACATGGAACCCAGCCTTTAAATGGCTAAGCTGGTTGGTGCCCTCTACCTATGTCTTTAGGTGGTGCAACAGTGCTTTTGCGAAACTTTTGAATTTATGTGTGCAGCAATGATATTACATTAAATGTTTTTTTTTTTTTAAAAGTCCTCTTGCACCCAGTATTACACTTAGATAATAAAAACTATGGGGGCCTTGGGTATATTGAAAGACATTTTCAGAGGTAAAGATAACATTATCAGGTGCACTCCCCCTGTGCATGCAGACCAGTCAATAGGTTTCTTCTATCGTAGTGGTAGCTGAATCATTTATACATTCATAACCAGGGAATTTTGTTGATACTAAATCCTGGCCAATGATTTAATTTTCAGGCCTTGCTCGTGCAGCATTTTTCTCCTGGTTAAACAGGAGCACACGCCTCCACAGGTCAGTGCTTTTTTGGCTTGTTTAACACACCAACGCCACAGATAACACATACCTCTGTGTTCATTCATCTATAGATGTTTCATACACTAGCTGTAGCCTGCGTTACAGATTTCGGTTACCCTGTTAGAAATACTGCATTATGTACGTTTTACATATAGACCCCACGTCAAACCTGGAAAATGGCATTCCCCAAATGTGTAATCATGGACAAATCATGCCTCCCTCTGTCCCTCGGTTCTTATATCTGGCTGAAATGAGAGCACCTGGAAACATGGAAGCCCATTTATCATATGGCGGACATGGCCTCGGAGCACTATGTCCAGAGTTACTGCCAGCCATATCGGTGGCTGGTGCGAAGCCCCTGACACAGAGCATTTCTGGCCTATGGTCACTTTCTGTGCGGTTCAGCACCTCAAACCCCACCACCAGGTGTCAGTCACATCCCAATTCCAAGGCGGAATCTATCCTCGAGCTCCCATATGGGTCATGATATGTTTCTTCGCTGACTGATCGGCTTTGAACCGGCCATTGCAGGCTCTTAGCCCGATGGTATGGACCCTCCTCAAGATATCAACCCTTCCCGAATGGGTTCGTACTGGTAAACCAGCTATCGCTTGCAGAACTCCCCCCAAGCCTCATCCTGGTCATCCCATAGGCCTCCCAAATCTTTCAGCAGCTCCAATTTATTTATTTATTTATTTTATTTTATTTATAATTTATATAGCCGAAATCCACTGACCCTAAGGCTTAAGGGCGCTGACAACATAAAAAAACAAACAATGTCCAGAAGAAATGGTCACGGATGATAAAAGTAATGGCAGATCTCAGACCAGAGGAGTATGTTAATTGAACAGTTTTAAGTCCTTTCCTGAACACTCTGTTAGAACTTTCAGTTCTGAGTTTCAATCGAAGGTTGTTCCAAGCAATGGGAGCCGCAGAATAAAAGGCTCCAACCTTTGTCTGAGATAATCGACAATTTGGAAGAATTAGCTGAAGGAGACCATTGGATCTAAGGCTATAGTTGCTGGTTTTAAGCCTAAATTTGTCATTAAGGTAGGTAGGACCAGAGTTTTTCAAACAGTTGAAGGAGATGGACAAGAGACAAAAAAGAATATGTTCCTTAATAGGAAGCCAATGAAGCTCCCTTCTTGGCAGGGAGATATGGTCTGATCTCTTTTTGTCCATAACAACCCTGACAGCGTTATTCTGCACTACCTGCAGTCTATTCACTCCACATTTCGGAAGACCGATCAGAAGACTACTACAGTAGCTGGTCAAGTGGCACAGCGAGTAGAGCGCTCGCTTTGACATCCGTGCAGAGCCTGCTAACACAGGTTCGAATCCCGGTGGGGCCAAACTCAGCCTTTCATCCTTCCGAGGTCGATAAATGAGCACCACACACCGTGAGTAATAATAAGCAGCGCTCAAGATACCTGAGGGTTTGTAGTGCTATATAAGTGCCAAATTATTAGTAGTCTATCCTAGAGCTAATCAGTGCTCAGGCCAACATCTCTCTACTAGTTTGTGAGAGGAAGAGGCGTGCATGAGAAAGTAGTTTTATATAATACGAGGATGTGGACACCAGATTACTGACCTGCGCTTTCATGCTCGAACTACAGTCCAAATAAATCCCCAGTGTCTTAACTTTTTTCTTAATCTTTATGACACAATTATCAATCACAAGCTGGGAGTATAAATCTTCCAGTTTGTTAATTTTGGGATCAGTGCCCACAAGCATGAGTTCTGTCTTGTTGGTGTTAAGGGCCAATCCATTAACACACATCCAACTTTGGATGAGCGAATATATACAGCTGATTTTAGTTTCATCAACCGAGAAAATACCTGTAATAGGAATGTTGCACCGAGTATCATCAGCGTAATTGGTGAACTCCATTTCATTACTGTCCAAAAAGTCAAGGAAGGGAACCGTAAAGATGATGTAGAAAATTGGTGAAAGACAATTGAGTATTACAATCCCCAAGCACAATAACCCCTTTATTTGACCCACCAGTCCGTTCCCTGTTGTTGACCTCTTCACAAAGGGCTATTACTGCATTTTACATTGACTTGTCTTTCAATCTGTTATAAGCATTGAATGGCATAAAGCCATTACAGCTGGGAATGCTAACCTCTAGTAATTGGAGATCCAGGGATCCCGTGATGCCTTGCTTAACCTCCCAATTTAGGGATGTCTTCACCCAGACTGCCAAGCCTCCCGCGGGCCTCCCCCTGGGCCTTTTGTGGGTTTAATTTCAAAGATCTCAAACCCCTGTATCACTGTATCCTCCTGGGCCCAAGTCTCCTTGAAAGCAATTCCTCCAGAGACCTGACCCAGTCGCTATACTCAAGATGTTTGCCTAAACCTGTTATGTTCCAAGACATAAATTGTATTGGGTACTGCCCAGGGGTTGCTTGGGGTTTGTCAGTCTGGGATAGTCAGTCCTCACCCTCCAGGCTTGTAATCGCACTATGTGCAGTCCTCATGCCCATGATGACCGCCCCAATGGTTCCCTCGTTCCACGAATACCCCAGGACCCGCTCATCAGATGTCTGCCCTCCTTAATGCATGTAGTGGGGGGCATTGCCCTAGGCAATGGGGCCCTCAGAGTGATATTACAGTCTGGGGGAGGATACATTCTAAGTTCGATCCCCAGCAGCCCCTGCACCAACCGCTCTTCCTTCAGAAAGACCTGTATACAATCACCCTTGGTATGGGGGACACCTCGCCGCTTACAGTGGGTGAGGTCATCTTGGATCACTGTGGTGCATCCACTCCTTTGGCGTATCCAACGGATAACTTTGTTGGTCAACGCCTCTTGGCTCTCGTATCTCCCTTCCGCTAGCCTAGCGACATTAGCATTGAACCACCTTGGTCGTCGGGCCTCTTGTCATGGTCTCTTAATGGTGTCCACCTTGATTATTTTCTGGGCTCAAATATGGGCAACATGTTAGGGTTTCCCTGATCAAAGCCCGACCTCCCATTAAATGTGTTCCCCTTAAGTTTCCACTTGGGTTGACATCCTTGTCCCTGGACGGTCCACAAGCTTTTACAGCTTGCTTCTTAATTACTTCTGTTAGTGGATTTGCCCAACTAGGAGCCCGGTTCCCTTGCATTGGGTTGGTATGCTGCTTGCCCTCCCTTGTCACGCTTTGGTTGGGATTGTCCAGAATCTGGCCCAAATAGCTTTTCAAATTAGTCGGCGGCCTGGTGGAGCCGGCACTTGATCCTTTGCTACTTTTTCCAGGGTCACTATCACGCACCTGACCGGGGTTTGCCAACACTCTGCCCAGTTCTGCCAACATTTTCTCCATCATGCCCCTAATGCATGCTACCCCCTCCATTAGTGCTTTAATAACCCCAGTCTTACAGTATCATAGTGGCCCTTTCCTCATTCCTTCAAAGGAGCTCACTCTGTACCCCTTAACCCAAGCATCTAAGTGACTGAGCAGCCAGGCTTATCTCAAGAGGGGTAAATGTGAGCTGTACATATCCCTCTGAACTTCGGATCACAGGATTGGTCAGGGATGGGTGGTTTTACCTCCCCTCATATCTTTCCCTTTGCCATTTCATTACTTATGTGTTGTGGATCTTCCAGTTTGCTGTGTTAGATAATTGTTTCAGAAAGAGACTGCCATGGTGGCCACGGGGCTCCAAAAGTAAACCCTCCAATTTTCTTCAAGTGCATTTTCTCTGCCGCTATTGTTGCATACTGTTTGGAAAGATTTTCATTTTGCACCTTTGCCTCCATAGGTTTCTATGAAACCCCATTCCATCTGCTCGTTTTGAATGATGTCCTGACTTTTTGGAGGTCAGTCAAGCCTTCTGATTATCTTCCCTTGCTCGTTTTTCTCATTCTTATGGGAAAACTGACTAGTCCTTAAGACAGCAGTACTGAATGACTATGCCCCTCTTTATGAATTCTTGTATTTTTGCAATTGCACACATCACCTTACAGTGAAGTACAGTTAGGATATGTTGTATCTTTATATCTGTTTATATAATGGCTTTTTGGTTACTTTGACAATGTGCCTAAGACACGCTGGTGGCAGCTGTATGATTTTTTATCAGTTTGGGGATATTTTACGTGTGCAATTTTGTATTTACCTCAAATGGCTATACTAAGGGCAACTAGCATCCCAAGAAGGCTGTGCCACAAGATGTTTTGCTTATTATTTGACCATATTGTCCTTTGGCGAAGGACAATGGCTTTCGCATTCTAAGGGGCTTTGTGTGTGTGTGAACCAGAGGTGGGGGCTGGAACTGTCTAGTACAATTCACAAACTCTGGCTACTGAAAGTCTGCTGCTGGGCAGATGTGGTGACCAGTTGTTGTCCATGATTGGACAGACCCCAGGCTGTTTAAATGGTGCAGATCCTTATCATTCGGTTTGCTCCAAGCCTGAATCTTGGATAAAAGAGTACTCCTGCAACGGTTCTTCAGATCAACGTTGGAGCCAAGAATTCTATGAAGAAAAGCAGCCCATCGACGACACGAGGACGAATGATACAGTTGACCAGCATCAACTCCAGTGATTGGCCCGGTGAAGTCCTGCTCCTCTGCCTGATCCCAGAAGACCATTGTTGGTGCTTCGACCCATGTACTGGTGTGTGGACCGGTGACATCAGTCATGACACCTGCTTGAGGATCCGTGCCTTCAGAAGTGGTTCTGGACCAACCAGTGGACTTCACAGCCCACATCTGGGATACCTTGCCCTCCTTTGAGTGCAATCCAACTGCTCTGCCTTTGCTACCCAAAGAGGGTTTGGTCTACCTTTGGTTGGAACTCTGTATGATCCATGGGATAGATGGTGTCACACCCACTATGGAAAAATCTCCCTAATGGGTGTATTTCTAGAACACAATTAAATGATGGTGCTTTCATATGTTGAAGAAATAGTATTTTATACCATAAAGGCATCAGTGACTGTCAGTAAATTCAATCTACCAAGATTTTTGCCAGTCTCTATAGTGAATGCAACAGATGAAACCAGGTTATCAGCTGTCACTTCCTAATTATTAATGGAATTCATTTTCCATTGATGTTTTATGGAGATGACTAAAGTAGTAAAGCTCCTTCTATGCTTTTATTTTCTGAACGCATCCATATCATCATGATGTATATCCTGAACTCACTACTGCATTACCTGCACCATTTGATGTTCAATATTTATCTCTGCATTTCTGAGTGTTTATAGTCTCATAAAGAACTTTGAAAAAGACATAAGGTGGCTTGACAAAAAATAAAACAAATGTAAAAATCTCCAGGCTGGTTAACATCATGTCTCTTTCTGGAATCCTATGTACCAGTTAGGTAAGCTTATAACAGAAAGCAAACATGCTTTTTTACCTGAATTGGTTACAAGATTAAGCATTAAATCATGCTGAATATGACAATGCATTACATACCGTAAAAGCATTTCTGATGGTTGTATCTGCTTAGATTCACATGCTGTGCATAGGTCCGACATCCAGTGGTCACTGCAGCGTATTGCATTTTGTTTTTCGTAGTCGAAAAGGGACGTCGACAAGGCGTGTCTGAAATACTATCCCTATAGTGACGTGCGTTGTACCCACAATCCCTCACGCGTCGAGGTCCCTCTGTTTGTATTTTTCTGCCCTGAGGGAGCCTTCTAGACGTGAGTGAGTACAGAAAAGAGAGATATAAAAGGAAGTCTATGTTCCTTCCATCCGAGCGGGGAGGAAGGGTGGGCGCATGTGAATCTAAGCAGATACAACCATCAGAAATGCTTTTACGGTAAGTAATGCATTGTCTTCTGATGTTTGTTAATCTGCTTAGAATCACATGCTGTGCATAGACTAGCGAGCAGTACCCGGAGTTGGCGGTGGGTTATGAGAAGGAACAGTAGAGAAAAGATGTCTTAATACTGCCTGTCCCACCTGGGAGTCAGATCTTGAGTGTGCATCTAGACAGTAGTGTTTTGTAAAGGTGTGCACAGAACTCCAGGTAGCCGCTTTGAAGATGGACTCAAGGGGAACATTTGCAATGAATGCTATGGACGCTCCGTGCCTCGAGTAGAGTGTGCTCTTGGCTTAAAGGGCAGTTCTCTCTTAGCAAGAGTATAGCAGAGAGTGATGCATTGAACAATCCATCTAGAAATAGTGGACTTTGAAACTGCATCCCCTTCTCTTCCTGCTGCCACCGAGACGAAGAACTGATTAGTCTTCCTCAGTGGTCTGGTTCTTTCCATGTAGAACTTGACTGCTCTGCGCACATCTAGTGTGTGCAGAGTTTTTTCTCCCAAGTTGGAAGGATTTTGAAAGAACGTTGGCAGTTCTATAGACTGGTTTACGTGGAATTTCGAGATGAATTTCGGAGCAAACCTTGGGTGCGTGCGTAGAACCACCTTATCTCTGTGAACTGTAACGAAGGGGTCTAGAACAGAAAGAGCCTGTAGTTCACTTACTCTCCTGATGGAGGTGATAGCTATTAAAAAAGCAGTCTTAAGAGTGAGGTCTTTAAGAGATGCTTTGTGCATGGGTTCGAAAGGTGAGCCCATGAGTCTGGTAAGTACCACGTTAATGTCCCATCCGGGAGCTGGGTCAGCTATCGGGGGGTGTATTCTCTTGTATTCTCTTTACTCCCTCCATGAAGGCCTTTATAACAGGGATCTTCCACCACGACACCTTGAGTTGGGAAGTGGTGTATGCAGAAAGTGCCGCTAGGTGGACTTTAATGGAATTGAACACTAGACCTGAATCCAATAAGTGGGTCAGGTATAGAACAATATGTGTGGGAGAGCAGTCAATCGGGTTGATGCTTTTTCCTCTGCACCAGATGACAAATCTCTTCCACTTGCTAGAATAGCAGTGGCGAGTGTTAGGTTTTCTGGCTTCCCTGAGGATGTCCATGCATCTCTGCGGGAGCTGTAGATGTCCGAATTCTATGATCTCAGGATCCAAGCTGGAGTTTCACTGGGGGAGATAGAGACATCTCCATCAAGTGAGCGAACCATGGCTGTCGGGCCCACATTGGGGCCACCAGTATCATGGTCACTTGTTCCTGGTGCATCTTGTGCACCACCTTGTTGAGAAGGGGAGTCGGGGGAAAAGCGTAAACAAATTTCCCTGACCATTGCATCGACAGACCGTTCCCCTTGGATTGGTTCTGGGGGTACCTGGAGGCGTAACTTAGGCATTGTGAGTTCTCCAGGGTTGCGAATAGGTCTATTTCTGGGAATCCCCATTGTGTGAAGACGTCGAAGACGATGTCTTCATGCAGTCGCCATTCGTACTCTTCGGGCAGGGGGAAATCTCTGCTGAGTTTGTCTGCCAGCAGATTGAGTTCCCCTGGTACATGTTGTGACAGTAGGAACATGTTTTGTTTGAGAGCCCACTTCCATATATTTTGGGCCAGTTTGGACAGTCCTGGAGAGTGGGTGCCCCCTTGCTTGTTGATGTAGTACATGGCTGTGGTGCTGTCTGTAAGGACCAACACAGTCTTGCCTTGTAGGTGTTCCTGGAAGGCTTTTAGCGCCTTGAACACAGCTAGTAGCTCCAGTAGATTTATGTGTTTGGATGCTACGTTCGGAGTCCACACTCCGTGAGCAGTCTGATGGGATAGGTGCGCCCCCCATCCTGTGAGGGATGCGTCTGTGGTCAGAGTGGCTTCCGCCGCGGGTGTGGCAAAGGATTTCCCTCTTTCCAGGTTTTCCTTTGTCCACCACCGTAGTGAGAGAACCAAGGCCTGCGAGACCACCACTAGATCGTCCCATAGTCCGCTGGCCTGACACCACTGGCTGTTGAGCCACTCTTGCATAGGGCGCATGCGCAGGCGCGCGTGAGGTACCAAATAAATACACAACGCCATCATGCCTAGCAAGCGCATTGCTTTGCGTATCGTCACTTCTCGACCGGTCACATATTAAGGGATCTGAAACAGCATGTTTTGGACCCTCTCGTTGGAGGGGAAGACGAGGCCGTCCTTTGTTTGAATTAGAGCCCCTAGGAATTGTTTGATTTGGCTGGGGTCTAGGCTGGACTTCTTTTCGTTGGTGGAGAAGCCCAACTGGAACAAAAGGCCTACAGTCTTTTGGGTATTGGAGAAGCATGTTTCGTAAGAATCCCCTGTTATGAGCCAGTCGTCGAGGTAAGGGTAAACTGGGATGGACACCCTGCGCAGGTGGGCCGCTGCCACTGCCAGTACCTTCGTGAATACCCTTGGTGCTGATGCTATGCCGAAGGGTAGCACTCTGAACTGGTAGTGTTTGCCCTCTATCATGAACCTGAGGTATCTTCTGTGCGCTGGCAACATTAAAATATGAAAGTATGCATCTTTCATGTCCAATGTTGTCATGTAATCTCCCTGTGATAGCAGTGGGATCACTTCCTGTAAGGTCATCATTCGAAACTTCTGCGGTTTGATAAACTTGTTCGCTGGGCGCAGATCTAATATAGGGTGCATGGTTAGATCCTTTTTGGGTACAAGGAAGTACACTGAATAAATACCTTCCGTTACCCGAGATAGAGGCACGACCTCTATGGCTCCTTTTTCCAGCAGTTGTTGTACTTCTTGGAGAAGGATGGCAAGGTGTTCCGGTGTCATGCGTCGTCCCCTCGGGGGTATGTATGTTGGGGAACTGTTGAATTCGATGCAGTATCCGTGGGCTACGGTGGAAAGTACCCAGCGGTCTGACGTTATTCCCTCCCATGCTGGAAGAAAGGATGTTATCCGGCCCCCGACCGGTGTTGCATGGGAGGGGACGCGAATCTTCGCGTCACTTGGTGTTGTTGGGCGCTTGGGAGCCTCTGGGGGTGGACCCCCGACCTCTCCCTTTGCCCCGTCGCTGGCCTCTTTGGCTGTACTGCCCACTATTGGTTTGGTAATTGGTGGCAGGGTACTTTTGCTGCTGATTCTGCTGTTGGCGTTGGCCACGAAAAAAGCGTTTGTTGCCATAGCCGCGTCTGGTAGTGGGCTTAGAGATCTGGTCAAGAGTTTTGATAGTATCGAACTCTTTTTTAGCCATCTCCAGAGCCTCATCCACCGCTTTCCCGAAGAGGTTTGAGTCTTCAACAGGTTTATTTATTAAAGACGCCTGTGTCTCCGGTTTGAACCCTGAGTTGCGCAGCCATACATGGCGTTTTAGGAGTATTCCCTGAACCAGGGAACATCCCGCTGTCTCTGCAGCATCCAGAGAGTTCTTTACAATACTCTGGTTGACCTGGGTTCCTTTGCCAATAGTTGATAGCAGGCGTGTATGTAGTGGTTCCGGCGCTTCTTCAGCGTCTTTACGCAGTTTGGCCCACTGCGCGTCCGCGTAGCTAGCTAGCAAAGAATTGTTGTTCGCAATTCTTGCCGAAAAGGCAGCCGAGGATGTGACTCTCTTTGCAAGGGCATATAACCTCTTGCCCTCCTTGTCCGGTGGTGCCTCGCTGGTGGACAGCAGCACCCCTGCCCTCTTCCATGTATTAGTTACTACAAGGGAATCCGGAATGGAATGTCCCCTGATGTACAGCGGGTCTGAGGGTGAAGGAGTGAAAAGTTTTTCAATTCTTGGATTAACTCCTCTGATTAGTGCGGGTGTGGATAGCGAAGGGATGATTCTTCTCTTCACTGAAGCGAGGAGGGGAATGGTCTGGCTGACCGGGGGTTTCTCCTTAATTACTCTTTCTACAAAGTCTATTTCAGGAGAGATCTCCCCAGTGTCCAGTTCGAAATGTGCTGCTGCTCTGCGCAACAGGGCATTAAATGTGGGCTGATCGTCAATGGGAGACGTGTTTCTAACAGGTGAATTGTCAGGAGGATTTAGGTTCAGGACATCAGTGTCCGAATATACTGATGGGGATTGCCAGGGATGAGAAGGTCCTTCTTCTGGATTTTCTCCGAAGCCTTCTCCTACCATGTCTGGGCTGTCTTCCAGACCTTCCTCCTGGTTCTGTCCCTCTTCATCGTCCACAAATTCATCCTCCTCCTCCAAGTATTGTTCCTCACCAGTGAGGTCATACACCTTATGGAAATCTGAGGCTGTGTCCTGCTGGGGATTGAATAGTCTCGGATATTTGGCCCTGGGGTCCTCCTGAGGCCCTTCTCTTGGGAGTAGGAGGGTTCTGGGTCTTCATAAACCTCTCCATTCTCTCCATGCTGAGATGGAGCCTTTCCATGGTTTCATGGGGTACCCCTGAGCGGTCTAGCGGGGGAAAATTAGTGTCATCTAGCTGAAAACGGCTCGACCTCTCCCACAACGTCGAGGAAAGTGTCCCGCCGCCCTCCGAAAAGCCTTCCGGTGTGCTGGGGGTCCCCCCGACTGAAGGGGGTAGTCCCTGTATTTCTTCGGGCTTTTTCGGCGTGTCTTTCGACCTTTGCGTAGCGCTCGACGTGTCTTTCGGCGTACGCTTCTGGGCGTCGGCTACAACGATCCTCACCAAGCTCTCTGTGACTCGTTTGTCAGCGGAGGGCTGTGGTTTCCACGTTACGGGTGTCGATCGTTCTACAGCGGCGTGCGCTCTCTGCTGGTGCGCGCCGGCCGATGGTTTGGGGGCGGCGCCCTTATTTGCCGAAAGCCCAGTCGCTGGTCGCGGCTGCGGTTGCGAGAGGGGCTTCGAACCTGAACGGTCCGAGGCGGCCGCCGGTGGAACCTGCATCTCCTTGGGCGCTGATGCTTTCTTCGTCTTTGACGAAGAAGAGCCATGGGTTGTGTGCTTATGTGTGGTATCGTGTGCGTCAGTGTCGCCGGAGTGTTCATCCCCATAAGCAGGGCATGAGCCGAGCCCGTCGGGGCCGGGGACAGACGACGAAGAGCGCGAGCACTCTTTAGAGGGGTCTACGACTTCCGTAGCGGAGGTTGTGTTATCACGTTCCTCGTCACTGTCGGTGGTAGCAGCGGCGGGTGAAGAATCGGCCTTCGACATACGTAGGCAGCCCACCTCTTGACCCTACGGTCTTTTAGAGTCTTTGGCTTAAGAAGCCGACAAGCCGTGCAACCCTCCTCTTTGTGATCGAGGGGCAAGCAGCGGTTACACCGTGAATGCTTGTCCTTCCAAGTAAACTTGCCCTTGCAAAGCGGGCAAAACCTAAAGGGTGTCCTCTCCATAGCCGAGGCAATAAATCATGATAACGACCCCAAGGGAAAGGAAGGGGAAAAGGAAAGGCATTCTCAGAAAAGAACCAGAGATGTCCCACGACCCCACTCTCCCTACTGTATTTGGCCTGCGAGGCCAGGCCACGCGTTCGGCAACGCCGAAGGATCTCCTCCGCTCGTCCCCTCCGTCGAAGATCTTGCTCGGCGGAGACAGCTTCACAACTGCTTTGAGGGAGGGATCGATGTGTTATATATTAAATAGGAAAACGACCAAAGGTCGAGGAGATGAAATCTGCAATTCTCTCGAGGAGCTCCGCGTAAAGGCGACCAGTAGCTGGGCGGAAAAAAACAATCTGAGTGACCTCGACGCGTGAGGGATTGTGGGTACAACGCACGTCACTATAGGGATATTATTTCAGACACGCCTTGTCGACGTCCCTTTTCGACTACGAAAAACAAAATGCAATACTCCGCAGTGACCACTGGATGTCGGACCTATGCACAGCATGTGATTCTAAGCAGATTAACAAACATCAGAAACATATTTACACATTGCCTTACTTTTTTTTTTCAAACAATTAAAACACTCTATAGCCAACTCTTTCCATCTCTTAGAATGTTAACATTGCGTTTAAGTAAATATGAAGTATATTAATTACCTCTTTATCCTCCTTAGTTTTCTTAATTTTCATCTTGATTTTCTTACCAGTTATCATACTGTAGTTCTCTTCTTTCTTTTTCTCCTTGAGGAACTATAAAGGAATCATAATGACAAATGTTTGTTTCGCCACCATAAAGTGAATACTGCAACTTGACATATAAAACTATCACAGTCCAAGAGACACAATCAGCATGACTGGCTGGTGTGCTAAAAGTGATGTCACCTAAGCTGTAAATGGGCATGCGGCTGGTTTCCACCAGGAGAACTAATGACACAAAATATCATTGCTGGCTGTGCGGGTAAAAGTAAAGTGCAACATAGTTCATGAAAACCTTTTCCATCCTCTTAACTTCAATACTATTTAGTTCATGTGCATCGTAACTAAGGACAAACCTAGCTTTGAGAATCAGTAGGGTTTACAGACATGCACAGGATGGATTCTCGGGGGTGGGGAAATAGTCGTTTTCACTGCATTTATTACTGCCGTGCCATTCAAGGAAGCAGGCAGTAGTTAACATTTTACAGTTAGAGGGGATGATATGCAGCATTGAAGGGAAGGGAGTGGGGATGGAATAGATCAGGTGGGCTGTGTATAGGGTGATCACGAGGAGGGATACTGGGTTGGGTGGGGGTGCATCGTACAAGGTGTGAAGAAGGTGCTCATGAAAGAGAAGGACTTGGATTTCTTTTCTGTATTCCAAAAGTAACATGGGGATCAAAACTGACAGCAAATCATTATTAGTTGCCATAAAAGTGTCAGTGCATGAGTTGGGATAGGGTGTTTGGCCAAAAAATGTTGTCAGATAGTTCGGACTTTACTCAACTAGAGTGATTCACATTGGACACTAGTAGAGAAAAATGGTGCTGAAAGTGTGTATTGGGGAGAATAATCTGAGCAGAAATTTGAAAAGAAATTCTTTGGGTTGCTTTTATTACACTCATTGCAGGAGGAGAAATGCATGTTCTTGGGTAGAAAGGCTTATTCTTTAAAATTTGGTTTCAAATCATGCACAAAGAATATGGCATTAATTTGCTCGCCGCTTATCGCTGTTTTTTCTATGAAGAGTTAGGCATTGCTTGTGTTTCAGTGAACAGTTTAAGGATGGCAATAGAATCCAGGGCAACTGTAATCTTGTGCTGAACATTTGCTAGTATAGGCTTGAAGTCTACCATGGTGCATGGTGATTTACAGGGAAGTCAGCGAGTGAATATCAAATGGGCAGAAAAGACCAGAGAGGACCAGCCTCCCCCGCCCCACAACCCGGCCCCCACACACCCTCAGATGAAAGTAAAGATTTTCAAAGAGTAAAGTAAATAAAAGCATAATAAAATCAGAAGACTACTGTAAAAGCAAGCATCACAAGATTGTTGGATTTCATGGTCCTAGCGTCACAGTCTATGTAGCATCACAGAGACCTGGCAGGGACTTTCAGCTGCAGGGTAAAGTGCTCAAGGTTCACGGCAACCAGATCTGGATTAGAGGGCATTTGTTGTTGGTGAAAAGCAGGAATCTGAGCCTTATTGGGGTTCAGTTTGATTTAGGCTTTGGACAGCTAGGTGTCGATCCGGTGAGGCAGTCCTTCACTGGGTTGATTGCTTCAAAGAAAAATCTATTCAGGTTAGGTTGTGTCACGGACGTCCTTTTACCAAAATGCCAGGGGTAGCAGAACTGACATCACACAACCCTTGACCTCTGAGGACATCACATGAAGTAATGTCATTTGACGCGATGGCACACGACTTTTCACCCCCTGAAAAAACAGGAACTGGCATCACATATAATTGTTCCTAAGTACACTAGGAAAAATATGGTAACGATATCACTGTAATATGACATACATTTCATACATGAATGGATCACCATATGTATTGTTAATATCAGTGTGTATAGGCTCATATTACCAAATTACTGTGAATGCAAGCAGACGTACAAGGCAAAAGGATAACAATGTTAGTAATGTAAAAAATGCAAACAATCCTAGCTCCTCAAATAAAGCCCACACAAGGAATAACAAACCTATACAGCACTTACGCTGAAGCGCTCTATATAGAACAAATGTACATACAATATAACCCAACCTGTGTTGGTACTCCTCGGAAGTATGAAACGCTGCGTTAGCCTTGCTGGGATTCAAACCTGCAACCTGCAGATCAGACACACATTGCAGCAGTGAGCGTTCAACCCACTGAGCAAGCTTACCAGCTAAAGTAAAATTAGCCATGATATGCCTGAATGTTCTCAAAGTCAGAAAGCAAATTACACTCTGTAGTGGATACAATTAAACTGGTAACTGTGAGCAGCGGGTCAGTTAGTCTGCAGGTCCGGTTCAAATTTGGGCACAAGTCAAGCTTGTGTGGATCTACTTTTCAGCATACCTGCCTAACCTCCGGATTTTTCACGGAGACTCAGGAATTTTAACCATTTCTCCGGGTCTCCGTGAAAGATCCTGGAATCTCAGGAATTTTGGTGGGGTACAGCTTTCACTGATTGCTTTGTTTATGCTTGCAGGACTGCGCTGCCATGGACTCCCTGCCCGAGTGTGGCTTTGTCTCTGCAGCAATTATTGTAACGCTTCCAGCACATTGGCAAAAAGTTTGCAGGTGAAGCAAAATAATGCGTGTTTATTTTGCTTCACCTTTCATTCTTTTTTGCCGACTTTCAATGCGAGCGCGCGTTTCTTTTGCTTTCGTTCTTTTTGCCCAGGTTAGGGTGGACTCAGCCAAATTGAACCACAGCCATCAGGTTTGCAGGCTGGACAACTCACCACTGCACTACATAACCTGATGAAAAACAACTACGGTGAAATGTCCGATTTCGGTACTGCAAAATTCAGGGAAAGCCTTTGCATTGGTTCTTGGAGTTTACATGTGCACATTTTAACGTGTTGTTTTTATGGAAGGCAAATGCCTTTTGTCCTATGCAATCTGGGTGGTTGTGAAAAGGCAATTTAATGAAGTTTGCATATTTAAAATTTAACTGAAAATTTCTGACTCAACATCACATTACAACAGTTTACCTTTTTGACACGTGGGCGGAGCCATTTGAAAATTGAGTTTTGTGTGTCCGTGGGCGGGGCATAAATCTCAGGAATTTTGATTTTCAAATGTAAGCAGGTATGCTTTTCAGGCTTCAGAGGTTGGCAAAATACATACCCCATTGGGAGAGTTCATAACCATGAATTAATGAATTTAGAGTAGCGGAGGGAAAGCAGTGAACTCACACGGCACCCCGTACTCTGGGCACTCATTACCTCACAGCATGCCAGGGAGATAGGAAAGACACAGTACACCAAAGCATTCGTTGTGGCACAAATAAATCGGGGGTCACTATATGCTGTGGACAAACATTTCTACACTGTACACAAGCTTTTAGGCACAAGGATTTTGTTAAGTGACCGAGGAAACCTAGATAGAATGTCTTGTGATGATCGTAACAGAGACAGCGGCAGAAAAAAACATGCTATAACTGCAACCTGCGAAAAGCAAAATACATAGTGCGAAATGGATGCTTATTATATTCTAAATACTTTTTTGGACGTTTCGTCTGCATTGTGAATTTGAGGTGTTTAAGAACAGACTAAATCAGTGATGACACAACCCATGGAACACGCCCAAAATAAACCTTTGAGTCTAGCAATTATTGTTAAGAATTCCAGAAAGACAAATTATTTACTATTACGATTCTTTCTGATTTAGGATCACTGTTACATTTGTGGAACCCCCTCCCCTTTTTTTTTAAAGAGGCTTGAACAAGAAACCAGCCACTCCAGATACAAAGAGTCACATGGTGCTGGCCGCAGAACCAGGAGCTTCGGTTTGTTTTAAAATAAAAAATTATATATATTTTTGTCTTTTAAAGGGGTTGCAAATGAGGCCCCAGGGACAGCAAGGGAGACCACAGGGGTCGCAGTTGCGACCCCTGGCGACTCCCAAATGACGCCTCTATGTTTTGCCTGCATATTGAATAATTGTGGTTGACAAAGCATTTTTAAGAGCTCCTTGTAGAGTATGAATATCATGGGCGAGAGGATGGATCTCTGTGAACGTATCCATTTTGACAAAGCGATGGCGGTCTTCAAAGCAGAAGACATTCTCTCAATTCCTCTGCAATTGTACAGTATGTTGATGAGTACGTGTGGACTGGCTCGGTCAAAGGCTGCCACGAGATGGAGAAGTATCAGGGGGGAGGGATGCCAGTTTGTCAAGGATGGGAGTCAATGTTTTACCACTAACGAAGGCTGCCTCCATTCAGTATCGGAATCTGAGGCAGGATTGATAGGTGGTTAAGAACACATTTATGTTGATTTTGGATTTAAAGGGGTGGCATTGTTTTTTTCAATGATCTTTCCTAAACATGGAAGGCAACTGATGAAGCAGTAGTTGGTGAGGACATCAGGATCCAGGGTCAGATTTTGAACAAGAAGAGGATTTGTTCAGTTTTGAGGGTGGTGGGTAAATGATCCCGAGTGAGGGATGGGTTGATAACTTCTAAGATGGGGTGAAAGCCTTGCATGGGGAGTAACTTGAGGATGGCATGCATATTTATGTTTCACTTCAGGGTGTTTCAGAGTGCATCTATTAGAGCATTATAGTCTTGTTGGGAGTACTGACAGGCTGGTGGCAAGAGTCATAATGTCTTCAGTGAGGAGTTCTAAAGGTAGGTCTCTGAAGGATCAAAATGTCCCTTTGATAAGATTGGGTTCTGTGTAGTTGGTTGGGGTGTGTTAGGACAGTTTTTCTGAATTCCACCTAAAGGCTTAGCAAAACCATTCAACTGAGACAGTACAAGACTCCACTCTTATAGCATAAGGCTATACCACCTGTTATTGTAGACAATAGCAGCCAGGCTTATCTTAAGAGGGAGAGATGGCTGTAGGAAAGTACATAGAAACTGTAGTATATCAAGGATTCAATAGAAAAACTTACAACCAGAAATATTATGCAAAATAAAAGGTTTATTATAAATACAAGTAGGCCAAGTTAAGCCTTGGGGTAAGCAGTGGTCATACAGTCATAAACACATTATACAAATACAACATAATGCTTGAAGATACAAAGACCAAAGCATGAACCTTCTTCGGAATACCCAACAGTAATTCTGGGGACCTCAGACCTTATCATACACATTTAGTATAGGCCAAACCTATTCATGGGGAGTAAAAACCATCTGTTACTTTTAGATTACTTTACAGTTAGGTCAAGGGTAGTAGACCCTGTCAGTTATGCAGTGACACTCAAAGAAATCACCTCATCAACCAACCCTGTTGCCAGGATACCTTTATGAATAGGGAAAAATAGATTCAATGAACAGTATATACCTATAACTACTTTTAGGATAACACAGCTATACTAGGTGAGTAAGACATTTTTGGTGTAATATTTGTATTTTGTATTTGTATTTATCATTTATATAGCGCTTTAATCCAAGGCACTTTTACAGAGCAGAAAATATCAAACAGTACAATCAGACATGAGATTTGACAAATTATGCACAGAATCAGTTTTGCTGGGACAAATGTAATTTCAATGCTCTACGGAATAGGGGATAGGAAGTGATAGAACGAATAGAAAGAGGATGAAGGTTCCAGTGTAGAGGAGCAAAAGTCAGAGTTCCTGTGGAATACTGTTTAAACAAGTAGTTCACTTTAAAGTTAGTTAGGGTCCAGGGACATCTGAGAAGATACTATAGGGGGATTCCAGCAGTGTGCCTAGGTGAACAGGATGAGAGAACTCCCAATCACAAGAACACTCCAAAGTGTTACAGAAATCACACATGCTTAAGGTAAGTAAATACCGAAGCCAACACAGTACCTTAGAACGGAGGAAGAGGTCCAGCAAGAAGACTTCAGGATCTGCAGCCAAAAACCTAGTTGTTGATTTCCTTTATCATGAAGACAGGACACTGGAAGGGCTTTCGCAGCAGGGATCACGGGGAAGGCTCTAGGCAAGAGGTTCTTTGCATGGTTTACTCAGCACAGAAGAAGAGGTTGCAGCGGGGGATACTTCAGGATCTGCAGACAATAACCCGGTCGCTGAATTCCTTGTCATGAAGACTGAAGACAGGACACTGCAAGGGCTTCTGCAGCAGGGATCAATGGGGAAGGCTCCAGGC
Source organism: Ambystoma mexicanum (assembly GCF_040938575.1). Classification (NCBI taxonomy): domain Eukaryota; kingdom Metazoa; phylum Chordata; class Amphibia; order Caudata; family Ambystomatidae; genus Ambystoma; species Ambystoma mexicanum. Next base: position 965,376,522 of record NC_090928.1, on the reverse strand, counting down.
AAGAGTTTCTTTGCAGCTGGATCGTTTTGGCGCCCTTTTCAGCAGCCAGAACAAGACTGAATATCGCTGGTCGGAGTCTCGTCACTTGCAGTGTCCAGCACTCTGATGAGGGAAATTTTCAGACTCGATTCATGTCTCTGGAGGTCCTGCAGGATGGCACCAAAGTTTCAGCTCGATTCAGAATTTGGAAGACCATGCACCGCATACCGGCTCGAGGTTCCAGGGTATTGGAGAATCGCAGCCCCGCATGGTCGAAGCACGACGTCGGATGGCTCAAAATGCAGGTAATCTTGAGTCGGGTGGATCTCACCAGGCTCTGGGTTGGAGACGTCGTTTCCGGAGTCCCCAGGTTTTGGAAGGAAGGGTAACAGCAGGCACCAGTTACACAGCAAGCTCTCTGGTCGCTGGAAATCATCTCAGCCGCGTTTTCTTCATCTACCTCTTCAGATTCAGGTCCAGTGGTCGACTTGTCAGTAGCTTCCAGGTTCAGGGTTTTTATTAGGAACCTCAGCACAACTCTGGCATTCTCTGCCTGAATGTTACTGCAAGGAGCAGACTGGCTCTCCATTCAGGACAGCCAGTCCCCCACTGGGAGTTTATTCCTTTCAGGCAAGGTGAAAGACAACGGGCTGCTGAGTTTTGCTTTCCTCCCTCGCTTCCATCAGATTCTAAAGGTACTGAGTCTTGCAAGCTTACAAAATCCGAATAGAAGACGTCTGACACCTTTCCGACCCCCAACTCCTCCTCAACTGATAGATCTTCAAGTGTGTCCTCGTGACCCAAGGTTCTTAGAGTTTGGTAGTCTTTCTCTTTTTAATGAAGCTTAGATCCCTCCCGAAGGGAAGCCACCATGAATGCTTCGCAGTGAGCCCCACTATGACTCCCTCCCGGAAGGGACAAAACTGGGGAAAAAGCCAGTAGTGGCAGAAAGAACGCCAGAGCAAAGCGTCTTGTAGAGGGCTTCCGGTTGGTAAATGAGCTCCGTGAGGATCGGAATGCCTTGCCGGTGTATTCTCGATATTCCGAAAATGGAACGCAGGAAGTGCCTTTCGTGAACAAGAAACAGCACAGACAGAAAAAGCCGCGCAAAAGGAGGAAACACTGGAGGCAGAAACAGAGTTAGGAAACATAACAAGAAAAACAAGAAAATGAGGAACAACGGAATGGCAAGAGAAACGCCCCTCACCAATCCGGCAGGTAAGTAAACAAAGAAACGATGCGTTCGCACAGGAGGGACGAACGTAAAAGACAAAAATTTGGAAAAAACAGAAAAACACGCCAAAGAGGTCGGCACACAGGTAACTGTAAACAAACCGAAAGCTATGAACTAGATCGCCCGAGAGCGACAGGGTAAAAGAGAAAGGAGCGTAAAGCAACGGAGATCCAGGACAGAGAGCAATTCTGACAATGGAAGTTGCGACGCGGAAGACGGAGGGCGAGGCTAATAAGCCGTTCTTCTGCGAAGCGTAATAACTAGACTGCTGTAGTAGGTGAAACGTGACGGACTCCTAACGTTCTCCAACGGTGCCAAATGCGGCAAGTACCAAAACAGCGCATAACAGCTTCCTGCCTTTCCAGACACTCGAGCCAGGGCTGGGAATCCACAGCATTCCCGCCGAAAACAAAAGAGCCACTGAGGTCGTTCCCACCTAGAATGGCAGGGAAAGATCTCAGAAACAGCTAGCACACATGAAATGGCGAAAAAAGAAGGAGCCAATCATTTTAGCAAAACAGTGGCCCTTCTGTGCATTACTAAGGCCGAATTAACAGCCAGCGAGTAATGAAAAATAAAAAATCATAAAAAGTAGTTTTAATGCCACCAGCCATTCAAGAAAACTTGCAAGTGTAACGAAATATTACCAGATAAGTAAGAAAGGGGATACATTGTATCATCCAGCACTCCACATAAGGAGGGGTGTGCTGGCTCACTGTATAAAATGTAAAGGGGGATGAAAATCCCTCTTTACTACTTGGGAACTGAAGTTCGCCCAAGTACCTGAAAGATAAATTAACATAGGAGCCAAAAGGGGCAGCCAAGCATAAGCCCAAATGTTGTAGGAAATTATAACTTCACCCATACACTATGGAGAGAAATACAAAAGTCAACCATAAAAAGAGTAAAAGACTAGGTGAGAGTGGAAAAAATTCCCCTTCACCTAGGGACAAGGTAAAATAGTTACCTAGTCACTGGCGCTAACATTGGCTCCACTCTACATCCTTCACTGTATATAATGTTGCGTCTGCGCAACTTACTGCCTGACAGCTCATCCCTATCTCCCCAGTACATATTTCCCAAGGTCTGCCGCAATATTCTACTACTTGTGTTGGCCTCTGTCTGTATATATTATCTAGTGTTTGTTTATTTATTTATATTGCACGCCAGACCCTGGGGTATCACAGCGCATTGGAATCAAGAAGTCGTACAGCTTAGTTACACATCAGAGGTGGATACAGATCAAGAAAGTGCAAGTACATCATACATAAAAGGAATTACAGGTAGTAATATATTGTGTTTTTTTTTACAAGCAATCAACCAGGAGTTGTGCAAATAAGGGCAGCATTTAACACAACATTCTGAAAACTATTTACAGTGCAGAAATGTATGGGACAGTGGCATTACTGGTCATTGTCTTTAAGCTAGTTGATGAGGTTTGGTCTGAAGTTTAAATATGATTGATCCATTTGCATGGAGGGAGGTAGGGCATTCCATAGCTGCGCTGCCTTGACAGGAAAGCTGCAGCCACCAATCCTGGAGAGTTTGAATCTTGGGATAGTGAGGCAATTTTTATTGGATGTTCTAGTGGGCCTAATTGAGGATTTCCTAGTGAATCTCTCTCTGAGGTAGCACGGCGCAGCATTGTTCAAGCATTTGTGGGCAAGTGAGGCAATTTTCAGCCAGATTTTATCGTGGGCCGATAACCAGATGTTTTGTCTTCTGGACTCAGAGATGTGCTCTCTCCTTGATATTCCAAGGGCCGCTCTCAAGGCGTTGCTCTGGAGAGTTTGAATTCTCTGGATAATGTGCTTATTGGCCCCGATATAGAGAGAGTTGCAGTAATCCAGTTTTGACAATACTAGAGCTCTGGCGAGGATGATGCAGCTATTCTTAGATGGGAACGGTTTACCTGCTCTGATTAATTTGCAGGTATATGCATATGCAGTGGCGGATGCCATAGAATTTACTTGTTTGGTAAATGAGAGGGTGGAGTTGAGGTAAAATCCTAGAGTTTTTACCTCGTTGGCGACTATAATACGGTTGTCAATATTGAAGGTATTATATTTAGGGCCTAGTTTTTTAAGACTTGAGGTGGTTTCCAGGATGATGAGCTCAGTTTTGTCATCATTCAGGCATAGACCATGTGTAGCCATCCATGCCCGGATGATGAGATATACCCTATTCACCAAGGCCAAATCCTTATCATAATCCCCAGTAAGTGGAAGGAGAATCTGGTATCATCTGCATAGTTGGTGTAGGTGATACCAAGATGATCCAGATCGTCGAAAAGGGGCTTAGTGAATATATTGTATAGTGTAGGAGAGATACATGATCCTTGGGGCACACCGCAGGTGATGGGGATAGGGTCTGCGGCTGCTGTGGGTGAGAAGACTCTCATAGTCTGTTTCTAACGAATGATTGTATCCAGACTATGGCTTCTTTCGAGAAATGCACTGCTATGTCCAGATGGTTGCATAAGACCTCGTGGTCCACAAGGTCAAATGCAGCCGATAGACCGAGAAGCAGAAGTAGGGCTGATATCCCATTATCCCGAAGCTCATCGATTGGGGCCTTAAGGTCAATTAAGGCAGTTTCCGTACCATGTTGTGGCCGAAAGCCTGATTGACGTGCTGCTAGAAGTTGGTTGGTTTCCAGATACTTCTGTATTTGTAGATACGCCATCTTATCTAAGATTTTATGGAGGAATGGCACTGTTGTGATTGGCCGGTAGTTAGTGGGTATGGCTGTGTATGTTTTTTCAGTAAGGGGAGTACCCAGAAATCTTTGAAGTTGTTTGGGATGGTACCGGAGGTAAATGAGGCAAAGTCAGCAGAGTCTTGTGGGTCTTCCTGTCTTTGTTGCCCTGAGGGCCTATTCCATTGCTCTTGCCTGGAGATGGAGCATACCTGCTGCTAATACCATAAGACCCACAACTCTCCTCGGAGCGGACGCGGAGTCAGCAGAGTCTTGTGAGACTTCCCGTCTTTGTTGCCCCGAGGAACTTTTCCATTGCTCTTGCCTGGAGGCAGAGCATACCTGCTGCTAGTATCATAAGACCCAAGACTCTCCGCGGAGTGGACGCAGAGTCAGCAGAGACTTGTGAGTCTTTGGAGGCGAGGTGGAGAGGCTTGCAGTAATGGGAGACTCGCATCTCCCGCCTTGTCCGAGAGGGAGGGGACGAGTTCTTCAACATCCCCTGACCCGACTACAGCTATGTCGTGGGACAAGCGCAGTGCTCATCGCGGAAGCAGCTCCTCCTCCTCAAGTAAGGCTGACTACTGATACTATCATTAATACTAACACTAATAGTGTGTCTGTCTAGCACAAACAAAAAGCCGTACCTCACCTAGTACGAGCTTTCACAGCTCTACACAAAGCACAGCAAAAATGATGCCAAATGCGACTAATCCGTTATCACCCACGTCTCAGAACGCAGGAGCTTGGTGGCCCCCGCCCTGTGCACGAAACATCAGTGCTCAAACAAAGAGATTGACCAACGATCAATCACTTACAGTGTTTCACAGCGCTGTGTCCTGGGCGAGTACTACGGGTGTTTTGGTGGATCTGGGGGGTTGCGGCGCGAGAGACGGTGGTGGCTCCCTGTGCTTGCCAGGCGAGACCACAGCCGTTTCCTCACTGCACTTCCTGGCTGCGCATGCGCTGTCGGTTTGCGAGCGGCTACAGTGTGGTTCTTTCGAAAAGCAGATAGCCGATTGGGAAACAGAGCGTTCCATGCACGACACTCTGTTCTTTTCAGCGTCGGACACGCTCGAAGCCTTTCAAGAACCTCACGATATGGCCTGTAAACAAGTGATAAACCCACTGACACTCCAAAGAGCTTGCTTAAACCGAAATTGAAATCCACGCAGTTCATATTCACAAACAAAATGCTTCAAATGACTGTCCATGGGCAGATCCATACAGATTGCTCAATAACATCTCATAACGAAGTGTTTACCTCTGGTGAGCCCCTCGGTGAACCCTGCTTAATCAAAAAGGAGACATCAATGCACACAGATGCAATACACCCCAAAACAGGGGACCTTGCTCTAGAAGCATCAACTGTGCACATTTTACATGTCTCTTGTGGGAGTCCTGACCCTGGGGAAAGTGCCCCAAGTGGGTCTGCGAAAGAGACTAGATTAATGCCTGGCTCCCCTAGTGTGATCTCACAAGTCATGAAACGATCGACAAAAGATGAAAATTCCCCCTTCGAACCCCAAGTTTAAACTCACTTGAGGTAGCGAATAAACTCTTAACAATATCTAACCAAGATCAACCAAGCGCGTATTGGAGCAAAATTTGACGCGGCTGAAATAGTATCTAGCCCTCAATCCCCAGCTAGAAACGGCCTGCAACCAACTAAAACAAAGCCCTCAACTGACATTACGGGTCAAAGTGCCCCTTCCAATCGCAGAAGGATTGAAGACAGTGACTCTCCAGGTATATATTGCTCTCAATTAAGAGCATGGAAGGATCTGAAACAAAATAGAATACCCACAGCACAAAACAAAGAAAGACCGATGCATAGCATCACAGATGCAATCTTGAGCATGAACTCGGTGAACAATGCAAAAGAGTCTAGTTTTGCTGACTCTTCTTCCGACTCATCGATCATATAACGGGAGTACCCCAAAATTCAAAGAATACAACACAGAGCAAAATCAAGAAGACCTGAAGGATCCCTCAATCAGGACGAACTAATTACAAAAACGGTGCGAGAATTGCAACCGATTCTAACATCTACAATGACAATGACCTTGTGCCCGTTCATTAAACTTTACGAACAAATGAAGGACAGCTTGAACGACTTAACTACACTGGTCGCTCTGATGAACTCCAAAGTTGTCAACTTGGAATGTGACAACAACTTATTCAAACAAATGTTCTACGAATCCACAAACAAAATTGACTTTTCTCCGTCTACCCTAGCAGACTAAAAACAAAATAATAGTGACAACAAAAATCGTCTGGCCGAAGTGGCCAAAGAAGTTCTTGGCTTATTAAGTCATCAAAAACATTCTTCATATGAGGGAAAATGTCATCAGCGTAGGACTTCCCAAGTGTCACCGGGAACCAAGAATGCGTTAAAAAGCACAGCAAACAAAGAATCAAACACAGAGTCATTAGATATAGAAACATCTACCTAGGTGAATAAACACTTGTTGACTGGAATGCATCAATCAGCTAAGAACGTGGACCTAGCCCACAGACACAATACTGCCCATTAACGCCACACCTAAAAGTAGTTCACATAGTGGAATTTCGGCACGTGACACCTTACAAACCCTACCAACCGTCCTGGACCGTGATAGAAGCTTGGAAATTGAGCCAGAGTTGGCGGCTGAAATCATGTCCTTTGGCAGTGCGGTGGAAAGTGTGCAAAATACTGGAAACACTGCAAATGTTGACTTACAATTTCATTCTACCTCTGCGGAATTCAGAGGCCTAACCATCGATCTTCAGAGGCCTGTGTCACCAGTGGTTGTGATCACAAACACCACAGAAGACGCATTTCCGATCTTCAGAGCACCTCAAAAAGAAGTTAAAAAAAATTGCAGAACCAAAACCACTGCAAATTAAAAAATCAAAAAAACTTGATGGGAAAAAAGCTTGAACAGTTAATAACCCGAGAAAATTTCTTCGAAACATCAAAGCTGTAAGCATCACCCTAAATACAAGTGCCGTTCGTCCACAGGCAACACCAGTGGCGCCAATCAATCTGAAGGCGAGTGACCCAAAGCACGATACAACACCAGACACTCTCTTATCTAACAACGGAATTCCAATCAACCTCTTGGACTTATCTGCCTATGAAGACGAGGAAAGATACAACGCTGAGGCTGCCCAAGAAGTAAAAAGTGTTGACAGGGAAGTTGACAAAGCTAGTGTGCTTCCAGACTCACCTCCTATTCCAAAGGCTAAACCAGCGAGAGTATGCACGATAGTGCATTCTATTTGCAATTTGCCAATAACGCCGGAAAAACCACAAAGCTCCCCCTTTGTGACTCTATGTCAAAAATGGGACAAACTCTCTGCTAATCACATCACCGAGACAATGGAGCTGTTAAACCATAAAGTGGTCTTACAGCCAACCACTGGCAATGAAAAACATATGCACATCCAAAAGAACTCATTAGACAGAAATGTGAGTACCAAAAACAATAGCAAAACACAAGAGGGAGGTCCTCACAATGTTGAGCGAAACAAAGTCCAAAAACACAGATTGTGAAAAGCAAAACTGAGAAGCAAAATATCAATAAACACTTAAATGCTAAGTACTGTCTACGCTTAGAACGAATAGAGGACACTGAAGATGATCTGTCCCTTAACCGGAACAATGTTCTATAATTACTACACTATGTGCCAAGTCTGCGTATGATTAATACGAATGACATAAAAATTGTAGAATTTTTTAAGGAGAACCAAAACGATGCAGTGAAACTTCACATCGACTATAGAATAATATGCAACATCATACTAGAGGCTGCACCAACTCCAATATCAATGGGTTTCGACATGACAGAGGCACATACTTATCAAGAATCTGAAGTTAAACAACTTAATTCAGATGCGAAGACCTGTAAGGATAGACCACAAAATCAAAGGCTAACGCAGAAAGACATCAAAAACCTCAAGTCTGAGAACGTTGCCAGCAAGAACTCAATGAAAAAAGTAAAACACATCAACAAGATGTAACAAGAACCTTTCAAGTGATCGAAATCAGGGAACCCATTAAGATAACCTTCTTAAATGAGGGTCACACACTTTGAGGTGATTCTCCTTCTCCTTGTTCAAATAAAACCAGTGGAGATTCTGCTGACTGGAGTTTGATCTCGAAAGCCCTAGTCGTTCAGAACCGAAGCGAACGCTGTGTATCGGTTTACCTCCGAAATTGATCAACGTTGGAACACTTGTGGATTTGCTCACCTTTTTCAAATCGAAATGGCTGGGAAACTTGCACATAGTGTGCCTGCAGGAAACCTGGCTAGTAGAGTGTCCAACTATAGAAGGATTTGAAATTGCCCTTAACTTCGCAATCAAAAAGATGATGGGCAGGCCCACTTCGGGTTTAATGACGCTCGTACAAAAGAAGTGTGGCTACAAAATCCAAGAAGCCAATAACATCTCACCATACATTCAAAAAACACCATTGGTCACTGAAGGTGTAAAAACAAGAACGAACAAGATCGTTTCCATGTCATTAACATCTAGTGGCAGCACAGCGCAAACAGTACACCAGTCTTCATTGATCAAATCACACACATAATAGATCAAATTTATGAGATAGAACCAGCTCCGAAAATTCTAATATGCAGAGATTTAAATATCAACTACTTAGAGACATCTAACAAAACACGCCATGGAAATATGACATGAATGAATGCAGCTGACCAATGGTGTTATGAAATGGAATTGAGAAAAATACAAATCCTAAATAGTAAAACCACAGGCGACATACCTGCAAAAGCAACCTGGAAGAGGCAGATGCAAGAGTCAACATTGGATTATTTTTTCGTCTCCGAAGCCCTGCATATGCGAGTTAAATTGTTCCAGGTAGTTCCAAAACTTGTAAGCGACCACAATTTGGTATTACTAAACATCTATGGCCCACAGAACGGTCCTGGCCAGCTATGGAAGCATGACATAGCGGTCGAATAGCGCAGAATGAGACTCAGAACATGAGGTTAAATCCATCTATAACGCTTACCAGAATGAGCATGATCACTTGGAATATCAACATTTACTCGCAAACTTCATGAACAAGAAGCAAGGCTTGAAAAACCATGCATTCACCAACAAACATGCATTTGATCTTGACATAATGAAACAAAAACGCAAGATGCAAGCTAAAATCAGTGCTTGTGGTAAACCACAAACAATTGAAAATGCAGCTAACATCAAAACGATAAAGCAGTCATATAAAAACTGGTTAAATCACATAGATCAATCATACTCCAACATGATGCAGAACTAATGCTCTCAAAAATAAGAAACAATAACACACGTGAGTTCTGGACCTTGATCAATGAACAAGAGGGCTCCCAGACCGCACTCCAAACAAACATGGTGACTGAGAAAGATTGTATGTGTCATTACGAGCAACTCTACAAGAAGAAAGGAAATTCCGTAGATTCCTCATTGCCTGCACCAGACACGTGGGACTTGCAATTTGAGAGATCTGAAATTTTACAAATCATTAATAGAATAAGCATGTCACGTGCCCCGGCCCAGATGGCCTAACCAACTTCACACTAAAAGAAAACCCACAGGCCTGGGCAGATTTCTGCTACAACCTCTTTAAGAACATCGCAAGCATGTGTGTGACACCAGCATCCTGGAAAAGTGCAATTATCGTACCAGTATTTAAAAAGGGAAACAGGGCAAATTCAAAAGACTATCGCCCAATTGCACTACTGGACGTGCCGAGTAAGATCTACGCCATGCTCCTACAACACAAGCTACTAGCATGGACCATCATGAATAAGCATATCGACCTGAGACAAACAGGCTTTGTCAAAGGAGTGGGGTGCAGTTTAAACCTCGTAATTGTCAATATCTTGAAGATGGAGGACATAGGAACAAGAACTAAGATCTATCTGGCCATAAATGACCTATCACAGCATAGATCGGGAGATATTATGGTTGAAAATGATCAAGTGGAAATGCCCTGCAAGTCTTTCTGGCAATAAAGGAACTGCACACAAACACGGAAATAAGAATTAGATTGGACCGCTCTGGCAAACTATCCGATCCTATCAAGACAAAGTGCGGAGTAAAACAGGGATGCCCTCTGGCCGCTATCATCTTCAATCTGTTCATTTCCGACATCGATCAAGCCATCAAAAGTACTAGATCGTTCTTGCCCAAATTAAACAGAGTGCATGTAAGTCGTCTCCTGTATGCAGACAACTTAATACTACTAGATTCAACTCTAATTGGCCTCCAAAGAAAATGTAACGCTTTGGGGCAATATGTGAGAACCAACAGGCTCAGTATTAACATCTCAAAATCAGAAATACTTAGGGGCGCTGTTGCGCACGACAGGAATAGCTGTCTGATTGCAGAGCTCCCGCTCCACTGAGATATCCTGTGCCAGAATATCCGTTTCAGCACTGCCTGTTGAGCCCAAACGGTGTGGACAGATAGCCCATCTACCCGTGGTGGGTCAGGTGATCTCTTGTGGTCCAGTGCCCAGAAACGCCAGAGATACAGTGACCCACACATCAGCCGACACACGTGGCAAAAGCGATCCGTCGCCGAGCACCAGGGAGTTTCACTCGAGAGCCGCTGGCGCAGCTGAGAGAGCGAGGTCCCGGGTGGGAGGAGCCTGAGACTGCTGCACAAGTCCAATACCCTGATCGGAGATAGGCGACTGCCTTTGAGGCCAGCCGGGAAGCATACGGAGAAAGTAGGCGAACCAGCACGCACTTGAGCGTGGTCCCAGCTTGTGGTGGTACGCGGCCACGGGCTCCAGAGAGCCCCTCACAGATCCTCCCGCATACTACGGGGCGAAGCGAGCTGGGAATCCGTGACACAGGACCGCGCAGAGACTCAGAGGCTACAATCTACATATTGGCGCCAAGTAAGGAGGCATGGTTGTACGGCGGAGGGGGGGGGGGGGGCCACGAAGACCCATAATAGTCTGAGAGGTGTGCGGACTCCGGCCCAGGGACAGCTTCCATTGATCCGGCATATATAATCCGCACACGCTGCCGGGCCTGCAAGACCCGGCGGGGCACTATCACTCTGAGGTGACTGGAGCGTGTCCCTGGTCTGGGAGGTGACCCCCCCCTTAGGCCTCCTATACTGGCGGCGGCCCTCCTCCTGGGACAGCACTGTTTGGACCGCGGTAGGGCTCCCACGCTGGGGGCTATAACGCCTCTGACCCCTGAATCTGATCCTTTCCCAGGACTGAGTGAATGGCATATAGAAGTGCAGCAAGTGATATACTGTATTGCTTCAGCAAATCGTCTCAACAGCACTATCGGGGAACCACATAGGTCGGGGAAAGGCGCCAAGACTCCGGGAAAACAAAAGAAAGGCCCAATGGATGCCTACACGGGCAGTCAGAGTCAGGCAGCGGTGGCAGACATCCACACTGACGCAGACGAGGCCCTTAATACAGAGTCTGGGGATAATGTGGACAACTTAACTACAATAGTGCAGAACGGATTTCGTGCAGTCAATACGAAGTTGGATGACATCGTTTCCACCATCGGCTCTTTAAAGGCTAGAGTGGAGAAAGAAAGTGCGCGTGTAACAGAAACTGAAAACAGGATAAGCACTAATGAAGACACCATTGCACATCACAGCCGCGACATCACTCAAATTAAGGAAAGCATGGTGAAATTACAGAATAAATGCGAGGACCTCGAGTCGCGCTCATGGAGAAACAACATCCGAGTGGTGGGCGTAGCGGATTCATTTGGCAAGGGTGAAATGGAAAAACAACTCGAGACACGGCTCAGATCCCTGTTCGGTCCGGAGGCATTCTCCGAACACTTTTTGATAGAGCGAGCACATCGCACACTGGCACCAGCACCTAAACCAGGCGCACCACCGCGCACTATAATTGTACGTCTCCTCAATTACACGGACAGGGACACAATCCTGCAAAAGGCAAGAGAGGCGGGTACTCTCCAATATGAAGACACTCGCATACACATTTATCCAGTCTTTTCTGCGGGAGTCCAAGCAAGCAGAAGATCCAATGAGCCAGCTAAGAGGCTCTTAAGAGAACGCCAAATCCCATATGCTTTGATGTTCCCGACCAAAATGAGGATCCAACATGCAGGAAGAGCTAATTTATGCGAGTCTCCAGCAGAAGCTACGCAATACATCGAAACTTCCATACCCCTTCCTCCCAGAGCAGGCAGACCGGCACAGAACAACAGGCCCAGACCTGCAGACTGAGAAACAAGCACGTGTTGGCCATACCTGGGGCTGGAGTCAAGATGAGTTAAAGATCAAGCGGCACCAGGCAATTTGGTTAAGTGGAGTCGTTGGTCCTAATCGCCAGCCATGTGAAGCAACATGGCTACCCTCGGAATATTCCATGAGTTTGGTTGGATACATCGTCAAGTTGGGGGCGATGATGAGGGTGGGGAGGTGGGACGGGGGGGGTCATTGGAAAGTTCAGCTCTAGAACTGACTTAAGGTGGTACGAAGTTGGGGGCTGTTGCCACTTTATGGAGTTATGTTCAGTTGGAAAGTTGATGGAGGTAATTTGTTGGTTGAAAAGTAAAATTGTGGTTGCATTGAGACTGGCGCAGCGCATATTGCACAAATACTATGCACTCGTTAAATGTGACAATGTCAAATGTTCAATCTCGGAGTCCCGGTGATGGGTTGAAGGTGAACCTGTTGACGTGGAATGTACAGGGACTAAATAATCCCATGAAGGTTAAGAAAATCGGCAATTATATTGCCAGGCATAATCCCCAAATCCTAATGCTGCAAGAAACCCATACAGTGGGGACTAGTAACGCTCATATACTGCCTAAGTGGGGTCTCCTAAGGTTTCACACAAACTATTCATCACAGCCTAGAGGAGTGATTACCCTTATTCATCCAGGTCTCGGGTTCAGGGTGGGAGGTCACAAGGTTGATCATCTGGGTAGATATGTCATGGTCTGGGGGGAGGTTGCTGCCCAATAACTACTCCTGGTCAACACATACGGTCCCAACATCGATGACCCCGCTTTTTACATGGGTATATATCAGACAATTGTGTCACTCGATGTCCCTAATGTTCTTTGGGGAGGAGACTTCAACGTGGCATTGGACCCTGTGCTTGATAGATCCTCCAAGATTGTTAGAGCCTCAAGCAAGACAGTACTAAATCTGTCACAACTTTTATTGGTGGATTTGTGGCGGGAGACCCATCCTGGTAGTAGGAGATACACGTTTTATTCCGCTGTACATGACTGAGTCCAGAATTGATTATTGGTTTGTCTCCGGGTCTATGACAGCTGTAGTGGAAGGGTGTCAAATCCTTCCTCGAACATTATCAGACCATTCCCCAGTGCTGTTGGAACTAGTATTCCGGAATGCCCCGTGTCTGGCCAGGAGGTGGAGAATGCAGGGTGGAATGCTGGGAGACCCAGGGATGGTAGAAGCACTCCATGTTGAAATTACAGAGTTTCTATCTAACAATGTGGGTTCAGTTGATAGATACTCAACAGTGTGGGAATCCTTCAAGGTCTCGATAAGGGGTGTGTTGATGTCCAAGGCTACGGGTATGCTGAAGACTGTTAGAACCGAATTGTCATCTATTGAAAGCAAACTAGATGCATTGGAGACAGCATACACAAACACGCAAGATAAGGAACTATTAGCCGACATACGCACACATCTTCAGGAATTTGATAAATTGGCCATAAGGGAGGTCCGATATGTTGCAGCCCCTATGCGAGCACGTAGATACGGGGAGGGTAACAAGGCTGGTAGAACGCTTTCCACTCTACTTAAACATGATAAACAGCCTACTCAGATCACAAGTATACACACGGCACAAGGAAAGGTACTGCTCAGGGATGAAGACATTAATGGGGAATTTGTTAAATTTTATAAGGAATTATATTCGAATAAAGACAAGAAAACGCTAACAGAAATTAAGACATAGCTTGAAGCTGTCTCCCTCTCTAAACTCCCCGACGAAGAACGCATAGCAATGGATCAACCGGTAACTACGGAGGAGATCACAGAAGCAATCAAGGCACTGGCTATAGGCAGGGCACCAGGGTCAGACGGTTTGGGGGCCGAATTTTACAAAGAGTTTCATGAGGAACTCGTTCCGATATTGATGCAGGTGTGGGAGGAAGCCCTTGAGAGTAACATATTACCCCCAACTATGAGGGAGGCTATAATAACTGTACTCCCTAAGCCTAGGTGACCACCACAGGATGTATCATCCTATAGGCTTCTGTCACTTATAAATACTGATGCCAAAATATTTGCAAAGGTCTTGGCGAATCGGCTTTTCCCGGCAGTCCCTATATTGGTCCATCCTGATCAAAACGGGTTTATCCCCACGAGATCTATAGCCTTGAACTTTTGAAGACTTTTTGGGGTGATGGCGCAAATAGACCCTGCTAGAAGCGCGGTGGCCGTATCCCTTGACGCTGAAAAAGCATTTAATTCGGTCTCATCGGTGTATCTCCTTGCGGTGCTGGAGGCATTTGGGGTGGGGCCCAACTTTGTAAGATATGTAAGGCTGTTATACACAGAGCCTGGAGCTCGGGTTCTGACTAATAAAGCTATTTCCGAGATGTTCCTGCTGGGTAGGGGAACTAGACAGGGCTGCCCGTTTTCACCCCTACTGTTCGCGTTAACTATTGAGCCAATGGCGGCTGCGGTCCGACAGACATGCGGGCAGAGGGATCAAAATGAAGGGGTCCACCCAGCTGATCTCACTCTATGCGGACGACACATTACTATATGTGCGGGAACCTGAGATAAACATAACACCTATTATGGCTGTGATACAGAAATTTGCAGATTACTCTGGGTACACTATAAATAAAGCTAAATCATAGATATTTCCGCTCACACCGGCCACCAGATGCCCCGAAGTGACAGATGGACTTAAGTGGTCAGAACACCATATTAGATACCTGGGTATTCTGGTCTCCAGAAATAAGCTCACACTATACACAGATAACCATGAAAATGCCTTGCAAACTCTAACCACCAAGCTTCAGATGTGGGGGCGGCTCCCAATTTCTTTAGCCGGTCGAGTCGCTATTCTTAAAATAGTAATCCTGCCCAAACTACTATACTTGTTTGTCAATGTCCCCATATGGCCTGGCAGAGCCTTCTTCGCCAAACTCAAATCCATGGTGGTAACATTTCTCTGGAACGGTAAGACAGCAAGGATAGGATGGGAAAAATTGACAGAACCCTATTCTTCGGGAGGTATATCGGCCCCCGACTTTGAGCTTTATTACTACGTGTCCCAAGCACAATTTGTGAAATACTGGTACAATAACGCGGATAGCACACCCCACGCATGGATAGAAGAATACACTACACACTCCAGAAAAATATAATCAGTTATTTTTGATCCACACTACAAAGACACTTATGAATACAATCCGGTTAGTTGCACAGTCGGGGCATGCAAAGCCATATACAAAAAACTGAGACTAGAGACACCCTATAACCCCGAGATACCCTTATGGAACTTTCCGGGTATACCCCCCGCACATGACATGAGTATACAGGAATCCTGGGACCCTAACTGTGAAATGAAGTTTGGCGATATGTTTGTTAATGGGACGTTCCTAGACTTGGGACTGTTCCTGAGGGCACTGGGTGTTGGGCCACTGAAAACACTCCAATATTATTGTATGAGGTCTGCTTTTTAGAAAAGGTGGCCACTCTTCCCGGTTGAACCCGCACCACATCCGTGTGTACAGCTGGTGACAGCCAAGGACGGCCTGGGAATTTCTAGTCTATACACTGCAGTGCAGGCCCACACACCCACATTGAATCAAGTTAAGGCTTAACGCTGGACTGAGGTTGATCCAATTCAAAATTCTAAATAGGTTACACTACACACCGGCCAAGATTGCGAAATTTGCACCAGATACCTCAGACGCCTGTCCTAAATGCAATGCCCCTCATGCAGACTGTTTTCATATGTATTGGGTGTGCCCCAAGGTGGAAGGTTTCTGGAGGGCTGTAGCAAAACTGTTGGAAGAAATTACTCAGCTTCCCCCTGAATTGACACCCCAGAGGAATCTGTTTTGCGACATAAGAAAACGTTCTAAAAAAACTAGAAGATTGTTCAACATTTCTTGCGCTGTTGCCAAAAAATGTATTTTACAGAAATGGAAAAGCGCTGCGCCACCCAGTATGAACCAATTCCTACAAGAATTAACACACGTTAATGAATCAGAGGAGCAATTTGTTTTGACCCAACCTACGACATGCAGACCCAAAGACATCTAGGACCCGTTTCGAGTCTACCTGTGCAATAGGATTGCTGATGATGACCTGTCACCATAATATCGTTTTGTAAAAATGTATTGAATAAGTTTACTCCTGTTGTGTCTTTGAATTGAACTGTGCAATGGTGCCGTATATCTTTCTGTGACCACTAATAAAAAAAGAGTTTAAAAATAAAATCTGAAATACTTGTCCTCGAAAATCTGAGCGGCCAGAGAAAGCAACAACAGCCACATTTTCGATGGCACCTGGACAAAACCGCATTAAACATCACAATGAATGCATGTTATTTGGGAATGCAAATTAACTCCAACATAAACGACACCCCGTGGGTCGAAAGAACCAAAAGAAATGCTATGAATTGGCAATCCAGGCAGCCGTTTTAAATAAAAAAAACAGCAATTACTTGCTGAAGCTAGCTCTGGCTTTTTATAAACAAAAAGTGGTTCCTGCACTAATTTTTGGTGCTGAATGCGCATTAGGCTGCCCACAGGTCCTATGGAGTACTCTTGAGAACATCTTTTGGTCCAGAGTTCTGAGCCTACCTAAAGGAACGCTTACAGCTTGTATCCGACACAAACTTAGCCTAACATCCATCAAAGCTCAAGTGTGTTGGAACATGCTTTCCTTATACACAAAAACTCCTATACAATTCGAGATCCTGCAAAATATAGGCCCGTCAACAAGAACTCCGTCTTCGCGCTATGGGTAAACCGATGCAGAGACCTAATGTCTGAACTTGACATCAACATGGACACACTACAAACAAACCCAGAGCTTGCAAAAAAAATGCTATGGATACGCGATTGGTGTACGACCTGTGAACAAAAAAGAGCCCACCGTATAATGAAAAGTGTTCCATATGATAAAAGAGCCCTCAATGAAACTCAACATTTTTGGAAACTATTTCCAGATCGACAATGAATAAGAATCTACATGAAGTCTTGCTTAAACTTGTTTAAAACAAAACAAAGAACAAGTATCTGGTCAGAAACCAGTAACACGATTGATCGATGTAGACTATGCAAATCCAATGAAGAGACGCTGAAACATCTAACGTTATTTTGCCGGCAATTCGTCATGAAAGAACGAAACACTTGGGAAGTTTGACATCGAAGCGTCCGACGTTAAGCGCAGAAGTTTGGTGGCAGGTAATGTTTGACGAGACCGACAGGTCCCTAACCATAGCATCAACCTCTTTTATGGGAGAAATCTTGTCACGATTCCAAACTTTGAAGGAGGACTTGTAAACAGCATTTATAACATGTAGTATGACAATCTGAAGCGCTCCCATAAATTGAAGGGAATTGCACATGAATGTAAATGTATTTTAAAGGTTTGTAATAAACCATATAAAATAAAAAATAAAAAAAATTAGGCATTTATTAACTTCGAAATAAACGGTGCAAGGTCTCTCGCTGCATCCTTGATGATTTGAGCTGGACATTGATCACCCTGACAGTTTGATGGTTTAAGGGAGAGTATGACCCTTTCACTCTCGAGAATGGAGACTTTAGAGAAACTGAAGCGTGGGGGAGGTGAGTTATGAGAAGGGGCGGGAGGGTTGTTCAGTGCTGTTGTGGTAGTTATGGAGGCTTTTTTTTGGCAATTTGATCTTGGAGAGTGCTGACTTTGTTGGCTAGTGCTTGCTGAATATTACAGCACCAGGATTTGTCTTTCACGCAATTGTCTTGCACTGGGATGGGTGCTTCTAATTCTGTCAGAATTACGAATAATTCCTTCATATTCCAGTTAGCTTGCAAGATTCTGGAATTGTAATTTTCACGTTTGTCAGGCGTATTTCCCTCTTGTATGGAGAAGATATATTGCTGAGGTTAGTTTTATTTTCCAAGGAGGGGAGTAGTCTCCAAGGGGCCCTGCATTGTCTCTTTTCTGTTCGCAGTGATTTCAAGTGTGGAGTGTACCATGAATTGAGGTGGGCTTTGGGCTTACTTTGTCTCATTTTTAGTGGGGCAATGGAGTCAAGTGATGTGGTCATGATTTTGTTATGCTCATTGACTAGCGAGTTGGGTTCCATGCTCTCCGGTAGAGAGTTGAGGGTTGGATGAAGAAGGGCTAGTAATTTATCAGTTGTAATATTCTTTTTGTTCCTTGTCGGAATGGGGGAGTCGATATAGTGTGTTAGGCAGTGGGCCTTTTAGTTGCTAAAGTAAATGTCAGGAGATGGTGGTCTGTCCAGACCTGTGGGGTTATAGCCGAGATTGATACATTACAATTATAATCTGCCAACCAGTCGAGTATTCTCCCTTTGTTGTGTGTGGGTAAGTTCACTCTCTGGGTGAAGCAAAGTCCAGTCAGCGTGTTTGCAAAGCTTGTTGCCTGTTGGTCTTTAGGGCCATTGAAGCCCAGGTTAAGGTCACCTAACAGTAAGACTTGAGATGTAGTTTTTAAGATGTCTGAAAGAATGGTGGAGATGACCTCCTCAAATGACCCGATGGGACCTGGGGGTCTGTATATGAGGTGGATGTTGAGAGTTTGGGAATTGGTAGTACATAGTTTGGCTGTGAGAGTTTCGCAGGATTTGATATCAAGGGATGGGGCAAGTCTTAAAGATAACTCAGATTTACCAATGAGAGCTATGCCTCCTCCACAAGCATCACGTCTGTCTGCTCTTAAGATAGTATCATTATTGGGAATCACTAGCATAAGGGCAGGGCCTGCGGCAGCGTGTAGCCAAGATTCGCAATTACCAGAAAGTTTGTTTTCAACTTATATAAGGTCGAATATCTCTGTGGCATGTGTGAATAGTGATCTGGCATTTATTAGGGCACATTTGAGGTCAGTGGAAGATCTAACTAGTGATGGTTGGTGTAAAGGACTAGTAGAGGCTAGTCTGGAGAGGCTCCTATTGGTTGTAGGTCAATGAGAGGTATGGTAGATCGGACTTTAGTACAAGAGGGGTCAATCAAGGAGTGAGATCGTAAGGTCTAGGTTGGTCGAGGATCTGGCCAATGGTTCGAATAGTTTAGCTTACCTAGAACGGAGTCTTATATTTCTCAGGGCGGTGGAATATGGTATAACGGCGTAAGGTGGTCCCTGATAAGGGTTCAAATTATTTGGCAATTGATTATAGATAAGGTTATTATGGTGAGATGGAGTGGTAAGCAAGGTCATTGTCATGGGCTTACAGTATGGTGTTAGTACACTAGTAAGTTTGATGGAGCTGGCTAGTGGGCCTAGTATTAGTAGGGGGGCAAGGGAGACCAGAAATAGTACAGCAATGTACATCTTAGTTTGGCGTTTGGTGTGGCAGTGTTGCACTATTTCTATGGCGAGACACAATAGGTTGTACCAAGTATTGGCCGCACAGGTTCTAGTTGGTAAATCTATGCATGTACACTGATTATGACTAAGTCTAGGCATTTATATGAATTATGAGGCTATTGGATATTTATTGATACCTACTGTCGGAGCATAATCAACTGGCTCAAAGATGCTGACATCTAGGTCGGCCTATGACACCTAATATCATGTAAATATTCTAGCTACTAGTCACATTACTGACAGTCTCCTGCACCTTTATATACTTCTACTCTATGGACCATGACTTTTCCATGCTCTCCATGTGCCTCCTTTCTGACGGTAGACTGAACTACATGTATGTATATATCCTGTATGTATATAATTGCCTGTGTGTAACTAAACTGCCTTTTGTAAGTGAACACTATAATGTGTAACCAAGCCGTGAGTGATCTTATGCTATGTGCCTTGATACCTACGGGTCTGGAGCGCAATACAAGTAATAAAACAAACAAACAAACATGGCTGTAGATAGTGTGAGAAGGGAGGTAATAGGTTGCAAAGTGGCTACAGACTAGAGGCTATGAAAACTGAGGCATATATAGAATATAATGCAGTACAGTTTACAAAGAGGCCACAGTACAATGCAATACAGTTTACAGAGAGGTCACGTGTGCAAAGGGGCTATGAGCACTGAGGCATATATAGAGTATAATGCAGTATAGTTTACAAGGAGGCCACGTGTACGGAGAGGCCATAAGTACTATGGCACAAATGCAATGTAATGCAATACAGTTTACAGAGAGGCTGCATGTGCGGAGGGGCTATGAGCTCTGAGGCATACAAAAATAGACTGCAATGCAGTTTACAGAGAGGCCGTGTGTGCGGAGGGGCTATGAACCCTGAGGTATAGAGGAGTATAATGCAGTACAGTTTACAGGAGGCTGCATGTACAGAGAGACTGAGTACTATGGCACAAATGCAATACAGTTTACAGAGAGGCCACGTGTGCGGAATGAACACTAGGCACAAATAGGGAACAGTGCTGCAAGGCAAAGTATAGTGCGGTGGAAGATTAGCGATTGTTGTTGGTGGGTTTATGGGTTTCCCTTGGCATCAATGCTGAAATCAGATTATGTGAGTCATCTTATAAGTGAAGTGTAGAAGGTGACTGTATGTGGTAAAGCAGCCATTAGTTGTATTGTAAAGATCTAAGTGCGCAGTATGCAGCTATGGAAGGCTGCGTCAAGTATGTGGCGGCAATGCTAGAGTATATGAGTCGAAGAGTAATCTCACCCAGACAGTGTCTAATGGATCAGGAATCCAGATGGAATGCAGGTGATCACCTGGAGGCACTCTGGACATAAGGTGTATAGAGGTAGAATGGAGCTCATGCGGGTAAAGAGACTGGGCTGCTTGCAGCGCGGCAAGCTCAGTCAGCACCGGCCTTACTCGAAGGCCAGCTTGCGCCTGCCGGTGGCGTAATCAGAAAACACAAAAAACACAAGTTCCAACCTAAGAAATTAGACAAACTTTCCACTTACAAAAGTACACTTTCTCAATTGTACTTTTGCAAAAATGTTTTTTGTTGAAACCTTTAAGTGGAAAGTTTGTCTAATTTTTTAGGTTGGAACTTGTGTTTTCTGATTACACAATCTGCTTGATAACAAAACCTGCAACCTTAATAGGCTCTGTTACAGTTCGTTCATACACTGACACAGGTGGGCAGCGCAGACAGTGAGGTTCTCCTTGTTACTCATTGTTTGAAGGGGTCTCTAAGAAATTACCCTTCTGGCCCTCACTGCTGATGCATACCCTTCAATAATCTAATATTACTTAAGACATATACGGAGAGCTTATTTACATCTTGCTTTGTGCACACCTCCTATCATAGGATACTTTCTCAGACAATGCAACTATATACCTGTACAGCATTGTAACCTAAGCTGGAAATTGAGTCCTTTGTGTTTTTTTTTGTTGAGTTTTCTCTTTTTTTAATGAAAATGTTATTTTAGATTATAGTATTTACAACCAAAAACATTCAAAGGAAAAACAGTAATCGTAACAACAAGTTCACAGTGTATATCCTGTACATATTTACAATGTCCTACCCTCCCACCCAATCCCAGGATTCACATAATCATAGAGTATTAATCAGTATATTGTGAGGAATTTCCCCCATATTTTCTCAATTAGAGCAAGCTTTCTGTCTCTCCAAAAAATTACTCTCTCCATCTCTGCCAAACTATGCATTTCATCAATCCATATCTCAATCAGAACTGGGTTCATCGTCTTCCAACCCCTCAATATAATTTTTTTTCCCACCATAGCGCCCCGATAGATCCATTTCTTCTGACATGTGGACAATTCCTCCAGTAGAACATCACTACATCACTAGGCAATCTTTTCATCTAACACAACCTCACAGATTCTACCAAACCAAAAGCCCCTCACTCTGGTGCAGTTCCGTAACATATGTTCCAATGTGCCAATGTCGTGTACACATGCCCAACAATCAGAACTGTCAGCCATGCCTCTACTAAATAACCTTTCCAGAGTCCAATAGAGCCTATTGATGATTTTAATTTGGCGGGACCTCTCCGTCAAACTTAAAGAGCAGAGCCTTGTGTTCGCACACATACGTGACCTGTGATCTTCATCAATGGGACTCCCAATCCTCCTACCCTACTCCTCCCTCAACAAAACATTGCTTTTAAATTCTCCTACAATCAATCCATAGACACGATAAACACGACTTACCAGACCACACCCACCCACTTTTGGTTTTTGCCAAAGTTCGTTAACATCTAGGCTTCTCTCCAAGTCAGCCTCGCCAATTGCTTTTCACATTTTTCGATAATCACTCATACAGAAATTAGAAATATTAAATTTAGATTGTAATCCTCTTGCACTCATCCATCTTACGTTCTCAAAAAGGTTGTTTAACCATTGTATACAGGCTAGAAACCACTCCGAACAAAACAAAGTCTTACCCTCCCATTTAACACTCGGATTCAACCAGATAGAGGCATTAGGATCCCTCAATGCGTCATATCCCAAACAGTTATTCAGACTCATCAAGGAACTGAATAGACCTTTAGTCGAGGGTTTTTTCTGTACAGTCGTTAATAAGGCCCTAGGTAGTAAAGGACCAAAATGACTACTCTGCACAAACCCATTCACTAGGATTTGGCTTCATAAATTCCATTAAGGCTTGTGACATAAAAGCCAAATGGTAAGCCCTATAATTAGGTACACCCAAACCACCTTTTTCCAAGGGCAATTGTAATTTACATATCTTTAGCCCTGGTGGCTTCCGATCCCATAAAAAACTTTGAGTAAGTCTATCCAATTCTAGCCAATAACCATTGGAATCATGCTAAGCACGTAATTACTTCTTGGCATGGAAACCATTTTCAGCACATTTACTTTCCCCCATAAGGACAAATGCAATACGCTCCATCTCTCCAAATGCATTTTATATGCAGTACAAACCATATTCATATTTTCTTTAATAAAATCACTGATATTGGGCAAAATCCACACTCCTAAATACAGCAATTTTCTTGCACAACACTTAAATCCCCATTGTGTAACAAAAGTCTTGTCACAGAACGGTACCAAGGGTAGGACCTCTGATATGGCCCAATTTATCTTATAACCTGAGAATTGATTAAAGGTCGACAAAATATCCATAAGTATGGGTAATGAAAGCCTAAGATTCTTAAGAACCAACAACAAATCATCGGCATATAACCAGACTTTTTGTTGTATGCCCCAACAACTCACACCTTGCAGACCCCTTTCCGACCTTAGTGCTACCGCTAATGGTTCAATACCAATGACAAAAAGTAATGGGGATAAGGGACATCCCTGCCTTGTTCCTCTCTCTAATTCAAACATTTCAGATCTTAGTCCATTGGTATTCACATCAGCCGTTGGCTTGGAATATAGCAGTTTTATCCAAGAAATGTACGTAGAGCCAATTCCCATTTTCTCCAGGACCCTAAACAGAAATTGCAAATGTACCCTGTCAAAGGCTTTTTTAGCATCTAAAGAGTCTTCCATTGACTCAGTAGCCACATATATGGTTCGTAATAGATTTCTAATGTTACTGGAGGTACTTTTCTCCTTTACAAAGCCTGATTGATCAGGATGAACAAGTTTGGCAACAGATCTTCTAGTCTTAAAGCAAGTATTTTTGTCAATATTTTTATCAACATTGAGTAGACTAATTGGTCTGTAGCTTGAAGCTAAAGTCTCATCTTTTCCTTTTTTCAAGAACACTGATATCATAGCATGTTGTGTTGTTGGGGGTGGGGGGAGTAAACCCCCTGAAAGGGATGATGTAAACATGTTCAATAAGAGAGTCAGTAACCATCTGTGCAATTATACTGGTAGTCCCTCTGGTCCAGGAGATCTTTCTGTATTTAGTTTACCTATTGATCTCTTTATGTCGTCCAGCATTGTATCGTCATATAGAGTATTTGATTCCACATCAGTGATCTCAGGAAGTAGCAATCCTTCCAGGAATCCACCATCATCCATAGAAATATATGGTTCATTTTTGTATAGATCTCTGTAAAAAAGTCTTGAAAACCTTATTAATTTCTTCTGGTTTGAACGTGATTAGACCATCTTCCCCTCGGATAGAAGTAATTGTTCGTTCTGACTCCCTTTTCCTGAATCTAAATGGCAACCATCGATCACATTTTTCCCCTTTCTCAAAGTAATTACATCTCTGCTAAAAGAACATCTTATCCGCTCTATCTGAAATTAGATTTTTCAACTCCAATCTCAATTGTTTAAGTTTTTGGATCAAAACTGAATTAGCGGGACTAACCACCAAATCCCTTGTGATATCTTTAATGTTTGACCCCAGTTCCAGATATAGTCTGTCAGATCTTTTCTTCAAACCACTTGCCAAACTGATGAGCATAACACGTATCGTACACTTGAATACTTCCCAAACAATGTCAGGTCTGACTTCCCCTGTGCAATTTTCTTTCACAAAGTAGTCTATTTCTGTGGCAATTTTGTCCATTTCCTTTTCATTATCCAGCACCCTGGCATTCAGCCTCCAAGTATAATGTTTGTTCAAAGCAAAGTCTAGTTTCACATCCATGGCAACATAAGCATGATCTGTCAATATTATATTTCCAATTTTGGTTGTTAAATAGTTTTCCTAAATTCTTCCTGATGTTAGTAACATGTCTAACCGTGAATATAGCCTATGCGGCCCTGAATAAAAGGTGTATTCTCTGGCCATCAGATTTCCATTCTCCATCCATCTTTCAAATTATGTTCCTCCAAAAGATCTTTCAGAGCTCTGGAGTGCAACAATTCTGCTACATCTAGAACCAGACCTATCCATATCTTGATCCAGAACCGTATTAAAACCCCACCTAATGCAATGTTTCTTGACCCCAGATCTTGAATGATTTGAGCAACGTTCCTGAAAAAGGAGCCATCATCTACTGTAGGTGTGTATATATTACAGAAAATTACCTCTGTGCCTTGAATATTTGTCAGAATGGCAACATTTCTACCTTCACTTTCATTAATTTCTTTTAAAAAACTTTAATAGGGGCATTTTACCTAATCAAGACCGCCACTCCCCTAGACCTTGAGGTAAACGTGGACCCATACACTCTTACAACCCATCCTTTCTTCAGATCATCAAGCTCCTCCTTCATGAGGTGCGTCTCTTAAATAAGACACACATCGCCCTTCAGATCATTTAAATAAGACATGACTTTTTTCCTTTTTTGTACATTGTTAAAGTCATTCACATTCCAAGTGACAACTCTTAAATTACTATCCATTCAGCACATCAGACTGAGCACCAATTCCAAACTTTTTAACCACTCAATACTTGGCTATGGACCCTCTATAGAGTAGATAGATGTGATCCCCACCCCCCCACCCCAATGTAGATGCAAAACAAGGAACAGCGTAAAATATGAACTTGTATACCACATTCCAAGATGTCCAGCGCCCTGGGCACCTCTCCTAAATTAACAGAACTCTAAATCATTGAGAAACACTTAGTAAATAACAACACCTAACCCAAACCTATACCCACAACCCATTCATTAAGAACCAATGTCATTCCCACCTCCCCCTTCCAATACAGTCCTTTGCGTGTTTTGCTGCTGAGTCTCTCTCCAGAGTGCTGCCGCGGAAGCCTGCCAGAAGTCCCCCCCAACCAAGGAGCAGGAACAAGGGTCTGCATCACTGCATCAGAAAGGAATCGAGCTGTAACCGCTTAAATTCTAAGGTACTGTGGGGTTTGGGGTATAACAACCTTTGGCCATTTGTAGTGCTTCCTGGCTTGGGAAGTATTATTTTCACCCATCTAAAGTTGACCTCAACTCACCTGTGCAGGCCTTCCAGCTTGTACTCCAACAGGTAGACTCCTCTTGAGCTCCTGAGAATTTTTCAAAGACCTCCTGAATGTTTGATTAACATTTTGTAAGAAAAGCTGCATCAGAACTGGAAGTGTCCCATTGACTTTGGCTGTCCTGGTTTCCAAAAAGCTCCTCTTCTGAACCGTATTGGCTTACAGGTTTTAATTGTTGACACTATTATTGCTGGGATAAAAGAATATGTAAGTGTTACTTTGAGCCTTGTGTTTACTGATTTAATTGTGCTACTCTACAGCTCACATTACGCCTCGTAAGATGAGCCTGGCTGCTCAGCCACTCTAGTGACATGTGTAGTACAGGTCTATATTAAGAGTTGGGTGCCTAATACCAAGAGATAAGTCTTGTTAAATCCCACACCAGTTGGACTTTACAAAATATTACCCAACAAACATCACACAGGCTATCTCCCTAGTCTCTCTGTCTGGGAACTGGAAGGGGGGGCCTGCACAACCAATACCGTTCCCTTTAGAAAAGTCAAAATATTTGGAAATGTCATTGCCTTATTTTGCATATATTAACTTCAGTCCCATTAGCTAGTTACCCCACCTGCCCCTTCTTAAAGAAAATTATGCAAGGGGGCGCTAGTGAGCCCGACCAAGATGGCCGCAGGCCCGTGAAGCTCTCCAGCACGTTAGCAATCCGGCATAAAATCCTGCGGTCTCAGCGGAGGCTCTCCTGTTCCCTCGGTGGCATCGGTGACAGCGTTGTGTCAGGCTCCCGTGGAGATATCCTTTGTGTGCAAAATCGACCGGCAAGGCATCACACGGACTGTGCGTCCGCCCCGGGGAGGAGTGGAGGAGGTGCGAGCATGCAGAAGCGTGGTGGGGCGGCTTTCTGGAGCCACTGCCTCAGAGGAGCCTGCTGTAGGCGGCAGGCGAAGTGAAGTGCCCTCCCCCGCTCGGTCGTCAGCAGCTCGACAAGCGGGGCCAGCGGGGGTGTCCCTCGGTGGAGGAATGGGCTGAAGAGGAGAGTGTCGGCTCGCTCTGGGCTGAGTGGGCGGCTCGGTGGTGGAACGAGGCGCGATGGAGCGGGCTAGGGCCTCTGGCGGGCGTGGTTGCCACGAAGAGGTGAGGGGAACATCGGCGGCGGCTGCCTCCCCCCGGGTGGCAGCCCTGTGCGCGTCTGGGGATGCGGGGGGCTAATACCCATTGCTGACGGGGGTCCCGGGTCGGGTGAAGCAGGGCTGATCGTCTGGCTCCGGGGCACCCGCCCCCCCCCCTGTTATCTGAATCCCGGCTTTCTATGGCAGCTCTGCAGATGGTGTTACGGGAGGCCGGCTCTGTCGCCGGCGGTGCCGGTGCTTAATAATGAAGAGGCCTGCACTTTACGAAGACTTTGGTGGACTGTAGGGCTACATGCCCCGATTGACTTGCAAATAGAGGGCCTGGTGGTCGAACCCGTGTGGTGCGGCAGGAGCACAGTGCAAAGACCTGGAGCGGACTTGGGGGTTCCGCCGGCACCCGGGGTGACACGCGCTGGAGGCGGCTGACGCCTGTCCCGAGAGTGGCGGTTGGCACCCACTGAGCTCTTGTGAGAGCAGCTCGAGTGGTGTTGCCGGGCGCCTTGAGTTGTGCCTCCACGATTGGTCAAACGGGGTGGGGGGGATCGTGGCCCACTTGCAGAACGCTCTATGGTTTGGTGGGTGCTCGGGGCCATCCCTCCTCCCATGCCTTCGCTCTAAACACTCGACTACTGGAATGCTTGGGAGAGTAGAGGACCTGCGGTAATTCTCGGGACTGTGCACAGCGGCAGTTGGGAAGATTGCGCTGTTGGAAGGTGGGGCCCCGGTTGGATAGTGTGGGGCTGGGCTGGAATCTGCTCTGAGTGGTCTGTGCTTTTCCCCTCACCGTGAGGGACCGGTCCCTTGGGATTCTTGGGGATTGCCTCCCTCCCGGTACAAGACTCCTGCTGGACTCTGGGCCCCTGGATCAGGTGACAGGAGTGAGAGTGGCCCCGGCCATCACTCCCAGCATAAGATTACTGGGTTCTGGTTTACGCACCGAGCATGCCCAAGTCGGGGAAAGGGGGCAAGCAGCAGTCCAAATTAAATTTCGGGATGTCTGCGCAAACCAAGAGTGGATGTTCGATGGGCAAAGTGGTGCAGACGCCGGATACGGGGCCCGAGTCAGATCCGGTTGCTGCTTTTCAGGACATTAAAGCTATGCTGTTACAGCTACAATCGGGGATACAATCTTTGGATGGCAAGCTAGATACCCTGACGTGTAAGGTGGATCACATGCAGGTCCGGTTGGACAAACATGGGGAGAGGCTGGACGAGGCGGAAGGGCGACTGTCGGGAGTAGAAGCTGTGGCAACGGCGGTCTCCGGCGAAATGGCAGAGGTCACAAAAGCCCTGAAAGAGCTCCAGGAGAAGCAGGATGACCTCGAATCGAGATCCCGCTGGAATAATATACGCATTGTCGGCTTATCTGAATCGTCAGGTCGAAGTGATATTGAGGCATGGGTTGAGGAAATCCTGCGGGAAACCTTGGGTTCGGAAGGCTTTTCCCCGCTCTGTGTGGTGGAGCGGGTGCACAGGATTCCCAGTGGCCGGAGACCGATCCCGGGAAACCCGCCTCGTCCGCTGATTGCCCGACTGCTGAATTATAGAGATAGGGATGTGGCGCTGAGGAAAGCCAGAGAGAAAGGTACTTTGTTTTACAAGGGTGTTGTGATCAAACTATTCCCAGACTTTTCTGATAAAGTGCAGGCTGCCAGGAAGTCTTTTTTAGAGGTCAAGAAACGACTGAGGGATAAAGGTCTGCAATATGCAATGTTGTTCCCAGCCAAGCTGCGGGTGGTCCATGATGGGAAGTCACTGTTTTTTCAGTCCCCGGAGGAAGCCTCCTCTTTTCTTGATATGTTGCCGAGGTCTCCTAGATCTCGGATGGGTGAGGCCTGATTTTCTCTACCATTAGGGACGCTGGTTGCTGTTGCCGTTGTTTCGGGCAGTTTATGATGGATTTGTATGCCGAGACAATTATCCTGGGTGGTGCGAAGGAGGGTTGGGCTCGTAGTTTCCCCCCTGAGCGCAAGCTATTTCTATACATGTTGACGGTTGTTGGGGTGCTGGAAGGTTGGGGGTTCCAGCGTGGGTGGGGGGGGCCTTTGTCGGGGGGTGGGGTGAGGTGGGGTAGGGGAGGAGCGATCACTGATGAGTTGGGGGGTTGTCGGTAGGATGGGGAGGAGGGAGAGGGTGGAGGACCGACGATACGCATTGGGGACCGGGGGACCAGCAGGGTTTATTGGAGCAGGGGTTGTGTGCAATTCTTTATTTACTGATGGCAACAATACATTTTATGACCTGGAATGTTAGGGGTCTTAATAGTGTGCCCAAATGCTGGAAAGTTTTGCAATATTTGGAGCCGCATACGATAGAGGTGGCCTTCCTTCAGGAGACCCATTTCACACCAGGATCTGAGTCTAGATTTGGTAAGAGCTGGGGGTGCCATAAACATTTTTCTTCTTATTCCTCTTATTCTAGGGGTGTGGGTATCCTGATACATAGATCGGTAGGGTTCAGGTTTGTCAGGGTGATGAGAGATATGGAGGGCAGGGCCCTGATTGTGCAGGGGGTCATCCAGGGGAGATTATATACTTTGATATGCTATTATGGCCCTAACCAAGACACCACTGAGCCTCTAGACTGGACAGAGCGGCAATTGGGGATGCTTCCTGAGGGAGAAATTATTTGGGCCGGGGACTTCAACTCTGTTTTAGATGCATCCCTGGACAGGATGGGGAGTGCTGTGTGCCCAGTTACTAGGACTTCTATTAAAATCCGTGGCATGTGTCCGGTGTGGGATATTGCTGACAATTGAAGGGTGTGGAATCCTGGAGTAAGCCAATTCACACATTACTGAGCACCGCACGGCTCGGCTAGATTATTTCCTGGTGTCCAGGGCGACCATGGGTCGGTCCGCTGGGGTGGGTATTCTGGCCCGTACCCTGTCGGACCATGCTCCAGTTTTGCTGTCGATCCGTTTGGAGGGCTGGAATAAGGTGTGGCCTCCCTGGAGGTTCAAGAAAGGTGCTTACGGATAAGGGGCCTCATTCCGAGGCTGGCGGTAAGGGTTAACGGTCACCGTTAACGGCAACGGTGACCGTTAACACTTACCACCATATTCCGAGTTCCCTTTTGCGGGTTGGCATTTAACGCCTGCTTTTAGCAGGCGTTAAAAATCCAACCCGCAAAGGGACCTTGGAGTAAATTACGGCACCGTAATTTACGGTGCCATAATTTACTCCTTCCCCATTCCCATTGAGCCCTACGGGGGCAGGAATGGGGATGGGGAACCGGTATGGTGAATGGGGAATTACCGGTCCCTCCAACCTTGGAATGGACCGGTAATTACTCCATTCACCATGCCGGATTTCCATGGAGTAAATAGCTCCATGATTGCTTACCATGGTGCTCTTTACTCCATGGATAGCGCCAGCCTCGGAATGAGGCCCAAGGTCTTTAAGGAGGAACTAGCGAAGGCCATATATGCATACTTTGAGGTTAATGAGGGGGCGGTGTCACCTGCTGGCATTCTGTGGGAAGGATTCAAGTGTGTGATAAGGGGCGAATGTTTAGCTAAAGAGCTGGGGATCCAGAAAAAACTGCGGAGAGAGCTGACCACTACAGAGGAGGAAATTCGGGTGCTGCAGGAGGGGGCCCCCGTCCCAAATTGGACTGAACAGGGTGCCATTAGGCGGAAGCTGCAGGAGTATCAGGCGCTGGCGCAGAGGGAGATTAAATATATGTGGCACAGAGCTGCTCCTCTGCGATATGGTAAGGGACAGGTCCCGGGGCGGTCACTAGCTCATATTACCCGATTGGGGGGGCGAGATAATAGTGATTAGGGATGAGAAGGGAGTTGACCATTATGACGAGGGCATTGCTCATGAATTTGGGGAGTTTTATGGTCGCCTATACTCATCACAGTTCACGGCGACGCGGGCGGACCTGGAGACGTTCCTCAATGAGGTGGGAATATATTGGTGCTCAGAGGAACAGAGGGAGAAGCTGAACGGGCCAGTGACATTGGAAGAGGTGGTGGGCGCTATCAAGTCTCTGCCAGGCGGGAAGTCTCCGGGCATGGACGGCTTTACAGCCGAATTCTATAAGTGCTACGCTGAGAGCCTGGCACCGCGCTTGTTGTCAATGCATCAGGAGGTGATATCCATGGGGCGCTTACCAGACACACTTAGGGAGGCCGTAGTAGTCGCGCCTTTGAAGCCCGGGAAACCTGAGGGGGACTGTTCATCTTATCGCCCAATTTCGCTCATCAATCTTGATAATAGGATCTTAGCAAAGGTTATAGCGAGGCGACTTGCGCCGCTGATGCCCACCTTGGTGAGGGCGGACCAGGCGTGATTTATTACGGGTCGGTCGACTTCTTTCGGATTGCGGAGGATGTTCGGTCTGATGCCAGTGCTGCCGGAGGAAGACACGGTTGTGGCGGTTCTGTTGGATGCCACCAAGGCATTTGATTCCGTTGAATGGTCGTACCTATTCACGGTTTTACAAAGGCTGAGCCTGGGTAGATTTTTCATATCTTTGGTGTCACTTCTATACACTGACCCGGTAGCTAGGGTAAGGGTGAACTAGCGGAATACCAGGGTACTACCGCTTGAGCGGGGGACGCACCAGGGGTGCCCGCTGTCTCCTTTGCTCTTCGCCCTGGCGATAGAGCCTTGGGCGGAGTGGGTCAGTGAGTTTCATCTACAGCGAGGGGTTCAACTGCATTCGCATAATGTGGTTATATCGTTATACGCGGATGATATGGTCCTATTCATTCGCCATCCTGAAATTAACCTAGACCTGATTATGTCGGATCTACGACGTTTTGGCGAGCTTTCGGGGTTGCGCATAAACACCAGCAAGTCAGTTATCTTCCCATTGATGGGTGGGGTGTCTCCCTTTCGAGATAATTGGGATTTCCAATGGGATCTACAGAGTACTCGATATTTGAGGGTCACGGTGGCGAGGGAAGAGTAGGTGGTATAAGCTAGGAACTATGTGGAGGCGTTAGATTCGGCTAAACTGGCGATGACGAGTTGGACCTCACTCCCGCTTAATCTATACGGCAGGATTTCAGCGGTCAAAATGACTATTCTCCCTAAATTTTTATATATGTGTTTCTGAATGTGCCTATAAGGGTATCCCAAAAATATTTTCGGGATCTCCGGTCTTCGGTGCTGAATTTCGTCTGGGCGGGTAAGAAAGCTCGGATTTCTTGGGAGAAGCTTACGGCGCCAGTTTGTGAGGGTGGGCTGGCATTGCCTGATTTTGAGTTGTATTATAAGGTGGCACCAGCCAGCTACCTTCGGTACTGTTACGGAATGGCAGCGGAACATCGACACGTGGAGATTGAGAGATCAGTCGCGTCCCCTGCATTGTTGAGGTCGGTCATTCTGACAGCCCTGAGCCACTCCCGGACTCCCCGGAATTTGGTGGGACCGACATGCTGGGCTTGGGCGTTACTGGAGAGGGCTCACAGTGGTGGTCTTCTCTATTCACCGAAACGCCCACTGTTGTTTATTCCCGGGATTCCCCTGACTAGCGAGGCGGGTTATGTGGCTATGATGAAACGGTTGGGAGTTAATGCTTGGGGAGAGCTGTTCCCCGATGGGAAGTTTGCTTCCGTTGATCAACTGACGGAAAGGGGGTCTCTGTCGGCATTGGATGTGTTTATGTACTATAGATTGAGAGTGACGCTGCAGGGGATGTTTCCTTCCTTTCCTGAACTGCCTGGGGTTGCTGTGATGCTTGATAGGGTGATTGGGGGAGACATAGGGCGGCGTATACTCTCCCAATTGTATGGCTTGGCCTTGAGAGGCAGGTCTAGTGCTGGGTTATCCTCGAAGGGGTTGTGGGAGAGGTCCTTAGGGCGGGAAATACAAGACGATGTCTGGGAGTACTGTTGCATGATGATCAGGAAGGGGGCGGTTAATTTGAATTACAAGTTGATTCACTTTAAATTTTTGCATCAAGGTCACTATTGCCCAGCTCAGCTAAAGGGCTATTTTCCTCAGAGACCGGGAGCATGCCTCCGTTGTGGTCAAGAGATGGCTGGTTTTCTACAAGTGGCTTGGGAGTGCGTGGAACTGGAGCACTTCTGGCAACGGGTGTTTGGGGTAATTGGGGATATTGTAGGGCAGTGCCTCGCTCCAGACCCTGTAGTGGCCCTGTTGGGATATACGAAACAGATGCCTAAAGGGACTAGGAAATTGGTGGGTCTCCTCTTGATTTTGGCAAAACGCCGGGTGGCCATGGGGTGGGGACAGAGGCAAAGCCCGACGGTTGAGCAATGGTCGCGAGACATACTGTACTGTAACGATATGGAGACACGGTTGGGTGCGCTGCGGGGAGGACATCAAGGTGACAGCCAAATGTGGGATGCGTATACAATGTACCGTCTCGGTCAGTCGGGAGGGGAGGACTCTGCATCTCCTGTGGCGCAAGGATCCTTCATGTAAGTTGGCCCGAGGGCAAGATCTCAGAACGCTCTCTGAAAACAGAACTGCGGATTAGACCGTTTGAACGCTATACCCTCATGGGTGGGGAGGACAAATTGGAAGGGTTGTATGCAGAACAATAGTTTTGTGGTTTACCCGGCCCCCTAGACTTCTCTGGGGTTGCCTTCATATGCGTACCGGGGGAGGGGATGCATATGGGAGGGGGGTTTGGTGATGCATTGTTGGAACGCCTATAAAGAAATTAAAAAAAAGAAAATCATGCAAATATACGCCTTCAAAAACTTCTATGGGTAATTACCAATTACCTATTATTAATATTGATGGTTATTGAATTTTTATTGGGTGCAACACGCCCATAGGCCTCATTGCGCACAAGTGAGAAAAAGCAAAAACAGCAAGGGAAGCATGTCCCACTAGAGCGAAGGGTTCTCCGGGTATTGGCCTTTTCTAGTCTATTTGCTAGATACTGTGGTACCCTGTCAGCGTGAGTATTTTGTGCTGTAATGACACAGTGGAAGCCAGTGTAGGGGCCTTCTGAACTCAGTGATTTGATCCTGTCGACCTAAATCACATATGGCTCTAATGGCCTCATTCTGGCCCGTTTGAAGTGTTTTAAGGTTAGTTGTGAATGCGCGGGCAAGTAAGCTATTGCAATAATCAATCTGTGAGTTCAGTAACGTAGTGGCCAAGGGTGAAAGGTATGCATGGATAGATACAGCTTGATCTGTCTGAGGAGTTTGTTCATGTAGGAACAGGAGGCTTTAACCTGTGCTACGTGTTGCTTCATTGATAGCCCTGAGTCTATAACAACTCGCAGCATCTTAAGAGTTCACCGGAATAACAGCTGGAGATGGAAAAGCAACCATATTTCGGATCAAGCTTTTTTAACCAATGACTAGAGCCGACAATTATCAGCTCAGTTTTCTCCTTGTTCAACACAAGGGAGTTGATGGACATCGATCCCTGTATCAGGCTGTTAATAGTATTGACACAGGTGGAATCAGATTGGTAATCACCAGACCGCTCGAACTCCACAAGTAAGAGTCTGTGGACGGGCCTAGAAACCACCCATGGCAACTCTTGCCCTTCTGGGGCCAAGGAATGAGGCAAACCAGGCAGTGGTATTTTCAGAACAATTGAGCAGTTTACCAAGCCTTTCTAGAAGTAGAGTGTGGTCGACTAAGTTGAAGTTGGCAGAAAGATCTAATAGCATGAGAAGTGCAATTCTACTGCCGCCGCCGATTTCTGCCAAAGTAATTTGTAAGTCCAACATGGGAGTCTCTGCGCCGAGCATAGCACGAAAACCGGATTGTTGGGTACTAAGAAGGCAATTTTTTTCAATATGTTCCTGAAGCTGTAAATATGCAGCGTGATCAAACATTTTAAGGAGGAGGGGGCACTGCCGTGCATTAATGAGAATGGTGGCTTGAATTGAGAGTTCTGTATCCAACAAAAGCTGTCACTGAGAATATCCTGTTTTTATAGCACAATTCGTAAAATTAAACACTGAATCCTGTTCCTGGCTGTAGCGGGGTTACAGCAATCGAGTTACAGGTCGATCTGCATTGAAACAGCAGAATACCGACAGCGAGCACTGCCTCGGGCCTGGCCTCACTGGAGTTCTGGTTCTGTTGGGCTGGTGCACACCGGGACACAGGTCGGCGAAGGGACCCCACTGAAGGTGAAAGCAAGAGGCCTTGAGTGTAGCAGAGCCTCTCCAGACCGATCCTGCTTGGTGTTGCTTGGTGTTGCCAGATCCAAGGATTGGAAGTATAGCTGCATGAGCAGCGGCGAGACAGCGTGTGGTTTACCGGTCGGGCAGTGCTGCACTGGTGGCGGGTACTCGGACACCTTTAAAAGGACACAGAATCTGGGATCAATCCGCTACCCTTGGAGGTGAGGGATGCCAAGAACGGGGGTGGCGAATCAGCATTTAATAGGGCGTTACGAGAAGAGAGTAGCTCTGTGTTGCAGAGATTGAGAAGCTGGACCTTCCCTGGACTAGTGTGGGTCTACGATGCAAAGCCAGACCCTGCATTGATATCAGGAGTGCTGGGCTGAACATTGGAGCAGGATTGGCACTGAGATCCTGGGTAGCGCCTGTTAAGTTGAATAGGAGGCGGGCACACTGGCAGTGAGGGGGGGGAGAACACTTCATAGTGGAACAGTGGAGGATCGTATAAAATGTAAGATTGGCTGGTTGGTGTTCAAATGCATTAACGGTTTGGCACAAAGCTATCTGAGAAATAAATTGAACTTGTACCATTCCTGCTCGGACCCTAAGATCGGAAGACACATTTCTACTTACTATCCCTAGGACAATATGTCTCTCAAGGGGAGATTGTAGATTTTCAGTCATTGGGTCCAGATTGTGGAATAGTCTGCAGCGAAACCGAAGGTAAGCTAACTCTCTCAACATTTTGAGGAGGTTTAAAGACTCTTCAAATATATCCTGTTCTCTTGCCATAATTTCATTAATTTTTCTGTCATGCGACTGATTTTTATATCCAGTTTTTCATCTGCGCCAGGATTCAATTAAGTTTGTTGTGTGCGCGTTTATAAATGTCTCCAAAAAAAAAAAAAATAAACAGTGGGGGCCCTGCTTAAGCTGTAAAGGAAGGCGCTATTATCACCAAGGGCAGCAGCATACACCAAAAGGGCCCGATGGACTCTTCAGGAACACCCCTCAAAGGGAGAAGGGAGCAAATGATGCTTCCTCGGTAGAGCCAGACGGGAACCCGCCCAATGCCCTAAATTTGGATATTAATCCATGCTGTCCTATATTAATAGGACGGCATGCAAGCCTGTTTCGCAACGGTAAATTATAAACTACGATCAACTCCCTATGCACCAAAGTAGAAAAGGAAAGTGGGGGTATAACTGAAGTGGAGGCCAGAGTGTAGGGCCTAGAAGACAACAGAGGAACATGGTTGGGAGCTGCAAATCATCAAAAAGGAACTCCAGGTGATATGCTTGAAGTGCGACAATCTAGATTCCCGTTCATGCCATAATATTAGAATTGTAGGGATCCCTGAGAAGTCAGTCCAGGGCACCATAAAACCCATTGTTGAATCCCCGTTACACTACATTCTTGAAGAGACCCAGTTTTCCTCACATGTCCTGGTAGAAAGGGTACACTGCTCACTCGCCCTGGCCCCCAAACCTGAAGCCCCGCCCGCACCATCATTGCCAGGCTCTTGAATGATCGGGACCAAGATCCGGTACTCTGGCTGGCACGTGAGAGGGGGTCACTTCGATATGCGTCAGCAGGGTACATTTTCTATCCGGACAGCTCTGCGGGAGTACAGACCAACCAAAAGGACATTTGATCATGTCAAGTGGCTACTGCGCGAACAGCAAGTGAGGTATGCCTTGATGTTCCCAGTGAAGTTGCGTGTCCGCCATGGAGGGCAGGCATATGTTTTTGAAACCCCAGAAGAGGCCATAACATACATTGAGAGTACTATCCTGGTGCTGGTAAGGGGTGGGGTGATCAGCAGCCTGGAAGAGCATGCATCGGTATGGGCCACCTCTGGTGACTGACTGCCTTCCAAATGCTGGGTACTGGAGGATCCTGCCACAATCTAGTAATAGTGTTGAGTGCCTTATTGGTCGCTATGCAGTTTGTTCTTTTTGATTTCTAAGAAAGTTGTGGATCACATTGCGCTCCTTGATGTTATGTGGGGAGAAAATTGGGGAATACACAAGTTGGGGTCGATGGTGACGGAGCCGGTGGGGGGGGGGGGTTGGGGTTGGGGTTGGGCTGAAAAAGTCAAAAAGTTGGATGGTCATGCAGAAAGGCGGCAAAAGGTGCAACTTGTGGTCTTTTATTTCAGAATCAGATAACTGTATATGCCAGGTGACGGAGCAAACGGGGGAGGGCTTTATAAGGCTCCTCCTTGGCACTAGTCTGCAGGAGCCAGCCACAGAAGACGGAATGCTGGTCGGGTGGGCAGAGTCCTTTGCCCCCTATCCTCATTTTTGTACAGATTAAAGTTTGTTATCCTTGCAAGATAGACCCTTGGCCATAATTCCCTAGAAGGGTGCATTCATTCTGGTGTGAGCGTGATTAGGGGTAACCCAAAATATTTAAGGGGGTACCCCTGTAAGTTGGACTACCTTTCAGCCTTGATAACCCAATTAAGGCCAGAAAGGTTCTTGCGTATATCAAAACCATTCCATGGGGTTCCAGGCATCCGGGAGCAGTGTTGACCCAACAGGACGTCATATTATAGTCTGGGGTAATTGGGGGGGGGGGGCAGGGAATTAATTTTTATTGGTGAATACCTATAGGCCAAATGTAGATGACCCGGAATTCTATCACCAAGTGCCAAGTGAAATAGGAGACGCGAAAAGGCTTATATTATATGGGCAGTGATTGTAACACAATCCTGGCCTATCAGTTGGACAGAACTACTACCAATCCCAGAGTAAGGTCCAAAATGGGCCAAATCTTACATCAATTGTTAAAATATTGAGCACTTGAGGATGCAGGACGAGTACTGCACCCACATAAAAAGGAATTCACATTCTATTCCTCAGTTCATGATTCAGGATCGTGTATCGATTTATGGTTGATTACTCTGGGATTGCTCCCGATGGTCCAGAAATGTGAGATTCATCCTCGAACGTCAGAACGTGCACTAA
Source organism: Ambystoma mexicanum (assembly GCF_040938575.1). Taxonomy (NCBI): domain Eukaryota; kingdom Metazoa; phylum Chordata; class Amphibia; order Caudata; family Ambystomatidae; genus Ambystoma; species Ambystoma mexicanum. Next base: position 965,338,548 of record NC_090928.1, on the reverse strand, counting down.
ACCATGTCCACTTTGGAGGATGCCTTCTACGTTGTTATGTTATGTTATGTTAATTACACTTATAAGGCGCCAAAGCCCGCAGGCATCCAGGCGCCGAAAGACAGAAGTAGTGGCAGACAGAGCTGGAGTTATTCTATTCAAACAATATAGTCTTCAACTGTTTACGAAAAACAAGGTGGTTTTCTGTCAGGCGCATCTGTGTTGGAAGAGAGTTCCAGGCTTGCGCGCCTCAGACACAAAAGGCCCTACCTAAACCACAAGACCTTTTTATCCGGGGCAAAGCTAACAGAGACCCAGCCGAGGAACATAAGCTTCTTGTTGGTTGATAGACATTTATCTTTTCCTTCAAATAAGCCGGAGTGTTTCCAAAAATACACTTATGACACGTGGTAAGTATTTTAAATTGGATACGAGCTGCCACTGGAAGCCAGTGAAGTTTTCTTCTGACCGCACTGGTGGGTTCCAAGCTTTTCATCTGGAAAACGATTCTAACAGCTGCATTTTGTATCTTCTGCAACTGTTGGATGTCAGCTGTATTAGCTCCCCCCAACAGTGCATTGCAATTATCTATGCGAGGTAGTATTACTGCTCTCACAAGTTTTATGCGATTTTCTACTGAAATCAACGGGGCTACTTGTCTCAAAACCTTTAGCTGGTAGTTCGTATTGGAAGTGATGGCAGTAACATGTGCCTCACTATCCAGACTTTGCTCCATTAAGGTACCCAAAGTCTTAACTTTCTTTACGGTTTTGATTTTAGCACCTTCTATCATAAAACAATTATAATCTGGGCTTAGTTTGAATTGTGCATGCTGGGAGCCGAAAAGCATCAGCTCCGTTTTCGCAGCATTCAAACAGAGCCAATTAGTTGACATCCATTGTTTTATAACTTCATACGCTTCGGCTACTGTTTGTTGGTCAGCCTCATAGTTCCCAGTTATGTTCAAGACTAGTTGGAAATCTTCTGCATAGTTACAGAAAAAGATCCCCAACGATTCTAACTCGATACATAAGGGAAGAATGTAAATATTTAACAGCAGGAGAGAGAGACATGCTCCCTGGGGGACTCCACATGTGATAGTCTGTGGCTCAGAAGCACAGTCACCCCAGTGGACACGAGACTGGCGACCCTCCAGAAAAGATCTGAGCCAAGAAATGGCATTTTTGGAAAGTCCACCTACTGACGCCATTCTGTTGAGCAAGATCTTGTGGTCCAGCAAGTCGAAGGCTGCTGATAGATCTAATAACATCAGCAACCCCGATTTGCTATGTTCCAGTTTACCCAACATGTATGTCTGAAGATCCAATAAAGCTGTCTCCGTTCCATGGAAACTTCGAAAACCTGATTGCTTCACATGTAATATGCCGGAGTTTAGTACATGGGCTTGTAACTGTGAGGTCGCTGCCTTATCTATAAGTTTAAGGAAAAATAACGTATTTGTGATTGGTCTTAAATTAGTTGCATCTGATGGATCCAGACCTGGTTTTTTTATCAGGGGGGTAACAGCCACATTTTTAATAGAATGAGGAATGGAACCTGTACGAAAAGAGGGTTTTATGAACCGGCATAGAAATGGGGCAAACAGTTCTTGATGCTCCAGTATATATTTTGAGGGGAAAATTTCCCCTGGACAATTTGTGGGATGCATATCTTTTAATAGCAACAATGTTTCAGCTACGATTGGTTCTGCAAAATTACAATTACCTGGGGTACTAATAAGGTTACCCGTTTTGGGTATTTTAGGTGTAAACGGGGGATTTGGCAGAGGGGAAGTTAGTATTTCCTGCTCATTTTACTTTTGTGCCTTCAGCAGTTTGTCTACAAAAACCCTCTGGACTCTGCTACAGTCATCTACAGTGGGTTTAATCGAGGGATTACAAACAGTAGGTTTTTCCCATAACCTGAAAAGGCAGAAGAGTTCTTTTGTTTTATCTCCAGCTTGGTTTATTTGAGCGTCATAGAAGGGTTTCTTGGCTTCTGCAGTCATCACTCTATAACGTTTTTCAATGTGTTTCCAAGCCAGCCAATTATCATTCGTTTTGTTTTTATGCCAAGAGTGTTCAGCTTGCCTTTTAGCGATTTTAAGTTCAGCTAGTGCGGGCGAAAACCACTTATGACGATTGGGCAGATCTTTAACACTTTTATCCTTCATGGGTGCATGTTTATCTAGCATTTCTATCATGACATCATTATAAACTTTTATGAGTCTCTCAGGATCATCTAAATCGTCCATTGTACTTAAGAGTAATTCCATGCTAGATGTTAAAATATCAGACACGATATTCTTAAAATTCCGTGATTTAATCCTGTGTGCTTTGGCGTGCACTCTTACGGATTTAACTGGTAATCCAAGGCTACATGTCAGGAAACAATGATCTGACCAGATACATGGAGAAGTAAAGATAGGCCCAAACTGGACGTTTCCCCCTCTGACCCAATCAAGAATGTGTCATTTATTATGCGTTGGTTCAGTATTATGATAGGTAATATGAGTGCTCATCATTTTTTCCAAAAGCAGTGCTTTGTCATTTTTCCATAAGTTGAAGTCACCCAATATGACAAGCCCTCAATTCGTAGTCAACATCGGTGCAATCAGCTTGACTAAGTCATCATTGAAATCACATATTTCTCCAGGCGGGCGGTAAAGTAAAACCAAATTTAAACTATAGTTAGGGTTTGAGGTCAGTTTCACGTGGATGATATCACATCCAGTGCACTCTATTTTAACCTCGTAAAACCCCAACTGTTTTTTGCAAATTATGGCCACTCCACCCCCGATATTATTCTCTCTAGGTTTCCATTGGAATACGGAACCGGGGGCGGGGTGTTACCTGCTCTATGGTCAGTCCATGGGCTTACTCAGGGATGCCGGCATAGTGGAAGGGCTACTGTTAGGACAGTTTTTCTGAGGTGCTACCAACTTCGTCAAAACCATTCAACTGAGGCAGTACAAGACTCCACTCTTAGTATAAGGCTGTACCACCAGAGTACAGGGTAGTGTAGACAGAGCAGCCAGGCTTATCTTAGGAGGCAGAGAGGGCTGTAGAATCAGAACACATGAAATTGTAATAAATATGGTCCAAAGAAACACTGAAACACTATGTATGTAAAAATACATTATTTATTTAAATACAGGTAGGCCTAGATAAGTCTAGGGGTAAATAAGTACTAACACATTATATGAAAGCACAAATATAAAAACACAACGCTATACTTGAAGATACACAGACCAAAGTATAAACTTTATTTTGAAGCCCTGACAGTAGTTCTAGGGAAGTCAAAACCTTTTCATACACATTCAGTATAGGTCACACCTATTCTTGGAGAGTAAAAGGCAATGGTTACTTTCACAATTACATTCAGTAACACAAGGGCAGTAGACCCTACCAGTTGTACAGTGACTATCAGGACAAATCACATAATTAGTGAACTGGACAATATACTTTTGGTGAATAGTGGAACACTTATTCTAGGTACAGTAAAAACCTATAACTACTTTTGTGATAACACACAGTTATACTACGTGAGTAAAACCTAACATCAGTGAAACACAGATTGAGATCAGCACTAACTCTGGTAACTTATTTTTGGATGGCACACAACTAACCCAAGGTAAGTAAAACCCATATACTTTTTTAATCTCACAAGGAGTCCAGGTTAGGTATCTCACAACTATGAGCATGTCAGTTTTGGCGTCTGGTCAATAGAACTTCGGTGTTAAGTTTAGAGTGTTCTCTTAATCCAATTAATGACCAGGACTGGGAGAAACACATTTCGACTCTCTATGCAAAAAGAGGATTAGGTCCTCAAAATTTAAAATCCTTGTCTAGTGTCCAATAGAAATGTGATTTCTCAATTGCTGAAATACGGGAGAGAATTGCATCGTCTAGGCCTTCTAGGGTGGCTGGACCAAACGGCCTATCAAATATTCTATTGAAAGTGGACCCGGATACATGGGCCAAAGCACTGTCAATCCTATTTAAAGACATACGCCGTACAAAATCTATACCACAATCTTGGAACATGTCTTTTATTGTGCCCATTCACAAGAAGGGTGATAGATCTATTCCTTCAAATTATAGGCCTATTGCACTTTTAGATTCTGATTCGAAAATCTTTGCAAGCCTCATCCTACAGCAAATTGAAAACTGGTCATCTGAAAATTTGATTCTGTCTTCAGCGTAGTTTGGCTTTAGGAAAAAGATAGGCACAATGGCGGGAGATCTTCTTATAACACCCCTTCAAGAGATGGGTTGGGAAAAAAGGGCGCCTCTCCTGTTTATCTAGCGAGCATGGACCTGTCCCTAGCGTTCGATCTAGTGGACAGTGAAAACCTTTGGGACAAATTGGCTAGATTTGGTATGCCTTCAGAGATTTTGGCTGTATTGGTACATCTCCATGAAGGCTCTAGTGTTCAGATCCGATTAAATAATGATGGCCTTCTTTCAGCCCCAATTTAAACTTTTAACGGATTAAGGCAGGGATGCATCTTTGCTCCGACCTTGTATAATTTGTATACTACAGACGTAGGCCCACTCCTGCAGAATGCTGCATTCATTCAGACCTTTCTTGAAGGTAAATAAAAAAATGTGTTGGTGCTCCTACGCAGACGACTAACTTCTATTTGATAGAACTTCTTTGGGGCTCCAGCGCCTATTAACTGCTTTTGTCGCCTATATGACTGAAAATGTTTAGTGGTTAATGCTCTTAAGTCAAATGTTCTGCGATTTACTCAGAATCAAAAGCATTCTCAGAGAAACTGGTTCATAGACAAGACGAAACTTGGAATTAAACATAGTATGATTTACCTCGGCCTGTTTGTAAGTAATACTCCTCATAGCACTCTAACCATAAATCACTACATGATGAAAACTAAAGCTTGCATCATCCAAATGCGTATAGTTGATCGTAAATTTGGGGCCTTCTGTTGTATTCCATTCTTGAGATATTATAAATTAAAAACCATTCCTAAAATTAAATATGGTATGGAATTTCCATTTATAAATGGTAAAATTGAGCTGAATAAATTGGAAGCTCATTTCCTGCGGAAAATGTTTTTTTGCCTACCGAACTGTATACCTTTATTTAGTGGCCATACGTTGTGAACTGAGTTTACAATCACTAAAAAGCATTGTCGAATGGAAACGTCTGATGTTATTTCGGAACAATTTAATTAGCAATGGAATCAATCTGTATGGTGACTTGTCCAGTATGCTTATCCAAGGCACCACTAAATCAGTTTTTATGAAAAAACTGTTAGAATTGTGTAAAACTTTATTGAATAGTGTGGGGGCTGTGGTGAGCACTCTTTTATTCAATCCTAAAAGAGTCAAGCTATTATTACAAAATAGTGACTGGGCCTGTACAATGCAGAAATTAACCCAATATAAGCTGTATGGACACATGGTATCTTTTTATAAGTGTATGGGTTCACCAGAACCGTATTTAAACTCATTCCCGCAGAAAGGTTGGAGGAACTAATTTAAGATATTTTGTTTTAATGTGCTTCTTACTGGAGAAATCATGTCAGCTAGAGCTAATCCTCTTGAGTCAGTAATTTTGTGTAGACATTGTAGCAGCATAGATGTTATTGAGACATCTTATGACTGATTCTCCTGCCTTGACTCAGGGGAGGTTTCATTGTTTTATGTGATTTGTGCCAGATACCTCAAATGTAGATTTGGAAGTATTGTGGAAACGTATGCTTTTTGACAACAAAATTCCTCTGCAGTTGGCGTTTTTTTGATTTATAAAATTTGAATGTGCATTGGTTTAATTGAGGTGACAAATGTGGAGTAGTCCTCAAAATTCCGTGCATATTTGATAGTTTATAAATTTAATTCTTTGTGGTATCAAAACATGTGCATGTAATTTGTGGTAAGGCAGCCAATGTAGTTTTATTGGAAAGTAATTCAGCAATTAAGTATTTAGATTATGGTTTTTTAATATTATGTTAATGTATTGTTTTTATGAATTGTTCTGAATTTTTCTGGTATGAATTGTGTAAAGGTTTCTTTGAAACCATATACAAATAAAAAATATATATATATATATCTCACAACTATACAAGTGACTGATGTAGGATTTATAAGGGAAAGCTAGAACCACATACTGTGGGTTAAATAGCAAGTAAAACCCAATGTTACACTTTACTGAATGACTCAGTTTTTCTAGGTATGCAACAACCTAATACAGACTTATTCTGGACAAGCTAACAGCAAGTCAGGCGAAACAAGACCCAGTTGGGGGACACACATATAATTATCCTAACAGGACTAATCTGGTGATACCAACACGTTACTTTTGGGAAGAGGTACAACCTAATCACAGGAGAGTAATATACCTTAACATCTACTTTCCATTAGAATGCAAAACAGTTTCTAAGGAAAGAAAAGATGTTAACCATACTTTTAAGACAAGTGTATCACTCTTCCAAGGTAAGTAAGAACTTTTGTAACTGTTCACTCTGACAGTTACAGTTACCAACACTTATTTTCTTTTCTAGGCAAAAGTCCCAATCCCTTAAAAAGTATTTCCCATTTCCCTTATTCTTGGAGCATGAGTGTTCTCAGTGGCAGATGGGGGGGGGGGCACTAGGATCTAGTGACCAACAGGCAGTGTCAGGATAGGTCCTTAAGTAGCAAAAATCAGAGTTCCTTAGGAAGACTGGGCAAACAGGTGAGTACTTTACTTCTGAGTTAGAAGAGGGTCCAGGGGCTTCACAGAAGACATCCTAGCAGGAGTCTAGCAGTGGGACTGGGTGCACTGAATGAGAGGCCTCCCCATCAAAGAAAACACCCCAAAGCTACACAGAAATCTTATCAGGCTTAAGGTAAGTACACAAGCCAATACAGTACCTCAGCCTTGAAGAAGATTTTGCAGCAGGTGAACTTCAGGGTCTGCAGCCAAATACCCGGCCAGTGGATTCTGTGTCGTGGTGACTGAAGACAAGACCTCAGAAGGAACTTTGCAGAGGGGTCAATGAAGAGGGCTCTAGGCAAGGTTTCCTTCGTGGCTGAATGCAGTCCTGCAGATTTGGCACCTTTTCAAGGGGCATAGAAGAAGACAGAATTTTTGCGATTGAATTCACGTCGTTACCAAGGTCTAGCACTCTGTTAAGGGGACTTTTCGGACTCGATTCGTGTCTCTGGAGATCCAGCAGGATTCCCACAGAATTTCAGCAAGATTCGGAATTCGGAGGACCATGCACCGCACAGTTACTCGAGGTATTGGGGTATTGCAGCAACGCAAGGTCGCAGCAACGTTTGGGATGGCTCAAAATGCAGGTCTTCTTGAGTCTAGTGGGTCTCACCAGGCTCTGGGTTAGGGTCGTCCTTTTCGGAGTCCCCAGGTGGATTGGAAGGCAGGGCTACAGAAGGCTCAAGTTACACAGCAGGCTTTCCGGGTAGCTGGAAATCATCTCTGCCGCTTTTCCTTCATCATCCTCTTTGGTTTCAGTTACAGTGGTCGACTTGTCTTCAGCTTCCAAGTTTGCAGTATTTATCAGACTTACAACACAACTTCTGCATTCTCCCCCTGCATTTTACAAGAACGGGAAATCTGGTTATCCAATCAGGACAGCTAGCCCCCCACTGGGATTTGTCCCCATTCAGGCAATGGGGAAGACAAAGGGCTGTGGAGTTTTGGACTCCTCCCTCGCTTCCTGCCCTCACAGACAGACTGGAGCCTGTGGGGGGAAAGCCAGAGGACTCCCACCGAAGATAAAAATCACACAAAGAATTTCCCGCCCTGGATGTCAGGGGAAGGAACAAGAAAGGACAAGAAACACTAAAATGGCAAAAAAAAGAAGACGGGCCATTTTGGTAAAATGAGCACCCTTAGGTGCCTTTACTGCAGCTGTGAACACAGCCCGCAATAAAGGTGCACCAAAATAATACAAGGTATCACTGCCACCAGCCATTGAAGGTAAACTTGTCCCTGTAACAGAATTGTTACAGTTTTAGTGTGAAAGAGGATACATCGTATCTCCCGAGCACTCCACATAAGGTGGGGTGTGCTGGTTTCACAAGACAAAATGTAAAAGGGATCCAAAGATCCTTTCTACCCTTGGGAACTGTAGTTCACTCAAGGTTAGCAAAAGAAAGTTAAAAGGGGAGCCCCTAGGGTAACCCATCAACAACAGGCACTTATTGCCAATAAGTTGTTAAAGAGGATAACTTTTAGACACTATGAAGAATCAAAAACATGACACCAATAAAAAGAGTAAAAGATTATGTGAGTGTGGAAAAAGGTTCCCACTCACAGAGGTATTAAGGAAAAATATCCCACTAGTAAAGCAAAAACGTCTGGGGTTGACCCAGGACAGGAAGATTTACTAGTACCGTGAATATCTTACCTAACAGCTACATAGGGATATCACAGAGTTTTTTTAGACTAAATGGGCAGAGGGTGTGGGGGGTCGGTAACATCACACTCCATGCTCTGGGAGGCCTTCAAGGTGTGGATACAGGGGATGGTTTTATCATTATCTAACAGGACCCTTAGAGCTATTGGAAAATACTTGAATATGGTAGAGGGCAGCCTGAGAAGCCTGGAGAATGAGTAGAACTCAAGATGTAGCTGTACTCGGTCAAATTTGAGGACTGCTAGCGCAATTACGAAAATTGGCGGATCAGGAAATCCAGTACATAGCCCTTCCAGTTGGGGCTAGGACGTACGGTGAAGGAAACAAGGCAGTCAGACTATTGGCTAGGATGGCTAGAGCAGGATGTAATCGACAGCCTATTACCAATAGTGAAGGACCTGGAGGGTCAGTACTCGTGAATGAGGAAGATACTAATAACACATTTGCAAAATTCTACTCAGAACTATACTCCAATGGGGATAGTGCGTCAAAGGTAGATATGACCAGATACCTATCGGGTATTACCCTCTTAGGGTTGTCGATGGAGGGGGTCGCGCGATTGGAACAGCCTATCACTACAGAAGAGGTGGTGGTGGTGGTGGTGGTGGTGGTGGTGGTGGTGGTGGTGGTGGTGGTGGTGGTGGTGGTGGTGGTGGTGGTGGCGGCAACTAAATCGTTAGGGTCAGGTAAAGCTCCTGTAGCAGAGGGGTTAGGAATCAAGTTTTATAAAAAAATGTTTATACAGATACTCGCGCCTCAGTTGCTAAAGGTTTGGGAGGAGTCTCTTATAGGGACGGGTGCTTCCTCTGTCCATGCGCAAAGCTGTTATTGCTGTATTACTGATACCCAATAGACAAGCTCAGGATTTGACGTCATAAAGGCTGCTGGCCTTGATTAATTCTGATGCAAAAATATTTGCTAAGGTCCTGGCCACGCGACTGCTCCCACATATGCCTTTATTAAAACACCCAGACCATTATGCTTTTATTCCTTGTACAACCAATGCTTATAACTTGAGAAAACTATTTGGTGTGATGGCAGAAAAACCCACGGGCCAGAGCTGTTGTGGCGTCCTTGGATGCAGAAACAGCTTTTGACACAGTTTTGAGGCAATATTTGTTCCAGCCTTTACACTGTTTTGGAATTGGTTCCTATTTCTTACGGTGTATAAGACTGCTGTATTCGGAACCGATGGCCAGTGTCCGAACAAATCTAACCATTTCGGCCCCATTTTCGCTGGGGAGAGGCACCAGACAAGGATGCCTTCTCTCCCCCATGTTATTCTCGCTCACAATAGAGCCGATGGCAGCATTGGTCAGGGACTTTAATGGGCATAGAGGGATAAAGATAGCAGGCCCTCAAATAATCTCATTCTATGCAGATGACCCAATACTTTATGTTCGGGACCCTAAGCAGAATTTAGGCCCGATCATGGACGAAATACATGGCTTCTTGTGGATTTCAGGATATAAAATAAGCAAGGCTATGTCAGTAATATTTCCCCTTAAACCAGCTACAGGACAATGGCTAGTGCTAGTTGGGGTTCACCTGGGCCCCTCAGCACTTCAGGTATCTGGGAATTCTGGTTTCACTAAATCAATGCTCTGTATACGCCGACAATCACGAATCATACTTAAATCAATTGACTACGAAAATGTCTTTGTGGGCAGGACTCCCAATTACGTTGTATGGCGGAATTACGCTGCTTAAGATGGTGGTTGTACCGAAACTGCTTCATTTCTTTTTTAACATTCCGAACTTGCTGGGGAGAGCATTTTTCACCATGCTCCAATCATTGGAGACAAAGTTTGTTTGGAGTGTGGGTGGGGGGAGGACATCCAGGATGAGTTGGGGAAAGCGAACGGAACCCTACGAAAGAACAAGTTACTCTCTTACCTGGTAACGTTCTTTAAATGGGATGGTCCAACGACGTATTCCATATCTTTGACAGTAATCACCACAGCTGTGCTGCTTCGGAAAATTTTCGGCGTCTGCGTCCTACGTCAACGCGCCGTCCCTGAGGACCTCCTCCGACGGCCGACGTCACCCGATGTGATAAGTAGGACACACAATGCTCATAGCCTCAGTTGTAGCTTTTTCCCCCAGAACGTGTGCCAGCAGCCTTCTGCCAGTCAGACACACAAGGTCTTGCGGAAACGTAAGCTGCAATCGCATAAGAAATTCTGCAGCGGGGAAGGTAGGGAGGGAGCGATACGGAATACGTTGTCGGACCATCCCATCGAAAGAACGTTACCAGGTAAGAGAGTAACTTGTTCTTTGAGGGGATTGGGTCCTCCGACGTATTACATATCTTTGACAGACTCCCAAAGCAGTACCAAAGCAAGAAGGTGGGAAAAGAATTTAGAACACAAATTTAGCATGCCCAATCAAATTGCGGAATAAAGGACTGCCTTGCCAAAGGTCAGATCCTGTCCTCGGATGGAATCGAGGGAGTAGTGACGTACAAATGTATGCACAGAAGCCCAGGTGTCTGCATCACAGATGTTACGAATAGGAACACCCCCCTGTAGGGCAGTAGATGCAGCCATACCCCTGGTAGAATGGGCCCGCAAGCCAGCCAAAGTCTGTTTCGTCACAGCTTGTCCCAAACGGTTTCCAGCGTAACCAATGAAGAGTTGATCGTCCACTCTGACTCGGGACATGCGTGAAATATAAAAGCTCAACGCTCTCCTAGGATCAAGCCTATGGAGCCTCTCCTCTTCCTTACCAGGATGCGGAGGAGGATAGAATGCCGGAAGAACAACCTTCTGGCCCAAATGAAATTCCGAAACCACCTTCGGAAGAAAGGAAGGACGAACTCGAAGGACAACCCTGTCCTTATGAAACGCAGTGAAGGGTGGCTTAACTGAAAGTGCCTGTAACTCACTCACTCTGCGAGCAGAAGTAACCGCAACCAAAAACACAGTTTTAAGAGTTAACAGTCTCAAAGGGCAAGAATGCAAAGGCTCAAACGGAGCACCCATAAGAAACCTAAGAACAAGGTTCAAATCCCAACCGGGCACCAGAAAAGGTGATGGAAGGAACACATTAGTGAGCCCTTTCAAAAACTGAGACATTAAAGGAATCTTAAAATAGGAACATTCTTCAGACGTGCGCTTAAATATGGACAGCGCCGCCAGGTAACCTTTAATGGTACCCACTTGCAAGCCCCTGTGGGCCAAAGAAAGCAAAAAAGACAGAACCATGGGAATGTCACATTCAAAAGGATCCACATTGGAGGGCAGATGGACAAGTCGAGAAGGTCCGGGTACCACGTCCTCCGGGCCCATGCCGGAGCAATGAGCATCAGAACCGGGAAACAGAACCTCCGTAACCTCCGCAGTACTTGCGGGATGACAGGGACTGGAGGAAACACGTACAGCAGTGGGAATGACCACTCCACCACAAACGCGTCTCCTAAGGCTCCTTTTGGAGGAAATACCCGCGATTAGAACCTTTCACACTTCCAGTTGACACTGGAGGCAAAGAGATCGACTTGAGGGGTCCCCCAAAAGGCGAAGATCTCCAGGAGCATCTCCAGAGCCAGCTCCCACTCGTGAGAGATCGTGCTCTGCCTGCTCATAGCGTCCGCCGTCTCGTTGTCGTCTCCGGCCAGATGAACAGCCGAGATCGAAACTTCCTGCTGGATGGCCCAGAACTCGAGCTGCATCGCCTCCCTGCACAGAGGAAGTGACCCTGCCCCCTGTTTTTGTTGAGGTAGTGCATGGCCACCGTGTTATCCGTCAGGATCAGGACACTCTTTCCTCGCACAGTCGGCAGAAAAGCCTTCAGGGCTAGCCTGACGGCCCTCAGCTCCAACAGATTGATATGGTGTCTGGACTCCGACGGAGACCAACGACCGCTGACTGTCAACTCGTTGGCATGAGCTCCCCATCCCGTGAGGGATGCGTCCGTCACGATCGTCACCTCCGGCCAGGGAAGCCAAAACGGAGCCCCCTTCATCAGATTGTCTTCGACGGCCCACCACAGAAGGTCCTGGGCGACCGAGGGCAGCACCTGAACAGGGTCCGACATCCTGCCGGAAGATTGCGACCACTGTATCTTGAGTGCCCACTGCAAAGATCGCATCCACAGACGAGCCTCTGGCACCAGAAGAATGCAGGATGCCATGAGGCCGAGCAACCTCAAGAACTCTAACGCCGGGAGCATCTGGGCAAGTTGAAACTTGTGCACCATCTGCTGAATGTGAAGAGCCCTCACCTGGGGAGGAACACACAGCCCCAGGGATGTGTCGAGCACTGCTCCGATGTACTGGAGCCGCTGTGTTGGCGTCAAATGGGACTTCTTTAAATTGAGGGAGAAGCCCAGCTTGTGAAGGGAGTGGCAGGTGACGGACAGATGATCCAGGACTTGCTCGGGAGAGCTCCACCTGATCAACCAATTGTCCAGGTAGGGGTAGACGTGAAACCCCCCTTTCCTGAAATGCGCTGCCACCGCCACCAAGAGCTTGGTGAAAATCCTCGGGGCGGAGGTCAATCCGAACGGCAGGACCCGAAACTGAAAGTGCGAGTCGCCAACCGCGAACCTCAGGTACTTCTTGTGCTTGGGATGGATCGGCACATGGAAGTAAGCGTCCTTGAGGTCGAGAGACACCAACCAGTCCTGAAGTTGAAGGGCCTGGAGGACTTGAGAGAGAGTAACTATCTTGAACTTGTCTTTCAATAGGAGTTTGTTCAAACCGCACAAGTCCATGATGGGTCTCAATCCCCCATCTTTCTTTGAAATCAAAAAATAAGGGGAATACCATCCCGGGGAATACCATCCCTTGTTCCTCTCCGCTACAGGCACCAGATCTATTGCGCCTTTCTCCAACAGGGCTCTGAGCGGGACCTCTCCCACGAACCGTACCAACCACCCGAGCCCGAAGGCGTGCGAGCGGTGTCTCTCGACCGCTCACGACCGACCCCACTCGGAGACGCAGACGGACCGGTGCCCTGCGATTTGAGAATTGCTAACATCTTCTTCCCGAAGGAAGCCCATTCCTCCGGTGTCGCTTGCATGGTGGGATAAGTGACCCGCTGATGGGCGGAGTCCTCGGAAGAGGACGGGGAAGGCGACCGATGCCGGCACTTCCGGGAATGCCTCAAAGAGGCAGAGGAGTGGCGAGACCGACTCCTGGAATGAGACCCGATGCACCTCCGACGATGACGCGGAGAGTCGCCTCTCGAATCATCCGTAGAAATCCCCGCAGACCTCGTCTTTCGGGGCTTAGACACCCTACCTACCGACAACTGCTTCTTGCGCTCCCGCAAGGCCTTGGCCGTGAGCGACTGGCAGTCGACACAGTCGTCCGTGACGTGGGCCTCCTCGAGGCACCAAAGGCAGGCGTCGTGTGAGTCCGTTACCGACATCTTGGACCCACAGTCCCCGCATTTTTTGAAGCCCGGACGCGGGGTTGAAGACGAGGTAGACATCGTCACGAACAGGCTTTTTCACAAAACCAAACAGGTTCAAAGAACCAAGAAGATTACAACAGAAACTCCAAAGAGTCGAGGCGAACCGAGATTCACGAAGCGAACACGTTCGTGGAAAAAACGGAACTGAGGCTACGGGCATCGTGCGTCCTACTTATCACATCGGGTGACGTCGGCCGTCGGAGGAGGTCCTCGGGGACAGCGCATCGACGTTATCGACGTAGGACGCAGAACATTTTCCAAAGCAGCACAGCTGTGGTGATTACTGTCAAAGATATGGAATACGTCGGAGGACCCAATCCCCTCGAATAGGTGGTATTGCCGCACAAGACGACGGGGGCGTGGCCTGAGCTCATGTATAGAAGGCGTGTCCTGTCTGAGCTCCCACCAAGATCCCACAATAGATCCTGTATGCAGTACTTCCCGACTCCTGATCCGGCCAAATTGGTGTGTCTAGGGGGCTGTTGCTTATGGCTGCTGAAGCAGACTTGGGCTGACGAAAATCGTAGCTCTGGTGGCCATGAACACGCTTGCCAGGGAAACGAACATGGTGGCCCAAGATGGCGGCCACACTGGCTCTCTCCATGAGCTATAAGAACTCTGCCACCGGAGATGGCATTTCCGCCTAGAACCCACGGCAGACCACGCAGTTGAGGGCGCAGAGGATAGCTCTGTGGCTGAGCGGCAGGACCTGCCCAGGACAGCTGGTCAGACGGGAGACCCTGCCCTGAACCACCGTGGCACACAGCAATACTGGGGGTTGCCGTGGATCTGAAATTCACTTGCTGTGGCCGGGACAGCATTTTACTGGAGGCTGACTGCCCCTTTCGGAGTGCTACACCTTACCATCTGGCGGCAGCCCTCTGAATCTTGTCTGACGGCGCAGCCCACCCTGCTGCCATTACTACGTGAGTACTTGGAGAGGGAATGGGGCGATAACCAGCATGGCGGCACCCGCAATAAAATTCTTGGCACTCTGGACTGCTCGGGGTCTCCCATATAAACTTCCCCAGCCAGACCTGCTACTGTTGCTTTCTGGTGCCTCTGCGACGCTGAATAACTATTTTGACTCTGGGGCCTGAGCAGAGCCATTTCATCCTCCTCCACGCTAGCGGGATACGGCTCGGAAGGGGAGTGCCCGCCTGACCCTCCTGTATATTTATCATGCTCTGCAGCGCTGCTGGGGCACTGTAGGGGCAACTCTTCATCTGCAGCTCCAGCTGCCTGCCCGCACAACCTGGAGTACTTGCTGCAGGAGGCCACATTGATAACCCCAAGGCCCGTGGGGAGAAAGGTGGTTGAGACTCTCGGACATGGATTACTGCAACTGCTATGCCATCCGTGGAACTGGGAGGGACTACTTATTCTTAGGAAAGGAAGGCACTTTTCACATAATTGGGTTTTCTGTTACTGTAGTCTGCATTTCTTCCTCGTGGCTGCAGAGGGCTGTCTCTACACACTGGGCCCCCCAGAACACGGTGCCCGGGACTGCATGAGAGTCCACCATATGAAGCAATTGGCTCCGCGCACCCTGAGGAATCATCATAACCTGATATCACACCAACTGTCATTTGGTCCCGACTACGGGAGCGGGCTCTCAAATTACCACACTGTTGCTCAAACTGGATCCTTCAGTTGCTCCCCCAGTACATTGGCTGTGGGAAAACTGCAATTCTCTTATAATCACTATCCGCTAGACGTAACCCACTGACCTCATCGGGAAGCTGAAAACATCCCTCACTATGCCATCTACTAAACAAAAGAGCAAAGGCACGATAATGGAATCTTTTGCGAGTCAGGGAAAGCAGCGAGATACTTCTTCGCTCGCAAAATCGGATCAGTTGGAACCACAGGAACCGCAACCAGACCCCCAGGAAGACAAGATCTTGGCTGCTATCGATGCCCTGGAAGTCAAAATCAGGGAGATTAAAACAGATGTTCAACTTTTAATAGCAGGATATGCGCTCGCTGACAGAAAGGGTCAAACCCTAGTCGCTTTTGAAAGACACAGCCCCCACCACAGAGGAACTACAATCGCGGGTGAAGGTGCTGGAGGGAAGAAATGCTCTGCTGGAGATGCGAGCTAAAGATGCAGAAGGAAGGTCCCGCAGGAACAACGTCAGGGTGTTGGGACTGCCGGAGTGAATGGAAGGTGCGATCCCGACTCTTTATGTATATAACTTATTTCTGCAGGAGATGGGCCCTGGGAAAAGACTGTAGGGTTTCCCTGTTGAAAGAGCATATCTTCAATCCAAAGGCAAGCACCCCCGGGATCAAACCTGAGGCCTTTAATCACCAGGATTTTGAATTTCAGAGATAGGAAAGTGACCCTGCAGTTTTCAAAGGAAGGAGAGACGATGTCAAGCGGCAACTGAACTATCGCTATGTACCCATATTACACACCTATGGTGCAGAGGAGGAGAAATGCTTACGTGCCCACTAAAGCAAGGCTCCAACGACTTTCTCAAATATATGCTTATGTATCCGGCCAGACTGAAAGTATTGCACAAGGGAAAGGCACTTCTTTGAGAGCCCAGAAGCAGCGAACATGTGGATGGACCAAAACGGCATGCCCGATGGAGAGGACGCAACCGTTAATAGGGAGACTGGGGCGGCCCCCAAACTTGCATGAAGGGGGTCCCTACTAGACCCTTTACTGCTTGACGGGAGGCAACTTGGTCAAAATTGCTGAACTACAAAGCGGTTTGTGCTGCAGCTGATGACCCAGCGAATGAGAAGCAATGACGGCTCACTGGCTGTTGATGACCCTGGAAGTTGTCTCGAGATTGACATGATCACTGCACATTATGGGAGGTACAAAAGGTGGGAGCGGAGAGTGGTCGCACGCTGCGTGGAAATCAGACACCCCTGAAACTATTTGTCATTGGGTACCGACCTGTTGCTGGTCCCTAAACCCGATACCCAATGGCTCTGGCAGGCTTTAGACGTATGGGTGAGTTTGAAAAGCAAATTGTTGTTGGACCTTTTTTGGGCCCTCTGTTAACGTGCCACATGTTTCGGGTTTCGGTTTCGGGGCCGGGTACTACACTACATCCAACTTTCTCTTCCTAAGCATCTTCCTTCTCGAGCCCTCCGGTCATCCACCTCCAACTCTCTCAGGGTCAGCCGCTTCTCCAGACAGGGAGTGGGGGGGGGGGGGTAGATCTATTTCCTCAGCTGGGGCCCTCCCTCTGGAACAGCCTCCCTACCTCTCTCAAACTTGAACCGGACCACCAAAGGTTGTGGAAGCAACTCAAGACCTTCCCTTTTCCCTTCCGCTTTCTCTCGCCCTCGCTGATGTCCCTGACTGCTGCGTACACTGATTTACCTGCCCACCCACTGAATTTATGGGTCCAGGATCCTGCATGACTAGTTGCCCTTGCACTGCCTCCAACCTCTTAAGGGACTGTATCTGCAACCCTACAGTCCCCTCACTCTCTGCACTTACGAACCACTTCTCAGCAGCGCTTATGAGTTACTTGCACTCTCCCTACCCGCCTGCCCACTGGCACTTCTCCCTATTCTTCCCCCCGCGCTTGCGTTATTTGAATGACACAAGGTCTAGTATGATAGTTGTTTTGTCCTCTGTCTGTCCTCCCTTCCCTTCCTTGTCTTGTCGCGCCTAGAAACACTTGTGTACAGGCACGTTATAAATGACTTATATCATATCCAGGGCTCCGCGCCAAGCCGTTGTTTCGGCTCTGCACCAGCATTCAAAATCCCCGTACCATTTACTGTATTTGGGCCCTTGTTTATCTAACCATGACATGGCAATACATCTCTTGGCCACAACACATGCATGGTCCATAAACTTAATGACATGTTTCAGTTTACTTGGCCTGGGGTACCTGCCCAGTAAGTATGGGTTCCAGGCCGGTTTAAACTAGGACCAGAGGTTGTGTACCCGTGCAAAACATGTGCATTAGGTCTGCCCCCTCCCAATGACACCATGGGCAGGTTGACTCCACGGTTACATTAAATTTGGCTACCCTGTTAGGGGTCATGTAAGTGCGATGTAGCATGTTAAGCTGCGCTTGCCGGAGCATTCCGAGACACATTCTTAACAAATAACAAGGCACAGTCCCATTGGGTTTCAGTAATTTCCAAGCCAGCCTCCGTTTCCCACCGCTCTATCAGACGCGCGCTCCTATTGCTAGCCATAACCAGTAGACATCCTTATGTTCTAGATACGGGGGCGCCATCCATCCTCCAGCCCATACATCAGGTCTAAAAAAGACTGTCTCTTCTGGTTCAGCAGGCCATTCATTCCGATTCCTTTTAGCTACTTTCAACACTTTCATGTACCATAGGAATTGGTCCCTTGGGAAACCCTCCCTCTGCATCAAGCTCTCCAATCCCCTGAATAATCCGTTCTCGGACATGTCTCCCCAAGTGGATATACCCAATCGCTCCCATCTCCTTGTGGCAGCCAGGTCCTCCGTGCCAACGCAGACATCAGCCGTAATGGGAACATTCGGCGAGTAAGGGTTACAAGCGTAGCAATTTCAGCGTTCTAATCCAAATCTGTGGGCCAGCTTTATGAGTAATGCCCCTTTGCCCATGCAGCCCTTCGGGACCCACAGTGCTTTCTTGAGTCAGGCGGGACGTACCAATGTTTGAAGTAGTCTAGATTCTGATGTGTGGTCATCCGACAACCACTTTGCTGGGAAGCTAAGTTGAGCCAGCCGTGGGAGCTGTGCACCCCGTCCCGGATAGGTAGACATAATACATTTAGTTATATACAGTTCAGTATAGTATTCATAAAAAATCTCTGAACACAGAGTCGAGGGTGCGAAAAAAAAAGACTGCCTCAATGTAAAAGTTCACATTTGTAAAAACGTACATTAACCTTGGGAGGACAATCATCCCGACTACAGCGATATGACCTATAAGGGATAGCAGCAGTCTGGGCCAGAACTTCATCAAATGTTCAAATCCATCCACCACCCTGATCGTGTTACCAATGTGCATGTGCCTGGGTGCATGCGCTTTCTGTATGCCAAGGTATTTGAAGGATTGTGTTTCCCACTTCAGTCCCAGTTCCGGTAAAGGCATAACATCCATTCCTCGAAGCCCAGCCAAAAGGAAATGCACATGATTTCTGTCTGCTAAATGAGATCCCGGATAGTTTTGCAAACTCATCCAGTACATCACAGAAGTATAATAGGACATTGCTTACATATAGGAACATAAGGTGTCTAGAGCCCCCCCACTTCTATGCCAGCTTCCAAGTACTCCTGTGGCATCTACACCGCGAGCGGTTCCAAAGCAAATATATGAAGCCTTGGTGAAAGCGGGCACCCCTGGTGCGTTCCTCTTTAAATGTCCCAAATTCCCAATATCTGCCTACCTGATTTCACCCTAGCAACCGGGCGTATGTATAATAACATTACCCATCGGATGAAGCCCTTCCCTAGACCAAGGCCCCTTACTGCCGCATATATCCACTCCCAGCTGACTGAATCGAAGGCCTTGACATCATCAAGGGATGCCACCACAGTGTGCAGGCAATGCGTTAGTTTGGTTGATTATATATTGCAACCGGCGAAGATTCAGTGTGGTGTTGCGGCCCCGTACAAACCCAGTCTGGTCTGAGTGTATCAGGGAGGTGATCACTTTAGGCGATTGGAAAGCATTGTGGGCTGAATTTTCATGTCCTAATTTAGCATGGATAGGGGTCGATATGACTCGCGCTTCTCAGTAGGCTTCCCGGGTTTTGAGATGGGGACCATCAGTATTTCCCCTCATGCTGGTTGGGAGCAGGCCTCTGTTATAGGCTTCCTCAAAACTTTCAACGGGCAGGGAACAGTGTAGATTTGTATGCTTTGTAAAATTCTGCCGGGAGTCCATCACCTCCTGGTGATTTGCCAGTGGATAAGGATGTGATTTCCGCTTTCAACTTCTGTACAGTGCAGGTCTGACCAAGTTTGTCTGCCTGTGCTGCAGTTGGTCTCACGTAATTTGGGAGAACGCTGCGTGCGTTGTCTATACAGTTGGGTATAGTATTCAGTAAACATTTATTTAATTTCTGTCTGAGACCGCCACGTGGCTCCACACTCATCCTGTAATGACGTGGTTGTAGTTCTGGGATGTTCCTTCTTGCACAACCACGCCAATAACCTCCCTGACTTACCACCCTCAGCGCATGATTGCGCCACTCGTGCTGTATAGCCTCTCCCATGCTTGTGCGCACTGTAAGCACAGCTCCGTAAGGTTTGTCTCTGCCACCTGCCATCCGGACTGTATAGCCTCTAATGTACGGATCTCACTCTCGACAACCTCCAGGTCCTCCCGCAGCCATCTCCGGATTCCCCCTGGGCTAGCTATTACTTCTCCTTTGACCCCAAACAGTACCCCAGCTATCAACACTCCAGACATTTGTTTGGAGGAGGTGTGTGTTGGTCTCCCCCAGTGTCTCCCGAAAGAGGTCATCCTTCAGAACATCCGTAGGCATACGCCATATTGGACTAGGGGGTCTGAGCCCCTTGTTTTCCCCACTGACCATCAGTGGGAAGTGGCCTGATATTGTGCGTCCCATGTATTCCGCTCCAATAAATTCGGCTAGGCGTTCCCTGCCAACAAATAGTCTATTCTAGTGTATAAGTTGTGGAGAGATGAATAAAAGGAGTACCCTCTGGCATTCAGGTGTAATTCTCTCCAAGTGTCCGCCAGATCCAGTGAAGACAAAGCCGAACTGAGGGCACCCGATGCCGGGGATGACCCACCCTGTCGGGGGGAGGGGAGACCTGTCTAGCAGTGGGTGCCTCACACAGTTGAAATCGCTGCCCCACAGAAACAGAGCATTGTGGGGCAAAGAGAGGCGACCGCTCAGTAAATGCACATTGGACGGTATCGAGTAGCTAGGAAAGTAGGAGTTGATAATGCATATCTCCTTGTGTTCCAGATAGGCATGTACCATCACGTATCTCCCATCCATGTGCCTAGTCACCCTCAGGAGCTGGAAGGGGACCATTGCATCAATCCATATAAATGCTCTCCTTGAGAATTTGGAATATATGGAGCCATACATGTATCCGACAAGTGTGATATAACTAGGTCCTCATCTTCCGGAAGTGAGTTTCCTGGAGCAGGGTGATGGATATCTTTTTCCTGCGCATGAAGGCTCTTACTAGATTCCTGTGCACGTATGAACCCAACCCCCTCACATTCCATTAAAGTATCTTAACCGGCCCCATGAGTAGATGTCAGCTGCCGCGCCATCATTGGTGACCAATCGTGTCAGTGCCCCCCAACCCACCCCCACCGCCACAGAGACCATTGTTGCCCTTCCCGAATCTGCACTTACAGAGTGAGTGTATAAACCACCCAGTTTGAACGCTTGTCCGCCCCAGCTTTCTCATAGAATTCCATACCAAGCTTCTGTAGATAAACAACACACAAACCAAACATGTGGCAGGGGAGTCGGGGCAAAAGCGTAAACAAACTTCTCTGACCATGAGATCCAGAGTCCGTTCCTCTTGGAACGGTCCTGGGGGTACCTGGAGGCGTAGTCTAGGCATTTTTTGTTTTCCAGAGTTGCGAACAAGTCGATCTATGGGAAGGCCCATTCTGCGGAAACGTTGGAGACGATGTCTTTGTGTAATCGCCATTCGGACTCCATGGGTAGTGGGAAATCTCGGCGCAGTACGTCTGCCAGAAGATGGAGTTCCCCTGGAACATGTTGTGACAACAAGCACATGTTGTGTTTGAGAGCCCACATCCAAGTGTTCTGGGACAGTTTGGACTGCCCTGGAGAGATAGTACATGGCTGTGGTGCTGTCTGTGAGGATTAGGACCGTCTTCCCTTGCAGTTGTGTCTGAAAGGCTTTCAGTGCTTTGAATACTGCTAACAGTTCCAACAGATTTATGTGGTTGTATTCTATGTCTGACGACCAAACTCTGTGTGCTGTCTGTTGAAGCAGGTGAGCTCCCCACCCTGTGAGAGATGTGTCTGTAGTGAGAGTGGCCTCCACTGTGGGGGTGGTGAAGGATTTTCCCTTCAAGAGGGTCTCCCTCGACCACCACTGCAGAGAACGAGGGCTGACGAGACAACCACTAGATTGTCCCATTGTCCGCTTGCCCGACACCTCTGGCTGTTGAGCTACTCCTGCATTGGACGCATGCGCAAGCTTGCATGAGGAACCAAATAAATGCATGACGCCATCATTCCTAACAGTCGCATAGCCTTGCGTACCATCACCTCTCGACTGGCTACATAGTGAGGTATTTGAAACAACATGTTTTGGACCCTCTCGTGGAGGGGAAGACGAGGCCGTCCTTTGTGAATTAGAGCCCCTAGGAATTGCTTGACTTGACTGGGGTCTAAGCTGGATTTCTTCTCGTTGATGGAGAATCCCAGGCTGAATAAAAGGTCTATTGTCTTTTGGGTATTTGACAGACCTGTCTCGTAGGAGTCCCCTGTTATGAGCCAGTCGTCGAGGTAAGAATAGACGGGGATGGATAGCCTGCCAGGTGTGCTGCTGCCACTGCCAGTACCTTTGTAAATACCCTCGATGCTGAGGCTATGCCGAAGGGTAGTGCCTTGAAATGATGGTGTTTGTTCTGTATCATGAATCTGAGGTATTTTCTGTGCGCCGGCAACACTGAAATATGAAAGTATGCATCTTTCATGTCCAATGTTGCCATGTAATCTCCCTGTGTGAGCAGGGGGATGACCACCTGCAGAGTGACCATACAAAACTTTTGAGGTTTGAAAAATGTGTTTGTGGGGCGCAAATCTAGTACAGGGCACATGGTGAGATCCTTTTTGGGTACAAGGAAGTACACTGAATAAATACCCATGTTTACCTGTAGAAGAAGTACGACTTCTATGGCACCCTTTTCCTGCAGGGTCTCAACTTCTTGTAGCAGGATGCGCAGATGTTCTGGCATCGGGCGTCTTGAACGTGGAGGTCTGGGGGAGACCGCCAGAATTCTATACAATACCTGTGGGCAACGGTCTTGAGTACCCACTGGTCTGTAGTTATCCCCTCCCATGCTTGAAGAAAAAATATTAGCCGGCTCCCGACCGGAGAGGCATGGGAGGGGAACTGGATCTGCAGGTCATTTTTGGCCTGAGGCAGGGGAACCTCGAGGGGTAGAATTCCGGCCCCTTCCTTTCCCACGTCGTCGACCTCTTAGGGGATACAGGGTGGTGTAGCTGCTGGTTCCTTGGGTAGAGGACTAATTATTTCCCGAGCCGTATTGGTTCTGAGGGAAACGTTGGCCACGAAAGGAACGTCTCGATCCGCTCCCCTTCCTTGGGGAAGGCCTCTGGGTAATCTGATCCAGAGTCTCGAGGGTGTCATGCTCTTTCTTAGCAGTTTCGAGCGCTTCATCAACTGCCTTCCCAAATAGATTAGTCTCCTCCACCAGCTTATTTATTAGTGAAGCTTGAGTCTCTGGTTTGAAACCAGAGTTTCGTAACCATGCGTGCCTCTTCAGGAGGATACCCTGAGCCAAGGACTTGCCAGCCGTCTCTGCCACATCCAAAGTATTTTTTAGGCTACTCTGATTAACCTGTCTGCCTTCTGCTACCGTAGAGAGCAGGCGAGCCCGCAGCGGTTTAGGGACTTCTTGAAGGCCCTCCTGTAGCATGGCCCATTGTGCGTCGGCATAGCTAGCCAACAAAGTTCTGTTATTTGCGATATGAGTGGAAAAAGCTGTGGCAGCCGTGACCCTTTTCCCTAGAGCATATAGCCTCTTACACTCCTTGTCAGAGGGTGCCTCCCCAGTTGATTGGGGAAACCCTGCTCTCTTCCTGGTTGTAGTTACCACCAGTGAGTCTGGTGTAGCATGGCCCCTGATGTAAAAGGGGTTAGAGGGGGAAGGTCGAAAAATTTTTCTATTCTAGGATTTGCTGCTGTAAGTAATGAAGGGGCCAACCGCTTTTTGATCCGAGTTTAACTGTGGAATAGCTTGGCTGGCCGGTGGTTTCGCTTTTAAGATGTCCTCGACAAAATCGGCCTCTGGTACAGCTTCTTGGGTAGCAATCTGGAAATGTTCTGCTGCCTTCCATAATATGGCATTGCATGCCATTTGGTCGTCAACCGGGGAGGCCTGTCGAGTGGGTGTGGACAGGGGGGCGGTGAATCCATGCACAAGGCATCAGGTCCGGTGTTGGATTATGTCACTGCCAAGGTTGAGGATCAACCAGGTCTGTGAGGTCCATCTGAACATCCTCAGCGTCAGCAAAGGGATATTGATCCTGATTGTACTGGTCCACAGTAACCTCATCCTCAGTGAGGTCATAGGTATATTGTTCTTCTTCTTCTTCTTCTCCTTGAGAAGGATCAAAGACTTTTTGAAGTTTAGCCACAGGGGGAAAGGGACTCTCCTCTAGAGGCCTTTTAGGTGTGGACTTCTGAGAGTTGTACAAACCTATATAGCCTGTCCATACATCCCTCAAACTTCTCCCTGGTCCAAACAGATGAACCAGGGGAGTTTAGGGGTGGAAAAGGCTCTTGTAATGGATCTTCCGTCGCAGAACATTGAGATTTCTCCTTTAGCGTCAAAGAAATCCCTCCAGTGCCTTCCGAAAAGTCCTTTCTGGGGGTTCCATGTAATAATGTCGCCACAAAAATCTCACCATGCAAAAATATCGCTGAAAAATGGCCGTTTTTTGTGGCGACATTATTGCATGGAACATGCAGGGGACACCCCCGCAACCTCCAACATTTTTTTTCTTTTTTTTGCCCTTGGGTATCGATGAATCCTTGGACTTTTGCTTCTGACTAACCGCCGAAATAATCCTAGCGATGCTTTCGGTAATCTCTTCAGAAGGTGTTTAGTTCGGGCCTGCAGTTGCACGGTTGTTTTCGGTGGAACCGGGGCCTTCTCGACCGTGGACGCCTTCTTCCGATGCGTCTAGACGGTCTCCTGAATATTGGGGTAGCGCCCTTTGATTTCGAATGCCCGGTTGCAGGGAGGGCTGCCGATCCTGACGATCGGCAGGCATGGCCGAAATATCCCGTGTGCCTGTTGGCGCTATGGGCCACTTTGGCTGTTTCATCGAAGACGTCCTGGGGGTTGTGTCCTTAGTGTGTAAAGAGTGTTCGTCCTTGTCGCTGGGATGTACAGTCCCCAAAGCAGGACCTGAGTCTTGCCTGGCAGGGCCGAGGACGGACGACTCCGCTGAGAGGTCAATGGCCTCCGAATCGGAGGCCTGTTCGTCACTTAGCCCCTCGTCACAATCGGCGGTTGTGGCAGCAGGAGAACTAGCCTCATCCTGTGACATTCTGTAGGCCGCACACCGCTTAACACGGCACTCTTTTAGTGTCTTTGGAGGCAGGAGCTTGCAAGCCGAACAAGCAGTCTCGTCGTGATTCAGGGGCAGACACCTATTACACTTAAGGTGTTTATCCCTCCCAGGAAATTTGGGCTTACAAGAAGGACAAAACCTAAACGGAGTTCTCTCCATAGCGGAGGAAAAATATAGTGATGAGAGTAAAGGGAAAGGCATTCTTAGAAAAGGAAATGTCCACCCAGACCCCAGTCTCCCTACTGTGTAGGCCGGCCAGAAGGCCCGGCCACGTGGTCGGCAGCGCCAACCAGAACACTGTCCGTAGAAGGTCCGTGGAACCAGCTTCGGGGTAGATCAGGGAACAGCAGTCGAAGAAAGGGATGTAGGTAATATTCAATAGCCCTCATTACAACCCTGGCGTTAACCAATGACGCTATTAGCGCCATTGTTAACGCCGGTAATTTACAGGATCCGCAATGGTGACATGGGGAATTACCACCCCATTCCAAGGTTGGTGGGGTGGTAATTCCCCATTTACCATTGGCCCTTCCCCATTCCCATTTTTGCCCTATAGGGCTCAATGGGAATGGGGAAGGCAGTGATTACGGTACCGCAAAATGCGGTACCGTAATCACCTTCAAGGTCCCTTTGCGGGTCCCTACCTTAACGGCTGGTACAGACCAGCCGTTAAGGTCGGGACCCGCAAAGGGACCTCGTAATCAGGCGTTAAGGGATTACCGGTACCGGTAACCCCTTAACGCCAGGGTCGTAATGAGGGCCAATAACTCTATAATATGTGACCAAGGGTCGAAAAGATAACAATAGCAATGTCTCTGTCATGGTCACCTGCCCTACGACACAGACACCACACCATCAGGTGATGGGGCAATGTGTCACATAACCCATTCTCACCCCTTTGGGAAGTATGGACATAGGGGGCCCGGCTGGACTCAGTCTTTGCACCAGGCTCATGTAAGAATATAAATGTGAATGCTTCATTATTGCACCAGAGCGCTTTATTGTACAAGACTTTCCATGTGCTTTTACTTCAGGAGCAGTTCCAAGTGCAGACTATTTGGCAGGCAAGCCAGGACTAGTGGCCGGGGCCTCAGGCACTCAGCTATATAAGCTGTTCCATCCACTAGGCCAGCGCTTTGCGTTAGTTTGCACTCACGTGCGGCGTAACGCTCACCGCCGCCTGAGTTGACATAATTACCTCTTGGATCCAGCATCTTAACTGGGCGGGTACCGCTTGGAGACCGGCGTCCATCCTACCATCCATAGATTCATTCTCTGGAACTCCGTGATCCCGATCTCAATACCACCGCACATTGCGAGCTTCGTTCAAGAAGCCAATTCCAGTGGAAGAAACGGAAGACAAGGTTAGAACATTATTCAACTTTCCATTTAGGGTCGCGCCTCAAGTCAATCCTTGCGCGCATCCCTAAGGACCACTTACCTGTTGCCGGACCATGGTAGAGCTATCTTCGTTCCCTCCGGATTCCGCCCCGTGCTTCGCAGCAGCAGGGTCCACATCATCGCCTATATGGGAAAAAGCAAAACAGAGACATTACTTACGGAGCAAGCAACAATACTGGAACAAACAATACAAACACTACTAAAGCAAGCTGACAGGCGACAGGCGAGAAGAGACAAAGAGAGAGAAACAGAACAACACTTACCTGAAGTGACGTGGCCTAGTCGCAGCTGGACTGGGCTACCACATGCGAGGGACCAGTGAAGGAACTCGGACCCTGACATTTAAGCATTCCTGCCAGAAGCAGCAGGACGGAGAGCTTGTCATTAATAATCATCAGGTGAGCCTCTCAGGAACAGCGCATTCTCACGAAAACCACGGCTGGGGAGGAAGAGTTTGGAAAGGGGGGGGGTAAGGGTCGCAGACTGACATATTCAATGCCCCTTAAATCCATGCAGGAGCAGCACCACCAACAGTCGCAGTTTACAGCATAATCGCAGAGGGAGAAGCCAGACAAGGATGACCTCAGTCAGGGAGGGCTGCAACCGTGCCCCAACATCCCCGCAGAGACCAGGTGAGCGTAACAGTCTGGACGAGCTCTGCATAAGGCGACCAGTATGCTGGGTGGAAAAAACAATCTTAGGGTCCTCGACGCGCAAGGGATTCCGGGTACACTACACGTCACGTAGTGATAGTGTTACATGCACACCCATGTCGACGTCCCCTTTCGATTCTCGAAAGACAAGATGCAATTCCACGTGGTTACCACTGGATGTCGGACTATATGCACAGCATGTGATTCTAAGCTGATTAACAAGGATCAAAAATATTGATTCATCCCTAGTATCTGAAGGGAGGTATTGAGGGAGGTGGCAACAGAATCATTGTTATCATGTAGCCATAGATTTAAATATCCCAATAAGAGGGTGTGCGCAGTTGGCTTTGTGAGCTTCCCAATTAAGGCAAGACGTTGTTCTTCAAAAGAGGGCATTTTTGAGGGGGGGGGGTGCGGTAGAGAATGACCATTTTTTTATTTTTGTTTTATTGTAATATTAGTTTAGTCAAAAAAGAAAGACAAACTTTTCATTACATAAATTAACACATCAATCTTCAATCTTTTGTCAATAGCATATCTCATAGCTTGTTCTTTTCGGATCGAGATTTAATTAATATCAGGCAGTATGGAGTCCATAAAATTAATTAGTGTGCAAGTCAAACGCGTATTTGTTCCGGAGATTATGTAAGCACCACCATTCAACCATTTTATTATTTATCGGGGCAAAATTTAGGCCGAGATCTCTGCACAATCAGTTATTAGATGCTTTACTGATTCTACTGCTTTTTTACAATATCTGCATTGATTATCAGGGGTTTTCGGGTCGTGCTTCAACATCAATATTTCTTTTGTCTTATATAGGTTGCAGCGCAATCTCAAACTTATCATGATGATAGCGAGATGGAAATTTGGATAGGTATTTGGGCGTTACATCAAATTCATGCAGGGCTGTTCCGAAATCCACTGTTGATGCTAGTTTTTTACGCTTTTCATTGTTTAAGATCCAGTTCCAACGTCTCAGTCTTTTTTGGGCTATTTGAGGCATTTTTATGAGTAGTTCATCATTCAATCCGGCCTCATGTGTTATGTGTTGAAGTTTTGTTTCCCATTTGCTTATTAGGTCGGCTGATGGATGGTTGGTTGGTTCTTTTGTTTAGGATTTCATAGGGGCCAGCACCTGGTACCATTTGCATTTTTCACCCAGGCAGAGATCGACTTCCACAAGACTGTACCGTACAGTGAGTCTATACCTAATTCATATCTAATTACTGTTATTGAGATGTTCTCTGGGAGTCCGAGCACCTTTCGCCAGAACTTCCTCTCAAGTTTGCACCAGGTTTCAGCCGCGATCTTCCAACCGGCTTCACTGCTGAACGATAATGCAGGCACTACTTTTTGTAGATGGAATGATAAAACTGGTTTTAATGTGAATTTACCGTATGCAGCATGTAGTTTTAAACCCTGGAGAGCAAACATCTGCATTTGCGTGAATAAATCTTGTGTCCATAACCATTCACGTACTGAGGTATTAAATAGTACTCTTAAGTAACGTACGCTGGTGGTTGAATACACGGTTTCCCTTTTTATTTTCCACATAAACTTTTTATCATGCAGGTTATTACTTGGGCCAAAGGACATTGTCTTAGATTTCTTTGTGTTGATTATTAGGTCCTTTTTGTCGCAATATCCTTGTAGTGCACAGAGTCATTTTTGCAGTCCAATTTTTTGTGGTATCTAGCAGAACAATGTCATCTGTATAGATAACCCAACTGAGCTGCTGTCCGTTTATCTTTGGTGGAAACGTCCTCGGATGGTTTAAGGTGATTGGGAGATCAGATATAAAAAGTTTTAACAATAATGCTGCTAAGGGGAAGCCTTGCTTGACACCCCTCTTTGTCTGAATTTCATCAGATAGATTGCCTTGTGCTTTCAGCCGCACACAGAATGAGGTATCAGAATATAGTGCTCTTATTGGCTGTAACAACTCCAATGTGCAGGCCCACGAATGTAACTTTGTCCACAGATGCTGTCGATTTATACTGTCAAAGGCCTGTTTTAGGTCTATAAAAGCGAAGAAGAATTTTTTTTTGTCGCTCATCCTGGTTTCAAGTTTGATTGAGTTAAGGAGGATCAGATTTAATTCAACTCCTACACCTTTGGTGAAGCCAGTTTGACGAATATCAATCACAGCTGCTTGTTCAGCCCAATCTGCAAGTTTTCTCTGGAGGAATGAAGCAAACACCTTTCCTATACTATCAAGAAGGGCGATGGGATGATAGCTTGTAGGATCGTCCCGATCGCCCTTCTTAAATACAGGCACTACAATTGCTCTTCTCCAGGAATCACGTAGAATTTTGCTTGCTGCAATCTTTCCAAATAGGGCAACGATGAAGCTTGCCCATAGCGAACCGTTTGCTTTAAGCATCACGTTAGAAATACTGTCGGGCCGGCAGCTCTAGAGTTACTTAGTTTTTGAATTGCCCATTCTACGTCTTTGTGGGTTTCAACGATGTTCCACTTTGCATTTGATGTAAATTTCGGGCATTTCATTAGAGCCACTCGGGACGTCAAGCACGGCTGTAAAATGTTCTACCCACTTTGCACCACTTACTCCATTTGCCATTTCATAGGCCGATTTAACTGTACCTGTGTTGATGATTTCCCATAGAAGTCTGCTGTCCTTACACGTGATAAGTTACAACATCGTCTCCGCTTGCTCCTGGTATCGATTGATGTTAAATTATTTCAGCCAATTGCAATAGCAGAGTCGCCGTTTTTTCATTAGGGCAGCACTATTTTCGACTCGACTTCTTTTTAGATGTCGCAGGTCACTAAGAAGTGCTTTCTTTGCTTCACTTACTGCTGCACTAAATGAGTATTTATTAGAAATGTTCTCTCTCTTGTGAATCGTTTTTCCGACTTTAAACTGCATCAGCAATGAGCTGTAATTAATCATTGCTTTGAACAATTTGCTGAAGCATATTTTACTGTTAAAGTACCTAGTTGGTTTGTATTTATTCTTATCCTGGTTTCAATGTTCAATGCCAACTGCCAAGTCAGTAACAGTGCGTCATAATCACTTTTTGTGGTCTTCATTATTGCAAAATTTGTGATTTTGCCTTTTAGATTTCTTGAGGCCCAGATATAATCTAGGGTCTTGTTGCTAGTACCACGATGTCATGTATGTGAGACAGGTATGTCTCCTCTGGTACATCCATTTAGCATTGAACAATCTCTCAGAGCAAGCTCATTCATCCATCGATCGATCGATCACCTCTATCATATAAATGTGTCGGTCTCTTTGAGCTATTGACTTTACGTAACTCCTTTTGATCATTGAACCAGGAGTAATTCAAATCACCACACACTATGGTAGTCGGATCTTCAAACGATAAAAGGCAATCGTCAATCAACGTTGTTACTGTCGAGATGAATTTTGTTTGCGCAATCATCACTGGATTCCAGTATGCGTTGGTTATCAGCAAATTATGCTTTGAAAGATCATTAGTTGTTGAAAATTGTAAGGTAATTGCTTGAATGAACATATTGGGGTTTTCAGATTTTAATACACTCCAATTTAAGTTATTTTTGATCATAGTAATCAGTCCGGAGAAAGGACGGCCAAATAAGTTCTTTCCAGCAGCATTTAGAAGTATTGTATATCCATCACTTACTGGTATCTCTCACATCCAGGTTTCTTGAAAGCAAAGTATGGAACATTGGTGTAAAGATTGCCATTTGTCTTGGAATAAATGAGCAAACCCTCTGGTATTCCAAGAGGCCAACTGATGGAATGAGACATTTCCATTGCACTTATGCCAATGATGGCTCTTTTTATGTGGTTGTGGTTTCCATGATGTACTCGGGACTCCTTTTACTTCTGATGGAAAGCTGGATTTTAGTAGGTTTCGCAGCTCTTCTTTCCTTTGGTCACTGGATATTTGTTGAATGACGATATTAATTGTAGTATTATCATCTATCTTTAGTTTAATGGAAAGATGTTCACAGTTCCCTAGAGTACTGGTTGAGATGGCGTGAACTTGAAAAAAGTCCCTTAAAATGATGGCAATTCCCTCTACCCCTTCCCTCAATGCGGTCAGATCTAATAATTCTGTATCCTGGAGGTTGGGGGGTAGCGGTTAGGTAAGATTTTCATATCAATGATAAATCTTCCTGACCTGTGTCAACCCCAGAACCCCTTTGGCGTTGACTAGGTAACTAGGTTATCTTGTCCCTAGGTGAAGGGGCATTTTTTGCACCTCTCACCTAGTCTTTTACTCTTTGTATGGGTGACCTTGTTATGTCTCTTCATAGTGTATGGTTGAAGGTATACTTTCCTACAACGTTTGGGCTTAGGCTGGGTTGCCCCTATGGGCTCCCCTGTTAATCCCTCTTTCATGTGCATGGGTGAACTACAGTTCCCAAGTAGTAAAAAGGGATTTTCATACATCTTTACATTTTATATAGCGAGTCAGCACACCCCACCTTATGTGGTGTGCTGGGGGAATTACCTGGTAACGTTTTGTTACAATTGCGAGTTTTACATGAACAGCTGGTGGCAGTGGTTTTACCTTTATGACTTTTCGTTTCTCTTACTTGCAGGCTGTTAATTGAGCCTTGGTAATGCACAGGAGGGCCACCATTTTTCTAAAATGGTGGGCTCCTTTTGCCATTTCTCGTGTGCATGCTGTTTCTGAGGTCTTCCCCTGCCATTCTAGGTGGGAACGTCTTCCGTGGCCGTTTTGTCCAGAATGTCTGGAAAGGCAGGATTACGAGGAAGGCATCCAAAACTCTGCCGCCCTTTGTCTTCCACCTTGCCTGAAAGGGAACAACTTCCAGTGGGGGGCTGGCTGTCCTGACTGGACAGCCATACCGCCCCTTTCTGTAAAATGCGGGAAGAGAATGCAGAGGTTGTGCTGTAGTTCTCGATAAAAACTCTGAACCTAGAAGCTGCTGACAAGTCGACCACAAACCAAAACCGAAGAGGATGATGAAGGAAACGTGGCCGAGATGATTTCCAGCGACCAGAGAGCCTGCTGTGTAACCAAAGCCTGTTACCCTTCCTTCCAATCGACCTGGGGATCCCGAAATGGATGACCCCGACCCAGAGCCTTTTGAGACCCACTAGACTCAAGAAGACCTGCATTTTGAGCCATTCCACTTCATGCTGCAAACTTACAGGGCTGCAATACCCCAATACCCTGGGACCTCGAGCCAATGTGCGGCGCACAGTCTTCTGAATTTCTAATATTGCTGAAACTTTGTGGGCATCCTGCTGGACCTCCAGAGACGTGAATCGAGTCTGAAAAGTCCCCTCATCAGCGTGCTGGAGCTTGCAAATGACGAGGATCCGACCAGTGATATTCTGTCTTCTTCCGTGCTCCTGAAAAAGGCACCAAATCCACAGAGCTGCATCCAGACGTGAGTAAAATCTTGCCTGGAGCCTTCTTTCGAGATTCCTGCTGCAAAAGTCCTCCAAAATCCTGTCTTCCATCTTCTAGACAAAGGAATCCATCGACCGGGTTTTTGGCTGCATATCCTGAAGTCTTCCTGCTGCAACACTTCTTCTGTGCTGAGGTACTGAGTTGGCTGGGGTATTTACTTACCTTCAGTCTATTGTGATTCCTGTGTATCCTTGGGGTGCTACTGTGATTGGGAGGTATCTCGTCCAGTTCACCCCGGTCCACTGCTGGTATCCCTCCTAGGGTGTCTTCTCTGAAGTCCCTGGACACTAACTTTCAAAGTGAACTACTTATGTGTTTGCCCAGTCTTCCTCTGGAACTCTTTGCCTGCAACTGAGCCCTATCTCGCCCTGCCTACTGCTGGCTCCTAGACCACTAGGGTCCCTCTTCTGCCTCTTAGAGAGCTCATGTACTAGAATTGGGAAGGGCTAGATAATTTAAAGGGTCTGCCTTGAATAGTAGAACAAGTGTTGAAAAGTGTTCTTACTTGTAAACGAGCTAGCTGGTAATTTTAAACTCTCAGAGTGAATAGTTACAAAAAGTTATTACTTACCTAACATATGTTCTTCATTTTGAAAAGTATATATAGGATTTTCTTACCTTGAATAAGCTGTGTGCCTTCTTAAATAAGTATTCTCAAAGTCTTACTTTCCTTAGAAACTATTTTGCCATTCTAACAGAAAGTAGATAGAACGTTAACTTACTCACCTGTGAATTGGCTTCCCTCTTCCCAAAGGTAATGCTGCTGGTTTCACTTTAATATTCCTGTTACTATAGTTGTATGAGTGCCCCCAATTGGGTCTTGCTTCCCTTACTTGCTGTTAGCCTGTCCAGAATATGTCTGCCTAGGTCATACTTAACTTTTAGGTTGCTGGTAGCTCCTAACAAACGTATATAGAGGTCTTACTTAACTTGCATAGCTGTGTGCCATCCAAAAATAACAAGTTATTGGTTCCCTTAGCCTGCGAACTGAAAAACAACTGTAATTAAATATTACACCCGAGCATCCAACTCCCCTAGAACAACTCCTCAATCAGAGTTATAGGTTTATACTGTTCCTAGAATAAGTGTTCCACTATTCAGAAAGGTATATTGTCCAGTTGATTTACTAAGTGATTTCTTGCCGAGTGTCACGGTATAACTGACAGGGTCTACTACTCTTGCATTAGAGTAAAGTAATCGGAAAGTAACATATGGTTTTACTCCCCAAGAATAGGGGTGACCTATACTGAATGTGTTGGATAAGGTTCGACTTACCTAGAAATACCGTTAGTTTTCTAAATAAGGTCTGTGCTTTGGTCTGTGTACTTTAAAGCATAGTGTTGTGTTTTCATAATGCGTTTATATGATCTGTGATGGTACTTATTTCCCCCAAGATGTATCTGGGCTTGCTTGTATTTAAATAAACCATTTTCGTTTACAATACATAGTGTTTCAGTGTTTGGAGCATATGTGTACTACAATGTATTGGTACTGATTCTACAGCCCTCACCCTTCTAAGATAATCCTGGCTGCTCGGTCTACGCTACCATGAACTCAGGTGGTACAGCCTTATACTAAGAGTGGAGTACTGTCTCAGTTGAATGGCTTTACTAAGCCCTTAGTTGGACTTCAGAAAAACTGTCCTAACAGTAGCAAGTAGAACCACATGATTATTGTATAGTAGTGAGCATCACTGGCATGTGTGTGGAGTTGATAATAACAGTCTAACATATCAGAGCCTGTCCGGCAAACTATAGGAGTGGTTGGGATGTTGTGCCTTTCCTCATCAAACTGTCCAACATAGGCTCACTAGTGGTAGTAGGGTGGAAGAACAGCTTCACATTTGTGGCGGTGTAGTATTTTGTTAAAGCATGATGAGGCGTGTTGATAAATATTAGTGGGTGTGTGTGCTTCTAGCTTATTTCTGGCAATTTCTATAGCCTGGAGCAGATGCAAAGTAGGGAGCAGTGCAGGAAGATACTCAAAGGATCCTAAAAAGGAATAAGAGCACAAACTGGATCATCATTGGCAGCACGATCAGCATGGACCAGCACAGACCGGCTAGGCCCTAACGCACCAGCACTAATGCGCCTATGACCAAGGAAATGGGCGCGAGGACTACAACACCGGTGGGTGTTGTAGCTACATGCACATGTCAAAATTAAAAGGCACAGACAGCAAAGATAGTGTTAGGAGCTGATGCGGCGAAGCAAGATTATAAAAAAACCTCAAAATGTAAGTTAAGAGACAGGTTAAAAGAATGATCAACTTGAATTATAAAAAGAAAGCATAAAATCAAAGTGAATATGAACAGAGCAGTTTGCATGTCCTGCTACAAAGTTCCAATTGCATACCTTGCTAACTGCCACCAGTTCGTCCTAATACATTCCCCCAGATCACCAACTCTACCCATCACCTATGAAATCACTAAAGGATCCATCCTGCCCCCTGTAATATTCACTCTTTATATGGAACTGCTTGGAACCCTTCTAGCCTAGCTTAACACAATATCCACACGCAAATGGCACAGATTTACCTCAAGATATCCTCAGCTGAAGTCATTCACCGGCTCACGGGCTGCTTCGCTTTCATCCTGTCCTGGATGTCCAGTGTTAACCTGAATCCCTGCTCCTCCAAGACTGAATTCCTACTGCTGACCAACAAGCTGAACACACTGACCTACAGACTTGACTCCCTGATAGGAACCACAAGTGTTTCACAACCCAGGTGCGCACATTCATCAAGTCTCTTGGGTTTGGCATTGACAGACAGCTCCTTCAACCGCACATAGCAAGAAAGACACAAATAGCTGCATACCAACTTTCTCTCCAGTGGAAAATCAGGCCCTTTATCCCTGAAAGCAACTTCACATCTGCTGTTCAAGCCTTGGTCCTCTACCAACTGGATGGTGGCAATGCCTTTTGGAAGCCTTGCCGGAGAATACTGTGTTAATCCTGAGGTAAGTCTTACATCTTGCAGCACAAATCATCAAAGGACTCTGCATATGTGACCACATCACGACTCTCATCGAACTGCATTGGCTGCAGCTGCAAGTATCTGTAAATCCTGCTGCGCCATCTACAAGGCTGTAGCCCAGAAGTCCCCAAGCTACCTCAATGAGAACCTCAGCATCTTCTGGAAGCCTACGATCCACCAGAAGTCAGAACATGTGCATTTAACTCAGACAGTGCAGGAAGGAAACAACGAGAAGACTGGCCTTCTCTGCCTTCTATGACCCCAGAATCTGGAACCTCCTCGTCACCACCTGACTGGCCCACTCGCTTCTACATTTCAGGAAGGAGCTCAAGATCCTCCTCTTCAAGGAATGGCTACTCCCTAATGACTACATCCACATTCTCTCCACTTAATCCAAGACCAGGGGATCTGCTCCCCTGTGTCCTCCCCTGGTTGCTTGTAGATCCCTTGCTTCAAAATTGCATGCCCGCAACTCTCTCCTGTTGTTGGCACCCCGCTCCCTTGTATCTCTGCTTCCCTCACCATGTCCTTCCCCCTATGATCTGTAAAGCGCTGTGTTGTTTCCCAAAGCTAGGTCCTCTGTCAATAAATCCAAAAATAATAATACCAATCTGCGATCAAATTATCTCCTATTTTTCGAAGGCAAAATAATTAAAGACAAAAAAGGAACTGCCTTCATTCCTATTAATTTATAAACAATCTTCTTTTATATGTGCTTACTCTTGCGGCTGACTCCCACACTAAACTTTCACCTTTCCATCTCCAATACTCCCAACGTCCTTGCCCCTGTCATGAGGGTCCGACTGAAGCTTCCCAAAAGTGCAACTCTTGGTACGACTCTGATCTAGCTGACCTTAAAAGCAAGTGCAGGGCAGTGGAACAGGAATGGGGATCTTCAGGCGCACCCTCTGATAAACTGGCCTTCCGCCTTCTGCAAAGGCAATATAGACTCTGCATCTCGTCCAAGAAAAGAGTCCATATTCAAGCCTGCATCTCCGCGGCATCCAACCGGCTGATCTTTTCAAAGACTGTAAGGAGCTGGCCTACCCTACTGCAGTGTCATCCTCTATTGTACTCACCCAAGCCCTTTTCAGGGCCCTGGCTACACACTTCACTGCGAAAACACATGACATCCTGTCCTCTCTCTCCTCCGCACAGACTCATGTACCATCATCTCCTGGGCCCCCCTCGGCCGCTGGCAACCATGCCCCCTCTTCTCTCCTCCCTCTCCCCTGTTACAACTGAGGAGGTTTCTAGACAAGTCCGGTCTATGAAAGCCTCTTCCGAACAGGTGGACACATGCCACTCCAAAACCATCAAGGACAACATTGACTCTCTAGCTCCAGCATTGGTGGACATCTGCAACCCCTGTTTCGCCACTGGAGTTTTTCCCACTTCCCTAAAGCACTCTCTTGTGCACCCTGTGCTTAAAAAATCCTCTGCTGATGCTTCTTTTCGGCAAACTATTGCCCGATCTCCATCACTCATTTCCTGGGCAAATTCCTGAAGATGGGTATATTTCAGCCTACCCTCCACACTGAATCTGTTGGTTGTCTCCATGACCATCAGTCTGACTTTAGACCATCCAGAGGCATGGAAACTGCTCTTCTGAACACCTGTCAACACCTGCTCTGAAACCTTGACTCTAACTCTCCCTCTGGCCTCATTCTCCTTGACCTTTCCTCTGCATATGATACAGTAAACCACAACATCCTGATCTCCCGTCTCTATGATACCCTGGGTATCACAGATCAGGACCTGGCATGGCTTGCGTCCTTTCTCTCTGACTGCCTTTCCCAGGTGGAGCTTGGGTTATTTCTCTCCGCTATCACTCTCTCTACTTGTGGTGTCCCCCAGGGATCTAATCTATCCCTCTTGTTTTTCAATGTCTACATGGCCCCTTAGGCCCAAAAGATCGCTGCCTTTGCCTCCAACTTTCAGTGTTATGCGGATGGCACACAGCTCTCCTTCAGGCTACCCTCAGTCTCTTCTTCCTCCTCTCTCATTCCTGACTGTCTGTCCCCAATTCAGTCATGGTGTGCTCCTAATGATCTCTGCCTTAATGCCAGCAAGACACAGATCGTCCTCATTGGGACCCCTGCTCCCACTCTCACTCTTGCCTGCCTCATTTGGTCCTGCGCCCCAAACCCCCAGTGAGCAAAAAATGTGGCGGTCATTGTCGACTCTACTCTCTTTCTCTTCTCACATCTCGGACGTATCCAAAAAGTCTCACTACCAGCTACACCTCCTCAGAGGTATTCTATCTTTTCTCAACTTCCCCCAGGGGCTCATTGTCTCCAGAGCCCTGGTTCTCTCCAGACATGCCTAGTGCAACAGTCTCTTTCTCAATCTTCCTACTTCTACTCTCCGTCCTCTTCAACTTATCCAGAACAGAACCACGAGACTTATCCTTGGCCTCAAGCCCAGGGACTGCAACTCTCTGGTGCTGAAATCACTCCACTGGCTCCCCGTGGCTGCAAGGATCCAGTTCAAGTCCCTCTGCATAGTCCACAAGGCTTTCTGAGGCCAGGGCCCCTACTATCTAGAATGCGCTCTTCCAAAATACTCTCCTCAACCTCTACTCAGCCTCCTCCAACTTTCTGCGGGTGAGTCGATTTTGCAAACAGAGATTTTGGGGTAGATCCTTATCCTCCGCAGGTGCCTCCATCTGGAACAGCCTCCCTGGCCCTCTGCATCTTGAGCAGGACCTCCTTAAGTTCCGGAAACTCCTCACAACCTTCCTCTCTCACTCTACCCTGCTAACATCCCTTCTCTTCATTTCTTTCCCTCCTTCCTTCTCTTCCCCAACCTGCTCAGCTCGCTTACTGGTCTCCTGGTGCACCTCCAGAGCCTCACAGGTCCCAGGCTCCCCTGCCAGTCCTGTACTTCCCTCCATGCCTCTGCACTTTGCTTGGCACTTC
The DNA here is from genome assembly GCF_040938575.1 of Ambystoma mexicanum. NCBI lineage: Eukaryota > Metazoa > Chordata > Amphibia > Caudata > Ambystomatidae > Ambystoma > Ambystoma mexicanum. The sequence goes on along the minus strand of NC_090928.1, from coordinate 965,300,132 downwards.
TGCAATATACTCCGTGTGAGGGGCAACCACTCTGCAATTAACTCAGGCCCCTGCTGGACTGGGCACACTTTGTCCCCCCCCCCTGCCTCACACTTCCTGTTCTGCACACTTGCACAACCGTGAATGGGTTAAAATTCAAATTGACGAGCTGAAGGATAAAGGCAAAACAGCCATGCTGCTGCTCCTCAATTTGTCGGCGGCTTTCGACTTGGTGGACCATGCAATCTCATGCTAACACCTAGCTGCGGCGGCCATCTTCTTGAGCGATGCAATAGCCTGGGTCCAGTCCTTCTTAGGAAATAGAACAATGAGTCTTTTCCCCTGTGGCATAAGCAGACCCGATCCGGACTACCTGCGGCATTCCACAAGGATCATGTGTCTCGCCCACTATATAATATTTTTACCAAGTGCCTATGTGGCAAATTGGACAGACTGGGTGTCACCTACACAAACTATGCGGATGACACCCAGATCCACATACCCCTGTTGGGCAATTTTGACATGAATAAGGCCTTGGTAAATTTAATATACCTCCTCATTCAGGCATGGATGGCAGGTCACGGCCTCTGCCTGAATGACGATAAAACAGAGATCCTGATCCTTGGCTCCAATGCTAACCTTAAAAAATTGAACACTAACTATTCGGCATTCAATATAGACGGCAATACAATCAAAGTAGTTGAAGAGGTAAAAACGCTACGTTTCAACCTCAATTCCACCTTAACCCTAAGAAGACAGGTTAACGCCCTGGCATCCTCTACTGCTTAAACCTGCAAACTGATCAGAGCTAGTTGCATTATTCTTGCTAATGCCTTAATATTGTCAAAATTGGATTACTGCAATGCCCTATAACTAGGAGCCAACAAATACATCTTTGGCAAATTACAAACGCTACAAAACAATGCCCTTAGAACTGCCTTAAATATACCTAACAGAGAACACATTTCCAACATTAGAAGTTAATATCACTGGCTCAAGATTAGCGACAGGATCCTGCTCAAAACAGTATCTCTTATCTCCAAAATGTCTTAACAATGCTGTGCCCCCATACCTCACAGAAAGAATGGTGAGGAGAACATCGACCCGCCCCTCCAGAGCAGCCAACTCCCACTGCCTAGAGATACCCAGATTTAAGTTAACAAAAGCTGGAAGAAGCAGCTTCCCAGTGAAAGCCACGCAGTCCTGGAACGCTTTACCTCTAGCCGTTAGAACTGACCAGTCTTACTGCAGCTTCAGGCGCAATATTCTAATTTGGCTACGATCTAATGGGATTTGATCCCGCTCGACACCCTTCATATCTACCTATGTATCTGCCTTATGTATGTTATTTACTGTACATCCTCACTGTATTCTGCTTGTATTTCTTTATTTTCTTGTTCCCTGTATTGTACTGATACCACTGTGTAACTAAGCTTTAAGTATTCCTTGTACCTGTTGCGCCAAGTTACCTAGGGGTTCAGTGCGCATTACCAAATAAACAATGTACTAAGCTTAGCAAGTCTGTCGGTCCGGTCCTCCCTCTGTCTCCCCTCCCTTGCTTGGCCGTGCCTGAAATACTCATGCGTCATCACATTGGATGACCAACCACCAAGCAATCTGAAATGTCGACAGGCCTAGTACTGTAGTTTATTGCTCTGTATGTTACTCGTAACCCCCACCCCCTTCTCCCGTCACTCTGTCACACACTTACACTAGTATATGCCTCTGGCCTAGTATGCTAGTTATTGTTGTTTGATCATTCAAAGCCTAAGAATAATGACTCTATTCCCTTGTTCCCTTCCCGCCTTGAAGCGCTTTGAAGCACTTCACTTGTGTATAAGCGCTTTATAAATAAACAATTAGATTCCATACTGTTGTTGTTTCAAACTGTCTGCTGGCATCAAGACCTCACATTAATCTGCCCGATTCATAAAAAGAGTTCTTGTAAAAAAAAAACTGAAAAATACAATTGGTTATGCCTTTAAACTATTGAGGAAAAATTCTCCTGGGAAATGTTGTCCTGCAATTTATTTATACTTACGGATCAGAATGCAATTATTTAAAGAGCCCAGGTATGTTTTAGATCTGGGATGCAATTTTCTGTTACTCCAGCTGCAAAATACATGAAAATGAACCCAGGTTCTCTATTTCTATAGATCTCAAATTGTCTTGCATTTGATCCACACTGATAATACACCTAGGGCAAAGTTAGGGGATAGCTTTTTTTATCAGTTATTTACACGGTTACTTACCAGGTTTAGGACTGGATGTTCCCAATGGAGGTGGTGGGCTTGCCCCAGTCTTGGCTGCTTTTGTCTTTTAGTGAAGAAAACAAATCCTTACTATTACTACTGACAAAACCAAATGAATGGCGTTTGGTGGCCAAAAAAAGCTTGAAACCAAACAATGAATTGAGGATTGTACCCTGGATTGGGTCAAGGATTTTGACCATTTGGAGATGGCCCTGCAGCGTATGTATCATGGAAAACCCAACTAAGGAAAGAGTCAAATCAAACTGATTTTCCATAATATTTTGTGAAATAATCAGAATATTTATGTCTCCTGCACTGAAGGCCTGTAGAGCCAAAACCTTTGTTGTGGCCATACATGGAGTTGAACTTTGGAGATGTAGATATATCCCGATGTTCAGCAACCCAAATGTCTTTTTCAAATCCTTGTTGGGGCTATTTATCCAGGGTAGCTGTAATACAGAGTCCCAGCACAGCAAAGGACATATGCCCCACAATCCCCTTTCCTAGAGGCATCCTTCTGCAAATAACAGGGACATTCAATGGGGCGGATTTCTATGGGGACCAGCAAATCCTGGACTCTTGAGAGACATCACCCCCTCGGACTTAGGGCCCGCAAGTAAAATTGCACAATAGGTTTATTCACTGGCAGAGGGTAGGGCATGATGCTGCCAAGCTAAGCCCCAGGGCTTCCACTAGGGGGCTGGCCACCTGTGTTGGGTCTCCAGGCTGGATCAGGTATTGAACTTTTCCTCTATGTCTGATGGTCCATAATCTCCTCTCTAACACACTATCCTCTTCTACATCCTGGAAGAGTCAGGGTGAGCTTGTACCTAAGGGGACCTTTCTTATCCCCCCTCCCCCATCTCCTCTGCACTCATCATGCAACTCCTTTGCCACCTCCTTGATGCACTGCCACATGTTCATAGCCCCTCCTCATCCACTTCCGTCTTTCAGGATTGTAGTGTGCCTATTCCTGCTCCAAATCCACGTCTGCTTCTTCTTGGTTGTCTGTCCTCTCCCCTTCCACTCTCTCTCTCACTCTCTACTCTTCCCCTGGTATCTCTGACTATCTCCTCACCCAAGGTATTTCCCAAACTCCTCCACTCCATATTCTTCTCCACTTCTCCTTTAGCTTTCTTTCTCCCTCCCTCCTCTCCTCACTTTTATTCCTACCACTTTGTGTCTTCTGTTTCTCCATGCTCCACTCCAAACTTCATCTTCTACTCGCCATCTCTTAATTCTCTACCTCCTCTTTAATGTTGACCTTCTTTGCCACTTCATTACTCAACACTTCCTTCTTATCCCCTCACTCCCAACCTCGCTTGCTGCCCTTAGCATCGTCTTTCCGGTATCCTTCATTCCCAAGCTCCACTTTACCCTCATACTTTCTCCTCCAACACACTCCAAACCTTTATTCTGATGCCTTACAAATGCCTGAAAAGACCAACAGCTTCTATAGGTGCCTGTCACCACCTCAAGGGAATGCCTGTGCCTAAACGTATTCAAGTGTTTGTTGTAATAACATTTATATCTGGACATTACGTGAACCGCTTATATGCTTAAGCTAAAAAGCCATGTTACATAGTTTATGTTCATATCTTGTGGCAAACACATACACAGGCTATGCTGTGGCCTTTGTAACACTCAAGACTGGAGGCCAGGATATGGTTTATTTTATTGATGCTCTGCAGCTTTGTTTGGTCCAAATAGAATTTGCAGGCCTTTGCCAACAGTCACTGAATCAAACGTCTACAAAATGTGGGGAATGTAATTTACATAGCTCTAACATGCAAGACATTAAGAGGGTAATTGCACATGGGGAGGAGTGGGAAATGAAAGAGTAAAACAAAATAAATAATGCTGTTATGCCTTAATTTCCTGCTCCACCCCATTTTCAAACACTTTGAAGGCAGTGAATGGGCATGCAGCAGAAGTTAAGATCCCTATTGTACTTTCCTCCTCGGTCTTCAAAGTACCATTCTTTATTTTTTTTACACCTGCCATGACATTTTCCTGCAGGTGTAAAATGTGTTAATTCCTATGCATTCTATCTCAGTTTAGCACTAGTTAAAAGCAGGCAGCACAGGAATCTATCGGTAAATGCTGTCTGAGGAGCAGAATTTGCAGGCGGCATATACGTTTGCACAAGATGGAGCATAAAATGAAAGCGTAAAGGCAATTTTGCCTGCTTTTACCTTTGCACCAAGCCTGGCAAACATTTTAAATACCATGGAAAACTCAAGAGTGACCAATAGTGCGAATAGGGGCAGTCTTTGGGGGGACAGGGGGGAGATTTAACTTTAGGCAAAGGTGTCCCAAGGTGCAGTTTATGGAGTTCAGTTGGACGGAAGTCCTCAAGAACCTCATGAAGTTGAAGAAGGGGTCCAAGGATAAAGAAATAAACAAAGATGACTCGCCAGCAACACTAGAGGGCAAAGAGAGTAATGCCCTGGGACCGAAAAAAGCATTTCTGCAGGATGCGGTTGAAGGTTTCCAGTGGGGATAACTTCACGGGCTGTTCAGCAATAACCGTGGGCTTCACCGACCGCTCAATAGGGAGAGGCTCCAGCAACCTTGGTAAGAACGATTATTCTTGATCCAGTGATTTCCAGGCCAGAGGTTGGAGCCAGATGGGCAGACAGAAAGACTGTTGCAGTTGGCGTCGATGCAAGGGTCCCACGTCAACCACAGGCACAGGATTAGCACTAAGGATGACTTTGGCTTGGCAAGACTCCAGGGCAGAACAGATGAAGTAGAAAGTTTGAAGAAAGCACAGCAGAGAAGAGCCAGCAATGGAAAAACTGTAAAGGAGTTTGGCAGTTGCAGGATTAAGGCAGCACTTGCCTCTGGAGCTTCCCAGTAGGGGGGAGATGGAACCAAAGCACTTGCCTGATGTCCTTGGATGAGGTTTGGCTCATAGAGTTGTCAGTGTCCGGACAGTGAAGTGGCATCTGCATCTGGGTACAGCAATGCAAGTTCAGGCAGGAGTTTCAGGGAGACCAGGCTGTCTGTCAGGAACTGTGATCCAGCTTCCCCACTGGAGCAAGGGAGCAAGCGCTGCTGTTGGTTCCTTCTGTAGTACTAGAGAGGCAGTGCTTTGCCAACAGATTTTTCAATGCATGAAAAGACGCGGGTGCAGTGCTTCATTAGTTCCTTGAGCAGCAAGCCTTCCAAGGTGCATGTTCAGAGATCCACCTGTAGACAAGGTGATTGGGCAAGGGGGTCGGATTTTATCCCCCCTCGAGAGGCAGTGAGTGAACACAGCACCCAATCACACATCAAACATAATTATAACAGAGGGGTGCTTAGCCAATGCCCAGCCATCCCTCCCAGCACATCCATGTGTACCGAAAGGGCACCAACACAAAACAGTGAATTCATACTGTTCCAGATATGCATCTGCATATACCAGTCAGAAATAGTTTCAGGCTGACTACAGCTTCCAGTCATGGGAGACAAACATCCAGAGGCCAAAGTTGGCCACTTCTTCGCACATACACATGAGGGACAAAGGCTATTCCTGCGACCTCTAAAGTCTTCAGGGCAAGTACAACCTCCATCTTGATGAATGGAGGAAGGGGGCAAGTCAGGTAGAATGGATTTCACTACATGAAACCATTTTACAAAAGTGAAAAAGCCACCACCACTCTAGCCACATAACTATGGAGTACTCCAGCCTTAGGAGTCATAAGGCAGAGCACAGAGCCACACTCAATCAGGTCTGGAATGAAGCCTGGCTGGGAGAAATAGCAGTCCCAAGCCTAGTAAAGCCAGCAAGAGTGCAGGGGGGTAATGCATGTGGTAGAACATGGTACTTCTATCTAACAAGCATGTAAATGCTAATGTTGGTCGCCCCAGGTATGCGATTTACATTTGTAATAAAATGCCCCTCCCCCAAGTCCTTATATAAATCGTTCTTGAGTTGAAAATCTGCTCAATGGATGTAGTAAGTATTAGTTAGCAATTCCTTGACTTACAGACGTGGGCCTGCTGCTGGTTTCACAATATGACTCAATGTGTGCTTTGTCATCTGAATGTGGCCTGTTAATAGGATTATTCGCTGCAGGGCTGATAAAAAATGTCAAGTCTGCTCTGCTCTGGTCTCGTTTGCACTAAACCGGGTCTCGAAATTAGGATATGATGAGCAGGAGCAAAGACCAGTGCCTGGGTGTCAGGCATCACCCAGTAAGCAGGAGCTACCGCTGGAGGAATCAGGAGCGAGTACCCAGCGCACCGCAAATCTAACTTCCACAGGAGATCCACACTTAACTTTCTGCCCATTATGTATGATCTAGTAAACATTTAGGTATAATGGATGTGTTCTATTTTGTCTTAACATTCTCAAATACTGAAAGTTAATGTCACATATGTATGTTCGTAAGGTACCACTTGACCTGGAGAGCCAAACGTAGCTTCTGGTAATTGTTGGTTTCAAGCTAACCAGGAATCTCATAAGCTTGAGGCAGGAGCTAGATAGCTCCCAGCAGTTTTGAACCCTGCTAAAAATGTGCACTATTATTCCAAAGAACCAAATGCCACTATCTTTGCAAGCATAGTGTTTATTCTTAAGCAGAAAGTATTCAAATAATCAACAAATGCAAAGAGGCGTAAACATGAGCCCTGAAATGATGTGCTCCACAGCTGCATGTTTATTTAACAATGCATCTGCACAAAACTGCAATTCCGGAAGCCTGATTAGTTTTACTTATGTACAGACTTGGTGAACCAAACATGTCATCAATGACCAACCCGTCATATTTTTAAGTTTTGTACTGTAGCACTGGCCAAGGAAAAATACTAGATAATTGCTATTCACTTAGGCTATCAATGTTTATTTATACTTACAACCATGGCCAAATACAAACACACCATATGTACACTTCTCTTCTTGACCCAATATAAGCACTAATATAATACTTTCATTCTTGACTAAAAGTAAAACACACCTGATTTAACATTATTCCATAAAGAGAAAGTCAGGACACGCTGGTAGATTTCATGCGACATACTTTGGACCCGATTCCACCCAAAATGAGGCACTCTAGGTAGGTGGAGGGAGGAAGTAGAGAGAGCTACCCGAAACTCCATGCAGAGCAGAGCGGGCAGGGCAGGACACTACTAACTACTTAGAAGACAGTACATTGGGCCACAGGCTATGCAGATTGAGTACTTTTTCATCGGCACAAAAGCTTTAATAAATTCCCATTTGGCCAATTGTTCAGAATTATAATTGTTTTCTTGTTTCTATAGTTTTGAAGCTGAAATTTCACTTCCAATACTATATTTTTTTGTGTTTCTATGGTGTTTGAAAACAGAGTGCCCATTATGTATTTATGGGAGGTTAACTCTGAACTATTCAATGATGCTTGTGGTTTGTGGTAACATAGCAAAACCTTTGCTCCCCCTTGTAGTCCTCCTGGCAAGGATAAGTGGAACCATTCATGCATTGATGGACGGAAGGATTGCTACTGTTCGCCTGTATTTTAAAGATCATTAGCCTTAGAAGACATGGGATAGTGCTACAGTATTTTAGTACTTCTATTTAATGGAGTTACAGTGGCTGGAGTAATATCACATGACAACTGGCTTGCCAAGCCTAACAGCACTAATATACTAAAGTTTTGTGTTATCATATTTTAGCTATACACATTGCTGATTGACTTCAAGCTTCAGCTTCCGAGACGCAAATACGAGATTAGGAACCGCAAATACGAGATTAGGACTCTCTTTTCAAGTGCATTTTTGATAATATTGAGGATTCTTTGCAAATGTTGTGCTTCGAGCTCTAGAACAGAATAAACATACATAAATGTGGCCTTGACACCCTCTCCGGTGTGCGCTATCGGCCCAGGGCCCAGATTAAAGGCCCGAGCAGAACGTAGCATCCTGTTCAATGAATGAAAATACTGATCCAAAAATCGCTGCCATGGTTATAAGGCAGGGCACCTCTTCCCTGACCAAGGCGGCCGGAAAATGGATGCTGCAGCGGCCAGAATCGGAGAGGGGGGTTGGGATATTGACGGTCTCACAAACGTGATGTTAAAGACCTTACCACTGGAATGGGCAACTTTCTTGAATCATCTATTGGAATATGTAAAAACAGGGGGTAAGGTACCGAATTCTTGGAAAGACGCAGTGATTGACCCCATATTCAAGAAGGGCTTTAGGACGAACCCGGAGAACTATAGGCCCATAGCCCTTCTTGATGTGTTGGGGAAACTCTTTGCCTCAGTACTGCTGAAGTCGTCATCAACTTGGGAGTTCAGAAACAAGTGGAAGGGACCCATGGCAATCAGGGTTTGTAAAAGGGAGAGGGACTTCCCTTAACATCTTTCTAATCAACATGTTAAAAGCAAAATCAGAAAAAACCAAGACCAAAATATATGTAGCTTTCATGGACTTATCAAAGGCTTTTGATATGGTCAATAGAGAATACTTATGGCGAAAACTAGTAAAATGGCAGTGCCCCAGATAGTGTTGCATAACATCAAACAACTATATACCAACACTTCAGTAAGAATACGACTGGATAAGTCAGGCCTAACAACTAAACAAATAAACACTGATACAGGATTAAAACAAGGTTACCCACTAGCGCCTGAATTATACAACTTATACACTTCAGACATGGATGACACATTTCATGGTGTATGAGTATTTCCACCACAGATCGGAGGAACACCAGAAGGCAGACTCCTATATACGCGGACGACATTGTCCTATTAGATGAGATGCCAATAGGACTCCAGCGACAACTTGAGGCACTGAAAAAATATATTGAAGCAAATGGTTTAATAATCAAACCAGAAAAAACCTGAATACTGACATTGCCAAAATCTAAAAACAACAAGAAAAATGAAATCAGCTGGTTCCTCAAAGGGAAGAGACGTCTAGAGGTAAATTTGATAACATACCTAAGAGTATGCGTCAATAATAGCCCAACTGAGGCACAAAGGAAAGACCAAATATGCAAAAAGGTAAAAAACTTGACTGCCCAAGGAAAAATTCTACTAAAAAGATACTGCAGATTCTCATTGAAACCATTAATAAGCTTCTACAAAATGAAAGTGATTCCAGTTTTGGCGTATGGAGCAGAAACCACACTTGACTTACCCGATATGATCTGGGCACAGTACAAGGGTATGTTTTGGTGAGCGGTACTGTAATTGCCAAAATCGTTGCCAATACAAGCAATAAGGAAAGAACTCACCCTGACATCATTTAGAGCAGTGGAACATCATATTCTACAGAAAATGCCACGAAAAGCCCCTAACGGGGGGTTTTGAGGTACTAAACAAGGCACTAAGTAGCAACAAGGACTCACAACTGCAAAAATGGCAAGTCAAATGTGAATAACTGCTAAAGGAGTTGAATGAAACAAAGGAGGGTTTGCTGAATAACCCCTCAAAAACAAACAAAAAAGCTGTACACAAAAGACTGGATACAGATGTTAGAGGAGTTAAGTCACTACAAGAATTATGAAGACTTTTGGTCCGTATCGAGAAAACTGAATACGCTTCCAGGATATTTAAAATTGTTTCCAAACTGGTTTCTTAGGTCAGAACTTATGAGATTTTGTTTGAATACCCTAGCCTCTGGGGAAGTAAGTCGGAGAAGATCGAAACGAGGTACTATGTCAAATTGTAGAATTTGTCTAAAACCAAATACAGTGGAATTACTGAAACATCTAACCTTAGAATGTAAAGGCCTAACAAACGAAAAAGAAACATGTCTGAGAGAAATTGCAAAAAGAACCCAAAACAGAGATTTAGAGACATGGTGTAACGTTTTCATTGAAGGGGAGAAAAGAACTATTAATCTGGCTCTGGTTAGACTGATGATAATGATTTTTAAGAAAATAGAAAATCTCCCGAGTAACTTAGAAATTAAGAAGGTCTGACAAGAGGAAGTGAGACTTGTAGTTTTAGCCCTGTTCTGTGATTGTGATTAAGAACAAAATGTGTTTATGTTTTGTATTTTGGCTTAAGGTTTTCAATTTGTTAAACCAATTGAGGGCAAATAAAAAAGGGGAGGCCGCCTGCGGGTTCTGTGTAACGCAGGCCGAGATTACAGGGTTCAGCCTGCGTTCCGCAGAACCCGATTGGCTGCGCCCCCCCTCCGCCCCAGGTGCTAATGCTAAATAAAATGAGAGCGCATTCTTTGCGTTTCTATTAAGTTGCATTAAAAGGCACTATATTTCATGTGTACATTCTTGTTTTAGTGCTAAAATTGCATGGGGAAGACAATGATGACATCTAATGTTATCAATTATGCCAAAGTAATAGGCATTGGTTCCTAGATAATAAAATTATTGTGGTGCCTTGGGATAGAGCATTCTCTTGCCATAAGCGCAGAGAACTAAATCTATCTGGAACCTTGTAACATGCTTAGCACGATTCCTTTCTGTAAAATCCACCGGAGTGTCAGTAGGGCAGACTTGTCAGCCTTCAGGGTGGACCTTAGGCTCTATAAAGCACAGAAGAGGATGGAAATCATCACTCAGATTATGTATTCTAATGCAAAATTGGTTAAATTGTACTACTATGCGGGTTTCCTGTCCCGCTGTGGCCGTGCCCCACTCCTGCACAGAAATGCAGCCCACCGCATATTAGACCACCAATTCTTGCATGTGCATGTTGGAACCATTGCAGCGGAGCGCTGAAGTTCCACCAGGCACCACCTGATTGCGCATGTGCTTCAGAAAACTGGAGGAGTCTCAGGGCGCGGCAGTTCACGTACATTGTTCGACTACAGGATTCAGGATGTGTCACTGGTCCTGTGCTACACAGATCCCAGCACCTCCTGAATCATTCTCTAGTTACTAGCAGGTCTGTCCGATTCTCCCCTGTCTAGCCACCATGACATTCCTACACCAGATGTCATGACTGTCCCGCCAGAGCTCCATTAAGGGGTCCCACTAATTCAGCATGGGACATGGTTGAGCAATCACTGTACAAGAGAGGGTTGGTTGTTGAAGTGTCTTATGCATAGTAGGAACTTTCTTAAAAGGACTGAGCACATGGCCAAGATTGTGTTCCTAATGAATAGGGCCTGGCATGGTAAATAAGGGTTCCTGCATGCACTGAACCTGCATTCAGGCCCAGCAGTTAACCGTATGGCTAACCTTTTAGGAAGAATTTCATTTTTGTGCAATGTTCTCCCCCACTTGTGAGTCCCCCTGCAGATTTTTTTATCAGTTCTCCTGAATGAGAGGGAAGCTTTATCCCCATTCACTCCGTCTTTTATTCTACCTCTGGAAACCTTTTTCAAACCTTTTGGTTGCATCTTTTTGGAGTAATGTTTTCCTCCACCTTTTAAGACATCTGCAATTTATTATTGCAGCACACAGCGCTTTCCTTGTGATAACTACTGTTTCCAAGGATAGGGGGATACTTTCTATCCTACCTAACCTATGTTGTGGAGTGCTGAGTGGACAAATGTATCCCTTTTTTCACTTCTCCTGTAACTTTCTATTTCCAGTGACAAGTTCATCTGAGTGGCTGGTGGCAGTGGATATTTTCTACAGATAGTGAAACGTACACGACGGCTGCTGTCGCAGCTGCGGTAAGGCACACATGGGTCACCATTGTACTAAAATGGTGCCCGTCTTCTTTGTCCACCAACTCTTGATGACTACATCCTTTCTTAGGCCTTCTTATGCCATCCTGGGTGGAGGAGGCATCGTTTACTCTTTTTCTTTGCTGGGCTCGCATTGGGGAGCCTGCCCAAGGGCAAAAGCGTGTCTGGGAGGACAGGAAGCTGGGAGCGCACCGAAACTCTGCAGGTCTTTGTCCTCCAGTATGACTGCTTGAATCCAGTTCTGACTGGGACAGCCACCACCCAAGGTTTGAAAGTAGCATGACTGCTGATTGGCTGGGTTCCTGCATAAAGTGAAGGGTCCTGGAGCAGAACGGGAGAGTCAACCCATGGAACGAAGAATCTGAGGAGAAAGAAGGACGACGTCTGCAGCCATCTCCAGCGACCACCAGTGACTGCTGTGTGACCGCTACTGCTCCAACCTCCTCTTCTGATCAACAGGGAAGATCCAGACTGGAAGACTGGCTGGAACCAACCAGTCTCGAGACCATCTGCATTTTGACCAATCCCTTGAAGAGCTGCGACTGTACAGGGCTGAAATTCCCCAATACCCTAGACCCTGACCAATTTGCGGTGCATCTTCGCCCGAGTGTGGTTTCGGCTGTAACTTTGTGGGCAGCCTGCTGGACCTACAGTGACCGTTTACTGCTCTGAGACGTGTCCCCTTCCAAGTCGAGGACCGAGAAACAGAGAAGTCTGCCCTGTGACAACCGTTGCAGAATGGAAGTCTGTGTCAAGTCCCAACAAGCCAGTATCATGAAGATCGTCGAATGGGCAGCCCATCGCAAGAAGCTGACCGTCTGCTCCTGCCAAAAGTTCCTTCTTCAGCCTCCAGGCCAAGAATCCTAACAGGAGCTGCTGTTGCCTCACCCGGAACATCGCGTTCTGAAACACTTGTATACGAGGGTGATAGAAATAAAATATCAATATTAATACCTGGGGACCCGCCAGTGACCTCGTCTTCTTTCTTCATAAGAAGGTACTGGCCCACTCCGAGGTACTCACCCAGGTGCTTGCTGTGTTGAATTTTACTCCTCCTGAGCTTTCAGAGACACGTTGGGGTCGACAACCCAACTATGTTCTCCCAGGCCCAAGTACACTGGTCCTTGGGTCTAAAATCCTCCATTCGGTCTGCCTGACCTCACCTTTTAACTAAACCTTTTACCTACCTGCAAAATAGAAGAAACCTGATATTTGTACAACTTTGATAGTGTCTGCTTTTCTTTGTTCTTCCACTCAGGAGCCCTGGTCACCCAGTGTCCCCACTGACTCCGAGACTCATTCTGGAGTTACATCTTGATAAACTTTTTCCGATTAGGTACCAGGTAAACAGTATGATTGCAACTGTTCCTGATTACAGCAGCTTGGCCCCCACCTGTCAATGTCAATAATTATACCCTACAAAAATGTTTACAGTAAAACTGGAAATAGATCTTGAAGGATTGTCCAACAAGGAATAGGCAGGCATTGTTGAAAATAAACAGGGATTGTAAAGACAGGCATTATAATAGGATATATCAAAGTGCCAACATCTACAAAGCTCAGGTTGTCCCATGATACAGCAGGAGTCGCTCATCCAAACTTATATTTATAGTTGTATCCTGTAACTATTCCTTTATTCATAATTTTGATTTCCAAAATGCAAAGAATAAACCTCGGACTGGATAGGATTCTAATGCCAGTCATGGGGAAGACTGCAGACTGGGTAGCATGCTAGCTTTTTACGCAGCTTCCTAATATAGCTGGGAGAACCCAGACATAGTGGGTTCTATGTCAGTTCATTGACAGCTGTTTTTTTCAACAGTTTTATTTTTACAAAAAAGGTTCAGTGAAAAAACCCATAATGTTTATTTTATATTTTGGGGGGGTGGGGAGGTTCCCCCACCAAACTCCCTCTCCCCTATCGTTTAACTATTCCCGACCTTTCCCACCACACCCTATATTTTTCAATGGGTTCTTCCGGAGAAAAAGTTTAATAAAATAACCTGTTGAAAAAACACCTGTCGATGAAAGGACCTTGTACTGACAAAGACCACGGTTATAAAAGATTTCCCCTAGGTGCAATTGTCCCTCCATTTTTGGACTCCTCCCCCCCAAACATTTTGCTTTTGCTGACTAACCTAACCTGACTTTTTCCCTCTGGGCTTTTGCAATTCCATTATGGGGATACTGAAAAGTCCTTCAGACTGCCAGTACTGGGAAACTATGTTTCTCTTAGTCTTTGACTATGTTGCAATTTCTTGGTAACTTTTATCTATGTGCCAAGTACCTTACAGTACCGCGCACAGGGATCCTTTTGTTTTATGGCCCTAGACACCCTCTAAGGAATTTTTGGTGACTGTACAAGTGTGCCTAGGATGAACTGATGGCAGCAGTTTACTTTTATAGTATTTTTACTTCTTTTTGATGAACCATATCACGTTCAACGTGTTTCGCTCAAGACTGTGGCTAGTGCCGAAAATGGCTGTGCCACAGTCTTTTGTTCTGTCCTTTGGCCATTTTGTCCCTTTGCCTTCCCCCGGATCGAGCCGACCCAGGAAGTCCTTATTTGGGCATGCAGCCTCCCGCGAAAACCGCAACTTTCGTGGGCTCCTGCATATGTCATGTGTTCTAGTGCCCAGGAAGAGGAATAGGACTGTCTCGTCTCAATCCACAATACTGGTGCCAGCAGGTCTGGTATGCCTGAATGACAGGAAGCACTGTGGACCATGATCGGTCCACATCTGGCGTGCATGCAAGAGAGCAGATCTTCAATTGGTTATCCCAGATTTGAGCACAAAACGAATCTTGGATAAGAGAAGAGGCTCTGCATCCATTCCAGGTTGATCACCTGATGTTCACACTGAACTACAGAAGGAGCCAAGTGTCCTGAAACGCTAAAGCAGACCCGTGGAACTACCAATACGTGCAGGAAGGTTTTTGGCACCCTGAACTGCTGTTGTCCGTCGGACCTCTGTTTTTGCATAGATCACTGAAGGCCTGCAAGGGCGCTTCGACCCTTTGGAGTAGTGGGAACAACTATTCGCGGCACTTCCCGATTACCCTCCCAAAGAGCCTCATCGGAAGTGTTCCTGGGCCATGCAGTGAACTGAACAGCTCGAACCGGGGGTATCGCATAGTGCCGCTGTGCCGAGTTGACACTCGGGACTTAAGGAATCGCCAGCTTGTGTTCCACCAAATTTCATAGTCCTAGCCCCTCTGGGTCGTGTTTTAAGAGTGCGCCACGCCGCAAGCATTTGCGGTCCCTGTGTTATCCTGCTGTGGCGACGGTCGCTGTAGGAGCCTTGCCTTCTGTGCCCTGAGACCTGCTGCAATTAACTGTCCTCTTTTCTCCCCCGATAGCTGATAAAAGGCAACGGACGATCGTCCCATCCCACAGCCGCTGATACCCGCAACAATGTGCAACTGCAGGGGTTGAACCTACAAGTGACCTGGCCTAGACTGGCAAAGTTTAGCCCACACTGTGTCGAGGGTCGGTGAGTACGTGCATCCCTAACCAGTGGCCCCCTGGCATAGCCATTGTTCTTTACGCACAAGAATCTCTAAAAAGATACTCACCTTAGCTCTGCTATCCTGTGCTACCCTAGCTATTGCCGCAACTTGAAAGTCGCTCTGCTTGCAAGGGTAGATCCTCCTCGAATGTTCTTCATCACCTCAAGCCCCTTCCTGAACTGCTACAGCTCCCTGAAGAGGACCCGGTTTCTCTCATTACGCAAGTTTTCAACGCACCACTGTACTTTTGAGCATAAGGCTCCCCACTTCGGAGGGCTGGACTGCTTAAGTTAGGGATCGATTCTGAAGAAAAGTCTAATGCTATATTTGTGTCAACCTACCCTTCTGTTGCAGGTTGTGGCTGTGTTTTCCCCTTTACCACATTAGGTGAAACCTAACTGTATATATGTTAAATAGTGAAAGACGTGTGTGGTAACGGTTTTATATTACTGTGGTTTATTTGTGTTTAATTATTAAGGCCTATAATAAATGTATAGGTATTTTTTATATACACTTGTCTAAGTGTATTCTGTGGAGTTTTACTGTGTGTGCTCATTGTGGGCTTCCCATCACTTTCAGCCCGCCCAAGACTTAGCCTTGACTGCCTTCCAAGCTACCGTTATTGGTCTGGCTTGTCCAGAAGGGTCCCCTGTTCCACTAAACTAGGGTGGCCTCGTAAACTAAAGTTTAGAAATCCATCTTAAAAACCACCACCTTAGGTTATTGGAATATTCTGTGCATATTCATTATACTGGCACACCAATGCATGCTGACCAATCCTTTATATTACTGGCAGGAATTTGGAATTTCTGAGCAGCATCCACATATATGCTGGCTGCTCAATGCAATATGGTGCATTAATACTAATCTTATTTTGATTTCTTGCACAGGAATTATGATATTAACTGGCACAGGAAAACTTAAATATTAAAATGGCAGAAGAGTTCCCTCACCCCCAATATCAGGAGTAAAGACATCTATTATTGTAGAGATACTCTAGGGATAGCTAAACATTGGATAGATTTTGGGGGAGCTGTTGCACGCTGAGCAAGATGGCTACTCTCTTCTACAGCTCCCACATCTGACGCCGTTTGAGGCCTGATATATGCAGCTCCAGCAGCTGTTACCTTCAATGAGCACTATCGAAGGGGCCTACATATGCTGTGCTACCAGGGGACCCTCTCCCGACCTTGCCAAGTTGCTGAATGCCCGAGATCTGATGGCCGAGGGTTCGGCGCTGAGTGAGGGACGCAGGATGCCTGGAGGACCGAAATGCCTGGCTGCCTGAGAGCGCGGGCTGGGAGACTGACACACACCACCAGGGATCGCGTCAACATCAGAAGTCTCCTTGGGGGGCAGTGCTTTCTCCCCCCCCGCTCCTGCGCAGCCGCGCTGAGGTGGAATTGCTGTGGGACCGTCCTGTGGGATTTGGCGTCTGCCTCGCGGCGTGAGGGATGACTACGATCCGCGCCGGAGGTGAGGCCTTGTGGTGGTGTGACCCTTCCCCACTCATACTGTCTGGGTGAGACCGCCTGGAACCATGGCACCATAGTCTCTCTCCCGGGTGCCGCAGCCTACACTATTCCTATTACATATACAACGCTACCTCGGGCGCTGGACCGCACACGCCTCCTTGGCCCACTTTGGCTGTAGCGAGATGGTGGGTGGCCGCACCGTTGCTCTAGTGGGTTAAAACCTTTCCACTGTTGTGCCCTTCCACGTGATCTGCTACCTGCACTCATTTCAGCTATCCTAATCTGAAAGGACCCGGCACCCACACTAAAGATACGTAATCTCTCCACCTACCTTCTTCAATTCCAACTTCAATCTGGGGCACACTAACAACCAAACACTATAGAAGATCGGATGCCCGCTGTCATCACCTCACCTTCTGTCTGGCGGTGCCCAAGGACTGCCTGTGACATCAGGCCCTGTGCAGGCCGCAAATACAACCTAGTTGCTTGGAGTGCCGGAGAGGACGGATCTCCTTGGGGGGACTGGCACTCTCTGTAATCACTCCCTTCCACGAGTTCTGCTCCCTACATACGTTGCAGGTATCCAGGCCTGAAAGGCCCCTGCGCCAACACTGAAGCTACCATGCGCAGGCTCTTAACACAACTGAGATTGCCTGGTGCCCAACCATCCCGGCCCTCTGACCTACTATCCGGTGCCTTGCTCCGCCCCCACCCGGCTGTCATATTGTGTTACGTGGTGCATGTTGCATTGTGGAGGATCATTGACTGTGGAGCCTGCTACCCTAGGGTCACCACCCTCCCTTCCCTTCCCTTCAAACTCTGCTTTACTACACATGATGACCAAAGGGGGTCCAAAAACCAATGATCCATGAGCCACTATACAAAGTCTGTGCCTAAATCCTCCACCTCAGATGGAACGTCTGCCATTGCGGATCCGGAACATGGCACGATGGAACTCACAGCAACCGAGTGTATGATGGCGTGCATGCAGGAGGGATTCGCCATGGTCCACAGATAACTAGATTTGACCAGCACCATGACTATCAAAACACACATTGACAAAACTGATCTACGCCTGTTGGAAGCCGAAAAAAAGGTGGGTACGGTGGAAGATGACATGTCATCTATGAGGGTTGAACTAGCTACACTCTCCAGGTGGGTACTCTAGGTGGAGAAAAAGAACGACTATCTGGAATCGCTTTCTCGCAGCAACAATGTTCACATTATTGGGGTCCCGGAGTGCAATTCCGAATCCTCCCTCAAACAATGGATAGAATCCACCATACTGCCACTTCTGGGGAACCCTGCATTGTCACCACAATTTGCTGTTGAGTGGGCCAGATCCCCAGCTCTTAAACCCAAACCTGGAGCCCCCCCAACCCCCTGTGGTCTATCATCGCCCGCATACTCATCTACCGTGACCGTGATGCAATTCTTCAGGCGGCGCGGGCGAGTGGCAACCTTATGCTGGATTCCACCAGGATACACATATATCCGGATTTCTCGGTGGCCATCCAGCGAGAGAGGAAGCCCTTTCTTGCGGTGAAGAAGAGTCTACGTGAGAACAGCATAAAACACGCTATGCTGTACCCTGCCAAATTGCGGGTCGAATGGAGAAACAAAACCTGCTTCACTATACCAGACGAAGCTATGACATTTTGGGATTAATCCTTGCTGACACCTTAGACCCCGGACTGTGTAACTCAACTACTGTACCTGTCCATGTTGACCATCCACCTCAGGCCTGGCACTTTAGTGAGCTCCTGCTGGACTGCTATACTTGACACCCTGTACTAATACTATGCCACCATCCTAATCACTTATATGCATCCCTTCTAATTCACTACAATGTGGCGGACAGTGACCACACCACCAATTTGAAATATATTGTACAATAGCTTGCTGGTAGATATCCTTTTTCTTACTGTTAATACGTCCAGAGACAGCCCGTGTGAGCCTGTGCAACAGCATCCCAATGCAATGTGGCATTTATAGTTGTGGGTATGACTTACGGGGCAACATCGCCCCATTTCAGGGGGTGGTAAGTTTTTTTTTTAAATGACAAAAACACTTGGCACACACCATACACACGGTCTTGTAGGATATGGTCACTAAACAGAATACAGAATCGTTATGCAGGTTGGTTCAAATCATTCGGGCAATGCTAATACATGAAACACACAGAGATGGGGGATTTAACCCTCCTTAGTTGGAATGAACGAAGCCGGGGCAAACCAATTAAGCGTCGTAAGATATGGCTTTACATGCCCAGGCACAAGGCCAAAATACTTTTCCTACAGGAGACTCATGCCATCTCTACAACCTGCGAGGGGTTGCTAAAAACCGGGGGACACACTGCTTTTGCACAACGTATTCTTCGCAATCTAAAGGCGTTTTGACCATGGTGCACAAGTCCCTTCCATTTCAGTGTAAATACGCAAAGGCAGACCCTCTGGATAGGTATATCCTAGTATGTGGTTTGCTTGCGGGGAGGGAGCTGGTGCTGCTGAATGTATACAGCCCCAATGTGGATGACCCAATTTTACAAAGAGTTAATTGGAAAATTCGATCAGTATCCACTTGTTCCTGTGCTATGGGGCAGGGATTTCAACACCACCCTAGACCCACGCTTGGACAGGTCCACCCACGCTCAGAGGGCTCTTACACGTGCAGCTATCACTATTAAGGCCAGGAATGCAATCACTGAAACTTATAGATGCTTGGGGGACACTACATGCAGAGGAACGGTTTTACTCCTTTTACTCATCTGTCCACAACTCTCCTCCCGCGCCAACTTGTGGCTCATTTCTGAGATGCTCCTCAAGGGTGTTGTAGAAGCATACATGCTGCCTCGCACTTACTCAGATTGTGCCCAGGTCGTCATCTCCCCAACACTACCATCACTGTTTAGACCTCGAAATACATGGAGATTAAAACCACTAGCTCTGCAAGATATTGTGTTTTCATCTATTATAGATAAACGCACACAATTATTTTTTTAGGAAAATGTGGGTTCTGTGTCTTCACCTGGTACACTATGGGAAACTTTTAAAGTCTATATTAGGGAAATAGCATTGTCCTCCAAGTTTAGTGACTATCCGACACAGTTTACAGCAGTTTGAGGATAAACTTAGAGAACTTGAATGTGGCCTGTCCACTGACCCCACTTTGGCCACGCTAACACAAATTAAAGAGGTAATTGACTTCTTTAGAGAAAGCACTGAGCGCGAGGTGAAGTACTTTGACGCCCCAACGGCGGCTAGACGATATGGTGAGGGAGATAGAGTAGGCAAATTATTGGCTTGTAGAGTCCGCCACAAAAATGGCAGTGGATGTATCGCTGCTGTGACAGATGCTTCCGGTAACCTAGCATATACTCCCACTGCCACCAATGAGGTATTCGCAAACTTCTATACCGACCTATACACCAATAAGGACACATGCGCAGTGGAGGAGATAGACTTGTTCCTCAACACGTTGCCGCTTAGACAACTTTCCCCGAGAGGCTGGGGACCAATTGGACCTCCTGGTTCCTCTCGCTGACATCACTCATGCTACTGACCAATTACCCAACGGGAAGGCACTGGGCTCCGACGGACATACGGCAGGACTATATAAATGGTACAAGGAGATCCTAGCCCCCACCTTCTATAGATATGGCAGAAATCGCTTAAGTCCTGGTCACTCCCAGCCACCATGCGGGAAGCAGTCATCATGGTCCTATTGAAACCAGAGAAACCTGCAGACCAATGTGGATCCTACCACCCCCCCCTCCCTAATTAATACCGATGTGAGGGTGTTTCCCAAAACCCTTGCTACCCGCCTAATGCCAATTATGCCACACGTCATTCATTCATTTCAATCAGTATTTATCCCGGGAAGGTCCATGGTACTAAACATTAGACACCTATTTAACCTCCTAACACAAATAGATCCTGGGGCCCAAGCTGCTGCTGCCATGGCTATCCAAAAGGCATTTGACTGTGTCTTGGCAGTTCATGTACGCTGTACTGTCTGGATGCAGCTTTGGCCATGGATTTCTGGCCGCTCTCTCCCTTCTCTATGCATCACCGGTGGCTAGGGTTAATACTATTGGACTGCTTTCTTCACAGTTCAGTATAAGTAGAGGCACTCGCCAGGGGTTCCCCTTGTCCCCCCTGATATTCGCTATTGTCATGGAACCTCTAGCGAACATGATTCGCCTCAGACACAGACATCGTGGGGATGAGAATGTTGGGAGACCCACATATAATCTCGGTTTACGCAGATGACACCCTGCTGTACATTTGCGACCCTCAGAGGCACTTTGTGCCCATCATTCAAGACATCTCAGGCTTTGAGGGGATTTCAGGCCTACAAGTAAACTGCTCCAAATCAGAGCTCCCCCTCACCCCCTCCCGACGCCACTAACCCACCTCAGGATCTTCAGCGGTTTAGATGGGCTGCAGAAACCATTCGATATTTGTGGGTAACAGTTGCACGTAACTGCTCCTCTTTACACAATCACAACTACACATCGTATATGATGCAACTGCGTACCAAACTTGCACGCTGGACACACCTACCCATCACAATCGCTGGCAGAATAGTACTTCTGAAAATGTCAATACTCCCTAAACTTCTCCATTTGTTTTTAAACCTCCCACTGTGGCCTGGGAGGGAGCTTTTCCAAGAATTGGATAGTGAAATCTGCCGATTTGTTTGGCACTCCGGCACTGTGTGTCCGAAATGGGAAACGCTGACCATTTCATAGGGGTGGGTTTGCTGCACCTTATTTCAGGGTCTATTGGCTGGCTGCACAGGCCAGCCGTTTTCTGGTTCATGGATGGCCCTCTCCCCCCTCACATACACCTCAAAAGTCTCTCGACTGGGGACAGTGATCTCCATTCACAGATACTCCCAGTGAGGAGTACAGACGATGCAGCTTCGACCCGGCTCATGTCACGGCACAGGCCTGGCGTAAAATTTGGAAAGAGATAGGTGTTACAGCCCCATTCCACCAGAGCTTTCCCTCCTTGCCACAAGTGGAACCCGGCCCCTCCAACAGTTGGAAACAGGGATTTGACTCGTTGGGGTCACTGTTCTTGGGGGGTAACTTTATCAAGACCTCTGATGTTCCTGGGCTAGATCGTGGCATGTCCTCGCAGTGGTTACAATTTGCAGGTCTACGTAAGGCTTGTTTTTTTTTATTTATTTATTTATTTATTTATACAGTTTCACATGTAGATAAAAAAATCAGTCAGAACAAATAGTACAATACAGTAAAAATATACAGAACAGCAGAACATTATATATTCACAACTAGCAATAAATTTAGTAGAAACTCAGGAAGTCATTCCAAATTTTCCCATATACACTCAATTTATTTTGCCTCTTAAAAAACATTTTTTCTATGGATGCTAGGGCAGACATTCCCTCAATCCAATCATCAAGAGTTGGAGCATTCTGTGATTTCCAGCCCCTCAAAACCAGCTTTTTGCCCATACTAGCGCCACGGAGTAGAAACTTCTTCCGTGACATAGAGAGATCCTCCAGCAAAGGCCCACCTCCCAAAATCATGGTCATAAAATCCAAATCCACATCCAGATTCAAAACACGCAGACAGGCAGAACAAACATCATGCCAGAATCCCTTTACACATACACATTCCCACAGTAGATGTTCCAAACTTCCCTGTCCATTCCCACAACACCAGCAATCATCCGAATCCATCAATCCCCTCTTAAACATCCGTTCCGGACTCCAAAACACCCTATTGAGGATCTTTATCTGTCTCGCTCGTTCCACCAAATCAATAGCACAATGTTTAATATTCGTACACATATCCAACCACATCTCGGGCGAAACCTCACACCCCAATCTCCTCTCCCATTCCTCTCTCAACACAGAATTTTCCTTATAAGCAGACACCAAACAATGGTATAACCTGCTAGCGATTGAACAACCACCCGGATCCCTTTCTCTAAGAAAGAGATTTACCATTGAACTTCCTTGCTCCGTCACATCACCGATACACCTCTTCAATTTTCTGTAGTCATCAGATCTGAAATTATCAATGTGAAATTTCGCTCGCAACTCACGCTCTCCAATCCACTCCCCATCCACCAAAACATCACCAATCCAGAGAACTCCACCTAGAAACCAATCCGGTCAAAATAAAGGCTTACTCCCGACGGAAATCAGCGGATTCAACCAAATGGATGCATGGATGGTCTTTGAAGCAACCGATCCCATCAGTTCATGTATCTGCCTCCACGTTTCTCTCAAAAAGACAGGCAAAGGTGATTTCTTACATAACTTGTTAGTTGCCGTGAGAATTGCCCTCTGAGGGAGCGGGCCCAACAAACTTGCCTCAGCAATTACCCATTCATCAGGCTGATCCATCAGAAAGGGAACAATAAAATGATTTGAAAAAGCCAAATGATATGCCTTAAAATTCGGCACCCCCAGCCCTCCTTTTTCTACTGGCAACTGAAGTTTCCATAGTTTTAGCCGTGGCGGCTTATTATCCCACAGAAACGACTGTAACAAGCCATCAATTTTTTTCCAATAATGTTGGCCAATTTTCATCGGAAGCATACCTAGAACGTAATTAATCTTTGGAGCTGCTGTCATTTTTATTGCATTCACCTTGCCCCACAGGGACAAATGAAGCAAAGACCACCTCAAAATGTTTGTTTTCAAATCATTACACACTTCACTCATATTCACCACAACCATCTCATCCACCATTGGGGTTAACCACCTAGGTATTTCAATTTCTTCTCACACCACTGAAACCCAATCTCAGTAATCAGATTCTTGTCACAATAACCTGAAACCGGCAACACCTCAGATTTAGACTAATTAACCTTAAATCCAGCCACCGCATAAAATCTATCCAAAACATCCAGTAATGCTGGAAGGGACACTGTTAAATTCCGCAATAACAATAACAAATCATCCGCATATAACCACAACTTCTGTTTCGCACCATGAAAATTCAGATCCTGTATCCCAACGTCTCACCTCAAGGCAATCGCCAGCGGTTCCATGGCCAAAACAAATATCAGGGGGGATAAAGGACATCCCTGTCTTGTGCCCCTCTGTAGTACAAACGAGTCTGACAATAGCCCATTAGTTCTGACAGCGGCAGTCGGAGAAGCATATAACAAGGTGATCCATGAAATAAACTCCTCTCCAAAATTCATAGCACGCAATCAACGCGATCAAACGCTTTTTCCGCATCCAATGAAAACACTGCAACATCATCGTCCATATCCTGAGCATGTGTCATCAATAACAATAAGTTCCTAATATTACTAGATGTCCTTCGGTCGTGAACAAAACCTGACTGATCAGTGTGTACCAACTTCACAAGAAGGGTCTGTAAACGCAGGGCCTATAATTTCGCTAGAATCTTACTATCTGTATTAATCAAACTGATCGGACGATAGTTTGAAGTTAAGCAACCATCTTTACCCTTTTTAAGAAAAACAGATATAATGGCATGACTAGTAGAAGCAGGAAGCATACCACCCACCCTGGACTCTAGGAACACATCTCGCAGAAGTTCCACCGCCGAATCAGGCAACAATTTATAAAATTCAGCAGGCAGGCCATCCGGACCAGGAGACTTGCCAGAGTTCAATTTCCCAATCGCAGACTTCATTTCATCCACAGTCATAGCTTCACCCAGCATGGCTTTCTCCAAATCATTCACTCTAGGTAGTTCCAATCCTTCCAAAAACGACTCATTTAATCCATTGACACCCAACTCATTCTGATACAGCTTCGTGTAATATTCCTTAAATGCCTCATTAATCAATTTCGGATCACAGGTCACCTGACCATTCTCCCTTTTAATAGAAGTGATAGACCTTTCTGACTGTTGCTGTCTTAATCTATAGGCAAGCCAGCGATCACATTTTTCGCCATATTCAAAATAAGAACATTTCAATCTGAACAAATCCTTTTCAGACCTTGTTTTCAAAGTCTCATTCAGCTCCCTCTGCAGTTCCCTAGGTTTTCTTCTTTTCTCCAGATTAACTGTGTCATTTATCAAATCCTTTGAAAGCTCCTTAATATTTTGTTCCAAAACCAAACTTTTCTTCTCTATACATTTCCTCTTGCTACTAGACAAACCCAAGATCAAGCCCCGCATCGTACATTTGAATGCCTCCCAGACTGTCCCAACACCAATTCCTTCTGTCCTATTTTCCACAACAAAATGATCAGCCTCAGATCTGATTTTTTCCACAATCATTTCATCCTGAAGGATCGAGGTGTTCATTCTCCAACAAAAAGATTTGGGAGCATCAAACTGCAAACCCATATTCATAAACACAGGTGCATGATCAGTGACAGCAATACAACCAATCTCACAACTTGTCAGATTCAAGGTTGCTGAACCAGCAGTGAGAAACATATCTATACGAGAATGCGAGCCATGAGAGTTAGAATAAAACGTGTATTCTCTCACTTCAGCATGAAGCAATCTCCAACAGTCTTCTAAGGCAAATTCAGAAACAAGTGAATTAAAAGAACAAAATGTCGGATCCCGCCTGCATGCAACACTGGATCCACTACGGTCCTTGATATTATCAATAACCAAATTAAAATCACCCCCAGAATAATATTCCGACAAGCAAAATCCTGTAAAATTTGAGCTACTTTTCCAAAGAATGAACCATCATCCACCGAGGGAGCGTAAACATTGCAAAGAATTGTTTGAACACCCTGAATTTCCACCAAGAGTGCAATCACCCTGCCCTCCTTATCAGAGCAAGAGTTTAAAACCTTAATTGGTGAGTCCTTCCGAATCAGAATAGCAACTCCTCTACTCCTGGACGAATAGCATGAGACGAAAAGTTCCCCAATCCACCCTTTGCGTAATACATTAACTTCATCCAGCAATAAATGGGTCTCTTGAAGAAAATAAACATCACTGTGCATATCCTTCAAACAATTTAAAATCGTCTGCCTCTTGAGTGAATTGTTTAGACCATTTATATTCCATGAGGAAACAGACAATTGGTCACCCCTCCCAGATGGCATTATAAGGGAAAGAAAAAGACAACAAAAAACCAAATCAAAAATTCTGTACTTGTAAAACTCAAAAACCCTTCCCCACCCCCACCTGCAGAAGTATGAATCCAACGTCAACAAGAACTAACAAACCCCAAGCCACCCCTGATACCCCTCCCAATCATATACATATATCCCCAACCAGAAAACATCAAATTTTAAAACAGCCCATACAGGCTACAAGTAACTTAACAGCACAACATAACCTGAGTCACTTGTACTACTTCAAAAGCATCCCAATCATTGAAGAAACAGGTGAAAAGGAATGTAACAACAAATAAATCTGAAACTAAATACACCCATAAGGCCTCCTAACACAAGATCACTGATCCGTGAGGAAAGCCTACCCCCTCCAAGTAAAAAGAAAGAAAAACAAAAAAATAAAAAATAGCAACATAGTAAAATAATTAAGCAAATATCAATGCAATAACATATATATCAGGCAACCATGGTGCAAATCCAGCTGTAATGTCGCAAGCATTGGCGATTGGAAATGAATCATGTGAAACAGCCATCCCACCGCTCCAGCGCACATAGTATGCCACCAGTCATAGTATCTAAATAATGTCTTGGATATATCCAATCAGACCACAAAAACAGTGTGGTGTGACTACAACACGGGGCTGCACCATAGAACCAAAAACCAGCATGAGATCATGAGGACTCCACATCACATCAATACAAAAAGTCAAGATGCCGCCTTTTTGCCCCATATCCGCAGATATAGTACATTGTTATTAAAAATATGATGAAAACAATTGGGAATACGAAAAGAGGTGCTCCTCTTGCCTTCATTCTTCCCTTGACCAACATCCAGCGGCATACGCTTCTCAGCATGTGTAAAATGGTAGAGACAACTGTGTAGACTCTGACTTCAAACATGTTTTTAACATTAAATCAAAACCAGTATGCGCGTGATGGCACCACCGTTGCTCACCTCCACCTTGCCTCCACCACACACTGATCTCTCTCGAAAACATAGTCATTCAAAAAATAAAAATATGTATTTATTTGTTCTCAGCACGGGTTCGTGAACAGCAGGGTCACTAGCAGTTAGTCCGTGGTAGATTAAACTGTACCTGTATGGTGTCTCCTTTGATATGGAGAATCTACCACATTAAATCATGTCCCTTAGATGCTGAGGCTCACATAAGGGTTATACATCTGAGTGGAAAGTAAATTGGCTAGGACGGTGGGGGGGGTAACACAACAGAATAGCCAATGTCAAAACAAAAGGTCTGACTCAAAGAAAGGCCCCCTATGGAAATGCACCATTATTAAACACCTCAGGCCCAAACGAGTTCCAAAACAGCAAAAATAATGGTAGACTTGGCTAGGGTTCTTTGGCAGGCAACTATTCAATGAGTACCACCTTTTTGTTTGAACTTCAAACTCAAGCTCCTTGTTTTGTTTGATTGCACTTCTCGATCTCAGAGGAAGCCATTAAAAAAAGAACAGGAGTCTTGGGAAGGGAGCAGCGAGGCCAGGTGTGTGGTATGGGTATTACCCCATTTGACAGGTACAGGCGTTGCCGTCGCTCCACGCTGTTTCACTTCCGGAAATGGCCTCCTGCGCCTGCAAAACCCCGGACCTCCACCATCACATACCTCAAAGTTCAGAATCCGACTCCAATCACCAGACCATCGCGCCGAGGACAGCCGACTCCAACCTCCAGACCATCGAGGGAGGAGGGAGAGTAAACCGGGATGCACTGCTCACTCCTTACGCAGCGCCACCCTTCACCGGCTGTACACTGACACGATGCGCAGTGGAGAGCAACGCTGCACGTCAACGCGTCAGTAATGAAGGTCCTTTACTCCCTTCTTCATTGAAGCCACGCAACATCAATCCATAATACGGCTCGAACACAGATGAATTCAAACCGCAACTGAATTTAACACCCGGCGCCATTTTCTTGTATTAAATCCAATGAGAGAAAAAAAAAAAGTTTTAAAAAAAAGACATCACACGAGAAAACGAGGGGGAGGTCTATGAATGTATCAATGTGAAAATCAATCAGCAATTGTGCTAGATTTATCCCGAAGTGTCTCAAGCCAAGACATAGCTTCCTTTGGGTCAGAAGTTATTCTCTCTCCATCTGGCAACACCAAAGTCAATGAATTATATTTATTCAAAACAAACTTTACCTTCAGGGATTTTGCCAGGTCTTTCACACCCTTAAAGTTCTTCCTAGCCATCATGACCTCTTTAGGGTAATCCGGAAACACAAAAATAGATTTTCCTTTGTAATTAGCAGATCCCTGAGACCTAGCAGCAAGCAGCAGACTTTCTTTCTTCCTGGCCAAAACAAAAACCACCATTATGTGTCTAGGTCTGGATCCTGGTTGTTTACCAATCCTATAGATATGATCTATATCGTCCTCCTTAATTGACTGCAAACCAAAGCAATCTGTAAAGATCCCAGTAACCACTGAAATCAGATCCTCAACACCAGGGTCCTCCTCTACACCAACCAGTCTGATATTTCTCTCCCTCAATTTAAAGTCCATTTCCAATCTCCGTCTCTTTCATCATGAAGATCTTTCTTCAAATTGTTATAGGCCCTGTAGCTTCCTGCCATCTCCGAGGTCATTGAATGTGATTTTGTAAGGCTTGTAAGAAGCTGTGCGACTGCTTCCCAGTCATACCCGAAAATAACTCTTTACTGGGATATGTGGTGACTCCAGGGGACAACTGTAGACCTGTGTCTTCAGTATATCGCCAGACCCAGGATCACACATGCCGTCTCATGACCCATACAATACATATTCTTGAGGGGGCCTGGTCCCCCCCCCACGACACAGACCTATTCATTCCACCCATTGATGTAACCTTGTACTTCCAAACTGAAAAGGATGCCGCCAGAATGCAAGAGACATCTGCTACAACCTTCTTGTCGGCAATATTATTTCTCCGTTTTTTGTGCCAATTTTTTTACCTAAGTGTGCCAATAAACAATAAAGAAAGTGTTTAACAAAAATTGGATAGATTTGATTTGTGAAGAATGGAGACAAATATCAACGGTCAACAAAAACACGGACAAACAAAGCATGGAAGTCTAGTGGTGTAAAAATTAAAAGTAAGCATGTATTCATACATAAATGGAACCATTTTGTTAATTTGTTAATTGGAACTATTTTATTAATTACTTACAATGCGCTAGAATTAATATCACAATGTTCATCATTAACAGGTCCCCATTGTGCAGTCGAAAAACTCCAGCACCACATATTTAACAATCTGTGCCCGTTTGAAAATATTTTGCTCTTCATAATATACACAATCTGCCTGCACATTTCATGCCTAGAAGTATGGCCGCCTTGTCCAGAGGTCATAGAATAAAAGAAAGGAAAGAGGATGAACATACCGTACATGCGTTCCACTACCAAGAGACCGAGCTTTGGGAACATGTAAAAACACCCTAGATAGCGTGATAAGAGTCCGGAACGTACACGCAGGCGCTATGGAAGCGTCCTCCGTATAAAGTGGGAAATCAACAATCAAAAAGAGGCAGTGACAACTATGGGAGGGCTGTGAATATCCCACACGTGAGAAGCAACACGGTTACATAAAACTTAAAATGCATTGTACACTGCGCATATACTGTAGAAATATGCATAAAATAACCTGTGTTTATGTGACAACCAGAGAAGGGAGACAGGAAATGGGGGGGGGATAAAGAGTAAAGAAGAGAAAGGGGGCAACGTGTGGGGGGAATCAAGGAAGCACCAGACCGCTATACCGCCAAATTGCTTACTGTCAAAATATAAAATCTTAGTGTGTTAAAGGTGAATGTTAAAGGTGAGTCTCTAATAAGAGAAAAGGGCTGTAACCAACTGCTACGACGTCCCGGCTTCCAAAAGGGTACCCTGTGCTAAAATGGAAGAATAGAATGTTCCCTTATCATGAAAATATATCAAATATACAGTATACAATCGGTAAAGAAAAGACGTATCTAAGCTGCGACCCGTAAAGATGATCAGTGTCTGTTTGCGCGAATACTTTATTTCGTGGCGTATTTGCTATAAGCCACGACATTCGGCGTATATGGCACACATAAGCAGTGCTGTGCATCAAAGCCTCGTTCTATAGCACAAAGCGCGCTATGTTGAGCTAGTGCAAACAAAAGAACTGGAGAAAAAAAAAGGAGGGAGTAAAAGGCTTTACATCTCTTAACACAATGTTTAAAACTGGTGCCAATTCTTCTCTTCTTACACATCATTTGTGGTTGCTATTTTATCAGCTGGGTGACAACATATCGGATGGCCAATGTCTCGACTGTGAACAGTAAAACATGCTTTGCTCTATATCTAGTGTACTAGATACAACTATCTTCTGGTAACTTCAGTTTTGCATGATTCATTTAGAACTGGAAGATCCAGAATGCAAAAAGCTTGAGGAGCCACACCCATCACTCTTGATTCTAGTCCAGAGGAATGTTTTTAAGCGAACCATGTGAACATGTGCCCTAAGCATGCCTGCCTAGGGAAAGCTTTAGCTCGCTAACAGAGCTCTTTAAACAGTGAGCCATTCAACCCTCCCGACATGTCCATCTTCTGCGACATCACGGTGAAAGCTTTGCTATAGTTCCAGCCGGTATGAAGATGGGGCAACTGCGTAAAACGTGGAATAAAAGTAGTTGAATGCTGCATTTAAGTGCTTCATTTGTTTCCATGCTGCTTGATCCATATGTTCTTCCCACTTTTGTGCTATATTACATTTATTTTCACTATTATTCTTGTCATTTATTTTAGTTGGTACATAGATGTCTGTAGTCTTTCATTACTATAACCTGGCTTTTGTTAGTGGTTGGCACTGTGTGGTTAAACAATATACAAGATTCCCAATCCACAACAAACAGCTGCTACAAAATAGAGAGAGTGCCTTTGATTGAAACAGTGCATCTTAGATAAAGCAGTATTTTATTATCAGAGACATAATAATACAATAATAGGTCACACCGGATGATGCTACAGTAACCTGTGCCAACTCGATATGTTTCTATTCATAACCATACAATATAATGGAACATGTTCACTTACACGATCATGCAAAAACAATCTGGAATTATTTTCATGAAATGTTATTAAGCTGCAGGCGCTGCACGTGCATCCCTTCTGTAAAGCAGCTCGTCGTATTTATTGTCAGGGAAAAAGCCGATGCGTCTGTAGTGACCACAGACCAGAGCTTTATGGGTAGTATGCAAATAAGGCCAGGCTGATTTCTGGAGTGCGCTCTATATGTGCTGGGCATTGAAATTAAAAACAATAAGGCGGCTGAATCGCAAGTAAGAACCTGAGCAATCTTGTGGAAAATAATAAGTGAAGCAATGAGCATTCTCTCCTAAGGCAAATCTATAATAATAATAATAATACACTAAATTATAATAGAAAACATTGGCAAATGCAATAAGTGTGCATTTTCAAAGGTAGAGGATAGGCATTTTTGCCTTGTTTGAGGTATACAAAAAAAAAGTTCCCTCTTCAGTTACAATGCCAAAACGAGTGGCTTTGCCAATTCTTGTTTACTATCTGTGACTTGCCCATTTTTCTTATGATCTTATTAGATATTGATAAGGATTCAAAATTACTCCAGTTAGAAATATTGTGATCTTGAAAGAAATTATGAAAAGTAAAATATGCTTTAAAATGCACCAATTGGGCCCTACTTACTTGGGGAAGATGGTGGAGCCTCCCTCCTCCACTTTAAAGTGACATTGTAAGGTTCGCTCACTGAGCAAACTCACACAGTGACACGTAGACTTAGGGCATCTCAGATTTGCCTGAGAAGATATATATATGGCAGCGGTATATCACGTTCATGAGCCCAAGACAGATGAAACTATTGAGAATCATGAGTGGAGTGAACACCCATTATAAGACTATCTGAGTCAAACTGTGACAATATATATAAGGTTAGGGCTACACAGAAAGGGGTAATGGATATGCACAGATTAAGTGTTGAGATAGGCGCAGTTACCTTAGTAGATTCATATTTAAAAATGAGCATGTTCACTGATTTGCAGACCTGGATCATGATTTGATATGATGTGATATGATATATGATATATGGCCTTTATAACGCGCCTATACACAAGTGTTTCAAGGCGCGACGAGGCAAGGGAGGTGGAACAGAGGGAAGACAGAGACAACGATCTTACTAGGCCAGGTGTCATTCAGATCGCGCAAGTGCATGGAAAGGGGGGAATAGGAACAGTGCAATACATGGGTAAAAAGAATAAATAAATCAATAAATAGAAAATACAGCCAGCTGGTGGCAAGTGCAAGGGTAAGTGCAGACATCAGGTGTCAAGTGCTGGCAGGGGGACTGTAGGGATACATAAAAACAGTCCCCAGGTGCGGGTGGTTGCCAGGGAGGCAGTACAGGAGTGCAACTGGTGGGGAGGTGACCTTGGCCCGAGACCAGAGGGTGGCCAGGTAACCAGTGCAGTTTCAGTTTCAGCCAGGAATTCAGCAGGGGAGAGGAGGAGAGAAAGCAGAAGCGAAGAGGAAGGTTTTGAGGTGCTTGGGGGGGGGGGGTGTGGCTAACTAGCCATGGCGTAGGACGTCTTTCCTGAACAGCTTCTGGTGATCCGTGATTGATCCGTGTAAACACACGCTAAATGCAGCCTGGAAACCCTGTAATCAAAGATAAGAGTGTCGGAAGGTGGACTGCAGGAAACCTGAAAGCTACAAGAGCGTGGTGTCAAGGGATCCGGAGATATTTGAGTTTGGGTGCTGCGGTATAACACGAACAAAAGAAACAAGATGGCGGACCCGGACTTCAGAGGGCCCATCTGCAACATTGTATAAGGCAAGAAGCTTAACCCGGGCCTGCAAGAAGCGCTTCGGGCGCACTGAGGGGATACAGACACTGAGGCAAACGGGTCGCGCTCGCAGCATCAGGAGCAATCTGTGGACAATTGCGGCGGCACCCCTGGAGGACGGGTGCCTCGGGGGAAAGCGGCTGCAAGAGTCCGACAAGGACCAGAGACCCGTCCAAGGAGGGGGTGCAGCGAGGAACCCCCCCCGCTGTGGGCACCTGCATGGAGGTGAGCACTTGAACGAAACCTCGAGGGCTGACGAAATACAGGCGGCCGGAATCTACATGCACACGCCCGCAGCCGGAAAATAGGAGCCTACCGTATGCAGGTGCTACGGAGCGGAGCACAGAGAAGCTGCCTGCCAGACTAAAGCGGGAGGCGACGAGGGTAATGCTGGCTACACACACGAGCCGAGTTGAAACTGCACGGCAATGAGCCCTGAGGAGCGAGTACAGTTTGGTGCTCTGCTGCGCAAATAAGGAACGGAACACATTATTGAAAGGTGCCTGTAGGGGTGGAGATGCAGGCAGCGCTATTGACATTGCTGTAAAGGGCTGTGTATAGGGGAACAGTAAGGGGACTGCAGTGCACAGCCAATGGGCTCTGCCCCGTTGTGTGCTGGATGCTTGCAGAATAAGAACAACCACGCATGGAGCCCTCTCTGTAGCGACGCTGTGCCAACAAACACTGTGTGTTAGTAGTATTACGTGGGAGGCTACAATCCATTGAAGTCATTATTTCAGGGACTTGACAAATACAAACAAGTAGAAAAGCACCCCAACAATCGAAAGAACCAGTGGAGCCACTACCCCAACACGAATTTGGAGGATGTACGATTGAAGGGAGACATTATGTCAATAAAAAGCTCCAGAACCAAGACTAAACAACCCACAATGGAGGCTTTCGCAAAAACGCAAAAAAACCCCACAACATCAGCGCAGAGCACGGTAGCGACTCCTACGGAAATTGTCCCAGATCCTGGAGGCCATTGCAGGACTGAGCACTAAATGGGGGTCGGCAATGGTGGATCTACGAACAGCCCTGGAGAATAAAATTGATAAGGCAGGAACTGAACTTACTTTGTTGAGGCAAGATGTCAGAGCATTGGCAGAAAGTACAAGTGGGCTGGAAGGTGCGGTTAAGACTAACACAGACGTCAGTGCGAAAAATGCAAAGGAAGTGCATGTGCTAAAACAGCAGGTGGCCAATCTCGAGAATCGGGTGGAAGAAGCGGAAGGAAGGGCGAGAAGAAACATACGGGTGGTCGGCCTACCGGAGGGGGAAGAGGGCCGGGACCCCACGAATTACGTGGAGAACATGATCCGATAGGAGCAGACAAGCTGTCGCAGGGGTTCACGGTAGAACGAGCGCATCGCGCCTTAATGAGGAAGCCACGGTCTGGGGCCCCGGCGAGACCGATCATCGCAAGAATTCTGAATTACATGGATAGAGAGAAGATCCTGGAATACTTTCGCAAAGGAGGAACAATAGAGAGAGCATCCACCAATGTCACTGCATATCCGGACTACACGATGCAGGTGCAAAGGCAGAGATACAGCTACATGACCATCAAGAGGAAGCTGCGTGCGGCAGGCATCAGGTACATGCTTCTGTACCCGGCTAAGATGAAAGTACTACATAAGAGCAAAGTGTTTTTTTTTATACCCCGGAGGAAGTGGCGACATAGCTGGAACTGCAAGGCTGCACAGAACAAGAGGCAGACCGGGACCGGCATGGACAAGATAATTAAAGATTTTGTGCTGTGGACAGTGAGGGGGTAAGTGGGAAGATGATCCTAGTATGCGGGGGAAGCGAGTCTTGTTGGACAATGATAGACATATGAGCTCTGAGCTCTGTATGGACTGGAATATAGTGGGTAAGATACAATGGATAGTTATATAGTATTAACAGTTAGCGTAAGCATTTGAAAATAGAAGCAACAGGAGGAAGATAACCTACCCCGAAATATTAAGTAGTTAAGTGGCCATTAGGGCGACTTCACCCTACTGAGCCCTGAGCACAGGTTAGTGCGGACAGGACTAGATGTGGGGATGCCCGAGATACAGGAATGGAGCTGGGCAATTGTTGGGGAGGGTGTTGTTGGGGAAGAGAGGGGTGGGAGGAGCTGGAGGAGACGGGGAGTTTGGTGTGTATATAGTTATGGGGAGTTTAAATTTAAACAAGAGCCTATGCGGACTAAAGAGAGGGAGCTGCTTAGTGTGGGTGGCGAGGACTGGCTGGAGGGAAGAGGAGGAAGTATTAACGAACCATGGGGGAGTTTAGGGTAATAACGTGGAATGTCAGAGGACTCAATAGTTATTTGAAGAGGAATAAGGTTATGCTCTATTTGAGAAGGCAAAAGATAGATATTGCACTGTTACAGGAAACGCATCTGACACGAGAGAAAGTAGAGCTGACTGGGAAAAAATGGAAAGGGACTGTGGTGGGCACATCATGCTCTGCTTATGCCAGGGGAGTGATGGTTTGGGTGGCACCGCACCTCCCGTTTAAGCTAATTGAAGAAGTGGTGGAGACAGACGGGAGGATGGTTATAATGAAGGGGCCGATAGAGAACAGAGAAATATGTATTGTGAATACGTATGCCCCTAACCAAAACACGGCGGCATACTTCAGGACTCTGTGCACCACCCTGGGCGTGTGTGTGGGCAGTGCAGTGATTTGGGGCGGGGATTTCAATTGTGTAATAAATCCCAAGATAGACAGGTCGGATGATAGGATTGATAGGCCCACCCCAGCGGCCAGAGCATAGGCACTCAGGGATCCAGTCTTTAGGGAGGACATAAGAGATGAGATTATTAACTATTTTGATACGAATACTGGCAGTGTTGACTCGGCAGGAACACTATGGGAGGCCTTTAAGGTGGTGATGCGAGGGGTTGCCATATCCAAGTCAAGGGGATTGCAGGGTGGTGTAATAGCTGACCTACAAAGAGCAGAGGAGGAACTAGAAAAAGCACTAGGAAGAGGCAATGCAGATACAGAACTTGTTCTTAAACTACAGCAGCAGTGTGTGGAGCACTGGGAAAGGCTCTGCAACCTCAAATATAAAAAGTACATGAAACCCCTAGACCCCCGATTAGGACTATAACTAGAGAGGATGGCGAGGAAGTGGATACCCAAGAAGGAGTCAACGAGGAATTTGCAGAGTATTACAAGGTGCTGTATGAGGATAGAGAGAAGCAGCCAAGAAGAGATGATAGAAACACTAGGAGATATAGGACTGCCCAAGATAAGTGAAGAAGAGAGGGAAGAGCTGGACGCACCAATTACCTTAGAGGAATTGGAAGAGGTTGTGAGGCAGTTGCCCACTAGCAAAACTCCAGGAGCAGACGGGTTCCCTAGTGAATTTTATAAAGTATACAGGGTGGAAGTGCTCCCCTCAATGCTAGAAATGCTTAATGAAGCGTTTGAGGCAGGAAGGTTGCCGGAGTCGCTCAGAGAAGCGATCATAGTACCGCTCCCCAAGCCCGATAAACCAGGACATAGTTGTGGCTCCTACAGGCCCTTATCAATGCTAAACCAGGACAGTAAGATATTGACAGCCGTCCTAGCAAACAGATTGCAGAGAGTAATTGGCAAATTAATTCATCCAGATCAAACAGGCTATGTCCCGAGCAGGAACATAACTCACAACCACAGGCGACTCCATCGGGTGGTCGAATGGGGGTGTAGGAGTGAAGGCGAAATGGTGATTGTGTCACTAGACGCAGTTAAAGCTTTCGATTCGGTTAAGTGGCCATGGCTGTTGGCGGCCCTAGGAGGATATGGAGTACGGCCAGGTTATATTAAATGGGCTAGGATGCTATACAGTGAACCTCTGGCCAGAGTTCGAACAGGATCAGTGATATCTGAGAGATGGCAACTTAGCAGAGGCACTAGGCAGGGGTGCTCCTGGTCCCCGATGCTTTACATCTTAGCCTTGGAGCCCCTACCAATATACCTCAGGCAACAATATGACACCATAGGTATTGAGGTAAGAGGGGAGTGATACTTAATATCCTTGTATGCAGATGATTTGTTATTATATTTAAAATACCCGGAAGAAAATCTCCAATATATTTTGGAAGTGCTGGAGTGGTACGCCAGGCTGTCCGGCAGAGCGGTGAACCCCCAAAAATCTAGCATATTCCCGCAGGGGGGCTATGTGGGAACCCCTGTAGAAAGGCTGCCGGTTGAACAAATACCGTGGGCGGTGAGTTCTTTCCGCTACCTTGGCATAGACGTGTACCACACGGCAGAAGAGGAACATAAGTGTAACACCGAGATAGCCATTGAGAAAATCAGGAAATGCATGAAGTTTTGGGAGAAGTTGCCCCTAGCAATGATGGGACGAGGAGCGATGCTTAAGATGGTGGTCCTACCTAGGCTTTTACATTACTTTAGCAATATCCCATATATGATACCTAAGAAGTTCTTTGCTAAACTGAATAGTATGTGTAGGGACTTCTTATGGCATGGCACCCGTAATAGAGTGGCGTTATGGAAGTTGCAGAACTTCTATGAAAAAGGTGGTATTAAACTGCCTAATTTCGAGGCTTATTATGTGGCGGGTCAACTGCAATATGTGGCCAAGTGGCTCTCTGATGAAGAGACTCCTGAACATAGGTTGTTTGGGCAGAACTGTACTGCGTTTTACTTAAAGGAAATGATCTGGTTGCCTGAGTCAGAAATGAATGAGCGCCCTGGGATGATCACGCTTGGGTGGAGAATGTGGCGTAGAGCGTGTCGGATGATGGGGGACCCAGTCCCATGCTGCCCGCAGATACCGTTAGTTGCACTGGCAGGGGGAGATAAGCAGCTGAGGGTGATTATCAGGACCTACTGGGAATCGGTGGGGCTGGCTACGTTGGGGGACATTTGGAAAGAAAGGACCACCAGGGATTTCGAAGGACTTGGGCAAGTAGCGGGATTACATAAAGGTCAATATGTTACGTATCACAGATTGTGCAGAAAATTCGGAAAATGTGGCCTGAAACAATTTTAACAGAGGAACCAGATGCTATTATTGGGTCAATATATGACATATCGGAGGGGGGGCATGAGATCTCCAGATTGTATGAGATGGTGATGACTAAGGTCGGGAAGGAATTGGTACATTTGAGATTGGAATGGGAAGAGGAGGTGGGAGTCCCGATAGAGGATGGGATGTGGGAACGCGCCTTGGGATACCACAAGAAGGTGTCAAGAAATGCCAGATTAAAACAAATACAACTATATATAACACACAGGGCATACATGACCCCTCTGAGGATATCAAAGTTCAAAAACGTTGGGCGCCAGGTGTGTCCTAAGTGCGACAAGGAGAACGCCGACATGACACACATGTTTTGGTCATGCCCAGTAATTGAATGCTTCTGCGGCGAAGTGGCACAAAAACTAGCAGAGAAAGGGGTCACGTTTGTCATACACACAGCTTGGGCTTGCTTGATGGGAGGGTTCCCGAGATCACGGAAACTTAAACATGTTGGGAAATTGAAAGATTTGGCTTATGTGCTTGCAAAACGAAGGATTGCTATGGGATGGAAGAAGTGTCACAAGCCGCGGGTGGAGGTATGGTGGAAGTAATTACAGAAATGGGCGGAGGCCGAAACAATGATATGGCAAGAGATGAGTAGTATGGGTGGAGATGGCATGGAAATCATTGATAGCGGAAATGTTTGGAGTTATATCGGATCCAACAGAATCCGAGGGCAGCGAAGCCCAGCCACGCGAAGCAGATACTGAATGCGAAGAACAAACAGACTCATAAAGGGGGGTGGAACTGGGAAAGCAGTGATTAAAGATTAAAGGTGGTTAATGGAACTGTTATAAATTGCACTGCATGTTTGGTTTGTATTGTTGGTTGAATAAAATTAATAAAGAAATTAAAAAAAGAAAAATGATTTTGAGGTGCTATAGGAACCGGAGATGGTGCTCCTCAAGTTTCAGGGAGGCAGTTCCAGAGGGAGGCCCAAGGCGAAGAAAGAGAACTACCACCAACTCGTTGCTTGGAGAAGCGACTGACCCTGAGGGAGTTGGAGGCGGATGAGCAAAGAGCTCGAAAAGGAAGATATTTAGGAAGAAAGAGTTGAAGGTGTTGAGGCCCCAGAAGGCCTTGTGGACAATGCAGAGGGTTTTGAAATTAATCCTCGCAGCCACTGGGAGCCAGTGCAGAGATTTCAGTCCTGGAGAGATAAGAACCTTGGGCTTGAGGCCAAGGACAAGTCTCGCAGTCCTGTTCTGGATGAGTTGCAGAAGGCGGAGAGCAGAAACAGGCAGATTTAGAAAGAGGCTGTTGTAATAGTCCTGCCTAGAGAGGACCAGAGCTCTGGAGACAGTGAGCTTCTGGGGGAAGGAGAGGAAAGGAAGAATACCTCTGAGGAGGTGCAGTTGGTAGTGTGACTTCTTAGAGACGTGAGGAGATATGAAGATCAGAGATGTGAGGACAGAAGGAGAGTCTGGAGTCGAAGATGACCCAGAGGTTTTTAGCCTTGCAGGTGGGAGCAGGAAGAGGGCCAAGAGAGGCTGGCCAGAGAGGGACAGGAAAGGAGGGAGCGGGTGTACCGATGAGTAGAATCTCAGTCTTGCTGGCATTAAGGCAAAGATCATTGGTGGCACACCACTCCTGGATAGAACACAGTCAGTCAGAGATGAGTGAAGGAGAAGAGATGGCTGAAGGTAGCCTGAAAATGAGCTGAGTGTCATCCGCATAGAACTGGAAGAGCGCAGCAATGTGGTGGGCAAGAAGTGCCAGGTATTGGTTGAACCGCCAGGGAGAGAGGTTAAACCTGCGTGGAACACCACAGGTAGAGATAGAGGGGATATCACAACAGATATCTCAAATCAAAAACTGGGACTGCGTCCCCAGTTCTTATTTGCTCACAGATTTATTGGCCACTACTAAAAACCATTCGGGAACAATGCCTTGCATGTAGCAGAACTTCATGCTGACAAAAAGGTGATAGAGACAGGTGGATGCATACTGTCCTTTTTTTTGTTTAATAATTTTTTTAAGTGAATAGATAACAGGTAATACAAGAAATGGTAAATACATTTTTAAACTGAATTTAACAAGTATACTCTCGCAGAGCAAGGAAATTCACGACACATGTGAAAACGAATTAAACCAAATCGATTCAATACAATTATTTTACCAAGTAGGTATTTAGACCAACAACGGGGAGACAAGAACAAGAAGACAAAGTAGAAACAAGACAGAGAACAATAGGGAAGAAGAAAAAGGGAACAACAAAGATTAAAATAATGCATACATTTAGTCAGCATTACTAAGGTATTGAATAAACGCATTCCATTTTGTGTTAAATTTGTGCAAACAATCAGAAGAGGAAGCATGCCATTTTTCAATTTGATGCGCAGAACAGATAGAATTCCACCAACTGTTATAGGATAAATCAGATGCGTTTTTCAAAGTATAAGTAATGTTGTGAAATGCAATACTGATAAACAAATAGAGTAGGAGATTCAATTTGACGTAAAGTAGGATTAACAATGGAGCCAACCATAAGGTTAGAGAGTGATGGAGGTTCTGTAAAATTTGCAAGTGAGACCAGATCCTAGACCAAAAAAGCAAAAACTTAAATATGCAAGGGGGGTCCTGAGAGTCCCTCTGCCAGACATTAGTCCAAAAAACAAGTCCACAAACAAGGGGTTTCTGTTAGTACTCTTGTTCAGAGGAACATTGCCTAGCATTTCGGTGCTGGACTGCCCCAGGGCAGGACAAAGACTGATATGTTTGGGATATTTCTTCTCTGTGAAAGATAGTGAGCTAAAGACTCTGGGTAAGTCTCTTGTAACCAGGACTAATGTCTGGCAGAGGGACTCCCAGGACCCCCCTTGTTAATTTGGGTAAGAAATGAAGATATATTAGTTGGGGGCGGGAAAGTGGGGAGATAAAGCTAGCTTCAATACTAACTCATAATGGAGCATTTTCGAGGTGGGATTCATAATGTTTAACGATAGTTAATTGTTTTAGGAGGAAGGCTTTATGGTACAAATTAAAGTTAGGGAATTTCACTCCACCAAAAAGTTTAGGAAGTCCTAATTTGCTAATGGCAATGTCCAGTACTTTACGATTGGATAAGAATTTAAGAAGAAGGGAGTCAATATTTTTGTAAAAAGTAGTGTGAATTGCTGTGGGGATCATAGACAAAGAGTAACTGATAATGGGGCTAATCATCCCACCAGGAAAGAAAAAGAGGTGACCATTTTGAGACCATTTCTGTAACTTCATCAATTCAAAGATTAGTGTTCAGGGTAATAGTAGTATGAATATCTTTAGCGATAGAGTCTCCTAAATATTTAATATGCGAGGATTGCCAGGACATGTCAAATAGTGGGGTATTGGTTGGGTTACAAGCGTTAGTGAGAGGCATGACCTTGGATTTATCAAAATGCAATTTATATCCAGAAACATCGGAAAAGTTATTTATACTAGTTATTAAATGCTGGATCGAGGAGGCAGGGTTAGAGAGATAAAGTAGGATGTCATCTGCATAGGCGGAAAGTTTTAATTATATATTATTAATGAGGATACCTTTGATGTTGGCGTTTGTTCTAAAGTTATGTAGGAGCGGTTCTAAATCAAGGTTAAATAATAAGGGAGAAAGGGGACAACCTTGACGGGTCCCTCTTTTAACTTGGAAAGAAGAGGAGAGAGAGTTGGCAATAAGAATTCTAGTATTAGGAGATGAGTAAAGGTTTTTGACCAGGTTAATAAAGTAAGGAGAGAAGCCATGGAAAATTAAGGAATGGATCATAAAAGGCCAAGAAACACGATCAAATGCTTTCTCAGTGTCGAGGGCCAAGAGGGCTAGGGGGTCATTCGAATTTTGAGAATGAGAAAGCGTATTAAATAGAAGTCTAGTATTAGATGAAGCGTGGCGATCGTCGATAAAACCAGATTGGTCAGAATGAATATGTTTTGGAAGATATTGTGCTAAACGTTTTGCTAGGATTTTGGTAAATATCTTAGAATCAGAATTGAGAAGAGAGATGGGTCTGTAGTTTTTAATTAG
Source organism: Ambystoma mexicanum (assembly GCF_040938575.1). Classification (NCBI taxonomy): domain Eukaryota; kingdom Metazoa; phylum Chordata; class Amphibia; order Caudata; family Ambystomatidae; genus Ambystoma; species Ambystoma mexicanum. Next base: position 965,258,413 of record NC_090928.1, on the reverse strand, counting down.
AGAGGGATCTTTACTGGTTTATGGAAAAGTACGAGAAGCGCCTCCCCAAAGGAGTCCATGCTTTTACCAATTTGAACAAAATAAGAGTATAATTGCAAATGTTTTGGAGCAATGGAGTTGATAACAGTTTTGTAAAAATCCACAGAAAACCCGTCTGGACCAGGGGCCTTATTAGGTTTGAGGTCCGATATGGCTTGTTTAATTTCTGCTAGGGAGATAGGTGTGTTACGGGAGGAAAGGTCGACAGAGTTTAAAGGGATATTTTTTTTGTTTTTTTCAAAGAAAGATTGGATTTCAGAAGTATTAATATAAGAATCACAGGAATAGAGATTGGAGTAGAAGTCAAGAAAGGCATCACTAATATCTTTTTGGTTGGTTAGTCTGTTACTATTAGGAGACAGGATATGGGTAATGAGCGACGTTTCCTTTTTCTTTTATAAGTAGTAGGCTAACATTTTCCAGCTTTGTTGAATCGACTGTATAGTTTATTTCTGGATCTGAGGATAGAATTTGAAGCTCTGTCTGTGCAGAGTTTGTTAAATTTAATACGTTTGGCCATGAGAGCTTTCAAAGTGTTGGGATCGGGGTAAGCGCAGTACGACTGTTCAAGAGTTTTGATGGAGGATAACAGTGTTATGAGACCGTTCAGATTGCGTCTCTTAATGGCAGCAAGCTGAATTATGAACCCACAGAAGGTGGCTTTGAAGGCATCCCAATTGTTATTAATGGAGGTGTGTTCAGGACAATTGAGAAAAGAATCTTCGATAAAAGATTTTGTTTTTTCAATAAAGGACTTGTCATTAAGGAGAAAACAGTTACATTTCCATCTAGGGGAAAGTTTCTTTCATGATGCCTACCCCCAGGCATCCGGACCAAGCCCATCAGCCCCGGGAGCAGGCATCTAGACATTTAGTAAAACCTCAGCAGCCCCGACTAGGGGCTATCTGGGTTCAGTCCTGGCGCCTTAGGCGCCAGGCTCATAGTAGGAATCAGTCCTGGCGCCTAAGGCGCCAGGCTCATAGTCATTACTTACCTCAGGCAGACCATGCTGCAAATGACTCCAATCCAACATGAAGCCTGAAAGGGACTATTTTTCTACAGGGACTATTTTTTACTCGGGTGTGGTTCTAGGGACTTCTTACCTGGGACTACTTTTGAGGCTATTTAAACCACACCCGACCAGCAACACACGCTTCGCGTTTTTCTGCATCCAGCAGCATAACACTCACCGTGCCTGCAGCCTGCATCCAGTCTTCTGCCACGCCCGCCTCGAATCCGGAGCTCCTAAAACAAAGAGGAAAGAAAGGGACAAGGTTAGAAAACAAACTTATTTCTATTCCACACCTGATTCTGGATCCATCTTGCCTCCGGACCTGTAAAGAACATCATTTCTGCACGCGCCGCACCTCCAGCTGCAGCACCGTGCCATACTCACCAGTCTTCACAGCATCCTTCGGGTCGGCGCTGCCTCCATCATTTCTTCGCCGAACTTCGGCACCTAGGAGACAAAAGAAAACCACAAGATGAGCCGAGGGAACCAACAAATATAATTCTTACCACCATAGACTTGCCTAATTCACCACCGAGGCATCCTTTTGTGACTCTCCATATTTTCACGTGCCACATCTGTAAAGAGAGACAAAACAACATGTTTTCCTCGTGCAACATTTACCGGACAGCGCCGGATAATACAGACCTTTACCAGAGCGCCACCAGCTGCCACAAGAGCATCTTTTCACGAGCCAGCTGCAAGACAAGAAAGGAAGGGGGGAACAAGAGTGAACATCGGTCATATTGAACTCTATGAACTTAATACTTACTGGTCCTCACCAGGAACCTCAGAGTCAATACTCTCCGGAACTCTCCCGAGCCTTCAAACCAGTGAAGTAAATGGAATCAACGCGCTCCTGCAAATCCACGCAGGATGGAGAGCTCATCTTTCAAGAATATAAGGTGAGATTGCTGTGAGGGCATTTCAGAGGTGATTAGTTGGGGAGGACTGTGGGGGTGCCATCACTTGAATCTACAAGTGGCTAAATCCATCTCTCCACTTGCAGGAGAATATTTCTACGTGTTAAGCAGACAAGATTAGGAGGGCAGATCCAGTCAGTCATCGCTGCACTACGCATCACGTGGGTGGAGACCGCAGCTGTCCGGGTCCGACCGACGCCCCTGTGGGAGCCAGGTGAGCGTAACAGTTTCGAAATTGGTAACCATTACAAGGTAGTAAATACCGGTCGTGCATGATCAGAAATGGTTATGGGGCCAATTTCAGAGTTCAAAATAGTGGAAGTTAGTGAAGGGTTAATAAAAATATAGTCCAGTCTAGAAAAGGATTGGTGTGGAGGGGAATAAAACGTATAATCTTTAGAATCCGGGTGACAAAATCTCCAAGAGTCAACGAGAATGACATTTTGTAGTAAGTTGCGGAAACTGTTTCGGGATTTGGAGTTGACAAAATTAGAAGAGGATTTGCGGTCAAGGGCAAAGTCATGAACCTGATTCATATCTCCACTAACAATAATTCTATCTGGACATTTCTGTGAGAGCTTTGAGTTGAAATTCGACCAGAAAGATGGGTTGGGGGCGTTAGGGCCATAAATGTTAATAATAGTGACAGGATGGTTATTGATGATTACTTCTACAATGATCAAATGGCCTTTCAGGATAGTTTTCTTCATTAACTAAGGTGAAATTTAAATGTTTATTGACCAAAATAGAAACACCACCTTTTCTGTCTAGAGCACCGGAAAAAAGTGTATGACCGATCCATGAGCCTCTGATTTTAAAGTTCTCACTATCCGAACTCAGATGAGTCTCTTGGAGACTAACAATATCAGGTTTAAACTTGGTAAAATGGGAGATAATTTTGCTGTGTTTGATAGGGTGATTCAATCCTTTGATATTCCGAGTAACAAGTTTAATAGACATTTGTAATGATAGTGAGGATGATGGCATACACAAGAAACACAGTATGGAATAAATTGTTAATGTAATAAACAAATGGAATAATAATAACTTTAGACTGTAGTAATGCCGGAGGACATGGCGGAGAACGGAAGGAAAGGGGTGCAACAGAGGAAAGAACATATAAGAGTAGGTGAGATGAATAGAAGAGAAAATATGATAAGTAAAGGCATGAGAAATTAGATAAGATTAGTTCGAAAGTAAGCAAGAGTATCATGAGGGATAAGCAAAGAGCAGGAGAGGATGATAAATTCAAAAGTTGTATGAGCATGAACAAATAGAAATGGCCAAAGGAGCTATACGCAGTAAGCAAGATAGCTAGGTAACAGGAACATTGTATACCAGACAGAATGAGGGCAAAGTGCAGCCATAGTATGATTACGGTTAAGTGTGTAAAGTGGAAATAGAGGGATCGATAGATTTGATAGGAGATCTCCATTTATCTCTCAGAAGGGTCGAAGTAGAAGGAGTGAATTTAATGTTTTGATTCCTAGGTTTCCTGAACGTAGATGCCTGAAATAGAGGATCCGGCTTGGAAGTGTTGGGAAAGGGGTTCAGGGAAGATATATCCATCGGTGAGGTTTGAAGAGATTGAAAAGGTCATTTGGGTCTGTAAATACTTTGGTAGGACCGTCCGGAATTGTAATAATCATCTTGGCAGGATTCAAAAGACCATATCTGATGTTAAGGGATTCAAAAGAGGTCTCATATCCAGGAATCTTTTTCTCTTGGTTTGAGTGATCTTGGAAAAGTCTGGGGAGATAAAGATTTTGTTTCCTTAAAAAAAGGATGGAGGAATTCTTTCTGGCAGTTAGGATTTGGCGAGTCTGTTGATGTCTTAGAAAACAGGCTAAGAAGGGTCTTGGTGCAGTGTTGTTGCTAGAGAAGCAAGGCATTATCCTGTGAGCACGTTGCAGTTCCAGTGGCGGTGAAAAAGTGATTCTGAGGGTGGAGGGGATCCAATTAGTAAGGAAATTGAAGGGGTCATCTCCTTCAATTTTTTCAGGGATCCCATAAAAGCGAAGATTGTCGCTGCGGTGTCTGTCTTCCAATTCCGTGACTTCAGCTTCCAGTTGTGCAAGTCCTATTTGTATGTTCTCCACCATGTCTGCCACAAAACGAACTCTCTCCTCAGCTTCATCTAGTTTACCAGCGTGGAGATGGAGGAACAAATATTGCCCAGTTCTTCTAGAATGTTTTCCATACAGGAATTGAGAGGCGAATTATCAGATATTGGAACAGTTTCGATGGAGTCTGCCATGTTGAAAGTCAATAGAAAGCAGTATTAAGTTGGCAGCTGAACAAGAAGAAGAAAAAAAAGAAAGATAAAAGAAATTCAAGCAAAAAGACATTCAAGCTAACTAAGAAGTGCAATAGCAGCCGGGAGGTAACGTGATTGAGGGGATGGGCTTCGTGAGGAGAGCTTCCGCTTAAGAGGAAGAAAGAAGTCGGGTCCCTCAGAGGAATCAAGCGGTCAACTGCACACATGAAACACAGTGAAAACTGAAAGTATGAGGCAGTTCGCTGGCCTTAATGCACCTGCTAGCACGGATACAAACAATTCTGTATAAAACGGCTGACAAGCGCCATTTAGGATTATGGACCCACCTCAGAGCAAAGGCTGCATAGTCACGCGAGATACACCACGAAGGAGTCGGGTGTTGCCAATCCTGTTCCTCAAGTTTAAGTCCCGCTGCAAAGAACAAAGAATCTCCGAATTCAGAGAGCTGCAGGAACCGCGTAGCTCCACTGCAGGGTCGGCTGCTACACAGTGAGAAAATATCCTTCTGTCTGTCATGGCAGAAGTCATGTAAAAGATTAAAAAATGTAATCCTGCTATTAGCGACATTAAGAGGTGGTATAAAATAAGTAAAGTAGACCAAATGTAACGCTCCTGTTGATGAAAAGGTCTCTCAGCTCACGGAGCTCAACACGTAAGTGGCCAACTCCGTCGCCGCTTGGCCATGTCCCATATTGTCATTTTTCAATATCCACGTATTTCAAACTTTTCATATGCCATGCACTTTTAAATATAATCAAAACAATTCAAGAAGACATTACGAATGACAGACAATGATGGGCAACCGTAATGGAAAAGTTAAAATACCTTAGAGATCTGCACAGGTCTGGATTCTGTTTTCTTTTTCTTGTGTGCTCTTCTTTTCTTTAGCTTATTATCTTTTTTTCGTATCTGAATAATAAAAATATTTTTTTCACCAACAGCAACAAAGAGGAAAAACAAATATAAACATTTTGGGAAATTGGTACCTTGAGAGCACTGTGTGTGCAGCCTACACCACAACCAGTTACTCTACAAATACTTTTGCTTGTAGTGGCCCTTAATGAAGGACCTTAACAAAACCCAAGAGGTGATGGCTGGAAGGTTTAGAATGTATCTTAACTTCTGGAACTACTCTGGGCAACCCTCCACACCATCGTTCTTCACCTGCCAAGCCATTAGAGAAGGGGAAAGCCCATATACAAAACAGGCTTGGTCCCGCCACAAAAAGGTGCAGGCCAGCCCAAACTGCTACCTCACATCTCTTCCGCACGAGACCACGAGCACACCACATATGTTTCGGCCTTTTTGGGCATTATCAGCGAGTAGGAGCTTGGGTCTCTAGGTCCAGCAGGAGGACCATCTATTCACAAACTCAAATCATGAGGGCCAACTAAAGTGTCACCTAGGTTTCCAGTTCCCTATGAGCCCAAGAAAGCCTTGATGAGGGTTTGAACAGGTTTTGATATCTCTTAGAAAAAAGCACCAATGGAATATAAACGCTAAGCAACATAATTGAAAAGGAGTGTGGGAGCCACTCTACTGAGAACGAGCATGGGTCAAATACCCTGCCCTATGGAATTTCTTCCACTTAAGGGGGTTTACAACCAGGTTGTGGCTCCCTGCACCCTTCACAGAGGAAAAATAACCATTTGCATATCAGTTTGGTCCCATCCACCAGGGCAGTACAGCACTCTTGCTCACTGTGTCTCTCAGCTTCACCTCACTGATGAGGCCCGACTAGGCCAAAACACATGTCGGGTTGCTGATGGTACTCTTGTTCAGAGGAGTTTTGCCCCTCTGAGTGGAAGAAATTACATAGAACAGGGTATTTGACCCATGTTCATTCTCAATAGAGGGGCTACCACGCTCCTTTGTAGCTAAGCCACACAGGTCTACAAATGTGTTTATAATTGGCAAACTCTTGAAAAAAACACACACCAGTATCTTTGTTTTCAAGGAAATGCTTGAACAGCTAAGAGATGCGATGTGGAAAAGACATGGGGCCTCATTACGACCCGGGCGGTAAGGGATTACCGGTACCGGTAAGGGCACCGGTACCAGTAATCCTTTACCGCCCTATTACGAGTTCCCTTTTCGGTTCCTCCCTTAACGGCTGGTAAAACCCGTCCTGAACGACTGGTAAAACCAGCTGTTAAGGACGGGACCCGCAAAGGGACTTTAGAGGTACCGTTATTACCGCCTTCCCCCTATGGGGGCTAAAATGGGAACGGGGAAGGGCCATGGTGAATGGGGAATTACCGCCCCCGCCAACCTTGGAATGGGGCGGTAATTGCTCCATTCACCATGGCGGTATCGATAAGGTTTTGCAGGCAACCAAAGCGCTAATAGCGCCATGGTTACCTCCAGGGTCGTAATGAGGCTGATGGTGTATTGGCAATCTGAAAACTAATGTGTCAAAAGCCACAGCCTAATATAGCTGGCATTTTTAAAAGAAAGGAGACCATTTTGAAAAAGTATTACATCTGCAATGATGTCACCAAAATTGCAATAAAATCTCTTGGACAAAAATTGTCTGATGGATGTGAGTACCTAATAAAGCATGCAAGAATTAAATGTGAGGAATCAGGAATGAGACGCGGACACAGAGGACTCATGGTGATTGGTATAAACTTTTATTAAATTATAAAGGGGGTTGGAAAATGCCTCACTATCCCTAATCTAGGAGGTATTTCCCTACCTCAACCAAAACTAAAAGTATGTCCTGTGCAGCCCTACAGATAAGGGGTGTATCAGCCACTTGTACGCCCTACAAATATGCAAATACTCCAAAAATGTAAAAAGGGAGTAATAATACTCATAGTAATAATTAGGAAACGGACACAGAGCCTTGTGCCCCTGCTTACACAACTCCATGTAGCCCTATAGCTAAGGGGTGTATCAGCCACTTTTACTCCCATAAAATAGGCAAATACCCCCCAAAAAATAAAAATAGGGAGTCAAAATACTCCCAACAAAAAACAGGTACATAGGACATTGTGTCCCTTCTTTCAGCCACATAGCTCCATTGATATGTTTGGAGCAGTAGTGTACGCAGTTCCAGAGAAAGAAATTCCTATTTTTAGTGCCTGATTCGCACAGGTGAGAACTAGGTACAAAGAAATGATTATTATTACAAAACATCGTTTTCCAGTATTTTTTTACTAATTTATAAAATACTCCCATTGGGAAACTGGACATTCTTTTATACTCTATAAAAAATCATTTTACTCCCAACTTTAATAAATAGGGAGTCAAATATCTACACCTCCATATCTTATCTGGAGCCCTGGTCCTGTGTCAAGATGTCCAAAGCAAACATTTCCTGTGATCCACCAAAACAAAGGTTCAAACGAATAACCAAGTACTTTGTAGCCCAAGAGGATAATCCCTCCTATTGGTGTTGCAATCCACTGCAGGGGAAACAACTCCATTTTCCGAGGTTCTTTCCACATTCAATGCAATAAATAATCCTATGGGCATCAATCTTCCTTGGGAGTCTCTTCAAAATACCACAAATGCAATTCAAAATTATAAGGGCATATGTCTTGCTTGGGATTATCTTTTCAATATACCACAACTTGGGTGCGGGTCCTAGACTCACGAAACACCTGGTATACTCCCCTAGCCAGGTTCTCTCGTATAGTTCCTTACTTTCAAGATCTTGGGGCATACGTTTCTTTCCCAAGTTCCTCTTATCACAGGTGTATTTGTGTCGCCCCCAAATACTGGGACTATGAAAATCAGTTTCTGATGTAAGCTGTAGGAAATTTGCCACCCATTCCAATTAGGGAATGCCTTCTCCAGCTCCCTCCCGGAGCAGCAAACTTCCACTTTGGGCTCACCGGGTTTAAGGTGGCTCCCTTGGTTTCTCTGACCCTGCTTGGTTCCTCCTCTGCTTCCGCACACTCTCACCACTTCAGGCGTCATCCCTGCAGCTGGTGGCAGTCTGCATGTCGCCCGGCTTCCCTTGCTGACCTGAAGGTTCTCCTTTACCTCGCATCTGTTAGGGATTTTCATTCCAATGATAAATCTTCCTGACCTGTGTCAACCCCAGAACGTTTTGCTTTTACTGGCGGATTATTTTTCCTTATACTTTGTTATTGTGAACCCTTTTCCACACTCCCAGAATCTTTTACTCTTTTTATGGGTGTCATTTTTAAGACTCACCACAGTGTCTTTTAAACGTTATCCTCTTTGGCAACTTTTTGGCAATAACTGCATATTTTTCTCTGGCTAACCGTGTGAGAACTACGTTTCCGAACGGTAGAAAAGTTCTTTGGATCCCTTTTACATCTTATTAGGTGGGCCCTGCACCCCCCACCTTATGTGGAGTGTTGGGGAGATGCCGAGTATCCCCTTCCTCATTTTAAATGTAACATTTATGTTACAAGGACAAACAACTTTAAAGGCTGGTGGCAGTGAACCTTTTTATTAATTTGGTGCACCTTTACCGCAGGCTGTTTGTACAGCCCCAGTAAAGGCACCCATGGGTGCTCATTTGACCAAAATGGCCCATATTCTTTTTTTGCCATTTTAACGTTTCTTGTCCTTTCTTGTTCCTTCCCCTGACATCCAGGTTGGGAAGTTCCTTTGTGTGATTTTCATCGTCGACGGGAATCCTATGGATTCCCCACCCAGGCTCCAGAGTGTCTGTGAAGGCAGGAAGTGAGGGAGGAGTCCAGCCTGACTGCGAGAATCCAGTTCAAACAGGAAGGCTGGCTGTCCTGAAAGGGCTGCCAACCCCTCCAAGTTTGAATGTTGCAAGGCTGTATGATTGGCAGGGTTGATACATAAAAGGCCGATCCTGCAAGCTGAGAAGGTAGTCAACCACTGGAACCAAAACTGAAGAGGAAGATGAAGAATTTGCCGCTGAAACGATTTCCAGGAACTGGAAAGCCTGCTGTGTAACCAGATCCTGCTGTAACCCTTCCTTCCAATCAGCCTGGGTACTTTGAAAAAGACGACCCAGACCCAGAGCCTGGTGAGACCCACTAGACTCGAGTAGACCTGCATTTTGAGCCATCCCACACTGTGCTGTTACCTTGCCTGGCTGCAATATCCCAACACCCTGGGACATCGAGCCATTGTGCGGTGCACAGTCTTCCGAATTCCGAATCTCGCTGAAACTTAGTGGGCATCCTGCTGGATCTCCAGAAGCACGATTGCAGTCCAAAAAGTCCCCTCACCAGAGTGCTGGACCTTGCAAACAACGGGAATCCGACCAGCAATATTGTGTCTTATTCTGTGCTCCTGAAAAAGGAGCCAAATCCACAGAGACGCATCCAGCCGCGAGGAAGCCCTTGCCTAGAGCCTTCCCTGTGATCCTTGCTGCAAAAGTCCTTCCAGTGTCCTATCTTCGGTCTTCTTAATGAAGGAATTGAACGACCAGGTTTTTGGCTACAGATCCTGAAGTTCTGCTGCAAAATCTTCTTCTGTGCTGAGGTACTATGCTGGCTTGGGCATTTACTTACCTTAAGTCTCCTGTGATTCCTGTTTAGTTTTGGGGTGTTTTCTGTGATTGGGATGCCTCTCGTCCAGTTCACCCAGGCCCACTGCTGGAATCCTCCAAGGGTATGTTCTGTGAAGCCCCTGCACCCTCCTCAACTAACTCTAAAAGTAAACTACTTACTTATTGTAACAGTCTTCCTGAGGAACTCTGACTTTTGCTACTTAAGAACCTATCGTGACCTGCCTGACTGTTGGACACTAGCCCCTAGTGACCCCCCTTCTGCCACTGAGAACACTCATGCTCCAAGAATAAGGGAAAGACTCCTAAAGATTGGGCCTTTTGCCTAGAAAAGAGAATACGTGTTTAAAAGTTACTTACTTACAAAAGAAGTTGGTTGGTAACTAACTCCGAGCGTAAACAGTTACAAAAGTTATTGCTTACCTTAGTAATGTTCTGCCATTCCAAAAAGTATATGCTTTGCCATTTTAATAGAAAGTAGATGCAAAGTTATTTTACTCGCCTGGAAATTGGCTGCGCCTCTTTCCCAAAAGTAATGCTGTTGGCTTCACTAATTATTTCTTTCAGAGAATAGGTGTATAGGTTTCCACAACTGGTTCTTGCTTTCCCTGACTTGCTGTAAACCTGTCCAGAAAAAGTCTGCATTAGGTTTTACATACCTACAGTAACCTTGAGTAATTCATAAAGTGTAACACTGGGTTTTGCCTTCCATGGTCTGTTTTGGACAGACACAAAAGCAGTCTGAGGTTTATACCTGCCTTTATGTTGTTGATAGCTCCTTTAAAAAGTGTATAGGTTTTACTGACCTTGAGGTAGCAGTTTGCCATCCTAAAATTTGTGACAAGAGTTATTGCTCATATCAATCAGAATTTTACTGATCTCTAAAGCACCTTTAATAGAATATTACACCCTTAGGTTTTACTCACCTAGTGTAACTGTGGGTTCTAGGTGTTTACTGTACCTAGTATAAGTGTGCCACTATTCACAAAATGTATATTGTCCAGTTGGTTTACCAGGTGATTTCTTGCTGAGCGTCACGGTACAACTGCTAGGGTCTACTACCCTTATATTACTGAAAGTAATCTAAAAAGTAACAATTGGTTTGACTGCCCTAGAACTCCTGTTAGGTGTTCCAAATTAGGTTATATGCTTTACTCTGTGTACCTTCAAGCATGGTGTTGTGTTTTTCTATAATGTGTTTATATGCTCTGTGAAGGTACTTATTTCCCCCAAGATTTATCTGGGCCTACTTGTATTTAAATAAACCATTTATCTTTTACAATACATAGTGTTTCAGTGTTTTTTGGACCACTTGAATTATAATTTCTTTGTACTGATTCTACAGCCCTCTCTCCCTCCTAAAATAAGCCTGGCTGATCTGTCTACGCTACCTTGATCTAAGGTGGTACAGCCTTATACTAAGAGTGGAATCTTGTACTTCCTCAGTTGAATGGTTTTACTATGCCCTGAGTTGGACTTCAGAAAAACTGTCCCAACGGTGTCTTGCTCCGACATCTCTCCTGCCTGCGGGAATGCATCTCTGTCCAAACACCGCCTTCCCCTTTCTGTGTGCGGCTTCTCTGCCTCGCTCACGCCTCCTGGATTCCCAGCCCGAGCAGGGAAGTCTCCTCCACAGTTCTCCCACATCTCCTTGCTCCCCTCTCCACCCGACGGCTTGGCTTCCTCCAGTGGCTAGCTGGTCGGATCTCTCTATTGCTTTCCTCTGTTCCCTCTTTGAACTCCTGCTTCAAGGAAGGGAGTTGCTCAGAGCCAATCGGCTTCCTCCAAGCACTAGACTGCTCCTTCTGGTTCAGCCTTGTAATCTTCATTTGGGTAGGCCTCTTTCTCGTCTCAGTCGTAATCATTCCGTTTGCTACAGAATATTGAAAGATACTGTCAGCAGGCTTTGCAGGTTGTCGAAGGGGATTATCATAGTATGCCATAAAGGCATGAGGAATGGAGGGGGCATCCCTAAAAGGGGAAGAGGGATATCCTGTCTTGTCTGATGCCTGTCCCTCCCCCGGAGGGTCACCTTCACCCATATGATCGTCCCTCACATACCCTACCCGCCTCCGGAGTCAGAATCAGGTAGAAGCTGCCATCCCCTGGCCACATGAGGAGAGGCTACCTCCGGGAAAGGAGTGATAACATCATCAGATTAATTACAGAAGTAACAACCTTATATCAGTTTATCTGCTTTGGATCTGTACCGTTTTTTTTAGCCTCAGTCACTTGCCTCCCTCTCTTGGACTGGTAAGCACAACCAGACTGGAGTCCTTCTCTGCTGTCCTCACATCTCGGAAGTGCAGTTGAGTAGTTGAGCTGGACAGCTTCTGGGGAACATTTATAAGCATGGTTGATCTGGATCAATTTGCCTTGCTGGACTTCACAATGGAGCATGGCCTGCCTGGAACTAAAGGCTAACCATCCTGCTACTTGGACCCTACTTCCCAGTCCAGGGTCTCTGCAACTGTACCTCCCATCTGCAGCTACTCTGGAGTCCTCCTGCAACAGGTCGTCTAGGTGAACACGTTGCATTCTAACTGGCTCCCAGACTTCTGCAGAATCTCCTATGCCTGCATCCTCTCTCAGATCCTTTTTTCTTTTTTTTTAAATCTTTATTTTAAAGAGAGTTACATCAGAACAAAGCATCACAACATCAGCAGCGTAATTCCATCCTTACAACAAAATGACCTTTAGAGCACAACAAGCATTCTTGTACTTTTCATGGAGTAGCTGGGGGGGTAAAATTGTTATCTGCCATCATATTACAGTGGTAGCTTCTAAAGGGGGCCCAGATATCTTTAGGGCGGCACATTGTAGACACAGTCAAAACGAATTGTTCCTCGCACTCATTCACCATGGTGAGTTCTCTAAGAAAATCGTCCTTCCGGGGTGCATTAATTGACTTCCAGTACTTTAATATGCAGCGTTTGACAACTATACAAGCCACAATAAATAGTCGTCTAGTAGTTTCTGCCGCTTCACCTATATCCCCAAACAGGTATTTTAGTGGCGAAGGGGAGGCAAGGATAGAAGTGATCTCCTCCAGGATCTCTGCCATCTCGACCCAGAATTTTGCCACCAGGACCAATACATATGATATGCATTTGATATGCATTTGCATTGTCCGCATTATCGGCATCACATTTCAGACATTTCAGACATTTACCAGTGCAGTTACCCACAAATTTAGCCAGATTGACAGGGGAGTAGTGTAGCTGATAAATTGGATTAATCTTAACCCCGAATTTAGGGAAACCGATCTGGTGAGCTGGCGCACATCTGAGCCATTTTTCATCACTGATGGTGTACCCCAAGTCTTGCTCCCAGGTTTCCTTTATGGTGTTGTGGGAAGGAGACTGTGCTTGTACCAGAGCATACAGAACAGATACACCCATCCTACGCCCACCTGTCGCCGTTACAGCCCTTGTACATTCGTGTGCGGGGGGCTCTGCAGGGAAGGTTGACCATTTAGCTACAAACGCGGCCTTCATGCGATGATAGGGGAATCGTCTGAGCATCCCGCTTCCCATTGCGTCCACACAGTCCTTCAGTTCGATGTATCGGCCCTCCGGGAACATATTGCGCATTTTAAACTGTGTAGCTGGATCCCACAGTTTTTGTTGTGTTCTATCAAATGTGGGGGCGATATTAGGGAAATTCTATAATGGGATCTCCGGGTCATAAGGGTTCACAAGCCAGATTCCTTTATATATATTGAACCATGCATGCGCGGTAGCGCTCACTGGGTCAAACTCGCAGGGATCTTTGTGTTTTTTTTTTAAAACTTCATTTTTGGTTTTTGCATAACAATAACGCAACAACGTTGCACAGGCTGCAACTCAAGATCCACCCCTTCTAATTCCCTCCCTCCCTCCCTGAAATCCAACAGAAACCAAGTCCACACGTAATGCATTCTTTTTATGTTCAGCAGATGGCATTTGCGTAGTATCGGTGACCTCAAGGAGCTGGACCAGGGGATAAGTTCTGTGATGAGATTGAGTCAGTGGTAGACATCAGGTATGCGATGTAGGGGCTCCAAATGTCTGGAGGCCAGGCATGGAGTGGCAGCATCTTTATGAAGCTTGGTTCTATATCCTGACTGTAGGTCACGTCTTTTAGCCAGCTTTGCAGGTTGGGGGTCAGAGGGTCCACGGCCCATGTCATTGCCACCCTCCCTAGCGCTAGGACCATTGAGTGGATGGAACAGATAGAGCAGATGGAACGAATTAGAGCGGATGGAACAGATGGAGTGGATAGAACTGACTGAGCGGATGGAACAAACGGAGTGGGTGGAACACACCGAGTGGATCGAATGAATAGAAAGGATGGAACGGATAGAACACATTAAACGGATGAGAAGGATGAAATGGGTCTACGGAATGGATGGAGTAGATCATGTGGATGAACGGTCGAGTAGATGGAATGATAGAAGGACTAGTAGATTAAATGGATGTAACAGACGAAATGGATGAACAGACTAAGTGGAATGAACGGGCAGAGTAAATAAAACGGATAGAATAGATGGTACAAATGGAGTGTTCGATCTCAAACGCTTTACTGATAACCACCATTTCACACTACCACGCTTACTCTCTCCTATACACCACCACCCAACTAGAACACAGCGATACTATGACACATTCGGTATAGGTGTTCTCATACTAACACCCGCCACATACTCGTCATCATCCTAATTAAGCACAGCTAACTGAGCACACACCGCTAGTTTAAGTGTTTCCGCAGGCCTAACACAGCCAGAAATCAGTCTGGGTGTCCACCCTCCAGAATGAACACATACAACTGACCTCCCCACCACCACACAAACCGCTAAGAAGCAGCTATAATGCAACTGCGACAGCGGCTGCACACATATCGGGTGCACCCACGCACCTTATGACTCTCGCTATCTCTACTGACTTGAACTGCGGTTCCCAAGGGCGTCCGACCTACCAGCGCTTTGAGATCATACCAATGATACATAAGGCGCTATGTAAATAACAAGTAACATAACATAACCAGTAGTAAATCTGCCAGTTTGCGGCTGAAAGATGGGAAGTGTCTGGTTAACCCAAGAAGTGCAAAAGTGGAGTCATGGGCACCCATTACAACACCAGCGCTAAACCATGGCCCTATTAGCACCATGGTTGGTGCCGGTGTTGTAACGGGTCCGCCATGGTTCAATGGGGAATTACCACCCCATTCCAAGGTTGGCGGGGCGGTAATTCCCCATTGAACCATGGCCCTTCCCCATTCCCATTTTGTATTGCTGGAATGGGTCGTGTCCTCCCACTCAACTATGAGAAGGAGCTTGTCTTTCACCGCTTTCACTTTGGTTCCGCAGGGTTTGTTTCACGTGTCGCCCCAGTAGTGTCTTGCAAAAGGGGATTAGCCAGGCTTACTATTGTGGTCAATCGGTTGCCGCCAATCAGTGTGCAAATTCAGGTGGCTTTGTCTCAGTTTCAGGTGCGCCAGCCACAGTGCACCTGGCCACTGTAATACCAGCAAGTCTGGACAAAATAATGTAGTAAGGCGCTACCACTAAGCGTAGTTCTTGTAGCAGTTCTGTTTCAGGGCGAGGTGAGTCTTTCCGAAAAGGTACGAGGTAAAGTTCAGATGTCCGTGTATGACTCCCGTCAAAGCACCAGACCGGTTATTAGTTGAGAAATGATTCAAAATGTAATATGTGGACTTCAGTAGTGTATGAGGCAAAGTCCCAGGACACTGTGTAGATAACACTGTCACAACAGCGAATACTAGGCCTCCAGCCTGTGCACCGTTGTATTATTTGAATGAATTGTGCCCTCTCACGTAACCCACACGTGGCTTTGACAATGAGCTTGTTCCTGCCGTCGTTCTCTACATCAGCGGGTATTGCATTCAATATTATCCCAGCAGCAATCCATGTATAAGTTATGGCAGTGTTTATTGTATATATTCCCGCCCACACCCTATTGACATGCGTTCACCTCTTTAGTTCCAGCACGGTGGGCAGGCCAAAGACACGAGCAGGTCCGCCAGTTCAAACAAGTGCGTAGTTCAGGTTGTTCGCCGCACGCCAGCTTCCAATCTTTTACTGAAACAGCACACCCAGCGTTATTGTCAGTAATCCACGGGGCAATGTTAAGCGAGCACGGGGTGTAATATGTGCTTAGCTTACTGGGTGTTGAATCTGTGCTGGTCAGCAGACGGCCCCCTGAGCCCACACGTGGGACGTTTTATTCGGAGATCTCCTCCGCATCTCAGGTCTCAGGATTCCAGCCTCAACCCTCTTGCGGGCCGCCACTCCAAGTCCCCTTGTTGCACGCTTCCCATGGATCGCGGTGGCCAGCACCGTCTGCCCACCAAACCAGCACGCAGCTGCCCTGCTCCGTTCCTGCACCGTCACAGCGGGTGATTCCGGCCAGTCGAATCCAATTCGGCGAAGGGATTCAGTGCCGCCTGAAGTCTGGGGGTGCCGTGGGTGTCGTGGCGAGCCACAGGAGCTTCACAACTATGTGGCTTAGGGACAGGGGTATCCTGATGACAGTTATTCAGTGTGCTCTCTCGGGCAGCCTTTCACTAGACCTGTAGAGAAGCAGATCAATCGGGTCTGTGTCCCGTTCGATTCTGGGCCCTCCGCCCAGGCACCTAGTCCACTCCGGCTCGGCTGCGTCTGCAGGATAGAGGGGCGGTGAATAACTGTTCAGTTCGGATGTTGCTGCTGGTGGTCTCCACACAGTCTGGCGGCTGATGGGTGTGTGGGGAGCCCGCGCAGTGTCACCAAGTGGAGAATTAGGTTCCTCCCCCAACGTGGCCCCACTGCATTATCCAGATGGCGGGCTCCCACAGTGGCAGCGTGGAGCTCCTACCCAGCTCACCACCACAGACCAGAGCGATGTTGTGATTTCTCGGGTGGATCTGGTCCGTTTTCCCCCCCAAGATTGTTCCAGGAGATCCGCACAAATATTAGGAACAGGTACACGTTGTGTGGACTTCCAGGGTGGCCCCAATTTAGGATGTTCAATGCTCAGGATATTTGCTGGAGAGGAGCCCAACAGCCATCTTGGGTGCGCGCAACAGCACACCCATCCTCTCAGATCCTTTTTAACCTTCACACACTCAAAGATGCAGATATACTAATACTTAGATGAGACTCAGTTGTACACTGGAGTAAAAACACACAGGACATCAGTCACCTCTGCAATTACCTACCTATCTTCCAGTCCTGGGTGTCAACTGCCTTCCTCACATTTAAGCCCTCCAAGAATGAATTCAACTTCATCTGTCACCCAGCTAAACACCAACTCATCCAACAATGGCTCAATGATATGTGTTTAGAAGGATTCGATCAGCTACAATCGCATTCAGCGAAATCGTCAGGATTTTACATTGATAGCAGCATTTCCTTCCACAAAAATATGTAATAAAATTCCTACATGGCCAGTCTTCAAATCTCCACCCTTTGCAAAATGAAACCTTTCATTCTGCCTGCAGGACTTCTGGAACTTGTAGTTTTGCACATAGGTGGGGGAAAATGCTCACTTTGCTCCCCTAAAGCAGTTCACCACACTGCGCCATGTTGGGGTGCGCAGACATTTTATGGAATCACCCCTGTCCTACGATAACAACATTGGCTTCCACATCAGGCCAGGATACTGTTCAAGACTGTGTGCATCATCTACAAAACAGTCAAGAGCAGCACACTAGTGTACCTAGCAGCTAAGCTTCACAAATCTGTCAGCACATGCTCCTCGCCTAGCAAAATCGCCCAGCCAGCTCAAATCACAACTCACCCACAAGAAGACATCCAGGTACGGTTGGACGAGACATATTTATGGACAGGAAGGGACATAAATTAGTCCAGCTACATTCTGGATGACTTTTAAATGTAATCATTTACCCTTCATATGCAACTCTCCAAAAGACTAACTGCTTGATATGCAGTCCATGATTTAAGACTGTTGGTTTTTGAGAACCACTACTGGTGTAGAGTTCAGTGAAGCTAACCTGGTATTATACAAAGAGATTTAACCAAACCTTCACTTAGTAATGAGGCTGAGCACTAATGCTTAGACTTGGGAGGTCAGGGGTATGGTGCAAAGTACAGTGAACAACCAAAGCAATTGACGAGTACTAGAATTTTCACACATCTGCATATAAACATGCACTATTTATTAAAGAGCACCCTGGCATTAAAGTGATGACACTACAAACTAAAATATTTATATTAGGGGCTGCACCAAATGTTAGTATCGACACATTTTCAATATCAATATTGTAGCAGTTTTCCGAGACTTATGTGGTTACAAGGCTAACTAAATTTGAGAAGCCCGCATCCTGCCCTGCAAAAATGGTGATCAGCGCCATAGGTACATAACTCTAGTTCTACACATACACACAGCACACCATTTCACACTCGTCAAGAGTCAATTATAACTAGCCAATGGCTATTGGAGAGTGCAGTTTCTGGACCCTGCTTGTATGCTTACAATATTGTCAAAGACTACTTAAGCTAATAGGATCCCTATTGCTTCTATGTGTTATGTTATTTATATAAAAACTGACTGCAAAATCCCACATATAAGTATTATGGTGAGTACAGATTTAAATGCTTGGGTGACTGAATATCTGTCTAAAAGCATACACCAGTAAAGGAACATCTGCAAAACAATGGCTATTTGAGGAAGACGCATACACCATGCTAAAAGTGGGCAGCCAGAGCTGGCTCGAGCATGGTTAGAGCCAAATGCCTAGCCCTGGTTCGACTCCAGTGCCTCTGTAAAAGAAGAAGCCAACTGGAGCCAAGCTGAGCATCACCTCATCCTCCGTTACATTCACAAAATAAATTACACTGACACCAGTGACAGTTAAGAGTGCTGCATGCTATCATCTACTTCCACAGAGTGCTTGGTTTATCTCTTGGCCAAAAGTGCATGTTGGTGCAAAACTAAAGATGCAATAGGAGCATGCATAGTCTGAAACCTGCAAAACTGCAAATTATGCAACCAGAAAACCTGGCTTCCCTTCTTGGCCAATTTATACAATCTTGTGAATATCACTCTACTTAAATGGGTCACAATTGTTTTGGCTGCCACAATTGGGAAACCTTTGCAGATTCTGCTATATGTGGACTATACAAAAAGCTACACATATATAGTACATTGAACTATAGTGTTTGCTCCAAAGTTCATAAACATATTGCGCATGCATAATGCACAGCCTGAAGTATCCGTTAACTTGCTGAGCACTCTGTCGCTTATGTGCCGAGCTTCTTCCTTAACGGAAAAGTTAAATAGATTATCTACTACACTTGTTTGTGGGCAAGAGGGTTTGCATGGGATTTTCATTCACAGTGTAAGAGGCCTGCCAGGACAATTTATTTTACTGTTCTCTTGGGCTATATGCAGTGACCATGGGTTCCCCACATACTACAAAGTGTATGAATGAGTTGGTGAGAGGTCACAATGGTCTTTGGAAAGGGGGATGCTTACCTAGACAGGAGGCTGTCCACCTGCCACACAGCCCTTACATTTTTGTCCTCTATCGCCTACCACCAATGACATGTGGGTTCTGCCTGCTGAAAGACAGGGCAATAGCTCATTTAGTGTTTAAACCTGCTGGAACCTGTGCAAAATAAACAGCTCCTAGTCTGTGAGAAAGAAGGAATACAAGTAGCAGTTTTGTTGTGTGTGTAAGTCTTGAACGTACCGGTGCAAAACACAGGAATTGTTTAGGCCAACATGGCTTTTCATTCTGGTAAATATAGAGTTTTATTTGGGATGGTGAAAATAAAGCAAAAAAACCCCTTTTTTTAATGTAAGGTTTTAAAAATTTGTCCGGTTGGGTTATATTGTGATTTGTGTACTTTTACGACATCTTTATGAAATAGAGCATTATTTTAGATTCTTAAATTATCACACAGTTATATCATCTGGAGATTAGATATGTGGCAAAGTGTCTAAAGTGCAGACTGGGATCAAATCCCATCTTACAGAAAGTTTGTGACACTGAAAAATCATTTAATTTCACTGTGCCATATCATCTAAAACTGGGATGCCAGGAATAAAGTTTCCTGTTATGGGGACTGGCAACAAGTACATTTGGTATTAGTTTGTGTTGTGGCGCATAGGAAGGAGGATACCAGATATTGAGTTTTTGTTGTTTTAAGGTGGAGAGGCACAAGCCAACATATGTATCTTTGGCCGGCTCGGCTTGCTTTTGCCTACTAGAACCAAGCCAGTCCAGGTGCCATGTCACGGCTCTATCCATTCATTCTTTACCTCCCGCACCTCTACACACTTAACAAGTTTAACTGAAAATGCTGTAGAGTTACTTCTTCTTTGTCTTTACTCGACCTTTGTCATAAAAGTACAACATAAACCATTACAAAAACAATTACAGCTACATTATACCACATAGAACATATTTTAAATTATGATTCAATCAATTTAACAATTATGTACAATTCATTCATATAATTCCAAAATGAACTCATAAAATTCCATATTAAATTTGATCAAGGTGCAATCAGTGACATGTTCAATATTGACAAAGTTACTCACCATAGTGACCACCTTACTTCTAGTCCATAGTCCTCTTTCGTCCATACTTGTGGGACATTCCGTCCATCGGGACTGGACCGGAGCACTTTAAGCATCAAAAAATATTTTTGCCCTTTTTTTATTTTTACGCTGGGCCACAGCTGGGCCTTCGCCCAGCGTATCCCTCTTCAGTCCTTTTCTATCGCCAGATCCAGGACCATTTAGCAAAATAGAGGATACTTATTAGAAGGGACTGCAGGTGGGGGTATGGAGGAACGGGGACTATGGACTAGGAATAAGGTAGTCACTACAGTGAATAACTTTGTCGTACTCCTTTCCTCCATACTTGTGGGAGATTCCCAAGCACTGACCAACGGAAAATGGGAGAATGGAAATGTCCCTTATTGGAACAAATTCTGAATTGAATTGGATTGTTTAAAGGGCTTCAAGGAGGGAGGGAACATGGTTTAATACAATTACATTCTTACAAATCCTTGAAACAATTCAGAATGTGAAAATAACTATCATAATCAGCCTGGCAACATTTCAGATAGTGCAAGTGCAAGGAACAATTAAGGAGAGGAGGGGAAGGGAAACATGAGACAAAACCAGCAGTAACTTTACTATGCCTGAAGAAAATTGATGTAGTGCATGAATAACAAGAGGCAGGAGGGGGAGGGAGGATGGGGGGAGTGAAGGGAGGGATAAGGAGAGGAACAAAACAAGCCACTATCATAATAGGTCAGATGACGATTCAGGATTGGGAGGAGAAGACAAAGAGGGAAGGGGAGGAGACCGACAAGCTGCTATCAAATTCAAGGGACAAATGATAAGAGTAAGTGCTAATGGACATATAAAAGGGGGTGGGGAGGAGGAGAGGGCAAGGTGGCTGCGAGAAACAGGCGGCTACGATTAATATGCCTGACGGCAATTGAGGTAGTGCCAGACTTTAAACAAGACAAGGAGGGAAGGAGGAGGACAAGGCAGGTGGATGTGAAAGGCAGGCGACTACGATTACAATGCCTGACGGCAATTGAAGAGCAGCCTTAAGAGCTGCCTGGCCGAATTGGGCATCAGCCTTGAAGCTCAGGTCAAGACAATAATGTCTTCAAAAAGTCGAAGGGGAAGCCCATGTAGCAGTCTTGGCTATGAACTCCCAAGGGACATGTTTTTGGAAGGAATAAGCAGCCGCTTTGCCACGGACCAAATGCACATGAATGCCCTTTGGGGGCTAAAGGCCTTGAATTTTGTAGGCCTCTTGAGATATATAAAGCTATCCAACGAGAGATGGACGCTTTCGAAGCAGGTTTCCCTTTTGGGTCACCAAACTTAACAAAGAGTTGTGAAGAACTTCTAAGTTCGCTTGTTCTGTCGAGGTAAAACTTCAGGGCTGGTCCGACGTCTAGTTTGTGTAAAACCATCTCGGCCTCCGGGACCGTGTTCAGAAAGAAAACCGGTAAGCATATTGACTGGTTTAAGTGAAATTCTGAGACAACTTTGGGAAGGAAAGAAGGATGAGTGCAAAACACAACCATATCCTTGTAGAAAATTAGGAATGGATGTTCGAGAGAGAGAGAGCTTGAAGCTTACTTATTCTTCTCGCAGATGTTACCGTAATCAATAAGGCCACTTTCCAAGAAAGGTGCTTGAGCTCCTTAGTGGCCACAGATTCAAAAGGCTTATGACACAAGGCAGTGAGGACTACATTCAGATCCCATTTTGATTGAGAAGGCCTAGCCGGTGGAAAGAGATGAAGAAGACCTGCAAAATGTCTCTTGATGACTGGGTTTGCCAGTGAAAAAGAGCTGTCTGTAGACAGATAAGCCGCAATGGCGGATAGGCATCTCCTGCATGATGAGACATGGATGCCAGAGGCTGCAAGGTCTGATATAAAAGACAAGATACAGTTAATGGAAGCCTGTCGGGGATGAAGCTGTTTAGCTAGACACCAATGACAAAATCGAAGCCGTTTGCTCTTGTACTGAGCCCTCGTAGAAGGCTTACACATTGCCCGAATTATGCGCATGTTGTCTGAAAGGTTGAACTGCGCTAAGGATCGGAATTCAGGTACCAGACCACCAAGCTAAAGGATTGTGGGGAGGGGTGCAACAACTGGTGATTGCTCTGGTGAAGAAGGTCAGGAATCTGCGGCAACTTGATCGGGTTTAACACAGACAGGTGCGACAGTTCCAAAAACCAGAACCTGACTGGCCACCAAGGAGCCATGAAGAGGAGAGTGCAGTTGGAAGCACTCCTGAGTTTGCAGAGCGACCGATGAGTCAGAGACAAAGGAGGTACAGCATAAGCCTTCATGTTGTCCCAACAGATCTCGAGAGCATTCCCCAAGGAAGACAATCCGAGACCATCCCTGGAAGCATAAGGAGGAAGTTTCTTGTTCGCCGAGGGTGCAAAGTGGTCCACCACTGGAGCACCACATTGCTGGAAGATCTTGGTGAGAACATCGGAGTTCATCCCCCACTCGTAACTCGCCGCAGATTGGAGGTTGAAGGAGTCTGCCGCAACATTGATGTGACCCGGATTGTGCACTGTCTGAAGCCAGACATTGTGCTGGGTAGCCCAATTCCAAATTTGGATCGTTAGATACACCAGAGGAGGAGACCTGGTGCCCCCCGTTTGTTGATGTAGAACATTGCTACAGAATTGTCTGTGCGAATTCGAACCACACTGTTGATAAGAGGGCTGAAAAGCATTGAGCGCCAGAAAATCTGCTAGAAGCTCCAGGTAATTGATATGGGACGGTTTGTCCTGGGGCGTCCACAAATCGTACACCTCAAGGTGATGCAGTGTCGCCCCCCCGCCCTACAAGGGAGGAGTCTGTAGTAACCGTTACTTGTGGGCAGGGCTCCTGAAAGGAGGTTCCCACTGACAGGTTGCTGGCGGAAGACCACCATTGAACATCCACCGTCATGGAGGATGGAACTGGAATCATCTTGGAGTCCGGATCCGTAGCCTGAGACTAGCAGCTTCGAAGAGCAGGCTGAGTGCGACTCATTTTCAGTCGTGCACGAGGTAGAGCTAACACGCAAGAGGCCATAAGGCCCAAGAGTCTCTGGAACCATGATGTGGGAGTACTGCAGAAAAGGTTGGCATGTGATTGACAGGTCCGCAATCCTGTTCTCTGTCTGGATCACTCCGGTACTGACAGTATCCCAACAGGAACCTAGAAATCAGGTCTTCAGCAACCGTCATAGATGATTTCCACCAGTTCACAGAGAGCCAGAGATGGAACAAGAGCTGGAGGAGTGACTGAAGATTGGCCGCTGTGGCTTGTGAGCAAGGACTGTGCCAATCGTCCAAATATGAATACACATGAACTCCTGCAAGTCTGCGGAATGCTGCGATGACCGCCATCTTTGTAAAGACTTGTAGCGCCGAGCTGAGACCAAACTGTAGCATTCTATACTGGAAGTGTACCGTATCGGAGAACTGCAGATATTTTCGATGCAGGCTCCAGATCAGGATATGCATGTAGGCATCCTGAAGGTCTACCACAATGAGCCAATTGACCTTACGGAGAGAGGACTTTATCTGGCAGGGCGTAATCATCTTGAATTTCTCTTGGGGTAGAATGAGATTTAAATTGGAGCAGTCTAGGATAGTGCACAGGGCAGCATGGTTGGGTTTGGGCACGGTAAACAGACGGGAGTAATAGCCCTCTCCTTGTTCCCGCAAGGGAACAGGCTCCACTGCTCTGAGGTCTAGAAGTTTCTGAACCTCGGCTCTGAGGGAGGGCGACCCAGTCTGCTGAAAAGAAGGGTGGGGTAGGAGGGAGGGGCAATCGGAAACCGGCCCGGGTGACGGACAAAACCCATCGGTCTTCTGTGATGGTCCAGATGAGACGATATTCGTCCTTCCACCAGAGTCTCGTGAGACCGTTGGAAAACATAATTTAGATTGTTTATCAGCGGGGAGACCCCCAGTTGCTGAAGAGGAGGCTGTTGACCGAGAGAAAAACCGGCCAACTTGCCTTTGCTGCGAGCCATACAAGCAGGAGCTTCTGCCTGGCGCGGAACCCTCAAACCAGAGAAGGACCTCGTTTGAGACCCCGACCTCAGTGTAAGTTTCTTTAGCTGGGGTTTTGGCAAGGACCGAGAAAGATTTAGGCGTTTGCGTGCTTGCCTTTGTTTTGGCGAGTTCCTCATCAGTAGAACAGTGGAATAGCTCCTTGCCTTCGAAGGGAAGATCAAGTACTTTGTCCTGAACCTCCTTCGTGAACTTTGTAGCATGCAGCCACGCTAGGCGGGAGATGTCCACTCCAACCTTAAGGCCCCGGGCGGAAGTGTCGAAATGATGGGCTGCAGCATCCAGCAGGTCCTGAGACAGAACTTTCGTATCTGATAAGCCGCCCTTAAAATCTTCAAGCCTTTCAGGAAGAATACATTCCTGAAACTCAGCCAGCTCCTTCCACAGCTTGAGATTAGCAGCCGCCAGGATGACTTTGGTGTTAGCCTGTCGTAGCTGAATTAGAAAATACTTTTTTCCCCAATGGCATCAAGAAGCTTGTACTCCTTGGAAAGGACTTGAGATGCTGCAGTGGAAGATGTAGAGGACGGCTTAGACTGGAGCATAGCCGCTGCCACCACCGTCAATAAGGGGCACGGACATACAGTCAAGGGTATGTCTTCCGGCGCATGTAGCTTGTAGCGAGCGTTAATTTTCCTGTTCACGTGCTGCCCGGAATGAGGTTTTTCCCAGACCTTGCAGACTTCGGTCAGTACATCCTTTTGAAGGAAAAGACCTGTGCGCTCCTGTGTCGACAGAGTAAGGGCTCCAGAAAGAACACCTTCCTGTGGAGCCAGAGGCTCGGGTATTGCAATATCTAGCAACGCCATCATATCCAGTACCCAGTCATGAAAGGCTCTGATAGAGCGGGGCGGGTTGTCGCTATCCTGGTGCGCTTGATCTTCATCCAGTGCGGCTGCAACAGAATCTTGATATGCAGGACGTGGCACTTCAGACCCCGTGGGCAGACTTGACTGCGCAATGGGAGTCTTAAGCACAGGTGAAAGTGGAGGCAGTGGTGGTAGTGGAGGAGGTGGCCCCACTGGAAGAGGTGGAGGTGGCACTACCAGAACCTGCAGAGGAGTAGCCGGAGTAGGTGGAGGCTCAGGAGGCTTAGGATACATTTCTTTGAATTGATCCTTAAAGTATGACTTCATAGGATCAGAGTGCATTAGGGTCTGGAACTTGCCAAAAAACACATCCTCAGAAGAAGGCCTAGTCACTGAAGTGGATAGAGGCCGCTCAGAAGAGGCATACCTCCAGGATAACAAAGAGGCTGGCTGCCAGGACGGCCCTCGACCAGTTGGATCCACGTAGAGCAAGGGAGCGGACGTCGGAGGAAGCAAGACTGAGTGTGGCAGCGGAAAATGAGTACGCATATCCATTGGAGGGCAAAACGGATTCCTATTATCCACATTACATGGAAAAGTCTGCTCAGCCCCCAAAACAGACCCCTCGGTACCAGCCATTGAGAATGTTTGTGTAAGAGGTAGTCAAAATGGCTGCCGCAGACCGCGGGGGTTGAACTGCCATTTTGTTATTGCCTGAGGAGACCTGCATCACAGGTGTCAGTGAGGTCATCGTCACCACAGGGGTATCAGGGGACTTATGTACGATTGTAGCCTTATGACAAGGAACCTCGGCAGAACTGGTGCTAGCAGGTCTAGAGCCCTTTTGCGACCCCTTCGAGTCTGCTGAAGAATTAGCCTTCAGTGAGGGAACCTCGGCAGAGCCGGTACTTGAAGACTTTGGGTGTTTTCCCGTCTTCTTTGCGCCCTCAGCAGGATCGGTTTGTCCACTGGATTGTGTGGAAAGGCTTAAGGTCACCCCCCGTAGCCAGAGCCCTCATAGGGGGCCCTTCGATTCTGCAGGTTTTAGATATAGCCCTTAGTCAGGGATCCTGCGGGGTTACCCCAGTGCTTTTAGTCGCTTTATTGGAAACCTCGAGACGAGTCTCTGTGCACTTAGTTCCAGATTTGGAAACCTCTGGCACTACCCCGGTGAAAACAGCTCCAGAAATGCTGGGCTTAACTTTAGCCCCCAGATGGGGAACCTTGGATGACGATCTGGTCGGGACAGCCCCTTTACAGGGTACCTCAGAGGAAACTCCCGAGTGCAGGTTAGATCCATTTCGGGACATCTCAGGGAGGCCCTGGTACCAGAACCAGTTGTGCCCCTTCTGGAACCAGAAGACCCCGGGAAAGAGTCCCCTAACCAGGGTGCCCTAAAAAGGAATGAACTTACCGGACGCTTAATTTTTTCTTAAATGAACTGTTACAAATACGGAGGAGGAATCCTCTAGAATACCCACTCCCACCTGACAAGCCAACGTTGGAGTGCACAGACGGAGAGGGAGTCGCAGTAGAAGCAAGAGTCCCACTGCTGTTCTGGCCCAAAGCACTCCAGACAGAGCCAGTGGGGATTCGCCCTCCCGAAACAACGTTTGCATGAAGAACAGGACACTGATCCCAGACACTCCGGCATAGACGGAAAAAAGAAGACCACGGAACCGCCTTTGGGGACACCGAATAAGAAGGACAAGGGAACAAAAAGAAACAGTCCCTAAGATTCAAGTGCGTCCGACCCGCACAGAGAACACGACATAAACATGTATTTTTTGATGCTTTAAAAGTGTCTGGGCCCGTTCCGATGGACGTAATGTCCCACAAGTATGGAGGAAAGGTGACGGAAGTAGGAGTATACCCTCTTGTTAAAATAAAGGTTAAAAAGGAAATCTGTCTGGACTAATTCACAAATACTTGGCCCTACTGAGCCATGCCCTGTGTACATATAAACTGCCACTTTTATAAATATTGTTTCATATATTGTAGTTTTACACAGTGACAGGGCTTCATTAATGGCTTGAACACCAAATCTGTTAAGAATGGGCTGTAAATAGACCATTCCTAGATAACTATACTTCAGACACAAGAATAAAATGTGTTAGATCATTTCTATTGCTTTGGAGCAATGGAAGCATAGATCTGAGTGCTCCAGACTCCATTGCTTTTTTACAAAACCAACCGACAATGTTCCCAATCTAAATCTAATATTTAGGGATCCCGAATATTGTGGTTGGATAGTGTCCAGATATGTTTCATAGCCAATCTTAACCAATATATTTGTGCAGGTGCGGAGTCCAGATACTGAATTGTCAATTTATTGTAAATAAGGCTTTTATAAGCATCCTTCACCTGGGCTTTGGTGTTTTATTCATGTGCAAGGTTTCTTCCCATAGACCACTAAAGCTTAGGGAAAAAGAGCTACTACAGGGCCAATATTAACAGGCTTTGGAAGGACGATTTAGCAACTGCAAACATGTTTTAAAAGCAAAGCAGTGGCAGCACATTCATATTAAAAACCAAACATGCTGTCTAAATTAACCTTTCCTTGGTTCTCGAATAAAAGAAAATATAAAACAGACAGCGCAAGAGTGAAGTACTTGTGTCAGATCTGTATGCAACTCAGCAGGGCTTACCCAACCATATCACTACAATGCCAATAAGATAAGAACATTGAGTTGGGTAATAACACCTATTATAAAGTCTCGAGTGACAGTGTAGTTGGTGGTAAGTGCAATATAAATGGTAAATATATTATTTTAAAGTTGTAGCTCCATTCTAGGAAATCTTTACAAAATTGTTATTAAAATCCAGATAAACTTTAGTGTTAGGACAGTTTTTCTGAAGTCCAACTAAGGCCCAAATAAAACTATTCAACTTAGACAGTACATGACTACACTCCAAGACAAACATTCCTCTGACATCTGTCGACTCCTGGAAGAACTTGACCTTGATGTCCTTGGGCTCACCAAGACATGGTTCACAGCCAGCTCTGTCACAAGCTTTGACACTCTCCTCCCTGACGGCTACAAGATCTTCTCTGCGCCCAGGTCCAACTGCTCTGGAGGGGGTGTAGACCTGATCTTCCCTGAGTGGATTTCTACCTCTGTCACTCCTCCTCCTCCTCCTCCTCCTCCTCCTCCTCCTCGTCGCCCCCCCCCCCGCTTCTGCAGGTTACACTCTGGATGTTCTGATCTCTACAGACCTTCCTCTTTCTATTCCCCTCACCACTCCTCTCATCTCTCCTGTAGTGATCACTTTCTCCTTTCCTCCCAGATCACCCTCTCCACCCCTCAGTTCAAGCCAACCCCAGCACTTCCACCTACCTTCTCGGTTATCCAACCCATGAAGTGTGTGTCAGCTGAGGCTTTCAATGCCACTTTCTCACCTCCTCCTCCCCCTTTGGCTGATTCACACCCTGACACAGCCCTCGCCATGCTCCACTCTGCTATCTCTGATACTCTTGATGTTCTTGCCCCTGTCGCGAGGATCCGCTTGAAGCCCAAAGCCAAGTGCAACTCCTGGTACGACTCAGACCTCGCCACCCTTAAACAAAAGTGCAGGGTGGCTGAGAGGAACTGGTGTGCTTCCGGTACATCCTCTGACAAACTGGCCTGCCGCCTGCTCCAAAGGCAATACCGGCTCTCTGTCCTCAGCAAGAAGAGAGCCCACATCCAAGTCTGCGTCTCTGCGGCATCTAACAATTCGGGCGAACTCTGCAAGGAACTGGCCAATCCTGCTGCAGTTTCTACCTCTCCTGTCCCCTCCCAGGCCCTCTGCACGGCCCTGGCTTCTCATTTCATCTCTAAAATTCAGGACATCCTGTCCTCTCTCTCTCTTCCTCTCACCCTGCCCACTCTACTCCCTACTCTTCCGCCGGCCCTTCTTCGGCCACCTCTCCTCCCTCCTTCTATTCCTTTCCCCTGTTCTCCCCTGACAAGGTTTCTAGACAAGTCTGATCTGTGAAAGTCTTGTCAAAACAGGTCCACCCCTGTTCTTCCAAAACCATCAAGGACCATATTGACACCTCGGCCCCTGCTCTGGCTGACTTCTGCAACCACTCCTTTGCTACTGCGGTATTCCCTTCCCCCCTGATGCACTCCCTTGTGCACCCTCTTCTTAAACCCTCTGCTGACCCATCCTGCCCACCTAACTATAGTCCAAGCTCCATCACTCCTTTCCTGGGCAAACTCCTGGAAAAGTTGTCCATCTCCTAGCTTAATCTTCACACTGAATCTGTTGGCTGTCTCCATGACCATCAGTCTGCTTCAGACCCGCCAGAAGCAGGGAAACTGCTCTCCTGAACATCCTTGAAGACCTGCTCTCCAACCTTGAGTCCAACACCCCCTGTGTCCTCATCTTACTTGATCTCTCTTCTGCCTTTGACACGGTCAACCATGCCATCCTGCTCAACCGTCTCAATGATAACCTGGGTATCACCGATCAGGCCCTGGCTTGGCTGACCTCTTTCCTCTCCGATCGACCCTCCCAGGTCCAACTTGGGTCCTTCCTTTCCTCTATCTCACTCTCTACCCGTGGTGTTCCCCAGGGGTCTAACCTCTTTCCCTGGCTTTTCAACCAATACCTGGCACTTCTTGCCCACCGCATTGCCACCCTCTGCCCCAACGTTCAGTACTATGCGGATGACACTCAAGTCATTTTCAGGCTCCCCTCTGCCACTTCTTCTCCATCTTTCATCTTTGACTGTTTGTCGGCTATCCAGGAGTGGTGTGCCGCCAATGATCTCTTCCTTAATGCCAGTAAGACTGAGATTCTCCTCATCGGCACACCTGCACCCTCCTTTCCTGTCGCTCTTTGGCCGGCCTCTCCTGGCCTTCTTACTGCTCCCACCTGTGAGGCTAAAAACCTCGGGGTCATCTTCGACTCCACACTCTCCTTCTCTCCTCACATCTCGGACGTCTCTAAGAAATCACACTACCAGCTGCACCTCCTCAGAGGTATTCTTCCTTTCCTCTCCTTCCCCCAGAAGCTCACTGTCTCCAGAGCTCTGGTTCTCTATAGGCTGGACTACTGTAACAGCCTCTTTTTAAATCTGCCTGCTTCTACTCTCCACCCTCTGCAACTCATCCAGAACAGGACTGCGAGACTTGTCCTTGGCCTCAAGCCCAGGGATCGTATCTCTCCAGGACTGAAACCTCTGCATTGGCTCCCAGTGACTGCAAG
Source organism: Ambystoma mexicanum (assembly GCF_040938575.1). Taxonomy (NCBI): domain Eukaryota; kingdom Metazoa; phylum Chordata; class Amphibia; order Caudata; family Ambystomatidae; genus Ambystoma; species Ambystoma mexicanum. The sequence continues at coordinate 965,228,122 of NC_090928.1, read as the reverse complement.
GATTAAGTTCAAGAACCTGTGCATTGTCCACAAGGCCAACTGGGGCCTGGTGCCTCAATACCTTCAACTCTCTCTTCCTAAATATCTTCCTTCTCGAGCTCTTTACTCATCCGCCTACAACTCCCCCAGGGTCAGTCGCTCCTCCAAGCAACAAGTTGGTGGTAGATCTCTGTCTTCGGCCGGGGTCTCCCTCAGGAACAGCCTCCCGGCCCCCCTGAAACTTGTCAGTTCCGGAAGCACCTCAAAACCTTCCTCTTTGCTTCTGCTTTTTCTCTCCTCCTCTCCCCTGCTGAACTCCTGGTTGTGACAAACTGCACTAGTCGCCTGGCCACCCTCAGATCTCGAGCCCTGGTCCCCTCCCCACCAGTTGCACACCGCACTGCCTCCCTGCCACACCTTTTACTTATGGCTTCTATTTATTCTACTGTTGATCTCATGTACTGCACTGAGTCCTCCACCAGCGCTTTTCCCTTTCCCCTCCCCCTGCACTTGTGTGATCTCAATGTTACCTGGCCTAGTAAGATCGTTGTCTCTGTCTTCCCTTTGTTCCCCCTCCCTTGCCTTGTCGCGCCTTGAAACACTTGTGTATAGGCACATTATAAATGCCATATCATATCACTCTTAGTATAAGGCATACCACCTGAGAATATAGTAGCAGAGACAGAGTAGCCAGGCTTATTTTAGGAGGGAGAGAGGGCTGTAGTTTATCAAGGATTCAATAGAAACACTTACAACCAGAAATATTATACAAAACAAAAGGTTTATTATAAATACATGTAGGCCAAGTTAAGTCTTTGGCGAAGTACTGGTCATAGAGTCATAGACACATTTATAAAAACACACCACAATGCTTTAAGGTACACAGACCAGAGAATAAAAACTTTCTTCAGAATACCGAACAGTAATTCTAGGGAAGTCAGACCGTATACACATTTACTATAGGCCACACTTAATCATGAGGAATAAAACCACAAGTTACTTTTAGATTACTTTACATTAAGTCAAGGGTAGTAGACCCTGTCAGTTAGGCAGTGATGCTCAGCAAAGAAATCACATAGTAAACCGACTCTGTTACCAGGATACTTCTCTGAATAGTGGAACACAGATTGAAGAAACAGTATATACCTATAACAACTTTTATGAGAACACACAGTTATACTAGGTGAGTAGGACCTTTTTGGTGTAATATACAATTACAGTGGCTTTTCGGGTCAGTGGAACACAGTCTAACATAAGCAAGTACTCTTTACACTAATTTGGGATTGCACCAGGCAGACCAAGGTCAGCTACACCTAAAGAACACTTTTCAAGAATGGCACACAGCTATTCTAGGCAGACAACACCTAATGTTGTAATATACCATTACAGTTGCTTTTCAGGTCAGTGGAACACAGACTGGGGTAATCAATAACTAACTTATTTTAGGATGGCACACAGCTAACCCAAGTTAAGTAAAATACATATCCTTTTTAAAGGAGCTATCAGCAACTTAAAGTAAGGATAACCTAAGGCAGACTTATTCTAGATAGGCTAACAGCAAGTAAGGGGAAGCAAGACCCAATTTGGGCACTCATACATTTATATCTTAACAGGAATAGTAAAGTGAAGCCCACAGCATTACTTTTGGGGAAGAGGCACAACCAATTCACAGGTGAGTAAATTAACCGTATATATACTTTTCAGAATGGCACAACACACATTCAAGGTAACTAAGCTTGTTTAACTGTTCACTCTCAGAGTTACAGTTACGAACCAACTAATGTACAAGTAAGTACACTTTTAAACACGTGTTCTCTTTTCTAGGTAACAGACCCAATCCTTAGAAAGTCTTTCGCTTATTCTTGGAGCATGAATGTTCTCAGTGGCGGAGGGGGTACTAGATCCAACAGACAGTTCAGGAAGGCACAGAAGTAGCAAAAGTTAGAGTTTCTGTGGAAGACTGGTCAAACAAGTATTTCACTTTAGAGATAGTTAGGGTCCAGGGACATCTGAGAAGACACCCTAGGAGGATTCCAGCAGTGGGCCTGGGTGAAATGGATGGGAGGACTCCCAATCACAAGGGCACCCAAAAGGCTTAAGGTAAGTAAATACCCCAGCCAACATAGTACCTTAGCATGGAAGAAGAGTTCCAGCAAGAAGACTTCAGGATCTGCAGCCAAAAACCTGGTTGTTGATTTCCTTTATCATGAAGACAGGACACTGGAAGGACAGTTGCAGCTGGGATCACAGGGAAGGCTCTAGGCAAGAGGATCTTCACATGGTTTACTCTGGACAGAAGAAGAGATTGCAACGGGGAGACTTCAGGATATGCAGCACAAAAACATGGTCACTAAATTCCTTGTCATGAAGACTGAAGACAGGACATTGGAAGGGCTTCTGCAGCAGGGATCAACAGGGCAGGCTCCAGGCAAGAGTTTCTTTGCAGCTGGATGCGGCTCTGTGGTTTTGGCACCCTTTTCAGGAGTCAGATAAAGACTAAATATTGCTAGTCGGATTCTTGTCACTTGCAAGGTCCAGCACTCTGGTGAGGGGACTTTTTGTACTCTATTCACGTCTCCGGCAAGATGCCACCAAAGTTTCAGCTCGATTCGGAATTCGGGAGACCATGCACTGCACGATGGCTAGAGATCCCAGGGTATTGAGGTATTGCAGCCCCGCAAAGTCGCAGCACGACATGGGATGTCTCAAAATGCAGGTCTTCTTGAATCTAGTAGGTCTCACCAGGCTCAGGGACGGGTCGTCGTTTTCGGAGTCCCCAGGTCGCTTAGAATGAAAGTTAACAGCAGGCTCTGGCTACACAGCAGGCTCTCCAGTGGCCGGAATTTGTCTCGGCCGAGTTTTCTCAGATTCAGGTCCAGTGGTCGACTACTAACTCAGCTTCCAGGACAAGACTTTTATGCAGGAACCCAGCCAATCAAACAGACGTGCAACATTCAACCCTGGAGGGTTGGCAATCCTTTTAGGACAGCCAGCCTCCCAGTTTGAACTAGATTCTCACTGCTGGAAGACAAAGGACTGCAGAGTTTTGGACTCCTCCCTCGCTTCCTGCCTTCACAAACACTCTGGAGCCTGGGCGGGCTTGACGGAGGTCTCCCGCCGAAGATAAAATGAACACAAAGGAATTGACTGCTATGGAGGTCAGGGAAAGGAACAAGAAAGGACAAGGAACACTAAAATGGCAAAAAAAGAAGACAGGCTCCATTTTGGTAAAATGAGCAACCTTGGGTGCCTTTACTGGGGCTGTGGAAATAGCCCACGGTAAAGGTAGACCGAATTAGTAAAAAGGTTCACTGCCACCAGCCATTAAAGGTAAACTTGTCCCTGTAACAGAAATGTTACATTTAAAATGAGAAAGGGGATACATTGTATCTCCCTAGCACTCAACATAAGGTGGGGTGTGCTGGACTCCCCTAAACACAGTTTATAGAGGATAAAATATCCTTTCTAGCCATGGGAACTGTAGTACTCGCAAGGTTAACCAGAGAACGTTAAAAGGGGAGCCCCAAGGGCAACCCAGCAACAATAGGCAGTTTATGCTAAAAGTCGTCAAAGAGGATACAATTAAAAAGACACTATGTAGTGTAAAAAATGATACCCATAAAAAGAGTAAAAGATTCTGCGAGTATGGAAAAAGGTTCCCACTCACTGAGGTATACAGAAAAATAATCCACCAGTAAAGCAAAACGTACAGGGGTTGACACAGGTCAGGAAGATTTATCATTGCTATGAACATCTTACCTAACAATCAGTGAAAAAAAATGAATGAAGAAACAAACAAAATTAAAGATACTGTTTAACAAATAATAATCTGGTGAGAGTGGAAATTATGAAATTCTTTATCAACATGAACAATTACACAGTAAGACCAAATTCAAACAGTACCAACACACAAACCTTTTTCAATTATTTTGTGAAACAGCTATGGATCATGTCATGATATCAGAACAGTCAGATTCATAATGTCCAACGTATAAAAACTGAGAAAAGTAGAAGTATTCACCTTACACTGGGCATCATTACGAGTTTGGCAGTAAGTAGTAAAGTTGGGGTAACTCTGTTACTGCCAACTCTACCACTTTGCCAAATTACGAGTCCGGGCCTGGAGTGGAGGATTTGCCTCAACGTCGAAAGATTGGCAGAATTGGCCGAAATTCCGCCAAAAAAGCCCATGGAGTCCAATGGACCCGAAATAAATGGGGAATTACACTGCCACCACCACTTGTAATCTGGCGGAAATTCCGCCGCCCTAATTCCACCAAAAAAGCCCCATTGAGTCCAATGGACTCGAAATAAATGTGGAATTACACCGCCACCACCACTTGTAATCTGGCAGAAATTCCGCTGGACCAGTAAGGAACGGCCCTGTTCGCTCACGCCCAAAAAAATACAGCCCGCTAAGGAAAAAAGGCCAAAAGGTTTCTTGCAAGGTTAACACGTTTTAATCTCACAAAAAAATAAAGATGTAAGCAAAGAACTCTGATGGTCGAGAACGTTCTGGGCAGAAGTAGTACAACTAGAGGCTTATAAGGCAGTACATCGTCATCACTTTACAGTAAAAACCTGCGTGGCTGATTGATGTCAGGCTGCGATTGTTCCAGCCCCATCCGTCCGTCCATCTTGCATCACAGGGGTCAGCTGAGCTCATCTCTCCAGGGACTGAAGGTCATGTTCCTCATATTTTGCTATCAGAGATATTATTGCAAGACAATACTACTCTATCATTGTGGCATGCACCTGGGAAACTCAGGGACTGGCACAGGGGGAGGAATACGATCATGCGGACCCACACATTCTATGCTCGGTTCATATCGCACTCTCCGCACCCAAGGCTTCCACCCTCGCTTTGGACTAGAATGTATTCCTCCCTGTACCTCGCATTACAAAGGGTGTCTTCATGGGATAAGGTGAAATGGTTGCGTCCGTTCATATATTTTACGACCACAGGATTTATGGTTGGTGGTCTTAGGTCACCTACTACAGCAGAATTCAGGGGCATTGGACTGGGTCAGTTGTGGATGCCATTACTCTGGTGGGCTGAGTGGGGGTAGTAGGTCTGTTGGTGGCCTGGCTCTGATGAATGTGCGCAGCGAGGAGCCTGGTGCTGTCTTGTGGCCTTGCAGGGTGCATTCCTTTTCAGGATAACAAGTAATTTCAACAGTTAAGGAACAAAGGGAAGTTTCTATGGAAATTAGGAGCGCAGGTCCTTCCATCATCAGCACTTGGGCCTGTTCAGGTTTCTCTGTCGGGCCAACGTTTACCACACTGCCATGCAGGATTGAATGTATCTATCATAACTACAAAATGGTGTCTCTTTATATGCACGCACTAAGTCTATACATCTGTAACATGCAATATTGTATTCGTGCAAGGTTTCTTAGCACGGCCCTCCCCCTATTTTATTTCTATCGTGCTCGTACACAAGTGTTTCAGAGAGCGACAATGCAAGAGAGGGGATCAGGGGAGAACAAAACAGCGATCTTACTAGGCCCAGTGACATTGAGAACACGCAAGTGCATGGGAGAGGGGGAGGGGAAAAGTGCATGGAAGGGGGGGGAGTGGAAAGTGCGAAGCAGAGGAGAAACAGATAAATAACAATAAATAAATAATAAAGGCAACAAACAGTTCTAGTGCAGCCAGCAATTTGCAAGTACTAGGTTTAAGGCAGCAGACAGGGTAGGTCTGATAAGTGCAGGAAGAAAAAGGGGGGGGGGGACTGTATGGGTACAGATACAGAGGTGGCCCGGAGGCAGTGCGGGAGGGTGGCAGGGTGGCCAGGTGCACAGTGCCAAGAGAGAACAGACCAGCAGGGGAATTGGGGAGCGAAGGCAGAAGAAAAAAGGAAGGTCTTGAGGTGCTCCCGGAACCAGAGATGGTTTTCCTCAAGTTTTAGAGTGGCAGGGAGGCTGTTCCAGAGGAAGGCCCCAGCCAAAGACAGAGATCTACCCCCAGCTCGTGTCTTTGAAAAATGACTGACACCGAGGGAGTTGGAGGTAGAGGAGCGAAAAGCTCAAGAGGGGAGGTATTTGCGGAGGGATAGCTGAAGGTATTTTGGACCCAGGCCTCAGAAAGCCTTGCCTTGTGGACAATGCAGAGGGTTTTGAATTTAATCCTTGCATCCACTTGGAGCCAATGGGGAGATTTCAGAACTGGAGAGATACGATCCCAGGGCTTGAGGCCAAGGACAAGTCTTGCAGTCCTGTTCTGGATTAGTTGCAGAGGGCGGAGAGTAGAGGCAGGTAGATTTAGAAAGAGGCTGATACAATAGTCCAAGTTAGAGAGAACCAGATCTTGGGATATCATGAGCTTCTGGGGGGAGGAGAGGAAAAGCAGAGTACCTCTGAGGAGGTGCAGTCGGAAATTTGACTTTTTAGAGACCTCAGAGATGTGGGCAGAGAAGGAAAGGTTGGAGTAAAAGATGACCCTGAGGTTCTTAGCCTCGCAGGTGGGGGTAGGAAGAGGACCAAGGGAGGCCGGCCAGTGAGTGAGGGGAAAGGATGGTGAAGGTGTGCCGATGAGGAGGATCTCTGTCTTGCTGGCATTCAGACAAAGATCATTGGCGGCACACCAATCTTGAATGGCAGTTAGGCAATCAGAGATGAGAGAGGGAGAGGAGGTGGCCGAGGGCAGCCTGAAAATGAGTTGAGTGCCGTCAGCGTAGCACTGGAAATTTGAGCAGAAAGTGGCAATGCAGTGGGCGAGAGTTGACGGGTATTGGTTGAAAAGCCAGGGCGAGAGGTTAGACCCCTGGGGAACACCACAGATAGAGAGGAAGATAGATGAAAGGAAGGACCCAAGTTGGACCTGGAAGGGTCGATCTGAGAGGAAAGAGGTCGGGCCAGAGCCTGATCAGTGATACCCAGATTTTCACTGAGATGGTTGAGCAGGATGGTATGGTTGACCATGTCGAAGGCAGAAGAGAGATCGAGGAGGATGAGGACAGAGGGAATGTTAGAGTCAAGGTTGGAGAGGAGATCTTCGCGGATGTTCAGGAGAGCAGTTTCCGTGCTTCTGGCAGCTCTGAAGCCAGACTGGTGGTCATGGAGACAGCCAACAAAATTAGAATGAAGGTTAAGCTGAGAGATGGGCAACTTTTCCAGGAGTTTGCCAAGAAAGGGAGTAATGGAAATTGGGCGATAGTTAGCTGGACAAGAAGGATCAGCTGTGGGTTTCTTGCGAAGAGGGAGCACAAAGGAGTGCTTCAGAGGGGAGGGGAAGGATCCCGAGGCAAAGGAGTGGTTGCAAAAATCAGCAAGGGCCGGAGCGAGGGTGACAATGGGGCCCTTGATGGTTTTAGAGGAACAGGGATGAACCTGTTTTGACGAGGCTTTCATCAGACTTGTCCATCGACCTTGTCAGGGGAGAAAAGAGGAAAGGACGAGAAGGATGGTGGGGGGTGGCTAAAGGAGGGTCAGCAAGCATGGATGGTGAGGGGAGAGGAAGGATGTGGTTGAAGAGGGTGGACAGGATGTCCTGTTTTTTTTTTAATGAAGTGAGAGGCAAGGGCATCGCAAAGAGCCTGGGAGGCAACAGGTGGGGTAGAGACTGCAGCAGGGTTGGCCAGCTCCTTGCAGATTTTAAATTGTTCGGCCGAGTTGTTAGATGCTGCAGATACACAAGCTTGAATGTGGACTCTCTTCTTGGTGAGGTTTAAAAATGTGAAGGCAGCCGCTCTGTTACTAGTCTTTAGCGTCTCCTCCTAACGCACGTTTTCATGACTTCATCAATCTTCAGGGAGGCTGAGTTTCTTTGTTTTTTCAGGCGGGTCTGCATTTCTGTTTCAGGTGCGACAGGTTAATTAGCTCTGAGGATTCTGGTACTTGTATTTTTCGCACTGGATTTTGCTGGCAGGTGACTGGAAACAACTCCCTCCATAGCACAAATCTTCCCCTTCTCTTCTTGGTGAGGACAGAGAGTCGGTATTGCCTTTGTAGCAGGCGACAGGCCAGTTTATCAGAGGATGAACAGGAAGTCCTCCATTTCCTCTCAACCGCCCTACACTTACGTTTAAGTGTAGCTAGGTCAGAGTCATACCAGGAATTGCACTTGGCTTTGGACTTCAAACAGATCCTCATGACAGGGGCAAGATCATCAAGCGTATCAGAAATTGAAGAGTAGAGCAGAGACAGGGCTGTGTCAGGATGTGAGACAGCGAAAGGTGGAGGGGGGGGTGGTGGCAAAAGCCTCAACTGACACACTTCATGGGCCGGATGTCCGAGAAGGTAGGTGGCAGAGTTGGGGGAGGGAGAGAGGGAGAGATGAGAGGAGAGGAGAGGAGGGAGTGATCGCTCCAGGAGAGAGGAGTGGTCAGAGGGATGGAGAGTGGGAGGTCAGAGGAGATAAAGACATTGAGTGTGTGCCCTGCAGAGTGAGTCGGGCCGGAGGGGAGGATGGACAGGGAGAGGGAGTCGCAGCGGTCACGTAAGAGTACAGAGGAGGAGCAAGGAGAGTCCAAATGTACAGAGGTCACCGAGGAGGAGGAGTTGCGTGGTAGAGGCCAGGAGGGAGGAGGAGAGGTCTGCCCACTCAGAGAGAAATTAGGTGATTTGACCAGGAGGCCGGTAGATGGTAACCACAGAAAGAGAATGGGTAGGCGGAAGAGAAAGCCTACAGACAAGGCATTCAAAAGAGGAGGTCTGAGTGGGAATGATAGAGGCAGGAATCCACCCAGGAAAGATCAGGGCTACCTCCCCACCCCCCACCGGACAGGGAGGATCTGGGTGCTGAGAGGATCTTGTAGCCATCAGGGAGTAGAGTGTCAAAGCTTGTGACAGAGCTGGCCGTGTACCATGTCTCAGTAAGACCAAGGACATCAAGGTCTAGTTCTTCAAGGAGGTGGTAGATGTCAGAAGAGTGTTTGACAGCAGAGCAAGAGTTGAGAGTGTCAATATGAAGAAGGTTGCCAGCCTTAAAGACCTTCCGGGGAGGGGTACAGATCAGAGGTACGCCCTGCGGAGGAGAAAGAGCCCTAGGAGGGGCAGAGGAGGAGGAGGAGGAGGAGGAGAGAGAGGGCAATGTAGCCAAGGGCGGAGAGGAGGGGACAGCAGGAGATGAGAGGAAATTGATGATGCGAGGGAAGAGCCTATCAAAGATGAGGAGATTGGCCTGAGGGCCTTAGACCATGACAGTGCCATTTAGGTAGACATTAATGATGACTATAGAGGAGTCAAAGAAGGCCATGAGAACTTCCCAGCGAGTGCCACCATTAATGGGAGAGGAGGAGATTGGGCAGAGCACCAAGACCATATGAGGAGTCCATAGATCTGGCGAAGGAACGACAAAGAGGATGTCGGTGAGGGTCTGTCCAGCGGTAGCATTGGAGTAGGTGTCGGCGATAGGAAGACCAGGGTTAGAGGCCAAGTTATCCTTTTTGAACTTCTTCCTACCAGACTTAGAGAGAAGGGAAGGATAGTCAATGGAGAAGCAGTTGGAAAAGATAGGAGAAACAGAAAGCGACATTGGGGTGGAAGCGAGGAGAGGATGGAGATACTAGGGGGGCTAAGGCAGGTTGGTGTTGGACAAAAGAGAGTGGTGAGGTCACTGGGCTGGCAAGTTACAGAGAAGAAACAGTATACAAGCAAAATACAGAGAATTTCGTAATGGGCATCAAGATTTGACTTTTTAGCAACATGAAGGTATGTGAAAAGGGACATGATACATTGAAGGTCTCTTTATGGGACTCGCCTCACTCTAAAGCGCATACAGGGGTGGAAAAGGTTCATTTTCTTCCCAACACCAGGTGACGGTAACAGTAATTCATTTGGGCAGTATTCCGGCAGATTTACCACCGGTATGCCGCTCAACTCATAAAGAAGCCCAGTCTTTTCATACACCTATAGGTGACTTTCCACAAAATAATTTCTGATCTCATTGCAAAGCAAATCAAAACAGAATACCTCCAGAATTGCAAGGTTGAGCAAAATAGAAAGCAGTACAATTTTGCATTATAGTATTATTCAAACATGGGCACTGGAACATAATGTTTTCCATCGAATTGCGGTTACACTGATATTCAAAGAAAAGCCCACTATAGAACCCACAATAAAGGAGAGGTTTCAAATACTGTATAAGGTGCCAAAAATGTCCACAACGAGGAACCACCATACACAGTAGACAATGTATTCGGACATATTTGTGTAAAGACAAAGAAAATTGATCTACTGCTGAACCTTAAATGGGTTTAATTAGATTATCAAAATGATATGTATACCCTTAATTGCAATTGCCAATCAAGTTAACACTTTTGTTTAAATTGTACCTTTTTGTTAAGTTTCTCTTTTTTCCTTTTTTTCGATTTAATCTTGGAAGTATCTGTAAAAAAGTTGAAATGTATAATTGTTGCAAACAAGGGTTAATGCTACAGAGACTAAACATATTGAAATAACTAGCATTGTAACTATAATAGTTCCCATAATGGGCTCTTCAGCATTAACAAGAATGTTTAGAATATTCCCCGTGGAAGCGAGAATGCAGCACTCTACGGCTAGTTAGTTACCTCATATTTTTCAGTTTATGTTAAGAGGAGACCCCAAAAACACTCAAACTTTGTAAACGATTTTCTTCAGTCAGAAACGGTTTGACTACTCTTTGGAGGAATGATGAATGTTCGTTGTGGCCTAGTACCCTTTTCAGTTTGGCTTTCTTTGAGCGACACGATTTCTCCTTTCTCCATCACATCTAGTATGTATGCTTTAATGATGAACACATTTACTGAATGTGGAGAATTCAAATTAATGCTAGTCAGACACTTGAAAAGTCTGTACTGCCTTTCAGACAACAGATGGCTCCGCAGGGATTATATGTAAGAGGGTGGGAGCTAAGAATGATTCTAAAAACAACTGTGATTTTGATTTGTTTTTGTGTAGTTCTTGGTTAGCCTCTACTCCCCATAGGAAGCCTCAGTTTGCTACATCAAATAGAAATATTTTGTTGGAAATCATCAGAACAGCAACATTGTTAATGCTTTCTGACCCGGTAGCAGTGTGTAATTTGAAACAAAGCTTAAGTGTTGCTTTGACCAGAATTACCATTTTTGTTTTGTTTGTCTAAATGTTGGCGAAGTGTGTGTATGGGCTTCTGGACTGGTGTAAGGATACATAGTAATTCTGCTCTGTTCCTTCTTGGCATGCATGCATCCAGCTTTAGGGTATGCATCCCAGGACCACGTTTGCTGGCTATCTTCCCAAGTCCATGGATGATGGGCCCATTGACAACATTTACCTCGTCATTTGGCATGGGACGTCACCAAACAAATAGGCAAAACTGGCCCTTTAACCAGGGCCAGAAACGTGGGATCTTTGTAAGACCTCCAACAAGGTTACTGTCTCACCAACGCGACGTGAGAATGAGAAACAGCCTCATATGCATGCACTCCAAGATTCCCCCAGCGTGGCCACTTCAAGGGAGCTCAACAATACAAACCAGGACAAGTCATGCTCTACGACTGCAGCGGGAATCCAGCGTCCCATTGAGCATTTGGAATTCCTTCCCTTTCACAAGCAGAGCTGTTCAGGTGGGAAAGCTGCACTCCCGCCCCAAAATATTGCTGCAATTTGCTGAGCTGGGCTCGGATTACAGGCGCACAAGCGTATGGTACGCATACCCAGAAGCTATAGGGTTCACAGCAAAAGCTGAGCCCAAGCTTACACTTACCTGTGCCAGGAGAATCATAAAAGGTCCGCCACACGATTTGCAGCACAATACCACCCAATCAACAAGTGAACAAGAGTCTAAAATCCAAGGTGGTGGACCCACACATTATGGGTTTATTCCATCCCTCCCCCGTGAATCACTTAGCAAGCCCAAGTGGGCCACATGTAAAGCACCAAACACAGCTGCGTCTGATCGCCAGGAAAAGTTTGACCCCCCACCCAAGACCGAGCCCAGGAGAGGGTGCACACCCCTATTCTTATGCTTGTCTTAAGTCAATAGGTGAGGGTTAAGAAAGATGGGCTTTTTGCACCTTTCCCTCAATACATTTCTATGGGACACCCGTCTCCTTTGCTTGTTTTGAACCCTGTCCTGACTTTTTGGAAGAAAAGGCTTCTGCTTTACTTCCCTTGCCCAATTTGATCATTCATATGGGGAGACTGACTAGTCCCTATGACCGTCAGTACTGGGAGACTATGTTTCTCTTTATGAATTCTTGCATTGTTACAAATGCCTACATCACCTAACAGTGAAGGGCAGTTAGGATACTTAGTATCCTTATATATTCTTTTCTTATACAATGGCTTTTTGATTATATGTTCCCAAGACAACCTGGAGGGAGCTGCAATATTGTTTTACTGTTTTTGTGATTTTACTTGTGCAATTTTGCATTTACCGCGCATGCATACTAAAAGGTGGCTAGCACCCTAAAATGGCTGTGCCACGAGGGCTTTTGCCTGCTTTTTGACCATATCGTTCTATGGCATCCTTACTACCCCTCAGGTCAGAAAATTCCTTTTAGGATTTCCCTTTCCTGTGGAAAACTGCTGCTTTCGCAGGCTAATGGGCGTTGTATGGTTGAGCCATAGAAGGGGGCTGGGACTGTCTAGTCCCAATCCACATCTCTGGTGACAAAAACGTCTGTTGCTAGTCAGATGTGATGACCAGTGGCTATCCTTAATTAGATAGCCACTAGTTGTTTTAATGGTGCATATCATTACCATTGGTGGACTTGGGCTTGGTCCCAGCCGGAATCTTGGATAAAAGGAGGGCTTCTGTAACTGTTCATCAGATCATGATTGGAACCAAGACTTCTACGAAGAAGAGCAGCCCACTGACGACCCAAAGACGACCCCCAGAGTTGACCAGCATCAACTGCTGTGTTGTGCTGGAGAAGCCCTGCTCCTCCGCCTTGATCTCAAGAAGGTCTTTGTTGGTGCTTCGACCCCTGGACCTGTGGTAACAACCAGTCTCGACCCTTGCTCGAGTTTCCATGTGTGCCGAGCCTTCGGAATGCCCTTGGTGCAACCGGTAGACTGTCCAGCTCTCTTCAGGGCTACCTGTGATGAATCAGCAATGAGAAGCAGATACAAGTTTGCGTTATTCTCAAAATCAGAAATTTTATTAAACAAAAATGGGTTGGAGAAATGCCTCTCTGGCCCAATAATACCTGCCTCAAAACCAAAACTATGGGACTGTCAGGGTTTAGTAGTCAGTAGCTAAAAAGCTGTCCTTGTGTCTGAATATTCTAAGCTGACCCTCACGCTAGAAACAAAACAACAAGGGGTGCAAGAAAATGCCATTGACTGGAGATTAGCAAAAAGTGTTCATAATCAAAAATATGAGGACAAATCCAACAAAAATAACTTGAAAGGAAACATCCTTGGATCCAGAGGGTGGTTCCCTTCACCTGAACGTCCAGGTAAGATGGGAAAAGCGTCTCTTTATTCAATTTTCTTTACACCAGACTAAAAATGTTCTTGTTCAAATGAGATGGCAAAAGTGTCTCTTGATCCAATCGTTTTTTTGTCTGTAGACTGGACTCACAATGTTCTTGTTCAAATAATGAGTTCCTTAACAGTCTTCATTCAACTAAATCGCACAACAGATTCCAAGGCAGTCTATCTTTGCTTTGATAAAGCAAACATTACCATATCAGCTTTTCTTTAGGTCTTTTGGTAATTTTGCGGATTGCCTGGTATACTCCCCTGCAAGCTACTGTGAGAAAACTGAAGGCACCTTCACTTCTTTTTCCCCAGAATCCCCCTCTCAGGTGGTGAAGGAAAGGCTATCGCTTTTGGATCCCAACCCTGGGCGTGAGGATGCGAGGGAGGATCAACTGGGTGGAGGGAACTTGGGAAATGGGAAGAGGACATCTTTGGATGAGACACAGTATCCGCCTTTCCCCTTTCATAATGAGCCCTCTATCTGTAAAGCCTTTGTGGGATATTGTCAACCCTTTCCCTTCTCCTCCTTCCAAACTGGTCCCCAGAAAGAACACCTTAATATTGGGACAAAGAAGAGACCAACTAGGAGGACACATTCTCATTTCACTAACACCACATATGTCAGAGACCAAACAGAGGTTCAAATGCTTCTTTTATTAAATCAACACTCTGGTACTGAGACGAGGAAGAGGACTATGGAGGCATACCAGAGAAACAACCGGGCATGTCTGCCTAATGGTGTCCTCCAGAGTCAGGCAAGAGAACTTAATGTTCCACACCTGGGGCCTCTTAACACACCTGATGAGTATAAAAATGCCTTCCGTTCTGAGAGACGACGAACGGGTTGGAGGAAAGGAAGTTGGAGACCCAGGTGGCTGGAGCAGTGCTGCACAGGATAAGGGGACGCCATAGCCGTGGTCGGCTGTGCGAGGGTCCAGAGGTCCTGCTATACGCCAGAGTGGGTCTGGAGGGGAGAAGTCGTGGAGCTCCCTGTGACCGCAGCCGCTGCCCAAGGAAGCCAGGAGAGCAGGCGGTACGTGCAGTCCAGGGTGCGAGAGGAAGGTGGAGTTTGGAGAAGCTGGCGAAACCCGTCACAGGGGACGCCAAGAGGAAGAATGCTTCTGTGGGCGACCGCTAAGTGCAAAACCAATACATTCTCCGACCGGGGCACTGCAGTAACGTAAAACCAAGTCCTTTTGCAAAGGCAGAGTGAACAGCAAGGGCTAAAAGGTACTGTTGAATACTGGAGCAAGCATTGTCAAGATATTGAATGAACTGAAACAAACTGTAAACGCTTGTGAATACCGATATCAAAGTGAAATGAAACTACTTGAAAACACTTATGAATATATGAATACCGCACAGAGTGAAAAGTATTGAATGCACTTACGAATGCCGCACAGAGTGAAAGGTCAAAGGAATGTTCACGAAAGAAGCAAAAGCAGAGTAGTGCATGAAAGTGAAGTCAAGGCACTTGTGGATGCCTTACAGAGTGAAACGTCAATTGAATACTCACAAAACGAGCGAAAGCAAAGTAGTGCATGAAAGTGAAGTCAAGGAAGACAGTTTATGAAACTAGTACTTGCAAAGCCAAGGGGATACCAAGCAGAGTATGAGCTAATAAACAAAAGGGTGGCTCAACGTCAAGATGGGTCCCGGCATTGCAATCTAAAAGACATTTGTGTTGGCAAGAGGTAGAGAAATACGAACAAGGATAATAAAGTGCTTAGTGGGCCAGTTAGCCACAGGACACTGTTTGAAGAATGTGACACTGAGCAATCAACCAAACAGCACTGTCGGATAGAACGGTTATATGTGATCTTACCGCAAACAATTACAGAGTGGTAAATTTCATCGCTGACAAAACACAGAAAAAGACAGGTTTTTTTTTTGGGGGGTGCCAGGTCCTGCACAGGCCCTCTGTTTTTAACGCCCTCCCAACCCCATCCCGACCCATTTTAACCCCTTACCCCACTACCCTTTATTTAATTAATGTTTGCACTGTTTTTCTGTGTTATTGTACGCTCTGAAATTTACCACACTGTTTTGTTTGCAATAAAATGACTGGATAACGATAGAACCAGTAGCTAAGTATTAATGGAAGCAGTAAGAAGGGGTAAGAAGGAGTACTCAATCTAGGCGCAGTTGTCCGATAGGTTGCATGACCGGTAATGGGTTGACAGTGTGGTCGGACAACTGTGCCTAGATTGAGTACTCTATTTGGAAGAAGCCAATGAAAGCAGGTTTAAAGCTACGTTTTTTGTGTTGTCACATTTCTGTATAAGAAAGTGAAGTTAAGAAACAGAACAGTGTTATTTTTAAAACTACAAACTTTGAACTTTTGGGAAACGAAGCCCTGAAGTGGGAAGCGTCCCAGGGAACTGTGTTGATTTTGAAAGCTAGAAGTTCTAAGCTCTTGGGGAAGGGAAGCCCGACTTGGGAAGTGTGGTAAGGAAGTGTTAATTGCGAAAGCTGGAAGACTTGAACGTTTGGGGGAACAAAGTGTTTCCCAAAGAACTATGCTATTTCTGAAAAGCTGAGAGATTTGGACTATTGGGGCAAGGGAACCCCGACTTGGGAAGTGTCCCAAGGAACTGTATTATTTTTGGAAGCAAGGTTTGCACTCTTAGGGAATGGAACTTCAATATTCTGAGAACTATTTTGTACTAGGAGAAGGGGAAGCTAGTCCTAAGAGCTGGAGGGAGCTCTGAACTTTGTTGAACATTGTTCTTTTGAGGCTGACATCCCTACACATTGTATACAGTTAGTTGTGAGGGCAGGTTTAGGTTTTGGACACAGACAGATGCTTGATTTGGGCATCTTGATACAGACTATAGAGTTTTCTTTAGGTAGGGAAATCCTGCCTTAGCATATGCAAACTTAAGCCTTCGATTGGAAGTTAAATAAACTTGTTTTGAGTAAAAATTTGAATGTGCTGTCTACGTCTTGCTTCATGATACCTTCACAGTACCTTACCACAATATCTGAATTTCTATACAAAGTTCTTATGTAATTCCAGGCGTCTGGTATTTATGCTTGCCAGGACCCCATGTGAGCTTCTCAGTTCCTCTGGTATACTCCCCTGCCAGGTATCTTCCCACAATGTCCAAACTATACAGAACTTCAGGTGCCTGGTGTTTATTCACTGTTCGTTTATCACAGTATCACATTTCCTGATGTGCTTGCCACATTTGCCTATGGAAACACATGCCTCAGTCTTCCCCCACATTAGCATCTCATGCACCTATACTTGCTTATGTTTCTTGTTGCACTTTATCTTGCCAGGATTTGAATATTCTGTTTGTCGGATATTTGGAATACAAATGGACTTTATCTGCATTCAACCACTTTGGTAAATTGTCTGTATTTGCAACCTTGTAATCATTGGTTCACAAGCACGTCGGTATGCCCTGGGGTCACCAACATGCTTGGGCAGGCTCTCTGGTCGTTCACAGTATCCCAGACTCTTGGCGTGCCTTTGCAACAAAGCCTTGTCACTGTATTGGCTTCCTACACAATACAGACTTTCCCACTGCGTTTCCTGGAGCTATTCGGTCACTCGCCAACTTGGATCAAAGAACGCTGCCGCCCGGCACGACCGCACCTTCAGGATCTCCGCCGGGAACCCAGTTCTTCTGCTGTCTCTCGGGTATGCCCGCTGCACTTCTCTTCCTCTCTTGCCACCCCGGTAGGTGAGCCTTGTGATCTTGAGCCGCCACTAGGTTTCCAAAGTCTTCTTCCTTGCGGCTTTCTCCTATACAATGTTGATTCTCTTTTCTTTCATTGCTTTTGCCATTTTGAAACATCCCGCGCACCTCAGGCTTAGTCGGAACACTAGCCTGCACGTTAGGTTCTAGGCTCCTCTGGACCGGCATAGACTCCATCCTTCTCTTCCTCATCTCAGTACTTGTGGTTTTATGGGAATTGAAGCCCATAGTTGTTTTTGTATAAGGATTGCACCCCGGATATCTTTCGCTGGTGAGTACAATAAAATAAGCGTAGTGTCCCAAGTTTTCATGCAGAAGATTTAATTGGTGGTTAAGGTAGGTCAGCCGACACGTGTTTCAACCCATGCAGGTCTTTCTCAAGGCTGAATAAAGTGTTGGTGGAATATGTTAAGTTTCTTATACCACGTGCTGTCACCACCTGCATGGTCCCTTGAATACATATTAAAAGAAATATTTTTTAGAATTTTTTTATTTAGAAAAAAAACATTTAAGATTGTTATGTCACAATCCAAACCATGGTTTATAAGGTGCGTGTAAGGATGATGCAGACAGCAGCTGGATTGAGGAAAATAAATAGCCTTTATTCAGGAAAAAAAATGGATGGCTCAAGTACTCAAATAGCCTGCTTTCTTCTCCTGTGATAAGGATGACCAACGAAGAGTTGTCGCCTAGTCCTCGTAGGCCCAGAGCGTCTCAGGTGCAGTTCTCTCTCCTTCTTTCCCGATGCTCTGAAAGAGAATCCGAAAATCACACACAGTCTGTCCTCAGTTTCAGCCTTATATAGGGGTTGGGGTTGTTTGAACCAATCAGGGCTGCCTTGGGCCCTTTTTCTATAAATATCCCTCCAAGCTCTGCCCCCTCACCCCCTTCCTCTTTGCCCGCAGTCCTTCCATCAGCTTCACCCTCCAACACCGGAACCCTGAGGGGCCCTTCTGCTTCCCTGCACGAAGACACAACCAAGCCCTCTGGAGTTTCGCTTCCCAAATCTGCAGGTGAGTGACACGTGGAAAACGGGTACTGTGGCGGCATCTGTTGTTTGTATGGTTATGGGGGACGCCATGAGACCCATGGCTGAACGGGAGATGGGAGTGTGCAGGGACCCATAACCCCCTGGACGACACCCTGTATTCACCCGTGACGGTTCCCCGTTATCTGCGTTCATCTCGGAGCCCGACCAGCTTTGAACGAAAGGAGCGGGCACCGCCCGGCTCTCACTGTGTTTTTCCGGCATAAGTTCGGCTCCATGTGTTAAGGGAACGGGAACCGCTGGGTTATTCTCGCCCGTCTCCTCAGCCCCAATCAACGCTGGGTCCAGCCCGGGAAGGTGGGATTGCTGTTTGCACTCTCGGGGGCCTCCCATCTGTCTTTCCCCCTCACTGAGGTGTTTCCACGGCATTAGTTTCTTTTCCTCATGGTGGCTTTCCTCCCCTTCTTCCTGTTCATCCCGTTCACAGTGCCCAAAACATGTGGGGGTATAGTAAGAAAACCACAATCAAGAAAGTGATTCAGTGTGCCCATGTCCATTTGAAATACATTTCAATCAGTGGCACATATAGGAAAAGTGGTTGGTTTGTCCACACTCGATACAAATTTGGTATGTCAATTGGCATGAAAACAAGAGAAAGGGGGGGAGCGAGAGAGAAAAACAGATTGTTCGTATTGTTTATTTATTATTGCATATTCTGCTTGTTTTTAGAAAGGAAGTGGGCAGTTTTCGCACAAAAAAAAGCCTCACCTATATTAGATATGGGCTGCCCATGATTGGTGGGTAATTGGTTCGGAGAATCTGTGTATAGTAGTTATACATTTGGTTCAGTACATGATCTGTTGGTTTTACCATCAATTAAGATAATAACTTGGGTGACCTTGAGGACTTGGGGTCGCAGTGTTCGGGTACTGCTTGGGGTGCCAGGGTATTGATTATAAATTTGAGTCGTCGTTCTACCATTAATTTAGAGAATGACTTGCATGTCCCTGGGGGCCCAGGCTCGCAGTGGTTGCCGTGCCTGCGTACTGCTTGGGGTGCCTGGGTATTGATTATACATTTTGATAGTCGTTATACTGTTAATTAGGAGAATGACTTGCGTGCCCCTGTTGACCCGGGGTCGCAATGGTTGTGATGGCCAGGTACTGCTGGGGAGGCAGAGTATTCAATTTTAATAATGTGTGATCGCCTCATGTTTTGAACCCCTTTTAAAGGGCAGGTGTGGTGGTTCAGCTTGTGTGTGCCCCCGTAAAGATTAAGGTGCATAGAAGGGTCTTACCCGAATGGAATTAGTAGGGATGGCATTCCTGTGCTTGATCTAACTGTCTGTATTCAACTGAGTTGGAGTGAGTTGAGTACTTAACTGAACCTTTATCTAGCTTTGGAACACTATAGCCACTAGCACTGCTGTCCCTATAAGCACTTAACTGAAGCTTTGGAACTGGTGACTTTTAGGCACAAGGCCCCAAACCATCTTAGGGTTGGAATTTATAAGAATTGGGGAAGCGGTTTGTGTTGACTGAGTTCGGTCTATTTCACTGTATCCGACTACTCACTTGTATTGTGCTGGTAAATGAATCATATGCAATTCTATTTCTCCTAAGGGTGGATGTGTATGACATACATTACTCACCGTAATCGTATTTCTGATGATTATCTCGGCTTAGATTCACATACTGTGCACATAGTCTAACATCTAGTGGTAACCGCAGAGTATTGCATATTTTTTTGGAAGATCCAAAAGGGACGTCGACATCGGCGTGAATAACACTATCCCTAACGTGACCTGTAGTGTACCAAAAATCCCTCACGCGTAGAGGTCCCACCGGTTGTGTTTCTTCTGCCATGAAGGAGCCTTGCAAAATGCGCGAGTTAGTACAGAAGAGAAAAGATGTAAGATTTCCATGTTCCTTCTAGTCCAAGAGGGGAGGAAAGGTGGGTGCATGTGAATCTAAGCAGATACAATCATTAGAGATACGATTACGGTGAATAATGTATGTATTCTGAAGCCTGTGAATCTGCTTAGAATCACCTGCTGTGCATACCCTAGCGGGCAGTACCGAGATGGTGTTGGGATGTGTGAAAGAACAGTAGCAAAGAGATGTCTTAGGACTGCCTGTCCCACCTGAGGATCAGACTTAGGCAGTGTGTCTAAGCAGTAGTGTCGGGTGAAATTGTGAACAGAACTCCAGGTTGCTGCTTTGCAAATGGAATCTAGAAGAACATTTGCAATTAATGCTATGGTAGCCTTGTACCCCGAGTAGAGTGAACTCTATCTAGGCTTAAAGGGTACATCTCCCTTGGCAAGAGTGAAACACGGTATGATGCAATGTAAAATCCATTTGGAAATAGCTGATTTAGAGACGGGGTTGCCTTCTCTACCAGCTGCCACAGATATAGATTCAAATAATTGGTTCAACCTTTCTCAGTGGCTTTGTTTTTTCAAGGTAGTAAATTACTGCCTTCCTCACTTCCAGTGTGGTGGCTTCTTTCAGCCAAGTTAACGGAGTTTAGGAAGAAAGTGGGAAGTTCGATTGACTGATTCACATGGAACTTTGAGGTGAATTTAGGCGCAAAGTGTGTGTGTGTGTGTGTTAAAAACTACTTTGTTTTTATGAATAGTCACAAAGGGATTAATTCTACCGAAACTGCTCTTCTTTCTGTACTGGACTCCTTACTGTCTGCACGCTACTCTAAACACCCATCTCTCCTCATCATATTAGCTCTTTCTGCAGCTTTTGAAACTGTTGATCACGTTCTCTTGCTGGCTTCCCTTTCCTCCTTTGGTTTTACCCGGTCTGTGCTTTCCTGATTTAGGTCATACCTGTCCACAGGACATTATCTGTCTTCTGGGTAGGGGCTTCTTCTGACACACTACCCTTTGCCTGTGGTTTTCCTCAAGGTTTGGTTCTGGGTCCTTTTCATTTCTTGCTCTATACTTGATGACACTCAGCTTTTCCTGTTCTTTTCTCCCGACATCCACAATAAACTGTCTACTTGTCTCCTGGTCATCAAATCTTAGATGTCGACCCACTTTCTGGTACTCAATGCTGCTAAAACTGAGGTACTTTTCTTCCCCGCTAATACTATTCCTTCTCCTCTTCCTCCTCCTTTTATTTCATTTCCTCTGTCTCAGCTTCCAATCTCCTATACCGCGCGTACCCTGGGACTTTATTTAGACTCTGTTTTAAGCATCACATTTCTTTATCCTCAGGTGCCTGTCGTTTTCATTTGTATAACATTCGGAAAACTCATCCTTTCTTGACTTTTGGGGCCACTAAACTCTTGATATCTTCTCTAGTCGTCTCTCGTCTTTTCTACTGTTCTTCTACGCTCTTTGGTCTTCCTTACTGGCCTTGATCCATTGAAATCTGTTTTTAATGTTTCTATTCATCTACTTTTACTTTTAGCTCCTTGCAATTCTATTTCTTCCTCTCTGTCTAATCTTGGCTGGCTCTCTTTTTAGTCTTGCCTTAAATTTAACTTTTTGCGTCTGGTTTTCAAATCGCTCTATGGTCTTGCTCCTAAATATCTTTCTTCCTTTTTTTTTTTGAATAATTTTTATTAAATCCAACCAAACAATACAAACCAAACAAACAAAACATAAGTCGTCAAAAACAACATACACTTAACATCAATATACTGCTTCCCCCTTCCCCCCGGTCCGAGCCTAACCATCTTCATTTTCCATTAATGCATCCTGTGGGAGATGCTCCCTCCCCGTGGAGTCATCTGGGTCCGGAATTGGCCTGAACAGTTCCGCTATCAGTGACTTCCAGGCCATCAGGGACTCTGTTCCCTCCAATCCCCCGACATTACTAGCCTCCTGCCACACCATAGTTTCTGCCTCTGCCCATTTCTGCAAGTCCTTCCACCACACCTCCACCCGTGGTCTATGACATGTCTTCCATCCCATGGCTATTCTTCTTTTTGCCAGCACATATGCTAAGTCTTTCACTTTGCTCACATGTTTTAGTTTATCAGACCTCGTGAACACACCTAACAAACAAGCCCACACCGTGTCCACTACCATCTTGACCCCCTTCCCTGCCAGTTTACTTTCCACTTCACACCAAAATTGTGCAATGACCGGGCACGACCAGAACATGTGTACCATGCCCGCATTCTCCTCGTCGCACTTGGGGCATGCCTGTCGACCTGTATTCGCAAACCTCGATATCCTCTGGGGTGTCATATATGCCCTATGCGTGACATACAGTTGTATCTGTTTTAATCTAGCATTTCTGGACACCTTCTTATGATACCCCTGCACCTGTTCCCACATCCTATCTTCCTTCGGAGTCCCCACTTCAGTTTCCCAATCCAATCTCAGTTGGGTGATCTCTTTCCCCACTTTGAGCATCAACATCTCGTATAATCTAGATATCTCATGTCCCCCTTCCGCTATTTCATAGATCATATCCACTGTGGCATCTGGCTCACCCTCTAGCACGGTTTCAGGCCATATTTCCTTTACTCTCTGTACCAGTCTATAGTATGTAATATACTGACCCACATGCAACCCAGACACATCCCGCAACTCCTCAAAGGCAATAATTGAGCCCTCCTGCCAAATGTCTCCCATGGTCGCAAGCCCCACCGGCTCCCAGTGGTTCCCGATTATCTTCCTTAGCTGTACATCCGCCCCCGTCAATGCAACCAGTGGTATCTGCAGGGAGCATGGAGTTGCATTGTCTAACATCTTACACGCTCTACGCCACACTTGCCACCCCAGCAACATCATCGCCGGACGCCCTTTCAGTTCAGCTCTGGGTACCCACATCATTTCCTTCAAGTAAAAAGGTGTGCAATCCCGCCCAAACAGCCTGTGTTCAGAGGTTTCTTCATCAGAAAGCCATTTAGCGACGTACTGCAGTTGGCTTGCCACATAATACACCTCATAGTTGGGTAATTTTATCCCTCCTCTTTCATGGAAGTTCTGTAGCTTCCACAATGCCACTCTGTTCCGTGTGCCATGCCACAAAAAATCCCTACACATACTGTTCAGTCTGATGAAGAACTTCTTAGGTATCAGATATGGAATGTTCGCAAAATAGTGCAAGAGTCTAGGTGTTATCTTTCTAGCTCCAAACAAACGATCAAAGAAGTTGGTTTTCTAACTTTAAGGCAAAGGTAATCTCGGTAAAGGTAGACAATCAGAATAACAGCAAACTCTCTTACCTTGTCTTCAAACTCAATGTGGATATTAGGGAAATACCCGAGTCCCCCTCTCCCAGCCTAAGGAAACAGGCGTGGAGTGGAGGCATCAGGGAAACCCTTGGTCGGGAAAAACCCTTGTAGCTGGGGATCGTTGAGAGTTCCCGACGAGGACTGTCGCGGCTCGTGACCGTCGGGAGACAATCCCCGGAGGTACGAAGGAGTCGAGGATGTCGGTGTCCGTGTTTTTGCCTCTGACTGTTGATACAAACCAGAAAGGTAAGTGTTCTGTCTTTTATGGTGAAAGATACTCAAAAAGCGGGGAGGAAAGGAATCTCGTACCTTGGGAGGAATTCTAAAAGGTTTCAGGTGTTGGTAACAAGGTGGCTGGCGTTCGGCAGTCTGAGAAGGGATTACTGGAATTCGTTCTGAAGATATACAAGGTAAAGATAAGTAACGAGTACTATTTGACTGATCTAAGAGAGCGGGAGATAAGTAGCGTACCTACCCTAGCATATAATTCCTTCTGTGAGAAGTCGTGACTTCCATGGAAGAGGAGGAGTCTGGGTACTGTAGTTCAAGAGGTGGAATGTGTCTGCCTTTGCTAATACAGAGTGGGAGAGAAAAAAGGTTAACTGCGGGTTCAACTGAGAAGGGGAGAGTTGTGAGAATCGATGAGCTTACTTACTGGGAGGCAAGTGCCGAAATGACTAAGTAAGAGTTGGGTGTCGGGAATGGCTGGCCTGTGAATTGGTCCGCGAGGAGGCAACTAGCGGAACAAGAAAAAAAGGGATTAAGCAAGCAAAGTAGGAAAAGAAGAGGTTACGTAGAGCGGTCTGGGATATCCAAATGAATCCTAAATTACTCACGGAGCGTGGCTCACGATAGTCGTAGCAACGCGCTGGTCCATCGGTGTTGATGTGGGAAATACTCTTCCGTGCTGACGGGGAGGAGTCACACCCTCCTGATCTGATCGAAAGACTGGACCAGCGCACGAAGGACTGGGCGCCATTTTGGAAGGATAACTTCGCACCCCTTGTACATACCGCCAACGGCGCCACACAGACCAATTCCGCGTCGCACTCGTGACACTAGGCAGGACCACCATCTTGAGCATCGCTGCCCTCCCCATCATAGCTAAGGGCAACCTCGCCCAAAACCGCATGCAGTTCTCAATTTTCCCCAACGCCATCTCAGTGTTGTGCCTATGCACTTCTTCCACAGTGTGGTAGATATCTAACCCTAAGTATCGGAACGTATCAACTGCCCATGGCACCCGCAATACAGGTAACCTTTCCGCCGGGATCCCCATATACCTTCCCAACGGGAACATTCTTGACTTCTGGGGGTTCACTGCTATACCGGAAAGACCCGCATATCTATCCATTACCTCCAGGATATATTGAAGATTCTCTTCCGGGTACCTCAGGTACAGCAACATGTCATCTGCATATAGAGAGATCAAATGTTTTTCCCCTTTTACCTCAATGCCTATTGTATTGTACTGTTGTCTCAGGTATATCGCTAGAGGTTCCAGGGCGAGTATATAGAGCATTGGGGACCATGGACAACCCTGTCTGGTGCCCCGACCTAGCTGCCACCTTTCCGATATCACCGATCCTGTCTTGACCCTGGCCAGCGGCTCCTTATACAAAATCTGCGCCCATCGAACATATCCTGGCCCCAGCCCATGCCCTTCTAGGGTCGCCAACAACCATGGCCACTTAACCGAATCAAAGGCCTTTATTGCGTCCAGGGACACTATCGCCATTTCCCCGGTGTGTTCGCTGCTGCCTTCAATGATTCGCTGGAGTCGCCTGTGATTATTCGAAATATTCCTGTGTGGGACATATCCCGTCTGATCAGGGTGTATTAATCTACCAATCACCCTCTGCAACCTATTTGCCAATACAGCCGTCAATATTTTACCGTCTTGATTAAGCATTGACAAGGGGCGATACGAGCTACAGCTGTGCCCAGGCTTATTGGGCTAGAGCAACGGTATTATGACCGCTTCCCTCAATGACTCCGGCAGACATCCTGTCTCAAATGCTTCATTCAACATTGCCAGCAGCGGAGGAAGAATCTCTTCCACATATATTTTATAAAATTCACTGGGGAGTCCATCCGTCCCCGGCGTCTTGCTAGTGGGTAACTGCCTCACTACCTCCCCCAGTTCCTCCAGGGTGATTGGTGCTTCCAACTCTTCTCTCTCCTCCTCACTTATCTTGGGCAGCACGATATCCTCCACTGTCTCCACTATTGTATCTCGACGTTTTTCCCCCTGGTCTGCATATAATATCTTATAATAGCCCACAAATTCTTGGTCAACTCCCTCTTGAGTATCTGCTACGCTACCGTCCTCCCTTGTAACATTTCTAATCATAACTCTGGGGTTCTCACTCTTATATAGCCATGCTAAAAGTCGACCTGGTTTATCCCCCCCCGCATGCTGCCTCTCTACATATTTCCGATAATTCAGGTTACACAGTCTGTCCCAGTGCTCCGCACATTTCTGCTGCAGCATAAGCATCAACTCTAATTTCTCTTTAGTATTGTCCTCACCTCTCAAGGCCTCCTCTAGTCTCTCTTCTGTCTCCCGTAGGTCAACCAAAATGCCACCTTGCAACCCTTTAGATTTAGCGATAGCTGCCCCTCTCATCACAACTTTAAAGGCCTCCCACAGTGTTCCCGCCGAGTCTACGCTACCTGTATTCTCCTCAAAAAAATTCCCAATCTCCTCCCTCATGTCTTCTCTAAAGATGGGGTCTTTCAATGCCTCAGCTCGCAGGCGCCACGTCAGAATCCTCGCTCTCAAGGGGCTAAATTGCCAAGCGAGAATCAGGGGCGAGTGGTCCGAAAGGACCCTTGCTTTATATTCTATTTGTACCAACTCTGCTGTCACTTCAGACGTAGTAAAGAAATAATCTAGTCTAGTGTGCAGCTGCTGTGGGGCAGAATAATGAGAGAACTGCCTCTCTAGGGGGCGACACGCTCTCCATGCATCCACTAGCCCAAAATCATTCAACAATGCTTGCAGCGCTTTGGGCGCAGGAGCTGGTCTATCCATCTTCCCGTCTGACCTATCAATCCTTGGGTCCAACACGCAGTTGAAATCACCCCCCAAATCCCGGCACTCCCCACGCACTTGCTCACGTTAGTACACAACGTCCAAATGTACGCTGCTGTATTCTGGTTCGGGGCATATGTATTTATTATGCTTATTTCCCTATTTTCCACTAGCCCTCTCAGAATGACCATTCTCCCATCCGCCTCTGCCACCTCTTGTAACCGCTGGAAAGGGACATGCGGAGCCACCCAAATGAGCACGCCCCTGGCATAAGCAGAATAAGATGAGCCCACCACCACTCCCTTCCACTTCCCGGCGATCATATCCGTCTTCTCGCGTGTCAGGTGAGTCTCTTGTAGCAATGCAATGTCTATTTTATGCCTGCGCAGGTAAAGCATTACCTTATTCCTTTTCAAATAACTATTTAGCCCCCTCACATTCCATGATATTATTCTAAGGTCCCCCATAACTTCCTCCAAGTGCCTTCTGCCTCCCACAGGCGCAGTACGATTCCGAGGTCTCTACTCTTCTTAGATAGGCTCTTTCCCAAATACCAACTCCCTTTAACCCTAAAAACACCCAACTCCCCGCTCTTCCCGAAACTATATACACGTCAAACTTCTCACCTCCTTCCCCTCCTCCCACCCACCCCTTCCCCAACAACTCCCTCCTCAACTGTTGCCCAGCTCCATCCCTGGATCTCAGGCACCCCCACATCTAGCCCTGTCTGATACACACAGAGCTCAGTAGGGTGAAGCGCCCTAATGGCCACTTAACTATTAATACTAAATGGGGGTGTAAGGACTAGCCCTGCCAGGCCCCTTATTAAAGCTACACACCATACAATATCTATTCTACTCTTATCCCGTCTACTAACGGGCCACATCAGTGACTCTAATCAAGTCCCATAGTCCAGAGCCGCGCCAACTGCCAGCGCTCTCGTAACACTTTACTTATCTCGTCCGCCTCCTTCGTCCGCCTGGATGTCGGGCTCCTGGGGGCATCCCTGCGTATCAAGCCAACCCATGGCATCCTCCGGGGTGTCAAAAAAAAAAGTTCCGTTTTTATGAAAGACCGTTAATTTCGCAGGATAAAGTAACATGTATTTCTGGCCCGCTTCCCTCAATCTCCTTTTAACAGCCCTGAAGTTCATTCGGCTCGGCTGCACCATCAGGGTGTAGTCTGGGTAGGCTGTTATGTTTGCCTCCCCCCGCTTAATTGTTCCACCTTTACGGAAGTATTCCAAAATCCTTTCCCGGTCTCGATAGTTGAGGATCTTGGCGATAACTGGCCTAGGCGGATTGCCCGGCGGCGGCCTCCTCGTCAG
The DNA here is from genome assembly GCF_040938575.1 of Ambystoma mexicanum. Taxonomy (NCBI): domain Eukaryota; kingdom Metazoa; phylum Chordata; class Amphibia; order Caudata; family Ambystomatidae; genus Ambystoma; species Ambystoma mexicanum. The sequence goes on along the minus strand of NC_090928.1, from coordinate 965,200,482 downwards.
GGCCCTATGTGCTCGCTCCACAGCAAATCCCTGAGAAAGAACTCCTCCGGTTATCTCCTGCAACAACATGCCTTCGACAAACTCTGTGGGGTTATTGCCCTCCATTCCTTCCGGTATACCCACAATGCGGACGTTATTCCTTCGGGCGCGTCCTTCCGCTTCCTCCGCCCTACTCTCCAATTTGCCCACTCTGTGCACCAGGGCATGCAGTGCCGACTTGTGTGAGGCGCAGTCCACTGTGTTCAGACTCCCTTCCTTCTCCAGGCTCTCTGTACGCTCCGACAGGGCCCTCACGTCCTGTCGGAGTAGGTTCACTTCCTCCTGCACTTCACCAACCTTAAGGTCCAGCGCTGATTTTAATTCAGCCACAACTATTTCGAGCTTGGCCTCCCAGTCCGCTTTCAAGTCTGCTTTCAAGTCTGCGATTGCAGCCAGGACCTCAAGATTAGTACCCGCAGCGGCAATGCTGCCTGCGGGGGGGCTTGTTCTTGCTACTGGCAACTTCCGGGCCGGGCGGCGTTCTGGTGAATTCGTCCAGCGTGGGCTGCTTCACTTTCTGCCTTGGAGGCTTAGTAGACATGACTTAGCAGCCACATGTTGTGGGTCAGCCCACCCCTTATGCTCCACAGTTAGGGGGAGAAGGGCACACCCTCTGTTCCAGTGCCCTAGGCCTTACCAAAGCATGGGGGCCTCAGGATCTCGAAGGCTCTGCCAGCCGTCTATTGCCGCAATGGGTGGGGCCCTCCCACGTGATAACAACCCGCCTCAGGCCATCCGCCTCTTATCGGGGGTCTACGCCAATGTCCGCAGCAGCTGTTTGGGGCGCCGATGCTTTGCCGCCTGCTTGGCCAAAACAGCCACGTCGCAGAGACTCGTGACCTCAAATGCAACGACAGTTCACAGTCTGGGCACCTGCTCTCTCCTGGCAATCGTCCAAAGCCCCTCAATGCCACTGCTTCGCATATTAATTCCCACCATAGCAAGTGATCCTACCGTGGGCACAGTTGCAACCCTCTCGCCTGGTGTACGCTTCCGAACGTGGAGCCCTCAGCTGTTCATATAGGCTTTCAAAAGCGGTTCCCTGCAACAATCATGTCCATTCCTAGGGCCGCGGCGCGTACTTCGTGCCCGCACGGTCAGCTGGCGTCTGTCACTCCTCTAAGCATTCATGGGACACTTATTCCTTATTTTCTTCGGCTACCTCTTCCGTCGTCATTCAGTTGTTATAGGTAGCTACACTACTCAGTATGTGTTGTTTTCTAAGCCGTGTTCCGGCACCTGATCATGGGCTGTGCCTAGTCCAGGCTGCAGTTGTACTTTGTGTCTCACACCGCACCACAGCAATTGCGCCAACTTGCACACCTTTCCCAGCTCTTTCGTGGAGCGCTTTGCTTTTGCAGCACGCTCTTATTATTGTGGCTACCCCCACTGGCTTCTGCGGTCTGCTACTGGTTTGTTTTCATCATGGGTCGCAGACCAGGGGGGTATTGTCCCAAGCACCACCATACCCTCGAGTGAAGTCCTGTGTCTCGCAGTTTGTTGGGGGTTCACATCAGTCTTATTCTGCCCCAGCGTTGCCTTTATTATTCCTCGTGTGGTCTCTAAGCCTCCATTGGCTTGCCTTTTCTTTGTGTGTTATTTGGTGAAACCCTTCCTTCTTCTCCATAGCGTAGAGCTACACGCACCATGGCATCTGGGCCATACCTCTCCTTTTCATGGCAGCGTGTCCTTTCAGTGTTTCTAACCAGCTCCGGCTTGCTCACCGGGTGTGTACTGCCGCTACTGTTGTCACGGGGCCTCTCTCTGATGCTTTATTATCATTTCCATTTCAAATCCTCTTCCATATCACAATCACTTTCGGCGCCTGCCTCCGTTTGGGCCCCCCCACCTTAGGTCCAGTTAGCCTCGTACCGTCTGTGGCGGCGTTGCTCTTGTCTCTGTTGGCGCATCTCCCGGGCCCAGCTTCGTAGCTTGTGTTGCATGTATAATGCGTGCACTCTGCTTCTGCCGCTTCCAGTGCCCGAGGCGCTCGCCAGGCTCAGCCCCCTTATGTGTGTCTCGGCTCCGGTTAGCTCCCGCCAGCCGTGTGTGGCCGCGTACAGGGGGTCTATGTGTTTACGTAATCCTCTGCTCCGTTTGTTTACTTTGATAATGCTTCACAGTGCCGGAGGCTTGCCCGCTCCTCAGTCACCCGATCACCCGCGCTGCCATGCTTTGTTTATTCAGGGCCAATATCATGCCCCGTGCTGGTCCGCCGGGACTCACTCGGCACAGCTACCGTCAGCCCGCTTCCGTAGGCACTCCTTATCATTCGGCGGTCCGCGCTGCTGGATCGTTGACGAGCACTTGAAACAATGTAACACCGAATTGTTCACTTTGTGGCGGGCCAGTCATGCACACTCGATATAATCTAGCACGCCAGCTTGTCTCTGATTCATCGCGCCGTGCGGTGGGCTCCATCCTCGCCTCGTCGAGTGCTCTGGCGAATTCCTTTGTTCACTGGCTGGCGCCATCTTGATGCCATCTTCGCTGGATCGTGTCTCTGCACTCATGGGGCCATATCTGCTGATTTGCTCATCTGTTTCACTCCGTTAGGCGCTCATTCCACGCTCCTCGTTTTCCGACAGCTGCCAGTATGTTGTTTCTCGTTTCAGCCTTCTTTTTTCATCTCGTGCATCAGAATCTATGTCGGATTTATAGGAGCTCAAAGGAAGACTGCCTACTCCATGGCTGTTAAGCCACGCCGCTCTAAATATCTTTCTTCCTTGGTTTCATTCTACACCCTGTCCCGTTCACTTCGTTCTGGTTCACAATTTCTTCTGGTCATTCCGCGTCCTCTGTGTGCCAATTCTCGTTTTTCGTTCCTCATTGCTTGCTCGTCTATACTGGAATGTTCTTCCTCCTTCTCTTCGCTCTATTTCTGTTTATTCCTTATTTTGTGACTCCTTAAAGTTTTATCTACTTCATTCTGGTAAGCATTACAGATTGCTGACTGTTTTTCCTTCCTTGCATTGTACTGATGAACTTATGTACAGTGCTTTGGTGTAAAGGGCTATATAAAATCCAAATAAAATACAAATACAAAATCTTGAACTGAAAGGGCCTGCAGTTCACCTACCCGCCTTATCGAGGTAATTGCCAGTAGGAAAGCAGTCTTATAGGTGAGGTCCTTAAGGCTAGCCTTTTGCATGGGCTCAAAAGGAGGCCCCATTAATCTGGTAATGACAACATTCAATTCCAATCCGGGAGTTGGGTTTTAAATAGGGGGATTAAGTCTCTTCACCCCTTCCACAAAGGCCTTAATGACAGGAATTTTCTAACATGAAACTTTGCTCTGGGATGTGGTATACACAGAGAGAGCAGCCAGGTGGGCCTTTAAGAAATTTAAAACAAGTCCTGAATCTAATAGGTGTGTTATATAAAGGACAATATCTTTAGGGAAGTAGTCAATGGAATTGATGTTTTTAGAATTGCACCAGATAAAGCGTTTCCACTTGTTGGAGTAGCACTGTCTGGTGTTGGGTTTTCGAGCTTCCCAGAGTCCATACATCTCTGAGGGAGTTGAAGGTAACCAAAACCTATGACTTCAGGAGGCAAGTTTCTGTGGGGGCACGGATGCAGTGTCTCTCCCTAGTTGTGAGACAGCATGTTGAATGGGTATGGCAGCTTCCTAGTGTTAGGGAGAACTCTCAGAAATGTGCTAATTCCCTCCACCTTATAGACCTCCAGCAACTTTGCTGGATTCTGAGGACTTGATTTTTTTTACCTGGAGAGAGTAAGACCCTTTTTTCCCCACTCTCTCATGTATTTTAATGTGATTTTTAACACTGTTTCTTTTGGTTGTAGAGTCTGGCAAACTCCATAGGCATCATCTTTTACATTCTGTCACACAGCACCTTCAGTGCAGTGGCACGGGGAAGTCTTTCAGATTTCCCAAAGGTTTAAATACCTTCTCTGGGATAAACTACTGTTTCCCAGAGCAGTAAAGTGAAAGGAACAAGTAACTTACCTGTAACTGTTGTTCTCCAGCATGGGTCTGGCATGGATTCACATGCTCATGAATATTCCCCGTCGTCAGGCCGGGAATCCTCGGTATAGAAAAAATCAGTATCAGTTTTGTTTCTGATCTGTCTTTCTCAGTAGTAACCAATCACTGGTCTCAGGGTCATACTGCCCCCAGCCAATGACTGCCCTCTCCTTAAGCCCCGCCCCTGCCAGCCATCCTCAAATTTGGTAGCACGTGAAGTGGCAGTATGACCAAGTGAAGAGCCGCAGAGGGGTAGGCGGGAGGGTTCGCATGTGAATCCATGCCAGACCCATGCTGGAGGACAACAGTTACAGGTAAGTAACTTGTTCCTTCTCCAGCATGGGGTCTGGCATGGATTCACATGCTCATGAATATAAGAATACATAGCAGTAAACACATGCACAACCACAGGAGGTGGCACAAGGCTCAATATCAAGCAATACAACAACTCAACACAAATTACGCAACTCTTACCTCCTCACCAGGCTCACCTTAGGCGAACAGGTTGTGCAGCACTGCCTGGCCGACTCTGGACTCCTCCCTGGAATCCCGGTCGACGCAGTAGAATCTCGTGAAGGTGTGTGTCGACCTCCACGTAGCAGCCCTGCAGATGTCGAGCAGGGGCACACCAGACAGGAACGCCGTAGCAGCGATCGCTCTGGTCGAATGGGCTCTCCGACGGCCGGACAGGGGTCGGTTTGCCAACCGGTGACAGTGCATGATGCAGCCGGAGAGCCATCTGGAAATGGAAGACTTTGAGAGAGCCTTCCCTTGATTCACAGGTCCAAGGTTCACAAACAGCTGTGATGTCTTCCGGAAACTCATTGTGCGGTCCACGTAGAACTTCAGCGCTCTAGCTACATCTAGCGAGTGCAGAGTCCTCCCAGCCGGCGACGAAGGAGACGGGAAGAAAACTCGCAACACCAAGGGCTCGTTGAGGTGGAAGTCCGACGGCACCTTGGGCATGAAGGAGGGGTGCGTCCTCAGCACCACCCCCGTGTTGTGAAACGTCAAGTATGGAGGCTTGCAAGACAGGGCCTGGATCTCTCCCACTCGTCGTGCAGAGGTGATGGCCACGAGGAATGCTGTCTTCCACGACAGAAACTTCAACGGCACTGAATGCATAGGTTCGAATGGGGCCCCCATGAGCCTAGTTAGTACCATGTTGAGCTCCCACGCCGGGGCAGGGGCCTTCACCGGCGGGAATGATCGGAACAGTCCTTTCATAAATTCCTTCAACAGACGATGAGACCACAAGGACGCCCGTCCTGTAGTTCTGGTGTAACGTGACACGGCAGCCAGATGTACCTTGATGGAAGCGTGATATAGGCCCGCCTTGGCCAAGGACAGTAGGTACGGCAATACTTGAGGGGCCGTAATCCGCAGAGGGTTAATCTTCTGTGCCCGGCACCAGATAGAGAACCTCTTCCATTTGTGTCCGTAGCACTTGAGAGATGAGGAAGCCCTGGCCTTTGCAAGAACCTCTCTGCAATCGGCCGGGATGTCGTATCCTCCAAACTCTAGCGCTGCAGGAGCCAGGCCTGCAAGTTCAGCGACTCTGGTTCGTGGTGAAGAATGGCGCCTCCTTCTCTGGAGAGAAGATCCGCGTCCGTCGGTAGCTTGACTGGTGTGGACGCTGACAAGTCCAGAAGGTCCGGGAACCAGATCTGCCTCGGCCACACGGTGCGACGAGGATCATCCTGCACCGGGACCTCTTGAGCTGGTTGACGAGCCGGAGTAGCAACGGCAACGGCGGGAATGCATAAAGGAACAGGCCGTCCCAGGGGAACGAGAAAGCATCGCCCATGCTCCTCGGTTGGGGAAACCTGCTGGCGAACCTCCGGCACTTGGAGTTCGCTGCTGTCGCAAAGAGATCGATCTGGAGTTCGCCCCATCGTTGGAAGAGTCGGTCCACTTGATCCTGGCGCAGTTCCCACTCGTGGCACGAGCGCAGCTCCCTGCTGAGTGAGTCGGCGATGGTGTTTTTTATCCCTGCCAGATCAAAGGGTACCAGAAACATCCCTTGTGCGATGGCCCAATGCCACAGATCCTGGGCTTCCTTGGACAGGGCAGGGGATCTGGTTCCGCCCTGCTTCCGAATGTAAAACATTGTGGTGGTGTTGTCGGTGAAGATCCTCACCACCTTGCCCGTGAGGGACGGAAGGAAGGACCTGAGGGCCCAGAACAATGCGCAGAGCTCCAAGATGTTGATGTGGAGAGTCTTCTCCTCCGAGCACCAAAGGCCTCTCGCGTGGAGGCTCCCGGTGTGAGCTCCCCAACCTTCCAGGGAGGCATCCGTCATCACCGTCAACTGGTGGGCCGGGGCTAGGAAGCCTGTTCCCGCCGTAAGATGAGCGCGGACACCCCACCATCGTATTGCATGGCGGAATGTTTCGTCGAGCGAGATCCTGTCCTCAAAGCTGCCCGTCGTCTGGATCCAGCGGGCGTCGAGGAATTCTTGTAAGGGCCGCATCCGAAGTCTGCAATGGGGCACCAGATAAATGCAGGAGGACATCATTCCGAGGAGCGACTTGATAGACCTCACTCTGGCCACGTCTGTGGCCAGTAGACATCGCACCTTTCCTAGGATGGTCCTTATCCTTTCCTCCGATGGTGAGGCCCGCCACGCCACTGTGTCGAGCTGCGCTCCCAGAAACAGGGCGACTTGCGACGGGACCAGGTGGGATTTTGGAAAGTTGATGGAGAACCCCAGGTCCGTGAGCAGCTGGACGATCTTCGCAGTGTGTTCCACGGCGAGCTCCCTTGTCATTGCCCGTATGAGCCAGTCGTCCAGGTAGGGGTAGACGTGGATCCCCTGCAGGCGCAGCTGCGCCGCCACCAGTGCTAGGCACTTGGTGAACACCGTGGGTGCCCATTTTAATCCGAACGGGAGGGCCTTGAACTGGTAGTGCCGCCCTTGGACCACGAACCTGAGGAACTTTCGGTGTCTCTTTAGAATGGGGATGTGAAAGTACGCATCCTCCAAGTCCAACGACGACAGGAAGTCGCCCTCCTACAGTTGTCCCAGCACATGCTGGAGGGTGACCATCCGGAACTTCTGTGCCTCGATGCATTTGTTTAGTCGTTGCAGGTCCAGGATGGGACGCTATCCTCCTGTCTTTTTCCTTACAAGGAAGTACCTTGAGTAAACTCTGGAGCCCCGAAGTCTCTTCGGGACGAGCTCAATGGCACCTTTCCTGAGCATCGCCTGTACTTCCAACAGCAGTTGAGGGACGTGATTTTCCATCCTGGCCACGGGAGGAATGCGGGGGCACCTCTTCTGGAAATCGAGGGCGTGCCCCCTTCGTCAGCCGGCCTCCCACCGGGGTGCTTCGGCGGGGGCCCGACCCGACGGACGGTTCAATCCTGCTTGGAGGCCGCTTTGCCTCCTTGACCACCTTGGCGACGACGGCGGGATCGCGTCCCCTATAGGCCTCCTGCGACGAAGACCTCGCCGCTTGACGGTAAGTAGATGCGCTGCTGCCGGCTCCCTTGGAGGCACCCTGTCTGCCTCCGGAACTCCGAAAGGACAACCGTCGTTGTTGGAGGACACCCATTGCACGGGCCGTCTCCGTGTCCATCTTGATCGCCTGAAGGGATTCATCAACCGCTTGCCAAAAAGGTTGTTCCCATCAAAGGGCATGTCCAAAACCTTGGTCTGAACGTCTCGGCGGAAATCCGTCACCCTGAGCCATCCTCGTCGTCTCAGGCAAACGCAGTTGCCCAACTGACGGAAACCGGTGTCGGCGATGTCCGTGGCCACCGTAATGGCGTGGTCTGAGGCAATCTCACCTTCCTGCAAGATTTCCAGGGCCTCGGCCCTCTTGGCATCCGGAAGGAGGTCCAACAGCTGGGCGATCTTGAACCACAACTCCCTGTCGTAGCGGGCTACGATGGCCAGGGCGTTGGCCGCCTTGATGGTCGTCGCTGCAGATGAGATGACCCGTCGTCGTATCGCATTCAGTTTCCTACCCTCACCGTCCGGAGGGGAGGTTGAAGTCGAGGCCGATGCCCCCCCGCTTTCTTCTTGGCCGCTGCCGAAACGACCGAGTCCGGGGTTGGTTGTGCCCTAAGGCACAAGAGGACAGCATCGGGGACCCGGTACTTCTTCTCGTACCGGTCCCTCTTCGCAGGAGCCGTGGCAAGGTTCTTGAGGAGGGCGAGCCCCTCATCCCAGATATCATCTAGAAGCGGTACGGCGAGGACCGTCTTCCTTTTAGCCTCGCGCCGCTGGTAGAGGAACCCCTCCTTCTTCTTTTCCTCGGGGCAGAGCTGGAAGAGTTTGGATGCCCTGGAGATCATTGCATGGAAGGATCCAATCTCGTCGGGCGGGGATGCCCGGGCAGGGGGAGACGGGGGACACGTCCCGTCGTCGCCTCCATCGTCATCCGTACCCGTCGTAGTCGTGTCCATGCCTGTATCATCCCCATGGGTAGTGGACCGGGGGGAAGGCAGAGAAGGCCGCAGAGGCGGGAGAGGAGGCCTAGGATCCATAGTTGTATTTATCTGGGATTTGCATGCTTTAGTCTCACCAAATTCCTTACCTGTCTCTCCCTTGCAGCAAGCGTGCACGGTGTTGTACTCTTAATCTGCCTCCCGCGAAAAAGGGAGGATCCGTCGTTTGCTGTGGGTCGTGTCAATTACACATTTTCAGAAGCCTGGCTCTGGTCTCTGCTTCGTCGGGCTTGCACTACAAAGTATCCACCTTTTTGTCTATTATAAGTGCCGGCTGCTTTTCCCACGCAATGCGTGGTCCTATACTCGCTACTTAGCACCCTGCCACTTTGTATCCCTCGTCTGCTACGAGTGCCGGTGTGCCTGCAGCTCTCTTGTCCATAGCCTTCTCTGTGTCCCGGCACTGCTGTAGGGCTGTGGGTCCTACTCCTGTATTACTGTGTTCATAGGGCGCATCATGCCCATGCTCAGGCCCTGGAACAGGCGTTCTCATTACTTATGTGCGCCAGCATCTGTTGTCTGCTTCTCATTTATGTCCGGTGATCCGTATCATCCGTATTGCATTGGCACTCCAGTTTACCCTGTTCCAGCAGCTGTACGTGCTTTCTCCACCACAATCCAATCTCTTCTGTTTCTACCGCTGTGGTCAGAACCTGTCCCGGCACTGCGGCTCTTCCGACTTGTTCTGCTGCAGCTTCACAGATCGATCCTTTGTTCTCTTTGTTGCCGTCCACCCGCCATCTTGTTTTATTGTAGTCGGACCACTCCTCCGCTTCTTCTGCTTCCAGTCTCTGGTCTGTGCATTTAATCACTGCTGATTTATGAACCCACTGTTCCCAGTATCTTCATACGCTTGCTCATGCAGTTGTATCCATCCACGCATCTTGTACACGGCATATTTTCCTCAGGATCTTAAAGGATCAACAGGAGCCCACGGAATTGCAGCTTATCCCATGGCTCTGTAGCCACGCCCGCCCCAACCTGGACCCATTGTTCATATTGTTTGGACTGGAAAGGCACGAGGAACGAGGATGGGTGATGTGCACCCTCACCACTGGTCAATTTCCTCCTGCTGGCTGCGCGGGCCTGTAGGGACAGACATTGGAAAAGGGAACACCTCCCAACGGTGCACGAATGGTCTGCTACCGCATAAGACATATGTAATGCAAAAGATTTCTGCAGAACTTCACGGGGGGAGTGCTGCTGTGGAAACTGAATGGCTGCAGTTTCACAACACATTTCAGTGAGGGGGGAGGGGGAGACAACGGGCATGGAGAAAGAGACAAACCCGGCCTAGAACACTGAAAATCAAGTGAGGTGGGCCACATTCCCCACGGGGACATAGATGACACAGTAATGGCCCTTCAGTTCAAAGACACTCAGGGTGCATGGTTTGATTCTTCGACAGCCCGAAATGTATGTCCAGTTGTATCAAGGGAGGGAATGGCTGGGTGGGGAATCAGGAACTTATCTTGCCGGGTTGTCTTCTTTCTCATTGAGAGGGTTCTTCCCTCAAGTTGCTTTGTTTGTATACTGAATGACTCTGTTAAAATGTACTAAAAGAAACAAAAAAGGGTTGGATGAAGGCCTTTCTGTCCCTATCCTAAAGATACCCCAACTAAGACAGTAAAACTAAAAATCAGTCTGTGTCTTGTCGTCAAACATAGGTAACAAGTCCTTGTGTCAAAACTATATCTGACCCTCACACTTCAAACTATCAAAAATGCAATGCAGTGCACCAGATAGGATTTTGGAATTAGAGTATTTTACTCCCAATCTTTTTAATTAGAGAGTAAATCCAATTTTAAGAGAGTAAAAAGGAGTTTCCTCCTTTGCAACAGATTAAAAAGTCCCTGACTGTGTCAAATTAAAACTTTGTTCAAAAGCATTAGTGACAAACAGCTGTATTTCAAAGTGGTTCTAAATAATTGATTGCACTTGTGGATAACATTTTCCCCACACAAGAACCTTGTAGATGCATACTACCCAGCTTCATCTTCATGATACTTGGGCACAAACTCTGTAAAGAGCTAAGATGGCAGCTAGTTACATCGGGTGATTCAAAAATCAAGTCCCTCACTCTACCAGTATCACTTCTCTGCCTCTCGGGCCTAACGTTGCTGCCTGGCACTACCTGCCTGCTTGACAGCCACTCCATGTTGTTGCTCCATCTCTCCTCCTCTTTGCTACTCTGTTTCCCCTGTCTCTCACTTTGACGCTCTCGCCCTTAAGTGTTCCGATGCCATGTTTTGCAGTCTGTTTCTCTGTCACTCTTCCTGTCCCATCTCAGCATTCTACTGTTGCCGTTTCCTCCTATATCTCGCTGTATCGGCTGATATAACACCTCTTCCTCTCTTATGTCATTACTCTGACCAGATCTATTTTTTCATGTTCTCGCTGTCGTTGCGACTCCTTTTGATCATCTTTCTTTCTTGCACTGTCTCTTATGTTATTGGCCTGTCCTTCTGTAGTCTTGCTTTTCTAGTTCCATCTCTCCCCAACTGCTGTTGATCGGTGTTTTATTTTACGGTCTCTAAATGTCTTTTTTGCTCTGCTTCTATCCCTCACTCCTATTGTGTGTTCGTCCTGTTATTAACTCTGTTTCCCTTCTCACTTTCTTTGTTGCCCTATCATGTAGCTCATTGCTCTCTCTTCCTGTCGCTCGAATTCCTGTTTTGGATTGTCTATTATGTTCTCTGCCCTTGCCCCCCCACCTCACATCTTTGTTCTTCATTCTCCTGTATTGCTAAGGTTCAGAGTTCTCCTGTTTTTCTGTTTGTCTTTTAACATAGCACCAATAAATATCCAAAAAACAGAAAATGCCTTTTCTATTGGAAAATCTAGTGCAACTTTACCATTGGGTGCTCTTTTGTAGATTAGTGCAACCCTTCTTTTGGCCATTAGGCTGGGAATTATAGAGTTAGAGGTTTGTCTGAGCAGATGCAGCACTTGCTTGAATGCAGTGAACTCCATGATTTATGGGGGTGCTGCAATAAATAGCATGTGTAAGTGGTACGCAGGGAATCATTTAAAAAACTGTATTGGCTAGATTTCTGTGCATAAAAAGTTCTAATGCGCACCTTATCTGGAGGGCTGGTATAAGGTAAATGTTCAGAATTCTACTTAATAGAAAAGTGTATAGAAAACAAGCATGAAAGGACAACAAATAATCCTTGAATCCAGGAGGGGGTGCCCTTTCCCGGAATTATTTCAGGTAAGATAACTAAGCAGTTTCTTAGGAATGGCAAAGGTTGTCTTTTTGCAAACAATGATTCCTCAGAAATAATATAAATGTATTTTCCCACTACACCGTTTGGAAGGTAGCAAAAGAAGTCTCTTCAGCTTTAAATGATGGAAAATACATTTTCACAACTACTTCACAAATTACTGGATCGCAAAAGTCCCTTTCACACTACTGTTCCAAGAATGGTTTCCTGGTATACTCTCCTGCCAGGTATCTTTCACTGTGGCTCTTTCGTTCAAAGGCTTTATGGATTACCTGGTGTACTCCCCTGCCAGGAATCCACCCCCCTTCTGGATCTTGCAGATCCCTGGTTTACTCTCCTGCCAGGTATCTTTCTCCAAAAAGGGTTTGCTGCTGAATGTGTTTTGTTCACCAGGTCTTTCTACAATGGTCACAGTTACACTCCTCCACTGTTTATACCTCCTGACTTCAAGTACTACTTGTTCCAACTTTCCCCAATATCGACATCTCATATATGGCGATTTGGTCAAGTTCTTTCTGGTAACCTATTCGCTAGTACCTCTTAATTTGTGGAAATACTTGTTGCAACTTTCCCCAAATTGACGTTTCATATAAGAGGCTTGTGCAATCTTTGCCTTTCAACTTCATTTATATCTTTTGACTGGTGGCAATGCTTGTCCCAATGTTCCCCTAATCGACATTTCACACAAGGAAACTTGTACAATCTTTGCCTTTCCAATATAGCTTATCGGTATTCAAAATGACTATTCAATTGTTTGTATGTTTGCTGACATGTACCAGTATCCCCCAACTCCTCTGGGCTGACCAACCAGTGCAAAGTGTAGCTGCAACCAAGTTTCATCTCGGCGGAAGGCTTCCCTGGTCATGCAGACCCTCGTCGTTTCCCGCATTGGCTTCCCAGTTACTCGTTGAGGGAACCAAGGCAGTACAACAAGACTGCGTCATATACAGACATACAGCGGCTGTCTGCCTCCAAGCGGTTCTACCGTTGTGATTCCACCGGTCTTTTGTTCCTCCGGTAAAGCTGGCCTCCAGCCGGTCACCTGCAAATGCCTCGCTCTCGAGGCACGGCTCTTCTATGCATCTCTTCTGCTGTTGGTCACACTTCCTGCTTCGCCTGCTATGCAGCTCTCCTCTCCCGAATTGACACTGTTCATCAGATGTAAATGCCCTGTGCAGCTGATTGCCAGCATTACAACTAGTCTGCATGTTTAGTTTGATGTTCCTTCCTTTCATTCCACATTGACTCCTTCCTACTCTTTCTCCTCTCAGTAATTGAGGCTTTATGGGATTTAGAGTCCATAGAATTTTCAAACCTTTTTATGTTACATTATTTAACATGTGTGTGTAAATCAAACATCAGAGAAAGAAGATGTATTGTTGGTGTTATGCACATATGAAGTGTGAAATGCATTCTGTTTAGGATGTCTGACAAGGAGGGGTTTTAAGGTTTAACTGGAGGGATTTGAATGACAACATGCCATCAGGGACTCTGTAACGATAGGGTCTTCCTCACAGAGAAGGGGGAGACTATCGCGTCCCTCCTAATGGCTTCACCATACCCCCCCACCCAACAGTCATCTCCTCCCATGTGATCCTCCCTTATAATACCATCTCCAGGGTCAGGATCATATAGCAGCTGCCTCTCCCTGGCAACATGGGAGGAGACTGCAGGCTATGTTTCAGTGATGACTCCACAGGATTCATCACAGAGGGTCTCTCACAATATGCCATTAAGGCATGGGGAATGGAGGGAGTATCCCTAGAAGGAAAGTGGGGATACCATGTCTCATCTGATGATGCCTGCCCATCCCTTGAGGGACGCCTCCCCTCATGTGATCCTCCCTCCTATAGCCATTCCCAGGGTCAATCAGTTAGCAGTTGCCGTCCCTAACCACATGAGGAGAGGCTACCTCAGGGCAAAGAGTGATGGCATCAGATTCATCACAGCACCCAAAGAGATGGCTCTGCTGAAGCTCACTTACCGAATAGACATGTGAGGGTCTTGCCGTGTCCACAGCAACGCTGAGACGAGGGCAGACTGCGAGAAGGACACGGTATGCCGCAGATGAACAACCAAACCGAGAGCAAGCCCAAGGGATACCAGACCCTCAACACGAAATCTCACCGCCCAGAAGACACAAACAGAAACCAGAGGTGCGTAGGCTGGTGGGGATTAACAGGAGGTCCGGGGAAGCCCAGTGAAGCACAAAAATGACTGAATAAGGTTCGGAAAGTATTATGGACTAATACACTGGGAAATACAGAGGCGCAACAGTGTAGATACTCAAGTCATTAATAAGTACATGACAAGTGAAAACATAGCATGACAGGAGAGTGAACCAGGATATTACATACAACAATTGCGAGTCTGGGGCATGCACCCACATCAAGCATAAAGTACAAGGGAGTCAGAGACAGGGCGTGGAAGCAAGATTGGAAACGAGGAACACTACGTTTGGCAAGAGAGTAAACCAAACAAACCAAAGGTTCCAGTGCGAATCTGGGACCTGCACTGATATAAAGCAGAAAGTACAAGGGAGTCAGAGACTGTGCGTGTAAGCAAGATTGGATATAAGGAAAACTATGTTTGGCAGGAGAGTAAACCAATCAAACTCGTACCCAAAGGAGAGTGCAAGGATAAAAGGGTTGGATACCCTAGTCTGAAACAGGGCTGGAGCCCTACACATGTAACAAAGACAATATGTGAGATAGCTGGGTCTTGGCAGGAGAGCGTACCAAGACCTCTCAAGTATTGCAAAGTCTGGTATTCACACCCAAATAAAAGCTTGGAACCAAATGGGATAAGAACCCTGGAACGTGTTGTACTTCCGCAGAATCCTTTTCGTTTTGTAGAAGAAGAAAATGGAAAGACACTTCTCCTTTTGAAGTCTAAGGGAAAGGAACAACGCCTTAGTATTTGAACATTATATTTCCTGAATCCTTTTAAAAACCATACCGGCTTAGACATTTGTTGTTGCTTTGAGGAACACTTTTCTTTACAGAAAATTCACCTTTTGCACTATTGGTTAGTTTATAAGGTGAGGGCCAGAGAAAGGGTTTGGGCACCTGACTGAGACAGATGTTATTTTTGACATCCTGACAGTTTATTATTTCCTTTGATACCCCTCTTAGCTTCAGGGAAAGGTAGATGTTTCCCCAAATCCCACCCTTTTGCTTTCAATAAAAGTCTATAAACAATGCCGCCAGTCTTACTACTGGTACAAAATGATATGTACAGCAGAAAATCTGTTAGTTTGTTCCTTATACAATTACACACCGTTCAAACAATCTGACCCTCCAGACATTACTGGCTACATGATATTTGGACAGCCGACCCCTTTCCCTAGATTTCAGCCCCTTCACACAAGATGGTTCGCTGAAATTGGTGAAACATCAATGTGGTCATAGAAGGATGGGTCAAAGCTCATTTTAAGCGTTTCAGTGCTTGTAACTAAACTCGTAAGAGACCTCGAAAACCACATTTCAAGGCCATACGATGCATCGTTTCTGAGATATTTGCAGCACATTGCACTGCACCACGCCAGGGTGATGGGACAGGTGGGGAGAGAGCACAGAACGTCCCAGTATGTTCCAGCATGCCAACATTCGCCTCCCCTCCATGTCTGCTCTGGGCTATGTCAGCCAGCTACATGCACCCAGTCGCAGGGCAGTTTACTTCAGAGTGCAAAGCACATCAAGCAAGAAGCGACCTACAGGATCACTGATTTTGAACAATTGGTGAGTGTTAACATGTCAGTCTACAGAACCCGTGTGGAGTACGGTACTTTTTTGCTAGTACGATTTTAAAATTTTAGTATGCCTCTTCCTGACCTCTGGTACATAACATGCCCCACTGAATATAAACAAGAACTGGCAACTAGACAGTCAAAATGTTTAATTTACATTGATGAAGTTTCCTATGAAGGGTAGACCAGAACACAGACCCAGGACTGCACACTTCTCAACACACTTTAAAGGTCCTTCTATGTGTTGTGATGCTGTAGTTTCTTAGTATAGTAAAAGCAAATGTGTCGTTTTTTTCTGTTAGGGTGGAATAGTCTATGCTTGTAGCATGAACTAAAGACTATGGGCCTCATTATGAGTAATTCAGAAGTAAATTCACCAAATTACCAAACTAGTTTACCGTTGCCATCACTTGGTGCCGTGGAGTTACCACAGGATTACAAGTGGTGGTAAGGACTCCATGGGGATTTTTGGTGGATCGACCACCAGTTGAATTACTGCACATCGATCCATCGATTTATGGAAGTAAAGTGGCAGATTCACCTGCAGCTTTTTGGAAAAGCTCCACTTCACCTGCGCAGTTATAATTTGGCAGTGCAGAAAAAATGGCAGCGATTCCTTTACCGCCAAGAAAAGTGGCAGTAAGGGAATTACCACTTTCCTCTCGCACAGCCAAACTTGTAATGAGGCCTTATGTACAAAAGCCAAAGTCTCCAACATGTACTTGTCTGACAGGAATGCCCCACGTCTATCGCAAGGCTGAGAACAAAGTGAAGTCATTTTTGGCAAAACACATAGCTTAGCAAAGAACCCTGTTGTGGACTTTCGTGTAAAACAGCCTACTCTCGGAGGGCTGTACTTGCTGATTCTGTCTTGCCGATTGCCAAAACTATTATGAAGGATATAAAATCCACAGTAGAATGTGAACTTGTTGGTATTTAAGATAAATAGCCTCTGTAAGAGCGCTCTCAGTAAATCTCTCATTTTGGCTTTCACCTTTTTATCTATTTGTGAGATAGTGCTACCCGAAGAGAGAAACTGCCACGGTTGCCTTTCTAAAGGCATCTAAAGGATAAACTCGAGTCCCAGCTAAAAGATCTCTTCAGAAAAAAGCCACAAGCCAAATCCCTGCAATGTCTTCTGACACACATGCAATAACATTTGAAATTATGCCCCCTTCTTCTACAAGACTCAAATGAAAATAAAGATGGCAGGGCTATTGTACTTGGATTTCCTGGGGATACTGGGTGTTTCGACCAGAAACACAAACACATCAAAAGTTGACATGGACATCCTGAATAAGGTGCTATACAATAGCAGGGCACTTTGTGAACAAGCAGGTGTTTGGGAATACAAGCTACAGTAACCAGGAAACTGGCAGACAGGTAAATCATAGTGGTCTGCAGGAATGGACTACAAAAGGTAGTATGCACCATGGAATTAAGCGTAGGGTAGTCGGGGAGGGAGAGAAATGTGGGATTAATAAACAGGGTACTTCTTCATTAGGGACATGGTTATTCAGTGCATATTTGAAGGAGAGGGCATTAGTGTTTTAACATGGAGAGGAAGTGAGTTTTGAAAGGCAAGAGGGGAGAAGGAAAGGAAGCAGAGTTTGGTCGAGGGATGGACAGATTTGGGAGTGTACCAGAGCGGAGGAGGTGAGAAGGGTGGATAAATGTAATACTTTGGCATGTGAAGAGACAGTATAGAGGAGGTGGGATGGGGAGGCTGGCACAGTAGTTGAGGTACCAGAGTACGAATGTTTTGGTAATGTTGTAGGCAAGATGGTGGTGGGGGGGGGTTCTGATATTAAGCAGGTAAATCCTGGCAGCAACTGAGGTGGAAGTAATAAAGTGGTGAAGGATGAGGTTGCTATCAATAAGGACACCAAGGTTGCAGGCCTTATGAGGGGAGCAGGAGAAGTTATGCAGAACTTCCCAGCGAACAAGAGACCGGGTAAGGTGTCCCATCAGAGCTCTGCGCTCTGATTTTCGTTTGCAAACCAACAGATTTTGTTAGCCTTCATGGCCTTATCTCCAACTGTTTAAACATAATGTCTGCGCTTGCGCACGCTGCGCCTGCTGCTTTTGCTCCCCCATCCTCGCTGCCTCCTTGATTTCCTTCCGAGCCTGCATCCCCTCCCGCACCCGACAGCTGATTGGCGGTAGGCCTGAGGCCCGATTCACCGGAAGCAGCGGCAGAGCCTAGGCCTCTGCAGCCGCGCTCCGAGGACTTCCCAGCGAACAAGAGACTGGATAAGGTGTCCCATCAGAGCTCTGCGCTCTGATTTTCGTTTGCAAACCAACAGATTTTGTTAGCCTTCAGGGCCTTATCATCAACTGTTGTTTAAACAAAATCCCTGCCCTTGCGCATCTCAGCACCTGCTGCCTTTGCTTCCTCCTCTATTTCATTCCCAGCCTGCCTCCGCACCCGCCCCGACAGCTGATTGGTGCTTCGCAGCATACCCCTAGACTTCAAACCTTATCAGTAACACTCAGAGGGCAGTCCTGCGCCCGGCAGCTCCCACGGCTAAGGGCCCCAAGGCAAAGGGCAACTCTTAAGAGTACTGCCCCATCCGCTTACACCTGTTAATGAAAGGTTTTGATTTCATAATCAAAGCAGAAGCAAGGTAGTATGTACCAGAACCCAAGAACAGTTTCACATTGGAATAGAAGTGTCTCTTTGTCAACCAAAGAAAGGTACCTCCCAAAGATATTTAGCAATTCACACCCATGTTCCATATATGACTCTACATGGTGCAGTGGTCATGCTTTGAGCGCATTATTTATGGACATTTTAATGATGGTACTTAGCTCACCACGAGGAACAGAGCACTGAACAATGTATTTAATATAAAACAAAAAATTAAATAAAAATATCAAAAGTATTACTAAATCTAACATGTATAAATACAGATATTCCACAACAGCTCATCAATAAACAGCATAAGAAATAATAAAGTAATTATGTACAAGACGGTGTATACCACTAAGGTGACCTATTTACATTATGCAAAGATGTATGGAAGAGGATGTGTAAAAGTCATGGGACCCCGACATCCTTGCATATCAGAATAAAGTGGAAGGACAGAGTATATCAACAAAATGTAATGGACAAAATAAAGAATATTGGGGAGAGAAAACATCTACTGTAGTAAATAGTGACATAAGAGGAAATGTCAGGGCTATTACCATGATATGGAAATCAAGTTATAACAGAAAAAGCAGAGGATGCAATCAACATTTAACAGTTAGCCCTCAGAGCAAGTGTTATTTTAAGCACAACTGATTTTACCACAATGTAAGAAAAATTAGGACGCATACCCCCAGACCTCTAACCTTATCAGTGACACTCTGATGGCAGTCCTGTGCCCGGCAGCTCCTGCGGCTAAGGGCCAAAAGGCAAAGGGCAACTCTTAAGAGGCAGCCACAGGAGGTGTCTATAGGTGTCAGAAGGGGAAGCGGGTGGCAACCTGCAAACAACAATACCAGCCAAACTGCCACATAACTGCTCAGTCCTTTATCTTATATAACGCAAAGCAAGCCTCTGTGCCCCACTTCCAGGTCTTCACTCAATCCTAAGCCTAATGAACAGGAGAGCAGCGCCTGGTACCTCGTACCTTGGTCTGCACTGCAAAGCCCCCCCAAATGTAGGCAATTTACTTCCCTATCCCCACCCCCACCCACCTGAGTGGCAACCAAGACACCCCATCCACGACCAGCACATGCAGCCACTGACAAGCTGCAAAAGTGCCAGACGAGGAACAGACAGCCGACACCCAGCGTCAACGGACAAGGTAGGAAAAAGGTTCAGGTACTGATAGTTTCTCTCTCTCTCCCCCTCTCTCCCCCTCCCTACCCTCTCCCCCTCCCTTCCCTCCCTCCCCTCCTCCCCTCTAGGAAATTCAGTGTGAATCCAAACACATTTTGAAACCAAGGCCTTTGTCCCACTAACTAGGAATCTCAAATGGGGACCACTCCGGTGGCGACGTTGCACACTATAATACCTTTAACATTCAGAGATACATCAAGGAAGAAGAGGGGGACATTGGATGCAGGAAGGTAAATTACTTCTTTTTTGGAGGAGTCACGCAAAACACATCAACAAAGTGCTATCCAACACAGATTACTAATAGACAGGAAGATATATGAGAAGAGAGCTCAAGAATAAATCAAAGAGGCAGTAGAGAACCCAAATCAGGAGATCAGTTGCCCAAGCGAGGAAGTGTACAGTGTGAATAGCACGCACCATGGATGCAGCGTTTGGGGATGCCAATTGGGAGGGACTATGGATCAGAAATGCTTGCGTGCCACGAGCTGGAGAAGGACCTGTTGACAAGGTAACAGGCCACCCAGTCCAGGGCAGTGATCTGAATGCCAAGGTAAAGATTTAGGAGATATAATTTAAGCCTAGCCGAGTAGACAGCAGTCTCTCCAACTACTGCACCATGGAGCATTGTGTGAAGGTAGAAGGTATCGAGGAAATGAACCAGGTGAATTCAGGAAACCAAACTTTCCCTGAAACCAATGAGTTTATTTAGGCAAACATATAAAATGTGCAAAACAGTAAATTGGGGAAATAATAAAATCCACTGTAGTGTGTAGTATAATGGAAAAATGTACTGTGATCAATTGAACACCAGCAAACATTCTGCCCCATTCACTAACACCCTTCAATGAAAGGTTTTGATTTCATAATCAAAGCAGAAGCTAGGGAGTATGTACCAGAACCTAAGAACAGTGTCACATTCGAATAGAAGTGTCTCTTTGTCAACCAAAGAAAGGTACCTCCCAAAGATATTTAGCAATTCACACCCATGTTCCATATATGACTCAACACGATGCAGTTGTCATGCTTTGAGCGCATTATTTATGCATATTTTAATGAGAGTACCTAGCTCATCAGCAGGAACAGAGCATTGAACAACGGATTTAATATAAAACAAAAGAATAAATTAGAATACCAAAATTATTCCTAAATCTAAAATGTATAAATACAGATATTCCACAACAGCTCATCAATAAACAGCATACGAAATAATCATGTAAATATGTACAAGACGATGTATACCACTAAGATGACCTATTTACATTCTGCAAAGATGTATGGAAGAGGATGTATAACAGTCATGGGACCCCGACATCCTTGCTTATCAGAATAAAGGGGAAGGACAGAGAATATCAGCAAAATGTAATGGGAAGAATAAAGAATACTGGGGAGAAAAACATCTACTGTAGTAAATAGTGACATAAGAGGAAATGTCAGGTCTATTACCATGATATGAAAATCAAGTGATAACATAAAAAGCAGATGATGCAATCATCATTTAATAGTAAGCCCTCACAGCCAGTGTTATTTTAAGCACAACTGGTTTTACCCACAATGTAAGAAAAATTAGGAAGCATTTAAGAGAGATCATTAACAATCCCAAAATGGAAAACTACATAAACAGCCCAAAGCCACTACTTGTGTTAAAGGACGTCCACATTCAAGAGAGTTCTGAAGATAAATAAACTGACACGGCAGCATTTCAATCTTCATACAATCGTGTGTCTTCAAAATGGACAGAGGTGTTCCTGAATTGATAACGGCACCCACACATGCAGAGGTTGAAAGTGGTGACTGAGAGGGTATAGGTCAAATGTCACCTGTGCTATGTCATAAAGTCTAATATACAAGGAAATACTACCCATCACTTCAAGCTATAAGAAACAGGAAAAAAATAAAGTAGAAAGAGCAAAGTAAAAAGCGTATAATCATCATCATCATCATAATAATGATCATCATTATTGGAACAAAATCATTTACCTCTACCGTTCGAACTGCTGGATGATGATCCAGACGATGATGAAGAGTGGGTGGACGAGGATGTACTAGAGGACGAGGTTGATGAAACTGAAGAAGATCTGCTTCGGCTCCGCTTTCTTTTCCTCTTCACTCTCCCTTCAGGGAACGAAAGTTTGATTTTTAGAGGCCAAGGAATAATTAAACAATGTTTTGTCTAAAAGAACAATTTTTAAACCGACAGTTAAAGAGTAAGAAGTAATTTAACATTTGATTAATATGCTGATGCAACACTAAGTGACAGGGCTGAACGTCATTCCAGCAACAAACAGGAACTTCAGGGACAGAATATGACCCAAACAACTTAATTGTTTACATTTATATGGCACTAGGTGGCAGGCATTCCTACCTCACCCTCGGGAAGGACTTTGAACCACCAATGTTGTCTTTAAGCCAGAAGAGTGCCAGGAGGCCAGGAGCATATCATTAATTTTCCATGTAAAGACAGAGTAAACTAAACAGTTGACACATTCTCCCCAGGTTATCACCTGAATATAGAAGTAAAAGAGAGGCTAAGAGAAGAAAATCAATAGCATTGAACCCATATATACGAAACTGCTTCAACCATTTCTTTGCCTTCACATTGGAAGAAGACAGAAGAAAATGAACAGTTAGAGGTACAACAGTAATAGCAATGCGTGATCAGCTGTCAAAAGCTACAAAACTATTTCTACTGGATGTTCCTCCCACATATTCCTCATCATTGATATCTTCCATTCCGTTGGCTGCATCAGAAACCTTTTTCTCGGTAGATGGCGCCATGAGTCGGCCCCTCGATGCCCCTCGACAGCCTCTGTCTGCTCTCGAGCAGGATGTCACTGACTATATATATATAGCACATACTGCGCCCGTTACTTCAGGTCTAGCGTTTCCTCTCTCAAAAGCACAAACGTTTGCAAAGCCACGGAATGACCCAACGATGAAGGAGAGGAAGGTTTAATACAAAGAAATTCTCTTTGAGATGCAGGATAGGAGGGGCGATGAGGAATACTTGGGAGGAGCATCCTGCCGAAAGAACATTACCAGGGCTAGGTAATTTGTTCTTCGAATGGAGTGTGTCCTCCCACGTATTCCTCATCTTTGATAGCCTCCCAAAGCAGTATGTTATTGGAGGTGGGAATAGAGAATGTATCTTTCATTCACGCTGTGTAAAACAGCTTTCCCAAACCTCGCCTCCTGACCCGATACAGAGTCCAGGGAATAACCTTCAGAAATTGGAAAACAATTGGGATCTTAAAGACCTTGTGAGAGCTGGTCCCCTCTTTGGGAAAAACGAATTGGAGGGCAGATGGACATGTCTAGAAGGTCCGGGTACCACGTCCTTCCGGCCCAATCAGGATCACAGTTTTTCCAAACTTCCTCAACCTCCTGATGACAAGAGGAATGACAGGGACTGGAAGAAATGTGTACAGAAGTGGAAAATCCCAGTCCACTACGAATGCATCTCCCAGAGCTCCTCTTGAAGGAAATTCCCTGGTGAATAACAGGTCACACATCCCGTTTACACTGGACACAAACAGATCCACTTGGGGGGTTCCCCAAAGGGTGTAGATCTCTTGAAGGACTCCTGAGCCAACTCCTACTTGTTGGAGATCGTGTTCTACCTGCTCAGAGCGTCCGCTGCCATGTTCTCCTCTAGGTGTATTGCTGATAGGGAGATTCTTCATTCTTTAACTGCCCAAAACTAGCACTGTATTGCCTCTCTGCAGAGTGATAGTGACCCTACACCTCCTCTCTTGTTGAAGTAATGCATGGTCACTGGGTTGTCTGTCATTATCAGGACATTCTCTCCCCGGGCAGAAAGGCCATCATCACTAGTCTGATTGCCCTCAGCTCTAAAAGGTTGATGTGTACTTTGCATTCCGATGAAGACCAACGACCAATGATCGTCAGATCGCTGGTGTGCCCTCCTCAACCTGTGACGGAGGCGTCCGTAACTACTGTAATCTCCGGCTATGGTTGCCAAAGGGTTCTCCGTGCGGGCCCACCACAGAAGATCCTATGCGACCTTGATCAGAACCTGAAGTAGATCTGTCATCTTGCGGGAGAATTGCAACCACTGGGATCTGAGGGCCCACTGAAGAGACCTCATTCTCAGTTGGGCCTCTGGCACTAGAAAACTGTAGGAGAAAATCGAATGCTGTTAGATGTTGGGCACTTTGAAACTTCGCAACCATCTGCTGAATATGCTGAGCCCTCAACTCTAGTGGTGAGGCTCTCCCTGAGGAGATATCTAGGACCGCGCCAATGAATTGAAGCTTCTGAGAAGATATCATGTGGGACTACTTGAAATTTAAGGAGAAGCCCTGTCTGTGGAGAGAGTGGCAAGTGAAGTTGAGACATTCCAGAATCTGTTTGGGAGAATAGTCCCTGATCAGCCAATCGACCAGACACGGGTAGACGTGAATTCCTCCCCTCCTTAGACTTGCTGCCATTACCACCATTAACTTGAAGAAAACCCTCGGGTGGAGTTGAGCACGAGTGGCAGAACCCGAAACTGAAAATTAGAACTGCCAATAGTGAACCTCACTTACTTCCTGTGCTTGCGATGAATAGTACGAGGAAACCAAGGGTATCCTCCCTCCTTTCCCTGGATTAGCCTCCACCCAGGCAGCCAGGGAAAGGCTGAAGCTGACGAATCCTGATCCTGTGGGTGGATCTGTGAGGGTGTACTACCTGGGGGGAGGCAACTTGGGGATAGGAAGTGAGGTACCCAAGGATGAGACATGGAATCAACTTTTCCCTTTCATGATGTTCAGTCAATCCCCAAAGCCTTTATGGGTTATTGTCATTCCTGTCCTTGTTCTCCCATTGCCTTTGACATATATACACACCACTTTGGTACTGAGACGAAGAAGAGCTGAGAAAACCGCACGTCAGCCTCTGATGTCGCCAGTGAGCAGTCTAATGTCGGACAAGCCAACCATCTTGGCGGGAGGTTTAAAAACCCGACGGACAGAGAAGAAGAGGTTGGCTGCAATGGAAGTTCAAATCCCATGCAAGGTGCGGCAGGCGAGATGCTGGAGGGACCAAGCCCTTGCAGAAGACACGCAGCGAAAAGCTGACGGGTGGAAACCTGTGGCGAGCGGCCGCAGCGAGGCAGAGCCAGCGGAGCCGTGCAATGAGACGCGGGCCTACTAAAGCAGACCAGGCTTGGCAGCTAGGCTACGGGAAGCCGCAGAGGAAGCAGGATGAAGCGGTGCATGCAGAAAGGACCGTGGTGGTCCAGAGACTTCCTCCGACGCCTTGGAGACTATCAGTGAATCCACCCCACGGAGGAGGGACCTCGGTGTATGGTGAATGGGCATACATGCCTAGAAAGACATTTGCTTAAGTTTGAACACCGACACAAAGTTGAATGAATGTAAAAGTTAAAACACTTAAAGTTGATGGAAGCAATAAATGCGGATTGAATTAAACGCTACAAGTGAATACAGTGAGATATTCCCTAAAGTGGCAGTGGGAATTTGGAAATCAGCATTGCCTAAGCCAGGAAATGAACTTTATGTGAACTCTTGAAAACAAGCATTGGCAAAGGCAAGGAGAATTGGTGAATGTGATATGTGAAAGTATAGAGACAGCTGGCACACAAAACCTGAGAAGGGCATTAAGAAGTGAAGATAAGGAATTGAATCACTGGGGCAGCATCCTGGCAGAGGAGTGCACCGGGAGGGCCACAAAATGCCCGTCAGCAGATGCGAACTATTGAACTATTAAATCCTGGTAGGGAAAATTGTCAGGTTACAAGTGAAAAAGGATTACAATTAAAGGGGGTGGGGGGAGGGGCAGGCAGGAGAGTTTACCAGGCTTTCTCTAATGTGGAATAAGAACTGTTTTGTTACATTTACTCTTGTGAAGTTGGGCAGGGAAATATACCAGCTTTTAAGTAGATGAACTTTACGCTGTGAGATGTTTTGAGAACTGTGCAACACAAGAGGGGCTGGGACGCACCCCCTGCTTGTCCTTTTTGAAGAGCCTGAGAACGTGGAGAAGGGAGTTCCCTCCTAGAGCGAGAACTGTTGCAGACATTGAAACAATTATAGAACACTTGTTATTTTCAGCTATATCCCTCACACCTTTTGGTCCCATTAATATGTGAGGACAAGAATAGGTTTTGACACAGACAGAACATTGCTTTGGACTTCCTGACTTAGACTGGCCTGCGTTTTAGTTAGGTAGGGCAATTCCCTCTAGAATAGGGCCAGTTAGGCCTTCTCCCTAACCTTTTCATTTAGTAATAAATGTTTATAGCCCAAACGTTATCTCTTGTGGCTGTCTCCCCTTCATGATGCCTTCACAATAGGCACATGAAAGTACATATTCTGAAGGTCCAATGATACCATCCAATCCTGGAGATGGAGGGTCTAGAGGATTTGAGAAAGAGTGCACATCTTGAACTTGTCGTTCCTGAGGAACTTGTTCAAGCATCTCAAGTTCAAGATGGGTCTCAATCCTCCGTCCTTGGGGACCAAAAAATAAGGGAAGTACCATGCCGGTTCCTCTCTGCCACAGGCACCGGTTTTATGACACCTTTCTCCAGCAGGATACCTCACTGGTGGATAATCAGGAGGCCGTTTCAAGAAAGAGAGGAGGTAACCTTGAGCTCGGTTTGCAACGCCCAAGCATCAGAAGTAATAGCCCACCATTCTTTCAAATGAGAACTCAGCCTGCTGTAAGGAAAGGCATGGTAACATCAACGAAGACCGAGATGAATGAGACACAGTTCAAGGGTGTTTACTGAATTTTAAAGGGTTGGTTAAACGCCTATCTAAACCTAAATCCAAGGATGGGAGCAAGCTACAACCATCAAATAATAATAACGCAGTCCTAGTCGAGTCTGTCAAAATAAAAGGCCTAGTCTAATAAACCTATTGCCAATCCTTACTTCTAAATACAAAATGATGTGAAACAGAAGTGTTTGCAAAAAAGGAAACATTTTCAAGAAACAATATGTCAGGGCAGTTGAGCAGTTGGCCTCCCTTCCCCAGGCTTTCAGCACAGGACAAGGCAGCACGCTCAAGCCTCGTGCACACTCTGGCTTACTCAGCACAAGGACACAGTTCAATGGCTCAGCTGGTCTCACCCCACTCTTTCAAAGTCTTTATGAATCAAAAAAAGGATTCTCAAAAAGAAACGTCTCTTGTCAAAACACATGCTTCCTCCGCCTTGAAACAAGGTTCACTTTGCTTATTAAACACACAGTATTACTATCTTTCCCAGTGACTGCTGGTACATGTAGTTCCTTTTGTTACTCGTACAGTTCAATATCTCAGTATCAGGACCTTCTGGCCAAAGTCTCTTTGGCATTGAAACTCTCTCACTGCAGAGGGTCTGATGTAGCAAACAAAACACAAAATGTCCTTTCCTTTGTCAAGATTCTCAGATATATAAGTTCACAATTAGTCTCCCTTCTTCGGGATCGGACCATGGATCCCCCTCGTCCGGGCTCAGATCCTTTTTCACACAATGTTCACAATTTGGTCTCCCTCATCCGGGCTCAAACCATGGATAGCCCTTTTCGGGGCTCAGATCACTTTTGACAACAGAATCAAAGACTTTCGACTCTGCCCAGGATTTTGCTTGACCCATGCAGGACCACTTCGATTTACAATTCTTTACAATTCTAACTTTCAATTTTGGTATTTCTCAGCTGGATACCTAAGAGAGACCTTTGATTGGGCACACAGACGGCGCCGGACCACTCTGTTTCACAGCTTTGCTCTTTTGGACTACAAGTCCCAGAATGCACATTCAAGGTTTTGCTCCCACTTCACCAGTTACAGGCACTTTTGGGATTTACACAAAGTTCTTGACACAACAGGATATCCCGCATTAGCTTCCCTCGAGTCACATGGTCTCCATCTTTTAACCTCAGTGAGGAGGTGTTAGCGGGTCCTCAATGGGGATTCACTCGAGGTAAGGGTCTCATCACCTGACCCTCATCTACCTGGGTTTCTAGAACTCACCCAGGGAGCAAGCACTGATTTCAACACTAACAGAAACATGTAGGTGGAGTTTTGGTTCCCTGGGGCACGGCTCCCCTGCCACATTGTAGCCCCCTTTGTACTCACAGGCTTCAGTGTCTTGGCAGTCAGTCCCCGTTCTGGCTTCCCAAGGTTCTCCCAGCTGCTGACTTCTCCTTCTGGTCTTCACGGTTCCTTCAGCATCCACTGCTTGCTCTAAATGCTGTTTCTGGTTGCTGCTTTTATACTCCCAGCTAGAGTTAATTGGAGTCAGGTATGAGTAGCTGTCCCTCCCTTCCTGACTCTGCATGAGCTGATTATCAGGACAACATGGAGACTGCCGATAGGAATCCATTGCCCATTGATTCCTATGGGTAAGCCTCATGACTACCATCTTCCATCATCTTCGTCCCAGTAGTTGGACTTCTAGAATGAAGTAGAATGAAGTAGAATGAAGTAGGGATTGTGCGAGTTGTAGGTTTTTCCAGAGATCATGGAAAACCCATTTGGGTTTTTTGTCAGGATGAAGGAGGTAAAAGGAGGTTAATGTATTGTGGTGGGTGAATGGATTTTTTTGGGGTTCTTGAGATTTTATAGATGGTTTTAATTTCCCTGCTCATTTTCTCCTTTTTCTTACAGAAAGGTACTGGGGTATGATGGGACTCTGCTGACAGTATCTCAGGACAACTGAGGGGATGTCGGGTAGGGGTGTATCAGAACAGAGGGAATACCATGTCTCACCCGAGGGTGTATCCCCCATAGTCCCAAAGGACCACCTGCTCAGGTGATCCTCCCTCGATCGTCCGCCCCGAAAGATGGGATCCAAGAGCGAAGGCCCTCCCCTGGCCACCTGAACAAAGGATCCCCGGGAATAGTCCAGGAATGGAACTCCTCAGGTTTCTCACACTGCCCGCCACTATGATCCTATGGACCGAGGCCTCAGAGAGGTTTTGGAGTTGTTGTCGTGGCAGATGTAATGAGGCTTTTACGCAAGATTGTATGTAGTAACCCTGTGGGAGACTACACCAGCCTTGTCCTCTTGGCAATAGGGAAACCAACCTTTGGTATAGGTCTGTACTACGCAAGTTGGTAGAGTGACTGAGCAGCCAGACTAATCTCAAGAGGGGTCAATGTGAACTGTAGAGATGTAACAGAGGTTCACAAATACAAGTAGATTTAAATGTACCATGACTCATACAGGCAACGGAAAATTCACCCGAGGTCCCGTTGATATAAAACAAGAATACATTCACAAACCGATTAAAGTAAAGCAGCAAGATACTTCTACTGCACCTAGAAAGAAACAACGCGTGTATCAGAACAAAGCGAGAAACTCACCTACGGCATACCAGCAAGTCCAAACTCTGCAACTAACGATGAATTACACTAAACACTTCTTTTGGAGAGACCTACACTACAGTGCCTCATCATGCAACTCAACGATTATTTCACAAAGATAACCACCAATACCTCCACATAACAAGGTTCTTTCACTCTGCTCATGGAATACTAGAGGGTCCAATCATTTATTCCATAATCTGAATCTGATGGCCTCACTTCTGACACTTAATTCATATGCCTTCAAGAATCTTGGCTTTCATCGTCGCCTGGATGCGATGGTTAAACTATCATGATTAATCCTGCCATCCAACACAAGAAAGGCTGCCCTTCTTCCAGACAGCTCACTATGGTCAAGAATCTTCCAGCCATACGAATAATTGAAACTAAAAATCTAAACCCATGGGCGCAATTTACCATATGCGAATACAACAGGGTCACTCAAGCCATTGATCATACAAATGAGTTAATACCCCAAAAAGAGACGCTTGGGATTTTTAACATATACAATCAACACCAATGTCTTCATCGACTCAGTCTTCACAGCTATTGATGAGGTCCTGTTCACATATCATAAGATTGAACTCATCATTTGTGGGGATCTCAATTTACATCTATTTGACAACAAAGGTAATGTTGTAATGCTAAATCCACTCTCTTATCACGAGCTAACAATTGGTGCAACGAGATGAAGATCCAAACAACGCTCTATAACACACTCTCCCCACATAACCGAACAACCAAGCCAACCTGGTCGAGCGGGACTTATGCAGCTACACTGGACTACATTTACACATCTCTAGCAATTAAAAACAGAACAATACATATTGGAAATGTAACATCCCAAAACAGTGATCATCACATCATTAGTTTAGATTGAGAAACCGTCTGGGCCGGCACAGAGTTCTCCCCGATCACTTAGATGGAAACAAATAAATCGCTGACAAGACTGCGCATCAATCCATGTCAAGTCAACCAGCTTATGGAAAAGTACATTGGCTCCAAGCGACAGTTGCTGAATAAAATAAACTATGAATGGATACTTACTCCATTTCTTCAAAACATAAATCCCACTCATGTAGCCAAGGAAATCCATTCTCACTCCTATAATCCATTAATAGTTGACTACAACAAAAACTACGGAAATAACTCACTTGTCTTAAAAAATTAAACTAACGAATGGAATCACTCTGATGAAAAAGGTCAAACAAAAACATAGAAATTGGGTAAAGAATGCCAAAGCTTTGTTACTTAAAAAAGATGCCGAATCAGTACTCAACATGCTTAAAATCGCACAATTCAAAAGGCCTATGGAATTTACTAAATGCACAAAATGGCCAACAAGAAAAACGGACACAGGTATTTCCAGAAGATATCTAGCTAGCCCATTTCTCAGCCATCTATACACGAAAGCCCAGCAATAATAACCCTAAATCAGTAGCTCGAGTTGAAATCAAATGGACAGCGATATGGGAACAAGAAGCTATCCTGTTACTAATAAAGAATCTAAATGCCTCAAGAGAACCCGGCCCCGACGGCCTTTGTAATGCCATCATTAAACGGAACCCAGCTGAATGGGCAAACCTATGAACACATCTATTTCAACATAGAAAAATGCAAACAAATACCAAAGTCTGCAATCTTGATTCCAATCTATAAAAATGGTGACCGAAACTTATCAGCCAATTGCTTTATTGGACCCCATTTGCAAAATATTCACCACGTTACTGTTAAAAAAATCTTAACATCTGGATTAAAGATAAGCGATTCGAAATTCCCCAAACTAGCTTCATCAAAAACACAGGAACCAACGTCAATCTTCTGATGTGAAAAATCCTTAAACATGAAGCGCTCTTAAAAAAAAAGGCCCACCTATGCCGCCTTTATCGATTTAAATGTGGCCTTTGGCTTGGTTGACAGAGAAAAACTTTGGTAAAAATTGAGACTGTGGAGCTGTCCATCAGATATTATAGAGCCGATCAAACAACTATACACTAATACCATCATCAAAATTAGGCTCTCCTGTGAAGGAACTCTATCCCGATTGATCGATGCTAACAATGGCTTGAAGCAAGGCTGCCCCTTGGCAGCAACCGTATTCAATCTATATACCTCAGACCTGCCCTAGGAAGATCGCTTCAGTACAGCCAACCCACCGAAACTTAATGCCATACCTGTGCCACATTTATTGTATGCAGATGACATCATGATCCTAGACCTCACTCCAATAGGCCTACATAGAAGCCTCTCCCAGATGGAGATTTATGTGAAGCAGAATGATCTAGAGATCAACACAACCAAAACCAAGATCATGTCTCTGACCAACAACAGGCAATCCAAACAGAAAACAACATCATTCTTCATGGATAATAAAAAACTCTAATGGAAAACCTCAATCAAGTTTTTGGGAATTCTCTTGAATCATTCTGAGATAGAAAAAGATGGTCCCACAGCTTCGAATTA
The DNA here is from genome assembly GCF_040938575.1 of Ambystoma mexicanum. Classification (NCBI taxonomy): domain Eukaryota; kingdom Metazoa; phylum Chordata; class Amphibia; order Caudata; family Ambystomatidae; genus Ambystoma; species Ambystoma mexicanum. The sequence goes on along the minus strand of NC_090928.1, from coordinate 965,169,419 downwards.
AGACAGCCTCCTTGGCCTAGCAAGGTTCCACAATCCACTTCAAATATGGGAAGTTTTCGATGAAACCAGTCATAACATTTTACCGACAATAGGTGAGTGCTATCATCACGTACGGGAGTGAAACCCTGATTAACATCGATCGAGCCATTTGGGATACGCTAGAAGGCACCTTCTGGCAGGAAATCCTAAAACGGCCTTACTCATTCCATGTGGTAAGAATCCAGCATGAGATAGCCACTCAATCCCTCAGTTCCATCGTCATCTGGAAAAAACTTGATTTATACAGAAAAATTGCAAACAATAATGATATTCTGGCTCTCGACATCCTCCGTACCAGAGAGAATTCGACAGCTGACACGGTGCTCAAGGTTTGGAAAACCGCCATAGAGCAACTAATGAGGGAAAACGACATAACTTTGGAGTTTCTGGTCAATCGTCCACAATCAGCAAAAAAAAATGACTGCTACAGAACGATTGGATAAAGACTATCGCCTCCAAAAATAAATACAAAATGAACATAAATTGCGATACAGACATTAGATCCATCAACCAGATCCCTGTATATCTAGCTATTTTCCCTGTTCGAAACATCAGAGATCGTTTTCTCAGATTTCATCTGACTATCCTACCTACACGTGAAGCTCTCACCAAATGCCGAAATCAATGGCATTCTGCCGCTTTTGCGAACAAGAAGACATTGTTGAAACCTTATTCCACATCATAATGGAGTGTCCCATGCTTATGGAAAAAAGAAACCTATTTAGAGAAAGATTCTCGAATCATGCGTGTTGTAGAACTCTACACGAGCGTTGGGCCCAGATATTGGCAGGCACCAATAAAAACTTGATAATTACCATTATTCATTTTTGGAACAATATAACTGGAAAAAAACTGTTTCAGCCACTCATTGAGTGAAAGTTAATTACTGTCTGTTTTAGTCCCTTAACTTTAACCTGTGTTCTTTTCTGCTGTTTTTGCTCGTTTTTCTTTTTTCTTTTTATTCCATGTTGATAAAGTATAAATGAAAGTTTTGTAATCAAACTATATCATTTTAAACAGAAAAAAAAATACAAGTAGTCAAACTCAAGGTTTCTTATTAAAATAATGATTTATTAATGTGTCAGTTTTAAAATTAGCCTTCTTTAGAAAGGGCAATTGGTAACAAGAAAAATACACTTAAACAGAAGATACAACTATTGGAATTTCAAGGCCTAGAGTTTCAGCCAAGGGATAAGCCCAAATTTTGAGGCTCTTACAATGTTGCCCTAGGGAATATGTTAGAGTAGAATTAGGTTTGGCATCTCTAGCAATAGTTAAGATTCACAGTGCATGCTTATTTGTTAACATTATGACTGGCAAGCAGGATACTATATTAGCAGCTTTAAAAGCCTGGAAAGGGAGAGGCTCAAAATATATAGCAATGTTTAAGTGACGGAATTAGGAACCGTTTTAAGATATTGGGGTGTGGAGTGACCTGAATAAACACATTAAAGAAGGAAATACAGTAATGTATTGTAAAGAAATCAAGAGAAAGGTTGTAGTATGAGATTGAAATGAGAACGGGTTATCCCTGATAAAGAAATTGGCTTACGGATATTTTAAATATTTACCAACATATGGCCATAGTATTTATTATGTAATTCTAGTCCCTGATAGAAATATTTGAAATCTTTATATGAGATTTTTTTTTAATATATGGGAATCATTGGAACTTGTTGGTACTTGGAAGAATCTGCATCAGTTACTGTTAGGTAAGAATTGGTGCAGTCAAACTGTGTGAGACTACACAACACTTTTCTGTTTGGAATTAGGTAACCCACCTTTTGGTATAGGTCTGTTCTACACAAGTTGGTAGTGTGACTGAGCATCCAGGCCTGTCTCAAGAAGGGTAAATGTGAGCTGTAGAGCTGTACAAATGAAATCCGTAAATACAAGTAGCCAATTAACACTTACACTCAAGGTTTCAGTTATAAATATTTAATTAACATCAATTTTTAAATAAGCGTTCGTTAAAAAGGCAATTCATAACAATGTACATATACTTTAAAATTACTTTTCAGAATCAAAACAAGTTAGTGGATAATCTTTGGATATGCTCCTTACACATTTCCTATACCCTGAGGCGACGTCAATCACAAGGACATTAATGGCATTTATATATCACACTAGTAAACTGTGCAGATTCTGAGGTTGCAGAAAGGAAAGGTTAGGGAAGGAAAAAGGTTAGGCAGCTTCTCAGTGAATGAAAGGACAACTAACTCTTCCAATGAAATTTAGATAAGCCTTTCCCAGCAGAAACAGTATACAACAAGCTACCACCTATGAGGAACAAACAGTATCAAAATCAATGGACTATAAGAGTCTTAAGGGAGCGAGGACACCCACAGTCAATTGGGACACAGTCTATCGGTCTGATGTACTTCTTAGATCAAAGTCTTGCACAAAGTTAGAGAGTTTTTAGACAAATCACCTGTAGGGTCACAAGCTGTAAGAAGAGAGTTGAAATCAACTCGAAAAGATAAGCCAAATGCAATTCCCAAATGAGAAGAGCACGGCTAAAGGCAATAAGCTAAGTACCCCAAGCCTAAACAGTACCTCTGGTTTGAGGAACAGTGGTCCAGGTGGATTCTGATTTGCTACAGCGGTGCAGACCCTTCTTCCTGAGCCTCAGTCATGGGGACAAGAGGGAGGACGTCTGGAGGGCTCCTGCGGCGGTACTTGGGAGGTCGTCGCCAGCTATGGGGTCTTTTCAGTTCAGCGACACTTCGCAGTTTCAGCATTTAGCAAACAGCACAGTTGCGGATTTTGGACACTGGTTTCACTCTCTTTGAGCCCTCGGTCCTGCACTCTGGTAAGGGGATTCTGTATCTGGAGGTCCTGCTTCTGGATGGTCCTTAGGAGTCTCCTGGAGCTTCTAGCAAGATTCATTCCGCGGCATATGTTGCACTCGACTACGGACACTCGACCCCTGGCATTAGGCTCTCACATTAACGAAGAAGCACAGCAAGTCAGGGATGGTGGTCCAGTGGAGTTCGTCTTAGGGTTAGTTGGTCCCACTAACCCAAGGGGAGAAGTTGTTCTGTCCGGAGCTTCTCTGTCTAGGTGAAAAAGGAGTTCAGCACTGCAGCAGGGCTTCACCGGGCAATTCAAAAGGTCCAGGAGGTTGCAGCAAGTTTTGTTCACAGTGTCTTCGTCGGTTGTTTCTCCCAGTGGTCGACACTGCCAGTAGTCCCAAAACCCTCACCTTTTAAGCAGGTTTCTCCCATTCATGCGCAGCCTAGGCTGTCAATCACACAGCAGGGAGGCTGTCCTAAAAGGACAGCCAGCCAGCCAGCCAATCAGGACTAGTTGCATTCAGGCATTCCTAGAGACAAAGGAGAGGGGAGTTTCGGGACCCTCCGTCACATCCTGTCCTTCCAGACACACTGGAGCCAGAGGCGGGCATCAAGCCTGAAGCGCGCCAATTGCAAGACAAACAAAGGTCTCAAACCAGTCTCAACGCACAGAGTAAAACCCAAGAAAGACCTCACAAACAGAAAATGGCAAAAAAAGAAGACGGGGGGCATTTGACAAAATGATCATCCATGGGTGCTGTACTGCAGCTGAGGGTTCAGCCTACGGTACAAAAGCACAATGGTAGGAAAATTAAACCACTGCCACTGGCCATTTAAAGTAGTGAGGGTAACATAAAAATGTTACATGAGAATGTAGGATATGGGGCTACTAGGTTATCCTCCCAGCACTCCACATCAAATGGTGTGTGCTGGACCTACAAAGAGAAAAGGTAAGTAAAGTAAATTTCACTTTACTTCACACAAGAAAAGGTATTTAAACCTTATGAGAAATCTAAAGGGATTTCTCTTTGACACTGCACTGAAGGTGCTGTGCGTCACCATACAAAAAGCAGATGCCTGTTAGGTTTGTCAGACTCCAGAAACAGTGAAAACACAAAATCCAAATCAGGTAAAACACACGAGAGTGAGAAAAAAGGTCTCACTCACTCCAGGGTGAAAATTAAAAAGACCTAAATCCAGCGAAAGAGCTGGGGGTCTCTAAGGTTGAAGGAAATTAGCACAGAAATGAAAATTCTCCCTAACAGTTAGAATGACTGTTTGGATTTTGTATGTTGACAGGCTTAATAGAACATTTGCAACATCTTGCAATTGAGTGTGCAGGTTTGAAACAGCACACAACAAACTATTTTAAAAGCATGTAATCACTTATAATCAGTTACATTGGGTAGTATATGTTGGGTTGTCAAGTGCCTCTTATTCTTACTCTTGCAGGATATTTAGCTGGACCATTTAAAGATAATAAACAAGCCTGGAATGTGTGAATGTGAGCCATAGAATAGGATTATTTATTAATGAGCATTATAAATCTTAAAAGGATTTTTGTATAGTTTAAGAGTTTACTATGGCAATATTAATTGTAAAGAAGAACTTTATGGGTGATTTGAATTGTACGTTTGAATGATACTTGTTTGTAGAGAAAGGGTGTATAAGGTTCTATGTAAACTATTTGAAGCCGATTAATTCTTAAAAAACATAGCAGCCTTTATTTGGGACTTCCTACCAAACTGATCCGTGCTGTGCATAATTAAATCTATATATAAGGGTAGGGCTGGATGGGGTTGACCCATAACAGAAAAAAAGATTGCCAATAGGTTGATCAAGATAACTCACCAAAACCTGCAACCTTCAAAAATAAAACAATGTAACACGTAGAAATGACACCGGCAGAGGATCCAAGACGCAAAGACCAGACTCCTCTTAAGGCTCCAAAGGTTAGAATGTGTTGCATTAGCTCACAGGCTCCAGGTGTCGTGCCATATCACCTTGCAGTCCCTGTGTGGTTCATAGAACCCTGCATGCTATCCCTCACACAGTGAGAATTTCATTTGTTAAGTATGTTTCCCTCTAAATGCTGCAGTAAACAGCAAAATCCCTACTTAAGATGACAGGGTAGATTTGCCTGTGGGGTAGTTACCAACACAAGAAAGTTAGCAAAGCAGCTGCAGATTTCTTTTTTTATTTTTTTTAATTTGTTTATGGTTGTCAAAACCTTTACACATTTTGTCACATCATACAACATAACCAATTAACTTAAAAAAGGAAAAAGAAAAAACCCCTTGAGTTCCATTGTAAGAACTTCCTACACAGGGATCTCCATCTTTTCCCACACTATAAAAACCCATGTCCATTTCATCTATTCACCAACCCCTATCTTCTTTTTTCCCACTTGACTACTTTATGGCTCGTCCTCTGGTGCATTTGTCATTCATTTCATACTTCCTTTCCGAAAAAAACCCTCCCTTCTCTTCCCCTCTAATCGGTTTAGGTAAGGAATTTCAGGGCCTTCAATAATTCAACCACTGCCGCTGTTAACTGTACTTCTTGGCCTGAAATCATTCTGTTCCAGATATGGTCTGATAGAATCCCATTCTCTCTGTGGACCAGATTACGAAACTTAGACAGCCTCACAGCCCATGTTCCTTTGCATTCCATTAGCAGATGATAAAGTGACTGGTTTGAGGCGTAGCGCAGATGTTACACAGCTTGCTTGCTTGCTTGATCCCCTGGTTTGCGCATGCTCAGTACCTCCCCAGTGGGGACACGATTCAATTTTACCCTTTAGACTACCTTTGCCTGTCTAACACAAATGCATTTTCCTCATGTTCGTACCAAAACTCCAAAACAGCTTTCCCACCTTTCTAGACAAATGAAAAACATGAAAAGACTTAAAAAATGTTAATTCAAAAATGTAAATTCAAAATGCAATGTTCCCATTCTCCTAATCCCTTGTTGCACATTTTTATAACATGACGCTCTGTGCATGTAATCACTAGCTGTAAGAGACACTTTCAGAGGCTTCCTCAGTGACTGTGGTAGCTTACGGCTGATTCAGTTCTTGATTGCATTGCTTCCATCCATAATCTTAACACATATCTCAATTACAGATTTTAGTACAAATATGACATTATTTATGCCTGCGCGGAGGTGGCTCTTCTGCTGCAGGAGTCGCATGCAGGTTCACAAAAGGTTTAAGTTGCCCACATGGCTACTGTTATGGAGAATTCTCATTTCTGTGTTAATTCCCATCTACCTTAGAGACCCCTAACTCTTTTGGTGGACTTTATGACTTAATTTCTTATCCTGGAGAGAGTGAGACCTTTTCCACACTCTCCCATGTGTTTTTATCTGATTTGGACTTTTGGTTTTGGAGTTTGACAAATTCCATAGGCATCATCTTTTGGTATTGTGACACACGGCACCCTCAGTGCAGTGTCACAGAGAAGTCCTTTGGATTTCTCCAAGGTTTAAATACCTTCCCTTGGATAAACTACTGTTTCCAAGAGTAGCAAAAGTGAAATTGACTTTTACTCAAGTTTTTCTCTTTATAGACCCAGCACACACTATCTTACATAGAGTGCTGGAGGGGTTACTTAGTATCGGCTTATGTCTACCTTCTCATGTAACATTTTTATGTTACCCTTTCTACAATTAATGGCTGGTGGCAGTGGTTTATTTTTCCTAGCATGGTGTGTTTTTACCGCAGGCTGAATCCTCAGCTGCAGCATTGTACCCAAGGGTGCCCATTTTGTCAAAATGGCCCTGGTCTTCTTTGTTCGCCATTTCTTGTTGGAAAGGTACTTCTTGAGATTTACTCTGCGTGCCAAACCAAGTCTGGCCCCTTTGTTAGTTTTGTCTTTGGCGGGATTCACTGGTGAAGCCCACCTCTGGCTCCAGCGTCTCTGGCAGGGCAGCAAGCAAGGGAGTTTCCTGAAACTCCCTGTGCTTAGTCTTCTTGGTTACAGGAATGCACCCAAAGGTGATTGGCCGACTGGCTGTCCTTGGAGGACTGCCACTCTGTTGTGTGAGTGACAGCTAGGCTGCGAATGAATAGGAGAGAATTGCATAAAAAGGCATGGTCTTTTGCAAGGAAGGCAGAGTCGACCACTGGACGAAGGAACCGAAGAAGAAACTGGAAGTGAAGCTAGCTGCACCCTCCTGGACCGTTGGTTTGTCTGGTGAAGCCCTGCTGCAGTGCTAAAGCTTCGAATTTCTAATCGACTAGAGAAACCCAGAAAGGACAACTTCTCCCCTTGGGTTGGTGGGACCAATCGATCACAAGACTAACTTGACTGGAACCCCTCTCCCTGCTGGATGTACTTCTTCGCTGCTGTTGGTACCGAGTGCCAGGGGGCAGGAAAACCAGAATCGAGTGCAGTGCTTTTAAGTCAGACCCGAGCTCCAGGAAGATCCTCCGGACTCCCTCGAAACAGGACTAACCAAATCTAAGCCACTTCAACAGAGTGCAGGACCACAGAAGCAAGGAAAGTCCACAAGGTGTCCAAGAACCGCGGTGGTGCTATTTGCGAGTAGCTGTAATCGAGAAGTGCTGCTGATTTGGAGTGTGCCTATTGCTGCTGCCAACCTTCAAACCGTAGTGCAGGAGTCCCCAGACGCCCTCCCTCTTGTCCCCACGACTGAGGCCCTGGAACAACATGATCTGCGAGACTACGACAGGAACAGAAGCCAGCTGGAACCTTTTCTTCAGACTCAAGGTACTGTGTAACTAGGGGTACTTACCTCTTGTTGTGTGTAGCTTGCTTGCTCTCACTGGATACATGCATGTGCTGCCCTTTGCAGAGTCGCTTGCATCTTTGCTTCTCACAAGCCTCCCAGCTTGTGGCCCAACAGTGATTCTTTTACTACAAAAACTCTTTTAACATTGTGCAAGACGTTTGTTTTATCTTCAAGAAGTGCCTCAGCTCCCCTAGACTTTGCTCAATCGACATTGGCTGTCCAGGCCCCTGCAGACTCTTCTTACCCTCTGACTTTGTGTTTATCTGTCCCTCATAAAGTCATACATACCTTAATTGTATAGCTGGGAAAGGGTTAACCTATATTTCATTGGAGGATTGTGAAGTAAGTACCCGTTTGGAGAAACCTGTTAACCTTTGTTTCCTTCCCTAACATATATCTTTTTCCATAACTCGAGTATTGCATTTAAGTGTTAACGTGATATATCAATTTGCACAGCACCATAGTTATTGAAGACACCTGGGGGTTTAGGAAGTGTGTGTGTGTGCGACATCCCTAAAGGTTATCTGCTTACTTATTTCAACTGAATGAGTGGATTATTGAAGTATATTTTATTGTTGCCAATTGCCCCTTCTAAAGAATGCTTATTTTAAACTGACTGTTAAATGAATAAATAACTATTTTTATCAAGAAAACGTGAGTAAAAGTATTATTTGAATACCTGTCAATGTGATTCTCTAAGTTACATCTCTAAAGCTCACATTGACCCCTTGAGATAAGCCTGGCTGCTCAATCACTCTATCACCTTGTGTAGTACAGGCCTATACCAAAGGTTGGGTTACCTATTGCCAAGAGGACAAGGCTGGTGTAGTCTCCCACAGGCTTACTACATACAATCTTGCCTAATAGCTACACCCATTTGGCTTCAATCTCAAGGACGTTGGCTACGCTGCAATGATGATCCTCAAAGATTGTGAAAGAGGTCTGTGGTTGCTTCTTGCATCCATGAGATCAGTCAGCCTTGGGTTGATAAAGCCATGTATAAAATAACACTGCCCTATAAGACAATGACAATTTTCTCATGAAGCAAAAAGCAAACATTTTAGCTAATGTGTATATATATATATATATATATATATATATATATATATACATACATACATATACACACACACACACACACACACACACACACATACACACTGCATTGCAGTGGCTCCACAGCCTACTTTTTTCCTCTCATCTTGCTAGGGCCAGTGTGTGTTTTGTCAAATTCCAAGCACTCTGGATGGCCTTTGAAAATGCACCAGAGAGTGATCCCAGAGAAAAGTCCTCTCTTTAACATTGGGCCCATATATACCATGGAGTACTGCTCAGACTCAGGACCAGCTTTACGCTTTGCCAATCAGAAGCTGGTCAGCCTCCCCATTTGTTTTCTACGACAGTCTCACTTCTGGTTAACTTAAAACAAGTCCCAAGCATGAATTATCAATCTTTGTACACAAAGGTTGTGTGGGACTTTGCAGCAACCCCTAACAAGAGCCGTAAAGACACTTCTAAAATCTTTTCTGAACTGCATTAATTACAGGTAACCTGCATCACTTCATGTATTCATCTTCTACAAGATATTTAAAAAGTTATATTTCCACTCTATGGTTATGCCATTATCCAAAGTGATACTGTGACCCTGTATTCTTGTCGACCCGCTGCCCTCCCAAGAGTTGACCATGACTGCTCGACCATTGATATCACTAGGTAAGCAAGAAAAGATTAGGAAACCACAGAGGGTTGGGGGATTCAGCACCTTTTTTATCAAAACTCTGTGGTGGATCGAAAGCATGTATGTGGCTACATTAAGTGCATCTATTGCATGAGAGGAATTCTGCAAAAAGATAAGTACATGTTGAGAGATACTTTATCTGAGAAATATTTAATAACCTGCCCAGATAACACATATGTATGAATTAGTTACATTCTTGAGCTACCTAGAACCTGTTTTACGGTAAGATAAGGGTAAACAAAAGAGAAAAAAGAACTGGGAGGGCAAAAACTGAGGTTTACCTATCAGTTATTAGAGACGGGAGGAAGAAGGAACAGTGCAAGAAAAGCTTAAATAAAACAACAAAAAACGCATATGTTGTTAGATGAAATGTACACAATATAATTTAATTGCAAAATTAATGACAAGTTTGAATTCAGCGAATGATATTCAGGTGAAATAATAGATCAGTTTTCACATTGTCCGAGATCTCGGAAGGAGAAGAACAAGTTACTTTCTTACCTGGTAACGTTCTTTCGATGCGATGTTCCTCCGACGTATTCCACATCTTTGACATTGATTACCACAGCTGTGCTGCTTCGGAAAACTTTTTCGGCATAGGCGTCCTGCGTCGATGACATCGATACGCTCCCTCGAGGACCTCCTCCGACGGTACCGGATGTTATATGTAGGACGCACCATGCCCGTAGCCTCAGTTGTATTTATTTCCCCCAGAACCTGTGGCACCAATCTCCCGCCAGTATTACTACAGAAAGCCTTGCGGAAACGGAAACTGAAATCGCATAAGAAATTCTGTAGAGGGGAGGGTACGATGTGGAATACGTCGGGGGAACATCCCATCGAAAGAACCGTTACCAGGTAAGAAAGTAACTTGTTCTTCGAGGGGATTGTGTCCTACGACGTATTCCACATCTTGGACAGACTCTCAAAGCAGTACCAACATAAGGAGGTGGGAAAAGAATGTAGACATTTTTAGGATGCCCAATCAATTTGCAGAATAGAGGACTGCCTTACCAAAGGCAAAATCCTGCCCATGGATAGAGTCGAGGGAATAATGTTTCACAAAAGTATGGACAGAAGCCTATGTGGCCGCTTTGCAAATATTGGGAATCGAACTCCCCTCTGTAATGTAGTGGAGGCAGCCATACCCCTAGTAGAATGAGCCCGTACGCCTACAGGAGGGTCCTTTCCCGCCAAACGATAACACTCAGAGATCGTCAAAATGATCCATCTAGACAAGGTCTGTTTGGAAACAGCCTGACCTAAACGCCTTCCAGTGTAACCAATAAAGAGCTGATCGTCCACTGAAATCCGTGAGAGCTAGAAACCCAAAGCTCTCCTAGGTTCCAACCTATGGAGCCTCTCCTCTTCCTTACCAAGATGTGGAGGAGGATAGAATGCCGGAAGAATTACCTTCTGGGTCAGATGGAATTCCGACACAACCTTCGGAAGAAAAGAAGGCCTTACCCTAAGGACAACCCTGTCCTTATGGAACACAGTGAAGGGTGGTTTGGCGGAAAGTGCCTGCAACTCACTCACTCTGCGTGCGGAAGTAACCGCAACTAAAAATACAGTTTTGAAGGACTCCCCACCATGGACCGGCTGACACAGTCCGCCACGTTCAAACCCGACTGAACGGTTTCACACATGGCATCCTTGCCATCCTGAACGAGGGCAACAAAACCATCCCGTTCCACCCCTTCAGGAATAGGTTTAACCGCCATCGACACACAATTCCACAGAATGTGCGTGAATCTTGCAAGGGCACAAACGAGTTGGCTGCATTTAAAGCCATACCCCTAGAAGAAAATACCTTCTTCGCCCAACCATCAAAGCGTTTGTCATCCCTATCAGGAGGGATTGTAGGGTATGCAGCCTGCTTTGTTGGGGCCGTAGCCGCCTGCACCACCAAACTCTCCGGAGTAGGGTGTGTAGACAAATAGCAGGGGTCACCACTGACTGGGCGGTATTTTTTCGGCAACAACTTATTCACTGCCGGTAGACTTTCCAGAGCAGTCCAAGCCGCCGCCACCCTTCTTTGTAAGGCCATATGAAATGGCAACACCGGGTCAGTGGGTGGACCTTGGTCCAAGATATCTGTCAGGTCATCCTGCAGAAAATCCACAGGTGGAGCAGACCACCCCAGATACTCCATCACCCTCGACATGAGGCACCTGTACGAGGAGTCAGCATGTGTACCAGGCTCAGGCCTGCCAAACTCAACCTCCGGGGAGGTATCAAGAACACTGGCGTCATGTAAAAATTGACGAAGGTCTTCCAATTGGCTATGACCAGACAACAGGTCATCCGGAACCTCAGGAGGCACAACCCCCTCTTCCTCAGACCCTTCCTCTACCTCTGAAATATACTCCAAGGGTTGGAACAGGTCCACCCTGGGGGTCAAGCACAGGCTGTACAGACTGCTAAGCACCTTTCATGGAGCTTCCACAGCTCTCCGGGGCACCTCCGGCAAGTTCTCATCAAAAGGCATCAAGGGTGCCGATGGGAGTGACTTCAACAATGGCGTCGAGGCCGGAGCCCCAAGCGTGTCTTTCGACGGTCTCGGCGCCGATGACGTTGACGACTCCCTCGACAGACATGGCGCCGAAGGCGTCGATTCCTTCTTCGAAGGCCTCACAGGCTCCAACGGTCTCGACGGCGTCGAGTACCGGGACCTGGAGCGGGCACGGTGGTGATCATCCTTGTCCGATCGGGACCGCGACGGTTCCCGATGATCGCGCCGACTGCCCGAGCCCAGCCCGTTCCTTGACGGCTTCTCTCGAAGGTGCAGACGGAACGGTGCCCTGCGATTCGAAAATCACCATCATCTGCCGGCAGAATTCCGCCCATTCAGCCGGCAACGAGCGTTTCGTGGGACAAGCCACCCGCCATCTGGTGGAGTCCTCAGACGATGAAGGCGACCGGTAACGGCTCTCGCGTGAATGCCTCGAAGAGGCAGAGGACTGGCGGGACCTTCTGGACTTATGCCGACGCGAAGAGTCGCCCCTCGAATCATCGGTCGAAAGTCCAGCAGACTTCGACTTACAGGGTTTTGAAACCCTACCTACCGACAACAACTTCTTCCGCTCCCGCAAGTCCTTCGATGTCAAAGACTGGCATTCATCGCAGTCATTGGTGGCGTGGCTCTCGCCGAGGCACCAAAGGCAGATGTCACGCGGGTCCGTAAGAGACATCTTGGAACCGCAGTCCTGACACTTCTTGAAGCCCGACTTCGGGGTAGCAGAAGACAAAGACATATTCTCAATACAACGATAGAACCGATACAACAAGAGAGAACCGAGGCGCACCGACATTTCGAAGTGAACACGTTCACGGATAAAACGGAACTGAGGCTACAGCGTTGTGCGTCCTAGATAGAACATCCGGTGATCGCCCATCGGAGGAGTTTGTCGATGGAGCATATTAACGTCATCTAAAAGTGTGTCAGAGTTTGTAGCAGTAACATGTTTCCTACTGTTAGGGGTGTTTTCATAAAGTCCTACTGGAAAAAAGACTTTATTAAGCTATCCCAGTGGTTTGTAGATCACCCAACTCTTAGTATCAGTCTGTACTAGCTCAGGATCTTGGTAGTGTGGCAGAGCAGTCAGGCTTATCTTAAGAGGAAGATGCGGCAATCTCTCAAAATGTTTTCGCTCCTTTCAGCTCCTTGCCCTCCCCCCCCCCCCCAGCACTGGAACTCCATTCCTCTCTCTATCCGTTCCATCCCCACCTATTCCTCCTTTCGTGTCTCCTTGAAATCTCTTCTTCTCTACTCCCCTCCATGACACTCTTATCCCCTACTTCCACCTTCCCCTCTCCTCCCTTTTACCCTCCTCTTCTTTCCTCTCTCTCCCTGCTGCGTTCCTCTTAAGTCCCCACTCCTCTCTCGTCCTCAGGTCATTCCTCTTCCTGTTCCCCACTTCCTCCCCCTTCTCCCTCGTTTATCTTCACTGGCAAATTGTTCTACCTACTGTATTACTGGTTGCATTCATATTTTGTAATTGCTTCTACTGTTGTTATTGTATCCTTGTTGTTATAATGTAAAGCGATTTGGCGTAAAGCGCTATATAAACACAATAAACAAACAAACTATAGAGTTTTGGGAGAGATACTTAGAAGTGTAGTTAACTCAAGGATATAGCAAAAACAATCTTAAAGGAGGATCCAAAGGGTCCACAGCAACACTGCCCATAAGGAGCTGTGTGCTGCAGTAGTAAAACCCAGATGCCTTTAATGGCTATGGAGCAGACAGACTCCATAGTACAGGTAGAATACAAGGAATAGAGTTCCAAAAGACAGAGCCCATAAGAATTAATGAGTGGAGAGAGGCTCCAACATTCAGGATTAAAGGAAAAAGGTCCAGAAGTCCAGCAAAAGGTGATGGGGGTCTCACTAGAAGAGGGGATGAAGCACAATAATGATACACCTCCCTAACACTCGTTCCCCCAGACTAGGGACAGGAGGATCTAGTCCACTCCTGGATGGCTCCCTTGATCCAGTTGGTCGTACTTTCTGGAGAGACCATAAGCATTCTTATGTTGGGTTACTGACCAGTGATCAATAGTGAAGTCAAAGCTTTGTATGCTTATGGACCACCTGAGCAGTTTGGGGTTTTCTCCTTTTATCTGCATCAGCCACCTTAAAGGTTGGTGGTCAGTTTGAATCTTGAAAGTAGTTCCATAGAGGTATGGTCTGAATTTATTCAGGGCCCACACAATAGAAAAATATTCATGTTCAATGGTTGCCCACCTGGTTTCCCTATCTTTTAATTTTCTACTAATAAAGTAGATGGAATGCGCCCTGCATTTGCTATCAAATTGTCTCAAGACTGCTCCTATCCCTGTGTTGGAAGCATCTTGGACTAGGAAGGCCCAAGTGTAATCTGGAGCTTCAGCACTGGAGCTTTACAGAGGGCATCTTTCAGCCCTTGGAAGGATTTGTCACAGTCCTCATTCCACTTGACCTTTTTAGGGTACTTGGGAGAGGATATGGTATTCAGAGGTACACTATCACCAGTGTCAATGTTATGCTAGCCCCAAGGGGTCAGGCCTGGTGTAAGTGAGAACAGAGGGGCAAAGTGAATTAACAAAGCTCTGCACTCCTCCTGTAGCTGTATTGTCAAATTATTAGAGAGTTTCACCCCTTCGACTGACCCATCTGAAGGGTGTCTCCTTAGAGGATCTGGGAGAGGCTCACTCTCCTCTTCTTCTTGATCAGAAAGAGCAAAGCTCCCATCTCTGGTCTGGAAACACAGGCCTTTAGACGGTTGGCATGAAAGACCCTACGGGCCTCCTTGAGGTTTTCCAAGTCTACCAAGTAATTGACCTCTCCAGGTTTTCGCCACAACTTTGAAGGGTCCAGTCCATTTGTCCTGTAAGACCCTCCGTCTTACTGGGATCATAATGAGAACGTGCTGGTCCGGAGTAAACTCCACCATGTTTGCCTTCGGGCGTGCCATTGCTTAACCAGAGCTTGACCAGCTTTCAAATTCTCACTAGCCTCTCATCACAAGTGCCATCCTCTGTCTGAGGCCAAGCACAGTCAGTAATTCATACTGGCTTGAGGGAAGGAGCACTCTCCAGACCCTCTTTAATCGGGGCCAAAGGGCCTCTGGCTGGATGACCATAAATCAACTCAAAGGGGCTAAATCCCACTCCAGGTTGAGGAACTTCTCTGTAGGCAAATAGAAGGATGGCATAAGTTCCCACTTTCTTCTAAGTGGTTCTTCCAAAGCTCCAATCATGCTCTTCATGGTTCTATTAAACCTCTCTACCAACCCATTTGTCTGAGGGTGGTAGGCAATTGAGAACTTGTTGGTGACCCCACAGGTTTTCCACATGGCCTACACATAGTGGGACATACAACTCGACCCCCTGTCGGCTACTGCCTCCTTAGGAAACCCTACTCTGGTAAAATATACCAAGTAGGGCCTTAGCCACTGCCTGAGCAGAAACAGTTATTATTGGAATTGCTTCAGGGTACCTGGTGGCATGGTCCACCACAATCAATATAAATCGGTTGCCTGAAGATGTTGGAGGGCCTAGGGGACCAGCAATGTCAATCCCTACCCTCTCAAAAGGATCTGCCACAACTGTGAGAGGCACTAAGGGTGCCACATACTTGGCTCCACTCTTACCAGATAACTAGCAGGTGTGACAACTCCTACAGTAGTGTTCTATGTCTGCACCCATCTTGGGCCAAAAGAAGTACAGGTAAATCCTCTCCTTGGTCCTCTTAGAGCTTAAGTGACCAGCCAGGGGGACTTTGTGTGCTAACTGTACGGATCTGGGTCTTAGTTCCTGGGGGACCACTAGTCTTCTGAGGTCTCCTGGAGTAGACTCCATTAACTCACTGTATAGAAGACCATCTTCCCAGTATAGCCTATGCTTCCCACAGTCTTGCTCTTCACTCTGGGAAGCTGCCTGCTGACGCAGTCCTTCTAGAGATGGATCATCTCTGTACCCTACTTAAGTCTGTCCTGGAGGGTCCACCTTCTGCAAACAAAGTTTGCAGTTTAGGATTGCCAGGAACCGGGGGTGGAAGTTGTGGGATTATTGGAGGCACCAACGTTCCTTGTGTCGTCCCGCTCTAGCCCTCAGCCAACATGGCAGAGTCTCCTATAAGATCCGACTCCGCCCCCTTGCAGGTGCGTTGTATCTGTGTATCTATTCTACAGCGCTCTGTGTACTTCTGTAGTATTCTATTTTCCCTCGTGTTCCTCTTTTGTCTACTTTGTGGTCGTTTGATACTTTTCCAAACCCTTTCTGATTAACTCTGCACGCTCGTGCGCTCCTTTGCCTTTCATTCTTTCACTTTCTGCATCTGGTGCTGGTTTTGTTTACTTTCTTAGCTCGGGCGTTTTACCGCCACCCTATACTCCATCGACCCGCATTCGGATCGTTAAGCTCTGCGGCTCTACGCGGCGACTCCTACTTGTTCATACTTTCTAATGCTGCTGCGTCTGGCAATTTCTTTCTAGCTCTTCCTTTACTCAGATCTATTTCTTTTGCGTACCTACGTGTATTCTTCTTCCTTTTCTTTGTCTCAACTTTCTTCAGTCTGCACTGTACTCGCTCTAATTTTTGTTTGACTCGCTGAGCTTGCTTCCCATTAGCTGCCCTTCTTATGCTCATTCTCCGGTAGAGTTCTTCCTCCTGTTCTTTCTATTTCTATCTGTATGCCTTTTCTCGCAGAGGCATATATTATTCTACCCTTGGTGATACTTACCTCGCCGATACTTACTTGTCTGCTGTAGGTTTTAGACAAACCTGCCTTGGCGGGGAACTGATCCTTCAGTTTCAGTACATCAGTCGCTGGACTATCTGCACAAACCACTTCCTGCATACAAGATATCCAGGGTTTTTTCTGCCTTCCAGCTTTTTCCCTGGAAGTTGGGGCTGGCCATCCAGGGTTCCCCGAGGGCAAATCCCCATCTCTGTCAAGGTGGGCTCCGGGGGGGGGGTTTAGACCATATATACACGAACGGAAGGTCTGGATACCCAAGGACAAGGCATCTAACAAGAAGAACCGCCAAAAGGCGGAAACTGCTTCCAAGGACCTAACTTCTGAGGATTCAGGTGAGGAGAAGGGGGAGGTAGAACTGAAGCCTGACAAGGATGGTCTCTGGGATCCAGATCTTCCAGACAGGGTTGAATCTCATCCTCCTCTGACTTATCAGTAGAAGGCTCTTCAGGGGATTCTTCTTGCACCAACTCAACATCAGCCGGTGGTGGGGTCACTGAGGTGACCTCTATGTTTTCTACTGGAACCTTTTTCCTTGTGGAGGGTTTGGGCTTTGGGCCTCTCTTTCCTAGGGAGACTCTGGGTTTCCCCTTTGTCGCAGTTGTCAGATCCTTTAAGGTTGACTCTCTGGCTTTCCTTGTCAACTCCCTTCCCTTTTCAAGGGGTCTTCCTAAACCTGACTATGAGAGCAGTTTTTTCCAACTGGTAATGTTTTCTATCAACATCATTCAACTCCATCACAGCCACTCTGGCGGGGGCTAGAGATTACCCATGGAACGAACAAACTCACTTTAACAAATACCTTGTACTTTGCATGCGATCCCAAATGTACTCAGCCAATCAAGAATATCAGTTTTTACATCATACAAACTCACCAAATCTTTGGAGAGATGAGGCTTCCTGCTTCTGGAGTGGTCTGCACAGAGGACCCAAGCAGAAGTAGAATCAAGGGACAGCTTTTTCATCTCTAGTTGATGCTGCATCTCTTTTTCCCTGAGTTGCAGTTCCTTCCTCATTTCTTGGTATCTCATTTCAGACTATTTCCAGTTTCCTGAATTCAAGCTGCATTTTCATTTTTTATAATTCTAGAACCAGCTCAGCTGACATGTTAGATACAGGTAGGGTGAAGGTCAGAGGATTGGCAGGTGGATCAATATTCATTCTCATCCACATCATCTTCGACCTCATGATCTGGAAGTTGAGGGCTAAGGGGTACACTTTGACCATCATTCCCTTCTAGATCTATTGTGGAAGCAGGAGTTACAGGTCTACTTACAGTTTCGTAATCCAACAAGTTTTGGATTAGCTCAGCTTTTTTCCTTTTGTACTAAGACATTTATCTTTACACATTTCTTTCAGTTTTTCAACAGCAAGAGACATACAGCGCTTCTGGCTTATAGTTTTCCATAGTGGACATCGTTATTGAAGTTTATAGTATAATGACCTGGAGGATGGATTATTTTTGTACAATACAACCAGAAATCAGAGTAGTCCAACCTACACAAATCACACCAACTGTAACACCAGTGTTAGGGGAGTTTTCCTAAAGTCCTACTGGCAGTAAGACTTTAGTAAGCTATCACAGTGGTTTGTAGATCCCCAACTCTTATTATCAGTCTGTACTAGCTCAGGACCTTGGTAGTGTGACACAGCAGTCAGGCTTATTTTAAGTGGAAGATGTGAGCTGTAGGTAAGTACTCGGAACCTTAGTTAGACAGGCAGAGCAAAGAAGCACTTACACGTGTAGTTATATAAAAGATGAACAAGTTACTTATCAACTGGTAAAGTTCTTTCGACTGGATGTTCCTCCAACATATTCTACATCTTTGACATGTAATGTCTAGCTTCGGAAAACTTTTTCGTCAGAGGGCACCCTGCGTCAATGACGTCCAGTTCAAGTCCATCGAAGGCCTCTGTTTAGGGTGACGTCATCAGAGGTTAGATATAGCACATACGGAACCCTCTGGCCTCAGTTCTCTTCGCACAACCCCCGCCTCGTGCAACACCAGTGCCCATAAATACGGGCACGACAGTACTCAGCCTTGTTGGAACAAAAGTTGTAATAGCATGGGAAATTCTACAGAGGGGTAGATTGGGAGGGCGATGAGGAATACGTTGGAGCAACATCCAGTCGAAAGAACGTTACCAGTTGGTAAGTAACTTGTTTTTCGAATGGATTGTGTCCTGCAACGTACTCCTCATCTTTGACAGACTGCCAAAGCAGTATCCACGATCGGAGGAGGGTGTAGAATTAACATATCAACAGAATTTTAAAGGGCGGAATAAAGTACTGCCTTACCAAAAACGACATCCTGAGCATGGGAGGCATTCAGAGAATAATGCTTTGTAAACGTGTGTAACGAGGACCACGTTGCAGCATCACAAATATTCTTAATAGGTACACCCCTTTACAGGGCTGTCAATGTAGCCTTGCCCCTGGTGGCATGATCATGTAAACCCTCAGGAGGGTCTTTGCCTGCCAGGCTGCAGCATTCAGATATGGCTAGAATTATCTATCTAGACAAGGTCTTTTTTTATAACAGCCTGTCCTAGCCTGTGTATCCTATAAAGAGCTGGTCGTCCACTCTCAATTTTGACATTCTGGAGATGTAAAAGCTTAACGCTCTCCTAGGGTCCAGCCTATGGTGCCTTTCCTCTTCTTCACCAGGATGAGGTGGAGGATAGAAAGCCGGTTGCACAATCTTCTGACTTAAATGGAATGACTTAAATGGACGTCTGAGACTACCTTGGGCAAGAAGGATGGTTTTACCCTTAACACAATCCTGTCTCTGTGGAATATAGTAAAGGGGGGGCTTGGAAGAAGTGCCTCCAACTCGGTCACTCTACATGCTGATGTTATAGCAACCAATAGTATTGTTTTAAAGGTTAAAAACCTTAACGGACATGTGTATAAAGGTTCAAATCAAATAGGGCACACATCAGAAATTTTAAAAACCAGGTTGAGGTCCCAAACCGGAACCTGAAAAGGAGATTGAAGGAACACATTAGTGAACCCTTTTAGAAATTGAGTAACCCGTGGGCGGTGCTGTTACACATGCCCTAAGATGGCCGCAGCCTGAGAGTGCTCCAGCAGAAGCTCAATAATATGGTTAAAATCCTGCGGTCCAGCCTTATACTGTGGTGGGAACTTGACACGACGAAGCATCGGAATAGCACTGGAGTCGGGACTCGCCGTCATCTGTCTTCACGAGCCGTGGATCGTGAGTTGCGGGCTGTCTCCATTGAGGACGCCGTGGCGCGGCTGTTTTTGGCAGGCCTCCCCTCCCCCACTGGCATCTGCTGCTCCTTTACGTGGCTCCCTTCCATCGTGGTGCGGCTGATATCGTCGGCGGCGGCATGGTGGCCCCTGCTCGCCTCCCCTGTGGTGACCGGGCTGCCTGCTGCTGAGGGGCCGGGGCGGCGGGTCCTGCTGGCAGCCTCTGTGGTCCACTGTATTTAGCCACGCTGCAGCAGAGGCTCCGGCTGCTCGCTCGCGGGTGCCTGTGGAGGCGGTGTGGGCTGGCTATGCCCTCGCCGGGACCCATCGATAGCTCAGGAGCCTTGCTGCAACTGGCTGGGGGTGTTCGGCACACCTCGGGACTCGCTGTGTCGTCCTCCTCCACCCGACCCCGCTGACCTGCCATCCTACTAAGCGGTGAGTTGGGTGGATGCTGGCAGGGGCGGCTGGGGTGGATGCTGGCAGGGGCGGCTGGGATGGAGGACTAGGCACGCCACACCTGGGCAGCTTAATTGTGTTACCTGCTGGTCCATGCCCCCCCCTCCCTTCTTCTCGCGGTAACAGTGTGTTGGCATTGCAAGTTTGGAAAGCAGTAGTATTATAGAGATGAAGAAAACGCAAACAAATGAAAAAAGTAAATCTAATGCACCAGAGTAAACGAAAATGGAATATACTGCTGTGTAAAAGGTCTTAAATGAGCAAAAACACCCACAAAAAAAAAAGAGGCTGGTAGACTACAGCCCCCTGCTTTTGGTCTACTCCTCCCAAAAAAGAAATCCTGCAAAGTGGACACCTCCTGAAAGAGAAAAGTCTAGTGTCTATTCAGAAGTCTAACTTCTTTCATACAAAAGGCATACAGGAAACAAGTTCCTCTTCAGGGTAATCATCTTCCTTTGTACAAAAAGACTTCCCAAAAATAAGAAGAGTGATAATAGTGCACAAACAGGAGAAAGCAACACTGAACTGAGGGGGGGGGGCCCTGTGCTGGGGCTGCTGGCTGTCCGTGTCCTGCGGCGCTCAGCGGTCCTTGCAGTACGGGGCCGGTGGGGGGTATGGCAGGGTGCGGGGGCCGGTTGCCCCATCTATGTGGGGGAGTAGTTGACCCTCTTCGACCAGGAGGTACCATAGACTGGAACTGATGATTGAAATACCGGGCAGGGACGCTCCTCCAGCCAGTTATCTGCAGAAACTACCTAGATCCTGGACTGTTCCTCTGGGGGCTCAGAGAGTCGCCTGGCCAGAGGGTGTCTACCGCTCTGCCGTGTCTATCTTGTCTGTCGGGTGGTCCCGGGGCAGGGACTTTGGAGCCCCCCGCACAGCTGTGCACCCTTGCTCTCCTCCTGGACACTCTCTGTTACACCTCACCCCCCGGGAACTTGCCTGCGTGCGGTCCGGGTCCGCGACCCGGGCCAAGAATGGGAAATCAGAAGAAGCAGAAGATGGATCAGTATGCCAGGTCAGATTCTTCACAACAGGAGTCCAAGACTGGCCCTTCCCAGTTCGATTTTATGGCCCTCAACCAGACCTTGTTAGCGCTGAAAGGCAGTACGGACAACTTTGGCGCTAAAATTGATGCGCTAATGTGCAAAGTGGACGTGTCAGTAGTACAAATTGAAAAATTATGTGGCAGGATGTCTGAGGCAGAGCACCGGTTTGGGGAGGGCAAGATTGCAGTGCTTCAGCGCGAGATGGCTTCCCTACAACAAATGGTGAAAAGAGTGGTGGCTAAGAACAAAGATTTGGAGGGCCGGTCCAGTAGAAATAATATTAGGATCACAGGGGTCGCTAAATCCACCCCCATTGACAATATGGAAGTATTTGTGGAGAAACTGCTCCGTGAGGTCCTCGACGACCCTCCCGTCATGAACATGTTCATGGTGGAGTGGTCCTAATGTTCCCTGGTGGCAAACCCCCCTCCGGGGGCACCTGAGAGGGCCATCATCACCCGTATATTTAACTATCGCAAGCGGGATATCCTGCTCCGCACCGCTAGGGAAAATAAATCTCTCCGGTGGGGTTCTGCTACAATCAGACTTTTCCCGACTTTAGTGAGCAAGTGCAGGATTTGAGAAAGCCTTTCTTGGTGGTGAAAAATATTTTGCGAAAGAAAGTCATCCGCTACTCTATGATGTACCCCGCCAAACACAGGGTCGTTTATCAGAGGAAAACATTATTCTTTACGACACCGGAGTCGGCGTAGCAATTTGCCTCAGAACTTCCGGATGTGGGGGCCTCCCCCTAATCGGCCATCCTAGTCTACCTGTCCTAGAGGGGGAATCTCACACAACTACGCCCTGCTTGCGGGAACCTTGGCGAGTTTTGGGGCCTTGCTTTGCAATTATTGGATCCAGTTACAAAGCGTGTTATTTCCAATGTGTTAGCTTAACCCCTTAAGTGCCAAGGATGAGGTATCTCGTCCTTGCGATTACCTCCCTGGTGCCAAGGACGAGATAGCTCGTCCTTGGCACTTAAGGGGTTAATGAAGGAGAAAATGTTAGAAGGCTTTGAATGGTGAAATACCGAAATCACCAAAAAAGGCCTTGGCACTGGGGGAGGGGGGAACCCATGGCAGTTAAAAGGTTAATGTGGTAAATGAGCCTCTTGCTATCGGGAGGCACAACGGCTGCCGGCACCCCCCAGGCCCAGCGGCGCCTAAGAAACTTGAAGTTGTATGAGGATTGTTAGGTGGGTGGGGGTGGGTGGGTTCTGCTGGCCGGTAGGTAGGGGTTTCTGGCGTGGGTGGGGGGAGGAGGGGGCTTTTCATAGTTCAATTGTTGGGGTGTTGTGTACTGATGCTCTCAGTTCAAGGGGGTTGGGGTTGTGGGTTTTCCCTTCTGGGTCTAGTGCGGTCTCTACGTGTCATGTTTTAATAATGTCTTTGCAGTCCTGCACCGGATGCTTTCCTTGTGTCACAAGTCTTTCCAATTGCTCCCAATTTACTCTTAACGTGACTGCTCCACAAGGTCCTCATGCTCCTGTTAATTCTGAGATTGTTCTACTTACATGGAACAATGTTCCTACTTGCATTCGGGGCTTCACCAATGCCAAAAAGACACGCCTCATCTCCAATTATGTGCGGAATCATCATGTCAATGTCTTATGCTTGCAGGAGACTCACATAGGGAAGGATCACAAACTCCCTGCCCTGGCAAGGTGGGGTGTCCATAGGTATGGCTCCTCCTATGCGACACATTCCCGGGGGGTGGCAATCTATATACACCGATCTTTGGAATTTAAATTGCACAGTCAGGTTTCGGGTAGTGAAGGTCGATTTATTCTGGTGGCTGATGAGATCGCTGCCGGGTCCGTTTTATTCATAAACACATACGGCCTTAATTACGACTCTCCCGATTTCTTCCAGTCATGCTCGGAACATCGCCGAACATTTCTGGGGTATGAAGTGGTTTGGGTGGGTGACTTTAACTTAGCCCTCTCCGCCACGTTAGACAGGTCAACATCAGCCCCTAGGCCACTTGCCTGGGCAGCTCAAAAATGGCACTCCATTGCTTCAGACTACTCCCTGGTTGATATTTGGCGTTGGCATCACCCTACCACTCGGGAATTCACATACCATTCTAGTTTACATGGGAGTTCCTCCAGAATCGATTATATCTACTTGTCCCTGGATCTGTCACGTGGGGCGGACGGAACAGCGATTCTCCCTCGCACTTTGTCGGATCACTCCCCGGTGCTGGCGAGGTTTAAAGGCCCCTCATCCCCTCCTAGGCAACTCCGTTGGAGGTTCTGGGCTCACGCTCTGGGAGACGGGGCGTTTCGGGAAGATCTGCACCGGGCCATTGCAGAATTTTTCCAGCTGAATGTGGGTTCAGTCCCTAGCATTGGTGTCATATGGGAGACTTTTAAGGTCTTTTTGCGGGGTTGGTGTATGTCTCAGGAGGGGGCGGGGGGAGTGGGGCCTGCAACGTATTTGCGGGGCAATTGCCTGCATGGAGAAAGACATTAAAATATGGAGCTCCTTCAGGGAAAGTCCAACTCCCCCTCGCTTCAGGCCAACTTGTCGGCGAAAAGACGAGAAATCCGTTCTCTAATGGACAGTGAGGAGAGGTTCCTGGGTGACCCGGTGCTGGTGGCAAGATATGGGGAGGGAGATTGCCCGAGCAGGACTCTCGCCTTGGCCATAAAACTGGTGAATTGCCTGGAACCCATACTAGAAATAGAATCCCCCAAGGGGGAGGCTGTCAGGGACGTGGAGGGGAAAAATATGGCATTTCACCAGTTTTACAGAAAGCTGTATACCGCCCATAGCATGGCCGGGCACAATGACATTACCCAATACCTTGATAGGGTTGCCCTGGGTTGGCTTGACTCTGAGGTTGGGGGGCTTCTCAACGTTCCCCCCACGGCAGGGGAACTTCGTAGAGTTATACAGTCGCTCCCAAATAGTAAGGCCCCCGGAACGGACGGGATCATGGCTGAGTTATATAAAGCTTTTCCCAATTTGCTTATCCCCCATTTATGTAACATGTTTGAGGAGGCGGCCTCCTCTGGGGTACTCCCGGAATCCACCCGGACGGCTTTGATCATGGTACTGCTCAAACATAACAAAGACTCTAGAAAATGTACATCCTTTCGCCGCTTGTCTCTGATAAATACGGACAATAAAATCCTGGCGAAACTGCTTGCGGACCGGCTTCTTCCACAGATGCCCGCTCTGGTCCTCCCAGATCAAGCAGGATTTAACCCAGGACGATCGACACAAAACAATCTGCGTAGGTTATTTACTTTAATGCATAATGTGAACTCGGACGTCCCTATCGCAGCGGTAGCTTTGGACGCAGAAAAGGTGTTCGATTCTGTTGAATGGCCTTTTCTGTTCAAAGTCCTCCGACATACGAGAGTGAGTACCGCATTTCTCCACTGGATTCGGCTCCTCTACTCAGCCCCGTGTGCCCTGGTATACACAAACGGGATTCAGTCCACTCCTATTTATCCTACTCTAGGTACTAGACCCCTTTTGCCCCCTTTCCCCCCCCCATCCTGCTCGCCCTGGCTAACGAGCCGGTGGCTTGCGTCCCGAGAGAGTTTCACTCCCATCGTGGAGTGACTATCCCTTTACATGCATCTATTGTCTCCCTCTACCTCTGCGTGGATGACATGTTGTTATACATAAAATACCCTTGGACTAACTTACAACCTGTGATGGAGGAAATATCTGCATTCTGAGCCATTTCCGGCCTACAAATAAATTGGTCTAAAGCTGAAGTCCTTCCACTCACATCAGAGTTCTCCTCGCAAGATGTTGGGGAGGACTTTGCTTGGTGTCCACAGGGAATTCGCTACTTGGGTATAAGAGTGTCCACTTCCCCTACAATCCTTTTCGTGGAGAATTACATCACGGCCCTACAACACCTGGAACATAGGGTAGATACTTGGATACAACTCCCCCTTTCTCAAGCGGCCCGCGTCTCTCTAGCTAAAATGATTATCCTACCGAAATTACTACACATTTTCAATAACGTACTGGTTTGGCCGCCTATATCCTTCTGGAATCGCATAAATGCACTGATGTCCAAACTGATCTGGGCGGGGAAGCGTCCTTGCATATCCTTTCGCACGTTGTGCTGTTCGTATGCTCAGGGTGGGCTGGAGGTCCCCAATCTTTTTCTTCATTATCTTATAGCGCAGATCCAATATTCAACCTGGTGGTGGTCCCCTACGAATAGCTGTCCCCATTCTCAACTCGCGAGAGCAATTGCTCAGACCGACGATCTAAGGGGCTTGCTCTTGGCCGTCCGGGAGCACCACGTGAGAGCAGAGGTTCAACCCCCAGAGATCACATTGAAGGCCTGGGATTGGCTGGCGAAATGGGTGGGGTTGGGACCGTGGTAATCCCCAATAATGGCCATATATAGGGTCCGCAGGATCCTTCTAACTTTTCGAACACATTTTTATTCAGCATTTCCAGACCCTGCATATACATACGATGGGGGATGTCGCACTGCATGGTAAATTTATAACTTGGGAGGAACTTAAGTCCAGGGGCGACTGGTCCCCGATCACTATGCTACTGTACTTCCGTCTTCATGAAGTGTTGAAATTAAGATGGCCTTATTTTCCCATGGCTCCTGCGGTTTCTCCAATCTTGGAATACGTTACAAATCCGATTTCCACTAGAAGGGTGGTCTCATCCCTGTATGGTATGGCTCGATTGTTGGTGTCCCCCTCATCATCCCTATATAGGACTAAATGGGAAGTCTGTGATCAAGTTCCCTGTGAGAGACTCAATGGGGTTCTATACTGGCTCAGTCCAAATCGATCTGCATCAACAACAGATTTCGCTTCATCCATTACAAGTTTCTATATCAGCTGTATCACTCCCCTTTTTCCTTGCACAAACTGTTCCCACTTAGGTCCTCGAACTGCAAGAGATGTCAACAGACCCCAGCTGATTTCTACCATGTGGCCCGGCTCTGTCCTCTTATTCAAACTTTCTGGATGGCCATTGTAGAAGTTATGGAAAAGGTAATAGATGATCCGATCCCATTTACTCCGGAAACTTGGTTGCTGGCATTGGTGGAATTACAATCTAGTAGCGATAAACGCCTGGTGAGCATGGCCTCTGTGGTCGCTAGGTCTTTGGTGGCTCGCAGCTGGGGGGCGGCTGCAGCCCCCACCTTACACCACTGGGTGAACTCCATGTCGATATATGAACGGAGAGAGATACAGTAAAATCAGTCACTCCCTCTCAGTGGCAGGGCCAGGGATTATTGGTTGGCCTTTCGGAGCTACATAGCTGATGGACTGCATTTTGAGAGCATCTCATCATCCCAGGGCGCCCTGGAGACTACTCCGACGTTGCTGTGATGGAACTCGGCTACTGAGTCGGAACACACTTTTTGTTTTGGTGTGGGTCAATCTCGGGGTTATAGCCCCATAGTAATAAAGCACTATAGGTTTTCTTCTTGTTGGAACTCTAGTTGTGACACGTATTGTGATTTACATGTGGGGCCCGGGAGGGTTTGGGTGGGGTAGGGGTGGGGGGGTTGTTATGCCCCATGAGGTGGGGGCTCTGTTGAATTGTATGGATTGTATTGTAAAAGTTAATAAAAACAGTTTTAAAAAAAAAAGAAATTGAGTCACCAGTGGGAACTTGAAATAGGAGCATTGTTCTGATGAGCACTTAACGATTGACAGCGCTGCTAAGTAGCCCTTAATGGTGCCAACCTGAAGACCTTTATGTGCTAATGAAAGCAAAAAGGATAAAACATCCAGAGTTTCACACTGAAAAGGATCAATATTATTTTCTCTGCACCAGTCGCAAAACGTATTCCAAAGGCAACGGTACAGAGATTTTGTTGCTGGCTTTCTGGCTGAAAGCAACACCTCCATCACGTCATCCGGGAGGTCCCAATCCTTGTATCGCAGCCTTTCAGAAACCAAGCGTGAAGGTTGATATTCTTGACCTCTGGATGGAGAACCCAACACTCCTCTTGCGAGAGAAGGTCCTCTCTTTGTGGAAGACGCATCGGAGGACAGATGGAAATGTCCAGAAGGTCTGGATAGCACGTTCTCCTAGCCCAATCTGGGGCAATGAGGGATTATGTGTTTAACCTCCTGATTACATGAGGAATGACAGGGACTGGGCGAAACGCATACAGGAGTGAAAATTCCCAGTCCATCATGAACGCGTCTCCTAGAGCTCCTCTTGGAGGAAATTCCCTTGAGCAGTACTGCTCGCACTTCCAGTTGACACCAGTCGCGAATAGGCCCACTGCAGGGGTTCCCCAAAGGACAAAGCTCTCCTGAAGGACTTTGTAAAGCTATTGCATTTTCCCTTCCATTCATGCACTTGCTGCTGTTTCTATATGTTTTTGTATTTGCTGCATGTCACCACTTTGTATGACCACCCCTCCCTTTCTCGGCACGTTGGACTCCACCTGCTGTCCGCAAACAGACGCAGTGTTCCCAAACAATGTGGCCAATAGTATACAGCTACCGGCTTCAGTATGCTGTACAGTACATCTATACAAACTAAGCGTATCTTGTTAAAAAGGAAAGGAATTTAGTGAAAAAACATTATTAAAAGGGACGCTATGGTTCAGTTGCGCTACTAAAACCCTATCACCTCTTCTGAAAAAACTATGATAAAACAACGTTATGGTTAAAGCACCCTACTAAAAACGTATGAAATTCACTAACAAAAAACCTTGTTGAAGGGACGTTATGGTTAAGTTGCACTACTAAAAAACCTATGAAATTCAATGGAAAAACTTTGCTACAGGGACGTTATGGTTACAGGTAAAACCGAAAAACCCCAGAAATTCGTCAGTTATGGTAAGGTACGCAACCATAACTCGCGCTACCACTGTGCACTGCAAGGACTAACACCAATGACCTCACAAATGTCATTGATGACATCACTGATGCCATCACGTGCCTTTAGTTTTAATAACAAGTCTCCACAAGGGATTGTCAATATAATGTTGCCACAAAACTATCCAATGTCATTGGGAGAACTATCATGAAATACATAATTCAGCACACAATCCATTGCTATAACACTATTGCACTACAGACTTCTTTCCAGTATAGCAACCACCTCATGCAGAAACGTAGGTATTGTCTGCAGCATGCACCATAGAGGTCCAACATTCTCATTTTTGCCATGTTACATAGTATAATGATGAATGCTTTACTTTCAGAGTTTTGCATACTGTGAAACATGTAATAAGTACCTAATACCCCCCTTACTGACTAGATATTTGTACTATTACACATAAACCATAAAGAGACCACAACGCACACAAATATGCCCATAGTAAAGTAAGCAAAAGAGCAGCAGTATTACCAAAATGTTTTCATAACCTACCAGATTATCTTCATTCACAGAAATTATTGCTGTGTTTGAGGCCTGCTTCTTCCCCCTATGTACATGTTTCACATGATGTGAATGAACCCTTAGGAAAAGAGTGTAAGGACTTATGAGAAGGGTAAGGTCTACAAATCTAGTACCTTTTGAATGTTCACTTCCTGCCTGTCAGTGACGAAAACCACCTGCCCTACATATGTCAGTGAACAAAAAAAGAGGGAGCCAGACATGTGATGGCATCAGTGATGTCATCAATGACATTTGTGATGTCATCTTTGAGGTCATGGGCGTTAGTCCTTGCAGTGCACAGTGGTTGCATGAGTTATGGTTGCGTACCTTACCATAACTGGCAAATTTCTGGGGTTTTCCGGTTTTACCTGTACCCATAACGTCCATTTAGAAATGTTTTTCCATTGAATTTCATAGGTTTTTTAGTAGAGCAACTTAACCATAATGTCCCTTTAACAAGGTTTTTTGTTAGTGTATATTTATATAACATGCATTATTCACAGTAATAGCATTTCTGATGATTGTAGCCGCTTAGATTCACATGCTGTGCATATAGTCCGACATCCAGTGGTAACCGCAGAGTATTGCATCTTTTCTTTCGAGGATCGAAAGGGCACGTCGACATGGGCGTGCCTGTAACACTATCCCTAATGTGATGTGTAGTGCACCCCAAAGCACTCGCACGTCGAGGTCTCTCCGATTATATTGTGTCTGCCAAGAGGGAGCCTAATGACTAATGAGTACATAAAGAGAGAAAGTAGTAAGACGTCTATGTTCCTTCCACCTGAGCGGGGAGGAAGGGTGGGTGCATGTGAATCTAAGCCGATACAATCATCAGAAATGCTATTACGGTGAGTAATGCATGTCTTCTGATGCTTGTTAATCTGCTTAGAATCACATGCTGTGCATAGACTAGCGAGCAGTACCAGGAGTTGGAGGTGGGTTGCGAGAAGAAACAGTAGTGAAAATATGTCTTAGTAATTCTTGTCCCACCTGAGACCCAAACCTAGAATGAGTGTCTAGGCAATAGTGTTTTGTAAAAAGGTGTGTACAGAACTCCAGGTTGCTGCTTTGCAAATGGACTCTAGGGGAGCATTTGCAATGAATGCTATGGAAGCCCCAGTGCCTCGAGTAGAATGTGCTCTAGGCTTGAAGGGCAGTTCTCCCTTAGCAAGAGTGTAAC
The DNA here is from genome assembly GCF_040938575.1 of Ambystoma mexicanum. Taxonomy (NCBI): domain Eukaryota; kingdom Metazoa; phylum Chordata; class Amphibia; order Caudata; family Ambystomatidae; genus Ambystoma; species Ambystoma mexicanum. Next base: position 965,139,590 of record NC_090928.1, on the reverse strand, counting down.
AGAGTGTGATGCAATTAACAATCCACCTTCAGATGGTTGATTTAGAGACAGGATCCCCTTCTCTACTAGCTGCCATTGAAACGAAAAACGATGGGTCTTTCTCAGTGGTCTAGTTCTTTCCCGGTAAAACATGACTGCCCTGCGCACATCCAATGTGTGTAGACTTCTTTCAGCCACGTTAGTGGGGTTCTGGAAGAAAGTAGGCAGCTCTATGGATTGGTTCGAATGGAACATGGAAATAAATTTAGGCGCAAATCGAGGGTGAGTGCGCAGAACCACCTTATCTCTATAGGCTGTAATGAAAGGGTCTAGGGCTGAAAGGGACTGTAGTTCGCTAACTCTTCTTATAGAAGTGATGGACACTAGAAAGGCAGTCTTATAAGTAAGATCCTTGAGACTTTCTTTATGCATAGGCTGAAAGGGAGACCCCATAAGTCTAGTCAATACCACATTTAGGTCCCATCCGGGAGCCGGGTTAGAAATGGGGGGACCAATTCTTTTAACCCCTTCCATGAAAGCCTTAATAACTGGTACTTTCCACCACAACACCTTCTGTTGTGATGTGGTGTAGGCTGAGAGGGCAGCTAGATGCACTTTCAGGGAATTAAAAACCAGACCTGAGTCCAGTAAGTGAGTCAGGTACAACACAATGTGTGTAGGAGAGCAGTCAATGGGATTGAGGTCCTTGGAGTTGCACCAGATAACAAAGCGCTGGAGTAGCAATATCGGGTGTTAGGTTTCCTCTCTTCCCTAAGTATGTCCATGCATCTATGAGGGAGTTGTAGATGCCCAAACTCTATGACCTCAGGAGCCAGGCTGCTAAATTTAGGGTTTGCAGGCATGGGTGAAGTGTTTTTCCCTTGTCCCGAGATACATGTTGTATGGACAAGGCAGTTTCATTGGAGGAGATAGGGACATCTCCATCAGATGAGAGAACCATGGATGGCAGGCCCACATGGGGGGCAACAATATCATGGTAACTGGTTCCTGGTGCATCTTGTGCACAATCTTGTTGAGTTGGGGAGTCGGGGGGAAAAGTGCAAACAAATTTCCCTAACCATGCAATCCAGAGACCGCTCCCCTTGGATTGGTTCTGGGGGTACCTGGAGGCGTAATCTTGGCATTGAGCGTTCTCCAGAATTGCGAACAAGTCCATCTCTGGGAAGCCCCATAGCACGAAAACGTTGGAGACGATGTCTTTGCGTAGTCGCCATTCACACTCTACGGGCAGTGGGAAGTCTCTGCTGAGCACGTCCGCCAGAAGATTGAGTTCCCCTGGAACGTGTTGGGATAACAGGAACATCCTGTGTTTGAGAGGCCATTTCCAAAAGTTCTGGGACAGCTTGGATAGCCCTGGAGAGTGTGTGCCCCCTTGCTTGTTACATGGCCGTGGTGCTGTCTGTCAGGATCAGGACTGTCTTCCCCTGTAACTGTGTCTGAAAGGCTTTCAGTGCTTTGAATACAGCTAATAGCTCCAACAGATTTATGTGGTTGGATGCTACTTCTGGGGACCACACGCTGTGCGCCGTCTGCTGAAGCAGGCGAGCCCCCACCCTGTGAGAGATGTGTCTGTCGTGAAAGTGCCTTCCACTGCGGGGGGTGTGAAGGCTTTCCCCTTCAAGAGGTTTTCCCTCGACCACCACTGCAGAGAGAGAACGAGGGCTGGCGAGACAACTACCAGATCTTCCCATTGTCCGCTTGCCTGACACCACTGATTGTTGAGCCACTCATGCATTTGACGCATGCGCAGACGCACGTGAGGAACTAAGTAAATGCAGGACGCCATCACTCCTAAGTCGCATGGCCTTGCGTACCGTCATCTCTCGACTGGCTACATACTGAGGGATCTGAAACAGCATGTTCTGAACCCTCTTGTTGGAGGGGAAGACAAGGCTGTCTTCTGTCCGAATTAGAACCCCTAGAAACAGTTTGACTTGACTGGGGTCTAGGCTGGATTTCTTCTCATTAATGGAGAATCCCAGGCTGAATAAGAGGTCTATCGTCTTTTGAGTGTTCAACAGGCATGTTCTCCCCCGTTATGGGCCAGTCGTTGAGGTAAGGGTAAACCGGGACGGATTCTCTGCGCAGGTGTGCTGCTGCCACTACCTTCGTAAACACCCTTGGCGCTGAGGCAATGCCAAGGGGAATATTTTGAACTGATAGTGCTTGTCCTCTATCATGAACCTTAGGTATTTTCTGTGCGCCAGCAACATTGAAATATGGAAGTATGCATCTTTCATATCCAATGTTGCCATCTAATCCCCCTGTTTCAGCAGCAGGATTACTTCCTGTAACGTGACCATACAAAACCTTTGAGGTTTGACAAATTTGTTCACTGGGCGCAAGTCACAGGGCGCATGGTGAGATCCTTTCTGGGTACAAGGAAGTAGACTGAATGAATACCCTTGTTTACCTGTAGAATAGGGACAACTTCTATGGCGCCCTTTTCCTTCAGGATCTCAACCTCTTGCAGTAGGATGCGTAGGTTTTCAGGCGTCTTGATTTTGGCGGTCTGAATTTATTTATTTATTTATTCAGATTTGAAGAGCGCACGTCAGCCCGGGGGCATCGTGGCGCTTGTTGCAGACAATATCTTAGTTACGTAGGATAGAATATGTACATACAAATAAAATATTTACAGAAGACATGTACACATTAGCAATGCAGTATATTTACAAGGATTCCTGATGGTTTCCTATTATTTTGCAAGGAATGAGGTTTTCAGTTTCCTGCGATAAATAGGGAGTGAGTTTTCAGATCTAATGTCTGTAGGGAGATCGTTACAGGTCTTGGCTGCGATGTAGGGGAAACTTAGACCTCCGGCTTTGGCTTTTTTGATGCGTGGGATGCAGAGTAGGTTGGAGTATTGCGTCCTGGTGGGACGGGAGGAGGATGGTTTGAAGATGGTTTCTGATAGATAGGACGGGGTAGAGAGAGGCATTTGTGTGCGAGTGTGAGGATTTTGAGAGTGATCCGCTCTTTGACCGTTAGCCATTGGGCTGAGTGCCTGGCATGGGTGATATGCTCTCTTCTTGGGATTCTAAGAGCGGCCCGGAGAGCATTGTTCTACGTGACTTGTAGTCTGTTTAGGTTTTTGGCTGGTGTTCCTGCTAGGAGTGCATTACAATAGTCCTGTTTGGCTCCAATGGTTGCTCTCACTATAGAGAGGCAGTTAGGTTTGGAGAGGTAAGGCTTGATGGCGTCTATGAGTTTGGAGGTGTGCGCAGATGAGGAAGTGATTGCGCTGACTTGTCTAGTCATAGATGGTGAGGAGTCAAGGTATACTCCCAGTGTCTTTACGGCAGTGGATAAGGGGATGATGGAGTTGTCAATGGAGAAGTTAGCGTACAGTTTGTCAAGTTTGTCTAGGGTGTTCTGTTGACCTGAATATCATAATTTCAGTCTTGTCTCCATTAAGGCAAAGGCCATTAACTGCCATCCATGCCTTGATGGTGGAGTAGATTGTGTGGAGAGCCGTGGCGTCTTCGTTGTATGATCCTGAAAGGGGTAGAAGTACTTGTGTGTCGTTTGCTTAGTTTGTGTTTGTGATGCCGTATGAGTCGAGTTTGTCAAAGAGGGGCTTGGTGAACAAGTTGTAGAGTGTGGGTGCAGTGCATGATCCTTGAGGGACCCTGCAGTGGATTGTCGTGGGGGTGGCGTTGGCGATATCCGAGAAGACTTTCATGGCTCTTCCCTCTAGGAAAGAGGTGATCCAGAGAGCTGACTCTTTAGAGAAGTTGCCTGAGCGTGTGAGGTGTGAAGTGAGGGTCTTGTGATCAACCAGATCGAAAGCGGCTGAGAGATCTAGAAGGAGCAGAAGAGCAGGCTTGCCTGTGTCCATGATTTGGGTGATCTGACTCTTCAGGTCCACCAGGGCTGTTTCTGTGCCATGTCCTTTCCGGAAGCCTGATTGCCTAGTCCCGAGGATGTAGTGGGTTTCCAGAAAGTGTTGGATTTGGCAATGTGCGTCATTGTCCAGTAATTTCAGGAGGAATGGCACCGTGGTTATTGGTCTGTAGTTGTTTGATTGTAAGCGGTCGAGAGTAGGTTTCTTTTAGGAGAGGCCGGGCCCAGGACTCTGAAGTTAGCTGGGATGATGCCGGTTTTAAAGGACGCATTGATGAATGCCGTAAAGAGCGGCGCAAAACAGTCTGCGCAGTCTTTGACGAGTTTTGGTGGGCAAATGTTGCCTTTACAGGGGGAGGTTTGAGATTTTTCAGTAGGTTGATGACTTCTGATACAGTGACGTCTCTGAAGGAGAAGAACAAGTTACTTTCTTACCTGGTAACGTTCTTTCGATGGGATGGTCCGACGACGTATTCCATATCTATGACATGTAATCACCACAGCTGTGCTGCTTCGGAAACTTTTTCGGCGTCTGCGTCCTGCGTCAATGACGTTGATGCGCCGTCGTCGAGGACCTCCTCCGACGTCCAACGTCATCCGATGTGATAAGTAGGACGCACGACGCCCATAGCCTCAGTTGTAGTTTTTTCCCCCAGAACGTGTGACATAAGTCAACTGCCAGTCAGACACAAAGCCTTGCGGAACGTAAGCTGCAATCGCAAAAGAAATTCTGCAGCGGGGAAGGCAGGGCGGGAGCGATATGGAATACGTCGTCGGACCATCCCATCGAAAGAACGTTACCAGGTAAGAAAGTAACTTGTTCTTCGAGGGGATTGGGTCCTCCGACGTATTCCATATCTATGACAGACTCCCAAAGCAGTACCAAAGCAAGGAGGAGGGAAAGAATTTAGAATCAAAATGTAGAATAGCCAATCAAATAGCAGAGCAAAGGACCGCCTTGCCAAAGGCCAGATCCTGTGCTCGGATGGAATCGAGGGAATAGTGACGTACAAATGTATGTACTGAAGCCCAGGTGGCTGCATCACAGATGTTGCGAATCGGAACACCCCTCTGCAGGGCAGTAGACGCAGCCATACCCCTGGTAGAATGGGCCCGCAAGCCAGCCGGTGGGTCCTTACCCGCCAAGCGGTAGCACTCCGAGATGGCCAAAATAATCCAGCGAGACAAAGTCTGTTTCATCACAGCTTGCCCCAAACGCTTTCCAGCGTAACCAATAAAGAGTTGATCATCCACTCTGACCCGGGACATGCGTGAAACATAAAAGCTTAAAGCTCTCCTAGGATCAAGCCTATGGAGCCTCTCCTCTTCCTTACCAGGATGCGGAGGAGGATAGAAGGCCGGAAGAACAACCTTCTGGGCCAAATGAAATTCCGTCACTACCTTCGGAAGAAAAGAAGGACGAACTCTAAGGACAACCCTGTCCTTGTTAAATACAGTGAAGGGAGGCTTAATTGAAAGTGCCTGTAACTCACTCACTCTGCGAGCGGAAGTAACCGCAACTAAACACACAGTTTTCAGAGTTAAAAGCCTCAAAGGGCAAGAATATAAAGGCTCAAACGGAGCACCCATAAGAAACTTAAGAACAAGGTTCAAATCCCAACCGGGCACCAGGAAAGGTGACGGAGGGAACACATTAGTGAGCCCTTTCAGGAACTGTGAAATCAAAGGGATTTTAAAGTAAGAACACTCTTCAGACGAGCGCTTAAAGATGGACAGCGCCGCCAGGTAACCCTTAACGGTACCTACTTGCAAACCCCTGTGGGCCAAAGAAAGTAAAAAGGACAGAACCATGGGGATGTCACATGCAAAAGGATCCACATTCTGAACTCTGCACCAGTCGCAGAACTTACGCCAATGGCAACGGTACAGAGACTTTGTTGCTGGCCTCCGGGCCGAAAGCAACACCTCCATCACGTCCTCAGGGAGGCTCCAATCCTTATACCTCAACCTTTCAGAAGCCAAGCGTGAAGGTTGAGGGATCTGACCTCTGGATGGAGAACCTGACCCCCCTCCCGTGAGAGCAGATCGTCTCGGTAGGGAAGACGACGTGGAGGGCAGATGGATAAGTCGAGAAGGTCCGGGTACCACGTCCTCCGAGCCCACGCCGGGGCAATGAGGATCATCCGGGAACCGAACTTCCGTAACCTCCGCAGCACTTGCGGGATGACGGGGACTGGAGGAAACGCGTACAGCAGCGGGAATGACCAATCCACCACAAACGTGTCTCCTAAGGCTCCTTTTGGAGGAAATTCCCGCGAGCAAAACCTTTCGCACTTCCGGTTGACACTGGAGGCGAAGAGATCCACTTGAGGGGTCCCCCAAAGGGCGAAGATCTCCAGGAGAATCACCTGAGCCAACTCCCACTCGTGAGAGATCGCGCTCTGCCTGCACAGAGCATCCGCCGTCACGTTTTCGGCTCCGGCCAGATGAACTGCCGAGATCGAAACTTCCTGCTGGATGGCCCAGAACTCGAGCTGCATCGCCTCCCTGCACAGAGGAAGTGACCCTGCCCCCCCCTTTTTGTTGAGGTAGTGCATGGCCACTGTGTTGTCCGTCAGGATCAGGACATTCTTCCCTCGCACAGACGGCAGAATAGCCTTCAGGGCTAGCCTGACGGCCCTCCGCTCCAACAGATTGATATGGAGTCTGGACTCCGACGGAGACCAACGACCGCTGACTGTCAGCCCGTTGGCATGAGCTCCCCATCCCGGGATGCATCCGTCACGATCGTCACCTCCGACCAGGGAAGCCAAAATGGAGCCCCCTTCATCAAGTTGCCTTCGACGGCCCACCACAGAAGGTCCCGGGCGACCGAGGACGGCACCTGAATCGAGTCCGACATCCTGCCGGAGGACTGCGACCATTGCGTCTTGAGTGCCCACTGCAAAGATCTCATCCGCAGGCGAGCCTCTGGCACCAGAAGAATGCAGGATGCCATGAGGCCGAGCAACCTGAAGAACTCGAACGCTGGGAGCGTCTGGGCATGCTGAAACTTGTGCACCATCTGCTGAATGTGAAGAGCCCTCACCTGGGGAGGTAAACACCGCCCCAGGGAAGTGTCGAGCACTGCTCCGATGTACTGGAGCCGCTGCGTTGGCGTCAAATGGGACTCCTTTAAATTGAGGGAGAAGCCCAGCCTGTGAAGGGAGCGACAGGTGACCGATAGATGATCCAGGACTTGCTCGGGAGAGCTCCCCCTGATCAACCAATCGTCCAGGTAGGGGTAGACGTGAATCCCCCCTTGCCTGAGATGCGCTGCCACCACCACCATGGTGAAAACCCTCGGGGCAGAGGTCAATCCAAACGGCAGGACCCGAAACTGAAAGTGCGAGTCGCCAACCGCGAACCTCAGGTACTTCTTGTGCTTGGGATGGATCGGCACATGGAAGTAAGCATCCTTGAGGTCGAGTGACACCAACCAGTCCTGAAGCTGAAGGGCCTGGAGGACTTGAGAGAGAGTAACCATCTTGAACTTGTCCTTCCTGAGGAGTTTGTTCAAACCGCGCAAGTCCATGATGGGTCTCAATCCCCCGTCTATCTTCGAAATCAAAAAATAAGGGGAATACCATCCCTTGTTCCTCTCCGCTACAGGCACCAGTTCTATGGCGCCTTTCTCCAGCAGGGCTTGAATTTCCTGCGCAAGGAGCGGATCCGGACTCTGCAAAGAGAGGTTCCCCGGTGGATTGTCGCGAGGCCTGTGCCGAAAAGGAAGACAGTAGCCGTGGGTTATGACCTCCAGAACCCACACATCTGAAGTAATGGCTTGCCACTCTACAAGATGCTGCACCAGCCTTCCCCCAACCGGCGAACCATGGGACATGGCCGCACGACAGAGTGGGAGCGGCTGCGGCGTTACCTGAGGGCAAAGAGGCAACTGCCCGAGCGGCCTTGGCACCACGGGTACCCTGTCGTCCACCTCTGGTACCCGTGCGTTGGCCTCTTTGACTGCCAGCTCCTCTCGCTTTACTGAAGGATGAGTAATAGCGAAAGGAACCACCCCTCCACCGCTGTCCCCTAGGACGTAAAGGCGGAGGTTGGCGAACTGCAGCGCCCAACGACTTCGCTGCAGCTTTTGAGGTCTGCAACCTCTCAAGGCTCTCGTCAGCCTTGCTGCCAAAAAGGTGTTCACCGTCAAAGGGCATGTTGAGGAGCCGGGACTGCACATCAGGAGCAAACCCCGACTTCCGCAACCACGCAAACCTGCGTATCACGGTGCTCGCCGCCATGGACCTACTGACGCATTCAGCTAAGTCCAAACCCGACTGAACGGACTCACACATGGCATCCTTACCATCCTGGACCATAGCAAGGAAACCATCCCGTTCGTCCCCTTCGGGAACATGTTCAGCCGCTAACGCAACACAGTTCCACAGAGTGTGCGTGAAACGTGACAAGGCACAAATGGAGTTGGCCGCCTGAAGCGCCATACCACCAGAAGAAAACACTTTCCTCGCCCAACCATCAAAACGTTTGTCGTCCCTATCAGGAGGGATGGTAGGGTACGACGCCTGCTTCGCCGGGGCCGTGGCCGCCTGCACCACCAAACTCTCCGGAGTGGGGTGCCTGGTCAAGTAGCAGGGGTCGCCACTGGCTGGACGGTATTTTTGCGACAAGGATCTGCCCACCGCCGGGAGACTCTCCGGAGCAGTCCAAGCCGCCGCCACCCTTCTCTGTAAAGCCATATGGAACGGCAGAACCGGGTCAGTTGGGGGACCAACATCAAGGATGTCTGTCAGATCATCCTGCACAAACTCCCCTGGGGGAGCAGACCATCCCAAGTACTCAGAAACCCTAGCCATAAGGCGCCGGTACGAGGAATCAGCATGGGAGCCAGGCTCAGGCCTACAAAACTCCACCTCCGGAGAGGTGTCCAGTCCACTGGCATCATGCAGTGACTGTCTCAACTCGTCAAACTGACTATGGCCCGAGACAATTTCATCCGGAACCTGACGAGGAACCAGGCCATCAGAATCCTCATCCGCCTCTGAAATATAGTCCAGGTGGCGAACAGAAGGCACTCGAGAGTGCTTGCTCTTAACCAGAGCCTTCCTAGGGGGTCCACCCGTGCCCCGGGGTACCTCCGTCACAAAAGGCGTCGATGGCGTCGAGCGAATCGGCGCCAGCGTCGAGAGAACCGGCACCGGCGCCGAGAGGATCGACGTCGAGGAAATCGGCGTCGACGTCAGATGCAGCGCCTCCAGAATCGGCGGCGTCGACACAGCCCTCGAGGCCGGAGCCCCGAGCGTGTCCCTCGACGACCCGAGCGTCGACGGCCTCGACGACTTCCTCGAAGCCGGAGCTCCGAGAAAGCCTGTCGACGCCCTCGACGCCACAGACGTCGATGCCTTCTTCGAAGACCTCACAGGAGCACACGGTCTCGAACGCGTCGAGGACCGGGACCTGGAACGGGTACGCCGAGAACGAGTCCCCTTGTCCGAACGGGACCTCTCCCGTGACTCGTGCCGACCACTCTTGCGAGCGGTGTCTCTCGACCTCACACGACCGACCCCACTCGGGGGCGCGGACGGCTGAGTACCCTGCGACTCAAGAATCACCAGCATCTGCTTCCCGAAGGAAGCCCATTCCTCCGGCGTCGCACGGCTGGAGGGGTAAGCGACGTGCCGGGCAGAGCCCTCCGAAGAGGACCTGGAAGACGACCGGTGACGGCGCTTCCGAGAATGCCTCGAAGAGGCTGAGGAGTGGCGAGACCGACTCCTAGAAGGAGACCCACAAGACTTCCGACGATGACACGGAGAGTCACCCCTCGAATCATCCGTCGAAAGCCCCGCAGACTTCGACTTCCGGGGCTTGGACACCCGACCTACCGACAACTTCTTCTTACGTTCGCGTAAGGCTTTGGACGTGGCAGTCGATATAGTCATCCGTGTCGTGGGCCTCCCCGAGGCACCAGAGGCAGGCGTCGTGCGAGTCCGTCACCGACATCTTGGACCCACACTCCCCGCACTTCTTGAAACCCGGACGCGGGGTCGAAGACGAAGTAGACATCTTCAGAAGTATTTTCACAAACGAACAGGTTTGAAGAACCGAGATAGAACAGAACTCCAAAGAGTCGAGGCGTTTAAACCGAGAAACACGAAGCAACACGTTCGCGGAAAAAACGGAACTGAGGCTATGGGCGTCGTGCGTCCTACTTATCACATCGGATGACGTCGGAGGAGGTCCTCGACGACGGCGCATCGACGTCATCGACGCAGGACGCAGACGCCGAAAAAGTTTCCGAAGCAGCACAGCTGTGGTGATTACATGTCATAGATATGGAATACGTCGGAGGACCCAATCCCCTCGAAGTCATGGTATGGTGGGCTTGGACGAGATGGGTGGGTTGTTGGTTGGTTTGGTTCCTGTCTGTTGAGGAAGTGCTTTGCAGTGGTCTTTGATTTTATTTTGGAGAAGGTCAATTTTGTGTAGCATGGCAGCTTGAATGCTGGTACACCAAGCTGCATCTTTGATTATTTCGTCTGGAGTATTGGGGGTGGGGTGGGGGGTTAACCTCATTAAAAATGGCGAAGATCTCTTTAGAGTGTGAATTGGCATTAGAGTTGAGGTGGTCGGCAAAATTCTATGCAGTACACGTGGGCGACGGTCTTGAGTACCCACTGTCTGTTATCCCCTTCCATGCATGAAGGAATGATGTTAGACGCCCCCCGACCGGGGTGGCATGGGAGAGGACCCGGATCTGAGTGTCATTTCTGACCTGAGGCCGGGGAGCCTCTGAGGGGTGGAACTCCGGCCTCAACCCTTTCCACGCCGCTGTCCTCTAGGTGGATATGTGGTGGTGGTGTTAGACCCTTGTCCTGAATTCCAGTTGTTTCCCGAACCATACTGCTTTTGAGGGGAGGGAGATTGCCCACAAAAGGAATGACGAGAGCCACCCCCTCTCTGTTGTGAAGGCTTTTGGGTAATCTGTTGCAGGGACTTGAGTCTGTCATGATGCCTGTCCCCGGAAGACCAGACCAGGCCCAGCAGCCCCGGAAGCAGGCATCATGCCACTTGGAGCATGCCCAAAAGCCCCAGTTAGGGGCTGTTTGGGTACAGTCCTGGCGCCTATGGCGCCAGGCTCATTATTGATAACTTACCTGAAGCAGACCATGCTGCATACTCACCTGAGGCAGACCATGCTGCATGAAGACTCAAGCCAAATGAGGCTTAGGAGGGACTATTTTACTGAAGGGACTATTTTGTTACTTGGGTGAGGCTGTGGAAGAATACTTACCTGGATCTTCTTCCAAGGCTATTTAAACCACGCCCAGACAGCCACACGTGCTTCGCGTTATTCTGCTTGCTGCAGCGCAACGCTCACCGTGTTTTCAGCAGCTCCAGTCTTCAGCCACGCCCGCTTCAGTCCTGGGACTCCTGAAACAAGAAGACAAAAAGGATAAAGGTTAGAACAGGAGTTTTAACTTTAATCCTTACCTGAATCCTGATCCATTTCGCCACGGAACTGAAAGACAGAAGTCTTTGAAGCATTGCTTCGCATTCCTACGGCGCCGCGCTGAACTCACCTGCTTGGCGGTACTTCAGCATTCCATCACGCTCTCGCCATCCCGCGGCCGCCCTCCGACACCTAAGGAGACAAAGACAGCAAGGTGAGCAAGGGGACTCTCTAAGGCCATACAAGCTACCCCCAAGGACTTACCTGATTTACCACGGGAGGTACTCACCTCATTTCGGGTCGGCGCAGTCAACTCTGCTTCATCGCCGTACCCCGGCCCCTAAGGGGAGAAAGCAAGGACAATACCAGTTACCCCCCCCCCCCCACAAAACTTATCTGATTTACCACGGGGGTCTCACCTCATCTCGGGTCGGCACAGTCAATTCTGCTTCATCGCCGTACCACGGCCCCTAAGGGGAAAAACACAATAGACTTACCTGAATCTTACCGAGTGCCATTTGGAAATCTTCGAGTGGATTAATCGGCAACCTGCAAGGAATCGGACAGAGTGAAGAGCAGACATTTGAACTCTTATGAACAATTGGACTTTAGAGTCAATACTGGAACTCACCCATTCCTCTACGCCAGTGAAGTAACTGGTCATCAACGCGCCCCTGCGGTTGATGACCAAACCATCAGGTGAGACTAAGGAGGGGACATCAAGAGTGATCAGTGGGAAGACAACGGGAGTGGGGAAGGTGGGTTGACACTCAATTCCACGGGTGGTTAATTCCTCTTCTCCTTTGCAGAAGAATATTCTTGTGAGCCAGACAAACTAGGCTGAGCGGGCCAGTCCAGTTAGTCATCTCGGCGCTACACGTCACGCTGGTGGAAATAACAGCGGCCCAGTTCCGGTCGACGCCCCCGTGGAAACCAGGTGAGCGTAACAGAACGCGAAGCCTACCCACAAATACCCACCTGGGCGTCATGGAGACCTCGGAAACTGAACAGTTGGCCCAATTATTAGGGGAAATAAGGGCCGAAGTGCATTCCGCCCGCCAAGAAACCAATGCCCTCAGGAGGGAACTGATGTCAAAAGAACGAACTGATGAGTTGGCCAGACAACTATTACAGAGCCAGGCTGGACAAACACCTCTACCAGGACTTGGGGCAAGTCCAGCTCCTGTACCATCGAGTAACCTGGTGCAGATAAATTTACCTGGAGCCGTTCCTTTGGCTCCACCTGAACGCTTTGCCGGAGACCCAAAAGGGTTTGCAACATTCATGAATCAATGCCACTTGCACTTTTTATGTAGACCTGGAGCTTTCCCAAACGATCAGGCCAAGATAGCCTTTGTACTGTCATATCCCAGCGCCAGTGCGGCGGATTGGTCCATTCCACTAGTTAACCAGGATGACCCGATTCTTCGAGATTTCCAGGGTTTTCGAACAAGCATGGAAAGACTATTCGCCTGACACTCCCCAGGACAGACTTTGGACAACGAACTTTTATCCCTACGTCAAGGTAACCAGGATCTTTTATCTTACATTGCAACTTTCAATAGATTAGTAGTGGAAACCGAATGGCCTGAAGCCAAGCGAATCACATTATTCCATCGAGGACTTTTTTGGCCCAAATCGTGAACCCGCCTCAAGACTGTGCTGAATATATAGATCTAGTGGTCCAGCTCGATCACAGACTTCAAACCAGGAAGGCTGATCGAATCAAGTTTGAGAACAGGGTGTTGGTTAAAACCCACGTAAGCTCCAAGGGAGTAGATGTCTCAGAACCAATGCAAATCGGGGGGGGGGGTTAAAGGACCCCTAACCCAAAAGGAGAGAGATAGAAGACGGCAACTGCAATTATGTTTATATTGCGGAACTGCTGGTCATTTTCTTCGGAACTGCCCTGTAAAACCACCCAAGAAAATTATAGGAGCAGCAGACGAAAACCATGTGAAATCTGACTCTGTGAAATCTGACTCCGGAAACGACCACGCCCGGCAAGCGTAGAGGTCCGCTTGCCGAGCTTAAAGGAGGACACTCTGACCTCGCATTTCACCATACCCATGGTCCTTGTAGATCCAGAGCAGCCATCACGCATGCACGCGGTAAAGGCGTACGTAGACAGTGGAGCCATATGAAATTACTTGGACTGGGAATTGGCTACCAGGATGAATCTATCTCTGCCCCACAAGACCACGGCCGATGTTGTCACCACTGTAGATGGAACGGAAATTGCCTCTGGACCCGTAACTCATTCCACTGCAGAGATGACATTGCTGAGTCAAGATGGGCATCGAGAGGCTATGATGTGTGACTTAATCAAGGCCCCACAGTTTCAGCTGATACTGGGGATACCTTGGTTGGAAAAACATAATCCCTGTATTGATTGGCGAGAGAAGAGACTAACCTTCCCACAATGTGCTCACACCTGCTACCCAAGGAAAACTCAAAACTCAGTCCTGGCCCGAGTAATTCCAGTAGCCATGCAATTACCTGTTGAATACCAAGACTTTCAGGATGTCTTCCAAAAGGATCAGGCAAACACCTTACCACCTCACAGATCGTATGATTGTCAAATAGATCTTGTACCTGGACCACAACCAGCTTGCAGCAGAATCTATGCCCTTACGGAACCCGAAAATCTTCATTTGCGCCAGTACCTAGACCAGTACCTTGCTAATGGCTTCATTCACCCGTCCAAATCCCCTGCATCTTCAGCTTTGTTCTTCGTACCAAAAAAGGAAGGCGACCTTAGAACATGTATAGACTACCGCGCACTGAATCAGATAACCATCAAGAATCGATACCCACTGCCTTTGATCCCAGAACTACTAGACCAGATGAAGGACGCTTGTATATACACGAAACTAGACCTTCGGGGTGCATATCATCTGGTACGTGCCAAAGAGGGTGACGAATGGAAGACTGCTTTTCGCACCAAGTACGGACTATTTGAGTACCAGGTGATGCCCTTCGGACTATGCAATGCACCAGCAGCCTTCCAGTTCTTCATGAACGATGTCCTCCGAGAGGTTATCGACGTTTGTGTGGTCGTTTACATCGACGACATCTTAGTATACTCTTTATCAGAATCTGAGCATGTAAAACACGTCCGAGCAGTCCTAGAGAAGTTACGCCAGCAAAAATTATATGCTAAACTGGAAAAATGCATCTTCCACATTACGGAAGTGCAATTCCTTGGATTTATTCTGACCCCGAGAGGAATCCGGATGGATACACGAAAAGTGGATGCCATTCTTAATTGGCCTTCGCCAAGTTCAATCAAAGGAGTTCAAAGCATGCTTGGCTTTGCCAATTTCTACCGCAGGTTTATCCCGGACTTCTCGCACATTGTAAATCCCATCACAACACTATTGCAAAAAAACAAACGCTTTGTGTGGACAGAGGAAGCCGAGAACGCCTTCCAAGAGTTAAAAGTTAGATTCACATCTGCTCCCATATTAAGACACCCGCGCCCGAGCTTCCCTACATAGTGGAAACAGATGCATCCAGTTCAGCCATGGGAGCAGTCCTTTCCCAAAAGGATCCCGAAACTAACCAGCTTCACCCAGTGGCCATCAAGTCCGCCTTCAAGGCTTGGCGGCACTATCTACTGGGTGCCAGACATACCATCACGGTCATCACCGATCACCGCAACTTACAATACCTAAAGACAGCCAAAGCCCAATCTTCGCGCCAACTCCATTGGGGATTGTTCTTCGCCGAGTTTGATTTTGTAATAACCTATCGACCAGGTTGTAAGAATAGTAAAGCAGACGCCTTGTCCCGGATTGGAATGGGAGAAGCAGAAATAACTTTAGAACCCGTACCCATAATTCCGGAACAGAGAATCCTTGGCCTGACTTCCATACAGACACTGGAGAACATTCAAAACAAGATCCACAAACTCTTTGATTCCGTTGCCCTACAGGACTGGGCAAAGAAAGGTCCAGAGTACTCTGTCATCGATGATTTACCTTATTACCAAGGCCGGCTATTTTTACCGCAAAAGGAACTACAGGAACTTGTCATTTCCCATTACCATGACACCTTAATAGAAGGGCATCTGGGTATTGCAAAAACCGAAGCTAAAATTAGGAAGCAATTTTGGTGGCCTACCTGGCGAAAGGATGTCAAGTCATTTGTCATGTCTTGTGGCATTTGCGCACAAAATAAAGGGCAAAAGAAAAAACCTGCTGGATTATTGCAACCATTAGACATACCACCTACCCCTTGGCATACCTTGTCATTAGACTTCATCACGGATTTACCCCCGTACTAAGGTTACAATACCATTCTAGTTATTGTAGATCTTTTCTCTAAAATGGCCCACTTCATTCCTTTAAAATGGATACCTTCAGCTTCAATCCTGGCCAAGGAATTCCTTGAAAATGTTGTCCGCCTGCATGGCTTTCCTTCAGTGTTAATTTCAGATCGGGACAGTCAATTCATTTCACATTTTTGGAGGAAATGCTGCCAACTGGCACAAATTGATGTTAGGCTTTCGACCAGTCACCACCCTCAGACCGACGGTCAAACGGAGAGGACCAACCAGACTCTTGAACAGTACCTCCGTTGTATGCTACATCAGTCTGAGGGGAATTGGAAAGACATTCTGTGGATCGCAGAGTATGCGTACAATAATTCCGTACACTCAGGAACTGGACAAAGTCCTTTTTTTACCAATTATGGGCACCATCCTCGAACCTCGGATTTGGAATCACCCCAGCATTTAGAGATGCCCGCAGTGGACCATCTCCACGCTGTTATTACACAGGCCTTTAAAGAAGCAACCATCCATTTGCAAAAGGCTAAGGAAAAATACTAAAAGGATGCGGATCAGCACAGAAGTGAAGCTCCTCAATACCAAATAGGGGACCAAGTATGGTTAGCCACTAAGCACTTACCACTCAAGGGGACTCGGACCTTTAACCCCAGGTATTTGGGACCTTTTTCTGTCATGTGTCACGCTGGTGGAAATAACAGCGGCCCAGTTCCGGTTGACGCCCCCGTGGGAACCAGGTGAGCGTAACAGTCTCATGTTCTTTTTTGGCTGTCTCAAGTGCTTCGTCCACTGCCTTGCCGAACAAGTTGGTTTCTTCAATGGGTTTGTTTAATAAGGCTGCATGGTTCTCGGCTTAAACCTGGAGTTCCTCAGCCAGGTGTGCTGTTTAAGCAAGGTACCCTGTGCCAATGTTCTTCCCGCTGTTTCAGCAGCATCTAAAGTGTTCTTAAGCACATTCTGATTCACTTGCTTGCCTTCCGATACGATTGCGAGTAACTTAGCCCGTATTGGTTCCGGTACTTCTTGAAGGCCTTCTTGCAGCAGGTTTCATTGGACGTCTGCATAGCTAGCCAACAGAGTGGCGTTATTGGCTATTTGGGTAGAGAACGCGGCAGCAGTCGTGACCCTCTTCCCCAGTGCATACAACCTCTTGGATTCCTTATCAGGCGGTGATTCACCTGTAGACAGGGGTACACTTGCCCTTTTTCTAGTGGTGGTAACTACCAGTGAATCTGGAGTGGCATGGCCTTTGATGTAAACGGGGTCGGTAGGAGAAGGGCGAAACAACTTCTCTACTCTGGGATTAACCGCTCTGTTCTGAGCTGGTGTCAACAAAGAGGGCGCCAGTCTCCTCTTGATAGAATTCAACAAAGGAATGGCCTGGCTGGCAGGAGGCTTTTCTTTCAGTATGTCCTCTACAAAATCTGAATCCGCCAAACCCTCCTGTGTGGCGATTTGAAAATGCTCAGCTGCCTTTTTCAAGATGGCGTTCAACGCCATCTGATCATCCACAGGTGAGGCATGGCGGACTGGAGTGGGGGGGGGGGGGGGATCCAAACCCAGGGTGTCAGGGTTTGTTTGTTTATTATTTGTAATGCGCCAGAATACCCTGGGGTAACAAGGCACAGCAGTTACAGGAATTTGCGGAGCTTAGTTGCAACAATAATGGTATATACATACACATATACACAATAATAATAATAGCAGGGAATATATACATATATACAGGTTAACACATGTGAGTACAATATGTCCAGATGGAAAAAGGGCGATACAGGTCTTGGGTTCAGTGTGTTTAGAGCGCGTGCATCTTCAGCCAAGAAATAATCTTGGATCGGAAGTTTTGGTACGGTAAATCCATTCTGAGAGTGGGTGGTAGGGAGTTCCACAGTTTAGCTGCTTACACTGGGAAGCTGTTGCCTCCTATAGTGGAGCGTTTGTAATTGGGAACGGACAGGCAGTCTCTGTATACTATTCTTGTCGGTCTCAGGGAGGTCTGTCTGTGAAATCTGTCAATCAGGTAGATAGGAGCAGCATTATTAAGGGACTTGTGGGTGAGTGAAGCAGTTTTTAGGGAAATTTTATCTAAGATGGGGATCCAATTGTTCTTTTGGCTGTGTACTGTGATATGATCTCTTCTAGAGATGTCTAGGGCCGCTCTAAATGCGTTGTTCTGGAGAATTTGTAGTTTACTAGTGGTAGCTTTGGAGGACCCGGGGTAGGAGGAGGGGACGCCCAAGGTTGACAATCAACCTGATGGCTGTCTTCCCAATTCTCCACAGGATACGCAGGATCATCAATATTGTTCCCAAAGGGGGCATCATCTTGTACATGTGTGTCCACAGGGTCCTCGTCATCAGTGAGGTCATAAGTATATTCCTCATGAGGATCATCAAAGGTCCTCTGAAACTTGGCCATAGGTGTAAAAGGAAGGTCCTCACAAGGCCTTTTGGGAGCAAACCTCTCAGAAAGAGAGACACATTTCTCTAGTCTGTCCATACACCCCTCAAACTTCTCCCTGGTCCATGAAGATGAACCAGGAGTAGTCCAGGGGAGGAAAGGGGTCATTTTGACCCACTTCTTCTGTAGAGCGTCGAGATTTGTCTCCTACAGCACTGGACAAAGGCAAAGGGCTTTCAGAGTAGTCCTCGCGAGGTTCCAGACGTTGTGACGGGTCTCTCGGCGCGCCTCTAGGCAGTTCCTTTTGTTTCGCCATCTCTTTCGACCGTTCCTTATGGGTAACCGGCGAGGCGATCCTTGCGATACTTTTGCTGATGCTCGGGGTAGTAGGGAGATGTGCCGGTTGACCCAGTGGTGGCACAGTGGATTTCGGCATCAATGGGGCCGTAAGCAGTGTTGGCGCTTTCTTATGTAGCGTCTCAACAGCCGCGTGTGTTTTGGTGCTAGCGCCCTTTACTTTAGATTACCCAGACGCATGCCGCTGCTGTGGTTGCAGGGAAGGCTGCCGATCATAAAGGTCAGCGGATCCCGTCGAAGTATCCGACGAGCCCGTTGGCGCTTTGGAACGCTTCGACTGTACCGCCGAAGAACCATGGGTTGTGTGTTTAGTGTGGGAAACTTGTACGTCCCTGTCGCCGGGTGCCTTCCCCATAGCATGACTCATGTCGTGCCTATCTGGGTCGAGGACGAACACTGCAGATCGAGAACTGTCCGCCGTCAGGTCAATGGCCTCCGAAACGGAGCCTTAGTCATCGCTAGTCCCTTCATCACACTCGGCAGCTGTGGTGGCGGTGGAATTACATCGACCTGTGACATAATGTTGGCTGACCACCGCTTCAAACTTCGCTCCTTAATCATCTTTGGACGCAGGAGTTTACAGGCCGCATAGGCCGCCTCGTTGTGGTTGAGGGGGGAGACAATTATTGCACTAACGGTGCTAGTCTTTCCACAAGATATTTGGTCTTACACGAAGGACAAAATCTAAATGGACTCCCGTCCATAGCGCAGGATTGATATAGCAATAACAAAACCCAGGGAACAAAGAGAGGGGAAAAGAAACGGCATTCTTGAAAAGAATATGCCCACCCGACCCCACTCTTCCTACTGTATCGGCTGGCCAGAAAGCCTGACGACGGGGACGGCAGCGCCGGCTGGAACAGGCGTTGAAATTCCCAGCGGTCTTCGGTGGTGCACAGGATTCAACCGTCGAGGTGATTTAACAGGAATAAACGACCAAAGTTCGATAAATACAAAAATAACACAATCTCTTATGAAGAGCTCCGCATTAGGGAGACCACATAACTGCGCCGAAAAAAACAATCTGAGGTACCTCGACGCATGAGGGATTTTACGTACACTACACGTCACGTTAGGGATAGTGTTACAGGCACGCCCATGTTGATGTTCCCTTTCGATCCTCGAAAGACAAGATGCAATACTCTGCGGTTACCACTGGATGTCAGACTATATGCACAGCATGTGATTCTAAGCAATTAACAAGCATCAGAAATACACACACACACACAGATCTCAAAGTGAGATTGCCTACACTTTACAGTACCCAAATTCCAATATAGTTGAAACAAATAAAATGGTAGGTAGCAAAGTGAAGAGAAACGGTGCAATGCAATCAAGAACATATACTATGCCTCATAATCATAAGGCACCTATAACATAAGCAGTCTTTACGTACCAGGTAAATATGCCTTGCACCTCTAAAAGAGAATGTGCCAGGTAGGCCTGATCAAGGGATTGGAAGTCCAAATGTCATAGAACAAGTAATGGAAAAGCAAACTAGTGAGTAACAGTTCCAGAACAAAAGCTCTTAAAAAGATTAAAAAGGTAGTTAAAAACAATGTCAGGATAATATTCCAGACCCACCACACTAGGGGTTATCCTAGGGGTTGAGGGGATCTTTGGCCACAACTCTACTGATCATGCAAGGAATAGTAAGGGGGTGGACTTTGCACCCAATACCAGTGGCAGGAGGGAGTAAGAAAACAGATATGCAAACTTGTGCCCTGAACTCCTGCATGACCACCCTTAGGTCGCTCAAAACCGCTGGGGCCACTTGCTTCAATTGTTGGTCCGGTTGCAGAGGGTCCAGCGGATGCAGAGGTTTGTTTCTGTATCGGGATTGGTCCCGGCTACTCAGTGTTTCAGCACTACGGCAAGGCAGTTTGAGGGGACTTCAAGCAAGACGGCCCAGGCACCTCATGACGGCAGCCATAGTAGGTCCTATGGTGAGAGGAAACTCCCAGGAAGTTACAGAGATGGCCAGCTGTGAAGACTACCTCATCAGTGGGTGATAAGCGACACTCAGGGCGGCAAAGAAGACATAGCGCTAGGAATACTACTCTTCATGCAAGAGAGCAGCAGCTGCAGTATGACTGGTATTAGCCAACCAATCATCAAACTGTGGAGTTCCCAGCTGCCACTCGGGACGGCGACTGATGCAAAGGAAATGCCTTGGACCAGCCCACAGAATGGTTTTGTGACACTTTGGAAGGCTTCTGGCATAATGCTTCTCAAGCAGGTTTCCTGGACTGGTTGGTCACACCAGCCCAAGGGTCGACACACTGATGAGGGTCTTCTGTAGATCGTTGCAGAGAGGCAGGGCTTCACCAGGACTTCGCTGGAGGCAATGTTGCTCGTCCTCAGCAGCAGTCTTCGCATCTTCAACACCATGCCCCTCTCCTTCAGGGTCTTCGCTACAGGAGATGATCTGAGGAATGACTGAAGGGCTCCTCCTTTTATCCCACATTCGGACTGGTGTTTTCCCCAATCCACCAATGGTAAAGAAATACACCATTCAAAATGGCAAAGGCTGTCCAATCATGGGCATCTTCTTATCCCACATGTGCCCTGCAACAGGCATTCCCTGGCTGGAATGTGGATAGGGACAAGAGAGTCCCACCATCCATATCCGACAAAGTTGTGCACAACTACACTTTGTCCAGGAACTCATAGATGAAGCCCACGAAAGTGCATGCCATATGTGGCATTTCTAGACCCGCGAGGGCAGGAAGAAACCCATGGGACAAGATGGCCAAAAGACAGGCGAAAACAGCATTGTACAGGTGGAGTTTTTGGTACTCAATATGGCTTTATGCAGTAAAGCATAAATGTGCATGTGAGAAAAATACGATAGAAAAGTATCTGCTGCCATCAGGCCTTCCTGGACAAATCTTAAGAGTAACACAAATATTACAAAAGAAAAAATCTCAAAAAGGGACACAAAGAAACCCTGCACTGTAAAATGACAAAAGGAGTCTTGCAAGGAGAGTCTTCCTGCACTGGTAACATAAGGGCTGACCAGTGTCTCCAAAATCGGTAAATGAAGCAAGGGAAGTAAAGCAAAAGTCAGACAGGGTTAAAGCTATATCAAAACTGCTTAGGTTCAATGGTGGGAAAGTTGCAAAAAGAAAGGTCTATGGGGCTAGCAGGGCAATGTGGGTAGGAAGTGGGACCCCACCACATAATTGAAGTTTTCCTAGGCACAGTAGTGTGTTACAGTAATGTGGGGGTACTCACATGTGTTCTACTCAAGTGTGTGATTTAGAGTTGTTTTAAACTATTGAACAAAGATCCAACATGGCTGTCGAGCCTTGATGAGGTCTCCCAGCTTGATCACATCCGAGATACCAGGTACCAGGAGAAGGCAAGCAGAGCATAGGAGACCACTTTTCTTTCATGCATCCAATCGCCTGAAAAGTAATTTGTCACTTAAACTGCAAACAGGCAAATAATGTTATTAAATAATCTTAGATTTACTAACCACTTCGGACATCGGTCTCATCTTGCAATCCTGGTGATGTTGGTCTGCATTTATCAGATTTTCCTTCCATGCCTATTAAAAATACAAAATAGCTTAAAACAATAGAATGGTGGTTCAAAATATAGTGGGCACATTGTATAGGTCAGTTCTACAAATGAAAGGATAATCCTGTTCACATCAATGGGCACTGTTAATGAGAATTCTCCGTAAAGGCTAATTTCCCAAACCTAGTGAGTCCCCCAGCAGCTCTGCTGGATTTTTGGGGTTTATTTTTTTCTCCTGCTAAGAGTGAGACTCTTTTTACTCCCACTCTTAGACATAATTTGAGGTGTTCCTTTATCTTTCCATGTGTTTTATGGGCTACGGGGTCTTTTACTCCATAGGGTCTCATGTGTTTTTAATGTGGGTTACACAGCACCCTCCGTGCTGTAACCCAGGGGTGTCATAGCGACCCCCCAACATAGACTCCATACCCTGGGACTGACTACGGTCTCCCAGGGCATGTAAAGTCACCATTGGCTTTACTAGTCCCAAATTATGAACAGAAACCAGTACAAACCATCATATTGTGGATGTACTGGTCGGGGCAATTCGATTGCCCCGGGGTCTGTTGTTCGAGGGGGCACGTCTCCGTCCCCTCTGATCGAGTTTTGGCTGGTGGCAGTGGATACTACTTTTTATATTCGAGCGCGAATATATCTCTAGGGGATTTTCCCATTGTTCGAGGCTACCAACTTTAATTATTTAATTCCTATAGCCTCGAACATACCGATGGTTTATTTATTTAATATTAATTCACCGGTTGGTATTTTTTTGTCACAACTCGATTCTAAAATGGCGTTTGTGTTCTCTTCTGTGACTCCAACCCAAGTCAAGCCCTTTGTTCCACTTTTTGGCGGGCTTCTCCACAGAAGCCTCCAAAAGTGGTGCCACTCTGTCTGGGTACCACAGGGGGTGTGGGAGGGGGTTTAGGCACCGTGGACTGAGTTACCTTGGTAACTCAAGTCGCGCACTCTTGTGTGATTGGCCCAAGTGGTGAGCCGGCCGGCTCACCACTTAGCATGTTTGATTGACAGCTAGGCTGAGTGAATGGGGGTGTGCTGCATAAAAGCAGGGCTTTGGGGACTGGAACTTCAGAAGTCGCCACAGGACCTAAGAATCCGAGGAGGGAGAAGCTGAGCCGACCTGCAACGACAACACCACCGGTGGAGCCCTGCTGAACCGTCTCACCACTTTTCCCAACGACAGAGGAGATCTCCAGTCCGGAGAGTCTTCTTCCTTTGACTGGTGGGGATAACCAGTTTTGCCTTCTTTTCACCTTCCTGGAGCATCTCGTGGCCGCCTTGCCCGTGCCAAGCACCCCGGCAACCGGGATACCACGGCTTACCACTACCGCGAAGAGAAGGGTAGTACCTTTTAACCAAACTCACTCCACGGCTGGTTTCTTCCCTGGCAGTGCAACGACCTTCATCTTTCCTCCACAGCGAGACCTCCTCTTCCTCTGGACGAAACACTGACTTGCACCCGCTGCCAGGAACAACTGCCGCGGCTGGAGCTTCCTTCACACTTAAGGTACTGTGTCCCGCCTGGTTTCCCTTGCGACAGATCGTTCGGGGTGACAATAAAGCCTCGACTTTCTAACCTGGGCTGGCCTGGGACAACGTAGCTAACTTTTTCCTGACTTTAATTTCATCCTTTGTGTGCGAACTATCTACAAGACTCTTTGGGCATAACCCCACTGTGCGAACCTGGACCCCTTCTGCTTGCTCTCTCCAAGAGCTGGGCCTTGCAATTGACTTCCTTGTTCGCCAGTAGAACTCTGCCTATCCTGCCTTATTGTGGTTCTTTTAAAAGTATTGAAATTTGTGTGCTTCCATAACTCTGCCTTTGTCCCTCCCTTTTTAATAACTTATTAGAGTGCAATCTTATGTTAAGCGCTCACCTCTGTCTGAAAATAAGTGGTGTTTCTCACTGAGACTTGTCTAATAAGTAATTAGGGTTGTGTATATATAATAGTGACTGTGTTGAATTTACTTACCTCTTTGTGCTAGTGTAATTTACAAGTGTGTCTTTAAAATAAATAATTATATACTTTTACACCAAAGCTCTGGTCAGTGTTTGCTTGTGCTACTGTATCTCTGTGCCTATTGTGTATACTCTATATACTGCCAACTCTTCTTGAGGGAAGTCTGACTGCTCAGCCACAGCTACCAAGTGAATCTGTGTGGTACAGACTGCTACCAAGTGGGTTTACTGCCAAACACCTGTAGTCTTAAATCTTTTGCAGTGGTCCCTAAGGGAACTGCACAGGTTTCTGCCTAACAGGCACCATATACTTCAGTGCTCAGGCAGAAGGAATCCCCTTTGTGTGCTTGTGAGGATGATAGTCTGGACCTAAAACTCACAGCGAGTCCACTGAAATGTTTGTTTTCACCTCACGATTCACAGGCTTCTTTCCCCGCCCACAAGAGGCTTGTCATCCAGGGGCCCACCATTGATTAATACTGTGCAATGTGCCCCTTGGAGCGTGTTAGAAAACATTTTCTTTTTGCTGCTTTCCTCCCACAGACTTCAATGGGACGCCCTATGTTTTAGCTATAGTCTGCATACTGACATGACTTCTTGGCATTAAGTAAAGCCCTCCGCAATTGCTTACTTTTTAATGGTGAGACTTATCAGTCCCTAAGACTCAGTACTGGGAGACCCTGTCTCACTTACAGTAATGTTTGCATTTTTAAAACTGGATACATACCCTTGCGGTTGAAACACTGTGCCAATAACGGTTTCTTTTGCAAATTTGTTGTTGCAGACACAATGCGTCCAAGATGGATGGGTGGCAGCGGATATTTTTCTAATTTGTGCACTTTTGCATTTTACTGCATACTGCCATTTGGAGTACGATATATTGTAAAATGGCTGTGCCACAAGACCTGTCATTTGGCCATTAGTTGATTGGCCTTCTTACTGCCCTCTCGGATCCAGAATGATCAAAGATGGAAAGCACATTCACGGGCAAAGCCTCTACTTACCCAGGCAAAGTAGCGTTCTGTCTGGTGGTCGGATTTGGGGGCTGATCATGTCTGGACCCAGTCCACATCCAAGCCAAAGTGTGTCTGTTGCTGGACAGATGTGCTGGCCACAGGTTGTCCATCATTGGAGAGACCCTGCCAGAACGGTGCATTTCCTTATCATCTGTGGGATTGCGGGGGTGACTCAAGCCAAGACCTCTACGAAGAAGTACAACCCATCTGAGGGCCTGAGGACAACCAGTGCAGCTGACTAGCATTGCCTCGAGCCAAGTCCCAGTGAAGCCCTGCTCCACTCTACAGATCTCCACAAGGCCCTTGTTGGCATTTTGACCCTTGGACTGAACAACCTGTTCCAACCCCTGCTCGAGAAACCATGCATGCTGAGCCAGTGTCCCTGGACAACCCAGTGGACTGACCAGCTGTTTCCTGAACTAACTCACTGCACCGGTTGCCATTCCAGGTGTGAAACTCAGCAGATCTCCCAACTTCTGGAACACGACACCTGTCCCTGCAGTTTCGGCCTTCCCGACCAAAGAAAAGCCATGCAGGGCTTTCCCCATTGTTGTTCTCACAACAAAGATCATCTGATCATGGGGACTCCCACTGAAACCCCCCTTCTTTGTGTATCTGATCTCACTTGCCCCATGGAGGTCTTCATCCCGTTGTACCAAGTGTGTCCAGCTATCCAATCTCCAGGGCCGGCTCATCAGAGTCTGGAACTGCTGACTAGCTGTCCCCAATCCCAATGCCGAAAGCGACATCTGCACTTGTTTCCCCTGTACATCCCTTGACCGGATAAAGCCTAGAAGTAAGCGGTCTTAGTGGATTTAGGAACCCCTGAAGGGGTTGCTGAAGAAAGCAGAGTGAGGGGGGGTGAGTTTGCATACTGATTCCTATCCCCCTCTCACGCAAAAGGGTTGTATGGCCGTAAAGTCCTAACACTATCTCTCCCTTGCCCGACTGAAATCGGTGGTGGTCAAGTGAAAGATCACACCTCCCCCCCTGGACTTCTGCTAAAGTGGTGGGGGTGGGAAAGAAACCTGTAAGAACTTTACTTGCCTTTATTTTCTAATACTGTAACATTTACCTACAATCGTTGGCTTTGGCAACTCTTGTTCGCTAATCACATACTCTCCTGCAAGATACATATTGTGGAATTGATGACGTATGGGCACTAGCCCCAAATTCCTAGCAGGGCTGGACTTAAACAGAACTGGGGTCCTTAATCTGGGTTTTCTTGTGGTTTCCAAGTGTTTCCCATCAATTCAAGTACCTGTCTCCAACTGGTTCTACATTGCTATTTGTTCTTTCTTGACTATTGTTAGGGAGAATTCTTATTCTATGGCTAATTTCCCTTACCTATAGAGTCCCCCAGCAGCTTTGCTGGATTTGAAGGGTTTGTTTCTTTTTACCTGCTAAGAGTGAGACTCATTTTCCCACTCTTAGGCATTTTTGCTATGTGTGCTCTAGGCTATTTTTGTGTTTAATGCCTATGGGATCTTTCTCAACCCCATAGGAACCATCTTTACTCACATGTGTTACACAGCACCCTCAGTGCAGTGACCCAGGGGTGTCGTAGCGACCCCCAAACATAGACTCCATACCCTGAGACTGACTACTGTCTCCCAGGGCATGTAAAGTCACAATTGACTTTACTAGTCAAATCCTATGAACTAAACCAGTACAACCCATCTTACTATGGAGGTACTGGAAGGGATTCATAGTTTTTCCCCTATGTTCATTTTCGAGAGGGTACCGTACAGTCGCTCTCTCAAAAGTTTCTGTCTGGTGGCAGTGGTTACTACCATAAATATTCGACCGCAAATCTTTCCCTATGGGATTTTCCCATTGTTCGAGGCTACCACTTTTTCTGACAGCCTCTAACATACCGCCGGTGCATTTTAATATTAACTTTGCTCCGGTAGGTTTTATTTGCCAGAACTTTAATATACCTTCTTTCTCGTGTCTTTCTCTAAACTCCTAACCCAGGTCGGGGATCCTTTGTTCGTCCGTTTCGGCGCCACTGTGTCTGGGGTGGGTCCATTGTGTGAGAGGGGGAGTAGGACCCCTGGACAGGGTTGCCTCAGCAGCCCATGTTGCACTCTATCCTGATAGGGTAGAGGGTCTCCCGCCAAGATGACCACTCCACTGTGTTAGTGACAGCTAGGTTGTATGAATGGGGATCTTTTTGCATAAAAGCAGGGTCCTGAGGACTGAAAGAGCAAGACGTTGCCACTGGAATTAAGAAGCCGAAAAGGAGAGAAGCCAAAGACATCTGCAACGACTGCACCACCGGTGAAGCCCTGCTGCAGCGTCTCACCGCTTTTCTCCACACAACGAGAGAAGATCTTCATCTGCAAGAGCCTTCTTCCCTTGAGCTGGTGGGGCCAACCAGTTTGCCAATTGCCAACCTGCCTTGGTCGAATTGCCAGTACCCAGTACTCGGTGGCCTGATAGGCAGGCACCAGTCCACCCAGACCGTGATTTAAAGGAGCATACCTTTTATTCGTAGGGGAAGCACCGCGGCTGCTTTCATCCCTGGGTGGTGCAGTAACTAGAACCTTCCTCCACGACGAGAGCCTCTCTTCCTCTGCTGGATCACCTCAACTGCAGAACAACCGCTACCGCAGGAGCCACTTCTTCATTTTAAGGTACATTGTTCCGTCAGGCCGCCCTTTCTTCGCGGTAGCAATAAAGGTGTTTTAAATCCTTCACTTACCTGTTGGATTGGCCGCCCCCCTCTCTTAACATTGTCTTTCACCCTCTGCATCCACCTTTTCAAAATCGTTAACCAAAGACTTGACTGCAGCTACAAGAACATTTTGCTCCTGGGCCCTTGCCCCGTACCACTGACTCTGGCACAGGCCTACTGACTCTGGTCACATGTGTTAGACCTGCTTTCTTTAGAGTCTCACTGAGAACTGTGTTGGTGCACCTATTTCTTACAACCACCCCTTCCTTCCCTTTTCTAATCATTGTGAAATGCTATTTTGCTCAGTTTTCATTTTAAGTATTGCTTATACTGATGCACTGTCTTGCTGAACTGGTTCACAAACTGATGGGAAGTGTTGCTAGGGTGTATAAGAACTTATTTCTAGATAACTTGTGCTTTTCCTCCCTTGTGAGGCATTGTTAGAGGATCCCTTGTGTGTAGTTGTCACTGTGCCCTTTTGCTCAGTTTTCACTCTGGTTCACTTGGTCTACACTTTAACTTGGGAGTGTGTATATTTTTCCTTGACTTAATTTAACTTGCTTGATAACTGTGATAAATGTGTTTTCTTAGAAGTGTGTAAAATAAATATATAACTACTTTTTAATACAACGCTTTGGTCAGTGTTCCTTGTGCCATAGTACAGTAGACCTATTGTGTAAACCCTGAATACTGCTCATCTCCTTCTTCAGATAAGTCTGACTGCTCAGCCACCAACTAAATCTTTGTGGTACAGACTGATACCAAAGGGGATTTATTGCTCTCACCTGTAGTCCTAATCTTGTGTAGTGCTCCCTAAGGGAACTGCACAGGATTCTGCCTAACAACTTTTGTTAGGACAGTTTTTCTGAAGTCCAACTAAGGGCTTAGTAAAACCATTCAACTGAGGCAGTACAAGACTCCATTCTTAGTATAAGGCTGTACCACCTGAGTTCAGGGTAGCGTAGACAGAGCAGCCAGGCTTATTTTAGGAGGGAGGGCTGTGAAATTATAATATACATATGTAATATACATATTGTAATATACATATGGTCCAAAGAAAAACTGAAACACTATGTATTGTAAAAAATAAATGGTCTTATTTAAATAGAAGTAGGCCCAAATTAATCTGGGCGGGGGGGAATAAGTACCATCACAGATCATATAAACACATTATAGAAAAACACAAGACTATGCTTGAAGGTACACAGACCAAAGCATATAACCTAATTTGGAACACCTAACAGGAGTTCTAGGGAAGTCAAACCAGTACTTTCAGTAATACCAGGGTAGTAGACCTTATCAGTTGTACCGTGACGCTCAGCAGGAAATCACATAGTAATATCAACTAGACCATATATACTTTTCTGATCTAGTGAAACACAGATTCTAGGAAAAGTATAAACCTTTAACTGTGATTCAGGATAACACAGTTATTGAAGGGGCGTTGGACCTTGGGGTGTAAATATTCAATTACATTTTCTTTTCAGTTCACAGACTAAGGGAAGCAATAACTCCAATTTATTTTAGGATAACATAGCTATACTCAAGGTAAGTAAAACCTATAGACCTTTTACAGGAGTTATAAGCAACTTAATGGGGTTTAGGTCGATTTTACTGCGAACAAATGGTCGTAATGACCAAAAGTTCTAAAAATGCTACCACCAAAGGTTCGAACACCAAAAGTTCGTACCTTTGGTGGTAGCATTGCAGGTAAGTATAATAATAAAACGGTATAGTGAGAGGGGACACCCCCGCAGCCCCCGTAGTATGTGTGTTCGCATGAGAAAGGTGCAAACGTTTGGTAGTTCGCACCTTTCTCATGCGAACGTTACGACCGTGGCCAAATCAGCCGCGGTTGGATCACTCGGATTCACGTAATGGCAGGTATAAACCTAAGACTCTTTTTGTGTCTGTCTAAACAAACCAAGGAAAGCAAAACCCAGCGTTACACTTAATGAATGACTCAAGGTTATTCTAGGTAGGTAAAACCTAATGCAGCCTTATTCTGGACAGGCTAACAGCAAGTCAGGAGAAGCAAGACCCAGTTGGGAAACATATACACCTATTATCTGAAAGAAATAGTTAGTGAAGCCAACAGCATTACTTGAGGCCAAGAGGCACAGCCAATTTACAGGTGAGTAAAATAACCTTACATCTACTTTCTATTAGAATGGCGAAAAGGTTTTTAAGGGAAGAAAGACGTTACATATACTTTTCAGAATGGCAGAACATTTCTAATGTAAGTAATAACTTTTGTAACTGTTCACTCTGCAAGATACAGTTACCAATCAACTTCTTTTACAAGTAGCTTTTGAATGCTCGCTGTTCTTTTCAAGGCTGAACCATTTTCTTATACTGTCCTTCCCTTATTCTATGGCATGAGTTCACTCAGAGGCAGTAGGGGGACCCTAGTGGTCTAGGTGCCAGCTGAAGGCAGGGTGAGATAGGGTTCAGTTGCAGTCAAAGTTAGAGTTCCAGAGGAAGACTGTTCAAACAAGTAAGTATTTCACTTTAAAGTTAGTTGAGGGTCCAGGGACTTCAGAGAAGACACCCTAGGAGGATTCTGCAATGGGTCTGGGTGAACTGGATGAGTGGCCGCCCAATCACAGAAAACACCCCAAAGCTATACAGAAATCACAAAGGCTTAAGGTAGGTTAAATACCCGAGCCAACACAGTACCTCAGCACAGAAGAAGAGTTGCAGCAGGAACGACTTCAGGATCTGCAGCCAAAAACCTGGTCAATTAATTCCTTGTCAAGAAGACGGAAGATAGGATTTATTACAGGAGAAGGCTTCAGGAAAGAGTTTCCTCGAGGCTGGATGCGGCTCTGGATTTGGCGCCTTTTCAGGAGCACAGAAGAAGATAAATATCAGCCGTCGGATTCCCGTCGTTGGCAAGATCCAGCACTCTGGTGAGGGGACTTTCCGGACCTGAATCATGCCTCTGGAGATCCAGCAGGATGCCCACGAAGTTTCCGCGAGATTTGGAATTTGGAAGACTGTGCACCGCACAATGGCTTGAGGTCCAACGGTATTGGGGTCTTTCAGCCAGGCAAGGCTGCAACACGGCGTCGGATGTCTCACCAGGGACTGGGTCGATGTTTTCAGAGTCCCTGGTAGATTGGAAGGAAGGGCTACAGCAGGCTCCAGTTACACAGCAGGATCTCTGGTCGCTGAAAATCATCTCAGCTGTAGTATCTTCCTCTTCCGTTTTGGTTCCAGTGGTCGACTGCCTCTTCAGCTTCCAGGATGATACTTTTATGCAGGAATCCAGCCAATCAACAGCCATGCAACATTCAAACTTGTGGGGTTGGCAGTCCTTTTAGGACTGCCAGCCTTCCAGTTTGAACTGGATTCTCGCAGTCAGGCTTAAAGACAAAAGGCTGCAGAGTTTTGGACTCCTCCCTCGCTTCCTGCCTTCACAGACACTCTGGAGCCTGGGCGGGAATCCACAGGATTTCCACCAAAGATAAATATCACACAAAGGAATTTCCCGCGCTGGAGGTCAGGGGAAGGAACAAGAAAGGCTAAAACGGCAAAAGAAGACGACAGGAGCCATTTTGGTAAAATGAGCACCCATGGGTGGCTGTGGAAACAGCCCGCAGTAAAGGTGCACCAAATTCATAAAAGGTTCACTGCCACCAGCCATTAAGGGTATGTTTGTCCATGTAACATAAATGTTACATTTAAAATGAGGAAGGGGATACTCAGCATCTCCCCAGCACTCCACATAAGGCAGTGGGGGTGCTAGTCTCACCTAATAAAATGTAAAAGGGATCCAAAGATCCTTTCTACCCTTGGGAACTACAGTTCTCACAAGGTTAGCCAGACAAAGTTAAAAGGGGAATGCCTACGGCAACCCAGCAACAATATGCACGTATTGCCAAAAGGTTGTCAAAGAGGATAACTTTTAAAAGACACTATGGAGAGTCTTACAAGTGACACCCATAAAAAGAGTGAATGATTCTGTGAGTGTGGAAAAGGGTTCTCACTCACACAGGTATAAAGAAAAATAATACACCAATAAAAGCAAAAAGTTCTGGGTTTGACACAGATGAGGAAGATTTATCATAGCTATGAAAATCTTACCTAACAACCATACACATTTACCTACAGTGTTGCCCATAAGATTCTTAACTATTGTACACTCTTTAAAAAAGTTAGTGTTGTGGTGAAGAAGGGGCACGCTGAGGGCAGCTAGGTGGAAATGGGAAAACACTCTAGGGCAAGACATACTGGCCAATAACTGGAGATACATTAGGAAAGTCTCCATGAACCATAAGCAGAAACTATTCCAGTTCAAATGTATACATCAGGCATACATCATTGCTAAAAAAAAAAAAAAGATTTGATGCAACTTCTCAAGGCGCGTGCAAGTGCTGCAAAATGGTCAAGGCTGATTTTATACATATGGCTTGGAACTGCGCTGGGGTGGCCTCATACTGGGAACAAAATGCAAAGTGTTCTTAATGTAATAACTGGGCTCGATCTCCTGATCACTCTGGAGGTGTGTCTCCTGGGCCTCACTCTGGGTTTCCCGAAAGCAGGATCGTAGGCGTCTGGGAATAGTGCTTAAATGGGATTCTGATCCAACTGGAGTAGTTTCCTAAACTTCTTTGCAGCGTTCTTGTGTCTAGACTCCTTTTGCCATCAGGGACACTTCCACATCCGTTTCCCTTCAGGTGCAACTCATTTATGATGTACTGTACTTAGTAGCCCATGGTGTGAGCTATTACATTTACTTTTGTCTACACCACTCTGTAGCATTTACATACTTTGGAAGCCTCTTGCCCCTGTATGGAAGCAAAGTGACTTCCAAAATGCTTTAAGACCTACAACCCAACTACTTTACTTGTGGTCTTTCCTGTGTTTGGGTAATGAGGAATAGACATAATGGACATTCTGCCTACCTAGGCTTTTTGCAGAGCCCACAGATGCCCTTGAGGCTGACAGGTATCAAGTTTAAACTGAATGAGGGTCCTTACAAGCATCAATGCACATCTATGCATGTGTGCCCCCGAAACATGAGCTTGGCTGGCCAACCCTTACTGAATAGTAACCAAAATGTTCATGGCTGTGAATTGGTAGGCAGGAGTATGCTCCTGCCCATGTATGTGTGTATATTTAGGGAGGGATGGGAAGTCCCTGAGGATTCTTGAGGCAGACTATACTGTTGTACACCTAATCCTGCAGACAGTGAAACTTTGCCTCTGTGCTGCAAATCTTGCCTCATGCTCTTCTTTGCTTTACATCCGACTCTCCTCGCTGGAACATCTCTGCGTGCAGCCAGCAGATACTCAGTCGAAGCTTTGTGGACCCATAATACTTACTGGACCTGAAGTGAGAGTCCCTCCTTGACTGGAATCAGAGTGGTTTGCTGCTGCACCACCTGGCTTTCCTGCTCCTGCGTGGGACATGGCTCTGACCTCTGAAGCTGTTCGTCTTTGAAAACCATTCTGGTGCCCTCCCTGAAATCCCCTTGTCCTCACCAGAGCCACCAGTGACCTGTCTCAGAGGGTCACCACCAGTGCAGTGTTGTTGCTGCTGCTGCTGTGCCCTCCTCTTCAAGGTTTGTTCTAAGGGAATCATTTTACTGTTGTTGATCTTATGTTCCCGGTTATGACACATCCCAGGATAGTCCAAAGCATGAACTAGAGCCAGCGTTCGAAATTGCTGCAAGTATTTGACTGGGCCCAGATGAACCTGGTTAGCTTGATACTAAGAGCTAACAGCAGCTAAGCCAAGTGGTGGAACACAAGTATAGCTATCTGGCATGAACTATGTGTATGGACATTTGCATAAAAAAGGAAAATAAAAAAATTAACGGATGGCTGGTAAAATGTACTGGACACAAATTTATTGTTGCTTCTCATTTGAAAGTTAGATTTGTTACATGCTATGTATTAGGGCCTCATTCTGCAGCAGCAGAGAGAAAGGTCAGTCAACAGAAAAAAGAGGCATCAGCAGAGATAAAAATGGGTCATTAAAAAGACCAGTAACAGAGATTAATGCAGCTACAGATGTAGTGGTAGACTTATGCTGCAGTGGCAAAGATAGGTAAAGACTAAATGAGAGGTTGAAGCAAGATTGATGAACTGAAATAAAGAAATGTATAAGAAAGAAAAGGAAAAGCAATTCAAAGAGAATGTCAAAAGTGAAGATATGTAAGGGCACATGGCCAGACACCGAGGATTCAACAGAAACAGTGAGCAACAGTATACAAGACAGAGACACACAGCAATGGAAAGGGGGTTTCAGAAATGTATTTTTGGGTACATGGCACAGTTTGGGAAAAAACAAGTTCCACCATCTTCCAGGCACCCCATTCTTGAGAATGGACTTTAATAGCTCTTGGGTCACGATTAGGAACTCCTGGCCTGAGAAAAATCCCGACAACCAGGAGCTACTTTCTAGCTCCTACTCCAGTTCCAACTTCCACCCTGCAGAACCAATCCAGGCACCAATAAAGATCTCAGCAACCACAACACCTGTGCCTGAAAGCAGCCTTCTTCTGCTTGGGTAGCCTTCCTTGGGTCATTTGGCCTCCCCATTGTCATTGTACCTAATCTCCAGTTTCTGACAATGCTGCGAGCAGTCCTCCAAGGGCCCTGTGAGCATGACTGTTTTCTTGTGGTTCTGCTATGCAACCATCCATTCTGTCCCTCTGGTCATAGAACCTGGGCCCGGATCTCTTCAAGGCTCCCCAAGAGTCTGCACCTTGTAGGTGCTGCCTTCTTTGCTTCCGCGATCTGCTTTTATACTTGGATATATTTTCACCATAACTGTGAGTGAAACCATTGACTTTGTTACTTTGGTTTTTAGGAACAAAATGTCCTAAACTACTAAAACGCCTTAAAAGGTACTGCAGACATTGACTTATCTGTGAATCGTCAAAGTATCTTTTGTTCCCATTAAGGTTCAGGAGTTTGTAAAGTTCTTAGTTGACTTGTAATACTTGCCTATTTTCTATGCACTTCATCATTTAAAAAAATAAAACAAACACACTGAAATTCCCTATTCAGCTTTGTAACGTAGAAAAATTTTACTAAATTGGATCTTCTTTTTTCCTATAGGTTTTAGAAATGAATTGGGGCTTTTCTAGTCTGTTTACTGTTTTTAATAATGTGTGTGTGACATTTCTTTGAAGTACTTAACTTGTAGTAGATATTTCTCAAGATAATCTTCCTGAATTGCAAAATAGAGGTTCCACATATAACCACTGCAAAATGGCGACTGGGCAATCTAGAGAGAAAAAGACAGCGGCGGTGAGTGAGGAGTCAAGGAAGGGTCAAAAAGACTCGGGAGTGTAGGGAGGTGGGGACTGGCGGGGTGTACTTGGAAAGAAAAGAGAGGGAAAGGCGAGGTGGGTCGGCATGACAAGGAGCAGGAAAGATTATTTTGGGAACTCCCGTTGCGCGAGTGTCTATACGCAATGTAAGTTTCGAAAAGGATCATCTTGGAATGACTACATACAATCATTTCTGAACACATAATTAATAACACAGCGCATATTTTTCAGTACTTCTACTGTGTTGACTTGCCTTTATTTTATGCCAGGTCTATCTTGGTGCTAACGCAGCTTAACACTATTGGTTGGCTCTTTCTAAGCCCATACCAGAGGGCACTTGAAAAAACTCCCTAAGATGCCTTTTAGTCCGTTAGCTCTAGCAGGTCGCTCCGCTTGGCTTGTTGCATTCGTCATTGGCTGGTTACAGTTCCTTATATTATTTTAGAAAACCGCATGCTACTGCAGCCAGTTTGTGTTAAAGGAACAAAGGCTTGCTCCCTGTTGTGTATTGATGGATAGTGTGGAGGTCCTGTGCTGAAGGGGCTGGTCAGGCAAAAGCCCTTCACAGGCACATTTCTTTTGCTCTTCCTATGTTCAAGCAGGGGTGACCGGCTAATTTCTGCAGTCTTCACTGCGGGGCGACTGCCGCCAGGTTTGGAGTTGCCTGTAGGGCAATAGGGAAATGCCTGAAGTGCAGGCCCATTTGCCGTTTTCTGACCAAAGTGAGCTAGTTTGAGGAGTTATTTCACTGTGTAGCTAGCAGTTTTGAACATTGTTACTGAACAAATGTTCTTAAAAATTCACAATTTGAAATAAATTTTCAAAATAATCCTTGTGTACTACTCGGACTATATAAAAGGAACATAACTGCCATTTATGATTGGTTCCAGAGCCAATTTTATGCCACAGTCCGAACTTGGCTGCCGAAGGATAAACTTTTGCTCACTGTTTTATTCCAACACCACGCCTCGAAAAGGGAAGTCAATGCCAAATGGGAGTGGGTAGTGCAAACAAGAAGCCTCTTTTCGCTAGCTAGTTGCTTTAGTTTAGAAATCGTAGTGTAAATCGATATCAAAGAAGAGATACCCAGATTTGGGACATATGCGTGGTGATGGAAGGCTCCCCCCACCACCCACCCATAGGCATTGCCTTTGCTATGGGTATGCAATGGTTGGGATAGAATTCAAAGTACTTGTGTTTTGACGTGGTCAGAGATCTGACTTTGTAAAGAGGGGATAGAGGCGAGTTGTGATGGTCCAAATTATGTATGAAACAAGTACCACCTTTTCTTGCCCCAAAGCCTGTACTGCACAACGCTTGCTAGTCTCTTTTCTCTAGGAAAATGCAGTTCCCAGAAGACCCGGTGGAGGGGAAGAACTAGTAAATGGCCCGGCTGGGAGAGAAAACGCAAGAGAACTCCAAGTGACAGAATGACCCATCTACCAAACTGGCAATCTCAGTAGCACACGTGTCCCGAGCTCCAACAATAAGCCCCATTGACAAAACAAATAATACAAAAAAAGTCCCTGATGTGTTCTTGAGAACATCTGCAACATTGTGCACACCCACATGCCAGCCCCTTCTGTCTAATTAGCGCCACAGGCAGTCATATAAATTAAACAGCTTGGAGAGAGCCGATAGCCATATTTCTTTTCGGCCTCTGACAGTTCTTCTGCAACTGTAACCTAATGCTAGCCAGGGGTGCCAAAATGGGAGCCATGGGTAGAGGTTGCTACCTCTAGCTACTCCCCAAAAGACATCCCTGCCTTTTTTGGATACAGAACCAGAACCTGAACTCAGATAAATAAAGACAGACTCTTCATTACTAATACTTCAATACCAATAAAGAAAAAAGCATAATGACTGTGTAACCTAGATTTTGTGCTGGCAAATTTAATGATAGGAATTTATATAAAAAATACCATTAACGATTGCTGTAAATGTTGCAATTTCTTTCCTCTGCCCTCTTCCCATAACGGTTTCTAGAGCTGTAAACAAGCAGGATAGGCTATTTGTACTTTCCAAACTAGCTTCCTATAGGAGGTTAGAATAGGACACTGCTAGAGTTTTTTAAGAATACAAACAAGGTCTTCTTGTTAAAATACCCAGAATACTCGACTTCACTTTCCATCAAAATGTGGCATTGGCATACCTAAAGATCACGCAAAGTTGCGAAGTTAAGCGATTTATGTGATTGACAGCATTAATTGGTTTCCCTGAAAAACTGAGATACAAGACTAGACTGGAGAGAAGTGATAATAAGGAATAAGTGATGAAACCGATGCAATGTGCAACAAAGCAAATGGGCAATACACATTTGGATCTTGTTTAAAACAAAGTATTAGTTACATCTGTTACAATAAAAAATATTTTCACTAAAAATATATTAAAATGCATTACCTTGGAAATGTTTTTTCTAGCAAGGAGATCTGGTATAACTCTCAGAACCTACTTCAAGATGGCAATCTTTTAACTTGGAACTCTGAAAAAACATTTAAAATCTTTAAGAACATGCAGACCCAGTAGCATAATCATTTAGGTGTCTGTGGGTTGTTCTACAAAACAAAGCCCATCACTGGGATAATCATAGGGTAAAAACACAAACTGAAAAATGTCATAGAAACAAACGTTATACAAAGGGCCCAAAAAGGTAGGGATGGTTTAGATTGAGATTCTCAAATCAAGGATGAGAAGTTCCCTACTGACAGTAAACATTCTCGGAGAGTACTCCAAGAGAAAAAATGTCATGTTGCAAGTTACTAGCCAGCCATTAAAAAAACGTTACCTGTATGTAACATAACATCGCCTGATGCCTGCGGGCTTTCAGCGCACTAAAGTATGTAAATAAAATTAAAATAAATACATAAAAAATATAGCTGTATTTTGTGGTTTGTCGTATATTTAAATGTATATTTAGTCGAATATTTATAGTTGGATATGGTATTAGTTTTAGATAGAGTTCATGTTAATAGTTAAGTAGGGGGATTAGAAGTGGAAAGAGGAATGCATATAGTGCAGTAGGTTAAGCGTGAAGAAGGTTTTCGGCTCTGTAACTCCTTAAACGGTAAAGAGGATTGAATGCTCTGGGAGAACAGCCGATACACAGTCTCAGGAAATCTCATCATAAGCAGACCACATCCACCTTGGAGAAGGCCTGGGTCAGCAACAACTGCTAGACCAACGATCATTTTCTAATGTAAATTGTGTTACTTAGCTAAAAGGCTTGCTGAAACACTGACTCATAGCAGTGGTACAGCTGTGAGCTGCTCAGCATAAACCAGAAGGGAGTGCATTGGATTGTGAAGGCAGTTAGAGAAGCAGCAGCTTGCCATAGGCCACCCACTGGGCCCATCTATTGCCCCACCCCAAGGGGCAATAGATGGGCCCATGGACACACCAAGATGGATTTTTCATATGAACTCCCATAGGGTGGATTTGGTGGAGCAGACACATAACCTCTTCCTGGCACCACCCGCTGTAGGTGGTGCCAGGAAGAGGTTATGTGTCTGCTCCACCAAATCCACCCTATGGGAGTTCATATGAAAAATCCATCTTGGTGTGTCCATCCCATTGTAGTAGATAAGGTAACAACTCAGGACACAGCCCATCTCCAGTTTAACAAAGGATTTTATTTGCAGGTTGCCATGCACCCCTTTCTTTCCAGCTGGTCTGGCCGGGGGGTGTGCTTTGTTCCCGTGGGGACTGCCCATGCCTGAGGCAAGGGAGGTGCACACCATTGCCCCGGGCCAGGGCTGAAGAACATGGGCTACAAGTGCACGCTCTACATATCTGAGCATGTGGCCACAAGCTTCCTGGTGCACCGAACTATCGATCAGATATCTCGGTTGCGTAGCTTATCAAGGTCAATATGGCCAACTTGGTGTGAAAGATCACACATAACCAGTGCTTCAGATACGATTTTGAAGTAAGTATATGGGATTAAATGATTTTCATGGGTGTAAAGAAGAAATTCCAATTCCAGGGCTATTTTCTCAGGCATGTAAACAAATATTTCAACTCTAATACGGACCTATTTATGTTCTCCATGCTACCTTGCGCCTCGTAATACATGCAAATTATTTGCTTCGGACCAAATAATAATAATATTAAAATTCCTCCCTGTGGCACTCCTGTTGGTACCACTGATCCGAATATATCCCAGTGAAAGTACCTAGGTGGATGCCAAGAGCAGGTTCCTAGGTGTCTTTTTTTTACTATCGTTTGTTGGATTTTTTATTCCTTTTTATTGTTGGGAGTATGTTCCTGTTTTCGGGGGATTAAAAGAGAAGTGTATGCTTCTTATCTGTAAAGCTGCAGGTAACCACTGTGATTGCACAGAATGTTGGGCGCTTATCTCAGGATAAACTGCAAGGTTTAGTACTTCTTGGAGCATTGAGGTAATATTTTCATACGTTTGGGAGAGCACTCTACGAAGGCAGTGAATATATACAAAAGCACCATACAATGTTGGCATGGCAGATAGAATGTTCGGACTGTAATGTCTTGCGCATGCTCTTGTAGATGTTCTAATAATCTCGAACAGTATACATTTTTCAGTGTAGCGTCAGGAAAAGTTAAACTCAAGCGCTCTGTGTTGTCTGCTCTATAGTTCTTATAATGGTAAAGAGGATTGAAGGCTCTGGGAGAACAGCCGATACACAGTCTCAGGAAATCTCATCATAAGCAGACAACATCCACTTTGAGAAGGTCTGGGTCACCAGTGTCTGCTGGACCGACGATAGTTTGTTTGCTGTAAATTGCGTCACTTAGCTACAAGGCTTGGTGAAACACTGACTCATAGCAGTGATGCAGCAGTGAGCTGCTCAGAGGAATACAGAAGGGAGTGCATTGGCTTGTGACAATAGGAATTCCTATTACTTGATAATATATGGGAGTACTTATTCTATTAAATAGCTAAACATGCGACTATTATGCTACACTTTCTTTACTTTTACAGAGCTGTCAAGTTTCACAGTTCAATGGGTGAGAAAGCTATGCCGCCTCATTTTTCTCTCCTTGAAATTCAGGGGCTTATGGTTTTGTGGTCTTCATTTTAAAACTACAGATCCCAGAATTTCAAGAAAAACATAGGACTGGCTGGCTTTCTCATCCAAGGAACTGGAAAACGTGTGCGTTTTTAGCAGCAAAGCAAAAAAACACAAATCCCAGCAATCTGTGGAATTTCTATAGTTGAACTATGACATGCTGCAAGCTAACCAATCTATAAAAGGCCATTACTACGACCTCACGTTCTGCCCCTTGTCGATCCTCTTACTTTGATGCAAAGGAATGAAATCTGACCAACCAAACTCTGAGTCTCAGGAACCTCGCAGGAACAAGCACTCTTCCTCCGGGTCCCTCAGTCCTGCAAAGGCAGGCAATGACAGAATCACATAACAGGCAGGCAAATCTAGGACCAAGACTATGGAACTCAGAATGACTTAAAGCCCACAAATCAATGACCTTGCATCATCAACTAGGAGTCCTCTGCCCTAAAGAGAAAATGTATATTTTATAAGCTACTGGCAAGCGGGCCATATGTAGCAACGGTGTGCCAGACCAGCAGGGAGCTCCCACAGAGGGGTGTTGAATCAGTGGGACTTCCTAAACGTCCTAGATCCCCCTGCCTCAACTCCATACACTGAATAGCGAGGGCTTATGGACACTCAGCAATGGCGCAGCTCACCTGACACTCAATGCTGCAGGAACATTCTTATCAGCGATTAATACTCCAAGCCAGTGCTTCAGATAAAATTTGTGAGTGGGAGTATTGTATTCCCTATTTTTCAAAGTTGTGAATAAAATGATTTTTTAGTGAGTACAAATCTAAATCCAATTCTCAATGAGAGTATTTGATAACCGAGTTAAATGTTTTAACTGAAAAACAAATGTTTTCGTAATATTTAATTTGTTTGCACCTAGTTATTCATGCACATTGAAAGACACATGTTTACTTCTTACAATCAGGCAGTTAAAATAGTTGTTTCTTCCTGAGGTACTAAGTGTACTACTGGTCTAAACATATCTATGGAGCTGTGAGGGAGAAAGCAGGGATGCAAGATTCTACATGTCTTTTCAGATTTTTTGTTGGGAGTATTTTTACTCCGCATTTTTATTTTTTGGGAGTATTTGCCAATTTTTAGGGAGTAAAAGTGGCCGATACTCCCCTTATTTGTAGGGCTGCTCCCAGGGTGAGTGGCATGTTCTAAGAGGCGCAGAGAGCGGCTTGGTGAGCGCACGCAATTGCGGAGGAGCATCAGCAGTAGAGAAAAAAAGTATGGTAAGCATTACTGACCTAAAACAAACTTAGCTGAAAAAAAGGTAACAAACAAGAAAAATCCCAGTGAAAACGCTAGAAAAGGTTTAACCAAATAAACATCAAATCAAGTAATAAGGGTATGAGCATATCCATAGGCTCCAATTAAATGCTATTTGTCTGGTGAAAGAGCAACAAAGAAAGAGAATGAGCAAAGCGTGCACCCTGTGTTATAAACACTCAATGTGGGGTTTGTAGTTTATTGCTTTGCCACTGAAAGTTACATAAGGTATACTACAGTTCTTCACACAGATGTTTTTAGGGAACAAACTTGTGGCAATATGCAACTTTGGGCACTAAAGGAAGATGCTAAGGTTAGTGTCTGTTAAAACATTAACATTGTTTTGTCAATATGTTTGCCTCGGTGTTCAATAATCCAACTGTTTTAGGACCTACAGACGCAGACATTGGAAAGAAACACTATTGGAGCTCACTGTTAAAACTGACGAGAGAGAGAGAGAGAGAGAGAGAGAGAGAGAGAGAGAGAGAGAGAGAAAAAGAAAAAGGAGGAAAAATAACAGGAGGAAAAAGGAAAAAACGAGAGAACCACATGTTTATTAACCATAGTATAGTACAATGGCCTTATCTTTTTGCAAAACACAAACATTTAACTGGAGGGGAACAATATTTCGATTACATGAAAACAACAGAGCAGCAACATTCCTATAAGTAATTTCATTTGGAGGTGTTCCACTGGTGGGCAATGGTCCAAGTGAAGTGGGCATCTTTCTATCAAATGGCATTGTGCGCCTTTAGATAACAAGAGAGCTTAATTCACGTTTGCCTTTTCTGAAGTTGCTATAGCTTGAATAAGCAGTGGTTGTATGTGTCTGTGGAATATGGAGCTTTGACAGTCACAAAAAGTAATAGTTCTTTGTAGTTCGACTTTCACATTTAAGAAAAAATCCACCATTGCAGAATAGCTTTTTAAATCTTGACATATCCATGGAAAGAGGATAAAGAACAATTTATTTTTATTCCGTATTCTGAAGTATTACATGTATTTTATGGTTTTCCTTTGTTGTTTTTAATCAGATATGTTTGTACATGTCTTTTCATTGGTATATCTTAATCAATACACAATAATGATGTTCCGTCAAGATAAACAGAAACAGGTAATTAAAACAGTCACGCAGCACATATCGAAAAACACTACACAATTCACTTCTTAAGCAACATTCAAGACAAGGTCATAAGTAACAGAAATGGGTGGACAAGGAAATGCATTCATTTTTAGGTAAGAGCGAGAGATAACCGTAATTACAACTCCCTTGATTCAATTTGCTTTAATAACAACTTACAACACGGTTGTGTCATGTTGAAACCATAATGAATTCAGGTGCAACCCTCCTTCCATTGAATTGTCCCGTTAGCGTGTCACTTCATGTTCAACAGTTGCCCATATATTCATACCACCAGTATAAGGCTACTACCCTCTTAGTTTGTAAGTTGCCAAAGTGTATACAATTTTCTTTGTTTTTAATTGTGTTATCGTTTTACATTAAAACTTTTCAGTCACAGTTTAATAACCATAAAGTAAACAATAATACATAGTCATAACCAAATATTAAAGCCTAAATACAAGTTTCTTTACCAATAAGTTAAATCACTCTTGAAGACTCAGTACGATTGCAATAAAAAGGGGATATCACCCAACTGTGCAAATATTTCCGTTAAAAAAGGCGTGTTGCTGTCGCACAGCAGAGCTATGCAGACGTGAGTGAGCTCCCGTGGTACCACATAGGCCTTCCAATATCCTACCCCGTTCATCCTTTCAAACACAGCAAACAAATCATTTCTCATAGGCCCCCGTGAAGGAGGTCGTGATGGCAGCGGTATCCGGCAGGGACCCTGCAGTGGTGTGTTTTTTTGGACCACAGACTGACACGACAGAGGGGGTGGTGCCATCTTGTGCACACTGAGCGCAACAGGCGTGGCAGATGCCGGATCGAGCGCCTGATCTATAAGGTAGGGATGCAGGGAAGGTGGCCCCAGTGACCCTCCTTGCCTGGTGATGGACAGGCACCTGAGCCCAGGTCCTGAGGTCTGTACGTCGGAGACAGCAGGAGTGTGCAACCGTGGTGGAGTGCATCTGCACTGACTGAGGGGAGGGGCACTGGTGGGTGTTGCCAGCACTAACGGGCACTTACCACCCCACCCTGAGCGCAGCAGGCGTGGGAGACGCCAGATTGAGCAGCCAACTTGAAAGGGAGGGACCCAGCGACGACAGCCCACTGCTTCTCCATTTCGGAAAATGAACGGGTGCCCATTCCGAGGCCCCGAGTTCATGCGTCGGAGACAGTGGGGGTGAGTAATCGCAGTGGTCGGTTTTAAATATTGATTAAGCCCCGGGTCTCCCTCCGTGTGGCAGCCCCTGCCACCATACCTCACAAGAATACGCTGACACAGGTCTGCTCATAACGGAGTCCCGGCTGTTAAATGCCAGCACAGGCTCTCTTTATTGAACAGCCTCGTTCCGGGCCACGCATGCGTCTATTACAATGTAACATCCCTCCTTTTTCATAAGAAACAAAAAAACAACACACAGTGAAATAACTGAGAAATGTCAACGTGACACAAACAGTGAAATAGTCACACACAACTTGACATGGGACCTGGGTTCGGGCCGTTACCGTCCCTCGGACTCCTCTAGGCACTGGGATCCAGAATGTAGTCCTTGAAACGGGCAGGGCACCGCTGACCTTCCCCAACAAGGGTATCACCCCTCCTCCCAGGCCACCTCCAGCGAAGGCTCCCCAGACACGGGACCCCATGGATCGTCTTCCACTTCGAGTGCTGCACTAGAGATCTGAGCGGGCCCCCTACC
Organism: Ambystoma mexicanum; assembly: GCF_040938575.1. NCBI lineage: Eukaryota > Metazoa > Chordata > Amphibia > Caudata > Ambystomatidae > Ambystoma > Ambystoma mexicanum. The sequence continues at coordinate 965,095,649 of NC_090928.1, read as the reverse complement.
ACTCCAAAGCCCGGCAGGGCTGTCTCCGAGGTCAAGAAGCTCGAGTTCCTGGTAACGCCGTCACCATGGAGCCTTTCACATGAGTCACCCCTATCGGCTTAGGCTCATAATTAAGGGACAGCTTCCCCTTCAGGATGTTGGTTGTGTACGAGAACGGTGTCCCCCACTTCGATGTTAACTGGCCGGTGGTTCCTCCTGATATTCTTACGTTCATTACGCTCCCTTCAGGCCTCAAGGGTCTCCTGGTTATCAATGACCCCAGGGGCCTGACCTCCCAGTTCTGGGACCAGGCCACGCGGGCACCGGCTGAACAAGGCTTCAGGGCTTCAGCTGGACCCACCCCTGTGGATTGGTGAGGTGTGGCTCGATACTCCTGGAGGAACTGGTATAGATTTCTCCTCAGTTACCCTGCCCCTTGGCCTTGGGTGATCTGAAACACCTTGTCCAGGGTTAGCATGAAGCGTTCCACTTCCCCCGTTGGCCCGCGGCCATTCTGGGGTGACTTTCCGGTGGGTGACGCCACACTCCTCCATGAACACTGCAAACTGGCAGCCCTGGAATGGGGGACCATTATCCGAACACAGTTCTTTCAGGAACCCATGAGTGGCAAAATTCTTGTCCAGAGCCTGAATGGTGTAATCGCTGGACGTGGACTCGACCAGCTCCACCACTGATCCATAACAACCAAAAAGTGCATGCCTCTCCCGGTGGACCCAAAGTCTGCATGCACGATGCCCCAGGGCTGGTAACTCCTTTCCACCGACTTGATGCAGGGCTCCTTGGACATCGGAGAGGCAGCCTGACATCAGACACACTGTTGTACGTGTTTGTCCACTCTTTTCTCCAGGTCGGGGAACCACACTTTGGTTCTCAGGCGTGCTTTGGTCTTGGCCGTGCCTCGGTGGCCACTGTGAGCTAGTTCAATTATGCGGCCCACCATCCCACAGGGAACCACTATCTGCCTGCCTCTCAACAGTAGCCCTTCTTCAGAGGCCGATAGTTCATGTCGCACTTTCCATAGAGCCTGCAGGTCACGCTGTGCCTCAGTATCTTTCCTGGACCGGTCCGCTAGGAGCCTCTTCCAGTCCCCACTGCCCATTGCCGAGTTCACCAGCTGGAAACATTAATCTGCACCCGAGGCTTCCGCCACCTCCTCGAGTGTCAGCGCAATGGGCATGGCTGCCTCAACCACATGCCTCACCACCTCGGCACAGTTCTCTTCGACTTGCTCAGTACGCGCCCCACTGCTCCTGGGATGGCGTGAAAGGTAATCAGCCTGGTTCTTTGTGCCAGGCCTATATTGCAGCTTGACCCCATATTCAATGAGGGCCAGCATCCACCTCTCGATCCTTGGCGGTGGTTTGGAGGATGCCCTCGGCATGATGGGAATCGGGATCTTGTGGTCGGTGACAACCGAGATAGGCTTTTCCCAGAATGTAGAGTGAAAGTGCTTACAGCCCCACAGAATGGCCAGTGCTTCCCTCTCAATCTGAGAGTAATGCTGCTCGGTATCGGTGAGAACTTTACTGGCATAGGCTATGGGCCGCATCTGCCCTTGGGAGTCCGGTTGTAACAGTACTGCTCCCAGGCCCACCGGGCTGGCATCTACGACCAGTTCAGACTCTTTCTTGGGGGTCAAAGAACGGCACTGTTTCCTCACCGGTGAATGCCGCCTTGATGGTATCAAACGCAGTCTGCTCTTCCGCTGACCACGTCCAGGAGATGTCCTTTTTGCTGAGGGCCCGGAGTGGTTCAGAGAGGGAGGCAAGGTTCTTGATGAACCTCCCGCAGTAGTTCACCATCCCCAGAAAACTGCCGACCTCAGATGGATTGTCTGGGGCTCTGGCATCTTGGATGTCTCTCACCTTTTGTGGATCAGGTGAAATACCCTCCTCGTGAAAGACTAACCCGAAGAAGTCAATGCTCTTCTTCAAAAATTCACACTTTTCACGATGCAAGGTTAACCCCAGATCGTGAATCCTTTCCAGCGTCTTCTCCAGCCTCGCTAGATGTTCCCTTTCTGTGGAGGCATACACCAAGATGTCATCACTCAGATTGATAACTCCTGCCAGACCAGCCAGTGCACCCCTGATCACATTTTGAAATACATCCGCCGCAGAGGAGATTCCACAACTGAGCCTCTTATATCTGTACAGGCCATTGTGAGTGGTAAAGGTGGTGATGCAACGAGAGTCTGGATGCAACTCTAGCTGGTGATAACCTGAGCGCAGGTCCAGCTTGAAAAACAACTTAGCCCCCTGCAGCTCGCCTGCCACGTCGTCCAGCGTTGGTGTCAGGTGTCGCTCTCTTTTGCTGGCCAGATTGGGCAACCACATGTCCACACAAATGCGCATGGCCCCAGGCTGTTTGGGCTTGATCGCCACGCCTATGGGTGACACCCACGGGGTAGGGCCCTCCACCCTCTCGATAATGTCCAGATCAATTAGGTTCTGAAGATCTTGTTCCACCTTCTCCCTTAGATGGAAGGGAATGCATCGATGTTTGAGCACTGTAGGCCTCACAGACCTATCGGTTTGCCATTTAGCTTGCCCACACCCTTGCCCACACCCTCAAACAGTCCTGCAAACCTTTCAGGGAGGCCATGGATGTCTGAATGATAGACTGCAAAGTGCACTATATCTAGGACTTCTGACGCCGCGCAGCTGAGCAGAGAGTGTGGGCTTACATCTGTGATGAAGAATGTTCCCTTGATGGTTCAATTGGCATGCCTGACCGCCGTGGTGAAGACCCCTCGAAATGGAAGCGGATGATCCCCCCCAAAAGAGTAGATTTTGGCTTTAGACTCGGCGGGCCCGGCAATGCCTCGTAATGTCGCAAGGCCATCACACACACCCATGCACCTGTGTCTATAAGGACCGGGGTAGAAGTTTCGCAGATGTCAACCTCACACATGGGCTGTCGGCTCTTCTTTGCAATGGCATCAATGTTCGATATGAAGAACACCTCTTCCTCCTCTTCAGCAATGTCTAGCTCCTTGAGATCGTGCTCAACCACCGCAACAATGATGCTGCATCGTCCACACACCTGTGTCTTGTCAGGGCAATCACCAGAATGTGGGAGGTCATACCCACACTTCTGACACTGTTGGAACACATCACTCTTCTGCGTAGACTCTGGTTTCTTTTGAGCTCAGCTGGGCCGCTGCGGTGCCGGGTTCACATTGCGCCCGATTGCATACACCTCCTCACCCCTTCCGGGCGTGACCACAGCATCCATCTTAGAGGCACGACTGTCCGCCAACTCATATACCCTCCCCTTGTACAAAATCTCAGTTAGAGTGAGACCCGGCTCACGTAGTACTTGGCGTTGCAGTTTTCCTGAGCTGCACCCTTGGATGAGCCGATTTCTCACCATCCCCTCTTCGTTTTCCCACTGACATGTGCTTGCCAGGTGCTGCAACCTCCCACAGAAACTGTCCAGAGACTTATCCTCATGCTGCTTCTGCCCACACATCACAAAGCGGTCAAAGTCTTGGTTGGCCAGAGGAAGAAAGTATTCTTTTTTGAGGGCATTTTTGGCAGCCTGGTACGTGGCGGCCGGAGGGTTCAGAGACTCACAGGTCTGATGCACTTCGGAACCCACAGCAAACAGGACAGTGGCTACCTTTGCATCATCCTCGGCCTCCCCGGTAGCCCTGAAATACATCTCCAACTTCTTGACCCACAAAAGCCACTTGGGGCCCAGCTTCGATGGAGGGCAAAACATGTCAAATTCTGGCATGGGCACCAGGGTGCCCTGTTGTCGAAGAGCAGGTCGGACCAGGTGTGGCGCACCAAGAACAGGGGGTGCTGCAGCACGTCGACCATCATCATTGTCATTCATGGCCGCAGACCGCACAGGCACCTCTCACCAGACCAGAGGCCGCAAGTCAGCGCCAACGTCGTAGTTGTCTGCACAGGTCCAGCTGCCAGGCGTGTGTGGCCTTCAACAGGATAGCCACCGGCAAAAACACCAGAAAAATCGACCCCAACAAGAGTCAGCAGAACACCACCAGCTCCCACGTAGATTTTCAGCAGGGTCGGGCACAGATGAATTCACTATCACCCAGTAAAGCCTTCAACATGGCCTGGATATGGAAGCTTTTCTTGTTAGATGTATTATATCCCCAGTAAGTTCCTTTCACGTTTTGCTTATAGAACGTCCTCCTGGCACCCCCCCAGGGAATTTTGGGGAACTCCTGATAGATCTATTGGCTGACTTACAAATGAGATACCCACCTGGTAGTATTGGGGGAACCTCAATTTAAAATTAAATCTGCCCAGACCCTCTGCCCTTAATCTCTTTTTCAATAGCCTGCTTGATCTCGACCTACACCAATTGTATCGACTCCCATGCATAATATCCCATTAGGTAATATATTGTATCTGATTTTCACAAAAAATACCCTCCCGACGCTGCAGTCAGTTGAACCTGTAGTATGGTCAGATCACTTTTTGATAACATGCAAGCTCAACGTAACGGCACCATGCGCCAAGATTCCGGTACCCAAAATGTGGCTATGCTCATGGAGCTCGGCTAACACACAAGGACTGGTTTCTCTAGTCGCAGCCAAATGTTACATGTCTCCATCTATCTCCCTTTCCTTGTTGTCTCAATCTATTCAGGAGGCTGTGGATAAGATAGCCCCTCTTTGAGTTGTAGAGCCATGCAGGCTGCCATCCAAGCCCTGGTATTCCGACCTTTTTAAAGCAGAGAGGCTTAAACGCAGACAGGCTGAGCGCATTTGGCGCAAAACATGTGAACCCCACCTCAAAACATTAATAAGGCTGCATTTAGCAGCTTATTCTGCAGCTGTGAAGGCAGCTAAAATACGATCAGAGAAAATGTAACCAGCCCTATGCCAACCCAAAGCTCTGTTCACTGCTGTCAAGTCTCTTTCGTCTTCTGATAAACTGACCTCTAGTGTCAGACTTACACAAAAACCGTTTGATGATGTATCAAATTTTTCATTCACCAAAATCAGTGACATTCAACAAAACATTTTGAAGGCTGCTACCATCTCTGCTGGTAATGATGACTGTTCTAACCAGATGGTAGATTACACTTAATCTTAGAAGTTGTCGGTCTTCCCAATGTTTTCGGATGAAACAGTCCTGGTGGCTATTCATAAGATTAAATCACGTTCTCCGTCTGATACCACTCCTATAGCTGTTATAAAAAAAGATCTCCCCTAATCTTTTAGGGGAAATTACTGCTGCTATTAACAATTCCTGTCAGTCCGGGGCAGTTCCCCCCTGAGTTGAAAGCTGCGAGAGTGATCCCTCTCTTAAAGAAGCCATCACTTGACCCCACTGTTCTTGCTACCTTTTGTCCAATCTCTCTCCTACCCTTTCTTGCTAAACTGTTGGAGTCCTTGGTGTCCTCTTTACTCCCTTCATTCTTGGAATCCTCCTCTCTTCTTGACCCTGGCTTTAGACCTGGCAGAGGCACAGAGAGTGGTCTAGTCTCCGTCCAGGATGATATGGCCAGACTGGTAGACTTGGGGGGAGGGTAGGTGTAGGGGGGGGGGGGTAGGTGTAGGGGTGGGAGGAGTGGGTGCCCTGATTCTACTAGATCTATCAGTGGCTTTGAACACTGTCGACCACCCCTTCCTGTTGTCCTGTCTTGCCCAGATGGGTATACCTGGTCAGGTACTAGCCTGGTTCACCTCGTTCCTGGCGGATCGTACTCAGACTCTCTCCATGCCACCTTTTCTATCTACCCCCTGCTATCTTAGCTGTGGAGTTCCGCAGGGTTCTTCCCCGTCTCCGATTCTTTTTAACATCTAGTTCTGGGCACTTGTTTCTCTCATCCGCTCCTTCAGCATCAGGTGTTATTCCTACGCCGACGACACTCAGATCCTGATATGTTATCAGGCTGAGATGGCGTTGTGCTTGCGAAGATGCCCGACTGCTCTTGGTAAGTGGATGAACTACAACTGGCTCAAACTGAACGGAGATGAGACTGGGTCTTGGTGGTGGGGTGTACCCAGATCCTCACTCTGGGTGTCTTCTTTCTGGCCTGTCTCTTTCAGTGCCCTCCCCATTCCTACGGGGAAGGTGAAAATTCTGGGTGCAACACTATCGGCTTCTCTCTCTATGGATAGCCAGGTTGCAGCCGCTTGTCAAACAGGATATTTCCAGTTGAAACTTCTGAGCCTCTGTTTCCGCCGGTGGTAGCAGCTCTTATTCTATCCCGGCTGGACTACTGTAACTCTCTGTATCTGGCTCAACCGATGGGGCTAATTCAAAGACTGCAACGCCTGCAAAACTTGGCCGCAGCTACTGTCTCCCCTTATGGAGCCCATATCTCTTCAGTTTTACGATCCCTCTATTGGTTGCCTGTGAGTCAACGCATCAGGTTGAAGGCCCTGTGCATTGTTCACTGGGCTGTACATAATCTGGGAGCCGAGTTTCTCCGGGCCAAGTTTGTGCGCTACTCTCCTAACCGTCAGTTGCGTTCCGCAACTACTGACCTGCTTATCGTGCCCTCTTATCGACGAGCACCGATAGGAGGTCTGGCTTTTTCCGTGGCAGCTGCTATTCTTGTGGAATGAGCTGCCACTACCCATAAAGAAACTATTTAATCACCTAGCTTTTATGAAAGCAATCAAGACAATTCTTTTTTCAATTTCCTGGCTCCTGTTTGTCTTTCCTGCTATGGATGTTGCGCGCGCTCTCTCTCTCTAGCGTCAAGATACCCTTGGGTGGTCGTTGCGCTTAAGAAATGCCCATAACATAACATAACATAACAGGATCAGGAAGAATCTGCCTTTCCCTGGCCACCTGGGAGGAGACTTTAGGCAGGAGCTTAGTGAGGAGTCTGTAGTATTTATCACAGGCTCGCTTCTCCTGATTAGCAAAAGGTTTTAACCATCTAACACTAAACACTTGGAATTCTAATCTGGACTCAAGGAGAACGACTCTCTTCTCCTGGCTCGGTTCCAACAAGGATTTTCAAAGTTTTGGTTTGTCTGTTAATTTGCCAACAAGGAGAATATCTCCCTTCTCCGGGTATAAATAGTTCTTTCATATGATCAACAAACACTTTTCATCAGGCCTTGTAACTCCTACCACAGTTCCCTACAGTGGGTGTTGCACTTTCCTCCTTTGCATCCTGGGTAATGGGGGTCCAAATATCATCTCTAGGGTTCTTTGATGATTTACAAATAATTTCAAACTTTCAACAATAGCTCTCTTGATGAGATTGGAATGAGGGACGTTACTATTGACCCACACTGCACAGTTCTTTCCCTATGTAGTTTCTTCAATGCTACTGTGATAAGGGAGACCACCCCCGATGTCAAGATGAAAGTTCTTTCCACCAGTGGCTTTATATCCACCACTAGGCCAAAGGACATCACTTTCAATGCACAGATGACAATCTCCATTGGTCATCAACGAAAACCTAACGCCATCCATAATTGTGCGGTTGAATCTTTACACGCAACCATTGCTCTGGGGATGGTATAAGGCAGTTCTCTTATGCATCATACCCCTCTCACTGAGTGATGACTGAAATTCTCTCGAGACAAATTGTGGATCATTGTCACTGACTAGATGTGCAGGAAAACCTTCCCTCCAGAACATATTTTCCAAAAACAGAATAATGTTCTTTGTGGTGGCATCCCCGACTAACCCCACCTCAGGCAAGTTGGATAAAAGATCCATCACCACTACAATGTAACTATCCCCAAAATCAGCAAAGTTCAGAGGGCCCAGCAAGTCAACCACCACCATACTCAAGTCTAAAAAGTTGTCACTATTCCGACAATCCTCACACTCCTTTACTCATCTCAATAAAATCATCCATCTGCGGCCACCAAAAGTCCATGAGAATGACTCATATTAATCTTGTAGATGCCCATAGGACCTCTATGTCCTAGGTCAACAACCATCTCCCTCATTCCTCTTGAAACCAATAGTCTTTGTCCCCTACACAAACTCACCCTCCACACTCAATTCAGCATTCACTCTCTTGTACTCACTGATGCCACCATTTACCGGTTGCTCATCAACTCTTCGCTTATTTTTTATCAACCGTTTGACCTTCTGATAAATATCGCCCTATGGACATGCTGTCAACCAGACACTTTCCTGGAGACAACTCTCAACCAAAAATGTATCCCTGATGTCATCCTCCTTGAGCATGTCAGTCGCCTCTTCCTCCTCCTCTACAGAATTCCTAGACAAGGCATCAGTGACAACATTCTCTCTTCATGAAACATGTTCTATCATGAAGTCTAACCTGTGGAGCTTGGTTATCCATTTGGAAATCCTTCTGGAGACACCATCTAAACGTTTCTTGTTGAAAACTGAAACTAAGGGTTTATCAGTGCGAATCACAAACGACCTAGCATAGAGGTAAACCCGAAACTTCATTATAGCCCAAACCACAGCCAAGGCCTCCTGTTCAATGACCGAGTAGCGTCTGTCAGCCTCCTTTGACGTCCTTGAGACAAAAACTAGTATGAAATCACTTCCACCATCTTCTTGTGGTGTCAAAACTGCACCCAAACCAAACTCAGATGCATAAGTGTAAACAGGCTTGAGACCTTTTTTCTGAAACCTTCCAGAACCCGGAGGAGGAAATGGCATGTTTCCAATAAATTCCTTTTCACAAGTCTTGGACCACTCAAACCTAACCCCTTTCCTTGTCAATTTCCTCGAAGCGGTGCTCTTGCTGGCCAAACCTTTAACAAACCTGGAATAGTATTCAACCAGACCCAAAAATTAGGAGACTTCGGCTCTATTTGTGGGAGCAGTCATCTCAGCAAACACCTTGACTGCACTGAGTGTGGGTTACACACCCTCACCAGACACGTTGTAGCTTAAATAATCAACTGTCAACTTCCCAAATCTGCACTTTTCCAAAGTCAAGGTGAGACCAGACTGACCCAATTTCTCCAAAACCTTTTCAACAATAGGTCATGCTCCTCCTCGTCTTCTCCCCATACAAGAATATCATTTTGATAGAACTTGACCCCATCAACTCAACCTAGAATGCTCTGCATCACCTTTTGGAAGCCGCTGGCTGCTAGAACAAGGCCAAAAGGCATCATAGCACACATGAACATTCCTACATGCGTAATAAGGTAGGACCACGCAGGGAAAACTGCAGCAGATCCTTCTGCTACTCTCTTTATTTATTTTTTTTAATTTATTACGGTATATGGTTTAAAAGTAAAACCTTTTACCAATTCTTAACACATACATATTCAGATAGTTTTAGTTTACAATAGAAACATTATTAGTCATTATTTTGCAGACGTTCAATTAAAAAGAATATTTCCTTTTAAAAAAGTATCAAGGTCAAAGAAATGTGTTCCCCCTGCATCAAAATAGACCACCATTGTTCAGCAAAAATCGACTGTTGCTTGTTGATAAACTTTCCCAACCATTTAGTCCTAACTTCGATAATTGCTGGACAGAATAACACCAAGTGTTTCAACGTCTCTTTACAATCCTTTTATTTACAAAGTCTGCAATTAAAGCCAGTTAGATGTCCTGCAGAGCAGTCCCCCAGAATCTCTCTAGTTGGAAATAAATGGAATCTGAAGCACAAAAACTGCCTATGTTAATGAGGATTAGGGAATTAACAAATAGCTAGGAGGGGAGTTTAAGGAGCAACTTTCAAAACACATTTTCCCAAATCCTTCCAATTCAGACCTCTCCTGTTGAGTACTTATCCAATCTTGCTCAAATAGCTTGTGCTTCACTTTAGCAGGGTTAGTTGTTTGAATTGCTTTGGTGGAATCTAAACTCTTATGCATGTGATTTTCCTTCACCAAGGGTAGCATCCACTGCTTCATGAAGTGCCGCCTGCTCCATTTTGAAGCCCAGGAGAAGTACTGGCAAGACACATTTCCGATACAGGCTCAGTGATTTCCAGATATCTGCAGCAGGAGGTTAAACCTAGTTCCACTCGGATTGCCTGAATTGGGATTCCTCTCGGGAGACCAAGGCCTTTCTTCCAAAACAAGCCCTCCAATAAGGGCCATACAGTCGATGGGGGGGGGGGAGAAAAATGCTAACGCTCCATATGTGAGGGTAGGGACCATCTTAAAACGATAGAATGCCACGATTGGTGGGATTGAAAAATGTACAAAACTTTTTTAAGATGATCCTTGCCTGTGATGCCAAATCGCCTCCTTTCTGCTTAAGGCAGCCTGTCTGGGAGCATCGATGGAACTGGTATTTAGGCACATTCCCAGGCACATTCCCGGGTACGTCATCGAGCTTACCTTGACTAATTTCTCTCCGTTAAGATGCCAGCAGCTCTTGTCCTTGCCTCTTCTTGGAAGTGTTTCTATTGTCAATACTCAGGACTTTTTAGCATCTATTTTTAGGCCATTAGCATTAACATATGTTTGTAGAGTGTCCAGTTGACGCTGTAGCCCGATCAGTGTTTGGTCCACCAGGACGAGGTCATCCACATATAACAGTCTATCCAGTGGCTCACCAGCAATTTTCAGGGGAAAGCACCTTATTGTGCTCAAGGCATTACAAACATCTGATTAAAAGAGATTAAATAAAAGATGTGCTAATGAGCAGCCTTGCTTCAGGCCCTTCAAAGTCGCAATAGATTCAGAAAGAGTGCTTCTGGTGTCCAGTCTAACACTTAAAGGAATTGTGCGCTCAAAAATATTATTGTCCCGAGCGTTCAGGCATGTGTTTTTAAGCATACGTTGATCGATCGTACAGCCATTTCCTATGTACCATACCTCAGTTTTCCTCACTTTTAAACATGCGAAATCAGGCGCAGGGCATGGCCATCTTGTGCTAAACTTACCCGTTGCCGCATCGCCCTAAGGTGAACTGCCCTGGCGGCACTAAATGATATCCCCCGCCCCTGAGGCTGACATCACTAGACACGTACATCCCATTTCACAACGGCAATGAACGTCTCATGTCAACGTTCTCTGTACTCCAGCTAATGACGTGTCTCCATGGAAATGGCAGGACGCCTCTTTCCTCAATAAGTATTAACAGACCGCTTCTCATCAGACAACATCAGATTTGCTTTTCTAATCGTTTCACCATCTTTTTTTGTGTATCCTGTGGCTCGTTTCTGCTCTGTTCAGCTATCTTCGTTGCTCGTAGCCCGGGCAAACAGATACTAGTACTATCATTACTATCTATTTTAATTTTGTCACATAATGGCAACAATACAGCCCTACCAGTACGAGCCAGAGTATTCTGGGGCAGAATTACTTAAAAGAGAAAGATGCAGAAACGATGGGGCTTCGGACGACAGTTTGGAGGACGAATCACCAGATCAAGAGCCTGAGCATAGTTGCATGGACGACTTCTCCACCCGGTGTACCTGCAATCGATGCGATGTAATCCCAACCGAGAAGGAGAACTGCTGCTGCCGAGAAAACTCTGTATGCTTGTCCTACATATTGGAAGACGAGACATGGCCGCAATGCGTTACCGAGCTGCATGACTTCAGGGCAGCCTGCCTCACACGGTCCGTGTTGAGGATTATGATGGTGCTTATGCACAAACTTTGCGCAACAGTTCGCCCTCGCAATACAAGTAACGAGTAAGTGTACTCTAGATGTGATGTCACTTAGGCCACTACCATTTCATGGTTTTCTCCTATATTGTCTTAGATTTGATCTATCACTGCCAAATGAATGTAGTCTGGCAATTCAATACCTCTCTCGATTTGAGGAAATCATAGTGGTCATCTTATTTGTCTTTCACGTACGACCAAGAAACAATATTTCTCTGTGCCCCAAATGTGATGGAATGCATAGTTGTTCACTACTGTAATGTCCCTACACTTTAAAAGCCCAAGTTGTTTGATCCGCGAAGTAACATTTGTATAGGCAACAATGCCATATGATACAAGATTGCATTTTCAACTAAGGTTTCATACACTTATCTTGTTCATTTAAATACAGTTTCTCTTCCACAGGGGGTACAGGCTGGTGGCCTATCGTGTGTTTACATGGTGGCTTCCTGGGAGGCTTGGACACCGCGTGCGACAAGTAATACCCACCTGTGTCATTGGTGCCATTAGAGACACATTCCCCAGTGACAGCAGTCAGTACAAGGGAATTTCCAACACTGTGCTGCAACCCGAAGTATATAATGTGTAGTACATTTGTGCCATTAACATCAGCAACAAAATAAAATGGAACTGAACTTTTATGAATGGTTGTTTCAATTTTTTCAGTCAATCAAGGACACGCTCACTTGTCCAGGAAGCGCTGACTGGGTGGGAACGGCCGAGGTGCCAAACACCATGTACACTTCAAAGATATGTTCCGTGCAGGGGCCATTGTACACATGGCCTAGCCAGACCCAGTGTCTCCAATGAGGCTCCCCTGAAGCAGGCTGTGCCCCTGCAATCCACATAAGTGTGTCTCACCCTTCAGCGGTGTTCCAGGCCTTGTCTGCACGCCTCATGCCCATCCATCCCCCCTCCATTTTGAACGGCAGTTCGCACCAGTGGATGTGCTCTGCCGGTGGGCTGGCAGGGATGGGAACGACCAAGGTGCCAAACACAATGTACAATTCAAAGGTATCTTCCACACAGGGGCCATTGTTCACATGGCCTCCCCAGGCCCAGCGTCTTCAGGCAGGCTCCCCTGAAGCAAACCGCGCCACTGCTATCCACATAAAACCATGCCATATACACATCACTCATTCACATACACATATACTTTTCTAATTCTTTATAAACCCCTTGATATTTATCGAGAGAACATCTGTGACCAATGAAAGTCAGCTCGTCATCGTGCTACCCGTGAACATCTCTGAGCACTGGAAGTCAACTTGTTTGTTGGTCAAGGTAAGGGCAGGTCACCTAATCATCTTTTCTTGATCTCTAAATGTCTATCTATTTCGAACAAATGTTCCCAGTGGTGTAATGTTCATTCATCTCATTTCCATTACCATTGACTTCTGTTTGATTTGTTCTGTTCTCGACATATAGCAATTGTCATCAATGTCAATTGGGATAGGATTGAATCCTTTGCGGACCGTGTCTATAAGCATGTTTCCTTTTGATGCATGATAGTACATTCAAGGGACGAGTAACACGTTGCGATTTGCTTCAAATCAATCGTGTATGAAAGTTAACCTAGAATTCAGTCGGCTACACTACACAGGCTTTGCTTATGTGACCAAAACAAACATTGTGAAAAAAGTCAGTTTGTGCCTGCACCTCTTTGCGCCAATTTTAACACGTAGCAAGAAGTCACAAAAGGCAGTTTTCTTGAAAAAGAATTTTTCTTAATTTATTGACTTGTCATTTAGCCCTTGTTGGATGACAGTCAGGGGATACCCAAAAAAAATCAATCACAAATGCAAAGAAAAAAGCCAAAAGCATGACCAGACAATCAACATTGTCTCAAAATATCAAGGAAGTACAAGACAGCACGAACTGTGTATTGCGCAAATAACAAAGAAATCAAGAGAGTCCTAAAGAGGAATTGGTACTTATTAAAGTTGGACCCACATATATGTGAATATATACAAGATCACCCAACAATAGTATACAGGAAGGCTAAAACTCTGAAAAGCATGCTAAGTCCATCATTGTTGCTGGAAAAAGGAGAAGAAATAAGACCAGATGCATGGCTACATAAACCGCAGTCAGGTTTCAGAAAATGCGGCTTCTGTTCGATGTGTCAGTATGCTGTACCAGAAACAGATGTTTTTGTAAACCAAGATGGTGTGAAAATAAGGATCAAAGAGCAAATCAACTGTAGATCCAAATATGTCATTTATGCGGTGATATGTGTTTGCAATATGATATATATTGGCAGTACCATTTGCGAGTTGAGAACCAGAATCAGGGAACATATTTCGGCTATTGGAAGCCAAAATAAGAACCTCCTGTTGTCCCTACATTGGCAAAACCATCACCAAATGCAGAACAAACAAGATATAAGGTTCGTTGGTCTGAAAAGAATAAAGATGGGAAAACGAGGAGGAAACCAAGAACTATGCTTACGGCAGGAAGAAGCCAGATTAATCTGCCATTTCAAAACGGTGGAAAAAGGGTTAAATTCAGACAATGAAATGGTACATTTTCTTTGATTGAAATGGAATGGAGATTGGAAACCAGTTTTAGAGACTTTTCAGAAAGGTGCTTTTGTCATTGTAATTGCTTTAACTATCATTGTGAGACTCTAACTCCTAGAGATATTCTTGACCAACAAATGCCAATGGTCTTACTACGAATACATACTCTTTCAGATTTTTGAAATATTATCTAGAATCAGGGCTCACTCACAATAAATGTATAACAATTGACCTTTGAAACAAATATGACAAAAAAGATGTTCATACATATAAATCACATAGGAATTATTCAAAAGTCCTGGCTCATTTAGAGGTCCTAATTGGGGAATATTAAACAACGAACAATTAAACAGCCATTTAGAATGTAATGATTGAAAAGGAATTATAATATCGTAACAATCAAGGCACTACTATAACCAGAATCCTCTACACCCAACGTGGAGGTAGTTTTGCGCAGCGTAAGTTTAAAACGAGAAGTCCCCCTTCTTTGAAATAAACGGAACATTGAAATTGTAAACCAAATAACACTGCTTTTTAGTAAACTAACATTAGTTAAACATACTGATACAAAACATGTAACTATCACGGGAAATTAGAGCTATGTTGAACGTGCCGCATAGTAAAATATAGGCAGGCATCCCAAATTATGGCCGCTACGGAACGCGCATGGAGAGCGAAGAGGGACTGGAGGAAATAGACTCCATATTAACAAGGAGTCAACTCCAGGTAAGATGGGACCCCCGACGTGTGAGGCACGAGCATTATAATTTTCAGGTAAGCCCTTATTCTGGGTGGGAAGCCCACCGTGAATAAGCACGCACGTTCTTAACCGTGCAAATTAATTAGTATTTGGTTAAACGAATTCGCGCAAGAGGCAAATGTTGTAAACACGCGTGCCCAGTATGTCTATCTATCCCGTAGTAGTGGAGAGAAGCACCATGTTACTGTAGCACACAGAACTTTTTGTAGATGATGTGGGCAAACAGAACTAAGCCTTAGAACCACGGGGATAAATACAAAATATACACTAAGGTGACGGAGGGAATTCTATGAGTGACTTTGGACAAATAAAGATAATAATATATGAATGAATAACTATGGTTTCAATACAAACATTAACATAGAATTGAGGGACTCCATACGTGACTGTTGAACATTGGACTTTATATAATTATAAATACAGATTGACAATCATATCGAATTTTGTGTTTAGGAGGGATTGAGCCCTAGGACTCCGGTCTTGTGATCAACCAAGAGAGACTTTTCCCAGAGGGGGAACTAAAATCAAATAAGAAAGGGTAAGAAATGGCTCAATTCGTTATTTAACAGGATATAATATAAGTCCTACTTATCCTCCCCGTCTTTCTGTAACAGATACAATCTATTTACATCTCTTCTTTTTAAGTTTTTTTCCTTTTTTTTCTATTTTGATTGATACACAGAGAATTGCACGAGGTGTATGGCAAAGGTGTCATTTTGTTCTATTGTTGTGGGGAACCTTTACAAATGAGTTCACAGCACCAATGAGAGTCACCATTAGTACTATGTAATGAGGAACTAAAGAGGATGTTACTTAACAATGCACTCAAAATTGTATTTGGTTTTGTTTTACTTTTCATGCACATAAACAGCCCGGATTTGAAAAAGGCGCTAGTTACACGCCGAAACACGTGTCATCCAACAAGGGCTAAATGACAAGTCAATAAATTAAGAAAAACATTTTTTCAAGAAAACTGGCTTTTGTGACTTCTTGCTACGTGTTAAAATTGGCGCAAAGAGGTGCAGGCACAAACTGACTTTTTTTCACAATTTTCAAACGGAGTTGAGGAACTCAGTGTCTCCGTGATGACCTACACCCATGCGACAACCTAACAATAAATGATGAAAAAATAAGTAAAGCATTACACAAAGAAGACATAATCAGCTCAAACAGCAATCAGAAACAGGTCGCAAAAGTACAGCTTAAGATATCTCTACACACAAAAAAGTTCCTCTAGCTCATAACCAAAACAAACATTGCCTAGAAAAATGTATAATATAATTCCATCTTTCTCACGCATTCATGCAAAATAATTTTTTAACAATGTGGAATTTTTTTTTTCACAGATTTGTCAACAATGCCTGCTTATATGCTTTACGGTTGTCGTTCTAAGAGCCATACCAAACCGGAAGGCACAATAATGCATATCTTCCAGAGGAATATAGATCTAATAAGAGAATGGGTCAGATATTGCAGATTTGCACCTGAAGAGCTTGAAAGTAGAGCCCAGGATGTCTTAGGGGACATGAGGGGTGATCGATTCCGCATCCTGCACTTTGCCACAAATATGTACGACGAATCGCAGTACACAAAGAAGCATCGATTCAGAACGTCTTGTAAATTGCTTCCAAATGCAATTCCAACTCCATTCATGCACACGCTGCCTTAGGCGACTCACCGTTCATGATTTAGTTATAGGCCTTGGGGTACTGAACAGGTAACTACATGGACGGATTGGTGCTTTAGGTGTAAATGTTTCTTACTAAACTTTCCATATTTACCAGATTGTATTGCTCTATAACTATACCCCATTTTGCTAGACATCTGTCCCTGGTTTTAGGAGCATCAAAGAACATTGTTTATGAACACAGAAAACTATGCTATAGTGCCCTTCGAAATAAGCACAATCTTTTCACAATCGGTTCCTTCACATGTCAATTTTTGTAGGTGAGCATATTCACTGAAGCACAGACTATCGGTAGTGACGACATCACCGACACGTCCAGTAGAACAATGGTGAGCCATACAGACTTGTTGAAGTTCATATTCCTGAGAATTGGATCTTCCCACATATCTAATGCAAATCTAATTTTCCGTTTCCCATTTTGTGACAATGCACTGAAAATGAAGGAGCAAGATTCTGCATCATTTCTTTCCCAAAGTCAACAACAACTTTGAGCGCCTATCAGGTAGTTTTATTTCGCTATTCGATTAGGGAAATGTTATATGCATGGAATTTTAGATAATATGAAATAGTTTACGTATCCTATCATTTGTTTGTATAATGTTTCATTTAGGAGTTTGATATGTACCATTGACTACATCCGATTGTGTCTGTTCAATGTCACTGTTTTCATCCATACTACAACACGTACTGTGTTACAGGGGGATGCAGGGACTTCGACTACAATTATATCATCCTTTGGAGCCGGTCCAGAACATGAAGTATGCGTACTGACACTTCAGTTGAATGAAAGAAATTATATCCGACATCTGATACTATTAGACAGTGACATTATTACAAACAAGCATATTTTCAAACTTTTACCATTCAGTTCTAATGTTTAAATTCCTACCCTAATGCCAAATACAATGCAAAATGCTTGGGTGCAACATTACAAACAGTGGGTTTCGCATGGTGATCTCTAATCGAGTACAATAGCCATCAATTATGTGAAATTCGAAATGTATATTTTGACTAAATGCCGTACACATTTTATGAGGGTATGTATGTAAGCGATATGTGCGAGGAAAGAATTCATTTAAAAAACAAATGATTTTTTTTAATGAATATTTTATTCAAGGGATGCGTACAAGGTCGGGAATTAGAAGAGGGGGCACATGGATCAGAGGTGGCGGACCAGCGTTACAGTGAAGAATACGGTTTCATAGAACATCAAGAAAACAAGGGTAACTAAAACAATTTAATTTACAAAAAAGTGGTTTGGCCTGGTGTTGTCTTCATAACATGTTTTTTTAATCTAAAGTGCTATATACTGTATGTTAGATTTACATTGAATAGGTTTTTACAACCCATCTCCTAGAGGTCCAGAAGAAAACGAAGTATGAAGACACAGACAACAAATGAAACCAAAGATGCTGCTTGCCAAACAGATTTCACCATGGAGCAACTACTATTTGAGGCGCGGCGTAGTCCAATCAATAAGCAATCTCAAGATGCTTATGCCTAATGGCCAGAAAATGAATGGAATGTATCCGGTGCAGCAAGAAAAGTGTTTTTGGACCATTGCTACAATGTGAGAACTCGACAAGATGAAGAAGAAACTGACTATAAGAAAGATGCCTTTGAATTACACAATCTACACTCGCAAAAAAAGGCCACCCAATAAACAATCGACATCGATGGTTTCTCCAATTTGTGTGCACATAACACAAGCGGTTCATGGTCATAAGACCAAAAAAAAAATCTCGAAAAAAAAGGGCGAAAAAAAAGTCGCATTTTTTTAATGACGTTTTTTATTCGAAATGGGGGTTCCCCCCCCCCCCCCAATCCCCTTTTTTGAATTATTTTTTTTTACCATTTTTTTTTTTTAATCCCGGACCCCAAAATAAATATATAATTAAAAAAAGACAAATTCAACTTCAGTGTGTCCTGTTCGGCCAATATGTCCACCACAGTTGAGTCACAAACTACATTCATGCAGGACGATAGTCTAAAAAAGGAACAAAAATACATTGTATTCCACAGCTGCCTGGTAGATTATACTGATGCTGAAATGTGTCCAATCAGTGAGGGGAGAAAGTATGCGGGGAGCCATTGGTGAATGTGACTCGTGTATCACAAGGCACTAACCTGCAAATCCAAGCCACCGGTGCCCTGCTCCATGCTACATTTTCATGGTCAGCTCAACCGATGCTGGGCAAAGTGCCAGCTGGAAATCTACTGTGTGCATCAGCTTTACTTTTCAGTGGCTCTACTTTTAGTAAGCTGTCCAGCTTCTGTCAATTTGTGGGACTTCAGTTGCTTGCTAAAACGCAGTACTATGAATATCAAAGAGAATATTTATTCCCCGCTATTAGTGAAGCCTGGAAAATTGAACAAATTGAAAGGACATTCGGACAGTGCGACAGCCCCGGATTTTCAGCAAAGTACTGCACATACCACTTTCAGGACATGGAAACTAAAAAAACGCAGTTTGGTCGTCGTCCAGGTGTTCGAATGTAAATCTTGATTGGCCATGGATAAACATGGTTTTATAAAATCCCTGGAAGATCTCCAATCGAGGGGAATGCAAATAGACCTCATAACCACCAACAGACATGTTTCAATAGCCAAGGCCATGAGAGAGCAGTTTCCAAACATTCGCCATCAATTTGATGTATGGCACGCTGATAAATTAATCAATAAAAAAACTTTTTTTAAAAATGCACAGCTGCCAGTAAAAAAATAAAAGTTCGGAAAATATTTTACAGTGGTCACAGTCTTTCAGCAACTATCTTTGGTGGAGCTCCAAAACTTGTGGTGGGTCTGTGGAAATTCTACTTGAAAAATGGCACTCATTGATGCACCACTGTTCCAATGTTCACTCATGGACAGAGAGCCAACATTTTCACCAATATGCACATGGACCTTTATCGGAGGAGCAGGAACGCAAGAAGAAGTGGTTGGTTCCATCTTCACCTCCACACAAAGCTCTTGAGAAGATCATGTTTGATAAAAACTCTATCAAGAGATCTGAAGTGACTCACAGAATTCTGTCACACAGGAGATTTGGAGCTGTTCCACAATATGTGCCTAAAGTACAGGCCCAGGAGATTGCATTTTGGCATAAACGGGATGCAATATCGGACATTACTAGCGGTCTTAGCGCATAACGAGAACGTAGGGAGAGAACAATCGAGGACTGTAGGAAACTTTGGGATGCTTCGTTACACAATGGCCTTTACGAAAAAAGCAAAAAATGGGTGGTCAAGCCAATATACCAGGAAAAGGAATTCGATTTTATGAAAGATATCATTTTGACTGTGTTGGACATGCACACTCATGGAATTGCTCATAGTTTTGTTCCTAGGACACATACTTTGCCACCGAACAATTCACTTCCCAATTCAAATGATTATCAACTATTTATTTGTTCAACAATGTTTATATAAAGTGTCCTATTTGTCTTTTGAAATGTATCCTCTTTGTCAATTTTTTTTTAAAGAATTGCCTTTTGGAGGATGCCACACAGTGTAAGGCTGTGCTTTCACACTTCCCACTTTTGCTGAGCTTTTGTGGATCCTTCACTGATCAGGCAGAGGGTCAGATGGATATCAGCATGAAAGCAACTTTGGGGTTCTGCAGTTGCCTTACCATTCACGTGTCCAAATAGCTGAATAAATACGCCTCCCACAAAGGAATGAGACCTAGGCTACATAAGAAACTTGCCACGCAAGAACTACAGACTGTAAGCAAAACAATGCCTCAAAGGGGGTTGTTGGTGAGAAATAGGTGCATTCTGACCTATATTTTTATGGGGGCATGTGGTAGGGGTTGTTGCCATCGGATGCCTTATCAGAAGGGCCGATCTATGATTTGCGTTCCTCGAAGTCTTACGAGTGGGGATAGGTGTCAGTGTTACCAAAATATATGACCACTCCTAATTAGGTATATGGGAGGTGAAGTTGAGGTGGTGCAGGGGTAGGGTCTGGTGACCAGATGTGTTCAAAGGGAACAGGGGCCATGGGTTCAGGGGACCGCGACCAGGCAGGAGGGGGTTGGAGATGGCATGAGTCAGTGAGCAGAGACAGATTGTGCACTAGGGCTGGAGCAGCGCTTGCACTGACATTCTCGTACGAGCACATTTTGTCAGGGCTCGAGACTCGCAACTTGCAAAAATGATTCGCTGATTTGCTTTGAGAACAGGAGACGGCAGCCCTCCAGATAAGGTGCGTATTGCTCCATTTTACGCATGTAATTATAGGCATTATGGAGCATTTCATGTTCTTCTGCGTACCGTTTACTCTGTATTTATTTCCATTAAAAAATATACTTTCCTC
The DNA here is from genome assembly GCF_040938575.1 of Ambystoma mexicanum. Taxonomy (NCBI): domain Eukaryota; kingdom Metazoa; phylum Chordata; class Amphibia; order Caudata; family Ambystomatidae; genus Ambystoma; species Ambystoma mexicanum. Next base: position 965,074,844 of record NC_090928.1, on the reverse strand, counting down.
CACTAGATGGCACCAGAGTGCAAAGGTTGTCTTGGATCTGCACTAGTGCGCCGTGCTGGTGCTTGGATTTTATGGAACAAGCCCCTAAAAATGAAATACAGGCCATAGGTGTTCTCCAGGGAATATCTCCAGGGAATGTTTTGCTGCATTCCCTGACTTCTGGGAAGATTCTCATGCGGGCCAGGAGCTCCGCATTAGGGGGGTAAAACCTAGAAAAACTGAAACAAAGAATTCACCCATTTCATAAGAACACTAATCGTCTGTGGGGATGGCATTTATGGATGAATAATGTCTCGCTTGGTCAAGGGCTTGAGGAGGAGGAGCCTTTATTGATTCGATTGGCCAGAGTAAGCCAGGGACGCGGAGTCAAACATTTAATAGCAGCGTGAACAGTGAATAGCAGACTGGACAACCACCGGGAAGGGAAGCCTTAAACTTAAAGTAAAAGGTGAAACCAGGCTCACTACCAATCTTGCTGTATCAAGTTGTGAACGCATTCTCCACACCTTGGGCCTTCCTGCAGAGCTAACGCATGTGCAGCATGTGGCATAATAAGTGCACTGCTCTGCCCCGCTCGCCCCTTCCCTTCCCGGTCTCTCTGAGACATGTAACCAGGGCTCGCCCTCGCCCCCTCCCCTACGCAAGACATTTCCTGCGCAAGTGTCCTTCACTCCACAGTACTGCCGCATACTTTCAGAGGAAGAGTAGCCTTGGGCTTGCAGCTGAGACAGGAGGCCCCGCAGCTGAGACAGGAGGCCACAAACCCACAGGGGTGGTGACGCCAGGAGACACCAGCCAGATGAACATCCTGCCCTTTTGCTGCTGCTATCTCACCTGCCTTGGGATGCTTTTTCTTTCTCCCGAGCCAGTTCTAGCATCGTCTCAGGCCGACATTCAAGCACTGACAGTTTACCAGGTGTCACTAGGCAGACACACAGGTCTGCAGGTTGTTAAGTGCTCAGGTTGCAAACACATTTTTTTTGTCAATGGCAGAGCCTTTCATATGCATGATAGTTAATTAAATGGGTGCTTTGGGTTGCTCATTTTATGTGTTTATATTAACACATCATTAAATGGGCACTTTATATATCTATGATGTCTACTAGCTTAACACGCAAAAACAAAAAAAAAAGTTGCTTTAAGTCACTAATCAAATGTTTTCAACATCATGAATAACAATGAGCTGGAGGTTTGTTGCAAAGAATCTCCATATCTGAGTTGATTATACAACATTTTTTATTACATGTCTTAAATCACTGAAAGTATGGTGAGGTTAACTAGATCTTTCAGATTGCCATTATCTTGCATCCTGGAACTTATAGTATACCATTCAGGACGAACATTAAAGCCACAATGATATTCTTTTGCCTGTAAGGATTTACTTGTCATGTGGCGTTATTATGCAATTTGTGTTTTTTGTAAGTAAACTCTATAAGACATCATTACCGTTGGCCTAAAAATCCAAACTATTTGTATCAAGTAAAGCTTGGAAGCGATGTGGTCAAATTTGCAGAGTGGATTAAAATCCCTGCTTCACAGTTCAGGCAAGGTTTGTGATCCTGGTCCCTTCCCGCACTCCCCTCTTGCCTACCTGCTCCATCTGTCTGGCCACCCCAATCCCTCCTTTTCGGATGCAGCCAGAGTACCAGTAGGTCCTTTTTTCCTCACTTCCACCACTCTTTAATTCCCATGATGTGATTAGCGATTAAGGGCTAAATTGGCTGTGATGCGTGTCATGCCAGAGATGCAGATTCTTGACTATCTTGGAAGAAACCTATCGGGCAATCAAGACTGCTCACCTATGAGGGAAGTACAAGATGGGGGATGGAACAGGCGAGTTTTTAATAATCGAGGAGTTCATGTGAATTTATATTAAAGAAGCAGCAAGGAGTAAGCCACAAGACATATACACTTTGGGCCTAATTCACAGAAACCTTTTATAATGGCAACACCCCATTGGGAAACACTCAATGAATTAGGCCCTTTGTCATGTGCATTATATAAATGGTCACTACTATTAATGCTATAGTTCAAACAGTGGAAAAGGGGTCAGTCAGGCTTTTTTGAGTAGTAACTAGTTGGCAATAAATCACTTGTTATAGACATTTCTGTTTTTGCTAAAAAAGGCAAAAAGACAAAATTAGTTGCCCAGGATCACCCACTTAGGTTTTGAAGCAGGGATTTTGGACCAGTCTGCAACTTATGCACTTGTCTGCGTTTCTTCCCAACTGCATTTCTTCCCAACTGTAATTGCCAGAATCATGTGTTTGGTTTTGTACAAAATGTGGGGGTCCACATTAATTTCCTGCAGCAGACAGCAGGTAGATTAGCAGGTTGTGACAGTTGCTGAGATTACGTGAGCAAGTTCCTGTAAGTTAATCATATGCTAACACTTGCTTACTCACACTCCCTCTGCAAGCAATACATTAGTCTCTATCTATAGTAGTTCTTAACAGAGTTTCTAGGGTCCAGAATTTTGAAAATGAATCTGTGTATGTAGCCTGTACTTACAAATTATTATGGCAAAATATTTTCCACAAGTGTAATAAAATGGTTAAAGGTTTTACTCTCTTGAAATTGCATTTACTCTCTAATTTGAAAAATCATGCGTAAAATACTCCCACCTTAAAATATTATCTGGAGCACTGGGAGACGGGCTAAGCTGACAGGTGTTGGGTGCTTGCTGTGCGAGGCGCTGGGAGAGGGAGCTGTTCACCAGAGGGACACTAAAAATAAGGCATTTGAAAGAAAACTAACTGTTTTCATTAAAAAAAGTAAATCACTAGAAATTTTGCATGGCATTGGTCGATGCAAGCAAACAATTTGTTTGTTTTTCACAAATATTTCAGATGCCACTGTGGTGTGCAAGGCTATTCGCTCACATTTGAAGTGAAGGTCACAGCGTTTGAATTTTGCTTGTGAGCTGTGCACACCCACACATCCTACACAGTATAAGGTTCGATTGTTTTTCGTCCTTGGAAGAAAGGGAGGATTCCGTAGGGAATGAATGAAGGCAGGTGTGTAATACCGTGAAATATGATAAGGTTCACCATTCCAAAACTGGACAAAGGAACATGTAATTTCGTTTTATGAAAATTTGTTGATCTGATTGGAGTCTTTACGTTCACGCGAGAGAATGGAAATACGTAACATTATGTAAGTTTTACTGTAGGCGATTTTAAAGACGATCGAGTCAGGGTTTCATTACCTGACCGTTATTGCTGCCTTAGATTGTAATGGGTTGTTGTTTGTGACATATTGCAACGACACGCAAAAATAACCTGTGTGTGTACTTGGGCAGTCCAGCACCGAAATGCACGTAGTCCACATCTGGGTTCCCCCAGGTTCCACCAACGCTAAATTCTAAGCTAATATTCCGTTAAAATGCCATCTATGTGTTTTTCGAATTCTTCCATCAACTTCTGCATACCATTGCGAGCTGAACATACTCCATAGCACTAACCTCTCAAGCACATCGTAGACTCCAACTTTCCACAATGATTTCTCTGAGTTTCCATTGTTTCACGTTTCGGTTCATCATTAGTTTTCACACGGTGCAGAATTAATGGGTAATTTCATAAATGTGAATAAAGAACGGCCACTGAGACATATTTCTGTTATGTTTTCTAAACAGCTACATCCAGCCTTTCTGTGAATGTCATTGATTCCACATACCAATTGATGGCTTCTTTAGCCGGCAGCTGCAGATACACTTAAATGGCCGGATCACAATGACGCTGTTTTGGACGATCACCCAGGGCCGGTATGCCCTTTCGCACTACCCGCGATAAGGAGCAACCGGACATCGTTTACAGTGGCCTAGCGCCAAGCTGACGCGAAGGCCTTGCAATTCACGGATGCGTCCAATGCACTTCTTATACTCAAAAGGAACACCGTGTGACTCACGATACACATTTGTGTATCGAAAACAAAAAAAGAAATTACCAATGTGGTTGAATATGACAATCGCCGGATGTTCTCGGAGCGTTTATTGTGAAATGAAAGCACATTATAAATTGTAGTGTATTGCGGTTTCTGTTAGGGAGATGGCTAATTTCCCTCACCTAATGAGTACCCCAGCAGCTTTGCTGGATTTTTGGAGTTTATTTTTCCACCTGGTAAGAGTGTGAGCCTTTTTCCAACTCTTACATGTGTTTTTGCCATGTGTATTTCCACTGTTTGTGTGATAGTGGGCTCTGGAGGACACCACTCCATGAACCCCACTTGTTATGTGTTACACAGCACCTTCAGTGCAGTGACACAGGGTTGTCTTTGAGACTTCCCTCTGACTCATTTTTTCTGGGGCTGACTACTGTCCCCCAGAAACAGGTAAAGTTGCCATTTACTTTATGTAGTCATTTAAAACTACCGACCCAGTACACCCCATCTTACATGGAGTACTTGAAAGGGTTAATTCCTATCCCTTTTTGTCTGTGCCTATCCGAGCTTTGTTTTGCTCTTTTAACATTTAGACTTGGCTGGTGGCAGTGGTATCTACCCTAACTTTTCTACCGCGATTGTACTATATAAACGAGGTACTGTTCCAGGCTATTATATTAGCCTCGAACATAAACCCGCTTGACCAAATACTCTTTCTTTTGGCTCCGGTCGGGTTTATTCGCCATTTCTTTTTGTTAAAGTCCTTCTTGTGTTTTATTTTGCGCGGCAAACCATGTTTGCCTTCTTTGTTCACCATCTTTTTGGCAGGCTTCTCTCAAGAAGCCCTCCTTTTGGCGCCTGGGTGTCTAGGTGGGCTGAATGTGAGGGAGGGGTGTAGTCACCCCCTGCACAGGGTATCCTTGGAAAACCAAGGCGCACTTTGTCATGATTAGCTGAGGTGGTTGTCCGGACCGGACAACCCACTGATGGGTGATTGACAGCCAGGCTGTGTGAATGGGGGATTTTTGCATAAAAAGGCAGGACTCTTGGGCTGGAAATCAGAGTCGCCAGTGGAACTGCAAGGAACCGAAGAGAAGTGGAGAAGAAGAGGGCTGCTGCAAATACCCAGTCCCGGTGACGCCCTGCTGCAGTCCTGAGCTATCTACCCTTCAACGACAAGAGAAGATCCAGTCCGGAGTCTTCTTCCCTTGAGCCTGGTGGGATCAACCAGCTCATCTTCCACAGGAGGAGGATCCTCTTCTTGGTTGAAATTGCTGCACACTGCTGTAGTGGTCCGGATAGCCACCTGAAGAGCCTCTCCTGTTTTAAAGGAGTGTACCTTTTATTCACTGCTGCGGTTGCTGCTGCTGGCTTCATCCCTTGGCAGTGCAGATCGCTCCAGACATCGTCCTTCTTGTCTCCACGACTGAGGCTCCAGGAACCGTGAGTCTGCAGGAACTACCAGGAACAACTGCCATAGCACTAGCTCTTCTTCAGTCGAATAAGGTACTGTGTCCAGCTTCAAGGAATTGGGGTGAACCCTTTTTCCTCACCAAAGGCTTGCCCTTGTCTTCCTTCCCTCTTATAACTTTTGCTTCCTCTGTTGACAATATCTAAGTACTCCTGGCAATCTCGAATCGTGAACTGTACTATCCGTGTGATCCTCAGCAACAGGAACCCTGTTCCACTTGACACTGGCACAGGACTATTGACTTTTATTCACTTGTAGGAAAATGTCCACTGATTCTATCTGCTATGATAAAAGTATTGCCTATGATTTGTATCCTCAACTCTTGTGTTGATTCATGTGCCAAGTGTGTTTTAACTCCAGTGACATTTCTTCCCGTGGGTACGCGTATCTTTAGTAAGACCAAACTGTTATTACTGTCAAAAAGTGATTGCATCTGTCCCCCTGGTAATGTCTTTGTTTCACAACACCGGTCTGTCAAAACCAAAGGGTACTTACCTTGAATTGTACTGCACAAAGTGAATTGGTTGTGTGTAGTGTATTTTACGTGTGGTTTTAATTTAATAGAAGTGAAGTGTTTTGTGAACAGATGGTTTAAAATAAATGTACTGAGTCAGTGTTTGCTTGAGCCACAGTAATTGTAGTCCTTTGTGTAATCTCTACTACTGCTCATTTGCTCTTGAGATAAGTCTGACTGCTCTGCTACTGCTACCACTTTAATAGTGTAGTACGGGCTTGTACCAAAGGTGAATTTGTATTACTACTTGTAGTCTTAATTGTGTTTAGTAGGCCTTAAGGGCATTGCACAGGATTCTGCCTAACAGTTTCCTTTAAAAATAATGTTTTGTATTCAAAATTGAGACGCGCTGTGTTGTGAAAGGATGTGTGTTGATATTCCGGGTTCTGCATCAACTGACGTCAACACGTAGGTGATGACTGGGCACGTTTGGCTGCGCTGCCCAGTAACGTCATGGAGATAGACAGAGAATATCGCTAGGAATGGTGATGTCAGCCTCAGGGGCGGGGGATATGATTTAGTGCCGCCAGGGCAGTTCACCTTAGTGCGATGCCGCAACGCATAAGATTAGCACAAGATGGCCGCACCCTGCTGCCCGATTTCGCATGTCTAAAAGTGAGAAAACTATGATAAGGTACATAAGAAATGTTTGTACGAGCGATCAACGTATGCTTAAAAACACATGCCCGAACGCTCGAGACAATAATATTTTTGAGCGCAATATTCCTTTAAACATGTCCCTGTGTAGAGGTCTTTCACCTGGGCATTTCCATTTCTCCAGCTTTGAACATAACTTAATATGATCAAAGGCTTGGGCCAGATCTATGATGGCTAAACAGATTTTCTTTTTTTTTTCTTTTTCTCCTGCACGCTCCCCTTAAGAATGTTAATCAGGAAAACGTTCCGGGCAGTGCCCACTCCTTTCACAAATCCGGCCTGTCTTATGTCGTTAATCTCAGAAACGGCGCTCCACTTTGTGAGTTCCGGCAATATTAAAGCCGCAGAGATCTTCCCAGCGACGTCCAAGAGTGCTATTGGCCTATAATTTGAGGTGTCAGATTTAGCACCCTTTGTAAAAATAGGGACTATAATTGCCTTTTTCCAGGATATAGGGACTTTCTTCTCCTTTTTGATATGATCAATTTGAGTCCACAGGAAAGAGGCCCACAACTCAGAATTTTGTTTTAGTGTCGCATTCAACATCCTGTCTGGTCCAGATGTCCTTGAGTTACTTGCTTTATGGATTAAGGCCACAATATCATCTTGGGTGGTCTCAAAAGTCCATCCAGTAAGCCTTTGACTGATTTCATGCTTGTGGGGATTGCTTCGGATTTTGAAGCAAGGAGGTAACGTGTACAATCCAGGCACTTGATGACACCGCATTTGTAAGAAGGGCTTCCTGAGGTGCATTTACGCCATTTATTGTCTGACAGATGTCTCTCGTGTTTTTTGGCTGAGATGTTCCTTAACATTTTCTCTGTGTCGTGCTGTAGCATCCCTTGTTTCAAGTTTTGTCCAATTGCAATAGTCTTTTTTTAATTTCTTGCCTATAACGGCTGCAGTGTTAGAGTTTTCCTTTTTTAGGCACCTCATATTAGTATACAAGATCTTTTTCCTTGTAGCCAACAATTTGTCATATGTATGTATGGGGAAAAAAGGAACTTTTCTCATTGTGTATCCTGTATTACATAAAATTCAAGCAAAAGTGTGAGATAATCCAGACGTTTATCCACCGAAAACCGTCTCAAGATTGCTTTAGCTGCACAGTGAATCTATCAAAGTTTAAATTCTCATTGAATGAATGGGTAATTGATTTCTGCCCGGACCTACCCCCCAATCTCAGTGGTAAACTCTTCATCAATCTTTCATTCAAGCAAGAGCATGTGAATTTTAGGACGTTGTGATCATTTTGCCAGGTTTCTATTACCTCACGGTCTTTAACATGTTTGTGCATATTGCTTGAGACAAAAATAAAATATAATATTTTGCCTCTTTCAGCGTTTTTCCAAGTGATTTTTGGCGTATTATCACTCTTCGTTGTTCTATTTAGAACATCAATATTTCTTAGAAGCAGGTCTCGTCTCCAGGCCAAGCCTCTAGACTCTGATTCAGTCGGAGATTGGTTGTCTAATTTAATAAGGCCCTTATTAGAGTGGAAACAATGAATGTTTAGGTCGCTGCAAATGATTATATAGGCATCAGACCATCTTTCTTTTGTTCTATCCACAATGTTCAGGACTTTGGAGTGCACCGAGGGAGCCTCTGGGGAAGAAGTGTTCCAATAGAGGTTGCACAGGATCATAACTTTTGGCTTTCTTAAATCCAGTCCACCAATCTCAATCGTGAGGACCTGGATATACAGGGTAAAGTTAACCATGGTCACAACGTGCGCCAGTTTGTCGAATGCTTGAGTGCTATTAGTACTCAAGACATTTGTCGACCCGTTCACCCCTTGATAGCTGGATTTAGATTAATCGAATAGCCAGGTAGAGAATAGGAGCGCTTCTAAACCAGGTTTCCTGCAAGCAGATCATGTCATAAGCCCCTCGAACTAACGTCTCATGGGAAAACAAGTGGGTGAAACCTGTGCATTCTAACTACCAATTATGAGGATTTTAGCATCAATTGCTCTTGGCTGTTATGATCTCTTAGTCTGGTACTGAAGCCTCAGCCAACCAACTACAATTAGGTTCTTCGGTTAGATTTTCTTTAGGTGTTTCCAAGGAGATATTCAGTGATTTTCTCAATGTTTTATTATCATTATAATACTTGTCCCATTCTGGGTGATTTTTGGCCCTTACAATTCGAACTGCCTTTCATAATCCCCTGCATCCAGTCTCCTACCATCTGCGCCTGGAGTTAGCTCTACCCTTCTCAGATTTCCTTCTTCTTTCCTCATAGCTTCAGAGCTAGATAGCTCGCTTAGGTCGAAGCCCATCCGCAACAACTTTTAGTAGTAGGTTTTTAACGAATACGGAAGGAAGATGCAATATCACGATGTACAGTCTGCCCTCTTCAGGGAAATCAATAATTTTAACATCATTAGTTGTTATCAAGTTCAATGACAGAACGTGGTGAAGCAATCTAAGCACATTAGCTCGATTCACTATTAAACCATCTTTAATTTGCAGGATTCGCTCAAGTCATAATTTAGGTCCTTCGAGCATCCCTCTTTAAATTTATCAGTAGGTTTCCTGTGAACAAAAGGCTGTCTTTTATCAAGGGTTGTTGGTTTAATAAATTGTCCCACTTGATGAAGGTTTCTTTTATCTTCCATGGTTCTGAACTCACTTAGGTGGTTCCTTGGCAGATCCTCTGGTTTTTCTCTCTCATCCTTTTGTGAAGATGGTCTACGAGTAGAAACTGTCCTACTGCCCACTTTTGCTGATCGCTCCAAATTTAAATGTGGGTGTGATTTTTCCCCCCAAAAGAACCTGTAGTCGGATTACTCCGCCTGAGTAAGCTTTTCTAGGTCATAGACCTCAGACGTCATTAGCCGTTTGCCAGTGCCAGTTTTTTCAAAACTATGGTCGATTGACTGATGCAATTTTCTTTTTTGAGCCATAGTTAAACAAGACTGGTCAGTTACGCTAGACGATTTCTTCTAAACCTCCCTTTGAAAATATCTGGATGTGCAGAATGCATGCTACACCGGGCCACCATCCAATGGAGGTCCCAGCTCATGGTTATGTTGCATACAAGGAGCTCGAATATTTTCAATCTCCAAATGTCGGGTGGTGCTGACATGCTCAAGTTGTTCTTCCTTCCGAAGCTGTAATGGTGTATAAGGCATTCTCGTCGTCAGCTTGCATCAATAGGGGTTTGTGAGTTTGTGAGTTTCGACCTGTACAGTGACTTCATTGTCCGACATAGCATAGGTTCAAACGTTCATCCGCTCCTCCATTGATTCAGTGCTAGAAGCCGAAGGAAAAATTACGATACAGTGAGCTTGGCCAAGACAGGAGCCACTCTACCCATTTGATTAATGGGAACATTGTTGACTGTTGACTTTCCTTGCTTAGACAGCAAGGTTACGTTCCTGAAGAATTATTTACTTTCATTAGATCGAACTTTACTTACTCATAGGTTTCATGTTTTTCTTTTTTTTTGTCGTCACAGCCAACTGTTGAGAATTCCTGGCCTTGGACGCCTTCTTCTTGGCCCTGACTTTCGTGGTCTTTGAGAGTGAATCATCTTGACTTTCGATCAGTAAAACAGATTTCTTGGCAAATATATGGTCATCTTTACTGGATGCCAAAGCCTCGCTACTTGAAGTACTTGGGACACCTGATAGCGGGAGCCTGGGAGAGACAGTTGTTAACGTTGTGTCTGATAGCAAGGGAATAAAATGATCAGGCTCTAGCTCAGTGCTGCAAGAGTTTATAACTTTCGTCTCTCTATCCCACAGTCCATCATCCTCGTCTACGGATATAACTACTTGCCTTTTTGTTTGCCTGCACCACTAGTTTTGTTATTTCTCATGGGTATAGTATTTTCTTTCGATGTGTTGTAGATCGTGTTCATTTGAGTGATCTCACCTCCTGCGCTTCTTCCCGGATCAATGCTCTGCGTCGTTGATGGTTTAATGTTCCTGGATCTAGTGGGATCCTGCTGCGGGCCAACGTGTGATAAGGATCTTTCCATACAATGTTTATCCTTTTCTTCAATTATGAGGTCTAAGATGCTATAGAATGTATGTAGTCTGCATTGTGTTAGAATCCAGGCTCTTCTGCAAGGCTGTCAGAAAGCCCTCTACAAAAAGTACTTCAGAACGCAACATAGCCAAGACTGTGGTATTATCCTTTAATTGTTCACTCAAGGTTTCATGTAGCTTCATAACGGGTGCCATGCTCAGAGTTAATGTTACACACATTTCGGTGTCCAATCCTTGATTACATCCTATATTCGCATTGTTAGACAAAATTTAGTGAATTGTTTCCGTTTGGCTCTGTTGACGTCGATTTATTAAACCTAATTGACTCTTCTTCCTCAATTGCATCAAATAATTTGTTTTCAAGGGTGGAACACAGCCGAGGTCTTTTATTAGAGAGCTTACGGGAAACATTCTGTAGTAGGTTTATTTGCTCCAGACTGAGCAAACTAATATACTGATTGTTTTCTGAGAGTTTAATCTAAGAAGCCCTTGCAGGTTATTACTGCTGTCCCAAAGTGAGTTGGGAACATCCAAGTTTGATAATTGCGTTACGGTCTTGTTTTCATTTCCCCATTAAGGCACAGACCAAGGGCCTAGTCGACTGATGGGGATATGGAGTCAAAATTCTTGATTCTAGTTTACCCAGATTTTCCAACAGCTCGGCATCTGTGGGGTGCCAAATTGATCGCCAAGTAAGATCATTTGAATGAAACCAGTTGGGACCTTTAATTGGATTTGAGGTATTCAAAGAGGCAGAACGGCCAAACGATGCCCTTGAAGGTTTGGCAAGTGTATCCTTTAGCTGTTTTTTCATAAATGCTTATGGCGACGTAGAGGGGCGGCCCACACAGAAAGAACTAAAATTGGAATTTCCTGACATTGTTTTGAGTTTCTGGAACATTTTAGGAAGTGTCCTGTGTAACTCTGCATCTCTGGATTCCAAGGGAGGTTGCTTTGTCTCAGTGCAATTGACTTCACCGTCTGATGTAGAGTTGGAAGGGGTCCTCAATCTAGTGAGAGCAGCAGGAGAGGAGCCAATCAGATGCCCAATCGGTGGGGACTTGCCCACCCATTGTAAATGTAGGTCATCCGCGGCATGCACTGAATCATCAGAGTGCTCTGGCTCAAGCGCTAATAGAGAGTTCGTATTCATAAAGGGCACTTAGGTGATTTGGTTCTCGACGCTCCCCTTGGAAGGTGAACAGGGAGGCCAATCCCTGACATGGGTGCCAAGACTTTCTTTTCTTATCCAGCCGGGTGCTCAGTAGGTGACCTGCCGGCTACACTCACATGTCGCTTGCAGCGCAATCCTCTTTCGCCTTGACCTCCTGCTTGGAAGAGATTTTATCTGGACAGGAGGAGGCGTTGTCATGCGGAGGACTACTAAGGCTGGCTTCCCCACTCGGCCTCCAGCGTCACTGTTGACTCCCTGGAGAGGCAGACCTTGGGGTTATCAAAAAAAAGCCTCATGCTTGCAATAACCTCCACCTCCATGTTGAAAGGACAGGGGCAAGTATTAGCAAGCTCCTGAGGGGCGGTGTCAAAGTCTGTATTGAAGGGAGTAATGATAGTAATGTTATAAAGAGTTGCAAAGTCTTCTCCAGCACTCACCTTTACAGTCTGAGGAGGAGATTCGAGCTGAGGGAGAAGACCAGGCTCGAAGTGCATCCGCTGATGTACTTCCATGGAGTCTACCTCTCTAACATCAAGTGGATCCAGGAAATGAAGTGCATCTTCCATGTTCAAAGCGGCAGCCAGCACAGCCAGCGGGGAGGCATTCATCAACCGACTGCCTCGACTGCAACCCTGCGAACGTTCCGCATTGCGAGAGGGGTTTTAATACAGAGCTCCACCTTCTGCACTGTAGAAAGGAAGGAAAGACCAATGCTGCCACTGCCTAGACTGCAACCTCTATATAACCCTTCCTCTGATGGCCCGGGAGCTAGTCACTACCTGCTACTCTGATACTCTGCTACTCTACTTGGCTGACCCAGGCTGGGGATAGAGATTCTAGAGAAAGCCTACCTAAACCAGAGAGTTGGGGCATGGCTCTGGTACTTCCGCAATAAAATGCGACTGTCACAGAAGATGATATCAGACATGCAATCTTGATGATAAAAACTCAGTATCACCCTGGTCCTTTCCTGTCACAATCTTACAAACAGTTTTTGGGGATCTCATGCAGATCCTCCACAGGGTTTTCCAAGAAAGGATGGTCACACAAAGAACTCCTAGCAGAACTGAAGAACTCGGTGATAGCAGACACTTATGAGCAAGAAAGGGATCCTAACTGTAGAAATGATTGCCCAATGTCTTACTGCATGATCAACTACAAGATCTTAACTAGAGTACAGATGAACCATCAGGAAAACATTTTGCTACAGCTCACTGACAGAGACCAAGTTGACTTTGTAGAATGGCACAGAGAGACTAATAACACAGACAGAGACATCATACAGATTTACAAATAAAACAGCCATGTCGCAATCCTCTACCTTGATACTGATATAGCATTTGAAGAAAGCTCATGGTATTCGGTCTCATCAACTGTACACAAAAGAACTCTGCTACATTGTAGAATCTACTTCATTGACCTTCCTTCAGCTCCATTTCACCTCCCCATCACCACAGAAGACTGCTTCTGGGCCAGTGAAACAGACAAGTGGGAAGATGGTAGAAAGTGGTTGAAGGAGCAGAGGGTAAATGGCCAGCATCGGTACGAGGGAGCATAGGGTTCGGCCCCACACAGGTAGACAACAAAGTCTGCAGCTGGGAGGGCCTGTGAAGGAAGCAGAGACATGGAAGTTAATTTGCCAGCAGGGGACATTGGGGGCCACATTAGGAGACCATTTCTGGTACTCAGAGGGACAGATGCGAGGGAAGTAGATTCAGGATAAGTGGAGGGCTTCCATTTGAGTTTGTCAAGTGGGGTTGAGCAAGCGTGGGGGAGCAATGGGACACAATTAAAACCACCCAGTTAGGATTTCCAAGATGGCGGCCGAGCCGGGTAGACGTGCGTGAGCATAGCTCCATCCCCAAGCTCGGGCCGCGACAATAAAGAAATGAAATAAGCAGGCGGTGTGCCTTTCAAGACAAACCTCCCTTCATCAGGTAGAGGAAAAGGGGCGAAGAGGAGCCGGGACGAACAGATTGCAGGCGATCGAGAAGTGCCCCCCGGTCCAGACCCAGGTCTGTCTTCCCGCCAGTGCAGACCCGTGACGCCGCGCTGCCTGGCCGAGGGAGGTACCTCTGGCGCGGGGCCAGTGAATACGCCAGAAACAGGAGCAAGTCCTGGAGGGGACACCCGGACCTCCGCCGGAGTGCACCCCGAGGGGAACTGAGAATCAAGGCCGCGGTCCCCACCCCGCAGGGAAGCAGTGAGAGAGGAGCAGGCGGACTCGGAGGCCGCAGCAGTGCAGATAAAGGAGGGGAGCGGACGGGCGAGCGACCGCCTGGGAGTGGGAGGCGCCAGGCGGAAGGAAAGGCACACCAGCGGGGAGCAGACGGCAATGCCCAGCACACTGCGGCGGATGCAGACGGAACCCAGTGATCGAACCGGCGGCGCGATAAGCAGGTACGAGGTGGGGCAGAGTTCCGGGGACGAACGGGGAGGGCCCCCCCCGGCGCACTCAGCAACGCGGCCCCAGCACGCAGATAAGGGGCCGAAATCAGGAAAATGATCAGGAAACTGCATCCCCCCGGCAGAATCGATACAAACACAGATCCCCCCCATACGGTGGTCCCACTAAAGCAGGCCACACTGGGAAAAGACCGGGGACACTACCAAACAATGGACCAGTGGGGAGCACATTGGCGCCCAGAGGAACAGACCCCCAGGCACTCATAAGAGACTCGAAACACAGAGAGCAATAAGAGGCGGAATCCCACCAGCACCCCCAGAAAAAGACCTCACACCTGAGAAATGGTGGGGCACAAGCCCAAGCGGGGGCGAAAACGTCCCTATACAAAGCTATCCGAACCCGGGAGGTCCAAGGAGAGAAAGACGCAGGGATAGCACACCGGGCAAAGAATTCACACACATGTCCAAAGCCAAGGCGAGGCTGGGGTCACAGGCTGCAATGACAAATAAAAAGGAGCCAAGCAGGTACAAGATCTGAACCACATTTGGGGAATAGGAAACGCAGGACAAAGACAACAAAATAAACAGAATAGTAAAGAAGTAGACCCAATAGAGCGAAGCGAAGAGCTAGACATGGCCACACGGGAAGACATGAAAACATGGTTTAAAGAATTCCAAGACCAGTTCATTGCCTCAACTCGGTCACAATTCGATAAAATGAAAGGGGAACTGAAGCAGGCAGTACAGGAACTAACAAAAGACATTGAATCCCTAGAGGAGAGGACGGACAACCTGGAAAAGACGGTCCAGAACATGGACGAGGAGGCGACACTACAAGCTGAGGCACAAGACCGCCTCGCACGTCTGGCGTTGGAACTCGAATCACAATGCGATGACTTTGAAAATAGATTGAGGAGATCAAACATTTGCATCAAAAATATGCCGGAAACAGTAGAGGATAAAGATCTCCGCACAGCAGTGCAACAAGTATTTCATGATATTTTGGGGGACGATCCCGGGGAAGACATACACATCGATAGAATACACAGGGTAGGCCCCCGGAGAACAGGGGATCCAGGATCCCGTCCCAGAGACGTCCTAGTGGCCATGACTAGCTACACACAAAAGGAACAGATATTGAGAAAGGCCAGGACACTGGATCAAATAAGAATGAATGGCAGAGAAATACTACTGTTCCAGGACCTAGCACAATCCACGCTCAGAAAGAGAAGAGAAATGAGTCAACTGACCAAAATCCTATCTGAAAAACAAATCCGGTATAAATGGACATTCCCCTTTGGCCTTCTATTCTCATGGAAAGAAAGACAACATCGGATCACAACATGCGAAGAGGGCCTCAAGATGATAGGATGTCAGGAACACGAGTCAGATCCTACAAAAACAAGAGAACCCCCAAAACAACAGAGACAGCCAAGGGGATGGCAAACAGAGAAAAGAAGGACAAGACTCCAATCATGCAATCCAGAATAAAATTATCGCACCAGGAACAGTAGCTCCTATGCAGACTAGGAGGGAGAATAAACATTGGCACAAACATCCTAGCAAGGGCCAGTGCCGAAAAGAAGGCGCTGCAGAGCCACGGGACACCAGTGGAATCCGCACCACAAGCAGGGTTTAGGATCCCCTGCAAACAATTTCACTGAGACTTTAGAGGGCATGGAGCAAAGGCACCACGCCGGAGCAACCATAGGGCCCAGAGCCCTCCTCAAGGACAATGTTTGGGGGGGAAGGAAGGGAGGGGGGGGGAAGAACGGAAGGGAGTTCAGGGGAAAGTTCGGCGGAGGAGGGAAGACTCATACTCCGGTTCAAATGCCACCCATGGCAACCCACAGGATGGTCCCAGCAACAAAACCCAAGTTCACTTGAAAGAATGGGACTGAAAGTCCTAACGTTTAACATTTGAGGCCTGAACACGCCTGTGAAGAGGAAAAAAACTGAACACTTCTTACAAAGGGAAAAGTTCGATATAATATCGCTCCAAGAAACCCACATTCAGAAAAAGAGGAAATGTCTACTCCGGATAAAAGGCTACAAACAAATTATCCAATCCAACGATGACGAGAAAAAAAGGTGTACTCATAGCCTTCGCCAACCATCTGCAGGTCCAAATCAAGGAGACACTAGTGGACAAAAGCGGCCAATACGTATTTGTGAAGGCCCAGATAGATAACCGTAAACTAACCATTGCAACCCTATACGCCCCGAACACAGGCCAGGAAGGATTCATCAAAGCAACAATCAATACACTAGAACATTTTGCAGAGGGAGAGGTGATCCTGACAGGAGACTTCAACCTAGCGTGGAATCTAACAGAAGATCGATCGAATCCCAAAACCTCCCAACAAGGGGCCCCGTCGAACGCACTCAGACAGACAATGCAGAACCAGGCATTAGAGGACGTGTGGGGAAGACTCAGAGGATCAACTAAAGGATATACTTATCACTCACACGAACATGAAACAAGCTCTAGGATCGACTACATTTGGGCCACAGGAGGCCTAGTCGGAGAAATACAGGACATAGAAAAAGGCACAATTTCATTATCAGATCATGCCCCACTATGGATTACCCTTCCTAAATTGCAGAAACAATCAGGCCTATGGTGCTGGTCATTCCCTAGAGAAATGATTCAAGATATAGCGACAAAAGAAATAATCAGAGAGAAAATTGAGGAATACTTTGAGAATAATGTCACCCCAGAGGTCTCCCCGAGCACTACGTGGGAAGCCTTCAAAGCAGTGATAAGGGGGCATCTAATAGCGTTAAAAGCTCAAAAAGATAAACTTTTACACAAATGGGAAGACGGGTTGGGGGTCAAACTGGAAGAATTAAGGGAAGAAATGACCAAGAACACCTCCAGGAAAATGAAGAGAGCACACCGACACATCCAGAGTCAGATAGGCCTGATAAGGACAAAGAGAGCCGAAACGCAACTACTTCACACCTAACACTGGTACGCGATGACATCAAATAAAGCAGACAGGCTACTAGCACAACAACTAAAAGGCAAACGGCAAGAACAATTAGTGAAATCTCTGACGGACGGACAAGGAGTTAAGAGAACGCAAACGAAGGACATAAAAGAGGTATTCCGAGAATTCTACCAGCATCTGTACACGTCACAGCGACCGAGCGAAGAGGCACAGGTGGCATTTTTGTCGGGGATAACATTACCAACAGTGGCTCCGGCAGAAAAGGAAGCTCTCGACCAACCAATCACAACAGAGGAGTTGCTGAAGGCTATAAGAGACTTTCCTAAGAATAAAGCTCCAGGGCCGGACTGCTTTATCGCAGCATTCTACAAAACATATGCAGAAACATTATCGCCCTATCCAACTACACTATTCAACACCTTCAAGTCAACGCGCAATATAGCCACATCTATGAATGACGCCAATATACTAGTCTTCCATAAGAAAGGGAAAGATCCCGAAAGCCCGGGCTCATATCGACCAATCGCCTTAATCAATGTCGATGCCAAACTCTATACAAAAGTCCTAGCCAACAGGCTTGCACCCCTGCTTCCCAAATTAATCCACCAAGAACAATCAGGCTTCATCCCCAACAGAAAGACCCACGACAACATAAGACGAATAATCCACCTCATAGAAAAGACCGGAATCATAGAAATCCCCTTGGCAATAATAGCACTGGATGCTGAAAAAGCATTTGACCGGGTAGAGTGGTCGATCCTATGCGCTATACTACGGAAAATGGGCATGGGGGAGGACTTTATCGGCATGATTCGTGCAAATTACAACTTATCGAGGGCCAGGATCGCAGTCAACAGCGAACTCTCGGACCCAGTCACAATAGGCAGGGGAACAAAGCACGGATGCCCTCTATCGCCCCTACTCTACGCAATCTTTTTGGAACCCCTTCTAGCAAAGATCAGAGCGGCCCGGACATCAAGGGCATAGAAATGGGAGGGCACACGCACAAAACGGCGGCATACACAGACGACATGTTGCTGACCATATCAGACCCAAGCAACACACTTCCCCTCCTTATCCAGCAGATAGACGACTATGGAGTGATATCGGGGCTGAAAATAAATAAGCAGAAATCATCGGTAATGGCCCTGGCGGGAGAAAATAAATAAGCAGAAATCATCGGTAATGGCCCTGGCGGGAGACACAGAGGTAATATACAAGACAACTTAAGACCTAAACCTACTAAAGGCCGAAGAAGGAGTGAAATACTTGGGAGTAATCCTGACCCCAAAGATAAAAGACCTCTATAACGGAAACTACCCCAAACTTATAGAAGACGTAAGAACAAAACTAGCGGAAGAGGCCACCATGCCATCAACCCACCACGACAACCTAGGTGAAAGAGATCCCACTGATACAAACATAAATACAACAGAAGATACACGCAACAATTGGATCACCAAGGCCATTGACCAATTAGCACCAGCTAAAACATTCAAAGCAACAAAAAAAACTGGCAGCGAAATGGTTCACAGAAGAACTGAAAAAACGCCAAAAAAAGATCTGCAAAATGGAAACTAAATGGAGAGCACAATACACCAGACAAGACTAAATAAAATACCAAAGACAACTCAAACTGTACAAAGCAACAGTCCCCAAAGCAAAAAAAAAAAAAAAAAAAACTACAGCACAAGAATCAGCAAACAATTCACAGAAAGAACTCCATCACCCCTACATAAACACTTCGTGACAGTCACTTACACCAGAGCACGGTCTGTGTAGTAGATGCACAGCTGTTAATGCCCCTGCGGGTATTATCCTGTGCAGGTATTATTATATATGTAGTCACTTACACCAGAGCAGGGTCTGTGTAGTAGCTGCACAGCAGTTACTGCCTCTGCGAGCATTAGCCTGTGCAGGTATTATTAGATATGTAGTCACTTACACCAGAGCAGGGTCTGCTAGCATTAGCCTGCACAGGTATTACTATATATGTAGTCACTTACACCTTAGCAGGCTCTGTGTAGTAGCTGCACAGCAGTTGCTGCCTTTGCGGGCATTAGCCTGCGCAGGTACCATTATATATGTACAGGGTCTGTATAGTAGCTGCACAGCAGTTACTGCATCTGCGAGCATTAGTCTGTGCAGGTATTATATATGTAGTCACTTACACCAGAGCAGGGTCTGTGTAGCAGCTGCACAGCAGTTACTGCGTCTGCAAGCCTTAGCATTCGCAGGTATTATTAGATATGTAGTCACTTACACCAGAGCAGGGTCTGTGTAGTAGCTGCACAGCAGTTACTGCATCTGCGAGCATTAGTCTGTGCAGGTATTATATATGTAGTCACTTACACCAGAGCAGGGTCTGTGTAGCAGCTGCACAGCAGTTACTGCGTCTGCCCACCTTAGCCTGCGCAGGTATTATATATGTAGTCACTTACACCAGAGCACGGTCTGTGTAGTGGCTGCACAGCAGTTACTGCGTCTGCGAGCATTGCAGAGCCTGAACCGTACCATAAAAGGAGCAGCTACTGTGTCCAATAAACCAACAACAGGCTGCCCCGTGTAATTTCAAACCCAGAGGTTTCGAAAATCACGTACTTACAATATTTAATTTCAAAAAGTGTTAAGTACAATACAAGGAATTATAGCTTCAACGTGCATTCCTGGAGGTTGCAAAAGGGCTCCTCTTTACAATATAACAACAAAGGGGTGAGCTACGTTAATGGATGCTAAAAGAAATGCATATAAAATTCACTACAAAAGCAGTTGGATCGTATGCACTCACCTGATGCTGCCTAGAATCAGGACATGAGCGTTTCGTAAAGGGTACTGTCTAGTTCCCATTCGAGAAACGGACCGTAGCAACGCCCCGCACCGCCCCCACTTCATCACGTGGGTTGCTCTGTATCACGTGGGTTTCAACGTCCACTTCATCACGTGGGCTTCTCTGTCACGTGGGTTTGAACGTTCCCTTCGTCATCTTTTTTTGCAGGAGAGTGAAGGCAACACGTTGCAGGAGCGATTCCTCTGTTGCAAAGGACATTTCGTTTAGTTGATTGTTATTTGATTTCTGGTAAGTCTCAAAGTTAGCTAATGTAGTCAGATTGTTACTTTAATTCAGAGCGGCAACATTGGGAAGGGGGTATTTCTGTGTATTTTGGTTGTTTGTAATGTGCATCAGTGGTGAGATTTACAGCCGATTCAGTTCATTTTTTTTTCGTTATTTCATTGTATTTTGGGGATATGTAATGTGCATCACGGGTGTGGCAATATTGGGGAGGGGTATTTCTGTGTATTTTGGGGGTTTGTAATGTGCATCTGTTGAGATTTACTTAAAGTGCAGGTGGATTCAGTTCGTTTTGGGGTTTTCTCATGCAGATGTGCGATTTGCACAGGGAGATGTGTTTATGGAGTGGGGCTGGGCACAGTGAGTTTCTTTCCTTCTTTCCTTCCTTCCTTCCTTCCCATTGGGACGTCCGCTGTACCAGTGAACAGTACAGCGAACAGTTAGTTATCCTCCCCGCTGGAGAAGGGGAGGTGGTTGGAGGATTTGGTATGTGCAGAAGATGGGGTCTTATGCAGGCAGACGCATTTGGGTCCGAATTTCCAGCATAACAGTTCAGTTATTTATTTCTCCTACATGGGGGTGATTTGGCATTCCCTGGGTAGGGGATTGTTCATTTGCCCCTTTGCAATGTGTGACGGATGTGATGTCCACTTCCACATAGTCATGTGGACAAGGAAATAAAGGGAGGAGGAGCCCGCCAAAAAGGCAGTTCCTGCTCCAGCTAACAAAGCTACGTGTCCTGTGGTTCCTTCCTGCGCTGCGATACAGGGCTGCGCAGCGCCACCTCCCTTGCCCGACTCTCGGCCTGGGACAGATGTCACACTGGTGACGATGCAGGATGCTCAGGACTGCCTAACACGAACTGGCGACTGCGCCTCACGGGCAACCCCATGGCCTGCTGAAATACTTGTGTCCTGGGAGAAGAAAAAAAACGGGCTGCATGAGAGTAAGTGCGCTGTGCCTGAGGGGTAAAAAAATCACAAGCTGCCCCACACCCAAGGCAGTAGGCAGCACACACGCCAAGCTTTCTACTGGCAAGGAGAAAAAAAAAACATGAACGTTCACCCCCTGCGCACAATGCGAGCCAGAAGTACAGAGGCTTGCCTCTATACCCGTGTAAGGCAGAATCCTGTGCAGTTCCCTTAGGGAGCACTACAGAAGATTAAGACTACAGGTGAGAGCAATAAATCCCCTTTGGTATCAGTCTGTACCACAAAGATTTAGTTGGTAGCCGTGGCTGAGCAGTCCGACTTATCTCAAGAGGGAGATGAGCAGTATTCATGGTTTACACAATAGGCCTACAGTATTATGGCACAAGGAAACACTGACCAAAGCTTTGTATTAAAAAGTAGATATATATTTATTTTATACACTTCTAATAAAACACATCTCTCACAGTCACCAAGCAAGTTAAATTAAGTCAAAGGAAAAATATACACACTCCCAAGTTAAATTGTGAACCAGAGTGAAAACTGAGCAAAACGATTTTGAAAAGGTGGATGCGGAAGTTGAAAAGACAATGTTGGGCGGCCAACCCAACAGGTAGGTAAAGGATTTAAAACACCTTCAGTGCTACCGCGAAGAAAGGGCGGCCTGGCGGAACAATGTACCTTTAAATGAAGAAGTGGCGGTTGTTCCTGGTAGATCCTGCAGTTTGGGTGATCCAGCAGAGGAAGAGAGGCTCTTGTCGTGGAGGAAGGTTCGAGTTACTGCACTACCCAGGGATGAAACCAGCCCGTCAAATAAAAGGTACGTTCCTTTAAATCGCGGTCCGGGTGGACTGGTACCTGGCTATCCAGCCTCCGAGTACATGGTACAGGAAATTCGACCAAGGCAGGTCCGGGAAGGCGATTGGCAAACTGGCTGGCCCCACCAGCTCAAGGGAAGAAGGCTCTTGAAGATGAAGATCTTCTCTCGTTGTGTGGAGAAAAGTGGTGAGACGCTGCAGCAGGGCTTCACCGGTGGTTCAGTCGTTGCTGATGTCTTTGGCTTCTCTCCTCTTCGGCTTCTTAGTTCCAGTGGTGACGTCTTGCTCTTACAGTCCTCAGGACCCTGCTTTTATAAAAAAAGATCCCCATTCATGCAGCCTACTTGTCACTCACACAGTGGATTTATCTTGGCGGGAGACCCTCCAACCTATCAGGATAGAGTGAGGCAACCCTGTCCAGGGGTCCTACTTCCCCTCCCACACAATGGACCCACCCCAGAATCGGTGGCGCCGAAAGGAGGGCTTCTCGGCAGAAGCCCGCCAAAAGGATAAACAAAGGATCCCCGACCTGGGTCAGGAGTTTAGAGAAAGACACAAGAAAGAAGTTATATTAAACTTCTGGCAAATAAAACCTACCGGAGTCAAGTTAATATTAAAATGCACCGGTGGTATGTTAGAGGCTGTCAGAAAAAGTGGTAGCCTCGAACAATGGGAAAATCCCATAGGGAAATATTCACGGTCGAATATTTACGGTAGTAACCACTGCCACCAGCCAGAAACTTTTGAGAGGGACTATACGGTACCCTCTCGAAAATGAACATACGAGAAAAACTATTAACCCTTTCCAGTACCTCCATAGTAAGATGGTTTGTACTGGTTTAGTTCATAAAAATGTACTGGTAAAGTCAATGGGGACTTTACATGCCTTGGGAGACAGTAGTCAGTCCCAGGGTAAGGAGTCTATGTTTGGGGGTCGCTACGACACTCCTGTGTCACTGCGCTGAGGGTGCTGTGTAACACATGTGAATAAAGATGGTTCCTATGGTTTTGTGAAAATCCCATAGACATTAAACACAAAAAATAGCCTAGAACACACATAGTAAAAATGCCTAATAGTGGGGAAAAAAGAGTCTCACTCTTAGCAGAAAAAAGAAACAAACCCTTCAAATCCAGCAAAGCTGCTGGGGGACTCTATAGGTAAGGGAAATTAGCCATAGAATGAGAATTCTCCCTAACAGCCCACGTGACAGCAATCGCTCCAGTGAAGTGGTCTGTGCGCCCAAGAAAGACACCATATCAAAGGCCTACCACGTGGCCCACCAACAAACCAGGGATTAGCACACCTGGCCCCACACAAGCAAACACCACGGGCCCCAGGCCACAGCCCCACGTCGAGAAGGCCACCACTAGAAAGGAGCACACAGTCCTGACCAAGGGCACCAGAACGCCCACAACCAAAGAGGTGCCGGAGCATGTGACTCCATGATGGTGCTCATCTGGAGACAAGTAGGAGCACGAAGTACCCTGAGGATAGACCAGGTCAAGCCGAAGACTTGCACAACCCCCACACCAGAAAGGGGACTGAGGAGGCTCTATACACGCCAGGCACCCAGAGCTGAGGACAAGCAGGGACACAAGAGCACTGCACCAACAGCGCTTGAACACCACGACATGATGACGTCACAACCCTGCAGAGGCTACAAGGTCGCAATCCAGACACCACACAAGGGACGTTCATGCAACCCTTCCAACCTTTTGGATCACGTACTGGCCTTAGATGGAACTGTGGATGCAACAATTTGAGCTCAGCCTCCTCACACGGAAAGTCGACAGCGAAGAGATGAAAAGAGCATTCCTCATGCTCCACCTAGGCACAATGGCACTCTGCATATTCAACGCCCTAACAAACAGGGGCACGTCAGATGACTATGAGACAGTGAAAGACATACTCACAAAAAAATTAAAACCCAAAGTCAGTGGCGACTTCGAAAGATTCAAGTTGAGCCAGGCCAGACAACGCCCGCAGGTAAGCATATACTATTTCCACAGCTGCCTGAAAGAATTGGCGCTGGCCTGCGACTTCCCGAACAAAGAATTCTTGGTAAGACAGCAGGTCATACATGGTCTGTCATTGGAAAAACTCAGACACACCATTCTTGCAGAAACTGACCTCCCACGGGACTCCATCCTGTCCATGGGGCGACTACGGAGCAGACGGATGAACACGCAACTGAGATGGAGAAAATTATAAGCCTCCTGCCACTAAATACAGAACTGACAATGAGCGACACCACGACAGTCAATGCCCTAAGGCCATAGAGACCCCGACAAAGCCAACCCGCCACACAGCCAAAGGACTGTATATGGTGCGGTGGACAGCACAGCAGGAGTGACCCATGCCTTAATCACTACGTATCGGTGTGCCTGAGCTCCCGACTACCAAAAGACTACGCTTCGCGAGAAGCCACCCCGCACCACAAAGGTGAGGCAGGATCCCGCAGACCATCGGGCTGTCCTGGGGGAGACCAAAGCACAAAGAACTGTCAAGCAGACAGCGCAACAGCAGAAGTGGCCGGGCCCATGCCATTGATGGCGACAACACCAAAAGCTTTAGCAGTGATGAGGAACAGTCCAGCAGGGAAACATCCCCGAACCATGGGGACAAGCACCACAACCATAGAAGAAAGTACACATCAGCTCGGCAGTAAAATCTGGACACGAGAATCAGCCAAGCGGGATCCGGTCACAACGATGCACCCTACTAGTAGGCGAAGCCCCAGTAACGATGATGATCGATCGATGATGGAGGATATCCTTCCAAGAACACGGCCTCGCCTCCGCCACCCGAAGACAAGACAGTGACCAGGAACGTCTCACACTTCCAAGAGATCCCACCAACGCTGTGGGAAGAAGTCACTGTGGAACCAAACTCCCGAGAGAAAAAACTCCTCGGGGAGGCAGCCCCACAAGCCCCAGAGAGAAGGAGAGGCCAAGTGAGGATACAACGCGGAAAAGCTCAGACCAACTAGAAGAGAGGAACACAACCAGACCCTCAACACCACACTGGGAACGAGGGGATCACTACTCGCTCCAGAAACGACTAGTGCCCTCAACTCGACTACAAGGCTATGTACTGAACGGCGTCTGCCTGTTAAAGAGAGACTGAGAGATAAGGCGAGCCCCACCAGACGGCAGAAGACCAACATACGTCAACGGCCCCAGAAAAGAACCTGCATTAGTTATCTGATGGTTTGCTTTTTGATTTGTTTATCTGAAGTTGAAAAGGGATGTGATGTCCACGTGACCTTCGTCACGTGAACAAGGATATAAATGGAGGAGGAGACCGCCAAAGGGCAGTTCCCGCTACAGTGACCGAAGCTACGTGTCCTGTGGTTCCTTCCTGCGCTGCGAGACAGGGCTGCGCAGTGCCACCTTCTCGGCCCGGGACAGATGTCGGAGCAGACTAAGCGGAGGCCTTGTATTTCTTTCATTATCAATCACACATTTAAAGTTTCTGAGACACGATAGCATTGTGTGTTTGTTTAAAAGTTTGCAGTTACTTTCTGAAATGTCTTTGCGGCGTAATTACTTGATTCTGTTACGTCGTTGTGACGATGTCACGTAGGACCAGCAGCAAGTCGGATTGTACGCCATCTTCACCCTTATCCAGCAGTGGAAATAGAAACAATTTGGTGGGCAGCGTTGTCAACTCCCCAGTGAGGAAAGTAGCTATTGGCTGCCCTAAAAGTCGCCAGAAGTAGCCAAATGACATAATTGCCTAATTTGACTGCGCATGCGCTGTTTGAAAGCAGACCCATTCACCTGTTCAAGAACGCATCTGCATAATATTGGGAAACATCAAACATGGAGAATTGCATTTATCTATTGACTAGCATTGGATCTTCCAATTATTTCGGAGAGCGAAAGTGCAAACAAATAATGTGTCTTAAAAGTCAGCCTCCAGTTTTCATTATTGAAAATCAAAAAATAGTCTATAGGTGCCCCTCTCTGAGAGAGAACACGGCTAAATGACCTGTTCTTTGGGATGGTACCCACTCAAGAGTCCGTAGCCACACTTTAGCTCACTGTACCTTTCACAGAAGGGAAATATCCATTCGGTGCCGGACTGCCCATGTGAGCAGGATAGGGACTGATATGCAAATGGGTATTTCCCATCTGTGAAAGGTACAGTGAGCTAAAACATGGCTACGGTCTCTAGAGTGGGTACCATGCCATAGAACATGCCATTTTTTTCCTGTGTTCATTCTCATAGAAGGGCGCCCATGACACATTTTTTATTTTATTTTTTACAGTTTTCGTTATTATGTTAATTAGCCATGGCTCAAGCCTTCTCTAAACGTAATTTTAACTATTCCCCGTTTTACAGCATTTTGGAACTTTGGCTAATCGTGTGTGTCTACATAACCATTCCTCCCTTTTAGGTTCACGGTGCGTTTTTGCATTACTCCAGTTAGAAAATTGGCGAATGACCACACGTTTTTTCTAACGGTTTGGAAACTTGAATAAATGACGCAAGTCTCCAACCCAATAGAAAAAAGTAGCTAGATTTCATGCTAGCTGCTTTAACAAAAAGTCGCTTGGGGGCTGTACTTTCTCGCTAAATATAGCGCAAAAGTTGCCAAGTTGGTAGCACTGTTGGTGGGGATCTCATAAGGGCTGGGATGAGGGCAGAGTTACGGGGTGTGGCGGCGGTGCCAAAGAGGCAGGGTTTGGGGGGCAGAGCTGGCAGTTGACCTCCGATCAGAGGAAATGTCCAAAATAATAGTTTAAAACGGCGCAATTTCTTTCATGCTGCTTCTATTCCAAACTATATATCAGTTCCACTTCCATGGCACTGATGATATTGCTTCCCTATGTGGATACTAGATTTGACCAGTGTTGCTGAGTAAATATTCTTTAAAATGCACAATTTGCATCGCATTTTATATAATAATAAAAAAAACTCCACCATGGGTTCCATTCAAACAGGGTCAGGAAAGTAATGAATTGCCATTTATAACTATGGGCCACTTTTTTTATTGGTGCCCGATACAATTTTATGGCCCAGTCCGACCCGCACATGTACACGGGAGCAAACCATCTGTGCACCTAAACTACCAATAGCAATGTTAATCTACACTTTGATCTGAGTTCATGCAGAGGAGTAATTTATGCGGCCTGTGAAGAATCATTAAGAAGAGCAATTACTCTAGCTAATGGTGAAAGATCAGGTAATCTGTGTGGACATCCTTGTTTAAACCAAGGGATTGTCCTGCAACTTCATTCTTAAAACCTGCTGATTTCTGTTCGCCTTAAGCAACGTTTTCTTTTACTTGAACCACACCGGGCACAGCTCCTGCAGCTCCCCTCTAAAAGCAGTTGGGTGGCTGCATCGTGTGGGATAGTTTCAATGTTAATAGGGGTATTTATTCATGCAATGTTTGTCGGATACCTGTATATTTATTCATGTAATGTTGTATATTTATTTATTTATGCAATGTTCGTCGGATACAAGTATCCAGGATACAAGTATTCAGTATGCTCCCCCCAGTTCTTCCCCCCCCCCCCCCATCCCCCCAGCCGCCCTCTTGGTCTCCCTTGCGTGAGTATGCTCCCCTTCCCCCTCCCACAAAAAAAAAATGATCCCTAGGCATCGTATGTTGCTGCTACCCCTCAAGATGGGGTGTGCATCATGTCTGTGCCCCATATTTTGACCCTCTGCATTTTATGTTGCTGCCACCCCTCAAGATGGGGTGTGCATCATGTCTGTGCCCCATATTTTGACCCTCTGCATTGTATGTTGGGGCCGCCCCTCAAGATGGGGTGCGCTTCATGTCTGTGCCACATATTTTGACTCTGTGTATGCTACCCCCCCTGCCCCCTCCGTCTAAAAGGGTTCAGGAAAACTGTTCTCTGCAAGCACTTCTGTAATCAAGATCTCTCACAAGCACTTATGTAACTAAGTAAGCCTTCGTAACAGCGTCACGATGCCTGAGGGCAGTTGTGCGCTTTACAAATGCAAATAAATAAAAATAAACCGGGTTGTGGCTGAAGACTGTAACTTCCTCTGGTGCACCCTACACGGGGTCACCAGTGGAAGTTAGTTTGCTTTTCCTGCAGCTGCGACCTGTATGAAAGTCCTGCTGTGTACACATAGGGGGCGGATCGCTCATGGTGGCGATGAGCTGCTCCGCCCCCTACTCCGTGCCATCACGGGTGCTTTCTTTTCTTTTTTCCAGAAGTAACCCAGCGCAGAGCATGGATTTGGGGTTTGCACCGGCTGACTCTGGCCAGATCCCGCGATCCAGCTACACATCTGGTGCCGGATCTCGGATCCGGTGAGAGCCGGCCCAATGACCAGCGCTGCCCTTATCTGCGCAACATGCTGTTAAAACAGCAATGAGCTCACTACGACGGCATGCAGTTCCCTTGGTATGATTTCTGAAACTTTCTGCCTTTACGAAGTGAGGGGTTCTGAACATTGCAGGGAGATGTGCCTGACTTTACCGCTCAGTGCTACCAGGCAGTGCATTGAGTTGTACCGGTCAGAGTCTGTACCACAAGATGTCTTTCTTGCAACCCCCCCCTGTATTTCTTTCTCTCTGTATAGGACCGACTTCCTTCATTTCCCTGCAACTTCCTTGATTTACCTGCGTTGTCTCACTGACTAGTTGCCTGCATGTTGCTTTGCTAGTATACAGTGAAAATGCAAACTCCTATGTAGTCTTGCCAGCAAGATAACAATTGAGTATTTACCCCTATAAAAATAGCCATACTGTAGGCAAAGGTCTTCAATCTGTGGGGCTGTGTGATCCAGAACAGTGAGAAAAGGGAAAATACTTTTTTTTTTTTTCTTTTGCCCCCACATGCACAGTCAGTGCAACGTGATGGGGGCGCGGGAAATGCAGCCTTGATGTGCGCTTTCCTGCATTTGGATTGCGTGGCCACGCTGCGTTGATTGGTGATGCCAGTGTCTTATTGCCTGGTATGGGATGCTGCTTCTCAGCTCAGACTGCCACACCACAGTTGGAGGGAGTGCCGGGAAGCAAGTGTTTCAAGCCTTTGTTGGTCCCTCTGCTTCCCTCTTCCACGAGGACTAACGTGTGGGGAAAGGTGAGCAATTGGTGCCGGAACACAGCAGTGCTGGTTCCCCATGTGCCCCCACCTTGCTTGGCCATAGGGAAAAAGAGGCGATCGGTGACGGGATATCCCCCACAGCAGATTGCTGCGCTCTCCAGCAATCTGCTGTGGGAGAGCCAGATATCGTACAACACTAAAACACACCCCTGTGCTTTGGCTGTCCCTCTGCCTTGTCACCCCTCTGGTCCATGTGAAATCTGGCGTGTTTATCACAGGTTATATTTATAAAGATGTTATGTTTACAAATAAATGCTTCCGTTGTGCTGACAGAAGTTATTAGGAAATTAAACTGGGTTCATGGGTAAGTAATTGTTAAATCGAATTACTTTTTGCAAGTTTTGCATATATTTCTAGATGGTAATAGTCTTTTTTTAAATGTATTTATTTATTATTAAACAACTATTTTGGTGAGGGTGATGGTGGGGTAATTTTAAAGGTATAGTAGGAGTCGCAATCAGGGATTTCAAACCGATTTTTGAAGCTGTTCCTTTATCATGTCCAGTTTGGGTTGGTACTGAAAGTTCACGTCTCATGAGGGAGTTGCATTTACAGTACACTGTGTACTCTCTCCTGGTTTCCCAGCATTACGTCCTGTTTACTAGCTAATGCCTAACGCCCAAGAGCTGGTTTTAACCCCTGCTCGTTTTTGAAGTCTCAGGTAGACCCATGTATCCGTGATAACTGTTTTCATTGCCACAGCATCACTCCAAGCGTCAGTGTGTCAACCTAACCACCTTTTAATATTTTGACATTTATTTCAGTAATCTAAAGAAGCAGTAATTTGAAAATATGACTACTTTAATGCCATTTTTGCGCCATTAAAATAAGACCTGTGGGTTTTCCTGACATGTGGTGGGCACAAACGACAGTAAAAAGGCATTTCTGGGGAAAGCGTACATGGTACAGTTATGACAGTTGATGGAAGCATGCCTGACACTGTTTGTCTTATGTGTAGCCATTTGTAGAATTTTAGGTGAAATGTTTTCCATAGAATTGGCGAAAGATTGCCAGAAGGACAAAACGGCATTGCACTACCTTGCGGTTTGGAATGGCATATTACTTGTAAAATATGGAATCTGACCATCTGATTTTCAGGAGGATAACAATTGTAAATATAAGGGTTTTGTTTCATAACTGATTTTGGCAAAAGTAACTGTGGTGGAACAAAGCACATCATAAAACTGATGTCACTTCCCTGGGTCCAGTCTGCTTACAGGGAGGCAGCGCTGCTTACAGGGAGGATAGGTCACAGCCTGACCTATCCTATCTTAAAGGGATGTCCAGGTTATTTCCGCCCACATAGTAAAAGTCCTCTGTCATCCTGCTTATAAAAGGAGGAAGCCTAGAGAGTCAGGACATTCATAAATCAAGCATTCACCATTCAACCTGCAAGACTCCAGAGGTAGCTGATCCAGGTCCAGGCAGAACCTCTTATCCAGGCAGAACTACTACCCAGAGTTAAACCCAACAAAAAAATCCCAATAATTCACGGAGAAAGGGAGGAATGGCTGCTGACCCTTTTGGTAGACTCCAGTGACCAGACCTGTACTTGCCCAGCTGATGCACCCCGCTGTCCACTGTGACCAGACCACGGTTGCCCCGCTATTCCCTTAAAGGAGAGCCCAGCCCCTGCGCAGTAAACCGATCTTGTCCCGCTGTCCAGAGACCCGGTTAGCTGTCCAAACTACCCAATTCAAGTGCATTTTGTAAGCATTACCCTCCCCAGTAACCAAAAAGCTGCATACGCCGCTCTGTTACCTTGCATTCTGTCCTACCCTATAAAAATCCTGTAAGTACCCTAGTAACTTCTTAAATTGTCAGAATACTGTGTGTATCCTGTCTTTGGAAGAATCAGTGTTAGTCTCCATGTGTTATAAATCATTTCAGTCCTTTGTGTAAGTCCTTAGTACCATTTTCAATACATTAATTAATTCCCATAGAGATGAACGTGGCGTGAATAGGTTAACCTTGCAAATAAACCTCCTTGCGTACCGTGCCTTTCTTTAAATATCTAGCCACTAAAATACAGTTGCAGTAGAATCAATCATTTTGCTAACACAACCAAATTTGCCTGCTTTTAAAATCCAATTTCCTGTCAACCATCAAGAGTCACCTTTTCACTTTAAGATCATACCTGTGATGTGCCTTGGTACCTCATCAGTAAAACCGATTTTCGATTGTCGGTTTAGTTAATTTCTGAAGCCGTTTGGTTGTTTTAAACCCATGCAAACCAAAATTGCAATTTTGCCACGTGTATGCATGCTGTTTAATACCTTGCCTTGTTGCTCGTAAGTTTTCTTGCCTCTTTAGTACAGCCACACAAATTCCTGTCTTATCCATTCAACCGCACATGTAAAATAACTATTCAGTAATTCCGCGTGTCATTTTGCTAATTTTCAAGGGTTTTCAATCCGATTTTTGGCCTCCCATTCAGGGGGTTGTAGGTCGGATTTCCTGTCTGATTTTGCCTATTGTACCTAACTTATTGATACTCCTCTCCACCCACACAAAACATGGTTAACAGGGGCTTGGGGGAGTGTTGAAGGGGTTGTGCATTAACAGTTGTCCCATTTAAAAGTATTACCAAAAGTGACCTGGTTTTCGTTCATATTTCCATGGCTGTGTCTGATGTTAGAAAGCTAAATAAATTAAGTGTATCCCTATCATTTTGCTGTGTAATTATCACCCCACTGGGGATTGTTGTCCTATAATGAATATGTTTGGTTTTATTTGAATTTTAAAAATAAATATTTCATCATTACACTCTGGCCTGGTTCATGGTCCATTGTGACACTCGGTGTACGTCCAGGGGGTGTGAGACGAGTTGGTTGCTTTCTCAAAAAACAATCTGAAGCTTGTAAGCGTTTTTATTGTGCGCCAGATCCCTGGCCAGTAGAAAGAGTCCTGGTCTGGAGTGTGCCATATCTTTAAATCCGTGACAGCAATTACACCTGTGTCTACTTCTTGAGGGATTTTCTTTTCAGAAAGAAATGGTGAATATTTTGCTAACTAACTGGCCTCCGAGTGATGAAAGTTAGGTGCAAATTGGTCCTAAATTTGACAGAAAATAAGAGGCTGTCTTCTTAAAAGGCGGGGGACTAGCTTGTGCTATAGTTGGCAACTCCTCCATGCCACCAGCTAACCATTTCTAGGGCTGTATTTCTTGCATGGGGTTTGCAGTTCCAATTGTCCCGGATGTAATGTCTTGTTTAGCATAGAATTAATTGACAATGGGCCCTGAGTGCAAGTTCACTTCCAGTGACCCTTTCATGTGCAAGATGCCAACCCTACGTGCAATGTACTAATATTGAGACTGTTAATTGTAATGACACATGCATTTTAAAGCTCAGAAACGAGGTCCCACCATCTACTTTATCTGTCAAAGAAAAGGTCTACTGTATATAGAACAAAGCTGCACATTTTATTTACACGCAGAACAATATGCTGGATGCCTGTTTTCGGTAATGGAAAAAGCTAGAAACGTTTATTAATGCAATGGACCCACAGCAGACTTCAACCACAAAGTTATTTCTGTGTCGCAAGTTAATGGGGCATCCAGGCCTGCATGCCTTCGAGCTCTGTAATGAACGGTAATTTGGCTGGGCGTTAATGGCAATGTTTCTTTCTTGAAAATTGTAACAGACCGTTCTGTCATTGGTGTGCGCTTTAAAATGGTTAAACAATTATTCCCTTTTTTCTCCCTGTGAATTTCTTTAGGAATGTTGGCTTGGTAGGTTAGTGCACATCTTGTTAAACTCTGAATGGCTTGATAGTCATTGGATCCAATTTCCAGTTTGCCCAAAGAGTTGATCTCTTTATTCCAAGATGGAACTGAATTGAGGAGCCCTGCCCCCATCAAGACGTCAGAAACCATAAGACTGCTGATATCCCCCCTCGAGGGTGTAAGCATGCGGGCGGGGGGTTAAGGGCGCAAGTGTTTTATTGCCTGCAGGGTGTTTGCGCTCTGCAGTGGAATGCGACACCTGAGGTACCATTTTTAGATTTGGTTATTAGGAGGCGCTGAAAGCGCTATTTATTTCCGAAACTATTGTCATTAACATGAGAGCTTGAAACAGGGGCTTTGGATGCAGGTTTGTTGTAATGCTTTTCAATGCAGGTGGGCGTATGAGGATGGATACGTGGTAGTTTGACTGTGTCCCACCCATTTAACACCAATTGCCAAGTGAAATGTATGGGAAATTTCCACCCATTTACATCCATTTTCCTTCCAGCCGCGCCCTCTTTTGCACTTGTTGACTCAAGTTGCACTGTGTGGTGGATTTGTCGGCCATTTTTGCTTCCAAAATGACGGCCGTCAGCTCTCAATGTTATTTTAAAGTTGTTTGACTTGATGCTTTTTAAAATATTTACTGCATCTTTTAGGTTATGTACCATATGTTCATTTATTTGGTTTTCCAATTTTGTTAAATACGTGTTTTATAAAATGGCTGTCAAATTGTCCATATACTATTTGTGGGTGGTTTTGTAGTTTCTCCTGATGTAAGCACGACCTGATTGGCTGTGCAGATAATGTCAGGAGGATGCTATTGGTTCTGTAGTCTGTGTTTCTGTACAGAGGGCAGCCATTTGCTTTCAGAATTCGATCACTTTTGCCATGCTGTGATCAAGGATGGATTTCTGAAGGGGTTGCAGAAAGCCCATTGGTGGGAGAAAAGCCTATGAAATGCAATGAGCGGGGACTAATCGATGGGCAACAGCCCCCGCCTGTAAAGCTAAATGTTTTAGTATTCTTCATACACTACTCATGGAATTTATGGGATTACCATCTCATCGCAATCTTTGCCTCTGCCCTTCCACGGTAGCAGAGTTTCCTGATTGAGCATTACAGGCATTTTGCACTTCCCTCGATCACCGCTACAAGGCAGTCTATTTTTGTGAGGCAGTGGCTGGCTGTGCTTTGTGCAGACACACCGCTCCTAGGCGTAGCTCTCGGCCACATCCTTCCTCTGCTGATTTTCCTTATTGGACACAAGTAATTTTCAGCCCTGCCCCGAAATTTCAGATCGGGCTTTGCGACCTGGTGCAATTGCTTCCTCAACACCAATGGCTGGGTGACCACGGCCACATTTAACTTTTTTTATTGGGATAATAACCATACATATATGTTAGTAAAATCTTTTCCCTGACTACTTTGCTGCCTGGTTCAGGGAGAATTCTCAAAAGTGCCAATTCCTCCCACCTTCGAGCCCTCCAGCTCTTTTGCTAAACTTTGAACTTTTCAATGCATTTCCTGTGTTTATTTCTTTTTGGTTATGGAGTCTATCCAACTCCATAGGCATCATATTTTACAATTGCGCCACAAAGCCCCTCCAGTGCAGTGCCACAGGAAAGACTTCCAGATTTCCCAAGGTTTAAATACCTTCTCTGGGATCAACTACTGTTTCCCAGAGCAGTGGAGTGAAATTGACTTATTTTAGTCCTGTAAAATTCCTGACCCAGCACACCCTATTTATAGAGTGCTGTAGGGATTACTTAGTATCCCCTGTCTCTAATTACTCTTATAGCATTTATGTTACCCTTTCCTCTGAATGGCTGATGGCAGTGGTTTTTGTATGAACTACCATGTTTTACCCCGACCGCGAACTGTTCGCAGCTCCGGTAACGTTAAATCGCAGGAGCCATGTTTTCCAAAATGACGCGGAGCCTCCTTTGTTTAAACAGTGCCTGGTCTTCTTTATTTGCCATTTCTTTGTGGAAAGGCCCTTCCCCAGTTTTTCTCTGCGCGCCAAACCAGGTTTGGTCTCTTTGTTCATTCGCCTTCTGGCAGGCTTTAGGAGTGAAACACGCCTCTGGCTCCAGAGTGTCTGGGGTAGGCAAGAAGTGAGGGAGGTGCCCAAAACTCCCTGTGCTTAGTCTCCTAGGAGACCCAAATGCACTCTGTGGTGAATGGCTGGCTGGCTGTCCGGCAAGGACAGCCTAGGTTGGAATGAATGAGAGAAAACTGAATAAAAGGTGAGTCTTTTGGCTTGGAAGGCAGAGTCGGCTACTGTTTTATTTGTATGGCGCATCTAACCTGAAGGTAACTGGGCGCAAGCTGCGTACAAGAGAACTTTAGACTTATGTTACAAAGTACAAGTGAAGGGGTAAGAATTAACAAAGTAGTAAGGTATATACAAGGCATACGGTACGAAGATACATGAGATCCGATTATCAACATATAGTGATTCTGTTAAAATTATTCATTTGGTGAAAGGAGGAGGATTGTGCAGCAATATGCAGTGCGCGGAAGCAGAGACTTTATGTATCATTGGTTCTCAGCCAGTTCACAATATTACGTCTCAAGTTGAAGTTAGTCTGTTCTGCTCTCGGTGCATGCGGGAGTGAGTTCCAGGTTTGTGCCTCCTTGACTGGGAAGCTACTGCCACCCGGTTTTGTTAGGTTAAATCTAGGTATGATAAGGCAGAAGGCATTTGCAGTTCTAGCGGGGCGGCTGTAAGTTTTCCTGACTATACATTCTGTAAGATGTATTGGGGTGGCATTTGAAGGTCCGTGAAGCTGAGTCTGTTGTGTATTGTCTCTGTAGCTCAGAGATGTGCTCTCTATTCGGGATGTTTAGCACCGTTCTGAGGGCGTTATTCTGTAAAGTTTGAATTTTTTTTAGGATGGATTTGTTAGCCCCCATACATAGGGCATTACAATATTGAAAGGATGAGGCCGTTGGCTAGGATGATACAGCTTGATTTGGATGGGTATGGTCTGCAAGCTCTGATTAGTTTGCATGTATAAGCTGTTGTGGAGGCCATAGAATTTACCTGTTTGCTCAATGATGGAGTAGAATCCTAGGGTTTTGACTTCCTTTACGACTTTGATGGTTTTGCCATCAATGTTAAAAGTAGAGTAGTCTGTATTTCGTTTTTTTAGGTTAGTAGTGGTACCAAGAATCAAGAGCTCAGTCTTGTCATCGTTCATGCAGAGGCCATGAGATGCTATCCATGCCTGAATGAGGAGGTAGATTTTATTCATAAGAGCCGTGCCCTTGAGGTAATTGCCTGAAGGGGTATGGGGATCTGGGTGTCATCAGCATAATTAGTGTAGGTGACACCCAAATTATCCAGTTTGTTAAACAGAGGCTTTGTGAATATGTTGTACATGGTGCGCGAAACGCAAGAACCTTGTGGAAAGCCACATGGGTATCTGGTGATTCCATCGAATACAATGCATCGAATGCAAAAGCCTTGAACTGCCTTTTTTGTGTAGGTAAACGTTTGTTTTTAATGAAAATGGGTTTAAGGGGTAGAAAAACAGGTTGGGGGGACACCCCATTAAAAAAAAATGAATTTTTTCGATGCATTTTTTTTAGGCTTTTGCATTTGATGCTTAAGCATTCAATGCTACCACTATAAACCTGCCACATGTAATAGGGATGCGGTCTGCTGATGCTGATGGGGAGAAGACTCTTGTGGTCCTATTGGTTAAGAAGGATTGGACCCATGCTATTGCGTCCTGAGAGAAATGAGCTACCGAGGAAAGGTGTTTGCACAAGACTTCATGGTTCACCAAGTCAAAGGCAGCTGACCAGTCAAGGGGGAGTAGCATGGTGATTTTCCCTTTGTCCTTGAGTTCCTCGTTTGGTTTTTTAAGTCGATTAGTGCCATGTTGTGGCCTGAATCCTGATTACCGGACGGCTAGGAGGTTGTTAGTTTCAAGGTACTGCTGTATTTGAAGGTATGCTAGTTTGTCAGGATGGAAGGGTCTAATAATTGCTTTTTTAATAAGGGAGGGACCCATGACTCTTTTAAATTACTAGGTACAGTGTTTGTTGAGAAGGAAGTGTTAATAATTTTGAAAATGAATAGTGCAAGGTCTCTAGCTGCATCTTTAATAAGCTGAGCCGGGCAGTTATCGCCCTGGCACCTTGAGGGTTTCAGAGAGGAGCTTATTTTCTCGACTTCTCTAGAAGTTAAATTGACCTGGTGAATTAGTCATTCCATTAGTGATTGAACTTTGCATGTCCTGGCTAGGTAAAGTAGATTTCTTGGTAGCAATCTTATTTTGGAGAAGTATGTGTTCGCTAGAGCGTTCTGAATGTTAGTACACCAGAGCTTGTCTTTTACAATGTTCTCTACCGGTGGGGTGCGGGCATCCAATACTCGTAAAATAGTGAATAGGTCCTTGGTGTTGGATCTTGCTGTGGAGATCCTATCATTGTATAGGTCTTTTTTGTGCAGATTTTCTTTTTTGTAGTTATCCGAAAAAGCATGGTCTTCTTTTGGTGCGGTGTTTCGCCATATGGCTTCTAGTTTTTCTTTTTTCTAATCTGAGGGCTTTTAGATGTGGTGTGACCCAGGCATTTAAATGCGCACGTTGTTTACTTTTACGCAGTTTCATCAGTGCAATAGACAAAATGCTATTCTATGCGTCAACTAGAATGTTCGGGTCAGAAGAGGTTGGAAGTGAGTTCAGAACAGGGAGACTATGTGGTAGTAACCTGTCGTAATGTTTTTTTTGTTCCTTGTAGGGTGAGGGAGAGCTATGTCTTTGTCATTTGAAGTCTGCTTATTTAATACCATTGTGAAGATAATCTGAAGATGGTCTGTACATAGTTGTGGTGTTATAGCATTGAACATCAAATCGCAGTTTGTCAGCCACCCAGTCTAGCGTCCTACCTTTAGAGTGGGTAGACTGAGGCACTCTTTGGGTAAGTCCTTGTTCTAAGAGCATGTTAGAAATTGCTTGGGCGTTTTTGTCTGTGGGATTGTTAAATCCAATGTTAGTCTCCTAGTAAAAGTACATGAGAGTATTCTTTAGTATTTGTATAGATAATGCTTGAGGTGTCCTCTTCAAAGGAGCCAATGGGTCCTGGTGGTCTATATACTAAGTAGATTGTTAAAGTACTGGCATTGGAGATCGGTACTTTGGCTATGAAAATTTCACAGGGTGTAATGGGAGGGGGAGGGAGTCTATCTAATCGCTAGGTTTGATTTGGCGATCAGGGCAATGCCGCCTCCTCTACCGTTGGGTCTGTCTGCTTTCAGGATTTGGAAGGTTTTTTTCGGGGATGGCAAGTGCTAGGGCTGGCCCGGCTGCTGCATGTAGCCATGACTCGGTGACTGCTAGGAAGTCATTCATAGTGATGAGGTTGGCTACTTCGGATGCATGAGCTTCTAGAGACCTAGCATTTATTAGTGCAGCATTCATTTTGGTGGAGTTATTTTAGCCCTGCAGGTTTAGGTGTTTTATCTGAT
This sequence comes from Ambystoma mexicanum, assembly GCF_040938575.1. Lineage (NCBI taxonomy): Eukaryota > Metazoa > Chordata > Amphibia > Caudata > Ambystomatidae > Ambystoma > Ambystoma mexicanum. The sequence goes on along the minus strand of NC_090928.1, from coordinate 965,036,668 downwards.
AAGTTTCTGTATTTTGGCGGTAGCCGGCTTATTTGGTTTGTAAGACGATGTAACCATGGCTGGGTTAGTAGTAGGAGAGTAGGCAAGGTTAGATTTGTAGCTGATTCTTGTTTCATAGAGGCCAGGGAGTCTAGCTGGGAGTCTGTTATTTCTTGTAGCGAGAGGGCAGGGTAAGGATGTTAGGTTAGTCATTGTCAACAGTCTAAAATATGGATACCTGGAATTAAGGTCAGTTGGGTAATTAATACTACAATTATTGATCGAGAAGCCATTGGGCAACCTTAGGAGTCATTTCTGTCTTAGGTATTTGACTTTGTAGGGCCTTTCATAGAGTGGTAACTGTTTTAATAGGTTGGCTTGCTATGTCAGTTATTTAAGCTTCTATCACTTTCTAGGAGGTGATTGGCACATAGTGAGATAGCAGTTAAGGGCACAGTATGTGCAATATGGCAGTAGTAGTAAGGGCACAGTATGTGCAATATGGCAGTAGTAGACTAGCAGTTGAGGGCACATGGTATGCAGTAGTAGTCTAGCAATCGTAGATGGCGAATGTAGCAGACATTTCCTATATGATAGTTAGCATGTACAGTGGGCTGTAAGATTGTTGTGTAGCTAACATTAGCATAACGGTTAAAAGAACGAGGCTCTAGGCAATGGTTGGGACATTTACATCTTGGTTAAGCAGGGGCATTATACGGAAAAGCAGAGTCAATGTGTGTAAATGGTAAGTTAGTAAAGGGGTGATGTAGTAGAGCAGTCACAATGTATCTTGGACTCAGTACCAGCAGGGGTGTGGCAGACTTGGCGGCGGTAGCCAGAGGTGACGGTTTAAAGTTCGAAATATAGTCCAAGTGATATTTATGGTTGATCAGTAGTAGTAGCATGGTAGATACTTGCAACTGGTGTTGTCATGTGAGGCGAGAGGGTAACGTTAGTGGCCAGCCTTAAATCAAAGGGGATGGCTGTGCATCAGTGCACAAAACAAGAGCCTTAGCCGCCGACCTTTGCCGGAAGGGCTGCAGCCAGCTTCTTCTGCCTGCCTGCAATTTGGTGTTTGAGAAATGCACTTAGGTTGCTAGGCAACACAGTCGAGTGCGATGTTATCACTATGGGCAGCCATTTTTGAATCAGGCTTATTTTGGACAAAGGAACTGAAGAGCCTGCTGCAACTCCTGGACCGTTGGTTTGCCCGGGGGAAGCCCTGCTGCAGTGACTACTTGCCAAGTTTGCATCGATAGAGAAGCCCTGCAAGGACGACTTCTCCCTTTTGAGTTGGTGGGACCAATCAACTCCCAAGTAAGCCACCTGGACACCCATCTCTGAGCTGGTTGAATTTCTTCAGAGTTGCTGCAGGAAACCGTAGAGCCAGGGAGAGGGACACCAGATGCTGGCATAAAGCTTTTGGAAGATCTCCGGACTCACAAAGCAGGACTTGCCAAGCCTGACCCCCCCCCCCCCCCCCTCAGTCGAGGGCGGGACCTCAGATGTGAGGAAAGTCCACCTGATAGCCAGGAACCGCGCTTATTGCTATGTGCTGTCCCGCAAGGAGCTGAAACGCGACACAGCCACTTATGGTAAAGTTTGCCAGTTTTCACAGTGTCAGTGCGGGAGTCTCCTGAAGTCCTCCCTCTTGTCCCCACGACTGAGGCCCAGGAACAGTGAGACCTGCAGAGCTGCACAGGAACAGAAATCTTCAGTTGCATCTTTTCTTCTTTACCAAGGTACTATAAAACGAGTCTAAGAGAAGTTACCTTTTACTGTAAAAGTGCTTGTACTTCCACAACTCACAAGTCTAATCAGCTTGTGGCCCTACAATTGATTCTTCTTTTCTTCAAAGACTCCTAAGAACTTTTGCCCATTGACTTTGGATTCACATATTGAATTGAATGACTCTTCTAGTGGACTCTAAAAGTATTTGCCCTGCTTATGACAATTTGTAATTTCTTGTGTTCTAATAACATTTGCCTTTTACCAAACTTTTTAAGAAGTGTTCTGAATGCCAACACTAATATGTCCCCAGCACCCTTGTTACTGAAGTCACCTGTGGGTGTAGGTTGTGTCTGTGGGCCATCGCAAAAGGGTCTTGTCTGATTCAGAAACTAGAGTGTACAGTAATGAAGTACATTTGTGTTACTATTCTATTGCTCCCTTCTGAAGAAGGCTTTATAACTGACTGATACACTCAAGGTTTCTTGCATAAACAATTAATTTAAGAGTTTATTTGAATACCTTTAACTGTGAATCTTTGTAACTCCACTACAGCTCACATTTCCCCTCTTGAGAAAAGCCTGGCTGCTCAACACGCTACAAAAACTGTAGTACAAGCCAATACCAAAGTTTGGGTGATTGAGGACCTTCTGAATAGGCTACAGCCCATGGTTCAAGCAATTGTGGCTGTTAAGACGCCTGACTTTGTTGGCTAATTATGAAACTTTTTATTTTTATTTTTCTGTAACCTTCAAGCAAGCAGCTTTAAAAAAAATAATGTACAGTGCTTGGATGCGTTAGTCTGCTAATGTCCAAATGTATATATTTTACTAGAAACTTAAGAACTTCAGCGAAGTAATGCGACTGGATGTATCTTCTCTTACTGTACTTTGACGCTGTCATTTAACATCCCAAAGGAAATGCCAACCTGTGCCCTAGATTGGAAACTGTCTTCCAACTAAAAAGCGCAGTTTGTTGGAGCTATGCATTACAATCCCACCCCAGTCATGGTTTTACAGGTATTGTTGACAATCTGACTGGGAGCCTCAAAAGCACAATCCAAAAACATCATGTCCGTATCACCTGCCCCACAACCTTCGAATCGCCCCTGTTTATTTATGTGTGCTTTTCTGAGGGTACACCTCAGTATTGCTTAGGGTAAAGTGACTGTGAAACCAAGATACCAGGAGAAGGGAGTCATTCTCCTGGTAGGGCTACATCCACAGGGAAAAGTGAAGGAGTTTATTTTCTTGGCTAGTAAAAGTCTATAGCAATCACTATGCCACCTGTGTGTCCGTCTCCTCCTTATGCACCGTTACATTTCCAAACATACAGGGCTTAGAGTCCTGCTAGCTGTTGGTGTCAAGCTAACCAGCCTCTCTTATCCTGCAATGCAGTAGCTACATAGCTCCCAGCAATTTTGACTCCTCAGCTAACGTATACACTCTGCAAGAATCTGACTGTGGGGATTGTACAGTTCACAAAGACGGTATAAATGAGCATTGGTGAGGAACAGGATTGCAATGAGCACATTGCACAGGGATTACAGTGGTGGCGGAATAAGGCTACCCCACTTCAAGCTATACTATTTAGCGGGACAGCTGCTGTTCGTCGCCAGCTGGCTCCTGTCGATAAAACAATATTACCTGAAGGTGGTGTTATGGGTGGGAGAGGCCCGACTTCCATGACTGTGCAAGCTTCTCATACTGGCCAGGGCACTGTGGCATAGGGCGTGGAAAATTATGGGAACCATGGACCCCCACTCCCCGAATATCCTGCTGGTAAGGTTGGTTGAGGATAGGCCTGACTCTGTTAAAAAAAGATCACGATACACTGGGAGAACGGGATAGTCCTGCTGGGAGACTTGCTGCAAGAAGGGAAGCTAATGGATTTCACAACACTAGCGCAGGACTTTGGTTTACACAAGGGTCAATTCTTGGGCTTAGTGAGCGACATACCAGTGAAATGGGCAGACTTTCGGGAAGGCATTGAATGACTCGGTGCCCAAGACCTTGTGTGATATAGCGGGGGGCATGTGGTCTCTAGGATATACAAATTGCTCATGTCTAAACTTAGCGCACCAGGTCAAGCAGTACGCTTTAAGTGGGAGGAAGACCTGGGTAAGACATTTCACAGAAGCGGAATGGGATAGAGTTCTGGTATACACAAAAAAGGTCTCTGGGTAAACCTACACAACTGTACATCACACACAGAGCATACCTCACCCCCTCACAGGATATCGCAGTTCTGGGTCGAAGGAGTACTGAATTGTCCCAGATGTGCCCATGAGGTAGCTGATTTTATACACCTTTTTTTGGACCTGTCTGGTAATCTGACGTTCTGGCTACACGATTGCAAACAAAGTGCTGAGGGGAGGGATACAGATGCACACATGGCCCTCTGAAGCTTGCTTGTTGGGGTTGTTCCCGAGAGGGAAGAAACACATTGCACACCTTGCCAGGATGAAGGATTTGATATGTGCGTTTGCCAAGCATAGAATTGCAATGGCCTGGAAGTCGGTAGGGGGCCCAGAATAGAAGTATGGTGGGTGGATGGGCCTTAAGCGCTGAGTGGTTGCCGACTGCAGCCTGGCACAGAGCAGTGTATAGTGGAATGGGAGGGGTGAGCACAGATGTTGCTGCCTGGGATGCTCGAACGCAGGCAATGTTTTCCAGCTCTGATACATAGCACCTGTGAATTGGCTTGCCTGCGAGGCACCGTTAACTAGGGGACATGCATGCCATAGACTGGGGGTGGAAAAGAAGCCAGTAAGAATAATCGGAGCCAGTATTGAGTCACTACCAAGTCATAATCCGTCCTACAAACCACCTTTTAATCTCTCATTCTGTGCCCAGATATTCTTACAAAGGTTGTTGAGCAAAACATTTATATGGGGGTGGCATGAAATGTGTACCTCTTTCATACAAGGGTTGAGAAATTGGTAGGCTAATGTTTGATTATTCTCTGCATTCCTCTTGTTCATGGTTTGTGCTTCCAATCTCAAGGATCACTTGCCAGTGTGTAGCTTAGCTAGTGAGTAACCTAAAGTCTCCACCTATGTTCCCTTCACCCAATTAGTTGCAAACTTAAAGGAGTGCTCAGAGAATGCTACCTGTCCCTGATTCAGGGTTTAAATAAATCCAAGGGACACCACAGAACCTCCCATGACTCCCTCCGTGAACCTTTCCTTCACTGCAGTTAGCTGGAAACAAATGGAGCGATTCAACACGATGCCCACTCATCCTGTTTACATCCGCGTCCTAGTAGGAAGTGCCTGAGTTTTTCCCTAATGGAACATTCTTGCCCTCTTAGATTTTGTCTCCTGCTCAAAATAAAGGGACACGTTACTTTTCCGTTTTTCAGACATCAACAAGGATCTCTTGTAAGGGTAGTTGAGCCCTTTTTATGTTTATTGTAGCTATCCTCCCTGCTGCTCTTTTGTAAGCCATTTTTTAAGAGAGCTGGCTTTGTCTACAAAATCCAAATTCCCTCTGGGTTCTCTAATTGACTAGAGTGAGGCCCAACAATGCACACATGTAAATTACCAGGTCTACACTCAATGAGACACCAACCAAAGATGGGGCACCAGCGGGACCTCCCCCAGCCCCTTGCGCTACTCCTTTCCTTTGCCGCCCTCTCCCTTCTCACTCCAAGATAGATGAACATCAATGTTTCCCGATCTCTGAACCCCGAGATGTCATTCATCTTGTGAACCCATCCCCGGAATAGCATAGCAACATCCACTTGCGTCATTATTTAGGTATTTCTTCTCTGTGACTGTGCTTGGTTTCTTGAATTTTCTTGTTCTCTTATGTCTCATCAAATCCGATAATTGGTTTTTGCAATTCTGGTGGCAGAGCATCCGCCTCCATGTGTGAGCTAGACGACTCCTCCTTTCTCGACATGCTCCATTTCCTCTAATGTTTGTAGACATTGGAGAAAAAGAGAAGCCCCAAACCATAGCAAGTGGCTTTCTAGTAAGATTGTTGTTAGTTGTTTGTTTGTATGGCGGGTCATAGCAAATAGGTCTTCACATATCTGTATTTTGCATTCCTTGTAATGAACGTCTCCTATCTTGCATGTTGGTTGTAGCACCGCTACTCTGTCCTGGTAATTGTGCCCATTGACAATGTTTGTTCTAGTTACTTTGAGTGCTACTGCCCTTATGAGTTTGATCCAGTAAAATGTAATTCCCTCAATTTACTTTTAAACGGGTCGCCAATGATTTCCTTCACTATTTTATTTGTGCTTTGGGGTGTTTCTCTTCCTGTCTCGGACACCCAGTATGCAGATGTTGCATTACCTGTTTTCTATGTCCACTATTTTAGAGACAGGTACATGTCTTTTGGTTTCTAAATCCATTAATCTTGCTTTGTGTGTCACTGCTAGAAGATCTGCAGAATGCTGATAATTTTCTAACATCTCAAGTGTCTTCCACATTACCTGTACAACCTTTTAATTCCATCACTGAGGCGTGTATATCTTAGCAGAGTGCTTTTATTTCCGAGGAGATGGCTGCTTTACAAAAGTTAATTCATTTTCACAGTACAAAAGTGATGATGATGGCAAATCAAATGATTTAGCTCGCTGAAGAGGGAGAAAGAAGATGGGTTCCTAGTTGGGAGCGAAAGATATCATGGGTAGTGTGAAGGCATCGCAGACAACAGATTTAAATTTGCACTCAAAACTATTTATTTGGAGTAGGGCTTAACTTGCCCTATGCTAAGGTGAGATTTCCCTACCTAAAGAAAACTAAGGATACTCTGTGTCAGGATGAGTATCTCTGTGTCCAAAATCTAAACTTGCCCTCACAATTAACTGTATACAATATGTAGGGATGTCTGCCTCAAAAGAATAGTGTTCAACAGAAAGTTCAGAGCTCCCTTCAGCTCTTGAAGTTCAAAATGGTTCTCAGGATATTGGTGGGGGTTCCCTTCCCCAAGAGTTAAAAACGTCCAGCTTTCATAATGAACGCAGTTCTGTTTCTTAAATTCAGTTGATTACGCAAGAATGTGGCAACACAAAAGCTTGATTTCAAGCATCCTTTCATTGGCTTTTTCCAATTGAAGCACTCTGTCCAGGCACAGTTGTTGAACCACACGGACCACCCATTACAGGTCACGCAACCAATACCCCTTCTTTACGGCTTCCATCAACCTTAAGCCATTGGTTCCATCTGCCAGTGATGCTTTAGTTGGTTCCTCATTGTCCCGCTCTTTAGACACTGTCCCGTGGCTAGCTTGGGCACCATGCACTTTAGTATTCTTGTTTGTATTCGTCAGGCTCTTGCCAACACACGTTTCTCTCAATTTGCAATACCTGGGCCCCTCTTGACTTTGGGCCACTATTTAGTTGCTCATCTTCATACCCTTCTTGTTGTTCTCTTGACATTGTATTGTATTTGGTTATTTATATAGCACTCTTTCCCCACTTGTGTGGCCTCGAGGCACTTTTTACTTGGTTGGAACGCCCTTGGTGACCTTAGTCGATGTGGTTGGAGATTCTAGGAGGTTTAGCTTAGATGCATTTGTGCATGTCGCCGTTCTAAGACTTGGGTGGCTGGCAAGGCTCGACTAAGCAGCCCAGTAGAGGGTAGACACGTGGGTGGGTGCTCTTGAGGGTTAGAGATTGCTATTGTTGTGAGAGTTATGTGAGGCCAGCTATACTGGGTTCCTTTCGGGTGGTGGGCACTGTATGCTAGTGGCAGAGGTGTTGCGGTACGTCAGGTGTTTGTCTGGATGGCTATGTGTGAAACTAGGCCGGATGTGCTTGGCCGTAGACGTGTTCTATCATGTGTGGATGTTTGCTTCTACTTGTTTCATAAAGTGTATTCTTTGACTTCTGTTTCATGTACTACTGTGCTTTCACTCCATTTGTGAGCATTCAATTGTCTTTTCACTCTAGGGCAGTGTTCACACGTGTTTTCAAGTAGTTTCAGTTCATTCGATCTCAGTATTGATAAGTGCTTTCAGTTCATTTGATATCCTGACAATACTTGTTCCAGTATTCAACATTGCTTTTAATCCCTCGCTAATCTCTCACTTTTGCAAAAGAACTTGCTTATACGTTACGGGAGCGCCCTGGTCGGATGTGTATTGGTTTTGCACTCACCAGTCACCCATGGCAGCTCTCTTCCTCTTGGCATCCTCCGCGACTGGCATCTCCAGCTTCCCGGCTTCTCAGGACTCTGCCTTCCTGTAGTGGTCTGCACCACACATACCGCCCACTCTTCTGGCTGCCTTTGGCAGCGGCTGTGGTCCTGGGGGGCTCCACCGCTTCTTCCCTCCAGACCTGCTCTAGCAGATAGCAGGACCTCTGGACCCTCTCACAGCCAACCATGGCTACGCGTCCCCGTCTCCTGCAGAGCACTGCTCCAGCCACCCGTGTCTCCAACTTCCTTTCCTCCAGCCTGTTCGTCTTCTCTCAGAACGGTGGGCATTTTTATACGCTCGGCTAGTATAGCTCAGTTGCAACGCCCTCGTCTTGGAAGCAAGACCACGTGGAACAACATAGGTTTGAATCCCGCGTCTGTGCTTAGAAACCTCTTTGGTATTAAGCGTGTTATTAAAAAAATATAATTCTACTCGTCGGGTGTGTTAAGTGGCCCCAGGTGTGGGTTATTGCGATCTCTTACCTGGCTTTGGAGGATTCAATTAGGCAGACGTGCCTGGTTGTTCCTCTGGTATGGCTCCAGTCCTCTTCCTCTTCTCAGTACAAGAGTGGTGTTTGGTACTGTCCGATTCAATAAAAGAAGCATTTGCACCTCTGTTTGGTCTCTGATATGTGTGTTTGTGAAATGAGATGTATCCTAGTTGGTCTCTTCCTCGTTCCAGTACTAAGGTGTTGTTTCTGGAGGACAATTTGGAAGGAGGGAAAGAGTTGACAATATCCTTACAAAAGCTTTAGGGATTGAGGGCTCTAAAGACGTCCTTCCGTTCCCCAAATTCCCTCCACCCAAGTGATCCTCACTCGCATATCCACCCACTGGGTCAGGATCCAAAAGCGATGGCCTTTCCCTTGCCACCTGAGGAGGATTTGGTGGAATAAAAGGTGAGGACTCTCTTGGGTTCTTCACAATAGATGAAGCATCCATAGAATGGGGAAGAACGTTTCAGTGTTTGGGAGCAAGAAGCGATAAAGCACAAAACCGGGAAGAAGCACAAGGCGGTTTGGGAACGGACGGAAGAAAAAGATTTGGAGCAAAGTGAATGAGGAAGAGAATAAAAAAGAAACAAAAGGGCAAAGATACGAGGGAGCCAGACCATGAAGCGCTTTGTAGATGAAACCAAGAAAGTCAAAAATAAGATAAAGAGAGCATGAAAGCCGAACTAAGAGAAGGGGTAATGGAATACTGAAACTGAAGTTGAAAAAGCAAGTGAATAGCAGAATTGAAAACCGAGCGACTAAGATGAGTTTTAGGTAGACCTAATAAAAGAAGCCATATTGGAAATGTGCAGGGGAAAGGGTCAAAGTTAGACGAAGATTTCAAGCAGAAGATGAGCAAGAAATCAAAGGACAGGGGGGAGTGGAGGACAAGAGTTGGGAAGGATGTAGGAAAGAAAATAACCTCAGTTTTAGAAGGGAAGAGATGAAGACATCGAGAGGCCATCCAGGACTTTACCACAAGCAAACAAGAGGAAACAGTGTTAAGAGGAGAAGAGGAAAAAGATGAGAAAGAGACTATTTGTGAATCGTAGAAATTGAAATGCAGGATAAATGAGGGGAATACGGTCGGATGGAGGAAATGTATATAAAGAGAAGAGGTCCAAGAAAAGAACCTTGTGGAACACCATAGAAGAGCGGGTGGAAGAAGACTGGCCAGCCCAAGAAACCGAATAAGTGCGGTCGGAAAGATAGGATTTAAAATACTCCCACTTATTCTGAAGTCTCCCACCGTGAACTGAAGTGTTCCTTCTATGTGTATGCTTAATGTAATAGTATGCATCCCTTAACTTTAACATGCTTTACTGTGTTTAAATTACGGTTTGTTCGGAAATGGTGACATAGCCATCTTATAATGAGCTGTAATATTAGAGTAATTAAAATCATTCTGTAACTGTACAATGCATATCATGCATCACTTGTAACTATGATATGATAAGGCATTTGTAACGCGCCTATGCACAAGTGTTTCAAGGCGCGACGAGGCAGGGAGGGGGGGGGAACAAGGGGAAGACGGACAACAATCCTTCTAGGCCAGGTGTCATTCAGATCGCGCAGGGGTAGGGGGAAGGGAAAAAGTGCATGGGGAAGGGGAGGGGGGGGGGGGGAGTGCAGTACAAGTAAGTAGAATAAAATAAATAGGGTCAGCTGGTGGCAAGTGCAAGGTAAGTACAGACAAGTACTGGGAAGGGGGGGCTGTAAGGCTACAGAGACAGTCCTGCAGTGCAGTGGTTGCCAGGGAGGCAGTGCAAGTGGAGAGTGGCTGGGCCCAGGACCGAGGTCGGTGAGAGTGGCCCAGTTGCAGATTCAGTGCAGTTTCAGTGAAGAATTTAGCAGGGGAGAGGGAGAGAGAAAGCAGAAGCAAAGAGGAAGGTTTTGAGGTGCTTCCGGAACCAGAGATGGTTCTCCTCAAGTTTCAGGGAGGATGAAAGGCTGTTCCAGTGGGAGGCCCCTGCCGCGGAGAGAGATCTACCCCCAGCTCGTTGCTTCGAGAAGCGGCTGACCCTGAGGGAGTTGGAGACGGATGAGTGAAGGGCTCGGGAAGGAAGATATTTAGGAAGAGAGAGTTGAGGGTATTTAGGCCCCAGGCCCCAGAAGGCCTTGTGGACAATGCAGAGAGTTTTGAACTTTATCCACGCAGTCACTGGGAGCCAGTGTAGAGATTTCAGTCCTGGAGCGATACGGTCCCCGGGCTTGAGGCCAAGGACAAGTCTTGCAGTTCTGTTCTGGATGAGTTGCAGAGGGCGGAGAGTGGAGGCAGGCAGATTTAAGATAGAGGCTGTTACAGTAGTCCAGCTTCGAGAGAACCAGGGCTCGGGAGACAGTGAGCTTCTGGGGGAAGGAGAGGAAGGGAAAAATACCTCTGAGGAGGTGCAGCTGGTAGTGTGATTTCTTAGTGACGTCCGATATATTAGAGAAGGAGAGTGTGGAGTCAAAGATGACCCCAATGCTTTTTGCCTTGCAGGTAGGAGCAGGAAGAGGGCCAAGAGAGGCCGGCCAAAGAGCTGCAGGGAAGGAGGGAGTGGGTGTGCCGATGAGTAGAATCTCAGTCTTACTGGCATTAAGGCAGAGGTCATTGGCGGCACACCATTCCTGGATAGCAGACACAGTCAGAGATGAGGGAAGGAGAGGAGGAGGCTGAGGGTAGCCTGAAAATGAGCTGGGTATCGTCCGCATAGCACTGAAAGTTGGGGCAGAGAGTGGCGATGCGGTGGGCAAGGAGTGCCATATACTGGTTGAACAGCCAGGGAGAGAAATTTGATCCTTGGGGGACACCACAGGTGGAGAAAAAGATGTCGGAGAGGAAAGACCCCTGTTGGGCCTGGGAGGGTCGATTGGAAGGGAAAGAGGTCAGCCACGCCAGAGCCTGACCAGTGATACCCAGGTTATCACGGCGACGGTTGAGCAGGATGGCATGGTTGACAGTGTCAAAGGCAGAAGAGAGATCGAGCAGAATGAGAACACACAGTGTTGGAGTCGAGGTTCAAGAGCAGGTCCTCACGGATCTGTGTAACCAAGAGACCTCTTGTCACCTGTAGAACCGCTGAATCAAGAATCCAACATTTACTAAATGTTAACGGCGCCTCGATGCCCCTGGGCTGCAAGTGCTCTATACAAATGCAAATAAATAAAAAATACTTGTACACAAAGTAGATGCATTTTCAATGCTTAAAAGTCTGTTACGCATAGACCTAAGGCCTCTGTTCACTGCACTATGTCTTTATACTATGCTTCATGTATCGTGTTGAAAGCTTTTTTTTTTTCGTTACCTACCTCTATATGCATGTGTAGGGCACACAGCAGCTCCTACATAGTTTCTCCTGCTGGTAATCTGCCTACTCAAAAATGGGTTTCATGCACCCGTAGGATTCAATGATAGTTCTCATTTTGCCATTGAAAATGATGTCTGGGTTTTCCACATCGAAGGAATGAAGAGTGTGGATTGTGGCAAGTGTGGCAAGGGCAGTGACGGAAAAGGGGAAGTGACGGCAACAAATATCTTCCCGACTTCCAGATCGGCAGAGAAAAGGAGAAACGAAGGTTGACGATTTATATGGATATGGTGGGACGCACAGCCAATTCTAAAATGCTTTAAGTGATGGCACACCTTTTTTAGAAGAGCTTCCCGACCTACCGGGAACCTCCTAACAAAATTGGGAAGGAGGTAGAGCAGGACGATGGTGAAACAGTACCAAACTAGAATTTGTTATTGCATCTATGGTTTTTTCCACAGGGCTCTTCACTATATTGACCACAAATGTAATAAAGATGTAGAAACTTAAAAGGTATGCTCACATTTATTCATTTAATGTGACTGATGCTAAATCATTTAATCAAAATATCATCTTTTCAGATTTTCCTTGATGTCCTGTCCCACACACGACTGAGTTTAAATGCCGAAGCAAAGATTCTGATAGGGTGGATGCCTGAATTGCTGACAGAGTAGATTTCCATCAGAACTTCATCCTTTTTATAGGTTGCACAAAAAAGGTGGGTTATAGCAGCAACAAAAAGTAATCCTCTGCTATGCTGACTGAATGTGCCCATTTGTTGTTGCTGCTCAGCACAGGCGTGCAAAATCTGCCTCCACCAGGGAACCAGATTTCTAGCAAATGTTGCACGTTGTGGGAAATATTGCATGCTTGCCAATCCTTGGATTACAGGGTTCAAGTCCGTATGAGCTGGGCAAGAGCAAAATAACACATCACAAGAGTTAAATCAAATTACAGACACCTTAGCTAGCATCACTTTAACTACTATTCACATACTGTGTCTTATGCTGCTTGTAGACACTGGCAGATGAGAAGACCGGTATAGCCACCTAACTTTAAAGCACAAACACAGTACTGTTGCTTATTAATGTGCACTAAAGGTATTTGATTTTTGTGGGGAGAAAAAGAAAAACATGACTGATGAGGGAACTGAACCCAAAGGAAGATGCGATTGTCACAAAACCACTTGGTCAAGTAAGTACATAAGCCGAGGCTGGGGTCTACGTGCTCTGGTAGCAAAGTCAAAAACCTATGTTTTTGTCTCCATGCCAATCTTTTTGATTTTTATGTAACCCATCGTACTTGTTTTTTTAAAACATCAGAAAATTCATCTGCCCCTCGCATATATTTATTTATTGCAGTACATTATGCTACTGTTCAGTTTATTTATATGCACTCCCATGTTTGGTTTGGCCGATGAGTCTATGGGAGTAAGGCAAGCAAAAGTGATATGCCCAAGATTGCACAATTTTGGTGAAGTGGGGAAACTGGAATTACAATCCATATCGTCTTGTTATAACGTTCGCAGTTTGGACACTGGGCCAAATCCATTCTGATACACATTTGATTATATGGGTTAAAGGTAGTGATGTTTCTGTATGGATTCGAGAGGTGGGTGAACAGTGGGGATGTGCCTCTAAAAGACAGATTGGGGTTGGGGGGAATTTCATGTTTGTGATAGAGTGGAAGACTGGCTCGAAGGAGGTTCTCTTGCCTGTGTGTAGGGTGGGTCAACAGTGGGTAACTGCTTTGGGGAGTGGGGTTGTGCATGTGAAGTTGAGTGATGTTAGGGCAGTGTCTGCGAGGATGAAGAGAATAGCCAGCTTTCTGCAGACTTTCTAGCAATGAGATACGAAGCAAGATGAATTGATTTTAGAAACCAAAGGCATGGACCTTTCTATAAAGTTGGCTCTCACAGAAAACTGAGAAAGGAGATGTAACATCTGCATACTGGGTGTCCCAGAGACGAGAAGAGGAACACTCCTATGCACAGAGAAAATAGTGGAGGAAATCATTGTCAGCCTGTTTAAAGAAAATGGAGGGAAAGGAATTGTACTGAGTCTAGCACAAAAGGGCAGTAGCACTCTTAAAGGACCGGCATCAAACATTGTCATGGGGCCACTATTATCAGGACACAGTAGTGGTGCTATAAATGTCGTGTTAGAAAGGAGATGTTCATTAAAATGAAGGAAAAATACAGATATGTAAAGAACTGTCTGCTTTGACCCTCCATAAGAGAAGGGAGCGCAAACCATTAAACATAGTTAATAGAAAAAGACCTATGCTATAGTTGGTGCTTTCTCTTTCTCCTTACCTCTTGTCTCTACCTCTCATGTCCCCTCCCAGGCCCTCTGCACAGCCTTGGCTTCTCATTTAATCTCTAAAACTCAGGCAATCCTGTCCTCTCACCCTGCCCCCTCTACTCCCTGCTCTTCCTCTGGCCCTTCTTCGGCCACCTCTCCTCCCTCCCTTCTCTTCCTTTCCCCTGTTCTCCCCAGATGAGATTTCTAGACCAGTCTGATCTAGAAGTCTCGTCAAAACAGGTTCACCCCTGTTCCTCCAAAACCATCAAGGACCACATTGACACCTTGGCCCTTGCTGTGGTGGACTTCTGCAACCACTCCTTCGCCACTGGGGTCTTCTTTCCCCCTGCCCCTGAAGCACTCCCTTGCGCATCCTCTTCTTAAGAAACCCTCTGCTGATCCGTCCTGCATAGCAAAAACAAAGAGGTGATGGCTGGAAGGTTTAGAAGTAATTTTAATCACTGGCAATGCTCTGGGCAACCCTCCAGACCACCGTTCTTCGCCTAACAAGCCATTACAGAAGGGGAAAGACCATATGCAATCAGGCTTGGCCCCACCCCAAAAGGGGCAGCTAAGCCCGAACTGCTAGGCCACATCCCTTCTGCACGAGACCACAAGCATCCCCAAACATGTTTCGCCCTTGTTGGGGCTCATCAGTGAGGAGTAGCTTGGGTCTCCAGGCCCAGCAGGCACGGGACCCACGTCTGGGCATACCTGTCCTACTTGCTTGTGGTCTCGTGCAGAAGGGATGTGGCCTAACAGTTCAGGCTGGTCTGCCCCTTTTGGGGTGGGGCCAAGCCTGATTTGCATATGGTCTTTCCCCTTCTGTAATAGCTTGGCAGGCGAGGAATGGTGGTCTATAGGGTTGCCCAGAGCCATGCCAGTGGTTAAGATTCATTCTAAACCTTCCAGCCATCACCTCTTTGGTTTTGACCCGTCGTGCATGGCTAACTATCGTCCAATCTCCATCACTCCCTTCCTGAGCAAACTCCTGGAAAAGCTGGTCATCTCCCAGCTTAATCTTCACACTGAATCTGTTGGTCGTCTCCATGACCATCAGTCTGGCTTCAGAGCTGCCAGAAGCACGGAAACTGCTCTCCTGAACATCCGTGAAGACCTGCTCTCCAACCTTGATTCCAACACCCCCGGGGTCATCATCTTACTTAAGCTCTCTTCTGCCTTTGACACGGTCAACCATGCCATCCTGCTCAACTGTCTCCGTGATAACTTCGGTATCCCCGATCAGGCCCTGGCTTGGCTGGTCTTTCCTCTCTGATCGAACCTCCAAGGCCCAA
Source organism: Ambystoma mexicanum (assembly GCF_040938575.1). Classification (NCBI taxonomy): domain Eukaryota; kingdom Metazoa; phylum Chordata; class Amphibia; order Caudata; family Ambystomatidae; genus Ambystoma; species Ambystoma mexicanum. The sequence goes on along the minus strand of NC_090928.1, from coordinate 965,021,428 downwards.
CTTGGGTCCTTCCTCTCATCTAGCTCTACCTGTGGTGTTCCACAGGGGTCTAACCTCTCTCCCTGGCTATTCAAACGGGTACCTGGCACTTCTTGCCCACCGCATTACTGCTCTCTGCCACAACTTCCAGTGCTATGCAGATGACACTCAACTCATTTTCAGGCTCCCTTCCGCCACTTCTTCTCCATCTCTCTCATCTCGGTCTGTCTGCTATCCAGGAGTGGTGTGCCGCCAATGATCTCTGCCTTAATGCTAGTAAGACTGAGATTCTCCTCAGTGGCACACCTGCTCCCTCCTTTCCTGTCTCTCTCTGACCCGCCTTTCTTGGCCCTCTTCCTGCTCCCACCTGTGGGGCTAGCAACCTCATGGTCATCTTCGACTGCACACTCTCCTTCGCTCCTCACATTTCTGACATCTCTTAAGAAGTCGCACTACCAGCTGCACCTCCTCAGAGGTATTCTTCCTTTCCTCTACTTCCCCCAGAAGCACACTGTCTCCAGAGCTCTGGTTCCTATTGCAACAGCCTCTTTCTAAATCTGCCTACTTCTACTCTCCGCCCTCTGCAACTCATCAGAACAGGACTGCGTGACTTGTCCTTGGCCTCAAGCCCAGGGATTGTATCTCTCTAGGACTGAAATCTCTTCACTGGTTCCCAGTGGCTGCGAGGATTAAGTTCAAAACCCTCTGCATTGTCCACAAGGCCTTCTGGGGCCTCAATACCTTCAACCCTCTCTTCCTTCTCGAGCTCTTTGCTCATCCGTCTCCAACTCCCTCGGGGTCAGTCGCTTCTCCAAGCAAAGAGTTGGTGGTAGATCTCTTTCCTCTGCTGTGGTCTCCCTCTGAAACAGCCTCTCAGCCTCTCTGAAACTCAAGGAGAACCATCTCTGGATCAGGAAGCACCTCCAAGACCTTCCTCTTTGCTTTCTGCTCCCTTGCTGATGATCTGGTTGAAACTGCACTGGTTTACCTGGCTACCCTCTGATCTCGGGCCCAGGTCCCCTCCCCGCAAGTTGTACACCTGCACTGCCCTCCTGGCAACCCTGCACTCGGGGTCTGTTTCTGTATCCCTACAGCCCCCTACCAGCACTCGACGCCGGATGGCTGTCTTTACCCTTGCACTTGCCAATAGCTGGCCGTACTTGCCAATAGCTGGCCACACTTGCCCCCAGCTGGCTGTTAGGCAGAAACCTGTGTAGTTCCCTTAGGGACCACTGCAAAAGATTTAAGACTACAGGTGTTTGGCAGTAAACCCACTTGGTAGCGGTCTGTACCACACAGATTCACTTGGTAGCTGTCGCTAAGCCCTCAAGAAGAGTTAGGCAGTATGTAGAGTATACACAATAGGTACAGAGATACAGTAGCACAAGCAAACACTGACCAGAGCTTTGGTGTAAAAGTATATAATTATTTTAAAGACACACTTGTAAATTACACTAGCACAAAGAGGTAAGTAAATTCAGCACACAGTCACGAATATATATATTTTTCCCTAATTACTTATTAGACAAGTCTTAGTGAGAAACACCACTTATTTTCCGACAGGGGTGAGCGCTTAACATAAGATTGCACTCTAATAAGTTATTAAAAAGGGAGGGAAAAAGGCAAGAGTTATGGAAGCACACAAATTTCAATACTTGTGAACCACAGTAAGGCAGGATAGGCAGAGTCCTACTGGAGAGCAAGGAAGTCAATTGCAAGGCCCAGCTCTTGGAGAGAGCAATCAGAAGGGGTCCAGGTTCACACAGTGGGGTTATGCCCAAAGAGTCTTGTAGATAGTTTGCACACAAAGGATGAAATTAAAGTTGGGAAAAGTTAGCTAGGTTGTCCCAGGCCAGCCCAGGTTAGAAAGTCGAGCCTTTACTCTCACCCCGAACGATCTGTCGCAAGGGAAGCCAGGCAGGACACAGTACCTTAAGTGTGAAGGAAGCTCCAGTGGGGGCAGTTGTTCCTGGCAGCAGGTGCAAGTCGGTGTTTCGTCCAGAGGAAGAGGAGGACTCGCCGTGGAAGAAAGATGAAGGTCGTTGCACTGCCAGGGAAGAAACCAGCCGCAGAGTTTGTTCGGTTAAAAGGTACTACCCTTCTCTTCGCGGTAATGGTAAGCCGTGGTATTCCGGTTGCTGGGATGCTTGGTACGGGCAAGGCGGCCACGAGATGCTCCAGGAAGGTGAAAAGAAGGCGAAACTGGTTATCCCCACCAGTCAAAGGAAGAAGGCTCTCCGGACTGGAGATCTCCTCTGTCGTCGGGGAAGTGGTGAGACGGTTCAGCAGGGCTCCACCGGTGGTGGTGTCGTCGCAGGTCGGCTCAGCTTCTCCCTCCTCGGATTCTTAGGTCCTGTGGCGACTTCTGAAGTTCCAGTTCCCAAACTCCTGCTTTTATGCAGCAAACTCCCATTCATTCAGCCTAGCTGTCAATCAAACATGCTTGGGCCAATCACACAAGAGTGCGACTTGAGTTGCCAAGGCAACTCAGTCCAGGGTGCCTAAACCCCCTCCCACACACCCATGTGGTACCCAGAGTGGCACCACTTTTGGAGGCTTCTGTGGAGAAGCCCGCCAAAATGTGGAACAAAGGGCTTAACTTGGGTTGGAGTCACAGAAGAGAGCACAAACGCCATTTTAGAATCGAGTTCTGGCAAAAAATACCAACCGGTGAATTAATATTAAATAAATAAACCGGTGGTATGTTCGAGGCTATAAGAATGAAATAATTAAAGTTGGTAGCCTCGAACAAGGGGGAAAATCCCATAACGATATATTCGCGGTCGAATATAAAAAGTAGTATCCACTGCCACCAGCCAAAACTCGATCAGGGGGGACGGAGACGTGCCCCCTCGAACAACAGACCCCGGGGGGGGGGGGAATCAAATTGCCCCCACCAGTATGTCCACAATATGATGGTTTGTACTGGTTTCTGTTCATAATTTCGGACTAGTAAAGCCACTGGTGACTTTACATGCCCTGGGAGACAGTAGTCAGTCCCAGGGTATGGAGTCTTACGGGGGATCGCTACAACACCCCTGGGTTACGGCATCAAAAACACATCAGCTGGTGCCCCATCATTGGAGGGTGTCTCATTGACCGAAGACCTGTTTATTTACATGTTTGCATTGTTGGGCCCTAAGAAATGAGACTTGAAGGATTACGTTTACTTGAGTTTTTGAACGTTTACTCCTAGTCACTCGGCATATATTGAATGGTGACCCTATTTGACCACTGTAGTCTATTAGAAAACCCTGAGTGAATTTGGCTTCTGCATACGAAGACAAGTTTCTTAAAAAATGGCTTACAAAAGAGCAGTCATTTGTATTTAGATATATAGAGCTCTTTTGCCAAAAGCTCTGTACATTACAATGAAAAATGGTACATAAACAAGCATACATTATAAATGTTAATCGGAAGTCCAGGTTTCAGGCAAGAGTGAAAAAATATGAAGAGAATGTGAAAATCAAATGGATAGAGAGCATTCCAATGCTTACAAGCTAAGGGAAAAAGGAGCGGAACCAAGATGGGGCACTGAGAGAATTAGGAACAATAAGATGATGTGATTTGGAATTAAAAGAATGGGAGGGAGGACTACAGAGCGATCAGAAGAGGTTTAGAATGGGGCGAGACCATGGATTATATGAGGTGATTAGAGAAGAAAGGGTGATAATATAAAGAGAACAGCAGGGGACCAAATACAGAGCCTTGAGGTACCCAATAAAGAAAACAACTGGAAGAAATGTGTTCAGCCCATGATACAGAATAGGTTCAATTAGAAATGTAGGAGTGGAACCATTGGTCTGGGATAATCCATGAAAGGAAAGAAGAGTAGGGTTATTGACCATATCGAAAGCCATGAAGAAGCATACGTATTCGGGATAGTTTAGCATGGTGGGCAGAAAGGAGGGAATAGGATTTGAAAAAGAGTGGTTTCAGGGAGTGAGAAAGCCGGAAACCAGATTGAAATGGGGGGGACGAAGTGAATACAGATAAAAAAAAATGAGGAGAAACCAGTTTGCAGATAGGTCTAGTACCTTAGAAAGAAAAGGTATCTGGGAAATGTGGCGGAAATTCCCCTGAAGTGTAGGATCAAGAGATGGCTTTTTTTTTTTTTTAGTATGGCAATATTCACGGGGTGGGGGAGAGGACCTGGAGAAGGAAATATTAAGAAGAAAAGTGAGGACATTTTTGGGGGTCCAATTTATGCCAAGGTATGGTCAGCTATACTCCCAACCGTATCGCAGGACTCAAATCTATGTTAAAATCAGAAGTAATAAAGTGGGGGAAATCGGATATCTCATGGCTAGGAAAGGTGGCAGCAGTTAAAATTACCCTGTTGCCGAAGATATTGTACGTCTTGCAGGGTCTGCCAATTTTAATCCCGAAAAAGGTAACGGGGATTTACGGAACCAGATTTTAAAATGGGTGATGCAGACATGTATGACTATGTTCAATTTCGGCATTGGACAGCGAATGTTAAAATAGCCAGACTGGCTTAAAGTGAAATGATGCAGTTTGAAGATTTGATCATTGGAGAACACCCTGCAGGTAAGGTTTCCTCGCTATACAAAGTTCTTAATGCTATTCTATTTAAACCTCCACGTTCTTTATATGGTTAAATGGGAGGAAGACCTGGGTTCCCCAATGGGTGAGTTAGTGTGGTATAACCTATAGACGAGGGCCACGTAAGTCATCCAGATGTGTACAGCTGAAAGAGTGGATAATGTATAGATGGTATCTCACCCCTGAGTGACTTCATAAAATGAATCGGACGATACCCTCCAGTTGCCTGAGATGCGCGCATGCTCCAGCACTGTTTCACATCTGCTGGTCATGTGCCCTCATTCAGTCTGATTGGAAAGAGGTGCTTGCACAAATTAAAAGAATTAATGGAGTAAAATTGCTGACCAACCCTTTGGTAGTACTGTTGGGGGACGAAGATCAGGATGGTCAATACAAATCGGGGTCTGCATCCTCAAAATGAACAACCCCTCTTTTAGTATTAGCACGGGTTGTAGTAGCACTGTAGTAACTGGAAAACTCCATGGTGGAGAAAATATGGTTTGTGGTGGCAATGTGTAAGCCAGGATGATTGCCTAGGGTTGCACCATAAGCGTCCGGATTTGGTTTTTTGTATCATTATTTTTGAAAAATGTGAATGACCAAAAAAAAAAAAAGAAATGAGATAAGATAAGAAATAAGTTGGGAGTAGATAGATGGGATATGGGAAGATGGAACGGGGTCAAGAGGAAAGGCTGTTGGTTGAAAACAAGTTAAATCGTCAGTGTCCGTCAGTGAGTGAGTAAGGAGAAGGGCGATTCATTGGTGTAAAGGAAGACTGTAGAGGGGGAAACCTCAGAAGTGAATGATCAATACCAGAAGATATGACAAGGAAAGGTGCGAGAGGGCGTGAAGTGATCGTATTGTGTTAAGAAGTTTAAAACAACGTAGAGGGTGACGTGAAAATCAAAGATCCGCAAAATAGTTTTTTTTTTTTTTTAACTTTACTGAGTAAAAACTAAGTTTTGTCAAAACCTTTGCAGCTCTGGCGTCGAGCTAACAAATAAATACCTCCCCAGACTGGGCTGGCCAGGCCTCCGTCAAGGGCGGGAACCTTAGTTCCAAAAGGCAAAGGAAGGGTAGTCAAAGCTAGTGTGCTTCTGAATTCATAATGTTATCGCCCTCTCGCCGAGTGCTGTTAATCTGTGCGAACACTAGTTCTATCAGTTTTGTCAGAGCTTGGGACCATCGTCTATTTTCACCGGAGATTAATCTGTACCACAGATCATCCGTTTTGAAGATCCACAAGTCTTCAGCCAAAGAGGGGAGGTATAGCTTTCTGCTTTCAATCGTGTTTGGGCAGTCTATCACTAAGTGCTTTAGAGTCTCGAGCGTTTGCTCATTCTTACATAAGCGACAGCTTTTCTGGGGACCCGATCTTCTGATTGTTATAATCTCTCTAGTAGGGAGCAGATCGAGTCTTGCTCTCATAACACTATTTCTCAGATTCTTGTTGGGGAACTTAGCGCAGTATTGCAAAGGTTTTTTCCTTTGTTGAAGGTAGGCGGGAGATGCTTCAAAAGTTTGTTCCCCGCTGCTTGTTCTATTGTCAGGATCCAATCATATTGTTCCTTTTTTTTTTTTTTTTAATTCTTTCTGGATTTTCTTTCAGCTCTTTCTCGGAGCATTCGATGTTGTTCAGGTTATCTTTTCTGGCTTTGACCCATTTATTGAAGGCTTCACATTTGCATGCATCAATTTCTTCCCGTACGATGTTGTAGATAGGAAGGGTGTCTGACATGATAATTTGTCTATAGAGACGTAAGGCACTCTGATCGACCTTTGATGCCAAAGATATGAGCCCCAGCTCCCTCCTTATCGCCGACATGGCAGTGGATTTGGGAAGACCTAGTACTGATTTCCAGAGCTGTCCTTCAATTTTGCTCCAGATATTACTTTTGAGATATAAGGCGGATTCCGTTCCATAGATCAAAGCTGGAATTACTTTAGTATTGTAGAAAGTTATTGCTGGAATGAGGGAAAATTTGCTGTATTTGCGATCCACTGCTCTTGTTTGGGTTGTTAACCTTTTCACCTTTTCCCATATTTGATTGACGAGACTCGTTTCGACTCCAGAGCTATCAATTTGTAGCCCTAGATATTTAAAGCTGGTTACAATTTCGATTTCGGTTTTCTCCAGGTAGATCTTTAGATTCTTCGTGTTTTTGGTAGGGACTTTCTCCAAAACCATAACCTTTTGTTTTCGATTTATTGAGTTCGAGATTGTTTTCAGATATATAGGACTCCAAGTTGGCTAGTTTTCTTTGTAAGCCGACCTTCATTTGGTCGATCACAATGTCATCCACATACAGTAATCGAGGAATCGCCATTTTCCCGATTTTGGGGGGAAAAGAGCGGATTTGTTCTTCGGAGTGTTGGTAGTCTCCCAGGAAGGCTGTGAACAGCACGGGGGCCAAGGGGCATCCCTGTTTTATTCCTCGGTTGACATTGATCTCCTTGGAGAGCGCGCCTTGGTGGATGAGTTTAATTCTGATCTTTGTGTTTGCATGGAGTGCTTTTATGGGTTCCAGTATTTTAATGGGGCATTTCCAAACTTGCAGCTTTCTTCATAGCCTTTGTCTATCGATTTTATCGAACGCCTTTGAGAGATCGACAAAGGCTAGATAGACATTTGCCCCCCCCCCCCCCCCCCCTCTTTGACTTTAGCCTTCAAGATGTTTAGGATTATGAGATTGATAGTAATACAGCGTTTTTTTTGAAAACCTGTTTGAAGTAGGTCATTCGCTGGGCTGTCTTTTAACCATGTTCGAAAGTGAACCAGAAGACTGGCTGAATAGTTTGCCAAGAATGTCCAGGAGAGCAATGGGTCTGTAGCTCATAGGTTCTTGTCTCGGTCCCTTTTTATAAATTGGGACAATCATCGCTTTTTGCCATGATACGGGGATCATATTCATTCTGCCACATTCCAAGAAGATTTTACTTGTTGTTTTTGCCCACTTTTCGGGATACATTTTTAAATCTGTATTAGTTAGTCCTTCGGGACCTGGTGCTCTTGATCTTTTCAAGTTTCGTATGGCTGCTTCGATGTCCGTAGTATTGGACAGATCCACCCACACTGATAGCGGATTCTGCTTCGACAATTGAGGATCGATGGTGGGACCCAGAAATTCTTCAGTGAAATATTGAACCCATGTTTCTTCTGCTACTGCATTGGACATAGAAGCCAGCTGGGTACCATTTTTGTCTCCTTGATCAGCTTCCAGAATTCGCTTGATTTTTTTAGTTTGTAGATTTTGCTTCATAGCTTCGGCGTCATTTTGATATTGTATGGCTCAATATTGTTTTCGCCAATTCTTGTAGGTTTTTAATTTCCATGCGCCAGTTTTCCCAATCGGGCTCACTGTTTGTTTCTTAGCAATTCTCAGGAGACGATTCCCAGCTTTTCTGTTTTCCACCACCATCTTGTCGTACGTATGTTTGGTTTCCAGGGGCTTCTTCGAATTCCTGGGGGCCTTCACCTGGAAAGTTAGGAGTAGAGGCAGGTAGGTTGGTCTTTCTTTCCTTTCGTTCTTCGTATCACCCCTTGTTCTCTTTTCCCAGGCTTGGGAAATTTTTCCAATGTCTTCTTCGGTTAACCTTAGCCGAGTCTGTTGTAAATTTATCTCAAGCTTCCAGTCGTACGTTTTTGATATCATGGTAGAAGTATGCCAAGTGCAACTGAGTAGATTGTGGTCGCTGTGGGTCGTGTTTTGGACCCTAAAGCTTGACAGCCCGAGAGTAAGACCATTGGAGATGAAAATATAGTCCAAAGTTGCTTTGGACCCGTTGCGTTCCCATGTTGGACTGTTCGTTTGATAAGGGAATAATGATGCAACATTTTGAACATTTCTTTTGCAGATTACTTCATTCCAGGCTTTTCCTCTTTTGATGGAGGACTCTACACCTCCCCACTGTGGGCAGCGAACTTTGTTTTCACAGAGCGGCTCGGTGCACTTAGCATTTAGGTCGCCGCATATGATGAGTTCAATTTTTTCAAATTCCGTGTACAGCTGGTCAATGGTTTCCGAGATGTTATCACAGAAGGTTTTAGTCGACATTCGCTGGGGGTTCCAGTAACAATATAGCCACTGTGTTCTGGAAGCCATTTTTCATTATTGCCTTTTCCTGAATTTGCGAAGTCACGATGACTAGCATTTCGTAGGCCTGTTTCAATTTTTTCGGTTCAGTCAGTCACGTGCCTGTTTTTATTGCAGTAAGCAGACCCGATGATGGTCTGCCTAGTAGGCCTTTGACTGCTGGGGAGAGCAGGACAGTAAAACCATCCAGAACTGGTTAGTGAACGAGCCAGGTCTCTTGAAGGCATAGAATGTCATATGAGCCGAGATCGACATCTCCTGGTATAGTGAGGTGACTATGGCCTCTCGTGTTCCATGAGCCCAGGGTGTAGGATTTCTTGTCGGGTAGCTCGCTGCTTTTGTCAATGGTGTTAGAGATGGAATCCTTGCGGCAAGCTAACCCTGGTCGTTGCTATTTGTCAACTTTTTTCGACCAGTTTGACATAAGCCATTTCCAGGGACCTTTCGGTTGACATATCTTTCGTTTGTTCCTGATGCCTGTCGCGTCTATTCATTAAGATCTCTGGGCGTTCACGATGAGATCCGGTGCGAGACCTGTTGCCCATCTGTTCTTCTTTGTTACGTTGATTGCGTTTTTCATTTGTGTACGCGTTGTCCAACCTATCAACGGGGTCTTTATCTCCTCGACCTTGATGGGCAAGGCGTCTGTGTGTCTCCTGCCTTTCATGGGTCTTATATCCTCGGGATTGATGGTATAGATCCTCTGTTCTAGATCTATAGTGATATTGACGTTTTGATGTTTCTGTCTTTCCGTATTCGGAGGGTTGGGTCCTTGTGTTCCTTTTGTATTCCATCAGGGAGAAGCCTAATTGGTCGAATTCATCATGGACTGCTTTGTCAATGTATTTGATGGCGTCTGTTTTCAGGTGAAGAAATGCTTTCACCTTTTTTTCTCTATGATACGGTTCTACAAGCACCAAGTCATCTGTTCTGATCTTTCTCAAGGTTTTCATTGTCTGTTATTTTGAGTATTGTTGGTCTATTTAAGATGAAGAAATGTTTCTCCACTTTCTTTTGTTCCAGCTTGAAGACTTGAATTTCTTCATTGGGATCCTTTCCACTTTCCTGGGTGGTGTTTTCGTGGGCTCCTTGAAGCGTCTCCTCTTTCACGCGAAGATCGTGGATTGGGAGGAGTTCTTCTTATGGTAGACTCATACGTCCGCCTCTTCCGCGATTGTCTGGGCGGTTGGTGAATCATAGAAAAATAGTGTTTTTAGCAGCAGGCAACATGGTGTCATAAGGGTGAAGAGAGCAGCAAGATCGAGAGGTCACGTGATACCCCTGAGAAAGACAATCGGGCATTAGTTAAGTATAACAATTTACAATGTAGCATTCAAATAACTTCAAGTATAAATTGTAACGTTGTTGGTGGTGAATTTGTTTTATCTGAATTACAAAGATGTAGTTTGCTTTTGAATGCATAATTAATGTATTTAAATTAAAATAAAAAGCCACATGTTATCATGCCTTGCTTGGGCATTGTGAAAAGTGGCAATGTTCCCTTTCAAGTTGGGCATGCCGTTTGCATGCCTCAAGTACAAATGGAAACTGAGATATACCCATTCCTCTGTGGTTGTGTTTAGGCAAGGACTATAATGAATGCACACAGGCTTTAGCATGGCCATTGGCATGGAAGATGTGGCCACATAGCCAAGCCCTCGTGCCATCTCCCCATCTTCACTTAATATGCAAGCAATTCTCGTTATGAGACATTTAGGAGCCACCTAACGCCCAAAAGAGAGGCGTTGCTAAGGGGGCTATAGCCCCTGGTCTTTTGGTTTGGTTGTAGCCCCGGATAGAATCTCAGGTGCTACAACCAAAAGGCTAGCTAGCCCCCAGTTCCGACATTAGCGTAGCTCCGGGTCTTTTCCAGACCTAGCAACACCCCTGGCCAAAAACAAAAAATATGTGCACAGGCTCTAGTAAGCAGCAGGCATTACATAATTTGCTGACAGGGCACAGTTGACTGCTGTGAGTTTACATACTAAAGACCACCCTCCCCTGAGATGATCCCTACTGTATAACTAGGTGATGGGGCCCATGCTCCCCTGGAGCTTAATTAATTGTGACTGTTACCTCTATTAATCCTACACGCACCCTCTGCTCCTCACCCTCAGCAATGTGAAACAGACTTTGACTTAAAGCACTATGCACGGATTGTACACAGCCACCATAACCAGAAGGCCCTAGATTATGGGGGAGGGTATTACTGTTGGCGGCAATGGAATACCTCCGCCAAATCGGAAGAGAGGCAATCAAGACTAATCATACTATGTAATTGTAGGTACTCAGTATGAAATACAAGGTACCATGATTGCGCACGAACATTAGAGCACTTCGAGTATGGCATAGTTTACCATGCAGCCTGTAGAAAATCACATTGTATTTTCAGTTGGTTTGCTCAGTGTATTCCCAGAGACCGTGGCCTGCACATTGCATGTTATCGCTCCCAAGTATTTCCCAGTTGTGGTATGAATACACATATCAGCACTTGATCAGATAATGTTTTTATTTTTTTATTTTTTTAATTATTTTAAACAACACATCAAACTTAACCAACATACAGGACATTTCCATAAATAAAATCTGACCCGGAAGCCTGGGCTGAGTTTTGTAAGGTCCTGTTTGACAAAATCGCTATGGAAGGTATCACCCCTGTGTCATGGAAAAAAGCCATTGTTGTCCCAATATTCAAAAAGGGCAATCGATCAAACCCAATGGATTATAGGCCTATTGCCTTGTTAGATGTATTGGGTAAGGTTTATGCAACACAACTCCAGCATAAACTGATGGATTGGCTAGTCTCAACCAATCATAATGACGCCAGACAAAGTGGATTTGTGAAGGGTATTGGTTATTGCCTAAACTTAATACTCATTAACTTAATAAAAATGGACATGATCATGAAAAAATCGAGTGTATCTTGCATTTGTTGACCTGTCTCATGCTTTTGATAGCATAGACAAATTCTTTGGACAAAATTAAAAAGCTGGAATTGTCCAAATGGCCTGTTACATGCCATCAAGGATTTGCATACCAATACTAAAATCTATATTCGGTTGGACGCAAGTGGCACTCTATCGGAACCCATTTGTACCTACTGTGGAGTCAAACAAGGGTGTCCTCTAGCGGCAATAATATTCAATGCTTTCATCTCTGACATTGGTGATGCACTTGGAAAAGCAAAAGGATTTGACCCGAAAATAATGGACACTGCTTTAAATGGGATCCTATATGCTGATGACCTAGTCCTAATGGACCGTACTCCCATTGGACTACAACGGAAACTACATGTGTTGGAACAATACGTCCAAGCTAACGGTTTACAGATAAATCCAAGTAAATCTGTCATTTTAACATTACAAAATCTGACTAAAGGAAAATCCAAGAAATTCAACTGGTGCCTTGACGGCGAAATACTCCAACAGGTAAAACAGGCAAAATACCTGGGTATGTGGTTAAATTCCAACATAAATGATCATACTTGGGTGGAGAAAACAAAATCAAAATGTCGTCAATTAAGCGCCCAAGTGATAGCCCTAGACATAAAATATGGCAAGTTCTCACTGGTTCCAACTTTAAAGTTTTACAAACAAAAAGCGGTGCCTGTGATAATCTATGGTGCCAAAACTGCGTTTGGATGCCCTGCAAGTTTGTGGGATAATCTTGAAAACATCTTTTGGGGCAGAATTCTGAAAGTTGGTAGAGGATTGCCGGCAGTTGTATTAAAATACGAATTGGGGCTGATTTCAATAAATGCAAAAGTTACATGGAACACACTGTCAATCTTTCGCAAGATAATCCTGCCAAATGGTGCACCGCAAATGAAAATTCTACATAATTTGGCTGACAAACAATCAAATACAATTTTTTGCAGCCTGGATAAATCAATGTCGTCAAATCCTAACGGATATAAAAAGTGATGTAATCACTTTGATGGAAAACCCAGATGCTGTAAAAAAAAAGTTATGGGAAATCGATTGGATCAGCACCTGCACAGACCGAGCCAAATATTCGCTCATGAAGAACGTTCCCCCAGAAGGAAAAGCCTACAATTCAATCTATAAATATCTCGAAAAATGTCCGGACAAACAGAAGAGAATCCTGCTTATGAAATTCAGGCTAAATCAATTTAAGACAAAAGAGGTAATTAGACGATGGACCAAATATGAGAAGCTGAACCAGAACTGTAGATTCTGTGACCATTTTGAAGAGAATATCAAACATCTGGTTTTAACTTGTGAAGCTTTCTCCACGAGAAGAATGACACTGTTTAATACAATTGTGGCAAATAAACCTCTTCATACCATGGAAGAATGGTGGGTGCAATGTTTTACAGAGGTCAATAACAAACTAAGATACGCCTTGACATTTCTCCTTAAAAACATTGAAGATGGTCTAGCCAAATCACATGAAAAAATGGACTTAAATACTGGCTAGTGATTTGTGATGTATTTTGCCTAATTCAGTGTTTATTTCTTTTATTACTTTTATTATTTTAATTGTTTATATTGTTTATATTCCTTATTTTGGGACATTCTGTCTTCTTTTGCCTATTGGTCAATTATGATATTTTTTTTAATATATCAATAATTAAATGTGATGTCATTTTCTTTAAAGGTTTTTTTATAAACCAATAAAAAGAAAATAAAAAAAAATACACATCTTGTCTTTACATTTGCATGTTACGATTTGCAGTCAACCCCCCTCCCGCCCCTTAACTTGAGCTCCTACTCCAATGCCTTAAAGTTTGTTACTTAGGGTTCATCTCCTTTACTGTTTTCAGGCGTATCATCTTCACTGGTTTCGACCTGGGAAAGTCATGACCTCATAGCTACCATTTGCCTCCATGCTATCATGGTCCCGCTTCCTAATCCCCTCCCCTGCTGACTGCTTCGTACCATGCCATCGTCTCGGCCTCTGCCGACTTCAGGAGGTCGTTCCACCACACCTCTAATCTGGGTCTTTGGGCTGCTTTCCACCCCATGGCGATTATCTGTTTGGCCAGGATGTAGGCCAGGTCTTCCAGTTTACTAATATGTTTTAAGTTACGTGGTCTAGTGAAGCCCCCCAGCATGCATGCCCATACTGACTCCACTCCAACTTGATCCCCTTTTGGGACAGGCGTTGTTTAACCTCCTCCCAGAACCTTCCCACCTCCGGGCACGCCCAGAACATGTGAATCATCCCGGCTTCCACCTCCCCACACTTGGGGCATTTCTGTGTCACTGAGTTTCCAAACCTAGCGATTTTAATGGGGGTCATGTATGCCCTGTCGGTAATATATAACTGGATCTTCTGTAGCCGCGCACTCCGGGACACCTTCTTGTGGTACCTCTGGGCTCTTTCCCATTGCTCATCCTGCATAGGTTCTCCCACCTCCTCCTCCCAATCCCGCCTCAGTTGATCAGAGAATGTTTCACTGAGAACCTTTACTTAAAATAATAGATGACTCCAATAAACCCATGCTTACTATGGTAGCCGCCTTGCCCTCTGCCCGTCTCCAATGCGTAGAACTAATAAGCCGCGTCTTTTACTTGCTATCATTCATGCTGAACTCTATATTGAAAAGGTATCACCCACACCACACAAGACATGGGTAATGCCACACCCGAGTCCTAGCCCACACACCTGTCATTCCATGTGCTACTGATCTCACTGCCTACCTCAGTGCAATTTAGCTGCAGCATGTTAAGCCCAGCTTGTACCTCCCAAGTCACCACATACAGGCAACCTTTCATCCAAGGCACCATTCCCCCAAATACTAGACTCTATTCCGATTGGATACACAATCTCTCTTTCTCTTTTCACCCCCCCTACCCCTTAGGATTTTTCCCTACCAGTCTATGGACCCTGGTCCCCTGACTGCACCCCAGCTCCAACTCTACTGGTTTCATCTCCTACCGCGCAGCACGCCTTCTAGTCCTTGTCCCTCTTGGCTTGGCCAATGCAGTTTCTTAGTGTGGACCTCTGTCCACTGCCACCACCTTCCTTCGCATGTGGCCCTCACCTGACCATACTTAGCCTGTTTTCTGTCACCACCTCTGTGCATTCTTCTTTCAATCATCCAACTCCTTCCTCCAAATTCCTTCTTTCCGGTCTTCATACTTCTTCTATCAGGCTGTCTCTACAGGACTCCACATGGCCAATCCTTTTGACATCTCCTTTGTGCTAGTTCCAGGTACCTTTCTGTCTCTGGTTGGGACAGTTAGGGTTTTGGGGTGGTTTAATTGAGGATTGGATGGTATGGCTCTGCAGCTGTTACTTTGAATTTGGGCAGCTATGTTGTGGCAGGCAGCCAACGGATTCCTCCATGGTTCACTCCAGCTGCTGTGTGGGCCACAGGCCTTCCATGAACTCTGTGGGTGTTCGCAGCTCCCTCTTTTCTACTTGCCGTGGTGGGCTCGCACATGATGCCCAATTTGCCGATAGTTACGTGCATGTCTTTCTCCCCTTTTCTGAACTAGCGAGGCTTACGAACTGTGATCTTGGGTATTGAAAGCCTTCTTGTGGCCATTCATTGAGGGTATGTGGGTGGCCTGAATACAGAGGTTAAAATAAAATGGAGGACCTGGGGGAACCCCCCCCCAACCCTACTCCTGGTCAGCATCACAATACAGGTTCCCCCCTCCCCCCCCCCCCCTTCCCTCCCAGGCTCCAGCATCCCCCTCGCCACATTTCCCAGCCACAGGAATAGTACGTCATCACAGAGGGCAAAACAGTACGTTGGCTGTGCCTGATATAATGGGGCACTTTTACTCTTTTTACTGTGATGGAAGATCATCAGAAAACACGTCTGACAGAATAGTTCAATCTTTTATTAACTCTCAAGATGGGTGTAAGTATCGCTATAGGATCTACAGGGCAAAACTAGAAATGAGGATTACTATATTCACAATGCATTGATCAACTCAATGTGCCTTGTGTATTACAGTTAGTCTTGCAAGACAAACTGGTAGCATCCTAGCGTTAACCAATTCCCAACCCTAATCCGCCCGCCCTCCAAGACTGCTCTTTATGAGTAGAGTCGCTCAACCTCAAGGCTTGGTCAGACTATTAACTGGCCTTCTGGCACACTATTCCTGCCTTCGCCAGAACAACTATAGCAAGTGTCTCAAGAGATTAGTCCATACAATGTCACATGGGGGGCCTTTTCCGGGTCACTATGGCGGTGCATACTTCCGGCCACATCGTCTTCAGGCGAAGGTTGTAGGGCCTCTGCCCCATGCCAAGTTCCGGCACAAATGAACAGTCCTCTCGTTGGGTCCAGTTCAGGCCGGCATGATCCACTGGAGTCACCTGAGTCAGGCCAAATGTTCATAGTCAGCGAATTGAGAGCACATGTACAATCCAGATGATGGCAACCAGTAATGCCTGGTGCTAGTGGGTACAGGGGGCGCCCTAAAAAATGACTGCTTTGGGTTAAGCACAAATAACAAACACTAAGGGTATGGTTACAAGGGCGATGACCTGATGGGGCAAAAGCTTTCTCTTATTTTTCCCACTATATAAATCCCCCTGATCCCGCACCTTCATTTCGCAATCTTCCCTGCCCCCTTGATTGGTATGTCACTTTATGGTTCATTTATTTTCTACTCTACTGGGGGGGTTGTGCGTTTTCAAACCCTAAAAAAACTTAACTATAGTATTACTGCACTGCCTAGGTTTTCTTAATCAGAACACCGTTCCAGGGATGTTGTGCCCTGCTCGCTTCCTGAAACCCTTAACGACAGGTATCTCTCCCTTTGCACAGGGTCTGTCAGGCTTGGACATTTTTGCCCACTAGCCACGTCACCCACCTGGGCAATCAGCTCATATTGATGACCCACTCCTTGCTTAGTTTTTGTCCGACTGTGATATGGTCACTCTGCAATCACGATTTGACCTCTCATGTCAGCAATCTGCTCTTCTCACAGGCCCTGTAATTTCACCCTCTGACAAGATCGCCGCCCTCTTCTAGGCCAGTAGTTGCTTTTCTTGTGATTCCAGGTCTTGGCCAAACCCCGGTTTAGCTGCTGGCAAAGTTGGTGAAGGGTCCAGTCTGAGCCTTGCTTGCAGAGCTCCTGGTCTGCATCTTTTCTTGGTTCTGTTGCCCTTCAGCTTGTGCTCCTTCTCTCCTATCTTTGACTGCTACTACAACGTGTTGTACTTTGTTTTATAATGGTCTTGATTAGTGTGCTTGTTCAGTCAAGATTGTGATTTGTTATCATGCGTCTAAATTACTTAAATGATCCCTTGCCTATTTGTGAAGAGGAAAATTGGATCCTTTTTTTGAGCTTTAAAGTCCTCGCATTGTTCAAGTTGGGGGTTCTGCAACATATCCGTGTTCCTGCTACTTCGTCCTGAATAGCCTACTTATCAAATGTTCATTCTCTGCTTTAATTTATAGTGGGATTGTTTATTCCCTGTAGGTGCTTTCCCCTTCTAGTTTAGTGCTTCTCACCTCTTCCTGCTGCTGGCGGTTTCCCTGTGAGTAATTAGATGGCCTCAGAAGGGTCCCCTTATGCAGGCTACCACTGCCATCAATTGGAATGTCCCTGTGCCCTCAATGGAATCTAACTGGAGGGTGATAAGTTGAGATGTAGTTTTCAATTGAGCGAAACCAAAAAAGATCGATTTAGAAAGACTGATTAAAATCTATAATTCGGTCTTTCTAAATCGATCCTAAAACCCCATTCACCCACCTGAAACGCCCCCTTCCGCCCTCCCCACCCGCACTTATCTTGCTCTATGTAACACGGTCCTCCCACGGTACATGGCCATCTTGGGTATGACAGCTGCTCCCTGCGACACACGAGTGCGCGCAGCAGCTGACAGGCGAGGGACGTTGTGGAACTAAGTTAAGTGTTTTGCTTTGGTAGGTGCATGTGTGTGTACAAGTATGCGAGGGAGAGGTGTGTGAACTTTTGTAGTGGGAATGGGAGGGGGCAGGGGTGATGGCTAAAATGTAGTGAATGTTGTAATTGTATGACGGGAAAGTGTGGTCCTGAGCACGGAGTCCGAGGGTAACTCCCCAATCAACAAAACAACCAAGGTCACAGTGAAGGTTGGGGCCAAATACGTGATATTTCAGCATTTTGGAGGCGACGCCAAAACAACCAAAATAGATAGGTGATCGACCTTCGAAATGCAGAAATATCACATAGAACCAACTGGAGGGGACCTAACATCTAAAAATACCTACGATGTCTGTTCTAGGATCGTTCAGTACATGATGTGGATTCAGGTTATTACTCAGTTTTTTGAATAGCCATTGGCACCTCATGACAACAGAATATCTTTTTCAAAACAGATTTACACAATCGGGACATATTTTATCAGTCCCGGGTTCACAAAAGCCATGAAATAGTTTCTTATGGTTTGTCTTAAGAGTGCACCCTAGAGAAGACTCCTCTAAATTGGGAATTTAGTCAAAACAGGTTACATGTCTGTGTTAATTACAGTCTAGGAAACCAAATCCTAGCTATTCATACAATAAAAGGTTTCTGTGTATTTGTTGTTTATACTTCTGAATTGATTTTTGCCCAAAAACTGTATGATTTATTATAGATTATATACATTGTGTTCATCCTAGACCAACAATGTTGTAGTTTTTTATGGGCCAGAGAATGATGTGTATGTGATCTGAAAGAACATATTAACTGAATAAGATTTGTTGTTCCAAAATTTCTACTGTTTTAGATCGTTGTTTGGTAATTTACACAACTTGTATACATGAAAACATTCTACCATTTGTGATATTTAATTTGAACAGCTACGTTGGATTTGATTTACACATGTGCGCCAAAGAGTTGCACCTTAAAGGCCGAATAGGTGCTTCTAGTACCAAAAATAGCATAACGGTTCACCTTTTAAAATATGAATATTCTGGGAGTAAGCCATCAATTAAACCCGATACGATGAACGCCAATACCTCGGAAACCTCTTCCACCATCTTGTAATCAGGATGAAGGGGTGGGTTGGCTTCACAGCAGGTCCCAGAGTTTTCCCTCTTAATCAACGCTATACCAGACCGCAAGGTATTTTCATTGTTACCCCGCTCACCTGTAGTGCTGCATGCGCAAGTCTGTAAACCAGCGATGACAGCAAAGTTGTCTTAACATATCCATGTTACTAAAGCTATTGCCTGTAAACTAAACTGCTGGGGCTACCAGGTGGTTTGAAAGGGGGCCTAATTTTAGCCTTTAAGTAATCTCTACTTTTCATCCACTTTTAGGGACAATGGGCACAATTGACTGAGACCGTGGGGGTAAAGTGGCAGACGCTCTTGGAAAACGTCTTCCACGTAGCACACCGCTTAACTAATTGTCACAATATCGACAGATCGTTTCCTTTCAAAGTAACGGGGGATAACTATTCCAAGACCTTTTTTTGGTCCAAACCTGTACTTCTATAAATGCATCCCAGAAGTCGCTTCTTTCCCTTGTGACCTATGTCTGTTTTGTTCTTTGACTTGCGCCCTCTTTGCCATTTTCCACTTATAGACCTGTTCAGATCTGGAGCATGGTATTTGGCCCCTAAAAATTCACTGATCAAGAACTTACATTTGGTGATGGTTGTTAAACGGTGTATTCTTCTATTTTGTTTACCAGAATAATTCTGTACATAGTTTGCGCTCCTCCTCTTTGAGGTCTTATTCCAACATGATATTTCCCTTTTTCCTTTTTGCGCCACTGACCATGGTCTGGTTTACACCCTGGGTGAGGGTCACAGTTCACCCATATGGATAAGGATAGAGTGCCTTAAGACCACTATAGGGGCGATGTGCATAGTGAGCTAACTGCTCGCCCCTGATATCTGTACGCTGCTTACAGTGGCAGTTTCGAATCCTGGCGGGGTCAACTCAGCCTTTCATCTTTCCGAGGTCGTTAAATTGAGTTCCACTCTTTGGGATAATAATGTCTTCTGTTATTTCAATGCGTTGAGACTTATGGGTGTGTAGCGCTATATAATAAATGAATTATTGCTATGTTTTTCTGTGGGCAGTCAAAGGGGAACACCTTGCTTCCTAAGGGCATACCCTCTCTCTGTCCTTTGCAAGTCTACCCTTACAGTCTCTCCTTCAAATTGTTGGTGATATGTGTATAGTAATTGGTGTTATTACACCGTATTGATATATTCGCTGGTCGTGCAGCACTCCTCGGCTTTACTGCTAGGTTCACAATATACAAAACCGAGCACATACCTCCTGAGTCCTCTGTGGTCAGCCTGCAGAAAATTGGTACGAATCTCAGCAGTTGCTAATCCTTCTGAGGGTGATAAATTGAGGGTTTTTATAGTGGATAATGGAAGCCCCTATTACAGTGCTAAGATGCAGGTGAACCTAGCATTGAAGCACTCTATAAAAACATGTTATTGTTACTGCTGTTATCCCTAAGCGCATGTTTACGCAGACCTTCAAAGTGAGGAGACCAACCTCACTAAGATTCCTACCACCCCCAGTTTTGATATGCAGCCCCATTAAATAATGGCCTTCAATAGGGCCACCTCCGTCTTCCCTCACTGCTTTTGTTAAAAAGATTTAATCTGATTCAATCCACCTCCCAAAGCCTTCTCATCTGAGATTTGTTTGGAGGTAAGATAGCTCACTGCACTCTGTGATGAGGCCCCATCCCCTGCCTGACTACGGATATTGCAAGGGAGATCCCTCGGGGTTCCATGTGCCACCCTGAGACAGTGGCTGTTGGGCCCATTGGCATCATGGGGAGGACCCCTTGTCACCCTACCCTTAACCCGGGGTATATGGCAGACGGTCACGTTGCCTCACTGTATGCCAGTTCTTTGCCTGCTTCCCCACTGGCCTTTGGCCCATCAGGGCAGACAACCCTGGCAGCTTGAACATTAACCTAAACAATTGAAATAATCTGCAGGCTAGTGCAAACATCAGCAGGAACGGGTGTAAGAACGCAGAGTTGAACCCAAGGAGGAGGATGATGTAACAGCTGGAGGGGGTGGTGAGAAGGACGTTTCTGGCAGGGTAGGGTGGCCATAGGCAGCAGCAGAAGGTGGGAGGAGGAACGGGACATGAAGTTTAAAGGCAGATCGCAGAAGCTAAGGGAAAGGAGGTCCAGGAGTGGAACCTTGTATGTGGCGATTATGCCTGGGGTCCAGTGGTGGAAACGCCAGACTACAATTCCAAGCCTTCGAGAAACTCTGTTACCTAGAACTGCTGGCGGTAAAACAGCAGCACATCAAGAGAGGGAACTTCCAGAAGCAGATTACAGCCTGAATTTATGGAGTAGACTTAGTGTTAGATAGCTGTGGTTCTGGGACCCAAGAAAGCCCACATCTAGCTACCCTGCAAGGATTGCCACCACCCTGATGCAAGAGGATCTGGCACCCTACACTGAGGGATTTGGTTTGGCTGTCACTCAGACCTTTCAGTTTGCCATTAAACATAGTGTGTGGCTTCTGGTCTTTGCATCGAAAATGATACGTTGAAACTACAATCCATCGAAAAAAATCCAACGAAATGCTATCTTTAGAGTTAAAATTACATATCCAACTTGTCCATCTAAAATAAGAATTGACACGTTTTGATGGATATGCACTTTTAAATGTTAAAGATAGCATTTCGATGCATTATTTTGCACGTTATATAACATTATATGGAGCTGTCCAGTCCTTACATCTTGTGTATTTTGGCACTGGCCAGCTCCATGTAACGTTTTAGTGCTTATTGTCTATTGAGGGTGGGGGGATCCCCCCAACCCTAAACCTAGCCCTAATCCTAGCCACAACCTTAACCCGTAATATAACCCTAAAACTAATCCTAACCCTAACCCAACCCTTAATGTAACCCTTAATCTAAATGTATTTTTATATATATGTCTAGTAATATGCAGTTGTACTTTTCTTTTCACTAGGTATCAGAAATAAAATGTTTCTGACTACAGTACTTCTTCGAAAGGGAATCCCTGGAAAACAGTGGATTGGCAAATACAGACGCCCAAGACCGGTTACCTGGCAGATGCAGCGTGCAATGATCAAAAGGCTAGAAATTGAAGCCGAAAATGAATATTGGATAAGTCGGCCATACATGACGAAGGAGCAGGAACGCGGACATGCTGCAGAACGCCAACGTGAACGATGGGAGGCCTTTAAAGCTGAAAAGAGTGTATCAACTTTTCCCCCTCACAAATATGCTGCGGATCATTTAAACCATTTAAACATATGTAAAAAGTGGACTGCAGCCTAATTCTTGTACACTTAGTTCCTTTACCACTGATGAAGGTCACAATATGTAAAAAGCTTTGGTTGTTACCTTCTTTTGAAAGTAATCTGGAGAGGGAGCCTTTTTCTTTAATTGTCAGACTAGCTCTTCAGTGAACAGAGGTATGATTTCACCCTTTGAAAGCATTTGATAAACGTGTGCTTAAGGTTCTCAATTATGGGTGTGTGCTTCATAACTATAAACAATTCAGAATTTGTGAGTATTGAGTCTGAGAGAGAAATGTATTTTACCCTATTGCTGGTATTAAAGTACAATGAAATAGAAAAAATAAAAACACATGTATCATTTTTGAAACAGAAAGGAAGCTACCGCCTATGGAACCAGCCTGTAGAAAATTTCCCTGGGATGCACTGTGGTTGCAGTTGGCTACAGTTCATTTCTGACCGCATACCTTTGCCTCTGTTTAAGGTTTGTTATGGTACATGTGATGGGGAGGAATGATTACAATTAACTTTTTTTTAACCCTTTATGGGATCTTCATTAAAAGACCTACCAATTTAATGGAATAGTGAGCCATAGCCTTTAGACGTGGTGGCTAAATTGTCTGATAAGAAAAAGAGACCAAATGCCATCTTCGATGCCCTAAGCTAAATGGAGGGGATGGAGGCTCCTCAGAATAAATTAAGCACATTCTGCAGAGAGGCCTGACGCAATTGGGAATCTTGCAAGAATTTCCCTCACGTCACTATTTATTTTGGTGTCTTGAGACCTATGATATAGCTACATAGATTACAAAGGTTTGGGGGTTTTCTGAATCATTTTGGTCTTGTGCAGTCATTTCCTTGCTGCTCTTAACATCTAATCGATTAGGAACATCTAAACGATTAGGAAAGAAGGCAGTTGGAATATTGGGCCTCCACAACCTCCAACTCAGAGCTGGAGGTAAACCTTCGACCTTTCCACCAAATTTCAGCGTAATTGCAGCCAGCTTAATTACCGCAAGAGTACTTCTGCCAAAATCTTCTATGGACTCCAACTAAATGGGGACTAACACTACTGTAATCCGGCAGGAATTCCACCAGACCAAGTGGCGGTAACAGTATTAAAGTTTGGTGGTATTTTTGCAGATGTACTGGCAAGATGCCACACACTCTTAACGAGCCCTGTAGTCTTTCTTTTTTTTTTTTTTACATGCGCATCGGAAACTATCTGAGGGGCAAAAGAGGGAGGCACGTCTATAAGAAATGGAATGCATGAGGTCAACCTAGACTGTGAAGTCTTGCATACCAAAATTACTCCCAATTATAAGTGTTCATTTTATTTTGAATTGTAGACCCCCGTCAGAGATGCCTACTAACGATCATATTGTTCAGCTACTTTCCCCACTCCAAAAACCAAATTGCTCTATGATCATGTTGGGTGATCTGAACCGCTAGAAGGGGGATCCTAGAGATAAACTTGCCATAGACCTCTAACGGTCACTAAAGAACATAGCATATAAAGGGTCACACACACTAGACTGGCTCGCCATAAGGAACATGAAGGTGATTGACGTGACCACTGCTCCATGTGTATGGTCGGATAATTTATTCATCACCTTTAAGGCAGAACCTCTATCTCCCCACCTGTGCAAACATGCTACTTCCCTCCAGGTTCGTATTAGGAATTTCCAAAGGATTAGTCCTTGCAAACTGTTGATTCCTTGGCTGAGCTATAACACTCACTTATTGGCCTTCCTGAATAGTACTGCCCTGCTCACATAAAACGGTTCAAGATCGTCCTAACCACCAGAGCTAATTTAATCCTGACCTCACCCTGCTGAAGCAGTTAGAGGTACGCAGAGCGTAATTGGCTCAAAGTAAAATCACAGCCAAGCAAAGAAGCTTGGAAATGTATTGAGAAGGATTACGGAGACCAAGAAAAACTATTTTAATGAACAAATTACCAGTGCTGGAAACGAAACCAAAGAACTGTTTAAACTTTAAAAGCTGGGGAAAACCCAATGCCCTGAATTGACGACTGTACGCGGATCCAGAATGCCTTTGTGGGCAAAATTGCTACCGCATGTGCTAAAACCAGTATAGATTGGGACAAACAGACTTTGCTGGAATTTTATGTTCCCACTGGGACCGAGCAATGTCAAGCCCCCCAGCCTCTCTTCAAATTTAGTCCAGTATCCAATCTTGATGTTGTTGGCTCGTTAAAGGATATGCATCCAACCAACTGCCCCGGACATACTTTCCCCTCCAATCATAATGGAGAATAATTAAATGTTTGCACCTTTTCTCTAGGAGATTCATAAACGCCTTTTTTAATGCAGGGTGCTATTCCTCCTAGTATTAAGAATGTAGTGGTGAACCCCATTTAAAAAAAAAAAAAAAAGTTTTGGTCCCTAAGGATCCCTCCAATATCAGGCCCATTACTAACACTTCGTTTCTTTTGAAAATCATTAATAAAATGGACACCTCAACTGCAACAGTTTATGGATGATATGGGTCTTCTCTATAAGAAATAGTCTGGTTTCCATAGTAGTAATGGAATGGAGAGTGCCCTCTTGAATTTGCCTACTCCTATCTAGGCGGCATTGGAAAGAAGTGGGTCAGAGCTGCTGATCCTGTTGGATTTATTTATCAGCTTTCAAACTACTTGATCTTGAAAGGTTGCCCAATGCGCTGGCTCGTACTTGGCATTGTTAAGAAAATGCTGTTAAATGGATGATTCCTTTCTTTCTGGTCGGAATTCGGGGGTGTGTGCTGGGGAGATGCCTCAACTGAGCCTGTCAAGATTTCTTGTGGGGGGTACCGCAGGGGGCATGTGTTTTTGCCTCCATCTCTATTCAACATCTACATTAAGCCTTTGTGTTGAACTGGAAAGCCTCCGGATAAATGTTTGTAATTATGCTGATGACTTCCATCTAACCATGGAGCTCAGTGGACATTTAGAGACAGATCAAGAAAACCTAAACAACATCTATACGTTTATTGAAGACTGGATGTCCACAATTTGACTTTGCTTAAATGCCACCAAAACTGAACTAATGGTCTATGGGTCGAAACATGGCAGAGAAGTGCTGGTGCGGCCTATAAGAGTTTTGATGTAGATGGTGGTTGTATCACCCGGGTGGATGTATTTAAAAACTCGGGGCATTTACATGGAAGCATCATTTAATGCTGATGCCCATATGAAATATGTGGTCAAGAACTCTATTATCTAAGGGTCTTGAGACAGATGTGCCCCCTCTTCCACCCAACCCCCCCCCGGTTACCCAAAAGAAAACGTGAAAAGCTGGTCCAAGCAATTGCCCTACCTGGCTTGATTACTGCATATCCTTGCTTGGAGGGTTAAGCAAGGAATGCCTGGGTAGGTTACAGAGGATCCAGAACGCAGTTCGATTGGTGTGTAACATTGCCCAGCAAGAACAAGTGTCTGGGTCTAGGAAAGAACTTCAATGGCTCCCAGTTGTGGAGAGAGTGCAGTTTAAGATACTCGCCCTAGGACATAAACGTTTGTTTGTAAATACACCCTCCTATTTAAAGGCGAAATTGGAAATGTATAAACCGGCCCATATTTTCCAGTCCTCCGATACTAAGCCACTCTATCCCACGGTTCAAGAGAACCAGAGGGATTGGGTGCTCCCTTTCAGTTTTGATGGCTCGGGGATGGAATAAGCTCCCCAGAAACATGCAAACTGAAAGGAATCATCTTGTATTCAGGAAAAGTTTGAAAACCTTGCCACTGGCTTTTGGTGCTTAATAGTGTGCAGCAAAGTAAAAATGGCTACTTTCTGAAAGAGCGCTGGAACGACCCTTGCAAAATCCGATTTGCCTATCTGTCTCAAGATGAAATGTTCATACTCCTACGTCCCGTTCCCTTTCCTCCATACATATGGGACATTCCTCCGTCCTGTGGGACGGGACCGGAGCACTTTGTAAAAAGCATCCAAAAATTAGCAAATATGTTGTCCGTCCTCTTTCTTGCGCCCATCTCGGCTCCGCCCCGCCCATCAGTCCTTTTCTCCGCTCGTTCGGGACTGGACGCACTGAAGATTTTCTTCCCTTTTTTCCTCTCTTGCTCTCGCTAGCGATCGTGTACTAGTCTGTCTATGTCATTCAAACTAGACTTTCCAGATTGTTCATCGTGTCACCGACGCTACGTGAGGGCGGACCCCCATCCTCTTTGTCTCGAGTGTTTGGGTCCGGATCACCATTGGGACTCCCGTTTTTACTGTGATTCCCTTTCGGTCCGGGCACTTCGTCGGTGGGAGGAGGTGTTTCAACGGATGACTCCTTCGCATTTTCAAGCGTTTATCGACGAAAAGAAGAAGCGCCTGGTGAGTTCTTTACTTTTCAGAGCTCCCCGGCTGGGAGACACCTTCCCAGGGTTCTTCCCGAGCCGGGAGGAGCGGGGATTGCCCCAAGGTGCCTTCTGGGCCTAATAATTGTACCAGAGTTTTCTCCGAGTGTCTCCGTAAGGGGCCTGCGGATACCGGAGTACACTCCGAGGCCCCTCCTGTGGGGGCTGCTTGTAGACCCAGTTCTACTGAGTCGTGGGGTACCGGAGCTTGCTCTGAGGCCTCTTTATCGGCTTCCTTCAAAAATAAAACCGGGGAACGCCACATGGTCTTGGTTGTGCTTGGTGTTACCGAACGGATGTTCGAGGCCCGCGCTAGTAAGGCTGTTACCGGACCTGGGTCCGAGGTCCCTCGTACAGAGGCTAAGGTTACCAACATTTCTGAGAGGCCTGGTTAGGCCTTATCGGTGAAAGTCTCTTCTGACCATTCCCGCTCTTGTGGCGACGCCAGAACTGTTGAGGGGGCAAAGAAGGAAAGTTCTTCCTTTACCGGCAGCGCCAAGGTCCTTCCTGGGAAGTCTAATTTGGCTACTGGTATGTCGCAGAAACATTCCAGGCCTCATAGTACCGGCTCAGCCAAGGTTCCTTATATTAAGGCTAAAGTTAAGACCCCTGATCCATCGACGGGGACCCCTGCCTCACTTCCTCACATGCCGCAGTTCCCCTCAGGTGATGACAAAATGGCGGCCGTTCCCGCCACGACCATGGTTGCCATTTTGGGTGCTACCCCTACAACTACGCCATCTGCCTCAGGTGTAGGGCTTGCTTCTGAGGGTGAACATAGAATTCCTTGTGCGCATCCTTTTCATCCAGTTTACGACTGGAACGCTCGGATGCCCCTTCCGCACAATGTTTCGTTGACTGCGGGGTCGGCACCTTTGATTTTTGTCATACAGCGGGAGATGGGCCTGTGTGGCAACCCTCCCCGCTGCGTCCTGGAATTATCCTCCTCATGACAGGCCTCCTCTGGTACCAAAACAGTCCCAATAGGATGCCTTCTTCAGCAAATTTCAGACGCTCATGCGTACTGACCCCATGAGGGAATATTTCAAAGGGCTTTTTAGGGAGATATGTCCACTCGCGCCTCTGGCTCCACCCGCTCCTCCGGTGCTGCCCTTGCCTACGGTGCCCCGACCCAGTGCCCGACACGGTTCAGCAGGATCCTGACCTGTTGGATGAGGCGCAGGGCGATCAGGACAACTAGGATCTGCCCCGCTCTATTAGAGCTTTTCATGACCGGGTGTGCTTTCTGGGGCGTTCACCCTGTCTCCTTTGGAGCGTACTGGCCTGTTCTTGCAGAAGGACGTTCTGGCCAAGGTCCGTAGGGTTTTGGAAAAGCCACACTCGTCTTTTCGTCAGTAAGAAAATTGACGCGCAATACAGGTTGCATTCTTCGGAAGAGGTGGCCCGGTCTTCTTGTCCGCCCTCCTCCCCCCGCCCCCCTCCACAGTGGTGGCTGCGGCTACTTTACAGTCCAGGCCTGCAGCATCCTCTTCTACTACGGCTACTCAGGTTCTGGGGAAGGAAGACAAGCTCCTTGACTCCGTTGGGAGGAAGATTTTCGCTAACTCAGCCTTGCAGCTCCGGCAGGCCAATGCCGAACTAGTGTTAGAGGTGGCGAATATGAGGATGTGGAAAGGTCTGTCGGAGTTTGAGGAGTTCATTCCGGTCGAGAAGCTGGTAGACTTTAAGGCAGGATTATCCGATACCAGGGTCTTGGCCCAGGATCTGCTGGAGGCTGCGGCTCACCACGTAGACACTTCAGCTCGGGGCCTTATGCTGGGGATTGATACCTCCCGACGGGCGTGGCTGCATGCCACCAAATTTTCAAAGGAAGTGCAGGACATGGTGTTGGACCTTCCTTTTGACGGTAAGGAACTGTTCCATTTTACAACGGATGTGGAGCTGTCCAAAACGAAGGACAGCACCCAGACAGCTAAATCCTTGTCAATCCTAGTTAAAGCTCCCTTTAAGACCCAGAGGCCGTTATTGCAAAGTCGGCCCTCCTCTGGTTTCAGGGGCTTCCTAGACCGGAAGTCTCGTAGAGTGGATACCCCTTCGGGTAATAACCCCTGGAGGCAACAACGGACTCTGTTTTTCTCTCGCTCCTCATCCTCCTCCTCAGGTTCAGATGGCAATACCACTGAAAAGCCTAAAAAATGAGGGTTCTCTGCGCTCGCACGAGACCCTGGTGGGAGGAGGCGTTGCGTCTCATTGGGAGGCTTGGCAGACCATCAGACAGGTGGGTCTTGTCAGTCACTTGGGTAGGCTTCCGCTTACCTTTACCCCCTACCCTACCCATCAACCCTCCTTTCCAACAGTCCCTAAAAGCTCAGGTTCAGAAACTGCTGGACCTCAGAGCTGTGGAACCCGTTCCCCTCGGGGAACGAGGGGAGGGCTTCTATTCCCGGCTGTTACGGTGCCCAAACCCAACTAGGCTGGCCTGCGCACCATCCTAGACCTTTCCCAGTTCAATCTTTTCCTACCCCAAGAGAAATTCAAGATGATCACGCCCGGCCAGATACGGTCCTCCTTGCAGAGGGGCGATCGGCTCAGCGTGGTGGACCGTCGGGGTGCGTACATGCATATTCTGATCTGGACTGGAATCCACACAGGAGATCTCTGTTTCTCTGTGGGAGGGGAGCACTTCTAGTTTCGAGTGCTTCCTTTTGGCCTCAGCTCGGCGCTGCATGCCTTTACAAAGATGTCGGTGATTGCGGCCTACCTTCGTCTGCAGGGTATCCATGTGTATCTGTATTTGGACGACTGGCTCTTACGCAGCCCTTGCCCGTTGAAAGCAGCGTGCAATCTTCAGTCTCTCCTTCAGCTCCTGTTCCATCTTGGGCTGTCGGTGAACTGGCGGAAATCTTCCATGACGGTCTTGCAGGACTTGATTTTCCTGGGTTTCTGCTGGAACACGATCGACTGCAGAGTGTACCTGACCGGGGACAGAATGGCGGATCTGTTGGCCACGTGTCAGATGTTTGCGCAGTCGGAGAGCATGTCGGCCTGGTGGTTCCAGAGGCTTCTGGGCCTCATGGCCTCGTGCATATTGGCTCTTCCTCTTGCTCGTCTCAAGATGAGGCGGACTCGGATGGCTCATCGGAGTTCTTGGCGTCAGGCTCTGGACCCGGACTCCAAGCTGATAATGATTCTGGCTTCCATGAGAGTGGACCTGGAGGGTGGTCGTCTCAGCAACCTGTCGTTGGGTGTGGGGTTTCAGTACCCAACCCCTATGGTGACGGTCACGACGGACTCCTCCCTTCTAGGGTGGGGTGCGACGTTGGATCTTCAGGTCTCGGATCTCTGGTAGCGTCAGGACAAGCTCCTCCATATAAATCATCTGGAGCTTCTGGCGATCTTCCTAGCGCTCAAGGCTTTCAGACCGATCGTTGCCAACAAAGTGGTCTGTATCCGCACGGACAATGTGGTGTTGATGTATTACATCAACAAGCAAGGGGGAACCATGTCTTCTCACCTGTCCATCCAGATTTAGGAGTGGGCTGTTCTTCATGGTGTCTGGCTGTTTGCAGTACACATCCCGGTCCAGCTGAATGTCATGGCAGATGCCCTCAGCCGGCGGACAATGGTCAGCTACAAGTGGGAATTGAAGGCGGAGGTCCTCTCATGGATTTTCCTGTGTTGGGGCACACCCAAAGTGAACCTCTTCGCTACGAGCGCAAACAAGAAGCTTCCTCTGTATGCCTCCAGAAGCGGGCTGGGAGCCTCCTCTCTGGGGGATGCTCTCGAGATTCCATGGCACAACATGAGGGCTTATGCTTTCCCGCCTCTGCCTGTAGTTCCCCCGGACAATTTGCAAATTGAAGAACTCGGTGAATTGTCGGTGTATCCGCCGATCTTCTTCACCAGGGGGAACAGCAGCTGTGGCACCCCTCCCCACAATCGCTCGGCATGGTGCCTGAGTTCGTCTTTAGAACATCTTAATTTGTCTGCGGATAACATGCATATTATCCCGGCAGCCAGAAAACCCTCGACTAGGTCCCAGTACAGAAGCAAATGGCTCAGGTTCTGTCATTGGTGTTTAAGCTAGCAGTTGGACCCAAGGGGGGGGGGGTTACAATTGACACAGTGCTGTCCTTTGTATCCTTCTTAGTAGAGTCGGGCATCCACGTTCTGTCATGCAGAACTTCTTTCAGCGGTTACCTTTCTACGGACCAATGCTCTTACTCTCTGTGTAACCCAGTGGTTAAGAGGCATTTTGCTGGCTTGACGCGCCTTTATCCACCGATTCGTAGTCCGCACCCGACATGGGATCTAAATGTGGTCCTGACGGCGCTGTGCCATAGACCTTTCGAACCAATGGCCCCAGTGGACCTCAAGCACCTGTCATGGAAGGTGTCCTTTTTGGTCGCCGTTACTTCAGCAAGGCAGGTGAGTGAGCTCCAGGCTTTGTCGGTGGAACATCCCTTGGTCTTTCATAAGGATAAGGTGGTCCTACGGACAAATCCTGCTTTCCTGCTGAAGGTGGTATCTGAACCAGTTGATCTCCCTGCCAGTCTTTTTTCCGAACCCTGCCTCAGGGGCAGAAAGGGTTCTGCATTATCTCGATGTCAGAAGGGCTCATACGTTCTATCTGGACAGAACATCTGAGTTTAGGAGTTCTCAACTGTTTGTGACCTTTGGTAACCCGCAAGGTAAGAAGGCATCTAAGGCGACTATTTCTCGGTGGATCGCCGCCTGCATTATGGAGTCTTACACCGTCCAAGGGCTGAAGCCTCCTAAAGGTATTCATGCACACCTGCTGCAGGGCAAGGCAGCTGCGGTTACCTTTCAGAAATATGTCCCCTGGGAGACCATCGCAAAGGCGGCTACTTGGGCCTCCCCATCTGCTTTTTGTAAGCATTATTGTCTAGACATGAGCTCAAGATCTGATGCTCAGTTTGGTCAGGCTGTGCTGAAGAACCTTTTTCAGTAAGGTTTTTTTTTTTTCCACCCACCCATAGTTCCTGTAAGGAGTGCTTGGGAATCTCCCATACATATAGAGGAAAGGGGACGGGATGTAGGAGTATAACCAAGTTACTCACCGTAGTGACCACCTTACTCCTAGTCCATAGTCCCCTTTCCTCCATACACCCGCCCGCCGTCCCCTCTAATAAGGTTCCTCTGTTATTGCTAAGAGGTCTTGGACCTGGCGATAGCAAAGGACTGATGGGCGATGCGTGGGGCGGAGCCGAGATAGGCAAGGTTGCGGCCGCGTGCCGGGCTCCGTGCAGGAAAGAGAGGAAGGACAACATTTTAGCAAAATCTTTGGATGCTTTTTACAGAGTGCTCCGGTCCCGTCCCACAGGACAGAGGAATGTCCCATATGTATGGAGGAAAGGGGACTATGGACTAGGAGTAAGGTGGACACTACGGTGAGTAACTTGGTTAATCTCCCAGTCTGCTGAAGGCTCCAGAGCTGCTTCCAGGCTCCCAGGTGGATTTGGAGCATTACATTGAAGGCTGTGGAATGAACGGCAGCACAGAATGTAATTTTACAGGAGGAGCTTTCAGGCTGGAATTGAGGGTCCGAGTTGTCCCCTGGATCAGATCCGCTTTGATCTCCCTCTGGTATGCGGGCCCAGAAGTGATGGGTGCTGGTATGAGAATCCTACAAGATCTATTACAGCTACTGAATATCGCATGCCATCCGCCTTAGTAGCTTGGCATAGACTTGGTATAGTTCTACACTGTCATCCTGCTTTGCACTGCTGTCATCCTTCTTCCTTTACCATCTGCTGACCACGGGGACGTTTGCAATGTCCATTGATGAAAGCGCTGTGAAGAACCGGACCACTGCCTGAGGTTGACCTATGGCAGAGTAGAGGACTTTACATGTGGGTCATGCTGGGGCAGCCCAGGCCCCACTTGTGTATCACAAAGGTTGTGGGCCTGTCAACACTGCCTGCTAGAAGTAATAGAGGGATTTATTTTTATTTTTGAGAGTAGTAATCTAGAATGATGTTGTTTGGGGGTCCATGGCTGCCGGGTCACAGATGAGGGTGCTCTAGTAATTGGACTCCTGTGAGCTATGGGCTCTGCTGTAAGCTTCTAGCCACTCATGCTGATGTCACATTCTGGGCTGCTGAACTCGGGTGTCTTTCACCTGCACCAACTGATTTCCCCCTCACCCCCACACTGCCAGGAAGCAAGTACAATTGCCTTGGTTCATCAAAAGGGATCATTGTTCTCAGAGGGTATCCCAGACACTCTGATCTACCAGATAGGAGAGCCCCCCCCTGAAACCAGTGATGGTGAAAACTTTAAATCAGTCAATTTATACGTGAGAAATAGATGGCATCAAATTCTGGACTGTCTTGCTGTGAAGATTTAGACTTCAGTGCGAAAACTGAATGCCTCTGCACTAGGATGGTCAAGACAGAACAGAGAATAGGTTCAATGGAAGACTCAATTCAGCGATTGGCGTGACAACAGTCAATGTCAATCTAGATGAAACCGCATTTACATCCTTTGTCATCCCGAGTTCACTACAGTGCAACTCATTGAGATCTTCCAGGAAATTAACCCATCCAAGATTCTTGGCGGAAAGAGCACATGGGCCTTGACACCCTCCCTCTGTGGCTAGTGTTGGGGTGCAGCATTTCTTATCTTGGTACCCTACCACTTAATGTGGTGCTCTGTGGCAAGGGCCTGCATTGTACAGCAGTCCCCTTCCCTAGAGACTCTAACACCTTATAAGGACACAGATATACCCCTCCTAGAGCCTCCTTTGTCTCCACATAGCGACACCGCCCTTGTAGGATGGGCCAGAAACAGGAAGTCTGGCAGCGAGGACTTGGAAGTCAGTCGAAGTGCACCATTGGTTCCACTTGGCGAGTCCTTTACACTTGTGCTACAAAGCTACGTTTCTCAGTAAAGAATTGACTTCATGCCAGAAGGACTACTAGCATGCAGTCCATTTGCACTTGGATCCTTGACCTTTGGACGTGGGGGTTTATCTACTTTGGTCTTTTTTTAAATCACATTTCTTTGAGCCCCCACAGACTATAGAAACAGACGCCCAAACCCCTAGGATTATATAGCAGCTTGTGATCCATAGGATGAAGGGCAAGCCTTAAGGACAGGTGCGCCACACTATACATAGGGAGCCTGACCCTGATCTGAATTACACTAGCCACTCTGTTGCCCCCACTTTTATAGTCCCCTGGGGAATACTGGTCCCAAGCTCTTCCTTTTTCCCTCAGATATGGGGGGGGATCCCAAATGATAGTCTTCACTACCCAGTGTAAAATACACGTTTCCCACAGCGTACAACACAGAGCCAAGATAGCATTTACTGTTGTGAACCTGAACCAAACGGCATTAGTTTGGCCCCACCCTGCTTTTATACAGGCAAACCCCTCCAACACATTTTTACTGCTGCCCTGGCATCCATGTTCTTGGACAATAATGCCCCACTGCCACAACGCTGGAACCAAGTTTTAGTTCTCTAAGCTATACAGACCTGGGATTCAAACATCTGCAATGGATTTGCTTTTTCCTTAACGTAAGGAGCCACCCCTGTTGGTGGATGGTTCAGACTTACAGCCTGATTCATGGAATTATTAGCGTGAAAAACGCAGATTTGCGCGTCTTTCTGCCCGAAAATCCCTGTTTGAATTATGGGGATTTTCAGGCAGAAAGGCGCGCAAATCTGCGTTTTTCGCGCAAATAATTCAATGAATCAGGCAGTCAATCTCATGCCCTATCGCACGTCAGACTGTGCACGTGCGTGTGACATGCCCCCCAAGAAGCTGTTGACTTCATGACATCAATTTACCCTACTTCACATTAGGAATTCCATGGCTCTGATTCCCTAACCCCACAATTGACTAGAAGAACAGAACATCTTGGTTAGGTGAGCACTACCGCCTCACCCCTCTTGCATAGTGCAGGCCTCAGATTCCACTCTTCAGGTGGACATTCATGAAAGAAGGGTCTTCATGGCAATCCACCCTGCTGACATCTTTCAGATAGTTTCAGTGGAATACTAGGAGTACCAATATGTCTTAAGTGCCATATGTGCAGAGGCGCTTCCCCCACATCATCCCCATGAATGTGGAATAGTACTAATAGTGAGGGTTCAAAGTCCCTATAGTTGCACCTATGCACTCACTGAAAAGAATGCCCTATTGAATCAGTACAATGAAGGGAACCTCACCTCAGAACACCTTCTGTGGGTGCCCCCTACTTTTCATAATGAAGGAAGATGGGACTGGACTCAAACCCTGTGTAAACTATTGGCAACACATCAACACGGGGGGAAAAAAAAGAAGCTACTTGCTGACTCTTATTCAAGTGTTGATAAACCAAACCAGGCATGCTTGCGTCCATACTAAATTAGACCTGAGGTGACATGTAACATGGTTTACATTTATATAAGCATTCTATGGAAGATAGCATTTTACACCCGCTTCAGG
Source organism: Ambystoma mexicanum (assembly GCF_040938575.1). Taxonomy (NCBI): domain Eukaryota; kingdom Metazoa; phylum Chordata; class Amphibia; order Caudata; family Ambystomatidae; genus Ambystoma; species Ambystoma mexicanum. The sequence goes on along the minus strand of NC_090928.1, from coordinate 964,986,845 downwards.
CATTCCACATTTCTGCTAATGCCCTTTGGGTTGTGTAAGACCCTTGCTCCTTCCATCATTTTATCAATTAGTTGTTCCCTGATATTCTCAATGTACAAGTCATCGACTACATGGACAACATCTTAATCTTCCCTGCTGACAAGCAAAATGTGAGTCATGTTAGGAGGTTATGACCCTATATGTAAAACCATTGAAAAACTGTGGTCATGCTGAAACGGTGGCATTCTTGGGAGCCATTCACTCGCCCAGTAGTGTAGAAATGAGCAAACCAAAGATCAAGACGATGGCGGGTTGGCCCAACCCTAGAAACCCTTACGTGTTACAGAAGTTTCTTGGGATTGTCAACTTCTACAGAGATGTCCTCGCTTACTATTGACAAACCATTCCTCCTCTAACTAGACTTCTTTAAAAGAGTACTCTATTTGGCATCAAGACAGACAAGTGATTTACCACGGCTTCATATGCGCTAAGATGTGTTTGTGACAAAATTTACACAGGCTCCACTATAAGACAATTGACAGTCAGAATACGAGAGCATATGACCAGTTTGGGCAGTCAGGATCCAAAGCTCCCCCTAGCTATACATTGACAAACTAAACATCAAACCAGTAATAAAGAATACATTCGCTTCATTGGTTTACAAAAAATAGCTAAAGGGAAAAGGGGTGGCGATATAGTTCTCCATTTGAGACGAATGGAAGCTAAATGCATTTGTTTTTTCCGTTGTACTAAAGATGGTCTCAATTGTGACAATGAGATGCATGTTTTTCTGTAGAATGTGATAATTTGTATAAGCAATTTACAATTCTTAAACCACCTCTTCATATACACTACAGTGTTGGGTATGAAATTTCACCAAATGAGTATTATAGTCTGGACTTTGTGGCAATCAATCAACATACACTACTATGTTTCTCGTTTACTTTGAGTTTACCAATGTGTATTATAATGTTTGACTGAGTTAATTACAAAAAGAGTATCTCTAATTAAGTGAACGCTAAGTGGCAAGGGCTCTATCAAAGACAGCTATGTTATAAGCATAAATATGAAACTTTATCATGTTGTCTGGCTTGGCAAATCAGCAGTAGACTATTTAAAATATGGTTCAGAACCGGCTGCTTTTGTTTTACAATAACACATCAGTGCAACGTAACAGTGAGTAGAAATGTGTATATTGGAATTTTCCATCTCTTTCTCTTAAAGGTGCGATCAAGTGGCAACTAAAGTGACAACAGTCTTTCAAAAATTATCAAAACACATTTTAAATTACAATAATATATTTTGAATCTACAACAATTCACTTATTTTTGTTTTTTGTATACCACTATTTGCGAGGTTTCATATATTTACATCTGTATAGTGTCCGAAGAGTCACTAAACACGCAGGTTCCAGAAGGTAGCGTGTATTGCCACAGGGCATGCGTGTTAGCGCAGTGATCAAGAATGCAACGCACATGCACGACAGCGGTCAACATGAATACCAATCATAAATCCACGCGCATAGCAGAGACAGCTCCATAAGGAGGGTCTGAGCACCCGCTTTTGCAATTAGCAACATCAAGTCTCGTTCAGGGATAGAGCCTTTTTAATTGGGTGAGTGGCGTGACGCAAGCAATCCTCGACTACATGCACACAATATAGATACACCATTTTGCAGATAGTCAAGATTATATTTATTTTTTCATTGCCAGGTTCGCTGTTATTACATGTACCCGAACGGCTAGCAGTTAGCTGTAAAACACGTCAAGCCATCATAACGTTGCTTATTTAACGCAAGTTGCACACACAACAAAATGCCGTCTAGAGTGAGTACAAGTTTAAGTTCATGCTTCATTCTAACAAGACCACACTATTATTTATCATTAGATCGGTAGTAACTTTCACCACGTTTTCTATTTAGAAATGCATCAACATTTAATTGAGAAAAGTGTGCAGCCGTGTAAGAGCACGCACCTAGAACAAGATAGATGAGTTCTCTTTCAGAACATAGAACATCACTCCTGTATGATAACGGGTATTGAAAGACACTATTTATTTGCACATTTTATGAGTCACTGCGGGTGTCTAGCTTTGCAGCATTTACCTTTCTTGGAATGCAACAGATAAAAATTAAAGCAACTTAGAATTTTGAATATAGCTTATCTGTTTTAGCAATGGGCACAGAGAGACAATCACGAGTGTTTAGCATAATAATACGCCCCATTTTTGTATTTGATTTCTATCACAATAATCTAACCTTATAATTCGGGCGGGGCTTTAAGTCTTGTTGTCACTTCAGTTCGCTCTTCACTAAAATGTAATACTGCAAACCATTGATATTCATTGATTATGTTTCCATTATACAACATTTCTAAACATAAAACAACTGTTTTTTTTTCTTCCCTCTTCTGGTCATTTCCTTATCTCCTATGTACTCCGTGATGAAATTTTGGTATGCAAATGACTCCTGTTTAATTTTCTTAATTTCAATTTTGACACTGTTTCTGTTTTCCTTTTTAATGTAAATTAACCATGATCTGTTTCGTGATATAATGTCAAAATATTTGTTACTATGCATTCTGATATCAGCCTTTAAAACGACTCTTTGTCGAAACACGTGTCGGCTGATCAACAAGCACAATATTATACTGTATAAATTGAATATATATATACAACTTAATGTGTTGGCTATTTACTCTAGAACTTCTAGAAAATCTAACAATTTTAACATCATTTAGTTCTATTGGGTAGAGCGCGACAACAGCATCATACCCGTATCAAAGATTCCACTAACTCTGCTATGCATTGCACACCAGTGTTTTTCAGCCTGATGCGCTTTCCATTCTCCAAAATTACATACATTTGATGCTGTGTAATCTAATAAGGACCATGGAGACCGTCAACATTTCTTCAGGTATATTTATTAAAGGACAATTGCAATAATAAGATGTGTGGAGAGTGCCTTCACCAAATGCACTATCCTTCCTCTTCTACCACTCCACTGCTTTCCCTAGTACCCTCCCCCCATCCGTCCCACTCTAGAACACTCACACACATTGCAACATCCATCCCTTAATTAAATACAAATATCTATTTACACCACGCACCTCCAGTGGCCGAAGTGAGCGGGAATTGGTCGGGAGCGGAATTCCACTACTTTTATCTTTACTGTTATTAGTTTCCCTACTTCTTTCAACCATTTTCACCCATTCTAGAACTGTTCTTTGTAAAGTTAAAGCATATTTCTCCACTTTATCACCCAATAGCTGTTTCAACTCACCTGGCTGCCAAGCAGCATGACTGCAACCCTTGCAAAATGACTTGTACGTTGCTCCGGGCTGGGGTCACAGTTCCACTATTCCTTTTGGTACATTTCTACCGCTGCACACCTTCCTTCATTATTTTGTAAATATGAACAACACATTTCCATCTCTCGCCCGACCTTTGTAGTTTCACCACTCCCTCCAAATTTCACACTTGGCAACCACAAAATCTCACTGCTGCACAGACACTTTCCACTTGCATAGCATCACTGTACAACACGTCTCCCTTAGAACACCCTTTATTTGAACTCTTATTCAATCACCTCTCCTCACTTCCAACCCTTTCATGCCTTTCCTCACATCATTCCTTTACTTCACTGTCTCTGTGTAAAATATGCACCTTCTCCTTACCTCCCCCAAAATCTACCTCTTTACTTCTAGTCCGCCTAAGCCAGGCTGGACCTACATGAGAATTTCCCTTTTGCCCTCTCATGAGCTTAAATGGAACCTCACCCGTCAACACATGAGCCAACATCCTCAGCCCTCTTGCTTTCTCTTCCACCACATCCTTGTGTCTTTGCCCACACAATTCAGCCATCCTCGCAGCCTCCATTATAAACCTATTACTCTTTCGACAGCACCATTACAAGCTGGGTGATACAACGATGTCCTTTAATACTAAACCCCACACACTCTCAAATAGTCTTCCATCACCTTTCCACAGAACTGTCACCATTATCTGTAAACAAAAAAATCGGATACCCCTCCCTTCCGAATATATCCTTCAAAAACCTCTCGATCCTGCACAAACACATTTTAACTCCATTCGCTGGAATAACACTTCTCCAAACACTATAATGTATTTTCCACAACCACCTCCAACATCAATTTTCCCCAAAATATCTATCGCCAATGCTTACTATACATTCCGAGGAACATCAAAACAAATCATGGGCCTTGCACATGCACAGAATCTCTCTCCACTTTTCTCACATTCCAAACAAATATCCAACTTTCTTTCTCCCAACCCATTTAGATCTGTCCACCAATAATCCGCCTTTAGTACCCCTTTTGGTTTTGGAAATGCCAATGTGCCCCACATGTGCCAAGTCTATCCATCTCTCACTTAATCCAACTGGAACAACAACTTTTCCTGATTGATAAAGTATCTTGTTCTCTATGCTCAACGCTTCACAAACTTCTCAATATATACCGTCACATCTCCTGCCATCCTATCTTTCTCCAGCATGGGGTCTGGCATGGATTCACATGCTCATGAATATTCCCCGTCGTCAGGCTGGGAATCCTCGGTAAAAGAAAAAATCAGTTTCAGTTTCATTTCTGAACTGTCTTTCTCCCAATCACTGGTCTCTGGGTCATAATGCCCCCAGCCAATGACTGCACTCTACCTAAGCCCCTCCTCTGGCAGCCATCTTCAGATTTTTACTGCACGTTCAAGTGTTGGGAGTCCTCGTACTTAGCTCTCGAGCTTTTACTGCGTATTGCATTTTTTCAAAGAGTTTACTCTTATTTTTTCAGTCAAATCGAGCCTCCAGCTCCACCAATTCATATTCCGATTAACGGGGACCCGTTTTGGAATTTTCTATGCCCCTCAAGGGTAAAGTTTCGGCGAATTTCACTTCTTGGAGGATTCCGGAAGATCTTTGAGGCCTACCCCGTGTGGACATGGCTCAAGACAAAGGAGACTCGACACCTGGATCCAAGCTGTTTAGGATCTGCTCTGGATGTGGACTACAGAACGTCTTCAAGGAAGATGAGAACTCTTGGTGTCTCTACTGCCTGCTCTCTGACAAGTCGCACATGGAGGAGGACTGTGCGTTCTGCAAGAACATGTACGTCTGGACCACGAAAGACCGTTGTAAACGACTCGCTGACTGGCTGGAGGCGAAGAGCCGGGCACAAGTGAGAAGAAGTCTGAGCGGTCTTCTAAGACCTTTGAGGGCGCTGCAGTGACAGGGGCCCAACAGAAGGCAAAGCACTGCAAGTCTGCTTGGCACCGGGAGCGCCGTTGGCTCCTCGGCTGCCAGGCTGGGCGCAAAGTCACCAACGCCGTCAACCATGAGCCAACACTCCGGCTCGGTGAAAAGGAAGTCTGAGAACCTGGGTAAGATTCGGGAGAAGCCCCGGCCGGTCCCGTCGGAGAAAGCCAAGGGGGAGCGAGGCGGTGACCCTCCCCCCACGGTGAAGGCCGCAGATGCGCCTAAGATCCTGAAGGCCCAGATTCACCTGGCTAAGTCCTCGATTGAGGGAGTCGTGGCGTCCCTGGCAAAGCCCGTGGAGGCGACCCCAGTAGATACGACCTCCAGGCCTAGTTTCCCTGCCATCCCAGAGGGAATCGTCTTTCCAACCGATCGAAAAGACCCCCGTGAAGCCCTGGGCCGAGGAGGAGGGCGGGCGCAGTAGTCCTAGCGGACTCAGATACCTCCTCCGAGGAAGAGCTGTCTGTCATCAAGTCAGTCCTGGACACAAGGTTTGACGAAGTCAAGGCCTGCGGGAAGGATCCCAACGAGGCTGACATGGAGAGCGAGGGTGGAGCTGACAAAGAACGGCAGGTTGACGAGGAACCAGAGGAATCCTTGCCTCTGCCGACACTCCCGTCTCAACCGATGCCACCACCGCCGGACAGGTCGGAAGACATCTTGCTGGCGCTGCACACCCTGTGCACAGAGATGAGGACAGGTTTGCCCTTACCTCCGACGGACGATCCAGCGGCACCTGGACCGTCCTGGAGTCCTCCGAACAAGCAGAGGTGAGTCCGTCCGTCCCCACCCTTCCATCCTTCAACTCCTTCCCCTCCACCGAGGGATGAGACGGAGACTAAGACGGGGACGGACGGCGACAACGACAGAACGGATCTCCCATCGCCCCCTCCCCGGGCTTCCCCTTCTGACGAAATTGGCTCGTTTCACGCCATGATCCGCCAGGGTCTCGGAACTCTTCCAACTATGCCCCGAAGAGCAGAAGGAGGGATTCCTTTATCAACGACGAGAGGCCAAGAGGAAGACCGTATTCTCAGTCTCGCTGTTGGACAACATCTGGGATGAGGGACTGTCCCTTCTGAAGAACCCGTCCACGGCCACTGCGAAGAGAGGCTGGTACGAGAAGAAGTACCGGGTCCCAGATTCCGCTCCTATGTGCCTCAGGGCCCAGCCGTCTCCAGACTCGGTAGTCTCCGCAGTGGCCAAGAAGAAATCGGCAGGGGCGACGGCATCGACTTCCACTTCCCCGCCGGACGGCGAGGGGATGAAGCTGGACGCCATGGGATGTCAGGTCATCTCGTCGGCAGCGACGACCATTAAGGCGGCCAACGCTTTCGCTATCGTGTCCAGCTACGATGGGGAGCTGTGGTTTAAAATTGCCCCCCTCCTGTACTTCCTCCCGGACGACAAGAGCGGAAGCGCTCGAAATCCTGCAGGAGGGCGAGATGGCTTCTTACCAAGCCACTACTGTAGCCACGGACATCGCCGACACCGGTTTTCGCCAGATGGGTAACAGAGTTTGCCTTCGCCGGCACGGATGGCTCAGGGCCACCGATTTCCATCAGGACATACAGACCAGGGTACTGGGCATGCCCTTCGGCGGGAACAACCTGTTCGACAAGGCAGTAGACTAGTCACTGCAGGCCATCAAGGCGGACACCAAGACGACCCGTGGCTTGGGCATGTTCCATCTGCAACGGCCATCCTTTCGGACCTCTGGAGGCAAGTCTAAAGGTACCTCCAAAGGATTTGGCGACAGCTCTTCGTCGTAGCATCAAGCAGCCCGTTCTTCATCGCAGAAAGCCTACAGGGGCCGCAGCAAGGCCGGTGGACATCATCGTCGCCAAGGGGCCCAATGTGGCAAGGCCTCGGCAAAACAGGACTGGACCGGCTGGGATGTCTGGGCCCCACCCGAGCACCCCGGTGGGAGGCCGGCTGATGAACTTTGTTGGGGTGTGGAAATCCATCTCCACTGACCGTTGGGTGCTGGATGCCCTGGCCCACGGACATACTCTGGAGTTCCAAAGGAAGTGTCCCCACTTTCCACCGGTGGCCAGGAAAGAAAACCACAGTCCACAGCTGCTTCTTGAGGTACGAGCAATGCTGGAAAAGGGCGTGATAGAGCTCGTCCCGTAGAGGCTCTGGAGTATACTTGTGGTACTTCCTCAGCCGAAAGAAGACCGGCGGCTGGCGGCCCACCCTAGATCTCCACCGCCTCAACAATAACATCAAATCCCAGAAATTCCGGATGGTCACCCTTCAGCATGTGCTGGGACAGCTGGAAGAAGGGGACTTCTGTCGTCGCTGGACCTGGAGGATGCATACTTCCACATCCCCATATGCAAGGGACACCGAAAATGTCTGCGCTTCGTGGTCCAAGGGCGGCACTATCAGTTCAAGGCACTGCCCTTCGGTTTGAAGTCGGCGCCAAGGGTCTTCACCAAGTGCCTGGCGCCGGTGGCGGTGCGGCTGACCCTGCAGGGGATCCACGCTTACCCCTATCTGGACAATTGGCTCATCTGAGCGAAGTCAAGGGAACTCTGTCGACCACACAGCAAGGACTGTCCACCTGCTCACGGAACTGTGGTTCTCGATAAACTATGCAAAGTCCTGTTTGGTGCCATCGCAGGACGCCCTGTTCCTGGGAGCCAGGCTCAACACGGTGACACAGCTGGCTTCACCATCGCAGGAGAGGATAAAGGCCATCCTGGGCAAGGCATAACGGCTGTTCACAATGGAAGTTGCCAGGGTGAGGTCCATCAAGTCCCTGCTCGGCATAATGGCGTCATGCATATACCTCGTACGGCTGTGCAGGTTGTGGATGCGGCCGCTGCAGGCGTTCCTCGACGCTCGGATACAAGTGATGGTAAGCTTCGAGGACAAGATCACCCTCAACAAGACTTTCCGACAAGCGATCCGGTGTGGGGCACCTGTGCATATCTTGCGGCGGGCATGGACTTCCAGACCCCAGCCCATCAGGAAACTGTGACAACAGACGCCTCCCTGGAGGGATGGGGCGCGCACACTGGAGATCTCCACACAAGAGGCCTTTGGCTCCCGGAGGAGAGGGAGCTGCACATCAATGTCCTGGAGCTCTGAGCCGTATTCTGGGCTCTCGGGTCCTTCCTTCCATCCCTCAAGGGCAAGGTGGTACGGGTCTTCACCGACAACACCACCACGATGTTCTACTTCCGGAAGCAGGGGGGGGGGGGCGCACAAGATCCACGGCTCTCTCCAAGGAAGCGCAAGATCTGTGGCACTGGGCTGTCACCCAAGGGATGTTCCTGGTACCCTTTCACCTGGCAGGAGTGAAGAACACTGTCGCCGACTCACTCAGCAGGGAGCTGCGCTCTTGCCATGAGTGGGAGCTTCGGCAGGATCAGGTGGATCTCCTATTCCAACAGTGGGGCAATCCCCAGATCGATCTGTTCACGACGGCGGTGAACACCAAGTACCGGAGGTTCGCCAGCAGGTTTCCCCAGCCGAGGTGCATGGGGGACGCATTCTCCTTCCCCTGGGACGACCTGTTTCTCTATGTATTCCCACCGTTGCTGTTGCTTCTGCGACTCATCCGTCAACTCGTACGGTCCAGGTGCAGGATGATCCTCGTTGCACCGGTGTGGCCTAGAAAGATATGGTTCCCGGACCTTCTGGACATGTCAGCGTCACCTCCAGTCAAACTGTCAAACGACGCGGATCTTCTCGCCACGAAGGAGGCGCGATCCTGCTTCACGACCCAGGATCGCTGAACCTGCAGGCCTGGCTCCTGTAGCACTAGAGTTTGGAGGCTACGATATCCCGGCGGACTGCAAGGAGGTACTTGCCAACATCAACCTTCCACGGATTACGGCCCCTCGAGTGCTGCCGTATTTGACGTTGCTGGCCAAGGCGAGGCTGGTGCATGCCTCCATCAAAATTCATCTTGCGGCTATCTCCCGCTACACCAGAACTCCAGGGCGATCATTGCTGTGGTCCCACCGCCTGGTGAAGAAGTTCATGAAAGGACTGTTCTGCTCGCGCCAGTGAAGGCTCCGGCCCCAGCGTGGGAGCTCAACGTGATGCTGACCAGGCTCATGGGTCTGCCATTCAAGCCTTTGCATTTGGCGCCGCTGACATTTCTATCGTGGAAGACAGCGTTTCTTGTGGCCATCACCTCTGCACGACGTGTGGGAGAGATCCAGGCCCTCTCCTGTAAGCCCCCATACCTGATATTCCACGAGACGAGGGTAGTGCTGAGGACGCATCCCTCCTTCATGCCCAAGGTGCCGTCGGACTTCCATCTCAACAAGTCCTTGGTGTTGCCTGTTTTCTTCCCGTCGCCTTCATCTCCGGCTGAGAAGACTTTGCACTCGCTGGATGTGGCTAGAGCGCTGAAGTTCTACGTGGACTGCACAAAGAGTTTTCGAAAGACATCACAGCTGTTTGTGAACTTTGGCCCTGTGAACCAAGGAAAGGCCCTCTCCAAGGCTTCCATTTCCAGATGGCTCTCCGGCTGCATCATGCACGGTCACCGGTTGGCAAACTGGCCATTCCCTAGCCGTCCGAGAGCCACCTTCACGAGATTCTACTGCATTAACCGGGATTCCAGGGAGGAGTCCAGAGTTGGTCAAGCAGTGCTGCGCAACCTGTTCGCTTGAAGGTGAGCCTGATGAGGAGTTAAGAGATGCTTAATGTTGAGTTCTTGAAATGCTTAATGTTGAGCCTTGCCACCTCCCGTGGTTGTGTATGTGTGTACTGCTATGCATTTTTGTATTCGTGACCATTTGAATCCATGCCAGACCCCATGCTGGAGAAGGAACAAGTTACATACCTGTAACTGTTGTTCTCCAGCATGGGTCTGGCATGGATTCACATGCGAACCCTCCCACCTGCCCCTCTGTGGCTCTTCTCTTGGTCCTACTGCCACTGTACGTGCTACCAAATCTGAAGATGGCTGCCAGAGGATAGGCTTAGGTAGAGGGCAGTCATTGGCTGGGGGCAGTATGACCCAGAGACCAGTGATTGGTTATTAGGAGAAAGACAGTTCAGAAACAAAACTGATTTTTTTTTTCTTTTACTGAGGATTCCCAGCCTGACGACGGGGAATATTCATGAGCATGTGAATCCATGCCAGACCCATGCTGGAGAACAACCGTTACAGGTAAGTAACTTGTTCCTTACTCTGCCATTCCAATTGTAACCCTTGCATTGATTTAACAGTGTTTACATTCTCTTTGATTGCCTCTATCCACTCCACCATGCCTAACATTATTATGTTTCAGAAATATTTGCTCATCCCATTCATGACAAGCAATCGGCAAAGTAATGATCTTTTCCTGCAATTACCTTCACACTTAATGAATGGCACTGCATTCTGGCAACCCATCCTGTCAACAGTCCTGATACTTTATCTAGCCCTTTTGATTCAATTCCCCTTTGACTTAAATATGGCCTTTAAAGGATGATCCGTGAGCAGAACAAAATCTCCACCGCCCAATACATACCAACGCTTCCTTTTCAATTCACGAATATCTTTTCTCAGGACCCTTCAGAACCCGTGATGCATGTATAATAACCTTTTCTGAGAACACCGCTCCCAGTGCAACATCACTCACATCAACTGTAATAGTAGTATCTTCTGTGTGTCAAACAGGTGTAACGGAACCGCCAAATCTATTTCCTCCTTTATCTTGTGAAGCTTGCTCTCCCGTCACCAATTCCACTGAAAAACCACCCTCTTGCCCAACAACGTCCTCATTTCCAGTGACCTTTTTAGAATTCCACCATACCTAGAAACGAATGTAGCAATTTCATGTGTAAATGTTTGTGTTCCCTCTATCCTAAAAGAGATGCACCTTTATTTTTTACCCAAATCTTTCCAAATCTTTCTGTCCTTAAATTTAAAATGTCCTATAAAATATCCTAAAAGTTCAATGCGGTCCATATTGTACCCTCCTGGTTTGATACACTTGTGTATAGGTGCGTTATAAATGCCATATCATATCAGGCGGTGTTAGATTTGACGCCTTTCCTTCCAAATCCTTCTCAAACGCCTTCAGTTCTATTAAAGTCACATTCGCCCCACAGTCTGCCATCACCTACAGTGCCTTCGCATTTACCAAAACACTGTCATCTGGCTTTCACATTCTATGTCACATTCCACCATGTTTACTGTAAGTATCTCTGGATGTGTATTCTCTTCGTCTTTTGATAATGTGCTTGTATATCCGCTGATAACTGTATATTCTTGTGAAAATTCTTAATTCCTTGGAAACTTTGGCAGCAGCTTGCAAAATTACTCCATCGCTTGCATTTGGTACAATTCAACTTTCTTGCTGAGCATACAGGGGCACTAGCAAAATTATTCTTACTGCTGCATCGACCTCATGCACCAGCGTTTGAGGGTGCACTAGGTGTATGTAGACTGTTTCTGAAAACCAGCATGCCTTCCCCAACGTGATGGGTTGCCAACCGATTTTTGCCCCTGTAAACGTCTTTTCTTCTGAATCCACTTTGATAATTTAAGATGGAGTCTTTTTTTGTTTCACTTTATTTTTGTAGCATGTGCCATGGAGTGCTGTACTCTTTTCGCAATCTTCAACACTTCATCTAAGGATGGGTCATTTTTGAGCCATTGCTCCTCCCTAATACGATTGTTGCCACAGTGTATTATGAATTAGTCTTGTGTATGTTCATGTAAACTATTGCCAAAATTGTTACATACTCTTCTACTGTTTCTCCATCCTTTTGTGCACGGGTGCCAAAATTGTAATGTTCCAATGTGGTACTTGTCTTGGGATTGAAATGAAGGTATAACTTTAAACGAGCTGTCTCTCGTTCTTGTCATCTAGATTATACGCATCATCCGATACGTCAGGTAAGGTGTCATAAATCCGTTGGCCTTCATATCCAAAGAAATGCCTAAGTAGAGAAACGTTCCTGTCAATGGCAAAGCCTGTGGCACATATGGAACACACAAACCCCTTTTTCCATTGACTCCACTTCACCTTAGTATTCCAGGAGAATGTAAAAAAGAAAGAGGGGACCTGGCACGTTTTGCATGGCTATCGCTAGAATGAATTGTGGAATGTATTACCCCACAAGAACATAGAAATGTAATGTATGCAGCATAGTATATCCTTTCTTTAATTGTTTGTCTTTTGAAACAAACAACACAAGTATGGAAGCAAAGACAACCTCTGCTTTGCTCGCTCTGGAGGAGTCCGTGTGCTGGTGCAGACCTGCAGTATAATTCCTGCATGCGCTGCCTCTGTGTGCAGTTGTTTAATTGTGTTGCCAGGCAATGCTGCCGAGACAAGGAAGAGGTGTACCCCTGTTGTGCAGTTCTTTCCTAGAACTGTTGCTCCCCTTTGGCACAAGGTCACGCTCCGCTCGAGTGCTGCAGCACTTGTGGTGGACTCATCCCCCCTCACTGACCACTGTGAAGCTCCATGCAATACTGTGGGGAATTGGCCCTCTCCTGTATGGTCTGCACAGTAATGCCCCGCTCCAGTGACAGCACGCCATGTTGGAGGCACTCTGTCGTGTTCTGCTCCACAAACGTAGCTCTATGTAGGAGCTGAAACCGCTTGTTGTTAATGTAATAAGGACCTTGGGGACTGTTGCAATGTCTTCAGGTGTGTTTATTAAAGGCTAATTACAATAATATGCATAGAGAGTGCCCCCAAAATACCCTCCTTCCTCTTCCACAGCTCAACTGCTTGTCTTGGAACTTTCTCTCAATTGCGCTCTTCTAGAACACTCCCTCAAACATCCATCCCTTAATTAAATACAAATGACTATACCACATATAACAGAGCAAATCGAGGCAGCCTATCCTTCCTGACCAGTTATTACCCCTTTTGTGTGCACTCCTTCGCCTTTTACTCTTTCAGAAGGAGGTAATTGTAGAGCTATATAACGTTGAGCTATTCTATTGAGAAAGTGAGATGGACGGACCTAGAAAACACAGCCTCCTGACCACAAATCTGCTCCATGAGTCACAAAAAGACAGATAATTAACTTTGCTTGAATGCCGAACTATAGGTATGATTTTTGACTGAGCTATTTCCATCAGCTACCTGTCTTTTTATTTATTTATTTTTTTTAAATCCACTACATTTGAAATTGTCTTACAATCTGCTTCAGTGATGCCTAGATCCAGAAACTCTTGTCTTAACAGAGACCATACCAATGCATCTGACAGTGAGGCCTGCCATGAACATTGCTAGATAATATTCACTATTGCCAAATCGAATCCCTTTTATAGTTCTTCGATCTCATCATGTGTGCAAACGGCTCTATGGGGAAAGGACTCCAAGGAGAGAATAAATAACAAGGATGAGATCTCGGGAATCCATATCTACTCCCTGTTCAAGTGTTCTCCTTTCAGATAAACTCTGTTTTACTTTAATTCTTGTGATCAGGCTGACTTTATTGGCTAGAATCCTTCAAATACACCTGTCACCAAAGCTCTGTACCCATACTGCAAGATCCAGAACAGCCCAGTCCACCCTGTTGAATGCTTTTTCCCATGAAGGACATCTCGATACTCGCACATCCCGAGAACATCACCTTATCTAGGAGGTGGCCAATCTTCCCGACATTGTCAGTTTTGTGGTCCAAATACAAATCCTGGTTGGACTGAGTGAATCAAATATGGAAGGTTTTCTCAAGGTGAGAAGTGGCAATCTTAATATAGATTTTAACATCTGTATTTATTTGAGCTACAGGATGCATGTGCCACAGCATTATCAGTCTTTTCTTAGCTTCGATAACCTTTGGAAAGGGGTACAATGCTCTGCGAGAGGGGATGCTAGATCCCTGGAGGTCTAGTGAAAAATGGGCTGAAAAACCATCTGGCTTTGGGGCTTTAAGAAAAGAAATCGCACCAATCACCTCTTACTTCACAATGGGCAAATCAAGCCATTCCCTCTGTTTGGAAGAAGTCTTAGCGATGTTTGCCTTGTCTGTATGTGTGCTGGAATTCTGCATGTCAATGCCCTGCCGAATATATACGTTTTTAGCATTTATAGAGTAAGACTCTAACGTGCAGGATGCACTGGCTAGCGTTGATTGTGGGTATAAAGGTTTGCTGCACTCTAGATTTCAGTAACTTGATCAGATGCTAATCTAGCTTGTTACCCTTTTCCTAGTAATTTGAAGTGTTGACACTTGCCTTCTTACTTCCTACATTCTTGTGCGATCTGCGTTTCTCTAGACCCATTTGTTTTATAACAGAACTTGTAGACTCTCAGCTTTAATCTGTACGGCAACCATGCCTTTGCAATTTCATAATTTTCCAAAACCAGACTTCCCTCCTATTTTCTTAAATTCGTCCGATGTGACATTGTACAATGTAAGGTGGGGTATTTTCAGTGAGAAGTCACAGATATTACCCACCAGTTCCTCTACTACGAATCTATATTTAAATGCACATTGCGTTGGTCCAAGCCTTTCTAATATTAGGCTTTCCCTAAATTCTGCAGCCCATTTTAATAGGGCATTGATCAGCCATTGTATTGTTTCATAGTTAAGCCATCTTTATGATGGCAGTTGGTGAGCTGATGCATGTGGATCTTGGTTACATGACCTAAACTCCACCCCTTGTCAATCAGTGCAAATCTTTTGGTGCATTCTTGTTTTGCTGCTCTTTTTCCCTACTTAAGCAGCCCTCCCAACTCTTTTATTTAGCAGTTGGTGAGGTAGCCCTAGTGGATCTAGGTCATGTGGCCTAAGCCACACCCACCTGCTTAGTCCTACACCTTCCCTTCCTTTCCTATTGTATCTGTTAGATCACAGGGTGCTCACCCCCAGGTGCCTGAAGCGAAAGACAGACAAAGAAAAGGGCAATTCTTGTTTGGGCCAGAAGGACCCAGGACCAGAACTCTTGCTCCTGTAACATAAGATAAGGTCCCTCGAATGTGTGTTTCACCCCCCCCCCCCTCTCCTCTCTCCCACCAGACCATCATCATTCATCGCCAACCACGCTACTCACCAGCAACCTCACGGACAGCGCATTGCGACAACCTTAACATCATCAACATTGACCACATCTGCAATCCATCATCTACTACTACTACACAGAAACTGATGGTCCCCAATTTCGGCTCAGCAATCAACTACGCAGCAGGCACAGCCAACCACATCCACACACATGACTTGGACACCATCTTCATTACTGAGACCTGGATGAGATCCACCTCCACACAGTCATCCTTCCCAATGGCTACAGAATTCTACAACAAGACTGTCCAGAAAACATGGGCAGAGACCTTGCCATCATTCACAAAACATCCGCTCTTTTAAAACCCTTTCCTGCCACTTCCCCCCCCACTCCCCAACAAGCACAGTCTCTTTCAGACCACTGAAGCCCAACACCTCGTTCATCAGATACTTAGTCACCACTAGGTTGCTCATGCACACCAACAACCTCTTCCTCAGCGCTTTCAACATCCCTGTACACAGCATCCAGATGAATGAAGGACGATCTCCATTGCTTACCAGGGCACACTGAGCTTCACACAGAACATGCAAGACCCATCTCACAGGAAAGCTAATATCCTTGACTTTATCATGGCTCTGCCCACCCTGTGTCACAGCTTTCCCATCCCGCTTGACTGGTCGGACCATCTGGAAATCCCCTTTGACATCCACCTGTACCGCACTCCATCGGTATGATCCGCCAGCACATAGACGCCAATCCCAGAACTAACAGCACACATCCCATCTTGCAAAACCACCACTACCTGGACAAATCACTCACTGTGGAAAACATCACCTCCAGCCTAGCTTTCCTGAAGGCCATGTTGTACGCAGAAGACATCCTCCCTGCCCTGTACTCCTGACCCTTCCGACTGAAGCACTCCTCCTTTACGTGACAATAATCAACAGCTCCCTTACTAAAGGCACCTTCTCCTCCACCCTCAAGAACAGACGAATCCTCATGCTTCTCAAGAAATGAACACTGGACAAATTACCTCAAACTACCACTCCATCCCCCATCTTCCCTTATTAGGTAAGATTCTTAAACTCCTCCAACGCATTGAAGCCACCAACTTTCTTCAGTCCTACCAATCTAGCTTCAGATGCAGCATGTAAATGGCTACCACCAAGGTGATTAACAATGCCCTTTACATCCTCCTGGTTCTCATGGACCTGTCTGCAGCATTCAACACAGTTGACCAGAAGACGCTCACTGTCTACACCAGTGAGATCATCCTCGGCTGATTCAAATCCTACCTTGGTCACCGCCACCAATTCCTCCAAATGGATTCATACAGCGCACCAACTCTAACCATCACCTATACTATCTTGCAAGGATTCATCCTCTCCTCTGTGATCTTCAACCTTTCCATTGAACTACTCGGAACCCTCCTGGCTCCACACAACATCCATAAATACACAGATGACGTGCAGCTATACCTCAATATCTCCTCAATCAAAGACATCCACAGGCTCCAGGCTTCCCTCACATTGATCCAGTCCTGGATGTCCAGTGCTTACCTGAAGCTCATCAAGACCAAATTCGTACTGCTGACCAACAACAATGAACACCCTGATATACAGACCTGGCTCTTTGCTATGTATCTTGAGTGATTCACACCCTGTTAACCAGGGCCGACACCAACAAGCCAGATACCAAAAATAGATATAGTGGGAGGCTTATTATACTTTTTTTCAGGTTACATTTAACTGCATTGTAAAGTCTTCCATATTGAGGCTGTTCACAGCACTCTTTGAGCTTCCAATCAATTCTTAGAGTTCTCTGTCATCCAGATCTCTCATTAATATGCCCAGGTAAAGTGCTGCTGCTACCATACGTCCCAGTTCAAAAGCTGGCAAAAGAATGACAGTCGCTGCTTATTCCGTTGAATCCCCTGCATAATACTGATTGGCTGATGGTCTAGGAAGTTCCCAACCCTGATGGGAGGTGAAAAGAGCTGCTTCTGTCCCCGTTTTCCCCTTTCAGGCCACCCGTATGGTTTGGGATTTCTCTGTCCAGGTAAGGTATATATTTTATCCCTCCTCTGCCTGGGAGTTTGGCTAGTCTGAGTACTCTGAGGAGGTATAACTCTATCGATGTGCCCCTTAGAACTGAGGGAGGCTTCAATATATATGCCCAATGTTTTTACTTTCTCTAGGATGTCTATACAGTTTGCCTCTAGAGAGAGTCATGGATTTGTATTCAGGACTTAGTTTTGCGCTTGCCTGCGCAGAGCAAATGATCATGAACTCCGTCTTTGTGGGATTAAGGCACATCCAGTTCCTGCACATCCACTCTTGTATTGAGTCATAGATGGAGTTGAGCTGATCTGAGTTGCTCTTGTGATCACCAAATAGTTCAGTCACGAGCTGGGTGTCATCAGCATAATTGGTGAAATATCCATGCTGGATAATAAGTCACAGAACGGTTTCATATAGAGCACATGCTCCCTGTGGGACACCATATAGTATTTTCTCTGAATCGGAGAGCGCTCTACCCCAGCTTATTTATGATTCCCTGTTGCTCAACAAGGAGTTAATCTAGTCTCTGACCTCTTTAGAGCATTTCCCAGTCATGATAAGGCATCCAATAAGTGATCATGATCAAGCAAATCAAATGCGGCTGACAAGTCTAAAAGTACTAAAATACCAACTTTGCCTTTTTCCAAATAGTCAAGCATATGTGGCTGCAGGTCTAATAGGGAACTTTCCGTGCCATGATGAGTAAAAAAATCCAATGGCATAGGGTGTAGGATACCCAACCTTTCCAAGTGTTGTTGGAATTGGATAGATGCCACTTTGTCCACTACCTCCAGGAGAAACAGTGAATTTGTAATAGGATGTAGATTGTTTGGGTCCTTTGGGTTAAGGTTGGCTTTTCAACAGGGGTGTGATTGCTACCTGTTTTGAGTCTGGGACCAAACCATTGGAAAAGGACGAGTTCACAAAGTGAGCCAGAAAAGGAGCAAAAATGTTGGGGTTGCTTAAGATGAATTTAGAGGGCAGAATTTCTCCATGACAGTGGGTCGGGCACAAAGCTCTATGAAAGGAGCACATATCTGTGCTTTTTATTGGTTGGAGGTGAAAGTAGTCCACTGGTTCCTTTTTTTGTGACTGTCTTGTAGTTACTGCCTGTTTTCTCTGGTATCTCAGCAATTTTACCCCTTGCAGAGGTGATTTTATTTGGGCAAACGCTTGTTGCACCTCAATGCAATATTCCCTAGATGGTGTAAAGGCCTTTGGTTGAAGTAGAGGTTTTTCCAAGTTGCAGTATATTTCAAACAGTTTTTTGGATACATTCTCTGCTTTTTCTATTTTCTTATTTTGCCTTGCATCTAAACATTTCTTATTGTAGAGTAGAGCAGTCTTTGCAGTCCACTCTGCTGCAGTGCTCCAGTCTGTCTACAGTTGCTGTTGCCGATTTGTGGGAGGACCCCTAAATTCTACCAGAGACCGCAGAGTGGTCGCAGAGCTAGAACAGTCTTTGCAGTCCTTGTCAGAACTGCAAGGCTGCTAGCGAAATGCATTTGAACGCTCTACAAGAGCCGCTGCTGCCCTCGCCCGTGAACCTGATGAATGAAGAAGACTCTGAAAAAAGACGCCTAAGTAGCTCACGGACCACGCCGTCAACCTACGAACTTGTGCCTCCCCAGCAAACCGCCAGACCTCGCTTGCCATCGGCTTCGCCTTACAATCACATGGCCCCGCCAACCCAGCGTGAGTGGCGGGCAACCCCAATCTGCAAAATTGGCAGCGAACACCAAGGAGGAGCTCTCGGCTGCTGCAAATCCAGCAGCCCAGTTTAAAATCATGGAAAAAGTTGGCAGAGGCAACTCGCACCTCTCGAAAGAGAAGCTCCTGGCCTCGGAGCAAACCACTACAACCCTCGCTATGACCCCGTGTGGTCAACCCCCTGCTGAAAGTGGCCTATGGAAGGACGGACCGCAAGGGCAATCGCTACCGCAGGTTTAGCTGCCAAGCGCGTCTGAGAGGCGACAAACAACACAGATCCTACCACAAGCCTAACTGAAGACTCGCCTACCTTGGTCAGGCGGCCCGAGCGTCCACCAGTAGATGAGGCGGCGAGCCTCCAGAGTTGCGCGGGTAAGTGGAAGCTCTCAGGCAGCCTCAAGGACCCAGTGATTTGGGGGTTGTATTGAGGCCCCTCGCCCCGGCTCCTTGGAGCTGCCCAACGTACCGAGTCAGATTGGAGGCCCACGCCCATTGAGTTTGCGGCTCAGGTTCACGCAGCCCAAAACGCGGAGTCCCCACCCCCAGCGGGATGCAGCCTTCCCATCCAAGTGCAGCAAAGCGAACATCCATCCACAGCGTCTGAGGAACGCATGGACTCGAGCGCCCCTTGAGGCGTCTGAAAAGTTGTGTAAAACATACGCACCAGAAAAGAACTTACCGAGAGAAAAGTCTAAAGCCACACAAAGCAAGATGGAAAAAAATACCTCGGGGAGCACACAACCGGCACGTCTGAAAAAGAAAAGATTGAACAATTCCACGGTGTGTAAACAAAGAGTGCACTTATCAAACACATCACATCCCCAGAAAAAAATAAAATAAAGAAAAAGCTCCTGGGACAATTAAAGGAGAAAATAAACAAATCCGACTCTACTAAGAAACCCCTTCTAAAAAAACATTTTGCAATTCCTTGAAGGACTTTGTTTCCAGACAGGGGAAAAGAATACACAACGTTCTAGAAGAGCTAACGGATGAGATCCTGGAAGCTCTAATGGAACCTCTGCCAGCCCCCAAAACTCGCAAAACTGTGGTTAAAACTTGAGGACACAAAACAGAAAAACAAGAGTTCCCCTGGGTCTTCCCTCCAACTGTCGCTCAACGAAGATCCCTCAAATTTGCCACCATTAAATGAGGAACTCAAGTCAGACTCTAAGGCTGCATCGAATTCGAATTCTCAGGAACACAAAGCAAACGCTGAAGAAGCTCGACCCCCTGGTGAAATCATTCCGCCACCTGGCTACTTACCAGCAGCCGCCACACTTGGGGCACAAAAAAGAAAACTCCCTCCAAAACTGCCACTTTGAGCCCAAGATTAGATCCGCATAAGGGCGACGAGTCACACCACTCGCATACTTGTCCTGAGGCAGATGAAGACTGGTTGATACCAACTAATCCAAGTTCCGTCATCTCAGCCTCACAGCGACAAACAAATTTCACAAAAACACTCATTTGACCAACACACGAGCCTGTTCCAAACACGCCTGGCAGAAATCGCTGGCTTAACTGAATTACCTCCCAAAAAATGACATGCTGTCAATAATGTCTGCAGTTACAATCGCCTTACCCCCCTTAGGGAAACTGTATGAGGTTTTAAACGATACATTAAAGGACCACACAACCCATTTCGCACTGATGCACGCC
Source organism: Ambystoma mexicanum (assembly GCF_040938575.1). Lineage (NCBI taxonomy): Eukaryota > Metazoa > Chordata > Amphibia > Caudata > Ambystomatidae > Ambystoma > Ambystoma mexicanum. The sequence goes on along the minus strand of NC_090928.1, from coordinate 964,966,249 downwards.
AAATTGACCTACTTGGAAGGCTATATCACTGCCACAGAAAAAGCCTAAGGAAATACACGGTCCATCAGCGCCAGCAGACAGCTGTCGTGTAAATCAAGTCCCCCCCTCCTGGCCGGACCAGTAATCAACAATTAAACACTGCAAAGCAAACGGTCTCCCCTCCCCGTCCACCGCTCTTCAGATTTGCCAGTAGCCAACAAGACCTCCAAAATTCAATAACCCACCAAAAAGGGACAAAACGATCTCCTTTGCAAAAACCCAGACAAGCGGACCCCGCATGCATTGTTATTGGATCTCCAACAAAAGCCAGTTTGTCTCGGAAAGCCCCCTTCGTCCCAAAGGACTACCCTGAAACTACAGGTCATAAAAATACAAAAAAAAGATATGGTTGGGAGTACTCAAAGCCAAACCACCGCCTTAGAGAGGAAGTATATCGATAACTCAACAGCCATAACACGACAAAAACCGATCTCGCAAACATCTCAAACGCTTCCACAACCCCCCTTACAGAACTACCCAAGAACCATGAAAGACTTTTTGGCAGATGAAAACTCTATGAACATCACCTTAAATCATAAACCCGAAAGAGGGGCTAGTGAGAAAGCTCTTGAAAGTGAGACAGGAACAGAGCGGACAAAGAGAAGGCAACTGGAACCCAAAAATCGCAGACGAAATACCGAACAAACGCCCTCCCCACAATCATGGGAGAACTCTAGCACACCAAGAGGACCAGCATTCAACAAGAAGCAAGCCTCGCACACAACCTCACAACAGATACGACCAGAGACAAGATCTGGAAAAAGAACCGTGGGCAGAAGGGAGAGCTATTCATACCATTCACCTGGAAGAAACCTTCCAGCTAGTGCCTCAGGTTCTAAAGCGACAGGTCGTAAATACTCCCATCTTTCTCCACCACGCCGCCACAGGGATCGGACCTTCATCACCAGCGAGCAAGCTGGCACTGACAAAAATTCTCAAGCTAGAACAAATCCCAAGAAACTCTGAAGTTCTGACATTAAATCGTGGAACATTTATGAAGATTCTAAAAAACATCCGGGAATTCAAACACCTGAGATCAGACAACATTATCTTAGTGGAGCAGTACCACAAAGTGCAGAAAGCGAAAGCTTACCTCCACATAAAAGACGCCACAATAGCTTCGCCAACTAAGGAAGGCTTGGAAGACCTACTCCAAAGAGGGTACCTCCTAACAGAGTTTCCACCAAAATCATCTAATGCTGTCCAACAAACTACCCCAAGACCAGCGTCATCGCATAGGCGACATTACAGGTCAAAAACAGAATTGAACCGCTGGACAGACAGTAAATTGAAAAATTCAAATGAGAACGACCTCTCCAACCACCAAAATCACATCAGGGCTTCACCTCTTCCACCCTCAAAAAACATAAGGAAAGAAAAGGAGGCACATAAGTAGGAGCCGAGGGGGACGTGGCTTGATGGCTACGTGAGAGGACGTGCCCTGGTGGAGCTCACGTAGATCTGTCATTGATTATGGAGGAAATATGAAGATTTTTCGAAATTGTGCATACCTACAGTGCATCTAAGGACACGTGAACGCTGGGGGCATGCACATAGCACAATTTCAGCCCGAGTGATGGTGAGATAGAGAAGAGAGAGCTGCCGGACGGTACGAAGTGCCTGGGACCTGAGCGTCCACAAGATGGCCGATGGAGGACAAAGGATCGTAAACGCCACTGCAGGCGTTGAAGTGGATTCGACTGGCCGGCGAGGTGCACCAGGATGCCGGGCCCCGTTTGGATGCTGCCCTGTGTACCCGAATGACAGAGAGCCCCGCCGAATAGGCGGCAGAGATTGCGTCCCGTGGCCCACTAAGAAATATCGAAGGAGTTCGCCCGGGCAGCCTGATTGTGCAGAGCCAAAGGGGATCTCCCCTGCAGGTATAACTGACCGCAGAGCACACATCGTAAACATCGATCGAGTCCCCAGACAGAGTAGCAGCTCCGCAGCCCCCAAGTCAAAGGGGGGGCGGGATGGATTGGGCTGTGCCGCACCGCTGCAGTGGCAGCAGGGACGCCGGAGCCCAGCAGAAGCCGAAGCGGGCCAAGGACAGAGACACCTGGGACTCGCGGAGCTGGCGCACACCAAGTCCCGTAAACAGCGCTCTACTGGGCGTCGGGTCACTGGAGGACGCGCTGCATAGCACCGAAGGCGGAACAAAGTGAGTACCCTGCACACATATGAAGGCTCGCAGTGCAAGACCATAAGGGCGAACACGAACCCTGCGGAATATCTCTATTATAATAGCCATTGGCGGGGAAGACCTGAGCGCCAGGACTGAGGACCGCACAGGGAGGCCCTAAGGCCCGAGGTGTTTTAAAACAATACAAGTGGGCGAGCAGGAGCCCGTGCAGGGTAACCTGAGGACCAAGAGGGGCTAAACTGTGCTGAGGCTGTACACGTGGGCTGTGGCCCCCACACACCTGTAAAAACAGGCAGCCAATACAGAGCACCCATTAAATGAAACGCAGGCGCTGAGGGTCTCTTCTGCCGGCTGAATAGGATGGTGTGGACAGCTTGCCCCGGAGCAGCCAAGCACCCCAAAAGACACACTACTGGGAATTTTATGCCGGCGCTGAGGCAGACGGAGGCACTGTGGGCGGTGCTATAGCCTGGACAGCTTGGGGGATCCTGGGGGTCCTAGTGCAAAAGAGTGCGTGAACTGAAAAAACCCAGCCATCGAAGGACCAGCGAAAAACACACCAGGCAGAAGTGGGCACGTGGCAGAACACAGTTCGCTCTGGGAGAGTAGCAGACAATAGTAGTGCAGCCCGAACACAGTTAAGCAAGCATTTCGCACCTAGGTAGCCGGACACCTCAGAAGTCCGTACAGAAAAAGCAGATGACAATCCGAGCCGTGCGACCAAAGAACAAACAGCCCACGATGGAGGCTTACACCAAGACACCCCTGGGACGGAGGGCGCCAAGGGCAAGGACAGGAATACCCCAACAACAGAGGAAGCCCTGGGCACAATCCAAGAGGTGCTGGCAGCAATTGCGGACCTGAAAGTGGCCTTGGAATCTAAACTAGGCCTAGCAATTAATGAACTGAAAGTTGCGCTGGACCTCAAAATTGGGCCTGTTCAAGATGATGTGACCCTACTAAGACAAGATGTAAGAACGCTTGCTGAGCATACTGGGAGCTTAGAAAAGGAGATGGGCCCCCAATACAGCGGAATGCGCCGCCCACAGATTAGAACTCCACTCCCTGGTGCAGTGAGTGGGCAACCTGGAAAGCAGAGCAGAAGATGCGGAAGGTCGCGCCAGGCGAAACAATATCCGTATCGTTGGATTGCCAGAAGGAATGGAAGGGTCTAACCCAACAGAATACGTGGAGACCATGTTACAGGAAATTACTGGTGGGGAACTGACCCAGGGGTTTGCAGTTGAAAGAGCGCATAGGGCCTTGATGAGGAAGCCACCCCCGGGCGCCCCCCCAGGCCATTGATTGCAAAGATCCTAAACTACCGGGTCAGGGAGAGGATACTTTAATTCGTCCGGAAAGGGGGGGGGGGGACGATCGAGAGAGGGCCAGCAAAAATAATGGCATACCCTGACTGTACCTTACAAGTACAACGCAGCAGAATGACCTTTGGGGCGGTGAAGAGAAGAATGAGAGAAACAGGTCACAAATACATGTTGCTGTATCCAGCTAAACTGAAGGTGTTCCACAAGAATAAAACATTGTTCTTTAACTCGCCGGAGGATGCTATGGGTTGGCTGGACATGCAGAGCCACCCCCAAGAATCAGGGATCCAGACGGGCACCAAAGAAGATAAGTAGCATGCTGTTGTGACACCCAAGATGATATAACATAAGACACTGAGACTAAAACGTAGCATTAAATAGAGCCCTCAGGGATTTTGTGGTTGGACATGGGTGCTGGGTTGCATGATCAGTTTGAACTAGATAACTCTAACTATACATAGGGAGCTCCGGGGAGCTACCCTTGAAACCCCATAGCATTACGCATAGTTAAGTCACCATTAGTTGGGTGACGCCCCGCGGGGTCCTAGGCCTCGATACCACGAGTTAGGACCAGACACGGGTGGGCCTGAGATCCAGGGATGGAGCTGGGCACTTGTTGGGGTTGGGTAGGGAGGGGGGAGGGGGCAGGGGAGAGGGGAGAGGGTTTGTGTTTGGGGTGCTTGCAGTTAGGGGAAAGTTGAACTGGGATACGAGCCTATATAGACAGGAGTGGACAAGGAAACAGGTGGGCCATCGAGGTGGGCATTGGAGGAAATGGAAAGGGGAAGAATATCGAGCCTATGGCATCGGGTAATCTTAGAATTGTGACCTGGAACGTGCGGGGCCTCAATAGTTATCTAAAACATAATAAGGTGATGATGTACCTAAAGAGGATGCGAATTGACATAGCTCTACTACAGGAGACCCACCTCACCAAGGAGAAGTTGGAAGTGGTTAGGAGAAAATGGAGAGGTACGGTCATAGGGGCCACATACTCGGCATATGCAAGAGGGGTGATTACATGGGTGGCACCCCATGTGCCATTTCAACTGCTCAGTTCGTCGACACCCAGAAGGTAGAATGGTGGTGGTGGCGGGACTCCTGGAGAACAGAGAAGTAAACATCATAAATGTATACGCCCCTAATCATGACACAGACATATTTTAGGTCCCTATATAGTAAAATCAGCCCCCTGGTCGGTGGCGCAATGGTGTGGGGAGGGGACTTCAACTGTACCTTGAAGCTCAGGATAGATAGGTCAGATGATAAATCAGAAAAGCTGGCGCCGGCAGCCAGGGCACTGGGGACACTGCTGACAGACCTCGGCTTAGAGGATGTGTGGAGATGCCTTCACCCTATGGACGGGCAATATTCGCACTATGCTGCACCGCATGAACTGAACACGAGGTTAGATTATATGTTTGCTGCTGCAGAGATAATGGGAGAAATGGTGGGTGCGGAATACAAAGCACGGGTGCTATCCGACCATTCGCCTTTGATCGTGGAATGGCGATATCAACCCCCCAGAGCGTGAATCCCAACATGGAGGCTCAGAATTGAGGCTCTTCAGGATGCTGGTTTTCGAGAGGATTTGAGGGTGGCCATTGAGGAATATTTTGAAATTAACACGGGCAACGTGCGCTCTGTGGAAATGGTATGGGAGGCTTTTAAAGTGGTGGTACGTGGGGTAGCCATATCAAGATCTAAGGGGCTCCAAAAGGGAATTGAATGAGAACTGCAGGAAACGGAAAGAGAGCTAGAGGGTCTGATACGAAGTGGGGAACCACCCGTGAGGATAGCGCCAAGATAAAGGACTTGCAGACGGCTTGTAGTGAACTCTTGGACAGATGATGCAGACTAAATTATAAGAAATACAGAGAGGCTGCATGCAGGGGGGGGATAAGCCAGGTAGATTACTGGCCTGGTTATACAAGAGTGAGATCCCCGCCCAGTGATCAGAGAGGTCAGGGATGCGGAAGGTCAAATTTATAATACTCAGGAGGGGGTAAACAAAGAGTTCTTCAAGTATTATAGGAAACTATATGAGGACGCAGGAGAAGAAGAGTCAAGAAATACAGGAAGCAATAGAGGACATAGGGCTGCCCACCTTAGATGACTTAGAACGCGCAGATTTAGATGCCCCAATCACCTCGGACGAACTAGAGATGGTGATCCAACAGCTGCCCACATGTAAGGCGCCGGGGTCGGATGGGTTACCCAGTGAGTTTTATGAAACATATAAACAGGAGCTACTTCAGCCGCTGCTTGCCATGTTTAGCGAAGCATATGAACAGGGGGAACTGCCAGCGTCTCTCCGTGAGGCAGTCATCATCCCGCTCCTGAAACTAGGCAAGCCTGACATGGAGTGTGGGTCCTATAGACCCCTGTCTATGCTGAATCAGGACAGCAAAATACTCACAGCAGTGCTTGCCAATAGATTAAAATAGGTAATAGGCAAGTTGATACACCCAGACCAAACAGGCTATGTCCCAGGTATAAATATCATGGATAACCATAGAAGGCTGCATCATATCATGGATCAAACCGAGGGAGACTCTGATGAGCTAGCTATCGTGTCACTGGATGCGGTTAAAGCCTTTGACTCGGTGCGGTGGCCATGGTTGAAGGCGACCATGAAAGGATAGGGGATGGGGCCAGGATATATTAGATGGGTCCAGATGTTATATAGCTCCCAGATCGCAAGAGTTAAAACAGGAACCCCGATCTCAGATAAATAGCAGCTCAGCAAGGGGACCAGACAGGGATGCCCATGGTCGCCCATGTTATATATTTTGGCACTAGAGCCGTTAGCAATTTGCCTGCGACAGCAATACGGGGAGGTGGGGATACATACGACAGGAGGCACACACCTGATATTATATGCAGATGACATGCTCCTTTATTTGCGCTATCCAGAGGAGAACCTGCAATACGTGCTAGAGGTGATGGATCAGTATGCCACTCTTTCTGGCATATCAGTGAATCCTGGGAAGTCCAGTTTATTCCCCCTTGGGACGGTATAAGGGCACCCCATTGGAGAGACTACCCATCCTGCAGATACCCTGGCAGCCCGTGACATTTAGATACCTGGACGTACACATTTATCATGAAATAGAGACAGAACACAATAACAATACAGAGAAAGCAATAGAGGGAATTAAAAATAGCATGGTGTTCTGGTCCCGACTACCCCTAGCCATGATGGGAAGGGCAGCTCTGCTCAAAATGGTAGTTCTGCCCAGACTCCTGCACTTTTTGGTGAATGTCCCGTACCTGATCCCCAGACGTTTTTTTTGTGATACTTCATAGTATGTGTAGGGGCATCATATGGGGCAACTCCAGAAATAGGGTTGCCTGTGGAAACTACAGAACACATGTGACAAGGGGGGCATAAACTTACCTAATTTTGAGATGTACTGCTTGGCAGGACAGTTGTTGTAGGTGGCTGTCCGCGGAGGACTCGGCAGAGGCTAAGCTTTTGCAAGGTAATGCAGCACCAAACTTCTTGAGAGAAATTGTGTGGCTACATAAAACTAAAATAGCGGGGATGGGGAGACTGCTGGGTTGGGAAGTTTGGCATAGAGCATGGAGAACTGTGGGCGACCCAGACCCGCTTTCTCAAAGTCCCGCTGGCGGTGTTATGCGAGGACGACTCCCAACTGTTCAGGGGGGTCCGCAAATACTGGGAATCGGTGGGCCTAGCCAACCTCGGGGATATATGGCAGGAAAGGGAGGCACTGGAGTTTCAGAGGCTGCAGGAGGAGACTGGGCTACATAGAGGCCAATACATCACTTATACCAGGCTTATAAAACGAGTGAGGGAGAGGTGGCCTGAGACGGTGCTAACGGAAGAACCAGATGCTACTCTGGAAATGATGTATGATGTCTTGGAGGGTGGGCATGAAATATCTAGGATATATCAGCTCTTAAGGGCAAAGGCAGAGAAGGAGCTGCTTCAACTGAGGCACGACTGGGAGGAGGAGGTGGGAGAACCCATGACAGAGGGACAGTGGGATAGAGCCCAAAGGTACCACAAAAAGGTGTCCTGGAACGCGAGACTCCAGCAAAACCAGTTGTATGTCACCCACCGAGCCTACTTGACCCCCGGAAGAATAGCTAGATTTGGAGGCTCGGCAACACGGAAATGCCCCAGGTGTGGGGAGGAGGAGGCAGGGCTACTTCACATGTCTGGGCGTGCCCTAAGGTGCAAAGATTCTGGGAAGAAATAAGGACGAGAATAGCCAGAGGGGGAGTGGCACTTGACATTAAGTCTGCTTGGGCATGCATGCTCTGGAGTTTTTCCAGGCCACGTCATTCAAAGCATATTAGCAAGATGAAGGACCTGGCCTATATATTAGCCATGTGTAGAATTGCAATGTGCTGGAAAGCGTCCCATAGGCCTAGGGTGGAGATATGGTGGAGGGCCTCTTAAGATGGGCAGAAGCAGAAACTGTGGTATGGTTTGAGGCACTCACTAGGGGAGGAGAGGAGGAAGTGGGTCCCCTGATAGCCTGGAGGCAACTGGTGACCTCAATGGAAAACCCCCACCGGGTCAACCATGAAACGGAAGACTCGGATGAGTCGACAAACACTAAGATTCCTGAAAATGCTCATGCAGACGGCACGGATGAGACCGCTCACGCTCATGGGGCGGGAGGGGATGAGGATTGAGAACAACCTTGCATAATATATTATTTTGATACTGATTATGAACGTCCTTAAAAAAAAAAAAAGGTTGTAATGTTTGGTGTGTTGTTTGTTCAAAATAATAAAAATTGTTTTAAAAAGAAAAGTAGGAGCCGAGACAATCAATCTATAGAGCAGATTCAAAAGTCCAGACATCAACCCACAGAAGGATCAAACCAGTTGAATGACAGCATATGCGCGAAAGAGAGGCAAAGGAATCGGCTGGCGGAAAAAACAACAAAAACTCAGAAAAAAAGTCCTATCATTTGCCCCAATTACGCAGCTTTGGGCATGGTTGCCGAAATCAGTATCAACAACCGCAAATAAATAGCAACCAGTTACGAGACAAGAAAAGAAGGAAAGCCTGAGGAGCATAGCCGGAGCCAAACGAACTGTAACATTAAAAATGGCTTTGTGGAACACCCGCGGCTATAAGCACTTGATGAAAATAGGCAGAATCGACGTGGGAGACTTTGACATCTTGACTCTCCAGGAGACCTGGCTGACGACAACACCATCCATGGATGGATTCGCCATAGAAACCTCGCCAGCGACCAAGGGACAGCTAGTTTGCCCTTCTGCTGGTCTTTTGGTTGCATTTTGCTCCGGCAATGGGCTGTCTATTCAAAAACAACTGTCGCAAACACAAAGCCATCTATCGGTTTTGGTGAAGTGGTACCGTTATGAATCAGCGATGGGGAAAATCCTGGCAACTCTTGTCGTTATAATCACAACGTACTTGAACCCTAACGCCATTACAGAGGAGAGATTTTTAAGGACTATAGAATCAGAAATAGACGGGATCTACACCAACTCCGAAGTCTTGGTAATAATCATCTGCAGCAATCTAAATGATATGATATGATATGATATGGTATTTGTAACGTGCCTATACACAAATGCCAAGTGCCTGAGACCCCAACAACCGCTACCATCGAACAACTCAAAATCCTTGGGCGATTCCCGAGGTCAACAATGGCAGAAACTAATGGACTCGAGAAATTTCAAAAATACAGACCAGATGGCCCCTAAAGTCCCACAAACCTCAACGTAGGAGAGAGGTAGCCAAAAGGCAACAATCGATTATATCTTTGTCTTTGAGGCAATGTTCAACTTAGTGACATCTTTTAAGATAAGGTCCGACGCTAGCAACCACAACATCCTTAAAATAACGTGGGGTTCTCAAAGATTTACAAATCCAACGATGGCAGAAAAAGTAGAAACCTCAAACCAGGGTAATCGGTTGAGAGTAACAGCTGAACGAATTGAAGAATTAACATCAAACTACAGAACCAAGCTTGCTCCATATAGCAATATGGGACCACCACAAATTGACAATCAGCCCCTATTGGTACCACACCAGATCGGCCCTCCAAAACATCACAGAGCAACCAACCTGCTACTCACTTTTACGACAAACTGCTTGTGGAGAAACGTTATGATCTGCGCAAATTAAAGAGACAAGCCGCTAAATCTAAATCAGCCCTACTCAAAAGAAAGTTCTTAGATGAATCAAAGAAGTACAAATCTTGGGTCAAATCTTACTGCATAACCCTCTACCAGCCCGACTCAGAGGAGATGCTGAGGATGGTCCTAGGAAGAGACCCTAGAGAATTTTGGTCCCTGGTCAAATCTGCCGACAAGCAATCGGGACCCACGTTGCCTAACGCCGTGAGCGCTGAAAGATGGAAGACCCACTTCACCACCTTATTCCAAATTCCTGCTCAGACATCCACGTCTTCCAAGCCATCTTGCATCACCCCTGGGAAGACCTTTCAAACATGGACAACATAGAAAGAGCGATACGGAAGCTAAAGTCATCAAGAGCCCCAGGCCCAGACTGGGTAACAAATATTGACTTAAAGAACCATCCAGCTGAATGGGCATCGTTCATCAGTCTGGTCTTCAAAGAATCTTGCCAATCAAAGACAATACCAAGATCCTGGACTTCTGCAGTGGTTGTGCCAATCTTCAAAAAGGGAGACAGATCTGATCCCCGAAATTTCCGGCTGATAGCACTGCTGGACAAAATTGGGAAAATATATGGTTCTCTCCTATTGGAAAGCTTCCAGCAATGGGCCAAAGCCTCTCCAAGCACTGACCCGCTAAAAGCAAGATTCACGAAAAAAACGCTGGAACCACAGTGAACATCATGCTCCTAAGCATTATAAAAAGTAAGCTACGGGCGCGACAAATCAAGGTGTTCATGGCTTTCATCAATATCGCACAAGCTTTTGACAGGATCGACAGAGCATTGCTGTGATCAAAACTCACAAACTGCCCGAACCAAATCCTGGAGCCAATTATAGCACTCCACTCGGCAACCACGATGGGAGTTAAGCTGAACCAAAAAGGTCTCTTGTCAGATGAAATTCCAATCAACATAGGGGTAAAACAAGGCTGTCCCCTTGCCCCCGCTATGGTCATCGCCTTCCTCCTGAGATTACAAAGATTCATGCAATGACATCGGAGGTTTTCCACCAAAAGTCGGCGAGTCTCCGGTTCCCCGGCTGTTTTACGCCGATGACATCATCCTTTTGGATCAGACACCGATAGGCTTACAGCGTCAACTGAACAACCTGGAAAGCTACATCTCAAAAAACAAACTCGAGATAAACAAAGAAAAAAAACAAGATGATTCTGGGAAAAAAAAACACCAATGGAACCTTGAGAACACCAAAATTGAAGTAGTGAAAGACTTCAAATATCTAGGGGTAATGTTGGACAGCTCAGGATGCGAAGCAAGAATTCAGATCCATCTATGGGAGAAGACGCAGAAACTAACCTCCCAAGCTTGCGTGATGGACAGAAAGTTTGGACGATTCTCACTGATCCCAGTTCTGAAGTTTTACAAGGCGAAAGTAGTTCCATCACTGACATATGGAGGAGAAGCCTTACCTACAATTCCACCAGGCATTTGGCATACATTCTGGCGAGAGGTTCTGCGTTTTCCAAAGTTGACTGCCGTCTCCGCAATCCGAAGAGAATTAGGCCTACTATTGCTGAAGGCAACAGTGGAAGCAAACGAAATGGCATTCTTCAGGAAAGTGATCATTCCGGATTCTCCCCCTCTATACAACTTGATAAACAACGAACTGCAAAGAGGAGGCTGCAAAATGCTATCAGCCTGGGCAGAAAAGAAAAGATCCCAATTGGAACAAATCGCATGCTCAGAGGAGGAACTATCCCAAGACCCAACAAAAATTAAGACAAAAATGGACCAACGTGACTGGATCGAAATCCAGGACTTGGCAAGATCAAATAAACTACTTACCCACCTGCCACTTCACATTAAAACACTCAATGAAACAGAACAAGTCATCAAGAGGTTCCCAAATAAAACACTGAGACAAACATTTCTAAGGGCCCGGTTAAACCTCCTCCCAACCAACGAAATCCGAGCTCGAAGAGGCATCTCGACGACCAGCTCCTGGAGACTTTGTAAGGACATCTCTTCAATCGAATCAGTTCGACATTTGTTGGCAAGCTGTCTGGTGACTTTAGTCCTACGAAAAGCCTACCTCAACCCTCTCCTAGAGCCATACACCCTGTGTGAAGAAGAAACATGGTAGAGTCGCCTAGTAAGTGGGGAAAAAACCTCTTGGACAATTGTGACGGCAAAGATTCTCGAAGCAGCCTTAGCAGAATGCTCCAAATTAGAACAACTACCGCCCTTTGTTGAAAACGACCTCGAAGACGGTGCAGCACCTAGAAGCACCTGATAAACCAAATGGAATACGCCTACTATTCATCCCCAAAGGAACTAACTGAAAACAGAAGCTGAACTCCGAAGACGGGAGAATTTCTCAAAATGCCCAATTTTGTAAAATCAATATAATTGATTAAAAAAAATGTAAAAAAGATTGTAGAGTTTTCCAAGATGTTTTATTTTCCTCTGTTTGATTTTTTTCCCCCAAAGGGGTTCTGCTTGCCTTTTTTCCTTTTCAGTGTTACCAAATCATGTGAAAGCCAAGCTTGCTTGCAATTTTTGACCTTGACTATCTTGGTTTTCAGCGGGGCCACTCTGTCTAAAAGGTTGGTTAATTGTTTGTTGTAAATATTTGCTAATGCTTCGGGGAGGGTGTGCGGGGGGTCATAAGCCTGAGGTAATTTCCATTACTGTGTTAAACATTGAAGCAGTTTGTTGGAGACAATCCTTTTCAAATTCCTGTTGATTACTGTTCTATGTAGGTTGTGAATCTTTCTGGGCTTGTTTGGGTATTGCATAGGTTCTTCTACGAAGCAGTGATCAGACCAAGCACATGGTCTAGTCTTGGTAATGTTCAAAGTTATGTTCCTACTAGCAACCCAATCCAGGGTGTTCCCCCTACATGTGTGGGTTCTGTATTTAGGATGTTAAAGTTATGATTTTTCAGATGTCTTGCCGATTCTCCAGTGTCCTTGTCTTGAGAAGTGGCTAGCCATCTATTCAAATCTCCTAGCAGAATGGTGGTACGATTAGGTTAATTAAGAGGTGCTAGGATATGGAGTAAAACTTCATTGAACCCTTGACATCCTAACTGGAGGTAGATATAACAGGATGAAATGAATGCAGAAGTTGATATTAGGAAGACATTTAAGATGGATTATCTCGCAGCTCTAGCAGGCAATGGGGGCCTCAAAGAGGTGCAGGTCTGACTTAGCCGATCCTCCCCCTGTTCACGATTTTTACTGCAAAAGCTAAATCCAGGAGGGATAGCTAGACTTGTATTAGGGCCGCTAGACTCTGAGAGCCACGTTTCTGTTATACACATGACATCTAGGGTTTTTTCCTGTATGTAGTCATGAACATTAATTGCATGCTTGCTGAGCGAGCAGGTGTTAAGTAGGGACAACTTGATAATAGGCCTGTCCTGTATGATTTGTTCTTGTGAAAGGGATGAGCTCTTATTCCTTTCATGGTTGTCATTATTTATCTGTGGAATTATGGATGGGAGGAGCAATGGCACCAAGGTGACCCTCTTTTTGCAACATTTGTTTTTTCTTGATAAGCCTGCAGTCGCAACCCCTGGGGGCTTTACTTGGGTCTGAAATAGGATCGTGCTTTGGGCGAGAACGTCTGCAATGCCACGTTTTAATGGTGGCAGGATGCTCAGGGTGCATGTGCTACTGGAGTTCGCCACAGCAACGAGTGGTCGTTCCACAGTTAGTGGAGCTGTGTTTTCATTGCAGTCTGGCCCCAGGTGCAATAGGTTTGTGACCTTTTCATAGAAATCCGTAATGTAACTGTACCAGTTTCTCTCGTCTTATTGTTTGTAACGCCAATAGTGACTTGCGCTCTGAGTGAATACCCATACTCAAGACTTCTCAGAAGGAAAAACAGGACTGGGAATGAGGCGCTAGCCATCCCTTTGAGTATCAGCTAGGTGGTTCTGGAGAGTAGTGTTCCTGGCAAAGTGTAAAGTGTGCTCTCTCTTCTTGTATTTCCATACAGAATTGGTAGGAGGACTTCAATGTGCAAATCAGTTGTACAGATCATTAATCCCTAAAGCACGCGTGCAATGTGGAGTAAGACATATCGGTGTAGCAAAGTGTTTGGGCAGAATAAGGTTGGAAAGCTTACTGTCGAGGAGATACAAGTATGTCCTTCCCTTCCTTACCCAGATGTAAACAGACGTTAACTGGCCTAGCAGAATGTGCCAGCGCAGATGCGCCACTGACAGGAACATTACCTCTAGAGCTGATGGGAAATCTAGTTCAGAGCAACTACATGTACAGCCGTATGGAGGCAGGTAATGGGATGATTGGATCTCGGCAAATAGAGTGTAAGAGAGCTCAGCGCTGATCTCGGGGCGCTGTGTACAGATGATGTTACCAACAAAAACAGTAACCGCAGCAAAACATTAATGAAGACAACGGCAAAGCAGTTTTAAGCTACGCTAGGTTGTGCTGCTTATGCCGGATGCCTAGATCTATTGGTAGTGATTTTGGTACAATGGCAATAGTATTAAGGCAGTAGTAATAATGGGTATGTCGGTTTCTTCTGTGGCGGGCTGCATTGAGTGTTCCCAGTCTGCCAGCATCGACACAGAGGAACCGCTCTCCATGTGGGAGTTTTCCCCGTTTGCCGGGCGTATTACTGGGGAGCTGCTCAGTGGTGCCCCACCTTTCCTAAAGGCAGCGGCTTCCGTTGTGTTCATTGGATGCCCTCTGTGCAACCGGAGGTGTTTTCAGCCGCATGGCTGTTGGAAGACCTCTGTGTAATTGGAGGTGTTGTAAACCGCTCATGGCTTAATTCCCTGGTGCATCCTGGTCTTTGTTATCCTGCTCCTTCCTCTTGGGAGGTGCCCTTGCCTTCCCTGCCATTAGCCAGCCTGTGGGTGTTGTCCCACGCCTGCTTTGCATTGGGCTGCATGACAGTGTCATCCTGCTCTGCGTCAGGTGGCATGGCGGTGTCATCCCTCTCATGCTCTGCATCGGGTGGCATGGCAGTGTCCTCCCACTGATGTTCTCAGGAAGGAGTTACAACTCCTTGTTTGAAGTCCGCTCCAGGATCCTGGTTCTATGAAGGAGTGTCACACCTCCAAACTGGCCACATGCACAAAGTCCCTTGGGTTTTGACATCAATAGACACCTTTACTTCAAGCAGAACATAACTAGGAACACACAAACTGATTGATACCAACTTTCTCTCCTGCAGGAAATCAAGCCCTTCCTCCTAGAAAACAACTTCAAATCTGCTGTTCAAGCCTTGGTCTTCTCCCACCTGGATGGTTGCAATGCCCTTCTGGAAGGCCTTCCGGCGACTACCATGGCACTCCCGAGATGTGTGTTGCTTCAGCATGACTCATCAAAGGACTCTGCAAATTCAACCACATCACCCGACCCACATCTAACTGCACTGGCTCCTTCCTCAACAAGGCTATCACCCTGAAGTCCCCAAGTTACCTCGCTAAGAAACTCCGCTTCTCCGAGGGCCTATGGTCCACCAGAAGGACATGTGCAGAACTTCTCTTTCTCTACCATCAGATTTGGAAACCTCCATCCCCTCAACACCAGATCCACCCCCTTATGTCTGTATTTCAGGGAGGAGCTCAAGACTCTCCTCTTCACGAAATTGCTTCTCCCGAACACCTACATCCACACACTGTCCACTCCCCACCTAACCTGAGATTGGGTGATCTGCACCACCCATTTCGTCCCCTGGTTTCTTGTAGATCCCATGCTGCTAAATTGCCAACCCTTCCCCCATTGTTGGCTCTCCATTCCTTTGTGCTCAATAAATACTCTAATGTGAGTAATACCTTTCGCCAGGTTTACTCTCAGCCAGCGTCATTCAACACCAGTTCAATCTCTCTAGTAATGGAGTGATGTAAAGGTTGAGACATCAGTGTGTTCCCAAGATGGCTTCTGCCTAGGCAAAGTCCTCTATGTCCTGCAGAAAGCCTAAGAGAATTTTCTTTTTCTCGATCTTATAAGGTGCATAAACCGTCATTAGAGTCGGCTTTATCAGCCAAAGACCCCACAAACACAGAAAACTGGCCAGCCCATTTAGATGCATTGAAAATAACTGGGACATCTTTGTGGCAAAGTTTTACCTGGTCTTTACGAACCTGGTGGGTCTCCTGAATAAAGACAACCTCCACCTTTAGCAAGTCAAACGATCTATTGTTTTTATTGGGGGAATTTAGCACCCTTATGATCTAATTATTTTTAAATGTGACACACCTTAGAAGTATCGCCTTCCTTAATTTGGTGCTCCTGTGTCCTCTGATGATGTAGCAGATGTTCAAGAATCCCCTACTATACACCCCCACTCCTTCACCCTCACATACCTCAAAAACAATTTACAAGACAATTCCATACCCTACAGGCAGCCTAGTGGCATTATTCCTACTTTCACCTGGACAGAAATTACATAATGAAGTCATTATATTTCAGATATCTAATGTTGGTTTCAGCACCTCAATGCCTCTGGGTTTTTGGGCGCTTTACAAATGAAAAAAGAAATAAAACTAAAAAAAGAAACAACTGCTCTTTCACTTAGTACAGCAACCCCCCCAGAGCAGTATTTTCACTAACTGTAAATGGGGAAGAAAATCCCATCTTATACCTCAGCCACAAAACTGCAACTCAGAGAAATGAACTACTCGATCAGTTGAAATCACCTGCTCCTTAAGTCTTAAGGTGACTGATGCTGTCACATACGTTTTCATTTTCTGCTAAACACCGAGCTGGTAAAATGCAAGCTAATAGATTGTTGTTGGCTATTTGCTGTATTTACTCATTCAGTTCCTTTTCTAACCCGTGGGTCCCTTTTCTCATGACTTTGTAAAGTCCTCTTCTTCAGTGTTTTTGGCCTTTGAGTTAATTTTCTTGTGTTTTCTCAAGTGTCTCTGAAAGTCTCTCTCACTAGCATCTCTAGGGAAATAGAACCTGTGTTTATGTTGTTCCAACTCTTTCATTGTTGGTATTACTGGGACAAGTAGGATGAGTACCGTAATGATTTGCACTATCTTGATTCTGTCTCATATCACTGGTAAGAGTAGGATGAAGTCCTGTGATGATTGTGCCAATAATATTCTGTGCTTGACTTTCTTACATCAATGCTACTGTGACAAGTATGATTCTGGTACTCGTTATACTCGTGTTCCCTCCCGGGTCTTCCACTGTCCCGTTACCTTCTATTCCACGGGTTGGTATCACTGGGCCTGCTTGGGTCTCTTTGTACGGTCAGCCCGACTTCTGCTTTCTCTCCTACTCTCTCTGCTTCTTGTCTGCGGCTCCATGGTGCCAGCGTCACAGTGGTCTCGGTGTAGTTACCAGACTGCAAAGTCCACCTTCCTTCGGTTAAACCACCACTTAAGACTGTCTCTCTTCTTTGGGGTTTCCTTCCCTTGCTCTCCTCTGCCATCAGTTCTCCTCATGCTTCCCTTGCACGTCAGCTGGTTGCTTCCTCAAAATGGAGGATCTCTGGGTTTCGAACAGCTTCCACGACAAAGCTGGTTTGAAACTCCTGGGTTTCACTTCTGTGATGAATCCATTGGAGTTAACACTGATTCTGCAGCGGTGACCTCCTCCCGTGTGGTGAGGGGATGGCAGCCGCTACGCAATCCTGGCCCTGGGGCGGCTATGTGAGCGATAATCACATGGGGCGGAGGGGAAACAACCTGATGGGAGATGTCATGGCTTCATCGGGTGGGACATGGTATCACCCACTTTCTCTTGGAAATAACCCTCCCATATCCAAACCCCTCATGGCCTATTGTGATACATCCAGTCCTTCTCCGATGAATGATGGGGAAATCAACCTCTCCAAGTCCATTCATCAGTCATCCAGAACTCATTCACCATTTAAGACTACTGCAAATGGTTACTTAAGTGTTTCAAATCCATTTTCAAAAGTGAACGTTGTTTCCCAGAATGACCAAAATACTGGGACAAAGAAGAGGAATCGAGCATTACAGAGCGAGAGAGGCTACAAACACAGCAAGCATTCTAGTGGTTGCTCACAAACACCTGTGCCTAGAACTTTAAAAGGCAATTGAAGCAGGTAATCAAAGTCTGCTGCTGGCAGGAGAGAGAGAGAGCTCTCCCTCTGAAGGTGAAGAAACTGAAAGGCAATTACTGGCATGGTGGATCCAGTTGCTCACCATTGAAGAAGAGGCTTCCCGAGAAGGGCATCCTGTGTGAACAGCAGGAGGCGGTGAGAGACTCCTGGGCGTTCACAGGTGGCAGAGCACAAAGCTTTACTTACCGGAGCACGGAGAGAAGATGTGTAAGGTGAAAGCCACGAGAGACGAAGGAATCAAGAGGAAGTGGTTGCAAGAAGGACGTGGACAGAGACACTTCTCCGGTTGACCGCAGGAGAAAAGAAAGATGCCAACAAGAGCCGGTGAGTCCACCCAGAGCCAGGGTGGACCCGGGGGCGTGTCGACAGAAATGCAGAGTGCAAGTGGTTAAAGCACAAATAACCAAGTGAGAGAGAATGAATGAATGAACTTGATGTAAAACTGGGATTAAGCAACAAACAAACCCCTTTCAAAGTGTATATGCAACTTTGTGGAAGGTCAGAAGCCCCGTGTGAAAGCAAGAGGCCTGGCAGGGGGGAGTATACCAGGCAACAATAACTGTATGATATAAAGAGATCTTGAGAGGTAATATCAGGTCTAGAAAAGAGATATGTGAACCAGGAGAGGAGAAACAAAAGCCTGGCAGAAAATCATACCACGTGTTGTGAGCCTAGAAAGGCACAAAGAACTGTTGTATGTTAAATTTATGAGAGCCAAGAGGATTCCAGCAGAAGGGAACCACCCTCTGGAACAAGGATCTCTATTCTGGAAGAACCTTTGTGTTGGAGCCATTAATTCTTTTTTTTGGGAACACTTTTCTAATGCTCCCAGGTTTAAAAACGTTTAGAGTTTAGTTTTAGTGTAAGCATGGGAATCGCACTTTGGACACAGGACAGTATTGGTTTTGACTTACTGACATGCAGATCCTTAGTTTTGGTTTAGGTAGGGAAATTCCTCTTAGAGCAGGGTCAGCGAGGCCTTTTCCAGACCCTTTTATTTTCAATAAAAGTCTTTAACCAAATACATGACTAACTTGTGTCTGAGTTTTATTCTTGATAGCTCACACCTCTCACTGATAAGGGTCCTTCTTCACTTTTTATACTACATTGCTGGGCCCTCCTCAGCGGACGGGTATAGTCCTTTTTCTCTTCCAGTTGAGCGCTCTCCATCACTTGCTCATTCCTCCTTATCACAAAATTGCTGGTTTCTACCCACTGAGCGATTGTTATTACTCTTGCTCACTCTTCTTCTTCACGGTAGTCTTACCAGGTATTTCTTCAGGTTGGATCTTGGATTCCATGGCACAATAACAGACAGTGGCTTGGTCTGCTGGGTATTTAAGAAATTGTGACGTTACTGTTGGTACTGAGAGTGTGGAATGTTGGGAGTTCCTCTGCGAAACAGGAGTCCTTGTCCACAAAGGGCAGGGTGTGTGGGGGGTGGAGTCTCTCCCTGTGAAGTGCTGCTTGCTGCCACCACTAGGGGAATATTGCATAGCAGACTCACCTCCCTAGCCTCACAAAGAAAGGCTCTCCCGTGGGGAGAGGTGACTGAATCCTGCGATTTGTCACACAGTCCTACCCCTGAGTTTGACAGTGCAACGAAGAGGGCCCAGTTCCTGTCCCACCTATCCCCACAAACCCCAGCATGTTTGTTTGTAGACCCTAACCTCCAGCCTTGCCTCTGGGCGAAATTACTGCCCAGTGTTCTTTGTCAAAAAGGCAGAAACAAAGAACCCAGACAAACAGAGCAAAAGGGAAGATCAGACCAGAAAAGCAATACAAGCCCATCACATTCCAAACGACAAGAATGAAGCAGAACTAGGAGCCACAGAGCAAGAGACCCAATCACATCCCGCATTAGCGAACAAGAGACACCAGCTTCAGCCATGCACCACTACATCGCGGGACATGCTGAGATCATCAGCAATCTCGCACCAGCACACAGCAGTCCCATAGATCACCAGGGACAAAGAGGGAGTAAGGTACCCTTCCCCTGACTTACCAACATGGTCTAGGACAACCGATTTGAAAACGGGAGCATTGAATTTGCTACGTCATCAGTTCATAACAAGTAGGAATTGCTTGGCCCCCTTAATATGGCTTTCCCCTGCACGTTTGCACCCTGGGATATGAAGGAAGGGCCAGATTGGTCAAGAAAAGATTTCCATTCATCACAGGTAGAGGAATATCTGAGCTGGGGACAGAAAGCAGGAAGTGTGGGTTATTTGGTTGAGATCAGAGGTGGAGGTAAAGCATGACCAAGAGACCAGCAGGAGGAAGGAGAGAGCGGCTTGCAGAGCAGACTAGTGGAGCAGGTGAGGTATTGGTTTAGGAGTGATGGTTCTGCAGTGTGAGTGTGCATGTTTTGTGAGTAGAGAGATTAGTGTAAGGCTTGAGTGTGAACTGAGTGTTACAGGGTAAAAGGAGGGTGTCTAAGTACGGTGTGGGAGGATAGTATTAATGGAAGGAGAGTAGTAGGAGAGGAGAACAGTAATGGGAGGAGGAGTGATTGAACCGGCCTGAATTCCAAAAGAGTAAATGGAAAGCAATATCCCTATTCCTGTTAGAAGACCATCCTTAGGTCAAAGTAGGGAAAGTTAGGTAGCCCCTGAGGGAGTTCAGATAACCTGTATTTAGCGAGACACCATTAGACAAGGACAGAGTTTAGACAGTGGGGTTCCGCATTTGGTACTACTAGCCTGAGGCTATGGATGCCTGGGTTAGAGAGGAGGGTCATATACATGGTTAGAGAGAGGGGGACAGCCCTAGAGCCCACAAAGACATTTCAAAACCGTTGACCTGTCTCAGAGAGTCAGTGTGACGTATGTGCCATCTGTGACATGACCCCTACATACACAACTTTGCATCCGTGTCAACATGCACACAACACAACCAACACCTGTACTTTAACCTCTTCTTACAAAGCAAAACAAATGCCAGTGAACTCTTCCTTAAAAAAACAAAACAGACGCTTTCACTGACACACATTCTACTACACCTTCTCTTCTAATTCATCCACCCTAATGAGAAACCCTATCAATACAATGTCACACAAATTACTCACTACCAAAATAAAACCATACAACCAAAACTGTGCCCTCCCACTAAAGGACCCTCCACTAAACGCACTTCGAGGGGGCACACCAAACACTCCACTCTTAATTGAAATCCAAACAGAGAAAGTAATCCAGACAAAATACCCACTCCTGAAACAAGACCCATGAAGCACACCCCCACCACTGTGTCTTTTACTAAAACGTCCTCAACTAAGACATTGTACAGACAGATTAATCATCACATGCAAAACTGCAACCAGTAGATGTGGGATGCTTGCGGGGGAAGTATGCTTTTGAGTGTGAGATTTGTTCATGTTCCCAAAAATAAGAATGTAAATAGTGCACCTACGGTGATTTGTACTGTTTGCTGTCAACAACTGAAGCACGGGAGTCCCTTGATATAGCCCCTTGCTACTGGCTATATTTTGAACCATATGAAAAACATACATTTATACTTAAAATGTTTCTGCAGACAGTACTCTGGTTTCCACATTTATGACAGCGATAGAACCTGCAACCCTGCATCCCTCCCAGGAGAACCCAGTTATATTCCAACACCAAGTGATGTCATCAAACTAGAGGGCATCCATTCGCAATGTAGTCGTTTGAAATGTAATAAATATGTTGCCAATGGGGAGGTAAACGTCACAGCAAGTAGAAAAATACAGAGGTGTTTTAAAAAAAAAAATTCTAAATGTCCCCTCTGAATTCTTAAGTTACACCCCATTTCTTTATTTATTACAATATTTATCATTACTCTCATTAGTTGTTCTTTTGTACAACTAATGAGAAGAACGTTGTCAGTAATGTCTTTTGCATGTTCTTGAATCTCCTGAAATTTGATTTTGGAAATAACACTTCTTTTTGCACAGAAGTAGAACATAGTTAAGATGTTCCTTTGTCGCACAAAGCCATTGAGAAGAGCCAATTAAAAAAAAAAAGTACATTTCAAAGAAGTCTACATTTTCGAATTGCCAAGTGTCATTGTCTGAAGAAATAGTCCATGTTATGTACAGTACTGTTGCCACACTCACTCGAATCGATTCTTCCCATCACCTCTCCTCTGACACCACTCTACCCATATTCCACATGTACCCATCCTCCAACCTCACAGCATTGGACAAGAGCTCCACTACTCTTTTGTTTCCTGAAAATGTAGACCTTTTAGTCACTTATGCCATTTTTTATTCTCACCCACGAACCAGGAAACACCTTAATTCTGGGCTGCTTCAACTGTCCCAACCTCTTACCATAATTCTTTTTATACTTCTCGTGTGTCTGACACACCCTCCTAGTCACGCTCTCCTTGACATTCTGCCTCCTCATTCTTGAACTTGCCTCTGACCACTTTATTCACCCAAACTGGATTGAGACCAGCATTGACCTGCCTACCCCTCATCAACTTAAAAGGTGACACCCCAGTCACACCATTGGGTGCTACTCTGACATTCCAGACCATCTTCTTCACAGTGTCTCTCACATTCATCCCATATCTGAACGCCTGCTCCACTGCACCCACAATCACTCTGCTAAACATCTCCACTAACCCGTTAGACTGAGGCCTAGACAACAGTGTATATTTCCACTTGATACCTTTGTCTTTAGCATAGCAAGCCATCTAAACACTCTTAAATTGTCACTTCTGACGGGTACCCCTCACGCCTGAACACCTGTCCCATAAACCTAATAATTTCCTTACTGGCCACTTCCCTAACCAGTTTCACCTCTGGCCACTTTTTATTTTTTTATTGTTCATTTATAACGCGCTTAATAGCAGCAAGTGTTTTATAAGCGCGGGATCGAGATTCAAATCTGTGCCGCGCAACGTTGTCTTGCTTCCAAGACAAACGCGTTGCTCCTGAGCTATCCTTCTCCCCCACTTGGAATGGAAAGTAGGGTCAAGATTTTCTTGGTGGATTATTATTCTAAGTGTCTCATCTGGCCCCAACACATCCACTCCTACACGGATTCAAGCACCATCGAGCCGCTCAATAGGTAAAACTCTTGCTTGTGAACTACCGTGCATTTTTCACAATTCTGATATGCCCAACACTCTCACCTTCCTTTCAACCATTTTATCAATTTCAGGCCACCAGTACCTCTCTCTCTCTCTCTCTCTCAATTTCCTCTTGGTACCTATTATCCCAGATGCCCTTCATGGGCTTTATCTGTCAACTTTTCTCTGAAACACTCCAACACCATCAACATCCCTCCTCTGATAATCAACGCCCCTACTATCGACAATTCCTCCTTGACCTCCAAAAAACATCTACATTCATCCCCCACTTCCGTTTTGTCTAGCCACTCCCTCTGGTCCATTCCATGACTTTATTTAACATCAAGTCTGACACCGGGCCACTCTTCCACTCCTCTCTACCAATCACTGCATACTGATCCTCAAACTCCTCTTCTAAACTGGCAGCTATGTCATCATTCTCCCGCTCGTTACCACCATTCACTCTGTCAAATGGCACTCTCAACAGATAATCTGCAATACTATTCTGCACTCCCAGCGCATATTCCACCGCAGAGCCATACTCTTGCACTCACCTCCTGCTAATCCTGGTTGTCACTCATCATTCCTCGCACTGTCAACACCTCCACCAGTGGTTTATGGTCAGTCTGTACCAGGAAACTTCGTCCCACACATGCTTCCTGTAGTATTCAATACTCCACACACGCACCACCAACTCTCTCTCAATGACCGAATACCTACTCTCACACTCTGTCACCGCTCTTGACGCATGACATATCATCCTTTCATCACTACCTCTTCCTTGGGACAACGCAGCTCCCAGCCCCCTCACGATACCATCAACGGTGCTAACAGACTCATCCTCAATCATGTACCCCCCTAGGTTATCTGCATTGAAAATTCATTCCTTAATCATGCCCAATGCCTCTTGACACTGCTCATCCCGAATAAATGGAACTCCTTTCTTAAGCAATTTCTTAATAGGTTGACAAACCTATTGTAGAACTCTGCCATTCCTAAAAACGTCTGAACTTTGTCTCTGTTTTTGGGAACTGGCACATCACTGGCGGCCTTCATGGCCTATTCCGTGGGTCTATAACCCTCACCATTCACAACATGCCCAAGATATTCAACCTCCTTTGCTCTAAGCTTGCATTTACTCACTTCAATAGTTAATCTTTTGTCTCTCAACTGACTCAGAACTTCATGCAACTGCTTACCATGTTCCACCTCATCCTTCCCATACACCAAGATGTCTTCCTGATACCCCAGCACCCCCAGAATTCCTTTGAGTATCTGGCTCAACAACCATTTGAAAACCTGCAGACGCCAAACCAAAGAGCATCCTGCAAAAGAAAAAAAGGCCAAAGGGTGTATTAAAAGATGGAGCCTTTGACTGTCCTCAGTATCTGGTGGTATGCAGCAGAGGGATCCAACAATGGGAACATTATGGCATACCTAACACAGTTGAGCATCTCTGTGATCAGCGGCAGCAGAACCTTGTCTATGAAAATGTTCTTGTTCACATCCAAGTCCACACACATCCTGACATTGCCCTTCTTCCTTGCAACTAATATTGGGCTGGCCCATTCCACTGACTCAATGCGTTAATTTATCCCTCCATGTAAAATTCTCTTCAAATCCTTTTCTACCTCTTCTCTGATCGAAAGTGGTATCTGCCTCGGCTTGTGACTGATTGTTTTGAGAGCAGGAGGTGGACCAATCTTGTGAGCATACCTTCTCAAACATCCAATCTTGTCATTAAACACTTTTGGAAACCGCTCCTCCACCATAGAGTTGCCCTTAATCAACATAGCAGGCTCTGTACTCCTGGGGTCCAAATGAATACTAAGAGCTGCCTGATCATGCTAGCCCAACTGTCCACTCCTTTCTTTGCTACTTACAAGCCCACCACTGCCTTCCTACCTTTGTATTTACAGCTTGGAACATCCCAAAAATATTGATTCTCAAACCTTCAGGCCCTCCTGGGCTCGTTATGTTGGATTTCTTGAGCTCCTCTTTTAAACCAGCCTCTTGTAATTGACTCCACTTGCTCTGTGTTAAAATGGAGTAGGGAGAACAGCTAACCACCATCACCTTCACTTGGAGCCCATCCACTCTAACCTTGCAACTAAGGCAATTCATTTTTAGAATAGTCCTTGTCAGCCTTGCCTAATACTACTACTCGGTCTTCATCATCCGAGCGGTCTTCATCTTCCTCCTGCACATATGAGACCCTTTTTTTTTCTTTGACATGTAGCAGCAACATGTCCCTTCATTCCATAATTCAAGCATTTCTAGTAAATCACAGGACATAACTTAAAATTTGCAAAATGCCCTAACTTGCTGCACCTAAAACACCTCCCCCTTTCGTAATTTGATGGTGTCAATATGTTTTTCTTTTCTCCTTTAGCTTCACCCCTTTTCCTACATTCATCCTCCATCACAACATTGCCCTTCTTATTCTTCTTTATCACGGCCACAACTTAGCTTGCTCCTCCGTGCTTCCAGTCTTCTTCTTCTCCTTACTAGTCTTGAAGCACAATTGAGTATGCTTCGCCTTCTTGGCAATTGCCTTCTCCAACATAGGGTTCCCGCACATCCACAACTATTCTTGTGTTACTGGGTTATCAGTGTGGATGATTATCTGATACTTGATTAGTTCATCTGTCCCCATCATGGCCGTGAAATCACATGTCACAGCTAGGTTTCACTCACGCACTCTCGCTACTCGTGATTGTAGAAATGATATCGGTTAATGGATACATTTGTTTTGGGAGCATAATAGTTATCCAATTGCCTAAGAGCTTTTTCATAAAGATCCATGTCCCCACCACCCTGATCCTCAGGTAGTGGAGGAAGTTCACAATACTTCTTCTGTCCCTCTGGACCAAGAGCATGGAGCAGCAAAATGTTCTTCTCTGGCGACATCCCTTCATGCTCCACTGCACCCAGGTAGTTGCTCCAATATTGTTTCTAATCATTCCAAGGAATCGAAGGTACACCTGGGTTGGGCAAAAATGTCACTAGTGGATGCACTCTGACTGGCATTCCACCTAGCATCTACGGTGACGAGGAAGTTGAAATACGATGCAGCACTTGTCTCTTAACAACGATTAGTATACGTGGCAACCAATAAGATGAATAAGATGCAACTCAACGCAGCACTCATCACTCCTTTGACGACAATTGGTCTCCATGGCAACCAAAGTGGCCACCACGTTAGGTCACGTTGCCAGATCCTCTCTTCTAATCAAGTTTCAACTGCCGCTCTCACTGCGACCCTTCTCCTTCCAACACTGGCCTACTTCCCAGTGCAATGATGTGGCTGTCAAGTGCTGTGTCAAGTAGCCAGGACCCTGACTATCATCGGTCCCAGACTGGATTTGGTCCTCACCTGCTTCTGCAAGCTGCCACTCTCTCCACTACGGCACCACCGCATAAGGCCCTCCCCTGCACCACAGCTGCTCCAACAGACAACACATGCATCTCCCTTTGCCCATACATTACACCTAATTGGGCATCCTCATTCAGGGTGTCACCTTCAGAGGGCGGCCCTTCTAAGAGCAAGGGTCTGCCCTGTTTGTGCTTGGTGTGCCATACAACCTGTAATATCCTCTTAACCTCCTTTCTATTCTGTTCTCCCATGTTATTACCTGCCCATCATGGAATATGTCTTTTCTCTCACTGCTGACTCCCCTTTCTTCTCCACTTGACCTCTCACCTTATGGCACCCACCATTCCACTTCTCTACTCCTCTCACCCTCTTTCCTTTCCTTCCTGCTCTCACTCTCATTGTTCTTCTAATCTCATATAACCTCCCATCTCATCCACCCCGGCACCTGTCGTATGCATTGATCTACTCAATGCAAGCTCTATCTGCAAGAAGTGCCACTCCATTCTGAGAATTTCGTTTCACCTCAATCTAACACTACTACTCCTGCTTCTCTGTCCTCTTCCGCTACACGATTCACCCACCCAACCTGCCTCCATACACAGGGAGGTAGTATCAGAATCCTCTAGCACTCTTCCCGGCCTCGCTCTATCTATGTACTGTGGGATATATTGACCAACTCAGATGTGCCTTACTACATCACTTTGCTGCATTGGGGCAAGAAACAGCAAAATAGCTGCGCTGACTCCTGTGCGCGCCAAGATCTCTAAACTGTGTTTTTGCAACAACCAGAAAATGGCTGCACCACCCTGCCACACACATTTCAGGTGGGGTGGAACAGAGTACTCACTGCAAGAATGTGCCAGTGTGCTATGTCACATTTAACATGGAGTGAAGTGAAAGAGGCAGCATTACTTTGCTGAAAACCCAAAATGCCTCTTTAAAATGTCATCTTTCAACCTTAAAAGTGTTGCTTGGCACTGAATCCATCAATTTCTCATGAACCACTGTGGTTAAAAAGGCCATACAATGCCCAGGATCATCCATTGAGTCTCAGAGAAACCGGGCCTCACTTGAATGACAGCTCCTGTAAAATGTATCTTTGAAAAATCGGCCAGGGGTTTTGTTTTCATTTTACACGGGAAACACTTCTATTTTCTTTGCAAAAGTATCAAGAATCAGCTATTCAGAGAAAGACTCTAAATAGATGCCTGTGTAAATGTATCCTTGCGGCAAAACAACTCCAGCACTCAAGAAATTAACTATAGCTGCAGAAAGTGTGTATTTGCTGGAGATGAAAACCAAATTTAAAGAAATAGTAAAATGTGGTTTTTCTGACTGAAGAGAGAAAATCACCTATTTGAAAGTACATTTTTGGGTAAAGGCCTGCTTACTTAGAAATGTAAAAGGATTTGTTGCTGGCCTGAAACACAGGATTGGTAGAGTTTAACTCCCTATTGTCTATGTGTGCTTGAACCCCTTCTTCCCCGGGGTCCAACCCTTCCCTTTGATGCACAGCTCACCTTGTTTTCTTGGATAGTGTGCTCTCCGGCCTGCTTTCAGCACTGGGGCGCGTTGATTGATGCGGGCTCGTTGCTGCCTAGTTACTTCACTGGCAAGAGTCCGACAGGTAAGTATTATGAGTCTTTTGAACAGTTCTCTAAGTTCGTTCCTTTCCTTCCTTAGATGATGGCCGGCGTCCAGGGATGGCGGCGTGCTGCTGAGATAAGTAGCACTGAAGGTGAGTGAGAGAGCGATGCGCAATGCACCCCTTTCGTATTTGCATTGAACTGAGTTCTTTTTCTGTGTCTTTTAGGTGCCGCAACATTTTCAGCGTGGATGCCGGTTATGAAGAACAAATGCGGTGGGTAAGCACGGTATGCGGCGCCTTTAGATGTTTCCACGCTAACCTGGAGTGTCTTTTCCCTCTTGCAGATGGATGAGAAGTTCCAGAGACAGAGTTCCCACAGAGAGGCTGGGATTCAGGTAAGCGTTTGAAGCTCGTACAGTATTTAAAAATAAGCGAAGATATGCAGAATTCTTACTAATGCTTTTTTACTGTTCTTTTCCCTTTTCCTTAGGCAGCGGCGTGCCAGGATGGGAATGACACCGTCGAAGATGCCCGCAGAACAGAAGGAGCGATGACTGATGGGCAGAAGCACCGCAAGGTAAGACTGTTCCTAACGGTGTTCTTGCAGGAGCTGAGCGCAGAAGAAAGATGCAGGCCTACTGGAGACCGATCCGAACACGGTGAGTGTCACGCTGCAGGTGCAGAAAATGCAAAGCATGTTTCGCAGCCAGGGTGTGGCTTAAATAGTCTCTTGGTATCCCAGGTGCCTCTGGGCTGAACCACACCCAAAGGTTTACACCACACATGCAGTTCTGGGAACCGAAATATGTGGGGGCATCCATCTTGTCCCCATCAATGCACTACAAGTCCAATCCCCGATGTTATCCTATGGGAGTGAGTGAGTCTGGTGCCACAAGCGCCAAGTCTGACTCCAAGTGGGTCTTTGAAGGGATGGAGAGGCCCTTGAGGGCCGTGTAGGTGATCATGGCCTGGCTCTAACCTGATATCTTGGAGGGCTGGGGACATGAGGGGCAGGAATCATGACAGTAACCTGTGTATCTGATTTTCTCAGAGGTTATAACTGCATAAATATGTATTTGCCGCAAAATTAGATTTTGATTCCAGTAGCTAGGCGAGGTTTCTAGACATTGTAAAAGTCACCCCATAAACATGACATCCTTTTTCTGTGATCCAGTCAGCTGTGGGCAAGGCGGAAACTATGCTCTTGTCCAATCCTTGCATTATGGGTGTGGGTAGTAGGCCTGCCCCTACCATATACTGTAGTGATGTCACCTGGCAGTATAA
The DNA here is from genome assembly GCF_040938575.1 of Ambystoma mexicanum. Classification (NCBI taxonomy): domain Eukaryota; kingdom Metazoa; phylum Chordata; class Amphibia; order Caudata; family Ambystomatidae; genus Ambystoma; species Ambystoma mexicanum. The sequence goes on along the minus strand of NC_090928.1, from coordinate 964,937,242 downwards.
ATAAGGGCACCTGACAGCACACGGGGAACACACGGATTCCTGACTTTCTTCCTGAATTTCTGTGTGGTGTCCTGTTCCTGATTTCTATATCCTGTTTGATCCTGATTCCAGATTTTCATTGCAAAGCCAAGGCCTATGCATTGCTGAACCCCTTTTCAGCGAGGCCTCAAATTCTAAAAATCCCAAAAACCCAAGGTAAGCATCTTGATGCAGCCTGGCTTGCTGCTACTAGATGCATGCCTGCAAATTCGCCATCCCGCTGATCTGTAGTATCCAGTAACCAGTCTGGTGACCAGAACGGCCCAGCTGACCCTGTTCCACCAGATTTGCCCAGCTGTCCTTGGTTAGACCCGATCCATGTGATAACCAGAACCCTTGACGGTCCAAAATCATAAATTAAAGTGCACTTTAAGTATTAATAGGAATCATAGAAAACCATAGCCTATCTTGCCTTGCCTTGTCCTACTCCAATCTCTAAACCATCCTATTCTTACCTTAATAACTTGTAACATTGTCAGAATCCTTATTACAATCCTGTCTTGATTTATCTTGATAAGCATAATTTCTTTAGTCATTTTTATCTCGTGCAAATCCTAAATTATCAATCCTATTTTGAGTGATCCGACTGGTTCTGCCACGGCGGGCGCTGGGGATCTGGGGTTGAAGCCATGAATCAACTCTAGAGCTTACTCTGTCCCTCTTTGGTATTCTAGCTGGAATGCTCTAGTCTAGAGTAAAATGATAGTTCATTTTTTCTTGTCCAAACTGGGTTTCTTTTCTGTTTTCACTACCCAATTTTCCTAAAAACGCCTTTCATTCTACATTGCATATCTCCCTCAGCTTAATAGCTAGAGACCGCATTTCAAATCTGGATTATACCTATGAACTATAGCTACATCCCAACCCAAAAACTACACTCAAAATCAGTGTATTTTACATGTGTGATTTTTATTCTAAATTATTTTCAAGTTTCCATTCAAATTTGAATAATTTAATTGGGTGTCTTGCTCTGCATTATCTTTCTGTAGGAGTGCCAGATCTTCTTTTAATTTTGTGACATAATGTTTAGATTCTGCCTCCAATTAGGGTGACTATCTGTTCTGTGCAGGCTCTATTATAATTTAATTGTTGTGCCAGTTTCTGTTGACTCTGTTGCAGAGAGTCAACCCTTTCCTGACACTCCTCTTTTAGTGCCTGTAATTGGGTGTCTTGCTCTGCATTCTCTTTCTGTAGGAGTATCAGCTCTTCTTTTAATTTTGTGACATAATGTTTAGATTCTGCCTCAAATTTTTGGCTCTTCTGTAGCCTTTGTTCTGCAGAGTCTAGTTCATTCTGGATTTTCTCTAGTGATTCAATTTGATTCTATGCCAGAACTATGTTTTCAGCGTGCTTTTCCCGTATCACTCCTATGTGGAGGTATAGGTAGGCTGCAATTCTGGCAATTTGGCTTTGCTCCTCTTTAACTTTTAGGTCCATGTACAATTCACTGAGAGATTGGTGTAATGGGCCATTGTCCTGCCATGTATCCAGGTTCATGGCAGTGACCTGTTCTGTGATTCCCTGCAGCCAGACATGTTCATTCTTTTCTGGCCACTTATCCCTAACAAAAAGCTTGTGCAGGAGGTGCTCCCTAGCCATTTTGATTTCCACTGGGATCGCCATTTTGGAAATATCAATTTCTTTTGCTCAAACTTTTGCTCAAACTATTGCTTGTGACTGCTAGTATCTTTCAAATGTTGCTCCTATAGAAATGTGCACTGATTTGAGGATTTTTGCATACTTTTCAGTGTTTTATTCAGCCTTTTCCGAAATATCATTTTAAACTGTAGGGAAGGTTGGATTCGAATTCTGTTTTCGATTCCTTATTCCTGATTACCTGCTGCTTCTGTATATCTTTTTAGAATTGCTTATTTGTGGGTTGAGGAATATTGCAGGGGGAAATCCTAACTTAAGTGCTATCTTTCCAAACAAGCCAAAAGTGTTATTTTCTCTGGTGTTTTCCATCTGTGTTGCTGAAGAGTGAATTTAAGTGCATTTACATACCTTCTTATCCGTTATTGTCACCACATTGGTGACTGCTCCCTCATATATTAAAAAGCATATGTTTGATTTGAATTTTAAATAAATAAATATTACCTTTACCAACCAGCTGATTCCTGGTCCATCGTAACCCGGGGTATTTGAAAAGGGGTGTGATATGAGTGGTGTATCACTCAAAATATTGAACCTATATATATAATAAAATAAGCATTTTGGTTGTGCACTGTATACTAGGCTGAGACCAGGGTGTATCGCCTGATTGAAATACTTAGATTTGGGGGCTCGTCTGGGTTTTTGAGTTGATTACCACCGGTGACAGTCTGGCACAGCAGACTAACCTGCAGGGTAGTGACACTTTGCTTGGTTGGTGTACTGTGCTACACTGTACAAGTGCCTCCCAAAACAAATACTCCAAGGCCAGGCCTGTCTGTAAAAGTAAAATTAAATCAACCCCGAAATAATTAATAAAGAAATTGATATTTCCAAAATGGCGATCCCAGTGGAAATCAAAATGGCTAGGGAGCACCCCCTGCGCAAGCTTTTTGTTAGGGGTGAGTGGCCAGAACAGAATGAACATGTCTGGCTGCAGGGAATCACAGAACAGGTCACTTCCATGAACCTGGATACATGGCAGGACAATGGCCCATTACACCAATCTCTCAGTGAATTGTACATGGACCCAAAAGTTAAAGAGGAGCAAAGCAAAATTGACAGAATTGCAGCCTACCTATACCTCCACATAGGAGTGATATGGGAAAAGCACACTGAAAACATAGTTCTGGCATAGAATCAAATTGAATCACTAGAGAAAATCCAGAATGATCTAGACTCTGCAGAACAAAGGCTACAGAAGAGCCAAAAATTTGAGGCAGAATCTAAACATTATGTCACAAAATTAAAAGAAGAGCTGATACTCCTACAGAAAGAGAATGCAGAGCAAGACACCCAATTACAGGCACTAAAAGAGGAGTGTCAGGAAAGGGTTGACTCTCTGCAACAGAGTCAACAGAAACTGGCACAACAATTAAATTATAATAGAGCCTGCACAGAACAGATAGTCACCCTACAAAACCAGATAGAAACCTTGAAAGAGGAAAATAATAAATTAACTATGAGAGACCTACACTCTCAAACAGAATTTGATGAGGAGCACCAGAAAACCAATGCCATCAAAAAACAAAGGGACAACCGTGCTGAACAGAGGGGCACCCTAAGTCAGGAGAGAGACATCTTAGGCCAGGAAGTAAGCCAATAAAAAACTGAGTTAGAGGGAAGAAAGCTGGCCCTCCAGGAGCTCAATGAATTAAAGACAGAGTATGGGAAGCTACTAGAGCACACCAGACGGGTGGAAGGTGCTCTGAAAGAGAACACCCAAGCCAAAGACACCCAAACCCAAGAGATGAATCACTTGCAACAGAGAATGTCCCAGTGCTCCCAAAACATGCAGAAAGCACAGAGGGACAATGAGGCTCTCTGTGAAAAGATTGATGAACTCCACCACCAAGTAGCAATGCAAGAGCAAATCATTGAGAACAGTAAGGCCTTGATAGAGGAACAAAAGGCTCAGATGTTTGCTTATCACGAGGAAATAGGGGCTGAAAAAGAAAAGGTAGAGAGGGACAGAGCAACCCCTGATCATAACATAAGGACCCGTGTACTCCGGGACTCAAACCCCTTCAATACCATGAACACTGCCAGCTTCATGTCTACTGGCTCATATGAACCAGGGGCCATGGCAGAATTCAGTAGGGTTGGTAAGATGGGACTGACAGATCAGCGCCCCCCAGAAATTGATGGACGGGCGTCCCTGTACAGATCCCCAAATGTTAGGGCTGATATCTCTGACCAGGAGGACTCCTATGAGGGGAGAGTCAGGGAATTGCATCCACAAAAGTACCGCCTTCCAAAAGATCTGTTTGTGGAATTCGGTGGGGAACTCCAGGAAATAAAGCCCAAAAAGAGTATCCTGAAGACCTCTAGCCAGTTAGGGCAGTGGGGGGTTACTCCGCCAATCCTGGGAGCAGGGGAGAGTCAGAAGACTCTTCTGAGCACCACAGGAATAGGAAAACTAGGCCCCAACATTCTGCAATCCCATCCCAAGCGTGCAGAATCAGGGAGTGCCTAGAGGATCAAGAAGCCACCTCCAGTAGCAGTGCCTCTGAATCGGAGTACTAGTGGATTCGGGTGACTAAAACCAAGAAGGAAAACAAAATTAAGAGAGCTATGCAAAAAGATTCCCCTTAGGCAGATCAAGGCCATTAGGAGTGTTATAACTCCATATCATCTAGAATTATATGAACAAATGATGGACACTTTTCATATAAAGGACAGCCACAATTGCATACAGTATGTTTAATGGACATTCTCCCCTGAATACTCAAGTTTCTTTGCAGGACTGGAGGATCAGAACCACTCAAGATGGTCCACCTATAGGGCGGCCATCTTAAAACATTTCTCTGCACACAGAAACCCCCAAGTGGCCACCAAAGACGGCCTACAATCTGCAGTGTGGGGTAGATCAAGCCCCACAAGAATTTGTGCAGGAGCTCAAACGCACCTTTGCACAGACCTCCAGGAGGGTGCGCACAGATAGTCAGGAGTTCATCATCACCTTCTTCCATGCACTCCCCAAATATATAATGACCCAGCTGGTGAGGGACTTTCATGAGAAGAGATCACTGGACTGGGTCATCGGACAGGCGACCCGCATTTATGAGGTACAACCAGCAGATAACAAAAACACAAACAACCCCAAACCAGCCAACACCCCTGCTGCTGCTAAGGTGGCGGAGGTGAAGGTTGCCCCCATTTTAGATCTGGAGATGGTAGGCATAAAAATATACCTGTACAAATTCCATCCAATCAAAGAACCAGAAGGCCCTCGGGCCAATCCCAGACAGGCGGTAGTCAGGGAGGTAAACCCACAAATGGGACCCCTAACTCCCCTGATTACATCAGCCCCCGATACAAGGGTAACAAACCCATCCTTGGGTATGTGTGGACTCCCCCAGCCCAAGGGGGGGGATCCAACCAGGTAAGAACCACCCCAGGAAACTTCCCTCCTAACTTTCCCCAGGAGGGCAGTAATCCCCAAATGCCGGGTTGAGTTTCTTTCCCCGGTACCCTCAAAACCCCAACCTACAGAACAACCCTCCTTTCTTTCCCCATTTTCCTGAGCCTAGACAACCCAATCCGGGAGAGGGGAAGCTAAGGGTGGAGGGTTACCAAAATACTCCAATCCCCAACTATCGGAGAAGGGATAGTTACTCTTCCCGTGACTCACCTAGGATGGACCAGAGACCCCCGTACCAGCCGGAACGGGTGTCCCAACTGGAACGCCAGGTCCAGAACCTGTCCCAGGAGCTGGGTCGCATGTTTAGGGCTCAACAGAACCCTCAGATGAACATGGCGGCTCAGACCCCCACAAACCAAGATTCTGGTACTCCAGAACAATGGCGGGAAGAGCACCCCGACAACTCACCTGTTCCAGAGGAGGAGGCATGGGGTAAAGGGAGGTATAAAGCCCTAGAGGAAGCTTCCTTCCTCACTCGTGAAAGCCCCTGGAAACCCAGGAACCGGTACAGACAAAAATCTCCTACCCCCGAAAACCTGCTACCCAAGGAACATAGGGTGAATAGGAGAAATAAAGAACCCAAAAAGGCCCATCTTCTGGAGGAGGTTAGTGTCCTCCAATTTGAAGGAGAGGAATCCTCAGAGGATTCTGGGAAAAAAATCTTCTCCTTCAGGGACCAGGGAACTCCTCCCAAAGAAAAATGGGTCCCAAGAGATCCTAATGAAGACTGGGTAAATGTGGGGACTGAGTTAGAATCGCCCATCATTGAACCCCAGAATGATACTTAAGGAAACCACACTGTCCAAACCTATTCTGGTGACTGCCTCCAAAAAGGGTGGGGTGGACCAGAACCAGAAAAAGGCGAGCCTAAAACTCCCCAAATATCCAACTGTCACATTTTTCTTTCGGATCCCCAAGCTCCCGCACAGAATCATGCCCAAACTATCCCTGTGTCGGAGTCAAGAATCAGGAAATTTACCAAACAATTTGCCCAAAATGCACATTATCTTTGCCCCCATGAGGAGAAGGAGGGAAGATTTTATGCCCCAGTCCAAGTACAAGGGCAGTGTACAGTGTTGGCACTCGTGGACATTGGATCCCAAGCAACTCTTCTGTCAAAGAGGGCCTTTGATCAGCTGAATTCAGGAAGGGGGGAGAGATACCAGATCCCTCTGACCCCTCTTCCTGGACAACTTCAGAACTTTGATGGGAATGAAATTCCTGTTGCGGCGACTGCGGATTTGGAAATTAAAATTGGGCGACACAAGGTGAAACACCTGCTGATAGTCGTGACTTCGGAGGGCACACCCTGTCTACTGGGGAATGACATCCTGCAAAGGTTGTCCCCGCTAATAGACTATGTGAACAAGGTCCTCTGGACCCAGACTAACCGGCCAATAATATTAAAACATAGTGTCAACCATGTTAGTTTAAATGGCACAGCAAAAACACAATCATATTGAGTTCCATTTTCAGAACAACCAAATACCGGACTTGACAGTAATTGCTGTAGGACAACAAACTGGCGATGGGAACTCCTCTCCATTTCTGACCATCAACCTTCCTTCCAGTTTCAAGTGGCATTCCACACTGGAAGGAAATACTCTGAAATTCTATACTAATTCACAATCTGAAAATCCCAACTCATGGGAAATCAGCTCAAAGTTTAGCTGACATTCAGAAGATTAGAGAACAGTTATTCATCTCTATTCAGTTAAATGAGGGGAAGGAATCGGTTCTCGCCCGATTGTGCGTGAACAACGGTAAGAGCTTCATCAGCAAAGCCATGTTCCGAAAACTCCCAAAAGATCCAGCCATTCCCACATTGAAATTGATTGATAAATGGGAAATGGACCTGGAAACTCCCAATTCCAAACATCCCCTGTCTAGCAGGTGTATGCTCAAGATTTCTATTGGAATCAAAAGCATAGTGCATAATTGTTGGGTCGTGCAAGATGTCCTTGCTGCATTCTATTTAGGCAGTGACATTCTCAATCGCTTTGCCATTAATTTGGACCTGATAAACTACAAAGCCTGGTCCTGATTAGGGGGTAATCCCATGGACTTTGATGATTCAGAAAAAGCATTTCGGTCAGCCCAATTGCTGCCATATGCAGTTGAAGGTCAAATTGGAGAGGAGGTCACCATCCCAGGATGGACACAAGTATTCCCTCTTGAATAGAAAATTAAAAGAGGACAGAAACTGCAAAATCCTGACGCATATGTACACCTCAATGCCCATCTCCAACAGCAAGGGTTGGGGTTAAACCCAACACCATTAGTCAATGTAGAACACAACACCATTCCAATATTGATGGATAACAGCGACCTTAGGAGTATCACTCTGGGTGCAGGCACCATTCTTGGAATGACGGTTGATGATCGACATTTTTTCATTGATCTAGGTAATGAACTGATAGGACCTATCCCCAATGACTGTTTTGACAATGATAGCAACAATGACATAACACCAGACGGGATCTTCAACCGGCAAGGGGAGAATTTCCTAGTGTACTCTTCCTGCCCTTATGGTGAGGAAGAGGTGATCTGTGACATCAGGAGGGATGAGGTGATCTTCCAGGTCCACAAGGACTGCCTTCCTTGCTTGAAACCCTCCGCTCAGGTCAATACTTTAACCAGGGACCTCTCCAGACAGCTGGAGGAGGCCGCTGAAATAGCCAAACCAGAAGTCTTTCCGGGCTTCAGGCAAATGGTTGACGAGAAAGTCATCCTAGCTGATGCCTATGAGACTCTAGAGCAAAAGCAAAAGTTGAGGCAGGTGTTCTTAGATTTTGAAGATCTCTTTGCGGTGGACTCATATGACTGTGGTCGCACCGAAATCAATACAACAACAATTCCCACGGACCCTGGTATGTCTCCAGTGTTTGTGAAGCAATAGAGCTTGCTTCGCGCATCCATGGAGTCCCTGACGGAAATGATCAAAAACCTTGAGTCCCGTGGGATAATTCGTCTAGTCCACAGCACCTTCAATAATCCGGTGCCCGGGATTTTAAAACCCAACGGCCAGTGGAGACTCTGTGCTGACCTAAGGGAGCTGAACAAACAGGTCCACATTTCCCGATGGCCTCTCCCCTACATTGACCAGGGGCTGGCCCAGATCCAGGGGCCAAAAGTATACACTGCCATTGACCTGACCAATGGGTACTGGACTGTACCTGTCAGTAGGCAGCACCAATACAAGCTGGCCTTTGCCTTCCGGGGGCAGCAGTACACATGGACCTGGACTCCATTCTGATACATCAACTCCAGCAATGAATTTAACATATTCTTACACAAGGCCATGCCCGACTTGAGTGAAAGGGGTAACCTGACCTATGTAGATGATGTCCTGATCAAAAACTCAACTGTGGAGGAACACATAGCGGAAATCCGTTATGTTCTTAAACAGTTGAAGGTTTCCAGAGTAAAACTATCCTTCCAAAAGGCACAGTGGTGCAGGACCCATGTCAATTTCTTGGGGCATGAGATAACTCCTGAGGGTCTCTGTCCCCAGGAAAATAAAGTGGAAGCACTCCTGAAACTAAAAGACCCCACAACTCTGCGTGAGCTAAGGAGCCTCCTTGGACTGACTAATTACAGTAGATAGTTCATTGAGGATTACGCAGAGATCACAAGACCCTGATCCATCTGCTGAAGGGGGGGGTAAGTGGGAGTGGGATCCAGAGCAAGCCGAGGCAGTAAAGCAACTCAAAAGAAGCCTCTCACATGCGCTGTGTCTAGCTTACCCTGTCAAAAACAAGGAGTTCTTCTTGGAGACAGGGTTCTCGAATACATGCTTGACGGCAGTATTATATCAAAAGCATTACAAGGTCAATAAAGTAATCTCCTATGCAAGCAAGACTTTATCCTCTGTAGAGGAAAAATTCAATGATTGTGAGAAGGCACTCCTGGCAACGGTGTGGGCATTGAAGAATTACCGGACGTTCATCCAGGGGTAACACTTCATAGTGGAGACTCCACACCAGCCTCTGCAATATCTCCAAAGTGACAGAATCCGGGCCGGAAATGTGAGTAATTCCAGAATTACTTCCTTCTGTCAATGCAAGGTTTTCCTGTGGAGGTCAGATATGGCCAAAACAAGAAGTGTCCCCTTGGGCAAGGTCTGGCTGACTTGCATGATTGTGCCAGAGAAAACTGTCTCGAGGATGAAAGTCTTAAAATCCAGGACAACATGGAGGCGTACTTGAATTCCCCGCACAAAGTCTATGAAGAAGACAAGTGTGAGGGAATGCCCACAGTTTATGTGGACGCTTGCTCCAACCATGTTGACAACAACGTGGAAAAGGAACTGGTGGCTGGCGTTGGGAATGCCTGGGTGATTGATGCCCCGCAACCCTACGCTGGGTACAAAATGTGTCCCCGTAGTAGTCCACAAACTGGTCATAATCACTGATTCAGATTATGTCCGGAACAGTTTCGTGGAGCACCTGGTAAATTGGCAAACCAGAGGCATGCTATGTGCTAAAAACAAACCACTCAAGCATGGCAAGCTAATCCAAAATATTGATGATCTGGTCACCTCTAGTGGGATGACTATCTACTGGAAAAAGATCAAGGGTCAATCCAGAATAGAGGGACCAGACAAAACTGGAAATGACCTAGCTGATCAGTTGGCCAAAACCAGAGCCATCCAAGGGGATCTCTTTGAGATCGAGTCCCTGTTGGGGGAAATCCAGGTCACTGCAATCACTAGGTCTCAGACAAATGCTCACAATGAACTCTCAACTGCCCAGTGGACTAAGAAGACCCCAGATGCTAATTTAATCATGGCTCAAGAAGGGGATCCAATCATTGGTAAGATTTATCAACACATTGAGGACCCTGAGAACTTTCCCCTGGCGGATACCGATTGCATTGGGAAAGAGGACCTCAGAGTGTTGATGAAATGTCCAAAAATGTTCTTAATCAAAGACGGTTTGTTGGTGAGGAGATCCATATCTGGCTGTGACCAGTGGGTGGTCCCTACCTCATTCCGAAGCCTGATGCTAAGTCATGCCCACGATGCGGCCACAGCCGGTCATCGGGGGTTTCATACTACATTAGAAATCTTGCGAGAGGTTGCATACTGGCCACACATGGGGCAGGACCTCGACCAATACTTGAAGGGGAGTCTTGTGTGTGCACAATTTCAGCCAACATCACTCACACACCAAGCTCCCCTCCAAAAGAGGGGGATGACACTGCCTTGGTCAGATTTACAAGTAGATTTCATCGGGCCCATGATTCGCTCCTCTAGAGGGAACAAGTACATGTTAACCATAACATGCTTGTTTACTAAATGGGTGGAATGCCTCCCGGCCCCAAATTGCAAGGCAGAAACAGCAGCTGCCCTGATGATCAATCACATCTTCTTGCGTTTTGGACTACCCCAAAGGATTGAGTCAGACCGAGGTAGTCACTTCACCAGCGAGGTGATGACAAAGATGAGATACTTGGGGTAAAAAGGAAACTTCACATTGCATACCGCTGTCCTCTAGTGGTGGAGTTGAGAGGAACAATAAAATAAAACTCCATAGAACACAAGAGCAGACATTGATAAATGCCTACACAACTCATGAGTATGTTGAGAATCTGAGTAAACACCTTCAACATGCTTTTGCATACGCTCAGTGGAATCTAGAAAGATCTGCAGACAGCATGAAGACCCACTATGATCTAAAGACAACCAAAAAGTAATACCAAGTAGGAGGTGGGGTCTACGTGTACAATTTCCAAAGGAACCAGACCAAAGAGTGCACATTTTTGCTTAGCTGGAGGGTCCTTTTGAAATTGTGGACAAAATCTCACCAGTAGCCTACAGAATCTGCATCCCCAAGGGTGACTGGACAGAAGAGAAGTGGGTCCACATTAATTGGCTAAAGAGTTGCCACCCCAGGCACACTTTGCAGCAAATAGAGGAGTCTACAGAAAACCCAGTAGGAGATACATCTAAAGCATAGGAATATTTTAATTGTCACTGAATGCATGCGTATCCCACTGCTGTCATCCCGATTGGAGGACAGTTAATGGGAAATTGTCGTAACCGGTTTGTGTTCTCTTTCGTAGATTCATACTGCTTGCACCATCCTTACCAAGGAGGACCTCCTCAGGAACCCAGAAAAGAAAACCTAAGGAAATCTGTGGTGTCGCTCCACACCAGAAAAGAAAACCTGAGAGAAGGCTGGGGTTTTCGTTCCACATTACAACCAGAAGCAGCGAGGAGAGCGTGCCGCATCGTTTGCTAATGGAAGAAGGACTCATAGCCGACTGGACCTGCTTTTTAAAGAAAAAAATCCCACTTGTCCGACTCTGTCACAACTGGAAGTCCAGACGAAGTCGGGGGGGGGATCTGTGGGAAAAATTTGACCCACTTAGATGTGCCTTACTACATCACTTTGCTGCATTGGGGCAAGAAACAGCAAAATGGCTGTGCTGACTTGTGTGCGCACCAAGATCTCTAAACTGCGTTTTTGCAACAACCAGAAAATGGCTGCACCACCCTGCCACACACATTTCAGGTGGGGTGGAACAGAGTACTCACTGCAGGAATGTGCCAGTGTGCTCTGTCACATTTAACATGGAGTGAAGTGTAAGAGGCAGCATTGCTTTGCTGAAAACCCAAAATGCCTCTTTAAAATGACATCTTTCAACCTTAAAAGTGCTGCTTGGAGCTGAATTCATCAATTTCTCATGGACCACTGTGGTTAAAAAGGCCCTGCAATGCCCAGGATCATCCATTGAGTCTCAGAGGAACCTGGCTTCACTTGAATGACAGCTCCTATAAAAAGTATCTTTGAAAAATCAACCAAGGGGTTTGTTTTCATTTTATACGGGAAACGCGTCTATTTCCTTTGCAAAAGTATCAAGAATCAGCTGTTAAGAGAAAGACTCTAAATAGATGCCTGTGTAAATGTATCCATGCTGCAAAACAACTCCAGCACTCAAGAAACTAAATATAGCTGCAGAAAGTGTGTATTATCTGGAGATGAAAACCGAATTTAAAGAAATAGTAAAATGTGCTTTTTCTGACTGAAGAGAGAAAATCGCCTATTTAAAAGTAAATTGTTGGGTAAAGGCCTGCTTACTTAGACATTTAAAAGGATTTGTTGATGGTAAAAGTGCACCTATAAACTGTTCTTATTCCACAGGTTTAAGTCAAGAAAACCTATAGGCTAAGTTGGCAAACTATATTAAAAAAAATAACTTGCTCTGACAGTTGCTAGCCCTGAGAAAGGATGACACCTCAAAAACTTCTGGCACAGGAAAGCACTAATTGCTAGCTTGGAGGACTTTGAATGCACCAGGACATCAGACATTCGTCTTTGCTCAAGGCTGGGACAATAGCAGGCTGAGACTCTCACCTGTCAAGTGTGATGGGCAACAAAACCTTCAATCAAAAGAGAGGCCCCTCATCCTGCTTCAAAGGAATTGACAGCTGCTTGCAGTTGGGGGAAAGGAAAAAAAACTGATCAAGTGACATTTGGTTTTAAAGGTTATTCTGTAACTGAACTTTAAAGACAATTAACTTTGCAGCAAGAAGGAGGAAAAATATGAAAAGTGTGTAGTTCTAAATCTAATGTTATGCTCTTTCTTTGAAAACTTAGTAGAACTCATTACTGCATAAGGAACAGAAGTTGTAAAAAATTACAGATTGTGGGGAAAGTATTGATGTTGCGAACATAACATTTTGTACACCCATTCCAATGGTTAATTTTAGGCGGGAATCTACATTTTTGCAAAGTTTTACATGTGTGATTTTTATTCTAAATAATTTTCAACCTTACATTCAAATTCGAATTGTTTACTTTTGCTCAGACTATTGCTTGTGACTGCTTGTATCTTTCAAATGTTGCTCCCACAGGCATTTGTACTGATTTAAGGATTTTTGCATACTTTTCAGTGTTTTATTTAGCCATTTCCGAAATGTCATTTTAAACAGTAGGGTTTCAAATCCGTTTTTCTCTCTTGTTTGTGGAGGGAAGGTTGGATTTGAATTCAGTTTTCTATTCCTTATTCCTGATTACCTGCTGCTTCCGTATATCTATTTAGAATTGCTTATTTGTGGGTTGAGGAATATTGCAGGGGGAAATCCTAACTTAAGTGCTATCTTTCCAAACAAGCCAAAAGTGTTATTTTCTCTGGTCTTTTCCATCTGTGTGGCTAAAGAGTGAATTTAAGTGCATTACATACCTTCTTATCTGTTATTGTCACCACATTGGCGATTGCTGCCGCATATATTGAAAAGCATGTTTGATTTGAATTTTAAATAAATAAATAAATATTACCTTTACCAACCTGCCTGATTCCTGGTCCATCGTGACCCGGGGTATTTGAAAAGGGGTGTGGTATGAGTGGTGTATCACTCAAAATATTGAACCTATATATGTAATAAAATAAGCATTTTGGTTGTGCACTGCATACTAGGCTGAGACCAGGGTGTATCACCTGATTGAAATACTTAACAGTACCTAACACTCCTCTTTTTCCTTCATTTGAATATTATTTCCCTGCTTTCTTGAAACCTTACTCTTTTTTGGCTTTTTTAACCATTTACCAGCCTCCGGGACCCGCTGCAAGCTTTTATGAAGATCTTCATTTGCTGCTTCCTCTTGTTCTCCCTGATGTTTCTGCCTTTTTTCTCCTTGGTGATTTTTATCTCCACCTCTCTTCTTTTCATGCATCTTCACCCTTGCTACCCCTTCTTCACTCTTATTCTTTACACCATCTTCCCTCTCCCTCCTCCCACATCTGTGTCTACCCTAGATCTTCTCTTTTCCATTTTTCCTACTAATTCCTCAGTCTGCCCTCTATTCTTTGGACCTCTTCCTCCTCTTATTTTCAATTCAGCTCCCATTTATTGAAACGCCTCTTTCTTCTACCTCTTTCTTTGGCTGAAATTTACGCCAGTTTTCTTCACTTGCATTTGCTTCTGAAATTTCTTCTACTTTCTCTTCTATCAAATACTTCTCCACTCTCCCTCCAGACCTAGCTGCTTCCACAGTACACAATAACACCTCTACCTTGGATTCTCTCCATCCTTTTACCCCATTTTGTAAATCCTCTGAGCCATGGCTCTCTCCTATCCTTGGTTCTCTTCGTTCCGCTCTATGCAAAGCAGAGGTTCGTTGGAAGAAATCTCGCTCTCGCACTGACTTTTTACTCCTGTCTACCACCCATTCTTTCCCTTTCACACCACCCTTATCACCTTTTTCAATTGCTTAATAGATTAATTTCCCCTTCCCATTACTGATTTCCTTACCTCTAAAATCTCCACTCTTCGTGTCATCATTTCCTTCCACCCTCCTCACCCCCTCCTTACTCTCCTACTTTTTTCTTCTTTCACCCTGCATACTGATGTTGATACTACCTCATTTCTTTCTATCGCTCATTCCACACCCTCACCTCTCGATCCGTTTTGTCATCTCCCACTCCCCAAATCTATCCATTGCTGCTTCCTTAACTTACCCCTCATTGATTTCTCCCTTTTTACCTCTTCTTTTCCTAGCCAATTAAATGCTATCATTCCTCTCTTAACAAAAGCCTCCCTTGATTCCTCCACTCCCTCTGATTCCTCTTCTTCTTTCCTCCCCACACTCATTGAAAGAGTATTCTTCTCCCAAATATCTACCAACCTTAATCTCCATTTTCTTCTGCTAACCACTCAATCTGGTTTTTGGTTCTCCGACTCCACAGAGACTGCTCTTCTTCATGTCACCATGACAAGTTTTCTCTGCTCATCACAACAAGTCTTCCTCTATTTGTATTCTTCTAGATCTCTCTGCTGGCTTCAACACTGTTGATCACCCCACTTTACTAATCACAGTTCTCTCTGTTCTTGGCTTCTCTGGTTCTGTCCTTCATTGGTTCCACTCCTACCTTTCTGCATGCTCCTACTCCATCTCCTGGGCTGGAAACAGCTTCCCACCCATCCCTTTTATTATGGTGCTCTTCAAGATTTTGTCTTCGGCCCCTTACTTTCTTTATATTTACACTGATCCTCTCACTTCACTTATTAAATACTTTAATCTCTCTGGTCATTTCTACGTAGACAATTCCCAGATTTTCTTTTCTTTCTGCACCTTTTCCTATTCACTTCAGTCATATGCCTGTCTCTCCTCTGCCCAAGCTGGAACCTCACTCGTTTCCTCCACCTCAACCCCTCGATAACTGAGGTCCTCTTCTTTCCCTTGTTCTCTCCTTCACTTTCCTCCCCATTTATTCTCTTCTTCCCTCATTCCTCCCTTTTATTTCACCCTTACTGCCTGAAATCTTGAAGTCACCTTTGACTCTGCTTTATCGTTCCCTTATATTTCCTCCACTGCCTATATCAGCCGGTCCCATTTAATATTCGTCCCCTGGCCTTTCAAGCAACCAAACATGTTCTGCTTTTATTTTCCTTTTTCCTCAATCCCCCATATCTCCTGCACTCCTTTCTCATATTTTTCTTCCATTTCATTCCCTGCTTCTGTTTAACTTTCTCTGCCTTGTCTTTAAGTGCTATCATGGTCTTGCCCCACCCTACCTTTATTCCCTGTTCTCTCCCTATATCCCTTCATGCTCTCTCCAATCCCAAAACCTTCATCTCCTTACTGTTCCTAAACCTCCTCACGTGTCCGTTCTTTCACTCGCTTGGTCCCTAAACTCTGGATTTCTTTAGCACCTTATGTTTGCTCTGCTACTTTTCTCCATATCATATGCACCCGTCTCAAAGTTCATTGCTTTCTGTCACTCTCTGTTTAAATCCTCTCATACTTTAAATTGCTACTTCTGTTTGATTGAATCAACCAAATGCTTCCCTTCTTCCTGGACTGCCTTCTCGCAGCGCTTTTGCCAGGGAGGGCCAGTGATGCCTGTGTCGACAGAGTTTGTCTCTGCCTGCAGTTTGGTAAATTCTGATTTGTCAGCCTTGCCGATGCACAGCATTCTCTCTCTCTGCAGTTTGCAGTATGGGGGCTGCAGAGCTTCTGCCCCCTGCGTGCCTGGAATCGGCTGCCTTTCGCGGGCTCTGTGTCCACCACGTCCAATGTGTGTCCCGCCTCCAAGCAGTTCGTGCTCCGTGCTCCAGCCGCAGCAGCCACTCAGCGAGTCTCCTCCCCTGCCGCTCAGCTCTGCATCAGGGAATCTCCTCTTCCAGGTGAGGACTTCAATATTTGTATAGTCGTCTCGGTAATGAGAGGTAACGGTTGCTGATTAAAAGATGTTGCGTTTGAGAAGGGTGAAAGAGTGGTCAGTCAAATAAAAAGGCTTCACCACTTCTATGGTTTCTATAGAGACTGAGAGTACATATTGCACTGGGTTTCTTACCCTACCTCATGAGTCCCACTAAGGTCCTGCTTGCCCAAACCCCTAGGGTCCGTCATATACCTCCTTCATTAAATGCGAGACCCCCACTTCACAACCAAGGGTAAACATCTTAGAAAATCTACATTCTCTTGATCTTTCCGCTTTCAATGTTGCACAAAGAAGCAAAAGGGTTGGATGGGAGTTCTTTAGTAGTGGGTGCAGACATGGTGAAATAATTCAGTATATATCTTCTATAATACCTCGTTAACACTACGAAAGCACAGAGATCCTGTTTAATTTTGGGAACAGGTGTGGATTGCACTGCCTTGACCTTCTCTGTTTGGGGTTGGAAAGCCCATTCTCTACAAAATACCCCAGGTACTTTACAGCATTTTGGGCCAGGTGACACTTCATGGGGTTAGCCCAAAGACCCACAGTCCGAAGGGCTCTGGTTACTTCATATTGGTGTCTAACATGTTCCAGCCAGGTCTTGCTATGCATGACGGCATTGTCAATGTATGCACCGGCAGAGGTCGCATAGGGGCTCAGCACTTTGTCCATAAATCGCTGGAACGTTGCAGAGGCCCCAGGTAATCCAAATGGAAGGACAATAAATTGAAATAGCCCTTGGAGCATGGAAACAGCAGTTTTCTCCTTGTTGGCTGGATTAAGGAGGGTAAGGTGTAAAGTGGATATAAATTGGGTCTCAATGCGCTTGTCTATCCATGGCATGGGATAGTTAAGAAACTAGAGATGGAGTTAAGTTTCCGAATATCAATAAAAGAAATGCCCTCTGGCTTGGCCACTAGAACTCTGGGAGATGACCAAGGACTATTGGAGGGATGGATAATTACTGACTTAAGCATGGGCGTCAGTTCCTCTTCCACAATTTCCTTCTCATCTCAGGGATTTTGTATGGTTTTTAGATTTACAGTTTGCCCTGGCGGAGTGCAAATATAATTTTTTAAATCCTGCACTTTCCCAGGTTATTCTGAGAAGACCTCTGGGAACTGGTTTAAAAGATTGTCGAAGTCTTTTTGCTGATTAAAGGTCAGATTCTCTGGGACTAAATTAACTTCCTGTTCTTGGTCGACCAGCAGTGTGGCCATGGTTACTGTAACCTGTACTACTGGATAGATCTGCCACCCCTTAAGGAGATTTACATGGTAGACCTCGTATTTTTGTCATCAGTCTTGTTGGGCGATCACATAATTAAAGGACCTCCTTTTTCAGTGATCTTATAGGGCCCAGAACACTTGGGCCCCTCTGAGGTGGGTAAGAGAGCCAAGACCAAATCTCCTATGGAGAAAGATTGGGCTACTGAATCATATAGGGTCTTTTGATGCTCTTCAGCAGGTCCAAAACATATTGTGGTTTCCTTCTGTACAAAAGCTCAATAACCCAATGAAGCTTGCATAGTCTTTCTAGAAAAAAAGAGGGCTCAGGGGATCATTACATCGCAATTACAGCCACAATTTCCACCAGGATCCTTTTGAGGGTATAATTAAAATATTCAACAAGACCATCTGTCTGTGGATGATATATAGAGGCTTGTAACATTTTAATCTGGAGGAGTTCTTTCACCTCTTGCATAAGTCAGGACATGAAAGAACTGTCCCGGTCCGTGAGAATCGCCTTAGGAAAACCAACTAGGGAAAGAAAGGGGGAGCAGATGATTCAATATGTATTGACTGGTGTTGTTTAGTAACGTGAATGCTACAGGATATTGAGTTGTGTAGTCAATGATGACCAAAATAAATGTACTTACCAATTTGGAAGTCTCTAAGGGTCCCATGATGTCCATGGCATTCGTGAAAAAGGTGTGACTATGATAGGGAGGTGTTGTAATGGGACGCGGGGTATTGGAGTGGTGGCAGATTTCACCAGCTGCCATATAATTCTTAACATCCAGATACACCCCGGACCAACAGAACTTCTGGATTACTTGGCTATGGGTTTTCCCGATCCCTTGATAGGCGGCCATAAGATGGGAATGGGCCTGCTCTAATACTATCTGTTGGTGTCTTTCGAAAGTACCACCAATAGGGTTCGGTGAACACCATCTCTCTATTTGCCCCCTCAATACAGGAGCCCCTTTTTAATTGAGAAAAAATCCAGTCCAGCCTGACTATAGCCCTCCTCCTCGGGAATGACTCGCCCAAAGGCTTCAGTTAGAATCGGGTTGTTCCATTGGGCAAACAATAAGTCAGGTAACAGGGGATGGTCATCTGGGTCATTTCTAGAGAGAGAGGGTGTCTGAGTGTCCGCCTCGCCATCCCCCCTCAATGTTTTGGAAAGTTTGTCTGCCTCTTGTAAGGTGGGATTTATGGCTTTCTCC
This sequence comes from Ambystoma mexicanum, assembly GCF_040938575.1. Taxonomy (NCBI): domain Eukaryota; kingdom Metazoa; phylum Chordata; class Amphibia; order Caudata; family Ambystomatidae; genus Ambystoma; species Ambystoma mexicanum. The sequence continues at coordinate 964,918,508 of NC_090928.1, read as the reverse complement.
AGGATCCCTTGGGCAATAGCCTCCCGTACCTTGACATGGTAAGGAATTATCCCATGGTTGTGTAGGACTATCTGTATCTCCCGTCTGTAGTTTGGATCTATCACCCCAGCTGCAACATCTAAGGAACACCACCAGGCAAACGCAGACTTAGGGGCCAGCCTAATATATGTACCATGTGGAGGGGGGATCCTGACTCCAGTAGAAATCCAACCTCTTTCATTTTTAGGGATTTAAATGTCCTCAGTACTTTAAAGGTCAAATCCTATCCACTGAGGAGTGTGTGGAATGAGAGTTTGGCCATGCAGCATAAAGGCTGGACTAGCATAGTACCGATCCCACCCCTAACATATATGGCCAACCAGAAACAAGACTCAGACCAGAAGACATGTTCAACTTTAGTTTATTTAAATGAAAAGAAAACCCTTCACTAGCCCTACTGCTAAAAGGGGAAATTAAAAACTAAGGTGCACGTCAGAAATACAGTCCTCCGTCCTAACGTGTCCAACTATCTCGTCCCACCACTAGACAAAAACAAACAAAACAAAGAAACAGGCTTTCACCCTGGCGCTTTGTCAATACCTTTTTAGCTGACCCCCTCTACTCCAGACAACTTTCAAAATGAAATGTTCCTCACAGGACACGGTTCCTCACCTGGGTCATGGCAACAGTTCTTACCAAGAAAATTCCAATCTTTCTCAGGACCACATATTAAGAATAATACAAAGACACTCAGTTTTTGATTCTTCCATTCACTAAAGAATTCTTTTGCACAGTGGAGTATTCGACTAATCCCCCACCAACAACCATGTTATGTTAGGTTATTTGGCATTTCTATAGTGCTCTATATATCATTGGTATGACCTCAAAGCGCTGGTAAGTTGAAGCACACCTCGCCCCTCATGATTTCCCACTGTGGGGTAACGCATACATTACACTTTGCCACTCAATATTCCTGTTCTCTTGCTTCTCACTATTGTCAGTTACTGTGCCCCTTGGCACCCCATGGTTCTGTTGTAAACTAAGTCCGGGCTCTTCAGCCCCTGGACTTCTCTTGTTGCTTTCTACAGATATTCCATCCCAGTCTCCACATGGAACTGAGTAATCTGTTTCTCTTAACTTGTTTATCACTTGGGACTCACTAGCCCAAATTTAGACTGTTTCCAGACTCTTTTGGCAGTAATGGGTTCAGGGTTTGGATACCCCTCTCACAACAACCAACTGCCCACTTTCCTTCTTCCTGGGTGGCCGGCATACCTGCTTTCTCGCGGTGCTTCCAACAGGGATGGTCGGTGAAGGCCATGTTGGCAGCGTTTGTCTCCGCCTGCCGTTTGGTTGATTATGGCTGTAGCAGGCTTGCCGATGCACAGCATTCTTTCTCGACAAAAGTCCGAATTAAAATCAAATAATGACCACATGCGAAGAATTCGAAGTGCCAAGACCTTCCCCCAAATCACCCCTTCAATACGATCCCAAAAAGAACATTTGAAAGGAAGGAACTCTGCATCATAGAGCAGGGCCAATGTTACTTTTAACCTGTACAATTGGATAGCAAGCATGATCTTAAAGCGTCCAAATTTTCAGTTAAGCCGAATCAATTGGATGGCAAAAACCATTGCTTTTTTCCTTATATTTTTGTACATCTCAGACGTATTAGATTTACAGAAAACACAATACCCCAGAAGTACAAATTCCATAATAACTTCCAACCTAACGGCCCCCATTTTCCATATGAATGATGAACATTTTCTGACTGTAATTATTTGAAGAATTTTTGTCTTATACGTATTAATGACCAGATCGTTAAATCCACAGTACTCTACAAGTGCATGCAGCATTCCTTGTAGGCCCATTGGTGTTTTATCAATGAGTATTAAGTCAACAGCCTAAGCCAGTAAGTTTAACCACATAAAGGCAACTTTAGGTGAAAAAAGGTGGTCTTTAACTAGTGGGGGAGAATGTCAGAGATGCACAAATTAAAAAGCATGGGTGGATGTGGCGTTGCCCCGTAAGGGCTGCGCACGCGGCGGCGTGACGTTGCACGTCGCCGCGTGCGGCTTAAATAAACGGGGCGTTCCCGGAAGCGGCAGAGCGACCGGGGAGCCCGAACCTGACGGACGTGTGAGCTCTGTTGGGTTGGGGGCTCACGGGCACGCCTGGGGGGCAAAGGACAGACCCCCAACAGTGGCGACGAGTGATGTCGGATGCCCGGGCCCGGCGGTGAAAGGCGTCCGGAATTTTTTCAAACGATCGGAACGTTCACGGACGTTTCGTTTCATGCCGTGGCTGCGGACCGCACACGCGGCTGGTGTGCATACGAGGCTGCGGAACTTCTCGGAGCTCCGCTTCGGACCGAGAAGGTGATCCGGGTCTAATTTCTGGATTTTGTGGTTGCTGAGTGCATGACCTGCACGCCCATACCCAATTTGTGTGTTTTCATCAGATTTTGGGACTGTTACGTCGAGTGTAAGCCAGGATAAGGACTAATATGGTAGGGCCTGCTTAGTCCAGTCCATCCACGTGGCTCAATTTTTGGGACTTCTATACGGCAGTGCTTTGCTGCAAGGTGGCAACAAGACGCTTCCTCGCCCCCTTGATCATCAGGACACTCTTTTTGATCCTCTTCATCATCACAAGGTGGTGGCCGTTTTGGAAGTTCTTCGTGTGTTTGCACCAGGCTGTGTGTGGCACGGGGGTGCATCCTTCCGCATGGTGATGGTGGGAATCTGAGTTGCGGCCCCAGGTCTGGTAGTGGGGTGCCTGTGCGCTCAGTCCCATGTCCGACAGTGACCAGGACGGTGACACCGCGGATCCTGGGGAAGAATCTCAGGACAAAGGTCAGGTGGCCCAGCCTGCAGCTCTGCGACCGCTGCCACCGGGGAATCAGGGGCCTGCACCACAGGCACCACTAGGGGCACAGCCTGTCGCTCCACAAGGGCCCCCCATTATGGCTCAAGCTAGAGCCCAGGCGGCCCTGCAACCGATACCAGAATTCGATCCTACGGGCCCCCCGTCCAGTCTGGGGCCCCGATGGAAGAGGTGGGTGGCCCGCCTGGACATGTACTTCAGGGCTGCTCGAGTGGATGACAATGACAGGATGGTAGCCACCATGCTGTACTCGGCGGGAGCCGCGGTTCAGGAGATCTTCGAGTCGCTGACTCCGGTGGACCAGACCTATGGTGAGGCGAAAGCGGCTCTCCTCGCACACTTCCTTCCACTTGCCAACGTGGACTTTGAGAGATTCGTGATGCTGTCGGCCAAGCAGAAGGATGATGAGACCCTGGACACGTTTTACGGCCGCCTACGCCGCCTTTCCCAAGGGTGCGCGTGGGGGGACGCGGAGGACATGATACGTACAATGCTGATCCAAGCATGCTCCTCCGGCAAACTGAGGAGACAGGTCCTCAGAGAGCCGGGAATCACTCTGCCCCGTATACTAGAACTGGGTCGATGTCACGAAGTGGCTGAGGCACGGGCAAACAAGATGGAAGCGGGTTCACGCTCGATCAAGGCCGAAGAGGTGTGCGCTGTGTGGCGGGGCGGCAGAGGAACAAGAAGGCCTGGTGGAGCCCCCCGAGACAGGGCAGGAAGATCGGGGGAGTCATGTCAGAAATGTGGCTATGACCGCCCCCACCCCACAGAGTGCCCAGCCGCAGGAAGAACATGTGGCCGATGTGGACTGCCGGATCACTTCTCGAGAGTGTAAGTCGGCTCTACCTGTCATGGTACCCAGAGGTCCTGCACGAATCTGGACTCCGCGCCAAACCCGGCCATCCAACGCGGCCCAGGTGGATCAAGCGGAAGAGGAGGCTCAGGCAGAGGAGGCTGAAGAAGAGGAGGAGGAAAACATCTTCTTCGTCTCAAGCCTGGGGATCCTGAAAGGCAAAAGCAGGAGACAGCCAAGGTGCGTGGTGGAGATGAACCGCTCGCCTGTTCCCGTGCTGGTGGACACAGGGGCATCGGTCAATGTTATGGCGAGGGGACATTATGACGCTCTTGACCCATTACCGAACCTGGCTGTGCCAAGAGCTCGCATCTTCGCCTTCGGTGGACTCGAGCCCATACCGCTGGACGGAGCGTTCGTGGCGAAGGTGGAGCATGAAGGCTCGAAGATCAGAGCGCGGTTCTATGTGACCCCCATAAGCAACAACACCCTGCTGAGCTGTGCGGCTGCGGAGGCACTCAGGATAGTGAGTTTTGCATACTCAGTATACCTGGAAGATATCAACGATCTACTGGACAAGTACGCAGCCCTGTTCAACGGCATTGGGAGAATGACCGGTGATCCGGTCCGGCTACACATTGACGACTCAGTACAACCAATTGCCCTGAAACACCGGAGAGTTCCTTTTCATCTGAGGGAGCAAGTCGACAAAGAACTGGACAACCTGGTGGCCTTGGACATCATCGAGAAAGTGGAAGGCCCAACACCATGGGTGTCTCCCATTGTCATGGCCAGGAAACCAAAGCAGCCGGACTCCGTTCGCATCTGTGTGGATATGAGGCTACCCAACAAGGCCATAAAAAGGGAGCGACACCTGACCCCGACCATCGATGACATAATTGCTGACGTACAGGGGGCCAGATTCTTCTCCAAACTCGACCTCAGAGCAGGGTACCATCAAGTTGTCCTCCATCCGGAGTCCCGGTACATTACTACATTCACCACCCACCGGGGACTCTACAGGTACAAGAGGTTGAGTTTTGGGGTATCGTCGGCTGCCGAAGTGTTTCAGAACATTATCCGGGGTGCACTTGCTGATCTTGAAGGGGTACTCAACATCAGTGATGACATTTTGGTGTTTGCCAACACAGAGGTGATCCACCTGAAGCGCCTGGCCAAGACCTTCGAGAGACTACAGTCATTGGGCCTCACCCTCCATAGGGACAAGTGCGAATTCCTGCGCCCATCAATAGAATTCTTTGGGTTCGTATTCAAGGAGGGAGGGGTGTCACCCGACCCGCGGAAGGTTCAGGACATAAAGAGTGCACAGCCCCCGGAATCCGTGTCGGAAGTGAGAAGCTTTCTGGGCATGGTGACCTACTGTGGTCGGTTCATCCAAAACCTGGCCTCGAGGTCTGAGCCGCTCAGAGCTCTTACCAAGAAAGAGACTGCCTGGCACTGGGGTCCACTGGAACAGTCGGCGTTCGAGGACATCAAGAGCGCCCTAACAACGGAAGACACCATGGCGTTCTTCGACCCGGCGCTACCCTCAGAGATCGTGGTCGACGTCAGTCCGTTTGGCCTGGGGGCGGTCCTGACCCAGGTGGACCGGGATGGAAACCTCCGGCCCGTAGCATACGCCAGCAAGGCGCTCTCGGAAACGGAGCAGCGGTACTCCCAGATCGAGAGGGAGGCCCTGGCGGTCTTGTGGGGATGCCGACATTTTCGCCTCTATGTGCTGGGGCGCCCGGTGACTGTGGTGACTGATCATAAACCCCTGCTCCCAATTCTGGCGGGCTCGTCATCAAAGCCCCCGGCCAGAATTGAGAGATGGATGCTCGCATTGCTTGAGTACGGGGTCACGCTGGTATACCGGCCAGGTGCCAACAATGCAGCGGACTTCCTTTGCCGTCATCCCGGAGTGCGTGGGGGAGTGGCGGGAGACACCTGCGCAGAAGAAGCGGACGACCATGTCCGGATGGTGGTGGAGGGAGCAACACCAAATGCACTGCCCCTGTCGGAGCTGGAGGCTGCGGCGGCCGAGGATGGGTGCTTCCAGATACTGAAGCAGTCGATGCAGAACGATTCCTGGAAGCTCGTCTTGGAAGCTCTCGCAGGGCGGACCCATGAGGCGAAGACCACCCTTGAACAGCTGTGGAAGGTGAAAGATGAGCTGTCTTTCTCGGAGTCAGGGCTCCTGCTCCGGGGGGATCGCATAGTGGTCCCCCACTCCAAAGTGGGTCAGGTGATCGCTTTGGCCCATCACGGACATCAGGGTGCTGCCAAGACGAAGGCGAGGCTGCGGATGAAGGTCTGGTTCCCGGACCTGGAGAAAAGGGTCGATGATTTTGTGGCAGCCTGTGTATGGTGCCAGGCAGCCTCCCCGGTGCAGAGGGAACCGGCTATCGAAGCAATGCCTCGAGGGACCAGGCCCTGGGAGGTCGTGCATGCGGACTTTGGGTCCACGTCCGTGGGCACCCATTTTCTGGCCATAGTCGATGAGTACTCCCGGTACCCCGAAGTGGAGTTTGTGGAATCGGTGGCATTCGAGCATGTGGTAGTCGGCGTGGAAAAGATCTTTGCAACCCACGGATTTCCCCTGACGCTGTGCTCGGACAATAGGTCGCCATTTCAAAGCGAACGCTTCTCAGAGTTCCTGGCCAGCTGTGGAGTTCAACATCGAAAGATATCCCCGCTGTGGCCTCGGGCCAACGGCGATGCAGAAAGACTGATGCGAACACTAAACAAGACATTTCGGATTGCGCAAGGACAAGGCCAGCCCCTCCAACGGGCATTGTATCAATTCCTGAGAGTGTATCGCACCACCCCACATGCCTCCACTGGTGTCGCCCCGGCGGAAGTGCTGTTCTGGCGATGCCCCCGGGGTCTACTGCCGGAGGTACAGGAGAGAGAACCCGGGGTTATCAACGACCAGCAGGTTGAGGCCGACCGACTGGCCAGGATCAGCCAAGAGAACGTGCGCCGGGGCCTGCGGCCCCAGCGGCTGGAACCCGGGGATGAGGTGCTCATCCGGAACCGCCATCCTCACGGGAAGTTGTCCCTACCTTATGAACCAGCGCCCCTGGATGTGGTCGCCGTGAAGGGGTCAATGGTGACGGCCTCCGATGGGCGAACAGCTGTCACCCGCAACGTCAGCTTCTTCAAGAAGCTGGGGGACTCGAGAACTGAACCCCCTCTGGACCCTGGTGTCGCCGAGATCCCTGAGGAAGATGGGCCCCCTCTCGGTGTCCCGGCCTCTCCGAGTCGGGAGGCTATTGTTGACGGACTGCCGGTGCCGGAGGTGAGCGGGAGGTACCCCCAGAGGACTGGGCGAGGGAAACCCGCTTACCTCAGTGAGTATGTGTTGGGACAGTTGGAGAGTCGTCCGGGGTGAGGGTGGCTGACATTAAAGGGGCCTGCGTCCAGGATGGGCAAGTTGTTTGTTGTGTGATATGTTGTGTTTAACTAATAACGTAATTGTGTGTCCTCCTTTTTCAGGAGGAGTGTGGCGTTGCCCCGTAAGGGCTGCGCACGCGGCGGTGTGACGTTGCACGTCGCCGCGTGCGGCTTAAATAAACGGGGCGTTCACGAAAGCGGCAGAGCGACCGGGGAGCCCGAACCTGACGGACGTGTGAGTGTGAGCTCTGTTGGGTTGGGGGCTCACGGGCACGCCTGGGGGGCAAAGGACAGACCCCCAACAGTGGATTTAAAGATGGCCGCCAATAGGAGGAAGACGAGCTGAGTGAATAGCGTCCCAACCCCTCATCAAAAGGTGGAAAAGAAGCAATATTGCCCCACCGCCCCCCAGCATAGAGGCCCCCAGGTAGCAGAGCAGCCTCCAGTAAGCAACAGGAGCTGGGGCCACGAAAAATAGAACAGAGGAGGCGCCCTGCATGGTAGCCGCGTGGGGCAGTTTGTTCACGGCTCCAGTTGGCGCTGACCCGGCTGGGACCAGCTCTTGGAGGAAAGGCCGAGCTTGGCCGCAGCGGTTTGCGACCCGATTAGCTGCTTTAAGCAGAAGCCCTGTGGGAGTGAGACTCCGACTCCACCACCCAAGGAGACCCAAGCTGGCCAGTGGAGCAGCATTGGGAGTTTGCTGCAGGTGGTGGGTGGAGCGTGGGAGTCGAAACTGCCCACCCGCCATCACCAACTGCAGCGAGCACCACTGGCAGGGCACCTCCAGCAGCCAGGGTGCCGGGGAGGGGGGCTGTGGAGGACCGCAGGGAGCTCCCTGCCCGATTGTATTAGTGGCAGCCGGCAGCAGCAAATGGAAAAAATATCCACTTGGCAAATCTACAGATGGGTGGCACCTGGCCCATGGAGAAAGAGCTGATCAATCAGACAAAAAGTGATGGGGAGATGAAGGGCGGTGGGGGCCCCATTGCTTACATCTCTGAGGTACCGGGATGATGGTGAGGGGGGCCTGGTACTACCTCCTCCCCCGTGGACCAACAATACAAGCAGGCTGCCGTCGGAAGAAGCTGCACCGGTTAGAAGCAGAAAGTGGTTGTCATGGCCACTTGCCCAGGATCACAGGAGCTGCACCATCAGGTTGTTGGAGCAAGGGGTAGCATGGTTCACGCACGTCCCGTGGGGATGTTTATACACAGGGGGCCCAGTTGAACTTTCCACGTGTGTACAGTCAGTCCAGGTGTGGCTTTCCATCTATAAGCTGCACATGCAACTTTCCATGTATCAGCTGCACATGCAACTTCAAGGAGTGGCAGGGTGTGGCAAGCAGAACAGAACGAGCAGGCGTGGCCTTACGAGCTCAGCTATAAAAGCCAACCCAACCCCAAGGCGCACGCTTCGCGTTAATCTGCATTTGCATGCAGCGTAACGCTCACCACCACCTGGGATAAAGCAGCACTTACCTTTGGGAATCCAGTCTCCTGCCCCTACGCTTACCTCCTGGAGTCAGCATTCACCTGCATTCTTCACCGCTGAGCCTGGTGTCCATTCTTCATTCTCTGGGAATGCAGGACTTCAGCTCTGGGCACCGCAGCACGACATCTTCTTCATCCTCCGGAAGGTAGGACGTCAGCTCTGGGCACCGCAGCATGACATCTTCTTCATCCTCCGGCACGCAGGACTTCAGCTCTGGGCACCGCAGCACGACATCTTCTTCATCCACGAACGCGGACCCTGTAAAACGACAAAAGGCAAGGTTAGACATTACGAACTTTCAGTTTGAGGTCACGCTTGCTAAATTCTTCGCGCTTATCCTTAAAAGCTCACTTACGTACTGACGGACCGCTGCGGGATCCTACGCTCCTCATCTGGAGCCGCCTCGTGCTCTGTAGTTCTGCTGGGCCTCAATCACATCAATTTGGGAGAAAGATAAACATTATTACAGAGCTGACAACAGGCTGTGAGAAAGACAATACAAATACTTCAAGACAAAGAGAAAACTGAAAGACACCAGAAAGGCGTGGAATAGTCGCAGCTGGACTGGACACCACGTATGAAGGACCAGTGAAGGGATTCGATCCTCATCCTAAATGCACCCCTGCCAGAAGTAGCAGGACAGAGAGCTCACCATTAATAATTTACAGGTGAGCCTTAATGGGTCGATGCATGCTCATGGAAACCATGCTATGGGAAGAAAGGTTGGAGAGGGAATTCACTCACAGGACAGCAAACTTACGTCCTCTCATATCTACGCAGGAGCAGTGTTCCAATTCATCGCAGCAGCCCACAGCCTATTTGCAGCGGGTGAAAGCAGACAGGGGGGTTCTATTTCCTGGGAGGGCTGCAACCGTGCCCCAACGTCCCAGCAGAGACTAGGTGAGCGTAACAGAAGCCACTACGAATCTCTGCCTGGGCGTTATGGATACCTCAGAGACTGACCAATTGGCCCAACATTTTGGTGAATTACGGGCTGAAGTTCATGCTTCTAGGCAGGAAACCAATGCCTTAAGAAGGGACCTTATTGTGAAGTATGAGCTTACTGATGGTTTGGAAAGACATTTAGTCCAGGCACAAGCTGGCCAGGTCCCATTGCCAGGGCCTACTCCCACACCGCACCAGTCACCACCAGTTCAGGTGGTTCTTCTAGGAGCAGTTCCTCTGGCCCCGCCCAAATGTTTCACAGGCGACCCTAACAAGTATGCCGTATTTATGAATCAATGCCGCTTACATTTTTTGTTCAGACCTGGGGCTTTTCCAAACGACCAAGCCAGAGTGGCGTTCATACTCTCGTATTTGAGGCAGTGCAGCAGACTGGTCAATACCTTTGGTAAAACAAGATGATCCTTTGCTTCGGGACCTTAGGGGTTTTCAGCACAAAATGGAGAAGTTGTTTGCACGACACACTCAAGGACAGGCCCTGGACAACGAATTACTGTCACTCAGACAGGGAAATCAGGATTTGTTAATCTACATCGCATCCATCAATCGTCTCATAGCTCAAATAAATTGGGCAGAAAGAAAAAGGACTACGTTCTTTTACTGTGGATTGCGTGAAAAACTCAAGGACGTTTTAGCTCAAGTGGTAAATACCCAAGAGGGCTGTGCGGAATACATCAACCTAACTGAACAGCCCGATCACAGGCTGCAGGATCGAAAAATGGATCGAACAAGGGCTGAAGGGTGACCGGGTTATGTGCGGCCTCGTGATAATCAACCAAAGTCAGATGAAAAGACTGAACCCATGCAAATTGGGGGACTACGGAGTCCACTCTCCAAGGCAGAACGAGAAAAAAGGAGAGATCAACAACACTGCTTGTACTGTGGAAAAGCAGGTCACTTTCTTCGAGAATGCTCAGAGAAGCCACCTAGGAAAATAGTCGGAGTAACCGACAAAGTCGAATAAGGAGAACAAGACTCAGAAAACACCAACGCCCGGCATGCGTAGGGGTCCACTTGTCGAGCAGTGAAAAGGAACCTGTACAGACCTCACATCTAGTCATCCCGGTGCTCTTGGTAGACCACAAACAACCGTCAAAAATACATGCTGTGGAAGCATACATTGACAGCAGAGCTGTGGGAAACTACATTGACCAAGATCTGGCTATCCGAATAGGCCTTCCTCTCTGACAAAAGCAGAAATCACAGCGGTAGATGGATCTCAACTTTCATCTGGCCCAGTTACACATTATACCGAAAAAGTCAAGCTGTTGTGTCAGGACGGCCCCCAAGAGGACATTACCTTCGATCTCATCAGTGCTCCTCAGTTCCAGATGATATTAGGAATGCCTTGGTTGGAGACCCACAACCCTAAGATTGACTGGCTAAAATGAGTTCTGACCTTTCCCCAAGAATGTTTTGACACCTGTTACACTCAAAGGCCCACCAACCTGAAGACTAAGAAAGGAATCGCACTGGGTCTCACTGGCTCCTTGCCACTTGAATACCTAGGTTACCAGGATGTCTTTCAAAAGGAACAAGCAAACGTCCTTCCTGCACACAGGTCTTACGACTGCCAAATTGATCTCGTGCCTGGAGCCCAGATACCCTGCAGTCGGACTTATGCTCTAACTTAGCAGGAAAACCAACACCTAAAATCTTACCTAGACCAGTACCTAGGCAATGGCTTCATCCGTCCATCCAAATCCCCTGCCTCCTCAGCGCTCTTTTTTTGTGCCTAAAAAGGAGGGTGACTTAAGAACTTGCATTGATTATAGAGCACTAAACCAGATCACAGTGAACAATAGATACCCGTTACCACTTATCCCAAAACGATCATATTTACACCAAACAGGACCTGCAAGGGGCCTGCCACCTTGTAAGGGTCAAAGAAGGAGATGAGTGGAAGACAGCATTCCGTACTAAATATGGCCTCTATGAATACCAGGTGATGCCCTTTGGGCTATGTAATGCCCCTGCGGCGTTCCAGTTTTTTATGAACGACGTGCTCCGTGAATTACTGGACGTTTGCGCACTTGTCTATATTGATGACATTCTCATTTATTCAACTTCCAAAGAAGAGCATATTGGTCCTGTCCGGGCAGTTCTAGAAATGCTTCGGCAACATCGACCGTTTACCAAGTTGGAGGAGTGTTTTTTCCATGTAAAGGAGGTTGAATTTCTTGGCTTTATTCTCACACCGCGAGGTGTTCGCATGGATACACGCAAAGTGGACGCTATCCTTCAATGGCCCTCACCAACTTCTACAAAAGGAGTACATAGTGTGCTCGGATTCGCCAACTTCTATCGTCAGTTCATACCCAGTTTCAGATCGTCCATCCTATTACCTCTCTGTTGCAAAAAAACAAACAATTCTGCTGGTACCAGGAGGCTGAGGAAGCCTTCCAGAAGCTAAAACGAGCGTTTACCACAGCACCAGTTCTACAACACCCGCAACCAGACTTACCGTATGTGGTTGAAACTGATGCCTCCAACATAGCAATGGTGGCTGTATTGTCACAACGGAACCCTGAAACGGGACAGTTACACCCCATGGCATTCTGGTCCTGTAAGTTTTCTGCTCCTGAATTGAAGTATGCAATCAATGACAAAGAATTGCTAGCAATCAAGGTAGCGTTTAAAGCATGGAGAGATTATCTTCTCGGAGCCAGGCATACAGTCACTGTCATCACAGATCACTGCAATCTACAATACTTAAAGTCCACTAAGGCGCAATCTTCGCGCCAACTTCGTTGGGCCCTCTTCTTTGCGGAATATGAATTTATCATTACCTATAGACCAGGAGTTCGTAACGGGAAAGCAGACGCCCTCTCCAGCATGAGCGAGGAAAAGGAAGCTTTCACTACACCAGACCCTGTGGCTATCATTCCTGAAGAGTGGATCCAAAATATGATTGTCATGGCTACATGTCTGGACGATCTAAATTCCAACTTGCGATGCCAGATGAGTCAATCTGCCCAACAGGAATGGCTTCAAAAAGGAGACCGATACACCTGTAAAGATGATCTACCATACTTCCAAGGGTGACTATACATTCCGGATAAGAAACTGCAAAACCAAATCATCACCAACTATCATGATTCCTTGGTGGAAGGACATTCAGGAATAGCAAAAACTCAGGCTAAAGTAAAGAAACACTATTGGTGGCCCACTTGGAGAAAGGCAAAACAAAAGAGGTGATGGCTGGAAGGTTTAGAATGAATCTTAACCTCTGGCATCGCTCTGGTCAACCCTCCAGACCATCGTTCTTCGCCTGCCAAGCCATTACAAAAGGGAAAAGACCATATGCAAATCAGGCTTGGTCCCACCCCCAAAGGGGTAGTCCAGCCCGAACTGCTAGGTCACATCCCTTCTGGACAAGACCACAAGCATCCCCAAAGATGTTTCAGCCTTGTTGGGTGTCATCAGTGAGGAGTAGCTTGGGTCTCTAGGCCAGCAGGCACGCTGTTGAGAGAGAACAGACGACTTCGAATGCCGAAGGGGTGGTCAAAGTCCAGGGACATGCTGCCAGAAGGGTGAGGTGGGGAACTATTGTGACGAGGGCCAGCCAACATCACTCAGAGGCGCAGGAGAAGAAGGGGTATGGAAAAGAGGGGTCTGCAATTCAGGGGCCTCTTGAACCCCGGATCACTAGATCAAATGGGGGAGAAAAAGGGGAGGGAAGGTGGAGGAGAAACATTGAGGGGTTTGGGGATCAGGATAGTAGTCGATTCCTGGTCTCCATGGGGAGGAGTAGCTGTAACTCCCATCAGTTCTTGGATCCAGGCTGTTTTCTGGCTCATTGCCAGTGTTTGACCCCATAGACCAGCCGTGGCGGTTGTTGATGGGGGGGAGTTGGTGGAACCAGGGGGCAGAGTGGGGGAACCGCAGAGCACTCAGACGGGACGGCAAGGAGGGAGAGAGAGTAGGGAGAGAAGCGGGAGGAGGGGTGGGAGGAGGAAAGCTGGGATGCGGGAAACAGAGATATGGCAAACCCCAGGAGGGTGACGGGGGGCTAGGAGAGGTATCCCTGGATGCTAATGGGCTGGGGTCCAGGGGGGTTTCAGAGGAGAGGATGCGCCGGGGAGGGAGTGACACTTTCAAAATCATCACATATAGCATAAGGGGGTTAAACTCTCCAGCGAAACAACGCAAGGTGGTTCATTTCTTGAGGTGTGAGAAACCAGACTTTCGCACGCTTCAAGAAACCCATATCAGAAAAAGCGTCAGACAGATTCCGGCTACACACATATCCTCATGTATTTCCGGCAAATGCGAAGGATAAGACGACAGGCCCCTATCTCTTCGTTAAATTCAGAATCAATGCAGACACCTTCACATTAGCGACGGTATATGTGCCAAATTCGGGGCAGGACGGGTTCTTATGAGCAACTCCAGCAGAGCTAGAGGAGATGGCGGAGAGGAATATTATTCTCAAAGGGGACTTCAACATTGCTTGGGTCCCGGGGGTTGACAGTAGTGGGCCGAGGCACGGAGGCAGAAGGCTCTGCCTCTCAGAGGCTCAAGGGGATGGGGCTGGTGGATGTGTGGTGCGCATGTAGGGGGTCAGAAACAGGATTCACGTATTACTTCCACGTACATAGATCGCTATCCAATATCCACTATATATGGGGGTCCGCGCAGCTAGTGGGGAAAATGCAGGCAGTATCCCTGGGTCCCATAGCCCTCTCCGATCATGCCCACTGGATGCGACCGTGCATCTTTCCCAGGGCCCTCGGGGACTCTGCCGGAGTGGTTTCTCAGGGATGCTGTGCTGGTGGAGACAGGTGGGAGGAATATCAGAAATTACTTCTGCGATAACTCCATGGAGGTCATTACGAGGTTGGAGGTAAGGGAAAAACGATGCTGGTAAAGGATTACCGGCATTGCTTACCACTACGGCCAATTCTGACCAACCAGACCGCTATTTACGGCACCGTAAAGTACAATGCTGTAAATAGCGGTCAGGGCGCACGCACTCGACACACCATGCCGCAATTAGCGGCATGCCGTGAACAGAATAAGATCACAAGTGATGCAGACATGCAAATAACGTCCTCCTGAAGGCCAAAAAGTGCTTACCGGCATGGTGTTAATACCGGCATCGCCGACCAGGCGTTAAGAACCCTGAGCAGTTTTTCCAAGAGCCACAGGTGCACACAATCAGCACAGGTAGAGGCAATGGAGTCAGGGCCAGTACAAAAGGAGCACACCCACACACCACACCCCCTGCCACACCAAGATGAAACCAATAGTAGCAGCATTACTGGAGCTGGAGGCCCTGCTTTCAATGCCTCAACAACAACAAGAACAACAACAGACGCCACCACAGAGGAGACGCAGGAAGAGAAATAGGGTGAGACAGGCCCAGCTTGCCCCACCAGTGCAGCCACCGTTACCACACCGGCAGCCCCCAATCCCTCGCATCAGAGCCACCCCCTTCAACCTAACACCTGAGCAGATCCACACCCTGTACCGGCTTGACCCTGACACCATCACCAGCATAGTGGACCTGATACACGACATAGTGAGCCTCATAGAAATACGCACCGCCAGCCCCCCTCTACTGAAGGTAGTGACTGTGCTCCACTTCCTTGCCACAGGCACCTACCAGCACACAGTGGGGCACATGCACGGCATATCACAACCCTTATTTTCCCGGATATTGAACCTAGTGCTAGATGCCCTCCTCAAGCACACAAGGGACTACATATCCCTACCACGGACTCCCCAGGAGATATTCGATACAAAAGTTGCCTTCCATGCACTGGCAGGCATGCCAAATTGTGTAGGTGCCCTCGACTGCACCCACGTGGAGTTGGTGGTCCCGCATGCCATGGAGGTGGTGTATCGCAACCGCAAGCAATATTACTCCATCAATGTGCAGATGGCATGCAACGCCAGCAAGATCATCACACATTGCTGTGCCCGATATCCAGGATCAACTCATGACTCTTTGGTACTGCGGAACTCCACGCTACATGGAGCGACATGGTGGACGACGTGCCTGGCTGCTTGGTGAGTTGCCTGACCGGGCCATGGCAGTGCATTGGGGGGGGGGGGTGCATACTCCATCTGGGTGGGAATGGGGGGGATGCATACTCCACCTGGATGGGAATATTGACATCAGTGCACAATGTGCACATCACCGAGCACTGTGCCCCAAAGCAACTGAAATGGTACATGACAACCAAATCCCATAGTGATGAAGTAAGGCTGACACCTATCACTACATGACGAACAGGTAACCAGCCCACATCCCACAACACATGCACCACTCATCAGCGGCCCTCACACACTGTAAGGTCATCCTGCACTATGCACTGCATATGCACTATGTCTCCAGCATATCACCACACAGGACAGTCATCCCTGGCCGTGCATTGAACTGAGTCGACCAGGGATACCTCAGTGTGTCACTGGTTCGGCACACCCATAGGAGTGCTGCATGTTACCATGGAACTGATCAGTGCAGAATGCCCAATATAGAACTGACTACAGCCAATGCTCCCTACTACCAAATTCAACAGAACTATACTCATCACTGATTTTACACCAACACTGCTGTATGCATATACGATGCACGTGCAACAAGATGTCAGTGCACACCATGACCCATCTTGAAGATGCAACCCACACCATTAGTCCATTGCACAGGACACATAGCGGGCCAAAAATGGGGTCAATGCATCCAGGGACATGTGCGTGTGGGCACAAATTACCTGCTACCATGTGAATACAGTTGTCCTACATGAATGTGCGAACACTTACCTTCATTCCACTCTCATGCAGGTGATGGTGGCTATCCCTTGAAGCCGTGGCTCATGACCCCTGTCCAAAACCCACAGAACAGGCACGAGGAGGACTACAATCGTTCCCATACCCGTACACGTGTGGTGATGGAGCAGACCTTTGGCCTGTTGAAGGCACGATTTCGCTGCCTCAGCCGGTCGGGTGGGGCACTCCTCTACAGCCATGAGAAGGTGGCCAAGATCACCATGGCATGTGTAATGCTGCACAATATGTGCATCTGTCGGAACGTGCCCCTGACATGGAACTGCTACCACCTGATGATGAAGGGGAGGAGGAAGATGTGGCAGGACATCATCACGGTGCAGATGCACAGGAGGGACGTGCCGTGCGGCAGTCATTGATTGCACAATATTTCTGACACACAAGTCAGCAGAGGGTGACAATGTTAGGACGTAGGGCACTGGGTGTGGGGATGCATGTACACTATGCACTGTGCAAGATTAAATGACACATGCGCAATGATGAATGTCCACTCTGGTGATTTTTTTTGTGACACAACCGGTGTATTAAAAGTGAAAATATCAACGTGAAAAACAAACCCTCCACCTTCCTCACCCTCCTCCCACTCCCCCCACAGCTCCCCCTCCCCCACAGCTCCCCCACGCACCCTCACCCCCTCCCCCCACAACTCCCCCACACACCCTCACCCCCATCCCCCTCCCACCACAACAGCCCCACACTGGTCCCATAGGGTCCACATAGCCCACATGTGGCTGCCAGTATAGTCACTCTGCGCTCCTGGAGCCAGGAGGAGGCATGTCCCGTCGCCGCTGCGCACGGAGCGACCGACGGAGCGGGCTGGTCTGGGTGGAGTTGCTCATGGACGGTGTGGCCTCATGCTGAGGCTGTTGGCCAGGATGAGCAGCCTCCAAAGCATCGGCTATGCGGCCGAGCACCTCGCAGAGGCGGTTAGTGTTTTCCGTTATGGACTGGCCCAGTGCCCTCAAATCAGCACGCCACTCCTCCCTGGCCTGGCGATTGTCCTGCACGAATTCTGTTATCAGGGCAGTGAGCTGGTCAGCCCGCTGTGCATCGGCGGATGAAGCAGTGGCCCTGCTGGGGATCGGGCTGACATGTCCCTGTGTCTGTCCTTGGCCAGACTGCCCCAGTGTGTCGTCCTCACCAGAGTCACTGAAAGATACCTGGGGGTATGAAAGGTCTTCAGGGGTGTGCACGACTTCCACAGTGTCGTCCTCAGTTGTTCCCCAGATGTCATTGGGGCTGTCCTCAACTTCGAGGGGGGCCATGGCTGCCACCTCCCCAGCCACACTGGACTCCACGGACAGTGCCGTTGGGTGGGTGTCTGCAGGCAATGCAGGGAGGGGTGGGGTGGGGGTGGTGCACCCTCCATGGGCCTTGCTGGTGCTGTACATCCCAGTGTTGTCTTTGTCCCTGGGAGACAGCGGCCTCTGCCTTGGCCCCTGGATGCGCTGGGACGGTTGATCTCCTGCTCCTTACTATCATGCTCACTGCCTGTGGGGGTGGAAGGGAGGGACGGCATGAGTGATGTTTGGATAGCCAGCATTCGTACATGGCTACGATAGCACATTCAGACAATTGTGGGTAATCGGCATTTGTGTAGGGAACGGCACGTCATTCCATACTTGGGTGGTAAATGCATGCATATGTCGGTGTCACTCATGTTGGCCAGGTACTGTGCTGTCTAACATGCACACTGTTTAAATCAACTACCCTGTGTGCCTCATGGAATGAGCAACTTTGTGTGGTATGTGTCATGCATGTTACGGCCTTGCACCTGGCACTGGCTTGGGTCTCACTTGCTTCGGCATGATTTACAGGGTGGGGTGTGTGGCTGACCATGGTGTGACTCTTTGGCCAGACGTTAGCAGTGACTTTCATAACATTTGCCTTAGCAGTATGTAATTTGGACACTCACCCCCATCAGCGGATGACGTCGCTCCACACTCCATTTCTCCGACCCCTTCAATGGATTCGGCCCCCATCATGGCCGCACCTGTCTCCTCCCACGGCATGAGTTTTATTGGCGAACTTGGGCCTCCTCCGGTCTACAAGGCCTGGTTTCTGTTCGCAGAAAGGATGCTCCGCACCCTCAGCCGCAAGTCATCCCACCTTTTGTGGCAATCCTTTACGGTCCGGGGGGTGTTGCCCACTGCGCTCACCTTCTGGCATACTAGTGCCCAGATTTTTATTTTTTTTCTGCACAGCCTCCCTCCGCATGTTGCTGCTAGAAACAGTCCCAGCATGCTCGTGTAGGGTATCTAGAGGCATTTGCAGCTCATCTGTGCTGAACCGCTCCTTTCGGAGGCGGGCAGCTCCCTTCTTTGGTGCTTTGGGCATTCCTCGGTGGTTGTAGGTACTTTCCGGTCGGTCACCAGTGTGCCAGGGGTCCTGTGTGGGGAGATGGCAATGGATTGTGTTTTTAAAGATGGCCGCCATGCTCCTTCCCGTTCCTGTGCGATGACACTATTTCCGGTTCTGCAATTTAGCGGTGACCGCTATTTACAGTCACCGCTAATGCCGCGTTGGTCTATGGCGGTAGTGTTGTCTACGGTGCGATTCATGCTGGTAGGGGGGTTTTTGGGCCCTTTTGCGGCATGGCGCTAGGTCCCTTACCGACATGGCGCAAAGCTTGTGCCCGCGAACTCGTAATAGTGCGCTTTTAGCGGGCTACTGCCAGCTTGACCATGCTATTTGTGCCATGCCGGTAAGGGACGGTACTTGCCTCCAAATCGGAATAAGGGCCCATGTCTGACGACTCCCCAGGCAACTGGTGGGATGTGTTTAAGGCGGTGATAAGGGGAGATTTGATAGCCTTAAAGGCCGCTAGGCAGAAACAGGCAAGAAAGCTAGAAGTGGAATCAGAACTACAGCTCAAGGAGATCATTCTTAAGATTGGGAACTACCCAACGAAGGCCACGCTGATGGAATACAGGGCAATCGGGGGCCAAATAGATCTACTGAGGGCAAAAAAGGTAGAAGGGAGTCTATTAAATGCTAACCAGTGGTTTTATGAGAAGGGCAATAGGGAGGAGAGGCTCTTGGCGAGGCAACTGAGGAAGGTGGCGGCCCAAACCATTCTGAAGATTAACAGGGACACGGGGGAGGTGGCAGTGGAGAAGGAGATAGTGCAATCATTTGAACGCTTTGAAAATATCGTGGGAAAGCCAGTAAGTTTAGGTTCTTTATTAGGGCCTGCGGAGTTGAGCAGACAGCCAGCTCTCTCCACTGCAACCAACCATCCACCAACCGATCTCCTGAGCATTCTACATTCCATCTCTCAGGAGGCTTGGGAAATGGAATACAACACATCTTCCCCTTAACATTGTGAAATAATGAAATTTATGAACAAAACTAATGATGAAAAGAAAGTACACTGCAGAGCAGGGTGACAAACATCAATACCAACAGTGGTCAAAATAACTTGAATGTAACAAAACAAGAAAAAATGGGAACTTATATAAATTACTAAAACTGCAGATAACTAATAGCATTGGAGTAAAATGAGGCCATGCACACAGGCTTAATACCGCTCACTCAAGGCACAAAATCCTGCAACCAGTTCCGTTCCCTTATCACTCTTTTTGTTGGAAAATCCCCATCACTCTCACTGGTTCCTACTGACGAACCTTCACTCTCTCTCTCCCCAATGACGGTGCACTGCCATGACCTTCCCACATGTTACTAACCTACCCATCGACAAATACTTCACCTACTTTCACAATTACCACACCATTCCTTACAGCAGAAATTTTCTTTGGGCCCAGGAATTTATTTTCCAAGCATTTGTAAGTGGATCTGGGATTGCGTATTAACACCTAATCTCCTACCTTCCATGCATAATCCCCGTCAGGAATCCATCTCATTTGCCTTCTCGCACTTCCCACATACCCTCAGTGATTCCTAGTACCTTCCGCTGTATTACTCGCTCCTCCATTGTTTATGCTGCTTCAGCCCTCGCTCTCAGTAAAACACGCACAACAAGAAGAACAGTGCTTACATCACCAGTGCATTCCTGTTCCTTCCGACAATGCTGGGGATTGCCATGGAAACGGTGGTTGCCTGTACACAAGCGCTCTAGGCTACGCCATGCTCAACGTCCTGCCGCACGATACGTTTCAGCGGATGTTGATTTAAGCACCGCCCAATGCCACTAGCGCTGCTTCTGAATTTGTTTCTTCAAGCCCTAAAGTACCACGGAACTTGTTTTTTCTTGACTGACCCATTTTTGCTGCTGGATTCCGATTGCGTAACCCTTTGCTCGTCGTTTTGGTACTCTTCTGATATTCTGTTTCTCTGACCTCGGAACACTGATTGGATCTGTCTTTGCTTCATGTCCTGTTTCCAGATCTGCTCTGAACTTTGCTGACTCGGAACGCAACTTCGATTTGTCTCTGCCTCACGTCTGGTTACCGGATTTGCTCAGAACGTTACGGACTTTGGAACTCTTTTGGATCTGACTTGCCGCAAAGTTTGTCTGTTACTAGGATTTCAGATTTTGGACTTTACAAACATCACCTTGTGATGATAGAGACTACCATTAAGCACACTTTAGGCGTCCACGTGCCGGCGGTGTTAGGTTTGGACATTTTGGAACTCTTGGATTGCTACCCCATTGACTGGCACTGCTACTGCTGGGAACTTCCATCACCACGGATCCCTTTTCCACAAGCCTATTGTTATTCCATGGGTAAAACCATTTTTCTAACCTTCTTGTTTATATCTTGGTGTGATTTTGTAGTATCATCTTCCCATTGACGTTGTTAAAACATATTGTGGTTGTCTGCAGGATCATGCCCCACTTGTTGCATTAAATCCATAGACCAGTTAAAGACAGACACACACACACACGTGAGTTACAGTAGATTCTGTTCCTGTTTTTGTCTCATTGTGAATCACTGTGAATTCTGAATATGTGTCTTTCTTTGCAGTCAGCTGTGTCCCGGGGCGATAATCCATCTTTCAGGCAATCCTCCTTCCAAATAGTCCTTTTCGTACTTTTGGGAGTTGTATTGTGGGGAAGAATTCTACACCTACACGACGTAGTCAACTGCCACAGGCAAGAAACCCAGGGGTCCTCGTGAGGGTCCTAATAATCCCTCACACTCTTTCCTTCATCAAACACATCCTTGGCATGCCTTTGACTCTTTTTGTTCACGTCCATTATAGAACCCCTATCTACAGAAACAGAATTTGCTAACCATAACCAACCAGGACATACCCTGGTCCCCGGCTCTCTCGCTTTCAATGAAACAAAAGGTGATACTTTACTCACTGAGTGTGGTGTGGTGAGATAACCTCACAACATTTGATTCAGAACAACCTTCCATGGCAAACTTGATCTTAAAGCCAATTGATTCCACCTTTGATTAAGCTATTAACTCTTTCCACCAGCCAATTTGCCCAGGGGCAATACAAAGAGGTGCTAGTGTTTTATGGCATAATTATTCAAAAATGTCTTAATGAAATGAGAACAAAACTGCACTCCATTGTCTATAACAATTTTGGTGGGAAAACCTTCTCTATAGAGCACATCTTCTAAAAACATGACAAGACATGATGTTCCTTGCCGCAACTTCTCTAACGGCACTCCATTCAACTAATTTGGTGTGGAAATCAACCATCACAAACAGAAACCTCAAACCATTGCTCAAACACTGAATGGGTCCCATGATGACAACAGCTACTTTATTTCAAGGTTGATCAGGAACAAAATGAATAAGTGGAGTTTCACGCACCACTTTAGTTTTGTCATTCAGGCAACAAGGTACACACTCCCCAACCAACTGTTCTGCCATGCTGTCCATTCCAGGCCACCAGAAGCTTTTCCTTAGCCTTCATTTAATACCACTCACCGCCAAATACCATTGGTGAGCTAGTTCAACCAATTTAGAACGGAGTGCCTTCAGGAGAACAATGTTCAACCCCTTCCTGAGTGTACCGTCAATGAGACATAACTCATCCTTAACTTCCCACCACACTTTAAACTTCTTGTCCAACATCCCCTTGCTTGGCCAACCAGAGACTGTCCATTCCTTAACAATCTTATATTGCTCATCAACTTCTTCACAACTCTTCCATTCTGTTTGCTCCACACTTCCCAAATCAATACTGGCGACAATAACCTACTCATTCCAACTTCCACAATCATCTTGACTCGCACCTACTGGCATTCCTGACAGGCCATCAGCTACCACATTTTGTCTCTCTGTCAAATAACAGACCTTAACATCTTAACCCTGCAAACCTAGCCACCACCTGCTGATCTTCGGGGATTCTGCATCCTAATTTCCACATGCAAACATCTGTGCCAGTGGCTTATGATCCGACCTTACAATACATTCTCGGCCCCACAAAAAGAACATAAAATGCAATATGTCCCAAAAAACTGCAAAAGCTTCTCTATTGATAACAGAATAGTTATTTCCAGCTCCCTTGAGTGATCTTGATGCAAAAATGATTATGCGTTCCTCTTTGCTTCCATCACACTGCATGAAAGTCGCTCCCAAACCCAAAATGCTTGCGTCCACTGTGAGGACAGACTAACCCTTGGCACAAAACTTAGAAGGTGCTTTTCCAATATCTTCTTTAATCTTCCGAACCGCTTCTTCAAATTCTCTTGACCAAACAAAATAAACTCCTTTCTTGAGTAATGATCGTAATGGCGTGTAGATAATGGCAAAACTTTGGACAAACGTATGGTAATATTCAGCCAAACCCAGGAAAAATCGCAGTTGATCTTTATCTGTGGGATCTGGAGCTTTGTTGATCGCTTTGACAAAGCTTCACTTGGGATTGATCCCATTTCTTGACACACAATGTCCTAAATAACCGACAATTTCCACAGCTATGCAAAATTTCTTCTGCTGAACTGTCAAACCCGCCATCTTCAATTTGTGCAGCACCATCCTCAACAGTTCATCATGTTCTTCTTACAAAGTTGCATGCATCAGAATGTCATCCTAAAAGATTATAATGTTGGGAATTCCTTCCAACACTTTCTCCATAACTCTCTGGAAAACCGCTGCAGCTGAGCAAAGACGAAATGCATATGACAGTATTTAAAGGTTCTTTCAGTCGTGATGAACGCTGTGAGATGCTGGCATGCATGTGTAAGTGTTATCTGATGATAGGCTGCAGACAAATCGATCACTGTGGAGAGCATGGAACCACTTAATGTCGATAGACCCTTTATGATATGATTGGTAATGGGTGACAATCTACCTAAATGCTCCTGTTTAGGTGCCTTAAATCCACACAGTCTCATGCTGCCATTTGGTTTTGCATAAATTACCCCTGGAGATAGCCATTCTGAGCTCTCGATCCTCTCAATGATGCCTCTCTGGAGCAAAGAATCTAACTCTTCTTTTAATTTCTCTTTTAATTGATGTGGAACTGACCTCCTTTGTGGACTTTGGGTATGGCGTTCTTCTTGAAGTTGATGAAATGTTAAAAGTCTTTGAGCTCTCCTAAATTATCTGAAAAATACTTCTGGGAATTTTCTTTCCCACCTATCCTCCACTTCAGCTACTGTTACTGGAGTAGACACATTGGCTTGGATGTGAATCCCCAGGTTATATTGTTCATCCCAACCTAGTAGTGATGACCCATTGTTCCTGACATACACATCTGCCATGCAACTTCATCCTTTGTACTTAATTGTGGCCGAAAATGTTCCCATTAATTCAATTTTCACATCACCATAGGCGTATGGCTCTATATCATGTCTGAGTAAATCTTCCACTTTCCCTTCTTCACATTCTTTTTATGTCTTTACTGAGATGATTATCCATGGAGAACAACTGTCTACCTTCATGGTGACAACTTTTCCATTCATCACAAAAACGTCAGTTGGGCTCTTTCTTTTTCCAGTCACTGCACTAATCTCCAGACATGCTTACTTTGTGTCATCATTTGAGGCTTCTTCTTGCACCGGGCGATACCCTCCTGTCTCCATAGGTTCTACCAAGGCTTCTCGGCACACTCAAGCATTTGAGAGTTCACATGCCTTGCTGGACAAAACAAAATGGCTGTTAGGTGTCTATTGCTACCACATTTAAAGCATTTCAGATATTTGTCGTCATTTGCTTTCCTTGGTTGTCTTATTGCTGACATCTCTTGCACTTGTTTTTCAGCCCTCATACTTCTCATATACTGAGCCGTTTGTTCCATACTCCTTGCAACTTCCATTACCTGGTCAAGGGGTAAATCCTTTGAGAGTAATTATTCTTGTACTCTGCTGTTGTTGGTGCAACGTACTAATTGGTCCCTGATCAGCGAATTGGTCAATCCCCCAAACTCACAAGTATGACCTAGGGCTCTCATTGTTGCAACAAAGCACTCTACAGGCTCTTGTGACCTTTCAAAAAATGTGTGGCGCTCGAAAGTGATGTTCTTTTTTGGCTCAAAATTATTTTGTAATCTTTGTACAGCTACTATATAGTCATCCTTGACCCGCTTCCCCCACTTCAGGAAGTCCGTCATATACACTGCAGCATTTTGCATCCAAATTGTGTAAAAGGACAGCCTGTTTCCTAGCAGGTGTAAATTTATCTCCCCCATTTGCCAGCAAGTAGGTGTTAAATAGCTTTTCCCACCTGTCCCATCTTATTGCTGATGTTCCTGGCTCAGCTAGGAATGGTGAGGGGGAGAGGCGTGTCTGCCATGCTTGCAGCTGCCATGTTTCCTCAGTTAGAATGCCTTTGCCCCAATGTCTCCTGGTATCTGGGGTGAATTCTAGCACTAGTTCTATTGCGACCACACTGCTTCCTGGTGGTGCTCAGTACACACTTTAGTTCATGCAGCTTATTTTTAAAACTTGGCTGGTTTCTTAACACACTAGTAAAATCCCCTCTGCTGTTCCAATGGGTAAGTGTTTGTATAGGTTGCCTAGGCAACCAACGTGGCCGTGGTGTTGCCCTGGTGCTTGCGGGTCCATTCCTCTAACCCATGAGCGCAACATCCTACGGCTCTTCCCCTACCTTTTCCGACTATATTTTGCCAGAAATGGGGCCAGGCGGCACTCGTTGGTTAGCGGTCAGGGGTGCCAACACCATGCAAGCAAGTGAGCCTCCGGAGGGATTGCGAGGGCTCAGCTCCCCCCCAACCTGCTGGAGCCACTCGCACCTGCCCGCCGAGTCAGGGATCTCTTGCAGGCCCGACCGACTCTCTCAGCCTGGATTCCGTTGACGATTAAAATTATCGAGGGAAAGCCAGCAAGTTTAGGTTCATTATTAGGGCCTGCGCAGATGGCGCAGACAGCCAGCTCTCTCCACTGCAACCAACCAATCTCCCGAGCCTTCCATATTCCATCTCTCAGAAGGCTTGGGAAATGGAATGCAACACGCTTCTATGGATCCCTGTAGGCCTCTGATGGACCTCAAGAGGGGCCCCAGAAAGAATATTTAAGCTCAGTTTACTTACCTGCACTATTGGAGGTGGACAGAGTGACATTAGAGGGGGCATTACAGAAGAGGAAGTAGGCTATGCGATTGCAAAACTTCCGCCTCATAAAGTGTCGGACCCGGATGGCTTTATGGCCATGTTTTATAGAAAATATCGCTTAATCCTAGCCCCAAAACTGGCCCAGTGAAGTGACAGAGGGCATCACAGAGTCTATGGATCAGGCAAAATGGTGATATTCCCGAAACCGGGTAATGACCCCACACGATGCAGCTCCTACCACCTGATAGTAAAAATCTTGGTGTCAAGGTTGATAAGAGCTAAGATATTGGCGTCCAGGCTTGAGGCCTTGCTCCCAGGTCTTATTCACTCAGACCAGTCAGGATTGATCAAATCCTGACAGACCTGGTTTTCCAAGATAGCCGCCTGCACTGAGTAGCTGTGTCAACGGCGCTCCCTGGACCCATCCGTGTGTTCGGTGCCCACCACCCACTTCATGGACTTCATTCGCGCCTCAAAGGGACTCCCGTGGACCGTAGGAAGGGAGGAGAAGCCTGGCGGTGAGCGCTGCCTCGGAGCGGCTGAGTTGGGAAAGCAGTGGTGGGACCTGTGAGGCGGAGTGGAGCTACTGAGCCTCAGGTGGCGGGCCCGCCCGGGAGCGACGAGCTGAGTGCCGGGAGGAGCGAGTCCGTGAGGTGCCTCACAGCTCTGACGGGAGTGGCTGCTGCCCCGACCTGTGAAGAGCGGGTCTGCGGAGTGTGAGGAGACAAGGAGAACTCCCAGCGTTCGGCAGTGTGGGGAGCCACGGCCGGGGACGTCCTCTGGTGCTGGCGGATCCCCGGGCAGCGGCGGGCCCGGCGGCTGGGACTGTGGGGCTGTGAGCCGCGTAGCAGAGGCAGACGGCCCGGTGCCGGGTCCCCGGGCCCGGAGAGGAGAAGAGCCCGGGCTACGGGAGTTTCCTGCCTTGCTGGCCGCGGCCTGGGGGGCGGCTGGCGGCAGGGGACTGATCGTGGCTGACCCAAGAGGAGTGCTCAGACACCGATCCACCCGGCTTGCTCCGCTGTGTGTGCGAGCTGAAGACTTGCTCCCCTCTGCCCCTCGGTGGTGGGGAGAGAGGCCCGGGTGGCTTTGGCCTCCCCTGGAGGGGGGGGGGGCGGCAGGAGGACCACGACTGCTCACTGGAGACGCACTCAGCCCGTAGTAGACTTCACCCTCCCTTGGGGGGTTGCTGCGCCTGGCCCGGGCAGCACGGGAGGAGGCAAGCTGGCAAAGCCCCCGAGATAGCTGGGCAGGTCCCCTGGAATTAGGGGACAGACTCAACCTGTGCGGATGCCTGATATGGCTTGCAGATCCTACTTCAGCAAGAGGTCAGTGAAGCGCAGCTGGTTTGGAACGAGCCAGTGGGGGGAAGGCGGCCGGCATGACTACCAAACCTAAGGGAAGAGGGGGGAAGCACCCACAGGCCCTCGGGGACAACACAGGCACCTTTCAAGCCATGTGGTCGGCGCAGAACTCAAATGAGGGATCCGAGGCCCTGGGGGGCACGACAAGGGAGGAACCCGCGCCAAGGCGGGCAGAGGACTTGGCAAATATGCCTAGGCACGAGTTCATTGGAGAGCTACACACCTTGCAGGCCAACCTAGCTAAAACTTTTCAGGAACAGTTTCAATTAATGCGCACCGACCTGAATGAAGCTGTGGGGGAGCTGAAGCAGGAATTGCGACAACTGGGAGAGCGGACCGATATCCTGGAGAAGGGTCTTCAAGAAGTGGATAAAGACAACGCAGCAAACAGCGAGGCCATAGAGAGGTTGGATGTTGCTACCAGGAATCTTGAACTCCAAGTGGAAGATCTAGAAAACAGATCCCGCAGGATCAACATACGGGTTAAAATGCTGCCTGAAACCGTGCCCGATAAGGCTCTGAAAGCGACTCTCCAGGGTATCTTTGCGGACATCTTGGAAGAGGGTAGCCCAGAGGTGGTGTAGCTGGATCATGTGCATAGAACTGGTTGGTTACCTAAGGGTCAGACGGCGAGGCCAAGGGATGTTTTGGCCACATTCACTCCGTATGCCCAGAAGGAGGCAGTGCTCAGAGCAGCGAGACTACGTGAACCCGTTATGTTTGAGGGCCAGCAGATCGCTCTCTTCCAGGACTTGGCGAGCAGTACGCTCCTAAAGAGGTGACAAATGGGCCCGGTGGTGAGGTTCCTCAACGAGAAGGCGATCCGTTACAGATGGACCTTTCCTTTTGGCTTGCTCTTCGAATGGGAGGGATCCCAAAGACGAATCACCCCCCCCCCCCCCCAGGAAGGGGCTGCTCTCTTACATGTTGAGCTGGAGGATTCCCCCCCTGGCGCAGGCCTCCCGGGCCCGAGTGGTCGCTCGGGACCCAAGCCCTGGGATTGGACGATGTAAGAGAGAAGAGAAAAAGGGGACCCAGAATAAATGCTCGGCGGAGTAATGGATCATCCAGTGAAGTCAGAAGCAGCTCCCCGGGGCAGTCTTGAGCAGACACTGACTGATAGAGGTGGTGAGCCTCTTTAGGGTGTTTAAGTTTTCAGGGGTCACCGGGGGTGCAACCATGTTGGAAGCAGAAAGGGCGTAGATGTCCGTGGTTTGTGGGGGGAGTGGGCGGGAAGGTTTTAGCCTTCAGGGTGGATGGGGGGAGTGTGGGGGGACTTGGGGGAGTTTGGGGGGGGCGGCGACGAGCAAAGGCTGGAGGGGCTAGGTGGGGAGGTACTCCCATTTAATGGCGATTCTACTCTACTGGGGGTTCCCTTAAGTGGCTAACACATAATGTAAGGGGATTGAATACCCCTCTTACATGGAAGAAGCTGGAGCACTTCACACAAAAGGAGAAGCCAGATATTATGGGTCTACAGGAGACGCACTTGCTCCATAAGGACCAGGGCAGGTTGAAATTGCGAGGTTTTGATCAGATCTTCCACGCCTCAGCCCCATGTAAGGCAAGGGGGGGTGGCCCTGGCAATCAAGAACACGGTAGACTTTAAGCCCTGCAAGGCCCTTAGGGATAAGGAAGGGAGGTGCATTGTAGTACAGGGGACGTGTCAGGCTGTCCCTTTGACGATTGTGGTAGTGTATGCTCCCAATACAGGGCAGGAACCTTTGCTGCAAGGGGTTCTGCATCTGCTGGAAAACCACTCGAGGGGTCATATCGTCCTTTTGGGGGATCTTAACTCTGCTTGGGATAGGAGAAAAGATAGGACGGGAGGCAGGGGGAAGGGGGAGGAGCCGTGATGTCAGCAGACTTGAAGGAAAGAGTCCACAGGTTGGGGCTAAGAGATGCCTGGAGGGAGATAAGGGGGGACGATGAGGGGCACACTTTCTTGTCAGGCGTTCATGGCTCCCAATCAAGAATCGATTATATATGGGTCTCGGTTGCTTTAGTTGGAGCCATCCGGGGGTGTGTACGGGGCCAATAGGGATTATAGATCACAGAATAGTCTCTCTGGAGCTCCACGTGGGCCGGAAGAGAAAGGGGATGTGGGGCTGGAAACTCCCAGGGGCCATCCTGAGAGATCCACTAATCAGAAAGGGGGTTGAGGAGAAGATCAAGTTCTTTTTCGACACCAATAAGAAGGGAGACACTGGGGAGGACATGAGGTGGGACAGCTTCAAAGCCACCCTAAGTGGGGAACTGATAGCGATATCCGCCCATCGAGAGAAACAACAGAGGGAGTTGGAATCACAATTAGAAGCGGAAGTGGAGGTGGCTAGACGGGCGGCGGGGGGCACCCCCTCGCGGAGGGCAATGCGAACCTATAGGAAGGCGGTTGGGCAATTGGAACTCCTACGTACTAAGAGGGCGGAGGGGGCTCTATTATTATTATTATTATTATTATTATTATCTGTACGGCAGCAATATTATGCTACGACCAATAGAACAGGCTTGCTACTGGCGCGACTGCTCAGAGGTAAAAGGACGAGGAACGCGATGACAGCGTTGAGGTCGGCCACGAGGGAACGAGTAATGGATCATGAGGGGGACCGGGAGGCCTTCGCTGAGTATTACGAGTCGCTCTACTCCTCCTAACATTCCCCAGGCGATAGCCAGGAGGAGTTCCTTCAAAAAATCCAGTTAGCGGAAATTAGCCGGGAGTCGAGTGAAGCCCTAAATCGAGAAATCACAGAGGAGGAGGTGCGGGGGGTGATAAGAGCTCTTCCATCTGGCAAAGCTCCAGGCCCGGACGGCTATACGGCTACCTTTTACAAGTTGTTCAGTGTGCAGTTGACCCCGCTTCTCACCTTGTTGTTTAACTCTTTTCGCCTCACGGGCAGAATTTCACCCTCCATGGAAGAGGCCAAGGTCACTCTAATACTGAAACCAAATAAAAATCCAGAGGAGAGAGCCTCATACCGTCCTATAGCGTTGATCAACATTGATACTAAGATTTACACTAAGATACTGACCAACAGGCTCGACTCCATCCTCCCGGAGCGGATCCAACCCGATCAGGCCGGGTTTATTAGGGGCCGACAAACCGCGGACAACATCCGTAGAGTAGCCCACATAATAGAAAAAGTGCAGAAAACGCACACCCCTGCCGTCCTGGTGGCCTTAGACGCTGAAAAGTCTTTTGACCATGTGGAGTGGTCCTTTCTTTTCAGAGTGATGGAAAAGATGGGTTTTGGGGGGGGCTTTCTGTCGATGGTCAAGGCCAATTACCAGGCGCCCTCTATTAGAGTGATGGTAGACGGGGTCGCCTCCAGAAAGATATTTTTGCAGAGGGGGACAAAGCAGGGCTGCCCACTTTCCCCGATTTTGTACGCGATCTATCTGGAGCCGCTGCTTCAGGCTTTCCGGGAGACGGGGGGCGTCCGGGGTGTCCCTTTCGGGGGAGAGCAGCACAAGGTAGCAGCTTTCGCTGATGACATGCTGCTCATGCTCACGGCCCCACCGGAATCTTTACAGGCAAGTATGGCCCTCTTAGAGACCTTTGGGACGGCTTCAGGGGTAAAAATTAACGCTAATAAATCGGAGGTGCTGAACTTAACGCTTGACGTGGCAGAGAGGAAAAGCCTGAGAGCGAATACTAGCTTCCTGTGGAGCTCTAGTGGGATTCGGTATCTGGGAGTGAGAATTACGGCGACATTGGCGGGTTGGTTCTCGGCAAATTTCCCCCCGCTTCTTAAAGCAATCAAGAGGGACTTTCAAAGGTGGCGAGATCTACGGGTGTCCCGAATAGGGTGCATAGCAGCAGTCAAAATGGTCACACTCCCGCGGCTTTTATTTCTATTTCAGGCAGTCCCGGCGAGCTACTTCAGGGAGTTGGGAACACTGACCAGGGGATTCATTTGGGAGGGGAAAAGACCTAGGGTGGGTGTCGGACTTTTCATGGCTCCAAAGGGCGAGGGCGGTCTTGCATTGCCAAATTTTAGGCAGTATTACGAGGCAGCACAGCTTCAAATTATCAGGGAATGGCTGAAGGGGGAGGAAGGGATGCAGGACAAACTATGGGTGCGGATGGACAGGGCCGTAGCTCATCGCAACCTAGCAGAGGTTCTGTGGCTCCCGAAACCCTATAGGCCTCGGCACCTGTATGAGAGCTCCATAACTAAATTAATGGCTCACGTCTGGGACAGGCTGGTGGGCTCCGAGGGGATCACCACATTCCCGTCTCCCTTCACCCCCATTTTTGGTAATGGGGATTTCTCGACGGGATTGGAGAGGGGGGCCTTCACGAGCTGGCAGGAGGGCGGTTGTCGAAATTATCCGATATGTTTGCTGGGGGGGAATTGTTATCATTTAATGACTGTAAGATGCACTTTGCAGTTTAGGAGGGAGAGAGGTTAAGGTACGCGCAAATACGCCACTGGGTACTACATCCAGAGGTCAAGAAGGCATCCGCAAGGGACCCGACGTCCTTTGAAAAATTCCTGCTCACCAACGATGGGGCGAGGGGCCTCATCTCCAACATCTATAAGATTTTGGTTGTCGCTAGGGTAGAGATCCAATGGCCCTATATGCGGGAATGGGAGCGGATCATGGGGTGTGAGGTCAGTAGGACGGATTGGGAAAAGCTGTGGAGAAGGATCCCTAAACTGGCCAAGGCTCCCCACCTACAAGAGGCATGGTACAAGATTATGTTTGGGTGGCACTATACCCCTGCCCGACTTCATAGGATGTACCCTACAGTGTCCGGGGTCTGCTGGAGGGGCTGTGGGATGGCAGGCTCTGCGGAGCATATTTGGTGGACATGCCCAAAAATGGCATCGTTTTGGGGGGGGAAGTACAGGAAGCTCAGGGGCAGGCCTTCGGGCTGGAAGACCAGAGGACACCAGCGCAAAGCCTCTTGGGCATCCGGAAGGGTCATGAGACAGGAGAACCCAGAGGAAGGGAAAAGGCCAAAGTTATGACGCTTGCCGCAATGTTGTTAATAGCCCAGAGGTGGAAGGGCTCAGAGGTCCCTATGATTCAAGACTGGTTTAAAAAAATGTGGGAGATAGTGGCCTTGGAATGGGCGACTTACGCCATGGAAGACAAGATCCAGTGCTTCGCGGCAGATTCGGGGGAATTATTGAACGTTCTCAAAGACGATTTCAAGGTGATGTGGTGCCCACAGCGATTGAGACTGTTGGATCCGCACTGACTGTAGAAACTTAGCCCGCCTGAACGATGGATGAAGGGGTCATGCTTGTCGCCGGAGGGGAAGGGGTGGGAGTGGGGGTGGGGGGAAGGGAATGTTGACTTGTTATCTTGTGAAAATTAATAACACGAGTTTTAAAAAAAACATTTGGTGAGTGTGCCACTTAGTCGGGAAGGTCTTGAAGTGGGGTATCCCCACGGTACTACTTGCCTTTGATGCTAAAAAACTGTGTAGAATGGTAATTTCTCTTCCAAACTATGGCACGCATTTGGTCCGGGGGAAAATTCCTTTAGATGGTTCAAGCGAACTATCTTGCTCCGAGCCTGCGAGTGTCAATCAACAGGCAACTTTCACACACCATTCGCCTAGAAAGGGGAACAAAACAGGGCTGCCCACTTTCACCCCTGCTCTGTGCAATTTACCTAGAGCCAATCTTTGCAATGCCTGCAATGCCTAAGGGAGGCGGCCACGATGAGGGGTATCCCATTTGGAGGGGAGGACCATAAAGTCATGGCCTTCGCTGATGATATGCTTCTAGCCCTCTCTGAACCGGCGGCAGTGGAGGCAAAGATCGAGACATTGGCGGGGTTTCTGGCCTGAAGGTCAATGTGCACAAATCAGAGGTATTGAACCTCTCCTTGTGGGACGGTGCCTTAGAGGAGGTGCAGGGGAGCACTGTTTCAATCGGTAAGGGGGGGCACATTAAATACCTAGGGGTCCACTTAACAAAATCTTTGGCTTAAATTTATGAGGCAAACTACCCCCGGCTGATCCGTACTTTAAAAACAGACTTTGAGAACTGGAATCCCCTTCATATATCATGGATGGGGCAGATGGCCACGATCAAGACGGTCGCCCTCCATCGGCTCCTGTTTTTTTCCAGGGTTTACCGGTTTCCCTTCCTCAAAACTTCCTCCACACGTTGAATACGTTAATCTCTGCATTTATCTAGAAGAACAAAAAAAACAGGATAGCGTTGAACGTCCTTATGCCCCAAAATCCAACTGGGGATTGGCGGTTCCGAACCTCATCCATTATTTTCAAGCAGTCCAACAAAATGGTGGCTATAGACAACTCACCACATTTGAGAATTTTATCACAACCCAAACACGGGATACACACTTGGTCTCGGATTTGTACCAGCTTAATTCTGATAATGTTGGGGTAGGTATCTGGCCCTGTATGGGAGAATGGGAGGGATCACTGGGTCGGCAAGTTGCCCTTGAAGAGTGGGAATTTCCGTGGGGTAACATTCCCAGACTAACCCCATCGATACAACTGAGGGAAGCGTGGTATAAAATGCTCCTTCAATGGCATTACACCCCAGCAAAACTGCAGATGATGTACCCAGAGGGGGTTGAGGTCATATATGATGGACCTGCCCGGTCCTACATCCCTTTTCGGAGCAAGTACAAACCTCAGTCAAAGAAATGGTGAATCCCAATCTAGCCCTGGGGATGGAAATCTGCACATTGGGGCTACAGAAAAGGGAAACGGAGCCACAAGGCAAAACCCAATCTCAAAGCATTCATGGTGCTTATACTAGCAGCACTGCCAGTGCTGGCCAGAAAATGGAAAGCCAAGGAGGTCCCCAGCGGTGTAATTTTTTGGGAGTGAAACATATTATTTACTAAAGTCCAAAAGGAATGGGTCTGCTGTTTAGCCAGTATAAAAAGCATGTGTTCACCATCCCTTTGCAACATATGGAATGTATGCAACCTCAACCAATTCCCCCGAGCCCTGTTTAAGTTCTTTAGCTCAAGAACAATATTAACCCTGCATTGCTTTTATTTTCCTGCGTAGTTCTCTTTTTGTAAAGGCAATCTCAAGGTCTTTCACGTTTTTGTGTAGGTTATCATCTTTAGCAGATGATCTGTCATTCATAATTCATTTTGTACCAACAATAGATTATTTCCAAAATCACTAGGTGAAAAATGAGATAATTGGTCACTTGGTATATCTCTGACCACATCTAATACTTTTTGATTAAAAAGATAAATATACTTAGGGATCTAGGTTAAGCGATTCTTTGAGGAATCTCCGCTTACGTCACCTAATATAGATTCCGAAAAATCCCTTCTTAAAGTGCATTTTTATAGTGCACGTCAATAAATTGTAATCGCTTTTAATAATGTCCCGTACCTGAAAATGTATCGACCTTTTCACTGTAAAACGGCTAACCCAAATTTAATCAATTGTCGATGAGAACCCAACTCTTTTACGTGTCGGTATTAAGGGAGCATCACCTACAACTTTCTCCTTTAAGGGACAAAGATCCCATCCTTCAAGTATATGGAATATACCCCCAGCTGTTGAAAGGTTACCCCTGTGCTTTAAGCACTGTATTTTCTCAGAATTGTTCGGCCTCTGCTCGTATTCTGCATTAAAATCAACTGTTTTAATGATATTCTCAATATCATTGCTTCCGGACCACATACAGATATCATTAAGGCATCCTAGGAGCTTAGCATGTTCAGAGGATTTCGGGTTGAGATAAATATTAATAGTCAGGATTTTTCTAGGCCAGTCCATCTCCCCGCTTGATAGAATTCTTGCTAATAGAATTGGAATTTCATGTAATACTTCTGAATGGTATGTGGGAGTGTGTAACTGATAGGCGTCAGCATCCCTCCATAAGATTTGCCTCTGATTCCCATTAGGGCTTGTTGAAAATGACTAGACAGAATTCTTGAAAACGTAGAATGTGAAATTCCTTCGAACCAAATGTCAATGTTTCTAACCTCTGAAGATGCGAAAAGCTCCTAGTATTCTATGATCCAATTATTAGTGAGTCGTTATTAAAAACAGAACATGGGTTTGGAATTTAAATTGCATCTTCCCAATAATACACTGTGTAACCAAGACCAATCATCTTTGCCGCTGGTCTTGTCACTTACACAAAAGTTCTCAGAACTAACAACCCTATCCACCAACCCTACTTGATGATTTTCTTTAGAAATTCCAGTCCCTAATCTTATCTCTTTAGAGTCATACAACCTAGTGTCTGTTTTCAGGAGTAAATAACTCAGCCAAATTTCAAAAAGTTCTCACTTTCCTTCCAAATCATCTCATACACAAGTCTTGATTTAACAAAAAAATAACAGCACATAATCTGTATGATTATTCTGATGGGAGAAAACATGATCAATGCCACTTGAGACGATTAAATGGAAACAGGGAATTGAGTATAGCAAGTTTAAAACATTGCTTCTATTGAGCACTATTGAACGATCCTGGTTTAAAATAAATTCAATACTAATACAAAGAGCAAATGGGATTGTCTAAACTGCCCATTACCTTCTAGGTTCATTGCAGGCTTATCTATTCTGCCCTTTGGAGAAGTCTTGTTGAAGACACTGCCCGCAAAGGTTTTTCCAAAGTGAACAGCCTGCAACCCGCTAACCCCATGGCCCACCAAGGGGGCAGAGGGCACGGTTCTAAACATGGGTTGCATCTGTTCTTCATCTACAGAGATACTGTTATCACCTGAATCTGTTGGATTGATAGACTATTTCATCAAATCTTCAGGAACGTAATCCAGTACAGGTTCAGGCTCATTCATCGATTCACTTCTACATGTTTCTTTTGAAGTTAGAAAAGGCAGAATATTCCCATCCACAGCTATGGAGCATAGTGTTACCATTTGATTCTTCTTTGTTTTTTCCTATTTTTCGTTTTGGCTGTTCTTGTGACAGAATTTACTTCATCGTCTCCATCAGCTCTTTCCTCTGGTTTAGGACCCAGCCGCACCTGGTATTGGGCTTACTTAATAGCTTAAAAAATGTTCTTGACGTACAACTGTTATTTGTAGACTTAAATTTTAGATTTTGTTTGGTTTTTTTGCTCTTTTTCATCAACTTTCTTTGTTTTTCTTGCCCCAGATTGCAAACTTTCCATTTCCTGTATACTAAGGCGTTGACACCCATCAGCAAAAGATATTTGTTGGTACTCCTTCACTACTCCCAGCAATGTAGATGAGAAAAGTGATATATGATCAACATTTGGAGGGGTATCAGATCTTACTTGAATTTTATGGCGACCAAACTCTTATTGCATAATCAACTCAATAGAGGTTAGTATCAAAGTCATCTCTTTCAGACTCTCTTGCTGCAACTTCACATCATCCTTAATGTTTGTCACGGGTTCCAGGGGTTGGAGGCTACGGAATCGTTAGTGGAGACCGCTCCATTGATTGTGCCTTCACCTTTCTGCCGCGTTTTGCCTCACACGGTCTAGTGTTCCTGCAACATGGCCGCCACCAGGAAGCTTTTAGTCATTCTGCATCCCGGCGGCCGACGCGTTGAAACTCGTTAGGTATTTTTCCCCTGCTTTGTTGCGTATGCTCTCCAGCGCTTTCCCTTTGCGGAGATCCGCTCCTTTCCTTGCTAGCTCCTTGCTTGCTAGTCCGATGCTTGTTTTCTGTTTCCCTTTTCTGCGCTGGTGACGAGTTTCATCCCGGTCTGCCTCTCTCCCTTTTGGGCTCTCTCCCTCTCGCTTTGTTGGCCTCCGCTACGAGTCCCTTGCTCCCGGCGTCTCTCGCGGCGCTGTTAGCTTTCCTTTGCTTTTCTGGTTCTTTTCCGGTCGCCACTTTTCTTGTGTCTTCCTCTCTCTCCGTAGGCTAACTGGTCCCTTGTTTCTCGCCCCGGTACCCACAGCTCCTCTTTCTCTTTCCATTCCGACTTTTGCTTTTATCGGATCCTCTTTGTGACTGCACGCACCAGACTAGCTACGGTGGTTTGCATATTCTGTCTCTCTGCAGAACAATCCCCTTACACCAGGGATATTTGGGCCAGTGCTACGGCTATTTCTGATTGAGTCTCTTCCCTTGCGCTATAGCTGTTATCGGAGGGTTATCCTCAGAATATTCTCTATCGCATCCAGGACTGATTGATTACTTTGAGCCTTGTTAACTACCTCTGGAACCCACATTCCTGCTTACCTGTTACACTTCTTGGAGAATCTCCATCCTGCAATTTCCTCTGGGGATTTTTATGTCTCCTGACTTTTTCCACATACACACGGTTGTTCTGGGAGCGAAGTCCCTGACTTGCCATTTACAGCAGTCACAGTGGCTTCTTTCCGTAGCAGACAAGATCTTCTTTAAAAAGAAAAACAAGAAGATGGAAGAAGGAGCCATCTCCAGAGCTAAGTTCATCAGGTGAGGAGGAAGAGGGGGATTTTGAAACTGAATCATCAACCTCAGAAGAAGGGGCCATTGACAATGTTATAGAGTCGAATAACGAATTTAACACAAAAACAGCGCCATACTAGAACCACCCCCTAACGTAGAGGCAGGGACCGATGCAACGAGGAGATGTACTTAGGTACGCCAGAGGCCGCATGGAAGTCATTAGACATATTAAAAGATGAGGTAGCTGACGGCCCCTGAATATGTCCCACCTTGGCAGACTCCGCACAGGTAACCTGGGAAGCCTCTACAAAAGAGCTAACACAATTGTCAGCGTCATTACTGCCAAAAAGTGCTGCTGTGGCCGTCAATGAGCCCTCCAGGGCCAAATACTGTGCCCTGAATGTAACAGGCAACTGGGGGAGATGTAGATAGGCCTGCTACCAAAGAAAGAAACTTCCAGTACTGGGGCGCCAATAGGGTAAAATAAACTGATTTTAGGTGTATTTTTACAGAAACTGGGAGAAGTGCCACCTGCACAGTGT
Source organism: Ambystoma mexicanum (assembly GCF_040938575.1). Classification (NCBI taxonomy): domain Eukaryota; kingdom Metazoa; phylum Chordata; class Amphibia; order Caudata; family Ambystomatidae; genus Ambystoma; species Ambystoma mexicanum. The sequence continues at coordinate 964,880,524 of NC_090928.1, read as the reverse complement.
GCGCGGCACAGGGCAGAGCTGAAGCACTATCCGAGCTGTCGGCATTGAGTACTGAAGCGTAAGAGGCCAACTCAGAAGCAACTATGGAAGTGGGCTGCTTGCTTCCTAAATCATATATTACGCCCAGAGAATCAGTCCCAGGAGTGAGGGAAGACTCAAAGGCAGTGGTTTACTACAACAGAATAAAGGTGTACAGACTTACTTCGTCACCGAGTTCACAGACTGCCAGAAGCTGTGGTAGGCTGTGCGCTTCACAGGTTTGTTACAGACCGCCTCCTCTTGTCCCGGGCTGCCATAACTAACGTGGGACTCCACATATTTCCGTGGCCTCCAGACCACGAATGGAGCTCTAAGCCCACTCAATGAACCGCAGCAAAGTAAACATCCTTACACGTACTACTTATGTTTATTACAAATTAAACACATAATCAAGTTTCAATTTCTGGAACAAACTCAACATAGTCGCAATCACATACGATCATGGCAATTCAACAGAGTGGTGACTATATTGTATACATAAGGAAACATTCAGTATGGTACAAATGCAATGCTGATTGGGTAACTATTGAAAAAAGACTGCCATGGAACTTAAATAATGCATTCATTATATTACCGAAAGGAGTCATTACATGTTAATTAAACATAAAAACCAGTTGAGTAGCTAATACATTTTGCACAGATGTCCAGTATTAAAATGAAATATAAAAAGTCAGCATAATAACAAAGATAAGTGTTGCACATAAAGCCAAAATATGACATCTTGAAAGCATGTAATTAAGATGTGTAAATAATGTAATCATCTATGAGTGTTTAATCTTATGTTATTTCAATATGCTCTTGTACTGTGCCAATTTACCTTTGTAGCAGTTTCAGAGCACCTATGTTTGTCCTTGCAGTGGGGTACTGTGCCCCCACCGAGGGTATTCAGACCAAAATAAGCCAGGGGAAAATAAGAGAATGGAAAAGCAGGATATAGGTGCTCCAAACACAGGAAAGGGCCGATGTAACGGCGTAGGAATGTTTTATGTCACTATGAATCCATGTCAGTCCTGTTTGGTGGACCACAGTTCTGCAAAAGGGAGGGGGCATTTATTTATTTTCAATTTTTGTTCAGTGCTTACCCTACCCACAGGATCTCGGAGCACCTTACAACGTTCAAAGTTTAAAAAGGTAGGAGGTGAAACAGAAGATGTTTTCAGAATAGGATAGAAAGATTAGGAAATACAAGTGGTAGCAGAGGAGGTGGAGGGGAGGAGTTATGTGTGGGGGAACATGTTTCGAGGCTCTTTCGGAAGGTGGTGATGGAGGGTTCAGTGCAGATGTGAAGAGGCAGGGTCTTCCGTGCCCTAGGTGCTCAGTAGGTAAATGTTTGCTTTTGTGTGCATGTTAGCTTGCAGATTGAAATGTGTAAGAGATGCTGGCTTGTTTGTCTGGTGTTTGTGTGGGTGATGGGCTGAAGTTTGTTGTTAAAGTAAAATGGGGTTTTGTGGTTGATGGCTTTGAAAACAATTCTGTGGAGTGTTGGGAGAGCTGGGGTGAAATATGAATATTTTGGCGGGTGGAGAATGAGTTTGGCTGCTCTGTTTTGTATGGCTTGTATGGCAATAGTGCTTCTGGGGAGTCCAGTGAGGAGAGCATTGCTGTGGTCCAGCTTCGACAGAACCAGTGCTTGGACTGCGTGTGGACGTCATCAGGAGGAAGGATGTGTCTGATCTTTTGTAGAAGGTGTAGTTGTAGATACCACTTTTTGGTGATAGCAGTTATTTGGTGTGTGAAGGAAACATGGGGGTTGATGGTAATGCCAAGGGGTTCACAAGTATGGAAAGGGATATGTGAGAGGTGTATGTAGTGAGTTCTTTGACCCAGGGAATCGGTTCAGGTTTGTGTCAGGGGTGGGTGAGCAGATGAGGAGATATTCCACTTTGGAAGGGTTGAGCTTGAGGAAGCGAGTAGCCATCCAGGTGGTGGTGGTGAAGAGACTTTTTTTTTTACCCAAAGCTTTATTTAGTTGTAATGTGAATTCCAGCCAGGCATTATGAATATACAACACAAAATTCCAATGTGATAACAGATAATCCCTCATATTACGCAGTGTCATAGAAGACTGAGTTCACATCAATTCTAACCTTATATAACAACCCAATTCACCCCCGCCCTCCTCCCAAACTTTCAAAACCAGTGGCGATGTTTGAGTTCCTCCAATTGTCAGGTATTGACAGCTGTCTTTGTGTCTGTGGGCTCTCTTCCCATGTCCAGAGCCTTCACAATTCCCTTCAGATAACCAAATAATTATGAAGCAGAGCGGGTTTGAAATAGTTTTGCTCTATGTCCGATACATATTCATGAAATGGAAGCCATTAGCCAAAACCTTTCAGTATTTACCGTTAGCCAAGGCACACACTTTCTCCATCGCCATCATTCCCCACATTCTGACCCACCACATAGCCATTATGGGACCCTGTTCTGTTTTCCAATCATGGGCCAGCTTAATCCTTGCTGCCGTAAGCATGTGAGTGATAAGGGCAGCACAAGCCTCACTAGCAACATATAGGCTCTCAGCCACTGCACCCAATAATATCACTGTTGGACTATAAGGTAATTGTACATCCAAGAAGTCTTTAATGTGACTCAGGATTTCTTTTCGGAAAACTTGTGCCTTTGGCCAGGTCGACCACATTTGACCCAGGGCCCCCACCTGGCCACACTTCTGCCAACACAGGGGAGAAATGTTAGAGTTAATGGAGTGCAATCGGTGTGGTATATGGTACATCGTCCCCAGGTTCCACCCCATCTAGTAAGCGGTATAGCCTCGAAACGCCCTTTTTCGGAGACCCTGAAAGTTCCAGGCCCATAGGAGTTCTATTGGCCGCCTCCCTAAGCACCCTATTCGAGACCCAATGTCTAACCTGCAAGTAGTCTTAATTGTAATGTGACCCCATTCTGGTAGAAGCCACTAAGTGTTAGCGTTGCTTGTCCGGCCCAATTCACCCAGAAACTAGGAGACCTGCCCGGTGTAAAATCCACGTTATAACTCTCTGGAATGAAGGAGCACAGCCCTGGCCTCAGTTTTTTTTCTTTCAATGCTTTATCCCAGTAAGCTAGTGTGCTTTTTGTGGAGGCAAGTAACGGGCCACCTGCTCCCCGAGCGGATGGTCCCAGGAATCCCAGGTACTGCGATGGGATGCCAGTGGAGCACTGGTCCGACTCACACCAACCTTTCGGTGTTCCTCCGAGGACCACTGAATCATAGGGGCCAGCTGCACTGGCAGAAGATAACTAGCAATCTCAGGGACCCCTAAACCTCCCATTCCTGGAGACCAAAAAAGGACCTTCCTGGGCAATGTGGGTTTCTTGCCTCCACATATGAAGCACAAGACCTCCCTCTGTAAGTGTTTGATCATCCGAACAGGGATCCGTATTGGAAGGGAACTCTCTGTATATATGAATCTAGGCAGTAAGGACATCTTGATGGCCGTCATATGGGCGAACCAAGAGAGTTCTTGCATCTCCCACCTCTTGAAGTCACTTAATAGATCTTTCCAAATCTCTGGGATATTAGCTGCGAATAAGCCTTCATACGTGGGGGTCAAATTTACACCCAGATATTCTATTTCATCCTGCTCCCAAGTCAAGGGGAACTTCCTGCTCCAGCCAGCTACCAATGTAGGGTCTTCCGTGATGTGAAGCGCTTTCGATTTGGAAACGTTAATGAGGAACCCAGAGACCTCTGCAAATTGTTCTAGATGAGACATCACCTTTAGAAGGGAGCAGGCCGTGTCATGGAGGAACAGTAATATATCATCTGCATATAATGCAATCTTGTGCGTGTCCCCTTTAACTGAAACCCCATATATTTCCGGGTTCACCTTAATTGCCAGTGCCAGCGGCTCCATAGCCATGGCAAATATCAGCGGCGACAGCGCACATCGATGATGGGTACCCCTTCTAATTGGAATTGTGTTTGAGTGATGCCCGTTAATCTGCAGTTTCATAGAGGGAGTCTGAAAGTTAGCCAATATCATTCGTGTAAAGGTCGGTCCGCACCCAAATCCCTCCAGTGCTAGCCATAGGTAGCCCCAGTCCAGACTGTCAAACGTTCTGGCGGCATCGACTACCAGCATGGAGAACCTTTGGTCGGTCCTACGACCCCTTATTGCCACATTCACCGCCCTCTGGATATTGTCTTGAGTATGCCTTTCCATAATAAACCCTGCTTGGTCAGAGTGCATGATTTTTGGTAGCGCCCCATAAGGCACTGAGCTAGAACCTTTGTGTAAAGCTTGGCGTCTCTGTTAAGCAAAGAGATAGGACGATAGCTGTTACATTTGGCCGGGCCCGTTCCCTGTTTCAACACTAAAGTGGCCGTGGAGGGACCCATGTCCCCGGAGACTATACCTGTGTCCCTCACCCAGTTAAATAATTTGGTTAAAGGGCCAGTAAAGCTATTCCGCAATGTTTTATAGTACTGGGGCCTTATTCCAGGGAAGAGAGGCAACTGCACGTCCCACCTGCTCCTCTGTAAACAGGGCTTCTAATCGTAATCTGTCTTCCTCTGTTATGCAGGGTAAATCTCATTTTTCAAAAAAGGCTTGCTAGGTCTCTGCATTTAAATTCTCCCTTTCAAGGACCAGGGTGTAAAAAGCTTGCATAATTTACACTTTCTCTGCCTCCCCTCTTTTGAGATCCAACACCGAATTCTTCAATTGAGTGATATCATTTTTGGCCCTCCGTTTCCTTAATTTTGCTGCTAGATACCAGTTGGCTTTATCCCCTCATATATAGTATGTTTGCTTAGTGTGGATTAAGAGTTGTGCCGATCTATCTCTCCGGTGCGCTTCGAATTTCTGCCTTGCCTTCATTAGAGCATGTCAAGCTTTCTGAAACCCCAGGTTTTGTGAATCTCCTCCGCCTCTTTCACCTCCCTCTAACCGAACCCTCAAAAGCTCCTTTTCGTGCAAGAATTCTGCAGTTCGAGCTATAAACCCTCTCATAACGGCTTTGCTAGCGTCCCAGATCGTGCGCCAATTTACCCTTTCAGTATCGTTCTCCTATAAGTAGTTTCTCATAGTTGTTTCCATATGAGATCTCAAGGGCAAGCCTCTGAATATCAAGTCATTCAACCGCCAAGGTCTACAGACCTCAGTGATAGACTCCAGGGGCTCAGCTCAGAAAATGAATGGTGCATGATCTGTCAGACATCGCACTGCTATCTCCAATTCTGTCACCTGGGGTATAAAGGTGTCTTAGACTACAATCATGTCGATTCGAGAGAACCCTCTATGTGCGGCAGAATAATGTGTCTATGCCCGGACATGGGGATGAAAAAATCACCATGTTTCAATAGGATGCTGTTTGCATAGAAAGCGGGCCAACGCCAGTCTATGCCTAGCACCATTGGAGGTGGGCGGGAGAGTCTTATCCATTGATGAATCCATTCGACAATTAAAATCCCCCCTACCAATACCTTACCCACACACCAGCCTGCTAGCTTACCCTACAAGCTTTTTAGGAAATGGTCCTGTTTTTCATTAGGTGCATATATCGCTACCAGTGTGACTAGTTGGCCCAGCAGCTGCCCCCACCCCCTCCAAGACCCAGAAGTGCCCCTCTGGATCCCTATACAGGAATCGCTTACTGAACCCTATGTTCATAGTGATTACATTTGCTACTCCCTTTTTATTTAGTGCCACAGCATGCAAAAAATTGTTTAGGGAACATCTTATGTCTCATACGGGGCTATCCATGGTAAGCAAGTGTCTCTTGTAGCCAGACCACTGACGCCCACAATTCAGATGCCTCAAAATTGAACGCCTCTTGATCAGTGAGTTCAAGCCCTGAACATTTAGAGACCATCTGGAGCTCAGCCATTATCTGATTCCAGATCTACCCTTCCGGTAAAGATCCGACCAAGGCCCTCCACCTAGAATGTGAAAGAAACTCCTATATACCACCACCATATTGTAGCTTATTGAAAAAGAAAGTACCCCCCATCCCCCAACACCCAATAAACTTTCAAATCCCAACATAACAGATGTCATATCCTTCTACCGGGTACCCACACTGCCCAGGCTGAATGGGACTTTTACCAGCATCCCCCCTGGTCGGCCCCCCATCCCTCTTAATGCACTTGACCTCCCACATGTAGATAAACCTTCAACAGCCCTTATTGTAGATCATTGCCAGTCATGACCCACACAGTTGACTAATTGATCTGCCTTACCACCCCTGTTCAGAGGTAAACAACCCAACACCTTCACCATGTCTCAGCGTTATATGTCATTAGTCTGGTGGGAGCTGCCATTTGGCCTCCACTACTGCTCCCTTTCGGATGTGGGTGCACTCCCTCCACATGCTGCACCTATGGCAATCCCTACTAGTCTTAATCTGTCAAGGGTGCTCCTCATCTGCCACAAGGAGTTTCCAGAAGCGCTGCAAAGCTCAAAGTCAAATGGGCTACTTTACTTGTGCCACTCTGCCATAATGCCAATTATCCTTTAGGCCTTTCTTTTGTATGACATTTTTGCAGCAAGCAGGGGCACCATACACAGGTCTCTGCCAGACTCAGTATTCACAATTCTTATGAGCTATGTGCTCCAGCTCCCTCGCTGCGTCGCAGAGCCCAGCTGCACCATACCCGGTCCGCCATGTGGGGGGGCGGCAACCTCTCAGTATCGGCAATCTCTGGGTTGCATGCAGCCTCACCGCAGTTGACTTTGAGTGCTCCATAGGAGTCAGATGAGCCGCGCCGTGCAATCCCCGCTCTGGCAGGTGGTGGCCACAGCACTATGTCTGGGGCAGCTTGCCCTCGTCTCTGATGCCTTACCGCACCGCAGCCTTCACCATTCAGGTCCCACACTACAACGGTTCGTACCGCTTGCTTCCATCAATTCATGCCAAAGCCCCGTCGATGTGCCCCCCCATCAGGGAGCATTCTGCATGATGTCGCTCACAACACAGCTCCAAGCTGTGGGACAGCCGCTGGAAGATGAAGCGCTGAGTGCCCTTTTGAGAGGAAGAACAGTGTCCACTTTGGGGGGTTGTAGTAAGCTTCTCTGTGGACATACCCCCCGCCCCAAACCTACAGGGGCTAACCACTGCAGCATCACCTACCGCTCCCCTGCATTTTTCGGTGGATTCTAAATCGCCAAAGGGGACAAGGGACCTCAGAACGGGCACCGACAGAGGAGCTCACTGAAAAGGGCATCTAATTGCATCTCCGGCTAGCCATACCCCGAAGAGACAGTTTTTACGGATGTTGAGTTGTGAGGGGGGATGAGATTTGGAAGTATATCTGTGTATTGGTGGAATTGTATGTTGTGTTTGCTAACGGTCTGTCCAAAGGTTTCAACATATAGCTTGAAAAGACGTAGAGACAGGGAGGAGCCTTGAGTGACCCGGTTCTTGACTGGGGTGGAGTTGGATTGAAATGGGGGCACGGAGATGAAGTGTGTCCTGTCAGTAAAGATGGAAGTGAGCCAGTCTAGGTCAGTGCCTGAGAGTTTTATCCCATGGGATAGGATGTTGAGTAGAATGGTATGGTTGATTATGGCAAAGGCTGAAGAGAGGTCTATGAGTACGAGTAGTGCTGTGTGTCCTTTGTCAGTGATCTTTTGGAGTCCATATAGGATGGAAAGTGTAGCAGTCTTAATGCTGTGTCCAGGTCCATAGCCAGATTGGAAAGGGTTGAGTAGGTTGTCTGTGGTGAGGTATTGTTGCATTGGGGTAGTGACTAAGAGATCCATGATTCTGGTGAGGTATGGCAGGATAGTGATGCAGTGTTAATTTTTGGGGATTATGGGGTCAAGAGATTTCTTTTTTTTAGGAAGGGTAAGATGTGTACAGTGATGAGAGCAGAGGGGATAGTACCATGTGAGAGACTGGAGTTTATGATATTGAGCCAGTGGGGAGCGAGGGTGGTGATGCAATTGGATGCATGTTTAAGTGGGCATGCATCATCCAGGAAGTGTGCAGGTTTTGTTTTGGTAGTAAGGATCATGATGGTGTCTGTGTCGATGGCGTCCCATGTGTTGTAAAGTTTGGGGATGGGGTGGGAGCGCAGAGGAGAGGGCTTGCCTAATTTTACAGTTGAAGTAATCCATAAGGAAGTTGCATACTGCAGTGGATGGGAGCGTGGAAGGTGGTTTGGAGAGAGATTTGGCAATGTTGAATAGTTTCTGTGTACAAATGGTGGCACATTCTGAGTTCTTGGAGGTAATGGTTGGCTTTGGCATTGCATTTGGCTGTTTTGCATTTGTTGTGGCAGAGCTTGAGTGGTGTTCTGGTGGCAAGTGTGAGAAACCTGAAGCTGTCTCCCTAGCTAGTCTCCGGGGTTCTGTCATCCAGGTGGCCAGGACACAGCCCTCGCTATTTGATCCAGTTCCTGGGGATGGACCAGTGGGGGAGGATCACTTGGATGGGGGGTCCTTGGGGAGTCGGACACTGACGGGGGAGACACGGTATGCCCCTTCTTTCAACACCTTTTCACCATACTAGCACGTAGGATATTCCAAAACACTGCCCCCTTTTCCGACACGAACACTTTCGCACAACACGAAAGACAACACCAGAGCTGTTTACCTGACATGTCCCAATACTAGGGTCAGGCAAAGTCAAGCAATTGACCAGAATCACAAACACCTGACGGCCCTTTCCCTTCCCCCAGAGGGATAAAAGGGGGAGCACGAGAGCACAGGACGAACAAAGCAGACCGCACGACGTGAGAGTTAACTCAGCACAGCAGTTCAAGAGGAGGAGAAAGACGGCGCTTACTGAGGGTGTGACAAGGAGAGAAGCAACCTTGCCCTTTCCGACCAAGGCCCGTGAACCCTCAGCAGAAGGAATCATAAGACCACAGACAATAGCCAGTGTGTGTTGCAGTAGATGTCTACGCTACACAAAACACTCCTCCGCTGATAATCAATCTGGGGAGAGATGCTGGTCTCCGTGGTACCAACCTTGTCTCGAAAAGGAAGAAAGTTAAGCAGTTCATCACAGCCGGTGAGTCAAGGGTAGAGCCGATAAGAAGCCGAACTGTGTTGAACGAATAGTAGCAAACGGCTAATTTGAACTTTGAAAGGTTTGAAGAGACTATTGATGAAAGAGGGTGAAAGCCACAGCATCAGAGGGATCCGGCACCACATGGGTGCTCATGCAGGAAAATTCTGGGCGAATACCCAATGGTAAAGGCTACCGTAACCAGAAGGCCTTGGGAAGAGGCAAAGAGAGGTCAAAGTAGTCATGCAGGTCTTATAAAATCCTCTATACCTTCTGTCTTTGACTGACAGATGATTTGAAAGAAAGTAATCCTGCTTGGTGAAATTAGCGCATAAACAGTGTGTTACAAAGGTTGGCAAGAGTGAAACCGAAGGAGGGATGCTAACAAGAAGGGATAGAGTCTGAAGTCCCATGAGCATTGTGTTGACAGGAGTGAACCCAAAGGAGGGAGGCTAACGTCAAAAAGGGGTCCGAGCCCAAAGAGATCCAGGGGTGGAAAGTCATCACCCAAAGTTCATTGAGAAAAGATCTGTTTCATTGATTTTGTTGAATATGACTTGTGAGGGTTCTGCGACCACAAGAGGGGGACCCAGGGGTGAAGCCATCACCCAAGGCCGTACGTTGAACAGAACTCTGTGTTTGTTCGTTGAAAACATCAGGCCCTCAAAGGCAAGAGACTTTTGTTAAAAGAGACTTAACCATCGAAGAACCTGATAGCTGGAACAGAACTGTCGACTCGTGCTGGGAAAGCTTGAATGTGTGCTGTGCTCAGGAGATCCATCTTGTCCCGTGCTGAAAACATGGGAAAGGAAGACCCCTGGCAAGCACATCCTGACGTATTATTTGTAAACACTTCTTTCTTTTTTGAAAACCCTATACCACACTCTTTCTATAATTAGTTGTAAGGATTTGGCAATTGGTTTTTGGGCCTTTTTACTTTGACAAGACGACACAAGGACTGCCTTATTTTTAATTTTGATGGTCGACGCTTGCTCCCATCATAGATTTAGGTTAGGTGTTTTTCCAACCTGCATATTGTTTAAATAAACACCCTTGAATCGTTATCACTTGTGTCTGTCTTTACTGTTGCACCATGAGTTTCTTACATAGCCCATCAAGGGATGTAGGTGGCCACTGTCAAGGGATACTTGGCAGCATTATCTATACTCAAACGTATACCAGAACATGCTCTTATTTTAAGATGCTTAATGTGATACAATTCTTGAAAGAACTGAGAAATACATTCCCACTGATCCCTTTTCTGGTTCCGTCCTCGGATTTGAACTTGGTACTTACATTTTTAATGGATGCGCCTTTTGAGCCACTACATTTGTATCCTCTCAGGTTGTTAACTTGGAGAATCAACTTTTTAATAGCCATCACTTCAGCTTGCAGGGCAAACTACCATTTACAGTATTTTCTAAGGTAAAAGTAGTGTTGACGGTTCGTACCTCCTTCCTTCCCAAGGTGGTATCATTACATTACCAGATTTTTATTAGCCTCCTCACCCTTCTAAGGATAAAGATAGGTTACACAGGGTTGACCCAAAAAGGGCTCTTACCTTTTAGAGTTCAAGAATGTCAGCTATCAGACAGGATGACCAACTATTCATTGGTTATATTGGTCACAAATTAGGCCAAACCGAGACCAAGCAAACACTATCGCAATGGATTATTTTATGCATTTCAGAGTGCTACTCCATTGTTGGGAAGGATGACCCTGATAATTTAAGAGCCCATTCCACCAAGGGAATGCCAACTTCTTCGGCTCTACAGAGAGGTGTACTAGTGTATGTGTATGCCGCAACATGGTCCTCCCTCCATGCAGGTTCAAAGCATTACTGCTTACACACCCTGTCGCACCAGGATGCTCCCTTTGGAAGAGCGCTTCTGTACAATATTATGTTCCTATTAAGATTTCACAAAAATCCACTTCTCTCACCTCCAAAACTGCTACTGGAGTTTATCGAAGATGATGAATCTGTGGGAGGACACCATCCACTAGAAGAACAAATGACTTATCCCTGGTAATGTTGTTTCTGATGGATGTTCCTTCCATGGATTCTTCATCGCTCTCCCAGGCTACCCCTCTAAGAGCACATTTTTGTTTCTTCTCGCTTTCAATGCCCATACTGGTTACACAACTCATCAAGACGGCTGAGCAGGAAGAGAGGAAAAACTAGAAACTTGGGCATCAGGGTGCGTTGGGTGCAATTTATTCTATCATCGACGTTAAGTCGGCACGCAAGAATGGTAACCATAGAGGGACATCGATGCTTATACCGCACAGCACCCCCTGCTGTCAAATGTTTTTGCTGAGACTGCAAACCAGGATACCAATATATCCAGGATGTGAAATACGTCGAAGGAACAACTATCAGAAAGAACATTACCAGGGGTAGGTTATTTGTTCATTTTCAGCTGCAACAAAATACAGGAAAATTATGGTTGGAAAATATCAACTTTAATATATGACATCCAATTAAACCTAAAGCCAACATTTAAAGTACATCGCTGAAACCTTAACTCGCCCTCTTTTATAGGACTGTTTTTTTTGTTATTTATTTTGGTAAACCTTAATTCTGACGTGTCCAACATTTGTAGACTTTACTATTTTGTTTGGTAGTAACTTACCTTTAACAAAAAAAAATATAATGTTTTGTTCTCTCTATTTGTGTGTGTGCAACAAGTGTTTCCAATGCACAAGACAAAAAGTTATGTTGTTATGCTTTTATACTGCACCAAATCACCAGTAGTAACAGACTTGCCGTGGAGTAGATTTCTGTGCCCCCAGCAGGGATAGCCAGACGTTAGTCTGCTGGAGGAAAGAAAATGTGCGTTGTGAAGATGGGAAAGAAGGGGGATTGATGCCACAAACTCAAGTAAGTAGGTATGCAGTGGGGGAAGAATGTTTTTAGATAGCATGGATGCATGCCAGTCCTATTAGGAGGACGTTAGTTCTACAAAAGGGAGGCGGCAGCTATGTCCTAAAGTGTTGAGATAATTGGGTTGTGTTTCCGATGAAGATTGTAAGAATTGTAAATTAGTACACAGGGCAATGTTGGCTGAAACAGGAAACTCCTGGACACCGAGCCTTAAGATGCTGAAGTACAAATATGTTATTTCAAACAAAGGCCAGGAGAATGACCCCCAGGAAAGATGCACGTTTCAGAACATGAAAAAACATGTTTGCATCCCCTACAGAGAATTCTTCCATATAGTAATAAACAAATAAAGAAAATAAATAACCATTCATTCGGTGTTCGGTAGGTATCTCAACATATCTGACATAAAGACATGCTATGCTTTAAAATCTTTGGTTAAAAAAAGAAAGTGTTCATGATAAGAAAAAATGTATGTTTTATTCAAGTTGAAAACAGTGGAAAATAAATATGCAATTTTGAAGACTTTTTTTTAAATTAGTGAAAATTGCATGATATGATATAAGTCACTTTAATGCGCCTTTACACAAGTGTTTCTAGGGGCGACAAGACAAGGGAGGGAGGTGTGAGAAACCTGAAGGTGTCTCATCCGCTAGTCCCTGGAGATCTGTCATCCAGGTGGCCAGGGCACTGCCATTGCTATTGGATCCAGTTCCTGGGGATGGACCAGTGCGGAGGATCAACTGGATAGGGGGTCTTCCGGGAGTGGAAATGGGACACCGATGGGCGAGACGCGGTACTCCCTTACTTGTAACACCTTTTCCCCATCCTACCCTGTAGGATATTTAGAAGCAGTGTACGCTCAAGGAACACAGTAGGTCCTCTTTTTCTGTATAGGGGGCTTATTTTGGATGAGGACTTTTAAGACAACATATAGAATAAATTCCAAAAAGCTACCCTTTCAGTTGCACAATACCTAATCTCCATTGGGCTTTAGATTCTATAAAAGCCAAGGAGGCGAATATTATGTATTACAATCTTTACTCTGACATCACAGCAGCAAAGAAGAAAAAATTTTGTAATAAACATTTTTTTAACAAAGAACTCATCACAGTTCCAATATTGCAATAAAAAACATCCCAATCCAAAATGGAGGGCAGGTCATGCCCTAAGAGTAACCAATGGGCATAGAGCCAGTCCCATAAATGTCCCTTTCTCGAACACCAACTCCTCTTTCTGATGCTGTTGTTCCTTGGACGTCCACTGTACAAGCTATCCGCGTAGCATGAGGAGTGATGATTCAACTGAAAAACAGGTGAAATTTGAACTCTTCCGCCAACCGAACTTGAACCGATCTCCTTTCAACCAGGACCTCTCACCCGAAAGCTGAAATAACCAAAACAAGTAGTAAGGGTGGGCGGGTGATATAATATTCGCCTCCTTGTCTTTTATAGAATCTAAATCCCCATGTCACGCTAGAGTGGGGGATTAAGTATTCTATGGCAAGACATGAGGCTCCTATTATGCAAATTCAAAGCCCTTGCAGAACATCAACAGCCACATGAGCAATGCGTTTATGATAAAACGTTTTGAAAGTTAACTCTCTGGACCAATCAGCTGCTTTTAGAATCTGTTCCAAACTGCCACCCAGGAAAGCGGCTTTAGAGGCCATAGCACCCCTAACTGAATGGGGACCAAATGAAGAAATGTCAACCCCCGCCTCCCGCATGACCCACTTAATCCATCTGGCCTAAGTGGAAGGGGATACTGGCTTATGGGGTTTTCTATAGGAAATCAGCAGCTGAGAGGTATTCTGAGGTCTCAGACTTTCAGTTTTTAATTCAAAACATTTCAAACATGCAATAACACACAATTGACTGTCTTCTTGGAAGGCTGGATAAGATATTGAGGAAGCCATACATTTAGTCCTCCTTGAAACAAAAAAAGGTAACCCCTTGAGGGGTAAACATTCTATTGTCCACATCCAAAGCCCTGATATCAGACACTCTTTTAATAGATATCAGGCACAACAACATTGCCAGCTTTGAAAATAACTGTTGAAGGGACAGATATTGATTATGCGGCCAGGACCGGAAGAGATCTAAAACCATATTAACATCCCAGAAAACCGAATACTTCGGTTTCAGAGGAACCGTAATACGAATAGATTTAAGGGCCCTTCACACTAAACAATGTCTACCTACAGGTTCCCCTTTAACCAGCAGGTGTCCCACTGAAATAGCAGATCGGAAGGCATTGATAGTTCTATAGGCCTTGCCTTCTTTAAATAAATCCACCAGGAAAATAACTACCTCTTCAAGAGGGGCAGAAACAGGATCGAGCTGTCTAACCACACACCAGCTAACCCAGCGGTTCCATGCTGAAGAGTATCCCAACTTGATAGAGGGGGCCCAAAAGTCCCTGATGACTGACAAGAGTCCTGCAAAAGCCTTCTGAAGCACCAGGAAGAGCTGATATCTTCCAAGCCATAAGGGAGAGGTGTCCCTGAAGGACCAGCTCATGAGGGAGCCCACCCAGGCTTATCAGCAACTGGGGATGAAGGGGAAGAAGACGAGGACTGTCCACCGACAATTCTAGAAGAGCCCTTTTTAATGTTGGTCTGAGCTTTATCCAAAGCTGTAAAAGTATGCACATATGCCGAAAGCTCTTTCAAAAAACTATCCCCAAACAAGTTTCCTTGGGCAGAAGCGCCGCAACAATGAAACACTGACAGGAGCCAAGCGTTCTAACACAAGCGCGCTAATTACAAATGCCCATATAAATTAATGAAAAGCATGACAATATCACCGTCACAGTGCAGCTATACAATACTTCTATAAGACGCAAAGTAACACTCTAACTCCGTCTACCAAACACTAAGGCAAGAACTAGGAGGAGTGACTTCGCTGTGGCGTCAGCAGCAAAGAAAGAGGAGTTGGTGTTAGAGAAAGGGACATTTATGGGACTGGCCCTATGCCTATTGGTTCCTCTTAGGGCATGACTTGCCCTCCATTTTTGATGTTTTTTATTGCAATATTTGAACTGTGATGAGTTCTTTGTTCCAAAAATGTTTTATTACAAAGTTTTTTCTTCTTTGCTGCTGTGATGTCAGAGTAAAGATTGTAATGCATAATAGGAGCCTCCTGTCTTGCCATAGAATTATGTTGGGGACAATTATTGACACAAAGAGAGTGATGATACAATTTTTCTAAACATATATAAAAAAACTTTAAAGGTCGGTCAAATCAAAATACAGTTTTGTGCTCATGTGTAAAGAACAAAACAGCCGACAAACCACTTGTTGGGCATTTTATAAAAGCATATCATAAACATGAAGACATTTTTTGGTGCATTCTTCAGACACTTGACCCCCACTCACATGGTGGTGACTGTGATCTGAGTCTATGGAAACTGAAACAAAGGTGGATTTATTCACTTGACTCAGTTAATCATGGTCTTAATCTATATATGGAATGGAATTTGTTTATAGGAAAATAAAAGATATTTCACAGGTACTATTTGTGAAATACATCTGCAGAACAGACGGTACACAAGCCAAACTAACCTTTGGTAACTACTGTGTCAACATAGTGTCAAGTGTAAATGTATAGTTTTCATGCTTACAGTTTGTTACGTCATGTACAGGAAACACTCACAAAAAGAATGCGCATGTATTCTACATGCACTAATTTTTGTAGCAAGGCCAACAATGGACTATGGCCTGCCGCCATAGCGATAGAAGCGAACTAATAACAATAAATGTTTTGTCATGCTATTTTTCATACATGAAACGTCCGCAAAAAAATGACTGTGGAATAACAATGTGCATTCTTGCACCACGTGTGCTTGTTCGTTTGTCAACAATACTGTTATGTAGTAATATACATAGCAAGAACAATAAAGTTGCATGGATACAAACTAAGGAAGAAGAAACTACACCTAATATGGCGGTGCGCTTACGCCCGTCGTCTTCCAGTTAAATTGGCTATGCTTCACGTAAACACTAATATCACGTGATCGTGAGTGGAGGAGGCAGCATTTTGAACGAAAGATAAGCGATTGTATGCCTGATTCACTCTCGTATTTTCATATATTAACAAGTAAGTTCAGAACAACTGGCTGCAAATGGGTTTCTGTAACATCTGATAACCGTTGGACAAACAGTGCGCAATAGAGAATGAGTCTTGTGCAAACCCCCTTTTTTCAGCGTCCTGCATAGGAACATGCACGCTAACCAAAGGCTGATGATAGACACTCACAAGTCATCACGCATGCTAAAGGATCAATATCAAGATCTTTCCTCAAAAAGACAGGTGCATTTGCATTTTCTGTTGCACTTTGGCCCCTTGAAAAAGAACATTGTGCAACAACATTCTAATTATAGTTCTTTCTATAGGTTCTGATGCTCCATGGTAACGCGTGAAAGTATAGCTATGAACATCAGCGAATGAAAAAACAGTCCCCTGATGCTTCCAAAGAATATGTGAATTCTAGCGAAACCTGTGAAAGGTACAAACAATGCATGTCATTTAACATAACAGCTAACACCGACATAGGCAGGCATAACTACTAGAACTATCATATTATACCAAATTTTTATTGATTCCAAACGTAACCGACGGTATATAGTTAGGCATGAGCAATCGTAGGGTGTGGAGAAAAACTAGGTATGACAATACCCCACCCAAATGACAGAAATAATTAATGAATGCTTCTGTCTTCTGCTACATATATAAATTGTTGGCGAAACTATATTTTCAAATGAATGTATTGAAAAATGATTACAAATGAATTGTAATGATAACACCACAGACCAAAGGAAAGGAATAACTACATGTCTCTATTGGTAAACATATGGAGAGAAAATACGTTCTGAATATGTTTTGAAAGAGAATTGTGTGCACTTAAATACAGACATGTTGGGAGAGCAGGTTGAACAAATGAGTGGAATGAAGAAAATAGATGTTTATCAGTATGGTCAGTGTGCTAAAAAGTTTGTATGTGCTTGTTTTTAGATATGTGTGTTCAGCATCAAAATCTAAAGATTCCCTGAATAATCTTTTCTATCAAAAGACCTTGTGTCCTGAAGACAGCCCTGAATCGCTGCCTTACCTCTGAGTAATTGCAAGAAGGCGAAAGTATTATTCCAAGGCTAGAAACATTTATCTGTCAACACTGTTTGCTGTGAGGGCTCGTTCATGTGAAAGTAAAAGTGTGAAAAGTCACTCATAGGGTACTAACATTACCTATGTCTCGCGAATAGCGATTCTGAACAGTCAAAATGAAATTGCTCAAGAAATAGTAGGATTCATGTTGTGTACACTTTTTTAAGTGAGTTTTCTGATATTAGTTTTTTGACCACTGTCTTTTTTATGTTTGTATGAATAAAATAAACTGTACTTTGATTTGACTGACCTTTACCGTTTTTTCTATGTTTAGAAAATTTGTATCATCACTCTCCTTGTGTTAATAATTGTCCCCAACATAATTGTGCAACTGAAAGGGTAGGATATTTAGAAGCGACAGCCCCCCACTTTTTCCGACACGAACACTTCCTCACACCGTAACAGACTACAGACTAACACCAGAGCAGTTTATCTGACATGTCCCAACACACAAATCAGGCAGTGTCAGGCAATTGACAATAACCACGCACACCTGATGGGCCTTTACCTTCCTGACAGGGATAAAAGGCGGAGCAAGACAGCACACTACGAGCAAGGCCGAACGCACAAGGACACAGCTATACCAGACCGGCAGTTCAAACCGAGGAGAAAGGCAGCAAGACCTGGAAGGACGCGGAAGGGGGGGGGGGGAGACTGCCCTTGCCCTTTTCAACTCAGGCCCACAAAGCCTCCGAAAGGGAAATCATAAGATTGGGATTTACAGCTGGCGTGCGGAGTAACAGATGTCAACGGTGCACAGGGGCCTCCCGCATTGATAACAAAGGCGGGGAGACACGCTGGCTGCTGTGGTACCGTCTTTGACCCCAGAGGGAAGACAAGCCAACGGGTTCAATACAGCCGGTGAGTCGGAGGAAGCTGATAGAAAACCGACGTGTGTTGAGCCCAAGGTTGCAAGTGGCAACATTAAATGAACGCAGGAAATTGGAACTGTGTGAGTTTGAGCTTTTGTGAAAGCCCAGACAAGGGCCAGCTGCAGAGTGGTCAGGCACTGTCATTAGAAGGACTCTCGCGTGCCCCTTTGTTTTCGTATGAAAACTGCAAGTACCAAAAGGCCCTAGGAAAGTGCGGCGTTAGATGTCAGAGTGGTCCTACAAGGGTCATGTCAAACACTTTGTACAATTGAAAATCTCTGACCCATTGCCCAGAGAAAGCTACGAGAAGGAAACCCATGCTTTGTGATGGAACTGAGCAAAACATGAACTGTGTTAGAAATTCATGAACTATGTTGTAGAAAGCCGTAGTGAACCCGACAGAGAGAGGCTCACTTTGCCAGGAGGATCTGAGCCTGGCGGAGGGAGATCCTAGGGCCAAAGAGCAATCGCCCAAGGTGCGAGACCACCAAAAGAACTTTTGTTTGTTGTCTTTAACCAGCAGGCCTCCTGAGGCAAGAGACTTTGTAGAAAAGAGACTTGGCCCTTGAAGGTTGTGATATCGTGGAATGGACTTGTGAGCCTCATACTGAAAAGGCCTAGGAGTGTGCTGGGCTCAGGAGTCCCGCCTTGACCTGTGCTGAAAACGTGGGGAAGGAAGACCCCACCATACCATCCTGACTTATTTTGTGAACACGTCTTTCTTTTCTGGTGAACATTATCGCACACTATTTTTGTAATTTAGTGGCAAGGACTGGCAATAGTTTTTTTAGCATAGCCCTTTTTTTATTTGACAAGACGCTACTAGGACTGCCTTATTATTATTTGATGGTCGTAGCTTGCTCCCATCTTAGCTTTAGGTTTAGATTAGGGGTTTTTCTCACCCATGCATACAGTTTAATAAACACCCTTGAACTGTGATCACTTGTATCTGTCGTTACTGATGCCACCATGAGTTCCTTACAGAGGACCGAAGGAGGACAAAACAACGATCTTACTATACCTTGTGTCATTCATATTGCGTGAATGTGGGTGCGGGGTGAAGAAGAGGGGAGGGGTGGGAGAAGTGCCAGGGGGAGGGAGGAGAACGGGAGAGTGCAAAGTTAATCGTAAGTGCATGCTGCCAGGAGGTGGTTCATAAGTGCAGAGAGTCAGGGGATTGTAGGGTTGTGCACACAGTCCCTTAAGTGGTTGGGAAGCCTGGAGGCAGTGCAAGGGCAACTGGTCATGCAGGAGCCTGGTCCCATAAGTTCAGTGGGCGGCCATGTAACAAGTATGCACAGCAGACAGGGACATCAGCAAGGGAGAGAGAAAGTGAAAGCGAAAAGGAAGGTCTTGAGTTGCTTCCGGAACCTAAGATGGTCCTGATCAAGTTTGAGAGAGGCAGGGAGGCTGTCCCAGAGGGAGGTCCCAGCCAAGGACAGATATCCACCCCCCACTCTCTGCCTGGAGGAGCGTCTGACCCTCAGAGAGTTAGGAAGTGGATAAGCAAAGGGCTCGAGAAGGAAGATGCTTAGGAAGAGAAAGTTGGATGTAATGTGGACCCTGTCCCCAGAAAGCCTTGTGGACGATGCAGAGGGTCTTGAACTTGGCCCTCACAGCCACAGGGAGCCTTTGGAGAGATTTCAGGGCTGGAGAGATATGATCCCTGGGCTTGAGGCCAAGGATAAGCCTTGCAGTCCTGTTCTGGATTAGTTGTAGAGGGCGTCCAAGGATAAGCCTTGCAGTCCTGTTCTGGATTAGTTGTAGAGGGCGAAGAGTAGAGGCAGGCAGATTTAGAAAGAGGGTTTTGCAGTAATCCACCCATGAGAGGACCAAGCCTCTGGAGACAATGAGCTGCTAGGGGAAAGGTGTGAGAAGGAACAATACCTCTGAGGAGGTGCAGCTGATAGGGTGACATCTGAGAGGTGTCAGAGAAGTGAGGAGAGAAGGAAAGGGTGGAGTTGAAGATGACACCAAGTTTCTTAGCCTCACAGGAAGGAGCAGGTAGAGGGACCAGAGTGGGCGGTGAAAGGAACACATGGTGGCAATAGTAAAGACTGACACAAGTGATCACGATTTAAGGGTGTTTAAATAAACAATGTGCCGGTTGGAAAAACGCCTAACCTAAATCTAAGATGGTAGCAAGCTTTTATCATCAAATGAAAAAAAAGGCAGCCCTTGTGGCGTCGTGTCAAAGTAAATAGGCCTACATTTAAAAAACCTATTGCCAAATCCTTACAACTAATTACAGAAAGAGTCTGGGATAGGGATTTCAATAAAGGAAAACACATTCACAAATAAGTCAGGATGTGATTGCCAGGGGTCTCCCTTCCCAAGTCATACATTTGTTTTCAAAAATTGATTAGCAGAGTTTGCTAATTAAAATGTTCTTGATTAGCAAACAAACCCTTTTGAATAGCAATCGTGTACTAATATGTTTATGCCACCAGAAGTTACTTGTACCCTAGATATAAAATCAGCAACAATACAGCACTGAAGTAAGACATTAGTGAGATGAGCCAGACCTTGCAAATTCTTTAAAATTCCGCTAGACATGCAGGTCTAGTAACTTGGTTTACACACTCAACATAAGAGAAATGCACTAAACGCATGGCAAATGATAAGCGAACATTTAAATGCACTTTCTGTAAAATGGGGCACATCACCACAAACCCACTTCAGTTTGGCACACTGCTGCCACCCAGAGGCCAGCAATGCACAGTGAAACATTTATTTGACATTTACTCCAAACAAAGTTGAATACAAGTGCCAAAGATCCCCTACAAATGATACTGGCCCTTCTTAAAATCTACTCAACTATGTGAGCGGACAAAAATACTTTACGAGCCCTGGATGAGTGTCTGTGAAATATAAAAGGTTAGCTGCACGAATGGACACAAACAGATATGATTAAAAAAAAGTATCTGAATACAGTTTGGCCAGCTCACTCCCGCAGGTGCCAATATATAAAGCAATCCTAGAGCAATGCAAGTTCTGGAACATAACTACCGTGTACGGGAATGCAGCAGATCTATAGATATACAAACTGGATAGAACTATTGATCACTTATTTGCGTAAACATCTAGTTAGCTTTGTTCATTATGTTAGAGGACAGAAAGTAAGAGACTAAGCAGAGTGTATGGCCTAGCAGGCAGAGAACTGGGCAAACTAGGCGGAATATTGTGGTTTGCCACTATTCCACTTTCGGCATTGCTGGTACAAAGCAACAGGGTGATAAGATGGAATGTCAAAGAGTATGGGTTCAGCTTGTGGGTTGAGCACCAGTTACAAGATATATTTAACCAGCAGGTTACAGAACTAAGTTCACCATCACAAGCCTTTGGCAGTGTGATCATGTACATGTTCAACTCTTCAACATGAAGCATCTTCAACATGATGAATCTTCCCCAACAAAATGAAATAGAGTTAGCACTGAAATTTAGATACACAAACCTGCGCTTTACTGTAAAATGCAGTGTTTTACAGTAGCAGTTCTGTAATTATGCATTACGTAACAAATGACATTTTTAATTAACACATACTGGTCTTTGACAGAAAGGATACAGTTAGCATAATAAAAGTATTATCCCGATTACCTTTGGTTTGCAATTATTTGAAAAAGAAAGAAAACTCCCATACAGGCCTTTGGCACATAAGAGTGGAGGAGAGGATTACTGTTGCACTCTCTCTATTAGCGCCTTTGAACTTGCAGTGAGCAGAGAAAAGGAGGGTGGATAGAGCCAGGAATACAAGAGGAATGCAGGGAGAGCTGTGCTTTCATTGAATATGGTAACTTAAAAAGCTAACTTTGCTACACAAGTGGCAATTATTTTAGCAAATTTACAAAATTGCATAGCAAATTGCTACGCAATACTGCCTATTTTATGCCTTGCTTTCCCTTGTTATCAGCACGGGACAAGGTGGGTCTCCTGAGCACAGCACACACTCGAGTTTTTCCAGCACAAGTCGACAGTTCTGTTCCAGCTATCAGGTTCTTCAATGGTTAAGTCTCTTTTCAATAAAAAGGTCTCTTGCCTTCGAGGGCCTGATATTTTCAACAAACAAACACAAAATGTTCTGTTCCATGTATAGCTTTGGATGACAGTCTCACCCCTGGGTATCCCTCTACCGGGCGCAGGCCTCTCACAGTCGTACTTGACAACTTAATTTAACAGTGCTTTTCTCGCTGAACATTGGGCGGTGATTTTCAACCCCTGGATCTCCCTCTTTCGGTTTCAAACCCCTTTTCAATTCCCAGCCTCCCTCCTTTGGGTTCGCAATGGCTTTGGGTTGGGATCTGAAAGTGACAGTCCTTCCCAGGCCACCTGAATAAAGGACTCCCAAGGACTACTTGGGAGAATACCCTCAGGTTTCTCACATACTCTTCCCCTATGCTGGTTGCACAGGGGCATTTCACTGAGAAATCTCCTCGTGGAACATCCGGATTGCTAGTCCAAGCCTTCCAGCAAATAACTTGGGTTTGCCTCCGCCTCACCCTCAAATATATAACGATTATCATTGTTGGGGCTTTCTACCCTTGTCTGTGTGTTCAGGTTTTGCAGAGATGTTTTAGGATTTCTTTCACTTCTTTTTCTCTCTCTAGGCCATCCATTAACTATTCCTCTAGCTTGTCGGGGCAGATTGCCCCACTCCCCACAGAATAGGCATTGTTCACCTTGGGAAGTTTCTGAATTACTCAGAGAGACAGTGGATGTAGATCTTCTCCTATCCTTATTCAGGGGGCTACAAAATGTTTTGATGACATGGCCGGTCCCCAGGTTTTGCCCCTCCTGGTTAATATAGGGTTCTTCTTGCATATTCCCATTTGGGTTTCTCATCTTCTCTCTACCTGGTTTGCCCTCTATGTTTTTCTTTAAGGAATAAGGATAGGGTTCTGGGGTTTTATTTCCTGTAGAAGGGACCTCGAGGTCTCCTTCTAACACTTTCTCAGGTGATATGTCCCTTAAGGTCTCACATAGGAGGTTCTCTCTGGGTGTTCTCCACTGGGTTTATAGGCTAGAATCCCTATTTGGTCTCCCTTATAGATTTGTACTGGGTGTGTCGACAAGTTCAGAAAAACAAAGGTTAATTCCTTTTCGTGGGAGATAAGAGGTAATTTATTACCTTACCTTCTTTATAAGGTCAAATAAAAAAAGACAACCCACTGGATATTTTACTCATATTTGTAAAGAGATTAGAGACTTATCCCTTCCCTGTAGAAAATAATCCTGTGAGCAAAAAAGATAGTAGGTGTTGCCCTGAACATCCTTTAGGATGGTTGAGATGGCTCGAAAAGGTCAGGTGAACATTTTACTCCGGTTCTCTGTTCCAAGGGCTGGATGGGTGGTGTCATGCTTTCCACAAATTTCTCCCCATTGATGGAAAAAGGGGTCTGACAGGGTTTACGTCTTAACTCTGAGATTTCTGAGCATAGGACATGGAAATCTCTATTCAGATTCTCCACATGTAAGTGGACTCTCCAACTAGCATCAATTGGATCATATCCCCCTCCAGACACCATATGCAAGGAACTCATGGTGGCAAAAGTAAGGACAGACACAAGTGATCACGAATGAAGGGCGTTTATTTAAACAATGTGCAGATTGGAAAAACATCTAATGTAAACCTAAATCTAAGATGGGAGCAAGCTTCGACCATCAAATGAAAAATAAGGCAGTCCTCGTGGCGTCGTCAAAGTAAAAAGGCCTACACTAAAAAAAAAGATTGCCAAATCCTTACAACTAATCTCCCCTACGTTTTTAGCATGAGACAAGGTGGATCTCCTGAGCACAGCATGCATTCAAGCTTTCCCAGCATGAGTCAACAGTTACAGTCCAGCTATCAGGTTCTTCGATGGTTAAGTCTCTTTTCAATAAAAAAAAAGTTTCTTGCTTTCGAGGGCCTGATATTTTAAACAAACACAAAAAGTTCTTTTCCGCGCATAGCTTTGGGTGAGGGTCTCGCCCCTGTGTCCCCCTCTCCCAGACCTCTCACAGTCGAACTCAACAACTCAATTTAACAGTTCCTTTCTCAATGAGCTTTGGGCGGTGATTTTCCATCCCTGGATCTCCCTCTTTTTGGTTCAGACCCCTTTTCCAATTCCCAGCCTCCCTACTTCAAGTTCGCAATTGCTTTTCTTTCGGGTTCTCCCTCTGCCGGGCTTGGATCCCAATACCATGGGGGACAATCCACTTCCCCTAGCCTTACAATACTTTTGTATCCAAGAAAACTAAATGTCTCTTTAAACAGTTCTTTTAGGCCTTGCCCCGTTTTGTTACCTTCCCTCCGCCGGGTTCACTCCTGTCAACACAATGTTCCCTGGACTTCAGATTTCATCCCTTCTTGTTAGCATCCCTCCGCCGGGTTCACTCTTGCCAACCTTTACAACGCATTTCTCATACCATGCGGGATCCGTTTCCCTTAGTTTCTTAAACACCTGTCGGTCAAAGACTTTCGACTGTATAGGGGATTTGACAAGACCCCTGTATGACCACTTTGACCCCCTTCTGCCTTTCCCTAAGACCTTCTTGTAACTGTAGTTCAAATAGCAGGGTAATCGCCTAGAGTTTCTCGAGTGAACACCCACGTGGTGTTTGATTCTGCTGTGCTGGGTTTCCCCTTTTCTTTCATCAACAGTTCTTTGTTTATTTAAAGTTCAATTAGCCGCTTGCTACTTTCGTTCAACACAGTTCGGTTTCTTTATTGGCTCTCCCCTCGACACACAGGCTATGATGAACTGCTTTGCTTTCTTGTCTGTAGAGTCAAGGCCGGTACCATTGGGCCATGCGTCCCTGCCTGGGTTGACTGTCAGCGGAGGAGGTGCCCGGGCACCTTTGACATCTGCTGCAACACGTGCTGGCTTTTATCCTTAGTCTTACGATTCTTTCTCTTGAGGCTTCATGGGTCTATGTTGATAAGGGCAAGGTCACTTTTCCCCTTGGTATCCTCTCGACTTGCGCCGTCTTTCTCTTCCTCTTGAACTGCTGTTCTGAGTTACCTCTCACATCGTGCGGTCTGCCTTGCCTGTAGTGTGCTCTCTTGCTCCACCTTCTATCCCTGTGGGAAAAGGAAAGGGCAGTCAGGTGTGAAAGGTTTTGGTCAATTGCCTGATTTAGCCTGGCCCTCATTTCGGGACATGTCAGGTAAACAAGTCTATGGTTAGTCTGCTGTCTCCCACGTGATACAAAAGTATTTGTGTCGGGGTTGGGGGTTTGTCTTAAGAAATACCATTCTTTCTCCTAGGGGAGTTGGTAAATTCAGAAGGGGGGGATTGATAGGGTTTGTGAAGCAAACGGGAATTACAGAGATTGTTATCATGAAATAAACAAGGAGGATTGTGGGGTCGGTAGCGTTTTATCTGAGGAGGTTGGGAGTGCAGGAAATAATAAGCAGGTCGGGAAAAGGAATGACCGGGCGTATTCGAGTAAGCAACAGAAAACCAAGGATTCTGGGAATTGTGGTTTGTGAGGGTAACAGAGTTTGGGCGCCTTGTTGGTTTACCAGAAATGTAGGGGTGGTTGGATTTTATTAAGGGAGCTTCTTTAGCTGGAAGGGAGGTAGATGTGGGATAGCCAAGACAAATCTCAGGGACTTCATTCCCCTCTCCTTCTTACGCAGTGTAATACTGCATCTCACCTGGGGCATTCCCCCGAAAATAACCCCAGTTTCCCCCTACCCAGGTGTTCCTCCCTCGCTCGTCCACCCGCAGGATTGGGATCTGAAAGCGACAGCCCTTCCCTGGCCACCTGAATAAGGGACTCCTGAGGTCTACTTGGGAGAATACACTCAGGTTTCTCATACCTGCCAGAGTGAGTGAGAGAAGGCGGGAGCAGGTGTCCCAATGAGGAGGATCTCAGTCTTACTGGCATTAAGGCAGAGATTGTTGGAGGCACATCATTCCTTAATTGTGTACAGTTTGGTATGAGAGAAGGAGCAGAAGAGGCTGAGGGGAGCCTGAAGGAGACCTGGGTGTCATCAGCATAACACAAAGTTAGAGCAGAAGTTAGAGATGCCTTGGGCCACAGGTGCCAGTTAGTGGTTAAAGAGCCCGGGAGACAGGTTACACCCGTGGAGAACAGCACAAGTAGAGTGAGAGAAGAGAGGAAAGATGCAAGTTAGACCTGGGAGGATCCATCAGTGAGAAAGGAGGTCAGCCAGGCAAGGGCCTGACCAGAGATACCCAGGTTGTCACAGAGACGATTGAGCAGGATGGCATGGTTGACCGTGTCGGAAGCAGAGGATAGATCAAGGAGAATGAGGACAGAAGGAAGGTTAGAGTCAAGATTGGAGAGCATGTCTTCACGGGTGTTCAGAAGAGCAGTTTCCATGCTTCTGGCTGCTTTGAAGCCATACTGGGGGCCGTGGAGACAACCAACAGATTCAGTATGTCGATTAAGCTGGGAGATGGCCAGCTGTTCCAGAAGTTTGCCAAGGAAAGGAGTGAAGGAGATCGGGCAATAGTTTGCCGGAGGGGAAGGATCGGCAGAGGGCTTCTTAAGTACAGGGCACACAAGGGAGTGCTTATAGGGGCAGGGGAAGGTTCCAGTGGCTAGATGGTCAACCACTATAGCAGATCGGTAACTGCCATGCACTTAGATTGAAACCCATTCCAGCACTGTACCCTGGTAATAAATACTATTTAATTTCAAACATAATATGCTTGATGAGATTTCACATAGATTACAACTTTGAAGGCCCATGCCTTAGAAACAATAGCTTAACCTGACCATTGTGGAGGGGGGAATCTACAGCATAAACATTAGCTGGCATTTGGGAAGGTGAAAATATGCCTGGTGCTTAGTAAATTTGGAGATATCATGTGTGCCACTCGCTGGTTCCAGATATGAATTAAACCCGAGCGAGAATGTTTTGAAGTATGCTGCAATATCAATCTAGTGTATCTCTTGAAGTGTGTTAATACTATACTTGCAATCTGGTATGGAAAATAAAAAATATTAACTGTATTAGTGTGATATATGTGCCACGCTGAAGACAGGCTTAGCTAATATAGGTCTGTTAACAACTGACAACAGTTGCAAAGTACATTTTGGGCCTCACTACGAGGTTGGTGGTAACCCTGTAACATTTATTCCGCCGCCTGATATCCCGCTGGCACCAGGATATCACAAGTGGCGGCGGAACAGTAAATAACTATTCCCATGGAGTCCCATAGGACATGGGAATGGGGACAGTGAAGGACCTGCATCATAGCCAACGGTGCTTCGGTGAGAGACATGCCTCCCGCAGGTCAGGCCTGCCAGGGGATATGTGCCTCTTCTGGCATTTTCGTAGTACGGCAGTCCCGAAAGGGTGCCGGTACATTTACACTGGCAATTTCCGGACTGCCGTACTTGGAATGAGGCCCTATGTTGATATTTTGGATGCAATTGTATGGGTAGGTTCTCTGTGGAGACTGCATTTGTAAAACTATTTTAAAGACAAAGTGTACAACCCTGGAACCGCATTGAACAGTTTCAGTTAAGGAACACATTGGTGTCTAAACTCAAATTATGCTCATGTGACATCAATGTACCCTACTGGGATAATGTATCTGCATTCAGTTAGGCACAATTTCAAGGCCTTGTCACCACCCCTTCTTGCAACATCTGCCTTCTCAACGCCAAATTATCTAATTTGGAGAAGATTCCCCAGCGTGTTTTTCAGTGAAGTGAACTGCCAGCGGATAGTTTGTGTCTCCATTCTGAATTGCACTGAAGTTGCAAGACGAGACTCTCCAATGCACAAATGGTGGAGCCAATGATGCCATCAACTGTATACATTATTAATGCAAGAGATCGTTCTATTAATGTGCTAGACCTTCAGGGAGGGTCCAGATATGAACGATTGCTGGGAGGGGCTACTTGGCCCACCATGCATTTTATGTTTTTTGTATTCTGACTTCTCTCTGTCCTTAGATAACCAGTCGCTGGAGGTTTCAGCCAGAGGATAAAGGCTTAGAACCGGATGGCCCGGAATGATGACCACTTTGGGAAAGTGTTATTGGGTCTAGTTCCATGATCAAATTTGTTTGGACCTAGAATTGCACTCTGTAATAAACCTGATTGTGCCACATCCATAATTGTTTTAGTTTTGTGAAGAAGTGCATGTCTTTGTGTGGTCAAGGCTTTAGTAAAAGGAACATTAATTACTTGTTTGGGGGTAGCTACGGTTGTCTAGAATTCAGGATTGAGCTTTGAAATATGTGTCTAATGCAATTTTTCTGCACACCCATGAGAATTTGCAGCAAGGTGTATTCCTTTAAGCAAACATGCAGTACTAAATTTGTGTGGGTTGGTTTCCTAAAACATTTGGTGGGGAAATTTCCATTCTATACCAATAGCTTGATCTCCAACAATTCAATTTCCTGTGTAGCAATATCATGTGCAAAGTGCAACTTGAAGGAGTTTCCATTCATTATTTCAGTGTATTCTAACAAAACATCTTTACTACATTTTCAAATAATTAAGATGTTATTCATTTATCAACGCCAATATACTACATGGTCAAGGTATTCTTCATATTGAGCAATTGCTGACCCACACCCCCATGCCAAGCAAGGGGCCTGGATGTGAAAACGTAGCTTGAAGAAGACAGCCAAAGAGGATTAAGAAAGAACCGAGTGTGTCATCTGGACAGTGATCACAAGCTGAAGAATTGAAACCTGGGGCACGACACACGCGAGACTAAGCAAGAACCCAGCATTGATGGCTATTTTGCATGTAGCCACAGCCAGCCACACAGAAAATAATGGTGTACCTTGCCCACAGACCCAGGGAATTTCATTTGCTTGTGATGTGACCAACACATCATATATGTATGGGATTTCTAAAGCATATACCTAGCTAGGAAGCAATGCAGCAATGTACGTAGATGATACACCTGGAGGTTGCAAGTAGGACTTTAGAGGTAGCAGACAAGCTGAAGTGGATCGGAGGAGGAAGGAAGATGGGTGCTCAAGAGGAGAAGACCGAGGAATGAGTCGAGCAATCAGCAATTAGCGAGATGTTCTTTGGGGGTATAGAGGCATAAGGCCTTGGTCCTGGGAAGGACAGACGGAGATACCTTTATCTCCCAGGATGAACATATCTGCTGTGTTTAATGATACCTTTCTAAGCTTGCTACTAAACCGGCTATATCTTGAGTGCTGTGAATGAGCGATGTATCGTGTCTAGACTCGGTCAAAGAGATTTTTTGTTTAGCAACACATTGACGAA
The DNA here is from genome assembly GCF_040938575.1 of Ambystoma mexicanum. Taxonomy (NCBI): domain Eukaryota; kingdom Metazoa; phylum Chordata; class Amphibia; order Caudata; family Ambystomatidae; genus Ambystoma; species Ambystoma mexicanum. The sequence goes on along the minus strand of NC_090928.1, from coordinate 964,851,398 downwards.
AAATTGATCAAAGCAGAGGTGCATTCTGAAATACCCAGCGGCCAGCCAGAGTATTTTCACCACATTTAAATAACATATGCTTCATTGTATTGCAATACGAGGAGAATGAAATCCTGATGGGAATCAAAGCACAACTGCTACTAATGAAACCTCAATTATTGTAACGAGAACAAATTAAATCCAAACCTACAGGATACCAAAATCATGGGCTTTAAAAGTATGAGGACGGACACCTTTCCAATTACATGGTGATGATTAGGACAATTGGATATTCAGTGAGCGGCGCGTTATCCCTGTCCTTAAAGAGATGGTAAAATATTTAACCTAAATGCTACCATAGGAAATAGGATGCTAGCTCTGTCGGACACTCATGGAATTCGCCTATTTAAGCAGCTACTTAAATATGCACATTTAAAATTGTACGCATCAGGTTACAGGAGTCAAAAGCATACTCAACAAAGTAAATTCAAAAGCGGACTGACTAAGATGAAAGTAACATTCTGGGTTGTGTGCGTCTTCTGTGGGGCTTCTTTTCTCATTGCACATTCATCCTGATGCATGTAAGACGGTTTTATTAAACACAACCGAAAGGAACCAAAGTTAAGCATGCACTGAGAAACAGCACAGACAAAAAGCCATTAAGCCGAGTTCTGCCCTGCATCATTGGGATTGGTGCTGGCGGTTAATGTAAGACTTCAGATTGGAACCGGCTAAATTCGAATTATCGGGTGACATTATGGTTGGGCGCTGTTGGGGAATATTTTCTTTTTGCAACTTTCCCTCCATTTATGTCAGTTGAACGCCCAGCATATCTGTCTGTTTTGGTATCCTGGCTGCTTTTGGGTTGAGTGAAGCTTTTTTAGCCTCACTCACCTGTTCAACTCATGTATTTTGAGGGCACTCGCCTTGCCTAATGCTGCCAGTGCAGGCAGAGTGTTTCTCCCATTCATATTTTCCTGTGTTTACACGTAACACACGCCACCTTAACTGGAGTATTACGGGACACTGTGTCTTTTTCCTTTTTGTCTGCCAACATGTTAATGCCGTTGTGATGTGCCCAGGACAGGCTGGTGGCAGTGAACTGAAATTTACAACTTTTTCTAGAACACTCCCATCACCATCGATATTGCGGCAATGCCATTTTGAGTGCCTATACTTCTAATGGCTGCTCCTCGTGGTTGAAGACTGGTCCTTTGGCCATCTTGCTTTTTGGCCATCGTCCTGCACTCACTGACGAGAAATCCCAAATAAGGGCATGCACTTTTGTGGGATCCAGCCAATGGTGGTGGGAGGCGAATCCAGCATTTAAAGTTATTAAAGGTCCCTGATGGAGTGAAGCAAGTAATCCAGGGTTCAGGGGCTCTCCATCTGAATATTTTTCTAAAATAATGGGTTGAAATTGTGCATTTTATTGCGCAATGTTTGAGAAAAAGGGGGTACAAATCTATATAATTTACAATTGCCAGGTCACCAACAGTACCATAGAGTATTTAAGAAGGTTTTTATGATGCCTATTCCAACTATATATGCAGTATTGCCACAGTGACACACTCATGATGCTGTGCCCACAATGCATGCAAGCATTGCTACTGTATAGCACTCATAATGTGTCACTCACACTATATCCCAGAATTGCCATTTTAAAATATGTTCATGGTGCTGCACCCTCAATAGATGTCAGAATTTGCACTGTGGAACCCTTTCATGATGGCGCTCACACAATATGTCAGCATCTCCTCTGCAAAGAGCTTTCTTAATGCTGCACTCACAGCATATGTCAGCATTGCCACTGTAAAAGACATTCATGATGCTGCACCCACAGCATATGTCAGCATTGCCACTGTAAAAGACATTCATGATGGTGTGCCCCCACTACAGGCCAGAATTCCCTATGTTTTGCAATGCTTATAGCAGGCATTTGGTTTCGCTTTCACTGTTTTTGTGCAGGGGTATGAACGAGACTTTAACTCTGGAAGGAGCAGACATCATTTCCATGAGAAATCCTTACTCGAGACAATCTGGATTAATTGAAATAAAAACCCTTAATGAATTGTAAGAAAAGCTGCATTAAAGTGATTTTTGCATTTCATAAAACACTTCTCCTGGGATAAGTGGGCACTTGACAATAATGCTTCTGTGAGAATATAATGTGAAACGACAAATTAAACACGTCCCTGTAAGATTGTCCTTTTAAGGTAGACTTGCAGGTGGACAAATGCAGACTGCACACATGTATCAAGCTTATGAAAACCATCTGTGATCTGAGGCAAACATCTTGATTGGATTCAATAAAATTAGATGGTTAGAAGGCTATCAAAGCTGCCCATATGTTTTGGAATGATGGCACACTTTGGAGCTCTCATTCGAGTTCCTGTGTAATTAGAAGCTGGACCTGTACGTTTCTACTTTTGTATAAACGGGTCCCGGATGCCTAATTGTACTCATTTACTCAGCAGAGTGCAAAAAAGAGAGTGTAAAAAGTCAGCGTACAAGCGTTCACGCCCGCCTTTTGCACTCAGCCGTGCAAATGAATGAAATGCTGCCTGCCGTGTACACATGGCAGGTGTTCTGTGCAATGGCTTTCTATGGAGTCCGCCTGCTTTTTGCTGGTGTAAAAAGCAATCAGACTCAGTAGGAATCCACAGCATTTGTGCCAGCATGAAAATCCATGTTGGCGCAGCGGTCGTATTTCTTTGGCGGAGAGGAAGGGGCTGGTGGAATCATAGGTTACCATCCGCCCCTCCTCTCCGCCATATAAATGAATGAAAATGAGCCACGATGGGAATATAGCGCGTAAAAGCCTTACGCAAGATTTCTATGGATTTGATTCCTATTATGGGCGCATTGAAAAGTAGCTCCTAGGTGTGTACAGGGCTGACGGAAGTCGTTTGGCCGCTCTGTATGCATCCATTGTGCGCCCATCCCAGAGCCTCAGGTGCTGCCTCTCATCCCCCACTCATCTCAAGAGCTGTCATTAGAAGGATGCTGTATCTTTAACCCCACTTCCCCAAACCTGGCATTTGGACCATGCACATCTCTTAACAATGTGATTGTGCATTTGAAAGGGTAGTTCCTTATCAGCTAAGAATGGCAGCAAGTCTCATTCTTTATCATAAATGTTTGGGTGATGTGACCTGGTTGGGGATTTTGCACCTGGAAGCCCACATACATCTCTGCCAGTTGACTACTGAAATATACATCTTAAGACATTTAAATGGAGCCACGAAATGACCTCTTGCCTCAACTAATTTATTTCCAGTATGTCTATTTGCTATGCACAAAAAGTGTTTGCTTTTTTCTTCAGAAATTTCACATTTTCTTTAAACTGCAGGTTGTGAGTCTGTAAGACTAGATTGAAGAACTAAGAAGAACTTTTAGGTTTACATTATTTTGCATTCAATTCAGAACTGGAATATAAGGCTATAATCATACTATTTTTGCTTAAAGTATTTCTATAAGAATTTTATATTTGTCAATTTGTTTTCATTATAGAATGTTATCATCTATAATATCATGTTAAGTGGCTACTACCTTCTTCACCTTCCCACATAGAACTCTTGCCATAATCCCTCTCGTCATGACAAGAATAGGCTACTCCAACAGCATCTATCTCAGAATGCCAGACTACCTTATCAAAAATCTACAGCAGCAAGACTACTCCTCAGACTCACTAAGAGAAAACACTTCACACCAGCACTGAGAACCTTACATTGGCTACCAGTCCAAAAAAAGAATGTTCTTCAAACATGGCCAAGGAGCGGAATTCGTACAGGGAAGAATCTCCATCTACAAACCAAACTGAACACTAAGGTCCAGCAACGACATTCGCCTCAAACCAAAACAATACTCAGAGCAGATATTTGGTGCATTCTCCTGCATCTCGGCAAAACTTTGGAACTCACTTCTGAAGTTAATAGAAACAATAGAAGACCACCAAAGAGTCAGAAAATTGCTAAAACATGGCTCTTTACCTCACCGAGCTAAACAGGAAAACACTGTCAAAGGGAAAACACTGACACAACACAAGAGAAATACTCGAAACAACCGAAAACCCAATGAGCCAAAACCTGGATGCCCCAACGAAATAAAGCATTTTAACACAAACCACCAAAGATTATGAATCCTGCCAGCCTAGCATAACCACTGCACAGATTACGGTGAGGGGTCGGAAATGAGAGACTGACACAAAGTTGTATTTTTCTCAATGTTTGCCGTATTTTATTAAATGAAATAGCAGTGAGATAAACGCCTTTCTGTCCCAATCCTAACGAGAATGTTCCTACGTAGCAAACTAAAACTAAAGAAAGATGACCTTCTGTCCGAATGATTCTGACCCTCACACTAACATATACAACCAAAGTGCATAAGCTAAATGCATCTATTTTCAGTTCAACCAAAATGTGTAAACGTTCAAACTTATAATTCCCATAAAGCAATACTTGCATTCATGGTTTGGTTCCCTTCCCCTGAATCAGTTCAGGAAGACTTTTGAAAGTTTGGTTTCAACAAGGTTCTATTCAGTTCGATGAAAAATGTCTTTTCCATCCAACACGTCTTTCAAATTGGTAAAACAAATTTCTTTTTCACAAAACACTTGTTCAAAACCAAAGCAACTGTTTCTTATACAAAGTATTCTTCCCAAGATATAAAGTGGTTAGAAGAATATAACAACCATTCTTTCTGTGGAATACCTTTGTTAGGACAGCACAGCAAATGTCATTTGTTATACAACAGTTTGTCAGGATGATAAAGTAAATATTTTCTTTCCACAACACTCTACCACAACCAAGTTAACTTCTTTAAAGCAACTGTACCTTTCCTGGTTTACTCGCCTGCCAGGAAGTATTGCAACCTCATACAAGTGTAAATGGTCTCTTCTGCTAGTGGCAATGTTTGTTCTAGGTTTCTCCACATAAATATCTCTTATGATGAGGTTTGTACAATATTTATCTGTCTTTATAGTCTCTAGACTGATGGCAATGCGGGTTACAGGTTTCCCCAAACTGAGCTCTCACGAGCGGAGTATTGTGCCCTTTGTGCCCTTCTTTTCCACTTGTTCGGTATTCAAAACTGTCTTTTACTGATAATTGCTCTGTCCTGGGGTTACCCCTCTCTTTAGGCCAACTCACCAGCTTCTTTCGCCATCTCTGTGTCGCTCCTTGGTGCTCCAGTGCAATAGCGATGGGGGCAGGACCTCAGTAAACTGTCAGACTCTGCAGGGTCTGGCACCAGCATTGACAACTCTCCTGTGACTGCCGTTGCCTGCACTGCCCTTCTCTGGAGCTAGACAGGTTCCCTCATGTCTCCATGTCCTCCAGCACACCTCAGCGACTCTCTGTGGGTCGGGAGGACCTCTCCCTTACAGCTGGGCTTCTTTCCCCACTGCCATCCTACACGATTCTGCTTCGTGCTGTGCGTACTCAGCAACAGCCCACAACTTCTCCTCCAGGGTCCGCTTCGGCTGACGCTTTCACTTCTGCTTAAGCTAAACCTGCTTCTCGGACTTCAGTGGCTTTCCAGCCTTCTTTGTTTTCTCTCTTGACTGCCTCTGCTACTCCCTCTTTCACTCCCTCATTTATACAGTTAAATATCCTGCTTAGGTGATTGGAATTGTAACAACTAGACCTCTGTCTTCTTAGTAGCACCATTGATCATCGTTAACTCTTGGCTCCTCTTCCTCATCGCAGTACCATAGGCATTTTGGGTCTTGAAGTGCATAATGGTTTTCCAATGCTATTTTGTTATGACTGGTTGTTAAATTGAAAGTTATCAGAGCTAGGAGATGTTTTGGGAATGGTAGGTGCTTTGAAATTATGCCCTCTACCAAAGATAGAATCATGATAATAAGGGGATATTAAATGCAAGTCATGAATTCCGAAGTGTAAAACCTATTCTGTTTAGGTGGTTTTTCATTAAATGTTCTTTGGGTTTTCTCATGGGAGGTACTTGTGCCGTGACAGCATGCCATTAGTTAACTTGGAATTAAATGGATACTCATAAGAACAATACAGCGTCTCTCCGAGGGGAGTCACCACTTCTCCCTGACAGTTATCACCTCCCATGTGATTCTCCCTCATAATACCACCCCCAGGGTCAGGATCAGATAGCGGCTTCCTTCCGCTGGCCACATGGTAGGAGACTTTAGACTGGGGGATCAGTGTTGACTCTGCAGGAGTCATCAAACTATTAACATCTCTAACTATTCCTACTAAAAACTTTCCAATATCCTGAATACTTATCGTCGAACACCACTCGTAGACAGACCTCTACTGCAGCAGAAGTCTAAAACCACCACAAAATGCACACACCCAGCAACACCCAACTAAACAACACACAACAGAAAACTAAACTAATTCCACACAAACCATTCCACACACAATCATACAACAATTACCACCTAACCCTTACCAACTGAAAACTGTTTATAAACAATAATTAAATAGCTAAACAAACACAATCCACACATTGGGCCTCATCACGAGTTGGGCGGTATCCCATTTGGGATACCGCCCAACTGTATTTGCGTTACCGCCCAACCCTCCAACGGTATTACCACTGGATCGCAGGTTGGGCGGTAACTGTAATTCTGTAACTGTAATTCCCCATTCCCTATTGGACCTAATGAGAAATTCTCAGAGTAATTAGCGTGCGCTAATAGCGCAGCGCTAATTGCGCAAAAAATGGGAATATTTCTGGTGCATTTACCCCCAAAGCTGGCGGTAAATGCTGAAAGACTCATGTTTGGGCGGACCCTTAATTGCAGCGGTGATAGCAATGCTGCTGCATTTAAGGGCTACCGCCCAACTCGTGATGAGGCCCATTGTCTTATTTGGTTGTGATTTGGCAGGATTCCCCTGCAGCTATACATCACAGTAATCACGCTTACACATCAACAGCCTTGACATATACCTATAACTATACATCAGGGCTTGTCAAATACATAAGGTCAGATTCTCTCCACATTGTCTCTGGCTCACACCCCGCCTCGAGCCTCACACAGCCAACGTCACCTTACAAGACATAGCTATACACAATATCACCTTATAAGGAATATAAGGCCATTGATGGCCAGGCGACTTACTGATCTTGCCAAGGCTGCTTACTGCGTACTCTTATATCAACATAATTTACCCTGTAGAAAACCGCAAAGCTTAGAACAAGCTGGTGTCTGCTATTACAAATTTCTACAAGCATCATGGAATCATTAGGAAACTGTGACAAGATATTAATGATGGCACTATATAGTTGAGACGCTGACTGATTGAGGGACGAGCTCCGTCTGACAACTGTGCCTACACTTGTCATTTTATCGCTATTGCAATTGCTGTATTGTACTTTCAAATAAGAAACCTTTGATTTACTTACTCAGTCTCCAGAGTGTTAATTGCTGCTGCAGGCAAATCAATTCTACATCAGTTGAATATATGACAAAAGTAGCATCACTACATTTTGGGTCTCCAATTCTTGCGTTTATGAACATGGTGTCATGACTCCTGCCCCCAGCCCTCTGAGACACCATGCTGGAGCCAGGCCACGATCCCCTACATGGCCCTTAAGGGCCTCTCCATCTTACCAGAGACCGACTTGGAGTCAGACCTGGCACCTGTGGCACCAGGCTCACACATAACTCTGAGAACAACTTGGCAGTGGACTTGTAATGTATTGTGGGCAAGATGGATGCCCCCACATAACCCAGTTCCTTGAACTGAGTATGCGGTCTAGCCTTTTGGGTGTGGTTCAACCCAGGGATACCTGGGATACCTGGAAGCTATTTAAACCATGCCAGGGCAGAGAAACACGCTTTGCGTTTCTCTGCACCTGCAACGTGACACTCACCGTGCTCGGATCGGTCTCCTGAAGGCCTTTGCCTTTCCTCCGCTTCCCGCGCACCTGCAAGAACAAGAACAGCATTAATATTATACTTACCTTGGGGAATATCCAGCTTCCATCCATCGCTCCTCAGGTCCTGTGGGCAGCTTTACGGCGGTGTCACCTCCATCTCGGCACGCCGCACCCTGGTGGAAGATAAACGAATGAAAGAAAAGACATTAGTAAGCATTCTTCATATCCCAGCTTACTCGAAAACTGCAAGAAGAGTCAAACGCTTACCTGAACTGGAGCTGCTCAGGGTAACTTCAGCTCCAGAGCATCCCATCGACCTGCAAGGGGAAAAGACAGTATAGGTTAGCACAGAAAGCATAAGGTGGTGCTGCACATCGCGCTTACTCACCGCACCTTATTCTCTCAGCCAGCAGCCACGCTGGGACATTGCAGCGCCTGTAAGGGACACAGAGAGAGACATTGATCAATACAAGAAAGAGTGAACAGCGCCACGCATCGTGCTTTCACTCACCGCATAGTGCTCAGCTTCCCTAAGCAGCACAACGCCATCTCCGACCCCTCCAACACCTAAGGGAGAAGAGACACGCTATAAAGGGGAAAAAAGACAAGAAAAGGACAGTTCATTAAGAGTCATCCAACCTACCGGTCGGATGGAGTTACAACAAGCCCAGTCTGTTGGGCCAGCGCCAGTGAAGCAACTAGGCTGCATAGAACCCACATCAGTCGACACACCCCTGCACCGAAGGGCAGGACGGAGAGCACACCACACAAGAAAACAAGGTGAGGAGAGGACATAGGGGAAGGATTGGTCCCCAAGGGAAGAGGGGGTCAAGCAACCAGAGACAATAGAGTTAAACTCAGAAAATCCTGCGTTTCAGGCCCAGTCTCCAGTCGAACAGATTCCAGGGAAGGGTTTGAGGTCGTAGGAGGTCCAAACAGGCTGAGTGGTGTCCCTGTGGATACCAGGTGAGCGTTACACATGGGTATTATCTAGAACATAATCCAACAAATACTACGACTTTTGACACTTCTCTGCATGCTCCCATCATCTCTCCCTCTTTCCTCTTTAGGTCTCTTTCTCAGAGCTGTTAAGCCCTTTAGTGTTGGTATTGATTATTTGTTTCCCATACGTAGGCATGTGCCACTTGCATATGAGATCGACATTTCACACCTTACCACCTGTAGTTCTCGCAGCCCCATTTAGAACTTATGTCACTTTTACTGGTTGGGACTGCCCCTGTGAATGTAGTGGCCGCTAATTTAATCCAAATTCACTCCCCACATTTAAATGTCTTCTTTGCAAAAGGTTTGCATTTATCAAGCAATTATTGATCTTTTACTTATTCTCAATGCAGGTCTTTATGGTTTCTCAATCTTGAGTTGATTTCCTTTCCTTGACCTCCGAAACCAGGAATACAAGCTTTAGTGCTGGGTTTTCTCCCTCTGAAAACCTCGCACAGTAACACCCCCATTGTGGAAATCAAAATCTATGAGCTATTATTGTCTCAATTACAGCCCCCTTTCAATCCACCCAGAGAAAATAGCACTAGGAATACTATCTATGATTACATGATTGAACTATTCTACAGTGCCATTAGTTTGGGGATGATAGATTGAGCTTTTGCATTGGTCTATGCCTACATTTTGCAAGAACTGTTCAATTTCTTTAGACACTAACTGCACCCCATTATCCGTTATCAACAGATTTAGGTACCCTTTCCTTTTGAACATATCATCCAGAAATTCAATCAAATCCTTCATACATATATTCTGTAAACATTTGATCCCCACCCACCTTGAAAATAAACTGGTTAGTACAATTCAATATTGTTGTCCTGTCTTGCTTTTGACTAGTGCTGCAAAATCAAACTCTACCCTTTCCCATGGGAATTTGGGAATATACATCATAGCCTTGGGACTGTGTCTGGATACAACCCTTTTTCCACTATTTGCGCATGCAGTGCATTGTCTATTGCTCTTTCAATCAGACATGGGCCACTAATGGTCCTGATGGATCCTTTCCTTCTTCTTTGACAACCCTTAGTGCCCATCAAGTACAAGTTCAGCCACTTTATCATGAACACCTGCTGGAGGCATGATATGATCAACCCCAAATACCAAACCTTTTGATACTTGTAATTCCATCCTAAACATCCAAAGGGCCTCATATTTGAGATCTGTTAGCAATTGTGTGTTAACCTTATTACTTTATATGTCCTCTTTCACCTTCATTAGTGCTGTACTGTCTGTCAGCTTGTTATCCTACTATTACTTGGGCACTGCTCCATGTTCAATCCACAAAACTTCATCATCCTCCTCATCGTTTTGATATGGCTTATTGGGATGTGTCTTGTGTTAGTCTAAACAATTTGCCAGCTTGTTTTTGCTGCCAGGAACATATCTGAAATCCCAGGTGTATTCTTGTAACCCTGCAATCTATTTTCCAATGTGAAATAATACCCTGTCTAGACCTTTTGAATCCAAGATGTATTTTAAAGGTTTGTAATCCAACCTCAAAAGGAAATGTGTACCCCACAGAAAAGGACGGAATGTATTCACAGACCAACTAAAGTCAATGGATCTTTCTCTATGGTAGAATAATATTTTTCTGCATCTCTCAGTACTCTTGAAGCAAATGCCATACTGCCCTCATCATTACCCACTTTTTGAGTCAATACTGCCGCCAAAACATAGTTGCTGCATCAGTTGCTATAACAGACGTTTCAGATGAGTCAAAACTCACCAACGATGGAGCCTTACCTAATGCTTGCTTGATATTTTTTATAATCTAACATTCTGCACTCCACTAGAACATTGTTCCCTTTTTTGCCAGTCTCCTGATTTACGCAGTGGACGTGGCAAAATTGGGAATACATCTTCAATAGTGTTCTGCTATGCCTAAAAACGACAATACATCGGGACAATACATGTTTTTTAGGCTCGGCATGCTGACTATGTTAAAAACCAAATCACTTTTTGGTTTTATACCTTCTTTGGATATTTCATAACCCAAGTACTGTATTTATTCTTTATGAAGTTTGCACTTTTCGCTGCTCAATTTTAACCCTACTTCACATAATATCTTAAGCACCCTATGCTATCACTTATGTTCTTACCGATTTTTAAGTCAGCACATTTACAGTATCCCTTTCTTCTCCTTGCTAGAGCTGATACGTAACTCTTGGAAAAACTGAAGCCACGGAAATAAGTCAAAAAGGCATTTAAGCACATTGAAATAATACCACTGGTGTGATGAAGGCAGTCAAATTCTTTGACTGCTTGTGCAGCCTTATTTGGTGATATGCAGACTTTAAGTCTAAAGTGGAGATTATCTTGTGCTTCTTATGTTATTCAGAAACTCCATCATGTTGGGCAGGAGATGCCGATTCCGCATAACACATTTGTTTAGCGCCCTTAGATTTACACTAAACCTGAGATTGCCATTTTGTTTCCTGACCACTATTAACAGACACCCATTCAGACACGTTCACCCTCTCTAGGACTCCCTGTTTGTATAGTTCGACATTCTCTTCAAACCTTAGTTTAAATACTTTCAAAGACTTTAGAATGCACTTGGCGCCAGAATCAATGACCATTGCACACACCATCCACTTGCAAAGTTGCCATGGGCTTCTCTGTGTCAGCGTCATCATCGTCAACAGCTGTTACCACATCCCAGGCACCGGCAATTGCAAACTTACTGTCATCGAGTTCTTCACATAGTTCTTCCATGAAATATGTGGTATCATTAGCATTCCTGCAGCATTTAGCAAAATGTGCTCTTTTGTTGCAAATCTTTCAAAACACTTTGGCCCCGATTCACAGAGTGTGTTCCAATGGGGTTTTGCCATTATAAAACGTGTCTGTGAATAAGAGACTTTGCTCGCTGGACATGCATCAATAGTTAATATGTGGTAAAAATGTCCACACAGGAAACACCTTCTCCTGTCGTTTTTCTCATTGCGTTCTACTTTGCTGAGCTTCTTAGTTTTATTGTTTCTTCTTTTCAGTCTTCTCACTCTGCACGACTAATACCTTCCCATCAACCTGTGAAATGTTCTTTTCAAGCTCTTGAACACAAGTTCTTGCTGGTGTGTTCCACCTCTTTGGCTACACTCAATACATCAGCTAAAGCTAATGCCCAAATGGCTTCTCTCACCTTGCTGTGCTGTCTTTGCAGTCTAAAATACATTGATCTCTCAGTTGCTCCTCCAAGTTGCTGCCGAACTTACAAAAAAGAGGCAAGACCCTGTAATGTTGTGATATAGTTTTCCACTGTCTCTCCATCTACTGGAGCCTTTTTTCCAAAATGGTATCACTCCTAGATAATGCTACATACTACATTTTCTTTCATGTTTATCCAACATTGCGATGCATTTGTCTTATTCACTGAGACCCAGGGCTTGTTGTGTAATCGGGGCAGGTTTTTAAATTGTTCCTGACCATAATCAGCCAAAGTATAAGTAAGGGTTTCTTCCTGTCAGATGCATAGTTGGTGACTTGTACAGCCCGAACATAATGTTCAAAAACTTCTTTTCCATTGTTTCCATAGTATGATAAGCTCTCCCTGTTAAGGTAAGAAGAAATTTGGGGGTGATGCCCCTTGCATGTTGATGTTGGATTATGTTCTCACTTCTGTTTAATTTCTGTGTAGCCAGTGAACTGTGTGTTTCACTTCTGTACAACTACAGCTTGTCACTCCTTTCTTCCTTATTCTTTTCAGGGACTCACCATTCCGTTTGTGATGACTCACTTGAGATCCTCACAGTGGTAGCATAACCTGTTTGTTTATACAGGTTGCTTTGCAACGTTGAGCCACGTTTGCTTCCTCCTTGTGCATTGACATGCGTTGCTGGGAAATGGGAAAGCAACGCTGAGGGCGCGGATACTCACAAGGGGGCTTTTCTATAACCCTCTGCGCGCCACGCAGGCATGTTTATGGCTTGTGGATGGGGTAGCTTTGGACTTAAAGGTAGCCCCTTCTTTCCAGCCGCAGCCCCACACCTTGGCCTCCTCTGAACGCAGCTCACATCTGCAGCCCTCTGGTGTAGATCCTGCGTGTCCATCAGGTCCTCTCTCTCTCTGAGTTACCTGCTCCGGTCCTGTCACCTCTTTGGTGGGGCAGCGACCTGCAGCTGATGGGCCCCTCGTCGATAGTGAATGGTAGGTTTTACCTTTTATGTTTCGGCCAGTATGTACATAGCTTGTTGTCCCACTGGTTCTTTACCCTCAACTGTCTCCACCTCAGTTTAGGTTCCAGCTTCTGGAACATATACCTTCTGAGATGCTGCAATGTGATTCTTTTCATTGCCATTTAAAACATTCATATAATGAAAGTTGGTATGAAAAATGTGTCTACTTTCTAAACTGCACAGATATTTTTCAGTTCTGAATGATGAAATGCGTGGATTGAATTAAAAATGTACTGAAAACCAAAAGAACATGATTATATGTATAAACAAAGTTTAGCATGGATATTCAAAATGTATTAGTGTTATCATAATTTGTTGTAAGATTAAATGAAATCTTTCATTGACATAACATACATGAAAAAGCGTTATTAAATTAATGTATTAAATGCAGGCATGGTAATATGTTAAAAAAAATATTTAAGGCAAGGTTTATTTTTGTTTAAAGAACACCCATTACATGCACTGAAAACACTGAAAATGTGCAATAAAGTTTTTTGATTGATAGCTCCGATACCGCTTAATTATATTTTTAGTCATTTATGTTTGCTTCCGGAAAATTATAAACCTTAGAAGAAATTACTGGAATAAAAAGGAGCATATCCGTTGCTACAGAGCCAATCTGCGGCTGCTCTCACCAATCCACCAAATAGGCATATTCATTTGGGTTTTGAGATTGTCCAACACATATGCAAATAATCTCTCTTGGGTTTTTTTGCAGGTACATTCCTCACATACATTTGTACTGTGGGTAGCCTGAAAACCGGAGTGTATCTTACTATTCTGTGCATAGGTAGGCACATACTCATGAGATGCTTGTGTTTTGGGATCACTGGTGAACTGGATAAATTTTAATTAAAAAAACAAATGTTTGTTTTGAATAAATAACCATTTGTTATATCTGGACGAACAGGGCCTGTCCACTACATATGCATGGTGATTGGAGAATGAAAAAAGACTAGACTCACGGTACAATAGAAGATGTAGTAGGAAGCTAGCACATCGGCATGGCTATGTATTGGCTGGTGTTCGTATATAAAATTCAGCAATAAATATTTGTAAACTAAATATTCACTAATATAAGAGTTCATTGTCATGGCTAACCATGATATCCAAGATCGACTATACCTCCTCCAAGTCTGTAAGATCGACAATAATTTTGATGAACAATGCATCTTCCTTAATGTAAGAATTTGTGGCATTTTCCAACACAACATGTGACACAAATCGTGGGAATCCTGAAGCAATATTCATCTCTCCTTCTGGCCTCTTGAAACTGCTGCTGTTTGGGGATGCTTTGAAGACGTTCACAATGTGATTTCTCTTCCCACTCTGGTCCAGTAATATCAGTGTGACCTTCTGCCTGAAAGGCCACTGAAGCAATGAGTCAAACTCCCCCCTCATTACCACAAAGTATAGAGACATGTATTCTCCTTTGCCTGATCCATCTCCATTCAGGTATGCTCTAGCACACAACCGATATCCACAGCGGCTGGTATAGAAAGGCTGGCTGAATATAGATGGAATGCGTCCTTCAGAGGCTTCTCGTTTCTTTTTCTTATACTCTAGTATTTTCCAAATAAGTTTCCCATTGTAGCACGTACCTTCCAAAACCTTAAATCTTTCCTCATTGCTGCTCAGTTGTGCCTTGTGGACACTGAGGTGGTCACTGTGCTTTTCAGAGAGGGTTTCCAGGGCAGCTTGAGGGAAAAACAAAATGGCATTTAGTTACAATATGAACATTTTGAGAAAGCAAATTCAAATTTAAAGTAATGTACAACTACACATTCCACTGTGCACAGAATAGTATATGCCGCGTGGTGGCTGATGTTGAGAGCAGAGCCTGGGAAGGTGATTCTTGAGGGCAATATTGAAGCTAATAGTAGTGGGACTGTCACCTGGTGACGGTTGCCCAATGGTAAGGAGCAAAGAGTAAGAGAAGGTGCCGGGTGGGCGGGTTACAGTGGAGGAGGGCCTGGGAGCGAAGGACAATGAGACTGAGTCAGTCAGGTTTTATGGTGGTAAGTGTACTAGCCCGTGGATATAGTTTTAGACAAGGAGAACACATTTGGGAAGTGAGTGGCTTTGAACATCGAGCTTCCAAATATGGAAGCAGTTTAGGCTAGTGGTTGAGGAACTTGGGTTAGGGGGTACAGGTAACAAAGTTTAGTACTTTGCTTAGAGGCAGAAAGGAGAAGAGGGGGGTCATAATCCATCCTGTCTGTTAAGAAGTGAAGTGGTGATTTAACCCCCAGTGGAGTGAAAGGTGGAATGGCAAATTAATGTACAGATGTTCAGCAGATTAAGCATAGCCGTGGAAAGAATGCATTGTTTGAGTTTAAAGTTCTTTTACAAGAAAGACCCCCCAAATTGAAAAACTTGGTGGGAGGTATTAGGACATCATGTGGAAATGAAATAAGAGGATTGCAATAGAGGCCCGGATGCATCACTTTCATTTCAAAGGAATAACGCTTTGTGCAAAATAGCCTTCCAGTGATGAATAACAGAAAGACAATTGGTGAAATAGGAGGAGAGTTCCAAGTATAGGAAGATGAGCCAAAGAATTCATGGGTAGAGCCAAGCAAAGGGTCTGGCTTGGGTCTTAGAGCCTAGCACAAACTGAGCCAACAAAAGAATAGCCGTGTAAATCTTAGAATGGAATATTTTGTAAGCAGAGCAGCCTGTCAGTAGCCAATGAAAGGGGCGGTGGGGGCTGTAAGGCACATTCAAAGGCTGTCACAACAAAGGCATCTAAAGCTTCCCCTACGCAGCCAGAATAGCACTACTCCACCCCCAACACAATACCCTTAACTGTCATCCTGCCAACCCACCCCACAAATAATACAAAACACATACCTGGCACCCTGCCTCCTCCATCCCTCAAAATAACCCCAAAACTGGCCTGGATGTGGGGACGTTGACACTGGGGCTGGTGACAGTATTCACGCTGAGAGGGGACTGGCAGTGCTGTCACAACAGTGCAGGTTGGATTTGACTTTTGGCACGGGTGGGCAGCAATGGAGGGCCCTGTGTCACAGGATTTCAATGCCTGGTTCACCCACATAAATAATGAACCGTCATACATGGGGGCCTTGCACGAGTATTACATTTCACACCTGCTTCTTACGTCATAACCATACTTTGTCACGGGGCTCTTAGGAGGTGTTAGCGCCCATCATGTTTGCAGGAAGCAGGTTTTAAGCGAAGGCAAGATTCAGCACTGTGCAAGTCAATTTCCCTGCCTTCCTATGAACTGGCACAATCAGAAGCAGATAGTGGGGCCTTGCAAAGGGTAGCTGCAATAACAACAAGATAAAACAGCAGTATGAATAACTGATGCATATAAGTGAAATAACTGGCACTTCCAGGCCACCCTCCTTGATCCTATGTGTTGCCTAGGGATCTAGGCCCAATGAAGGACGCACACACGGAGAGATAGGAGGAACTTCTTTATTCTTCTACAACCAAGCAGGAACTGGCGCTGGCTGCGCACGTGCCCCATAACTCCCTTGCCCACTCTAAACTCCGCCTTTACAACGGAGGGGGCTCATGAGCATTAACCCCTTGAGCCCCGGGTAACACTACCCCCGGACAATATGTCCAAACATCAACTTGACACTCTGTGTCCAAACAATAACTCAGCACTCTTCAACAAGTCTCATCGGCTTCTTTATGAGTCGTCTCGGCCTCTCACCTCGAGTCCCAAGATCTGGCTCCTCTTCAGTCGCCCCACTCTGGCCCATGTCCCCGGGATCTCCTTCCGGGGGAAACCACTCATCATCCCTCTGCCTCCATGGTTCTGGTGAGAGTGCCCTCTGAGGTCCTTCTGTGTTTTCTCTTCTTGCATATTGCTTGAACTGCTGACAGTTTCTGGTGACGGTCCTATTCTGGTCTTCAGCCGTCACCATTGTACCTTTCACTGCAACGATCCTCATGGGGCTTGGAGCAAACCGCGAATCTGTCTTTCTATTCACCGGCTGTTGCACCAGAACTTCATCTCCTACCTGGAGCTCCGGCGGCACCGCTCCTCTCCGTGCATCGGTACGGAGCCTTGCATTTTCCTTTGCCGCCGCGTCTCTCTGGAGTAGATCATGGTCGGCCGGCTCTGCCTGCGCCGTACTTCTCGGGATGCGGGTTCGCACCTCATATCGGAACATGAGCTCGGCAGGCGTCTTATTTGTGACCTCATGGGGAGTGTTCCTGTAGTCTCTTAACAGGCGGCATAGCGCTTGGTGTGTATCGACTGCGTCAAGCCGTGCCCTCTGTAGGGTCTTCTTGATCGACGCCATGAAGCGCTCCGCCATTCCATTTGCCTGGGGGTGGCGTGGTGTGATCTTCATGTGCCTGAACCCCAGGTGCTCTGCCAGTGTTCCAAACTCGTGTCCACAGAATGGTGGTCCGTTGTCGGACTTGACCCACTTGGGGATCCCCCACTCACTGAAGACCTCTTCTATCGTCGCCGCCACTTGAGTGAACGCCGTGGAATTGACCACCTTGGCAATCGGGAACCTTGAGTGCTCATCTATGAAGAGTAAAATGTAGTCACCCGCTTCAGTCGGCCCGTAGAAGTCCATGGCTACTCGTTCCCATGGGTGATCAGGTATTTGAGTATGTTGGAGTGGGGGCGGACGTTCTGCAGGGGCTGTGCACTGACAGGCGTGGCAGTTCCTTACCCACTCGTCAACGGCCACATCCAGGAGGGGGAACCACACGTGGCACCTGAGCTGCTTCTTCGTGTTCTCGGCTCCTCTGTGACCTTCGTGCGCTATGCTGACCACCTCGCTCCTGAGTGTGGCGGGGATGACGATCCTGCATCCTCTGAGCAGGATATTATTGTCCTTCACCGCAAGTTCACCATGTACACGGGTTAGCCGTTCGATTTCTTGTTTGTTCACCCCCGGGTGAGCTAGGATGGCTCTGTGGTGATCTTTCCACTTGCTGGCCGTCGTGAGGCTAATCGCCAGGGCTGTCGTTGGGTCTGCTGCCGATGCGGCCGCTACCCTTTCAAGGGACAGCGCCGGAGGCAGCGCCTGGGCCGCCACGTACTGCACATACGCGACGTCGCCCTTCCGTGCAAGCGGGGCCCCTACGGGGTGTCGGGAGAGGTAGTCTGCGGGGTTGAGGTCGCCCCCCGGGCGGTGTACAATGTCATAATCATATTCCTGGAGGCGGATGCCCCACCTCTCAATCCTCGGTGGCATCTTGGTGTGCGGGTTCCCGAACAGTGATAAAAGTGCCTGGTGGTCGGTGACCAGCGTGAACCTTTTGCCGATTATGAAGTTGTGGAAGTGCTCACACGCCCAGACCGCTGCCAAGCTCTCCTTCTCGGCCTGGGAGTAGGCTAGTTCAGGCGTCGACAGCGCTCGGCTCGCGTATGCAACCACGTGTCTGGGGTTAACATCCGCACCACTGGTCTGGGCCAGGATGGCACCGAGGCCTACGGGGCTGGCATCCACTACCACCTCGGTGTGCCACAGCGGGTTGAAGTATGCTAGACGGTGAGCCTCCGCAAGGGCTTGCTTGATGTCCGCAAAGGCTTGTTGGCAGGCCGGTGTCCATTCGAACGACGACTCCTTCTGCAGCAGTTTCCTCAGCGGGTCTGTGATGGAGGCGTAGTGGGGGATGTACCTCGCACAGTATCCTGCCATGCCGAGGAACGAGCGGACGTCCGCCACCTGCCGGGGCTCGCCGAGGTTGGAGATCGTCTCGACCTTCTCGGGGTCGGGCATCATGCCATCCTTGGAAAAGATGTGTCCAAAGAATTTGAGTTTCGTTTTACTGAACCGGCACTTCAAGATGTTAAGCGTGAGGCCGGCTCTCTGAAGGGCTTCGCAAGTGTCGTGAAGTGCCCTGTCATGGGCTTCCTTGGACGATCCAAAGACGAGAATGTCGTCGCTGTAATTAAGCGCCCCTTTTATAGGTCGGATGATCTGGCGTATTGCCTCCTGGAAAATCTCAGCGGCCGATGAGATTCCAAAGTTCAGTCTCCGGTATCTGAAAAGCCATTCGTGGGTCGCAGACGTGGTTATGGGCCGGGAATCAGGGTGGAGCTCCAACTGATGGTATCCCTGATTTAGGTCCAGTTTGGAGAACATTTGTGCACTGTTCAGCAGCACAATCATGTCCTCGATACATGGTCCCGGGTGTCTCTCCCGTTGAATCGCCGTGTTGGCCACCCTCATGTCCACACACAACCGGATCTTTCCCCCTTCCTTGGGTACTACCACGAGGGGGGACACCCACGGCGTCGGCCCCGTCGCCGGTTCGATGATGCCGTCATGGAGCAGTTGCTGGAGTGCCTCCGAAACAGTCTCCTGGAGGTGGAAACCAACCCCTCTGGGATGTTGCGGCACTGGCCGTACGTCGGGGTCGATGTGGAGCCTGATGGGGGGTCCCCGGAGCTTTCCTAGCCCCTCGCATAGCTTGGGGAAAGCACCCACGATGTCTTCTTGTGAGATGAGCGATTGAGTCTGATGAGAAGCTATCGATCCTACAGCGTTCCCCAGGCTGGGGTAGGCCGCTGCGGCGGTGATTACGTCTCCCACATTCACGTGGATCTCGATCAGCCCCAGAAGCGACGCCGTGTGGTAGCTGAGGAGGCATCGACTCCTGGCGAGAGACCGTATCACGTGAATGGTCGCATCCACTTGCCGCCCATTCAGGAGAAGGCATTGGGTGAATTGGCCCACCGTCTGTAACGGGGTGGCAGCTCCCCACTGGAAAATTCTGGAACGGGACGGATTGAGCTGTGGTGGGCATGGTATACGATCATAGTCTTGTTCACCCATGATGTTCACTGTGGCCCCGGAGTCAATCATAAATTGAAATTGGCAGTTCCCCATCTTGAGCGGGATTTGCGGGGCCTCCCTGGCCTCTTTGTTATCGAGTATGAGGTTCACAAACTCGTCGTGGTCGTATTGGTCCTGCGGTGCGTAGTAGGCCATCGCCTGGTCTTCTTGGTAGAGGGTCTCAGGCCTGTAATCTGCAGGAGGGTTGTCATATTCGTCTGTGAAGTGTCTAGGCTGATCAGCCTGATCGTACGGTGGGGCGTATCCTGCCGCTTGGTATTCATCCATCGCTCGAACGTAGCGCCTCTGCCCGAAACCCTGTTGGTATGGTCTAGGCTGACTGTACTGCAGGGGCTGCGGCCGGAAAAGCATTCTGGGGGCCGCCTGGGGTCGCATCGGAAAAGGTACGCCCTCCCTGCAGACGGAGTGAAAGTGTCCTTCTCTCCCGCAGTTGGTGCATCGCTGGGACAGGGCCGGGCAGGACCCCGAATGGGGGAAGGACATCCCGCAGCGGTAGCACTGTCTTTGTAGACGCGGGGTGGACGTCGAAGAGGGTGTCGGCGGCCTGTATGGCTGAGGGCCCCTGTCGCCTTGACGGGGGGGCAGTATGGCGGCCACAAGTTCCCCCGTATCTGCTTTAGGGTTGCTGGAGTGTCCCATGGCTGAGGCCTGCGCATCCACTCTCTCGTGAATGCGGGCAAGTTCGCTGACCTCGGGCATGGTGAGCGGTTTTTTGAGTAGCTGTTTCTTGAGTGCGGGGGAGAGGCACCCTTCGATTACCCTCAGTCGAATGGCTTCCTCTAGCGAGAACGCATCAAATTGGCAGTTCGCCCCTTTCACTCGTAGACGTGTGATGAATTCGTCGACAGTCTCTTGCGGGAGTTGGGTGCACTGGTTGAACAAATATCTTTCATAGTCCCGGTTGACCTCAATAATCAGCAGTCTGTCCAACGCACCAATCAACTTGGGAAATGTATCTTGGTCTGCGGCCGGAATGGCCTTGACAACTGTTTTGATTTCCCCCCCTACCAGGTTGAGGAAAATGTCTCTCATGTTGGGGGAGTCCCCGTCGCCGGATCCTCTCACGAAATGACGAAAATCATCCATCCAGTCGGTCCACCTGGGGCCTTTGGTGGCTTGAGGAGTCATGGTGAACGGCGGGGGCAGACGTAGTTGAATCGACTTCGCCGCCCGCGGCAGTTGAGGAGAGCCCTGGCTGGACCCAGGGTTGGAGGTGCTCATGGCGCCTGGGAGACGAGGCCCGCACGTGCGTAGGCGACGCGTGGGGCGAGGTAGTCGGGCCTAGGCCGAGCCTACGTGCACCCGGCGCCCGGCAAAGGGAGTCCGCCGCTTTTGCCGATTCAGGCCTCTTCAACGGCCAGGTGTCGACAGGCAGGGTACAGGACGGAGGCGTGGGCGGTATCGCTTCCGCGGAGCTTCGGTGGAGGAGGTCCGGCGAGGCGGAACCGGCGGAGTGCCGTGTTGAGCGGAGGTGGAGCAGGAGGAGGAGGTTCGCTGGGTTGCCCACCACGAGCGGGCTGCTGCAGGAGGAGGACTCCAGTGTGCGGGAGAAATCCTCGTCGCCAAATGTTGCCTAGGGATCTAGGCCCAATGAAGGACGCACACACGGAGAGATAGGAGGAACTTCTTTATTCTTCTACAACCAAGCAGGAACTGGCGCTGGCTGCGCACGTGCCCCATAACTCCCTTGCCCACTCTAAACTCCGCCTTTACAACGGAGGGGGCTCATGAGCATTAACCCCTTGAGCCCCGGGTAACACTATGTTAAATCAGTCAAATCAATAATACAGGATCTGGGACCAAGCCGAAGAGGTGTTGGCTTACCTTAAATCGCAGGATAGTACTAGGCAGGAGAGTGAACCAAGCCTATCAGAAGGGAAAGCCACACAAGTAAGGCGAGTCTGGGATCTGCACCCACAAGAAAGCTGAAGACATAGCTGGGACCCTAATATAGGGGGAAGAGACATTTGCATACCTTGGGCCACACGGTAGTACTTGGCTGGAGAGTGAACCAAGTCTATCCTGGAGGAGGGCCACACAAAAGAAGCGAGTCTGGGACCTGCACCCATAGAAAATAAAGATTCTCAGTACCTCTTCATAGTCGCAGTACCTGGCAGAGTGATAAGCCAGGTGGGCTGTGCATAACGAAAGGTAAAGGAAACCAGGGGGAGAAGCCATTACCCCTCACAACACTAACTACCAAGAAGCCTGGGGAAGGCCAGGGTAAGGGAAACATTCCCCCATCAACCACTGCGTAATTTGAAAAGGCAATGAAAAGCCTGGGGACGGTAGACATTCCCCAGCAAGTATTATATTATTTCAGAAGCCTGAGGAAAGCCGGCGAAGGGAGACAATCCCCCTACAGAGACTTGAGCAACCAGAAACCTGAGAAAGGTTAGGCAGAGGGAGCCATCCCCCTAATACCACAAACTGGGACAAGAGGCCAGGAACTCATCCCCAAGGCTAAAGAGCTGAAGAAGCTTATATGCTGAAGAAGTCACAGTGAAGACAAGGGTGATAAAAAAGGAACATTTCTTGTGAAGTGTGCTTTGAAGAAACCTGGAATCTTTTTGTTGTTTACAAACAGCACTATAAACTGAGGAAGAGACATCCTCTCAGACCACAGTCTCAATGTGGAGCCGCTAAAAACCCCTGAGTTGCATAGTTTAGTTCAAAGCACAAGAATAGTTAGGGTTTTTCCTCCTTCATTTTCATCTAATAAAAGTCTTTACCAACCACCATGCCACCATTGTGTCACACTCGTACTTCTGCACCCTTAGACAGGCCTTATATAGGCAATGGCTTAAATTTTGAGTTGACCCTGAATCAGTCACTTGGCCCAACCATGCCAGAGCCCCATTTGCCCCCATGCCTCTATCTCTGGGGTGCGGGATTTGAGTATTATTATCAAACAAAGAGTGGAGAGAATGGGACCAAGGACTATCCCTTGTGGGAGGGGACACCCCAATAACTACTGGAGCTCCAGGAGAATGAGAAGGTGTGGCCAGTCACATAGGTGGTGATCGAAACAAGGGCCATCTCATGAGATGCCCCTGGTTGCCCACAACGCAAAACATCTTTTTTGAGGTGTGACAAATCTGGTCAATTTGTCTCTTCTTTCCAGTGGGGAGCCTAGGGAGGCGAGTCCACTTCAGAAGACACCCCCTTAGGGTCTGGGCAAGTTGTGACATCTCTGGGAGTGAACCACCTGTAGGGGAGAAGTAGTCCCAGTTCGATGAGAACCTTCCTGACAGGAACACATTGTCCGCCTACATGGGACTTGAAAAACTTGCTTGTTCTCATAATTTGACTACAGATAACAGTGATCCTCCTTCCACCCTGTTGGCTGCATGTAATG
Source organism: Ambystoma mexicanum (assembly GCF_040938575.1). NCBI lineage: Eukaryota > Metazoa > Chordata > Amphibia > Caudata > Ambystomatidae > Ambystoma > Ambystoma mexicanum. The sequence continues at coordinate 964,828,200 of NC_090928.1, read as the reverse complement.
CTAGACCGCTGCCATCAAGGAAGAAGGGTGCACCCTTTTCGATTGTGATGACGTACTTAAACACAGGAAGAACAGTGAATGGAGAGAGATCTCCTAAGGAAAGAGACACTCCTACGGGGGGCTGAGAATCCTTGCCACGCAGAGGCGAGCCTTTGTGGAACCAACGTCCCGGAGGGGCGGAGCTACACCAAGCCATGGAGCCAGCAGTGGTATGGGAGAAGTGAGACCCGTTTGCTGAAGGCTGAGAGATGGGTGCTCCGACCGAGCAAGAGGCGGAAAGAAACCATCTTTCCTGGTGGCATGACCGTTGGAGGACAGTGATGGGGCTGGTGCCCGGCAACCCGACGCCATGACCAGGGTAAGGTAGGGAGCCTAGACCCCGAGCTCCACACGGCAAGTGCCTTTGCTGACGAGGCACGCACCAAAGGGTAGCGAAATGCACCCAAAGAGAGGACGCCAGTGAGGACTACAAACTTTGGTTTCAAAGAGTACCAACATCGACAAAGATACGAGAATCAAAGAGAATGGAACAGGTATATGACCAAAGTAAAACAAGTGAAAGAGATATGGACATTTTAAATCAAGCCTGGAAAAGTCCCCAGCACACAACAAAACAAGCGCATAAGAAAACCCGACGGGCACAATCCCTATGTAAAAAGGAGTAAAAGGGAAAAGTGTGCTTTTTGCCAAGTCTGGGAAAGCCAACAAAAATAAGAGGAAGTGGTAAGGTCGATGGGCTTATGTCCCAAGAATACATTGAGAAGAGTATGAATGCTGTGTCACAAGGCTAGCAAAGACATCTAAGTAAAGGGAACCTGTAATAACTGAATGAGCAGGAGCCTTAGGCTTGTGAATTGGACTGAGAACCAATAACCATACCAAAGAACCACTTGACTTTGGGGATTCCTAGTGCCTTGAATGTGGAAGTGTGCCTAAAGTGACCCTGGAGGTGGGGGAGGGAGGGGTCTGACCACTTGTATAAATCTGGGAAAAGTAAAATAAGAAATCTTTTCCAAAAGGGGGTCTGGGGGTAGCAATACAGAGGATATTTGCAATTCTAACCTACAACCTATTTGAGAAGACTGAACTGTGTTGATACATTCCAAAGGAACTTTGAGACTAGGAATAAGCTATCTACGAGTCGGGCCAGGCAGAAGCTATTGTGCAAGCCTTCCTTTTGTCTTTTCCAATTTGTGAGACAGTAGTGGCAGTTAAGAAGAGACTTTAATTTGCTACGTTATTTGCCTAGAGTACATACAGTCCTGACCCGCCCTTGTAAGATATTCAAAATACAAGGGGTTAAGGTTGTGTGTGTTGCTATCTACCATTGGCTTTGCACCAATACAAAGGAGTTATCACAGCACATTCATACCTTTATAGTACCACAGAACATTGTCAAATCTGCCCCACAATATTGTCACAGATAGCAAATTTAAAATAAAATACAAATTTGCCAATGACTAACATGAATCGTGTGTTAAATGATGTAGGTAGAACAAGTTAATTAAATAACATTGAAGGGGCAGGGTGGAAAATCTTATTTAGTATAGATGTATATCTTTGATTAGAATTGGGTCTAATCTCGAGATTTTTTTTTTTCCAACATTGTTTTTATTGTTTTGGCATAACAAGCTATACACGTTACGAACATTGCATGGGCTTCCACTTGTTATAATGTTTAAGAGAAGAAAAGGCAACAGAACAAAAAAAACCATCAGAAAACATGACTGTGATATCGTAAATCATGAGATTTCATCGGAGTACAAGTCCAAAGTAACAACTAGGGGGGGTGGGGGCAGGGATGTCTGGGAGTGATAGGGGGAAGACTGCTTTATTCAGCGTTGGCGATACAACAAGGTTTCAAAATTCCTTTGTTGCTGGGTGTAGGATGGATTCTCTCTATAGAGACTCTACTAAGTTCGTGACTCCAGTCTGTTTAATCTTTAGTAAATTGACAAGGGGGGTCCTGGGAGTCCCTCTGCCAGACATTATTCCTGGTTACGAGGGACTTACCCAGAGTCTTTAGCTCACTATCTTTCACAGAGAAGAAATGTCCCAAACATATCAGTCTGTGTTCTGCCCTGGGGCAGTCCAGCACCGAAATGCTAGGCAATTCTCCTCTGAACAAGAGTACCAACAGCATCCCCAGACACGTGTTTCGGTCTGGTTGGACCTCATCAGTAGGGAGGAACTGTGCCTCTCTAAGAATAGTGAGCAAGGGGTCCACGCCTGGATTCCCCTAGTAACTTAGGGTGAGACCTCAAAGTACTTAATTATGCAAATTGACAAGGAGGGTCCTGGGAGTCCCTCTGCCAGACATTAGTCCTGGTTACGAGGGACTTACCCAGAGTCTTTAGCTCACTATCTTTCACAGAGAAGAAATATCCCAAACATATCAGTCTTTGTCCTGCCCTGGGGCAGTTCAGCACCGAAATGCTAGGCAATTCTCCTCTGAACAAGAGTACCAACAGCATCCCCAGACAGGTGATTCGGTCTGGTTGGACCTCATTTCTTCTCTGTGAAAGATAGTGAGCTAAAGACCCTGGGTAAGTCTCTCGTAACCAGGACTAATGTCTGGCAGAGGCACTCCCAGGACCCCCCTTGTTAATCTTCTTTGGGAGGTTGATGCCCATGGCCACGGATTTGTGGATATTTACTGTGAACCCTGAGGCTGCTCGGAATTCCTTGAGGGCTTGCCATAGGGCCCTTATGGATTCCGTTGTTCGAGTGAGGGTGAGCAGCACGTCGTCTGCATATAGTGCTATTTTGTATGACTCCTTTTTGACCGTGAGCCTGTGTATTGCTGGGTTCAGGCGGATCCTTTCAGCGAATGGCTCCATTGATAGGGCAAAGATAAGGGGGGAGAGTGGGCATCCCTGTCTCGTGCCTCTGGTTATTTTAATTTTGTCAGATTTGGCTCAGTTGAGTCGCAATCTCATGTGGGGACATTTAATATCAGAACATATATTGGTTGAGAAATATTAAGTTGCCCAGGAGTTAAAATTAATAACTGGGCCTCATTACAAGTTTGACTGTATTCCGGTGGTAAATCTGCCGAAATACCCCCAAACGTTTGGCTAGCAAAGTTAGTGTGATTTTGCTGTCTGTATTGGTTCGCTGAGCAGTTCATGTAATCAGGTTTTCTCGGTTTGTGTGCACAATGTGATCTTGCTGAAGCGCTGGGATGAAATAATTCTGTTTGGTTTTGCTGTCCCAGCAAACTTGTTAACCAAATATTATGGGAATGTTAATAGTGTCTCGGTGCCCAGGTAATGGCGAGGAAACGGGTTTATGAGCCATATGTTAGTTTTGTGCTGCAGAAGCACATTCCCTTAAAAGACTTGTATCTCTAATGGTAACCGCTTCCTGACTGACGGCGTGGGTTCCTTCTTGCAGGCTTCGGACTCTCATCACAAAGGAACTGCTCTCAGCGTGCACAGAGCCCCTTACAACCGAAACATTCCCTAAGTATATAATGAGGTGTGTGAGGAAGGAGAGCAGACTAGACCTGTCTGGGCAGGACAGGAGCAGGCGTCTTGAATCGATCATGCAGCATAAAGGCGGGAAGTGCTGGTAAAGATGGCTGCACAGTGCAACGCCAGCAGGGCTGAATGAGAAGTGAACATTAATCATTACCAAGACTTGCCTAGTTGTTAAGGTTCGCCTGTAGACCCCCGAAATCACTAAGAAACAGTCAGGGGGGTGGGCAACAATTGTGGAAGGACTCTGGCGAGGAACAGGCAGGACCTGATGGAGGATGTGACGGCTTGGCTGTAAATACTAGCAGAGCCGGGTCACGAAAATGGGCACGGGCAGAGGCCTTTCGCTGGACTCGCGGCAGCTGATGAGACACCAATGATAAATGCTATTGTGAGTTAAAGGGCATGGGCACAGAGGCAGCTTTTGTACATGGCAGTTAACACAGGGTGAGCTACATCTTCTGATGAGAGCTGAGCATGAGCGGAAAAACGTCAGACAAAGTTAACTCTTGCGGTGACTCTAATGAGCATCTAGGCCTGTGGCGTAAGTGGTGTCTGTGAGAACATGAGAAGATTCCTGGTACATCATGAGGACAGGGAACCAGTGTAGCCATACTCTCACAACATTTTACATTCCCTAATATAAAGTCACTAAGAAACAGTCAGGGGGGTGGGCAACAATTGGGCAGCATCGTTAGGCTTGATGTGACATTTCCCTGCCACAATATTCTGCATACCACCCCCCAGGCCTATCATCCACTTGCTTAGGGAGGCACCTGGACCCCTTTCTTACCCCACTAGATGTCAGCAGTTCCAGGCTGGCACCTCATCACAGTATCTAAGAGGTTATCGTGACCCTAAGAACAAGGATGGTATTATCTGCAAAACTTGTGTGAGTGTATGATATATGATAAGTTAGTTATAACGTGCTTAATACCCAAAGGTTTCTAAGCGCGGACCCGGGATTCAAACCTGTGTTGCTGTGTGGTCTGGCTTCCAAGGCGAGTACTTTGCCCCTAAGCTATCATCCCCTGACTGTAGCAGCAAAGTGTTTTAATCGATGGATTCATGGCTCATAATTGTTTTTTTAAAGTGTGTATGTTGTAGCACCTCTTGAATGGATGTCCTGTTTAAGTACCGTGATAGGTATAAGTTGTTGGGCACAAAGAGTCCCGCAGCTGCAGACCATTGAGTCAAATACAGACTCTAGTTCCCAAGAACTCTCATGAATATTTGAACAGTGTCCTCAATAATAGTCAAAGAACATAAGCTATTCAAGCTAGTAGAACAATGGTAGATCAGCCTTTGGTTGGTCCATGTGGTATAGTCCCTGGAATAGGGTTACTAAAAGAGTGTAAAATAGCCAAAAGAGTGGCTTTTGGGCCTACAGGGACATTTGAAAATCCCATACTTATTATCAGATAGGAGACAAGACCACCAGGTCACCTTTGGCAAATTAGTCACTTGGCATGACACTGTGCAACCATGACCATATGTGCGTTCAAACAGGAGAAAAGGTGCATCTACAACTGAGTACTAGGTGCCTTGCAGGGCAGCTGGCTGAGGTGCAGGTGGAAGCACTGAAATCTAACCTGCAGGACTTGCGAGCATTGCAAGAGTTGGTTGCTAAAGAGGGCCTTGATCATATAGTCCCTGCCTAAAGAGTAATCTGTGGGAACCACAGGATATATCAGGAAGGCAGGGTGATAAGGTAACCCCATTTAATTCACCAAGATCAGAGAAACAGGTCTTTTCTCCCTTTTTATGATCATGTGACGCCATTAGAGAAGCTAGGGAATACATACAAAGAAGAAGACCACAGAAGATGTTGAGTTTGAGGAGCATGGTAGAACAATGATGACTAATAAGCAAAGTGAATGGTAGGAACTGCTGTTCAAATAAACAGTGGCACAAGTGGTTATCAAGAGAACTTTAAGAACTACTAACAAAAATATCATATCAGAGAAAGGCAAGACTCAATAGAAAAAAACAAAATGAAGACAACCTGATCATTTAGAACACTTGAAAGTAAAAGCAGAGACTAAAATCCACGATAGGAATAAGTATTGATACTTTTAAAATAAGGCCCATGGCAGGTCACCTCGAGGCAGAACATTCTCGTTCCTTACTTCTACTGGCCCCACATGGGACTCAAAGTAGAGAATTACTGCAAAAGGGGTCTGACTTGTCATTTGTTTGCCAATCCCAGTTGAAAGGGAAAAGGACCTGTCCTAGCCCTGCAAGTTGTGGGGAAGGGGTCACACCTTTGATAGTCAAGGGGTCGACAGTAAGGCAGAGATGAGAGGAGTTCTAACTTCATGTCCCATTCCATGAAGGCTATGAGGCCAAAGCAAGTTTTTGGTTTGGAAGTTTTTCCAATTCCTACCACCTCCTGAACAATGGTCTAGTTGCACCTCTGTCATTTGTTAAAAACCTTGAAGGGTGCTATAGAAGACTCCCCAAGGAGAACGTGGGTCCTCCTACTGCCATGCTTGCTGTTTTCCAATACAGAAGTACCTTAGAAGAATGGGGGTTTCTCAGCATTTGAGATTCGTTTTGGTCACTCAGTGAGGGCCCATGTGCATTAAACAAAGAAGGGGAGAAAGGAAACAATGAGAGTTCAACCGCTGATGTGGTGGGACTGTGTGCTTGTCCCCAGGTAAAAGGTGACCCAGCACCTAGTGAAATAAAACATGCAGACTGGTTAGGCTTAAATCAAGGCATGGTATGATCAGAATGCCAACTTAAATAGTTGTCAGGAGGTCCTTGTGATGGAGCAAACAAAGCCCAGGGCTTTGCAGAACAAGTGGGCTGGCCCTTTTACAAAACAAACGTGATCACCTACTTGGTTGACTTAAAAAGAACTTAGGAACGCCCATAGTGTGATCCCTTTTGATTAGTTAAACCCCTACCTCAGGCGTAAGGAGCTTTCACCCCGGCTGTTCATGTCGCAAAAGGACAAGGGAGACTGAGCCTCTTCCTAACTTATTGAACAGAAGTCCCACAGATAAAGCAGAGGAATTAAAGTTCCTTCAATGAACTAACAACCAGACAGAGGGAGGACAGTCACAATTTGTTCAGAGTGTTTGCTGCAGGCCCCCCCCGTGACATCAGGTCTCACTTTACAATGTAAGCATGAGATTGAGACTGAAGATAACATGCCTCTACAAGGTAACAGTGAAAGGATGTCAGACAAGCTTTGGGATTACATCAATGCAGAGTTTGCCAAGATATTGGACCAAAGGAAGAATGAACCCATCAAAGTCTTTGGCCAAGTCCTATTGTGTTAGTGCTTAAGTCAGGGACTGCAGATGTGAGATTTGCATGGACCTATTGGGGGCTCGGTACCGTCACCAAAATAGAGACTCACCCATCCCCTAAGATTATGTGCTAGTTGATAAATTGAAGTGGTTTACATCCCGGCCACCTTTTACTTGCCCTCTGTTTACTATCCAATTTCCTTAACAGAACTTACCAATGACAAGGGAGCATTCTTGATATTAGCATGTTTGTACCAATTAGCTCAGGGTAATGGCCTTTAATATAAACAATCCTCCTGCCACTTTTCAGAGAATGGAGAATCATACAAGAATCCGTTCCACATATTTGAATGGCATAGCTGCCTTCAGCAATAGTTGGGAGGAGCATTTTCAACACCCGCAGAAAATGTTGGTGACTTTATAGAGGGCTAGTTTCAATATCAAGGCTTCAGAGTGCCAGGTGCAACGCTCGGTTTCAAACAAGCCTCTACAGAGCAAGACAAAGGTTGTTCTTTACTGGGAACCAGCCACAACACAATCCCACTGTTTCTCAATCAATGATCAGTATGGGGGGGTGCTTGATCAGTATGGGGGGGTGCTCTGGAGCCCAAAGAAGATGGCCACCAACCGACAGAGCTCCAGTGACAAGCTGTTTTTCTGTTAAGAAAAAATACCTCTTTGCCCCTCTGCTAACGGATGCTGATCGAACCACTGGGGAGCAGGGAGCGGAAGGGACAATTTGTATTGTGCTGCGTTCAGCCGAAGTGGAGTTATCGGAGCCAAACGGGGGAAAGGCCGGCAGCGCTGTCAGGGAGTCTGCATTGTCACAGGGTGGCTTTCTACCTTGTTCGCTGCAGTCACCCAAGCCGCATGATAGGCCAATGCTCCCCAGGAGTGGCCTCAGCGACCACAGAGAAGCCCAGGGAGATTCTGGAAACGTGCCGTCATGAAAAGGGAACGCCCAGCACAACCCAACCATCCGTAGCCTGCAGGTAGTGACCTTGGAAGATACGCCAGAGCTGCATGCTAAAATAGGCACCCATGCGGTCAGTGGCAGGAGGAGTGCCTCTGGAGGGCTGGAGGAAAAAGCAATTTTCTCACATGGTGTGCCCTTTGGAGGATGAGTGTAGCTGCAACATGAGAACCCACCATAATTCCAACTAGAAGGCTCTACCTCCGGTGCAGGGCAGGAAGCTGCAAGCATACACAGAGGCTATTGGGGCAGAAAGGGGTATATGCAAATAGTGAAGGAGGGCTGCAGGGCTCAAGTAACACTGTGCAGAACCACAGAGTATGCCGTTGCCATCCCTGATGATTTCCCTCATCTCCGTTCTACCATATGCAGGAGACAGTACTAGTTACTGTTGTCTGTGTTTAAACTAAGAGACTGGAGGAAGAAAGCGGTCCATAACTGGTGGGGGTTGAAGTGACATAGCGGGTGTGCACAAGGAAAGGGCAAGCCGCAGTGTACATTTCATAGAGCATGCTAGCTGTACCCGGGGTGAGAGAACAAGTGGAGAACGATGTTTTGGAAAGGCGCACAGTGCAGGTTCCAACAGAAGTGTTGGGAACAATAAGCTCCTCCAATGGCGTCAAGAAAAGGGAAACAACCTGATAGGGACTTTCTCGCGCCACAGGGTGCAACAAGTAAACAAACTATCTCCACTCACTCCTCCAGAGCCTCCTCGCCATCTCAGGAAACCCTTATGGCAGTGCTGGGCCACAGTGATAAAACTGCCCAACGACTCAAGGGCAAATTTGATTGCCTGAATGAGGAGGATAGCTCAGCGGCAGCATGCGCGTCTTGGAAGCAAGACGACACGAAGCAACACAGGTTCGATCCCCGGGTCCGCGCTTAGAAACCTCTGGGTGTTTAAGCGTGTTATAAATACGTAACTAAGACAAAAAAAACAATTACGCAACTAAGAAGAAAAAAAAAAACAATTCCTGTACCAGCGCCTCGATGCCCACGGGCTCTGTGAGCGCTTTATAAATGTAAAACAAAAACAAAAAAGGTGCCTCAGTTGGACAGCAGGACATCAACTTTGGAGCATAAGACTTCTGAAATGGAAAATGAATGCACTCAGTTAATCCCAACAGTGAAGCAGCAAGGTAAGGAGCTGGGGGTGATGTAACGCTGTACCTTAGCGCTAGACCGGAGAGTGGAAAACCTAGAGAATGTGGTCCGGGCAAAACAACTTATTCTAGTGGGCCTCCCAGCTGGCGCTGAAGGCGATGACCCGATTTCGTTTGCAGCCACCTGGCTCCCGGAAGTGCTGGGCCTCAATACAGAGGAAGATTATTGTGCACATTAAGGAGTGGTACAGAATTAAACAACGTGAGAATAACAAATCGAGGGGCTCTGAAATTGTCCCAACGCTTATCTTCAAACTTTCTGACACAGGAGATAGGAAGCCGAACCTGACAGCAGCCAGAGAGAAAGAAAAACATGAATATCATCAAAAATTGATTTTTATCATCCCAGGCATTACAGCGGAGACGGAAAAGAAGAAAGGCTTTGAATAATTTGAAGAAGACATTTCTCGCCCGAGGGGTTAAATCAGGTATTTTGTGCCCAGCCAAACTCGGAGTTATGTGAAAGTAAAAGGAATATATGTTTTGGGACTCCGAAAAAGCAGAAGAGCTTGTGAAATCAATACCAGTACTGCAAGCAGATGAGGGATGAGATGGAGGGATGGTCTACCTTGAAATTCTACTTTTTTCCAATAGCGGAACGCCTACTACGATTAGGGCTTTGATTAAACTTTTCACCCCTCCTTGACAGTGGTGGGGATTACATGGGGGTGGGTCCCTGACTGAGAGGGAGCGTGTCCAGGGGGGAGACATTCCATAGGGCAAGGGGGGGGATCAAAGATCCTCTCAGACAAAGGCTGTTGGTGAACCTTTGGGCTGTGTTTTCTGTATATGATATAAAACCTGAGGCTTCCCCCCCTCGGCTACGGAGTGGACATTCGGAAGGACTCCAATTTTATACAGATGATGTTATACATTGTTATTGACGTTTTTAAAGGGGTCTTTTAAGTTGTGGGCTACCAATGTATGTAACACTGGAAACCTTTAATAAAATAAAACAATTACAAAAGAATCATCTGTACACCTGCTGAGCAACTCATAGCAATGTAGTGTAACCGTGTTTTCTACGGATCATCACTTACATTTGCAGGCTTTTACCACTTCGAGCCAGACATGTTTTCCAAGGCCATCTTGTGGTAATGGCCAGTCGGACCCAGTCGAGTTCTCTTTGACAGCACTTACAGCACAAACTTTAGCACACGCCCCAGCTGTTGAGTTGTGTTTCCGCAGGAGAAACACGCTCTCTCATTGCCTTTATGTAATCACGTATAGCCATTGAAAAACAAGGATATTTTGTACAGGGGGTGGTCCTGTCCTCGAACACTTGTACTACAGTGGATTGTTGTAGTGACAATTTAAACACATCTCCATATTAAAGTTTAACACATCTACATAAGTATGCATCATTGGAGGGAAGTACAAATCCAAGTCCTAGGGAGAAAATGATTTCAGTGACCTTTATTAATTAGGTCGCAAGTTTTAGACATTGGTGATTCAATGTAAATATGAAAAATTAAACATGGAAAGAAATTAGAAAATAAACCTTGTCACCCACTTGGTGAATTGTCTGGAACAAGGGTACATGTATTCGAAATATTTAGTACATATTTAAATAGCATGACATGTCCAGTGGTGACAGGTAGTCACTCAATTTAGCCTGTTTAGTCCATACAGTGCAAAATTCAAAGGTGACTTTTGTGAAATGTACCAATAGTTCATCAAAACAGTACATTAGCAAAATACGCATAGTGTGTTACCTACACACTCCTATACTTGTGCAGTGTTGTATTGTAGTGTTACCAAATATTGCATCATATTTGTCAACCTAGTGATATGTTATCCCAGTCACAATCAACATATACACAGCACTGTGCTTTAAAGGAACCTAAAAATAGGATCTGCTGTAAGGCCTTGGTAACACTACAATACATGTTTAATTTTTCATATTTACATTGAATCACCAATGTCTAAAACTTGCGACCTATTTAATAAAGGTCACTGAAATCATTTTCTCCCTAGGACTTGGATTTGTACTTCCCTTCAATGATGCATACTTATGTAGATGTGTTAAACTTTAATATGGAGATGTGTTTAAATTGTCACTACAACAATCCACCGTAGTACAAGTGTTCGAGGACAGGACCACCCCCTTGTACAAACTATCTATTTAGCCTTCACGTCCTGCCAGATTATAGGCTATCCCTCATGTTACAAAGATTGAAAAACAAAGAGACACTCTCGCCGCCAGTGCATATCAACACAGACTTTTGCAGTTCTCACTTTATTATCCGCGTTTGTGTCTCGTGGCTTGTTCACACTAGAAACATACTCACTGGAAACTAGCTCAAAGCCTACATGTTTGCTATTTCAAATCGCTTTCTACATCTTGGTGAAAGTATAACAGACTCCATCATCTTCCACATCAGTCACAGAAAGTGTTTCACATTCACAATTATATATTTTTCTGATGCATCGAAGGATGAATGCAATTTAAACTGAAATGCTTTGGGCTACGCAAGGATCTACAGGTGTCATATCCGTATTTCACTAATCATTCTCTGACAATGTGCTCTTTTAAATAATAGTTGCACTATATTCAATGTACATGTATTGTGTAAAGAAATTGTATTCTAAGCATTTTATCAGCATATCTCTTGATTTGTTACTTTTGCAAACATTGTGATTTCCGTAGTTAAATTATTTATCATCCATCTCGTCCCGGTGGGAATTTAGGATTCCGTCAGATGGGCATGAAAGGGGCTAGCGGTGTGGTCATTATACCCTTCTGTGTTTGTTCATCCCAGGCATCCAAAGTGGTTTTCATGACCTCGCTGATGCAGAGATTTGGGTGACTGGGTTGCTTGTGTTTCCATAGTAGGTCCTCCAAGGGAGTTCTGGCGACCGCCCTATCTTGGGTTACCCATATCGTTTGTTGGTCTTCCCCCAGCCATTCCTTCAGGACCCATAGTTGCGCTGCTCGATAATATTTTCTAAAGTGTGGGAGTGACATTCCCCCTGCTCTGATATGTGCCGTGAGGATGGCTCTGGCGACCCTTGGGGGTTTCCTGTTCCAAATATAGGACGAGACTGCCTTTGACAGTGCCTTAAAGAATGAATTTGGGACTGTTATAGGGAGGGCATTGGAGTAGCACAGCACCTGGGGGAGTATGTTCCTTTTCACCGATTGAATTCTACCCCACCAAGAGACCAGTAGCGGGCACCTTCGATCCAGGTCCCTCTTCACTCGTGCTAGGAGCGGGGATAATTACCCTTATATAGCATGTCCACCTTGTGTGTGAGTGTTAAACCCAGGTACTTGATACCCTCCTCGGCTATATTTAGACCTAACAAACCTGCCTCCTTTTCCAGTGTCCCTCTCTTTCCCTGCTAAGTGCAATATCTCTGATTTTTTTCCTGTTTATTTTTAGTCCAGAGATCTCCCCAAATGCCTCCAGTTCTTTTAAGGTTTGCAGTAAGGTCCTCCCTGGGTCTTCAAGGGCCAGCAGCATATCATCTGCATAAGCTATTACTTTGTGCTGTCTGCCTGCCATCTCGATCCCCCTTACCCGGGTAGATTCCCTGATTGTAATTAGAAGTGGATCCAGGAAGATGGCGTACAGGAGGGGGGATAGGGGGCATCCCTGTTTGGTTCCCCTGGTTATCTCTACCCTGTCCATGACCTCCCCATTTATCGCTATTCTTATAGATGGGGAGTTGTAGTTTTTTCGCTATTCTTATAGATGGGGAGTTGTATTTGGCTTTGACCATGTTTATATAGTGATCTCCAAATCCCATGTGTTTTAGTGTTTTAAAAAGAATGGACCACACAACCCGATCAAAAGCCTTTTCGGCGTCTAGTGAGAGCAATATTGCTGGTGTGTGAGTAATGCCAATTTTCTCTACCAAATGAACTAGCCTTCTTAAATTGTCATGCATTTGCCTGCCAGGAATAAAGCCCGATTGATCTGAGTTTATTAAGGTGGGCAGAAGCGGGGATAACCTGGCGGCCAGGATTTTGGTATCTATCTATGGGTCGATATGAGCCAGGGAGGGAGGATCTTTACCCGATTTATGAAACACCAGAACCTTTGCCTCGTTCATGGAGGGGGTTACGTTTCCGCTACCCTTAAATGTGTTTAATCCTTTAATCTTGTCAAAACTGGAGTGAGAATGTCCGCATATTTTTTGTAGAAGGTAGCCATAAAGCCATCCGGGCCAAGTGCTTTGCAATTTGGGAGTCCTGCGATTGCTCTCTTCACTTCTTCAGTAATCTGGGTTTCCAACGCCAATTTGTCTTCCTCAGAGATTTTTGGAATGGGGAGAGATTGTAGGAACCGGTCTTGGTTACCCTCATCCGGGCGCTCCGTCACGTATAACGTTTGATAGAATGCTTTAAAGGCCTCCCCTATTTCTTTGGTGCGTTTAAGTGTCTCTCCTTGTGCATTTTTGATGTTTAGTATGGCCATTGATTTTTGCTTTGCACAGAGTTGTCTCGCTAGGTGTCTGTCTGCCTTATTGGCTTTGATATAGTATCTTTGCTTGAGATAGAGGAGGGATTTCTCTGCCTTTTTATTGCAAAGCATATCCAGCAGCCCTTGCACATGTCTCAACGCCTTCTTGAGACCTCTGGTGGAGTGAGTCATCAGCTCTCCTTGAATGTCTGTTATTTTCTTTTCCAGTGCTCTTTCCCAGTCGTACCTCTGCTTGTCCTTGGTGGTCTTCAGAGCTATCATATGTCCCCGGATCACCGCCTTGAAAGCCTCCCTTACTGTTCCCAATGGGACATCCCCTGTATCGTTTTGTTCAAAATATAATTTGATTTTGTCCCTTATTGCTTCTCCTGTCACCAGGTCTGAGAGAAGATCTTGTGGCAGCCTCCACCGCCAGAGGCCTCCCCCCTTTCCTGTGGTCTGAACATCCAAACATAGCGGGCATGATCCGATAATGCTATAGGGCCTATTTCCATTCCTTGAATTTTGACCATCAATCCCACCGACACCCAGAAATAATCAATTCTCGCCATCGTGTTGTGCACGTACGAGTAGTATGTGAAGCCACTAGCTTGACCCTTCAGTTCCCTCCAAGCATCGCACAGCGCCATCTGATCCATCTGTTGCTTGAGATGCTTGGAGGGAGCCCCATGGCTTTGGATTACCCCTGCACTCCTATCCAAACGTGGCTGCCAGGCCATATTCAGGTCTCCTCCCAGTACTACCTCTCCTTTCGCAAACCCCTCTAATTTCCCCACCGTGTCCCGCAGGAAGCCATCTTGCCTCAAGTTAGGTGCATATATTGTCGCCAGGGTGAGCTGGAGACCACCTAGCATAACATTTGCAAACGCAAACCTCCCATCCCTATCTGTCAGCTGGTCTATGAGAGTTACGTCCATTCCCCCTTTTACTGCTATCAATACTCCCGCTCTTTTTTCCGTAGCATTCACTTGCGCCCAGACAGTGTACCCTCTGAGGCATACCTTTCTTTTATCCTGGGCTCTTATATTTGTTTCTTGGAGCAGCAGGATGTCCGCCTTCTCCCTCCTATACATAGCCTCTAGCTTTTTCCTCTTCACTGGAGAATTCAGGCCCCTTACATTACATGAAAAAATTCCGAGCTTCCCTATCCCGACTAGTCCAAAGTGGCTGCCTTAAGATCCCGAGTGCTGTGATCCCATCTCTCTTCCGGAGTACCCCACCCCGTCCCCCTCCCCCAAACTCCCTAACCCCCCACCCCCAACTGGTAACACTAAACCAACTTTGGTCCCGAGGAGGGCCGGGTACCTAAGGATGCTAGGGCGTTGTGCCTATCGCTCCCTGCCCTCGGAAAACTCGGGGTGAACTTTGTGAGCGGTCCTAAACCCCGCCCCATCCTCAGACCTTGCTACTTATCCATTCTGGTCCCCAGCCAGGCCGCTGGGTATCAGGCTCTCCGAGTGTCCTTCAATGATTACCACTCCAGTGTTCTGTATTAGGAAACTGACGGTTACCAATCCTTTTGTCTGAGTTTCTCCTTTACTCCACTGCTGTCTGCCTAGTGTTTCTTCTTCTATTTTGTTTCTTTTTCTGCCGAACTTCTTCCCATCCTTTCGGCCTCTTATGCTGTTCCCCCTTAGCCTTGGCGTCCCTGGTTACTGCCTCCTCTACTTGCAGGTCCATTATGTGGAGTCCTTCTTCACAGGTCGTCACTCTTCTTTGTTTGCCTTCCCACTTGAACAGCAGTTCGAATGGAAACGTCCATTTGTACCTTATTTCTTTCGCCACTAGCTCCCTTACCAGTGGGGCTATCTCTCTCCTTTTTAATAGTGTCACCGATGCCAGGTCCTGGTATAACTGAATGCCCACCCCGTTCATCCTTATGTGGTCTACCTGCCTCGCTCTCCTTAAGATTTGTTCTTTTTACGGGTATGAGGAGAGGGCCTCCAATACATCTCCAGGTCTTTCCCCTGGGGCGCCAGTTCTTTTAGGGCCCACTCTGTGCACTCTGTCGATCCCAATGCTGTCTGCTTCTTGCGCCTCCATAATGTCTCTAAACACTTCCTGAACCGCACTCTTGAGATCCTTATCCAACACAGACTCGGGCATAAACTTAATGCAGGTATTAGATCTGCTGGAGCAGTTTTCCAAATCTTCACATTGGATTTCTAAGTTATGGGTTAACCGTACCAGGTATTCCTGCGTTTCACTAATTGGCCGTGCTTCATCTTCTGCGTTTTGCACTATTCTCTCTAGGGTATCTGTCCTTTCTTCCAACTTGGCCACATCCAGCTTCAATTCTTGGACTACCTGCTTCATTTCGTTCCTCATTGAAGTGAATTGGTCATGCACCGTTGACATGAACTTGTCCTGCAACTCCACAAACCAAGCATGCATGTCATCCCTTGACGGGCAAAGACTGCATGGGTTGGGGGAATGCCGTCAGCTGTGGGGTCTTCCAATGACCTTCCCTTGGTGTTTAACTGGGTATCAGATGACCACATTTGTAGCAAATTCGAGTCTTGTTTGGCAGTTTGTGAGATTGATTGGCTTGCGCGCACTTTCCCCTTTGCCTTGGACATTGCCCCCTTGTTGTGGTGATCCTGCTGTGTTTCTTGAGGACCTAAGGGGGGCAACTGTCCTGTGTCCACGGAGTGTGGCCTTTGTGGTCCTCCTCCCACTGATGAGTAGGGATGGAGCGGTAGAGTAGCAAGCCTTGTAGTTATGTGTCACTGTGGGGAGGATATATTGTCTCTCCTGCCCCCTCCGGGCCGGAGCTTCTTATCTGCTGGCAGTATGCAGTCTGGCTCCTCCACTCTTATCTGCCCTGTCTCCCCTCTTCATATAGCTTTAGTGATGGGGATGGGGGGGGGGTTTGCTCCCCAGTTCAGGGTCTGATGCTTACGTGATACTTGGTGGGGGTGGGGGGGGTGGTTTGGGGACGTCCCCGAACTTGAATTATGCACCCCTCTTTCCCCTTTGCGATGTGGGGAGGGGGGATCAAGGGGGGAGACGCTCACCTTAAGTTCCCCTTGCGCTTGTTGCCTGTGCCTCACCGTATTTGTGCGGGAAGCGCTGCCTCCTCCTCCAGCTGTGCTCCTCCACGTTCACGGCCCAGTCTGTCAGCGCCGGAGCGTGAGCGGGGTCTCCATGGCTTCTATGTGCGGAGTTTCAGGCCTTGCGGGTGCCGCGCACCACGTTGTTGGAGTCCCCGCCTGGGGCTCCCCTCCGCCCCCGGTCTCTCCTCCGCACGGCGTGATGCTGTTCACTCCTCCGGGGAGGAGAGGGTTGCCGGTGCCTTGCAGCCTCTGCGTTTTCCCCGGCGGTGCCTGCGCACCCTCCCTGCCCCAACAGTGGTGCTCCGTGGCGGCTGCAGGGTTTCCACAGGCCCGAGAGTGTTCTGGCCGCCTCCCTCGGGGGGCGATCCACAAGTTCCTTGCTTCTGGGCTCCCCATCCGCATACCCCCTTCTGTCCCCCGCTGCTTCACCTCACTGCTCGGCTGGCTTCAACCGCAGTGTTCGGAGGGAGAGGGGCGCCGCGCATCGTTGCTGTGGTGTCTCCTCTGGTGGCTCAACAGGGGCAATCTCCCCTTACTTCTGCGCCGGCTGCCTCTTGGGGTAATTGGCTAACTTTCTCACACGGGCTTTCTCGGGATCTGCTCAGTGAAGTGCTTTTTTTTTCAGCGGATCGGCGGAAGTACGATTCAGATGCGACTCCCGACGCCGGCGGCCATTTTTGAATCATCTCTTTTGTATTTTAAAGCTTTAAATATGCTAAAAACACAGGCTTGTGAAATTGTTATTCATAAACGTGCAGATAAACCTTTGAATTGTACAAAAAAGCAAACCATTTTTGGGTCAAATGAGCAGACCATAAAATGTGCTTGCCAGAGGCCCACAATATCTGGTTGCTTTCTTCTGTATAGAACCCATCCCACCCAAATGGCCTAATTAAAAGGAAAGATCAGGTAATGGGCTAAAAAGGCAAACCTTATTTCACAGAAACAGCACAGTACTGTCAGTGATATAAGATGATTTGTCCAGGATTGTACCATCTGCTAACAAAGCCAGGACACGAGAATGACTGCCTCGGTTTCACAGTCTTGACAATGGTTACCTAATCACCTCTCCTGACTAACAATTATGCTCATCATTAGGGGTGGCTGCCTAGGTTTTACCACCACCCGTCTGAAGAAACAGATTTCTGATTTCTAGATCGTCACCATACTGATGCCTTTTGTTTTTACAGCAACTGCTATTTGGTGTGGTTACATTGCCGATAATAGCATTTGCTGTGCTTCCAAACAAAGTACATATAGTTGCAGGTTTATCGACTCCCGACATAAGAAAGGCTGAGTCAGCATTTGCTGGAATTGGTTTTGCAATCTTGCATATAAACACAAACATGAGTGCTTAACACACTAAGCTATCTTCTGACCCATTGCAGCTCTCAAATGTATCGATCTGCATTTCAACGTTGGCTTTTGCACATGATCAAGAGGGTCCCCACAGAAAGGTGAGAATGCTACAGGAGGTGTGCTATAGTGAATGCACAAACTATGTATACTACAGTGAACACAGAAAGCATTAGAGGATGAATTAATCAGAGCAGAAAGTTCTCGTCAACAAAAGACAGGCAATAGGTTTAACCTCGGCAGCATGCCATAAAATATCCATCACGTGCCAATTTTGTTTGGTCAACAATGGAAACTGACTTCAAAAGATCATGCACCTTTGTGGGGCCCCCTCCAAGGTGGGGGCCCGGGGCAAGTGCCCCTTTTGCCCTCCCATAAAGACATCTCTGGGTGCAGGCCATAGAGAAGGAGTTGGCTCTGCTGGTGCAGAACAGAGGAAGTCGGAAACAGAAGGCACAGTTCCATGTCATTTCATTGCAGGATGTTTTTTCACTGGGTTTTTTTACAGCTGATTTTTTTCACGAAAAAACTCAAATTGTTATTTATTTTTTATTTTTGGGGGGTTGCACCCCACAACCCCCCCATATCCTTTAATTTTTTTTGGCAAAAAATGTGCAGTAAAAAACCCTGAGAAAAAACATCCCGCAATGAAAGGACGTCATACCGAAGGCATGTGGTTCGAGTTGGCAGCCCAGATAGAAGCTGGAGGAACAAGAGGATGCTGGGACCACTGCAGGGCAGATTCTAGCTGCCGGTCCTGAGAGGGTCAGTTTTCTCAGAAACCTGAAGTGCAGAGGTCACGCAGTGGGAAGCGCATAGAAGGAAGCCTTTCCCCCTTGTGACCTGTTCTGCAGAGGCTGTGCAGCAGGAAGCGTGCAGGAGGCTGTTTTGGGTGGCTGGCGTGCACCTGTGAGCCTTGAGGCCGTCTCTGGTGGCTGGCGTGCATCAGGGGGCCGCAGGAGCAAGTGGAGCTCCAATTGGAAGTGGCGCAAACAAAGGCAGGCTTATCGAAGAGGTTTGCCACAGGGTGAAGATCCGCAGCTGCAAACGTCCTGTGGAATGGGAGGGGAACAGGGGCGCACATCGAGACTGGTGAGTGTCCCCGGAGCGCTCGGTCCTCAATCGCAGGCGGGAAGCAGGCATGCGAGTGAGAACCACTTGCGTACTAGCAGAACGAGTGCAAAGCCGCACTTGTGTGTGAATGAAAATAATTTTCGCACTGGGTTTGAATACCGAACATTTGTAAAACAACAGAAGAAGCATTTGCATAAGAGTGAAAGTGGTTCCCAAACTATATGGGCCTCATTACGACCCTGGCGCTAGTGGGTTAACGGCGCTGTAAAAGGCTGCGGTGCCGTTAACCCATTAGCACCTTACTACGAGGTCCCTTTGTGGGACCCGACCTGAACGGCTGGTCTAGACCAGCCGTTAAAGTAGGGACCCGCAAAGGGACCTTGGTGCTAAGTACGGTACTGCAATTTGCGGTACCATACTTAGCGCCTTCCCCAGTCCCATTAAGCCCTTTGGGGCAAAAATGGGAATGGGGAAGGGCCAATGTTCAATGGGGAATTACCGCCCCGCCAACCTTGGAATGGGGTGGTAATTCCCCATTGAACATTGCGCACTCGTTACAATACCGGGACCAACCATGGTGCTAATAGCGCCATGGTTTAGCGCCAGTATCGTAATGAGGGCCTATGTGGATATGTAGCTAGGGAAAATGTACAAAAGCCAAATTACTAATCTTGAAAGTGGGAGTTTTTAGAAAACCCAACCAACTTTGGGGGGACTTTATTGAGAGTTGGTGTCAGTAACCATTGCCGAAGTCAATAGAGACTGGAAATAAGACAAACACAATCTGGACAATATTGCTAACAGCAGCCGGGGGCCAATGCGAGGAATGTAAACTCTGGAACTAAGTGTCTATATTATATACAACATCTGGTACATGTTGGGATAGCCTCAGCTTGTCAAAACCAGGTGAGAGGTAGAAGGAGACCCTATCCCTTTCAGTCTTTGGTTGTTTGTGAAGTGGGGAAACAAGAGTGGCAAAAAGGCTATCCTTCTGGGACAGGTGTCCAGAAGGAAAAGAACATAATTTACAGAAAAAAAGAGCATCAATGTGAATCTTGTCTTCCCTGAAAAGGTGTTGAGTCTTGAAGCTGTCAGTTGTTGAATGCTGTGAAGCTCTTGGCAGTTGACACTGAATATGAAAAGAACTTGTTGTGAAATGTTGTTCAGGCAGGGGAGTATGCCCGAATGGAAAAACTTTGGAGATTGTCTCGCCCTTGGGTATTTTCCTCCCAATCTCATGTGACCCTCCACTCAGGTGATCCTCCCTTGCTTGCCCAGCCTTAGGGTGTGGATCCAAAAGCAATAGCCCTTCCCCGGCCAACTGAATGGAAGATCCCGTCAGGGTTCTCACACAGACTTCTCTAAAAAATGTATTCTGCAAATGGACGGCTCAACTATAGATCTGGGAGCATTGAAATCTTCATATAAAAATGGAGACGAGAAGTCCATGATATACATCGTCCGATAGCGCCAGCCTAGAGAGGTGAACTATCCTATAATTGAGATTAAAGCCCTTATTTATTGTATTTATTGTTTGCTTGTTAGGTGCTTATACATGAAATACATTCTGTTTCAAAGTGCCCACAGGGCAGCAGGGGGGGCACATGGGGTAGCAGTACAATTAAATACAAAAATAGAGGGGGAAGTGATGGCCGAACCTACTATGCCTTGTGAGTATTCAGAATGTGCAAGTGGTACATAGAGGTCTAGAAGAAGAGTATTTAAGGAACAGTTGCAGATAGAGTGGTCCCTGGCTTCAGACAGCCTTGTGGATGATAGAGAGGGATTTGAATTTGATCTGTGCAGCAACCGGAAGCCAGTGTAGGCTTTTTAGGGCAGGAAAGATGAGGTTCCTGGGCTTAAGGCCAAGGATACGTCTCTCTGCTCTATTCTGGATTAGCTGGAGAGGATGCAGGGTGGAAGAAGGTAGATTGAGGAGGAGGATGTTGCAATAGTCAAGCCTAGAGAGAACCAGGACTCTGGAAACATTGAGCTTCTGGGGGAAAGTGAGAAACGGGAGAATTACTTTGAGAAGGAAGAGTTGGAAGTGGGACTTCTTGGCAATGTGAGGGAGGAAGGAGAGAGGAGTCAAAGATGACTCCAACGTGTCTGGCTTCAGAAGAAGGAGCAGGGGGAGAGCCCATGGAGGAAGGTGGGAACAGGGGTCCCAATTGGATGAATCTCAGTTTTTCTGGCATTGGAAGAGCAACAAGCTTGGACGGCAGACATGCAGTCAGGGGTGAAGGAAGGTGCGAGAGAGTCAGTAGGAAGTATAAAAAAGAGTTGAGTGTCGTCTGCAGAACACTGGAATTTGGGGGAGAAGGAGGGGACGAGGCATGCCAGTTGTGCAAGGTAGATGTTAAAGAGCCAGGGAGAGAGGCTAGATCCCTGGGGGACACCACAGGTGGAGAATGAAGTAGGAGAGGAGAAGGTTCATGGGATGACATAGGAGTAGCGGTCAGTTAGGAAACAAGTCAGCCATTCTGAGATATAAAGGGAATCATGGAGCCTTTGTATGAGGATGGAATGGTTGGCAGTGTCAAAGGCAGAGGAGAGATCAAGTAGAATGAGTACAGCTGGGGAGTTGGAGTCCAGAGATGCGAGTGGTTCTTCACGGGGTTTTCAGAAGAGCAGTTTCCGTGCCTCTGGATGCTCAGAATCCAGGTTGATGAACATGAAGACCACAGACAAGGTCAGTGTGAAAGTTGAGTTAGGGCAAGGCCAGCTTCTCCAGCAATTTCCCCAGGAAGGGGGTGATTGAAAAGGGCAGTAGTTGGATGGACAGGTAGGGTCTGCTGAAGGCTTTTTCAATAGTGGGTGGGTGCACCATAGAGTGCTTGAGGGAGGAGGGGAAAGAGCCAGTGGCGAAAGAGTGTTTGCAGAAATCAGCGAGTGCGGTGGCAAGAGAGCCAATGTTGTCCTTGACATTTCTTGACAAGCAGGGGCAACCTCGCCATCAAATGGGCAGTGTACAAGATAAAGATACCCCCTACCACCATGTCCTGAGGTGGTTCCTGGCCTTAAAGCTATTTTCGTTCACCGTAGAACACTGGGTGGGAACGAAACAAGCCAACACGGATTTTCTTTCACGCTATCCCAAATCAGTCATTCAGTCAACAAGGAGTGAAAATGAAGAGCAGCGAGGATATAGGGTGGAGGAGTGACACAAGGCCAGTAATTTGGTCTTGACCACAGGGGATAGGAACCCCACCAGCCGGGGGGAGGCCTACCATGGAGAAATCCAGAGCCAGTCCTACCACTGAGGTGAGTTGTGGCAGTTGAGAGGGCCACAATTCCTGCCCCCTTGTGCCAGCATGATTCTGTGATGACCAATGTTGTATCAAGCATTCCCTCCAATGTCAGATACTTGTCCGTGTCTTTCTATTTGTAGAGACACAGCAGCCAGATGAAAGAATATGAAAAACCATCAGAGTGCCAACAGAGGGAAGAAAGCGGAGTCACAGGCAGAATGCTACCGTACCGGACACAGAGGGAGAATGATCTGCTAAACAGTAGAGAAGCAGGAACATCAATGCAGACTCACGCCGGGCACTGTTGCCAGTCATGACGGGGAGAGAGGAAGTTGCTTGGAAAGGCCAACTCCCCACACACCAGACAAGAGGACCTTGCAGAGCTGCCAAAGGACACCACCGAGCCCTTGCAACAGCCCACAAGCCTGTCATGATGCCTACCCCCGGAGCACCAGGCCAGGCCCAGCACCCCCGGGAGCAGGCATCACGCCCCCGGGTAAAAGCCCAGCGGCCCTTTATAGGGGCTCTTTGGACTCCAGGCTCATGTTGGACATCAGTCCTGGCGCCATAGGCGCCAGGCTCATAAGGGGAAGTGTTTGGTTCACTTACCTGAAGCAGACCATGCTGCACACTCACCTGATGCAGACCATGCTTCATGAAGAACCAAGCCAAATGAGGCTTAGGAGGGACCATTTTTCTGAAGGAACTATTTTGTTACTTGGGTGGGGCTGTGGAAGAATACTCACCTGGAACTTCTTCCAAGGCTATTTAAGCCACGCCCGGACAGCCACACGTGCTTCGTGTTGTTCTGCATCCCAGCAGCTGAACGCTCACTGTGTCTGCTCCTGCACCTGGACTCCAGCCACGCCCGCCTCGAACCTGGAACACCTGTAAGGGAATAAGAGAAGAGAAAGGTGAAAACCAAGAACTATTTCAACCTTCTTACCTGCATCCGGAATCTTCACGCCAGCATTCCTGAAGGAAGACTTCCATTTAAAAGCACCGCGTTGCCCGCTGCAGTGCCGCGCTTCACTCACCTGTTCCATAGACGCCGCCCGGCTCCATCGCGGCTCTCAGTGCCGGTCGCCACATCTCTGCACTGCACCTAAGGGAGAGAAGAAGAGACAAAAGGTGAGCAAGGGAACACAAGAGGAAAGCCGAATTTTCAGCCATATTACTTACCGGCTATTCTTGGTGAACCATTCCACATCTCGGGTCGGCGCCACATCTCTGGCAGGTACCGCACCCCAGCCCCTATGGGGAAAGGACAAAAGACATTACTGGGGAATTATAAAGACATTTAGAGGGGTCGCCCTCATCACTAACTCACCTGATTTTACCCCGGCAATTTAACCCCTCAACGCATCGCCTTTGTTCTGCACCTGAAATAAAGGACAAAAAAAGACAACATAAAAGGAGGCTCACACTTGAACTTTTGCATCTTCATACTTACGGCGTATCGCTCAGTAAAGTCAAGTGGATTTGCCAGCGCCATTCTGAAAACCAGTGAAGTAACTGGACGAACGCGCGCCCCTGCACCAGAAGCAGGATGGAGAGTTCATCCTTTCAAACCATAAGGTGAGCTTAAACCGGGGGTTTTGGAGGAAGTCAGAGAAGAACGAAGGGGGAAAGGGGGGAGCAAGCATATTATTCAGCAGACAGTTAATCCCCTTTCTCATCTGCAGAAGGATATTCCTACGGGCCTGACAAGCAAGATTTGGGGGTCTTGTTCAATCGGTGGTCCGAATTCTGCGCATCACGCTTCAAGAGGCCACAGCAACCCGGACCAGACCAGCGCCTCTGTGGGAGCCAGGTGAGCGTTACAAAGCCTCCTAGATCACATTGGACAACCAAGGGAGAAGTTTCCACCCTCCCCCAGAGAACGTACTTTGGGGAGACTTGGATCCCAGAACAAAAACTGGAACACTTGCCTTCTCGGGCCGCGCAAGAAGAAGAAACAAAAGGGTAAGGATAAGGGTGCAAGTGAACATGTTACATGGAGCCTGAATCAAAACGGGTATTTGTAAGGCACATTCCTCAAATCCCGATAGAAAATTGAAGAGATGAGGAGACGGAATGCTTTCTAACAACTTATTTTATTCTTCAGAAGTCACATCAATATGCCCATCAGCAGCACAGCGTCCTTCAATTCAGTGGGCTTTCTCTCTTTCTCTCCAACCACCCTGACGCCTATTCCAGAGCCTTTGGCCCTTGACATTCCCTACTGCATATCATTCACACTGTGCATACCAGACGCTGGATACCACACACCGCACTCCTTTTAACACATTAATACACCACAAAATGTTTGAATCTTTCAGGCTTATTGATTGACCTGCGTGGTCTGTCGGCGCCACAATTGCTACCTGTGAGAGTCGCCTTCACTTCCAGCTGCTCATTCACAATTTCATACCTCCTCCTTGTCACTTTCACAACTCTATTCATGTTCCAAAAACTTCCATCATCCGTTCTCACCAAATTATGTAACATTCCCACTACTTTATATGGTGAGGGCCATTTCATGGAACCCTGCCTCAATGCTCAGGCAGCTTAATTCTGATAAAGTGACCTTGCTTTATCTCATTTTCTTTAACTGATTGCCTTTCATCATACACCACTTGTGCCTCATTTGTCTTTCCCTCATTCTCTCCATCACGTGCTCCACACCCTCCCACATCCATCTATCTCGTCCCATCCACGGGAGTCATAACTTGTAGTTAGGCTTTCTCGCCCTACACAACACAAATGGTGATACTCCAGTTGTAGAGTGGGGATATAATCTGTGCACCACCATCATACTTATCACAACAACCTCCCAATCTCCTTCATTCACCCATGCCCATCTGATGCAATCTTTGATTATCTTATTAAAGCATTCAGCTACCCCATTGGTTTGGGGATGATACATTGTAGTCGCCTTATGTTGAATACCATTTTTCATTAAATATTCACCCATCTCCTTTGATTTAAACCGAACGCCATAGTCTGTTAACAGTTCCACCGGGTAACCTTCTCTCCAAATACACCTTCCATACAAATGATAACATCTTTAGTTGCAATGGGCCTCGTAATTTTCACCTCCACCCATTTGGATAATATGTCAATCAACATAATGCAATATGTGTCTACACCTTTGCCATGAATAAGTCTCACAATGTCCATGCCTACTCTTTCCCACATCATTCAGGGAATTCTTACCAGTGACCTGGGACTTTCTCTTGACACAAGGCTTTTTTCACTAAACAGCATGCAACAATCCTCTCCACCTGCAAATCACAACCAGGCCACCATAATTCATCTCTCAACGCCTGTTTCGTTTTTGTGAAAAGAATAATTGAAACAGCTCATGAGGGACATACGAGTTGTTTCAATTATTCTTTTCCACAGGTCAGTGGGTGGGATCACTCTATCCCACCTCATGACATACCCTCCTTCTACATCCAATTCCTCACTTACCTTAGAGTCCTTCTAAGTTGGTTCTCCAACTATCTATTTCCTCACTTCTTCACCTCTATCCAAAATCTCTCCCACTTTCTTGAGAATATTATCTCCTTCTACACTCATCATTCGTTATCATCCTGGGCTCAACATACAGCACACATTCTTCCTGTTCCATGTGTTCCTCTTTATCTTATCCATTCACACCAATGCGAGACAAGCAGTCCATTGGAGTGTTCTTTCCTGGTACATACTCCACATCAAATCGATATTCTTGCAGTGCAATGACCCATCTTCTTATGCATGAGGATACACCATCCAGATCCTTCTTCTGTAGTATTTCTCTAATCGGCTTATGATCTGTGTGGATTACAAATTCAGTTCCCCACATAAATCGTCTACATTTGTCAATTGCCCATTTGACAACGAGAAGTTCTTTTTCAAATGGTAGAGCAATTTATTTCAGCACCCTGATGAAACGTGATGCTATGCAATGACAAACTCCTCATTGCCTTCAACCTGCATGAACACACCCCCCAGTCCTGTTGAAATTATTGATTTCCTTCTTAGTTTGAAGTCTTTAAGAGAAGGTGTGCACTCTAATGCAGCTTTGATAGCAACAAATTCTTGGGCACATTCCGAGCGCCATATGAATTGAGCATTATTTTTCTGGAGCATCATCATATTTACTGTCATGCGTGCAAAGTTATGAATTAATCTTGAGTAGTACTCTGCCATGCCTAAGAATGCATGCACTGAATCTTTATTCTTTGGTTCCATTGCTTTCTTTATGTTGTTGGCAAGTTTTCTCTTTACATTAACTCCATCCGCTGACACAGTGTGCCCCAAATAATCAATTTTGGTTTGATTGATTTTACACTTTTACTTGCTCAATGTTAGCCCTCTTGATCAGCATTTTCATCGCCCTGTCCAACCTCTGATCATGCATTTGTTGATCTGGTCCAAATATCATGATGCCATCCTAAAAATATATCACTCCTTCTATATCTTTAAACATTTTATACATGAACCGGCGCTATGAACGCCGTGAGTTGTTTAGATTCATGGTGTAACTTGATTCGATGGTAAGCTACTGTTAGATCTAATGAGGAAAATATCTTTGCACCATTTATGGTTGATAAGGTCTGTAAGATGTTGGGAAGAGGGTGGCAATCTGGTATTACACCCTTATTTAGTGCACAAAGGTACACACATAACCTCAATTTTCCATTGGGTTTGCCAACAATTTCAGGGGGTGAAACCCACCTTGACGATTCAATTCTTTCTATACTGCCACTTTCTTCCAATTTCCTCAATTCATTTTTCACTTCTTTCACTCTTTGAACAACCAGTTCAGCAGCTGCTACAAGGCACACTTTATGGACAAATCCTTTCAGGCAGCCTGGTTTATCATTGAATATTTGATTCCGGATGTCCACATTGTCAACTTATAATAAACACTCCTTCACATTGGAATTAAGTCTGATCTTCAATCTTTTATGCTGTAACTAGCTAAGTAAGGCATTGACCCCTTTACTGTAACGTATACTTTCCCTGCAGCTGCTATTACTTTATACTTGAACATGGCCTCACCCCATCCAATTAAACCTATTATTGCACCACCATAGGCTCGTGGATTGATGTCAAACGCCAACAATTTCTTGCCTGTGAAAGTTTTTTCAAATATTCTTCTAGGTAATAGTGTATTTTACTCCCGAGTCTATCATCATCTCCACTTCCTCACTGTCAATAGTCACCCAAGCTCTTGGACCATCCAAGTCTTCCTCTTCATCACCAATAGCTAGCACTGCTTCACCAGAACCATTGTACCAACCATAGACCATATTGACATCGCTAGAACAACAGCATTTCGTGAGATGTCCTTTTTTTGCATTTCTGACATCTCGCATCGAGAGCTGGGCAAGTAGTACTGCTAGAAAGATGACCGGTTGCTCCACATCTGAAACATTTTCTTTGGTGCCTTGGGTTGGCTCTGATATTGAAATTACCCTTATTCCCGTTGCCAGGTTTGGGTTTAGTTGAAGGGGCAACTTTGTCCCCAGAGATGGCAGCTGTTGTCTCAGAACTATTACTATGGCACTTCTCTTCAGGCAATTTGACTTGTTGAACCTTGGTTTCAAGTGTTTTCATACACTTGTTTGTGTGCTCTACCTCCTTTGCTATGCGTAAAGCCTCCTCAAGTGGTGGATCACCCTTGGACCAAAGTTGTTCTGTTATTTTCCCATTGTTGCACTAACATAAATTGGTCTTGCAATCGTTCATCGGTCGTTTGCTGAAAATTACATGTTCTCGCCAACCCTCTGAACGCTGTAATGAATGTTTCCCCATCAATTTGAGATCTCTTGCCAAATTTATATCACTCCAAAATAATACTTACTTTGCACTCATAATGCTTGTCAAATTTTGCTATGCATTTTTCATATTCGTTTAAGCTATGTGCTTCATTAGCTGATGCGTCAGGCAGATCATCACATTTTTCCTGTACCGTGGTACCTAAACAATGCATCAGTAAAGATGGCTTTCTTTCGATGCAAAAGCTGTTCCCACACACTGCCGATGCGTAGTGTTTAAAGCATTTTTTCCAGCATTTCTAGGGTATCAGTGGATCACCTGGTGTAGATAGGAAAATAATTGGAGGGGCAATGTTTTGCATTTCGAGCAGTGGGGAGTGCCAGTCAACCGAAGCAATTTCTTTTTAAAATTAGCTTTGTTACGCTCACCTGACATCCACGGGGACGCCACTCAGCCTGGCTAGAAGATTAGCACTCTCAAACCCTCTCCCTTGATAGTGTGTTGGAAGTGGATAGCGCCTGCAATACAGGAGAACTGGATATAAGGCTTAAATGTCTCTCTTGGATTGATTCCGACCTCCCTCAGCCTCGAATTCCTCCCTTAAGTCTAGTCTCTCTCCTGACCTTAATATTAGGTATGGCATGCTCTCCATCCTGCATCTCTGTGCAGGGGCGCGTTGGAGGTGTGGGCGTTCTGTGACCTAGTTGTTTCACTGGTGTGTTGCCCCATGTTCGGGTCCAGGCCTGCTGTGACTCCGATTTGCTTGATGAGGTAGGTACTATTGTTTTACAGCCTTTTATCTTCCCCTTTTCCTCTTTTGCCTTTTTGTTGTTATTAATGTCTCTAGTTTCTTTCCCTCAGATGATTTAGAGAGTTTTGGCGTTGCCGTGCTGTATAGGATGAGAATCCCACCAAGGTAAGTGAATGAGCGGTGCACAGCGCTTTCTGGCCTTTTCTTTTTGCTAAACTGTGCCTGCACCGCTTCCTTTGCAGGTCGTTATGATGTTCCGGGCCGCTGTGATGTTCCAAGATCAAGGAGAGACTGCACCTGGTAAGTGGTTTTCGTTGTCCTTGCGTGGCCGTGAGCGAGCGCTCACTAATAATGTCTCTCTTTGTCTTTTTCAGTTTGCTGCAGCGTTCTGAAGAGGGATGCAGCGTTGTGATAAAGAATCCCCGGATCGTGTGTATTCAGGTGAGCAACTGGTGGTAGTTTGAAGATGGAAGATTCAAGACCAAAGCCAGGCTGCTATTTTCCGGTAAGCACTGAATAATGGTGTTCTTCTTCTTCCAGATACAGGATTCAGCACGTGGCAGGATGCAAGAAACACTGGAGATCAGAACTGGACACGCTGAGCGTTACGCTGCTAACTGCAGAATAACACGAAGCATGTGCTGCTGTTTGTGTGTGGCTTATATAGCCCAAGTAAAGTATTCCAGGTAAAGTAGTCCCAGGCCCGGACACACCCGTAACACTAGACCGCATAGCTCAGTTCTCTAGAACTGAGCTATGTGAGTGCCTCCATGTTAACTGAAGTCCCAATCCAAATGTTGTCCTTCACATAACAGTATGAGCCTAGCTCCAAAGGCACCAGGACTGGCTCCAAGAGAGTCCCCAATGGTGTTTTGTGGCCCTTGAGGTCACAATGGAAGCCTGTAACCTAGGCCCAGCCGAAAGGCTGGTTTGGCCATGATGACCAGGGGCATGAATCATGAAAACTTTTTATTTTACAAGTTTGCTGTCTTCAATTCTGCCTTCCAGGAGTCCTACTGGAGTGTCAGGTAACTCTTAAAACGGCACAATACTGGTCTTGGCACCCTCTTATCTTGATGCTGCTTTGTAATGTTACATGCTATGGAGCACTGTGGTCAATTTACTTATTAAATGCTTAATAGGTTCAAAAACATTACACAATCCATCCACAATCTGTCCACAATCGTAGACATTAATGCACATCGTGTCTAGCAGAGCAAAGACAAGACAGGTAAAATACACAAATACCAAAGAACTGGCCATCCATGTTCTCCTTCCATGTTCCATGACCATGTCAAGAACCAGGTCTATAAAATTGCAATTGCTGCTAAAGTTTATGCAGATTCAGTTCAGCAAACACAACTAGACTGCATTTTTCTTTGACACCAAGCATGAAACGTAAGCACCTTTTGATCATTTTTTTTTTAATGGGCTACAATTGCACAAACCGAATTATTTGAAATAGAGAATACATTTGAAATAGTAGACAGTTCGAATTGTGATATTGATCAGCTGGACTATCGCACTCGGACCTTTTTTTATAACAATGTCTTATTTTGACATTCTAAGTATTAGCTACTGTAAAATATGTCTTATGTTTTCTAATTGGAGATTTTGCTTTTGTTAGTAAAATGCCATCTAGTGTCTTCATTGGCTGTCTGAACACTACATATACAAGAAGTCAGTCACCAAACTATGTTTCCCCCAAAGATATTTCACACATCTGACAATGGCTTCTCAACTGTGGCGTTCAACTTACTAATGAATTCCTAGTATTTAAGAGGCAATCATTAATGTGTATGTCCCCATTTATTGCTCCAAAACACAAACAACACACATTTACTATGTGTTTTCAAGGTGTACTACAGAAGAAAATGTATTAAACACCACTGTTATTAATGTATAAGAAGGAGACATTAGTGAATTAACATAAGCAGTTCAACAGAACTTTGGTGTTAGCTTATGATTCAGTGTGTTGTCTTGGAAGGTAAAACTTCTAAGTGTGGTGGAGTGGGGCTATGAGGACATCGCAACTTCCAGCACACTTGTTCTAAAAAAAAAGAAGACATTCTGAAATTGAGCTTACAAATCATGTTCTGTCCTTAGGAACCCATGATGTTTTAGATTTCAGAACACATTATAAATGTGACTTCCTTTCCAATATTGCCTTTCGTTAACTTAAAAGACAGGACCTTTTCATGTGTTTTTATCTGAGATTGGACAACTAGAGTTCTGTCCAAATTAACTTCTGGGCTGTGCTAATATCCTAAATGAGTCACAGTCATTGTTTGCAACCTTGGGTACAATGCA
The DNA here is from genome assembly GCF_040938575.1 of Ambystoma mexicanum. Classification (NCBI taxonomy): domain Eukaryota; kingdom Metazoa; phylum Chordata; class Amphibia; order Caudata; family Ambystomatidae; genus Ambystoma; species Ambystoma mexicanum. The sequence continues at coordinate 964,797,346 of NC_090928.1, read as the reverse complement.
TAATGATCACAAACTATACAAATAAACAAACAAAGGTTTTAGTTAGAGCAGCCTGCTTGGGTATGAGTAGGTCATATGTAGTGATTAATGACCCTATTGTTCGTTTTTTTTGTTTTCTCTTGAGGTGGAACTAGTGATTGACTTTACTACACAGTGCTCTCTGTGTAAAAGTGTAGGGTGTGCAGCTACTATCTACATGAATACATTGTAGAGGTATGACGTCAGAGAAGGCAACTGCTTGTCAATAAAATGTGTGTCAATTTAATGCTGTGTGCAGCATCATTTTCGATCTTTTGTAATACCTTATGATAAGCAGCAACATCCTGCAAAACATTTCTCTCCTCCCCAGTATGTAACGGTGAAGGTTCAGTCATGCACCAGAGAGGGACAGCTTTGTCCTCATGATACAGCCCATCTACACCACACTTGACAGATCACAGTTCCAAATCAAGGGAAGTCAGACTCAGCTTTGCACCTCACTGTGGTGGATACAGTTTAGTATATTAATTATTTAAAGTTATATAAAACAGAATAAGAGAAATATGGAGATTGGATACATCCAAAGCTATAGGTGCCAGAATGGTGTCTTGGGTCATCACAACAAAGGGTGTACTGGTGGGATGCATGTAGTTACTGGTTAAAGAGTCAGCACCTAACCTATAACGCATATTTTGCTACACACCGGGAACATCATTGAACTGAAAGGTAAAAGCACAAAAAAGCCCTAGTTAAAAAGAGGACTCTATGCCTTCATGAAAAAGTGTGCCTAAAATTACACTGGAGCAATGTATGTGACAGAATACTCCAAATACGAAATGTCTGCAAAAGGCAATGCAGCCATACATCAAAACAATGTATCACACCATTTCCTCCAAATCATGGAACTGCAAATCCAAAATTGCGGTAAGGCCAAAGTGTGTCAGAAATCTGACCGAGTGGGGGGTGACATCCCAACCTGCACTACAGACACACAGTTAAAGTTATAAAAGTCAAGTGAATTATCCTTTGATTTTACAGGATGTCACCATGTGCTTTTCAAATGAAGCATCATATTATATAATGTTTCTTTTAATTTAACAATGAAAGCAGGTGAACAATGTCAATAAAAACAATGTATTTTTCTTTCTTCCAACAGCTGTCGGATTTACCCAAAATACCACTATTTCAAGAATATGTTGGTCAGAGTAAGTATCGTCATGTACTTCTAAATACAAATAGATATGTATTAAATGTATTGAGTATTCTTTAGCCACTGGTTACATTTTATCCAGAGAAAATAATTTTGCTTTGAATTTATAGGGTAGATTGGCTTTCTGCGATGGCTTGGCCAATGCTGTTTTCATGTTGGATTTATCATCAGTTAAACTGCACTTTAGCCCTGCATACATGGTCAAATGGGGGCCGGGGTCCAGGAAGATGTGCCTGGGCCATCTGGAGTGAATAAGGTTTTCTTGAGTTTATTCATGAAAATCCATTCATACAACAAAGGACCATTGGCACTAGGCGATGCCCCTACCCCTGTGAGCTCCTTTCAATAGAATACTCCTTACAAACACATTTTAAAATTCCACCAAGACTGAATCTATGGGGTCCTAATCTGATTAGAATCAAAACCGCCCAAATGACAACCTAGCCAGTTCTTGAAATGTCAAGTTTAAAAGAAATATGATTGCACTCAGAATGTCCCCTTTGACATCAACTAAGGCAATGAAGTGGACCAGATGCCCATTAATGGAGAAACAAATAGAGAGACCTGGGCCCCGATTCATGGATTATTTGCGCCAAAGAAAATGGGATTTGTGCGCCATTCTGCCCGCAAATCCCCATTTGTTAAACAGGGATTTGTGGGCAGAATGGCGCAAAAATCCCGTTTTTTTTTCAGCGCAAATAATCCATGAATCAGGGCCCTGGCATTTAGTGAAATGAGCTACTCACGTGAGCCACTATGCTAAACACGATATTTTATGTCTGCAAGTAAATATAGGGTATTATTTAAAATCTAACATCAATTGATACAATAGAAAAATGGGTTTGCTTATAGGTCCACAACCATATGACCTAGAAACAAACTGAAAATTGTGTTACAATTGTGACATACTCATCTATCATGAGACCAAATAACCTTTGTTGTTAAATTATCGTACATACTTGGGTCTCATGTCCTCAAGTCTTTCTAGGCTGGGGATCCTGGAAATGCATATTTAATCAAAGTGCCATGTTGAAACTGTGAGATATGGAATAAAAATGATTTTGCATTCAAAGGTATGTGAATAGGCAGCATAATTGAACATATTATCAACTGGACAGGACAAAGGCTGATATGCGGGGACATTTCTTCTCTGTGAAAAGGACAGTGAGCTAAAGACTTGGTAGAGTCTCTCCCAGGGGTTATTCACCCAAGAACAGGTCATTGGGCTGTGTTCGTGCTGGTAGAGAGATTCCCAGACCCCCCTTTGTTTGCCCACTCATACCAAGGGTAGAACCTTGGACTGGCTAGCCGTGCAGAATTGCCCAGTTCGGATCTCTTCTATACTTCCACATCCCTGGACAGACCATTACCTGATCTCGTTCACCCTAGAGGCGACACCAGCGCAAATTGACAGCATAGCTTCAGCTGTTCAGACTAGAAATAAAAAGAACATCACCCTTGAATATTTGATCCCATTAATCGCACCGACCTTGAATGCCATTCCGGACCACACAGATCCCTTAATGATGGTAGACATATATAATAGAGTCATGCTCTCATCTCTTGATGCCATAGCCCCACTGAAGTTAAAAAAGAGCAAACCTATAAAACACATCAACGCCTGGTTTTCTCCTCATCTTAAAGCCCTCAGACAGGAAAAGCGACGCTGTGAAAAAATTTGGTGATCACTTCCCTCAGAAAAAAATAAGAAAAACTTGAGTAGACTAGCCTCCCATTATAAAAAAAGAAATCATCCTGGCCAAACAAACGTCCTACAGCACTCGAATCTCACAAGCCAAATCCAACACCAGAGAGCTCTTTACAATGCTAAAAGAGGTTCAATCTCCCATCCAAGCTCCTGACTCGTGCCTCAAGGATAAAAACTGGTGCACGGGTATACAAAATGCCTTAGCTAACAAAATCTCCTCTCTCAAGACAAAGATAAACATTGAAAAAGATTCCCTTCTCTCTTCAACCAAACCCAGTATCCCCACCCCTAAGAAGATGCACCCAACTCAGACACACCCCCTGTGCACATTCCCCATTTTAACTTCCACAGAGTATCCACCAAAGAGGTAGAAAAGGTCATTCTCACCCTCAAACCTTCGAACTGCCATGGGGACCTATGCCTCGCACAATTGATAAAGGATGCGGCTCGTGATCTCGCACCATTTATTACCAAACTAATAAATGCGTCATTCACATCAGGCAGCGTACCTAACAATCTGAAACAATCATGGGTCCTCCCCCTGCTCAAAAAACCGAATCTAGACGCCTCTACTCCCACTAATTACCGCCCCATCACTACAGTACCATTCCTTCTCAAAATCCTCGACAAAATTGCATACCAACAAATCCAACATTACCTTGAGCACTTCCATCTCTTAGGAGTCAGACAATCGGGCTTCAGGCCTCAACATGGCACCAAAACCGCACTCATAGATCTTAAGGCACAGATAGATGAGCTGAGGGATCAGGGTAAGGTGGCACTACTGCTACTTCTTGATCTCTCGGCTGCCTTCGACCTGGTCGACCACGAGATCCTATGCGACCACCTTCAAAAAGCCGGCCACTTCTCTCAAGAGGCAACTGACTGGATCCAATCCCTTCTAAATAACCGCACGATGAGAGTCTTTTCCCTACTAGCAGCAGCCGACCCAACACCCATCACCTGTGGCATGCCTCAGGGATCTTGCGTCTCCCCGACCCTGTACAACATCTTCACGAAGCCCCCTTTTGATGATCTAGATGGTCTGGGTATCACCTACACTAATTATGCCGATGATACCCAGATCCTCATCCCGTTGACGGGGGATTATGACAAGGATTTGGCCTTTGTCAACAAAGTGTACCTCATCATCCAGGCATGGATGGCCTCACACGGTCTATGCCTGAATGATGACAAAACAGAACTCCTCATTCTAGGGTCCTCACATAACCTTAACAAACTAGACCAAAACTACTACTCCTTCGTAATTGACAACAATAAGATCACGGTAGCCAAGGAGGTCAAAACCCTCGGCTTCTACCTTAACTCCACTCTCACCTTTAAAAAAACAAGTTAATGCTATGGCATCCACCACATCTTACACATGTAAACTCATCAGAGCAGCCAAACCTTTTCTCTCTCCGTCTAACTGCATCACCCTAGCCAGGGCTCTGATCTTGTCCAAGTTGGACTATTGCAATGCACTTTATGTAGGATGCAACAAATATATTACGAACAAAATTCAGATCCTGCAAAATAACGCCCTAAGAGCAGTCCTCAGTATCCCAAAGAAAGCCCACATCTCTAATTCTAGAAGGTCTGTCAACTGGCTTTCTACCAAAGACAAAATATTCTTCAAATCGGTTTCCCTGACCCACAAATGCCTCCACCAAGCAGCCCCTCAATACCTTATCACTAGATTCACCATACCTACTTCCTCTCGCCCCTCTAGAATGACCATCTCCAATCTCCTCCTGGTGCCCAGGTTTAAACGTGCTATGTCGGGTGGGAACAGCTTTCCTGTTAAAGCAGCACAATTCTGGAACTCCCTTCCACCTCCTTGCAGGGAGGACATCCCCTACCGCCAATTCAGAACTAAGACCATCCATTGGCTCAAGATTCACGACACATGACGACCTCATGCTCTCTTGCTGCCCTGATGCTCCAGCACTATGACTGTAAATATGTACATTTAGGTTGTCAACTGCTCAGTGTAGATACCTTTTCATGAGACAACCGGCTTATTGTATATAGTATTGCTTATATTGTATATTTCTGCAACCTATGCCTCATCGGCATACATTGTTTCTTTTTGACGTGTCCAGCACCACGGCTGGACTTCATTCCCCTGTATGTAACCAAGCTTTGCAATCCTCTTGTTGCCTCTGCGCCTTGCTACCCCTTTAGGGGTTAGGTGCGCAATATAAATAAATAAAATACAAATACAAATAACCCTGGAATACACCACAAGCCTCCTGAGATGACATTCTTCTCACTGTTATGGAAATCCATTTTAGGCTTTGAGATCTACCGACACCCACACTGTACCTTGATTTTGATCTGATTTTGTTGTGTTATTTTATTATTTCTGTGACGTGTTCAGACTTTGTTATATGCAGTTTTCAGGTCAAAATTGATGCGACACACTCCTGCCCTTCTGAGGTTGTAAGCGACAATGAGCATTGTGAAGTTGTTTATTTGAGCTTTAATAAAATGTGAATGTAAAAAAAAAAGTATAGAAAACATCTGTTGACATTCATAATTGATGTTTTTTACTCACAAGAATAGGTAAAAAAATATACATAGCGTGTATAGCATAGCTGGGAATGGAGCTCCTAAAGCGGGGTAACTATAGTGGTAAAAATGACCATTATCTAGAAAACCATTGGTGGAAAAAATGCAATTCAATGCAATTTGTGATTTAAAAGAGGAAGGGAATATATTTTTTAAGGGGGTGTGGCAAGGTAGCTTTCTATATGTTTAAGGTATCACCTGTTATGGTGTATTCATTCATTAATGTATTGAAGATTTGTACAGCGATATCTTTAAAACAGATACGTCGTCGTGTGTGCTTCTGGGTGTAATTTCACTGATGCGAGTGGTGTTAAACCATTCTGAAGCCTTATTAAAAGTTATTGACAAGCTTTGTTTTCAATATAGTGATTATTAAAATAATTCTATTATTCTCGAAAGACAATATACCTGAAAGCATGATTGTGTTGTGGCATAGATTTACCAAACGTTGGGTTGTTTGGACACTCACTGGTAACTCCCTGTGAATGGACAAATGGGGACACGTACCTGGTTGTCCTTCTGGAATTCTCGGCTGTGTTTGACACTGTCCACCATCATGCCTTACTCACCTTCTTTGCTCACAGAATGGGCTTCGCAGGCACCATCCTACCCATCTGGCTCATACTATTCAAAACGCCTCCCTTTCATCTGTGGAGTCCCTCAGGGTTCCATTCTCTCTCTGGTGTTTTTTTTAGCCTTTATATGGAATTGCAGGGTTCACTCCTAAATGATCCCAATATCGCTATTCACCTGTACAGAGATGATACACAGTTCTACCTAAATGTCAAGTGCCCACAAGATATTGCTTGCCTTCTCTCCTACCTGATCAAACATGGATGACAAGTGCCTTCTAAAAACGTAAATCAACCACAACCAAATTCATATTCCTGGACTACCCCTCCAAGCAGGAACTCACTCTGAGGTGGCTGGATGCAATGCAGCCGGTAAACGGGAAAACGGGAAAAAATGCTGTGTACCGAGGAGCAAACAGGATGTTTTGTTGCTGAGTTAGAGAACTGCAGAAGTGATTGAAACTCTTGTGCAGCACCTTAAGGAATACGGGACTGTATAAAAGACTAACTTCAAGATTGGAGCACACCACTCTACTGTAAAGCTACACGAAACTAGATGATTGTCGGTGCTCCCCATAGTAGGCTTCGGACCACGAGCATGAAAGCATGGATTTTTGGAGCATGCGTTGACTGCATTAGTGCCCCACCCTGGACTCTGAATCAGGTGTGATACAATAGGGCCACAGGATACATTCCTCCACTGACACAAGGCTCCATCACGGTACCTTGTAGATTGACAGATGACATCTACCACCTGTTGACACCTTTGGTTGGTTTTGTAAATTTAACCACCCACTTCCTGAAGAAGTTAGCACAAACTTTATGGCTGAATTGGTAGCCCATTCTGATGACTGAAACATGTGAAGCTGTATTGAATAAGCAGTTTGCTATTTGATTTTCGTATAAACATCTCACTGAGAATTTAGATTGAGAATTTAGATACGTGTTATTGACTTATGGAATGTTGTGAGTATTTTTGGGTTTATGTATAATCCTGGTCATACAAGGAAATGCACATTAGTGAGTGTATGAATGAATAACGTAATGAATGGTGGTGTATGGATGTAGATGTTGTAAATAATTATTTGCATCAAAAGAGATGGTGTATGAACAAATACTGTAAAGTTGTATAGAAATAAATATATTTTTGTGATACTGACAAGATTTATGTTGTCTATATGAAGAAAGGTTCTTATCTCATTGTGCCAAGGTCCACTATATTGTTGTTTGACATATTTAGCCTGGGGGACCTGTGGCTGATCGGGCACCCTTATTTTTTAAACTGTGCCCATGAGAAGCCATAAGCTTCTCTGGGTCAGGGTACATTAGATACCTTGTTTTGACTTGTGTGAGTACTTTCACCTGACTGCATGCAAGTGCAAGTGCATCACTGCTCGGTGTAAGATTACTTATTTGTAGATTGGCATGCAGGTGGTACCCCAGGGGTGGCTTTACAGGGCTCCCTGTTCAAATCTAGTGCACTGTCCTGCAGTCAGACCTGGTCGCCTATGTTAGATTAATGTGAAATGCATGACGGCCTGCAAGGAGCTTTCGCCACCTGACCTAGGTGTTATCAGGTTGGTGAGGAATCAGTCCGAAGTAGCCATAGTAGTTGGCAGATCTGGGAAGTTCTAGGCATTAAGAGGTCATACTTGAATCATCACTTATGGAATATAATTGTTCAGATAAAATATAAGGTATGCTACACATGTTCACAGTTATGTCACTGAAATATATGTATATGTGATTAAAAGGATTAAATGCCAATTTTTACATGTTTTAATATCAGTCAGTGATCTATTTGTTCAAGCTTTATTACATGTGGAGTTCTGTTCTGGGTCCTTTTGAGACTTCTCTGTTAATTGCTTGTAAGAAGAAGGTTGGTTGATGCTGTTTTCTCTACCACAGAGTCTGATGTTCACAGCTGGATACCCATTGGTGGTGAGAAGTTATTATATGTCCTGTTTAAATACACCACACATTAACATATGTGGAATGGATCAATTTGGAGATTCAGGTTTTATGGGTACCTTTTTGCAAACTGTATCCTGACTTGTGCATCATGTGAATTAACAAAGACAGAAAACACTGACTTCATTGATGGACTTTAGAAAAAAAGGGTCAAAATTCAACTAAGCAGTAAGTGATTTACACAGATCGGGAAGTGAGTCTCGATGTATAAATGGCTAATGAAATGAGACACAAGTATGATTTTTCTGTTTGAGTAGCAACATGTAGTATAATAACTGGCAAATAAAGGGAAACATGAAATGTCTGATTACGTCATTTTATGATGAATGGTTAAATGTCTAATACACTGTTTTGTAAGAGCATAACTTTTTTTTATTTTTCTAGAAAATGAGAGCAGAGAAGTTGTAATGTAGTTACTCCTGAAGAAGGGTATCAATCCAAAACACAAATATATGATAAATAAATCCATTGTCATCTGAAATTACAGAATGTCACTACTGTTCCGACTCTAAAAGTTTGGTCAAATCTATCATTATATGTTTACAAAAATTTGAATTTCTGTAATGTAATAACTGCATACTTATTCATGTATTTTTCATTGTAATTGTTTTGTGAATATGTGTGTTACAAAACGTGTGATTGAACTATCCAGCAAAAACTATGCAGTTCTTTCATTAACCATTTTTTCCATTGATAACTAATACAAATGGGATAATAGTCAATGATTATAGTCAGATTAATTTTAAGATTTTGTAAAGTAAGTGGTACGTTTCCCGTTGTGAGTGCAACATTCTTCTAGCAGTGCAGAGTTTCCTTTAATCTGAGGAAGAATATCTGCTTGGTAATAGTTTTAAACCATAAACAACCCATCCAAAATTAATTTCCACCCAAACCAAAGCCATCTAATTGATTTTCAGGAGAAATGTTGTCCAGCCAATGGAACAAAGGTTAGGGAAGTGAATGAAGCCCAAGAGAAGGTGATGCCATGCAGCAACCCTGCACAAGGCAGCCATTAGGTAAACAATCATGCTCAACATCTACCATACTGAATGCAAACATACCCTAAGCAATCATCACAGCTGGTTAGGATCTCAGCACCACCCCTGCAGGTTGTACTTCCTCAGAGAAACCTTTAAAGAAGATTTTGTGAAGTAATAGAAACTAAATAGGACCATACTTTATGAATTATTTCTGCTACTCACAATATAGCAACAGCGGTGAAAGAGAGATGCACATTTCCCAATAAAACCAATATGTACTGTTCGCATTTGGCATTGAAATTCAAACTCACAGCACATATATGCCTTATAACTGCCTACCCATGCAGGGGGGCCTTCCCTGTCACCGGCCCGAAACCGGTGCTTGCACATTCACAGCCAGGGCTGATAGTGTCCCAAAATCAAGTCAGGATGAGGAGAAATATGAGCAGGTGCTACACAATCTCAGAACAAATACTACCACAAGAAATGATCATAAATATTCCATGTCTGGGCCAGAAAAGCCACATTTGTAATCTTACCGCTAGTAGTGTGGGGGAGGGGATGTCAGGTTACCCATCCAGTCTGGGCTGTTGCAGCCCCATGAAGCTAGAATCACGCATTCTCTATGAACTACTTGCCTAAAATCTTGAGGTCAATGTACATGGTTTGTGGTGTACAGCCACTGCAGGTGCTGCTACCGACCAGTGAGTGCACTTTTACCCTCCAAAAGGTTGACCCGAGCTTAGGCCAGCCTTTTTTAAAAGGATCCAAGCAAACACTGTTGAGTTGTCACATCTGTATGTACAGGCGACATGTTACGCGTATGTTGTGAACGAGTAGCATCTACATTATACATATCCAATCTTTCCTTTGCCCTATACCCAGGCACAGAGAAAAGGTCTATATTGTTGCTTTGTTAAACACACTTATTCAGATGGAGTGTTTTCTGTATCCCGAGACTATGCACTGTAATTCGCTACAAATCTTTTTTACCTACAGTTTTTAACAAGATGGAGTGGGCAGAAATGTGATTCACTTAATTTGGTCACAGTAATTAGAAATGTACTTTTAATAATGCACTCAAAATGATAAGAAGAGAGTCAGGTTTCGAGATTTCACATTGAATGGTCAATAAGGAACAAGTTAGTTACCTGTAACTGTTGTTCTGCAGCATGGGTCTGGCATGGATTCACATGCTCATAAATATTCCCCGTCGTCAGGCTGGGAATCCTCGGTAAAGAAAAAATCAGAATCAGTTTCGTTTCTGATCTGTCTTTCTTAGTAGTAACCAATCACTGATCTCTGGGTCATACTGCCGCCAGCCAATGAATGCCCTCTCCCTAAGCCCCGCCTCTGGCAGCCACCCTCAGATTTGGTAGCACGCCAAGTGGCAGTATGACCAAGTGAAGAGCCGCAGAGGGGTAGGCGGGAGGGTTCGCATGTGAATCCATGCCAGACCCATGCTGGAGAACAACAGTTACAGGTAAGTAACTTGTTCCTTCTCCAGCATGGGGTCTGGCATGGATTCACATGCTCATGAATAAAAGAATACATAGCAGTATACACATGCACAACCACGGGAGGTAGCAACAGGCTCAACATTAAGCAATACAACAACTCAACATTAAGCATCTCTTACCTCCTCACCAGGCTCACCTTAAGCGAACAGGTTGCGCAGCACTGCTTGGCCGACCTGGACTCCTCCCTGGAGTCCCGATCGACGCAGTAGAATCTTGTGAAGGTGTGCGTCGACCTCCACGTAGCAGCCCGGCAGATGTCCAGCAGGGGCACACCAGACAGGAACGCCGTGGTAGCAGCGATCGCTCTGGTCGAATGGGCTCCGGGCAGCGGTCGGTTTGTCAACCAGTGACAATGCATGATGCAGCCGGAGAGCCATCTGGAAATGGAAGTCTTCGATAGAGCCTTCCCTTGATTCACAGACCCAAAGTTCACAAACAGTTGTGACGTCTTCCTAAACTCTTTGTGCGGTCCACGTAGAACTTCAGTGCTGTAGCTACATCCAGCGAGTGCAAAGTCCTCTCGGCCGGTGTCGAAGGCGACGGGAAGAAAACTGGTAACACCAAGGGCTCGTTGGGCATGAAGGAGGGGTGTGTCCTTAGCACCACCCTCGTGTCATGAAAAGTCAAGTATGGAGGCTTGCAAGATAGGGCCTGAATCTCTCCCACTCGTCGTGCAGAGGTGATGGCCACGAGGAACGCTGTCTTCCATGACAGGAACTTCAAAGGCGCCTAATGCATAGGCTCGAATGGGGCTCCCATGAGCCTGGTCAGCACCACATTAAGCTCCCACGCCGGGGCAGGAGCCTTCACCGGCGGGAATGATCGGAATAGTCCCTTCATAAATTCCTTCACCAGGCGATGAGACCACAAGGACGCCCGTCCCGTAGTCCTGGTATATCGGGAGATGGCAGCCAGATGTATTTATATGGAGGCGTGAGCCAGACCAGCTTTGGCCAACCACAGTAGGTACGGCAACACTTGAGGGGCCGTAATCCGCAGAGGGTTAATCTTCTGTGCACGGCACCAGACAGAGAACCTCTTCCATTTATGACTGTAACACTTGAGAGTTGAGGACGCCCTGGCCTTTGCAAGAACCTCTCTGCAAACAGCTGGGATATCGTACCCTCCAAACTCTAGTGCTGCAGGAGCCAGGCCTGCAAGTTCAGCGACTGTGGGTCGTGATGGAGAATGGCGCCTCCCTCTCTGGAGAGAAGATCCACGTCCGCTAGCAGCCTGACTGGCGGTGACGTTGACAAGTCCAGAAGGTCCGGGAACCAGATCTGCCTCGGCCACGCCGGTGCAACGAGGATCATCCTGCACCTGGACTTCTTGAGCTGGTTGATGAGGCGGAGCAGCAACGGCAATGGAGGGAACGTGTACAGAAACAGGCCGTCCCAAGGGAACGAGAAAGCATCGCCCATGCTCCTCGGCTGTGGGAACCTGCTGGCGAACCTCTGGCACTTGGAGTTCGTCGCCGTCGCAAACAGGTCGATCTGGGGTTTGTCCCATCGTTGGAAGAGTCAATCCACTTGATCCTGGCGCAGTTCCCACTCGTGGCACAAGCGCAGCTCCTTGCTGAGTGAGTCGGCGATGGTGTTTCTTATTCCTGGCAGGTGGAAGGGAACCAGAAACATCCCCTGGGCGACGGCCCAGTGCCACAGATCCTGGGCCTCCTTGGATAGGGCTGGGGATCTGGTGCCCCCCTGCTTACGTATGTAGAACATCGTGGTGGTGGTGTCTGTGAAGATCCTCACCCCTTTGTCCTTGAGGGACGGGAGGAACGACTTGAGCACCCAGAACACTGCTCGGAGCTCCAAGATGTTGATGTGAAGAGACCTCTCCTCTGGGAGCCAAAGGCCTCTTGCGTGGAGATCTCCGGTGTGGGCCCCCCAACCATCCAGAGAGGCAGCTGTAGTCACCGTCTCTTGAAACGCCAGGGTTTGAAAGTCCATGCCCGTCGTGAGGTGAGCCCGGGTGCCCCACCATAGGATCGCCAGACGGAACTCCTCGTCGAGGGGGATCCTGTCCTCGAAGCAACCCTTCGCCTGAAACCAGCGGGCGTCGAGGAACTCCTGTAGCGGACGCATCCGAAGTCTGCACAGGGGCACAAGGTAGATGATTGAGGACATCATCCCGAGAAGGGACTTGATAGACCTCACCCTGGCCACGTCCGTGGCTAACATGCGCCACACCTTGCCCAGGATGGTCTTGGTCCTCTCCTCTGAAGGGGAGGCCAATTGCTCCACAGTATTGAGCTTCGCCCCCCAAAACAGAGCTACTTGCCATGGAACCAGGTGGGATTTGGGGTAGTTGATGGCGAACCCCAGCTCCGTGAGCAACCTGACGGTCCTCGCCGTATGATCTAAGGCGATTTCCCTTGACCTTGCCCGGATTAGCCAGTCGTCCAGGTAGAGGTAGACGTGGATCCCCTGCAGGCGCAGCCGCGCCGCTATTGGTGCCAGGCACTGGTGCCAGGCACTTGGTGAAAACCCTGGGTGCCGACTTTAATCCGAACGGTAGGGCTCTGAATTGGTAGTGGCGTCCCTGAAACACGAACTTGAGGAACTTCCTGTGCCTTTTTAGAATGGGGATGTGGAAGTAAGCATCCTCCAGGTCCAACGACGATAGGAAGTCGCCTTCCTCCAGCTATCCCAGCACGTGCTGGATGGTGACCATCCTGAATTTCTGCGCCTTGATGTATTTGTTTAACCGACGCAGGTCCAGGATGGGGTGCCAACCGGCAGTCTTCTTTCTGACGAGAAAGTACCTTGAGTACACTCCAGAGGCCCGGAGCCTCCTGGGGACGAGCTCGATGGCACCTTTTTGAGCATCGCCTTTACTTCCGACAGCAGTTGGGGGACGTGATTCTCCTTCCTGGCCACGGGAGGAATGTGAGGGCACTTATTTTGGGAATCCTCGGTATAGAAAAAATCAGTATCAGTTTCGTTTCTGATCTGTCTTTCTCAGTAGTAACCAATCACTGGTCTCTGGGTCATACTACCCCCAGCCAATGACTGCCCTCTCCCTAAGCCCCGCCCTCGGCAGCCATCCTCAGATTTTTACTGCACGTTCAAGTGTTGGGAGTCCTCGTGCTGTAGCTCTCGAGCTTTTGCTGCGTTTTTGTGCTTTTTTCAGGAGATTTTCTCATTTTTTCAGTTCTACTTCCGATCAACGGTGATCCGTTTTGGAGTTTCTACGCCCCTCAAGGGTGAAGATTTCGTCAAGTTACGCTTTTGGAGGATTCGAGAAGTTCCGAGGCCTACCCCGGACATGGCCCAGGAGAAAGGGAGCTCGACGCACAGGAAGCTGTTCAGGACCTGCCCTGGATGCCAGCTTCAGAACGTTTTCAAGGAGGACGAGCATTCGTTATGCCTCTACTGTCTCCATGAGGACAAGACGCACAAGGAAAAGGACTGCGCGTTTTGTGGGAACATGTCGGAGCGGACCATCAAGGATCGCCACCTCCGTCTCGCCAACTGGTTGGAAGGTAAGAGCCCGCCAGGCGAGAAGAAGAAAAAGAAGTCCAAGCGGTCTTCTAAGTCCTGTGAGGGTGCCCCGGCGACGGGGGCCCAACAAAAGGCTAAGCACAGCGAGTCCGCGGGCACCGGGAGCGCCGAACGATCGGGCTCCTTGGCTGCCAGGCAGGGCGCATCCTCCCCTGCGCCTTCGACCACAAGCCAACGCTCTGGCTCGGGTAAGAGGAAGTCCGAGATCCCGGCAAAGCTTCTGGAGAGGCCCCAGGCGTACAGAAGGTGACGTTGGCCTTAATTCACCCTGCTAAGACCTTGATTGAGGATGTCGCCGCGGCCGTGGCTCAGCCTGTGGAGGCTACACCAGTGGAGGCGCCCTCAGGTACCAGAGTCTCCCTGCCACCGCGGAGGGAGTCGTCTTTCAGGCCCATCGAGAAGAGGGTGGGGGAGGGGTTGGTGGCCGTCGTGGATATGGACACGACCTCTGAAGAGGAGCTCATCCAAGTCGTGGAGGAGGCCCAGCCCATCGGGAGGGATCCCGACGAGGGCGACGACGAGGGCGACGGTGACGCAGACGAGGCTCCTCAAGAGCCCTCACTCCCGTCGTTTCCAGCACCGCAGGACACCTCGGTGGCCATTTTGTCAGCCATCCAGTCCTTATGCTCGGAGATAAGGACTAGGTTGCCCCTCCCCCTGACGGAGGTACCTGAGCCAGACCCGACGGGGGAACCGGAGCCAGGACCTTCGGAGAGCCCACCACTTAAGAGGAGGAGGCCGCATCCTAGGCCTCCTCTCCCGCCTCTGCGGCCTTCTCTGCCTTCCCTCTGGTCCACTACCCACGGGGATGATACAGGCATGGACACGACTATGACGGGTACGGATGACGGAGGCGACGACGGGACGTGTCCCCCGTCGCCCCCTGCCCGGGCGTCCCTGCCCGACGAGATTGGATCCTTCCCTGCTATGATTTTCAGGGCATCCGAGCTCTTCCAGCTCTGCCCCGAAGAAAAGAAGAAGGAAGGGTTCCTTTACCAACGGCGCGAGTCTAAAAGGAAGACGGTCCTCGCCGTACCGCTTCTTGATGACATCTGGGATGAGGGGCTCACCCTCCTCAAGAACCCTGTCACTGCTCCTGCGAAGAGGGACCGGTACGAGAAGAAGTACCGGGTCCCCGACGCTGCCCCCTTGTGCCTTATGGCGCAACCTACCCCGGATTCGGTTGTTTCGGCGGCGGCCAAGAAGAAAGCGGGGGGGCATCGGCCTCGACTTCAACCTCCCAGCCGGACGGCGAGGGTAGGAAGCTGGATGCGATGGGACGACGGGTCATCTCATCTGCAGCGACGACCATCAAGGCGGACAACGCCCTGGCCATCGTAGCCCGCTACGACAGGGAGTTATGGTTCAAGATCGCCCCTCTGTTGGACTTCCTTCCGGACGCCAAGAGGACTGAGGCCCTGGAAATCTTACAGGAAGGTTTCCGTCAGTTGGGCAACGGCGTTTGCCTGAGACGACGAGGATGGCTCAAGGCGACGGATTTCCGCCAGGACGTACAGACCAAGGTTTTGGACATGCCCTTCGATGGGAACAACCTTTTTGGCAAGGCGGTTGATGAGTCCCTTCAGGCGATCAAGACGGACACGGAGACGGCCCGTGCACTGGGTGTGCTCCAACAGCGACGGCTGTCCTTTCGGAGCTCCGGAGGCAGACAGGGTGCCTCCAAGGGAGCCGGCAGCAGCTCCTCTACGTACCGTCAAGCGGCAAGATCTTCGTCGCAGGAGGCCTACAGGGGACGCGGCAAGTCAGGTGGATCCCGCCGTCGTCGCCAAGGTGGTCAAGGAGGCAAAGCAGCCTCCAAGCAAGATTGAACCGACCGTCGGCTCGGGCCCCTGCCGAAGCACCCCGGTGGGAGGCCGGCTGACCAAGTTCGTTGGCGTGTGGGAGTCCATCTCCACCGACCGTTGGGTGCTGGACGCCCTGGCCCTGGGGCACGCCATCGAGTTCCACAAGAGGTGCCCCCGCATTCCTCCCGTGGCCAGGAAGGAAAATCACGTCCCTCAACTGCTGTTGGAAGTAAGGGCGATGCTCAGGAAAGGTGCCATCGAGCTTGTTCCAAAGAGGCTTCGGGGCTCCGGAGTTTACTCAAGATACTTCCTCGTAAAGAAGAAGACAGGAGGATGGCGTCCCATCCTGGACCTGCAACGACTGAACAAATACATCAAGGCACAGAAGTTCCCGATGGTCACCCACCAGCACGTGCTGGAACAGCTGGAGGAGGGTGATTTCCTGTCGTCGTTGGACTTGGAGGATGCATACTTCCACATCCCTATTCTAAAGAGACACCGAAAGTTCCTCAGGTTCGTGGTCAAACAGCAGCACTACCAGTTCAAGGCCCTCCCGTTCGGATTAAAATCGGCGCCCAGGGTGTTCACCAAGTGCCTAGCACCGGTGGCAGCCCCTACCTGGACGACTGGCTCATACGGGTAAGGACAAGGGAGCTTGCCGCGGAACACACTGCGAAGACCGTCCAGCTGCTCACGGACCTGGGGTTCTCCATCAACTTTCCAAAATTCCACCTGGTCCCGTCGCAAGTCGCCCTGTTTCTGGGAGCACAGCTCGACACAGTGGAGCGGCGGGCCTCACCGTCGGAGGAGAGGATAAGGACCATCCTGGGAAAGGTGCAACGTCTGCTGGCCACGGGCATGGCCAGAGTGAGGTCTATCAAGTCCCTCCTCGGAATGATGTCCTCCTGCATTTATCTGGTGCACCACTGCAGACTTCGGATGCGGCCCTTGCAAGAATTCCTTGACGCCCTCTGGATCCAGACGACGGGCAGCTTCGAGGACAGGATCCCGCTCGACAAAGCGTTCCGTCAGGCGATACGATGGTGGGGTGTCCGCTCTCATCTGACGGCAGGAACAGGTTTCCTAGCCCCGGCCCACTAGGTGACGACGGATGCCTCCCTGGAAGGTTGGGGAGCGCACACCGGGGGTCTCCACGCGAGAGGCCGTTGGCTCCCGGAGGAGAAGACTCTCCACATCAACATGTTGGAGCTCCGTGCAGTGTTCTGGGCCCTCAGGTCCTTCCTTCCGTCCCTCAAGGGCAAGGTGGTGAGGATCTTCACTGACAACACCACCACAATGTTTTACATTCGGAAGCAGGGCGGAACCAGATCCCCTGCCCTATCCAAGGAAGCCCAGGATCTGTGGCATTGGGCCGTTGCCCAAGGGATGTTTCTGGTACCCTTTCATCTGGCAGGGATAAAAAACACCATTGCCGACTCACTTAGCAGAGAGCTGCGCTCGTGCCACGAGTGGGAACTGCGCCAGGATCAAGAGGACCGACTCTTCCGACGATGGGGCGAACCCCAGATCGATCTGTGTGTGAGGTGTGTATTAGAGGGCTATTAGTGAAACACCAGGAGGAAGCCGATGCTTGTTCCCTATATCCTTTGTTTTGATTGGACAAGCTTTTCACGTGACTTCACATTGAGCTTCTCGATTCACCCCCGACAGGCAGGAAGATATATACATGATCATACCTCCCTCTTCTTCGTCACAGTACCTAGTAAGGAATCCTACTTGAACACAGACATCCCTCTTCCTCACCCAGTTATGAATAGTAATCTTACTTATATACTCCCATAGCCCCCTTCCTCGTCACAGACCCCACTACCTCCACCCAACTCTTCTTTATCACAGAACTCCACTACGTCACTCTTCATCATCATAGTACTACACTACCACTGACCCACTCTTCATCTTGACAGACCCCAACTACCACCATGCCACTTTTCCTCATCACAGTCCCTCACTGCCACCATCTTACTCATCACATTACCCTACCACCACATCACTCTTCCTCATCACAGTCCCCACTACCACCAACGCAGTCTTCCTTGTCACAGTCCCCCATTACCATGATTCTTTACTCACTCTCCCTCATCAAAGTCACAAACTGCCACATCACTCTTTCTCGTTGAAGCACCCCACTACCACCAATTCTCTCTTCCTTGTGACAGTAGCCCGTACCACCAACTCACTCTTCGTCACAGTCACCCACTAACTCCACCTCACTCTTCTTCATAACAGTCCTCAATAGCTCCACCTCACTCTCCCTAGTCACAGACCCCAACAACCCCATCTTACTCTTCCTCGTCACAGTCCCCTACTAACTTCACATCACTCTTCTTCGTCAGTCCCCCACTAAATCCACCTCACTATTACTTGTGATCTCACACTAACCACCTTTCTCTTTCTATTCACAGCCCACCACTACCACATCACTCTTCCTTGTCACAGTCTCCTACTAACTCCAACTCACTCTTACTCATCACAGTCCCCACTAACTCCACCTCATCACAGTCCCCAAATACACAACTTCAATCTTCCTCATCAAAGTTCTGCACTAACCACACCTCGCTCTTCCTTGTTACAGTACACCATTACTTATCCCTTCTTATCTAGTGGACAAATACTAGATAAACCCTATGTTGCGTAGCTCAAGCACAGATATTGATAAAAAGTTATATGACATCAGTTAAACTTAAAAGAAAATAAAAGACAGAATTACAGGTGGTGGTAGGTATATGTAAGGGTGTAGAAGTAAGGCTCCGAGACAATTGGTGCATATTTTGGGTTATAGACTTTTATTAATAAAGAGAGGGTTGGACAAATGCCTCTATCCCTAAAGCAAAGGCGGGTTTCCCTACCTCAAAGGAAACAAATGAAATTGTCAAGGAGTCCGAAACAAAAAAGTCTGGCGCTGTCGTGTCCCAAAGCCTACTTATGTCCGAATATTCAAATTGGGCTTTATTGCAAGTTGCTCTGCCAGGCGACTCCTTACAATCCCTGCTGATTTCTCATACGAAGTATGTAAATGTTGGCCAAAAAATTATTATTGTATTTTCTCATAGGCTTTCTAGGTGTCGCAGGTCACTGGATTCGGACGGTAAAAAGGCCCTAACCGTCCTTAATAAACTAGTGAAAAATGATGACTCCAGGACTCTGCGCCATTAGGTAAGTATAGGGTTGATTTAATGATCAATCAAACAAACAAACAAATGCCCTCTTCATGGTGATTACACGTGTTTCAGCTCGCCTGAGCCTTTATCAAATCAGGGCCGCAAATAACATGAAAAAATCCATATGACTGTTGTCAGGTGAGTAATAGGTGGGACAAATCCCCAAATTCAATAATCCTTCTGCTTGGAGTCACACGCGTCGGCTGCACACCGACGCGTGTGACTCCAAGCAGAATGATTATTGAATTTGGGGCGAGGGCATTTGTTTGTTTGATTGATCATTAAATCAACCGTATACTTACCTAATGGCACAGAGTCCTGGAGTCATAATTTTTCACTACTTATGTCCCAAACACTAATAATCTAAGATAACTGTGCAAGGATGGTCTCTTCTCAGTTAGTTGTGTTTTCAACCGACAGAAAAGTTCCCAGTTTTGCTGGTAATAAAAGTGATGCAAAATAATGTTCCAAAATACAAGATTCCAGTGTTAGGGTTGTGCTCCTTTCCCTTAGATTTCTTCTTATCTTAAATCACTGGATAGTTAATGTAGAACTGTTTCTTAGCTTCACATCATAGAATTCCTTTTATCTGTCATAGGGTTCTTCACAGTCTTATCCTTAACCTCTCATGTGGGTGCGGGTCTCAGACTTACAATACTTTACACGGCCTGGCTCACTCTCCTGCCAAGCAGGTGTTCTCCCACAGGCTGTCTTCTTTCCTCTCACAGGGTTCCAGACCCTCTTCGCTTTCAACTTTTGTTTCTCATATGAGTGCGGCTCCCAGACTCGCACTGCTGCGTTGTATCCGGTTGGAGCATTCCTCTCCCAAGTATACAGCTGTCTTTCATTTGCTTCAGGGTCACACACCCTCTCTTTTATAAGGGCCCCAGACCCTCTTACTTTGCATTGTTGCGTTGTATCTGCTTGGTTTACTCTCCTGCCAGGTATACAACTGTCTTTCATTTACTTCAGGGTCCCAGGTCCTCGTTTTCAAGTTCCTGAGCTGCTCAACCCGTTGCTCCCCCAGACCTCTAAAAGTTCCCATAGAACCAGCGTACCTGTTCTCTTCCTTCTCAGAGGTACCGTCGGTTCCCGGGCAACATGTCCCTTCTGGAGGTTCCAGTAGTCTTTGGGCGTCCAATGGGGCCTGAACCAGGTCTGCAGTCTGATGCCCTTCTCCGGCATGCGTGTTCTCTCTCTTCAGTGCTTCGCCGGGCTCTTAGACAGAGAAACATCACCCAGCAACACCCAGAATAGTTCTCTCCTGATGGACAATGCTTGTGTTCTCCCTTTCCTCTGGCTCAGCCCAGGTGCTTGCCTGCATGGCTCACACTATTATTCTTTGGGGGATGGTTCTCTCCCTCTCGCGTCCATCCTGCGCTTCGGCTTGAGCTTGAACTAACTTTAAACTCCTGCGTTGGTCTGCTGTATTACTTTGGGCCAATCACTGGCATTTGGAAACTAGACCGCTCGCTCTGCTTCTTGAGAGTGATCCTCAAACTCCTGCCATCTTCTTCGTCATAATACCAGCCTTAAAGCTAGATGTGTGATATTTTGTACTTTCTGGGTTCTCAGTTTTGCCATGTAGGTAAGGTTGCCTGACCTGACAACAAAATATGTCGGCTCTATCCAGGAAGGGGGCAGGAAGATTTAGAGTTGGAGAAGGGGTTCAATATGGTAAAGCGGGGTGATACAGTGTTCTCTGGTGATAGTCGTTCCCAATCCCATATGAGGATTCCTTCCCCCATGTGATCCTCCCTCAGTGCACACTCCCACCCCCAGGGGGACTATTGTACTGTGGACGCACTGCCCTGGCCCCACGGGAAAGGTCTCCCCCTAGTGGAGAAGGGACCACATCCTCAGATTCGTCACAAAGAACATAACAAAAGCCTTGAAATTCAGTGAAAAAAATGTAACTTTGAGGCTCGCATTGTGCAGCCCTTAGGCACCCCGATGACATCACAACTGACATCACTGATTATATCACACATAACATCATTTATGGCATCATGAGTGACATCACTGGTACAGCACATCACACATGAAAGAAACAGAGCTAACATTTCAAAAGCGTGTTTCTGCATGTAAGGGTGGATTCAGGTGCAACTCTTAGTTAAAAAACTGTCCCTGTGATATGGCAAAATTATCTGGGTAAACTTCCCGCACATTTACATTGCTCAATATTTTGCACATGTGCCATTGACATTGAACTGTGTCTGTCACCATGTGACTTTCACTGACAGATTTTCATGCACACTGCCCCTATCTAAATGTGCGGTGACTCCAGCCGAGCATTATAGGCCAAGGTGGGTCCACACTTGAAAATGCTTGCAACATTTACAGCCCTTCCACTTAACCAAACGCTGTACTCATTTAGGACATGCTGGATGACATATGGGAAATTAGGCAGGACATCACCTGCAACCTCCTCAATGGCCTTACTGATAAGTACCACCCATGGGGAAACATTTTTGACTGTATTTGAGCATACAGCACATATGCAAAATAACCTGCCATTTATGAAGCTCTGAAAAGGGTGTCAAGCATTGTAAATAATGTTTGGGGAACTACAGAAAGTTACTCTTGCACCTCGCAATTGACAATTTAGATGCAATATTGGAGAATTCTGCAAGCTTTGGATCTCCAGAGGCTTTACATTACAACTTTCACTAGCCGTTTCAGCGTAGGCAATGGCGAGGATAAATGGGAGTCATAGTCCAAAAAGAGCAGTGGAATGCCGGCTTCAAACCCTGGCACAAAAATTATTATAATTTTTGGCCATCCAGAACATTAACTACCCTAGTCCTGATTTCTCTGTGTCAGCATGACATTAACGTGTTTTTTAACATTGTTGACCTCTGTAGGCGACCAGCCGTAGCCTTTACTATTTTACATGGTCAAGGCTTACCATTTGATTTGCTATAATGACACTAAATTGTATACCATACATTCTAGGCAATGGATTATTCTAATTGATTGCTATTAAATGAAATAAAAGGTATTTCTAAAACATTTATATTTTAAATGTCCTTTAATAAATGCTACAAATGAATGCTCCACAAGTACTCATCTCATACATCTGTACCCATCTATTGTACTATATCATTTTCTTTTTGTTATTGAGTACACTGAAATAACATATGTACAAGAAACTGATCCAAAAATATTTAAACATACACAATGAGTGATTTCAGGTCTGATGTCATATATGATGCCATACGTGATGTCATCAGTGATGGAATCTCTGATGTCATCATTGTGGTCATACGCTGCGCAACAGGGGGTGAATAGTTAAGGTGGGTTTGCTTGAATAGTTTTGTTGTGCTACATTGGCACTTAAAATCTCTTTATCTAAAGTTTGACTGAATTTGAAAGGTTTTGTTGAAATGTATTGTTCACTGTAAATGTTTTCAAACTAAACGTGTTTTCAGTTAGTTTCAAAGGTTTTGTTATAGTATATTTCCTGTGGGTGCCATTAGCCATGGACTTTGGCCGTGCCCACTGTACATGTTGCACCAATAGGTTTTTATGGGGCCCACTAGCCATGGCTGTCTTCAGCCTTGGCCACTGCATAGTTGCACCACAGCCATGGCTTCAGTCATGACAAGTGGCAATGGCCTACTGCTGTGGCCACCGCCCATGTTGCACAAATAGCTTTCTTTGGGGCCCACTAGCCATGGCCTTCATACATGACCAGTGGACACAGCCGTAGGCCTTGGCCATTGTACATGCTGCACCAATAGGTTTCTTGGGGCCCACTGGCTATGGCCTTTCGGCCTTGGCCACTGTACATGTTGCACCAGTAGGTTTCTTTGGGGACCACTAACCATGGGCTTTGGCCATGGCAAGTGGCCACGGCCTTCAGTGTACATGTTGAATCAATATGTTTCTTTGCGGCCTTTGGCCTTGGCTATTGTACATATTGCACAAATAGGTTACTTTGGGGCCCACTAGCCACAGCCTTCCACTGTGGCAACTGTACAGATTGCACCAATAGTATTCTTTGGGGCCTGCTAGCCATTGTAACGCTCACCTGACTCCCACAGAGGTGCTGGCCTGGTTCGCGCTGCTGTGACCTCTTCTAAGGTGATGCGCGGGGTTCGGAAGACGGACTGGACCGGGCCCCCAAATCTGGCTTGTCTGGCTCGCAGAAGTATCCTTCTGTAGGCGAAAATAGGGGATTAACTGTCTGCGGGGTAATGCAATCAGCCTCCCACTTTCCCCTCTCACCCTCCTCGAAACCCTTCTGTGATTCCTCGTAGCGTCTCACCTTAGGGTCTGGAAGGACGAGCTCTCCATCCTGCTTCTGATGCAGGGGCGCGTTGGTATCCAGTTACTTCACTGGATTTTCGGATTGGTGAGAACCAAACTTGCTTGGCTTCCAGGTAAGTTTTTTGATAAGAGGTTCCCCTTGTGTCCATGCATTAATGTACTAATGCTAGTGTCTTTTTCCCCATAGGGGCCGGGGTGCGGAATGCCGGGGAACAGGCACCGACCCGAGATGAGAGGTGAAATCCTTGTAGAAATCAGGTAAGTCTTTAATGAGCGTTTTTTTTTGGTAATGTCTTTTCATTCGCTCATTAACGCTCACGTCTTTTTTTCCCCTTAGGGGCCGGGGGCCGGAAATGCCAGGATGCGGTGCGGACCCGAAATGAAGAGGGAATGAATCAACAGGTAAGTCTTAACATGGAGATTTAGCTTTCCTTATTCCCTTCTCTCTCACCTTTTGTTCTGGTCTTTTTCTCCCTAGGCGCTGGGGCGTGACTGCGAATCCGGATGATCGCTGCTGAACAGGGAGGCACCCAGTAAAGGTGAGTGGAATGCGGTGCTGCAGCGATCGACGCGATGAGCTTTTAAATAAAAGTCTTCCTTTTCAGGATTGTCGGCGAGATGTCTCCGGGATGCGGATTTAGCAGGTAAGGACTTTTCCTTCTTCTGTTCTCTTCTTCTCTTCCTTTGCAGGTGATCCAGGATGCTGGCAGGCGTGGCAGAAGTCAGGATGCAGGAGCAGACACGGTGAGCGTCCAGCTGCTAGATGCAGAACAACGCGAAGCACGTGTGGCTGTTCGGGTGGGGTTTAAATAGCCTTGGAAGAGGTTCCAGGTATGTATCCTTCCTCCAATCAGGTCGTATCCTTCCCCGACCACGCCCGGATGGTAAATTAGTCCCACAGGTAAAGTAGTTCCTTTTAGGCCTCAAGGAGGCCGGGATCCTGCAGCATGGTCTGCATCAGGTAAGTGCACCCAAGCACATCCATAATGAGCCTGGCGCCTATGGCGCCAGGACTGATGTCTTTTATGAGCCTGGCGCCATAGGCGCCAGGACACTGTCCAAAGGGCCCCTATATGGGGTTGCTGGGTCCTTCCTTGGGGACTGGATGTCCGCTTTCGGGGAAGCAGGGCTTGAACCGGCTCCCCCGGAGCGGGCATCATGACAGCCATATCCACTAATTACATCACACATGGCGTCACTAATGTTATCATACATGACATCACTGGTTTGATTAATTACATTTTGAAATATGACAACTCTGTTTTGTTGCATAACATATCTATATATTTCATACTTACACACACAGTACATTGTATTCTGACTTGTTTCTTTAAATGTAGTGTACAGTGCACAATTGTAAGTGCATACAGAGATTATTACAATGAAGAGTAGCATATAAGCATTACGTACTTTGGAAGGTAATCATTGGACTATAAATTCATAATTTATTTTAGAAAGAAAGGAGTACAAATATTAGTAATACAATGGCCATATCTATAATAAAATATTAAATTTTTAATCTTAATTTATTTTCTATAAATGTAATTATGAAGTATAAATACCTGATTTATTTTGTAAATTAACCACACTTTGAATTCTTAGATTCTATACTACCACAATGCACACAGGCACATACTTTCTATTTTCTATTATATGTGATTTTTTTTTTATTTGATAAAACTTGACATTTAAAAAAGAATGTGTTCATGTAATGTTATTACAGTAAGGAGAATTGTAAATTTAAATGGGTACATTTACCATTTTCATAACACTTACTATTGAAAATGTTTCTACTTCTATCTATTCTGATTTTTACTACTATACATATTGTATTATGTTTGAAATACCTGAAATAGATTTACCTCAATCAGGTACTTTCACCTGCAATTAATTATTGTAATTGCTTACCTGAAATTCAAACCTTTTGTATAACGTTATATATTTTTATTTTAAATGTTATAAGTTGATAAGTACTACAAATGAATGCTCCACACGTAATCATATGATACTTCTGTATCCGTGTATTGTTCCATGTCATATTATTATTGCTAAGTGTAATAAAATAAAATATATATCAAGAGGTGAACATGGATATTCTAACTTAATCAATAATGTCATATATGACGTCATGAATGTCATCAGATATTCCATGTATGATGGCGTTAGTGACCACGCCATCAGTGATGTCATCAGAGATGTCATGTGTGATGTTATTAGTGATGTCACCAGTTATGTCATAATTGTGGTCATACGCTGCGCAACAGGGGCTGCATAGTTAAGGTGTACCTGCTTGAAATACGAGTGCTGAATTACAAGGTTTTATTTGCAATAAATTTGATCACCATAGCTCTCTCTTAACTAATGTTTTTTCAATTAATTTCAAGGGTTTTGTTATACTATAGTTTCCTCAGAGCCAACAAGCCATGGCCTTCGCCGTGGCCACTGTACATGTTGCACCAACAGATTTCTTTTGGGCCCACTAGTCATCGCATTGGGCCAGTGGCCATTGCCTACAGTTGTGACCTCTGCACATGCTGCATAGTTTGAGGTCTTACTAGCTATGGCCTTCGGCTGTGGCCTCTGTTCATGTTGCCCCGATAGCTTTCTTTTGGGCCCACTAGCCATGGCTACTGGCCATGTCACACTATTAATTTATTACCAAACACTCATTGCCCCCTGCCCAGTAGATGCAGATGCTGCAGATGTTAAACCTTTTTTTCCTAACTCATTATTCCTTCAATCATTTCACAGTAATTATTTCCAATAACAGGAATTCCTTTGGTAGAGTGGCGGTTCGCGTATTCCCGCAATAACGGGAACAAATTAGACTTAAATAGTCTTCGGCGTCCTCACAGGAACTCAACATGTGTCTCCCAATTCTCCCGGTATTGTGGCGGGTATCATTTGCATCGAGCAAAAAAAGAATGTCAACTTTTCATTTCTGAAAAGTCGCTCTGCTGCAAAGCACCAAGGCAGATACATATATGAAGATTTTAAGAAGCAAAGGGCAACCCTATGTCTCTGTGCAATATTTTAAAAACTACTGGATGGATTTACCCCGAAAAAGTCAAGGAAATTAAGTCAATGCGTTGTGCCCAAACTGTTTCTCATTTGGTTCAAATCTGCCCAGCGGTTTTCGTGCTACGTATGATCAAAAAATGTCCCTTTTGTCTATGGGAAAATGAATGGGAGTAGACTGAAAACTGAGTTTTTATGTTTTCTTAATAACCTTTTTGTTTTTGTAACAAATTGTTCCCAAAATGTCCAGTTTGTAGGGTCCCTTGACAAACCTCTTGTTTGTAAAATTTCATCCAAATCCATTTTTCAAGTCAAACGTTATTAGCTTCTGTCAGCCTCACCAAGGCCGGTATAAAAGGTTTTAAGAAGCATAGGGCACCCACTTCCCTGTCGAATATTTCAAAAACGATAAAATGAATTTACCCCAAACCAGTCAAGAAATGAAGTCAACGTTTTGTGCCCAAGTTGTTTCTTATTCGGTCCAAATCTGTCGAGCGATTTTTCGTGCTATGACCATTCAAAAACTGCACTTTTTCTCTATGGGAAAACTAATGGGAGTAGGCTGAAAACAACAGGTGATCTTTGTTTTCTTAATAACCTTTTCCATTTTCTAACATATTGTTCTCCAAATGTCTAGCTTGTGGGACTCTTGACAAACATTTGGTATGGAAAATGTCATCCAAATCCATCCAGCAAGTCAAAAGTTATTAAGATTTGAATTTTGGGGAAAATGGCAGAATGGCATTTCTGAAAAGCCTCTCTGCTGCAATGCATCATGGGAGATATGGCTAATTGTTTGTGTAAAAGTGCACCCGCTCTATGGCAATTTATTTTTAAAAAAGACTGGACGGATTGCGCCAAAAGAAGAAAGGGTTTCCTTCCAGCCCTTTGTGACCAACTTGCTTCTTATTTTTTGGCGCAAATCCATCCAGCGGTTTGGGCTGTGTGCAGGAGCAGAAATGTGACATTTTCACTATGGGAAGATGAATGGAAAAGTGAAAAACCTTCCCTTTCTTTTATCCTTTAAATGTTTTAAACAGTAACACAGATTTGCACAACACTTTCCAGTCCTGGGCGGCCCGTGCCCTAATATAGAAAAGTCAAACGTCCCCACAGCAGTATTTGTAGGTGTTACATTTATGTCAGCATGCACTACACATACACATATATAGTCATTTTGTTATATGTCTTGAAATACGCTAAGAACGTTATTTTTATCTGATAGGTAGGTTCCAGTGATACGTGTTGTAATGTCATCAGTGATGTCATCTGTGGTATAATCTCTGTTCTCTAGTTTCCAGCAATGAGGCAACAAGGGACTGAGGGAAGCTGATTAATAATGACTGTGACGATGAGGAGGGATGCAGAGTAGTAGCATTGAGCGACAGAGATGAAGAGGGGGGATTCTGGGGCAATGAGACTACGATGACAAGGGGTGATGCTGGAGTAATGAGGGACTGTTAAGCTGCTAAGAGCATAGGGATGCAGGGTTAACCAGGGAGTTACATTTGCATTTCATATACGTTGGAATGTGTTTCTATGTATTTTCTGCCTTTGTTGTTGTAGGGACGCTGGGTTAATGAGGCACTGTGATGAGAATGAGGGACAAGAGGGTAGTGAGGGACTGTGATGAAGGCTGCTGGAGATGAGAGACTGATGAGGATTAGGCAGCAAGAAGGGACTGCAATGAGGATAAGGGTAGCAGGGGAAGTTAAGGATGGTGATGAGGATGGGGAATTCTGGGGTAATGAGGGACTGTGGCAAGGATAAGGGGTTTGTGTTAATGTGGGACCATGATGTGAATGAGGGCTGCAGGAGTAATGAGAGGCTGTGATGAGGATGAGTGTGACAGGCGTAATGATGAACAGTGATAAGGTTCAGGATTGCAGGAGTGATGAGAGACTATGACAAGGATGAGGAATGCAGAGGTAATAAGGGACTGTGGCAAGGTTGAAACGTGCAGGGATAATGGGGGACTGCGACATAAAGAGGGTCGATAACAAGGATGAGGGTTACAAAGGTAATGAAGAAGTGTAACGTAGATAAA
The DNA here is from genome assembly GCF_040938575.1 of Ambystoma mexicanum. Lineage (NCBI taxonomy): Eukaryota > Metazoa > Chordata > Amphibia > Caudata > Ambystomatidae > Ambystoma > Ambystoma mexicanum. The sequence continues at coordinate 964,769,005 of NC_090928.1, read as the reverse complement.
GGTTGCAGGTGTAATGGGGGGAGCATAACGATGATGAGGAATGCAAAGGTAATGATGGACCGTGACAAGGATGAGTGTCGTGGGGGCAATGAGTTATCAGGACAGGGATGCGTGTGGTCTATACAGCCGCCTTAAAACCTGGTATCTGCAGAAATGATTGGAAAAAAAATACCTAATGAGAAATGACTGAATTTATTTGGTCGAATTCATTAGGTATTTGTGTTCATTTTTATCAAAAATAGATGTGGTGTGGGGTGGGGTAAGGGGATAGGTTAAGATAGGGGAGAAGAGGTGGGGCGCATCATTACAAAATAAATTTGATCAAACGAAATGTGGTCTTTTCTCAGTAGGTCGTTTATTTCGATTATTTCACAGTAATCCTTAAAACCCAACTTATCTCAGCTTTTAGAAAGGCAGTGCACTGGTTGCCTGTACGCCAGGCTGGTCATTTATACTGGTATGCTTACTTTATAAGTGTCTATGGAGGTCTGTCAACTCAATATCTATGAAATAAAACAGAATTGTATGAACCTATGTGTACTGAATATCCCCAAAAGAAGGTACTGGACCAGAGGAGAGCAGATAATCTCTCTTATTGCCACTTGTTTGTAGAATGCCCTTTCTTTTAGGATTCAGAATCTTGATTCTTTATTTGCTTTCGAAAAGTACTAAAGACTTATCTTTTCTGTTGCCGGTTACTCTAGCAACATCATTTAAGAGCTGAGCCCAGATGCGGTTTATTCTTTTGAGTTTAGCAGGGTAAATAAACAAACAGAAAAGCTAATACAAAATAGATGTATGCAATCGAAAATGGCCGGGGCAATTTTGTTCTGGGGACGGTGGGGGGTGGGGGGTGTGGGATGTTACAACAGGACCCCCTACTTGGTTGCAGCCATATTGCTGCATTTTTCTTGTTGATGTTTTCAGGAGTGTGGGGGATAATGGTACATTTTTGATTGATTTGTAGGTTACTGGGGGCTGGTGAGCAGTCGGAGGGGGTAGTGCAGGACGGGAAACTGCAGCACAATAGTCCACTGTATCTGTTAGAACAAGGTCCAGGCATGGCACAAACAGACAAGGGACAAGTATAGTTAAAGGGGACGTGTCAGAGTGTGAACCAAGACAGGGGAGAAGCATGCTGTGGGGGGATAACGTGCCAGCATAATGGGGGCCCATTTCAGTGTGTATGGGATGAAGCTTGGGGGCTACCTGAAGGCATGAATATTGGTTGCGTTTTTTATTTCACATGATAGGGAGTTCCTGTGGTGTGCAGCGAGGAGGAAAAAGGAGATGAATAGGGAAGAGGCACAGAGTGGCAAGGGGAGGGATTCTGAGAAGGGTGCTGGAAAGGACGGTGCAAGGTGGGGAGCAGCGGGTGATAGAAGGAGCCAGGTAGACAGGGGCCAGCCCAGGAACAGATATGAAGACCAATAGGAGACGTTTGAAGAGCGACTGGTTGTCAATGGAGAGCCAGCGAGCATAAAGGCGGTACAGTGAGGGGAGATAAACCTGGGAAGGTCAGGGCAAAGCGTGAATAGGACTAGAGGGTGAGGCCCAAGAGGAGCCTCGAGCAGTAGTCGAGTAGACTATCAAGAGCGGAGATGGGAGCTTTAGTGGAAGTATAGGTGAGAAGAGGCTGGGTCTTCATATAAAAGCCAGAGCCCTGTTTTGTTATTAGTTCACAATACACAATCTACACTTGTTCATCATAAACCACACGCAGTCTATGAGTGCAAGATTAGGTTTATTGTGTTCCCTAGTGCAAGGATTATTTGTGGTGCAGAAACATTAAGTTTCTTTATTTAACACAATGGTTTCTCCAGTACCTGGGAGAGTACACTGCAGTTAATTAGTGCATGGGAACCAGGCTCCTCGATTTTCTCTCTTTGCTTTTGTCCTGTTTTTTTATTATAAAATGGGGATCACACTGTGTTTTGAGTATTACCAGTACAGATAACAGTGTGTAAAGCATTATTTGCGCACCCATTAGAAACAGCAGTAACAATGCTGACATACCTAGACGATGTTCGTATGTTTCCATGAATGCAATCTTTCCCTTTATGTCCTCTATGGTCTCCAACACAGGCCTCAGATCAAGTCGATTTTGCTCTTGGTTCACAAGTTGTTCGAGCTGTTTCACTTGTGTTTCAAGCCACGCTGCCTTTTCAATGTGGTTAGCAAGAGTCTTTCCGTCAGTGCGGTTGAAAAACAAAATGAACATGAGGAAAATTGCTATACAAGGTGTTTCATGTCTGCAGAACGTTTTCAGCATATAAGACGTGATTACAACAGCCTGCAAGTACACAAACTGAAAGTACAGGTTGCCTTGCTGGTTTTTTTTTTCAGACACGTCATTTTTGCACGTAAAATGTCACAATGACGTCAAGATTTATAACAGTCAGCACCAAAAATGATTTACCACATTTTCGACAGTGTGAATTTTCATTGGGCAATAGCATGCACAGTGTTTAGCAGTCTTTCTTTCAATTGACATTCCTACTTCATAGCAATAACGCCAGGATGCATGTTAGATTCTGAGGAAAGAGGCCCTACTCAAAAATCAGCCTTGATTGCGTGTAATTTACCTCTTAGTTCTGACACTTTACCTGCACAACTTCCACAAAAGGGTGCACACACTTTCAGGCAAGGAACGGGCAGGGCTGCCATGCTCCTCTTCCTCTGAAAACATCAGGAGAGGCATACAGTCACTCCACTCCACGTACCTAATCTTAGTCTCTACAGTGTTCCTTCTCTTCCCACTTTCCTGGTATCACTAGGAAAATGAGAGTGGCCAGAGAAGTGGGTGAGTCGGCACACAGTCAGAGGTAGGGGGAGAAGAAAGAAAGACACTATGCCAGTCTCCTGCTAGTAGGAGAGGAGAGCAGTGTTCCTGTTTTCCCTTAGCAGTTATCCTGGCCTCTGTGGGGCCTCAAACCCACATCTACACCCACACCACCTCCCAAAATGATGACAATAACCTCTTTGAGTTTTCCACCATAACCATTAAAGAGGTTGAAGAAATAATCTACTCTCTTAAACCGTCCAAATGCCAAGGCGACACTTGCCCAGCCCCTATCATTAAAGATGCAGCCAAACAACTTGCTCCCTTCATCACCTCCCTCATCAACGCATCTTTCACCTCCAACATAGTGCCCAACAACCTCAAGGACTCCTGGGTTCTTCCTTTACTTAAGAAGCCCACCCTTGACCCTAATGTCCCCACCAACTACAGACCCATAACGACTGTACCCTTCCTACTAAAAATCCTCGACAGAGCTGCCTATCTCCAGATACAGAACCACCTTGAGAAAAATAACTTACTAGGACTCAGACAATCAGGATTCCGCCCCAAACACGGCACTGAGACCGCCCTGATTGACCTTAAGACACAGATGGACAACATTAAAGACAATGGTAAACTAGCCCTCCTTCTCCTCCTTGACTTATCGGCCGCCTTCGACCTGGTCAACCACGACATCCTCTGCAAACATCTATCCTCAGCAGCCAAATTTTCAGATAACGCCAACGCATGGATCCATTCCTTCCTTAACAACAGATCCATGAGAGTCTTCGCACCCACAGCCTCTGCCATCCCAGCCCCAGTCACTTGCGGTGTCCCCCAGGGCTCCTGCGTTTCCCCCACTCTATACAATGTATTCACGAAACCCCTCTTTGACATACTGGACCGCTTGGGTGTCATCTACACCAACTACGCAGATGACACCCAAATACTGATCCCTTTAACAGGCGACTACTCCACCGACCTCACTGCTCTCAACAACATTTATTCCATTATCCAAGAATGGATGGCCAAGCATGGCCTATGCCTTAATGACGACAAGACCGAGCTTCTTCTCCTAGGTTCCAAACCCAGACTTAATAAACTCGAAAAACTCTATCAAGCATTCACTATAGACGGCAATAACATCATCGTCTCTAACAGCGTCAAAACCCTAGGAATCTACCTCGACTCCTCCCTCACACTGACAAGACAGATCAATTCCATCTCATCAGCCACTGCTTACACCTGTAAACTCATCAATGCCAGCAGACCTTACCTCTCACCATCCAACTGCATCACCTTAGCCAGAGTAGTCCTTTCCAAAGTTGACTACTGCAATGCGCTATACTTGGGAACCAATCTGAAAAACATCACCAAACTACAAGTCATACAAAACAACGCCCTGCGAGCAGCCCTGAACATACCCAAACATGAACACATCTCGGACGCCAGACGCACCTGCCATTGGCTATCCATACCACAAAGAATTGAATATAAAACCATCTCACTCACACACAAATGCCTAGCTAACCAAGCACCCAGATACCTATCCGACAACCTCAAGCACCACACCCCAGCGCGCCCTACCAGATCAGCTCAAACACACTGCTTAAATATCCCAAGATTTAAGCTCCAAAAAGCAGGTGGCTCCAGCTTCCCCGTGCTTGCCTCCAAACTTTGGAATTCACTTCCACTCGAGCTGAGATCAGAACCGTCCTTTCACAGATTTAGACACAACACCAAAACTTGGCTTCTATCCAAAGAAACTGCCTAGCCCTACCTCACTAGCATGCACCAAGACTGCAAATTTGTAAATATGTAATCGATTTGTACATTTCTGCTGCATTATTCTTGTTGTACTCATTATTCTTGTTGTATTCATCGCAAGCGCCTGGATGCCCTAGGGCCAGGCGGCGCTATACAAATAATAAACTAAACTAAACTAAACTAAATTGCCATTGACTGGAGGTCCAAGGAAATTGGCAGGGCAAAGGCAGCAGTGCCGGAACACAGCACTCAGAGCTCCACTGATATCTGGTAGTACGGTCAGCAACTGGTGAAGCACAGGAAGTTCCCTCCTCAACTGGAGAGGTGCTCCTTTTTCACACAGGTTGCCTCCAGTGCCCCCAACCAGGAAGACGGTCTTCATGCAGAAGAAGTGTAACACAGGTACCTTATCAGTGCGCAACACTGGGAACCTCCAATCTTATCACACCACTGTACACCAATTTGTTAAGATGGATTTCTAAATTCTGACCTTTTGGGCAGAAGTTTAGGAGGCCACCTTCGGTTTAGTGAAACAGGGGAACCTTCCGGAGAAGCAAGACCAATCTAGGTAGCTTGACAGGCGGTGAAGACCAAGTCTCAGGAGGGGTGAGAGTGATGCGAAGCGCACAATGAGCACACACAGCAACGAACCACAAATCACTCTTGGACAAGTGTATATGAAAAATATCTATACATTTATTGTCGGCCGGACCAATAGAGACAAGTAACTTTAGCAATGCGAAAACAGTTATCACACAAAATCCTTTTACTATACTATATATACACATTACGTTTCCTGATGCAATTTAGTGATAAAATACCGCCACAACCTGTAAAGAGAGGGTTGAGTTAGCACTTTAACAGCATTAGGCAATTCTTCAGAGTCGTTCCCTAACTTTCGAATTCAACCATAAGAAGAGGGGTGTCTTGTGCTCAACAGTACAGTTGAGCATAAAAACGCAGTCACGCAGGTGAAGCAAAAAGTGGTGTTTCTTGGATGGGCTGTAGACAGTCAGGAAGCAGCTTGAGGCGATGAAAAATTGGTTCCCACTATTTGAGTAGGCCCTGCCCTTGCCAGCAAAGCAGTGTTCAAATGGCGAGAATAGCTGGGGAGCGCATGTTAATCCAGCCACGTTCGAATATCTTTTAAAAGGATATTCGTACGTACGTCCAGTTTATACGAGGTCGCTATTAGATTAGAGTCCTGCAGTTTCTCGGCTCTCTGGCTCTAAGCGGCTGCAGGGGAGAATGATCATCTGTGACGGGACAGTTGCCTTTTCTCAGCTGTCAAGGAGGTATGAAGAAAATTATGGTGCAGCAGGCTTCAGGGCACCGGAAAGCAGAACAGCAAGGGATCTACAGCGACCGTCACCAACAGGTAGTAACGCAGGAATCGGGTGCGGGCAGTATTACGCACTCTCCTAATTTGGGACCAAGAGGAGCTAGGCCTACGAAATTTGGCACGAGAATGCACAGGACCGCAAGCAAGCGATGTCCCAAGTCTCAGGTTTGCAAGACGGCAGCAGTTCTGCGGAATACCCTGAGGTAGAGCTGGACAGTTCACTAGATGGCACAGGAACACTTCTGAAGGGGCTCATTCAGTGGGTAAGCAGGGGGCGCCGAGAGTAGTTGTTCCCACTACTGCAAAGAGGAGAAGCACCTTGGCAGGCCTTATTGATCGAACAAGAAAACAGAGGTCCAATGGGACAGCAGAGGGCAAAGGGCGCCAAAGCCTTTCAAAGCATCTCCAGTGATTTCACAAGTCTGTATCTTCGTGAAGGAGACTTGGCTCCTTCTGTAGTTCGGTGAGAACTCAGGTGATCGACCTGGAATGGATGCAGAGCCCCTTCTTTTATCCAAGAATAGCTTTGCACAAAAATCAAGGACTTCCAATCGAAGATCTGCTCTCTTGCAGGCGTGGACCAATCATGAACCACAGTGGTCTCAGTCATTCAGCCACTCCAGACATCCTGATACCAGTAGTGTTGACTGGGATTAGGCTGTCCCAACCCGCTTCCTGTGCACCCACACGTGACAGGCAGAAGCCTGCAAAAGAGATCGTTTTTGTTTGTGGGAGGCTGCATGCCCAAATAAGGAAACCCGGGTTACTCGACCTAGCTGAAGGCAAGGGCCAAAATGGCCATGGGACAGAACAAAAGACTTTGTGGCTCTTACCATTTTCGGACCTGGCCACAGTCTTTAACCAAACGTGGTAAACACGATATGATTCAGTAAAAAGAAGCGAACCATTAGAAAATGTAACTGCTGCCACCAGTTTGTCCCAGGCACACTCGTACAATCACCAAAAAATCCTTTGAGGGTGTCTAGGGCCATAAAACAAAAAGGGACCCCAGCGCACGGTACTGGAAGGTACATTGTGCACTGTTAAAAAGTTACCAAGAAATGGCAACTTAGTCAAAGACTAAGCGAAACAGTTTCCCAGTACTGACTGTCTGAAGGATATGTCAGTTTCTCTATAACAAGTGAGCAAAAGCCAAGGGGAGTTCGTCTGAAGGCTGGACTAGACTGGAAAAAGTCAGGACAGGAAAGCCAAACAAAAGCAAAATATTTGGGGGGGGGGTCCATAAATGGATGGAAAATTGCACATAAATGAAATTTTACCTAACACTGTTCCAGGTGAGCAAGCAAGCTGGGGATGGCGAAAGACTTCGGTGGAGTACCTCTATACCATATTTTGGGTCAGAAGGTTATAGCAGGCAGTGTTCTCCAGCCTCCGGCGTACCTCTAACCTGTTCCCCCAGCTCTTCACATAGCTAAGATCCCTTAATGTGATAATTTATGAAAATAGTACTATATATGCACCAAACCTTCGGGGTAACCTCTTATTAGTAAGAGATAATCTGGCCAATAAGAATTTGATTTATAATTACATTCAGCTCTCATTTCTTTGAGCACTATTGTTGGCTATCCCCTTCTGTACAGAGAGATAATTCCTTGGTAGTTGTTGGCTATCCAATTTAATCTCAGCCTTGCATCTAGTGTAATTGAAATTTCAAATCTTTTGTGAAAAGGCTGCCGATGGGTTACACCAACATGAGGTATGGGATAGCCCTATTGATTCAATTCAAGCTGCAATCATTCCTCCTGGTAAACGGTATGTCTTAACCATTTGGGAAGATAAGGAGTTACGGACATGTATTACAGAGAATTTTAAAAAGGATTTATATGTCAATTTACCAGTGACCAGTGTTTACGTTGATGAAAGGTATGATTACAACAAAATCCCAAAATAACTAGGGTATAACAAAATCGTACCGAGGTTTGAATCTCGAAATTGCAGGGAATAATGCAACATTGCAAGTTGGATTTATAATTGAAAAAAAGACAAAAAAAGGGCTCAGTTATAAAAAGTATAAAAAGGAGGGATTAAGGGAGTCTTCTGGGGTCGATAAGGGAAGGGGGGGGACGGGGCTTACCCACCAGTTGAAAGGTACTTTTTAGGTCAAGTGTAGGTAGAATGTATGCTAGGTTAGGTAAATGAAAATAAACGACTGTATAAACCTTTGTACAAATTGAATTGTTGTAATGTAAAATCCACTAGATAGCACTGTGAGAGCAAAGATATTTTTATTTTATTTTAAATTTGTAAAGCACACTAGCAGCCCAGAGGAATTGAGCCGCTGTTGCAAGAAAGCGTCTTACTTACAAGGAGAGAGTTTTGTTCATGGTTACAGTGAGCTTATAACCTTACATGTATATGTAATTTGTTACCTGAGGTGGTTACAGGTTACAGTATCATACAACCAAGGTGATAGTTTCACTGCAGAAATAGTAGCATATAGCACAAGCGACAGCTATGCAGCAGTGCGGGGGCACTGTTATACAAACAGCAGAGTTTTTATAGCTTTCCGGAAAGCTAGGTGTGAATCTATGCTTCTGAGGTAGGGTGATAGGGAGGTCTAGTGGGTCACAGCCATGACAGGGAAGCAGGAGCCTCTTGCGGGAACCCTCAGCGTCTTGGGAATAGTCATACGGTTGGTGTATGCGGTTCTAAGTAGACTCCCAAGATTTTGACCGCTTGGGAGACAGAGATTTGAGTGTCGTCAATCGTGAAGGCACTAGACTGTTTGTCAAGCTTCTTTAGGGTTAGGGGGGTTCTGTTAGCAGTAATTCCTTTTTACACCATTCAGGCACAACCAGTTTTCTGCCATCCATGCTTGGATTGTGGAGTAGATGGAATTGAGGGTTTCCATGTCAGACTCATAGTCGCCGGTGAGGGGGATGAGGACCTGCGTGTCATCAGCATAGTTGGTATATGTGATGCCCAGCGCATCAATAATGTTGAACAGTGGGGGATTCCCAAGATGGCTGTGATGCTGTTAACACCGTGACCACCGAGCTCCTGATCCCCAGGCCCTGCAAGCATACATCTTGTCCATGTAGCCCTCCCCAGGCGGCAGATACAGAAGGCGGGAGCCCCCGAGGCGACAAGGGAGCAGGGTCTGACGACCTTCACCCAGGACACAGACGTTGGGGACCACTGGTCCTGTGAGCGGGGCCGGCCTTACCTGCTAGGTGTGCAGACAGAAAATTCCTGCGGTAGTCATCCAACGGCGGAGGAAGAGGGGGTCGCGCCGCTGGGGAAATCCATTGGACTGTGCCTTGAGGACCTGGGGCGCAGCATGACCCTGTCCCCCCGTGACTTCCCTCCTTCGCCTTGTCGGCTTCCAGATCTCGGACGACAGCGGAGGGGACTGGAGGCACTCCCCGACTCAGCCGGCGAGGGATTAAAGCCGCAATTGCCCGGGCCGCGGCTCCACCCACACCTTCAGCGGGGAGTGAGAGGAAGCCAGCGGGGACTGGAGCCGGGGCTGGGCACCTCTCAGCGCTGCGCACACCAGCAGTGGGGGGAGAGGAGCAGCTAGCACTGGAGGGGGAGTCCCTGTGGGAGTCTCAGCCCCCTGGGGAAAGTGGCTCGCCCCTCCGCTCTGGCCCACTCGGGAGACATCTACAGGCCGCGATCCTGGACCTGGCGGTGGGAGGCCTCCTGACATTGATGTCATTGCACCTTGTAATTGTTGTAAGGTGTGAACAAACTATGACCTTGTGGGGGGGGGGGCGGTGGCTTTTACCCACTAGCATCCGCGGGAAGCACCTCCTCCAACTGCCTTGCATCGGATATTGCCCCCTCCTGCTGACTGCCTTCCCTTGGGACAGGATCTCCTGGGAGCCCTGCGAATTGAGAGAGTGGGAAGGGAGCAATTTGGAGGGGGAGGTGGGAGGCGCTTGGGAGGAACGGCGACCCCCCGTCCCTGAGACCCCCACTCTTTCCCGGGGGCGCTCAGGTTCTGCATAGGAGATTCCATTTGCCTCCCTTTTTGGATATCATACGGTGCCACATATCATCTCGGCCCCACAGCATTCAGAACGGACTTCCACTGCCCAGGGGCCTGCCTTCACCATCTCCTGCAGGCTCTGTGAGGCCTCATCTACAGCGGCAAGCTTGGACTCATCCGGGGGAGGGTGGTGGCGCTTAGAGGACCACCCCGACCACTAGCACCCACGAGGTGACTCCCACATCAGCGCCTATCCATACTCATCCAGTGCTGTGGGCGGTGGTGGAGATCACTCCTCCTGTGGAGGACCGGTGAAGCGCCCCCTTGGGGGGTGGACCACGGGCCCGTCCAGGCGATCTTGGAAGTGCGGACACTGAGCTCAGCTCCCGGGGTCGCCGGCACCATGTCAAAGAATAAAGCCAAGGATACGCAACCCCTTCAAAGACCCCCGAGGAGAATGCAGGAGAATACATTGACCAAGATATGGGCTACAAGGAGGACACCCAGGCAACATCCCCTAACGAGTGGCCCACGGGGGCCCCTCGGCGGACCTGGAGGCTCCAGAACAACCACCCATCACTCAGACAGCGTTGAAGCTCCTCCTGGCAGACATAGGTGAAAAGATTACCACAGCTGGCCAAAAGCAAATGGACGCTCTCATGGAGAACTTGGCGGAGGGTCTCCAGGAGATCAGAAGGGACACCAGCAAGATAGAGGAAAGGGTGGATACAAAGGAGAGGGCGATTCAGGATATCGCTGAGGACGCAAGGAAGACGGACTCCCTCCTGGAGACACTGGCGACAGCGACGCATAACCTGGAGCTCCAGGTAGAAGATCTAGAAAACCGGTCTAGGCGCTCGAACATTCGGATTAAGGCGCTTCCGGAGGACACCCAGGACTAAGATCTCCCCCAAACAGTCAAGGGCATTTTTGTGGACCTCCTGGAGGCGACTTGGACGGAAGACATTGTCTTCGATAGGATACATAGAGTAGGTCCCAAGCGAACAGAGCCAGGCGCTAGACCCTGAGATGACCTCGTGGCCTTGCACAGCTACTCATTGAAGGAGCAGATCCTCTCGGCAGCACAGAAGGCAGGCAGGCTCACCTATAATGGGGCGGAGATATCTCTGTATCAGGATCTGGTGCAAGCTACATTAAATAAGCGATGAAGAATGGGACCAGTACTTTCCCACTTGCGAGCCCAAGGCATTCGCTACAGATGGCTCCATCACTTTGGCCTGGCTTTTGAATGGAAAGGGAAACCTCAGAAGATCACTACCTGTGAACAGGGTCTCGCCTTGCTGGGGGTGGAGGAGGGCGCTATGCCATCATCTACTCTGCCTCCTCCCCAGAGACCCACCCGTAGAGAGTGGGAATGGTCCACGGCCCGGTCCAAGAAGTCGAGGAAAAACGAAGTTGCTCCCGAGGGGCCCATCGCCAAAGAACGGACAGCAACCGTAGAGGTGACTGACCCTTCACGGAGAGCGAGGTTCTGTACAGGACCTGGCTGACGGTCCAGGAAAAGGATGCCTGGGAAGGGCATAGAAGAAGTAGGTTAATATGATTGGCATGGTCAAGTTTATCAGCAACACCCGCAAAGGTCTTAAGGGGGAGGGGCTCACATCTTGGAAAGGGACTGGGAGGTTCCACGTTGGAACAGTTGGGGGGGCATTCGATGGGGCGACTCTCGAGGGTCTGATTCGAGAGGGGCTGAGGCCAGTCATCCCACACTGCCAGGGGGGAGGGAGGGACAGAGAGGGACAGGGGGGGTTGGGGAGAGCCTGTGTCCTAGAAGCGAAACTAAGGGTCCTACAGCGCAATCAGAAAGGGAGAGCCCAAGAGAGGGGGAGGGTGTCTAAGCAGGGCGACTGGGAGCCTGGTCACTCCCATTTGAATTGCTAAGCCTAGCCAACGCATATTGAGGATCTTCTCCCTCAATGTAAACGGCCTCAATTCGCCAGTCAAACGCAAGAAACTAGAGTGCTATATTAGGCGCGAACGGCCAGACATTGTTACGCTCCAAGAGACCCATATCCGCACAGCGGACTGAGGAAGGGTGAAGATTTGGGGGTACTCCAGGTCACCGCAAGCGACTCAATCTGAAAAGAAAGCAGGGGTCCTACTGCCCCTTAGAGACATGCTAGATCTACATATCGCATCCCCTCACGGTGGCAACGATATATGCCCCAAATACAGCGCACGAGAGGTTCCTCCAATGCTCTCTGGGAAGGCTTGAGAAGTTCGCCAAGTCCCCTATTATTCTCACTGGCAATTTCAATATTGCTTGGGACCCAGCGAAAGACAGAACGGCAGGAGGGGCGGGACCACAGGCTAGACCATTCCGCGACCTGAAGGAGAGAATCAGTAACCTGGCCCTTGTTGATGCGTGGCGACAGATAAGGGGCTATACCTGCTATTCGCATTCCCATCAGTCCCATTCAAGAATAGATTACATTTGGCTGTCAGCCAACCTGTTGGGGAGGGCCCTAGATATCTCTATGGGTATCACAACATTGTCTGACCACGCCCCCTTGACTTTATCCCTGAATGCGAAGGGCAGACCCTCGGGGTTGTGGAAATGGCGCTACCCTATTCCCCTTTTTAAAGATCAAGTATTGGCCCGAGAGGTGGAGGAGGAAATAGAATGCTTCTTTGCTGAGAACTCTGCAGGGGACACCTCGCTCCAGGTTCGGGAGAGGGGCAATTATAGCGATTAAGGCAAGAAGGGAAAGGGAGTTGAGAATAGAGGAGACGCGCCTACAAGAGGCACTCGGGGGCATAACCACCAAAATGGGAAGAAATGAGACCTAGGCTACCAAGAGGGAGAATAGGACAGTGCGGGGCCAGCTGGACCTGATCCAGACTCGGGCTGCGGAACGGAGTCTGTTACATCTCAGGCAGAAATTTTACATTAAAGCTAATAAAGCCGACCGGCTGCTTGCGAGAATGCTTAGAAAGGATCAGAAAGACAAGACAATACTTAAAATTAAGGTGGGGGGAGGGGCCACCAGCACCAAAAGTGAGGACATCTTTAGGGAGTTTACCCGATTCTACTCAGCCCTGTATGCGTCCGACACTCCTGCGCAGGCTTCCCAATTAAATTACTTAGATAGAGTTACCTTACCCCGCATAACGCAAGAAAAGAGGGAAACTCTGGAAAGGGCCATCACAGAAGACGAGGTCAGGGATGCAATCAGAGCTCTTCCTAATCTTAAATCGCCGGGTCCGGACGGCTACGTGGCGGAATTCTATAAATTGCATAGGGAAACACTTGCCCCTCTCTTATCTATCCTCGAAGCGGTATGATCCAACCAGCTCATAACAGGACCCCCTTTCGCAGGGGAACAGCACAAGATTGCAGCCTTTGCTGATGATGTGATACTATCCCTGACCAGATGGAGTATGGCCATACTTGCAGTAGAAGCGGAGATAGCCCGGTTTGGTAGTGAACTACCCGCCCCTGCTGGAGAAACTAAAGAGCAAGATGATAGACTGGGGCCCCCTAGCTGTTTCCTGGCTGGGACACATTAATACTCTAAAAATGACTGTACTCCCCAAGCTCTTGTACTGCTTCGTGGCTCTGCCGGTGAGAGTTCCCCCGGATTTCTTCAGGTCATTGAACAAGATCACTAGCAGGTTTGTGTGGGCCAACAAACACCTTAGGATAGCGGCTAAGGTGATGAGAACTCCTACGGAGCGCAGAGGTATGGGACTACCCGACTTCAGGGTATACTATAGGGCGGCCCAGCTGAAGGAGCTTCGGGACTGGCAAAAAGACAACCGGGGGAGAGTGTGGAGGCCCATGGACGGGGCGGTACAGGGGGAGGACCTCGAAAGGGTTTTGTGGAAGCCGAAACCGGACAGGCCGATCCGCATGTACTGTAGCACAATCTTCGCTCTGGTTGCCAGTACCTGGGACGAGGCGGTGCAACGGGCCCTCTTAACCACACACCCATCCCCCTACACTCCTCTGTTCAATAACCCGCAGTTTACACCTGGTCGCATCGCTACCGCCTTTCAAGCGTCAGGGGGGATGCAGAATGTTACGGGACATGTTCGGGGGGGGTCAGGTAAATAACTTTGAGCAGTGTAAGGCAGACTTTAATCTGGGTGAAGGTGAAAGGTTCTGCTACTGCCAACTCCAGCATTGGCTCAGCCATCCTACCGCAAAGCACGCTGCAACCCGACAGCTGACCCCCTTCGAAAAGTATCTCAATAGGGAGTCAGGGGACAAGCATTTGATCACAGCCCTATATAGGCGTTTGAAGGCAGGAGAGGATCCTCCTCTGCAGTCCTACATGAAGAAGTGGGAATTAGCTACGGGGGCCGCAATCAGCGGTGACGACTGGTGTTGGCTATGGAAGCAGATACCAAAGTTAATAAGATCTCTTCAAATAAGGGAGACGTGGCTGAAGCTGCTCACCCAGTGGTACTTGACTCCCTCCAGACTTCACAGAATGTACCCAGGACCTCCCCCCTCTGTTGGAGGAAATGTGGTGCAGAAGGCACGTGGGAGTATATATGGTGGGAGTGTCCGAAAATTGAGAGCTATTGGGCCATGATCGGGGTCGCGATTAATCAAGTTCTGGGCCTTGATCAAGGGGGCAACAAAGGTCTCACGATGCTGTGCCTGGGAGGGTCTCTGGTGGCAATCAAGACTAAGGTGGGTCGTAAGCTCTATGTAATAATAATGATGATGGCAGCGGCAATGGCACTAGTTTGCAGATGGAAATCAAAGGACCCGCCACAGGACCATGAATGGGTGGCAAAGATAAGGAATTTATTGGCACTTGAGTGGCTCACATACTCAATTCAGGGGAGGATCTAAGATTCAGGTCGGACTGGGCTTTCCTATTGGCCTATCTGGTCGATGGTAAGAGGCAGCGTTGGTGCCCCCGGAGTATGAGACTCTTGGGCATAATAACAGACACCCCCGGTAACAAAGATTCTTAAAGGGGCCTACCCATTTCGATCAGTCTATTCTATGAATTCACGAGTGGGGAGGTGGGTGGGAGCTGACCAACTAAGAAGTGCTGCAGCACTGGACTATTCTTGAACTCTGGGCTGGGTTGGGGCTTCAAGGGGGGGGAGTTGGGGTTATGTTCTTCCTTGTTTGATTTGAATATGGAAATGGCAATAAAATGTAATTGAAAAAAAAAATGTTGAACAGGGGCCTCGTGAACAGGTTGTAGAGGGTGGGTGATGTGCAATAGCCCTGTGGGACTCCGTATTTGATGAGGCTCGGGTGGGCGCAGGCTTGGTCAGAAAAGACTTTCATAACTCTTTCTTGGAGAGAGGAGGTGCTCCAGGCTATAGCCTTGGGGAGAAGTTGGCAGCGGAGGAGCGATGGTGGCAGAGGGTTTTGTGGTCCACCAAATCAAAAGCCGCTGACAGGTCAAGGAGCAAGAGAAGAGCTGGTTTGCCTGAGTCTCTGAAATGATCCATTTGATTTTTTAGGTTTAATAGTGCGGTTTCGTGGCCAGGACCGAGGCCAGCCTGCCGGAGACCGAGAAGGTTATTAGCCTCAAAGAATTTTTGTACTTGCAGATAGGTTGCTTTGTCGAGGATTTTAAAAAGAAAATGTACTGTGGTGCCAGGCCTGTAGTTCGCTGGGGTGGTTGGGTCGAGTGCAGGTTTTTTAGGAGAGGGCGTACCCATGCTCCCTTGAGGCATGTTGGGACATGGCCCGTGGCGAAGGAGGCATTGATAAAAGCTGTAAGAAAGGGGTTATGGGTAGAGGCACAATCTTTAACGAGTTGAGCAGGGCAGGTGTCCCCTTTACAATTGGAGGGTTTGATGGACTTAAGGAGGGAGATGACGTCCTGTTACGTTCATTTCCTTGAAGGCAATGGAAGGGGAGTCACTGGAGATACTGCTGTGGAAGTTAGCTATTTAGTGGTTGAGGGCCTGTTGGTGGGCGAGGATTTTACTTTGAAGGGTGTTCAGCTTGTCTAGCATGGCGGATTGGATGCTGGTGCACCAGTCTTCGTCTTTGGTGAAAATAGACAGGGGAGTGGGCATTTCCTGCTCCCTAAAAATGGCAAAGATCTCGTTGGTATCTTGTTTTTGCGTTGGCTATCTTACTGTTGAATGAGGTGGCTTTAGCTCTAATTATAGCTCATTTGTATTCTCTGGAAATACTTAGGAATGCTTGTTTGAATGAGTCACTAGGGTTGGCTTTCCAGGAGGTGTGGGCTGCCCTTTTCCTAGTGCGAAGCTCAAGAAGCTCAGAGGAGAACCAGGCATTAGTGTGCTTGTTGTGATTGGCTTTCCTTTGGATGAGCGGGCAATGTCGTCTACCGCTTGGGTGATGATGGTGTTGAAAGTACATGCAAGAGTTTCAGGGTCTCTGTAAAACGGGGGTCTGAGGGCAGGCACCGAGAAGTAGTTTGTGAGCCTTTCTTTGGTGAGCTGGCGGGAGCTCCTAGTGAGGGCAGGGGTCAGGGGAGTCTCCTGCTTGGGTGTCCCCTTGGCGGTGTTAAGATCAAAGAAGATGGCATGGTGGTAGGACCAGGGGATGGGTGAGATGACAGTGATCATGAGAGGGCAGTTGTGGTGGGCAACCCAGTCAAGGGTGTGTCCTTTGATGTGGGTGGGCTCTGTGTTGGCCTGTTTGAAGCCCAGGGTGGATAATGCTTTATCGAGTGTGGCTACTTGGAGGTCGTTGGGGTAACTAAGGCCAAGGTTGAGGTCTCCTAGAAGGATGTTTTTGTGGATTTCTTTAGATTGTCAAAAAGGGTGTGCGTGAGGGGATCTTGGAAGACTGTGACTGGCACTAGTGGTCGGTAGACGATGTGGAGGGCAATATTGCAGTTAGGGGAGGACTTGACCCTGAGGAGAAGGTAGTCACTATTATTCCCCAGTTCCCTTTCCACCTTTCTGATCAGTATGGTCACTCTATCTATGATAGCAACCCCTCCTCCTTTCCGGAAGTGGCGGTCTTGCCTGAAAATAGTGTAACCGGGTGGGATAGCTAGGGCAGGGGCTGGGCCGGACGCTTCATGGAGTCAGGTTTCCCTGAATATTAGTAGATCATCAAGATTGCAGCTGATGATTAGGTCATGAAAGTCGAGGGCATGGGCCGGGAGCGAACAAGTGTTGATAAGGGCGCAGCTTAGAGGAGGGGTAGGAGCTTTGCCGGGCTTGGAGAGGGGCTGGGAGTGGATGAAGGGAGGAGGGCCGGCATCAGATTCCGCAGTGGGTAGTGGCGTAGATGCAGACATTACAATGACATGGGCATAATCAGGTGCATGCATAGCAATATCCACAATAGGTGGGAGCATGGATGCATACGAGGCAGAATCATGGGCCAGGACCTCATGGGTATTCGCAGGCATGGCAGTAATAACAGTAGGTGGTGGCACGGGTGCATACAGTGCAAAATCATGGGAAATAGCTCAGGCATGGTAGTCCCAGCAATCGGAGTGCGTACGGGTGCATAATCGTGGGACAGGGCCTTGTGGGTATTTGCGGGGGCAGTCTGTGCTGAGATACTAAATGTATGTGTATATTAGGCACCTCTCTCCTGTACTCCCTGCTCTTCCTCTAGCCCTTCTTTGGCCACCTCTCCTCCCTCCTTCTCTGCCTTTCCCCTGTTCTCCCCAGATGAGGTTTCTAGACAAGTCTGATCTATGAAAGTCTCATAAAAACAGGATCATCCCTGTTCGTCTAAAACCATCAAGGACCACATTGACTCCCTGGCTCCTGCTCTGTCTGACTTCTACAACCACTCCTTCGCCACGGGAGTCTTCCCGTCCCCCCTGAAGCACTTGCTTGTGCACCCTCTTCTCAAGAAACCCTGCCGACCCGTCCGTCCGGTGATCGCTATTTTGGGGGATTGCGCCCTGTTGATTCTGCGGGTTGTAGTGGGCTGTTGATAATTTGCCATTATCCATTTCCCAGAACTTTGCCCCCCCCCCATATTGTTGGAGTGTTGCTCTCATATAGCCCCAGTCCAGCCTATCAAAGGCCTTATGTGCGTCAAGCGACACCACCGCGAGTTCTTCTCCAGTTCTGTTGGCTATTTCGATGATGTTAATGGCCCGTCTGATGTTGTCATGTGTGCTGCGGCCAGGGATAAAACCCGTTTGGTCCGGGTGTATGAGGTCTGGGAGAAGAGCGGCAAGTCTGTGTGCCAGGAGCTTTGAGAAAATCTTAGCGTCTACATTTAGTAGGGCGATGGGACGGTACGATGAGCAGAGCTCCGGATTTGGTCCGGGTTTTGGGATCAGGACAGTGACAGATTCTTCCATGGAGTGGGTGACCGAGCCCGTCACCAAGAAGGTGTTAAACAGAGAGGCCAGATGCGGGGCCAGGATGTAGCTGTATTTCTTATAAAATGGTGCGGGGAATCCGTCTGGGCCTGGAGCTGTATTTTTCATAGTTTTGATCACCTCGGCCACCTCCTCCGCAGAGATGGGATCCTCTAGGGCATCCATTTGTGGGTGGCGGCTTCGGGGCTGTTTGCAGGAATTCAGCAATTAGATCCTCCCCCGTGGGTTCCCCCGACATCACCTCCCTATGGTGGTCGGTCATGATGGCTACCTTTTCGGAGTCCAGGCAGCGGGGTATCCCCTCTCGATCCCGAAGGACTGTGATGGTGTTCCTGGTGTGCAATTTCTTCAGTTTATGCACAAGCAGACGGTTGGCCTTACTGCTATTCAGGTAGTAATATTGCTTTGTAAAAGTTAGAGCACAGGCCGTCCGATCCGCCAAGTGCATTTCGAGGATTAATTTTGCTTTGCGGAGCTCACTCCATGATTTAGTCGACTATCTCTTCTTATGGGTTGCTTCTCTCTCTGTAACTGCCCTTTCGAGTTCCTCTAGTCTCAGCTGATGCCTGCGTTTGTGTGCTGCCGCGCAGTTCATGGCCACTCCTCTGATGACCGACTTCATGGCATCCCATACCACCGCCTCTGTGGAACCTTTACCCGCGTTCTCTGTGAAGTAGTTAGTCAGGGCCTCCGAAATCTCCTGGCTGTCTGCTGTGTCCGTCAGGAGGTAGTCTTGCAGCTTCCAGGTTCTCTGTGACGGATCCGGTAAACCCTCTGTTTGTAGTTGCGCCACCACTGGGGCATGGTCCGAGATGATTCTCAGACCTATATGGATGTCTGTGATGCAGGGGAGCAGGGCGCTCGAGAACAGGAGGAGGTCAATCCTCGATAGGCCCCTGTGGACATGTGAGAAAAAGGTGTAGTCCCTTTCTTTGTCGTTTGCTAGTCTCCAAGCGTCGATCGTCCCCATTTCCCTCAGGAATTCAGCTAGTCCCAGTGCTTTTGAAAAGTCTGATCCACTGCAGGCAGGGATTTGTCGATCGTGGGGTCCGGGGTGAGGTTGAAGTCCCCCCCAATTAAAAACTTCCCCTCGGCAAAGGTGCTTATCACTGGGAGCACCCTGTGTAAGAAACGCTCCTGGGCCTCGTTCGGGCATTAGATGGCTGCAATGGTGATCGGTAATTCGAACAGGAGTCCCTTGATCAGCAGGAATCTACCGTCGGGGTCACGTTTGACTGTGACTTTGGTTGTACCACCGCTTCACTAAGCAGGATTGCAACCCCTCTCTTTTTCTTGCCACAGGTTGCAAAGTATCTCTTGGGGAATCTGCTGTACCTTATTCGCTGCTCGTCTGACGCCAGGAGATGGGTTTCCTGGAGACCTACTATGTTCGCCTCCAGTTGGGCTAGAAGATGTTCCACATACTTTCTTTTCCTAGGGGAGTTCAGGCCCTGGACGTTCCATGTGATCATGGGTAGGTTTGAGGTGGGTGGCCCCATTTCTGAGGATACGGTTGCTGCTCCTTATTGCTGTCTCCCTTCCTTCTCTGCCACTTTGTGTGGGTAGTTGTCATCGTGTCTGCCCTCCGTGTGGCCTGGCCTTTGCTGCTAGCAGGTGAGAACTGAAAGTGTGTTACGTTCATTGGTTTGCTTGCATAAATTTCACACTATGATGGGGGACGACGGCGACGTCCGGACCAATGGGTGACGGTTTATGGCATCGCGGCTCTGTAGGTCGCCTTAACTGTCTTTGCTGGATCGTTTGCTCTTTTGTAGGGGGCCTCTAATTCTCCGGCACCGGCTCTCGACACGTGACCAGGCCTGGTGGGGGTCCTTTCGTTCCTCCTGTTCAGAGGGCGCCTCTTCGTTGTTGTGTCCCTCCTCACCATCTGGAAGCAATAATTTTTCTGCTTTGTGGGTGTTGCGTATATGGCGGGTGCTCCCGTTCCAGGCGAAGATTAAGGCAGTGGGGAACCCCCAGTGGTAAGAGACACCTTTCTCCCTTAGCCATTCTGTGACTGGCTTCAGTGCCTTCCTCTTCGCTAACGTCACCACCACAAGATCCTGATACGGGGAAAAAGAGGCATCTCTGAACAGGATATGGGGGAGTTTCTAGCTTCCCAAATGATTTCCTCCTTTTCTTTGTAGTAATAGAGCCTCGCGAGGACATCCGGTGGGACCGAGGGGTTAGGCCTGGCTTTGGTTCTGTGGACTCTGTCGATCACCACGGGGTTGCCGTCCGGTAGAGTTAAGATGAAGTGAAAGAGGTCTCGCACGTAGCTCTCCAGGTCGGAATCCGGGACTGAAGTGCGAATGCCCCTCAAGCGTATTTTGTTGCGACGGGAGCGGTTCTCTGCGTCCTCTTGCTTCGCTTCGAGGGCATCACATCTGGCTTCCAGCGCTGCCAATCTGTCTGATCCCTTCTCGATTTCGTATCCGTGTTCACATATGGTGTTCTCTGGTTCTGCCGTCCTGGTTTCCAGTTCCCCCACTCTTGTGTCTAGCACCGTGATGGTGCCTTTCACTTCCTCCGTGCCTTTTTAGAACTCCTTCGTCAATGCTGAGAGCAGATCCTGGAGGTCTGACTTTGTGACCGCTGCAGACTGGTCGCCCTGGGGTTGTGATCCGTGAGGCTGTCTCCCCTGTCTCCGGGCGCTCCCCTCTCCTAGACCTGTCCAGGGCCGGGGTGGAC
This sequence comes from Ambystoma mexicanum, assembly GCF_040938575.1. Classification (NCBI taxonomy): domain Eukaryota; kingdom Metazoa; phylum Chordata; class Amphibia; order Caudata; family Ambystomatidae; genus Ambystoma; species Ambystoma mexicanum. Next base: position 964,748,195 of record NC_090928.1, on the reverse strand, counting down.
ATAAGGGTTGCGATGTCGGTTTGCTTGCTGGACTTTTTAGACATGGTGGTCTGGGTTGAGTGCCCGGGGGCCCGATCCCCTGCTGGCCTTGGGCTGCGGCACACAGAAGCGCGGGGAATGCGTGTCCGCCGGTCCCCGCCGGGAGGGCTGTTGGCTCAGCTCTTGTAGGTGGGGCGCGGTGGGGCCAGAGCCCAGGGGACGCCCTCCGGCCAGATGTGACCAGGTGTGCTTTCGCCACTGATTTGGGGGGGTGGGGGGGTGCGCAGCCCCCATCTGGCGCTTCGTTCGATGGGTTTGCCTGTATCCAGACTGTACTCAGCGACTCCCTCAGGGCCCCACCACGCCGGTGCTGGGCCAGTCCCCAACCCACACTGCCTCCAATGTCCGGGGCCAGATATTAATTGTGTGCTCACCCAGGGATTGGGCTTTGTGGGGCTTATGACCTCGGCTGGCCTTTACAGCTGTCTGTGTCTGGGCTGCTGCGTGTCCTGCAGGTTCCAGCACTGACTCGGGTGGAAGGAGGCGGGGGGTATGAGCTCCCAGCCACGGTCCCAAGTCCCCAGGCTCCCTTTTCCCAGCTGGGAGGGGGGGGGCGGCCGGGCCGGCATGCGTGAAGCACCCACCTTCAGACTGGTCTCCTCCGTGGCTGTGTGGCTTGCTCCTCCGCTGGGGGGGAGGGAGCGGGCTCAGTGGTCGGGTGGGCAGCGGCGATGGGCTATGCCTCCACCCCGCCCCCACACCGCTCCGCTTTCAGGCTTAGGCTGCGCGGAGTAACTGCTCCGGGCCAGCTCCCGCAGGAGCCTCCTCTCCCCCCAGGACTCCTATGGTGCGGTCTCTGTGCTGCAATGATTCTGCCTGGCCTCAGGTGTTGGGTGCGCTCTCTGCCTGCAGCGCAGGGTCGGGTGGACCAGGCGGGGCTGGAGCACCACCCCCCCATCACGTCTCCTCAACTCCACGGGCGCCGGCCTCCCTAGTAGTAAGAGGGGGGACGCCGGGACCTCGCTCCGACAGGCCACTTTGCTGCTTTTGATCCCTCTGGCTGTGGCTGCGACTGATTTTCCTGGACTCGCGCCCCGCTCAGGTCACAGATGGCTCCGCTTGGCAGCGCAACTTTTACCAGGGAGCTGCTGAAGGGCACGGGGGGGTTGGTCGGCGATGATTTGCTTTGGCCAGTGCCGCCGAACTGTTGGTGCTATGCGGGCTACGGTCCACCAAGCCAGCACTGCATCAGGGGGCCGCCATCTTGTGCTCTGCGGGCTCCCTCGTTGTCTCTCCTCTCGAGTCCCATAAAGTGCCCAAAACGGCCGTCACCCAGCACCAAAGACGATCGGCGGCCGCCCTAAGAGTTCCGCAACATGATTCTTGGCAAACCTGTGTGCAAAAGTCAGTTTCACCGGTGCATCTTGAAAAGGCGCGTGGCTTCAGCCGGGAGCTCTTACAGAGCCGAGCCGACCGCCATGACTCCAAGCCACGCCCCCTCGAAACTGCTCTCGTGAACATCTGTGAAGACCTGCTCTCAAACCTTGACTCCAACACCCCCTATATCCTCATCTTACTTGATCTCTCTTCTGCCTTTGACACAGTCAACCATGCCATCCTGCTCAACCGTCTCGGTGATAACATGGGTATCACCGGTCAGGCCCTGGCGTGGCTGACTTCTTACCTCTCTGATCGACCCTCCCAGGTCCAACTTGGGTCCTTCCCCTCCTCTATCTCTATCTCTACCTGTGGTGTCCCCTGGGGTCTAACCTCTCTCCCTGGCTGTTCAATCAATACCTGGCACTTCTTGCCCACCTCTGCCCCAACTTTTAGTGCTATGCAGATGACACTCAGCTCATTTTCAGGCTACCTTCGGCCATCTCTTCTCTGTCTCTCATCTATGACTGTCTGCTATCCAGGCGTGGTGTGACGCCAAAGAACTCTGCCTTAATGCCAGTAAGACTGAGATTTTCCTCATCGGCACACCTGCTCCCTCCTTTCCTGTCACTCTCTGGCCGGCCGCTCTTGGCCCTCTTCCTGCTCCCACCTTCGAGGCTTAAAACCTTGGGGTCATCTTCGACTCCACACTCTCTTTCTCTCCTCAAATCTCTGACGTCTCTAAGAAGTCACCATACCAGCTGCACCTCCTCAGAGGTATTCTTCCTTTCCTCTCCTTCCCCCAGAAGTTCACTGTCTCCAGAGCTCAGGTTATCTCTAGGCTGGACTACTGCAACAGCCTCTTTCTAAATCTGCCTGCTTCTACTCTCTGCCCTCTACAACTCATCCAGAACAGGACTGCAAGACTTGTCCTTGGCCTCAAGCCCAGGGATCATATCTCTCCAGGATTTAAATCTCTTCACTGACTCCCAGTGGCTGCGAGGATTAAGTTCAAAACCCACTGCATTGTCCACAGGGCCTTCTGGGGTCCTCAATATCTTCAAATCTCTCTTCCTAGATATCTTCCTTCTCAAGCTCTTCGCTCATCTGCCTCCAACTCCCTCAGGGTCAGTCGCTTCTCCAAGCAACGAGTTGGTGGTAGATCTCTTTCCTCGGCTGGGGCCTCCCTCTGGAATAGCCTCCCTGAAACTTGGGGAGGACCATCTCAAACCTTCCTCTTTGTTTCTGCTTTCTCTCCTCCCCTCCACTGCTGAATTCCTGGCAGAACTGTACTGGTTACCTGGCCACCCTCTGATCTTGGGCCCAGGTCCCCTCCCCGCCAGTTACACACTCGCACTGTCTCCCTGGCAACCCCCGCACTTGGGGACTGTGTTCTGTATCCCTACAGTCCCCCTCCAGCACTTGAAACCCAATGACTGCACTAACCCTTGCACTTGCCTCCAGCTGGCCCTACTACTCATATTGTTCTATTTATTCTATTTTTCCCATGTACTGCACTGTCCCCACCCTCCTCCCATTCCGCACTTTCCTCTTCCCCCTTCCCCTGCACTTGCGTGATCTGAATGACACTTGTCCTCGTAGGATCGTTGTCTCCGTCTTCCCTCTCTTCCCCCTCCCTTGCCGTGTCGCACATTGAAACACTTGAGTATAGGCGCGTTATAAATGCCTTATCATATCTTATCAGTGAAAAGGGTCCCTCCATATTTTTTCCAGTTATTTGTGGCTCGTAAAAAAGCCATCTCTGGGTTTTCTCACTGACAAGGGCCCTCATTACGAGTTTGTTGGTAACCCAGCTGGGGCTACAGGCGGGTTGCCGCCGAACTCGCAACACCGTTTCTGCCACCCGATATCCCGGTGCCACCGGGACAAGTCAGGCCCGGGATCTAAGACGGCAGAAAGTGCAAGTCGCCATTCCCATAGAGTCCCATAGAACTGCAATGGCACCTGCAGGGATAGTTGTAGTCTGGCTTCCGGAAAGGGTGCTGGTACGTTGTTACCAGCACCCTTATTTCCGGACTGCCAGACTTGGAATGACGGGCAATATCACATATAACCCAATGTACCTACCCTGAAAGGGCACAAGTCTTCTGTGTAACAAACCACATGAGGAACATAGGACTTGAATCGATTACTGGGAGTTGAATGCTATTAATATAAGTAATTTGTACAAACCATATAAATAATAAAAATATATATATATATAAGTAATTATTATCCATTACCCTTGATCTTTATACTTCTAGATCAACTACAAGCCACCATATCCTAGGTACATTCATAGTGGTTTACTGAGATGACATTCTATTCTTGTGCTTACTATCTCGATTGTAAACCACAGACATAATATGAAAGTAATCAGCGCACTTTCAACATTGTGTTTGCGTAATTTAATAAGACAAGAATCAGTGCAAACATAAAAGGATAATGGCAAGATAAAGTGAATGCATCTTGAGTCAAACATTTATTTAAGATCCTTTAAAACCTGCTTTAACCACAGAATCTATTCTTAGGTATTATAAACCTGCAAAGATTTTAATTGCAGAACCCAACTTCTTAGGTTCTTGGAAAACACACTTTCTTACCAAAAGAAAACATCTTTCTTAGAGGATGCATCCAAGGACTAGTGTTTACTAAAAACTAAATGAGTGTCCAAAGAGGCAGCCTTGAAAATGTCATCAATCGGAATGTGTTTTAGGAAAGCCACTGATGCTTTCATGGCTGTAGCGGTATGGGCCTGAAACTCATGCAGAACATGGTCTCCCTTAAACAGAAGAGTTGGAGATGCATAATAAAATCCATCTGGCAATAGAAGCCTTGGGAAAGCAAATGTCCCGCTCATGCAGGATCTAAGGCTCCTAACTCAGTAAGGGTTTTGATTTGTGGCACCAAGGTATTGCTATTGCAATGCCTCGTTGTTTTCTTACACTTTTCCAAGGTTATTTGCAGTTTTATAAGATCTCCATAAGCAGATGTATGGCTTGCAACCCTTTTACAGAGAAGCTGTTTATGATTTGAAGGCCTTCCTTTTGCAGGTTCTTACAGATGTCTAACTATTCTAAATGTATTATTTTATCTTTTCAATGCAGAATCCTTACTGAGATGCCTAATGGTTTCTCAATTCGTAACTGAGTTTTTGTTAAACACAGCAATATACACTATTGCAGGCCATTTGAGTTATAGAACTATGCCTTGATTTTGTATGTTGCTTCACTCCTACTCTGTCACAGAGCTGGTGTTTGGAATGGAAATGCCGTCCTATTGCAGGCATTGCACACTTTTACCTCTGCCAGGGTATATTGTTTTTCAGCACCAATGCCTTGATATTACAGGCCTTATAGCTTCTAATGCTTTTATGGTGATTGGGACACAGAGGCATTGCCCTGGAACATTTTGGGACATTTAACCCTTTCTGGGTTTTTGGTTTCCATAGCTGAGGTATCGCTATTGAATATTCAGTCAATGACCTGCCAACCCCCCTCTCCTTTTTTGAGGGTGGATACCACCACAAGGAGCGACCCAATGCGCGATTGACGAGTTGGGTTTAAACTGTACCAGATGTTTTTAAATTAGCATACCACTGCCTACCCAGTGCAGACATCATGGCTTCTGAACATATCTAGGTTGTGTTTCGCACATCTATGCTTAGCTATTGCGGACCTTCTGGATGTCCAAAGAGTTCCTCAAACCTCCGCTTGAAGGTTGGCGCCACACTACAGGGTTTGTGTTCAACTGCACTTCATTGCTGATCCCTGTTTGGAATTTCCCTTTGTAGAGAACCTCTAGTGTTATGTTATTACCACTTTACACTGAAGTGGGGAGCTGCCGCAGCATTTCCCTCTTAAACACGTGCATTGGAAGAGCTTGGGGAGCTTGTTGCCTGAACCTAAATTCTTTGCTAGAGCATAAACTAGGTTTCCATTGTCACACTACCGACATCTTGTTCACTGTGGATTAGTGCTCGCTTTTGGAGGAGCCGTTTTGAAACTTTCCTCCCAATCTCTTGTTTAGTTAGCGTGTGTAAGGGACAGAGTTAGGAATTTGACACTGGACAGTGGGATTTTTTGGGACATTCTGACACTAGTTATTTCCGTTGAGGCAGGGAAACCCCTTTTAGCGTTAGGGAAAGTTAGGTTTGTTTTTCCTTTTGCACCTTGAATAAAAGTTTATAGCCAATATCATGACCCCTCTGTGTCAGAGTCTTACTTCTGCACCCTCGCAACACCCACTCAGTTACATAAGTGCTATCCTGGTGGATCCACAGAATGTGGGAGATGCAATGAACTTGATGGTGACTTGATGCATTTGGCTTGGCAGGGTGGACAGGTAAATGTGCTATGGTGGCGTGAAGTCTAGGCAATGGGCGAGATTTTGGGCGAAGTTATACCAGATGCACTGATGGCCTGGTTACTGGGGGTGTTTGAGGGAGGAGAGGTGCTGTCAAGTCGACTGATAAGCATGGCGTCCATGGTAGCCTGTTCCTTAATCGCTGGAGCTTGGTTCAAGGGAACAGCACCCACGTTTGAATACTAGTTAAGGTGCATGTCAAACTGTTAATCTTTGGAGATGTGCTATGCCAACACACCACCGGCTAGAGGCAGGCCCAAAGATATATGGGCCCCATTGAGGAACTATATATTGCACTATGACAACACAGTAACAATATGAAATGAAAGCTATAAAGCGAGCTCCTGGGGAGTGTCCGTGGGGAATAGGCCGGAGGGAAAGGGGACCAGTTTAGATGCTAGAAATGTATGCGTCACCGCTGTCGGGGTAGAAGTTGTACTGTGCAGTCTACAAGTTTATTATTCATTGTCTGATTATAAAATGTTGAAGTGCAACGTGATTGAGTAAAGACTACATAAATAAAGTTGAAAAAAAGGAGATGGGCCACAATTTAAAATAATTAAGAGGCAAGATGAGTCTGTCAAGAGGATAGCGACTCTCACAAGAGTAAGAGCGTGATTAGGAATCGTAAGAACAGTGGTGCTTTATGCTGCATATGGGGAATTTTGGACTTACAATCTGTAAGTGAAGATGCATTGTCTGCCACCATGGAACCTACACTGCCTGTTGTAGGAGGAGAACAGCATGAGAGCCTGGTGTAAGTGCTACCCTGCGCTACTCTCAACTCTGCAGTGACACTTCTTGTTACAATGAAGAGTAACAGGACACACCTTACAGAGAAACCTCTGCAGTGTGACTCAGGTTTGACCAGTATTTGGCTTCCCTTGGCTGAATATTTATATTAAATGCTTTGAGCTAGTGTTGATTCTAGAAGGCCCTGCAAACAACATTATTCCTGGAGTGCTGCGGGAGTGTTTTCTGTGCCTTTCCATCCCGTTGGAGGTGGTCTGTCTTTGCTGCCTACTGTGCCTATTGTGAGGAGGAGGAGGAGGAGCAAATAAAGACTTGGCCACCCAGCAGAGCGTGGCGGAGTGCTGCAGAGTGTTTTCTGTGGTTCTGCGTGGGAAACCTCTCGCCTCCCCACAATCCTCGGTACGGGCCCACGTGGGCCAACGAAAGTCAAAAGTGATACACTCGAGGACAAGTCTTGAGGAAATCACCATTTTCTTGTTCCCAAACATTGTGTGCCCCTCATATAGGTCGGCAAGTGCCACGGTGTGGCTGACTGGGCAGCATTATTAGAACTAGATGGCCAGCAGTGATGAGTGTAATTTGCATATGTATTTTAAGGAGTCCAGTATGAAACAAAAAATGTATTTGAGCAGCTGCCCTCTGCAGGACGACCTACGGGCACCAGAGTTTGAGGAACCTTCCACTTTGGGAAATATGCAACATCATTATACAAAAACTCCACCGATTACTGGAGGTTACGTAGTTAGTGCCCAAGTAGATGGAAATGGGGTAAATGCAGTGGTAGCTATGATAGCGAACCTATATTGCAGTGGGGTACCTGTTAACTCTTCTAAGGCATTGCACGACTTAAAGGCAACGTTTGAAAATGGTTTGGAGTATACCCTAACAGCAACATCAATGAAGGAAAATAAATGATGTTTTCTCCCAAACAAAATGCTGTAGTATGGGCGATGTATACCAATTTGAGGCAATCGAGTGTGGGAGCTCTTTTCGGACAGGTGATGTGAGCCATGCCACTCTTAATTCATCAGGTAGGGAACTCTTCCCTCCCTTGTCACCAATTCCTCCTACTCAAGCTCTGGCTATAAGTCCCATTCTAGTTCCTATAATACAGCTCCAATTGGAAATGAGCTCTTCCCAATGTCGCTCAGAAAAACAAGCTTGTGCAATCCCCAGAAGCTAACATTCAGAGGGGTAATTGAATGAATGAAGTTACTCTGTCAGCTTTGAATTTTGTCCTCGACTCATTGGTTAATGTTTTCGAACCACTTAAGGGAGAAGTCCAGGTCCACTCAGGCATTTTGATGGAACTTACTAAAGAGGTTGGATCTTGTGATTTGTCCCTGGTTGGTTTAAAGACTGTGTTAAATTGTGCAGTAATGGATGCTTTAGAAGAGCCTAATGAAGTAAAAAGGAAGGCAGTGGGTCTAAATGACCACCGCAGACAGTCCCTGGAATCCAGCCAACAAATTGAAAAGCTAAACTGTGGTGTCCTCACCATGATTGATAATATCCCGAAGGGTGCAACTGGGACAGATGTAGGCCCTGATCAGCAAAAGTGGAAGGTTTTAATTCTTTGTTTGATGATACACCACTGTCGGAATCAGACCTGAAAAAATGCAGGCACCTAGCTCAAGTAGCTCTAAATCGACTGAGTCTGAGTGAGGGCTAAAGGTAAAAGGAAAAAGAAATCCAAAACAAGGAGTGCAGAGTCTGCACAGGTTGTAGCGGAACCAAAATCAAAGAACCAAAAAGCACAGAAAATCACAAATTCTGTGAAATCAAATTTCCTTGACGCATTATCCAAGCCTGATACAGGAATACAAAGAGGGGGTGAACCACACGCTCCGAAAGTGAAGGATCCTGGGTCTTTTTTTGCCTCTGCAGTACAGACTGCTTCCAGTACTATCTTCGAGTCATAACAGTGTATGCATAGGATCTACTATGAATGAGAAAGTTACTCATCCCCCAAATCTAATATAGGGGTTCAAACTGGAAAAATTGGAGCAGATTTTTTACCAGAGGAATAAGCAAAAGACTGGGGTAGCCTTCAGTATCCAAATACCCCCAAACTCCAACATTAGGATGCAAACTGACAAAGTGCAGGAATCAACAAAATGGGAACCAATCTTCTACCAGGGGAAGAAACATGGCACGGGGGCTGTCCAAAAAATTCAAACAGTGCCCGAATTCAAGAAATAACAGATCAGTCTGATAGAGGCCCCAATCAATCAAGTCAGCCGGAAAGGGCATTATCAGATGTAGGATCCTTCAGTGTAGCTTGTCCTGTTATTTCAGGATCTATGGCTGGTCCCGATGTAGATTCTGTGTGCATCTCCAATGCGAGGAACCTGAAGGCGTTACTGATCATTACACACACCGACTCCCATCACACTTCCCCACACAGATATAAGGCAGAGCACGAAAGCACACTCTGAGCGAGGAAAAGCACACAAGGAAGCAGCAGTTCCAAGACGGCAGTTTACACAAGAAGAAAGGCGGTGAAACTTGGGAGGGTTGCAAAGAGGGAAGTACCCTTGACCTCTAGAAACCGGTATTTTCACAAGCCTTGGAAAGTGAGAAGCCCAAGACAGGGAACTGAAGCTGAAAAATCCTACACTGCGCATCAAAGGTATCGAGGGCACTCCCGTGTCGATAATGAAGGCCGGGAGGAGTGAATGCCGCTGTGGTACTGTCCTTGGCTCCTGCAAGAAAACAGCTGAGCTTATGGCCCTTGTTTAGGTAGCGTGTCATGCAGGTGGATGGGAAACAGAATAACTCTGTACACCAATAATCAGACCACTCAGGAAGACGGCAAACTTTGTTTACTGTTTTATTATCAATCGTCTAAAACAGGGAGTTACAACAAACATCAACGGATGTCGCACAGCGTTCTTGCAAACATTTCATATAAAACAACACTTTTATAGTAATATGTGATGTCACACTACGTGGCAAATAAGAAAAACCTACGCGGGATTGTGGTTGGCTCAAGGGGAACATCTAAGTATACTTTCTACAAGGGATTGGGTTGTGGTTGGATCTCTACAGTCAGGTGGACAACTCATTCCCACCCCTAGTGCAAGTCATCCTCAACAGTTATTAGAGACAAGGTACATCATTGGCTCTCAAACTATAAGGCCCTTTGTTATACGGCCATCTACAATTGGTTGGCATGCTTGTGCCATGTCTGGAACATTCGGTTCACTAGCAGCAAGTGGCCAGGTGCCAGGGGGTGAACTCTATTTCACCTCCCCACCCAATTAGCCCAATATCTCTCATTACACATGCCTTCTGCCATGAGGATTGTCTTTGAACTTGGCCTTGCAATGTATTCTCTTCTCTTGGGAATAGAAGGGAATATGGGCATATGCTTATCACAGTTCTAGGACTGTATGCTCATCTATATTTTCATCCTGAGCCCACGTGACAGGAGACCGCAATTCGGCCCATTTTGCAGCATTTAATGGTCTCAAATTAATAAAGCGTGCCACACATGGTGTTCTTTTCTTGCAGCTTAATAAGGGATGATCCAGCTTCTCACGTTCTCTGCCTTTGAGAATAGATAACCAACCAGACTTGGCTGCCTTCAGTTTTGTCATCAGGCCAACCAGCCCTTCTCGCTTCTTCCAAGCTCCCAACTCATTCTTTGCTACAACACAGCTTTCCGAATCCTTCTTTCTCTGTGGGTATGAGTTTACTAATATAGGGCACCAATGTCCAGCTTCTATATGATGGCGGCTTCGCCTGCAGTCTAGTCACTTCGTATAGTCAGCTTCTATGATCACTTAGTCTACTTGCATTGCTGCATCTGTACAATTATTGAACGATTTACTTTTTCTTCAGTACTCTTCATACATACAAGCTTCCTTGTTGCACATAAAAGCTTACTCGATTCTTTGTTTCGTCATCAGGTTCTATAAGGTCCATACATTCTCTTCTTCAGCCAGTCTTCTCAATGCGTCAGGTTCACTTCTTGTGACGTCACCAACTTCTCTTTCTCTCATTGTCATATTCCTTCGGGGACCTCTTCCAAGAGATTGTCATCTCTTCGAGGATACATTAGGTAGGGTTTTCTCATTGAATACCTTTTCTCGAAGACTCAACGCGAAATCATCACAACTGCTGGTGTCACACATTGCACAATTTCATGCTGCCAGCATATAGGTAGTATAGGTAGTATGGGGACGGGACTTCCTACAGAGGCATTTGGCTGCTCCTCTACACCGTGCCAGTAAAAGCAGCACAGCCAGTGAGTCAGAGAAACTAATATGAAATCAGCTTGTGTTTGAACCAAGGTTACAAGCGGCAACATTGTATAAAGAAATCAACAAAGGACACTGTTTGAAGCACATATAATGAGGGGTGCGAACACGTGGAAACGAAAGGAGTGATTGTACTTTGAAAAAGCTAAATAAGATACAGTCTACAGAGTGGTCAGGCGCCATGTAGGTGTTCATTCGAAGGTCTCTGTTGGGTATCAAACTGAATGGCGACTGCATTGAAAAAAAGGAATTTTGTATCCAAGTGGTCCTGCGATGGGTCAAGCTAAACCCGTTGCACATTTGAAAGTCTTCGATAAGTATAAAGTGAACTGCAATTGGTCCGAGCCCGGCTGAGGGAGACCAATTGAAAGTGGAAAAGTGATCTGAGCCTGGCTGAGGGCGATCCGCGAGTCATGCGAGAAGGAATATTTTTGGAACCTTAAAATAAAGGGATCTGAGCCCAGAAGAGGGGGATCTACCATAATAGAAAAGGGATCTGAGCCCAGCTGAGGGGGATCCAGGGAGAGACACCCAAATCACATAATCATAAGAAGAAACAAACTTTCTATTTTTGTTTTGTACATCAGGCCCTCTAAATCAAGAGACTTTGATGAGTAAAGAGATTTGGGTACAGAAGGCCCTTTTATTTTGACAAAAGACTCCACTAGGACTACATTATTATTATTTGATGGTCGTAGCTTGCTCCCATCTGAAGATTTAGGTTTAGATAGGCGTTTTACACCCCTTTGTGAAGCTCAATAAACACCCTTGGACTGTGGTCACTTGTGTCCATCTTACTTAGATACCATGCCTTCCTTACACCAAGGTGTGTTCGGATTTGGAGACTTAAGAGATCCATCCCTTTGCTACTCCAAGAGTATGGTTGAAGAGCAGTGCGAAAGGACGACAAAGGAATGCCCTCAATTGCACTACTATCTTGGTCGCCTGCAATTTTTGGTAGAGATGACGAGGGAGGCCCCACGAGTAAGATCAGGGCTGGTGAATTTAGTGTAATATTGCAGTATGGGTCACCCTGACTAGCTAACCCCTTAAATACCAGTAGTTCTAATATTGGCTGTGGCAAATCTAAATTGTTGAGTGAGACAAAGATGCAGGTGTGTTCATTACTACCCGACATCTTGACCCACATTTTTCAGAAGCTGGTGTCTACTGAAGAGAACCTCTAGCAACCACAGAACTGTGGCTACTGAGCCGGAACACACAGTGTTCCAATTAATTTAGGAATACGTCAATGAAAAAGGTCATATTTGGTGGTTCTGATTTTTTTTCAGTTGGTTGATGGACCACATTTATTTGGAAGGTTTTTCCACTTTTCATCAATCTGCACCCCAGCAAAAAAATGTCCGGCCGCCCGGCAGGCTGAAGCTCTTCTTATAGCAATTCATAACTCGTTAAAAACAGGAGTTGAATTGATTCCCTCGACCTTGTCATGCCGCGGCGGGGATGGCGGAAGTGGAACCGCTGGCGGTTCTGTCCGCCGTAGCATTCCCCTTCTCGTCTTCCGCTTACCGCTCTAGTCATTGTACGCGTTCGTGACCCAGAAGTATAAATCACTTCACTTCCGGGTCGCATACGCGTTGCAACGTTTCCGGATTCCCTCCTGTGTTGCTGCCGCTCCCGTACCTGGTGATATTCCTGCCTTTCTGCCTTTCATTTTCGCTGGTTCCACTCAGCTGTGTACCACCCTTGTTCTCAGCCCTGTGCTTTGCCTCGTCCTTGCCTAGCCATCTCCTCTCATTAGTTCCTTTTCTTTTTGCTTCAGCTTACCCCTGCCTCTTCCTTTCCCTGTTTCCCTTCTTCCTTCTTTTTCTTCCTTTTTTCTCTCAATTGGATCTACCTCCTGCCAGACCTGTGCCTGCCTATCGGACTGCCTGTGTATTATCCCTTGTGCCTATTTTGGATCTACCTCCTGCCAGACCTGTGCCTGCCTATCGGACTGCCTGTGTATTATCCCTTGTGTCTATTTTGGATCTACCTCCTGCCAGACCTGTGCCTGTTTACCGGACTGCCTTTGGTTCAATCCTTGGTTCCATTATTGGTATCTCTGCTTACCAGATTCTGTGCCTGCTTCCCGGATTGCTCTCCCATCAGCGAACTCATCTCCTGTGATCATCCACCTGAAATACTACATCTAGGGGTTTTTTGTGCCTTCAGGCTTTTTTCCCCCTGTGAGGCGTTCTCGGTAGGATAACCCCTGTTGCCCCTATTTAGTGGCACGGTGGCATCCTATCGAGGGCGTCCTTATCTTCACAAGAAAAAAGAGAAGCCTCCACGACATAAGGACGGAAAGATCAAGCAGAAAGAGGAAGGTGAGGAGTTGGGGGAAGGGGGAGAACTCGACTTTTCATCAGAAGAAGAAAACATAACAGACATTATTGACAGTTTGCAACGCCCACAAGAAACTGAGATGGCAACCCCCAGCAAGTTCAGGAACTTATAGCCGCCGTCCAAAACCTTAATTTGGAGGTTCAGAACCTTAAGGCAACCAACGCAGCATTGCAATTAAGAATGAACGAACGGGAGCGACCCTCTGCAGACCTACCGTCATTCCCTTTGGTCTCCGGCAAATTTGATGGATCGCCGAAACGAGTCAAGGAGTTCTTAGATGCTTGTAATCTCCACTTTTCCTTCCGTCCGCAGACCTTCACATCGGATCATGCCAAAGTAGGATTCATGATTACCCATATGACGGGTAATGCCCTGGCGTGGGCCACCCCTTTGGTTAACCAACCAGATCCTGTGCTGCAGAACTATAATGATTTCAAGACCTTGCTGCAGCAAACATTTTTACGCACAGAAAGTACTTTTTTGGCCTCGGAGGACCTCTTAGACATCTGCCAGGGAAATACAGATCTTCTCTCCTATATCACTAAGTTCAAACAGATAGCCGCCGAAGCTGGCTGGCAGGAACAGGCCCAATATACCATCTTCCGTCGAGGGTTGAGAGAGGATCTCAAGGACGAACTTGCACGTATCGACCGTCCGTCCTCCTTTTCGGATCTCATCACGGCCGCTCTTCGGATTGATTTCCGGCTCTCGGAACGACGGTCAGAAAGAAAGAAGAACAAACTCTACAGTCTCTCTCCATTAGAAGCCCAGTTGCCTTCTTCTCTACCACCTTCACGTCTAAGCAAAGAAGAACCGATGCAGATCGGTACTGCTCGTGCACCACTCACCCCGGAAGAACGGAAGAGACGAAGGAATGGCAACCTGTGTATGTATTGTGGAGCCTCTAACCATTTGTTACGGAACTGTCCTGACGTCCCTCCGAGGCGTTCGGGAAACGAGCGCCCTCGGTGAGCATTGGGACGCACTCCCGAGGGGCCATTTCTAGTCCTTACGCAACTTCGTTGGTTGCATCTTCTGGTATACTAGAGGATTCTAGGTTGATGGTGCTGTCTGTCACTCTTACTGTGGGTAGGACCGTGGTCCCAACTCAGGCTTTACTCGACTGTGGTGCAGCCGGCAACTTCATAGATACCTTGTGGGCTAAACAAAAAGGAATAACACGCCTGGCCAAACCGGAGGATCAGAAAGTCGAAGGAGTGGATGGTGAACCTTTGATTTCCGGCATGATTACACACACCACAGAAGAACTACACCTAAGTATCCAGCAACATACCGAAAAGATCTCGTTTGACATCATCCGAGCAGCCCATTTCCCTATCATACTAGGGATAAGTTGGCTACGAAAGCACAACCCTCACATCGACTGGGCAAAGAACGTAGTTTTCGGTCCACCTTTTGTAGATCCGAATGTCTGCCTGAACCAGAATATGAGACAGTATTAAAGGATAGTTCCGGGACTTTTTTTTTATTGTTCCTATGGTTCGGCCATGTGTTTTTAAGCATAAATCGGTAGATCGTAGAAAACTTTCCTATGGACCTTACCCGACTTTTCGTCCATTAACGCACTCGAAAACATCCGCCATTTTATGATAATCCTATCATTTCCCCCCATCGCCCTGGCTCACCTGCTTTTGCGGCACTAAATCAAATCCCCCGCCCCTGAGCCTGACATCAGCAGACGCGTACCGCCCATTTCCCGTTTCGTGTCAACAATCGCTGCGCCTCAGCTAATGAAGTGTCGCCATGGAAATGGCAGGACGCCTCTTTCCTCAATAAGTATAAACACACCGTTTCACAACACACAGCAGCAGATTTTCGAATCCATTCCTCTCTCTGTGTTACTTTGAGTATTCTGTGACTCGTTTCTGTGCTCTGGTCAGCTACCTTCGTTGATTGTAGCCTGTGTGAACAGATACCAGTACCACCGCTATAAATTATTTTACTTTCTTTACCACACAATGGCTACAATAATGCCGTATATGTACGAGCCCGAGTACACCGAGGAAGAACTACTGGAAAGGCAAGCACGCGAAAACGATGGGGATTCGGACGGCAGTTGGGAGGACCAGTCAACGGATGAAGAGCCTGGACCATGTCGCATGGACGGCGTCTCCACCTGGTGCACGTGCAATCGGTGCGAGCTAATGCCAACTGAGGAGGAGAACTGCTGCTGCCGAGAAAACTCGGGATGCCTGGCCTACATTTCGGAAGGCGAGCCAAGTCCGCAATGCATCACCGAGCTGCCAGAGTTCAGGGAAGCCTGCCTCTCACGGACCGTGTTGATGATGATGATGGTGCTTATGCACGAACTTCGCGGCACTGTTCGTCCGCGTAATCCGAGTAACGAGTAAGTATACTCTGGTTGTGATGTCAGTGATGCCACTACTATGTCATGGTCGTCTCCCACATATAAAATTACATCTACATATCATTCGAATGCATGTAAATTGGTTCCATATTGTGCATTTTCTAGATAGAATTTTTTTCAAAGCAGAATGACATTTTTTACCTGAATCGACAGTGATAAGAAAGTTTTGTCATTTTAATACAGTTTGCATCTTTCATTTTCACAGGTGGTACAGGCTGGTGGCCTATCGTTGCTTCACGGGAGGCTCGGACACCGCGTTCGGAGAGTAATACCTGCCTGTGCGGTACTTGCCATTAGACAACATTTCCCCAGCGACAGTGGACAATACCGCGGATTTTCCCTGGATGTGCTGCAACCGCAACTTTACAATGTGTAATGTTAATTATTTATGTTCAATTGAAATTAAGATCTAAAATAAAACCCAACATATATTTTAACAATGGTTGTTTTGATTTTTTAAATGAATCTAGTGTGTCTCCATTGAATAGTCTTCCTGTGCCTTGTCTTGTCACACCACATGTCTCCGGCAAGCATCCTCCCTCACGCTGGCCGCCCACCTTCAATCCACATAACCGTTGAACCCATATGCAGCAGACATACATATGTTATTTTGCGGGTTGGCATCAAGCCTCCCGGCCTTGCCTCCTCCCCCAAAAATACTTACCACACCACTTTGTTCAAGCGTTGGCAATAAAAGGAAGGCCGTTGGATTTTATTGATACAAAACATGGTTATAGGTAAATAATCAATATGGTTGATCATAATAAATCATCCTTTTGGGCACCGGGTACAGAGATGACCACCTCTGGCCCGTGCCGCCTTGCCACCACAGGCCAGCCTGCTGCTGACTAACTGCCTAGGCATCCAGGGTCTCCAGGGTGAACTGCACCCATATATTCTCCTGGGAGGGTGAGGTATTTATAAACTCACCCCCCTGCCTTCCATGTACTAGATCCTGCAGCCAGCCTCTTACATGCAGTTAGATGGCCTCTCCTTGGTGAGGCCCTGCGGCAAACGAGTCTTGTCTGCACGACCACCGCCCTAATCCACCCCCCCCCGCCCTATCAAAGGCAGTTCGCACCGGGGTACTTGCGCTGGCAAGTGGAGCTGTCAGGGAGCGATAAAGGCCAAGAGGTGCCAAAGACCATGTACACTTCAAAGTGGTCTATAGAGCATGGGTTGTTGTTCCCATGTCTACCTCCAGACCCTGTGTCTCCTACCAAGCATCCCCCTCACGCTGGACGCCCCCCTGCAATCCACATAAGTGTGTCTCCATTCACGAGTCTTCCTGTGTCTTGTCTGCACGACCACCGCCCCAATCTACCCCCCGCCCTATCAAAGGCAGTTCGCACCGGGGTACTTGTGCTGGCAACTGGAGCTGTCAGGGAGCGATAAAGGCCAAGAGGTGCCAAAGACCATGTACACTTCAAAGTGGTCTATAGAGCATGGGTTGTTGTTCCCATGTCTACCTCCAGACCCCGTGTCTCCTGCCAAGCATCCCCCCTCACGCTGGACGGCCCCCTGCAAACCGCATAATGCCACGACTTATACACGTCATTCATTCACAAACACACCCCTGTTTCGAATTCTTTATAACCCACTTCATATTTCTAATGAGCACTTCTTTGCGCTTTGCTAGTCAACCCGTGAAGGTGCTGGCTATCTGCTCTTCGTCTCTGTGAACTTCCGTGACCACTTCGAGGAAACTCGTCAGTTTGCAACCTGTGAACTGCTCCCTGTTCTACGACAAGAAACTACTCTGATCCCTGCATCTAACTGTTTGTTCGTCAAGGTAAGGCCATGTACCATAATCATTTTGCGTCCAATTTCTTTTCGTTCAAGACAGTACATGCAAGGAACTAGTCACATGTTCTGAGTTTACATTGGTATTCATAGAGAATTGTTGATCTTTACTTTTCAGAACTTTCCACAATGCCTGCCTGTTCCATTGGCGGTTGCCCTTCGAAGACCCATAATAAATCTGAAGGTACTATAATGCATGTTTTCCCTAAGACAATAGATCAGATAAGAGAATGGGTCCGATATTGCGGATATCCACCGTCTGAGCTTGAAAGTAGAGTCCTAGAAGTCTTTGCGGACAAGAGGGGTGATCGATACCGCATCTGCAGCAGGCACTTTACCTCTGACATGTACTCCACATCATTGCTAATAAAGAAGAACACACCGCCAGCGAGGCGAAAATTGCTCTCAACCGCTATTCCCACTCTATTCGTCCACATCCCTCCACTGGTGAGTCAAGTTTACGTATTTATCTCTCGGCCTTGCGGTAGTGTGTAGCATTAGCTAACAATAATTTCCCCATTTATGTATCCACTCAATATGAAGGCGGAAGATTCTCCATCCGTGTCGTTATTGCAGTCATCAGCCACTTCAAGCGCCTATCGGGTAATCTTACTTGGCTATTCTGCCACTGACTTGTTTTAGGCATGTAAATCAATAGTTTTAATTTATCGTGTAATTATTTTACCTAATGGTACACCCTTGTACTCGTCCTCTAGTCTTTGTTTTCAGTTATAATTATTGTTATCCAAAATAATGCAAGTACTGTCTTTCAGGGAGATGCTGAGGAGTCCAACGTATTGACGACTACCGTTGATGTCACTCAGATGCTCGAGGTACGTTTCAGGACAGTTCCGTCGCCCTCCTATGTGTCTTCTTTTTTCAATATTGTGTTCATTACTAATGAAAGTCCTATGTTTCAGGGAGTCGATGGAGCATTAGTCCAAGAAGAAGGGGGAGCATGCAGTTACGGGTCGGCGCAACAGCTTGCAGAAGTGTGCACCGCAGTTACATCGTCCCTTGATGTTCTTATGCATTTCGAGGTATGGATACTGACAGTTCGATCAAGCGAAATCATATGACGTGATTACATCCGCTATACTTCCTTCTTTATTAACGCAAGTACTATGTTTCAGGGAGATGACGGAGCTTCTTCTACAAGAACATCACCCCTAGTAGTTGATGCAGATCTCTGGGTGGTGACACTTCCAACGATCGAGCAAATCGAATCATATTTACATATCCATTATTTATTTTAGACAACTGATCATTTGTGCAGGTCTATTTAGATGAGCCGTTTACGCCTGCACAAAGTTTCTGTTCTTTTTATCAAAATAGAAAACCATACTAATGCAATTACTGTGTTTCAGGGAGTCACTGAAGCATCATCTTCAATAATATCATCAATGGAAGTCTATGAGGAGCCCGAGGTATGGATCTTGACAGTTCCATCTAACTAGATCAACAATGCGTGAATAATTGTCGTTTGAATGTTCTACACAAAGCGTTCATTCGTGTTTTGCTATTGAGATGTACGTGGGTATTGGTCCCCAAGTACATTTTGTGTTTTCGATATTATTATACATACTAATGAAAGTTCTATGTTTCAGGGAGTCGATGGAGCGTCAGTGCGTGATGGATGTGCTTATCATGAAAATATAGTCGTTGCAGCGCAAGAGGAAGTGGAGACATGCACACACGAGTCGGAGCAACAGCGTCCTGATGTTGAGGTTCGAGGCAAGAAAGTTTCAAAGAAAAGAAAGCAAAAGAAGGTTAGTGTCCTGGTCACTATATTATGTTGTTTTTCACTGTTAATAGTTCAATACTGTAAGTTGTGTTTAAACTGAACATCCCTTTTCCAATCTGTCCTCTAGTTGCGAGTGGGTGTACGAACTAGATCTACACAGACAGTGAAGCGAACGAGAGATGTTGCTTGTCAAACCTTTTGGCAGGGACTTGAGACTGGAGATGCATCGTGCCAATGGGAAGAATATGAAGTGATTGACAACGGAGCTATACCACATCCAGCCATTGATAGTGAATGTCCTCCTGGTAGTTCGGATGCAGTCGGAGATAAATTCACAGAATCCACACCCGCAAAAACTATGACCGCGAGAAAGTTGAAGAAATTGTCCTATTCACCCATTGCCGGAGGAGGAACAGATGTTGCAATGGAAGAGAATGAAGTGGACTACAATGAAACACCTTCAATATCACTGAACATAGCGGAAGACGATATCAGAGATTCTACCTTTCATGTGAGTGACATTTCCTCAACGTTACAGGCCGAACCAGCTGGGATGCAGAGTGACAGTATAAGGAAAGAGGCCAAATTCATTGTATTCGATAGTTGTTTGATTGATATTATTATTCGGTTGAAATGTGGGCATTCGGTAGGTGGGGAAGTATGTGGGGAGCCATTGATTAATGTGACTCGTGCAATTCGAGGCACTAACCTTAAAATACATGCCACCTGTACAACATATCATCCTTTCTCATGGTCTGCACAACCCATGCTGGGACAACTGCCAGCAGGCAATCTACTTTGTGCAGCGGCTGCACTTTTTAGTGGTTCAAGTTTTAAAAAATTAGAGTCTTTCTTTCAGTTTGTGGGAATCCATTTCATTGCGAAAACTCAGTTCTACAAATACCAAACCGATTATCTATTTCCAGCCATTAGCGAAGCTTGGAGAATGGAAAAAATGTCTATTGATAGTACATTCGCGGGCAAACGGTTCAGGCTAGCCGGTGATGGACAGTGCGACAGCCCAGGATTTTCAGCCAAGTACTGCACCTACCACTTTCAGGACATGGAAAGTAAGAAAATTGTGAGTTCGGTGGTCGTGCAGGTGTCACAAAGTACATCCTCAGTGGCCATGGAGAAAGTTGGCTTTGTAGCATCATTGCAAGAACTACAATCGCGGGGAATGGTGATCGAGCTGATAGCCACGGACAGACACGTTTCAATTGCCAAGACAATGAGAGAAGAGTACAAAAATATAAATCACCAATTTGACGTTTGGCATCTTGCAAAAACAATCAATAAAAAATTGTCGGCTGCAGGTAAAAAAAAAGATATGCAAGGTATTTCACAGTGGTCCAAGTCAATCAGCAACCATCTTTGGTGGAGCTCAAAAACATGTGGAGGGTCGTTGGAAATTCTACTGGAAAAATGGCGGTCAGTAATGCTACACTGTACAAACGTGCACCGCTGGAACACGAACCAACATTTCCACAATTGTGAACATGGCCATTTGTCCACAGAGGAGGCACGGAAGAAGAAGTGGTTGATTCCTTCATCACCCACTCACAAAGCCATTGAAAAGATTGTATTTGATAAAACTATAACAAAAGCTTTGAGGGGACTCACGGAATTCTGCCACACAGGAGATTTGGAGGTGTTCCACAATATGTGCCTAAAGTACAGGCCAAAACGATTGCATTTTGGCATGGAGGGCATGATAAATCGGACTCTTCTAGCGGTCTTGGCACATAACCATAATGTTGGCCGTCAACAAAGTAGGACGACCGGAACTTTAGGGACGCTTCGCTACAATAAGGCCTTCACTAAAAGAAGTAAACAATGGGTGATCAAACCAGTGTTTGAGGATATGCAATATAAGTTTATTGAGAGACTTATTGTTGAAGTCCTAGATAGGCACATAAATGGAGTTGTGAACGAACCTGTGCAGGGGACAACTGCATTGCCACCCAACATTGCCTCTGTTCCATGTCCACCTAAAGAAGAGCTCATTGAGAAATACACATCACGGTTTAAATGATTGTAATTTGATTGTCTGTTCTCTCGAGTCTCCTCATGTCGCAGGCCCATTGAATATGTTTATCTATCCAACCTTGTTCATTTGCGCATTAAATTAAACCAAACAGTAATATAAATCATTTTTCAAAAAATATAGAATGTCTCCGTATTTATGGTTCTGTGGGGCTGCAAAGCATGCAGACAAAATGCAAAGATGGAGTGTAAATTTCAAGTCCTGTGAGACGGCCTTACACTGAATGTAGCTAACTAGGAATGTGTGTTCGTTCAAAGTGAAGGTCAGCTGCTTTGATTTTTTCTCGGGTGCCAGAATGGCCCACGACTCAGTATAAGGTTCTATTGTTATTTGACCTTGACAGGCCGGGACCACGTAAGAAACGATAATGAATATAATTTCAGAAACGAAAGCCATTTCATGTTCGTTCATTAGAAGAAATAACGTCTGCATAGAAGGAGTGGTATTTCGGGGCTGCCCTACGCACAGACACAATGGAAAATGCAAATATAATGTAAGTAACTCTTTAGATGAGTTTATACCGCAATTTAATTACTATACAGTAGCTTTAAAGACGGGTTAAGTTGTACTTGTTCGTTCTATGTGGCATATTGTTTTGTACCGCGCACTATCTTGGGGAGAACCGTCTCCTTTTACGGAAGCACCTCAAAACCTTCCTCTTTGCTTCTGCTTTCTCTCTCCCTTTCTCTCTCCCTCTCCCCTGCTACAACTGGTCCACTGTCTGCGACCTCGGTCCTGGGCCCTTCCACTCTCCACCTGCACTCCCTGTCAACCCCTGCACTGGGGGACTGTCTCAGTATCCTACAGCCCCCCCTTGACGTATAAAACCCAGTTGCACTGTCCTAGCTATGAAATAATTTCCAGACCTAATATATAAAATGAATAATTTTAATAAAGATCTGATGGTGAGACTAATTTCATTTTTTATGTATTTCAAATAGATACATCATCCATTATTGTCTGTGTCACGAGTACCAGACACCGGCGGATGGCTTCTATAATCGCCAATTACTTCTCCGCGTGAACAACGTTAGCACCCTGACCATTTTGTGGGACGATCGCCAAGTACAAGTATGCCCTTACGCGGTACTAACGGCTAGATGCAACATACAGACCGTTGTGGTGGCCTAGTGCCTCGTTGTTGGAACAGCCATGCGATTATCAGTGCGACCGAAGAGCTTATTTTATCGTAAACCAACACCCTGTGTACTGCACACGAACATCGCTTGCCTCAAGACGAAATATTTTGGATCGAGAGCAAATAAAAATTCATTGATCTAAGACCCTGTGTACAGCAAAGGAACATCGTGTGCCTCGAAACGAACTTTTTGGAACGTGAGCAAATAAAAATGCAAATCGCTGAATATTCTCAAAACATTTGATGTCCAATAAATGTACTTTGCCAAATGTACAATCTTGCCGTTTGCTTTTAAACCACAGTTTCATATTCCGAATTGTGGCGCTGTATTGTGAGATGATCTAAGACCCTGTGTACAGCAAAGGAACATCGTGTGCCTCGAAACGAACTTTTTGGAACGTGAGCAAATAAAAATGCAAATCGCTGAATATTCTCAAAACATTTGATGTCAAATAAATGTACTTTACCAAATTTACAATCTTGCGGTTTAATTTAAAAGTACAGTTTCATATTCCCAATTGTGGCGCGCTGTGTTGTGTGAGCTCATCTGTGTTGATTTCCTGGTTCTGTGTGGAGTCGCGTAGAAGACGCCTGGGCGCGTTTGCCTACGCAGCACAGTCACGTCACGGATAGAGACGGGGAATATGAATGTTTTGATCAAGTCTGTTTCAGGGGCGGGGGATTTGATTTAGTGCCGCAAAAGCAGGTGAGCCAGGGCGATGGGGGGAAATGATAGGATTATCATAAAATGGCGGATGTTTTCGAGTGCGTTAATGGACGAAAAGTCGGGTAAGGTCCATAGGAAAGTTTTCTACGATCTACCGATTTATGCTTAAAAACACATGGCCGAACCATAGGAACAATAAAAAAAAAGTCCCGGAACTATCCTTTAACTACCAGTGTTTACGACTCCAGACTCATACATTGTCTTCCACATCATCTGCAAGAATACGCAGAGGTAGTGACAGAAAAGACGCCTAGCGATCTTCCTCCCCACCGACCAGAAGACTGCTGTCTGGATCTTGTTCCTGGTGCACTGGTCCCGTTCGGTAGGATGTTCCCTTTATCCCTCAGAGAAAGACACTTCCTCCGGGAATATCTGGATAACAATCTGGCCAACGGGCTTATAAGACCTTCAAAGTCACCGGCTGGAGCTTCACTGTTTTTCATCCCTAAAAAGGACACCCAAGAGCTGAGACCCTGTATCGACTACAGGGGTCTAAACAAGGTGACCATAAAGGACAGGTATCCCATGCCTCTTATCACCGAGATCATTCAAGCTGTTCATGGCGCCACTATTTTTACAAAATTGGATCTCCGGAATGCCTACCATCTCCTCCGGATCCACCAAGGGGATGAATGGAAGACAGCTTTTAGGACCCCCTATGGGTTGTACGAATATCAAGTGATGCCCTTTGGGCTCGTCAATGCCCCATCAGTATTCCAGCGTTTTATGGACCGGCTTTTTTCAGACCTGCTGTGTCAGACCACGATTGTCTATCTCGATGACATACTGGTGTATTCAAAGACTCCGGAGGAACATGTAGTCCATGTTAAAGAGGTCTTCCAGAGGCTAAGAGAAAATCACCTTTCAGTCAAATTAGACAAGTGTGTCTTTTCTGCAACCTCCATCCCATATTTGGGTTTCATATTATCCAGTCAGGGTGTCGCCATGGATCCCTGCAAAGTATCTGCCATATTGGATTGGCCTTCACCTAAATCCATCAAGGAGGTACAACGATTCTTAGGTCTGGCAAACTTTTACCGGAAATTTATATCCAACTTTTCCCACCGGACTGGACCTATTACCACTCTACTTAAGAAAAGCTCCAAACCATTTTTCTGGTCCAGAGAAGCTGAGGATAGCTTCCACAATCTCAAGGAAGCCTTCTGTATCGCCCCCATCCTTCAGCAGCCTGATCAAGACCGGCCTTTCATTGTCGAGACAGATGCTTCTTCATCAGCTATGGGGGCAGTTCTTTTGCAGGAACATCAAGGAGTGGAACATCCAGTCTCCTATTTCTCCAAGACACTCAACGACAGCCAAAGGAACTACTCAGTTATAGAGCGTGAATTATTGGCCATGAAGTCAGCCTGTTTGGAGTGGCGTCACCTCCTGCAAGGAGTTAAACACCCCTTCTCCATCAGAACCGATCACAGAAATCTACAAGTCCTGCGAGAGTACGAGTGCTACAACACACGACAAGCCCGCTGGGCTCACTTCTTTGCCCAGTTCGATTTCAACATTACCTACATCCCAGGGCAACAGAATTTAGTCGCGGATGCTCTGTCTCGCAGAGGAGACAATGTGACCGAATCTGACAGGACACCGGATCTTATGTTCCCCTTGACAAGGCGAATAGGAGTTCTGTCCACTTTCTTGAGACAAGTGAAAGAAGCTTCAAAAGGGGGTTTTGAATCTGAGAGACACCCACAAAACCTCGTCTACGACGTCAAGGAAGGACTCTACTTTGTGGAAGGCAAATTATATCTACCTACTCCTGAATTTCGGAGATTGGCGTTAAAGTGGTGTCACGACTCCAAGTTGGCAGGTCATCGAGGTATCAAGGGCACGTTGGATTATCTACAGAGGCACTTTTATTGGCCGGAGATGCGACAAGATGTGACCGGTTACGTACAATCCTGCGTGACCTGTCTTCGCAGCAAGAGTTCTCGTCTTAGACCTTTGGGACTTTTGAAACCTAATCCTGTTCCCGACGGTCCTGGGGAAGTAATTTCGACCGATTTCATCGTGGACTTGCCTCCTTCTGAAGGGTGCACATGCATCATGGTGGTGATCGATTTTTTCACTAAAATGGCTCACTTTTCCCCATTAACAAGGGTACCGACTGCTGTAGCCATGGCTGAAACATTCATCAAGGATGTCTTTCGTCTCCACGGGATACCAAAGAAGATCATCTCAGATCGAGGTAGCCAATACACCTCTCGTTTCTGGAAAAATCTCTGCAGCCGTTTGGGTATAGAAAGAGCTCTAACGTCCGGTTTCCACCCTCAGTCCAACGGACAGACGGAACGTCTAAATGCCACTTTAGAACAGTACCTACGGTGTTATGTGAACCTTCAACAGGACAACTGGGTTACTCTACTACCCCTGGCGGAGTTCTCCTACAATAACTCTTTTCAGACTACTCTTGGTTTCACTCCTTTTTTCTGCAGCTATGGCTACCATCCCCGGTCTATACTACCGGTCTCTAATATCTCCACATCTTTACCCACAGTTGATTCCACTCTCGCCTTGCTGAAAGACGTTCACCTGCAGGCTAAACACAACCTTAGCGAGGCTCAAATTAGATATAAGGACCAGGCCGACAAACTTCGGAAAACTGTACCTGATTGGGGGGTAGGATCTCAGGTCATGTTGTCCACCAGGTACCTACCGAGATGGGCACACCCTTCCAAACTCTCCCCTAAATTTCTGGGTCCATACGAAGTCACCCAAGTCATAAACCCGGTGGCCTTTCGTCTAAAACTACCCAAAAGCCTTCAGAGGGTCCACCCGGTGTTTCATGCCTCACAACATAAACCATTTCATGCAGATACCTGGTCCCGTAAAGAGAAGAAGACTCCCTTGCCTGCTACTTCGACCGAGGAGGAATTTGAAGTAGCCCAGATCTGTGACTCCCGGTACCGCCGGGGAAGGCTTGAATTCTTAATACGGTGGAAGGGGTATCACTGGTCGGAAAACTCTTGGGAACCAGCCTCTCATGTGCATGCCCCACTCTTGGTCCGAAGGTTTTTTCACGCTCATCCGGGTAAACCGGGTGGAGGCCCCCCTAGGAGGGGGCATACTGTCATGCTGCGGCGGGGATGGCGGAAGTGGAACCGCTGGCGGTTCTGTCCGCCGTAGCATTCCCCTTCTCGTCTTCCGCTTACCGCTCTAGTCAGTGTACGCGTTCGTGACCCGGAAGTATAAATCACTTCACTTCCGGGTCGCATACGCGTTGCAACGTTTCCGGATTCCCTCCTGTGTTGCTGCCGCTCCCGTACCTGGTGATATTCCTGCCTTTCTGCCTTTCATTTTCGCTGGTTCCACTCAGCTGTGTACCACCCTTGTTCTCAGCCCTGTGCTTTGCCTCGTCCTTGCCTAGCCATCTCCTCTCATTAGTTCCTTTTCTTTTTGCTTCAGCTTACCCCTGCCTCTTCCTTTCCCTGTTTCCCTTCTTCCTTCTTTTTCTTCCTTTTTTCTCTCAATTGGATCTACCTCCTGCCAGACCTGTGCCTGCCTATCGGACTGCCTGTGTATTATCCCTTGTGCCTATTTTGGATCTACCTCCTGCCAGACCTGTGCCTGCCTATCGGACTGCCTGTGTATTATCCCTTGTGTCTATTTTGGATCTACCTCCTGCCAGACCTGTGCCTGTTTACCGGACTGCCTTTGGTTCAATCCTTGGTTCCATTATTGGTATCTCTGCTTACCAGATTCTGTGCCTGCTTCCCGGATTGCTCTCCCATCAGCGAACTCATCTCCTGTGATCATCCACCTGAAATACTACATCTAGGGGTTTTTTGTGCCTTCAGGCTTTTTTCCCCCTGTGAGGCGTTCTCGGTAGGATAACCCCCGTTGCCCCTATTTAGTGGCACGGTGGCATCCTATCGAGGGCGTCCTTATCTTCACAAGAAAAAAGAGAAGCCTCCACGACATAAGGACGGAAAGATCAAGCAGAAAGAGGAAGGTGAGGAGTTGGGGGAAGGGGGAGAACTCGAATTTTCATCAGAAGAAGAAAACATAACAGACATTATTGACAGACCTATTGGGAACTAAATTATCATTGAGAGGCAATAGGACCCAAAATTGCTGGTGGTGACAAATATATATTGGAACCCTGCCTGCTCGATCTTTTGTCAGAATTCTTACTGAGCATTAAAATCTTATATCCAGCAGCTGGTCTGATTGTAGTGGAGGATTTCAATTCTCAATGCATTTCCACATTTTTCCCTACATGTAAGGCATCACAAAAAAGGCCAACAGCTAATGGGAAGGAATGGTTATCTTTCATGTCTGAATCGAATCTGATATTGGTTAAAAGGAACGTGCAGGGTGGCAGTGGCAATCATAAGCCATTCTGCAAAGATCAGTAGAAAGTATGTCTGCTTTACAATTTGTAAAAGCTTGTGATCTGCTGAATTTTGTGAATTTATGTGGAATTTGCATCCGCCACAATTTTCAGTTTCTCAAAGGTGGCCAATCCACAATAATATTTTTGATGAGGAAACCTGGCAGAGGAAAGAGAACTGAGGGACGCTGTCAGGACATTAAAACAGGAGTCAACTAATATAGCGGACTATGAGTGTAAACTCCGGATTCTGCATTTTAATTACAGAAACTGGTCTTGATCGCATAGATATCTCTGCCAACATAAAGACAGGGAACTGATGTTAAGGGCTCTGAGTGACAATACTTCACAAAACCTTTGGTCACTTATCAACTGTCCGAAAGCTACCCAAACCAGTATACAAAATAATATTGAGGAGGAATCTACCTAGTGCAATCACTTCAGTGTTCTGTATAGACAATCTTTTAAAGAGCAATGTAATTTGGACCAGAATACATCTTGGAATCTAAATCTTTCACAAGAAATTATTTTAGATGTATATATCTTGGGTTCATCTTCGTTGTGTACTGCGGGTCCCAATTGCCTGACTAACCAAATACTGAAGGGGAATCGAGACTGTGGGCTAAAACTCTGCTAACACTATTCAGACAGGTTTTGTGTGTCATTGACGTGTCCTGGGATCCTGGAAATTGGCTTTAATTATTCCTATCTTCAAAAAGGGCAATCGGGAGGATCCAGTAAACTATCGCCTGATCGCCCTTTTGGATGTTGATAGTCACATTTTTGCAGGAGCTGTCCTAAGGGATTTGGAATCCTTGGCTATGGATACAAATATTCTGTAAAAACAACAGACAGGCTTCAGGAGGGGTTTGTCAACCTCCCTGAATTGATTGAGTTTGGGTAGCGAACAATC
The DNA here is from genome assembly GCF_040938575.1 of Ambystoma mexicanum. NCBI lineage: Eukaryota > Metazoa > Chordata > Amphibia > Caudata > Ambystomatidae > Ambystoma > Ambystoma mexicanum. The sequence goes on along the minus strand of NC_090928.1, from coordinate 964,719,998 downwards.
TTGGTCAAAGGGGGGCCAAGTACTACACAGTGCATGAATAGATTTGTCCAAGGCCTTCGATTTGATCAATAGAGAACGGCTGTGGACTAAGTTGGCCGCGTGGGGGCTTCCGTTATCATTGTTAGCAATAATAGCACACCTGCATGAGGACAACAGCATACAGGTTAGACTGAATGCGCAGGGCAATTTGTCTGCTCCGATTCCAATGGTGAGGGGAACAAGACAAGGGTGCATAATTGCCCCCTTCTATTCAATTTATATCTGGCGGATTTGGAGGAGACCTTGGTTCAGCATGCACTGGGAAGCACCATGATCGGTTCTCGGCCAATTATGTGGCTCGCATAGGCAGATAAGGATATACAAAAACAAACAATCAGGGTGAGAGGTCACGCCGCTAATATATAACACAGTCACTGGAAATACATTTTTCTTCACAGAAATGTGTTTTAATGGCATCTAAATAAGACTAATAGGGATAGAGCACCCAGGGGTGTTTGAAAATACAATACAAATTGTGCACTGTTCGGGTAGTATTTAGACGTTAAATACTACCCGAACAGTGCACAATTGTAGCATTGTTATTGTTCTTTGCGACCCTTTATATATATGTTCATGAAATTGAGTTTATGTTCTTCCCTGTGACTGCACAAGTGTTATGATTGACCAAGAGTAGCATTTTGCTGTTGCTGTTCTTTTGCATTACGATCCAGTTCTGTCCACTGGATCATACTTATTTGTATTGTATTTTCAAACACCCCTGGGTGCTCTATCTCTATTAGTCTTATTTAGATGCCATTAAAACACATTTGTGTGAAGAAAAATGTATTTCCAGTGACTGTGTTACATATTTAGAATGTTGAAGCGGCGTGACCTCTCACCCTGATTGTTTGTTTTTGTATATTCTAGTATACCCACCTGGGTTTTTCAGGGTTTTGCCAGGTGCCCTAATATTTAACCCTCGCATAGGCAGATGACATTGTCCTTTTGGATTACACTGCAGTCGGAATACAACGCCTCCTTAGAGCTCTGGGAGATTATGCTAAAATAAACTGGCTAAAATCAATCCACTAAAGGATGAAATTTTGAGCTTTAGAAGTCATGGTAAGTCTGTGGCGAATTTTAAGTGGTCTCTGGGCTCGGACAGAATAGAACTGATTCCAGTGGAGAGGGAAGTGGTCTATGTGGGCTTAAATCTGTATTGCCTTTCTACACTGGAGCTGTTCTATGAACATTTAAATGACAAAGTGCTTCAGCTGTCTTGCCAGTTGAAAAGAAAACAATGTTATTCCACCAATCGTTCCTAGCCTGACGCACCCCTTTCTACACCCTGCCACAGGTAAACATTTTTCAAGACTAACTCTATAATGGCATGTGGTACATTCTGGCACAAAAAAAATAAATAAGTGTATGAAAGAATGTACGATTCTTTAAGTACCTGAACCCCGACACATTTGCTGATGCTGAAATCCCAAGTCCCATGGCCTCCCACACTGAGGATGCTCTACCCACAACTGTGGGCCATTCTGCTAAAGCTAGCCATGTTGACTGGACAAAGATGGATATAAAGGCAATAGTTGGAGGGGAAGAAGTAGGCAAGTGCCAAAGAGACAGAATTAAGTTGAATATAGTGACTACAGCCAAGGTGGAAACTGTGAGAAAAGCAAGTTAGGACCAATGGATTGAAGTTGGAAGAAAGACCTGGAAAATGTACATAATTAGCGATTAAAAATCAGATCGTGCCATACCTTTGTACTCGTAGCCAGGTTACCATTTGTACTAAAGAATTGATTAAATTGCCTGTATTCCATTTCACACTTCGTTACTGTATCTACCAGTTGCTGTATTTTCTGTTCTTTTACTTCCATGTTTCTGTATAAATCCGAAATCTACAGGAATACACAAAACATACACAGTAAAATGACAAGGTATAAAAAAAGAGAATGAACAAGTTCCTAACCGATAAGCCTACCCACTGTCATCATATTGTCAATTTTTCTATCATCCTGTCAGCATGGATGAATATTTGATCTGATTACATAGTGTTAACTTGAGACATTGAAGATATGACTGGGAGACTTACCAAAGCAGTGACATTCTCAAAACTTGATATAAATCAAGGCTGCCACAAGCAACAAGCAAGACCTACATCCATAATCAAGAGCCATACCTTCTGTACACAAAAAAATGCCTATACAGGTACAAGATACTAATGTACCACAAGGAAACATGACAACTAATTTTGTAGTACCCTTACTCTGGCAATCCTCAGATTCAATTATGAAAAATATGAGGTAAAGAAAATGCACCTCTAATTCTACTGACATATGTTCTGAGAAGGGGATGCATCCCAACCACGTGAAAATTCAAACCACTTCAATGTCAAATAGCAGATATCTGGATTTTCATAGGGATGGCAGGCTATTGTGTCCTCTGCATACCCAGATGTGCTGCACGTTCTAGCCTACTATGAATCCTGTTAAAAAAGAATCTGTCAAAGAACCTTATTTTGGGCAAAAGCACAAAAAAGCATACCTTAGCCATTTAATATTGTTTTACAAATACACATACAAAAACATACATTTGATCAAGAGGAAAAACAGATGCATGTAGATATGCTTAACAATTGTATGAACAAGCTAAATCAGAGGACGTCCTAATGTATATGCAAGGATACTCATCTTATTAAGCTATATTATCCTTTTCCACATCTGCCTTATCCAGGTCAACCCACAGACACTTTGTTTCAATAAAAAAAAGGATCATAGTCATCCGAATAGTGTCAAATATGACATACACAAATTCATCATCCAACCAAATGGAATCAATATATTACTGTGCAACGAATAATATACTAATGCTTATATATAAAACAAACTGACATACAAATTGCCCTTTATTTATTACCTAAAGATGACCCCAATCTCCTGGACAGGAGATACAGTCATAAGGACCTGAGTAATTATAACTATCTAACCTTGTTGTTAGTCATGTAACTGGTTGCGATCATGCCAGCAAGCATTCAATGACATCATGAAAAAATTATTGGATGCAAAACACCTGGCCTTTTTTAACGCACTCTGGCACACCAAAATATGGACGCCAGCTCCGTTGATCTAGGTGATATTCTGGCCCTATATCATGAGCCTCAGCACAGTTCAAAGCAGGTCGTCGCCCATGCAAGTTGATCTCTGTCTCCTATTGAAAACTGAATAGTTACAACCTGAGAAAGAGGACAGTGACCGTCTGGGCCTGTGAACACGTCCATCATTTCATCATTGGAAAACAGTTCACTTTAATAACTGTTCATCAAGTGTTACTCTCAAGGAACAAGGACATGAGACCATTGACAAGTTCGTCACTCGCTTCCAAAAGAAAATAAATCATACATTGCCAGTTTGCCACTTTCGTTGATGATGAAGCCATCAGATTAATCATACATTGAAGGATTCTCCCCTACCACCTTCCAAAAACACTGTCTAATTGCCACCCACTGAAACAATAATTTCCCTTGGAAGAGTATACCGATGCTTTGACGTCCAAACTTCCAAGATCGAGGCTCCATGCAAATTGGAGAGTCTTTCAAGCATGAAGGGCAACCTACACCTGATCGGACAAACATGCCCCGAATCAGGGAGCCACAACACAGTCTATGTTACTAATGCAGATTCTCTTTCCCTGCATACAGACACATGCCCAGCAGCGGGATAGTGCTGTAACAAAATTTGTTAAGACCACTGATGTTCAAGCAGATCAGTCCCCAGAGACGGGAAGCCACATCAACTGCAGCTTTAGGAGCAACCCAAAAAGCATGAAGAGTGCAGGTGATACAATGGAAACTGAACAAGACAAATGTCCGGTTCCATGTTAAAATACTGAAGCCGCATAAAATGTAGCCTTGAATGCCGAAGCGGACTGCTTTGCATTTCAAAAATGTTGAATGCATTCCTTTGACAAATGTCCCCTGCTTTCCATGTAATTAAAGCAGGGACACCCCGGCAACCACCGAACCCATAAAGCAGAACAACAGGTGCGGGGGATGCCTCCGCAACCCCCTATCCCTTTGCTTTGCATTGTGGGATTTGTGATTTTCGTCCCGGCCAAATGCACATTAAATGCGCCTTCAGCATTTTTTCTATGTTACTTTCGAGGGATACCAAATGTTCTGCATAGGGAACAATGGAAAGTGAAGAAACCTTGCTCATAACTCCACACGGACAACAATATATACCTCAAGGAAGATCATGTAGATGCCACTAGAAGCCTGAGAGTGTTCCTCAAAATAGGACAAATTACCATATTATTCCTCATTGATACAGGACCTACTATTAATATATGTGCACAAGACATTGAAAACCTTGCATCGACATTTTAGCTGAGATCTTCTACAGCCTGCAGATATCAATGGAGTGGCAGTCACCAACTACCGTGCATAGTTCACGTCAAATGCATTTAGAGTTATAACAAATGATCCCTCAAATCCATCATCCACATACTAGAAAGTTCAGCACCTGGCCATTGTCTAAATTTTCAAACAGCCCTCGACCTAGGTTTAATTGACATAAACTACAACTTTCTAGAAAATAAGCCAACAAATCAGAACTACAAACAGGAGAACAAATCCCCAATTTACAAAATCCAACACTGTTCTTCTCAAATGAAGAGAATAAATCAAAATTCCCATAACTGTTTAGAGGTTTAGAGAAAATGAAAAAGGCCATTATCAAATTCCTCATTAACAAGAAGGTTAAACCAGTTCCACCACACATACTTAGAGTTCAGTTACATTCTAGGAATAACTTCACAACCTACTTTGCGTAGACATCATAAAGGAATCTAAGGGGCCACTGCTCTTGGTACTTCGACTAATCGCAGTCCCAAACGAAGGAAGACATTTACTCTTATGTGCCGACATAAGAATTCTAAATGTAGTCGTTGAACGAGAATGATATACCACCCGAACATTGAAGATATCATTGTGGGACTTAAAGCAGTGACATTCTCAAAAGTGGACATAAATCATGGCTACCTCAAGCTGGAACTGCATCCAGAATTGAGAGCCATTATCACATTCACTTTGACTAAACTTCGGTTTATCATCTGCAACGGAAATATTCCAGAAAACCATTTGGTTCATACTCTTTTCAAAACCGTTTTCAACTAAAGTGATGCTATATTTATTTTTGGACACTGAGGAATCTGAGGGCATCCTCACTTCATTCTCCCCAATATCCTCTGATCAGGTGGCCAGGAAGGGCCATCGCTTTTGTATCCTGACCCTGGGGGTGGATATGAAGCGAGGATCACCTAGGTAGATGAGACTTGGGGAAGAAAAGTGGGATGTCCTTGGGTGAGACGTGGTATCCCCCATTTCCATTCCATGATGAACCTTTTTTAATTCCTGAAGCCTTTATCGAGTCATGTTATCAAACTCTGGTTCCCTCTCTATATGGGCCAGGTAGAACCCCTTCAGAACGGTATCTTTTCATCGAGTGCAAATCCATCGAAGTCAGTTCCATCGAATTTTATTCAATGAAAATCATTTCCATCGAAATGCCACCGAATAAAATTCGATGGATTCCAATGGATTTTCGAGTCAGGACAAGGGTTAGATTTAGGGTTAGGGCAAGGGTTAGAATTAGGGTTGGGGTTAGGGCAAGGGTTAGAATTAGGGTTACGGCAAGGGTTAGAATTAGGGTTGGAGTTAGGGCAAGGGTTATAATTAGGGTTGGGGTTAGGGTTAGAATTCGGTTTAGGGAAAGGGTTAGAATTAGGGTTAGGGGAACGGTTAGAATTAGGGTTAGGGCAAGGTTTAGGGTTGGGTTAGGATTAGGGGGGATGGCATAGGGGTTAGGGGGCTGGGGGAGGGATCCCTCACCAATATACAAAAAAGTTCAAACGTTACAAGGAGCTGGCCAGTGCCGAAATTTCAGCACTGGACAGCTTCATGTAATGTTTTAACGTAGAAAATAAAAGCATTGAAATGCTATCTTTTACATTTTAAAGTACATATCCATTTGATGGAAACGTTTCGATGGATATGTACTTTTGATGAAAAACATAGAATTTCGATGCATTGTCTTTTTTCTATGCATCTTTTTCTATGGATTGACTATATACCCTTCAGAACTCATAAGGGTTTACCAACTCCTCAAATATATGTACACTCAGAAAATAAACAAATAGGAGTCCCTCATATAAAGCAGTCCCTCTCTCTTCCCCACACACACACACATTATGACCTTAAAGAGGATCCCTTTAAAACTGGGATGAGAAAGAGCCGACTAGGAGCAATGCACACTTCCAGTTAGTTTCACTACGTTGGTTCTGAGACAGGGAGCCGCAACACAGTCTATGTTACTAATGCAGATTCTCTTTCCCTGCATACAGACACATGCCCAGCAGCGGGATAGTGCTGTAACAAAATTTGTTAAAACCACTGTTGTTCAAGCAGATCAGTCCCCAGAGACGGGAAGCCACATCAACTGCAGCTTTAGGAGCAACCCAAAAAGCATGAAGAGTGCAGGTGATACAATGGAAAGTGAACAAGACAAATGTCCGGTTCCATGTTAAAATACTTAAGCCGCATAAAATGTAGCCTTGAATGCCGAAGCGGACTGCTTTGCATTTCAAAAATGTTGAATGCATTCCTTTGACAAATGTCCCCTGCTTTCCATGTAATTAAAGCAGGGACACCCCGGCAACCACTGAACCCATAAAGCAGAACAACGGGTGCGGGGGATGCCTCTGCAACCCCCATCCTCTTGCTTTGCATTGTGGGATTTGTGATTTTCGTCCCGGCCAAATGCGCATTAAATGCGCCTTCAGCATTTTTTCTATGTTACTTTCGAGGGATACCAAATGTTCTGCATAGGGAACAATGGAAAGTGAAGAAACCTTGCTCATAACTCCACACGGACAACAATATATACCTCAAGGAAGATCATGTAGATGCCACTAGAAGCCTGAGAGTGTTCCTCAAAATAGGACAAATTACCATATTATTCCTCATTGATACAGGACCTACTATTAATATATGAGCACAAGACATTGAAAACCTTGCATCGACATTTTAGCTGAGACCTTCTACAGCCTGCAGATATCAATGGAGTGGCAGTCACCAACTACCGTGCATAGGTCACGTCAAATGCATTTAGAGTTATAACAAATGATCCCTCAAATCCATCATCCACATAGTAGAAAGTTCAGCACCTGGCCATTGTCTAAATTTTCAAACAGCCCTCGACCTAGGTTTAATTGACATAAACTACAACTTTCTAGAAACTAAGCCAACAAATCAGAACTACAAACAGGAGAACAAATCCCCAATTTACCAAATCCAACACTGTTCTTCTCAAATGAAGAGAATAAATCAAAATTCCCATAACTATTTTAGAGGTTTAGAGAAAATGAAAAAGGCCATTATCAAATTCCTCATTAACAAGAAGGTTAAACCAGTTCCACCACACATACTTAGAGTTCAGTTACATTCTCAGAATAACTTCACAACCTACTTTGCGTAGACATCATAAAGGAATCTAAGCGGCCACTGCTCTTGGTACTTCGACTAATCGCAGTCCCAAACGAAGGAAGACATTTACTCTTATGTGCCGACATAAGAATTCTAAATGTAGTTGTTGAACGAGAATGATATACCACCCGAACATTGAAGATATGATTGTGGGACTTAAAGCAGTGACATTCTCAAAAGTGGACATAAATCAAGGCTACCTCAAGCTGGAACTGCATCCAGAACTTAGAGCCATTATCACATTCACTTTGACTAAACTTCGGTTTATCATCTGCAATGGAAATATTCCAGAAAACCATTCGGTTCATACTCTATTCAAAACCGTTTTCAACTAAAGTGATGCTATATTTATTTTTGGACACTGAGGAATCTGAGGGCATCCTCACTTCATTCTCCCCAATATCCTCTGATCAGGTGGCCAGGAAGGGCCATCGCTTTTGTATCCTGACCCTGGGGGTGGATATGAAACGAGGATCACCTAGGTAGATGAGACTTGGGGAAGAAAAGTGGGATGTCCTTGGGTGAGACGTGGTATCCCCCATTTCCATTCCATGATGAACCTTTTTTAATTCCTGAAGCCTTTATCGAGTCATGTTATCAAACTCTGGTTCCCTCTCTATATGGGCCAGGTAGAACCCCTTCAGAAAGGTATCTTTTCATCGAGTGCAAATCCATCAAAGTCAGTTCCATCGAATTTTATTCAATGAAAATCATTTCCATCGAAATGCCACCGAATAAAATTCGATGGATTCCAATGGATTTTCGAGTCAGGACAAGGGTTAGATTTAGGGTTAGGGCAAGGGTTAGGATTAGGGTTGGGGTTAGGGCAAGGGTTAGAATTAGGTTTAGGGCAAGGGTTAGAATTAGGGTTGGAGTTAGGGCAAGGGTTATAATTAGGGTTGGGGTTAGGGTTAGAATTCGGTTTAGGGAAAGGGTTAGAATTAGGGTTAGGGCAACGGTTAGAATTAGGGTTAGGGCAAGGTTTAGGGTTGGGCTAGGATTAGGGGGGAGGGCATAGGGGTTAGGGGGCTGGGGGAGGGATCCCTCACCAATATACAAAAAAGTTCAAACGTTACAAGGAGCTGGCCAGTGCCGAAATTTCAGCGCTGGACAGCTTCATGTAACGTTTTAACGTAGAAAATAAAAGCATTGAAATGCTATCTTTCAGTTAGTTTCACTACGTTGGTTCTGAGACAGGGAGGGTGCCCATAAAGGATCAGGCATGTCCTACTAATTGTTATAATGAGGGTCAGGCAAACTACCTGCACGTGCAGCCCATTGAAAGGCTACAGGTGCTTAAAAGCAGGCCCACACCTGATAGCAGAGAGAACCTGCCTGCAGAGGAGGTGGCCACCGTGTGGCGAGTAGCAGGCTGGAGTACGACCGTCAGAGAGGATACTATGTGCCATCGGGAGGAAGGACCAAAGCACCAACACTGCTCGCTGTGACTCCCAACACCTATCCTGGAGGAGCGAGCCAAAGGAAGAACAGAGCAAGGACACCCGACAAAGCAGAGCAGCTCCGGTGAGTATTAGAGAAAGAATACTCGTACTGCGGTGCTCTGGGGCAAATGTAAGACATTTAATGTTTACACACAATTGAAAAGCGCACAAGAGGGTTTGGAACCCAAATGATGCCAAAGGAATCATGAATAAATTATCAAGTGCTTTTGAATGAATAATGAATCATGGAAGAGGTGCCAAGTACAGGGGAAAATATAACTGCCAATACTGAATACCGAACTAAAGGAAAGATATGGGAATCATGTGAAATTTGTAGCACAAGTGGAAAATGAATAACGTGCTATGTTGAAAGGAGTGAAGCTTGTTGCAAACATTAAGAAACAAAGTGAAAGCTGTTCATGGTGTTAGGTGGTGAAGGGTGTTTTGATTAGTAAGCTTTAAGGTGATGGTCCCTAAGGTGATGGGTGTAAGTTATTGATTAGTAAGTTTTAAGGTGATGGTCCCTAAGGTGATGGGTGTAAATTATTGGGGGCCGTAGGATTTGGTGGTATTATTTACTATATGTATACCTTGTAATACAGTATTTGTGTGGATTTGTTTCTCCTGTTTATTATTTAATTTTCTGAACAGATCTTCGAACCAACAGGGTTATTTGGTGGACCTGTGTAAATAACAAACTTGACTTAAGAAGTTTTCTATTATTGTTTGGACTAGAATCGTAGTGCTACCGAAATCCCACTCAGAGGTATAGTAGCTTTTCTTTTGAAGGACAGGCCTAGTTGATACCTGTACCGATGCCTTGGAGATAACTTTGGTGTGGGCTAGAGGCTGCTTGTTACTTTTAGAACGTGACTCTCTATCTGTGAATTTGGTGTTTTATTGTTGTCCTATGTAGGTGGTTTCACTTTTTGGGAGCACCACATCCCTTTTTGGTTTTTTTTGGTTCATACCTTATGTATACTCAAAACCTAACACTACCAACTCAACATAAAGTTCAAAGGGGTTGTTTTCTCAGCAGTTTCTTTATAGTTATTTTCAAACTTCCAACACAATGTTCCAAAGGGTGTAAAAACAAAGTTCTACTTGGGTGAAGAGAATGCTTCCCTTCTCTTGTCTTCTCCAAGGGATTACAGGTTCCAGTGGGGAAGAATTATTTCCCTTGATTCCTTTTCTACTTCCTTGAAGAGCTAAGAGAATGTATCCCCTTCTCTTAGCTTTGCCACAATGTAACAATCCCAGGTTTCTCTTTCTTGCACAGCCAACTTGGTTCACCTTCCTCCCAGTTACTGTGACTATGAAGATGAGCAACTGATATATTACACTTATAGGTGCAAGTCCGAGACCTGCCTATCTTCGGAACTTCTCTTCCTTGACAGGCTTAGTTTACTCTCCTGCCAAACACTACCATATATGACCATGGATGTAAACGTTTCTCCAATGTTACTTTCATGGTCCCAGACCCTCAACTCGGGGGTATTGCTTTCCCTTGTCCACTTTTTAAAAAAAAAAACAGTTTTATTAGGTTTTCACAGTAAACAAAACATTGCAATAACAATAGGGGGCAATGACCCCACCCCACTCACCCTCCCCTTCCCTTTCCTTCTTCCAGCATATACAAACAACGTTTGTCTAGCACTTCCATTACCACAGTCTCTGAGGGAGGTGAAACACCCGTGGGCTTAATGAGTCATCTGCAGGCCATACTATATAGGATCGAGACCAGTTTCCTCATGGATGTCGGTGTGGTGGTGTATATCATCAATGGGGATGTGGAGGGGGAGTTAGGGAAATCCGGCCACCTGCCTCTCAGCTCCTCCCATAATCTAAAGTACAGAAGCTGCGTGATGGGAGTCTGCTCTCCTCTGGTTTTAAGATCATCCCATGATATGAATTTGCTCTGAGGGGCGATATCACCTAGCGTGTGAATCTGCAGGCTTGTGAAGTGTTGTATAAAAATAGCCTTGTGTGCGGGTGGTATGCCCTGAACATGATACATGGCTAAGGCAGGGGAGTACCACTGTCCCTGCCCAGTCCATTTCGTTAAGCAGTCCCATGCCCTCGTTCTTGGCCTACACCTTTTTGACTGTTTGCTGCAAAGATGCAACTTCTTGTTGGAGTATGGTTATTTTATCCTCGCCCTCCCCGATCTGGTGTTACGCCTCAGAGAGCCTGCCGCACAGCTTGTCGATCTGGACGGCGGAAAAATCTACTTTACATGTTAACGCATCTATTCTAGCGCCTAGATTGTCTGTGCTGCTCTTCAGGGCCAACGAAGTCTGATTGAGAGTTGAATGTCCAAATTGGAAGGGCCCAGGGTTACCTCATGTTGCGGTGGGTCTCTGTCTGACTTAGCAAATTGGTCCATCTTGGCCTCCTTCTTTTGGTTGCCCATTCCCTGGGGCACCCCACCGTTGCAGTATTTATCATGTCGATGAGGCCAGTGGGGAGTTCAAAGCGGGTGGTCGTCGGCTGTACGTTGCCAGATGGGGGAGTGAGACTCGTCGAGATGGGGGTTACTGGAGACCACCGCTGAACGGTGAGGCCAAGCCCGGGGGAGATTTGGCGCTTCCAGTCAGGGTCTTACCAGGAAAGGAGAGCGTGCAACGATCTGGGGCTTTGATACTATCATCTTGTGTCATGTTGTTGTTGACTGGCCCACAGGGGGTCTGTGTGCCTCTGTAGTTTGGGCAGGTAGGCAGGAGAAAGAGTGGCGCCCTTGCTCCCCGGTGCAAACAGAGGTGCAATTTCTTTCAGTATAGTGCAGGGTGAAATTTGTGCACCCTCTGAGCTGGAGCCCTATGGTCCGGGGCGGTCTGAGTGTCCCTGTGCCACGTAGCCAAGGGGTGGCCGCCACCTGAGCGACTAGGGTGGGGGGGGTGTGAGCCCCCAGCCAGCTGGGGTGATTGCCCAATATTCCAGGTTGGGGGGGTGGGGAGCATCGGTTCCCCCCTCCCGAGTCCCTTCCGACTCACTGTATCGTACCGATGGATATGGTTCGAATTGCAGGGCAGGCGCTCCAATGCCTCTCGTGCGGTCCTCAGTAGTGCCGATCTCCGGCGGGAGCTGGGCCTTGCGGGTGGCTGTAGATCCCTGTGGCAACTGCTGAGCACCACCATGTTGCCAAGGCCCGCAGACGTCGCAGGCAGGAGTGGGGAACTGCAGGGGTGGACCAGGGGCAGGATGTACGTCCCCCACAGAGCGGCTCCCACAGTGTTCGGGGCACGTTCGCCAGTCTATTGAGCCTGCGACGGGGAGTTTATTTGATGTGCGGCTCACCCGCAGGCGGGCTGTGCGAGGCGGGGGACCACAGTGTCTCGTTGTAGCTGAGGGGTTGGTGTGGTGGAGGAGCGTATTGTGCTCGGGGTCTGCCCTCCGAACATGGATCCGGTCCCCATGTAGGCAGGGGGGACGTGCAGTGCAGTACAAGAAACAAGGTTGGGCAGGCAAATTGAGTGCTATGTGCCTAGGGAGACCACTGCTGCAAGCCACAGATGAGGGATGCCTCAAGGGAGGAGGGATAGTTCTCCTCCCTCTACTCATCAGTGCACCTTTTGGAAAGGATCCCCATGGGACTGTCTGCTCCTATAGAGTACTTCAGTCCCACCATCCCAGGATCAGACAGAGATTGAATCAGCCCCAGAAAGGAAGCACCCAACATTGGGAGCTCATATGGCGATCAGAACGCTGGGGTACGAGGTAAGAGCATTTAAGTTGTCGAAGACAGGATCTAACAGGCTCAGGCTGTTGGAAACGCACACGCTCATATCAGTATGGTTCAGCTGCTAGCTACGCCTGCAGCCACAGGCAGACAGGCTGTCAATGTTCAGCTATTCAGCTGAGTGGCACATGAAACAAATTTAGCCTTAAAACTAATCTTGAACCCTTAAGAACTTAACCAGCATGGCTCTGACCTACAGATACCAAGAGTACTAATCATTACAGCAGTGGTCACATTTTGCAGTCATGAGAGTAACATAACACAAAGCCCAGAAGGCTGTAGCAATGTCTCAGTTCACTGTTAACTGCAAAGATTAACAGGACTCATCAGTTGTTTAAGCTGTAGATTTCACCATGTTAGTGACACTTACCTGTACTTCTAATCTGGTGTTTCTTTCTAAAACCAAAAGCATGTGTGTTCTCAAATATGTATCTTCATGTTCACGAACCTTTCCTCTTTTGTCCTGAAGTAGAAATAAAGGTTTTGTTAAGCATAAGTAAAATGCTTTACAAACAGGTTTTATGAATTTGGGAATGTGCACATATATCTATTAAAGTAACAGTTACTTTTTTTCGGAGCTTTACCTATGCTTCACATAGTGTTTTTGTTTAATCATATAGAAATCTTCCCGGGACATACATAACAATGTTCGTGACCATATGTTCGTTGATAGGTTAATATGCACATACAGTATTTTGTGTTGCCGCTGCAATTTCATATCACAGAAAATACCCAAGCAAGGTCCTTTGCATAGTATGCAATGTAAGGGTGATACCTTTGCACACTGGCATTCCCAAAGGACGTTGTCATTCTGCATGCAAATGGGGGATTCCCCTTTCAATGTGTACCTAAAGGAGGCCGACACCCAATGAGGGCCCCCTGGTGGATATAAGGCACCGCCCGAAGACATATTTGCACTGACAGTATTTCCCAAATTGCAACCTTCAATCAGTCCTTGGGGAGCAGGAAGGGCACTTCAACCTCACTCAGAGTGCGGGGTAAAATCACTCAGCCAGGACGGTCTGCTCCACTACGTGCTGCGATGGGGCAAAGCTCTGCATTCTTAACAATAATAAACTAATAATATGCTCCAAGGCGCCAGTTTGGACAGTTCTTTAGAATTTCACCGGGTTCTTGGTGCCATGCTACACCTTGACAAGAAAACTGAGAAGGGTAAGAGCAGGTCAATTTCGAGTTCTGGGTGTCCCAAAGTCAGTAGACAAAGCTGATTTGTGTGCCACAAGGAAAACCTTCCTCAATATTCCTATGGCTGGTGAAGATAAAGAAGTTCAACATTAAAAGAGCATTTAGACCACCAACAGGCAGAAGGGAACATTTGGGGACTAAAGGGATGGGCACACAAATAATGGTGCTAGCAGACCCTGATGTCAGAGTATCTGAGAATGTTATCATTTTCTTCTCTGAATTGTGTACCAAGACTAAGATTAAGAGGAACCTTTGGCACTGGGGATGGCGTCGCCATTTTGGTACCCAACAAAGTTGAAAATTAACAATGGAAGGAAACGGTTTGTGCTCTCTGGTCCTGAAGCAGCTTTAGCGTCATTAGGAAACACTCATAGAAAGTCTATATCAACAGAAGATGTGGGGTGAATTGTTTTTAGTGTCTAGAGAACTTAAAATATGAAATAAGGGACTTGTGTGGAAACCCAGAGACTTGTGTTGGAATCCACCACCTTGTGTTGAAAGCGAGAGACTTGGTGTGGTAGAGCATTTGGCTTGGTCCTGTTGCAGTGATCGGGTACCTTCTAAAAATTAAATCCCCCTTGCCGGGGAAAATGGGGAGAACATCCTAACTAAATAACACTGTCTATGAACACCAGCTACCTCTAGTAGCAGAAGGAAGAGTTCCGCTAATTCATATACTATGTTGCTTTGAGAAGAAATTAGGGTTTCCTGTGGTTTTACTAAACTTTGTATATTTTAAATGTATGTTGTTTTTGCCTACATTAGTGTATGATATTAATAATGCTTTAAGAATTCAAACTCAGCACTTTGTGTTGCATTGAGAGGAATGAGTGCCCCTGTGTTTATATGAAGTTCTATGGTTTATATGTATTTTGTTTCTATGATATTAGTGACATGATGAGAATTAACATTGTGTGCATGTTAAATGCAAGTAGTGAATGATGTCACATGTGCATGTTACATGCAAGTATTGACCGATAGGCTAGGACGGGAGCATATTAGGTGAAAGTGGTAGATAATGCTATGTGTGTATGTTAGATGCAAACAATGATTGATGCAACATGTGCATGTTTGGTGCAAGCAGTGCCTGCAAGTACGACATGTGACTTGTATTTCGTTTACAGATACTATAAATGTGTGGTTTCCAGTTCCAGGGCAGCTGCAAGGATGAACAGAGTGTGAGCATACATGCAGGGATGAATATTGTGTGGTTGCCAGTCTCATGATGGTTGTGAAGTTGAATTGGTTTTGGTGCGTCTGTGAAGATGGTGTACAGCAACTGAGGTTGCTAGTCCCTGGGCATGTAGATGTTCTACTTTGTAAATTCATGGTTGTATGCTATTGGTAAGACCGGTGTTAAATGTTACCCGTTACAGATAACTACTAACCTGTAACTAAGATGATGAATGAAGAAGCCTACCTAGCCTACCTGTGGGCAAGGTTTGGTCTATGGAGTATGCAACTTTTATCATAAAAGAACATAGTCAGTGCATATACAATATGTTTTGAAGCCAAGCATGGGTTGCAGAAAAAATATAACCATAACATTGCAGGATTCATGCCGAAAGAAAAAAGACGCAATGGCATTATGTAGGAACAAACACTTAGACAAGCAAGCATTTCCTGAGTGTGAGACAGGCATGTTATGTATCAAGAGACGACACAGACAGGTGACATACAGTTTGAAAACCTTTATTCTCAAAGGTCAGGATGGTGAAACGCCTAACTTTACCTAACTCTAAAATGGGAATATTCCCTAAAGGAAAGCAAACTAAGGGAAGTCTAAGTCTGTCAGTCCAAAACAAAATACTGGCTGTGTCAAAACCTATATGTGTCCTCACTTCTACAGAATATTAGGGTGAATGGGATTTGGCCAACTCAGTAGTGTTCAGGGTAAAGTTAATGTGACAATGGGGCCTTTCTGCAGCTCCTTTCCCCAGGTTTAAGGCACTCAGGATTATAAAGTTCCACATGTCTCTCAGGTTTCACTTTGCAAAGAAAAGTTCACTTGGCAAAAGAAGTTCAGTGCACCTTTTCCTGGTAAGTTCTTTAGGCTTCTGTCAGTCTCCCTTCCGTGAACCCAGAGGCCCTTTAGATCATGCAGCTCCTTGCTTTCAAATGGGCTACCCTGGTCTTGGTGCAGTTATCAAGACGGCACAGTCTACCCATTACAGGTCACGCAACCAGGTGCCTTATCCTTCATACAAAAAAGGTAGCAGGCGCCCCTCTCTAGAAAGAACATGGCATAATAACCGGTTCGAGGCTGCAGAGTCTAGGCAGTCTGTGGCAGTCTCTCTACAGTTGCTGTTTCAGCAAGGCGTGTCTACAAAACTCAACCTTACCGCGGAGCGGGCCGCGGAGTCGAGGCTGCAGAGTCTAGGCAGTCTGTGGCAGTCCGGGGTGGTCCCCACGTTCAGACACGTCCAGACAAGATGAATCATGCGGTTCGCGTACCAGAAGTAGAAGTACACTGGCTAAGAAGTCAGAGAACCCGCAGTGAAGATAGCGGGCTTGAGCACCGTAGCCCCCACAAACATTTGCCAAGAAACAAGAAAATACAGGATGTGAGGCAGCCCTTTCCCTCCCAACAGATGAACAAACACTTGACAAACCTTCAAAGTCAAGGGGAAGGGGAGCAAACGGTGCGACCTAATGGGGACCCCAAGTCAGAGCCCTACTGCTTGCCTGCGATCCCGCTAACGATCCCGCAAGCCACTCAGCCTCACCTGGAAGGTCGGGAAGGGCGGGAAAAGCCCGCCATCTACACAGTGCCGGCGATGCGGGGAGCTGCCTTGACGGAGAAAGACAGGCAGACCGAGACCTCCCCTACACTCCTGGTTGGTCTGGGAGCGTCTGCTCGACCGCCAGGACTTGATGTTCAGGTGGGGTCTCTGGACGACGCCATAAAGTCCCGCACGGTCCGCCCGCAAGCCTCGATGGGACAGGGGGTGGCGGTTCGTGCGTTAAGGACGGAGGATCTAAATCGAGCCGAGGAGGGTATGAACTCTACAGCTCCAGCTCACAGCCTTCCCTCGGACGGTCTGGTCGCCTCAGCTCGACTGTCTGGAGATAACGAGCTGGGCAAGGAGTCCAAGGAGGCAACCCAGCAGCAGCTGGACGCCACAACCACAACAGATGGATTGTGTGCGCCGGCGCTACCACCAAACGCAGCGGCTGGCAAAAGGGAAGACAGAGAGGATTGCCTACTCCAAAAGCCCTACCCGCTCCTACCTACTAGTCTGGAGGTGCCAGCGCGACCTCCCACGACCGTCGCAGAGGCGGTCTCGCCGGGCCCACCCGTGGGATGCGGGCAGACCCCACCGCCACTGGCAGGCCACGGGGGCGGGGTCCACTTCAAGGAGGCAGTCGCCGAGGAAAAAGCTTCTCCCGGTGTGGTGAGTCGCCCTACGAGCGGCCCCTCTGACCAAGGAACATACAGCGAGCGGACAGCGGGCGTGATATCCCCGCCAGGGGCCGGCGCAACAGAGGCTGGCAAGGGACTCCAGAGCCCGGGATGGGTGGGAAGGGGGGCTGTGCCAGATCCAGCGGTGCCAAAAGACCCATCCAAGAACTTGGAGTGCACCACTACACCCGAGTTCAACAAGGGCTATGACTCCAAAACCGCGATTAACAAAGACGCCCCCAACAACGGGGACAACAAAATTAAAATTGAACTGGAGATTCATCCAATAGTAGCAAGAGAGGACTTAGCTACCCCTCCCTCCAGTTTGGGAAACTTGGAAACAGTCTGGTCGGACGATTGCTCGTGCTCATCAATAGAGGATCCATAAAATGATCCTACGCTAAACCAAGACCCAGCACTCCTGCCAATCAACTTAAAGTCAGTTCCACCGGAGCTCTTTGACAAGGACCCCTCATTCACTATCGACAGAAGGTTGCAGAAAGTCCTAATCTCTAGAGAGCACAAACAAGCGCAAGAGAAGGATGAAGAAACCTCCTCAGGCAAAACGTCCATAATAAACCCCCTCACGCACAAGACACTAAAGAATCACCAGCTGCCAGCGCCCACAAAGCGGAGCAAAGAGGCTCTGAAGCCCCTAGTGGGCACTCTGGACAAATTCTTTAGCAAACAAGGAAAAAGAAACCAGAACGCGAAAGGCGAGATTTCAGACGCAGACCTTCTGGAGGGTTCCCAAGTAGAATTAGCTCAACTCAACTCTCCTGCTAGTCCAACGAAATTTACTTTCAACGTATACCCCCAAAACCCCAACACCTCGAGTCCCCAGTTTCACACCAACAAAAGATGGCATTTTGGGAAACCGCCGGCGAAGACCATGGATCTCACAGCCTCAGACATTCCGGCGCAGCCCTCAACTCCATCATACAACCTCAACAAGGCAAATCAGCCTAAAGAATACTCCTCACACGAGGGGGTACCAGAATCAACATCCACAGTGACCAAATCAGACAGTCTTAGTTTGCCAACAAGAAATCTGGATCCAACAAATTCCAACTCGATGGGACCTACAACGCAACCGTTGCCTTGCAAGCAAACACAAGTCACCGCCCATTCGGAGCACTTGATAATGCTTAAAACACCTACGACCAGTCGACAATCGGAAACCCAAACTCCTAACCCGCGCACGTCAACTCCTCCGCTAAGGAACAGGAAACAAAGCGAAACTGTGGGAAATTCAACAAAAGAAACACCAAACAAAAAACCAGACTTAATGATGATAATGTCTGCTATCACCATTGCCTTAGCTCCATTCACAAAACTATACGAATCATTGAACGATTCGGTAAAGGACCAAGCATCATTGGCGGCACTGGCTCAAACAAAACTTACGTCTCTAGAAGGTTTCATCACTTCAAAAACTGAAAATAGGAAGACTCTAAAACACATCAGCACTCAAACAGTGGACCTACAACACCGAGAAACGAAAGCAGCACAGTCCCATACGGATTTCTCTTCGGAGAAAATATTCCATTTCAAAGCAGGCTCTGATGATAAGACCAACAATTCGGGCTTGAAGGCTCACGCCAACACCCCAGCAGTACCCACGACCACGGGTAAATGGAGCTTAAAAACACCTCTCCTAAGTCTTAACCTTGAGCAAACAAAGAAAGCACATGGAACCCACACCAGTGGAAATCAAAACACTCTTAAATTCGCAAAACTCTCGTCGAGCAAGACTAAAAAGAAAACCAACGGTTGCATCATTAACGAGAAAGACCAAGATCTCGGAGTCTCTTTGGCTGACCCACCCACGCTTCGGGCCCCAACAAAGAAAGTAAAAAGCGGATCACCGGCGCAATTCAAATCGGCTTTGGCCCAACCCCAGAGCTCGAAAAAATCTTCTTTGTCGCCTGATAGAAAATATATCAAAATTTGCCCCAAGTTGTCAACGCCAAAAACCCCCCAGCAAACTATTGCCAATCAAAACATCAACAGATCGCCCTCCTGCACCGAAAGCGACCTAATGGAAGACGCCCTGGAACTCGCGTCTCAATGGCGGGCCAAAGAACCAAAACCAGAAAATAACCGGGGAGCTAAAAGGAAAACAGTGTCTTTTGAGCGAAGCCACGACAACGACACACCTCCAAAGAAAATCAGACAGTTGGAACCCAAATCCTCGGCACCATACAGGGCGGAAGACGTGAAATATACGTCCTCGGCCGGAACCAAACACAGACACTATTCGAGCCCCATAAAAGGGGAGGAAGCCACTAACAGGAAAAACAAGCATTCTCCCAACAGGTGGAAAACTCGAGTGCACATGAAACAAAAAAGAGACTCTATAGATCGTAGCCAAACAAGGGAAAGAGCCTGGCGGACCCCCCCGAATATCCGTGAAAGAGAATGGAAACGCACCTGTTTAACGAGAAACAACAGAACAACTGACACGCGCTCCTTCTTCCTTCAGCCCAGCCACAAATCAAAGCATAATCAGGTTCTAAATAGAACCGCAATACTGGACCTATTCCATCAAATCCCGGCGCTCAGATCAGTAACATCTGACTGTCTAGACGTAATTGAATTCTCGGGTCCTCACAGTATAGACAGTGTCACATATCTTCAGCTAGCACGAGACTTAAACTCAAGGCGGAGGCCAAAGCCCTCAAAGAACTAGGCTACTACTTGGAAGAATTACATGGAGACAGAGTGATCCCTAGCCACACTTCGATCGGAATAAAGGACAGAGATCACACATACATCAGAGGCCGTGTACCCCCATACAAGATAGACACTTCCCCAAGAGACCGAGCTTCACATCACGCTTCGCCCAACTTTCACCCAGGCAATAAAGCTCAAGTCAGGAGCGAAAGGAAGACTTTTGAGGCCAACCATGACGATCACGTACGACACCGGGTCTCACACTACAGACCTTATAAAAACGTCGAGGAAACCAGAACCTGTAACCAAGAAGATAGGAGCCCACTTGGAAAACAGCACGGAAGGGCCCCTAATTGGGAGATGAGAAAATCTGTCAACTACAGAGACGGAAGGGCCCCTAATTGGGAGTTGAGAAAATCTGTCAACTACAGAGACAGATGGGAAATGCAGCTCACACCAATCAAAACCCATCAATGGAATAAAAGTGCGCTGAGTGGGTCCATGAACGAACACATTGAAAAACAGAGTAACAGGGTTTCAGATCGTGACCAGAAGGGTTCCCGGCAGGACTGGAAGTCACCAAGGGACAGAGCTCACATCAGAAATAGCACAAGCGAACTATACAACCATTCACGTCCCCATCGGCAAGACCCGGAAATAAAAAGATGGTCCGGGATGCAGGAAAGCCTCTCAACAGAAATAAGAAGATAGCCACGATCGACCACGAAAGGAGTCAACGAAGATTCTGACAACCCTCATCAGACTGCAAGCAAATTAAAAATGGGGTCATGGAACACAGGAGGATTCTCCCACTTGACACTCAAATCAGACGTGCAACTGGGGTCATTCGACCTCCTTTGTCTACAGGAGACGTGGCTCCTAAAAAAGCCAACATTAGACGGCTTCGAAATCGACTTCTCTCCAGCTACACAAGGAACACTTGGAAGGCCCACCTCAGGCCTCCTGACAGCAGTCAGAATCTGCAGCGGCCTACAACTTAAACATACAATACTATCGAATGCGTCAATCCTAGCTTCCATGATATCAGAACTGAAGTCTGGAGAGGGGGTGAACGAGAACAAACCAACAGTGTATCTAGTGATAAACACATACTGGAATCCAAAAGTCGTGAAGGAAGCAGTACTCCTTGAAACCATCGGACAAATAATAGAGTCCTGCCTGAATATGATGGCACCAGACCACATCATAATATGCGGAGACTTAAACTTGACACTACCCAACATTGGCCAAACTACACCAAATTGGGATCCATACTTCGCATTGGCACCCAAAGACTCTTCAGCAACTCGAGACTCTGATCGGAGAGGTAAAGGATGGGAACTCCTTATGGACGAACTTGATCTTCACAATCTCCATTACTTGACCTCTCACACAGCAAACTGTATTCCAACTTGGGAACAAGGCTCTCGTAAGGCCTTCCTGGATCACATATACGTATCCAGAAACCTGCTCTCAAAGACATCTGTATTCGAAGTCATAAGAACCAAAAACAGTGACCATAATCTCCTGATGGCTATATGGTCAGCCCCAGAACGGAAATCGGAGGCAAACAGACAGAAAATGACCTTGTCAATTCTTACTAACGGCGCAGGGACTAGATTAAGACTCACTGCTGAAGCAATAAGAAACATCACAAAGACTTACGAAAGAACTACCGTTGCTCCAGGGGAAGCAAATACACCTGATTATTACCCCCTGTTGATCCCCTTCCACCAACAAAGGAACGCTCAAGCCCTAGTCAAAAAACCATACCACACGTATAACAAGCAATTGGTGGAGAAAAGAAGAGAATTGAGAAGAATCTTACGCAAAGCGAAATCTCGCCCCTCAAAACAAACAGAGGAGGCAGCAGTATTTGCGAAAAAATCTTACAAAAATTGGCTTAAATCACACCGTGCAATTCTGTATCAAGAAGATTCTGAGAACATGTTAAAGATCCTAAGTGGGAAACAATCTAAAAACTTCTGGGCACTGATCGACCCGAAAGGAGACAACTCAAATAACGCTTTAGCCAATTCAATTGGAGAGATGCATTGGAGATCCTTTTTCTCGGATATGTTTGCCTTACCAGAGGGTAACACCCAAGAAACCATACAGCTTCAAAAAAACCAATGGGATATTGAAAAGGACGAAAAGGAAATCTGCGAAAAAATAAGGAAACTGAATAACTCCCGGGCACCGGGACCCGACGGAATCTCCAATGTGGATCTCAAAAATAACAGTGAAGTATGGGGCGCACTAATATCGCGAATATTCCAACAATGCGCTGACACCCAATCCATCCCGAAATCCTGGAAGCTAGCAAATGTGGTCCCAATTTTCAAGAAAGGCGATAAAGCCAACCCAGCAAACTATCGGCCAATCGCCTTATTGGATACCATTGGGAAACTATTCGGAACTTTTCTTCTAGACAAATTCAAGACATGGGTAGCCTCCTCTGAATTACACGACGACTTTCAGACAGGATTTGTAAAAAATATCGGAACATTGGCAAACATAATGCTACTGAGTGTTCTGAAAGCCAAGGTGTTAGAGGGACGACCAAAGATATACCTGGCTTTTATAGACCTCTCTCATGCATTTGATACGGTTAACAGAGAGCTACTTTGGAAAAAACTGAGGACACGGAACTGTCCGACCTCAATCCTGAACCCAATCACCGAGCTGTACTCCGGAACATCTATGAGGGTTAGACTCAACGGAAACGGACAACTTTCAGAGGAGAACAGCACTTACAAGGGCGTTAAGCAAGGGTGCCCACTTGCCCCCGCATTGTACAATGCGTTTATTGGCGACTACCAAAACTGGGACCTCAATGTCAGAACATTCCCCCCCAAAATTGGAGATGAAAAGGTTGGAAGACTACTCTACGCTGACGATATCTTATTATTGGATCAAACCGCCATAGGACTACAACGTAAACTTACCTCGCTCTCAGAATATCTTGAGGTTAACGACCTGATCCTAAATTCATCAAAAACAAAAATAATGATTCTTGAAAAAACCACAATACAAAATGAAAAATCAAAATGGGCTCTGGCGGGAGAGAGATTGGAGAAAGTAAAATCATTCCGATATCTGGGAGTCACGATCAACACAAACCGCTTTGAAACTCCCATGCAGGAATCCTTGATCGCCAAGACTAAAATCATGATGACACAAGCTCGATTGATGGACAAAAAATATGGAAAATTCTCATTAAAACCAGTGCTGAACTTCTACACAGCGAAAGCTGTACCCGCCATTACTTATGGTGCAGAGGCGATGCTCATGATTCCGGAGCGAATATGGCTGAAGCTGGAAGGCTTATTTTGGAGGAAAATTCTAACACTCCCAAATTCTACCCCGATGGCTTCTATCCGCAGAGAAATCAATGTCATCTCTTTAAAAGGAAGAGTCAAGCTAAACACTCTAATGCTGAGCTGGAAAATTAGGCTTTCCTCCGAGAAGATCTTCAAGGTAATAAAGGAAGAACTCAACAAAGGAGAGAATAACATTCTAGCCTCTTGGGAGCAAAGAAACACGGAAATCCTCGATGAAATCGGAAGCTCATGGGAAGAATTGGAAACTAACCCCGCCAGAACAATAAAAAAATTCAAACAAATGGATTGGATTAATACGCTGGAAGAAGCGGCTAAATACAAACTGACTGCAGATCTTCCAGTGAACCAACAAAAACAGAATGAACCCATGAGCTATCTACTACAAGGGCCTAGTAAGCAAATTAGAAATACATTTCTAAGGGCTAGGCTGAATCTCTTACATACGAAAGAAATCTTATTCATCAGGAGTTCTGCTCCTAACAACCTCTGCAGATTCTGCAACAAACCAGAAACAGTAGAAACCCTGAGGCACCTTTTGCTGTCATGCCCGGAACTGGCCGCAAAAAGAATGACACACATGGGACACTTATCCAAAAACAGCAGGTGCGGAGAGGAAGAATACTGGTGGACCATCCTGATGTCAGGGGCAAACGTAAGAGCAGTATCTGCAGTCGGTCAGTTCCTCCAGAATATAAATCTGAAGAAAGAAGAGGCAACCTGAGAGCTACCGGGAAAACTAAAATCTCTACCCGACCAGGCGGTGAAGCGGAAAAGAGAAGCCCTTTCATGTTCACACCATTTGTAAAAACTGTGAAAACAGTTGAATCAAAAAAAATAAATAAATAAATAAATAACCGGTTCTATGGGTTTTACCCACTTTGAGAGTCTGCAGCCATCACTGTTTGCTCACTGTACCTTTCACAAAGGAGGAATATCAATTTGCATATCAGTCTTTGTCCCCCCCCAACAAGGGCAGTCCAGCACCGAAATGCCAGGCAAACCTCCTTTGAACAAGAGTACCAATAGCAACCCTAGAGAGGGGCGCTTGCTACCTTTTTTGTATTTTTTCAAGGAACTTGGGGTTGGTCACCCTAAGTTACCTGGGGGAACCCAGACGTGGACCCCTTGCTCACTGTGCTCAGAGAGGCACAGCTCCACCTCACTGATGAGACTCAACAAGACTGAAACACGTGTCTGGGGTTGCTGTTGGTAATCTTATTCAAAGGAGGTTTGCCTGTCATTTCGGTGCTGGACTGCCCTTGTCGGCGGGACAAATACTGATATGCAAATGGATATTCCTCCTTTGTGAAAAGTACAGTGAGCAAAAACCGATGTCTGCGGACTCTCAAAGTGGGTAAAAACCACAGAACATGTTATCATGCCATGTTTTTACTAGAGAGGGGCGCCTGCTACCTTTTATGTACCTTATCCTTAATAGAGTTCTAGTTTTTCTTATACTGGGGTCTCTGCGGCCAACCGGGATCAATCTCCCGCTGGTGGCCACCCCGATGCTTTTCCAACACACTTTGTTGTCATCACTTTTCTATCAGTTCTACCGCTCCCACTTCATTTCTCGCACAGATCCCCCCTTTTGGGAGCTCTATTTCGCTCACTTTTGATGTCCGCGCACAGCTCCCCTCTTTGCAAACACTTCCTGTCTTTACACAGAGTCATTCGAGAACATGTAATCAGACACGCAGCCACTCTGCCACAATGTATCCTTGTAATTCAATTTGTCAATGTCACCCGACACGTCTCCAGTCTTATGCGTTTGGGCTGCAACATTGTATCTTGCTCGCTTACTTTGATACACACCGGGGTCTCAATACGCTTCACTCACCAGTGGAGTTTTCTTTGTTCTTGGGTTAACGTCTGTTATCTGAGGTCAGGGTCTCCCCACCTGCCCCTCAGATACTCCTGGCCTCCTGTCCTGGCCCAGGGGAACAAGCATTTCTTCATTTTATCAATGTAACAAGGGATCAGCATGGTTTACGGCTCCCTTCTTTGGACTTCTCTTCTTTGCTGAAAACAGGGGTCATTAGCCATGCTTCTCCCGGATGCTTCCTCACAAAGACCCTAAGCGTCTTCCGTCCCCATTTCTTTCAGCTGGTCCTGGGCAGCCACGGCTCCTCAGCTCTCCTCCCAACTCGCTCTCTTTGCTGAGTGCTAGTGTCCCTTTTATACTCCCCTGACGACTTGATAGGCTGCAGGTGGGCATGGTTGATTTCAATTGCCTCACCCTGCCTGGCATTGTAAGTGGGACATGGCCTATGAAGATGCTGATGTGCCTCTATCTGTATCTTCTTCGTCCCAGTAGCATAGTGGTGTTTCTCATAGGAAATCTGTACTCCTCTTCATTTCCTCTTCTTCGTCACAGTACGTTAATGATACTTGGGAAAAGAATGTTGTGTTTCTTAATACATTCTATGAAGGCTGGGGGTGGGGAAGGTTTAGTAGGTCACTGTCAAGGAAGGGGGGATACCATGTCTCTGGTCTAGGGATGTTCTTAGGATAGGAAATTGGTATTTGTTCTTTCACTCTGGTCGCCTCCGTAAATGAGGTTAACAGGGAATGCAAATATTGGTTCTCACAGTAGTTTACGATATCAAAGGGAGGGGAGGAGAAGTCTGGGTTATAGTTAGAAAAGGGGGTTTTACATCACTTGCTTTCCTTCGAGTGTGAGTGTTCGACAGAAGATCTTGGGGTAGGGTAGAACGTGTGTGATGATATTCTATGACAGTAGAGGGGAGGTAGGATAGATCAGGATTAGGAAAAGGGGGATGCCAGATCTCATCTTTGGGATTCCGCTTCCGTTCTTCAAAGACCCTCCATCCCAGTAGTATCCCTTTGCAGACTCAGCCCCGGGGTCGGGATCTGGCAACTTTGCCTTTCCCCAGGTTACCTGAGGGAGGTATTAAGTGGGCTAAATGTGAGAATGCCCTCAGATTTCATCTCACAAGAGACAGGCTTTGCTTGTTTCTTAAAGGAGACGACCTCAGAGGTCTGTTGCAGTGTCAGAGGATGTTGCATTCCAACTAGTATTCCTAACATGTGCAATAAATACACTTTTGATTCAGTTAACTTTCTTAGGGGAAACAAAGAGTTGCTGTCGTCGGAGTATTCTAAAGAATATGTTCAGATTTAAAAGGAAACATTCCAGACAATACAGCCCATAAAAGACTGGCTTGGGCTGGGTGGAAAGGTATATTTTATGTAACACTATTGTTTTTTTTCTTCAACTAACTCTTACAAACATTCACTTACATTTCTATATTTTAAAACTTTTTAAATGGTGTACCAAATTTGATTCTGATAGCCAGCTGTGCGATGTGGCTTTCTATCCACGACTTGTGAGCCCAGTTTAACTGCATGAAATGGGTACAATTGGCCACCACTCCTCCCTCCTTCTCTGCCTCTCCCCAGATGAGGTTTCTAGACAAGTCTGATCTATGAAAGTCTTGTCAAAACAGGTTCACCCCTGCTCCTCCAAAACCGTTAAGGACCACATTGACACGTTGGCTCCTGCTCTGGCTGTCTTCTGCAACCACTCCATTGCCACTGGAGTCTTCCCTTCCCACCCTGAAGCACTCCCTTGTGCACCCTCTTCTTAAGAAACCCTCTGCCGACCGGTCCTGCAAGGCTAACTATTGCCCAATCTCCATCACTCCTTTCCTGGGCAAACTCCTGGAAAAGCTGGCCATCTCCCAACTTAATCTTCATACTGAATCTGTTGGTCGTCTCCATGACCATCAGTCTGGCTTCAGAGCTGCAAGAAGCACGGAAACTGCTCTCCTGAACATCAGTGAACATCTGCTCTCCAACCTCGAATACAACACCCCCTGTGTCCTAATCTTACTTGATCTCTCTTCTGCCTTTGACACGGTCAACCATGCCATTCTGCTCAACTGTCTCGCTGATAACCCGGGTATCACTGATCAGGCCCTGGCTTAGCTGACCTCTTTCCTCTCTGATCGACCCTCCAGGTCCAACTTGGGTCCTTCCTCTCCTCTCCTCTATCTCTAGCTGTGGTGTTTCCCAGGGGTCTAACCTTTCTCTCTGGCTGTTCAACCAATACCTAGCACTTCTTACCCACCGTATTGCTGCTCTCTGCCCCAACTTTCAGTGCTATGCGGATGACACTCATTTTCAGGCTCTCTTCCACCACTTCTTCTCCTTCTCTCATCTCTGACTGTCTGTCTGCTATCCAGGAGTGGTGTGCCGCCAATGATCTCTGCCTCAATGCCAGTAAGACAGAGATTCTCCTAATCGGCACACCTTCTCCCTCCTTTCCTGTCACTCTCTGGCCGACCTCTCTTGGCACTCTTCCTACTCCCACCTGTAAGGCTAAAAACCTCAGGGTCATCTTCGACTCCACTCTCTCTTTCTTTCCTCACATCTCTGACGTCTCTAGGAAGTCACGCTACCAGCTGCACCTCCTCAGAGGTATTCTTCCTTTCCTCTCACTGTCTCCAGAGCTCTGGTTAACTCTAGGCTGGACTACTGCAACAGCCTCTTTCTAAATCTGCCTGATTCTACTCTCTGCCCTTTGCAACTCATCCAGAACCGGACTGCAAGACTTGTCCATGGCCTCAGGCCCAGGGATCGTATCTCTCCAGGACTGAAATCTCTGCACTGGTTCCCAGTGGCTGCGAGGATTAAGTTCAAAACCATCTGCATTGTCCACAATACCTTCAACTCTCTCTTCCTAAATATCTTCCTTCTCGAGCTCTTCGCACATCCGCCTCCAACTCCCTCAGGGTCAGTCGCTTCTCCAAGCAATGAGTTGGTGGTAGATCCCTTTCTTCGGCTGGGGCCGCCCCCTGGAACAGCCTCCCTGCCTCCCTGAAACTTGAGGAGAACCATCTACGGTTCCGGAAGCACCTCAAAACCTTTATCTTTGCTTCTGCTTTCTCTCCTCCTCTCCCCTGCTGAACTCCTGGCTATAACTAAAACTGCATTGGTCACCTGGCTACCCTCTGATCTCGGACCCAGATCCCCTCCCCTGCCAGTTGCACACCTGCACTGACTCCCTCGCAACCCCCGCACTTGGGGACTGTTTTCTGTATACCTACAGTCCCCTACCAGCACTTGACACCTGATGTCTGCACTTACCCTTGCACTTGCCACAAGCTGGCCGCACGTTTTACTTATCGCTTTTATTTATTCTATTTATTTTTACTGTCAATCCCATGTACCGCGCTGCCCCCTTCCGCCTGCACTTTTCCCCTTCCCTCTTCCCCTGCACTTGCATGATCTCAATGTCACCTGGCCTAGTAAGATCGTTGTCTCAGTCTTCCATCTGTTCCCCATCCCTTGCCTCGTCACACCTTGAAACACTTGTGTATAGGCACGTTATATAAATGCCAAATCATATCATGCTATGACAGGTTCTTTTTCTTTACCAATTCATACATGAAAAGCAATAAGGATTGTCATTAAGGAAAGGTCACAGTGGATTCTGGTTGCGGTTATGCTTGGGGATAAGTAACGTAGATGGAGCACCAATTGATGCCACCAGCAATCTCACCAAACTAAACAGCTCTGCACTTAAAGAGTCACTAGCAGACAATGTATGTACCTCATAATCCTTATTCCAACAAACATATCCATGAGTCATGAATGAGAAAGGTCAGAAAAGAGGATAATGTCTATAGATTTGAATAGTGACTTCACCATACCTTTACCAGGCACCCATAACTCTTGAAGGGACATTCTATTTCTGCTTCAATACACACAGAGAGGTGCTCATCACCCTGCAAAGACAACAACAAGACATCCACAATAAGAACAATTTGATAATGAGTTGAACCAAGAAAATAGATTTATGACATAAAACCCCCTTACATATGATGGGGGACTAGGGAAGCAAGTAGAAGGGCTTTGCTGTCTGTATTTTATGGGCATGGCTTCAACATGCTCACCACAAGGCTTGCACATTCCAGACATATACCCCCTGGTGCAGCAAACACCTCCATCTAGCTCTCCTTTCACCGCTATGCCCTGTAGAATACAGTTGAGTACCACGATAAATTCAGTACCATTGTATACATGGTTCCTCCTCCTTTTCGTTCTCATGCCTACCTAAGCATTTTATCCATCCTCTGCCCTCTTTCCTGCGATTTACCCGACTTTGCTCCTCCCTACCACTACTGCATGTTCCATCATACTCGTCCCTTACCTCTTACAGGGAAAGCACTTTGCCATAAACTATGTAAGAAGGTGCTATAGAAATCTAAAGCAATATTTTTTGAAAATTATAATTTTAAAAGAAAAGAGAACAAAATCCCTTACAGGTAAGTGAACTTTGTAAAACAAGATACTACAATGTTATTGTGTACGTAGAAACCTTTTTTAAAACAAGTGCTTTAGAATGAAGTCCTTCCTAGAAAATAAAATGCATTAAAAGTTAAGGAAGCAGTTTTCTGACCAGCAAGGTCTGAAACAGAAGGATACTATTAGATTGTGTTTGGGCCAATCTGTAGTGGGACAGTTACCTTTTTTGCACGCCTACACTCCTTTGAATGTCCCAGAACAGAGTGTGAGATACAAGGTTAACTACTGATGGGAAACTTTGGCTCATGGTCAGACTGATGAGAGATGATTGACTAATTGGGAAAGTGGGGAGTAATCGGGGAGTAATTTGATGTGACTCAAGCACCTGGTTTCGTTTTGCTTATGTGCTGCTAGCCGAGCCGAAAGTAGGAATGCCAACCCATCAGTGGGTCTATGGGGCAACCTACTGTACAATGTTGCATAGAACAATCCGCTGCCATTTTGTCTACTATAATCATGTCTGGAGTTGTCCCACAAGAGACATTTAGTAATGAAGAGTCCCTGGTATAAGGAATTCAAGGAATAAATTCAGCAGCACTAGAGTCTGACCAATACCCGGGGACCGAGACTGAAAAAGCAGATCAGCAGGCTGCTTCTGGGGGTGTCTTGCTGTGAATGTAGTTCAGCGACAACACTGGTTCAGTGAGGACCCCAAAACCGTTGGGGAGGACTGTTATTGAAGATTTGGTGATTTGGAGATTGAGGCTTGAAAGGCAATTTGGCGGTGCTAGTCCATGCAGGGTTCAATCATCATCCTTGGACACAGGATCTGGCTTGTGAGGATTGGGTTGGCTAGGAGAGACCTCCCAAGGAAGAATTAATATTATAGAAAAATTACACTGGAGAGGTATCGAAGAAAAGACAAAATGGCGGGCACCACCTATATGTCAATCTCTTTCATTCAATTATTTCATTATTCTCCAAAAGAAAATTAAATCTTTTTTTGAGGTGCAGACCGAGAAAAACCCCATAGACACCTGGGTACATAAACAATCTATAGCAAAAAGCAGGGTGAGCCACACCCTGCCAAACGGTCGCTCTCTCTTTGTGTGCCTCTGATAGAGATTGCAAATACTTAGTTAATGTATGTGAAGCATATTCCGTGAATTTAAATTCAGGTTGAGTGAGTATATTTTGAATTAGTTGTTAATTACTAAGTTAATTCGTATTGTTACTTAGTATTAGTAATAACATTGTATCCTAATAAGGAAGATAGCAAATGACCATGCTAGGTTGATATATCCATGAGAACTTTAATTTTGCCAATGCATTTCGGAGAATACACTCTCCTTCATCAGGGCCGTTCTCTCTACTAGCCATCATAATTACCATCATAATTACAATTACAGCGATTGAGCGTCAGAAATAAATCAATTGCAAACATCACATGTATGTGCATTTAAATAATATATGGTAGTTGCATATACCAGAATATCAATAATTCGTTTGTGAGGAAAAGATCAACAATTGCATATATATGCATTACATACCATCATTCCAATCATCCATTGGTGAATAAAAAGTAACAGAAAAGGCAAAAAGTAAAAAGAAAAGAACAGCAAATCAGCTTTGACATACAGCCTTGATATACATCACGTATACTGAAATGTGTTACTTCAGAGATTATACATATTTCCAAATACCTGAACGTAGGCTGCTGTGCATATGCAGTCCGTTCAATATCACGATTCCTAAAGCATAATTGATCTTCATTTACAAAATGGTTCAGATAAACTATTGGGTGGCCTGTTTTTTGAAAACACGAGCAAAACACTTACTTACAAGTAGATGTGTCTGCCGTGTTCATATAACGGGGGAGGTGTTCAAGATTTGAGTTAATGGCCTTAAAGGAATTCGTAAACGTTCAATTAGTGTTTTGACAGCGGTTGTATCTGTCAAAGCGGTTGTAAACTGTACTATTTCCTCTAAGTAACGTCCTCTGCTTACCTTCTCCCTCGTTCCTTCGTCTTTGAACCTTGCAGGACGAGCAAGCGTCCCGCTGTCAGCTGCTTTTAAGCGTTGTCATAGTTACAGGCAGAAGACGTATGAGTCAGACTCGCCCGTAGGCGTGTCATGACTCAGCCGTCTTAGGGCCCAGCCTCGCTAGTTAAGCGAATGCCGGGACGTGCCTGCTACTAATGTATACATTATTTCTTAAGGGAACTATGTGTGGTGATTCAGGGTACATTTCGTGTATTTATGCTGCGCGTGAGTGTCCAAGCCAACTTTGGAACATTCACGTAGAACTCCCAGTCCTGGTATAGCCAATTGCCAATATGCTAATTTGCAGGCATGTGTTGCATTACTACTTAGTTAACAAAATCATCATATGCATTTGGGAGGCTTCAATGATGTATCCCTAGAGTTAAACCTATCTATACCGCCACTAATATGGGCATAGTGTGATTTTAGCATGTGAACAAAAGAGCAACATATGATGGTCCAGTTTTATAGCGCAATGCAATAGATTACACAAGTGTGTCTTGATTGCCCCTCATTATCTAATGTAAATGCAAAAAGTTAATGCTTGTCATGCATAGGACGATATCATTGCTCAAAGGTTGCAATAAATACCAACATCACTGGCGAATGACATACAGTAAAATCACCCTGTGTGCTGGATTGGTATCAATGTCCGCAGGTTACCACTGCATGTCTCAATGGTACATAGGTGATATTATCATCTCCACACACAAGTTTTTACTCATATTAAACTGGATCACATGCTTAGTACTACATGTTTACATTTACCTCTTATAAGCCTCAGGGAAATCAGTTCAACATTTGTTCACCTAAACGAAAATGTACCGTTTTTAGCAAATTTATAAGTGACATTGGTATCAGCCGCAGATAGATCAGTTCAACATTAGTTCACCTTAAACGAACATGTACTGTTTTTAACATATTTACAAATAATATTGGTAGTTAATCTCTTCGTTTCATACTCCCCAGTTTGTCTCTTTGGCCCAACCTGGTATTGACATCCTCATGTGGATTCCTCATTTTCACTACTTCCAAGATTTGGAATCTTATCTGTGACAAATCATGTTTATTTTTTTACCCAATGTCTCGCTACTGTCGAGTTCATATTGGTGTTTCTTATGCATGAGCAGGGGATCATTCCAACGTGTCTTAGCCATTCTGTTCGTTTTGCCCACATAGTGCATGCCACAAGGGCATTTACTAATGTACATGATATTGGTGCTGTCACATGTAGCAAAATCCTTAAGTTTAATCTTCTGTCCAGTGCGTGAATGGCTAACAGTATCTCCTTTGGTAACAAAGTTACAGTTCGTACAGTGAAGACGTGGAAAAGTTATTTTCCTTTTAGTGCTAGGACTTTTTATTGGTGGTCTGGTAGATACAAGTTCATCATGCAAATTTCTACTCCGTTGGTAGGCAAATGTTGGTAGTTCTTTAAATAAATGTTGCACCCTTGTGTCACATGTTAGTATGCGCTAGTTATTTTTGATTATATTTTTAATCTGTTGGCTGTGTGTTGAAAATTGGACACATACACTAAATTGGGTGGATCCTTATTCTTCTCTGTGGGATTCAGAAGAGTTTCTCGACTTATACAGTTGACCCTCTCTGTTGCTTGATATATATCTTCTTCTGTGTACCCTCGTGTTTGGAATTTCTTGCACACATCCGCATGTTCTCTCTCATATTCAGAAGGATCACTAACAATTCTTTTGATGTGTAGCTGACAGCGGGGCGCGTGTATGTCCTGCAGAGTTCGAAGACGAAGGAACGAGGGAGAAGGTAAGCAGAGGACACAACTTAGATGAAATAGTACAGTTTTCAACCGCTTTTACAGATAAAACCGTTTTCAAAACACTAACATGAACGTTTACAAATTCCTTTAAGGCCATTAACTCAAATCCTGAGCACCTCCCCCGTTATATGAACACGGCAGACACATCTACTTGTAAGTAAGTGTTTTGCTCGTGTTGTCAAATAACAGGATACCCAATAGTTTGTCTGAACCATTTTGTAAATTAAGATCAATTATGCTTTAGGAATCGTGATTTTGAACGGACTGCAAATGCACAGCAGACTACGTTCAGGTATTTGGAAACATGTATAATCTCTGAAGTAACACATTTCAGTATAAGTGATGTATATCAAGGCTGTATGTCAAAGCTGATTTGCTGTTCTTTTCTTGTTTTTTCTTTTTGCTTTTTCTGTTACTTATTATTCACCAATGGACGATTGGAATGATGGTATGTAACGCATTTATATGCAATTGTTGATCTTTTCCTCACCAACAAATTATTGATATTCTGGTATATGCAACTACCATATATTATTTAAATGCACATACATGTGATTTTTGCAATTGATTTATTTCTGACGCTCAATCGCTGTATTTGTAATTATGATGGTAATTATGATGGCTAGTAGCGAGAACAGCCCTGATGAAGGAGATTGTATTCTCCGAAATGCATTGGCAAAATTAAAGTTCTCATGGATATATCAACCTAGCATGGTCATTTGCTATCTTCCTTATTACGATACAACGTTATTACTAATACTAAGTAACAATACGAATCAACTCAGTAATTAACAACTAATTCAAAATATATTGACTCAACCTGAACTTAAATTCATGGAATATGCTTCACATGCATTAACTAAGTATTGGTAACCTCTATCAGAGGCACACAAAGAGAGAGCGACCATTTAGCAGGGTGTGGCTCACCCTGCTTTTTGCTATAGACTAGAGAAGAGTCGGTCATGGGAGGACAAGGAAGGAGAAATTGGTGGTGCGTTTGCTGAAACAAAGGCAGCGCAGGAGGGCCCATGAAGCTTCCCGGTCACGGGAGATGCAATCAGGTTGTCGGTCCTGGGTTGAAGATTCTCATAGCAGTTCAGCACAGTCTTAAAAGTCTTGGCTGAAAAAAGGCACTATTCTGGATCTTGCAATACAGGCACAGTAGGAAGCTGTGATCCAGTTGTCCCCACCGGATCTTGGAAAAAGGGACACAGCTCTTTCTGGTCGGCTTGGAGAAGCAGAGCTTTGCAGTCTGGTTCTTCTGAGCGGCAAAGGTTGCTGGTGCAGAACTTTGGTTCTTCCTCTGGCAGTAGGACTTGCATGAATGCAGATGTAGAGTTTTAGCTATAGACAAAGGGAGTGGGTGACATAACAGTCTGTTTCTATCCCCCCTGGGAGTCTAGGAACAGTCAGCAACAAACAGTCAACCAAAGGGGTTGGCGGCCAATGGCAGAGCATCTTTCCAAGATAACCCAGGCATTTTGGAAAGGTCCCTAGCACTTGAGATACCCCCTAGGTTCCCCTGAGCACTTGCCTAGCCCCTGGGGCCTTGCCGTCCCCCTCCATCTATGTCCCTGCACTTATTCCCCCCCACCACTCCCTACCCCCCCTGGACTTCTTGTATCTGCACTTGCACAATCCGAATGTCACAAGATCTAGTAGGACCATTATTATTGTTTTGGATTCCCTGCCACCCCCACCCCCCTTTTTTGCCTTGTGGCAACTGGAAAAACGTTCTGCTGTATTGTGCGCCTTATAAATACTCTAAAAATAAATGAAATAAATAAACATTCTTACTATGGTGGTTAAGGCACCTTTATATCGGGCAGTGATGTAAAAATTCACTTTTACATTTCTTATATGATGTATGGTTATCAAGTGGGTTCCATGTCATTTCGCCGACAGGCATTTTTACAACTGCCTTTTTTACGTGGACACTATTACAAAAAACAATCTAAATTATTTTTCTCTTTTTTGGGTGGGGGCCACCCAACCCCACTCCCCCACCTATTTTTAACTATTCCCGACCCCAACCCCTTATCTGCCCTTTCCCGCCCTCGAAAATTTCAATGACTATTTCATAATAGTGTCCACGTAAAAAAGGAAATCGTAAAAATGCCTGTCGATGAAACGACGGTATACCATCAAGTAACCTTTAGCATTCATACAAACACAATAAGATTTCAAGTTAATTACATAAACATAATGTTATTTTAAATAAAACAATTAAAACCGTAAAATGCTAGAGTTTGAAATCAAAGTTCACAACCGCTTTTATCCTTAACTCTAGAGTCCCTAGCATATAGAATCTAGGGACAAGGACAATCATCTAAGGGAAGCATGGTATTCCAACCCTTTACCCACCTTCCACACATGCAACTATCCCTTACACCCCACCTACATGTTGCCCAACCACCCCATGTATGTGTCTAGGGATGTAGGTCTGACCTCTACTAAGATGAGGAAGAGGGCAGATGACCCAAGTAAAGCCTATAAGACTGAGACGACGAAGAGGCACTGAGCCATGAAGAATACCATGGTAATCACCATTCTACCTTTCCACTGAGGCGGTACTTGGAGGTTAAGATAAAAACTGACAATAGACTTACAGAACTGTCTGAGCTGACTGAGAAGCAGTAGGAACTGCCTTGGCGAGAGCCGGTGGGCAGAGAAACACCTGCGCAGTCCTCAGAACGACCGCAAACACTCAAGGAGGATTGGCAGAGCGCCCAGAGGCTCGCAAAGGTAAAGGGCTAGATGCTGATGCCAGTGCAACCCATACACCAAAAAGAAGAATCTTCCTCGTGACAGTACTTGGCGCGAGAGAAGCCAAGTTGGCCAGAATGAAGCTGAAGAGAAAGCATGGTCTGGGACTCATATACCAAAACAAGGTATCTTCCTCGTGACAGTACTTGGTGAGAGAGGGAGCCAAGTTGGTCACAACGATGCGGAAGAGAAAGCAGGGTCTGGGACCTACATACCAAAATGACGTATCTTCCTTGTGACAGTACTTGGCAAGAGAGGGAGCCAAGCTGGTTGGAACGAAATAGAAGCAGTGTCTGGGACCCACATGTAAAAAGAAGGTATCTTCCTCATGGCAACGCTTGGCAAGAGAGTGAACCGAGAGGGACAGACCAAAGCGAGGGAGAAGAGGGTCTGAGATCCATCCAGCATTGTAAACAAAGCCTGAGAAAAGGCCAGGGGGAAGGGAATCATTCCTCCTGGCATTGTGAACTGCTAAGTAACCCTAGGAAATGGTATGGGGAAGGGGGACAGCCCCGCTGGCATAGTGAACTGCAAAATAAGCCTGAGAAAAGGTCAGGGGTAGCGAGTCATTCCACTGGCATTGTTAAAGTACTGAGAGCAATATACCTGGGTTTTATCTTGAATGTCCATGTTTTATGATTGTTTCACAATCAAAAGAAACATATTTTGACAATGTTTTAAGGTAGTGGGCATGAGGTTGTTGCTATAACATTAATGATCTTGGCTGGGATATAGAACGAGGTCCCGCTGTTAAATCCCCCACAGATTTCTCTTCCTCCTCATCTGAAAACGGACCCTGTGGCTCTTTAAAGTCTGTATAAATCGCATAAGGCACTTCAGAAGGGGAAATAAGAGTAGACAGAACATAAGGCTTCAACAATAAAACTCTGTGCTTGGTTGCCTGAGAGAACACGGGAATGTTAGGCAGAATCATATGCAGTAACCTCTGGGAACACCACACACAATTAAGACTAAAAGTGACAGTACAAATTCACCTTTAGTACAAGCCTGTACTACACAGTAAAGCGGTAGCGATGGCTGAGCAGCCAGACTTCTCAAGAGTAAAGTGAGCAGTACCAATAGTTACACAAAGGACAGCAATTACTATGGTTTAAACAAACACAGACTCAAGGTTTCTGAGTAAAAGAATATACATTTATTTACACATCAGTTATAAAACCTTTCACTATTATCAAGCAGTTGAAAAATCACTATCTTAATACACTATACCACTCCTCTTATGTCCCCTCTCTCGCCTTCAGCTTATCTTACTTCCTGTTCCCCACTCCATTCCCCTTCTTCCCTCATTTATCTCTACTGGCAAATTGTTCTAGTTGCTGTATTGATGGTTTGACTCATATCTTGTAATTGCTTCTATTGTTATTGTATTCTTGTTGTTATAATGTACAGCACTTTGGTGTAAAGCGCTATATAAACAAAATAAACATAAACATAAACATAAGTAAGCAGGGTAATCTAGAAAAAGTAACTACAGTGAGGAAATTATATCAAGAGGCCAGGGCTAAAGTCAAGGGACCTAAGTCTTTGCAGAGGATCACACAGTTCAGAGTAGTTCGCGGTTAAGTCTTTGCCAAGAGTTCAGAGCGAAGTTGGTCAGACGAAAAGTTACTTTAAGGAATGGAGAAGGACAAGCCCTCGGATAAGCAAAAGATTTCAAACACTTTTACCGCAGTCTGAACAGTACCTTAAATGGAGAAGAAGGCTGTAGCTGATGCTGACGTTCCTGGCAGATCATACAGGCTCACGGTTCTTGAAGCGACTGTCGGACTGACACGAAGTAGGAAGACTGGAGGGTCCTGCACTGCCCAGGGAAGAAACCAGCAGCAGAGCAAAGCAACAAATAAAAGGTGCGCTTCTTAAAACCCAAGCAGAGTCCGATCTTCCTGGCTATCCGGTTCACTGTAGCTGTGCACAGCAAATTCGACCAGAGGAGGGCGGCCTGGCTTGCAGTTTGGCGAAATGGTTGTTCCCACCAGCTCAAGGGGAGAATATTCCTTGCAGATCTTCCCTGTCGTCGAAGTTTGAAGATTCGGACCCGCAACAGGGCTTCACCGGGAGGTTCAGTCGTGGCAGAGGTCCTGTTCTGTCAGCTTCTCTTCGGTTCTCTCGATCCAATGGCGACTCTGCCTTCTCAGTCTCAGAGACCTGCTTTTTATGCAGTTTTACCCCATTCTCCCAGTCTGGCTGTCAATCACACAGCAGGGTGGCTGTCCCGGCGGGACAGTCTCCACAGCCAATGATACCAGAGTGCGACATGGGTCTCCAAGGAGACCCTGTGCAGGGAGTCTCAAACCCATCCCTCACATCCTGTCCCCGTCAGACATTCAGGCACCTAAGGAGGGCTTCTGTGTAGAAGCCCGCCAGAGGTCGGTGAACAAAGGAACCAAACCTGTTTTGGCACGCAGAGTAAAACACGAGAAAGACTTTTACAAAAAGAAATGGCGAATAAACCCAACCGGAACCGTATAAAAGTAAATATGGTCCAGCGGGTTTAAGTTCGAGGCTACTAAAATAGCCTAAAACAATACCAAGGCTATTTAAAATAACCGCGGTAGGAAAAGTAGGGTAGTTACCACTGCCACCAGTCAAATCTTAATGAAAGGGGAATGAAACAATGTTCCATGAAAAACAGACAAAAAGGGATGACTATTAACCTTTCCAGAACTCTATGCAAAATAGTTTGTACTGGGTCTGTGATTTTAAAAAGCTAATAAAGTCAATGGCAACTTTACATGTTCTGGGAGACAATAGTCAGTCCCAGAAAA
This sequence comes from Ambystoma mexicanum, assembly GCF_040938575.1. Taxonomy (NCBI): domain Eukaryota; kingdom Metazoa; phylum Chordata; class Amphibia; order Caudata; family Ambystomatidae; genus Ambystoma; species Ambystoma mexicanum. The sequence continues at coordinate 964,680,997 of NC_090928.1, read as the reverse complement.
TGGAGTTCAGAGTGGGAATTCTGAAAAAGACAACCCTGTGTCACTGCACTGAAGGTGCTGTGTAACAGACAGTAAAAAGATTATGCCTTTGGAGTAGGTGAGGCTCCGCAGTCTATGAACACAAAAATGTTCAACACATACAGCAAAACACATGTAAGAGTTGGATAAAAAAGGCTCACACTCTTACTGGGTGAAAAAAAAAATCCTAGAAATCCAGCAAAGCTGCTGAGGGACTTAGGTAGGTAAGGGAAATTAGCCATTTTGGAGAATTCTCCCTAACAGGGAACATCTGGGCATCTTAGTGTCCTCCACTTTTATTCGCCTTGATGTAGGAGGTGGAGGAATGGTCTTAAGCCATTTTAGTTCAGACATACTACAAACATCAATTTTAGGTAGAGATATGGCCGCCCATGAGGCTACTGCTGACAAGGTGTTTTTTTTTATCAGACTGCCATAGCCAGAGATGCTGATGTTTTCTGTGTCATCAATGATGCAGTCGACATGGAGACCACTAATGGGGTGGTTGATGGTCTCATTGTCAACAAGGTGGTTGACAGTTTTACCATCAAGGATGCAGTCATCATTGAGGTGGCTGCGTGCGGCTTTGTGGCCTCTTTAGTTTTAGTTGATGTCAATAACGAGTGGCTCATTGACTTTGTCAACTATAGGTTCTCAGTCTTGGACGGTGCGCTCAGTGACAATCCTTCAGTGTGCGACTCAGTAGACAAGAGTGTTGAAAGGCCTCAAGAGATCTTTGGTTGTTAGAAGCCCAGGCCGGGTCATTACCCTTCCCCATATTTACCCAGGACACTTTTTTGTGCAATCTGGCCCTTTTTGGATAGGTAATCTTCACAGCAGACCTGCAAAGTTGACCAGTTGCTTAACCTCTCACAGAAGCAGGATCTGAAACCCTAGTCCCCTCACACAGCTAAGACAACAGGCATCTGTGCCCGTCCTTAAGAGTCTTAGTGGAAAAAGATTAGCAAATCTCACAAGCCTGTATGGTCTCGGTAAAGACAATAAAGTCACTAGTCAGTTTTGTCCTCCACATGAACACATTTAGATGACAAGAGGGTCAGCTTTGGAAGAGACTCGTTTTGATGGTGTCTCCTCCTGCCATGGTGAGACTTTGGTTCCGACACCCTTAGGAACGCAAACCCTAAAGGATGAAAGGGTGTGACTCCACCCACCTTTGCAGGGAGCATGCCGTAGATGAAACTGTCCCAAAACTCTTAAACATGATAGATATGATCTTATTTTACGCAAAAGTGTTTTCTTTGGAGTTGCAGACAGAACTGTTAAGCAAGAATAGAGCATTTTAGAGGATTCCCAATCACTAAGCGTGTGGTAAAGAATCTGAAGATGACCTTCAGGGCCGGCTCTAAGGGGCACTGTTATCTATTGGTCAGGGACTAAAAGGCTCAGAATGAAGTTAATGGAGCAGTGAACTCAGTTTTTGTTTGTGTACATGTAAACTGCTTTGTAAATGTACAGAGGATTGCCAGCCTGACAACAGGGAATACTCAACAGCATATGAAAGATCCAATTCTGGAGAAAGGTTGTTTAGTCATGAATACATTTTATGGTGTAGAGGAGCAGTTGGATGCATTTTCCCCAACACACGCCCCTTGACCCCCGTCATATTGGAACAGTAGGAGAGGAGCCCTAAATGGGACCCCATGTGTTATGCCTATACCGCTTTGAGTGTATGAGAGACGATATGCACTCAGACATCCGCATCAAATGTACCTTTGTACTGAGAGAGTTGAAGGATATCGTGTGGAAGGATATCGTGTGGAAGGATGTCAGCTCGCACCATTGGACATCATGAAGTGCTGCGTGAAATCTGACGAGGGCAGAGAGATGTCATGAAGAAGATGTGCGAAGACATACTGAAATGATATGAACATATGAAAGAGTGACGATGTAACTGAAGTGACAAGAGAAACATGTACGAAATGACAAAGTAATCATAAACAAAGGAGATAAAGTAACTTTCTGACCAATAAGTGTAAATACGCAGAAGCCCAACTTAGATGATACATATAGAACCTTGCTATAGAGGAAAATATAAAGTGGCAAGGACAGCCATGATAGGAAAATGGACGTCGGCTCGTGTAAAGATACAATTCAGCTACCTCAGAAACAGACCAGGGGTGCAGAGTCAGGAGACGTAGGAGAATTAGCTTTCAGTGCAATACAAAGAGTCTATGTCGGCCTGGGATCAAGGATGCTATTTTTAAGGAATAATTGCAAAGCACAAAGGGAGGCAGACGGATAAGCCATGGACGTGAGACATATTTCTCTTAGATTAAAGAAGAAGAAAACATTTGAAAGAGCCAAGTATTGGACAATTAACAATGGATAAAGCTCCTACAAGATGGAGTGAGCAAGTTTCTAGGGGCCAATAGGAGCAATGACACTTAGCATAAATGAATAAAATAGCAGTAAGAGGTTGAAATGGACAAATTCGCACTCTCTTCACACATGATTCAGAAGTCGAAAACAAGGGATATTAATTAAGCTGTGGATGAAGATAGTGATGCGCCTACACTCCTTTGAATGTCCCAGAACAGAGTGTGAGATACAAGGTTAACTACTGATGGGAAACTTTGGCTCATGGTCAGACTGATGAGAGATGATTGACTAATTGGGAAAGTGGGGAGTAATCGGGGAGTAATTTGATGTGACTCAAGCACCTGGTTTCGTTTTGCTTACGTGCTGCTAGCCGAGCCGAAAGTAGGAATGCCAACCCATCAGTGGGTCTATGGGGCAACCTACTGTACAATGTTGCATAGAACAATCCGCTGCCATTTGGTCTACTATAATCATTATTATACATAATTAGAGGTAGTTTGAGGTAAGAGGTAGCCAATGGTGTACTAACCCATATGTATTCTATAAGTAGATATGTTACCCTAATTAATTCCTCCCGCCAATAGGTTTTCCAGTTTGCCGCGTAGGATGTAACAGATGATGCATATTGGGGTATAAAAACGTCTGTGTAATCAAGTGTGTGTGTGTGTGAGTGTGCAAGCATCAGTCCGATGTCTGCCAGTTTGCCCTGCTTTATTAAATTGAGAATAAAGTAGTACTTTGCCATATTCTTTAGTATTACTGGTTATTTGGTCCGAGATTTGTATTGGTAATGCCATCTAGCACAAGAGATGCTTCAAGGTGCTAGAGCACAATGCCAAGTCTCCCTGTCTAATTTTGTAATTACAAAATACTTAGGGATGGTGTTCAGGGAAAAAGGAACTCTGATCAATGGGGAGGTGGAAGGACATTATGGTGCAGGCAAGCATGCATGCCAGTTAAAGAGTCAATTAATACAATTATTATTCAGAGAAATTAGAATATGCAATATAAATGGCTAAACAAACATTTGTTACTGAAAAGCATCAATCAGAAGACATAATTGTGGCCAGTGGTCGCGAAGTTCAAATTCGCATCAAACAACAAATTTATCTTGAAGAATGCACACTGATTATAGTTATGCTTCTATGACCTGCAAGGGGTGCTAACTGACTCCAGATTGGCAATGAGGGGGTGGGGGGGTCTCTTTGCAATGTACCATCAAAGGGAGCACATTCTTTATGTAAACATATGTATGCACGTTAATCAAGATTTGTTCTCACAAGGAATAGTCATTTTGTTGTTCCAGTTCAAGGTGCGGGTAGTTTGTTTCTGATAGGTGGGCCACTTACCCCCAGTGGGAATGTCAGTTAGACGTTTAATGATGATTTTTAGAATCAGCGGTGGATTATACGTGGTGATAAAATGAATAGGCAATCGCTCTTCTTTTTAATCATCCTCTGGTTCTCAGAGTTACTTAGCTGCCTGAATTAGTTTAGAAAACACAATTTTTTGTGTTTCCCTCAGACGGTACCGGGCCTAATATCTAATCTCCTGGATATAACTCACAAAAGTGTTTAGTTATTATGTACTATGCATTTAAACATCAGTTTAGCCTGCATTTCAAAGTCAGGAATTCAACCATATCTGTCCCATTCTATTTTCAATGTATATGTTACTTCAACAATAGTTCTATGGAACAACATGTGTTCGGGAAAACAATCTCTTAATAAATCTGAATGCCATTATTGATAGTTGCACCTCTCGAGTGTTTACCACTCAGCGTGTGCTTTAGGTGTTAAAGATTAAGATTAGGACTCAGGCTTTCCCTGTTCTTCCTCCCAGCATCCCTATATCCCCTTTCTCTCACTACCTTCTCCTCCTTCCCCCATTTCCCGTCATCTTTCCCAGTGTCTAGATGCAATCTATTTTGGTGGGCAACACTATATAAGCTCTTAAATAAATGGATGCAATACATGAATCGGCTTCTCCATGATAAAACGTGGTGTGTGTATTTAAATTCATAGAAGGCAGCATATAAACAATTTTCCAAACACAGAGACGCAACCTGGGTCTTGTTGGCAATGTCATTCCCACTGACCTCACTGATCATTAATGTGTCCTGCTTTTGGAAGGACTGTCAACCTAGTGTGGTCCAACTCTTATATATAGAAGAGGTGCCTTGGTTGTTTTCCAACACACTACCCATGGTCTTCACAGAGCTGCGTTAGCAGTCTAACTTGCCTTTTTATCAAGAGAATATATTGCCTATGCGATAGGTGTGGAAGCTGCCTGTATAGTGATTACGACGTTTTCAAACATCTTAAAAAATAGAAAGAATAAATCCACCTAATATTTCAGAGTGATTTATAAAGTACATTGAAGGATAAAAGACAGAGCGATTAGAGTACAATGATTGTAAATATTAAAGCGTCAGAGCCCAAATCTTGGGGCTCTATTGTGTTGCAGGTAACCGCCGCCCAAGTTAGTGGTGCGAACCAAATGCGAGGGCCTCTAATGAGGGCATAGGTCGACCGGCACACAACAGAGCTCGTTAGTAAGGGCTTTAACACTGGGTAAAAAAGGAAGCATCACCTGAGAATTTGGTTGTCGCAGCTTGTCCATGTCTCCTTGACCAGTGTCCATTGTCAACACATCACAAAGGGAAGCTTGAAATGTAGCCTTTACATGTGGTGATTGCATCCTCCATTCAAAGTGTGCCGATTGGGCAGAGAGCTGAAAGCTGTAAAAAGAACAAAGGAGAAGCATAGAATCCAGGCTTCTACTATAGTTAGAGCCTGAATTCCATACTTTCTGAATGTCTAAAATCTTATTAGCACATGGCAGTGGAGGCCATGGGGCCAACCAGCCAATTAGGAAACGCAAAAGCTTTCAGAACTTCCTCAGAGGTGGGAAGCTGCCCTCTTCCCTGATGGTCAAATAATTCCTTCCACCTCCACCAACTACTCCCCTTAGGCCCCCCAAACCTGCACCCCACTTACCTGAGGTCTGTTGGATCCAGGAACACTCACTGTTCCAGTCCTTTCTTGCCACGGCAATGGCCACCATGAAATGGGAAAAGGATGTGTAGTATTCATGGCGACCATTTTAAAAATAACTTTTTTGAAAGTTGAGAAACGGCATATTTGCTTTTTCCCAACTTAATAATAAAAGCTATTAGCAACCTTGAAAGCATGCTGAGTTGCTATAACTATAAACCCCGATTTGTGTCAATTTTGTCACACACAATGTGAAACATTTGATCACAGAATGTGTTGAACTACTACACATACGAATAAGCTATTTTAAAAAGTATTTTTTACATCTTGAAATTCTAACTTCGAATGACTTATAGATGAGATGATTTCATACGGAAAATCAAAGTGTTAGTTATTCAATTGTTAATTATTTGAAATTCCTGAAGCTAGATCTTATGTAAAATTCTATAACCAAAAAAGACTAGCCAAAGGAAATATAGCGAGTGAATATATACTTTGGTTATCTCGATTGTGATCTAATAGAGCAACTGAATTGAATTGATTTTAAACATTTCTAGGTTGTTCAAGTGTACTATGTAAATATTTTATTTTATTGTGTTATATGGAAACAAATGTATATTGAAAAGTTGATGTCTTGGACCAGCTATATAAAAAATAAAAAAAACTATAAACCCCCTCAGTGGGTGGGCACTACCGGTCAAATAATAGTTCCGGGACCATGTTAAGGCCCTTGATTCACTCTGGTCTGTAACTTGACACCCAGGCCATTACCTGACCGGTAATGCCCTCTCATGTCAGGGTTAATTGCTTAATTAACATGACCCAAGATAATAGGTCTTCTCAAGCTGACACAGTCAGGAATGTCCACACGTTCCAGCATTTCCAATTAGATCATCAACATGTTCCACCATTTCCAATTGGATCAATCATAGGCTTACTTTGGGACTGTTTTGCTTCTCCAAATTAATTTCACAACACTTTTTTTATACAATATAATATGGTTTTAACACATCTTTCATACAAACATTTTAATTAATCAAGAACAGACATTAAAAACATTAACATAAAAGCCTATAATCAGTTAGACATCTATATCATCTCCCCTCATTAGAGCTGGGGGGCACCAGAAGAAAGAAGAAACCGAGGAACGAAAATGGGGAGGGGAATAAAATGTGACCTCTAACTGAAAGAAAGGAGTTCATAACAGGACGGGCCGGAGAGTCCCGCTGCGGAAAGACGCTCCAACAAGATGGAAGGGTCGACTGTATCGAAGGCTGCTGAAAGATCTAAAAGGATCAGCACACCAACCCCACCTTGGTCAACCAGACGGACAAGATCATCCAGAGCTGAGACCAAAACAATCACTGTGGCCGTCCTGGCCGGAAACCAGATTGGAATGAGTCAAAGAAGTGGGAGTCCTCCAGAAATGTGCTCAACAAAGGGGAAATAAGAGATTCCAACAGTTTCATAGAGAAAGAAAGAAGAGCGATTGGGCAAAAGTTAGCCGGAGCACAAGGCTGAAGGGTGGGCTTTTTTAAAAGGGCAACAACCAGGGCCAAGTTAAGCTCTGATGGAATCTGGCCAGTGTTACAGAAGGAGTTAACAGCTTGGGCCACCCAATGAGCAATATCAGACATGATATCCGTTAACAGCCCCAAGGGGATAGGAACAAGACGGGAGGCTGACTTAAGTTTAATAGTAGCGAAATTATACCTTTCTGTAGTGAAATCAGGAAAAGAGGACCAGGAATGGAGAAAAGCCGCTGAAACAGCCCAGCGTAAAGGAGCAATAGCCCTAAATTCATAGGAGGAAATGTTTGTGCAAATATCAGTGATCTTCTGAATAAATAAAGCTTGAGAGAGAATTGCAAAAGGCCCGAGAGGGCACCACCCCTGCAACTGCACTGTCACTGGAAGACAGTGAGCAGACCAAAGTGAAAATCGCCTTGGGTTGATTAAGAGCAATCTCGAACTTTCCTGTGAAAAAAGAACACCTATTTGCAAAGATGGGTTGATTGTAAGTATTGATACAATACAGAAAAGAAGGTTTATCAGCCAATCAGCAGGACAAGCGCCATTTACACTCGGTTTGACAACACAGGAGCCAGAGGGATCTCAAATGATTATTAAACCAAGGTGCTGAGGGTCGCTTATGTGCCCTACAGGACCGCAAAGGGGCAGGACAGTCAGCCGGAGCCAAGAGGGCCTGTGTCAGAGCAAGAAGATCAACTAGTGATACATCGCTACATTCTTTATTGATGGTAATAACCCTCTTCTCAACTGACACCAATTACGTTTTGAGATGTCAGGCAAACTGGGTGTAGAGAGAACAGATAGAAACTGACCAGAAAAGGGAACCACCATATGATCTGAACATAAGATCGGTAAGACTGCAAAAACCCAGACCAATGAATTAGAAGAAAAGACAAGATACAAAGTGTCACCCAGACGGTGAGTAGATTCATGAACCAACTGCACACAGTTTAAAATACTCATAGCCTCAAAGAAGTGAGCCGTAGCAAAGTCAGAAGGAGAATTATATCGAAGATTAAAATCATCTACAATCAGTAGGTTAGCAAACTTAATTTGAAGATCAGCTATGAGTTCCACAAATAAATCATAGAAAGATAAATCTGAACGGGGGCCGATAGACCACCAAGATATGAAGAGTAAAAGAGGCCAAAATGGTCCAACAAGCAAGGAGAGCTTCCATCTTGATGGAATGCACAAGAGGAAAGGAGACTAGCCTGAGCTCTGAAAGTGAACAGATCCTACTGTTTCAACATTTTTTGCCACGTCATTTTACTAGATATAGTAATGTTAACACATACACCTATGCACCTTTTTGGGCAAGGGAAGGGCTTTTATATATTTCCAAAAATAGGGGCCGCTGTTAAATAGTCTATTGCATGTGGTTGTGTCCTAAAAGTTGATATACAGATACTTTACAATTCATAAGATGTTTAAATGTATACATGTCTATGTCTTCATCAGCAGGTATATTTAATGATGCAAAATAATTTAAGCAGAAATGCAATTTCATGTCTTCTCTCAAAAGTGTTGCTAATATTTTCCCATCTAGCATCTGGATTTTTCAAATGGCGGTTAACGCCCTAACAATTGCCTGTGCACTCATGGTAAACAGTCCAAGGTCCGGTTTTCCGCACTGCACAGAGTTACCTGGAAGTGGAAAGAGCTTGGTCCCTGTTGCACAATGTAATCAGTGTCTGAATGTTCTGGTGGAGTCTTGATAAGAGGAGATGGAATCCGGAGTGCACCGAATCTACAGCAGCATGCAGACACTGTGAGGTGATAGTGGTAGAGGTGTTGCTGGTGGACATCCCTGGATACGGATGGCTGCAGACATGAGCTTGATCCAACTCACTACCCACTTCATTGGCACCATCACAGATCTATCTGCAGAAGTAATGGACGCAGCGACCAATACTTTGCTGCATGTGAAGCTGGTTGGCAGTGCCAACTAACCTTAAAAATATCCTGACTTCAGAGTGCAGTAAAATAATTATTTTTTATTTTTCACAACTGAAGATGTACAGTAGTTTTACTGTAGGCAGCTGGTTGGTGGCACTTTAATGGATGTGCCCATCTTGTCTCCCCATGGCCTCTTCCTCCCTAACCCAGGCAAACCTAAACCCCAGGATTGTTAGTTAGAGATAAGTGGCACCTCCTTTCTAAAATCTAGCTGAAATAATGTCCTTAAGGCAGTGGCCTTGTCAATCTTACTCCCTCTGGGGTTCTACTACGGTTGACCTAGCACAACAGCTCACTTGGGTTGGATTATATCTGTAGGTTTTAGAGTCTTGTACTGAACTCTTGCCCCCTTTCTTCCCCTCACAAACTCTCTCCTCTATTCTTGCTCTCATCCTCCCTTTTTATCATTCTCCTATTCCTCTCTCTCTTCTCTCTCCCTTCCTACTCTATTCTCATCTCCCTTCAATGTTCACACAAATCGAACCTTCCTTTCTATGTCCCTCCCTTCCCATCCACTCTACTATCCTTGGCCTCCAAACCAGGTCTCCCTATCGCTGATACCTATTCCAGCGCCTCATCCAGTCAGACCCTCACCGACATCCTCTATGTCGTTTCTTCCCTGGATCTATGGACCCCACATAAGATCTCTGTGCTCCGTCCAGTCTCCTCCTCTCCCATTAATGGTGGCACTCGCTGGGAAGTCCTCATGAATTCCTTTGACTCCTCCAGAGTCATCCTTAATATCTACCTAAATGGCACTGTCATGGTCCCAAGGTCCACAGGCCAATATCCTTCTCTTCGATAGGTGGTTCCCTCACCTCATCAACTTCCTTTCATCTCTGGATGTCCCCTCCTCATTCCTTGGCTACCTCACCCACTCTTCTCTCCTCTGCCCCACCTCAGGCCACCTAAGCAGGTCACACTTCTGATTTGTACGCCTCCCCTGAAGGTCTTTAAGGCTGCAACCTTCTTCATCTTGCCACTCTCAACTCTCGCTCTGCTGTCAAACACTCCCTCTGACATCTGCCACCTCCTGGAAGAACTGGACTTTGATGTCCTCGGTCTTACTGAGACATGGTTCGCGGCCAGCTCTGCCACGAGCTTTGACACCCTCCTCCCTAATTGCTACAAGATCCTCTCAGCACCCAGATCCACCCGGCCCGAGGTGGTGTAGTCCTGATCTTTCCAGAGTTGCTTCCTGCCACTATCATTCCCACTCAGATTTACCCCCCTTTCGAATGCCTTCTCTGCAGGCTCTCAATCTCTCCTAGCCACTCTCTTACTGTTGCTACTCTCTACCGGCCCCCTGGTCAAATCACCTCTTATCTCTCCAAGTGGGCTGACCTCTCCTCCTCCCTCCTGGCCTCAACCACTCAACTCCTCCTTCTTGGTGACCTCAACATCCACCTCGATTCTCCCGGTCCCTCATCCTTGCTCTTTCACAACCTCTGCGATTCCCTCTCCCTCTCTATCCTCCCTTCTAGCCTGACGCACTCTGCAGGTCACACATTTGATATCTTGATCTCCTCTGGCCTCCCCCTCTCTATCCCTCTAACCACTCCTCTCTCCTAGAGCGACCACTGCCTCCTCTCCTCTCATCTCTCTCTCTTCCCCCCAAGCCAAGCCTACCCCAACACTGCCACCTACCTTCTCGGACATCCGGCCCATGAATCGCTTGTCAGTTGAGGCTTTCGCTGCCATCTTCTCCTCCCCCCTCTCATCCTCTGGCTGACTCACACCCGGAAACAGCCCTCTCCCTTCTTTACTCTTCTATTTCTTTTTTTAATAATATATTTTATTAGATTTATAACATACAAGCATTGGGCCTTCCAGGGCCAACATTTAAGCAAAAACATTAATGATAATAATAGAAATTAAAAAATAACGATGGATGGGAAAAGCACTCGTATGGAACACATGTTAAATGCTATTATGTAACATTCGGTACATAGCGTAGTAATGTTTGGTACAAAAGTAGGTGTTCGGCAGCATTGTCCATAACCCTTAGTCTATGATGTTATGATATTAGAAGTTCAGTAGTTCATATCTTGTCTTCCCAGCGTTGCCATATTCTATCTGCTTTTCCAGGGCAACCTCTGGCTCTGTACACCCTCCTTTCCATTGCGATGCAGATTTCTACATTTGTGATCCACTGATTCACCTGCGGCGGTTCCGCTGCCCCCCCTAGGCGTGCTATGTTCCCTTTAATGATCGCTGTTGTGGTCATGAGGCAGAGTTTTTCGTATTTTGAGAGATCTATCTCACTGTCCACTCCCAGTAGCAATCTCTGGGGATCGTCTGGCTCAGGACTCTTGATAACACGTCGCAGCATTGCTGCCAGTAATTACTAATTACCGGGCATTCCCACAGTATATGGAAGAAGGTTCCTTCCTCTTCCCGGCAGCGCAGGCAGTTGGGTTCGGCTATTTTGCCCCATTGGTACAGGGCTACCCTCGGGTAATAGATCCTGTGCTATATCTTCAGCTGTACTAGGCGTAGCCTGGCCGATATGGTGACCTCACGGGGGTACATCAGGATTTGGGCCCAGTCTTCCGGCATAATTTCTCCCACTTCAGCCTCCCATTTCGACTTCAATCGTTCCAGTTCTGGTGTGGCAAAGGAGGTGATAACGCTGTACATACAGTGGTGACTTTGGCTGGAATATGGTCTTCCACTATGTTCCGTTCCAATGGAGTAGAGTCTGCCATGTCGGAGAAGGCAGGGAGGTGCTGTTGCAGGGCATGTCGGAGCTGTGTGTAGTGATATCTCTGCCTCCGGGAGGTCAAAGGTCGAAATTAGTTCATCAAAAGGTCTAATAGATCCTTCTGCTATAATGCCTTTCACCTTTTCTATACCGTGTCTCATCCAGATGGGGCATCTCGGCAGTTTGATTACCTCGGGGAGGTTCCTGTTGTTCCACAGCGGTTGCAGTGGAGTGATTTTGTCTCCCCAGCCTATGAAGGTGTGTGACTCTGCCCAGATACGTGGCATATGCGAGTTGGTGTCGCGTGGAGATGTCCTAGGTGTCGCGGCAGAGAATTCCATGGGGGGTGACGCTCTCACATGTGGTAGTGTTGGATCGGCGTGTAGAGTGTCGTTTATCACCGCCATCTGACTGGCCCAGTAGTATGTCTGTAGCCTCGGTAGACCGATACCTCCTTCCCATATTGACCTTTGTAGAGTTCGAAGTGCTATTCTCGGGTGTCCGCCACCCCACAGGAGTTGCCTAAGTACATGCTCTATCACCTGGAACGTCTTAGTTGGTATGTGCAGCGAAGCATTCTGTAGCACATACAAGTAGCGGGGAAGTGTTAACATTTTGAACAATGCAGCTCGCCCTAGGAGGGTCAGGGGTAGAGATTTCCAAAGTTGCACATCTCTTGTAAATCTTTCCGTAATGGGTTGCAGGTTGTCAGGTATACAGTCGTTGAGATTTCTTGTAATTGGACGCCCAGATATCGAAACTGTTCATGCGCGACTTTATATGGGCAGGCTTCAGGGGGCTTGTTTCCCTGTTGGTTCAGTGCAAATAGTGTGGTTTTGGATCGGTTCACTTTCAGACCACTAATGGTGCCATATTCTTGTAATAGCTGTGTTACCACTGGGCAAGTTGTTTTAGGTTCTTGAAGGTATATCAGTAGGTCATCCGCGTATACTGAGACTCTGTCCTCCCACTCTGGTCCTCCGGGGATGCCTTTCCATGTGCGCGTGTCTCTCAGCCATTGGGCCAGTGGTTCCATGGCCAGCGCGAAGAGAAGGGCTGATAGTGGACAGCCTTGTCGTGTCCCCTTCCCCAGGGCGAAGGATCGGGACGTCCAGCCGTTCACCCTCACTTCGGCCGTCTGCGCCTCGTATAGCAGTTGGATCCAGGTTAGGAATCGCTCGCCAATCCCCATTTTACGCCTAATCGCCCAGAGTGCTTCCCAGTGGACCGAGTCGAAGGCCTTCTCAAAGTCTACCGCGAGTACTGCCGTGGGGATGTCTAGGGTCTTGGTGCGCTCAATGGCCAGGTGTAGTCTACATATGTTTATTCTCGTGGATCTACCAGGCATAAAACCACATTGATCTGGGTGTATTAGGGATGTTATGACTTGTTGTAGGCGCATCGCCAACAGTTTCGCCAGTATCTTCGTCTCGCTGTTAATTAGAGATATTGGTCGATAAGAGCCACATTCGTCTGGGGGTTTGTCTGCTTTAGGTATCACAACTATTGTTGCCTTCCTTAAATCCGCTGGTAGGCTGCCTTTGTCTCGGGCCTGCTGATACAATTTGAGTAAGTGTGGGGCCAGTTCAGTTCCGCCTATCTTCTTCCAGGTTTCAATGGGGAAACCGTTCAGACCGTTTCCGGACTGGAGTTGCATCATAGCTGCCACTATCTCGTCTTCTGTGATTTCCATTTCTAGCCCAGCCGCTTGATCACATTAATAGAGGGAAGGGTGATCTTGTCTAACACAGAGGTTTCAGGGGGAGTTGCAGGTGCCCTGTATAGTTTTTCATAATATTTCGCAAATTCCTCTGCAATATCTGCATCTGTTGATTTTGTTTCAGCGTTTTGTGTTGTTATCGCTCTTGCTTGGTTGTGTCCCTCATCTCTCCGCTCCATCCATGCTAGCATCTTTCCAGCTTTGTCGCCTGTTTCATAGACTCTGGCTCTCATCGCCCCGTGTGCCTGTTTAGCATTGTCCAATGCAATGTTTTGTAGCTTTTTTTGAGCTAGGATCAGTGCTCTGTTCGTGTCAGGAGTATCATTGATTAGGTGTGTTTCCTCCGCTAGTTTGACATTTGCCTCTGCTTCTGTTATTGATTCCAGGTGTGCTTTTCTTTTGTGCCGCGGTCCAGGAGATAATCTCTCCACGAATCACAGGTTTGTAGGCTTCCCACAGACTAATGGGGGAGTCCACCGTTCCTTCATTTAGCTCGAAGTATGTTGTGCAAGCGTGTTGTAGACGTTCTAGCAGTTCCGGGAACGCTAGATGGTAATTAATCAGCCACCATACCGGTGGCGGGGTAGGTTTATACGTCGTGATTGACATTAATAAGGGGGAGAGATCCGAGATGCCCCTCGGGAGGTACTCTGCCTGTGTTGCCATGTGTATTATTAATGCTGGTATAAAGAAGTAGTCCAGGCGCGACAGTGATGCGTGCACCCCAGAGTGATAGGAGTATTCTTTGCTTTCCGGGTGAAGGTCCCGCCACACATCCCTAATTCCAAATGCTTTGACAAAGGTGGCCAGGTTAGTTCGGCGATTGGGGTCTCTATTGCGGAGGTGTGTGCGGTCTCGGGTATTGTCCATTACATCATTGAAGTCTCCCCCCAGGATTAGGATGTCTGAGGTGTCCATAGTGATCAGTGGCGTGATGTCTTCTATCAGCATGGCTTGCAGTGTGGGTGGTGCATAGATCGCCAGTAGGGAGATTGTTTTGTTGCAGAGCGTGCCTGTAACATGCGTGTATCTGCCTCCAGTGTCCTGTGTTGTGGCCGTAAGGGTAAAGGGAAGTCTTTTATGTATCAGTATTATTACTCCTCTGGCTCCCATCGTGAATCCCACTTGTATTGCTGTGTGGTAGTTAGACCGCTTAAACAGTGCATTGGTTGTTCCTGCTAGGTGGGTTTCAGTTAGGAAAGCAATATCTGGGTTGTGTCTATTCAGGAATTGTCGCACTAATCATCTCCTCAGACTGCTTCCTAGACCATTCACGTTCCAGGTGAGGAGCTTTAAAGTTCGGATCTTAGTGTCTTGCGGAGTCATTTAGGCGTATGTGGGTGTAAATGACAGTAACGTCCTTTGGGGTCTGGCCATTGCGTTCATTTGTACCATGGCGGGGAACAACGGTCTAGGCCGCACCAAAACCTGTGTCTCGAGAACTTCAATGTTCCATTGAGTTTGTCCATCCTTTAAACATAAAAACATATATCCAACTCCCCCCTCCCCATACTTCACCCCCAACTGAAGCATCTGTCGCACCATTACAATTCTAATACAAATTAAACAAAAGCTGTAGACTCGCAGCCCATTGCTCGTAAGTTCCCACCGTGCTCCAACGCTTTCCAGGGGGGAGGGGGGCTTCCACCTGTTCTGGCCGCTTTCCTATGAGTCTCTTCATGGCTGTTATAATCGTGTAAACAGAATGTCAACAATACACAGTACCTTACACCTTGCTTATTGGGGCCTCAGAGTTCCTGATTATTCATGCCTCGGGTGTCAGCCTTCTCTTTCTTGTGGTTGCGGAACGTTGCCTGGCGGTTGTCGGTCCGGCGGTTCATGTCTTGGTCGGGCTCGGGGGGTCTGTTTCCGTTGCCTCTTGTCTTGGTCCAGTCGCCTTCAATGTGTTGCTCTGCCCATTCCCACGAATCTTTGGGATCAGTGAAGTGAACCGTCGTGCCTTTATGGTATATTTTAAGTTGGGTGGGAAATAGGAGGCCATATTTCACATTCAAGGTTTGCAACTGTCGTTTGAGTTGGTCAAACGTTTGTCAGGCTTTTTGCACGTCCCTGGTGTAATCTGGAAAAAACGCTATCTTCAAACCATTGTATGTGAGGGTGCCTTTTGCCCGTGCCGTTTGGAGCAATGCGTCACGATCCCGATAGTTTAATAGCTTTGCTATCACTGTGCGTGGGGGGGCACCCGGTACTGGGCGACCCGTCGGCACGCAGTGGGCCTGTTCAATTGAGAAAAAGTTGGAAAATGTATCCATCTCGAACATGTCAGTGAGTAACTGCTCCAGAAATAATTCCACGTGCGGGCCTTCAACTTTCTCCGGCAGTCCCAGGATTCTAACATTATTACGCCTGGAACTTCCCTCGCTTTCATCGACCCTCTTCTCCACGGTTTTTAGGCAGGACGTAACTCTGGCCAGCTGTTGTTCTACTTGCCGTAGGCCGTTCTCCGTCCTAGATATGCGTTGCTCTGCTTCTCCGGTATGGGACGTCAGCTTCTGGAGATCATGCCGGAGGAGGGAGACGTCCGTGCTGATGCCATCTATTTTTTGCTCCATTGAGGCCCGTGAGTCTGCTATGGCAGCCATGATGTCTTTTAGCGATATTTTGCCTTCTGCTTGTGGTATAGTGTCTGGTAGGTCTTGTTCCGACAGGGCGGTTCCTGTCGGCGTCGTGAATTGATCCATTCTGCTCTGGGAGATTAGTTTCCTGGGTTTATCCTTGCCCATGTCGTACGGCGATAGTAAAGTGCCTCCGATTGAACAGACGCACAGTTTTGGGGTTTCAGTCCGGCTTGCGTAGTATTCCTTCTGTGCCTTCTTGGGTCGGGGGCGACTGCTAGTTCGTGGAGGTGCGGGCGTCTGTTGGTTAGGCCTGTGGGCAGCCGCTTCCAGATCTATCACACTATGGTACTCTTTCACCCTGTTATGTACTGACGGGTGCGGCCATTTTGTCTGTGTTTTCCGGCTGTCCTGTAAATTCACTGACCGCACCGATCGCACTATGGGCCCACGTAGACACAGGTCTTCGCTATGCAGCCAGCGGGTCACGCGCCGTGGACCTACCGGGCCGCCTGGTTCTGCACGCCATCTGGGCTCCTTCTCTTGCATGCTCTGTACGAGCGCGGGGGCTGAGGTAGGGCGAATGTATGGATGTCACTCTAGGGTACCGTCTCCCTCTCGGGTCACACTGGCGGCCCGGCGGTACACTGGGGCTCGCCACACCATTCACACGGGCACAGCGTAGATTTGCCGCCTTCGGGAGACGATGGGCCCGTTCTCCGTATTGTTCAACAGGTTCCCGCCTGGTTCGGTTTGTTGGCCAGGAGTGTTCCACTGACAACTTGAGTGCTGCTGTTCTGGTGGAGCTTACACCTCGTCATGCGTGGCTGTTGTTGCTCCGTGCCTCCATTCCCAGCCACTGGTCACCGATCGCAGATCCGAGTCGGAGTGACGATCCGTCATTCGGCTACGATCTGACGGGAGCGCCCATTTTGTCTGCGATTGCCCACTGCCGCGTGGCTTTTTTCTTCGGGTCCGAACTCACCCAGGAGTGTGCGATTTTGGCCGGGATTTCACTTGGTTGTGCCCGGTGTGTTTGTCTTCTGGACAACGTATAATTTCTACAGGAAAGCCATTTGTAGCAGGCTGTTTCTACAGGATATCTGCCGCGGCCGCAGGAGCTACAGGGGCTCACGTCCTCATAGCTCTGCTGCTGGGCACGCCCCCCCTACTCTTGTATTTCTGATACTCTTGATGCTCTTACCCCTGTCATGAGGAACCGGTTGAAGTCGAAAGCCAAGTGCAATTCCTGCTATGACTCCGACCTAGCTACACTTAAACGTAAGTGTATGGCGGTTGCGAGGAAATGGAGGGCTTCTTGTTCATCCGCTGACAAATTGGCCTGTCGCCTGCTCCAAAGGCAATACCGACTCTGTCCGCACCAAGAAGAGAGTTCACATTCAAACCCATTGTTAGGGAGAATTCTCTCTTTAGGCTGAATTTCCTAACCTAGTGTGTACCCCAGAAGCTTTGCTGGATTTCTGGAGTTTATTTTTTTCTCCTGCCAAGAGTGAGACTCTTTTTCTCCCACTCTTGGACATGATTTATGGTGTTCCTTTGACTGTTAAGGTGTTTTATGGGCTATGGGGTCCTTTACTCCATAGGGTCTCATGTGTTTTTACTATGTGTGTTACACAGCACCCTCCGTGCAGTAACACAGGGGTGTCATAGTGACACCCCACCATAGACTCCATACCCTGGGACTGACTACTGTCTCCAAGGGCATGTAAAGTCACCATTGGCTTTACTAGTCCCAAATTATTAACAGAAACCAGTACAAACCATCATATTGTGGACACACTGGTCGGGGTAATTTGATTGCCCCGGGGTCTGTTAGTCGAGGGGGCACGTCTCTGTCCCCCCCTGATCGAGTTTTGGCTGGTGGCAGTGGATAATACTTTTTATATTCGACCGCGAATATATTCCTATGGGATTTTCCCATTGTTCGAGGCTACCAACTTTAATTATTTAATTCTCATAGCCTCGAACATACCGCCGGTTTATTTATTTAATATTAATTCACCGGTTGGTATTTTTTGCCAGGACTCGATTCTAAAATGGCGTTTGTGTTCTCTTCTCTCACTCCAACCCAAGTCGAGCCCTTTGTTCCACTTTTTGGCGGGCTTCTCCACAGAAGCCTCCAAAAGTGGTGCCACTCTGTCTGGGTACAACATGGGGTGTGGGAGGGGGGTTTAGGCACCCTGGACTGAGTTACCTTGGTAACTCAAGTCGCACTCTTGTGTGATTGGCCCAAGTGGTGAGCCAGCCGGCTAGGCTGAGTGAATGGGGGTGTGGTGCATAAAAGCAGGGCTTTGGGGAATGGAACTTCAGAAGTCGCCACAGGACCTGAGAATCCGAAGAGGGAGAAGCTGAGCCGACCTACCACGACGACACCACCGGTGGAGCCCTGCGGAACTGACTCACCACTTCCCGACGACAGAGAAGATCTCCCGGCTGGAGAGGCTTCTTCCCCTGACTGGTGGGCACAACCAGTTTACCTTCTTCTCTTTGCACCCCAGACCGGCTTGTGGTCGAATTGCTCGTGCCAAGCACCCCGGCAACCGGATAGCCACTTACCAATGGAGCGCGAATAAAAGGACCGCTCCTTTTACCTGAGAACTCCACGGCTGTTTTCTTCACTGTCAGTGCAACAGACTCCTGTCTTCCTGTAACGCTCACCTGGTTCCCCCGGAGGCGCAGGTCTTGATCTGGTGAGGATACTGTCTTCAGTGTTAGGCGCAGGGTTCGTTTTGATCCCGGACTGGGCCCCCTTCCCACCGACAGTTTAAGCTGGAGAGTGAGATGTCTGCAAGGGTAAACCAAGGTATTAGTGTTTGGAAGGTTTGGAAAGTTCCTTGCCCCTCTCGCCCTTTCTTTCCCCGTGGAACTGGGTTGATATTGCGCTTACCTTATATAGGTAATTGCCGGGCTCTCCATCCTGCGTCCTGTGCAGGGGCGCTGGGTCCAGTTGCTTCACTGGATGCGAGCTCTGCCTCTTGATAGCAGAGGATTTGCTGAGAGCGAAGACGCCGTTAATGCACGAGCGTGCCTTGTAAGTAATAAAGTTCCTTTTAGATTGTTCTCTTCTCTTTCAAAAGTCTTAAGGTTTAAAGTCTATGTCTTTTCCCTTTTCAGATGCTGTGGCGATGAAGATTATCCTTCTAATGGCACGTAAGTAGAAAGACTGTTCTAGCGCTGTAGAATGCACCGTAATGTCTCTTTTGTCTTTGCAGGTGCCGAGGAGCCGCGCGAACAGATTGGAAGCAAACGTAACACAGGTGAGCAGTCTTGTAACTAAGCGTTACTAACCGAAGTATCTTGCCTTGCAGGTGCCGGAATGCAGCGCGAGCTGAGTTGGTATGAGCGTAACACAGGTAAGCAGGCTCTGTAGTTAAATATTACTGACCGATGTTCTTTCTCTTTGCAGATGTCGGATGCCGCAAGAGAAAGGCAGAAAAAGGCGCTTCGGATGCTGCCGTTGGATTAGGTAAGTAGATTCGCTGCCTTTGCTTTAGCCTAACCTGTGCCCTTATCTTGCAGGAGCTGCAGAAGACTGAAGAAGACTGAAGGTTGGATCCCAGCAGGTTATTTCGTATTCACAGGATCTGGAGCTGGGGGTTTCCTGGAGCTGACACGGTGAGCGTCCTGCTGCAGATGCAGAATAACGCGAAGCACGTGAAACCAATCGGGTGTGATTTAAATAGCCTTCCGTAGTGCTTAGGCGTCTTCTTCCACGGCCCCACCCAGGTAAGAAAAGAGTTCCAGATTTCTAGAAGAGTTCCTGTGTTCTGCTTCCAGGGAGTGGCTCCTGCTCCACCCAGACAGAAAAGTAGTCCCAGGCAGAAAAGGATCAGGAGACCAGTTAGCTGGTAAGTAAGCAGCATGGTCTGCTACAGGTAGGTCCACCAAGCACTCTTACCTAATATGAGATATGAGCCCGGCGCTTCCAGTGCCGGGACCGGTCACCATCATGAGCCTGGCGCCACTGACGCCAGGACAAGGTCCAAAAGGTCCCAATCGGGACTGGCTGGTTCCTGGGATCAGAGTTATGGGCCTGCTTCCAAGGTCGTGGGCAAGTCCTGACCCCTTGGAAGCAGGGATCATGACACTTCCTCCCCGACGAGATCCTCTCTTCCCCCGGACGAAGCACCGACTTGCATCCGCTGCCAGGAACAACAGCCCCCACTGGAGTATTCTCACCACTTTAAGGTACCGTGTCCGCCAGGCCTCCCTTTCTAAAGATTGCTACAAGGTAATAATAACTCCTTTTTGAACCTTTACAAGAGTTTTGTGCACTGCAACCGTGTGACCTTGGACACATTTCGTTTTGATCCTCTTAAAGTGGATCCGGCCTACTGACTCTAAACTCACGGTGTTACTTTGCCTTCCTCTCTTGTTGTGTTCGTGAAAAAGTGTTGGGATCTGTTTCAATTTATTCTCTGCCTTTCTCTCCCTTTTAAAAACGAATTATTAGAGTGCCATCTACGTTAAGCGCTCACCGTTGTCTGGAAATAAGTGGGGCTTTACTTAAGACTTGTCTAATATTCTTCTAAGGGAGTGTATATCTTTTAGTGACCGTGTTTTTGAATTGCTTACTATTAGTGCCTGTTTTTCTAGATGTGGTTTTAAATAAATAATTATATCTCTTTTACACCAAGCCCTGGTCAGTGTTTACTTGTTCTACTGTGTTCTTTTGACCTATTGTGAATACTCTGTATACTGCCCAACTCTTCTTGAGGGAAGTCTGACTGCTCAGCCACAGCTACCAAGTGAATCTGTGTGGTACAGACTGCTACCAAGTGGGTTTACTACCAAACACCTGTGGTCTTAAATCTTTTGCAGTGGTCCCAGAGGGAACTGCACAGGTTTCTGCCTAACACCCATGTCTCGGCGGCATCTAACAACTTGGCCGAACTCTTTAAAATTGGCAAGGAGCTGGCAAACCCTGCTGCAGTCTCTAGCCGTCCTCTAGCATCCCGGGCTCTCTGCAATGCCCTTGCCACTCACTTTATCTCAAAAACCTAGGACATCCTGTCCAGCCTCTCCTCCCCTCCCCCTCATATCCAGTCTGCGCTTGCTCACCCTCCTTCAAGCACCCCCCCACCCTCTTTCTCATCCTTTCCTCTTTTCCCCCCTGATGAGGTCGCTAGACAAATCTGACCTATGAAAGCCTCATCAAAACAGGTTCATCCCTGTTCCTCTGAAACCATCAAGGACCACATTGATAATCTCGCCCCGGCCCTTGCCAATTTTTGTAACCTCCCCTTTGCCTCAGGATCCTTTCCCTCCCCTCTGAAGCACTCCCTTGTGCATCCTCTGCTGAAGAAACCCACAACCGACCCTTCTTGCCCGGACTACTATCGCCCAATTTCCATTACTCCCTTACTTGGTATCCTCCCGGAAAAACTGGCCATCTCTCAGCTGAACGTTGACTCCAATTCTGTTGCCTCTCTCCACAACCACCAGTCTGGCTTCAGATCTGCCAGAAGCACGGAAACTGCTCTCCTGAACATCCGTGAAGATCCACTCTATAACCATGACTAACATTCCCTCTGGCCTCATCCTACTCGATCTCTCCTCTGGCTTCGACACGGCCAACCAAACCATCCTGCTCAACCGTCTATCATTGATCAGGCTCTGGCCAGGCTGACCTCTTTCCTCTCTGATCGACCCTCCCAGGTCCAACTTGGGTCCTTCCTATCATCTATCTCCCTCTCTACCTGTGGTGTTCCTCAGGGGTCTAATATCTAGCTCTGGCTTTTCAACCAATACCTGGCAACTCTCGCCCACTGCATTGCCATTTTATGCTCAAATTTACAGTGCAATGCTGACGACACTCAACTCATTTTCAGGCTGCCCTCAGCCGCCTCCTCTCCCTCTCTGATCTCCGATTGCCTAACTGCCATTCAAGATTGGTGTGCCGCCAATGATCTTTGTCTGAATGCCAGCAAGATGGAGATGCTCCTCATTGGCACACCTTCACCATCCTTTCCCCTCACACAATGGCCGGCCGCCCTTGCCCCTCCTTCTACCCCCACCTGCGAGGCTAAGAACCATTGAGTCATCTTTTACTCCACACTTTCCTTCTCCGCCCACATCTCTGATGTCTCTAAAAAGTCAAACTTCCTACTGCACCTCCTCAGAGGATAGCTCAACGGCAACGTGCTCGCCTTGGAAGCAAGACAACACGAAGCAACGCAGGTTCGATCCCCGGGTCCGTGCTTAGAAACCTCTGGGTATGTAAGCGCGTTATAAATACGCAACTAAGACAAACAATTATGCAACTATAACAAACAATTCCTGTAACAGCACCTCGATGCCCACGGGCTGTGTGAGCGCTTTAAAAATGCGAAAAAAATAAAATAAATAAAAATAAAGAGTTACTCTGCCTTTCCTCTCCTTCCCCCAGAAGCTCACTGTCTCCCAAACTCTGGTTCTCTGTAGGTTAGACTATTGTAACAGCCTCTTTCTAAATCTACCTGCCTCTACTCTTTGCCCGCTGCAACTAATCCAGAACAGGACTGCAAGACGTGTCCTTGGCCTCAAGCCCTGGGATCATATATCTCCAGCTCTGAAATTTCTCCATTGGCTCCCAGTGGATGCAAGGATTACATTCAAAACCCTCTGCATTATCCACAAGGCTTTCTGGGGCCTGGGTCCAAAATACCTTCAGCTATCCCTCTGCAAATACCTCCCCTCTCGAGCACGTCGCTCCTCTACCTCTAGCTCCCTCAGGGTCAGTCGTTTTTCAAAGAAACAAGCTGGGGGTAGACCTCTGTCTTCGGGTGGGGCCTCCCTCTGGAACAGCCTCCCTGCCGCTCTAAAACTTGAGGAGAACCATCTCCGGTTCCGGAAGCACCTCAAGACCTTCCTCTTTGCTTCTGCCTTTGTCCCCCCCTCTCTCCTGCTGATCTGTTCTCTCTTGGTACTGTGCACCTGGCTACCCTCTGTCCTCCGGGTCCAGGTACCTGCTCACCCTCCCGCACTCCCTCCCGGCCACCCCTTGCACTGGGGTCTGGATCTGTATCCATATTTATTTTTTCATTATTATTATCTGTTTCTCCTTTGCTCCGCACTTTTCATATCACTTCCTCAGTCACTCCTCTTGGTCTCACTTAATCAGCCTTCTACACTTTAAATAGTCCCTTTTCACAGGGTCTATCACTCACTCACAGCCACACTCTCCCAAAGAGGTCCCACTCTCTCCCACTACCATCACCTCACCAGCAGCAAGCTCCAGCACACTCTCTGTAATGCTCTGTTCCACTGTTCTTCCTCCAACTGGTCTTTTGGTCCGCCTCCGCTCTACCTGACCGTGCCGGATACCCTCCACTAACTCTGGCTCTTGCCTTCCTTTTCAGGCCCCTTCAATTGGTTACCCTGCTCATCTGACTTTGTGGCAATCTGGACTTACTCCCCCCCTCTCCACCACCGCGAGTGGTCCTCAACACCTGGAAGTTTTAAAACCCTAATTTAGCCTTGCCACCTTTTCGCACACAGCTGGAGTAATTCTGGCCAGAATAGGGTATGGGGGATAGACAGGTGTACCACTTTCAACAACCATGGTGAATGTAGTTGGGGGGAGGGTCAACAACTGGGGCCCTCTCAACTCCTTCACCAAACCTCTGCAGCAGAACTGGTTCTGGTGAAAGCCCTGGGATGCCTCCTCCCCAGGTTGAGTGGGGCCACTGTTCCCCCTGGACTGAGTCATGGTCCTCTTCCTGTCACAACAGGTGTACACAGACCATCAAGAACAGCAGCCTTGCAGCTACCTGAAGGATAGTCGTCAACACTGAAACAGCCAATTACCCAGACCATGAGTGGCATGCAGGACTGTGCAGTGCAGGCCCTGAATGGATAAGTAAGGCTATGATCGTGTACTTGAAAAAGGTATGGTCGCGTCAGAGAAGCAGAGCTTGAAGTCTCATTGCTATTGGAGTTTTGGGGAAGCTTCTACCCTGTTTGGCCAGTTTCTGAGGTCCCTGAGGTTGATGAGTTGCACTGTTCCCTCCACCCAAATACCCATGAACAGTACTCCCATCACTGCGAAGGTTATCCTGCCAGGAGACTGTTTAACCCAGTTTGTGTACTGGGCCCAGACCCCTGAATTGGGTTGTCCATTTCAATAAAGAAGTAGGATGATTCTTGCATTCTCCATCTACGTTTTTCATCGCCAGCTTCCAAGGGTATGTGTGTTGTGTGGAGGCAAGGACACGTACAGCTGAAGAACACCAACACCACCTAGTTTTCAACTGTTGTGCAGAAATGTATATTTACCATCGGGTATTAGCTCTATGGGGTATAAGGTAGCCCTGGATTCCCAAGTTGCTCACTGACATTTCTGAACAGGAAACGGAAAGCTGGATCATGATGGAACTGCACCAATATATTGGAAGTACTGGTTTTGGGTATCAGCATCTCTCAGCTGATGACGAAAGTGAAGTTGTGGCTTGTATGGATGAGTCATGAAACAAAAAGTGGTCATCATTCGAAAGTCAGGGGATGAGCGGGGTCATAGTACGCTGGTCACAGAAGATGGCCAGGAGGAGAAGAACCCACTGACAAACCAGTATGTGGGCCCCCCTTGCGGTTTCGGGCCAACAAATGAATTATGAAAATGAAATTGGGAGCTGAGGAAATGTTGATAACATTATGGTTGCTCTATTTTTCTTCTCTCTCCTTCTTTCCCTCAATGGGAATAGTTCAATCTTGAATTCATTGTTTACATTTTGCAGAGATTCTGATGTTTCGATGGTATGCCATGTTTCTTATTTCCTTTTTGATGAGGATATGGTGTATTTTTTCCAGTTCTTTAGAATGCATGTGATGCTCAGAAGATTTAATAACAGTTATGCTATTTGAAACAAAAGGTGTATGGGGTTTGCTTACTTTTGATTGGTTTCAAATTGCTAATGGACTAATTTAGGAAAACATTAGGAGCATCTGATTACCTTTGAGACTAGTATAGTAATTAGGGTTTATATACTCGCTGAGCATTTTTGTGGAATTGAAAAGAAGACCATAGATTGTTAGGATGGGATGATGAAAAACTGTATGATAAGCCACAAAACTTCTATGGAAACAAGTATTTGCATGAAACAAAATGTAGTATGAAATAAGGAGAATTGTGAGGAGAGAGCGCACAATGCCCTCCATATGGTGAAAAAGCCTATAGGGGGATTAAGACTGGAAACTGTATATATTATTATCATCATTAAAGGTATATGGGCAAGTGGATTCCTTGTGGGAAGACCCCTCAGTTAATGCACTGTCAGTTATGCTGTTAGAGCTGGATCCAACTTACTACAGAAGCTGTATTGGAAAATGTGGTAACGGGTAACTGGTTGTAAGTGTGCACACCTGTCCTAATAGATATGTTGCTAAATACCTATTGACTATACTGCCTACAGAACATCATGACTGTACAATAGTCTTTTTATAAATGTTATGTGCTTGGACAAGAATCTCTTGAAAATACAAACTGCTCTGTTATTGGCTATGAATTTTGATAAAGAGGAAGACAGTTGCCCAATGACAGGTATTGTGCTCAGAAGACTGTTTCCTATTGAATTGGCCAGTAAAGACATTAAAAAGCTGACTGGAACCTAAGGGGTTAAACTTTCCCCGTAGGGGGACGATGGAAGGATGTAAGCCTCCAGCCGTGTCGAGGCTTGGAGCGGGGCCATCCACACGGAAAAAAAAAGAAAAAAAAAAGCTTACCCGAGTCCCCGGTGGGGGGCGAAGGCAGCCTCTCAGCTGCGGGGATGGCCCCGCTTCGAGGCTCTTCATTGGCTGAGGGACTGCCATGCCCCCTGCCGAGGACAAGGCGGCTGGAATCCCGGCCGAGAATCGAAGGATTCTCGGCCGGGTAAGGACCCGGCGAGAGCCAATCAGAATGCGTGTTGCATTCTGCTTGACTCTCGCCGGGTACTAATAACGAATATTTAATAACTCATGTGAAAAATGTTGTAGTTATTCTATTCTTCCTTTGTGTCTTTTCTCTTTTTTTCTGATTGTAGCTTGAGAATTATTAATGTAACAAGTAGATTGATTTAATTCAGAATAGCCATGAAGAAGTGAAATGAATTGTTTTTTAATGAGGCCAATAATGAGCAAAACACATGCGGGCTGGTTTTTGAGAGATGCAGAGATTATGTAAATACATGTAAATACTTTATTTGTTTAGAGGGGCGTTTATTGCCAGGAGTAGGGCTGGCCTTAAGCCAAGTACTGTTGGAGCTGTGGGGCCAGGGACCATGAAGAAACCCATATCCAGAAGGGTACTGTACTTTAAAGGGCTGTTATGCCCTTTCTGTAGACAAAATGCGGCTACAAACTACAAATCCCAGCGTTTGGCTCGCCAGGACTACAATTCCCAGCATGCTTCGCAGGCTCGCGAGCCAATGGGAAGCCGCGCTGGGTGTGGCACGCGAATGCGCATGCGCAAGCCCCAAGGCACGGGGCTTGTGCTCGAGACACTGAGGAGAGAGGACGTGAGCCCAGCAGATCCCCGGAATCCATACGCGAGGGGCCCAGTGCCACTGGAACAACGATCCGGCCCCTCGCTGATAAAAGATAAGTGCTGCTCAGCCCAAGCAGTTCCTGGGATCCTTAGGGGAAGTGCAGGGGGCATTGCCAGACCCCGCCAGAGCCCCTGCGCATCACGTAGAAGCTAAGTGGGCTGGTTCACGGGAAAGTCATAGTTTTGGTACTGCTTCAGTGAATATGTGAAAGTGAAGAAAGGAAGTGTTTATAGTTTCACATGCATTCGTCTCGTGGAGAACACGCCGGAAAGGCGCATGAGATGGAAAGCATTAAGTTACGGCACCCGGTCTGACGAAAGACCGTGTTTTGGCAAAACCGTAAAAATTGGGGGTTAATAAGCCACGTGCGGCAGCGCACCTATTGCAACTTGAGATTCGCGGAATACACTAAGCGCTGAATGCGTGTTGAGTGAGTTTGTGAGAGTGAGAGACCGACAGAACTAAAAGGCATACGCTAATGCTTGTCCTTTGTTTTCTTTTAGTTTGAACCTGAACCTCAGACTGCAAGGACGTGGCACAGGACTCGACAGCCTTTGCAGGACAGGACTTCAAAGACTGAAGCAAAAGCTAAGTGTGCTAGTACATGTGACTGTGCTGATGAAAATGTAAATGGGCTCATGCCAACAATTGTTTGTTGTCAATCCTATGCTTACCTTCGTGTTCATGGGAGCACCTACATGTTTGTCCTGGAGGGTAAGGTGAAGGGAAAACACCTTTACATGTAAAGGTGTTAAGGCAGTTCCATCAGCCAGTTTGAGGAAAGTGTGCAGACATCGTTTACCCTAAAAACCCCTAGTCCCATCCATAACCTCTCCCTAACCCTCAATCCGGTTATCCTAAAATCCCTCTACCTATCCACTCATCGAGATCCTAACCCTCCTTCCCCGCTCTGGTTAAAGAGGTCTGTGTAAGCTTTGACTTGCAGGCACTGAGACCATTGAGGGGGTGGTTGGTACTGCGTCGCTCCTGCGCCTTGGACCTGGGCACCCAGACATTTATATTGCGTTATAGCAATAGAATTGCAAAGAGAAGTTGTTTGGATCTAAGGATTAGTATATGGAACAGCACATAACTTTTATTGTTCTTAGTCTTTTGAATAGTTATTAATACTGGTTATAATCGGAGATTGTGAACCGAAGGTTGACATACAATTGGGAGAGTTTGGTAATTTAAATTGAATATAATGGTGTAAAACCTTAATGAGCAATATGATTTTGAAGAGCATGGAATAAAACCTATGTTTACTGAGCAGACAATACCGATGGAAATATTTTTCTGTGCACATTTCTAATTAATGACTTATGCAGGTGAGGTCTTTTTTCCATCAGAGCAGTACTTGCAGCAGTTAAAAATGTAATAAGCGTCTAAGGATAACAGAACCCGGCGTTTAATAAAATAACATTTTTAAAAATCCATGGGCCTCATTATGACTCTGGCGCTCCCGTAATGAAGGGTGCCGGTACGGGACCGGCACCCTTCATTACGAGAGCGCCTATTACAAGGTTCCCTTTGCAGGGCTCGGAACAGACGTCTGGTAAAACCAGACGTCCTTTACGGGTCCCGCGAGGGGAACAGGGTGCTAATAACGGGCCGTTATTTACGTGCCCGTTTTTAGCTCCCTCCCCATTCCCATTGAGCCCTATGGGGGCTCAAATGGGAATGGGGAATGGTTCCTTAAAGGAGGAATTACTGGGTCCTCCAATGTTGGAATGACCGGTTATTCCTCGTTGAAGGAACCCGGTTTTGGAGCCCGGTATGGAGGCAACCACGGCGCTACTAGCACCATGGCTATCTCCATACTCATAATGAGGCCCCATGTATTTTTAAGGCGCACAATGTCTACAATTATATAAGCACCTTTTCAACATTGATTTGCTCCATTTGAATTTAGTTAGTTATTGGATCCACCATTTTTAGGCAAGACATTGCAGGCCATATAAAACAATTTTAGGGTGAGACTCAACTCTTTATTTAAAGGAAAGGAAGAGGTAATTTTTCCATTTTGTTTAACTACTTCAACACTATTTCGAGCTTCAATGTTATATTTCACAGGAGACTCCCTCATAGGCGACAGAGATTCAAAAGAGGAAAGCAAGTGCACAAGTGGAGGGGTAAGATCCTAAAGAGGAAGGCACGTGCACTAGTGGGGCTGCAGTTCCTAAACATGAAGGAAAGTGCATGAGTGAGGGCACAGAATCCTAAGGAGGAAGTAAAGTGCATTAGAGGAGCCGTAGGATCCTAAAGAGGAAGGTAGGTGCCCGAGTGGGGGTGCAGGAGACTAAGGAGGAAGGCAAGTGCCTGAGTGGGGGCTCTGAGGTTGGTATCATGGAAAGAGACAGACAACAGATTCAATGTAACAAAAATACCTTTATTAACTTAAATGTCAGGATGGTGTAAGGCCTAACCTGCCCTATTCTAAGGTGGGATTTCCCTACCTAAAGAAACTATGGATAGTCTGTCGGTAAGTTCAAATTAAAAGTCTGTCGGTGCCTAAAACCTATGCTTGCCCTCACAACTAACACCAAAACACTGTGTAGGGATGTCAACCATAAATTAAATAGTGTTCCAAAAGTAAAGTTCTGAGCTTTTCACAGCTCATGCTTATTCTTCAGCTTCTCCTCCAACAAGTTCAGCATAATGTTCAAATTACCTTCTTGGATTTAAGGTTATATAATTCCACATATTTTTAAATGTCAGGATACCCTTCCCAAAATTCAATACAGTTTCATGGCAGCACGTCTCAGGGTTTCCTTCCCCAAGTTCAATATCAAAAGATGTCACAAAAGGATGGATCTTGAAGCTTTGTAGTTAAGCTATGTTCCAACAGTTCTTCACAGCTCAAGGTTCCTTTCCCCAAGCCTTTTATGCATCAATAGTAAGTTTCCATGTTAGCATATCGGGGTTCTCTGGTCTTGCGCAATTGTCGGACCACACCATCCACCCATTACAGAGCACACAACCAGGAACCTTTAGTTCTCCTTGTAGCAGATCGGTTAGGGGTTCTCTGATCTTGGCGCAGTTGTCAGATCACACGATCCACGCATTACAGGTCGTGCAACCAAGAGCCTTGAGTTCTTTTTTAGCAGTTTGATATTCAACAAATAGTTTCTTAAAGGCAGATTCAAAGCCAAACAGTTTCTCAGACTTGACTTCAACTCTGTAGTCAGAGTCCTTCATTCAATTTAGTTTCCTGCTTTCTTTCAGTACGTGATTAAACATTAGCAAGTTCGCTATTTGCATTCAGGTTGTTGCTTAATATTAGCAGGTTTGTTATTCCCTTTGGTCCATTATTCAATATTATCAGATTTGCTGTTTATGTTGTTTTTGAATAACAATCTGTTTATTCAAGATTAGCAGATTGTTATTCAAAATTAGCAAACTTGCTTTTTCATTCAGTTCGTTATTCAAAATTAGTATATTTGCTGTTTCATTCCGTTCGTTATTCTACATTAGCAGTTTTGCTATTTTCATTCTGATCGTTATTCAATATCAACAGTTTTGCTATTTTCATTCTGTTCGGTATTCAATACAATATTAGCAGTTTTGCTATTTTCATTCAGTTCGTTATTCAAGATGAGCAGGTGTAATGCTTTGCGCGCCACTTGTCTTCCATTCATTCATTTAACTTCATAGCTCCAATAATAAATGATGTATATTTTGCCTCGGAGCAGTTTACAAACATTCGCAGCCTGCCCAGAACGCCCAGGTCTCTAGGTCACTTCTACAGCACTCACCGGTTGTAGGCGTCTTCCTTTTGTGGTCCTGGCTGCTTTCCTTCTCCCCTCTGGCTGCTGCTTCAGATTCTGCAAGCCCTGCTCGTGTGGAGCCTGGAGCTCGGTCGGTGTACACGGCTCCAATGCCTCTGAGAGGTCGGGCACTGCGTACTTGGGTGTTCGTGCCTCGCCACAGTACCTTTCGCTCCCACTTCACATGGGAGGCTGCATCCTGCACACGGGAGACTTCCCTTGGATTGGGGATGTCGGCCGGCGTCCTGCCTCGTCCTCGGGTCCCACCACAGCTACCTCGGGACTCCCTGGGTTTCTCACTCTTTCATGGCTTTGCCTTTTATACACCTTTGGTCCTTCAATGGGCTCCAGGTGTATTCGATCATTCAATTGTGCCTGACTCTGATTAAGAGGACATGCCTGTGGTTCACACCTTCAATGCATCTTCTTCGTCCCAGTACCTAAGTGGTGAAAGTGAATAATGTGCATTGCACTCAGTTGCTTCTTCCTCATCTCAGTATTAGAGTGGGAAGAGTGTCTGGTATTCATTACTCTCAGTTGTCTCTTCCTCGTCTCAGTACTGTCAGGTGTCCCAAGATAGGAAAGAAGGGGAGTTGACCTACAATAACACAAAGGTCGGGGAATAATTAGGTTGCTTGATATTAGGATAAGTTGGATACCATAGGTCGCCTAAATGCACCCCACTCTCAATCCTTTCCCTCCTCTTTCTAGATCTTCACCCAGGGTTCATCAGATATTCCTGAGTATTTCCTGTTTTTTCTCCTCTTGTAGTTTTTTGTTTCCTGCCTGACAATGTTGTGACTTCAAGTGGAGCTCCAGCCTCCAGAAGTGGTGGGTTTCTCACACATGTAGAGTGGTGCTTTTGTTGTGGCTGCTTTGCAATTGATGCAGGCAATCTTGAACGTGAGGATGTTTGCAGGGGTAGCCAGTACATGCCCCTTGAGGGTGCAGGTGATGTGGCTGAATTTTCTTAGTCCTGTGAGGAGACATGCTCCAGCCTGCTGGATGGTGTTTCCAGTGGGCAAGGTAACGTCTGGGACTTTTGCAACCAGGGTGTTGCCACTGTCCAGGTAGGAGATGACCAAGGCTTGGGCAATTGGTCTGCAACTTGAGGCATGAATGAAAGTCTTGACTTTGCAGAGGAGTGCAAGCTGGAGAAAGGAAGGGTTCAGTCCCACAGCAATCAAGTGATCATTTTGTTCACTAGTGTACCCATTATGTTTAGCAATTTCAAGTGATATTCCCTTTTTTGATTCTAACCCCCAGCATTCAAGCTTACAGGCAGACAGAGAGAGGACACACTCAGAGTTCAAGTGTTTTCGATATATTTGCATATGTTGATTTGACAGGAATCTCATTATAAATAAAGAAGCAAATTAACAAATAAATGAGTCCGCATTCATGGAGGAAGGTGTGAGGGAACAAAAATGTGAGGCGGATAACTTTGTGAAGGATTTTCAACAAATGCCATTTTATTAAATTGAAAGGTCTGATAAACGCCTCACTATCCCTACCCTGGCAAGAATTTCCCTTCCTAAAATAAACTAAAGGAAACACTCTAAAAGGGATATCTGTCCCTCACATACATACAAGAAATAAATGAGGTAATGCATGGCAGTTCAAAGACATCAAAACTGGCATAACAATTGAGTTCTTAATGGAACAATAGTCTCTCCTTTTAACATGGGTGAATTCTCCTTCCCCAGATTAAAGAAGGATTTTCTCCACAGTTCCAAAATTAAATAAGGAAATCCTTAGTTTGCAACAAATTTCCAAAACAATTCTTTACGACTTCAACGTGTTAAAAGAAAGTTCCAATACTCGAGGGATTCAACAGGGAAAACAGAATGTACTTTCTCTTCCTTGAACAAGCGTATGATTTATCCACTTCAAATAAAGAAAAATGTTTGCAGTTGATCAATAGCAACGATAATTGTCTTGGTCAGGATGATTTGCCACAACTGAAAAGTTCTAAAGAAATAGAACTCCTTTACCACGGCTTTACACCATTCTTTCTTCATAACCACAAGAAACTTAAATTGTCTTTATCAGGATCACTTTATAGCACTTCGTCAACTTCTACCTGGTTTACTTCCATGCCAGGCCTACTACTCCAAAGGTTTGCCATCCGGGTATACTCCCCTGCTCGAACAGTGTTTCACAACAACAGGTGCTTTTTTAATTAAGATCAACTGACAATAGATTCACAATATTCATCATTTTGCAGTTTCAAACTTTTAACAACTCTTCAGGGAAAGCAAGATTCACATTGGTGATTTTTAATGCTTCTCTGCAAATAATGCTCTTTTCCGTCTGAATAACCTTTTCCAAAAGGGCAGCTTTTTTGCCACTCTTGTTTTCCCAATGCACACGTAACCAAATACTGACATGGGTAGGATCTTTTCCTGCTTCTCCCTTCGGTTTGACAATGTGGGTTTATACTAGCTTTTTCTATATGCGTTACAAAGTATAGGCAACAAGTTTCACAACTTATGGACCTTTCAGTAGGCCCCTTTTGCCTTGGGCAATATTTGCTGGATTTAAATTGCCTTGATTGTAGTCTCTCTTGGCTTGGGCAATGGTTATATGTATTAGTTGTTAATAATGTTGCCTCATTGAGTTGCTGCGTATTTCACAAACTCACACGCTTAAAGTTAGTCTTTTGGTTTTGTCAAAACTGGCTTTCGCTGCTTTTTAACAGTTCGGTATTTGAAATCACTTTCATGACCACTTTCACTAATACGCGAGTGCTGTTTACTTGATGAACGCCTGCACTGAACACTCAAACAGGCACAGAGAGCTCCAGGGTCACTACCAGTCTGTGCACTCGCCGGGTAAAATGTGCTCGTCCAATCCCCTCGCTGCTCGCAGGACATCTGCTTTTGTGTCTTCTTGCAACCCGGCAAACTGCTTCTCCTGGTCTGCTGTCTCCCGCGCCACCTGCAACCAGAGCTTCTTTTGCTCCCGAGGCCCTCTGGTGCACACCAGCCACCGGAGACAGCCTCCTTTCTCCATCCTCTTGCAGCCTTTGCAGAACAGGTCATCAGTGGGCAAGCTTCCCTCTTGCACGCTTCCTGCTGCATGACGTCTGCACTTCAGGCTTCTGGAGGCATAGACTCTCTCAGGACCGGCAGCTGGTTTCTGCCTTACAGTGGTCCTGGGCCTCTTCTCCCTCCTCCAGCTTCTGTGTATGCTGACTGCACAAAACAGCTTGCTGCTTACTCTGCATCTGCTTCCTTCTTATGGCTCGCATTTGAGAGTGCCTTTTAAACCTCTCAATCTCCCTCAGGTGGTGTTCATTTCTATTAACGATCTGACCACTTCTGCAACACGGTACCTTTTTAGCCCTCTTCTTCGTCCCAGTACTCAGGGAATAATGGGACGTGGAAGTCCCTAGTGGAAAACTTACTTTTTCAGGTTTGATTTTTACTTTTAAACTCGTGTTTGTTCCTTATAATATTCTTTAAAGGAATATCATAAGGATCAGTCCTGAAACTTGATTGAAAAGAAGAATGCAGTTCTTTTAATCTGTTATTTCCATTCATTGTACCTTTGGGCTTAAGGGAGGTTTTTCTCTTTAAAAGTCTTCAGGATTTTGGAAGGGCTTTTATTTCTCCCGATGCCTATGACTTAGTGGTTGTTCTCACCCCTATGTATATGTTTAGTTTGGGGAACAAAAATATGGTTATTACATACTTTGGAATTGAGGAGATATCCTCCCTAGAGGACGACAAATACTGCATTCCGCCCCACAGAGTCCTCTCATTCCCCTGGGCCCTTTCTCTTCCCAGGTGATCCTACCGTAGACCACCACCTACCAAGGTCAGGATCAGAAATCGTCTGCCTTTCCCTGGCCACCTGGTAGGAGACTTTAGGCAGGGGCTTAGTGAGCTGTCCGTAGGATTCATCACAAAGGGCATGTTCGGTCCAGGGTGAATTTTTTGGCGAACCTCTTGGATGTAGCAGGAATGTGTGTGGGGGGAAGGTGGGAGAGACACTTGACCGACTAAAGGGGTTGGGGGGTGATACAGACACAGGAGAGTGGGAGGCAATGGTGGCCTGTCATGTTGTTGCAGCATCCTTAAATATTAATTAATCTTGTCCCTGCAATGATGGGCTTGATCCCCTATAAACCTTTGCGTGAAAAGAGGGCCTATCGCGTTTCTTAGTTTAAGAGGCTGGTATGCCTTGTTGTCTGATCCAAAACCTTTTAAAAACCATTCCGGATACTGTTCAAAACTCACCAAATGTTTCTTCATAATGAAGCCCATCTCATACTCTCCTCTGGGGAGTGTTTCAAGATGGCAACAATAACCTGCCGCAGTAATGGCTCACAGTAGCTAGCCAAGCACAGGGGAAACCTGTGCTCTCTTTCCTTGTAACTATGGGGTGTGGACAAGAGATCTGTGCTACAATGGGGAGAAACTGAGACAGTGGGATGCTGGAAGGGATTGGTGTTACCAGGGTGCTGATGTCTGGTAAACGAGGAAGCGGTGGTGTGGGACAAGTTGGTATAGGAAACGCTGTCAAGGGCATAGGAGTCACGGGGCATTAACATTCATATCATGTAAGCATGGGGCATGTAGGGAAAAGATGGGGCATGGAGGAGGTATCAGGCCACGGAACACTAGCAGTGACACAAGAAGGTGCTGGGCGAGCTGGAAGTCATGGAAGGATGGTTTAGATGGCATGGGTTCCTGCTCAATAAGGCATTGTATATCATAAGAGGTCATCCCTGCCAGTGGCCCTTGTCCTTCCTACTGCTGCTTGACACATGATGCCAGCTCACCATGCTCCTTTTACACTGTTTTCCTTAACAGATGAACAATATTATTTAGGAGCTGTAATTACCACTTCTGAAAGTCCTTGTTCTTCATTTGAAAAACATGACTACACTTTCTGAATTTCTGCTACATCACCGATATGGCTGCCATGTTGTGAATTCTGCTCCTCTTCCCACCCATTGATGTCCATCGGCTTATTTGCAACATATCCTCCAAGACAATGTCTAGTATAGGCAGCCGTGAGGTTGGCGCTGAAGAAAAGAAACGTACAGCATGTTAACGTCATGGGTCCTCTCCAATGGGAAGAGAACTGTACACAGTCCTGTGCCCCCATATCAAATTGCAATATGAAATGAATGGCACCCCTGCAAATGGGAAGAATACAGCAGGTAATAGTGTTCCCCCTTTCAATGGAAATAGAAAATGTACTAGTTTACAATAGGGGAACAGACAGGAAAAATATACACCATGCATCATAGTAGCTTACCGTCCATGGTTAAGAGAACTTTATTCTTCTTTGAAGTCGATGGAACTTCCCTGGCCTTTAGGGGGATGTTCTCCTTCACCTTTTTGATGACTTTTCCTTTTTATGGCAGAAAAGCCACATCCCAACAATTATCTATTGACAAAGTTGAGCTGTTTGCAAGGCATGGTCTGCCAGTTGCGGAACCTGTTGGTCTCCATTTAGAGGCTGATGTCAAATAGATCAGGCCCTGGCAAATCATGTGATCAGAGTTCAACCATCAGTTATTGGGGCATTTGGAATTTCTCTCTCAGTTTTAAGTGCTACATGCCCATTGTTATACTCTTGAAGGAAGGCAATGTACCTTTGATGGCGTGAATACTGTAGCTCTCTCCTGTCAGTCTTGTGTGAACAAGTGGGAGAAGGGAGCTTAAGAAGAGCAGGGATTGAACAGATGTTGCTGCAGTCAACCATTCAAATGACTGTTGTGGGGAGGGGAGGGCTCACTGAGAAAGGCAGCATTCCAGGGGCAAGGTTACCCTTTGTCCTCAATTCCCAGGAACGGTACTGAAGATTAATTGTTACAGTGACACTGTGAATATACTATACTGTATGGAAATATAATATATGCTGAATGATAGGTAGTCAAACTTGGCCTTTCCAGGCAGCATTGACCAAGTTTCTGGTACATGGCACCAACAAATGAACTGGGTTTATACTTCCGTCTGACCCCTCGCTCTATTATGATTATGACAGACTCGTCCATGGAAGGGACGGGTGGTGTGCCACTCTGGGAGCCCACTATGTAAACAGAAATTGGTCCAAAGTGGCAGCGTATCATCTCAAACTATCTAGAGCATCTCGCCATAGCTCTAGCCCTGAAATCTTTTCAACTACTACTGCAGAACAGGACAGTGTTGATCAGAACCAACAGCTCCATGGCTATGTTTAATATAAACTTGCAGGGAGTAACAAGGTCTACAGTTCTGTGCAAATTGGCAGTGGGGACATGGAATTGGGCTCTGACGACAATATTTTCCTCAGAGTGGTTTACTTTCCTGGGGAGGACAATGGGAGAGAGCAGACAGATAGAGCAGGCTCAGCACTACATCTTACGAGTGGGTGCTTGATTAAGCGGTCCTCAGTATGGTGTTCAGGACCTGGGGTCACCTAGAAGTGGACTTGTTTGCCAAGAAAGACAACACTAAATGTCCCCTATTTGCCTCGTGGACAGGCTAGGGCAGGGAGGTCGCTGGGCGACGCATTTCAGATCCCGTGGGATGGGCATTGGTGTTATGCCTTTCCTCTAACCCCTGTCTTACAGAGGATCATCTGCAAGCTCAGGGTCTCTCATGCCTGCACAATGATTCTGATAAGACTCTCATTGGCCAGCACAAATGTGGTTCTCTGACCTCCTACACCTGTCACTGCTAACGCCCATTCCCTTACAGATAGGGCGACATCACCTGTTCACGGATGCAGTGATTCACCTGGCTGGTTTCGACAAAATTGCTAGCGACTCAGCTGTATGGGTACTATTTTTTTCTTTTTTTTCTTTTGTCAATTCCTCATCCGTGGAGGAATGAAAAAAGTTCACAACCCTTTTAGCAGATCCAGTATTCGGTCTTGCACATCTGTAATAAACTTGGTGGCGTGCATCCAAGCCGAAAGTCTCATAAGTACCTGCAGCCATACCTCTACTTGCAGTGACTATGTGCAACACAGACACATCCAACATGTCTTGGGCAACCACCTTTGGCTTGGCCAAAGGGGCTTTGAATGTCACCTGATGTTCTCCATGTAAGTCTGGGAGAAAACCTATTTCCCTCACTTAACAGTTGATTGGCAGATGTCAATGACGCAGCTGCCTTAGATGTAAACCAGAATTAAGATAGATATTTTTTC
The DNA here is from genome assembly GCF_040938575.1 of Ambystoma mexicanum. Lineage (NCBI taxonomy): Eukaryota > Metazoa > Chordata > Amphibia > Caudata > Ambystomatidae > Ambystoma > Ambystoma mexicanum. The sequence continues at coordinate 964,643,710 of NC_090928.1, read as the reverse complement.
CAAAAGATTCCAACAAGCAGTCCTCCTTGTAAACACATGACGCTGCTGACACAGAAGACGATGTTCCGGCTAAGGGTTTGGAATACAAGGAGACAGCAAGTACCATAGAGGAATGCGGGTGTGACAACAAAATAATTGTCTAAACCTTTTTCTATCTGAACCTGGCATCTAGGCATTTATTGATAGATGGGGTAAAGTGTGGTTTCAGCCATAACATTTGGCCACCTCCAAAACACCCTTTTGGAAAGGAATGCCTGAGCGATAAGACGCTCTTGAGGACAAATCTCAGCCAGCTCCCCTCCTTCCGGCTGCAATTGTTGAGGTGCAGGAACCCCTAGGAAATCTGCTAATACTTCCATGCCATCTTGGAATGCATGGGCAGAAGATGGCACATCTTCATCCTCCTCTTCAGAATCTTGGTGTGAAGGAGATTTGTCACACTCAATAGACGATTCCTTGTTCCGAGCAACTTGTCCCGAAACAGTAACCAGCACAGAGTCAGCAGTTGGCAGAGGGTGATGCTGTGAAGATCCCAGAGTCTCCTGCACCAGTTGAGTAGGCGGCTGCAGAGAAGGCAGTAGTGGCGGTGGTAGAGGAGGTGGTGGAGGCATTGGTTTTAGTGCATGCATAGGCTGAACCTGAGCTACCACTTAATTAGGGATTTGAATATCCCGGTCATCTGTTGTAACCTCATCAGTTGCATAACGTGGTCAGAAAACCTCTCTTCACATGACCATAAAACCTCTCCTCAAACGCGGACTTTGTTTGCTGGGCCTGGGCGCTAGGTGATTGTGCTCCAACAATAGGATTCAAGGTAGATGTCTGTGTTCTACCTCCCATGTAAATATGTTGAAGACTACTTCCCTCTGAAGGTCTCCCTGAATGCGTGGGATACGCAGTAGGCCATGGTGACTGAGATGGGTACCTGTCGCCACTGGGACCAGACTGCCTGAAAGTAGGCTGTGCATTTCACTCTGAAATTCTACATGGGTAAATGGCTCACTTCGAAGGAGAGGAAGCTAATGCTGCGACAGACTCCTCATCCAACAGAGAACTCTGCACCACCAAATGGCTAGACCCCATTGATGTGGCGGAAATATACAGAGCCTGAACGTTCCGTGCAGAGCCCTGGGCTTTATGCCTTTATAGGCACTCGAGATTTGACCTTGTGTTGAAATCGACCTTGAAGTTGCCCATGGAAGGATTTACGCCCTTACGCTTTCACCCAGAAATCAGGTCACGTTTAGGCGCTCCCTCAGGCCTACGCCCGGTGCTAGAGCTTTTACGATGCTCGGACTGATGTCCAGTAACATGACCAGTCGCTCCCTCGGCCTGTTCGGTGCACGCACAGGTAACCGGAGAGGCCTCAGGTCAAGCATTGGTATGAGGATCTCTAGGACCCCTCTCAGTGGAGGAACTCCCTTGGCAGAAGTCACCCCGCTGAGGCACTGAAGAAAGATGAGGAATTACCTGTCCGGTCTTCTTTGTTTTGAGATGCAGAAGTCATTGAGGTACCCAGATGACGACTGTGAGAACATTTGCATCAACCTGGATAACCGGTTCTCCAAAGATCTAGGTTTCAGTGCGTCACACGCTGCACAAAGTTCCCACTGGTGGTCGGGCCCCAGACACAAATGGAGCATATGGGGGTCTGTATTTGTATTTTATTTGGATTTTTTAAGCGCCTTAAACCAGAGTGCTGTACAGAGGATGAGGAACGGTACAATAAAAATGAATAAACAATAAAATTCAGAGAACAATCACTCAGGGATGTTGGAGTAAGTAAGACTTCAGGAAACCACGGAATAAAGAGCAGACAAAAGAGATAGAATGGAGAGAAAGAGGAAGAGGATTCCAGGGAAGAGGGGCAAGAAGTTCAAAAGAGCGCAAAAAAGATTGAGCACAGGGAGGACGGGGGGGGCTACCAATAAAAACTGAGAAGAACAAAGAGAACGAGAAGCAATATAGAAAGATATCAATGCAGTAAGATAACAAGGAGCCAGACCATAAAGAGATTTGAAAACAAGACAGAGAAAATTAAATTTGATTTGAGAATAAAAGGGTAGCCATCCAATAGTTGCAAGGGAAGATGAGAGAACCCCAAAACAAGAGAAGACACAAAAGACGAATATAGGAATTGAATACTGATTTGAGAGGAGCAAGATGAGTGCTAGGAAGTCCAATGAGTGCCGTAGAACAGAAGCAAAGTCTGGATAAAATTAAAGAAGAAATTAGGAGTTGAGATACTTCAAAATTAAGAAATAGACGAACTTTACAAATGTTGAGAAGATGAAAATGACAGGAACAAGAAGTTAATGAAATGTGGTAAGAAAAAGAAGGATTAGTGTAAAAATGAAGGCCAAGATTTCGGGTCGTGGGTGAGATTAAGAGCTTAGATGGGGGAAAGAATATAAAAGAAGGTGAAGGATGGGGAGGAAGGGTATTAGCGGGAAAAAACAATACTTCAGTCTTCCCAGCATTGAGAGTAAGATAGTGGGTCTAATGCCAGAAAGGATCCTTCACAGGAGACGTACCGACTGAACCCAATCACAACCAACATACGCTGGGGAGCTATGTGCCGGGGCCGGAGAAAGATGAATGAAACAGGGATAGCAGTAATAAATTCACTTGCTGCCGCAAGGTTGGCCCGATCCTGTCTGAGTGGAAAAGAGGACTGAGGTGAGGTGCCTGTGGGCGGGGCTAGCGGGTTGTGGTTACGCCCGCACCCATGCGCGCACTACATTTAATGGGGAAAACCGCATTTTTGCAGGGCATAATGGTACCAGTCTGTTCCTACGCAGGGACGCCCAGGCAGCGTGGAGGAAAGGGGACAGGACGTAGAAGTAATAAGAGCCAATCTGGGGTGTAGATTTCTTGAGCCCTAAATAGCTTAAAGGTTAGCAGGATGTATGCTATTACTAATTTACACAAGGTGATCCGCACTTCTGACCTCGTGATCAACCCCAATTTAGAGCTAACAAAGATTGATAACCAAATTGGTAGATGACCTGATTGAAAGTTTAACATGTTTTGTTTGAAAGGACTCTAAAAGTACTGCTTAAATTCAAAATGTTCAAATTGTAGTTAATAGATTGATCTTGTTACTTGTACAATCATGATACTATGTAAATACGGTATGTACACAATAACCGAAAAAAATAATTCCTAGTTACCTGGAATTTTGCTCTTATTACTGTAAGGGTGCAGAAGTATGAGTCTGACACCAATAGTGGCATGTTGTTTGGCAAATACAAGTGCAAAAAGGAAAAAGAAACCTATATTACCTTAGTTCTAATAAGGGTTTCCCTGCCTCAACTAAAATACTACAGTGTTTGTCAGGATGCCCAAAATAAAGAGTCCACCTTCCTGCGTCTGAAACCCATTTCCTTACCTTACACTTATAACTAAACTAAAGAAGTAGTAACCCTCTTTGGTCCAGAAGAATGACTCCCTCCTTCTGAGTAGCGGATAAGAGTTCCAACGTGAGATTGTACGCTGTGGGAATGTCTCCTTTCCCCAGGCCATGATCTTGTTCAGAGGCAAAACGCAGAGTTCCAGGTTTTAAAAGTGCATCTTCATTATTAGGGTCTTCTTTGGCTAATTTCGAGGAAGATTGGCTCCTCTCCCCTCTAATACACTGTTCACAATGTTAGGGGGATGTCTCCCTCCCCCTAACCTTCCTCAGGTTATCACAATGCTTGCCAGGATTGTCTCCCTTCTCCTGGCCTTGCTCAAGCGTCTTAGACAGTTCAGACCGGGTTCACTAACCTGCCTGGTACTGACACGAGTATGCAGCCCCTCAGAGGATTTCGTTTTCTCCATTAAAAATTGCAGGTCCCTGAGCCGGCTTCTTTCTCTCTTTTACTTTCTTCTGTTACCCGGTTTGCTGTCTGCCATGGTGAGGATTAAAGGTGTTCAGGTTGCAGCTCCTTTTAACAATATCTTTTTGTCCTCCTCCAAGACCCTGTTAGCCCCTGTACCTTCTTGGCTCTCTCTGGTGCTTCTCTGGGTCTCTGGAGGGTTTAGCGGCTTCCCAGTAGCTCTCCTCGTCTTCCATGCTGCGGCTCTGCAGCGCTCTCCCCAGCGATTCCGGCACTGTGCCTTCACAGCGCATGGCTTGCTGTTTTCTTCTGGTAGCTTCTGTTTCTGCTGCTCAGTTCTGCCTGTGTCACCACGACAGACGAGGCACTGATGCCTGAACCACCTGATTTGCATCCCATTGCACGGACGCCTGAACCTCCCAGTTTGCATCCCAGCTAGAGGCCCTGTCCCTCTGCACAGCACGTGTCTCCGCTTCCTTGCGATGCCACCAGGGAGGGTTTCTCTTTTCTCTGGGTAGTCCTTCTTCAGTCTTTATACTTCGCCGATCACATTAGCTAGAATGTTGACTGACTTTCTAGATGACTCCGCAGGCGGACCCCTCCCCATGCGATCCTCCCACTGAATACTATCTCCAGGGGGACTATCAGATATCGTCCTCAGCTCCCTCGCCACATAGAGAAGTAGGGACGATATCCTGGGATTCGTCATAATACCCTCAGTCCATCACCTTTGATTTCTGATGGTTGATCTTGCATTCTGTTCTACCCTTTCAAGGCTAATGCCCAAGTGCATTAAGCTGTTAACAGAGTAAGTCGAAATTTGTTCAACCGATTGTGGGCCTAAATTATTCATCCCACTGTGGCCTCTCGATATTAATCTGAAAGACTGCCCTTTTACCGCTAGCCTGGAGTGGATATGCCTAGTTTGTTCCCACTCCTCTTCCCGCTTGGATCGCCTCTTCATTATAGGGCATTGCAAGAAAGTTAGTAGGCACTCTTTGGGCTGCTTCAGAGGTAAAGGGTATCAGCACTCACTGTAAATGATTATGCATCCAATTGACAAGCAGTAAATGAAGCCCTCCGCCAGCACCCTTGATTCCCAGCATGCCCTACACCCAGTTACCCCTTTAAATGTCTAAAGATGTATGCATCACTGGGGGCTGGGGGGATGGGGGAATATATGCCTCTCTCTGGCACTGTACGGGTTAAGAGTGAGAAAACATTTCAGAGTGAATCCAAGGTATTAAGAAAAATATAGGAACGAGGGAGTAGTAATCTTTGAACAAAGCATAGAGAGCCAGTGTTCAATTGCTAAATGAGATGCTAAAAACAAGACAAGTAAACATTCAGGTTCAGATGAGTTCCATTTGAAAAGATGAATTTACACATAACCCATGACGTGGCAAGAGATCTCTACAGATAGCTGATGTCAGCCAGGAAAGATGTGGTGAGGCCATCCCAACCATGCCCATGGCAACCTTCTCCAGGCAAGCACTAAATAGCAACGGTGATAGGATTAATCACAGGAAAAAAGAAAAGTTAACAATAAGGAAGCCAAAGTTTGTAAAAGGATCAAAGAAGACATTTAGTAGAACTAATGCGGAAGCAGGTATTGGAATATAACATGGCATTTTGCAATACAATATATTTGCAAATTCAGATGCAATGTCACTGGAATGAAACTGATTTAGAAAGAAATAATTAGAGGAAACAAGTTAAAACAACAGGTTTTGAATCAAAGTCCATTACCCAAGACTTGCCTTTCACTGTTAATTACTTGTATATTATACATATAATGTTCTTTTACCTCGGCTCTTGGAAAAACTTTGGAGCATTTGTTTGGACAAGACACCGGATAGTCAGGACAATAACTCTGCACATGGTTCTGGAAGAGAATATAGGAATGTATTAATGGTCGAAAGACAGTATGCTTTAAGATACTTTGATGCAAACAATGTCACAATAAAGTGTCATCCTTCCCAACCCCACACTGAATACTGATTTTTCTTTGGCTCTTACACCAAACACATGCAACTTCTTAAAGCGAGAGAGCCAAATGGATTTTGATAGGCTCTCAGTTTTGAATAGTTCCAAGTAAATGGTGTCAAGACATTTTTTGAAGTGCAATAACCGCACACACTCTGGCTGGGTGGCAGTGCATCCCATAGTTGAAGGCCAGGCCCTGATTTAGAGTAAAGACGATCTTTGATTTACACCTGTCATAACATAGAGTTGAAGTTGTGACTTTAAATGTTCTAGTGACTTGCCAGAAAGGTCTTCATGAATGATGAACAATGGATTAATTTAAAGGAAGGATTATAGTGGTCATAGGCAATAGTTGTGTTTTGTAAGGTCTATAAGCAGCTGATTGGTTCATGAGAGGTTCGTGTAGAGGGCATTTGCATTCAACGATGGGGCTGTTAACTGAATTCCCACTATCAGATTCTTGTATTATTTCAGAGGAAATTGCAGGTTTTATTTCTTGGGTCCCCATTATGGGTGAGGCAGAAACTGTAAAAGTAAAACCAAGCAGTATTGCAATTACCACCTGTTTTTGCCTGATTATCGGACATGCACTATTCATCTCATGGAGTAGCTTGGTGAAAACGGTAGGCAGTAGGATTTGTCAAATGTTTAGAAAGATGAAGACATGCATTTCAGTCCTTGCCACTAGGCATAATACAATTTGCTGTTGCTTAGATGAAGGAATGTGCTAAGGGCCAATAAAAAACAAAACAAATGTGTCGCCAAACACTACATCACAATATTAACAATCATCTGAGAACCCTTCCTCCGCTATGCAGGGCATACACAGGGGTAGAAGAGAAGAATCTCGGTTTGCATTAAATATAATTCAATTTTGAGAGATTGCCTTTTTTTCCAATAATTACACTTGGAGCTCACAACAGAACACTCAATCTCGCAGTGATCCTTTCTGACAGGAACACTTCTTTGATGATTAACACTGACTGTATAATCACGAATGCCAAATCCCATGTCACAGATAGCAGAGAAAACACTCTGCACTCGGCTACTCCCTCTGCCTTACTCCTCCCACAATTATTTATCACTCCAATGTTAAACTCCTCCTACTCCTCCCCTCCACACTTTGATGTAACCTCTCCTCCCATTTCACTTCACTACTCCCCTCACTGTCACTGCCCTCCTCCACACTCCTCCTCCCATTCTTCCCATTACTACACTCCTCCTCCCACTTCTACACTCATTCTGCCTCCTTATTTACTACACAAACACCCCCCTTTCACCCAGTATCCATCACTTCTCATCCACTCCTTACACTAACTTCGATTCATACGCCACACAACCACACACACACACTCAACTTCCCGAACCACTCTTATTCCAAAACCAATACCTTACCTGCTCCAAAAATCTCCTCCAATCTGCTGTCCAAAGTAGTGCACAATTGTGTCTAATACTGCACTGTCAAACTTGTGCGTTTACTCCTGGGAGAGAACAGCTGCTACTCGTTCTCTAAAAACATCATACCTGTTAATGATGAATCTATCAATACAAAAACCTTTTTAGAGATCTACCAAGTGTGCTGCTTCAAAAGAAAAGCCCTGCCAACTTCTTCCTTGCATTCTGGCCGCTGAGCTTCCATGGTGGCCCTCGCTGGCAGTGTCCATGTTTGTATGTGGGGGTTGGCTCTCTGTGCCCTTGAAGGTAAATCTTTGGGCTGGGAGGGTCCCAGCTTCCTTAACCTGATCCCTTGTGGTTGAAGGTGTCAAGTAAACAATACTGGGGCACTCACCAGTATGCAGCAGTGAACTGCTACTTGTACAGCATTCGCATAAATCCTGAAGCTCCACTGACTCTTTGGCCGCATCTTTAGGGGACCAGTGACAAATGTCAGATACATGGCATCCTGGGTGGTTGCTGGTGCTCTCGGGTTTCTCGGTCTCTGGTTCTTGCCTGGGGAGGCTCTGGGGCTTTAGTTGGTCTCTCCTCCCAATCATTTCATATTCCAATGGTGTTTCAAAAAAGACTGGTGCGCATCGTGTTACACAGGCATGGTTGGAGATAAGGATTTGCAGTTCAGCCTTCTGGCACAATGATGGGGGACAGGTAAGGTACCTTCTCTACATCCACGGTCCACCTCAGGGGTAGAACTGTCTGTTGACTCTCCTCAGCACTTCCTACCTCCCACCAAGTGGGCTTCTCACACCAAGAACCAACTTCTCCAGGTCCATCTTTACATATTTCAACAAAGATCACTTTTGTCCGAGGTACAGAAACAATAATTTTGAGAGACTACAGATCTGGCAAAAAGCCCATGGTGGACAGGCCCAATATATGAGTGCAAGCATTAGCATGCCCCTATTGGACTGCACTGAATACTAAATACACCATCCTCAAGTATGCAGGCAACCATTTTAAGAAAAACTGCTCTTGATTTTGAGCTTTTCCACACGTCGATGTTACAACCCCTATTTGACGTATCCACCAGCTGTGGCCTAATGCATTTAGTTAGAGCTATTGCCTTTCCCCCATATTTGACTTTTAAATCTCAGAATATTCAATGAACTGTCAGTAAAAGTACAGGCCACTTTCCGCACTGAAACAATCTACATCAAGATTGTGGCTTTTATCCTCAGCACATTTTGAACATCTGATGTGTCACTACAGCCAAGTCTTCACTAAACCTCTAAAGGTCCAGGACCTAGCTCCAGGACACTAGCTTAGACACACAAAGGGTTCCACCAGAAGTTCCTTGGGTCCATCTTCACCCACTAATATTTCTGGAGTGGTGCTTCTTTGAAGAATGTCCCTGTCCTTCCCCAGTACAACCAACGATTATCGCTACACTCAGTGCTCCAGATAAGATTTGGAAGTGTGAATATTTGTCTCCCTTTTTTTTAAGTTGGGAGTAAAAGGAGTCCAATTCCCAATGAGAGTATTTATAAGCAAGTATAAATGTTAATTATTTCTTTGCACCTAGTTATTCATACACATTAAAAGATACATGTTTACTTCTTACATCTTCCGATAAGAGAGTAATAATAGTAGTTTCTTCCAGTGGTTCTACATGCACTACTGGTCCAATCATATGCATGGGGCTGTGTGGGTACAAGCAGGGGCACAAGTTCCTACGTGCCTGTTTTCAATATTTTAGTGGGAGTATTAGTACTCCCCATTTTTATTTTTTGGAGTAAAAGTGGCTGATGCACCCCTTATCTGGAGGGCTTGCTACCTGAATATATGATGGCACTACCTGGCAAATGATGCAAGCATCTGGGCATACAAAAGTGATACCTCAGGGTGCCAACACGCTATGTGTTTGGAGAAAAGGCTAGTGTTATAATGGGATGGAAACATTCCTGAGATGCCAGAAAAGTGCTCGGTAGTTCTAAAGCAACAGGATTGTTAATTATTTTCATAAGATCCCACGTGCAAAAGGTGTTACAAGTCTCCAGTGTTGGAAATGGTCCAAATGGAATGGGTAGCTTGTTAGTTGACTGGTGACATATACAACTTTGTTTTAAGACTTTTAAATATATGAGCATCTTCAAAGACTTTAACGTTGTGTTGTAAATTGTTCCAGAGAGTGGGATCTTGCAATGCCTGACTTGTTCTTTTTCTGGGGTTTTCATCTCAAAGGTTCATAGAGCAGCCGTTGACATGTCTCCTAAATGAATGTGGATTTTAAAATAGATCATCAGCTATTTTTGGCCTTTCTTCCATTCGGTTTTTTGGGTAACAGAGTATTTTGAGACATATTCCTTCCTTCACTGTTAACCATTTGAGCATTTTAAGTCTGTCAGACATGTGGCATTCATGCAGAGATTTCCATGCAGAGATTTCCTGCAGTCCATTTGAAGAGGAGTTGTGTATCGCCAGCATAAATTTGGGAGTTGTTTTTCCATATATATATATGATATGATATGATATGATATGGCATTTGTAACGCGCCTATACACAAGCGTTTCAAGTGTTTCAAGGCAGGACGAGGCAGGGAGGGGGAAACGGGGGAAGACAGACAACGATCCTACTAGGCCACGTGTCATTCAGATCGCGCAAGTGCAGGGGAAGAGGGAAGGGACAAAGCGCGAGGGGAAGGGGAAGGGGCAAGTGCAGTACAAGGTAAGTATATATAATAAAATGAATAGGGCCAGCTGGTGGCAAGTGCAAGGTAAGTGCAGACAAGTGCTGGGAATGGGGGCTGTAGGGATACAGAGACAGTCCCGCAGAGCAGGGGTTGCCAGCGAGGCAGTGCAAGTGCAGAGTGGCTGGGCCTAGGACCGAGGTCGGCGAGAGTGGCCCAGTTGCAGATTCAGCGAAGAATTAGCAGGGGAGAGGGAGAGAGAAAGCAGAAGCAAAGAGGAAGGTTTTGAGGTGCTTCCGGAACCATAGATGGTTCTCCTCAAGTTTCAGGGAGGCAGGAAGGCTTTTCCAGAGGGAGGCCCCTGCCGCGGAGAGAGATCTACCCCCAGCTCGTTGCTTCGAGAAGCGGCTGACCCAGAGGGAATTGGAGACGGATGAGCGAAGGGCTCGGGAAGGAAGATATTTAGGAAGAGAGAGTTGAAGGTATTTAGGCCCCAGGCCCCAGAAGGCCTTGTGGACAATGCAGAGGGTTTTGAACTTTATCCTCGCAGCCACTGGGAGCCAGTGTAGAGACTTCAGTCCTGGAGAGATACGGTCCCTGGGCTTAAGGCCAAGGACAAGTCTCGCAGTTCTGTTCTGGATGAGTTGCAGAGGGCGGAGAGTGGAGGCAGGCAGATTAAGATAGAGGCTGTTACAGTAGTCCAGCTTTGAGAGAACCAGGGCTCGTGAGACAGTGAGCTTCTGGGGAAGGAGAGGAAGGGAAGAATACCTATGAGGAGGTGCAGCTGGTAGTGTGCCTTCTTAGAGACGTCAGATATATGAGGAGAGAAGGAGAGTGTGGAGTCGAAGATAACCCCGAGGTTTTTTGCCGTGCAAGTAGGTGCAGGAAGAGGGCCAAGAGAGGCCGGCCAGAGAGCTGCAGGGAAGGAGGGAGTGGGTGTGCCGATGAGTAGAATCTCAGTCTTACTGGCATTAAGGCAGAGGTCATTGGCGGCACACCATTCCTGGATAGCCGACAGACAGCCAGAGATGAGGGAAGGAGAGGAGGAGGCCGAGGGTAGCCTGAAAATGAGCTGGGTATCGTTCGCATAGCACTGAAAGTTGGGGCAGAGAGCGGCGATGCGGTGGGCAAGGAGTGCCAGGTACTGGTTGAAAAGCCAGGGGGAGAGATTTGATCCCTGGGGGACACCACAGGTGGAGAAAAAGATGTCAGAGAGGAAGGACCCCAGTTGGACCTGGGAGGGTCGATTGGAGAGGAAAGAGGTCAGCCACGCCAGAGCCTGACCAGTGATACCCAGGTTATCACGGAGACGGTTGAGCAGGATGGCATGGTTGACAGTGTCAAAGGCAGAAGAGAGATCGAGCAGAATGAGAACATACGGAGTGTTGGAGTCAAGGTTCAAGAGTAGGTCCTCACGGATGTTCAGGAGAGCAGTTTCCGTGCTTCTGGCAGCTCTGAAGCCCAATTGATGGTCATGAAGACTGCCAACAGATTCAGCATGGAGGTTAAGCTGGGAGATGGCCAGTTTCTCCAGGAGCTTGCCCAGGAAGGGAGTGATGGAGATTGGGCGATAGTTAGCCGGGCAGGAGGGGTCAGAAGAGGGTTTCTTAAGAAGAGGGTGCACAAGGGAGTGCTTAAGGGGGGATGGGAAGACTCCATGCAATAGCACCTGGAGAGTTCCAAGTGACGAATGGGATTACCACAATAAATGATCTCAGGCCCAAATAACCAGACAGACTCAAGGAATATAGCAAAATACTACTGTATTATCAGTTCAATAAAGTAACAAAGACGGTATTAATGTATGGCAACCACCGTTCCTTTTTCCCAACATTGCTATGCCCACTGTAACCTGTAGCATCGTTGGCATCTGTAACCTGCAACTAAGTCAATCTCATGTAACAGCGCCTCGATGCCCCTGGGCTGCCAGTGCACTTTATAAATTAAAATAAATAAATAGGGAAACCTGGTGAACAAACAGTTTGTAGCTCACACACTCTCAGCGTATTTCAGTTATGACATCATCCCACGTCGCTAACAGTAAAAACCTTCTGGGTGGAGAGATTGGTTGGGGGAAATGTACACAAATATTTTATATGAGTGTTAGTACCATCATTGGAGGCCCCTTATCTGATAGGCACGCCTTGAACTACCTCCAACTACGTAAAATACAGGTAGCAATGCAATAAAAGAAGCAGATAGGCCTGTGCAACAAACCATTACATAGGCCCTCACGATTGGTTGGCGCGTTTGCTGCACGTAAACAACGAAACCCAGGTGCAAGGGAACAACGCCAGACAACTGCCTTTCTTAGCTAATTAGCCTACAATCTCTCATCAGTTAGGCCCTAAGCCAAGGCTTCTTTGTAGTTGGCCTAGCTGAATGTTCTCTTCTTCAGAACTTTAAAGGGCGTGAAGGTACATTGCTATCTTTGTCTGGAGCTTTATGAATCAGCGTTGTCTTCTGGTCTAATACCACATGTGAGGTGACCATAATTTTGTCCATTCTGTCCTTTTATTTAGTGCCATTTGATTCAATTATATCGGGTGCTATTACTCTTCTTGACCTCTGGAGACTTGGTTGCTCCATCCTGCATTTGCTTTTTGCGTCTTTTGTACAATATTTATTTTATTTTTATTTATTTTATTTGTTGGTAGAGCCCAGACCCGGAGGTATCACAGGGCTAAAGGTACATGATTAGGAATAGGTGTAAACAGTATGGCAATTATATTACATCAAAGATCGTGGGTAACAAGCAGTATGGTAGTTGCATTACATCATATATCGAAATTCCAGTTCAGAGTAGATACATAGTTCGAAGTTATTTACAGATATTTGTTGAACAGTGAGGTTTTTACTTTCTTATGGAAGATTGCATAGGCAGGTTCGTCTAGGATCGGCTGAGGGAGATTGTTCCAATACTTGGCACTCACAATTACTCACTCCTTTACTTAATCTAAGAAAAATATGTCTTACGTACATGGCTTGTCCTCTTCGACTCCTTTTGAGCCACTTAGTTGCTGCTGCTGCGGCATTCTTGATTCTGAGCCAAATAAATATCCTTTGTTCTTACACAGATTTGTATTTAAGTGCCTGTGAGCACTGCAGCCTTGGTTTCTCAAGGCTTCTCGCTTTCTGTTATATGATGCCGACGTCCATCTTCTCAACATGGCTGCTTTTCTACTTTAACAAGCTTTAACAAGCTTCTATGTTGTCTTGTCTACCTTGTGTTTCTGCGTATATACATTTACTACATCTCTTGTCACTTATCTTCTTAGTGTATATGGTTTTCCTTTTCATTCTCATATGGGTTTACTTTGTTGCTTCAAATAATCTTCATTCTTTAGATATCCATACATCAGGCTTAGTGTGTCCATGTATGTTTTCTCTTCAATGAAGCCACTTTTCATCCATCAAACTTTACTTATAATTCTTCTATATCCAGTGGTGTCTGCTGATGAATGCCGTTCGAGGATACACCACATACGTTCGAGGATACATATGATACAGTTGTCTGAGCGCATAACGTCTCTCATATCTTTGATGTGATATTAGGATAATACCAAGTGTCATGCACAGTGTCTTCTTGCTGTTGTTCCAGTATGACAGAGGTAAGGGATTGGGCTCTATAAATGACATGTATATCTGCCTCTCTACATATGGGTGTTGAACAACATGGAAAATAAGGTTAGTCCCTATGGAACACCTCTCCAATTCAATCTGAATGTAAAGGATCAGGAGGTGAAATTGCCTAATTTGACATGGGTAGTGTGACCATGAAGAAATGAGTCAATCCATTAAAGAGGCATTCCTGTACAGCCCATGTTAATGTTAACGCATCACTGAAGATGGTGTGGTCAAACACGACATACAGTGTTGATAGGTATCGTAGTATGAGGGCAGCCTGTTGATTTGGATTGTAGAATTTCCTCTCTAGTGTACATTAGGGTGGTTTCCTTAATTCTGTATGGTCGGAAACCCGATTGCCTTTTCTGCATAGTGGTGTAATTGATCTGTGACTTATCTCTCAAGTATTTGTGCTAGGGTAGGTGGGCTACAGAATGGACGGTAATTGGCTTGCTCCTATAGGCCTACACTGTCTTTGGATAGGTGTGATTTTGGCTACTTTTAGTTGATTTGGAACAATTCTGCTGGCTAGGTATGCATTACACATCTCTCTAATGACTTAGGCTGGTGTATTTAACGGATGTTTGATTAAAGTTGCTGGCCAAGAATTACTTGGTGTATCTGATGCTCTTAGATGTTTGTATTTGTATTTTATTTATTTGTAGAGCGCACCGAGCCATGAGGCAACAGGGCGCTTTTCTTAATAGTATATAGAATAACAAGTTACGGCACAAAGTTGCAATAAATTACATGGGTTACATACATGAATGGTTACTAGACAAGATTACAAAAAATAAAAGAAGCGAGTTTACAGACAAGCATAGGAGGGAGTGCCTTTCGAGTTCTCTTGTGTGGCGAGCCAAGATTTTGCCTTTTTTCGGACGATATGAAAGGATCGTTCAGATCTTAGCATTAAAGGAAGGGAGTTCCACTCCTTGGCTGCCAGAACTGGGAAGCTATTGCCTCCTGCTGTCTGCAGTTTCAATCTTGGTATCTTGAGACAGTGTGATTGTGCAGATCTGGTGGGACGATCTGGTGGGACGATCTGAGGAGTTGCAAGTGAGGTTATTAGAGGTGCTTCGTTAGCTAGGCCCTTGTGTGTTAAGGATATAGATTTGAGGACAATTTTTTGATTGACCGATAGCCAGTTAAGGTTGCGTCTAGATTCTGAAATGTGTAGTAATCTAGAGAGGTTTATTGCTGATCTAATGGCATTATTTTGTAAAACATGCATTTTTTTAATGTTATATTGGTTGGTTCCCAGGTAAAGCGGATTACAGTGATCAAGTTTTGATAACACTAAATCTCTGGCTAAGGTTATGCAGTTGAGTGTCTTGAGGAATAGCATGCAGGCTGTGATTAGTTTGCAGGTATATGCTGTAGATGTGGCTAACGCGTTAATTTGTCTAGGTAGGTTTAGTGTCGACTCAATGTTTATGCCTAAAGTTTTAACTTCCTTTGAGACAGTAATGTTATTGCCATCAATGTTAAAGGATTTTAATTGTTCATCGAGATTGTTGAGTTTGGATTGGGAGCCTAAGAGGAGTAGTTCCGTCTTATCGTCATTTAGACAAAGTCCATACTTAGCCATCCAGGCTTGGATGGTGGTGTATAGGTCATTCAGTGCATTAGAGTCAGTGGTATAGTCTCCAGTCAGTAGGATGAGTATTGGGGTGTCATCAGCGTAATTAGTGTAGGTGACATCCAAATAGTCAAGATCATCCAATAATGGTTTTGTGAACACATTATATAAGGTAGGGGAGACACATGATCCTTGAGGGACTCCACAAGAGACTGGCGCTGGTTTAGCGCAAGCGGACGGTGCAAATACCCTCATTGATCTATTGTTAAGGAAGGACTGGATCCAGGCGTTGGCACTGTCCGAGAAGTGTGCTGCTGAAGTGAGGTGATTGCAGCGGACTATGTGGTTTACCACGTCAAATGGAGCTGGCAGGTCTAATAGTAGAAGGAGGGCAAGTTTGCCTTTTGTCCTTTAAATTTTCAATTCGTGTCTTAAGGTCGATAAGGGCTGTTTCAGTGCTGTGTTTGGGTCTGAATCCAGATTGTCTGAGGCCCAGGAGGTTGTTTGCTTCTAGGTGTTCTTGGATCTACAGGTAGGCTGCTCGATCCAAGATTTTCAATAGGAACGGTCCCGTCTTGAAGGGTCTATAGTTTGTGGGGATATAAGGGTCAAGGGTTGTTTTTTTTAAGAGTGGAAGGACGCAGGCATCTTTTAAGTTATTCGGGACTGACCTAGATTCAAAAGACAAGTTAAGGAAGGATGTGATGAATGGAGCGAGTTCTTTGGCTCCCTCTTTAATGATTAGCGCCAGGCAAATGTCGCCCTGACATCTTGAAGGTTTTAGTTTGGAGATTATGACTTTGACCTCTTTGATGGCAAGAGGGGAGAAGTTGAATTGTTTGATGTTGTTTAAATGTGTTGCGGGTGGGTGGGATGGGATTTGTTAGGTGAGAGGCTATGTTTTTTTGCTTCCATTTTCTCTTGTAGCATTGATATTTTCCCCAGTAGAGCATTATGGATGCTGATGCACCAGGTAGTATCTTTCGAGCATGAGTCTGGTGGTGGGGGATTCTAACTCTTTGAGAATATTAAAGAGTTCTGTTGTGCTGGATTTGGCGTTCATGATGCGTTTGTTGTAGGTGTCTTTTTTTGCCTGAAAGATAAGATTCTTTATAGTTAAGGGAAGCTAGCAGTAGGCTATTTTTGTTGGTGGTTGACAGGTGGCTCTTCCAAAGAGCTTCTGCTTTTCTTTTAATCTTGCGTAAGGATCTGAGTTCAGGTGTGCCAAGGGTTTGGCTTTACACAGTTTGCGAGGAGCTAGAGTGTTAATGGCTTTAAGTAAGGTGTGATTGTAGATGTCTACTAAGGCAGTGGGGTCAGAGTATTTGGTGGTGGCGTTGAGGATGGGCTGTAGCAGGGGGAGTAGTTTTGCAAATGCTATATTGCTATTATTTCTCGTGTGTAAGGGTGTGGCTAAGTTCTGAAGGATGGGTTGGTTGCTTTCATTTAAGGTGAATGTGATAAGGTGATATCAACTAGCCAATCTAGTGTTCGCCCTTTGATATGTGTTTGTTCGGTGATGCAGTGTTTGAAGCCTAATTCTGTGATCGAGTTTGCAAGGTCCTGTGCGTTGCAATCTTTAGGGTCTTGGAAGACTAGATTTAAACCCCCAATCAGGATAATTTGAGATCCTTGCTTTGTATTGAAAGTAAGGATAAGAGCGGCATCCTCTTCGAATGTGATGATGGGCCCCGGAGGTGTATAGATAAGGTGAAGAGTAATCGTGCGTGACGGTAGTTTAATGGACAATAGTTATGCTGACTTGATAGAGTGGCTAGGTATTTGTCTGATGCCTAGGGAGGTTTTGGCAATAAATGCAATGCCTCCACCTTTGGTTTGATTGTGGTCTCTGTCCATGCGGGTGATTGCATAACCATCTGGGATGGCCAGGGAGAGAGAAGGTCCTGCTGCTGCATGGAGCCAAGTCTCGTTAAAGGAAGTCAAGGTCGTTTGCGATAATACAGTTGGCAATATCTAGGGCATGGGCTGGCAAGGACCTTGCATTAATGAGTGTGCCCTTGATATTGGAGATAATAATGTTTGGACTACATTTTATGAAAGTGGGGTTTTCCCTAGGTGAAGAAGAGTAATCTGCTGAGTTTATGATGGAGTCTACAGCTGTGGTGGTGTTTTTTGTGTTGGACTGAATAGGCATAAATCTGGAGCCTAGTCTTAGGTTCCTCTGTGTTAATGAGCAAGGTTGGTTAGGTTTAGGTCTGGAAGCAAATTGTTGAATCCATTGGGCAGGTGAGAGGTGATTGGAGTTGCTGAGTGTAGGTGGAATGTGATACGTGGGTGTTGGTGTTGATGGGCAGGATGGTATGAATTTGGTAGGTGGTATGCAGTCATATGCAGGTAGTCTCCTGGACATGGTTAGGCAGATGCTGGGGTTCTGTGTAGGCAGTTAGTGGGCATGGGGTTATTCTTGGCCATGATAGTGGGCATAGGAGGCAGGTGTGCACAGAGGAGTAATGTTGAGAGGAGCGATAAGATTGGGCACAAGGGCATGGCTAAACACTAAAGGTAATATGCATGCGACAGTTGCGTGACTAGTCACTTCCCAGATACAAATGGCCAGACAGTTGTTACAGGGCTGTTCAAGCCGGGTAGTAGATTTATACAAAAAAAAACTGGCCAGAAGAACTTCGTTTTTTAATAAAGTACCAAGAATTATTTATCAGACTTGATACATCATTTATAAAAATGAGTTAATCATGAGTTAATCAGCACTTAAACGTTTGTTTACATTGCAGGAAAACAGACCATTAAGAACATACCAATTAATACAACAAACAGTGAATCATTCACTCATTTGTTCACATTCAGCTCCATTCATCCAACAACTCACTTGTAAAATTCTACCCAAATACATGGAATATGTGGTAATACCTACTAATGGTCACAATTAACAATCTCATTGCATAAAGTGCATTCAATGTACAAGACCAATAAAGTTCTGACATATGTGATCTACTAATGGAGCGGATCGGATAGATATAATCTGTGATCACATCCCCAATTTTTCCACCAGTTTCGACGTATAAAGATGACGTAGTAGAGGTCTTCATCAGGAATAAACATATATGGGATACATTAATCACCGTAATCGTATTTCTGATGCTTGTATCTGCTTAGATTCACATGCTGTGCATAGGCCGACATCTAGTGGAAGCTGCGGAGTATTACAGTTTGTTTTTCGAAACTCGAAAAAAAAGGGCGTCGACACAGGGTGTGCCAGTAATACTATCCCTAGTGTGACGTCCACTGTACCCATGATCCCTCACGCGTCTAGGACCCTCAGATTGTATTTTTTCTGACATGAGGTAGCATGAGGAGTAGCGCGAGTACAGATAATTCAAGCAGATAGATAGAAAGGTAAGACTACAAGCATCCATGCGCCTTCTCTCAGAGGGGAGGAAGGGTGGGTCGCATGTGAATCTAAGCAGATACAAGCATCAGAAATACAATTACGGTGAGTAATGTATCCCTTCTGAGGCTTGTGGAATCTGCTTAGATCACATGCTGTGCATAGATCAGCGAGCAGTACCTGAAGAAGAAGGTGGGATGTGAGAAGGGTCATGAGCAAATAAATGCCTTAGAACAGCTTGTCCCACTTGTGTATCTGTCTTGGAATGAGTGTCAACGCAGTAGTGTTGAGTAAAAGTGTGAATAGAGCTCCAAGTAGCTGCTTTGCAAATGGTGTCAAGGGGTACATTTGCAATGAAAGCCAGAGTGGCCCCAAAGCCTCTTGTAGAGTGGGCCCTAGGCGTGAAAGGCAGAGTTTTTTCAGAAAGTGAGTAACACAGCTGGATACAGTTAATAATCCACTTAGAGATGGCAACTTTAGAGACGCAATCCCCCTTTCTGCCTGTAGCTACGGAGACAAACAGCTGATCTGTTTTCCTTAGCGGTCTGGTCTTGTTTACATAGTAGAGGACCGCCCTACGCACATCTAGTGTGTGTAGTTTCACCTCAGCCGAGCTTTGTGGGTCTTGGAAGAAAGCCGGAAGCTCGATGGACTGGTTCACATGGAATTTTGAAATAAACTTAGGTGAGAACCTAGGGTGTGTGTGTAAAACCAGTTTATCTTTATGGACAGTAAAGAAGGGATCTTGCACTGACAGAGCCTGAATTTCACTGACTCTTCTTATAGATGTAATTGCTACTAAGAGGGCCGTTTTGTAAGTCAGGTGTTTGAGACTGCTTTTGTGCATGGGCTCGAATGGGGGGCCCATGAGCTTAGATATCACCACGTTAAGGTCCCATCCTGGTGGTGGGTTTGAAATAGGAGGGTGACATCTCTTTACTCCTTCCATGAAGGCTTTAACTACTGGTACTTTCCACCACGACACCTTGTTATGGGAAGTGGTGTAAGCTGACAGGGCTGCCAGGTGTACCTTCAGTGAGTTAAAAACCAGTCCTGCGTCCAGCAGGTGGAGCATGTATGTAACAATAGTGGAAGGAGTGCAATCAACTGGCTTGATTTGTTTATTCTGGCACCAGATAACGAATCTCTTCCATTTGTCAAAGTAGCAGTGCCTCGTGTTAGGTTTCCTAGATGTCCATACACCTCTCTGGTAAATTGAGATGTCCGAACTCTATGACCTCAGGAGCCATGCTGCCAGGTTCATTGAGTTGGGTTGAGGATGCATTGTTGGACCTTGGTGCTGGGACAGTAGGTTGTACCAGCCCGGAAGTTTGATGGGTTTGCACACCGCCAATCTGCGTAAGTGTGGGAACCACGGTTGTCTTGCCTACATGGGAGCAACTAGGACGAGCGTCATCGATTCTCTGTTCATCTTGTTGACCACCTTCCTGATTAGAGGAGTTGGTGGAAAAGCGTACGTAAACCTCCCTGACCAGTTCATCCACAGGGCGTTCCCCTGGGAGTCTGGTTGGGGGAACCTGGATGCAAATCCTGGGCATTGTCTGTTTTCGCTTGTGGCGAATAGGTCTATAGTGGGGAAACCGCACTGAGAGAAGATATCTTCTATGAATTCTATGTGTAGACACCATTCGTGTTCCTCTGGGAGGGGGTCTCTGCTCAGAGCATCCGCTAGGGAATTGTGATCCCCTGGAACATGTTGCGATGACAGGAAGATGTTCCGTCTGAGTGCCCATATCCAGATTTCCTGGGCAAGCTTGGACAGATTTGGCGACCGAGTCCCTCCTTGCTTGTTCAGGTAGAACATGGCTGTAGTGATGTCCGTCCGGATTTGCACTGACAGATTTAACAAGTAGGGCTCGAACGCTTGAAGTGCTCTGAATACTACCAGAAGCTCTAACAGGTTGATGTGATTCTTGGCCACTGAGTGCGACCAGAGACCCTGAGCTGTGTGGTGGAGATGGTGAGCTCCCCACCCAGTCAGGCATGCATCGGTTGTGACTACCGCCTGTATCTCGGGATCGTAAAAGGGTTTCCCCTTGGACAGATTCTCTCTTGTTCACCAGTGAAAGCTTTGTACAAGTGTTGGCGAAACAACCACTAGATCGTCCCACTGACCACTTGCCTGAGACCACTGTTTCGCCAACCATTCTTGCATGGGACGTAGGCGCAGGCGCGCGTGGGGGACCAGGTAAATACATGACGCCATCATGCCCAGCAAACGCATTGCTTTGCGTACCGTTATCTGGCGACCGGACTGATATTGCGTAATTTGCAGCAGTATATTCCGAATTCTTTCCTCGGAAGGAAAGGTCAACCCCTCTTGAGTGTCTAGGATAGCCCCTAGGAACTGTTTGGATGTACTTGGCATGGGACTTGATTTTTTTTTCGTTTATTGAGAAGCCCAATTCGAAGAGGAGGTCGATTGTCCTTTGAATGTTTGCTCTGCAAATTACTGGGGTCTCCCCCGTGATGTGCCAGTCGTCCAGGTAAGGGTACACCGGGATTGCCTCCCTGCGTAGGTGTGCTGCCGCCACCGCCAGTACCTTGGTGAATACCCTTGGAGCCGAAGCTATCCCGGAGGGCAGTACCTTGAACTGGTAGTGCCGACTGTCCACCTTGAAGCGCAAGTACTTTCTGTGCGCTGGGAACATGGAAATATGAAAATAGGCATCTTTCATGTCCAATGTTGCCATGTAATCACCCTTTTTTAGGAGGGGGATTACCTCCTGGAGAGTAGTCATGCGAAACCTTTGGGGCTTGCCATACTTGTTTGCAGGCCGTAAGTCCAATACTGGGCGCATTGTCAAATCTTTTTTTGGCACAAGGAAGTAAGTTGAATAAATACCCTTGTTTACCTGGTGTCCCGGGACGAGTTCTATCGCGTCCTTTTCTAACAGATTGACGATCTCCTCGAGGAGGATCTACTGGTGGTACAAAGAATGTATTCTTTGTCATGGAGGATGGTTTCGGGGACGCTCTAACAGTTCTATGCAGTACCCTGCGGATACTGTGGACAGCACCCATCTGTCTGATGTGATCCCTTCCCAAGCTTGGGTGAAGTTGGAAATGCGTCCCCCTACTGGGGTTGCGTGAGAAGGGACCCTGAACTGAGCGTCACTGTTTTGGTGGAGGCGTGCCACCTCCTCTACTGGGGCTGCCTCTACCTTTCCCACGTCCTCTTTTATTACCACTGCCGTAACCCTGTGTAGACTGTTGGTTATTATTACTCCACGGTGTACCCTGCCCCTGTGAATAGTTAGATCCTCTCTGGGAATTTTGGCCACGTGGGCGACTAAAATTGCCATTCCCTCTCTGATTAGGGGGTTTATTGGTTAGTTGGCCTAGGGATTTGAGTGTTTCATACTTGTCCTTGGCATTTTTCAGCGAGTCCCCGACCGCCTTAGCAAACAACAGATCCGGCTCCACCGGTTTATCGAACAATGATGCTTGGGTCTCAGCTTTGAATCCAGACTGCCTTAACCAAGCATGTCTCTTGATAAAAGTTCCTTCTGCTTTCAATCTGTCGGCGTTATCCGCGGCATCAAAGGTTGCCTTTAGAATGCAACCGGACACGGCTCTTCCCTCCGCCGAAACTCATGCCAACTGGCTCTTTAAGGGTTCTGGGGCAGAGTCTATGAGTGCCGCGACTTCTTCCCATTGATGGCAGTTGTAGCTGGCCAACAGGGTGGTGGAGTTGGCAATCCTTGCCTGGTAGGCGGAAGTAGAGGCTACTTTCCTGCCCAACCCATACAGTTTCTTGCTCTCCTTGTCGGGAGGAGCTCCGGACGATGACAAGGGTGTTCCAGCCCTCTTACGGGTGTTTGTAACAACTAGGGAGTCCGGCTTCAGATACCCCCTTATATACAGTGGGTCTGATTGGGCTGCCCTGAAAAGTTTCTCAATCCTGGGGTTCACTGCTCTGGTGAGGTTAGGATTTACGAGTGAAGGGTCTATTCTCCTCTGAATAGACTTCAAGATAGGGATGGCATGCGCAAAAGGCCTCCTTTCTCCCACTAACTCTTCGGCGAAGTCCCTCTCCTCTTGAGCACCCTGGGTGTCAATGTGGAAATGTTCAGCTGCTCGAACTTCATTCAGGAGGAGTTGGTTGTCGACAGGGGAGTCGGTAACCGGGGGTTCCTTCTCTACCGGGGAATCTACTCTGTAGGTTTCCGGGTCATCCTCATCATCCCCATAGTAGCCCGTACCAGTTTGTTCTTCCAACATGCCCAAATCTGGATCCTCACAAAAGGATGTCTCTCCTAAATACTGAGAGTAGGTCTGTACATAGAAGGGGTCCGAAGACCGTGTTGGTGTTTCAAACCGGGACTTTTTGCTTGGAGGTATAGGATCCTTAGAGCCTGAGGGTGCTGACCCGTCGGGAGTATGAGAGAAAGTGTTCAGGGTTTTTTGCGTAAAAATCTGACAATGATGACATCCTTGACATGACTCTGTCTATGTCATCACTAGACCATTCTCTAGAATTGGGGATGACTCTTTCTGGAAGCTTCTCTGACTTATCCTGACTAGACATGGTGGTCTGAGTAGGGGTCTTTGTGATAGCAGAAGACTTGGACTTGTCTGTCTGTTTCTGAGGAGTGGAGTGTCTTAAAGGTGTGGAAGTAGGCAGAGGCTGCTTCTTTTGTTGTTTTTCCCCCTCCCCGTGGGTGGAAGAGTGTTTTCCCTGTTTTTTCGCCCCTAGGGAGCCTTTCGACGCCTGGCGTCGAGGTTCTGGGGTAGTGCCCTATCCTTCGAGTGTGGAGGTAGGGGTTTGGGAGCCGCCGTAACGCGGTCTGCGGGCGCCGACTCCTGGAGTGCGGTCTGGGGATGGAAGTCGGCTTCGTCCTCCGACGATCGAACTTCTGTTACCTTGGGGAGCGAGGCACTCTTGGCAACAGTGGATGATTGCCTGGAGTCATGCGGCGATCTTGATCGAGAACGCCCAGAGGACGCCGATTCGGACCGTTCTCTATGTGCCTTTCTCCGAGAACTCGACGTGCGCGTCGAGTCCCGGTTGGACTTCATGTGTTTTGTGTAAGTGCTGTGGGAAGCGCTTGTGTCCCCGGGGGTCTTCCTCATAGCCGCCCTGCCGGCTGACCTTCCGAGGTCGGGGACTTGCACTCGGCTGTCTTTCGACGCCATAATGTCCTCGCCGTCCAAAAGCATGGCGTCGCTACCATCGCTGAAGGCGCCCTCCGCTGCCATGGCCTCTTGACGCCTGCCGTGGTGGGCCCAACGCTTGATCGAAGGGTCCTTAAGTGTTTTGGGTTTAAACCTACTACACGCTCTGCAGTTCGCCTCAGGGTGGTCCCTCGGCAAGCAGAGATTGCACGTGGCCTGCCTGTCGACCCAAGGGTATTTGCGGTTGCACTTGGGGCAGAATTGGAAAGGGGTACCCTCCATACGCGCCTTGTGGCAGCGGGCTTGTAAGTGTAGGAATATATAAGAATGTACCTATATACCAAAAGAGTGTAGAGTATGTCCACCCCCACTCTCCCTACTTGCAGGGCCAAGGCCAGCGGCCTTCCAAGACCCCGCCCGACGCCAGAGGCCTTACTAGGCCCAAATCTGTCGTGCAGCTGTCGACGGTCGAATTCTTCTCCGGGCCAGCGTCGAGTGTGGAAGTTCGGTGACTCGACGTTGGGGTGGAGAAATGGGTAAATTTAACAATATTTTGCGAAAGTATGGCTAAGGCCAGGGAACTCCGTGAAATGCTTCCGACCAGAATGGCAGAAAAAAACAATCGGAGGGTCCTAGACGCGTGAGGGATCATGGGTACAGTGGACGTCACACTAGGGATAGTATTACTGGCATGCCCTGTGTCGACGCCCTTTTTCGAGTTTCGAAAAACAAACTGTAATACTCCGCAGCTTCCACTAGATGTCGGCCTATGCACAGCATGTGATCTAAGCAGATTCCACAAGCCTCAGAAATATATATATACACGAGCAAGTTCACGGCTAAGTTCCGCTTTACCGCTCGTGAGGACTCGTGAGGACTTCGCTCTGCACTTGGATGTGTTTTTGGACCTTTTGCCTAGCCAGTGTTTCAGCTCGCACTCAAGCGGACTGCTTTCCTGGTTACACCAGCAACAGTGACTGACATAGCCCTGCCCAGGAAAGGGCGTGTTCTTTACTACTCTGTTCCCTACTAAAGACGTTCCTACGCGCACAGCGCGCGCGCACGAGCAAGTTCACGGCTAAGTTCCGCTTTACCGCTCGTGAGGACTCGTGAGGACTTCGCTCTGCACTTGGATGTGTTTTTGGACCTTTTGCCTAGCCAGGTGATTGCTTTGGCTGGAGGACTTGGACTTGTAAGCCCACTAGTGGGAGTTGCCAGCATTCAGCAACCTTTTGATATATGTTTGTTTGTTTGTTTTGTTTTTACAGTGTTTCAGCTCGCACTCAAGCGGACTGCTTTCCTGGTTACACCAGCAACAGTGACTGACATAGCCCTGCCCAGGAAAGGGCGTGTTCTTTACTACTCTGTTCCCTACTAAAGACGTTCCTACGCGCACAGCGCGCGCGCAAGTTCACGGCTAAGTTCCGCTTTACCGCTCGTGAGGACTCGTGAGGACTTCGCTCTGCACTTGGATGTGTTTTTGGACCTTTTGCCTAGCCAGGTGATTGCTTTGGCTGGAGGACTTGGACTTGTAAGCCCACTAGTGGGAGTTGCCAGCATTCAGCAACCTTTTGATATATGTTTGTTTGTTTGTTTTGTTTTTACAGTGTTTCAGCTCGCACTCAAGCGGACTGCTTTCCTGGTTACACCAGCAACAGTGACTGACATAGCCCTGCCCAGGAAAGGGCGTGTTCTTTACTACTCTGTTCCCTACTAAAGACGTTCCTACGCGCACAGCGCGCGCGCACGAGCAAGTTCACGGCTAAGTTCCGCTTTACCGCTTCACCGCGTTTCTGCGGTTGCGGTCTGGCTTCTTAGTGCAGGTGTCTTTTCCAAATTGTGCACACTCCGCTTTCCCTGGTTTTTCGGGCTAGTTTGAGAGTTGCCCTTTCCCCAATGACCTTCGTGCCCTACTCATTGAAATCAAACATGCCAGACTTGGCTTCCTATCCCAAGCCTGGCTGTCCCAGCACTGGGCTCTTCCAAACGAACTTTCCAGCGTTTACTCTATCTCCCAGAAATCCAGTTGACCCCACTTCTATCAACCCCACCGTGGGCCCGTTGGCGGACCCACTCCTGACTGGCCCTTCCTTGATACAAGGCTTTGCGGGATCTCATCTGTCAGCTGTGGATCAGCAAACGGTACCGTGTATGGTGCTTCCTAGTCCTTCCAAAGTGCTATCAACTCCCTCTTGCACACGTGGTATTTCGGATAAAACGATTCTTGCATCGTTAAAAGCACGGAATGTGAGGAGGAAATTTAGCTCGCACTCAAACCATACTCTGTCACCCATAACTCCAATTTCGCCCTTACACCTTGATAGTACGAGCATCTCCTTGTATGCTAGCCATCATGATACTTTGCAGTCCAAGAAATCTTCTTGTGATGTGGTTCCATCTTGTCTCTCTCCTCCAGGTACTTACTCCACCCCAATAGATTCAGCAATTGCCTCCTTTGCTCTTCCCACACCTCGTCCAGTTGTGCCTGCTCGCAATACATTTGCCTCAGCTATCAGTATTGGTGTTGAACCAGCCTTGCAGGCAATCAATACCTCCATTCTGGGCATGCACAAAATGTTTGATATCCTGCACACAAAAATAGCTACCCAAGGTGCACAACTGGAGGAGTTATTACACTGGAGTCGTCGCCATGATCAGCAGTGCCTCTCACCTACCTCACCATCAGAAAGACCAGTGGTGAGCCTTGAAGCCTCAATTATCACCTGTGGTAGCTATACTAATCTAGACAGGCACCTAAGTACAGCTTTGCCCCCTGCGATTTGTGTTCCACATGTGAAAAGTGCGAATATTCCCTCTGTTTTGCCTCATTTTCATCATGTCATTTGTGCAGCTGACGCTCCTCCTAATACTATAACCTCGGTTTCTGTGCCCCAAATTCAGATAGCCCCAAACAACATTGATCTGGTGCCTGCTCTTGAGGTGCCTACCGGTTGTAACTCCTACTTCTAGTGCCATACTCCCCCTTCCTGTGGATGTCCTTCCGGCAACTCTTGCCGTTGCAGTTCCTCTGGTCTCACCCAGTGGCAAGTCTAGGACCACAATGATTCCAAAAAAATCGCTTATCACAATGAAAAAAACGAAAAAACAGCTCCCTCGTCGAGGCAACAAAAATACTCTGAATGCCTTTTTCAAAGCTATTGGTGGGTCTTTAGCAGCAGGGCAGAAAGATCCCTCCCAGAGTCAGTCCCCCAAAATACCCTTGGCAACTACTAACACGGCGCTGCTGCCAGTGAGTCGTCAGCCGTTTGATCAAACAAAGGAAGCAGTACTTCCCGCGCCTATCGATACCCTGGCACAGATACCACCCCACCCTCCTCTGGATGCTCTGGTTGAGTCCCTTGAGACGCTGGAGCAGCGCAACGAACGAGTTGTGATCGACATACCACCCATTAAAACTGTCTCTTTTGCCTCAGGTACCAGACGGCCCTCCCTCTTAACATCTGTACCGAATCAGGGCCCGTTGAATGACCTGAGACAGGCTGTTGACAAGTTTCTAGAGGAAAGGCTATCTGCAGCGCCCATACCCCAACCCATGTCTACTATGACAGCCCCCGTCCAACTCATTTCTAAACCTTCTGACGCGTCCAACTTTTCTAGCCTTGAGCAGTACAATCTCGAGTCTCAAGTGACTGAGTTTAAAGACTTGCCCCCCCAACAAGCGTATCAATCTAGATTGCCTAATCCTCATAATTCTGAAATAAGGTGTCCTCCATCTCAACCTGCTCAAATCTCTTCCACCCTCTCGGCTTGCACATTTATCTTAAAATGTCGAGATGGTCCTTATCCTGTTTACAATTTGAATAGGAGGAGTGTCTTAAACATCTTTAGTGACATTGATGAATTAAGGGATATTTCTACTCTCGATATAGCACAAATTGAATTCATCTCTGCCTCTTCCAATTCTATCATTAGACTATGGATACCATCGACCATTGTTGCCAACACGATCTGGCGAGCGAGAATGGCCCTGTTTGACATGGGTTTCTTATTGGCTCATGAACCACATGATAACACAATTCAATCTAGGGTCACCATCCCACAGCCACGTATCTATGAAAGACAACAAATTGATAGATGTGATACTAATAAGGTGTATGATACTCGAACCCGCATCCAGAATTAACCATCATTGTGTCAAAATGGCAGTCCCTTGTATCTTGCATGTTGGAATACCAGGGGGCATAATCATCTACAGGTTTCTATTAAATCTATGCCTGTGACTTTTCACATCCTTGCCTTACAGGAGACCTGGCTTTTAGTCCCCCCTGTGTGGGACGGGTATGAAATTACTCTGCTGCCGGCTACTCGAACTAAAGGTAGACCCACATCGGGCTTGTTGGTTGCCGTACTACAAAGGGCTGGTCTCCATGTAAATGCATGGGCTTCCTTTGGAGTTCATTTGCAACTAGTTAAAATTGATCTGGGTACTGCCTCACTCGCATTGTTGAATGTGTATAGAAATCCTGTGGCCTGTTCTGATGCACACTTCTATGGTGGCCTTATCTCCTTGTTGGATACTATAAATATGGCAAATAATACCAACTTCACCATCATATTAGGGGATCTTAACATGAATTGCATTGTTAATAATCCATATTCAACAGTTAGTTCTCGGTGGATGCAACTTATGAATGAACGGAACTTTATCATGATCAATGGGGCTCTCAAAGGTGATTCTCCATCCCAATCGACTTGGTATCGCAACAACAATGCAAGTACACTTGATTACATTTTTGTGGATTCGCCACTGTTTAAACTCTGTCAGGATCTTTCAATCACTGCATATTCTGGCAGTGATCATAAGTTACTTCTTCTGACCCTTTCGTGGCAAACTTTTGCGCTAAAATCTTCTTCAGTCAGCCGTGACTTTGTTATCAACTCGGCCAGATCTAGACTGAAATGGACAGACTACCGACTTTATGAATTCGAAAAATCAATTCATAAGAATTTGTATACAGTGGGTGTACAATACACTGATATACTTGCACCGTTTGCGCATACCATTTCGACCCCCAGACAACTTCAATCCAAACACACCCACTCCTTTGATCAGCTGGTTAAAGACCGTAAGACCGAGTTTTGGCGCCTAAAGCGCCAGATTCTATCCTCCACTTCGTGTAATCGTTGGCAAATGCTTACCAAGTTGAAAACACAACACAAAAACTGGTTAAAGGGCCATAAATCATTAATGTTCCAACATGACAGTGAAATAATGTTAAAATCACTTGCCAATAAAAACTCGGCCCAAACGTGGCATCTGTTACACAATCATGCATACACTAGAGATGCCGATGCACAATTAAATGCAGTCAATGAAGCACAATGGATATCGTATTTCACAAACTTATATGCTGATGCGAACTTTGTTCCGGACAGCTTTCGCCCTACTAGAACTTTAACTTGGAAGCTGGCTTTTACAATTGACGACATTGTATCAGTCATCAAAAAAGCTAGCCCCTCCCGAGCCGTCGGCCCAGATGGCATTTCCAACGCCATGCTGAAACTAAACCCTGACACATGGGCTCATATATCGTATGGCATTTTTCAGGACATATTGCACACATGCACCATCCCTTTATCTTGGAAATCTTCCATCATTATCCCGATTTTCAAAAAAGGTGAAAGGTGTCTACCCCAGAACTATCGGCCAATTGCACTATTAGACTCCCCGAGTAAAATTTTCACCAAACTTGTTCTGAGTGAATTTAATAAGTGGACGCTACAGAACTCATTTAGAGATCCGTTTCAGACTGGTTTCATTGCGGGCATGGGCACCCAGGTCAATCTCTTTGCATTGAACTCTATTAAAGCTCAGTGCCAAGAATCGAAACAACCTTTATTTCTTGCGTTTATTGACCTGCACTCCGCTTTTGATTCCATTTCTCGCCCCCTGCTCTTTGCCAAATTAAAACGTGATCATTGTCCACAAACACTATTTGACATTATCTTGGATCTCCACTCTGAGACGTGTGTTTATGTACGATTAACCCTTGATGGAGCTTTGTCCACCTCCATACCCACGGCTCGTGGTCTTAAACAGGGCTGCCTCTTGGCATCATCTGTTTTTAATTATTTCATCCATGACATAGCTTTCATATTTCAAAATCTTGATTCAGATTCTCCAAAAATTAATAATCGTCAGGTACAAACCCTAATGTATGCTGACGACATGGTACTGTTATCAAAAACTCAAATTGGCTTGCAGAAACTGCTGACTGCTTTTGAATCTTATATGATTCGTAACGAATTAAAAATTAACTCCAATAAATCTCAGATAATGCTGTATCAACCAACCAAAAGAAATAAATCATTTAACTGGTACATTAATCAGGCACAATTGTTGATTGTGCCGCAATACACCTACCTAGGTGTGATACTTGAATTGCGTGGGTCCTTCAATGCTCAAGTGGACGGGATTCTGAAAAAGGTGACAACGGCCACGTCACAAGCTAGTCTGATTATGTCTAGATATGGCAAATTTTCCATCATTCCGGCCCTTGCTTACTGGAATCAGAAAGCAGTGCCGTCAATATTGTACGGGCTTGAAACTTTTACATGTCAGTCTAAATTTGTCTTCCACAAATGGGAAAGCCAGTTTTGGAAAAAGATACTACAATTACCAGCTTGTATCCCCATTTCGTGGATTAGATATGAACTAGGCCTAATCTCACTTGAAACCCAATATATTTGGCGTCTGTGTGCGCTTTTCAGAAAATGCCTACTTGCATCCAGGGATCACACTCTCCTTTCAGAACTTGAGTTTGTGTAGTATGTTTCATACTACACAAACATTTTTTGCCTCTTGGGTGACTATTGCCTACTCTGCATTGAGCAGTGCTGATATCTCCCTTGATACATTAATTAACAATCCTGATAAAGCTAAACGTCAGCTATATGAATTTGACTGGATTAAGACAAATGAACTGTGTTTATCCTATTGTGATGGTAATGTTTCCCGTTTTCCTCCAAAAAAGATGAGAACACCCCATCCTTATCTAGTCAAAGCCCCAGCAGTCAATATCCGCTCTGCAATTATGCGTCTACGTTTTAACATTTGGCCAACCAAAGCCATTCTTCATAGACGCAAGCAAATAACAGATCGTGAAAACTTCTGTCGTTTTTGTAAGAACAATAGTCAACCTGAGACTTTGGAGCATCTTATCATTGAGTGTCCTGCTCTCACCCTTCATAGACTCAAGTTCCTAGGCCGACTTTGTCGGCATTTAGGTTTCCTAGACTATGAATCCTCATGGCTTACAATTCTGAACTCTACGTACCTGCCTATTCAAACTGCAGTTGTTAAATTTATTGAAAGCTTGTCCTTGACAAATTCAAATGGTTAAACTCTTTGATGATCTACCGTCTATCCTTTTGCTATCGTGTTTTGCTATTTATGCTATGAACCAATGACTGTATTTTCTTTTAACTATGTTTTAACTTGGTTTATGTGCGTGGTAAATTGTTAACTTATCTTTTGTAAATACCACTAGATGTCGTATCCTGTTGTTTTTATACCATGTCTTTGTCATAACAGTTTTATCTTTATTGTAAATTTCTGTTTACCATTCTACTTTGTATAATATTTATTGTTGTGTTTCTCCTTCTTCTTTTGTAACATCTTGAAAGGTTGATTTGTTTCAACCATATCAATAAAAAAAAAAAAAAAAAAAAAAATATACACTATAACGGAAAATGCAAAAAATTTCATTAGGCAGTGCACTATATCAGAGGCCATACACGGTTACTTAGTGATCAGGCGTTAGGATCGAATGTGAGCATGCAAAATGCAATAAAAATGTTGTGCGAGTCACATGCTGGTGCAGGGTACATACAGCAAACTGGATGCGTTCGAATCGCAAGTCGATACCGAAAGTAGTTTGTCGAGTGGCAAGCAGTTCTAGAGCTTTATTGGCTCTTAAAATGGATCCGTACAACCTTAAGTTCGAGAGGGTATATCAGCGGCGCTGTGTCTCGCAGGAAAGACTAGGGAAGGCATGGGTACACCAGGGACAGGTAGCAGGTTTTGCTGCAGAACGCGAACAGGTCTCCGAGTGCGGGCTGGACAGTGCACAGGTATAGGTGGGTGGGCGGATATTTGGAAGCGAGTAGCATCAATTTACTTTGTGAAGTAGAAAGGGACATGGCCCACGATCACACGGCCATCACGGACAGCACAGACAGGGCCTTGAGTGTGGGCCTTCGGTGGGAGGCCGGCATTCACCTGCTAGCTCCTGATTGGGTGTTAAATCAGGTGGTACACCCAATCACAGCAGCTGTATGCTGTATGCTGAGATGAGGAAGTAAAGAAAACACTTCCCTGCTGGATGGCTTCACAGCCATTTTATAATACCCAGAGATGCTTGTACCATTAGCACGGCATACAAAAAATCTTGTTAATTCGAAATTCGGAATGCACTTTCATCGGGTAGATTCCTACTCGATGTAGACGATTGTCAGTTAATTAAAATGAATCGAGTTGCTGCAGATTTCTGAAAGCAATGCAAGTGTCTGCAGGCACAGTGATATTAGAGCATAAGCCTAGCTAGGCTTACCTAGAGAAGATTGGTCGCCAGGGCTCCTCGGCAGGGTCCATCAGCTCGGTGGTCGAGTTGGGCTGCAATCAGGAAGGCGGGTGAAGAGTGAGGAAGATTGTGGTCAGGACCTGAATCTGGGCTTCGGTGGGAGACCGGCGTTCGCCTGCCAGCTCCGGATTGGGTGTTAAATCAGGCGGTACACCCAATCACAGAAGCTGTATGCTGAGATGGGGAAGTAAAGAGAACACTTCACTGCTGGATGGCTTCACAGCTATTTTGTAATGCCTGGACATGCTTGTAATGTGGGCATGGCATACAAAAAATCTTGTTCATTTGAAAATCAGAATGCCCTTTCATCGGGTGGATTCCTACTCTATGTAGACGATTTTCAGTTAATTAAAATTAATCGAGTTGCCACAGATTCCTGAAAGCAATGCAAGTGTCTTCAGGCACAGTGATATTAGAGCGTAAGCCTCACTAGGCTTACCTAGAGAAGATTGGTCGAAAGGGCTCCTCGGCAGGGTCCATCAGCTCACCGGTCGAGTCGGGCTGCAACGAGGTTGTATCTTTGCAAGAGGTTGCATCTTTGCAAGTATGTTAGGGTTAGATATTTTCGGAATAAATGGAATTTAGGTTTCAATGTGCGTTATTTCCAATGTGCATGGATTTTACTAGGAGTGTGGAGGATTTTAGATTTAATTTAATTAATTCTGTCTATAAAAAAGAAGCCTAGTTTTTGAGCCACTTCTTGGCGGGGTTGAATTCTCTTATTGTTTGTGAGGGTTAGTGACTACTTCATTTTTAAGAGCTCTTTAATTTTGTTGTGTGTCTCCGGTTTGCAAGGAATTATGTTTACCTTTCATTACTATTCAGGAAATAGCCTTTAGTGTTTGGGTAACAGAATATGGCATCCAATTTGGGTGAGAGGGGGTGGTGGTAGGGGGAGTAGGAGTAGGTATGGGGCAGTGCGCCAGATAAGATTTGGAAGTGGTAGTATTTTACTCCCTATTCTTTAAAGTTGGGAGTAAAATTATTTTTTAGGGAGTAAAAAAAGTCCAATTCCCAATGAGAGTATTTTATAAGTGAGTACAAATATGTGTTAACTGAAAAACAGAAATGTTTTTGTAATATTTATTTCTTTGCACTTGCTATACATGTCCATTAAATGATACATGTTTACTTCTTCCAATCAGGCAGTTCAAAGAGTATAGTTTCATCCTGTGGTACTACATGCATTACTGGTCCAAACATATCCAAGGCGCTGTGAGGGTTATAGCAGGACCAGGATTCTACATGTCGAAATCATATTTTTGTTGTGAGTAATTTACTCGCTATTTTTATTTTTGGGAGTATGTGCCAATTTTTAGGAAGTGAAAGTGGCTGATACACCCCTTATCTGTAGGGCAGGATGGGGATAAGTGGAGATTGGATTTGATCAATTTCTGCTCCAATTTTCTACCTGAGCATTTGATGCCAATTCCAGAAATAATGTTAGTACGGCAAATATAATAGCAGTACCGAACAAGTTACTTACCTGTGACTGTTGTTCTCCAGTATGGGTTGGCATCGATTCACATGCTCATTCCCCATTGTCAGGTTGGGAATCCTCGGTAGAGAACAAATCAGTTTCAGTTTCGTTTCTGAACTGTCTTTCTACTAGTATCCAATCACTGGTCTCTGTATCATACTGCGCCCAGCCAATGACTGCCCTCTGACTAAGCCCCTCCTCTCACAGCCATCTTCAGATTTGGTAGCACGTAAAGTGGAAGTAGGACCAAGAGAAGAGCTGCAGAGGGGTTGAAGGGAGGGTTCACATGTGAATCCATGCCAGACCCATGCTGGAGAACAACAGTCACTGGTAAGTAACATTTTCCTTCTCCAGCATGGGGTCTGGCATGGATTCACATGCTCATGAATACAAGAATACATAGCAGTACACACATGCACAACCACTGGAGGTGGCAAGGCTCAACATAAGCATTTCAACAATTCAACATTAAGCATCTCTTACCTCCTCACCAGGTTCACCTTCAAGCGAACAGGTTGCGCAGCACTGCCTGGCCGACTCTGGACTCCTCCCTGGAATCCCGGCCGACGCAGTAGAATCTTGTGAAGGTGTGCGTCTACCTCCACGTAGCAGCCCTGCAGATGTCCAGCAGGAGCACACCAGACAAACGCCATAGTAGCAGCGATTGCATTGGTTGAATGGGCTCTCGGCCGGCCGGGCAACGGTCGATTTGCCAACCGGTGACAGTGCATGATGTAGCCGGAGAGCCATCTGGAAATGGAAGCCTTCGAGAGGGCCTTCCCTTGGTTCACAGGGCCAAAGTTCATAAACAGCTGAGATGTCTTCCGAAAACTCTTTGTGCGGTCCAAGTAGAACTTCAGTGCTCTAGCCACATCCAGCGAGTGCAAAGTCCTCTCAGCCGGCGACGAAGGCGACGGGAAGAAAACAGGTAACACCAAGGGCTCGTTGAGATGGAATTCCGACGGCACCTTGGGCATGAAGGAGGGGTGCGTCCTCAGCACCACCCTCGTCTCGTGGAATGTCAGATATGGAGGTTTACAGGAGAGGACCTGGATCTCTCTCACTCGTCGTCCGGAGGTGATGGCCACAAGAAACACCATCTTCCATGATAGGAACTTCAGCGGTGCTGAATGCAAGGGCTCGAATGGGAGACCCATGAGCTTGGTCAGCACCACGTTGAGCTCCCACGTCGGGCCGGAGCCTTCACTGGCGGGAACAAGCGGAACAGTCCTTTCATGAACTCTTTCACCAGGCGGTGAGACCACAGCCACGACCACCCTGGAGTTCTGGTGTAGCGGGAGATAGCCGCCAGGTGGATCTTGATGGAGGCATGTGCCAGCCCCGCCTTGGCCAGCGAAAGCAAGTATGGCAGCAGTTGAGGGGCCGTAATCCGTAGAGGGTTGATCTTCTGTGCATGCAGCCAGACAGAGAACCTCTTCCACTTATGTCCATAGCACTTAAGAGTCGAGGATGCCCTGGCCTTTGCAAGTACCTCCTTGCAGTCCGCCGGGATATCGTAGCCTCCGAACTCTAGTGCTGCAGTAGCCAGGCCTGCAGGTTCAGCGATCCCGGGTCGTGATGTAGGATGGCGCCTCCTTGCCTGGCGAAAAGATACGCGTAGGTCGGCAGTTTGACTGGGGGGGACGCTGACAAGTCCAGAAGGTCTGGGAACCATATCTGCCTCGGCCACGCCGGTGCAACGAGGATCATCCTGCACCGGGACCATCTGAGTTGAAGCAATGGCAATGGTGGGAACGCGTACAGGAACAGGCGGTCCCAGGGGAAGGAGAATGCATCGCCCATGCTCCCCGGCTGCGGAAACCTGCTGGCGAACCTCCGGCACTTGGTGTTCACCGCCGTCATGAACAGGTTGATCTGGGGACTGCCCCATCATCGGAATAGGAGATCCACTTGATCCTGCCGAAGCTCCCACTCATGGAAAGATCGCCGCTCCCTGCTGAGTGAGTCAGCGACTGTGTGTTTCACTCCTGCCAGATGAAAAAGGTACCAGGAACATTCCCTGGGGATGGCCCAGTGCCACAGATCCTGCACTTCCTTGGATAGGGCTGGGGATCTGGTGCCCCCCTGCTTCCGGATGTAGAACATCATGGTGGTGTTGGCGGTGAAGATCCGTACCACTTTGCCCTTGAGGGACGGAAGGAAAGACCTGAGGGCCCAGAACATGCCCCAGAGCTCCAGGACATTGATGTGCAGGGACCACTCCTCCGGGAGCCAAAGGCCTCTTGCATGGAGATCTCCGTTGTGGGCTCCCCAACCCTCCAGGGAGGCGTCCGTCATCACCGTTTCTTGGTGCGTTTGGGTCTGGAACTCCATGCCCGCCGCGCGATGCGCGCAGGTGCCCCACCATCGGATTGGATCGCTTGACGGAAAGTCTTGTTGAGGGAGATCTTGTCTTCGAAGCTCCCCGTCTCTTGCCTCCAACGGCGTCGAGGAACTCCTGCACTGGTCGCATCCGCAGCCTGCACAGGCGCACACGGTAGATGCAAGATGACATGATGCCAATCAGGGACTTGAGGGGCCTCATCCTGGCCACTTCCATGGTCGACAGCTGTTGGACCTTGCCCAGGATGACCTTTGTCCTCTCCTCCGACGGTGAAGCCAACCGCGCCACAGTGTCGAGTCTGGCTCCCAGGAACAGAGCGTCCTGCGACGGTACCAAGTGGGACTTCGCAAAATTGATCGAGAATCCCAGATCCGTGAGCAGGCGGACGGTCTTTGCTGTGTGGTCGACGGTGAGTTCTGTTGACTTTGCTCGGATGAGCCAATCGTCCAGGTAGGGTTAGACGCGGATCCCCTGCAGGCGCAGCCACGCCATCACCGGTTCCAGGCACTGGTGAAGACCCTTGGGGCCGACTTCAACCCAAAGGGCAGGCCCTTGAACTGGTAGTGCTGCCCTTGGACCACGAAACGTAGGAACGTTCGATGTCCTTTGTGTATGTACATCCAGAAGCAGCTGTGGAACGTGGTTTTCTTTCCTGGCCAAAGGAGGGAAATGGGGGCACCTTCTTCGAAACTCCAGAGTGTGCCCGTGGGCCAGGGCATCCAGCACCCAGCGGTCGGTGGAGATGGACTCCCACACGCCAATGAAGTTCGCCAGCCGGCCTCCCACCGGGGTGCTTAGGTGGGGCCCTGACATAACAGCCGGTTCAATCCTGTTTCGCCGAGGACTTGCCAACCTGGGCTCCTTGGCGACGACAGCGGTATCCACCGGTCTTGCTGCGGCTTCTGTAAGCTTCCTGCGACGAGGAACGTGCAGCTTGGCACCTTGAGATTTGCCTCCAGAGGTCCGAAAGGACGGCCGTCGTTGATGAAGAGTGCCTAGGGCCCGGGCCGTCACGGTGTCCGCTTTGATGGGCTGTAGCAACTCCTCCACAGGTTTCCCGAATAGGTGATTTCCGTTGAAGGGCATGTCTGCACATCCCGATGGAAATCGGTGGCCTTGAGCCAACCGCGCTGGTATAGGCAAACGCTGTTGCCCATCTGGCGAAAGCCGGTGTCAGCGATGTCCATGGCCACCGTGATGGCGGGGTCTGACGCGACCTTGCCTTCCTGCAGGATTTCAAGGGCTTCTGCCCTCTTGCCATCTGGGAGAAAGTCCAGGAAGGGGCGATCTTGAACCACAGCTCCCTGTTGTAGCGTGCCACGATTGCGAGGGCATTGGCCGCCTTGATGGTTGTCGCTGCGGACGAGATGACCCGTTGTCCCATGGTGTCCAGCTTCTTCCCCTCGCCGTCCTGTGGGGAAGTGGAAGTTGATGCCGTCGCCTCTGCCGATTTCTTCTTGGCCGCCGCGGAGACAACCGAATCCGGGAACGGCTGTGCTCTGAGGCACATAGGAGCGGAGTCTGGTACCCGGTACTTCTTCTCGTACCGGTCCCTCTTCGCAGGGGCAGTGGACAAGTTCTTCAGCAGGGACAGTCCTTCGTCCCAGATGTCGTCCACCAACGGGACTGAGAGGACGGTCTTCCTCTTGGCCTCCTGTCGTTGGTAGAGGAAACCTTCCTTCTTCTGCTCTTCGGGGCATAGCTGGAAAAGCTTCGATGCCCTGGCGATCATGGTGTGGAAGGAGCCAATTTCGTCGGGGGTGGGGGACCCGGGCAGGGGGTGATGGGAGGTCCATCCCGTCATCACCACCGTCGTCGTCCATCCCCGTCGTCGCCGTCTCCATTCGCGTTTCATCCCTCATGGAGGGGAGGGAGGTGAAGGATGGAAGGGAGGGAGGGGAGGATGTATTCGCCTCCACTTGTTTGGTGGGCTAAGGGCAACCTTGTCCTTATCTCCGTACACAGGGTCTGCAAAGCCATCAAGATTGCTCCTGAATTGTCATGTGGCATAGGCATCGGTTGCGACGGGAGCGACGGCTGGGGCACGGGATCCTCTGCTTCCTCCAAGGCCCTCGACTCCTCGTCGGCTCCACCGTTGCTCTCCACGTCTGCTTCATCGGGATCCCTCCATAGGCCTCAAACTTCTTGTCCAGGATAGCTTTGACGCCAGCCAGCTCATCCTCGGAGGTGGTATCTGTGTCCGTTATGGCTACCGTGACCCCCCCGCTCTTTCTCGTCACCGGGTTTCACGGGTTTCTTCTGGATAGGCTGGAAAGATGATTCCCTACGGATTTCGCCGGGTCAATCAGGGCCTTCACGACCTTGGGATCGTCTGAGGCCTTCACCTTAGGGGGAGGGTCACCGCCTCGCCCCCCCCCCCTTTGGCTTTCTCCATCGGGATCGACTGGGGCTTCTCCCGAAGCTTACCCGGGTTTTCTGACTTCCTTTTCCCCGAGCCAGTGTTGGCTCCTGGATGATGGCGTCAGTGACATTGCGCCCTGCCTGGCAGCCGAGGAGCCCAAACCAACGGCGCTCCCGGTGCCCGCAGTGCTTTGCCTTTTGTTGGGCCCCCGTCGCCACAGCATCCTCATAGGTCTTAGAAGACCGCTCTGACATCTTCTTCTCACCTGCTGCTGGGCTCTTCGTCTCCAGCCAGTCAGCGAGTCATTTACGATGGTCCTTCATGGTCCGGACGGACATGTTCTTGCAGGACGCACAGTCCTCCTCCATGTGCGACTTGTCGGCGTGTAGGCAGTAGAGGCACCGAGAGTGCTCATCCTCAAAGACGTTCTGCCGTCCACATCCTGGGCAGTTCCTGAAGAGTTTGGATCCAGTAGGCGTCGAATCTCCTTTGTCCTGGGCCATGTCTGAATCAGGGTAGGCCTCAAAGGTCTTCCGGAATCCTCCAAGAAGTGTAATTCGACAGAAATCCGCCCTTGAGGGGCGTAGAAAATTCCAAAACGGGTCCCCGTTGATCAGAAGAAGAATCGGCGGAGCTTGAGGCTCAAACTGACTGAAAAAAATAAGAGGAAATTCTTCGAAAAAATGCAATACACAGTAAAAGCTCGAGAGCTACAGCACGAGGACTCCCAACACTTGAACGTGCAGTAAAAATCTGGAGATGGCTGCCAGAGGAGGGGCTTAGGTAGAGGGCAGTCATTGGCTGGGGGCAGTATGACCCAGAGACCAGTGATTGGTTACTAGTAGACAGACAGTTCAGAAACTAAACTGAAACTGATTTTTTCTTTACCGAGGATTCCCAGCCTGACGATGGGGAATGAGCATGTGAATCCATGCCAGACCCCATGCTGGAGAATGGAACAATTATGTGAGCACCTAGGTATGTTGGCCATCATTAAGAGTTAACGCATGCTGTAATTTACTACTACTACTACATACAGTCATTTCAAAATAATACCTGATGTGACAGGGCCCAAGGGAGCACAGAACCTACACCCTGCTCCCTCTGATGGGGTCAGGGTGCCAGATTGCAGACCCCCTCCCAACATCTCCTTACTTTGCATTCCCGGATCCGACCTGGGAGCAGATGAGACCACAGGAGCAGCAGCCAGGGCCGAAGAGGAGGCAGAGTGCCGCCACAGGTAGGGAGCATGCATGGCAACCCGGACGACCCGCGCTTGCGCAATGTTCACTAATTACCAGTAGAGCACTAAGTGCGGCTAGGAGAGGGAC
The DNA here is from genome assembly GCF_040938575.1 of Ambystoma mexicanum. NCBI lineage: Eukaryota > Metazoa > Chordata > Amphibia > Caudata > Ambystomatidae > Ambystoma > Ambystoma mexicanum. The sequence goes on along the minus strand of NC_090928.1, from coordinate 964,603,987 downwards.
AGGAAAAAGACCCCAGGGGAGTCCGAGAGCCAACGTCTAAGGGTATGTATTGCAGTCATAGCCAGTAAGCATATGACAGTAGAGGTTGCTGAGCCCTACCACTAACCATGATTGGGAAATGACTAGGCTGGGGGGAGGGGAGATCTTCAAGGGAAAATTCCATTGAGGTAAGGAGTGCCCACGATTACTGGACTTAATGAGAAAGCCATAGTTGGGACTGATCTCCAGGTGGATCTACTCCAAGACTGCATTGGATATTTTTCTCCAGTCAACTAGCTCTGGCGAAAGCCCTGGTATGAGTTACTCATGGTATTGAGCCATGTCCAGTATCCAGTTAACATTTAGGCCCTCCTATCAATCTGTCCCCAGATACCTTTAAGCTCCGGAAAGAGGAGGTATTTGGCCATTTTTGCTTGGTCAGATTGTGGGAAACCGAGTTGGACCTAAGATGAGCAAGATCGTCGGGAGCCCAGGAATCTTCACAGAGGGGACTCAGTGCTGATCCAGAAACTGTGATACATCTCGAATCAGCAGGGTGGAAGACTTGCCATCAAAGCTTGATTTGAGGTTACCTTGCTAGGGCATGAAATGAGGAAGGGATGCAAGAATGGGGTCTCAGTCCCAGCGACAACCTCAGGGGAGACCAGCAAAAAGGGGAGGGTGAAACCCCTGCACACGCAGAAGGGCAGAACCACCATCCTCACCAGTCGAATATCGGAACCAAAAGGCAAAGCAAAGAGGTAAATAATGGCAGGAGTAACTCAAGGGGCCCACCAAGGGGGAAACCCTAACGAAAAGCAAAGACATGGCTATAAGAAGATCACTACAAGCCCAGAACGGTGCCAGAATTTCAAGGAGAAGCCGACTCCAGAGGAGAAGAACCAACAAGCAGCTCCAGGACATTGTCCTTTCGGCCCGACACTTTCTTAGAAGATGAGAAGGAAGGCCTATCCTAAGGTGATATCAACCAGTTACAGGCAAATTTATTAAAGCAATGCCCTGAAAAAAATGACTTAGAGACAAGTGAGACCAGTGAGACCAAATGAGCTATGTCCCACATTGCATCATGTCAACTGGAGGTCCAGTGGATGAGACAGATTCAGAGTGCTGCCACCAATCTGTAGATCTCAGGAAGAAGGAGAAACCATCGACACCATGGAAAAAAGAAAAAACCTCCAAGAGGCAGTCTCAGGCCCGCCCAGTTGTTATACACCCACGGTGACTTCTTGAATGATGGCTATCGTATAAAGGTGAAGGTTCAGGGCAAGACCATCTTGGCTCTACTGGATTCTGGTAGCAGTTAATAAAAGCATCATCAAGAGTTGTTTCCAGCGAACAGCCGACCTGATAGGAATCCTAGAGCAACCTGTTGTATTCATAGTGACTGGGTATCATACTCACCAGCTAGATTTCCCATTCAATTTGGGGAGACCTTCTGGGAAATCTATATCCTTGTGAACCAAAGTCTCCCAGAAGACCTAATAATTGGACAGTAATTTCCAGGCTTTAACAGATGGATGGAGTCCTTATGTCACCACAGACCGGAAGATAGAACCTTAAGACCCTGAATATCCCCACTGAACCTGACAACTAAGTGCTATACTTGCGTAAAGTGGGGACATATCTCCTGTCAGTGTCTGAGAATGCCCATACCCCAGCTAGCCCAAACCCACCCAGATCAAAGAAAGTCAGAAGGAAATAAGGGACAAGGGGAAGAGGAGAGCTGCCTGGAAAGGGTGGAGGTGTGTGACAAGAAATGTTTCCAGGCCTTGTTAGGGAAGGAAGGGGGAACCCAAACCCTACCCCCTCTGCGGTGCAAGGGTGCCAGATTGCAGGCCCCTTCCCAACCCATCCTTTCCTGGAGGTTGCTGCTTCGACCAGGGAACAGATGCGACCACGGGAGCAGCAGCCGGGCCGAAGTGGGGACCCATTCAGAAGCTACAGTAGGAACCAGTGAGAAGAGAAAGGGCAAGGCTGCAGGAGGCAGTGGGCAGAGCACCTCCATGCTAATAAGCACCGCCTCGACAGAGGGAGACGCCGCAAGATGATGGTGTCTCATGGGGGTAGGCGCAGCTTCAGAAAGCCACACCAACGGGGCCCCTCATATCGGGAAAACCCCATTAGCCTGCAAGGGATCGTTGATGTTTGAAAAAAACGGCAGGGAGTCTGTAGCAATCAGGGAAGTTAAATCCCAAAGGCCCCTTCCCAGCATAAATACGGCGTGTCCCCATAGGGAAAAGGGGGCATGGCTTAAATCCCTTTTGAAGTTGTCCAAACCCTCCCCTTACATGCCCCTGGAATTTAATTATCATCATTATTAGGGTATTTCTTGGGTAAGTAAGTAGGGAGAACTTGCCAATCGGGGGAGAAGGAGGGTAATTTAAACAAACAGGAAAGAGATAGTGTGGGTTACAAAGTCAAGGTCAGAGGTGGAATGAGGAAGACCAAGATACCAGAAGAGTCATAGTCAGAGAGTCAACTCCTCAGGGTAACCAACACAGGCTTATACAGTAGCATAAGACAGTAAGGGTTACCAGGCTCTAGCATTAACCAAGATAATGAACTACTGGACTTGGGTGAGGGTAACGCAAGGGAGATGGGAGAGAGAGGGCCGGCCCTAGCGCCAATTAACAAAAATCCTTTTTGCCCTGAGTTTTCAGTGATTCTACCTAAGCCCACTGTTTTTGTAAGATAAACCATAAGCACCCTTGGAATAGCTTCAGGTGTCTGAGTGGTTTTTCGTGATGCCTTGTCACACTAGTAATCTGTCGGTTTGGTGGAAACTGATGTGGATTTCCAGAAATAAACCATACTATATTTCTGAAATATTTTTTCAGATTGGAAATGGATGGTGTACAGAAGTGGATTATAACACGACTGTACAATTTATTTTAGATGCAGAAAATGGTCATTTCCACCATTCACTGAGGTCCATTGAAAAGGTGGGCATTTCTGCCCCTAATTAAGGTATCCAATTTCATAAAGTTGCTTTCCTGGCCTAAGGTGAAGTGCCTGCGCTTTCATTCACCATGTTTGAACAATGTTTAAAAACTTCTGTGGGCTTTTAAAATATGCACCTCTGCATAAAGAATGGAGGTAACATTTAGAGTAAAGAATATGAGGTACTACATAATCAGACAGTGTTAACCATTAGCACATGAGATATACTTACTGACTACTGCATGCTATAAGTATCACCAGACCCATAATTTTCAGGAAAATGCAGCCTTTTGTTACCAGTATTGTCAAAGCTATAACAAGGGCCATTTTGGGCAGGCCCGGCATATGATGCAAAGACCTAATATGTGGTAGCAAGAACCAACATGTGATGGGAGTATCTGGGGTTACCATGTCAACAATTGCCAAATAATGAGAGTACCCGGAGATATGATGGCATTGTTTGGCATATAAGGATTACTTTGGAAGTTAGCTGGCGCAGTAGAAAAAATATTATAATAATAATAATATTATGATGGAAATGTTTTGCAGATGATGGAAGAGCCTGTCCATCTGATATCAAGGCAAATGGTTAAAGTGATGTCATCAGCTGACAAAGGGTTTGATTATTTGAAAATATGATGTGGCTGTCTGGGTATATGATGGCAACACTTGCTAACTGTCAGAACACCCCCCCCCCTTTTGTGTCTTGTTGAAACACCATTTGTTGTATATGGGCCTTACAAATAACCAATACAAAAAATAAAATTAAATACTGTAAGGGTGCAGAAGTATGAGTCTGAAACAATGGTGACATGGTGATTGGAAAATACTTTTATTCAGGCAAAAATAAAGAGGCAACCTAACTCTAAGAGGGGTTTGCCTGCCTCTAATAAAGAACTAATGAGTCGGTCAGAATGTCCAAGTAAATAAAAAGAGTTCATCATCTTGTCAAAATAACTACTTTTATCCCTCACACTTATAACTAATAAGAAAAGGGTCTTGTTGGTCCATCCAGAAGAATGACTCCCTTCTTCTGGACATTGAGCCAGTTCCAATCGGAGGGGGAATTTCACCTGTGAGAATGACTCCTTTCTCCAGGCCTCAGTTCCATTCCGACGAAACAAAAGTTCCAGCTTGCAGCGTCTTAAGGGTTCAGTTCCAATGCAAAAGAAAAAGTATCAACTTAAGCATTATTCCTTCTTGAACAGTGTTGTACCTCACTATTGAGTCCCCGGAGAATGCCTCCCTTCTCCAGGTGTATAGTTCTCAATGTCCTCACTCACAGAGTCCAGGGAATGACTCTGTTCCGCAGGCCTTCTTTTGACTGGCTTCACAATGCCCAATCTTCTAGGAAGACACAAGGAGGTATTGTCCCCTTCGGGTGCTAGGCCTGTGTGTGCCTCGTGACTGGGTTCCACAGTCCTGGTTCACTATCGTGCCAGGTATTGTAACTATCAAGATAATTTAGGTTAATCTATATAGAAAGAAGTGGGTCCAAGACACGTGGATTCTCTCCCCTTTGTGTTACAGCCCCAATATCATGGCTCCAGCTTCTGCCAGTGCCTTCTGGTACCCCTTCCAACAGCCCTGGGAGCCCTTGTAACTTTAGGGTCTCTACTGTCTCAGCCGGTTGGTCTTGGGGTTCTTGACCCTCTGTTTCAGGCTTCTACGCTCTTCCGGCATGTTGCAGCGTCTCTGCAGCATTCGCAGATTCTCAGCGGGTGCACCTTCCTGCAACCGCGCTGTCCTTCTGCCTGGCTGGCCAGGACGTTCGCTGCTCTGCTTCACGGGATGGTCCTTCCAGGTCAGACCTCTCCTGCAACTGCTAGGATCCGTTGCTGCGCTGAGCGTTCCCCACGCTCGCGGTTCCTCTAGGGAGGGCCTCCCTCTCCTTCATGGTTTCCTGCTTCAGTTTTGAATGGGCTTGGCCCAATTAGCTTTCGGGAACAACTAGACTGTTCATTCAGGTTCTCATGAGTGCTCTCTATGCTTCTGTACTGATTCTTTGTCCCAGTACTGATCCTTAGGTCTTCCAGTGAGTCAATCGGTCTCTCCATCGTCCCAGTACTTAAGGGATACATGCTCCTTGAGGAGTCCACACTCTTCCTCGTCCCAGTACTTATATTGGTGGCATAACAAAAACATATGGGAACACTAGGAAAAGGGTTGGTGGAGGGGGGGTAGGAAAATGTGTTTGGGCTAGGTGGGCTATGGGGATATCATGTTCTCCCCAGGTCATCACTAATCCCGTAGGGACCTTCACTCTTCATGAGATCCACCTGCTAGTACCACCCCCAAGGGGAATATCGAGTAGCGGCCTCACCTCCCTGGCCTCACGGGAAGGGGCTCCTGCTAGAGGAGAAGTGACGGCATCTGGGGATTTGTCACAGTACCTAAGCATGTGCTAACAATACCTTGTCACAGTACCTAAGCATGTGCTAACAATACCTGGAATGTGATACAAATAACATAACATATGATGGCAAGACCTAGAATATAACAGCAATACCCAGCAAATTATCTGAGTATTTTTTGATATGATGGTAGTATGAAGAAGGGAGTCAGAGACACGCAAGCAGGGTGAAAGGAAATAAATTTCACAGATGGACCCCGTGGCCGCACCGTAGCCCCACCAACTGTCAGCAGAACTCAAACGTGGAATCCCTGCTTACATCCATAACACGCTAGGGATTCCACTTCTCCCTCCCTTGCAATGCAACATAACACACGTATATAGTACAAAAGCCACAAAATTATAAACTTGGAAAATGGGGATCTTAAAAGGATAAACAAAGGTGGAAGACTAACATAAATTAAAGTTCACAATAACATTTCTCAATGCCCCTTCCACACATAATTTATCAACTTAACTGGCGGCACCCTGAGCCTTGGTGTACAACCCTGGACACAGGAACCTTGCCCCACAGCAGTGTCACCCATTGCACCAGAAGAAACCACACCCTCACTGCACACATCCTCACTAGTTTCTGCACTCACACTCCCCCGCACCACAAGACCTCCCGCACTACCATCATTTCCACAATGCTCACTCCTCTTAAGGAACTTGAATGAGGCCAAAAAACAGATCCACGCGTGTTATGTGGCACAACCGGCAGACCTGTACCACAATCCTCATTTTGCTCTTATGTGAACCATCATTCAGTACCACGTACTCCACCACCACTTTCACCACCACTCGTGCCCTCTTCCTCCAAATCTAGGATTCTTTAGCCACACACAATCAACAACTTTCACCTCGGTCGGATGCCTTTTTGCCTGCTGTAACCACACCCGCTCCTGGCGAGTCGGCGCTGTTTCCGAAAAATCAGCCATGTTCACCTCCTTGAGCACCCCTCCACCAAGAGCAGCCGTTCCAAGTTTAGAACCTGCTTTCCTCCCCCTAATGAGCTTGAACAGAGAGCACACTGTAGGAGCGGACGGTGCGCATCTATATGCCATCAACGCCTCTGACACCACGCCAACACAGCCCGTTGGCCACAGTCAATTGGATGGCCCCATCTACAAACCTATTCATCCTTTCCACCAGACCATTTGCAGAAGGATTGTACAAGGCAGTAATGTGATGCCTGATGCCAAACTCCAACAAAAGCTCCTGCATGCCATGCAAAGCAAACTGAACACTGTTATCAGTAACAATGCTCACAGGTACATTCTCCCTGTCAAAGACTCTCCATAAAAACTCAATGATGTTTTCTGTTGTCACCGATTCCATGGCAGTGGCTGCTACCCACTGCATCGAGTAGTCCACCAGGACCACCACAAACCTCAAATCCCTGCTGAGAGCCTCCATTGGACCATGATATCCAATGCGAACTTAGACCACACCTCACCAGGGATCTCCACGGGATACACAGGTTGCAGGTGCAAAATCTGCTTTTGACACTGATGGCACATGCTATAGACTCATTTACTACAACCTCCACCTCTTCACCCATCCCTGGTCAGCAGTATGATTCCTGCAGCCGCCTCTTAGTCAAAGACCCACCCAGATGCCCCTTGTGTACCATCTCTACCAGCCTCGCTCTCAAACTAATTGACAGGGACTAACATGTCCCCTCTGGTGACGTCCCATGGCCCCTTGCCAACTCATTTAAAACATGCACAAAAGCCTTACATTCTTCCTTGAAACTCATGGTTTTTCAGCAACCCAGTCTTGATCCATGACAACTAAGTACCCTTGGCACACTCTCTCCCGTTCACTATTTTCCATGGCTGGAAGTACACTGGCAACTTGGGTGCCCGCATCGATGTCCATCACCCCACCTCGGGCAGGAGTGGGCAATCGGGACAACCAATCTGCTACAACATTCCAGAATATACTCCACTGCGAAATGGAACTCTTGATGATCAACCATCCACCTTGCTATTCCTGGGACAACCAACCCTACCCCAAACAACGCCCAAGACTCTGCCATGGGCTCCATCTAAAATCCTGGCATAGTGTCGTTCAGCATCCCTGAGTGCCCTAGATGCAAACACGATGAGTCTATACTGCCCGCCTTGCCATTGTGTCAAAACCGTGCCCAAACCTAAATCACTTGCGTCAAATGTGAGAACCGTCCTACTCTTGGGATCAAATGAACAGGCATTATCTACATCACCCTTCAATCCGTCAGACACCGCCAGGCACTAGGGCATCCCTTCAAATGTTGCTTTCTTCTTAAGCAAAGCATGCATGCTCACTGTCTTTTCTGCATTGCACGGAATGAACTTGGCATAATACTCAGTCATTCCGAAAAAAGACTGGAGTTGTTCCTTGTTTAGAGGGGACAGTGCCCCCAACACCCTTACCAGCCCCTCCCTGGGCCTTATACCATTGACATCAATGGGTTGCCCCAAATACGTGACACGTGGGACACCCACCCAACACTTTGCCAACTTCACTGTTAAACCACTCTCCTGTAAGATCTGCATGACGCAATGCACCCTCCTGTCATGTTACTGTTCATCCTTTCCCCAGACTAAGATATCAACCTGGAAGAAGCTGACTGTAACGCTCACCTGATTCCCACGGAGGCGCTGATCCCAGCTGGGCTGCTATCATTTCTTCAATTGAGAAGCGTAGAGCTCGGACGACTCTCAGGACTGGGCTTCCTCTTATCGAATGTCTGACTTTCTACTGTCTCGGCGAGCTCTCACCTTAGGAGTATAAATGCTGAGCTCTCCATCCTGCGTCTGGTGCAGGGGTGCGTGGATTCCAGTTACGTCACTGGATGAGTTCAGTGTTGAGGCTCAAGTCTTTTGCGGCCTTAGTTGTGGCACTGGTGCTGGGATGCCGAAGAGCGATGCCGCCGTTACTGCACGAGCGGATGCCTGTAAGTATACTGTAGTCTTTAGGCTTTAAAAGATGGGCACCTCAATAATGTCCCTTTTCCTTTGTTTCAGGCCTCGGATGCTGTGGGCGTAGTTTTCCGTTGCCGCTGCACGTGCCGATGCACGTAAGTATAATGTTCGTTGGCCGCTTTTAATGGCACCTCTAATAATGTCCTTTTTCTAGTTTTCAGGTGCCGGGATGCTGCGGTTGATGCGGCCGCTTCTGCGCGTGCAAAAACTGGTAAGTTAAGATGAATGCGACTGCCTTCACCCGAACCCCTTTTTAATTATGTCCTTTGCCTTTCAGGTGCAGAGAAGCTGCCGAAGAGAAGGCCGCGGTTAGCTCCGTTGCAATCACGGATGGATCAGGTAAGCGGGCGCGGCTGCGAGCGAGTTGCACTTTTCTAACCTTATGTTTATTCTTTGCAGGTTTTGCCGGTGACTGGATTCCGGGATCTGGTAAGTATTGTTCTGTGTCTTTCTTCATCCACAGGTTGCTGCGCAGAAGCTGAAGATGACTCTGGACCTGGAATGCAGGAGCCGACTCGGCGAGCGTCGGAATAACGCGAAGCACGTGTTTTCCATCGGGCGTGGTTTAAATAGCAGAGAAGTGCTTGCAGTGTGTGTTCTTCCACCGGTTCCACCCAGGTAAGAAAAGAGTTCCTGAATGGAGGGAATAGTTCCTCCCAGCCCTGATGGCTGGGGACTTCAACCAGACTGGATTGTTCTGGGTAAATATGCAGCATGGTCTGCCTCAGGTAAGTCCACCCAAGCATTATTACACTGTTTATCAATATGAGCCCGGCGCCTATGGCGCCGGGACTGAAACCCTTCATGAGCCTGGCGCCAAAGGCGCCAGGACACGGTCCAAAGGGCCTCTGTAGGGGTCTGCTGGGTCCGGAGTAGTGGAAGACGGGTCTGCTTCCGAGGGCGCTGGGCCAGTCCTGGCCCCTCGGGAGTAGCGCCCATGACAGTACCCCCCCCTCAAGGCCCCTCCCAAACTTGTCCTCCCAGGGGGTTTTGGTTTATTGGGAAAGGTTCGGTGAAATTTCTGGACTAGACGAGGAGCATGGACGTGGTCATAGGGTTCCCATGACCTTTCCTGAGGTCCGTAGCCTTTCCAGTCGATTAGGTAGAATAGTTTCGATCTGATGATTTTAGAGTCCAAAATGTCTTTTACTTCAAATTCGGGCTCCCCATTCACTTGAATGGGCTCTGGAGGATTGGTCAATCTGGTTCCAGGTTGCATGGGTTTCAAAAGAGATATGTGAAATACAGGATGTATTCTCATATGGGTTGGCAATTCTAATTTAACGGCCACTGGATTAATTATGGCCGTAATTGGATATGGTCCCAGGTATTTGGGGTTGAAGGTGCGAGGCCCTTTAAGCGATAAATGTTTGGTGGACAGCCAGACTTGATCCCCAACCTGGTATTGAGGGGCATTGCTTCGGTGTTGATCTGCTCCTTTTTTGTACCTCTCTTTAGCTTGTTGTAGATGTGCAGTCGCTTCCTTAAAAGCTTGGGTAATAACGGTGTGCAATTGATCCACGGCGGGTGTTCCAAGATCTTGAGGTGGATCAAGGTTGGAGGTTCGAGGATGAATCCCATACAAGATGTAGAAGGGACTCTTCCAGGTACCCGAATGAACTGAATTGTTGTAAGCATATTCAGCTATCCAAAGGATGTCCTTCCAGTTACTCTCTGGCTGTTGTAGCATGCATCGTAAATATTGCTCGAGAGTCTGGTTTGTTCTCTCGGTTTGCCCGTCGGTCTGGGGATGATGGCTGGTCGAAAGTCTTACATCGATTTGAGCTAATCGACAACAACTACGCCAAAAGTGGGAAATAAACTGGCTCCCCCTATCTGAGATTAGTACTGACGGGAAGCCGTGTAGCCGGACGATGTTTTCAAGAAATACTTTGGCTAGGACTGATGCTGAAGGTAAGCCTTTTAGCGGAATGAAGTGGGCCATTTAAGAAAACAGGTCCACAATAACAAGAATGGTGTTGTACCCGGAACAGGAGGGTAAGTCTGTGATGAAGTCCATGGAAAGGGTATGCCAGGGACACAGTGGGATGTCTAATGGTTGCAGAAGACCAGCCGGCCTCTTCTTCTGACCCTTGTTTTGAGCGCACACACCGCAGGACATCACGGATTCCTTTATGTCTTTTCTCCACGAAGGCCACCAGAAGTGTCTCTTCACCTTTTCTGTGGTTTTGGCAATGCCAGGGTGACCCTCAATTAATGAATCATGATAGCGGGAGATTACCTGTCTTTGTAAATTGGCGTGTGGTAGGAACAATCGTCCTTGGAAATAAGGCAAGTCATTGCTTACTGTGAAATCTTTTCCTTTTTGTAACCAGTTCAGTAAGTCTGGTGAGGTTACAAGTTGTTTAGTTTTTTCTTCAATATCCTCAATGGATTGTGAAGAAATCAGACCCACGATCCTTTGTTCAGGAATTATTGGTACAGGTTCTGGATTGGCAACGTTATCTCCCATTCCAATTCGGGAAAGAGCATCCACTTTGCCGTTCTTGTTGCCGGGGCGATAAGTGATCACGAAGTCAAATTCAGGAAAGAATAGAGCCCAGCGAAGCTGTCTGGAGGATTGAGCCTTGGCGGTTTTCAGATACTGCAGATTTCGATGATCGGTGATCACTGTGACGGTGTGTCTGACCCCGAGGAGATAATGCCGCCATGCCTTAAAGGCTGATTTAATCGCTAGAAGCTCTTTGTCTGTGATGGTGTAGTTGATCTCAGGCGCCGAGAACTTCCAAGACCAGAATGCCACAGGATGCAGTTGGTTAGTCTCTGGATCTCTTTGTGATAGGACTGCTCCCATTGCTAAGCTGGAGGCATCGGTTTCAACGATGTAAGGGACGTCCGGGCGTGGGTGTTTCAGTATTGGCGCCGAGGTGAATTTAGCCTTTAGCTCTTGGAAGGCTTGTTCTGCTTCTGCGGACCATTCAAAGCATTTATATTTTCTTAAGAGGGCGGTGATGGGTTGTACCACTCGTGAAAACTCTGGAATAAATCTACGGTAAAAATTGGCAAAGCCTAGCATGCTTTGAACGCCTTTCACGGAAGTAGGAGACGGCCATTTGAGGATAGCGTCTACTTTTCTCGAGTCCATGTGGACTCCTTTGGGTGTCAGAATAAATCCCAAAAATTCGACCTCAGTGACATGAAAAACACATTTTTCGAGCTTGGCAAAAAGTTTATGTTGGCGAAGTTTTTCAAGGACCGCCCTAACATGATTTCGATGGTCAGCTTCTGAAGATGAGTACACAAGAATGTCATCTATGTAGACGACAACGCAGACATCAATGAGCTCTCTGAGGACATCATTCATAAAATATTGGAAGGCGGCCGGTGCATTGCATAGTCCAAAGGGCATCACTTGGTATTCAAATAGCCCATACTTAGTGCGAAAGGCCGTCTTCCATTCATCTCCTTCCTTGACCCGCACCAAGTGATAAGCTCCCCGGAGATCACGCTTAGTATAAATACAGGCGTTTTTTACCTGGTCAAGGAGTTCCGGGATAAGAGGTAAGGGGTACCAGTTTTTTACTGTTATCTGGTTCAGAGCACGATAATCTATACAGGTTCTGAGGTCACCTTCTTTTTTTGGTACGAAGAACAGAGCCGAGGATGCAGGGGACTTCGACGGACGGATAAAGCCATTGGCCAGGTACTGGTCTAAATACTGTCGCAGATGAAGTTTCTCAGGCTCGGTAAGGGCGTAAATCCTACTGCAAGGGGGAGTTGCACCGGGTAGCAAATCTATCTGACAATCGTATGATCTGTGGGGTGGCAAGGTGTTAGCCTGTTCCTTTTGAAAAACATCTTGGAACTCTCGATACTCTAGAGGTAATTGTGGACCGTCAGCCGTTACTGACGCTAGGCCAATGTTGGGTCGTGGATAACAAGTTGGTGTGCACTCTGGGAACTTTATCGTCTTTGCTCGCCAATCAATCTGAGGATTGAGTTTCTCCAACCAAGGAATCCCTAGAATTACTTGGAATTGAGGAGCCTTGATCACGTCGAACACAATTACCTCCTGATGCCCGTCTTGGCCTAGTATCGTCACTTCAGTAGTGGTATGGGTCACTGGTCCGGAGGCGATTTCCGTCCCATCCACCCTGGTAATGACGTCTTTAACCACCTTTGGACAAAGAGGTAAGTTCATCCTGGAAGCCAATTCGCGGTCCACATAATTTCCAACTGCTCCGCTATCAATGTATGCCTTAATTGCATGCAAACGATCCGGTTGCTCTGGGTTTACGAGGACCATTGGCATTATGAAGTGCGAGGTCAAAGAACTGGTTTTTACGCTCGGCAAGCGGACCTCTACACTTGTCGGGCGAGGTAGTTTCCCGGCTCAGGCTTTTCAGAACTCTTATCAGAAGCTCCCACTGTCTTCTTAGGTGGTTTCACCGGGCAATCTCGAAGAAAATGTCCTGAATTTCCACAATAGAGACATAGTTGCATTTGTCGTCTCCTGTCGCGTTCTTTCTGGGTTAGGGGACCCTTTACAACCCCAATTTGCATAGGTTCGACGGCTTCAACTCCTTTGGTGTGACTTTGAGGCTTAGGGAACACTCGTGTTTCAAACCTGGATCGATCCGCCTTTCTGTTTTGTAGTCTGTGATCCAATTGGACCACCAAATCAATGTACTCTGAACAATCCTGAGGAGGATTCACTACCTGGGCAAAGACGTCTTTGAGTTCCCCACGCAAACCCCTGTGAAAAAGCGTGATTCTTTTGTCCTCAGGCCATCTGGTTTCCACGATTAGCCTATTGAATGATGCAATGTAGGCCAAAAGATCTTTATTGCCCTGTCGTAGGGAAAGGAGTTCGTTGTCCAGGGCCTGCCCCTGGGAATGCCTTGCAAAAAGTCTTTCCATATTTGCCTGGAAGGTCGGGAAATCACGAAGGATCGGGTCATCCTGTGTAACCAGAGGGATCGACCAATCAGCGGCACTGCCGCTAAGATACGAAAGCACAAAGGCTACCTTAGTCTGGTCAGTCGGAAAGGCTGCAGGTCTACAAAGAAAGTGCAATCGGCATTGATTTATAAACACTGCAAACCTTTTAGGATCACCAGAGAAGCGTTCAGGCGGTGCCAATGGCACATTTCCGGGTAGGTTGATTTGAACAGGATTGGCTGAAGCCGTTGGGATATAGCTCCCTCCTGAATTAGGTAGCGAGGTTTGCCCCGCTTTTGTCTGTAATAACTGTCTGGCGAGATCATCAGTTCGTTCTTTTCATATTATCAATTCCCTCCTAAGGGCATTCGTTTCCTGGCGGGCAGCATGAACTTCAGCTCTTAATTCCCCTTATAACTGGGCCAGTTGGTCTGTGTCAGAAGTTTCCATAGCGCCTGGGTAGGAGGTTATTGGTGGGCTTCGCGTTCTGTAACGCTCACCTGATTCCCACAGAGGCGCTGATCTCGGCTGGGCTGCTATCGTTTCTTCAATTGAGAAGCGTAGAGCTCGGACGACTCTCAGGACTGGGCTTCCTCTTATCGAATGTCTGACTTGCAGGGTAAGTTTTCTGCAGGTGGTGCAGGGGTGCGTGGATTCCAGTTACGTCACTGGATGAGTTCAGTGTTGAGGCTCAAGTCTTTTGCGGCCTTAGTTGTGGCACTGGTGCTGGGATGCCGAAGAGCGATGCCGCCGTTACTGCACGAGCGGATGCCTGTAAGTATACTGTAGTCTTTAGGCTTTAAAAGATGGGCACCTCAATAATGTCCCTTTTCCTTTGTTTCAGGCCTCGGATGCTGTGGGCGTAGTTTTCCGTTGCCGCTGCACGTGCCGATGCACGTAAGTATAATGTTCGTTGGCCGCTTTTAATGGCACCTCTAATAATGTCCTTTTTCTAGTTTCCAAGTGCCGGGATGCTGCGGGCTTTATATCCGTTGCCACTGCACGTGCCGATGCACGTAAGTATAATGATCGTTGGCCGCTTTTAATGGCACCTCTAATAATGTCCTTTTTCTAGTTTTCAGGTGCCGGGATGCTGCGGTTGATGCGGCCGCTTCTGCGCGTGCAAAAACTGGTAAGTTAAGATGAATGCGACTGCCTTCACCCGAACCCCTTTTTAATTATGTCCTTTGCCTTTCAGGTGCAGAGAAGCTGCCGAAGAGAAGGCCGCGGTTAGCTCCGTTGCAATCACGGATGGATCAGGTAAGCGGGCGTGGCTGCGAGCGAGTTGCACTTTTCTAACCTTATGTTTATTCTTTGCAGGTTTTGCCGGTGACTGGATTCCGGGATCTGGTAAGTATTGTTCTGTGTCTTTCTTCATCCACAGGTTGCTGCGCGGAAGCTGAAGATGACTCTGGACCTGCAATGCAGGAGCTGACTCGGTGAGCGTCCTGCTGCTGCTGCAGAATAACACGAAGCACGTGTTTTCCATCGGGCGTGGTTTAAATAGCGGAGAAGTGCTTCCAGTGTGTGTTCTTCCACCGGTTCCACCCAGGTAAGAAAAGAGTTCCTGAATGGAGGGAATAGTTCCTCCCAGCCCTGATGGCTGGGGACTTCAACCAGACTGGATTGTTCTGGGTAAATATGCAGCATGGTCTGCCTCAGGTAAGTCCACCCAAGCATTATTACACTGATTATCAATATGAGCCCGGCGCCTATGGCGCCGGGACTGAAACCCTTCATGACCCTGGCGCCAAAGGCGCCAGGACACGGTCCAAAGGGCCCCTGTAGGGGTCTGCTGGGTCCGGAGTAGTGGAAGACGGGTCTGCTTCCGAGGGCGCTGGGCCAGTCCTGGCCCCTCGGGAGTAGCGCCCATGACACTGACCCCAGGCATCTCCCAAAAAACACCTGCATCAAACGCTGGAAAACGACAGAAGTCGACAACAAACAAAACAGCATGTAACAAAACCTATACGCCACGAATGGGGTAACGAACAACATGAGGGGGCGAGACTCCTCGTGAAGGTTTATCTGGTGATACACCAAAGAGAGATCAAAACTGGAAAACCACACCACCTGTCTCATGGTTGTAAAAAGCTCATTAATGTTTACCAAAGCATGCCGGGCCACCCAAATGCTTCCGTTCAACTCCCTAGGGTCGAAACACATCCTCAAACCCCCATCCTGCTTTCGTGCCAAAACCACTGGTGGCAACCACTCAGAAGACTTATTTTCTTAAATTATCCCAGCCTCCTTTAACTCCCTCCCCCACCACACTGCTCGTACACTCCTCTGCCTCGACCATTTTGACACTTTGCCTGAACTGCAAATGTAGACCAACACCACAGTTCAGCCTGTACACTCTTGCAAAATGCCCCTTACCGTTACAACACCTACATTCTGCCCCCACAGCCGGGCACTCTTTGGCACCCGTGGGATGATTCACCCACCTGCACTTTCTGCACATTTGTCTTCCCCACTGGCTGATGATCTATTGTATCTGCTAGATTGTCCATCCAGCCTTGGTGCAGACATTTCTGCCCTCGCTTTAGTGTCACTGCTGCCCCTCTTGTTGGTCAATACCACCTGTATCGACTTGTCCTGTCGGAGCTTATTTTCTCAGTGACCACCTGTACGCTCACGCAGGACTTCTCGATTTCTATAACCTTGTCCAAAAGAGGATCCCGGTCAATCCACAACCTTTCTCTGACCTTGCCATTGCTTGTCTACATCATTATCTGGTCTCTAATGTACTCCTCCTGTACACTGGTAAATTTACATGTAGCTATGAGAGTCCTCAAAGCCGTGACATATGCATCAATCGAGTCTCAGATACCTCATTATTATGTTGTTACATTTAATGCGTAAAACGCCCATGGCCCTAGAAAAGAAATGATAGCATTACAGCACCACATTAGCCCTTTTGCCAAAACATGTCTCCAACTTCTTGAAGGAAGTTTAATTTAGGCTCACCACGGTCTCTCCCTCACCACCACCACCACCACATGCGCACCTCGTCGCCAGGCAAGTGCTTGGAGACTCAGAGTCCCTCTGTGCCCAAGCAGTTCAAAAGAGCCACCTCCGTCAGGTCATCACAGTATGCCGCTCCTCCGGCCACTCTCAAGTAAACTTTAAAGGCGTCCACCCACAAGTCCCACAGCACGGGTGGTTCACTCTGACTTACCAGAAATTCCGGTGGGTGCCTGGCATTATTTTGTTGCATATTGTCTATGCCAAAATGTTCCTAAACAATGAAACTCTTTTGTTTTTTTTCTTTCTCTTTTGTTTCCTCTCTCTTACACCACACACACTACCATTCCTGTGTACACCCGTCCGCGCAGCCTGACAAGTGCTTTGGCACTCTGAGCTCTACTTCTGCAATGGAGCAAACTTCACTGCGCTGCTGGGACCTTCAACAGTGAACGGTTTCCATGACAGCGCTTACGCACGTTGACCTATGCCGCTTGACCAAGGGTTATTTCCTCAAACCCTGGCTTCGCTGTAATACTTGTGCCCGATCCTCCCCAATCTGGGCTTAACTCTAGGGCACCAGCTGCACTCAATGGAGGGGTGGGGAGCGGGATTTATTTCACGGACAGACTCTGTGGCTTCACCACCACACCGAAGCCCCACCAACCGTCAGCAGAACTTGAATGCAGAATCCCTGCTTTCATCATAACACGCTGAGGATTCCACTACAACACAATGCTTGGCTAAGGATGGGAGTACACAGCCATTTGATGGCATCACATACCAATTATGTCAGTAAGTAGGCTTATAATTGCATAATCTGCCAAACAATGCATGTATTTTTGCATATGATGGCAATATCTAGTAAATAAATGGAGCATGTTGGCAACATCTTGTAAACGGTTAGGATGGGAATTGCTGATGGTAACAGGCGTGCCCTGGAGGCTCACACTTTTCCACCCAATGCGGCTCCAGGCCATGTAGCACTTACCATACAATGCACTTCTTCTGTCGCGTCCCATGAGCACAGACACCCGAGCACGGACACCCCAGCGCCTACCCCCACTCCCCTCTTCCTTGCTGCACTTGAACATTCTGAAAACTCTCAAAGCATAGTAGGTTTGTCCTTTTTTCCCTCCAATGTATTTAATGCTTTCAATCCCATGTTCACTCCCTGTTGCCCTGTGGGCACATTGAAACAGAATTGAGTAACAAAAAATAAATAAATGTCATTTCCTATATATGATGGCAATACCTACCATATTATCTGGGTCACTTAGCATATAAATAAATACTGGTAAAATGATTGCAATATGTGGAATTTGATGGCAATGATGCAGTCTGTATGTTCAGGTATACCTGTATCCACGTTGTTTGGGTGTGTTTTTGTAACCATGGTTTTCAATACAGAAGAGGAAAACTTTTGTTGGTAAGCTATTTTACAAAGCGCAGGTTTGCCAGTAGGACTCGTTGGAGCTCATTTTCCAAGTCTTGAAAGTGCAAAAGTGAATAATAAAAACAAGGCATAAGCCATTTACTCCTCACTGTTCTGCTTTGGGACATTTTCAGAGAAGGGCATAAAGCAGTAATATTTTTCCATCATGCATTCCTCCTACGCCTCCAAATACTGCATGGTATGTTAGGGAGAATTCTCTGTAAGGCTAATTTCCCAAACCTAGTGAGTCCCCCAGCAGCTTTGCTGGATTTTTGGGGTTTCTTTTTTTCTCTCCTGCTAAGAGTGAGATTCTTTTACTACCACTCTTACACATGATTTGAGGTGTTCCTTTATCTTTCAATGTGTTTTATGGGCTATGGGGTCTCTTACTCCATAGGGTCTCATGTGTTTTTGATATGGGTTACACAGCACCCTCCGTGCCGTAACCCAGGGGTGTCGTAGCAACCCCCCAACATAGACTCCATACCCTGGGACTGACTACTGTCTCCCAGGGCATGTTAAGTCACCATTGGCTTTACTAGTCCCAAATTATGAACAGAAACCAGTACAAACCATCATATTGTGGACGTACTGGTTGGGGCAATTTGATTGCCCTGGGGTCTGTTGTTCGAGGGGGCACGTCTCCGTCCCCCCTGATCGAGTTTTGGCTGGTGGCAGTGGATACTACTTTTTATATCTGACCGCGAATATATCTCTATGGGATTTTCCCATTGTTCGAGGCTACCAACTTTAATTATTTCATTCTTATAGCCTCGAACATACCGCCGGTTTATTTATTTAATATTAATTCACTGGTTGGTATTTTTTGCCAGAGCTCGATTCTAAAATGGCGTTTGTGTTCTCTTCTGTGACTCCAACCCAAGTCGAGCCCTTTGTTCCACTTTTTTGGCGGGCTTCTCCACAGAAGCCTCCAAAAGTGGTGCCACTCTGTCTGGGTACCACAGGGGGCGTGGGAGGGGGTTTAGGCACCCTGTACTGAGTTACCTTGGTAACTCAAGTCGCACTCTATTGTGATTGGCCCAAGTGGTGAGCCGGCCGGCTCACCACTTAGCATGTTTCATTGACAGCTAGGCTGAGTGAATGGGGGTGTGCTGCATAAAAGCAGGGCTTTGGGGACTGGAACTTCAGAAGTCGCCACAGGACCTAAGAATCCGAGGAGGGAGAAGCTGAGCCGACCTGCAACGACGACACCACCGGTGGAGCCCTGCTGAACCGTCTCACCACTTTTCCCGACGACAGAGGAGATCTCCAGTCCGGAGAGTCTTCTTCCTTTGACTGGTGGGGATAACCAGTTTCGCCTTGTTTTCACCTTCCTGGAGCATCTCTTGGCCGCCTTGCCCGTGCCAAGCACCCCGGCAACCGGAATATCACTGTTTACCACTACTGCGAAGAGAAGGGTAGTGTCTTTTAACCAGAGAACTCAGCGGCTGGTTTCTTCCCTGGCAGTGCAATGATCTTCATCCTTCCTCCACGGTGAGACCTCTTCTTCCTCTGGACGAAACACTGACTTGCACCTGCTGCCAGGAACAACTGCCCCCGCTGGAGCTTCCTTCACACTTAAGGTACTGTGTCCCGCCTGGCTTCCCTTGCGACAGATCGTTCGGGGTGACAGTAAAGCCTCGACTTTCTAACCTGGGCTAGCCTGGGACAACCTAGCTAATGTTTCCTGACTTTAATTTCATCCATTTTGTCCGAACTATCTACAAGACTCTTTGGGCATAACCCCACTGCGTGAACCTGGACCCCTTCTGCTTGCTCTCTCCAAGAGTGGGCCTTGCAATTGACTTCCTTGCTCTCCAGTAGAACTCTGCCTATCCTGCCTTACTGTGGTTCTTTGAAAAAGTATTGAAACTTGTGTGCTTCTTTAACTTTGCCTTTTTCCCTCCCTTTCTTTACAACTTATTAGAATGTCATCTTATGTTAAGCGCTCACCTCTGTCTGAAAATAAGTGGTGTTTCTCACTAAGACTTGTCTAATAAGTGAATAGGGTTGTATATATATATGATAGTGACTTGCTAGTGTAAATCACAAGTGTGTTTTTAAATAAATAATTATATACTTTTACACCAAAGCTCTGGTCAGTGTGTGTTTGTACTACTGTGTCTCTGTACCTATTGTAAATATTCTATATACTGCCTAACTCTTCTTGAGGGAAGTCTGACTGCTCAGCTACAGCTACAGCTACCAAGTGAATCTGTGTGATGCAGACTTCTACCAAGTGGGTTTACTGCCAAATACCTGTAGTCTTAAATCTTTTGCAGTGGTCCGGGAACTACATAGGTTTCTGCCTAACATGGTACAACTCCAAAATGCATTTTTATGCTGATGGAGTCCAATGAATCCACCTGCATTTTAGAACTTGCTAAAAGCAGGCAGTTTCTATGGAAATCCTTTGTAAACACTGATACATTTTGTACAAAACAGAGGATAAAATTGCACAGTAAAGGCGATTTCGATTGCGTTTGCTACGGCTTTCACGCCACAGCGGGGGTGGAGGGCTGAAATGGGCGGTAACGGTCCACCAGCCCAACCCAAGTTAGGCGAGGGCTCTGGGCCGTTACCTCCCATCTCCGCAGCCAACCCTCCCTGTCTGGGCATTAACGCCATTCGCACCCCAGGAGTTCATCCGGGAGGCCAATGGCTTTTTTTTATCCTCTGGAGATTGGCTGGCATAATCGTGAGGTGCAGTGGACCGCGACATAAAGCTCCGGTCCCACAGGTAAGTGGGGAGGGAGGAGGGATGTGGGGAAAGAGCTGGGATCGTTTTGGGTGCTGCATGGAGGAAACAGTGAGAGGCTAACTGTTGCCTCCACACATTACAAAACAACCAGTATGCCGCCACCCCAGGGAAGCAACTCGAGTGGCTGGAACCTTGGCTGGGGAATGTGTATTCTCACGCGCTGTTCCCGCCACCCACCCGACTGAGTGCCCTTTCCAGGTTGCGAATCTTTCATTTTCACTTTGTTTTGTAAATATGCTAAATTGCACGCAAGGGGGCCCAACGGAATATAACTGCTAACGTTGGTCTGTCTACCCCTGTTTGCAAATTGAAACTTATTACAAAATGACTGCACTATACTCTTGCGCACGACATCCATTCACAGCCTGCACCCTCATCGCCTTTGCTCAGTCTTTCCTCTAAATACATATGTGCCTGATTTACAAAGCATTTTTCAATGGGCTTGCACAATTGCAAAATGCTTTTGTATATCAGGCTCACAAATCTCAACAGAAAATGCCTTTTTTATGCAAGAGCCCAAATTACTGCCTTTGTCAATGCTTGTTAGAAAATGTTCGCTATCTGATGGAAATTCCAAGATCCTGGAGCGTGAAATAATATGCTACATACAGGTGTAATACATGTATGCCTGTCTTAACGCTACTTCTTACGCTTTGTGGCAATCTATAGGTTTTTGGAGGCGAAGGAGCGTACCAAACCCGAGTGCAGTTTCTGTATCACCTTTCCATAACCTGGGCATTTGTCCATTAGCTATGCCATTTGTATAACACATTTCTCATTTGCAAGCCCCTTTTCTTTTCCCCTCCAGTAAGGTGCTGAATGAGACATTTCTTTTAGTTTTGCATAACAAGGCCGCAGATTTATTTTTACATATTAAGAACCACTGCAAACAGATATTAAAATAGTTCCAAAAAATGTGGCGACTGCTCCTCGTCCTGCTTCCCCCTTTACCTCCATGTCCATTGCAGGCACAACTCCCCCAAGGCCTTCGAGTCTGAGAACCGCCTGCCCTTGCAGGTCTTTGCGGACTGGGGGAGAGCCGTTTGTTGGGGGGAAGTTGATCCCCAATTGCAACCGCCAGACACCCCCACCGTTTAGGCTCCCAGGAGGCGCTGTCTAGACTGGGCTAAGCCCCTTCCAGTTTAGCAATGGCTCATTTGTAGTCTTTGTCTTATCATAGGTTGCCACAAGCCGCCCCTGGTCGTCCTGCGACAACGACGTCCAGGCTCTGCCATAACTGTTGGGTGGGAGGGTGGGAAAACGAAATCCTCCGACGTTGACGGGCGCCCGGCTGCTGGAAGAGCTGCAAGTGCTTGTGTGCCGGGCGCCCGTCGCTTATGTACCCTGAGCTCCTCCCTCTTCTTTTGTTGCCCTTCGCGGGCTTTTGCAGGATTTTTGGCGCCTTTTCTTTCTTTGTCTCCTTTTGCCGCCCTCTCCCCTGCCCCTGAAGGGGGGAGGGCCGAGAGAGCGGAAGGAGGAAGGCCCCTGCCCCGGTTATCGGGGTGCCTCCTCCATTCCCTCCGGTCCCCGTTGTCACCTTCATAACCTGGGCATTTGTCCATTAGCTATGCCATTTGTATAACACATTTCTCATTTGCAAGCCCCTTTTCCTTTCCCCTCCAGTAAGGTGCTGCATGAGACATTTCTTTTAGTTTGGCATAACAAGGCCGCAGATTTATTTTTACATATAAACAACCACTGCAAACAGATATTAAAATAGTTCCAAAAAATGTGGCGACTGCTCCTCGTCCTGCTTCCCCCTTTACCTCCATGTCCATTGCAGGCACAACTCCCCCAAGGCCTTCGAGTCTGAGAACCGCCTGCCCTTGCAGGTCTTTGCGGTCTGGGGGAGCGCCGTTTGTTGGGGGGAAGTTGAGCCCCAATTGCAACCACCAGACACCCCCGCCGTTTAGGCTCCCAGGAGGCGCTGTCTAGACTGGGCTAAGCCCCTTCCGGTTTAGCAATGGCTCATTTGGAGTCTTTGTCTTATCATAGGTTGCCTTAACCCGCCACGCCAAAGGTGGGTTACCGCCCACCGTGGCTCCCTCCTTTCCTTGCTTATAATTCCAACAATTTGGTGCAGATATTCCAGAAAAACAAATCCATTCCCTGCTCAGACAAATGAACTCCATCTTTCAAGTAGTACTCCGTGTTTTTTAGATTGATCAAACCGTGTCTGATATGCTGAAAGCCTCTCCCTTTGCAAAACTTAGCCATAGCCCAATTCAACTTCCTCCTTGAATTCTCCATGGCCGCCTGACTCCCAGCGCCCCTCCATTCGTGCCTCGAGATGATTTCTGACCACACGATTTCGGTCTCCTCCATTTCGGCCGATAACTCCTGTAATGAAGACATCATTTCCCTGAGCAAGATCCCTCCTCCCCAGACTAGCCAAGTGGTTGCCACCGAGGTGCACCACCAAGACATCGGGCCTCCGATGTTCCCTCAGGAGTCTGCGCACGTGCCCGCGCAGCTGTGCCCATTTCATACCCGGTACTCCATACCATTGCACCTGGTATTCCCCGGCGGTCAACTCCTCCTGGTTGGCTGTCCAGCTTGTCCTGGCCCTTGATACAAACGAATGGCCCACCACCCAGCCGGACCGTCACCTTCCCTTCATCGATGCTACTGCGAGGAGATAGGAACCGTTAGTCTTACATTTTTTCAGGCCTGACATAACGCTTAAAACAACCAGACCTCCAGCCCCCAATCCGCTTGATTGCCTCTGCTCCCAGGCCCATTCCAGCCGCTGATGTGGCTGCCCCTATCCTGAAGGAATGCGTCCCGTAGACCCCCTTCGAGAACCCAGCCTCCCCCAGTGACATGTCCATCACCTTTCTAAATTGAAAAAGGCTTAACGCTGACCCATCGTTATGTACCAGAAAAGGGGCTTCCTCCCCCGTGCAAATCCTCCATTTTAAATACCTGTTTGCGCATCCTACTGGACAAACTGGGCTGTCCTGGGTACTCCCTAACATGATGCTTCTGCCTTTCCCTGTCTGATCGGTCTTGGATCTCCTCAGAAATATGTATAACCGCTCTCCTTGCACCCCAATGTCACAACTCCTAAGGTAACTTAAACCCTTACCCTTCTTGTTGGCTGGTACCAACTCGCTTACCCTTAACGCCCCAAAAAATGCCAGTGAAAAGGCTGCTGTGAACAATGCTTTTTCATACTCATCCCTACACACAACCGCTAAGCTCCTGATTATTTCGTGCAACTTGCCCACATCTATGGGCCGTCTCTCGTCAGGTTTACTTGTCACCTGCTTGGCCCAGCCCCTCATTGCCATGACAATGTAATGCTCTTTGGAGGGATCGGGCCTGCCCCCAAATTTATAGAAATGCGCAACCGCTGCCAGGTGATAGACCACCCAAGCTCTGGACCTTCCTTGTTGCGAACACCATCCTACAAAGGCCCGCACTGGCCTTTCCTTCTCGCTCTCGGGCAGGATGTTGTTTTGAAAGGCTATGAAGCGCTCCCAGCACCCTCAATATTTTCGCATTGTGCCTGGTGCAAGCGCCGTGTCGACCAGTGAGTTCAGATCTCCCCAACCAATCCCCACCATTGTGTCTGGAAGGGTGTCATCTTTGTGCTCGCCTCTGGGTGATTCTCCCGGAACTTTCCCCACTGTAAACGAGAAAGAGAATCAGCGGCAACATTCTTAACCCGGGGTATATGACGTGCCCGGACCTCTGTATTCAGCTGCAGCAACCACCTGGTTAGTTGCCTGAGTAGCCTCAGCGCCCTGCCATTCCTACTTGTACCCTGGTTGATAATCTGAATTACCGGTAGGTTGTCAGACCAAACAATCACCTTTTTGTCTTGCAATTGTTCTGGCCAGAGCTTGAATGCCACCACTATCGGGAACAATTCTAGTACTGTAATGTCCTTGGTGATCCCTTCTGCCTGCCATTGTGCCGGCCATGCCTGACCGCACCATCTCTTGCCCAAGATGGCCCCAAACCCTAGGGCCCGTGACGAGTCGGTGACCAGCTTCTGGCCATTCTCGTTCCCCAGATTATCTCTCCACATCAACACCCCGTTAAAGCAGTCCAAAAAGGTATTCCACATTTTAAGATCCTCTTTAACCTCCTTTCCTAGGCGCACATGCTGGCCCGCATGCTTCAAGCCCACCGTTTTCAGCTCTATGTTCCTAGCGAACACATTACCTGCCGCGATCACTCTGCCAGCAATTGCCTGCTAGGGACTGAAGCTCCTTCAACGTGGCTTTTTCCTTGCCCAACATCCCTGCAATTACCTCCTTCAACCTCATTACTTTCTCTCCAGACAGCCTGCATTCTCCTGCCACCTAGTCAATTTCAATACCCAAAAATGCCAATGTCATGACTGGACCAACAGTTTTCTCTTTTGCCAGTGGAACCCCAAACTCCTCCATCAACCCTTGAAACACCCCCATGAGCTCCTTGCAATCCTGTGTTCCCCTTCTCCCAATAAACAAGAAATCATCGAGGTAATGGAGTATCCCCCCGACCTTGGCTCTTTGCCTTACTGAAAATTCAAGGAATCGGCTGAACCTCTCAAAATAACCACAAGAAATTGCACACCCCATCGGTAAACATTCGTCATAGAAGTATTCCTGTAACACCTTGAACCCCAGCAAATGGTGGCTGTCCTTGTGAATGGTCAGCAAGCGGAACGCCGACTCGATGTCGGTCTTCCCCATTAGGGCCCCCTCACCTAACGCTTTCACCAATTCCACTGCATCCTCAAATGACGCATAATGAACCCTGCACTGGTCTTCTGAAATGCCATCATTCACTGATTCCCCCTCCGGAAAAGACAGGTGCTGTATCAATCTGTACTGCCCCACTTCCTTTTTTGGCACCAGACCCAAAGGGGACACTACCAAGTTTTCTAGTGGAGGTGCAGTGAAGGGACCTGCCACCCTCCCCAACTGCACTTCTTTTCCCACCTTCAGTGCCAAGACCTCAGGCATTGACAAAGCAGACTTCAAATTACCAGCCTCCCTCGGTCCAATTTGCCCGTTAAAAGGAATCTTAAAACCCCACCTGAAACCTTCCCACAACTTTGCATCACCCTTGTCACAATAAGCCTTCAGAAACGGAATCATAGCCTGTAAACGTATTGGCGTTGGTAGTTGCGTTTTAATCATGCTTGCTTTTTTCCTTGCTTTTTGTGTTGCCCTTTGCCTTACTCTCTCTGCTGGAGGAGCTGTGCCTCCCTGCGCTCGGGCCCTTCGTGTGCTTGAACCTCCATGAATTTCCGTATGTGCACTTCCCTTCAGCAAACAACCAACATTCTGGTAACTCCCCCTGGTAGCTGGCACGGTTATTCCAGGAAGAGTTCCCTCGAAAGGATCCCCTCCCCCTTGAGTAGGACCCCCTGCCCTTGCCCTGTGTTGCTCTCTCGCTTGCGACAGTCTCATCCACTGGCCTGGATGGGACCATTTTTGTGTCTATGTAACCTCCCACATCCACTTTGTCCCAGGTCATTGCTGGCCATACCTGCATTTTAAGTCTAAAACCCCCATCATAATTGATCCATGCATCTCCCCCAAGCTTCAAATACTGCTCGTGAATATACTGTTCGTACGCGATCAAAGCCACGCATTTTGTGGGAATTTTTCTAACATGATGGTGGCATACACCCTGAATGCCCTTAACCAGGTATGAATATTGAGCTCAATTTTTGGCTTCTCCCTCTCCTTCTCCCTTTCCCTCTCAGTTGGCTCACTGAAACCCTGTCCAGAGGGGACCATCCCTACCAACTCCAGAATATCCATGAATTCCTTCCTCCACACCCGTTCCTTGTATGCGAGAGGGATGTGCCAAGCCAGCACGTTAATCGCCACTCTGGCTGGAGCAAACCCTGGCATGGGCCTCCCATACATTGTGGTATTGTTAGCCTGCTCTTGCCCCTGCACCTGTTGAGGGGCCTCTGCCCCCCACCATGGCGTTCCCCCTATTTGGGGGGTATAAGCGATGCTTGTCCCCTGCGTCGCAGGACCTGCTCCCCCCGTCTGCCCCAGGTTCACCCCTACTACCGGCCCACTCGCCCCAATCATGGGCTGACTCCCCAACCGACCCTCCTGTTTCGGGACCACACCTCCTTTCTGAGGCCCTTTTCCCACTAGGTTCAAGGCATTAGTATTACAAAAAGGAATCTGTCCATTTACACCAGTCCCCCATGCTTCCATACATTCCTTGAACATACCTTTCACCATCTCCAAGGTGGTTGGACCCTCAGCTGCTACCGCCGGCGTGGCTACAGGTGCGCCGTGAGGACCTCCCATTGGCCTTGGAGCCTCAGTAGGGACAGGTGCCGGTGTGGCTTCAACCTCCTGCGCCCTCCCCTTTCCTTTAGGAGTGGCTTTCTGTTTTTGAGCCGCCACTGCCTGCTGCTGGTTGTCCTTTGCTCTCTTTGTCATCACCCTCTTCCTCTTGACCACCGGCTCGTCCTCCTCCTCGAGCTCCTCAATGTCCTGCCCCTCTCCCTCCTGGGAGTGCACTTCGACCCATGCGTCTTCCACGGGTGTTGGTGGAAACAAGAGTGGTGAAACCGACCTCTGGCTGCGCCCTGCCACTTCAGCTCCGGCCTGCGCTGCCATCTGCTGCATCCAACTGGTGCCATATTTGTCCCCAGCCCTCCTTGCCATGAGCAAGAATGCTTCCAGGTCATCCTTTTGCTGATCCTCGTGGCTTTTTCCTTGACCCTCCATGGCTCTTATTGCTAATGAAGCTCAAATTAATGGCAGTCTTATTTTATGGGCTTTCCGCCGAGCTCTGACGTTGCTCCGCTTAATGGTGTGACCTTCTTTGCTGCACCGGCGCTAAAAGCTGCCTCTTTGCGGCCTTCCGGTCTCCTTCTGTGTCGTGTTGTAAGCCTTCTTCGCTGCTGCTGGCTCACTACCGCTTGACCCCGCTGCCCGTAGCGACCAATCGAGTCTTACTTGACCCGACGTGATTTGAACACACAACCTTCTGATCTGGAGTCAGACGCGCTACCGTTGCGCCACAAGGTCCTCTCTGGTGCAGGGGCCGCTGTTGCTCCGCTGTGTGGGGGGACTTCCTATGCCTCCGGTGTTTGTGACGCCCCCTCGCAGCTTCCGAACGCTCTGTCGTAGGAGCCGCTGGTGCTCAGCTGCCCAGAGAAACTTCCCTTGCCTCTTGTGCTCGTGACTCCTCAGCGCAGCCGGCTCCGCGAGCTTTGCTTCCTCAGCCTCGCAGATGCGTTCGGCGCTGGTCCCGCCGCCTGTTTGTCCTGCTTTGACCGTCGCTTCTTCTGTTGTCCTCCGGCTGGGGCTCGCCTTCCTCCTGGGTCCCACGACGGCAAAGCGAAGTCCGACACAAAGCGAAAACTAAATCCTCCGACGTTGACGGGCGCCCGGCTGCTGGAAGAGCTGCAAGTGCTCGTGTGTCGGGCGCCTGTCGCTTATGTACCCTGAGCTCCTCCCTCTTCTTTTGTTGCCCTTCGCTGGCTTTTGCAGGCTTTTTGGCGCCCTTTCTTTCTTTGTCTCCTTTTGCTGCCCTCTCCCCTGCCCCTGAAGGGGGGAGGGCCGAGAAACGGAAGGAGGAAGGCCGCTGCCCCGGTTATCGGGGTGCCTCCTCCATTCCCTTCGGTCCCCGTTGTCACCTTCACTCAACGTACAAAAACCACAGGCTTTATACGCCAGCATGATATTTTAATGCTGGCGTAAAACCAATGGATTTCTACGGACTCCAACTGTGTTTCTAATCTGCTAAAAGAAGGTGTATTTCTTAGGAAACCACTGTAAATGCTGCCTGCCATTCATAAATAGCAGGCAGCATTTACAATGTTTGCACTGGAGTGCAGAAAGAAGGCGTAAAGTCAATTTTGCCTGTTTATACATCTTTTTTTGAACTAGTAGCACACAACTGCGTGCGTAACAGGTTTCCTCTGTGTAATGTACACTTTGAAGAAAATTACCTATATATTCACAGACAACTGAAGATGCACTTTTTAAGCTACTGTTACCCAAATATGTAACCATCAATATGTAGTCTTCTGTAATATGTACATCAATATGTATTCTTCTGTAAATTGAAAGGTTTTGTGTTATTTTAAATTTCACATGGTCTTGTGATTTCAAACTGCATTATTGTTATGCAAGGTTTTCATGTTTTTCCAATACTCTGAACAGCCTCCATGTACAGCAGGATCTGGGATGAGCAAGATTCTTAGCAAATAAAACACATTGGAGCTCATTTGACCTTAGTCTGTCATTTGGTAGCAGGGATACACGTAAGCGGCTTCCGCCATCAAATTCGGATTATTTGTCCGGCAGAGTGTAAATGTGCAGTACAAAAGGCGTTGTACACATTGTAAAACGCTGGGCAGGAAGCGTTTAGAATAGATCTCTAGCGAGTCTGCAGGTGGGCTGCATAGGGATCCCCAGCATTTGCGTCGGCAGGGAAAATGCACGCAGGCGCAAATGCTAGGACATTTGTATGGCGGAGATGAAGGGTGGTGGCAAAAACGCAAATTTCTCTCTTCCTCTCCGCCATACAAATTAATGAAAAGGGGGCATGACGTTAATAGAAGGCATACGCAACGCTTTTACGCCTTAGGTAGAAAGGTAGGTGGGTAGAAAATCATGTTAAGCTCATCAAATCGCCTCAGACAAGGGATCAAGGCGCTGGAAACAGATCTCAGTCGCGGGTCGCCAGTAAAAAGTCAAACTCTAGGGAACAGCCAGGTCTCCAAGTGTGTCTTGAAAATGAAGTGGCTAGTCTCATCCTGAATTGTAAAGGGTAAAGAGTTCCAGAGAGTAGAAGCTTTGACAGCAAAGCTATGGCCGCCCCATCTATGGACCACATTATAAGTTTGGTGGTCCGGAAATAAAGCTGCCGGTAGAGACCACAAGGATCCTGGCTGCCGGGAGTTCAGGCCCCTACCGGTAGGCTTTTCATTGAAGCACCGGCAGCATTACCAACAGTGCCGGTGCTTCAGGTTTCCCATTCCTATGGAGTCCATGGAAATGGGGAATAACCGTACTTCAGCCACTTATGATATCCCAGTAGCACTGGGATGTCAGGCGGCGCTAACGGTGTTAGCGGCAACTCGCCGGTAGCACCGGCGTGTTACCCGCCAACCTCGTAATGAGGCCCATGTCTCTTGAATTTAGGAATGGTCAGGAATTTAGCACAGGTGGAGCAAAGATGTCGTCCAGGAACATCCTGAGGGAAATGGGTCCTTGTTTAAGATGAAGCCGTTTTGTAATAAGCTTTATGAGTTAGGCACAAGGCTTTAAATTCCACTCTTTTAGCCACAGGAAGCCAATGCAAAGAGAAGAGGAAATAGGATCGTATTTCCTAAAGTGGAAAATGAACCCTACAGCCGCATTTTGGATACATTGGCCCTCATTACGACCCTGGCGGAAATCGAAAAACGATGGCGGAAATGCAATACCGCCATCGAATAGCGCTCGGTGCGACTATGACCCGTCACCGCAAAGTACGAAGCCATTAGCGACACCGTAGTGAACGCCAACGCTAACTGCACCAAGCACGCGCGCGCGCGCCATGCCAAACCGCAAACACCACCATGGTGCAACGGTACGCCAATTCCGACCCTAGCGGACATGCACCTAACGCCATCAGGCATGGCGTAATGTACCATTCCGCCATGGCGAGAAGTACGGCATCGCGAATCAACCGTAAACGGCCCCGCTGAGTGCCTGTACACCGCTCCCTGCCCACAAAGTACAACTCCCCGTAGGTGCAATGAAGCCACAATGCAACCATTGAAATGTACAAGTCACCCATGCATGCCAACGAACAAAAGAAACACAACAGGGGCCAATGGGAGCTGCAGGGCACAGATGGCACGAATACACAAGCCATCCCAATGGACATGACCACAGTCCCCCACCAAGAAACGCACGCAAACACAGGCACCTGTGACCAGCAATATTCCGAAAATCACATCATTCCACCAGTCCACCTGGCTGACCGGCATCTGTTACACAAAACCCAATCCCCCGCCCCTGAGCATGACAACATTCAAACTGTCATATTGGCAGCCCCCATCCCTGACCTCACTGGGCTTCGTAGGCAAACGCGCCCAGTACAGTACCACGCAACTAAACCCCGAAGCCGGAACCCGATGCAGATCTCCTCACAATACATCGCCCCCCAAATTGGCATATGCCACATCACTTGCAAAGAAAAACGCTACACGGGCCAAATCCGAATAGAAATTTAATGCACATCAAAATCACCAAGCCCATACAGCCATCAGGCCATGAACTCCAAAACACCAATCACCATTGTGGGCTGCTTCCGCAAGAAATGACCAGCCACTACCTGTGTGTCGCCCTGTTCCCCCATGGTACACAGAGCCACAATCACGTACGAAAAGGCAACATGGAAGCGCACAGAACCGCAGGCCCGTCCCAATGGGGAGGCACTAGTCCAGCTGAAAGGCCGAAATGTTGCTCCGAGCCACCAGTACTGCGTAAGGGCATGTGGCCCATTGGCGATCGTCCCATAAGATCATAATGCTGCTCCACTGATTAACACGAAGCAGCAGGTGTCGGGAGTAAAATCCATCTGCAGGAGTGGCATACAGATGGCAGTGGCAAAAGGGGAGGAGATACCCGTCAACCAAAAGAAAAGAAAAAGAACAGAATGGCCATCAGAACTACATTCCAACTACTCACTTCAATGATCACACGAAATCCACAGCCATATGCATGCTAGCCCAACCAAAAGGATCATCACCACCCCAAAACCACTTGCGACTCATAACCATCTATATCGAGGTGCAAACACCATCACAAACGAGTGTACCTGTGCATGCGTCTGTCAAAACAGATTCCATCAGATGGGAATGTTAACGTGCATGGACACAAGTGTCTGAGGGCGCCTCGAGACAGGGAGGGCTCAACAAGGCCAGATGGACGATGGTCCCACAATGGCAGCCCTGCATCACCTAGCGTAGGGGAGGCGGATAGATCCCAAGAAGCCCTGTACATGGCAAACTCTGTATCAAATCACCTGCCCATGCATCCATCCATCATTCCCTCATCCCGGGATCAAAATGCCTGATTAATTACTCACATAACATTAGAAACATCCATTGAGTCCGTGCGTTATGCAGCCTGCTAAATCCACAGTGCCCCAGCCCGTAATTCCAGTGTTGTGAAGTAACATGTTTTTGGGAACGGACGGCCTCATCGCCCACGTAGCTATTGCGCATCCCAAACTATTCATATCAATCATTGCTCCCTCGCCATGGGCCCTGTCTCAAGGACATAGAACAATAGAACGTTACATTTGCAGTCAGACCTGTGGGCATCTCCTCGCCGCTAGCTGGAAACCGAAAGCGCCGCCCCTCGAATTCCTCATTTGCAACATCACGTCGAAAAGGCATCTGTGGCCGTTTGAAATCACTAATTATTCCATCGAGTGCGGCTGTGTGTGAAAATGGCAACTGCCTTCACCCACGAATGGGACGCCCCGCCCGTCGTTGAACCTCGGTGCAGTGATGCATGAGGGTCCACCGTTACTCGAGTACTACGTTCCACTGACCCCTCACAAGTCAGTTCGCGACTGCACAGATAGTATGTGAAACAATGGGACCACAGCAGAATGAACATATCAACCAATCTTACACGGCCATCGGGTACAAATACATGATTGCAATAGCAAGATACAATTCCCCGAATTGCAGCGTTGTGCGCGGGACGTGCTCGGCCAAAGGGGAGAGCAGTTTGCACAGGTGGAATCAATCACCACAGGTGGAGGCCATACAGCCTGAAAACACATAAATTGCACAGCCAGTCTCCTCCCACAACCACACCCACTCCGAAATGCTACCGGCAGGACTCGCGATGTTGGCCCTGGGGGACCTGATAGCACTGCAAGCGCTCCGACTCCAAGAAGAAGACGAACATCAACTACAACCAGCCGCACGGAGGAGACGCAGGAGGAGGAGGAGGCCAAGGCAGGGCCAGCAAGGGCTGCCAGCACAGCCACTACCACCACGCAGGCAGCCCGCAATCCCACGCCTCCGAGCACATCCGTTCAACCTCACTGATGAGCAGATCCACACCCTCTACCGTCTGGACCGGGACACCATAACCGCCATTGTGGACATGACACAGGCTGACCTTGTCAGCATGATAGATAGCCCAACCGCCATCCCACCCCTACTGAAGGTGGTGTCTGTACTCCACTTCCTGGCCACAGGCACCTACCAGCACACAGTCGGACAGTTGCATGGCATTTCTCAGCCACTGTTCTCACGGACACTATTGCAAGTGCTCGATGCCCTCCTGAAGCACGCAGACGACTACATCTCTCTACCACGCTCGGAGCAGGAAATAACCAACACAAAAGTGGGATTCCATGCACTTGCCGGCATACCGGGTTGCATTGGTGCCATCGACTGCACCCATGTTGAATTGGTCATCCCACATGCCATGGAGGCCCAGTACCGCAACCGAAAACAATTTCATTCCCTGAATGTACAGATGGTGTGTGACTCCAACAGGATCATTACACATTGTTGTGCCCGATTCCCTGGATCAACCCATGATTCGATGGTCCTGAGGAACTCTACAATACCACGCTACATGGAGCGACACGCAGGGAACAGATCCTGGCTACTCGGTGAGTCTCATTACATGCATGATGATGTGGGGTATGTGAATTGGCATTGACCTGCCAGGAAGGGGGGGGGGGTGTGCGTACGTATCAATGGCATTCCACATCATACGTTTCTCGTCCACATACAGGTGATGCTGGATATCCACTGAAGAGATGGCTCCTCACACCAGTCCGGAACCCACGGGACCAGCATGAGGAGGACTACAACCATGCCCACTCACGTACCCGTGTAGTCATTGAACAGGCATTCGGCCTACTGAAGACCCGTTTCCGCTGCCTCAGCAGGTCTGGCGGGGCACTCCTGTACCGCCATGAGAAGGTTGCAAAGATGGTGATGGCATGTGTCATGCTCCACAACATGTGCGTACGTAGAAATGTGCCCATGCCCCCTGACGCAGAACTGCAAGCACCTGATGATGGTCATGATGAGGGTGGGGATGTGGCAGCACCTCATGGAGTCTGCGAGGCACCGGAGGCCCGTGACATTCGTCAGCATCTCATTGATGTATGCTTCTAGCACTCACGCCTGGTGGCTGATACATGGACACGGGACTCGTGGCACTGTGTGTGTCTGGGACATGCACAATATGGACTGTACGCCTATGATGGCCTAGTACACAAAGATCAATGTCCACACATCTCATTGGTTGATCGTGCATTGTTTATGGCATATGTGATATCATGTTGAACACCCTATCGACCCGCCACCCAAGTGAGCCCAACACACCCCCTCCACCCTCCTACCTCCCCCCGAACACCAGTGTCCAAAGATGCTCATTGTCAGTGGCCAGACGCTATTGCAAGCCCCCTCTCCGGGTATCAGGGGCACCCCTGCCTGTGGAGCGCAGGTTCCTCCCAGATCTACGTTGGGGGCTGCCCTGGACGGAACTTGCAACGGATGATGTGTCTGCCTGCTCACGTCCATGCATGTCCCTAAGGGTTTGCGAGAGCTCAGTGAGCACACGGCGCACTGCGGCAAGTTCGGCACATACGTCTTTGGACGTCGCATGCAGTTCCCCCCTCAGGCTCTCGGTGCTTCTCTCCATTTGGACTCTCAGGCTCTCGGTGCTACTCTCCATTTGGACTCTCAGGCTCTCGGTGCTACTCTCCATTTGGACTCTCAGGCTCTCGGTGCTACTCTCCATTTGTGCCCTTAGCGTCTCTGTACCTCTCTCCATTTCTGCCCTAAGTGTCTCAGTTGATGTTTCTATGTCTGCCTTAGTGCCCCCACATTCATCGGCATGGTCCTTGAGGAGTGTGGCCAGTTGCTGCTGTTGTTCGATCAACTGGTCGAGGGACTGTTGCCTCTGCTGGGCCATGGCCATTTGCGGGGGTGTCACAGAGGGGCTGTTGTCCTCATGTTGCCTTGCCACAGGGCTTGTGGGGGATGGCCAGTCGTCGTCTGGTGGGTGCCCCTGCGTGGTATCCTCATGTTGTACGGGATGGAACAGACAGGGGGATTGGGACAGGTCATGGATGGATCTGACTTCGGCATCCCCGTTTTCTGTGTCCGAGCATGCTGCCATCAATGGGGTGTCACCTATGGTGCTGCTGCCACCAGAGGCAGTGCCTTCTGTGGCATCCATTGGGGGGACCTGTGGTGGTGGTGTTGTGGGCATGCTGGCTGCTGGGGTGCCTGTTGATGTTCCCTCCTCTGTGCTGCCACCTGATTTGTGCTGCTGCCGTGTCTTGATGCGTGCAGCTGAGGTGGAGGGTCTCTGGCCGTTGGTCTTGGCCCTCTTTGCAGGTGTGCTGGTAGGGGTGTCCTGTAGCTCGTCGTTTGGATCGGACCCTGTGGTGGAGTAAAGGAGGGCGAGGGTTATTGATGGGTCTGTGGGAATTGGAATGGCATTGTATCACATGCATTGGGGTGGTACCTGAGGGTGATTTGGGTCGGGGCCTTGGAGGTGCTTTGATTTGTGTGTGGAGTGAGGGTGCAGTTGTCTGGCAGCCTGCAGTTAGGGTGTGCCTGCTGCACGTGTAGTGCGTGTATTAGGGGTTTTTAATTATTTATGTATTTATTGTGGGTTTTAACGTGCGCTTGCAGGCCGATGTGTGTGGACGTTCTCCTGGACATGTGTTTCTGTTGCACTATGTGGACGCATGGTACTTCACATGGATGGACTGTGTGGATTTGGCATTGTTTTATCTGGCCCACCTACCTGATTCTTCGGATGTCTGCACTCCTTTCTCCATCCCTCCGACTCCCTCTATGCTCTCCATTCCGATGGTGGAGGCACAGATTTCTTCCCAGGGGGTCAACTTGATGGGTGATTCAGGACCTCCCCCGGTGGCTGTGGCAATGTTGCGGTTGGCAGAGAGTATGCTGCGGACGCGTATCCGCAGGTCGTCCCATCGCTTGCGGCATTGCTGTGGGGTGCGGGGTGCGGTCCCCACCGCACTTACCCGCTGTGCCACCAGAGCCCATATGGCCTTCTTGTTTGCAAGTGCCGTTCTGGTCATTTGCGTGGAGAAGTCGACGGCAGCATTTGCCTGGAGGGTCTCTGTTAGCACGGTGAGTTCCTCACGGGAGAAGTGGACCTGCCGCTTGCGGTCGCACGCTTTCTTCGCTACTTTTCCCATTTTTCTTGGTTTCGCTAGGGTGGTTGACGGGTTGGGGTGTGTTTCAGGGTAGTGATTTTAGTGGTTGTGTGGTTTTAGTGTATTTATAGGTGTACGCCGGGATGTTTCCCGTTCCGGGCCCATGTTTTAACTTCCGTTTCCGTATATTTCCGGCCACCGTACTTTCCGGTAGGCGCACACTGCGGTGACCGCTAAGAGGGGTGGCGGTATTGCACCTAGGGCGCCGTACGGCGGCGGTGTGGGCCGTTTTGGGGTCATTTCCGCCATCGCGGACTTTGCCCTTCCGCCATGCCGTGGTGCTCGTGCCCGATGGGTCGGAATGGGCCGCACTTTGCTCCTTCGTGCAATGGCGGAAACGCTATTTACGCTGTGGCGCTCCGGTCAGTCGCTTTCCGCCAGGGTCGTAATGAAGGCCATTGTAATTTAGAAGGAGATTTCTTTGGGAGTCCCCGTTAGGCACCATTGCATTTCAAGGCGACTGGAAATAAAAGCAATCATACGCTGCACTTTCTCAGAGAACGAGAAATAGCTCAGCAAGCCCTTCAGAGTTTTTAATTGAAAGAGCACATTGCTAATTTGTCCCTCTGAGGACAATCCAGGCTCTAACCAGACTCCAAGATTAAGTACTGAAAAAGAAGGTTTGGGACAGGATCCCAGCGCAGAGGGCCAGAAATCCCACTTTCCACACATTCATTTTATTTAGATTACAAATAAGTGATTCGGTTTTTTGCCTTCCATTAACGTTCCGTCCCAATGAAAATGATCTCCACTAGAAACATCATTTATCTTACCTTTAAATTGACGGCCATCATGCTCTGCTTGCAATGCGGGCAGGTTTCTTCCCGGAATTTGCAATGGTACTCCAGGTGGCCGGTGACATCTTTCCTGAGTATTTTCTCATGACACCCGTCATTGGGGCACTTGGTTATTTCACACAAGCACTGCTTGAGATGGTCCTGTGGGAAGCAAGACGAAAACATGTTTAGAGCCTTGCATCTGGTGCCATTCCTTTCTAGAAAAAGAGATACAAGGTCATTTAAAAAATGTGAATAACGTTGGAGGGTCAAACTGTTGCAATGGGGTTAGAGTCAAACATCAACCAAATGCAATAATTATCCCGATTTTGCTAAAAAATGTCTGCAAGTTAAAAGATATGGAACTGCAAAAGGTATATACTGAGGTATCCCTCTGTTGGTCTTAGGAATGAATTCATGCGAATCCGATTCAACCTATGGCCCACGAAAGATATAATGGCCAAACGTAAAACAATTAATCAGAATGCGTAGGTTGTGTCGGACTCTGACTGAAAAAGAGACCCTGAAACATTTACTGGCTGAATGTGCTGGCCTATTTGGGTATAGGGTACATTAATTCAAACACATCTTAAAAGCCTATAGAGATATTGATTCTGACATATGGTTGATGATCCATGGCGGGTATCTCTCAGGGTGAGAATTGCTGCAGTAGGGTTCCTACATGCCTTGAATTTGGAAGCGTCATGATTCTGTTAATGATAAAGAATTACTAAACAGTGATCACACTCATTTCTTTCTTTTGTGCTCCCTTCTCGTAGCCCTTTCCTCTTTTAAATGGTATGACTTATTTAAATTTGGAAGAAATATGATTTGTTTTACATGTTGTTTGATAAGTATGTATGATGTATCATTTTATTGATTGAATGTAAACATTTATGTTAACATTTGTTTTTTGTGTATATAAATATTGCAAAGTTGGAAAAATGTCTGCTATAAAATTAAATTTAAAAAAAAGAATAACGTTGGAGAAGCACAAGGCAGATCTGAATTGAAAGGGTAAATGGAATGCAGGTAGAGACCGTCTACTTTTGCACTTGCATGCAAGTTGGTTTCCCGCAGGCAATTGGAAACATTTGTCCCGGGAGGATAGCTCAGCGGCAACGGCCCACCTTGGAAGCAAAACGACAAGAAGCAACACAGGTTCAATCGCGGGTCCTCGCTTAGAAACCTCTGGGTGTTTAAGCGCGTTATAAATACGCAACTAAAACACAAAAAAAAATACGCAACTAAAAAATAAACAATTCCTGTAACAGCGCCTCGATGCCCGAGGGCTGTGTGAGCACTTTAAAAATGCAATAATTAAATTAATTAAATTTGCAGTACAAAATGTGAAAGCGCAGTGTTAGATCCTCAGTGCTTGAATGTCAGCATTAACATGGCATGTTGGCGTTAACGCCTTTTTTTGTCGGGTAGAGTGGTTAGGCACGCACCACGAATAAAAGATTCATTCCGTGCTTGAGGCCCGCCTGACAGAAAAAGCGATATGCCGCGGCTCAAAAGAAAAGGTGTTCAGATGATTGTTCATGTGTAATGCATGCATGAAACACCCTAATCCGAGGTACCAGAAAAGTATATGTTCAGTGCAAATTGCATGAAGGAGACTGCCCAACTGTAGCACCTACATGCTGTTCGGTCTCCTCAATGGAATTTTAATTATTTGCAAAATGGATTGCAAAACCAAAGTGTAAAAACATGCAAAATCGCGGTGACGTCTTGTTTTTGCACTATTTTGAAACTGTAAATACTGCCTCCTATTTACGCTTGCCACTGTGGGTGTCGGGATGTCCTAGAAGTGGGTCCTGGAAAGACAGCCCAGCTAATATCGGCTTAAGTCACAGTTTAAAGTGGGCATGGGCAATGTTTCTACTTCCACAGGCAGTTATGTAATCCTAAAAAGGCCTCCAGGTCTGGATTTGAGGGGCCTCACCACATTACATGGCTGTCTGTCTTGCGCATCAAAGTACTTAATCTATCAGGTGATAATGCACCAGAGGCCCGCTTGGTTCTCAAACCGCCTAAAATGATTTCTTCTTCGCAATTTTTTCCTTGTATTTTAAACTAAAACTCCTCCCCAAAGCTGGAATAACTAAACATCGCTATATGCCTTCGTCAGACCTAGTTACCTCAAGCTGATGGGTAATATCCCTGTAGCGCTTAAAGGAGTGACTTTTGCCTGGCTTGGGCCCATCTCTATTAACACTGGTTTCCTTCTCGCATCAGGTGTATTTTACTGGAAAATGTATTTCACAGCCAAAAAACTGTCCCTCTAAACACGTATGCATATGTATCAGATGTATAAAGTACTAACCTTTCTGTGAAGCAATGAAGCGCTACATCAAGGGCATTTACTCAGGGAGTTACAAGTAGGGTTCAGAGTAGCAAAGAAGCAGGAATGGGCACGGGGAGCAGTGGAGTCACAGAGTTCCAGAGGGGGTGGAGCTGGCAACAGTAGACTGATCAGTGATTGGTGAGATGTTCTTGGAAGAGTAGTCTTCAAGTACTTCCTGAAGTTTAGGATGGAGGGGGCTAATCTTGACTGAATTGGTCGCTCATTCCGGAGACCGGGTGAGTAGCAGGAAACTGATTGTTTCCTCTTTTTCTTTTCCTCTTGCAGGCCTTTGTTTCAAGTCTAGCAAAGTCATGTCTTCTGGTGATGCACTGGCCTCCAGAGATGGTCAGTTACCAAAACATGTAGAGTGCTTTTATGGTTGTGACTGATTTGTGGATGATGCAGGCTATTGTGAACATGATTCGTGCTTGAAGTGGTACCCAGTACAACTCCTTGAGGATGGGGGTGATTTGATTGCATTTTCTTTGTACTCAAATAAGGCATGCTGCTATATTCTGGAGGTCTTTACGAGTAAAAATAATGATTTGGACCAGTCTGTGACAACTATGGCGAGTTTCCTAGTTGTGATTCAAAAAAGAACTTGTTTTATATTTGTATGCAAGATCTTGTCTCCAATCACTGCGACTGGCCAGTGTCGGATTTATGTTATAAAAAAAGACAAAAGAGACACTTGGTGCGCTTCAATTTAGTAAATTAATTTATACATCAGTTGGTAGTTGTACAGTCTTGTGTCTTGCCAATTTTTGATTGCACTTAATTCTGTATTATTTTCGTACAGTTCCTTATTTTTGCTTTGCTCTGTATTACATTCATACAGAGTGTTTCCACAACAATATTTCTTATATTTTGAAACTCCAATGTTCACACTTAAGTCTCTGTTTTATTTGTATACAGAGTGTTATTGATTGCCAACTAATGCCAGAATTTGTAGTTTAACAAAATTATGATCACTTGGCTCCTTCAGTTATTGCCATTTGACATTGTATCCACCTCTTCACTCCCTCAACACGTGCTTCTCCGTCCTATCAGACGGTTCATCAGGAGGGTTTATTAGTTTGCCTTCGTGATCTATTCATGTGTATTTAGGGATCAAGAAAAGAAAATAGAATGAAATACTAATTTGTTGAAATGTTGTGCTCTGTATACATCCGACAGTTATAATTTGCATTTAGCACTTAACTTAAATGTACTTACTTCAAAAATATCAAAACATTCCATCAAGATATATTCTTTCTCTTTAAGAGTAGCCCGTGTGGCATCTGGAACCTTTGTGAGTAGGGTGTTGATATCGTCCAGTGGGAGAGGACTTGGGCTTGGATAACTGTTCTGACACTTGGGGCCGGGAAAGGCTTGACTTTTCAGAGGAACACAAGCTGGAATCATGCTGCCTGTGTCTTCTTGCCAGTGTGTTTTTTGAAAGAGAGGCCATGGTCAATGGTAAAGCCAAGATATTTTACACTGGGTGAGAGTTGAGATAGGAATCCATTGAGCTTCATGCAAGTCATCCAATTCTGGTTTAGGGCATCCTTGGTGGTGTTACCTAGGAGAGTGCATTTGGTCCTTGTAAGGTTTAATTACAGATACATGATTGACAGCCAGGCTTGGATGAGGGAAAGACAGTGCTTGAGTCAAAGGATGTTGTTGATGCAATTGAGTTTTATGAACAGCTTCGTGCATTGGTGTATAACGTTGTCAGTGTTGGCGGCGAGTTTGCCAAGAAGTTTCATGAAGAGGTTGAAGACGACAGGGGACAGGATGATGCTTTGTGGAACTCTGCCGGTTATTCTGTGGTGCTGGGATCTGTTGGGGTTCATCTGGATGGAGTGGTCTCTGTTGGAGTGCTAGGATCCAGTCCTGGATCCAGACTTAGATGTCCAGTGCATACTTGAAACTCAAGCCCTCCAAGACCAAATACCTACTCCTCACTAACACCGAAACCCAGACATACAGACCTGGCTATCAACCATGAACTATAAGGGCTTCACACCCAAGCTCAGCTCAACGGGTTCCACATCGAAAAACAGCTCTCCTTCAAGACACACATAGCTAAGAAAACTCAGACAGCTTGGTTTCAGCTCTACCTCCTGCGGAAAGTCGAGCCCTTCCTCCCTGCAGACAGCTTTAGATCCACCGTTCAAGTACAGGTCCTCTCCCACCTGTATGGGGACAATGCACTCCTCGAAGGCCTCCTGTTGTCTTCCCCTTCCACCCCTGAGAAGTGTCCTACATGCAGCCACACACCTCATCAAGGGTCTACTCAGATACAACCACATCACCCCAGCCCTCATCGACCTTCACTGGCTCCCACTGCACGCACAAATCACCTTTAAGTCATGCTGCATCATCTATAAGGCAGTTTCCCTCAAGTCACCCAGCTACCTCACAGAGAAACTCAGTATCTCCGGTGGACAGCACACCAGAAGAAGCCAGGTCACATGCAGACTTGAAATCTGCCACTGCATAAAGGAAAAGACCAGAAAACAAGCCTTCTCTGCCTACACTCAATGACTATGGAACCTCCTCCTAGTCAGCAGCAGACTCGCCCCCATGCTCCAACAATTCAGAATCCCTTGTGCCACCTGATTCGCTAGATGCCACCCACCTGCTCCTCCCCACCACCCGGTACAGCTGTACCCCTCCTCTGTGCCCCTATGTATCCTACCCCCACTTTATATCTGTTCTGTTGCCTCTGAAAGCTCTCTGTTATGCATGTGTACGGTTGTATACCTCTGTAAAATGCTCTGTTATGTATATGTATTGTTGTATACCCCTGTAAATTGCTCCATTGCTACTCGAAGCTAGGTCCATGCTCAATTAATGCCATAATAGTATTAATAATAATAAGAGCTGATCTACTAAGGACTGTTCCATTGAAGTCCTTGCAAATTCTGAGGATGTTGAGGAGGGCTTCATGGTCCACAGTATCAAAAGTGACAGAGGTTGTGCAGGATAGGTAAACAGAGGTCTCTTTTGTCCAGGATGTTTAGAGCATTACCAATAACTTGGATGGTGGTGGTCCCTGTGCTGCATCGAGGTCGGAAACCAGGTTGGTGGTCTTGTGGGAGATTGTGCAACTGGATGGTGTGGTGGTTCAGAAAAAGGACGCAGACTCTTGTAGGGCATCTTTAGAATGACTATTACATGATGATATGGTGCAAACCAAACTATCCTTATTTCTATGGGGTATTCCCTACCTACTTTACTAACTAAGGTGCTTGTCAGTCGTCTTGAAATGTCCAAAAAGAATGAGGCCACTGATCAAAAACAAATGCTATCCAACCCTACCACTAAGTTGAACTAAAAATAAATAAATAAAT
Source organism: Ambystoma mexicanum (assembly GCF_040938575.1). Lineage (NCBI taxonomy): Eukaryota > Metazoa > Chordata > Amphibia > Caudata > Ambystomatidae > Ambystoma > Ambystoma mexicanum. Next base: position 964,561,935 of record NC_090928.1, on the reverse strand, counting down.
AAAATAAAAAAGGAATAAGGTCAGGAGGTCTCCCTTCTACTAAGAGGTGTTTCTCATACTGTTCTCTTTAGTCTTTTAAACTCCAGTTCAATCTGTAATTTTCAAATAGTCTTTCATGACTCCTCGTATTAGCTCATACATCTCACTCAACAGGCTCTTGCTGCTCCCTTTCTTTCATGCAATGACTTTCCTCAAGTCTGGTCAGTACCTTGTGTTAACCTTGAAAGGGTTTGCATATTCAGGCAAATTGGCAGTCTCTATGGGACTCTTAGGTTTATTGTCAGTATATTTCCACTTTCTTGCCTCTATATTCACTTGTCAGTTATTTGAGAAGGCTTTCCTTCTGCTCCTCACCTATTGCTGTTCTTATGTACCATTCATTCACTTCACACATAGGGTTAATTTCCCTTCTTTCCAGGATAATATTGTACTTTCTTGTAAGTTGTTTATCATAAAGGCCTCCCAGCCTTTCTCACTTTCTTTGAAGTGAGTTTTAAACTCTCTTTTAGCTCTCTTTCTCTCCCTTTTAGGATTAGTTATTATCCTCTCTCAGTTATATAGGCAGTTTACGTTTTGAAACAACTCATTTTCTTGTTGAGCTCTATTGGTTTCCCTTTTAAGGTGGGTTATGCTTCCCTTTCCTTCACCCAAGCAGTTCAAGTTCATCAGATTAACTGTCTAATTTTTCTCGTTTCTACTGGGACGAGTTTTGGTGTTCTTATAATAATTCCCACCTTGGTTCCCTGTTACCTTCTCGTTCAGGTGGCAACGTATCGGGGTTGCATACAGTCCAGGTCTCTCCGGCCATTCTCTTTTGTTCGTCTCCTTGCTGGCGTCTCTGCCTGACGTGGCTCGTCCCCTCTCCCAGCTTCAGTATTCCACGCTGGGGAACTGCGTCAGCTGTAGCAGTCTCCCCTTGGCGGTCTCTTCACGGTTGTCCGGGCAGCCTGTCCACCACAGTAATCTCTTGGTCACACCACCACCGGTAAGCCGGCTCCACCCGGTTCGGTGTCTCATCTCCTTCGATCTCCATGCAGCTCACTTTGGTATTGCTGGGGCCAAGCAATGTTTGACTTTGTTGGCTCCTCATTCGTTCACGGCCCTGCCTCCAGACAGCGTAACGTTACCAGGGGGCTTCCCCTGCTTCACCATGCGCTCCTCTCTTCTCGCACTCTCTTTCCTCTCCAGGGTTAACAAACACTCTTTAAATCCACTAATCTCAGTGGATATAGGTTTTTCTGTTAAAGAGCCAGCTACTCTTTTCTCTTGTTAGTTCGTCAAGCCTTTAAAATAGGAAGTATTGGATAAGGGAGACAGTACCATATATGCCATTATATGACTTGGCTTTGGGAGCTCCTCACAGGAACGGAAGCCCTTGTCCCCCAAGGAGGAGACTCTGCCGGTGAAGTCTCACCTGTCTCAATCCCAAAGGAGGGTGTTGCAGAGCAGGCTCACCTCCCTAGCCTCACAGTGAGGGGCTCCCCCTTGGGGAGAAGTGACAAGTTCCCTCGATTCGTCACAATGGCGAAAGGCTTTTCAATCACTTTGTACAGAAAGGGTAGATGCATTAATGGGGCAATAGTTGGCCAGGCTCATCTGTGATGAGTGTGGATTTCTTCTGCAGGGTAAGAATCCCATCTGCCTTGTGTTCTGTGCTTCTGGCAAGGTGCCTTGTGTTTAGGATGCGTTGATATTGAGCAGTGGTGCGAGTGCCGCATCTGTGATGAAATTCACAGTGGAGGATTTCAAAGTTGTAGGTGGGAGTTTTTGAGGGCTGCATGAGTGTTGCTCAGGTCTTCTGCAGTAAGGGCAGTGTTGATATGTCACCCATTGCTTATCTTTTCTAGGAAACAATACACCTTCATCTTGCGATCTGCAGCTGACAAGCAAAAGCTTTGGCTTACTTAACTGAGTGCAAAAATAATGACTCTCACTGCAGATGCACTTACACAAAAGAAAATGTAGACAATGTATTAATACTAATAAAAGTTAAGCTTTTAAACTCAGGATATGATATTATAGGTTTTTTGTAACGCGCTTAATACCCAGAGGTTTCTAAGCGCGGAACCGGTGATCGAACCTGTGGTGCTCCGTGTTGTCTTGCTTCAAAGGCAAGCACATTGCCCCTGAGCTATCCTCCCAAGACTGGATGGAACATTCTGCAAAAAATGAATCCAAGTAATATGACTGAGTCAGAAAGCAATTCAGTGAGAGAAAGCAACAGGACTGTTGTGCACATTAATAGGATGTTAGATTCCACCACGCTTCTTGGCGCTGCTGGATCAACAACATATTTCTCATTTTAACTGGTCCCATCAGATAATTGGCAGATGGCATTTTTTTATTGATTCCATAAAATTGTTAACCAACATTTAGGTTATGTAACAAAACATGAACCTCAGACTAGAAATCGATATTTCTAGGCAATATGCTTTTTGCCCCCAGATAGCATAGCACAAATATTATCAATGCATTTGTGTGACATTCATTATCCTCATCAATGATTCACCAGCATCATGGTAAAATAATTCACAAGTTTCGGGTGGTCTGTCACAGTTTGGTGGCAGTCTGGAATGACAATGCTCATTTCTGTTTTGCCCATTCTCAATCTCATTTCCTTGTAGAGTAGATGGCAGTGGCAACATCTATTCAAAAGGTATAAAGGAGGAATTATATTTTGTGTTTATTTGTGGGGTTGAGGGATATGGTACTGCAGGGCTGTAGGTCACATAAGTAACTTCGTTTGTGTGCTGTGACGAATCCCAGGATGTCGTCACTGCTTCCATAGGAGCAGCCCCATCCCATGAGGCCAGGGAGGTGAGACTGCTAACCGATAGTCTCTCTGGGGGTGGTACTCAGTGGGTGGATCTCATGAGAGGGGACATCCACCTATAGGATCAGTGATGACTATCATGGGAGAATGCGGTATCCGCCTAACACCTACACCTCTCCTTCACCCCCATTCTAGCCACCCCTACCCTCCTATCCCATATACTTCTATAACATGCAAGAAGTAGAAAGGACTGAGACAAGGATGAATAGGGATTGCTATCGTAAAGTTCCAAGGCAAGAAACTGTGACAAGAAGAGGTGCGGATCCACATGGATCAATCTGAGGAACTTGCATGAACGGTCTAGTTTCCAACTACAGGCCATACTGGAAACCAACATAAAACTGACAATGGACTCACCCGGGAGGCAGATCCTCCCTGGAGGAACCAAGAGCAGGGCAGATGCTCACTGCAAAAACACGAAGGAGGAGACCGAACGCCAGAAGACAAGAGGTAAGGTCTCCCGTGGACACGCAAAGAGACAGAAAACCGAAAGGTTGGCTGGGGAGAACACCAGCAGTGCAGCACTGCAGGACCACACAGTCTGGCAGAGAGACACACGCCCAACAGGGTCAGAAGCCATGGAGCCAAAGCAGCATGCTGGAAAGAGCAGCAGAGCGTGGGCTAGCAGGAGGGACAGACAGGGAAGCCCATGACCAACCGGAGGGCTGCAGCCAAGACCCTAAAGGTATTTAGGTGGCTGAACCTATGGTTGGGGGTTCCAAAGGGTGCAAGGAGCCCTAAAGACAACAGTGCATGGATAATGGGGAAGGAGGATTACCCTTATGGGAAATTAACAAGATTATCATTAAAACACTATAACGAGAAGAGTAGGGTCTGGGATCCCTACAGGAGAAAGACATATCACTTAACAAATGTACCTAATGTTCTTCGTGACAGTACTTGGAGAGAAGGCGACCAAGGGCTGTCGGATATCAGTAGAGGATGTAAAGAAGGATGTGAGAGCGATTCCTGTGAATGTAGTACTTGGCAGGGGAATAAACCAAGTCAGCATATGAAAACAAAAAGACTGTAAACAGAACTGTAAAAGCAATATATATAAACACAGAGATTGGCAAGCGAGTAAAAAAAGTCCATGTTTGAGAATAAGTGCCTGGTAGAAGAGAACCAGGGGTGCCAACTAGGGTCAGGGACACACCACGGTTTGGAGGAGCTTCCAAACCACTCTTCCTCGTTGCAGTGCCTGGTAGAAGGGAACCATGTCTGCCAGCCAGGGTCAGGGAACTACCACGGTTCGGAGGAGCATCCAAACCAATCTTCTTTGTTGCAGTGCATGATAGAAGTGAATCAGGTCTGCCAACCAGGGCCAGAGACCCACCACAGTTTGGAGGAGCATCCAAATCACTCTTTTACATCTGAGAGCCTAGTAGAAGGGAACAAGGTTTGCCAACCAGGGTCAGGGACCGGCTACAGGCTGGAGAAACATCCAATCCACGCGTCTTTGTCGCAGTACCTGGTAGCAAAAGGAACCAAGTTTGCCATTTGGGTCTGGGACTGCCAGAGACAGACGAGTAGCCAGAGAAAGAAAGGTTGATGAAGTAAGACACACCCCCGCCAATTGTTGTACTGCGTCATAAGCCTGAGAAAAGCTGGGGAAGGGAGACAATCCACCAAGAGCTGATGAACTATACCAGAAGCATGAGGAAGGCTGGAGAAGGGAGATATTTCCCCACCAGTGGAGACTGAACGTTGAGAACCTTCAAACCCAGAACTGCCTTTTTCCCAGGGACAGGGAGCCATCCCTCTGGAACAGGAAGATATCTTTTGTTCATTTAATTTAGCACAAATTGTATGGGACAGAGATAGGATTCGGACATAGTACTTGGGACTTTTGCTTTGGACATCTTGACCATGGCATTGGGCCTCATTACGAATCTTGCGGTAAGGCAACAACGGCACTGGTAGCGCTACCGGCGCCGTTGTTGCCATGCCGCAACATTACAAGTTGCCGCTCTGCACGCCTGGTCAGACCAGGCGTGCAGAGCGGCACCTGCGAGCAGACCAGGATGGTAGCAACGGTACCATTATGAACGGTACCGCTGCTACCATCCTCCCTATTCTCATTGAGGCCTATGGCTCAAATGGGAATGGGGACTGTTAGGCAGAATCCTGTGCAGTGCCCTTAGGGACCACTACACACAATTAAGACTACAGGTGGCAATACAAGTTTTACCTTTGGTACAAGCCTGTACTACTATGTTAAAGTGGTAGCAGTAGCGGAGCAGCCAGGCTTATCTCAAGAGTATATGAGCAGTAGCAGAGATTACACAAAGGGACCACAATTACTGTGACTCAAGCAAACACTGATTCAAAGTTTCAGGTAAAAAATATAAGTACATTTATTTTTAAACCGTTTGTTATAAACACACCACTTCTATTAATTCAAAACCACACGTAAAATATACTACAACTAACGAATTCACTTTGTACGTTATAACTTCAAGGTAAGTACCCTGTGTTTTAACGGACCAGTGTTGTGAAACAAAAGACGTTACCGGGAATACACTTGCGATCACTTTTTGACAGTAATGACAGTTTGGTCTTACCAATCCGCGGCAAGAAATTTTACCGGGGCAAAAACACACTTAGCACACTTAGCACCTGAGATACCCAGAGAGAGTTGGGGGCAAAAATCATAGGCAATACTTTTGTCAAGGCAGACAGATTTAGAGAACACTCATAAACAGAAATTCAAGCGTCAATAGGCCGGAGCCAGTGTCAAGTGGAACCGGGTTCCTGTTGTCGAGGATCACACAGTCGGACAGTTCACGATTCAACATAGCCAGGAGTACTTAGATATTGTCAACAGAGGAAGCAAAAGTTATAAGAAGGAGGGAAGACAAGGGCAAGCCTTGGAGGCGAAGAAAAGGGATTCACCCTAATTCCTCAAGCAGAACACAGTACCTTATTCGATGAAGAATCTGGTGCCACAGCAGTTGTTCCTGGTAGTTTCCTGCAGACCCACGGTTCCTGGAGCTTCGATACGAAGGAGGACGTCTGAGGGGTGTGCACCACACAGGGCTGAAGCCGGCAGCAGCGATGGTGAATAAAAGGTGCACTCCTTAAAAACAGGAGAGGCTCTTCAGATGGCTATCCGGACCACTACAGCAGTGTGCAGCAATTTCGACCACAAAGAGGATCGTCTGGCTGTGAAAGATGAGCTGGTTATCCCCACCAGGCTCAAGGGAAGAAGACTCCGGACTGGATCTTCTCTGGTCGTTGAAGGGTAGATATCTTAGGACTGCAGCAGGGCTTCACCGGGACGGGATAGTTGCAGCAGCCGACTTCTTCTCCACTTCTCTTTGGTTCCTTGTAGTTCCAGTGGCGACTCTGCCTTCTAGCCCAAGAGTCCTCCTTTTATGCGAAAATCCCCCATTCACACAGCCTGGCTGTCAATCACGCAGCAGGGGGGTTGTCCAGCCTGGACAACCACCTCAGCCAATCATGGCAAAGTGCGACTTGGGTTTCCTAGGATACTCCGTGCAGAGGGTGACTACACCCCTCCCTCACATTCAGCCCACCTAGACACCCAGGCGCCTAGAGGAGGGCTTCTTGGCAGAAGCCCGCCAAACGACAGGGAACAAAGAAGGCAAACCTGGTTTGCCGTGCAAAGTAAAACACAAGAAGGACTTTAACAAAAAGAAATGGCGAATAAAACCGACCGGAGCCAAAAGAAAAAGTATTTGGTCAAACGGGTTTAAGTTCGAGACTAATATAATAGCCTAACAATACCACGTTTATAGAGTATAATCGGGGTAGAAAAGTTAGGGTAGATACCACTGCCACCAGCTAAGTCTAAATATTAAAAGAGCGAAACAATGCTCTAGGAGGTACAGATAAAAAGGGCTAAGGATTAACCCTTTTCAGTACTCCATGTAAGATGGGGTGTACTGGATCTGTGGTTAAATGACTAAGTAAAGTTAATGGCAACTTTACCCTTTTCTGGGGGACAGTAGTCAGCCCCAGAAATGGAGTCGGTGGGAAGTCTAAAAGACAACTCTGTGTCACTGCACTGAAGGTGCTGTGTAACACACAAAAGAAGGGGGCTACTGAAGTAGTGTACTCCAGAGCCCACAATCACAAAAACAGATGAAATACACATGGCAAAACATGGGTAAGAGTGGGGGAAAAGCTCACACTCATACCAAGTGGAAAAAATTAACTCCAGAAATCCAGCAAGCTGCTGAGGGACTCACTAGGTAAGGAAAATTAGCCATTAAAGGAGAAGTCTCCCTAACAGGGACGTACCGGGTCTGGGCCCCACGAAAGGGAATTACCGGGCCCTCCAAGGTCGAAATGGCCCGGTAAGTTCCCTTTTGCGGGACCCAGACCCGAGTTTGGGGGTAGCCATGCCCTTATTAAGGGCATGGCTACCTCTAAACTCGTAATGAGGCCCATTATATCAGTTGAGGCAGGGAAATCCCTTTTAGGGTTAGGGCAAAATAAGGTTTTCTTTTTGTTTTCCACTTCAATAAAAGCCTCCATCAACCATCACGACCACTCCATGTCAGAATTTTAGTTATTTTAAAAAAATGTTTTTATTTTTATTTGTTTTTGGTTTACAAAGCCTTTACAAATATATCAAAATATGTTAAATCAGTCACATGTACATAAAATCTACATAATTCATAAACTGTAAACAAAATACTTAGAAAATACAATTTAAAATCATTTTTTTCAAACAATATATACACATTCTGAAGAAGGCAACATAGTTTTCCATACTTAATCAAGAAACTTTGAAGTATACCGTTTTCCACTTCTAGGAACACATAGATGATAAACAATGTATAATTGTTCTAAGAACATGCAAAGTCATCTTTTTGTACCTCTCAAAGAGCTCTTGTGGGATACACAACCTCATTTTAGAGCTAGCAATTATCGGGCCAAGATGTAAATGTTCCAGAAGAGAGCAGAATAATATTTGCATACTTAAGGAAAAGAAAAAGCATTTGCAGAATAAACAATTATACATAGGTACACATTTGACAACCTAAACTCAACTCTTCAATATTAGTGGGATCATCACCTGAGATTCGGCAAAGGCAGCCAGTATACCTCAGAGCAGATGGATAAATGCTTCAAAGATGAGGATATGTTCATCGCACCCAATGCGTTAACCCATCAGCTTTTGGTTGAACATGAAGGCATACAAATCACAAAATTGATGAGCCTTATGGAATTAGATCTAAGGGGTGATTTTATACCAGATTCACGTTGGTCAGGTCATGTGATTAGCTGTGCACAGGACGGAAAAGTGCAATCCCAGCCCACCACATTGTTCTCTATTAGAGCCTCTAAATGAGAAAAAGAAAAACACGCTAGTTTACCTATATCTGACCCTTTCCAAACAGAAATATTTATGATTTAGAGGACCTAGATTGTAGATAGCGAAACACAATTTGCTTGGAGAATGTGGGACTCACTTACACATAAAGAACAGCTAACTCCAGTTGTCAACATTCACAGGAAGGTATTTTTTTTGTAACATGGTATATATTTTAGTAGTGGCGTAAGGTCTATACTGTCCTATTACTACGCAGAGCTGCTAACACATTATGACCTAGTATCAACACACACCACCATCTTGTTGGCCTTCTGTTCCAATATCAACTCCATGTCAGTGGTACATTTGCACCTTTCAATGAACCCCTGGGAGGGGCTCCATGTATGTTTAAATGAAGTTATTGCACCAGCGAAGGCATCATACACGAGTATCTAGGATGCACACAAAGGCTGCGTCTTTGGTGGGACCTCCATAAGTCCTAATTTTTTTCCGCTAAGGGCTTCTTCAATCTTATGTACAAGGCGTGCTGTAGCTATGAATATCCGGTCTGTGCTGTCCCACATACACCGTGACCAGACTATATCGCCTTCGTAGTTTGATTCCGACCCTATGTATGCTCCAAGATAAGGACACCCACATCGCGGCATCCGTCAAGCCACGCCAGTGCCCAACGAGAATAGGAAGGCACGGAGTGCTTATTCTAACGCACACAGACCTTGATTTCTCAGCGCATAATCTTCGCTATTCTAAGTGAAGAATCCGCTGAAAAATTGTTGTCCAAGTTGAATACGTGCCTTTCTGAATAAAGATTCCTAATATACTTAGGGATGGTGATGAAAGAAATCAAATCGTGGGTGGAATAACCTATATCCAATTGAAATTAGAAATTCTACTGGCTACTTTTGAGTCGGAATTCTATTGAAATTAGAAAAACTCTACTGGCTACAATTGACCCGGATTCCTACTAATGCCTGTACTGGATATATTTGCAAATTTGTAATGGGGTATACAAAAGTATTAATACCACACTGAAGAAATGTATCCGTCCTGAAGAAGGCTGTGAAACTAATGGTTCAACAGGCACTAGAGATAGTGTCCAATTTCACCTAAGGGCCGAAACATATTGACAACTGATAAGACTAAAGAACAACTGAAGTCTATCGCTAAACATATACAATTTGATGTAAAACAGAGGGGGGGGGGTCTGGGAAACTCTCTACCAGCACGAACACAGCCCATTGACTTGTTCTTGGGTGGATGGCTCCTGTAACGCTCACCTGATTCTCGCAGAGGCGCCGGTCTTGACTGGGCGACTACCGTATCTCCAAAGGTGATGTGTAGCACCCGGTTGGCTCTTGGGCTGGACCTCTGTGCACTGTATGCCTGACGTGTAGAGTAAGATGTCTGCAGATAGAAAATATGGGGTTAATGAACTGGGGTTATTGGGGTGTCCCTATCTCTTTCCTCTTCTCCTCTCCTGTAGACCCCCAAAGGTTAACGCTCTCACCTTAGGTAAGTGAATGCCGAGCTCTCCATCTGCCTCGGGGCAGGGTGCTGTAACCAGTTTCTTCACTGGATAGGTAGCGCAGGCCTCTTGACTTCAGAGGACTGCTGTCCGTCGTTTACTGCACGAACGGTAAGTTTTGAGTCATTCAAATGTCTTTAAAGTCTTCAGTAATGATGTCTCTTGTTTTGCAGGGTTCCGGCGATGGCGGATGACGGGCTGAAGTGAGTTGAAGATGGAGCCCGTGTGATGAATAGAAGCGCCTGGAAGCACGTAAGTAAGCGCTTGTTGCCTGCTTCACGATGCGCTCTAACTGTCTTTTTATTTTGCAGGTACGAGTTCGGAGCGGCTGCAGGGTGCCGGAATACCCACTGGATTAGATGTGGAAAGGAGTAATGGCACGTGAGTATTAAAGTTCCCCAATGTCTTTAAACGCATCTTGTTTTGTCTTTCAGATGCGGGATGCAGCGCCGAAGGCCTCCGGAGCGTGCGAAGAGTTGGTAAGCTTTTGTCTTCCAGATGCCGGAATGCAGTGTGAAGACCTCCGGAGCGCACGAAGAGTAGGTAAGCCTTTGCCTTTCAGATGCCGGAATGCTAACCTGTTCTTTCTTGTCTTTATAGGTGTTGCTGAAGACTGGATTCAGGATGGTAAGCCTTTTTCCTTAGGCCCAGGACCGGATGCAGAAGACACGATGAGCGTTCTGCTGCAGAGGTTGCAGAATAACGCAAAGCAAGATTCATCCACCGGGTGTGGTTTAAATAGCCTCCTGTAGTGCTTCGGTACCTCCTTCCACAGCCACGCCTAGGTAAGAAAAGAGTTCCTGCTTTCCAGAAGAGTTCCAGTGTTCTGAATCTAGGGAGTGGCTCCAGCCCCACCCAACAGGAAAAGTAGTTCCAAACAGAAGGGGATCAGAAGCTCAACTGGCAGGCAAGTAAGCAGCATGGTCTGCTGCAGGTAAGTCCACCCAAGCATTCCAGCGCTGGGACTGGGCATATTTATGAGCCTGGTGCCACTGGCGCCAGGACTGGGTCCAAAAGGTCCCAATTGGGACTGGTTGGCACTCGGAACCTGGGTTATGGATCTGCTTCCAAGGGAGTTGGGAAAACCCTGACCTTTTGGAAGCAGAGATCATGACAGCTCCTGGGAGAGTCTCAACCAGGTCTTTAGCTCACTGTTCTTTTTACAGAGAAGAAATGTCCCTGCATATCAGTCTTTGTCCTGCCCAGGGGCAGTCCAGCACCGAAATGCTAGGCAATTCTCCTCTGAACAAGAGTACCACAGCAACCCCATAAACGTGTTTCAGCCTAGTTGAGCATCATCGGTGAGGTGAAGCTGTGCCTCTCTAAGAGCAGTGAGCAAGGGGTCCACGTCTGGATTCCCCTGGTAACTGAGGGTGAGACCAAAAGTTACTTGGTATGCAAAACAGAGGGGGGTCTGGGGAAACTCTACCAGCACGAACACAGCCCATTGACTTGTTCTTGGGTGGATGGCCCCAATTTGATGTAGTTTGTCGTATTTACTACAACTAACCCCGGCATAGATGAAGCTGTGTTTAAAAAAAAAAATTGTTTAAAATACTGTGTATTGCTTTTATGCTTATGAAAAAAAGTTATATTTAATAAAACTTGTTCTTTGAGTAAATATAAGAGTGGTTAATAGATATATGGTTCAAAAATAACGTTTTCGAATTTTGTGTAGCAGCACAAACCAAATTGTGTTAAAATCATGTGTTAATCTAATGAGACAATCACGATCCCTGTTATAGTATAGAACATCACCCAGCCTGACCTCTATCGGCATAGAGAGGGGTAATGTTTTCTCATTTTTGTTACAGTTAGTCTATTATTGCTCTCCCATTTCGAGAAATTGATCGCCCGTTACAAACAATATTGAGAGATTACCTTTGTTGAGGTAACATGCTCCAAGATAAGCCTTCCAATCACGACGACTAATTTTACTTCTGCACTCTTACAACGCACATACAATTTATTTAGGGGATTTTAAACAGGTCTGCCATTTTGATTTGGGAAGCTGGATTTGTTTTCAATAAGGACAAATATTGACAAATTTTATGTGTCTACAAGTTGGAAACAAAATAAGCGCACATATATTTGTTCCAGTCACAGTCAACATTCAAACATATAAATGATGTAAATGGAAACATTTCTGTATATCCTGACACATATCAGATGTCCTGCCTGCCATTTTGGAATGGGATAACAATAATTTCTATTAAGGTATCTAAATTAGACAATAGAACTTACACAATTATGGGGTACGTACAGCATTCGTTTTCATTATACATACTGAATCTTAGAATTAAAAAGGAATATTAAACTGAAAATAACTGTATTATGGGTACTTACCTTTAATGAATCTTAGTGCACTTACTGCAATTTAAATGGTATTGACATTTGGATCCTTTTTTGTTGCAGTCAGGACTGACATGAATGGATGCGGCGCATGATATAGGATATGATAGGCATTTGTAACATGCCTATACACAAGTGTTTCAAGAAGTGATGAGGCAAGGAAGGGGGAACAGAGGGAGGACTGAGACAACGATCTGACCAGGCCAAGTGACATTGAGACTGCGCAAGTGCAGGGGGAGGGGAAAAGTGCTGTAAATGGGATCAGAACAATAAGAAGTATGACCAGCAGGTGGCAGGTGCAAGTGCAGACAGCAGGCGTCCAAAAGTGCATGTAGGGGGACTGTAGGGTTACAGATACAGACCCAAGTGCAAGGGTTGCCAGGAGGCAGTGCAGGTGTGCAACTGGTCAGGTGGGGACCTGAGCCCGAAATCAGAGGGTAGACAGGTGACCAGTGCAGTATCAGACAGGAAATCAGCAGGGGAGAGGAAAGGAGAAGGCAGAAGCAAAGAGGAAGGTCTTGAGGTGCTTCCGGAACCAGAGATGGTTTGCCTCGAGTTTCAGAGAGGCAGGGAGGCTGTTCCAGAGGGAGGCCCCAGCCAAAGAAAGAGATCTACCGCCAACTCGTTGCTTGGAGAAGTGACTGACCCTGAGGGAGTTGGAGGTGTGGGAGCGAAGAGCTCGAGTAGGAAGGTATTTGCGAAGTGAGAGTTGGTGGTATTGAGGACCCAGGCCCCAGAAGGCCCTGTGAACCATACAGAGGGTCTTGAACGTAATCCTTGCAGCCACTAAGAGCCAATGCAGTGATTTCAGTGATGAAGAGATATGATACCTGGGCTTGAGGCCAAGGACAAGTCTCACAGTCCTGTTCAAGGTTGAGTTGTTGAGAGCGGAGAGTAGAAGCAGACAGATTTAGAAAGAGACTGTTGCAGTAGTCCAGCCGAGAGAGAACCAGAGCTCTAGAGACAGTGAGCTTCTGGATCTGGAGGAAGGAGAGGAATGGAAGAATACCTCTGAAGAGGTGCAGCTGGTAGTTTGATTTCTTAGAGACGTCGGAGATGTGAGGAGAAAAGGAGAGTGTGGAGTCGAAGATGACCCCAAGGTTCTTAGCCTCACAGGTGGGAGCAGGAAGAGGGTCAAGGGAGGCTGGCCAGAGAGTGACAGGAAAAGAGAGTACAGGTCTGCCGATGAGGAGAATCTCCTTCTTACTGGCATTAAGGCAGAGATTGTTGGCGGCACACCACTCCTGGATAGCAGACAGTCAGAGATGAGAGAAGGAGAAGAGGTTGCAGAGGGGAGCCTGAAAATGAGCTGAGTGTCATACGCATAGCACTGAAAGTTGGAGCAGAGAGCGGCAATGCCATGGGCGAGAGGTGCTTGGTATTGGCTGAACAGCCAGGGAGAGAGGTTAGACCCCTGGGGAACACCACAGGTAGAGAGTGAGATAGAGGAAAGGAAGGACCCAAGTTGGACCTGGGAGGGTCGATCAGAGAGGAACGCGGTCAGCCAGGCCAGGGCCTGATCGGTGATACCCAGGTCTTCACGGAGAAGATTGAGCAGGATGGCATGGTTGACCGTGTCAAAGGCAGAAGAGAGATCAAGTAAGATGAGGACAGAGGGGAGATTAGAATCAAGGTTCTTCACGGATGTTCAGGAGAGACATTTCTGTGCTTCTGGCTGCTCTGAAGAATACAATAATACTTTACAAGATATTAGAGTAGCTAAATATCTTGTACGCTATATATGAACTTTATACTGACAGTACCAAGAGAAAAACTTTCCCTTATAAAGTTGCATTTATATCTACAGATTATTCTTGCTTAATTGGAATGGGGAACACTGAAGCACCGGCACCGTTAATATCGGTGCCTGTGCTTCCGTGACAGTCTGCCTATGGTGGCTGCGGTGTCATACAGCGTCTGTCCTGTCAGACACAGCGGCTCCGGCAGGCACACTCGTAGTGTGCCAGTCTGGTAACAACGGTGCCGGTAGGCTTACCGGCACCGTTGCTTCCGGACCAGCACACTCGTAATGATGCCCAGTGTTTTCATTGTTGACAAAAGTGTTGGTGCACCACTACAGAGAATGAACAATGGTTCATAATAACTGGTTCTATTGAATGTATTCCACTGAAGAGGGTATACAACCACATGTTAGCTCACTGCACCCTTCACAGATGACAAATATCCCTTTGCATCTCAGCCTGGTCCCATATTCAAAGGCAGTCTAGCACCGAAATGCTAGGCAATTCTCCTCTGAGCAGCCAACAACCCCAGCTACGTGTTTCAGCATTATTGGGCCTCATCAGTGAGGTTAAGCTGATATGGGCGCACAGCTGAAATGTTTTATCCCCCTGGTTTGTTAACACATGAAGAGATTCAGTAACTAAGTTAAAGACAGACTCAGTATCCCTGCTGTAAATCTTGTGTGTGCCCCTTTTGAGTAGTGTAGGCCAACCTTCCTTACCTCTACATTTCTATACGCTTTTGTATGTTTGGATCAGGGCTGTGAAGGATCCGAAACACAGTGAGATGCATCGCACAGGTTTCCCATTTTGGAATAATAATCTCTTTTCTTGTTATCTCCCTTTACACCAAGCTGATCTGTGCAAAACCCAAAGAGCTTCCTGTAATATAGGTCAGCTCAATGAAGATGGGACATGTATCTCTTCTGAGACTTTCTGCCACACATGGCAGGTGGGCTCGAGCTCATTTTTAGAATATGTTAAGCTAAGTGTAAAGTTCAGACCACTTGGGCCGGCTTTCAGCAAGAACCTGAAATGCATGCCATAAACAACATCATTAGCCATCTTTTGAATGGTAGGAATTACATTTCTGTGCTATATAACGCTTCTTTCGCTCCTAGCTATAGTGCACTAGAGGTAGCATGAAGAAGATTGGAAAAATAGTTGAGGGAACCATTGGAGGATGTAAAGTATCATAGTAGATGAAAGGTAGCAAGATTCATGAGAAAGAAGGAGCCAGATAAGCTAAGGAGTCAGCTATGCAACACCAACAAATAAATCAATAGCAAATGCTAGCAGTAGCCCTAACAACTCCTCTAACAAACCTCTAATAACCTTCATCTTAAGATACTGTCATGCAAGTTCCTGCTCTGGTAACTGACAAGTGGTGATAGGTCTCACCACAAGCCACCAATTCAACGCACTGAAGAATTCCACAAAATAAGGGAAGTTATACCAAGCTTTAAACACTGTCATCCGCAGCCTCTGGATCTACACATCTAAATAAACCCACTAAGAGAAGCATTAGACTGAACTGATTTTACCGTTCATCATGAAAAAGAGCATCGCTGTCAATCCACACTGGACCCAGGATAGCCAACCTGACCCACACAAAGAATCTCCTTAGCCTATTTGAAGATGAATGCAACATGCAACAATGAGTCTTCTGAAGTCCACACGCCAAGAAACCAACAACACAGCCTATTTCATTCTAAACAATACCATAAAGAAAATGTTCCAATCAGAAGCCTCCTCATCAAAACATCCACTACTGCCAAAAACTATTTTGAAAACGAATTAGACATCATCTTGGAAATGCTCGCCCAGGCTGTCAATGGAAACTCCTTCATTTAATGTTTGTGTTTGCGCCCACATTTAATTGCCTAGACTGTACTATCCAGCCCACCATGGGATGGATGGACTGCAAGAAAGAAAAAAAAGGAAAGAATATGGACAAAGCCCCTGCCGAGGAGTGGGCCGTGCAGGGGGAACACATTCTAGCAAGGACCGTTGGAGAAAGGAAAACGGTGAACAGAGGAGGAGTCACAGCTCACTGGGGGGACATTGCCACGAGTATCCCCCCACGGTTTAGAACATTTCCATAGCCGGGCTGTGTATGCCAGGTGTGGGCTGGCATCTACCTTGGGCCTAGACTACATGCCCGGAGAAGCCTGGGCCCTCATAGGACTTGTGTGGTGATGCAATGCCTAGGGACTAGACCAGAAAAGCTCAACAACATAGACCCCTGTGCCGTGTGTGCGGGGTGGCCCGCGGAAGAAGCGCATTCCGGACCGAGACGCATGGTGGGGTGGTCCTGCCCAGACACTGCATCCATGCCTTGTGATTGCTTTCCCGGGTGCATGCCTCATCTGGTCCCAGGGTGGGCAGTCACAGGGCAGGGCCACAACACCTGATCTGGGCCACCCTGCCTACGAGACTCGATCCAAGCAACCCTGCTCCCCTCCTCTGGGCTAACCCACACTTGCTCTGGCAGATGGGATCTGGGAGAGATTAACGTCTGGGCTGGCACTGTCTGGCCCAGGGGCTGGCCATCATGGGTCCGACCAGGCCGCCTTGTCCAGGACACCCTGTCGATGCAGACTAATGGGGAGGCCCCAGAATGTAAATCCTCCTGAGCCACATCTGTCTGAGCGGCCCAGGAGTTAAAGAATGGCAGAGGAAGTCCAGCCTGGGTGAAGATTGGAGCTCTGGCATGCCGGCTAGAGCTCCACGAAGATAAATCAGGCCAGCCACCTTGCACTGCACAGGTTCAGAGAAGAAAAGGGGCGGGCCAAAGCAGATGCACACTGGAACGCATCAGTGATGGCAGTGTCCCCATGGCAACAGGGATGCCGCTAGAAGAAAGATCTGGCCGGGGGCACAGTTGTGACAGCAACCTCATGTGGAGGACAGAGCCACCTGAAAGTACAAATAAATGCCGGTGGTGCGGCAGTGTTGTTAGTGGCACCATGTGGTGGATGGCCCACCAAGGAAGATCTTGTAGTTGCGGGCTATGCAGCGGTGACTCTGGCAGCCCACCCAATGTGGAGAGGCACCACCAATGAAAGAACAGTGCCTGGGGCAGGTGATCCCATTTACCAGTCGGGGGCAGATCCCACACACTTCATCAGACACCACACAAAAGAGAGACTGGAAAGGGGTGGCTGACTGAAGCAGCAACATCCATATAAAATATTGTAAATACTTGTTTATTATAGTTTACAATGTGTTTAGATGTGTATGTATTTGGGTGTGTATGTTTGGTTTTTTTTATATATAGTTAGAGTTATTAAGGGGAGGGTTGTGTGCATAATTAGTTAAATTAAGGATGTATATAGAGTTGGTTAGGAGCTTGGATAAGTGAGAGGATTAGCTAAGGAGGTGTTACAGAGTATCCTGGTGTAGAAGGGAAGAAGTGGAAGTCTGCCAAAGGCTACCTAGGAAATTGAACCATTGGCTGGGGCCATCTCGTGGCCCTCCGCAACAGTGGGTGGTGCCAGGCAGGGCAGAGGGGTCTGTTCTGTCAGTTCCACCCTACGAGTCGACCTGTGACCCCTCATCGGAGTGGGCTGAAGGAACAGATCACTGAGGGAAATGACACCAGGGGAACAGAGAAGGGGAACATTATACAGTTTTTAGAGTGTCAGAGTGGGTATAGACTTGTAGTGTTTTGGTTTACAAATAAAAGGAGTCCCGGTTGGGATCCCTTACAAAAAAGAAAAAGAAAAGAAATTGAGCTTGGTAGCTGTGTCGCTTTGTGAAGAATGAGGTATAACGCAGGGTGTACACGTTCTCCTGTTCCAACATCTTTTAATTGCAGGTTCTCTAGAGCCTCTTCCTGTCCAGCAGGTCTGGCGGTGTGGGTGGTGTATGGTGTGGAAGGAGGAGATCAACACAGAGGTGTCATTGTTGTGGTTAAAGACATTTATTTGGGTCAAAATAAAAGAGGAAAACTTTAACTGTCCCTAACACTAAGAAGGATTTCGCTGCCTCAATGAAATACTCAGGACTCAGTCATAATGTTTCTCTAAAACAAATAGTCCACTGTGCTGTGTCAACAGCTATTTCCGTCCCTTAATTCTTAACTAACTTGGGGAAAAACAAAGATTTTCTTAGTCCAGAAGAGTTACTCCCTTCATCTGGGCTGAGGCTTCACCTCCTGGCGATGAGACGTGTTCTCCAGATTGCATAAAACAAAAAGTTCTAACAGTTCCCTTGGAGGATGTCTCCATCAATGGCAGGCACAGAAAAAGTATCTTCAAATTACTCGTTCTATTCTCAATGTCAGGGGGATGGCTCCCTCCACTCTGGCTCTTCTTGGACTCACTGTGACTACTCAACAAGTGATGGGGGGAATATCTCCCTTCCTCGGGTCTTTCTCAGACTTACAGGCAGTTCAACAAACAGCGGAGGGATCTCTCTCGTCTCCTGGCCTTTCTTAGACCTTTTTAGGATGCCAGAGAAAAGGACTACTTTACCTGTGGCTCCTTTGCAGCTTCTTGTGTCCCCAGGGAGAATGACTCCCTTCCCCTGGTTGTATTCCAGATTCTCTGCTATTTGTAAGGTAGACCTGGTTCACTATTGTGCTATGTACTCTGATTGGGAATCATCCAAAAAGACCAATAAAAATTGCCTAAATGCGTGATTTGGTCGAATTTCGGCCGTTTGAAAATTACGAATGGCCAAAAAGTTTGACCAAATCACGCATTCGGTGCTGGAGGCTGCAGGTGTGTCCCCCGCACCCTTGCTCACTATGTGGTGAGCGGGGATTGCGGTGGTACCCGTGCTCACTATATTGGAAAGGACCAATTCGCCACCAGTTCCCAATCACAGAAATGGAACAGGCATCGCAGGGACCAGCGAGTCGGAAGCAAGGTAAGTAGGGGTGTGGGGGTGCTGGTAGGGGTGTGTTGGGGGTGTGGATGGGGGTGTGTAGGGGTGTGGACCAAGTCAGAAATGTTCAGGGAAGGAAAGACTGAAGGTTATTTCGAAAAAATAATCCTTGGGCTTTTCTCCCTCGAACATTAACTCGGTCTTTCAAGCCTGATCCCTATAACTGTTCATATTATGGCTTCTTTAGTTAGTCTAGCAGACCTAGCTCACTATTCTGCCAGGCACTGCCATTGCTTATATAGTGCTTGTAATAACTTCTGTCTTTGGGGTTTCCAGACGGTTGTTCCATCTGTAATTATGTCTTCATACTCTTTCTTGTACTTAGGGTCCCAGACCCCTAATTCATAAGCATGAGAAAACAAAGTCCTGGATACCTTGCGCTATTTTGTTGAAAGGATTAATATCAAGACAGTAGCTGATTTAGAAACCCAAGTGGTTTTATTAAAGTAGTAAATACATATAGCCTTAGTGAGTCAGCCGACACATGTTTCGACCTCTAGGGTCCTTATCAAGGCTAGAAATTGATTGTACGAGTTGCAATCCACAGCGACGCATTCACGGACAGAAGCCTACCCAGGAGCAGCCCACAATTACATTGGACAGACCGAAGCATACTTTAGCCTATACAGGAGACCATCAGCCCAGGAATCACATGGGCAATACAAGCAATTTCTAGCCTTAATAAGGTACCTAGAGGTTGAAACACATGTTGGCTGACTCACTAAGACTATGGGCCTCATTACGAGGTTGGAGGTAGTCATGGCGCTATTAGCGGCATGGCTGCCTCCAAACCCGTTCCGACTCCGCCCTGGTGAACTGGTGAATGGAGCAATTAACGGTCCATTCCAAGGTTGGTGGGACCAGTAATTCCCCATTCACCAGGGCCATTCCCCATTCCCATTTGAGCCTCCATAGGGCTCAATGGGAATGGGGAAGGCGCTAATAACGGTACCGCAAATTGCGGTACCGCTATTAGCTCTAGAGTCCCTTTGCGGGCCGCGTCCTTAACGCCTGAAAAAAACAAGCGTTAAGGAAGGACCCGCAAAGGGAACTCATAGTAGGGCAGTAAGGGATTACCGGCACCGGTGCCCTTACCATTGCCGGTAATCCCTTACCGCCCACCTCGTAATGAGGCACTATGTGTCTTTACTACTTCAATAAAACCACTTGGCTTTCTAAATCAACTACTGTCTCGATATTAATCCTTTCAGCTAAATAGCGCAAGGTATCCAGGACTTCGCTTTCTCATTCTACCAACCAGGAGGTGTGGGCTTCACCTCCACCCACCCGTGACCAGGCTGCTACCAACCCAACTCAATGAAATCTAGAGTGAAGCACAAGGTGTGTTTCAATCTATGGCTCAACTTCTCCTTCTAATTCCTATGCAGTTATTCCTTTAAAGTTCTCTCCTCGCAGCCTTAACTCCAGTGTACCTATATCCTTCTTAAGGGGTTTCCAGATATGTTCTCCATTCCCCCCAGCTAGCCCTGGCAAGCCCCTACCTTCAGGGAGCTTCTGTTTAGGCTCCGGCTGGCGCCAGAAGTCGATCTCTTCCGCCCTGTGCTAGCTGCGGCTTACTGCTACTCTGCTTTGCCGGTGTGCACAGTGCAGTCCCTTCTCTGAGGCGGACCTCCGTGGTCTGCTTCCATTAGTGCGAAGGGTCCTTCTTCCATCAACCCTTTTTGGAGGTTTCAACTTCTCGCGTCTCAGTTCTTCTGGTCTCCCTTCTCTGCCATGCAGACCTGCTTGCAGCTCCTCGAGGGAGGGCTGAACAAACTCTTCAGTCCTTTCCTTTTTATATATTGGCAGCTTACTGATTATCTATATTGACTAGACTGCTGGAGTTGGTTCCACAGAACGCTTTCCAATACTCCTCTTCTTCGTCCCAGTACTGATTTTATTCATCTCAAATGGGTTGCTTGGAATCTTCCTTGTCTCAGTACTTTGGAAGATGTCTGGATGTTCTACATTACATAGTTACATGGAAGAGTGTGGAATCATGTTACCCTGTATGATGTATGGAGAAGAGGGAGGGTATGGGGTTTTTGGGGTATACCGCGTTCTTCTCAAGTCCCACGGGGGGGGGGATTCCCTCCCATCAGATTAACACGCTGAGTACCACACTAAGAGGGACTATCGGGTAGCAGCCTCACTTCCCTGGCCTCATGGAATGGGATCCCCCTAGTAAAGCAGGGATGATATGGTATTCGTCACAGTGGTTACAGTGTGGTCCATCCCGCATCAGGGGTAAGGAAGGTCCCACCCTTACCCGTACCAGGGATAGCAAACACACACACTCACAAACCTCTGTTCAACTACCACTTCCTTCCATCTTTCAGTTCTTCCATCCAGATTTTTATTTCATTACCAAAGGCCATGTTTCATTTTTCATTTTAACTATTTGTCTATTTACTTATCCCATCCCTGCCCTGACATAACATTTTTTGACATACTGGCGTTTGCGATATACAAGGATGTTATGATATATTATGTTATGTCATTCCATATTATGTCATGTTTTCTTATGTCGTATTTGCAATGTCTTGTTGTAACATGCTGTAAAGAGCTGTGAAGTAGTGGAAAAATGACATGTAGGACTCCACACACCCACAAGCAATTCAAAATACACATCTGTTGCACTCAGTTCAGGTAAATGGCCTTATTGCCCGATGTAGACCTGCAAAAGCAAACCCTAGAATCCTTCTGAACCTAAGACTACTGGACAAGGTAACTGAAGATCAGGATGAGAAACTGCATGAAGCCTGGATTATGCAGATTACCTCCCAGAAAAGCTGAGCCTTAAATTAAGAGGAATCCAACCTTTGACACTACCATCACCATCCCTTAAAAGCTTGTAGCAGGCCTAAGAACCTCTAGGCAAGAGCCCTGCTCCCAGGGGACTGTGATAAACCAGAGGGGGTCTCACTGACTAGTCCCCAAGTATCTGTCATCCAGGTGACCAAGACACGGACGCCGCTTTTGGATTCAGTTCCTGGGGGTGGACTAGTGCAGGAGGATCACCTGGGTGAGGGATCTTCGGGGAGTGGAACACCTGACGGCGAGATGCGGTATCCCCCCCCTGTAACACCTCTCCCCATCCTACCAAGTAGGATCCCCGGGAACATTACCCCCCCCCCCCACCCCTTCCCTACACAAACACTTTCACACAGACAGCCCGCTCTGGGAGAATACAGACTTATACCTGAGCAATGAACCGGACATGTCCCACTGCTATGGTCAGGCAAAGTTAGGCAATTACTTTTGACAACTCACTGTTAGGGAGAATTCTCATTCTATGGCTAATTTCCCTTACCTATAGAGTCCCCCGGCAGCTTTGCTGGATTTGAAGGGTTTGTTTCTTTCTCCTACTAATAGTGAGACTCTTTTTCCCACTCTTAGGCCTTTTTGCTATGTGTGCTCTAGGCTATTTTTTGTGTTTAATGTCTATGGGATTTTCTCAACCCCATAGGAACCATCTTTATTCACATGTGTTACACAGCACCCTCAGTGCAGTGACACAGGGGTGTTGTAGCGACCCCCAAACATAGACTCCATACCCTGGGACTGACTACTGTCTCCCAAGGCATGTAAAGTCCCAATTGACTTTATTAGTCAAATCCTACGAACTAAACCAGTACAACCCATCTTACTATGGAGGTACTGGAAAGGGTTAATAGTTTTTCCCTTATGGTCATTTTCGAGAGGGTACCGTACAGTCCCTCTCTCAAAAGTTTCTGGCTGGTGGCAGTGGTTACTACCGTAAATATTCGACAGCAAATATTTCCCTATGGGATTTTCCCATTGTTCGAGGCTACCACTTTTCTGACAGCCTCTAAACTACCGCCGGTGCATTTTTATATTAACTTGACTCTGGTAGGTTTTATTTGCCAGAACTTTAATATAACTTCTTTCTCGTGTCTTTCTCTAATCTCCTAACCCAGGTCGGGAATCCTTTGTTCGTCCTTTTGGCGGGGTTCTGCCAAGAAGCCCTCCTTTCGGCACCACTGAGTCTGGGGTGGGTCCATTGTGTGGGAGGGGGAGTAGGACCCCTGGACAGGGTTGCCTCCGCAACCCATGTCGCACTCTATCCTGATAGGCTGGAGGGTCTTCCACCAAGATGACCACTCCACTGTGTGAGTGACAGCTAGGCTGTATGAATGGGGATCGTTTTGCATAAAAGCAGGGTCCTGAGGACTGGAAGAGCAAGACGTCGCCACTGGAACTAAGAAGCCGAAGAGGAGAGAAGCCAAAGACATCTGCAACGACTGAACCACCGGTGAAGCCATGCTGCAGCGTCTCACCACTTTTCTCCACACGATGAGAGGAGATCTTCATCTGCAAGAGCCTTCTTCCCTTGAGCTGGTGGGGCCAACCAGTTTGCCAATCGCCTTCCCGGACCTGCCTTGGTCGAATCTCCCGTACCCTGTACTCAGAGGCCGGATAGCCAGGCAACAGTCCACCCGGACCGCGATTTAAAGGAGTGTACCTTTTATTCGTCGGGCAGCACCGCAGCTGGTTTCATCCCTGGGTAGTGCAGTAACTCGAACCTTCCTCCACGACGAGAGCCTCTCTTCCTCTGCTGGATCACCCGAAATGCAGGAACTACCAGGAACAACTGCCACCGCAGGAGCCCCTTCTTCATTTAAAGGTACATTGTTCCGCCAGGCCGCCCTTTCTTCACGGTAGCACTAAAGGTGTTTAAAATCCTTTATCTACCTGTTGGGTGGGCCGCCCCTCTCTCTTAACATTGTCTTTCCAACTTCTACATCCACCTTTTCAAATTCGTTAACCAAAGACTTGACTGCAGCTACAAGAGCATTTTGCTCCTGGGCCCTTGCCCTGCACCACTGACTCTGGCACAGGCCTACTGACTCTTGCTACATTTGTTAGATCTGCCTTCTTTAGATTGATTCTAATCTAGAACTGTATGGTGCACCTATTTCTTACAACTGCCCTTTCCTCCCCTTTTTTAAACCTTGTGAAATGCCATTTTGCTCAGTTTTCATTTAAGTATTGCCTATACTGATGCACTGTCTTGTTTAAACTGGTTCACAAAATTATGGGAAGTGTTGCTAGGGTGTGTAAGAAGGTATTTCTGAATAACTTGTGTTTTCTCTCCCTTGTGAGAAATTGCTAGGGCATCCCTTGTGTGTGGCTTTCACTGTGCCATTTTGCTCTATTTTGACTCTGGTTCACTTGGTCTTACAATTAAACTTGGGAGTGTGTATATTTTTCCTTTGACTTAATTTAACTTGCTTGATGACTGTGATACGTGTGTTTTATTAGAAGTGTATAAAATAAATATATAACTACTTTTTAATACAAAGCTTTGGTCAGTGTTTCCTTGTGCCATAGTACTGTAGGCCTATTGTGTAAACCCTGAATACTGCTCATCTCCCTCTTGAGATAAGTCTGACTGCTCAGCCACAGCTACCAACTAAATCTTTGTGGTACTGACTGATACCAAAGAGGATTTATTGCTCTCACCTGTAGTCTTAATCTTCTGTAGTGCTCCCTAAGGGAACTGCACAGGATTCTGCCTAACACTCATACCTGATTCCCATTAAGCTTGCCCACACGGATAAAAGACGGAGCATGAGAGCACACTCTGAGCAAAGCAAAACACACGAAGGAGCAGCGTTTTCCAGGCAGCAGCTGAACGAGGGGAGAAATACGGCAAACCGAGAAGGGAGAACGAGGAGGGAGATACCCTTGACCTTGTCGGCAAGAAACCGTTACTTTCCAGAAGCCTTCAAATTAAAAGGCATAAGGCCAGGAAACCAGACTGAAGAATTCGGAATTGTGTGCCAGAGATACCCTAGGCCCTCCTGCATGAATTGCCGAGTCGGAGAGGCGCAGTAGCTGCTGTGGTACCTTCCTTGGCTCCAGGATCAAAACAGCGCCAGAGAAATCAACACAGCCAGTGAGTTGGGGAGACCGGTACACGACCAGTCTGTGTTGAAGCTAAGGTTGCAAGCGGCAACATTGTATTAAGAGCAAAGAATATTAACGCGTGTGATGAAAGACGTGAGTAAAGCTGAATTGCTGATGGATGTTTGAACTTTAATATGAGTCAGAGAAGGTACGATACACAGTAACTGGCCGGTCCGGCACCGCGGGTGTGCTCAATCGAAGATCTCTGTTTGAGGTATACAGCCAAGGAGTGGCAGAAACTAAAGTAAAATGTGAAACCTATGAATAAAGTGAATCAAAGTGGTCCTGCAACGGTTTAAGCAAAATCCATCGCACAGTCAAAAGTCTTTGATTTTGATAAAGAGTGGAAAGCAAGGAAAGTGAGATTACAAGGTCTGAGCCCAACTGAGGGAGACCTATTGTGAACCTTTATTTAAGGGGGTCCGAGCCCGACTGAGGGAGACCCGCAATGAACAGTAAACCTGAGAACTTCTGAATGTGAAAATCCTGATAAGAAAGGAACTTTGGCAATTGTTTGTTAATCCAGGCACTCTACAAATAAGAGACTTTTACTGGGAAAGAGACTTTGGCGCAGAAGGGCCAGATATCTATGTTCTGAACTGTATCCTTGTGCTAGAGAAGCCAGAGCGTGTGCGAAGCTCGTGTGCCACTGTGCTGAAAACGTGGGGAATGGAAGCTAACTGCTCAACTATCCTGACATATTGTTTCTTGAACACTTTTCTTTTGCATACATCATTTTCCCACACCATTTGTTCTAAGAGTTAAGGATTGGCGATAGGTCTTTTAGGATAAGCCCTTTTATTTTGACAGCGACTCCACTAGGACTTTGTTATTATTATTTGACGGTCGTAGCTTGCTCCCATCCTTAGATTTAGGGTTACATAGGCATTCAACCAACCCATTGAAGTTCAATGAACACCCTTGAAATGTGATCACTTGTGTCTGTCTTCACTGTTTGATACCATGCCTTTCTTACAGGACACACAGATCAAAAGCCTATGTTTCATCTAAGCTTTCCTGTATATAGTACCTGGCCTTTTGGGGAGTAGGGAGAAAGTGAAAGGGTGTGTGTTCCCCTGCTCCTTTGGACACCAGTGAAACCTTGGCAGTGCAGGACGCCTCAAAGTCTGTGCTTAAGGTGTCAAACAGGTGTATGTTTTATCTCCCTGGCTTTCCATACTCTTCCCCTTTCCAGCTCTCCCTGACACTTTGCTTTTCAACCCCCAGACTACAAAGTCTGGCTGCATCTTTAGGACAGGTCACAAGACATCTCTATGCAGACAAGGCTAAACACTTGATTTGTATTTTATTGAATTTATATAGCACTTTAATCCAAAGTGCTTTAGATGAGAACAAGAAGAAATACAACAAGCATAAGATGGTAATTGAATCACAACTCAAAAACAGTATAAGGAACAATTTACATTATTGCTGAGGTAAGGAGGGAGTGGAGAGGGACAACGGAATAAGAGGGAATGGGAGGGATGAGTGGAAATGTTAGCGGAAGTAAGAAGGGAGGCAAGAGGGTGTGAGGAAGAAAAGAGGGAAGAATAAGATTAAGAAAGAGCAGGAGGTAGGATAAAAGGGGAGTAGAGGGGAAGGGGTGGGTATAGAGGGAGAGGAAGTGAGAGGTGTTAGGGGGGAATGGAAAAGAAAAGATTTTAGAGAAGAGCGAAAGGAAGGGTAGGAGGGAGAAGAGCGGATGGGTAGGGGGAGGCTGTTCCAGTGGAACAGAGCAAGGAGTTGGAAAGAGCGGAAGCGGGAGGAGGCGCACGGAGGCGGAGGAGGAAAGAGTAGGAAAAGATCAGCAGAGAACAAGAGGGGGAATAGAGAGTAAGAAGGGAGGAAAGGTGGGGGGGCAAGACCATGGATGAATTTGAAGACAAGACAGAGGAACTTGAATATAAGCGGGGAGTGAAAAGAAAGCCAGCCAAGGGAGGTGAGAGAAGAGGAGATGGAGTCAAAAGGTGAGAGAAGGAAAAGGGAGCGGATGGCGGAATGGTAGATAGATTTTAGAGGAGAGAGGTGAGAGGAGGGGAGTCCGAAGAAAAGGGAGGAACAGTAGAAGAGTCTGGAGAAGATGAGGGAGGTGATTAAGAGTTTAGTAGTATGAAAGGTTAGGAGGGAGAATTTTACGAATGTTGTAAAGGTGAACGCGACAAGATTTGGCAGCGAAAGAAATGTGGTGAGATAGGGAGAGGTAAGGGTCAATATGAAGACCAAGGTAATATAAACACAGATAACATAACATCTATGATCTCCTTTGATTACATGAATCTTGCTCTCAGAGGATCACTCAGCAGTCTTACATGAAAGTAGGCTACGAGATCAAGTTTGCCAACAAAACAACCAAGACAGGAGTAGGAATTGTATTTGTACACAGATACTCCATCAAAGTTCAAACACCACACATCTACATTCTAGACTGCAAATCGGTCCATCTAATCTCCTCACATACAACCACTATAAGCTTCCTTCTGATCTAGAGACAACTTTCTAAAAACAGAAAAGGTTATAGTCGACTTTATCTGGCACTTCCGGGAGTACCCCCACCAAAACAATCCCAAGAAAATATCCTCGATTCCTACAAACCTGATATATTGAACCCTACAGCTGATCAACCACGCCATCAGCCTCAAGTGACATCATCTGCTTCACCATCTCCGTCAGGTAGGCAGGTTCAGTCCCAGAACCCAGATGTTTCCCTCAGTGAACCACCGGCATAGAGTCAACCCAACACTATATGATCACTGGAAGCTCTGCTTCACAATCGCTTTCAGTTATTGATAGAATGTTAATCTCTATCACTTGTGGTGCCTCACCCACAGTGAGTACATCTTTGAGATTTCGAGAAACTTTCGAAAATGTTTCCTAATATACCTCCCCAAGCCAATGCTGCAGCATAACCTTTAAGACAATTTACTGGGACAGGTCACACAATAGTACGTGTGCAAGCACCATGGAGCTAAAATGATTTGTTAATATTGTCCAAAGATTCCCTAAGGTACATGAGTAACCTGTTAAGTTTCAAGAAGAGCATCCAGTAATAATAGAAAAAGAGGGTTTTGGCCATTGCAAGAAACCCCCTGAAAGCTAATCTAAAAGTGTTCACTGATAAGACTTCTGTACACTATTGTAGAAATCTGTCACAAAAAGGCAGGTTGGACAAAGATCAATTTATGTAAGCAAAAAATGGGTGAGATTCCAGCTGATTACCTTAAGAGGCTGTAAAATGTAATGCCCACTTGATTTCAAGATCAGAGGTAACAAGTGGTAATTCTTGCTGCGAAATCAGCTTCAACTGCAACCCTGGAAGGGCCCATAGCTTCTAATGGTCCATATTTATGCTGCAATGGATGGATACATCTTTGATTTCCATCCTCTCTAGCCTTGTTATGTTGCAGGGTCTAGCTCCTGACAAGAGAAGGCATTCTGGTTGCGGAAGAACTAAGATTTATGTGCTGATACACTGCGGCGCAGTGAAGATGCCTGCCTCGTAGCACCTAGATCGCTTTTACTTTCACTTTACTAGCTTGCTCAGTGGCCTATTCTTTTTTTTGATAAAATATTTTTTATTGTTTTGTAGGTACAAACAAACACAACAAAGAAAAGTAGTTGACATTTGGTCACTACACTTAAATATTCAAACATTTAAACATCTAAACACACAGGTATACACTTCTTCCTGGCATCTGATTTATGTTTGCATATACTGTGAGGTTGTTACATCTAATGTTTCTTGAGTTCGTTTCGATGGCTTGTATCAGTTCACTGCTCGGCGCTCAGTGTCCCCATGGCTCTTCTTTGTTTGCCTTCAGTTGTCCTCCCATCTTTGCCATATCTTGGCCGCTTTCTCTCGGGAATCCCCTTGTGGTGCACACCCTTGCTTCCATTGGGACACATGTCCACGTCCGTTACCCATTTGGCATATTGTGGCGGTGTATTTCTTTTTGCGAGACTTGTGGTTGTTGCAAACATGAGTTTTTCAAATCTGGATAGCTCTATATCCGCATCTATTCCCAGTATCAGGAGTTTCGGGCATTCCCATAAAATGTGGAAGAAGGTTCCTCTCCTGGTGACATCTTAGGCAGTTAGGGTCCGTCGCCCTTCCCCATTGGTACAAGGCCTCTCTGGGATAGTAAATCCTGTGTAGGATTTTAAGCTGGACCAGCCTGATTCTGGCTGAGATTGCTGATTCTCGGGGGTACATAAGTGCCACTGTCCAATCCTCTGCTGTCCATTTCTCTTTAAGTTCTATGAGCTCCTTCGTGGCAAATGAATTGATGGCATTGTACATTGTGGATGTTACTTTGTGTCCAATTCGTTCCATCACTATGTTCCTCTCGATCGGGGTGCATTCTGGCACATTTGGTAGGTCTATTTCGCTTGCAGTGAGTGCGTGTCTTATCTGTATGTAGTGGAAGTGCTCCGTGATGGGAAGATTGAATTCGTCCTTCAGGACTTGGAATGTCTTGATTTCTCCATCCTGTACCAAATCTTCTAATGTCTGTATCCCTGCCGCCTCCCAGGCTACCCATTTGGGAATTTCTTTAAGTTCCGGGAGGTGTTTATTACACCACAGGGGTTGTTTCAACGTGACCTTCCCCTCCCATCCCAGGTATTTATGCACATCTATCCAAATCTGCGTTCTCTGAGCCACCATTGTGGGTGTGGCTTGTCGGGTTTTCTTTTGATAGAGGCTTTCTAGCGGGGTGATTCCATGGTCCGTCTGGGTGTCTGCTCTGTTGTGTGGTATCATTGGATCGGCATGCAGGATATCATTCACCACTGACATTTGGGCTGTACAGTAATACATCTGTAGGTGTGGAAGTCCGATTCCTCCCTCCCATAATGAGCGCTGTAGGGTTTTAAGAGCAATTCGTGGATGTCCCCCTTCCCATAGCAGTTTCTTGAGTGATTCATCTATTTTGTGAAATTCTATTTTGGGTATGTATAGCGGCGCATTCTGGAGAACGTATAGAAATCGGGGGAGGGCCAACATCTTGAATAGGGCAGCTCTTCCCAGTAGGGTGAGCGGAAGGGTCGTCCAGTGCTTCACATCATTTACGAATCTATCCCTTACTGGGTGCAGGTTTTTCCCTATATACTGTGTTAGGTCTGTTGAGATTTGTATCCCTAGATATCGGAACTGTTCTTTCTCGGTCTTAAATGGGCTGTTATCTACATCGAGACCCTTTATTGGAAAAATCAGGGATTTATCATAGTTTACCCTTAACCCGCGAAAGGTTCCATATGTGGTTAGTATATGGGTTACAATGGGACAGGAGACTGCTGGGTCACTGAGGTAGATTAGGAGATCATCTGCATATAAGGACACCTTGTCCTCCCAGTTCTGTGCCCATTGGAACCCTTTCCGATCCAGGGACTCTCTTAGCATTATCGCTAGTGGTTCAATTGCAAGTGCAAATAACATTGCAGAGAGGGGACATCCCTGTCTGGTGCCATTCCCAAGTTCTATGGTTCGTGAGGACCAGCCGTTGACTCTAATTTCTGCTATCGGGGCATTGTATAGGAGTTTGACCCAGTTTGTGAATTGCTCCCCAAATCCCATTTTGCCCATGATGAGCCACAGGCCCTCCCAATGGACTGAATCTAAGGCCTTCTCGAAGTCGATAGTTAGCAGGGCTAATGGGTTCTGTAGAGTGGGCGATCTTTCTGTGGCAGAGTGTAGTCTGTGAATATTCATTCGCGTAGATCTTTGTGGCATGAAGCCGCATTGGTCCGGGTGGTCCGGGGAGGGTATCACTGTTTGCAATCTGTTGGCCAGTATTTTTGCCAGTATTTTGGCTTTGGTGTTAATAAGAGATATTGGGCGGTACGAGCTGCATGCGTCTGGAGGTTTGCCTTCTTTGTGTATCACTACTATGTTGGCTTTCCTTAGGTCCAGTGGTAGGATGCCCTTCTCCTTTGCCTGTAAGAACATTTTAAGCATATGTGGCGCCACTTCTCCGGTGCCAATTTTCTTCCATATTTCTACTGGAAGGCCATTGGGCCCTAGGGTTTTCCCATTCTGAAGCTGGGAGATGGCTGTCGTCAATTCCTCCTCCGTTATTGCGGCTTCAAGATTCAGCCTCTGGGTTTCGTTCAGTGCTGGGATGGTCGCTGTGTCCAATATGGTGGGGTCCAGCGGAATCGTCGGTGGGGCGTATAGACTTTCATAGTAGGACGCAAAGGCCTCCGCTATGCCGGAGTCCGTTGAGACCCATTCAGTGTTTGTGATGCCTATCTGACGCACTTGGAGGTGGCTTTCCTCTCTCCTTTCCAGCCATGCCAGCATTTTGCTGGCTTTGTCTCCTGTTTCATATATCCTTGCACGTGTAGTTCTGTGCGCCTGTTTTGCGCATGTCAGTGCCACGTTGTATAGTTTCTTTTGCACCACCTGTAGAGATGTGTTGTCATCTGCCGTTCCTGAACTTAAGAGGTTCTCCTCAGCACGTCTCACGTCTGCTTCTGCTTCTTCCACATCTTGCCGGTGTGATTTATTGTATGCTGAAGTCCAGCTCAGAATTTCACCCCTTAGAGTTGCCTTATATGCTTCCCATACTATTCCAGCATCGTCCACAGAATCCTGATTTAGTTCAAAGTATGTTGTGGTCGCTTCTTGGATTTTCTCCGTCAGTTCTGGGAATCCTAGGTAGTATGCATTCAATCGCCACCTCGGTGGGGGTTGGGGTCTTTCTGTCTCGAGCAGCATCGTGAGTGGGGAGTGATCCGATATCCCTCGGGGCTGCAGAGTTGCCTCAATTACTTTGTGCACATTTACACCAGGGAGGAAGAAGTAGTCTATCCTGGACATCGACCTGTGTGCACCCGAGCGGAAAGAGAATTGTTTCTCGTCTGGATGGAGGTCCCTCCATGCGTCTTTCAGGCCCAGTGCAGATGCAAAGCTGGTCAGCTTGGTCGGTCGTGACGGATTTCTTCATCTTTGATGTGTGCAATCCTCAGTGCTGCTCATCACCTCATTGAAGTCCCCGCCCATCACCAGTGTATCCGCTGGGTTGTTTACTATTATCGGCATGATTTCTTCAATTAGAGGGGCCATTAGTGCTGGGGGTGAATAGATCGCCATTGTAGTTATGGTTTGGTTCCATAATGTACAATTAAGAAATGGGGTGGGCACTGCTTTGTTTCTACTTATTCACTTTTCTGAAGTCAATTGCGGGGGCTCACCCTTGAGCCTAGGCACTAGGCTCTGAAACAATATCCATACAATAGGGCTGAACAACTTCCAACCCTGGGTGAGCTCACTCTCACTCCCCTCAACGGGTTTCAATTCATTCTCATTAGTAATTTGTATTTCTTCATTAAGTAATCCACCATTTCTGTTGTAATATTTCCAATATTTCAATTGTTTATTTATTCCTAACCAATCAGTGTTTCAAAATTATTGCCAATGCATTTCGGACATCCGTCCATCATCAGGGCTATCAACACTATTTGTTATCAATCAATAATATTTACAACACCATGACCCATTCCCAATGATTCACCCAAACGTGAAATCGTAAAGTAAATACATGCACATACCCGGTTAAAGTTGTGTTCCATCATGGCGTTCACATCAATACAACAAGTCGAAAAAATATACAAAAAACATCCATTATAGATCATTGTTAAACCTCATTTCACAATATAATATCATGATATACTTAACGCTTTTCTACCTGTTTGGCTTTTCGTCCCCAGAGTATATATTCACCTCTGTTGCCGGTATCCTTATCTAGCGCGTATCCTCTGAAACAGATATTTATATATATGTATAACTACTTCCTTATCTGTGGTCCCCCTCCTTCAGTATTCCCACTTAACCTCCTCTTCCGTTGTGCTTACCTTTACTCTCCTGCTCTTCATACGCGACAGCTATTCCAAAAGCAGCTCTCGCCACTCGTACTAACATTTATCAACACTACTCATTCCCGCGCATGCGCGCCGCTGCGTGCAATGCCGTAATGTGTTTCACTAATCTCCTCCGCGCATGCGCGAATGTATCTTTTCAACTCTTCAGAAATATTATACATATATCAGCTCGTATATTTATCTGTTATTTCACTGAGTTCACTGTTAGGCAGCGATTAGCTACCTTACGTCCCACAGGGAAATTAACCCCTGCGGGATATACTGTGAACTCCAACATTAGACACATTATTACAATTGGCTCCATTATTAAGTAGTGTTAAACTGCCTTAAATTCCACAGGACATAAATTCCAGCATTTTTATCAGTCATGATTTTTCTTTGCATTTAACAAATCTTTCTTATGTAACACACATATTTTTCATCATAGAAAACACATAAAATTCAACTCCTCATTAATGCCCCCTGGTCTCAGGGAGTCAAGCCGGTCGATCCAAAACGATTCTCGTTGATTCAATTTTCTTCCCAAATCCTCATGTGCGTTGTTCTGTCTAATGTCCTCCAAGACTTGAATCCTCATCTGGCTGATGTTGTGCTTCATTGTGTTCCAATGTCTGGCTACTGCCGAATTCGGATTGTTATTCCGAATACACGATCTATGTTCGTTCCATCGCAACTTGCCAGGTCTCTTAGATTGTCCAACATAGTAGATGCCACATGGGCATTTAATACTGTATATTATGTTCGAGGTATCACATGTCGCATATCCCTTAAGTTTTATTTTTTCACCTGTACGAGGGTGATCAACTGTATCCCCTTTTGTTATAAAATTACAATTACTGCAATGCAAGCAGGGATAAGTTCCTTTTCTCAATGTGTCCAATGCTCTCTTTTCAGGTCTCGTTTTAACCAATCTGTCTCTCAAGTTTGCACTCCTCTTGTACGCAAAAGTTGGTAATTCCCTGAACAAATGTTCAACTCGCATGTCATTGGTCAGTGTACTCCAGTTCTTCTTGATTACACTCTTTACCTTGTTGCTTTGTACTGAGTAACATGACACATATACAATATTTGGTTCCTTCTTCTCTCTCCTTGTGCCACTTACTGTAGGTTCCATCACTCGTTTTTTAGCAAATTCTATCTCCGCTGGTTTATACCCTCTTGCTTCAAACCTCCTCCCCATGTTCTCAATTTCTACCGCGCATGTTCTTGGATCATTGACAATCCTTTTTACTCTCATCATTTGACTGAAGGGCAAATTTCTAATTAGACTCGGTTGGTGAAAACTTAGTCGATGAAGTAAGTTATTTCGATCTGTTTCTTTTCTGTAGATGCTGGTCAAAAAATTATTGTTGTGAATACGTATTTCTACATCTAGGAAGTGAATTTGCGTTCTTGAGGTTTCTTTTGTGAATTGTATACGTTGATCAATGTTGTTGAGATAGGTGAAAAAATCATTAAAAGATTCCTCTGGGCCATTCCATATTCCAAAGATATCATCTATAAATCTGACCCACATTTTTATATAATTTCTCCATACTGCATGATCAAGTACATATTCCTTTTCGAATTTGTGCATGAAAGTATTTGCATATGTGGGAGCCATTGAGGCCCCCATTGCTGTCCCAGATTTCTGAATGAAAAATTTATTTCTATATTGAAAATATGAATTTTCAGATATGAACTGTAATAATACCAAAATAAATTCCTTCATTGCTTTCAAATCACCTTCTTGGAGAAGTAACCATTCTATTGCTTCTAGACCCAGGTTATGTGGAATAGAAGTGTAAAGGCTCTTCACGTCAATTGTAAACATAATTGAGGTTTCTGTAAATACATTTTTCTCCAATATTTCCAAAAAATGATTAGTGTCTTTAATGTAGGTATCTGTCTTTTGTATCAATGGTTGCAAAAACTGGTCAATGTATTGGCCCAATGGCTGTAGTACACTGTCTACTCCAGAAACTATCGGTCTGCCTGGTGGTTTTGTGAAACTTTTATGTATTTTAGGTAGCGTGTAGAAGTTCGGTATTCTTGGATATTTATTTGTGAGAAAAGATCGTGTTTTGGCACTTATCCATTCTAATTCCTCTGCTTTCCCCAGAAGTTCTTCTAAGTTCTTCATTATCTCAATAGTTGGGTCATTATCTAGCTCAGAATATACATCCGTGTTTCTGAGCTGATTCATGCATTCGTCATGATAATCTTGACTGTTCATTATTACAAGTGCTCCTCCTTTATCCGCTGGGCGTATAGTTATCTTGTTATCTCCATATAAATCTTTCAATAACTTAAACTCATTTGGTTTCAAATTTCCATATCCCTTCCGTTTGAATGACACTTTCTTAAGATCTTTGAGTACTTGTCGATGAAAAATATCGATGGATGGTACATTTATGGGTGGCATAAAATTACTTTTCTTTCTAAACTCTTGTAGTTCCTCTGGGTCTTGTTCTTTAAGTTGTGATGTATCGAGTTCATCAAAAAACACTTTTAATTTTAATTTTCTCACCAATTTGAATAAATCAATCTTAGTCTCAAATAAAGTTGTGCTATGCGTAGGTACATAACTGAGCCCTTTCTGAAGTAACATTTCTTCACTTTTGGTTAGTATTCTGGATGATATGTTCACAACTAACTTTTCTTCTGTCTCGCTCCCCGGGTCTCTATTCTTTGGCTTCCTTTTTCTTTTCCCTCGTCTCGTTCTCTTCCTTCTGTCTCTCGTCCTAAAAAAGGCCGGGCTGCTCTAGACTCTCTTGCAGATGTGGTAGGTTCTGCTTGTTGTTCTATTGTCCTCCTTCCTTCCACTGTACTTTGTCTCACTCTAGAATCTTCAGAATCCGTACTGGAGGTATTGTCTGTACTCCCCTGGTGTTGTTTCTTTTGGAATGGGGTTTGATATTTATCCATCCAGGTGTAAACTTCTCCATTCAAATAATCATAAGTATCCCGTCGAAATTTCCTCACTTTTTTGGATTCAATTTCACTTTTGTATGATTCAAGTTTATGGTTAATGTCAACCAATATTGCTCCTAATTCTTCTTTGCCAATCACTGTACACAATTCTTTTTCTATTTCTTCTATTTCTTCATTTAAGGTTTTAACATTTTTGGTGAGCTCTTGAATCGTTAAAAGAATTAAATCTAGCGAGCACTTATTCAGAATTGCCTCCCATTTGCGCACAAATTCTTTGTCTTCCTTACATAACGTTGGTCTCAAATTAATTCTTAGTCCCCTAGGGATTCTCTGGTTTTTATAGTAACGTCCTGAAGTAATTGCATGAAGCTTTCTGTTAATTTCCTTACGGATCAAATATTCCAGTTGTTTTATTCTTCTCGTAGGATCAAGATCATTTGTTTTTGTCTTCCATGTTGGATCACTGATTTGTGTCAGGATTGCCTCGGCTTCTGCCGATGTGAAACCTAAGGTTTCAGCTCTTACATTCGTAAGTTGTTCAATATCTTCAAAGGACATATTCTCGCGTGCCTCCACCCAATTAGTGTGCCACTGGGAGCGAATATACAATTAAGAAATGGGGTGGGCACTGCTTTGTTTCTACTTATTCACTTTTCTGAAGTCAATTGCGGGGGCTCACCCTTGAGCCTAGGCACTAGGCTCTGAAACAATATCCATACAATAGGGCTGAACAACTTCCAACCCTGGGTGAGCTCACTCTCACTCCCCTCAACGGGTTTCAATTCATTCTCATTAGTAATTTGTATTTCTTCATTAAGTAATCCACCATTTCTGTTGTAATATTTCCAATATTTCAATTGTTTATTTATTCCTAACCAATCAGTGTTTCAAAATTATTGCCAATGCATTTCGGACATCCGTCCATCATCAGGGCTATCAACACTATTTGTTATCAATCAATAATATTTACAACACCATGACCCATTCCCAATGATTCACCCAAACGTGAAATCGTAAAGTAAATACATGCACATACCCGGTTAAAGTTGTGTTCCATCATGGCGTTCACATCAATACAACAAGTCGAAAAAATATACAAAAAACATCCATTATAGATCATTGTTAAACCTCATTTCACAATATAATATCATGATATACTTAACGCTTTTCTACCTGTTTGGCTTTTCGTCCCCAGAGTATATATTCACCTCTGTTGCCGGTATCCTTATCTAGCGCGTATCCTCTGAAACAGATATTTATATATATGTATAACTACTTCCTTATCTGTGGTCCCCCTCCTTCAGTATTCCCACTTAACCTCCTCTTCCGTTGTGCTTACCTTTACTCTCCTGCTCTTCATACGCGACAGCTATTCCAAAAGCAGCTCTCGCCACTCGTACTAACATTTATCAACACTACTCATTCCCGCGCATGCGCGCCGCTGCGTGCAATGCCGTAATGTGTTTCACTAATCTCCTCCGCGCATGCGCGAATGTATCTTTTCAACTCTTCAGAAATATTATACATATATCAGCTCGTATATTTATCTGTTATTTCACTGAGTTCACTGTTAGGCAGCGATTAGCTACCTTACGTCCCACAGGGAAATTAACCCCTGCGGGATATACTGTGAACTCCAACATTAGACACATTATTACAATTGGCTCCATTATTAAGTAGTGTTAAACTGCCTTAAATTCCACAGGACATAAATTCCAGCATTTTTATCAGTCATGATAAGGAAGTAGTTATACATATATATAAATATCTGTTTCAGAGGATACGCGCTAGATAAGGATACCGGCAACAGAGGTGAATATATACTCTGGGGACGAAAAGCCAAACAGGTAGAAAAGCGTTAAGTATATCATGATATTATATTGTGAAATGAGGTTTAACAATGATCTATAATGGATGTTTTTTGTATATTTTTTCGACTTGTTGTATTGATGTGAACGCCATGATGGAACACAACTTTAACCGGGTATGTGCATGTATTTACTTTACGATTTCACGTTTGGGTGAATCATTGGGAATGGGTCATGGTGTTGTAAATATTATTGATTGATAACAAATAGTGTTGATAGCCCTGATGATGGACGGATGTCCGAAATGCATTGGCAATAATTTTGAAACACTGATTGGTTAGGAATAAATAAACAATTGAAATATTGGAAATATTACAACAGAAATGGTGGATTACTTAATGAAGAAATACAAATTACTAATGAGAATGAATTGAAACCCGTTGAGGGGAGTGAGAGTGAGCTCACCCAGGGTTGGAAGTTGTTCAGCCCTATTGTATGGATATTGTTTCAGAGCCTAGTGCCTAGGCTCAAGGGTGAGCCCCCGCAATTGACTTCAGAAAAGTGAATAAGTAGAAACAAAGCAGTGCCCACCCCATTTCTTAATTGTATATTCGCTCCCAGTGGCACACTAATTGGGTGGAGGCACGCGAGAATATGTCCTTTGAAGATATTGAACAACTTACGAATGTAAGAGCTGAAACCTTAGGTTTCACATCGGCAGAAGCCGAGGCAATCCTGACACAAATCAGTGATCCAACATGGAAGACAAAAACAAATGATCTTGATCCTACGAGAAGAATAAAACAACTGGAATATTTGATCCGTAAGGAAATTAACAGAAAGCTTCATGCAATTACTTTAGGACGTTACTATAAAAACCAGAGAATCCCTAGGGGACTAAGAATTAATTTGAGACCAACGTTATGTAAGGAAGACAAAGAATTTGTGCGCAAATGGGAGGCAATTCTGAATAAGTGCTCGCTAGATTTAATTCTTTTAACGATTCAAGAGCTCACCAAAAATGTTAAAACCTTAAATGAAGAAATAGAAGAAATAGAAAAAGAATTGTGTACAGTGATTGGCAAAGAAGAATTAGGAGCAATATTGGTTGACATTAACCATAAACTTGAATCATACAAAAGTGAAATTGAATCCAAAAAAGTGAGGAAATTTCGACGGGATACTTATGATTATTTGAATGGAGAAGTTTACACCTGGATGGATAAATATCAAACCCCATTCCAAAAGAAACAACACCAGGGGAGTACAGACAATACCTCCAGTACGGATTCTGAAGATTCTAGAGTGAGACAAAGTACAGTGGAAGGAAGGAGGACAATAGAACAACAAGCAGAACCTACCACATCTGCAAGAGAGTCTAGAGCAGCCCGGCCTTTTTTAGGACGAGAGACAGAAGGAAGAGAACGAGACGAGGGAAAAGAAAAAGGAAGCCAAAGAATAGAGACCCGGGGAGCGAGACAGAAGAAAAGTTAGTTGTGAACATATCATCCAGAATACTAACCAAAAGTGAAGAAATGTTACTTCAGAAAGGGCTCAGTTATGTACCTACGCATAGCACAACTTTATTTGAGACTAAGATTGATTTATTCAAATTGGTGAGAAAATTAAAATTAAAAGTGTTTTTTGATGAACTCGATACATCACAACTTAAAGAACAAGACCCAGAGGAACTACAAGAGTTTAGAAAGAAAAGTAATTTTATGCCACCCATAAATGTACCATCCATCGATATTTTTCATCGACAAGTACTCAAAGATCTTAAGAAAGTGTCATTCAAACGGAAGGGATATGGAAATTTGAAACCAAATGAGTTTAAGTTATTGAAAGATTTATATGGAGATAACAAGATAACTATACGCCCAGCGGATAAAGGAGGAGCACTTGTAATAATGAACAGTCAAGATTATCATGACGAATGCATGAATCAGCTCAGAAACACGGATGTATATTCTGAGCTAGATAATGACCCAACTATTGAGATAATGAAGAACTTAGAAGAACTTCTGGGGAAAGCAGAGGAATTAGAATGGATAAGTGCCAAAACACGATCTTTTCTCACAAATAAATATCCAAGAATACCGAACTTCTACACGCTACCTAAAATACATAAAAGTTTCACAAAACCACCAGGCAGACCGATAGTTTCTGGAGTAGACAGTGTACTACAGCCATTGGGCCAATACATTGACCAGTTTTTGCAACCATTGATACAAAAGACAGATACCTACATTAAAGACACTAATCATTTTTTGGAAATATTGGAGAAAAATGTATTTACAGAAACCTCAATTATGTTTACAATTGACGTGAAGAGCCTTTACACTTCTATTCCACATAACCTGGGTCTAGAAGCAATAGAATGGTTACTTCTCCAAGAAGGTGATTTGAAAGCAATGAAGGAATTTATTTTGGTATTATTACAGTTCATATCTGAAAATTCATATTTTCAATATAGAAATAAATTTTTCATTCAGAAATCTGGGACAGCAATGGGGGCCTCAATGGCTCCCACATATGCAAATACTTTCATGCACAAATTCGAAAAGGAATATGTACTTGATCATGCAGTATGGAGAAATTATATAAAAATGTGGGTCAGATTTATAGATGATATCTTTGGAATATGGAATGGCCCAGAGGAATCTTTTAATGATTTTTTCACCTATCTCAACAACATTGATCAACGTATACAATTCACAAAAGAAACCTCAAGAACGCAAATTCACTTCCTAGATGTAGAAATACGTATTCACAACAAT
Organism: Ambystoma mexicanum; assembly: GCF_040938575.1. Classification (NCBI taxonomy): domain Eukaryota; kingdom Metazoa; phylum Chordata; class Amphibia; order Caudata; family Ambystomatidae; genus Ambystoma; species Ambystoma mexicanum. The sequence goes on along the minus strand of NC_090928.1, from coordinate 964,521,972 downwards.
AATTTTTTGACCAGCATCTACAGAAAAGAAACAGATCGAAATAACTTACTTCATCGACTAAGTTTTCACCAACCGAGTCTAATTAGAAATTTGCCCTTCAGTCAAATGATGAGAGTAAAAAGGATTGTCAATGATCCAAGAACATGCGCGGTAGAAATTGAGAACATGGGGAGGAGGTTTGAAGCAAGAGGGTATAAACCAGCGGAGATAGAATTTGCTAAAAAACGAGTGATGGAACCTACAGTAAGTGGCACAAGGAGAGAGAAGAAGGAACCAAATATTGTATATGTGTCATGTTACTCAGTACAAAGCAACAAGGTAAAGAGTGTAATCAAGAAGAACTGGAGTACACTGACCAATGACATGCGAGTTGAACATTTGTTCAGGGAATTACCAACTTTTGCGTACAAGAGGAGTGCAAACTTGAGAGACAGATTGGTTAAAACGAGACCTGAAAAGAGAGCATTGGACACATTGAGAAAAGGAACTTATCCCTGCTTGCATTGCAGTAATTGTAATTTTATAACAAAAGGGGATACAGTTGATCACCCTCGTACAGGTGAAAAAATAAAACTTAAGGGATATGCGACATGTGATACCTCGAACATAATATACAGTATTAAATGCCCATGTGGCATCTACTATGTTGGACAATCTAAGAGACCTGGCAAGTTGCGATGGAACGAACATAGATCGTGTATTCGGAATAACAATCCGAATTCGGCAGTAGCCAGACATTGGAACACAATGAAGCACAACATCAGCCAGATGAGGATTCAAGTCTTGGAGGACATTAGACAGAACAACGCACATGAGGATTTGGGAAGAAAATTGAATCAACGAGAATCGTTTTGGATCGACCGGCTTGACTCCCTGAGACCAGGGGGCATTAATGAGGAGTTGAATTTTATGTGTTTTCTATGATGAAAAATATGTGTGTTACATAAGAAAGATTTGTTAAATGCAAAGAAAAATCATGACTGATAAAAATGCTGGAATTTATGTCCTGTGGAATTTAAGGCAGTTTAACACTACTTAATAATGGAGCCAATTGTAATAATGTGTCTAATGTTGGAGTTCACAGTATATCCCGCAGGGGTTAATTTCCCTGTGGGACGTAAGGTAGCTAATCGCTGCCTAACAGTGAACTCAGTGAAATAACAGATAAATATACGAGCTGATATATGTATAATATTTCTGAAGAGTTGAAAAGATACATTCGCGCATGCGCGGAGGAGATTAGTGAAACACATTACGGCATTGCACGCAGCGGCGCGCATGCGCGGGAATGAGTAGTGTTGATAAATGTTAGTACGAGTGGCGAGAGCTGCTTTTGGAATAGCTGTCGCGTATGAAGAGCAGGAGAGTAAAGGTAAGCACAACGGAAGAGGAGGTTAAGTGGGAATACTGAAGGAGGGGGACCACAGATAAGGAAGTAGTTATACATATATATAAATATCTGTTTCAGAGGATACGCGCTAGATAAGGATACCGGCAACAGAGGTGAATATATACTCTGGGGACGAAAAGCCAAACAGGTAGAAAAGCGTTAAGTATATCATGATATTATATTGTGAAATGAGGTTTAACAATGATCTATAATGGATGTTTTTTGTATATTTTTTCGACTTGTTGTATTGATGTGAACGCCATGATGGAACACAACTTTAACCGGGTATGTGCATGTATTTACTTTACGATTTCACGTTTGGGTGAATCATTGGGAATGGGTCATGGTGTTGTAAATATTATTGATTGATAACAAATAGTGTTGATAGCCCTGATGATGGACGGATGTCCGAAATGCATTGGCAATAATTTTGAAACACTGATTGGTTAGGAATAAATAAACAATTGAAATATTGGAAATATTACAACAGAAATGGTGGATTACTTAATGAAGAAATACAAATTACTAATGAGAATGAATTGAAACCCGTTGAGGGGAGTGAGAGTGAGCTCACCCAGGGTTGGAAGTTGTTCAGCCCTATTGTATGGATATTGGTTCCATAATGTGCCATGCATAAACACAAATCTGCCCCAGGATCTTGAACTACCTTTGTTATGTCTATCGGGGCCCATGGAGAAGCCTGCATGGATTGCTGTTCTGTACTTGGTTCTCTTGAAGAATTGGCAGTTCGTGCCCACTAGGTCTGTTTTCAGTAAGCATCACTATATCCGGATCATGTCGATTGATGTATTGTGTTACTAGTCTTCTCTTCATGCCATTTCCCAGGCCATTCACGTTCCATGTCATGAAGGCAAGCTTTTTTTCCCTATGTCCAGCTGTAGCCATTGTTCACTGCGTTCCTTGCCATATGCAGGTGATTGAGTCTTGCCATCTTCAAGTATGTCATGTTCGAAGTGATCCTGATGAGCCAGGTGTCATTTGGATACCTGTGTAACTCCCGGTTCCCCCTCCCCATACTCCTTCCCCAACTGAAGCATCTGTCACCCATTAAACAAAACATTTGTCTACTCTAACTAATTTTAAGTGCTTAGGTCTCTTTGGTCTGAGTTTACTTCCGTATGCACTTGCTGCTGTGGGGGATCGTGTCGTGCTGGTCTGTGGGCCGCCAGCATTTAGTTTCCGGATGCTGTTTTTGCTGGGCAAGTTACGTTTCATCTATTGTTGTAGTTATTCATCTTCTCTCTGGGGTATCCCTCCCTGTTCTTGGTGGTCTGGTCCATCTGGTGGTTCATTTCGGTGTGACCTGTTCCTTCTTGTTTCGTGTCGTCTGTGTGGATTCCATTCCCCCTTCAGATTTCAGTGTATTGTGGAGCCATTATGATATATCTTCAATTGCGCAGGGAATAGGAGGCCATATTTTACGTTTAGTGTCTGTAGACGCTTTTTTAGGGGGTCAAAGGACTGCCTCATCTTCTGCACTTCCCTGGTGAAGTCTGGAAAGAAACCAATCCTGGAGCCGTTGTATGTTATCTCTCCTTTTGATCTGGCCATCTGCAGCATCCCGATCTCTGTAGTTAAGGATCTTTGCTGCTACAGTTCTTGGTTGTTTTCCAGGTATTGGCATGCCTGTTGGAACTCGGTGTGCTCTTTCTATTGAGAATAGTGATGACAGCGTCTTAGGGGCAAACAAGTCGACAATCCATTGTTCCAGGAAGAGTTCCATGCTGTCTCCCTCAGCTTTTTCCGGCAGCCCAAGAATGCAGATGTTATTTCTTCTGGACCTGCCTTCTCCTTCCTCCACCCTGCTCTCCAGTACTTTAATAAGTTCTAGCGCTCTGTTCATTTGCTGGCCCATACCTCTCAATTCGTCTTCCGCGACCGATATGTGGGTTTCGGCCTCTCCAGTGCGGGATGAGAGCTTCTGAAGGTCATGCCTCAACAGGGAAACTTCTGTCGATATGCCCTCCATTTTGACTTCCATTGATGTCCGCTAATTGGCAATGGCGGTCATCACATCTCTCAGGGAGAGAGTTTCTTCAGGGTTTTGTATGTCTTCCGGTCTATCTGATTCCGTTGGCGGAGGCAGGGTGGCAGTTGTGAATTGCTCCATAGTGCTCTGGTTGCCCACTTTCTTTGTTGTTGTCTTGTCTTTGCCCATTTTAAAAGCTGTTCGCCGGCTTATTATTGTATGGGAAGCAGACTTTGAAGTTCCGTTTCGTCTTATGTGGTGGTCCGTTCGGTATTAATTGTATTTGCTCGGAGGTTGCTATCTCAGATGCGTGTTGCACTGTGTGGCTCCCTGTTCTGTATGTATCACACTGTAGTGGGTGTCTTTGATTGCTGGGCTGGCTATGGGATCCCAGCTTCCTTCTCCCCCCCGTGTTGCTATCACACGTGTTGGCTGGGGGGTTTCTCAGTCGATCACTCTGGGTATGGGGCCTATCTCTTCCCCATTTGGTCAGTTCCAGAGTCTATTCAGCCTCTCTCGTCTCACCCTGGAGTCTTTAGATTCTGTTCCTCTCAGGGTGCCCTTTACTTTGGCGGCAGTTTGTTTTAATTTATTGGCTGCCTTTATGTCAGGGTCCGCCCTTTCACCCACTTCACTGTTTTGGGAGTCCCAGTGTGTTCACGGTGCCTTCAGTGCTAAGTCACGTCCCCCTCCTTACCTACGTGAGCTGTAGAACGTCAGCGGGCGCTCAACGATAAACGGAGCACCCGTGAGTGATTGTTTCAGTTCGGGAGGCAGTGGTGCTGTGACGCGGCTCGTCTGCGCTCGAGTCTGCGACCTCCCGGTTCCGCTCCGCTCCCAGTGTCTTGTTGCAGTTGCCGAGCAGGGAGATGAGGGCTCACCCGCTCGTATCCGCGATGGGTCTGCTGGATCTGCAGGCAGGGACCCGTTATTCTCGCGTGGCCTCATCCGCCTCTGCTGCTGTCTTCTTGGATGTTGACGAGGCAAGCGGCTGGCAGGGGCTCACGCACGTCTCGTTGGGCTCCGATGCACCGCTCTGTCCACCTCCGGGGTAATCAGTCCGTGTTGAGCGTTCGTTTCACTTAGCACACGGCGGCCATCTTGGGTTCTTGTTGGCGCCGGCACCCATATTTTTGCTCGTAGATTTTCTCCGGATCTGATTCATGCACTGTTTTGAAACTTCAGGAGGTCGTAGCTGTAGTTGTCAGCTCTCATTTAATGCATCTGCACGGCGTTCTGTTTCAGCTATCCGCAGGATTTTGAAGGATTCTGCCGGCGGCCCGGGAGCTCAAAAGGATTACGACTCCATTTCGAGCCTGTTGGCCACACCCCCTCAGTGGCCTATTCTTAAAGATAATAAATTCATGATAGCAGTAAATAAACCATGACTGGTTTGCACCTCATATTCCCACTGTTGCTGAAAGCTATTGTAATATCTGGTCTGTTTGTCTGATCCGCAATGTGGGACAAGCTGTAGAGACCTCACCTTCTGCACATCGTGCTCCAGAAATCCCCTTTCTAAACAAAAAGGAGTTCGGTTTGGTTGTGGTCAGTGTATTTTCTATGTGGGTAGGAGCTTGCCCTTTCAGAAACGCTGACTGTCACTGTTGCAAAGAAAAACCCCACAGAATGTATTCCTCGATTAGGCCTTCCTGAGATTATAGAAAGTGAAAAGTATACGTTTTACTGGCCAAGTGGTCAGAGGTACTTGCAAGGTGGTGATTATTTCCCAGCATTTTCATTGAGCTGATCATCTCCAATCCAATGGCATAGTAGAATGCAGAAACGGCAATATAAAAAATGGATTATCCAAACTCTCTCAAGAAAGTGGTCTCGAGTGTACAGAGTCCCCCCCCCACCATTAGTTCTGCAATAATTTCAGCTAGAAGCATAGACTGCCACCCCAGAAAATGCTACCTGGAAACCCTGTGTGTATGGTGGCTAAGGCCCCTCCTCTACATTTAGTTAATTTGAAACATGAACCTCCATTTAGGGAATTTAGGGATTAGGCTGTTTTCAACTATTGTAAGTCCCTTGGAAAGGCTCGACTCCAACACCCCCTGTGTCCTCATCTTACTTGATCTCTCTTCTGCCTTTGGTACGGTCAACCATGCCATCCTGCTCAATCGTCTCTGCGATAACCTGGGTATCACTGGTCAGGCCCTAGCATGGCTGACGTCTTTCCCCTCTGATCGACCCTCCCAGGTTCAACCTGGGTCCTTCCTCTCCTCTATCTCTACCTGTGGTGTTCCCCAGAGGTCTAACCTCTCTCCCTGGCTGTTTAACCAATACCTGGCAATTCTTTCCCACCGCATTGTTGTGCTCTTCCCCAACTTCCAGTGCTATGCGGATGACACCCAGCTCATTTTCAGGCCATCCTCAGCCACATCTTCTCACTCTCTCCTCTCTGATTCTGTCTGCCATCCAGGAGTGGTATGCTGCCAATGATCTCTGCCTTAATGCCAGTAATACTGAGATTCTCCTCATCGGCACTCCCACTCCCTCCTTTCCCGCTCCCTCCTTTCCCACCACTCTCTGGCTGGCCTCTCTTGGCCCTCTTCCTGCGGCCACCTGTGAGGCTAAAAACCTTGGGGTCATCTTCGACTCCACACTCTCCTTCTCTCCTCACATCTCTGACGTCTCTAAGAAATCACACTACCAGCTGCACCTCCTCAGAGGTATTCTTCCTTTCCTCTCCTTCCCCCAGAAGCTCACTGTCTCCAGAGCTCTGCTTCTCTATAGGATGGACTACTGTAACAGCCTCTTTTTAAATCTGCCTGCTTCTCCTTTCCGCCCTCTGCAACTCATCCAGAACAGGACTGCGAGATTTGTCCTTGGCCTCAAGCCCAGGGATCGTATCTCTCCAGGACTGAAACCTCTGCATTGGCTCCCAGTGACTGCAAGGATTAAGTTCAAGAACCTGTGCATTGTCCACAAGGCCAAGTGGGGCCTCAATACCTTCAACTCTCTCTTCCTAAATATCTTACTTCTCGAGCTCTTCGCTCTTCCGCCTCCAACTCCCTCAGGGTCGGTCACTTCTCCAAGCAACGAGTTGGTGGTAGATCTCTCGCTTCGGCTGGGGCCTCCCTCTGGAACAGCCTCCCTGCCTCACTTAAACTTGATGGAACCATCTCCAGTTCCGAAAGCACCTCAAAACCTCTCTCTTTGCCTCTGCTTTTTCTCTGCCTCTCCCCTGCTGAATCCCTGGCTTAACTGCACTGGTTACCTGGCCACCCTCTGATCTCGGGCCCAGGTCCCCTCCACCGCCAGCCGCACACCTGCACTGCCTTCCTGGCAACCCCCGCACTTGGGACTGTCTCTATCCCTACAGCCCCACTACCAGCACTTGACACCGGATGTCTGCACTTGCCCTTGCATTTGCCACCAGCTGACCGTACTTACTTATTGTTATTCTATTATCCCATGCGCTGCACTTTTCCCCTCCTCCTCCTCTCCTCTGCACTTTGCCCCTTCCCAAGCACTAGCGCGATTTCAATGACACTTGGTCTAGTAGGATCGCTGACTGTCTTCCCTCTGTCCCTCACTTGCCTCGTCGCGCCTTGAAACACTTGTGTATAAGCACGTTATAAATGCCATATCATATCATGTCAGAATACTCTATCCACTGGTAAAGGAAGGTATGTTGAACCCGCTGATCAGCCTTGCCAAACCCTCGAACCAGGAATTGAGGTTTAGTTTAGTTTATTATTTGTATAACGCCGCCTGGCCCTGGGGCATCCAGGCGCTTGAATTGATTAAAACATATCAATATAATGCAATATGGTCCGTAGGTGGACAATACAGAAAGTTAGAACATTGTCAGGCAGTTACAGGTAATGTACAAGGTGTGGCAAACAAAAGTCATTTGTAATAATACATAATTTACATGGTTGCAGCAATAGGTATGATAACAATGTAGTGTTGGGAGTTCTAGGCATCTTTGGTCAGTAACCAGGATTTGGCGCTGTGTCTGAATCGGTGAAAGGACGGTTCAGATCTAAGATCCAGTGGTAGTGAGTTCCAGAGTTTAGTGGCAAGCACGGGGAAGCTTGAGCCACCTGCTTTTTGGAGTTTGTATCTGGGGATAGTTAAACAGTGTGTTTGAGCTGATCTGGTTGGGCGAGATGGGATGGGGTGTGAAGTTATCTGATAGGTATCTGGGTGCTTGGTTAGATAGGCACTTGTGTGTGAGCGAGAGCGTTTTATTTTCAATTCTCTGAGGTATAGATAGACATTGGTAGGATCATCCGGTGTCAGAGATGTGTTCATGTTTGGATATGTTCAGAGCTTCTCACAGGGCGTTATTTTGGATAACTTGCAACTTGTTAATGTTTTTTTGGCTGGTACCCAGATATAGAGCATTACAGTAGTCGACTTTGGGGAGAACTAGCACTCTAACTACTGTGGTACAGTTGGAGGGTGAGAGGTAGGGTCTGCTGGCATTGATGAGCTTACAAGTGTAAGCAGTGGCGGATGAGATGCGTTAATCTGTCTTGTCAGTGTGAGGGATGAGTCGAGGTAGATTCCAAGGGTTTTGACGCTGTTGGAGACAGAGAAGTTGTTTCTGTCGATATTGAATATCTGGTATAGTTTGTCCAGTTTATTGAGTCTGGGTTGGGAGCCTAGGAGAAGAAGCTCAGTCTTGTCGTCGTTGAGACAAAAGCCGTGCTTGGCCATCCATTCTTGGATAATGGAGTAGATGTTGTTGAGTGCTGTGTTGTCAGTGGAGTAGTCGCCTGTTAATGGGATAAATATTTGAGTGTCGTCTGCGTAATTCATTTAGATGACACCCAGATGGTCCAGTATGTCAAAGAGGGGTTTTGTAAACACATTGTATAGTGTGGGGGAAACGCAGGAGCCCTGTGGGACACTGCATGTGACTGGGGCTGGTTTGGCAGAGGCTGTAGGTGCAAAATCTCGTGGATCTGTTATTCAAGAAGGACTGGATCCAAGCATTAGCTTTGTCCGAGAATTTGGCTGCTGAGGTTAGATGTTTACAGAGGATGTCATGGTTGACCAGGTCGAAGGCAGCCGACAAGTCGAGGAGGAGAAGGAGTGCAAGTTTGTCATTGTCTTTGATGTTGTCCATTTGTGTCTTGAGGTCAATCAGAGCAGTCTCAGTGCCGTGTTTAGGGCGGAAGCCTGATTGTCTGAGTCCTAGTTAGTTGTTTTTCTCAAGGTGGTTCTGTATCTGTAGGTAGGCAGCTCTGTCAAGGATTTTTAGGAGGAAGGGAACAGTCGTGATGGGTCTGTAATTGGTAGGGACACTGGGGTCAACGGTGGGCTTCTTGAGTAAGGGTAGAACCCAAGAGTCCTTAAGGTTGTTAGGCACTGTGCTGGATGTGAACGATGAGTTGATGAGTGATGTCATGAAAGGAGCAAGATGTTTGGCTGAGTCTTTGATGACTGGCGCCGGGCAGATATCGCCTTGGCACTTGGAAGGTTTCAGCAAGTTAATTATGCCTTTAACCTCTTTGATGGTTATGGTGGAAAATTCGAATAGGTTGTTATCATCCATTTGTGGGATGTGGGTGGAGGGGGTGGGGTTATCATCAAAGGTGATGCTTTCTTTCTTTGGGCCTCATTACGACCCAGGCGGTAAGTTACCGCCTGGGCCGTGACTTTACCACCATGGCGTAAACTATGTTTACGCCATTGGTGGTTGGCGGACTTACCGCCCCATTCCGACCTTGGCGGGGCGGTAAGTCCCCAATCCCCATTTACCCTTCCCCATTCCCATTTTTGCCCCATAGGGCATAATGGGAGTGGGGAAGGCGTTAATTACGCCACCGTAAATTACGGTGGCGTAATTAACTCCATGGTCCCTTAGCGCCATGGATTTTAACACCTGCTAAAAGCAGGTGTTAAAAGCACCATGGCGCTAGGGGACCTCGTAATTGGCGGTAAGGGGTCGGCGCAGCTAACGCTGGCGTAAACCCCTTACCGCCAGGGTCGTAATGAGGCCCTTTGCCTCGATTTTGGCTTGTAACATGGCAATTTTGCCTAGGGGTGCTTATTGTATGTTCGTACACCAAGAGATGTCTTTGGTACATGTATCTGGAATGGGGAGGGGGATTCGAGGTCTCTCAGGATGTTGAAGAGCTCTTTGGTATTGGATTTGGCGTTACAGATTCTTTCATTGTACATGTTTTTTTCAGTCTGGATGATTGCTGACTTGTAGATATTGGATTCAAGTGCGTAAGATGTCTTATTGTTAGTGGAGGGCGTCTGTTTCCATGCTAATTCAGCTTGTCTTTTAGTTCTAGGAGTGAACCAGGAGTTGAGGTGCGCACGTGGTTTGGCTTTCCGAAGTTTAAGTCGTGCTATGGTGTTTATGGCCTTAAGGATGGTTGTATTGTAGAGCTCTACTAGTTCCGTGGGGTTAGTGATGGTGGGTGAAAGGTTGATGATAGGTTGGAGTAGAGGGAGGAGTTTCTCTACTGTGATGTTTTTGCTATTTCTAGTGAGTGTAGGTGGAGCATTAGGAAGAGGACCAGGTGTTTGGGTGCCTTTGTTGATGGTGAAAGTGATGAGGTGGTGGTCGGTCCAGGTGCATGGTGTGTTGGAAAGGATGGTGGTATTACAATTGAGATCAGCTATCCAGTCAAGGATGCGGGCTTGGTTGTGTGTGGGTTGTGAAATTTGATGGGTGAGTCCTAATTCAGAGATTGTGTTGGTGATGGTGTTTGCTTTGTCATCTTTCTGGTCGTTGAAACCTAGATTGAAGTCGCCTAGGATGAGTAATCGTGAGTTGGATTTGGTGTTGTTGGAGAGTAGGAAAGCTATGTCGTCGTTGAAGGATAATATGGGGCCTGGCGGTCTATAGATAAGGTGGGTGGTGATAGTGCTTGTGTGGGTTGTGGATAATTTGATGGTGAGTAGTTCTGCGGATAGGAGAGATTGGTTTTGTATGTGCCTTATGTTAAGGGAGCTTTTTGCGATAATGGCTACTCCGCCACCTTTGGTTGTTTGTCTCTTTGCGCGGTAGATTATGTAGTCATTGGGTATAGATAGCGCTAGTGCGGGGCCGGAGGCTGGGTGGAGCCAGGTCTCAGTGATAGCTATGAAATCAAGTTCATTGAGGGAGATGATGTCGGCTATATCTAAGGCGTGGGCGACTAAGGATCTTGCGTTGATGAGTGCGCCTTTGATTGTTTCAGAGGTATCGCATGGTTTTCTGATGGGGGTGCGAGGGGAGGAGGCGTTAGGGCAGGGAGTGGTCTGGTCAGTACTCTTGGACAGAACTGACCCATCCCGCAAAGAGCCATACATGCTGAAATGGGAGAAAGACATTGGGAGGCCCATCGAACTGGAGGAGCTAAACACATCTGGGCGAGGGCAAACAGAAGCTCGAAATGTGTTTCCAACAAGGAGGGGGCATTTAAGGTATGTTTCAGGTGGTACCGGACCCCAGAGACACTTAAAAAATGTAACCCCACAATTCCTTTGGTGTGCTGGAGAGGATGTCCAGATAAAGGCACACTCTACCACTTGTTTTGGACATGTCCCAAAGCCACCCAATTCTGGAGATCCATGCTGGATCACATCAACAGGATCACAGGACTCACTATCCCATGGGATCCGGGCATTGTTTTACTGGGTGCAAGCGGGGAGGGCCAATTCCCCCTTTCAGGGCACAGAGCAGAGCTATGCTCTCACCTGCTGACGGCCGCTAAGATTTCTGTGGCTAAGCTGTGGAAAAACCCAGAGGGCCCGGCAGTACAAATGTGGTGGACGAAATGCTGGGATATAATTGCAGCGGAAAAAATAACTGCCCTACGGTTCGGGAACAGAGACAAATTCCTCCAAACGTGGGCCCCCTTCCTGGACTATGCCCAGAAATACCCGGGCTTGGCCCGACAACCTCCCTCCTTACGATGGATAGACAAAACTGAGTAGAAGCAAAGGGGACAGTACATAGCAGAGGATCCAACCAGGGTAGCTGCTCGCCTGCTCGTAAACCCAGGAACGAAACATTGAAGACTGGGTAGGCCGGTGATCCCCGCTTTCTGCCCATTGCCCCGATCCCAAAGCATGCACAATTCCCCTTGTCCGCCCTCATTTAACTAATGCTGACTATCATGGCGCCACTGCCCTCTTGGTCCCCCCCACAAACATCTCTCTGACCTGTTGTTGTTGTTTATGTTCTTTTTGTTTATTACATGCACCTCTAAGCACGAGTGCGCTGCCTGTAGCGCTCTTCAAGTACCTGCCACACTTTGATATAATGTATGTATAAAATCAATTAAAATATATTTTTTTTAAAAAAGAGAGAGGAACGCATACGCAGGCAAGCGATGCGCCCATCCTGCGTAACACCTGCAGGAGGTGGAGCAGAAGCGACCCATGAAGCCTGCGACATTCAAGCTGTGCTGATCGGAACGAGGAGACGCCAGAAACATGGTGTATCCCAGATGCAAGAAGCAGAGGAGGCAGGAGCCCAAAAAGTGGCAGTGGCATGACCACGAAGGATACGTGGTGGGCAGTGTCCCACACACCAAAGTCAATACCAACCCGAGAACAAATTGGCAATCTAACCAGTTACCTGAAGCAACATCGGGACGCTGCAGGAATGAGAGAGAATCCCAGGAAGAGGACACCGGTGACAGTGAGCCGACAGCAACGAGGAGCGAGAGGGAAGCTCCCGGTCAGGCCTGGAGCCCAGAGACATTCCCATATGTTGTTGACGGTAACGGGGAAAACGGGATGACCGTGAGGCAAAAAGGGAATCATTATACAGTTCAAGGAACTCGCCCCAGTAAAAGTAAAGGAAAGTTGAATACAAAACTGATGAACTTAAATTGCTTTTATGTAATCATTAAAGTCCCTGAGAGGGAGAGAAAGTAACCTTGGATATAATCATCCTGAGAAATGGGGAAAGTAGCTAAGCCTTCAACACAGTAAGAAGAGAACATAAGAGAAAGAGAATATTATGAATGGAAGTACAGAGAAACCTTTAGGAACAATATTAACGTGAGAAAGAAGCTCACTGAAATCCCTGAGAGGAAGAACAAGAGAATTTGGATATCAATACCCTGTGAAAAGGAAAAGAAGATACTTTATTTTAGACAGGAAAAAAGGAACATAAGAATAAATGAGTCTTATAAATTGAAACTCAGAGAGACCATCAAAGTAAACAATATACTAGACAGAGAATGGTCAACTACAATTGTCTAGAAGGCCAGAACTACAGAAGAAATTGTACGTTTCCAGGTTGTTCAGAGTCCTTTAAAAAGGATCAAAGAAAGTATAAAAAGTCAAGGAAAGATATTCCTCAGGAAGAGAGAAAAGCAAACAATCCCATGAAATAACTGCATAAACTGATACAGCAAGTGAGTAGAGTCTATCTAAAGATTACCTATTGACAAGAAATCCAAAGACTGATACAAGAAGTACCCTCGGGAGAAGGGAGCTGTTATCCTGGCCTCAGTTTATTTAGAACTAGCAAGAAGTACCTGTACGTCGCACGGGTTCTGTAGACAGACATAACACACTCATCAATTGTTGAAAATCAATTATCCTGTAGGTCGCTGTTCCGAGTCGCTTATCGCTTGATGTGCTCTGTACTCTGAAGTGAACTGTACTGAGAATGGGCACTTGTGGGTGACTGGCATACCCCAGGGCAGAAGTGGAGGGGAGGCGAGAGTTGGCAGGTTGCAGCATACTTTTACCTTCCAAGCACTCTCTCCACCTGTCGCTGTGCAGTGCGTTGTGGTGCAAATATCTCAGAAATGGTGCGTCCTAGGGCTGGAAACGTGGCTGTCGAGGCCTTTGAGTTTGGTTCCTCATGCCGAGATGCTTAAAATGAGCTCTGTCCAGTCCTTCTAGGACCACATTGATGTCGCCGACTTCAGGCATCCATCTCATTTGTGAATGAGCTGAAAGTTGGGGAAAGGGGTGAGGTGTCCAAATGTCATGTAACTAGTCATGTCTGGAGGGTCCCAACAGGTAACTATGCAGAATTTGGTGCAGATTGGTGGAACAGTGTGGAAATGTATAAGGGACAAACTAACAGATTTTCTGCTTTATGTATATATAGAGAAATAGTGGTAGGGCCAGTTATATTAGTTTTGGTTAGCAGATGTATTCATTTGGATAATTCACTGAGGATTGACAAGCACCCTAATTAGAAAAATTGGTAGGGAATCTCCGATAGAGATAGTGAAAGTTAGGCCCTATTCTTATTCTTTAATTAAAAAAAACAGTTGGAACATGTCCTCAGAGTGTTCACGTTCTTCTGACCAGCCACAAAATGCTCTCTGTTTACTAGAAATAATGTCACTATAAATGGTGTTAATTTCTCCTTTGACAGGGGGTTTTCTTTTACTGAATCTGGTTATGCAACATACCATGGTAACTATTTTATATGTGGAGTTTCATCCCACAACTGGCTTCCAATGACTAAGGATGGAAGTTGTTACATGGGTTATGTGCTATGTGCCACAGGGACCATCCCCTAGAGACAAAAGAAAATCTAGACCTTTGCTTGAGCCATGGGTTCCTTGATCTCAGGGGGAGGCGTCAAGCTTACCTGTGACAAAACTCATACATTTTATTATTTTTAGAACAAGTGGCAAATGACACAACAGAAGCTCTTTCATAAATAACTCATGAACAAGCGGCTTTGAGCACCCTGGTATCGCAGAACCATATGGCCTTGGACACCATTGTGACGTCAAATTGAGGTGTTTTTACTCTAGTTGCACCCGAATGTTGTTCATGTATTGCTATTTAACCTTAAAGATATAATAAAACGCATTACAACATCTGCAGATATTTTACACAGAGAGAACACTTAGACATGTTGTGTCCCTTTAGGCTGGGCTCACAGATTCAATTGGATTAATAGGAGTATCCATAATCCAAAGGAATTAACTGGTATTTGCCACCTTCTTGGGAATATACTGTTTATATTGAATATTCAGACATATTGTAATGGCTTGGGAAAGGCACTGTGAATACGTTTGAAAGTTCAGGGAAGGTTGATGCATATGAAATGTGGGGTGCTGGTTTAAGGAGTCAAACAAAGGGGTGACATTTTTACTGTGACCTTTATTTAAATAATAATGAAAACAGCCTATCTTCCCTATACTTAAAGGGTTTTCACTACCTAACTAAAGAATAAATGGGGTGTTCGTCGTCAGGGTGCTTGTCAGACTTTCAGTTTCTGTTGTAGGGGAGGCATGGTATCACAAGTATGACACTGACACAAGTTTTAAAACCTTTATTAAATTCTTAGGTTTGGAAAAACTCCTACTTTGCCCTATAGGTATGATGGGAGTAGTCTCTACCATCAAAAACTAAAGAAAGCACAGTTCTAGTCAGTCTATGTCAAATCTAAATTGCCAATGCCTATACTAACAAAACTAATGCCTGCCCTATCTCTTATACAAAAAGTGAAGTGTGTAAAGGGGAATGTGTATACAAAGGAAAGTCAATGTTATAACATAAAAAATGAAGGTGGCTGAGTCAGCTCTCCTCCCCTTGTTGGACAGCACGGAGTAAGGCGGCCCCCGTAGACAGGATGACACACTCTGGCTCAGGTTATCCAAAAAAAGGCAGTTTAAAATGTGGGTCGAGGCCCGCTTGGCCTTCCACGTTAAAGTTACTTATTTTCAGTTCACCCAAAGTTCTTCCACACTCCAACAAAAGTTCACATAGGTCTCCATATGTCGGGCTTGGACCTCTCAAGACATCAATAGTTCACGTAGGTCTCCCTCAGTTGTGCTCGGACCTCATACTCACAACACTTGCAGGGGTTCCCTTCCCCAAGCTTTCTTCACATTCGTTAGGGGTTCCCTCCCCCTAAATTATTTCCTGTTCCCAGTCTCCCTCAGTCAGGCTTGTACCTTTCAATGATGTTGAAGACTTTCGAATGTGCAAGTCCTTTTCCCTAGATCCCGCAGGATCCCTTTGACTTTCAATTCAGCTCTCCCTTATGTCATTTGCCTCAGTGTCTCTTGAACTTGGTAGTTCCACGACACAATCAGAAAAGTTCAAGAAATCTTTCTCTTAAAGCAATCACCTTTTAACTTCTCCTTTCAACAGGATTAATCTTGACCATTGCGCATTTCATAGTTTGTTCGCTTTGTTGCTGTATAACAAGACATGAAACACTTTACAGCGACTTTCGAGGGAGCTATTTCCTTCCACCGGACCAGCCCGCTACTCTATCACTGGCTTCACAGTTATCAATAACTTCATCACGCTTCTCATCAGCACGCGCGCAACCTTCAATCATGAGATACACTGTTGCAGCTTCAACCTTTCCTTGACACAAACCGTCCTTTCATGTCTTTCACTAACTTACGGGTTGTGTGCATTCCTCGCTTGAATTTGCGGTTTTGATTCACGAGTCAAGGTTGATACCACAGGCTTGGCCTCGCCTACCCAACTCTGCCTTTTAGCCAGTAGGGTCACTGGCATCCTTGAAACACAATGCAGTCTTCTTCTTGTCTGGGATTTGGCTTTCTCCGCATATCCTTCACAGTTTCCCAGAAACAACGACTTCCTGCAGTATCCTTACCCTTTGCTCTGGTGGCTCGATCGGTCATCCTGCTCCAATGGGCTTGCTTTCGCCCTGGAAGATCTGTTCCTTCTTGTGTCTCGTCCCGTGTCTCACCTTGCTCAGAGTGAGTCACTTTGTACCGCCTTTTATCCGTGTGGGTGGAGCTAATGGGTATCGGATGTATGTGATTCAGGTTAAGTACCTGACTTTGCCTGACCTTATTAACAGGACATGTCTAATGAGATATGCAAGTGTTAGCCTCTTTACTCGCAGTCCTCTTCCTCGGCCAGTGTTTGTGTAGAAAGGGATGGGGGAGTTGAAACGTTGTAGAATCCTAGAGGATTCCGCATCTCACCATCGGCTGCCTCACCCCCATTCCCTGAAGAGCCCCCATCCAGGTGCTCCACCCCAGGATCTGGATCCAAAGGCAACGGCCATGCCTGGGCCACCTGAGAGAGAGAGAGAGATCCCGGGGGACTAGCAAGTGAGACACCCTTTGGTTTCTCACACTGTCTTCAGGCCAAACTAGCCTACTCTAGCCCTACCACTATCGAAGGACGTTAACATAAATAGTTCTGGGAGAATGACTCCCTTCTCATGGTTCAATGAGATCAGCCCTATGGGCATATTTCTGTTGGTCTCTGGGAACAGGTCATCTTCTGCACTAGTAGAGAATACCAGGAGAATGATGCCCTTCTCTTGGTCCAACAGTTCAATAACTGCATGCAACCTTCTCCTGGTTTCTTGGCTGCTGTTTGGTAACCTTTTTGCCTTAGTTTCTGATTCAACAACTAAGTGGAAAACCAGCAGACTGACACCCTTCTTCTGGTTCAGTTGATTCAGCCACTGATTACCTTTGGATAACTTCCTGCAAAAGATGTCATCAACCTTTGCTATTCTTCCTAGGCTTCTCTTAGGGCTTGCCTAAAGGTCACACACTCCTTTGGTTTCCGAAACACAGTTATTCCTTGCCTTTCTTAATCTTCTTCCTGTTGGTAAAACCAAGGAGAACTATTCCCATAGTGTGCTTGGTTCCTTCTAACACTCTGACAAAGGAGACTTCTCGTGGTACTCTCTGGCCTTTGAGTCCCTCTTGAGGCTAGTGTGTTGAGGTAGACTACTCCCGATATGTTCTTCTCTTTTAATCTCTTTAACACAACTACTGAGATGAGGAGAAGTTCACTTGTGAGGTAATCTCCACCCTTGATGCTTCTGTCACAACTCTGAAAATGAGGGAGATTACTCCCAAGCAGGGACTTCATTTCACCAAAATGCCAGGGGTAGGGGAAGTGACATCACACGACCCTTGACCCCCTGATGACATCACAAGAAGTGGTGTCATTTGACCCCACCCCGAAGTGCTAACGCGGGAAGTAATGGAACACGACCTTTCACCCGTTGACAAAACAGGAAGTGGCATCACATAGCATTGTTTACTATGAAAAATATGGTTACGATATCACTATAATGTGATGTACATTTCATAAAAGAATGGATCGCCATATGTATCGTTAAGATCATTGTGTATAGGCCCATATTACCAAACTACTGTGAATGCAAGCAGACGTCCATGACCAAATGATAATGATGTGTTATTATATAGAACTTGCGCTTAAACACTTTATATAGAAAAAAAAATACACCCATTATCACCCAATCTGTGTTGGTACTCATTTATCGACCTCAGAAGGATGAAAGGCTGAGTTGAGGCGTTTAAGAACAGACTAAATCAGTGACTCACCCCCTGAAGTGTGCCTGAAATAAACCTTTAATGAGTCTAGCAATTATTGTATAGAATTCAGAAAGACACATTATTTGGTATTCCCATTCTTTCTTATTTAGGGTCAGTGCTGAAAGTGTTAGACTTGTGGCACTCCTGTTCTTATTTGTCTTCTTTTTTTAAGGGGCCTGAACAAGAAAGCCAGCCACTCCAGAAGTAAAGAGCCACGTGGTGCTGGCCACATCCCAGGAGCTTGCATTACAACCCCCCCTTTTCTTTTTTAAGTGGTCGTAAAGGAGACCTCACAGGTCGCAGTTGCAACCTCTGGCGACCCCTAAATGACGTCCCTGCTCCCAAGGCTTTCTTTCCATTTAATATTCTCGACAAAACTACTGAGATGAGGGAGATTACTTCCAATGCCTTCTTTACATTCAGTACTTCTGGCACAAAGACTGAGACGAGGGAGATTACTCTTGATGCCTTCTTTACATTCAGCACCCTACCCCAATACCCTACTAGGTCTCCTATGTCGCCAGTTACCTCTTCTCTGGTGAGGACACGTCACCGTTTTTTCCTGGCGTGTTGCTTTGGCTGCATGGGTCCGCCGGCCAGGTGGTTTCAGCTCAGTTAATGCAACACCAGTCCAACTCCTCGAATTCACGCCACCGTCAGTCGGTTCCCAGCTTCCACTCAGGCCTGCTCTGCGTTGGCCTGCAAAGGACACCTGCAACCTGCCTGTGGCGTCCTCCCGACTGGAGTTTTACTTCCCCGATGTAGCTTCTTGCTTCCAGGTTCGAACTTCCTGGGTCTGCCAGGCTTCACACCTGCTTCGCTCCTCATTGAGTCCTTTCTCCATTTTTATCTGGATCCTCCCTAATGGAGTGTTATAGTCCTTTGTTTGTGTCCATTGTGTATTCTTCACTGCTCCTCAGGCCACCTCTTCCCAGTACCTTCCGCACTTGGCAAAGGAGTAGTCTGTATAACTCCACCAATCTTTTTCTTTACAGTATTCTTTGAAGATGACTTGAGATCAGACTGTATGTTTGTTTTAGAATTCCCTGTCTTGGTGATATCAATTCATACAGGAAGAAAGGAAGGAGCATTGCAATAACAGAGCAGTGCTTTCAGATTGTTTCTCAGCAGACTTTATGGTATGGGTTTCATGGTCTCAAGGACACAAGGTTACGGGAGTTCCATCATGAAAGGGGAGTCCTTCTCCCCATGAGGGGAGTCTCTCCCTGTGAGTGCCTGCTTTCCGCCACCCCATGGGGGAAAGTTGCGTAGCAGGCTCACCTCCCTAGCCTCACAGGGAAGGGCTCCTCACTGGGGAGAAGTGGCATGATCCTGTGAATCATCACAGAAAGAAACTAAAGATGTTTATGAAAAATACAGCAGTTACTTAGAACTGATTATTCAGTACACTAAGCGTGTGAGGCTTGTTAGTCACAGCTCCCAACAGGGGTGGATCTGGCAGGGGGAAAATGCAAATATATGCATTAAGAATGTTGATAAGAAATGTAGTTGTACGTTAATTTAATGCAGTTGTGTAGTTTGTGTTAATCTGACAAGTACCAGGTTCTAATTTAAGAATTAGGGTCAATTCAGTTCGGAAAGAAACATTTTGAATCATGTATCTGCAGGCAGAATGGAGTTGGACAGCTTTGCAATTAACGATGTAGTGACTCTCACATTTGAAACCTCAGCACAGGCAAATGTATTTAAAGGAACACTTTCACTGCCAAAATTATAATAGGGTGCACTGATAAGGTGTTTTATAGAAGACCATTGCAAGAAACATCTTAATACTTAATTGTATTCATTGCATGTAGCTGCAAATGTTATCTCTTGTAGAGGCGATACGGACCTAGAGTGTCTGGAGTGACCCAGAGCCTGCACTATAAATTAGGGAAGACTGCAGCCCTCCTTAATGAGGGCATACAATATTCCACTCAACATATTGTGATCAATGGGGTGTAAAAGTAAAAAGAGATGTTTATTTAGGGGGATGAGGAACACACACTCCGGATTGCATGGGTACCAGTACTTTTTTCTTGTCTGTCTTCTCCTAAATTACAGCTATTAAAGATTTGACAAACTAACGAGATCAAGTCCCATGTCTGTTTTATGTAACAGTAGGAACTGTGATGAATCCAAGGGTATTGTCTCTGCTTCTATGGGAGAGACCCCTTCTCGTGAGCCAGGGAGGTGAGGCCGCTACCGGATAGTGCCCATGGGGAGGAACTCAGCTGGTGGATCTCATGGGGAGGGAATCTCTCCATGGGACCAGTGTCGATGGGGTTGAGAGAACGTGGTATTCACCCCCTTCCCGTCTGCCACCTCCTTCCTTTCACTACACTCAGTTCCCTCTGGTCCCCCACACCTTTATGCATCTCTGGAGAGAGAGAATTTCATTCATACAGCTAATATTGGGACGAAGAAGAGTGAGGCTTACCCAGGTGGAGTGCATACAAAAACAGAAAAGGAGGCAAAAAATCACTACGGAACCAACATATGCAGTACAGTCTGCTAAAGACCTCTGGGGAGATAAAAAGCAAAGAAGGACTATGTACCTTGTTGGGCCAGCCCTGGAGGAGTGAGGGACCAGGAGAAGAGAATGAGATGCTGTCGAGGAAGGATGAGTGTTCCCAACTGCTCCGTGGAGCAGGAAACTGTCCGGTAAAGGGTAAAGAGGAAAGCTGACCGGCTAAGCAAAATCAAGAGAAAGACGTGCAGCTGAGGACACAAGAGAAAGCATACCACTGCAGAGCCGCCGATGGCTGGACACAAATGCAGAAGCAGATTAGAAGCCCCGCTCCACTCCCAGGACAGACCGGAGACCGCAACAACATTTCCTCAAGGTAGGGAAAGGGTTGGGCCGGCTGGTGGGACACGGAGGGCATCAAATACATTTGGAAGATACGTACCAACATCCTGAGCGGTAGGGATAACGAACAAACTGTAAAAGCTGGAACAAACTTTTATAAAATATCCTATGTGGCAGGAGAGTACACCAGGTCTGTTCAGTTGGACATTGAGTGAAACTGGGGTAGAGAACCTGCAAAGACAGCACAGCAGTGTCTGGAACCCATATGAGGTCAGGAGACCTCTTCAAAAGCAAAACATACAGGTCAAAGACCCATACAAGACCGAAAAAACACACCGTCAAGGGGCAGAGGCCCAGAGCAAGTCAGGGAGAGCCCGAGATAATATAAAGGGGTCTGAGACCCACTGTGAGGAATCTGAGGGTATTCTCCACAGTAGACCTCGGGAGTCCCTTAGTCAGGTGGCCAAGAAAGGGCAGACCTACTCTTATCCTGACCCGGAAGACAGACAAGCGGAAAAAAAATCACCTGGGTAGGGGAGCCCGGGTTATGCTCAGGAGAACGCTCAAAGGGAAACGCAGTACGTTACCGAAGGAGAGCGAGATCACGGAGTCCTTTATGGGCTGTGCCACCTCTGTCCCCCTTCCTCCCATTGAATCTCTCTTACCCAGAACCAATAACCCCTCCGTACAGAACCAATCCCCTGGGATCTCAAACCCTGCCACAGTAAGAAACTATATTTTCTAAAAACTCTGGTTTCCTGCGTCAGGCCCGAACATTCCCGGACATCTTTCGCCACGGCCCTATGAGCATTCTTACCCAGACACTCCCAGTAATTTTTCTTCCCGTCCCTCCAATTATTCTTCCCCGAAACCCCAGTATACTGCATTTACAGAAAACTACCATCACCACATTCCCTTCTGTTCACTCCACGATCCTAGGTACTCTCATTTGTCTCACAAACCCTACCAATCCGTCCCTCGAACTGTAATTTTCCGAAACCCCAATCCACTATGACCGAATACAATTACCACCATCCCCTATGTTCTATTCTTCATCCCGGTCAATTTCGTCCATTTCACAAACCTTCCCTGTCCTGTCCGTAGTATATTCTGACATTTCAACCCCCCCACTTTTCCGACACAAACACCTTTACACACCCAAGTCAACATACTAATGTAAAACCAGTCTACTTGACATGTCCCAACCCCGGCGCAAGGCAAAGTCAGGCAATTGACCTGAATCACACACACCTGAAGGCCCTTTCCTTTCCCCATAAGGATAAAAGGTGGAGTAAGAGAGCACAGGATTAGCAAAGCGAGCACGGCAGACACCACAACGAGATGGCTAATCCGGTGTGACGGTTCAAACGAAGGAGAAAGACAGTGGGAATCGAAAGGGTGGCAAGGAGAGAAGTGACCTTGCCCTTTTTGTCCCAGACCTGTAAAACCTTCGAGGAAGAAAGTCTAAGACCGCGAACAATAGCACAAGTGTCTTGCAGCAGATGTCAATGGTACACAGGGCAAGCCTACGTCGATAAGCAGGAGCAAGGGGAGCTCCCTAGACCATGGTACCGGCCTTCCCTACAGGAAAGCCAGGCAGTTCATCACAGCTGGTGAGTTGAGAGGAGAGCCAATAAGAACCGAGCTGTGTTAATTGATAATCGCAAAGTGGCAAGTTTGAACCAAGTTCGAGGAACTGTGAAAGAACTGTAAAGTGTAAAGGGGAAACCAGCTGCAGAGGGAAACCAGAACCACGCGGGTGCTAACTCTCAGAGACTCTGGTCGATCCCCATTTGGGACATACTACGGATACCAGCAGGCCATAGGAGGCCCAGCAGAATAGGTCAAAGTGGTCATACCGAGGGTCAAGCAAAATCCCTTTACAATCGAAAGACATCGATCTGCAAACTAAGTGAAAGAAGAGAGCAGTGAATCCCAGTGAAGGGAAACCAGGGAAGCAAATTCAAAGAGGGGCAAAGTCTAAAGTCCCAAGAAACAGAGTTTTGACAGACGTAAAACCCGGCAGAGGAATGTCCACTATAAACTGGTTGAAAAGGCATTGAGAAAGCAAGGGACGTGAATCCTGCTAAAGAGAAGGGTCCAGAGATCCAGCTGAAATTTAAGAGGGGTGAAGCCTCACCCAAGTGTTGGCAGTCAAGAGGGGTCTGAGCCCGGACGAGCCCGGCCGAGCGAGATCCAGGGGTGAAGCTATAATCCATACTTTAAGTGAGAAATTAACTGAAATATATAATTGTGAAATACGATACGTAATGGGTCAGCGCCGCGAAGAGGGGGACCCAGGAGTAAAGCCATGTTTCCACATGAACTGTGGTAAACAATTAAGAGGGGTCAGCACCCAAAAGGGAGGGAGCCAGAGGTGCACATTGGGAACTGAAATTCATTTGTTTGTTCAGTTTTTTGTATTAGTTGTGAGGTTTGGCAAGAGGTTTCTTAGCATATGCCCTTTTTATTTGACACAACGCCACTAGGACTGCCTTATTTTCATTTGATGGTCGATGCTTGCTCCTATCTTCGATTTAGGTTTAGAATAGGCATTTTCCCAAACTGCATACAGAATTAATTGTTCAATAAACACCCCTGAACTGTGATCACGTGGTTCTGTCTTACTTGTTGCCACCGTGAGTGTCACACACCACACAAAAGATAAAGAAGCTACAGAACAAGTTGGGGAGACCCAGAGACAGCCCAGAGGGACCTGGGATTCATGTAGGTTTGTTCTAAAACAAGATGTTATGATGGGACATGAGTAACACAAGATTGTTGACCACAATAACACACATCTTATTTTCAAATGTGTCTCCTTCTTACCCTTGCCTGAAGAAAGGAGCAGCATGCTCCGGTGCTGTGCCTGTATATTTTCAGAATGCAGAGGGAGTCTTTTTACTTTCCGCTTCTGTATTCGTTTTGTATACCAGTACTTGCACAAACTGATCATTTGTCCATTTATCATTATAATTATTTTTATGCTATCGATTGAGTGCAGACCTAGCTTCACGAAGCAACAAAGCCCTTTACAAGTCATGGGGGAAGCACATGGCAAGGGAAGAAGATCACAGAGAGAACACAGGAGAGTGGCGTGGCAGGCAATGTAGGGTACAAAGTCTAAATTCAACACTTTCAGTCCCAGAGTTTGGCAATCACAAACATTATTTCTGCAGTGGAAATTATGTCTTCTATACAAACTATCCACTTTTACAAACCTAGAACGAAATGCACATACTAAGAACTATTATGTATTTTCGTTTGACTTTGCTCAAACATAAGTTTATTATATTAAGTCCTCCTTTTTATCAGTTCACTTTACTTACATTTTGCTATCATAAAAGTGCAACGGTAAGAAAAATGCAGTCAATTAAGAAAAGCTTCAATGAGAATACATTGTTATGCTTACCTGATATCGCCCCAAAGTAACCTTTGCACCACAATCAGGTATATTTTTGCAAAATACATGTAGATTTAAAACTTCCCTTTTACAGCAGTTATCTTTAAATACCTGCAAAAAATGCAATGTACATCAATGTACTCCATAATGTAACACATAGTAGAATGACTGCAGCATATGCTAACAAGGAACACTGTGGCTTGTTAAGGAATTTCAACAGCAACATACTGTTGGTTTACATCATGAAGGAGGGGGAAACACCAACATGGTAATGGATTACTCCATAAATGAAAGCATATCAATGTTGTATCGCTTGATGGGTCCTGTCTCTGCAGGCCTCATGACCCTCTGTTTACCCAACCCTTGGAATGGTGGCCTGCAGCATACATTAGCAAACCCATTAAAACATGCAACATTTGATTAGTTTATTTACTCACTGCTGGGTTGATGAAGAAAATGAAGACATCATTCTGCCATAAGGGATACCAAAAATTTGATGCACCAACATTTGTAATTGTCTTGCTGACTTCACCCTTCCGGTAACCATGGGGATGTGGGGCACAGGGGATTGGAGGGTAATGTACCAAGCTCCTGGAGTGTAAAACAGTAGCATAAGAGAAGCGCATAAACAGTATATGCCTTGTGTGTATGCCCCGCCGAATAGCCGTTCCTTCGTGTACGAGTGCAATATAAATATCATTATCATTTATGCCACTGCCCTTGGACCGAACACTACTAAACTAAGGCATAAACGCCATCCGCGTAGTGCACTAACTACCCAAATTTTATTTGCACATTTGGATCCATGATTTTACGCCAGAAATTATACCTATAAGAATAAAGGGCCTCATCACATGTTGGGCGGTATTACCGGGATACCGCCCGGGCTAATAGCGTTACCACCAAACCTGTGATCTGGTGCTTATAGCGTGCTATGTGTGGATCAAGGCCCTCCCTCAGGAGCGTCTCCATCTGGCAACTCTCAACTCTAATGGGATTCCCCATTGTGTCCATTGCACCGAATGGGGGATTTTCGGGGCAATTAGCACGCTAATAGTGCCCGAAAATAGGAATTTTCTCGAAGCAGGGGGTAAATGCAGCCAAACCCGTGATGCATTTAAGGGTTACCGCCCAACTCGTGATGAGGCTGTAAGACTGGAGCAGTTCTCTTGTTTTTTTTACAAACATTTACTGTGCAACTTGTATGATTATGTTTCACACTGGAGAGACTAATCAGCCTAATAAGCCATGCAAGCACAAATAAGTCACACATACAACAAACTAGTAATTAGGGGGTTAGGGGCAGCACATAAACCCTACAATCAGGCAGCAACATGAAAGAAGAACCCCCCCGCTAACTGAGGCTGCTAAGGATAACCCTAGTTCGGGCACAGTTGGCCAAACACTACCAGCAGCAGCCCCAAAATAGGTAGCCCATCTGCTTGCAGTCCACACCCCCATCCTAGATAGCCATTCAGTCCTCACACCAGCCCCACCTGAAGGAAGCCCACCCGCCTGCACCACAGTCCCCATCTCAGGCAACCTATTCTCAAGACTCCACACCAGGCAGCCCATCGGTCTGCACTCCAGATGCCACACCAGGCAGCCCATCAGCCTGCACTCCAGATGCCACACCAGGTAGCCCATCAGCCTGCACTCCAGGCGCCACACCAGGCAGCCCATCAGCCTGCACTCCAGACGGCACACCGGGCAGCCCATCAGCCAGCTCTCCAGACACCACACCAGGCAGCCCATCAGCCTGCACTCCAGATACCACACCAGGCAGCCCATCAGCCTGCACTCCAGATACCACACCAGGCAGCCCATCAGCCTGCACTCCAGACTCCACACCAGGCAGCCCATTAGCCTGTTCTCAAAGCTCCACACCAGGCAGCCCATCAGCCTGCACCCCAGATGCCACACACTGTACTCCAGACTCCACACCAGGCAGCCCATCAGCCTGCATCCCACCCCACACCCTAAGCAATCGATCAAATAGCAACATAGAAGAACAAATGCTCCTAAGGTTCCAACTGAGGCAGATAAGGAGAACCCTACTTCAGACATAGTTGGCCTAGCAGCAGTAGCCCCAACCACAGACAGCCCATAAGCATGCACCCCAACCGACACCCCAGACAATTCATCAGCCTGCACCCGACTCCTACTGCAGCAGCATCACCAGGACAAGAGGAGGGGTGGGAGACTTTAAAGCCCCCCCCCCACGGTATCCAGGCCGGGATACCCCACCAAGACTTTGCAGACAAGCAAGTTCTTGTCACCATTTTCAGCCTCCTGGCAAAGAACGAGTGCTATGTTGAGCCAGACAGGCAGACTGTTGAAGCTCCTCACAGCCTTCAGCATACTGTGGCCCTGGCGCATGGTATCAAACAACCATGCTTCTTTCCCAACCTCTTATAGGCGCCGTCTGCAACGATGAGATTAATGCATCACCATGCTGCCTTTCCCACCGACCCTGTTGTCCTAAACCAGTTCAAGGCCCATTTCTATGCAATTACAGGCTTCCCCAATATGGAGGGGATCTGGACTGCAACATGTGGCCTTTGTATCAACCAGGGACAGAGAGCAGGTCTTCAACAAATGCATGCAACACACCATAAATGTACAGACAGTCTGTGATGCAATCAACGGTCTGGGCCCAGAGCAACCTGCCATGCATCATGGAATGATTACTGCAACATTCTGCATGCCTGTTTGGTGTGTGTATGAACACACCACCTCACACATGCATATGACCCTACCTCCTCCCTCTGTGCATGCATTTGGGTGACAGCAGGTGGAGGTTATGAGGCACACATGGCTATAATAATGGGGGGCATAAGAAGGGGTTCAGGAGGGACCGATTAGAGTGGGCACCACTATATCATTGGCCCAACAGTTGTCACATGTTTCTGGAAAAAACATTCAGTGATCATTGATCCTCCTCTGGCCATGGCCCTTGTGCTTCTCATTAATATCCCCTCACTAACATATGAACCACTAGTAGAGAAATATTTGTCTGCACTCTGCAGGCACCATTGCGCCCCCCTAACCGAAGGCCGAGAAGGGACTGGGGCTCTCTCTGAGGAATTTATGAATGAACATCCTCCAAGGCCTCCTCCACTCCAGCTGACTCATGATATTATACATTGGTGGAACTGTCAAAGAACATGTAATGCCTTATCTAATATATCTCCATGACTCCTGCCAAATAGCTGTCATGGGTTTAACATTCATAGCACCTAGTAGTAAAGTCTTGTCACCTGGGAAAGCGTGGCTACAAGTAGACTAGGCGTAGCGAGGATACAAAACAAGCGTGTGCTTGTCAAATATAGTCTGTCCCCTACTGTTCTTCTTCTGAGTGTACTACGGTCATGTGAATGAAGCATACATTTCTCAATCTCCTTCTGATGCAAACTGGTATGGTAATGACAAGGACAGCTCACTATGAAACAGACACTACATGTCTCAGAATGCAAAGGCAACACTAAACCAGCAGTTCTTGTTTGGAAGAAGGCATGTCAGCACATATGATGAGGGTTGTCTGGAGCATGTTTTGAGGGCAGAGGTTTAGGGTGGTAGATTGTCAGACACGCCACACCAAGTGGCACACCAGAAGACTTTGGATCAAAATGCATGATATATTACAATCACGTTTTCTGAGACCAAACAGAGTGAGCATATGCAAAATCACCATTTCAGTGTACTGCAGGGCAAAAGGCAACATTTCAGAAATAATAATAATAATAATAGTGAAGGCATATCATGGGGAAACCTCGGAGCCATGTATGGGGACACAGTGACCAACAGGCAATTGCAGAAACCCCGAAGCTAATTCTGGCACATGGGATACCTCATCATTCTCTAAAAGGACACCATGAATGCACCTGTGACCTTCAGATGAATGCGTCGCCCAATTTCCTGACAAATGAATGAGTGCCACCTCTCTAGAGGTCTCAGGGCAATGCTTACCAGCTTCTTGTAGAGACATACACCAAGGAATGCATGTTTCCTCCAAGTTGCATCAAATGCCTGTTCGATCTATAACACCCTCCAAGCTACAAGAGTGACCAGCAAAACCATCCTTTCCACTCTTCCAGTGACAATCCTGGAAATGACAGATAGCAGGGCTTAAACAATGGCCAGACCCACATCTGCACCGCCACTGACTGCTTGGGCTGCTAAAAAAAAAAACACTTCAGGAGTCTACACCAGATTGGGGGTTGATGTATGTACCAACCAGAGTAGCTCTGCCTCACCACAGCTACGTGCTGCATTTTGCACATATATAGCCATCACAAAACAAAGAGGTGGGTTTCCCCTACTTCGCTGGCAGAGGGGAAGCAACGATCAATATAAATGAAAAACCAGCCAGCGGAATGAATTGAAGATACTCAAACAGGCCGCTAAAAGGCCACCAAAACGGGGGAGGACCCCCAAGGGTCACAACACAGATCAATCCACTAAGAACGAAACAATCGTTAAAAATACTGTATTTATTTAGAATTTGTACTTGTTAAAATAAGTATTAAATCATCTGAGGTTCTGTACAAAAAATATGCAAAGTGACAACATTAATGTATCAATCATAAAGTGCATCGTATAAAGTGACTGAGTGCTAGTTTCACTGTTGGCTGTAAATGAAAAAGTCAAAGAAATAAATCACAGTAGACCTAGATGCTACCAGATTGATCCCAAAAAGGGGTTTCCCGTGCGAGCGAAGAAAGTCACTCGATAAGGGACACCACAATCGCCTATTCAGATCTGAAGGCAAAAGGGCCAAAAAATAAATCAACAAAGGGCAATCTAGTCACTAAAGGATCATGCAGCCAACCACAATGGTTAGTTACAGCACTGCACAATATAATGAACACATAAACATTGAAAAAAAACGCTAAAATTAGCCAAGGGATGCTATGCGTCACCTACTCTTGTGTCAGGACAGGAGCAATGTGACATACAGTACAATAGACCTGGCACAATTAACAGATAGTAGTTTCGATGGAGACAACACGTCTAACTCAAAAGCCGACGATATCCATCTTCATCAGGATGTGGCATTCCCGTAGGGGTCATA
This sequence comes from Ambystoma mexicanum, assembly GCF_040938575.1. Classification (NCBI taxonomy): domain Eukaryota; kingdom Metazoa; phylum Chordata; class Amphibia; order Caudata; family Ambystomatidae; genus Ambystoma; species Ambystoma mexicanum. The sequence goes on along the minus strand of NC_090928.1, from coordinate 964,493,063 downwards.
ATTCTTTGAAATTCATCTGTGTCTTAATTTACACAATATATTTAGAGAACAAGGTTAAACATTTCACAATGTATAAAACACACCTAAAATGTAAACACAGAGGAAAAAAGAAAAAAGAAAAAAAATAGAAATTTTAACAGTTACATCAACAATGTGAAAAATAGACATATAAAAGTGGATGATCTGTGAGTGAATCCCAAAGGGCCCAACCCGTTAACCATAGCTCAATTGCGTCATGAGGTCTGAAAAACAATGTGGGAGAAAAGATATTTACCATAGTCTCAACCAATTAGGCTGGTCCCGGAATCCTGTCGATAAGTCCAGGAAGTATTAATCAGGCCGTGCCATAGACTGGGTCTCTATGAATTAGACCTTGATGTAAGAGTATAAAATCACACATAAGAATGTCTCCAAAGGTTTATGTGCAGTGAAACAGGAGTATCCAAAGTGGCAAATTCAGCTACATATAAAACAAGATGTAAAAAAGATAATGAATCCAAAAAAGCAAAAAGGAAAAGAGAAAGGAACCATTTATATCCTAAAAGTGCAATGGGAAATGAAGCCCATCCCAATTGGAATACCATATATGTAAAATACATATCAAAAATAAATGTAAAAAATAATAATGAAAAGCAACAACATGCCGTAGCCGCGGCAAAGTCAATAAGAATTGTACCATATAAGTGGTGGAATAAGTTCACGTTATAGAATAACAGCCAAGAGATTCAGGCTGTCAATTGATGGAATACACCCTCAGGGATTCAAAACGCAACGAGGTAGCAAATATATATGACAGGCTGACAAGTAATGTCACATAACCAGAAGGACCTATCCCACATCATGAAAGATTCATTGTATCTAGGTGGATGAGATTGCCTTCTAATTAAGTATACGTGGGCACTGTGCAGGATCTCCCAGCCAACGCAAAATCCCCTGTCAACATTAGTATCTGGGAGTCCTGTTGAACACTGATTGCCATTCCTCCTGAGCGTTTAATCCGGATATATGGCTTTGAGTATTATATATCCACCAGTGTTCGCGTGAGGCAAGTCTATTAGCCGTAGCATATTGGTCAGGCCCTAAGACATGCTCTAGGCACCACCATTGTAAGTCCTTACAACTATGTTGATACTCAATAAAATGCCCCACTAAGGGCGAAGACAAATTATGCATTCTAATCCGGGATCTGTGCTCTGAAATCCACAATTTTATAGGTCTCGATATCTTACCTATATAGGACTTCATACAAGGGCACGTTATAACATAAACCACATTCTTGGAATTACATGTGGTGCGGTCCCTCAATTTCCAAGACTTGTGGTTAATGGTGACGGTGTGGGAGTCCGTAGTAAATCCGCACTGGCAACACTGCCCACACGGGTATTGGCCAGTGACCTTCTCCATGCCCCACATTTGAGTGATAGTTAATGGTGCCTTGGTAGCATGCGACCTGTCCGCCTGAGATAGCCAACTCTTGAGGGTCTTTCCCTTTTTGAAGGCATACATCGGACCCTCAAGGTCTGCTATATTCATTTGGAGCAGATGCCAATGTCTGCCTATAGCCTTCTTAATCTCCGCATGGTATGTGCTGTAAGTCATAGCTCAGACCATGCGTGAGTGGTTTGAATTTGCACAAGTGTTTTTGGCCAATAGTGCCTCACGGCGTTGGTAACGTGCCCTTTTACGTGACTGCCGCAGTATATGCCGAGGATACCCTCTCTTGGAAAGTCTATCCTCTATAGTGTTGGATTGTGTCACAAAGTCCTTCTTGTCGGTACAATTCCATCTAGCCCTGAGGAATTGTCCATAGGGGATGCTTTCCCTTAGGGAGTGGGGGTGAAAACTCTCAAAATGTAAGATCGTATTACGGTCAGTAGTTTTACGATACAAGTCTGTTGTAATTATTCCATCCTTTGTTTTTAGTTGGAGATCCAAAAAGGAAATAGACGTACTGCTGGTAGACATAGTGAACCGTATGGTCATTTTGGGAATTAATTCATGTCAAAAATTGATCATGGTTTCCCTTAGTTGTGTCCCAAATAATGATGATATCGTCTATATATCTCTTATAAAAAAAGATGGATTGCTGGTAAGGGTTTGAATCATCAAAAATGGAGACCTTTTCAAAGGCCCACATAAAGAGGGTCGTGTAATTGGGAGCAAAGGCTGCGCCCATTGCGGTTCCCTTGACTTGTAAGTAAAAACTATCTTTGAACCTAAAGTAATTTTTAGTTAGGGCAATTTCTAGCAAATCTACAATAAATTCACTAGGAACCAGCTGGGATCACTTTGAAGGTCCAGAAAAAATGTCATAATCGGCAACGACTCAGACTGTGGGATATTTGAATATAACTATTCCACGTCTAAAGTAATAAACAAATTATTAGCAGAGTCAAAGGGAAGGCCTTCCAGGTGGACAATGGCATCAGTAGTATCTGACAAAAAAGTGGGAGTTTTGGCAGCCAAAGGTTTGAGAAAATAATCAATAAATGTACCCAAAGGTTCCAAGATGGACCCACAAAGAGACACAATCGGTCTGCCTGGGGGATTAAGCATATTCTTATGAATTTTTGGAAGAATATAAAACATAGGGGCCCTCATACCTTTAGTTGTGAGGAATTGGAATTCTTTGGAACTCAAAATTTCAGCATCTTTGCCCCGTGTAGCAAATGCTAGAATTTCATTCCATATTCCTTCTGTGGGGTCCCCTCTAAGTTTGAGGTAAAAATCAGGATTATCAAGTTGTCTCAATACTTCGGTGTCATAGGAAGAGGCATCAGAGACTACCACCCCCCCACCTTTGTCAGCCTGCTTAATAACAATAGTTGTGTCTTGCTTGAGGTCTTGAAGGCTAGTCCACTCCTTTTTAGAGAAGTTGTAGCAACGGTTGTGTTTAGAGTCAACCGGAGAGGAGAAAATAGAATGGAAATCACAAAGAACGGCGCGTTCCAAAGTAACAGTTTCATTGGATACCATGTGCGATGTTGGCGTAAATGTGGACTTAGGTTTAAATGGTGTATTAACGTTATCATCTACATTACTGCTGTTGGTTCCAAAGTAGTCGCGTAACCGTGTTTTTCTAAAAAAGCCCCGGAGTTCCATTTCTAGATCCATTTGGCTCGGATTTCGCATCGGAATAAAGGAAAAACCTTTCTCAAGAACCGCAATTTCATCTAAAGTAAGGGTCCGCTTAGAAATGTTGTAAACTGCTGACAAATCTGTTAATGCTGGTACGATCTCCTCCTGGTTTGGAATATGTTGTCTATGGGGGGTGGCCCTGTATCGGCGGGCGGAAAAGGGAGATTGGGTGGAGGGATGGTCGGGTATGGGCCCTGTGGGCCATGCATTGGCATCTGCATGTATTGCTGATAATGCCAATTTTGACGACCTCGTCGCCCCCTTCGTTGGCCTCTGTTCCACTGACGTCCTCTTTGGCCACGTGTGTTTTGGTTCGGAAAAGAACCACTGCCATCGGAGGAACTATCAGAGAATGTAACTCTTTTTCTGTACGACTGTGGACCTAAGTTAGGATAGGAAGGATCGATCCATTGACCAGGTCCTGCATAATCGACAAGAAGGACTTTGTGACACAATCCAACACTATAGAGGATAGACTTTCCAAAAGAGGGTATCCTCGGCATATACTGCGGCAGTCACGTAAAAGGGCATGTTACCAACACCGTGAGGTACTATTGGCCAAAAACACTCGTGCAAATTCGAACCACTCACGCATGGTCTGCGCTATGACTTACAGCACATACCATGCGGAGATTAAGAAGGCTATAGGCAGACATTGGCATCTGCTCCAAATGAATATAGCAGACCTTGAGCGTCCGATGTATGTCTTCAAAAAGGGAAAGAACCTCAAGAGTTGGCTATCTCAGGCGGACAGGTCGCATGCCACCAAGGCACCATTAACTATCACTGAAATGTGGGGAATGGAGAAGGTCACTGGCCACTACCCGTGTGGGCAGTGTTGCCAGTGCGGATTTACTACGGCTACCAACACCGTCACCATTAACCACAAGTCTTGGAAATTGAGGGACCACACCACATGTAATTCCAAGAATGTGGTCTATGTTATAACGTGCCCTTGTATGAAGTCCTATATAGGTAAGACATCGAGACCTATAAAATTGAGGATTTCAGAGCACAGATCCCGGATTAGAATGCATAATTTGTCTTCGCCCTTAGTGGGGCATTTTATTGAGTATCAACATAGTTGTAAGGACTTACAATGGTGGTGCCTAGAGCTTGTCTTAGGGCCTGACCAATATGCTACGGCTAATAGACTTGCCTCACGCGAACACTGGTGGATATATAATACTCAAAGCCATATATTCGGATTAAACGCTCAGGAGGAATGGCAATCAGTGTTCAACAGGACTCCCAGATACTAATGTTGACAGGGGATTTTGCGTTGGCTGGGAGATCCTGCACAGTGCCCACGTATACTTAATTAGAAGGCAATCTCATCCACCTAGATACAATGAATCTTTCATGATGTGAGATAGGTCCTTCTGGTTATGTGACATTACTTGTCAGCCTGTCATATATATTTGCTACCTCGTTGCGTTTTGAATCCCTGAGGTTGTATTCCATCAATTGACAGCCTGAATCTCTTGGCTGTTATTCTATAACGTGAACTTATTCCACCACTTATATGGTACAATTCTTATTGACTTTGCCGCGGCTACGGAATGTTGTTGCTTTTCATTATTATTTTTTACATTTATATTTGATATGTATTTTACATATATGGTATTCCAATTGGGAGGGGCTTCGTTTCCCATTGCACTTTTAGGATATAAATGGTTCCCTTCTCTTTTCCTTTTTGCTTTTTTGGATTCATTATCTTTTTTTACATCTTGTTTTATATGTAGCTGAATTTGCCACTTTGGATACTCCTGTTTCACTGCACATAAACCTTTTGAGACATTCTTATGTGTGATTTTATACCCTTACATCTAGGTCTAATTCATAGAGACCCAGTCTATGGCACGGCCTGATTAATACTTCCTGGACTTATCGACAGGATTCCGGGACCAGCCTAATTGGTTGAGACTATGGTAAATATCTTTTCTCCCACATTGTTTTTCAGACCTCATGACGCAATTGAGCTATGGTTAACGGGTTGGGCCCTTTGGGATTCACTCACAGATCATCCACTTTTATATGTCTATTTTTCACATTGTTGATGTAACTGTTAAAATTTCTATTTTTTTTTCTTTTTTCTTTTTTTCTCTGTGTTTACATTTTAGGTGTGTTTTATACATTGTGAAATGTTTAACCTTGTTCTCTAAATATATTGTGTAAATTAAGACACAGATGAATTTCAAAGAATTATGACGCCTACGGGAATGCCACATCCTGATGAAGATGGATATCGTCGGCTTTTGAGTTAGACGTGTTGTCTCCATCGAAACTACTATCTGTTAATTGTGCCAGGTCTATTGTACTGTATGTCACATTGTTCCTGTCCTGACACAAGAGTAGTTGACGCATAGCATCCCTTGGCTAATTGTAGCGGTTTTTTCAATGTTTATGTGTTCATTATATTGTGCAGTGCTGTAACTAACCATTGTGGTTGGCTGCATGATCCTTTAGTGGCTAGATTGCCCTTTGTTGATTTATTTTTTGGCCCTTTTGCCTTCAGATCTGAATAGGCGATTGTGGTTTCCCTTATCGAGTGACTTTCTTCGCTCGCACGGGAAACCCCTTTTTGGGATCAATCCAGTAGCATCTAGGTCTACTGTGATTTATTTTTTTGACTTTTTCACTTACAGCCAACAGTGAAACTAGCACTCAGTCACTTTATACGATGCACTTTATGATTGATACATTAATGTTGTCACTTTGCGTATTTTTTGTACAGAACTTCAGATGATTTAGTACTTATTTTAACGAGTACAAATTCTAAATAAATACAGTATTTTTAACGATTGTTTCGTTCTTAGTGGATTGATCTGTGTTGTGACCCTTGGGGGTCCTCCCCCGTTTTGGTGGCCTTTTAGCGGCCTGTTTGAGTATCTTCAATTCATTCCGCTGGCTGGTTTTTCATTTATATTGATCGCTGCTTCCCCTCTGCCAGCGAAGTAGGGGAAACCCACCTCTTTGTTTTGCGGTATTTGTGCAGTGTTCCACTGCTTGGGTTCTACTCTATCTAGGGTGTAAGGCCCTTGTTTTTCTTCTCCGGGTTTTGACATTGGTTGCAGTGAAGTTGAGAGTATCCTTTCTGGTTATTCAGCATAGCTGGGAGTATCCCTTCTGGTTATTTTTAGCTGAGGCAAGTCACATTCAATTTTATTCTTCTTAGTCTTGTGCCTGTATTTGCTGCAATATGTCTGCTTTTGATACCTATTCGTTTAGTGAAGAACAACTGGCCGAGGCCATCCGGGTACCTTTGTTTTTTGATTCATTGACCCAGGCAATTGGGGATGAACTTAACACGGGCATTACTAGCGAAGGCATTCTGAAGTTGAGAAAAAAGAAATTTAGAACAGAGATGCATAGACACCTGCTTACAGAATATCTCAAAAAGAATATTATACCGCAAGGGCTCCTAGTTAGGAATGAACCTTGTTTGTTTGTCGACGACTTGGAATACAAAACAGCATTCTCTGGTATAGGCACCAAGTGCAGTAGGGACTGGATGTTGTTAACCATCAACACAGCCCTCAAGAAAAGTGTACTCGTCGGCAATGAGATAGGTGAAGCAGAAGCTGCCTTTGCTCTCGACACAACCATCTTAAATATAAAGGAAAAACTTGATCTTATAGACAAACACACAAAAGAGTTTATCAAACTCACTACGAATAAAAAGATGGAAAAACTTAAGAAGGACATCTCTACCTTCTCTAAAGAATCTGCTTACCTGTATTTGAGCCCTGATTATGTGGGACCTGGTCAATGGATCGATCCTTCCTATCCTAACTTAGGTCCACATTCGTACAGAAAAAGAGTTGCATTCTCTGATAGTTCCTCCGATGGCAGTGGTTCTTTTCCGAACCAAAACACACGTGGCCAAAGAGGACGTCAGTGGAACAGAGGCCAACGTAGGGGGCGACGAGGTCGTCAAAATTGGCATTATCAGCAATACATGCAGATGCCAGTGTACGGCCCACAGGGCCCATACCCGACCTTCCCTCCACCCAATCTCCCTTTTCCACCCGCCGATGCAGGGCCACCCCCCATAGACAACATATTCCAAACCAGGAGGAGATCGTACCAGCGTTAACAGATTTGTCAGCAGTTTACAACATTTCTAAGCGGACCCTTACTTTAGATGAAATTGCGGTTCTTGAGAAAGGTTTTTCCTTTATTCCGATGCGAAATCCGAGCCAAATGGATCTAGAAATGGAACTCCGGGGCTCTTTTAGAAAAATACGGTTACGCGACTACTTTGGAACCAACAGCAGTAATGTGGATGATAGCGTTAATACACCATTTAAACCTAAGTCCACATTTACGCCAACATCTCACATGGTATCCAATGAAACTGTTACTTTTGAACGCGCCGTTCTTCGTGATTTCCATTCTATTTTCTCCTCTCCGGTTGACTCTAAACACAACCGTTGCTACAACTTCTCTAAAAAGGAGTGGACTAGCCTTCAAGACCTCAAGCAAGACACAACTATTGTTATTAAGGAGGCTGACAAAGGTGGGGGGGGTGGTAGTCTGTGATGCCTCTTCCTATGACACGGAAGTATTGAGACAACTTGATAATCCTGATTTTTACCTCAAACTTAGAGGGGACCCCACAGAAGGAATATGGAATGAAATTCTAGCACTTGCTACACGGGGCAAAGATGCTGAAATTTTGAGTTCCAAAGAATTCCAATTCCTCACAACTAAAGGTATGAGGGCCCCTCTGTTTTATATTCTTCCAAAAATTCATAAGATTATGCTTAATCCCCCAGGCAGACCGATTGTGTCTCTCTGTGGGTCCATCTTGGAACCTTTGGGTAAATTTATTGATTATTTTCTCAAACCTTTGGCTGCCGAAATTCCCACTTTTTTGTCAGATACTACTGATGCCATTGTCCACCTGGAAGGCCTTCCCTTTGACTCTGCTAATAATTTGTTTATTACTTTAGACGTGGAATCGTTATATTCAAATATCCCACAGTCTGAGTCGTTGCCGATTATGACATTTTTTCAGGACCTTCGAAGTGATCCGCAGCTGGTTCTAGTGAATTTATTGTAGATTTGCTAGAAATTGCCCTAACTACAAATTACTTTAGGTTCAAAGATAGTTTTTACTTACAAGTCAAGGGAACCGCAATGGGCGCAGCCTTTGCTCCCAATTACGCGACCCTCTTTATGTGGGCCTTTGAAAAGGTCTCCATTTTTGATGATTCCAACCCTTACCAGCAATCCATCATTTTTTATAAGAGATATATAGACGATATCATCATTATTTGGGACAAAACTAAGGGAAACCATGATCAATTTTTGACATGGATTAATTCCCAAAATGACCATCTACGGTTCACTATGTCTACCAGCAGTACGCCTATTTCCTTTTTGGATCTCCAACTAAAAACAAAGGATGGAATAATTACAACAGACTTGTATCGTAAAACTACTGACCGTAATATTATCTTACATTTTGAGAGTTTTCATCCCCAATCCCTAAGGGAAAGCATCCCCTATGGACAATTCCTCAGGGCTAGACGGAATTGTACCGACAAGAAGGACTTTGTGACACAATCCAACACTATAGAGGACAGACTTTCCAAGAGAGGGTATCCTCGGCATATACTGCGGCAGTCACGTAAAAGGGCACGTTACCAACACCGTGAGGTACTATTGGCCAAAAACACTTGTGCAAATTCGAACCACTCACGCATGGTCTGTGCTATGACTTACAGCACATACCATGCAGAGATTAAGAAGGCTATAGGCAGACATTGGCATCTGCTCCAAATGAATATAGCAGACCTTGAGCGTCCGATGTATGCCTTCAAAAAGGGAAAGAACCTCAAGAGTTGGCTATCTCAGGTGGACAGGTCGCATGCCACCAAGGCACCATTAACTATCAATGAAATGTGGGGCATGGAGAAGGTCACTGGCCACTACCCGTGTGGGCAGTGTTGCCAGTGCGGATTTACTACGGCTACCAACACCGTCACCATTAACCACAAGTCTTGGAAATTGAGGGACCACACCACATGTAATTCCAAGAATGTGGTCTATGTTATAACGTGCCCTTGTATGAAGTCCTATATAGGTAAGACATTGAGACCTATAAAATGAGGATTTCAGAGCACAGATCCCGGATTAGAATGCATAATTTGTCTTCGCCCTTAGTGGGGCATTTTATTGAGTATCAACATAGTTGTAAGGGCTTACAATGGTGGTGCCTTGAGCGTGTCTTAGGGCCTGACCAATATGCTACGGCTAATAGACTTGCCTCACGCGAACACTGGTGGATATATAATACTCAAAGCCATATATCCGGATTAAACGCTCAGGAGGAATGGCAATCAGTGTTCAACAGGACTCCCAGATACTAATGTTGACAGGGGATTTTGCGTTGGCTGGGAGATCCTGGAGAGTGCCCACGTATACTTAATTAGAAGGCAATCTCATCCACCTAGATACAATGAATCTTTCATGATGTGAGATAGGCCTTCTGGTTATGTGACATTACTTGTCAGCCTGTCATATATATTTGCTACCTCGTTGCGTTTTGAATCCCTGAGGGTGTATTCCATCAATTGACAGCCTGAATTTCTTTGCTGTTATTCTATAACGTGAACTTATTCCACCACTTATATGGTACAATTCTTATTGACTTTGCCGCGGCTACGGCATGTTGTTGCTTTTCATTATTATTTTTTACATTTATATTTGATATGTATTTTACATATATGGTATTCCAATTGGGAGGGGCTTCGTTTCCCATTGCACTTTTAGGATATAAATGGTTCCCTTCTCTTTTCCTTTTTGCTTTTTTAGATTCATTATCTTTTTTTACATCTTGTTTTATATGTAGCTGAATTTGCCACTTTGGATACTCCTGTTTCACTGCACATAAACCTTTGGAGACATTCTTATGTGTGATTTTATACCCTTACATCTAGGCCTAATTCATAGAGACCCAGTCTATGGCACGGCCTGATTAATACTTCCTGGACTTATCGACAGGATTCCGGGACCAACCTAATTGGTTGAGACTATGGTGAATATCTTTTCTTCCACATTGTTTTTCAGACCACATGACGCAATTGAGCTATGGTTAACGGGTTGGGCCCTTTGGGATTCACTCACAGATCATCCACTTTTATATGTCTATTTTTCACATTGTTGATGTAACTGTTAAAATGTCTATTTTTTTTCCTTTTTCTTTTTTCCCCTGTGTTTACATTTTAGGTGTGTTTTATACATTGTGAAATGTTTAACCTTGTTCTCTAAATATATTGTGTAAATTAAGACACAGATGAATTTGAAAGAATTATGACGCCTACGGGAATGCCACGTCCTGATGAAGATGGATATCATCGGCTTTTGAGTTAGACGTGTTGTCTCCATCGAAACTACTATCTGTTAATTGTGCCAGGTCTATTGTACTGTATGTCACATTGTTCCTGTCCTGACACAAGAGTAGTTGACGCATAGCATCCCTTGGCTAATTTTAGCGTTTTTTTCAATGTTTATGTGTTCATTATATTGTGCAGTGCTGTAACTAACCATTGTGGTTGGCTGCATGATCCTTTAGTGACTAGATTGCCCTTTGTTGATTTATTTTTTGGCCCTTTTGCCTTCAGATCTGAATAGGCGATTGTGGTTTCCCTTATCGAGTGACTTTCTTCGCTCGCATGGGAAACCCCTTTTTTGGGATCAATCTAGTAGCATCTAGGTCTACTGTGATTTATTTCTTTGACTTTTTCACTTACAGCCAACAGTGAAACTAGCACTCAGTCACTTTATACGATGCACTTTATGATTGATACATTAATGTTGTCACTTTGCGTATTTTTTGTACAGAACTTCACATGATTTAATACTTATTTTAACGAGTACAAATTCTAAATAAATACAGTATTTTTAACGATTGTTTCGTTCTTAGTGGATTGATCTGTGTTGTGACCTTTGGGGGTCCTCCCCGTTTTGGTGGCCTTTTAGCGGCCTGTTTGAGTATCTTCAATTCATTCCGCTGGCTGGTTTTTCATTTATATCATATATAGCCATCAGACGCAACGTGCCCACGCCAAATGAAGGCAATGAAGATGCACACACTGATGGTGGTGGCCATGGGCATGGCACGCTACCACCAGGAGATCGCCAGCAACAGGACAACTTCCAAATGGGGGGAGTGCATCACTACAAAGACTTACCACCACTCACCTGCATTAGCCCCAGCACAAACTCTACCAAAAAAAGGAGCAGTACAACTCAGGAACACTGTAGATGTATTTAACAGAGCAGGATGGGGAAGTTGCTGCTGCCCCACTAGGAGATAGCTGAAAGTTAGGAAAATAAATAGTGTCCGGGACAAGTTTCTTTAAAACAAATGTCCAGGGTTAGTCTATCGAAAGAAATGTCCCTGGGAATGACAATGAGAAATCCAGAATGAGATGCAACAAATCCAGGTGTAAACACAGTGGATAATAATCTGGGCAGCAGAAAAAAAACACAAATTTAATACCTAACCAGAATGAGGAAGAGTGTAGAGGAAAAGTAGATGGGAGGGTGGATTATTTTCCCTGCCGGTCCAGTTACAGTGGAGTCAGTGCACAGAGATGCCCCCAAAGGCATGAGCTGGAGGTTTGGGGAGGTCTAATAGGAGTCTACTGTGCCAATAGGGGACCAGCGGTAGGGCTGAATTACAGAGCAATAAGGGTGGTTCTAGGACTCTCTCGCAGAGACCATATAACCACTGCAAGACGCTCACTTCATTGGCTCCCAGTGGAATCCAGAATGTGGTTCAGAGTCCTTGTTATAGCCCAAAAGTGCAGGCAGTGTAAGATGCCAGCCTATCTGCAAACCCTACTCAATAAAAAAAAGCCATGGCAGAGTGCGAAGGTCAAATAATCAGGATGTCTTATTGAATCCTATATGCAGAACTGAGAAGGCCCTAAAGGGAGCATTCTATGGGATCACTCCCAGGCTGTGGAACGATCTGCCCAGTGATGTGAGAAGCATCGAGTCTACAGACATGTTCAAAAAGAGACTTAAGACTCTATTGTTTGCGTAGATCCCCCTCTTGGACTTTGATCACGGCACTGATCCCTTCCATTACCCTCTCTGAATTAGCACCTTTATGTATTTTGTGTTGTGAGTCAGTCTGCGTCCTAAAGCCCATGGGTCTATGTGAACATGCTACAAATTAATAAAAGTAAAAAAAGAAGTAAAGAGGAGGGGGTGGAAACCTTGCTCAAATACTCCTCCGTGAGGGTCAGGGACTGATCCTGGCGGGTCAGAAGCCCAGTTAGGGTAACCTGAGACAGGGCTTGGTGCAGGATGGCCTCCACCATCAGGGGACAGAGGGTGCCATTGCTGCTAGGAAAATGGCGCACAGCAGCAGAGGAGGCACTTTGCCTGGAGGCATGCTGTCAGCTAGTCAGACATCCTCCCTTGCCCAAGCATAGGCATCCCAAGCTGCAACACAGGAATTATCTTGGGCCATTCAGGTATCTTCCATAATCTGGGCACTGAGGCATCTGTAGCAGCAGCAACAGTAAAGGCATGCTCTCAGTCCAACAGGACATCCTCCATGGCATCAGTGTAGGCTTCCACAGTAGCAGCAGAAGCCATTCGGGCATCCTTCCTGGCCCCAGCATGAGTCTCAGATGCCAGTGCTACCACCTGCTCCAAGGAAAGTTAGGAATTCTACCTTGCCTGAACCCAGGCCTCTGCAGATGCAGTTTAAGCAGCAACAGCGGCCTGCTATGACGAAAGCGGAGCCTTTTAACTTGCTAATTCCATCTCCTCCAACAAATTGGGATATCGAACTTCCCCCAACATTGGACCACAAGATAAACCGGTCCCAGCAGTTGTTTTCCCTCTGTCCTCGACCCATGCCTGGACTGCCACTGTGGCTACCATTCTCTGAAAGAGGTCAGGCACGAAACAGCCCGCCACAGGGCAGGTGCAATGGGTACAGGGGATGCCTACTCTGTGGTGGGGAGAACTTCAGTGGTCCCTGGAGAAGGAACAGTAGCCACACTACTTGACCTATGGAGAGATGGCTCCACAGGAGTGGTGGTGTTGTCCTCCACCACCACAACATTGCCCCCAACTCTTATCTGCGTCCTGTCACATTGGACCACTGTGCCATTGTTCATATTGGCAACGCTGGTGGCAGTGTCCTGGTCCCTGTGGCCATGGAGCTGGTGTCTTCTGCTGGAGATGGGCTTGATGATGTTGGCTGGTAGTGGGATAGTGTCTTGTGGTGCTTGAGACTCTTCTCCGTAGTTTTGATAAGCACCACTTCCCCCCTCCATGGGTTCTTTCCTGTCATCTTCATCGCCATCCCATGCCTAATCAGTATCTTCTAGGTCCTGTGGCGGATCGGAAAATGGAGCCGGACACACTGAGGACATTTCTATATTCTTTTAATTAAATTATAAAAAAAAGGCCTATCCCTCTCTATCGCTATTGGGATTTCCCTATCTAATTAAAGAAACTAAAGCCGCTTGTCTGTCGTCAGGAAGTCCAAAGTAAAGGTCTTTAGGTAAACCTAAATCTAATTGACCCTACCACTAATATGAACTAAACTAGGCAAAAGAAGGTCTCTCACCTTCTGACATTTCCATTTTTGCCTTCTCTCTTGTGGCTTTCTCTCGGGGTTTACCTTGGTCCCGATATATCTTCCATATACAAATGTCTCATTTGAAATATATTTTATATACTGATCTCCTCTGACAAACTCTTGTGGCCTTATCCAGAGCTCTTGTAGGTCCTCCCAACAATCCTTGGCTTCTGGTTTCTCGATAATGTTATATTAACAACAGTTTTCCTTGGGAGATTCTCTCACACTCTGCCTTTTTTTTATGGCTCTCACATTCTTGATATCCGACCTTTCTGAGGTCTGTTATGTCTTTATCTAAACTAAGGATCCCACTCTCCTTGGATTTGTTTCCGGAATTCCTATTCCTATTATTTGGTTCACTTTGTAGTCTTAATTCATTACTCTTTCTTATGGAGAGCTCTCTATGTTCTTGATATCCAACCTTTCAGAGTTTGGTTGTGGTTCAGAACCTCCTTTCCCCCGGTATCTCTATTGGAATCTATCTATCATTATTTGATTCTCTTGGTGGTCCTAATTCACAACACTTGTTACACTTTCTTAGGGAGTATTCTCTGCATTCTTCAACTGTAACTTCTTGTGGCTTGTTTCCACTTTCTCTCAGTTTCACATGAAACCTTATTCGTCACACTGTTTACTCGATTCTCATATGTCCAGTGAGGTTGGGTCACATTTTGAATGTCGCCCTCGTGGCTTTCACAAGTTCCTCTGTTCATAACACATTGTCCTGACGGCCTCCTGCTTCTCCTGTTCACCCCAGTACCTTCGTTCTTCAAGGGTGACCTCACAGGGCGCGGCACTCAAAGGGGTAAGTTATTTTGCTTTCTTGCATCCAGGTCTCGGACTTTGCATTTGTCCCGCTCTCGGTATCCCTGCAGGATGCTGCAGTTGGTGGTCGCTGGCGGGTGGGAGCTTTCAGTGCACCCAGCTGCACTGGTGTCAGTGTTGTTAGACAGGCGCCTGGCCCACCATGGTACTGCCGTGGGCACGCCACCATGTCAGACGGTTCTTCTCACTCCTTCCTCCCAACAGTTTCTCCATTGTCTGCCTTTTCCTGGACCGGTGTCTCAGAATGGCTTTCTCCAACCTTGGAATTGCCACAGACTCCACGGCTTCTCTCTCAGTTCCAGCTCTCCATGGTGTAATTATGTCAGGGGCTTCCCAAGCGCACTATCCTCTCTCCTCCTCTGTGATGCACTCCTCCCACTTACATACTAAGTTATAGCGATATTCTCCTTAAAGCGATATTGGGCCTCATTACAAGTTTGGCTGTCCGGAAACAATGGTGCAGGTAATCTTACTGGCATAGTTGTTTCCGGACCACCAAACTACCAGTCTGCTAGATCTGGTGGGCGGAACAGCACTCCCCAGCAGACTTTTTTCACTGAAGCACCAGCACCGTTATTATCAGACTCCACGGGAATGGGGATTAACAGAATTGCCGGCGCCGGATTTACCGGACAACCGGGGCTGTAATGCCCCTGTAAATTCGGCAAGTCCAGCGCCGGGAAATCCCTACGGGTCCGGCAGCAGCCTGCCGGAGTCCCCTCCCCCTTTCTTGTATATGGGGACAGCATTAAAAACCGTAAGCAGAATAGGGCCGGATTAAAATTTCATTTTTGTAGAAGTCCACAGGTATCAGAGTTCAGGGCATTGTTGACCTTTTTCGATCGTAGTCGACTAGAGCCCTGGTTGGATTAGGTCATTCTCTTTTTGCCCAGGCTCTGTCGCTGCTAGTGGGTCTGGGTTTGCATACAATCTAGAGAAAAAGGTCTGCCACTCTTTGGCGCAGATGTGCCATTGAAGAGCCTGGTCGGGATTCTGCTCCCTTGATGTTACAAGTCTCCAGAAGGCCGCACTATCTCCCTGCTCCATTGCCATATGCAGGACTGCGCACCTTGGCTAAGTGAGCAAGTCTCCTGGAACAGCAGCACCTTATGTTTTCTGGCAAAGTTACACCAATCCGGGTCAGATATAACTATATTGAACCCCGCTATATTCCAGGAGATAATCTTCGTTGTGTGTATGGTTGTTTCTACGCCACCTTCCTGGTTCGGTCAGGCAGCCTGTTCAAGGTCGCTCATAAAATTGCACCGGCCGGGGTCCACTGCTTCAAATGTACTCCCCCTCTCATTATCGCCGAGGCATACCATCAGTTTGAGACCCAACTCAGACAGTGCAGGTGAGCGAGCGCAAAGTAGAGATGCAATGGCGGATGAAGCCAGTTTGATAAGTGCCCAAGTTGATGGGCTATTCCACTTTGGTAACCCAGGATTAAGAATTATGGGGTGAGGAAACCCTGAGATGTATAGTGAACCCCTAAGCCTGAGCTGTGACTCCAGGTAAAACTCATGTAAGTGAAGAGGACATAATGGTGTGGAAAGCCCTCTACAGCCTGCATACCTTGGAAAGAGCCTGTGTATGATTTCTCTGCTAAAGTGGGGCAGCACGAGCAGAGACCATTTGCGATAAACACCTTGTACTACAGAGTGTTATCAAAATATATTTGTTAGGTACAGTGAATGTATGCCGGGAAAATGGTACCGGTACCGATAACAATTAAACTGGGGATGGAAAGTCACCTGTGCATTAAAATTAGATGCCACATCATAATCTCACACTGTGGACATCTGGTCTTGTACCTAGATTTCATCTGCATGAGAGCCTCTGCAAACTGAGGACTTTTGATGACCTTCTACTGTACTGCTAGCTACGCAACTGGAGCCTTATTTCAAAAATATGAACCACTTCATTGTTCATGGCACGGTTTGCTACACCTTCCAACCCAAAGGACAAGGAAAAAACGGCATTCTCCGCCCCTAGAGCACTATTTCATTTTAAAGTCCTTCAATTTGGGCTCCATAGCGCTCCCACCACTTTCCAAAGATTGATGGACCCGTTTTTGCGGCCCTATTTCAGCTATTGTGGCACTTATCGGGATGATATTGTCATTCATAGCAATACCTGGAAGAACATATGCTCCATCTGTATTTGTTACTAGAGCATTGAGACGAGCCGGCCTAACTGCCAACCCCAAGGAATGCCACTTAGCCCTATCAGCAGTAAAATACTTGGGTTTCTTTGTAAGAAACGGGCTGGTGAAACTGCAGTTAGAGAACGTCCAGGCTGTTCAATTAACACCAGTCCCCAAAACTAAAAGGGATTTGAGGGATTTCCTAGGAGTTACCGGTTAATACAGGAGGTTCATTCCCAATTATGTCCCGTTTGACTGATAAGCTAAAGAATGCCAAACCTCAAAAATTAGGAAGGCAAAAGGAAGATCAGGCCTGTATTGACACCCTAAAGTCAATACTATGCAGAAAATATGTTTTAAAAGTCCCCAACTGTGCCTGATCAGGAAGCAGGTCAGGCTTAATACCTGAGGGGCGCAGACAACAGAGGAAGAGCGTGAGGCTTTGAAGTCCTGATCATGGCTGGTGAGGTGCAATGGGCTATTAAATTATTGAGAAACAAAGCCCCTGCTCCAAATGGGGCCACAGCTCCCCTTTATAAAAATTTTTGTTATCTTTTGGTTCCCCCTCTGGTGGAGCATTTAAATTCATTCTTGGTATTTCGGAGGGTGGCCCCTTCCATGGGTGCTTCTACAACTGTATTGATCCGCAAGCCAAGTAAAGATCCAACGCTGGGCGATTCCTATTGCCCCATTCTCCTTAACAATGTAGACTCCAAACTCTTTTTCAAGGTTTTGGCCCGAGGTGATCCCCAGGGTGATAGACAGTGGTGACCAAACAGGGTTTATTAAGGGTCGCAGAACCCATGACAACGTGAGGTGGGTCCTCAACCAGTTAAGTGGGGCAGCTCTCAGGGATGTACATGGGGATCATTGCGTTGGATGCTCATTAAGCTTTCGGCCCGGTGGGCTAGGGATACCTTTGCAGGGTTCTAGAACAGTTTCGGTTTGGTCTGGGATTCACTAAGTGTGTTATGGCCATCTACCAGAACCAATCTACTTCCCTCTGTGTTAATGGGTGGCATTCCAATAACGAGGGCCATGAGGCAGGGATGCCCCCTCTCTCTGCTGATATTTGCACTGAGCATGAGAATTGCGCAGAGCATGGAACTGCTTGCCTGTTGTATTAGAGCCAATGCATGTTATGCTCACCTGGTATCCACAGGGACGCCACCCAGCCGGGTTACTCGCTGGTATGCTTCTCAGCTTTTCCCTGATGTGGTCTGCGGGGAAGGTTCTGCCTGAAAATACAGGAGGACTGTGTTCAAGACTGACCGATTGGGGTAGGTATCTTCCCTCCACCCCCGTATGATTTCAGTCCCTCTGGCGCCCTCTCCTCATCTTGTGGTAGAATTAGGCGTGCTCTCCGTCCTGCCTTCTTTGCAGGGGGGCATTGTCTTTCATGGGCGAGTGCAGTCCAGTTACTTCACTGACCCCGGCCCGTTTGATATTGTTCAGTTAGATCTTATTGCTGTTCTTTAGTTTTGTTGCTATCCTGCATGCCTTTCTTTGTTTAAAATGTCTCTTTTTTCTCCCTTAGGTATGCAGAGCTTCAGCGCGGAGTACTGGCTTGGTTGAGCCCGCTGGTAAATGATGGCGCATTAGCAGCGGTATGATGCGGTAAGTAAGCGCTATGCGCAGCGCTGCAAAGTCTTGCCTTTGCTAACCTGTGTTTTCCGTCCTTGTAGGTCGCGGTTTTCTTCAGCGCGAGTGGAATGGCCGGAGTGGTGCCAGCCGAGAGGTGACCAGCCAGGTAAGCCTTTTGAGCAGTTCATAATTTGTAAATGTCTCTACTGCTTTCTTTAATGTTGCCTCCATCTTCCTCTTTCAGGTCGTTCTGTCCGGGAGGCGTGCAGAATCGAGGAAGCTGTTCTCAGTAGCTGCGAGTGTTTAAAGATGAAGACTGCAGGTAAGACGCTCCTGCTAATGATGTTCCTTTTGTCTCCTTGCAGGTTCTGCTTCTCTGAGGTTAGAGGGAATAGCTGGACACGGTGAGCATCACGTTGCAAGTAACGCGAATCGTGTTGTCTTGCTCGGGTGTGGTTTAAATAGCCCCAACAAAATAGTACAGGTAAAGTAGTCCCTAGGCTACCACACCCAAAACACTAGACCGCATAGCTTGGTTCTTAGAAACCAAGCTATGTGGATGCCTCCATGTTGGCTGACAATACAATAAAGTAGTTCCCAAGCACATTGTTTTTCATGGTGTATGAGCCTGGCGCCATAGGAGTCAGGACTAGCCACATGAGGGCTTTTGAAGAGGATGCCAGGCTCTAGAGGCCCGAGTCCTGACTCCACCTGGCCAATGGGTTTGCCAGAGGGGGTTTTGGGGCGAGGGTCGTGACAATGCAGACATAGGGCCTCATCACAAGTTTGGCAGTAACCCTTAAAAGTGGCAGTAATGGAATAAGCGCTGCCAATTCCGCTCCACCGGATTATGAGCCAGCGCAAATGCTGACAACTATAAAATAAGCCGCCATTATTGCAGCCGGGGCTATTACAGCCGGCCACACAAGGCGCAAACACAGCCGCATCACAAGTCCGTGTACAGCAGTATTAGCGCTGAAAACCGGTGCTAATAGCACTGAAAACATGGCGCAGTTACCTCCAGCTTACAGCTGGAGGTAAATAAACACAGGAGCCTGAAATTAAGCCACAGCTGATCCCACTTCACACCCCTACCCCAAACACTGTTCCCAACACTATGCCGCCACTAGCCACTGTGAGCTGGGACAGGCAGCTGCACATGCTGCTCCTGGAAGTAGAGCAGGAGGACAACCAGGCCAGGACACAGGGAGTATAGGGGGAGGTACGGGGGAGGAGGATAAGGAGGAGAGCCCAAGCAAGGAGTGCACCGATCCCCAGGGTTAGGCCCTCACCATGGATGCTCACCGACAGCCAGTTGGTCACCCTGTACTTTCTCAAGAGGGAGACCATAAGAGAGCTGCTCACCACAATGTAGGATGACATAGGGAGAAGGATCAACATCAGGACAGCTGTGCCCCCACTGCTCAAGCTAGTCTCTGTCCTATAATTCCTTGGAACTGGCACCTTCCAGCACTCTCTGGCCATGATGCACGGCATGGCACAGTCCACATTCTGTGCAGTGTTGGGCCAGGTGCATGAAGCACTCCTGCGGCAGGTGCAATGCCTGTTAGGCAGAAACCTGTGCAGTTCCCTTAGATACCATTGCAAAAGATTTAGGACTACAGGTGGTTGGTAGTAAATCCAATTGGTAGCAGTCTGTACCACCCTGATTTACCTGGTAGCTGTGGCTGAGCAGTCAGACTTCTCTCAAGATGAGTTAGGCAGTATATACAGTATACACAATAGGTACAGAGATACAGTAGCACAAGCAAACACCGAGCAGAGCTTTGGTGTAAAAGTATATAATTATTTATTTAAAGACACACTTGTAAATTACACTAGCACAAAAAGAGGTAAGTAAATTCAACACACAGTCACTATCATATATATATATACAACCCTGATTACTTATTAGACAAGTCTTAGTGAGAAACACCACTTATTTTCAGACAGAGGTGAGTGCTTAACATAAGATGGCACTCTAATAAGTTATTAAAAAGGGAGGGGAAAAGGCAGAGTTATGAAAGCACACACATTTCAATACTTTTCAAAGAACCACAGTGAGGCAGATTAGGCAATGTCTACTGGAGAGCAAGGAAGTTCAAATGCCAGGCCCACTCTTAGAGAGAGCAAGCGAAATGTGCCCAGGATCACACAGTGGGCTTATGCCCAAAGAGTCTTTGTAGAAAGTTCACAAAAGATTGAGATCAAGTCAGGAAAAGTTAGTTAACAGGTCCCAGGCTAGCCCAGGTTAGAAAGTCAAGGATTTACTGTCACCGCGAATGATCTGTCGCAAGGGAAGCCAGGTGGGACACAGTACCTGAAAATGGGAAGAACGCTCCAGCGGGGACAGTTGTTCCTGGCAGCGGGTGCAAGTTGGTGTTTCATCCAGAGGAAGAGCAGGTCTCGATGTGGAGGAAAGCTGAAGGTCGTTGCACTGCCAGGGAAGAAACCAGCCGTGGAGTTTCCCGGTTACAAGGTACCACCCTTTTCTTCACGGTAGTGGTAATCCGTGGTATTCCGGTTGCCGGGGTGCTTGGCACAGGCAAGGTGGCCACGAGATGGTCCAGGAAGGCAAAAAGACGGGCAAACTGGGTTATCACCACCAGTCAAAGGAAGAAGACTCTCCGGACTGGACATCTCCTCTGTCGTCGGGAAAAGTGGTGAGACGGTTCAGCAGGGCTCCATCGGTGGTGTCGTCGTTGCAGGTCGGCTCGGCTTCTCCCTCCTCGGTTTCTTTAGGTCCTGTGGCGACTTCTGAAGTTCCAGTCCCCAAAGCCCTGCTTTTATGCAGAAAACCCCCATTCATTCAGCCTAGCTGTCAATCAAACATGCCGGGCAGCTCACCACTTGGGCCAATCACACAAGAGTGCGACTTGAGTTGCTGAGGCAACTCAGTCCAGGGTGCCTAAACCCCCTCCCACATCCCCTGTGGTACCCAGACAGAGTGGCACCACTTTTGGAGGTTTCTGTGAAGCCCACCAAAAAGTGGAACAAAGGGCTCGACTTGGTTTGGAGTCACAGAAGCGAATACAAATGCCATTTTAGAACCAAGTTTCGGCAAAAATTACCAAACGGTGAATTTATATTAATTTAATAAACCGGCAGTATGTTTGAGGGCATTTTAAAAAGTGGTAGCCTCGAACAATGGGAAAATCCCATAGGAATATATTTGCGGTCGAATATAAAAAGTAGTATCCACTGCTGTAACGCTCACCTGATTCTCGCAGAGGCGCCGGTCTTGACTGGGCGACTACCGTATCTTCAAAGGTGATGTGTAGCACCCGGTTGGCTCTTTGGGCTGGACCTCTGTGCACTGTATGCCTGACGTGTAGAGTAAGATGTCTGCAGATAGAAAATATGGGGTTAATGAACTGGGGTTATTGGGGTGTCCCTATCTCTTTCCTCTTCTCCTCTCCTGTAGACCCCCAAAGGTTAACGCTCTCACCTTAGGTAAGTGAATGCCGAGCTCTCCATCTGCCTCGGGGCAGGGTGCTGTAACCAGTTTTTTCACTGGATAGGTAGCGCAGGCCTCTTGACTTCAGAGGACTGCTGTCCGTCGTTTACTGCACGAACGGTAAGTTTCGAGTCATTCAAATGTCTTTAAAGTCTTTAGTAATGATGTCTCTTGTTTTGCAGGGTTCCGGCGATGGCGGATGACGGGCTGAAGTGAGTTGAAGATGGAGCCCGTGTGATGAATAGAAGCGCCTGGAAGCACGTAAGTAAGCGCTTGTTGCCTGCTTCACTATGCGCTCTAACTGTCTTTTTATTTTGCAGGTACGAGTTCGGAGCGGCTGCAGGGTGCGGGAATACCCACTGGATTAGATGTGGAAAGGAGTAATGGCAGGTGAGTATTAAAGTTCCCCAATGTCTTTAAACGCACCTTGTTTTGTCTTTCAGATGCGGGATGCAGCGCCGAAGGCCTCCGGAGCGTGCAAAGAGTTGGTAAACTTTTGTCTTTCAGATGCTGGAATGCAGTGTGAAGACCTCCGGAGCGCACGAAGAGTAGGTAAGCCTTTGCCTTTCAGATGCCGGAATGCTAACCTGTTCTTTCTTGTCTTTATAGGTGTTGCTGAAGACTGGATTCAGGATGGTAAGCCTTTGCCTTTCAGATGCCGGAATGCTAACCTGTTCTTTCTTGTCTTTATAGGTGTTGCTGAAGACTGGATTCAGGATGGTAAGCCTTTTTCCTTAGGCCCAGGACCGGATGCAGAAGACACGATGAGCGTTCTGCTGCAGAGGTTGCAGAATAACGCAAAGCAAGATTCATCCACCGGGTGTGGTTTAAATAGCCTCCTGTAGTGCTTAGGTGTCTCCTTCCACAGCCACGCCTAAGTAAGAAAAGAGTTCCTGGTAAGAAAAGAGTTCCTGCCTTCCAGAAGAGTTCCAGTGTTCTGAATCTAGGGAGTGGCTCCAGCCCCACCCAACAGGAAAAGTAGTTCCAAACAGAAGCGGATCAGAGGCTCAACTGGCAGGCAAGTAAGCAGCATGGTCTGCTGAAGGTAAGTCCACCCAAGCATTATGAGCCCGGCGCTTCCAGCGCTGGGACTGGGCATATTTATGAGCCTGGTGCCACTGGCGCCAGGACTGGGTCCAAAAGGTCCCAATTGGGACTGGTTGGCACTCGGAACCTGGGTTATGGATCTGCTTCCAAGGGAGTTGGGAAAACCCTGACCTTTTGGAAGCAGAGATCATGACAGTACCCCCCCTCAAGGCCCCTCCCAAACCGGGCTTCTCCGGGGGTTTTGGCTTGTCAGGAAATGTTCGGTGAAATCTTTTGATTAGGCGAGGAGCGTGGACATATTCAGCAGGTTCCCAGGATCTCTCTTGGGGGCCGTAGCCTTTCCAGTCAATTAGGTAGAATAGTTTAGATTTGGAGATCTTGGAGTCCAGAATGCTTTTGACTTCAAACTCGAGTTCTCCATCCACTAGGATAGGTTTTGGAGATTTGGTTAGTCGGGTTTGAGGTTGCACGGGTTTTAATAGAGAGACGTGGAAGACCGGATGTATCTTCATGTGCGGGGGCAAGTCCAACTTGACCGCTACTGGGTTTACTATGGTAGTGATGGAATAGGGACCAAGGTATCTTGGGTTGAATGTGCGTGGCCCTTTTAGAGATAGATATTTGGTGGATAACCAGACTTGATCCCCTACTTGATAGTGAGGGGCTTCCTTCCGATGTTGATCTGCTCCTTTCTTGTATTGTTCTTTAGCCCTTTGAAGGTGAGAAACAGCTTCCTTAAAGGCTTGGGTGATTGTAGAATGCAGGTAGTCTACTGCTGGTGTTTCAAGATCTTGGAGGGGATCCAACTCCGAGGTTCGAGGGTGACTGCCGTACAAAAGAAAAAACGGGGTTTTCCCAGTTCCCGAATGGACAGAGTTATTGTAGGCATACTCGGCTATCCAAAGGATATCTTTCCAAGTTTTTTCAGTTTGTTGCAGCATGCAGCGTAAATACTGTTCCAGAGTTTGATTGGTCCTCTCGGTTTGTCCGTCGGTCTGAGGGTGGTGACTGGTCGATAGTCTCACATCAATTTGAGCCGACCGACAGCAACTTCGCCAAAAATGAGAAATAAATTGACTACCTCGATCCGAAATTAGAACCGAAGGAAAACTGTGCAGTCGGACGATGTTTTCGAGAAATTCTCGGGCCAGAGTTGCTGCTGTTGGCAAGCCTTTGAGCGGAATGAAATGCGCCATCTTGGAGAATAAGTCCACGATTACTAGAATCGTATTGTATCCGGAGCATGGAGGTAGATCGGTGATGAAGTCCATAGAAAGCGTATGCCAAGGGCGAGGTGGGATGTCAATAGGGCGTAAGAGGCCTGCTGGTCTTTCCTTTTGACTCTTGTTTTGGGCGCATACTCCACAGGACATTATAAAGTCTCTGATATCTTTTTTCCAAGACGGCCACCAGAAGTAGCGCTTGATCTTTTCTGAGGTCTTGGCTATACCGGGATGACCTTCCATTAAAGAGTCGTGATAACAAGAGATTACTTTTTTCTGTAAATCTGTGCTGGGTAGGTATAATCGTTCTTGGGAATACAATAAGTTGTCCTTTACTGCAAAGTCCTTTCCCTGCAGATGCCAATTCTGTATGTCTGCTGGAGTTACAAGTTGCCTGGCTTTATCCTTAACTTCCTCTATGGATTCTGTGGCGATTACACCCAGAATTCTTTGTTCGGGAATGATTGGTACAGGTTTAGGGTTGACCAAGTGTTCTTCCACTCCCATCCGAGAAAGGGCATCGGCTTTACCGTTCTTTGTACCAGGTCGATAGGTAATTATGAAGTCAAACTCGGCAAAGAATAATGCCCAACGGAGTTGTCTAGAGGATTGGGCTTTTGCGGTCTTCAAATATTGCAGGTTTCGGTGATCCGTAATCACAGTAACGGTGTGTCGGGCCCCCAGCAGATAATGCCGCCAAGCCTTAAAGGCAGACTTGATAGCCAGAAGTTCCTTGTCAGTAATCGTGTAATTGATTTCAGGAGGCGAGAATTTGCAGGACCAAAATGCCACGGGATGCAACTGATTGGTTACCGGGTCCTTTTGTGATAGAACTGCCCCCATGGCAAGGCTTGAAGCATCAGTTTCCACGATGTAGGGGAGTTCGGGGCGAGGGTGTTTTAAGATTGGTGCAGAGATAAATTTAGTCTTCAAATCCTGGAAAGCTTGTTCCGCCTCGGTAGACCATTCAAAACGTTTGTTTTTCTTTAACAAGGCAGTGATGGGCTGGACTATTCGAGAGAATTCGGGGATAAACCTGCGGTAAAAGTTAGCGAAGCCTAACATGCTTTGCACACCTTTTACGGAGGATGGTGATGGCCATTTGAGAACTGCATCGACCTTCTTTGAATCCATACGCACTCCGCCAGGTGATAATATGAATCCCAAGAATTCAACTTCAGTCACGTTGAAAACACATTTTTCCAACTTAGCGAAAATTTTGTGTTGACGCAATCTTTCGAGGACCATTTTCACGTGTTTCCGATGTTCAGATTCCGATGAAGAATAAACGAGGATGTCGTCAATGTAAACAACAACACATACATCTATGAGCTCTCTGAGGACATCGTTCATAAAATATTGAAAGGCGGCCGGGGCATTGCAAAGTCCGAAGGGCATGACCTGATATTCAAATAGCCCATACTTGGTGCGGAAGGCCGTCTTCCATTCATCGCCCCCTTTTACTCGTACCAAGTGGTAAGCTCCTCTAAGATCCAGCTTTGTATATATGCATGCTTTTCTGACTTGGTCCAGGAGTTCAGGGATCAAAGGTAACGGATATCTATTCTTAACGGTGATCTGGTTCAGGGAGCGATAATCGATACAAGTTCTAAGGTCTCCTTCCTTTTTTGGAACGAAGAACAAAGCTGAAGAAGCAGGGGACTTGGAAGGACGAATAAACCCATTTGCCAGGTATTGATCCAGGTATTGTCGAAGGTGAAGGTTCTCAGGCTCGGTGAGGGCATAAATTCTACTACAAGGAGGAGTAGATCCAGGTATTAGGTCTATCTGGCAGTCATAAGACCTATGAGGAGGTAGAGAGTTAGCCTGATCCTTCCGGAAAACATCTTGGTATTCTAGGTATTCGGGAGGTAACTGGGGAGTCTCTGAAGAAATTGCGGCCAGTGCAACACCAGGTGGAGGGTGACAAGTAGAGACACATTCTGGAAACTGGACCGTTCTTGCTCGCCAATCGATCAGAGGATTGTGTTTCTCTAACCAAGGTATTCCTAGAATAATCTGAAACTGAGGGGCCTTGATCACATCGAAAACGATCTTCTCATGGTGTCCATCTTGACTTACTAGCGTCACCTCTTGAGTGGTATGCGTTACTGGCCCGGAGGCTATCTCCGTACCATCCACCGTAGTAATGACGTCCTTTACAGCCTTGGGACAAAGAGTTAGATTCATCCTCAAAACCATTTCATGATCCACATAATTGCCGATGGCACCGCTGTCGACGTAAGCTTCAATTGCATGTAATCGATCCGGATTATCAGGGCTAATGAGGACCATAGGTATCACGAAATGCGAGGTCACGGAACTGGTTTTCACGCTCGGCAAGAGGACCTCTATTCTTGTCGGGCGAGGTCGTTTCCCTGCTCAGAGTTTGTAACTTTGGTAACTGCAGCTCCTACTGCCTTCTTGGCAGATTTCACCGGACAGTCTCGAAGAAAGTGCCCTGAGTTTCCGCAATATAAGCATAATTGCAACTGTTTCCTCCTTTCCCGCTCCCTTTGTGTTAGAGGACCTTTCAGACCCCCTATTTGCATGGGTTCCCCGGAGTCTACTCCTTTGGAAGGAGTTGGCGGTTTGGAAAATACTCGAGCATCAAACTTGGAACGATCGGCCTTCCTGTTCTGCAGCCTGTGATCTATTTGAACGACCAAGTCTATATAATCCGAACAGTCTTGTGGGGGATTCACTACTTGGGCTAAAACGTCTTTGAGCTCTCCACGTAGACCTCTATAAAACAGCGTAATCCTTTTGTCCTCAGGCCATTGAGTTTCCACTATTAGTCTATTGAAAGATGCAATATAAGCCAAAAGGTCTTGATTACCCTGTCGCAACGAAAGAAGCTCATTGTCCAAGGCCTGCCCCTGTGAATGTCTTGCGAACAGTTTTTCCATACTAAGCTGAAAGGCTTGAAAATCATGGAGAACCGGATCATCTTGATTAACTAGAGGGATCGACCAGTCTGCCGCATTGCCACTAAGGTACGAAAGTACAAAAGCTACTTTTGCTTGATCAGTTGGAAAGGCTGCTGGCCGGCATAAGAAGTGCAACCGGCACTGATTGATAAATACTGCAAACCTCTTTGGGTCACCAGAAAATCGTTCGGGCGGAGCCAGAGGTACATTCCCAGGTAGGTTGATCTGCACTGGATTCATAGAGGATGTTGAAGGAAGATTTGCCCCTGATGCGGGTAACGGGGTCTGTCCGGCTTGTGACTGTAGCACTTGTCTAGCAAGATTGTCTGTTCTCTCCTTGGAAATAATTAGTTCCCTTCTTAGAGCATTCGTTTCCTGACGAGCTGCATGCACTTCTGCCCTTAGTTCCCCAAGTAACCGGGCTAGGGGGTCAGTATCCGAGGTTTCCATAGCGCCTGGGCGAGAGTTTTGCGGTAGGCTTTGCGTTCTGTAACGCTCACCTGATTCTCGCAGAGGCGCCGGTCTTGACTGGGCGACTACCGTATCTTCAAAGGTGATGTGTAGCACCCGTTTGGCTCTTTGGGCTGGACCTCTGTGCACTGTATGCCTGACGTGTAGAGTAAGATGTCTGCAGATAGAAAATATGGGGTTAATGAACTGGGGTTATTGGGGTGTCCCTATCTCTTTCCTCTTCTCCTCTCCTGTAGACCCCCAAAGGTTAACGCTCTCACCTTAGGTAAGTGAATGCCGAGCTCTCCATCTGCCTCGGGGCAGGGTGCTGTAACCAGTTTCTTCACTGGATAGGTAGCGCAGGCCTCTTGACTTCAGAGGACTGCTGTCCGTCGTTTACTGCACGAACGGTAAGTTTCGAGTCATTCAAATGTCTTTAAAGTCTTTAGTAATGATGTCTCTTGTTTTGCAGGGTTCCGGCGATGGCGGATGACGGGCTGAAGTGAGTTGAAGATGGAGCCCGTGTGATGAATAGAAGCGCCTGGAAGCACGTAAGTAAGCGCTTGTTGCCTGCTTCACTATGCGCTCTAACTGTCTTTTTATTTTGCAGGTACGAGTTCGGAGCGGCTGCAGGGTGCCGGAATACCCACTGGATTAGATGTGGAAAGGAGTAATGGCAGGTGAGTATTAAAGTTCCCCAATGTCTTTAAACGCACCTTGTTTTGTCTTTCAGATGCGGGATGCAGCGCCGAAGGCCTCCGGAGCGTGCGAAGAGTTGGTAAACTTTTGTCTTTCAGATGCCGGAATGCAGTGTGAAGACCTCCGGAGCGCACGAAGAGTAGGTAAGCCTTTGCCTTTCAGATGCCGGAATGCTAACCTGTTCTTTCTTGTCTTTATAGTTGTTGCTGAAGACTGGATTCAGGATGGTAAGCCTTTGCCTTTCAGATGCCGGAATGCTAACCTGTTCTTTCTTGTCTTTATAGGTGTTGCTGAAGACTGGATTCAGGATGGTAAGCCTTTTTCCTTAGGCCCAGGACCGGATGCAGAAGACACGATGAGCGTTCTGCTGCAGAGGTTGCAGAATAACGCAAAGCAAGATTCATCCACCGGGTGTGGTTTAAATAGCCTCCTGTAGTGCTTAGGTGTCTCCTTCCACAGCCACGCCTAAGTAAGAAAAGAGTTCCTGGTAAGAAAAGAGTTCCTGCCTTCCAGAAGAGTTCCAGTGTTCTGAATCTAGGGAGTGGCTCCAGCCCCACCCAACAGGAAAAGTAGTTCCAAACAGAAGAGGATCAGAGGCTCAACTGGCAGGCAAGTAAGCAGCATGGTCTGCTGAAGGTAAATCCACCCAAGCATTATGAGCCCGGCGCTTCCAGCGCTGGGACTGGGCATATTTATGAGCCTGGTGCCACTGGCGCCAGGACTGGGTCCAAAAGGTCCCAATTGGGACTGGTTGGCACTCGGAACCTGGGTTATGGATCTGCTTCCAAGGGAGTTGGGAAAACCCTGACCTTTTGGAAGCAGAGATCATGACAACTGCCACCAGCCAAAACTCGGTCGGGGGGGACTGGACAGTGCCCCTCGAACAACGGACCCCGGGGCAATCGAATTGCCCCGACCAGTACGTCCACAATAGGATGGTTTGTACTGGTTCTGTTCACAATTTGAGACTAGTAAAGCCATTGGTGACTTTACATGCCCTGGGAGACAGTAGTCAGTCCCAGGGTATGGAGTCTATATTTGGGGGTTGCTACGACACCCTTGGGTTACGGCACAGAGGGTGCTGTGTAACCCACATACCAAAAACACATGAAGCCCTATGGGGTAAAGGACCCCATAGCCCATAAAACACATCCAAAGTCAAAGGAACACCTCAAATCATGTCTAGAAGTGGGAGGAAAAGAGTATCACTCTTAGCAGGAGAAAAAAATAAACCCCAAAAATCCAGCAAAGCTGCTGGGGGACTCACTAGGTTTGGGAAATTAGCCTCTACAGAGAATTCTCCGTAACAATGCCACATCTCACTGCCTACCACCCCTGCCCAGGTCAATTCCATGAAGGCAAATTTCTAAATGCCAAATGTGATTGCTGCCCTGGAATCTACCCATGATGCGTTGGTTGCCCCCTCCACCCCTCTGAGACCTACGAAGAGTGTACAGCAAATGCAAGCACTACAACGCCCTGAATGTGCAGGCAACCTGCAACAACAACCTGTACATCACCCACTGTTGTGCCCGCTACCCTGGTTCCACCCACGATTTCATGGTCCTGCGTAACAGCGTAACAGCGTAACAGCACACAGCCAGGATACATGGAGATGCTCAGAGGACTATGGACTTGTATAGTGGGTGAGGAAAAAAGCCAACACCCATGTGCTGCAAAGTACAAAGTACATGTCCAAATGGGGGTGAAGGGGTGCAAATAACTATACAAAGCAAAGCATAACAAGCAAATGCAAAATCTGTACCTGCCCACCTCCCGCCCCAGCGTCACAATGCAGCCCAGGGAACATGCCCCAGTCGGACTCACGTGGATGGAGAAGCTGCTGTGCACATACAGTAGCAACTACAAACACAAACACGACAACATGCACCACAATGCAACATGCACAAACCAAAAAATGCTGACAAATGGCCATATCGCCTCACACAACAACAACACTGCTAGTACCACAGCCATGCACCCATGTGAGGCCAGCCCACAATGGCCACCCTTTAGCAGCAGATGTACAGGAAGGGCCCAACGGAAACCCAGCATGCCATATGCATGGTGGAAACACACTACCACATGACAACCACCATGTCAGCTGAACATGTCACCGACAGACACCTTACGTAACATATGCTGCAAGGGAACAGGGTTCATGTGAAGCAGAAACAATGCATGACATGAGTGACAGCATGCACAGACATTGAATAGATGGTTGACGTAAAAAGAAGGCCCATTTGCATGCACATTTGTCCATTGGCCTGATATTGTATTAGGCCCCCCCCACAACTTGCACCGTCACTGATGCCTGTACCTCCCCCCACACAGGTGACTCTGGATATCCACAGCTGCCCTGGCTCATGACCCCTGTGCGTGATCCACAAACACTGCAGGATAATGCCCACAACCACGCTCACAGCAGGACCCGGGCATGCATCAAGCATAATTTTGGCCTCCTGAAGGCACGTATCAGCTGCCTCAACCATACTGGTTGAGCCCTGATGTACATTCCAGAGAAAGTGGGTAAAATTGTGCTTTTGTGTTCCATGCTGCACAATATATGCCTGAACAGAAATGTTTTAGGCCACCCCCAGAGAATGAGTCAAAGGCATGCATTGTCATTAGTGACGTGAGGGATGGGAGATTGGCCCGCCAGGGATTGATAGTCAATTTCTTCTGACACTTTCACATGGAACATGCACAACTCTGTGATGCTCACCTCTATCAATAAACAGGACACTGACACAATCAGGAATGTCCTCGCATTGATGATGTTTAACAGTTTTATTGACATTAAGTGCCCCAACTATCTCTCCTCCCACCACCAACTCCCCAATATGGTCACTCATGGCAATTCGGTTCTCGATGTAGAATACACCTGTGGCCTCTCTCCCCCTCTGCCCCTTCAACCCTCTGTGATCTTTGGCACACATGGCGCTCTGATGGACTGTAGTATGTTCAAATAGGTATAAACAGTCCCTATAATAACATCCTACTCTACTGACAGGGATATCAATATGTATAATACAATAAAGAGTAAGATAACACGTCTTGTTTTACTTACATCCAACCCCCTTTACACAGGAACTCTATAAGGTTTTCCGGCATCACTAGTCCTGAAAAAATAGACCGTCTGCTATGATTGATTAAAAAATGTGTATAACAAATTTTTATTCAAATAATTCGAACTGAATTTAAACATAAACACTACCCTCACCTAACACAGTGTACTAAACAGTTACTAAAACATGAAATACAAAGTTCACTTATTTGCATGACACAAAAGATATCACATAACATAACACAAAAAAATCTCAATGTGTCTCTAAAACAACAACCATCCCAACATGTTTCTGTTCTTCACTGCCCAGTTCAGGCGAACATTCTTCAGGGGAATTTTTTTTAAAAAAGCATCCACTAATCTCTTCAACACCGTGCTGAAAGGGTAGATTCAAACTTCTATACAGGCAAAGGAAGGAAAGAACCTCCGAGCCTGTAAGAGTAAAAGGAAAAACTAATGAGTTCCAAAAAGAGGGAAAGGAAGTACTACAAAATGTAGAAAAAGAACATGGCATAGAGGTTATGCCACACTCACACGGGTCCCAACAGGGCACCCACAAATTTACCTTTAAATGGTGAAACTTCAAAGCGCGTCACAGGATGACAAATTCGCTGGTTTCTCGCCAAATGAGAGACCACTACTTTACAAAAGCGTCATAGTCCGCTAAAGTATCGCCACACCTAAATGAGACAGAACCAATACACAGAGACCACATGCTCTGTTATATCCAGAAAGGGGCTTCAAAATGCAATTACACATGAAAACAGGGCTCCAAATATCATAAAATAAATTACCTTCACAGATGTAGGGATCAAGACTGTAGCAAGCAAAGCAGAAATCTGCTGAGAGTCCTCTGAGGAGTTTTAGAACTGGGAGGGATGGAGCCTGGCCTCTGGATATGTTGGAGTGTCACCTCTGTGCTCTGGCGGATGGCCTCTGCGAGTGCAGAGACACCTTCGGTCATCCCCCTGACCTTCTGGACGTATAGTGTCAGGGCAGCCGTACTGGCAGTTGTCTCAGCCCGGTTCCTCGCAATGGACTGCACAATCCTGCTGGTGGTCCCTTTTATGCTGTCACTTATGGCCTGCAGATGTTCCAAAGAGCATGTACCCTATTGCCGCCATCTCCCTCTGTCTCTGCTCCATCTCCTCCAGGCTCTGCAGAACCGTGCTGCTTGTTGATGTGTGCTGTATTGGAAGGGGGCTGTGCAGTGGTTATGGGTTGTTGGCAGGGGAGCCATTGGAAGGTATGTCAATGTCCGGCTCAGGTGTTTGAGCACGCTGGCGGCGGCAAGGGCTTTCTGGCGACTGAGCATGATGGCAGCGGCAAGGGCTTTCTGGGGACTGATGTTCCCTGATGATCCCATGGGGACTGGAGACATTGAGCTTCTGAGGGAAGTGAGGAAAGGAAGAATTCCTTTGAGAAGGTGGAATTGAAAGTGGGCCTTCTTGGCAAGGTCCTGAATGTGAGGGAGAAGGAAAGGGAGGAGTCGAAGATGAATCCAAAGTTTCTGGTTTCAGAAGGTTAATAAATTCTAGTGCCAGTGGTCCGGATGGGGTTACAAATAGAATTTATAGGGACGATCCTCCTCTTTGGGCAGGCATTTTATTCAATCTTTTTCACAGATTGCAAAGGGCAGTTAATGCCACAGCTCTTGGCAACACACGCTGTTGGCGCCAATCTTTAAAAAAGGATTGCAAGAGAACTCATCAGGCTATTGTTCTATTTCTCTTATTTACTCTTCGTCAAAACATGTTGCCACGTTAATTGTAAGGGAACTAACCTCCTGGGCTGTGTCTACTCAGATTTTTAACCTGTTACAAGTGGGCTTTAGGAAAGGTGTGGGGACTATAATGAGTGCTTTACCACTTTGTGCATGTATCCCCGACATCGGTGAGACGTTTGGGAAATCTCTATATGTGTCTGCAATTGACTTGTCAGCAGCATTTGACAATGTCAATATTACAAGGTTATGGCAGAAGCTGACAAACTGGGGCATTCACCCACGTTCACTACGTATGATTCGGCTGCTTTACACAGACAACTCAACAAAGGTAAGATTGAACACTGTCTCAAAGCAGTCCCTTATTTAAGGGAGTTTGTCAGGGTTCTTATTAGCCCCTACTCTTTTTAATCTCTATCTAGCCGATTTGTGGGAAGTGAGTAAGATGTGGGGGAGGGGAAGTTTGCCCCAAAATGGTCAGATCTCATAGTGAACACTACAGCATATGCCGACAAACTGATATTGATGGATTATACTCCAGCAGGTTTACAACGTCTTTTAGAAGGCATAGAAAGCCATCTTTTTTTTTTTTTCAAATATGTTTTTTTGGGAATTTATGCATGACAGCTTAACATTGCATCGATAGAGACGCCTTTCGCAGAAGGCTAGCAGTTAGTGTATTACAACGAATAAGAGCAACAAAATAAAACCTGAACAAAACAGAAATTAGGCCCAACATTGGGCGAGTTTTTGGGTCTCGGGGGGGGTAGGGGGGGGGACAGCAGAGGAGCTATCCACAGGAGGTGGGTGTCAGGGGAGCCGAATGTCTTAGGGTGACATTTCGAGTGGCGGGGCTTGCCGCGTGTTCGGGTGAGGGGAACTGACTCAGCGTCGGCCTCCCCGACTCGGCATCGGCCGGAGGGCTGAGTCTGTCCTAGATCTGTTTGCTGCCAGCCGCGACAGTTCCTGATCCGGCTTCCTTGGCTAAGTCTGAACCCCCATCCAGCGGAGGTTGGGGGGCTGTCTCACTAGGCCCGGGAACTTCCCTGTGTAGTCCAGGAAGGGGGACCAGACTTGTTCGAATTTGGCGGAGTTGCTGAATCTTAGAGCCGTGATCTTCTCCGCCGCCACTGTCACCCAACATTTGGGCCACCACATTTGTATGGTTAGGTCCTCTGGGTTCTTCCAGAGTCTGGCCAAGGCGATCTTTGCTGCCGTCAGGAGTTGGGTGCATAACTCTGCTATGCGGCCTGTCAGCGGGAACCGGCCCTCGCCTGTAGCCCCCAAGAGAATGATGCCTGGGTCACAGGGGATTGTGAGGCCCGTAATCTCTCTGACCTGGTCCAGGATTTCCCTCCAGAACCGCACAGACTTCGGGCAGGTCCATAGTAGGCAGAGCAGTGTGCCCCGGTCGGGGCAGCCCCTCCAGCATTGTGGGGGTATGGTCAGGTTGAATTTGTTTAGGGCTTCCGGGGTGCGGTACCAGCGGTAACATACCTTGTAGGCCCCCTCTCTGTTTGTCGTGCATCTGGAGCTTTTGTTGGCGTGGGTCCAGATCTGACTCCATTCCTCCGGCTCGATAGTTCTGCCGATGTCCTTTTCCCAATTGAGCATGTACAGTTCTTTTTTGGACGGGTCCGACCTATCGAGCAATTTGTATAGGGTCGAAATTTTTCCTTTGGGGGGGGGGGGTTTGACGAGAGGGTCCGCTCTAGGGCTGTTAGCTCTCTGTCGCCTAGTTTCTTGGCCGCTCCACTGGATAGCCAATGCCTGAGCTGGGCGTACCGGAACCTCTCCGACTCCGGAATGGAAAATTTAGCCTTGCATTCCTCGAAATTTAGCGGGTTCCCGTTTGTGTAGAAGTCCGCCATGGTTCTCAAGCCACCCTCCTGCCATCTGATAAAGGTGTTTGGGACCAGACCAGGGGAGAAGTCGGGGTTGCCCCAGATTGGGGTGAGCGGGCCTGTCGCACTTCCAGATGCGAGCCGCTTTCCTCCAACTCGACACGGTATTGTGCGTTGCCGGTAGTGGGCCTGTATGCTCGGGGATGTTGCTTGCTTTCATGTGGGGGAGTGCTTCAATCGGGGAAAGGGAAGCAGTCCTCCTCCAACTTCAGCCATCTGAGTCGGTTGGTGGTTGCCTTCCAGGCAAAGGCATGGGCGAGCTAGGCTGCAAGGCAGTATCTGGCCACATCTGGGACCCCCAGGCCCCTGAGGGCAGGGCCACGGAGCATGATGTGTCTTGGAATTCGCGGTTTCTTGCCCTCCCAAACATACTTCAGCGTGGCTCTTTGCATTTTTTTTAAGTCTTTCGTGGGGGTGGTTGTGGGGAAAGCCAGGCAAAAGTAGAGCAGTCTCGGGAGCTGGTTCATTTTCAGCGCCGAGATACGGCCGAACCAGATTTCCTGCTTGCGCCAGCGGCCCAGGTCAGCCTTGAGCTCTTTGAATAGTTGCAGGAAATTTGTTCTATATAATTTTCCCGGGTGAGATGGGATCTGGACACCCAGGTAGTCTATCTGCGCTTTGACCCATTGGATCGGGTAGGAGGTCTGCAGTCTCTCCATGATGTTGCCCGGCATGTTGACTCCCATGGCCAGCGACTTGGCGATGTTGATCGTGAACCCCGAGGCTACCTTAAATTCCTCCAACTCCTCCCATAGAGCCTGCATAGACTCTCTGGTCGGGTGAGGGTGAGCAGAATATCATCCGCGTAGAGTGCAGTTTTATAGGATTCTCCCTTAAATTTCAAGCCTTGGATTGACGGGTTGTTCCGGATCCTGCCGGCCAGAGGCTCCATGGAGAGGGCTAAGATGAGTGGGTTGAAGGGGCATCCCTGCCTGCTCCCCCTCATAATATTGATTTTCTTGGAGCTAGCTCTGTTCAGTCTCTGGTGGGTGGACGGATGCTGGTAATTGGCGAGGGCCCATTTCCTAAAGTTCGGGCCGAACCCATAGAGGCGCAGGGTTGCATCTATGTAGCCCCAGTCCAGCATGTCAAATGCTTTGTGCGCGTCCAGTGAGAGAACCACCAAGGGGGAGCCCATTCTATGCGCGGATTCTATGGTGTTGATAGTTCTTCGGATGTTGTCCTGCATATTACAGCCCGGGATAAACCCTGTTTGATCCGGATGGATGACATCTGGGAGGATGGGGGCGAGCCTATTGGCCAAGATTTTGGCGAACGGTTTGGCGTCATTGTTCAGAAGTGTGATGGGTCTGTATGACGCGCAAAGTGTGCGGCCTTTCCTCGGCTTCAAGATGAGGAATGTGGAGGACTCTTCCATAGATGGTGTGGTGGCCCCTGACGTTAGGAAGGAGTTGAATAGGGCCGCCAGCTGCGGCGCTAGGATATGGGCAAACTTTGTATATAATGTTGCTGTGAGACCGTCTAGTCCAGGGGACGTGTTCTTCAGAGTGCGAATCGTGTCGGAAACTTCCTCCAAAGTGATTGGGTGCTCCAGAGCGGGCCGAGGCGGCTCTGGGGGGACCCGCCATGATCCTTTCATGGTGCTGCGTCATAAGGTCAAGCTGCCGGAGTGGTCCGACAGGCATTGGACAAAGTTTCTTGTTTGCGTTTTCTTTAATTTGTGCGCGAGGAGGCAGTTCGCCTTATTGCCATTAAGATAGTAGAATTGTGTGGTGTACTGTAGGGCTCTGGCTGCCCGGTCTGCCTGGCGCATCTCTAGTTCTGCTTTTGCTCTTTTGAGGTTGCGGCCAGTGTCTTTGGCCAGGAGTTTTTTAAAGCTAGTTTCCAGCTCTATTACTTTCTTCTCCAGATTGTTTTGGAGTAATTGATTCTGACGGCGAGCCTCGCTGTGGCATCCATGGCTACCCCCCGAATCACTGGTTTCATTGCATCCCAGGTGGTAGCCTGTGTGATGTCCGGGGTGGCGTTCTCCTTGAAATAGTTCACCAGTGCTTCTGCCAATTCGGCATGGATGACTGTATCCGAGAGGATATGCTCGTGGAGTTTCCAGGGCCTGTGAGGGGGTTTCGGAAGCCCCTGGGTACGAAGGCTCAGAGTCACTGGCGCGTGGTCGGAGATGGTGATGTGACCTATGTCGATTCCTTCAGCGCAGGGGGCCAGAGGGCTTGAGGCTAGAATCAGATCAATCCTCGAATATCCCTTGTCCACATGCAACAGGTGTGTGTAATCTCTTGCTCCTTGGTAGAGGAATCTCCAGAAGTCCAGGGTTTCTGTTTCCCTCAGGAATTCGGCCAAGGCTAGGGCATTAACAAAGTCCTCTCTCGAAGGTGGGAGGGTTTTGTCCAAGTTGGGGTCTGGTGGCAGGTTAAAGTCCCCCCCGATGAGCAGTTGGCCTCTGGTAAAGGCGGCTATGTACGGTAGGAGCTTGCGAAGGAAAGGGCCCTGGTCCTTGTTGGGGCTGTAGAGGGCGACTAGGGTGATTGGGAGCTCGACCAGTGAGCCTTTGAGTAGCAGGAACCTGCCCTCCGGATCCTTTTTGGTGGTGACTTGGGTAAGGGGTAAGCTGCCGCTGATGAGGATCGTGACCCTTCTTTTTTTTTTGGCGCCGAGGCAAAAAAGCACCTAGGATAGTTTTTAAAATTGATGCGCTTGTCAGCCTCCAAGAGGTGCGTTTCCTGGAGGAAGACTATGTCTGAACCCATGCAAGCCAACTTTTGCTCCACTAGTTTCCATTTCCTGGGTGCGTTGAGGCCCCAGACGTTCCAGGCCGTCACTTTAATGGTCTGTTCCGGGTTCCCCTTCTGAGGCTTCTGTGGAAAAGAGTTCCGCCGCCCTCCACTGCATTAAGTCCCCCTGACCCATAACGATTTGTCCATTTTCTGTTGAACCCCCTCCCCCCGACCCCAAAAAACAGCATCAAGGTCAGCCTTTAGCTAGTGGGGGGCAGGCGACCGGTCTAGCACGCCTAGGCAGTCGAAGGCAACGGTGCCTTTAGAATAAACGGTGAAACTGCTGGGGAGAGCCACATGGTGGCTCCGGAGGGTACCCCCTCCGATGGGCCAACGGGCCTTGACAGACGACCAAGGGGGCAATCTGGCGAGCCGATGTCTTACTTGTTGTTTTTGGCAAGGGGGCCGCACGGCCTGTGCCGCTTCCCGACTCCAGGACCTCAGGGGCTCCCGCTGCCCATCTCCCGAAGCCCTCGCGGGTTCGCCCGATGGATCCGGCGCCTCCTCGGTGTTCATGAAGTTTGCCGCATCTCGGGGGTGAGGATGTGGTGGGATTTGCCCTCCCAGGTGAAGGAGAGGGAGGTGGGGAAACCCCAGCGGTATTCAATCTTCCTCTCACAGAGCCAGTCAGCCAGCGGTTTTAGGGCTTTCCTCTTTGCCAGGGTCCTGGTATAGGGAGATGACTGCGTCCCGGAAGAGTACACAGGGGGACTTTCTGGCCTCGCGCATGATCTCTTCTTTGACCTTAAAGAAGTGCACCCTCACCAGGATGTCTGGCGGGGAGGCACTGCTCTGTCTGGACCTGGTTCTGTGGACTCTATCAAGCTCTAGGGGGGCGCCATCCGGGTGGGTTAGGATGCAGCGCAGAAGGTCGTTGACATAGGGCCCCAGGTCTGCGTCGGAAACTGTGGGGGGCATTCCCCGCAGGTGGATGTTGTTGCGCCTGGATCTATTTTCGGCATCCTCCTGCTTCCACTCCAGGGCGTCGCACCTAGCCTCCAGCGCTGCAATTCGGTCCACGCTTTCACCAATTTCAAAGTTCTGCTCGAATAGGGTAGTTTCTATTTCTTCCATCCAAGACTACACTTCGCCCACCCTTTTGTCCAGGGCCGAGATCCTGCCTTTCAGCTCCTCAGTGCCTTTTTGATATTCTTTGGTGAGCGCCGCAAGGTCGTCTTGCAAGTCACCTTTTGTTACCCCTTGCGCTGATTGGTCAAGGCTGGCATTCACCTGGGTATCCAAGTCGGGGCCCTCAAGGCACTCACCCCGCTTGGGCTTCTCTGTCGTAGACGCCGTGAATAGGGCAGAGATGTCTGTTTGTTTCGGGGGGTTTGGTATTCCTGGACATCCTGAGCTATGAATCACTGGGCCCTCGGGAGTGGCCCCTCAGGTCGGTCGTCAGCTGCTGCCTGGATCTCAGACCGTGCTGATTGAGGCGGTGCCCAGAGCCCGGTGCGCAGCGGCGGGGCTTCTGGCTCAGCTGGCGCGACAAGGATCCACGGCAGGGGGAGGGTGGGCACAGAGATAGAACGGGGGGGCGGTGCTAGTGCCGATGGATCGTGGCAGATTTCTCAGTGCCGGCCAAGCCCGGGGAGCGCTGGGGTTCTGCGCCGGGCTGCCAGAGAGCAGCCCCCGGGTTCTGGCCCCAGCGAATCAGAGGTTCTGTCCAGGCGCTTGAGGCACAGTTCAAGGCGGGGAGGGATCTGCCAGCTACTGGTCGCAGGAATAAAAGGCTCCGGTGTGCAGCGCAGGGTTCGGGGCACCAGCAGGGTTGAAGCAGGTTGTGGCGTGATGACTGTGGAGGCCTCCGTGGATCCCCCTGGCCCCACTCCCATCCGGGCTGAAGGAAGGGCCAGGAGCGGAGCACCGGCCTCCCCGAAGATGCTTGTCCAGGAGACCAGGATGGGAAGAGCACAGGGATTATCCCCAGAGTCAATGTTTTTCCCAGCTTAGTCCCTACCACCCTGGCGGCCGGGCGCAGGTGCACGGTGGCGGCCTTCTTGATGTGACCCTCGCAAGTGTCTCCATCCAGGATGGTCCGCTACAGCTGCATTTGCCTGGGGCCTATGGGAGTTCCGCTGCCAGCACCCTCCGTGAGGAGCGGGGGTCACCGCCCCCCGGGGCCCACCACCTCAGCTGTCAGTAGCTCCTGGTGAGAGGGAGCGCAAGAACCCCGGCGGAGCTCCACTGCTGTAGGGGACGGTGATGTTCCAGCTGCTTTCTCCACTCTCCGCCCCCTCTGCTGCCGTCTCTCGGCCGGACCAGGGGGCCGCTCTCTGTTCAGCGGGGCCCGTCACGCCCCTGGTAGGCTGCAGGTCCCGGTGCAGGTCGCACTGATGCGGCTGGGCCAGGGGAGGAGGCTCCGCCTCCCACTCCCCCGCGTCGCACCGGACCCGAAACAGAAGCGGGGCAGGGGGCCCACAGCAAGGGATATGCTGCCGGTGCATCGCCTGGTGGTGCTGGAAGGTGCCGGAGGACGGGTGCAGAGCAGAGCCCCGGGAGGGAGCTTCAGGAGGCCAGGGGAGGAGGCTCCGCCTCCCACTCCCCCGCATCACACCGGACCCGAAAACAGAAGCGGGGCAGGGGGCCCCGCGGCAAGGGATACGCTGCCGGTGCGTCGCCTGATGGTGCTGGAAGGCGACGGAGGACGGGCGTAGAGCAGAGCCCCGGGAGGGAGCTTCAGGAGAACTTCAGTCCAGTAGCGAAGTTGCTCAGATCACCACCGCAGCCGGCTCCTCATGCGGTGGGTAGAGGCTTTGAGTGCAATGAAATGCGGCGCCCGCCAATTTGGAGCAGAGGCGCTGGGGCCGCACCGGTGTCCCCTCAGGATTTCACCGGGTCCCGCTTGGTGAAAATCTGCCTCCGAGTGCAGGGACCCCTCCGGAGCCAGGGAAACCGACAGGTAATGGTCGGCGGTCAGCCTCACCAGGTCATTTTCTTGTTGGCGTGCGGACAGGAGCCCTTAGAGAGCTTGACCAGCCATCTTGGTGCCAAATAGAAAGCCCTCTTTACTGCAATGGGCTGATGATCAATCCAGCAAAATCCTATGTGATGATCTCTACCACCAAACAAAAAACGAAATCATATGTTTAAAAACTGAACAACATTGCAGTTATGAGGGTAAACTCATTGAGCTATTTGGATTGCATTATATCTGCAAAAGCACAATTGAAAAAATCTTAAAGCATGAATGGAGGAAAAGACGCGTTCCTGTATTTCTCTGATGAAGGTGATGAAAAGCAAATTATGCGCTTATTCTTCACCTCCCCTTATAGAGTTTTACCGACAAAGTCACTGCAATTGTTATATATGGCTGTGAACCGGTTACAGTGAAAAACAGGACATTTCTGGATCACCTGAAGGCAAAATCTGGAGATCCACATGGCTTTTCCAAACTCGGTCCCAATCAGGGTAATTAGATCAGAATTTGGACTAACTTCATGGTGGGCACAGTATGCCAAGTGAAGTATCTCATTTAAACAAACATATGCACTCTACCTTCATGAATTATTGTTAACGCAGTCGAGCCTTGGTCTTTTTATAACTCAATTTCATAGCAGATGTTTGACCTTTTTTAAAATGATCCATCTTGACCTTTTAGATTGAGATTATGTACTGAAAAAGAAAAGAAAATGCTGGGACATGCGTATGGATTTCGAGGATCTGGGGAGATTGATGTTGTTTAAAGAAAAAATGAATTTCTACCTCCCTATTAACAAACCAACATTGTACACACACAAATTACCTTTTCAGAAATTAAGGTAAGGCCATCTTATTTATTTTATTTTACATTTGTAAAGCGCCTAAACCCTTAGGCATCAGGCCGCTGTTGCAGACCACTTACATTAAACAACATCTTAAAAGGCGAGTGCTAGCAAACTAGATTTCGTTTTAATTGTTTACCAACCCTAGAGGTGATTCGCCCTAAAGTACGCGTACAGAAGGAACTCCGCGGATGTCGCTTGTGTGGGCAGGCACCGTTGGAATCCCTTGTTCATCTGGTATTAGAATGTCCTGCTTTTTTGAATGAGAGTATCATGCATCTGGTTCCTTTTATTTTTCCAACCACTTGGGTCTTGACTAACTGTTTATGGGGTAGATTAATGCTAATTTCTAATCAATCTCTCATATTAGCCTTGAGCAAATTATTGGAATACATTTTTTCTGCACTTAATAAGTAAATGAAGCAGGGAGAATATGATCTGAGGTTGGTGTGGGACGGCTAAAAGCGCTGTAGTGATTGGTAATTTATTGAGGGACGCCCTGGTTGCTTGGTAATGAATTTTCTGTCAATTTGGAACTGAAATTATTTTACTCTAAATTTGGAACTGAAATGGTTTTACTTAGGTTTAAATGTGATCCTAACTATGTCAGTGTTTGAACTTCTTTTTTATATTTCAAAATGTCTTATACTGCAACAGATTTCTACACATTATTTCTTGCCAATAGTGTGAAAGGTTTCTTGTAAACGGGAATACACTTAATAAATGAAAGAAAACAAAAATGCAATGGTGGGGAAGAGGACGACTATGTCGAAAGGACAGCCAGCCAATCAGGACCAGTTGCATTCAGGCATTCCTAGAGACAAAGGACAGGGGAGTTTCAGGACCCACCCTCACATCCTCTCCTTTGACACACTTGAGCAAGGGGTGGGCTTCAGGGCTGAAGCCCGCCATAGGAAAGACAAACAAAGGGCTCAAAACTGTCTCAATGCACAGAGTAAAACCAAATAAAGTCCTCACAAATGCAAAATGGCGAAAAAAGAAGACAGCAGTCATTTTTCCAAGAATGGTCACCCATGGGTGCTGTACTGCAGCTGAGGGTTCAGCCTGTATTAGAAAAGCACAATGGTAGGAAAAAGTAAACGACTGCCACCAGCCATTTAAAGTAGTGAGGGTAACATAAAATGTTTACATGGCAATGTAGGATAAGGGACTACTAGGTAACCCCCCCCCCCAGCACTCTACATGAGATGGTGTGTCCTGAACCTACAAAGAGAAAGGGTAAGTAAAGTCAATTTCACTCTACTGTTCTAGGGACAGCTGCAAAACATACTGGTTAAAGTCTTCAAATTATAGTACACATAAGCACCTAACTTTACAACACATCCAACAGGCAGATTCTTTGTGGACACCATTGTTCTCAATAGTCCTTGTGGAGAAAGTCCAAAACCAAGTCCCAATCATCCTTAAATTTGGCGTGATCTCCCTGGATCGTATATGTTACCCACTCAAACAA
Organism: Ambystoma mexicanum; assembly: GCF_040938575.1. NCBI lineage: Eukaryota > Metazoa > Chordata > Amphibia > Caudata > Ambystomatidae > Ambystoma > Ambystoma mexicanum. Next base: position 964,450,261 of record NC_090928.1, on the reverse strand, counting down.
TACATAGTGCAGGAATTTCGCTATCCATCCATGTTCAGTGGGGACCACAGTTTGTTTCCACTTCTGAGCAATCAAAGACAGAGCAGCAACATTCAAAATCATATACGCTTTCCTCTGAGGTTTAGACGGGAGGAAATCAGACACATCACCCATACCCAAAATGGATTCCCCACCTTCTCTTCAGATTTGGGAGCCAAAAATGGATTCCATTGTACCATTGACAGAGTCCCACAATGGTTTTAAGGCCGGGCACGCCCACCAGGTTGTACCCAAGTACCGTCCTCTCTGCAGCTTCGCCAGCATGCCCGGGACACCGAGGGGTAGAATTTATGCAGTTTTACCAGAGTTAAATGCCAAGGCACTAAAACCTTCATCCACATTTCACGGATCTGCATCCCTCTCATTAACTCTGCCAAACCTCCCACCATTTCTCTTCAGAAACTGGACAGGGTAGTACATTTGCCCACAGTGTCATATAGTTCCATTGCGCCTGGGTTGCCGGGAGAGAAAATATTTTATAAAGCTTACGTCTCATCTGGCAATCTCCAGAGTTTGTAAGCAAATATTGTTCTAATGGTGTGAGTTCCCTAGTTATAAATTGTTTCATACCAGGGGACAGTAACCCATGTCTTGGCTGTGCATATTGAAGCCTATCATCTTCCTGCAGCCCGATAGATTGTTTGCATTGCTGAAACGACATGATCTCCTGACCCACCATCATATCACGCGCCCTCCAGCAGCCCGCTTCTTCCCATCTGGGAAATGCTCCTTTTTCCAACCCCAGAGTAAATTGGGTGTTAAGAAGTAAGGGGATAAACATGGACAGGAAGGTTGCGATACCTGCTCTCTTAACCACATTTGGCATCCCATGTATCAACTACCAAGGCCGTTATCCAACTTCTATACATGTTAGGGGGGTCTATCCACCTTTTGATACCACAGAACTTCATTCAAGGGTCTGCCTACCACCGCTCTGTCCATCCGTTGCCAAATCTTATTGGGTTCCCACTAAGCCATTCTCGTATGACCCTTAACTGGGCTGTTTGGAAATATATTTAGAAGTTCGGAGCCCCCATTCCCACACACCCTGTAGATGCTGTCAGGACCTTCCATGCCACTCGTGGCCTCTTCCCTTGCCAGATAATGTTTCTCACCATTTTGTTCAGGGTCCTAAAACAACTTCTGAGAAACTGCGAGGGGAGGGCTTGAAAATAGTACAATACTCTGGGGAGAACTATCATCCATGAAATATTGAGTGGGCCACGTTCCTTCACAGCCATTTCATTATGGAATTGAGCAGAGGTGGGAGTGGGGGAAATTTGCCCGATACATGTTTAGAGACTAATTATCCATACCCCCAAATATTGGAGACCTCTATCTGACCTCACATACTGCCATGTATCAAATGAGGGAGTTGTTAGCGCCCCTTCCCCCATAGGACCATCAGTTCAGATTTGTGGGCGTTGATCTTCAAACCCACTACCCTACCAAATTCCCCCAAATGTGTCGACAACACCAGCAGCAAGGTGTTCAAATCGGATAATGTCACCATTAGATCATCAGCGAAGGTCATAACTTTATGTTCCTCCCCACCGAATGTAATACCCTTGATCTCCGACTCTTGTCTGATCCTGGTTAATAGTGGTTCTAGATATATTGCATATAATACGGGGGATAGCGGGCAGCCCTGTTTGGGGCCCTGGGACACCTGTATTGTGTGGGAGATGTGACCGTTAATGGCTAGCCCCAACACTGGTGACCCATAGTTGGCCCTGACCAAGAAGAGAAAACCCAGACCAAACCCCATAACCTCCATAGTGCGAAACAAAAATGACCACTCTACTTGGTCAAAGGCCTTCTCCGCTTCCAAAGGCAATACACCTGCGGAGAGGCCCATCTTATTTACTTTTTCTATGAGGTGACATATTCGCCTCATGTTCTCAAATGCTTGTCTCTCCCTAACCAAGCCTGCTAGATCTGGGTGAATCGATCTAGGGATTAAATTGTCCAGCCTAGACGTTAGTATTTCAGTAAACGTTTTCGCATCTAAATGTATTAGCGCAATGGGTCGTTAAGACCCACATTGCGTTTTATCCTTATTAGGCTTGGGGAATAAAACCACCTTCGCTTCCTCCATGGTCTGGGAAATGTGCCCCAAAGTGGAGAAGGAATTAAAGAGATCTCATCATAGGGGCCAGAGGGACTTGAAATGTCTTGTAGAACATAGCCAGGAACCCAGCCTTATTCAACGGTAGTGATCGGATTGCGGCCCGAACCTCATCCACTGTGATCTCAAACTCTCTAAACTCTCCTTTTCACATTGATCTATTTTGTTCAATGGGCATGATCTCAGGTGTGTCTCCTGGCATTCCTTGTTTGGGGAGTCTGAGGAGCATAAGGCAGATTAATACTCCGTATAGGTCTGGAGGATCTCCTCCGATGAAAAAGTGACTGTTCACCAGGTCGTTTTAATGCAGACAATCACTCTAGTTGCTTCTTTTTTCCTCACTTGACAAGCTATGGGGCGGTCAGCTTTATTCGCATAATATTGCTGCCTCGGAATAGTAGTGATCTTTCCGCCTGTTTTGTCTGCATAACGTTAATTTGACCTTTGAGATGCCTATATTTGTTTCTGAGGGATATCCCCTTATCTATTTCCATCTATTTTCGGAATAGTAGTGATCTTTCCGCCTGTTTTGTCTGCATAACGTTAATTTGACCTTTGAGATGCCTATATTTGTTTCTGAGGGATATCCCCTTATCTATTTCCATTCTAGCCATCACCCCTGTTAAGGGTTGTTCCAAATCTTCTTGTAAAGCCTTTGTCTGTTTATCCCGTAGTGCTTTCCTTGCAATAAGTTCCTCACTGGCTATCGGTTGAAGTCTGGATAAAATTTAAAATAGCTTGTCTGGTATTCAAATGTTTGAATAGCTTGGTACCGGATTACTTGAAGGACAAACTCAGGTATTATCAATCGCCCGTCATCATCAATTGTGTCTATAGGTGATAGAAAATTCTCGGTGTGTGGTCCAAGACTTTGAATAGTTTACCTTTGGAAATCAGGCAAAGCACTCAAAACATTCCTGTTTTAATATGATGTCACACATAGGGATTGTTTAGATTGTTATTTTTGTCCTGGATAAATCTATGAATTGAAATTTTTCTTCAATAGCTCGACTATAAACATCACCTGCGCCATTATATGGTTTTGTCCGTTCAGAGCATGCTATAAATATATCAAAATCAAAAATATAGTTGCTTTAAAAGCGTCCCATACTATGTGTTCCTGCATTGCCAGGGTCTTGTTTCTATGAAAATATTCCCAAATGGTGTCCTGCAATTCGTTGCAAATCATTGTGTCCCTCAGCAGGTGTCTAGGGAACTGCCACCACCTCATCCCAGACCCTCCCCTCTCCAACTGAAGTTCTAGTGACAAGGGCGCGTAATCAGACAGAGTTATGGGCCCCAGTTCCGTACTCCGTACCTGACCCAGTAGCGTGGCAGAGACCCAGATATAGACAATCCTAGAGAATGATTTATGTACATGAGAGTAGAACGTATAACCTTTAACCCCCCCCCTTGCGATTCATACCAGGCCTCTACTAGTGTTAATCGGGACATACAGGCGCGCAGCTGTTGAGTCGGGCATTTAACTGTGGGGGCCGCACTAGCGCTTGTACCTACCTTTGGGTTCCACACAATATTAAAATCCCCTATGACAATGAGCTGTCCTGTCATGTATTTCTCCAACAACCCCTGTAGAAAACCATCTTGTCCCATGTTAGGGGCGTACACAGTGGCAATTGTAAACGGTTTTCCTCCCCATTGGATATGAGCAAAGATGAATCTACCTTCTTCATCAATCATCATCCCTTTTATCCTCAAGTCAGCCAGATCCCTGAAAGCAATGAGGAACCCTCCCGTCTTATCCCTATTATTTGCTTGCAACACATGGGGGTATTCTCTAAACCTCAATTTGTGCTTATACAGATAATAGTCTCCTGAAGAGCCACTATGTCAGGCTTTGACTTTTGTAAGAACCCCTCAAACAGCCGTTTTTGACTGGTGAATTCAACCTCCTGAACATTCAACTACCCATACCTTCTTTCGCCCTGTATGCTTCTGGCATGCAGTCATCACCCACCCCCCAAATCCCTCTCTCTCCCGCACCCAGTCCCCCACCACTCCGGCTAAAGTCAGCCCTCCTCCCTTAACCCCATGTTACCAGCCATGGGGGCTTAGTCTCATTAAACACCCGCAGTACAACAATGCGGGTCGGGCAATATCCATGCCTTCCCAGATTCCAGGTGCCAGGACCATCCCTCCTACCTCCCCGCCCAATCCTCCTTACCCAATGATCCCCCTTAGGCTATTGCTTATGACATCCCAGGCACACCCCCCGTTCCATGTATAACCCAGTGCCCATTAATACTATACTTCGTTTTTCTTTTGAGCCGGATACTTAGACCTCTGTCCATCTGGGCTGCATGGAGACTTTTTCTTAGCTGTTGAGTATCGCACTCTCGTCCATTCCCAGGGCTTCTCTTGCAGACGTTCATTGGGGTGGGAGGGATCTCCTGGATCATGGACCAAGAGACTCACCCCCCTCCTCCTCAATGTTCAGAATCCTGAGCCCTTCTTCTAGTGTGGTGATGCGATGCTGGTGGCCCTCCCACATTAAGACCATCCCAAATGGGAAGGTCCATATATATCGTATCTGGGCTTGGGATGAAGCCCTAGCCACCGAGCCCATCTGCCTCCTTTTCACCAGCGTAATTTTGGTCAATTCTTGATATAGCTGAATTTCGGTACCATTAACTTTTATTGGAGTCGCTTTCCTTGCCGCTTGTAGGATCGTTTCTTTTTGGTCCTATTTTCATAGCGCCATTACTACTTCCCTAGGTTTGGCACCTGGTTCAGCTCTTTTTAGGCACACCCGATGTATCCTGTTCAAGGGTATCTCGCCTCCTGCCTCTAGTTTCAGCAAGTCCACAAACACTTGTTTCATTGTCTCCTGAAGGTCTCGATCATTCACGTTTTCCGGTAGTCCATTGACCTTATGTTAGCCCCCCTTGAGCGATTCTCAAGGTCCTCGGCTTGAATCTCGAGATTGTGTGTGGCCATTGCTAACTGGTCTGGCAATGCCTCGATCTTTAGCATATCTTTGGTCACATCTTGAATGGGATTTTCAGCTGAGTCAACCCTGTCTCCAAGTTCAGCAATATCCCCCTTGACTTCTTGTAGGGATTGGGCTGGTTCTGTTCTGATTAGGCTCAATTGCATTGGCAAAGTTTCCATCATATGGTCGCTAAACGCTTTGAAACACTGCTGAAACACCTCACTGGTAACTGCATATCCCTTAAATTGAGCCGGGGAAGCCCCTGGATCTGACTGATCGATCTGGGTCTGATCGTTGCTTATGGTTGTGTCCCCTTCTTTCCGCCATAGTTTCTGGAGAGTTCCATTTTGCTTCTTTGTTCTCTTGGGTACCGCTTCCTTAAAATCCTTAGGTTTATTCCCCGATATCTATAGGATGTTGCGAGGAGGTATCCTATCCACCGGCCACCTTTCCCTTTATGGACCCTATGTGATGTTCCCTACGTAATCAAGGCAGGAGACCAATTCGCTCCCACTACTTTTCGAGGTGGGTGTCTCACTTTATGCCCTATCCCACAAGTCTCTGTCATGATATGGGGGCTTCCTTCCCTTCACCTGAGTGGGGCACTCGTTTCCCCTTTAAGGAGGTCAGCAGTAGGGAGGCTGCATACTCACCTGTAGGGGCTCGACAGTGCCAGAGAGCGTGTGGGTGGGGGGACGTATCCCCTTTCCTAGATCTGTGCCCCGAGTGTCCTGAGTAGTCCTTCGCATGGGGAATGGTTCTGATCCCCGGGTCTTATGGTTGGTATGATCGGGGCTGCTGCCGTTACCTTATTAGCAGGGCCTACTGCTGAAGTCCAGACTCCGCTGGATACAGAGTGGGGCACCTTCGGTCTATTGCCTACCGGCGCTGTGAGATGGAGCACCGCTGGGCTAGGCACCCCTTTCAACGTCCTCTGTTGTAGCTTGTGGGGGGGGGAATCTTGCTGCAGCTGCACCACAGTGCCCGGGCTCACAGGGCCGCCAGGGCCCTCACAATGGGACCCGCGGGACATCCTCCGGCAAAGCTGCGCACCCTTGTCAGCATAGTGATGTGCTTCTTCCAGCAAATGTTTTCCGGGCTCTGGTCCTTCGCTCGGGAGGTTGTGTAGATGAAGCACCTGGAGGGGTTAACCTTCTGTTGCACCTTTCTTGGGGATCTTCGGGTGGGAGCCCGCTATTCATGGTGTTATGGACCCGGTGGCCATCTTGGAATCCTTAATAGAATTCTAAGCTTCTTTGCTTCGAAACAGATTAGCTCTTTTGCTAGGTTATGGCTCCACACTTCTATCCCATACATCAATACAGGGATGATCTTAGGAGAATGTTATTGCTTAGCAGAATACAGCAATAGAATGGTTTGAATGGATATCCCACCTTGCCATCCTATGAAAGAACTCAAAGCATATACTATTTGCGTGCATTTATTTTTTGTCTCGTTCCAGTGGCACTTCCATGTAAGAGTGTCTTCAACAATCACTCCCAGGTCTTTATATTGCTTGACACATTCTACGGGCATACCATTATACTTCCATGCATAGCTTAAACCAGTTTTTCTCGATTTCTGTCTAAATATCATAACTAAAATATGTTGGGGGCACATCAGCTAAATAGAGATTAAACAGGGTTGCTGCCAATATACAAACCTGCTTAACTCCTCTACCTGTCGGAAAAGATTCAGAGAGCCATCCGTCACCATCAAGACGTATTTGAATACTAGTGTCTCGATACATGAGCATAATCATTGTTTAACAAGCCTCTGGGGATTTCCCACGCTGTCAGCTTGGCACATAACCTGTTGCGCATCACTGTATCAAAGGCAGCGCTAAATTTAAAATCTGCAAAAAGTATATGCAAGGCTTGGGCCCAAATTCATGGGGATTTTTTCAACAGGCTGTTACAAGTTCCATTTGGGCCTGCTGTCCGAGATGCATGTAATTTACTAATAATACCAGTCAATTTTTCAGTGGTAGTTTCCAGATCCATACTTCGGTCTCCTCTCCTGCTGGTATTTGACTATTTAGGGTCATAGCAATGTGATCTGACCATACATTTTCAGCCACACTCTGTATGTATAGTGCCCGTTTTGCTGACCCTCTAATCACTGCCCAGACTCCAATAGTATTTCCGATGCGGGTATGTTAGTCGGTGGCCCTCATTACGACCCTGGCGGAAAGTGACTGACCTGACCGCCATAGCGTAAATAGCGTTTCCGCCATTGCACGACGGAGCAAAGTGCGGCTCATTCCGACCCATCGGGCACGAGCACCACGCCATGGCGGAAGTGCAAAGTCCGCGATGGCGGAAATGACCCCAAAACGGCCCACACCGCCGCCGTACGGCGCCCTAGGTGCAATTCCGCCACCCATCTTAGCGGTCACCGCAATGAGCGGCAATCGGAAAGTACGGTGACCGTAAATATACGGAAACGGAAGTAAAAACATGGTCCCGGAACGGGAAACAGCACGCCGTACACCTATAAAAACACAATTTCCACACAACCATTAAAAACACTACCCTGAGACTCATCCCAACCCGTCATCCACCCTAGTGAAACCAAGAAAAATGGGAAAAGTAGCTAAGAAAGCGTGCGACCGCAAGCGGCAGGTCCACTTCTCCCGTGAGGAACTCACCGTGCTCACAGAGACCCTCCAGGAGAATGCTGGCGTCGTCTTCTCCACGCAAATGACCAGGACGGCACTTGCGAACAAGAAGGCCATATGGGCCCTGGTGGCACAGCGGGTAAGTGCGGTGGGGACCGCACCCCGCAACCCACAGCAATGCAGAAAGCGATGGGACGACTTGCGGATACGCGTCCGGAGCATACTTTCTGCCAACCGAAACATTGCCACAGCTACCGGGGGAGGATCGGAATCACCCATCAAGTTGACCCCCTGGGAAGAAATCTGTGCCTCCACCATTGGAATGGAGAGTTTAGAGGGAGTCGGAGGGATGGAGAAAGGAGTGCAGACATCCGAAGAATCAGGTAGGTGGGCCAAATAAAACAATGCCAAATCCACAATGTCCAATCATGTGAAGTACCATGTGTCCACATAGTGCAACAGTAACACATGTCCAGGAGAACGTCCACATACATAGGCCTGATAGCACACTTTAAAAGTCACATTAAATACATAAATAATTTAAAATCCTAAAAACACCCTCTACACGTGCAGCAGGCACTCCCTAACTGCAGGCTGCAAAACAACTGCATCCTCAATCCACACAAAAATGAAACCACCACCAAGGCCCCAACCCAAATCACCCTCAGGTACCACCCCAATGCATGTGATACATTGCCATTCCAATTTCCACAGACCCATTTATAACGCTCGCCCTCCTTTACTCCACCACAGGGTCCGATTCAAACGACGAGCTCCAGGACACCCCTACCAGCACACCTGCAAAGAGGGCCAAGACCAACGGCCAAAGACCCTCCACCTCAGCTGCACGCATCAAGACACGGCAGCAGCACAAATCAAGTGGCAGCACACAGGAGGGAACTTCAACAGGCACCCCAGCAGCCAGCATGCCCACAACAGCACCACCACAGGTCCCCCCAATGGATGCCACAGAAGGCACTGCTTCTGGTGGCAGCAGCACCATAGGTGACACTGCATTAATGGCAGCATGCTCCGACACAGAAAACGGGGATGTCGAAGTAAGATCCATCCATGACCTGTCTCAATCCCCCTGTTTGTTCCATCCCGTACACCATGAGGATACCACGCCGGGGCACCCACAAGACGACTGGCCATCCCCCACAAGCCCTGTGGCAAGGCAACATGAGGTGACCAGCCCCTCTGTGACACCACCGCAAATGGCCATGGCACAGCAGAGGCAACAGTCCCTCGACCAGGTGATCGTGCAACAGCAGCAACTGGCCACGCTCCTCAAGGACCATGCTGATGAATGTGGGGGTACTAAGGCAGCCATAGAAACATCAACTGAGACACTTAGGGCAGAAATGGAGAGAAGTACAGAGACACTAAGGGCACAAATGGAGAGAAGCACCGAGAGCCTGAGAGTACAAATGGAGAGAAGCACCGAGAGCCTGAGAGTACAAATGGAGAGAAGCACCGAGAGCCTGAGGGGGGAACTGCATGCGACGTCCAAAGACGTATGTGCTGAACTTGCCGCTGTGCGCCGTGTGCTCACTGAGCTCTCACAAACCCTTAGGGACATGCATGGACGTGAGCAGGCAGAGACATCATCCGTTGCAAGTTCCGTCCAGGGCAGCCCCCAACGTAGATCTGGGAGGAACCTGCGCTCCACAGGCAGGGGTGCCCCTGATACCCGGAGAGGGGGCTTGCAATAGCGACTGCCCACTGACAATGAGCATCTTTGGACACTGGTGTTCGGGGGGGAGGTAGGAGGGTGGAGGGGGTGTGTGGGGCTCACTTGGGTGGCGGGTCGATGGGGTGTGTAACATGATTTCACATATGCCATAAACAATGCACGATCATCCAATGAGATGTGTGGACATTGATCTTTGTGTACGAGGCCATTATAGGCGTACAGTCCATATTGTGCATGTTCCAGACACACACAGTGCCACAAGTCCCGTGTCCATGTATCAGCCACCAGGCGTGAGTGCTAGAAGCATGCATCTATGATATGCTGACGAATGTCACGGCCCTCCTGTGCCTCGCAGACTCCTTGAGGTGCTGCCACATCCCCACCCTCATCATGACCATCTTCAGGTGCTTGCAGTTCTGCGTCAGGGGGCATGGGCACATTTCTACGTACGCACATGTTGTGTAGCATGACACATGCCATGACCATCTTTGCAACCTTCTCATGGCGGTACAGGAGTGCCCCGCCAGACCTGCTGAGGCAGCGGAAACGAGTCTTCAGTAGGCCGAATGCCTGTTCTATGACTACACGGGTACGTGAGTGGGCATGGTTGTAGTCCTCCTCATGCTGGTCCTGTGGGTTCCGGAGTGGTGTAAGGAGCCATCTCTTCAGTGGATACCCGGCATCACCTGTATGTGGACAATAAAGGATGTTTGTGGAATGACATTGCTACGTACGCACCCCCCCCTTCCTGCCAGGTCATTGCCGCATCACATACCCCACATTATCATGCATGAAATGAGACTCACCGAGTAGCCAGGATCTGTTCCCTGCGTGTCGCTCCATGTAGCGTGGTATTGTAGAGTTCCTCAAGACCATAGAATCATGGGTTGATCCAGGAAATCGGGCACAACAATGTGTAATGATCCTGTTGGAGTCACACACCATTTGTACGTTCAGAGAATGAAATTGTTTTCGGTTGCGGTACTGGGCCTCCATGGCATGTGGGACGACCAATTCCACATGGGTGCAGTCGATGGCACCAATGCAACCCGGTATGCTGCCAAGTGCATGGAATCCCACTTTTGCGTTCGTAATTTCCTGCTCCGAGCGTGGTAGAGAGATGTAGTCGTCTGCGTGCCTCAGGAGGGCATCGAGCACTTGCAATAGTGTCCGTGAGAACAGAGGCTGTGAAATGCCATGCAACTGTCCGACTGTGTGCTGGTAGGTGCCTGTGGCCAGGAAGTGGAGTACAGACACCACCTTCAGTAGGGGTGGGATGGCGGTTGGGCTATCTATCATGCTGACAAGGTCAGCCTGTGTCATGTCCACAATGGCGGTTATGGTATCCCGGTCCAAACGGTAGAGGGTGTGGATCTGCTCATCAGTGAGGTTGAACGGATGTGCTCGGAGGCGTGGGATTGCGGGCTGCCTGCATGGTGGTAGTGGCTGTGCTGGCAGCCCTTGCTGGCCCTGCCTTGCCCTCCTCCTCCTCCTGCGTCTCCTCCGTGCGGTCGGTTGTTGTAGTAGTTGGGGTTCGTCTTCTTCTTGAAGTTGGAGTACTTGCAGTGCTATCAGGTCCCCCAGGGCCAACATCGCTAGTCCTGCCGGTAGCATTTCGGAGTGGGTGTGGTTGTGGGAGGGGGTTGGGTGTGCAATTTATGTGTTTTCAGGCTGTATAGCCTCCACCTGTGGTGATTCATTCCACCTGTGCAAGCTGCAATCCCCTTTGGGCGAGCACGTCCCGCACACAACGCTGCAATTCGACGAATGGCATCTTGCTATTACAATCATGTATTTGTTCCCGATGGCAGTGTAATATTGGTTCATATGTTCATTCTGCTATGGTCCCATTGTTTCACATACTATCTTTGCAGTCGCCAACAGACTTGTGAAGGGTCAGTGGAATGTAGTATTCGAGTAACGGTGGACCCTCATGCAACACTGTACCGAGGTTCACCGACGGGCGGGGCGTCCTATTTGTGAGTGAAGCCAGTTGCCATTTTCACACACAGCCGCACTAGATGGATTAATTTGTGATTTCAAGCGGTCACAGTTGCCTTTTTGACGTGATGTTGCAAATGAGGAATTCGAAGGACGGCGCTTTCGGTTTTCAGCTAGCGGCGAGGAGATGCCCACAGGTCTGACTGCTAATATAACGTTCTATTGTTCAATGTCCTTGGGACAGGGGCCATGGCGAGAATGCAATGATTGATATGAATAGTATGGGATGCGCAATAGCGTAGTGGACGATGAGGCCGGACGTTCCCAAATACATGTTACTTCACAACACTGGAATTACGGGCTGGAGCACAGTGGATTTTGCAGACTGCATAACGCACAGACTCAATGGAAATTTCACATGTTATGTGAGTATGAAATCAGGCGTTTTCATACCGGGATGAGGGAATGATGTATGGATGCATGGACAGATGATTTAATACAGAGTTTGCCATGTACAGGGCTTCTTGGAATCTATCCACTTCCCCTGCGCTATGTGATGCAGAGCTGCCATAGTGGGACCATCGTCTATCTGCCCTTGTTGAACCCTCCCTGTCTCGACGCGCCTTCAAACACTTGTGTCTATGCACGTTACTAATCCCATCTGATGGATTCTGTTTTAACAGACGCATGCACAAAAACACTCCTTTGTAATAGTGTTTTCACCTCGATATATATAGTTATGATTCGCAAGTGGTTTTTGGGTGGAAATAATCCTTTGGAGTGGGCTAGCATGCATATGGCTGTGGATTTAGTGTGATCATTGAAGTGAGTAATTCAAATGAAGTTCGGATGCCCATACTATTCTTTTTCATTTAATTTGGGTGACAGGTATCTCCTCCCCTTTTGCCACTGCCATCTGTATGCCACTCCTGCAGATGGATTTTACTCCCGACACCTGCTGCTTCGTGTTAATCAGTGGAGCACCATTACGATCTTATGGGACGATCGCCAATGGGCCACATGCCCTTACGCAGTACTAGTGGCTAGGAGCAACATTTCGGCCTTTCAGCTGGACTAGTGCCTACCTAATGGGACGGCCCTGCGGTTCTAGGCGCTTCCATGTTGCCTTTTTGAACGTGAATGTAGCCCCTGTGTACCATGAACGAACAGGGCGTCACACAAGAAGAAGCTGGTAATTTATTGCGGATGCAGCCCACAATGATGAAATATATTTTGGAGTTCATGACCTAATGGCTGTATGGGCTTGGTGATTTTGTTGTGCATTAAATTTCTATTCTGATATGAACCGTGTAGCGTTCTTCTTTGCAAGTGATGTAGCATATTCCTATTTGTGGAGCGATGTATTGTGAGGAGATCTGCATTGGGTTCCAGCTTCTGAGTATAGTTGCGTGGTACTGTACTGGGCGCGTTTGCCTACGAAGCCCAGTGTGGTCAGGGATAGGGGCTGCCGATATGACTGTTTTAATGATGTCATGCTCAGGGGCGGGGGATTAGCATTTGTGTAACAGATGCCGGTCAGCCAGGTGGATTGGTGGAATGATGTGATTATCAGAATATGGCTGGTCACAGGTGCCTGTGTTTGCGTGCGTTTCTTGGAGGGAGACTGTGGTCATGTCCATTTGAATAGCTTCTGTGTTCGTGCCATCTGTGCCCTGCAGCTCCCATTGGCCCCTCTTGAGATGAGCCTGGCTGCTCAGTCACTCTGCCCACTTGTGTGGTAGATGCTTATGCTGATGGTTGGTTTGTTTACTGGCAGGAGTACAGGGCTGGTGCAGTCTCACTCAGGATACTGCTTTGGATGTTGCCTTACACTGGTGTCAGTCGATGGGGGGGCCTGTTTTTGTTTGTGTCATTTTTCTGTTCATGTTGCTGGACTTGACCCTTCACATGCCTGTGCTGCATCAGTGCGGCAATGGTGCCATGGCAATTATGGATGGCCACTCACAAGGCACTTGGAGCCCCTAGATTCATTTGTTCGTTGGCAGGCATGGGTGACTTGTACATTTCACTGGTTGCATTGTGTGTCTTCATTGCACCTACGAGGAGTTGTGCAATGTGGCCAGGGAGTGGTGTACAGGCACTCAGTATGGCCGTTTACGGTTGGTTCGCGATGCCGTACTTCTCACCATGGCGGAATGGTACTTTCCGCCGTGCTTGATGGCGTTAGGTACATGTCCGCTAGGGTCAGAATTCGCGTACCGTTGCGCCATGGTGGTAATTACGGTTTGGCATGGCGCGCGTGCGCGTACTTGGTGCAGTTAGCGTTGGCGTTCACTACGGTGTCGCTAATGGCATCGTACTTTACGGTGACGGGTCATGATCGCACCGAGCGCTATTCGATGGCGGTATTGCATTTCCGCCATCGTTTTTCGATTTCCGCAAGGGTCGTAATGAGGGCCGGTGTGTTTTAAGCCATAAACAGTAGATTATTTGGGCTTTTTTAATGCCCATATTAACTTCATATTCAGAGATGTTAATGTTAGTGGAGTTTAAAATACTAGAAATCTGGCTAGTTTTTTGCGGCAGAGATTTTTCTATCAAAACTCTGGCCTTTTTTATGGATGCATTCCACCGTTCGTGAATACTTTTTTTTAGGAACAATTTGGCACATTACCTCTGAAAAGTTGGCTAAAATGGTACAAGGCGTATGACCCCATCCATTCGTTTATTGGTCATTGAATTTCGGGAGAAGCATTGCCACCACTAGATTTGCTTTCTTCAGATTTTTGGTGCTCCACGCTGTATGCGATTGTTACTATTATTGGCGTAGATATTGCCATTAAGATCATATTTCACAATTCTTTTGTCAGACACATCTATTTTCATTGCAATACAGAGTGGCATGTGATCACTTTCCTCTCGTGATACAATGGCGATATCCTCGACCAACACCATTGGCGCGGGATTAGCAAATATATAGCCGATAGTGGAAGTGTCTTTGCCGCTTACACTTGTATACGATTTATGTGAATCACCAATAGCCATTTAATCTAATAAAGGGGTAGAACTATAATACTATCCCCCAGGCGTGGCCTTGGCGATCTAAGGCAGATGGCTTAATGTTGGATGAGACATGCGACTGCTCAATTTTCTCATCACGACTATTTATCCTGGCGTTAAAATCGCCCATAATCAAGAGGGGCACATTTGGGTCACATGCATATAGTAATTCTTTAACCAATTTCACATTCTGAGCGGTAGCCACAGCACTGGGAGGGTCATAGATATTCAGGATATTCATTTCGCTCGTATTATTACAGGCTTCAACTGCCAAGACGATGGCTGAAAAACCTATCCTTTGCAGTACCCATGGGTGACAGGCTGAGATCAATAATCCACCCTTAGGCTGGCAAAATGTGGCTATCTTTGCGAGTTGGTGGATAGTGCTACGACCATCAAACACACATGTTTGCATCATCCATGTTTCAAGCCCTCATCTGCATGCAAGTGGCTAAAACCTCTCGTAAGTGGGATTTGAAAACAGAGGGAAACCACTGCCAATAACGCTCGCCAGTAGTCTCATTTACGTTTCTACAATTGCTGCTACCTCCCTCCTTTACACCTTTTCTATTAGATATACACCCCCTTGTACATTGTTGGCTCACATTTGCTTGTTCGCTTGGAGAGGTGCCCCACTACTCTCTAGGCTCGACGCTATATGATGTCGCATTTTCTGTGAATATATTGTGACAGTTTTACAGCAATATCCTAATTTGTTCAGATCAAATTCATATGTCGTAACATTTTTAAGTGTAGCGTCTGATGTAAACCAAATATTCGAAATGCAGACCAGTGTGTCTTCTACCTGGTCAACAATTTTAATGTCATCAGACCGTACTACTCTAAGGGCTACCACAGAATGAAAAAGAGACATAATAGAAGAGTGATTTAATGGGGGCACATAATCAGTAGTTGGTTGTAACTGTAAGTGTTTGACTTCAACTAGCCCTAATTCCTTACTTTTATTTTCGCTCATCGCAGTGTGTCTATCTATCGATGTTTCAGTAGGTATTTGGGCTTTTGTACAAGGCATAAAATATAAGCAGTGTCGTGCACTAATTTGCTATGCAATTCTGGAGACTTGCTACACAAATTGGCACTTGTGTAGCAAAGTTAGCCTTTTAAGTTACTGTGTTCAATGAAAGCACAGCTCGCCCTGCATTTCTCTTGCCTTTCGGGCTCTCTCCACCCTCCTTTTCTCTGTTCACTGCAAATTCAAAGGGGCTAATAGAGAGAGTGCAACAGTAATCCTCTCCTCCACTCTTATGTGCCAAAGGCCTTTGTGGGAGTGATAGGAAAGAATGTTCTTTCTTTTTCAAATGGTTGCAAACCAAAAGTAAGCTGGATAATACTTTTATCACGCTAACTGTATCCTCTCTGCCAAAGACCAGTGTGTGTTAATAATTTATTAAAATAGTCATGCCATTCTATTTTTAAAAATGTAATTTGTTTCGGAATGCATAATTACAGAACCGGTACTTTACTGCATTTTACAGTAAAATGTAGGTTAGTGTATCTAAATTTCAGAGTCAACTGTATTTCATTTTGTTGGGGAAGATGCATCATGTTGAAGAGTGGACACTTTTGAAAATGTACATGATCACACAGCCAAATGCTTGTGATGGCAAACTTAGTTCTGTGACCGGCTGGCTATATAGATCTTGCAACTGGTGCTCAACCCACCAGCTGATCCCATACTCTTTGACATTCTATCTTCTCAGCCTGGTGCTTTATACCAGTAACGCAGAAAGTGAGATAGACGCAAACTACAATATTCCACCTAGGTTGCCCAGATCTCTGCCTGCTAGGCCATACACTCTGCTTAATCTCTTACTTTGTATCCTCTAACATAAAGAACAAAGCTAACTAGATGTTTACGCAATAAGTGATAAGTATTTCTATCCAGTCTGTACATCTATAAACCTGCTGCATTACCAGTTATCCTCTAGAACTTGCGTTGCTCTATGATTGCATTATATATTGGCACCTGCGGGAGTGAGCTGACCAAACTGTTTTCAGATACTTTTCCTATCTATGTGTGTCCATTCATGCAGCTAACTTGTATAATTTACAGACACTCATCCAGGGTTCGCAAAGTATTTCTGCCCGCTCGCATAGTCGAGTAGATTTTAAGAAAGGCCAGCACCATTTGAAGTAGATGTTTGCAACTTTTATTCAACTTTTTTACTTTGCTTGCAGTAAATGTCAAATACATTTTTCACTGTGCATGGCTGGCCTCTGAGTGGCAGCAGTATGCCAAACTAAAGTGGGTCTGTGGTGACGTGCACCATTTCACAGAAAGTGCATTTAAATGTGCTCTGCTCAGTTGCCATGGGTCAAGTGCATTTCTCTTATGTTGAGTGTGTAAAGCAAGTTCCTCGACTTGCAGGTCTAGTGGAATTTTAAAGAATGTTCAGTGCCTGACTCATCACACTAATGTCTTACTTCAGTGGCATACAACTGCTGTATTGTTTCTAATTTTATATCTAGGGAACAAGAAACCTCTGGTGGCATTACAAAGTTTAGTACATCATTAATGATCAAATGGGGTTGTTTGGTAATCAAGAATATTTTAATTAGCAAACTCTGCTAATCAATTTTTGAAAACTAATGTATGCCTTGTTGTAGGTATTGCTGTTTGGGAAGCAGTGATCACCAGTTGTCTATGCCTTGTCATATTCTTATTGCTGTTAATATTAATCCCAGGGTTACAAGCACTTATAAACATTCAATGTCTTCTAATGCGCCATCTACATTGTTTTCTTGTTCTTTTTTTCGTTTTTTGTTTACTTGTTTTTTTGTTTGTTTGTTGGGCAAGGTAAATTTCCCTTGGGCTGTTAGCTTATTTAGCTCTCTGGTTGAGACCTCAACATTTGAAGTAACACAGTTGGCTTCCGTTTCAGGTAATACACATGCATTTCTACGTTGTAGGGGTTTCGTGGTGTACATACATGCTTGTGTGGTAACCCATCCACCCCCGACTTCTAGTTTTTGGGGGATTAGTTTCACTGTTCGGGAGAACATTTTTGGTCCCCCAACCCGCTTCTTACTCTTCATGGAAATGAGTTAGAGAGGTATTTATCCCTTGGTCTCTAAGTTCTCCGGCCTCTGTGAATACTCTTTTGCAGCAAGAGAGATTGGATATCAAGTTTATTTTCTGTAGGCTCACATCTTTCAACCACAATTCACAAGAGATTTTCAAAGATTTTCAACATCTCATTAGAAGACAAACTAGCATCTACGTCACATCCATATCAGGATAATGATTGGTCACATGGCTGTCAGCACGGGGGGTTTGCACCAACTCAGCCACACTATCAGCCTTGCCTCCGTCACCAGGGGAGTTGCTAGGTCTGGAAAAGACCCGGGGCTAAGCTGATGTCGGAACTGTTGGGACTGGGGGCTAGCTAGTCTTTTGGCTGTAGCTCCTGAGATTCTATCCGGGGCTACAACCAAAAGATCAGCGGCTATAGCCCCTTTAGCCCCCCCCTAGCAACGCCCCTGTCCGTCACGCTCACTCATCTCTGGAATGCTGCCCGGCTTCATAGCTATTTTACGGTGTTTATCACCCAAATCTACATCAAACATCTTAATAAGGGGAGTACTATCATTAATTACCTCACGGACAGGTGTTGAGGTGGAATTAAACAGCATGTCCACATTTGCAGTGTTTAGTTCAGAATTTAGATCAATGATATCACGCTTCTTAGCCTCAAGGGGTATGTCATCATTTCACCATCAGCACTGTTTAAGTTAGAGACAGTATCATGAATTAAAGCTGATATTACCCTAACATTATTTCCCACATCACCCCCCAGACTCACCTTTAATTGTGTATTAGGGTATATAGGTACAGTATGACTAATCGGTTCTGTAGTTACCAAGTATGATTGATTTAGATGCTCTTTATTCGCACTTGTGTTGATTTTCACAGGCAGATTCTTAACAACATCATTTACTACATCATTTGTGGTATTAGCACTAACATCAGGGCTATTATTTGTGTTGGTAGCTTAGTGCCTACACAACCCAATGCTAGATTGAGACCAGCTACGATTTCTTCAATAGCCTCATTCTCATCTATTACGCTTAATTCAGAGCGTTTGGAAAAATAGGTAGTCAATTTTTGGGATTTATAAGCCACCTCAGGCGTTGCTATTATTTTTAGGACACATGTTCTACGGCGCTGTTGAAGATGACTCCGATCTATTGCTAGCTTAGGTAGGTAGCTCCATTTCTTCTCGCAAAAGTCGATGGACGTACCAATAGTACCAGTAGGATAGAAATAGGATAGATTTTAGTTATGGGCCTGTGTATACAACAGGCTACTGGGTCAATGGGTCATTAGGTCGAGATCGCAGCCCTGTCGGGCTCTAATTAGCTTTAAAGGCTATACCGCTACCCTGTTATTCTGCTAACCGCGAACATCACTCATGTGGATTTGCTTGATGCGTGCAGCGGCCTGATTATATGCAGGTCCGGGTCAGGAGGGGGTGTGGCTCATCACTAGCCAAACTAAAAGTAAATAAAATGGACTGCTTAGTACTCCGTATTTGATATAAACATGTATGGTATTCTAGTTTTTCAATTGTGTTGCATAACGCTCCAATGTAGTCCAAAGAAAAAATTCCAGGCGGGTAATCAAGTCCAACGATTTTCGGCAATTCCAATGGTGCAGACCAGAGCTTCCAGGACATAGCGGGAAACAGTGAACAGCACTCAATGTGCACAACCCAATCACCCCTGACCAGACTCCTGGGGCTGTGGAGTAGGGGGCAGAAGCGATGGTTTACATTGTATCACACCTGGCAGTGCCCAAATCGATGTCCTTGGCGGACAGATCAGAAGCCACCAAGCAACACAGGGGGGATGCGAAGGGTGAATGACCAGCTAAATGGGGGTCAGTGGAAATCTGTCCAGGTGACCTGTCCAGATATGATACACCCCAGACACCAAGGCTTTCCTCCAGGGGCTCTGGAGAGTGGGAGACGGTCAGTCGGAGACAAGGACTTCTTACTGCGAGGGACAAGAATCACTATTCCTATCATGCTGATACCAAAGGTATTTGACTTGGCCCATACTGGTCATCAAGTAGCAACAAAGACAAAGGTGAGGTTGCGAGAGAAAGTGTGGTGACCGGAACTGAAACGTCTTGTCAAAGATATGCTGATGAAGCGCGTGTGGTGTCAGGCATCGTGCCAGATGAGCACGCTCCCTCAGAGTGAACCGCTGATGCGGGGAAGAGAGACTTAGCAGGCAGTCAGCATCGATTCTCACGTTATCCTGAGGTGAGGTGTCTACAGTCCACAGTGGGGGAATGCATTTTACCAATCTTATCAGACATATTCGCAGCCCATGGCTTAGCGGCAATGATACGCATGTACAACAGTTTGAAGTTTCAGAGCAAGGCGTTTGAAGATTTCCTGTTGAACTACGGGATCAAGCACATAAGGATCACTCCATGCTGGCCTAGGCCTAAAAGAGACATGGAACGCTGTATACGCACATTAAATGAAGTGATCCGCATAGCACTGGAAAGCAGCAACAATCTTGATGAAGCCCTGGTGACTTTCTAGATGGCTTACAGTACTCCACATACTATAAACGGCAGCAGAGGCGTTCATGGCCTGGAAAGGAAGGTCCATGATTCCTGAACATAATTTCTAGAGTAGTCAAGCAGGTCGACCCTACCAGGCGCAGAGAAATACAGATGTCCAGGAATGAGAGAAAGTCGACTCAGAGGCGGCTGATGTCATCATTACTCCAGGTGTTAAAATAGAAAGGTAAAATATTTTACATAAGTTTATTTCCTCCACAGGCTCATAGAAACACTTCATTTATTTCAAGTATTGGAGATGCACCCTTGTATTGTGAACCTGCACTCTGGGATATGTCATTACAATTTTATTCTCCAAGATCTTCTTGTGGCTTGGTCAATAGTCTCCACTCTTATTAGTGACCATTATGATAAATAACAACAGCATAATCCATTTACCATTCTTTGGATAATTATAGGTTATCTTCTTCTACCTTCATCAACTTTACAAATTCTTTGGATAAACTGATTTAGTAAAATGATTATATATGTCGGACATCAGTTCAAACTTCACATCTGGTAATCCAATAGTCGAAAAGTCATTTCACTGTTGGGTGATACGGTATTTAAACTATTCCAGTCACACACTAAAGGGATGTATACTATCTAAATACCAAATCACTTTACAGCTTTAGGTCCTATTGATGTTCACTTAGACCTAAAGTTCCAATCGGATTTTAAATTGGGGTTTACACATTTGCTTAACCAGATATATCTATGTATATTGATTCTGTCTTACCATGATTTCCTCACCAGATGGGAGTTGTGGGTCTATATACTTGTGGCCATAATTTAAACTGCAAATCACTATTAACAATACATTTTTCTGCTTATAAAATATATATGTCTTTCCATGAACATCACCAACGCAGCGATTCATTGCCAAGTGCCACATTCTGTTCTCTCCACAATGCTTTGCCAAGTTGTGCTGAGCTTTATCCTGCCATCTGCAGCTGCCTGGAAGTGGGTGTGGGGGACCACTGGCTCCCAATAACGTGTTACAGCTCTGCATGTCTCTTCATGAGAGCAGTTTGAAAAAGGCATCTTGAATGCAGTAAGGAAGACGTGCAGGACCAGCTAGCGAGATGGACGGTTTTTGGGACATGTTCTCATTTTACTGAGATTTATATTGTGCACTTACATGCTCCATGATCAGTACTTTTTGCCCAGAATAAAAAAAAAAACTAAAAGTACACCTGGTCATAACTGTGCTGACCAAAGCCTGGCCTGCCTTCAGATCGGCACTTGCTTCTGTCGCCTCTTAAGACCGAACACAGTGCCCACCACGTAAACTGCAATTCCATGACTGCTAAATTGCCTTTTAGGTCAGCACTGGGCAGACTTGCATTGCTTTCCAGACTTGCATTGGTTTTACTATTGCAGTCGGTTGCATGACTATTGATACTGTACGTTACTATATGTAACCCTCTTGTGCCTTGCCTTGCACATGGATGCTTTATACTCCATCGACCGTGCCTCATTTACCATTGCTTCCACTTTATACATGATGCCTACCGGCCCCATTTCTACATGCCATTTGTTGACCTTGCATACCACAATTACCACTGGTCTTTTTTCCCTCATTAAATTCACTCCGAGGATTAGGACTCACTTACCACTGCTTTTGATCACCGCTTTGCAGGTGGGAATTGTTGTGCCTACTACAATTCATTTGGAGGACTACTGTTACTGGGTTAAATTTACCATACGTTGATACTTTATCTCGGTTTGATAAACCTCATCCAACTGCACTAAATCCTTCACCTTGCACACCTGCACATAATTTCCGAGCGTTATTTGCTTCCGCCTCCTCTTGGGCCAAATATAATGTCCATCTGCAAACTACAGGGGAAAGAGAGAACTGAAGCATGAAAGCTCCAAGGTCTAGAAAATGTGCATATAACGTCAAGTATTACAGAGCCTCAACTCATGTTGTGCTGTTTCTCATGCCGCAGAGGAAGCCAGCAGCCAACAGACACCAACAAAACTGTAAATGTGGCATGGGTGGGATGTAGAGCAATTACTCTACTCCAGGAAGCCATCACCACTCTACCTTACCTCTCCATAAAGTAGACTGCCATAGATTTACATCATGCATACTTGGAGAGATTTGTGACCACCAGCATAATCCATTCTTGGATGGACTGTAAATGTTGCATTGCATTACACACTAACATACAAGCCAATGCTAACTAGTGCTACACCTATAGAGAATGGTCAAGATTAGCCTGCGTCACCTCTAGACGGGAGTAATAATGTTAGCATGTACCACACTTGGATGGAATCCTTGACTCTAGCTTGCGTTACATCTAGATAGAAATGTGAATGTTAGCATGTGCCACACTTAGCTGGAATTCTCAACTTTAGCCTGCGTCGCATCTAGACAGCATTACTAATGTTTGTCATGAACCACCGGACGCGTCCCTTCTGGACTTCGTGGTCCCTGACCCATAGAGGCCTGAACTCAGCAGTACTCCCAACATGGCCGCTAAACGTGAAACGCTGTTTGCCAGTCTCTGCGTTGTATGCTCTGCGTTCTACAAAGCAGACACGCCCCCGCGGCCCTGCGCATCTCAACGCTACCGCTTGCAGTAGTCAGACGTGTGCTGCCATAGTTCGTACAGCGATTTCCACTGATTCCTGGTTCCCGGTCCCCTAAATTTCCTCCTCCTTCATCCTCCCCTTTTTGTCCTCACCTTGCATTCCTGGATTTCCTTCGCATTCGCCTTCTGAGTGCGCTCCTTGTCATTTCCTGGACTTTTTTCCCAGACATCTGAATGTTCCCTGGAGACGGGACTCGAACCGCACGCTGGAACCCGAGGACCCACGCACAGGGTTATACAAGACCCAAACGGTGCGAAAGATGACTTCATCAAAGAACTCGAACAAACAACACAGACAGGTGAGAAGGGGGGAAACCTGTGACAATGTTAGCATGTACCACACTTAGATGTAATCTTTGACTCTAGTTTGAGTTACATCTAGATAGAAATGTGAATGTTAGCATGAGCCACACTTAGATGGAATTCTCAACTTTAGCCTGCGTCGCATCTAGACAGCATTACTAATGTTAGCATGTACCACACTTAGATGGAATCCTTGACTCTAGCTTGCGTTACATCTAGATAGAAATGTGAATGTTAGCGTGTACCACACTTAGATGGAATTCTCAACTTTGGCCTGCGTCGCATCTAGACAGGATTATGAATGTTAGCATGTACCACACTTAGATGGAATTCTCCACTTTGGCCTGCGTCGCATCTAGACAGGATTATGAATGTTAGCATGTTCCACACTTAAATGAAATTCTCAACTTTAGCCTGCGTCGCATCTAGACAGGATTATGAATGTTAGCATGTACCACACTTAGATGGAATTCTCAACTTAACCTGCGTCGCATCTAGACAGCATTACTAATGTTAGCATGTACCACACGTAGATGGAATCCTTGACTCTAGCTTGCGTTACATCTAGATAGAAATGTGAATGTTAGCGCCACACTTAGATGAAACTGTGGATGATGACTAGTGCAAAACCTGAATGGAATCATGATCACTGGCCTTCCTCACATCTAGACGGAATATTGAAAAAAGCCCCACACTCCGATGGAATGGTGAATGATGGCAAGCATGACACCTAGACAAAATTGCAGGGACAGCAAGGCCAACTAACCAATCCACTAACAATTTCATCCCTCTGCATACGCCTCTCAAACTCTAACCAAACACAACCACAAGCCTTAAACGCAGCAATCCGCACAAACTTCACTACACTGCAACAACAAAACAAACCGCACATAGACTTGAACAACAGCACACAACGACTACTGACTGTAAAACACCCCAAGCCCAGCCAAAGGACCCATCGGGCTGAGGCTGCCAACAGCACATCACTGCTCTCTTGCACTTTTCCAGCTTATTCCCACTATCTCACCCCCCTCCTCTCCCTCTTTCAGAGCCGCCAGAGCACCAGGGGACCACTCCAGTGGTGAGAGTGCATGGTACAAATATCCTTTAACATTAACATGTGCACGTGGCCGGTGGTCTTAGAACTCTCAATCAGCCACAAACACACTATCCTGCGAACCTGCAGGAGGTGTGGCGACTCAGTTTGGTATGTGTTCCCAGTTTGGCTAATAGCTCTCCTGCATCTGTATGGTCAACTCCGGCCTGCAAGGTATGCCTGTAAACGTGGTGTACACTGATATCCCATGTTTACCAAATGTGCATGTAATATGTACGTAAAGTCTGTGTAAAGTTGCATATTGCTTAACCGTATTCACCAACAGTTTTCCACTTGGGCTGAAGACAGCACTGTATTCGTTTCTGCACCTTGGGTCTGAAAACGGAGCATATGCGGTCTCTTCAAGGAAATTTTGCTCCAGTTGTCACTACTTTGCCACCGGACCCAGTTATAGTGATAGGCACATTATGCAGATAGATAGTTCCTCACAACTCACTCCATGATGATAATTCTATAAGCACAATCGTGCATGTTCACTTGCACATTAGCATTCTAGATTATCTGTTGCCCCTCAGTAACAACTGTTTGAGCTGGTGCATTATTACCTGAATGTCTGAATTGTGCTCTAGTTTCATCATTGCCCTGCTCTATGAATTGTTTTCCCATACTTTAGTTGTTGCCCTGCTGTATTTTGCTCCTTAACATCCTAGATTAACTTTTACCTCACTAAGAATCGTTTACCTTTTTTTAAACTTTTGGCCACCTCTATTTTGCCCCTTAACACTGTGGAAATTGGTTGCTCTACATGAATTGTATCACAGTTTAATTTTTGCTCCACTGTATTTTGCTCCTTGCCATCTTATATCCATTGTTTTGCCAATGGCATGAATTTTATGTCCCAACACTAGCAATCTCTTCCTTAAACCCAAGCACTCTATACGCAGACCAACTATACCGCTTGAACAAGGCAATTTAAACTCTCTACGTGCAGACCTAAAAAAAGAGGACTCTATACCTTCTTCAATCAACTTACCTATTACCTCTCCGGCCAATGCAACCAAGTACCACAGACATACAAGGCTCTCATTTGGACACAAAGGCCTCTTTGCCGGTGGTGGGTGTTCTGCGGCCTCCAGATGTTTTGGGCCAAAGCTATTCTAAGACCGAGCCTGCATAGTCCATGGAGAGGTACAGAAAATAGGTCTAGCAAAATAAGATAGTACAGAAAATTGTTATGAAATGAAAACGTGGATTGATTCATGACTAATGGCAAATGAGTGGCCAGTTTAGGGATAATCTTGGGGGCAGAAGCTGTAGATGAATTGTTTCCTCTTTGACATTGGTGCAAAGCAAGCATATGGATTCAGAACTACAAGTAACTCAGGAATAGTTTTGTTTTTCTTACCTCGTGAGGTTTTATAATTTCGTTGTCTAGAGGGCATGTAGGCGACTCGTTGATTTCTCTGTGAATCAAATAAGCACAGAATAAAACCATAAATATTGCAAAGCTTTAACCGCACAAACTATTATTACTCTTACAATAGGTTGCTCTGTGGATTACATGCCTTGAACAAATGGACAATAATAACCTCTACGATAATTGAATAAACCCCTTGACTGCTGGAGGCTTCTCCAATCTTCAACTTCATCCTGGCCGAAACACATCTTTTGATATCAACAAGTGTACATTTAAATATTCGTTTTTTTTAATTTAGACTTCAGTAACTTTTAAAATATCATATTACTAGTATTGGAACTGTGGAGGGCATCATCAATTATTTCAATATGGATACGTAGGTGCTCCATTGTTCATTTTGACTCAGGAGGATCGTGAAACATAGATGATGCTTTCAAACATAAATGTTGAATATCTTGATCCAAATTTTATCAAATGCATCTACCAAGTCATTACTGTACAAAAGGTCTTTCTTGTAAGCCTGACTCTCAACCATGGCGCTCTAACGAAGGCCCACTACTTTCTGTATGCTGTGGCCATGCACCCCAGCCTTGATGCAAGATCCAGAAGCCCCATCTGGTTCTTAGGTTTCATTGCCAGGACCTTGTCCACCAAGTTCCATTTTTGCTGCCACATTGAAATTTGTTTTTCTCAATCTCAAATCATAAGCAAAAATGTCACCCTTTCTTTCTACAGCCTTGAACACTTGGCTGATCAATTCAAGTTTATCTTGACTTGCTTTGCCCTGAAAAGCAACATACAAAGCTGTCTCGGGAGGATAGCTCACCGGCAACGTGCTCGCCTTGGAACCAAGACGACACGGAGCCACACAGATTAATCCCTGGTCCGCGCTTAGAAACTATGTTCTTATTTTGAATATGGTGAAAAATGCGATCATTGGCTTGCCTACAGATTAAGACAGCAGCAATCGGAAAGATCTATCACTTCTATTAAAAGAGAGAATGGTCAGGTGACTTGTGATCCAAAACTGATTAATGAGACATTTAAGGAATACTATACGAAGCTGTATCAGAATGAGTTGGGTGTCAATGGATTAAATGGTTCATTTTTGGAAGGGCTGGAGGTACCTAGAGTGACTGATTTGGATAAATCCATGCTGGGAGAGACTATGACTGTGGATGATATGAAATCTGCGATTAGGAAATTGAACTCGGGCAAGTCTCCTGGTCCAGATCGCCTGCCTGCTGAATTTTATAAAATCTTGCCTGATTCGGCGGTGGAACTTCTGCGAGATATGTTCCTGGAGTCTAGGGTGGGGGGTTTGCTTCCTGCTTCTACTAGTCATGCCATTTTATCGTTTTTTCTTAAGAAGGATAAGGATGGTTGCTTCACTTCAAACTATCGTCCAATCAGTTGGATTAATACAGATAATAAGATTCTAGCGAAATTATTGGCCCTGCGTTTGCAGACTCTTCTTGTGAAGTTGGTGCACACTGATCAGTCAGGCTTCGTTCACGGCCGGAGGACATCTAGTAATATTAGGAACTTATTGTTGTTGATGACAGATGCTCAGGATATGAAGGATGATATTGTGGTGTTTTCTTTGGATGCGGAGAAAGCGTTTGATCACGTTGATTGGAACTATCTTTTTTCAGTATTGCGTACTAATAATTTGGGAGAGGAGTTTATTTCATGGATTACCTTGCTTTATGCTTGTCGGACTGCCACTGTCAGAACTAATGGGCAATTATCAGACTCTTTTATACTACAGAGGGGTACAAGACAGGGATGTCCTTTATTCCCCCTGATATTTGTTTTGGCCATGGAACCATTAGCGATTGCCTTGAGGTGTGACGTGGGGATGCAGGGTCTGAGTTTTCATGGTGCCGATCAAAAGTTGTGGTTTTATGCGGATGATCTGCTATTGTTATTACGGAATTTAACAGTGTCCCTTCCAGCCTTGCTGGATGTTTTGGATAGATTTCATGCAGTGGCTGGATTTAAGGTCAATTGGTCTAAATCTGAGGTGTTGCCGATTTCAGGATACTGTGACAAGAATTTGATTACTGGAATTGGGTTTCAGTGGTGCGACAGGAAACTGAAATACCTGGGTATATGGCTGACCCCACTGGTGGATGAGATGGTTGTGGTGAACATGAGTGAGGTATGTAATGATTTAAAAATGAGCATTTTGAGGTGGTCTTTGCTTCATTTGTCCCTTTGGGGCAAGGTGAACGCTATAAAAATGAATGCAGCTGCGAAGATTAATTACGTTCTAGGTATGCTTCCGATGAAAATTGGCCAACATTATTGGAAGAAAATTGATGGTTTGTTGCAGTCGTTTCTGTGGGATAATAAGCCGCCACGGCTAAAATTATGAAAACTTCAGTTGCCAGTGGAAAAAGGGGGCCTGAGGGTGCCGAACCTCAGGGCATATCATTTAGCTTTTTCTTGTCATTTTATTGTACCTTTTTTGATGGATCTGCCTGATAAATGGGCAATTGCTGAGGCAAGTATGTTGGGTCCGCTCCCTCCAAGAGCAATTCTCACGGCAACAAACAAGTCATGTAAGAAATCGCCTTTGACAGTTTTTCTGAGAGAAACTTGGAGACAGGTACATGAATTGTTGGGATCGGTTGCTTCAAGGACCATTCATGCATCCATTTGGTTGAACCTGCTGATTTCTGTCTGGGGTAGGTCTTTATTCTGGCCGGATTGGTTTCTAGGTGGGGTTCTCTGGATTGATGATGATCTGGTGGATGGTGAGTGGATTAGGGAGCGTGAGTTGCGAGCAAAGTTTCACATTGAGAATTTCAGATCTGACGACTTCAGGAAATTGAAAAGGTGTATAGGTGATGTGGCGGAGCAAGGAAGTTCAATGGTAAATCTCTTTCTTAAAGAAAGGGAGCCAGGTGGTTGTTCGATTGCTAGCAGGATATATAAGTGTATTGTGTCTGCTTATAAGGAAAATTCTGATTTGAGAGATAAATGGGGAAGGAGATTGGGGTGTGAGATTTCGCCTGAGATGTGGTTGGATATGTGTGTGAATATTAAACTGTATGCTGTTGATCTGGTGGAACGGTCTAGACAGATTAAGATCCTCAATAGAGTGTTTTGGAGTCCGGAACGAATGTTTAAGAGGGGGTTGTTGGACTCGGATGAATGCTGGTGTTGTGGGAATGGACAAGGAAGTTTGGAACATCTGTTGTGGGAATGTGTGCGTGTACGAGGATTTTGGCATGATGTTTGTTGTGCATGTCTGCGTGTTTTGAATCTGGATGTTGAATTGGATTTTGTGACAATGATTTTGGGAGGTGGAGAATTGCTAGAGGATCTCTCTGTGTCACGGAAAAAGTTTCTGCTCTGTGGTGCTAGTCTGGGCAAAAGTTGGTTCTGAGGGGCTGGAAATCACGGAATGCGCCAGCTCTTGATGATTGGATTGAGGGGATGTCTGCCCTTGCATCCATGGAAAAAGTGGTTTTTAAGAGGCAAGGGAAGTTGAGACTGTAAGGAAAGGTTTGGGATGACTTTCTGAATATTTACTAATTTATTGCTAGTTATGAATATATAATGTCTGCTATTCTGTGTATTTTTTGCTGTGCTGTGTTCATTGTTCTGATTGATTACTTGTTTATCTATATGTGAAAGTTTGTAAATAAATAAATAAATAAAAAAAAATAAAAAGAAACTATTAAGTGCGTTATAAATATATCATATCATACAATGCTAGAAATACTGTACAATAAGTGCCTGGCTCTGGCATCCCTAAACCCTGCTCTCTAGGTTGCACACTCAACGTTTCCATACCCCACCCAGTCTGTCGTTCAGTGCCGGATCGGCGGCTGCGGAACCACCCTCATCAGGCAGGGAGCGACTTTTCCGGTTTTCCCGTTTCCTTTTCTTAGTCCTCACCACCTCATCCCATTTCACCAGCCCCCCGTGGCTAGTAATGGTGATAATTGCGTAAGCGGTTGGTAAAGGCCGACCTCCCGCAGTAATGCCATCACTTCACTAGCATGAGCGAAATTTCAGGAGGGGGCACAGGTGTTTGTCTGTCATAACTCTGGTAGCACAGCAAGTTATCCACCCCCCACCCCCTTCCCATTATCCAGTGCGTAGCATTTTTAAAGCAGCACATGCTTTACTTATTTGGCGTTTTGGTGCTGCTAACAATACAAGGGCTGCCCTGCTAACAGACAGAAGGTTCTTTCATCTACCTGTCCCAGAAAGGCCTTGCTGTCCCCTCACAGTCCCCTACAATGGCCCTGGAGACATATACCCGCCACTGGGGCGACAAATACTTGACCACTTGTCCCTCTTTGTTGTGGCTGAGCATTTAAAGTGATGGCTCATTTAAGTAACCTTTGCTTTGGCAAAACTTTAAGAATGTTTGTGTGATAAGGGAAAATTTAGCATTTTCATTTCCAAAGAAGGTTAGCTGCTCAAATGTATCCCTTTCAAGACAATTAAAATGTGTCTCCAAAAAAAAGCTTTAGACAGCATTTTAAAAATGTTATATTGTCATTACCATCCTATATGGAGCATGTATTTATCAAAAAATGAAAAACAACCAGGTTACCTTTTGAAATATTTGTCCAAGTACCTTCATTATGATATGATTTGTGTTCTTTTTAAGTTATCTTTTTAAAGAAGTGTGCCGTGGGGGCGTGCCTTGGAGCGCCATCGATGTGGTCGCTCCTCTGAGGCCACCCGTGGGATGCCCGCCGCCGCCGTCGAATTCCGGCGGTTCTAAGCGGGGTTCCGCGTCGCCAATGCCATCTACAGCGACCGGAACCGACATGGCACAACCTGGCCAAGCATAACCTGCGACCGAGGAGGCGTTCTAACTGAATTCAGCGGCCAAACTTCTCCCCCGTCTTCAACCGAAGAAAACAAGATGGCCGCTAAGCCGGAACCCGGCAGCACACTCCGCACTCGGCAGTAGCGGGGCCCTAGAACTCTGGGGAGCTGGAGAGCTGAAGAGGGGGGACGGACCCTAGCACAGAACCACCCGATTCATACCAAGGCGGCCCAGACTAGGGCTTGGTTCCCGGCACATGCTCCGAGGGACCGGGAGAGTGGGCTTCCACCCCTCCCCCCACTACGCAGAACAAGTCGAGACCCCCGCTCAACGACAGCCTATACCATCCCAAAACCGCACACGAGAAGCTCGCAGAGGGACCTGGAACCCCCACCAGCGAGGGATCGCCAATGGAGACCGGAGGAGGGGCGGGGAAACAACAGAAGACGTGCTTTCATCCAGAGAGGCCTTGAATCTGTTGGCCTCATCTTAGCGACGTACCCCCACCCCCCTCGGGCAACATTCGGCTATCCTGTACCGTCCCTGACGGAGACCCTCCCCGCACCAACTCTTCCTGGGGCGCCCATGCCCACTAGCCCAGAGCGGAGGTTGAGGGCGAGATTCACCCCGTGTGTAGTTTCCCGCCGCCGTAGGCCTCGCTGCTACTCTCTCAACCAAGACCGCCTGATACGAGCAGCATGTCGAGGCAAACGAAGGTGAGCAAGAGCACAGATATCTCTGCCATGTTTACTGCACCGGAAAAACCCAAGAAACAGGATCCTCCTAAACTGACCCCACAGAAGCCACAAGAAGACAGGGGCGCTCTCGCCACCAAAGGAGACCTGATAGCCTTCATGGCGGACATCAAATCGGACTTCCGCGCCTGCCTTTCGGAACTCACCGCTAAAGTTGATCAAACGGATCAGAGGGTCACAGAAATCGAACAGAGGCTCGGAGAGATCGAGGACCATTCTCAGGATCACGCTACCACTCTGGGGGAAGTGCAAAAATCCATCGATTCCCTGCATCATAAATACGAGATCCTGGAGTTCAAACATGAAGACCTTGAAAACAGGGCACGCTGCAATAACCTCCGCATTCGAGGCGTCCCACACTCTATCCCCGACAACAAGCTAGCGGACTACGTGGGAAGCTTCTTTGAGGCCCTACTCCCGGACCTGGACAAATCCCAGCTCTTACTGGACCGGACCCACAGACTCTGCCCGCGCCGTGGGACAGATTCGGACCCCCCCCAGATGTTATCACCAGGGTCCACTTCTTCACGACTAAAGAGGCAATATCAGCGATCAGTCGCCAAGGAGATGAGATCACTTTCCAGGGCACCCCACTTCAAATATACTAGGACCTCTCACCGCTCACTCTCCAGAAAAGAAGAGCACTTCGGCCTCTGACAGCGTTCCTTCAGGAGCAACAGATCCGTTACAGGTGGCTGTTTCCAACAGCTCTCCAGTTTACTCATAATGGCACCCTACGCCGTATTAGCCACTTGGAAGACGCAGAGAAAATCTTACACCCAACCTCACCCCGAGATCCTTCCACGCCAAACCCGGAGGGGACCGAAGACTCTGGACCGCTTTCCTCCCCGAAGCCCAAACGCACGCCATGGTCGTCAACCCAGCGGAACAACAGAAAGAGATGAAGGGGGACGCTTCCACGGTCTTAGGTTCCGCCAGCGAAAAAGCCTGGACACAGATGCCCCTACCTAAAGTAGGATCCGCCACCTAGATTTCGAGCTAAGGAACCTTGAATGCGGTGGCGGCGGGCCATACCCATGGTTCATACCCACTCCAAGGATACTTTCCATCCCTTGTTCCTTGGAAACCCACAGTACTCGATACATGATGGGACAGTTGGCCCTGTTGGCCTTAGGTACGACAGTACTTATAATGTCGGTCTACCCCCCTGTTAAAGTTGGGGCCCCCCGTTTGGGCCCAGCGTTAAAACCTCAAGTGCAGGATAATATCCAGAGATTCCTGAACAGACATGGCAGTTGAGCCACCGCCTCACAATCCCCCCCTAACCCAAGGAAAGGAGCGTGAGTCTTCAGTGGACCTCCAGACGCTCCAGATCGTCTCCCTGAATGTTAATGGCCTGAACTCCCCTAACAAGCGAAAGGCAATGCTATTGAAACTCTGGGACGAAGACGCAGCGATTGCCATGCTCCAAGAGACTCACCTGCTGCCGGCAGATGTAACCCGTCTCCGATCCCGGTTATTCCCGCTCCAATTCTTCGCCTCTGGCGCAAACAAAAAAGGAGGTACGGCGATCCTCTTCAGGAAAGACTTGAACCCACAGATTCTGGAAACGAAAACATGCCCAGAAGGCCGATTTACAGCGGTCAAATGCCTCCTGATGGGAGATCTATATACCCTCATCTCAGTGTACGCCCCGAACTCTGGACAGTCACACTTCTATGACTCCTTGGGCACATCTCTCGCTAGCTTTGAGAAGGGCCAAACAATTGTCGGTGGAGATTTCAACGGGGTTCCCGACCCTACCAAAGACCGATCACACCCCCCGACCCCAGGCGACTTCGCCCAAGCACTCAGCCTCCTCTGATTCTTCAGGACCCTGGAGATAATAGACTCATGGCGGGTGTTCCACCCTGACGAAAAAGACTTCTCCTTTTACTCTTACATCCATCGCACCTTCTCAAGGATCGACTTATTCCTGATCTCCCCGCAAACGTTCCCCTTGGTCAAAGAAGTCTCCAAAGGCACAAGAGCGATCTCCGACCACGCCCCAGTGCTCCTGGAACTCCGGGTTCATAACCCTAACCACAATAACCCACGTAAATGGATGCTGTACGACCCGATTCTCAACGACATGGCCACCAGGGACAAGATTGCAACAGGAATAAGAAATTTCTTTAACGAAAACCCAGCCTCAGACACCTCACTAGCGAACAACTGGGACGCCATGAAGGCAGTAATCAGGGGCTCCCTCATAGCCCAAGGTGCGGCCTACCACCGAGACAGGCGCCAGACCCGGACGGCCCTAGAGAACGAACTAAGAGAGGCCGAGGCACTCCATAAGGAGAAAGGCTGGTCCCCCAAAATGCAACGGATCATTTGTACGGCTCGGAAAAAACTGGAAGCCCACTATGCGGAACAAACCGCCCAACTAATGGCGAAGGCCAAACAGTCATATTACACAAAGGGTAACAAGGTGAACAAATTCCTGGTGGCCAAACTAGCCAAGCAGAGACGCGTCAACGCAATCACGGGCCTGCGTGATACCAACGGGGTCACACTATACTCAGAGCCCGAAAAGTAACGCCTCGCAATAGAATACTTGACTCAAATCATGAAGGCAACCCCACGAAACTCACCACAGCAAAAGGAATACCTGCAGCAGGCAGCAGTGCCCCGGCTCTCCGACGGAACGAGACGAACTGGAGGAGCCCATTACAGGGGAGGAAATTGAGGAGGCCATCAAATCACTTAAAACACGGGCCCCCGGCCCGGACGGCTTCTCAACCAGGTTTTACAAACTATTCAGAGCACAATTGACCCCCCACCTGGCTACCCTATTCAACTCCTTCAGGGAAACGGGGGCGGTGACCCCATCGATGCAGGAATCAACCACCATCCTCCTGCCTAAACCTGGAAAAGATCCAAGAAGCATAACATCCTACAGACCGATCGCACTTTTAAACATCGATGCAAACATATACTCAAAAATCCTAGCAACTCGCCTAAACCGCATCTTGCCGAAGATCATTCACCCCGACCAGGCAGGTTTCATCCTACACCAGACAGCAGGTGACAACATCCGGAGAACGCTGAACCTGGTAGACCTTACCGCCCGGTGCTCCCACAAACTAGTCTTGGTGGCCCTAGACGCAGCTAAGGCGTTCGACAAGGTGGATTGGACGTTCATGAGACACACCCTAGGGGCCTTCGGCTTCGGGCTAGCTTTCCAAACGATGGTTCTAGCCAATTATGACAGCCCTAAAACAAGCCTGAGGATGAACGTCATAACTCAGCCCCAATCCCCTTGTCATGCGGAACCTGGCAAGGCTGTCCACTGTCGCCCTTGCTCTTTGCACTCACCATGGAGCCCTTCGCACAAAAGATCAGGCGAAATGACCAAATCAAGGGCGTGCAAAGTGGCCCCACGCATCACAAACTCGCCCTATACGCGGATGACATTCTGCTTACGATCTCGGAGGCCCACTCATCTCTCAAACACGCGATACGTGAAATCGCCAGCTATGGCGAAGTTTCAGGCCTCACCATAAACTTCGATAAATCATCCGCTTTGGGTATCGGCCTCACCCCAGCAGAACGAGAACCGTTGACGAAGATGTGCCCGATAAAGTGGGAAAAGAGTGCCATCCCCTACCTGGGGGTCCACATCCCGGCTGACCCAAGAGACACGTACAAAGCCAATTTCCCCCGACTCTTTAAAGAACTGGAAGGCGATCTGAAGCGCTGGGAGACCCAAGAGATCTCACTGCTCGGGCGCATCACTGCATGTAAAATGAACCTCCTTCCGAGATTCCTATACGCCTGTGCCTCCCTACCAGTAGCAATCCCCACGCCGACTCTTCGAGGGGTCCAGAGAAAAATGCTGAACTTTATCTGGAGAGGTAAGAAAGCAAGAATTCCTCTCAGAACTATGCTAGGGATTTCTAAATTGGGAGGGCTGGGGGTCCCGGACTTGCAGGCCTACAGAGTGGCAGCCCAACTGGCCCAGGTCCAGGCCTGGCAAAACACGACAAACCGCCCCAGATGGGTAGAGCTGGAACAATCACGGACGCCCCTACCCCTACGATTTTTACCACACATCCTGCCCCCCCTCAGAACCCAATGGGGAGAGCTCCTGCTATCAACCAAACACACCCTTAGCACCTGGGACTGGGCGCTAAAGCGAAAGGGAGTGCCAAGAGGACTGAGCCCACGTTTCCCGGTCTTCCATAATCCAACGTTCACACCGGGAACGAATCCTCGCAATTTTTGTAACTGGACCAAAGGCGGGCTGGAGACCATAGACCAGCTATATACAGGGGGGAGACCTCTCACATTCGCCCAATGCAAGGAGAAATTCCAACTCCAGGAACGGGATAGATTCACATACATTCAACTACGCCACTGGTGCTCACATCCCCAAACTTTGCAAGCAGCGACACGCCCTCCTACTGCCCTGGAACTCACTCTGGGAGACCTTCCAACCTGCGGCAGAATATCCACCCAATACAGGCGCTTCCTAAGCGACTTCCTGACCACAAGAACTCGCTGCATGGCCCAATGGGAGGCGGACCTGGGTCACCCGATAGAGGATCGAACCTGGATCGACATATGGTCCAGAACACACACCTCGTCCACCTGCATCACCAATAGAGAATGTGCGTACAAGATCACGCTGCGGTGGTACTACCCGCCCCTCAGACTTCACCATATGAACCCCCAGGTGGATCATTCTTGCTGGAGAGGATGCGGCCACCCAGGCTCCTTCTTCCACATGTGGTGGGCTTGCCCGAAGATCCAACCATTCTGGAAAGCTTGCCTAGGGTCCATCACACAAATTACCGGAACAACGATTCCCCTGGAACCTGAATCGGTTTTGCTGGGAGCTCCAATTCCCGGGACCTACCCGCGCTCCGGACCCAGAGCGAAACTATTAACCCACTGCCTACTGGCAGGGAAAACGGTGGTGGCACGAGCCTGGAAAACCCCGGAAGGCCCTCACATAGCCCAATGGTGGATCAAACTTTGGGACATTTTAGTAGCGGAGAAGGTGACGGCAGCGCAAGCGGGTACTCTTCACCGTTTCCAGAATATCTGGGCCCCAGTGCTGGAATTCGACCAGCGCTTCCCCGCCCTGACCTATAAACCTACCGGGGCCCGCTGGATCTTAAAAAATCAGGAGATCCCGGAAGAAGATACATAGACGCTGAGGCCCTATCCGAACAGCTCGGGAGGGGAGAGCCTGCCTACAAGGCCTTTGGGACAATCGGACCAAGGGGAGAGGGGAGGGAGGGAACTCAGGGAGGGATAAGAGACTGCGGATCAACTTGCCTAAATAACCACTGCTTATAATGTCTGTTTTTGTCATCCTGCCTTGATTTAAAATAAACAAAGTTAAAAAAAAAAAAAAGAAGTGTGCCGTGGACCTGTTCGGATTGTGTTAACATTGGAAGACCTTAAAATTGTTTAGTCTCATAGCCCCAGGACCTTTCCGGTAAACAGGTTTGATCCCACTATAAGGTAACCCTGCAGTAAATGGCCATTAGTCCAGTCTGACCCTGGCCAAATACCTGCCCTGATGTCCCTGGAACCTGCGGTCATAGCGGGAAACATTCATTAGGTATGGTATGTAGCTTGCCTTATATTTGAAAAATAATAAAAGCATTGCTTGGAGATTCATTTCTTTTGACAGGCAACATACTCCTCATCTGCACCTTCTGAATTAAAAGCATATTGCTAGTTTGGGCAATCCGACCGAATATATATATACACACTGCACTATAGTCGAGTATTGAGATACATAGGAAATCCAAAAAATGAATTGCTTATAACTCTTTACTCATGCGATGGATTTAGCTGAAATTTTGCAGACAACATTGTATCGGTCGACCCCCACCCACACCCCCAGGTCCGTAATACCCCTCCCCCCTCCAAGGTCCATACCCTGTCTCCCCTTCAGGCCCCCACCCCCCAGAACGGAAACTTTGGGAAAGATTTGTAAAAAAATAAAGAAGTTATTAAGAAAACAAAAAACACAATTTCGGCCCTAGTCCCCATTCATTTTCCCATAGACAAAAAAGGCCAATTTTCGCTTGAGTGCATAAGGAATATTGGATCAGGTACGAAACAACTTGGGTACGAAGTAGTGACTCGATTTCCATGGGTGTAAGGAGGGAGGTATTTGGGGTTATTGCATGCAGTAGTTTTTTAAATGTTTGACAGAGAAGGGGGTGTCCAGTTCTCCCAAAATGGTCCCAAAAGGTATATCTCTCCTGGTGCATTGCAGCAGACAGGCTTTTCAGGATTAACACGCCACCATATTGTTTGGTTTGATGTGAGCGATAACGACAGGTATACCCATGGCTAACCGAAAACAAAAAGGCAGAAAAATGCTACATGCAGGTCAAAAAACAATAAAATACCATCAGGCTAGAGGTGGGGAATGGGGGAGGCACGACAACGCTATGTGAAATTTGGGAGTCGGAGGGGTGCTAGGGACAAAGTTTAGAACATGAAGCACAAACTTTTTTCTGGTGGCCATGGTTATTCTACGAAGTAACCACGGCTACCCGACATCGGGAATGAAAATGCATCACAGAAACAACAACTGTTAGGGGGGAGAATGGGAGAAGGCTAGGGAGGCGAGGTGGCCGTGTGGAAATAGGCACAAATGAAGGGGTCACTTGGTGAGTGCATCGGAGGGCAGGGAAGTGGTTTTTTCCACCGGTTTTCCCGATAACTTCGGGTATCAGATAACTACAGATAACCACGGCTATTTGTAGCACTTGGTTATTATACCCGCACTTATGGGAGAAAAGTTTATAAAATAAAATATATATTTTTTTAAGCTACAGTGAGAAAGGGATGAAACATCTCTAGCCATGGCTAGTGGCCCGGTAGTGTTGTAAAATATACAGTGGACAAAGGCCATGCTCACTAGCCAGGGCCAAAGCCGATGGCAAGTGTGTGCCATACACAGGTATAGTGGGCACGGGCGAAGGCTGTGACCACTGGCCATCGGTAAGGCCATGGCTAGTGGACTTGTACTGCCACCTCAAGCCATGTTGCCTAATAAATTAGCACAAGTTACAAGACCACGTAGACCAACATTGCCAGAGGGGGACACCCCTTCCTCGCTTTGAAGCTAAGCAGGGGCGGTCCTGGTTACTGCACGGATGGGAGACAGTCCACAGTCCCCGATGCCGTGTGTTTTCTTAGATAGCGACATGGCCTGGCCTGATGGGGCTGGCCCCTTCCTCGCTTTGAAGCTAAGCAGGGTCGGCACTGGTTACTGCACGGATGGGAGACAGTCCACAGTCCTGGATGCCGTATGTTTTCTTAGTGTTAAATATCTCATAACACAGTAAGAAAACACACAGCAACCACATTATTTCTTTTTAAACCATGCTACTGTCAGTCCTTGAAAGTATTGCACTCTAAAGGGCAAGCTAACATGAGGCCCAAATGAAAAAAAGCGTACATATATATATATATATACACACACACACACACACACACACACACACACACACACACACACACACAAACACACACACAAAAAATATGTCCCAATATGGTTTAAAGATATTATATGTTCCCAGTGCTCTCTGAGAGACCATTTTTATACCTTTTGCTGAATTGCATTCTGGTATTTGTAGTCTCCCAGTGAAGATGGGGGGACTAATGCCACAATTCTACATGTTTTGTCTAACATAGTTCTATAAGGATTTATGTATTTGAGTGACACTATGGCATGTGTAGTATTCAAGTTATTTGTTTAAAGCAAAGTATTGTTGAAAGCCAGACATTGGGGTGATGAGGGGAAATGATGAGAGGGCAAGTAAGTCACAAGTATTTGACCAGGATTTGACAAGAGAAGTTCCTACCCTGGACACTGGTGCAGTTATTCTCCCCTGATTGGCTGCTTTTCAGGGCACAAGTAAAGGACACATGTGGGTGGACAGAGTAATTTTATTTTCAGAGGGCGTACGCATCCCCTTGTTTTTTTTTAGCTTGTCAAGCTTACTCAAGTATTGGCCTGTTGGCAATGGCTGGTAATAACAAAACCCTTGAAATTCAAGGAAAACACTTCACTGGCAGGGACGTTAAGGTGAGAACTAAACGCAGCAAAACCCCTGAAATTCAGCTAAAGCCACCTTAACGTTGCACCCACTGTAGAGCAGCCTATGACCACAATGATGACATCACAGCCGGCATCCCTGATGACATCACCAATTACATCATCTATGAAATCACAGATGGAATCACTGATTACATTACAACACTAACCGGCCATGGGCTGGGGCAATGGCGTTTTGACTATGCCCATTGTATATTTTAACAAATGAAGGGGCCACTAGCCACGGCCTTCGGCTATGCCCATTCACCACACTAACAAGTCACTACCCATGGCATTTGTTAGTGCCAA
This sequence comes from Ambystoma mexicanum, assembly GCF_040938575.1. Taxonomy (NCBI): domain Eukaryota; kingdom Metazoa; phylum Chordata; class Amphibia; order Caudata; family Ambystomatidae; genus Ambystoma; species Ambystoma mexicanum. The sequence continues at coordinate 964,410,945 of NC_090928.1, read as the reverse complement.
CACCCTTCAGCTGTCTTCCCCTTTAAGGTGACATCACTGGTGACTTCACTAATTACCTCATCTATCATTGATGAAATCACTGTTAAATCACTGATGACATTACAACACTAACTGCCAGTGACACTGCCTTTGGCCGTGCCCACTGTATATTTTAACACAATAAGGGGCCATTAGCCATGGCCTTTGGCCATGGCCAGTGGCAAAGGCCTTCGGCTGTGCCCACTGTTTATCTCACAACACTAACCAGACACTAGCTATGTCCTTTGGCTGCCCCCTTTATAGATCACCCACCCTATATATTTTAATACATTAAGGGGCAGTAGCCATGGCCTTCAACCATGACCAGTGGCCATGGCCTTCGGCCGGGCTCACTGTATATTTCCGAACACTAACAGACACATAACAATGGTTTTCAGCCATTGTCGGTGGCCACGGCCTTTAGCCATGCCCACTGTATATTGTAACACATCAAGGGGCCACTATCTACGACTTTCAGCCATGACCGCAGGCCATGGCCTTCAACCGTGCCCATTGTATATTGTGTAACACTATCCAGCCACTAGCCATGGCCTTCGGCCGTGACCAGTGGCCACAGACTTGGCCATGGCAAAGGCCAGAGCCTAAAACGTTATTTAGTTCATGAAAGCCTTAATTAGCAAAGTCATAAATGGTGTTTTGTCTGATGCCATCAAATAGATGATGTAATTAGTGATGTCACCAGGGATGTCAACTGTGATGTCATCATTGTGGTGATAGTCTGCGCAACAAGGGGTGTGAAGTAAAGGTGGCTTTAGCTGAATTTCAGAGTTTTTGGTGTGTTAAGTTCTCACCTTAACGTCCCTGCAACTAAAGTTATTTCCATGAACTATATATGGGATACATTACTCACCGTAATCGTATTTCTGATGCTTGTATCTGCTTAGATTCACATGCTGTGCATAGGCCGACATCTAGTGGAAGCTGCGGAGTATTACAGTTTGTTTTTCGAAACTCGAAAATGGGCGTCGACACAGGCGTGCCAGTAATACTATCCCTAGTGTGACGTCCACTGTACCAAAGATCCCTCACGCGTCTAGGATCCTCAGATTGTATTTTTTCTGACATGAGGAAGCATGAGGAGTAGCGTGAGTACAGATAATCCAAGCAGATAGACAGAAAGTTAAGACTACAAGCAATCATGCGCCTTCTCTCGGAGGGGAGGAAGGGTGGGTCGCATGTGAATCTAAGCAGATACAAGCATCAGAAATACGATTACGGTGAGTAATGTATCCCTTCTGAGGCTTGTGGAATCTGCTTAGATCACATGCTGTGCATAGATTAGCGAGCAGTACCAGAAGGAGGAGGTGGGATGTGAGAGGGGTCATGAGCAAACAGGTGTCTTAGAACCGCTTGTCCCACTTGTGTATCTGTCTTGGAATGAGTGTCAATGCAGTAATGCTGAGTAAAAGTGTGAATAGAGCTCCAAGTAGCTGCTTTGCAAATGGTGTCGAGGGGAACATTTGCAATGAAAGCCAGAGTGGCCCCAATGCCTCTAGTAGAATGGGCCCTTGGCGTAAAAGGCAGAGTTTTTTCAGAAAGAGAGTAACACAGCTGTATACAGTTGATAATCCACTTCGAGATCGCGCCTTTAGAGACGCGATCCCCCTCTCTGCCTGTAGCTACGGAGACAAACAGTTGATCTGTTTTCCTTAGCGGTCTGGTTTTATTTACATAGTAGAGGACCGCCCTACGCACATCAAGGGTGTGTAGTTTCACCTCAGCTGAGCTTTGCGGGTTCTGGAAGAAAGCCGGAAGCTCGATGGACTGGTTTACATGGAACTTAGATATAAATTTAGGTGAGAACCTAGGGTGTGTGCGTAAAACCAGTTTGTCTTTGTGGATAGTAAAGAAAGGATCCTGCACTGACAGAGCCTGAATTTCACTGACCCTTCTTATAGAGGTAATGGCTACTAAGAAGGCCGTTTTATAAGTCAGGTGTTTGAGACTACTTTTATGCATGGGTTCGAAAGGGGGGCCCATGAGCTTAGCTAGCACCACATTGAGGTCCCATCCTGGCGGTGGGTTCGAAATAGGAGGGTGAAGTCTCTTTACTCCTTCCATGAAGGCTTTAACTACTGGTACTTTCCACCACGATACTTTTTTATGGGATGTGGTGTAAGCCGAGAGGGCTGCCAGGTGTACTTTCAGAGAGTTAAAAACCAAACCTGCGTCCAGCAGGTGGAGCATGTATGTTACAACGTTGGAAGGAGTGCAATCAACTGGGTTGATTTGTTTATTCTGGCACCAAATAACGAATCTCTTCCACTTGTCAAAGTAACAGTGCCTTGTGTTTGGTTTCCTGGATTCTTTTAGGATGTCCATACACCCTTGTGGTAAATTGAGATGCCCAAACTCTATGACCTCAGGAGCCATGCTGCCAGGTTCATTGAGTTGGGTTCCTGGTGCACTGTTTGACCTTGTTGCTGGGACAGTAGGTTGTACCAGGTTGGGAGTTTGATGGGCTCGCACACCGCCATCCTGCGTAGGTGTGGAAACCATGGTTGTCTCGCCCACATGGGAGCAACTAGGATGAGCGTCATCGATTCCTTGTTCATCTTGTACACCACCTTCCTGATGAGAGGAGTTGGTGGAAAAGCGTACGCAAACATCCCTGACCAGTTCATCCACAGGGCGTTCCCTTGGGAGTCTGGCTGGGGGAACCTGGATGCAAATCCTGGGCATTGTTTGTTTTCGCTTGTGGCGAATAGGTCTATAGTGGGGAAACCCCACTGAGAGAAGAGATCTTCTACGATCTCTCTGTGAAGGACCCATTCGTGTTCTTCTGGGAGGCAGTCTCTGCTTAGGGCATCCGCTAGGGAATTGAGCTCCCCTGGAACATGTTGTGATGACAGGAAGATGTTCCGTCTGAGTGCCCATATCCAGATTTTCTGGGCAAGCTTGGACAGATTTGGCGAACGAGTCCCTCCTTGTTTGTTCAGATAGAACATGGCTGTCGTGCTGTCCGTCTGGATCTGCACCGACAAGTTTAGCAGGTGGGGCTCGAACGCCCGAAGCGCTCGGAATACTGCCAGAAGCTCTAGCAGGTTGATGTGGTTCTTGGCTACTGAGTGAGACCAGAGACCCTGAGCTGTGTGGTGGAGATGGTGAGCTCCCCACCCAGTCAGGCATGCATCTGTAGTCACCACTGCCTGTACTTCGGGATCGTAAAAGGGTTTTCCCCTTGCGAGATTTTCTCTTGTCCACCAGTGTAAGCTCTGTACTAGTGTTGGCGAAACGACCACTAGATCGTCCCACTGACCACTTGCCTGAGACCACTGTTTCGCCAACCATTCCTGCATGGGACGCATGCGCAGACGCGCGTGGGGGACCAGGTAAATGCATGACGCCATCATGCCCAGTAACCGCATTGCTTTGCGTACCGTTATTTGTTGACCTGACTGATAATGCGGAATTTGCAGTAGTATATTCCGGATTCTCTCTTCCGAAGGGAAGGTCAACCCTTTCTGAGTATCTAGGATTGCTCCTAGGAACTGTTTTGAGGTGCTTGGCACCAGACTTGACTTCTTCTCGTTGATGGAGAAGCCTAATTCGTGGAGGAGGTCGATAGTCCTCTGAATGTTTGACCTGCAAATTCCTGGGGTTTCCCCCGTTATGAGCCAGTCGTCCAGATAAGGGTACACTGGGATTGCCTCCCTGCGTAGGTGTGCAGCTGCCACCGCCAGTACCTTGGTGAATACCCTTGGTGCTGAAGCTATCCCGAAGGGCAGTACCTTGAATTGGTAGTGGCGACTGTCTACCTTGAAGCGCAAGTATTTTCTGTGCGCTGGGAGCATGGAAATATGAAAATAAGCATCTTTCATATCCAAGGTTGCCATTTAATCCCCCTTTTTTAGGAGGGGGATTACCTCTTGTAGCGTGGTCATACGGAATTTTTGGGGCTTGACATACTTGTTGGCAGGCCGTAAGTCCAATACTGGGCGCATTGTCAAATCTTTCTTTGGCACAAGGAAGTAAGTTGAATAGATACCCTTGTTTACCTGGTGTCCTGGGACGAGTTCTATCGCGTCCTTTTCTAGCAGAATAGCGATCTCCTCGAGAAGGATCTTCTGATGTTCTAAGGAGTGTATTCTTTGTCGTGGAGGGTGGTTCCGGGGACGCTGCAGTAATTCTATACAATATCCTGCAGACACTGTTGACAGCACCCATCTGTCTGAGGTGATCCCTTCCCAAACCTGGGTGAAGTTGGAAATGCGTCCCCCTACTGGGGTTGCGTGAGAAGGGACCCTGAACTGAGCGTCACTGCTTTGGCGGAGGCGTGCCACCTCCCTTGTTGGGGCTGCCTCTGCCTCTTCCACGACCTCTCTTGTTACCTTTACTGTAACTTTGGGTAGACTGCTGGTTGTTGTTCCATTGTGTACCCTGTCCTTGGGCATAGTTGCCTCTTTGTGAATTTTGGCCGCGTGGGCGACGAAAATTACTGTTCCCCCTCTGGTTTGGGGGTTTGTTGGTAAGCTGGCCAAGGGATTTGAGAGTCTCGTACTCGTCCTTGGCATTTTTAAGTGCGTCTTCGACCGCTTTCCCAAACAATAGATCTGGTTCCACCGGCTTGTCTATTAATGACGCCTGTGTTTCTGTCTTGAACCCCGACTGCCGTAACCACGCATGTCTCTTGATAACAGTACCTTCTGCTATCAATCTTCCTGCGTTGTCTGCAGCGTCGAAAGTTGCTTTTAAAATGCAACCAGACACGGCTCTCCCTTCTGCCGAGATCCGAGCCAACTGGCCCTTTAACGGTTCAGGAGCAGAGGCTATGAGCGCCGCGACCTCTTCCCATTGATGGCAGTTGTAACTTGCCAACAGGGTGGTGGAGTTAGCAATCCTTGCTTGGTAGGCGGACGTTGAGGCTACCTTCCTGCCAAACCCGTACAGTCTTTTGCTCTCCTTGTCGGGAGGAGCTTCTGACGACGATAAGGGTGTCCCAGCCCTCTTCCGAGTGTTGGTAACCACTAGGGAGTCTGGTTTAAGATGACCCCTTATATAAAGAGGGTCAGACTGGGCTGCCCGAAAAAGTTTTTCGACTCTGGGGTTGACGGCTCTGGTGAGGTTAGGATTCACCAGGGATGGATCTATTCTACGTTGGATGGATTTAAGGATAGGGATGGTCTGAGCGACCGGCCTCCTCTCTCCCACCAACTCTTCTGCGAAGTCCCTTTCCTCCTGTACACCGTGGGTGTCGATGTGGAAATGTTCTGCTGCGCGAGCAAGAACTTCATTAAGGAGGGGTTGGTTATCAACTGGCGAGTCGGTAACTGGGGCTTCGCTCTCTACCGGGGAATCTACTCTGTAAATTTCCTCATCTTCTACCTCCTCCAGGTCCTCATCCTCCGCATAGTATTCAGACCCGGTTCGTTCCTCCATAATTGAAAACTCCTGGTCCCCTTCAGGGAAAGGTTGTCCTTGGTATCTGGGGTGAGGAGTAGAGTATGGAGTAGAGTAAGGCTGCACCTCGAAGGGGTCAGGTCTTTCGACCCGGGCCTTTTTACTTAGGGGGATAGGATCAGAGGAGCCTGAGGGTGTGGCCCCTTGAGGGTCATACGAAAGGAAATGTTCTGGGTTTTTGTCATAAAAATCCGCTAAGGAAGGCATTCTTGACATGACCCTGTCTATGTCCTCACTGGACCATTCTTTGGAACAGGGTATGACTTTAGTAGGCAACTTAGAGGACCTATCAAGGGTACCCTTGCTGGATGTTGCTGTCCCAGTAGATTTATGTTTATCTGTCTGCTTGGGGTGGAAGGATGGTCTTACAGGAGTGGAAGGCTGAGCTTTCCGCTGTTTCCCTCCCTCTCGGTCTCTTGGAGCGCGGCCTGGGGGTGGAAGTCGTCTTCGTCTTCCGACGATGGAACTTCCGTTAATCTAGGGAGCGAGGCACTCTTGGCAAGAGTGGATGATTGCCTTGCGTCATGAGGCGATCTCGATCGAGAGCGCCCAGAGGACACCGAGTCGGACCGTTCTATCCGTGCCTCTTTCCGAGAAGTCGACGTCGTCGAGGTTCGGTTCGACTTAGTGTGCTTAGTGTGTGTAGGTGTAGCGCTTGCGTCGCCGGGGGTCTTCCCCATAGCCGCCCTGCCGGACAACCTTCCGAGGTCGGGGACCTGCGCTCGGCAGTCTTTCGACGCCGTAATGCCCTCGCCGTCCGAAAGTACGGCGTCGCTGCCATCGCTGAAGGCGCCCTCCGCTGCCATGGCTGCCTGCCTGGCGTGGTGGGCCCAACGCTTTGTCGAACGGTCCTTAAGTGTTTTAGGTTTAAACCTACTACACGCTCTGCAGTTCGCTTCGGGGTGGTCCCTCGGCAAGCAGAGATTGCACGTGGCGTGCCTGTCGACCCAAGGGTATTTGCGATTGCACTTGGGGCAGAATTGGAAAGGGGTACCCTCCATACGCACCTTGAGGCAGCGGGCTGATAAGTGTAGGAAATATATAAGGTGTACCTATATACCAAGAGTGAAGAGTATGTACCATCCCCCACTCTCCCTACTTGCAGGGCCGAGGCCAGCGGCCTACTAGGCCCGGGCCGAGGCCAGCGGCCTTCCTAGGCCCAGATCCGTCGTGCAGCAGCCGACGGTCGATGTCTTCTCCAGCCGTCGTCGAGATCGATGGTCGACGTTGGGGTGGGGAAGGATGTCAATAAATAATTTTAAATTGCAATATAATAGCAAAAGTATGGCTAAGGCCAGGGGACTCCGCAAGATGCTTCCGACCAGTATGGCGGAAAAAAACAATCTGAGGATCCTAGACGCGTGAGGGATCTTGGGTACAGTGGACGTCACACTAGGGATAGTATTACTGGCACGCCTGTGTCGACGCCCATTTTCGAGTTTCGAAAAACAAACTGTAATACTCCGCAGCTTCCACTAGATGTCGGCCTATGCACAGCATGTGATCTAAGGAGATTCCACAAGCCTCAGAAATATATATATTACAAGGCGGCGAACGCCGCCCTATAGTTAAGGTGAGTCGGACTCCCACAGGAACCCCTCAAAATTCTATTGTTAATAACTTTTAATTCGAGTAATGGTTTTAGCTGAAATTTTGAAAAAGCTTAAAAACCTGCACCCCCTCCCCCACAGACTGCAAAGTTTTGTAAAGATTCGTTAAAAACGAAAAGTTATTAAGCGTAAAGAAAAAATGTCTACTTCCCATTAATTTTCCCATAGACAGACAAGGTAAATGTTTGCCAACGTTTACAGCCAAAACCGCTGGGGTATTAACATCATTGTTTGTTGTTTTTTTTAAAAACGTGTTTATTTTTGTTCGATACACAGGAGAGCGTACATTACAGCAAATAAAATCTTAGCACTTTATTAAGCCTATTAGTCTCTTTTCTATCAGCTAGCCCTCCACCCTCCTGCCGTTAACCCTCAGTCTTCACCCGACTCTCGCTCCTCCGCCCGTCTTCCCATGTCTGTGCACTTGGTCAATAACGCATTTGCCATTTGCCACCGCACGTGGCTTGAATGTTAAAGCCGGGTAGCTCTCGTCATAGTCTATTAATGGTGACCAAATGTTTGTGAAGCTGTGAAGTAGGCCCCTATTTGCCGCTGTGATTTTCTCCGCTATAAAAATGTCCCATAGTTTTAGCCACCACAAGATCATTAGGGGGCCCTCCGGCGATTTCCATGTTAGTGCTATCGTGATCTTGGCAGCCAAGAGTAGCTGTGTTAGGAGGGCTGCAGTTCTGCCAGATCTTGGGTATATGCCTGGGATCAGGACTCTTAGAAGGATTGTTTCTGGCTCTAGGGGTAACGTGATCTTTGTTATGTCTGCTATCGCCAGCGTGCAGTGGGACCAGAATTTTGCGACCACTAGGCATGACCACCACATTTGTATGAATGACCCTGGGAGGCCACATTGGCACCAGCAACGGGGGTCTAAGGCCTGGTTGATGCGGTGTAGGCGGAGTGGAGGATAGTACCATCTTAAGAGAAGTTTGTGGGCACACTCTCGGTTAGTGATACAGGAGGAGGATCGAGTGCGCGACCAAATGTCTATCCACATCTGATCCTCTATTGAATGATCCAGGTCCGTTTCCCATTGAGACATGTAAGTCGCTCTGGTAATAAGGGAGTTCGTCTGGAGTAGCTTGTATATCGTCGAGATCCGACCCTGGGATGGAGGGTCCGCGAGTGTCAGCTCTATAGGGTCTAACTCTCGAGTAGCTGCCATGCGAATTGATGGATGGGAGCACCAATGTCGTAGCTGAGCATATGAGAATCTGTCTGTTTCCCTTAAGTTAAAGGTGCTCTTACTTTGTTCAAAGGTGAGAGGGGAGTTCCCTTCAAAGAGCTGACCCATAGAGCTGAGACCTCCTGTGATCCAGTTGTTAAAATTCGCGGGGTGGGCTCCTGGTGAAAATGTCGGGTTATGGAAAACTGGGGCTAATGGGCCCAGGTCTCTCGGGATGCCCCTATATTTACATGTCCATTCCCAGGCTTTCAGGGTGTGCTTGGTGGAGGATAGCATGGCAGGCCATGTTCTCCTGGAAGCAGGGGACAGATGCAAAAGGAAGCGGAGAGGGAGAGGCAAGCGGGATTGTTCCATCTCTGTCCATCTTGGTCGATTCAAGCTGACAATCCAGGCTTGCGTGCAGGCTAACTGCGCCGTTATCTGATATTTCTGGAGATCCGGGACTCCTAGGCCTCCCAGGAGTGGACTAGTCAACATCGTCCTCAGTGGGATTCTTGATTTTTTTACCCTTCCAGATAAAATGTAACATCTTTCTCTGGAGTCTTTGAAGCGGTAGCCTGGGGATCATAACGGGGAGGGCTGAGCAAGCATAAAGGAGTCTTGGGAGGAGATTCATCCTACATGCCATTATACGGCCCAGCAGCGAGATCTCCTGCGAACGCCAACGGTCGAGGTCTTCTTCCAGAGACTTAAATAATGGTTGAAAAATCATCGCCCGATAAGTGTCCTCTGAACGGGCTGTGATCTGGACTCCCAGGTAGGGAATCGCCTTGTCTGACAGTTGGATCGAGCAGAGGGCTTCGAACGGCGCTTTATCCTCAGAGCACAGTCTCACCCCAAGGGCAGAGGATTTTGTGAAGTTTATAGCAAATCCCGATGCTCTACCGAAGGAGTGAATTTCCGCCAGGGAGGATCTTAGTGATTGGGCAGTGTCTGTTATAGTTAACATCACATCATCCGCATATAATGCTATTTTATGCTGGGTGTGGCCTACTTGGAGGCCTTTAATTCTGGGGTTAGGGCGGATTCGTTGGGCCAAGGGTTCCATTATCAAGGCGAAAGGCAGGGGGGATAGGGGACATTCCTGCCTGGTCCCACAGGCTAGGGGGATCGGGTCAGATAATAAGCCGTTGACTCGGAGCATGGTTTTTGGAGTTTAGTAATTCGCCAAGATGAATTTCTGAAGTACGGGCCAAAGTGAAAGGACTCTAGAGTGAGTCGGAGGAAGGACCAATTTACTTTGTCAAAAGCCTTAGCCGCATCTAGAGCCAGTACTACCAGTTTTCGTGAGTCTCGTTGTGCGATCTCAACCAAGTTCAGGACTCTGCGTACGTTGTCTGGGGCAGATCTGTTCATTATAAAACCCCTCTGGTCTGGGTCGATAATGTCTGGGAGCATTTTCACCAGTCGGTTGGCCAGAACTTTTGAATATATATTGGCATCTAAATTCAATAGGGAGATTGGTCTGTATGCCATGATATCACTCGGGTCTTTCCCTGGTTTTAGTGCCAGGACTGTGATCGACTCTTGCATCGACGGGGTAGTTGTTCCGGAGATAGCGAAGGAGTTGAAAAGGGTTGTCAAGGGAGTCACCAGCTGCGGACGGAAGATTTTATAGAAGCGGGTCGAATATCCGTCAGAGCCTGGGGCTCTTGGTTTAAGACTCTTGATGGCTTCGTCCACTTCTTCACTTGAGATCGGTGACACCAGTTCGTCTCTGATCGAAGAGTTGCATCTCAGAGGTAATCTTGTTGGTCTCTGAGGGATCTAGGGGACGCCCTCATCGTGTCTGTTAGATGAGCCACTGCAATATGCTGTTTGTCTCTTTCTGCAAATTGGAGTCTCCCTTGCGCGTCCCGGAGGCCTAGGATTGCGTTTCTCTTCCTGATCTTAGTCAGCTTCTCCACCAGGAATTTGTTAGCTTTGTTTTCTTTAGCGTAATAACTTTGTTTAGTTATGGCTAATATCTGGGCTGTGCCTTCCGCATAGTGTGCTTCCAATTTCTTCCGGGCCACCTGTAGAACTCGGTGGGTTCCAGGCGTCCAGTTCTTAGCTTTGCATATAGCTTCCGCTTTCTCCACTTCGTCTTGTAGGGCCTGGCGAATTTGCCATTTCTTTCTGTGATAAGCTGCCCCTTGTGAGATCAAGACTCCTCTTACCACCGCCTTCATAGCGTCCCATGTGGGGGCCGGTGAGGTGTCCTCATTCTTATTTTCCTTGAAGAAGTCTCTGATAGCTTTCGCCATCACATCTCTCAGTGTCATGTCGTTCAAGATCGGGTCGTAGAGCGACCATTTGCGTTTCGGAGGTGGATCCGGGTCATGGGCTCTCATCGTCAATGTGATTGGGGCGTGATCCGATAATATTCTAGGGCCAATGATAACGTTGTCCGTGAACGCCAAAACTTGGGGCGAAGCCAACAGGAGATCAATGCGGGAGTAAGTTCTGTGTACATAAGAATAGAATGAGTAGTCGCAGGACACCGGATGTAGAACTCTCCAATATCCACCACATCCAGAGTTCGGAGACACTTGAGTAGGGCCGTTGCGATGCTATAATCTTTGTGAGCCGGGGGGTGAGATTTATCCCTCGTAGGGTCTGGGACGCCGTTAAAGTCTCCGCCTATTATAGTCTGGCCCTCTATGAATTGTGACAGGATGTCTTCTAGGGTTGAGTAGAACTCTACCTGCTGTTCATTTGGGGCGTAGACCGAGATCAGCGAGTACAATTGGCCATATATCGGGCATTTGATCGCTACAAATCGGCCTTCCTGGCAGAGTAAGGATTCTAGAATTTGAGGTCGGAGGTCCTTGGCAAAAAGTATTGCTGCTCCCCCTTTCTTGGTGCCATTCGATGTTATGAACTGCAGCGGGAATTGTCTGCTCCGAAGCCTAGTGAAATCCGCTGGGATCAGGTGGGTTTCCTGAAGAAACACTACTTAGGCCTCTTCGTTCTGCATACGTTGTAGGATAGATTTCCTCTTCTGCGGCGCATTCAAACCTCTGACATTAAGCATCAGGAATCGCATTTTCTGGTGTGGTTGTGGGGACCCATGTTCTACCTCGAGTGTCCGAGACGCCTTTGGAGGGGAGGGACGGTGGGGGCTAGGCATCATCCATGGGCTTGAATTCGATGTCGCTCTCCAGTGATCGCGTTTTCTGTTCTCTCCAACGGGAGGATAAACTTATCATTTTGGGGGAGTCCGGAGTTTCCTTTCCGGCGGGTCCTTTGGCCAACAGGGCCTCCTTTATCTCAGTAGCCAACAGGGCTAACGCCATCAACTTAAACTGAGTTCGTCTCCAAGGGTTGGTAGGTGGCATACACCTTGGAGTGGGGGGTATGAACCGCGAAGGTCCTGCAGCGTATTTATTAGCTTAAATACTTCAGGAGGCAGGAACCTCCGAGCTGAGGTTCTTGTAGAACTGTCTTATTTACGGCGTCTCTGCGTCTTTGACCAGGCCGGATGGGCCTGCTTCCGAGGAGGCTGACTTGGATCATCGGGGGTAGAGATCGGACTGCGAGAGGGCGAAGGACTTGGAGAAGCCGGGTGGAGGATTGAGTCGGCATCTTCCAGGCTGCTTATCGAGCGCTGGGTCCCTTGGTAGGTGAATAGGAGGGCCGTTGGGAATAGCCATCGGTATCTAATTTTCTGGCTCTGCAGGAATTGGGTCAGGGGCTTGAGAGCTTTTCTTTTTTGGAGGGTCATCAGAGAGAGGTCATGATAGATCTGTAGCGGGGAGCTCATGAAGGATAGTTCGTCTTTGGTGCAATTAATTGCTGCAAGTGCTTCTTTCGTAGAGTAAAAATGAACTCTCGTTATCACGTCTGGCGGGGATCCGAGCTCACCCCTCGTCTCGGACGCAGCCTATGGGTTCGATCAAGGATCAGTTGGGTCTAGTCCAGGTGTGGGAGAAGGGTTTGAAAGAAGTTTCCAATGTATTCTGGGAGATCTTTATCTGGGATGGATGAGGACACTCCGCGGATGCGCAGATTATTTCTTTGGGCCCTATTTTCCAGGTCCTCCTGCTTAAATTCCAGAAGCTCATTCTTATTCTGGAGGGTCCGAATCGATCGTTGCATCTCTATTATGGCTGCATCATGGCTCCGAGTAAGGTCCTCGACCTCACTTAGTCTCTGCTCCACTTCTGTAACTCGTTGGTCCGTGCGTTCCAGTTTGGTGGTGAATTCGGAGATGCATGATCTAAATTCTTCCTTAATCTCTGTCATAAAGGCCTGGATATCCCCCTTCATAGTTAACATTCCCTGCTCCTCTGCCGGCTTCTGCCGGGGGAGTTTCGGAGGGTCTGTTTTTTTGGCTTTATCTGCCGTCAGTAGCATCGCGGAAATGTCCGTGTTTTTAGTTCCCTTTACGACCTTCGCCATGGCCATGCTTTCAGGACTCCACCCTGGGGGCTGATAGGGTGCTGCAATGGGTTGATCTGTAGGTCCTCTCCCAAGGTGGAGATCCGGAGCTTTGAATAGGGCAGAGATGCGGCGCTAGAGAGTCAGGGTCCCTCCAGGAGAGGACTTTAGTATTGATTATGTGGGGTTGGCGTCCGCGGGCAACCCCAGAATCAGCAGGGGGGCCCGCCTCTAGCTGTAGGGAAGGTGGGCCGGGGCGCCCCAGGAAGCTGCTGGGCCGAAGAAGGAGCTCGAGCTCTGTGTGGCTGGTTTAGGCACGTCGATGGAGGGGTAGCCCAGAATCAGCACGTTGGGAGGCAGGCCGGATCTCTCCCCTAGGATTTCACTGTAGATAGGGTTCGGGGAGCAGCTACCCTCTGAGGACTGCGCAGTAGGGAAGGCTCTCTCTCGCCGTGGGGTGTGGGGGAGTCCGCCGGAGGGCCAACGCTCTCTGCTACCTCCAAGGAGCGATAGGCTCTTATCTCGCTCCGGCTGCCCGGTGCAGCGGGAGCTTGGGATGAAGTCCCCCCCCAGATGAGGGCGCCGGCAGTACAGCGCTACAGGGCACCCACCTGGGCTCAGAAGCATTGCGTCGTCCTCCCTCCACGGCCTCACTGCCGCTCGGTTTCAGTCGGGCTCACCAGGCAGGCGTGGACATAGGGGCCGCCGAGATCGGCTCCCCCGCCCGCTCGAATCCAGCTCTTTCAGGCACCGGCAGCTCTGCTATTGATGGGGGATCAGATTTCGCTCCAGGGAGGTACGTTGGGCTCCTGGAGAGGGCCCGGTGTCTCCCCAGACGACATTTCGTCCCCGTGTAGGGGGTCGAGGCAGATCGCCCAGGATCCGTGGGCTGGCCACACTTCTACCACCGGCTCCTCAGCAGCGGAGGTTCGCCTCCCCCCGGGGTGCTGCCGGTGCACTTGCAGTTGCTCGGTGCCGGAGAGGGGGGAACCCCTCTTTCCGTCAATCCCCCAGTGTCGCTCTGATTCAACCAGGACCGATTAATCGGCTCCTCCTCCGCACGCCATTCACTTCCCCAGGCTGGGGTTGGTGCTCTCGGCGACCATCTTGAAGGCGCAATCTCGGGCCCAGGGGGGAAGTTTCAAAGGGGTTATTTTAGAGGCTCCGCAGCAGCCAGAAGTCGCCGAAGGCTCCCAAGAGTGCCTCAGGCTCTCATGTGTTCCTGAATTAGCAAGTTATAGTCTGATACCCGCCGCAAGAACTGTATTTCGCTGATTGCCGCGGGACTTGAGCAGAGGCCATTAGAGGAGCGACCGCATCGCTGGCGCTCCAGGCCACGCCCCATCATCATTGTTTGTTTTTATTTGATCGAATGTTACATTTGCCCGAATTTGGCCAGTACATTCAATCGAAAACAAAACGACCAATTACTCTAATAGATACCGAAAATGTGGAGCGGGGGTTGCAGGGTTGTGCCCCGCATCCTCAATATTGGAGGCGAGGGACTGAAAAAAAAAAAAGGGACACTGTGGCATCGGATCTGACCCACGTTAGAGGGACGGATCTGACGCTGCAGGGCTGAAGTGGACCAGGCGGCGAGCAAAGAGGTAAGTAGGGAAGGTGGTGGGTGGGTTGGTGTGAGCACGTTTGATCATCTGATAATTGATCGCATGCGGGCTGTTTTTTTTCTTTTTTTTTTACAGTTTGCCGCAATCAATTCTCAGACGATCAAACACCACCAAACCAACGCTGGACGGATTATGACCTGGTCCGAAACAACTTGGGCACGAAGCGTTGACTCGCGATCCATGCATTGTTTGGCGTTATTCTGTGCAGTAGTTTTTAAAATATTTGACAGAGAAGGGGGTGCCATCTTCCCAACAATAGAGATATGTCTGAGATTTACCCCAAACCAGGGGTTTTAGAAACGAAATAGACGTCATCTTGATTTTCTGTCAATGCAAGTGATAATCGAGGTTAATGCCAGGATGAAGGGAGAAGAAAAGTAGTTCAAAAGCTATTTGCATGTTAAAATAATTGCCAATGACTTTAGTCTAAAGGTGGGGAGGTTGGTTGAGAACAGCAAGTAAAATGGGGAAGCTGTAGGAGGTTCAGCGACCGAGTTTGCAAGACAAAGTTTTCTGTAGACTCGGTTATAGCGGCAAATAGCCGACATCTGAAAGCAAACCGCATCACAGAAACATTGCTTTTTGTGGGGGGCAAGGGAGAGGGTAGGGTTGGTGAGGAGGCTATCTGAGGACTGGGGGGAGCTGGCACAGATGAGGGGGCTGCTTGGTGAGGGATTGGGGTGCCAGGAAAGAATTATTTTTTACAGCCTTTCATCCATTATTCGCGGCTATATCCGAGCATACGATAAGACTACAGATAACCGCGGGTATGAGTAGTTCCTTGCCTGCAGCTATATATTTTGGGTGTCAGGGTTTTATTTATTTCTTTTTGAAAGTTATTTGTATAGGTATAGTGATGTTGGGGCGACAAATCACTGGCCAGTGAAACGGTAGGTATTTGGGAGTCTTTTTCATTTTGGCTGTGTGTTTTTAGACTTTCGTACATGTGAGATTTTGGAGAAAAACCGAAGAAAATAGTTTAATATAAAAAGGAGCAATCATACTCTAGTTTTAGATGCCCCATAAACTGCATTTTAGCGTGTGTATTCTCACTTATGGTATTATATTTTGTGGCTGTGAAACATTTACCTACCCAGTTTACTTTTATGTATTATACTGTGCTTTCTTCATCTTCAGCTAATTTACAAAAGTACATGAGTAGTGTTGTACTGTATTGATCTTTTAAGCTTTTAAGTTCTATTGTAGTACAAAACCTGAAGTGACCCCCCTCCTCCTTAACTAAGATTTTGTAACTGCAGTTATAATAAAAGACAAAGAACTGTACCCGCGGGCAAAATGAAAAAATGTTTTGGATTATTATTTTATTGTATTTGGGCATTTATATGTGATAAGTAGTCCTTAAAAAGGACAGTGTTGGGGTACACTGAGTGCAGTATTATAGTATATTTGGAGGACTGCTTTGATGTTATTAGGGACCCTGTATTTTCTTCATCGGTCAGGTGTACGCCATCATGTCTATAGAAATTGGCCATGTAGAACTTTATGTTGTTGTTTGAAATCCATAATTGGTTGTGGTCTGTAAGGAAGGCATGGTATCAAACAGTAAGAGACACAAGTGATCACAGTTCAAGGGTGTTTATTGAACTTCAATTGGGTTTGAAAAACACCTATCTAAACCTAATTCTAAAGATGGGAGCAAGCTACGACCATCAAATAATAATAACGCAGTCCTAAGGGTGTCATCTTAAAATAAAAGGGCCTATACTAATAAACCTACTGCAAATCCTTACGTCTAAATAAAAATAGTGTGGGAAACAAGGTTATGCAAAATAAAAGTGTTCAAGAAATGATATGTCAGGATATTCAAGCCTTCGGCTTCCCTTTCCCACGTTTACAGCATGGGACAAGGCAGCACACTTGAGCTTAGCAGAGTCTCTGGCTTCTCTAGCAGTTCAAAACTTCAACATCATGGCCTTCTGTGCCAAAGTCTCTTTGACATTCAAAGTTTCTTTTTCAGAGGGCCTCATGTAATATGACAAACATCAAAGTTCCTTTCTTCTTAGGATTTCACACGTACAAATTCTCTGGTGATTCTCTGTTCACCCCGGGTCCACCTCCGCCAGGCTCAGATCCACTTTAACACAAAGCTTTCAAATGATCTCCCTCTGTCGGGCTCGGACCAACTTTACCAAAAACTTTCTTTACTGTATCAACATCGAAGACTTTTTTTTTTGACCCATCGCAGGACCACTTTGATTCATAATTCTCTACAACTCTTTCACTTTTCAGCTGGATACCCATCAGAGAGCTTCGACTGAGCACACAAGCGGTGGTGACGGACGACTCTGTCAAAGGTAGCATATATTGTTTCAAAGTTCAAACACTCACCAGCAGTTCAACTTTACTTGCATCTTTTATCACACATATTTCAAACAATGTTCGTTCAAGCGCTCGACCATACAATGTTGCAGCTTGTAACCTTGGCTTCAACACAGACCAGTCTTGTATCGGTCTCCCCAACTCGGCTTTGTTGATTTCACTGACGCTGCTTTGTCCTTGGAGCAAAGGACAGTACCACAACGGCTAGTAATTCTCCCTGCCTTGATTATTGACGGGTGAGGGCCCTGGTTATTTCAGACATACAATGCACGATTCTTCAGTCCGTTTTCCTGGTCTTACACTTTCCAATCTCGAGGAGCTCATTAAAGCAATGGTTCCTTGTCCAAAAGGTCAAGGGAACTTCCCTCTTTGCGATCCACCTCTGTTTCACCTTGTTTTTCCTCTTGTTAAACGCCATCTTCAAACTGCTCATTCCTCATGTGCTTTGCCTCGCTCAGACTGTGCTCTGGTGCTCCACCTTTTATCTGTGTGGGGAAGCTTAATGAAAGTCAGGTGTGTGCGATGGTCAGTTACTGCATTGGGACATGTCAGGTATCGAGCTCTTGTGTTAGTCGTTTTCTCTCATAGTGAGAAAGTGTTCATGTTCTAAAGGGGCGAGGAGGGGTTGGAGTTCCTAAATATCCTACTTGGTAGGATGGGGTAAAGGTGTTATAAGGAATGGGATACCGAGTCTCACCATCCGGTGTCCCACTCCCCGAAGACCCCTCACCAGGTGATCCTCCCAAATTAGTCCACCACCAGTGTTAGGGAGAATTCTCATTTCTGTGCTAATTCCCTTCAACCTCAGAGACCCCCCAACTATTTTGCTGGACTTTAGGACTTTTAGTTCTTATCCTGGAGTGAGTGAGTTCTTTTTTCTCACTCTGTCATGCATTTTGATTGATTTTGATTCTGTATTTACTTTGTTTTTGGAGTCTGACAAACTCCATAGGCATCTACTTTTTGTATTGTGACACACAGCACCTTCAGCACAGTGTCACAGAGAAGTCCTTTAGATTTCTCTGAAGGTTTAAATACTTTCTTGTGAGAACTACTGTTCCCAAGAATAGTAAATTGAAATTGACTTCACTTACCTTTTCTCTCTGTAGATTCAGCACACCCCATCTTTTGTGGAGTGCTGGAGGGTTACCTAGTAGACCCTTTTTCTAATTACACATGTAAAACATTTTATGTCACCCTCACTGACTTTAATGGCTGGTGGCACTGGTTTAATTTTCCTACCATTGTGCTTTTCTAACTCAGGCTGAATCCTCAGCTCCAGTATAGCACCCATGAGTATAGCGCGGCAAACAAGGTTTAACCCTTTTGTTCATTTTGCCTTTGGCGGTCTTCAGTACTGAAACCCGCCTCTGGCTTCAGTGTGTCTGGCAGGGCAGGAAGTGAGGGAGGTGCCCGTAATTCCCTGTCCTTAGTCTCCTTGGTTGCCTGAATGCACCCAGTACTGATTGGCTGGCTGGCTGTCCTTGCAGGACAGCCACCCTGCTGTGTGAGTGACAGACAAGCTGTGTATGAATGGGAGAAACCTGCATAAAAGGCAAGGCTTCTTGGACTGAAGACACTCTACCATTGGACGAAATATCCGACGAAGGAATCGTGAAGAGAAGCTTGCTGCATCCTCCTGGACCGTTGAACTGCCGGCTAAGCCTTGCTGCTGTGCTGAAACTCCTTTTCTGAACTGACTAGAGAAGCTCTGGAGAGGACGTCGTCTTCCCTTGGGTTAGTGGGACCAATTTACCCCAAGACCTTCCCCAACTGGCTGTACTTCTTTGCTGCTGCTGGAACCGAGCACTGGGGGTAGAGAAATATGTAGTCAAGTGCATCGTCTTTAACCTAGACGGAAGCTCCAGGAAGATCCTGAGCACCCTCTCGAAGCAGGACGACCCAAGCTCGAGTCACCTCACCAGGGTGCTGCACTCAAAAAGAGAAGGCAGCCCATCCAGTATCCAAGATCTGCGGTGGTGCCATTTGCCAGTAGCTGAAACCGTGAAGTGCCGCTGAACTGAAAAGAGCCTGTAGCTGCCACCGACCTTCGAACTGCAGTACAGGAGTCCTCCAGACGTCCTCCCTCTTGTCCCCATGACTGAGGCCTAGGAACACAGGGTCTGAAACTCTGCAACCAGGACAGAAGCCAGCTGGATTCTCTTCTTCTGACCTAAGGTACTGTTCTGACTAAGGGGTACTTACCTCTTTGTCTGTAGCTTGCATTATATCAATTGAGACTTGCAGTAGCTGCTTTTTCTAGAGTTGATCTCAGCTCTACCTTTCACAAGCCTAAAACAGCTTGTGGCCCAACAGTGATTTTCTACAAACCCTCTACCTTTGTGCAAGACCTTTGCTATCTAAGATGTGTCTCAGCTCCATAGACATAGTTCAAATTGACTTTGGCAGCCCTGGCTTCCTGCAGCCTCTTCTGACCTATTGACTGATTCCAACTGTCCCTCATAGATGGTAAATTGGTTTTTAACTAGTATTGCTGGGAAAGGTTTTATCTAGACTTCATTGGGAGATTGAAAAGTGCTCAGTTGCTCTGAGAACCAATCAACCCTTTTCCTTCCTAAACCGTTCCCTTTTCCACAACATCAGAATTTTACCAAGTACACAAGTCCTAGCACGTTAAGTCACTGCAGGTGTAGGAAGTGTGTATGAAGCATCTCTGAAGAGTATCTACTTGCTGAACTTGATTCTGAGAATATGTTATAAAGTGTATTTTTATTGTTGCACATTGCCCTTTTTAAAGAATGCTTATTTAAAACTGAAGGTTAAATAAATAATTATTTTGCTAGAAAACCTTGAGTCTAAATGTTATTTGGATGCTTGTAATTGTGGATTTCACTGCTAAAGCTCACATTTACCCCTCTTGAGATAAGTCTGGCTGATCAGTCACTCTACCAACGTGCGTACTACAGACCTATATCAATAGGTGGGTTACCTAATACCAAGAGGACAAGACTGGTGTAGACTCCCACAGGGTTACTGCATACAAGCTTGCCTAACACTGATGGCAGGCAGTGAGGATTTGTGTAGAGTGGTTACATTGAGTATTTGCTGTACTTGTTTCCAACTAAACTTGTAACATGCCAAATATGGATAACTTCAATGAGACAGCCCTGATTGTTCCGACAGTAGATCAACTGCAAGATATGGGCAAAACCAGGGGCATCCCTGTAAAAGGAAAGAAATGTGAATTGATGCAAGGTTGTTGAATCACCAAAGTTTGGGAAGTAGGACTGCAATACCTACTATCCCAAGTAATGTGGAAAATGATGATGAGGATGACACTTTAGAGTCTAACTCCAATCTGCAAGTCAGAGTCAGAGGAGGTAGAGGAGTCTCAAGATGAGAGCCCCTCTTTGCCACAGCCTGCCCCTTTGCCTCAGTCTATTTCCATTGGGACCCCACAAGGTCCAACATTAAGCCCAGAATATGTTTCTCTTGAAAGACAGATTAGAGTTGGAGTTCAAAAAGTTGAATGCTCAAGCTGAAGCCAACCATCAAGATATCAAACTCAGGGAGAGGGAAATGCAACATGAGATGGATATGAAAAGACTGTCCCTTGATTCTGTTTCCCTTCCAGGGTCCTCTAGGTCTGTAGTCCCAAGAGGCCTTGCCTTGGCTCAGGTCTAGTCTCCCCCTGAATGGCTGTGATGCTGTAATGGAGTTGGGTGCCACTGAGAGAAAGGATTTTGAATCAGTAAAGCTGGCATTAAAAGCCAGATTTGGGAAAACTCCTTCACGGTACCTTAAAAGGTTTAGGATCCTCAAACATACTGATGGTACCCCTTGGATTACCTGGATATGTGAGTGTTTAAAGAACTTAGATGGTTGGGTTAAGGGTTACAGAGTGAACACCTTTGGAGGAATGAGAAATCTGTTTTTGTTAAAATCTATTTTTGATGCCTGCTCTCCTGAGCTGAGAAAGCACATGACTGACTTTAAAAAGAGATTGAGCCCAAAAAGTTAGCACAGGCTGCTGACTTGTGGGTAGCCAATGGGGCCACTCACAAGAACCCTGGGGCAACTCAAAAAAGGATGAGGGGAAGCAGCACAAGAAAGAAGGAAAGGAGAATTCTAATTCCAACCATCCAAAAGAGGGCCACAAACATAGCAAGGATACATTCCATGGGAAACCTATTAAGTCTAGTGAAATCTCTGATGCCAAACCAGAGTGAGGTCAGCAGAAACCCCCATTCCAGAGAACATTTGGGAAATATTTTGTATGTGGGTTTACTGGTCATGTGAAAGAGAATTCCAGATGCAAGGGTAAACCTTCAATGGTCCACACCGCCTCCTTAGCCTTCATCCCGGAGGGAGAAGTTCCTGTGGCAAGTTGTAGCTTTCAATTACTGGCTGAAGACCCCATTGGAGTTCAAGCCAGCGTTTCTTTAGTGTCCCTGGGTCTGTGGGAACAACAGAATGTGAATGTGTACAACTCCATACCAGAAAACACAAAAGAATATTATTAAGGACATTGTACCTTTAAATGGTCAGGAGACCCCTGCCATTAGAGACATTGGGACAAGCATTACAGTGGTTGATGAAAGTTTTTTTCAAACCTGAGGATGTGGCTAAGGCACCCAAAGGTCCCACTAAACTTGCAGGAGGCCCAATCCAAATGGTTCCTATTCTGCCAACTCCCATTCAGTGCAATGATATGACTGTTAGAATACATGTCAGTGTACAGAATGAAGTGCCTGGGAGAGCCCTGTTGGGGAATGATTTTCAAACTCTTGGAGTTGTATCTAGTACCCGCAAGCCTCCCGGTAAAAGGAAGCAGAAGCAAACAAGATTGGCCAGAGAGGCAACCCTAGGGGGGTTGAGGAGATTCCTCTTACCCCCAGTCCACAGGAAGGCCACCCTTCTATTCCCAGGAAAAAGAAAGAGACAAAGGAGAAATATAAAGTCTCTGGGAGAGAAAGGTTTGAAACCTAAACCTGTTCACAGTACAAAGACATCCCCGAGAGGACAGTCCTAGATCACGCCAGTGGCCCTTTCCCCAGCTGAGGCTGAGTGGGAGGACCAACCAAACTCAGAAGAGTCAGCTACTGCTGAAAAACAGCTGGAAAAAAACCTTCCGTATGTTGGAGATCTGGATCCTAAAGACCATCCTAAGCTGCAAACTTTACATGCAGAAGGTGGACCCTCTAGGGCAGACTTCAGCAGAGGTCAAAGAGAGTTTCCC
The DNA here is from genome assembly GCF_040938575.1 of Ambystoma mexicanum. Lineage (NCBI taxonomy): Eukaryota > Metazoa > Chordata > Amphibia > Caudata > Ambystomatidae > Ambystoma > Ambystoma mexicanum. The sequence goes on along the minus strand of NC_090928.1, from coordinate 964,389,168 downwards.
TCTCTAGAAGGTCTTAACCAACAGACAGCTTCCCAGCTGGAAGGGCAAGAGTCAGGGAAGCATAGGCTTTACTGGGAGGATGGCCTCCTCTACAGTGAACCTACTAAGTCTACCCCCAGGAGACTACAGAAGACTTGTAGTGTCCCAGGAGGTGAGACAAAAGTTCTTACAGTTAGCCATGAGATCCCTCTAGCTGGCCACTTGAGTTTCAAGAAGACCAAAGAGACATTATCTCTGTATTTCTAATGTTCCAAGATGGGGGCTGATGTAGAACAGTTCTATAAGAGCTGCCACACTTGTCAGACTTCTGGCAAGAGTGGATCCAAGACTGTGGCACCTTTAGTGCCCCTCCCAGTGGTGGGAGCCCATTTTGAAAGGATGGGGATTGACATTGTTGGTCCCCTAGACCCTCTAACTTCTTCAGACAACCAATTTATATTGGTTGTGGTAGACCATGCTACCAGATATCCTGAAGCCATACCTATGAGAACTATTTCTGCTCAGGCAGGCTTGGTATCTTTAAAAGGGTAGGTTTTCCTAAGGAGGTCATCTCTGACAGGGGGACACATTTTATGTCTCACTACATGCAGACCATGTGGAAAGACTGTGGAGTGAGCTACACATTCTCAACAGCCTACCATCCCCACACCAATGGGTTGGTGGAGAGGTTTAAAAGAACTATGAAGAGCATGATTGGTGCTTTAGTGGAACCCCTTAGAAGAAAGTGGGACCTTCTACGCCCATGCATTCTCTTTGCTTATAGAGCAGTCCCTCAAGCAGGGGTTGGGGTCAGCCCCTTTGAACTGCTCTATGGTCATCCGGTTAGAGACTCTTTGGCCCGGATCAAGGAAGGGTTGCAGAGTGCTCCTTCCCTCAAGCCAGTGAGAGTCAGTGACTATGTGCTAAGCCTCAGGAAGAGGATGGCACTCATGATGACAGAAGCTTCTGATAACCTAAAGCAGGTTAGGCTCTGGTTAAGCTTTGGCATGACCTTAAGGCCAACATGGTGGTGTTCACTCCAGACCAGCTAGGTATGGTTATGGTACCTACAAGGCAGGGGGCCTTACAGGACAAATGGATTGGACCCTTCAAGGTTGTGGGTAAACGCAGAAGGGTCAATTATTTAGTGGACTTGGCCAATCCCAAGGAGGCCCCTAGGGTCTATCACACTAACCGTTTGAAGGCTTATGTTTCCAGACCAGAACTAGGAGCTTTGCTTCTAGCCTCTGATAAAAAGGAGGAGGAGAGTGAGCCTCTCCCTGATCTCCTCAGGGGACAACCCTCAGATGATAAAATTGAAGGAGTAAATCTCTCTTCAGATCAGACTCTGCAACATGGAGGAGTGCAAGGCTCTGTTAAATCAGTTTGCTTCCCTCTTTTCACCGACACCAGACTTAACCCCTTGGGGACAGCATGATATTCTCATTGGTGACAGTCTCCCTGTCAAAAGCAGGGGTTACAGAATGTCAGACCATGTAAGATCCCACATAAAGGAAGAGGTCAAGAAGATGCTTGATCTTGGGGTTATAGAGCCATCTACAAGTCCATGGGCTAGTCCAGTTGTACTAGTGCCAAAAGCAGGTACCAAGGAATTGAGATTCTGTGTGGACTATAGAGCTCTTAATGCAATCACCACAACTGATGCCCATCTTTTGCCCAGGACACATGAGCTGGTGGACAAACTTGGTTCAGCCAAGTTCCTCAGGACATTTGACCTGAACTAAGGCAATTGGCAAATAGCTCTGACAGACCATGCCAAGGAGAAAACTGTTTACTACCCCAGGAGGCCTCTACCAGTTTGAAGTTATGCCTTTTGGACTCAGAATTGCACCTGCTAAATTTCAGAGGATGTTGAATCAAGTTCTGAATGGGATGGAGGACGTCTGCATGGCATACTTGAATGACATTGCAGTGTTCAGCCCCACTTAGGAAGAGCAACTTCACCATCTAGGATATATTTTGCAGGCTCTTGAACAGGCCCATCCGACCATAAAGGCTAGTAAATGTCAAATTGGTCAGAGTAAAGTGGTCTAACTTGGATATGAGGTAGGAGGAGGTGAAATAAAGCCATTGACTAGCAAAGTACAAGCTGTACAAGACTGGGCCACCCCTACTACTCAGACCCAAGTGAGCGCCTTTCTATGTCTCACAGGATCCTACAGGAGAACTATGGGACCATAGTTTCTCCCCTGAAAGTGATCTCCTCACCCAAATTCCCCAAGAAGGTCAGGTGGAATGTGTCACACTTGCAGTCCGATCCGCATTACGCTACATGCGCTATCCCCGACTGAAGGAGCGAAGATTGCATAGAAACTGCCCCATTCTGGCAACTCTGGAGGTTGCTAGGGAAACTGAGGCCGTTCCCTGGAGGTCACGTTACAGAGCAGTTGACCTCAACGCTGCCCGTCAGTGGGTCGACACGCCTCCGCAATTCACGCTCTCATTCCAATAAAGGCGTTCATAACACCAGAGGTAGCGCTTCTGATTAGCGTTACTACTTCCTAGTGTTTACTGCCGTACCCTGTGTTTTCGACCTTGGATATCCGAATTTGACCATTCTCCTGCCTCACCCTTTGTTCTTTCCACAAGACCTGAGGAATGAATGCTGCTTCTGCAGTCTCCAGAACGCTGCAATTCTTGTGAAATCTGATACAGCCGAAGCCTCCAGCCCCAGCTCCCGCACCTGGTAAGGCTGAGACGTCATAATCTCCATCTGGGGTTTGTTCCCCACACTGAAAATCCTCTTTATAATTTACGCTAACTTGCCACTACAGAACCTATATTGGGAACCATCTGTGTTTATTCCAACAAACGCACTATTACATAAACTGCTTGCATTTGCTACTACAGGACTGTCATAAATCACCCAAGTATCTTATGTAGAAGGATACAGGTATAACCATAAAGGATACAATTGATAGGGCTCTTCTGGATCCTTGATGAGGCAAACGGCTTGAACGTAGTGAAGTCAAAATAGACCTTCCAAATGATACAACTCTCTGACTAATAAAACAGGCACAGAGATGGATCACTGGAAAGGGCATGGGAGAATCATTGGAAGTCAGCCTAGGATACAATAAAGTATAATGAGGAAGTGTCCCAACCTTAACTCTCACTAATAGCACAGCAATAGCAACTAGTACAACACTAACCTGTAGATTCTGATGACTGGGGCTCCGCCAACAAGTCTCTGAAGTAATCCAAATAAGGAAACAACGACAAAAAGGAGGGAAGGTTAGTAAGGGAAAACTTATCCCGAACGGCACAAGGCTCACGCTAGATACAGGGTTGGTGCACCACAGGATAGCGTCCAAAGTACTGTGCACAATCACCTTCTAAATAAGGTCGGCAGCACCTCCTTTCCCACGTAGAACAGAAATAAGGAGTAGAAATTCACCTTTTATCTCATCACAGGTGCCAGGGTTTAAATCAAAAGCGTAGCACAACTTGCGTGTGGAATTACACGTGCAATGGTACACACAGCCAAGAACAGCACGTTACAAGTTCAGGAACCCGCATGTGTTTTTACATGCGACAAACTTACATGCAGTCAGAAAAGCAGCAAGTTCAGAATTCAGGAACTTGCGTTTGTTTTTACGCGCAACAAACTGACACGCAGCCAGGAAAGCCGCACGTTCAGAGTTCAGGAACCCGCATGTGTTTTTACACACAACAAACTTACACGCATCCAGGAAAGCCGCACGTAAAGAGTTCAAGAACCTGCGTGTGTTTTTACACACAACAAAAGTACATGCAGCCAGGAAAGCTGCGCTTGAAAAGTTCAGGAAACCGCGTGGGGTTTTACACACGACAAGAGTACACGCAGACGGGACTGCCAGAACTCGCGTGTGCAGGAAAAGCCGTCTGTTGGTCGTCTAGTAGACGACTGCTGACGGTAGCGTGTAGAAAGATACACGTGAACAAGGGAAGCTGCCATAACCTCTTGGAAGCAGCTACAGGAGTTCGCGTGTGTAGGAAACAAGCACGAGGAAAGCCAAAAAAGTTGCTGAAGAGATGCGAGGACGCAGATCATAGTTTCAGCTACAAGCCGCCATGTTGGTTCAATCAGAAGCAGCGAGCGACGTCTCCACGCTGCTTTTGAACTTAATGCAGTAACACACGTGACAATCCCTAATCACGTGAATTCGACCATGTGAATAATGCAAACGTCGTTTTCCAGGCAAGATATCAAACAACCTCCATTTAGAATAGAAAGGCTTAGCAGTTCTATGGGCATAACCAGTTCTGTGTGAAGACAGTGTTCCAGGTCCCTAGGTAATTTGCCTGCCATGCATGACAAGGACCTGTATTGGGAATCACTTGTGCAATCAAACGAACGCTCTGCTGCATACATTGCACCGTCCCGACTCTAGTAGCGGCCCTCGTTCCGTCCGGGGAGTTCCCTGTACTAACCTTCCCCTTTTCTTATTTTGTCCCATCATTGTTTCTGTACTTTGTGGATTCATTAAACTACAGAGGGTAAGATTATTGTTCTTTCTCCCAACACCTCCCTGCATTTACATCATCCTGGCCCCCTAGCTAATGTTCACTATTCCATTCTTCTGTAGGTTCAACTAGTCAATCCCCACCAGTATAGTTGTCCAATTAGTAGACCTGTGTTTAATTTTGCCTTTGTGTCCACTCAGTGCTAACCATCTGCACTTTTATTTACAGCTTGGTGTAGCGGTGTGGGTGCCCCCACTCTATTGGGTGATTTACCGTCTTAGCTGTTTTCATATAGATACAGCAGGAAGGTCTATTGCCAAAAAGAGTTCCCTCAGTGAGAGGGGGCCCGGTCTGGTTAATTCCCCTATTTTTTTTTTTCAATAGTGGCCGAAGTTCTGGAATCTTGAACAGCTCTCGTATTGTTCTGAGCCAACACCCCGGGCCTGCCTGCATGGTGGTGAGTAACAGAATGAGGGGCGCACTATGGCTTTTCAAGGACTGAAGAAAGCCCTTTGTCAAGGTCCAGTCTTGAGAGCTCCTGACTACAGCCAACCCTTCATTGTACAGACAGATGTTTCTAATAAGGTGATGGGTGCAGTTTTGAGTCAGCTGGATGAGAAAGGCAGGGAAAACCGTATCTGCTTCATCAGTAGGAAACTGAAAGACCGTGAGACAAGGTGGGCAACTATTGAACGTGAATGTTTTGCCATTGTGTGATCTCTGAAGAAGTTTAGGCCATACTTGTATGGTTCTAGTTTTGTTATTCAGACATACCACCAACCATTGAGATGGTTAATGCAGATGAAGGGGGAGTATTCTCATTTCTGTGCTAATTCCCTTCAACCTTAGAGACCCGGAGCTCTTTGCTGGACATGAAGACTTTTCATTTTTATCCTGGAATGAGTGAGACCTTTTTTCTCAATCTCTCATGCATTTGGATCGGATTTGGATTCTGTATTTCCTTTGGTTTTGGAGTCTGACAAACTCCATAGGCATCTACTTTTTGTATGGTGACACACAGAAACTTCAGTGCAGTGTCACAGAGAGATCCTTTAGATTTCTCTGAGGGTGTAAATACCTTTTCTTGTGGGAACTACTGTTCCCATGAATAGTAAAGTGAAATTGACTTTACTTACCTTTTCTCTCTGTAGATACAGCACACCCCATCCTATGTGGAGTGCTGGGGGGTTACTTAGTAGCCCCCTTTTCTACTTACACATGTATCATTTTTTATGTTACCCTCACTACTTTTAATGGCTGGTGGCAGTGGTTTAATTTTCCTACCATTGTGCTTTTCTATCGCAGGCTGAATCCTCAGCTGCAGTATAGCACCCATGGGTGACCATTGTGTCAAAATGGCGTGGTCTTCTTTTTTTGCTATTTCTTCTTAGTGGGATCTCTCTTGGGTTTTACTCTGCGCATCAAACCAGGTTTAACCCTTTTGTTCATTTTGCTTTTGGCAGGCTTCAATACTGAAACTCGCCTCTGGCTCCAGTGTGTCTGGCAGGGCAGGAAGCGAGGGAGGTGCCCGAAACTCCCTGTTCTTAGTCTCCTTGGTTACCTGAATGCACTCAAGGACAGCCACCCTATTGTGCGAGTGACAGCTAGGTTGTGCATGAATGGAAGAAACCTGCATAAAAGGCGAGACGTCTTGGACAGAAGACAGAGTCGACCACTGGACGAAACATCTGACGAAGGATTTGTGAAGAGAAGCTTGCTGCATCCTCCTGGACCGTTGAACTGCCCAGTGAAGCCCTGCTACTGTGCAGAAACTCCTTTTCCGAATTGACTAGAAAAGCTACGGAGAGACTTCTTCCCTTGGGTAAGCGGGGCCAACTCACCCCAAGACTAACTTTGCTGGAAAACCTTCCCCAACTGGCTGTACTTCTTTGCTGCTGCAGGAACCGAGTGCCAGGGGTCAAGAAAGCTGTAGTCGAGTACATCGTCTTGAAGCCAGACCAAAGCTCCAGGAAGATCCGGAGGACCCTCCCGAAACAGGATGACCCAAGCTCGAGCCACCTCACCAGAGTGCTGGACTCAAGGAGCAAAGGAAGCCCATCCAGTGTCCAAGATCCGCGGTGGTGCTATTTGCCGGTAGCTGAAACCGCAAAGTGCCGCTGAACTGAAAAGAGCCTGTAGCTGCCGCCAACCTTCAAACTGCAGTCCAGGAGTCCTTCAGACGTCCTCCCTCTTGTCCCCACAACTGAGGCCCAGGAACACAGGATCTGCAACTCTGCAACCAGGACAGATGCGAGCTGGATCCTCTTCTTCTAACCTAAGGTACTGTTCTGACTAAGGGGTCTTTACCTCTTTGTCTGTAGCTTGCATTATCTCACTTGATAAGCAGTAGCTGCTTTTTCTAGAGTTGATCTCAGCTCTACCTTTCACAAGCCTAAACAACTTTGGCCCAACAGTGATTTTCTACAAACTCTCTAACTTTGTGCAAGACTTTGTGCTATGAAGCATTCTCTTGTGCATCCTCTTCTCAAGAAACTCACAGCTGATTCCAAACTCCTGGAAAAGCTGCTCATCTCGCAGCTTAACCTTCACTCTGATTCTGCTGGCTATCTCCACGACCATCAGTCTGGCTTTAGAGCAGCCAGAAGCACGGAAACCGCTCTCCTGAACATCTGTGAAGATCTGCTCTCCAACCTCGACTAACATTCCCTCTGTCCTCATCCTACTCGATCTCTCTTCTGCCTTTGACATGGTCAACCATACCATCCTCCTCAACCGTCTCTGTGATGACCTGGGTATCACTAATCAGGCCCTTGCCTGGTTGACCTCTTTCCCATCTGATCGACCCTTCCAGGTCCACCTTGGGTCCTTCCTTTTATCTATCTCCCTTTCTACCTGCGGTGTTCCCCAGGGGTCTAACCGCTCACCCTGGCTCTTCAACCAATACCGGGCAACTCTCGCCCACCGCATTACCATTTTCGGCTCCAATTTCCAGTGCTATGCTGACGACACTCAACTCATTTTCAGGCTTCCCTCTGCCACCTCCTCTCCTTCTCTCATTTCTGATTGCCTATGTGGCATTCAGGATTGGCGTGCCACCAATAAACTCTGCCTGAATGGCAGCAAGACAGAGATCCTCCTCATCGGCACACCTTCAACCTCCTTTCCCTTCACTCTCTGGCCTGCCTCCCTTGGCCATCCTCCTACCCCCAGCTGTGAGGCGAAGAACCTCAGGGTCATCTTTGATTCCACGCTTTCCTTCTCTGCCCACATCTCTGATGTCTCTAAAAAGTCAAACTTCCTACTGCACTGCCTCAGAGGTACTCTGCCTTTCCTCTCTTTCCCGCAGAAGCTCACTGTCTCCCGAGTCCTGGTTCTCTCTAGGTTGGACTATTGTAACAGCCTCTTTCTAAATCTACCTGCCTCTACCCTTTGCCCTTTGCAACTTATCCAGAACAGGACTGCGAGACTTGTCCTTCGCCTCAAGCCCTGAAATCGTATCTCTACAGCCCTGAAATCTCTCCACTGGCTTCCAGTGGATGCAAGGATTGAAGTAAAAACTCTTTCCATGGTTCACAAGGCTTTCTGGGGCCTGGGTCCAAAATACCTTCAGCTGTCCCTCTGTAAATACCTCCGCTCTCGAGCACTTCGCTCCTCTAACTCCTTCAGGGTCAGTCATTTTTCAAAGAAACGAGCTGGAGGTAGATATCGGTCTTCGGCTGGGGCCTCCCTCTGGAACAGCCTCCCTGCCACTCTGAAACTTGAGGAGAACCATCTCCGGTTCCGGAAGCACCTCAACACCTTCCTCTTTGCTTCTGCCTTCGCCCCTCCTCTCCTCTGCTGATCTTCTCTCTCTTGGCACCGTGCACCTGGCCTACCCTCTGACTTCTCGGGAGGATAGCTCAGGGGCAACATGCCCGCCTTGGAAACAAGACGACACAGAGCAACACAGGTTCGATCCCCAGGTCTGCGCTTAGAAACCTCTGGGTATTAAGCACATATCAGGTACCTGCTCCCCCTGCCACCCACCCGCACTGCCTCCTGGCAATCCCTTGCACTGGGGTCTGTATCTGTAACCATTCAGTCCTCCTTTTTTTTCCTGCACTTAAAAGACACACCCTGTCTGTTGCCTTAAACCCAGCACTTGCCACATGCTTGCTGCACTACCACTGTTTGTTGCTTTTTATTATTTATTTTCTATCTGTTTTTCCTTTACTCAGCACTTTCCCCTTCTCCCCCCTTCCATGCTCTTTTCCCCTTTCCCTCTCCCAGGCACTTGCGCGTTCTCAATGTCACTGGACCTAGTAAGAATGTTGTTTTTGTTCTCCCTTGTTCCCCTCCCTTGCCTTGTCACGCTCTGAAACGCTAGTGTACGAGCGTGATACAAATAAAATATCAATATCAATATCTAAGAAGTGCCTCAGCTCCATAGACATTGTTCAAATTGGCTTTGGTTGTCCTGGCTCCCTGCAGACTCTTCTGACCCATTGACTTTGATTCTAACTGTCCCTCATAGGTGGTACATTGTTTATTTTTTTAAAACGTTTTTTTATTAGGTTTCTTTGCACCATATATATAATAAAATCTTGAAGTCCCCAACATCCAGTTTCCCTCCCTCTTTCCGGAAGGTGTCTCTGTGCCTATCTGGAGGCCTCCACCAGCATCCTTGTAGCCTCTACTTAAACATATCGAGAATCCTTATTTTATGTGGGCACCATTGTTCCATGTAATCTCCCTGTAGATAGTTTAGGGTTGTGCCCCAGTCCATTAGAAATTTCTGGCGTTCGCCCTGGATGTTATAGGTGATTCGTTCCATTGCTATATGTGCCCGCACTCTCTGAATCCATTCGTACGTTGTCGGTGGGGAACTCTGTTTCAATTTTTGGGCAATTGCCAGCCATGCTGCTATCAGGAGCATACATGCCAACCCTCCCGATTTAGGCGGGAGACTCCCGATTTTCTAGTGAAAAATACTGCTATTTTTCACGTTTTCCCGCCTAAAATAATTACTTCCCCAATGCATTTCTATGGCGAAATTGTTTTCTCCCGATTTCGCTGTAGAAATCTCCCTCTCAGCTGCTTCGGATTGTTGGCATGTATGCAGGAGTCTTATGAAATTCTGTCTCTGTGTCTTTGATATTGCCTTCTCTCGGGGGTCCCTGAGCCCACACAGCCACACTTCTTCCCCCAGTCCCGCCGTCCCCACTATCATCTCCTGTGGGTTTTGACTACCCCCCCCAGAACTGCTGTATCGCCGAGCAGTCCCACCAAATGAGTCTCCAATCCCCCACCCCGCCACATTCCCTTCAGCATTTATTCAATGTTGTTATGTACATAGTGTGGAGCCTCTCCGGGGTGTAGTGCCAATGTACTAATACCTTCGTCCACATTTCCCTGGTCTGAATTGCTCTTGTGAGTTTGGGAATCGCCTCCCATATATGTTCCCAGTGTTCTTTTGAATATGTCCCCCCCCACCAGAGTTTTTTCTCATCTTTGCATGTATAACGACTTGACGACTTCTTTCTGTGCGTTTAGGCATTTATATGTGGTCGAGATGAACTTCTTAGTGCCTGTGTGGGTTGTGATGTATGTTTCGAACAGGGTGAGTCTCCTAGTCGCTGCTTGTTTGATTCGTGGGGATTGAAGCCAATGGTGTAGCTGTTCATATTTATATCCATCTTTGGAAGATAGTCCAAGCTGTGCTACGCATTCTTCAAATGACCTTATTTCTTGGGCCTGGTAAATGTCTTCTATCTTATCGCAGCCCGCCTCTTCCCATTTTTGGAATGTACTCTTTTCCATTCCCGGTGGGAATTCTGGATTAACATCGGCATGAATGGGGCTGGATCCTTCGTTAGTGTCTCTTTTTTAGAGGTCTTGTCCCATATACCTAGTACCATTTTCATTACCTCGCTAATTTGAACATTGGGGTGTCTGTATTGTTTCCCTCCCCAAAAGAGATGACGGAGATGGATTGTTGCTACCGCCTTATCTTGGGAGGCCGATATTTTCTGTGACCCTCCTGGAATCCACTCTTTAAGCACCCAGAATTGGGCGGCTTCATAGTATTTACAGAAATGTGGGAGTGCACATCTGCTGTTCTGTTTCGGAGCAGTAAGGACTGTTTTAGACACCCGAGGGGTCTTTTTCTTCCAAATATACGCCGTAATAATTTTGGTCAGAGCTTTAAAATCAGAAGCAGGGACTTTAATTGGTAATGCCTGGAACAGATACATGACTCGGGGTAGGATGGTCATTTTGACCGCTGTGATGCAGCCCCACCATGACGTTGACAGGGGATTCCATCTCTCCACATCTTGTTTGATCTTTTCTAATTGTTGGGGGTAGTTTTCGCCATATAATTTATCTATCCCTCCTGTAAGTGTAACTCCCAGGTATTTAACCCCTTTGTCTGCCACCTTTAGCTGAAGTGCTGTGGCTTGATGTTGGATGGGCACCCTATTTCCTGCCAATATAAGTATTTCTGAATTTTGTCTATTAATTTTTAGCCCCGAGATCGCTCCAAACGTCTCAACCTCATGTATTAGGAGCGGTAGGGTATTTTCCAGGTCCCCCAGTACCACTAGCATGTCGTCCGCGTATGCTGCTATTTTGTGGGTATGACCAATGCTTTTTCTGCGTCGAGGGCTAATAGTATTGCCGGTGATTGCGTGATCCCTGTCTTTTCTACCAGGTGGATTATTCTCCTTATATTGTCATGGATCTGTCTGTTGGGGATAAATCCCGACTGGTCCTGGTGGATCAGTTTCGTAAGGACTTATTTATTTGAATTTATAAAGCGCACTACAGCCCACAGGCATCGAGGCGCTATGAAGGACATGTATAGAGGCTTGATTCAGGGTTACATGAACGTGGCCCAAAAAGTTATTTATGACAGTCTATTGGTTAAAATTTCCGTAAACAATTTCGCATCTAGATTGATAAGCGCAATCGGGCGGTTGGAGCTGGGTAACATGGGTTCTTCCCCCGTTTGTGGAAAACTAGTAATTTAGCCTTGTTCATGGATTGGGTTGTGATGCCTCTTTCTTTGAAGCTGTTGAATTGCTCTGTGAGGACTGAGGACAGAATGTCTATATATGTTTTGTAGAATGGTGCAGTGGATCCGTTCGGGCCTGGGGCTTTGTTCATGGGGAGTTTGCGAATAGCTTTCTTTACCTCCTCTGTTATTACCCCACCTAGGTATTGTTTTTCCTCTTTCGAAATTGTCGGGAGGGGGATATTGTCCAAGTATGTTCCCTGATCCTCCCCGTTAGGGTGGTCTGAGGTATGCAAGTTCTGATACATTTCTTTTTAAAGATGTTCCCTATGTCTCCCGTTTGGGTTTTAATTTGCCCATTGTCATCTACAAGACCTTTCACGATTTGCTTTGCATGTTTCCCTATGAGTTGCCTTGCTAAGAGTTTGTCTGCTTTGTTCGCCTTTATATAATAGTAATGTCTCAGATGTAGCAGTTTACTCTTCGCCCTTTTTGTGCGAATGGCATCTAGCTGGCCTTGGACATGTCTCAGTGCTTTCTTTAATTTAGTCGACTGCTTCTGGACCAACTCTCTTTGTATCTCTGTCAGTTTCTCCTCTAGCTCCCTTTCCCATTGGCAGTTGTTTGTCCCTCTTTGCTTTGAGTGCTATGAGATGTCCCCTAGTTACCACTTTAAATGCCTCCCATAGCGTCTCCCTGGAGGTCTGGTGGTGAGATAGCGAGAGTTCCACCCACAGTGGGGCATAATCTGAAAGTGAAATTGCTCCTATCTCCGTGTCAGACCTTCCCCATGAGCTCTGCATAGACCCAGACATAGTCTATTCTAGACATTGGGCCTCATCACGACTTTGGTGGTAACCCTTAAATCCGGCGGTCGCGCTATTACCGCCAGATTTAAGGGTCTGCCAAATCAGGACTTCGGCGGATTTCGCCCCAGCTCTTGGCTGGGGGGAAATCCGCCGAAAATTCGCGCTATTACCGCCGGCGGGAAATCCGCCGGTGGTAAGAGCGCACATTTTCCCCATTGAGCCCAATGGGGAATGGGGCATTCCCGAATGGGCTCAATGTGGAATGGGGAATTACATTACCGCCGAACTCGTGATCCGGTGGTAGGGCTAATACCGCCGGCTTTAACACTAAAGTCGTGATCAGGCCCATTGTGTTGTGGAAGTGTGAAAAGTTTGTGTAGCCCGTTTGCACCCCTTTGAGGCTCCGCCAAACATCTTCTAATGCTTGGTGTCCCATTTTAGCTCGCAAGGCTGTGGAAGGTGTTCCCTGTTCTTGTGATCTGGTGCCAGACCTATCTAGGTTGGGGTTCCATGCAATGTTAAAGTTTCCCCCTAATACCACCTCCCCCGTGGCAAATCTTTCAAGTTTATCCAGGATATCCCTAATGAAGCCATTCCATCCCGAATTTGGGGCGTATATCGCCGCCAACGTCAGGGGATTATCCTCTATACGGTGTTCACAAAGAGGTATCTCCCTTGTTAGTCTGCGTGCGTGTTGTGGATTTGTATGAGTAAAGAGTTATGAAAAGCAATCAGGACTCCTGCCCTTTTCTCTTGTTCATTTGCCTGGAAGATTTGGTTGTATCCTTTCAGTCGCACCATCCCGTTTTGCTTATCTTTTATGTGTGTGTCTTGAAGCATTATGACTTCATATTTGCTTTTTTGTAGGAAGTGTTCCACCTTCTTTCTCTTTACTGCAGAGTTCAGACTTCGGACATTATATGTGAGCACTTTTATCCCCATTCGTTTGTGGATTGGGAGTGCTCTATTGTTATGTCTCGGCCTCTTGCTTCTGAGGTCCGTTTCCTTCCGGATCCCCTCCCCCTTACAAAACTGTGCAACCCCCAACCTGCATAACTCCCCACCCCCATAACTGCTCCGAGGAGGGCTCAGGGACCTATGATCGCTCAGGCGTGGAGCCCTGCGCGGCATGCCCTCTACACAATCAGAGATAACTTTGTGGGGAGTCCTAAACCCCACAATGATTCCTCTAATGGTGCCCGAGAAGGGTGCCCCCCTCCCCTCCCGTCACCTGATGAGCGGCCTCTCGCTCCATATGTGAATTGAAGTTTTCGGGGTGGTGGACTTTGGCTGGGGTTGAGTTTCTGTCCTGTAAGCCAAGTCTACCGGGGTTCTTGTATCTTCTACTTCTTTCTACTTGGGCGTCTTGTCCTTCTGTTTATCGTCTTGCATTCCCATGGGGTCTTACGCATGCCTGTCCCTTCACTGCAGTGACCCTAGTGATCACCTTCCTGTTCTTCTATGTTCAGTAATTGTATGCCCTCCTCACATGTTATTCTAACACGAGAATTAATAGCCAAACAAATCAGATACAAGCAGACATTTCCCTTCGGACTGCTCCTCACATGTTATTCTGTGTTGGTCTGTGTTCGGTGTTTGTTCCCCTTCCATGTGAAGAGCAGTTCGAAGGGAAATGTCCACTTGTATCTGATTTGTTTGGCTATTAATTCTCGTGTTACTGGTCCCATTGCTCGCCGTATCTGCAGCGTCGACTGCGCCAGGTCTTGGTATAGGTATATGTCCACTCCGTTCATCCGAATATGATCCATTGACCTGGCTTTACGTATGATCTGCTTCTTCTGAGAGTAGGACGTGAGAGCTACCAGTACATCTCGAGGGCGGATTCCCGGTTCTCCTGTACTCCACGCTCATACCCGGTGTATCCTGTCTATAGGGACCTCTGTTTCTTCTTCTGTAGCTAGGATATCCTTGAAGACCTGTTGTCCTGGATCCTTTAGACCCTTGTCCTCTACTGACTCCACCATATTTTTTATTCTGATAGTCGATCTCCGGGAGCGGTTGGAGTTCGAGATTGTGGGTCAAGCGGACCAGGTGTTCCTGCGTTTCTGTGCTTTGGTGTGTCTCCTACTCTATATTTTGCACTATTTTCTCCAGGATGTCTGTTCTTTCCCCCAAGTTCATCACCTCTGTTTTTAGTTCTTGTACTGCCATTTTTATTTCGCTATTCATAGACTCAAATTAAGTGTGCATCGAGGTCATGAGCTGTGTCTGGAAATCTGCAAACCATGCCTTCATGTCTTCCTTTGTGGCCATCTCTGCCGAAGCGGTGGCTTGGTCGGTCTTTAGGCGTTGGTCTCTGTGTGCTGTTCCTTTTGCTTGTGTCGCGGTGTCTGAACCACAGAGTTGAACTAGATTTGGTTCCTGCCTGTTTTGAGGTGTCTGTGGCGGAGGTTGCGGTTGTCTACCCCTGGATTTTGCCATGTGTGCCTACCACGTTGATGCTGTTAGCTTGTGGAGGTGAATCTCTGCGGGCCCCGTTCTTGTTGGTGCTTTCGCTGGTGTGGGCTGCCTCCCTTTGATATGTCGTTGGACCCATCTTCTGAGGGCGGTGTGCGACTATGGGGGTCTCTGGGTTGGTGTGCTCCTCTGAGTAGCTCCCAGATTGTGCCTGCCTTCCTCTGTGTTCATGGGATGGCCTGGGGATATCGTCTCATCCGTTTCCCGCGGGGACTCTCGACTGTGATGGCGCCATCACCCTCTCAGTTTGTTGCTGTAATGTGGGTGGGAGCCTATTTGTGTCTACTCTCCCTTCCTCTGAATGACCACTGGCAACATAGGTCCCTCTTTTCTTGTTTTCAGGCTCCCGTCTTTGCCTTTGCCCCCAGCGGGGGTTGTTTCTTTCACCCTATGGGTGCTTCTTGGGGCTTGTATGGTTGGCCTCTATTCGTTTCAGGCCCATGCGTCGTGGTGATTAACCCGTATCTTCCGGGCCTCCGTGGGTTTCCCCTTCTTATGTGGGGCGCAGTGTCTGGTGGGGTCAGCTCATGTGTTTGCCCCCTTGCTTTGCCGTCCTTGTAGATTGCTTGTCATTGACCACTTGCTTTCCAAATTCCGTTATTGATGAGTTGGGGGGGAGCTCACGGCACAGTGGGGGGGGCTTCTGACCGTGATCTTATTGACTTTCCTTGCTGGCTGGCGAGCCCGCTCCGTGGGTGCTTTCTCCCCTTCCCCTCCTCTTCATGGAAGTGAGCGTCTGGGATGGGTCAGGGGTGTCCTCTTCATCCGCCTGTTTCCCTTCTCCGCAACTGCTTTCTCCCGCTGCCGAAGGGGACCGCTTTCAATGTTCCACGGCTGCCTTTCCGCCGAACTGCGGCGTCCGCAGGGGATATGTCCACTGAGCAACCCGGGTACAGTCCCCCCACAGTGGGTTCACACTGGAGGTTCACCTTGATGTACGTCGTGCGGGTGCCACCTGCCGCTTTGTGGGCAAAGCCCTCCTTTGTGGATGTTACCCTTTAGTTCGGTGCGGAGGCCGGGTCTTTCCCTCACTTTCTCTCCGAGGACCTCCCGGACCCTTATCTTCACCTTATCATACTGCTGTTTCGGTCCGCCCTCTCCGTACTTCTCCACCTGCTCCCTGGCTGGGTTACGAGCTTATGGAGTTTGAAGTCTGCTTCATTAAGGTTCTTTTTTTGTTGCGGCCCGGGAGGGGAGGCGGAGCGGCGCTCAGGCACCTCTTCCCCCCTGCAGCCGCATTCTTTGAATCCCGGTACAATGGTTTTTAACTAGTATTGCTCAGAAAGGTTTTATCTAGACTTCATTGGGAGATTGAAAAGTGCTTACATGCTCTGAGAACCTGTTAACCTTTTTCCGTCCTTATCCTTTCCCGTTTCCACAACCTCAGAATTCTACCAAGTACAAAAGTGATATATAAATGCCGATACTGTCCTAGTAATTGAAGTCACCTCAGGGTGTAGGAAGTGTGTATGAAGCATCTCTAAAGAGTATCTACTTGCTTATCTTGATTCTGAGAACATGTTATGTAGTGTATTTTTATTGTTGCTCATTGCCCTTTTTTAAGAATGCTTATTTAAAACTGACCATAAAATAATTATTTTACTAGAAAACCTCGAGTGTAGGTGTTATTTGGATACTTGTAATTGTGAATTTTGATGCTACAGGTCTACAGCTCACATTTATCCTTCTTGAGATAAGTCTGGATGCTCAGTTACGCTACCAACTTGTGTAGTGCAGACCTATACCAATAGGTGGGCTACCTAATACAAAGAGGACAAGACTGGTATAGACTCCCACAGGGTTACTGCATGCAAGCTTGCCTAACACCCAGGAACTGGATCTAAAAGCGATGGCCGTGTCCTGGCCACCTGGATGACAGATCCCCGGGGACTAGTGGGTGAGACACCTTCTGGTTTCTCACAGGTCTCTCATGAATGCTGAAACTACTTTATTAACAGTTCTCTGTGATTTCTCAATTTTACTATTAAATGTAGTGGTCCATCTCAATTTTTGCCTGCGAGTCAAATTGGAAAAGATAAAGATGGTGTGAGGAAATAGTGCCATTATTTTTCCCATGTCTTGTTTGATCAATAAAGTAAGGGACACACCTCATACATTCACCAAATCATTGCCTCTACAACGAATTGGTAAGATTTGGGCTGCCCTGTACTTCTCAGACTTTACAATTTTGGAAAAACTTGGAACCAACGCATTCCCCCTCAATCCAAACCATTTAATTGTAAAATCTCTCAAACCTAGCTCCATGTTAATATTTAATTTCTCACAAAAAGTAATCAAAACAGCCAACTGTCTCCGATCAGCCACACAGTTTTCAAACCAGCCATGATATCTGCAGTCATTCTCTGTTTCCAGGAAATTGATCCCTGTTTGAATTCCTAGTAGTTTGTATGAGCAGGGGTCTTATGACGTGTGTGTTTGAGACTGTAATTGGTTGATGGTACTGTTCCAATTATCTGCGGCTATACAGTAGCCACTCAGTGTGCAGCGTTGCTACCCGCGGGTAGATGGGGCACCCTGTGCAGCCACTGCTATATTCTGGCAAATGGCACTTTGTGCGTTTATGGGCGTGTGCTATCCGCGGCTATCTGACATTTTGGGTGTAGTAGGATCATGGATGCATGGAGTGTTTTGGGGGATTGGGAGAGACCTGGGGAGTGGAGGAGGAACATGGGGAGTCGAGGGGGGTGGGGGTGGTTATTTATGTTGGGCACACGTGTTTGGAGGAGTGGAAATACATGTTTGTATTCATATTTTTTTTTCAGAATAGAAGTGGACAACAGCAAATGGCCATGAATGGCTTTTCCATAACTGTGTCTATTGAAAAGCGTGTGCGTAGGCGCATCAATGCTTTTCATCACTTTATTGGTTCTACGCATAGTCACGGTTATATTTAAAGCTGCGTCTTAAACTATAAATTGTCTGTGCAATAATCATATATTTATGTGGATGATACATTTCAGAATTTTATTTGTGTGTGTTATTTGATCTGCTTAGGTGTTCCCATAATCATTTAAAGGTGAATTTAGTTTGGTTTTGGGCTTGTAGAAAAATATACGTGTAGCCGCGGATACAAAGCAAGGTCTGCAGCCGCATCAAATAGTCATGGCTATGATAGAGGCTGGATGGGAAAAAATTGATTTCTGTGAGTTTTATTGTTTGTTATTAGTTTTTTCGTATTAATTTTGGAAAGTATAAAAGCCACCATTTTCTGCCGTTTTATCCTTTTGATTCCAGAACTCTCACTGTGCCCATGGCAGGAGTGTGGCTGATGTGAAAGTAAGTGTTAATAAATATTTACATGTTTGAAGGTTTATTTGCAGTGTTGTGTGTGTTAGTTATATTAATTACTGTTAACAGATGATGTTTATTATCATTTTTTTCATCTGCTCCGTTAGTGTGGCAAGTATTTTTTAGTGTATTTTTCAACTTTCACTAACATGGACCTACAAAATTTGATTTGTCTATCAATGGCATTTATATGTAGGCATTTCGTTTTTGTATTCACGTTACTGAGGTTGAAGTGTTATTTGATTAGGTAGGGAAAGGGTTGAACCGGTTATTGGGGTAGTGTGATAGCTGATTGAATTGAAAAGGTACATAGGTGCATTCCAAAGAGCAAAAGGGGATAACAGAGGACTTATGCAATTTGATACAAACTTTGTAAATCACAGAAATACATCCCGAGAAGCAATTATCCAAGTTGATATGAACTTTGTGAATAAACCTATGTGGGACACTACCTGACAGGAGAGTACACCAGGTCTGTCCAAGTGGACAATAGGAGAAGGACGGACAGAGATCCCACAGAAGCAGGAGAACGGGTTCTGGGACCCATATGAGAGCGGGAATCCCTATCAATGGGGGCCCATGTGGAAATGGGAAAAACCCATCAAAGAAGTCACATCAGTATGAAGGTATCTATAAACAGTGGGCTTAAGCCCAGAAGGAGTCCTGGAGACCCTGAGAAAGTATGAAAGGATCTGGAACTCAAAGAAAAGAGAAACAAACAACAGAGCAAACGTTTTGGAACACAACACTAGATAATCATGTCTGGCAGGATAGTGAACCAGACTTGCTACCCGATTGGTGATTTCAACATTGAGTTAGTTGGTAAAGTCTACGGTCAGGTCTGGCAGATTAGTGAACCAGGCCTGATAAAAGATTGAGGAACTGTATTTTGTTTCCCAGAGAGGATTCTTCCAGAAGATTGGGAGAACTGTATTTAGTTTAAGTTGGATTGAACATTCAAGAATTGGACATCGAAACTAAATATTCTTTCACAAAAACTGAGTCTTGGAGTCTATATCCAGAAAACACACAGTTTTCTTTAGTTAGTTTAAAAGTGTAAGGTACGTAATAGGTTTAGACACAGGACGGTGGACATTCTACTTCACTGACGGAGTCCTTAGTATTTTTGTTGAGGTAGGACAACCCCTCATAGTAATAGGGCAAGATAGGCTTTTCTTTTACTGTTATTAATACAGGCCTATGTCAACGAATATGCCACCCCTGTGTCAGACTCGTACTTCTGCACCCTTACAGTAAGATTACTTGTTAACCAAAAACACAATAAAACCATTTGTTTAAAAAAAAGATACAGGTAATTGCATTTCATGAAGGATAATCTGCTAATCATATCTCCCTTTCATGAGCTTCATGCCCAAAGCATAGTGTACGCCTGTGCTCTACTGGATCAGTATCTTCATGTGCAAGGCCTGCTTTCCAGTGGCACAGAGCAGGTTCAGGGGTGACATTTGACAGCTGGTGTCTACACCCCTGTTCCAAAACCACATAACTATGAAAGTCACTATCCCAGTGGCAGTTCTAAACTTTAAATATAAGCTAAACCTAAGATTAAAGGTATGGTGACTAGTATCTTTCATACTTATTAAAGCCTTATATAAAAAATGACATTGCACATATGTCTGCCCCGTGAGCCCAGCTTTGCTGTGGAAGGGTTATGTGCATTTCCACCAGCCTGGCTGTCTCTGCTGTTCCCACCAAGAATGTAGCCATGGGGTGTGTCTTTCTTGAATCCATTTCTAGGTAGGGTAACACCTCTGCCCAGTTAGGTAGCCTCCCAGCAGGACTTTGCCTGTTAAATGGCTCATCCATCCAAAAAGGACTAGCCTCGCACCAGGGTGATGCATACCAAAAGGGCCTTTGATGCTACTGAAAAGAGATGGGGGCTGGGTGAGTGTAGACAGAGGGAGCTCAGTCTAGTGGGAGGAAAAGTCCACCATCTTGTTTACCCTCCATCAATATCCTTCCTTCCTGTCCCATCCACTTCCTTTAGCACAAAGCACTTTGGGTGTGATGTCAGAAGGCAAAGAGCACTTGTTCCAAGAACAGAGATTGGACCCCTTAAAGTAGGCTTGCTTTATTCCAATCACCAGTGGACTGAGATTGGACCCCTTAAAGTAAGCTTGCTTTATTTCAATCACCAGTGGACATTTGCCTTTAAAATAAGGGGTCTTCCACTTCTTCTTTGATTCACTTTGGAGCAAGCACCTAAGGATGAATTAATTGGTCATCTGCTGGGAGAATTGACTTTCCAAAGCCCTCTGTCTGAGGTGAAGACTGACTTTTGAAGACAGAGGCAAGTTCTGCTCTCTAAATATCCAAAGCGCTCAATGGGGGGTGATCTGCTGCTGGCGCAAGACCTGCCT
The DNA here is from genome assembly GCF_040938575.1 of Ambystoma mexicanum. Taxonomy (NCBI): domain Eukaryota; kingdom Metazoa; phylum Chordata; class Amphibia; order Caudata; family Ambystomatidae; genus Ambystoma; species Ambystoma mexicanum. The sequence goes on along the minus strand of NC_090928.1, from coordinate 964,368,790 downwards.
CCCTGCCAGCCACACTGGTACCCAGGCCCTCACTGCCCTGAAATATCCCTGTAGGTGTGTGCCAGTCGCCTTTGCGCCGGGAGCCTTAGAACAAGGACTAAACTTATGCTTGTGTCCCTGGACTGGGATTCCCAACAGCCATGAGAATCAAGACAGCCAGGATCCCTGTATTTTCCCCATCCAACTCCTGTGCTCCATGTTTTGAGCCATTCAAACCCTGTTTAAAGAAACAGGACATCCGCTGTTCTGCACTCCCGAACCAGTTTGTCGTTGCAACGTGCCAGCTGAACGTGTTGCCTCAGCTCGAACTAGAAGCTTGTTGTTGTAACCTCATCTTCGATTTGCCAGCATCTTTGTTACTGTTCTTCGACAGTCAACCAGCCGCCGGAACTGAAACTGCACATCGAGTCAGCAGCATCTTCGCCATTAAACCGATTGTCGAACTGACCCTGGTGGCCCTCACGATCCACACTGCACTGAACACTGCATTGAGACGCTCTTCGAACCACCAGCATCTTCGCTGCCGAACTCCATCGTTAGCTGAACCAACCCTGGTGGCATCATCGACCCGTGCGTGACCTTTGATGCGGCTTCAGAACACCCACCTCGAACTGCACATCCAGTCACCAGCATCTTCGCCATTGAGCTGACACTGGAAAAGACCCGGATTCGACCCTGGCTCAACACCTGCTTCCCATTTGGACCAATGTATTTGATCCGGACTTGAAGCGTGGGAACAGTATAGAGAAGTCTGGATTGACACCATCGAACCTCAAAGAACTACAAAAGGTATTATTGACTAATAACCACCCCCTAGGTCTTTATTAAGCCCTAGAGACAAGTTACACCGCCTTAATCCCTTTTGCATGCAAGAACAAATCCTTTTCAAACAACATTGTGGTTTTTACTTGCCTTTCAGCCCTGATTCACTACCCAGAGTGCTGCATATTCCTATCTTTGTATGCATATTCTGTGTTCATTTCTCAGGGGTGGGTTTTGTCTAGTGTTTTCTATTTAGTTATTTTTGAAGATGGTGTGTTGAAATAAATTATATGTCGTTATATAGAACCTTGTTTGGAAAATTGCCTTTATTTTGGACCATTATGCTTTGCTTTTTGGGTTGCTTCTGGATCATATTCACACCCCTCTTGAGAGTACAGCCTTCCCTCTGCCCACGTTCCCACTAAAGATGAAGGAGTAGTATCTCTTAACATCGCCTGCTTTACCTTTATGATTGGAATCACTCTTGTTTTGTAGCAGTTTGAGGGCTGGGTAGGTGGTTTAGCTACTACTGACCCTTGTACCCCTGCAGGGCAGAGATCATTTCATCACAAGAGTCTCCTGTGTGAAACTATGATGTGAGAAGCAGCAGAAAGCTGCAGGTGTGACAGGTGCCCATGACTGAAGGAGGCAGAGGAACCAGGGCACCAGGTAGGAAAAGGACTGCTACCACAGGACTGGAGGAGCCTGGTGAGAGAGTGCCTTTTTAATTTTATTTATTTTATTATTTATATTTCAGGGAAGAACAATGTTCTTTTGATCACAAAAGAACCTAGAAAAGATTCAATATTAGATTTGACAGGAAGCAGTGAGCTTCTTACAATGGGATTAGTTTGAATGACATTCTGACCAGGTTCTGGAAGGGAGCAAATTGAACAGTCACCATGGACAATACATGGGTGGACAAACACAGATTAAGGACAATCAACATTAGACATTTTTAAGTGCAGGTAAGCAGTACGTCCAGCTGGTATGACCATGATGGATGAAGTGCTAGAGTGTAGGCAGAGTAAGTGAGGGACAGAGGCAGGTTAGTGGTGAGGGAAAAATGCTGGTTTGAAGGCAGATGAGTAATAGATTAAGATGGTAACTCGGAGGTGAGGGGGTAGGCTTTCAGTTTGGATTTGAAGAAATTGGTATGGACTGTTTCTCGGATGTCACAGGGAAGAGAATTCCATGCAAGTGGAGCAATAAGAGACAAAGAGCGGATGAGAGTGCAAGCACAGAGAGGGTGAGGTGTCACAAACCTAGTCTAAGAAATGTGTAAGACAGTTGAACACAACCCTTTCAAGCACTTTAGAGTAGTAGTAATAAGAGGATTGGGCACTAGTGGCTGAATCAACTCATTGTCAAAAGCCTCTTTCTTTCTCACCTTTTTCTCCTTGCTTGTGTTCTTCCGGGATGAGGCTTCTTTCTTTTTCACCGACCGTGACTTGTACAGGCTGGAACGCGAGTCCTCGGGTTCCAGCGTGGAAGCCGGCTGCCAAGCCGGTAGCGTTCGAATTCCAGGAACAAATGTCAATGAATCCAGGAAGGAAGGTATCGGAAGGTAAGGATTGGAAGGGAAAGGGTTCCAGGAAAAAATAAGGAAGATAGAATTACACGGCAACGCAGAGAGCGAACTCGAACAACATCTAGTAACTCGTAGGGGTAGAGTTGAGACGCGCAGAGCCGCGGGGGCGTGCCGGTTTTCTAGGAAGCTGGCGACTGCACGCAAAGGCTAGACCGCAACGGTTCTGACTTGTCGGCCATCTTGGATGTATTGCAGTGTTTATGCCGCGGTGCATCATGGACCATGAAGTCCAGAAGGGTCGAATCGGGCTACTCATGACACTCACACAGAACTGAATCATTAATTACGTGGTATATATTGTATCAGAATTGGATCTGCAGCAAGATCATGAGTAAGGGGAGCCGTTACCCACACCTCATGTATTGACTAGTAAGGATTAAACCCAAGATATGTTGCACTGATGAATACAAATAGGTAGTCGTGGTCTTCACAATTTGTCACAAAATATGTTAATTATCAATTTGAGTAGGTAAACTGACACGTGTTTCAACCCCATGTGTTTCAACCCATCCGGGTCTTTCTCAAGGCTATGATATTCAAAAATGCCCCACAATTTGGCAGGTTGGTCGGATTGCTAGTTCGGTGAATCCCAAGTGAGACTGTTACAGATGGCACTTTTGTGCTCATCACGTTTCCTGTATCTACTTGGTAGTCTGGTGGTCGAAGGTTGTATCAATAACGTGCTGAGATGGGCTTGTAGGAGCTGAGCCTTTTGGCTCCTGTGCAGTATAATGGAAAGCCTATCGGCTCGAGCGGCATCCGCTAAAGAACTTTAGAGTAGTGCTGAAGGAGAGCCACAGGGTGAAAGTTAACTGGTTGGTTTGGGTCTGTGGAGGCTGAACTGGAGACTGTGAAACTCAGCAGACCCATTCTCATTCTCTATAGGTATGCTTTCAAGCTCTGATGAGAAAGCGGATGCAAGAGGGAGCGCGCCATGGGGCTCTGGCTCCGTTAATGGGTCCAGCAAGGGCCCAATCATGAAAAGAAACTAATTTGCCTGGGGTAGTGCTTAAATGCCTCATCATACTCTTAAAAACAGCAGAGTTCCACTCAATGTGCCAGTCTTATCAGTTAAACATTGCCTGGTCGGAAATGCTAGTTCTTTGGAACTTTAAAGTCCCTGATTTTGGTCTCACACAATGAGCAAAATGACTTAAAGCATCATCGGCCATATATTTATATTCAGATTTCAAATTAATTTAATAAACAAATAATTTAGAATGGTGCTAAAACATCAACGAAAAGGAATTCAACACAATTGTTTAGACAGGGTGCCAATGCCACAAATGGGTAGTGACACTGCAAAAATGAAATACATGAATCAACAGAGAATGCAAGCGATATAATAATACACAGCGGAAAACACGATTGCATTGTTACTAAAACCGTTTAGCAAAACAGAGAGTCAGATAAAATATTGCAGAGGTTTCGAATGAATAACACCGAAAAATGTCATGTTTTTCTACGGTCCATCAGGATACAAGCAATGAGTCCTTTTGAAAATGCGAGGACTTATGATAGGTTAGTAACTAGTCCCTGTCTTCAAGCGTTGCGAGCATCAGTAACACCTCTGGACCCAAGATTTGGGGGAGGGAAATATGTCCGGGTTAGCGTCTGCGAATGTGGTGAAAGGTCTGGGTTATCTGCCAATAGAGGTTGGCGATGGAGGGGGCAAAGGCCACACGTGTACAGTACCAGTGAATCTGGCTAAGCCTGCATATTAAAAGCCTGTTGGAATCGGTCCAACTTGATGGATTCAGGTTCAATTCTCAATGTCAGCTAAAACCATCTGTTTTTGGGAATGGCTAGAACAGCTGCCACTGCAAACCCCTGCCTTACACATTCTCTGGGCATTTCAAAAGACAGGATGAGAATCGGGGTCGCTACTTGCCTGAGGTGGTTAGACTTCTCATTCCCGCTCCACTTATTGGAGAGGGATCGGTACAGCCCATACATAACGTAACTGCCTGTGGTATTCCTTGCTTGGTTTCCTGGAGCCATCATGGCACCAAAAATGTGAGACTGACACAAAGGTTTCATTTTCTTACAAGTTGTCATTTTATAAAATAAAAAGGGCTAGGACAAACGCCTATCTTTCCCTAACCTAACAAGGATGTCACTGCCTAACCAAACTGAGGCTAAAGAAAAATTACCTAGTGTCCATAAAGTATCTGACCCTCACACTAATATACACAACAAAATTATACATGGTCTGTTTGGCTGTCTTAAATTCCCCAAAATAACATATCACATCAAACTCAAAAGTCATACATAGTAATCCTTGTGACCAGGGTTGGATCCCCTTCCCCTAGATCAATGCAGAAATATCTGGAACCAAGTTTAGTTTCAGGAAAGTTCGGAGTAATAACAAAGTTTCATGTAATGTAGCATGCAAAGTCTTTTTCCTTCAATATGTCCTTTTGCTTGGCAAAGTGAAAATCCTTCTTCCAAAGCTTGTTTATCAAAGCAGGTGTTAATTTTTCCACATCTTCCTGCCTGATAAAACAAAAGTCTTTTTCTCCAAACATGAATTCATAAATACAATGTAAGTGTTCTTATCTCAAAAGGCCAAGCACTTGTTAGCAGATCATACATCTTCTTCAAAAGAAACACTTTAGTCAGAATGGTTCAACAATTACCTTTTTGAAATGCCACAGTTGAAGTTAAACAAGACAAGGTGATGGAATCAACACTTCTTATCAGCCACAACCACAGTACTTTAAATATTCTTCTTCCTGGTATACTCGCCTGCCAGTACTAATTACATTTGGTCCCTTTCCTGGTTTACTCTCCTGCCAGGATACGACTCCTACTACTACAATGTGTATTCTGTGGTATGTCTTGTACCAAACTCTCCACACTAGAATCATAAATGAGGAGATCTGAACCAACAACTGCTTGTCTTAATAGTCTTTTGACTCAACAAAATGTATTATATTGCTTTCCAAATTGATATTCCACAAAAGGATAACTGTTCTCTTGTTTATCTTTTGACTTTAAGCAATGCAGGCTACAGTTCTCTCCCCCTTGGTTTATTTTACAAGGAGGACTTTGCTTCTGTAGCCTTTGTTTTCTGATTGTGCACCCTTTTGGCTGCTTGTAATGCGGGTTATAAATTATCTCCCAATTGATATCTCTTTCTGTGAGAGTTGTACCCAATCTGTCTTTGTACCACTCTTCTACTGCCTGACAGTGCGGGTTACAACGGGGTCTCCCAATTGGCATCCCTGATTAGGAGAGTTGCACCCAATTTGTCTGAATTTAAATCTTTTCTGGCTTTCGAAATTCAGGTTGCAATGGTCCCCTATTTGGAATCTTTCATTAGGAGAGCTGTGCCCAGTTTCCCTTAATTCAATTGTTCGTTATTCAAAATAAGCATTCTCACCTAGCGGTCTCCTTCGGAGTGCACCAGGGTCTCCTGCTTCGGGCCATCTCACTGGCATGCCTTGGTGTCTCCTCCTGACTCGCTGGTGTTGCTTCTTCTGCCAGCTCTGTTTAGTCTGTCACCATGCCCGCAGGCCTTCTGTGAAGCTCCCGAAGCTGTGTTCACTCTCCGGTGTAAATGCAATACCGGAGCAGTTTACAGCGTCTTGGGAGCTCCTCTCCCACATGGTGTGTCTTGCTTTTTCTTCCGACTGCTGCTGTTGCTACTGCTCTTGCACCTGAAAGTTATTTAAGTTTTTAAAAGGTCCCGTTCAGGTGCTTCCTAGTGAAACAACTAGACCGCTTATAACACTTCCTTAACTCTGAGCCCCTCTTCCTCGTCTCAGTACCACATCTATTATGGGAGGTGAAATCCATAATGTTCTTGTTTGTTTCATTATTAGTTAACCCAATCTGATTGGGTAAGTGAGAATGTTCAGACTTAGGGGAGATGTTAAAAGGAGTAAGTATTTTACCCTTTTGTGTTTAGGACCTTGATATAAGGCAGGCGAGCTAGCAGTTGTAATATTAGCTTTCTGATTCCTCATTATACAATTTCCATCTTTGTAAAAAGGGTTTTCATGTTCTGAACTTTGGATAGTTCTGGGAGCAGGAACCACAAAGTGACAGCAGGCCATTAGATATTTAGGCATTCAGGGGATCTAATCCTCAGAAAAGGATGAATACTGCATCTCTCCCAACAGAGTCACCACTTCCCCTTGACAGCCATCTCCTTCCATGTGATCCTCCCTCATGATACCAGCCCCAGGGTCTGGATCAAGTAGCGGCTGCCTTTCCCTGGCCACATGGGAGGAGACTTTAGACTGGCGTTTAGTGATGACTCCTCTCAGTCCGTGGACAGCCCGCCTCATGATTGACAACTGGATTATGCCAGTTTGATGCTCCAAATTTGTCACATGGTTTTCGGGGTTGAAAACTCATTTTTTATAATGATTTGATTCCATAGTGTTCAAAACAAATTCAGAGAATACATTACCTTGAATAAGATTTGAGCCCTATTACAACTGAATTTGGAAATAACCACAGGCATCCTTTTCGACAGTACTAAGTGGCGAAACACATTCTTGGCAGTACTGGGCTGACTTTGGGTTCTGTGATGAATCAGCAATGATTCCCCCAGAAATCCTGGCCTGGGACCCTTCTGACATGGCCAGGGAAAGGTAGACACTTTCTGATCCCGACCCTGGCAGGGGTTTTCTGTGGGAGAATCACGTGAGGGGGGAAGCAGATCAGGAGGAATGGGAAACCCGCTTGCTCAACTTTCCCCGAAGACCCACTCTTCCAATGGCTTATTTTAACACAACAAAAGTAAGAAAACCTAACTTTTTCATTAGGGACTTCAAGTCCCATAATTCGCTAAGTACTGGAGTCATGTAGGAGTGATCAGGTCATGAATTCAAATGACCTGAGAGAAAGTATTGAAAAGTATCAATGAGAATTATGTTTCACCTGAAGATTTGTTAACAATTTTGAAGATGCAAACTGGTGAACCATGTGAAGTTTAACCACAAAAAGCATTATTAGGCGAGTATACCCGTATGGCAAACCTTTGAAGGAGTAGGAGTAAACCAGGTGGAAGTTGCAAAGGGCTACAAATTAGTCCTGATAAAGTCAATTTATGTTGCTAAGGTGCTAAAGGAAGAATTGTGTGAAGAAGTTGAATTTCTTTAGAACCTATCAGTTGTGGCAAATCATCCTGACCAAGACATTTATTGATGCGATTTGATGTACTGAGAAACTGTCCTTTGATTGAAGGATAAACTGTATAATTGTTCAAGGAAGAGGAATAGTTTTCTATTTCTCTGTTGATTCACTGGAGTATTGGAACTTTCAGTGGAAGAGTCGAAATAACAAAGAACTCTGTTGGAACTTTGTGGCAAAGCAGGATTTCCTTATTTACTTTTATTGAACTGTGAAGCAGAATTCAACTTAAATCTGGGGAAGGGGGAATTTGCCCAGTCTATAAAGAGAGACTGTGATTACATTACAAACGTAATCATTATTCATTTTAATTGCCATATATTTCTTGGTTTAATTATTACATTTCTAAGTGCGAGGGACAGATATCCTTTGTTAGAGTGTTTCCTTTAGTTTATTTTAGGCAGGGACATCCTCAGCTGGGTAGGTAGAGTGCGGCGTTCATCCAACCTTTGAATATCATAAAATGGTATTTGTTGAAAAACATTCACAAAAGTTGTCCACCTCAGATTTCTGACCTTTCACAGTTCTGAACAAAGCATGCCTAGAGGCACTGCTAACTACCCAATAGATGCAACAGAGGCGTTTGGAACAGCAATGCAGGCTATGCTCTGATTGGTAAAGGAGTCCAAATTCTCAATAATGGGCTTCATCAGGGCCCCTGCCAACCAGCGTTTTGCGCAATCTTATGAACCTGTTTTTGTGTGTTTAAAAAGCAACATTTGTATTATGCTCTTCTCTTACCAGTTTACTCTGTGTGGGGTTTTTTCCCCTGCCTGGGCTCTGTTCTCTTCAGCCCCCACTACTGCTGTGCTAGAGTCCTCAAAGCATTTCTATTCTGCTGTAAACATCGTAGATTCATTCAAACCAATTCTGGGGTGGCTCCTCTAACCCACCCATTGACTGGGTTGAGGTTGGGATGTTCCTGATTAATATGCTAGCTGACTCTGGGTGTGCTTAACCATATCACGGTCAAGCTCACCTTCAGGGAGAGAAATAAGCTGCAATTTAAGTATGAGGTAGAACAAAAGGATCCAAGCTTTTACAGTAAAATCAATTATTACTCACAAAAGGGGAGTGTAAAGTAACTCCCAATTTCAAATTGTTATTTCAAATTCCTGCTACCCTTTCAAGTTAAGGTATAGTTGACGAGGTATAGATAGACTAAGTGTAGGAGTACATTACAATTTCCCTTAGATTTTCATAACTATAGTCTTGCTTGAACATTGTTTTAAACCCACACGAAAAACACATTGCATACAATGTGGCCCAATTCCGGTAGACATTTTTAAAATCAAACCATCAAACTGGGCCATTTTGCTCCAGAGATACATGCTCGGGGAGAAGACCCAAACACATACCTAGCTGCTGTGAAACAGATAGATTTGGTCTATACCTTCCCTACTGTCTGTCAAGGTTGAAGCGGAGGTAGTCACAAAGATGTTTCCTCTACTACAAAGGGGCAGCCCCTCTTGATTTGCTCTAGAGAAAGTAGAGATGCTTCTTTTATTTTTCACGGGGAAAGAAGGTCTGGAACCACCAGCTTACCCATTGTCACACCAACATGTTTAAGAAGAGCACGTTTTGCAAATGAGTTGAAGTTCTGCTGGCATTAGAGCACCTCAATTGAACATTACTAGTAAAGAACATCTCTGCATTTCTTGCACTTTTTAAATGCACAAATATGCTGTACATGTGGATCAAGTAACAGAACAATTATTTTGGGGGATGTTCACTCCCACCTCCATCTCTTTACACCCCTCCTTGTCTGTATGGTTCTTCCTATGCATCGCTGAACTTCGAAAAATAATTTGGAGCCTTTTGCAGCTGTTTTTAGCCTTTTGAGTGTGTGTCTCGACAGTCTGTCTCTTTCTGTAGTGCCCAACCATCCCATATGTTTCTTCTCTCACCACAGATGGGTTATTCTTTCCTCTCCTCAATGTGTCCATGATCTGATCTTCCAATCTTCACAGCCCTGCAGCCTTCACTGAGTGATACCACTGTTACCTCTGCGGGCCTTGCAAATTCTTAAAAATCACAACAGACCTGCAGTGCGAGTTCCTTAGTTTACATATTCGATTTAAGAGAAATGCAATCCACTCATGGTGACGGGTGACAACATATTTGCCAATGCTTTCTGTATAATGATGCATGTCAACATAAGCACGCTTTATATTTGGTGCAATGCTGCCACCCAAAGGTTAGCCATGCACAATGAAACTTTTATTTGCATTTACTGCACAAAGTTAGTTTGCAATAAATGTCATATAAGTTTCAAACATCTCGATACACACCATCAAGGTTGACTACCTTAGAAATTGTACTCTCCCTTCATGCCAATCCAAAGCGGAACCAACATGAATGGTGGGGCAACTGAAAACCAAGTGAGTGGGAACAGACTGCAGGGCAATAGGATAGACATTGCACTTCTCCACCAAACTGAAGGAACATAACAAGAAAAATGAAATTCCAGACCCACAACAAGCAGAGAGCATTAGAGTCTGCAAACAAAACTGTGCTGGAGGAGGTTAGAGGTTTTTTTTTATAGCTTTTACACTGTATAGACCAGTCCTGGAAAAGACAGGCATGCACTGGTCCACTGAGTGCTGGAGCCAATGCAGGGACGAGGTTAATGTCAGGGGGACACACATTATATAAGGGGGGTGAGTGAAGGGCAAGTGTCTGATTGTAGAGGTAAGGTCAGGAGGTGGACTAAGTAACCAGGCAGAGGCCAGCTGAGGAGTGGAGTGCTGAAGAGTTGTTGGCCGAGTTGGAGAAGATTGCAATTGAGGTATTGGTAGTGAAGGAGATGGTACCAATTTGTGAGAGTGAAGCAGTGAGTGTATGAGTGAAGATAGTAGTGGGGAGAGTGTGGGAGGCATAAGTAGGCATAGGTCGGGGAGTGAGGGTAGTAGACATAGAGAGAGAGAGTGGATGCTGGAAGAGAGTAAGGATAGTAGAGAGGGGTGTACGAGAGTGGTACAAAAAGAAGGGCACAGGAGAGAAGTGAGGGAATGAGAGTAGTGAGGGAGTTTATTCAGTAGGTTGAGAGGGAGAAGTTCGTAGAGAGTGAGCAGTGTACCGTATCCGTGGGAGAGTCAGCAGGGCACCATTTCCCGGGCAGAGTGAGCAGGGCAAAATATCTCTGGGAGAGTGAACAGGGCTCAATATCCCTAGGAGAGTAAGCAAGACACTATACCCCTGGAAGGGTGAGCAGGGCACCATATCTCTGAACAGCATAGGAAGGAGGGGTGAGAGTAGCAGAGTGAGAAGGGGTGAGAAGAGAGGACCTCGGAGGAGACAGGGTGAGAGTGTGAAACACTGAGGGACATATTAGCAGGACAGAAGGTAAGAAAGAGAAAGGGGGGAGAAGAGGGAGTTATTGAACAAGAGTAGGAAAGAGAAGGGAGGGGAATAGTAAGATCAGGGAAAGGAGCAAGTGAGAGAGAACAATGACCAGGGCATCTGTTATTGACAGAATCCTGACAACATCTTTTTATATTTGGGAAAAGGCTAGGGGATCCTTAGGAAGTCCAGGAAGAAGAAAGATAGATAAATGAGGCTTCTACCTTTAGGGCTTCACTTCTAGTCAGGGAGTTTTTAGATAGGAGGTGTTACTTATCTGTTGTTTACAGTCACCTTGGGGATTAGGGAAGCCTGGGCTAAGGTGGACAGAGCCCACAGGAGAAGAGAGAGAGCCAAGGCCCTTAGATTGTCCTCAACTCAACCTACCCAGAATACAAACCAGTTCTTTTGCACACATGTAATAAAAGAAAAAACACTTAAAATTGTCTCCCGGCTTCTGTGGATTATTAAAGCCATCTATGACATAGTCCTATATTAGTATGTAATGGGAAATTCAGAGGTTAGTTTGCATGATCCCACCTGTCCCCTGGCATGCCAATCCACAGCATAGCAATTGTGAGTATGATTTGAAGTTTTGCTGTGCCACAACGGCTACACCCATTTTATTTAAATTGATTGGAATTTATATAGTGCTTTCACCAAAGCGCTGTAAAGCCGTAGAATGGAAAATGACAAGATGATAACAATTAAGTGCAAATTATGCAGAGCTAAGAGACAAGAAAAAGTGGGCTTTCAGGTGAAGTCGAAAAATGTGAAGAGAGTGATAAGATTAAATATCAGGTGGAATAGAATTCAAAATACTGGGAGCAAGATGGAAAAAGGAGCGAATGCAGGAAAGAGTGCAGGGTGGTTTAGGGACTGCAAGATGATGGTGATGTTGAAAGCCTAGAGACTGCAAAAAAGAGTAGGTTGATATCAAAGAGGAAAGGTAGGTTGCATATGAAGTAATAAAATATGAGCATGGAATCAAAGGGAAGAAGGGAGATAGGGAGATGGGATGAGGAAAGTGGGGAGCAGGGAGGAAGCTGAAAGAGAAAACGGATAGCCGAGTTAAAGGCTGAGCAGAGGTGAGATCAAAGGAACAAAGACTAAGGAGAAGGGCAGAACAATAGACAACTCTGGAAAAGATCAAGGAAGTGGTAAGAAGTTTAGCAGCATGAAAGTAAAGAAAAGGGCAAATGCAATGAATGTTAAAGAGATGGTAAAGGCAAGTTTGTGCAGTAGTGGAAATATGATGAGAGAAAGAGAAAGCTGAATCAAATGTGATGCCACGTTTACGATCAGTCAATGAGAAGGGGAGAGTGGGCGGAGGAAAGAAAAGAGGTGGAGGGAGGAAAAGGATGGGGGAAAAACAGAACCTCTGTTTTAGAGAGGTTGATGTGTAAGAATATAGATGACATCCAAGATTGGACATAAGAAAGACAAATAGAGACAACAGAATGAAGAGAATCAGAGAAAGAGGAAAAGGAGAAGAAAATCTGGGTGTCATCGGCATAGAAATATCATGGGAGCCCAAAAGATTCAATGAGTGAAGCAAGAGGAATGGTGTAAATAGAGAAGAGTAAAGGACCAAGTACAGGCCCCAACCCCATAAAGGAGAGGAACGGGAGAGGCGTTATGGAAGGCCCAGGAAACCCCGTAAGTGCGTTCGGAGAGATAGGATTTAAACCAAAGAAGAACAGAACCAGAGATTGAAACCAGAGCAAAACAGAACCAGAGAAAGGAAAGGGCAGAAAGTAGAGTAGGGTGGTCCACAGTGTCAAGCATAGCAGAAAGATAGAAGAATGAGAATAGAAAGAGGCCTTTAAATGTCGAGCGTAGAGGATTAGAAACATGAATAAGAGCGGTTCCTGTAGAGAGTGCAGAACGAAACCCATACTGATTACGGGGTGAAAGTGTGAAAAAGTAAGATGAGGAGTGAATTGGAGTAAAAAAGCACTTTACGAGTTTAAAGAGGAGGGGAAGAGATAAATTGGTTGTGAGTCAGAAGCAAAAGAGTGGTTGAGTGACTTTCTTTACACTAGGGAAAATCAAGGCATGCTTGAAAAGATTAGGGATAGAGGAGGAAGATAGAGCATGGGAATAAGGTAAGATGGGGAGGGAATCGAGAGGGGAAGCAGTGGGGTGTGCACAGGAAAAAAGGGAGGAAGTGTCATTGTCGGTAAGGAGCAAAAAAAAGAAAAGGTGGGGTGAGTGGATTGTGAATAACAGATGAGATGAGATTAGGGGTGATGAGTCGGGAGAGGCAGAGAATGAGGATCGAAGATCACAGACCTTAGAAGTAAAGTTGTCTGCAAAATCAATAGCGGAAAGTGAAGAGGAGGTGGAACGTTCAGAAGAGGAAGGAGAGAGTAGCTTGGTGATTAACTTTAACAAGCATTGTGGTTGAGGGAAAGTGATAGTGTGAGGGATGAAAAGTACTTTATTTTGAATTGAAAAGTGCAATGTCGTAAGAGAAGTGGAGAATGGACAGTTGGTTAAGACCATCACGGGAACATGTTTTCTCCAGAGACGTTCAGCTTTGCGCAAGGATCAAGGGAGAGAAAGGAACAAGTTACTTACCTGTAACTGTTGTTCTCCAGCATGGGTCTGGCATGGATTCACATGCTCATGAATATTCCCCGTCCTCAGGCTGGGAATCCTCGGTAAAGAAAAAATCAGTATCGGTTTCGTTTCTGATCGGTCTTTCGTAGTAGTAACCAATCACTGACCTCTGCGTCATACTGACCACAGCCAATGACTGCCATCTCCCTAAGCCCCGCCTCCGGCAGCCATCTTCAGATTTGGTAGCACGTGAAGTGGCAGTATGAGCAAGTGAAGAGCCGCAGAGGGGTAGGCGGGAGGGTTCGCATGTGAATCCATGCCAGACCCATGCTGGAGAACAACAGTTACAGGTAAGTAACTTGTTCCTTCTCCAGCATGGGGTCTGGCATGGATTCACATGCTCATGAATATAAGAATACATAGCAGTACACACATGCACAACCACGGGAGGTGGCAAAGGCTCAACATTAAGCAATACAACAACTCAACATTAAGCATCTCTTACCTCCTCACCAGGCTAACCTTAAGCGAACAGGTTGCGCAGCACTGCTTGGCCGACCCTGGACTCCTCCCTGGAATCCCGATCGACGCAGTAGAATCTCGTGAAGGTGTGCGTCGACCTCCACGTAGCAGCCCTGCAGATGTCCAGCAGGGGCACACCAGATAGGAACGCCGTAGTAGCAGCGATCGCTCTGGTCGAATGGGCTCTCGGACGGCCTGGCAGCGGTCGGTTAGCCAACCGGTGGCAGTGCATGATGCAGCCGGAGAGCCATTTGGAAATAGAAGACTTTGAGAGAGCCTTCCCTTGATTCACAGGTCCAAAGTTCACAAACAGCTGTGATGTCCTCCGAAAACTCTTCGTGCGGTCCACGTAGAACTTCAGCGCTCTAGCCACATCCAGCGAGTGCAAAGTCTTCACGGCCGGCGACGAAAGAGACGGGAAGAAAACAGGTAATACCAGCGGCTCGTTAAGATGGAAGTCCGACGGCACCTTGGGCATAAAGGAGGGGTGCTTCCTAAGCACCACCCTCGTGGCATGGAAAGTCAAGTACGGTGCTTTGCAGGATAGGGCCTGGATCTCTCCCACTTGTCGTGCAGAGGTAATGGCCACCAGGAATGCAGTCTTCCGCGACACAAACTTCATCGGTGCGGAGTGCATCGGCTCGAATGGGGGCCCCATGAGCCTAGTCAGCACCACGTTAAGTTCCCACGCCGGGGCCTTCACCAGCGGGAACGACCGGAACAGTCCTTTCATAAACTCTTTCACCAGTCGATGGGACCACAGGGACGTCCGTCTTGTGGTTCTGGTATATCTGGAGATCGCCGCCAGATGAATCTTAATGGAGGCATGGGCTAGCCCAGCCTTTGCCAGCGATAGCAGGTACGGCAGCACTTGCGGGGCTGTAATCCGTAGGGGGTTGATCTTCTGTGCTCGGCACCAGATAGAGAACCTCTTCCACTTGTGACCGTAGCATTTGAGAGTCGAGGAGGCCCCGGCCTTTGCAAGAACCTCTCTGCAGTCGGCCGGTATATCGTACCCTCCAAACTCTAGCGCTGCAGGAGCCAAGCCTGCAGGTTCAGCGACGCCGGGTCGTGGTGGAAAATGGCGCCTCCTTCTCTGGAGAGAAGATCCGCGTCCGCCGACAGCTTGATGGATGGGGACATTGACAAGTCCAGAAGGTGCGGGAACCAGATCTGCCTCGGCCACGCCGGTGCGACGAGGATCATCCTGCACCGGGACCTCTTGAGCTGGTTGATGAGTCGAAGCAGCAACGGCAACGGAGGGAACGCATACAGTTATAGGCCGTCCCGGGGGAACGAGAACACATCGCCCATGCTTCTCGGCTGGGGAAACCTGCTGGCGAACCTCTGGCACTTCGAGTTCGTCGCTGTTGCGAACAGGTCGATTTGGGGTTTGCCCCATCGTCGGAAGAGTTGATCCTCCTGATCCTGGCGCAGCTCCCACTCGTGACACACGCGCAGCTCCCTGCTGAGCGAGTCGGCGATGGTGTTTCTTTCTCCTGCCAGGAGAAAGGGAACCAGGAACATCCCCTGGGCGACCGCCCAGTGCCACAGATCCTGTGCCTCCTTGGATAGGGCTGGGGATCTGGTACCTCCCTGTTTCCGTATGTAAAACATTGTCGTGGTGTTGTCCGTGAAGATCCGCACCACCTTGCCCTTGAGCGACGGGAGGAACGATTTGAGAGCCCAGAACACGGCTCGGAGTTCCAGGATGTTGATGTGCAGGAGCTTCTCCTCCGGGAGCCAGAGGCCTCTTGCGTGGAGATCTCCGGCGTGGGCGCCCCAACCTTCCAGGGAAGCGTCCGTCGTCACCGTCTCCTGGTATGCCGGCGTCTGAAAGTCCTTGCCTGCCGTGAGGTGCGCTCGAACGCCCCACCACTGAATCGCCCGCCGGAACACCTTGTTGAGGGGGACCCTGTCTTCGAAGGTGCCCATCGCCTGCATCCAACGGGCGTTGAGAAATTCTTGAAGAGGGCGCATCCGTAGTCTGCATAGGCGCACCAGGTAGATGCAAGAGGACATCATCCCCAGGAGGGACTTGATGGACCTCACCCTGGCCTCGTCCGTGGCTAGCAGGCGCTGCACTTTTCCCAGAATGGTCTTCGTCCGTTCTTCCGACGGTGCCGCCAGGCGCCTCACTATATCGAGCTTCGCTCCCAGAAACAGGGCCACCTGCGACGGCACCAGGTGGGACTTTGGGTAATTTATGGCGAATCCCAGGTCTTTGAGTAGCTGGACGGTCCTCGCAGTGTGTTCGACGGCGAGTTCCCTCGTCCTTGAGCGGATGAGCCAGTCGTCCAGGTAGGGGTAGACGTGAATCCCCTGCAGGTGCAGCCACGCCGCCACAGTTGCTAGGCACTTGGTAAAGACCCTGGGGGCGACTTCAATCCGAACGGCAGTGCTCTGAATTGGTAGTGGTGTCCCTGGACGACGAACCTGAAGAACTTTCGGTGACTTCTGAGGATGGGAACGTGGAAGAATGCATCCTCCAGGTCCAGCGACGATAGAAAGTCGCCTTCCTCCAGCTGTCCCAGCACGTGCTGGAGGGTGACCATCCTGAACTTTTGTGACCTGATGTATTTGTTCAAACGACGAAGGTCCAGGATGGGGCGCCAGCCGCCCGTCTTCTTCCTGACGAGGAAGTACCTTGAGTACACCCCGGAGCCCCGGAGCCTCTTCGGGACGGGCTCGATGGCGCCTTTCCTGAGCCTCGCCCGTACTTCCAACAGCAGTTGCGGGACGTGATTTTCCTTCCTGGCCACAGGTGGAACGTGAGGGCACTTCTTCAGGAATTCGATAGAGTGTCCTCTTGCCAGGGTATCCAGCACCCAACGATCGGTGGAGATGGACTTCCACACGCCGATGAACTTCGTCAGCCGGCCTCCCACCGGGGTGCTTCCGTGGGGGCCCGAGGCCACGGCCGGTTCAGTCCTGCTTGGAGGTGGTGGCCTTGCCGCCCTGGCCACCTTGCCGACGGCGGCAAGGTGCTCCCTGCTTGCCGCGACCCCTGTAGGCCTCCTGAGATGAGGAGCGTGCCGCCAGGCGGGCGGACGACGAGCCACCTCTGGATCCCTTGGAGGCCCCCTGTCTGCCTCCGGAGCTCCGAAAGGGCCGTTGTTGCTGAAGGGTTCCTAGGGCATGGGCCGTCTCTGTGTCCGTCTTTATGGCTTGGAGGGATTCGTCCACCGCCATCCCGAACAAGTTGCTGCCGTCGAACGGCATGCCCAACACCCTGGTCTGGATGTCTTGACGGAAGTCGGTCGCCCGGAGCCAACCCCGTCGTCGTAGGCAAACTCCGTTGCCCAGCTGGTGGAACCCGGTATCGGCAATATCGTTTGCCACCGTTATGGCGTGGTCCGACGCCACCTCGCTTTCTTGAAGTATTTCCAGGGCCTCGGACCTCTTGTCGTCCGGTAGGAAGTCCAATATGGGGGCTTGCTTAAACCAGAGCTCCCTGTCGTAACGGGACACGATCGCCAGGGCGTTGGCCGCTTTGATCGTCGTCGCCGCCGACGAATTGACCCGTCGCCCCATGGCGTCCAACTTCTTTCCCTCGCCGTCCGGAGGGGAATTCGCCGTTGAGGCTCCTGACCCCGCCGCTTTCTTCTTCGCCGCCGCCGAGACGACCGAGTCTGGTGTTGGCTAGACCCTGAGGCACAGGGGAGCGGTCTCGGGGACCCGGTACTTCTTCTCGTACCGGTCCCGTTTGGCTGGTGCCGTGGAGGGGTTCTTGAGTACCGACAGGCCCTCCTCCCAGATGTCATCGATTAGAGGCACCGCGATGACAGTCTTCCTCTTGGCCTCCCGGCGCTGATAGAGGAAACCTTCCTTTTTCTGCTCCTCCGGGCAGAGCTGGAACAATACGGACGCCCTGGCGATCATGGCGTGGAATGAGCCAATCTCGTCGGGCGGAGATGCCCGTGCGACGGGAGAGCCGTTCCGTCATCGTCGCCCTCAGAACCCGTCATCGAGCCCACCGCACCGTCATCTCCCGACTCGTGGGAGGATGAGGAGGGAACTGCAGGCCTTACGGGGGCGAGCGGAGGAGAGGGTTGGGTCCTCTGTCGTTTGTTCTGAGGACTTCTCGACGGGCCAGGTTGCGGGTCCTCCGGCCTGGGCCCTGGTAATCTCGTCCTTATCTCAGAGCATAAGGACTGGGTCGCAAACAAAATGGCCGCCGAGCTAGCTGAGGCCTAGGTTCCGGCTGCGCCGGAAGGGAAGGCTGCTCTTCCTCACCATCGTCATCTTCCTCGGTTATCTCCCGAGGATCTTCCTTGCGGGACCGAACCTTCTCGAATTGTACTTCGAGATTCCTCGCAACCTCGGTCAGTTCCCCCTCCGAGGCTGACTCCAAGCTCGAGGAGGCTACCGTTCCCCCCCCCCTTTTTCCATCACGGGGGCCATGACGATGGGCTGAAAAGAGGATTCCCTCCTTGGCGGCAGGGAAACTCTAGTCCCGGAGGCAGTCTCCACTGGCGGGGTCTCTGCCGGCTTGGCCAGAGTCGCCGCGATCACCTCGATAGAGGCCTTTGCCTGCTGGGTAGGGGCCTTCACTACCTTAGGTGCGTCCTGGGCCTTCTCCTTAGGGGGAGGGGCGACGCCTCGCTCCCCCTCTCCCGAGATCAGACAGGGCTTCTCCCGAAGCTTACCCGGGGTCTCGGACTTCCTCTTCCCCGAACCAGAGCGCTGGCTCGTGGTTGACAGTGCCGGGGAAGGTGCGCCCTGCCTGGCAACCGAAGAGCCCGACCGTTCGGCGCACCCGGAGCCAGCGGACACGCGGCGCTTGGCCTGGTGTTGGGCCCACGTCGCCAGGGCGCCCGCACAGGACTTAGAAGCCTGCTCGGACCCTTTCTTCTTCTTCTCACCCGTTGAGCCCTTCTCCAACCAGCTGGCGAGACGGGATTGACGGTCCCTCATGGTCCGCTCCAACAAGTTCTTGCAGAACTGGCAGTCCTTCTCTACATGAGTCTTGTCCCCATGAAGACAGTAGGGGCATCGCGAATGTTCGTCCTCCTTGCCCTGTTCTGCAGCCCGCATCCAGGGCAGCTGCGAAACAGCTTGGGTCCGGGTGACGAACTCGCGTTCTGGGCCATCTCGAAGTAGGCCGCAAATCTTCTGGAATCCTCCAAGAGGTTGATTCGACGACATCTTCACCCTTGAGGGGCGTAGGAAAATCCCGCAACGGGTACCCGTTAACGGGAGTAGACACGGTGGAGCTTGAGGCTCGATTAACCGAAAAAATGTGAAAATTCACCGAAAAAGCGCGAAACACGCAGCAAAAGCTCGAGAGCTAAGCACGAGGACTCCCAACACTTGAACGTGCGGTAAAAATCTGAAGATGGCTGCCAGAGGCGGGGCTTATGGAGATGGCAGTCATTGGCTGTGGTCAGTATGACGCAGAGATCAGTGATTGGTTACTACTACGAAAGACAGATCAGAAACGAAACTGATACTGATTTTTTCCTTTACCGAGGATTCCCAGCCTGACGACGGGGAATATTCATGAGCATGTGAATCCATGCCAGACCCCATGCTGGAGAATAAGAGAGGGGGAAAGCAAAGGCTGCAAAGTTTTGGGTGATGGAAAGAAGGGGTAGAAGCAGAAAGTCTATAGTTGAAGAGAGAGTGTTGGTGTTGTGAAGAGTTGAGGCAGCATAATCAGCGGAAAATGTAGAAAAGACATCAGTAGGCGGAAGCAGAGAGAGAAATTAAGTGAAAGAAGTGTTGGACACAGAATGTAATGCACAACAGAAAAAAGGGATGGGCAAACGAGAGGGAGTAAAGATTAGGGGCAGTTGAAAGGAACTTGAGAAAACAATGATCTGATGAATAAATAGGATGGGAGGGAATAGAGGCATTAAGGGGACTAGACGAGAAGATGAAGTCCTGTAGGACCCATAAATGTAGCAGGGGAGTAGAAAGGAGAACAAGAGAGAAAGAGTACAAGAATTGCGGGAGGGGCGATTACACATGAGTGGAAGACAAATGTAAATTAAAGCACCCATTTAAACAAAGGGTGGGGAAACAGGAAAGAACCAGGGAGGGAAGAGAGTGCCTGTCATCATAGAAAGTAGAAAGGGGATATGGAAAGCGATAGATAGTACGGAATGCCAGAGGACGGATTCTAGAAGTGAATGGAAGAGAAGGATTCTGGGCATCTATTCAACTACTTAATTGCTAATGTTAGGAACAGTATGCCTTGAAATGTAAATGAATTGCTGTATATGGCGTGATCTTTTGCTTGTTCTCACTCTGATATTTTTGAGGTTATTTAATTGTATTGTATATTTTTATTAAATAAGGTTGGGGGAAAAAAAAGGAACAGTATGCCTATTCTAAATACATGTATGCTAAACTGTTTTATGTCCCATCATCAACACTCTTTTCTTCAAAGAAATTTTTGCTGAATAAATAGCTTTGAAAAAAATCGTTTTGTTATAATATTTTTTTTACTGAGGGCGGTCCTCCCTCACCAACTCCCCCTTTCCCTATACAATTACCCCTACCACAAACCCCTTCCCACCCATTTTAACCCTTTACCCCCTATATATTTCATTGAGTTTGTTGAAGTAATTTTTTGGGCAGAAATGACTGAGAAAATCTGTGTCTGTAAAACAATGCAATACCATGCTAAACAATAGAGTAAGAGCATGTTAATGTGCTTCTATTACAAGTATAAAATACACTATATTGCAAGAAATACGTGTTGATTTAGTAATAAAACTGTGTAGGGAAGATATTGATAGCATCTAATTTGTATCATACACAAGTGTAATAAGTATTGCTACATAGTTATTCTAGAGGTAGACCCAAGACAATACTGAGGCCCATTCGGTTTCTCATGCATTAAAGCTCAGAAACCTAACTTTCTCCAGATCCTGGCTTCAGGCACAGCAGTGTTCTCCGCCGCACAGCCTGCCACAGCCCCAGGTTGCCATTTAGACTATCATTGTGTTGGAGGGTAGGCTCTGGCATGCCGCATGTGATGGAAATCATTACACACACCTAGCTACCATCATAAAACAGCAATCATGGTATGTACTATTTAACCTTGATATCATATACGGGGTAAAGGTTGGGCAAGTTGATATGGATTAAGTCAATCTTCAGAATGTTCCGGAGCACTGGGATGGCCATGTTACTCTCCTCGATAAGATCTGCACTGCTGTTCTACCTCCCATATTCCCTGGCACATGTAACTGCCAGAAATAATGGCTCTCATAACATTCTGCAGTATGAAAGCGCAGCAATCCGTGACCCCAAAACATGAAGGCAAATTTTGTAGCCAAGGCGGATAATGGAAACTGAAGCCAACAGTCTATTAACCAAGAAGAACCTATGTATTTATATTTGTTTTGCCAAAATTCATGTAATAAACAGAAGCAGAACCCATTGGATTGGAATGGACGTTCCCCCTGATGGTTTAAATGCCAGCGGGTTAGTGAGCCTTAAGAACGTATATATATCTATAAAGAAATGGCTCTTATAAGTCATGCAAGCTTCTAAATAAACAATGCCTAGATAAATCAAAAGACCCTTTTCGGCCTTATGTTTCCTTAGATCTACTGAATGCTTTATATTGCTGAAAGGTTGTGGTTTCGCCCTGAGAAAGACAGACCCGTGAACAATATGTTGTCTCATATGGCCAATACTTAAGTAGGCGGACAAATCATCACACCAAAAAGAAACACATTTATGACTCGCTTTTAAAATCAGGGGACTAATGCAATGCAAGAACTTTAGGAAAGGAAAAGATTGGAATTCCTCTTGTGTCACACAAACCCTTATTCATATAGCTAGTGTTGCATACAATTATTTGTCTTGTTCTAGGTGTGCATTTTTGTGGTATTGTATGTGAACACTTTAAAATAGGTGAGGTTGATTTAAAATGTGGGTGATATACATGAGCGCAGATCTATGATGTATCTGAGATTTTTTTTCAGTTGTTCAAAAATCTTAAACATGTTCTGTATTTTTAGACATAGATTAGATTAACTAATATGAACGATTACATTTCCCTGGTACTAATTGAGACTGCCTCAATATTTACCTTAAAGTTTTAAGAGATGCAAATTGCATTTGCTTTGAGGCTCCCACTTCGAATTATTTTGTTGTTTTGAACTACCATCATTGACATAGCATGATTGGGTTTGCTTCACAATTGAACATACTCAGCCACCATGGTGCTAACATGCTTTAAATTGGCATGTATTCAGGAGTATCAAGGGTTTCTAGCAAAATGATGTCATCCTTACAAGTTATTTGAGAACAACTAATCAATTCTGGTGCAGGACAGTATTATAGTGCACCTCAGATGACGCCCAGCTCCTGATCTTAAAGTATTCTCCCCCACTGATTGGAGTTATGCCAGTACTGAAATGATATGCTCAGCTATATTAAATAATAATATGTATCAAAATGTTAATTAAATGAGACAGTTACATTTATTGAAATTGTTATGTGTGTTATTCATGGTTCCAAGTCATTTCCACGAAATAAATAACTTTGTGGTAATTACCTTTGGAAAGAACTTCTCATTTTTACTTTGAATTTTGTATTTTTTATTTATGGGGGTATTCACAAAACTCTTCTTGCCCCTACACTGCCACCTCTACCACAACCCCTTCTAACCCCCTTTTACCCATAAATATATACATTTGAAGTATACATTTAAAGTTATTTCCATGAAGTAAATTACCACAAAGTAATTTACTTTGTAGAAACAGGAGACCATTATTTACACAGTGGGAAATCCTAGGACATCATTATTGATCTTCTGGTCCTGGTGAACTTGAGTGGACCATGTTAGAGTATAATTATTTTGCATTAGCACTCTATAAGTCAATAGGTGCTCCAGTCTCCTATGTCAAGTTCAAACCAGAATCCTTACTTGTAAAAAGTAGGGAAGATGTGGACCAAATATATAGATGTATTACATTTGTCTGACTATCAAATTTGTTGTGCTTGTGTGCCATTAACTTCAGACACCGCTGCATCGAACGCCTGCAAGTCCAGATTAAAGATAATAGACATGAGCTATTGCAGGATTTGGGAGCATTTCGATCAATCAGAGTAAGGGTAGGGAAGAATATGCACACAAGCAAAACAGAGGGTTTACAAAAACTTACAAAGCCCTAAATGGGTTTGATATAGAGAATATAAAAGTCACCAGAATTACTGGTTCAAAGCATGTGTTTTAAAAAGATTTTTTTTCTTAAATCTCAGGTGACTTTCCTCGGTATCCAGTGATAATATTGCAGGAAATAATAAGGAATTAATGTATAAAGATGAAAAAATATTGTAAAAAAAATGGAGTGGGTAAAAAATACTTAAAAGCAGAACAAAATATCGGAATAAAGAAAAGAAAATGCTAGAGGTGAGTTTTAGGTGTAAATAAAACAAAAACAGATTTACCTAGAATTGCAATAAAGGGGAGGGAGACGAGGAGAGTTTAGCAGTAGTTGAGGTAAGGGGCACTCAGCAGGGCCCCCCGAAAATAGGTATTTTTACAATGTGTACTGTAAAAGGCATTTCAATATTTTTTCTTGCCATATTTATTACACTTGTTTTAACTCTTTATTTTCAGGTTTCACAAACACTCAGCATGAAATTACAGTTAGAAGCCATTCATATAACAATTGAACACTAGAATTAATATATACAGTACCATTAAACATGTGAAAGATTTCTACGTCTAATAAAAAGTCTAATGTTGTACAACATTTAAAGGACAAATAAACAGATACATGACATTATCAGTATCAACCAATAACTTTCCTAACTGTAAATCCAACAAAAGTGCAAAGGTATAAAGAGACAAACACGTCATACATACATACATACACACCCACAAATACATACGCACCCAGACATAATGCCCAGAATTCCACATGTTTTCAAGTATCATCCACCACACCACACAGTCCTATAAACCATAGAGGTCATTAAACAGAGTCCAAAGTTCCAGATAGACATCCTCCCGATTCCTCCAACGATACATGCACAATTGAAAATCTGACAGCAATTGCATTTCACTCACCCGATTCTACAATTGTGGCTTTTTCCTGGTTTTCCATAGTTTCAAGATTTGTTTCACAGCCACCATCAGAACCTTATCAATCCATTGGCTATTTTGTTTGGCAACCATACACCTTCCTCTGCTAGATGAAAGAATTGTTTGGAGTAGCATCCTCAGAAAGGTGATTGAAAGAACAGTATCTATTCTGTCTATGACATCTCCCCAAAAGCTTTTTGACCTAGTACAATTCCACAACATATGAGTCAGAGTGCCTTTTTCCTTTCCACAACCCCAACATAGGCCATGTCCAATAAACCAAGACCATGCATACGCATTGGGGTCCAATATAGGTGACCAAGAATGTTCTGTTGTGTGAGTCTCAAATTTAAATCTAACTTGCTCCTGTAACCTACACATTGTACATGACCCCACTCATCATCCAAGATGTTACACTCCAATTCACTCTGCCAAATACTCACAACTTTCCTCAAGAATCAATAAAGTAACGATCCAAAGGCATTAATTTAAGGAAAGTATATACCATTCGGGGTGCAGATGTGAATATGGTGCATCCAGTGGGTTCTTTCTCCATTGGGCCTGACAACATCCCTAACCTTTGTAGCAAAAGTGACTCTAGCTCCCTAAATCTACCCAAATCCCTTTTACCCAGACTGAATTTGTTCTCTAACTTTGTAAAAGGTACCATCCGACTATCCCGAACAACATCACCTAGCTGCAGAAGGCCTTTCAAAATCCAACTTTGCCAATTCGGTGACTTATTTGCAATTTGGAGGCCAGGATTCCCCCAAGGAGAGGCTTTACAATGTAAATATAGGCATCCAGTTAATATGTCGAAATAATAATTTTGAATGACAAAAATGTCGAAAAAATTATACCCAAAAAATAAATTTGAATCTCATTTTTTAATTTACATGTTGTTTTGTTGTTTTGCAAGTTAAAAAAAGGGTTAAAAAAATAAAATAAAAACATGTAACAAAGCAAAAGAATATTTTTTCAAAAAAATAATAAATTAGATTTCTTTTATTAGGTATAATTTTTTTTACATTTTGGCATTCAAAATTATTTAATTCGAAATAGTCACTATAAACCGTAAAAATATATTCTTATCAGTGTCAATCAGCCAGGTGACAAGTGCTTCTCGTGTCACATCTATAGTGGCTAATTTATTAATGCTCATTGACATTCTCCCTGTTCAATAGATACTATCCAGTTCAAATGGAAAAAAAAACATTCTCTTTTGATCGTCAACCAAACAGGCTCATGTGTACTTTTGGGCATTATTTAGAGCCTTCTTCAGTATAAAACCCCTGTGATATTTAATAAGGTCTGGGTAAACAAACCCACCTTCTTGTATACTACGCATCAGGATATATCTAGGGATTCTCGGTTTCTTTTTTTCACCCCATAGGAAGTTTTGAAATATTCATTCAATTCTCTTAAGCAACTTTCTGGTGAAACACAAAGTAAGTGACTGTATTATGTATAGCACATTTGGTAGCAAAGACATTTGGATAGCATTGATTCTAGCCTCGGTTCCTAAATTTAGCCGTTCCCATTTCTTAACATCTTTGATTAGTATTCCTGTCAACATTTCTACATTAAACTCTACAATTTTCTTCAAGTCACTGATTAAATGAATTCCCAAATATTTAACCTGTGGATATGACCATTTACAGTCCATTCTGCAAAATCCACTCTTCTGCACATTTCAGAAAGCGGAAATGCCTCTGACTTATTCCAGTTCACTTTATAACCTGAAAGTTTGCCCACTTTTTCAAATGCATTCTTCAAGATTACACTTCCCTCATCTCGGTTTGAGAGTATAAACACCACGTGTCAGGTCTAGCATGGGAGGAACTCTGGATGAATATTTGGTTGAGTGTGTTTTGAAAGTTGTTTTATTATTTATTGGATGTAATTCTTAATAATTGAATTGCAGAAGAAAGCCTTCCCAAGACATCATGGCAGTGAAAAATCAGGTAGCTGATTGGAGAGAATTTAACCCGGCAGTTGATTAGTGGGCTTATTATTATTATTAACTTCTATAGCGTAGCTACTAACCCGGAGGCTTAAGGGCACTAAAGGACAAGAACAAACAGAAAAAAACAGATGGATACAACCGGTATTGCCCAGTTGTTACAGGGCATATCTACAACAGCAGTTCTCTAGTGTGAGATTGCACAATTAGTTAATAAGAAAGGTCTTAAGTCTTTTTCTAAAGATCATAATGGGTGATTCTAGACTTAGTGGAAGGCTGTCACGCAGTCGGTGCTGCAGCATGAAACGCTCCCTTCTTAGCCTGCGCTAGACTACATGACGAATTTTCAATTGAGAGGAGTTATTGGATCTGAGATTGTGAGTATTAGATTTGCAGACCAATTCATCCTTAAGATAAGCTGGTGCAGTATTTTTTAAGCATTTAAAAGTGATCACCATAAGGCAAACAAATTCTGTCTTTTGTCGTAAGCCAATGAAGACTTCTTCTGTCGTCAGATATATGCTTCTTCTGTCTTCAGATATATGATCCTTTTTCTTGCGATCCATAATGGCTCTGACTGCATTATTTTGTACCACCTGCAGTCAATTAACCTCTGTTTTAGCTAACCCAGTGAGGAGACTGCTGCAGTAGTCAATTCTAGATCCCATCAATGTTCTTGCTAGTATTTCCCGACTCTTTTTTTAGATGAACGGGTGTGCATGAGTTAGGAGCTTGGTATAGTAGGAGGCCGACAAGAACAGGCTGCTGACTTGGGCTTTCATGTTCAGGTTACGATCAAGATAAACCCCCAGCATCTTGACCTTATTTTTTATTTTAATTGTACAACCATCAATCTGAAGCTGGGCATATTCCGCCTCTAGCTTCCTGGTTTTAGCTTCAGTCCCTAATAACATCAGCTCCGTTTTGCCAGTATTAAGGGAAAAGCCATTAATGCACATCCATCTTTGTATTAAGCCATAGATCAGGTTGATTTTGAGCTCATCTTCTTCAAACTTGCCTGTCAGGGGGATAACACATTTTGTGTCATCAGCGTAGTTGGTAAACTCGATGATATTGTCCTCTAGAAAGTTAAGAAATGGAACTGTAAAAATGTTATAAAACAATGGTGACAAGCATGCCCCCTGTGGCACTCCTTCGGTCAACTCGCTAGGACCAGCGTCTGCAAGAGAGCTACTCACCCTACACTGATGTTCGCTCAAAAAGAATTAACCTACTGCGCTGCTGGTGTTGCAAAACCTGCCACCTCCTCCACCCTGGCGACCAAGAGAGCATGGTCGACCAGGTCGAAGGTGGCAGACAAATCTAAGAGCATAAGCATAGTTGTTTCTCCTTTATCCATGTGACGGAGTAGTCGGGATTTGAGGTCCAGCATCGCCGTCTCTGTCCTGTGACTCTCTCTGACACCAGATTGCCAACGGTTCAGGGTATTATTATATCTAAAGTGGGTAACAATTTGTGAACATGCCACTCGATCTAAAATTTTAAGAAGAAAAGGAGAGTTAGTGATGGGACGATAATTCAAAGGATCTCTTGGACACAGACTTGTTTTTTTAAAAGAGGTGTGATCCAAGAATTTTTAATACTTCCTGGAACACAGCAGTCTTTGAAAGAAGCATTCACGAACCTACATAATATAGGGATTAATACTGGGGAGCATGCCTTAATTGTCAAGGCCGGACAAATATTCCCTTTGCAGTTTGTAGGTTTGAATTTTTTAATAATCACGGCCAGCTCCATTTCACTCATAGATTTAAAGGTGAATTTTTCTTCTGATTACCATATTCTACAGTTAGTGATTGGACTGTCACTATCCTGCAGGATAATATCTTTCCTAGACAATTTTATCCTTAATAGTCTTAATTTTAGTATTAATCGCCTCCTGCACCATGCAGCATCTCAAACAACTATCTCGCTACGGTCTTGCATGGGAGTTTCCAGCACTTTCAAAACTTTAAAGAGTTCATTGGGAATGTGCCTTAGTTATACAGTGATCCAAATATGATTTTTTTGCTGTAATAACAGCTAACTTAAATCTTTTGACCGTTAGTTTATTCATTTCTTTATCAGGTTCTGCAAGCAATCTTTTCCAGTTAAAGAGTGCTTTGCATTTTTCATTTTTATCTTTTTTAGGTCTGTGGAAAACCACTGATTGGTTTCTCTTTGAATAACTTATTTGTTACATAGAGGAGCTAGTTTGTCCATAGCTTTCTGTAAGGTAGATTGATAGATCTCAACGAGTTCATCGTATTCTGTAGCAGAGGGGAGAGTCAAGGATGGGGTGCTTCTGGTGTCAAATTTATTACATTTCTGCACCTTATAGTGATGCTACTCATTTTCTACCTCATAACTTTGTTTTCTGTCATACCTTCAAAATGAATAAAAAAAAGGGGTCAGGCCATGGGCAGGGGTATGCATTTTGTCCCATAAGGGTAACCTTGTGCCCCATTAGCCAATAAAGCATGTTACCCATTATGTGTGTTGGATTTTTCACAAATTGAGTAAAACCCAAGTCAAAAAGCGCACCTTCTAGATTTTTTGTTTGTACGTCATTCTCATTTGACAACCAATAGTTAAAATCTCCCAGAAAAATGATCTTTGAACTGGTTTTAAGAAAAGTAAGAAGGAGGTCACATAACTGATTAGTGAAATCTTACATCGGAGGGGGGGGTCTGGTACCCACTTGGAAGGGACAGTAAGGAGGACGCGCACACGGAGTGAAAACAAACAACCCTTTCTTCAATCAATATCAAACAGGAACGGGCGCTCTTACCCAGAACTCCCCTTTCTTCCTCCCACTCCCCATTACAGTAGCTCCGCCTTCCCAACGGCAGGGGCCGCACTCAGAAAGAATAAAAGAAGCCAGGATAGAGGCAACCAAGGTCTGGAAAAAACATTCTGAACTGCCTTTCATTGTCCTTCCTTGAGCAGGAAGGTCTTGCATCCAGTAAGTCTTGATTTAGGGCCTAAATAAGAAGATTTTGTTTGAGTCAGGAGTATAAAATCAATTGAAGATTAACAGCACTGCGTGGGACAAGACAAGCAGAGTTATTGGTGGGAGTGCAGTGTACTTGGGTATATATGCAAATCAAGTGACTCAAGTCATCCAGGAATCTGGACTTTTAATCTGTTAGCTAATTTAGTTTAGGTATTTTTTTTAATTATTTGTATTGGCTGAATTAAATCAACCTTTCAAATATAAAACACATAAAACACATAATTTACATATGTGCGTGTGCGTGTGCGCGCTCGTAATATGGGAGTTTGGTAGTGACGTTGAACGGGGGAGTTGCTCTGAACGGGCTCCTGTGGACACAAATACGTATTCAATGGAGATTCAAAAGAGCTCGCTGGAGCAGAAAGAGCTCGGTGAGCGTGGCCCCACAACAACAGTCCACAGTCACCTTGAATCCAAGTAGAATCACTCACGAGTCCGCCAATAATCACAGCTGACACGAAAAACAGCAAAAGCAGAATCCAACAGCAGCAGAGTGTAGCAGCCAAGCGGTACTCTCACAGTACTCCCACGGGTGTGCGCGCGCTGTGCGCGTGCGGGCTCGTAATATGGGAGTTTGGTAGTGACGTTGAACGGGGGCGCTGCTCTGAACGGGCTCCTTGAATGCAAGTAGAATCACTCACGAGTCCGCCAATAATCACAGCTGACACGAAAAATTGCAAAAGCAGAATCCAACAGCAGCAGAGTGTAGCGGCCAAGCGGTACTCTCACGGTACTCCCACTAGTTTAGGTATTTAGTTAAGTGTAGTAGTATTCAGATAGAGCTTTGTTTCTTTCATATAACCGCTGTTCAAATTCAGTCTTGAAACGCTTCCCAGATGCGAGCTGTCTGAAGGAAAGCTTCAGATTATGTGCGCATGTATTAAGGTTTAGTGCAACGCTACGGAGCTCATTTTCATGAAAGAACTGCCTTGATGCCTTGGGAGTCATCCGAGCTAGCGCAGATTAACACTAGCATCGTTGCTAAAAAGAAAACGTTCAACTTGTGAATTCAGCATGCATACGATAGAAACAGCCCACTTGTGGATTGTGCATGCTGCTTAATAATGAAATGCTCAGTGTGCGCATTCTAGAAAGAAACGCTACTCTTCCAGGATCGAGTGGCATTGCCTGAAGGAGATTAGCGTTCAGGCTGAGACAAAAGAGTACAGGGCATGCGCATATAAGAGCAGTGTCTCGTTTTCTCTGAAAGTAGAGCAAATGTAATTCAAGTCAATTCAAAGGCATTTCAGAATTCAATTCAGTCGAGTGGAGCTATTGAAAAGACGAGACAACGTTGTGTTCAGACACTACCAAAAATCTTTCTTTATTGGACAGAGAAATGCAGTAAAATTCAGTGATACAAGTGCACATTTAAAACTAGAGTTCAGTTCATTAGGAGAGATGTACAAACTTGAAAAAAGGTTATTTAGAATTTAACTAAGGAGTTCTTTTGAAGCAGTCTACTACAGTTGTTTGTCAAAGACATTTTCAAAGTGAAATCTAAAAGAATTTCCATAGTTTGGTCAGACTTTTAAAGAGACTCATCAGATTCCTCTAGGATCAGGGGAGTAGTGCACAGGTATTAATTGTTGTTTTGGGGGAAGAAAGGAAACGGGGGGTTGATTGTGCAGAGTGGTTATTTTCTCACCCTTACAGATATGTTTCCTGTTGCAGACTAAAAATATGTTGCCTTTTTATTTTATCCACTTCCCCTTTCCCTTGGGGGTGTTTGGATTTCAGCTGTTACACTTATCAGTTGTTAACCATACACCTCAGGCGGTTTGTGGGGTTCAGCAGCTCCAGCAGACAAGAAGGACCAGGACCTGACACCATGTCATCAGCATACGACAATACTTTGGGCCTCTTTACACGGACGGCGGTAACCATGGCGCTATTAGTGCCATGGTTGCCGCCGGTATTTTACCGATTCCGCCTTGGTGAATGGGGGAATTACCGCCCCATTCCAAGGTTGGCGGGTGGTAATTCCCCATTCCCATTTGAGCCCCCATTGGGCTCAATGGGAATGGGGAAGGAGCAAATAACGGTACCGCTATTAGCGGTACCGTTATTTGTCCTGAAGTCCCTCAGCGGGTCCCTTCCTTAACGTGTGGTCTGGCCACACGTTAAGGACGGGACCCGCTGAGGGACCTCGTAGTATGGCGCTAAGGGATTACCGGCACCGGTGCCCTTACTGGTGCCGGTAATCCCTTAGCGCCATCCGTGTAATGAGGCCCTTTGACTTCTTCATCCCCAAATGTAAGTTCTCCAATTCCTAGCTCTTGACGAATATAAGTAGCTAGTGGCTCCAAAGCAATATTAAATAAAACCAACTGCTTCTGATTAACACTTACTGGAATTCTTTTATGATTGCGACAGATAAATACATAACTTCCATAACGACGATGACCGACGGTTGCATAATGGCACATGTGGTGATCTAAACTGCTCGTGGTTTCAAGGAAAAAAATAAGCCACAGGAGAGCATGGTTCACAGACGAAATCACTGGCAAACAGCTTTGGCAGTGCGGAATTGCGAAACGTTGAATGGCATGACAAAAAGTGACACACCACCGAATTTTACGTGGCAGCGAGATTCGGCCCATAAAACTTTAGACTACATTTGGATCTCCAGTTCACTGTGGCCACAAATTGAAGATCTAAAAAATACAAATAGCCTGTAAGTAATCACGACATTTTGGAGATTTCTTGGCTCGGCAGGTGCGCTGGTGAACAAGAAAAATACACAATGGCACTGGAGGTTAATAATGGTACTAACAGGTTAAGAATAAACACATCACAATTCATGATGTTAAAACAAACCATACAGTACGGCAACTTGTCTCCAAGAAACAAGTTAAACTATGCGCCACTACTGTCGAAATTCAAAGTCAAAAGCTTGCAAGTAAAGAACCAATCACAATCAAGGACACATATGTTCAGTGCCTCAGTGAAGACAGAAAAGAAACATCTGAAGAGTGACATAAGGATGCTAATAAAGACATCAGGAACAAATTATGAGTATCTGATTAAAAAGAGAAAAATGAGATATCAGAACTGGCTAAAATCCTTTTCTCTAATTAGAGAGCAGGAACGAGGCGAGCAAATCTTGAAATTTGTTTGTCAACATACGACAAGAGAAATATGGATGATACTAAATAAAGGAACACTGAACCAAGTTGAAAGATTGTCGAACTGTATTTCAAACACCATATAGGAACAACACTTTCGAGAGATATTCAGAGATATCAACAAGTGCCAGACGAGTCACGCACCATTGTGTCAAGAAAATTGGAACGTAAGGGAATCAGCAGAAGATATCGCATTGGCTATTCAACAACTAAAAAACTCCCGAGCGGCAGGCCCAGACGGCATAACAAATGTCATGCTGAAAGAGAAGAAAGACCAATGGTCGGGCTTTATTGCTGAGTTGTTTAACTTGATTGCTTCACTAAAACAAATACCAACTTCATGGCAATCAGCAATAATTGTTCCGGTGTTCAAGAAGGGCAGTATCGACTGATTGCCCTTCTTGACACCATTGGCAAGATCTACGCAACATTTCTGTAGTGGAAGTTGTCTGGCTGGGCCACTAAGGCTGGAATTATGGACTGCAGACAGACGGGCTTCACTAAGGGAGTGGGAACTGAACTGAATTTGGTTCTGTTGACGTTGTTAAAATTAGAGACTATCAAAAAGAAGTCCAAGATGTTTCTCGCGTTTGTCGACATGCAGCAAGCTTTGGATTCACTAAATTGCGATAAATTATGGGTGAAGTTGATCAAGTGGTCTTGCCCCCCTTCATTTTTAAACCTGCTGATGGCCCTTCCTGCCAACACAAGGGTCTGAGTGTGTACCAATAGAAGTGGCTATCTCACTGATGAGATATTAACAACAAAAGGAGTAAAACAAGGTTGCCCCTTGGCAACACTTGTGTTCAAACTGTTTATTGCTGAGATTTCCACTGCATTTCAAGAAGTTTGTTTCCACCGAAAGTAAACAGCCACCCCATCAGTTGTGTAATATACGCAGATGATATTGTCATGGTAGACTCAACGCAAATTGGCCTACAAAGGCTTCTTACGCAACTCCACCACTATTCAGAAGAAAACGAGCTGGTAATAAATGAAAGAAGACTAAGATAATGATCATCGGAAATGATGGGAAAAAGAAAGATAAAAACTTTAAATGGTCAGTAGGCGGCGAGACAATTGAAAAAACGTCATTTATTCGGTACCTAGTAGTTACATCGAATAGCTCAATTAGAGAATGGGACTGGGTAATGGACCTGAAACGGGGAATGACAACATTCTCGCTCCAAGGAGCCAAGCTGCATGCCGAATACGGCAAATTTACTTTAATTCCAGTTTTGCAATTTTACAAGCAGAAACTGGTCCCATCGATCACTTTCGGAGCTGAGGCAGGTGTTACGCTCACCTGGCTCCCACAGGGGCATCGGTCGGATCCGGACAGCTGTAGTCTCCACCCACGTGATGCGTAGTGCAGCGATGACTGACTGGATTTGCCCTCCTAAACTTGTCTGCTTAACCCGTAGAGCCTGCAAGTGGAGAGTTGGATTTAGCCACTTGTGGATTCAAGTGATGGCACCCCCACAGTCCTCCCCAACTAATCACCTCCGAAATGCCCTCACAGCAATCTCACCTTATATTCTTGAAAGATGAGCTCTCCATCCTGCGTGGATTTGCAGGGACGCGTCGATTCCAGTTACTTCACTGGTTTGAAGGCTCGGGAGAGTTCCGGAGACAATTGACTCTGAGGTTCCTGGTGAGGACCAGTAAGTATTAAGTTCATAGAGTTCAATATGTCTGGTGTTCACTCTTGTTCCCCCCTTCCTTTCTTGTCTTGCAACTGGCTCCTGAAAAGATGCTATTGTGGCAGCTGGTGGCGCTCAGGTAAGAGTCTGTATTGCCCGGCGCTGTCCAGTAAATGTTGCACGAGGAAAACGTGTTGTTTTGTCTCTCTTTACAGATGCGACACGTGAAAGTATGGAGAGTCACAAAAGGATGCCTCCGGTGGTAAATCAGGTAAGTCTATGGTGGTAACAATTATATTTGTTGGTTCCCTCGGCTCACCTTGTGGTTTTCTTTTGTCTCCTAGGTGCCGAAGTTCGGCAAAGAAATGATGGAGGCAGCGCCGACCCAAAGGATGCTGTGAAGACTGGTGAGTATGGCGCGGCGCTGCAGCTGGAGGTGCGCCGCATGCAGAAATGATGTTCTTTACAGGTCCAGAGACAAGATGGATCCAAAATCAGGTGTGGAATAGAAATAAGTTTGTTTTCTAACCTTGTCCCTTTCTTTCCTCTTTGTTTTAGGAGCTCCGGATTCGAGGCGGGCATGGCAGAAGACTGGATGCAGGCTGCAGGCACGGTGAGTGTTACGCTGCTGGATGCAGAATAACGCGAAGCGTGTGTTGCTGTTCGGGTGTGGTTTAAATAGCCTCAAAAGTAGTCCCAGGTAAGAAGTCCCTAGAACCACACCCGAGTAAAAAATAGTCCCTGTAGAAAAATAGTCCCTTTCAGGCTTCATGTTGGATTGGAGTCATTTGCAGCATGGTCTGCCTGAGGTAAGTAATGACTATGAGCCTGGCGCCTAGGGCGCCAGGACTGAACCCAGACAGCCCCTTGCCGGGGCTGCTGAGGTTTTACTAAATTTCTAGATGCCTGCTCCCGGGGCTGATGGGCTTGGTCCGGATGCCTGGGGGTAGGCATTATGACAGCAGGCTGGAATATGAACTACCACATTTGGTCTTCGCTAGAAGGCTTGTTTTGGCGACAGGTTCTCAGACTACCGAGGAATATTTCAATAACTACAATAAGGCACGAACTGGGTCTTGAGTCCATATATGGTACGGTACTCTGGCGATCACTTTCTGTGCTAAGGAAAACACAACTACCAGGCTTAGCCCCAGCATACCGTATTTTGTCTTCTATGGCACAAAATCCACACTGTGGCATTCTGTCAAGTTGGGCAAAAAAATAAGTAATATTGTTGACTGTGCAGGAATAAAGTGGCAAACTGTGATGCTTCAACCACAAATAGCGAAAAAAATAATGAGTCTGTGGAACTGGATACAGAACAATGACAAAAGGAGTGGATTGAAGACATCACTGTATACAGGCTGTGCAGCAAACAGCTTGAATCAACTGCCAAAGTATCTCAATACATTTCCCTCAAACTACCATCGAAACCAGTTTTTGAGGTTCGGCTGAACACTTGTAACACAAAAGATGTATTGTGGATCAAGCATGACAAAAACACGGGTGACAATTTATGTAGATTCTGCAAAACATCAGGAGAATATTACGCTCACCTGGTATCCACGGGAAGGCCACCCAGCCCTGGTTGGATGATTTGCACTCTCAAACCCACTCCCGGTCCCTTGGTAAGGCCTCTGGTTAAAGATGGGTCTGCAATGTAGGAGAGCTGGATTCAATACCAGATTGTCTTTATGTTTTCCCACCTCACTTGGCCTCAACTCCTTCCTCCCCCTTGGGCCCTCTCCTCACCTTAATATTGTAAAAGGTGGATTCTCCATCCTGCTCCTCGTGGCAGGGGCGCGTAGATGTGGGAGGCAAGCAGCAACCAAGTTACTTCACTGGTGCAAGCCCCCCTGTTGGAATCCAGGACTGCTGCGACTCCATAGGTTTGCTGCTTTAGAGTCTTTATATGGAGTTCTTATGTTCCTCTTAGTTCGAATAATAATGTCTTGCTTCTTTCCTTTTAGGTATGAAAGGTATTTTGGTGTTGTCATGCAGTTTGAAGATTAGCGTGGGCCAGTAGGCAAAAGCGCGGTGTGCGCGATGCTTTCCGGTAAGTAATGCGCAATGCGCAGCGCTGTTTCGCCTTTTATATTGCTAACCTGTGTCTTTTCTCTCCTTGCAGGTTGCGATGTCCCTCGCCGAGCGCCGTAATGTTCCAGCAATGATACTGACCAGGAGATGGCTACCCAGCTAAGAATTGTGTGGCTTTCTTCATTCAGGAGGAAACGTGAGTAAACGCTTACTAATGCTGTCTTTCTTTCTCCTCTTTCCAGGTTATGGTATTCCAAGATTCATGCGGTGCCGGATGATGGAGTTCGTACCTTCAGGTGAGTGGAACTGAAGTCGGCGATGGATTGAAGACAGGATACTGTTCCAGGTAAGTTTCGTAGTGTTCTTTCTCTCTCTGCAGGTCCTTGGTTTCAGGTAAACTGGCATCAAAGAACTGGGCACGGTGAGCATTACGCTGCCCACAGCAGAATAACGCAAAGCATGTTCTGCTGTTTGGGTGCGGTTTAAATAGTCTCAGGTAAAGTAGTCCAGGAAAAATATTCCCAGGCCTGCCACACCCAAGGTAGTCCAGGTAAAGTAGTCCCAGGCCTGCCACACCCAAAAGACTAGACCGCATAGCTCAGTTCCTTGTAACTGAGCTATGTGTGTGCCTCCATGTTGGCTGAACCCCCTCCCCCCGCCCCCAAGTTAAGTAGTCCCAAGTAAATAGTCCCATTCTAATGTTGGTCTTCATGATGGTTATGAGCCTGGCGCCAAAGGCGCCAGGACTGACTCTAAGAGAGTCTTGGATGAGGTTTTAAGGCCTTTGACCTGCCCTAACTGGAAGGCTGACTTGCCAGTGAGGGCCAGAGGCAAGCGTCATGACAGAGAATCGCTGAAACATTTGATTACTGAATGTGCTGCCTTAATAAATGAAAGATCATTGTTCTTAGGGAAATTTGCACCGCTAAACAACAACGTAGATGATTGGTGGTTTATGATGCTCTCGAGTAATAATGTTTTTCAAACATGTGCAGTAATAGACTCTTTGGACACATCCTAGATAGACGCGAGTTGAAACCAGTTCTATACCGTGCACACGACTCCAAGCTCCACCGCTCTAATTGAAATATTTTGGGCACTTACCCATGATGAGACTTCCACACAGCTGTCGTTGACGCTGAACTTTCAGCAAAACATCTATAACTGTGAGGATTCATTTTTCACACCGCTCGAGAGCCATCCCCTATGCAGGGACCCCAACATCTCAAGGCAGCTGTATGTACCAACTGCCTATGAATCTCTTAAGGGTCAAGCAAGATACCCTAGGAATCCATGTGAAGGCCAAACAGGGATACCCCCGTAGCCTAAAACAAACTCACGCCTATGTCAGCCCAGCCAGCCCATAGGAACTCTGCGATTCCGGATGTAAGGTCACACGCCTCACATAGCCCTGTTTGAATTACAGGGAGACTGCAGTTCTTTTTGCCCTGAGGAAGGCTGAACATTGATGCCGCCAATTCCGGCCAGCCGAAACGTGCTACACTGCTCTTCATAATCACATCTTTTTCCCTTCCCTTCTTTGTAAATAACTTGTGGTTTACTACTTTAGGAAGCACTGTATATATCAGTATCCTGCAATACCGGAAAACAAGTCTGCAGATTGGCAATTTAACAAAACCAGACATTATCAGACTCTGACCATGCACATGCACAAAACTATTACATCTGTATATCCAACTAGCCAGGATTTCTAAATATTCGAATTCTGACAGTCCAATCGAGTAAGAGTTAGGTCTACTACTAGGGCATACACAGGATGATTAAACTCTAACCAATGTGTTTCTAAGTTGGTAAATACAATCTGTGGTTGTTAATGCTTAACTATTTTGATTTTTTGTACTTTTGAATGTAACTCTCTCTTTGATTACTAAAATGTTTTCTTTGTAATAATCTTTTCATTTGCTAATAATTTTTCTTAATTATGTATTTGTTCCTATATTTACTACTTTGAAATAATTTGTCTTTGCAATAAAAATAGACTTCTTGGAGACGCCTCTATGCTCTTCTTTCTCCTTTTGATGACTCGCCTGAGCACAAGAACAGGCCTTTTCTAAACTATTATGACAATTACCTCCAAAATAGATTGGTGTATATATGTGGATTTATTTTTTGTTGTTCAAATATTGTTTACTGTCCCTAAATCCACATTAGCAAAAAGGGACTACCCTATTTTTTGTTTATCACAGTCCTAGATAAGGACGTGAAAGCCTTGTCTGATTCTTACGGAGACTTTAGAGATGAGGCGAAAGTGACTGCCGGGTGGATGTGTTGTCGTTGTTTGCTTGCTGTTTAAGGTTTAATGTTGGCATTACTCTTTAAGGAAACAAGCTTGCTAAGACAGAACCTTAGAAGTCAATTATTGTGTCATGTTTTGTGTTTGTTGAGTTTCTTAGTGACTTTTGTAATAAAAGTTTGCATAAACTAAATGTTACAATAAACATTTTTTAAAAAGAAATTAAATAAAAATGCAGCCAGAGGGCTACCCTGTCTTGTGCCCCGTGTAAACATTAACAAATAAGAGAGTTTGTTATTCACCAAGGTCTTTGCCCTTGCAGCATGTTGCAAACGCCTGATCGCTTTTAGAACAGATCCCTTTTCAAGCCAACCTGAGAGGTGTGAATGAAATATCCCATATACGTTTCTAATCTATTCGCTAATATTTTTGAAAAAATCTTTACATCAACATTAAGTAACAAAATGGGTCTATAATTCCCACATTTCCTATGGTCCCTGCCTGGCTTTGGAATCATTGTTATCAAGGTTTCTCATATTGATGGACACCAAGCTCCCCCTCATATATAATCATTAAACAATTCACACATAATGGGGGCCAAGATTGATCCAAATGACCTATAGAATTTTACTGGCAATCCATCCAGTCCTGGGGATTTGCCAACATTAAGTTGTTCAATCACTGTTATTTTTTATTTTATTTTTTATTTTATTTGGCATTACATGGTTTACAATTTAGAAAATCTTTTGCCAACTCATACTAACACCACCACAACGTAACTCAAAAAATAAACAAACCCCAAACAAAAGAGAACAAAAAAACAGAAACTGTTAAAACAGCTTAGAAAGAGAACTTTTGATAGTGCTGCACCTCTACAAAGACCAATACTAATCAAAAAAAGAAAAAAAAGTATAGTATAAAACCCAAAGAGATATATAATATAAAGCAGAAGAGAGAAATACGTTGGCACTGCCAGACCGCATCCGGTCACTTCAGTCATCTTTTATAGAGGTCAGTTGCGGCGTCCCCGGTTAGCTCATAATTGTCATTTCCAATCTTCCCAGGATTAGAACCAGGAATTTCGACAATGCCAAAATGTGTGTTTTTTTCTCCTTCAATTAAAAATGTTCCACATCTCCTTCGTGAATCTATTGCCATATTGTCTCAGTATGCCGCCCATTTCCCACTCTCGTTCAATCACTGTTAAAATCTCTCCAACTTCGATCTGAACATCTAATGCAGCACCATCTTCAACTGCCAATTTAGGAATTTTTAATGAATCAAAACATTCCTCCAAATTATACTCTAACATAGAGTTGCATCCTCCGTATATAACAATTCATAAAATGAACGACCATGGTCATCCTCAAAGCTTTGTACATATGATCTCTCTGTCATCCCCTTGAATTTAGTAGCCAATAATCTGATACTTTTGTCTCTTCATTCCCAATATTTTCGGCTCATGAAAAAAAGACCCTTCTATGCCAGTAGATTAGTCGTATTGGCCAGTTCCTCCTGCACTCAAATCATCTTTAATCGATCAGCCACATTTCTAGTTTGTGCATGCCTCTGCTGCAAGGAAGAAAGCCCCTGTTCCAGTAAATTTAACTCCCCTAATCCAGCCTTCCGAATAAGAGGTCATATTATTTAATTCACCTCTTAACGTTGCTTTAAAACTATTCCAAACCATGAGGATGTCGGCTGAACCCGCAATTTCCATGAAAAACACCTCCTCAATGAATGTCTGAAAATGTCATCTCCTTAGGGTCTTGCAAAACACCTGTTTTTCAGGCGCCATCTAGTAAAGCCAAAATTCTCTCGCCGGAAACCCAGACGCAGGTTTACCAATGCATGATCTGAGATTTCACGCTCCCTAATATTCACACTCATGACATTACTAATTAGTCTATCTGAAACTAATATATAATCAATCGTAGAAAACTAATCATCTACCAGTGAGTAAAATGTGTATTCTGTCGAAGAGGGATGCATGACCCTACAAATATCCACTAGGTCAAATCTCAGAACAAAGACTGAATTTGCTACTTATTCCGTAATTTGTGTACCTACACGAGGCTGAATGGTCAATACCATGGTTCAGAACACAATTAAAATCTCCACCTAATATCAACGTCGCCCCACGCAAATCACGTAACAATCGAGTGATTACATCAAAAAATAGCTTATTAGGCCGACGCGGTCTATAGACACATACCAACGTTATCACTGTACCACCATGAAGTATATATGCAAATATCATTCGCCCCTCACCATCCATTGCCACTCTTTCAGTTTTGAAGTTCATACCGTTTCTGAACAGAATGCTTACCCCTCTTGAGTTTGAAATATAACAATTGACAACTCACGAGAATATCTTGAACTAAGTATTTTGTCGATCCATCAAGTAAGTGTGTTTCCTATTTAAAAAAACACTTCCACCCTTGTTCTCCATCTCCTAACCATTACTTTTTCTTTTCTGTGGACAATTAAGGCCTTTAACATTCCAGGTCATAATTGTCAAGTCGTTCATCTCGTATCATCAAAACCTTTATATCGCAGGTGTGTCAAACTCTCATGTAGTGTTGAAATATATTTTTTCCATAACATTTGTAACATAGATCGCTGGAATAACATCAATCACAATTGTAGATTCTGAGACACCTTAGAAACCATGCATTACCCCCTCCACATATAGATAATATGACCAACATAAACAGATAAACAGAAAGAAACAATGAATGAGAAGAAACAACTCAATATCAACCATATAGCGGTCCAGTTAGGCCTGAACCATAAACAAAATAAAAACCATGTTAAACACATGTTATTCTGGACCATAACCCCCCAGTAGCTGGTGCATGTTAATGTAAAATTATAACTGACCCTTTCCCCTTTTGCGAAAAAAAGAGAAAACTGGTTCACCCAACTCACATCCCCAATTTATTATCTAAACACTGAAATAGCTCATCCCTATGGCATCTGTACTCTCATATATCCAATATTCAATTTGATATATATATATATCGGAATGATTAATTCTGTCAATAACTGCTCCACGCAATCCTCCCCATTATATGTACCATTGACCACTTCTACGCAACCTACAAACACCAATTTTCTTATGCAACCCCGACTTTTTTCTTCTTTTATTTTCCTCCCTTTTTCCCCCACTTTCTTTAGGCAAGATCTGTTTTCCCCCTCCTACTTTGACGCCCCCACTACTAACAGTTAACACAAAATAAATCCATTTCTATAATGTCAATCAAATATATATCTATTCCAGCCCACCTACCATTGAACTAACCCTAGTTAAATTTATAAATTATCCTGTGTGACAAAGCCTGTCCTGACACATTTTATATTGTACCACTATGTAGCATACCTCTTTAACAACCCCCAACACAGTAATATATAATGTCCATTGGCCAGGAATTCCAACCTCTATACAAATGCAAATCAATGTCACTACTAAACGAAGCTTAAACTCTAATGAATAAGATCAGCACAGTAATATCCTTACAGGTGTTGAAAACTCTCGACAATAGATATGAACCTGGGAAACGGACTGTATTAAAGGATGAACAAGGAGTAACATGACATTTAAAGTTTCTCTTTTTCATTCTTCACATGTTCGTAACATTCTCAATATTTTAAAATGCAGTATAAATTTATTCCCCAGCCCCCACTGAGGACATCAATATCGCAACCATCGGGACATAGATATCAATAATATATTGTTCTTTCGTTAAATATATTAAAGCAATCAGTTTCTCCATGGCCCCCTAGGATCCTCAGAGCCTCAATATCTCAACTTTTAGTCGCTCCCCATATCTATTAGAAATGAAACATTTTTGAATGTTACAATATAAATCAGATAGTTCTCGTGAGTTCCATTTAAGTTCGTGCTTCGCTAGATACTTTTCCAGATGTTATTTCATGCGTAGCTCCGACACGTAACAAAACAGAGTTGGTAAGTTCAGGCAGCGTAATCCTCCAATCCATTCAACGGAACTAAGTTGAAGTAAGAGTGCTCCGACTTGCCCGTGAATCAGCAAGTCCATAGTCAGGCACCCAGCCCAGTATGCACTTTGTATAGAAGAATATATTGCATCTATATGTCTCTTTGGTATTCCCAGCATGGCACTCTGGTCCTCCGCCCCGACAAACATACCGTAAGTCTTCCATGCCGTGAAGCTCATCTACTGCATGCGCGCCATTCCCTCAAGTTGTATTCACTTATTTTTTCTTGCATGCGCGATGTCATCGAGCTTCCCCATGCTGCAGGATAACCTTCCTGGAAAGTTGCGCGTGCTCCAGTTCCAAACAAAAACACGCTAAAAGCTGTTTACAACGATTCCCTAAATCTGCATCACACAGTAAAAAAACGTAATGATACAGCAATGTATGACTGTTATAATATA
Organism: Ambystoma mexicanum; assembly: GCF_040938575.1. NCBI lineage: Eukaryota > Metazoa > Chordata > Amphibia > Caudata > Ambystomatidae > Ambystoma > Ambystoma mexicanum. The sequence continues at coordinate 964,326,347 of NC_090928.1, read as the reverse complement.
TATTTAAGACATATTAGGTCCTCAATGATAATAAAACCACGGCCCATAATCACAAAATGAGTGATAACAAAACCAAACCACAGTTCCTTTAAGATGTTTACCTCTTTTCCTTTCCTGAGGCTACATTTCCAGGTGGAGTTGTCAATTTCTCCATTGGTTCTTGATCTAGATCAGACAAGAAAGCTTCTGCCTCCAAGCACTGACTTCGGTCCCAAGGACCTATCAGCTCTCTCTATTTCAAAAGGCATTTTTGGGTCCAACTTAAGTAATTTAATTAGACTCTTCTCCAGAAAATCCAAAGGGAAGCCCTTCTCAACATTTTCTGGAAATCCTGCAATACGGATATTATTTCTCCTGGAAAAACCCTCCAGTTTATAGGCTTTAAGGGATAATTTTTCATTTTTGATCTGTAGTTCCCTTATCCGTTCAGCCATCCTCCCTGAGTCATCATCAACCGAGTCCAGATGACTCTCCACTGAATCAACTTGGTGGACAGCTCTGTATATTTGTCTTCTGAAGCAAACAGCTTTGCCTTGATTTCTGCAATGTCAGTCACCTTTGTCAAGAGGTCCAGAAGTGTATCCTCTCTCCTTTCATTCTCTGTGCCATCAGTATTACTGCCCTTCTGCCTTTTAGCTGGTTGGGACGTTTCAGCAATATTGAGGTCAGCCATAGTAGAGAGATATATGATGAGTTCAGGGCACAGGAGCTCTGCCTTCAGGCTGCCATCCCTGGAGCAGGTGGTTGTAGAATCATGTATTACACTTTGTAATTGTATGTCACTGTTATTTCTGCAATAAAATCACAGTTAACCCTGGTCAGATAGCACAGCGAGTACAGCGCTTACTTTGACATCAGTGCAGAGCCTGCTGCCGCAGGTTCGAATCCCGGCAGGGCCAAACTCAGCCTTTCATCCTTCCGAGGTCTATAAATGAGCACCACACACCGTGGGAAATAAGCAGCGCTCAGATGCCTGAGGGTTCGTAACGCTATATAAATAACAAAACAAACAAAACAAGTCTTGGAGTCTAGCAGCAGGTCATACCACAGAGCAGCTCCAGTTCAGTCCAGAGTTATGTCCCCACTTTCTTATTCCTGTGGGTACTAGCAAAAATATTCTTAGAAGACGAGAATCTGAGGGACCAACTCATCTTCGAATTGAGAAAAGCAGGGCAGGCGTCCCCAAAGGCTTTGTGGATGATGTAGAGTGTTTTGATGAGAATATACGGACAACAACATGCAGCCAGCTAAGGAGGATCAGGGCAGGAGTGATGTTGACTCATGATTTAGGTAGAGTATCAGTTTGGCTGCTTTGTTTTGTATAATCTGGAGATTATGATTAAGGTTTAGGGAGACCGGAGAACAGTCTGTTACAATAATCCAGATACGATGTTACTAATGCCGTTGCCACCTACACTCTTTGTAACAAGACAGATTGTGCACTTGCAACTGGAAATAGGATTTTGTGGTGATATACTGAACTCAAGGAGAAATGGACAAAAGGCTTTCAAAGACCAATCCCAGGTTTTTGGCAGCACAGGAAAAGACTGGTGATGGACTTATGGAAGGAGGCCGGGGGAAAGAGAGCCCCTGATGAAACAGAGTGCTCAGTTTTTGAGACGTTTAGGGATATGGAATTGTTTATCAAGCAGTCTTGTATTTGGAGAAGGCTGGTGGAGAAGCAGAGCGACTGAGTGGGGGACCACTGTGGCTGAAGGCAATATCTCTGTCATCTGCATTTCTTTGGATTGGAAGATCACAGAGAATGGGGTGATGAGGTCTGCCAATGGTTTCAGATATGAGCTGACTGAGGAAGCAGAGGTGAGATAAAGTGGAAGCAATTACTGAAAGTGGCAAAGTAAAGAAGTGAAACAGAAGGAAGTGGGAGATGTAAGGCACGGGAGTTAGAAGGCAAGAGGATTTATTCAGAGAAAGGGAGCAGCGAAAGATTGAACAAGTATCAATCTGGGAAGGATTGAGGGGGAGGCAAGGATCAAAGAAAAGGAGACTTGCTATACAACGAAAGAAGCAGCAGTGAAAGAGATATGGAAGGGATGCCTAGGAGTGAAACAGGATGGAGAAGAGCTGGAAGACAAACCGAAATATCAGGAGGGGGGCCTAGATGTACTTCCACCAAAGCAGCAGGAAAAGATGTGCGTCAGCAGAGGCAATACAGATAAGGAGAATGTAGAAACCAAGAGGGGATGAGTGGTGCATTCCAGGCGCAGACCAGCTGTGGGCCTCTTTTTTAGAAAGTCCAGGTAAGCTTTATTGTAAACATGTACATTAGTTAATAGGGTACAGTTACTCTTGAGGTATATACATAATGCAAGACTACCCACCGGCCAAACTCATTCCCTCGAGCTCAGGCCCCCAACCGTCACATTCAGAACATTCAGACTCAATCACTTATCAACATTCTCCTAAGCGGGCAGCAGCACACACTGACCAACATTCTATCAGCATTAATAGACGACCAGCAGGACAGGACAACATTCATCAAATCACTACAGAGACAAAGACAGGCAGCACGGACAAATCCTAAAAATCAAAATATGGGTGAGCGGAACCAAGAGATAGGGCTGTCTAGATTGCCAGTCACTGGGACATTCCCTGTGAAGTAGTGACAAATTGATGGCCATAAGGATAACAACAAAGGGAACCAAGGGGATAGAATCGAGAGATTAGACGTGAAAGGAAGGAGGACAGATGGGAAAGAGGGAAGATCTGTAGCATCTATATTTCGGTTGAGCACAAAATTCACATTTGCTAAATTAAAACAAATTCTTTTGGGGATCTGTGTTTTATGTCTGGTCAGAAGTTGCTTTCAACAGTTTGATTTACTTTCACCTTTTGGGTACTTTATTAGGGGTCTCTTCCCTCATTTGCAGATATAGCACTCTTTGTTCACCCAACTAAAACCCCAAAAGTATGAAATACTAATGTTTTTTCATCTTTAGCCTGTAAGGAGAATTTGCCCCAAGGTTTAGCAGGAGGTTTCACAGATAATTCAATGGCTCGATTCCACCTCAACACGTCTACAGTTCTCTGATCAGGAACGGCCATCTTGCTATTATAAGAGAAGACTTGAGACACAAGCATTCGTTTCTTTCAAAAACACACAATAACAGAGTTTATCAGGAGACACTCAACTTTTGGATGTGATAATCATTTAAACTCCTTACTTTCACAGGTGTGAAATGGCATTCAATGAAATAGCAGAATGAGTTGCTCTTACCTCAATGACGCCACACACTTCTGACAAAATCGATGACCACAACCTGTCTGATGGGGATTGTGGAGCACTGAATGGCAGTAAGCACACTTGTAACGCTCTTGTAGTTTTTCAACAAAAGTGTATTCGTTGTTAGGTTCAAAGTCCAGAGAAACAGCGCTGCTGGAATTCTGCCGTGTGAAGACTGTGGGGTTGTGAAGCCCTGCAGAAGCCATCTGTAAGATATCACGAATATCGATAAATCAAGATAATTATGTAACACAAGGCGTATGCCATTTTAAAATTCTGTAATGGTACATTGGTTTACTAAGACTAAAAGTTGTGTTTCTATGCAATCGAGGTACGTATATGGAAAGCAGCATGTAATATTTTGGACTGGCAACTGAATAGACACATTATTTTTGGATCTGATAAGGGCTTCATAGTATAACATAATTCTACAAAGCAGCGGACCTGCACAAATGTCCCCATTTACAGTGAGAACATGTTGCTTCCACTGATTCTGTGTATGAGGTACCCTGTTCTTTTTGACAGCTTGGATTGGCAGTCCAGAAAAAAGATCCTTGGGTTTGTCTTGAGGTATAAAAAGCAACCTGGAAAAAAAGCCACCACACTTCAATGGATTGCTTGAGCATATCTCCAGCCCATCACATATCGACTCACCTACAAGTACTAGTACTGCTTAACGTATACTAAGGAAACTGACTGCCCTCTCTGTAATATTACATGGCATCAAGGATTCATGAAATCACCTTCCATTCATCAGCACACATCTTTGACCCTGCTGCATTCACCAATACTACCTCAAACACATTTAACCTGTTGCCTTTTTGCCCCCCTCCACTCCCTTATCCCCCCGCACCCAAAGATCACTGTCTCAATGACCCAAACTTCGGCAGAATACACCACTCTCTGGACAAGCCTCAGTGCTGTGTTGGTGCAAAAGAAAAGCTGATTAACGTGACATAACAGTTGGTCGAATTCCAGAGAAAAGAGGGGTTAATGAGGTAGACAGCAGCAAAGGGAAAACTCATTTCTTATATTATGCCTTCCTTTGACTCTTTACATTTGCCATCCATACTTGTTCCCCAGCCTTCTTCTCCCATAGCAGTCTCTGGCCCCTTGATTTAAGGCAGTAACAAATAACAAAAGTCAGAACATTTTGTTTTATGACCCAACCCAGCCAAATCTACCCACTTGATTTTTTTAAAGCACTGTTTATTAAGGTTTTAAGCACAACTGGTTCACAAACAACTGCAGCAAACTGTGCACTTTATTGTTTTTGCCAATTAAGACCCTCAGGCCCGCTGCTATATCTCCCCCCTCCCGTTACCCTCCATAATGTCTGCATTTTCCACTGCCCAGTATCCATATTCTCCCACCCCCCACCCCTTACCTGTCGCCTCCTTCCCAGGCATCTCCTTCCCCTCTCACTCCCAGTTTCCCCAGATTTTTTCAGATTTGCAAAAACAGCCTCTATTCTTGTACACTACCTGGTCCCGCCCATTCACTACATCCCTCCTTGATCTACATGCTGCAATCGTCTGGGGGTGGGGGGTGGGTAGGTCTGGGATCATCCACTTCTCTGCTACAGCCCTTTTAGCCACAATGCATGCAATATTTAGAAATCTTCCTTCATACCTATCAATTTCATCCTCCCCCCAGATCCCTAGTATTGCTCCCCTGGTATCTAGGCTTAGTGGTCTATTCCAGGCCTCTTTAACCTCCTGTTCACCTTCCCCCAGTACCTATGCAACTTTGGGCATTGCCATATCATATGCATAAAAGTCCCCCCCCCGTGGGCCCTGCGTTTCGGGAAAGCCTCATCCTTCCCTCTGCACATCCTTTTCAACCACTCCTCAGAGTAATATATTCTGTGCAGATATTTGAATTCTAACAGCCTTAAGTGGGCTTCAATGGCAACTTACCTGTGGTACTGTAAAGCTGCTCTCCAGTCTTCCTCATCTATGTCCCCCAGATCCTTTACCCATCTTTCCCTCATGTCATTCAACTGCACCCTCCAGTGAGTGCTTAAGGCCCTATATAGAGTGGATATCCGTTTCCTCTCAATCTCCCCATCGAGTACATTCCGCTCAATTTGAGAGGCTTTAGGGATTTCATCGGGTCTAATAAAGTGTGGTTGTAAGGCATGCCTAAGCTGCAAATATTTACAGTGGTCTTGTCTGTGAAAACCCCAGCTGTCCTTCAATTCTTGGAATTACCTAATCCCCCTGATGCAGCCACATCTGCCACCGCCCGATCCCCTGGTCTTTCCACACCCTTCCCCTCCGGAGGTTTTGGATACCATTGATGAGCCTGTTCCCCCAGATTCCAGCCACAAGTGTAAGCTATGTCCCCGACCCTAGATATTTGTATGTTTGTGTCCAGGCCCAACCCAACGCTGCTATGAGGGATAGGCCCCCTTTTGGTCGGGTTGATCCAAATAGGAGCCCCTACCATCTCTCCCTGCCCATCAGCCCTATTTCTCTGTCTACTAGGGTATCTCCTCCTCTGCGATAGGCCCATCCATTTACTATGGCCAGCTGCAAAGCCCAGTAGTAGAGTTTCAAATTCGGTAGCCCCAGGCCCCCTTCCCAACTAGAATTATATACAGTCTCCCATTTCACCCTTGGTTTTTTCAGTTCCCACAGGAATCTCCTCAATATCCCATTAATCCTGTCACATTCTCTTGTATGCTGTCTGCTCAAGGTGTGCTAAATATATAGAAATCTGGGCAAACCACCATTTTATCTAACCCCACTCTTCACATAAGGGGTATCAGAAGAGTCATCCAGTGGTTGGTGCTCTGCTGGAACCTTCTAATTGCTGGGGAAAGGATCAGATCCGCAAAGGAAGACTCATCCTTGTGAACTTGTATCCATAGGTAACAGAAGCCTCCGCTCTCAATGGCGAGTACCACCTCTGGCTTTCCTCCCCCCATTCCACCGGGTAGTGGATTTGTCTCAGTTGATGACCAACCCTGAGTACGAGCCAAATTCCTCAAGGATGGTCATAATTCTGAGCACCAAATTCTCCAGGTTACTTAAATAAAGCAGGATATCATCTGCGTACAACGATATCTGCTCCTCCCTTCACCCCGGCCACAAAAAACCTGACACCTCTAGGTCCCCACTGATCCAGTCTGCCAGTGGTTCTAACGCTAGGGCAAACATGGGTGAAAGTGGACACCGCTGTATGGTGCATCGGCCCAGTGTGAACCTCTCGGAGACCATGTCGTTGATCCGCACCCGGGCTGCCAAGCTGCTTTACAACTCCTGGACCCACTCTACAAAACCCTCTCCAAAGCTCATCTGGCGCAGTACCACAATAAGATATGCCCACTCAATGAAGTTGAATGCTTTTTCGTGCATTCAGAGCAAGAACATCCAATCGACACTGCATCTTTTTCACCCCCTGCCCCCAGAATCAGATGGAGGCGGCTGATGTTTAGCATAGTCGACCTATTTTGGATGAAATCACAATGGTCCTCCTTCACAATATCTGGTCTAATTCTATTCAGCTGATTTGCTAGGGTCTTGGCAAGGATCTTGGTTTCTGTATTAATTAAGGATATACGTCTATAGGAACCACATTGTTGCCTTGGTTCCCCCGCTTTAGGTAGGCCACTATTGTAACAAAGGACACTCCACCCAGGTGATACTCCCTCGCTTCACCAACCCGAGGGTCAGAATCCAAGAGCGATGGCCTTTCCCTGGCCACCAAACAAGATGTTCAAGGGAAACGAGGTGTGAGAATACTCTCAGGTTTCACACAGATGAAAAAAGTATGTTTAGTCAAACTGGCAGAAGAGGTAATTATCGAGATATTTTTTCAAACAAGAGCCAACGATTTTGCGAACTGTGAACTACACAGAGGACGAAAGGCCTGTTTTGCCGAAAGAAGTTTATAAAACATTAAGGCAGTAAAATGAAGATTATGCATATTTTTTAAGTATTTCTTCATTAGGAAAAGATGTGCTTGACAAGAAGGTTTCAAGATTGTCCATTATTGCATTAATCAAAATAAAATATTGATGCCAAAAGGATACCGGGGTGGAGAATTTCACTCTAAATTCATTAAAGGTAAGTGGCATACCCTGACGTACATATTTAATACCTTTATGAAACCAAGCTTTCCAGAAAATCATTTTGCCATTTAAACGTATCAGGTCGTTAAACCAAAGATATTGTGAGACAAACTGGGATGAAACTGTGATGTGCAAGTACATTCTAATATACATGGCAGAGATACTAAAACGTGTGCATTTAATAAATCTGTTTCTGCTAGCAAACATATGACAATCTGAAAGTGATAAGGGGAAAACCATATTACTCTAAATAGTAGCCATGTGGGTGCGGTATTATAATCTATAGGTGCAAACCATATTGGAGCCTGATTTAACATGTAAACCACTTGATTTTTTCCAAAATCTGGAAACTCTAACCCCCTTCTTGAGTGGATCTTTTAGGTTTACCTAGTGAAATTCTATGTTTTTTCTTTTGCCATAGAAATACAGCCAGGCATGAATCAATTGTTTTGTGTTATAGAACTTGGAGGGAAAGGACACAGGGAGTATATATAGGGTATACAAGACAATCGGAGAAATCATAATTTTGACCCCACCAGAACGAATATAAAGAGGATCATGAATCTTTAAGTTCTCTAATCCTAGACAAAGCAATGTTCATATTTTCCTCAATAATGGGCCTCATTACGAGTCCGGCGGTAACCTGCTGGTTTTTCCGGCTCGCTTACCGCCGGACTCGTCTTACCATTCCGCCTCCGTGATTCCCGGTATTACCGGGGCATTACAACCCCGGTGACCGGGAATTCCAGAGGCGGAATGGTGTAAATCCCCATTGAGTCCTCTGGGACTCAATGGGAATGGGGACCATGGAAACACCGGCACCATCTCCTGATGGTGCTGGTGTTTCCACGTCTACCTGCAGGCGTGCGGTGTTAAACAGGCCAGGTCAGACCTGCCAGGATTGACACCTCCGCCTGCAGGAGTCGTGATCACCTGGTATGGAAACAACGGTGGCAGCGGGTTTACCGCCACTGTTGTTTCCATACCGGGTGAGTTGTAATGAGGCCCAATGTCTTTTATCGAAGAGGAAATATGCATGCATAAGTATTTGATCCCCTTTGGGCACCATTTTATAGCGTATGATTGAACGTCATGTTTAGAGCAATATACATTTGTAAATAGGCAGGCTTTGACTTTATTATTTTTTTTTTTTAAGGACAGTTTGTTTTTGGTGCAGCGGATGTGCAGTGAAAGCGTGTTACAGATGGTAGGCTCTAGGATAGAGAAAGCCAAGCCGCCAACTCTGGTCGAGTGGTGCGGTGGAATAGCCCCGAGGAGAGCTGAGCCCAATTTGAGGTTTCTGGGGGACTGGTAGTGGTTGATTTTTGTTCTGAAGGAACTCGGGTTCTATATTATCGAGGTCTCGGTGTGTGATGCACATGGCTTTGAAGGTTGTTCTTAGTTTAACTGGGAGCCAGTGCCAAATTACGAATATGGGGGTGATGTGTTCTCTGGGTGAGAGGACAAGGAGCAGAATGGCTGTTGTGTTTTGGATTCGTTGAAGTTTCCTGCGCTGGCGTGCAGGGTGGCCTAGATAGAGGGAGTTGGCGTAGTCCAGGCAGGAGATGATAATGGCCAGTATTGCAAAGACTATTTGAGGGTAGGAGAGGTAAGGAAAACATGTGTGAGGATGCATAGGTGGAAGTGGCAGGTTCTGGATACAGAGTCAATGTGCTTGGAGAGGGATAGGTCTGCATCCATGGTGCATCTCAGATTTCTGACTAAGGTGGAGCTCCAAGGGCAGCCGGCCATGGTAAGAGTTGGGGGTATCGGAGTAGTGTTGCTGCATATTAGGATCTCTTTCATTAAGTAAGAGACTAAGCAGAGTGGATGGCGTGGCAGGCAGAGATCCCGGCAAACTCGGTGAAATATTGTAGAGGCTGACATCTCACTTTCAGGGTAGCTGGTATAAAGCAACAGGGTGATAAGATGGGATCAGCTCTTGGGTTGAGAACCAGTTGTACAGGTGTATTCAACCAGCATGTCACAGAACTCGGTTTGCCATCAAAAGCATTTGGCCATGTGGTCATGTACATTTTCAAATGTTTTCACTCTTTAATTTGATGCACCTTCCCCAGCAATATGAAATATAGCTGACACTGAGATTTAGAAACACTAACCTGAAACTTAACTGCAGTGTTTTACAGTAGTAATACTATCATTATGCATTAAGTACAACATAATTTAGGAATGGAGTTGCAGGACTATCTTTTATACATACTGATCTTTGCCAAACAGAATAAAGTTAGCGTAATAAAAGTATCTTCTAGATTACTTCTGGTTTGCAAATATTTTAAAAAGAAAACCTTTTTCTTGCTAGCACTCCCACACAGGCCTTTGGCACTTTTAAGAGTGCAGGTGATGATTACTTCTGCACTCTCTTGGCATTAGGTCCTTTGAACTTTCAGTGAACAGAGAAAAGGGGTGGAGAGAGCACTGAGGGAAGGAGGAATGCAGTGTGAACTGTGCTTTCATTCATCACAGTAATTTAAATAGCTAGCTGTGCTACACAAGTGTCAATTTAATTAGAAAACATACAGAACTGCATAACAAATTGCTATGCAACACTAGTTTATCACCATCCAACGGCAAACAGCTACATGATGGAGGTACAGGTTGAGAAAGCCTTTCTCCCAAAGCTATGGTGCAGAAACCGCTAGGTGCTATAAGCACATAGCATTGCTGCCCCCGGAGAAGAGTATAAACGTATGGGCTCATCCTGCTTTTGTCAAGAGAGCTTTGAGCTTCTTGGTAGAGCTCAGGTTCATAGACAAGTACCTCTGAAGGGTTGTAACAGAGTGAATATGTCCACCGCCCTTATCCATGCCCACCACCAAAGCATGCAGAACCTTTGAAGGCATGTACATAAGACCTAATTGTACAGTGGACAAATTCTCAGTCAGAACACTGCACACAAAAAAAATCCTAGGAGCCAACAGATACAATGAGCACCAATGTTTTCTGAAAATACCAGGTAGTTGACACCCAATGGGCCTGGTAATAGGAACAGTATGTGACTGATAGCCTATACCCTCTCTTGGAGAATGAAGACCATGCTCACAATTGTATCTAGAAGTTCTCAAATAACATGCTGCCTCCGAAAGAGTTGCTAGGAGGATTTGGGCTCGTTGGGCCTCATTACAATACCGGCGGTAGCCGTGCCGGTATATCAGACACGGCTGCCGCCGGTATCATTTTTTTTCTGATGCCCAGGAATAGGCAATTACCAGGTCATTACAGCCCCGCTGGACCCGGTAATTGCCCATTCCTGGGAGCCAGAAAAAAATGCTCCCCATTCCCATTGAACCACGTAGGAGTCAATGGGAATGGGGAGGCCGGATGCACCAGCACCATTCAGAATGGCGCCGGTTCATCTGGCATGCTCTGCTCACAAGTGCCGGCCAGCACCCCGGCAGGCCAGTCCTGGCAGGTGGGAAGGCACCCGAGAGCTAAACTTGTTGTTTGCCTATACGGTAACAACAGTAGCGGCAACCTTACCAGTACTGTTGTTACTGTACCGGCAAACTTGGAATGAGGCCCATTGATTGAGAATAACGGGTTGTTAAAAACATCCAGCATTAGAGGGGAGGAAGGATAGCTCATGGGCAAAGTGTTTGTCTTGAAAGAAAGACAATGCAGCGCAACACAGGCTTGAATCCCGATCTGGCGCTTAGAAACCACTTGTTGGTGTTTGGCGCATTATAAAAGAACAATTATAGTTATAATAATTAGATGAAGCAAAAGCAGCTGCTAAAATAAGAAAAGATCTGTTCAGCCAATCATCCAAGTTAAAGTAGACATCCACTTCCTGTTGCATTATAACGCTGTATAAAGTGCATAACATTCTTTCACTTTCCATTATACACAAATATGTGGAGGAGACATTTGGAGATCTACTGCACACAGCCACCCCTGCTTTTGAATCAACTTTTAAAGGTTTAGCCATTGCCACCATCTTGAACCTCTCCAACATCAACACATTTATGAATAGTATTGGGCTTATTGTCCTATAGACACTATGAGCAGCGTAAATAGTAACTGTTTTTCCTAGGGACCCCACCAGGACTCTGCTCTCCCTGGAATTCCTACTCTGAACTCTCCTCTGGAACTATTTTCACCCACTCTCAGGTTTCTGCATCTCTGCCTTTGGGTGGCGCTGTCTACAGACCCGCAGGGAATTGTCAATCATTACCAGAGAAGACCCTGAATCATGGTTTAATATTTCCTTTCATAAATCTATTTCCGAAAACAAGCCATTCCTATCCCATAATGCACCTGCAAGATACCTGGAAAACCGGGCAGCCCAATCCAGAAAATCTTTTGAAATCCGAGTTACATGCACCCTGGTTTCACCATGCCTGGAAGGAGAATGGACTGTAACATTCAAATCGCCATGGCAATTATTGTGTTTTTATACAAAAACATCTGATGTTTATCAGCACTGGATCCTCTTCCAAAGTCCATGACAGGGATTTCTATAACCACACCTGTGACTGCTTGTGTGCACCCCAATCATACAACTCCACCCTGGCTTTTTTCGCTTCTAGCACTGCTTATAAGCTGCCGCGCACTAAAATTCTCCTGTTCTTCCATTGAATTCTGAACTTTGTGCAGCTGCGACCCATTTGGAATCACTATCTGCCTTGCTGAACATTCTGCCTTGTGCTTTGTTTGTGATTGATCCCTGCTACTGAGTTGCCAAGTTCCAATTTCTGCAAACCTCCTTTCTTTGCCTGCTGCCAGTGCATTTTCTCCTTTCTTTGTGCTGTATCCCTGCAGCCATTTATCACTTCTTACTGTGCTGTGTTCTTTCTGCTTCCATCCTCTGTTACTTGTGCAGTTTCCCTTCAGTCTGCTTCTCCATTCCCTTTCTGCCTTCTATTGCTTTCAAGTATATTTAATTTCCTGCTTTACCCCGCTTAGCCAGACTTGCCTCTCTGTAACATTTTCCCTTAGTTCTAGTCCTGTTGCCTTGCATAGTTTGTGTGTTTCCAGTCCAGTATTCCAGCCTGCCTTTGTTACCGAGATTCAGTTACCTTGCTTGTGCCAGATTCTTGCCTCAATCACCTTGTACCAGTACTGTGCAAGTGTTCTGCATTCCTCGTTCCTAATTCCCTAATCCAAGTTCTCGTTTCCCTTTTGGGGCTATTTATTAGTGTTTGGTGTTTTATGGTGTCGGCACTTGTGCCTCTACAGGGGTTGGCTACCATACACTAGGATGCAATCTCGGCCTGTTCCTTTGTCTTGTCATACCAATAGCCTTTAGTGTATTTCATGTAACAGTTTGTTGCGTTCTGTTCCCACAGAAGGCATCCACTGTATGTTCCGGCTGGACCCACACCGGCGTGTCCCGTGTAACTACACTCATTGTGCCTTATGGTCCAGATACAGAAGCCACTCTTGCTGTCCCCTTCCATTTGCTTGCAGGGTGCGGTGTCTGTAAGAGTAACTTGGACACAGGCAATGAGCTTTCCTCATTTTTGTTGGTAGTCTCAAGTTTAACCTGTGAACACCCCTAGTGGGATGCTCATTGTTTGTGCAGTACACGGTTCACATCCCTTCTTGTTCACTGCTAAAATATGTCTTTTCTTCCCAGTTCCATCATTGTTCTGGATTACTTTGTCTGTTCTTCATTCTTGTTTACCCGCCTGCTGTATGTGCTTTCCTGTACCCTGATAGATTTGTGACGTGGTCATGATCCTGTCAAGGGGGGCGGGGGGGGGACCTTCTCAACCTGCACCAGGAGGCTCGCTAAAACAAAGTTCAGAACAAGCCCTGCCCAAGGTATTGAGTTGAGGGTTCACTGGTGCTCAGAAATCCCCCCATGGGCCAGTTATAACAACACTGATGCTACTCATATAATCTCAATGCCTCCCGATACAGTTGCTCACCAGTTCTCCATTAGTCTTTTCGGAACTACTTTGCCCACAATGCAACAGCAGCCAAGAAAGCCCCGACCGGGAAAAAACTAAAAGTGCCTAACTACAGCAACTCCAGCACACTGTGAAATGGCAACACCACTCAAAAACATCCAACAAACCAGAGAAGCAGAGGACTCACCCGCCAAACAGAAAAAACAAACTTTCAGGCCACTGCATGACAGCAGACTTGGAAAAAGGGGAGGGAAGAAGGGGGGAGGGCATGGCAAGAGGAGAGAGAGGGAGATGGAAGGAAGGGGGTAGCTGGGAGGATGGGCAGCAGGGAGGCAGGAGAGGGGAAAGGAGTAGGCGAGGAGTTGGAGGGAAGGCAGGGAGGATGGCAAAGAGACCGGGCAATGGTGGGACGGCGGAGCAAAGTATTGAAGAGTTGATGGCTGAGCTTTGAAAGGGTGATGTATTTGAGAGGGAGTGGGATCAATGGTGTATACGGGAAGTGGGTAGGGGAAGTTTAGGAGGAGAGAGATAGTGTGAGAGAGAACAGTAGAGTAGTTAGTGTGAGAAGGAGCGACTGTTAGGAGACAGTAGGATTAGTAGAGAGGGGTGTAGAGGTGGGGTGTAAGCAATAGGGCGTAGTAGAGAAGTGGGCTGGGCGTGAGAGAAGTGGGAGCAGTTGCAGTGGAAAGGTGAGCAGGAGAGGGCACCCTATCACCGAGTTTGGAGGGGACTAGTAGTAGTGGGGGGTGGTAGCTGAGAGAGCAGTAGCAGCAGTGGTAGCGTGTAGAAAGTCACGTCAAGGTGAGCCTGGGAAGAGCAGTAGTGTGGTAACCGCCGCTAGTGCAGGGCTAGGTAGAAAGTTAAGGAGAACACCATCAGCACAAGGCAGTGTTTGGCACTGCCTGGGCTTACAGATATCTAGGGCGGGAATACCATGAGAGGCGAGAGAGAGAGGGGCGGCCCTTGTGCCACTTCCCACACCGTTCTCCAGCTTATCACCACTGCTCACAGCCAGGCACAGTATCTTCCGACCAATTTGTAATAAAACTCGACATTTTATTTCATAGGAATGAAACCCCGAAAATTAACAGAACAACGGCCAAACTAAATACACTGGTTAAAATAAAAAGAACACAAGATCAATCCTAATCTGGTACATACATTTAATACACATTATATTTTAAAATCCATCCGTTTCGCTCACTCCTAGTTACATAGTTTGAAGGTGTTAAAAAAAGCAGCGGTCCGTCTGCTGCTTCGCTTCTGATAGAGTTGCATTTAGCATATATGTTCCATTAACGAGGGCAGGGGGGAGGACACTTCGCGGAAAAAGTATCTGTCGCTGTACTTTTAACACTTCCTTACCCTCGCCAAACAGCTTCCTGTTGAAAGGTGCGCCTGACCAAAAATTATATTTAGTCTTGCGTGTTCTCCGTTTACCAACGCGTCCAGCATAGCATACTTGCTTTAGATACCAGTGGAGTAACTTTGTAAATGTTGGGGTGGGGGCATGACAGCTGAAGAAAAGGTTCCCCAGGCAAAGGAATGGGGACAAAATTGTGTGCCATGAAAGTTGGGGGGGGACAAACACCCCTGCCCCCCCCTAAAATTGCGCACATGTTAGATATTACTTGTGAAGCTGCGAGTTTGGCTTTGTGTGCACGGTATAGTCATTTAATACCAATACCTCGATCTAAGGAGCAACGAGGCACTTTACAGAGAATATTGAAGTGTAGCAGGAGAACCTGACATTTCAGGTGCTTTACATGGAACAGTATGGCTGGGGTGGGTGGGTGTGTGTGGGAGGGGTAGTTACCGTTAAAACCAGATCACATAAAGTGTAGGATGCCAAGGGAAGGAGTAGGCGCATATGTTTGGGGCAGTATCTAGAGAGGCCATTAGATACATTACACATATTTAGAATTCCAGGGCGGTGTGAGAAAGTGACTTACTCCAGAGTCTTGGGATGTTTTAGGCCGACACTGGGATTCGAACAAGTCCCAATGATAGCATCTTCAACCAGAAACAAATAAACACAGTCAAGTGTCTGATTACCAGGTTTCGGTGGTGCTTTTCTGAATCAAGTCATAGCACTTAATCTTAGTGTAATTTAAGTAAGAGTGCTACCTAAAAATGATTGATTAAAACTTCATCCGTAAGGCATAATCCCGTGTTATTGTAAAAAGGTTAGGTTGCCCCAAAAGCAGACTACCGAGAGAAGTTGTCAGAAGTCAATGTTTGTGGGCTAGCAGGGTTGGAAAAGTCAGAAATCTCTTATCTGTGATGGTCAGTACATCAGAGGTGTGGCGAGGACAGCGAGAAAGTACGTGGCTCTGAAGAAGAGCATTGAATGTTCATTGTGAAGTCATCCTAGCGCGAATGAGGCACGCATTTGCCACTTCCTCAGAGCACTATAGCACAGATGATGACACTGTAGCAGAGCTGGATGTGGTGACATGTGGTGTCAAGTGTACAACGGAAGACCAGGGTCACGTGATATGGGCAGGGGAAGATAATAAAGGAATCGCCGGAACTACGTCAGTCCAGAGTGAGCAGCCTACGGAGTAGTCGTGTGTGCTTATTTCACGTGCTGTGTAACTGAGGCCCGCACGGGCCTGCAAGTGTAACCCCGACCTCCCTCAGCACCGGAGGCCGGATTTCATCGAGATAGAACACTGGAGAGCACATGCTACAGCTGTCGACTGGAGTAGGAATAGTGAAGCAGAATCTTTCGGCTTGAGAAATACCAAAGAACCAGAACGCAGTGTACGCGTAGCTCACAAACAATGACTGAGGCCGGCAGCAGCGAAGGAGGTGCTGGGGGGCCGGGACGCCGGCAGGTCAAAAGACACGTCAGTCGTGTTATCTTGCTGGTGTGGGACTGCTGGGAAGTTCCTGCACCCTCCTATTTATTTCTGCCATGTCCTGCGTTGCGCAGTGACGTGGCGTCTACACAAAATTAATCTCCTTTTCACAAAAACAAACATCAATAACCACAACTTTCTCATTATTACTTCAGGTCCTTAGTAGCATACATAGGGGGTCATGACGAGGTTCGAGGTAATGGAAAAACGATGCCGGTAAGGTATTAACGGCACCGCATACCGCTCCGGCCTATTCTGACTCAACAACCCGGTATTAGCGCCACCATTGATAGCATGATCCCTGTACCGGCATGTGTGCGGGCATGTGGCCCTTGGGCCCGGCAATAGCAGGAAGGCGCTAACAGGAGGACATCACAAGTCAGGCAGACATGCAAATATCGGCATCATGAAGGCGGTAATGAGGGATACTGGGATGCCGATAAAACCGGCATCGCGAACCAGCCGCAAACAGCAATGTGCTGTGTTCCCAACTGCCACAGGTGCACACAATCAGCACAGGTGGCGGAAACGGAGTCTGGGCCAGCACAAAAGGAGCACACCCACACACCACACCCCTTACCACACCAAAATGATTCCACTTGTAGTAGCAATACTGGGGCTGGAGGACATGCTTGCAGTGCTACACCACAAACAACAACAGGCAACACAGAGGAGACACAGGAGGAGAAGGAAGTTGAGACAGAGCCAGCAAGCCCCACCAGTGCAGCCAGTGGTACCACGCAGGCTGCCCACAATCGCTCGCATCAGAGCCAGTCCATTCAACCTAACCCCTGAGCAGATCCACACCCTGTGCTGTCTGGACTGGGACACCATCACCACCATTGTGGACATGATACACAACAATATTGTCAGCCTGCACCGCCATCCCACCTCTACTGAAGGTAGTGTCAGTGATCCACTTCCTGGCCACAGGCACCTACCACCACACAGTGGGGCACATGCATGGCATTTCACAACCCTTATTTTCTCGTATTCTGATCCAAGTGCTGGATGCCCTCCTGAAGCACGCAAGGAACTACATATCCCTACCACGGACTGCCCAGGAGATCTTTGACACGAAAGTTGGCTTCCATGCACTGGCAGGCATGCCAAATTGTATTGGTGCATTAACTGCACCCATGTGGAATTGGTGTTTCCGCATGCAACGGAGGTGGTGCATCGCAATCATAAGCTATATCACTCAATCAATGTACAGATAGTATGTGACTCCAGCAAGATCATCACACATTGGTGTGTCCGATTTCCCGGATCAACTCATGACTCAATGGTCCTGCGGAACTCTACGCTACATGGAGCGACATGCAGGACGACATGCCTGGCTGCTTGGGAAGTTGCTTGACAGACACATGGAAGTGAAATGGGGGGAGAGATGCACACACCATCATGGTGTCATTGTTGTGGTGACTGCACTATATCCACATCCCACAACACTGTGCCCCAAGGCATCCCAAAATGAACCTGACAACCAATCCCCATAGCAATGAAGGAAGCAGCACACCAATCACAACATGCCAAACTTTCAACCACCCCACATCCCACAACATGTGCACCACCCATCATCAGACTTCACCCTCCGTAACACAATCCAGCAACATGCTGTGAGTATACACAGTGTAAATGTCAGCATCAAATCACTACACAGGACAAGCATCCATGAGAATGCACAAAACAAAATCTCCAAGGGAATCCACTGCTCGTCACAGGGCCACCACCACAGTAGTGCAGCATGTCACCATGGGAATAATCAGAGCTGAATGCTAAATAATGCAGAGACTGCTGCCAACGCTGCCAGTAAGAAAATTATACAGAACACTACACATCACATATATAACACAAACACAGCGGTATGCGTCCACAATGCATGAGCAACATCAAGGCAGTGTACACCATGTATTATCTTGAAGACGCAATCCACACCATAAGACCATGGCACAGCGCACAATGAGGCAAGCTAAAATGTGTGCATACAACCAGGGACATGTGCATGTGTCCAACACATTTCTGCAGGCATGTGTGATAACTACAGCAGTCCATCATGAATTGAGTAACACATACCTTATTTTGCACCCATGCAGGTGTTAGTGGCTATCCCTTGTAGACGTGGCTCCTCACCCCTGTCCGGAACCCGCAGAACAGGCTCGAAGAGGACTACAATCGTTCCAATACCCGTACCCGTGTGGTTATTGAGCAGACCTTTGGCCTGTTGAAGGTAAGTTTTCGCTGCCTCAGCCGGTCGGGTGGGGGACTCCTCTACAGGCATGAGAAGGTGGCCAAGATCATCATGGCATGTGTCATGCTGTACAACATGTTTATCTGACAGAACGTGCCCCTGCCCCCTGACATTGCACTGCAATCACCAGGTGATGATGAGGAGGAAGAAGATGATGTGGGCGCACATCATTGTGGTGCAGATGCACAGGAGGGACGTGTTGTGCGCCAGTCTGTGATTGGCCAATATTTCTAAGAAACATGGGTGCAGAGGGTGCCATGAAAGTGGGACTGAGGGCACTCGGTGGAGGAGTAAATGTACACTATACACTGTACACCAATAAATGACATACAATAATGAATGTCCACTCAAGTATTTTTTCTGGTACACAACGGGTGTAGTAAACAGTAAAATAGTGAACAGTGTTCATGCCCTCCACCTCAAACACACCCTCTCCCTCCTCCCCCTCCCCCTCCCCCCACAACTCCCCCACACACCCTCTCCTCCCTCTCCCCACAACTTCCCCACACACCCTCACCCCTTCCACTCCCCCCACAACTCCCCCACACACCCTCTCCCCCTCAACTCCCCCACACACCCTCTACCCCCTCCACTCGCCCAAAACTCCCCCACACACCCTTTTCCCCCTCCCGCTCCCCTCACAACTCCCCCACACATGGTGTCCAAGCAAATGCTGCAGGTTTCTGCGTCAATTGCAAATATCAGGCTGCCCCATCTACTTTTGTCCACTTCCTGCATCTGGTGGCGGTATGTCTGAGCGCCGCAAGGTGCGCGCAGACCTGCAAAGGGGGTTGGTATGAGTGGAGCTCGATGAAGATGCCGTGCCCGTTTGCTCCAGTTTCGGGGCAGGATGCTCTGCCTCCAAGGCATCCGCTATGCGGGAAAGGACCTGCCTCAGAGCAGACACCTCCTCGCAGATACGAGTAGTGCTGGCCTCAATGGCCTGTCTCAGGGACGCAGTGTTGTCCCGCCCCTCCTGCCTTGCCTGGGCACCATCCCTTACAAACTGCCTGACTAGGCCTGTCAGCTCCTCCTGGCGCTGCACCCTATGTGCCATTTGCTGCACCCCATCCTGGGCACCAGTGGATGTGGATGCTGCATGTGGCAAATTTCAAAAATCGTGTGGCTCCTCTGTGGGGCTCATGCTCCCTTGCCCTGGCTCCCCTCCAGACTGCTCCTGTGTGCTGTCATTGGTGGAGCACAATGGGGTGATCTGGGGTGATGGTGGGGGACTGGATGTGGCAGGTAAGTCTGATGAGTCATCCTCTACAGGGACACACACCTGGCCTTGGCTCTGCACATCCTCATCGATCTGGGGTGCCGTGGCTGCTGCCTCCCCAACAGAGCTGTTGGCAGCTGAAAGGGCCCCATCGGCCACTGGCTCCTGTGCAGGGGACACAGATGTTGTGGGGACTGTTGCTGTAGCAGTGGCCCTTAGCCGCACCAGTGATGTGGCACCCTGTGGTGCCTTCCCCTTCTGTGGCAGTCATGGCTTTCCTGGCCCTTTTGATGTTGAAGGCCTGTTGCCTTCTTCCCTGCCCCTGGCCTTCTTCCTGGGAGTTGCCTGTGCCGCTGAGTCCCGGGCCTCGCTGTCAGGATCTGAGCCTGTGGGGGACCAAGAGAGGGACGGCATCATCGATGGTTCTACAAGCATCATGCATACATTCATATTATTGCTGTTCTACACATTACAGGGGATTAGGTATTGGAGTTTTGACAATCAGGTTGCTTGCTATATGGGGGAGCATGCAGGCATACGTCAGGGTCACACATGTTTGAAGTGGTGTATGCTGTGTGACATGCATTTCTGTTGTGGACTGCGTGCAGTGTGACTGCTGTTTCCATGTTGGTGGGGTGTGTCTCAGGTATGGCATTAGCATGCTGCATGCATGTGGATGTGTCAGAGCCAAGGACGGCATCTAGGCAGGGATGTGTCCTGTCTGTAATGGAATAGAGAAAAAAAGGCCAAATCCAAACAAATTTTTTGTTATCGAGGGAAAAATTCTCAAATAGGGATGGGTAAATGTATCAAGGAAAAGGGCATGCCAAGGATCAGACCTAGAGAATTTATTACCCCTCACTACTGCGATCCTGTGAAAGAGTTTGAAATGCTTATGGTCACACACACACTAGTCTACATGGCAACATTAACATGGAAAATCACAAAAGACATGCTAGCCTAACAAGTCAGCATATACGAGAACAAATTTTAATGGTATATAAAAAAAGAGATTAATACAGGACGAATTAATACATCTAAAAAGGTAAAACGATACAAGGGCAGAAATGAGCTCTATGTATCAACCACATGGCAAATAAGGCTAAAGAGAACAGAAAAAAACAAAATTGCAAGAAAAAACAGGCTGGGTAAATTAATACACCCTATAGTCCTAGTAGGTAAATTTCAAAAACGCCTGGGCTTAGTGGGTGATGTCGCTCTTTTGATGTCCGCGATTTTGAGGGGCTCTGCTGACACCCCTTTGCTAATTTAAACGTAGCCGAACAAATTTAGTTCCTTTTTCAGGAATTCTTATTTCCCATTGTGGATGGTAAGCCCTGCATTCTCTAGCCAGTCCATGACCGCCTCCAATCGGCGTAGGTGTTCTTCTCTGCTATTGGCATGTATCAGGATGTCTTACTGACATTGAGTACCCCATGGATGCCCGGGAGGACCGACTGGATTATCTGCTGCGGACGATATCCCAAAATTCAATCTTTTGTATCTTCTCAGAACAAGGCGTGTTGAGAAAGTGGGGATGTACCGTAGGTCCTCGTGCAACTTTAACTGGTGGTACCTGGCATTCAGGTCTAGTTTTAGAAATAAAATCGGGACCCTGTCAGTTCCGTCACGATTTCATCCAGGGTCGGGGTAATGTGTCTTTTTTGGATTATGGCGATGTTGGGTAGGCGCATGTTGATGCAGATGCGTACTTTCCCGGGTTGTTTCGGTTCCTTTGTGACAACGATGGGGGAGACCCACAGTCTTGGTCCTGACACCGTTTCTATTATGTCAGCTTTCTCAAGTTCGTGCAGCTCCCTGGCAACTATGTCTTGCATGTGGAATAGCGACCTCCTGTGCCGCACTGCTTTGGGCTGTACCATTGTGTCAATGTGTAGCTTGATTAGCTTCCCTTTTATGCACTCTATGCTCTGGAGTAGGCCTTGGTGCTTCGCTAGTAGTTTGTGGATGTCATATGAGTCCGTGACATCACAGATTAATTTCATCAGCCCCAGGTCTTCTGCGGACTCCCAGCTGAGTCGGCTCTCTATGCCACCGTCATTGACGTAGACCTTCAAATGGACTTCCTTGTCTTCTCTGCTGAGCATCGTCCGAAATCGTCCCACCACCAGTAACAGTGTCTTGCAGCAAAGGCGTGTAAGAGCGTATCTGTGTTCTTCAGTTCTGCCTGGGGTCACATCTGCTTGAACATCCTCACCGGCATGACGTTTACTGAGGCCCCAGTGTCGACTGTCATTACCGTTTCTTGTCTTTGCACGTGTATTAGACATCTGGGCCTTCTCTTCTTCCTTGGCATCTTGTCCCTTGTTCTAGGGCTGAAATCAGGGGGATCTTCCCCCTCCTCTTTGTGCGTCCTGTATCGACTGCTGCAGCCACTCTGTCTTGTTCCTCTCCAGATTTTTCAGTGGAGGAGTTGTTCTCTGTCATGATGAGGCATGTTTTTGCTCGTTTTTTCTTATTGGTGTTAGTTGTTGGAGCTTGAGCCCAGTTTTGTTTTGGCAGGCCTGACGATCGGCATACTCTCGCGTAATAGTCACGGCGGCCGCATGCGCTGCACATGGTCCCCAGGGCCGGGCATTTCCTCCTTCCATGGTGTGGTATCGTGCACCAGCCACATTCGTTCGGTCTTGGCCCTCTTGGCTGCCCCCCTGGGGTGTTGTGAGATTCACTGTTCTCCTCCCTGGGTACTGGGCGGTTGGTGATCTGGCCAACCGTGGTCGCCGGGGTGAGTTGTAGCTTCTGCACAGTGGTGCTCATGTGGGCTGCCCTGGCGTGTGAGAGCTCTCTCTGGCGTCCATATTCGAGAATCCTTGCTAGGGATTTGCCTTTCTCACTGAGGATGATTCGTCGCAACTTCTGCGACTCCATACCATTTATTATTTGGCGTCTGATGTCTTTGTCGACAAAGTCGCATGATAGGGCCAGCCGTCGGAGCCTGGTGTGATATGCATCAAGAGTTTCATCATCATTCTGTATTGTGGTGCAGAAGTTGAAAGTCTCGCAGTCTGGGTTCAACTGTGGCATGAAATGCGCTGTGAGGGTGTCTTTCGCCGAATTGCATACATCTATACCATCCCGTGTGGCTAGAGAGTTGAAGATGTGCAACACGTCATCACCTACACTCAGCAGTAGGTTGGAAACACATTTTCCTGGGTGTTGTGACTTCTTTGTAGTCCATCGCCATCTCGAATTTTCGTAGCCATATATTCCATCTGGGCCCCACTGATGAGGGATCTGTGTATGGGTCAAATGGGCCTAGTGCTGCATTAGAGCTGCTTTGTCCTTGTGGTGTAAAGGGTGTGCTGAGCAATGCCACCATTCCTGATGGGGGGCCTGGTCTGGGCATAGACGTACCTTCTGCCATGTCTATCTTGGCATCAGACCCCTGCAGTGCAGGCTGTGGTAGATCCCCTTGCCTGGAAGGTCTGCTGCTACCTGCTGTATGTGTTGGGTAGATCACTTGCCGTGCTTGGTGCTGTTGAGGGGTTTTGGCGTGTAATCCTGTTGCCTGTCCTTGTTGTCAGGCCTGGGGGAGGCTGGGTTGCAGCTCACTGTTAGTGACGTTGTTTCTCTGGGGAGCCGACATTAGCAAACATCAGCTGCTGGTCGTGGACCATTTCACATCTTCATTGCCAGTGTTGTGTTGCGTGACCCCCATGAGGGAGGGCCGGGATGCTGGCAGGACAAAAGACACGTCAGCCATGTTATATTGCTGGTGCAGGACTGCTGGGAAATTCATGCGCTTGCCTATTTATTTCTGCCATGTCACATGTTGCAAGGTGATGTGGCGTGTATACAACATTAGGGAGTTAACGATTGGGCTTAAAGCATAAGCTACAGAACAGACTTTCACATAAGGGAGTCTATAAGAGGTGGAGGAGAGACCAACGCACACAAAGCTTGCCAAAGGCAATGACACAGCAGAACCAAGGGAATGGAACAAATTGCAAACTACTGAGAAGCACAGAGAAGGAAACCAAGAGGCAGAGATGGAAAGAATGGAGCAACAGGGTAACAAAACCACCTCCCATAAGGAGATCAAATAAGGTCCTGTGGAACTAGACACAACACCCTGATACTGTAAGGTCGTTTTTAGCAATTGACTTTGTAGGGTCGACCACCACATTATATTAGAGGAAGCACTTGATGATGAGAAAAAAATGTTGCGAATTCAGATGGGAGGGAAGTGACATCACGGGAAGGGGAGGAGACATGGAAGATTGAAGTTGGAGGAATAAAGATGTGTCTGTCTAACCTTCCGTTGCTGCGCTTTTTGTGAAGTGAAGGGTGCTGTGTGGAATATTACTTACCCGAATCCCAGTCTATCTGCGTGCTCCAATACATTGTGTAGGTGGTTGTCTTGGTGGAAGCAGCAGCTGCACAGCATGCCAGGGCACGCTAAACACATTCAGGAGATTTTGACAATGTCAGGAGGGGCCCAGCCCAAACCGCCCACTGGACTGACTGCTTCTCTCGCTGCCGATGTGTGCGGAAAGCACAGCAGCTGGATGCCTGCTGGGCTGCTGTGGGGACCGGCAAGTACGTGTGTATACACGGAAGGGTACAAAGAGATGAGCACCGTTCTTGACACAGGCACGAGCCATGTTTGAATAAAAGGAAATTGCAATGAGACGTACATCAGTGCACATTGATCCCTGTGGTATGAAAGGTGATGCTGCATTAACACACAGCTGTTTCCTGTGTTGGCTACAAGTAAGAGATGTTGGATGAGTACATCCTTGTCACTTTGCCAGCGTCTTCGCTCAGAATGTTCCATCCACAGCCACACGACTCCCTGTCTCTGCAACTACCATGTGCTTATGACCCGGCTGACACCAGTAATCTGGATCTAAGGTGGGTGAGATGGCTGCCCATTTTAATGTATAGATTGAAGCACTGGATCCACTTGACGATCATAGGAAAAAGAGTGTACATCCACTGGAAGTAACCTTGTCAACTTGGGACATCCTATATGAGCTCCCAGAAGACACCACAAACACGTTTGATAAACTAAAGATGGCAGTATCAGATTACTTGGCTCCACACACAAATGTAGAGACAATGGACAGAGGATGGATGGAGGAGAATGGCTGGTTTGCCCTCATCTCTGAGAGCGTCTATCTGGATTTTCAATTAAAATAGGGCTGATTCGGTGCCGTGACTGGGTCTGAAGCCTGATTGGCAGATGCCTAGATTGTGGTTAATTTTAAGGTAGGCTTGAATCTGGTTGTAGGCAGCTCGGTCTAGAATCTTGAGCAGGAATGGTATGGTGGTGATAGGGCAGTAGTTTGGGAAAGTAGGGTTGAGTGTATTTTTTTAAAAAAAATGTTTAAGGAGAGGGCGGACCCATGCTTCCTTGAGGCTGGCTGGGACTTGGTTTGCCGCGAAGGAGGCATTAATGGAAGAGGTGATGAAAGGTACAAGAGATGCTGCACAGTCTTCGATTACTGAGGCTGGGCAGATATCAGCCTTGCAATTCTAAGGTTTGAGGTTGTTGATAATTGGAAGGGTGGGGCGGTGCATGTTTAAGTTTTTTTCTGGAGTAAGAGGATTTTGTCTCTCATGGCATTCTGGATGTTACTGCACAAGGCTTCGTCTTTGTCTATGGCATCAAGGGGTGTGGTGGGGGTTTCCAGCTCCCTGAGGATTTTAAATAGCTCCTTGGTGTTTGAAGAGGCTTGCTGGATCCTCGAATTGTAGACTAGGGCTTTAGCCGCTATGATTGCTTGTTTGCATTTTAGGACGGTTGCTTTTGTGCAGTCAGTGGGGCCTTTTTTCCAGGACAATTCTGCCTGTCGCTTCATGGTGCGCATGGTGAACCAGGGGTTGAAATGGCTTGTATATTTGGCTTTCCTAGGTAGGAGTGGGGCTACAAGATTGATGGCGTTGGTGAGCGTACTGGCATATAGGTGAGCTAGTCCTTCAGGGTCAGTTATGTGACAATGCTCTATGCCAAGCGGTTTGAGGTGGGGGGGATATAGAGTCTTTGAATATTTTGTGGGTGCTGCGCGTGCAGATGGGAGGTAAGAAGGGCTGAGGTGCAGGTGGCTGTTTGAAAGAGGGAAGAGTACGTTCTATGATATGGTGTTCAGACCAAGGGCAGGTGGTGTTGGTGATGAGGTTAACCTGTTTGTTGAGGGCTGTGTTCCAGTCGAGAGCTCAACCCTTGTCATGCATGAGGGATGAGATGTACTGCTCGAAGCTGAGGCCAATTAAGACCGCAGCTGTAGCAGCTGGATCAGAGGGGTTGTTTGAAGTTACCTAGCACGACTATTCTTGAGGTGGGTTTGATGTTGCAGAGTTTGTGGGTTAGCTGAAATTGGCCCGGGCAGGCAGTAGAGGATATGAATGATGGTGGAGTCTGTGGGGGAGTTGGTCAATTTGACAACAAGCTGTTCGCAGTGTTCGTCTGTGGAATTGTCTGTGTAATTGTGCGAGAGTCTAATTTGGCGGTTGTCTCTATAGATGATGTCTCTATAGATGATGGCAACACCACCCCCTCGGTCGATGGGGCAGTCACATCTAAGAATAGTGAAACCTTGAGGTATGGCTAGGGACCCGGTGGGTCCAGATGATTGAGTGAGCCATGTTTCTGTGATGGCAAGAAGGTCCAAATTATGTTTGGTTATGAGGTTAAATATGTCCATCGCGTGGGCGGGGAGTGGCCTAGCATTTATGAGGGCTATGTGGATCTTAGTGGGCAGTTTGGCTACCAAGGGGGTGTGGTCTGACAGGTTTGTCTTATGGCATAGGTAACGGCTGGTTGTTTGTAAAGGACCTACAGCAGGCTTGGGGCACGAGTTGGTGTCCGTGTGTTTGGGGGTGTTGTGGTTGGGCATGGTATGTGGATGAGTGAGTCCTGGGGCAGGAAAGCATAGTCTAAAATGGGGCTGTGTAGTGCTTGAGTTAAGGTTGTGGGCAGTACAGTGGGATCGTAGGCCAAGGTGTCAGTTTCTGTGATCAGTTGGTACCGGAATGTGGGTGGGCGGGATTCTCGTACTATGCAGGCCCAGGCAAGTGTTCCTACGATGTGCAGTGTTTCCAGGGAAGGAAGGGAGCAGATTGGTTTGGGGTGCGACCATGATAACTAGCAGTTTCTTGTGTGGTGTGGCTTCGTTGGATGTGTGAGCGATGCATGGTGGCAGATGGTCGGTAGAGGGTGCATTGGCAAGCTGGACCTGTGTTGTTTCGTGCTGGATGGTTTCCAGTAACGGGGTGTGTGAGTGCTCCGGAACTTTTACATGGTGGAGCTTGGGAATGGGCTGCAAACGATGGATGAGCTCTGGTTTAGGGGTGAGAAGATTATGCTGCTCGCGGTTGGAGGCTGGGTGAGCACATTGGGTTGCTTGGGAGGGTGGGGGTGATCAGCGGGGTAATGTTGGATCGATTGGGACACACAGTGCTTCCCCAGACAAGGTAACGGAAGGAAGCGGCATGTGATGTGAGGGGTTTTGTCAGTATGGACTCAATGGTGCTATGAGAGTAGGGGCTGTGCATGGAAGAAACGGGGTGGGGCATGGATAAGCACATAGGCATGGGTTGGGGTCACATAAAGGAGCAGCAAGTATTACATGGGGCATGCTGCCAGCACGGAGCAGTATGGCAGGCTTCCTTCTGCTTGTGGGAAACGGCTTGTGGGCAGGCAGCATTTAACCTGTAATAGGCAATTGCAGCAAGCAGAAGACAGCTCTGTCTGCCTTAGAGGAGTGCGTTGGGAGGAAACCGGCGCCACCATCCGGCGACCAGGAGCTTGGGCATAGAATGTTGCTCTGGCCAATCAGGGCCTTCAGTGTTTGGTTGTGCCTTTTTGGTCAGGCACTTCTCTGCTTCCACGGCGGCGGCCATCTTAAGGGGACCAGTTCCAATCAGGCCTCTGAGCAATTTCACTCTTCTGGAAGGAGTAAGGTATATAACCCCAATTATAAAAACACAACACTATGCTTAAAGGTGCACAGACCAAAGCATATAACCTAATTTAGAAAACTGACAGTATTTCTAGGAAAGTCAAACCTTATCATACACATTCAGTAAAGGTCACACCTATTGTTGAGGAGTAAAACCATAAGTTACTTTCAGATTACTTTACAGTAATTCAAGGGCAGCAGACCCGGTCAGTTGTACCGTGACGCTTGGCAAGACATCACACAGTAAGTCAACTGGACAATATACTTTTCAGAATAGTGCAGCACTTATTCCAGGAACAGTATACACCTACAACTCTGATTCAGGATAACACAGTTATTCTAGGGGAGTTGGATCTTGGAGTGTAATATTCAATTCCAGTTGCATTTCAGTTCACAGACAAAGGGAAGCAATAACTGCAACTTATTTTAGGATAACACAGTTATACACGAGGTAAGTAAAACCTATATACCTTTGTAATGAGCTACCAGCAACCTAAAAGATAAGTATGACCTAGGCAGACTTATTCTGGACAGTCAGGGCAAGCAAGACCCAATTAGGGACACTCATACAATTATCCTAAAAGGAATAATAAAGTGAAATCAACAGCATTACGTTTGGGAAGAGGGGAACCCAATTCACAGGTGATTAAATTAACCCTTTACCTACATTATGTTACAATTGCGAAACAGTAAGTAAAACTTTGAGAACACTTATTTAAGTAGGCACACAGCTTATTCAAGGTAAGTAAATCCTATATATACTTTTCAGAATGGCAGAACATAGCTAAGGTAAGTAATAACAACATTTTGTAACTATTCACTCTGAGAGTTTAAAGTTGCCAAATTCTCATTTGCAACTTGTCAACACTTATTTTACTTTTCAAGGCAGACCCCTTAAAAGTATTCAGTCCTTCCCAATTCTAGTACATGAGTTCTCTCAGAGGCAGAAGAGGGACCCTAGTGGTCTGGGAGCCAGTTGTAGGAAGGGTGAGATAGGGCTCAGTTGCAGGCAAAGTTCAGAGTTCCAGAGGAAGACTGCTCAAACAAGTAAGTATTAGTTGAGGGTTCTGGGACTTCAGAGAAGACACCCTAGGAAGATTAAAGCAGGGACCTGAGTGCACTGGACGAGAGGACTTCACAATCACAGAAAACACCCCAAAACTACCCAGACTTAAGGTAAGTAAATACCCAAGTCAGCACAGTACCCCAGCACAGAAGAAGATTTTGCAGCAGGAGGACTTCAGGATCTGCAGCTAAAAACCAGGTCATTGAATTCCTTCATCAAGAAGACAGGACACTGGAAGGACTGTTGTAGAAATGATCACGGCGAAGGTTCTAGGCAAGGTTTCCCTCATGGCTGGATGTGGCTCTGTGGATTTGGCACCTTTTTTCAGGAGCACAGAAGAAGAGAGACTATCGCTGGTCAGATTCTCGTTGTTTGCAAGGTCCAGCACTCTGGTGAGGGGACCTTCCAGACTCGATTCACGTCTCTGGAGGTCCAGAAGGATGCCCACAAACTCTCAGCGAGATTCGGAATTCACAATGGCTCGAGGTCCCAGGGTATTGGGCTATTGCAGCCCTGCAAGGTAGCAGCACGGCATGGGATGGCTCAAAATGCAGGTCTTCTCACGTCTAGTGGGTGGGTCTCACCAGGTTCTGGGTCAGGGTTGTCGTCGGTGGAGTTCCCAGGCCGATTGAAAGGAAGGGTAACAGCAGGCTCCGGTTACACAGCAGGCTCCGGTCACACAGCAGGCTCTCCAGTCACTGGAAATGGTTTTAGCCGTGAATTCTTCAGATTCCTCTTTGGTTTTGGTTCAAGTGGTCGACTACCTCTTCAGCTTCCAGGATCAGACTTTTATGCAGGAACCAAGCCAATCAAACAGCCATGCAACATTCACACTTGGGGGGTTGGCAGTCCTTTCAGGACAGCCAGCTGCCCAGTTTGAACTGGATTCTCACAAGCAGGCTGGAAGACAAAGGGCTGCAGAGTTTTGTACTCCTCCCTTGCTTCCTTCCTTCACAGGCACTCTGGAGCCCGGGCGGGGAGTCCACAGGACTACCACAGAAGATACAAATCACACAAAGGAATTTCCCACCCTGAAGGTCAGTGGAAGGAACAAGAAAGAACTGGAAATGTTAAAATGGCAAAAAAAGAAGACAGGGTCCATTTTGGCAAAATGGGCACCCATGGCTGCCTTTGCCAGGTCTGTGCAAACAGCCCGCGGTAAAGGTGCACCAAACTAATAAAAAGGTTTACTGCCAAGAGCCATTAAAGGTAAGTTTGTCCTTGTAACATAAAGGTTACATTTAAAATGAGAAAGAGGATACTCAGTTTCTCCCCAGCACTCAACATAGGGTGCGGGGTATGGGGGTACTGGTTGGTCTCACCTACGAAACTGTAAAAGGGATCCAAAGATCCTTTCTACCCATAGGAACTGTAGTTCTCACAAGGTTAGCCAGAGAAAGTTAAAAGGGGAGCCCCTAGAGCACCCCAGCAACAATAGACATTTATTGCCAAAAGGTTGTCAAAGAAGTTAACTTTTAAAAGACACGATGGAGAGTCTTAAAAATGACACCCATAAAAAGAGTAAAATATTCTGTGAGTGTGGAAAAGGTTCCCACTCACAGAGGTATAAGGACAAATAATCCACCATTAAAAGCAAAAGGTTCTGGGGTTGACACAGGTCAAGAAGATTTATCATTAATATGAACATATTAACTAACACTCATCCCTCCCAGACTAAGGAACAGGAGGATCTAATCCTCACCAGGCTTGATCTCATGTTGCAGTCGGTTAAACTGTTTGCTGAATCCACCAGCAATCTTTTTGTAATCCTTGCTGTGATATTTTTTAATATTAATTATCATTTGCAAACTATATGACCTACAAGTATTGTTGAGCACATTTCTCTTGTCTAATGTATACGGGAGCAGTTCCTCAGAAGTTGTGACAAGTTCTGAACCTACAGGCTTTTTGAAGGGGGTCTTGTAAAGAAATCCCTTAGACCTAGAGGGGTCTCCATGATTCCTCAACCACCTCTTCCACGGGAGCAGGCTGGGTCTCTGGTATTTTAGCTGGTGTGGATGTGGCAAAGCATTGTACATGCTTCCACTTCCTCTAGGATTTGGTTTTACCTTGGTTAGGGGTTTCCCTCCTAACACTAGGATTTACAATGGAGTATTCAGCAGAAGATGCCACAGCTTCAAGCTATTTAGTCTTGGACTTATCTTTTCTGAATTTCCACCAGTTTTGAGGATTATAAATCCTCAAAGACCAAGATAGGTTTTCAACTTGTCTATCCACCCCTTCCTCAGAAGCAGTGTAGGTTAGAGATTTTATAATTGGAGTTGAAATGGTGGAGCATGGTTTAGGCTGCCATTTCCCTAATATTCTAGTTTTGGATCTGCCTTGGTTATAGGTTGCCCTACTAACATGAGGACTTACAGTAGGGTCCTCTGTAGAGGATCCGACAGATTTAGAGCAGTCTCTTGAAGCAGAGATCCATGCCTTGTCAGAACACCTATCCATCTCTGCTACAGGAGCAGTTGGGAGCCACATGGTTTTTACTAGAAGGCACAGTAAGAAAGCCATTCTTAGGTTCCTTATAACTCTTTTTGGTTTTCAGTTATTCAGGCCTGGAAGTTTCCTTCTGGGCACTCTGAACTATAGGAGAAAATGTAATTCTTACCTGGGGGTCAAGGAAACTCCTTTCCCTCTTAGGTTTGTTAAAAACACTTAAGCTTTTTACATCCATCTGGATCACCTCCACTGTAAATGGGTGTTCAGGTGTATCCATGTTTAGAGTTTTAGGAACCACTTCCGCTGCAAGTGGGTTTTCAAGTGGTCCAGCCACTACAGGTTTAACTGACGGGCCTTTAGTCTAAAGGACATAAACCACACAGGGTGTGTGACAGGAACACCAAGGTTCTCGTCAGCCCTAGGATTTTCCTCCACAGCAGTTGGTGAGAGTCCACGTTTTGAGATTCAGGACTCCCTCCACTGTCTGTGAGGTTTCAGAGGGACTTTCTACCTCGCGCTCAGATAAAGGCAGAGTCACATCAGTGACTTGAACAAAGTTTTTACATAGTGTTATATCTTGAATAGGAACACTTACGTTCTTATTAACAGGGTGAACAAGAGTTTTTCACCTCAATGTTAACTAAAGGTAGGGGTCAAAGGAGTGAGCTCTAGCATTGTGGGCCTAGGGGCTTTGTCCCTATTTGAAATTATGGGTGCTAAACCCAAGTGCCCTTCAGTGTGACAGTTAACACCTTTTATCTCTGAGGAAGGGTCTCCTAAGGGGATCTCTCTTACTTCAAGGTTAAGAGCCTTGTAGGATTCGGCCTTCGATCACTGTAATTAAAAGCAGGCCCACCCTTAAAAAGAGTACGCACACGCTTTGTCCGTAAAGCAAGTTTATTGTACAAACAACCGGGAGGGGTTAGATGACATCAAAGAGTCAAACTAACATGTCTCACCGAACCACACAAAGAACACATATTTTATACAATTTGCAACAGTTAAAACACTCCCAAAGGTTTTGTTACAGAGTCAATCACCCAAACATGATTGGTTAAACCATATATCTATCCCTTTAGTTCCCACACTTCTTATTGGATACATTCATCTAGCACCATCTTCTTAACTTATAATTGCACGTTTCATATTTACACTGCACCCCTCTCTGGGGCCTTTCCATATTTGGTCATAGTCCCATCTCCTGGTTACACAGCTTACAAAACTTACAACAATTTCAATTATCACAGGTACCATCTGGTTTAGAAACCTTTACCCCTACTTGTGACGCACACGGCTATTTTATGGAAATTCCATTGATGTAAAGAAAAGGAGAGCGAAAACATTTCCTTTTGATCTATTGTTTCTGGTTTTATCGCCCAAACATGTCGGGGTCCACATTTCATTCTAAACAATGCGACTTACCATTCCAGCCCATATGGCCCCAACCCACACCTTGACAACTCTATTGAAAATCCATGATTTATCAGTGCTCTTTTCCCCAAAGGCAGCCTGCGTCAGGTTTAATTGTCTGGCCCTAACAGGTGGCCGGAATCCTCCTGTGATTCAATAACAGACTCCTATATAGTTACAGAGATTGTATCTCCCCTTCACACTGCACCTAGACCATACAAAAGTAAAACTGAGTTCAATTGCCCAACCCAGGTTTTTAGCCAGCACAATTCCTAACTTGTCAGAGAACTCTGCGACAAAACAGATCTGTATAGTCATACTGGCCAAAACCTGTTCCCATAGAGATCCCCATGCATGTGTACCTGTACATGTATGTGCAGGATTACCGCATCCCCTCACACTGATTTTCCCATTGCAAATCTGTTACCTCGCACTCACATGTAGAGCTCCCCTCTGCTTGATTGTTAAGCGCTATGTGGCATGACACACCTTTAGTGTGTTTATATCGTAGCAGCAGTTTTGACACTTATCTTGTTGTGCACATGCAATTCGAAAATGTATTAACTAAAACACAAACAACACAAAAAAAAAAGATTTCATTTTTTATTTATACCGCACCGTAAACCCACAGGCATCTGGGCGCAACATATAGATGCAAACATCGGTACAATACAGCCACGGGACATCACATATAATACGTGTACAGTTAGATGGCTAGTTGCTCAGAACGCATATCTCATTCCCATTAGCTACACTAGATTCATACTAAATTGCCACATTATGTCAACATTGCTGTCACCCCAGGAACCCATATGGCACGCACAATTCAAATTTCTCTTTACCTGTGGGACCCTTATCAACCACTTCAACATTTCCCCCTTTATTTAATACATTACCTAACAAACCAATTTCCAACTCATCAATATCACCTTCTCGGGGGAATGTAACCTTACAGCCATATTAGTCCCCTTGAACCCATGCCCCTCTACTGGACAATCCCAATTGGCCCTACGACCAATTCTGCAATCTACCCATTGTCCTACATATACACCCCAACCTGGTGGAGGACTGAATTCATTTCAAAATCAGTTTGAGTACCCATGTGAGATGGAATGACAATGGCCCTAGACTTAGATAGGGTCACAACCATCATATCAGCAACTCTAGGCACTTGGGCAGAGCAGCACGGTAGACATAGTTGACAGAAACAAAAGATAATTTAAAAAAAGACAAAATAAGGTATGAGAATTTTCATAGTTACACTCGTCCAGGAAGGCACCCAAGAAAGAGTAATCAGCAATTCCCGCCTCTCTTTCCATGGCCCCCTTCAGGATGTGCAATGCAGCAATTTTTCGGGCCAGAGTTCCATTGTCCAAATCATTGGGGAGGTACGTCTGTGCAATACGTACTTCCGATCTTCTGGTAAACCCTGCCCCCCATAGTCGTTTGGAGGT
This sequence comes from Ambystoma mexicanum, assembly GCF_040938575.1. NCBI lineage: Eukaryota > Metazoa > Chordata > Amphibia > Caudata > Ambystomatidae > Ambystoma > Ambystoma mexicanum. The sequence goes on along the minus strand of NC_090928.1, from coordinate 964,292,509 downwards.
CGAGGATATACAGATTCTGCAATGCTATAAGCCTCAAGGCACTGAGTTCTTCTTTAATTGCACTAAATGTTGATTCAGAGGAATTCATAATAGGCTAAATAGTGGCAATTGTTCAGGAATGTTCATAAGAGCCTCAGTGGATGCTGATGAGATGTAGTTTGATCTTCTCGATCGTTTCTACGAAAGTCTGTAAAGTTCCTGAATTGTCCATGCCTGATGACACAAGGGATGCAAGGGGCACAGGGGACAAAGGGGGCACAAATGTAGACTCAGATTTGGATTTTGCGAATATCATGTGGCTCTGGGGAACCACAAGGACGGGCACATGCAAGGTGGTGAGACTGCAAACGCCTCGCCAGGCTGGAGGTAACTGCTTCTAGGAAAAGGGTCCACGGGACCAGTACAAGTCGAGAACCTCTGGCCAGATCAGCGATGCAAAGTGTGATGCTGCTGTTTCAATTCATGCCTACAGACCTGGTGCCATCTCCCTTAAAACACAGAGAAAAATGTATAAGTAACTGGATCTTAACAGGCTTCTCTGGCTCCTTGAGCCAGGTTAAAAAGTTCACATACTTTTTCCATACACCTCTACATACTCGGTTTATTGTGCCACCCCTTCTTCAGCAAGTCCCACCAATCCTTCTGATCTGCAATTCTTCACTCCTTGCTCCCCTTTATTGTTCACGATAATTAGTCCTTCAAGATTGAACTGTACTCTTTGCATGCAACGGGCATCCTTCTGTTTTTCCCCATCTAATGGTAAACATTCTTCTTTGACTGGAAGGGTGTACGCTGCTATAGATTGCCCCTGAAACTGCTCTTGGACCCTGCACAAGCCTAGGTGCACTTAACACTGAGCTGCCGCTACCTCTACCTCGTCCAGAATAAATAATCTAGGGACACCAGAAGCATGAGGGATAAGAGAGCAAATCTAACACGGATATCGCTCTCTCTCCCCACCCTCTTCATATCTTGATACCATGAATTATCTGATGCCGAGCCATGTGCGTCATTTACTGTTTTTAAATTTACATCATCATCATTTACAAAATCTATTTCAAGGTCTTGTGCTCTTAATAATTTTTCTGCCGTATGCATAGTACTTGATAACTCAGACCCATTTACATTCCTACTATTGAAAACATATACCACAGAAATCAAGAGAGAAATAGATCTACACATTCTCATCCACATTTTTAAATCCATTCTTTTGTTTTACAGTCAGAATAACAATAACAATTCTCAATCTATGTGCGTCCCCTCCCACTTTCACCAGCATGAACTGCCTTTTCTTAGGGCACACTTATCTTTTTATGACTGCCCTTCCCCAGGTTTCAGTGGAGGGACTAAGTTATCCCTTTGTACATCATGGACGTGGATCCAAGTTTTGTTGACCTCCACGTTGACTGCAGTCGGTGTAGCAAAGATCACTCGATGAGGCCCATGGAAACACTGTTAATTCCAGCGATGAGCAAAGGAATGCACGTAGATGAGTCCCCAGGGAGTAGCAATGGCTGCTGTTGATCTTCTTGTTCCTTGCTGTCTTTTCCTGTTGCATGCCAGTGTGATGCTGTAACCTGAGAAGACACAATCTTAACAGTCTTAGGCCCTCATTACAACACCGGCGCTAAACCATGGAGCTATTAGCACCATGGTTGCTGCCGGTATTGTAAGTCCGCCATGGTGCAATAGGGAAGTACCACCCCATTCCAAGGTTGGTGGGCGGTACTTCCCCATGGCCCTTCCCCATTCCCATTTTTGCCCCATAGGGCATAATGGGAATGGGGAAGGCGGTAATTACGGTACCGCAAATTGTGGTACCGTAATTAGCACCAAAGTCCCTTTGCGGGTCCATTCCAACCCGCAAAGGGACATCGTAATCAGGCGCTAAGGGATTACCAGTACCGGTACCCTTACCAGTACCGGTAATCCCTTAGCGCCAGGGTCGTAATGAGGCCCTTAGTCAAGGGACCCCTGCTCCCGCTTTCCCACTTGCGCTCTGGCCGGCCTCCCTTGGCCCTGCACCCAGCTGCGAGGCAAAAAACCTTGGAGTCATCCTTAACTCCACTTTCTCCTTCTCCTCGCACAATTCTGACATCTCTAAAACTTCTAACCATCAGCTACACCTCCTGAGAGGTACTCTTCCCTTTCTCACTTCCCCCAGCGGCTCACTGTCTCCAAAGCCTTGGGTCTCTCCTGGCTGGACTATTGCAACAGCCTCCTCCTCAACCTCCCTTCTGCCCTACGCCCTCTGCAACTCATCCAAAACTGAACTGTGAGACGTATCCTTGGCCTCAAGTCCAGGGACTGCATCTCTCAGGCGCTGAAATCTCTTCAATGGCTCCCTGTGGGCCCAATGATCAAGTTCAAGACTCTCTGCATTGTCCAAAAGGCTTTCTGGGCCCTGGGACCTATCTACCTTCAGTGCTGCCTACTTAAATACTGTCCCTCATGAGCCCTCTGCTTTTCTACCTCCAACCTTCTGCGAGTGAGACAGTTCTTGAAGCAGAGATTTGGGGGAAGACCCTTATCCTCAGCAGGTGCCACACTCAGGAATAGCCTCCCTGCCACCCTCCGTCTTGAGCCTGACCTTCTTAAGTTTCAGAAACTCCTCAAGACCTTCCTTTTCTCCTCTTCCTCTGCCCTTTATCTACCCTGCTAACCTAGCCCTCTGCTCTCTCATCTCTCCTTCCAGCTGCTCACTGGCCACCTGGTGTACCTCAGAGTCTTACCGGTCCCAGGCACCCCGGCTAGTCCTCTCTCGCCCCTTGCCTCAGGTCCCTACTCCCACCCACCTTCATTGCACTTATAATAACCTAAGAGAGTGGCTCTCTCTGCACTTCCCCTAGTCTCCACCAACTGGATGTTCTTGGACCTCCCTCTCCCTGTGACCTTCCATGCATGTGCACGACCCAAATGCAAAGTGCCTGATGATTGTCTGTTCTCCCTTGTCTTCTCCCCTAAATTGCACTGGTAAAACTTCGCTGCCAGGCCTATTTCCTGTGCCTCAAGTGTTGTATATATCTTACGCACTTACTCTGCATGTGCAAACTATTATCGTCTCAGAATTTCACGGGCTCTGAGCGACTGTTTTTCCCCTTGTTCTCACCCTCCTTGAGCGCTTTGAAACACTCTTGTGTAAAGGCGCTATATAAATAAACAATACAATACAATTCAGAGCCCAAAGATATTCCCCAAACTCTTCTCCAAGGATGTCTGCTGACTTATGTGTGTCTGAACCTGTGCATGCAGAGAGTGGTGTATACAATCTACGCCCTATCACCACCTCATGAGGACTGAGGTGATGATCTTTCCCCAGTTTATTTCGTAAGTAAAACAGGGCCAATGGAAGACAGTACAACCAACTTTTCCGCAGTTCAATACATAATTTAGACAACTGCATTTTAAGCAAACCATTAAGCCTTCCCACTATTCCGTTGGCTTGTTGATGATACAGATCCCCAGAAGGGATGAAATCTCTGCAAATAATGCATAAAAAATGGGTGCCATTATCTGATCTAGGTGCACGCAGGGACCAACCTCAAGCCATCGGGAAAACTAACACACAATTACAATCAAATACCTGAAATTATACACTTCTGAATCATATCAAAAAAGTCAATGTGAAGTTCTCTGAAAGGACCTGAAAACCGGAGAATTACCCCCATCACTGCTTTCATGGTGTTACCAGGATTTCATTCTTTACAAACTATACAATTCCCTACGAAGCTACTTACCTTTTTGTGAATGTTTGGAATAAACCACTCCTCCTGGAGTTATGTTGCTATTTGTTTTTGGGACACATGTGATGGGTAGTGTAGTTGCTCTAGAGCCACAATAAGCAGTTCTATCGGCATTACTACATTTACCTTCAACTCCTGTCTCCACAACAAGTCTGAGGTCGAGAGTTTACATCCCCTCTTTGCCAAGAGCTCCTTCTCTTGAGGTGCCTTTCCCTGCATCTCTATTTGAAGCAAGGGACTGCAGTATACAGGACTGGCAATTGTACCTGTTGGGACACCATTTACATTTTTGGAGGTTCTAAAAAGGGCAAGTATAGTGCTTTCGTTGCCGCTCTGTCTGCGGGATCATTTCCAAGCCCTATTAAATCAGTTCTATTAGTATGCGCCGCTCATTTCACTATTCCTACCTCTAAGGGCAATGCTAGCACTTCGATTAATTGGGATAGTAGCGCGGCATGCTGGACTTGGGTCCCATCAGATCTTTTAAACCCTCTTTCCTTCTATCTTCATAACCCAGAATGTACTGCAGAGGTGACATACGCAGAGTCAGAGCAAATAGTAACTGCCTTTCCCTTACTCATCTCTAGCGCCTTGATGAGTGCCACTAGTTCTGCCGCTTGTGCGGAGTAATGGGGGGGTAGTCGTTTCTCCACTCCAACCCAGTGTTCCCCATCCACAAGAGCTACACCAGCTGCCTGTGTGTGCCTCTAACCAGTGCACTGATAAATTGTTGATGACCCTTCAACAAAGAGTACTTAGCCTCCTTCCAAGGCATCCTCCTTAACATTTGTCCTCTCTTCTTCTCCCTCATAAATTGCACAGTCGTAGACAACGTCATCAGGTTTCACTGGTTCGGCTAAGCATGCTGCTGGATTGACTAGGTGACACCTTACTGGATGTATGGAAGCATATGACAAAATAACTTCATACCCTGAAACTCTTTGGGTTGTCAAAGTAGATTTAGACTTTTCCAAGATAGCAAAAACTGCATGCTACACATACGTCGTCACCGGGCAGCCCGTAGTAATGGTTGAAGACTTTTGTATCACAAAAGCTGCTGCCACAAGAGCTTGTTCACATGGAAACTGACCTTGCATAACTGAATCCAAAAGCCTGCTGTAGTAAGCCAAGGGCTTGTAACATAATGGTAACATAATGATGTTTTTGAGACAGGACTGCTGTCATTATTTGTTCATCTGTATGTGAAAATAGAAAAAACTGTTTCTGGTAAATCGGGGAGCATTACTGATCGCAGTCTTGAGTTCCCCAAAAAAAAATGTCTCATTACGCCTGACCATCTTATCGGACCCTTCTCCTTCTGTGCTTCCTTAAGCGCTCGAAGTAGGGGCCTCGTGTAACTAGAGTAGTCACAAAAACAGGACCTACAAAGTTACAAAGCCCCAGAAATTGCTGCATCTGTTTTACTGTAACTGGTGAGGCGTATTCTGGATTGTGGTGGCTCTCTCGAGCATCACCTTTCTCCCAGCAGACGATATTACCTGTCCCAAATATACTACTTCAGTCTGGCAATACTAAAAATGACCTTTTTCCACTTTGTATCCTTTCTCCGTGAGCAGGGTGTGAAGCTGGATTGTGTCTCCTCAATACTTCTCTTCTGAGCGCTACAGACCAATCCTCCACGTACTGACTTATGGTACTGGGCACTTGTAAGTTTCCCATATCCATTTCAATGACCCTGTTAGAAACACTCTGGGATTCACAGTACCCCTGGGGTAACCTTGTGTGCTCAAATCTCTGCCCACGATACATAAACGCTGTGAGGTACTGGGAATCAGGGTGTAAAGGGGCTGAGAAAAAGGCGTTTTTTAAAATCAATTATGGTAAAATGGGTGGACCCAGTAGGGATGTTACAGAGAATGGTGGCAAGATTTGGAACCACTGGAAACTCTGCTTCAACAATGTTGTTCAGAGGTTGCAAATCTTGGCCCATCCTCCAACTGCAACCCTTTGCTTTCTTCACAAGGTAGAAGGTCATATTACATGGGGATACAGATGGTTGTATAATGCCTTGTTTTAACAATGCCATAATAGTCTCAAAAATTCCTTTGTCTGCCTCCCTAGACTTCGGGTATAACCTAACTCATGGAAATATTTCTCCTGATTTTAATTTAATCTCTACTGCTCCAACGCGTTTCAACAACCCAGCATCATGAGGATTGCTGGTCCACAAGTGGTCCAGCATGTTCTCCAAATCTTCCTTCCAAGACGGCAATGTTTTCCTACCGACGAGCATAGTCTGTGGTACTTCCCTTTGCTCTATCATTAACTGGCAAGGCACCCCAATCTCAAAGACCATCACTCTTGTTTCTTCTGTGTCCTCAAACAATTGCTCATCAGATAAGTCTCTTAACGATGAGGTCGGATCAATACACAACACTGTACGCCATTCGCCTCCTTCCTCATCAGTGCCTGAAAGAACCACCCTGTCCTTCTTGACAACTATTGCTTCTAACAGAATGGTAAGAATAGTCCCTGGTGCTATCTCCTGTGACTCAGCAGGCCGAAACAAAAATTCAATTATTTTATTCCCAGGACCCAACTCAACACTATCATCATCCCATACAGAATGCACTGGAATCTCCCCTTAGTCTCGATGTCACTGTAATATGCGGGGGAAAACGCTGCTTCTCTCACCAGGTACAATCCTGGAGTTGAGCATACTATGCCGTCTTTCGAAAAAGTTATCAACATATTAAGCTTCCTTAGGAGGTCCCTTCAAAAGGATTTCCTGGAGTATTCTTACAGTATAACAATGGAGCACATAAAATGTGCTTACTTACCTTGATACGCAGATGCTCGGTGTAAGGAACTGACAGGACAGCCGCAGAAAATCCCTGTGTGTCCATCATTTTGCCCAAAAAGGGAAAATCACCTTCTTTGACGCATGATTTCATAGCCCCTGTATCAATCATAAATGAAAACGTCTGCTCACCTAGCTTTACTCCTATCTGAGGTTCCTCTTCCGGATCAGTAGTAACCGACAGAACTGGACAGATCAGAGATCCCTGTGGGCTGTCCTATTCCTGGCACATATGAGCACCAGGAGGCGAAAAAGGATTTCTTCCGAACACACTTGCTCCGGTGTAGTGGGTGACTGTCCCACGAGGTAGAGCATTTTCATCCCAAGCCTGTACCAGTGCCTGGGCTGACACGATCGGTGGGGTTGCATAGATCTGTGCCATTCCAGCTCTGGGGTTTTCATCAAGCTGGATCTGCTGCGATTTCCAGTTTCCATTTGTCCCTGCTGTCCGGATTGTTGCTGCTGTCCCTCTGTGGAGCTTGTTATCTTTGCTTCTTCTAAACAAATCTTTGCCAACTTTTTCTGAACCAGCTTGGCCTCGGCCTTCTGTTCTAGCTCCATGCTTTCCTTCTCGTTCTCCAGCCACTTTTACAAAAATGCACAATGTGTGCTTGAATCTCCTGCCAACTCTTGGCCTCTATTCCTACTACTTTATCCAGGTTGTGCTGAACTTCTTTGGGGAGCCCCTTTTCTTGTCCCATGCTTCTCCCGTCTCTGCCATCCACATTTCTTGAATTAATGGAATATAGTCAGTAGGTTCCTCATCTAGGTTCATTGTTTTTGGCAAGATAGAGTTTATATTTCATACATCAGGAAACATCATTCTCAATGCCGTACAAACTTGTGTTTCTGTCCAATTGGACCCCCAGATATCCCGCTTTTTTCCAGAGCTCATCTGCCCGTTCCCCCATCAAGGCCGTGAAAAGGTTTCTCATGTCCCCAATCGCTAACATGATACCAGCGTTTTTTTTTTCCGAAGCATAAATCCACTTCCCCACCCCTGCAGTGAGGAAGTGGCTTCATTAGATTATTCTGGTCCATGTGTTACCACGGGACATAATACGCCCTCCCCTGACCCTTCTGGTGGGAATTGAGTTGCCCATACCTTTACTGGGGCTTTCCCTATCTGTCCTCAGCCTCTCTCTACAGCCATGTGAGCCCCACGGCGCATCCGAAGGCTCCATGGTGTGCTTTCCCTAATTACTGCAGGAGCGGGAGGCACAACTACTATCCCTTGTCCTCCCTGCTCGTCATCTGTTTCCCATTCATCCTCTTCCTCCTCTGTCCCTATTGCCACATCCCCTAATCTTTCTAAGGAGGCAGAAGCATATTTGGCGCTGCCATAGCATGCCGCTTCTCTTTCTCATTGTTCTGATTCTGCACCTGTGGCGACATGTCCTTCCTCCAAATCCACATTTACTCCCTTAATAACTGATTTATCTAACTTAACAAGGATATGACAATGGCTCCATCTCCCTTCCTCAACATCCTTTACTTGCATATTACCTCCTTCCTGTTCTTCAGTCCTGCTCTGTTGTAACCGCATTACTTCATTCTCCGCTAACCTTACTGCTTCTTCCCGTTTCCATTGTTCCTGCCCCTCTACCACCTCTCTATCACCATCCACAATCTATCTTCTATTCTAGTGATGGGGGCGGCCCTCCTCCCTTCTAAACTCTTCAGGAGCGCTCTTGTTCCTTCAGCTTCAATTCCAGTGCTGATCTAAATGTCGAATAGACTTTTCTCATTTCACCTTCCATTTGAGACCCATCAATAACTTTTACTAAAGGTGTTATTCTCTTTTTCCCCTCACAATCCCATCTTTCGAAGATTGGAGGTGACGGGGGGGGGGGTCATCTCTGTCCGTCTTGTAACCGCTGGAGAGTATGGAGGTTCAAACTCAGGATTTGTATATCCTTCTGCGGGCAACAAAGGATTGCACCCATATAGGGGCGCTCGGGAAGAAACTCCTACACCCTCCTTTCTTGTCCCCTCCTCAACAGTCATCATTTTATGGGTCTTCCTGTCCTTCTCATACAACCTCCATAACCACAAGATATTCAATCTATTCTCCAATTTCGAACTTTTATGCTTAGTCACTAGGAAAGTATGCAAGTTCTCCAAAATACCCTTATCATAAGACCCCTCGTTAGGCCAGGAATTAAGCATTTTACCTTTCGTTTCCATCAACCATTATCAATGGTATTTCATAATGTTCACCTTATATCAGGGGAGCACCTTTTATGAATGGAAAAAGGACATGAGCCCTTTAAGGGAAGCCGAAAGGGACAGAGGGAGAGGGGCGGGGCGGGAGGAGGAGGAGGGAAAGCGGGAAAGTTAGGGGCGTTAGTTAATGTTAAATAAAGGAGGTGATAAGACATGCCCCGAGTCTGTGTCTCCTTTGCGGCCTACCCAGCCGGCAACAACTGGCGACGAACACGGAGGAACCCGAAGAACCGTACTACGCAGCTGAGTCGAGGAGGGACTCTCGCTGCAGGAGACGTACGGTGCCGCCGGTGAAGAGGTCCAGCAACCCCCACCAGAACATAGCTGGCCGGGAGGGGACGCACGCAACAGCCGAACACAGCAGCCGGAGTCGAGGAGGGACCCGGCGGTCCAAGCGCCCAGTGGAGGTTTGGTGCGGCGCGGGACGTGCAAGACACGCAGCAGCCGGAGTCCAGAGGAACACAACACTTTCAGTGCCCAGCAGAGGTGCGATGCAGGACGAACGAGACGACGAACAGCAACAGAAGGAGTCGGCGCCAGTGGCGGGCAGACCCACGGCGCAGGGGAACAGCTGCTGCACGCCACTGGTGTCAAAGAGGGACCCGGCGCAGCAACATACGGCTCGAGTCAGAGGAGCCGTATCACGAAAGAGGCCTGCAGCGCGGGAGGAGCCCAGGAGTAGCGATCCAGTGGGATGGCGAGAGAGCGGGAGAACACCGGACGCATATGCACCCAGGTACAGAAAACAGAGGGCCTGGCTCAGTGAAGGGACAGCATTACAGTGATACTGTAACTAACATCGGAAGGTCACGAAACAAACATCAGTCATAGTCATAAGCCACTAGAAAGCGAGGAAGGCCACGAAACGACCATCAGTCATAGTCATAAGCCACTAGAAAGCGAGGAAAGCCACGAAGCGACCATCAGTCATAGTCATAAACCACTAGAAAGCGAGGAAGGCCACGTAACGACCATCAGTCATCGTCATAAGCCACTAGAAAGCGAGGAAGGCCACAAAACGACCATCAGTCAGTCATAAGCCGCTAGAAAGCGAGGAAGGTCATGAAACACGCATCAACCATAGTCATAAGCCACTGGAAAGCGAGGAAGGCCACGAAACGACCATCAGTCATCGTCATAAGCCACTAGAAAGCGAGGAAGGCCACGAAACGACCATCAGTCATAGTCATAAGCCGCTAGAAAGTGAGGAAGGTCATGAAACACGCATCAACCATAGTCATAAGCCACTAGAAAACGAGGACACGAAACAAATACTAGTCGTTATCACAAGCCACTTGAACACGAGGGTACAAAGGCACGTGCCAGCATCTGCAACAGCTACAATCGAAGTCAGTCGACATGTCACAGCCAGCAGATGCAGCAGTGGACATCACAGCACCTGCGTCACCAGGGGTAACGCCTACCAACCCTGTATCATTCCTTCACCACCCAAACCCATTTGCACTAGAACCACAGGAAAATCAAGGCCAGAGATGGCAAGAGTGGATGGACGAGTTCGAAGAATTCATGAGGGCGGTAGTAAACCAAGACGCCCCCCAAAAACTAGACATCTTCAGAAACTTAATCGGGAAAGACATCAAGAGCGTTATCAAGACCATCCTGCAGGCGGAAAGGACGACATACCCGAAACTCGTCGAAGCCATCAACCATTGCCTAGTAGTAGTCCCGAACAGAGACTATGAACGCTACATCTTCGATCAGTGCACCCAGCGGCCCCAAGAAACAGTCGGACAGTTCATACTGCGCCTCCAGAGGAAAAATCACATACTGCGACTTCGCCAACATTAACGACGACAAAGCCATTCGCCTGAGAGTCATAGAAGGATGCTTGTCATCAATATTCCACAAACATCTGCTGAAAAAAACGTTACCTCTGAAGGAAATAGCTGAACTGGCCAGAGTGTACGAACAAGTGGTCGTCCAAGAGGCCCACATTGAGAACCCGAAAAAGATAGACCCTGTTGCAGCCATCACCACCAACCAAACAAGCCGACAGCACGCCAACACATACAGACAAGATCAATGGAACAACACGAGACGCCCACCACCAGAAATACAGTGCTACAGGTGCAGATTTGAGTTCCCACACAAGGGCCAATGCCCCGCCATAGGACAAATGTGCATGAGGTGTGGCCAGGAAAACCACTTTCAGAGCATGTGCCGGGAAAAGACAAACCCAATACCAGCATACCGGCCGCCCAACCAACAAGCAACTCCGAGGAGGTTCGAGGCGCCGAGACCTGTCAACCCAAAACCATACCCGGAACGAGAGTACACCAAGCCCACCACCAGCCCCAGACACACGAACAACGCCGGGTTCATCAGGGTGGTAGAAAACCTACAAGTGGACCAAGCAGATGAGACATACGCTCACCAGGAACAAATATACCAAATGCAAGCATTTCCCAAAGAGGAACACCAATGGGAGAGGGCCGCCAGGGACCCCTACAAAAACCCGACAAATGAGGAACACTCGATGGAACAGGCACAATATGCAGAATACGACCGGTATAGCAGGGAATACGTCCGGCTCATCTCAGACGCCTCAGATGACAGTGCAGCACCCAGAGTGAGGAATAGACACGCCATTCCTGGTGGACACGGGCGCAACCGTAAATGTCATGAACCACCTGACATACCAACTCTTAGAAGACAAGTTCCCGCTGCAACCGTCACACGCTCAAATATTCCAATGGCGAGCAGCACAGCCACTAATGTCGAAAGGACAATTTGCGTGTGACCTCATCCACAGAGGCAAAAGAATACAGACAATGATACACGTCATCCACAGCCCAGCAATGGGAAGATGCCTCCTGAGCCACAAAACTGCTCTCGCTCTAGGCCTCATTGACATCCACTACGACGAATCAGAAGCCATTCAAGGTATACCGCCTGGATCTCAACTGATACAAGCCATTCATCACAGGGCTCTAAATATTGAAGACCTGAAATCCACCTATCCAACCTTATTTGAAGGAGTAGGCATGCTAAAGAACAATGTCATCAAGCTCCACATTAACCCAAAGATGCAACCAGTACCACAGCACCCCAGGCGAGTAGGGTTTCACTTACAAGCGAAAATAACACATAAACTGCAGACATTATTGGACAATGACATCATAGAAAGGGCGACAGGACCCACACCATGGGTGTCGCCACTCGTCGTCGTCCCCAAGGCAGACGGACGCCTCCGCCTATGCATGGACATGAGGATCCCCAACACAGCCATACAACGGGAGAGACACCCCGGCCTCAACATCGAGGACATGTTGATCAGACTCAACCAAGCCACCAAATTTTCGAAACTGGATCTCAACCAGGGATACCATCAACTTGTCATCGACCCCGAATCCAGGCCCATCACCACATTCACCACCCATGAAGGCCTGTTTCGTTACAAACGACTTAACTTTGGGATCTCGTCCGCAGCCGAAATCTTCCAGGAGACAATTCACAGACTAATTAGCCCTGTCACCAACGCGTTCAATTACAGTGACGATATCCTCATATTTGGCATCACCCAGGACCAACACGACACAGCCCTGCACCAGGTCTGCCGCATCCTCCATGACGCCGGACTTACACTCAACGGTCAGAAATGCAAAATCAACACCAACACCTTATGCTTCTTCGGCCACATCTTTTCGGATCAAGGCATCAGGGCAGGTCCTGAGAAAATCCGCACCATAACAAACCTGCCCAGTCCAAAGGACGTATCCGAACTTCGCTCATTCCTGGGCATGGCCGGTTACTGCGCTCGCTACCTCCCACAATATGCCTCACTCACGAGCCCACTGCGACCGCTACTGAAAAAAGGCCAGCCATTCCTGTGGACAGACCACTGCCAACAGGCTGTCTCCACCATTAAGCGAGAGCTCGCTGCCAATCGTCAACTGGCGTATTTCAATCCGCAATGGCAAACTGAAATAACTGGACGCCAGCCCAGTGGGGTTAGGTGCAATTCTCGCTCAAACAGACCCACAAGACAACGCCACTACTCACATTGTCACATACGCCAGCTGTACACTCAACACCACCGAACAAGCATACTCACAGGCCGAGCGGGAGAGCCTGGCTGCCTTGTGGGCGTACGAAAAGTTCCACCATTTCGTCATCGGTCAAACTTTCACCCTCATAACAGACCACCAGGCCCTGCTGGCTCTCTTTGGCAACCCAAGAATCAAAATGCCCCCGCGCAGTGAACGATGGGGCATCCGCCTCCAAGAATATGACTATACCATCGTTCATAAACCCGGAGGAGATCCAAACCCGGCGGACTATCTCTCCCGACACCCGGAAGGGGTGCCTGACACCACAATGCAGGGAGAAGCCGACGGATACATTGCATACCTGTCACATAATGCCCTTCCCCCAGCCATCACTGCACAACTATTTGCGGAAAAGAGCAGAGCTGACCCCACCATCAAGGCAGCAGTCTACCTTACCAACACAAGAAAGTGGCGTCAAGCGGCCAACAAACACTTTAGAGCCGGGGGAGGGGGAGAAGTTGACAGAAGAGACCTAGCCAGAACGGAGAGGATACACAATGAACTGGCCACGACAAGCCAAGGCATGTTACTCAGGGGGAACCGCCTGGTAGCACCCAAAAGCCTAAGGAAGCCATTGGTCATGATTGCACACGAAGGCCATCGAGACGTGGCCAACACAAAAAAGATACTGCGGAACCAAGTGTGGTTTCCCCACATGGACACTATTGTGGATGACATACTAAGACACTGCAACCCGTGCCAAGTGAACGCCGCTGGTACACCACCTTGGCCCCCTGCGCATAGTGCCACTCCCTGATGGACCGTGGCAGCACGTAGCACTCGACTTCTACAGCCCGCTGGAAGAGGGAGGCTATCTGTTAGTGGCCATAGACGAATGCTCCCGATTCCCACTGGTGAAGCACGTACAGTCCACAGCCTTTCACCACGTGGTAGGTACAGTAGATGAGCTGTTCAGGGAGTGGGGCATCCCCAATGTGGTGAAAACGGACAACGGATCCCCATTTCAAGGACAGGAGTTTAAGAAATTTGCGGCACATCTCGGATTCCACCACCAAAAGATCACACCACTCTGGCCCCAGGCCAATGGGATGGTGGAACGATTCATGGCAAACATCAAACGCACATGCCAGAAAGCAGCGACCGATCAAGCCTCGATGCCCCAGGCCATCTCACAAATGCTGCAAAGCTATAGGCATACGCCACATGAGGCGACTGGCCACACTCCAGCCGAACTCATGATCAAATATAAGCCGAGCTTCCGGCTTCCCCAGCTCGAGGACTACACACCAGAGGAGGACGAGGAGATCCGGAGACGAGAAGCTGAAAAAAGACAAAGAGCCAAAGAATGGACTGATAGAAAGAGAAAAGCCAAGGAACCCCTGATCCCGGTAGGGGAAACTGTACAGGTCAGACAAACCCAAAGCCGGAACACGGACTCGAGACACCTTCCCGAGCCAATGATCGTGACGGAAGTAAACGGGCCCATGGTCACAGCCTTAGGAGACCAAGGCGAAGTGACCCGAAACGCATCATACTTCAGGCGGGTGTTCCAAGAGATTGAGGACATGCCTCTAGAGGAAGAGGATCCAATGGACCCAGAGCCTCCACCCGACTGACCGGAGGAAACCCTGCCAACAGGCCGGGACGACGACAGGAACGAACCGACCGGGTGGCCCCACAGGTCAGTCAAGAAGCCCACCCGGCTCATCGATGAAATGTGAACACGGACTTAGGTGATAAGTAAGGGGGGGATGTTATGAATGGAAAAAGGACACGGGCCCTTTAAGGGAAGCCGAAAGGGACAGAGGGGCGGGAGGAGGAGGGAAAGCAGGAAAGTTGGGGCCGTTAGTTAATGTTAAATAAAGGAGGTGATAAGACGTGCTCCGAGTCTGTGTCTCCTTTACGGCCTACCCAGGCCGGCAACAGCACCTGACATAAATGATTCAATGTAGTCTCCATACTCAAGACCAATGTAACAAACACATTTTCAAAAATCGCAATATCAAGCCCAAGAACCAAACCTACAGCAAAACCATTACTACCCACAAAAAGTCCCCTTTTTTTCCCCTTTTCTTAAAAAATAAATTTAAAAAAAGCTTTTCCCGCACCCCCTCTCCTTACTCGCCTTCACCACTACTAGATTGGTAATCAGACACTACCGAGGCATACACTAAAAGGCAGCATGTTAAAACACATGCCGGCAGAAAATCCTCCTTTTTCTCTGAGATTTCTCCTTTACTCAAGCATAAAAAGGAGCGCAATGGTTTCCACTACAACACTGCTGTATCTCTCTCTTCTTTACTAGTACAACACTCTCCACTACAGTGCTGTCTTTTCCTGACTACAGGAAGATACCCTTCACTTCTTTGACTAATCAAGAAAAAGAAGATGCGGGTTCCGTCCGCACAATCGATACAAAGTAAGGGGTTACCAAGGGTACACTCCAGAAAGCTATCTACAGGTGGTCTTACCATAAGATGCCACCTCACCCCAAGGCAAGGGCTCCTGCCAACCAGACAAGCAACCTGAAGGGTATCAAGACTATCCTTACAATGGACGTGTAGGTGCGGGAGACCACACCTCTAAAATAACAAACTAGGTAAAAATTTACGACAAAGAACAATTCATTCACCCCTACGAAAACCCTCACTCTTCCAACCTACTTGACCTCATCTAACCTTACACGCATCTATCTTGCCCTATCCAAGAATGTAAACCGTGAGCAGCTCTCCAAAGTGGTGCTCCTTTAATCTGGCCTGCACAGCCGGGCCACAATACTACACCTCCAAGGGTGCGGGGTGCAGACAGGCCTTTAACCAATATGGTACCTGTAGCCCTCCTCCTTGTCGAGAACAAAGACTGGTGCCTGCAGAGATTCTGCGCAGCCAAGCTGGGCAGACTGGAGACCCCAAATGTCTCGGAGAGCCTGGAGCCCACCCAGGGACGCCAAATGTAGGATTGGGCCTTTGATCACTGTAACCAAAAGCAGGCCCACCCTTAGACAGTACCTACACGCTATGTCCGTAAAACAAGTTTATTGTACAAACAGCCGGGAGGGGTTAGTATTTTATACAATTTGCAACCGTTAAAACACTCCCAAAGGTTTTGTTACAGAGTCAACCCCCTCACACTTAATTGGTTAAACCTATACAATGTAACCATATTCCTTTTAGTTCCCACACTTCTTATTGGACGTTTGCATCTAAGCACCATCCTCTTTAACTCATAATTACATGTTTCTTATTTACACTATCAATATTTGGTCATAGTCCCATCTCACGTCGGCGTGAAACAAAGTAAAATCACTGCAGCAGCCATTTTGGGCTGCTGCAGTGAAGAAAGAAGGTAAGAGCCCTTCTTTCTCCACGTCGATCTCCGGCTGTATTTCAAGCCGGAGATCGAGGCGGGTATCGTTGGAAAGGGAAGATTCTCCCCTTTCCAACGATACCCATTATGTGGCATTTCTGCTCACGGATCAGGCGCGGGGCACGCAATCCGTGAGCACCAAATGTCACAGGATCAATACAGATCCGTTTGTGACACGGTAGAGGGGGGGCTGCATGGGGCCACAGCGCTGGAGACCCCTGGGGGCAGATGATCACTGCCCCAGGGGTGAAAAATCAAAACATTTAAAATAAATAAAAGCCGGGGGGAGGTGGGAGGGGGTTTGGAGCCCTGGGGCCCACTAGTCCACCAGGGATATAGGAAAAAGTGGTGTCCTTGGAAAGGGGAGGTATTGCTGGTCACGGATCGGCGCAGAGCGCTGATCCGTGACCAGCAACCCACTGGACCACCATGAAAATGTTTATGATGTGGGGGCAAGGAGGGCTGCTTCAAGTAAGCAGCCCTCTCCCCCCCTGGCCCCCAAAGCATGGGGGCACATATGTGCACAACCCTGGGGGCAGATGGGTGATCATCTGCCCCCATGGAAAGGGGGCAAACATAAAAAAATAAATAGGATGGGGGTGGGGTGTGATGCTGGAAATGCATCGGAGGGACAGGGCCTCCGTATGCTTGTCCTTTACTGCTTTTTATCGTGTGTTCTGTCATGTTTTCCGCGCAGGAGTTCATGTGGGACTCCTGGCGGTGGAGCTCTCTCTCCTTTTAGTTTGGTGAACGGACCCGTGGGATACCCTTATGGCACCCATGGGTAGGGGTACAACCCTGTGCCCCTAGTGTGTGTTTTGGGGCACCCGTGTGTGACCCACAGAGCAGGGTATGGGCTGGTGGCAGCTCCGTGCTGAAATGACTGGTGCCCTGAGCGCCCTCCATTTTGGGATGCCCAGGCCATGTCATTGGAATCGGTAGATTCCTGATGGAGGCAAAATGCCCCCCCTGGCCTCTTGCCTTCCATCACCTGTTACCCAGATCTTCCCGAAGTCCCAGGAAGCCCTGCCTCTGTCCCTTCCCCCAGACTGGCTATTGGGTGGAAGTTCTGTATATGGTAGTGTGGAGAAGTGCCGACCAGACTGGCTGGAGCCTTCTCAACGACCGTATGTTGTGGGTATGCCTGTGGGTGGGACCTGGGTGAATGGAGTGTGTGACGAATATACATTCTATGTTGTGACTATCTAGTATCTGGTGTTTGACACAATGGTTGAGACAGCCCTGCCCGAAACCGGTATGAATGCAACTTGGAGCGTTGAATGGCTCGGTACTTGTCGCAATACACATAACTTGTTGTGAGTGTCTGGAGAGAAGTGAATGCCCTGAATACCTTGTGTGCCTGATTGGCTGCCTGCCTGCATGAATGCCCGTAGTCGTGATTGGATGCTTGAGTGCGACCCATCGGAATGAATGGGAGATCAACGGTATATCTGGAGACCTCTCACTGCTAGGAATCGTGTTAAGAAGCTGAAGTCCACTACGACGAGTAACTGGAGTGAAGCTTACCCTTGAGCCCTGCTGGACGAGAAAAATAGCTGTTGCTCTCCTTCACAATCTGAAAGCTGCTGTGCTTCAAGAACTGACCCAGAGAGGACTTTGTAAGGCGCCCCCTTCCCGAGCTACAAGGGACCATCGTGCACAGCTGATCTTTGCCTAAGCTCCCTGGTAGACAGACCTTCGACAGGCTGCCGACCCGATACGGGAACTCCAAGGAGAAGCGCCCGGAATGTTGTCCATCACTGTCGTCGACCGCAGTCGCCGACTGGAGCCGCCGTGCTCCCGTTGCCTAAGAAACTTCATTGATCCAAGGACGCTCTCGTCCACATTGTCGCCGCTGTATCCTGCTGGAGAAGGCCTGACCGTCGACGCGCCAAGGAGCATCCACTGGTGGGTTTCCCGCCACCCAAAGACCACAGAGATGCCGACGACTCGATGCCCTTGCTGTGCCACAGTTCTTCAACTCTTTGCGGTCCAGAACCATTGACACTGAGGTGCCCCGCACGCCTCTTCCTGGCAGGACGTTTACGCTTCCCCATCAATGAGCACCGCTAGGAACGACGCGGCCACTTCACCGTCGTAGCTCGACCTGTTCTCCGTCGGACGTTCGACGACCCGTGACTCCTGCCTGAAAGGGAGGACACTCAAGAAGGGTTGTCAATTTCCCCAGCGCGGAACGCTACAACACCAAGGTACTTTGGGGTTGCAGAACTATTGGGAAGTCTAAGGGTGAACAATATATGGACTGGGCTTGTATCTTTCTTCTACAGGTTGCCCAGGTGGGGGGATCTCCACACAGAGCTGTGTTTAACGGTAGTTACCAGTATTCTGCCTATTGTTCAACCATCTTGCTTTCCTTCCTCTCTCTACTACTGGTTTCCTCTTTATTTGGATCTGTGTGTCATTCTGACCGTATGCACTTGAATAAGATCTAATAACGTTATTGGTACCACTTTAGAATTGTACCTATTTACCATTGTTGATTTTCGGAGTACAAAGTGAGTTATCGTGATTGTGTATATGACCTTAAATATTAATTTTATAAAGACTGTGTTTTAACAGATACAGTGTGTGGACATTCCTTCGTGGGTGCTCGGGGACTACACTGTACTTAAGAACCAGCTCGCATCACCTCCTGAGAAGCTAGGCCTTGATTGCTCGACTATGTTACCATATGAGCGAATCTTGGAAGGGGTCTCTGTGCCTCCCCTCTACCATATAGAGAGCGGAAGTACAGACCCCCCCCCTCCAGTCTTTACACCTGGCCATCATACACAAGTGCCTCTCACACACTGCCCCACCCTACCTATCTGACAAAATCACCCCGGACACCTCCATCAGACCCATTCGAGAGCACCACTCCAACAAGATATACATCCCCACCTTCAAAAGAGCCATAGCGGGTGGATCCAGCTTCCAACTTCTAGCACCCAAAAATTGGAATGCCCTACCCACATCACTTAGAAAGGAAGCATCACATGCCGTCTTCCGTAAAGCCCTCAAGACCAGACTCTTCAACTAATCATCATTGTTCGCTTAGATACCCGTCACTCATCAGGAACCACGGTTAGTCTTAGCTCTATACATCTCCTGTGCGGTTGATCAGGTCCCCCTGTAACCAATGGACCCATCATGCCTCTGACAACACCACAGTCAAGGCTATTTTTTTATTTTACTTTGCTCTCCGCCTCTCCTCCCTTCTCTGTAATTTTTCTCCAATGTATAATCCTCTCATACAAGTTCCACTGTAACCAAGGAAAACCCCTGGCCAACCCCACAATGTAACCCGATACTTCCTCTGTATGTATTTGTCCGTAATGTCCTACTCTGTACTCTCATCACAACTAAGTAAGTCTACTGTAACAGCGCCATGATGCCAGAGGGCTGATGTGCGCTATATAAATTTAAATAAATAAATTAAAATGAAGTCGGCTCTGGAAGCAAAAACAGACGTGGTAATGGTAGATTTAGGTCTGGTGAGACAAGATGTGAGCACACTATTCCTTTAATTAGGAAGCCACCACCAGGGGCACCTCCCAGACCCATCAGAGCTAAAATAATAAATTATAAAAACAGGGAGAAGATCTTGGCATTTTCGAGGACAGGGGGTACGATAAAACGAGCCTCGGCCAAATTGGCGATATATCCAGATTACACATTCCAAGTGCAGAAACGCAGAGCACAATATATAGCAATAAAGGAAAGACTGAGAAAGGCAGAACTAAAATACATGCTGATATGGTATGAAGTGATAAAATCACAGCAAAAATGTTGCCTGTACAAAAAATTGCCGCAAAAATCCATGACACCATTTAAGGGGAGCAGGGGTTGCGGGGCTGTCCCCTTAGATGGTATAACGGGTCCAGGGGTTGTGGGGGTGTCCCCCGCATCCTTTACATGGATTGCGGCATCAAAACCATGGCTTTTTTGCCACAATATTTTGTGTCCACAGCCATTTTTGCCACGATTTTAACACATGGAACCGCTGATATACCCAGCTAGACTAAAGATCATACACATCGGAAGGTCACTGTTCTTCGACACTCCTGAGGAAGTGCACGACGGGTTAGACACTGAGACTGGTTAGACACTGCGAAAGCGCCAGCATCAAGTAGAGATTGTCAAGAATAGGAACGAGTACAAGCCCTGAGACAAGTCGCTAGCTGGAATGTAGTAATCTGTGTGCAAAAAGCAAGGTACTGCAGACAGGACTAGACCAAAAGCAGTCACTCAGTGGCAGAATGGTGGAAGGGCTGGTAACAAGACAGAAGAACTGCTGTTCTTGGAAAATAGCTACAAGGCAGGCAAAGAAGACGCAAGGGCACCAACTTCTAGGGAAGGGTGCCACAGGATAGCGAGGCACCCCAACCTCCCCATACACTTTTGTTAGGGTACGGTACAAGTACCCACCTGTTGTGTACCGAGCACCTAGTCTGAAGACTAGGAGGGGAGGGAGCGGAAGCGGGTTTGTCTGAGCATGCGTTGCATAGCTGGACATTTCAGGTTGGGGTTTAGATAGTTAAGTGGGGGGGGGGGGGAGATTTACCAAGCAGAACAAAGGAGAAGCCAGACAATATATTCATACTAATAACCACGTATAAAGACTTGGTCTCATGGTACAAAGTTATAAAGAAGAGGCTACAAATAAAAGTAATGGCAACGGAGGGTAGTATTAAAGTAATGGCCTGGAACATTAGAGGCCTAAACAGCTATGTCAAAAGACACTGAACTATTACGTACTTGCGCAGGAACAAAATAGAAATAGCAATGCTACAAGAGACGCACCTCAACAAAACCAAACTAGCCAAAATAGCACAGAAATGGGGAGGTTTGGGGGGGTGGGTTGCTAATGGGATCCACATACTAAGCCTATGCTAGAGGTGTACTCATATGGACAGCCCCACCGGCCCGCTCAGGGTAATACACACCAAAGCGGACAACGAAGGTAGGATGGTGCCGATTCACGGCACCCCAGAAAACAGAAGTATGCATTGTGAATAGCTATGCACCTAATCACGACGCTACAACCTTTTTTCGCTCCAGACATGCAAGACTAAGTCTGTATAGAAAGTGTGTACTACTGTGGGAAGGGGACTTCAATTGCACACTAGACCCTAAAACAGATATGTCCAATGACAAGTTCAGAAAGGCGGCACCACCTGCGAAAATTTTAAACACCCTACAGCGATCCTTTAGCCTGGCAGACATTTGGAGGACGCTCCATCCAACACACAGAGATTACTCACAGTACTCTGCCCTGCACAAGGTCCACAGAAGGTTAAGCTATTTATTCACGAGCGAGGAAAAACATGAGCGAATTCGTAGAGGCAGAATACAGGGCCAGAGTATTGTCAGACCATGCCCCACTGGTACTAAAGTGGGCAATAATGGTCCCCAGACCGGCCATACAAAAATGGAGGCTACGAAGCAAGACCCTCTTAGATGCAGCTTTTAATAAAACATGTGAGGAAACACACAGAGGATTTCTTTACAGATAAGGTAGGCAGCGTTGAGTCGATAGGTACGTGTTGGGAGAAATTTAAAGCAGTCAGCAGGGAGAGATGATGGCCCAAGCAGGGAGTGAGGGGGGAGTACGTAGAAGCATCACGACAGAACTTAACAGAAAGGATCAAGAATTAGCCAAGGCAGAGAAGAGGTACAGTGTGGGAGAGGGGAATCTAGAGGAAGTAGTTGGATTGTGACACAAATGCCTAATACAATGGGAAAGATTAGGCAAATTCAGCTACGCGAAACAGGTGGAAAAAAAGAAACGCAGAAGGAGACAAAAATAGCAGACTTTTAGCGCGGCTATACAAGAACGAGGGTAAGAAAACGCCAATACAATCCGTTCAGGGCAAAGAAGTCACTGTACACAACACACAAATGGGAGTAAATAACACATTCTATGAATATTACAGTGAGCTGTGCGAGGCACTCAAAAGGAGTATGACATGAGGAGCTACAGGAAGCATTAGAACGAATAGCCTTATCGCAATTAGAAATAGAGAAAGTGCAGATGCTTGAAGAACCCATAACGGCGGAGGAGATCCTCTATATAATTTGAGCACTACCCTCCAGCAAAGCACCGGGCACAGACGGGCTACCCGGAGAATTCTATAAAGAATATGCAGACACACTTGCACCAATCTTGCTCAAAGTATATACGGAAGCGTTTGAACTGGGAACACCCCTGGAAAGCATGAGAAAGGCAGTAATAATTCCCCTCCCCAACAAGAATGCATTAGAGTGCAGCTCCTACAGACCCTTGTCTCTGTTGAACCAGGATAACAAGATTTTAACAGCATTATTAGCAAATAGGCGAAGAGTAATAACAGAACTAATACATTCCGACCAAACAGGATATGTGCCGGGGGAGACAAATCTCTTGGAACTTGCATAGGCTATGTTATCAATAGTACAAAAGATTGGCATGAATTCTGCGCTGTGACTTCGCTAGACACAACGAAAGCGTTTGACTCAGTCCAGTGGGACTGGCTCTATATGACAATGTGTAAACTAGGCTTCAGGCCAAAGTATATGCAGTGGATAAAATTTATTTACACAAAACCCATGGCCAGAGTCAAAACGGGGGGCATTTTTTCTGAGAGATGGGAACTAAGCAAAGGTACTAGACAAAGATGCCCACTATCGCCGATGTTCTACATTATGGCTATGGAACCAATGGCAGCATTTGAGGAATGAATACCAGAATGCAGGCATTAGGATAGACGGAGTGAGGCACATAATATCAACGTACGCGAATGACACACTGCTATATATACGAGGCCCAGCAGAAAATCTGCAGCATATATTGGTGGTATTAGATAACTTTAGTGTACTGTCTGGAATTGTGATCAATAAGAGCAAATCCTGTGTATTCCCACTAGCTAAGTACACTTCTAAGCACAAGGGGGAGCTTCCGGCATTACCACTACCATGGGAAAAAAGACACCTTCAGATATTTGGGGCTGGATATATACCACACCCCAGTACAAGAGCATGCACACAACTCTGAAAAAGCGGTAGAAAGACTAGGGAAGTCGATGACATTTTGGGCGAAACTGCCATTCTCAGTAATGGGATGGGCAACACTGCTTAAAATGGTTTCACTACCCATATTGCTCCATTGTTTTGGGAACATCCCCTACAATGTAACCCAGTCATTCTTTACCAGACTAGAAAAAGAGTGCAGAGGTTTCCTATGGCAAAGGGACAGACACAGAGTAGCGCTGGGTACTCTACAGAGACCTTACAATAGAGGGCTGAGAATACTGAACTTTGAACTGTATTATCTGGCAGGCCAGCTGCAGTACGTAGTGGACTGGCTCGCTGATGAACCCACAATAGACACAATTCTACTAAAACCGGTGATACAACACCTACATTTGAAAGAGATATTATGGGCACCCCCAGAGCAGTCGCACAGATACCTATACTTGGCAAAATTGGGCATACAGATCTGGCACAGAACCTGTAAATAAACTCAAGCTGAAGGACCCAATATCGCCACAAATACGCTTGGCGGCGATGTCAGACAACAGAGGACTGAAGGCCAATGTGAGACTCCACTGGGAGTCGTCCGGGATCATAACAATAGGTGACTTGCGAGGGGAAGACTCCCCATTAAGCTTCCAAGAACTACAGGATATAACAGGACGACGCGCAGGACAATACCTACTACACCAATCCATTTTGGGTACAGCTACGGCGAAGTGGCCAGAATTATGAGGCAGCAAGACAGAATACGAGGAAGTGGAAATGATAATAAACATCTCTGAACTGGGGCACATTATATCAATATTGTATGATGTATTTATAGAAAACCACTCCAAAGGGGAAATGAGAGCTAGAGCGAAATTAGATAAGACATTCACGGACAAAGAGTGGCAAAAAGTGCTTTACTACCACAAGAGGGTCTCTAGAAATGTTAGATTACAACTAATCCAAATGTACATAACACAAAGAGCCTACCTAACACCGAGTAGGATAGCTGGTTTCAAGGGGGCCAGTAGGCAAGTCTGCCCAAAATTTAAGGAATAGAAGGCTGGTATGTTACAAATGTTTTGGGGATGCAGGGTTGTAAGGAGGGTTTGGTCTGCGGTAGCACAGAAACTGTCCACAGGCCAAACAGACCTAGATGTCCAATCACAGGAAGCATGTATATGGGGCTATTCCTGAGGGACAAGAAGAGGAAAGCGCTTGGGAAATTAAGACTTGGCATACGTCTTAGCGAAAGGCAGCATAGCAATGGTGTGGAAGGCTGTTAAAGGTCCATCTGTAGAGAGGTGGTGGAGGGATTTACAAACATTTTCAACAGCAGATGCGGGAGTGTGGAAGCATGCACATAGTGTGCAAAATCAGGATTTGGGGAATAAGTGCTACATTGGACAGAACTTACAATAACCTTGTTACAAGCAGGGAATAGAACAGATGAAACGGAAATGCAAGGATGAACAACTGGTAACAAGAGATGCATAAATTGTGAAAATACATAGGAGATACCACAGTCTGGCTAGTTGGGGGGCTTGAGGGGGAAAGGGGAAGTTAAGGTTTGGCGACAGGAGTACATGTACTGTAAAGGGACAATGAAAAGAATTAAGCATTGATGTATGTACCTACACATTAAAAAAATAACCTATAGACAGCCTTACAGATAAGGGGTTTATCGCCACTTTTAGTCCTTAAATATAGGCAAATACTAAAAATAGAGAGTAAACACAATTCTCCCAATAAAAAAAAAATGGGACACAGACACATAGGAGCTTGTGCCCCTGCATGCACCCAAACAGATCCATGGATGTGTTTGGACCAGTAGTTCATGTAGTACCACAGTAAGAAACTACTACAATTATGAAGAAGGGCAAATTTATATTTTAATGTGCATGAACAACTTGGTGCAAATAAGTATTTCGCCCCAAAATATTTCTATTTTACAGTTGAACATATTTGTACTCGTTTATAAATTGCTCCCATGTCATTTTACTCACAACTTTCAAAAATAGGGAGTAACATACTTCGACTTCAAAATCTTATCAGGTGCACTTCCTGTGGCTGGCAGGTGCTCACAAGCATCACACCTGAGGCATGTGATGGTTAGTCAGATTGAAAAGCGTCAGTTTGCTTTAGTCCACCGTTGGTCATTGTTGCAGTTTTCCTGTTTGTGGCCAGTCCTTTGTTCCTGGTTCTTTATTCTTAGTTTCCAGTTCCTATGTCCTCGTTTCTGGTTCCTGGAAACCTGGATTTAGAATTTAGTGTGCTTATTAATATAATCTGCTTCCTGTATTCCAGTTTCTGGCCTCCTCTGTTTTCCAGTCAGCACTTTACAGTGATTTCCTTTTCCTCTGGAGCCCAGTTTCTCGGTCTTCTTTAACTATTTACCATTGCTCTGCAATATAAATGTGATCCTTTGGACACCCCTCACTGAGAGAATTCCGATTTGTGTACTCGTTTCCTATCCTTCTATGAGTGGGGAGAGAGGAGGTTTTGGGCTTGTAATTTCTTGTTCCCTGCTCCTGTTCCTTGGCTTTCTCTTGGAGTCTGTCCCAATTTCCCCTTGCACTTCCCCCATGGTTGCCTATTGTTTTGCAGGTGTGGTCTGCTGTTGAGTTCAGCGCCTAGGATGCTCGATGCTCCGAGTGTAATCGTTGCTCCTCGGCCCGTGTTGCTCTTCAGTGTTTTGCTTTTAGATTGATCGGTCAATGTAGGGCCATATACTCTAGATTGGGTTCCTCGAGTCACTTCCTGGTCTTGCTTCAAGAAGCTGGCTTCCGCGCCTCTGTGACGCATGTAGTTCGGTCTGTTCGTCTGCAGACAACGAAGAGCAACACGGGCCGTGAAGCAATGATAACACCCAGCATCAAACATCCTAGGTAATGGGGTACCATGGCAAATAGAGCACAAAAACCAAGGAGCTTCTGCAGCCACAACCAGATCCTACTGTCCTGATCAAGGTGGAATAATTGACAAATCCACTGAAACCTGTAGACCATTACTAAGGATGCGTAAAAGCTGATAGCATGCACCGCATTGAATAATTAGAAGACTCAAAAGTGAAGGTGTTTTCTCCACTTAGGTTTTCTCTTTTCTTTTGCCAATGATAAATTTTGTACTTTTTTGATTCTTTAAGTTTTACTCTTACTTTCCTTTGCACACGAATTAGAAAATCACATTTCTTTCGTGCTCAAACTTTTTATATCGATGAACACACAGGTACAGAATAAAAACGTAAGATAGATCAGTTGTGTATCATTAACATGTTTAGTATTAGTTTAGTGAGGGATATTTTCTCTGTCTTTCACCTAGATAAGCGGCCCACCACCGTCGGCCAGGGATAATGCACCAACACACAAAGGGAAAGTTAGAGTCTGTGCAGGGACAGATTTTTAGATTGAGAAATACAAGTTTAAAGTTCCTCTCTCAATAAGTGTTTTCACAATACAAGTAGGGTGACAGAGATGTTCATGTGCCCAGCCCTTTAGGCCCCCTTTTGTTGTTTTGTCCTTTGTCTCCTCATGACAAACTGTGAATTACTATTTTGCCCACCAAGGCAGTAGTACTGAACTGAGGGAGAGAGGGAAGGGCAGAGGACCAAAGTCAAAATCAGCACGTGATGAGGGGATGCTCAGAGGGCGAATTACACAATCCTTAACCCCATCTTGTGAGCTCAGTCAAACCTAATCCCTACTTTCCTTGTGGCCAAAATAAAACTGATAGTGAACCTTGTAAAGGTTATTGAGTAGTCTGTTAATTCTTCTGGTGCAACAGATTCCATGAGGCTGTTGGAAGCATGAGGAGGGAATATAGTGCATAGGACTCCTGGGTAGCCCCTCACCCCCCCCACCCCCAAGTGGCCCACTGATGATTTTCTGACTGGGCTGAGGTGTGGCTGCTCAGAACGCACTCTACCAGTATAAGGAAGTGCAGAGACTTGCTGGTGAGCATAAGGGACAGTTCAGTAGGTGTGTTCTCTGTGATCTCTGGGTGTCAATATGGAGGGCACTCCTCAAGAAGAAACATGCTGAAAAAGAGCAGCCTGTGGTGAGGCATGAAATTATGCGCATAAATCCAATCGCCAATGCCTGAATGAATCAACTCAAAAAGATCCTGACTGTTAAAGACGACGTCCCAGCTGTCTTATTTATCCTCTTTCTCTCCACCATCTTCAGCCAATAAGACACAGAACAGGGATCTGAAGTGAGGAGGGGGGTGCATGTTGCCTATGAGGAGGCGACTGAGCTAATCCAACATTTCAGTGTGCATCTTGACATCCCTTGTCCTGAGACTCTTTCCACTTCACGTTTCCAAAATCATTTTGGATGCAGATAAGGTCCTGGAAGCCAGTGAATATGGACATTAAAGATGTGGTGTTGAGAGAATGGGCTGACCCGGACAAGAGAATCCGCCACAAACCCGTGATCAAGATGAACTATCTGGAGGATGAGGATCCTATGTCAGCTTAGTGAAGGTGGATCCCACGCTGCTTGACCCGTTAGGCCATACATCAAGATGAACTATCTGGAGGATGAGGCTCCTATGTCAGCTTAGTGAAAGTGGATCCCACGCTGCTTGACCCGTTAGGCCATACATCAAGATGAACTATCTGGAGGATGAGGCTCCTATGTCAGCTTAGTGAAGGTGGATCCCACGCTGCTTGATCCGTTAGGCCACACATCAAGATGAACTATCTGGAGGATGAGGCTCCTATGTCAGCTTAGTGAAGGTGGATCCCACGCTGCTTGACCCGTTAGGCCACACATCAGTATTTGCAGACAGCGTGGCCTTAAATGATTCAACTGACTGCAAGTTTGAGTCCTCGTTGGAGAAGGACTTCATTGGTTGGAGACTGTTTTGAAGTCAAGGGCACAAATTAATTCCATCCTGAAGGATTTGCTTGACTTGTATTTAGTGCTGAAGCATGGGACTGTTTGGGCAGAAAAATAAAATACAGAAGCAAATGCAGTGGATATTTGACCGAGCATTTGATAACCCTTGGGCCATGGTTTTGGCATAAGGAGTGATAGTGTTCAGCCCTTATTTTCTAGCCTAAAAGTTATTTTTTCAAGGTTTCATTCTGTGAGGCAGGCTTTAGGTAGACATTTTCAGCAACAGCAGAGGCCCAAATGGGCGGCACGAAACCCACTGGTGGCACTCTGAAGAATCATCAGCTTCCTTCGCCACATCCAACTCCACCCACCCAACTCTGCCAGTGCAGATGTCTAGGTCAGACCTGTTGGAGGTCACCTGTCTACCATCGCATCTGGGTAAAAATGATTTTGATGCCTGGGTCGTTGACCTGGTAGTAGATGGATAACATTTGGATTTAAAAGCAAACCCCCAGATTCAGGCTGCATGGCCACTACAGTGTCTGGAGATCTGATGAAGAAGAGGGAATCACTAAGTAAGGGGTTCTCTGCAGCGCTTTTGAAAAAGGTAATACTTCCTGTGCTATGGAAGGAAGTGGGCACAGTGTTCTACTTGATTCACTTACTGTTGGCAAGGGTTTTCGGAGAGTGTCAACCTATTTTTAAACATGGAGGGGCTGAATCAGTACATCAAGTCAATAAGGTGGAAGATGGAGTCGTTGCCGAGGGCGATTTCTTAGATCTACAGGGAGCTTACCTATGCTCACGGGACCTGTACGACAGCTATTTGTATATTGCCATTTCACTTATTCATCAGCGATTCCTGCCATTCTCGTTCCGGGGAAAGGAGGCATTAACAATTTAGAACTCTGCCATTCACCCTCAAGTTACCTCAGAGCATGCAATCTGGCTTCTGTGATGAATCTTGAGGTGTCGTCCTGCTTTAGATAGGGAAACCCTTTTCCATGAGGCCAAGGGGGTGAGGTCACTACCGGATAGTCCCCCGTGGGGAAGTACTCAGCGGGAGGATCTCATGGGGAGGGAGGACCCCACTGAGAGTAGTGGCCATCTTGGGAGAACACAATATCCCTTCCCCCCTTTCCACCTTTCTTCAAAACCCATCCTTCTCCACATTACCTCAAACCCCCCCATGTATTGTTGTAATACATCCCAGGTAATACCTACTGGGACAAGGAAAAGGCCGAGAGTAATGATGATTACCAACACGAAAACCCGATTGACCTGCTGGCATTAAAAGGCAGAGAGGGAACTGCAGGATGACGTCTTCGTTCTTGGTCCCAGGTAGACCACGAGAGGCTTCAGGTGCACAGAGACAGACCGAAGGGAGAAGAACACGGCCTCCCAGTGAGAACGGCACTCGCAGAAGGCTTGAACCATGGGAGGCAGACCAAAGGGAAGGAAAGCTACTTGCCGGTGACTGGAGCCGCAAGACTGAAGGGAGACAGACAGTGAACAGCAGGAGAAACATGCAGAAGGCGGGCGAGATCTCCAGACAGCCCAGGAAGCAGCAGTAGCCCCAGGGAGACCCGCAAGCAACCGGAGTAGGGCGGCCCAGACCCCACAGGTAACAGGGTGGCAGATCCAAAGGTTGGGGAGACCCAGAGAGGGCAGGAGGCTAGAAACAGGGAGTATGAGATACCCAAGAGACAGAACGGATACATGAAGGGGGTCTAGGACCCATGGTGGAAACACTACAAACTTTGCATATTTGAAGAGCGCGCACAGACCTTGGTAGGAGAGTAAAACAAGGCTGTGGCATATGAGTAAAGAGAATACACAAGTGAAGGGGGTCAGGGTCCCACGCTGGGGAGATAAAACCCCCAACCAATAACAAGAGGAAAACAAAGATCGATCACGGATGACTAAGAGATTCACAAACTTTGGCCGTAGACTGAACCAAGGCTGGGGCTTGAACAAAGAGGGAGCTCGGAAGCTAATCAAGTGAAAGGGGGGTCTGAGATGGGGACAAATGCCCTGATCCAAAACACCAACAACTACGAAGCTTGCAGATACAAGGGACACCCTGAGACCTTCGCAGGAGAGTAAACCAAGGCTCTGTGTGAATGAGAAGATTGAGTACCCTACTTGGCAGGAGAGTAGACCAAACAGGGGGTAGTGAGAAAGGGGCAGTGGCCCTCCAGAAAAGGCTGATTATTAAAGACACAGAAGCAAAAAAGTTGTCTGGTGAATCATTCACCAGACCTGTTGCTGCCAAGGGGGGGTTAGAAAACACTACTGTTGGTAATATATAACATTACTAATTTGGTACATTTTAAGAACTATCACAACCGGTTTATAGTGAAAAGATCGAAAAAAAAATCTCGAAAAAAAAGGTCGAAAAAGAAATCTCGAAAAATAAAAAGTCGCATTTTTTTTCAATACTTTTTTTTCGAAATGGGGGGGTTCCCCCAACCCCGACCCCCCTTTTTTCATTTTTTTTATTTTACCCCTTTTTTTTTACTTACCCGACCCCAAAAATACATAAATAATAAATTCGACTTTTTTTTTTCGAGATTTTTGTTTCGGGATTATTGACATTCGAGATTTTTTTTTCGACCTTTTGACTGACCACCATCACGACCCTATCTCCCACAGAAAATGTAGTCTTGGCTTTACTTAATGACAGGAAAGTCTTTGATTCTGTCAAATGGTGTCTGTATGTCATATGGAAGACACTGGCCAAAGTGGGCATACCTAGCCCTTTCTCTTACTGGATACAGGTTCTATTAACCTCCCCTAAAGCACAGGGCATAACAAATACAAATATATACCGAGCATTTGAACTCACTAAGGGCACTAGACAGGGCTGTCCACTCTCACCAACACTATTTGCATGCGCAATTGAACCTCTTGCCCAATGGCTCAGATGGGCCATATGGCAAAAGGAGCCCCGATTGGGGAGAGTGGTTCCTGATCTTAGATATGACTGTGCTTGTGTCCAATCTATCAGTAAACCTATGATCCATCATCAGGGATGTTAAGGAATATGGGAGATTAAATAAACTTGAGTAAATCGAAATTACTTCTGCTAACTACAAAAGCGAGAGTAAACCCTGTAAAAGGAGCATTGCGATGGGAGGAGGACAATGCTAAATACCTAGGCATAAAGATTACCATCACAGCAGAATAACTTTATGAATATAATTACGAATTTATTCTCGTCCAAACCTCTAGGAAAGTAGATGAATGAATTCAACTTCCTCTCTCCCTGTCGGGCATAGCGGTCTCTCAAAATGTGGATTTTACTGACAGTCCTTAACCTATTCCAAGCAATTCTGATAAACTTAAAGAAGACCTTCTTCGGTCGGGTCACAAGCCTAATTAGGAAAATCATTTGGGGAAGGCGACATCAGATGGTGAGCAAGAGCTACTTCACACACCTGTATGACTGTGGCGCCCTAACCGGCCCATATATGCTCTTCTACTACGTAGCTGCACAAGCCAGCCCGGCAAAATCCTGGTTCCTAGACACAGATGGCTTGCAAAATACCCCAACTGATCAACACCTAAGTGGGGAAACCCCTATTGATGCAACATTAGCTGGCACAGCAACTTCACTCCCTAAGGGAATATATACTCTTGCAATCACCAGATGGCCATGTCATAAAATCGCAGAAACCCTGGAAACAAATCCGTGCTGCCTTTAAAGATCTAGTGCTGGCGCACCCCAAACATCCCGCCCATGAATGACCCAAACCCTGATGAAGTATTGAGAGCCCTTGAGAGACTTGCATGGGAAAACATGGTGCATGAAGGGGAATTCTTCGCGCTGGAGGAGTGGAGTTCCATGCAATAGAGGGAAAAACACCAGTAAACACTCTATCCTATTACAGAGTCAGATTGGCCCTCATGGAGCGCTGGCTTCATTTCCCAGAAGCGCAGCTGAATGTAATATAGCCAGAGATATAGTGGGTAACCAAATGCCAAGGTCGACAAACTCCACAATATACAAAGGAACAGGCATATCAGCCTTTAAGTGGGACCAGGAGGTACCAATAGCAATAGAAAAAACGGAATGGTGTGAGATGTGTGCCCTAACCAGGAGCAAATCAATATGCGCCAGACGTACACTATTGCGCTACAAATTCATCCTCAGACTAAACCGCACACCAATACAGAGGAAGCAATACGACTCGATTAAGTCCGATGAATACCCCGTGTGTGGCACCCCCTCTACTGACTGACCTTAAACACATGATCTGGGAATGCTCCAAAATGACCAAATTCTAGGGAAGGTGATAAAGGACCTAGGAGGGACGGTGGGGCCCAGCAGAAGGCCATCCATAGCCGGGTGCCTTCTACGTTTCGACACAGAAGAAACACTCTATGATTTAAGATTCACTAGACTGGCAACACCTCTGGCTAGAAGATGCACAGCACACTGATGGGTGCACAAAGATCACCCCATCCCCCGCCCACCTCATTGGAAGACCAGTTGAAGGATATGATAACTGTCCACGAAATTGAGAGAGATTATTGCAATCTCCTAACTGTGCGATCCTGGCCAGAGGAGACCTGCTTCTACCAAGGCTTGTCCTCTACCAAGCCTGGAACGGACGGGGATATCAGTGTATACTATGCATTGTTCCTGCCAGGATTCGCATAAAGCCAATGTATCCTTTTACTAATTTCATATAGACATTAACCATCATTGGTTGATGAGGCAAGCATTACACAACAAGAAGTATGGGTTTATAGTCATTCCATCGACAGCCAAAGCATCTAATGCCCTACCATCTAATAAAAGCATCTAAAAAAAATAATAAGCATCTAATGCATTTTTTCCATTTTTTTATGGGGGGGGGTCCCCCTCCCAGCCCCCCTTTTTTTAACCTTTAAACCCCATTTTTATTCAGCTAAACCCTTTACCATCTAAAAAATGCATTAGATGCTGTGTTTTCTAAATACAAACACTGCCCCATCCAACTATTGTGTCAAGAACATACAAAGAAAGATGACAAAACAAAAAAATAAGAAGCACCATTGGTTGCCAATTTGACATTAGTTTCCCAAAAATGTCTTGGAGGGGGAAAAACGGGATTGGGGCACCATCCAAATAAATGTAGCCCCCCCCCCCATGTGACACCTTAGCCCCGAAGTTACGGTTTGAAGCGCCCCCGGGCTGAGGGGCAGACAGCGGATAACAACGGGACAGTCACTACTAACTAGCCAGCAGCCCCATCACAGGGGCAAGGCTATAACTGAGTGCTAACCTATACAAAAAGAGGTCGCTGCCGCGTTTGAATTCCAGCTTCATAGGTTCAGCGATGATTTTTTGTCTGCATTTGTTCATCAATTTACCATAGGAAGAAATGCTTGATATATTGCACGGACAGAATCACAGCACTGTGTTAACAATCATGAAGCGTGTACGAAGCACTTAAACATTTGCAGTCACGTAAATTCAACGTGTATGTTATGTCGACATGTAATTCTAAAAGGCGCACGTGCAGTGCCCACCCTGGCATGCCACACATTTGAGCCCAGGTACTTTTTTTGTTTACAGAGTAAGCACGAACTTTTTCACATAAAACAAATCACGTTGCACTTTGTAAGACTGGCACATAACCAGTCCCCCGAGTCTCGTGTTCCCGTATCTGCCAACATTGGAAGCACTTGAAGGCGTGTTAAACCTTAGTATTACGTCCCCATTCTGCAAACTATTACGTCATCATTGCTGCTGCACAGTAGTAGTGAGCATGCTATGTGTATTCGTTACAGCATTAAAGCATTACTAAGAGAAACTGCCCTTACTTTGACAATTCACAAACACCGCCTTTCAAAGCCCCCGGGTTTCCTGGCACCGAGGAGTTATTTAGGCACAGGACCAAGTGGCTGTAGAAAATGAGCAATGGGCTTCATTCCAATTCGGTCCAAGGGCGTCCAGATCGAGGCTATGGACCGACCTCTTCCTATCGAGCGTAGTCCGGTACAAACCGAGCCAGAGTGCCCACGTCTCTCAGCCGGGGAAGATTCGCATTCGCTGCACCAGAAGTCCGGCTAGATAGTCCGAGGGGTTGTGCGCTAGGTTACTTTCAGTCGCGGGATTGGGACGCTCTGCGCTCTGCGTTGCCAGCGGGACAAGTTGGCCCTGGTTTTTGGGCGATCGCCGTTGCCCGGAAAGTCTCTGGGCCGTTCACAGTCCACTTAGCGTGCACACCCCCTGTGCGCGGTCCAGGCGGCACTGGACCCCCCTCTCTCTCTCTCTCTCCCTCTCTCCTCCCTGGCCTGAGCTTTGACAGCTCTGCGGGAATTTCCACGCATGGCCCGAACGCAGGGTGTCATGCCTCGCCGTGTACGTCATCTGCGTGGGAGTTGCGAACCAGCGTCTTTCTCCCACCCACTCTCTTCCTCCCCGCCCAGTCTCTTTAGCTTTCTGTGTTTTCTCTTTCACCGCAACTGAAACAGAGTCTGAGGAGTGTGTAGGTTGTTTCCCAAGGAATTTGCTGTCAAGTGTAACAACCAAGGACAATGCTGACACCATGGGGGGGGGGGGGGGCGGACAGGGAAGGGCCAAAGGCCTTCTGCTTACACTAGGACACCTGAAATACGGTAGCAATGAGCGGACGGTGTGCTGCGCAGGCTCGCAGCACTGCACGCGCACCACACATGTGTTCTGGGTTGCTTTGTCGGAGACTGGGTTCATGTTATCTGCCAGATGTAGTATTTAGTATGGCATTAGAAAGATGGCCCTGGATGTGACCCCTAATTTGCACATGTAGAGGCAACAGTGCCATGATCTAAGAGAACATCACAGAATTAGCATCGGTAAGCCAAGAGCCAAACCAAATGTTGATAACCGGACTATGACCAGTCATTGTTATTATAATATACGGGGCAACATCATGAATGAGGCTTGTTTTTTAAAGTAGCAGACCGTGTGAGCTGAATTACTCTAACACACTTCTAATGTTGTCAGAAAAGGCACAGTGGGCATCATTGAAAGTTTGGCAGTGTGGGTAAAAAGTGGTGGGTAATTCCATGAGCGCCACTGGCGGCTCGTCCATAAAGGGCTACGGGGCGCCGACCCGCCAGTACCCTTGCCCATTATGGAGGAGCCAAGCCAGCACAGTGTAAACATTGAGCTTCCCCCCTGCTCCAGAGCTGGCTTAAGCTGTCACAGTTCAAGCCAAGGTAACTGCCCCAGTGTGCATGCCCGGGGGCAGTTACCTTGCCCTGCCTTGCTTGGCCTATTGGGGAGGAAGGATGGGGTACTGTAGGCCTGAATATGCGAGGGGGTGCACTTGCACCTCCCATAGCATCTAGAGGCTGAGGCAAGGCGAGATGGAGGTGCTCCGGCTCCACCACACATATGCAGGAGAAAAGAAGCCCTCTCTGCTTCCTGCTGTATGATATGAGGGAGCGCTTGCAGTACTGATGCAGTTCGTGCGAGGACCTGAGGGGCCGTGGCTGGATCATAGTCCCTGCCCCTCCTTACCTTGAAGCTTTGAAGCCCTGTCTCCCTGGATTAGGCTGAATCCAGAGCAGGGCTGCAGCTAAGAACGTATTTTAAAAAATGATTTGCGAATGCAAGAGTTTGTGTTTGTAAGTTGGTGTGTGTTTGTTGTTTGGCAGCATGTGTGAATGAGAGAGAGTATGATTGCCGAATGGTTGTGCAGCACGGGTGAATGTTAGAGTAAATGCAGAATGAATGCTGGTGTATGTTTGTGATTGTGAATGAAGAATGCCATATGAATTCTATTGTGTGTGCATGGATGAAGAATGAATGTGAATGCTGACGCGTGTCTGCCAGACCCGGGGAGTGGGCTTCTTATTGGGTGGGTAGTGGGGGTTAAGTGGAGACGGGACATTTCTTTACTGTGATATGGCATTTTTTACTAGGCATTAAGGGTGAAGGCAGCCTAATCAATTCACGCCTGAGGGGCACCTACCTGGCAAACCTAGCAGCACTCCAGGTGATCCAAAACGGGGCTGTCTGGGCTATCAAACACCTAGCCAGCCCTGAGCATATAACTCAAGCAAGGAGGGCGCTTCACTGGCTCCCGGTAAAACATCGGTTACGGCTACCCATAAAGTCCTAACACTCAGCCATAAATGCCTGAATCTCCAAGCCCCCACATACCTCTGCAAACGCACCAAGGTATACCAGCCCGGTAGATCACTCTGCTCAGCTGGTAAGGCTAGCCTCCAGGGACCTAAATACAAACTAAAAGGTTTTGGGGGTACCGCATTTGATTTTCAGGCTCCACAGGCATGGCATACACTACCTCTTGACATAAGAAAGGCAAGTTCTCTCAAAGATTTTAATTAAAAAAATCAAGACATACTTTTTTTACATTACGTATTAACAACTACTTTGAATAAGCATTGCTTCTCTCTCTAATTTGTCTTTTATGTGCGTCCTGAGACATCTGGGAGAGTGGCACGTTAAAACAATTAAAATAAATAAATAAATAATGAGTGTTTCTAAGTGGTACTGGTCCATATTGGTGGGTCCAGTCTGGACACATCTTAACTGTGGCATGACATTTTGTTTTAATCAGCATCAAGGTTGAAGGCAGCATGCTGAGTTTCTTAAGTGGTACTGGTCCACATTGGTGGGTCCAGTGTGGACATATTTCTTTACTGTGGTGTGGCATTTATTATTGGGCTTTGAGATTGAAGGCGGCATGAGTGCTCCTATGTGGTACCTGCCTACATTGTGGGTCCAGTCCGATCAAACCTTCGCTGTCGCATGGCATTTTTTACTTGCCATAATGGCTTTTCCTACATGGTAGAGCCCACATTGATGGGTGCGGTATGGACCTGTTTTACTAAGCATTAAGGGTTAAGGCAGCATGACGAGAGTTTCTTAATGATAGTGGCCCACATTGGTGGGTCCAGTCTGAACATATTTCTTTACTGTGGCATGGCATTTTGTACTGGTACAACCAGCAGGTGTAGGTTCTTGTATGGTAAAACTTGCATATTATGGTGCTGGCTCCATGGATATGCTCAGATGTGGATCCCGTGTCTGCTGGGCCTGGAGACCCAAGTTACACCTCACCAATGAGGCCAAAACATTTCTGGGGTTGCTTGTGGTCTCGTGCAGAAGAGATGTGACCAAGCAGTTCAGGCCGTACTTCTGCCTTTTTGGGTGGGACCAAGCCTGATTTGCATATTGTCTTCCCCCTTTCTGTAATGTCTTGGCAGACGAAGTACGATGGTCTGGAGGGTGCCCAGAACAATGCATGAAGTTAAGATTCATTCTTAACCTTCCAGCCATCACTTCTCTTGTTTTGATATGCACAGCCAGTATGACAATGTGTTTTTATACTGACACAGATTGTGGGCAAAGGCATCATCAAAAGGGAGTTGGAAAATGCTCCTATGAAATGTTGGTGACTTATTGCATCTATTGGATTTTTATATTGGTTACTCTTCTAAACCCATTATAAACGGTGGCTTTTTACGCACTTTTGACAGTTATTATGCAGAAAATGCATGATTTTAACCCAATATTTTAAAGGTTTTCTCGGAGGGAAGACCCCCCCCCCAGGTCACCCTTGTTTGGTTTGGACTCCCTTTCTAAGCTAGGGTCGCTCTGCATACTCAGAAACAAATGTACGCCTATCTAAATAAAAAAATTAACCAGCTGCCACTGGCTACCAGCACTTTTTTGTCTTTTAGGCAGGAAGGGGAATCAATTTCACAGGTCTTCAAATGTTAACAAAATCAGCACAGGACCACAGAAAACAACCTTGGCAGTCTCCAGGCCAGCAACCTACCTTCTCACACCCCTGAGAAGACATCATAACTCACTTGCCCTTACATTCTTTCCCCATCTCACCTCCATGTTTGGTTTTCAACAATACTCTGTTTTATAAAAATTACTTGAAAAGTGCACAAATCATAATATAATACTCAGACAAATATATGCATCCTTATAGAAGCATTTTAAACAAAAAGGGTACCCTTGTAGTGTTAGTTTATCCCATCTTGAATGGAAGACTACAAATAACAGAATGCAATTCAGCAGAAGGCTGAAAATGGCATGTAGGTTTTGTAAATGTACTTTGAAGACTCACACCAAAATATGGGCTTCATTAAAAGTACAGCTGTGTGGTAAAGATGGCAGTACGGTGGTGGTAATTCTATTACCACCACCTTACCATCAAATGACCACATCACCATACTAGAAGTTTGGCGATAAGGTGGAAGATTTACTTCCAGCAAAAAGCTGAAAGTACAACCTCCACCTTACCGTCAAAACTCAGAGGATTTACAGTGCAATATTACCGCTCGTGGTAAATATGCAAAAAATCCCAATGGAATCATGTGGACGCCAAAAATGGGGGTTTACACCACCAAAGAAGATTACAGGGCTGCCCTTGGCACAACCATGTGCTCTCGCTGATCTCTATGATAGCTGTAAAAGAATATATATATCTCATCCGATTTTCACATTTGT
The DNA here is from genome assembly GCF_040938575.1 of Ambystoma mexicanum. Classification (NCBI taxonomy): domain Eukaryota; kingdom Metazoa; phylum Chordata; class Amphibia; order Caudata; family Ambystomatidae; genus Ambystoma; species Ambystoma mexicanum. Next base: position 964,254,011 of record NC_090928.1, on the reverse strand, counting down.
TTCAATTGACATGTTACTTCAATAATCTAAAGAAAATCAATTTTAGTAAGCACAGTTCGTTTTTAATCCTTAATATGAGGCAGTTTTTGTACAGAGGTACCATTTAGCCAATGCATTTAGGCAATGCATTTAGGCCCTTGTTTGTCGTCAGGGCTTTTCTTCCCATTTGCAGAATTCTCTCTGATATGCTCCACTTTACTTTCTGACTTATGGGCTATTTGCCCCTGTTCCCATGGTATTGGTACCCAAGTGGTAGAGATCTCCCGATCTGCATTAAAACAGTTCCACTGTGTCGACTTAAACTCAATGTCTCGTCAATTCTACTGCTTCATAAAGATTCACCGACAGCCTCCCCGTTCTCCCGCTCTCCAGGTTACCTTTGATTCTGCAGGGAAACATCACTGGGGATTGTACTGGCTCGGGTTCTCTTTGCTCTGCTTCCTCGTCTTCTCGACTCCACCGGCGTCCCGCTCTAGATCTTCTCTCTCTCCGGGATCAGGTATGGCTGCAGGTAAGCGGATGTCTTGCTGTTTCCTCTGTGCTGAGGTTTCGGCGTCGTTGGATGGGCGCTCTGCGAACTGTGAAAGGATTGTGGTCATGCCACCACCGGCATTTGGATTCCTGTCTCCTTGGCTTCTCACTGCGTGTAAAAGCTGAGCATCCAAGGTTTCATTCTCATGTTCAGGCCACTTCTAAAAGTTGCGGGCTCTGCAGCTCTCCTCGGCTTTACCTCTCACATGTATCACACCGTCAGGGGGCTTCCCCTCCTTTCGTCTCTGCTCTCTCTTTGGACTTTGTCTCTCCTCGACATGTGATACTCTTCAGTCTACTCATCATGGTTTTAGGGAGGTCTCTTATGAGACCGATCCTCTTTCTTGTTCACAAATGTATATTTTAGTTTTGGCTTCTGCGATTTCCTGGCTTCTATAGTGTTCTTCATGTCTTTCAGTCCCATATGTGTCACTATGGGAAATGGCTAAGGGAGTCCAGGTCCCCTAAGGGGAAGTCTCTCCCAGTGAGGTCCCACTTGCCCAGTCCCCTCAGGAGTGATTCACAAAGCAGGCTCACCTCCCTAGCCTTAAAGGGGGAGGCTCAATTCACCGCAGTCCCCTTGGTGCAATTTCCATCATTTACACTACAAAGTGCAAAAGGTAGATGGAAAAGGCAGGCAAAATGACTTTAAGCCTACCTTTTGCACTTCGCATTGCAAAAAAACCTGGCATGGAGTATTTGTATGGCAAAGATGAAGGGGGAGGCGAAAACAGATATTTGACAGCTTGGAAGGTATATGGTACAGAACTCAAAAGGGTATAGCAACCCGAATCAGAGAAGAATAAAGATACCAGAAAGGGAGTATTGGAGAACTACCCCAAAAGGAGAAGAAATACCCTAATACATTGTGAAAGAGTGGCAAGACCTGATACAAGAAGTGACAAGAGACTATTTAAGAATAGACTACTAAAAAGGAATCAAGAAGAGACATTGCTGTAACACAATTAGAAGAAGGGAGACATTCTGCTGATCTTAATTAAGTTGATTAGAATAGTGGTAGGGTCGGATAGAAATAGTTTTTTGACAGCGTACTAATTTATTTGAGACTTTCTAACGTTTGATGAGCACCTTAATTATTTACACAGATTGGGAACACCCACATAGCAATAGCGAGAGATAGGCTTTATACACATTATTTAATAAACAAAAAAGAGAGGTGCCTGTGTCCTTCTTCTGATCCACCACTGTACTTGTTCACACCCTAGGGCAAACGTAACAGGTCCACAACCTGCAAATTACAGCATTGATTAACTCGAATGATAAGTAGTAAAGTATTTATAAGGCTCCAGTGGGACCGGCTGTTTAGCATCTGGTGAGCTGCTGGGGGCAGATGGGGGTGGGTATTTGTCTCCAGAGTACAATAGGTGTTTGGGAGGTGACAACACACCCTAACTGGCATAGGTAGAACAAAGAACCTTGTGACTGGAAGCAGAGCTGCTCCTTTACAATACAATCTGTATTACTTGTCAGCTGGTGCCTTTCCGGGCCCACAAAAGCGCAGGGCCCTGGTTGACAGCACATAGTGCCCAGGCCTAGGGCTGGCCCTGGTTAGAAACATCTGTAACTATGGTGACAAACTCTTTCAGAATTCAGACTATCTTAGTGCAATATATTAGCACAGGATCCGACTGGCGCATAAAATTGCCTCAGGCAGCTATATAAAAAAGTGCCTTACAGATGGAAATGGCCTTGCTTTCCTTTAGTGACATGTTCTTTGAGTAGTACACAAGGGGGGGATGGGTTTAGGAAAAAGTGTTATAATTTTAGAATTTTAAAGAATATTTGTTCAGTGACACTGGTCAAAATCACTAGCTGCACAGTGAAGTGAAAACTGGCCCAATTTGACCCAAAAAATGAGCTCAGGCTAGCGTGTTGGGACTACACTTTGGGCATTGCTTTGTTGCCTTATAGGCCAGTCCAAGCCTGTTTAGGCATCTCTAAGGACACATACCTTCATGAATTGGGTAATGCTGTTTTATGTAGTGATCCTTAATTCTGCTCAAGTCTTTTTGTAAGTATTGGGCACCCTTAGTTCTGTTTAAGTTTTTAACTGTCCTGTTAAGACTTACAGGATCTATGGCAATGGTAGGCCATGCACTTTTGGAAAAAATTGCCCTCCAACATCATGTCTTTCAGGGGAAAACACAAGACCCATTTAATAAGACACAGAGTACGAACCAGCGCTGAAATCGGCCTAATGCGCCAATAATCAGTTAGGCTATGCAGTGAGCTTTCTACAAATGAAACATGAAACTCATTACTTTGAAAACCTAAAATGGTAGTCAGCAATGAATTTGCACCATGCACATAATATCCAAGAATGACATTTTCTGGTTTGGATATCAATGGGCCTTTCAAGTTAGGTTTGAAGTGACGGACTAGCTCAGACTAACGCAGAACATCTGCCCCGTAAAATGTTTTTTTTATTCCGAAATAGACTTTAGCAATGTTAGGCCATATCCATTATTAGAGTATGGGAAACATTATTCCTCTTCTCCCCCTTTCAATCTACCCCAAACTCCTGGCATATTTATCTAGTAGAATAAACCTCTTTGAACAATATCTCCTGGTTTATCAGTGGTGTGTTTATCCGCTGGCCATGACATATGGTGTGAGAAGTGGGATCACACACTTTAACCCAATAAAGTCCAGCCCACATCTATTAGCAGACAACTGCTCTTCTGGGTTACAAATTCAGATCGGAGGGGAGGAATTTATTTTTTATGTTTCCATTTTCTTGTAAACCAGGATTATTTTGAGAGCAGTTTAGACTCCCTAAACAGCCCCCAATTAGACCCAGATTTTAAACTGAACACAAAGCACCAGAAGAGAATGTGGCTTCCCCACACAACCACGTTGGCCCAACTAATACCCTGAATGATTGAAACTGATACTTCTAACCAGACCACCAGCTTTACTCCAAGCAAGCACCTCCTGAAACAATGGTGTTATGTGCTGCCTTCTTTTGCAAAATTACCAAAACCCAGCCTCAAGACTAGAGACCAAGGATTGCTGAAGCAGAGTAAGTCTACTCACCTTTAATTCCATTGGTAACGGGTAAGGAGCAAAAAGTACCATGGGAGACTCAGACTGAAGCTATAGACTTTGGTGGGACTGTATCACCTTTGCCTAAGAAATCACTAGCTTTATAAACTAGGCCACTAGCAACCCTAGACCAAGGTAACATGTCATTGAAGATGTTTATTATTTATTTTTTTTTATTTATTATTATTTATTATTATTTATAGCGCGCACCAAACCCGAGGGTAACCGGGCGCGTTGTTCAAGGATACTTTAAACTTTACAGGTTACGCATGCTTACAAATGGTGGTTATACATAGTAGAAATTACATAATGCAGGACAATAGGGAGAGTATACATTGTGCATAATATAAACATATAACATAATATATACAGGAAATATGCAGTAGGAAGATAGAGAGTATTTAGTTATGTACATAGTACGACTGTAGGACAGTAGTTATATTAGTGTAGGGCGGGACTATCGGTCATTTTCTTTGATCCAGTTGATACAGTTGGATCTGAAGAGGGCGTAGGATTGGGTAGATCTCAGGCCGGGCGGGAGGGAGTTCCAAAGCTGGGCAGCTTTGACCGGGAAGCTATTTCCTCCGGCCGTACTTAGTTTGAATGGGGGGATCACTAACTGGTTAGAGTATGCTTCTCTAGTGGGTCTAGTGGAGATTTTTCTGTTGAATCTGGCGGCTAGGTATTTGGGTGCTAGATGGTTGATACTTTTGAAAGTTAGAGAAGCTGTCTTGAGTTTGATTTTGTCCACTGTGGAGAGCCAGTTGGATTGTCTTCTAGCTTCTGAAATATGCTCCCTTCTTGGAATTCCTAAGGCTGCTCTAAGAGCATTGTTCTGTAGTGTTTGAATTTTTTGCAACGTATGTTTATTGGCTCCTAAGTATAGTGCGTTGCAATAGTCCAATTTCGACAGCACTAATGCTCGAGCAAGGGTTAGGCAGTTGGCAGTGGATAGGTATGGTTTTGCGGCTCTAATCAGCTTGCAGGTATATGCGGTGCTGGATGCCATTGCGTTCACCTGTTTGGTTAGGGAGAGGTGGGAATCAAGGTAAAACCCTAATGTTTTTACTTCTTTTGCCACCTTGATAATATTGCCGTCTATGATGAAGGAGGAGTATTCTTCTTTTAATCTATTGATGTTTTGTTTGTTCCCCAGTATGATAAGTTCCGTTTTGTCATCATTCAGGCATAGCCCGTGGGTGGCCATCCATGCCTGAATGATGAGATAAATCTTGTTCACCAAGGCCAAATCTTGTTCATAATCCCCTGAAAGTGGTATGAGAATCTGAGTGTCATCCGCATAGTTAGTGTAGGTAACACCCAGATCATCTAGATCATCGAACAATGGCTTCGTGAAGATGTTGTACATAGTGGGGGAGACACAAGAACCTTGTGGGACTCCACATGTGATGGATACAGGGTCGGCAGCAGCAGAAGTAGAGAAGACTCTCATAGTTCTACCGGTTAGGAATGATTTGATCCATGCGATGGCATGTGTGGAGAAATGGGCAGCTGTTTCTAGGTGGGTGCAGAGCACATCATGATCCACCAGGTCGAAGGCTGCAGAGAGGTCCAGTAAGAGGAGTAGGGCCATCTTTCCAGAGTCTCTCAGCTCATCAACCTGAGTTTTAAGATCGATGAGCGCGGTTTCAGTTCCGTGCTGGGGTCTGAAGCCTGATTGTCTTGTGCCTAAAAGGTGGTGCAGCTCCAGATGTTTTTGGATCTGTAGGTAGGCTACCCTGTCTAGGATTTTTAATAGGAAGGGTACCGTTGTGATAGGCCTGTAGTTAGTCGGGATGGATGGGTCCAGTGTTTGTTTTTTTAGGAGGGGGAGGACCCAGGATTGCTTGAGGTTATCTGGTATTGTGCCTGAAGCAAAGGAGGCATTAATAAGCTTAGAAATGAATGGGGAGAGGTCTCTGGCCGCTTCCTTTATTAGTTGGGCTGGGCATAGGTCGCCTCGGCAATTGGATGGCTTGAGTGAGAGTATTATCTTTTCAGTCTCGAGTATAGTTACTTTCGAGAAGTTAAATTTATAGTCTAGTTTAGTGCTGGTTGGAGGTTTGCCTCTTGGGTTAGTTGAGGGTGGGATATTCTGTTTCTTTATCTCAATTTTTGTTTGGAGTGTGGCAATTTTGTCATTTAGCGCTTGTTGGATGTTCGAGCACCATATTTTATTTTTGTCGCAATTATCTTGGACAGGAATGGGGTTTTCTAATTCCTTTAGTATAAGGAATAGTTCTTTCGTTCCAGATTTGGCCTGCAGTATTCTGTTGTTGAAGTTTTCTCTTTTTGCTTTCTTTATTTCATTTTTGTAGATCTTAGAGGCATTGATGAGTGTAATTTTGTTTGTCTCTGTTGGGGTTAGTCGCCAAGCAGATTCGCATTTACGTTTTTCAAGTCTTAGAGATTTAAGGTGAGGAGTAAACCAGGTGTTTAGGTGAGCTCTAGGCTTGCTCTTTCTCAGTTTCAGTGGGGCAATAGTATCTAGAGCTGTAGCCATAGAAGAGTTGAATTCATTTACTAGTAATGAGGTGTCCAATGAGTCAGGTTGAGAGTTTAATCTAGGGAGGATGAGTGGTAGCAGTTTTTCTGTAGTTATAAGTTTTTTGTTTCTAGTTGGCAAGGGGGGAGCCAGAGCATTTTCAATAGGTAGGGCCAAGTTAACATTTAGGAGGAAAGTTATCAGTGCGTGATCAGTCCAGATTTGTGGGGTGATATCGACAATCGTTGTATTGCAGTTGTAGTCAGCAACCCAGTCAAGTATACGGCCTTTTTCGTGTGTGGGTTGTAGGATTTTTTGGGAGAAGCCTAGTTCTGAGATGACATTAGTGATATTAGTTGCTTGCAGGTCTTTAGGGTCATTGTAGCCTAGGTTTAGGTCTCCCAGAAGGATAGCTTGGGATGAAGTTTTTAGGTTGTTTGAGAGGATTGTGGAAATGTCCTCCTCGAACGTGCCAATAGGGCCAGGTGGTCTATAGATAAGGTGAATAGTAATAGTTTGAGAGGGAGATGCGAGGAGTTTAGCAGTTAATGATTCGCAGGAGTTAGTTGTTGAACTTGAGTCAATTTTTAGGGTGAGATTATTTTTAGCAATAATAGCTAGGCCACCTCCTCGAGAGTTGACTCTGTCTTCTCTAAGTATGGTGTAATTATGGGGTAAGGCAAGCATTAGGGCAGGTCCTGCAGCTTTGTGCAGCCAAGTTTCTGTTATGGCGAAGATGTCATAGTCTCCTATTTGAATGAGATCCGCAATTTCAGTAGCGTGTGCTATTAGTGACCTGGCATTAATAAGGGCGCACTTCAGTTGGATGTTCGGCTTTACTGTGGCCTGGGTAGCATTACTTTTCTGATGTGCATCCTTAATGAGCTATTGTCAAGCCAGCTTAACGTGATAAGGGAACTAAAGGACATAATGGCCTAACATCAGCAGGCACACCACCCACCACAACCATCCTACACAGAAATGTTGCCGGAGAATACCCAGACACTATTTTGTACTCATTTTGAGTGAATAGTGGAGCTTGCCATTTGGCAGAAGGAGCACTGGACACCTTGGCGAGACTAGGCTTGGATGCAGAATAGCATTGCAATGCTACAAGGATCTTTGGCTACAGTCAAATGAATCTGTCGGGAAGCTATTTTACCAGATTCAAAATGGTCCAGAGAATTGAATACATGGGTTGGCCCTAGTGGAAGTCAAAGACTTATTAACCTGGGAGCAATTATGCGCCTTACTGCCTCCCTTTCTTCAATGTCTGGTGAAACAGCTGCATCAACCTACGATTGAACAGGCCTTACAGACTACAAGCATTTATCATCTAGCCAACCAAGCTAAGCACAGTCAGCCCAAAACCTTGGCAAGAAAGAACACCATTACCAACAGGACATCTGTGCTGGGGGAAGGGTTATATCTTAGTCTGTGAACCCAGCCAAGAGGAGAAGTCCCATGTAAACCCAGCACTGTGCTCACTGACACACCACCAGTGAAGTGTTACACCTGCTATAAACCAAGCCACATAGCCTACACTGAAAACACTATGGGGAAAGAACCCATGGACTGTAGTTATTGTTATCCAGCAGTATCCCAGGAAGGCTCAGAAGAAACAAAGGAATGGTGGTTAAAGGTGGATCACCAAGGAAAGAGTTCCCCCGCATAGAATAAAGAGTTGGCTGAAGATTTTGAGGGTTGTATCATTTACCAACAATTAAATTCAGGAAGCCAGACAAGACCATCTTAGTTCATCCTGATCTATCTTTGGCGATCAGGAAGTGTACTCAAAAGTGTACATTCAGATTCAAGTGGATGCAGAAGCAGCAGAAATGGCAAGTTTGCTGGAAGAAGTAATCTTGTGGACAGTGTTACCCCAGTTCTCCAAATGAATGAGCCATGTTCAAAGGAAGAAGGACAACAATCAAAGAGACCATTGTTCTACCGCCTCCAAGATCTGGCATGAGACCTGCCTGGTTATTTACTGGCTGGAAGATCAGATATCTGGGAATGTCCCCAATATATTTGGTAAGAGAACAGCAGGGTTTCTTTGGTCATGAGATCTCAAGAAGGGAGTCCTATGTAATAGGCTGGGTGATGAGACTTGGACTTTGAGAAGGATGATGGGTGTCACCGCCCCATCTAAGACACAGGCCCTGGAAAAGGTAGACAGAGGATTCACCAGTCTTCTCAGTGAATCATCTGACTTAATACTGTCACAAGACTGGTGTACCCGAAGGCAGAATAGGACAAGGTCCTGCAAGGGGCAGATAGCCAAAAAAATGAGGGACACCTGGGGTGGACAGGGGCGGCTCCAGGGTTTGACATATGTATATAATCTGGTGGCTAGAATGACCATGTGTCCAAGACTAAGTCCAAGACTAAGGAATGCTTTTTAGATTTCACAAAGATATACTAGTCACATTTCACAGAATGAAAATAGGAGCTCTTTAGCCAAATAAACACTACTTATAGTCGAAGTAAGGAATAAGTTGCTTACATGTAACTCCTGTTCTCCAGCATTGGCGTCTTTCTTAGATTCACATTCCCTGTCATCAGGCTGGAAATCCTCAGTAACATAGAGCAGTTTAATTTTAAAACTGAAAACGTCTGTCACTTTTGTGCTCTAGTGCAGTAATAATGGGTCATACTGCCCACAGCCAATATACAAGGCTCCCTTAGTTCCACCCCTGGATGTCATCCTCATATTTAGGCACTGCACAGTGTAAAGTGGCAGTATGAGCCCAAAAGAGCCAAAGGGGTGGGCAAAAAGGTTGCATGTGAATATATGAAAGATAACATTGCTGGAGAAGAGGAGTTACAGGTAAGTAACGTATTCCTTCTCCAGCATTGGATCTTTCATACATGCTGTATGAATAGATTACAAAGCAGTACCACATAACCATAGGGGCAGAGGCAAGCTCCTTCTGAAAACATACCACAGGACGCTTGACCTTACGCAAACAGGTTACGGAGTACCACCTGGCCGACTATGGACTCCACCGTGGAATCCCTTGTCAACGCAGTTAAATCGTGTAAAGGTGTGCACCAAACTACAGGTTGTGGCCCTGCAGATGTCCAACAGGGGAACCACGGAGAGAAATGCTCTTGTAGAATGACCCTTGGATTTACCAGGGAGAGGCCTGCCAGCCTGCTGATGAAAGTTGGAAATGCAGGAGAAAATCCACCTGGCAACTGACGACTTGGATAGTGTGTTACCCATATCAGCGGTACTAAAAGTCCCAAAGAGCTTAGAGGTCTTCCTGAACAACTCAGAGTGGGAGACGTATCTTTTCAATGCACGCACCATGTCCAGAGAAAGCGAAGAGCGTTCTGCAGGCAAAACAGGAAAGCCAAAGAAGACAAGTAGCACAAAGGGCTTGTTGAGATGGAACGCCGTAGGTACCTTGGGCACAAAGGACGTGTTAGTGCATAACACCACCTTGGACTTGCGGAAACGCAGGTAGGGTGGCTTGCATTAAAACACCTGAATCTCTCCCACACGCCAAGCCAATGTGATAGCAACCAGGAAAGCAGTCTTGCAAAATAGGAATTTGAGTGGAACCCAATGCATAGGTTCAAAGAGAGGTTTCAGGAGTCTTGACAGGACAACATTGAGCTCCCATGCCAGTGCAGATCAGCTAGTTGGTGGAAACGAATGATAAAAGCCTTTGATGAACTCCTTGACCAAATAGCCGCGAGGAGCACTTTGATGGAGTAATGCACTAGGCCCGACTGGCCAAAAGCAGACGATATGGCAAGATATCCTGCGGCTGAACAGCAAAAGGGTCCAGATTCCGCGCTGCATGCCAGCGAGAAAAACTTGTCCATTTACTTCTGTAACAGGCCAGCGTGGAGAAAGCGTGTGCTTGAGCAAGAATGTCCTGGAAGTCTTCAGGCAACCGGACTGTGCCGAACTCTAGAAACACAGGTGCCAGGCCATCTGGCTCAGAGAGGCTGGGTCGTGGTGGAACACCGCTCCGCTGCTCCTGGAAAGCAGGTCGTTCAGAGGCAGAAGCTTCATCAGAGGAGCGCAAGCCAGGGCAAGGAGGTCAGAGTACCAGAACTGCCTTGGCCAAGCAAAGGCCACTAAGATTAGTTTCCACTGATATTGTCTGAAGACAATTAACACCGAGCCACCAGGGGAATCGGAAGGGAAGGCATACAGGAACCTCTCATCCAAGGGGAACATAAAGGCATCTCCCATGCTTTCCAAATGAGAGAATCTGCTGGCAAAGGGCACACACCTCTTGTTGTCGTTTGTGGTGAAAAGGTCGATTTTGGGAGTGCCCCAGCTATGGAAAATCCAGCAGAGTTGGGACTCCTGGAGCTACCATTTGTGACAGGAGCCGAGTACCCTGCTGAGGGAATTCACCATCGTGTTCTGAAGACCCGTTAGGTGGAAAAAAATGAGGAACATGTGCTGCTCCGGTGCCACAGCATATGCACCTCTGCAGACAGAGAGACCTGGTGCCACCCTGCTTTCGTGTATAAAACATTGTGGTGGTGGTGTATCTGAAGATAATGCCCACATAACATCTGAGCTGAGGAAGGAAGGACTTGAGGGCCCAAAAGACTGCATGCAGCTCCAGGAGATTTATATGGCAAAGCTTCTCCTTGTCTGTCCATGGACCCCTGACATGCCGATCCCCTGGATGTGCCCCCAGCCTTCCAGGGAGGCATCCGTCATGATAGTGACTTAGTGTTGGGGAAGCCGAAAGGGAGTGCCCTGCATGAGATGAGGTTGGAAGAACCACCAGCAAGTTCAGCGATATCTTGTCCTCCCAGGAACCTGAGGCTTGACGTCAGCATGCATTGAGGAATTCCTGGATAGGTTACATGTGAAGCCTGTAGTGTTGGAGACAATTATTATTATCAATTATTTGTTTTGGTTCATGAAACCTTTACAAAAACTGATAAGAAAATAAAGAACAGAATCTACAAGATGATTAAAAAACAGATATCGTCTACAATAAATACCTAAAAATTGCATACACATAAAACAGCAACAGACAAGGCATGCCTCAAGGCTTACATAGGGCTCAGGAGGATAGCTCAGTGACAACGTGCTCAACTTGGAAGCAAGACGACACAGAGCAACACAGGTTCGATTCCCGGGTCCGCGCTTAGAAACTTCTGGGTATTAAGCCCATTATAAATATCATATCATACATTTTTTTCCCTCTCTTTAGAACCTCTTAAAACAAATTACAAACTTGACACAAGAATCTAAGAACCAAGAGGTTTAGAAATACAGATCTTCCATGCATAATCTTCTGCCATAAGAAGTCCAGAAAAACCTTGTCCTTACAGGGGACACACTTACTAAAATAGTTTATTCTATGCACTATAAGAGCTGGACAGTATATAACCGAATGCATCAATGTTTCATTCTCTCCTGGATCTGTGCAAAAACGACATTGTGACAATAATCCATGAACCTCTCCTCTAATGGTTAATATTTCATTACTAGGCAGGACATTTAGCCGGAATTGCATAAAGTTCTTTCTCCAAATCTTGCGAGGGAATCGAGTCAAATATAGTTCTGTCATGTCACTAATGTTTGCATTATTAGGATTTGCATATAGAGTCCAGACACTGAAACCAGGTCCAATGCCTCGGCCCAATCAGCGCGTAGCACAAGTTTCTTCACTTTCTGGGGATTAGACAATAAAGTGTTCAAAGTGATCCCCGATTTCTCCAATGAGGCTAGAAATTCTTGATAAAAGGTATAAATGAAACCCACAAACGTTCTTCCTTCCTTAACTTCTCTTCTATTTAGGCTGTAGAGACTATGTTCTGTACTCAGGAAAAACTTTCTAAAAAGGGACAACCTTCACCATTCTACCCTACTTTGCATAGATTGAATACCCAGTTCGTAACGTATGGCAGAAAACGGGACACATTTAGGAATCCAGTGTATTAGGGCTCTCTGCATGCTTGCTTCATATAGATTCTCTTCCTGTATGGCCCACATTGGAAAGAATTCAAGGCCATAGCACATAGAGGGGATAACTTTGTCTTTATAGAATTTTAAAACAGGCAGCAAGGAGAATTTCCCCTTTTTTATATCGATATTCATCACTTGGGCAGCCTGTTTTAGAGACTTGACTTTAAGATAGTTCATATAAAACGCTTTGGTCTGATGCTTGATGATGGGGAAACTCAGATATATCATATCCCTTTTCTATTGGATTTTATTATGATTCAAAAACCTTGAGAAATTAGAAGATTTCTTTGGTTTATTCATCACCACAATCAAAGACTTTTGTGGGTTAAAATGAAGGTTGGTCGACTGAATATATTTACTAAAGGCCTTGATACATTTTTGTAGGCCAATAGGGGTGTGGTCGAACAAGTTTGGGGGGAAATTGATGCTTTCTCAAGGGCTACACCCACATCAGCTACATAAAGATTGAAAAGACAAGGTGCTAACATGCAGCCCTTTCGGAGGCCGTTAAAAGTGGCAATGGGAGTAGACAAGGTGCCTTCCTGATTTTATCTAACTTGGATAGAAGACTCCTCATGAAGGTGTATCAATATACTTAACAACCCCTCCCGAAATGCCCATCCTATCTAGTTTCAACCAAAGCTTTCTGCGATCGACCAGATTGAAAGCAAGAGAGAGGTCCATTGATGCAGCGTATACCGGGGGGGTGATGGCCACCCCATGCCAATTGATGCATAGAACATAGCAATAGGGCTTCACAGTCCATCCCCATATTTTTCTTGACTCCAATTTGGCCTGAGTCAAGGATACTCTTCTCTGTGCACCATTCAGCCACATGCTCCAACACTAGCCCTAAAAGAATTTTTGAATCTGCGTCCATCAGCGCAATAGGGCGGTAGTTATCCTGGGATAACTTGTCCCCCTTTTTATATATCGGGATCACATATGAGATCTTCCAAATATGCAGGGTATAACCTACATCCAAGATATCTTTAAACAGATCAGCTAAAATACTCGCCCATAACTGCCTACTCTTTTTAAACATAAGGTTTGTGAGTTGGTGAGGACCGCCAACCCTCGATGAACTAGCTTTTGCAATTGCTCTCTCGAAGTCTTCCACAGAGAAATTCAAATTCCATGCATTTGGTTTAAGTGACTGCCAACCTCCCTCCCCACTTCGTTCATAATATATAAATCAGAAAAGTATCCCCTAAAGATTTCTTACGCTATGGGGTTGGTTTGGCCAACCCTCAACCTTCATACCTCGGTTAGACCATGCAGCACCTCATCTAGAAACACCAGACTACGGTCCAGACTGTCCAAGCTATTCGAACCCCTCGCCAGGACATCCTCTAATCTAGTCACCAGAAAGGCAGACCCTGCCTCCAAACAAATCCACACCCATCTGCAGCCACATACCCCAGCCCCTCACTACCCCATAAAACAAACTGCCACCAGAAAAAACCTGCCACAATTTACCACCTATAGTCAACACTAATGGACAAAACTTGTTAAAATCACAACCAGCAAAAGTTGCCCCACACCTCAAAGGAGCTCTACTAAACGCCTGCTCTTTAGTGGCACACGCATTAGAAATAGCGGACATCATACAGTTAGAAAAATTAGACTTCATGGCCATCACTGAAACATGGATCCACATGGCTGCTGGCCCCGCCCTCACGCTTGCAGTCCCAGAGAACTACACCATACTTAAAGCCAACAGAACGGAGACACGCGGTGGAGGAACAGCCATAATAGCCAAAAGCAACTTAAATATGACACCAGCCCCCTCACTCATCACCAAATCCTGCGAATCTCTAACCGGCAAAATACCAATTACCAACTCCAAAACTCTCACCATCCACCTTTTATACAGACCTCCTGACCCCATTCTGTCGTTTGAAGAAGACTTATCCACCATCATCTCTGACAACCTTAAAAACACATCCTACTATTAGGCGACTTCAACTTAGGACTTCAAGACCCCAAAGATCAACAATCCGAACGGATCGCCAGCTCACTTGCAGAACTAGGCTTTGCCCAAAGAACAACCCTTCCCACCCATATCAAAGGAAGAATCCTTGACTGGGTGGCAGATCATAACTGCAACGCCACAATCACAGACATCACCCCACAGTCCTGGTCTGACCACCACCTCCTAACCTTCTCATTAGAAACCATAATTCTAGACGCCAATATCACCTCACTGGCACCAGCCATTCCCACTAGGAATAAAAAAAAATATCACAGCAGAGAAGCTTGTCCCCCTTATACTACCTATGCTGAACTCCCTCTCAGACTCCACTGATCCATCCTCTCTAGTTGAGGAATATAACAAAAATTATTGCCCCCCTAAAAACCCAAAAGCGCAAACCCAAAATGCACCTCAACTCTTGGTTCGCCCCCCACCTCAAATCACTGAGATTAGACAAAAGGAAGAGTGAATCCACATGGAGACTCCACCACTTCAGACGACAACAAACACAACCTTAACAAAATAGCTACTCATTACAAAAAGAAAATAATACTAGCCAAACAAGATTCCTACAACAAGCGAATCTCGCAAGCCAACTCCAGTATAAAAGAACTATTCACGATACTTAAAGAACTAGAAAATCCAATTCCCGCACCAGACACCTGTGTCAAGGACAAAAGCTGGTGCACTAGCATCCAAAAAGCCTTATCCAACAAGGTTGCTACCCTACAGGACAAGATTAAAAATAAAAAAGACCTTCTCCACACCTCAACCACACAACCCCATCATAAGCCCACACCCATGCACAAACCCACACTCCGTTTTAGATTTTCCAAGGTATCCATCCTGGAGGTAGAAAACACTATCCCCACTCTAAAACCCTCCAACTGCCAGGGAGATCCCTGCCCCACCCAAATCACTAAAGACGCTGCCAGAGACTTATCCCCCTTCATCGCAAAACTGATCAACGCATCTTTCACCACCAGCACCATCCCTAGCAACCTTAAGGAATCCTGGGCACTCCCACTCCTTAAGAAACAAATCCTCGACCCTTCCATCCCCACTAATTACAGACCCATCACCACCGTCCCTTTCCTACTTAAAATCCTAGATAGGATTGCATATCTCCAAATCCAGAAATATCTGTAACTTAACCATCTGCTAGGAGTCCGACAGTCTGGCTTCAGACCCCAACACAGGACTGAAACAGCACTGATAGACCTTAAAGCCCAAACTGACACACTCAGGGACAATCGGAAAACTGCCCTACTCCTCTACTCGACTCTGCTGCATTCAATTTGGTCGACCATATGGTCCACTGTAACCATCTGGACACGGCAGTACAATTCTCACAAGAAGCCATAGCCTGGATACAATCTTTCCTCAATAACAGGACAATGCGTGGCCTCAGCTGACCCTGATCCCATCACCTGTGGAGTACCACAGGGATCATGCGTCTCACCTACCCTGTACAACATTTTCACAAAGCCACTTTTCGATGATCTAGACAATATTGGTATCACATACACTAACTATGCAGATGATACCCAGATTCTCATCCCGTTGACGGGAGATTATGAAAAGGATTTGGCCCTTGGGAACAGGGTTTACCTCATCATCCAGGCATGGATGGGCACTCATGGCCTATGCCTGAATGATGACAAGACAGAACTCATCATCCTAGGCACCACCTCCAACCTGAACAAACTAGACCATAAATATTCCAGTTTCAACATTGACGGTATCCTAATCAAAGTAGCTAAAGAAGTTAAAACTCTGGGTCTTTACCTAGATGCCACCCTCTCCTTCTCCAAGCAGGGCAACGAAATGGCCTTAGCCACAGCTGCATCACATTGGCCAGAGCTCTAATCCTTTCAAATCTGGACTATTGTAATACCTTATACGTGGGAGCCAACAAGCACATTACTAATAAAATCCAGATCCTTCAAAATAACGCCCTCAGAGTGGCATTGGGTATAGCTAAAAATAACCACATCTCAGAGATAAGAAGAAGGAACAACTGGCTCACCACCAGCGACATAATCTTACTAAAAACAGCCTCACTCATACACAAATGTCTAAATAATGCTACCCCACAACATTTTATAGATAGATTTAGAAGACAAAATTCTAATCGCCCTACAAGATCAGCCAACTCCAACCTAATAACAATACCTAGATCTAAACGCTCTAAAACGGGAGGATGCAGCTTCCCAGTAAAAGCGGCCCAGCTGTGGAACTCCCTACCCCCTGCGCTAAGGGCTCCCCAAACCTACCCTCATTTCAGGCACAACATCATCAAATGGATCAAAGAAAACGACTGTTAAACAGATGCCTGCTAATACCCTCTTTCTGTACATACCCTATTTCTCTCACCTTTTGTATATGTATCCTACCCTATATATATACCTTGACTATTTACTTTAACTCCTGCAAATGCCTTCCCGCTGCACATAGCAAAGTATTTTTTTTGTACTTGCCCCTTACCCCGTTATACCTCTGACTATGTATTTTATTTTCCTTTATTGATCTTGTATATACCTGCACAGTACCGTAACCAAGCTGAAAACTTTCTTGAGCGTTCTGCGCCCTGATACCCTCGGGTCTGGTGCGCATTATAAATAATAAAAAAAACAATTGCTCATATTCCTTTGCATTCATCATCATCCATACATTTCTCGAGTTCTAGTCTCTAAGCGTGGCCATCACAGCAGCCTCGCCGTCCCTTTGACATAATAGACAGCATAAAGCTTCAACCAATTTGAGTGAATTTTTTTTGATTTTGGATATCGCCTTGCTCTTACACCCAACTGGGAGAAAATTCTTGAACACTTTCGGAAAGGCGGAACGATACAAAGAGCGTCGGCAAACATAACCGCATACCCGGATTACACCCTGCAGGTGCAACGCCGACGCATGAACTTTGGGGTCGTGAAAAGAAGACTGCGTGAAGCAGGCCTCAAGTATATGTTGATCTACCCTGCAAAACTGGTAGTGTTCCACGCAGAACATTGTTTTTTGAAACCCTGGAGGACACCATGGGGTGGCTGGACGCTCAGAGCTGCCCTCAAGAATCGGGTATCCAGACAGGAGAAGGCGCAGATAAGTAACATGTAACTGTGGCACCCGTGATGTCACAGTCCAAGACATTGGGACTTGAATATAGTATAGGTATACATATTTGCATGATCCGTGAGCACGTGAAACTTGGACAACAGCAGGGGAGCCTTACGGAATCAGCCCTCACACCCCCATAACTAGTAGATTAGTTAGGTCACCGGTAGTCCGGTTACACCCTGCCGAGTTCCTGACGTCGGCATTCCGAGGCAGGACTAAACGCGGGTGAGCCTGAGATCCAGGGATGGAGCTGGGCACTTACCTGAGATCCAGGGATGGAGCTGGGCACTTGTTGGGGTTGGATAGGGTGGGGGGAGGGAAGGGGCTGTGTGCAGTGTTGGTAGTTGGGCAGGAGGAAATGGGGGGTTAGTTGGGGAGCTTTTGTTGGGAGCGGGAGGGGAACGCGCCCAATCTTGTGCACAAATCAGGCGGAAGGGAGAAACAGGGAGGGGAGGCGGGACAACCCATAGATGGCGTTGGGTAGCCTTAGGATGGTGACCTGGAACATGAGGGGCCTCAACAGCTATTTGAAACGTAACAAAGTAATGATATACCTGAGAAGGCTGAAGATTGACATAGCACTAATACAGGAAACCCACCTCACCAGGGAGAAGCTGGAGGTGGTCCAGAGAAAGTGGAGAGGGTGTACCACGGGAGCCACATACTCAGCTTACGTGAGGGGGGTCATCACGTGGGTGGCACCGCATGTACCATTTCAACTGCTTCAGACCATGATAGACCCAGAAGGCAGAATGACAGTGGTGAGGGGGATGCTGGAAAACAGGGAAGTGAGCATTATAAATGTATACGCCCCTAACCAAGATACAGCGGCCTACTTTAGGACCCTGTATGGCAAAATTGGCCCCCTATTGGGCGGCGCGATCTTATGGGGAGGGGATTTTAACTGTATATTAAACCCTAAAATGGATAGATCAGATGGTAAACCAGACAGACCCACTCCGGCTGCAAAGGCATTACAGGCTCTACTGAGAGACTTGGCACTTGAAGATGTCTGGAGGCAGTTACACCCAGCAGATAGGCAGTACTCAAACTACGTGGCCCCACATAACCTGCACACGAGGCTGGATTACATTTTTGCCGCTTCAGAGCTGGTGGGAGAGATGACGGGGGTGGAATACAAGGCCAGAGTGCTCTCGGATCACTCCCCCTTGGTTCTGGAGTGGCGACACCAGCCCCCTAGAGCGAGAATCCCGACGTGGAAGCTCAGAGCGGAGGCCCTGCAGGATTCGGGATTCCGGGAGGACTTGAGGGAGGCGATCACTGAGTATTTTGACACTAACACAGGCAGTGTCCAATCCGTGGGAACCTTGTGGGAGGCATTCAAAGTAGTGATACGCGCCATATCAAAATCTAGAGGGCTCCAAGGGGGCATAGAGCGGAAGTTGCAAGAAACAGAGGGGGAGCTGGAAGACATAATGCGCAAGGGGGGCACCTCACAGGAGGAGGTGGAAAGGACGAAGCTGTTACACCAAGCCAGCAGTGAGCACTGGGATAGACTATGCAAGCTGAGTTACAAGAAATATGTCGAAAAGCAACACGTGGGTGGAGACAAGCCGCGTAGGTTGTTAGCCTGGTTATATAAAAACAAAACACCACGGCCAGCGATCAGAGAAATTAGAGGGGACGAAGGCCAGTGCTGGGATACCCAAGAGGGAGTTAATGAGGGGTTCCTTAGATATTATAAACGTCTTTATGGAAATGCAGGGGAAGAGACAGATCAAGAGATTCAGGAAACACTAGAGGACATAGGCCTGCCTAAATTAGACGATCAGGAACGAGAGGACCTGGACGCCCCAAACACGCTAGAGGAATTGGAGATAGTGGTTCAGCGCCTGCCCACGCGCAAAGCCCCGGGGTCGGATGGGCTTCCCAGTGAATTCTACAAAACGTACAAACAAGAGGTGCTCCCCCCGCTATTGGCCATGCATAACGAGGCGTTTGAGCACGACGGGTTGCCAGAGTCCCTAGGGGAGGCGGTGGTCATCCCGCTCTTGAAACCGGGAAAGCCAAGCACGGACTGCGGGTCATACAAACCCCTATCGATGCTTAATCAGGACAGCAAAATCCTCACAGCATCGCTAGCGAAGAGGCTCAAGCGAGTCATTGGCAAATTCATACACCCCGACCAAACAGGCTACGTTCCTGGCAGGAACATAACCGACAATCACAGGAGACTCCACCACATTATTGACCAAACAGAGAAGGACCCCGGCGAACTGGCAATAGTCTCGCTAGATGCCATTAAGGCTTTCGACTCTGTGAGATGGCCCTGGTTTCTGACGACTCTGAGAGAATAGGGGATAGGGCCGAGATATCTGAGGTGGGTTAAAATGCTATATAGCTCCCCAATTGCTAGGGTCAAAACGGGCGCCACAATCTCAGATAAATGGCAAATCAGCAGGGGCACTAGACAGGGTTGCCCCTGGTCGCCCATGCTGTATATCCTTGCATTGGAGCCACTGGCAATCTGCCTCAGACAACAATACGGGGAGATAGGGATCCATACCGCGAGGGCTCGCACCTTATATCATTGTATGCCGATGATATACTCTTGTATCTTCGCTTCCCAGAGGAAAATCTACAATATGTCTTGGAGGTGATGGGACGTTACGCCACCCTCTCGGTTATAGCGGTGAACCCCAAGAAATCAAGCATATTCCCCCTGGGGAGGTATAGAGGAACCCTGCCTAGGAACCTACCGGTCTTGCCAATACCCTGGCAGACCGAGACGTTCCGGTATTTAGGAATTAACATATACCACTCGATTGAGCAGGAACACAAACACAATACAGTAAAGGCAGTGGACGGTATTAAGAATAGCATGGGGTTTTGGTCCAGACTGCCCTTGGCTATAATGGGTAGAGCGGCTTTGATTAAGATGGTAGTCCTGCCTAGACTGTTACATTTTTTTGTAAACATTCCGTATGTGATCCCCAAAACGCTTTTTTGTTAAACTCCACAGCTTGTGCAGGGGTTTCTTATGGCACAACTGCAGGAACAGGGTGGCCCTCTGGAAACTACAAAACTTGTGTGACAGGTGGGTATAAACCTGCCGAACTTTGAGTTATATTACTTGGCGGGACAGCTGCAATATGTGGCCAGGTGGCTGTCTGAAGAAGAAACGACTGAAGCAAGGCTATTGTATAAGGACCCTGCCCCCTTCTTCCTTAGAGAGACAGTGTGGCTGCCGAAACCAAAGGTGCTAGGTATGGCGAGGCTGCTGGTGCTAAGCTGGGAAATGTGGCACAGGGCATGGCAAATGGTGGGAAACTCAACTCCATTCTCCCTGCAGGTGCCGTTAGTGGCGCTATGCGGGGAGGACCCCCAAATGATTAAAGGGATCCGCAGAGATTTGGAACCGGTGGGCCTGGCGATCCTTGGGGATATATGGTACAAGGGGGTGTCACTGGATTTTCAGGAACTGATAGAGGACACTGGGGTGCATAAAGGGCAACACATTACTTACACCAGAATTATTAAACAGGTGCGAGAATGTTGGTCTGAGGCAGTGCTCACGGAACAACCTGATGCAACCATTGAGACGATGTATGATATTTCAGAGGGTGGGCATGAAATACCTCGTCTATATGAGATACTGGGGACCAGGGTGGGAAAGGAGCCACTCCAACTGAGGCGAGACTGGGAGGAGGAAATGGGAGAACCTATGTTGGATCGGCAATGGGATAGAGCCCTAAGGTATCATAAGAAGGTGTCCCGAAATGCGAGGCGTCAGCAGATTCAATTGTATGTCACTCATAGGGCATGCATGACCCCCAGTAAAATCGCCAAGTTTGGAGGCCCGACAGCACAGAAATGCCCACGGTGCAGGGAGGAGGAAGCGGGAATGCAACACATGTTTTGGGCCTGCACGGAGGTGGGGAGGTTTTGGATAGAGCTGAAGATACGCCTCGCGGAAAAAGGAATTACTTTGGAGGTGGAGTCAGCTTGGGTATGCATGCTGGGGAGTTTCACTAGACCACGTAACTTGAAGCACATCAGTAAGATGAAAGACCTGGCCTACATTCTGGCCAAGCGGAGAATTGCTATGGGCTGGAAGGCAGCTTAAAGGCCTAGAATTGAGATGTGGTGGGCAGACCTCATGAAATGGGCAGAGGCAGAAACGGCTGCTTGGTACGAAGCAGTCAGCAGGGGGGGGGGGAGGTGGGACCCCTGATAGCGTGGAGACAACTGGTGGCCTCGATGATGGGACCCTCCCAGGCCGACCATAGTGAAGATGATATGGAAGGGATAATCGAAGTAGACACGTCCGGACATAAGTAGGTAGTGACAGGTAAACAGGGGCTTGAATTAAGGGGACAGGAGGGGGGAGGACCGAAATATTTAATTTGTAATATAATGATGTGAAGCATAACTGCGGATATCCTTATAGTTTGTAATGTTTGGAGTTTGTTTATAAAATAATAAAAAAAAAATGTTTAAAAAACATCAAAGGGCAACACCCCAATTCAGTTCCCAGTGGTTTAAAGAGATCCCCTCATGGTCATACTAATCATAGCATGATCACTATAGACATTCGGAGAGACTTTAATATTGGTTACCATATTTAACAATCGCATGTAGACAAATATATGATCTATAGTGGAGGAAGACCCTCTACCAAGCCAGGTTGGCGTCAATCCTGTAAGGGGATCCTGACTATCATTCAATGGGGTCAAGCCCCAACATTCAAGATTTTGTCACCATAAATGCCCTTGTGTGCCTTTTCTTTTGCCCCCATGTGCACTTTCTTTCATACTTACAAGGTTACCCACAGACTTTCCATAATCAAATGGATTTACCATTTGATAGCATTCAAACTCATTTCAACAGGAATCATTACAGTCCGCGTTAAAATCTCCGGCCACAATGACTTGGCCACCTGGCATCCTCATTAACCAATCTTCTAAAGTAGAGGTGACAGCAGACAGGAATCGTTCCAAATTATCTAAATGGTTCCAATATACATTTATCGATAGAATAAAGATGCCACATGCATATTCACAAATTGCACATAAGCATACCTTTAATAACATTCCGCTGATAAATGATCAGTTAATCATATCTGGCTGAACGAATAAAATCTCCACTATAGCCCAAAGACATTGGGCCTCATTTCGACTTTGGCGGGAGCCATGCCGCTATTGGCCGCATAGCTGCTGCCAAAATCGGGTCCGGGTTCCCTGAATGGGGAATTACCGGGCCATTCCGAGTTTAGGAGGGCCCGGTAATTCCTCCCTCCAGGAACCCGGCCCGGACCTTCCCCATTCCCATTTGAGCCCCCATAGGGCTCAATGGGAATGGGAGAGGGAGCAAACAACGTGCCGATTACGAGCGGCCTGTTTGCTCCCTCTTCCCCTCGCGGGACCCGGTAAAGACACCTGGTTTGACCAGGCGTTACTTACCGGGTCCCGCGAGGGGAGCTTGTAATGAGGCGGAATGAGTTTAACGGGTCCGCCTCCTTTAGCGGAGCCCGTTAACCCGTTCCGCCTCAGTCGTAATGAGGCCCCTTGACTTTTTTCAGAATATCACAGACTCACTGAAGCACCTCCATTTTCCTCTATTTACACAGGCTCCTGAGGGATTCAAACACAGGACCCGCTTATAGGATTTAATAGCCGCATCTCCACCGGGAGAGCATGCCGTATCAAGATCCTTTCACCTTATGGTCTATCCATTCATCTGGCACCTAACTGACAACGGGACCACCAGATGGGATACGTACTGCCTTGAAGCTGTCCTTGCACTCAGAAATTGGGATTGTGTACCGGGAGGTAAGAGTACCACCGGTGCCATGAGTTTTTTTCCAATTGGTAACACAAATATATGTTTCTGGAAGTGTAGGCTCACTCTGGACTATACACTACTCATACATCTTATGTTTTTAACACAGGGTCTCCGACATGGAGAGCTGACAAAGGCGGCAATTGAATAACCGAAGACCGCCGAAACATGAACCCAAGCAAGGGAAAGATCTAATAATTACTGATTCCTGTCCCTTGAGATCTAGGCCCACTAGATCCATTCACGTTGGCTAATATTTTAATGAGACCCTAACATAATATAAAAATAGTTACTAATTAGAGCTATCACTTCCCAAACAGTTAACTAGGAACATGGGACAAAGAAAACTGACTCGGTGGAACATACCTGAGTCACAACAAGTAATGGGCTTTCCTAATAAAAGCCCTTTTTTCTTTCTTTCAATTTATTTTTATTTACAAATAACTTTATTGATGCACTGTTTTATTGGTTCAGAGTAATTACACTTAACTTTTTTGCAATTAAGAATTATGATAGAATTTCAATCTGGTTGTGTGACTGGTTGCTCACAAAGATTATACCTCATTTGAAATGACTTTGGATTTATATTGTTCATTTTTTATTGATAAAAAATGTGCACCCTTTGAAAGGATTGTGCTTTCATATTGTTTCTTTACACTGAAATTGGTTCATCACTAAAAATTCATTGCTCCTGAAAAAGGTGCCTTTACTAAACATTACACATTTTGTCCTATCTGTATTATACAATACATGTGACTGTTTTTATATGTTCATTGTTGTTTTTTATGTTAATTTTTGTGATGTATGAAAAATAGACTATGATTGATGAATACTGTTCTTTCTATTATCGTTTCATGTCATTACTTGATTGAATCATGGATTACTTTAAGTTGTTGATAGCCATGGAGCCCATTCAATGAACTCTAACTAGAGAGACCTGTTCTTATAACTTACTGAATAGTTCAAAGTGAGACCTGTTAGGGAATCCCTTCAATTTTTCTCTTCTTTACGCCTTTTGAGCATCACACAGAGATACAGCTTTAAGTTGACATGAATGAATAAAATCGACAATCTTCATGTCCGTAGAGGTGATTAGTCTTAGGGCAGGAATTTCATGAAGCAATGCCAACACTCTCAGTCTATTTAGGGAGTATGGCCCCCCATGATCAGACATATAGTGCAGAATTAGGTTGGGTTCATTGGGAAAGGCCGGTTCCCTGAAGCATGTTTCATTAGCCTTAAAGCTCTCTGTTCAAAGGGTCTTTAAAAGGGACAGACTGAACCCCCGATATAGGGTGTTATGACATAATAGCCCCCCAATTGTTCGGTGACAAATGTTCACGGTCCTCACCTCTCAGGGTAGGTTCTTTCTCGAGCCTCCTTCCTGAGGGCTGATCCCTCATTGAGTATTTGGCTAGAATGTTTTTAACAATTTCGACAATGGCTTCTTTTGAGGGGGTTGAGGTACTACTTCTTACCTCCTCTAAACTAAGGGGATCACCCTGCATGTAAGTGAACTGGATCTGTTCCCACTGAGTACTACTATACCCTGTGCCTTCCCCTTCTCCCACCCTCTGTGAGTTTCTTTCTTTTACTACCGGGAGTCTCTGTGTGCAGAACCTCCCACCCTTTCGGTTTGCCATCCGACTTGCCCAGTCTCTCCACCACCTCACTGGAAAACTTCTCCCTACCCGTCCTTGCTCAATTCAACATACCTCCGTTCTCATTGCCAATTTTCAGCACTTTATATTTCATGGCCCCTGTGAGGCTTGATTTCACCACCCCCAGGACTTGCACATAAATAGGTTCATCCACATGTTCGGCTCCTCACTGGCCACTCCCCCCAGATTTTGAGGCCGGGGCCGAATTTACCCTAGCAATTTTCCCAGTGTCAGGAGAGACCCACCAATCTCCTCAAGGGAATCATCCAAGAATTTGTCAGGAGCCTGATCAAATTCCTCTTAAAAAATGAGGGCTCTTAGATATTTGCGGGAGGATTTGGTGGTTATCCCCAGAATATTACAATTATTGTTTTTATTTTTTCTTGTTATTTTTATTGGACTTCTTCCCTTTATTAAGTTTGATGGGGGGGACTCCTTCTCGTTCCTTAGGCAGGCTTGAGCCGCCTTTCTTAGAATCCAAGACTCGTGCCCACACCCCAACATTGTCACCAAACACTTGAACCCCTGAGTCCATAGCATGCGTGCCTATGCCCCTAGTACTTTCATGGAATTAGCTCCCTGCAATACCCTCATATCTGTTCCTGGGTCACAACATTTCTCTCATCTTGATCAACGTCAACCAGTGAATTCACAATAGGACTCCCATGCATACCTTTATCCCAAGCACTTGTGTTATCACACAATTTCTTCAAGTATTTCATATGGAGGTTAAGTTCTCTGCCTACCATTTCATGAAAGGCCAACAGAGAAGGATGAATTGCCTCCAAGACAGGAGACCTCTCCCCTCTGGGGCCCTCCCGCCTCTGTGCCAATGACAGTGATATGTCTGCGATCCAGGTCCTCTGCCGTTATATGTTCCGTCAGGGCCATTAGGGTGATCACGCCAGACAAAAAGATAGGTGGCGTATCCTGAAAAGAAACATTCGAGAGCTGGGATTGCAACGTAACTCAGCAGCATCTCCCTGAATCTGATGTATTATTTCATCAGGCAATAAACACAAATCCTCAGCTGTCGAAAAAAGGGGAGGACTTAGGTTACCCAAAATGACTGGCTCAGTGAAATCACCCAACGGCAACAGCTCATAACAGGCTGTCGCCGCTGAGCCATCTTCACCTTCAATAGGAGATGGGGGATGTGGAAAGACCGGAGCCCGAGACATACTGTCTCTTCTTTTCGAATAGACGGGGCAGCAAGTAAGTCTTTATTCAGTGCCGCCACCCTCTCTTTTTTCCTTATAATGATTTTCCGGCAAGGTCAACTGTCCACAGATCTATTGCGCCCCCAAGACAAATAAATGGAAACACACAGAAATACTAAACAAAAATAATACGTTTGTCATACCCAATGGTGTTAAGCTCTCAAGAGTCCATGGCCTGCAAAATTAAATGGAGACTAAAAGATCATAATATACGTGAGCCTTCAATCAGCCCCTTAACCCCCAGCCAGCAAACAGCACTCTTGTGGATGCTCGCGGGCAGAATGTAATGTAGCAGTTCCGGTCCAGGGGGAGGAGTCAGGTTAGAAGGCACCACGAATTTTCAAAACATCTATGTAGAAAAACACAAACAAAAAGCAATGTAGTAATGTTGCAGTGTATAAATGAACAGTCCTCCTCAGAGTCGGAGTAAAAGTCTGTCCAAGTAGCGCTAATATCTCGTGGCACAATGAGCAGCTCACACAGCAAACAGCACACCCAGGTTGCGCGCACGCGGATGTGCGTGGGTAGGATATCATGTAGCAGTTCTGGTCCAGGGAGAGGAGTCAGGTTATAAGGCACCACGAATTTTCCAAACATGTTTCTTCATCACCTGCGGTTCTTCTTGCTAGCATTAAGCTAACTAGTGATGTACTGCCGTCCTTATTCCTTTGGGATGCTTCCGACCGGCAAAAATAAGCAGCAGCAGTGCTGGAGAAAAGGAATACAAAAAGACATCGGGACTCATTACACGTTGTGCGGTAATGGAATACCGGTACCGGTAAAGATTTACCGGTACCGTTAATTCCCTAAGCCAATCACGACCCGAACCCACCGCTATCTGCGCACCCGTTAATTACGGTGCCACTAATAGCGACAAGGCCGCGGGCGCGCGACCCCCAGGCCGGAATTAGCGCCATGGCGCTAATAGCAGGCCATCACAAGCCATGCGGACATGGTATTAGCGGCATGTAAAACACCCAAAAACCTCTTACCTGCATGGCGCTAATAACGGCATCGAAAAGCACCCGTTAAGAGACCTGAGCAGTGTACCCATCAACTACAGGTGGACACAATCAGCACAGGTGCATGCAATGGAGACAGGCAGCACAAAAGAGCACACCACACCCCTACCCACACCCCTTCCCACACCAAGATGGTGCCAATAGCAGCAGCATGACATGACAGCCTTGACTACATGATAGCAGTGCAGCACCAACAACAACAGCCCACACCAGAGGTGACCCGTAACAGGTACCCATTCCTCACACCATACAGGCAATGCCAGCGATCCACTGAGGAGGTGGCTCCCAACACCTGTACGGAACCCACAGAACCAGCAGGAAGAGGACAACAATATAGTACATCCCTCCAATGACAGTGCTCCGCTGCCTAAGCGGCCTGGGTGTGGCACTCCTGTACGGCCGTGTCAAAGTGGCAAAGACAACCATGGCATGTGTAGAGCATCACAAAATGTGCATATGATGGAACGTGCCTATGCCACCTGAAATTGACATGCAACCACCAGAAGAGTATGATGTGGCTGAGGATGAGTGCGGGTGGAATGCCCCGGCAGGACATGAAAGAGGCAGTGCCAAGGAGGCACACGATGTACATCAGCATCTGATTCTGTAATCTCATCATGCACCAAGGTGAAATAGCATGGACGTAGATGGGAATTGTTGCCCTGGTGCATGTTTCGAGGCCCACAAAGGACCCTGTCCACAATGAATGACACATACACAATAATGGAGACCACGCTTGGGTTTCAAACTCTGAACAGTGTATATTGAACATATTGTGGTACGAAAGTGCATTACCCAAACTCCCAAAATAAACCCTTACCCCCCTTCCCCCTCAACACACCCAAACAGACCCTTACCCCCCTCCCCCTCAACACACCCAAACAGACCCTTACCCCCCCCTCAACACACCCAAACAGACCCTTACCCCCCTCCCCCCTCAACACACCGAAACAGACCCTTACGCCCCTCCCCCCTCAACACTCCCATGTGAGTCTCATGACGTGATTGTGTCCATCGCCACATGTGGCACACGAATCCTGGTGGCCCTATTTGCCAGTGCCTGCATCGTCATCTGGTGGTTGTGAAGCCGTGCGCCGCAGGTTCCGCATAGACCGGCGCAGGGGACTAGTCTGGCGTGAACTCCCAGACGAGGAGGGGCCTGGTTCTTCCTGGGCCGTGAGTGGGCACCGACGCTCAATAGCGTCTGCTATGCGGTTCATGGCCTGCCGCAGTTGGGCCATTTCACTGCAGATTCGGCTGGTGCATGCCTCCATGCCCTCCCTTGTCTCTGCCACATGTTGACCTACTAGGCCACTTATCTCGTTCTGCCTCTGGTAGATGCTCGAGAGGTCATGTCGCATGGTGGGTGCTGGTGGGATGGCTGATGCACCTGGTCCCATTGCACTTGCATCAGGAGAGGATATCTGGGGGCTCCATATCCCTTCAGGGGTGGGTGAATCTCCATGACTACCCGGACCTGAGGAGTACCTCGGGCTTGCCAGTAAGGGGCTTGTTGGTCTGGGGCTCTGGCTATCGGCATCAATGGCAGGTGTGTCCTCCTCATCTGAAGGTGGGGCCGTGGCTGCTGCTTCACCCGTTGAGCTGGTGGCAGCAGAGTGCATTCCCTCGATGCTGCCCTCTCCTGCTGGGAGACACACTTCCGTGGGTGCCACGACGGGAGCAGCCATGGCCTGTGGATGCGTGCAACTGGTGTTCCGGCTGCTTTTGTCCCTGTGGTCATGGACACTCGTCCTGGCTGCCCTTGTGGATGTGGCGGTGTCCCCTGTGGCATCCCTCCTTGCTTTTTTGCTGGATGTGGGAGCAGGTGTGGAAGTGCGTGCCTCCTCAGTGTCAGTGTGTGATCCTGCAAGGGTGAGAAATGTTGACAACCATCAGTAATGGGTCGAACTGCCTTGAGCAAAATGAATACGTCATGCCGTTCTATGCATTCCGGGCTCTTCAGTGTGGATGCAGGTAATGGGGATGTTGGGTGGGTCATGCATGAATGGGTCTGTGTTGTTTGGGCATGTGGTGATGCATGCATGTCTGTTTGTGGCTGGAGCCACGGCATTGATATGGACACATGATTGGGGGGAACATCACACTTCACTGTGCATTGTTTGATGCATACACTCACCTCCATCGGACGAAACGGCCACGCCATGCTCCATTTGTCCAACTCCCTCAATGCATTCCACCCCGATGGTTGATGCGCATGTCTCCTCCCACTCGGTGAGCTTGATTGGCGATTCACTGCCTCCTCCTGTGCCCGTAGCCAGGTTGCGGTTCACGGATAGAATGTTCCGCACACGGAGCCGGAGGTCATCCCACCTCTTTCGGCAGTCTTTGACTGTGCGGGTTGTGGTGCCTACCGCGCTGACCTTGTGGGCTACCTCTTCCCAGATGGCCTTCTTCTTCACAATGGTCTCCCGACGCATGTCGTTGTTGAAGACGACATGAGCATTGTCTGCTAGTGTCTGCGTTAGCATCAGGAGCTCCTCCTTGCAAAACTTCTCCTTGCGTTGCCGCTCAGATGATTTAATGGCCTTGGGCATCTTCACGGTGTCCTTGGTGTATTTCCCAACGTGGTTCCTGGTAAGGTGTCCTGGATAAGGGGGATGGCAATGGATTGTGTTTTTAAAGATGGCCGCCGTGCTCTTTCCCGTTCCGGTGCAATGACGCTATTTCCGTTTCCGCAATATAGCGGTGACCGCTATTAGCGGTGACCGCTAATGGCGGTCACCGCTATTTGCGGAAACCGCTATTTGCATGTGGCGGCAGGGCGGAAGTGCTAACAGCGCTTTCGAGGATGCCATTAAGGGACTTTTTGGGGACTTTTGTGGCATGGCGGTAGGCTCATTACCGGCATGGCGGTAGGCTCGTGCCCGCGATCTCGTAATGGCATGCAATTTTCAGCCTCTTGCGAGGGCGGACACGCTATTTACGCCATGCCGGTAATTGCCGGTTTTTACCTCATACCGTGTAATGAGGCCCATCATCTTTATCAGGGACTTCAGGAGACGTACCGAGGCTGTCGGCAGCCGGTAGAGCAGTAGAATCATAGCAAGGAAGGATTGGATTGAATTTTATTTAATTTATATATCACACAAGTTGACCTGGAGGCATGTAGGTGCTAAACACACTGATACAAAGGCCATACATGAGACAAAATCCCCATCTTCCGAGGGAGATGCCATGCAAGAATGCGTATCCAGTTGGGCCCCCAAATAGCGAGCCTGCTGTGACAGTGTCAGACAGGATTTTTGAAAGTTGACAGAGAATCCTATCAACTGTAGACATTGGATAGTCTACATAGTATTGTGGTCCGCCATGGAGAATGCCACCCACACCAGCCAGTCGTTGAGGTACGGATAGGAGTGCGCGCCTGAGCGATGAAGGTGAGCCATCACTGGGGCAAAGCATTTGGTGAAGACCCTCAGGGCCGATCAGAGACCGAAGCGCAAGGCCTTGAACTGGTAATGGTGACCGGCAACTGTGAAGCACAGGTAGCAGCAGTGTTTGTGATGAATAGGGATGTGGAAGTACATATTCATCTAGATCCAGGGATGCCAGAAAATCCCCCTCTGGCAGTTGGGCCAAGACCTTTTGAAAGGTAACCATCCTGAACGTATGGGCCCTGAGGAATTTGCTGAGGACCTGAAGATCTAGGATGGGCTTCTAACCTCCCCGACTTCTTTTGTACTAGAAAGTACCTGCAGTACACGCTGTGTCCTCGCTGATTTGCTGGGACTCTTTTGATGGCTCCTTTAGAGAGGAGTGATTGAACCACCTGCAGCAGCAGATTCATATGTTTGTCCACTTTTTGTAATGGAGGAATGGTGAATGGTCGCTTGACGAACTCCAGCGTGTGACCCTCCTGGATAAGGGATAACACCCATCCATTTATGGTGATGGATTTCCACATATTGACAAATTGAAACAGCCTCACTCCCACTGGGGTGTGAAAGTGGGGGGCTGGACTAGAGACAGGTCAGGTCTACTTGGGCTGCTGGCTCTTGGTGTGTGAGAAGCCACAGTGGCACTGGTTGCATCTGTACCCAGTGCCTGATACCCAGTGGAATGGCACCTGTACAATGGTGAGCAGTAGGAAGGCCGATAGTCCTTCGCTATCCTGGAGAAACTGGATTTCCCTGACTGAAAGGACTGGCGCCATTGCTGTAGTGTGCCTAGTGAACTAGCAGTTTCCATGTCGTCCTTGATGGTCTTCAAGGTCTCATCCACCTTCTTACCGAAGAGGTCCAATCCATTAAAAGGAATGTCCATCACCTTTGCCTCCATTTCTGGTCAAAAGTTGGGGGCTTTACGCCAGCCCTGCCTGAGCAGGACAACGCCATTCCCGAGCTGTCCGAGATCAGTGTCCGCGATGTCCACTGAGATGGAGACCGCATGATATGAAGCTGTCTCCCCTTCACAAAGAAGGGTGAAAGCCTTACCCTTCTTATCGTCCGGCAGAAACTCTAGAATAGGGCCCATTTTTAACCAGAGTTCATGTCGTATTGAACAGAATGGCCATTGCATTAGCCGCCTTGATGGTAGTGGCGGCTGTTAGTGGCGGCTGTTGTTATGACCCGCTTTCCAAAGGAATCTAGATGCTTGACTTCCTTGTCTGGGGAACAGAGTAAGTGGAGGAAGGGTTGGAGGAACATTTGCGGGCTGCCACAGACACCACAGAGTCAGGGCTAGTTTGTGTCCTGAGGCATTTTGGTGCTGAGTCCAGTACCTTATACATTTCATCAAACCTCTCTTTTTTGGGAGGTGCAGAGGACAGGTTGGTCATAGTCAACAGACCGTCTTTCCATATATCTTCCAGTAAGGTTATAGCCACAATAGACTCGCGGGGCTGTTCCCACCGTTGGTAGAGCAGGCTTTTTTTCTTTTGTTCCTCAAGGACTAAGCCAAACATTTTCGTTGGTCTGTACATTAGGGTGTGGAAGGATCCAATCTCATCTGGTGGGGAATCTCAGAAAGCCACATCATCAGGTTCTCCATCATCATTGCTTTGGTGTGTACAGTGTACCTGAAATGTCACCCTCTGATTCTGTGTCCATAAGGGGTTTCACCGGTACAGGTGAGCGGAGGTCTCTGGGAAGCCGAGCGGAGCAATTGGAGCATGGTTGTGGTGTGGATGGCTAAGGTGTAGACGGGTCAGGAAGCTTGTGCTGAAGCTCAGACATCAGTGATTGTAAAGTGGCTAGAATGTATAAGGAGACGTCTCTTGGAGCCGGGGGTGCAGGAATAGTGGGAGGAGCAGGAGGAACTGCCTTTGATGGGTGAATAGCCAAATTGGGGCTGTAGGGTTGCCTTTCCATCCCCACCTCGTTGTCAGAAAACACTCCCACAAGGCCTTCCAGATCTGAATCTGGCTGAAGGATGTCTTCTGGTGGGATAGCTGATGAGCTTAATGTAGCCAGAGTGATCCCCAGAACCAATGGAAAGGGACGTAAAGGCCCAGGGTAAGGCTGCTAGGGCAGAAGGTTCGAGATTCGGATGGTATTGTGGACAGAGCCATCAACGGTATGATGGTCGACAGTTTTCGGCCACTCGTCAACTGGGCTGTGGTCAATGACAGTGTCTTGATGGCCAGTTTGCGGCCACTCGTCAACGGGATTGTGGCCGTTAATGGGGTTATGGTGAGCAGTTTTCAGACACTTGTTAACTGGGCCGTCGGTGGAGTCGTGATTGAAGGCGTATAGTTCTGCATCACCAGGGACGCAATGGAGCTTTACCTGTCAATGACAAAGACTTGGCCTGACCTGTTGACGTAGATGATTTGGACAAAGATGAGTGTATAGTTGTTGAAGGAGCTGACTTGCCCAGACTAGTCGATGATGACAGCTTCTTAGACGAAGATGCTGAGGTTGCAGAGACTTCCCCGGGCTATGTCTTCCTAAACTTCTTACTCTTAGAGGCCTCTTCAGGCAACCTTGACCTCTGCATACCGAGGCCATCAGTGGCTCCCCGAGCGTCATCGAGCCATGCCACTAACCTGCAGTGGCGGTCTCGTAGCATCTTATTTGAAAATGTCATGTATTGGGTGCAAGCAATAGAGGCACTTGTCATGGAGGTCTTCCACATACACATTTTTCAGGCAGCACCGGGCATAGGCCTTAAAAAGACTTTTCCTTGTGGCCTCTACAATGATGGGTGTAGGCATCACAGCCAAAGCTTCACAGGGTACCATCCACTGGGCAAAAGCAACCCTCAGATTTTGCCAGAGTTAAGGATTCCAACCAACGTGTCAGAATGAAAAAACTTAAGTACAATTCAAAGAAAACATTGTAAAGAGGAATATTTTCAAGGACTCCCAAAACATAACGTGCAGTAAACAAATCTGAAGATGGCCTCCATGGGTGGAGCTACGGGAGCCTTGTCTATTGGTTGTGGGCAGTATGACCCAAAATGACTATACTAGAGCACAAAAGCGACTAACTTTTTGAATCATATAAAATTAAACTGTTCTATGTTACCAAGGATTCCCAGCCTGATAACAGGGAATATTCATACAACATATGACTCTATGAAAGATCCAATGCTGGATAACCTTGGAGACACTCCTGCACCCTGGAGTCCTGATGCTCATGGATTCCAGAGACACTCACTGGCAGCACACACTTACTGCCAGAACTCAAGCAGTCGAAGGACCCGCCTGAGATGGTGACATTGTGGAACGGGGCACCAAGATGGTAGATGGTCTTAAATAGGACTCAGTCTGCAACTTTGCATACAGTCAAGAAAACCAAGCTGTGCTGGCATGTTCAAATGCCAAGCACCAATTGCCATGTTCGCTTCATCTTTAATGAAGGACAGATCTGAGTAACATCCTCCCATACTCGCCTTTATGTTATTAAATCTCCTGGGAGACAAACGTGAGTTAGAGGATGGAGCTTAAGTTAGAAAGAGGAGGCGGTTTGGTGTGGTAAGAGATGGTGGAGCAGGGAGACACAAATTGCAAGGAAGAGAAGGGAAATGTTGCAGAGGAGGTTGGAAACAGGAGGAGCTGGAAGAGCAGCACAAGAAGGAGGGAAAGGGGACAGTGGAAAGGAGCAGAGGAGATTGGGAAACAGCAGGTGGAGCCGAACCAGGACAACGGGGAGCAGGGAAAGAAAAGGAGCAGAGACGAGTGGGAAGCATCAGAAGGAGGGGAAGGAGAAGAAAGAGAGTGGAGATTGGAGGAGACCAAAGGGCATTGAACCAAACCGAAGCAGAGGAAAAGAAGGAAAAGAATAGAGAATGGGGGGTATAAAATATCCTACTATTGCAGGTGGAGTAGACCAGGTGGTTGAAAGAAGGAAGGATGTACCAACAGAGATAAAAAAGAAGTGGTTATAAGAAGGTGGGTGAGAAGGCAAGAGGGGGAGCTAGTGTGGGCCCAAATGTTGCGGGGTTCAAGGAGGAAAGTGAGGAGAGGAGACAGAAGTGGTGAGGAGAAAGAGCAAAGGAGGTCAGGAGCAGTAAAAAGTGCTTTAAACAAGGGACACCCAGCTGGTAAAAAGTCTACCACTCCAGTGCTGGCAGAGATTTTGGCAGAGTCTGCCAAATGCACGAGGAGGACAGAGCCTAGTCATTCCCAGGATCAGTGTACTCTGGTCTCACATTGTTAGAACCTGGCTACTTGACTCACGACACAGGGGCCCTACTATCCTCAAACAGTGGAAATTGTTAACAAGGATAGCGACAGCCTGAAAACTGCAGCAAAGGAGCATCTAACCCACCAACCAACACAGAAGTGTTTGGGCACTTAAAAGCCCAAGGACAGTGAGTGACTTTACTTTACTGTCAGCTGGTGGAGACAGAGGAAAGACTGTGGCAGACTGAAGGACTACAGTCCTTAAACAAGGTAGCATTTCCTATTATTGTTTCTTTAAATGCACTATCGCTTTCCTTTCAAGACTACCCTCAAACTCTTGACACATTAAGTTGGTACAATAGACCTATTTGAACGATATGTTGTTACTCTCACTGCCCTAACAGTGCACATGGGAACAATGAACATTATACATTGACTGCATTGACCACATTGTCCTGCAAACCCGACTTTCACTATGCAGGCAATAATGATACAATTGCCTTAAATGTTTCTAGAGATTGCTGGGGAGCCCAGTATTCCATGAAGGAAATGGAGAGTATACTGGGAAGACTACCTGGAGGTGTTGGCAATGTAGCCTATCCACCAAAAAGAAAAAGCTGATGTTTATATACTTACTAGGCCTGGTGGCAGAAAGTGTACAGGAAACTGTCACAACTGGCGAACCAAGCATGGGGAAATACTCAAGAAACTGGACAAGTACTACAAGTTGAAAACAAATGTGGTAATAAATATGTAGAATTTGTATTCAATGAAACGTAGAGAAGATGAACCATTCAATGATTACATATCAGCACTTAGGACCCTGGCGCTCTCATGCAACTTTGGGAGGGGTGTTGGGCAGGATAAGCTCAGGGAAGATTAGGTTATAATGTTCAGCAACAGCACAGTTGTGCAAGAGAGGCACCGGAACCCAAACTTGAAGCAGGCCAACAGCGTTGTAAAAGAAGCTAGAATATGGCACTGTATGCCATGGTAGAAATAGATAACAAAAAGAAACTGGAAAATAGTGAATGCACTGTCAAAGAATTCACCAACAAGGACTAAAAAAAGTCAGGGGACAGATAACTAAACACAGTGGAGTAGGCAAAACAACCTGCGAACAACAAGCCAAGGGCTTCTGGTGCGAGTATAGCGGCCACATGGCTTATTCAAAGACTTGCCCAGCAGCCCGCAGGGACACTATACAAGGCTGTGTAGAAGTTTGAAGACTGGCACCAAGGTGAAGAGCATCAGGGAAGGTGAAGGAGCACTAGAAGAGGTCACAGATGAGCTGGTTATGTAGGTCCATGATAAAGAAGTGGTGTATGGCACACCAAAATGCTGGGTTGGTGCGAACAATGTCAAGTTATCTCAGGTCGACTCAGATGGGTGGTGGATCTTACAGGAATAGGGGCTACAATAGCAGCTACAAATGCTCTGGTGCATATTTAAGTAGTGCCCGTTAAGAGAGTTGTGTTGCCAGGGTACAGCTTAAATTCAGAGAAGAGCAGGCTCACCCTATGGTGGTAAGAACAAGTAGTACAACACAAGTAAGTTAGACCCCCAACAATCGAATGAAGGAACTTGCAGTGGAAGTCTAGCAGAGGTAGCAAGATTCCGGGAGGTATGCAAAGGAGGCAAAATAAGTGCGAAGGGTTCTGTCCGTGGCACCCAATTGTAGAACCATGCAAGCAGTAGATAAAGCAAGAAACATGCCAATAGGTAAAACAATAATACATTAGGAAGACTGGTTGAAAGGAACATAACTGAACCGGTTGATACAACACTCTGGGTAGCACCAATAGTGATGGCACCGATAGTGGTGGCAAGGAAAGCCAATAACAATATTTGGGCCTGAGTGGACCTCAGAGGTCTCAGCAGCGATATGGGTAGAGACGTTTCCGTTGGCCTACATTACTGAGAGCAATATCTTGATAAGAAAGTGTTTTGATTAGAACTTGGTACAGCACCGACTCCATCAACAAAAGTAAAGAACTTGGGAGTCTTGATGGACAACCAACTAACACTTGAGCCACAAGTAAACGCTATAATCAAGAAATGTTTCTTCCTCCTACATGCGGTAGAAAGGATCCTACCATTCCTCTTTTTCACCCACAAAACACTCACCATCATTGCACTCATCATGTCCAGAGTAGACTACGCCAACAGCCTATACCTAGGAATGCCAGAACAACTATTATTTATTTTATTTTATTAAAGAAACTTCATCCAATCGCATCCAAAACGCTGCGGCCAGACTCCTGCTCAAACTATCACGAAGAGTACACATTACCCCAGTGCTGAAAAGTCTACATTGGTTAAAACAGCAAATGAAGTTTAAAACAATGTGCATAACGCACAGAGCGATCCACGGCCAAGGAGCAGAGTTCCTAAATGAGAAAATAACCATCTACCATGCAACAAGACCACTCACATCAAGCAACGACATTCACCTAGAACCAAAACCATGCAATAAAAGAAATAACCTGGAATGACCTACCAAAGAACATATGCAACGCAAGGGATCATCTAGAATCAGAATTCAGGAAACTACTCAAAACCTGTCTCTTAGCTCCAGAACCAGAAACAAACAAATAGGAAGCATATACCCAGTGGGAAACTAGAATCCCAGAGAGAAACCCATGACCCCTAACTTAATCTTCCCTGCAGAGGACACCCCGACCACCCATATCCACGTACCGCTAGTCCACAGACGAAACTTAGATAGGTAAAGAACCAACACAGGATGGGCAGAGAGGGACCAGAATTCTATAACCTAAACATTGCCAAGAGGGGTGGGGGGACACACCTACATCAGCCAGATAGACATACCACTAGAGTAATAAAGAGGAAAACGGCCACTCCTCAACGTGCCTGCCAAGTAGGCAGACAAACTACAATACTAAACACACATGATAATCATAGATGTTGAGCGCAGAAATTCAAAGACAAAGAGGTAAGGAAAACCTGCTAACCCAACTCTAAAACCTCAACCTTCTGCATACATTTCTCATACAGAAACCTACACAACCACTTATCTGCACAGCAATCCCCATGTACTTCACCACACTGCAACAACAGACAAACAACACATAACCCGGCACAACAGCACATGAGGATTCGCACCGACCTGAAAACCACACTTAAGCTCAGCGAACGGTGCAAACTGAACTGAAGCTGCCCACAGGACATCACAACTCTCACTTTCCTCTTCCCACTACACCCTACTAACTCCCCACCTCCCGTTTTTCTTTTTCACACCCTACTTTTCAGTTCCGCCAAAGGGCCTGGAGATCATTCCAGTGGTGACAGTGCATGGTATAAATACCTTTAACATTAGTTATCAGAATACCCGCTGGTAACATTGCATCCTAAATGAAGAGAACTGACCTCTTCTATAACCCCGTTTGGCCTACACCGCTATAAGAGAATGCCCTTTGTTTTGGCAATGATAATGTAGAGGAGCAGTTGGACGCATTAGCCCTAACTCCCTTCCCCTCACAGCTGTCATACTGGAACAGTAGAAGGGCTCTGTATGAGGAGACCCCATGTGGTGTTCCTGTACCGCATTGAGTGTATTACAGATGATATGCACTCAGACAGTCGTACCAAATATACCGTTGCACTGAAAGTGTGGAAGGATGCCGTATGGAAGGATGCCAGCACGCACCATTGGACATTAGGGAGCGCTGAGTAAAAACTGACGTGGACAGAGTGATGTCATAAAGAAGATATATGAAGCCATACTGAAATTATATGAAAATACTGAAGAGTGACTATGTAACTGAAGTGACAAGAGAAACATGTATGAAACAATAAAGTAATCATGAAAGAAGAAAAAAAGTTACTTGCTGATGAACAAGTGTAAATACGCAGTAACGCAAGGTAGAAAAGATACATAGAAGCTTGCCGCAGAGGAACATATAACGTGGCTAGGATGGCCATTATTTAAAAATGGGCGCCAGCTCAGAGGGGGCGCTGTTGCGCAACAAGATGGCCGCTTGAGTATAGAGCTCCTCTCCGGCATGAATCCTGTTTAATTAATAACCTACTTCCAGAGTGCTTTGAACTGCGAAAACCATCTAGGCTGTTCCCTAATATCTTCCTCGCCCTGCAGGCGAAAGAGCAATCGAAAACGGGCACTCTACACTAAGAAACTGAGGCGGGTCCAGAGGTTAAAGACCCAAGCCGCTCCTTAGCTCCATAGGAATCCATGTGAGAGCCGCTGCTCCTGGTCGCATCCAGGCCCAGTCGTGGGCGGATCGGTGTTGGTGGGAGGCAGATGCAGAACGATACTGCACCCATACTCTAGGATATCCTGTACTCCGACTTGCTCTGGGTGGTGTGCTTCGCATACACCCTTGCGTGTTGTGAGCGTATTGAGACTCTCACCCAGCACGCCCACCGCTGCAGCCCCGGAGCCGGGACATACCTGCTCTTCTCCGGAGCACCGCTCCTCGTGTGCCGCATACTGCGCACTGCCGGAGACTGGGGCGGCGGTGCCGCTTTGCGACCCTGGGAAAGGAGTAGTCAACGCCAGTACGTTGACTAGCGGAGACCGGGACACGGAACCTCCTCCTCCCTTTCAATCAGGCCGGGGGTTGACACAAACAAATAAACAACGGGGCAGGATACATGGGCTGGGACCCCTCTGCATACCGGAACATACCTTCGGCGACGATCCAGCAGCCCGGGTTGGGCGTACCTAACAGCAATCCTGAGCCGGTTGGCGGGAAGGTACGGGGGAGTGAAGGGGCCCGTGTACGGTAACAAAGTGGGATTTGAGCTGTCACACGCAATCGGATTGCAGGGACTAACACCAGGTGAGAGGCGCTTCTCCATAACACGCCGCACCCAATTCAAACGTTGGGAGGTGGAAGGGGAGAGCACACTCCCCCTTGGTCCCAGTCGCACATGAAAACAGCGGATAGGAACCCACGGGCACATTCGAGGCTACAACATAACCCCTGCTACCATCCCTCAAGGGAGCCTGACCATATAATCCTGGACGGTAAACTACGGGCCTGGAACAAACTTACCCCTTCGTACTTCAGACTGAGGGCTGGCCTGCACCCCGATTTCAGCAAATCATCCCACAGCAGAACGCACAGATAGCATACTCCTACCCAGGAACAACGCAGTTCTGGAACTCATATAAACGTGGGAAGACACAGTCCACTCAGCATATTTACTTGTGGCCCAAGTCATGTATACCTGGATACAGACCCAGGCAAGCACTGCTGACTTCCTCTGGAGTACTCCATACTTTAGCCCGGGCAACTCTGTACCTGCTGACGCCCTGCCACACCGCAAAAACCCGGCCAGCCCAGTTTTGAAGATCTCTGGCCCGTGAAAACGACGGAAAGCATTACTGCAAGATATTTTGCATTGCAGACGCACTATTGACCACCTGGTCCCTGGGTGGCTCCACATCCCTCCCAAACCATCTCCTACCTCACCTCATCAAACATCCTCACCACATTAACTGGCACAGGCCGCATAAACACTTTAACAATGCCCGGAAAAAATGTGGGCAAAAGCAGAAAGATGGGACCTATGGACTTCACAAGCTCACAGTCGCCTCCTGAAAGCCCAGTCCCGCCGCCACCTGCCTCATCCTCAGCGACGGAAGATACGAAATTTGATCACCTATTAAACACGGTACAAAATGGGTTCCTGGCTATCAATGTCAAGCTCGACGACATTGTTTCAACAATAGGCTCGCTCAAAGCCCGAGTGGACAAAGAAAGTGCCAGAATCACAGAGACTGAAAACAGAATTGGTGCGAACGAAGACTCGACTCGGCAAAACACTCAAGATATAGCACTCCTAAGAGGGGAAATGAATAAACTCAGAGACAAGTGTGACGATTTGGAATCTCGATTGAGACGGAACAACATCCGAATAGTCGGCCTCTTGGAGTCCTTCTGCAAAGGACCAATGGAATCTCGAATCGAAGACCTCTTGAAGTCCCTCCTTGGGGAAGATGCATTTTCACCTCAGTTTTTGGTTGACGAGCACATCGCTCTCTCGCTCCTCCGGCCAGGCAAGGAGCCCCTCCCCGCACGGTTATTGCCAAACTGCTGAATTACAGGGATAGGGACGCCATCCTAAAGTTGGCAAGAGAGAAGGGACCCCTGACGTTCGGTAATGACAACATTCACATGTATCCGGACTTCTCTGCAGGAGTCCAAACCCAAAGACGATCCTACGAAATAATCAAGCGCCAGCTGCGACTGAGACAGGTCCCCTACGCCCTTCTTTTTCTGGCAAAGCTCTGTATACAGCACGGTGGAAGGGCACACTTCTTTGAAACTCCTACAGCGTCTCTGGCCTACATGGAAGCCTCAATACCCCTCCCGCCTGGGAGACAGGAATTCGATCAGACCGACCTGCAGCAGCCAGTATAGGCCTGAATCACAAGTCCCAACGACCAACCACAGTTCTATCTGGCTCCTGCTTGCTACCGGAATTGTTGGAAGTAAAGCAGAGGAAGGAAGCGTCCCCGCTTCCCATCCTTGAATACAGCCGGATGAGACACGCTCGACTACGAAGCGGAGTTGCCACACTCGTCCCCTTCTTTGAGAATATCCACAAGTTAGTAAAAAGGGATCATCATCAAGTTGGGTATGATGGCGTGGGTGGGGGTGGGTACAGGTAACACGGTCCTGTTCTATTGTTCAAGAACAATGTTAATGCCTCAGAAGGCCCCAGTTGGGCATCAGGCACAGAGTTCAACTGGTTTATTTATCGTTAAAATTACACTCACTGGTCCACTCGCTGCCCTCCTCTATGAGAAAACCCACCCTTCCAAGCTTTATTGTGATTCACGGAAATGGCACAAAAAACAAGACCATCCATGGGGCTAAAACTCAAAATGCTTAATTGGAACATTCGTGTGTTGAACAATAGGGCGAAAGCCAGCAAAGTAGGGGCATATATCAACAGGCACCATCCACACATCGCCATGCTCCAAGAAACCCATGCATTAAAAGGTACCAGCGAGATTATCTTACGACAATGGGGCAACAATAGACATTACACAGAATATTCCTCCCAGAACAGAGATGTCATCATGTTAAAACACCCCTCACTGGGGTTCTCCACCGGAAAAAGCAGAATCGACCCACAGGGTAGATATGTCGTCATCTGGGGCACCGTGGCAGGTGAAAAACACATATTGGTCAACACATATGGTCCAAATCTAGACGACCCAGAGTTTTACATCTCCTTGATGAAATTGGCCCGACAGTGGAAGTTTGGGTCTTGGGTCTTGTGGGGAGGGGACCTCAACACTATCCTTGATACCACATTAGACAGGTCCTCAAATAAACCTAGACTTCTCACTAAAGTGGCTAACGTTATACACCAAGCTCAAGAGGAATTAACCCTGACCGATGCCTGGAGAGGAATCCATCCAACAGATAGACAATACACGTTCTATTCCTCAGTCCATGACACTGAATCCAGAATACACTACTGGCTCGCTCATCTCGTCCGCTCTGATCAACTTAATCGAGAGTTGCGAAATCCTCCCCTGCACACTCTCGGACCATTCCCCGGTCATTCTCGAAGTATCGTTTCCCGGCATCAAACGCTCAGCACAGCGATGGAGGATGCCCCCCAACATATTAAAATACCCGAATGTAGTAGCACTGCACACCGAGATGGAAGAATTCTTCCAACTGAACAAAGGTTCCGTAGACAACTGGGCAACCGTATGGGAAACATTTAAGGTATGGGTACGCGGCAACTTGATGTCCAAAACGACTGGTCTCCTTAGATCCGTTAGAACCGAATTGGATAATACCGAAATACTCCTGAAAGCACTTGAGACTGACTACAGTATAACTCACGACAAGCACACGCTGGCCGATATTAACTCACACCTCCAAACATTCAACGACTTAGCTGCCAAAGAACAACAATACATGGCCACCCCAATGAGGGCACGTAGATACGGGGAGGGCAACAGAACGGGACACCACCTGGCACGCATACTACGAAACGACTATATCCATACCCCAATCACAAGCATCCTGTCAGATGAGGGAATAGTCGTACACCGGGAGGAGGAAATAAACTCTGAGTTTGCAGAATACTACAACAACCTCTATGCCAATCACGACAGATGCACACAAGACGATATAAAGACATACTTGAGTAAGATCGCTCTCCCCAGGCTATCATTAGAAGACAACTGGGCCCTTGAACAGTCAATAACCAGCGATGAAATTGCTGAGGCGATTAAATCTTTAGCAGCGGGCAAAACTCTGGGGCCTGACGGTCTGAATGCTGACCTATACAAGGCATACTCCTCAATACTCGCCCCGATACTAACCCTCATATGGGAAGAGGCTATGAATGCTGGTTCACTCCCAGACACCATGTCAGATGCAGTCATTGCGGTGCTACTGAAACCCATATGCCCATCCCATGAATGTTCCTCCTACCGCCCCCTGTCCTTCATTAATACAGACGCCAAAATCTATGCAAATGTACTGGGCACTAGACTGTTTCCCAAAATGACCACCTTAATACATCCAGATCAGTGCGGATTCATCCCAACGAGATGCACGGCCCTAAACCTGCGCAGACTATTTGGCACAGATCAAGCCGGAGGCACAAGCAGCAGCCATATCAATGGACGCCGAGGAAAACCGTTCGACTCAGTTTCCTGGCTGTATATGTTCGAGGTCCTTCACAAATTCGGATTTGGCCCATATCTGATAGGGTGTGTCAAACTTCTTTACCCCTCACCCAAAGCCAGAGTCTTAACCAATTGAACCCTATCCAGCCATTTCACTTTACGCAGAGGCACCAGGCAGGGATGCCCCTTCTCCCCCATCCTTTTTGCCCTTACAATAGAACCAGTGGCGGCTCAATTAGGGCCGAGCAAGACCTGAGGGGTATAAAAATGGCCGGTGTATACCAAGCCATCTCACTATATGCAGATGACGCATTGCTATATATTCGGGAACCAGAAAAAAACCTATCCCCTATACTGGCCATGATAAGCGACTTCCCCACACATTCAGGCTACAAAATCACCACCTCCAAATCTGAAATCTTCCCGTTAACATGAGCTAGT
Source organism: Ambystoma mexicanum (assembly GCF_040938575.1). Lineage (NCBI taxonomy): Eukaryota > Metazoa > Chordata > Amphibia > Caudata > Ambystomatidae > Ambystoma > Ambystoma mexicanum. Next base: position 964,210,497 of record NC_090928.1, on the reverse strand, counting down.
ACTTGCCCCACACACACACATGGTTTATCGTGGGCTCCCGACTATATTAGGTACCTGGGTATCCTGGTCTCCCGAGACAAAACTTCCCTCTATATAGACAACTACGAATCCACACTACAAACGATACACTCCAAACTTCAAATTTGGACTAGACTCCCCATATCTCTCGCTGGCCGAATAGCGGTACTTAAGATGACAGTACTCCCTAAACTCCCAAACATTTTTTGTAATGTACCTATATGGCCGGGCAAACCCTTCTTTGACAATCTGCGGTCCATGGCTACCACTTTCGTGTGGAACGGAGGAGCAAACAGGATGAAATGGGACAAGTTGGTTGAACCCTACGAAATGGGAGGCTTTGCCGACCCTAACTTCGAACTGTACTATTATGTGGCACAGGCACATTACGCTAAGTACTGGCAAGACCCCTCGGATAGAACACTGCATATACCTATCGAGCGACATTCGGTCTGCCCAACTGATCTGAGATCCATAATATTTGCAAAATCCCATAAAGATGACTGTAAGTTCAATCTTGCTTCCTGCACAGTTGCAGCTTGGGCCGCAATTAGCAAGCGGCTCCGCATAGATACCCCCTATGACTCCCAGGCCCCACTCTGGAACTTCCCAGTTATTAAACCAACATACGATATCGGCATTCAGAAAAACTGTATACCAGAATATGATCTTAAAATGAAAACTATGTTTCCAAATGGCAAATTCGTAACCCCAGAAGATTTTGCAGACACGGTAGGGAGAAACCAACTGGTCACTCTACAAACCCATCGTATAAAAGCGGCGTTCAAGAAACAGTGGCCAACATTCCCAGATGAACCCCCCGAACATGCATGGTACCAGTCATTGTATTGACAAGCGGGCACCGGGATATCCAAACTTTACAATGTAGTCCAAGCACACACAAAATCACTGAACAACATTAAGACGTTGTGGGAAAAGGACATGGGCGTAACAATCGGGACGGGGAAATGGTCCAGATACTGCCTCCTGTCTAAGAAGATCTCACTAAACGCAGGCCTAAGACTAATACAATTCAAGATCCTGAACAAGCTACATTTTACTCCAGCAAAAATGGCAAAGTTCTATAAGGCGATGTCCGACAGCTGCCCGAAATGCCACATTCCCTGTGCGGACTCTTTCCATATGTATTGGGCCTGTCCCCAGATAGCTGGATTCTGGCGGGCAATGGCTAACATCCTGGAAGAAATGACACAAATCCGTGCACACCTCAACCCTCCAAAATACCTGTTCGGCGACATCAGAAAGGTCCCGGAACAAACGAGGAGACTATTCAATGTCGCCTGCGCAGTAGCGAAGAAATGCATCCTTCAGAAATGGAAGAGCAGCCATGCCCCGACCGTAGAAGATTTCCTCACAACCTTGACTTACGTAAATAAATGTGAAGAAAACTATGTAGGAATGGTGCCTGCACCATGCAAACCAGAAGACATTTGGGCCTTGTTCAGAGCATACCTAGATGATGCCCCGCCAGACATGGAAAACTCAGATGGCGAAAGTACGAATGATACAGCTCACCAAAAAAAATGGGCCCCGGATCGTGCAAAGATTCAACTCATCTACCTCAGAAACAGACCAGGATTGAAGAGTTAGGAGACGCTAGAAGAACAGCTTTGTGTGCAAAGCAAAAAGGAGTCAATGTTGGCTTGGGATCAAGGATGCAATTTTTAAGGAATAGCTGCAAAGCACAAAGGGAGGCAGACGGATGAGTCATGAACGTAGACATATTTTTCTAAGGTTAACAAAGAAGAAAACATCTGCAAGAGCCAAGTATTGGAGAATTAAAAGTGTATAAGGTACAGTGAGCAAGTCTCTGGAGGCCAAGAAGAGCAATGACAACCAGTCGAAAACAAGGGCTTATAAAGACAGTGCTTTCACTCCCCTAAATGTCCTAGAACAGAGAACAGGCTACAAGGTCAACTACAGATGGGAAACTTTGCCTCATGGCCGGACTGATGAGAGATCATGGACTAATTGGTAAAGTAGGGAGTAATCTGACGCGATTCAATCACCTGGGTTTCGGTTTTCTTACATGCTGCTAGCCAAGTCGAAAGTTCAAGGTTGGGTGAGAATGCCAGCCAATGAATCGGTCTATGGGTAAACCTGCTATACAATATTGCATAGACCAATTAGCTGCCATTTTGTTTGCTATAATCAGTATTATACGTATTTAGTGGGTTAGTTCGAGGGTGTTTACAGATAAGAGACAGCCAATGAAGTACTAACCTGTATACATTCCATAAATAGATATGTTCCCCTAACCAATCCCTCCTGCTAATAGGTCTTATGGTTTGCCACATAGGGTGACGTCATAGATGACACATGGTGGGGTTCAAGACCTCTGTGTAATCAAGTTTGTGTGTCAGTGTGCAAACATCACTCTGGTGACTGCCAGATGACCCAGCTTTATTATCTTGAGAATAAAGTAGTACTTGCCATATTCTTTGAGTCTGTATGGTTATTTGGTCTAAGATCTTTATATTGGTAATTCCATCTAGCACAAAGAGATGCTACAGGTGCTATAGCTGCTGTTTCCAAAAATAAATGCAAAGGATCTTCAAGAACATCAACAGTATTTTGTTATGGGTAGAACCTGGAAGAACATGACAGCCATCTAGAAACAGTGCATGAAAGATAATTGTTGACTTAGAGCATACAAGGAGATCAAATAAGCACCAGAGCCCAAGAACTAAGAGCAATGTTTGGACTACCAGAGTATTACTGTATGTGTATAGAGAACTTTTCAGACCACACCTTTCCACCCAGAAAGAACACAAAGAAAGACGCTAGGTTTGCTTGGCATGAACAGTGTGGGCATTTAGGGATATAAAAGATAACCTGGCTAAAAGTAGGTGCTGGTGAAAGGGAGCTAGGGGCAGTGTTCTCCCAGACTCAAGGTGGGCAAGAAAGAGTAATCAGCTCCATGGTGGCCAGTCATTTAGAAACTAGTTACACAGTTATAGACCAAGAGCTCCTGGCGTACATATGGGGGCTGCCAATAAATTTGGGGAACAAGGTATAAACCTAGAATGGATCATAAGCCTGAATTGATCATCAATGATCTGGGAAAAACGTCTCGAAGCGTATTTTATTTATTTAATTATTGGGTATTTATAATGCAACTATACAGCAAAAAGGTGTTTCAAGGCGCCACAAGACAAAATAAAGGGGGAGGGGGAGGTGAACAGGGATGAAACATAAAAAACGGTCCTACAAGAGTATGACTATGAGATCAGTTATCTGCCAGGGTAGCAGAACTGCATGCCCGATTTCTTGTCTAGGCTACCACTTATATACAGGGAAATGGAGGATGAGGAGAGTGTGGCAAGTACTGTATATTTGCATGTGAAACCCATATCAGAGAGTGACTGGCCCTTAGAATGGAAAGAGCATGAAGCAGGAAGGAATGTAAGGAACTAGGTGGTGATGGGTTGGCCACCCTACAAATGTCTTAGTGAGGTGTACACTGTATTTTAGGAGGTGAAAAAATAAATACTTATCAAAGCAGGATGAGCATCTGTTAAGAGGAAAAAAGATAATCTCTTCAAAAGGGATGAGGCACCAGATAGGAGAGGACATGAGGTCCACTTTGGGATCACCCACAAAAAAAGATGGTTTGTGAGTGGTCTAGCCCACTTTTGCTGACCAGCACTTTTGCCGAATTGTTTTCCCGTTTTCCCCCACTTCTTTTGCTACACAAAGGCGATGGTAAGTTGGCGTGGGGTACAGAAGGGGGTGCAGGGAGCACCACACACCTGCATTTTGCATTAAATAAAGTGGAAAAATCTGTGAAAATAAATGTGCAGAAAGTGTAGGTGGGCAAAACATATTAGGCAATCATTCATAGAACCTTCCTGAGCACCCCTGGTGGCCTGCAAAGGACTTGTTGGTGGAACGAAGTGTGTATACGTATTATGCATATGCCAATAGCCAGAAGGTGTTAAAGCAGCCCTTGAGGCCGCTACCTATACCACTGGGGCAATGGCAGGATCTTAGCATGGAGGTTTTGAAGCCTTATGGAATTTTTAGTCCGAGGGAAACATTTGTTACAATTCGTATTAATCGGTTTTTTAAATGGTCCAAAGATGGGATGATGGAAACAGTAATATTAGAAAAGATAATAGCCTTTTTTGCCACAGAGCAAGAATATGTCAAGGCCACTGGGCCAGGCTGGATCTTATCTGTGGTTTTCCACCAGGAGAGTAACAGTCAAGTGGAGTAGATGAACCAGGTGTTGTATGAATGCATTTGGATAGCTGTATAGGCGGAGATTGAGTGGAAGGCAGCTAATAAGGAGATAATATGGAGTTATCAGACAACACAGCCTCCCAGCATGGGGGGACCCTTTTACGTTGATAAGACCACATAGCTGCAACCATATTATGCCCAGAATAGCTAGTGGGAAAGGAAAATAACATACATTTGATGGCTGAACGGGAGACTATGGGGGTCATTACGAGTGATGCGGTAAGGGATTAACGACGCCGGTAAAGGTGCCGGAGCCGTCAACCCCTTACCGCCTCATTACGAGTCTGCTCGTGGGAACCCGCTAAGGACGCCTGGTTTTACCAGGCACCCTTAGCAGGTCCCGCAAGCAGACCAGGGTGCTAACAACGGGCCCGTTATTAACGGGCCCGTTGTTAGCACCCTCCCCATTCCCATTGAGCCCTATGGGGGCTCGAATGGGGATGGGTTCCTTGAATGAGGAATTACCGGGCTCTCCAAGGTCGGAATGGCCTGGTAATTCCTCATTCAAGGATCCCGGACCCGGTAAGGGGGTAGCCATGCCATTAATAGCGGCATGGCTCCCTCCTACCTCGTAATGACCCCCTATGTGTGACAAAAGGGTACTATGAAGTAGTTGAACAATGATTGCATAGTTACAAAATAAATTAAGCAGTAGAGATTAAAATTAAGATTTGCGACATCAGCCTCAAGGGAAAACACAAGTTGTCTGATACAGCACACATAATTAACCTCATTTACAACACAGTCTAGTTCATGGGAAGGAAGATCAGGAATAAGGACAGAGTCTCTAAGTAACAGGGAAAGGTTGTTGGGGATGCACTATGACGAGCAAACAATACTTAATCAGTTTGGGGAGAGGAGTTTTTGTGTCCATTCTCCTTCCAAACATGCTTGCTTGAATGATGTTGCCACCCCCTTTTGTATCTGGGCCCATTAGAAAATTGGGGCACTGAATGTTTCACCTGGGACAACTGTACCGTGTTGGCAGTGAAATCACTGGATTAGTTACCAGAGAGTGGAGCCTTGTAGCATGTGTGCCAAATGCTGCCTGGCTTTTTCATCACTGATGTACGTCTCGAGACGATAAATATTAAAGTTACGCACCGTAGTGACTAGAGTACTCATATTCCATAGTCTTTTTTTAAAACATTTTTTTTATTGATATGGCTGATTAATGAATCTTTCAATTTTTACACATAAAATGATAACATAAAAACAGGATGACCGAATTAGTACACTCGCTTGTCCTTAATTTCGTCAAATAAATTTCAAAAAAATTATCATAAAAAGAAATGCTGTCTCATGACAAGCAATCACAATTCCACATAAATTGAATGGGCTGTTCTAAAATAACATTCAGTTAACTTAAAAATGTAGACATATAGTATAAGCACAATGTTTCTACTGTGCTATTAGTGCACACTCGTGGGACCGTAAGATCAGCAGTTCAGTCATTTCAATTCAAATTCTACTAATTTATTTCATCAACTGAACCCTTCATCATCCCTTTTATCCAGATTTAGAGCATTCAGGAAGTTAACAATCGCTAATTTCATGGAATTGTTTGTGCAATGAAGTAGTAAGTTCCACATCATCTCTGCGGTTAACAGTTGGTATAAATTTAACAAGTGAAAAAAATATTTTCTCTGCAATTCCAATAGATTGTTACATTCCGTTAGCAGATGCTTCAAAGTTTCACTATGCATCGGATCTTTGCAAAATCTACACCCAGGGTCATCTTTGCTATAGATGTCGTATTTTATCATTACTTCTTTTGTCCACCATAGATTCATTCGGAATCTCAAAAATTGGTTTCATGCTCTAGAACTTGGGAATTTTACTAGGCAGGATTCCACCGTGTTCATTTATTTGCATACTAGGTTATGATTTTGGAACATCCGCAGTTTCAAACATAGTTATCTATTGCGGATCCAATCCCATTGATATAGCTTCCGCTTAGCTCTATCCAGATTATTTACTAAAGTATCATCAGATATGTCAGGATCTTTTAAGGATTGTTTGTCCTTCGTTAGCCAGCACTTCATTTTTTTGTGCGGTGTTGTCATGATGTACTTAGCAATGATATTTAAAACTGTATTGCCGCTTACCATCACTATGCATTTCCGGTAGAATGATATCATCTTCCATTTGTAACAAGTGCTTAAAGCTATTAAGCCCATGTCATGTCTTATACTGGACATTGGTTGACTCTGGGGTAGTTGCAAGATCTTCCGCCAGTAGAAACCTTCAGGTCTGGCTCAATAAAAATAATTTCGCCAAGCACGTGTCTTGGCCCCATATAAAAATGTAGGTACCACCTTTTGCTTGTAATAATTCAAAGCTGGCAGTAATGAAAATTTACCATATTTGGCCATGATTATTCTGCATTGAAATGTGGCAGTCCTGAGTTTTCTTTTCATATCCTCATAGTAGGGTTGATCTCCTACATGATTCTTTGAATTCAACCCAAGATACTTATATTCATTTACTATTCCTAGTTGACTATTTTGGAGGATCCATTTACACCATCGATTCCTTTTGCTTTGTGTGGTATGATTTATTAGTATCTTGCATTTTTCTCGATTAATTGTCAAAAATGGCACTCCCCATACACTTTGAGTTGATCTAGCAGCCTTTGCAATCCCCTGGGAGTCTTTGCCAATAAAACTAAATCATCAGCATAAAACAACCAGGGGATGCTTTGCCCACTTAATCTTGGCGGGCCTGAAATAATGCTCATAAATGAGAACCTCATATGAGACACAAAAAATTGAATATCGTAGAGGCAAGTATGCACCCCTGCTTTACTCTTCGATATGTCTGTATGGAATCTGATAATTTCCCGTCCAAAGATAACCGAATCTGTATGGACGTATTAGAATGCAATTGTTTGATCCAGTAATATAAGAAAAATGGGCATTGTGCTCTCTGTAATTTCACCCATACCAGCTCCCTTGAAACGGAATCAAAAGCGGCTTTAAAGTCAATGTATGCCATATAAAGCACTTGTTTCCATTCGTTTTCTTGTAGTTTAATAGCATGGAGCGTCATAAGATTTACGCTTGTCCCCATACCAAGAATAAAGCCTGTCTGGAATGGATCCACTGTATTGGACTGGTTTATCAAAGTTATAAAATACTTAAGGATGATTCTGGCGAATAGCTTGCCAGGTACATCCAGAAATGTCACTGGCCGATAATTTTCTGCTGCTTGTCTATCTCCCTTTTTATATAGTGGCACTGCGATAGATTTTTGCCAGGATGGAATTATTCCGGTATAGATAACTTGTCTAAATATTATATACAAGATTGAGGCCCATGCCTCTGGATGTTCTTTCATCACCTGGTTCGACAGACCATCCGGTCCCGGAGCTCGCGATGCGCTCAAGCTACCGATATGAAGCAAAATGTCCTGTCTGTCAAACTCAAAGGCTGTTTGCCCTATTAGACCCTTTCCTTTTTCGAGTGAGGGCAAGTGCATCTTGGCATACAGAGATCGATAGAATTTTACCCATACTTCCTCCGGGACTGCATTAATCTGCATTCCCCGTTGGTTCTTTCCATGGGTTTGATTTAGTAGGCTCCAAATAGTGGCTGAATTCTTGGATGTTGGGGCATGTAGCATATTTTCTGACTCCTGTTGGTATAATTTAGCTCTTCTCAATCTTACCTAGTTTTTATATTTGTTCTTAATCTGTTTCAGATTCAAATGTACCATGGAATTGTTTTGTCTCAATTTATGGCATAGGTCAGCTCTATATTGGGCCCTTTTGCCTTTCACTTCTTCATCATAGGCATGTAGATGTAATGTGTTTTTGGTATTTTTATCATGCCTTTTGCCTTGATGGCGTGATAATAGGGTGACATATACCCCACTAGACAAAATTAGCTCTTTTTCAGAGACTTTCATAGACGCTACCAAACTATTTTCAAGCTCTGCCAAGGCTTGGGGGGTCCATCTGAGACGATTCCCTGCATTGGAGGTTCTCACATTTTTTATATTTGAGTTGTGAGATGTCTTTATGGTTCCTAATCCCCTCCATGTCAGTTTCAACAAATGATGGTCACTACTGCCTTGCAGTTGTACTTGAAAGGTTTCTATCTTCGCGAATACATTTTGGCTTGTGTATATGTAATCTAGCAATGCAGTCTGTTTACCTCGCTGCCATGTGGGTCTAGGAGGTATATCACCTCTAATCGCTCCATTCACCATAAGTAGCTGCCTATCTTTCATCATTGTCATCCACCTAGAAGTGGCCTGGGGGATCTGCTTCCCTGATATTTCAAAACATTTAATATTTAAATCACCTACTGCCATTATCTGTGAAATGGCCGAATCCAAGTCTATTAAATCTAGTGTAGCTTCAAAATCATCTAAAAAGGCCTCATATGATGTCCCCTCGTGGTTCCAATATGTGTTAATCAACGCCAACACCCCACCCACCATATGTATTTTGACTAATTGAATGAACATGTTTAAGGATGACCACGGAGCGATCTGTATGTTCGCACCTGCTCTAACTGCCACCAGCAGGCCAGCCATAGGTCTCCGTTTCACCGGTTGTTTCGCAGGAATAAGCGAGATGTGACGGCCCTCCCATATGGGGGGTGATAACATCCAGATCTCTTGGAATGTTAAAATGTCATATTCATTCAGAGTTTTGGCATTGGCAAAGGTGAGATTTTTATGCCCCCTTGTATTCCAAGAGGCTAAGGAGTATGTTTCTATAGTATTTTCTCTTGCCGGTGATTGTTATGTGTCACTGTGTTGCCCCCTTACAGTGTCGTTCACATTATTTTGTAAGCAGGTGAATTTACATTTTTTGAAGCTTGTGTGTTCTCGATTGTGTGCCATGCTAATATTCTCTCCTTGATGATATGATAGTGATGGTTTGCTTACATGAGGTTGCGATATTGAGTCCTCTCTCTGTTGGTTAACATTCAGGACATTGATGATAACCAGCAGGATTGGAATTTGCTTCCTTCCCTACTGAGAAACCCAGTTTAAAGAGGGTCCTTGCAAGCTTTTCATGTCAGATTCATTATAACCCCCGATGACATCCAAAGTTTCACTATGGAGGTACTTCCATTATCTATTAATTCTATCAAGTCTATATCACTGGAGCATTTGTCCTCCAGACTTGGGATGTCGTTCAATATGTTAAGTATGCTAGACCTATTCAGATCAAATTGCACATATGGGCTGCTTCTGCATTGTACAATTAGGTAGTGTGTGGCTGGTTTTTTTAGATTTCCTCACATTTAAAGCTGCCAATGTTCTACCCTCTTGTCCCTGTCCAATTTCTTCTTTTCCCTTACATTTATGAAGTTCTAATTTATTCATACATATGGAACTTGTTTGTTCTTCCTTAACCTCCGGAAAACGCCTTCCGCCACTTCCAGATGGCTGCAACAGACTTCCTGTCATAGAAAACTTGAGGGATTTAGCTATTTCCTCCCTCCTCTGTTCAAGTGTCATTGCAAATCCTTCATTAGCCTCAGGGTTCCCCAAGGATCTAATGGGAGGACTTCTTTTATTGTTGTTATGAGCCTGTAAATCTAACGAGAGATTAGGTAAGCTAGACCCTTCAACTTCTAAGGAGGAATCTCGCTCTGATGCCAAGCTTATCGATATTCCCTGGCTTCTTGGCATCTCGCACCCCCCACCCTTGGTGTACCATGAGAGCATTACTACTCTCATTAGATCTCGATACTCCCAAATCTTGGGACTCTTTTTCCATGCTGCTAATTAAATTGTCTAAAGGTGGATAGGTTAAATTGTTCACCTGCTCCATCTGACCATGCATCTGTTTTGCTATCGCGCTCTGTTCATTCTTTCTCTTGGCCATTTTGTTATATTTGTTAAATACTGCGCTACTAGCCACTATCACTGTAAATTTAGGCATGGTACGTTTTTTCACAAATTAGTGGATTCTTGCTCGATTTTTGATAGGCGGCGCTGACATGTTTTTATTTATTTTGGATTGCGACACAAGAATATTTTTTTTCGTTTTGGCTTTACTGAACGCTTCATAAGTACTGCCTTTCCCATCAGAAGTCATCACTATTTCTCCAGTATTACAACTGGTTTCCACCAAATTTTCCTACCCCAAAAGACCTGATTCCAGCTGAATCGTACCCTTGTAAGAGATTAGAGCAACCTCCCCTTTCCCTTCATCAGCTCTCACGCATTTCTCCCCCTCTATTGAAGACAAACTAACCATAGATTTCGCTTGCACACCCAAATAGATCACATCATTGCCACTATTGGCCAGGTCCCCACTGCAATTTCCAGTGTGCATCTCTAAATCAATTAAATGTTCCTTCCCCCGGGCTTTCCAACCCAATCCTTTTGCTGGTTCAACAATGAACTTAGCATATCCATTTGAATCGCAAGGCGAGAGTCTAAACTCTCATATAATTTAGCTAGGGAAAAAAGTGCAGTATTCATTGCCTGCAGAGTGTTTTCTGTACTTGTACATTCAGCTGCTGATTGGATTGTGGGTTCTCGGAGGGAAGGAAGATTTCCCCTTCACGGAGTCGGGGCAGTAAAAGAGCAAGAAAGACCTGGGGAGTTTTGCCCTGAAACAGAAAACATTGCTGGTGATTATGATAATTCATGGTGAGAAAAGGAAAGGCTTTGCGGCTGTTGTGAGATCGAAACATTGGCAGCCTCAGCCTTTTCCCCCGCATCACTCTCATTTACATTTATATTCCGCTCTCGGCTCTATTGCGGTTTCTAGTCAAAAGAATCCCCACTTAAAGGGGCAGCTATTGATTCGCCCATTTCATTTGCTTCATTGCACACGCAAATGACTGGATTAGAGCCAGCCGAGTCGAAGATACCATCATGCCCCTCAGGTAGCTTGTCACACTCCCGAGGAACTCCCACAACACTTGCACTCAGATTGAAACCTGCTTCAAGAATCGAATCTTGAGTTGTAGTCGCAGTAGTTGTTCCGGGAGTCGGGTTACAATTAAGTATAAAGGGTTCAATCGGATAGAAGGGCTGTATATCTGAAGCAGCCGCCACGCCCACGACCTGCCGATTGCGTTGCAGTGTATATAGGCTGCGAGTCAAGTTAATTTTGTGGCTTGCACGTACAGGGATTATAACCCCTGATGTAAACATTTGAAACATGTCTTTTGAAGGAGGCAGACCCAATATCAGGGTATATAGCCCTGACATTTTAAGGAGATGTGTGAGCAGTAATGTTACACACTAAATCCGGATGAGCATGGGTGATGAATAAAACACAATAGCAATGATCACGCTTGTTACAAATATAACAAACAAAATTCAAATTATTTTTCCTTCCACACCCCTGCTCACCCGCTTCAACTACTTAACTGCTCTTACAAAAACAACTCTTACACAAATGCGCGCGCGCAAACACGCGCGCCTCCCAGGTAAATAGTATTCTGGAAAACAGGGCAGAGTCTAGGCACTTAGAAGAAAATAGGGTGGAGCTGTGATAACCTGCCTCATATCTAGGACGAAGAAAAAAGATTCTTCAGAACTGCCAGACCAAACTCTGCATCGTGCCTGGAGCTGGTGTCCAGTGAGTAGTGCTTACAGAAGCCCGACGGAGTGGCCCAGTAGCTGCCTTGCTGATGACTTCCCAAGAAGCATGTCTCTGAAATGCAACTGCAGTGGCCTTGGCTCTGACCGCATGGGCATGATTCCCCTCAGGAACAGGATTGCATATGGCCGTGTACGCCTCAGAGATGGCCGTACCATCCAATGGCCGATGGAATCCTTTGAAGCCTGAGAGACGGGAGAGGAGCCCCCAAAAGTCACGAGCAATGACTCAGACTTCCCGAAGGATTTTGTCTGAGAGAGATAATACTTGAAGACCCTCTTGAGGTCCAAGGAATGCAGGGCCTCTCTGCCTCTGACTGCGGGTTCAGGAAAAACACCGGCAGGCAGATCTCTCGATTCAGATAAAATGAAGAGACCATCTTGGGCAAGAAGTTTGGATGAGTGCGCGAGATGACCATGTCGTTGTGAAAGGTGGTGAAGGGCTTGCCTGAGGACAACTCCTGCCTCTTACTAACCCTGCATGCAGAGGTGAGAGCCACCAGTAAAACCGTCTTTATTGTCACCAAGCGGATGTCCACAGAGACCATCGGCTCTAAAGGCTTGCGCTGCAGAGCTGCAAGAACCACCTTGAGGTCCCAGATCGGGTGCGGCCTATGCACTACTGGAAAAAGCCTAGACAACCCCTTAAGGTGGGCCTTAACCACCGGCCACCGGAATGGCTGCAGAAAACACATACTCAGTGGAATTCTTGTAAGCCCCAATGGCCACCAAATAATTGCAGCACGTATCCACCTGAACTCCAGAATGAGCCAGGTGTGCTGAAAAAGCTAGTACATCATACAGAGGACAGGGTCCAGACCCTTGTCACGAGGCCAATGGCAGAACCTAGTCCATTTACTCTTATACTGGGACCGAGTCGAGGGCCTCCTAGCCTGCTGAATGATGTCCCAGTTTTCATCTGAAAATTTAACATGCTGAAGTCTCAGCTGGTCAGGAACAAGGCCAACAGCTCCAGCTCGGCCGGGTCCGGATGTTCCATCTTACTGCTGCATCAGTAATGCCCTGCTGGAGATCGCAAGGTAGAAGGGGCCCTGGGAGCACAACTGCAGCAGATATGAAAAACAGGGTCTCGAAGACCAGTGGGGGGCAATCAGGATGAGGCTGCAACCCACTGAAGCCCAAAACCTGCGGAGGGTCAGTTGGAGCAGAGGGGAGGGAAGGAACGCATAACACCTGCAGCCATGCCAACAGATCTGGAAGGCATCTTCAGGAGACCCCTGACCTGTCCTGGCCATGAAGCAAACTAGGGGCACTTGGAATTCAGAGGGGATGAAAACATATTTAGGTTTGCGAACCCCCAAAGCTGGATCAGGGGCAACAAGGAGACACATGCAACTCCCACTCATAGGTGTTGAACCCCAGGTGGCTCAGCTGGTCCGCTTCTGTACTGCTGTCCCCCGGGAGGTGGACTGCTGAAATCCAAACTCCCTCCGTCAGGGCCCATTCCCAGATCAATATCACCTCCATACACGTTCAAGGGACACGCCCCCCCTCCTGCTTGTTCAGGTAAAACATTGTAGAAGAATTGTTTGTCCTGACCAGAACCGACTTGTCCCTGATGAGGGGCAAAAGTGCCTTGAGGGCCAGGCCCACTGCCCTGAGCTCGAGCAGATTGATATGCAGGAGGGCTTCCGACCTGGACCATGCTCCATGAATCACACAGCCCTCTAGAGTAGCCTACCAACCAGAAAGGGAGGAGTCCAGCATCACCACCAGGGTAGGCGCCGGCTGGGTGAAGGGGGCTCCCACTAAAACATTGCCATCCATCAGCCACAAGTGAAGATCGGGCAATAGGAGCGGTGGTATTGGGATCCTGTCCGACTGAGAACCCATCTCCTGATCCCAATTGGCCGTCAGGTGGAGCTGGAGGCGCCTCATCTTGAGGCAAGCGTGCTGTACAGTGAGCACGCAGGAGGCCATCAGGCCCAGAATTTGCTGGAACCACCATGCCGAAGTGGTCGGGTTGGATAGAAAGTTCCCCACCGCCTTGCGGAGGGATAGAAGCCTCTTGGCGTAGGAAACACCCGCTGAACAGTAGTGTTCCAACGCACCCCGAGGAAGACCAGTTCCTGAAATGGGCACAACTGTGACTTCCTCTGGTTGAGGGAGAATCCCAGCTGATGAAGGATATCTGCCAATTTCTGGCAGGAGTGCACAACCCCTTCGGGTGACCCCACCCTCACCGGCCAGTCATCCAAATAAGGGTACAGATGATGGTCCTCCAAGCGGAGGCCTGCCACTGCGTTCATCAACTTTGCGAAGACACAAGGAGCTGAGTTCCAGCCGATGGGCAGCAACTTGTACTGAAAGTGGTACAACATAATCGTGAACAACAGAAATGTCTGATGCAGTTGGTAGATGGGAACATGCAGGTGCACATCCTTAAAGTCCAGGGAATACATCCAGTCCCCTGCACACAGAGACTCAGCTATGTACGCGGGAGTAATCATATTGAAGCGTTCTAGTGGTAGAGACATATTTAGAAATGACAGGTCCAGGACAACCCTCGGGCCAGCCTGGTTGTTCTTGGGTACCGCACAAATCCTGGCATAGTACCCGGAGCCCATGACTACAAGAGGAAACGGTTCCATCGCCTGCATCTCCAAGAGCGGAAGGGCCTCATGTAAAAGAGCCGGGGACCCAATCTGCTGAAGAGGAGGAGAGGATGGTAGAGCCAAAGGCCGAGGAAGACTGAAGCCCATGGAGACTACAGATCCACGGGTTGCTGAAAAGACGCTTCCAGATATCCTGTAATGGAGCCAAATGCCCCCCCACAGGCATGCTGTGTTCCCCGACCTTGATGTCACTGTTTCTTAGCGTCAGGGGCGGGCGCAGGAGACGGAGAGTGGAAAAAACAGCGCAATGTCCTCGGCCGATTCCTCCTGTTGTCGGTGGGCGACCTGTCAGGCCTCCGTGTACCACAGCCGGGGCACCTCTTGAAGCCTGAGAAGGTGCAGGGCTTGAACCCGGTCCTGCCCTGGGAATGAGGGAAGGATTTCTGACCTGGTTTTGTCAGGATGGACAAGGATTTGGCGGTTTGAGTAGAGGTTTTCTTCTTTGTGAACTCAGCATCGGTTGACGAATGAAAAGGGTCTACGCCCTCGAAGGGCAGATCCAGGATACGCTCCTGCGCATCAGATGAAAACTAAGGGGCATGCATTCACACCGTCCTTTTCATCTCAACATCAAGGCACAGCCCTCTGCTGGCTGTGTCGATGTGGAAGACCGAAGTCTCCATGGGGTCCTGTGCAATGGCCCGGGCATCTGCCAGCCCAGCCTTGAATGACGCTTGCTTGTCAGGTAGAAATTCCCTGATCTCCCACTACAGCTTCTGCTTAGCCGCAGCCAAGAGGGCATCTGCATGGGCTTGCTGCAGATGCAGTCCTGAGATGGAATAAAATCGCTTTACCAAAGACTTGAGTAATTTGTCCTCCTTTGAGTGGCAACTGGAGGTGGTCCCGTGGAGGAAGACAATGGTTTAGAATACAAGGAGGCCACAGCCACCACTGAGGAACACAGCTGCGGGTGAGAGGCGAGGAGGATTGGCTCTGGGTCCGTCAGCTTAAACCTGCTGTCAAACTTATTTGTACATCTGGGCGTTGGCCCAGGGATTCTCCCAGACCTTACACGCCACCTGCAGAACATCCTTCTGGTTAGGTATGCCAGGTGCAATTCCCTCTGCTAGCACTCCAGACTCCTGGGGGGATTCCTCGGGCAGACGGACCCCCAAGAACTCCACCAGGCACTGAAGGCAGTCATGAAAGGCCTTAACGGATAGCAAGGGTTCATCATTGATGGTTGTCATCGTCCTCATCGCGCCCCTTTCCCCGCCCCCTTTTTCACAGACAGAGTGGAATCTGGGCCCTGTAACGCAGGTGTCAGCGGGGTCCCCCCTAGATCCGGAGCCACAGACATGCCCAGCAGCTGTTGAGGAGGATGCGTTGGTGGTACAGGAAGAGGTGGAGGGGTTAGACAACCGGTAGTGTCTGGACCGGGTAAGGGACCGGCACAGAAACCGGCAGCGCTGGAGGAACGGGGGGGGAGTACCCAGAAGAGGGGGGCCAGGGCGGCACCATCTGCGGGTTGACCTCCTTCACAATGTCCTTCAGGAGCCCCTTCATCTGAGGGGAACGCATGAGGAAGAGGATGCGCTTGAAGAAGCGGCTCTCGCAAGCCGCCGGTTCACTAGGGGCCCGGCACTCTAAGGCACGGGGCCCCCGCTCCTTGTTAAATCGCTGAGGCACCTGGTGGGCACCTTCCCGTAGAACAGGTTATTTGGCCGTGTTCATTCTCAGTAGAGGGGCTTCCAGACCTTTTTGTGCATTGTTAGGGAAGGTGGGTTTTACCCTAAGTTGCCCAGGGTAATCCAGACATGGACCCCGTGCTTAGAAAGGCACAGCTTCACCTCACTGATGAGGCCAGACTAGGCCGAAACACGTGTCCGAGGTTGCTGTTGGTACTCTTGTTCAGAGGAGCATTACCTAGCATTTCGGTGCTGGACTGCCCTTGTGGGTGGGACAAAACCCGATATGCAAATGGATATATCTCCTCTGTGAAAAGTACAGTGAGCTAAAACATGCTTATAGACCCTGCCAAGTAGGCACTTTCCCATAGTACAGGTCATTTGGCCGTGTCTGTTCTTGGTAGAGAGGCTCCCAGACCATTTTGTGCAATTTAAATAAATTTGGTTAAAAAGAAGAAGAACAATATGAAAATGCCTCCTCCATTGGACCTTCTGAAGGTGTGTCAAGGTGAATGTCAGGAATGTTTCTTTTTTGCTGTTGCAAAGTGGTCTATGTTAAGCTACCCCCACTGTTGAAAGAGGCAATCCACTTCAGCTTGATCCATCTCCCCATTGCCCGTCTGTGTGTGTCCCGCTGAGTGGATCTGCCTCGATGTTCTTCACTCCTTGCAAGTAATCTATTAACAATGTCATCTGATTATTGGCAGCCCAGTCCTACAACTCTCTCGAGAGGATCAATGACCTAATTTGGATCCTTGTAGTGATTTCCTCACTTGCCGCCTTTGATTTTTGTTTGTGTGCATTAGGGTTTCATTTTGTTTTGAAAGCATATCTCTCCTCTCCTCGGTCTTCCGCCCTCCTCCCTCATCAAGCCCTTCCTCCTCCACCGCTCCCCATTGGTCTGTGACCAGGCCACGGGACCGGAAACTCACCCTCTTCTCTGACCCTCCCAGAGCAGCCTTGCCTGGGCAGCCAACTAAGGGCAGCTCCCATCCCCTGTTCGCCCATCGAGCCCTGGACAGGACCATAGAAGCTACAGAAACTAAAAGGTAAGGTGGGACCACGACCTGTTTAGACCTGTATGTGGCTTGTGCTTTTTCACATTGACCTAACTGTATTGGACTTGTTTTGTATTGCTCATATTTACAAGCCTTTGACCCAATATACAATCTACTTCCCCATGTGCACCCCTGCTAGACAGAATTGCTTAGCAGCCTTTCTGTCGTTGACTAAAATAATCACCTGCAGAAGAGAGCCCCTCTGATATTACACCCCTTTCCACCCCCTGGTTTCTTGAAATGTACCCCCTCTTCAGTTCTTAGCCGTCTGGCCGAGAATTCACAGAACTGGTCCACATCCCTAATGGTACACAATATCTGATTCTGGTTGCATGCTAGGTACAACAATAGTACTGATTCAAGTTGCATTTTGGTTGTAATCTACCCTGAATCTAGTTCCCATTTAGACACCTTGGTTGTCTTCACTCCAGCTACCTCTTAAATATACTAAATGTTTTGAATCTAGTTGCATTTCTAATACTGAAAAGTTTTTTAATCTAGTAGAATTTTTAATATTGCACATGTTTATAATCTAGTTGCATTTTTAATGCTGCAAATATTTTTAATCTAAGTGCATTTTTAATACTGAGAATATTTTGAATCTAGTTGCATTTTTAAAACTACAAATGTTTTGAATCTAGGAGTATGTTTAATACTGAAAATGTTTGGATCTAGCTGCATTTTTAATACTGCAAATGTTTTGAATGTGAGTACATTTTTAATACTGTGAATGTTTTGAATCTAGTTGCATTTCTAATACTTCTAATGGCTTGAATCTAGTTGTATTTCTAATACGGCTAATGTTTTGAATCTAGGTCCATTTTTAACACTGCAAATGTTTTGAAATTAGTGTGAGGAGACATGACACAAGAGGTTCATAGTTTTGGTCAAAGACATTTATTAATAGAAAGGGGGGTGGGAAAATGCCTCTCTGTCCCTTCACTGGCGGTATTTCCCTACCTAAAACCAAAACTAAGGAACTGTCAATGTCAGAAAATCTGAAGCAAAACCATCTCGTGTCCAACGTACTATTCTGGCCCTCACACTCTGACAAAATAAACTATACGGAGAAAAGGATCATGTTTTTGGCCTTAAGTGGTTTATTAATGTTCAAAAGAAGAATGCGTAACTCCAACACAAAAGTTCCAGAAGGACAGAGGTCTTTGTTTCAGAGGGTGGTTCTCTTCCCCTGAATTTCTCTTCTCTCTGTTGTATGTTTAATTGAATTTCTCTTAATACAACTGTTAAAAAAAAAATGACATTGGTTCTTTATCCCTATCTTGTTGGGGTACCTGGTGTCCTCTCCTGACAGGATTTCACTTAGTATTTCCTTGGTTTCACAGAACCTTTGGCTGGTCTTGATAGATCCTTTTCAGAACACCTTTTGCTAATATAGTTCTGATATATTGTTCAATTTGTCTTTGCCAGGGCTTTCCCATGCAAACAATCTTGCACTTGCCGGCTATACTCTCCTGCCAGGGCTTTTTTTAGCATACTTGCAATTGCCTGGTATACTATCCTGACAGGGCTTTCTTTCCCGTGTGCTCTGCACACAACTTCAATTATAAACGCTCTTGTTCACATTTGGTCTGCACACAATTTCATTGCTAAATGCTCTTGTCCAGGTGTGCTCTGCACATACATTTAACTGTAATATCCTCTTGAGTCTGCTTTACCTAACACAGTTCCTGCCTGGTACACTATCCTGACAGGGCTTTTCTTCAATATGTTCTGCATACACTTGAAAAAGGTAAAGTCTCTTACTGCTTGTTCGCTTTCCCTTTTTATAAAGGGTTCACTGTTTCCTTCTCTTTCAAATCTGTTATTTACAGGTTTTACATTAATTTGCTCTCAGCACGTCTGCCGGTATGCCCCAGTGTCCCTGTTTCCCTTTAGAGAACTCACTGGCTCTTGCTGGCGTTGCTTGCAGTCGGTCGGTTTCGCGCTCCACTTCCCTGCCCTCATTCCTCTGCTCCGCACCGGCACACGGCCAGGTGCCCTCTGCTGGCTTCTGGCATTCTTGCAGCGTCTCTGGTCTCATGGTCAGCTTCCTACTTCTGTCTTCCTGAGCCAGGTGACTCCATAACAGCCTCTGCATCTCCCCGTTCTCTCGGTACATCCCAAAAAAAGCAGTCTCCTCCGTCCAGCAGCGTGCCCTGTTCAGCTGCGGCTGGGATTTAAATCTCCCGGCTACAGGTACTGTACTTACAACAACTAGAGCACAGCCTGCACATGTTTTTTTTTTGCTCTACATTACTCGGCTACTCTATCTCGTCCCAGTACTCTTGCAGTTATGGGAATTGAACTCCATTATTGATGTTGAATCTGTATACATGTCTTTAAAAGTGTTTGAAGACAAGTTAGCTCTTGGTAACTTGTAAGTAAAGTCTGGGAAGACATTGTCATGAGTTCTGGAGGGTAAATCAAGTCTTGATGGTTTATGCACGGATCTTGTCGGATGGTTTTCCGTATCCTTTCCAGATGGATAAGGGGAGGTGTGACAATATGCCATCAAGGCATTAGTCATGGATGGGGCATCCTGAAAAGAAGAGCAGGAATATCATGTCTCATCCAATGGTGCTCTACCACTTCCCCCGAGGTTATCTCCCCCCATGTGATCCTCCCTCATATAGCCGCCCCACAGGTCAGGTTCAGATGGTGACTGACGTCCCCATGCCACATGGTGAGAGGTCACCACCGGGAAAGGAGTGATGACTCAGTTGGATTAATCACATACCCTTCCTCTAATGCTGCTGGTTCTCTCAGCATCCTTTGGGAAAAGGAAAGCAATTCTACATTTCCCTGTTCTCTTCCTTTTCTGTGTTCTACCATAAAACAATATGGATGTATATCGAAAGAAACAAGGCAATACCCATGCAGTGGTGTCCTTGCAGAGGGTCAGCCACGTCAATAGAGAGTGATCTGTGACCAATCTAAACTTCCTGCCGCTTAGGTAGTATTTAAAATATGACACTGGCCACTTTATAGCCAAGGCCTCCAATTCAATAGTGGCATAGTTCTTTTCTATGGGATATAGTTTTCTACTGATGAAAGGAATGGGGTGTTCTATGCCATCATGGTCTTGTGGAAGGACAGCCCCCGAACCGGTATGTGAAGTGTCCGTCTCTATAAAGTAAAGTCTGCCACCTTCCACACTGGTTCACTGCACATAATGTTTTTAATTTTGTCAAAACATAGATGGTCGTGTGAGGGGTCAGAAATGTGAGGCAGACAACTTTGTAACAAGTGTTCAACTTAAGACATTTTATTAAACAAACAGGTTGGATAAATGCCTCCATATCCCTGCACTGACAAGGATTTCCCTGCCTAAAATAAACTAAAAGGAACCCTCTAACAAAGGGATATCTAACCCTCACACCTATACAAAAAGCAAAGCAAAAAGTAAATATATGGCATTTCAATTCAACAAATATAACATATGACCTGATACACAATATCATCAATGACTCTTGTCATGACCTGGGTGAACTTCCCTTACCCAGATCCAAATAAGGGGTTTCTCCACAGTTCAAAGGAAAACAAGGAAATCCGTTTTAACACAAAGTTCCAATACAGTTCTTAAGTTCTTGTACCCAAATTCCAAAACTTCAGTTGCTTTAATAAAGCATATCAAGAAAGTCATACGCTCTCACTCCTTCTGAAATAAGAAATGTCTCACAATTGTAGAAACAAATATTTTTTCAGGATGGTTTGGTACATTTTTAGCTGCAGAATGAATTGTAACTTTTCTTCAACCAGCTTTCACAATTCTTCTCCAAATGTCACAACTCAACATATGCTGTTTTCTTTCACTTTATTTATAACTTTTACACAAAATTATAAAACAGAAAAAACATACATGTGGGTGTGGATTCGCAGGTACTCCATAGAATCAGCCTCTACATAACACATGCCACAACAATTTACCATTTATATTACTATAAGTTACCCTCCCCCACATTTCATCTCAACTACAAGACACTGTAAAGACAATACAAAAGACAAAACAAACACCCTCCCATCACCCAATCCCCGATATTATGTATACACCTGTAAAACAAGTCCTACAATTTAGTAGAACAAATTATTGAACGATCCCCACATCTCAACATATTCAACCTCCCGATCACGCTTCAGAGCTTGAGTCTTTTCATACCATGAAAGTGTTCAAATGTCTGACAACTAATTTTCATAGTGTGTTTTTTTTGCTAGATTTCCAAACCATTATAAATTTAATAGCCATCAACAGCGCTCTATCAATCCAATCCAGAGAGTCACATATATCTCCACTCCTATTATTAACTGAAAGAAATATTACTGACTTAAAAGTTTGAGGGAATAAATCATTTACCACCAAATCAATCCGATCCAGAACATCCTTCCAAAAATCTAACACTCTACTACACTCTCAAAGCATGTGTTTGAAGGTCCCTCTTGAGTAATTACACCTCCAACATAAGTACGTATCTGCCAATCCTCTCCTATAATTCTCACAGGCGACCAATAAACACGTCCTAAAATGCGCTGATGAATGTATCTCAGGTTTAAATCAACTTTAGCTTTCACCTCTGCTTTCCACGCACAATTCCACGATTCCTCAGACAACTCCATTCCCATTTCTGACTCCCATTCCATTCTCAGCTTGTGCCAAGAGTTCAACATACATTCCTGTAGAGGCATCAGCTTAATAAAAGTCGAAACCACCCCTGGTGGTGTAGTGAACAATTCACAGATTTGAGGTCTACAATCTAAGGGTGTATTCAACATCTGTAATCTCTCCCTCAGCAACTGCTCTAGAGATCTATATATCCTAAACTCCCTATTGTTCAAACCATAACAGCTAAACAGATCCTCAAATGGAACCATCATTCCTTCCCTCCAAACATCTCCTATCTTTAAAATACCCTTGTTAGCCCAAGCTCTCCAATTAAGCATTTTATTTTCAATTTGCAGACCTGGATTCAGCCAAATTGATGCCGAATTATAAAAAAACAAAGACTGTCCACACCCTTCAATCCAAGAAACAAGGGCAGATTTCGAAACTACCATTGATGCAAATTTTGTGCCAGAGTTTGGTATCCTTCCATACGAATATAAACAATTCACAGAAAAGGGATATAATCTCTCCCGCTCCATCAAAAGCCAGAAAGGATCCGAATTCTTTCTTTCTCCAAAGTAATAGGATGCTTTTTTTAAATAAGAAACCCTTATAATAATTCTCCAACTTTGGGTAGCCAAAACCCCCATCCTTAATCCTACATATCATAATAAATTGTGGAATCTTCGGCCTAATTCCCTTCCCCCATAAGAAATCCATAAAAACCCTATCAATACTCTTGAGCACCTTCTTGGTAAACCAGAGAGGGAGAGACTGGATGTGATATAAAACCTTGGGCAACATCATTTTTATCGCATTCATTTTATCCCAAATGCCCAAAGGCAACCTATCCCATCGTTGTATATCCCTAACCAGCACTTCTTTTAATGTATCCACATTATATACAGCCATTCTTCTAACGGCTCGCACCAAATAAATACCCAAATATTTCACCGAAACCTCAGCCCAATGACAATCCCAATCCAGCAATCTTCTATGTAACAGATTTATTTTAAGCGGAAAGACCACAGTTTACCCCCAATTTCCCTACTTTCTGTAACATATCTCTTAGCAATGCCCCACCCCCCATCTCCGGATTTGTCAAAACCACTGTCAGATCATCAGCATAAGCCAGAACTTTCACCTCTGCATCCCTTAATTTCCAACCATTAATATTGTGTTCCTGTCTAAGGTATATCAACAATGGCTCAAGAACTAAATTAAATCAGAAGGGTGAAAGTTGACAACCCTGTCTAGTTCCCCTGTACAACCGAAAAGCTTGAGACAAAACATAATTAACCCAAATTCTAGCTGAAATATTATACTGCAAAGCACCTATTGCATTTAAGAATTGTGGACCAAAGCCCATCCGAAGTAATGTAAAATTAAGAAACAACCAATTCACGCAATCAAACGCTTTTTCAGCATCAAAGAAAATAAGAAGTACTTCTTCCACCTTCTCACAAGACAGACCTATTATATTTAATAATGTCCTAATGTTATCATATGTTGTTTTCTATTGGTTCCAATCTTCAGCACTTGCACCTTCTACCACCTGGCTTATTCTTTCACCAGGTTCTTCTGGGCAATAACTTCTTGCCCTACAGTATACTCGGCATGCCCATCTACTTCTTCAACAACAAGAACAGAAAAGTGCTCAATGGTAACTTCCAAAGTAGAATAACAACAACTTCAATAGTCTTCTCCAGCCTCAAACTTTAGACAAGTTAGGGGGAAACAAGAAACCACATTAGTACTCTTTAGGGTTCCTGAGAAATTCTGCTCATCTGACTTAATATAACCCTTTCCAGAAGGACAGCCTATTTGCCACCTTTCTAACAACAGACAAATAGTGTTAAGGACACAGACTTGTTCTGCTTCTGCCTTGTCTTTGGTATTGTGAGCTTGGATTGGCCAGAGTTTTAGATTTTTCAAAACACAAGTAGCCTATTTTACAATCTGTGTGCTTTTTATCAATCCCCTCTGGCTTTTGGCAATACTTGTTGGTTTGGTATTGCTCAGGTTTTACTCTCTCTTGGCTTAGGCATTGGGCGCACAATTCAGTTTTAAGCAGGATTCCCCCACTGGGTTGTTATGCTTGCCATAAACTCACAAACTGACTTTTATAGATACTTTGTTTCCTTACACAAAACTTTTGTTGCTTTCTGACAGTTTGATGTTCAACAATACCTCTTTCACACATACGTGAATGAACCTGCTGGCTGGGAACATGCAGACAACAACGGAATACTCTGGGGACTCGCAGACAGTGAACTCACTGGATTAGTCGCTTTCCTCTATTCCGCTCGATGCTCGCAAGACTTGAAGTGACCGTGGCTCATCTCGGTATGGGGAACAAACCTCTTGGTCCGCCTTCGCTGCCGCCACATTAACTCAGAGCCTTCGATGCTCCTAAGAGTCCCTGGTGCAACCCTGCCACCAGAGATCTCCCGGCTTCCTTCACCTCTTCTGCTTTCCGCTGCAAAATCTCTGCACAGCGCTTTGGGAATGGGTAAGCAGTTCTCTTTCACCCTTCCCGCTGCGCGACCTATGCACTGGGGATGATTAGAGGCACAGACCCTCTCAGGACCCATGGTGCTCCTGGCATCTTCTCGCTCCTCCAGTCCCGCCTCCAACATAAAATATGGCCTGCACTGCTTCTTCCTCTCCTGCTGTTTTGTTATATAGCATAATGCTTAAAGTGAAATCATAGTGTTTTATTAAGGAATATAGGAAATCCACAAAGTGGAACACATAAAGACAGGTGCCTTAAATGAAGCCAGAGGTGATCCTAATCCACTCCAGAGGGCTACATAAGGTACACACCTACCCCAAACGCTGGGACAGGCAGCTGCTCATGCTGTGCCTGGAAGCGGAGAGGCAGGACAACCAGGCCCAGACACAGGAAGTACAGAGGGGCCATAAGGTGGGCGGGGTGGAGGGAGGAGGAGGAGAGCACTAGCAAGATGTGCACTGATCCCCAGGTTTAGGCCCTCACCCTGGACCCTCACCGACAGCCAGTGGGTCACCCGGTACCACCTCAACAGGGAGTCCATAACAGAGCTGATCACCACAATACAGGAAGACATAGGGAGCAAGATCAACATCCAGACAGCTGTGCACCCACTGCTGAAGCTAGTGTCTGTCCTACAATTCTTTGGAACTGGCACCTTCTAGCACTCTGTGGCATGATGCATGGCATGGCACAGCCCACATTCTGCGCAGTGTTGGGCTAGGTGCTTGAAGCCCTCCTGCGGCAAGTGCAACACCACATCTCACTGCCTACCACCCCAGCCCAGGTCAATGCCATGAAGGCACACTTCTATACCGTTGCCCAAATGCCAAATGTGATCACTGCCCCGGACTTTACCCATGTTCCGTTGGTGCCCCCCCCAGGCCCACAAAGCAGTGTACCATAACCGCAAGCATTACCATTCCCTGAATGTGCGGGTGACCTGCACCCCAACCTGTACACCACCCACTGCTCTGCCCGCTACCCTGGTTCCACCCACGATGCCATGGTCCTATGGAACAGCACACTGCCAGGACACATGGAGAGGCACAGAGACTAGGGACCTGGATAGTGGGTGAGGAGAAATGCCAGCATGCATGCGCTGTGAAGTACAAGTCCAAATGGGGGGCTGGTGGGGTCGATGCAAATAACTACACAAAGGATGGCATGAAAAGCGAATGTAAAATCCGTACTTGACCACCTCTCGCACCAACATCACAGTACAGGCCAGGGAGCATGCACATGTTGGACTTACCTGGATGGTGAAGCTGACGTACACATACAATAGCAACTATAAACACTAAAATGACTACAGGTACCACAATGCAACATGCACTAACCAAAGCAAAGCTAACAAATGGCCCCATCGCCTCACACAACAACAACTCTGCCAGTACCATAACCATGTACCCATGTGTGGCCCTGCCGCATGGCTGCTGTCGAGGATGGCCAATGTGACTCCCCCTCAATCCACCTTGCTGTCATGCCCAGCTTTGGGTCTTCTGACATGTGTCCCTGTCCACTGGGACATCTTGTGCTAGACTGGCATTTGTGCATGCACTTGTTCTGGGGGGTTGACTCGCCTCCTGCCTGCTGGCACCCGCCTCTTCACCTCAGACTTCCTCTATTCCCTCCATATCCAGCACTGTGCTGCACTCTTCCTACCAAGTGGTGAGGCCGAGTGGTTCCATAGTTCCTCCTCCAGTCGCCAGGGAGTCCTGGTGGTGTTGGGACAGCAGTCCACACACCCTGACTCTGAGGTAATTCCAGCATTTATGACAGTTCTCCCCGTCGCATGGTATGCTGGCCACAGCAGTCACTTTCTGGCTGATGGAATGCCAGATGGCTGTGCTGAGGGTTTGCATTGCCTGATGCCCTGTAGCTCACCACCAGCTTCCCCTCACTAAAACTAGATTTCCTCATATTATTTTTGGCTGCCTTGCCTCTGATCCTCTCTCTGTTTCCAGGTCCAGATGGCTCCAGAAAGTGGAGATATTTGATGGATTGTGTTTTTAAAAATGGCCACCACAATGCTTCTTCCGGCAATGACGCAATTTCCACCAGCGCTAATAGCGCTGGGGTTGACGCGGTAGCGCTATCAGTGCTGATATTTTGATACTGACCCTTCTTTCGGTGCAGTTTTCCCCAGGCGCTAAAAGCGTTACCGCCAGAGTCCGCACACGTTCACGCCAGGTTGTGATGCAGGACTAATACCACTGCACAACCCAGCAGTAATGCTATTTGAACTTGGCGGAAATTGAGCCAGATTACTGCTAGACTTGTGATGAGGCCCTTAGAGGCAAGTCTGATGAAAGTGCCTGTCAGGAGTCTTAGGACCAAATCAGATGGAATTAAGACTTGGTCTCCAGGTTATATTAACTCCCCCATGCTGCTACATGAATCAAATCCAATGGACTGTTCTGTAGTTACTGATGGATCTGAAGCTTTGCTGCTAGGTAATTCAAACCTGAGGGTCCCCCAGTTTGTGTCAGCTGAGCCCAATCCCACTCATGACACCATATGCGAGGAGCCAGGAATGAGACTCGGACACAAGGGGCTCATGGTTTTGGTCTAAGACTTTTATTAAAATAAGAGGGGCTGAGGAAATGCCTCTCTGTCCCTGCACTAAAGGTGTTTCCCTACCTAAAACCAAAACAAAGGGTCTGTCAATGTCAGAATGTCCAAAACAAAACCGTCCCATGTCGAAAGTACTATTCTGGCCCTCACATTCTAACAAAATAAACTCTAAAGTGAAAAGGGTAATGTCTTTGGCCTTGAGTGGTTTATAAATGTTCAAGAGGAAAAAGCCGTAACTCCAACACAAAAGTTCCAGAAGGAGAGAGTTCTTTGTTCCATAGAGTGGATCCCATCCCCTGGATGACTTTCTTTTTATCCCCAAAACAATTGATACACAAAACAACTTGTCTCTTTATCGTGTTACGATACCTGGTGTACTCCCCTGCCAAGTTTTCACTCCTCTTCTCTTTGGTTTCACACAGCCTTTGGCTAGTCCTGGTATATCCTTCTGAGAACCCCTTTTTGGGCAATGTATTTGTTATGCACTGCTCATGTTGTCCTTGCCTGGTGTGTTTCCCTACCAGGGCTTTCTTTTATGAACACACTTGCAACTGCCTGGTATACTCTCCTGTCAGGGTTTCTTAAACACACTTGCAACTGCCTAGTATACTCTCCTGCCAGGACTTTCTTAAACACACTTGCAACTTCCTGGTATATTTCTCCTGCCAGGGCTTTTCTTCATGTGGGCTCTGCTCCCACTTTCACACATAATATCTTCTTGATTCTGCTTTATCTAATTCTGGATCTGCCTGGTAGACTATCCTGCCAGGGCTTTTCTTAAATGTGTATTGCATACACTGACCTTCGGGAAAGTTTCTTACTTTTCATTTGTTTTCCCTTTCAATGAAATATTCACAGGTTTCTTCTCTTTTAAGTACTTTATTTTGCTTTCTTTACAATTATTCACCTTTGGATATCTGCCAATACGCCCCAGTGTCCTTGCTTCTCTTCCGGCGACTCACCGGTTCTTGCTGGCATGCTTCGTTCCTCTTGCGGTAAGCTGTGGTGGTTGTTCAGTGTTTCTCTCTGGCCCGTGCCTTCATTCCTCAGCTTCTGTACCTCTCGCGGTTCCTGCTAGGCCCTTCTGCTTGTTGTTAGGATCTGTTAAGGCGAACACTGCTACTCCATACCTGCAGACGCCCAGGAGCCCTGTTTTGACTTCTGGCATTGTCACAGCGAGCCTTCTCTTATGGTCAGCTTTCCTCTTCCTCTGTGAGCCGGACGGCTGCACGGAACCCCTCGTAGCCCCACGGTCTCCCAGTCCTCACAAAGAGAAGCAGCTTTCGCTCTCCCGCAGCATGCTCCAGTCAGCCGTTGATGCTGTTTAAGTGGTTCCTTCAACAATAAAGAAATAATACAAATTGGCTAAAGAAAACAAACCCATTCAGAGAGAAACAGACATTTTAGAACATTTCAACAGGCTGAATTTAATTAATCAGCAAGCTTCTCCACAGGTAAACACTTTTTACATTACCCTGAGAAGGTGATCCAGCAAGGATGTACACGATCAATTGTTCAATGTGTATTGAAAAACCAGTGTAGCCCCTGGCCAATGTCCTAGAAAAACAACAAAGTACAGAACCTTGTTAGTTGGACCCACTGTGTATGTTCTGTCATATTGATGAAATTCTGTCTCCTATATAGATAAACACTGTATGGATGTTCTTACCATGATTTTCAATGAGTGTGGTGTAAAGAGTCCAGGTGCGACAACACTGAAGTGCAGATATCAATTGCCTTAGCCAGTTGCTGTAAAGGGATGCAAAGTACCCCCAGTTAATGCAGCTCAATAATATCATGTCTGGGGCTGTGGGTATTGTGAGAAACACAGCTCAGCTTACCAATTCCTCATGTGACAGCACAGGGTGTCTGCATAGTGGTCTTAGAAGGCTGCATGCCCTTTTTTAACGTTTGCCATGCTGAAACCTGCTAACGTGAGGTGAAAGCTTGGGCACAATATAGACATTTCCTATTTCTATGAGTGCATGCCACTTGCAACATGTGCTCATTCAACCAATGTATAACAGCGCGTTGGGAGCGCCAGTTTGATGGAGCCAATGAAAGTTAAACTAAAAACCAAATTAATGTGGTATTATTGTGTGCGTTTAATGAACAGATGCAAATAGTGCATTTAAAAAAAAGACACTAGCACTGGCTTAGTTTGGAGTTTTGAATCATATAATATATGTGGAGGATAGCTTTATGACAAAAGTGCTGCCCAATGCATTTGATTGTTAAGACCATGGATGTGTGTCTGCAGGCTTAAGATCCAATATTGTTCCAATTTCAAAAATCTGTTTGCCATAGCAAAATTGTTAGCATCTGGGAGTAACACATCAATGATTAGCTATTCTATTTCATCTGCACTGTGATTATCCTCCAGAAAGTGTTTCGTCAATGGGGCTTGTATACTTGAAGTTCTGATTTTGGAACAAGGTTCCGTTATTCTGGTAGGTACTGCCCGTGTCGTCATGCCAATGTACACTAAGTTGCAGGGGCATGAGATGGCGTAAATGGCATTTTTTGTCTGGCAGGTTGTAAATCTTTTCAATTGTCATGTAAAGTGGTTTGTTTGGACGATGTACTCTTTTTAGAAACCCTACAGACAGAGCAGTGGTGTGTCCTGGTGCACAATACTAATTATTGTAAGGGTGCAGAAGGAGGAGGCTGACGCAAAGAGGCTTCCACAGAAACTACTCTTCTTTCCATCTGTGACTCTCTCCTTTCTGCCCGCTATGTTAAACACTCTTCTATTCTCATGCTCTTGGACTTATCTGCTGCTTTTGATACAGTGGATAACACACTACTTCAATCTCTTTCCTCCTTTGGTTTTTCTGGCTGTGTAATCACATGGTTTCAATCTTATCTATCTAATCGCACTTATTCGTATTCTGGGCTGGCGTTTTTCTCTGATTGCCTCCCTTTTTTTGCAGTGTTCCACAAGGGTCTGTTCTTGGCCATTTTCTTTTCTCTCTTTACACCTCTCTCTTGGCTAATATTATCTCTTCTTTTGGGTAGTCTCGTCACTTTTATTCTAATGGCACCCAACAATGTCTCTCTTTTTCTTCTTCTACACACAAATCATTCTGCCTGTCTCTCTGCTAACAAAATCTGGATGTCGGACCACTTTCTTGTCCTCAATTCATCTAAGACTGATGCCCTCTTTATTCCTGCTAATACTATTCCTCTGCCTATTCTCCTTTTGCCCTCATTTCCCTTTTTCTCTTACTGTCCATAACCTTGGCCTCCATCTTGACACCAATCTTTCTTTCGCCCATCACATTTTGATCACATCCCATTCCTGTAATTTCCATCTTTTCAATATTCGTAAAGTTAGACATCTTCTCACTTTCGGTGCCACTAGGATTCTAATCTCTTCTTTGATCTTTTCTCGATTATTCAATAGTTCTGTACTCCTATTTGGTCTTCCTGTCTCTCGTTCTGTCTCCTATACTCCTTATCTATTTGCGACTCTATCTCTGCCTCTTTGGCCTCTCTTCGATGGCTACCCTTTCACTCTCAACTTAAATTCAACTTTCTCTGTATTAAATCCCTTTATGGACTTGCTCCTATCTATCTTACTTCTCTTATTTCCTTTTATGTCCCTTCTCATATGCTTCGCTCTGAAACCCATTTTCTTTTAACTGTATCTAGCTCTCCATGTGTTTCTTCTCGTTTTCGTTCTTATTCTTTATTGTCTGCCCTGCACTGGAATGCATTCTCTCTCTCTCTGTGGTCTATTCACTCCTATTCTACTTTCTGTGTTGCCCTAAAAACCTTCCTACTGAAACCTTAATTGTATTGTAAGTCTCATTGCAGGTTATTTTTTATTGTACTACCCATTTCAAATTCAATTGTACTTTAATTGGTTTTGTACTGTGCATTGGCGTAAGGCCCTATATAAATAACAAATAAAAAATAAATACATATTTGTAGGGGAAGACTTTTATTCAGTAGAAAAGAGAAAAGAAAACCTACCCATCCCCATCTCTAGGAAGGGGATTTCCCTGCCTCAACTAAAAGAACTAAGGTGACTGACAGGATGTCCATCAACTCAGAAAATGTCCACCGCCTGTCTCATGGAAATCTTGCTTCTGACCCTCACACTAGAAACTGTAACTAAAGTAGTATTGTTCTGGCCAATCCCAGGAGAAGGACTCCCTTCTCCTGGGTTCAAGATCCTGGTTTGTTTTAAAAGTTCTATTCAGTTCAAAACAGTTGTGTCTCACACGTTGCTAGGGGGAATAGCTCCTATCAGGGGCCATGGCCCCCTTCCCCCAATAGTAGAACCACAAACCTTCTGGTACTCCCTCTTGGTGGGTCATGACAATGCCTCCCTTTTACTGACATACGTTTTCAGATAGCCTGGCGGAATTACTCCCTACCCCAGGCCCCCTTTTTGCCCTACTGCCGGTCTGAGTTACCTGTTCTTTCAAACAGCCTGGGGGAATGACTCCCTTCCAACACCTTCTTGGAATTTACTGCCAGTCCTAGCTACCAGAAGAATTACTTCCTTCTCCTGGTATAGTACTCTCAGTTCATCACAACCAGAGGGGATAACTCCTTTCCCCGGGTCTTATTTCCATCAGGCTTCACACCAACAACACACAATTCTGGTTTCGCCTCTTCTTTGACTTGACCCACTTGGTTCACTTCTCTGCCAAGTACTGCCACAAGGAAGATGACTCATATCTCTTTCTTGTATTGGGTGCCAGACCATGGTTTCTCTTTCGCCTTGTCTTTGACTTGGCCCACTTGGTTCACTTCTCTGCCAAGTACTGCCACAAAGGAAGATGACTCATATCTCTTTCTGGTATTGGGTGCCAGACCCTGGTTTCTCTTTCGCCTTGTCTTTGAATTGGCCCACTTGGTTTACTAGCCTGCCAAGTACTGCCACAAGGAAGATGACTCATCTTTATGTTGCTCTCCATCGTTGGGGTCCGCCACCATTTTCTGACAGTTGTTGGCCTTGGGGCTTCCACCAACATGAGGAAGACATTCTCGGATGCAAAAGTCATACCCTCTCACATTGGGGTCCTTGTCCCTTGGTCAGTGGTTTTAATGCTATTACTGACACAAGGAAGATTTCCTTTCATGCAAAGTTCACTCGTACTTCCGTTCAAATTGGGGGACTGGTGCCTGCCCCTGTTTCCCCATGTTCCGTTATTCGGTTGCCAGGACCCTCTCGTGCCCACAAAGGGTCAGCCCGCTCTCCCCTGTACCTTCTGGGATCTTCCTGCCGGGCACCAGTCTTTCCTGGGACCTGCACTGGCCTTGTTTTGGTCTTCAGCGTCTTCTAATGGTTTTTGGATCGCTGAGGCGGCTCTGCAGCCTTTCGCTCCTTGCAGTATCAGCACATGTTACGGACTGCATGGTCTACCTCCTCCTCCTAGAGGCCATGCTACTGCCTCGATAGCTTCTTGCAGGGTCTTGTGTCAGATCTGCTAGAGATGTGTCTCCACTTCCAATGGTCTCCAGCCCTTTGAATCTCCTGTGCCAAACAGCTTCCATGAATGCGGATGCCCCGGGGACGGCTTGACATCGTGTCAAGTGTTTAAAGTCCATACTTGTATGTTTCTTACTGGAAGGCTAGAACGCTCTTTGAGTTTACGGAAGTGCTTTTCCTGCATTTGCATCCTCTTTGTGTCCGTACCTGTCTTACAGTTATTCTTCTTAGTCTCAGTACTGGAGTTAGTAAATGGTATAATGCAACAATAGCAAATGGAAGTGTTAGCAAGTGGAGGTTGGCTAAAGATGGTAAAGGGATTGGGAGGGTTAGGTTGGGGATATTGTGCCTAATTCCACCCATGTGTTCATCCTTCTACTCAGGGGGGGCCCTGCCTATGAGATCCTCCCGCATGTTACTACCACCAGAGGGACTATAAGTTAGCGACTGCACCTCCCTGACCTCATGGGAAGGGCTCAGCTCTGGGGAGAATTGACGGCAAGAAAAGATTTGTAACACTAGACATATGGCGATGGTCTGTTTAGTAATGGTGTAGGGAAGGAGGGACGATCGCCCCATACCCCCAAATGCTTTCAGATGAGGCAGAGGCCTGGAAGTGTGCAGTAGGTGCTTGAAAGGCTCCAGGGGAGGGGGTGTCAGCAGGGGCCATAGTGTGGGAAGGGTTGTATACTAATTGACCTTTTCACAATTAACCTCGGGAGAATTGACCTCGGAAGAATTGACCTAATTTAGAAGGTCAATTAGGACATATATGTGGGGGGAAACTGTCATATTCACCATCCGATAATACATCCTCCGACTCCTCACCTCCTCACTATCGGCAGGACTGATGGCAGGATTTCTTTTCCTTCTGTAGTTTTTCTTTTGGTGGAGGTAAGGTCTACCAGGAGAAGTCGCCACTCTGAGTACTTATGGGACAAGTAGTCCAGTGGCGGAGCTCCTAGGATAGCCAGAGAGGGGAAAAGGCCTAATCGGTATAAAAAAAACCCTGGTGGTAGATAGAAACTGTCCACTGATTTGCAGAATCCTTCTTGAATTCGGCCTCCTGATGTCACAATGGTGGATGGCAATCCTGTTGTGGACGAGACTGAAGTGTTGTAGTTCCAAACGTAGAAACAGAGTGATGAGCAGAAGAAAGTCGATCTCCAAAAACTCCAAATCAGAGGGAGGACCGGACCAATATTGTTCACAGAGTGGCAAACAACGAAAGGAGGAAAATGCTGTGGAGAAACAACGATAGGCAGAGAGGTAGGAAAACAGGTAAGTGAGTGGAAACCAAACGGGTGCTGGTGAAACAGAAAAAGGGAGAACAGAAAGCAGACCACCAGAGAGAGAGCGGCGAGACTAGCAGATACCAGAGAGGACAGAATGTCCGGAAAGAGGAAAGAAAACCCAGCGGCAGAGGAGGAGCTGGGCTAAGCGGATGCCAAATCAACGGAAAAGCACAAAGAAAAAAAAAGGAAAAGCCGGGAGAAAATCTGGAGCCAAGGAAAGGAAGGATAGCAAAGAAGGGCTCACCTGAGCCAAGAGAAAACCTGAGAGCGTTGGACCCAAAGGGTAAAGCAGAATGAGCGGGTTGAAATTCACCGGCCGTCGGAAAGCATTGAGTAAAGTACTTCCCCGGCAGCGGCCATGTTGAGCCACAACTAGACCACTAACTACGTTCATGGACTCATGAACGTGATGTCCCATTAATGGCGCCTAGAGCGCCATCTGTCCCACAACCGCCAGGAGCGGCGGAGCATGACAGTATGCCACCCTGTACCCCAGGGCATGCCCGGTTTACCTGGGTGAGCACGATGGAATCTCTGAATAAGAACGAGAGCATGGACATAAGATTGGGGTTCTCAAGAATCTTCGGTATATGGGTAGCCCTTCCAGTGAACCAAGTACTCCACTCGACCCTTGTGATATCTATAATCTCGTATTTGTGAAAGCTCATACTCTTCCATGCTCTCATCATGGACCTGAGGATTATTACGTATGGGCCAAGGAGTTGTTCTCCCTATTGCTGGACGGAGCAAGAATGAGTGAAACACCGGATGAATCCGACTGAGGCTGACTGGAAGCTTGAGACGGTAAGCAACTGGGTTGATACGTGCACTGATCTCATAGGGTCCCAACTATCTAGGAGAGAGTTTGGATGGACGTACTCAGCGAGTGAGGTACTTAGTGGAAAGCCATACCCATACCCTAGTCCTTGCCCCCCAAAGGTGTCCCGGGGACCGCTTGCGATCAGCTCGTCTTTTATTGATACACTGAGTGTCTTGAAGGTTGTTCTGGGCCAGGCGATGAGCTTCTTTGATAGTAGTCAAAAGAGTCTCAAGGCACGGGATGTTGGAAGGAAGAGAGAATAACTGTAGAAGACCGCGAGGATGCAACCCGCAAGTACAATAGAAGGGACTCATGCCCATGGCAGAATGGATAGAGTTGTTATATGAAAATTCCACTGTCAGAAGCAGGGCGACCCAGTTATCCTGTTGAGAATTAACATAACGTCAGAGGTATTATTCCAACGTGCCATTGAGATGTTCAGTCTGTCCATTGGATTGGGGATGAGAACTAGAAGAGAGTTCTCTCTCAATCCCCAGCCTAGAACACAAGGCTGTCCAAAATCGTGAGGTAAATTGACTACCCCTATCAGATACCACCTTGTCTGGTAAACCATGTAAGCGATAGATGTCACGTATGAAGACTTTGGCTGTCTCTGATGCTGATGGTAGGCCGGTCAAAGGGGAAAAATACGCTAATTTGGTAAAATAGTCAACTGTTACCATAATGCAGGAACAACCCTCGGATGTAGGTAATTCTACAATGAAATCAGTGGAGATATGGCTCCATGGTCTAGAGGGTGGTGTGGCTTGTTCAAGTAGACCAATGGGTCGTTGAGTCTGGTTCTTGCTTCTAGCACACACAAAACAGGTGTTGGTACTTTTTGACATCTGCTGCCATACCTGGCCAGAAAAAAGAGCGAGATACCAGCTCTAAAGTCTCTTTAACACCTCTATGGCCTGCCGAGACATGATCATGACACCAGTATATAACCTTAAGTTGAAGATTAGGCTCTGGAATAAAGAGCTTCTGGTTGATGAACACAAGGCCCCCTTTCTCCTCTGTGTCTGGGAGTAACTGTCATGATTCGCTCCCTTAGCTCCCATTCCCACCACTTGGGGGCATGATTTGGGGTTTATTCCCTACTGGACTTTCCTTCCGAAACTTATGCTATCGTGCTGTGATGAAGTGGGAGTGCTAAATCCTTATTTTCCAAGCTACTTCCCTTCCGGATCCATTCCAGGTTTTTGGCAGCCAGCATGCTGCTTTAATCAAATGACAATGCTTCCCAGAATGCCTGGCCCACTGCTTCATCTCCACCCTTGCAGGACAAGGTTGGGTGGAGGATAGGCAACACCTGTGGCTGCAGGTGCAGCAAGCAGCACACCTGAGGCGTGTGCTTGTTAAGCAGCTTTATAAGCCTCAGTTTGCTTCAGTCCAGCGCTGGTCATTGAAGCAGTGTTCCTGTTTGTGACTGGTCCCTTGTTCCTGGTTCTTAGCTTTGCGCATAGTTCCTAGCTTCTATTTCTTGTTCCTTATCCCTGGATTTCGAATTTAATGTGCTGAATTGATTTCTGCTTCCTAGATTCACTTTCTGTCTTCCTTTGTTTGCAGGCAGCATTTGTCAGTGCTTTCCTTTTTGGTGCAGCCCAGTTTGCCTGTGTTCTATATTTCTTTGACTTTGCCCTTTGCTGCTGTAAACCTTGATGCTTTAGTCTTTCCTCTTTATAGATTTAGCTTCCTGCCCTTTTCCTTGGATGGGTGGGGTAGGTTTGCCTTTGAAATTACGTTTTCTCTGCTCCTGATCCTTTACTTTTTCTTGGAATCCATTCCAGGTTTTCCCTTGCACTTCTGCATTTATTTTCCCATTGATTATTAGGTGTGGTGTGCTGTTGTAGCTAGCTCCTGTATGAATGCCTATGTTTTCCTCACTTTTCTGTAATCACTATTCCTACTTGCGCCTTGTCTTGAGTCTTATCAATTTAGTTTTCCTCCCATTGCTGTTATAGCCTTTCTGGGTCGCTATTTGTTCAACGTGGTTTGTGGGCTTGCTGACATTCAAGTGGTATTTCTCGTCCTCTGGAGTACTGTTTTTAAGTTACCTTATTCAATACCATCAAGAGTGTTAGCTCACAGATCCTGTCGTTGCTTGCACTGTACGTGGCCTTAGCGCTGTCAGTACCTGTAACAGCAATTGTGGGTAAGGAGCTTGCCGACTTTCCTTGTAACCATAAGGAGCTTGTAAGTGCTTACCCCACATCCATTTTTATATATTTGTATTGTTGTCACACTCTATTGCACTCCTGGATTTTAGTATACATGTGTCTTGGTTCCTGTGTGCATGTTGTTTGACTCCAAGCTAATTCACTGTGTGATCTTGTGCACATTTCCTTTGCCTTATTCACTGCCTTTGTACTCACCTGACAGTAACCGACTAGGAATCGTGAGTCTGGAGTGAACAGCTGCTTCTTCAAACTCCTTACTGAAAGAGGATACTTGATAGATTATCTTATTCCTGGGAAACAATGGTTCAGGAGGGTTTTCTGACACAAGAAACTGGAGTGTCTCTTCCTGAAAGCGCATCCACGAGAATGTTTTGTGAGCCAGGGAGGTACGTAATCTCGAAGACATACTGAGAAAAAAAATGTGCCACCTCGCTTGTCTGGAATTTATACAGTCCATCCGCTGTAATGTCTTCAGATTTTTGTGATCTGTTCGGATAACTAATGGGTAAGAACTACCTTGGAGAAGATGCCTCCATTTCTCACATGCTCTCTTCATGGCTAGGAGCTCTCTTTCGATAACAGAGTAATTGTATTCACTGGGAATGAGTGTCTTAGACAAATATCCTATGGGATGTTCTCTTCCTTCAAATTCCTGCAACAGGACTGCTCCGATTGCCCTGGCAGACGCATCAGTTCCAATGATAAATACTTTAGCCTGATCGGGTTTACGAAGTATAGGAGCGGAAGAAAACATATCTTTAAGACATAAGAATGCCTTGTCCGCTTCTTCGGTCCATTTGAATGGTCCAGCAGATTTCTTCAATAGACCGGTCAAGGGTAGAATTATCTCAGAGAAATGGGGTATAAACTTACGATAAAAGTTAGCAAAACCCAGAAATCGTTGTACCCCTTTTACCGAGGACGGAACAGGCAAGACCTTGACTGCTTCCACCTTTCGAGGATTCATCATAATGCCGTCACCTGAAAGGATGAATCCCAGATATGGAACTGAAGATACTTGAAAAAGACATTTTTCGGGTTTGATAAGTAGATGATGAGTTTGAAGACAGTCAAAACAGATTGAAGATGACCAGTGTGATCCTGGGCAGAAGAGGAGAAGACCAAGATATCATCTGAGTAAACAATGACAGTGTGGAAGAGCAAGTCGGAAAACATGCGATCCATGAAGCGCTGGAAGATGGATGGAGCATTCACGAGACCAAAGGGCATAACCCGATACTCAAAATGTCCGAAAGGGGTCCTGAAGGACGTTTTCCACTCGTCGCCTTCCTTAATGCATAGCAGATGGTAAGCACTCCGTAAATCCAATTTGGAAAAGATGTATTTTTTTTGTTTGTTTTTTTTTTAAATACAAACCAAACTGGCAGCGTTTTTTGCAACAATCACTTGAACATCAATTAGTCAAAACCACTGCTCCCCCAAACCCTCCCCCCTCAAGAGCTTGTTTGTCCTTCACTTTCCGTATCTGCTACGTGTGACAGGATATCACCTCCTTCTGAGTCTGCAGAATCCGTTATTGTTCCAAACAGTCCTGCTATTAGTACTCTCCATGCCATCAGGGTACCCAGTTCTTCTTCCCCACTCATGCTACATGCCTCCCCCCATACCACCGTTTCAGCCTCTGCCCACTTCTGCAATTCCCGCCACATACCTCCACCCGTGGCTTATGACACTGCTTCCATCCCATGGCAATCCTCTGTTTTGCGAGCACATATGCCAAGTCCTTCAATTTCCCAACATGTTTAAGTTTCCGTGGTCTGGGAAACCCTCCCAACAGGCAGTGTCTACAATGAGCGTGACCCTTTTGTCCGCTAGTTTTTGCGCCACTTCTCCCCAGAAGCTCTCAATCATTGGGCAAGACCAAAACATGTGCGTCATATCAGCATTTTCCTTGTCGCATTTTGGGCACGCTTGTCGTCCCGCATTTCTGAACTTAGATGTTCACATCGGGGTCATATAAGCTCTGTGCGTTATATACAACTGTATTTGTTGTAATCTAGCATTTCTTGACACCTTCTTGTGGTATCCCATAGCACGCTCCCACATCCCTTCCTCCATCTGTGCTCCCACCTCAGTTTCCCAATCCAACCTCAATTGCGTCAATTCCTTCCCCACCCGGGTCATCACCATCTCATACAATCTAGAGATCTCATGCCCCCCTTCTGATATGTCATATATTGTCCCCATAGTCGCGTCTGGTTCTTCCGCCAATACAGTCTCAGGCCAGATTTTTCGAATATTCTGCACCAGTCTTAGGTACGTGACATACTGGCCCCTATGCAAGCCCACCTCTTCCCCTAGTCCTTCAAAATCCCTAATGGTCCCCTCTTGCCAAACATCCCCCAATGTAACCAGCCCGACCGACTCCCAGTAGGTCCTGATTATCATTCTTAGTTGCTTGTCTCCCCCTGCCAAAGCAACCAACGGCACCTGCGGGGAACACGGGTACGGGTCCTCCAGCATTCGACACACTCTACGCCACATCTTCCATACCAGCAACATCATTCCCGGCGCTCCTTCATTTCTGAACTAGGCAACCAAATAATTTCCTTCAGGTAAATCGGAGTACAGTCCTGTCCAAACAGCCTAAACTCGGGAGTTGCCTCATCAGAGAGCCATTTGACCACATACTGCAACTGACCAGCTACATAATAGGCCTCAAAATTAGGCAGCTTAATATCCCCCTCTCATGGAAATTCTGCAACTTCCATAGCGCCACTCTATTCCGGGTGCCATGCCATAGGAAGTCTCTGCACATACTATTCAGTTTAGCAAAAAACTTCTTGGGTATCATATACGGAATATTGCTGAAAAAATGCAACAGCCTAGGCAGGACCACCATTTTAAGCAACCCCCCCCGTCCCATCATTGCTAACGGCAGCTTCTCCCAAAACTTGATGCTTTTAGGGATTTTTCCCACAGCCACCTCAGTGTTATGCAAATGTTCCTCCTTTACCGTGTGATACACATCTATTCCGAGGTAGCGGAAGGAACCAACCGCCCATGGTATCGGCAGCACTGGCAACCACTCCGGAAGGGTTCCTCTGTAGCTACCCAATGGGAATATGCTCGATTTTTGGGAGTTCACCGCTATGCCAGACAGCTCTGCATACCTTTCCATTACCTCCAGAATATATTGAAGATTTTCCTCTGGATATTTCAAATATAATAGCAAGTCGTCAGCATACAGGGATATTAGGTGTTACTCTCCCCCTACCTCGATGCCTATCATGTCATATTGTTGCCGAAGGTATACTGCCAGGGGCTCCAGGGCCAGAATATATAGCATCGGGGACCAGGGGCACCCTTGTCTGGTGCCTCTGCTGAGTTGCCACCTCTCGGATATCACCGCTCCTGTACAAACCCTAGCCAGTGGCTCACTGTGCAGCAACTTCGCCCACCTAATGTAGCCCGGCCCCATCCCGTACTCCCTCAGGGCCTCCAGCAACCATGACCACCTGACTGAATGCTTCATTAAGCATTTCTATGCATGGGGGGAGTACCTGCTCCCTATATGCTCTATAAAATTTGCTAGGAAGTCCGTCTGCTCCCGGGGTCTTACTGGTGGGCATCTGCCTCACCACCTCATCCAATTCCTCCAAAGTGATCGGTGCATCTAGCTCTTCTCTTTCTTCGGCACTAATCTTAGGTAATCCAATATCTCTTAAAGTTTCCTTTATCTCCTCTCGGCTGCCCCCCCCCTTTGTCCTCATATAGTGCCCTGTAATAATCCAAGAATGCCTCATTGACTCCTTCTTGGGTGTCCGCTACCTCTCCATCCTCTCTGTTTATCGTCCTAATCGGGGGCCTAGGGGTTTCACTCTTGTATAGCCACGCCAAGAGGCGGCCCGTTTTATCCCCACCTGCATGCTGCCTCTCAACATACTTGTTATAATTAAGGTTGCAGAGCCTTTCCCAAAGTTCCGCACACTGCTGCTGTAGTTTAAGTACTAGCTGCACATCCCCCCTCCACTATTGAGCTCCCTTTCTAGTTCATCTTCAGCTTCCCCTAACTCCGTCAGGACCCCAACCTGCAGGCCCTTTGATTTAGCAATGGCAGCACCCCGCAACACCACATTAAAGGCTTCCCGTCGTGCCCGTCGAGTCTACACTGCTAGTGTTCTCTTCAAAATAACGTATAATCTCATCTCTGATGTCCTCTCTGAAGACCCAGGACCAGAGGCGAGTGGTCCGACAGGACCCTCGCTTTGTATTCTATTTGGGTGGTCTCTACCACCACATCTGGCGTGGCAAAAAAATAATCAAGTCTCGTATGCAGTTGTTGCGGGGCTGAGTAATGCGAATATTTCTCCCCATTAGGATGTTTCAGTCTCCAAACATCTGCCAGCCCGAAGTCGTCGAGCAGCGTCTGCAATGCCCTGGCTGCTGGGGTGGGCCTATCAATCTTATCATCAGATCTGTCTACCCTGGGGTTCAGCACACAATTAAAATCCCCCACCCCCCCAAATAACCGCCCCGCCCACACACGTACCC
Source organism: Ambystoma mexicanum (assembly GCF_040938575.1). Lineage (NCBI taxonomy): Eukaryota > Metazoa > Chordata > Amphibia > Caudata > Ambystomatidae > Ambystoma > Ambystoma mexicanum. The sequence continues at coordinate 964,169,365 of NC_090928.1, read as the reverse complement.
AGGTTGGTACACAGAGTCCTAAAATATGCCGCCGTGTTTTGATTGGGGGCATACGTATTTACAATGCACACCTCTTTATTCTCCACTAGCGCCTTCAATATAACCATCCTCCCCTCTGTATCCACCACCTCCTGTGTAAGTTGGAGCAGAACGTGCGGTGCCACCCAGACCAACACTCCCCTAGCGTAGGCAGAATACAGAGAACCCACTACAATACCTCTCCACTTCTTCCCCACCAGCTCAGCTTTTCCCGTGTCAGATGCGTCTCCTGCAACAGTGCAATATCAATCTTCTGTCTTTTCAAATACATCATGACCTTGTTCCTCTTGAGGTAACTATTGAGTCCCCTGACATTCCACGTTAAGATCTTAAGATCCCCCATAGCTCATAAGTATCCTCCCCCCTTCCATGCAGCCAATCCCACCTGCCCACGCGATACAGATACAACTCTCTAGCTCTTTCTTGTGGCCTCATATACAAACTCGAACTCCCCATAACTATGTACACCCCAAACTCCCCACTTCCCTCCCTACCCTCCACCCATCCCTTCCCCAACACCACACTCCCCAACTGCTGCCCAGCTCCTTCCATGAAACTCAGGCACCCCCACATCTAGCCCTGCAAGCACCAACCAATGCCCAGAGCTCAGTAGGGTGAAGTCGCCCTAATGGCCACGTAACTAAGATTACTAAATGGGGTAAAGAGATCCACTCTGCAAGGCTCCACTAAAATACAGCAATAGTCACAGTGCTCATAACATGTTGTTTAACGGTCTGGCCTTCTCTGCCTAAGGCCGCTCAAATAACTATAATCAAGTCGCAGAGTCCTATTCCGCGCCATCTTGTGCCGCCCTCCTTGTGCACTACTTATCTCCTCCATCTCCTCTTCCCGTCCGAACGTCAGGCTCCTGGTGGCATCCCTGTGCGTCGAGCCATCCCATGGCATCCTCCGGAGTCTCAAAAAACAAAGTCCTGTGTTTATGAAAGACTTTCAATTTCGCCAGATACAGCAACATGTATTTATGGCCCGCCTCTCTCAATCTCTGCTTTACCGTCCCAAAGTTCATACGACTACGCTGCACCATCAGGGTATAGTCAGGGTAGGCTGTTATGTTTGCCGCCCCTCGTTTAATCGTTCCACCCTTGCGGAAGTGTTCTAATATCCTTTCCCGATAATTAAGGATTTTGGCAATTACTGGCCTAGGTGGGTTTCCCGGCGGTGGCTTCCTTGTCAGAGCTCTATGCGCACGCTCCACCGCAAATCTGTAACGCTCACCTGACTCCCACGGAGGCGCTGGTCTAGTCTGGGTTGCTGTGGCCTCTTCGAGCGTGATGCGCAGAACTCAGAACACCGACTGAACAGGACCTTCAAATCTTGCTTGTCTGGCCCGTAGGAATATCCTTCTGCAGATGAGAAAGGGGATTAACAGTCTGCAGAATAGTGTGCTTGCTCCCCCCTTCCCCTCTTCGTTCTTCTCTAACTTCCTCCGAAATCCCCAGTTGAAGCTCACCTTAAGGTTTGAAAGGATGAACTCTCCATCCTGCTTCTGGTGCAGGGGCGCGTGTTTGTCCAGTTACTTCACTGGTTTTCAAAATGGCGCTGGCAAAATCCACTTGACTTTTCCGAGCGGAACGCCGTAAGTATGAAGATTACAAAAGTTCAAGTGTTGAGCCTCCCTTTCTGTTGCCTTCCTAACCTGTGATCTGTCCTTTATTTCAGGTGCAGAATGAAGGCGTTGCGTTGAGGGATTGAATTGCCGATGGTAAACTCAGGTGAGTTAGCGATGGGGGCGATCCCTCTTAATGTCTTTATATTCCTCCAGTAATGTCTTTTTGTCCTTTCCCCATAGGGGCCGGGGTGCGGTACCTGCCAACGGAACTGCGCCGACCCAAAATGAGGAATGGTCCACCAACAGAAGACCGGTAAGTGTTATGGCGGAAAATTAGGCTTTCCTCATATGTTCCTTCTGCTCACCTTTTGTCTCTTCTTCTCTCCCCTAGGCGCAGAGATGTGGCGACCGGTGCAGACAGTTGCGGTGGAGCCAGAAGAACTCCCGAGGACAGGTGAGTGAAGCGCGGCGCTGCAGCGAGCAACGCAGTGCTTTCAAATGAAAGTCTTTTCTCAGGAACGCTGGCGTGAAGGTTCCGGATGCAGGTAAGAAGTTTGATAAAATTCTTGGTTTTCACCTTTCTCTTCTCTTCTTTCCTTACAGGTGTTCCAGGATTGAGGCGGGCGTGGCTGGAGACCAGATGCAGGAGCAGACACGTTGAGCGTTCAGCTGGTTGGATGCAGAACAACACGAAGCGTGAGCTACCGTCTGGGCGTGGCTTAAATAGCCCCCAAAGTAGTTCCAGGTAAGTATCCTTCCCTGGCCACGCCCGAGTGGCAAAATAGTCCCAATGAAAAAATAGTCCCTTTCAGGTCTCAGGGAGGCCTGGATCTTGCAGCATGGTCTGCTTCAGGTAAGTGCACAAAACACCTTCCTTTATGAGCCTGGCGCCTATGGCGCCAGGACTGATGTCCAACATGAGCCTGGCGCCAACGGCGCCAGGACAGAGTCCAAAGAGCCCCTATAAGGGGCCGCTGGGCTTTTACCCGGGGGCATGATGCCTGCTCCCGGGGGTGCTGGGCCTGGCCTGGTGCTCCGGGGGTAGGCATCATGACAGCACTCCCCCCCAAGGCCCCTCCCAAGGTCGTTCCCTCTGGAGGTTTCGGTTTGTTTGGGAAATTCCGATGGAACCTTTTTACCAGCCGAGGTGCATGTACGTGGTCGCTGGGTTCCCAAGACCTTTCCTGAGGCCCGTACCCTTTCCAATCAATTAGATAGAAAAGTTTTGATTTTGAGATCTTAGAATCCAATATGTTCTTCACCTCGAATTCAGGCTCCCCATCTATCTGGATTGGTTCTGGTGGCTTTATTAATCTGGTTCCTGGTTGCACTGGTTTCAAAAGTGACACATGAAAAACGGGGTGAATCCGCATGTTAGCTGGTAGATCGAGCTTGACTGCCACTGGGTTAATTAAAGCTTTGATCGAGTAAGGGCCCAAATACCTTGGATTAAAAGTTCGAGGTCCCTTGAGCAATAAGTGTTTGGTAGCCAACCATACTTGATCCCCTATTTGGTATAGAGGCGCCTCACTCCGATGCAGATCCGCATTCTTTTTGTATTTCCCTTTCGCTTGTTGCAAATGACGCAATTGCATCCTTGAAGGCTTGAGTTATCGTGGAATGCAAATGGTCCACTGCAGGCATTTCAAGGCTCAGAGGTGAGTCCAGGTCTGAAGTATGAGGGTGATGTCCATATAGGGTATAAAAGGGGCTTTGTCCAGTTCCAGAGTGTACCGAGTTATTGTATGCATATTCGGCCACCCATAAAATATCCTTCCAATTACACTCCGATTGGTGCAACATACATCGTAGGTATTGTTCAAGGGTCTGGTTCGTTCTCTCCGTCTGACCTTCGGTCTGTGGGTGGTGGCTGGTTGAGAGTCTTACGTCGATTTGTGCCAGTTGTCAACACTTTCTCCAAAAATGAGAAATAAACTGGCTTCCCCTGTCGGAGACTAGTATGGACGGGAATCCATGCAAACGGATGATATTTTCGAGGAATTCCTTGGCTAGGACAGAAGCTGAAGGTAATCCTTTCAATGGAATAAAATGGTCCATCTTGGAAAATAAATCCACCACAACCAGAATAGTATTGTATCCATTACAAGGGGGCAGGTCCGTGATAAAATCTAGTGACAAGGTGTGCCAAGGTGCTGGTGGAATGTCTAAAGGCTGAAGAAGACCGGCGGGTTTTGTCTTTTGGCCTTTGTTTTGGGTGCAAACTCCACAGGACATCACAAAAGATTTAATATCCTTTCGCCAGGAAGGCCACCAGAATTGTTGTTTAATTTTTCCCTCAGTTTTGGCAATGCCAGGATGTCCTTCCATCAGGGTATCATGATGACGGGAAATAACCAGTTCTTGCAATTCCTTTTCTGGCAGAAATAAGCGTCCTTGGAAGTAAGGTAGGCCATCGTTGAGCGAAAAGTAAGACCCCTTTGGATCCAATCCTGCAAGGCTGTAGAGTCCAGGAGTTATTTTACCTGTGCTTGAATGTCTTCAAGGGTTTGTAAAGAGGTTATCCCCAAAATTCTTTGTTCGGGAATTATCGGCAGAGGTTCTGAGTTTGTGTCTATTTCTCCCATTCCTATTCGAGATAGCGCGTCCGCTTTGCCATTCTTACAGCAGGGTCGGTAATTGATTACAAAATCGAACTCAGCAAAGAACAAAGCCCATCGGAGCTGACGTGACGATTGAGCCTTGGCAGTTTTTAAATATTGCAAGTTTCGGTGATCAGTGACCACGGTGATGGTATGCCTGGCGCCAAGAAGATAATGCCGCCAAGCCTTAAAGGCGGACTTAATGGCTAATAATTCCTTGTCGGTGATTGCATAATTTACCTCAGGCGGCGAGAACTTTCTGGACCAAAATGCTATGGGGTGCAGTTGGTTGGTTTCAGGGTCTCTCTGAGACAGGACAGCTCCCATGGCTAAGCTGGATGTGTCGGTTTCGACTATATACGGGAGATTGGGTCGCGGGTGCTTCAAAATAGGTGCGGACGTGAATTTAGCTTTCAATTCCTGAAAGGCCTGTTCGGCTTCCTCGGTCCATTCGAAGCGTTTATTTTTTCGCCAGAGTGCAGTGATGGGTTGTACCACACGTGAAAATTCCGGGATAAATCTGCGATAAAAATTAGCAAAACCAAGCATGCGTTGGACACCTTTCACCGAACTAGGTGATGGCCATTTGAGGATGGCATCCACTTTTCGTGAGTCCATTCGGACCCCTTTAGGTGTCAGGATGAATCCAAGAAACTCAACCTCGGTGGTATGGAAAATGCACTTTTCCAGCTTTGCAAACAGTTTGTGCTGGCGCAATTTCTCAAGGACGGCCCTGACATGCTTTCTGTGATCAGATTCCGAAGAGGAGTACACAAGAATGTCATCGATATATACAACAACACAAACATCGATGAGTTCCCGAAGGACATCGTTCATGAAGAATTGGAAGGCAGCAGGGGCGTTGCACAACCCGAAAGGCATCACCTGGTATTCGAATAATCCATATTTTGTACGGAAGGCCGTTTTCCATTCGTCGCCTTCTTTTACTCGCATCAGATGATAAGCCCCCCGGCGATCTAACTTGGTGTATACGCAAGCGTCCTTCACCTGGTCAAGGAGTTCAGGGATCAGAGGCAGAGGGTAACGGTTTTTAACAGTTATCTGGTTCAATGCGCAGTAGTCGATACAAGTTCTAAGGTCGCCTTCTTTTTTGGGCACGAAGAACAAAGCCGAGGATGCCGGAGACTTTGACGGGCGAATGAAACCATTGGCTAGGTATTGATCTAAATATTGTCTCAAATGCAGATTCTCAGGTTCAGTAAGGGCATAAATCCTGCTACAAGGGGGTTGTGCACCGGGCACCAGATCGATTTGGCAATCGTACGATCTGTGGGGAGGTAACGTGTTGGCCTGTTCCTTTTGGAAGACGTCCTGAAAGTCTTGGTATTCTGGAGGTAGTTGCATGGAGACAGAGGTTACAGACGCTAGACTAATCTTCAGATTTTCTGGGTAGCAGGTTTGTGCACAATCCGGGAAGGTTATTCTCTTCGCTCGCCAATCAATTCGAGGATTATGTGTCTCTAACCAATGGATTCCGAGAATAACCTGAAACTGTGGAGCCTTGATTACATCAAACACAACTGCCTCCCGATGGCCGTCCGGACCTATAAGTGTCACCTCAGCAGTGGAATGTGTTACCGGTCCAGAGGCAATTTCGGTTCCATCGACTGTGGTGATGACATCTTTGATGCTTTTAGGACGCAGAGGGAGGTTAATCCTAGAGACCAATTCACGATCCACATAATTTCCTATAACCCCACTATCGATGTATGCCTTTATTGCATGCAACCGCTTAGGCTGTTCCGGATCTACGAGGACCATTGGCACAATGAAATGCGAGGTCTGAGAGTTAGTTTTCAAGCTCGGCAAGCGGACCCCTACGCTTGTCGGGCGTGGTCGTTTCCCGAAACAGAGTCTTCATGGTTTTTATCAGCGGCTCCTACCACCTTCTTGGGCGGTTTTGCCGGGCAATCTCGTAGAAAGTGTCCAGAGGACCCACAATAAAGACATAATTGCATCTGCCGTCTACTTTCACGTTCTTTTTGAGTTAAAGGTCCTTTAACCCCTCCGATTTGCATAGGCTCAGAGACATCAGCACCCTTGGGGTTAGCGTGGGTCTTGACCAACACCCGGGTCTCAAACTTGGACCGATCTGCTTTTCTGTTTTGAAGTCTGTGATCCAATTGGACCACTAAGTCTATATATTCTGTGCATTCTTGGGGCGGATTTACAATTTGGGCCAGGACATCTTTAAGTTCTCCGCGTAGACCTCGATAAAATAAAGTGATTCTTTTATCCTCTGGCCACCCAGTTTCCACAATTAGTCTATTAAAGGTTGCAATGTAGGATAGGAGGTCCTGATTGCCCTGTCGCAGGGATAGGAGTTCGTCATCCAGAGCCTGCCCCTGAGAGTGTCGAGCAAATAACCTTTCCATGCTTGCTTGAAATCCTTGAAAATCACGGAGAATCGGGTCATCTTGAGTAACCAGTGGAACTGACCAATCGGCAGCACAACCGCTGAGATATGACAATACAAAGGCTACCTTGGTCTGGTCATTAGGGAAGGCCCTAGGTCTGCATAGGAAGTGCAAACGACACTGATTCATGAATACGGCAAATCGTTTGGGGTCCCCAGCAAAGCGTTCGGGTGGGGCCAGCGGCATGTTTCCAGGTAGATTAATCTGCACAGGGTTACTGGGAACCACAGGAGCGGGGTTCCCCCCGGGACCGGGTAGAGGAGTGTGTCCAGCTTGACCTTGCAAAAACTGTCTAGCCAGGTCATCAGTTCTTTCCTTTGATACAATCACTTCCCTCCTGAGAGCATTAGTCTCTTGACGAGCGGCGGGTACTTCGGCCCGTAATTCCCCCAGTAGTTGGGCCAACTGATCAGTCTCAGAAGTTTCCATAGCGCCTGGGTGGGAATTTGTAGGAAGTCTTCGCGTTCTGTAATGCTCACCTGACTCCCACGGAGGCGCTGGTCTAGTCTGGGTTGCTGTGGCCTCTTCGAGCGTGATGCGCAGAACTCGGAACACCGACTGAACAGGACCTTCAAATCTTGCTTGTCTGGCCCGTAGGAATATCCTTCTGCAGATGAGAAAGGGGATTAACAGTCTGCAGAATAGTGTGCTTGCACCCCCCTTCCCCCCTTCGTTCTTCTCTAACTTCCTCCGAAATCCCCGGTTGAAGCTCACCTTATGGTTTGAAAGGATGAACTCTCCATCCTGCTTCTGGTGCAGGGGCGCGGGTTTGTCCAGTTACTTCACTGGTTTTCAGAATGGCGCTGGCAAAATCCACTTGACCTTTCCTAGCGGAACGCCGTAAGTATGAAGATTACAAAAGTTCAAGTGTTGAGCCTCCTTTTCTGTTGCCTTCCTAACCTGTGATCTGTCCTTTATTTCAGGTGCAGAATGAAGGCGATGCGTTGAGGGATTGAATTGCCGATGGTAAACTCAGGTGAGTTAGCGATGGGGGCGATCCCTCTTAATGTTTTTATATTCCTCCAGTAATGTCTTTTGTCCTTTCCCCATAGGGGTTGGGGTGCGGTACCTGCCAACGAAGCGGCGCCGACTCGAACTGAGGAATGGTCCACCAACAGAAGACCGGTAAGTGTTATGGCGGAAAATTAGGCTTTCCTCATATGTTCCTTCTGCTCACCTTTTGTCTCTTCTTCTCTCCCCTAGGCGCAGAGATGTGGCGACCGGTGCAGACAGTTGCGGTGGAGCCAGAAGAACTCCCGAGGACAGGTGAGTGAAGCGCGGCGCTGCAGAGAGCAACACTGTGCTTTTAAATGAAAGTCTTTTCTCAGGAACGCTGGCGTGAAGGTTCCGGATGCAGGTAAGAAGTTTGATAAAATTCTTGGTTTTCACCTTTCTCTTCTCTTCTTTCCTTACAGGTGTTCCAGGATCGAGGCCGGGGTGGCTGGAGACCATATGCAGGAGCAGACATGGTGAGCGTTCAGCTGCTTGGATGCAGAACAACGCGAAGCGTGAGCTACTGTCTGGGCGTGGCTTAAATAGCCCCTAAAGTAGTTCCAGGTAAGTATCCTTCCCTGGCCACTCCCGAGTGGCAAAATAGTCCCAATGAAAAAATAGTCCCTTTCAGGTCTCAGGGAGGCCTGAATCTTGCAGCATGGTCTGCATCAGGTAAGTGCACAAAACACCTTCCTTTATGAGCCTGGCGCCTATGGTGTCAGGACTGATGTCCAACATGAGCCTGGCGCCAACGGCGCCAGGATAGAGTCCAAAGAGCACCCATAAGGGGCCGCTGGGCTTTTACCCGGGGGCATGATGCCTGCTCCCGGGGGTGCTGGGCCTGGCCTGGTGCTCCGGGGGTAGGCATCATGACAGAATCCCTGAGATAAAGCTCCTCCGGGTATCTCCTGCAATAGCATAGATTCGATGAACTCTGTGGGATCGTGGCCCTCTGATCCTTCTGGCAGGCCCACGATGCGAATGTTATTCCGTCGGGCGCGTCCTTCCGCCTCCTCTGCCCTGTTCTCCAAGTTGCCCACTCTCTGCACCAGGGCGTGCAATTCGGCCTTATGGGAGGCACAATCGCGGTGTTTGGGCTCACCTCTTTCTCGAGGGTCTCAGTGCGCTCTGCCAGAGACCTGACGTCCTGTCAAAGTAAATTCACCTCTTCCTGCACCTCACCGACCTTAAGGTCCAATGCCGTTTTCAGCTCAGTAACGGCCAGTTCAAGTTTAGCCTCCCAGGCCGCCTTCAGATCCACAAACGCAGCCAGGACCTCCTGGTTAGTGCCCGTCACAGGCATGCCGCCTGCAGGCAAGTTATCCTTGCTCTTGGAACTTTCCGGACCAGGGGACGTCTTGGCGAAGTCGTCCAACGTGGGCTGCTTCGCCTTCGGTCTCACGGTTCTATTAGATTCTGCATCCGCTGGGCATGTTCGAGGGGGCCACTCTCGAGACACCTCCAGGCGAGACCTGTCCGCTACCATGGGCCATGCTTTCCCATGTAGCCGCATAAGCCCCACTCCGGCAGCTCCATGGGGTGGGGAGGGGCACTCACAATCCACAAACTCTGTGAGCTTCTCACACCGAGCTTTCCATGCACAGTGTCTCGCTATTTCGATGCATCGTAGTGCGGCCTCAGCCCTCTATCACATGCCCAAAGGCCTACGCCAGTAGTAGAACACTCTAGGAATACAGGCCGATTCGCGCCTGTATCCCAACATAGGAGACCCTTTGTTTCGCGCCAGTTACAAATATGCACACAGTCCGCTCCTATCGCCCGACCACCATGCGGCCTGCTCCTTCCTTTGTTCCGGTCGTTGATCGGCCATTTTGTTTCGTCTTCCGTCTCGGCGCTCCTTATCCTTTTCGCACAAAACTCCTCTGCCATTCCTCCCACGCATTTCAAAAGTTCACCAAGCGCAGTCAGTCCGTTCACACACCAACATGTGTGTTTTCAGCCGTCATAGGCACGTCGTTATGCACTATTTCGCCAGGATCATTTCAGGATCAAAGGAGCTCCTCCAAATCGCGTCCTCCTACATAGCCCGCGTAGCCACGCTCCTTTGGAAAAGATGTTAGCTCCCTGTACTGCCACAAGAATGTCAGATACGAGGGGCATGGGATAACGATCCCTGATGGCAACCTTATTAAGTCCCCTGTAATCGATACACTGTCTAGCTTGGTTGAATCCTTCTTCGGTATGAAAAACAAAGAGGCACCCGCAGGAGACCGAGAAGGCTGAATAAGACCATTCTCTAGATGTGAATCAAGGTAGATTCGTAATGCTTCCTTCTCTACTATGGAGAGACAGAACATCCTAATAAATGGGACCAGGGCATCAGGGACCAAGTCAATGGAACAATCTTCTGGTCTTTGTGGAGGTAAATCCAGTTGGCCCTTGTCAATGAACACTTGTCGGAATTCCTTCAAATCTGGAGGTATACAATGCACTGTGCGTGAAATCCAGGAAGGACTAGCCATGGTGGTGACCACTTGATGGTTCGGTTCCGGCAGGCAGTGTTCTTTACAAAAGGTAGACTGGAAGTCTAGCACATTATTAGACCAGTTAATCGAAGGGTTGTGCTTCCGTAACCAAGCAATTCCCAAAATGACAGGAAAATGGGCAGCTCTAATTATATCAAAAGATATTCTCTCCGTATGTTGTATGATATTGACCTGCAGTGGTGTCGTGGTGTGTGTAATGGGTCCGGAGTTGAGTGGAGTGCCAACTACCCCCTCTACCTTTTGATCTTCCTTCTTCTCGATTCGCTGAATGCCAACCTTGTCGGCCCAAATTGTGTCAATAAAATTTCCTGCAGCTCCGCAATCAATCAAGGCAAGGGTCTCAATCTTACTATCTTTAAGATGAATTTGCAAAGCCACAACCATTAGACGGGTGTCTTCTCTGTCATCTGGAATGGTTACAGTAACAGAAACATAGGGACTACTTGGTGAACCTCGGGTGCCCGTCCCTCCTAGGACCGAGGTCGACAGTTTCCCTGACGCCTAGGAGGAACCTAGGGCAATCCCTAAGCAAGTGACTGCAGGAGCCACAATACAAACACAAACCTCCATCCCTTCTTCGTTTACGCTCCTCCGTTTTGAGCAGTGCTCTGGTGATACCGATTTGCATTGGCTCATCCTTAGGTTGCTTAACTTCGGCAGTTGGAGGGGTCGCTGGTAGATTTGGTAAAGAGAAATAACTACTTCCCTTCTTTCTTCCTGTCTTCCTCTCTCCTATGCGGAAGTCAATCTGTAACACTGCAGAAATCAATTTCGAGAGAGTAGAAGGGCGAGGAATCCGTGCCAACTCATCCTTGAGTTCCTCACATAACCCTCGATGGAAAATCGTGAATTGGGCTTGTTCCGGCCAACCTGCCTCTGTAGCCAAAAGCTTGAACTGAGTGATGTATGAAAGCAGATCAGAGGATCCTTGTTGAATATCCAGAAGGTCTTCACAAGCACTAAAGCTTATCTCAGGACGTTCAAAGGTCTGTTTCAGCAATGTAAGAAAAGCCCCATAATCCTGCAATACTGGGTCATTCCGTGTCACCAATGGTGTAGCCCATGCCAAAGCATTGCCCGAAAGATTAGACACCAAAAAGCCCACACAAGCATGTTCTGAAGTGTAGGTTTGAGATCGAAAAGCAAAATGCACCGAACAGGCTTCCAAGAATTCTTCCAGTTTCTTGGGTGCCCCGTCATATTTTCCAGAGGAAAGGGGCTTAGGAGTCAATTCAGGAGCAGGAGTGTCTCTGGCTGCCACCAGTTGTCGGAGAGTGTTGCATTCTGTCTTCAGATTCTGAACTTCCAGAGTCAGGTTTTGGACTGCAGCAACCACCTCTTGTAGCTGTTCCAAAGTAGCCATGTTGATTGTGGGAGATTCTGGGCGTTTCAAACTGTCATATTCACCATCCGATAATACATCCCCCGACTCCTCACCTGTATCGGTGGGACTGATGGCAGGATTTCTTTTCCTTCTGTAGTCTTTCTTTTGGTGGAGGTAAAGTCTACCACGAGAAGCCGCCACTGTGAGTACTTATGGGACAAGTAGTCCATTGGCAGAGCTCCCGGGATAGCCAGAGAGGGGAAAAGGCCTAATCGGCATTAAAAAAAACCCCTGGTGGTAGATAGAACCTGTCCTGCAGAATCCTTCTTGAATTCGGCCTCCTGATGTCACAATGGTGGATGGCAATCCTGTTGTGGACGAGACTGAAGTGTTGTAGTTCCAAACGTAGAAACAGAGTGATGAGCAGAAGAAAGTCGATCTCCAAAAACTCCAAATAAGAGGGAGGACCGGACCAATATTGTTCACAGAGTGGCAAACAACGAAAGGAGGAAAATGCAGCGGAGAAACAACGATAGGCAGAGAGGTAGGGAACAGGTAAGTGAGTAACAAAGGAAGAACAAAATGTCTGCAGTGGAAACCAAACGGACGCTGGTAAAACAGAAAAAGGGAGAACAGAAAGCAGACCAACAGAGAGAGAGCAGCGAGACTAGCAGATACCAGAGAGGACAAAAAGTCCGGAAAGAGGAAAGCAAAACCCGGCGGCAACGGAGGAGCCGGGCGAAGCGGATGCCAAATCAACGGAAAAGCACAAAGAAAAAGAAAGGAAAAGTCGGGCGAAAACCGGAGCCATGGAAAGGAAGGATAGCAAAGAAGGGCTCACCTGAGCCAAGAGAAAACCTGAGAGCGTTGGACCCAAAGGCTAAGCAGAATGAGTGGGTTGAAACGCACCGGCCGTCGGAAAGCACTGAGTAAAGTACTTCCCCGGTGGCGGCCATGTTGAGCCACAACTAGACCGCTAACTACGTTCATGGAAGAACGTGATGTGCCGTTAATGGCGCCTAGAGTGCCATCTGTCCCACAACTGCCAGGAGCGGCGGAGCATGACAGAAACGCCCCGCAACCCCCCACACAATCCAAAAACCCTTGCAACCCTCCACCAAATCCCCTTATATTATTTATAATCCAAAACCAACCCAATACATATATAAAATATATAAATTGTGCAGAAGGTCAATTAGGACCACTATAATTAGGTCAATTGTAAAAGGTCAGTTTGGGTAATACCGCAGGAAGGGTGGTGCAGGCTTCGGCTTTAGGGTACATTGATAATCAAATGCCATCTTAGATAATAGCAGCCATATTGAAATCGAGGCCCAGCTTTGTGCTGCAGCCAGGGCCTGTAACGCTCACCTGATTCCCACAGAGGCGCAGGTCTGGCTTTGAGTGCTGATGCCCAGAGAAGGGCCCTCTACTCTGGCTTCTCCGGCTCGCAGGAATATTCCCCTGTGCGTGAAAAGGGAGTATTACCTACTGACTGAGTTATGCTCAAGCCTCCCACTCTCTTCCAACCCTCCACGATACCCTTCCATGATTCCCCGTGAAGTCTCACCTTAGGGTCTGAAAGGACGAGCTCTCCATCTTGCTTCTGACGCAGGGGCGCGTTGAACCCAGTTACTTCACTGGATTGAGGTTGGATGGGAGTTCAGGTAAACTTGATTATACTGGTAAGGCGCTGTAAAAGTTCTGTTGCAAGTTCAAAAGTTCAAGCTTTAAATAATAATGTTCATTGTCTTTTTTCAGGTGATGAATGAAGATTCCTTTGGAGACTTCTTGCAACAAAGCGCTGATGTTGATGTCTTTTTTCCCCATAGGGGCCGGGGTTCGGAATGCCGGAGATATGGCGCCGACCCGAAGTGAAACGTGCAGTTCCAGTAAAGATCTGGTAAGTCCTAGATGAGCGCTCAGGTAATGTTTTTGCATTCGCTCATCTAATGTCTTTGTCTTTTTTCCCCATAGGAGCCGGGGTCCTGCTTGGAAGCAGCAAGACCCGAAATGAAATGGGAATAACCCAACAGGTAAGTCTTAGAAGGAAACTGAGCTTTTCCTATTCCCTTCCTTCTCTCACCTCTTATTCTTGTCTTTTTCTCTAGGCTCTGGGAAGTGGCTGTGTATCCGGATGATCGCTGCTGAAGATGGAGGAACCCAGGAAAGGTGAGTGAAATTCAGCGCTGCAGCGATCGTAACGAAATGCTTTTAAAAATGATGTCTTCCCTTTCAGGATCGTCGGTGATGTCTCCGTGGTGCAGATTAGCTGGTAGGTCTCTTGTCTCCCTTTGCAGGTGACCCAGGATGCTGACAGGCGTGGCAGAAGTCCAGATGCAGGAGCTGACACGGTGAGCGTCCAGCTGCGAGGAGCAGAACAACGCGAAGCGTGAGTTGCTGATCGGGTGTGGTTTAAATAGCTTTGGAAGAAGTTCCAAGTGTGTATCCTCTTACTCCTTCCTCCGATCAGGTATGTATCCTTCCCCGACCACACCCGGGTGGAAAGTAGTCCCACAGGTAAAGTAGTTCCTATTCAGGCCTCAAGAGGGCCTGGATGTGGCAGCATGGTCTGCATCAGGTAAGTGCACATTAAAACACTTGAACACATGTCTAGCTTTATGAGCCTGGCGCCTAAGGCGCCAGGACAGAGGTCCAACATGAGCCTAGTGCCTAAGGCGCCAGGACTGCGTCCAAAGGGCCCCAGCTTGGGCCCGCTGGCACTCCCCTGGGGGAAATGATGCCTGCCTCTGGGGTTGCTGGGTCGGACCTGGCTCCTTGGAGGTAGGCATCATGACAGGGCCGCAGGCTTGAGCCACACACATGGGAATAAGTGTATGCATGTGGGAATAGGTTGTAACTTGGGCACCGGTGGGAAAGGCCAGAGCAGCAGAGATTCATAGGCCCTTCATTGTCTCATGTTGCCAGCATTCGTATCCCAGAAGGAATGCACCTTGCAAGGCCATAAGGGGGCGAAAAGCAATACCACGAGAAGGAGGGCACAAGCCTCTGACCTTGCCTGTCTCAGCACTAAGTAATAGCGCCCAGATGCCCCCATCCCAAGACCCCCAGCATTCCTGGGTACCAGTGAGCCGCAGACCACCAACCATAAAACTGTTAGACCCCCAATCAATCAGAAAACATCAAAAAGCAGGGACCAGTTGCCTTCAGCATAGGTCACGTGATTTGTGCTGCAAGGTGCCGAGAGGGGCAAAAGAACAAATCTAAAAAGAGGATAGGGAGCTTTGGACGGACGCCAACGTGCCTGGAATCAAGCTGTAGTCTGTTAGATACAATGACCTCAAAATATCCTCTTAGCCCTTGTCTACAGTACCAGGTGCACATTAGGTTAGACATAGAGCATGCATAGTTTTTCTTCACATAATAATCAATGAATTGTAACTTCATACCTAATGATATGCAAAGAGGAGCACATGTGGAATAAGACATACAGAAGGGGCTGGGACCAATGGCCTGGCATCCATCATGGAGCAGGTAGCCTATGCATAGGGTCTCACCAACCAGCCATTTAGATGTGTACATTATGTATTTTACGTTACTGATAATGCTGTGTACCTTCATAGCGTGTTGCTCATACTGATTTTGCCACAACGTTATGTGGCAGCAGAGTGCTTTGCTGGTGCATCTCTATTTTTGTGGCAATAAAACCTTGTTCTCCTTGCAAGAGGTGTGCTGGGCCTTTTTCCCTAGTGGGTTGCATTTTTTCTGGTGTGAGCGTTGAGGGGCTTCTGTACAATGGCTTTCCCTTTCTGTGGGCTGCTGCAGCAGATAAGCAGCTGGTCATCACTTGGGTACTTGATAGTGTTGGTTATGTAGCATTTCAAGGACCTTCATGGGTCCAATAGGGGGAACCTTTCCTTTGTTTTCAATGGTTAATTTGGGGGCTGTAGACTGGCCAGTACATGTTTTACTGCAATTGAAACTCTAAAGCTACCTTATGGAGAATGTGATAAGGCCTTCTTACAGGGCGGCCACCCCCAAACATTCCCTGGTGCTCGCGCGAGTTTGAACAGACCCTCTCCCATCCCCCACATTACCTATGATGATGGCAAACACTGACAGGAGAAAAGCGAAGCGGGAGGTAGCAGAGGTAAGCCACCATGCAGCAGCAGCAGCTCGTACTTCTTCGCAGGACACCAGCAGACTTACACCAGCCTAGCAAGACAGCGCTGTAGCAAAGTCTCCTAAAAACTACACACCATTCAGGAAAAGAGGCATTATGGAACAGGGATTCCAGTCCTCAGAAACGCTTCCACTTTCCTTGCCAGAGATGCTTCCAGAAAAAGCGGCGGGGCTACAAGCTCTTTTTGAAGCCTCCCTAAACACTCCCGTTGCCACGTCCCCTTGAGCCATGTAGGTGATTGGACAGGGTGAATGGCCAATCCTGGGAGGGGTGGGGTACTTAAGGATGTTTGTGAGATGTGTAGGTGTGGGTTAGTTGGGTGAGGACAGGAGACAGAGGACGTCCAAGAGACGAAACGAGGCGAGAGATACTGGAGTGCAAAGGCTATTGTTAATGAGGAGGTCTGTGTATTTGTATTTGTATTTGTATTTATGTTTATATAGCGCTTTACTCCAAAATGCTGTACATTTTAACAACTGGATACATATAACATTATAACAGTAGAAGCAATTTACAATTATGAAGCAAAACAGTAAGTAGAGCAATTGAACTGAGAGGGAAGAGGGAAGGGTGAGAAGGGGACATAGGAGGGAAACAGAAGGGGTAGAAGGGTGAGAATGGGGTGGGTGGATGGAAGGGGAGGTAGAGGATCATAGGGAAGAGAGTAAGGAAGGAGGGAGAGCAAGAAGTGGGGAGGGTTTCATGGCGGGGGATGGAGAAGGAGAGATTTTAGGGAAGGTCGGAAGGAGGAGAAGATAAGTATGGCGCGGAATGAGAGAGGTAAGGAGTTCCAGTGCAGGGGGGCAAGGAGCTGGAAGGAGCGGAAACAGGAGGGGGCACACAGGGAAGGAGGAACAGTGAGAAGGAAGTGGTCAGCTGAGCGAAGGGATCGGGAAGGAGTGTAGAAAGAGAGGAGGGAGGAGAGATAAGGGGGAGCAAGACCATGGAGAGATTTAAAGACTAAACAGAGGAAATGAAATTTAAGTTGGGAGTGAAAGGGAAGCCAGCCAAGGGAAGAAAGGGAAGCAGAAATGGAGTCTCGAGAGGTAAGGAGACAGAGGGTACGGATGGCAGAATGGTAGATAGATTTGAGGGGGGGCGAGATCAGAACTAGGTAGTCCAAAGAGTAAGGAGTGTTTGTGAGAGACAGAGAGGAGTGTGAGTATTAGAGATAGAGTAGGAGTAGTGGTGGAGAGGCATAGTAGTAGGAGCGTAGTAGTTTTTGGGAGTAAAGGTAGTAGGTGGCAGGAGTAGCGAGGGAGGAATACAAGTTGCACAGTGGTAGTCGTTAGTACAGGGGTGAGCAGGGCACCATATCCCTGGGTTAGCAGGGCACCATATCCCTCGGGTATGTAGTAGCGAGAAGGGTGTATAGGGCACAATATCCCTGAGAGTCCCTGAGGGTCGAACGGGGGCTAGTAGAGGGTGAGCAGGGAACCATATCCCCGAGTGTCTTTGAGCAGTAAAGGAAGTAGAGAGGTAGTGGTAGTAGGGGAATAGGAACAGTAGCAGAGGGAGAGCAGGAAGAACGACAAGAGGTGGGGGAAGTAGAATGAGAGGAAGGAGTGATAAGGAACCAAGGAAGAGGGATAGTTGGAAGCACAGGTGGCACTAAAGAATAAGATTGGGAAAGGAAGTAAGATCGAAGGGTGGAGGTGGAAAGGCGGAGTGAGAGATTTGAGGGACAGTAATGTGGTGGTAGCAGACTAGATTAAGGGATCAGTACAGGAAAGGGTCAAATGTGAGAGGTTGTGAAAGGAGTGTGCATGACGCTGGGTGAAAGAAGGTACCATTCCCTATTCCCAGAGAGACTAACCAATGATAGGAGAGGGAAAGTTACAAGTCCCCTAGGAAGACTGGTAGCCAGCGTCTTAGGGAAAATACCTAGAGTCATAGTTAGAAGAAGAGATAGGTGTTATGATCGGTAGTGACTTACAGCCTGGCAGTGAGATCTGGGAGGTGGGTCCCAGGACCGAGGAAGGTAGAGAGAAAAGATACGGCCCTAGCGCCAATCATTTCCAGTCCCTTGGACCCCAAAGAATCAAGAATGGAAGCAGCCCTTCTGACCATTAAACCTTCAAATAAATACCCTTGAACTTTTCATAAGAGTCAGCATGGTTATTGGTGGCGTGCCGCCCCGTCACAAGAAACTAAGGCTTTACACTGAGGAGAAACTAAAAAAATAAAAGAATGGTGGGAAAACTGAAAGAGTTTTCAATTGAGCTAGCTTTCTGGCCAATGTCAGTACCACTTAAAATGCAACCTTGATAAACAGCAAACTCAAAGGACAGGACTTAAAACCTCAAACAGAGCCACATCAAAAAACATCAGAACCAAGTTCACGTCTCAGGGATGAATCATAAAAGGTTTTGTTAGGAATGCAATTATTAATACTTTTAAGGACGGCAAAACTAAAACAAATTAAGACCCATTCTTGGGTGTCCTCTTGAACACAGAAATAGATATAAGAGAACCTTTAATTGCTCCAGTATTGGTGCCTGACTAGATCAACAATACAATAATCTCAGGTACCATGCTGTGGGTCATAACAGCGGGTGAAATTTTGCACCAGTGACAGACATAGATTAACTTGGTGAAGGGGTGCCTCATAGAGACCACCCTACAAATAACCTCCTGAGAACCTCCCTAGTTAGATTCTAATACCTGTATTTCCACTTCTCACTAGACATTTATGAATAGTTAGCAGCCTGGCATTGGGGTTAAGCCCTCTGCCGCAAGCTTGGATTCGAATATCTTCCCATGGGATCCTCCAAGGTGGGCAAAGTAAAATGTCTATCACGACTGAGTACATGTACCCAGTGCAGAGTGATGAACATCATTGTTGTTCTGCTCTTGTTCAACTTCCTCAGCAAGAAGTGAGGGAAAGTGTAAACCAGGTACAATTCAGAGGAAATCAACAATGCCTTCCCCAGGAGGCCTTCCATGAGGAACACCCGGACCAGATCTCAGACTTCTTCTTCAAGCTGGAAGAGAACAGGTCTCCCACTTGGAGAAAATCTGCACCACGACCTCACGGTGCAAAATCCACTCAGAATCCGTGAGAGCTGTCTCTTTACATTTGTCTGAATGTTCAGATTGCCAGCGAGGTGTGATCCTTTCAATGTCACTTGATTTTTGAGCACCCAAAACAAGAGGAGCATGGTCTCCTTGCACAGTTTCAATGACCCCACACTACCAATGTTGTTGATTTAGTGCATGCCAGTAGTGCCGACTTTGCGGCCAGATGACAGGTGAATCTCTAATTGATGGTAAGAATGACTGGAATGCTGGATGAGCTGCCCTGAATTACAGAAAGGTGATGTGAAATGACATCTCCAGGCCTTCCCACAGACTATGCATCTGGCTGATAAGCTTCCCATCCTATCGGGAGCACCTTCTAGATCAATGCGATCGTTGGCCATGCCTGTGGAATTGGGCCTCCTTCAAAGGAGGTTGTTCACTGATGCCCACCAAAGCAGAATGTCTGTAATATCCCCAATCAACCAGGACCACTGGCTCCTCAGGGACCACTGTAGCAACAGTAAACGCAGTATGACTACCAGGTGACATGAACCTTAGCATCCTCAAAAAATCCTAGCTGGGAATGCAGTGCTCGATCAGGAGAGAACTACTGTTGTTCTGAATGCCTGTCACTCTCTCTGAGGGAGGGAACGACACAACTTGCTCCATATACACGACTGCCCCTATGAACAACAGGCAGTCAGAGGGAGTCAGAAAGGACTTTTATAGGTTGAGGAAAAAACCTAACATATGGGAGAGGTTGCACGTCCCAAGGTCCTCAAGTGCCGACTCCTCTGATTTGGTACAAAGGATCCATAGGGAAAGATGTGCCCTCTCCTCCTATGAAGATGGACCACCTCCATGAAATTCATGAATACTCTTGGGGCCAAAGTAAGGCCCAATGGAGGCACTGTAAACAGGTAAGGAGTATTTTACACTAAGTAAGATTTGTGGGATTGGTAGGGATGTGAAAAATGTCTCCTGGAGATTTAAAGACACAAGCCAGTCACGCAACCCCAAAACCTGGAGGGTGTGCGCCAGGGTTACCATCTCGAATCTGGTATTTCAGGGGAGCTTGTTGAGGAGTGTTAGGGTGGCTCTCAGATCTTGTTCCTTGGAAATAAGAATGTTACAGGAATACCAGCCTTACCAGACTTCTGGTGATGGAACATTCGCTACTGCTTTCTTCATTAAAAGTTGAGCAAATTCTCGAAGGCAGAGCAGTTCTGGAGAAGGCAAGGCCAGGTTGGCCGCGCTGGCTTTTAGTGGATCTTCATCTGATGAGCAACTGATCTATGATCTGATGGACCAAACGATCTGATGGTATTTGCTGCCATCCCTTGGCAAAGAGCCTGATCCTGCCATCCCCCAGGAGACGCGTGGGCCATAAACGCAGTTAAAATTAAAGTGCTTTTGCTGCTGTGGTTGCAGAGGGAATGCTAGCAGAGACCATGTGATTCCCTGTATCCATGCCCTTGGAGCATCTGTACATCGTATTTTGCTGGTGTGTAGGACATTATGGGGATTACTGGATCTGCAACCTTTCGGAGGAAAATAATATGGAGGATATCTCTTGATAGATGCAAACATGACAAAGCGAGCTGAGAGCCCCAAAGATTTGCGAGCCTACCTTGATGTCTTAAATTACTTGTGGGGCAGCTTTTCAGTCAAAACTATGGAACCCATCAAACGGCATGCTTAAAAAGAGCCATACCTGGACATTTTGCTCAAAGTGCGATGTAAACACCCAGGAGTACCTCGTAATGATGTCCAGTAGTCATGGATCAGTCCACACGAGTGGTATCAACATACTGCTAGAGGATTTTCTTAGCAGTCTCCTTACATTCATGTAGCATCTTTGTACATGAACCTTGGATGTCAGGGCAAATGCTGATCTGCAATCTCCCCTGCTTCCCACCGGGCATGGGTGTACAGTACCAATGTGTAGGATGCATTTATAGTCTGCAAGACTAGGCTGCCCATAACGAAAACAACACTCCACTATGTGTCCTGTTTCTTCTACTCTCAGCAGTTGGGGTGCGTTCCAGGAGCCCTTCATCGCCTCCAGTACCTCACTGCCTCCAAAGTTCCAGGGGGTGCATCCCTCTGCAGCTGTGTGCCCGTCACCCACTCCAATGGTGTACCTTCTCCAGATCCCAGGCAGCACTCCTGCCACCGGCCTCCTTCCTCCACTTTATGCCTGCCCCTAGCCTCCTCACCTCTGTGCCGCAGAACCCACAGAAGCCAACAGAATTCCTGACCCCCTCTGGCCGCAGTGTACCATTGCAGCAGCATCTGGACCAACTCCTCACAACAGGGGGTTCTGTCTGGTGTGCCTTGACCACAAGTTGCCTCTAGTCCCTCCAACTCTCTGGGGACTGTCTCCGACTGTTCCGGAGGATGGGGAGCTACCCGCCACAGCTCCACTCCCCGGATCACTGCCAGCCCCGTTCCCGGGCCTGTCGGCCAAGCAAGGACTTCAGTGAGCCCTTCTTTTCAGCCAGTATCCGGCCCTCCTCCTTTCTGGCGTTCACAGCAGGGAACGGGGTTCTGCCACCTGCAACCTCTGTCGGCCCACTTCGACGGGCCTCCACCAGAACCCGGATCTTCCCGCGGCCGCAGAACACAGATAGGCCTCCGCTACACCGTCCTTTCCAACACGGGTCAGAGCACTGACACTCCACCGGGACCCACACTCGGGTTCACCGCCGCTATTTCCCTGGTTGCTCTTCCCTCACGCGACCTTGGTGGCTCTGTAACAGCTACAGTCACTCCATAAACTGCCTTTGTCAGCACTCAGGCTGCCATGGGGGACAACGGTGCGTGGAGTTCCCTCAGAGCACAGCCATGCTGGACCGTGCCTCCTGGTGGTCTCCTGTCAAATCTTTTGAAGCAAGATTCTTCCTCGAAAACAGACTCAGTCTGAGATGAATGCTCCAGCACAGTAGCTATTTGCTTTCATGGTGGCAGTTTCAATGGTGCTTGCATCGTTAGGATGATGCAGCTAAGTGACACAGTGCTGAGACTGAAAATAGCGGAGGCTCTTTTTGAGCTATACCGGGATCCGAGCCTTGAGGCATGCTGTGTCTGACATATTTGGAGCCTTCTTTGGAGGGAGTAGCTGGACTTATAAGAGAGACAGCGGAAGGGGCTTGACCACAGATTTTTTTGAATGGCATACCTAATTTTTGGACTATACACCTATGTAATCAATATTAGGTGATATGCATAACATTTTAATAAGAGAAATCCAGCAATGTTTAAACAACATAAAGAAAATTGACAATAAGTAATGAGCAAAAAGCAAAGCACACCCTGGCTCTGTATGCATTAATCAAATATCATTCCGAGCTCTCTTAGCTTTAGCAGAGACCAGCCATGCTCAACTCTACAAATTGTATTATTTTATAACGTACCATTTGATAAAACACATATGAAAACAAGTTTTGCTGGTGTTGGAAGAGGCTGACCGATCGTGATCAGTGAGGCTTCACACCGTCGTTTGTTTGTTGCCAGGTCCATTCCTCTAATCACTGCCTGCATTGGTTAGTGCTGGTGTGCTGGTGGTGCAGCCTTTCTCTGCTCCAGGTGGTTCGCTCCATTGCCTTGCTTTGCCGGAGAGGTGAAACAAGGCAGCAAGGCAGAGTCCCTGCTGTGGGGTGGAGGGGGCCGTGTGGATGGTGTTCCTGCATGAGGGCAGGTGAGCCACCCCTCAGTGAGAAATGGTAAATTACTCACTGTAATGACTAAAACGTACTCCTAGTCCATAGTCCCCTTTCCTCCATACTGTATGGGCATCCGTGGCTTGGGACGGGAAATTTAACCTTTATCACCAGAAAAACCTGTTTTCCACTTTAAATTTAGATGAGCATGGGGGCGAGGCCCTGGGAGCATGCGCTCCCCTGACTCCACCCCTCAACGCTACTCCTCAGTCCCCTTTGATGCGTTGACAATATTATGATCGCCTAATGACACTGAGATATTACAGGGGAGGATGGTGGGACGTATGGAGGAAAGGGGACTATGGACTACGAGTACATTAGTCACTACGGCGAGAAACTTATAATTATTCCTACGTCCCGTCCCCTTTCCTCCATACTCTATGGGCGACTACAACTGAATGCAGCCCTGGGGAGGAGGGTTGCCCCTCTAAGAAAATAAGTTCTTCCAAACTGCCTGGCCAAATGCTGCGTCCGACCTGGCGCTGGCATCCAAGCAGTACTATTTGCAAAAGGCTGACGGGGAAGCCCAAATAGCCGCCTTGCTGATTGTCTGCCATGGGATGCGTCTTTGGAAAGTCACAGCCCTGGTCTTGGCTCTGATGTTGTGAGCGTGCATGTTTGCTGGCAAAGCTCTGTTCTGCCCTTTATATGTCTCCTTGTTGGTCATCACCATCCACCTTGCTATGGAAGCCTGGTTTTGGCCCACCAAAAGTGATGAACAAGGCCTCAGTGACAGGAGGAAACGATCTTAGAGAGGAAGGCGGGATGCGTCCTAAGCACCACCTTGTCCCGGTGAAATGTTGTATATGGCTCTGAAGCCACCAGGGCCTGTATTCCGCTGATCTGGCGTGCCGATGTAAGGCCAACCAGTAGGGCAGTCTTGATAGTAACCAGCCTGGTGTCTGCTGATGCCATGGGTTTGAAGGGTTTGTGTGCCAGGGCGGCCAGTACCACGTTAAGATCCCAGACCGGGTGAGGACGTTTGACAGAAGGATTTAATCTGGTCAGACCTGCCAAGTGCCTTTTAACCACCGGATTGGTGGAGGAGAAAATGTCATCTCCGCAGGTCTTGTATGTCCCTATGGCTGTCAGATAAGTACGGCAGGTGTCTACCTGCACACCTGAGTGAGCCAGATGCGCAGAGAAAGATAGCACATCCTCCAGTGAGCATATCTGCGTGTCAATCTTGTTGGTCTTGGCCCAGTGACAGAACCTCGTCCACTTGCTTCTAAATTGACTCCTGGTGGAGACGCTTCTTGCCCTATGATAGCCAGGTTGTCCTGTTACAAGTGTAGATGCTTCAGAGTGATCAGTTCAGGAAACAAACTGCCTGGGCTAACTTCTGCAGAGCGGGGTGAACCACTGTGCCCCCCTGCTGTTATAGTAAGTGGGCTGGACCCAACGGGAGGCATACCGGGAGCTGATCCAACAGTCGGAGCAGTTTCGAGAACCAAGGTCTTAGCGGCCACCACGGGGCTATAAAGATGAGCCGAAGGCTCAGTGACTCCCTGACCTTGCAGATAAACCTGCGAATCAGTGAAGTGGGTGTAAACGCGTATGCGTTCATGTCGTTATGCAGAATCTGCAACGCATCCCCCAGCAATCCCTTATCTTGCCCCAGCCATGAAGCAAACTGGTGGCATCTCCTGTTGCTCATGGTAGAAAATAGGTCTACCAGAAGGTGGCCCCACCTGTTGAAGATCCCCCTGAGGACCTCCTCATTCAACTGCATCTCATAGTTGTCGATGCCCAGCCTGCTGAGCCTGTCCACTTCCAAATTGGTTTTCCCCCGAAGATGGACTGCTGACAAAAAAATGTTGTTCGACAGTGCCCACTCCCAAATGTCGATGGACAGCCTGCAGAGAAGAGGGGACCTGGTACCTCCCTGCTTGTTGATGTAATACACACAGGTGCGGCTGTCTGCCTGGATGCTGATAATGGGGAGGTACGCTTTGAGCGCCGGCCAGATGACCATCATCTCGAGCCAGTTGATGTGTTCCAGCTGCTGCTGTCGTGACCATACTCCATGGACACTGTGGTTATCCAGTGTAGCCTCCCCCCACCTCTCCAGGGATGGTTCTGTGGTAATGGTTATCTCTGGGAAAGGCTGCCTGAACGGCCTCCCCGCTGACAAGTTGGTATCTGCACTCCACCACTCCAGGTCCTGGTGGAGGTGCTCTAGTATGCTGACTAGAGCTGCTTGGGAGCCAGTCTCCAGATTCCAAGAGGCTGAAAAATGTAGCTGTAGCCTCCTCATTTTGAGTCTTGTGTGTGGCACAGCCAGGAGACAAGCTGCCATTATTCCGAGCAGGTGTGGGTACCACCATGCTGAAGTCACTGGTCTGCTGAGAAAATGCATGGTGGCCTTCCCGATTGCTGTGATCTTGTCTGCTGAAGGGAGGATCCTCTCTACCCTTGTATCCCAAATCAGCCCCAGGATTGTTCAGGACTAAGTGGGGAGTAACTGCAATTTCTTGAGGTTGATAGAGAACCCCAGACCGTACAGCATGCGCATGAATGCTGAAGCTGTGTGACATATTGCTTTTGGAGACTCTCCTCGGATAAGCCAGTCATCGAGGTATAGATGAAGGTGGCCGAGTTCATTAACCTTGTAAAGACCATTGGGCTGAGATGAGGACAAAGAGGACCCCCTTGTAGTGAAAATGAAAACCCATGATCCTGAACCTCAGGAAGGAACGATGGGGCTCCCAAATGGGGATGTGCAGGTAAGCATCCTTCAGATCCAGGGGGCACATTCAGTCTCCCCCACACAGAGTCTCCACAATAAGAGCTGGAGTAACCATCTTGAACTTTTGAAGGAGTAGGGAAAGGTTCAAAGAAGAAAGGTTTAGAATAACTCTCAGGCCAGACTAGTTCTTCTGAATGGCAAAGATTCGGGAATAGAAGTCTGTGCCTTTCACCACCAGACTCGTGATGAACGAGCGGATTTCTGCCAAAGTTGTTGCCGTCCCAATATGTGGTAGTGGGGGGAGGATGGAGGAAGCAGAGGAATTGGCAGGTGGAAGCCAGTGGACACTACAGAGAGGATTCATGGGTCTGCAAACCTTGGCTGCCATGAACGGAAGTGCAGGGCAAGCCTGCCCCCTACCGGAGACTCTTGGATCTGGATGACATCATCACAACTTTTTACTCTGTGAGGCTGGTGCCTGGGAAGGGGACTGAAAAAAACCCTTGTGAGAGGATTTGTGCTGCTTGCGCCTGTGCTGGTTAGGAGACCGGTCTGGCTGTCTGGCGCATCGTTCCTGAAAGCCCCTGAAGCCACCGAAGGTACGTGCTCTGTCCGAGCACTGGTGACTCTGGCTATAGACCTTGGACGCTGACTTTGTCAGGATTGACAAGGACTTAGCTGTCTGGGAGCTATCCTTCTTCTTGTCAAGTTCCTCATCCATGGTCGAGTGAAACAAGCCCCCACCTCAAATAGGAGGTCTAGAATGCACTCATGCACATCAGGGTTAAACTTGGTCACCTTGAGCCATGCTCATATCGGTGGCGATCCAGATCGCTCTACCTGCGGAGTCTATGTGAGCGACTGTAGACTCCATTATATCTTGGGCCACAATTTTGGCCTCTGCCAATACCGTCCTGAAGCGCACCTAACTCTTCACAGGGAGCTCTTGGAGGAAGTCTGCAATCTCCCTCCACAGCTTTTGATTCACTGTTGCCTGGCCTGGCGCAGATGGAGTGTGGCATTAGAGTAAATATTTTTGCCCTAGTATTCCAACAGCTTTTCCTCCTTTCCTAGGAGTACTGAGGTTGGTGCAGGACACAAAGACTGTGGCTTGGAATAAAGGATGGCTGCAGCTATAACGGATAAATGGGGTTGAGGGTGCACTATCAGAATGAGCGAGTCCCCTTCCGCCTGCCTATACTTGGCATCCAGGCGTTTATTGGCAGCCTGCACTGAGTGCGGCTTCACCCATCCCTTCTTTGCCAGGGTTTCTACATCCTTTTGCAGAGGGATGCTAGTTCTTGTGGCAGGGTTTCAAAAAAGGTAGCAGGCGCTCCTCTCCAGAAAGAACATGGCATGATAACCTGTTCTGGGATGAGAGTTTGCAGCACACACTTTTTGCTCACTGTACCTTTCACAGATGGAAAATACCCATTTGCATATCAGTCTTTGGCCTGCCCATGAGCAAAAAGCAGATGGCTGCGAACTCTCAAAGTGATTAAGAACCACTGAACCACTGAACATGTTGTAATGCCGTGTTCTTTCGAAATAGGGGCGCTTGTGAAAGTAAGCGTCCCCCATAAGACAGTAACCCCCCTCAGTGAGAGGCAATAAAGGACACACCACAGGAGGGAATGAGACCAGGACCAAGTGCGGGTGAAGTAAAAGGGTTTTTATATAAATTGGTATAGGGCATGCAAAGGACTCTGCAAGCTCAAAGAGCGCTATGTCTGACAATAGCAAAGACAGTCATATTTATTACAAAAATACGTCATGCATCCTGTAAGCTATAGGGGGCACATAGTCTCAGGGATTGGGTGGCGTTGACTAAACTATAGGCGATGTATCGAAGAGCTGCTCCAGGATTGGTGGACATCTGCGTGGTGCCAACGTGGGGTGGACGGGTCAGCTGGGCTCATCGGGGTGGAGCTGCCAGGCCGGACGCGGTCTGTGTCTGTCGATGATTGGTGGCTGCACTAACACTTTGCCCCTGTGGCCACACACACACTCATCACTTTATACAATTCCAGTTGTCCTGCAAATCCTACAATACGTTAATCTAAGGTCAAGTGGGAGACAGGAAAGACAGCATGCAATGTGAAGCTTCACCAATACATCAGTGTACAATTACTCTTGACCTAATGACCCGGTCTCATTAGTCCAGGTGTCTTGTCAGAGGGCACGGGGTAAGGTGCCTTGTCATTCTATTCTGTTAGATGTGGTGAGGGATTGTTTTACGACATGTTAGTACAGGGGTGAATAACTGTCTCTATGGCCCGTTAACTTGGGGTGAACTGGAGTAGTATTGGATCAGTAAGGGCATATATCTGGCCCCTCAAAGACGGTGGGACTTAGGAACAGGTAGCACATAATTCACTTGGCCAAGCCATGGCGGCCTCTGACATGGGGGAGGTAAATACTTGAAGCGGGTCCAGCAGAAATGTGGGGAGACGAGGCTGTGCTGTTCGAACACCAGCAAGCACTGGCGGGCCTTGGCGGGAGGAGGGAGAGATGGCCTTGTAACTCCAAGCGATTCTCTATTCACTGGGCTGCACAATATACCATAAGAGGGGACAGATGCTAAAGTTAGTAGCATTAGGATGATTATATATTTCTATCGTTTACAAATTCGTATATTTCTTCATTCATAACAATGGAGGTTGGCAGTAGCACACGCGATACATAATGTTAATTGAACACATACGGATAATTCATAGGACAGACAGACGAATAACAAACGTGAGGTAGCGTCAGGTTGGGTTGTGTACTCAGGAGCATGGAAGCAATATGTTTGTTTACATTTTCGTTTATAGCAAAATCTAGCTCAACACCCTTGAGGACCGTCATACACTTTTAAACGTGTTTCACTACATTATACACAAGCATTCTATGTATTGCTTTTCGCTTTATCCTTTGTACATTAGCAGCAATCATTAGTTAGCACAAGGTGGGATCTATCGAGAGCTTACATTAAACCTTCAGGGCACATGGAGTCTTGTGGCGGGAGGGGGTCATCCTCGCTTTAATAACTTTATAAGTTTTATCCCTTTCCAACACCCATTTTAGCATTTGCAAACAACCCTGTGAACCGTTGGGGTTTGGTATGTGTAGTTAGCACTTCATCTGGGGGATCTGGGCAGGGGTTCATGGAGAGAGGTCATGGACACCATATATTTTAAATGTTGGGGGTTAGATGCAGGGTCGGGGCTTGTTTGATTGGGATGGTTCTTGTTATTTTCCATACTCCGGCTACAAGTCAGGTCACTTCTAGGGCAGTGATGTACTGTGGAAGGTAAACGATACAGTGTTTGTTCTGATACTTGTTCGTGTCTGGTTTCTCGGGAGAACGGGCCTTCAGCGGATCTGCCATGGGGTGGAGGCACGGGGTAAGTGCGAGGCTCTCTGTGCGCGGTCAGCGGGGGCCAAGCTGCAGCTTTGGCCCGCAGGCTATTCCGCTTGGGTACGGGTCAGTATATCTAAAATGGAGTCTTGGCATCTACAAAATGGTGTCTATGTTGTGTTATACCACAGATCGTGTGGCCTCACGCGTCGATCAGCAGCCGTCCTGCCTCCCAGGCCCAAGTGCATGGGGGGCCGCCGACGAGTCATGAGCCTCACGTAGGTGGGCAATGTGGGGGAGGGGGGACTACAGCCCTATCCTCCCATACACCTGCTACCTTTTTTGTATTCTTGTGGCGGGGTGAATGGGCGTCATCTCAGCCAGGACCCTGCCTCAGGTTGCTCAACTTGTGGCTGCTGAATCCCCAGGTATTCTGCTACCCTCACTAGCCTCCCGTGGAAAGTCTTAACCTGGTCTTCCTCCTCGTCCGTTTCGCCCGCTGTGTCTTGCAGGTCGGGAGTTGTCGGATGCGTGCTGGGCGCGGGCAGATGTGGCGTGCTGACTGGCAGTGCCGGGGGCTGCTGAGGAGGAAGTGCTGGAGCAGAGCCTGCGTGACTGGTGTGATTGCGGGAACCAAGGGCTGAACCGGTACTGTGGCTTGCAACACGGTAAGAGCCTGAGGTGATGCCAGGGGTAGCATGTCTTTGGCCACCCCTCTGAGGATGGTGCCCATCTGCTGTGATTTCATGAAGGTAAGGAACTTTTGGAATAACCTATCCTCACATGCAGGGGAAAGGCCTGGAGGCGTGGGATCCGAACCCTGTGGTAGCTGAGGACTTGGCGATGCTTGCCGGACCCCACTGGGAGCTGCGTACCTCCCTTGTGAAGATGCAGTTTGGTATGACGTGGACCAGGTCACCAGAGTGGTCCAATCTCACCTAGATGTGTGTTCCCATGCCTGCTCTCCAGAAGGAGGTGGCTCCGGGCGAGCCACCATCTTATCTGGCCTGGCAGCCATTTTGTTATGCCCAGTGCCATGTGCTTGCTGCGTGGTGCTAAGAGCCGGACCCAGTCTCCACCTGTATGCTTAGAAGCGAAGGCTCAGACCTACCCTACACCTCAGGTAGAGACCTGGGAGGCAGAGCGCCCTCAGCCATGACGCTAGTAGTGCTGCGTGTAAGCGCACCCTCGGGTACGAGCCCGGTAGTAGAGGAAAAGCCCCTCGTGATGTCCCCAGTACAAGAGCCTTGCGGCCCCTCAGAGGTGGGACCGGGAGAGTCTTGCGACCCCTAGGCCTGTTGGCCGGTAGCTCAGGGAGCCTCAGTCTCTTTGCTGGTCTTAGGACTCTTCCCACTCAGGCACTTCCTTGGGAAGGAATCACCCTTGTGGGGTGCGGAGGAGAACAGGGCACCTACCTTGGGCCTGGTCGTCCTCCTCACGTAAGTCTTGAGGTCCTCTGGAGATGATCTCTTGAAAAGCTCGCTCCACCTGGCCAAGCAATTCTTGTGAGCTTGTGGGGTCAATGTGTCACACGCAGAACAGCCGATCAAGCCGTGGTTGGGGCCAAAGCATCGGAGGCAGAGCGCGTGGGGAAGGAACCCTCGTAGGTCAGAAACCTGCTAAAATCCGCTGTTGTCGACATGTGCTGGGGAGGAGCGTGGAACCAGAGGACAGAGGGCCTCATTACAAGTATGGCGGTAAGGCAACAATGGCGCTGGTATCGCTACCGGCACCGCTGCTACCGTACCACCTGTTAGGCAGACTCCTGTGCCGTGCCCTTAGGGACCACTACACACAATTAAGACTACAGGTGGCAATACAAGTTTTACCTTTGGTACAAGCCTGTACTACTATGTCAGAGTGGTAGCAGTGGCGGAGCAGCCAGGCCTATCTCAAGAGTATATGAGCAGTAGCAGAGATTACACAAAGGGACCACAATTACTGTGACTCAAGCAAACACTGACTCAAGGTTTCAGGTAGAAAAATATAAGTACATTTATTTTTAAACCATCTGTTGTAAACACAACACTTCTATTAGATTAAAACCACATGAAAAATATACTACAACTAACCAATTCACTTTGTACAGTAAGTCTCAAGGTAAGTACCCTGTGTTTGAATGGACCGGTGTTACGAACAAAACATGTTACCGCGAATACGATTGCGATCACTTTTAGACAGTTCGGTCTAATAACTAAACGCGTATCCGTGACATGAAATGCTACCGGGGTAAAAACACACTTAGCACCTGAGATACCCAGAGGGAGTTGGAGGCAAAAATCACAGGCAATATTTTGGTTAGGCAGACAGAATCGAGAAACACTCAGAGACAGGAGTTCAAGAGTCAAAGCGCCGGAGCCAGGGTCAAGTGACACCGGGGACCTGTTGCCGAAGATCACACAGTCAGACAGTTCACGATTCAACGTAGCCAAGAGTACTTTGATATTGTCAATGTTCGGAAGCAAAAGTTATAAAAAGGAGGGAAGACAAGGGCAAACCTTGGAGATGAAGAAAAGGGGTTCACCCTGTTTCCTCAAGCAGAACAGCTGGTGCCCTGGCAGTTGTTCCTGTTGGTGTCCCGCAGACCCACGGTTCCTGGAGCTTCGAGGTGAAGGAGGACGTCTGAAGGGGGTCTGCACCACACAGGGATGAAGCCAGCAGCAGCAACAATGAATAGAAGGTGCACTCCTTAAAAACAGGAGAGGTTCTTCAGGTGGCCATCCGGACCACTACAGCAGTGTGCAGCGATTTCGATCACAAAGGCGACCTCTGGCTGAAGAAGATGAGCTGGCTATCCCCACCAGGCTCAAGGGAAGAAGTCTCCGGACTGGATCTTCTCTAGTCGTCGAAGGGTAGATAGCTCAGGACTGAAGCAGGGCTTCACCGGCACGGGGTAGTTGCAGCAGTCGTCGTTCTCTCCGCTTCTCCTTGGTTCCTTGTAGTTCCAGTGACCACTCTGACTTCTAGCCCAAGAGACCTGCCTTTTATGCGCAAAACCCCCATTCACACAACCTGGCTGTCAATCACCCAGCAGGGGGGTTGTCCAGCCGGGACAACCACCTCAGCCAATCATGGCAAAGTGCGACTTGGGTGTTCCTAGGATACCCTGGATACCCTGTGCAGGGGGTGACTACACCCCTCCCTCACATTCAGCCCACCGAGACACCCAGGCGCCTGGTGGAGGGCTTCTGGGCAGAAGCCCGCCAAAAGACAGTGAACAAAGAAGGCAAACCTAGTTTGCCGCGCAAAGTAAAACACAAGAAGGACTTTAACAAAAAGAAATGGCAAATAAACCCAACCGGAGCTAAAAGAAAGACAATTTGGTCAAGCGGGTTTATGTTTGAGGCTAATATAATAGCCTAAAACAATACCACGTTTATCTAATATAATCACAGTAGAAAAGTTAGTTAATAACGGTACCGGTGCTACCACCATCCACATTCCCATTGAGCCCTGTAGGGCTCAATGGGAATGGGGATGTACCGGGTCTGGCACCCGCGAAAAGGCAATTACCGGGTCCGGCTGGGCCGGAATAGCCCGGTAATTGCCCATTCACGGGTGCCATACCCGGATGCAAGTTTGGTAAAACCGGCAAGGCTACCTCCAACCTCGTAATGAGGCCCAGAGTCTTCTCTGAGAATTTCTAGGACAAAACATAGAGAGAAGAAGGGAATAGTTTCTTACCTGTAACTCCATTTCTCCAGCATTGGTATCTTTCATGGATTCACATGCTTAGAATATTCCCCGTCGACAGACTGGGAACCCTCGGTAAGCTTATAAAGCCGTTTCCCATAGGAAAACGTTCAACCCTTTTGTGTCCTATCTATGTCGTTTTGGACCGCACACGCACATCCCACTAGGACGTAGTGGTATAAATGCCCCGCCCCCGCGGCTCCCTTCAGATTTTGACCCCTCCAAAGTGGATCGGGGTGAAACAAGAACTACAAGATGATTGCATTTAGGGGAGGCCAGATGGCGCATGTGAATCCATGAAAGATACCAATGCTGGAGAAATGGAGTTACAGGTAAGAAATATTCCCTTCTCCAGCATTGGATCTTTCATGGATTCACATGCTTAGAATAGAATGCACAGCAGTGAACTTGAAACAATGGAGGAGGTGTGAATGCAATCCAGCACCCACCCCATCCTGCAAAAGGCGAATCACAATCACATAAGATTCGAAATTAACAACGTGCCACAGTACTGCACCGAGTAATATTCATATAAGCCATAAAAGCATACATAAAGCACACGCGTTTACATCTATACGTATATTTGTACATATATATATGCATATAAAAATACATATCCAAACCAGCATAGACCCTTTTCGAAGAAAAGGGCTTACCTTACTGAAAAAGATGTCGAAAGACTGCTTGTCCCATTTGTATCTCGTCCGCATGCTGTCGTTCGTAGGCAGTAGTGGCGGGTGAATGTATGGGGCACTGACCATGCTGCCGCCCTGCAAATGTCTGTCAGTGGCACCCCCGCCCACAACGCCGTCGATGACGAAGTCGCCCTGGTCGAGTGAGCTCTTGGACGTCCTTGTAGCGGTTTCCCCGCTTTTGAGTGACAGAAGACAATCATTGACGAGACCCATCGGGCCAGTCCTTGTTTTGAAATTGCCTTCCCCTTTGCCGAAGGCCCATATGCAATTAAGAGTTGCTGCGTAGGTCGAAGTTGTTGAGTTCGATGAAGGTAAAATTTTAGAGCTCTCTTGACATCCAGGGTATGCAAGACCTTTTCCGCAGCTGATGAGGGAGTCGTGAAGAAGGTGGGCAGGACAATGGATGAATGTTTATGATAAGTTGTAGGAACTTTCGGGATGAAACGAGGACTTGTTGACAAGATCACTTTGCCTTTGAAAAATCTGAGATATGGAGGGTCTATGACCAATGCTTGCAACTCTGAGATCCGTCTAGCCGATGTTATAGCTATTAGAAAAGCCACTTTCCATGATAAAAGCTCCACGTCGGGCGGAAAACGCTTAACCGGGGGAAACGTCCGGAACAAACCTCTCATGAAGTGCTTCACTAACCTGTCGCTAAACAAGGGCGTTGTTTTCCTCCCTCTTATGAACCTAGAGATGGCCGGCAGGTGAACCTTTAGTGATGAAAAGGACAATCCACTCTTCGCCAAATGTAGTAGATACGGAAGAAGCTGTTCCAGAGTAACCCCCAGAGGTTCCACTCCTGCCTTGACACCACGTACAGAATCTTCTCCACTTCCACCTATAGGACTTGTTGGTGGACGGGGCCCACGCAGCCTGTAATATCTTCCGACAGTCCGAGGGAATGTTCAAGGCACCACATTCTGAAAAAGTCAGGAGCCAAGCTGTGAGGTTGCGACTGCTCGGATTGTGATGCCACACCGTTCCTTCGTCCCGGGACAAGAGGTTGGGTACCTTCGGGAACGTTATCGGGTGATCCGCTGACAGGTGAAGCAGGTCGGAAAACCATGGCTGCCTCGGCCAACACGGCGCTACCAGGATGACTCGGCACCTGTACCTGCATATCCACTGCAGAGTTCTCCGTATCAGAGGAAGCGGAGGGAAGGCGTAGAGGAACTTGCCTGTCCACGGGAAGGAAAACGCTTCTGCCACCGAATCTTTCTGTGGCCACCTGGTGGCGTACATCTCGCACTTCTTGTTCGCTTTCGTGGCGAAGAGATCCAGCAGAGGCCACCCCCATTTCTCGAAGACCTTCGGCAATTGATCGGTGTCTATTTCTCACTCGTGAATCTGGTCCATATTTCTGCTGAGCGAGTCCA
Organism: Ambystoma mexicanum; assembly: GCF_040938575.1. Taxonomy (NCBI): domain Eukaryota; kingdom Metazoa; phylum Chordata; class Amphibia; order Caudata; family Ambystomatidae; genus Ambystoma; species Ambystoma mexicanum. The sequence continues at coordinate 964,135,208 of NC_090928.1, read as the reverse complement.
CCTGCTCGTTCCTTACTCCTGGAAGGTGATGAGCTACGATGGATATATCGTGTTTTAGAGCCCAGTGCCACACCTTCTGAGCCTCGATGGAAAGGGTTCTGGATCGCGTGCCGCCTTGCTTCCTTAAGTAAAACATTGCTGTGGTATTGTCCGTCAAAACTCTCACTGTGGATCCCCTGATGTGAGGCAGGAACGCCCTCAGGGCCTAGCGGACCGCTCTCAATTCCAGAACGCTGATGAGCAGGAGAGATTCCTTCTGAGACCAATGGCCTTGTGTCTGCAGAGTGCCCATGTGCGCTCCCCAGCCAGTTAGGGACGCGTCCGTCACCACGGTGAACCGGAACACCGGCTCATGTAGGGGTACTCCCTTGGAAATATTTTGAACTCTCTGCCACCACCGAAGAGTTAATAGGAGCTCGTCGTCGTCGACGGTCAGCCTGTCTGACCAGAGGCCCTGAGCCTGCGTCCAACGATCCGCCAAAAACTGTTGCACTGGCCTCATGGAAAGGCGGCAGTTGGGCACCAGAGGAATGCAGGACGCCATAGCCCCCAGGATTGATGTATATTTTCTCACCGACAGTCTGGAATTGATTTTCAACTGACTTGCCAATCGACTGAGCCTGGTGATCCTGTCGAGGGATGGTCTGACTAACCCCAACTGGGTCTCGACGTGTGCACCCAGAAACACCAAGCTTCTTGACAGCATTAACGAGAATTTTTCGAAGTTTATCGCAAACCCCAACCGTTGCAAGAGGCTCATGGTGTCCTGTAGACTCCTGTGCGTCGACGCCGGGGAGGACCCCCTCACCAACCAGTCGTCGAGATACGGGTATACATGGTGGCCTTGCCTTCTCAGCCAGGCTGCCACCGGAGCCAAGCATTTTGGGAACGTTCTGGGGGAAGATTTCAGTCCAAAGGGAAGAACTGTGAACTGGTAGTGAGTCCGCTCTACCACAAACCTTAGGTACTTCTTGTGTCACCGACACATCGGTATGTGGAAGTACGTGTCCTGCAGGTCCAGAGACGCCAGAAAATCCCCTTCTTGAACTGACCTGATCACCTCCTGGAGCGTGAGCATCTTGAACTTTATATTTTTCAACGACTTGTTTAGCTCGCGCAGGTCTAGGATGGGACACCACTTTCCATTTGGCTTTTTCACCACAAAGTATCGGGAATAAACCCTGTGACCCCTTTGTGACGACCGGACTAGTTCTATAGCCCCTTTTTGTAGCATAAGTGCTACTTCCTGCAGCAACACGCTCAGGTGGGATTGAGCTACACACGCCGGTGGAATATGAGGAGGGTTGCTCTTGAATTGCAGGGAATGTCCCTATTTTACTGTGTCCAACACCCATTGATCTGTTGTTATTAGCTCCTATTCATTGATGTAACATGATACTCTGCCCCCCAGAACGTTCCGATGCCCGTCATTGCTGGTCCTTGCTCTGCTTATCCCTCGTCGACGACGAGTAACCTGCTCTCTTCTTGGGGGCCTGGTAGTCCCGGCGACGTTTAGCCACTTGCGAAGCTCGCCTGTAACCCTGAGAGGAATATGCTGGCCTACCGAAGGGTCGGTCCCTCGATGCTGAGAATCTGGAATTCCCCGATGCTCCTCTGAAGGGACGAAAAGACCGGAAACTCTGACCACTCTGGAGGGCCCCCAAGGAACGCGCCGTGTCCGAGTCCTCCTTCATGCCCTTCAGGGCTTCGTCGACCTTCTCGCCGAAGAGGAGGTCTCCTTCAAAAGGCATATCCATTACCTTGTACTGCACCTCCGGTCGGAAGTTGGTGCATTTTACCCATGCTTGCCGTCGGAGAACTACGCCGTTGTTCACCTGCTTAAACCCCGACTCCGAAAGGTCTACTGCGATGTTTATGGCATGATTTGAAGCCTCCTCACCTTCCCTGACCAGCAACATAGCTGCTTTGCGATGTTCATCCGGAAGGTGTTCCAGTATAGGAGCCAACCAATGCCAGTCGTATCTAGCAACTATGGCGAGAGAATTGGCCGCCTTCACTGTGGTAGCACCTACCAACAGGACTTTTTTGCCGAAAGCATCCTGGCGTCTGGCATCACTTTCCGGGGGGGTCGTACACTTGTATTGAGCCCTTGCTTTTCTCGCCGCCGCCGCCGATACCACAGAGTCAGGTGTTGGTTGTGAGGAAAGGCACTTGGGAGTATAGTCCGGGGCTTTGAATTTTTTCTCTAGGCGACCCTTCATCGCTGGCTCTGTGAAAGGGTGACGCATGGTTTGAAGACCTTCCTTCCACACATGATCCAGGATGAGGCACTGAAAACACTGACCTTCTCATTTTCCCCATGTGGTCGAAAAGAAAACAGTCCTTCTTTTCTTCTTCTTGGGCCAGCCCGAATTCCGTGCAAGCCCTGGCCATCATGTTGTGAAATGACCCGATATCGTCTGGGGGAGACGGCTGAGCCGGCCTCCTCGGGGTTTCCAATTCAGCATCGGACTCCCAGGTCGGATCCCTGGAGGGGGAAAGGGAGACCACTGATGACGCTCTGCTGCCTGATTCTGAATCCAACAGTTCCCCTTCCTCGCGGCGTGGGGCCAAGAGATTTGCTTCCGGAGGCCCTGCCACGGGGGTTGAAGGTGGTGGGCGGCGAGACGGGCCCGGGTCGTTGACGACCGACCTGGCCGGAGTTGTTCGAGGCAATCTGTCATCCAGTGTCCTCAGCAGCGTTTGCAGCGTGGACAAGACCTCCAATGATAAAATTGATTGGGGATTGAGCAGAAGGCAGAACCCGGAATGCTCCCGGAGTGAGGCGTGGCAACTTGTAACCCCAGGTCTGCAGGGGCAGCTATTCTCTCACCCTCGTCTCCCGAGGACACCGACAAGGCCTCTTGCTGTAGAAGTGCCTCTGGCAAAATTGGGTCGTAGACTTCTGGACGCCAGGCCTCTTGCGGGATTTCCATCGACGAAGCGATAGTCGGCCCCGTCGTCGACATCGTCATCGTCTGCGGTCCAGGAACGGTTGATGTCAACTGCGTCAGCGGCAGAGAAGTAGTTGACGACTGCCCTACCGTCGACGACGGTGGTGGTCGTGCAGGCTTATGCGTTGCTCCCGCCTTTTCTGAACTCGACCTGCGTTTCTCTGCCTCTCGACTCAAGGTCGATCTATGACGATCGCCCAAGGAGGATTTAGATTTTTCTTTGTCTTTCCTCGCGAACATGACGACGAAGAGGCCTTCTTCGAAGAAGATTCCCTGGAATGGCCTACCGACGATTCCTTGTCCACCAGTCGCAATTTCTTTACCGGGGGTTCTGACGACGATGAGCGGCGCAGGGCCCCTGAAGATTTTGACACTGAGGCCGCGCTGCGTGTGGGACCCACCTCCGAAGGCGGGTATGCCCCCGCTCCGTCGTTCAACCATGCGACAAGTCTGTGACTCCAATCCTTAAGAGTCTTCTGGGAGAAGCCCTTACATATGTCGCACTTGTCAGCCGAGTGATGAGGGTGCAGACAGTATATGCAGTCCATATGTCCGTCCCCCTCGTACACCTTCTTTAGTCCGCACGTAGCACACGGGCGGAAAAGTGCTTTTCTTGACATTAGGAGAAAAACCGCAACAGCACAACCTAACCAAGTAGAAATTACATGAGGTGTTCCCACTTTGGAGACGGTTGAAATCTGAAGGGAGCCGCGGGGGCGGGGCATTTATACCACTACGTCCTAGAGGGGCGTGCGTGGCCCAAAACGACATAGATAGGACACAAAAGTGTTGAACGTTTTCCTATGGGAAACGGCTTTATAAGCTTACCGAGGGTTCCCAGTCTGTCGATGGGGAATATTCTAAGCATGTGAATCCATGAAAGATCCAATGCTGGAGAAAAACAAACATCTTTTGGGGAAGAGCGCATGGAATTACAAGGCCAGAGGCCTAACCCAGGAGCATTGGTGAAGCAGTCCGTTCACGTCAATGTGGAAAAGAGGACTGAGGAGTGGCGATGGGGGGGCAGAGTCAGGGGAGCGCATGCTCCCAGGGCCGCACCCCTGTGCGCATCTAAATTTAAAGGGAAAGACACGTTTTTCTGGTGAAAAAGGTTCAGTTTCCCTTCCCTAGCGAAGGACGCCCATATAGTGTGGAGGAAAGGGGACGGGACAGAGGAGTAGTAAGCGCTGAGGTACTCCAGTCAAACGTCTATGGGGCTGGACCACCTTTGTCCCATCAGTGAGTTTAACTTACCATATGAATATACAACAGATTGGTGGGTGAGTGCAACATTTTAAATGGATAACGAAACCCAGTGTGTCTGGGTAGGCTGCATGACTTTGTAACCTGGGACTCACGTATATTTGATTGTTGGTTTGTGATCCCTGAAGATCTTGAGGCTTTAGGAGTAATAAATAAACCTTGGTTGCATTTGGCCGGGCTGTGGGAGCATTTGACCATTGCGATAGATTTTTGGATTTTCATATCAACCTTTAAACCCCTCAAAACCCTGAGCTTTTCTGTTGTCATTCTTGTATTGACATTAAGAAGGACATTGACAGAAATACCATTGCTCAATAACATCACTGATAACCGCATGAGCAAATCAAAATATGTGCTAAGGAGCCAAGGAGCATTAAAAATATTCGACCTGGGGAGGGAAGAGGGGGCCTCCGGCCCGGATATAATTCCAGGAATGTAACTGGCTGCAGTAACACCAGTACTCTCTCAGAAGCCAGCTTTGCTTGCTTTCAGGAAAAAAAACAGGAAAAAACAAGAGGCCGAACACAAGATGAAATGGTAAGCGTCATCCAAGCAGGTCTGGTAGGAGCCACATATGCCTATTCGCGAATGGTTAAAACGAAGGAAAAGATCAAACATCTAAATCAGGCGTTCATGACCCCGATGACAGGTCAAAAAATAACAGAATTCTTCCCCACATGAGGGATGAGCACAGAAATTAGACACGTTCCACCTATTCTAAAAGTCACGACTGAGGAAGGTATAAATGACTAAAGCATTTTGGGTGCAACTGAAGGTATGTTGGCATGTTCTCCAGCAAATAATGAATACTTTACCATTTATTTTTCAAATACATTTTATTGGTGAATTCGCACAAATAGAGCATACCTTACTGGCATTTCACATACATGAAGAACATTCACCTTACAGTTCTTCTATTTATTCCCGTCCCCCAACAACAACCACTAACTCGCCCTCCTGCTCACTGCCCCCTCCTCCCCCGTCCCACCTTGAGTCACAAACGGCCCTGGGGTGGGGGCCACGCCGGCAATTTAGTTGGGGCCTGTGCTTCAAACTCCTTTAGTCAATTGTTCCGCCCTTTATGTAGAATCTTTTTTGTCCATGCACACTTATGGAAGCCACCTCTCCACTTCATGGTCTTGGTTGTGGGTCTCCATCACTTTCCATTCACACTCTCCCTTGCATTCAGCCCAGTCCAGCCCTCCCCACTTCTCTCCCCATCATGTGCATACATTGTACCTTGTTCATTCACTCCCCCTTCGTTCGTGGACAATCTCCGGGGACCCTTCCCTAGAGTTCACCTGTGACCTTTCTGGGTCATACTTCTTCAGAAAGGCCGCCCATCCCATTTCCCTTGATGGGGTCAGGTCATGTATTTGTCTGGTCAGCTGCTCCATTCTATACAAGTCCAGGGCCTTCCCAGCCCACTGTCTTTCACTTGGAAGCCCCTCTCTCTTCCAGCCCCCCGCCAGGCAGGCCCTAGCCGCTAACAGCAAGTAGTGGGGCATGTGCGGAAGCTTTACCCAGTCTCCTTCTATCTTCTCCATCCCAAACAACACCAATATAGGGTCTGGGTCTCTATCCACCCCCTCTAGGTCCTTTATCTACCCCAGGATCTCCTTCCAGTACTTCTGTACTTTCACACATCCCCACCACATATGCTAGTAGTCTGCCTTTTGTCTGCATCTTCTCCAGCAGTGGCGATCCGCCCCTAGATACATCTTTGATATCATAACCAGGTCCCACTGCCACCTATATAAAAGCTTGCGCCCATGCAATTTGTATTGGCAGGCCACCGAGATGCGGTGTGTGCTCACACATAACCTCCTCCACTGGTCTGCCTCCAATTCCATTCCCATATCTTGTTCCCATCTCCTCCTAAATGTGTCGATTTCCCCTCCCTGTGGCCCCAGCAGGGCCTGGTACAGCTTGGATATTAGGCCTCTTGTACCCCTCTCTGTATTCAGTGTTCTCTCTGTGCCCGTCAGTTCCCTTTGCAATCATTCCTTCCATTCCTCTGCCATTAGTACCCCTTTTAGATGCAAGTATTTGAATGCCAAGATTCTTCCTATCCCCAGGGCCTCCTCCAACTCTCTCAGGCCTATGAATTCATCTTTCTTTAGGACCTGTCCTATTCTCGCCAGCCCTGCCCCGAACCAATCCTGGAACCTCTTGTGACCGGGTATGCGGTCTCGTATAGGGTGGGCCCATATGTGACTTAGTGGTGAGGGCCATGTAGTGACACCCACCATTTCCTTCTTAACCCTCCATAACTTCCAAAGGGGGACAAATATCCTGTGCGTTGTTATCCTTCTGGGGCTGTTGTCACCGGTGCCCAGAGCCAATCTCCCAGGGTGACCGGATGAATAAGTGGTTCTCTATACCCACCCACTCTTTCTCTTCGTCCATTCTTAGGTGGGGAATCAGGGCTCTGAATTGAGACGCACTGTAGTAAGTCTGCATATCAGGTAAACCCACCCCTCCCTTTTCGTTAGGCTGCACTAGTATTCTATACGCCACTCTCTTTCTTCCCCTGCCATCGGAACTTTACTATTCTTCTTTTTAGTACTGTAAAATGCAAGTCTGGCAGCTCTATGAGGAGCGCCTGACATAGATACAGCACTCTAGGGAGAAGCACATTTTTTATTGCATTCAACCTTCCTAGCCAGGAATAACCAAGTTACTTACCGTAGTGACTACCTTACTTCTAGTCCATAGCCCCCTTTCCTCCATACTTGCGGAATATTCTGTCCTTCGGGACGGGACCAGAGCACTTTTGTCAAAAAAGCATAAAAAATGAAAATGTTTGTCCTTCTATTTTTATGCGGGATACTGCATGTGGCCGTAACCCCGCCCTCCTGAGCTTCGCCCCGTGCATCGCCCTTCAGTCCTTTTCTATCGCCAGGTTTGCGACCATTTAAGCAATAATAGCAGATACTTATAAGAGGGGATGGTGGGTGGCTGTATGGAGGAAAGGGGACTATGGACTTGGAGTAAGGTAGTCACTACGGTGAGTAACTTTGTTATACTCCTACATCCCGTCCCCTTTCCTCCATACTTCTGGGAGATTCCCAAGCACACCTCACAGGTAATATGGGCGGATGGAAACTCTTTACTAAAAAAGGTTCTTAAGAACAGCCTGGCCGAACTGGGCATCGGCCCTGGAGCTCAGGTCCAAGCAGTAATGTTTACAAAAAACTGATGGGGAAGCCCACGTAGCCGCCTTGGCAATGGTTTTCCAGGGAACATACCTTTGGAAGGCAACAGCAGCTGCTTTGTCACATACAAGATGGGCATGAATGCTCTTCGGAGGTTGAAGGCCCTGAATGGTATATGCTTCCGAAATGCAGGAGGCAATCCATCGGGAGATAGTAGCCTTTGAAGCAGGTTTCCCTTTCGGGTCTCCGAAGGTAACAAAGAGTTGGGAGGAGCCTCTGAGTTCACTCGTTCTGTCGAGATAGAACTTCAGGGCTCGTCTGACATCTAAGTTTGATTGATATTTTATTTCTATTGCGCTCATACACAAGTGTTTCAAAAGTTGTGTAAGACTCTCTCGGCATCTGAGGCCGGATTCGGAAAAAAGACAGGTAATGAGATAGATTGATTCAAATGAAAATCAGTAACCACTTTAGGCAGGAAAGAAGGATGAGTGCGGAACACAACCTTATCCTTATGGAAGGTGAGGAACGGATGTTTAACAGACAAAGCTTGAAGCTCACTTACTCGCCTTGCCAATGTCACTGCGATCAAAAATGCACCCAGAAAGGTATTTGGGATCAGTAGTGGCCATAGGTTCAAATGTTTTATGGCATAAGGCGGTGAGTACCACATTCAAATCCCATTTGGGATGAGGATTGAGTACTAGTGGAAAAAGATGTAATAGAACTGCAAAATGCCTTTTAATGACTGGATTTGTCAATGAAAAGGAACAGCTGTCAGTGGACAGGTAGGCGGCCATATCCGACAAGTAAGTCCTGCAGGACAAGACATAGATGCCCGAAGCTGCCAGATGAGATATGAACGAAAGAACAGTGTCAATTGTTGCATGTCTGGGGTCTAGCTGCATAGCTAAACACCAATGTCAAAACCGGAGCCACTTGCTCCTATACTGAGAACTCGTGGAAGGTTTCCTGGCCGCTTGGATAATGTGCATGTTGTCCTCAGACAAGTTCAATTGCGCTACGGATTTGAAGTCAGGCACCAGGCAGCCGAGCTGAATGATTGTGGGGAGGGGTGCCACATCGAATGATCGCACTGGTGAAGCAGGTCGGGAATCAACGGCAGTCTGATCGGAGGAAGAATCAACAGATGCTGAAGTTCCGAGAACCAGAACCTGGCTGGCCACCAAGGAGCTATGAACAGGAGAATGCAATCCGATGTATTCCTGAGCTTGCAGAGTGACCGTTGAATCAGAGGCAGTGGTGGGAAAGCATAGGCCTTCAAGTTGTGCCACGGAATCTTGAGAGCGTCCCCTAGGGAGGAGACCCAGAGACCGTTCCTGGAAGCAGTTTCCAGTTTGTAAAAGTCACTAAAAGGTCCCCTTCTGGAGTGCCCCATTGGTGAAAAATGGCAGAGAGAACCTCTGTGTTCAGTTCCCACTCGTAGCTGGCTGCGGTCTGGCAGATGAGTGAGTCTGCAGTTACATTGATGCGGCCCGGACTGTGTACAGCCAGCAGGCAAATGTTGTGCTGAATGGCCCTTTCCCAAATTTGAATGGCAAGTTCCACAAGAGGAGGTGACTTGGTGCCACTCTGCATGTTGATATAAAACATTGCCACAGAGTTGTCCATGCGGATACGTACCACCTTGCTCATGATGGACGGCTGAAAAGTTTTTAGTTCCAGAAAAACAGCCAGGAGTTCCAGATAATTGATATGAAACTGCCTATCCTGAAGTGTCCATAGATCGAAAAACTGGAGATGATCCAGCGTTGCACCGCATCCCAGAAGGGAGGAGTCCGTGGTAATCGTCACTTGTGGGTAGGACTCCTGAAAGGAGGTCCCCACAGAAAGATTGTTAGTTGAAGACCACCATAGCAGATCCGTCGTCATGCAGGATGGAACTGGGATCATCTTGGAATCCGAGTCCAAAGCCTGACACCAAGAGCTCCGAAGAGGCAGCTGAGTATGCCTCATTTTCATACGTGCAAGTGGAAGAGCAAGCACACACAAAGCCATGAGGCCCAGAAGTCTTTGAAACCACCAAGCTGTCATGTGCACTGACTGGAGGAAAAGCTGACATGTGGCGGATAGATCCGCAATCCTGTCCGCCGTTAAGTACACCCTGGAATCGATTGTATTCCAACGGAAACCCAGGAAAATCAGGTCTTGGGAGACCGTCATGGAATATTCCTGCCAGTACACCGACAACCCGAGATGCAACAGGAGCTGGAGGCGAGACTGGAGATTGCTCGAAGCCATCTGTGGAAAAGGGCTGCGTAGGAACCAGTCATCCAAATACAGATATACATGAACACCCTGTTGTCGAAGGAAAGCTGCGATGACCGACATCATCTTCGTAAAGACACACAGCGCCGAGCTGAGACCAAACGGGGGCACACAGAACTGGAAATGTTCTCCTTCCAGAGAGAACCACAGATATTTACGATGCGGCCTCCATATCAGGATGTGCATATACGCGTCCTGAAGGTCCACTACACTGAGCCAGTCGCCCTACCGAAGAGAGGACTTTATTTGGCAGGGCATGATCATCTTGAATTTCTCTTGGGGAAGAGAAAGATTGAACTGGGAAAGATAGAGGAAGGGGCGCGGGCCAGCCAGGTTGGGTTTGGGCACTGAACAGATGAGAGTAGAAGCTCTCCCCTTGCTCCCCAAGGAGAACAGGTTCCACCGCCCTGAGGTCTAGAAGTTTCTGTACCTCGGCTCTGAGGGAGGGTGTCCTGGTCTGTTGGAAGGGAGGGTTGAAGGGTAGGGTAGAGGGGAGGGGCAAGCGAAAGCATGTCAGAGCGATGGACAAAACCCACTGGTCTTTGGTGATGGTCTGCCACACCTCCAGATGAGACGAGATTGGTCCTCCCACCAGAGTCTTGTGCGACTGACAAAAAATATAATTGTGCTGATTTTTCGGCAGGCAGACTACCTGTCCCTGGAGAAGAGGCTGATGGCAGAGAGAAAAAACTACCACCCTGCCGTTGCTGCTTTCGGCAAGTCCCGCCAGCAGGTGCATCAGTCCAACGCGGATGACTATCCTGAAACCCCCTAAACCCAGAGAAGGACCGCGTCTGGGACCCCGACCTCTGAGTATAAGGGGCCTTCGCTGGAGCTTTCGCCAATACCGATAAAGATTTGGCGGTTTGGGTACTCACTTTGGTCTTTTTGAGCTCCTCATCGGTAGAAGAATGAAACAATTCCTTGCCGTCAAAAGGAAGGTCCAGAACTTTGTCCTGCACTTCCTTTGAAAACTTTGTTATGTGAAGCCACGCCTGGCGAGAGGTGTCAACCCCTACCATAAGGCCTCGAGCTGAGGTATCCACGTGGTGTGCCGCAGCCTCCAGTAGATCCTGCGCCAGTACTCTGGCATGCAACAACCCGGCTTTAAAGTCCTCCAGCCTATCCGAGGAATGCACTCCTGGAAATCGACTCTTTCCACAGCCTCTGATTGGCTGCTGCCAGGATGAGCCCAGTGCTCGCTTGATGAAGCTGGAGCGCCGAATTGGCAAAAACCTTCTTGCCCAAGGAGTCCAAAGGTTTATCCTCCCTCGGTAGGATTTGAGCCGCTGCCATTGAAGATGCAACAGCCGGCTTGGACTGGAGGGTGGCCGCAGCCACCACCGTCGAGGATGGGAGCGGACAAGCCGATAAGGCTATCTCCTCAGAGGAGTGAAGCTTGTATCGGGCATCAATTCTCTTGTTGATGTGGAACCCAGTGCCGGGTTTATCCCAGACTTTGCGGGCCTCGGCCAAGACGTCCTTCTGGAGGAACAGGCCGGTACGCTCTTGAGGTGGCAAGGTAAAGGGTCCCGAAAGCACCGCCTCATGCTGGTACTGGAATATCAAGGAGGGCCATCATATCCAGGACCCGGTCATGAAGTCCTCTCACCGACCGGGGCTGCTCACTGCTGTCCTGATCCGCTTGCGGCTCCTCCAACGAGGCGGGAGCAGAAGACTGATCCGGCACACATACTGTCTCAGGTTTTAAAATGTTGTCTCGGTCCACCATTGCCTTCTCTACAGGAGACAATTGGGGTAAGGGAGGAAGGGAGGCAGAGTGAGTGCAGAAGGAAGAGGTGGAGGGAGTGGCACCACCGGAACCTGCATCGGAATGGCTGGAGCCGAAGGTGGGCCAGGAGGCTCAGGATACACTTCCCTGAAACGACGCTTGAAGTACGCCTTCATAGGGTCAGAGTGCATGAGCCTCTGAAATTTCCCAAAGAACTCATCCTCAGCCGAACGCTTTGGTGTAGGTACAGACAGAGGGGTATACCCCCATCAACACAAGGAGGACGGTTACCATGAAGGCCCACTGCCGGCCCAGTCCGCGTAAACCAGTAGAGCGGAAGCAGGAGGTAGCGAGACTGTATACGGCCGCGGTGTCTGAAAACCCCAGTCAACTGACGGGCGGAACAGATTTCTGTTGTCCACCTGACATGGAAAAGGCTGCTCAGCCCCAAAAGGAATGCTCCCAGCACCAGACAGCGTGAACGTCGGCGTAAGGCAGGTATCCAAAATGGCTGACATAGACCATGGAGGACGGGCCGCCATTTTGTCAACACCTGAAGAGAACTGCGTCACATTGTGGAGATGAGGCCTTTGTCTTCACAAGGGGGTCAGGGGACTTCAACACCTTAGCCTTGACACAAGGATCCTCGGCAGAGCCGGTACTGGGTGGTCTTGGATGTTTACTGGACATCTTAGAACCCGCCACAAACTTAGCCTCCTGCGGAGGAACCTCGGCAAAGCCGGTAGTGGAGGAATAATGGTCAGTGACCGCCCTCTTTGCCCCCTCAACAGAACCGGTACCACCACGACCCCGAGCGTGGGACAAGGCACGTGGTGAGCCTTCCATGTATTTAGCTCCTGCAATAATGTATTAGATGCAAGGAATATGGTATGTATTTTTGGAAGGGTTCCCAATTGGAAAATGGGCTTGTTTAAATTGCAGTGTGCATCCCAACAAGGGGTTTCTACAAGAGCGACTCCTCCAAGGTGTTCATGATCTCGTTAAAACGATCCTCTTGATTACCACTCAACCCTGGAAGCTAATCTGTTGTAAACTCTTCATTCTGCAGAGTAGTTTGCCTTTAGAAAGTCTGCCTATTAACATATCTGTGGTCTAGTCTGCATTTGGAAAATCCACCCTATAGCATACCTGTGGAGTAGTAGCTTTTAGAAAGTCCGCCTACTAGCATATCTGCGGTGTAGTTTGCATTCAGAAAGTCTGCCCAATAGCATATCTGTGGCATAATTGCATTTATAAAGTTGCATTCAGAAAGTCTGCCCAATAGCATATCTGTAGCATAATTGCATTTAGAAAGTTGCATTCAGAAGGTCTACCCAATAGCATATCTGTAGCATAATTGCATTTAGAAAGTTGCATTCAGAAAGTCTGCCCAATAGCATATCTGTGGCATAATTGCATTTAGAAAGTTGCATTCAGAAAGTCTGCCCAATAGCATATCTGTAGCATAATTGCATTTAGAAAGTTGCACTCAGAAAGTCTGCCCAATAGCTTATCTGTGGCATAATTGCATTTAGAAAGTTGCATTCAGAAAGTCTACCCAATAGCATATATGTGGCATAATTGCATTTATAAAGTTGCATTCAGAAAGTCTGCCCAATAGCATATCTGTGTCATAATTGCATTTAGAAAGTCCACCTAATAGCATATCTGCGGTGTAGTTTGCATTTAGAAAGTTGCATTAAAAATCCACCCATTAGCATATCTGTGGCGTAGTTGCATTTAGAAAGTGTGCTGACTAGCATATCTGCATGTGATCTAATTGCATTTGAAAATCTGCCTAATAATCATATCTGTGGAGTAGTAGCACTCCACAGCCTAATAACATATCTGTGGTCTAGTTTGCATTTAAAAGTCTGCACAATAGCATATCTGTGGAGTAACTACAATCAGATAGTCTGCCTAATAGCAGATCTGTGGTCTAGTTGCATTTGAAAGTCTGCCTATTAGCACACCTCTGGTCTAATTGCATTTGAAAGTCTGCCTAATAACATATCTGTGGAGTAGTAGCACTCTACAACCTAATAACATATCTGTGATCTAGTTTGCATTTAGAAAGTCCACCCAATAGCATATCTGTGGAGTAGCCGCAATCAGATAAGCCGCTTAACTGCATATCTGTGGTCTAGTTGCATTTGAAAGTCCACTCAATAGCACATCTATGGTTTAGTTGCACTTGAGAGTCTACCTATTAGCATATCTGTCGTCTTGCTTGCATTTGAAAGTCCGCCTATTAGCATATCTGTGTTCTAGTTTGCATTTAAAAGTCTGCCTAATAACATATCCGTGGTCTAGTTTGCATTTGAATGTCTGCCTAATGACATATCCGTGGTCTAGTTTGCATTTAAAAATCCACCCAATAGCATACCTGTGGAGTAGTAGCATTTAGAAAGTGCGCTGAATAGCATATCTGTGGCCTTGTTGTATTAGAAAGTAGGCCTAATAGCATATCTATGGTGTAGTTTGCTTTTAGAATGTCAGCCTAATAGCATATATGTGGTGTAGTTTGCACTTAGAACATCCGCCTAATAGCAGATTAATGGTGTAATTGCATTTAGAAAGTCCACCTAATAGCAAATCTATGGTGTAACTGCATTAGAAAGTCCACCTAATAACATATCTATGGTCTAGTTACATTTTCAAACTGTGCCGAATAGCATATCTGTGGTGTAATTGCATTTAGAAAGCATGCCAAATAGCATATATGTACTGTCACTGCATTTAGAAAGTGCGCCGAATACCATATCTGTGGGGAAATAGCATTTAGAAAGAGTACCTAATAGCATCTCTATGGTGTAATTGCATTTAGAAAGTGTGCCGAATACCATATCTGTGGTGAAATAGCATTTAGAAAGAGTCCCTAATAGCATCTCTATGGTGTAATTGCATTTAGAAAGTGTGCCGAATACCATATCTGTGGTGAAATAGCATTTAGAAAGAGTCCCTAATAGCATCTCTATGGTGTAATTGCAGTTGGAAAGTGTGCCGAATAACATATCTGTGGTGAAATAGCCTATAGAAAGTGTTCTTAAATAGCATATCTGTGGTATAATTGCATTTGAAAGGTGCCTAATAGCAGATCTGTGGTCTAATTTTGGTTCTTGGTGTAATTGTATTTAGAAAGTGTGCCGAATAGAATATCGGGGTGAAATAGCATCTAGTAAAGGTCCCCAATAGCATATCTGTGGTGAAATAGCTTCTAGAATGGGTCCCTAATAGCATTCGGTGGTCTAGTTTTGCCATTGGTGTAATTGCATTTATAAAGCGTCATATAGCATTTAGCATATCTGTGGTGTTATCGCACTTAGAAAGGGTGCTGAATAGCATACTTGTGGTCTAACTGCATTAGAAAGTCCGCCAAATAGCATATCTGTGGAGTAGTTGCATTTAGAAAGTAAGTGTGCCTAATAGCATATCTGTAGTCTAGTTGCACTTGAAAGTCCACCTAAAAGCATATCTGAGGTGGTGTTACATTTGAAAATCTGCCGAATAGCATACCTGTATCCTAGTTTGCTAGAATAAAATCGAAATAATATTGTATCTGTGCTGTAGTTACAACTAGATAGTCTGCCTAATAGCATATTTGTGGTCCAATTGAATTTAGAGAGTCTACCTAATAGCACGTCTGTGGTGTAGTTCAGCTTTATAAAGTTTGCTCAATAGCACATCTGTAGAACAGTTTGCATTTAGAAAGCCCACCTAACAGCATATCTGTGGTGTAATTGAACTTGAAGGTCTGCCTAATAGCTTATTCTGTGGTCTAGCTAAATTTGAAAATCTGCCTAAAGCATATCTGCAGCCTAGTTTCCATTTAGAACAATAAAACTTAGAATACGTGAATAATATCTCCATGTCTAGTTGAACCTAGAAACTGTGAATTATCTCACCCGGTGGTATAGTTGAACTTAGAAAGTGAAAATAATAGCTAGGTACAGCTATATCACAGTTCAAACCATGAGTGCACCCAATTCACCAAGATCTGCCAAAAATGACCCCCATACGCCCCCCCTCCCGCCAGCCCTACCTCCCCTCGCCCTTCCCCAAATCATACCACCCTCCACCACACTCCCTACTCATCCCCTTTCCAAACACCAAGCCAGAGGGGCACGATGGCGAGCCAACCACCCTAAGACCATTGCTCCTCCCACCCCCTCCACCCATCAGCCTACTATGATCATACCCGCCCCCCCTCACTAGCCTCCCAGGCACACCCAGCCCAGCAACCATTCGCCCCCGCCTCCCTCATCAACTCCGACCGCACTCCTTCCCCTCCCTAAAAACTGCACGCCTCGCCCTAGCAAGAACAGTAGCCACATCCCTTTCCACCTCTGACCCCCCCTACCCTGAAGAGAAAACGTACCTGGTCTCACTCAATCACTCAGTACTCATCACCTCTCCTGTCTCGACCAACCACCTCTTCCTCCCATTCACGATCCTCACCGCCCTCCCCCCAGCCTCACCCTGCCTGAAACCCCTCTCCCTTGAATTCTCACCATCCACAACTGAAACTGCTAACCCCCCACAACCCACCTTCAAATCCCCTGTGCCAAACCCAATCATCCCAGCACACCTGTCCATCCCCTCCACCCCCAAACCCACCAACTCTTCTGCTCGCCTACTCTTCCCATCGACCACCAACTACCCCACCCCTCTATCTCTCTCCAGTTTCCACCCTTTCCCCTCCCACCCCCCATCTCTGCCACTCCCACATCATCCTCCTCTACCGAAGTAAATTGCATCCTTTTTAATGCCCGATCTGTGACAAAAAACAGACACAGCATCTTTGACCTCCTCGCCTCTGACAAACCAGACCTGGTCTTCATCACGGAAACCTGGTTCTCAGACGACTTCGCCCCTATCGCCAATGAAGCCTTTCCCCCCTGACTACTCCCTCATCCCACTGAACCGTCCCTCTAGAGGAAGGGGAATAGCAATCGCCTTCAAGTCTCACTTCCACGCCACAATCATCGACAACCAACCATCCATCCCTTCCTGCGAATCACTCCTCGTAAAACTACCCCCCACCTCGTTCTCCCACAGCTTCCTAATCATCTACAGACCCCCCGGCTCCGATAGACAATTCTCAAACAACCTCTGCGACTCTATTGCCACTCTTCAACTAAACCATCCCAACCTCACACTGCTAGGAGATTTCAACATATGGCTTAACATCCCCACCAACCCTATGACACACTCTCTGGTTGACGGGCTAGACGCGATTAACCTCCAAACCCAAATAAACTGCCCGACTCACTATAAAGGACACACACTTGATGCCATCTTCAGCTCCCACAACCTGATACATCTGAACCCCCCACCCCTGTCATCTGGCCGATCACGTCATTGCTTTTTTCGCCATTCGCTCACCCAGCCCGCTCCCCTTTCCCAAACCAGAACCTCTGAATCCACGCAAATGCTGGAAGAAACTAAAATTCCTTCCTGACCAAGCTGATGCACTCCTTCAGTCTCCTCCCCCTACCTGCCTACTCAATGAACAACTAACCTCCGATGCCTTTGACTCATGGCTCAACACCGCACTAATGCGGCTCACACCCTCTTGCAAACCATCAGCTCGCTGTGGCCTTTTTCCTAGGTTGTTCACACCCGAACTGAAGACCACTAAACAACTATATAAATCCCTAGAACACAAATGGGGAAAGACAAAACACCCCTGAGCAGATCCACTTTGGCTCGGCACCTTCGTCTGTACAAAGCTGAAATCCGGAAAGCAAAAAAAGCCCATTACAACTCCCGAATCCTAAACTGTAAAAACCCCAGCAAAGAACTTCACAAAATCATCCCCGAATTCACCAAACCGACATGTAGCACCACCCTTCCGAACCCCTCACAATCGCTGTGCGACTCACTCTCTCTCCACTTTTACACCACAGCTCTCGAAAGAACAAACACTTTAACCAACAAACTAGCTCTCTTACACCCACCAGGCAATCCATCCCCCATACGTGCCATCCCACCGCCTGCGACCACTACCCAACCAACGTTCGACTCCTTCAGTCCAATATCAACCGACCAATTTCTCAAACTTCTCTATGCCCGCAAACCATCTGGCTCTCCGCTGGACCCTTGCCCAGCCACAACCCTCAAAGAAATGTTTGCATCTACCTGCGCAGGAGAACACGCAAGAACCATCATAAACGACTCCCTTTCCTCAGGAATTTTTTCCGACACATTCAAAACGGTTCATGTCAAACCTCTTATAAAACAAGCCTTCCCTCGACCCTCTCGAGCCCAAAAAATACCACCCCATCTCAAACACCAGATTCCTTGCGGAACTCATTGACCGAAACGCATACTCCCAACTAAATGCCTTTGTCGAAGCCAACAATCTCCTAGACCCCGCTCAATCAGGTTTCAGAGCCCGACACAGAACCGAAACCACCCTAACCTCAATCTGGGATGACCTTAAAAACACTGCAGATTCTGCGGGATGCGCCGCATTAATCCCTCTTGACCTATCCGCCGCCTTCGACAGAATCAACCACTCAATCCTCCTTGACCGCCTCCACTCCCTAGGAATCCGTGGAAACGCTCTCAAATGGATAGCATCCTTCCTCAATAGTAGGAACCAAATAACTCTACTCTCCACCTATTCTTCCATCGCCCGACCAGTCAACACTGGAGTTCCACAAGGAGCATGCCTATCAGCCCTCCTGTTTAACCTCTATATGGCCACCCTCCCACGAATAATTTGTGCACACAATATCCTGTGCTACAACTACGCCGATCACACTCAACTAATTCTAAAACTCCTGAACTTAAATCCCAACTTCCAACCCGACCTCGCTTCCTGCCTCCTCGACATAGATCACTGGATGACCACAAACCACCTCTTGCTAAACCCCAACAAAACTGGAATCATGGTATGTGGCAACACTGAACTTCTTCCACACCTTCTACCCTGGCCATCTGCCATGGGCAACTCACCGACACCTTCTATTTCAGTAAAAAACCTTGGATGCACCCTAGACTCAGACCTAACCCTTTTGCGCCAAGTCAACAACATCTTCAAGTCCTGCCACTACCACCTTAAAACTCTTAGGTGCATTTTTCCATACCTCTACTTTCCCAACAGACTCTCTGCGGTCCAATCAATTGTTATGTCAAGACTCGACTATGCTAACCCCCTCTACCTCGGAGTCCACGCATACCAACTGACTAAACTACAAAGAGCACAAAACGCTGCAGCCAAACTGCTACTAGTGCTTGGCTCAAGGGACCACATCTCCCCAGCCCTCAAAACTCTGACTGGCTTCCGGTTGCCCGAAGAGTGACCTTCAAAACCTTATACATCTCGCACCAACCAGTGCATAAAAGCGGACCTCAATATCTTCAAGATAAACTAAAACCCTATCACCCTACACATACTCTAAGATCGAGTTCTGCCGGCCTCCTAGTCATACCAAAAACAAACTCAGTCAGGTTAGGTGGATCATTATTCTCAGCCCTGGCCCCCACTCTGTGGAACGCACTCCCACATAACATCCGACTCACCGAGGACCTCATGTCTTTCCGCAAATTACTGAAAACATGGCTCTTCCCCTAAAATCAACTCCTATCTCAAACTGGATAACAGCAATTCAATGACATTAAAACATGGCTCTTCCCCTAAAATCGACTCCTAACTCAAACTGGGTAACAGCAATTCAATGACATTAGCCCAAACTGCTAGATCATAAATAACATTCTAGCATCATGATCCGAGCGAGAAAACGAAGACTAATAACCGCTAATGTAAATTAAAAACGACAAACAAAATAGTACGAGTAAAGTGGATGAAAGCAGTGAAGCGGATGAAAAGAATGAAAACAGTAAAGTGGTTAAAATTAATGAAATGGATGAAATAAATGTAATGGATGAGAGGAACAAACTGCTAGATCATAAATAACATTCCAGCATCATGATCCATGCGAGAAATCAAACTAATAACCACTAATGTAAATTTACAAGGTCAAACAGAATAGAACGAGTAAACTGGAACAAAGCAGTGAATTAGATGAAAACAATAAATTGTATGAAAGCAGTAAAGTGGTTAAAAATAATGAAACGGATTAAACAAATGGAATGGCCAAGAGGAACAAGGTGGACGAGAGGAATAAAGTGGACGAGAGGATGGAAAAGATGAATACATGAAACAGATGAGTGCACAGAACAGACAGAGTACATGTAACGCATAGATGGCATGGAATGTAAGAGTGCATGGAATAAATGGAGCATGGAATAAACGGAACAAATGGAATAGACACATCAAGTGCATGAGATGGATGTAGTGCATGGGACGGATGGAGTACATGAGACAGATTGAGTGCGTGTGACGAATGACGTGCGATGAACAGATAATGCAGGATGAACAGATGAAGTTGGTGGAGCGGATGAAGTTGGTGGAGCGTATGGAGAGCGTGGAGCGGATTGTAAGCGATATTCAATCAACACTACAGCTAAGTCAATGCCTAGTCTGGGATGCTGAGGAAAATCCTTATTGATGTATTTCTATATCCAGTTCAGTACTCTGGATGACAACCCTTGTATAACACCCCCCTCTTAGAATCCCCCTGACCCCACTGAGCCAAGAAGTAGGTTTGTTTTGCAAATTAAAAGGTTTATTTGAAAATTTAAACTATATATATATATATATATATATATATATATATATATATATATATATATATATATATATATATCACACTTCTATAAATAAATTGATAATGGATATTACACTTGTGAATATGAGCAGCAGTCAGCAAGAGGTAACTTATAAATAGGAACAGAAGAATAAGGTGGGAAAGAAGGCTTTATATGGTTCAAGGAAACGCAAGGTGGAATAAAATGCAGTACAGAAATAACTTGTTATGATTTTAGCAAAAGGTAATATGATCACTTTTTCTTTTGACAATTCGCCCCCCCCCTATGCAATACAAGAAATGGAAGGAGAGCACACAGTCTTCAAGAATCCCCACACATCACACTTTATAATGCAATACACAGTTCCAGTTCTCCCAGCAAGCTTAGGGAAAACCGGGATGAGTTTTAAACACAGGCGAATTACTTTAATGTGGTTTGCAATGGAAGTGAAAAGGTGCTAAAATTGCTTTTAATTCCCTCTAGAGGTTCAAGGTGAGTGAGAGATGCTTGTTGGCATTAGTTCAGGCTCCCTTTAGCAATGCTCTATGAGTTATTAGCAGATTGCAAACGAATTTTAGCAAAGAAAGAATGGAGCTGCTATTTTGACAAGTGGAGAAATTGAGCCAAAATCGCAAATCGCAGTAAATTTTGCAAGTGCGTAAATCATGATTGTGGAAAAAGTATATGTAGTAGGCTTGTTGGAAAGCTTAGATTCTAAGCTTTCAGAGGAAAGTTAAATCTCATTCCTAGCCCAAACGGTTCCAAAGATACGGACGATTTAATAAAGATAGATTTTCGGATTTAAAGTAAAACTCAAAATGACAGGTGACCGCTTGCAGCTGCAGAATTGACAGGTGACAGTTGTGCAGCTTTAAAAATGACAGATGACACGATTTCTAGGAGGCTGTTCTACTTAGGTTAAAATAGTTTGGATTAGATTATTTTAACTAAGAGATTGGTTCTTCACAGTTCTGTTAGGTACTCACAACATAAATTTGAACTAGGCCTCGTCACGGATCTGGTCAACACGTCCGGCTGCGGTTCTGTCTGCTCGGTGGGTCAATCAGGCACCGGTTCTGCTCACAGCGATCTGGGTCAGCTCTGCTCTGCTGGTCTAGCCTCTCTGGATTCTGGATGTAACACTGCTTCCTGGGTACTGCTACAGGTTCTTGCAAAAATTCTCGGCAAAACTTCAAACAGCTCGCCCGGCTGTTGAATAGTTTGGTTAGTTTTGAGGCCTGCTGAAGAGGATTCAGCTGGTGGATTCAGGCCTCTCTGCTACAAATTCTGGAGTTAATTTCTGCTACAGGTTCTGGAGATTGATGGATTTGAAGTCTGGATCTCTGGATGTGAAGTCGTCGGTCAGCATGCCCCGCAGCAAATGGAATTGAATGTCTCTACCTGTCCCAGCAGTCTCTTTTTATGTGTTTTGGAAAGTGGGTGTGTGCGTTGGTCATAACTAAACCTGCCCCTCTCACTTATCATTGGCCAATTCCTCCTCTCTCCCTTGATTGGGGGAAGGAAATGTGAGTCAGAGTGATGCTGTAGGTTTTATGGTCAGAGGAACCTCCCCTTGTCAGATTGCACACAAATCTATTTCTGACCCAAATACATATTTATCTATGTACCATTTTTCTAATATTATAGGTCCAGTTAACATATTTTCTGTAGCACCAAACCATCCGATCCCTGTCTTTGTACGATGTTGTGTCCACGGATGACAGCATTCTCCCCTTTTCATCCAGATAATTTCTAAACCTTTCCAGATTTTACACAAATGTGCACCAGGGATATGGATTACAGATGATAAAGTGTCAGATTTTTAACAGGCATACATTTGGAGTGAGACCCTATTTTCCGCTAGCAACCCCCCAGAATACACCACAGGGTCCTAACACCTCTCAAAATGTTCACAGAAAAATCACAAAAATAATGATATTACTTATATAATTATGACAAGTCCGCACTATGAGTTATCTATCTTTTTAAAATTATGCCCTGGTCAAAAAGGGGTGTGGCTTCCCCCATCACAGGGTGGAATAACTGGTTTATCCACTTCCCTAAAGCCAGCTTGTTCACAGAGGCACAGCTGCCCCCCAGTTTCTCCCAAGAAGAAGCTGTTTTACAACGCCCCCAATATAACATTTGCCTAAGTCAAGGGAGTTGCATTGTTCTGTCCCTTCCAGTTCCCAAATGCTCCACCCCTAATCTAATCAGAGAGGTGTCAACTCCTTTTGGCAAGGGGAAGAGTGGCTGAGCAGGTTTCAACTCCTGTCGGGGGTAGTTGTCAGGCAGAATCCAGTTTCATTAAGCCAGGTTTCAGCTAAATGTCACTTTTTGTTCCCAGTTTAAATCACTTACAATTTTTACATGTACATTAAATAATTACTTCCTTCAAGTCATTTCAGAATATAGTTTTACATTGTATCCACCTCTTCGCAAGTCTTTCCTTGGTCTGGTTTTGTTTAATTTGTTCAGTTTTACACAAAAGTCTGGTGGTTTTAAAACGCCGGCTTTCTGATAGTGGTGAGTACTGGTAATGCAACCATTTTTGGGATTACGAAAATGAATTCCCCACAGTTCTGAGTTGCTTTTTTTGGCAATCACATTGCCATTCTCAATGGTTTCAAGCTACTGTGTGTGTAGCCCAATGGTGGTTTGAGGCAGTGCCCTCCTGTGCTCACAACATAGGTAAAAATGGGTGGCAGCCTATTCTTCATGTTTTCCCTGTGCACTCTCTGGGGAGTTCAGGCCATCATGATGTTTTCCATGCCAGTACTGCACAGCTTTATGATAGGGCTTGGATGCATGGGTAAAAACATCCCACAGGATGTAGAATGTGGAGCGGATGTAGAGTGTTGAGCGGATGTAGAGTGTGGAGCGATGGAACGGTTGAAGTGGACGGAACGGATAAGGTGAGCAGAATGGGTGAAGTGGGAGAAACAGATGATGCTTGTAGAACACATAAGGTGGGCAGAACGGGTGATGTGGGCGGAACAGATGACACTTGTAGAATGGATAAGGTGGGTAGAACGGGTGAAGTGGGTGAAACAGATGATGCTTGTAGAACTGATAAGGTGGGTAGAATGGATGAAATGGGTGGACCGGAGGATGAAGGGGTAACATGCATAGATCGGATGAAGCGCATGGATCAGAAGGAATACATAGAACTGATTGAACAGATAGTGTGCATAGAACTGGGCAAGTACATGCAATAGATGGAATGCACGGAACAGATAGAGGGCACGGAATGGACACTGTACAAAAATGGTTAGGGTGCATGGAACGGTTGGAGTGCATGGAACAGTTGGAGTGCGCTTGATCACAATTACCTAATGTAAACCACCTTATCACATCTCCAAGCTTACTCTCTTCTATACACCACCACTCAATTAGAACACAGCGATACTATGACACATTCGGTATAGTTGTTCTCATACCATCACTTGCCTCATACTCCCCATCATCCTAATTAAACACTACTGGTTACACACCCGCCAGCCTAGGCGTTCTCCTCAGGCCGAACGCAGCCATAATCGGTCTGTATAACAACCTGCCGAAACAAACACATACTCATGATCTCCCAACCACCACACCTACCGCTAAGAAGTAGCTATCATACGACCTGCTGCACACATATCCAGTGTTCACACGCACCTTATGACTCTCTCTCTCTCTCTCTCTCTCTCTCTCTCTCTCTCTCTCTCTCTCTCTCTACTGACTTGAACCACGGTTCGCAAGGGCGTTCAACCTACCAGCGCCTTGAGATCATACCAATGGTACATAAGGCGCTATATAAATGCAAAGTAACATAACATAACAAATATACCTCACTGACAAGACCTTCAAAGAGGGTCTCTCGGATCCGTTGGTGCTGGCCTTAGCTTCAATAAGAGGAACCTCAGGGTTTAACCTGGTACGTAAAGCGCCCTCTAGAGGGGCCTCGAGCCGAGACTCGGTATGGAAAGCTCCAGAAACTGAGACCTCAGGGCGTACCTCAGTGACAGTGTGGAAATCTCCAGAAATGGAGATCTCAGGGCAAACCCTGGTGTCCAGAGCCACAGACGAACTGGGCTTAACCTTAGCCCCCAAATGGGGAACCTCGGAACGATGTCTGGTACTGGCAGGTCCGCTGCGGGAACCCTCAGAGACTACTCCGATGCGCCCATTAGGCCCTTGGGGCAGCTTAGGGGAAACCCTGGTGACAGAGCTACACAAGCCCCTCCCAGACCTGGAAGAGCCTGGAAAGGAGTCTTGTGGCCAGGGCACCCTAAAAAGTAAAGAACTTACCGGGAGTTTCTTCTTTTCGTCGATGAAAAACTAGAAATGCGGTGGAAGAACGCGCTGAAACACCTCCTCCCACCGAAGAAGACGACACTGGAGTGCCTGGATGGAGAGGGAGTCGCAGTAGAAGCACGAATCCCAATGATGTTCCGGGCCTAGGCACTCCAAGCAAAGTGAGTGGTGATCCGCCCTAGCGAATCGACGTTCGCAGGAAAAACAGGACTCGAATCCCAGATGCTCCGGCATAGACGGAAGACTAGACAACTGAGGAACTGGAGCCAGAAAGGACAAGGGGAACACAAATAAATTCCCAGTGATGCTAGTGCGTCCAGCCCCGGACGTGCAGAGAAAAGGACTGAAGGGTGATGGAAGAAGGACAACAATGTTCATTTTTTATTTTTTTTACAAAAGTGCTCCGGTCCTGTCCCGAAAGACAGAATGTCCCACAAGTATGGAGGAAAGGGGACGGAACGTAGGAGTAATAGTATGTTTGGACCAGGTGTCTAGCTTGCCGAAAAGTGAGTGCAGAAATGGGGGGAAGTCTCTATCCTATAGATTGCAGAGCTCTCTGGGTATCCTTACTCCTAGGTACTTAATGCTATCCCTTTCTACTGGGATCCCCAAACCTTCACACTCCCTAATTTGTTCCCTCAGCAGCTCCTGGAGGGGGAGGAGGGTTGATTTGCTTACATTTACCTTAAAGCCTGATACCCTCCCATACTCCTCCAATACCTTCAGTATCCTCGGGACCGCGAGGTACAACAGTATGTCATCGGCGTACATGCTCACCTTGTGGCTCACAGCTCCCACCCCAATCTCTTTAATCTGGTAGTCCCTACGTATATCTTCCCCCAATGGCTCCATTGTCAGAGCAAATAGGAGGGGCGACAAGGGACATCTCTGCCTAGTTTCCCTGCCCAGTCCGAATTATCGCGACTTTTACAACTGTCTCATTTACAACTACCCTCGCTGTATGTCCTGCGTAGATTGCCCCGATCGGATGACACATTTTGTCTCCCACTCCTATCTTCCACAATGTGGCAAAGAGAAAGCTCGAATCAACCCTATCGAATGCCTTTTCTGCATCTAGGCTTAACAGTGCATGCCCCCCCCCCAGCTCTCCCTTAATATGCTCCATTAGGTCTAAGGTTTTCCGAATCGCTCCTTCGAAGCATGTCGCTAGGATTTGCGTAAATATTTTCTCATCGACATTCAAGAGCGAGATGGGCCAGTAGGAAGAGCACTGAGATGGGTCTCTTCTGTCCTTCGGGATTAGTGATACTAGTGCCCTGTGAAATGATGCTAGCGCCTCCCTCGTGTCATGATTCCTGCCCCTCATGCCCCCAGCCCTCCAAGATGTCAGGCTAGAGCCAGGCCACGATCACCTACATGGCGCTCAAGGGCCTCTCCATCCCTCCAAAGACCCACTTGGAGTCAGACATGGCGCTTGTGGCACCAGACTCACTCACTCCCATAGGATAACATTGGGGATTGGACTTGCAGTGCATTAATGGGGACAAGATGGATGCCCCCCATATTTGCAAGAACAAGAACACCGTTAGGAACAACCTTACCTTGCGGCGCTTCTACCCATCATTCATCGCTCCTTCTGTTCTGCGGGCATCTTCGGCGCTGTCATTCCCATCCCGGCACGCCCCTTCCTAAGGAAAAGGGAAAAGAACAGAAAAAAGGCATTAGTAAGCATTCTGCAAATCTTTGCTTATTTTTAAATATTGTACGAGCTTCAAACGCTTACCTGAATCCCAGCCGCTCTGGGGGAACTCTGTCTCCGGAACTTCTCATCCACCTGCAAGAGGGAAAAGACACTCCAGGTTAGCGTGGAAACATCTAAAGGCGTCGCATACCGCGCTTACCCACCGCATTTGTTCTTCATAACCAGCATCCACGCTGAAAACATCGCAGCACCTAAAAGACACAGAAAAAGAACTCAGTTTAATGCAAATACGAAAGGGGTGCATCGCACATCGCGCTCTCACTCACCTTCAGCGCTACTCATCTCAGCAGCACGCCGCCATCCCCGGACGCAGCCCATCATCTAAGGAAGGAAAGGAACAAAGTTAGAGAACTGTTCAAAAGACTCATTATACTTACCTGTTGGACTCTTGCCAGTGAAGTAACAAGGCAGCAACGAACCCGCATCAATCAACGCGCCCCTGCGCTGAAAGCAGGATGGAGAGCACACTATCCAAGAAAACAAGGCCCAATCTCCAGTCGAATAGCCTCCAGGGAAGGGTTCGAGGTCGTAAGAACAGGCTGAGTGACGTCCCCGTGGATACCAGGTGAGCGTTACACCTCGTGTCTAGGATATGATTATACAATTTCACCATATGCTCGGATAGGACCCCCACCTCGTTTTTTATAGAATCCTATAGTATATCCGTCCTCTGCCCGTGCCTTACCATTGGGGAGGCGCGATATTGTGCCCGGTACCTTTTTCACTGTAATTGGGCTTTCTAGGTGTTCCACCTCCAGGCTTGTGAGCCTGGTCAGGGTCACATCCCTCAGATATTCCCCCACTTCTGGGGGGCCTCTGACTTCTATAGCTTCTCGTAATATCAAGCGAACCCTTTGGCAAACTAGTTGGGCGAGTTCCTGCTTTCCCCCTTGGAGCCGCCCAACGTGGACACCCATCACTCCGCCCTCTGTGCCCGTAGCCTTTTAGCTAACAGTGCGTCCGCCTTGTCCCCTTTTTCATAGTATTTCTGTTTGAGGTATCTTAGTTTCCACATGGTTTCCCCCATCCCTAGTTCTTCTCTAACCTCATCTACATTTCCTTGCGTTGCATGCATCTTCTCCTCCCCTTCCACTATCTCCCTCCTCAATTTCTCTTCTCAGAGTACCCTTTCCCTTTTCCGCCATGCTCCCTCTCTGATCAGCAGTCCCCTCCATGTTGCCTTCCCTACATCCTAGACCACTTTAGTGCGAACTTCTCCCCTATCATTTATTATGAACTATTCCACTATTGCCTTGGCCAGATGATCCACAAAAAGCGTATCCCCCCAGAGTGACTCATTACAACGCCAGCTACTATCCAGCCTATGCAACCCCTCAGTGTCTAGAGACAGCATCACCACATTGTGCTTGGTCCACCCCAGTGGTCTGATAATACTGCTCATGACCCGTGTACCCTGATCCCTGTTAAGGAATAGGTAGTTGATCCTAGTATATGTTTTATGCGGGCCGAGTAGAAAGTGTATCCCTCCTCCTGTGGGTGTTGACTTCTCCACACGCCCATTAGACCTTGCTTCTCTACTGCCCGTCCCAGGTGTCCCAGCCTGTCTTCCCTTCCCTCTGGCCTTTCCCCCTTTGCACGTCTGTCCCAAACCTCATTAGCCCAAGAGTTGAAGTCCCCTCCTATGATGTATATATTAGCTCCTAGCCCTTTTATCGCGCTGAGTATACATTTTGCTTGTCCCTGATTAGGCGCGTACACTGTCGCCAGCAGTACCCTTGCCCCTTTCATGGTACCCTGTAGTATCAGCAGTCTGCCGTCTAACGGGCTTGTGGCCACACACTCCCGTAGCTTGCATTGCTTGTGCAGCACTATTCTGACTCCCCCTCTTTTGGTGTCGCCAGATGCCCAGTTGACTTGCCCTATCCCCCTCCCCTCAGTGCCCACTCCTCTCCCTGCTTCAAACACGTTTCCTGCAAGAATAGCACATCTAGGGAGGCTTTACAGAATTCCCTCACAACTAGTGACCTCTTCATCGGGGAGTTTAGCCCTTTCACATTTAACATACCCACAATCAGACCCCTATTTGCTTCACCTTTTCCCATCAGGACTGTGCCCTCCTGCCCCTCTTCTCCTCCTTTGCACGATCAATGACTCTTCCATTCCCTTTCTATCTGCTTCAATAACATCGACATAAACTTGAGTGTCATACCCTTCTCCAGGACCACCCCCAGTATCAGAACCCCATTTGAACTTGAGAAAAATGTGTAACTTTAACTTATTGCATGCCAAAAAAGTTATTGCAACGCCCTCTCTCCCACGGAGGGCCACCTTGGAGCGGAGTCCTCTCACTCCCTCCAACAAAACAATGTCATACCTTTGCCTTTCTACCCAATTGCGTAATTCGCCTCACCAGTTGTGACACAGTCTTTCCTCTGGAGTCATGCTCTGGCGGATGTCCCGGCACTGTGGCCGTCTTGCAGGGCGACGGGGCATTTAGCCTCATATTTACTCCCTGTTTGTCCTCTTCTCTTCCTCTGTGGGCCGGGTGCTGGTCTTGCTTGTTCCCTACTTGTGGATGGGCCTTGGGGGCTCCTTAGTGCTGAGCCAGTATCCGCTGTGAGATGGCACAGGGCCTGTTCTGCCTCGTCTGACGAAGTTATATGGTAGTCCACTTTTTCCAGCTCGAACTGCAGAGAGAAGGGGCAGCCCCATCTGTACCTGATGCCCTGCTCGTGTAACCATTTTGTGAGGGGCCTGCAGTCCCTGCGCCTGGAGAGCGTAAAATTAGTTAAGCCCTGGTAGATCGTAAATCTTGAACCTTCAAAGTCCAATTCCCTCTGCTGTTTTGCCCTGATCAGGACCTCTGTTTTGTCTTTGTAGCTTAGGAATTTTGCCCCTATTGATCGGGGGCCACTTCCAAATGGTTTGCCTCCTCTATGTGCTCTTTCAAGATGCACCGGTTTACCTTCTTCCACTTCAAAGAGATGGTGTATTAAAGCATGTACATTCTCTTCCACTTGCCTCAGATTTTCTCCTCTCATTTCCTTAAGTCCCAGTATCCTTATATTGTTGTGCCTCTCTCTGCTTTCCAGGTCATCCATTTTGAGCATAACTTCCTCCTCTCGTAGCTCTAGCTCCATCGGCCTAACATCTAGCCTCATTTCGACTATGTCTGCGTTGAGCTGGTTTTTTTCCAGGCCCTCCACTTTGCTCTCTACTATGGTCATTCTACTGGTCAGGTCAGCCAGCGAGGCTTTTCTGTCACCACTGAGGGCTTTAATCTCTGTCAGGATGTGTCCCGAGTCCTCCTTTGTTGGGAACTGGGACATGTCCACCTCCGTCCTCATTTTCACCTATGGGGCCTTCTTTGTGGATCCTCTTTGTTTCCCAGATTGTGGCTTCCCTCCGTCCATTTGCGTCTAGTCTCTGCTCGAACCCGCCCCTTTGCTCTTTCCCTATTTTTTCCTCCTCCTTCTGCTGGGATTTTCTCCTCTGTCCCTTCTGGTCCCCCTGGCCCTGGCCGCGAGCTACTACTCCGCTTGCACACTCCGCTGACCCCTAGTTCTGGGCCTTCTGACTTTGCTTCCAGCACCAATTTGTCCCTTCTCCCCTAGGCACCTGCACTTTCTTCTGATGTGCTGTCCGTGTGTGACTATTTCCCTTTTTCCCTTTTGTGCCTTTCTGTCAGGGAGTACATTTGAGGGCAGCTTTCAGCTGAGCAGTGGCTTCTCACTGGTTCACTTCTTCTGTGCTTCCTGGCCAGGGCTCTATTACTTCTGCATGTAGCCCGATGAGCATTGGTTGATCACCAGTGTGGGTACATGGCTTTCCCTCCTCTCTGTGCTCACGTTGCTATGCAAGTCGTGACTTTTGAGGCTACTCTTTATTCCTGTGTCCACCACCTCCTAGTCCTCTAGCCTCTATGTACGTTGCTTCAGCCCCTCAGGCCTTTTCCTATGTTGTCCCTTTAATTCTTCCCTACTCTATTTATCTTCTTAACTTATCTTGGCTCGTGTAGTCTTCACCTGCAGTTGTTGTTGCTATTTATTTTATCCGGGACCCAGGGGCGTGAGTGGAGGATCAGGTACATTTTGTCTTTTGTTCTAGCCTTGCCAGTATTTTCTAGGCCCCCCTGCATGCGGTGGTCCTTCTCCTCTACTCCCACGGTATGCCTTGTCACACTGCCAGTGGTTTGCCCTCTCTGGCGGGTTACAGTGCCTTCACAGCAGCGATTACTTTTTCTTCCGCGCACCTCTGGTGCTCGGGCTGCACTTCACCAGGTTGACATGGTTGTCATATGCCCTCTGGAGCGTTGGGGACTTTGTTGTGTTCCACTGTCTCTCCCCCGTGGGTATTCCCTCCCACGGCTACCTCTCTGGGCCCTGCAGCCCTCCGTTCCACCAGGGTGTCCGTGTGGAGGGGGAAGGGGGTCCAGTTGTACCTGGGTCAATGGCATGCCTCGGGCGGGTGTCCGCTGCGCTGTACTGCTTTCTTCTTGGGCTCCTCCTACCGCCACATCTCTCTGCACTTCTCCGGGGGGGGGCTCCTACCATTTATCGGGCCTGGTCGCATCTTCTATGGCGGCCCACCGATTCCTCCACATTGCGGTCACCGCTTTGATGTCTCCTACCAGGCTACCACTGTTCCTCCAAGCTGCCCTCTCTCCTGCGTGTATCCCATCATCGTGGCCTTCCGGAGACAGGGGCTGGGATCTCTTCTATGTTTCTGCGCCTCACGCGCCCACCCAGCTATCTTCTTTGTTGCTGTTTTCGGTCACCCCAGCACTTCCCACCGGGCTTCCAATGCAGGGTGCAGGGTGCGGTCTCTGTGTCCGTGTCGGGTTCCGGGCTGCTACGGCTCCCCTTCTTCCTGCGTGCCTCTCTGCCTCCTTCTGCCTCAGCGCACTGCACGTCGTTCACTCCCGCACACTAAATAGCAGTCACACGGCTTCCCTTCATCGTTGCCTACTCTCCAACGCCACCGCTCCGATTTCATTGGGCAGAAAATGCTCTGAATCATCTCCTTTCTGTCGGAGGGAGCGGGAGCTACAAGCCTAAACAAGCCTAAGCGCCCATATCTTCCTGTGCCCCCGGGTGGTCCTACTTGACCATTTTATAATTCAAAATCATTGATAAAATTAGATTTTCTAATGGAGCCAGCAAGGAACACTGCAGTTTCAAATCACCCCACAGAGCATTTTCCCCGGAAAAAGGGTTAGTGTGTCACTGATATGCAACATTTATGCAGCAGTATGTCTGTGGTTCAAGGCCGATGGTGTCATGGCGAGGGCCCATTCTCATGGGAATCAGGATGAGGCAACCAAGGCAGTTGAATAAAGTTCCGCTGGTCATCTCAAATGTTTCAATGACTTAATTTTGAGCTTTGGGAATTGGGTTTGGATTGTGACATCAAGGCGTATAATTGAGGGCGGTGTGGGAATGTTCATGGACCCAATAGTTGATTGCAATGTATGTTTTTCTTTAAGGGTCCAAAGTGCGAAGTCCAATCTTTTCTGTGTGGGGAGATTTTTTTTTGTGTCGCACGCTCACAAATGTTCATTATTTTGCTGTGTATAAAAGTCTTTATTTTAGGGGCGTTTCTTTGACAGTGCCATTTCATGCAGTTCTGTTACGCGATCTGTTTGAATTTGCAGACCCAGCTGCATCTGGGGCCCAGAATAAAACTGTGTTACTTCTTGCACTGATGTACACTCCTTTTTGTGCGAGTTATACGAGGAAACACACAATACATTTTTGGAGGCCCCAGCGAGATATCTACCGTTCGACCGAGGCACAAGAATTCCAGCCATGCTCCAGGAGGAGCGCGGGACAGCATTCATTGGCCAGTACAGAGCTCAAACCAAGAGAGGTCCATGGACACTGTTTCCCAAAGTTCCGCCTGGTCAGGCGCAGCCTTCATTCTGACAGAAAGTATAGGACCTTAACCCCTTAACTGCTAAGGGTCCCCCCCCAGTAGCTGTCATGAACCCTGCCCCTGGCATTTGGCGCCAGGCTCATATGGGAAACCAGAGAACTGGAACTCACAATAGCATTTATAAAACATGGATGCCCCCGCATGGCTCAGTTCTAGAACTGAGCCATGCGGTCTAGCATTTTAGGTGTGGTCGGGCATCGGGGCACTAGGGATAACTGCAGGCTATATAAGCCACGCCCAAGCTGGAGAACACGCTTCGCGTTACTCTGCTGGTCGCAGCGTGACGCTCACCATGGTCTGTTGGGATCTTCCTCTGCATTCCGGGCCCGCTACCTGCAAGAACAAGAATAAGAACACAATTAGTATTCGCTTACCTGCTCCTGTCCTCTGCTCTGAATCTCAAACATCCAGCATCTCGGCGAACGCTCGCTCTCTCTTGGAAGCCGCAACCTGGGAAGAGCAGAGAGGCAGCATTAGTAAGCATTTATTCTTCAACATTGAAAAAACAACCAAAATGCGCACGCTTACCTGAATTTGACTTGCTTTTGGTCCAAGACCATCCCGGGCTATTCAATGACCTGCAAGAAGAAAGAAAAGGCCGATAAACACGCAGAAGTGCTAGAGGGTGGTTCGCGCAAAACTATACTCACTGCTCTCCATCTTCTCGGCAACATACAGTCCGGAACATCACGGTGGCCTGCAAGAAAGGGACAACAAACAGGTTAGCACAAGAAAAGCACATAGCACTGCGCTCTGCGCTTTCACTTACCATTTTGTGCATAGCCCCAGCAGCACAGCACCATAAGAACTCCTGCCGCACCTAAGAAAGAAGGAAAGATGTTAATAGGGGCAATTGCAAAATAAGGGACAAACTGCCAAAACAGCAGACTTACCTGACGAACAGAGTCGCAGCAGGTCTGGACTCTGAGGGGCCCGCAACAGTGAAGCAACTAGGTTGCAACACGCCCATCCACAACGCACCCCTGCACAGAACAGCAGGACAGAGAGCGCACCATACCAAGTAACAAGGTGAGGAGAGCACTAAGAGGTCGTTGGGTCCACAACGGAGGTGGGCTTCGGGCTAGAAGAGACAATAAAGCTAAACTCAAGCACCTGTGTTTTCAGACCTGGTCATCAGCCGAACGAGAGTCCAAGGGAGTGGGTCCAAGGTCTGAAGCAGTCCATCCAGACTGGGTGGCGTCCCCGTGGATACCAGGTGAGCGTTACAGTAACACAGGCCAGCAAGAACTCCAGGACGGTTGGAGGCGATGTCTCCGACTGTGGGCATCCGTTTCCCATGTGGGTGTACTGTCCCCAGGCACAGAGGCAGCATCAGGGAGCCCCTGGCAGGGTCCCCTTCCTTCCCCAGGGGGAGATTCTGTATCATAGCCCAGCCAATGCTCCACGATGGGCGGAGGTGAGGTCCCTGGCATTGGGTTCGCACTGGGGGCGGCCATGGTGCTTACGGTCGTACTGGAGTTCCGACCCACTTCCCGACCGCTCACGTGGCCACTCACGTGACACTGCACAACACAGAAAGCGGTCACGTGATATAAGCCGTTATGGAAGGCGGTCACGTGACCAGGAAGTTACGGGATAAAAGGAGCCCGATCCAGTTACTCGGCGCTTCTCAGCTGTTCTAATGGCGTTTCGCGACTCCTGTGTTCTGCGCTTTGATATCTTTGACCTTTGGACTTTTTGGACCTCGTTTTCTGGCTTTGGACTGCATTTTGGATTTGCCCTTATAGGATTTGGTAACTATTTTGGACTGCTTACCTGAACTGCTGCCACCTTTGGACTTTGCTCACCCGGATTGCTATTCTCTTCCTTTGGCCCTGGCATTTTGGATTCAAGTATCAGGAATCAAGTACTTTGGTAACCCTTGTTCCCAGCATCAAGTTGTTTTCTTTCAACATCAGGGTGGATCCTGTCATTACAGAGGTACCTCCAATCTCTTCTATTACAAAGCACAACATCTTCAGGGGGAACAGTTAGGTATAGAGTGCTATCGGTCATCCCCACGAGTAGGTGTCTTTGTACTTATATACTTATACATGGTTATAGTCACTGTACCTTGCATACCTAACCCTGTGTCTTTCCTTGCAGCCACCCGGGACCCGGTGTTCTCTGTTCATGCCACCTGTGGCCCCAATAACCGGGCAGCGAGTTGTTCGCTCTTCTCTGACTGGTACTTGGGGACAGAGGTATACTAATCCACGTGGACCTCAGATCTTGACAGCTAGCGTGGAAACCATCAAGGCCGGGCCAGGAGGCAAACATTCTCACAGAGGATAACCTGCAGCAGGGGACAGAATTTCCCACAGCCAACGTTTCTTTAATTATGAACGTTTCAAAACACGTATTGACAACATCAGACGAACACATTTGACAGAAAGGGCTATCTTTTGTACCTACAGCAAGATATGACCCCTTCCAAACATGCATAGAAATTACTCAATGAATGCGTAAGATTAGACTTTAACAACTCTTTGCCAATAAAACACCAGAGGTAAATTCAGCTGACGCAGGCTTACGTCCACCCTCTCAATTCATACCACCTCCACACAGTAACACGCCTGAATCAGCCACCTTTGAACAAGTACTTACGAAAAGATTTGAAGGCCATTTACCATTCATTAACAACAACTGTACAAAAGAGCAATTACAGGCACTCAACAACCTGGCATTGAATGACAACATAATCTTAAAACTGGCAGACAAGGGGGGTGCCACGGTGATCATGGATGGGACGATTACAACAAAATGGTGAATACCCTCTTACAGGATGGAAAAAGCTATAGACTTCTACCCATAGACCCGACAAACATTATTCGAGGGCTCATTGCCCCAATAATAGAGGAAGCGATCTCGGAAGGCCTTATTACGACACAAGAAGCAACTTTCCTAACACCACCATACCCAAGGCGACCTGCATTCTATGCCCTACTAAATGTTCACAAGGGGGTGGTTCCATTACCAGGAAGACCCATTGTCTCTGGGATTCAATCCATTCTCAAACCCCTATCACAATACGCAGACAGATTCCTCCGAGATGACATACCCAAAATACAGTAATATGTGAAGGATTCCACGGTCATGCTCAATCTGGTGGGAACCCTCCCTTTTGACATCGATATGCAATGGCTGGTAATGATGGACGGGTAGTCGCTGTATACCAGCATTCCACAAATGGAAACTGTGGAGATGGTAAGGAGACTCTAGAACATAACCCCAGTATAACAACGGGGCGTGCAACATTAATCACTGCATTAACATAATTAGCCCCAACTAAGAACTTCTTCCTGAGTGAGAACAAATTTTACCAACAAATTTCGGGCACGGCTATGGGCACCACCTTTGCCCCAAGTCTTGCCATTTTTTATGTGGACCATTTGAGATCGAAAATATATACTCTGCCACCAACCCCTATCTGGACAAGATCAGGGTGTGGCGGAGATACATTGACGATATTTTCATGATTTTTGAGGGCAGTAAGACAGACCTTCTATCCTTCCATCAATGGATCAATGGCTGCAGTCTGTATCTAAAATTTTCCATAGACTACAACAAAACAGAGACACACTTCCTGGATCTCCAAATCTCTGCACAGGAAGGTGCTCTCTTTTCTAAAGTCTATAAAAAACAAACGGATCGGAATGCACTCCTTAATTACACCAGCTACCACCCGCGTGCATTACGCGGCAACCTGCCCTTTGGACAGTTTCAGTTTCTGTCCACACAGTCAGCTGTACTTAAAAACCAACTGCTGTCTAGGGGATACCCGAGGAAGGTAGTAAGGAGTACGCACAAACGGGCACAGAATATCCCACGTGAAATCACCTTACAGCAACATGAAAAACAATCTCAATCTGACAACATCACAGCTGTTTTGAGCTACTCTCCGGTCTTTAATACATTGAAAAAAGAAATCAAAAAGCTGTGGCCAATCTTAAATACATGCACCACCGAATTACTCTACCCTAACTTCACCATTAAACGAAGCAAGAACATTCGGGACAGACCTGTGCACACTTTCAAAGAATCAAAAGACGAATTCCATCCGAGTACCATCTGGGGCACCATCGCACCCAGTGGCCACTGCCCATGTGGCTCCTGTATCCTGTGCAAACAGACTACCAGGAGTAAATCTATAGATACAGTGTGGCACACACCCTGGGAGCAATGGAAGCTCAGTTACTGTAACAGCAAGGGGGTCATTTATTTGCTCACATGCCCCTGTAATCTTAAATATAAAGGGATGATGGCCCGTTCTGTGAAGACAAGACTAATAAAGCATACATCCTGCATCAGGACCAAAAAACTTACAGCCCCCCTAGTTGCACATTTCAATTTGCACATCCACACTGGTGATGATTTCAAGTGGACGGTCTTGGAAAAGATCTTACCCCCACGCAGAGGAGGAAATTACCACAACCTGCTATTGAGAAAGGAACAGCAGTGGATCTTTCGCTTAGACACAGTGCACAATGGTCTAAACGAAGAGATACAGTGGAACAACATAGCTCTGAAGAAATAATCTGCTCACTACAATCTGGGACTTTACCCTACAAAATCAAAACAAAGCAGGCATGAAAAAGCTCCTTCAGGGAATTACAGATGAATCTGATTGACATAAGATGTGACATGGGTACTATATGCGGATCAGCTTCAACGGCAGTTTGCAGTAACTATACAATTATCTAGTGTGATGACACACTAATTATAAGATATCTTCTCAAAAGTCTATACACCAGCAGTCTCATTTTTCCTTTTTTTAACAATTAATTCATTTTACTTTCTATAAATTACAACCATAATATGAGCAGATGCAAATAACCTATAATGCCCACTATATAATGGCCACTGCATACAGACAATAGGGCCCATTCCAACATAGCTTTTGCTACATTTACACTAACGTAACAGCGCTGTCACGTTGGTCAAAAGAGATCACGGTCACCACGACAACCTTTTCTCAAACAAGCAGCGTGAGATTCCTCACGGGGCCTCGCTTCATACTTGTGGACGCGGAGGAGAACCAGGTGAGTTTTATAGAGCAGGACCACTAATGTAACATGCCTGCACATTGAGAAATGCAAAAACTTTTGCCGCCACACTGACCAGTTACTTGAATCATAGGACGCGCTAGTGCATCCGTGTTCCATTTTTTAAACCAATGATTTCGGGCAGACTAGTCCACAGATACTAGCTAATTGAGCATAAAGGCTGACATATACAGTCGGACCCCAGGATGGGTCCGCATTTATAGACACACGGACAAATAAAAACCCCTCTCAAGGGGTCTTATTTAGCTAGCAACATGAGTGTCCTTTCCGCTTCCCTGAATTATGGGAGTGGACGGAGAAGCAGAGACGATTATTCTTTCCTTATCTCTCCACAGTATAACCACGTGCAATAAGCTTCTACTCGTAGTGAGAGCGGAGGACAAAGAAAACGAAGTTCAAAACATTGAGAAGTACACTGCCCGACGCAAATCCGATCCACGTCTGAACAAGTTATCATCAGGTAAAAGAGACTGGGACTCCAGCCTGCTATCTAGGAGCAATAGTCGAGCAAGTTAAGGTGTAAAAGTAAATATTGAAGTCTGTGTACGCTCAGAGCGAGGGGGCCCCCAAAAAATGTCGTCATACCGGAAATATTGAAACAGTACATGCAAATTAAATAATATGCCTTTTGACTTCACCCGGTCTACAAGAAGTCACTCTTAACTTTCCAGCTTGTCCTCCAGGTCTGATGGGCAGCCTGCCGAACCTGACAGGTTAACTGATTGATTATAATAATCTCAAGAAATCGGTTCTGACGAAGATGACGCTTGGAAAGATGTCATTGAAACCGGTCGACCAAACCTGTAACAGATGTCTCTGAACTAAGCAAGACACATGGAGAGACATTTTTTATCATGATCTGATAACTAGTATATCAGCTGCACCTACAGAGCACATGTTCTGAAAATTGAACTCTTTTGGAGTAAATTGCCTATTGAAGCATTGTGTCTCCATATTGTTTTTATGAAAATACGCCCAATTCTTAGAGGGTGAATAAATTGGTTTTGAAAATAAATCCTCACTGCTTGATCACCAGATGAATGCAGCATGGGAATAACCATCCCACACTGCCATGTTTTTATCCTTCTTAGTTCACATTTCTAAGCCGCAATGAAATCATTGTAGTATTAGGGCCTGTCTTGCTCTTCCTATCCCTTTTAGATAGGCGTTGCAGCAGCGTTACCCAGGGAAAGTAACATCATGAAGGGTAAGAGTGTTCCTCTAACCAGGGTGATTGAAGAGTGTTCTCCCCACCAGGGAGCCTCAGCAGGGTGCCAATACCTCCCCGAAGGGAAAAGCTATAACACAGCCAAGCCAGAACTCTAGGATGGTTGGAGGTGATGTTCCTGGCCTTGGGCATCCGTTTCCCATGTGTGGGTACCATCCACAAGCACAGAGGCAGTTCCAGGGAGCTCGGCAGGGTCACCTTCCCACCCCCGAGGGAAATTCTGTAACGCAGCCCAGCCAGCGCTTGGTCGGGGGTGATGTGCCTGGCCTTGGGTGGCTGTCTCCCGTGTGGTTTGACAATCCCCAAGCCCAGCAGAGGGTCCAGAGAGGCCCAGCAGGGTTCCCGACCTTTTCCGGAGGGAGAAGCTGTAATGCAGGCCAGCCCCCGCTCCAGGATAGACCGGGGTAATGTCCCTGGCCTTGGGTGGTTGTCTCCCATATGGGACGACCATCCCCAAGTGCAGCGGATGTGTCAGGGAGCCCCAGCAGGGTCCCCATCACTTCCCCGAGGGAAATTCTGTAACGCAGCTGACCCAGCGACCCATGGTTTTATTGGGGGTGATGTCCCAGGACTTGGGTAGCTGTCTCCCATGTGGGTCGACCGTCCCAAAGTCCAGTGGCAGTTCCAGCGGAGTCCCCATTCTTCTTCGGAGGGAAAGGCTGTAATGCAGCCCAGCCAGAGCTCCAGACTGGGCTTGGGGACGGTCGACCACATGGGAGACGGGTGCCCAAGGCCAGGGACATCACCCCCGACCATCCTGGAGCTCTGGCTAGGCTGGATTGGCACACTCCCGGGCCTACCTGGTGGGGAAACGCTGTAACGCAGCCCAGCCAGAACAACAGGATGGTTAGGGGTGATGTCCCCTGCCTTGGGCATTTGTTTCCCATGTCGGTCTACCGTTCCCAATCCCAGCGGCAGTCCCAGGGACCCCCAGCAGGGTCTGCGTCCGTTCCCAGAGCTAGAAGCTATAACGCAGGCCAGCCACAGCTCCAGGATGGTGAGGGGGTTATGTCCCTGGCCTTGGACGCTGTCTCCCATGTGGGTCGACTGTTCCCAAGTCCAGCAGCAGTTCTGTGGAGCCCCGGCAGGATCCTCATTTCTCCCCGGAGGTGACATCTGTAACGCAGCGCAGCCAGAGGTGCAGCCTTGGCTTGCGGATGGTCAACTCACATGGGAGACAGTCGCTTCCAGGGAAACACCAATGTTACGCTGGCAACGGGGCCTATTGGTGGGCTGACCCTGCAATTGTGTCCTAGCCCACCAAAATTCCTCCCCAGACGGCCCACTCTCGCCCACACCACCAACAATACAGCCCCAGTCCCACCCACCCCACTGACAATGGGCCCTAACAGTAGAATAATAAAAATCAGTACTCACATAACGTTGCAGCTGCTCGCGTAGAAAAAGCTGTAGGCAAAACAAAAAACATGTGTTACCTATGGTCAGCCCAGCAAAAACAAATAACTACTACTCTCTGATCACAGCCCCCTTTCAAGCCATCCCTGGTGGTCTGCTGACCCTCACCCTCCAGTAAAAACATGTGCCCCTTCCTAGAGGCAGGCTGCCAGATTGCACTAGCAATCTGCCCCCAGGGAGGGCTACATGAGAGACCCCCCTCCATTTTGGGTGGGGGGCAGAGGGCCACCCCCTTTCCATTACAAACATCCATGGTGGTTGACAGGCCGATTCATGGAATTAATGTGCGCCGAAAGTTTCGGCGCAAGCGTGCGAAAACGTGTGATTCGCAGTGAAAGAGGGAAAATCGCAGTGCAAGTGCGAAAATCGCAGGGAAACCAGCGCACATCGATTCATGAAAGTTTGTGCGCAAGAAAAATATTGGATGTGTGCTGAAAAAGTGCGCGGCGCACGCCGGCGCACAGGTCATCTAACGGCGTGCGCCACGGCCACAGCGAAATCGCACATAGCGCGGTGCACATAACAAAAGTAGACGGAACACGGGGTGTAACACTCGGAATGGGGAACAACGCGTGAAAATATGGGCGTCACGGGGAAGTACAGGAGGCAAGTGCGTGGAACACCCACACGCTCGCCTACAACACGTATTCATGGAATCGAATAGGGCAAACCAGCGCACGGCCAAAGATGCGCACAGGCCCAAACACGTCCGCCACAAGAATGCAGGTGGTAGCGTCCCTGCGCCTGAAATAAATGTGCGCCAAAATGTGCGCTAACAAAAAGCACCTATACACAGCTATGATGAATGTCCCATACTGTGGCCTCTAGGACAAATGACGTGCAAAGGGGTATGCGACAAACACGGACACCCGCTGCGTGAAAAATAGCGTGTGCATGCATTTCGGGGTGCGCGGGAAGTACCACACGTGATTGGCCTGGGTACGTGTATTTCGGGGTGCGCGTGAAGTGTCACACGCGAATGCAGCAGGCTACGTGTATCTCAAAGTGCGCGTGAAGTGTCACACGCGAATGCAGCAGGGTACGTGTATTTCAAGGTGCGTGTGAAGTTCCACATGCGAATTCAGCAGGATACGTGTATTTCGAGGTGCGCGTGAAGTTCCACACGCGATCACAGCAGGCTACGTGTACTTCGGGGTGCGCGGGAAGTTCCGCACGCAAATACAGCAGGCTATGTGTATTCCGGGGTGCGCGGGAAGTTCCACACGCGATAACAGCAGGGTACGTGTACTTTGGGGTGCGCGGGAAGTTTCACACGCGATCACAGCAGGCTACGTGAATTCCGGGGTTCGCGGGAAGTTCCACACGCGATTACAGCACAGTACGTGTACTTTGGGGTGCGCGGGAAGTTTCACACGCGATTACAGCAGGGTACGTGTACATCGGGGTGCACGGGAAGTTTCACACGCGATCACAGCAGGCTACGTGTATTCCGGGGTGCATGGGAAGTTCCACACGCGATTACAGCAGGGTACGTGTACTTCGGGGTGCGCAGGAAGTTTCACACGCGATCACAGCAGGCTACGTGTATTCTGGGGTGCACAGGCCCAAACACGTCCGCCACAAGAATGCAGGTGGTAGCGTCCCTGCGCCTGAAATAAATGTGCGCCAAAATGTGCGCTAACAAAAAGCACCTATACACAGCTATGATGAATGTCCCATACTGTGGCCTCTAGGACAAATGACGTGCAAAGGGGTATGCGACAAACACGGACACCCGCTGCGTGAAAAATAGCGTGTGCGTGCATTTCGGGGTGCGCGGGAAGTACCACACGTGATTGGCCTGGTTACGTGTATTTTGGGGTGCGCGTGAAGTGTCTCACTCGAATGCAGCAGGCTACGTGTATCTCAAAGTGCGCGTGAAGTGTCACACGCGAATGCAGCAGGGTACGTGTATTTCAAGGTGCGTGTGAAGTTCCACATGCGAATTCAGCAGGATACGTGTATTTCGTGGTGCGCGTGAAGTTCCACACGCGATCACAGCAGGCTACGTGTACTTCGGGGTGCGTGGGAAGTTCCGCACGCAAATACAGCAGGCTATGTGTATTCCGGGGTGCGCGGGAAGTTCCACACGCAAATACAGCAGGGTACGTGTACTTTGGGGTGCGCGGGAAGTTTCACACGCGATTACAGCAGGGTACGTGTACATCGGGGTGCACGGGAAGTTTCACACGCGATCACAGCAGGCTACGTGAATTCCGGGGTGCATGGGAAGTTCCACACGCGATTACAGCAGGGTACGTGTACTTCGGGGTGCGCAGGAAGTTTCACACGCGATCACAGCAGGCTACGTGTATTCTGGGGTGCGCGGGAAGTTCCACACGCAATTACAGCAGGTGTTCCCTCTACACCCTCCACGGCCCCTGCAGGCAGCCCACACCACAGGGGACTACCCTGCACCCCTGGTCATGTCCCGCAGGCAGCAAATCCACCATGGCCATGCCCCCCAGCCAACCCACATGTCACCTTGCACTACTGATCACCAACGCATGTCTCCCAGCACCCCCACCCCCCAGCATCCAGGGGCACCCTCCACCAGGCCTCCCCACTCATGTCCCACACATGTCCCCCTGCACCCCCACCCCCCAGCAGTCAGGGGCACCCTCCACCAGGCCCCCACACATGTCCCACACATGTCCCCCTGCACCCCCACCCCCCAGCAGTGCAGGGCACCTGCCAGCAGGCCCCCACCCATGTCCCCCTGCACCCCCAGCAGTCAGGGGCACCCTCCACCAGGCCCCCACTCATGTCCCCCTGCACCCCCACCTCCCAGCATTCAGGGGCACCCTCCACCAGGCCCCCACTCATGTCCCACACATGTCTCCCTGCACTCCCACCCCCCAGCAGTCAGGGACACCTGCCAACAGGCCCCCCACTCATGTCCCCCTGTACCCCCACCCCCCAGCAGTGCAGGGCACCTGCCAGCAGGCCCCCACACATGTCCCCCCAACACCTCATGACGATCTACAATCATGGTCCCCATGCCCCCTCAATAAACCCACCATGCCACCCCAGTCCGAACACACCACCAGGTATGACATCCACCCCACCAAGAAATCACCACCACATGATGCATCCCAAATGGCTAGTCTGCACATCCACATATATCCGTCAAACCCACACAATGAGAGCATGTGAATTATAAAATACACATTGTGACATGCATGAAACCAAAGAGAGAATACCACACATTGAAGTACCAAATGATAATGTATTAAACAGAAAAAACAAGGGACTGAAATGGAACAGAAGAAAATGGAAATAAGAAATGAAATCCTGCATGTCCAATAAATGAAAAAGATGCATGAAATCCAAATAAAAAGCAATCCAAAAGCAAGTCTCCAAAGTGTTAGTCTGAGAAAATAAATCCAAGGTGCAAACATAATAAAAAACCATTGATCCATGGAAAAAAAAATTAATAATCCAAATCCACTGTCAAACTATTTACAAAGTGAACATCCAGGGTCCATGTACCCAATCCTTAAAATGAAACCTATGAAATAAAACCCTACCTAATGAAGAACTATATACAAGAAGTTCGGGCATTGTCCAACCGCCCCAAAAAAAAAACAAAAACAAAAGGAAACTTAACCCAAAAGAACTATTTACAAGCGCAGCGGGCTAGTCCGACAGCTCACTTCTGGATGTTCCGGTCCAGGGCATCATCGAACTCCTGCTCAATGTCCCGGAGGCGGTCCTCTTCCATGGCCCGAGGGTCCGCAGGGACGACGACATGTTCTCCTCCAACTCCCTGCGGATTGCCTCGAGGCACTCGGCCCGCCTCAGGGCCCTCCGCATGGAGTTCTCCGCCCTGACCATCGTGAGCCATGCCTCTTCTGCCCACTGCCGCTCCGCATCTATGGCGTGGCCCAACCGCTGCCACACGGAAGACACTTCCCGTCCTGGGTCCTCCTGCCCTCCGGCCGATGCCTGCCCCTCCGATGTCGAAGGCCCCGAGCCATCATGGCTCCCACCTCGTTGCTGCTGCTGCTTTGCCTGTGCCCGTGCTCCTGCTGCCTGCACATCCTCCTCCGGCTGGGGTGCAGTCATTGATGTGGCCACCCCTGCTGGACGTCCGACTCCCGACTGTGGCAGGGATGTGTCCTCCACCAGCCTGGCCGCACGGTCAGAGGCAGCTCCACAGGGCACCCAGGTGATAAATGGGTGGAAAGATGGCACAGAGGACGACTGGCGCATAGGGTGTTCAATTGAGGAGGG
This sequence comes from Ambystoma mexicanum, assembly GCF_040938575.1. NCBI lineage: Eukaryota > Metazoa > Chordata > Amphibia > Caudata > Ambystomatidae > Ambystoma > Ambystoma mexicanum. The sequence continues at coordinate 964,091,294 of NC_090928.1, read as the reverse complement.
GGTTGGAACAAGCTCCAGCAAACGGAGGAATCCGGCCTGGGTGACCCGTCCCAGTAGGCCAACGCGGTCAACGAGCCATTCGAGATGACGTGCAGTCTCCTCACGAAAAGACTGCAGGTCACCTCACATGGCCCGTTAACGCAACGCCACACCAGTCAGGACAGGCTCAACCCTTACCTGGATAGCCACGTCCGCAGGCAGAGGAAGGCCAGTTGTTGTAAGTTCATCCCCTGCCTGAAAACGGGTCTGGACGTAGGCATCCCTGCTGGTGCAAGATGATGCAGTGACAGGATCAGGGACAGGATTGCACAGAGGCACCTCCGCGGCGGCCTGTGCTGCCTCCTGTCCCTGGTCCTGCACTGCACCACTAGCACCAGTGGAATCCCCACCTCCAGACCCCGTCTCTGTCACTTGCAAGGCCTCCTCCTCCATCAAACCCCCCACCAACCTGGATGACTCCGTGCCATCTTCCCCCGTCAGGCCCTGTGGGGTCCCAGCTGCCCCTTCTGCTGCCGAGGAGTCCAACTCCGACCTCCGCCTCTTGGACCTCCCCTCGGCAGCTGCGGCCTGGGACGCGGCACCTGACTCCTCACTCCCCGACGAGATGACAACCTGGGAGGGGAGCCGGGCCTTGCGTCTCCGGCTGGCGGTGCGATCCCTGCCGCTGTGCTCCACAGCACCTTCTCCGCCCTCTTCATCAGTTGACGCTGCAGACAGGGAGAAATAAAACACAGGCATCAGGGCACTGTACAATGGACTCATACACACATGACAGTGGTACATGAGTGGCATTGGCAAACCTCAGACATGGCATCACAATCACCAACACACATGTCATGTCATTTCAACTCGCACACATGAGCTATACCACAGCCATATCGCAACAGCCAGCACCATCCATACACATACAACAGCATGAGCAGGCAAAGGTGAGCCAGACATCACATGCAACACAGGGAGTTGACTACACATGCACACACACCACCACACTTGCATGCATGTGTACACCTCCGCCAACTGTCGCAGTGTTGCGATCGGCATCCATGTCACATCTGCCAATCAGTCTTCCACATCCCGGTGTCACATGCATCCATGTTGCATCACTGTTGCACCCTTGTCAAATACACACACATGCACATGTACACGGTGCAGGTACATGCAGCTGAAACCAACATCCATGTGTGACATCACGACCATGCCTACTTACATACACATTCATTCAAACATGTGTGCACACACATCTGCATTTGGCATGCAAGCCTACACACACAAGCACCATCCATGTCTCAAACATGAGAGCCCTCGCATGTGTTAGCCTCACGGCCCTGTACACACACCCCCATACTTCGCCCCATAAAACCACATGTGCAACCTGCACACACTGGCACACCACCACACGCACAGCTTACAATCAGTATGCATGTACACTTACCGCTCGACTCCAGACGGGTCTGCCTCTCAAGGACCTGGACGTGGAGCGCTGGGGATATGCGTTCCAGCACCCTCATCTGATCTTCCGACAAGTGGCCCCGGCGCCCCTTAGCATCCGCTGCCTTCAAGAGGTGCCGGGCCTTGTTCAGGGTCCTGGACCTGAAGTCCTCCCAGTGCTTCTTGAAATGATGGAATTGTCGGACTGCCACCCCCTCTGCGTTGATGGCAGTCACGATGTCCGTCCAGATCCGAGTCCGTCCTTCCTTGTCGGCGCGCAAACTTCCGAAGAGGGCATCATACTGCCCCAGGACTAGCTCCACCAGGACACCAACTTCGGTGGCAGTGAAGCTGGTGCCCCTCTGCCTCTCTGGCTGGGGGTTGCCAGTGGTGCCTGATGGTGTAGTCCCCGACATGGCAACCCCAGAGGCAGGAGTGGGTGGGCAACTGGGTCCTGGGGCTGGGCTGTGGAGCGATGGAATCCCAGTCGGGAGTCTTCGGTTCCAGCAGGGGTGGTCACAGCAACAGCACCCCTGGCTGATGTGCAGGCAGCAAATGGCAGGGCACATGGGCAGCAGGCAGCAGCAGATGGCAGGTGGGAGCGTGCTCGGGGCTCTGGGTGGCAGTGATTCGGCCTTCTGTGCAGGAGCGTGGTCTTAAATGTGCTTACGCGTGGCCAGCTTGATACGGAGTGATTTGGCACGTAAAAATCCAGCACGTCTGCGTGTAATTTGAGGAAACGCCCTTAGCGCGTTAGCGCGTCATCACACGTACGCGAATTCATTGGCCCAAAGGCCCGCAGCGTGTAGGCGCGTCTATGACGTTATGCGCACGGGCGTTTTTCATGGCGTGTGGAAAAAATAAGCACGCCCGAGTGTCAAAGCGTGTAATTGGTGGAAAGGGCCTCAGCGCGTATGCGCGTCTGTGACGTGCGTGTGCGGGCATTACCCTGTACACGGGTGCATGTTACACGTCCAATGACTGCACGTCAGAGTGTCAGCTCATGTAATTGGAGGATAGGGCCTTAGCGCGTACACGCGGAAGTGACGCTGGACGTGTGGGCATGTTTAAAAGGCACGTGTAGGATGCCATTTCCTTGTACGTGCTTTTCGTGGAGAGGGAGTGGGTGAAATCTGTACTTCTTGTCGGTTCACACGCGATTTACTTCACAGCGTTTCAAGTTCGTACTCCCTGTTACCTCTGACAGCTTTTCCTATGTTTGTCTTTTTTCTGAGCCTGTTTCCTCAAACAGCGTACACTTCTTCTGTTGTCCTGTCTCCTCAGACAGCGTACAATTCTTCTTTTGGCAGGGGTGTTGCCAGTGTGCACACGCGCGTCTTTTTCACACTATTTTTCAAGGCAGACGGTGAGTCACGCACGTATTTAACATCTGTGCTTGCCCCGTGTGTCGCGTACCCCTTCAGAGGTCATTCTAGGCTGCGTGTGACACGCATACGTTCATTTTTGTGTTTCTGGGTGCCACAGCGTAGTGCAGGTTTATTTTTCCACGCGCGTGGTCTAGGAGGGGTTGCGTGCACGTTATCTCCCTTTTTTGGAGTGCCTGTGCATTGGGTGACCCGTCATCCCTCCCCAGGGGTCACATACAGCCTTGCTAGAGCACTAGGGTACGAATTCCATCTAGTACCCTACCCCTTTGACCCCCAATTGCCCAGGACAATAGTTTACTGCAACTCCCATACGCACAACAACATCAGTGCCATGGTTGGGAGGCGAGCACGCGGTAAGGGTGGCAAAGGTGGCCGAGCCTCAAGAGGTGGGCGTGGTGGATACGGTAGGGGACGTGGCCGGGACTTGCAGGGTGTCCCTAGTCCCCCATGTGTGGAGGACCAGTCAGGGACACCCATGCCCCCCTGGTTGAGGGTAACGTGGCTGACACCATCCGTGCTCAGCCCTTGTTGGACCAGCCCATTGTGGCACCAGACCTGGCACAGGGTGACTCCCAGGCTGACTTCCAAGTCAGCAGGTCTAGGCCACGTGTGGCGGTGCACGTTGGTGTCACCAGGCCACGTGGATCAGGGGCAGCTATGTCATCTGCTGCCCCAAGTAGGCAGGGTGTGGAGGCTGCAGGGGCAGCTGCGGCTCCATCCACCCCAGCTCTCACTCACCCAGCCAGGACAGTGTCAGTCCCAGTCCATCCTTCTGACGTTCCCCCTGACTATATCACACTTCAGCTAATGCCTGCACCAAGCCCCATGATCAGTGTTCATTCCCACACTCCTAGTACACAGTCCACCAGGGCTCCTGCCCCTAGTGTCCAGAGCGGCATAGAACACTCAGGATCCCCACAACCTTCCAAGCGGAAGAGGAAGAGTGCTCGTCCAGTACAGACTGATGCCCCAGACACGGCTACACAGTCCGGCACCTCAAGGAAGCCTAGCTTCAGTGAGGCCGAACGTGATGCACTTGTGGAGTATGTGTCCGCACATGACCGGGAAATGTTGCTTACTGCAGGGTGCAAGACGACACCTGCTCAACGTCAGGCACACTGGCAGACGATCACGGACATCATAAGTGCCCTTGGAATCGTGAGGCGCACAGCTAATGATTGCTACAAGCGCTGGAATGACCTGAAGCGCAGGGCAAAGAAAAAGCTGGCCTCAAGTCATGCCGCTACTCTAGTGACTTGAGGTGGGTCTCCAGCAGAGGACATTGAACTCACTCCACATGAGTATGTTGCTGGGACCTACGTCACGGAGGAACAGATCCAAGGCATGGGAGACCAGATTACGAGGCATTGTCCAGTGAGTGCACATGCATGTGTGTGTCATCCATGTGCATGGTGTGTGTGCCTGAGTGGTTTGGGTCACCCATGTGCTTCATCCAATACATTCTGCGCACCAGGATTTGGGAATTGCAGTATCCCTTCTGGCAACAGTAGACATTTAGCCCAACATCACGCCAGTTGCCCTTGAAGTGTCATCTTGCCACAACATTGTTGCATATTTTTCTGTGTTCATTCAGGCCGATTGTTTGCATTCCACCACTTTCACTAGGCATTTCTCAGGCCTATTGTCACATGTGCGACATGGCTATGGTACATGCCATCTGTGTGATGGCATGTGTCATGTATGTGTATTGGACATGCCAATCACAGGCCAATGTGTGATGGCACTGCTAGCCAGCATGCAGCAAATGTGTTGATCTTCCATCTTGGTGTCATCAATGTGTGCCATTTGCCTCCCCTTCATACGCAGTGACGGTGCATGCATGGGAGGGTTATAGTCATGTGGGACATGTGTCAATGAAGTACTGGTTCTGTTGCTTCTCAGCCCTAATTGTGTGCCATGGTGCTAATGCCTGTTCCCATTTCTTTTCTTTCATGTCTTTGCAGGGGATGACGCACTTCATACTGCTGGGGTTGTGGAGATGGTGCAGACCCAGGACGGGTCGCAGGGCCGACCGGGCACCAGTGAGGGACGTGGTGTGGTGGTGGGTGAGAACCCACACTTGCTGCAAACCATTCTCTCAAGGGGTGACTCTGGGTGCACCTCCCCCAAGCTCTTTTCAGGTGTCGATTCAGATGATGAGACCTATGTGCGGTCGCAGGTAAGTGTTTCTGTGAGGGATTCTGTTCTGTCTGACCCACCTGCACCAGGGGTAGAACCCTCAATGGGGATGTCAGTGTTGATAGGTCCGCCTTTGGTGGTTACGGATGCAGGTTCACACTCTGCAACATCTGATCCTGTTCCTGGGCCAGCAGATCAGAGGGGGAATGCAGTCCTGCAGCCTCAGGCAGAGCTGGGCCAGCAAGGCGCAGTTCGCCTTGCCCCAGACAGGTGTGGTCCCCGCCGACGCGGAGCCTTACGCCACCTGGCAATACCGCATGGGAGCAATCCATATACGGTATGGCAAACCAACAGGCAGCATCAGCTGAGATGATGGCTCAGGCCATGGATAGGGTGGCCACTTCCATTGTCCCCCAAGAAAGGCTGATGGAGCAACTACAGCAGGCAACAGACTCCATTTGCCAGTCACACAGGGAGGACATGTTGGCGTCCAACAGGGACAGACGGGCGGCACTGGAGACTCTGCGGGGAGCCATTTCTATAGAGTCCCAGGGCCACAGGGAAGCCCTGAGGGTGGAACTTCGTCACCTCAGGGTGACTCTTGTTGAGCTTCAGGCTTCAACTGACACGAGGACAGAACAGCAGCTGGGGCATCTCACACGTACGCTCTCAGCTGAGATGCAGGCAACTCGGGAGGAGGTCCGGGCATCCCGTGAGTTGTTGCATGGGGATCTTCGCACGATTATCTTCCAGAACCAGACCTTCCACACCCGCATGCTTGCTGCCATGGAGGACCAGACTAGGGCTTTGTGTGGGCTGCCTCCCATAGTGCCACCACCTCCTGATGCAGCTGCAGAGGGTGGGGAGAGCAACAGCAGCGATTCTCCCACAATAGGGTAGCCGTGCAGGCCATGAGCCCATGGAGGTGTTTTTTTTCCGCAGAATCCACACAGGTGGGTTTTGGTGTGCACCCTGTCCTCAGACCTCCTGGGTGGCCTCCCCCCCGGCCCATACAACATGGCCATTTTTTATTTTTGAATTTTTTTTCAATGTGTTGCCTTGTGTGGCTCTCGTGGGCATCCTCTGTATTGTGGCTGGGCACATGCAGGCTTGTCCTGATTTTGGGTTAGATGCTCGGGTTTGTGCGACACACACCCCTCCTGCTTCCCGTTTCCATGGGCTGGCAAAGGGTGTGCCCAAGTGACATTGACTTACACGGTGATGTTGGACTCCCATTTAATGTGTGGGCAGTCTGTAGTCAATACTGTGTATACATTCCTAGTGCATATTGTTGTTGTATTGTACACTGCATGGTGTATTGATATGTGCCTCTGCATCCATCTCATCCTCCTGATTTGCAGGTCCATTCCTCATTTCTTCACAAGGCCGTCTACTTTGGAGATGGCGTCCATGTTGTAAGCAGTGCACCTACACTTTTGCGTGGCGCCAACACTGTACAGTTGGAAGTGGTCGAAGTGCAGCATTATCAGGTAGTGAGACTACACATTTTTTTTAAATTCGTACTGTCATGTTTATGGTAGTCTTGAGGTTGTGTAGCTGATTTGTATTATTGCTAAATATTTGCTCATGTGTGTTGTTGGTCCTGCATTACTGTGAGCATTTCCTGTGGGGCCAGTTTCCATTAGGGACACTGAACTTTGTGACACTTGTGTCATGTTGTGGGGATTACTTTGTTTGATCTCACATTGCATGACATGCCATGGTGTGTTGTGTGGCGGTGCCGGGGTGGGGTTGGGTGACATGGCACTGTTCTCATGTTGTATTTTGCAAGTGGGTATTCATTGTTGCTGCATAGAAGTGTATCTTTTGATGACACTGCATTGGTGGTGTTTGTGTAGGTAGGGATGCACACATTGTAACACTTCCAGGTGAACAGTCTCAGGCTCCTATGGTTGTGACAGTTGACTGTCTCTTCATTCATCATCATTGTCTGATTGAGGCAACATTGATTGTCAGATGGTATGTGTGCACTCCACAAGGGTGTGATTTCTATGTGAAGTAATTAGCCACCAGCTGCGTACGGGCTGCCTCACCTTGTGCCCTTTCCCCTCCCATGCGCAGCGGGCGTGCATGTGGTTGGGGATGTGGGGGCACCACCATGTCCACAGCCAGGCCCCGGCGTGTTGCAACATTGTGCAGGACACATGCTGCCACTATGATCCTGCACACTACTGGGGGAGCGTATAATAGCTGCCCGCCAGAACGGTCAACGGAGCGAAAGCGTGACTAGAGCACTCCGAATGTGCGCTCCACTATGCCCCGGGTTGCAATATGGGCTGTGTTGTATCTTACCTCGGGAGGCGTGATGGGGTTCGAATTGGCGTCATCATGTGGGTGCTCAGAGGGTAGGCACTGTCCCCTGGGGAGGTGGTGATGGGTCTCATTAGTGGGGTAGTGACATTACTCTGTATCTAGCATGCATGCATGTGCAGTGGCATTTATACTCACCAAGCAGCCATGCATCACCATGCCGCCCAGCTTCCATGTCCCGGTTTAGGGTTAACATTCTGTAAATGAAACTGTTGTGGGTGGACCCTGGATAGTTGGCATATACTGAGGTGATGATTCCCTTGGCATCACATACTACCTGGACGTTGATGGAATGCCAGTGCTTGCGGTTTCTGTAGATGTGCTCAGATGCCCTGGGGGACGTAGAGCCACATGGGTGCAATCAATGGCACCTAGCACTTTGGGGAATTGTGCCACCCCATAGAAATCCTGGGCGGCAGCTTGCCTTTCTGCAGGTGTTCTGGGCAGGTATATGTGCCTGCGGACTGATGGGCGTGCAGTGATGATGGCCAACACCTGGTGTAGGCATCGTGACTGCGTGGCCTGTGACACCCCCCCACACTATGGCACTTGTCCGCTGAAATGATCCGGTATCCAAGAAGTGCAGTACATTGAGGACCTTCTCCAGGGGGGTGAGTGCATGGGAGCAGAGGGTGGGTGATGTGAGGTCATCCTCCCACTCACTGACCAGGTCGAGTATTATGTGAGGTGGAAACCTGTACCTCCCATACACCTGGTCATCAAGCATCCCAAAAAGGCTGGTTCTGGGTGTGAAGATTCTGGCCCTGGCTATCCTCCTCCTCCTCCTGCGGTATCCCATGGCCACTGCTGCTAGGAACGGTATATTCACCCTGGCGTATGAGCTTGTTTGTTGTTTGTGCGCACTTTTATGCTGCGCGAGTCGACGTACGCCGGCTTCATGCAGGCGTACGTGTTTCCGGATTGGACTGTCTTTTTTGGTACGTTGTAGGCGACCGTGTAAATCTTCCCGCCCACCACAGGAATACACGTAGCCCGCTCTCCCAGGCCCAGTCGCGTGTGAAACTTCCCGCGCACCCCTGAAATACACGTACCCAGCCCAATCGCGTGTGAAACTTCCCGCGCACCCCTGAAATACACGTACCCGGCACAATCGCATGAGAAACTTCTCGCGCACCTCTGAAATACACGTACCCAGCCCAATCGCGTGTGGAACTTCCTGCGCAACCCGAAAAACACTTACCCTGCTGGAATCGCGTGTTGCACTTCCCACGCACCCCTGAAATACACATACCCAGCCCAATCGTGTGTAGAACTTCCCGCGCACCCCGAAATGCACGTACCCTGCTGAAATCGCGTGTGGCGCTTCCTGCGCACCCCTGAAATACACGTACCCAGCACAATCGCGTGTGAAACTTCCTGCGCACCCCTGAAATACATGTACCCGGCACAATCACGTGTGAAACTTCCCGCGCACCCCTGAAATACACGTACCCGGCACATTTGCATATGAAACTTCCCGCGCACCCCTGAAATACACGTACCCAGCCCAATCGCGTGTGGAACTTCCCGCGTACCCCAAAATACACATACCCAGCCCAATCGTGTGTGCAACTTCCCGCGCACCCCGAAATACACTTACCCTGCTGGAATCGCGTGTGAAACTTCCTGCGCACCCCGAAATACACTTACCCGGCTGGAATCACGTGTGGCACTTCCCGCGCACCCCTGAAATACACATACCCAGCCCAATCACGTATAGAATTTCCCCCGCACTCCGAAATGCACGTACCCTGCTGAAATCGCGTGTGGCGCTTCGCACGCACCCCTGAAATACACGTACCCAGCACAATCGCGTGTGAACCTTCCTGCGCACCCCTGAAATACACGTACCCGGCACAATCGCGTGTGAAACTTCCTGCGCACCCCTGAAATACACGTACCCAGCCCAATCGAGTGTGGAACTTCCCGCGCACCACGAAATACACTTACCCTGCTGGAATTGCGTGTGAAAATTCCCACGCACCCCGAAATGCACGTACCCTGCTGAAATCGCGTGTGGCAATTCCCGCGCACCCCTGAAATACACGTGCCCAGCCCAATCGCGTGTAGAACTTCCCACGCACCCCGAAATGCACGTACCCTGCTGAAATCGGGTGTGGCACTTCCCGCGCACCCCTGAAATACACGTACCCAGCACAATTGCGTGTGAAACTTTCCGCGCACCCCTGAAATACACGTACCCGGCACAATCGCGTGTGAAACTTCCCACGCACCTCTGAAATACACGTACCCAGCCCAATCGCGTGTGGAACTTCCTGCGCACCCTGAAATACACTTAACCTGCTGGAATCGCGTGTAGAACTTCCTGCGCACCTCGAAATGCACGTACCCTGCTGAAATCGCGTGTGGCACTTCCCGCGCACCCCTGAAATACACGTACCCAGCACAATCGCATGTGAAACTTCCTGCGCACCCCTGAAATACACATACCCGGCACAATTGCGTGTGAAACTTCCCGCGCACCCCTGAAATACACATACCCAGCCCAATCGCGTGTGGAACTTCCTGCGCACCCTGAAATACACTTACCCCGCTGGAATCGCGTGTGAAACTTCCTGCGCACCCCGAAATACACTTACCCTGCTGGAATCGCGTGTGGCACTTCCCGCGCACCCCTGAAATACACATACCCAGCCCAATCGCGTGTAGAATTTCCCACGCACCCCGAAATGCACGTACCCTGCTGAAATCGCGTGTGGCGCTTCCCGCGCACCCCTGAAATACACGTACCGAACACAATTGCATGTGAAACTTCCCGCGCACCCCTGAAATATACGTACCCGGCACATTCGCGTGTGAAACTTCCCGCGCACCCCTGAAATACACGTACCCAGCCCAATCGCGTGTGGAACTTCCACCGCACCCCGAAATACACTTACCCTGCTGGAATCGCGTGTGAAACTTCCCGCGCACCCCGAAATACACTTACCCTGCTGGAATCCCGTGTGGCACTTCCCGCGCACCCCTGAAATACACGTACCCGGCCCAATCACGTGTAGAACTTCCCACACACCCCGAAATGCACATACCCTGCTGAAATCGCGCGTGGCACTTCCCGCGAACCCCTGAAATACACGTACCCAGCACAATTGCGTGTGAAACTTCCCGCGCACCCCTGAAATACACATACCCGGCACAATCCCGTGTGAAACTTCCCGCGCACCCCTGAAATACACGTACCCGGCACAATCGCGTGTGAAACTTCCCGCGCACCCCTGAAATACATGTACCCGGCACAATCGTGTGTGAAACTTCCCGTGCACCCCTGAAATACACGTACCCAGCCCAATCGCGTGTGGAACTTCCTGCGCACCCCGAAATACACTGACCCTGCTGGAATCGCGTGTGAAATGTCCGGCGCATCCCGAAATACACTTAACCTGCTAGATTTGCGTGTGGCACTTCCTGCGCACCCTTGAAATACATGTACCCAGCCCAATCGCGTGTAGAACTTCCCGCGCACCCCAAAATGCATGTACCCTGCTGAAATCGCATGTGGCACTTCCCGCACACTCCTGAAATACACGTACCCAGCCCAATCCCATTGGAAATTCCCGCGCACCCCGAAATGCACGTACCCTGCTGAAATCGAGTGTGGCACTTCCCGCGCACCCCTGAAATACATGTACCCAGCAGAATCGCGTGTGAAACTTCCCGCGCACCCCTGAAATACACGTACCCAGCCCAATCCCATTGGAACTTCCCGCGCACCCCGAAATGCACGTACCCTGCTGAAATCGAGTGTGGCACTTCCCGCTCACCCCTGAAATACATGTACCCAGCAGAATCACGTGTGAAACTTCCCGCGCACCCCTGAAATACACGTACCAGGCACAACCGCGTGTGAAACTTCCCGCGCACCCCTGAAATACACATAGCCAGCCCAATCGCGTGTGGTACTTCCCGCGCACCCCGAAATGCACGTACCCTGCTGAAATCGTGTGTGGCACTTCCCGCGCACCCCTGAAATACACGTACCCAGCACAATCGCGTGTGAAACTTCCCGCGCACCCCTGAAATACACGTACCCAGCACAATAGCGTGTGAAACTTCCTGCATACCCCTGAAATACACATACCCGGCACAATCGTGTGTGAAACTTCCCGCGCACCCCTGAAATACACATACCCAGCACAATCGCGTGTGAAACTTCCCGCGCACCCCCTGAAATACATGTACCCAGCCCAAACGCGTGTGGAACTTCCCGCGCACCCCGAAATGCACGTACCCTGCTGAAATCGCATGTGGCACTTCCCGCGCACCCCAAAATACACTTACCCTGCTGGAATCCCGTGTGGCACTTCCCGCGCACCCCTGAAATACACGTACCCAGCCCAATCGCGTGTAGAACTTCCTGCGCACCCCGAAATGCACGTACCCTGCTGAAATCGCGTGTGGCATTTCCCGCGCAACCAGCACAATTGCGTGTGAAACTTCCCGCGCACCCCTGAAATACACGTACCTGGCACAATCGCGTGTGAAACTTCCCGCGCACCCCTGAAATACACGTACCCGGCACAATCGCGTGTGAGACTTCCCGCGCACCCCTGAAATACATGTACCCAGCCCAATCGCGTGTGAAACTTCCCGCGCATCCCTGAAATACACGTACCCGGCACAACCGCGTGTGAAACTTCCCGCGCACCCCTGAAATACACATACCCAGCCCAATCGCGTGTGGAACTTCCCACGCACCCTGAAATGCACGTACCCTGCTGAAATCGAGTGTGGCACTTCCCGCGCACCCCTGAAATACATGTACCCAGCACAATCGCATGTGAAACTTCCCGCGCACTCCTGAAATACACGTACCCGGCACAACCGCGTGTGAAACTTCCCGTGCACCCCTGAAATACACATACCCAGCCCAATCGCGTGTGGAACTTCCCGCGCACCCTGAAATGCACGTACCCTGCTGAAATCGTGTGTGGCACTTACCGCGCACCCCTGAAATACACGTACCCAGCACAATCGCGTGTGAAACTTCCTGCGTACCCCTGAAATACACGTACCCGGCACAATCGCGTGTGAAACTTCCCGCGCACCCCTGAAATACACGTACCCAGCACCATCGCGTGTGAAACTTCTTGCGCACCCCTGAAATACATGTACCCAGCCCAAACGCGTGTGGAACTTCCTGCGCACCCCGAAATGCATGTACCCTGCTGAAATCGCGTGTGGCATTTCCCGCGCAACCAGCACAATTGCGTGTGAAACTTCCTGCGCACCCCTGAAATACACGTACCCGGCACAATCGCGTGTGAAACTTCCCGCGCACCCCTGAAATACACGTACCCGGCACAATCGCGTGTGAGACTTCCCGCGCACCCCTGAAATACACGTACCCAGCACAATCGCGTGTAGAACTTCCTGCGCACCCCGAAATGCACGTACCCTGCTGAAATCGCGTGTGGCATTTCCCGCGCAACCAGCACAATTGCGTGTGAAACTTCCCGCGCACCCCTGAAATACACGTACCCGGCACAATCGCGTGTGAAACTTCCCGCGCACCCCTGAAATACACGTACCCGGCACAATCGCGTGTGAGACTTCCCGCGCACCCCTGAAATACATGTACCCAGCCCAATCGCGTGTGAAACTTCCCGCGCACCCCTGAAATACACGTACCCGGCACAACCGCGTGTGAAACTTCCCGCGCACCCCTGAAATACACATACCCAGCCCAATCGCGTGTGGAACTTCCCACGCACCCCGAAATGCACGTACCCTGCTGAAATCGAGTGTGGCACTTCCCGCGCACCCCTGAAATACATGTACCCAGCACAATCGCATGTGAAACTTCCCGCGCACTCCTGAAATACACGTACCCGGCACAACCGCGTGTGAAACTTCCCGTGCACCCCTGAAATACACATACCCAGCCCAATCGCGTGTGGAACTTCCCGCGCACCCTGAAATGCACGTACCCTGCTGAAATCGTGTGTGGCACTTACCGCGCACCCCTGAAATACACGTACCCAGCACAATCGCGTGTGAAACTTCCTGCGTACCCCTGAAATACACGTACCCGGCACAATCGCGTGTGAAACTTCCCGCGCACCCCTGAAATACACGTACCCAGCACCATCGCGTGTGAAACTTCTTGCGCACCCCTGAAATACATGTACCCAGCCCAAACGCGTGTGGAACTTCCTGCGCACCCCGAAATGCATGTACCCTGCTGAAATCGCGTGTGGCACTTCCTGCGCACCCCTGAAATACACAGAGCCAGCCCAATCGCGTGTGGCACTTCCCGCGCACCCCTGAAAAACACGTACCCAGCCCAATCGCGTGTAGAACTTCCTGCGCACCCCAAAATGCACGTACCCTGCTGAAATCGCGTGTGGCACTTCCCGCGCAACCAGCACAATTGCGTGTGAAACTTCCTGTGCACCCCTGAAATACACGTACCCGGCACAATCGCGTGTAGAACTTCCCGCGCACCCCGAAATACACTTACCCTGCTGGAATTGCATGTGAAACGTCCCGCGCACCCCGACATACACTTAACCTGCTAGATTCGCATGTGTCACTTCCCGCGCACCCTTGAAATACATGTACCCAGCCCAATCGCGTGTAGAACTTCCCGCGCACCCCGAAATGCATGTACCCTGCTGAAATAGCGTGTGGCACTTCCCGCGCACCTCTGAAATACATGTACCCAGCACAACCGTGTGTGAAACTTCCCATGCACCCCTGAAATACACGTACCCGGCACAATCGCGTGTGAAACTTCCAGCGCACGCCTGAAATACACGTACCCAGCACAATCACGTTTGAAACTTCCTGCGCACCCCTGAAATACACGGAGCCAGCCCAATCGCGTGTGGAACTTCCTGCGCACCCCGAAATACACTGACCCTGCTGGAATCGCGTGTGAAACGTCCCGCGCACCCCGAAATACACTTAACCTGCTATATTTGCGTGTGGCACTTCCCGCGCACCCTTGAAATACATGTACCCAGCCCAATCGCGTGTAGAACTTCCCGTGCACCCCGAAATGCATGTACCCTGCTGAAATAGCGTGTGGCACTTCCCGCGCACCTCTGAAATACACGTACCCAGCACAATCGCGTGTGAAACTTCCTGCGCACCCCTGAAATACACGTACCCGGCACAATCGCGTGTGAAACTTCCCGCGCACCCCTGAAATACACGTACCCGGCACAGTCGTGCGTGAAACTTCCCGTGCACACCTGAAATACACGTACCCAGCCCAATCGCGTGTGGAACTTCCTGCGCACCCCGAAAAACACTGACCCTGCTGGAATCGCATGTGAAACGTCCTGCGCATCCTGAAATACACTTAACCTGCTATATTTGCGTGTGACACTTCCCGCGCACCCTTGAAATACACGTACCCAGCCCAATCGCGTGTAGAACTTCCCGCGCACCCCAAAATGCATGTACCCTGCTGAAATCGCGTGTGGCACTTCCCGCGCACCCCTGAAATACACATACCCAGCACAATCGCGTGTGAAACTTGCCGCGCACCCCTGAAATACACGTACCCCGCACAACCGCGTGTGAAACTTCCCACGTACCCCTGAAATACACATACCCAGCCCAATCGCGTGTGGAACTTCCCGCGCACCCCGAAATGCACGTACCCTGCTGAAATCGCGTGTGGCACTTCCCACGCACCCCTGAAATACACGTACCCAGCACAATCGCGTGTGAAACTTCCCGCGCACCCCTGAAATACACGTACCCAGCACAATCGCGTGTGAAACTTCCCGCGTACCCCTGAAATACACGTACCCGGCACAATCACGTGTGAAACTTCCCGCGCACCCCTGAAATACATGTACCCAGCACAATCGCGTGTGAAACTTCCCGCGCACCCCTGAAATACATGTACCCAGCCCAAACGCGTGTGGACCTTCCCACACACCCCGAAATGCATGTACCCTGCTGAAATCGCGTGTGGTACTTCCCGCGCACCCCGAAATACACTTACCCTGCTGGAATCCCGTGTGGCACTTCCCGCGCACCCCTGAAATACACGTACCCAGCCCAATCGCGTGTAGAACTTCCTGCGCACCACGAAATGCACGTACCGTGCTGAAATCGCGTGTGGCACTTCCCGCGCACCCAGCAGAATTGCGTGTGAAACTTCCCGCGCACCCCTGAAATACACGTACCCGGCACAATCGCGTGTGAAACTTCCCGCGCACCCCTGAAATCCACGTACCTAGCCCAATCGCGTGTGGAACTTCCCGCGCACCCCGAAATACACTTACCCTGCTGGAATCGCGTTTGAAACGTCCCACGCACCCCGAAATACACTTGCCCTGCTGGAATCGTGTGTGGCACTTCCTGCGCACCCCTGAAATACACGTACCCAGCACAATCGCGTGTGAAACTTCCTGCGCATCCCTGAAATACACGTACCCAGCCCAATCGCGTGTGGAACTTCCCGCGCACCCTGAAATATACTGACCCTGCTGGAATCGCGTGTGAAACGTCCCGCGCACCCCGAAATACACTTAACCTGCTAGATTTGCATGTGGCACTTCCCGCGCACCCCGAAATACACGTACCCAGCACAACTGCGTGTGAAACTTCCCACGCACCCCTGAAATACACGTACCCGGCACAATCGCATGTGAAACTTCCAGCGCACCCCTGAAATACACGTACCCAGCACAATCACGTTTGAAACTTCCCGCGCACCCCTGAAATACACGTACCCGGCACAATCGCGTGTGAAACTTCCCGCGCACCCCTGAAATACACGTACCCAGCCCAATCGCGTGTGGAACTTCCCGCGCACCCCGAAATACACTGACCCTGCTGGAACGTCCCACGCACCCTGAAATACACTTAACCTGCTAGATTCGCATGTGGGACTTCCCGCGCACCCTTAAAATACATGTACCAAGCCCAATCGCGTGTAGAACTTCCCGCGCACCCTGAAATGCATGTACCCTGCTGAAATAGCGTGTGGCACTTCCCGCGCACCTCTGAAATACACGTACCCAGCACAATCGCGTGTGAAACTTCCCGCGCACCCCTGAAATACACGTACCCGGCACAATCGCGTGTGAAACTTCCTGCGTACCCCTGAAATACACGTACCCGGCACAATCCCGTGTGAAACTTCCCGCGCACCCCTGAAATCCACGTACCTAGCCCAATCGCGTGTGGAACTACCCGCGCACCCCGAAATACACTTACCCTGCTGGAATCGCGTGTGAAACGTCCCGCGCACCCCGAAATACACTTGCCCTGCTGGAATCGTGTGTGGCACTTCCCGCGCACCCCTGAAATACACATACCCAGCACAATCGCGTGTGAAACTTCATGCGCACCCCTGAAATACACGTACCCAGCTGGAATGGCGTGTGAAACGTCCCGCGCATCCCGAAATACACTTAACCTGCTAGATTCGGATGTGGCACTTCCCGCGCACTCTTGAAATACATGTACCCAGCCCAATCGCGTGTAGAACTTCCCGCGCACCCCGAAATGCATGTACCCTGCTGAAATAGCGTGTGGCACTTCCCGCGCACCTCTGAAATACACGTACCCAGCACAACCGTGTGTGAAACTTCCCACGCACCCCTGAAATACACGTACCTGGCACAATCGCGTGTGAAACTTCCAGCGCACCCCTGAAATATACGTACCCAGCACAATCACGTTTGAAACTTCCAGCGCACCCCTGAAATACACGTACCCGGCACAATCGCGTGTGAAACTTCCCGCGCACCCCTGAAATACATGAAATACACGTACCCAGCCCAATCGTGTGTGGAACTTCCCGCGCACCCCGAAATACACTGACCCTGCTGGAATCGCGTGTGAAACGTCCCGCGCACCCTGAAATACACTTAACCTGCTAGATCCGCATGTGGGACTTCCCGCGCACCCTTGAAATACATGTACCCAGCCCAATCGCGTGAAGAACTTCCCGCGCACCCTGAAATGCATGTACCCTGCTGAAATAGCATGTGGCACTTCCCGCGCACCTCTGAAATACACGTACCCAGCACAATCGCGTGTGAAACTTCCCGCGCACACCTGAAATACACGTACCCGGCACAATCGCGTGTGAAACTTCCAGCGCACCCCTGGAATACACATACCCAGCACAATCACGTGTGAAACTTCCCGCGCACCCCTGAAATACACATACCCGGCACAATCACGTGTGAAACTTCCCGCGCACCCCTGAAATACACATACGCAGCCCAATCCTGTGTGGAACATCCCGCGCACCCCGAAATGCACGTACCCTGCTGAAATTGCGTGTGGCACTTCCCCCGCACCCCTGAAATACACGTACCCAGCGCAATCGCGTGTGAAACTTCCCGCACACCCCTGAAATACACGTACCCGGCACAATTGCGTGTGAAACTTCCCACGCACCCCTGAAATACACGTACCCAGCACAATCGCGTGTGAAACTTCCCGCGCACCCCTGAAATACATGTACCCAGCCCAATCGCGTGTGGAACTTCCCGCGCACCCCGAAATGCACGTACCCTGCTGAAATCGCATGTGGCACTTCCCGCGTACCCCTGAAATACACACACCCAGCACAATCACGTGTGAAACTTCCCGCGCACCCCTGAAATACACGTACCCAGCCCAATCGCATGTGGAACTTCCCACGCACCAAGAAATGCACGTACCCTGCCGGAATTGCGTATGGCACTTCCCACGCACCCCTGAAATACACGTACCCAGCACATTCGCGTGTGAAACTTCCCGCGCACCCATGAAATACACGTACCCGGCACAGTCACGTGTGAAACTTCCCGCGCACCCCTGAAATACACGTACCCAGCACAATCGCGTGTGGACTTCCCGCCCACCCCTGAAATACACGTTACCCGCTTGGCGTTTCTGTTTGGCAGCCCTGTAAACTCGTCCAGGGTTAGCGCAGCCCTTTGCGCTGAATTGGGACTTTTGATGGATTTTCCTTGCGCGAGGGCGTTTTTGGGGGCGTAACTGGCGCTGCTGCAGGGTCGCTGCGCCACTCTGCGCCACGGCTGGTTTTGGAGGCTAAAATCCATGAATACGCTGTGCGATTAAATGGATTTTATCGCACGCGGCTGGCGCAGTCTATCGCACGGGAACACTGTGCGCCAGCCGCGTGCGCCACTTTTGTGCGAAATTCCATGAATTACCCGCTGAGTGTCCCCCCCACCCCCAACTAACACATGTATATTTTTATATATTTCTTTTTGTTTTGCCCCTTCCCTAGGGGCAGATGGGCACATTGATGGGCAAAACGTACGCCCCATGCTTTGGAGGGCCATTCCAAGGTTTTCTGGTGGCCCTCTCCCCCCGCCCCAAATGGATGGGGGGCATTTCATGTGGGGCACTTTTGCATTGGTGCCCAAGACAATTTTATGGCCCAGTCCAACCCTGTGTGTAATATGGCTCCAAAGAGGCACAGATCTGAAGAAGGTGCTTCCATTTCTCACCAGCAACGCAAGGAGTAAAATTGTCACTGTCACCATTATGGGTGCCATTGATTACTGCAAGGGCATCTACTTGGGTCAACCGGCGGGCTTTACTCCAGCAACTTCAAATCCTCCAAAATGTGGCAGCTAGGTTGGCCCTTATTGCCTACAGACTAGCCCATTCTCAGGACCTCCTGCAGCGCCTTCATTGTATCCCGGTCAAGTCTCGGGTGGAGTTTAAAATTCTCTGTATAGTTCACCGGGCCATCCATGCTACAGGCGCTATGTTCCTTCAGTTGAGGCTGGCTCTTTATCAACCCAAGAGAAACCTTCGCTTGGCTGACCAGCTTCTAATGACTGTTCCCCGATTTCGGTGCTCCCGGATCGGAGGCAGGACCTTCTCAGTACTGGCACCTACGTCGTGGAACGCCCTTCCACCACATGTTAGGAGCATTCAGGCACTATCTGTCTTTCGTAGGCAGCTAAAAACATGTTTGTTCTGAGCTTGTTTTTTACTCCTCCCTCTCTGGTGGTTCACTGCCTTCAACGCCATGTTGCCTTCGGGTCTTTGCCGCGCTTTATAAATCAAAATACAATACAATACTAGTGCCCTAGCCAGTGAAGGATAGTTGCAAAGCGACATACTTAAGTTAGCACTTGACTGAAACTCAAACCTGTAATAACAAAATGGTAATGGAAAATGAGAGCAACCAGTGGGTAGCCCCGAAAGTAGCCAATGCTGTATTCCAATGCACAGGTCCACCTGTGAACCACAGTGGGACTGCAGACATGGTCTGTGGAGGTTAAAGGACTGCATGCCAAGGAGGCCACCACGGGGCGTGCTTATGGTCACAGCCTAAGTGTGCTGCCCCCCGCGTCGCTGGGTTGAAAGGTGGCAAAAGCCCCCACCTGGACACCCCCAGATGGACAATGGCTGAACGAGATTGTGCAGAAAGACCAGGGGCACATTGTCTTGGAAATTGAAGCAAATTGCACACTTCCTGACGGAGATCCATCACAAAGAAATCGGCCACAGAAAACCAAAAGTTTTCCCTGGATGCAGCATTTGCGGTCTTCGCGGCTATGTGGCCCCCTGGCGGGTCGTTGAGCTTGGAAGGAGGTGCCTGGGCCACACGTGGAGGGCAAGCAGCAACGGATAGAAGGTCCAGGGTCGGAAGACCAAGCGACTTCCCACAGTGAGATGGTCCCTCCACTTCGGATGTGGACCGGAGAGGTAGTGAGCCTGCCAGCCCTGGCCTGACGAAGGCAGGACCTGCCTGGAGGAGACGTGCAGCAGCAGGACAGTGGAGGCCTATGCAGTGGACTGGATCCCTCAGCCGTGGGGCACCTACAGGTACTAAGGTAGTCCACAGAAGTCAAGAGGAGCAGCGTGCCACCCTTTCGGGGTGAGGGGTAGACCCAGTACTGAAGCCCGGTGATAGCTGGGGATGGTGTGTGCCCCAGGCCGAGGCCTGGGGTGTGTGCCAACCTTGCAAACTGGCAGAAGTGATCAGCCCTTAACGGCGTGCAGGCAGACCCCTAGCAACACCCCACGGGCAGAATAAGGCAACCCTTCTCCTGGAGACAGAGGACTGTTGTGGTGGAGCATTAAGGGTGGAGGAACGGCCTGTCAGTGAAGGCCCAGGAAGGTGTATTGTTACTCACCACTCCGAAATAGGCCCAAGATGTGGATGAGTGACCTTGAAGATGATGGTTGTACAAGAATCGATATTCAGCCTTCCATCGCAGCTCCCCTGAGTACAAGACTCAGGCTTCCTCAAAGAGGGGCTCTTTTCTACAATGTACCTCTCTGCTGTTTCGGTTGGGACAGACAGAGGTGCCAATTGAATAAAAGAGCGAGGAGAACACACACCGCCAATACCAATGCTGCAAAGGAATACAAAGATATTAGACAGTGTTGAAAATAAACCAAGTAATCAGAACAGTTGTATTTTACAGGAAACTACCTAGGTAAGTATTGGAGTGGAGCTTCCCCGGGGTGGATCTGAATAGGGATATTTTGAGGAAAGTAGTCCATGAAACAGAAGACAACGAAAGGAGAAAATAACAAACAGGAATGTTAGTATAGGGAAATAGCCCCGAACGGCACAAGGGTCGCACTAGTGCCGGGTTGGTGCAGTTTCAGCAGAGCGTTTATATGCACTTGAAGACAAGTTCACAATATAGTCACTCAATGTCCCAGAATCCAACAAAAGATAAAGATCCAAACAAGGCCGTGGCGAAAATTAATAGCAGGAATTGCCAATAACAAGTATGTACCTGAGCTCACACGCATCCAGAATAGGAGTAGAAAAGTTCTGGATTGTTGATAGCAAGTCACCTGCGAGGAAGGCAACGTTGTTCTGCGTCCAGTAGCAGCTAGTTGGAATAAATTACCGCAAGAGACAGCAGGAAGCAGGATTCAATAACGTTCCGAGTCAAAAGCCAGACGAACATGACAGGAATAAAGGAGGAGGCAAGCCAATCCAGAAGCCAGGCAAGGGTCAAAACCAGGAAAGCAGATTAGGAATTCGTGCGGAGAAGACACGAAGTAGTAACGGACGTAACCGCTGTAGCTTGTAACGCTAATTAGCAACAACGAGCCCCTTGAAAGACGGTGGTTTTAAAGCCGTATGGGGGCGTGTCTTGCCTTACGTCTTCCACGTACAGGACGTGTCAGCTGACATGGACTCCGTCGTAGTTTGTACAGGCGCCATGGCAACCTGTATCTGGTCCATAGAGGAGCTTGTAAAGGAGTCGTATTCTCCAAGGAAGCCCGCAGGGAAGCCCGAAGTGGAACAGCATCCTCCCCCAAAGACTCCGGCAACCCCCTGGCTGAATGGAAACTCCTCAGAAGCTCCAGAAATTGTAAGTTGGACAGAGGCTCCCAGGTACGGTCCTCAGGCCCATAACCTTTCCAATCCACAAGGTAGAACAACGTACCCCTAGACACCCTGCAGTCCAGGATGCGCAAAACCTCGTACTCCTCCTCTCCATCCACCAAGATCGGCGAGGGACGTGTAGGTAGACGAGTCCCCTGGATGAAAGGCTTGATCAGGGAGACGTGAAAAACTGGATGTATACGCCATGAGCGCAGCAGGGAGAGCTTGATCGCCACAGGATTTATAACATCAGTAATGGCATATGGTCCCACGTATTTAGGCAAAAGCAAGCGTTTGCCCGCAATTCGTAAATTACGGGACGACAACCACACCTTCATGCCGCACTGATAGACCGGTGCAGGGGATCGATGCACATCGGCATATTTTTTGGCACGGTCTTGAGCTCGGAGCAAATGACAGCATACATCCCGATGAATCTTATCGAGATCTCTCACGCAGTGTGTTGCTGCTGGATTGACAGCCGGCAATACCGGATCAAGTGGGAGTGCCCTAGGATGACCACCATACAGGGCAAAAAAGGGAGAAACCCCTGTTGACATATGCATAGAGTTGTTATATGCAAACTCCGTGTAAGGCAGAGAAGTAAACCAAGACTGTTGGAACTGAAGGCATAAACAGCCTAGGTACTGTTCAATAGTAGCATTGGTTCTCTCAGTCTGCCCATCCGTCTGAGGATGGTATGCCGAGGAATACCTGTCCTCGATGCCCAGAGAAGCTGTAAGAGCTTTCCAGAATCGTGAAGTAAATTGTGTACCACGGTCGGAAACAATGACCGAGGGTAAGCCAAAGAAACGAAACACATTCGTCATGAACAGTCTCGCCAATTCCGGAGCCAAAGGCAAGCTGGAACAAGGTATGAACAGTGCATATTTTGTGAAGTAATCCACAATCACCCAAATGGTGTCATGACCTTGAACGTCTGGGAGTTCCACAATGAAATCCATTGACACTATCTGCCAAGGTTTGTACGGAACAGGCAGAGGTTGTAATAAGCCTACTGGTTTGGCTCTAGAGGTCTTACATTGAGTGCATATGGAAAAGGTCAAAATGTAGTCCTTTGCATCGCGAGCCATGAAAGGCCACCAAGCCCAACACCGTAAGGCCTCAAGAGTTTTTTGACTTCCTGGATGTGCTGGAACCAAAGAATTGTGGGACCACTGGAGAGCTAAGGTTCTAGCTTGACCTGAGGGTATATAGACGCGCCCTTGGATAAATGGCATACCCTGAATTACTTCTAGGTTGAAGTCAGTGATTTCTTTTGGATGGGTTGAGACCCAATCAAGGATGATTGAACGCAAAGAGGGCTGAACCGAACACCCACAAACAACTTTGTTCGGTAGGAGAGGAAGTGCTTTGACCTGTTGGGACTGGCCACCCGCATGGAGGCGAGAGAGAGTATCAGCCGAAACTTGAGCTTTAGCAGGTATGTGATAACAAATTGATACTGTGAAAAGAATAAATGCCACTGCGCCTGTCTAGCTGTAAGGCATTTCATAGATTTGAAGGCTAACAGACTACGGTGATCCGAGTATACCGTGACAAGGTGTTTGGCCCCCAGAAGGTGATGTCTCCATTCCAAGAATGCGCCTCTGATGGCTAAGAGTTTGCGTTCCGTGATGGAATAGTTCCTTTCGTAAAATGTCAATTTACGAGAGAAGTAGGCAACAGGATGAATCTCGCCCGAATGAGGACAGGTTTGTGACAACACCGCCCCAAGAGCATAACCTGAAGCGTCAGCCTCCACAAAAAAAGGAAGATCGGGATTGGGATGTTTGAGGACAGGGGCAGAAGTGAAGGTGGATTTTAATTGATCAAAATCCTTCTGAGCTTCTTAAGACCATACAAATGGCACCTTGGCACTTGTAAGGGAGGTAAGGAGTGCAGAGATTTCAGAAAAGCCATTGATGAAGCGTCTATAGAAATTTGCAAATCCCAGGAATGATTGCAAAGATTTGACTGAATTGGGCACAGGCCATTCCAGGATAGCACTAATTTTGGACTGGCTCATGAGCACCCCGTTGTCAGTAAGGTCATACCCCAAAAATTCCACCTCTGAGGTGTGAAATATGCACTTTTCGGCTTTTACAAACAATTTGTGATGCCTCAGACGCTGGAGCACTGTTTTGACATGTATTTCGTGGTCTTCCTGGTTTCGTGAATAGATCAAAATGTCATCCAGGTAGACTACAACAAACTTGTCAAGGATGTCATAAAACAAATCGTTCATGAATGCCTGAAAGGTGGCCGGGGCATTACATAGCCCAAAGGGCATGACAAGGTATTCAAATAGACCGTAACGTGTTTTAAAAGCGGTCTTCCATTCGTCCCCCTGTCTCATACGGACCAGATTACAAGCTCCTCTGAGATCGAGCTTAGTAAATACTTTGGAGGATACCAACTGATAGAGGAGGCCAGAGATCAGAGGAAGAGGTTACTGGTTTTTTATGGTAGCTGCATTCAATGCACGATAATCAATACAGGGACGTAAATCCCCTTCCTTCTTAGAAACAAAGAAAAGTGGTGATGCAATTGGTGATTTGGATGGACGAATAAATCCCATGGCCAAGGCCTTGTCTATGTACTCTTTAAGTAATTTTTCTTCTTTGAGAGTGAGTGAATACACCCTGCCGGATGGTATTTTTACTCCCGGTATTAGGTCTATTGGGCAATCATAGACTCTATGTGGAGGTAGAGTCTCTGCCATCCCTTTGTCGAAGACATCCGCGTAGTCTGCATATTGAGAAGGTACCATAGAGACAACGTTGTTAGAAACGGCTGCAATATACATAGTAGGAGAAACCAGTGCGCTGACAGGACTATCCTGGGTAATTCCAAGCAATGTAGTGCATCGAATATTGCATATATTGGAGGGGAACTGAATCTGAGATGTCGACCAATCGATGGCAGGGTTATGAAGCTTCAGCCATGGAATACCCAGAATGACTCTGTAGGCCGGCGCTTTGATGATATCGAATGATATCCCTTCAGAATGGCCTTCATCGGTACTCATATGTAATGGAACTGTCTGGTAAGTTACCATTCCAGATACAAGGATTGAACCGTCCACTGCATTCACTGTTTCAGGTATAGCTTTGCGAATCAGTGGTATCCCTGACATAGAGGCAAAGCATTGATCAACATAATTACCCGTTGCTCCTGAATCAATCACTGCTGTTGTCTGGAATGAAACACCATGATTCAGGGAAAATGTAACAGGTAGGCGAACTAGATGGCTCGGGTTCTGTAGTGTAGAGTCCAAAGGTGAACTTCCCGACGTAGGGACTCCGTCTACTGTCGGGATTTGGCGTTTCCTGCTTTTCTTTTGGGTTTTTTGGGACATTCAGGCAGTAAATGGACAGAGGCCCCACAATACATGCAGAGATTGTGCGATCTACAATATTCTCGTTGAGCAGGGGTGAGTGGTCCCCTAACCACACCAATCTGCAAAGGTTCTGGCGCAGGAAGTGAAGAAGACGAGGCTTCTGCTGGAACCGTGCTGAACAAAGCAGGTTTCTTTCTTTTCGCCACGTCTTTCGGATTTACGGGCATCAATCTGAAGGACTAAATCTAGCAGTTCCCCAAATGCCGTGGGGACTACAGGAACAGTGGAGAGGATGTCCTTTAATTCATCTGAGAGGCCTTGATAGAAGACTGCAGTTTTACTTTCTTCGGGCCAGTCAGTTTCTGCTACCAACTGATTGAAACTGGCCAAATAGACCAACAGGGAGTTGTTCCCTTGTCAATGTTTTAAGAGTTCCAGGTCAGTAGCTTGAGTAGTATAACATGTATCAAATACTTTACTCATCATAGCAACAAGGGCATCACAATTGTAGAGATCATGACTGTTGGATTCTAACAATGGGTTAGCCCATGCGGCTGCAGTGCCTCCTAAATGTGACAAAACAAAAGCCGCTTTAGTAGTAGAAGTTGGAAATGAAGCGGGACGGCACAAAAATTGCAGTTTGCATTGGTTGATGAAGGTTCAGTATTGTTTAGGATCGCCTAGGAAGCGTTCAGGAGGAGCTAGAGGGAACTGGGTTGTAAGCATGATAGGGTTTGATTCCTGCTGTGGAGGTGGAAACCCTGATCCTGATGCTGCAGCACCAGCACCGGCCATCTGTGGCGCTGGTGTGGTAACCAAGGCCTGAATGGCATCCATACGTTGGCGCAGTGCCTCTTGTGCATTGGTCAAATCGGTTCGTAGATCCATGACCATTTGCACAATTTGAGTCAAAGCATCGCTGGCCTCCGTGGACATTTTTCATGGCTGATAATTCTGTTACTCACCACTCCGAAATAGGCCCAAGATGTGGAAGAGTGACCTTGGAGATGATGGTTGTACAAGAATCGATATTCAGCCTTCCATCGCATCTCCCCTGAGTACAAGACTCAGGCTTCCTCAAAGAGGGGCTCTTTTCTACAATGTACCTCTCTGCTGTTTCGGTTGGGACAAACAGAGGTGTTAATTGAATAAAAGAGCGGGGAGAACACACACCGCCAATACCCATGCTGCAAAGGAATACAAAGATATTAGACAGTGTTGAAAATAAACCAAGTAATCAGAACAGTTGTATTTTACAGGAAACTACCTAGGTAAGTATTGGAGTGGAGCTTCCCCGGGGTGGATCTGAATAGGGATATTTTGAGGAAAGTAGTCCATGAAACAGAAGACAACGAAAGGAAAAAATAACAAACAGGAATGTTAGTATAGGGAAATAGCCCCGAACGGCACGAGGGTCGCACTAGTGCCGGGTTGGTGCAGTTTCAGCAGAGCGTTTATATGCACTTGAAGACAAGTTCACAATATAGTCACTCAATGTCCCAGAATCCAACAAAAGATAAAGATCCAAACAAGGCCGTGGCGAAAATTAATAGCAGGAATTGCCAATTCCAAGTATGTACCTGAGCTCACACGCATCCAGAATAGGAGTAGAAAAGTTCCGGATTTTTGATAGCAAGTCACCTGCGAGGAAGGCAATGTTGTTCTGCGTCCAGTAGCAGCTAGTTGGAATAAATTACCACAAGAGACAGCAGGAAGCAGGATTCAATAACGTTCTGAGTTAAAAGCCAGATGAACACGACAGGAATAAAGGAGGAGGCAAGCCAATCCAGAAGCCAGGCAAGGGTCAAAACCAGGAAAGCAGATTAGGAATTTGTGTAGAGAAGACATGAAGTAGTAACTGACGTAATCGCTGTAGCTTGTAACGCTAATTAGCAACAACAAGCCCCTTGAAAGACGGTGGTTTTAAAGCCGTATGGGGGCGTGTCTTGCCGTACGTCTTCCACGTACAGGACGTGTCAGCTGACACGGACTCGGTCGTAGTTTGTACAGGCGCCATGGCAACCTGTATCTGGTGCATAGAGGAGCTTGTAAAGGAGTCGTATTCTGCAAAGAAGCCCGCAGGGAAGCCCAAAGTGTAACATGTATATTGCCAGCCCATACTCCAATACTGAGGGGACACCCGCCGTGAGGGGTCCAGTCAACCCACCAGGAACTGACAGATGACTGGGGCAGAGCAGCTCATTTGGCAACCAGGCATACAGGAGGTTTGGACCGAGGCAGCATGCCATACTGCCTGCTATCCACCGGGTTCCTTGGACGAGGGTGCCCCCGGAAAAGGGCTGTGTCAGTGCTGGGAGATTTAAGGGCGTCTCCAGCGACGGAGAGTTTAGGGATTCCCCAAGTAGAGGCCGGGCCAGACCTGAACGTAGGGCCCAGATTCTCACATGGACTGGAAGTCTAAGCTGGGGCAATTTGAATTTTCATGAAGTAAGGGAGCAGGAGGTGCTACCCCAATTGTTAACATGTGTGAGGGGGGAGAGGACTGTGTGTCTATGAAAAGGGATATTGCCTCATTATTGGAGGCAATCTGGGGGATGAGGGCCGATATTGGACGAAAAGTGGACAAAATCAATGTGCGGATTGATAAAATGGACAAGAGGTTACAGGCAGTGGAAAATAACCAGACATCCCTGGAGACTCTGATGAACATGAGAATCGCAGAGTTGGAAAGAAGAGAAGGAGTAGTCACCCTAAAGATGGATGATTTTGAAAATCGAGAAAGAAGGAACAACCTAAGATTTTTTGGGGTGCCAGAAAATGAGGCCATGACGGAAAGGGCCCTGCAAAGGGTCGTGCATGAGGCAGCGAAAGCACTGTTTGTGGATGACACCATCAATGAGCCCAAAATTGACAGAGGGCAAAGAGTGGGTGGGGCTGGCAGAGGCCTGAGGTCTGTTCTGGTGCGCTTTCATAACTTCCAGACAAGTAGAAGATCCTTGAGAAAGCGAGAGGGGCAAGTACAGTGACACTGGGCAACGTGAAAATTGCGATCTGGCAGGACCTCGCAACCCTCACGCTGGCAAAGAGTAGTCTATGCATGCCCCTTATGAAATGACTAAACGAGGAGAGGGTGCGTGTCAGGTGGGGCTTCCCCTTCTCTATCTCTTTTGAGGTTGGTGGGTATAGTTACAAACTAGTCACAGAGGATGACATTCACAGGGTCACAGGAGAATTGATGCGGGAGGAGCAGGGCACAACGGAAGGAGGACTGAAGGGGCATGAAGATAGACAGTGGCAAATAAGAGTCCTAACAGGCGCAGGGTTCCTGGCTCAAGGAAATTCAAGAAGTTGAATACTCCACCAGCAAGGGCCAATGGAACCTGATAGCTCACCATCTGCTTCGGGGCCTTCTCTCAAGTGCCCCAGGTGCACATGGCCTTTGGTTATCTGGCAATATGTTTGGGGTTTTGACCAAGGTCCCTCCGGGGGGATGAATTGGGGGAGAGAGGGGGTTGAGGCGGGTTTGAAACTGGGGGATGGTAGACTGGAGTGGACTGTCCGGATGACTGCCATTGAATGGTTTGGGGGTGTTTCTGGAGAGGTAAAGAAGGTTTAAAAGGAGATTTTGGGGTGTTTTACTGATTGTTAAGGAGATGAGTAAGTCTAGGGGGCACTTGATTATGAGAAACAGTGTGGGGTGACT
This sequence comes from Ambystoma mexicanum, assembly GCF_040938575.1. Lineage (NCBI taxonomy): Eukaryota > Metazoa > Chordata > Amphibia > Caudata > Ambystomatidae > Ambystoma > Ambystoma mexicanum. The sequence continues at coordinate 964,062,681 of NC_090928.1, read as the reverse complement.
CGGATGACCGAGTCCCATTTCTAGTCATGTGATGCTAACTGGAGTGGACCGGGGCTAGGGGTGGGCCTTTCATCGCTTACCTGTTTGAGAAATGGGAATATGCTTAGACTGTACATGAAGCTTAGAATGGTGAATGCTAAATCATTCTACTCTTTAATATATAGGCATCTGTCGAAGTTAAATCTGAGGGGCAGCAAAACCTTTGTAGATATCTGTAGTAACATCTTTGAGGAAAACAAACTGCAACAGGAACCCCCTTGTTTTAATTATGTCCTCATAAAGAGGAAATATTTAGAAAATTATTGGATCCAGACATGTGAAATGAGATTCGGAAGTGCCTCAGAAGTGGCTGTTGGGCTGAGCAGACTGCTCGTTTCTGCTTGAACCTATGCACAGGAGAAGGGTTTTGTCGGCAAGAGGAAGCACTACTCTTTAAGCGTTGCCGTAACTGGAACGGACTTACAACTACACCTCCCCCTTGTTGTTGAACTCCTCCTGCACGCCCCGCCCGCACAGCCACGTAATCTCCTATAACTGAGGCGTGCACGCGCATCGCGCGCGCGCATCGGAAGTGCCTCAGAAGTGGCTTTTGGGCTGAGCAGACTGCTCGTTTCTGCTTGAACCTATGCACAGGAGAAGCGTTTTGTCGGCAAGAGGAAGCACTACTCTTCAAGCGTTGCCGTAACTGGAACGGATTTACAAGTAAATACGCACACACGCAGCTGACTATTTGTTGTATAGACTCTAAAGGGCCCGTGTACATTTTTTTATTCTTTAAGCCGCAGCTTTGCCGCAGCAGTTCTCTTGCTCCACCTTCTCTGAACACTACGTCATAGCTGTGTCCTTTCTTCTTTCTTCTTGCAGCTACGCCTCCCCCTTGTCGTTGAACTCCTCCTGCACGCCCCGCCCATGCAGCCACGTAATCTCCTATAACTGGGGTGTGCGCGCAAAACGCGTGCGCGCATCGGAAGTGCCCAGAAGTGGCTGTTGGGCTGAGCAGACTGCTCGTTTCTGCTTGAACCTATGCACAGGAGAAGGGTTTCGTAGGCAAGAGGAAGCACTACTCTTGAAGCGTTGCCGTAACTGGAACGGACTTACAAGTAAATACGCGCACACGCAGTGGACTATTTGTTGTATAGACTCTAAAGTGCCCGTGTACATTTTTAATTCTTTAAGCCGCGGCTTTTCCGCCGCAGTTCTCTTGCTCCACCTTCTCTGAACACTACGTTATGGCTGTGTCCTTTCTTCTTGCAGCTACGCCTCTCCCTTGTCGTTGAACTCCTCCTGCACGCCCCGCCCACGCAGCCACGTAATCTCCTATAACTGGGGTGTGCACTCGCATCGCGCGCGCGCATCGGAAGTGCCTCAGAAGTGGCTGTTGGGCTGTTAGGCTGAGCAGGTGAGCAGGGAGGAGGGAGCTGTGGTGTACCCATACGGTTGTAATTTGAAGCTTCCATACAAGGGAAGGAACTATACACGTTTGGTCAGTAATGGTTATCTTAGCACCCTAATTGGGATATGTGTTAAGCCACATTTAGCCAACTGTGTACTCAGGGCTATCGCCAATAACTAATTGATTCTGACTAAAAGATGATAGCGCGTCTACGCAGTGGACACAAAGAGGGGCAGCCTCCACTTAAGCAGCAGCGAAGTACGCCCCACGGTTCGAATCAACTAGCAAATCTAAAAAGTACATCTGCTGTTATGGCAAACAGTGTTAATATAAAATCGAATATAGGGGGTAAAGAACTGCGAGATCTAAACGGAAAACTGAAAGAAAAGCCTACTATTTGCCATGAGGTGGCCTTTGCTTACATGAAAGCCTCTATGAACCTTCCGTCTCTACCTATTACCCATAACCCGATCATAGAGCCTGAGAAGAGGTCCATTGCATATGCACCAAAAAGTTTCTTAAGCATGAGAGAGAGTGAACTAATCATCTCACCAGTAAATGATGAGCATAATGATGCAGCAGATGTATCCATGCTCACACCTGAGATTCTCAACGTGCTCGAAAAATGAATAGAGCTCTCAGAGGGCCCTTCAACTCCAGTGACTGCACCAGTAGGGAGAGTACCAAAAGTACATTTTCATAGAGCCATGCAGAGTCAGCCCTCACTGCCCACGGACTATACCATGGGCGAGGAAGAACATACAGTTGAATTGGGGGAGGTATCCTCTAACATCCCTAACAAACTCTTGGCATATGGAGAGGCATCTATAGAAGAGGAAGTAGAGATGCCCCCTAGAATATCATCACAGAACACCACATCTCCTGCTCCACTCATGTCCCCATTAGAAGAAATGCAAACTCTGGAATCGAACTGTCCAGTGATATCCAGAATCTTAAATCTCCTAGATAAAGGACATGAGTACACTCATTATCAGTTAAGGGATATTAGAACGGCTCTAGCACTTATTCTGGAAAAGTTTAACAAGCTAGAAGCGTTTATATTTGCTGAAACCTACAAACAAAATGGGGGATTAATATCACCAAAATCAATGGCTACGATCAAAAAAGTAATTGTGACCCAAACGGACCTTGATGTCATGAACAAGGATCAGCACGTTGAAATACCCCCAATTCAAAAGGAACATCAGATAGAAGGTCCACCAATTTACACCTTTCCTCAATCCTTTGCAAAAATTGTGAATACGAAAAACACTGACGAGGCGATCCAAATCTTCTCACATGCACAACTATGTCAGATGATTACAGCTCATGCAGAGAAAATTGACCAACTGATGTTCTTTAATCAGATTAGAAAGAGGAAAAAGGAGTGGAGGTTACTTCAGAAGTTTTACCTAATCACATAGGGAACGAAACCTCAACTGACAGTCCTTCAGAACTTATAAAACTGATGGATGAGGAAAATAAACAGAAGGAGGAGGCAGACGAAGTTGATTACATCGAAGAGGCCTCTTTAAATAACCCTCAGCGTAAACACTTCATTTCCAGAAAAGAAAAAAGATCCTACCTTCGTGCCTTGAAAAGAACCCAACATCGAAAGGCTTGTGATGGTGAATCCAACAAAAAACTGTCTACAGACAACAATATTAATAAAGAACAAAAAAAGACAAAAAAAGGTGTAAAAATTGAAGGAATTAAAAAAGAAAAAATGAAAAGCACCAATCCCCAAGAAACATCAGACTTGGGAATAAATGTGGAGGAACTCACCATGGAGAGTAGATTAGCACTCCAGTTAAACGCAAAGGGTGATGCTATTACTACTGATAAAGCAAACCTAAAAATCATGGAGTTTCCAGATGATGCTGTAGCTAAACAAACGGCTGAACTGATTGTGCAAAAACAAAATGAATTTGCATCATCCCTCACGGTGTCGCAACAGACACTACTCTCCACTTTTTACAAACCCATCCCAAATAAAAAATCTAACATGGGGAAATGTTAAGGGGACAATGAGGGGGACAAAGTGTCAAAGGTAGTTGAACATGAAACAAAAACAGCCTTAAAAGGGTCTACTGAAAAAAATGAAAAGGTATTGGATGAACAGATTAATCAAAAAATGGACGAGGCAGTAACTAAGGAAGATGCCAAAAAGACCACAAAAAAATAAAAAATAATCATTTAAAAGACGAACAGCCTGTGTCATCACCACAAAAACTAATCGATGAGCAGGAACGGGGTGGCTCTCAGGAACATGAACTTCGAGAGTACAATGAAAGACCGAATTGCATTCAAGATAATTATGAAGGAACCAAAGAGGAGGAGAATGTAGAATCCTCTCCTCTGATGACCTGTATTATAGGATGGATCAGTTCCCCCGAAATCAACCAACAAAAGAGCTTAAATCGGTCATTCATGCTCCAAGCTTTTCAAAAAATCCCTGCATTGAGAACACTATCCTCTAATGATATTGTATCTTTTACAATCAATTGAGGATGCAATTGAATTCAATGAGAAACCCTTACCAATTATTTCATCGTAAGTAACTCCCAGGGCACAAACATAGAGAATAACTCTTCTGAAATGGCGGTCTTAGCACAATTAGTAGCTATGTCGGCGACCAGCAAGGATTGGTCTTGGTTGTCTGCATATTTAGCATCTTCAAAAGAATCCAAAAAAATCACCAAATATTTAACCATTAAATACACCACTACGTGTGATCTCATGGAATTCCTGTGGCACTAAAAACTTATTATGTTGGGCAAGTAAAACCAACATTCAGGATAAGGTAGATATTATCCTCTCATAGGAAACCATGAGTTCGGCAACCATTCAGATTAATGGTTTTAAGGCTGTTCAAATAGCTGCAACACAGGGTTCTCAATGATGGCCTGCAGGGGGAATTGCTATTTTTATAAATAACGAACTAGGTTACGTGATTTATAAAACATATAAAGATCAATCTTTTGTGGCAATTGTGATGCAAATAGGGATGGAGGACAAAGAATGGTATTTGGTAATTTCCCTATATCACAATCCTATCAATGTTAAATTAGATCAGATAACGAAGAATTTAGCGGCCATGCTTGAGGATGCTTTTTTGCAATGGCCACAAATTAATGTGATTCTAGGAGGAGACTTTAATGCAGACTGTCTTAGACATACACAGCCAAATTTAGTCAATTGTGCCAACCATAAAAAAACTTCAGCCAATTTACGTGGGGAGGTATGGTGCTCTTTTTTAACGTCTTGGGAGTTATTCTTTGTACCATTTGAATCTGAAAATGTGTTGGCTACCTGGTCCAGAAATTACAATTACTCTGTGATTGACTATTTTGTTGGTTCTATAGGAATATGCGGCAAGTGTAATGATATTGTAATTACGGACCCAGGTGTCAGCGATCATAAGATGTCGCATTTAACGTTGAAACAAAAAACTGTAAGATTAGTATGTGACCCCTTGCATGTTCTAATAACAAACGATAGGCTAGAAGCCTCTTAAAGGTGGAGCGCGTATACTTGTGATACCCTAAACACGTTAATTGAAGAGGATATACAAAGATATGCACTAATTCATACTCTACCAACAAGCGAACAATTCAGGCTTTAACTATATTTGAAAGCTATCAAGTGGGCACTTGCAAAACTCATCTTAAGACAACAAACAAGAAAAATAAAGAACAGTTGCTTACATAACTTTAGTAGAGAAATTTAAATTGCCAAAAGGCAAAATAATCTTGAAATTAGAAAATTGAAATATCTACAATTGAACGATGAAGAATTACAACTAAAGAAAAGATGGTTATGCAATCATTATAGAAATAGATGCAAAAACTATAAAATCTATCAATACAATCTTACCAACCAGGCGATGATATCTAGTCTGTGTCGCAACGATAGGCGCTCCACCTGGGCTATTTTGCGTGATGACAAATATAAAAAGAGAGGGCAACAAATATCTATTATATCAGAGGATGAATGGTATCATTTTTATAAACAAAAATTTGGCCTACCTGAACACTTTGAAAAAACTTATACAAACAAGCCACTCATCATTTTGGGATCTTTTACATGTTGGGATTTGTCGGAAATTATAACTGCCATAAAAAAACTTAACAACTCAAAAGCACCTGGACCGGATTGTATCCCTCCATGTGCGATTAAAAGAGATGCCATGTTATGGGCTAATATAATACCCGCCTAAATCCAACAAATCATGTGTAATCAAGCAATTCCTCAATCATGGGTAAAGGCTATAATCGTACCTATTCACAAAAAGAGTATGCTAATAGACCTGTTAAACTATAGACCTATTGCACTAATTGATGCAAGTGCTAAAGTGTTTGCAATTTTAATTTTACTTGAACTACAAACCATTATTAGTGAAGCGCAAATATTCACACGCTTCCAAATTGGTTTTAGAGCCCATATGGGCACTGCTCTGAATGCATCACTATTAGCTCACTTACTGGCACAATCTAATATTCCCAACTTAGGCCCACTATATATGGCCTCAGTGGACCTGTCGTCAGCATTTGATTGCGTGATTAGAGCAATTCTTTGGGAAAAAATGGCCAGGCAGGGAATTCCAGCTCATTTAGTTTCCTTAATTTCGGGACTCCATTATAATACATCCTATTTGGTTAGAACCAGCTTCACAGGTGCAACTACACGTCCAATACCAACAGAGGTGGTGGTTAAGCAGGGCTGCAACTTGGCAACGACCCTGTTTAACCTCTGTGACATTGACGAAATCTGGACCAAAAGGAGATATCATATCCCGCAAGGATTGGCCACTTAAAAATTCAGTGGCTTGTCTTTGCGGATGATATACTCATTTTTGACAGAACACCATATGGTCTACAATTGAAGTTAAATATTTTTGCCGAATTCCTTTACAAACATATTCTGCAATGTAATGTAAATAAATCTAAAATTATGATATTCATAAATTTGAAGAGGAACCCAAAGAAAATGAAATGGACCATTGATTCCATGACCATACCAGTAGAAACTTCCCTAAAATATCTGGGTTACAACGTAACGGATACCAACTCTAAAATAATTTGGAAGGAGGGGCTAAATGGAAAACTTTCTACTTTAGTGACACAAATGAAGATGATCTATGGGAGATTTTGTAAGTATTCGATGTGCCCTCTTATTGAATTTTACATGCTCAAAGTGGAACCAGCTCTACTATATGGGCTTGATCTGTGCTTACTGGATATTTACGACATTTTAGATCAGCTACAGGGAAAAACTTGGAAATCTACATTGCGGTTGGCCAAATCCATGCCAAACTGTGTGCTGCGGCAGGAATTGGGCCTAACGGCACTATCGGCGAGATTCCAATGGCGGCAATTGTCGAATTTAGCAAGGATGTTGTACCCGCCAAAAAATTAAATATATGAAGAATTTAGGGTGATGATCATGGAGTCGAAACCACCATCTGTTATGAAATTTTATCAAGAAATGGGAACTTTACTTAAGGAAATGGCTTTAACAACTGAGGACCTGGAATGTAGAGTGTTGCATGTCAAGAAACAATTATTTGAATTGGATTGGACTAAAACACTGAATATGATGAACACCAAAATTTATTATTATGAGGCCAATTTCTATGCAACCGCAAGAATTCCGCAAAAAATGTATATAAAACAATTTCCTTGCAACAAACACAGAGATTTGTATATGAGATTCAAGTTGAATCAACTCCACACCTTAGAAAATACTGCAAGATGGCATCAAACAGCTGAATCCACCATTGTAACTTCCTGTCGATTCTGCAAAGTTATAGCACAAACTGAATCATTGAAACACTTGGTTATTTACTGTAGTTACTTTGAATCAGCACGGCAGAGTATGATAGGACCCGAAAAAAATCGGGAACTCTCCAAGCGCAAGGGAATGGTGTTGGAAAAATATGATGTGGGGCAACTCGATTCAAACCATAATCTCTCTAACGAAATTTCTTACGTTGTTGGTACACGAGTTAGAACAAAAAGAGGTGATCAATGCACATAAGTTGTATAATAGCCAAGGTATAACTGGTACTTGAAATGCAAAGTATCTTTACGATAGAAAAATGTAAGTTTGTTCCTCTCTTTAATTATGAATCAATTGTGTTACGAATATAAAAATGAACTATTATGTGTGATTCAGGAGAGTAGTTACCATGAGATTTTCTATTCGGAATTAGTCATATGTATATATTTTGCTTTTAATTATAAAGTGTTCAAAAAGAGTTGTAGAAATGAAGGTTTTTTAGGAAGGAACTTATGAGGTATTTTTTCTTTTTTTTATGTGATATATGTTAAAAAAAATAAGCAATGTATTCTGAAGGGTGATAATATGTGATTATGTTGTAAAAGTTTGTTAATCAAACTATCAAACAACTTTTAAATAAAACAAAAAAAAGATTCTCATATAGATTTAGTGACCTCAGTCTAGAGCAGAAAAAGAGAAATGTTCTCCCGAGGTATGATATGATATGATATAGCATGTATAACGCGCCTATACACAAGTGTTTCGAGGCGCGACGAGGCATGGGAGGGGGAACAAGCGAAGACAGAAACAACGATCCTACTAGGCCAGGTATCATTCAGATCGCGCAAGTGCATGGGGAGGGGAAAAGGGAAAGGGCGTGGGGAGGAGAGGGGAAAGTGCAGTACATGGAATAGTAGATAAGATAAATAAAAGACATTGGTGGCAAGTGTAAGGAAGTGCAGAAATAAGTGCTAGTAGGGGGACAGTAGGGACACAGAAAACAGTCCCCAATGCAGGGGTTGCCAGGGAAGCAGTGCAGGTGGGCAACTGGTGGGGCCTGGGCCCGAGAGTCAGAAGGGTGGCCAGGTAACCAGTGCCGTTTCAGCCAGGAATTTAGCAGGGGAGAGGGGGAGAGAAAGCAGTGGCAAAGAGGAAGGTTTTGAGGTGCTTCCGGAACCGGAGATGGTTCTCCTCAAGTTTCAGGGAGGCAGGAAGGCTGTTCCAGAGGGAGGCCCCGGCCGAAGAGAGAGATCTACCACCAACTTGTTGCTTGGAGAAGTGACTGACCCTGAGGGAGTTGGATACAGATGAGTGGAGTGCTCGGGAAGGAAGATATTTAGGAAGAGATAGTTGAAGGTATTGTGGCCCCAAGCCCCAGAAGGCCTTGTGGACAATACAGAGGGGTTTGAACTTAATCCTCATAGCCACTGGGAGTCAGTGAAGAGATTTCAGTCCTGGAGAGATACGATACCTGGGCTTGAGGCCAAGGACAAGTCTCGCAGTCCTGTTCTGGATCAGTTGCAGAGGGCAGAGAGTAGAGTCAGGCAGATTTAGATAGAGGCTGTTACAATAGTCCAGCTTAGAAAGAACCAGGGCTCTGGAGACAGTGAGCTTCTGGGGAAAGGAAAGGAAGTATACCTCTGAGGAGGTGCCGCTGGTAGTGTGACTTCTTAGAGACGTCAGAGATGTGAGGAGAGAAGGAGAGTGTGGAGTCGAAGATGACTCTGAGGTTTTTTGCTGTGCAGGTGGGAGCAGGAAGAGGGCTAAGAGAGGCCGGCCAGAGAGCTGCAGGGAAGGAGGGAGCGGGTGCGCCGATGAGTAGAATCTCAGTCTTACTGGCATTAAGGCAGAGGTTTGGCGGCACACCACTCATGGATGGCAGACAGACAATCAGAGATGAGGGAAAGAGAGGAGGAGGCCGAGGGTAGCCTGAAAATGAGCTGGGTGTCATCCGCATAGCACTGAAAGGTGGGGTAAAGAGCGGCGATGCGGTGGGCAAGGAGTGCCAGGTATTGGTTGAAAAGCCAGGGAGAGTGTTTAGACTCCTGGGGTACACCAGAGGTAGAGATAAAGATATCTGAGAGGAAGGACCCAAGTTGTACCTGGGAGGGTCGGTCGGAGAGGAAAGAAGTCAGCCACGCCAGAGCCTGACCAGTGATACCCAGGTTATCACGGAGATACAATGTCCCGACACAACATTCATGAACATTTTTATGAGAATACGACAATCTAATACATATACAGGAGATTCAGCACATTAGAGGGCAAGTTGTTAGACCGCTATGATATTGCAAACTGGCTAATGAATCCCTAGAACATCCTCTTATTGACCGTTGACACTTACAGGAAATGAGAATGCAATTTCTCATAGATTATGTCTTTGAGGAGCGTTTCCTTAACACACCTGCTTTTTGGGAACGTATTTACTCGGGCCATCCAATTACATGAATCAAGTTGGTTACCTATTTGACTAAGTTAAAGCGGATTGATAAATAGTATGATTTTTGTTTCTCTTTTAACAGACGGAACTATCATTGTTATTGAATTTTGTATTAATTGTGTAATAAAGGTGATTCTTTGATATGATATGATATGATATGGTATTTGTAACGCGCCTATACACAAGTGTTTCAAGGCGCGACGAGGCAGGGAGGGAGGGAAACAAGGGGAAGACAGACAAACGATCCTACTAGGCCAGGTGTCATTCAGATCGCGCAAGTGCAGAGGTAAGGGGAAAAGGAGGAAGTGCATGGGGAGGAGGTGGGGGGGAAGTGCAGTACAAGGTAAGTAGCGTAAAAAATAATAAATAATAAATAATAAATAAAAAGGGCCAGCTGGTGGCAAGTGCGAGGTAAGTGCAGAGCAAGTGCTGGGAAGGGGGCTGTAGGGATACAGTGACAGTCCCACAGTGCAGGGGGAGCCAGGGAGGCAGTGCAAGTGGAGAGTGGCTGGGCCCTGGACTGGTTGCTGAGAGTGGCCCAGATGCAGGTTTAGTGCTGAATTCAGTGGGGAGTTAAGCAGGATTAGCAGGGGAGAGGGAGAGAGAAGGCAGAAGCGAAGAGGAAGGTTTTGAGGTGCTTCCGGAACCGGAGATGGTTCTCCTCAAGTTTCAGGGAGGCAGGAAGGCTGTTCCAGAGGGAGGCCCCTGCTGCGGAGAGAGATCTACCCCCAGCTCGTTGCTTCGAGAATCGGCTGACCATGAGGGAGTTGGAGACGGATGAGCGAAGGGCTCGTGAAGGAAGATATTTAGGAAGAGAGAGTTGAAGGTATTTAGGTCCCAGGCCCCAGAAGGCCTTGTGGACAATGCAGAGGGTTTTGAACTTAATCCTCGCAGCCACTGGGAGCCAGTGAAGAGATTTCAGTCCTGGAGAGATACGGTCCCTGGGCTTGAGGCCAAGGACAAGTCTCGCAGTTCTGTTCTGGATAAGTTGCAGAGGGCGGAGAGTGGAGGCAGGCAGATTAAGATAGAGGATGTTACAGTAGTCCAGCCTAGAGAGAACCAGGGCTCGGGAGACAGTGAGCTTCTGGGGGAAGGAGAGGAAGGGAAGAATACCTCTGAGGAGGTGCAGCTGGTAGTGTGACTTCTTAGAGACGTCAGATATATGAGGAGAGAAGGAGAGTGTGGAGTCGAAGATGACCCCGAGGTTTTTAGCCTTGCAGGTAGGGGCAGGAAGGGGGCCAAGGGAGGCCGGCCAGAGAGCTGCAGGGAAGGAGGGAGTGGGTGTGCCGATGAGTAGAATCTCAGTCTTACTGGCATTGAGGCAGAGGTCATTGGCGGCACACCATTCCTGGATAGCAGACAGACAGTCGGAGATGAGGGAAGGAGAGGAGGAGGCCGAGGGTAGCCTGAAAATGAGCTGGGTATCGTCTGCATAGCACTGGAAGTAGGGGCAGAGAGCGGCGATGCGGTGGGCAAGGAGTGCCAGATACTGGTTGAAAAGCCAGGGAGAGAGGTTGGATCCCTGGGGGACACCACAGGTGGAGAAAAAGATGTCAGAGAGGAAGGAGCCCATTTGGACCTGGGAGGGTCGACCGGAGAGGAAAGAAGTCAGCCAGGCCAGAGCCTGACCAGTGATACCCAGGTTATCACGGAGACAGTTGAGCAGGATGGCATGGTTGACAGTGTCAAAGGCAGAGGAGAGATCGAGCAGAATGAGAACACAGGGAGTGTTGGAATCGAGGTTCAGGAGCAGGTCCTCACGGATGTTCAGGAGAGCAGTTTCCGTGCTTCTGGCCGCTCTGAAGCCGGATTGATGGTCATGAAGATTACCAACAGATTCAGCATGGAGGTTAAGCTGGGAGATGGCCAGTTTCTCCAGGAGCTTACCCAGGAAGGGAGTAATGGAGATTGGGCGATAATTGGCCGGGCAGGAGGGGTCGGCAGAGGGTTTCTTGAGGAGGGGGTGCACAAGGGAGTGCTTGAGGGGGGATGGGAAGACTCCAGAGGCGAATGAGTGGTTGCAAAAGTCAGCCAGGGAAGGAGCCAGGGAGTCGATGTGGTCCTTGATGGTTTTGGAGGAACAGGGGTGAACCTGTTTAGACGAGGCTTTCATAGATCGGACTTGTCTGGAAACCTCATCAGCAGAAAAAGGTGGAAAAGCAGAGAAGGAGGGTGGAGGGGCGGCTGCAAGAGAGCAAGAGGAAGAGCCGGGAAGAGAGGGAGGGAGGAGAGAGGAGGAGAGCGAGGACAGGATGTCCTGAGTTTTTGAGATGAAGTGCGAGGCCAGTGCAGTGCAGAGGGCCTGGGAGGGGACAGGAGAGGTAGAGACTGCAGCGGGGTTGGCCAGCTCCTTGCAGATTTTAAAGAGTTCGGCCGAGTTGTTAGATGCCTCAGAGATGCGGGCTTGGATAAGGGCTCTCTTCGTGGTGAGAACGGAGAGCCGGTATTGCCTTTGGAGCAGGCGACAGGCCAGTTTGTCAGAGGATGAACATGAAGCACGCCATTTCCTCTCTGCCACCCTACACTTGCGTTTTAGGGTGACGAGATCCGAGTCATACCAGGAGTTACATTTGGCTTTGGGCTTCAGGCGGATTCTCATGACGGGGGCAAGGATATCGAGAGTATCAGATATAGAGGAATAGAGCATGGAGAGGGCTGTGTCAGGGTGGGAGTCAGCCGAGGGGGGAGGAGGGGGCGAGAAGGTAGCAGCGAAAGCCTCAACTGACACGCGCTTCATGGGTCGGATGACCGAGAAGGTGGGTGGCAGTGAAGAGGGTGGCTTTGCCTGTGGGGTAGGGAGGGAGAGGTGGGAGGATAGGAGAAAGTGATCGCTCCAGGAGAGAGGAGTGGAGAGAGGAAGGGAGAGGGGAAGGTCAGAAGAGATCAGAGCATCAAGAGTGTGCCCTGCAGAGTGAGTAGGCCCAGATGGGAGAATAGAGAGTGAGAGAGAGTTACAGAGTTCGCGAAAGAGACCAGTGGGGGGACAGGAGGCATCGAGGTGGATGTTGAAGTCACCGAGAAAGAGGAGTTGGGTGGTTGAGGACAGGAGTGAGGAGGAGAGGTCAGCCCATTCAGAGAGGAAGGAGGAAATTTGACCAGGTGGCCGATAGATAGTAGCCACGGTAAGGGAATGGCTAGGAGAGAGAGAGAGTCGGCAGACAAGGCATTCAAAAGAGGAGTAGGTCTGCGTAGGAGTGACAGAGGCAGGAATCCACTCAGGGAAGATAAGGGCAACACCACCCCCTGAACGGTTGGGCCTGGGCACGGAGAGGATCTTGTAACCGTCAGGTAGGAGTGTGTCGAAGCAGGTGGCAGAGCTGGCTGTGAACCATGTCTCAGTGAGACCGAGGACGTCGAGGTCCAGTTCCTCAAGAAGGCGACAGATATCAGAGGAGTGCTTGATGGCAGAGCGAGCATTTAGAGTGGCAATGTGGAGAAGGTTGCCACCTTTGAAAAACTTCCGGGGAGGGGTACAGATCAGAGGTATGCCCTGCGGAGGTGTTAGAGAAGGAGTTGAAGAGGGAGCAAGAGAAGGGGCAGGGAGGGAGGGGAGAGGCAAGGTAGCCGAGGACAGAGGAAGGGGGACAGCGGGAGCGGAGAGGAAGTTGATGAGGCGTCTATCAAAGAGGTGAAGGTTGGCCTGAGGGCCTTGGACCAAGACGGTCCCGTTAGCATAGACATTAATGATGGCCTTAGAGGAGTGGAAAGGGGCCAAGAGGACATCCCAACGGGTGCCACCATTAATGGGAGAGGAGGAGAAAGGAGAGAGCACAGAGACCATGTGAAGGGTCCATAGGTCAGGTGAAGGCACGAAAAAGAGAATGTCAGTGAGAGTTTCCTTGGAGCAGGCGCTCGTGTAGGTGTCAGCGATAGGGAGGCCTGGGTTGGAGACCAGGATGTCCTTTTTAAACTTTTTCCTACCGGATTTAGTGAGGAGAGCAGGATAGTCAATAGAGAAGCAGTTAGAGTAGATAGGCGAGATAGAGAGCACCATGGAGTAGGAGGGGAGGCGGACGACAACGAGTATGCAGACAGGAATTGAGTGGAGGGCACTAGTTTAACACGATACAGAGCAAACAGTAATGCGTAGTAGGTCAGGGCCACCTAAGTTTGAGAATCCTGCGAGGGGAGAAAAAGCACCCTAGTTTAACACAATGCAGAGCAAACAGTAATGCGTAGTAGGTCAGGGCCACCTAAGTTTGAGAATCCTGCGAGGGGAGAAAAAGCACCCTAGTATAACACAATGCAGAGCAAACAGTAATGCGTAGTAGGTCAGGGCCACCTAAGTTTGAGAATCCTGCGAGGGGAGAAAAGCACCCTAGTTTAACAGTAAATTGGAAAAGGGGGGGCGAGGCATCATGCGGAAGAGGTGGGCAAGGTGAGGAGGGGTGGGCCGGAGAGCAGAGGAGCTGGTGCCTGGCGTCCCCTGCGGACACCTGCAGACACACAGGGAGCCGCAGCTGAGGAGTCGCCCTTGGCCTAGGGCCCTTAGCCGCAGGGGGCTGCCGGGCAGAGGGCTGCCCAGGAGGGGGGAGGTTATAGGCAGAAGGAGAGGAAGGGGAGGGGGGTGTGGGCGGGCAGGGAGGCGGGAGGGAGAGGAGGACCAGGAAGTGGGAGGGGGGCAGCAGGAGCAGGCTCACAACGCGCTCGGAGCGCGAAATCAAGTTAAACAACAATAAATTTAAAACAAATCCACTCACAGGGCCCAGGCAGGGCTACCTAGCCTGCTGTTCCCTCCGGGCTACCGGCGACCACTCTCCCACGCACCGCAGAGCTAAGAAAGCGGGCGGGGGGAACGGCCGTCGAGTAGGCCAGAAGGGGACAGTCAGGCAGCCAATCAGAGGGGGGGTGGGCGGGCAGGGAGGCGGGAGGGAGAGGAGGACCAGGAAGTGGGAGGGGGGCAGCAGGAGCAGGCTCACAATGCGCTCGGAGCGCGAAATCAAGTTAAACAACAATAAATTTAAAACAAATCCACTCACAGGGCCCAGGCAGGGCTACCTAGCCTGCTGTTCCCTCCGTGCTACCGGTGACCGCTCTCCCACGCACACTCTATTAGTTTCCCTAAGTTATACTTTATTGTAAGTCTCTTTAAGATGATACAGAGCAAACAACTGGGTCCCATCACCCAGGCTGACTTGTCCCCAACTGACTAAAGCTGGAACCTTGACAGACACTCGCACCCAAACATTCCACTGCAGCACACCAACATTCTCGCAGCTCATACATACATAGCAAGCACGATACAACACATCACGTTCCATTACAAATAAATAAAACTGAACACAGCCACACTACTAACTAGCAAACACCATTCACACAGCTCTCATACTTCCCTTCAAACTGCACCAGAGAACAGATGCACCCAATCAAGCGTAACTAACTTCCTACACAATGTGGCAACAAAACCCAAACACTACATAACTACATAAAACCCCTCGTAACAAAATCAAGACTCCTCCCGTCCAATACTGCCACAAATGGACATCTAGACTGCCACCCTAGAGTACACATCTGCCCCTTCATGGGCTACCAAACTACATTCCTCTGCTACTCGTAGACAAAACATAACACCTTCCATCCATCCCTGCCACAGAGGACCTCCAGACTGCCACTCCGGAGCACAGCCAAGCCTCTAAATAGGCCAGTACGCTGCCACATCTGTATCACCAAGAAACTGTACTAACTAACAAAAGTAATACTAACTCCGGTAAACAGGAAGTGCTGACACAAAAGGGAGTAAACATCAGCCACGCTCACACACTCACATATGCACACACACACACCGACTCAGCCAAAAGGGCGCACATTCCACTCACACACAACCTCAATATGCTATCCAGGCACACTGAAACCCTCACACATTAAAATGTATTACCATCCTTCACCCAATTGGCAGATAGAATGGAGTTGTACAGTAATAACACTCACCTACAAACCCAAAGGAATGAGTAGCACAGTTGATTTAAATTCCAATTAAAAAAAAACAAGACCCAACTTATGACTCTAAATCCAGAACTTAACAAGTCACGAAGCATCTTTCATGCCCACACATGCAAGTTGGCCGGCGGGCGTCCCCTGCCAAACCCTAACCACTCTAAGATTTTGTGTGTGACGTCAACCCCATCCAAATTGAATCAACTACTGGTTATCGTTAAACAAAGTCACCAACCTCACACCTAAATACCACAGCCACGATTGTCATGACCTTACTAACTAGTACCCTAACCATGCTCGTCACTTAAACCAGCACAACGCTGATACAAAAAGAAAAACTTCTCTGACCGGAGGCGTGACCATCCAGACCCTGTGACACATAGCCACATTCACATAATCGGAGAGCGCGACCCTCTAATAATTATATAGGACACCTACCCACAAACCTATATACCCACTCCAACTTCAACTTCAACTTAGAGGCGCTTCAACTTCACTTAAACTTCAACTTCACATATACATGGAAGGCGCTACCGACCATTCATAGCCTCATTTACACACACACCCAGGAGGGACTACCTCCACACTGTGATGTACCATACCATCACTTCATATTCAAACAGAAGCCGCTACCTTCCAATCAAGTGGAACAATATACACCCACTCTCTACCCATTCTCTACATTCCTTCACATCAGGCATTGTGCACTATAATAGCTCCACTTAAGACAAATAAACTTTTTGCCCTAACATTTTGTGCCGAATATAAGCAATAACCTGCACATCTTAACATTACTTCATATACTAAAGGCATAACATTTTTGCCCTAACATTTTGTGCCAAATATAAGCAATAACCTAAACATCTTAACATGACTTCAAATACTATTTGGCACCTCACTGCCACAATTTGGATAAATGACTTTAATACCTAAGAGTTCTTAGGTGCTTCACACCTCTAATCCTGCAATTCCTCAAAGGGTCACAACTAGCATCCCTCACAGACTCTCCACTCCACACTAAATTACTTTAATACCTAAGAGTCCTTAGGTGCATAGCACCTCTAATCCTGCAATTCCTCAAAGAGTTACTCTGACCCACACCTTCTCATAACATTCAGGCATTTCACATGGCCTTATCATCCCAGTGATAACAAACGATTTAACTAATAAATTGAACACAAAAAGGATATAATTGCTCATTGCAGGCTTCTCCTTCATGCCCACTTGATTACCAAGTCTGCACAGACATCTGAGTCAATGCGGCACTCCGCACACAGTCTCCATTGCCAGATGAGTTAACCACAGCTTCACCGATAGTATCTTAATCATGCCATTCCATGGATTCTTGAAGCAGGTCATTGTCACAATTTGAGTGTGCAAACTCTTTCATTTTGCTCCGGGTCAGACTTTTACCTTTTCCCCTTTTATTTATTTACTTATTTATTTATTTTTTCATTCACTTTACCGCACCACACCGACTGATGAAACGGTTTAAACTTCTCTCATTATGTCCCAGCGGGATCCCTACGCAACCTCTGTATACCGCGCATGGCCACCGATTGCACTTCTGCTTCCACTCACTGGTGCTCTTCTCAACACCTTACGGACACGTCGGACTTTCACCGACACGCCATCTGCATCCCCAATTCCTCATGCATACATCTGATTGTCACACTTCCTGAATCAACGCCCCATCCAGCATGTAATATGCAGCCTAAGGTCCTTTACTCTGACGATGGGACAACAACCTCCGAACAGTAATGCGCTCCACAGCTCAGCATTCTGCTCTTCGCTGACTCTTTCAGCGGAACGGCGACGTCACCATCGTCCAGTCAGGCATGGACAATGACTGAGCTCCAACCGTCCTCCGCTCAGACTATTCACTACAGCTCCCACCTTAATGGGCACAGTTTACCCAAGGTAAGCAGGAAGGTGTCTATTCCTCCACGGGGTGAAACTATACTGCTCATAGCACCCTGAATACCATCCTTAACTTCAGGGCACCCGGCTCCGGGCAGGGCAGGGATGCGCACACCTCCCTGGTGTTGGGGGCTGCTCCGGATCACCGGGCAGCCCCGTACTCGGGTCGGGTGGCACCCGACAGCCTAGACACTTGGCGGCGCCCATGCCGCATACTCAGGGGTGGGGGCTCATCCCACCCGCTCCGGGGCACCGGAGCTCCACACATGGCCGGCTGGCAACCGGCTTACCGCGGCCCCGGCTCTGGGGGCACCCAGGCCGGGGTCGCAACCCCAACCCGCCTCACATGGCTGGGGGACCCACAGGGACGGCGTTGCCCGGCAGGGGCACCGTCCGGACGGCGTTGCCCGGCAGGGGCACCGTCCTTAAGCTGGGCCCCGTCCGTAGGCCCAGCACACACAGCGCAGCACCAGCCTGGTGCAGAACAGGAACGACGCTGGAGCCAGGATGGGAGTGACTGGCGAGCCGGAAGCGGCTCGCCTCTTTTATTGTGTTGGTCGCGTGGCTACTGCCACGTGACCCATTACAACATCCTGGGAGCTACCATGCTCCCAGGAGGGGTTCACATGCAACACCACTCCATTTTTTAATAAACAACAAAGCAAACACATACCGCTACTTGCCCACTATTACTCCTACAACCACTCTACTAATACACCCTTTATTAACCTGGGTGAGTGGTTTCATGTCACTAAACAGCACCACTGGGGGTACTGGCACCACATAAAGCACTCCGAGCCTACAGGTGCGCACCACACAACATTGCCCACTAACTGGACCATTTTAAGCAAGTCCATGTCTGCCGGCTCACAGTCTTCCGGGGAATGTCACTCATGATGTCCATCTTCAGTATGGAGTCGCCGGAAACCAGCTCGCACCCTCACCAGAGTTCATTTAGGACAGTTACTACGATCACACAAAACACCGGCAAAGCCGCACCTGGGGAGGCCCAGGGGCCACATCGGCTAGGTCCACTTGTATGGGCCGACACCCCTCAGTGCGCCTCCTCTCTCGTGTCCTTGCGAGCCCAGCTGGTGTTGGGCCCGCTGCCTTTGTTCCCTTTTTGCAGGCCCCGTTGGAATCGGGCCTGCATCATCTTTTCTCCCCTCTCTCTGATGCCGGGGAGATGTCCACGATGGGGGAGGGGCGCAGCCACCCACGCGGCCGACGCCGCGGGCTTCTTCCGTCTCCCTCGGGGGACGGGCGGGCCGCTCGCCCACCATGTTTTCCTTGCGGGCCCAGCTGGTGTTGGGCCCGCCTCGTTCTCTTTTCCCGCGGCGATGTGAGCCGCACCAGCGCTCTTTGGGGAGGGGAACCGGCATCCTCCCTCCTGCGGCGCCGTTAGCCGCTCCTCGTGGCGGCCGACGCCGCCGGCACTCCCCCTCCTCATGGGTGGGAAGCGGCTCCCTATTGCCTTGCGGGCCCAGTGGAGTTGGGCCCGCATCGTTGTTTTTTTTTTTATTTTTTTTCGGCGCAGTTGGCCGCCCCCTGTCCCCTCGGCTTACAGGTGGGGGAGGGGCAGGGCCTCTGCCTCTTGCGGCCGACGCCGCACATCATCCCTCCCCCACGGGAACAAGGGGGAACACAGCCTCTTGCGGCCGACGCCGCGGCTTCTCCTCATCGCGGGTGGGGGAGGGGCAGCGCCTCCCCACCGCGGGTGGGGGAGGGGCAGCGCCTCCTCACCGCGGCCGATGCCGCGGGCCCTCTCACGCAGGGGAAAGGAAACGCCAGCATCCCCGCTCCTGCCGCTGATGGTAGGGGCCCTCTTCCTCTTGCGGCCGACGCCGCCCATGCGTCTCCCCTTCCCCCGCCGCGGCAGAGTCCACATCCAAGGTGGGGGAGGGGCGCAGCACGCACGCGCCTTCCGGGGCCACCTCACCTCATTGCGGCCCAGCCGCGGACTTCCTCCATCTCGCCAACACTTCTCCGCGGGCCCAGATGTAGATGGGCCCGCCACACCAAGATCTTTCGGGGCACGCAAAGGCCCGTTCCTCGTCGCCATTGTTGGGGGCTGCTCCGGATCACCGGGCAGCCCCGTACTCGGGTCGGGTGGCACCCGACAGCCTAGACACTTGGCGGCGCCCATGCCGCATACTCAGGGGTGGGGGCTCATCCCACCCGCTCCGGGGCACCGGAGCTCCACACATGGCCGGCTGGCAACCGGCTTACCGCGGCCCCGGCTCTGGGGGCACCCAGGCCGGGGTCGCAACCCCAACCCGCCTCACATGGCTGGGGGACCCACAGGGACGGCGTTGCCCGGCAGGGGCACCGTCCGGACGGCGTTGCCCGGCAGGGGCACCGTCCTTAAGCTGGGCCCCGTCCGTAGGCCCAGCACACACAGCGCAGCACCAGCCTGGTGCAGAACAGGAACGACGCTGGAGCCAGGATGGGAGTGACTGGCGAGCCGGAAGCGGCTCGCCTCTTTTATTGTGTTGGTCGCGTGGCTACTGCCACGTGACCCATTACAACATCCTGGGAGCTACCATGCTCCCAGGAGGGGTTCACATGCAACACCTGGTGGCTGCGGGATGCAGATCCCTTGTCCTAGCTCAGTGCACCGCAGAGGATTTATAATTCCCGCCTGACGTCACATGGCTCTTTTCTTTTTTACGTAAAGTTGCTTTTCCATCCACAGGATCCGTTCCGCACTACCCAATTGTCCTCTCATGGGGAATAACCCTTCTTATTATTGCAAGCATCTCCAGTCTTACTTCTTCTGCCCTTGAGTGCCTTGCTGGGGGAAAAGCTTCACTTCCTTTCCCCCTGGATACTGCGCTGGCCCTTCTGATTCTTCCCTGGGGCTTTACTTAATTTCTGTTCCCCCTGGGTACTACACCTCCTTCCTTTTTCCCTGGGTGATGGGACTTACTTCTCTTTGGGGGCAGCGGTTCCTCTTCTTTTCTACAGCTCCCCCCTCAGCAGACTGCTTCCTCTTCTTATTCTCTGCACACAGGCTCTTTTACTTAGTTTCCTCGTCGCCAGTGTAAGAAAGCTTTTTCTTTGACACTCTCTTAGGTTCCTTAAGCTGTGCTTTATTGTAAGTCTCTAAGATGGTACAGAGCAAACTACTGGGTCCCATCACCCAGGCTGACTTGTCCCCAACTGACTAAAGCTGGAACCTTGACAGACACTCGCACCCAAACATTCCACTGCAGCACACCAACATTCTCTCAGCTCATACATACATAGCAAGCACGATACAACACATCACGTTCCATTACAAATAAATAAAACTGAACACAGCCACACTACTAACTAGCAAACACCATTCACACAGCTCTCATACTTCCCTTCAAACTACACCAGAGAACAGATGCACCCAATCAAGCGTAACTAACTTCCTACACAATGTGGCAACAAAACCCAAACACTACATAACTACATAAAACCCCTCGTAACAAAATCAAGACTCCTCCCGTCCAATACTGCCACAAATGGACATCTAGACTGCCACCCTAGAGTACGCATCTGCCCCTTCATGGGCTACCAAACTACATTCCTCTGCTACTCGTAGACAAAACATAACACCTTCCATCCATCCCTGCCACAGAGGACCTCCAGACTGCCACTCCGGAGCACAGCCAAGCCTCTAAATAGGCCAGTACGCTGCCACATCTGTATCACCAAGAAACTGTACTAACTAACAAAAGTAACACTAACTCCGGTAAACAGGAAGTGCTGACACAAAAGGGAGTAAACATCAGCCACGCTCACACACTCACATATGCACACACACACACCGACTCAGCCAAAAGGGCGCACATTCCACTCACACACAACCTCAATATGCTATCCAGGCACACTGAAACCCTCACACATTAAAATGTATTACCATCCTTCACCCAATTGGCAGATAGAATGGAGTTGTACAGTAATAACACTGCACCTACAAACCCAAATGAATGAGTAGCACAGTTGATTTAAATTCCAATTAAAAAAAAACAAGACCCAACTTATGACTCTAAATCCAGAACTTAACAAGTCATGAAGCATCTTTCATGCCCACACATGCAAGTTGGCCGGCGGGCGTCCCCTGCCAAACCCTAACCACTCTAAGATTTCGTGTGTGACGTCAACCCCATCCAAATTGAATCAACTACTGGTTATCGTTAAACAAAGTCACCAACCTCACACCTAAATACCACAGCCACGATTGTCATGACCTTACTAACTAGTACCCTAACCATGCTTGTCACTTAAACCAGCACAACGCTGATACAAAAAGAAAAACTTCTCTGACCGGAGGCGTGACCATCCAGACCCTGTGACACATAGCCACATTCACATAATCGGAGAGCGCGACCCTCTAATAATTATATAGGACACCTACCCACAAACCTATATACCCACTCCAACTTCAACTTCAACTTAGAGGCGCTTCAACTTCACTTAAACTTCAACTTCACATATACATGGAAGGCGCTACCGACCATTCATAGCCTCATTTATACACACACCCAGGAGGGACTACCTCCACACTGTGATGTACCATACCATCACTTCATATTCAAACAGAAGCCGCTACCTTCCAATCAAGTGGAACAATATACACCCACTCTCTACCCATTCTCTACATTCCTTCACATCAGGCATTGTGCACTTTAATATCCCCACTTAAGACAAATACACTTTTTGCCCTAACATTTTGTGCCGAATATAAGCAATAACCTCCACATCTTAACATTACTTCATATACTATTTGGCATAACATTTTTGCCCTAACATTTTGTGCCAAATATAAGCAATAACCTAAACATCTTAACATGACTTCAAATACTATTTGGCACCTCACTGCCACAATTTGGATAAATGACTTTAATACCTAAGAGTTCTTAGGTGCTTCACACCTCTAATCCTGCAATTCCTCAAAGGGTCACAACTAGCATCCCTCACAGACTCTCCACTCCACACTAAATTACTTTAATACCTAAGAGTCCTTAGGTGCATAGCACCTCTAATCCTGCAATTCCTCAAAGAGTTACTCTGACCCACACCTTCTCATAACATTCAGGCATTTCACTTGGCCTTATCATCCCAGTGATAACAAACGATTTAACTAATAAATTGAACACAACAAGGATATAATTGCTCATTGCAGGCTTCTCCTTCATGCCCACTTGATTACCAAGTCTGCACGGACATCTGAGTCAATGCGGCACTCCGCACACAGTCTCCATTGCCAGATGAGTTAACCACAGCTTCACCGATAGTATCTTAATCATGCCATTCCATGGATTCTCGAAGCAGGTCATTGTCACAATTTGAGTGTGCAAACTCTTTCATTTTGCTCCGGGTCAGACTTTTACCTTTTCCCCTTTTATTTATTTATTTATTTATTTATTCATTCACTTTACCGCACCACACCGACTGATGAAACGGTTTAAACTTCTCTCATTATGTCCCAGCGGGATCCCTACGCAACCTCTGTATACCGCGCATGGCCACCGATTGCACTTCTGCTTCCACTCACTGGTGCTCCTCTCAACACCTTACGGACACGTCGGACTTTCACCCGACACGCCATCTGCATCCCCAATTCCTCATGCATACATCTGATTGTCACACTTCCTGAATCAACGCCCCATCCAGCATGTAATATGCAGCCTAAGGTCCTTTACTCTGACGATGGGACAACAACCTCCGAACAGTAATGCGCTCCACAGCTCAGCATTCTGCTCTTCGCCGACTCTTTCAGCGGAACGGCGACGTCACCATCGTCCAGTCAGGCATGGACAATGACTGAGCTCCAACCGTCCTCCGCTCAGACTATTCACTACAGCTCCCACCTTAATGGGCACAGTTTACCCAAGGTAAGCAGGAAGGTGTCTATTCCTCCACGGGGTGAAACTATACTGCTCATAGCACCCTGAATACCATCCTTAACTTCAGGGCACCCGGCTGCGGGCAGGGCAGGGATGCGCACACCTCCCTGGTGGCTGCGGGATGCAGATCCCTTGTCCTAGCTCAGTGCACCGCAGAGGATTTATAATTCCCCCCTGACGTCACATGGCTCTTTTCTTTTTTACGTAAAGTTGCTTTTCCATCCACAGGATCCGTTCCGCACTACCCAATTGTCCTCTCATGGGGAATAACCCTTCTTATTCCTGCAAGCATCTCCAGTCTTACTTCTTCTGCCCTTGAGTGCCTTGCTAGGGGAAAAGCTTCACTTCCTTTCCCCCTGGATACTGCGCTGGCCCTTCTGATTCTTCCCTGGGGCTTTACTTCATTTCTGTTCCCCCTGGGTACTACACCTCCTTCCTTTTTCCCTGGGTGATGGGACTTACTTCTCTTTGGGGGCAGCGGTTCCTCTTCTTTTCTACAGCTCCCCCCTCAGCAGACTGCTTCCTCTTCTTATTCTCTGCACACAGGCTCTTTTACTTAGTTTCCTCGTCGCCAGTGTAAGAAAGCTTTTTCTTTGACACTCTCTTAGGTTCCTTAAGCTATGCTTTATTGTAAGTCTCTAAGATGGTACAGAGTAAACTACTGGGTCCCATCACCCAGGCTGACTTGTCCCCAACTGACTAAAGCTGGAACCTTGACAGACACTCACACCCAAACATGCAGCACATCAACATTCTCTCATACATACATACATAGCAAGCACAACACAACACATTGATTTTCTCTTTTTTTGCTTTTCTCTTTTCATTTTCCTTCATTTGATACACTATGAAATGTGGATTTTAAATTTTATGGTGTTAATGACATACTCTTAGTCTATAGTCCCCTTTCCTCCATACTGTATGGGCGCCCCTTCCAAGGGACGAGAGACGGAACCTTTTTCACCAGAAAAAACCTTCTTCCCCTTTAAATGTAGAGGTGCGTGGGGATACGGCCCAGGGAGCATGTGCTGCCCTGACTCCGCCCTCCGGCGCCACACCTCAGTCCCCATTGATGCATCGACAATAGATTTAACATTGCCTAATGACACCAGTATTATTATGGGGGAGGTTGGTGGGACGTATGGAGGAAAGGGGACTATGGACTAACAGTACGTTAGTCACTACAGTGAGTAACTTATAATTACTCTTACATCCCGTCAACTTTCCTCCATACTGTATGGGCGATTACAACTGATTAAAGCCCCAGGGTGGAGAGAAGACCCTCCTTAAGCAAAAAGGCTCAGGAGAACCGCCTGTCCGAAAGCCGAACCAGATCTAGAGCTGGCATCCAAACAGTAATGCTTGCAGAAAGCCGAGGGAGAGGCCCACATGGCTGTCCTGCTTATGACTTGCCAAGGGACATGGCGCTGGAATGCGATGGCCGTTGCGTTGGCCCTGACTGCGTGGGCATGCATGTTGGCCAGGAGCGGCTTGTGCTGTCTCTCCTATGCTTCTTTGATAGCAGAGACCATGAAAGCCTTAGAGGCCTGTTAGCCTGGTCTTGAGCCTCCGAAAGTGACAAACAGGGCGTCCGATTTGCGGAAGCCCTTGGCCCTGTCCAAGTAGAATTTCAGTGCACGCCTGACATCCAGGAAGTGCAGCACTCTCTGTGCTTTGTCCTTGGGATCGAGAAAAAACGTTGGAAGGACTATTTCCTCGTTCAAGTGGAAAGCTGTCACACTCACCTGTGTCTCTGCAGGAGCGATGGATGAGCCTCCTTTGATCCCCTGAGTACTCACTTCCCCTGTTTTCACCCGGAGGGGTTCCTTGATCTTTAGTAAGGTGTGCACTCCATCCTGCATTTGCAGGGGCGCGATTCGCTCATATGGATGATGCCAATGTCTGTTGGCTGAGTTCAGATGCCACATGCTGTTTTATGCCTTCACAGCGAGGCTGAGTGTTCAAGGCGCCAGCTTCTTCACTGGCTAGAAGTCTTTTCCAAGTGAACGTTGCGCAGAGACTGTTTAGTGTCCCGAATTGTTCGTATTGTCCTTGTTTGCCTAGGTATTTTGTGGGTGAGTAGCGCTGCGTGCTGAAGTCAGCTGCTGGTAGGTAAGCGCAGCGCCTTAAATCCGAGTGCGCCTGGTAATGTCTCTCCTTTTTCTTCCCTTGCAGGAGGGGATTGCGTGATATTAGCGCCTCGAGTCCGGGTTCAGCGCTACCGAAGACCTGGTGGTCTGGTAAGTTTGCACAGAGATATTGGTAAGTATATACTGCGTTATTAGTGCAAGTGCAATGACTAATGTCTCTTCTTTCTTTTGCAGGGGTTTGTGCGCTCGCACAACTGACATGGATACTAGCGTTGCGGGAAGATTTGGTGAGTATGTGCAGCGTTATTGCAGTGTGCGCGCTTACGCTGTTCTTCTTTGTTCTAACAGATGTCGGTGTTGAAGTCCATTCTTGACCGGAGATAGCCGCGGCATGGAGAAAACACGGAGTACCTGTAAGCTGAAGCAGAAGAATCCAAAGCAGGTAAACAGAAGTAGGATGTTCCGGAGCAGGTAAGCTGAAGCAGGATGATCCGGAGCAAGTAAGCAGAAGCTGGCTGATCCAGAGCACGGCAAGTGTGTTGCTGATGCAGCTGACAGTAAGCAACACGAAGCACTGGAAGATTCTTGGGTATGGCTTATATAGCCAGCCACACCCAAACACTAGAGAGCTTATGGATTGTCATGCACTTCCTGTTTGGCAACAGAAAGTGGTAACCAGGAAGTTACTACAAACACTAGGAAGGAAGTAAAGGATGGATCTGCTATGGGCTCTTTGTGTGCCTATGCCAGGCCTGCCAAGCCTCCACCCAGCTTGCCCCAACTATTTTCCTGATACCCATGACAGTCTTCCCCCTCAAGACCCCTCCCAATGGTGTGTATGAGGGCTTTGGTTTCTCAGGATGGTTCCGATGGAATTTCTGCACCAATCGAGGGGCATGCATGTGGCGCTGGGTTCCCATGATCTTTCCTGGGGTCCGTACCCCTTCCAGTCAATCAAATAATACAGGGTCTTTCATACAAGTTTGGAATCTAATATGTTCTTTACTTCATATTCTGGTGCTTCTTCACCCACTTGTATGGGTGCGGGTTCCTGGGTTTGCTGGTTTTAATAGTGACACGTGAAATATGGGATGTATACGCATATGTTGAGGTAACGCCAGTCTCATGGCTGCTGGATTAATTCCTTTTTCAATCGTATACGGGACGATGTATCTAGGATGAAATTTTTGGGACTCTTTAAAGAAATGTGTCTAGTTGCCAGCCAGACCGAGTCTCCCACCTGATAATCCGGGGCTTCTCGTCGATGGCGATCAGCGTTTCTTTTCTGTGTTTCTTTGGCTTGCTGTAGGTTCCTGCTGGCTTCTCTGGCTGCTTGCATGATACTGCATGCAGATTCTTTACTGCGGGCATTTCAATGTTTTCTGGCGGATCGTAGACTGACGTTCTGGGGTTTCGACCATATACAGTAAAGAAGGGTGTTGCTTGAGTTGATGAATGTGTTGAGTTGTTGTAGGCATACTCTGCCATCCATAGTATTTCTGTCCAGCTTTGGCTTGTTTAGTGTAAGAGACAGCGCAAATACTGTTCCATGGTCTGGTTCGTGCGTTCGGTTTGGCCGTCCGTTTGAGGATGGTGACTAGAAGACAGGCGGACTTCCACTCTTGCCAGGGCACAACACTTTTTCCAAAAACGAGATACGAATTGACTGCCTCTGTCAGAAACGATTATGGTAAGGAATTCATGTAACTTGACGATTCGGTCTAGAAAAACCTGCGCCAGAGTCTGAGCTTTGGGACTACCTTTTAAGCTATGAAATGGGCCATTTTGGAGAAGAGGTCCACTACTACGAGGATGGTATTATAACCTGAGTTAGGAGATAAATCAGTGACAAAGTCCATTGATACTGTGTGCCAGGGCGCTGGCGGAATGGTGATTGACTGAAGGAGGCCGGCTGGTTTTTGCCTGGATGTCTTGTATTGTGCACGCACTTCACAGGTGCCTATGTAGTTGGCAATATCCTCTCGCTAAGTTGGCCACCAATAAGATTTGCTTACTTTCTTCATGGTTTTGGCTATACCCGGATGGGCTTCTAACAGTGAGTCATGGTAGTCTGATATGATTGCTTGTTGCAGATCCTTAGTTGGAACGTAGAGGCGTTTTTGGTAGTATGGTAGTTTGACTTGAATGCTTAACTGATCTCCCTTCGTGTCCCAAGCCAGTAGGTCTTCTTCAGACATATTTTCTTTTATTGCTTCCTGCAGTGTGTTTAACGGAGATGGGCTGGTGCAGAGGCTGAGAATTTTATGGCTGGGTATGATCTCCACCGGGTTAGGGGCATTGTAGACTTCTTCTCCTGTGCCAATGTGCGATAACGCATCCGCTCTCTGGTTCTTAACTCCGGGGCGGTAGGTGATCACAAAGTCGTATTCCATTAAAGATAGGGCCCAACGTAGCTGCCTAGAAGACTGAGCTTTTGCTGAGCGTAAGTATTGCAAGTTCCGATGATCTGTTATTATTATGATGGTGTGTTTTGCTCCTAGTAAGTAAAGTCGCCATTCTCGCAGTGCGCTTTTGATTGCTAGGAGTTCTTTCTCAGAAATCGCATAGTTCAATTCTGCCGGGGAAAATTTCCTTGACCAAAAGGCTATGGGATGAAGACATCCGGTTTCAGGATTTTGTTGAGACAATACGGCCCCCATGGCAATGCTTGAATCGTCCGTTTCAACAATGTACGGTAAATCGGGCTGTGGGTGTTGCAGTATTGGGGCTGAGGTGAATTTTTCCTTGAGAGCTCAGAAAGCTTCTTCCGCCGCTGGTGTCCACTCGAACTTTCAGTGTTTGCGCAGCAAGGACGTTATTGGATGTACAATATGTGAGAATCCTGGTATGAAGCGCCGATAAAAGTTTGCAAACCCTAGGAAACTTTGTACTCCCTTTACAGACGTGGGTGAGGACCAAGTGAGGATTGCCTCCACTTTTCTATTGTCCATCTTGATCCCTTGCGGTGTCAATACATATCCCAGAAACTCTACCTCGGTGACGTGGAAGGAGCATTTTTCTAGCTGTGCGTACAATTGATTTTCACGCGGTTTGCGGAGTGCAGCCCGCACGTGAGTTACGTGTTCTTGGGGAGTGGTGGAGTAGATCAGAATGTCATCGATGTAGACGACTGCGCAGACTTCGAGGAGTTCCCGTAACACATCATTCATAAAATGCTGGAATGCCGCCGGGGCATTGCAAAGCACAAAGGGCATGACCTGGTATTCTCCAAGTAGGTCCGTAGATGAGCGTTTTCTTCCTCGGTTAAGGAATAAATGCGGCTGCACGGTACTTGTGCCCCTGGCTGCAGATCGATCTGGCAGTCGTAAACTCGATGTGGGGGTAATGTATTAGCTTGCTCCTTCGCGAACACGTCCTGGAACTCCTGGTATTCCTCTGGTAACGTGCCCACCAAGCCTAAACCTGCTATCTTTTCCTGTGTAGTTAGCAGTGGGCTTCCTTGGATCCCTTTGTTGATGTAGCAAGAGACGCATTCCGTGGAAAAGAGTAAGGTTCGAGCTTGCCAACCTATCTTTGGGTTGTGCGTCTCTAACCACGGTATCCCAAGAATCAACTGGAATTGGGGTGCAGCGATAAGGTCGAATCGAATTCTCTCCCTGTGGCCATCTTGGCAGATTAAGGTGACGATGGAAGTACACTGTGTTACTGGTCCCGAAAGGAGCTGTGTGCCATCCACAGCTATCACGCTTTCAACGGTGTCCTTAAGGTGGAATGCCAATCCCAAAGTCCTTGCAGTGTTTATGTCCAGGTAGTTCCCAAAAGCCCCACTGTCTATGACAGCCTTGAGGGCATGCATTCGGGTGGGCTGTGCAGGGTCCACCAAAACCACAGGAATACTGAAATGTGAGATCTGAGTGCTCCGTTCCTGGCTCGACAGACCGACCTCTACATCTGCCGGGCGTTGGAGTTTTCCGTTACCGCCTGTGTCTTCCCCTGTGTTATCTAGTACCCCCATTGTCTTCCGCAGAGGTTTAACCGTGCATTTCCAGAGGGAGTGACCAGATTGGCCGCAATATAAACAAAGTTCAAAGTTTACCTGACGCCTCCGTTCTCTCTCTGCCTTGGTGAGTGGTGCCCTGAGAACACCCAATTGCATGGGCTCTGAGTGTGTTGTGTTTCTGAGGCCTCTAGATGGGGCGTTTCCTTTGGCCGGACATATACTGGTCTATGCTCTGATCTGGTTCGGTCGGCCTTGCGATCCTGTAACCGGTGGTCTAGTTGCATAGTTAGGTCGATGTATTCACTACAATCTTCGGGAGGATTAACTACTTGTGCCAAGACATCTTTTAATTCTCCCCTCAGTCCTCGATAAAATAACGTTATTCATTTCTCCTCCGGCCAACCTGATTCGATTATTAGGTGGCTGAATGTGGCGACATATGAAACAAGATCCTGACCACCCTGTCGCAAAGAGAGTAGCTCATCATACAGGGCCTGACCCCGAGTCCGTTGGGCAAATAGTTTTTCAGTTCACGCTGAAAACCTGGGTAATTTCTCATTAAAGTGTTGTCCCTAAGCACTAACGGGACAGACCAGTCTGCCGTGTGCCCTGCTAAATAGGAGAGGACGAAAGCTACTTTAACTTGGTCATTCAGAAAAGTGTCTGGTTTGCATATGAAGTGTAGGCGGCATTGATTCATGAATGCTCCAAATTTCCTGGGATCTAAAGAGAAGCGTTCCGGGGGTGCTAAAGGGATGTTGCCTGGAAGCAATACTTGAACGGGTGTGGCTACAGGTGCCACGGTAGGCTGTCCCTGATGAACTCCTCTTGGTAGGGTGCTAGACCAGCTTGGGTCTGTAAGAGCTGCCTTGCCAAGTCATCTGTTTTATCCCTGTTGACTACCAGTTTGCGCCTTAGGGCATTTGTCTCAGAGCGGGCTGCATGCACCTCAGCCCGTAGTCGACCTAACAATAGGGAAAGCTGGTCTACCTCGGAGGTTCCATCGCTCGGGCAGAGGTATTGAGGATGGCTTTGTGTTCTGTCACACTCACCTGTTTCTCTGCAGGAGCGATGGATGAGCCTCCCTAGACCTCACGAGTTCTCACTTCCCCTGTTTTCACCCGGAGGGATTCCTTGATCTTTAGTAAGGTGTGCACTCCATCCTGCATTTGCAGGGGCGCGATTCGCTCATATGGATGATGCCAATGTCTGTTGGCTGAGTTCAGCTGCCACACGCTGTTATAGGCCTTCACAGCGAGGCCGAGTGTTCAAGGCGCCAGCTTCTTCACTGGCTAGAAGTCTGAACGTTGCGCAGAGACTGTTTAGTGTCCTGAATTGTTCGTATTGTCCTGGTTTGCCAAGGTATTTTGTGGGTGAGTAGTGCTGCGTGCTGAAGTCAGTTGCTGGTAGTGTCATGATGCCTACCTCCAAGGAGCCAGACCAGGCCCAGCTACCCCAGAGGCAGACATCATGTCCCCGAGGGAAGTCTCAGCAGCCCCAAGTAGGAGCCCTTTGGACTCAGTCCTGGAGCCTCTGGCGCCAGGCTCATATTGGACAACAGTCCTGGCGCCATAGGCGCCAGGCTCATAAAAGATGACTTTGTGTTTAAAGGTGCTTGGTGTAAACTTACCTGATGCAGACCATGCTGCAACATCCGGGTCATCTAGAGGCCTGAGTGGGACTACTTTATCTTTGGGGACTACTTAACCACACGGGTGTGGCCGGAGGAAGAATACATACCTGAGAGGAAGGATACATACCTGGAACTACTTTGAAGGCTATTTAAGCCACGCCCAAGCAGCAACTCACGCTTCGCGTTGTTCTGCATCTAGCAGCTGGACGCTCACCGTGTCTGCTCCCGCATCCTGACTTCTGCCACGCCCGCCAGCATCCTGGAACACCTGCAAAGGGAGAAGAGAAGAGAATAGGAGAAAGAAGAGTCCTTAACTGCTAAACCGCATTCCGGAGACATTTCGCCAACGATCCTGAAAAGGAAGACATTCATTTTAAAAGCATATCGCATCGATCACTGCAGCGCCGCATTCCACTCACCTTTACTAGGCGCCTCCATGTTCATCAGCGACCATCTGGATCCGCAGCCACATTTCAGCGCCTAGGCAGAAAAAGACAAGAACAAAGGTGAGCTAGGGAAGAGAATAAGAAAACCTTAATTTGCCATCATAAGACTTACCTGTTGGGTCATTCCCACTTCATTTCCGGACCCCGGCCCCTAAGGGGAAAAAAGAGACATCAGCGTAAGTGAGCGAATGCTAAGACACTACCTGAACGCTCATTAAAGACTTACCTGATATCTACTGGAACTGCACCTCTCACTTCGGGTCGGTGCCATATCTCCGGCATTTCCGAACCCCAGCCCCTATGGGGAAAAAAGACACAAGCATTAGTGCATTAATGCAAGGACACTAAAAGAACCTCTCATCAAACAACTCACCTGAGTTTCCTTCGTCGGTTCCATTGCTCATCTCGGAATTTTTGTTCTGCACCTGAAATAGAGACAACGGACAATTATTATTTCGGGCTCATACTTATAAACAGAATTCTCACAGTACTTTACCGGGAAGGTCAAGCAAACTTGAACTCTCTACAATCCATGATCCAGTGAAGTAACTGGATTACAACGCGCCCCTGCATCAGAAGCAGGATGGAGAGCTCGTCCTTTCAGACCCTAAGGTGAGACTTCACAGGGAATCGCAGAAGGGTTTCGTGGAGGGTGAGAAGGGGAGTGGGAGGCCTACGCATTATCCCGCAGATTGTTAATACTCCCTTTTCACACACAGTAGGATATTTCTACGAGCCAGACAAGCCAGATTAGGGGGTCCGGTCCATTCCATCTTCCGAGTCCTGCGCATCACCCTAGAAGAGACCACAGCAATCCAAACCAGGCCAGCGCCTCCGTGGGAGTCAGGTGAGCGTTACAGAACGCGAAGACTACCTACAATTTCCTACCCAGGTGCTATGGATACTTCCGAGACAGACCAGCTGGCCCAGCTTTTGGGGGAATTACGGGCAGAAGTACATTCCGCCCGCCAGGAGACTAACGCTCTCAGGAGAGAACTGATCCTATCCAAGGAACGAACTGCGAACTGATGACCTGGCAAAACAGCTGTTGCAAGGTCAGGCAGGACAAACTCTGTTACCTGGTTCCGGGGGTAATCCCACTCCTCTGGTTTCGAATAACTCGGTACAAATCAATCTACCTGGAAATATGCCACTGGCCCCGCCCGAACGTTTTGCTGGGGACCCCAAGAAATATGCCGTTTTCATGAACCAATGTTGCTTACACTTTCTATGCAGACCTGGGGCCTTCCCTAATGACCAAACCAAGGTAGCTTTTGTATTATCTTATCTCAGCGGCTGTGCTGCAGTCAAGATGACCCAATTCTCCAGGATTTTCAAGGCTTCCAGGCAAGCATGGAAAGATTATTCGCTCGACACTCCCAGGGACAGGCCCTGGACAACGAACTGCTATCCTTACGACAAGGTAACCAGGATCTCTTATCCTACATCGCCACCTTTAATAGGTTCATTGTGGAAACAGGGTGGCCAGAAAATAAAAGGATCACAATATTTCATCGAGGCCTGCGCGGAGAATTTAAAGACGTTATAGCTCAAATTGTAAATCTGTCCCAAGCCTGCGCGGAATACATAGACTTAGTGGTCCAACTTGATCACAGACTTCCGAATAGAAAAGCAGATCGCTCTAAGTTTGAAACCCGAGTGTTGATCAAAACTCACGCTAACCCCAAAGGTACCGACGTTTCAGAACCTATGCAAATCGGTGGAGTTAAAGGACTGTTAACTCAGAAGGAACGAGAAAGAAGGCGGCAGAAGCAATTATGTCTTTATTGCGGGGCTTCTGGCCACTTTTTACGAGATTGTCCGGTAAAACCACCCAATAAGGTGGTTGGATCCACTGACAACAATCTAACGGAACCTGATTCGGGAAACGACCAAGCACGACAACCGTAGAGGTCCGCTTGCCGAGCTTGAAAACAAACTCTTTGACCTCGCATTTCATCATGCCAATGGTCCTCGTGGATCAGAGACAGCCTCGGCGGTTGCATGCTATAAAGGCATACATCGACAGTGGAGCTATCGGAAACTATGTTGATCGTGAATTGGCCTCCAGGATTAATCTCCCTCTCCGTCCGAAAACCAACAAGGATGTTATTACCACAGTTGATGGAACCGAAATTGCCTCACGGCCGGTAACACATTCTACTACAGAAATGACACTAGTGGGTCAGGATAAACATCGGGAAGCTATTGTGTTTGACGTAATCAAGGCCCCACAGTTTCAAGTAATTCTAGGAATTCCTTGGTTAGAAACACATAATCCTCGAATTGACTGGCGAGCAAAGAGAATAACCTTTCCTGATTGTACACAAACTTGCTATCCAAGAAATCCAAACATGGGCCTGGCCACAGTAACCTCCGCCACAATACAACTACCGCCTGAGTACCAAGAATTCCAAGACGTTTTCCAAAAAGAACAGGCCAACACGTTACCCCCCCACCGGTCGTACGATTGTCAAATCGATCTGGTACCCAATGCTCAACTGCCTTGTAGTAGGATCTATGCCCTTACTGAACCTGAGAATCTTCATTTGCGACAGTATTTAGATTAGTACCTTGCCAATGGTTTTATTCGCACGTCAAAGTCTCCTGTTTCCTCAGCTCTGTTCTTCGTGCCGAAAAAAGAAGGCAACCTTAGCACTTGTATTGACTACCGCGCCCTAAATCAAATAACGATTAAGAATTGTTATCCTCTGCCCCTGATCCCTGAACTTCTCGACCAGGTAAAAGATGCTTGTATATACACCAAGTTAGATCTTCGGGGAGCTGGTGCGTGTAAAAGAAGGCGACGAATGGAAGACTGCTTTCCGCACCAAATATGGACTCTTCGAATACCAGGTGATGCCTTTCGGATTGTGCAACGCACCTGCTGCCTTTCAATACTTTATGAATGATGTTCTTCGGGAACTTATCGATGTTTGTGTCATCGTATAGATATCGACGACATTCTGGTCTACTCCTCTTCGGAATCCGATCACAGAAAACATGTCAATGCAGTTCTTGAGAAATTGCGCCAGCACAAACTGTTTGCAAAACTCGAAAAATGTGTTTTTCATGCCAAAGAAGTCGAGTTTCTTGGATTCATCCTGACACCAAAGGGAGTCCGAATGCACTCACGAAAAGTGGACGCCATCCTCAAATGGCCATCTCCTAGCTCTGTGAAGGGTGTTCAGAGCATGCTTGGTTTTGCCAATTTTTATCGAAGATTTATCCCGGAATTTTCTCGGGTGGTTCAACCCATCACTGCACTCTTACGGAAAAATAAACGCTTCGAATGGAATAATGAGGCAGAACAGGCCTTTCAAGAACTCAAAACTAAATTCACCTCCGCACCTGTACTGAAACATCCGCGCCCAGATCTCCCTTACATTGTTGAAACCGACGCATCCAGTTTAGCCATGGGAGCTGTCCTGTCTCAAAGGGATCCTGTAACTAACCAATTGCACCCTGTAGCCTTTTGGTCCAGAATATTCTCAGCTCCTGAAGTTAATTATGCAATCACCGACAAGGAGTTATTAGCTATTAAGTCCGCCTTCAAGGCTTGGCGTCATTACCTTCTCGGCGCAAGACACACCATCACAATGATTACAGATCACAGAAATTTGCAATATTTAAAAACGGCCAAAGCTCAATCATCACGTCAACTCCGATGGGCTTTATTCTTTGCAGAGTTTGATTTTGTAATCACATACCGCCCTGGCTGCAAGAATGGCAAAGCGGATGCTTTATCCCGGATTGGGATGGGAGAAACAAATTCAAGCTTAGAACCAGTACCGATTGTACCTGAACAGAGGATTTTGGGGTTGACCTCTTTACAAACTATTGAGGACATTCAAACTAGAGTTAAACAACTTTTAGACCCTACAGCCTTGCAAGAATGGAATCAAAAGGGTTCACACTTCTCCGTCAATAATGATCTACCCTACTTCCAGGGGCGATTATTTCTGCCTCATAAGGAATTGCAAGAACTCGTTATTGCCCACTATCATGATACATTAATGGAAGGACATCCTGGTATTGCTAAAACTGAAGAAAAGATCAAAAGGCAATTCTGGTGGCCCTCCTGGCGAAAGGATATAAAATCCTTTGTGATGTCCTGTGGAGTTTGCACCCAAAATAAAGGTCAAAATAAAAGACCGACCGGCCTTTTACAACCCTTGGACATCCCACCGGCACCTTGGCACACCTTGTCGCTGGACTTTATTACAGACCTGCCTCCTTGCTATTGTAGGGGAGGATTGGTCCAAGAGACCCCCCTCGCCTGCGTTTTCTCCCCAGGTGAGGGCAATGGCTCATTGGGCGTCCCCTCATACCACCCGGGCCCAGGTGGTGGAGGGTTCACCCGCTGGAGACATTGCCCACACGTATTGATTGCCCAACACATATTGACTGCCCACATGTATTAAAATTTAGCTAGGCCCAGAAACCATTTTATTTGGTAAAGATGGTGTGAGCTTGGCGCACTGTAGCGCGGCCCCCACCCTTGGAGAGTCTCAGTCATCCCTGTCGCCGCAGCACCCTGGCAGATCCGCTGCGAGCACGTTCCCACGAACAAGACGGACATGAGCTAGCGTAATA
Organism: Ambystoma mexicanum; assembly: GCF_040938575.1. Lineage (NCBI taxonomy): Eukaryota > Metazoa > Chordata > Amphibia > Caudata > Ambystomatidae > Ambystoma > Ambystoma mexicanum. Next base: position 964,026,605 of record NC_090928.1, on the reverse strand, counting down.
CACTAACATTGTATCAGTTCACCTCCCGCAGTGTATCATCGCTCCCAGCATGACCCGGCCAGCAGGCCTGGGAAATGAAAAGAACAGTAAAACGGTCATCAGATGGCAGACAGTCTTTATATATTAATGTCAAGACCACTAGCAAAGTATGCTTTCTTCCACAAAACCCTTTATATTACAAAAGCCTGTAAAATGTATAAACCTAAGAAAGCATGCTTCCATGATATAAGCGATGGCGAGCCCACACCATTGCAGTTGGGTGCTAAAAACAAAGGAACGCACCAGGGATCTATTTGTTACGTGTATCACTGGGAAACTTACACTCTATGGGCTTGCGCCATAACTGAACTAATGCTGCTAGAGGACACGAGAAGATGAATGTAACCATACAGAGGGCTTATGTGAAGGATGCACGAGAAGAAGTTTGTCATGTGTGCATGTCTAGGCCCCACATGTGCCACCACCGTCACGAACAGTGGCGGGTTATTTTCTGTGTACTCCACCAATTCTAATTCTACCTCACTTACTGCAAATATATATGCATATAACTAAGTACTGTAGTTGTTAAAACATAATGTATGAATAAGGTGCTCAGACTGGATATAATCGAAACGCATCCAGCAAAGTTTAAATGCATGTTTTGTATTGATTTGAATAAGTATCATAGAGTGTTCAAATGTTTGTGATGTCTTTACCTAAAATCGGAGAAAAAAGGTGAGATATTGTTCAGAATTGAAGAAGAACCGACACGAATAATTGAAATAGGGACGCGAGAGGAAGATACCGACAATGAAGAAAGGCCTATGGGGGACAGAGAGGAATTACTATGTGACATAAGGGACGAATTAGAAGAAAGCGACAGGTTGAGCATGGCAATGGGAGGGGGAAGCGAAGGAGAGGATGGTACGTGTTCAATGAGAACACTGGATGATGAATGGACGGGGCGATTAAGGAACAGAGTGGGGAAACTGGCATCACTGGGAACATCAGCAGCCAAAACGGGTCCGGATGGGACGACGAAAGGAAAGCTACAGCTCCCGTTGATACACAGGGGAGGAGGGAGGCCTAACTATATCCCATGGGCGCAGATGGATAAAGCCAATTTATTAAAGCTATTGCCCCCGTTATCAGGAGGGGCAAGTAAGTGGATATATGCCTTTGAGAAACATACTGCTGGGGTACCCCTAGCTATAGGAGATGTGAAAAGTCTGCTCGTGTCAGCAGTGGGCGATCAGGCTGAAAGAGTATGGGTAAAAGCCGGTTTCCCGGGAGTAACGTTAGTCTGTGACCGCCATGATGGGGCCTCCTTTAACACAGTGCGTGCCAGGGTGTGGGATGCCTTACGCGAAACATTCCCAGATACGCCAGACTTACAGTCAGTGATGCAGTGTACAATGAATGACGGGGAGGAGGCTATGGATTACATTTTTCGGGTCCAAGAGATGTGGAGAGCAGAAACGGGCACGCCCTGGTATCAATCGACATCTTTATTTTACTTCATTATAAAAAGAGGGCTCCCAAAGGAAGTGCAGAAGGCGCTCGACAAGATAGCAGGTATTGAAGCAAAGGGATGGCCAGAAATTCAGAGCATAATAGTACACCATTGTAAACGAATTAAGGAGAGGGAGAAGGAGGTGGCGCAGAAAAGATTGGCAGACGAGGCGAAGTTAGTACAGACAAAGTTGGTGAAGGTTGCAGCAGCAGTAGCCGCGCTCCCACACAGCAGAGAGGGAGATGATGAGGAGGAGGGGCCGATAGCACTACAAGGACGAGTGGCAACTAATTGGGCGGGAACAGGACAGCGGCAGTGGAATGAGCAGGAGCAAGGCGGAGGTCCGCAGTGGCAAGAGTGGACCCCTCGAGGGGGACGAGGTGGGTACAGGGGCCGAAGAGGAGGTGGACCGGGGTACGGGGGAATGGGAGGAAACGGATGGCAGGGTCCTAGAGTTGCACAAGGAAGTTGCTGGAACTGCGGGCGGTGGGGGCATTACTCTAGAGAGTGTAGAAGCAGACCCAACAACGGGTTCCAAGAGGTAGAACAGTATGGCCATCCCCACCTTGGAAGCCCATATGGCCTTCCGATGGGACAACAGCAACTGAGAAACACAGGCCAGGGTAATGCTGGCCAGCAACAGGGACCCCAGTACAGAGCACAGAACCACCCACAAAACAATGACAGCGTGCAATACACGCCAGGTAACCCTTTCGCGGTACATGTAAACGGGGCCCCCGCGCCAGCACCTTACAACGGTATGTCAGTGGTTTCCGGAAGTGTATTTAATGAAGGGGGGGCAATGAGACACCCCGCATAGGACAGCCCACAGAGAAAACTTGCGTGTCCAGTCCTATCCACCACCTACAGTGCAGCAGAGGAACCATTGGTAGGGGCGCAGATAGGAGACAAGCAATTCATATTCATGGTTGATTCGGGAGCAGAGAAATCATGTGTCAGAGAGGGCCAAGTCCCGTTATCTAACAGGAAGTTAGAGACGCAGGGGTTCTCTGGGGCTGTAATTGAAGTTCCTTACACAGAAGCATTGGATGTAACAGTGGGGGGTAAAACTGTAAAGGCACCCTTACTGTACTATGAAAACTCACCAGTAAATTTATTAGGGAGGGACCTCCTGAGTAAACTTAACATGACCATATCATTCACCGAGAGAGGAATAGTGTGTTCTACACCCGGGATATGCTCCTTGCGTGCGATGCTGGTAGTGCACGCCTACACAACCACACAGGAAATACGAGGGCTGCCACAAGATGAGGAAATGTTCATTGAAGGGCTAAAAACCTTGGCCCTCATAATTCCAGAGCTAAGAAGCATGGACTGGAGGATTCCAGCGGAATTCCTCTTCCGCCCCATAGTATGTCCCAACGCAGCACCAGGATCAGTGGTATCATTGGACTTGCACGCTGTACAAGTATCAGCGAAAAGGATCGCTGTGATTGGGGTGGACGGAGAAGGATGTGAGTGGCGCACAGTGCTGTGTACAAACGCCAACATCGCCCTACGAAAGGTAACAGATGAGGATCTCTTTTCTGACACAGAAGGGGATGGCGAGATAGTGATGGAAATAGCGATGCCCTGTGACATTTTAATACAAGCCAGGGAGACCCCCGTCCAATTAATGACAGTGGTAGGAGCACCGCCGTCATTATTTGATGACGACATGAGGTTCGTACCAAACAATTTATGGACAACAGGCCCCCATGATGTAGGGCTGTTGCACGGAGTACAACCTGTGGTAATAAAACTAAAGCAAGGAGCAATTTTACCCCGAGTTAAACAGTATCCATTGTCCCGCGAAGCTGAAGAAGGGATAAAAGAAACAATAAATGCACTACTAGCACAAGGGATAATAGTGCCTTCAAACTCCCCATGTAACACATGTATTTATCCAATCAAAAAAGCAAAAGGAGGGTCTTGGAGGATGATACAGGACTTACGCCCCCTCAATGATGTAATTCAGAAGGAGTTCCCTCTAGTCCCGAACCCTGCATCGATACTATGCAGCATCCCGAAAGCGGTATCACATTTCACAGTAGTAGACTTGAAAAACGCATTTTTCTCAATACCCCTAGCTGAAGAGAGTAGGTACCTTACCGCCTTCACACTGGGGGGCAAGAGATATGAACACTGCAGACTACCACAGGGATACTGTGAGAGCCCGAGCATATTCAACCGCATATTGCATGAAGACTTGGGAAACCTGTCAGTTGACAGTACGATTATTCAGTATGTAGACGATCTATTAGTGTGTGCACAAGATGAAGCAACATGTAGAAAAGATTCAACAACGCTCCTAACTTTACTGGCCAACAAGGGATACAAGGTAGACAAGGAGAAGCTACAGTACTGCCTGACTGAGGTCTTATACCTGGGACAGCTCATATCAAAGGATGGAAAAAGAATAATTCCCGACAGGGTAGAAGCAATAAGATCAGTAGGAGCACCCACAACAGTGAAAGATATGCAGAAATTCCTGGGGATGTGCAACTATTGCCGAGCATGGATATTAGATTATGCAGCATACACGAGGCCCCTCCTACAAGCACTAAAGGAAGCACAACAGGAGAATGAAAAAATACAATGGTCAGAAGAAATGAGCGAATCATTTCAATCATTGAAAGAGCTAATTTCAAGCGCTCCAGTACTAGCAAACCCCGATTATGGACGCAAATTTTACCTATTCTCACACTGCAAGGAAACACTCATGACCGCAGTACTGACACAAAAAACATCCTTAGGACACAAGCCATTGGCTTACTATAGTGGTACTTTAGATGCCGTGATGCAGGGACATTTCGCGTGCGAGCAATCACTCGCTGCAGCCGCGTTCGCGATTGAGAAAAGTGCCACAATAGTAATGGGTTGCCCTGTGACATTGTTTGTGGAACACTCATTATTTGCAATACTTGAGAGATCAAAAAGCACACTGACCACACAGCGGGCGACCGCCTACGAGATTATATTGTCCAGTGCCAATATCCATATAGTGAGATGCAAGACAGTGAACCCCGCCACATTCATTACAGAAGCGTGCACACTCGAAGACATGCAGAACCACGATTGCGCAACTTACACAGGAGAAAGAGGGGAGGACACAGTGGTGTGTGAGAACGCTCTAAGCGAGGGGGAAGTGTACTTTGTGGATGGGTCTGCATCAATTGACGTGGACACGGGAGAAAAACACGTTGGCATGGCAGTAGTGAGGTTAGAAGATGGTGAGTATGAAACACTAGTACAATACCGCCTCCCATCACATTACTCCGCACAGGCAGCAGAGCTGATTGCGCTCATAGAAGCACTGCATGCAGCAAAGGGTTGTGCAGTGACAATATACACAGACTCAGCCCACATGACGACGACAGTACATGGGGGGCTAGCAAGATGGGGGCGTAGGGGATTTAGACGGGCAGACGGAACACCAGTACAGCATGCAGAATTGTTGAAAGAGCTAATTGAGGCCCTACAAAACCCTACTGCAGTAGCAATAGTAAAGTGCCAAGCACATACATCCAACACAGATGTTGTGTCTTTGGGGAACACGGCAGCGGACGCTGCCGCCAAGGAGGCTTCCTATTTTCAGAAATATGACACAGGCGAGTACATACTTAAGCACAAAAGAAACGAAGAGCCCCCAGAAGGATACAACATGATGCCCATATCACAAATACTAGAATTGCAGGAAGGAGCTAGTGCAGAGGAAAAATTTATGTGGACAAAACGGGGGTGCAGCAAGTCGGGAACAGACCTGCTGTGGCGGCAAAATAACTCAGGGAAAGTGGTAATGCCAATACAGTTACTAGAAATTGCATTTCAACAGTTACACTTCCCTGCACAAAACACCAAACAGCACATCGCAGCAGAAATACAGGAAGAATGGTTCGTGCCCTGTCTCCAAGAGCATGTGTCTCGGTTGGTAATGGAATGTACAACATGCCAAATATACAATTCAGGAATGACATTACGTACTCTCCGGGGAACAATTCCTAAACCCATTGGCCCATTCAGAGAGCTGCATATAGATTATGCAGACATGGGGGAAAGGAGTAATGGCGCGCGGTACATGATCGTGGTTGTGTGCCCATTTTCAAGGTGGGTGGAAGCAGGACCCTGTGCGCGACCTGATGCCAAAAGCGCCGCCAAGTTCCTAGTAAGGGAAGTGTTCCCGCGCTGGGGAATTTGTGACGTAATTCGCTCAGACAACGGCAGCCATTTTGTAAATGAGCTTTTCAAGGAAGTCACTACATTATTGGGAATAAAACATAAATTATGTTCAATTTATCATCCTCAAAGTAATGGCGTAGTGGAAAAGATGAACGGACTGTTAAAGGGCAGGTTATCAAAACTGTGCTTTTCATTAAAGAAGAATTGGATTTACTGTCTACCCCTTGCGCTATTTGAATTGAGAAATCAGCCAAGCAAAGACCACCATTTGTCCCCGCACGAGATCGTGACTGGGAGACGAATGAACACAGCACACTCTCCACTGCGCGAACACTCAGATGCTCACAGAAGCGCCGCAATATTGGGAGATGAGTTCACAGACTATTTAAGGAAATTGACAAGGGCAGTGCGCGTGATATCAAAGCAACTGTCCCCACCCTTCACTAGAGAAGAGGGTAACATCACAGAGTCCGTCACGGAGCCAGAGCAACAGCTACAGCTGATGCCAGGCGACTCAATTTATGTCAGAAGCTTTGTGCGTCGGTGGAATGCACCACGATTCCATGGCCCATATGAGGTAATATTTTGCACGCCCACGGCAGTGAAGGTAAAGGGCTTGAGGTACTGGGTACACTTGACCGATGTACGGAGGGCATATAGCAATGTACAAGAGGAGGTAGATGAGGAGGCACAGACAACAGCAAACGATGCAATTGAACAGAATGACTGAATATGAACTTGTGTGTGTATATTGGTACTAGATTTGAATGGGAGAATAACTGATAAGGATACTTAAAAAAAATGTGAATTTTCTCTTTTCATCTTGTTGATTTGTATATACTTAATGAAATGACCAAATTATGGCCTGTATACACCCTTGTCTGTGAATACCCCTCCCCGCATCCCCACCCGCCTCCATTTCCCGTCAAATATATATATTGGCACTGATGGTGCTAGCAAATGTCAACATGCATGTACTTAATGCACTTTTATATCTCAAACAGGAGCTTCCATGGCATCTAACGGGCAGCCTGCAACGGATAGAATTAGTAGAATGAGAGAATTAGTACATGAGAGATGCAGATATTCGTATGAGTGTGGATTATCTGTATGCATCACATTGTTTTTTATGCTAATGTTTGGTCTGGTTACATATTGGTTTGTAGCGTTCATCTCTATCGAGATGAACGAGGGGGGAGGGATTAACAGCACTACTGGGCCCAATACAACTACAGGGCCAATACAAGGGAAGGTGATTTTTTGAGATTTTTTGAGATGGGACGGAACTAAACTTGTATGGGGGTATCATACCACACCATCCAGTGCTGTCATCGTACAAAGAAAGAAGTCACAAGGAGGAATGCAGAACAACACAGTGTCTCCACCAGGGGTATCTAATTACAATGCCCACAGTTTAAATGACCGAAACCCGTCTGCCATATCGTGGTTGTATAACACCCCCACCAGCCAGCCTGCCCCCATACTAAACAACTACCTGCCAGATAACGTCAGGAAGGAAGAGGAAAAGCTGCTAGCAATACACAAAATATTATATGATGCATGGGCCAAGGGGGGCGGGAATGAGAAAGGGGGGTCTAGTTTGTCCCTTGCCCAGGGAGTTGGGAAGTACATGAGGAACAAGAACAACAGACGGAAGAGGGAAGCAGGGAGGAGGAAGTATGATGAGTACTATGGGCTAGGTCTAGATAAGATGGAAGACCCACGACACCCCCACCAAACAAATAAGTGGTATGCAGATATGAGTGCCACAGCTAAACAAACAACAAACGAGAGCTGTTATGTTTGCTCCCTCATCCCTCACGCATCAGGTACACCCAAAGTACTGTTACCCAAAGAGTTGCCAATTATAGATGCCCAATGTCTCCTTCATCTCACGTTATGCAGAATTAAGAACACCTTCCAGGCACATGAAGTGACTTTTCAAATGCTGCAGAACGAGAAAACGTGCTACCCAAAACCGGCAGGGGTGGTATGTCTGAAAGAACCATTTTTTGTAATTGAAGGGACACTTTTTTCTGATAACAAGCGGAAGGATGAAGAAGTAGTGTGCAAAGCGGAAGCACTGAGAGGTGTGGCACCGGAGAAATTGCAGTGGATAGAAGAAACATGTACACCAGTATGGAAGGAACACATTTCAAAACTAACTTGGGTAACTGCCATCGAAAAACCTTTCAAACTACAGAGCGAAATGGACTATGAACTATGTTTTAAAGGAGAAGGGAGAACCTCCATGGGAACAAACAAGAGCTGTAACAAGACCCTCACCATCCCAGACCTAAGAAAAGGGACTGCGGCCCTTATGGACACGTACTGGGTATGCGGCAACCAGGCATACCTACACCTCCCCCCGTCATGGAGTGGCAGCTGCTCAATGGCCACTCTGCACTCAGCCCTAATGGTGATACCCGAAAGCCACATCGATGGGAGCAAAAGGATACAGGAACGCATGCAGCAAAGTGTGGCTCAACCAACTGCAGAGTCACAAATGTATGTCCTGTCTTCCGGAAGCAGGGGAGAGGTGCTGACCCGTAACAGACGAGCATCAAATTATATATCAAAGGCATCATCAGAACTATTGGCTCAGATCCCAGACAAATATCGATTATTCAGCTCAGCAGAAACATTTTTTGCCTCGCTCGTCTCAAGTGTCCAAGCAAGGGCAAACGCAAAATGGCTCCAGATAACCCGCTGGGAATTGATTCAGCTGGCAAACGACACTGAAGAAGGGTTTAATATAATAAAAGTGGAACTAAGAGCTTTACGACTGATGACCATGCAAAACAGGTATGTCCTGGACCTGTTGACGGCGATAGACGGCGGTGTTTGCCGAAAAATAGGAAGTGCCTGTTGCACTTTCGTACCTTCCGAAGACGCAGAGAACGGCTCCCTATCCCATGTGATTGAAGCAGTCCACAACCTAGGAGAAAAAATGAAAATGGAAGGTGGAGCAGAAGACAGTACATGGTTCGATAACATCTTCTCCTGGGTCCCCTCATGGCTTGGAATAACTGTGAAATTTTTGATGCCAGCTGTGGTGTTCCTCCTTTTAATTTTTTGCCTGAGCCAGGTGGGTCTTCGAGTTTGTGCTAACGCAGTACCAAATGGTGCAATGATGATGGTGACAATGGGCAACTCACAAGGTACAATAAAAACGATGCAAGAAGCACAAGTACAAACAGGGTTAGATAACACACCCAGGTACCAACTGGTGCCTATGTACAATGATAAGGATATTGTAGATAAGTTATGGCACACCACCATCAAAGAGCCCCGTATACTAGAATGGTACGAGGAAGTTTGGGTAGATTTAGAAGGAGACGGTGGATGCATATACCTAACGTGTACTCCAGATGAATACGCCAGGAGAGGTGAGAGCTTAAGGGGGGTGTGCAGAGCACGGATGCCCATCAAAGGAACTCCTGCATGGGATGAGGCAGTGATGGACGAAGCAGAATGTAGAAGGATAGAGGATTTAAAGAATTCGTTACTTAAGTAACGAAAGGGGGGAAATGTAGGGGAGGATTGGTCCAAGAGACCCCCCTCGCCTGCGTTTTCTCCCCAGGTGAGGGCAATGGCTCATTGGGCGTCCCCTCATACCACCCGGGCCCAGGTGGTGGAGGGTTCACCCGCTGGAGACATTGCCCACACGTATTGATTGCCCAACACATATTGACTGCCCACATGTATTAAAATTTAGCTAGGCCCAGAAACCTTTTTTTTTGGTAATGATGGTGTGAGCTTGGCGCACTGTAGCGCGGCCCCCACCCTTGGAGAGTCTCAGTCATCCCTGTCGCCGCAGCACCCTGGCAGATCCGCTGCGAGCACGTTCCCACGAACAAGACGGACATGAGCTAGCGTAATACACTAACATTGTATCAGTTCACCTCCCGCAGTGTATCATCGCTCCCAGCATGACCCGGCCAGCAGGCCTGGGAAATGAAAAGAACAGTAAAATGGTCATCAGATGGCAGACAGTCTTTATATATTAATGTCAAGACCACTCGCAAAGTATGCTTTCTTCCACAAAACCCTTTATATTACAAAAGACTGTAAAATGTATAAACCTAAGAAAGCATGCTTCCATGATATAAGCGATGGCGAGCCCACAACATTGCAGTTGGGTGCTAAAAACAAAGGAACGCACCAGGGATCTATTTGTTACGTGTATCACTGGGAAACTTACACTCTATGGGCTTGCGCCATAACTGAACTAATGCTGCTAGAGAACACGAGAAGATGAATGTAACCATACAGAGGGCTTATGTGAAGGATGCACGAGAAGGCGTTTGTCATGTGTGCATGTCTAGGCCCCACATGTGCCACCACCGTCACGAACAGTGGCGGGTTATTTTCTGTGTACTCCACCAATTCTAATTCTACCTCACTTACTGCAAATATATATGCATATAACTAAGTCCTGTAGTTGTTAAAACATAATGTATGAATAAGGTGCTCAGACTGGATATAATCGAAACGCATCCAGCAATGTTTAAATGCATGTTTTGTATTGATTTGAATAAGTATCATAGAGTGTTCAAATGTTTGTGATGTCTTTACCTAAAATCGGCAACACACGAGGGAGATACCTTTGTGAAATACGGGCAAGGCCATTCCCCCTCCCACCCTGCGAAGACTGCCAAGGCCGCGCCGCACTGCTTTACCTCCCCCAACCAGACTGGAGCCGCTTCAAAGAGTTGTAATCCCCTCTGTAGCACCCAAGGCCGCGGCCCGCCACCTGCATTATTTACAGCTCAGCAGTAAACCTCTGCCTGAACACACGCGCCCCCTTGTAAACCCCACAACCTACCGGACCATCTCAGACTTATGGCCCTGTGCAATCAGGACACCCAACACATTGACAACACACAGAGGAACATCCATAACAACTTCTAACAAGGCAGAAAGACTTGTACCGCCCGTCCCAGGCCCTGAAGCTTAGCCCCTCGACCTATGGCCTCGGTCAACAGGACACTGGTAACCATGTCCTGACGTATTACCTCCAGACCCCTCACAAGGTACATTCCTCCTGTGTTGCATTAACCTGTAAAATAACCTATTGAAAGATTTACTAAAGAGAATGACACTGTAATGACTGCGGTGTGCATGGCCGAGGGCAAATAAGTCAGGAAAGGCATTCATCTCTGCCACAGGCCGCATTGGCACACCAACACCGCCCGGATGAACTCAAGCCGACCTGCCAGGCCCAGCCCAACCCACGAGGCTGACCAGTGACGTCTTCCAGCCAAGACCAACCACGCCGCAGCAGCACCTATAGTTAGTCGTCGCCACCCAATCCCATTAAACTTGTGCCCCCTATAGTGTGTAGGTTCTTATGACGTTTTTTGTAAATATATACGCCTGTCTTTGCTATTGTCAGACAGAGCGCTCTCGGAGGTTGCAGAGTTCTTTGCATGCCCTATTCTGATTGATAAACTCCCATTTACTCTCACCCGCACTCTGTCTTGGCCTTATTCCCATCCTGGGAGAGTCCTTCATTGTCTCTCATTGCGGGGAGGATCGTGCTGGTTGGGGACGCTTGCCTTCACTATGGATACAACACTATCCTGGTGATTGTGGACCTCTTCTCCAAAATGGCCCATTTTATCCCATTAAAGGGGTTACCTTCAGCCTCCATCCTGGCCAAGGAATTTCTTGAGAATGTCGTACGTTTACATGGTTTTCCATCCATACTGGTCTCTGATCGAGGAAGCCAATTTATTTCCCATTTTTGGAGAAAGTGTTGTCAACTGGCGCAAATTGATGTACGACTATCCACCAGTCACCATCCCCAAACCGATGGCCAAACCGAGAGAACTAACCAAACCCTTGAACAATATCTTCGGTGTATGTTGCACCAATCTGAAAGCAATTGGAAAGACATTCTTTGGATCGCAGAATATGCATATAACAATTCTGTACATTCTGGAACAGGACAAACCCCTTTTTACACCTTGTATGGTCATCATCCTCAAACCTCAGACCTGGACCCTCCTCAAAACCTGGAAATGCCTGCGGTAGATCATTTGCATTCCACGATAACCCGAGCTTTCAAAGAAGCTACGACTCATCTTCAGCAAGCCAAGAGAAAGTACAAAGAAAATGCTGATTTACATCGAAGTGAAGCACCTCCGTACCAAATAGGGGACCAGGTGTGGCTAGCAACTAGACATTTACCTCTCAAAGGACCACAGACTTTCAACCCCAGATACATAGGAGCCTATCCCATCAAAGCTATAATCAACCCGGTGGCCTTTAAACTCGATCTACAAGCGAACATACGAATTCATCCCGTTTTTCACGCCTCACTGTTGAAACCGGTGCAACCAGGAACCAGACTGATCAAACCACCAGAACCAATTCAGATTGATGGGGAATTAGAATTTGAAGTTAAAGACATATTGGATTCCAAGGTGTTAAAGTCAAAACTCTTCTATCTAGTTGATTGGAAGGGGTATGGACCTCAGGAGAGATCTTGGGAACCAAGCGACCATGTACACGCGCCGCGATTAATACAAAAATTCCACCGAAAATTCCCAAACAAGCCAAAACCCCCGGAGAGAACAACCTTGGGAGGGGCCTTTGGAGGGGGCACTGTCATGATGCCTACCTCCAAGGAGCCAGACCAGGCCCAGCTATCCCAGAGGCAGACATCATGTCCCCGAGGGAAGTCTCAGCAGCCCCAAGTAGGGGCCCTCTGGACTCAGTCCTGGCGCCTTTGGCGCCAGGCTCATATTGGACAACAGTCTTGGCGCCATAGGCGCCAGGCTCATAAAAGATGACTTTGTGTTTAAAGGTGCTTGGTGTAAACTTACCTGATGCAGACCATGCTGCAACATCCGGGCCATCTAGCGGCCTGAATGGGACTACTTTATCTTTGGGGACTACTTAACCACACGGGTGTGGCCGGAGGAAGAATACATACCTCAGAGGAAGGATACATACCTGGAACTACTTTGAAGGCTATTTAAGCCACGCCCAAGCAGCAACTCACGCTTCGCGTTGTTCTGCATCTAGCAGCAGGACGCTCACCGTGTCTGCTCCTGCATCCTGACTTCTGCCACGCCCGCCAGCATCCTGGAACACCTGCAAAGGGAGAAGAGAAGAGAATAGGAGAAAGAAGAGTCCTTACCTGCTAAAACCGCATTCCGGAGACATTTGGTCGACGATCCCGAAAAGGAAGACATTCATTTTAAAAGCACATCGCATCGATCGCTGCAGCGCCGCATTCCACTCATCTTTACTAGGCGCCTCCATGTTCATCAGCGACCATCTGGATCCGCAGCCACATTCCAGCGCCTAGGGAGAAAAAGACAAGAACAAAGGTGAGCTAGGGAAGAGAATAAGAAAACCTTAATTTGCCATCATAAGACTTACCTGTTGGGTCATTCCCACTTCATTTCGGGTCGGTGCCGCATCCTGGCATTTACGGACCCCGGCCCCTAAGGGGAAAAAAGAGACATCAGTGTTAGTGAGCGAATGCTAAGACATTACCTGAACGCTCATTAAAGACTTACCTGATATCTACTGGAACTACACCTCTCACTTCGGGTCGGTGCCATATCTCCGGCATTTCCGAACCCCGGCCCCTATGGGGAAAAAAGACACAAGCATTAGTGCATTAATGCAAGGACACTAAAGGAACCTCTCATCAAACAACTCACCTGAGTTTCCTTCGTCGGTTCCATTGCTCATCTCGGAATTTTTGTTCTGCACCTGAAATAGAGACAACGGACAATTATTATTTCGGGCTCATACTTATAAACAGAATTCTCACAGTACTTTACCGGGAAGGTCAAGCAAACTTGAACTCTCTACAATCCATGATCCAGTGAAGTAACTGGATTACAACGCGCCCCTGCATCAGAAGCAGGGTGGAGAGCTCGTCCTTTCAGACCCTAAGGTGAGACTTCACGGGGAATCGCAGAAGGGTTTCGTGGAAGATGAGAAGGAGAGTGGGAGGCCTACGCATTATCCCGCAGATTGTTAATACTCCCTTTTCACACACAGAAGGATATTTCTACGAGCCAGACAAGCCAGATTAGGGGGGCCGGTCCATTCCATCTTCCGAGTCCTGAGCATCACCCTAGAAGAGACCACAGCAATCCAAACCAGGCCAGCGCCTCCGTGGGAGTCAGGTGAGCGTTACAGGTAGGTAAGCGCAGTGCCTTAAATCTGAGCGTGCCTGGTAATGTCTCTCCTTTTTTTTTCCCTTGCAGGAATGGATTACGTGATATTAGCGCCTCAAGTCCGGGTTGTGCGCAACCGAAGACTTGGTGGTCTGGTAAGTTTGCACAGAGATATTGGTAAGTATATACTACGTTATTAGGGTGAGCACAATGACTAATGTCTTTTCTTTCTTTTGCAGGGGTTTGTGCGCTCGTACAACTGACCTGGATACCAGATTCGGTGAGTATGTGCAGCGCCGGTGTTGAAGTCCCCTCTTGACCGGAGATAGCCGCATCGTGGAGAAAACACGGAGTACCTGTAAGCTGAAGCAGAAGAATCCATCCGAAGTAGGTAAACAGAAGTAGGATGTTCCGGAGCAGGTAAGCTGAAGCAGGATGATCCGGAGCAGGTAAGCTGAAGCAGGATGATCCGGAGCAGGTAATTAGAAGCTGGCTGATCCAGAGCACGGCAAGTGTGTTGCTGATGCAGCTCATATATATATATATATAGCCAGCCACACAAAAACACTAGAGAGCTCATGGATTGTCATGCACTTCCTGTTTGGCACCAGGAAGTGGTAACCAGGAAGTTACTACAAACACTAGGAAGGAAGTAAAGGATGGATCTGCTATGGGTTCTTTGTGTGCCTATGCCAGGCCTGCCAAGCCTCCACCCAGCTTGCCCCAACTATTTGCCTGATACCCATGACAAAAGCAGACGGAACCTTGAGCAGAAAGGCCAGGTGCGTCCGCAGGACTACCTTGTCCTTGTGAAAGGTAGTATATGGTTTAGAGGCGACCAGCGCCTGTATTTTGCTGACTCTACGAGCTGAAGTAAGGCCGACTAGTAAGGCCATTTTGATGGTGACCAACCTGATGTCCACTTACACCATTGGCTCAAACGGTTTGTGCGTCAGGGCGCCCAAGACTATGTTAAGGTCCCACACTGGGTGCTGTCTCTTGACGGGGTGGGTAGAGCCTCGCGAGTCCCGTCAGATGTTTTTTGACGATAGGGTTGGAGGAGCAAAAAGTGTCCTCTGACGAGTTCCTGTAAGCCCCAATGGCTGCGAGGTATGTGCAGCAGGTGCCCTCTGCACACCTGAATGGGTGAGGTGTGCTGAAAAGGAGAGCATGTCATCCAAGGTGCACAACAGGGGGTCGATCCCCTTGGGGTCTGCCCAGTGGCCGAATCTGGTCCATTTGCTTCTGTACTGGGCCCTGGTAGCTTTGCTCCTGGCGCCCTGTATGATCTCCAGATTGGCCTGTGAAAGGCTAAGGTGCCGAAGCTAACCTGCTCAGGTACCACGCTGTGAGCACTAGCTTCCCTGGCACAGGGTGGATGACTCTGCCCCCTGCTGAGACAGAAGATGTGCTTGGCCCGTCAGGAGGTGAATCGGGGGCACTTCCGAGAGGCTGAGCAGCTCCGAAAACCATGGCCTGGCCAGCCACCATGGAGCTATTAAGATGATGAGGAGTTGGCGAGACTCCTTGATTCTGCAGATTACCCTGTGAATCAGGGGTGTAGGTCTTCATGCCGGTCCTCTGGAGGTGAAATGCATCACCCAGAGAGCCGGGCCTGACCTTGCCAGGATGCAAACTGGGGACACTTCTTGTTGTGCCAGGTGGCAAAGAGATCCACCTGGGGGTGACCCCACCTGTTGACGATCTCCTGAATGGCAAGGTCATTCAGCTACCGCTCATAATTGTCCGCTCCCAGCCTGCTGAGCCTGTCTGCTTCCAGGTTGGATTCCCCCAGGAGGTGGACTGCCTTGAGGTAAATGTTGTTTTCCAGGGCCCACTTCCACATGCTGATCGCCAGTCTGCACAGAGGTGGGGTTCTGGTGCCTCCCTGCTTGTTGACGTAATACATGCTGGTCGAGTTGTCCGTCTGGATGAGGACAACCTTGCCCCTGAGGAGTGGTAGGAATGCCCTGAGCGCCAGCCAGATGGCGTTCAGCTCTAGCCAATTGATGTGGTATTCCTGTTCCTGTCGAGTCCAGGTGCCGTGGACAGGGAGATCGTCCAGGGTGGCTTCCAGCCCTCGAGCGAAGAGTCCGTGGTGATGTTGGCGGCCGGAAGGGCTTGCCCCTTCGCAGGTTGCAGTCTCTGGACCACCATGTGAGGTCCGGTTGGAGAGCTGGAGAAACTTTGATCATCTCGGATTGAGAGCCCCGTTCCTGGTTCCATGAGGTTGCGAAGTGCAGCTCAATCCTCCTCATCCTTAGTCTTGTGTGCAGAACAGCTGATGGGACCACTGCCAGGAGATGTTGGTACCACCAACCCGAGGTAACTAAAACTAAAAGTGGGTGGTGGCCCTCTTGATGGCCGAGATTTTGTCCCCAGAAGGGAAGACCTTCTCGAAGCATGTGTCCAATATATGGCCCACGAATATTATATTCTGCGTGGATCTTCAGCTGCGACTTCTTGAGATTGAGCGAGAAGCCCAGATCGTGCAGTTTGTTCATAAGGGCATGGGAAGAGTGGAGAACCGCTTTCGGAGATGTAGCCCTGACGAGCCAGTCGTCTAGGTATGGGTAGATGTGGAGGCCCTGCGCTCTTGAGTAGGGCCGCCACTGCATTCATGAGCCTGGTAAAGACCCTGGGGGCCGAGTTGAGGCCAAAAGGGAGGACCTTGTATTGGAAATGGCAGCCCATGATCCTGAACCGTAGGAAAGAACGATGGGGCTGCCAAATCGGGACATGTAGGTACGCGTCCTTCAGATCCAGGTAGCACATCCAGTCTCCCCTGTCCAATGACTCCGCTATAAAAGCTGGCATAACCATCTTGACATTTTGCAGGGGTAAGGAGACGTTGAGGTTGGAAAGGTCCAGCACCACTCTCAGGCCCGCCTGGTTCTTCTTCTGAATGGCGAAAATCCTGGAGTAAAAGCCAAAGCCTCGTTGGGAGGCTGGGACTTCCTCCACTGCCTGGCTCTCTACGAGTGACCGGATCTCTGCCAAAAGAGTTGCGGCCCCAACCTGTGGGAGTGGAAGGAAGGAGGGAGGAGAGGCTGGGATAGGAAGGCGGTACCCTGTGGATACTACGGATAGGATCCAGCAAAATTCTGGTGCCAGAAATGTGCATGGAGAGCAAGCCTGCCCCCCACCGGAGACACGTGGACCCGAAGGGGCGTGTAATGCCTTCTTTCCCTTGGAGGCTGTCGCTGAGGAGCAGGACTGGAAAAAGCCCTTAATCCCCCACGCCCCTTTTTGTTGCTTGAGCCGGCTTTGAGACGTCGAGCATTGTGGCTGCCTGGATCTGCGTTGCTGGAAGCCGTGGAACCCTCCGTATATACAACCCCTTTCTGAGCGCTGTTGAGATTGAGTGTACGATTTGGGCGTGGTCTTTGTAAGGATGGATAAAGACTTAGACGTTTGTGAGATTTTTTTCTTCTTGTCCAGCTCTTCGTCTGTAGAGGAGTGGAAGAGGCCCCCCCTCGAACAGTAGATCTACTATGCGTTCCTGGACATCCGGGATGAATTTTGATGCCCGGAGCCAGGCTGTCCTTCTCCTGTCCGTGGCAATATAGATGGCACGGCATGGGGTATCAATATGGGCCACTGTTGATTCCATGAGGTCATGCATCATCAGCTTGGCCTGGGCTAGCCCCGCCTTAAAGCGTGATTGGCTCTGGGTGGGGAGTTCCGGGAGGAAGTCCGCAATTTCCCGCCATAATCTTTGGTTGGCAGCAGCCAGCATGGCATCGGCGTTGGCTTGACGTAGATGTAAAGAGGCGTTGGAATAGAGTTTCTTGCCACATGCATCCAAGATCTTCTCCTCCTTGGCTAGCAGCGCCGCAGAGGAAGAGGCTGAGGAAGACTGGGGCTTGGAGCATAGTGATGCCACAGCGATCACCGAGGAGTGTGGCTGAGGATGGGCCGAGCGTAAGAGTGTATGCCCCTCCATCTGCCTGTACTTGCCATCCAGGCGTCGATTGACTGGCTGGACTGAGCGGGGTTTGAGCCAACCCTTCTTGGCCATGGAGACTACATCGGTTTGCATAGGAATCCCCGATTTGGCAGAGGGGCGTCGTGTAAGGACTTCTGCCAGAACCCCCTCTGCCGGCTGCTTGACCTCGGGTTGGGGTAGGCCCAGGTACTCCGCCAGACCAGCAAGACAACCGTTGAAGGCCCTGGCTGAGGATGGCATGTCCGGATCCTCCTCCTCACCCGTATCCTGCAGATCTGGAGAATCCTGTGGGGGAGGAGGAGTAGATGGTGCCAGAGGCTGGGGTACAGGGACCGCAGCCAGAGGCTGAGGAGGCCGCAGAGGTTGCAGAGTTGGCTCTGGAGCCGGAGGAGGCGGCTGCGCCGGGGCCTGGTGGCCCGATTGAGGAGTCTGTGGTGCGCTAGCATGGTGGGGATGACTTCCCTGATGGCATCCTTGAGGATAACGCCCATCCGAGGTGACTTCATGAGGCAGAGGAACCTCTAGAAGAAAACCTCCTCCTCACTGATTTAAGTGTTGACAGGGGGTGCTGATGCGGTAGCGGGGGCTGCTGAGGCCGCTGCAAACCCTGTCCATACGGATGCAAAGGAAAGTTGCCCTGCGCATAAGAGGGGTAGACTGTAGGCCACATACCTGGTTGAGGCCATTCCCACCTTGACACTAATTTTTCACTGAATTCCTGGAATGGTGTCGGACGAGAGCCTCTGTCAGGCGCGGCAGCCATTTTGCCGAGCTGCCTGCCATGTGCCTGTGACGTGTTGCTTAGTCGGCTGGGCCCAACCTCCTCCAAGACTCTTGCTTCTCGATCACGAGGCCTACACTGCTCCGCGAGCCTAGGCCCAGTAGGTCTTGAACCCTCGACCTGTGGGTCGGTAGAGCTGCGTTTAGGCGCCTCCTCAGAAGAATTTCCGGTATTAGGACATAGCCCCTCAGCCATGGTGCCTGTATAAGGGCAGAGCCCCTCGGGTGGAGACCCAGTAAAAGAACCTTCCGGTCTGAGCCAAGGCAAGGTAGGCAGAGGGCGTGGGGGTCTGAAGTTGGGAATAGCCCGTTGCAGGCTGGACACCTGCTGAACTCTGTGGAAGTCGACATGCGCCGGGGAGGAGCGTGACACCTGAGGACCGGGTACCTAAATGACAAAAGGACAAAAAGAAAGAAGAAGACAAGGGAAGAGTATCTGCGCGTGGAATTACATGGCCGAAGCCAAACCCAGGAGCGCTGGTGAATTCGGCCCGTTCCTGTCGGCGTGGAAAAGGGGACGGAGGGTGGAGTCAGACAGGGCATGCTCCCTGGGCTGCACCCCCACGTGCCTCTAAATTTAAAGGGGAAGAATGTTTTTTCTGGTGAAAAAGGTTTTGTCTCCCGTCCCTTTGAAGGGACGCCCATACAGTATGGAGAAAAGGGGACAGGACGTATGGCATGGTCCAACACCACCTGCCCTTCTTGGAAGAGGGCGACAGCCTCAGTTTTCTTGTTGTCTGTATTTTGTATTATGCATAAAGTTTGAAATAGACCAATACAATAAAAAAAGTCAATAACCTGTTACTAGGAACAATCCAGACAACATGTATCCAATAAGGGAAAAAAGGTTAGGGAGACAATAATTTAATTACGATAAATCTTAATAATTCCAGTTTTAACAAAGGGAACACGTCCCCCATGCAACTCAGTTGGTGGAATCTGCTGGCAAACGTCTGGCACTTTGAGTTTGCCACTGTGGCAAACAGACCGATCGGAGGTCTGCCCCATTTGACGAACAGATTGTCCGCCTGATCCTGACGAAGTTCCCACTCGTGGCAGGTGCGTAGTTCCCTACTGAGGGAGCGCAGTTCCCTGCTGAGGGAGTCAGCAATGGTATTCTTGATGCCTGCCAGGTGGAACGGGACGAGGAACATCCCCTGTCCAATGGACCAATGCCACAAGTCCTGAGCTTCCTTGGAGAGCGCTGGGGATCCCGTGCCCCCTTGCTTCCTGATGTATAACATGGTGGTGGTGATGTCCGTGAAGATCCTCACAACCTTGCCTCTCAGACAGTAGGAAAGACTTGAGGGCCCATAACTCTGCCCGTATCTCCAGGAGGTTAATGTGCAGATCCTGTTCCTCCGGAAGCCACAGGCCTCTGGCGTGTAGATGTCAGGTGTCAACTGTCCAACCTTCTAGAGAGACGTCAGTGGTAACCGTACCCTGGTATGGCGGGGTTTGTAATCCCATCCCCTGGGCGATTTGGGAGCGTACCCCCACCAGTCTATCGCCCACCGGAACTCCACGTTGAGGTGGATCTTGTCTGCAAAATTCACAGACACTTCTACCCAACGTGCATCCAAGAATTCATGTAGGGGTCGCATCTGCAACCTGCAGAGACGGACGAGGTAGATTCAGCACATGATACCCAGCCACGCCTTGATGGCCCGAACCGTGGCCATCTACGCTGATGACAGTCGCTGCACCTTCCCTTGAATGGCTGCTAGCCTCTCTTCCGAGGGAGATGCCAGGCAAGCCACTGGGCCTCATTACACGGACGGCGGTAAGGGTTTACCAGTACCGGTAAGGGCACCGGTACCGGTAAACCCTTACCGCCTTACTACAAGGTCCCTTTGCGGGTTGGGGAATTTAACGCCTGCTTTTTGCAGGTGTTAAAAACCAACCCGCAAAGGGACCAGGGAGCTAATTACGGTACCGCAATTTGCGGTACCGTACTTAGCACCTTCCCCATAGAGCCCTATGGGGCAAAAATGGGAATGGGGAAGTGCAATGGTGGAAGGGGGAATTACCGCCCCGCCAACCTTGGAATAGGGCGGTAATTCCCCTTTCCACCAAGGCAGTGCCAGTATTTTACCGGCATGAACCATGGCGCTAATAGCGCCATGGTTCACCGCCATCCATGTAATGAGGCCCACTGTGTTGAGTCTGGTGCCGAACAACAATGCATTCTGTGATGGTGTTAAGCAGGACTTTGGATATTTTACAGAGAAGCCCAGCTCCGTCAGTAGCCAGACAGACTCCTTTGTGTGCTCATCGGCCAGATCCTGGGAGCGTATCAGCCAATCATCCAGGTACGGTTATTCGTGTATGCCCTGCAGACGCAGGTGGGCCGCCACCAGTGCAAGGCATTTTGTGAACACCCTTGGGGCTGACTTTAAGCCAGATGGTAGAGCCTTGAACTGGTAGTTTTGGCCTTGTGCCGCAAACCATAGGAACCTCTGATGTTTCCTGTGGAAGGGGACATGAAAGCATGCATCTTCTAGGTCCAATGACGTCAAGAAGTCCCTTTCCTCCAGTTGGCCGAGCATGTGTTGCAACGTGAACATCCTGAATTTTTTGGACTTCAAGTACTTATTCAGACAGTGTAGGTCCAGGAGGGGTCTCCAACCCCCATCTTCTTTCTGACCAGAAAGTATCTGGAATAGACTCCGGAGCCCTGGAGCCGCTGGGGAATGAGCTCCATCGCCCCTTTCCATAACATGGCTCGCACTTCTTCCAGGATCTGAGGGATGTGCTGCTCCTGACGGGGAACCAGTGAAATACGGGGGCACCTGTGTTGGAACAACAAGGTGTGTACCTGGGTGAGAGCGTCCAACACTCATCTGTCAATGGTGATCTTCTCAACTTGCTGATGAATCTCGTCCGCCGGCCTCCCACCGGGGGACATGAGGGGGGCTGATGTCTTGGCTGGTTCAGGATTGCTTTAGGTGCCGGTGCCCTGCCCTGTGTGCGACGGCGACGCTGACCTCCGCTACCGTAGTCCTGAGAGAGACCCCTTTAGGCTTCCTGCGTGGCGGATAGGGGAGGTTGCCTGTATGATGTGGAGTATCCATTGGATGATATACTCGATTTTCCCCTGGAGGAGCGAAAAGACAACGAGCAATGATGCTGCAGGGTGCCAAGGGAACGTGCCACATCTGTTTTTATGGCTTTGGCTTGAAGAGAGCTTGTATCCCATATGAGGCATTGAAAGGTCAGTGTTAGGCAGAATTATATGCAGTACCCTTTGGGAACACTACACACAATTAAGACTACAAGTGACAGTACAGTTTCACCTTTGGTACAAGCCTGTACTACACAGTTATAGTGGTAGCAGTAGCGGAGCAGCCAGACTTATCTCAAGAGTAAGTGAGCAGCACAAATAGTTACACAAAGGGCAGCAATTACTATGATTCAGGCAAACAGTGATTCAAGGTTTCTAAGTAATAGAATATCTATTTACTCAAGAGTTGCAAAACATTTCACTATTCTAAGCAAGTTAAAAATCACAATCATAAATACACCACACCACTTCCCTTAAATTCCAGACAAGTTAAGCTCACAAAATGAAGTGGGAGCAAAATGGCACTCCAGCAATTTAAAAGGGAGGGAAAGACAAAGTTATTAGAAATTAGGCACAACCAACAGGTAAGTACTCAGGGCAATTTGAACAAGAGAGAGTTCAGTGAGGAGATCAGATAGAAAAGGCTTAGGGCCAAAGTGAATGGGTCAAAAGTCTTTTGCTCAAGATCACACAGTTCAGGGTAGTTTGCGGTAAACTTTGTGGCACAGATTCCTGGCAAGGTTGGTTGGTAGAAAAGATAGTTCAAAGAGAAGAGAAGGACAAGCCCTCGGGTTGGAGAACGATTTCAAACACTTTCACTGCGGTTGAACGAAACAGACAACCGGATTTGCACAGTACCTTAAAACGGAGAGGGAGATGTAGCTGAGGCGGACGTTCCTGGTGGTTCCTGCAGGCTCCCAGTTCCTGAAGCGACTGTCGGACTGATCAGAAGTAGGAAGAGTGTAGGGTCCTGCACCACCCAGGGAAGAAGCCAGCAGCAGAGCAAAACAACAAATAAAAGGTGCGCTCCTTAAAACCCAAGCAGGGTCCGACCTTCCTGGCTATCCGGCCCACTGTAGCTCTGTACAGCAAATCGACCAGAGGAGGGGTCCTGGCTTGTAGTTTGGGCAAATTGGTTGGTCCCACCAGCTCAAGGGAAGAAGTTTCCTGGAGGATCTTCTCTATCGTCGGATTCAGAGATTCAAACCTGCAGCATGGCTTCACTGGGCGGTTCAGTCGGGGTAGGGGTTCTCTTCTTCCAGTTCCTCGTTGGTTCGTTCGTTCCAGTGGCGACTCTGCCTTTCCAGTCCCAGAGACTTGCTTTTTATGCAGTTATCCCCCATTCATACAGCCTGGCTGTCAATCACACAGCAGGGTGGCTGGCCTGGCAAGGCCAGTCCCCTTAGCCAATCAATTAGCCAATCAGACAGAAGTGCGACTTGGGTTACTAAGGCAACCCATGGCAGGGGTCCGAAGATCCCTCCCTCACATCCTGCCAACCTAGACTATCAGGCGCTTTAAGGAGGGCTTCTGTGCAGAAGCCCACGAAAAGACAGCGAACAAAGGGGTCATGCCTGGCAGAGAAAAACAGGAGAAAGACTTTAACAAAAAGAAATGGTGAATAAACCCAGCCGGAACCAAAATAAAATGTATTTGGTCAAGCGGGTTTATGTTCGAGGCTACTATATTAGCCTGGAACAATACCACGTTTATATAATATAATCGCGATAGGAAAGTTAGGGTAGATACCACTGCCACCAGCCACGTCTTAAAGTTAAGGGACCGAAACGAGGTTCCAAGAGGCACAGACAAAAAGGGATAAGAATTAACCCTTTCCAGTACTCCAAGTAAGATGGGGTGTACTTGGTCTGCAGTTTAAATTGCTTATATAAAGTTAATGGCAACTTTACCTGTTTCTGGGGGACAGTAGTCAGCCCCAGAAAAATTGAGTCATTGGGAAGTCTCAAAGACATCCCTGTGTAACTGCACTGAAGGTGCTGTGTAACACACACAAGAAGTGGTGCACATGGAGTAGGTGAGGCTCCAGTGCCCAAGATCACACAAACAGTGAAAATACACACAGCAAAACACATGTAAGACTGGAAAAAAAGGCTCACACTCTTACCAGGTGAAAAAAAATCCCAGAAATCCAGCAAAGCTGCTAGGGGACTCTTTAGGTAAGGGGAATCAGCCATTTATGAGAATTCTCCCTAACAGTCTCTACGTAGGCTGCAGGTGAGACTTCCTGAGGTTGACCGAAAACCCCAGCTCGTGGAGTGTAATCATAAGGGCAGAGGAAGTATGGTGAACCGCCTCCAGAGATCTTGCTCTGACAAGCCAGTCATCCACAGGTAGACGTATTGGCCCTGGGCCCCGAGGAGGGCTGCCACTGCATCGATGCGCCTGGTAAATACCCTGGGGGCTGTATTGAGGCCGAAGGGTCGCACGTTGTATTGGAAATGGCAGCCCATGATCCTGAATCGCAGAAAGGAGCAATGGGGCTGCCAAATCAGGATGTGTAGATAAGTGTCCTTCATATCCGGGGAGCACATCCAGTCTCCCCTGCACAATGTCTCCGCAATGAGTGCTGGCGTAACCATCTTGAATTTTTGAAGAGGGAGGGAGAGGTTGAAGGTGGAGAGGTCCAACACAACTCTGAGGCCAGCATGGTTCTTCTTTTGTATGGTGAAAATCCTGGAGTAGAATCCCAATCCTCTGGGACTTCTTCCACTGCCTGGCTCCCAACGAGCGACTAAATTTCCGCCAACAGAGTTGCTGTCCCAATCTTTGGGAGTGGTGGGGAGGATGGAGGAGATGGAGGGATCGGTACGCGGTACCCCGTAGATACTACAGAGAGGATCCAGGGGTCTGCGAACCTCTGACGCCAAAACTGAGCATGAAGGGCACACCTGCCCCTTATCCGAGACACGTGGACCCAAAGGGACGCGTCATGCCTTCTTTCCCTGTGAGACTGTTGCAGAGGAGGGGGACTGAAAAAAGCCCTGGCTCCCCCCTTTTGTTGCTTGCACCGGTGCGGACTCAGAGAATGGTCAGGCTGCCTGGACCTCCGTCCTTGGTAGCCGCAGAACCCCCCGAACACCCCTTGCTTGTCGGAGCATGGATGTGACTGGGTGTATGCCTTGGGCGTGGTCTTCGTAAGAATACAGACTTCGCAGTTTGCAAACTGTTTTTCTTTTCATCTAGCTCCTCACCGGTGGTGGAGAGAAAGATGTCACCACCCTCGAATGGAAGGTCCAATTTGCGTTCCTGGACCTCTGGGTTAAACCTAGTAGCCCTGAAGTCAGGCAGTCCGTCTCATGTCCGTGACGATGCATATGGCCTGGCCAGAGGTGTCAATGTGGGCCATGGTGGACTCCATGATGTTTTGCATCACTATTTTAGTCTCTACCAGTCCCGCCT
The DNA here is from genome assembly GCF_040938575.1 of Ambystoma mexicanum. NCBI lineage: Eukaryota > Metazoa > Chordata > Amphibia > Caudata > Ambystomatidae > Ambystoma > Ambystoma mexicanum. The sequence continues at coordinate 964,001,574 of NC_090928.1, read as the reverse complement.
TATAACGTGACTGGCTCTGCACCAGAAGTTCTGGAAGGAAGTCGGCTATTTCCCACCAAAGTCTCTGTTTAATGACTGCCAGCATGGCATCCGCATTGGATTGACGAAGATGCAGCAAAGCGGTCGAATAAAGCTTATTCCCGTACGACTCCAAGATCTTCTTCTCCTTGCCTAACAGCGCAGAGGACGAGGTGGCCGAGGACGGCTGAGGCTTTGAGTAGAGTGACGCTGCAGCAATTACTGAAGAGTGCAGTTGAGGGTGGGCCGACAGCAAGAGGGGATCCCCCTCCATTTGCCTATACTTGGCATCCAGGTGCCGATTGACAGGCTGGCCAAGAAGGGGTTTGAGCCACCCCTTCTTGGCCTGGGCGACTACGTCCTTCTGCATCGGGATCCCCGTCCTAGCCGCGGGGCATAGAGTGAAGACCTCAGCAAGTACCCCCGCCTCTGGTTGTTCAACTTTGGTTTGAGGAAGGCCCAAGTACTCTGCCAGACCTGCGGGTTGTTGGTGGCCTTGGCTGACGATGGTGTGTCGGGGTCTTCTTCCTCGTCTGCGTCCACCAGGGCGTACGGCTGGTCCGGAGCGGGTGGAGGAGTGCTGGGCACCGAGGGCCTAGGTGTGGAGACCACAGCCGGTGGCTGCAGCAGAGGCTGGTACAGATCTGCCTGAATGTGCGAGGCAGGGGATCCGGAATCGAAGGAGCCGGCAGGGGCAGCAGGGGCTGCACTGGGGCCTGCGGCACCGGAACCATAGGAGGAATTACCATAGGCGCAGGCGGAGGGGCCGGAGGGAGCATGTTCCTGATTGCATCTTTTTTTAAAAACAATTTAATAAACTTTTACAACATCCAACCCATACAAACAAACGTAGCGGTATATGTTATACATTTTTAAGTATCTCGTGTCATATTAAACCATAGCCGCTGCTTACCCGTTACCCTCCCCCTAACTTGAGCCTACTCCATTTTGCCTGTCACCTTTATATCCTCTAGGGATGTTCCCTCTTCTGTGTTTTGGGAGGTATCATGATCGCTTGGGCATAACTGGGTGGACCCAGACAATGTGGCCACTAAGTGCCTCCAGCCCGTCAATGTATCTGCCCCCCCCCTCTGTTAGCTGCTTCCGTCAATACCGCTGTTTCCGTTTCAGCCCATTTCTTGAGACCATTCCACCAAACCTCTACCTTTGGTCTGTTAGATGCTTTCCAACCCATGGCAATTCTGCGCTTGACAAGGATGTAAGCCAGGTCTTTATGTTTGCTCACATGCTTTAGCTTGCGTGGTCTAGGGAATTGCCCCACCATACATGCCCACACCGATTCCACATCTAACGTGATCCCCTTCTCTGTTAGGCGGTGGGCTACTTCTTTCCAAAATTTACCAATTTCCAGGCATGCCCAGAACATATGTATCATCCCAGCATTCACTTCCCCACATTTGGGACATGTTTGTATTTCGCGCTCTTGAATCAGGCAATCCTCTGGGGGTCATGTACGCTCTGTGAGTTACGTGTAGCTGGATTTGTTGCAGCCTTGCATTCCTGGACACCTTTTTATGGTACCGCTGAGCTCTGTCCCACAGCCCGTCATTCATGCTTTCTCCCACTTCCTCTTCCCAATCCCGTCTTAGCTGGGTCACTTCCTTCCCCACCCTGGTCATCAACGGTTTGTAGATTCGTGACACCTCATGCCCTCCCTCTGCGATGTCTTAGATTGCTTCTACGGCTGTATCTGGTTGTTCTTCCAGCACTATTTCAGACTCCTGATTGCATCCTTAAGGATGGCCCCCATTTTAGAAGATCTCATGAGAGTGAGGAACTTCTCAAAGAACCTGTCCTCGCAGGCCGGTGGGGTGGCAGGTGATATTGATGGGGTAGAGGGCGGATGCTGGGGCCGGTGCATACTCTGTCTATCTGGTGGCAGGGTAAACCTGCCCTGCGATGCTGATGGATAAGCTGTAGGCCACGTACCTGATTGACACCAGTCCCAACTTGTAACTCCTTCACCCACCTGCCGTTCCTCAAGGCAGTCTCGGACGAGTGACCAGCTTGTCTGGCGCGGTGGCCATCTCGTCAAGCTGCATGCCACGTGCTGAAGCCGTGGTGCTTGGCTCACTGGGCCCGGCCTCCTTCAGGACCCTTGGCGGTGGAGCATGAGGCTTACCCTGTACTTCAGGCCGAGACCTGGTAGGCGTGTCGCCAGCAGTGCTGCGTGCAGGCGCCCCCTTGGACATGTTGCTGGTACAAGGGCGTAGCTCCTAGGGTGTACACCCGATGGAAGAACCTTGCGTTCCCTGAGAACTGTCCTCGGAAGGATCTACAGACCCCTCAGCCTGGCGGCCGGTAGCTGAACTAGCCTCAGTACCAGTGCTGGTCTGAGAACTTGAGAGGTTCCTCCTGCCCAGGCGTTTCTTTGGGAAGGAGTCACCCTTGCGGGGTGCGCTGGAAAAGAGTGGCCCTACCTTGGGTCTTGACTTATGTCTGACAAAGTCTTTTGGAAGTGACTTCTCTAAGAGCTCCCTCCACCTAGCTAGTCTGTTCTTCAGAGCACGCGATGAAAGTGTGCTGCATGCGGTACAACCTTCCCAGCCGGCGCCAATGCAGCGGAGGCAAAGAGCGTGGGGATCGGATGTAGGGAAGAGCCCCTCGCAAGCTGGACACCTGCTGAAGTCAGCTGAAGTCGACATGCGCCGCGGAGGAGCATGACGCCAGAAGACCCAGTAACTGATTGACAAAAGACAGAAGAAAGTATCCGGGGAAGAGCGAAGCCAAATCCAGGAGCACTGGTGAAATCGGCCCGTTTCCGTCGACGCGGAAAAGGGGACTGAGGAGTGGCGCCGGTGGGCAGAGTGAGGGGAGTGCATGCTCCCAGGGCCGCGCCCTGGCGTGCCTCGATATTTAAAGGGGAAGAAGGTTTTTTGCTGGTGAAAAGGGTTCCGTCGCCCATCCCTAAGAGCGAGGGATGCCCCTGCAGTATGGAGGAAAGGGGATGGGACGTAATAGTATGGCATGGGCCGACAGCACCTCCCCTTCTTGGGAGAGGGCGAGAACCTCGGTTTTCTTGTCATGTGGAAGGAATTCCAGAGTAAGGCCCAGCTTGTACAAAAACTCCCGGTCGTATTGGGACAAGATAGCCAGAGCATTAGCCGCTTTGATTGTGGATGCCGCCGTGTAGATGACTCTTTTTCCCATGGCATCCATCTTCTTCCTATCGTTGTCTGGGGGGACTGATGATGCAGAGGCCGGTTTGGCTGAACGGTTTCTTGCGGCCGACGACACTGAATCCGGCGACGGTTGTGACTTAAAGCACTTGGGTGCCCTGTATTTTTCTCTAACCTGTCTCGTTTGGTTGGAGCCGTGCATGGGTTTTTCATGAGAGCCAGGCCTTCCTTCCATATGTCATCCAAAAAGGGCCCAGACATGATCGTCTTCCTCTTGGAATCCCGTCGCTGATATAGAAAGCCCTCCTTTTTGGTTTCCTCAAGCACCAGATGGAACAGCTCAGAGGGCCTGGAGATCATAGAGTGGAATGATCCGACCTCGTCTGGTGGAGGGGCGTTCAGGTGCAGTGATTTGTCGTCTGCAGGTACGAAGTGCTCATCTTCGTCGGTTCCAGTAGCCATTGTGGCGGTGTCGGTATCAATGTCCATGTCCTCTGGTGGAGTCGGGTCCCGAAGTGGTGGAGGAGGCTGATGTGGTGGGGGCGGGTGATACTTCCCCTTCCTACGTGGAGGCTGGTCAGGAGCCTGCGGTACAATAGGAATACCTTTGCTGGATCTCCGTCACTAGGGTGTGGAAAGTTTACAAGATGGATATGTCCCTTGGCTGTAGAGGGAACAGACTGCTAGGTCCTGCGCCGCAGTCCTCCTCGTGGACTGTATGAACAGACACTTGGTCATCATCCGTGGAGATGTCCATTGGCTGATCGCAAACCTTGGAGGGCTGCTTTGGGGCCTCCTCGCCCCACCCCCCCTTTTCCCCTCTGGACGGCCGTGTACCAGGACGTGAACCGGTGCCTCCCACCAGCCAAGGGGAGCCCACAACCTTCGCCACTGCCTCGGCGGCCGTGTCACGCCTGGGAGGCAGAAATACTCTCTGCGCTGTAGGGACCACCCTCATCGGGTTGATACCACACACTTCAGCGGTCGCCCCAGAGGATGTCGACGGAGTGGTCAACGGCGTCTTCGGCTGTGCCTGGTGAGCCTGCTGTGAGGCCTTCTTCTCTTCCACCCGCCTTTGTTTAGCTGATTTCTCCCGAAACTTGGCTGGGGTGGAGGACTTCCTCTTTGGGGAGGAACCCGATGGCAGGCTGGCTGAGGAGGCCGGACGGCGATCGCAGTCTATCCGACCTGGGATCCACATCAGCAGCTTCTCACTTGAAGAATTCTGGCAAGAGACCATCATTTTGCAAGCACATTTTTATCAGCGTTTAAAGCCTGACTTGGGGGTTGACAATGTCAACAATGAAGTAAAAGTGACTGTTGTAAAAAAAAATCCTTCCTGTGTATGTCCATGGCAATAAGGAACTGAAGAAAGGGATGTCAGGTTACATCACTTCCAGCAGAAAAGGGTGACAAGGAGCTGTGACAGAGTCGACCTCAGAGCCATACGCCAACTGGTGTATTATCAAGAACTTTCCAGTTGTGATTGCGTTGAATGGACGTGTCCAAGATGAGGAATCTGTGGGAGGTAATGCCCAAAAAGTGTGGTATTGGTTAGTATGATTACAGGATAAAGGTCTCCCCCAATGCTCCTGTGGTCAGGAAAGGGAAGATGTTGCAAATAAGTGAGACAAGAGTTGAAATCTATTGTTTGCCGTAATTCCTGTGACATCCACACAGGACGATAGACAGTGTACCATTGAGCCAATTCCTACGCTTCATTCATAATTCAACCCGAACCTCTCCATCAATCCACTCATAGAGATCTAATTAGTATACTCTCATTACTTTTAGGACTAACCTAGAGAAATCAACCTGAACATATTGTGAAAGTTTAACACGTCCTGCCCTGAAGATGGATTAGCACAATCCGAAACGCGTCGGCACTTACCACCACATACGAGTGTTTTTCTATGTCAATGACTTTTTGAGCAGAATGTACTACATGGCTCAAAACGAAAACAAGAGTTATGTGAAATGATGGAATTTCGACACAGCTATTGTATATTGATCTAGGTATATTTGAGCGCACTTTCAGCGCAATTGTGTTATTGTTGTTGCAAACATTATATTGTATATTTTTTGCTAAAACGTATACCCTACACTGTGGTCCTGACAGTGGGGTTTCTATGGAGTGTGACATTTAAACAATCTTGTTTACCTGTTGTAACCTGTCTCGAGTCAGTTTGGTTTTTCCTCACTATATTCCAGCAGGTCGACAGGAATATTTATACATGGATATGTTTTATTAATAATTACCTAGTAACGAAATGGATGAAAAAGTACACATTTCTTTGTCTTAAAAAATAACCAAACACTACCAACCACTTGGGCCAGCTGTCTCCTTTTTAGGAGCTAATGAACCCCACCAGGTAGGAAAATTATATTGGGGATTATATCCCGTTGAGAGTGCAGCTTTGGGCTATCGGTGTTTGCTTTGTGTGCCATTAAAAACAATAAAACGTATTAATAAACCACTTTTTCAACACTGAAATACCAACAAACTCAGGTATATGGTAATTGCCACAAGAAAGGCCCAGAGGATATGGTCCAAACATAAATCTTTGATAAACACCCAATTTCCTCATAACCTTCGGCTTTGTGATAAGCAGCAATAACTCAGACTGGCCTAGAAGAAGTTTTTCGCTAACAACACATTTCCCACACTCTAAAACATCTGGAAAATTAGGCTCCTGCTACTCCATCTAAATGTATAACTAATGAACTGTTGGACAACATTAATTGCTTCTTTGCCACTTTGAGCTACCACAATTTGCCTCCCATAAGAGCAGACTCAATGCGCAGAAGCAGTGCTTTGCGGTTTGTGAGCACAACTACCTGAGAGGACCTTGCCCCTGAGACTGGCGGTGACACTTGGGCTCCATGCCCTTAGAGCCACCACACTACGCTTCCCACAATATCGGACTCGCTGCACTGAAGTGCGTAAAGGATGTTGCCGTCGACCAGCAAAATGGTGGAGGCACGGCCCTATGATCTGAAAACGTAGAATTCAGGACAGGAGACAGACAGGAGACTGACAATGGCCCGGTAATATTGGTAAGAGAATCTCCTTTGTCAACTGTAGCTATTGCAGAGCATAAATATGAACCCAGGTACGCCAGAGTATACCCTTTGAAAGTTGCTAAAGTTACTTCTATGACACACCATCTTGGTAGGACCACAACAGAAATGACCAATTGTTTCATGCCTAGAACCGAGTGTGGTGTACATATTGATAACCTATTACATACTGTGGAGGGTTAGAAGGAGACAGACTTGCCTCATTACAAGTTCTGCAGTGCGGGAAAAGTGCTGGTAATTCCAGGACTGTTTATTTTTGACGCACCGCAACCCTACAAGTTTGCCAGTGGGAGTCACTGAGCTGGCGGTAAATCAGGCACCCAGCGGCAAAAAAACTGCTTTGTCATCTTCGCCACCGTTTTATTTGAAAGAAGAAAAATGCCTCACTTTCCCTAAGCAATGTGTTTCCCACTAACAAAACTAACTAGGGTGCTTGTTGTTAGTTGTGAAGTCCAAAATAAAGCCTGTCCTGGCTATGCTGACCCTACCACTAGCACAAAACAACTAGGGTCCAGGAGAATGGCTCCGGACGGCTTTCTCAGCTCCTTATTTTAGTATAGAATCTTCAGATAGTTCTTGGCTATCAATCGTATTAATTCAGTAAGTTCACTTGGGGGATTTTTCCAGCCTCCTGGCTTCACCTTTTCCTGAATTTCAAGATTATTTTTAACAGCGTTGTTCTTCTTGGAGTTTCTCTCACTTTGCCGTTCTCAAGTACCTTGAAAGTCTCTCTTTCTCTGATGCTCAACTTATCTCTTGAGGTTTATAAACAATCTTCTTATTGTCACAGTCTTCAATTCTCAATATGACTGCCATTCATTAAATTTGCCTTTCTCCCTGGGTCTCCCGTTCTTCCCGTTACCTTCTTTATAATGGGGCTGCGTCACCGGGTTAGCACCTTTCTCCTTCTGTGGACTTGTTCTGATCAGGAAGGCTCTTGCTCTCGGTTGTCTTCCTTCTTTCTGCACGTTCCGGTGTGCTTCTGTGCATGTGGTATCGCCTCCAGTTGAGATTTCCTCTTTCCCAGCTCGGCCATCGCTACTTCGAGCATTTGTCCTGGGACTGGACTCAATTTCACAGGCCATCGCTGGTTGGCCCGTCTAACAGGGCTTCTCAGGCTCCTGTTCTCTACTGCTGTTCCCCAGCTTGGGGAGCAGCGCTTCCTCTAGTTCAATAGCGTCTCTCCACCAGCTTGTTTGAAACTCCTGGGTTTCTCTCTCCAATTTTATGATGCTGCTGAGGGGCTTCCCCAGTGGAGCCTTGCAGTCCTTTCTCTTTGTAACAATTACACTCTATATTGCTCTAATCTTCTTTGTCTCAGTATAACACATATGCATTTCTTTAGGTTGATTTAAAGTTCCTTCTCATAAATAACAAATGTGAGTGTGTCCATCATGGTTTCCTCTGGAAGGTGTTGCAAGTGATGAGTTACCAGGGGATTGGTTAGAGAGTTGGGCAGGGAATTCCTCATCGAACAGGATTCCTTGTCCCCAGGTTTTGTTGCTTGAGTCCAATTTATTGGAGTTACCTGCGATTGTGGGATCGCTGGTGGTACAATCTTTGCAACAAGTCGTGCTACTTGACAGTAACCAAATTGGCAAACCATCTGAGCTACCTGTGGCTACTTCTTTTAATTATGCCATACTAATAATGGCAATCTTACTGCAGCCCCTATCCTTTCAGCTTCATCAAAGATGGCTTTGGTTCCTCCTATTAATTGCAAAACATTGAACCACAAAGCTTAAGACACACATCATGCTAGTGGTGACCTCTCAAAAAAAGTTTGTTGTGCACTCCGCAACTACCTTTGTTGAATCCTACTATGACAGGAGATGAAACTGGTGATGACTATTATTGAGTCCACAGACGGGACACTTGTTGTTCTGCTCGACGAATCAGAAAGAATTGTATGTTACTCACTGTTGTGACTGTAATATTCCTAGTAATAAGTCCCCTTTCCTTCATCTTGTATGGGTGTCCCCGGGACAGAGTCCCAGAAGAATGACTGTCTTGAACTTGACCCACTTCAGGTCTGTGGAGGACATTGGTTCGAAGGACTAACATGTCAACACTGTCAACACCACGTTGAGGTCCTGTGACCTATGCACTGCTCTGCCAGAAAAAGTGGCTCTTCGCTACTGTGTTAGCCACTGTGAAAGTATGATCAGATGAGTTCTTGTAAACACCAATAGTTGCCAAGGTACGTGTGGCAGCTGTCACCCTGTACACCCGAATGCACCAGATGTGCCATAAACGACAATGCAGCATTTAAAAGACAAGTGATCAGGTCTATTTGGTTATCACTTGCCTAAAAGCAGAACCTGGTCCACTTGCTCCTATACTGTGCTTTGGTGGACTCTTTACGGAAGGCCTGAATAATGCGTATGTTGCCCTCTGGCAGCTGGTACAGCTGGAGTCTCGGGACGATGAGGATCAGAGAGCAATCGGTTGAAGTCCTGAACTTCCGAACTACCCTTGCAGGAGTGGCGTCACCGGGAACGCATTTGCCCAAAGGAGATCCCAGACGATCTGAAATGCGTTCCCCAGCGAGTTGAGGCCCTGCCAAGAGGCATACAGGGAACACTTGCAGTTGCCTTCCAACGCAAACAGGTATACCTGCATCATCCCCCCACTGCCTGAAGATTGGGGCTAGCGTTGTGTGTGCTCGTTCCCACACAAAGGTGTTTCTGCCCAGCCTGCTGAGCGTGTCTGCTTCCGTATTGCTGTCTTTGGGGAGGTGGACCGCAGTGAGGTAAATGTTGTGATGTAGGGCCTATTCCCAGATTTCCTCTGCAAGGGGACAGATGACAGGAGATCTGATACCACCTGTTTGTTTAGGCAAAACATGGATGTAGAGTTGTTGGTTCTCACCAGCACTAACTTGCCCTGCACTTGAGTCAAAGATGCTTTCAGCACGAGGCCAATAGCATTGAGCTCTAGGGATTTATGTGCCAGTGCCCCTCCGGTCCAATCCAGACCCCGTAGATGCAGTTCTCCTCCAGCGTGGCCGCCCTCAGCCCCTGAAGGATGAATCTGTGGTGAATGATGGCTGTTGCAGCCACAGGGGCGCACCTATCATCACACTGCCTGCCTGCAACCACCACCGGAGATTGTGATGCACGACCACCTGTATGGCAATCTTGGTTGACTGTGGTTCCTTTTCTTGGTCACGGCTTGCTGCCAGCTGCAGCTGGGTTCTTCTCATCTTCAGTTTGGCATTGGGCACCGGTAGTACGCCTTAAGCTAGCAGCCCTAGAAGGTGCTGAAACCATCACGCCAAGGAGTGATGGGCCGCCCTTTGAATGTCCTGCAACTTGTCCCACGTGGGGAATACCCAGTGAGCCACTGTGTCCCTTTGGGCCCTCTAGAAAATGAGCACTTGCGTAGGGTTTGACTGAGACTTATTTTGATTGATCGAGAAGCTAAGGTGATGTAGAATATCTGCCAGTCTCTAGATTGACTTCTGCGTTCTGTCTGGCGAGTTGGCCCTCACCAGCCAGTCATCCAGGTAAGGGTACAGGTGGTGCCCCTCCTGCCTGAACAGTGCCACTACCATGTTCATAAACTCTGTAAACACTGGGGAGGGCTGAGTTTAGACTGAACGGCAGCACCCTGTTCTGGAATTGGTACCCCTGTCTGTGGAATTGAGAATTTCCTGTGCGGCTGAAAAATGGGGACGTGTAGGTAAGCTTCCTTGAGGTCCAAAGAGCACATCCAGTGTCCCTTGCAGAGCGCCTCCGCAATATGGTCTGGCACCGCATCTTCAAACGTTGGAAGGGGAGAAAGATATTTAGGGAAGAGAGGTCCAGCACCACTACCAGGCCGCCTGGGTCTTTTTGGGGACAGCAAAGACTCTGAAATAGAAACTGAGCCCATATCTGCCACTGGGACCGGTTCCAGGGCCTGGTCCCTGAGCAGCTGAGCAATCTCCTGGAGGAGTGCTGGTGACCCAACTGGAGAAAAGAGGGGTAACAAGGAGGCTGAGGGGGAATAGAAATTCTGAAGCCCGTGGCGACAATGGACAAGATCCACCGATTTGTAACCAAACATTGACAGTTGTCCCTCAAAAGAGCAAGCCTGCCCCCTGCCGGGGAGTTCTGAACCCAGATGCAGCAGTCACTTCTTCCTGGACTTGGAGGCCGAGGAGGAGGAGGAGGGGGACTGGAAGAACCCTTTGGTAGCCTGGCTAGGCTGCTTACCGCTGTGTTGGCTCCGTGACCTGTCAGGCTGACTGGCTCTCCTGTCGCTAAAGCCCCTGAAAGACCTAGCCCGCTGGCTCGTCCTATGATGTGACTGGATTAAGGACTTTGCAGATGTATTGGCTAGCACCACTAGTGACATGGCAGTCAGCGTGCTGGTCTTTTTATTTAGCTCTTCTTCAGTAGACTCCTTCAAAGGGGAGATCGACTATGCGCTCCTGGACATCCGTGGAAACCGGGTTGCTGCCTCATATCCACCCCAATGCACATGCCCCACCTCACGGTGTCAATATGAGCGATAGAGGTCATCAGCATGTCCTGCGCAACAAGCTTTGCTTCTTGCAGGCTGGACTTGAATGCGGCTTGGCTCTCCAGTGGGAGATCCTTGGGGTTAAAGTTGGCGATCTCTTGCCATAGTTTTTAGTTGGCTGCGGCGAGAATGGCATTACGTGCTTGTTTCAGGTGAAGGCCTGCATTGCTGTAGACCTTTCGGCCAAACCCTTCTAGTAGTTGGTCTTCTTTCAACAGTCACGCATTAGCTAAGGAGGTTGAATACGACACTTGCTTTGAACACAGCGATGCTGCTGTGACCAGTCTAATGCGGCTGAGGGTAGAGTGCTACCAGTAATTTGCCTCCCCGAGTTAATGCTCGTTAATGCTGCTGCTTGTTGCCCTGCGCATTTGATTGTGGTTTCAGCTGCAGCTTTTTTTACGACTGCAACCACATCTTTCTGCAGGGGCACTCCTGATTTGCTGCCCGATTTGACGGACAAGACTTCCACCAGCACTCCCGGGTCATGCTGTGCTTGCTCCGGCACTGAGACACCCAGAAAGTCTGCCAGGCTCTGCATTCTGTCGTGGAACACCCTGGCAGAGGAGGATGCGCCTCATCAGTGTCACCCCTCCCCCCCTGGTCTTTCTGGGGGGCTGGATTGCCCTGCAGGTCTACGGCTGCCTTATTCTGCTGCCCGAGGGGGCTGCCTGCAAGGTAGGAGGTGGTGGCTTTGTTGGAGGTACTTTGAGGGGATACTAGGGGAGGCCACAATTGAAACCAGTGGCGGCAGTTTTGGCACCATTTGGGATATGACCTCCTTGATGAGCCCCTGGAGGATCCCCAACATCTGCAGCACCTTCATCAGCTGAAGAAAGCCGTTAAAGAAGCTTTCCTCTCATGCCATTTGCAACTGTTGCCTCTGCTGACATGGTGACTCCTGGTACGCCCTGTGCCATTGCAGCGTGGCCTGTTCCCCCTGTTTCGGAGTGTAGGTAAGCGTCTGCCCCTGATAAGGGTACGTATAGTGAGGAGTCCAGGGGTCTCTCGAAGGTTCTGGTGTCCCCTGCGAGGGAGATGGAGAGCTGTCCACTTGTACCGCCCACTCAGAAGGCGAGGATGCATGATGTGTGCACCATGTGTTTCACTTGCCAGGGCGTGCTCCGCTGCCATTTTGGACATCTCTGGCCCATACTACCTGCTGTGTGGCTGCTGCAGTGCCTTAGTAATGCACACAGAACTGGGTTCTGCGCAGTGTCCCTTGTCCCTGTCCTTGGTGCGGTCTCCTGACTGAAAAGGGCCTTGGAAGATTTTGAGGGAGGATGAAGTCCCTCAGCCTGATGGCTGGTAGCCTTGTTCATGTTGCATACAGGCACCCCCTTCAGACCGTGGTACGGTACGAGAGTCTAATGACCCCTCGCACCACAGTGCGGTCTTAGAGCTTGTGTGCCCCTCGGTGTCAGGCTTGGTAGTGCCCTTCGGCCCATTAGCGTGTGTGCTGGTAGCCTTTTCTGCCTCAGGCTGGGCCACGGTAGAATGGCTTGACGTGCCCCTCCCAGCCGAAGGGGCTCCTGGGAAGAAATCTCCCTACTGGGGTGGTTTATTAAATAAGGGACTTACCTTGTCCTTGTACCTTGCGACCTACCGAAGATTTCTCGCCACCGTCCAAGTCTGTTCTTGAGGGTCCTCTGCGTAAGCACGCTACAGGCCTGCAGGCATCACACCAGTGCTGAAATCCCAGGCACTTCAGGCAGAGCATGTGTGGATCGGAGGCCGGAAAGGAACGGTTGCACAAGGCACATGTGAATCCTCCCACAAAAGACGTGTGCCGGGGAGGTGAGGAACGGGAGGCTGGTATGGATAAGGAAATGGATAAATAGGAAAAGGAAGGGGAGCACTTGAGAAGTTGCAAAAACACTGGACAGACAAACGTGAATTGACCTCTAGGCTTGTAGCCGCTCAAGCAAAGTGTGGGGCTATATGGCGTAAGTATGGAGGGGATGGGACCTGCGCCCGCCCTCAAATTTAAAGGGGAATGTAAGGAGTCAGGAATGAAAGACGGACCCAAGTTTACCATGTTTTTGGTTAAAGACTTTTATTGGAAATATAAGGGGTTGGGAAAATATCTCTCTCTGACCCTGCTCTAAGAGGAATTTCCCTACCCAAATAAAAACAAATGAATTGTCTGTGTCAGAATGTCAAAACCAAAACTGTTCTGTGTCCAAAGTTCTATTCTGCCCATCACGATACAAACTTAACTCTAAGGTGAAAAGGGGAATTGTCTTTAACCTTAAGTGGTTTGAAAAAGTGTTCTTAAAGGAAAATTACTTAAACAAATGTTTTTTCAAGGATGAGGCTTCTTGGTTCAAGGGGGTAGTTCCCTTCCCCTAGATTCTTCTTTACTCCTTGAGGTTTTTAATACACAACTGTTCTTTGGGCCTCTCTTGGCCAAGTATACCATTTGCACAAAAACTGTTTAACTTCACCATTGCAGTTTCTCTCCAGCACAGTTCTTTGAATCTCTTGTCCAAGTGCAACACCTGCACATCAAACTTGTTGACACAATCCTTTTCAACTGCCTGGTATACTCCTCTGCCAGGATTTTCTTTGACACACTTGAAATTGCCTGGTTCATTCCCTTGCCAGGACTTCTGCTTCACACACGTGAGATTGCCTGGTGTACGCTCCTGTCACGACTTCTGCTTCACACACTTTGTGACTGCCTGGTATACTACCCTGCCAGTCATTTGCTTATTCTGGTTTTCCGCCCGTTCCAAAAGCTGCTCGTATATGATATTGGGTAATGTGTCTTCCTGTTATTTTGTCCTCTTTCTGCTTTTTTCATATTGGTACTGTGCACATTTACATATTAGCAATAGGGTTTGTTTGTGACTTAAGTTCCCTTTTCTCAATATCTCCATCTTTCTGCTTTCTCTCGGGTAAGTAACTTTCAATTGTTCATACTCTGCGTGTTCGCCGATAGGCCTGGGTGTCCCCATAGCTCTCAGGAGGGCTGACCGGTTTCTGTAGGCGTTGATTTCTTCACACTTGGTCGGCAGGGAAGGATTCTTTTCCGATTCCTTCTCGCGGTCTGTTTTCCTTCTTTTGCCGGTCCTCTGCGGCTTCTACTCGACACGCCTGTTGTCCTCCCAGTTCTGTTAAGTGAAATGCTGCTTTTCACCTTCTTCGAACGCCCAGGATTATTTCACCGGCTCCTGGCATTCTTGCAGTGTCCCTTGGCTCAGATGTTTCTTCTTGCGCCGGTGGTGCGCCACCTGGCTCCACCACAGCGGTTCTAGCTTCTCGATTCTCCGCTCCATGCACAGAGGTGTAACTCTCTCTCGCCAGTCGCCACAGTAACTACCTTCCATTCTCTGTTTGGGCTGCTTACATTTCCCGGGAAAACACTAGAGTGCTCACTAGGTTCACAGTTTCTTTTGTTTCACATTGCTCGATCCCTCATCTTCTTCGTCTCAGTACTTGGTGAACTCTGGGAACATAAGTCCATTGTAAATGATTGACTTATGGAATTTGGATGAGCATTTGTAGAAGGTTTTGATAGCAAGTCATTTCTGATGGACTGATAAGTGGAATTGACAAAGGTGATTCCATCAGATTGGCATGGTTGGTTCACAGATTTCATCAAAGGGGTTTCCCTGCTTTTCTTGCGAAAGGGAGTGGAAATATGGCAATAAGCCATGAGGGTTTCAGACATGTTGAGGCTATTCTCAAGGGAAAGTGGCCAATACCATGTCTCACCCAATGGAGCCATGAAATCTCCCCGGAGGCCGTCTCCTCCCATGTGATCCTCCCTCATATTGCTGCCCACTGGTTCAGGATCAGGTAGTGGCTGCCGTCCCTGGGCCACATGGGTGGAGGTTACCACCAGGGAATCAGTGATGACTCCACCGGATTCATCACAAGAATCTCAGTTTTCGCTTAAAGGTCTGATACCATCCCCGTGTTGGGACATAGGAGTATATTATAACACTACATGCACACAATTGCAGGCTCTTGTAACGCTCACCTGGTATCCACGGGGGTGCCACCCAGTCCGGACTGCTTCACCCTTGGACCTCTTTCCTTTGGACCCTTGTGTGGCTGAAGACCAGGTCTTGCTTCTTGATAAGGTGCGCTCTCTGTCCTGCCACTCGGTGCAGGGGTGCGTTGGGGCTGGGCTTGTCGCTGCCTAGTTGCTTCACTGGAGCGACTCTACAGAGTCCAGTCCTGCTGCAACTCCGTTCTTCAGATAAGTCTGTCTTGACTGTGTGTTCTTTGTTTTGTAATTGACTCTATTTAACTCTTTCCTTTGTTTATAGGTGTGGATGCTGTCCTCGTGATGCTGCACAGTTTGTGCACGAGATGGTAAGAAAGCGCAGAGCGCGGCGCTTTATGCTTCTCTTGTGCTGACCTGTTTATATTGTCTTTCTTGCAGACTGCGATGCTGATCCGGAATACGCGTGCCGAGAAGATGGAGAGCGGTGAGTAGTGGTGAGCGAACCGCTTACTGGCACTCTGAGTTGGAACCAGTCGTTCCGTTCTTCCGCAGGTGTTGGAGGCCGCTCTATGCAGGTAAGCGAGTGTTTTTGAATGTGAAGAATAAACGCTTACTAATGTTGTTTTCTCTGTTTCTTTTCCCAGGTAGCGGTTTTCTTGATGGAGCGAGATCTGCCGAGATGTTGACTGGCTGGGATCCTGGAACAGAGTACAAGAGCTGATCCGAAAAGGTAAGCGAATACTAATGGTGTCTTCTCTTTGTTCTTGCAGGAGATCAGGACCGGCGTGTGGATGAAGATTCCAGCTGACCGCGGTGAACGTCATGCTGCCACAAACAGAGCAACGCAAAGCGTGTTCTGCAATCCGGGCGTGGCTTATATAGCCTGCAGGTATCCCAGGTGTCCCTGGGCCTGCCACACCCAAAATGCTGGAGCGCATGGCTCAGATATGTAACTGAGCCATGTGTGAGCATCCATGTTATTGTAAAATGCCCATATGGGCTCAGATTACTGGCTTTTCACTTGAGCCTGGCGCCAAAGGCGCCAGAACTGACTCCAAGTGAGTCTGGCGGCAAATGTCAAGGCCCTTGAGGCCCTGATGGAGGTACTAGGTGCGGCCCACATGGTCTGACAGCCCAGGCCAAGGGCAGGAGTCGTGACAGAACTGCGTTACTTATTGACCTCACTGGTCAAACTATATGAAGACATTCATTTTTCTACGTCGACACATGCTTTGCTCTTTGTAATGCTAGTGTTAAAAATGCGAGCCAGAATAACATGGCGACGATGCGCAGCCATTTTTGAACACTCATCTCCTATTACACTAATAAAGACTGCATAAAGGGCCTATAATGAGCCGTTTTATAACCTTATATGATGTATGTGTGTTACTTCTTCTAGTCTGGGTCCAGAGGCGTTGCTAGGGGGGGCTAAAGGGGCTATAGCCCCTGATCTTTGGTTGTAGCCCCAGATAGAATCTCTGGAGCTACAACCAAAAGGCTAGCTAGCCCCCAGTCCTGACAGTTATGACAACAGCGTAGCCCGTGGTTTTTTCCAGACCTAGCAACACCCCTGTCTGGGTCCAATAACTCATTTTTTGCGAAAGGGGCCCGGGAGACTTAAGTGTTAGAGTTTTCCCCTTAGGGCCAAACAGACGCAAAACATTTTGGCGCTGTGAGCAAGGTCTTTGTGCTGATATAGATCCCAAAGGATTTTGTTGATAACTTAGTTTTTGGAAAAAGGGAGGAGAATTCTTTTTTTTTCTTCCTCAGAGAGAAAATCATTGAGAATTTTTATTTTTTTTGTTTTGGTGTTTGTTATAGGTGTGCATGTGGTGATATTAACGTTTGGGAAGTTAAATATCCATTCTGTTGTAATGACTTCCTTATTTAGGAAAAAAGGTGGCTCCGTTGGTGGAGATTGCCCAGATGTAACTATCCCAGGGTGGTCTAAAATCCCATATGATAAAATTGCACAGATTTGGGCATGTGGTGCAGGACTGGGTGAATCATGGAATATTAATGTTTACAATTGGTCCTGGTAGAAAAGGGGAAGGAATGTTGAGCTATCAGGAGAAGAGGATGAATTTTGTTGCATGCATTCAGAAAAATGCATCAATTAAATGTAGAATTACAAACTTCTGTTCGAAAGCTAGAAAAAGAATTGGCTGGTGAAAAACAAATTGCGTTAATGCGACAACTTCAAATGACATTATATCATGACGAAGCAGATAAATATCAAGCCGTAGCTGAGCGTGCTGCAATACGAGTCGCTCTATGTAAATACCGGAAAAGAAGAGGTAGGGTTAATTCACATAAGGAAGCAACGTTGATTCCCGCCGCACTTGTGGATTGGGATCCTGATCAATGGGATGGCAATGTCTTTTATACTACTACTACTACTGGTAGCGATTCTGATACATCAGATCCTGTGACAAAACTGAAACTCGCGTGTAAAGAAGTGACGGTTAATCCAGTAATTCGCAGAAAATTGGGTCGCCATCCCTCTGAATCCGGGAGGTGGTGTTGTAGACATGACTGCCCTTGAAGATTATAGATTATTCACAACAGGACAATGGAGAAATAATCTATAGATTGAACAGAGGGCAGGTGAATCTTTGCTGGCTTGGATGGTCAGAATGTTTGATGGAGGGGCTGCGGGCCTTCCGGTTGATACGACAGATTCTGCTAGGTTTTTACCTTTGTCTAATGATGTCCAAATACAGGAGACCCTGCATGCAGGTCCCCCTTGTGATGGTAATGGTGATGATGGTCAATTATCCCTTTTACAATTGGTTGCACAAGGGTGTAATCATAAATATCCAATTACATCGGACTGGCCGACTAATGATAAGAATTGGTTTACACTGAAGGAAGCAATTCAAAGAATAAGAGAACATGCCATGAAGGAGGCTATTCATCTTGATACTCCTGAACATATGGGAATGGTGAATGTTATCTGTTGCAGCTAGAAACTCGCTGGTTCTTAATCCCCCTCCCGCATATAAAAATGTAATAATGACCTTATTGGTAGGGATGACAGGGAAAGTCACGGATTAAGTTGTGGATGCAATTAGACAACTGTCAGATTTGGGTGAATGGGATAAGCCCCAACAGCAATTTCGTGAAAGGGAGGGATGGACTGAAAAGCGTACTCCTGGTAAAAGATTTTGTAGTCGAGATTCCTGTGAATCCAGAAAGGATATGTTCTTAGCGTTGCTAAAATATGGTGTCCCAAGGGAGGAAATTGATGGAATTGCAACACGTGACATGTACTTGTTGTATAAAAAACCAGGTTTGGATGGAAAAGAATGCTATAAACAAGTAAAGCGACAGGATTTACACAATCCAAAACATTTTGTTGATCCTTTTGGATCATTCCTCCCGGGGGGAGACAAGGAATCCTCTACTATTTTGATAAACTCTAAACAGACCGATGATCATCTGAGAAAAATGGCCAGTGCCTTAGTAGAGAGAGAATCGAAAGGCACACGCTCTAAAGATGAATAGGATAGTAGTCAAGCTTCGGTATCAACAGCCCATGTTAAAGTAGAC
The DNA here is from genome assembly GCF_040938575.1 of Ambystoma mexicanum. Taxonomy (NCBI): domain Eukaryota; kingdom Metazoa; phylum Chordata; class Amphibia; order Caudata; family Ambystomatidae; genus Ambystoma; species Ambystoma mexicanum. Next base: position 963,983,316 of record NC_090928.1, on the reverse strand, counting down.
AAGCAACCTCATGTTAAAGTTAAATTGTTTTGGCATTCGGGTAATACAGAGGAGGTTCGAGCCTTACTTGATTTCGTTGCGGAGGCCTCTTTGTTTCAATGAAACCCTTCCAGATTTAAAGGTAAACATTTCATGATTACTGGATTGGTTGGCAAAGAAACCTCAGCCGCGCAAATAGAAATTGACATGAAAATTGGGAAATTCAAAAGGAGCACTTACCAAGTTTTAATCGTTCCCTTCTGAATATATTATTGTTTTTGATATTTTGGTTTGGGTGGTAACACATATCAATTTGGTGTAAGTGGCTTCACCTGTACACCCATGGTGTTTGGTCAATTAAAAATACCCTCTGTGCAAGTTCCAATAGCGACCAAAAGTGTCCATGAAACAATATTGGATACCAGGTGGGCAAAAAGAAATTTCAGAAACGATAAAAGTATATGTTGAAGCAGGTGTATTGCGTTCTGTTACTACGGCCTGGAACAATCCCATCTGGCCTGTCAAAAAAACAGACGACAGTTTCAGAAAGACTATGGATTATCGTGAATTGAATAAATATACTCCTCCATGGGTGCCGGCGGTACCTAATGCCATCACGTTGGTTGAAAATATACAGAAATTTGAGAGCACCTGGTACGCAGTGTTAGATTTGGCTAACGCCTTTTTCACAGTGCCGATTGCGGCTGAATGCCAAGAGCAATTAGCATTTTCTTGGAATGGGAGGCAGTATACTTTTAATCGTTTGCCCATGGGATATATGCATAGTCCAACGATTTGTCACTGGCTGGTGGCTGAACATTTGGATAAAATTCCATGTAAGCCTGATGTGCAAATTGTGCATTATAATGATGACATACTAATTCAAGGCAAGAATGAGCCAAGTGTTCAAATACATTTGGACCTCATCAGGGAAGGTTTATGCAAGGAAGGATGGGAAATAAATGATGTTAAAACACAATGTAAGAGGATTCAATTCAACACTACAGCTAAGTCAATGCCTAGTCTGGGATACTGAATGGAAACCCTTATTGATATATCTTTATGTCCAGTTCATGCGTTCTGGATGACTACCCCTATATAACACCCCTCTCTTGGAATCCCCCTGACCCCACTGAGCCAAGAAGTAGTTCTGTTTTGCAAGTTTAAAGGTTTATTTGATAATTTAAACAATATATATATATATATATATATCACGCTTTATAATAAATTAATAATTGAATATCACACTGAATCTGAGCAGTAATCAATAATGGATAGTCTGGCACTAGAACACTTGTGAATAGGAACAGAAGAATAAGGTGGTAGAGAATGCTTTATATAAGTTCAGATGGATGTAATGTTGAATGAAAATGCAATACAGAAAATACTCAATATGATTTCAACAAAACAATGTAATCACTTTTCTCTGGCAATCCCCTCCCCCCCTTTATGCAATGCAAGGAAATGGAAGGAAATCACACAGTTCTCAGAAATGCAATCAAATGTTCACCCCAGCAAGCTTAGACTACAGAAGTTTAGAAACACAGGCCCAAGATGCTTTTATATGTGCTGGCAATGAAGTGAAAAATATGCTAAAATGCTTTGAATTCCCTCTAGAGGTTCAGGGTGAGTGGTGTCAAGTTAATATTAGTCCAGGCTCACTCCAGCAATGATTCAGGGATGGTTCTTACGAGGCAAACGAATTTTGAGCAAGGAAAGCAAAAAAAACTGCTGTTTTCACACGTGGAGAAATTTGCAAATCGCTGCAAATTCGCGAGTGCGTTTTTTCGCGATTGCGGCAAAACTATAGGGAATGCGGTTCTCGGTTCGTTGGATAGCCAAGATTCTAAGCTTTCAGAGGAAAGTTACTGCAAGTCTCTAGGACAAACGGTCACGGAGATATGAGCGATATGGTAAAGGTCGTTTTTCAGATTTGAAATTTTAAAGTTCAAAAAGACAAGTGACAGCTTTGCAAATGACAGGTGACAACTTCTAGGAGGCAGTTCTGGTTAGATTAAAATAGATTTAATTATATTATTTTAACTAAGAGATTGGTTCTACACAGTTCTGCTAGGTACTCACAATATATTTAGAAATAGAATGGGCCTCGCCACGGATCTGGTCAGGTTTTAGACTGGACTCTGGTCTGGTCTCGGCACTTCACAGTGATCTGGGTCAGCTCTGCTCTGCTGGTCTGGGTCTCTGGTTCTGGATATTGATAGATTTGAAGTCTGGATCTTTCTGCACAGCTTTCTCAAGAGATTGATGGAGGTAATGTATGGATTTTCCAGGCAGAGCGTCCCGCAGCAAATGGATTTGAAGGTCCCTATCTGTCCCGACTGTCTGCTTTTATGTGTTTTGAAAATGGGTGTGTGTGCAGCATCACTAGGCTCTACCCCTCTCCACTTGTCATTGGCCACTTCCTCCTCTTCCCCTTGATTGGGGGAATCAAATGAAGTGTCATCATGATGAGGTCCGTTTATGGCACAGAGAACCCACCCCTGTCAAATTACACACAATCTATATTTTGACCCAAAAGACATATTTGCACAGGTACACATTTGTTTAAAATTACATGCACCCATCACATATCACAGGAGGTATACCCTGTCCAAATCTGCTCTTCCTGGGAGCTTGCATTCAGAAATGGCAACATATTTCACTTTTTGGTCAGGTTACCAATATCAGATTCTTACTCAAATTTACCCAAATGTGTGCAAGGCATGCAGGCATTAATTGATGAAGTATCAGACTTTTCGCATGCAGACATTTTAAGTAATACCCTCTTAACTGCTAGTTTGCCCCCAGAACATCACACAAATTGGAGTTTGGGCTTGAATTGAAGGTACATTTTTTAAATTAAGGCTCTCAAAGTTATACATTTCTGTCATTTGATTACAAAGAGTTATCAGGGTTTCTGTAAAATATATATTTTGCTTTCAATTCAGTTCTCAGAGTGTTGGAGTCCGCCTCCAAGACTTGGGTGGGTCAGTCACATGTGTCTTCTGGCAGGCAGGCCTTTGTTGACAGGAAACAGTCAAAATCAACATATCCTATTCAATTGCAAGAGCCTATTGTGTGGTCTCCAGGAGGCTCCCAGCCAGTCTGCCTTCTATCAATCAAGAGGTCATGTGAGATTCTAACTCCTGGTGTGAATCTCTGGAGGTGAGAGGGTTTCCCAGGCTTCAGGCCTCTGGGAACAGCAGGTGGCTAATTTTTAATTAAAATGCAGCCTTTGAAGTCAGCTTAGTCAAATCCCTTTGTCAGCAACTGCACTCAGTTCTCCTGTCAGAGTTTAGACCGCTAGCGCCGCCCTGAGGATTTTGTTGGTACTGCATGCAATTTTGGGATCTTTCTTGGATTAATGCATTCTAAACAGGAATGGTTCTTACATGGTAGTAAATCCTTGCTTAACATTGTTTTGATGGGGCTCCTTACAGTAAAATGGTTATGTGGAACCCCACAAAAGGGTTGAATCTTTAAAGTGGTCCAATGAGCCACGATTTCAGCAACTTTTTGACATCAGTAACAGTGGATTTTGTTAACAAAGATCTTTCTTTACACTGGTGGGTGGCAAGTTAGGTGACCATTTTGGTGTGCGCACAAACTGCGTGGTTCTCCTGGATTCTGGCGCACTTGTGGGCTTTTTGGCCCTCTTGGATTTTCTAAGCCCACAGCGCCAAATGTTGCAGCATGATAGTCCAAACGTGGGTCAGGACACCCAACAAGTCCCCCCACGTGACTGCCCTTTGAATTTGAGTCGATGGGGAGTCGGGTGCACAAGGGTTTTGACCCACGCACTGGTCTGTCCGCATAATCTTCTTCCAATAGATGGCAGAGTTCAGCATCTTTTTCTCCATCCGGTACTGATCGATCGGTTCTCCTCGCCGGTCCTGATGGGAATATTGGGCGGTAGCCCGGGCCCCTTGCGTCTCTGCTCCCGGTCTCCGGATCGTCCTCCTTGGCCCGTCTCCAGGTTTTCTTTCTCCTAGGACGACAAAGGAAGAGCGGCAATACCTATTCATAGACATTTTTCACCCACCATTGATATAGTGGGGTGGCATATACATTTATAGTCAAAACATATGAACATGCACATTTCTTTTTGCATTCAAAAACCAAAACACCCACATTGAGAAACTCAGAATTTGATAGGCGATATGTCGGATATTTTAAGTTAGAACTGAATTAATCTGACACAGTACCCTCTAGGATTCCAGAGGATTCCTCCAGTTGTTGCAGAGTGTGCCTGGGATGGCAACACTTCAACTGGTTAATGTGGACCCACTTGTCTTCCCCCTCTGCCAAACCGCCTTTGGGGATGCGGATCTTGTAGGCCACAGGGGAGATTTTGTCTATAATCTCAAAGGGTCCCTTCCATGTAGGCAAACATTTTCGCTGTTTGGCCTGGTTCCTTTGGAAATTGTATTGATAGACCCGGTCTCCCACCTGATATTCATTCCTGGAAGTCTTCAGATCATAGTGGGTCTTCATGCTATCAGCTGATCTTTCTAGATTCCGCTGAGCATAAGCAAAAGCATGTTGAAGGTGTTTCCTTAAATTCTCCAAATACTCATGAGTTGTGGAGGCATTTATCAGTGTCTGCTCTTGGGTCCTGTAGAGCAAATGCTGCGGAAGCACCACCTTGCGTCCAGTCATCAACTCGAATGGTGACATTTTGGTTGCAGATGACGGGGTAGATCTGATGGCCATTAGGACCAGAGGTAATCGGATATCCCAACTTGGCCCAGAATCTGCCACAAACTTCTTTAATATGCTCACAATGGTTCGGTTATATCTCTCTACTGCCCCAGAAGAAGCTGGCCGGTAAGCAATATGCAACTTCCTTTTGACCCCCAGTATCTCCCACATCTTTGTCATTACTTCACTGGTGAAGTGGCTACCCCTGTCTGACTCAATCCTTTGAGGTAGACCAAAACGGGAAAAGACGTGGTTAATCATCAAGGCAGCTGCGGTTTCTGCCTTGCAATTTGGGGCTGGGAGACATTCCACCCACTTGGTAAACAAGCATGTCACAGTCAACATGTACTTATTCCCCCTAGCAGAGCGAATCACGGGGCCTACAAAGTCGATTTGTAAATCTGACCATGGCAGTGTCATCCCCCTCTTTTGGAGAGGCGCACGGTGCGTGAGGGATGATGGCTGAAATTGTGCACACACAAGACACCCCTTCAAGTATTGGTCGAGGTCCTGCCCCATGTGTGGCCAGTATGCAACCTCTCTTAAGATTTCCAATGTTGTGTGAAACCCCCTATGACCGGCGGTGGTCGCCTCATGGGCGTGACTTAACATCAGGCTTCGGAATGAGGTAGGAACCACCCACTGATCGTGGCCAGCTTTGGATTTCCTTACCAGCAAACCGTCTTGGATTCGGGACATTTTTGGACATTTCATCAACACTCTTAGATCCTCTTTCCCAATGTAATCGGTATCCGTCAGGGGAAAGTTCTCAGGGTCCTCAAGGTGCTGGTAAAATTTACCAATTATTGGATCCCCCTTCTGAGCGGTAATCAAATCAGCATCAGGGGTCTCCTTACTCCTTTGTGCAATTGAAAGGTCGTTGTGAGCATTTGTCTGGGACCTAGTGATAGCAGTGACCTGGATCTCCCCCAACAGGGACTCAATCTCAATTCGATCCCCTTGGATGGCCCCGGTTTTGGCCAGCTGATCAGCTAAGTCATTTCCAGTTTTGTCTGGTCCCTCTACTTTGGAATGACCCTTGATCTTTTTCCAATAGATGGTCATCTCATTCGAGGTGACCAGATCATCAATGTTTTGGATCAACTTCCCATGTTTCAAGGGTTTGTTGTTAGCGCATAACATGCCTCTGGTTTTCCAATTAACCAGGTGCTCCACGAACCCGTTCCGTACATAATCCGAATCTGTGATTATGACCAGTTCGTGGAGTTGATGCTGGACAGCAGTGAGGATGGCCTGATGCACAGCCATCAATTCTGCCACCAGACTACTTCAGGGACCAATTTTGTATCCAGCGGAGGGTTCTGGGGACTCATTCACCCATGCATTCCCTACGCCGGCCACCAGTTCTTTCTCCCCGTCGTTGTCAACATGATACGAGCATCCATCCACATAGACAGTGGGCATTCCCTCACACTTGTCTTCTTCAAAGACTTTGTGTGGGGAATTAAGGTATGCCTCCGTGTTGTCCTTGATTTTTAGACTTTCGTCCTTGAGACAGTTTTCTCTGGCACAATCATGCAAGTCAGCCAGACCTTGCGCGAGGGGACTCTTCTTGTTTTGGCCATATCTGACCTCCACAGGAAAGCCTTGCATTGACAGAATCCAGGAAGTAATTCGGGAATTACTCACATTTCCGGCCCGGATTCTATCACTTTGGAGATATTGCAGAGGCTGGTGTGGAGTCTCCACTATGATGTGTTCCCCCTGGATAAACGGGCGGTAATTCTTCAATGCCCACACCGTTGCCAGGAGTGCCTTCTCACAATCGTTGAATTTTTCCTCCACAGAGGATAAAGTTTTGCTCGCATAGGAGATTACTTTATTGACCTTGTCATGCTTTTGGTATAATACTGCTGTCAAGCACGTATTAGAGAACCCTGTCTCCAGGAAGAACTCCTTGTTTCTGACAGGGTAAGCTAGGCAAGGCGCTTGTGAGAGGCTTCTCTTGAGTTGTTTTACCGCCTCGGCTTGTTCTGGACCCCATTCCCACTTGACCCCCCCCTTCAGGAGATGAATCAGGGGTCTGGTGATCTCTGCGTAGCCCTCAATGAACTTTCTGCTGTAATTAGTCAGTCCAAGGAGGCTCCTTAGTTCCCGCAGAGTTGTGGGGTCTTTCAGTTTCTGAAGTGCTTCCACTTTCTTTTCCTGGGGACAGAGACCCTGAGGAGTGATCTCATGCCCCAAGAAATTAACACGGGTTCTACACCACTGTGCTTTCTGAAAGGAAAGTTTTGCTCCGGCAGCCCTCAACTGCGTCAGAACATAACGGATCTCTGCTATGTGTTCCTCCACAGATGAACTTTTGATGAGGACATCATCTACATAAGCCAGGTTACCCCTCGCACCCAGGTCGGGCATGGCCTTATGTAGGAAAATATTGAACTCATTACCGGAGTTAAGGTATCCGAAGGGAGTCCGGGTCCATGTGTACTGCTGGCCCCCAAATGTAAAAGCCAGTTTGTATTGGTCCTCCCTGCTGACAGGCACGGTCCAGTATCCATTGGTCAGGTCTATTGCAGTGAATACCTGTGACCCCTGGATCTGGGCCAGCCCTTGGTCAATGTAGGGCAGAGGCCATCGGGAAGTATGGACCCGTTTGTTGAGCTCCCTAAGGTCAGTGCAGAGTCTCCACTGGCCGTTTGGCTTCAATATTCCCAGCACCGGATTATTGAAGGTGCTGTGGACTGGGCGGATTATTCCCCGGGACTCAAGGTTCTTAATTATTTCAGTAAGGGACTCCATTGATGCGAGAGGCAAGCGATATGGCTTCACAAACACAGGAGTCATGCCAGGGGCCGTGGGGATTGTTGTTGTGTGGATGTCGGTGCGGCCACAGTCATATGAGTCTACCGCAAAGAGATCTTGGAAATCCAAGAAAACTTGTTTCAACTTTTGCTTTTGTTCCAGAGTCACACAGGCATCAGCTAGGTTGACTCTCTCTTCCACCATCTGCCTGAAGCCTGGAAAGACTTCTGGTTTGGCTATTTCAGCGGCCTCCTCCAGCTGGGTGGAGAAGTCCCTGGTCAGAGTGCTGATTTGGACCGGAGGCTTCAGGTGGGAAAGGCAGCCCTCATGGACCTGGAAAATCACCTCATCCCTCCTGAAGTCACAAGTCACATCTTCCTTACCATAAGAGCAAGAAGTGTACACCAGGAAGTTCCCCCCATGCCGGGTAAAAATCCTGTCTGGTGTTGTATTGTCATCACTGTCACTGTCAAAGCAGTCCTTGGGGATTGGCCCTAACAGTTCATTACCTAAATCTATGGAAAAATGTCGGTCATCAACCGCCATTCCAATAATGGTGCCTGCGGCTACAGTAATACTCTTTAAGTCGCTGTTATCCACCTCTACTAGAATGGTGTCATGTTCTATGTTGACTAATGGTGTTGGGTTTACCCCCAACCCTTGCTGTTGGAGAGAAGCGTTTAGATGTATGTAAGCATCAGGGTTTTGCAAATATTGTCCTCTTTTAACTTTCACTTCCAGGGAGAATTGTCGGGTCCTTTCTGGGATGGTGACTTCCTCTTTGATCTGAATTTCAACTGCATAAAGTAGCAATTGAGCTGACCTAAATGCTTTTTCTGGATCATCAAAGCCCATGGGATTATCCGCTAATCGGGACCAACCTTTGAAGTTTATTAGGTCCAAACTAATGGCAAAGCGATTGAGAATGTCACTGCCTAAGTAAAAAGCGGCAGCGACGTCTCGCACGACCCAACAATTGTGGACTATGCTCTTGTTGCCAATGGAGATTTTGAGCATATACCTGCTTGGCAGGAGATGTTTGGAATTGGGAGCTTCCAGGTCCATTTCCCATTTGTCTATCAGTTTGAAGGTGGAAATGGCTGGATCTTTTGGGAGTTGGCGGAACATGGCTTCGCTGATGAAGCTCTTACCGTTGTTCACACACACTCGAGTGAGAACAGAGTCCTTCCCATCATTTAATTAGACAGGGATGAACAACTGCTCTCCAATTTGCTGAATATCAGCCAGGCTCTGAGCTGATTTCACATCTTTCTGGACTATAGGAGTGGGAGTTTCTGATTGTGGATTAGTATAGAATCTCAGAGTGTTTCCTTCCAGCGTGGAGTACCACTTTAGACTGGAAGGAAGGTTGATTTTCAGAAATAGAGAGGACCCTCCATCACCAGTCTGTTGTCCTACTGCTATTACTGTCACGTCTGGAATTTGGCTATTCTGGAAGTGAAATTCTGCTTGGTCAGATTTTTGTTCAACCATGTGGCAGGTGCCGTTTAAACTAACATGGTTGACACTCTGTTTTAATTTTATTGGTCGGCTAGTCTGGGTCCAGAGGACCTTGTTTACGCAATCTATTAAGGGTGACAACCTCCTCAGGAGGTCATTCCCCAGTAAACAAGGGGTGCCCTCTGATGTCACTACTATGACCGGGTGTTTCACCTTGTGTCGCCCGATCTTAATGTCCAAGTCTGCAGTCCCCTCAACGGGAATTTCCTTCCCGTCAAAGTTCTGCAGTTGTCCAGGAAGGGAGGTGAGAGGAATTTGGTAATTCCCTCCCCTTCCTGCATTCAGTTCATCAAAGGCCCTTCTGGACAGAAGGGTAGCTTGAGATCCCGTGTCCACCAGCGCTGAAATCGTACTCTGCCCCTGTACTTGTACCGGGGCATAATATCTTCCCTCCTTCTCCTCAAGGGGGCACAGATAATGCACATTTTTGGACAACTGGTGGGCTAACTTTCTGGTTTTGGACATCGCTAGCGAAGAGATTTGGGCAGAATTCTGTGGAGAGCCTTGGGAATCTGAAAGAAAAAGTTGGCAACTGGAGATCAGAGCCATTGTGGGTTCCCCTGGCTCCGGTTCTGGGCCGCCCCCTCCTTTTTGGAGGCAGTCATCAGGATGGGTTTGAACCAGGGGATTTTGGTATTGTGGGTTCTGGGATGAGATGATGGGCGGCGGTAGCTCAGTCTCCATATCTCCCCAGTCTGGATTGGAATCCCTTGGGACCCATTTTTCTTTGGGAGGAGTTCCCCCCTCTCTGAAGGAGAAGATCCTTTTCCCAGGATCTTCTGAGGATCCCTCTCCCTCAAATTGGAAGATCTGTACCTCCTCCTTAAACTGAGTCTGTTTGGGTCTTTTGTTTCTCCTACCCCCCCTCTGCTCCTTAGGAGGCAGACTTTCAGGGGCAAGAGATTTTGTTTCCAGTTCCTGGGTTTCCAGGGGCTGTTTACAAGTGAGGAAGGAAGCTTCCTCCAAGGCTTTACACCCCCCTTCCCTTTGTGCCTCCTCCCTGGGGACCGGTGAGTTATCGGGGTGCTGCCCCCGTCATTGTTCTGGAGCACCAGGTCCAGAGTTGGGTGCGTTCTGCGCCGGCATGCCGATCTCAGGGTTCTGCTCAGCCCTCAGTATGTGACCGAGATCCCGTGCCATGTTTTGAACCTGGCGCTCTAACTGGGAAACCCGCTCAGGCTGATACAGGGCCCTGTTTTCTCCCCTGGGCTGATCCCGGGAAGGGTAGCTATCCCTTCTTTGGTAGTACCCCTGGTTGGGAAGATTTGGATACCCCTCCACCCTTGGCCTCCCCTCTCCCGGATTCGGTTGTCTGGGCTCAGGGAATTGGGGAAAGAAGGGTGGAGGATTTTGGGGTTGGAAGTTGGGTGGATACCTGGGGAAAAAGTTCTGCCCAGGATTTGGAGAATTTCTGCCCTCCGGTGGGAAGTTAGGAGGGAAGTTCCCTGGGTTAGGTGCTTGGCTGGATCCCCCCCCCTTGGGCTGGAGGAGTCCACACATAACCCAGGATGGGTCGATTTCCCTTGTAACGGGGACTTACATAATCAGGAGAGCGAGGGACCCCATTTGTGGGGCTGCCTCCTTGGCTCCCTGTCTGTGACTGGCCCGAGGACCTTCTGGGCCTAGCATTATTAGGTGCAGGTAGGTTTTTAGGCCCCCCCATCTCCAACTCTAACACTGGGGTGACCGTTACCTCTGCCACCTTGGCAGCAGCAGGGGTGTTGTGGACTGTGGGGTTTTTGGGCGCATTATTTTTATTTTCTATTGGCTTCTGCACCTCATAGATCCGGGTCGCCTGTTCAATGACCCAGTCTAAAGATCTTTTCTCGTGAAAATCCCTCACGAGCTGGGTCATTATGTATTTGGGCAAGGCATGGAAAAACGTATTAATAAATTCTCTGCTATCCGTGCGCACCCTTCTTGTGGTCTGTGCAAAAGCACGCTTTAACTCCTGCACAAATTCTTGTGGGGCCTGATCCTCCCCACATTGTAAATTGTAGGCTGCCTTGCGAGCCTCTTGAGGATTTCTATGAACAGAAAAATGTTTTAATATGACCGCCCTATAGGTGGACCACCTGGAATGATTTTGGTCCTCCAGCCCTGCAAAGAAACTGGAGTACTCTGGGGAGAATGTCCACTTTACATATTGGATACAGCTTTGGCTGTCCTTCAAATGAAAAGTCTCCATCATTTGCTCATAGAGCTCCAAGTGTTCCCAAACAGAGTACTTGGCGTTCTTATGATAAGGCGTGATGACACTCCTGATTGCCTTAATCTATTTCAATGGGTCCTTAATCAAGGCCCTTTTTGCCTTATTGGCCTTTTTGGTTCGGGTAACCCTTGTCCATTCGTCCTCTGACTCAGAGGCACTGCTCCCAGAGGTTCCTGTCTGATCTTCCAGGCTTTCCCGGATTCTGCGAGCCTGGGAATGGCTGGCAGAATGTGGGGACCTGGTCTCCTGTGTCCTGTACCGTTCAGAGGAGTCTTCAGATTCCTCTTTGCTGCCAGGATTTGATGGGTACCCCCCCACTGACCTAACTGGGCAGAGGTTTTCAAGATGCCCTTAATGGGCCTACTCTCCTGGGGTTCCCCATTAAATTGCACTGTGCTTGGGTGCCCATACCCGGATGCCTGCCCCTCCATTCCTGGGTGGTACTGGCCTATGAGCCCCGTGCTTCTGGCTGGATAGTAATCCGCCATCCCTGTGGCCCTGTGCTCATGTGCGCCAGGGGATATGGGGGTGGCAGAGTCCAGGGACTGAGAGAAATAAAGGCCTCTGGTACTAGGGCTCCTGGGGTTATGCTCAGGAGTTTCTTTCCCAGCGAACCTCATCTCTATCCGCTCCTGCTCCCTGTTGCAATGCAAGAGCCTGCACCTTCAGTTCCTCAGTTAAGGCCTTACTAGACTCTATCAGTCTCTCCTGCATCGCTACCTGTTGTTGGAGTCTATCATTGTGCTGGCAGAGAGCCTCATTCTCTCTCTGTGCCTCCTGATTGGTCCTGGAGCACTGGGCCAGTCTTTGCGGCAGGAGGGTTACTTCCTGAGCCGTGTCCCTATTGGCCTGCTCCTTTCTTGCTAGAGCATCCTCCACCCTCCTGGTGTGCTCTAACAAGTTCTGGTGTTCTTTTTGGAGGTCACCCAGTCCCTGGTGGGCCAGGTGATTTTCTTCCATTTTTCTTTTTAAGTGGCAGACTTCCTGGCCTAAGGTATCCCTTTCCTGACTAAGAGCCTGCATCTGTGCCGCCAGGTCGTCCCTTTGCCTTTGGAAGGCACCAGCTTTCTGGCGCTCCTGATCAAACTCTGCCTGGGTATCCAGGTCTTTCAGAATCAGTTTATTGCTCTCTGCCTTCTCCCTATCTAGGTGGCTTTGCAGGGTGACTACCTGCTCAGCACATACCCTATTGAAGTCTAACTGTTGCTCCAGCTTTTTCTGGCTCTGCAGTAGGGAGTCCAAACCTTCTTGGTACTCCTTCTGCAAGGCCAGAAATCTGGTATCCTGGTCAGCCTTTTCCTGTTGCAGGATGTCCATATCCTTCTTTATTTTAATGATGTGCTGTCTACTCTCATTTTCTGACTCCTGGCTCCCCTGCAGCCTCTGCTCAGAAGAGACCAGGTCAGATTGGACCTTCTCTAACGCCATCTGTCGCTTATTCGCCAGATCTTGGCTTTCAGTACATTTATCCTGCATGTCTCCCATATATAGGTACAGGTATGCCGCTATCCTAACCATCTTGTCTTGTTCATCCTTAGCTTTAGGACCCATGTATAGTTCACTCAGGGCCGCATGTAAGGGACCCTGATCTCTCCATATATCTGACCCTGTTTCCTTGACCTGTTGTGTGATGGCCTGCAACCAGACCATGCGGTCCTGGTGAGTCCACTCACCTCTCACAAATAACTTATGTAAGAAGTGCTCTCTGGCTATTTTCATGTCTACTAAGGTCGTTATTCTAGAGATTGGTCTCTGTCCTGACTTACAGAAGTTTATATTATATTTTTGCAAAACAGACCTTTTCCTTAGAGCGTTCCTTTGAGGAGTGCTTTACAGCGTAACACAGCGTGTGCTCCGACCGGATATGTGTATCTGGTCAGCTGGCACGCTGTATTAATCTGCACAAGTGATAGATCTAATCCAAACGTCCGGCACGAGCCCCCAATTTGTAAGAGGATTCAATTCAACACTACAGCTAAGTCAATGCCTAGTCTGGGATACTGAATGGAAACCCTTATTGATATATCTTTATGTCCAGTTCATGCGTTCTGGATGACTACCCCTATATAACACCCCTCACTTGGAATCCCCCTGACCCCACTGAGCCAAGAAGTAGTTCTGTTTTGCAAGTTTAAAGGTTTATTTGATAATTTAAACAATATATATATATATATCACGCTTTATAATAAATTAATAATTGAATATCACACTGAATCTGAGCAGTAATCAATAATGGATAGTCTGGCACTAGCACACTTGTGAATAGGAACAGAAGAATAAGGTGGTAGAGAATGCTTTATATAAGTTCAGATGGATGTAATGTTGAATGAAAATGCAATACAGAAAATACTCAATATGATTTCAACAAAACAATGTAATCACTTTTCTCTGGCAATCCCCTCCCCCCCTTTATGCAAGGAAATGGAAGGAAATCACACAGTTCTCAGAAATGCAATCAAATGTAATCCCGTTCACCCCAGCAAGCTTAGACTACAGAAGTTTAGAAACACAGGCCCAAGATGCTTTTATATGTGCTGGCAATGAAGTGAAAAATATGCTAAAATGCTTTGAATTCCCTCTAGAGGTTCAGGGTGAGTGGTGTCAAGTTAATATTAGTCCAGGCTCACTCCAGCAATGATTCAGGGATGGTTCTTACGAGGCAAACGAATTTTGAGCAAGGAAAGCAAAAAAAACTGCTGTTTTCACACGTGGAGAAATTTGCAAATCGCTGCAAATTCGCGAGTGCGTTTTTCGCGATTGCGGCAAAACTATAGGGAATCGGAATGCGGTTCTCGGTTCGTTGAAAAGCCAAGATTCTAAGCTTTCAGAGGAAAGTTACTGCAAGTCTCTAGGACAAACAGTCACGTAGATATGAGCGATATGGTAAAGGTCGTTTTTCAGATTTGAAATTTTAAAGTTCAAAAAGACAAGTGACAGCTTTGCAAATGACAGGTGACAACTTCTAGGAGGCAGTTCTGGTTAGATTAAAATAGATTGAATTATATTATTTTAACTAAGAGATTGGTTCTACACAGTTCTGCTAGGTACTCACAATATATTTAGAAATAGAATGGGCCTCGCCACGGATCTGGTCAGGTTTTAGACTGGACTCTGGTCTGGTCTCGGCACTTCACAGTGATCTGGGTCAGCTCTGCTCTGCTGGTCTGGGTCTCTGGTTCTGGATATTGATAGATTTGAAGTCTGGATCTTTCTGCACAGCTTTCTCTAGAGATTGATGGAGGTAAAGTATGGATTTTCCCGGCAGAGCGTCCCGCAGCAAATGGATTTGAAGGTCCCTATCTGTCCTGACTGTCTGCTTTTATGTGTTTTGAAAATGGGTGTGTGTGCAGCATCACTAGGCTCTACCCCTCTCCACTTGTCATTGGCCACTTCCTCCTCTTCCCCTTGATTGGGGGAATGAAATGAAGTGTCATCATGATGAGGTCTGTTTATGGCACAGAGAACCCACCCCTGTCAAATTACACACAATCTATATTTTGACCCAAAAGATATATTTGCACAGGTACACATTTGTTTAAAATTACATGCACCCATCACATATCACAGGAGGTATACCCTGTCCAAATCTGCTCTTCCTGGGAGCTTGCATTCAGAAATGGTAACATATTTCACTTTTTGGTCAGGTTACCAATATCAGATTCTTACTCAAATTTACCCAAATGTGTGCAAGGCATGCAGGCATTAATTGATGAAGTATCAGACTTTTCGCATGCAGACATTTTAAGTAATACCCTCTTAACTGCTAGTTTGCCCCCAGAACATCACACAAATTGGAGTTTGGGCTTGAATTGAAGGTACATTTTTTAAATTAAGGCTCTCAAAGTTATACATTTCTGTCATTTGATTACAAAGAGTTATCAGGGTTTCTGTAAAATATATATTTTGCTTTCAATTCAGTTCTCAGAGTGTTGGAGTCCGCCTCCAAGACTTGGGTGGGTCAGTCACATGTGTCTTCTGGCAGGCAGGCCTTTGTTGACAGGAAACAGTCAAAATCAACATATCCTATTCAATTGCAAGAGCCTATTGTGTGGTCTCCAGGAGGCTCCCAGCCAGTCTGCCTTCTATCAATCAAGAGGTCATGTGAGATTCTAACTCCTGGTGTGAATCTCTGGAGGTGAGAGGGTTTCCCAGGCTTCAGGCCTCTGGGAACAGCAGGTGGCTAATTTCTAATTAAAATGCAGCCTTTGAAGTCAGCTGAGTCAAATCCCTTTGTCAGCAACTGCACTCAGTTCTCCTGTCAGAGTTTAGACCGCTAGTGCCGCCTTGAGGATTTTGTTGGTACTGCATGCAATTTTGGGATCTTTCTTGGATTAATGCATTCTAAACAGGAATGGTTCTTACATGGTAGTAAATCCTTGCTTAACATTGTTTTGATGGGGCTCCTTACAGTAAGATGGTTATGTGGAACCCCACAAAAGGGTTAAATCTTTAAAGTGGTCCAATGAGCCACGATTTCAGCAACTTTTTGACATCAGTAACAGTGGATTTTGTTAACAAAGATCTTTCTTTACACTGGTGGGTGGCAAGTTAGGTGACCATTTTGGTGTGCGCACAAACTGCGTGGTTCTCCTGGATTCTGGCGCACTTGTGGGCTTTTTGGCCCTCTTGAATTTTCTAAGCCCACAGCACCAAATGTTGCAGCATGATAGTCCAAACGTGGGTCAGGACACCCAACAACAAGGTCCAGCAGAGACTTTGATTTATATAGGAATACAGTGGCACAATGGGCAATGGGAAATGGTGCCTAAAGCTAAACAAAAGATTCTTGAATGTCCGACTCCAAAAACCAAAAAACACGGACAACAATGTATTGGTTTATTCAGATTCTGGAGGCAGCACATCCCACATTTGGGACACATTTTGGCACCTCTTTACAAAATTACATGTAAAAAATGTGAGTTTCTGTGGGGGGAGGAGCAGGAAATGTTTCAATTGGCTAAAAGTACCATTCAAAAAGTGCTTGATTTATGGCCATTAAGAGAGGGTGAAGTGGAGTTGAACGTGTCTACTCATGATTCCTATGTAAATTGGAGTCTATGGCAAAAAACAGGATAGAAAACGAGTACCTTTGGGGTTTGGAGTAGGAAATTGCCTGAGGCAGGTGACAGATATACCCCTTTTGAAAAACAATTGTTAGCCTGTTATTGGGCTTTGATAGATACTGAAAAGATGACTGTTGGTCATGATATAATCATTCGGCCCAAAATACCTATCATGCAGTGGGTGCTTAGTTCTCCAAAATCACACAGGATTGGGCATGCTCAATCTCCAGTTGCTTGGGGGTTCTCATATGGAGAATTGACTATTGAACAAGCTGAACATGCTTGGTTTACTGATGGCGCTGCTAAATTTGTAGGGATTGAACAATATTGGAAAGTGGTTGCATACAATCCCAAGACAAAGAAGGTGCTTACTACTTCAGGTAAAGGGAAAAGTAGCCCGTTTGCAGAATTATATGCTGCATATCAGGCGTTGAAACAAGAATCCCCTTGTAACTGTCATATTTACACAGATTCATGGTCTGTTGCTAATGGTTTGGTGGTTTGGCTACCAACTTGGAAAAAGAATGGAGGGAAAATTCATACAAAAGAAGTGTGGGGAAAAGAGGTACGGCAAGATATTGCTAACATGGTAATGCGTACTACTGTAACAGTGTACCATGTAGATGCATGTTGCGCAACGGATTAATTGGAATGATGGTTCAATTCTGTTGCAGATGAAACTGCAAAGATTGAAATTATGGACTCAAAAGCTGAGGAAGAGGGATTGCCAAATGGGCCCACCAGAAGAGTGGACATCTCGGAAAAGATGGCTACTGTCAGGTGGGCACAAGATAGGGGAATTAGCATCCCATTAGAGATTGTGAAAACTGTGATTTTGCACAACCCTATATGCCAACATCAGAAACATCGATCTATTCCTCACATAATTCATGCTACATTAATACGTGGAAAGTTGCCCGGTCAAATTTGGCAAATTGATTATATTGGCCCTATGCCCACAAGTAAGGTCTGTCAATATGCATGCACTATTGTTGACACATATTCAGGCTACCTAATGGTTCTGCCATGCAAGAGAGCTACCCAATTGAACACAATTAAATTACTGGACAAAGTGGCAGTGTATTATGGTATCCCATTCCAAATTCAAAGTGATAATGGATCCCATTTTAAAGGTAAAATGGTTATTGATTATTGTAATGATAAGGGGATAGAGTAGATTTTTCACGTCCCTTATCACCCAGAAGCATCTTGTCTTATTGAACGAATAAATGGTTTATTGAAGCAAAAATTGTGCAAGATTTGGGACGGTACTTTGCGGAGCTGGTGGGAGCATATATTTGAAGCTGTTCAAATTTTAAACAATCGTCCATTGCCAACGGTGAAACTCCATTAATGCGTATGTTAACACCAGCCTTGCAAATGAAACTTTGTTATATTGGGAAACCTCTCCTGGTGCTTTGGCTCCTTATCGGGCCACTGTGAAATCTGCAGAGGTAGATTTACATGTAAGAGAAGAGATTCGGCTACAACCTAAAGGCATAGTTGTACTTGATACTGGAATTGGTGTACATATTCCTTCTGCACATATGGGTTTAATTGCACCAAGATCGGGTTTGGCCCTAAAAGGCATTCAAGTATTGGGCGGTATTGTTGACGCTGATTATCAAGGCGTCATTAAAGTCATTCTCCTAAATAGCGGTGAAAATATACTGCCTATTCATACTGGAGACACAATTGCACAATTGATTTTAGTACCTGTTAAAATGTCCACTGTAACTAAAGGTGAGCCTCCCACGACTTTAACGATTTGCGGGAACAAAGCATTTGGCTAATCTGATACGTGCCTGATGGTGCCTGGTGCAAAGGTATGGGTTGAGAAACCTACTGGTCCACCCGTGCTGGCTGATGTAATTGTATCCGGAGATGATCAACTTGTATTGGTAATGGAATCTGGGAAAAAGAAATGGCTGCATATCCCAGGCTGACAAGTGTTATTTACGTGAGTGATGTACCTCACTGATATTTCCTTTTTCTGAAATTTTGTTTTAGTTCCTGGGTGTCCTGAGTACCTGTGTGTGGCACGTTGGAGTCCATTCGGGAGGGTCCGGGTTAATGCCTGAGGATGTGGCAGACTCTCTATTCTTCAAGTGGAGCAGGGCATCTGGATGAAGACTGATAGTCCGCCCATTAGTTACGGTCCTGAGGATGCATCTGTTGCTGCCTAACAGATTGCATTCAGGAAACAACGCGAGCACAAAAACAGAGTACTGCCTTTATCTCCTCTTGGAATGGCAGTTTATTTTTCCCATCATGGTTATTCAGCGTGGTCAAACAACCCGAAAATGTTTGGGTCTTTTTGGCCCAACGTGTTCTGAACATTTCGCACTTTTGTTTGACGGATGTGCATAGCTCTGCAGACTTGATTTCTACTTGTTTGGTGGCCATTCCAATGCCTACACTAATTTTGAAAAATATGTTTGGTATTCTGCACAATGATTCCATGGTACAGCATTCAGATATTCAAAAGTTTGTTTTCAGTGTAAGAATATTGCAAATTTTGTGATGACAAAAAGTGAAAATGGATAAGCATATCAAAAGAACTGATTTTGAGAACCGATTATGTAATAGATCTGTAAAAGTATGTGCTGATGTTTTGAACAATATGATATGCAATTTTACAATTGTCACGGCTAGCCACCCGAATCATGTTAAACATCCACCTGGTTAGTTATTTTCTTGTGGTAATTTTACTTATTCTTTTGGCCCTTGCGTTTTAACATGGCTTAGTTTAATGATGTATCCATTGAAACCCGTAATTACACGTTCTATACGTGCCGCTTCATATAATACTTTGACTCCAGATTGTAATTCTGAAGTACACTTGCTTTCTGAAGCTCAAGTGATAGCCTTGGCTGTTTCTATTATTGGAGTTTGGGGTTTAGCTGCTGGTGGTTATAAAACCATGACTAAGCTTGCTTGTTTAGTAGTTAAAGGGCTTAATAAAACCTCACAAGCATTAACTGAATTGTTATTAGACAGTAGAAACTTTAGGAAAGCTATTCTACAGAATAGGGCAGCTATTGATTATTTTTGAAACACAATTTGGGTTGTGAAACGATGGAAGGCAGGTGTTGCTTTGACTTAGGTGATCATTCCCGGTCTATTGAAAAGCATATTAAGAATATTAAGGGCCTGGTTGCAAAAGTGACTCAAGATCGATATGAAAATGGGTGGAAATATTCATTATTCTGGATTCCTGAACCACTGCGTTCTGCTTTATTTTGGCTTTTTGGTATTGTTATAGTTTTAATTGGTCGTTGTTGTATTTCATGTATTCCTAATATTTGGAGAATGATTTGTAGGTTTTGGACTTCTTCGAACAACCATCTGGGTATGGAAGTTAAGTTTTCAAGGGGTGGAGTGTAATGCTAGTGTGAAAAATGCAAGCCAGAATAACATTGCGTCGATGCGCAGCCATTTTTTAACACTCATCTCCCATTACAGTAATAAAGTCTGCGTTTCAGCAGGCCTCACAGATTAAGCAAGTAGCAGGGAAAACAGGGCAGGTCACGAAAATATTATGCGAGCGGACTGGTATTACCCAAATTGTTAGTTTACAATTGTTCTAATGAACAATTGACCGAATTTAAAGGGTCACAATTGACCTTTTCACAATTCACCATATATATATATATATATATATATATATATATATATATATATATATGAGTTTGGTAATATATATATATATATATATATATATATATATAGGGGTTTTGAGGGGTTTGGCGTTGGGTGGGGGGTTCTGGGGGGTTTCCCCCCACATATATGGTACAATTGACCTTCACAATTCGGTCAATTGTGAAAAGGTCAATTGCAATTCGAACAGTTGTAAAACAAACAATTTGTATACAACCGAGCGGACTAACTACGGAGAATAGTTATTGTATTGGCCATTGAAGGATGAATCCAGAAGGGTAGTCGGAGCGCACTGCAGGTGCATGATAAGGGGTCTGGGAATACATGCGAGAGAGAGGGACGCTGGGTTTTTCCACTTCTAACTGGATTTTTCCACCCTCTGTCTCTTCGACTTGTGATCTGCTTTTCGGTCGAGGACAGAACGTAATTCGGAAGGGCGGGGGCTGCCCCATAAGGGAGAGGGCATTACAGAGAAAGTTAGTTGGATGTTGAATCCCGGGTGCTGCAGTCTCGCTGAAAGGGAGGACACTCCGCTTCAGACCCCGTTGGACGCAGTAATCTCTTTGCCTACCTGCCTGCTGAGGGACTAAGCAGTGTTGCTGGTGGTCAAGATGAAGTTTTCTTCTGCTTTCTTCCTAACAGTGAAGTTACTTATACTCTAATCTATATATATATATATATATATATATATATATATATATATATATATATATATATATATATAAGCATGAACCAACCTCAATTTCTCCCCAAGTGCGTCTAAATTAGTGGGGATGAATCGATGAACAAGGAGGAGTCCTCTGTTATGGTTAATGACACAGGGCGTTAGAACCCACCATTTCTGATAATAACGACATGAGGGAGCCCTCATGTAGGAAAGTTGCTAGAGAGCGGTCTTCCAGCAGTCACTATAGTAAAACGCAGGGAAATGTTTGGACAAAAACAAGGCGAACAAAAACAAATAAGGTGGCCAGGAGAACCTTAAATACTCAACTAATCAATTCCAGCTGAGATTCAACAGTACTTATCACCAATGAAAAAGGCAATCATGATATATAATTAAATTGCCCAACAATAAGAGTAAAAAACAAACAAAAGCAAAGTCTAAGTTAGCGAGAATGAACTCAGAAACAAAGGCACAACTATCTCTCTGTTATTTCTTATGGTTTCGTATTTGAGGATAAATTGTCTGGGAACCGGGTAAAAAGCAAATCTCAAACTTTGCTCCCATGGATGCATCTGCTATATTAGAAGACTTGGAAGAACTTGGAAGAACTTTTTCATTTGGTCTTTGCTGAATCAGATAATCAATTGATTACAGATACCATGCCTTCCACTTCCAGAGATAAAGCTTTGAATAGAATAGCCCCTCATAACCACACGGCATGTGATAATCATGCAGTGGCAGAGGGAAATTAGAAGCAGACAAATTGTACTTTTTGTATCAGATTTTTTTTAAACTTTCATAATGGCGTTTGATCGTGAATTGGAGAGAGGGAGGATTGTATGTTAACGCACGTCCCATTAAGTAGAAGTTCATTAGAACAGAGAGTAAATGAGACATTAGTATACAAGCCTAGTGTTACTCAGGGACACAGCAGAAGTATAGAAGGAGAAGTAATTAAGGGGAAGTTATCTGAAACAAGTTCTTCCAGGAAACCTCAAGAAAATATACTTAATGTAACTAATAGTAATAGAGTGAGAACGGTGTGACTCATGCCGGTGGCTGAAGAGATTTGGGATCTATCAAACACAAGCTGGCAATGGTACCCTTTGACTCTTCAGCCTCACACTCTAAGGAGACCATGGGCCTCATTACAAGCATGGTGGTCCGGGAACTACGGTACCGGTAAGCATGCCAGTACCGTAGTTCCCGGACTGCCATACTAGGAGCTCTGCTCGCGGGGGCCGTCTCACCCATCAGGTTTTTCCTGGTGGGTGTAACGGCACCCGCGAGAAGAGCACGTCAGATGCACCGGCACAACTCGGAATGTGCCGGTGCATCCGACGTCCCCCTCCCCATTCAACCCTATGGGGCAGAATGGGTTATCGGGAGGCCCTTCATTCAGGCACCCGCAATTGGGCAATTACCGTGTCCGCCGAGCTCGGCATGACCCGGGTCTTGCCCATTCGCAGGTGCTGGAAAAAAATGCAACTCTGACGGCAGCCATGCCATTTTTAATGGCACGACTACCGCCAGAGTTGTAATGAGGCCCCATAACCATTAGTTTACTATTTTATCTTGGAATACCCACGGGTTAACTCATTTCACAAAAGATTATGATCTGTGTTCTAATATTGGATATTATAGTGTAGTAACATTACAGGAAATCTGGTTAGTTGATCATCTGGAATTTGATGGCAGACATACACTACAGCTATCTGGTAGCAAGGGGAGCAAGGGGAGACCAAATGGCAGTGGGAGTTTGTTTTGAGTGGTGAACAAAATGTTCACATGACTAAATTAGAGATCTCTTCCGACTATGTGCTAGCCGGTTTTCTTAAGTGGGAGTCCTCTATGGGTTATCTGTCAGCTAAGGGAGCTTGATGGGCCAAATTGTTGAATTGTTACAGCCTTTTTATGCTGTGTCCCAAAAACTTTACAGGCCAATATACTAAGACTTCCAAAAATAGTGCCTCTACTATTGATTATATATTTGCACACCACTCCCTGATCCCGCTGGTAATTGATATGGAGATTTTACAAAGAGAAGAAAGTAACAATTGTGCATTAATTGTGTAACGTAGCCCTTGCCTCGCTTTTGGTCCATTTGTGTTAGTCAGCCATGCCTTGCATGTAGCCTAATTGTGAAAGGGAGACATATTTTGCATTTTGCCCAATTGTGTAAGGTACACAGATGAAACCCACGATGTAGGCATTGTTGTTTGTACAACTAACCTATTTTCTCCTCCCACACACTGCACCTTCGTAACTTGGTGGAAGGCACAGGCTCATTCCATACAGCCTGCACTCACCTTACACACAATTCGCCCCTGTTTAATACTTCGTATACCTCTGCTGCACCCATAAACACACCATTCAGGCACAGGTGATTAGCAGGGTCTTGGCCACCCTTG
Organism: Ambystoma mexicanum; assembly: GCF_040938575.1. NCBI lineage: Eukaryota > Metazoa > Chordata > Amphibia > Caudata > Ambystomatidae > Ambystoma > Ambystoma mexicanum. The sequence goes on along the minus strand of NC_090928.1, from coordinate 963,960,336 downwards.
CATAACTTTATTGGGCTGAAATGAAACTGTAATATGTCATGATAGAACACAATTATCAGACTGTTTACAATACAAGGATCACTAACCTGAATCAAAGGCAGCAGTCTGGGAGAATGGAGAATCTACCTGGTTACCCTATTCCAGAGGGTTTCCCTGGAAGTCCAATTCCGCCCTAGAAAACAGTGCAACAGGAAGGAATAGGGTAACCCGATTCTTGCTGCATCAGTGCACTCTTATGTGCGGGTTCAGGAGGAGAATGCTGTAATGCGATCAGGGCTGCAGCAGGTAAGTCGCGGCGGGTGGCAGAGATTGCTAGGGACAGAGATGATAGAAAGATAGATTACACAGAATCCTTTCACAAGTGCTAGTAGTAGAATCGAAGAGATAAGCGAACTCACAGAGCGTGGCTAGAAGAAGAGTATCAATGTGGCATTGCATCATATAACCCTTACCTGACAACAGAGTCAGCCTTAGGGAAGAGTAGTGGAAGGCTGGAACGCTGCTCTGTCTTTGGGCCGCCATCTTGGGGGATCCATAGCTGATTGATCCAATCTGCTTCCACCAGTGCCACACAGACCATCTGCACCCGCGGGACATGACAGTATGCCCACTCAGAAATGCAGAAGTGCCCGGCTTCCCTGGGTTAAAAGAGTGAGAAAGCCAGACCAGACAGGGGGCATGGCCCGCAGTAGCGTGTTCCCAAATCCACTCCACAAGGGAATATCCCTTCCAATCCACAAGATATTGCAAAGATCCCCGATGATAACGTGAATCGCAGATCCCAGAGACTTCAAATTCAGGACCAGAGGAGGTAGACACAGGAGGGGGTTGAGCAAGGACACCCCTGCAGAACTGATCACGAACATCCCGTTTGAGCTGTGAGACATGAAAGACAGGGTGAATCCTTGCCCATGAAATAGGGAGCTGTAGGTGAAATGTTGCCTAACCCCGTTGGTGCAACACTGTGAAGTGTCCAAAGTAGCGAGGGGAGAGCTTCGAAGGACCCCAGATGTCTTGGGAGAAATCGGGATGCCAACCACACTCTGGGCCTCATTACAAGTCTGGTGGTTACCATGCTGGTAAAACCGGCAGGTTACCGGCGGACTTGCAATATTTACTGGCGACTCACTTGCCGGAATTACCGGGGGATTATGACCCCAGCGTTCTAGATAGTCAGGTGCCGGTAAATGTAATTCCCTGTTCCCATTGAGTCCACAGGACTCAATGGGAACGGGGAACATGGAGGCACCAGCACCGTAAATAATAGTGCTGGTGCCTGTGTTACGGTCTGCTTACTGTGGTCGCTGTGCCTGGCAGGGCAGACCTTCCAGGCACAGCGACTCCGGGAGGCAGATTCGTAGTGTGCCGGTCCGATAACAACGGTGTAATGAGGCCCTCTGTCTCTGACCAAGATTTCTGGTGTTGGGGTCTGGTGGTGGTCGGCGTAGCTGCCGACCGGGCTGTCCTACAACCCTGTTCAATATCCTGTACCAACCCATTAATGTCCGGGAAAGAGGTAGCTGAGTAATGGTTGGAAAACAGCTAGGATGAAACCCATAGGTACAAGGAAATAGACCAGAACCAAGAGAAGCATGTAAGGCGTTATTATAAGCGAACCCCACTAAGGGAAGGAGGTCCGTCCAAACGTCTTGAGCTGCCGAAATATAGCTTCGGAGATAGCCCTCCAAAGTTTGATTCAGCCTCTCGGTCTGGCCTTTAGTCTGCGGGTGAAACCTGGAGCTCAGAGCGTGCTTGATGTGTAGGATGGTGCAGATCTGCTTCCAATAACGAGAGGTATATTGAGAACCTCTGTCCGATAAGGTAGTCTCTGGCAGGCCATGTAGAGAAAAAATGCGTTCAATAAACCTGCGTGCTGCAGGAGGAACTCCTGGCAGGGGCACGAAATGAGCCATCTTGGTGAACGAGTCAATGGTAACCATCACACTGGTAAAACCGTGGGATGGAGGTTATAAAATCGGTAGAAATGCTCTGCCATAGTCTATCCGGTATGGGCATCCTAGTTAGACTTTCCTAGTCAGACTTCCCACGGGGGGAATGCGAGGACATTTGGTTTGAAGGCATATTGTAAAGGAAGCAACATAGTCCTGTATGTCCAATAATAGATTGGGCCACCAGAAATGCCTTTGGATGAGTTCCACCGTATTGGTGATTCCCCTATGACTAGCTGCTAAGGAGTCGTGGCACTTTTGAAGTACTTATTTATGGAGGGAAACCGTGGGAAGGAACACTTTCTGGTCTCGGAAGAAACATCCTCTCTCCTTGGTGAGGATGAAACGAGAGAGGACTTGAGGGCACTCAGTCTCTAGGTTCCTGGAGTCTTTTTCAATTGTCTGGCAAAAGTCTGTGATTACATGAACAAATAAAGCCTTAGGGAATAAGGGTTCAGACCGGAATTGTTTGAACCGTACAGGCTCCTTTATGGACAAGGCGTCAGCACGGAGGTTGACCTGCCCGGGATGAAGGTGAAGACTATATTATATGGTGAAAAGAAGTGAGCCCAACAGGCTTGTCTGCTGTTTCTTGTCTGGGCAAACTGTAGGGCTCGAAGGTTATGATGATCTGTCCTTACCTCCACGGTGTACTGGGCTCCCAGTAATAGGTGTCTCCATTGCTCAAAGGAACGTTTGATGGCGAGTAATCTTTTTTCAAGGACGGTGTAGTTCAGTTCAGAGGGGGACAGAGTTTGAGAGATAAGCAACTGGACATTCCACTCCCTGGCTGTTCTCCTGTAGTAAAACCGCACCTAGGGCTTGATGGGAGGCGTCCGATTCTGGAATAAACGTCTTGTTTTGATCCAGAGAGATCAAGACTGGAGCCTTCATAAAACAAGTCTTCAGTTTGTCAAAGGCTTGATGAGCTTCTACAGACCAAACGAACAGGATCCCTTTCTTAAGGAGAAGTCAATGGAAGTATGATGGCTGAGAAACTGGGGATAAAGCGACGGTAAACGTTTGAAAAACCTAAAAACCTATGAATTTCTGTGACCGAGGCCAGAGGCAGCCATTCTAAGACCGCTGCCGCCTTCCCAGGATCCATAGACACACCTCCAGCTGACAAAATAGAACTCAAATAGGAAACACTTCTCTGGTCGAACTCACATTTTTCCAGTTTGCAGAATAAATGGTTATCTTGGAGTCGGCTTAAGACCTCTTAGACGTGTTGCACGTTTTCCACTTTGGACGAAGAGAATACCAATATATCATCCAAATCGACGATAACGTAGTGCAGCAGGTTGTCCGTGAGTAGTTGGTCCATGAATCATTGGAAGATGGTGGGGGCATTAGATCATCCGAAGGGCATCACCCGATATTCATAGTGCCCAAAAAGTGTGCGAAAGGCTGTCTTCCATTAATCACCTGGTCTAATCCTGATGAGGTGGTATGCTCCCCGGAAATCCAATTTGGTGTAGATGCTAGACCGCTTGACTGCTTCGAGAATGTCAGGAATTAGGGGCATGGGATAACGGTTGGGTATAGTGATTTTATTAAGACCGCGAAAGTCTATGCAGGGACGTAATTCTGTAGTGTTTTTCTTAGGTATGAAAAATAGGGAGGCCCACGCAGGGGATGTGGATTCTGTTATCAGTCCGTTGCAGAGGTTGGTCTGAAGGTATTCTTTCAACACCTCCTTTTTAGCAGACAAAATGTACATTCTGCCGAATGGTATCGGTTGATCAGGCATGAGATTAATGGCGCAGTCATCCCTGCGATGTGGCGGTAGTTCTGAGTATTGCGACGTGGAAAAGATTTCCCGATTGTGATCGATATGGCTCGGGGATCTCCTGTATTTGGTTGAGGACCATTGTGTTTGGATCCCTGTTTCTGAACGCTTAGGGAGTGTGAAGACTTACTGCCCACTGAGGGAGACATGTTACGCTCACCTGGTATCCACGGGGACGCCACCTAGCCCTGGTTGGATGATTTGCACTCTCAAACCCTCTCCCGGTCCCTTGGTATTGCCTCTGGTTAAAGATGGGTCTGCAATATAGGAGAGCTGGATTCAATACCAGATTGTCTTGATGTTTTCCCACCTCCCTTGGCCTCAACTCCTTCCTCCCTCTTGGGCCTTCTTCTCACCTTAATATTGTAAAAGGTGGATTCTCCGTCCTGCTCCTCGTGGCAGGGGCACCTAGATTTGGGGGGCGAGCAGCGACCAAGTTACTTCACTGGTGCAAGCCCCCCTCTGGGAATCCAGGTCCGCTGCGACTCCGTAGGTTTGCTGCTTTACAGTCTTTATATGCAAGTCTTATGTTCCTCTTAGTTCGAATAATAATGTCTTGCTTATTTCCTATTAGGTATGGAAAGGTATTTTGGTGTTGTCATGCAGTTTGAAGATAAGCATGGGCCGGTAGGCGGTGTGCGCGATGCTGTCCGGTGAGTAATGCGCGATGCGCAGCGCTGTTTCACCTTTTATATTGCTAACTTGTGTCTTTTCTCTCCTTGCAGGTTGCGATGTTGCTCGCTGAGCGCCGCAATGTTCCAGCAATGATACTGACCAGGAGATGACTACCCAGGTAAGAATTGTGTGGCTTTCTTTATTCGGGAGGAAACGTGAGTAAACGCTTACTAATGCTGTCTTTCTTTCTCCTCTTTCCAGGTTATAGTATTCCAGGATGCATGCGCTGCCGGATGATGGAGTTCGTACCTTCAGGTGAGTGGAACCGAAGTCGGCGATGGATTGAAAACAGGATACTGTTCCAGGTAAGTTTCGTAGTGTTCTTTCTCTCTCTGCAGGTCCTTGGTTTCAGGTAAGCTGGAATCAAAGAACTGGACACAGTGAGCGTTACGCTGCCCACAGCAGACTAACGCAAAGCATGTTCTGCTGTTTGGGTGTGGTTTAAATAGTCTCAGGTAAAGTAGTCCAGGTAGAATAGTCCCAGGTCTGCCACACCCAAAGTAGTCCAGGTAAAGTAGTCCCAGGCCTGCCACACCCAAAAGACTAGACCGCATAGCTCAGTTCCTTGTAACTGAGCTATGTGTGTGCCTCCATGTTGGCTGAACCCCCCCCCCCAAGTTAAATAGTCCCAAGTAAATAGCCGCATTCTAATGTTGGTCTTCATGATGGTTATGAGCCTGGCGCCAAAGGTGCCAGCACTGACTCCAAGAGTATCTTGGATGAGGTTTTAAGGCCTTTGACCTGGCCCTAACTGGAAGGCTGTCTTGCCAGTGAGGGCCAGGGGCAAGGGTCATGACAGCACTCCCCCTCACCCACCAACGCCCCTCTCACAGTGGCACTTCTGCCTGGTCCTGGTTTGGCTGAGTAATTCTGATGGAACTTTTTCATTAAGCGAGGTGCATGGATGTTATCACTAGGCTCCCATGATCTGTCTTGATGGCTGTCTCCCTTCCAATCAACTAAGTAGTATAGTTTGGATCTGTTGTATTTTGAGTCTAGGATATCATTTACTTCAAACTCTGGTTCTCCGTCAACTAATACTGGTTTTGGTGGTGTTGTAACCAGAGTACCGGGTTGCACCGGTTTCAGGGGTGATACGTGAAACACAGGATGAATCTGCATAGTGGGTGGTAGGGCTAATTTAACTGCCACTGGATTTATTATGGATTCAATAGAATAAGGTCCCAGATATCGGGGACGAAAAGGTCTGAGTCTCTTTTATGGGCACATATTTTGATGCTAACCTGACCTCGTCTCCAATTTGATAGTCGGGGGCTTTACTACGATGTTGGTCAGCGAATTTCTTTTGTCTGTTCTTAGCTTGGAGTAAATGTTCGCTGCTTCTTTGAAGGCCTGGGAAATATTTGTATGTAGGGTTTTAACTGCTGGCATTTCCAAAGGGGTTGGGAGATCTGATTCTGAAGTACGTAAATGTCTACCATATATAGTGTAGAAAGGGGTTTGTCCAGTGCTGGTGTGTAATGAATTATTATAGGCATATTCAGCTATCCATAACAAGTCCTTCCAATTTCTTTCCACTTGATGTATCATGCAACGTAAGTATTGCTCGAGGGTTTGGTTTGTTCTTTCTGTTTGGCCACCTGTTTGAGGATGGTGACTTGTGGATAGTCGAATGTCAATTTGGGCCATTGAACAGCATATCCTCCAGAAGTTGGATACAAACTGACGACCTCGATCTGAGATCAAGACCGATGGAAAGCCATGTAGCTGTACGATTTCCTCCAGGAATACTTTTGCTAAATTGGATGCATTTAGAAGACCCTTAAAAGGAATAAAGTGCCATTTTAGAGAACAAGTCTAAAAGATGGTGTTGAATCCTTGACTGGGAGGTAGATCTGTAATGAAATCAAGGGACAGTGTGTGCCATGGTGAAGGAGGAATTTCCAATGGTTGGAGAAGACCAGCTGGTTTCTGCTTTTGGGACTTGTTTTGTGCACACACACACACCGCAAGATTGGATAAATTGTATGAAGTCTTTACGTCATGTGGGCCACCAATAGTTTCGTTTTACTTTAGCTAGAGTTTTGGCAATTCCAGGATGACCTTCAATCAGGGAGTCGCGATAACCCTAAATACCCTGCTCTTGTAAATCTTTACTTAGCAAGTATGGACGGTTCCTAAAATATGGTAACTGGTCTTTGATGGTGTAATGTTCTCCTTGAGTACACCACTCTTGTGAGAAAGTGGGATCCATTAAGAGTTGGAGCTTGTTTTGGAGTTCACCCTGTGTCAATGATGTCGTAAGACCCAGGAGTTTGTCTTCTGGAATGATGGATACTGGATCTGGAGTTATGTATACCTTTTCATCAACACCCATGCGGGACAAGGCGTCAGCCTTTCCGTTTCGGACTCCTGGCCGGTAGGTGATCAAATAGTCATATTCAGCGAAGAAAAGAGCCCACCGCAGTTGACGGGATGATTGAGCCTTTGCTGTTTTTAGGTATTGCAGGTTTCGATGATCAGTTATGACCGTGACAGTATGTCTAGCACCTAGGAGATAGTGTCGCCATGCCTTGAAAGCTGATTTTAAAGCCAAGAGTTCTTTGTCTGTGATAGCATAGTTGAGTTCGGGTGGTGAGAAATTTCGTGACCAGAAGGCCACAGGGTGTAACTGGCCAGTTCCTGGGTCCCTTTGTGAGAGAACAGCTCCCATAGCCATGCTAGAGGCATCTGTTTCAACTATATGAGGGAGGTCTGGGCGAGGATGCCGTAGAACTGGAGCAGCAGTGATTTTCTTAAGTTCTTGAGAGGCCTTCTCTGCTTCTTCGGTCCAATGGAACTTTTTATAGTGATGTAATTGGATGCACTATTTGGGGAAAATCTGGGATGAATCGGCGGTAAAAGTTTGCAATGCCCAATATTCTCTGGATTACTTTAAATGAAGTTGGTGATGGCCAGTTAAGAATGGCATCTACCTTGTGCCTATCCATTGTGATACCTTTTGGTGTGAGGATAAAACCGAGAAACTCCACTTCGGTGACTTGAAAAGAGAGTTTTTCGAGTTTAGCATACAGTTTATGCTGGCAGAGTTTAGTAAGAACGGAGCGGACATGCCTGACATGGTCTTCATTTGTAGCAGAATACACTAAGATGTCATCAATGTAAACCAGGGCGCAAACGTCGATTAACTCCCGCAAAACATCATTCATAAATTACTGGAATGAAGCAGGAGCGTTGCAAAGTCCAAAAGGCATTACCTGGTATTCATACAAGCCGTATTTGGTACAAAAGGCAATTTTCCATTCGTCTCCTTTCTTCACTCGAACAATATGTTACGCCCCCCTAAAGTCCAGTTTGGTATAGATTTGGCCGTCTTTGACTTGATCCAATAATTCGGGAATAAGGGGCAGTGGATAACGTTTTTTTTACTGTGATCTGGTTTAATGCGTGCTAGTCGATGCAAGTCCTCAAATCTCCTTCCTTCTTTGGTACGAAGAATAAGGGACTGGCTGCCGGTGATTTAGATGGGCGGATAAATCAATTTGCCAGTTACCGATCAAGATAAGATTTCAAATAGAGGTTTTCTGGTTCAGTAAGTGCATAGATTCGACCACAAGGAATTTGCGCACTATGTATGAGGTCGATCTGACAATCGTAGGGCCTGTGCGGTGGTAGAGTATTGGCTTGTTCTTTCTGGAACACGTCTTGAAAATCTTGGTATTCATTTGGTAGAGTACTAGTCACACCTAGTACAATCGCCGCGTACTGGGAGTAGCAGATGTACATAAGTCTGTTTTCCCCTTTTCTTGGTAATAACAGGTGTGAGCACAATCATCGGAAAAGGCCAACTTCTTGGCACACCAATCTATTAGAGGGTTGTGAGCTACCAACCATGGCATCCCTAAGATTAGTCTAAACTGAGGAGCTTTGATGAGATCGAATGCAATAGATTCTCGGTGTCCATCCTGGCACAGTAGGGTTAGTGCTGCTGTGGATTGGGTTGCTGGTCCGGAAGCAATTTCTGTCCCATCAACAGTAGTAACTTTTTCGGTAGTCGACATAGAGCATAAGGGAAGCCCCATCTCTGCTGCCAGATCTTGGTCTACATAATTCCCAACTGCTCCGCTGTCTATGTATGCTTCGACAGCATGCATCCGAGACGGTTGTTGGTGATTGATCAAAATGACTGGTAATGCAAAGTGTGAGGTCTGTGGCTCATCCTTCTCTCTCGACAAGCGGACCTCTACGCTTGCAGGGCTTGTTAGTTTTCCGACTCCTTGTTATTATCTTCCTTCTCTGTGGCTCCAACAGTTCTCCTTGGTGGTTTCACTGGACATTCTTTGAGGAAGTGGCCTGATTTTTCGCAATATAAGCATAATTTCTGTTGCCTTCTCTTGTCTCTTTCAGTTTTAGTTAAAGGGGGCCATACACCTCCGATTTGCATGGGTTCTACCGTGTTTTCTAATGTACGTGGAACATTATCCTTTGACCAGACATACACAGCTCGAGTGTCTAACCTTATCCGGTCTGCTTTTCGGTCTTGTAATCTGTGATCTAATTGCATCACAAGGTTGATGAATTCTTCACAGTCTTTAGGTGGGTTAACCACTTGAGCAAGGACATCCTTTAGTTCCCCTTGTAGACCCCAATGACATAGTGTGGTCCTTTTTTTCCTCAGGCCACCCAGCTTCAACGACTAGTCTGTTAAATGCTGCTATGCATGTAAGCAAGTCTTGACTTCGTTGACGGAGTGACAAAAGTTTGTTGTTTAATGCTTGGCATTGGGTATGACGAGCAAAGAGTTTTTCCATTTCCATCCCCAAAGTAATGTAACAATGGGTTATCCTGACTTACCAATGGTACCGACCAATCCGCAGCACTGTCACTCAGATATGAGAAGACAAAAGCAACCCGCGCTTGGTCGTTAGGAAAAGCCCCAGGTCTGCAAAGGAAATGAAGATGACACTGGTTCATAAACGTTGCGTACTTCTTGGGGTCCCCTGTAAATCGTTCAGGTGGAGCTAAAGGAACTGCCCCAGGAAGGGTTATTTATACTGGATTGGTGGAAGACGTTGGTACAGGTGCTGGCAGAATGTTACCAGGCAATGGGGTCTGTCCTGCCTGTGATTGCAGCAATTGTCTACTTATTTCGTCGGTATGATCCTTAGTAACAATCAATTCCCTCCTAAAAGCGTTGGTTTCTTGCCTGGCGGAATGTACTTCAGCGCGTAATTGTCCCAACAACTGAACTAACTGGTCAGTCTCTGAAGTCTCCATGACGCCCAGGTGGATAATATTATTGAGGCTTTGCGTTCTGTTACACTCACCTGGTATCCAAGGGGACGCCACCCAGGCCTGGTTGGATGATTTGCACTCTCGAACCCTCTCCCGGTCCCTTGGTAAGGCCTCTGGTTAAAGATGGGTCTGCAATATAGGAGAGCTGGATTCAATACCAGATTCCCTGCTCTTCCTCTGCCCCTTCTGCAGCCACCCCTCCTCCCTCCTTCTCTGCCTTTCCCCTTTTTTCTGCTGACGAGGTTTCCAGACAAGTCCGATCTATGAAAGTCTCGTTAAAACAGGTCCATCCCTGTTCCTCCAAAACCATCAAGAACCACATCGACTCCCTGGCTCCTGCCTTGGCTGACTTCTGCAATCACTCCTTCGCCTCTGGAGTCTTCCCATCCCCCCTTAAGCACTCCCTTGTGCACCCTCTTCTTAAGAAACCCTCTTCCGACCCCTCCTGCCCGGCTAACTATCGCCCAATCTCCATCACTCCCTTCCTGGGCAAGCTCCTGGAGAAACTGGCCATCTCCCAGCTTAATCTCTATGCTGAATCTGTTGGTAGTCTTCATGACCATCAGTCTGGCTTCAGATCTGCCAGAAGCACGGAAACTGCTCTCCTGAACATCCGTGAGGACCTGCTCTCGAACCTTGACTCTAACACTCCATGTGTTTTCATTTTGCTCGATCTCTCTTCTGCCTTTGATACTGTCAACAATGCCATCCTGCTCAACCGTCTCTGTGATAACCTGGGTATCACTGGTCAGGCTCTGCCGTGGCTGACCTCTTTCCTCTCCAATCGACCCTCCCAGGTCCAATTGGGGTCCTTCCTCTCTGACATCTTTTTCTCTACCTGTGGTGTCCCCCAGGGATCTAACCTCTCTCCCTGGCTGTTCAACCAGTATCTGGCACTCCTTGCCCACCGCATCGCCGCTCTCTGTCCTAACTTTCAGTGCTATGCGGATGATACCCAGCTCATTTTCAGGCTACCCTCGGCCTCCTCTTCTCCTTCCCTCATCTCAGACTGTCTTTCTGCTATCCAGGAATGGTGCGCCGCCAATGACCTTTGCCTTAATGCCCCTAAGACTGAGATTCTACTCATCGGCACACCTACTCCCTCCTTCCCTGCAGCTCTCTGGCCGGCCTCGTTTGGCCCTCTTCCTGCTCCTACCTGCGAGGCAAAAAACTTTGGGGTCATCTTCGACTCCACTCTCTCCTTCTCTCCTCACATATCCGACGTCTCTAAGAAGTCACACTAACAGCTGCACCTCCTCAGAGGTATCCTTCCTTTCCTCTCCTTCCCCCAGAAGCTCACTGTCTCCAGAACCCTGGTTCTCTCGAAGCTGGACTACTGTAACAGCCTCTATCTAAATCTGCCTGCCTCAACTCTCCGCCCTCTGCAACTCATCCAGAACAGGACTGCGAGACTTGACCTTGGCCTCAAGCCCAGGGACCGTATCTCTCCAGGACTGAAATCACTACACTGGCCCCCAGTGGCTGCGAGGATTAAGTTCAAAACCCTCTGCATTGTCCACAAGGCCTTCTGGGGCCTAGAGCCAAAATAACTTCAACTCTCCCTTCCTAAATATCTTCCTTCTCGAGCTCTTCGCTCATCCGCCTCCAACTCCCTCAGGGTCAGCCGCTTCTCCAAGCAACGAGTTGGGGGTAGATCTCTGTCCGCAGCAGGGGCCTCCCTCTGGAACAGCCTTCCTGCCTCCCTGAAACTTGAGGAGAACCATCTCCGGTTCCGGAAGCACCTCAAAACCTTCCTCTTTGCTTCGGCTTTCTCTCCCCCTCTCCCCTGCTAATTTACTGAAACTGCACTGAATCCGCAAATGGACCACTCACTGATCTTGGTCCTTGGCCCAGCCACTCTCCCCTGCACTGCCTCCCTGGCAACCCCTGCACTGCGGGACTGTCTCTGTATCCCCACAGCCCCTCTTCCCAGCACTTGTCTGCACTTACCTTGCACTTGCCACCAGCTGGCCCTTATTATTTTATCTTGTATTCTACCATGTACTGCACTTCCCCTCTCCCTTTCCCCCTTGCACTTCTCCCTTCCCCTCTACCCATGCACTTGCGCGATCTGAATGACACCTGGCCTAGTAGGATCGTTGTCTGTCTCCCCTTGTCCCCCCCTCCCTGCCTCGTCGCGCCTTGAAACACTTGTGTATAGGCGCATTACAAATGCCATATCATATCATTGTCTTTATGTTTTCCCACCTCCCTTGGGCTCGACTCCTTCCTCCCCCTTGGGCCTTCTTCTCACCTTAATATTGTAAAAGGTGGATTCTCCGTCCTGCTCCTCGTGGCAGGGGCGCGTGGATGTGGGGGGTGAACAGTGACCAAGTTACTTCACTGGTGCAAGCCCCTCTGTGGGAATCCAGGCCTGCTGCAACTCCGTAGGTATGCTGCTTTACAGTCTTTATATGCAGTTCTTATGTTCCTCTTAGTTCGAATAATAATGTCTTGCTTCTTTCCTTTTAGGTATGGAAAGGTGTTTTGGTGTTGTCATGCAGTTTGAAGATGAGCATGGGCCGGTAGGCGAAAGCGCGGTGTGCACGATGCTATCCAGTGAGAAATGCGCGATGCGTGGCGCTGTTTCGTCTTTTATATTTCTAACCTGTGTCTTTTCTCTCCTTGCAGGTTGCGATGTTCCTCGCCGAGTGCCGTAATGTTCCAGCAATGATACAGACCAGGTAAGAATTGTGTGGCTTTCTTCATTCGGGAGGAAACGTGAGTAAACCCTTACTAATGCTGTTTTTCTTTCTCCACTTTCCAGGTTATGGTATTCCAGGATGCATGCGGTGCAGGATCATGGAGTTCGTACCTTCAGGTGAGTGGAACTGAAGTTGGCAATGGATTGAAGACAGGATACTGTTCCAGGTAAGTTTCGTAGTGTTCTTTCTCTCTCTGCAGGTCCTTGGATTCAGGTAAGCTGGCATCAAAGAACTGGACACGGTGAGCGTTACGCTGCCCACAGCAGAATAACGTAAAGCATGTTCTGCTGTTTGGGTGCGGTTTAAATAGTCTCAGGTAAAGTAGTCCAGGTAAAATAGTCCCAGGCCTGCCACACCCAAAGTAGTTCAGGTAAAGTAGTCCCAAGCCTGCCACACCCAAAAGAGTAGACCGCATAGCTCAGTTCCTATAACTGAGCTATTTGTTTGCCTCCATGTTGGCTGAACCCCTACTCCCCCCCGCCCCAAGTAAAATAGTCCCAAGTAAATAGTCCCATTCTAATGTTGGTCTTCATGATGGTTATGAGCCTGGCACCAAAGTAGCCAAAGTCTTGGATGAAGTTTTAAGGCCTTTGACCTGGCCCTAATTGGAAGGCTGACTTGCCAGTGAGGGCCAGGGGCAAGGGACATGACAATGTGTCAAGCAATGCTCAGACCCCAGGAAGAAGGTTCCTGCGGTCCAGTTCACATTGGGGTTATGTACTCTCAGCCAGGGCAGGCCCAAAGGTTTGATGATGTCTGGGACAATGTCTTCTTTATGTGAGAAACTTGGAAAGAAAAACCGCAGCGTTTTCCAACACAATAACATTGTATTTATGTTTGCGGTCACTTCAAAAGCGACCGCAAACATAAATACGTTTTTAAAGCTGCGGTTTTATTTCTAAGTTTTCCGGGCTCCTCCAGCCCGGAAAACTTAGAAAAAAAAACGCAGCTAGTGCTTATTTCTTTAAAAAAAAAATAGCACTTACCGAGATTCAGCTGCAGCTTTCCTGCTCTGGTCTCCGGTCCCCGTCCTCCGCCTACAGCACTAATGAAGGGAAAGCCACCCAGCGGTAGCCTTTGTTTACTACAGCTGGCTTGCTTTCCCTTCATTAGTGCCGCAAAAGCCAGCACAGGAGGGCCTCCATTTCACAAAATGGATGCGCCCATGTGCTTGCTTTTGCGAATTTTGAGCTTGAATAGCTCAAAATTTTACATAGGAAGTTTTAAAACGGAGAATGCTAGTATTTTTTTTTTTATGTTGCCTATCTATTTTTTAAATAAAATTTTTTACTAGACCATCCCTTTAAGAGTTTGCACTTCTGCCGTCGAGGACTGTACAGCGGCAACTAACTGCTGCATTTGATCCATATCAGTGAATCTTTATTTAGGCGTTGCTAACTGTAATACGTCACGATAGAACACAATTACCAGACTGTTTACAATACAAGGATCACTAACCTGAATCAAAGGCAGCAGTCTGGGAGAATGGAGAATCTACCTCATTACCCTCTTCCTGCCTGTTGTACTGTTTTCCAGGATGGTATTGAACTTCCAGGGAAACCCTCTGGGGAAGAAAACCCTGAATTCTGTTCTTGCTGGATCAGTGCCCTCCTATGTACTGGGTCTGGAGGAGGATGTCTTGCCAGGTAGAAATGAGTGATCTCTTCTTAATGGCACTGTCAATGTAAAGAAGAGGGTTAGAAAAGGAATTGAATGGGTGTAGTTGGCGTTAGATTAATGAAAGGCTGATTACCCTTTGTGTGACGCCCACGAGAGGAAAAGCTGAATGGTAATAGAGGCTGGCGTCTTGATGAACGTCAATGTAACGCTTAGGTAATGTCGCAGAATCTAGTTCAGCAAGGGCAGTAAGGGAGTAGATTCTTACCTGTAACTCCATTTCTCCAGCTTCGGTATCTTTCATGGATTCACATGCTGTGAATATTTCCCGTCGTCAGGCTGGGAACCTCGGTCATTTTAACTTTGCGTTTTCCTATGGAAATCTTCAACACTTCAGTGTCCTATCAACGTCCTTTTTGGGTGCTTTAGACCCCACCAATAGGACATAGGGTATAAATAGCGCCGGCTATGCGGCTTCCGTTCAGATTTTAACCTCCAAATTAGAGGAAACCCAAATCAGGTCTGCCTGCGGGGGGGCCGGCGGGCGCATGTGAATCCATGAAAGATACCAACGCTGGAGCAATGGAGTTACAGGTAAGAAACTACGCCCTTCTCCAGCATTGGATCTTTCATGGATTTACATGCTGTGAATAGATTACATAGCAGTACCAATCATGCATGGCTGAGTGTAAAGGCAAACCAATACAGAAACAGAATCACATACATGAGACAAAGAAACCCATCCAGTGATCAAGTTCAAAACAAATACCCCAAAGCTGCAGGGCTTATCTTATTGAAACAGGCGTTGCAGGACCGCCCATTGCACCTGCACCATGCTGCTGCTCCAGACAGTAATGACGGGTAAAGGTATGTGGCACTGCACAGGAGGCCGCCAGGCAAATGTCCGCCGGCGAAATCCCTGACCATAATGCCGCTGACGAAGCCGTAGACATCGTTGAGTGTGCCCTCAGTCTTTCCTTAAGGCTTTCCAGCACGAAATAGCAGAGGACACCCAACGAGAAAGACCTTGTTTGGAGATTGCCCGTCCTTTGACGGACGGCCCATAAGCCACAAACAGCTGTTTAGATTGTCTGAAATCTTGAGTACGATTCAAATAAAACTTCAATGCCCTCCTCACATCCAGCGAATGCAAAGCCCGTTCTGCAGGCATGGAGGCTGAAGCAAAAAACGAGGACAGCACAATTGAAGAGAGTTTGTGAAATGCAGTTGGCACTTTTGGGATAAAGTGCGGATTAGTAGCCAACACCACCTTGTCCTTCATGAACCGCAAGTATGGAGGGTCCACAACCAATGCCTGCAAATCAGACATCCTTCTGGCCGAAGAAATGGCCACCAGAAAAGCCACCTTCCATGACAAACTGCAAAGGAGTCGTCGACATCGGTTCCCACGGTGGTCTCATCAAACCCGACAGAACCACATTAAGGCTCCACACCGGCGGAAACTTCTTGACTGGAGGAAAAGTACAGAGCAACCCCTTAAAGAAATGCTTGATTAGACGATCCCTTAAGAGAGGAGCCTGTTAGGCAGAATCCCGTGCAGTGCCCTTAGGGACCACTACACACAATTAAGACTACAGGTGGCATTACAAGTTTTACCTTTTGTACAAGCCCGTACTACTATGTTAGAGTGGTAGCAGTAGCGGAGCAGCCAGGCTTATCTCAAGAGTATATGAGCAGTAGCAGAGATTACAAAAAGGGACACAATTACTGTGGCTCAAGCAAACACTGACTCGAGGTTTCAGGTAAAAAATATAAGTATATTTATTTTTAAACCATTTGTTATTAACACAACACTTCTATTAAATTTAAAACCACACGTTAAATACACTACAACTGACCAATTCACTTTGTACGTTATACATCAAGGTAAGTACCCTGTGTTTGAGAGAACCGGTGTTACGAAACAATACACGTTACCGTGAATACGATTGCGATCACTTTTTGACAGTTCGGTCTACTAAATAAACGCATATCCCTGGCAAGAAATGCTACCGGGGCATAAACACACTTAGCACCTGAGATACCCAGAGAGTGTTGGGGGCAAAAATCATAGACAATATGTTAGGTAGGCAAACAGAATCGAAGAACACTAATAGGCAGAAATACAAGAGTCAAGAGGCCGGAGCCAGTGTCAAGTGGAACCGGGTTCCTGTGTCGAGGATCACACATCGGATAGTTTGCGATTCAAAGTTGCCAAAAGTACTTTAGATATTGTCAAATGTTCGGAAGAAAAAGTTATAAGAAGGAGGGAAAAATAAGGAAAAGCCTTATAAGCGAGAAATAGCAGCAACAATGAATAAAAGGTGCGCTCCTTAAAAAGAGGAGAGGCTCTTCAGGTGGCTATCCAGACCACTACAGCAGTGTGCAGCGATTTCGACCACGAAGGCGACCTCTGGCTGAAGAAGAGGAGCTGGTTATCCCCACCAGGCTCAAGGGAAGAAGACTCCGGACTGGATCTCCTCTTAGTTGTTGAAGGGTAGATAGCTCAGGACTGCAGCAGGGCTTCACCTGTATGGGATAGTTGCAGCAGTTGACCTCTCCTCCGCTTCTCTTCGGTTCCTTGTAGTTCCAGTGGCGACTCTCTGACTTCCAGCCCAAGAGACCTGCCTTTTATGCGAAAATCCCCCATTCACACAGTCTAGCTGTCAATCACAAAGCAGGGAGGTTGTCCAGCCTGGACAACCACCTCAGCCAATCATGAACAAGTGCGACTTGGGTTTCCTAGGAAACCCTGTGCAGGGGGTGACTTCACCCCTCCCTCACATTAAGCCCACCTAGACACCCAGGTGCCTTGAGGAGTGCTTCTTGGCAGAAGCCTGCCAAAAGACAGTGAACAAAAAAGGCAAACCTGGTTTGCCGCGCAAAGTAAAACACAAGAAGGATTTTAACAAAAAGAAATGGCGAATAAACCGCACCGGAGACAAAAGAAAACGTATTTGGTCAAGCGGGTTTAAGTTCGCGGCTAACACAATAGCCTACAATATTACCACGGTTATATAAAATAACCACGGTAGAAAATTAGGGTAGATACCACTGCCACCAGCCATGTCTAAATGTTAAAAAGAGCGAAACAATGCTCTACGAGGTACAGATAAAAAGGGCTAAGAGTTAATCCTTCCAGTACTCCATGTAACATGGGGTGTACTGGATCTGTGGTTAATTTGACTAAGTAAAGTTAATGGTAACTTTACCCTTTTCTGGGGGACAGTAGTCAGCCTCAGAAATGGAGTCGGTGCGAAGTCTGAACGACAACCCTGTGTCACTGCACGGACGTTGCTGTTTGACACACAAAAGATGGGGGCTACTGAAGTACAGAGCCCACCATCACAAAAACATGTAAAACAGGTAGCAAAACACAAGTAAGAGTGATGAAAAGCTCACACTCTTACCAAGTGGAAAGAAAGAACTCCAGAGATCCAGCAAAGCTGCTGAGGGACTCACTAGGTAAGGGAAATTAGCCATGAAATGAGAATTTCCCTAACAGAGCCGCATGTCGCCTCCTAGTAAATCTCGAAATCGCTCCAAGTGTGCCTTTATGGATGATAGCGCCAGGCCCCTTTTCGCCAACAGCAACAGGTAGGGAAGAACTTGCTCAGGTGAAATGTTCAAAGGGTCCACCCCCGGATGACCCTTACACCATACACAAAACCTTTTCCATTTACACACATAGGAGACATTAGTGGACGGTGCTCTTGCCGCTCCAAAATTCGCCGACAGTCTCAGGAGCCAAGCCGTCAGGCTGAGAGATCCCGGATTGTGGTGCCACACAGTGCCCTTGTGTCCTGAGACAGAAGGTCCGGCGTCGTTTCCAACCGAATCGGCTCCGCTACGGACAGATGAAGGAGATCTGAGAACCACGGCTGCCTGGCCTAGAATGGAGCCACCAGAATCACACAGCATGGTTATCTCCGAATCCACTGGAGGGTCCGTCGAATGAGCGGAAATGGAGAAAATGCATAAGCGAACCAGCCTGTCCACGGGAACGAGAATGCATCCCCTAGAGACTCGGGGTGAGACCACCTGCTGGCAAACTCCCCGCACTGTTTGTTCTCCCTTGTTGCGAAGAGATCCAACGGAGGATGGCCCCATTTCTGGAAGATCATGGACACCTGTTGCTCCTTCAGCTACCATATGTGGAGCTGGCCGACAACCCTGCTGAGCGCGTCTGCCTGCACATTCAACACTCCCGGCAGATGAAACGCCACAATACCAATGTCGTGCGACAGAGCCCAATGCCAAAGATCCTGCGCTTCTTTCGACAGTACCCTGGAATGCACGCCCCCCTGTTTCCTGAGATAAAACATTGTGGTGGTATCGTCTGTCAACACCCTCACCACCGAACTGTGTATGCGCGGCAGAAACGATTTCAGGGCCCAATGTACCGCTCTCAACTCGAGCACATTTATCTGGTACCGAGACTCCACCTGATACCACAGGCCTTGAACCTTTGAGCTGCCGAGATGCGCCCCCACCATCCTGTCTGAGAGGCATCTGCCACAATCGTGAATTGGCACTCCGGTTCCAGCAACGGCATGCGCCGAACCAGATTTTCTGAGCACTGCCACCAGCGAAGTGTCCACCAGACTGCTGTTGGTCACCAACTTGTCGGACCACGAGCCGTGACTCTGAGCCCACCGGTCCGCGAGGAACTCCTGCACCGGCCTCATGAAGAGACGACAGTTCGGTACCAGCGGAATGCATGACGCCATGGCCCCCAACAGTGACATGTAGGTCCGGACCGACGCCTTTGCACCAGTTTTCCACTCCGCTTTGCCGGAGCTTCATCAGGCTCTCGCCTGAAGGCTTAACAATCCCCAGATGAGTCTGAAAATCTGCCCCCACAAACAGCAAGTCTTTGGAAGGCAACAGAAAGGACTTCTCGAAGTTTACGGCGAAGCCCCGCCGTTGTAACAGCTGCATGGTAGCGCTGAGACTTTTCTGCACTTCCCCTGGCGACGAAACCCGCACCAGCCAGTCATCCAGGTACGGGAATATGTGATGCCCCTCCCGTCGGAGCCACGCCACCTAACATTTTGTATACGTCCTGGGAGACGACTTTAAACCAAACAGGAGTACCCGAAACTGGTAATGATATTCTCCTACGACAAACCGCAGATACTTGCGATGCCGTCGACGCATGGGAATGTGGAGGTATGCATCCTGTAAGTCCAACGACGCCAGAAACTCATCCAGCTGCACTGATCGAATTACTTCCTGAAGAGTGAGCATCTTAAACTTCAGGCGTTGCAGAGTCTTGTTCAACGCCCGAAGATCCAGAATGGGCTGCCACTTGCCGTTGGGTTTCTTCACGACAAAATAGCAGGAATAAACCCCTTGACCTTTCTCGGCCACCGGAACCAATTCAACCTCCTATACCCCTGGGCGGAATGCCCAGATCGACCGTAACCTTGGTCCCTGGTGGAAGTAAACAGGGAATTTCCCGAAGCCCCTCGGAACGGACGAAAGGAGCGCCCACTCTGCAAAGCTCCCAACGACTTAGCAGTCTCAATGTCCTCCTTCATTCCTTTGAGGGCCTCATCAATTTTCTCTCCAAACAACTGATCCCCCTCACAATGCATGTCCAGAACCTTATAATGCACCTCAGGGCGAAAGTCTGTGCACTTAATCCAGGCTTGGCGACGCAGCACAACGCCGTTGTTAATCTGCTTAAAGTCGGATTCCGCTAGGTCCACTGCAATATTAATACTGTGATTGGAAGCTTCCTCCCCCTCACTCACCAAAAGCATGGTGGACTTGCGGTGCTCCTCCGTCAGATGTTCCAAAATAGGTGCCAGCCGATGCCACATCTCACGATCATAGCGCGCCATGATCGCTAGGGAATTGGCCGCTTTCACCGTCGTCGCCCCAACAGTCAAAACCTTCTTCCTGAAGGCATCCTGTCTCCTGGCGTCACTGTCCGGAGGGGTAACACATTTGTGCTGACTCCGAGCTTTACGACTGGCCGCCGCTGATACCACAGACTCAGGAGTGGGTTGCGATACTAAGCACTTTGGAGTAGAGTCCAGGGCCTTAAACTTCTTCTCCAGCCTCCCTTTGACAGCTGGTTCTGAGAAGGGATGTTGCAACGTGCGCAGGTCCTCCTGCCACACGTGGTCCAGGACAGGCAAGGAGAATGTGATATGATATGGCATTTATAATAGCCGGTCAAGTGGCACAGCGAGTAGTGCGCCCGCTTTGACACCCGTGCAGAGCCTGTTAACGCAGGTTCGAATCCCGGCGGGGCCAAACTCAGCCTTTCATCCTTCCGAGGTCGATAAATGAGCACCACACACCGTGGGTAATAATAAGCAGCGCTCAGATACCTGAGGGTTTGTAGCGCTATATAAAAGCCTAATTATTATTTATTATTATAACGTGCCTATAAACAAGTGTTTCAAGGAAATACAGCTTTCCGTCTCTTGCACATGTGGTCGAACATGAAGCACTCCTTACGCTCTTCCTGAGGAGTCAAACCAAATTCCACACACGCCTTAGCCATCATGGCATGGAACGCCCAACATCATTGGGAGGGGATGGTTGCGCTGGACTACGTGGCTGTTCCACCACCCTGTCCGAATCCCACGTCGCGTCCCTCGTCGGACTCACGAGGCACACTGTCAGTCTCCGACAGCAGCTTACCCTCCTCAGGGTAGGAACGTGGACGATCTTCACTCACCGACAGAGGCCCCGGCAACCCCACCGTAGATGACAAACGCGGAGGAACACCAGCCGCGTCCATGACAGGCCCCACCGAAACCACAGGCAGAGGGGGTAACCTCGAATCCAGCTGGCCCAATAAGTATTGCCATGTGGACAGAACTTGTGGACAGAACCTGGAGCGACAACATAGCCTGCGGGTTCACCAGCGGGTAACTAGCCGGGCCAGCCCCCGATGTCGAAGGTCCAACACACTGCAGCCCCAAGGCCGAAGGTCGCAACACCGGCTCCCGGTCGTCATCCACCTCCGAGGACACCGAAAAAAGCAGCCATCTCTTGATGTAGAATGGCGTCCAGCATCAGCGAGTCAAAGGCAGAAGCCTGCCACGTGTCACTCGTCGGCACCAATTCTTCCGTATCCATCCTTGACGACGAGAAAAGCATCGGGCCTTTATCAAACCCCGTCATCGCTGGAGCCGATGACACAACTGTCAACGACGGCACTGTAGATGGCAGAGTAACCGTCAACGACGCAACTCCCGTCGACGAGGACGTCGTTGTAACCGCCACCTGCGGTGCAGATTTCCCAGGCGAATTAGCCTGCTTAGCAATGCTGGACCGGTGCTTAGAGGAATCCTGGCTAGAGGACGACCTGTGATGGTCCCCTGAAGAGGAGCGCTTCAACGACAAGTCTTTCTTGGCCTTTTCCTGAGACGCCCCTTTGCCGGAGCTCGATTTCTTGGGCCTACCTCCAGACCCCCAGGAATGGTCCGACCGACCATGTTTGGACGAAGCAGCCCCCTTCAACAGGTGCTTACTCGAAGAGACTCCACCACTCTTCCCGACCTCTGACCCAGGAGCAGGGCGAGAATTCTTTGCCAGAGGCTCAGCCGACGCCGCCCCGCGATGATCCGCCACCTGTACAGGCCGCTCAGAGGTCAAGCTCCTCACCGACCCAGTCTCGGAAGCGGCACAGGTGACATCATTAAGCCAACAAACCAACTGCCGATTGCGGTCCTTAGAAACCTCTACAAATCTCGCAAGAGTCGGCAGAGTGATGAGGGTAAAGGCAGTAGATGCAGTCCATATGCCCGTCCCCTTTATACACTTTCTTCAGCCCACAATTCACACAGGGCCGGAACAGAGACTTCTTCGGACCAGAAGACATTGCAAAACACAGTAGCACAAGCACGTGCCAAAAAACCACAATGAACACGAGGTGATTCCAACACTTTGGAGACGGTTGAAATCTGAAGGGAAGCCGCGGAGGCAGGGCTATTTATACCCTACTTCCTATTGGTGGGGTCTAAAGCACGCGAAAAGGATGTTGATAGGACACTGAAGTGTCAAAGTTTTCCATAGGAAAACGCCAAGTTAAAATGACCGAGGTTCCCAGCCTGACGACAGGGAATATTCATAGCATGTGAATCCATGAAAGATCCAATGCTGGAGAATGTTAGAAAGTCCATGAGTGATTTACTGAAGAAGGTAAAGAGAAGAAAAGAACAGAGGCCAAACCTACCGGGATCTATTCTCTGAAGTCGCGCAAGTGGCGCTGCTGCCGTGACAGTGTAGGAGAGTCTGCGAACTTCCGGGTTTACATAAAGCAAAACTCACTGCCGTGGGAACAACGACGAGTTGGTGAGCTTCTGCAGGGGGAGGAGCAATGTTAGACAGGGCGATTGTGAGGGAGAAGGAATAAACTGATGGAAGGGCGAATACTGGAATGGGAATGTACCGATTGTGACATCTGTGAGAATGCTGTAATGTGATCAGGACTGGAGCGGGAAGCGGGTAACTCGCGGTTGGTGGCAGAGATTGCTAGGGACAGAGATGATAGAAAAACAAGTTACTTCTTACCTGGTAACGTTCTTTCGATGGGATGTTCCTCTGACGTATTCCTTATCTTTGATAATTCCCTTTTGTAGCATAAGATAAGTCCTGCATGAATTGGTTATTGACCTTGAAGGAGCGTAAGCTGCAACCACAAAGTAAGTATTACTGCGGGGATGGATGGGAGGGGCGATAAGGAATACGTCGGAGGAACATCCCATCGAAAGAACGTTACCAGGTAAGAAGTAATTTGTTCTTCTTAGGGATTGTGTCCTCCGACGTATTCCTTATGTTTAATGGAATCCCATAGCAGTGGTGTATAATTGGAGGTGGGAGTAAAAAGGCCATGTTTCCCTTTAGGAATGAACAGAATGTAATACGGCTTTGCCAAACCTAGTCTCCTGACTAGAGGAGGAATCCAGGTTGTAAAATCTTGTGAAGGTATGTGCGGACGACCATGTGGCAGCCACACATATGTCTCGAACCGGAACCTCTCTCTGGAGGGCCGAAGAGGCTGCGATACCCCTGGTTGAATGAGCCCTAAGATTTTGAGGAGGCTCTTTCCCTGCTAGTTTGTAACATTCCAGAATGGCTAAAATAATCCATCTGGAAATGGTCTGTTTTGTTATCGGTAGTCCCAATTTGTGCCCTGAGTAACCTACGAACAGTTGGTCTGCCGGCCTAATCCTAGCAAGTCTGCTGATGTAAAAGCTTAAAGCCCGCCTTGGGTCCAGCCTATGTAGCCTTTCTTCCTCTTTCCCCGGATGGGGAGGAGGAAAGAATGAAGGTAAGGTAATTTTCTGAGTGACGTGGAATTCAGAAACCACCTTTGGGAGGAAATTAGGCTTCACCTGTAGGACAACTTTGTCTTTATGAAAAATTGTATGAGGGGGTTTACAAGATAGAACTTGTAATTCGCTCACCCTTCTAGCAGATGTTAGTGCCACTAATAAGTTTTAAGGGTGAGAAATCTTAGTGAACAAGAGTGGAGTGGTTCGAAAGGAGTACCCATCAGGAAATTTAAGACTAAATTTAAGTCCCATAAGGGAACTGGGCTCTCACCCCAGGACCTGGCCAACCCTGAAACTGGGCTACTTCACCTACATTCCTGAACAACCACAAGACTGCTACACCTCCTACCACCTGCCCACGCCTACAACAACGCAGGTGTCCAGGCTGCCACCCTGGAACCCCAGCAGGCCTCTAGACTGCCACTCTAGAGAACCGAGACCTTAAAGCCTCCAAAAAGACAATCACAACCTCACTCCAACAGGGATTCACAAAGTGGAAACATACAACATCACTGAGATCACAAACACCCATGGTCTTAATACCATACTCATTACACCAGACCAGGATGTACAAGCCTTCCAAACACATTGGGAGCGGTGGCCACGCACTCCCGATGCCAACATCAATGACTGGTAAAAACTAAACGGTCTTATAGCAAGGAAAACATCCTAACCCAAAACAAGCTGTTGAACCCATGGATACAACAAAATCCACAATAAATACCACAAGTAACATAGAAAACAATTTACTCATCATCTCAGGACTTACCACACTCAATACCGACGGGTCATTACCAGGCGTCCCCAGCTACCCCTTTACCACCAGCTACCTACTGTCCAATGTGATGGGAAGGATAAAAAAATCCCTAGAGGAGGCGCTACCTCCCTCACAGAACAACCTCATCGCTGTTCAACCTTTACCAGAATCAGGTAACCCCTATAACCAGACCAATCCCCTCACATGAAATTAGAAAATCCTAACATCCTTAATTGAAAGAGTCGAGGCGCTACCTCACTCTAGAACAATCGCATGATTGTTCAACTTTTACCACGACAAAACCAAATCAAAACAATGTAAGGAAAACTATATACCTCACTGACATTACCCAAACAATTCAAACCATGCATTTCACACTGCAACACTTCCATGCTGAATGTGAGTTCACCCAATACCCAACACTCACTGACTCTCTCCAACCTATCTGAGTCAGATTCATCATGACATACATTCCAAAATCATAGAATGCTGCAACCATATGCTGTAAACAATACATAAACCGCATTAAAAGCATTTGCGTTGTGCACATTTGAATACAAAACCATGTTGCTCATAGTAAGTAAAATCCCCAAAACTAACACTGTTATGAACTAAAACGTCCATAGCCATTTGCAGGCTCTTAAGCGAACCTATGAGTCCATAGCCGTTTACACAGGCTCTACTGACATGTGCAATATAGCTGAAAATCCTCAAAACGATTAAAGCTATCACACTCATACACATACCACCCATCTTACACTAACAGCAACGATTTATGTACATTAGTGTCCATGTGCCATGGTGCTTGGCACTCGAAACATGGAATTCCTCAAAAGAATTATGCTAAATACCCTTCAATACAACATATTTACCACACTATATTGTCACCGTTTCACTTACCCATTTACATAACAGAACAGCGCTGTTTAAGATGCATTTATATCTTCTATAAACAAAACTCATTTGCATCCTCGCAGTGCCCCCATTCTACAGATTCACATCGCACCAAGGAACTCACCATCCTGCACATGAAAAATGCTCTGTCAGTTTTAAATAGGTATATTAAAGTTCCAGACTACCCAACATTATGGCTGTTACTCTCTGCACAAGCCTATACCCCACCATACTGTCATGACCTAAAAATGTCACCTTCTTTGTTGGCTGCTACCTGTCGGCTCACTAACTGAGACGGAGCGGCATGCCAGCATCACAATCTGCCGAAAATGTCTCTTTTGCCAAGCAGAGACCACAGCATTTGGCACCTAAACCATGTCTCTTGGATCCGATTCGTATCATAGGCTTCCCATGTTCTAAGCATTGTTCATTCCTGCCTTAATATAGATGCACACATATTTTGCTTCCTTCCTTCTAAGACACATGTCTTGCCAAACGTCAGATTCCTTAAAGTACTTTCCCTTTTACATCCTCAGGGCAAACAGCACTTATAATACGAAGCTCTAACAATAGCACACTCCAAAGAACATTCTACGCTTCACCATCTCCCCCTGCTGCATGTGTGACATCATCAGTCACTACTGCTCAGCAGGGCTATGCAGAGCTCCATAGGCCAACGGTTGTTCACTTCCCAGGAGACCACGCCACGAAAGGCTCATAAATCACCAGAGTTTCAGACAGCCAAAAACATGATGTGCACGATAAGCACAGTACAGTGCTGCCAGGCTCCCATAACTTCAAAGCCTGCAATCATCTTGTGAGAAGGACACCGTTTAAAACAACAGCTCCCCATTGCTATGAGTGCACATGACATGGGAGTGACGTGTAGTCAGGCAAACAGTTCTCCTTGTTCATGTCAAATTCACATCCATTTCCCAAAAGCAGAGCAGCGTCTCTTTTTTTCTATTGCCATTCTAACTTAAAAAAAAAAAACGTAGAGTAGCATCACATTCCTCCCAGTGGGCTAGCTCTTCATTACATCTCATGGAAGACCAGGGTACAGCGTTTGCTTTCAACATCAATTTCCAAGTATTGCCAATATTATCTTTCACCTGCTGGTCCAGCGCCATCTCCAGCCCCCGTGGCAGAGCTCTGCCTCCTACTTAGGAGCTGCCCATCCAAAAAGGGGCCTCTTTCTTGAACTTCCCCTGAACCCTGGGACGCAGTCCTCCTTCCTGCTCCTGGAGCTGATCCCTCTGCAATGGGGCCCAATTCCTGTTCCTGCGCTCTGGGGAGCCATGTCAGGATTTATTATGTCTTCATGTGGATATGTAACTAAGATTTCTTCAGGTAAGTTTATTTCCAAGTTCGTAGTTACATATCCACATGAAGATATAAAGGACATAAGCTGTGACAACACCGGCTCCCATCACCCAGGGCCAGCCAGCTGTAACAGCCTCTACACAGAACACTCACTCAGAATATTCCATCATCCACACATAAACATTCCACATGACATCTCAAGCTACCTCACCTCAGACAGGCACAATACAACACACCTCCCTCCTTTACTAAACCATACATGCACAGAACAAGTCGCATACCAGAACACCACAACTACCACCTTCCAAAAGATACGCACACGTAACACTCAACTGGCAGACAGACACTTCCACGGCCAAACCCAACCATCAAAACATCACACCCTGACAAACTACATTCCATGAACCAATAACAAAAATACTGTCATCCATTTGCCTGTTCCTGCCACAAACAAGCAACTGGGCTCTCACCCCAGGACCTGGACAACCCTCAAACTGTGCTACTTCACCTACATTCCTGAACAACCACAAGACTGCTACACCTCCTACCGGACATAAGCTGTGAGAACACCGGCTCCCATCACACAGGGCCAGCCAGCTGTAACCGCCTCGACACAGAACACTCACTCAGAATATTCCATCATCCACACAAACATTCCACATGACATCTCAAGCTACCTCTCCTCAGACAGGCACAATACAACAGATCGCTCTCAGCTCCAATAGGTTCATGTGTAGTCTGGACTCCGATGGAGACCAACGACCGCTGATGGTCAAGTCGTTGGCATGGGCTCCCCACCCCGTGAGTGAGGCGTCCGTGACTACTGTTATCTCCGGCCATGGTTGCCAAAACAGTTCTCCTTTCAAAATGTTCTCTCGATAAGCCCACCATTGAAGGTCTTGGGCTACCTTGTCCGGAATCCGAAGGAGATCTGTCATTTTTCCTGAGAACTGCGACCACTGGGTTCTTAGTGCCCACTGGAGAGATCTCATTCTCAGGCGAGCCTTTGGAACAAGGAAGATGCAGGATGCCATGAGGCCTTGCAAACTCAGAAAGTCGAAGGCTGGGAGATGTTGGGCATTTTGAAACTTTGTGACCATCTGCAGAATATCTTGAGCCCTCACCTCTGGTGGCGAGGCTTTTCCCAGAGAAGTGTCCCGGACCGCTCCGATGAACTGGAGTCTCTGTGATGGGATCATCTGTGACTTCTTTAAATTGAGGGAGAAGCCCAGTTTGTGAAGGAAGTGGCAGACATAATCTAGCTGGATCTGAGCTTGTTCCGCAGATCCAGCCCTGATCAGCCAATCATCCAGGTAGGGGTAGACGTGAATTCCTCCCCTCCTTACATTTGCAGCCACTTCCGACATGAACTTGGTGAAGGCCCTCGGGGCGGAGGTCAGCCCAAATGGCAGAACTCGAAATTGATGAGAGCCGCCAATTGCGAACCTCAGGTATTTCCTGCGTTTGAGATGGATTGGCACATGGAAATAAGCATCCTGGAGGTCCAGAGATACCAGCCAGTCCTCGAGCTGGAGGGCCTGAAGGATCTGACAGAGAGTTACCATCTTGAACTTGTCCTTCCTGAGGAACTTGTTCAATTCTCGTAAATCCAAGATAGGTCTCAGTCCTCTGTCTTTCTTCGGTATGAGAAAGAAGGGGGAGTACCAGCCCTTGTTCCTCTCCGCTACAAGTACCGGTTCTATGGCACCTTTCTCTAGCAGGTCTACAATTTCCTGCAAGAGGAGCGGATCTGGAACTTTCAGAGAGCTGTTCCCCGGGGGTTGACTCTGAGGGATGAGTAGAAAAGGGAGGCAGTAACCTTGGGCAACTGTCTCCAATGCCCAATCATCTGACGTATTAGCCTGCCATTCCGTCAGATGTTGAGTTAACCTGCCCCCTACTGGTGTCTTGTGAGGAGAGTCCTCAGGAATGCGGAATGGAAGCGAAAGGACTTACCTCTCCAAGAGGTTCCCGAGGGGCGATATGGTGTCTGACGGATTGCAGCTCCCAGGGATTTTGCTGCTGCCTTTGATGTTTGTAGCTTTTCTAAACTGTCATCCGCCTTCTTACCAAACAAAGAAGAGCCGTCAAAGGGCATATTCAAGAGTCTGCTTTGCTCATCTGGAGCAAAACCAGACTTTCGCAACCAAGCAAATCTCAGGGTTGTTGTACTTGCCGCCATGGCCCTGCTGATGCTGTCAGCAGAATCGATGCCAGTTTGAAGGGATTCGCACATTGCATCTTTACCATCCTTAATGATGTTTAGAAACGCTTCCCTTTATTCTCCCTACGGGAGGCAGTCAGTCGCTGATGAAGCACACTCCCAAAGTGTGTGGCTGAACCTTGCGAGCGTACAAGTAGCATTGATGGATTTCAACGCCAAGCTACATGCAGAAAATACTCTTTTGGCCATAGAGTCATATCTCTTGTCATCCCTGTCCTGTGGAACAGTAGGGTAAGCCGATTTACTACCTGATGAAGTTGCTGCCTGAACAACCAGACTCTCCGGAGTTGAGTGTCTGGATAAATATTCAGGGTAAGCAGTGAACACCCTATATTTGGCTGATAATTTTTTGTTAACCGCCGGGATAACCTCAGGGGTTTCCCAGTTTGCCAATATTTTCCTTTGTAATGCCGCATGAAATGGCACCACAGGATCCTCCTGTGGACCTTTAACCAAAATGTCTGTGAGGTCGTCTTGCTGAAAAGCAAGTGATGGTGTAGACCACCCCATAAACTCTATTATCCTTGCCATCAAGGTTATAAAAGGGTTTTCAGTATGTTCCCCTGGGTCTGGTTTGGCAAATTCCACTTCTGGGGAAGTGTCCAATCCACTTGCTTCATGTAAGGATTCTTGGAGGTCTTTTAACCTACCTTCCTCAGAGGTAAATTCCTCTGGTACAGGAGTTGCAGATCCCTGCAACTCAAAAGGTCTTTCCTGATCGGAATTCTCCCCTTCTTCATAAATAGATGATAAGACTCTGGAATGATCAGATCTTGGAAATGGTATAAATCCCATTTCCAGAGCAGAAGGGGCCAAATTCGTCCTAATTGGCTGAGAAAACGTCGACGTCGTCGACACGAACGTTAAAAGCTTCGAAGCCATCGAAAAAGGCGTCGAGAAAGTTGGTAGAGGCCTCGAGGAACTCGAGAGTATCAGAATTCTACTCGAGGTTGTCAATGACATTCTCGTGATCGAGGCTCTGGGTATGGCCATTGGCTGTGAGGTGGCCGTGGGTTTGTCCTTTCTCGACGTCGAAGACGGCGTCGAATCGACTGACCTGTGCGTCGAAGAACCGTTCGATAATGGCATTGAAGACGCAGATCTATGCGTCGAAGGGACTTTCGACGATGGCATCGAAGACACAACCTTGCCTTTGCTCGAGGGTTCGTGGCGCTCTCGAGTGGCTTCTTTCGCCGGGTGCTGCGACTTGCAGCGTTTTGATTTTTCGGGTCTTCACCCAGGGTATCAACCTCAGCAGTATTCGAGGGGGTCGAGGCCGCTTTCTCGAAGACACTAAGCATCATTTTCCTGAATTCCTCCCACTCAGCCTGAGAGCTATGTTTTGGGGGGCAGGAGACCCTTTTCGGGGAAACAGAAGAAGAAGACGAGTCTTCGACGTCTCTTTTTTGAATGCTTATATCTCGAAGAGTGATGGGAACTGCTTCGAGACCTAGAACGAGAATGTCTTTTGTGATGGCGAGGAGACGAATGTCTCGTCTGCGCCGAGGAAACTTCTGAAGAAGTTTTAACTGCCTTACCTCTCTCGAGCTTCCCCTTACGCTCCTTCAAGGCTTTCGCCGTCATGGACATGCAGTCCTCGTACTCCGAACAATGGTGCTCGACTCCCAGGCACCACAAACAGATCCTGTGAGGATCCGTCAACGACATTTTCTTTCCACAGTCTTGACATTTTTTGAAGCCGGCCCGTGGAGTCGTCGGTTCGGATGAGGAAGCCATCGAGTACGAGTCAGTATTCTCGAGGAATAATGAAGTATATTTGACTGAAGAACTGAGCAACGATATTCCGAGGCACCACGAAGCGCAGAAACACGGAACTGAGCAATGGACGCTGCGTGTGGCTATTTATGGGCATGGTGACGTCGGCGCCGATATGGTGGCTGTCGAGGGACACCAACTCGACGGACGTCGATGCGCAGCGCCCACTACTGAGAAAAATGTTTCCGAGGCCAGCAAGCTGGAAACGAATTAGCAAAGATAAGGAATACGTCGGAGGACACAATCCCTTCAAAAGGTAGATTACACAGAATTCTTTCACAAGGGCTAGTAGTAGAATCTAAGAGATAAGCGAACTCACGGAGCGTGGCTAGAAGAAGAGTAGCAACATAATGTTGCATTGTTCAAAATTCCAGATAACCCTTCCCTAACAACCGAGGCGGAGTCAGCCTCTGGGAAGAGTAGTGGAAGGCTGGAACACTGCTCTGTCTTCGGACCGCCATCTTGGGGAGCCAAAGCTGGCTGATCCAATCTGCTTCCACCGGTGCCACATGGACCATCTGCGCCAGCAGGGCATGACAGAAATGCACACACGCATAACAGCAACACCCAATTTTTCCAAATTTGTACTCGGGTCCCTCCGGGGGCATTCAACCAACAGCGTGAGGGGACCTTAATTCTGATGAAAGGCGCTATACAAATGAATGAAATCACCACTGGACCTGCTAGGTACATATAGGGCACCACTCCGGTGGAAACTGGCCTCAGGCATGGCTACCCACACACACCAGAATACAGCAAGCATTGACATAATGTGGTTGTGTTGGTCACATAATTTTCTGCCTACTTACACCAGACTATGCCTCAACACTTTTGACATCAGTATTCAGCGAAGACCTATGGCCAATTCGGGCACGCTGAACACATAGCGAGTCTCTGGCACTCACACAATCTCCTGGCTCCTCTCCTCAGCACCCATCCAGATGCCGGACCTCATTGGTTGATCTCTACCGGAGCCTGGGCAGCCCTACTAAGCCTTTTTTGGCCAAATGCACACATCTATTGTAATTTGTAATCTTACTGCGTGACCTCAAACACTCTGGACCTTGGTCCCTGAGGGCATCCCCACCACAAGCACATTGAGACTATATAACAATGTTAAAATGTGCTATATAAATGACAAGTACAATACAATTAAGTGCTATCTTGGCCATGGCCAAATATGGAATGCTGCCATTAGGGGTGACAATATAATTAGTAGGAGCGCTCCTAATTTGCACAAGGCAAATACCATTGCTACTAACCTGGGGAATGAGCTTTTAACGTCCTTTAACAAGTTATATAGGGATCTAGACCTGGGGATCAAGGCGTCTGCAGTCTCTCAGAGCAACCCTCTATTGTCCTCAGAGGAACAGGCAAAACTGTTCCATAGCGCTCTTCCGGACTTAGATCGAGCACATGCCTACCTAGCTGATTATGAATGTGCCATTACAAAAGTTAAATTGTTCTTGGCATTACTTGCAACAGGAGTCATAAAGCAATTGTTAATATGATTGACCAGTGCGACCCATTTGATTAAGAGGCATGTGCTGCCAAAAGGTTGCCAGAAAAGATCTCTGCCTAGCTGGTCATGGTAAAATGGCAGAACAAGCATTTGTGATTAGAGATAGGCAAGTGTCTTACCGAAAATGGGTTATAACACATTTTTGGAAACAAAATATTGAACTTTGGCAAGAATTAGTTATGTGTGATGGATCCAAGAATACACACACCGTTTGGAACATAGTCAATGGCATTAAACCATGCTACCACGTTGTGCATTACAGGTGGATGACTCCAAAGATGGCTGGAAAAATTATATTAATAGAATGGGTGGACAAAGGCCCTTAGTAGAGACAGATAGCAATGGGTCTAATACTAGATGGCATTATGCACATCAGGTTCAAGAGATCAAAGGTAATATTAAAAATTAAGCTCTCAAGTGCTGTGGGATCAGATGGTCTATGTAATGCTCTTTTAAAGATTGAACCTAAGATGTGGGCTAATTTGCTACACACACTATTCTAAGTTATCAGTTCCCTTCATAAGAGATGGAGAGACAGAATTATTGTGCCAGTACATGAAAGAGGGCAACATATTGACCCCAAGAATTGTAGAATCCTGGCAATGATTGACGCACCAGCGAAGATATTTGCTTGCATCTTGCCCTTGGAAGTAAATTGTTGGGCTGGAGAAAAATCACATTATATCTTAAAATCAAAGAGGTTTTCATAGAAGGGCCAGCACAGTGGATAATATTCTGGCACTTGTAACTGTAGTCGGATCGGCCTGGCAGATCCGTCAACAATCTATGAATGTTGCATTTGTTGACTTTTGATCATCTTTCAACTGTAAAGAGAGCTCTTATGGTAGACGTTACAAGGGTGGAATATACCTGTGAGGTTCTTAAAAATGATCATTGCCCTTCACACCCATACAATGGCTTGATTAAGACTCTCATACTCGGTATGGTGACTGATCCAATACAAACCTATGTTGGACTTTATTTTGCCGACTTATCCACGGCCTTGACCTCTGATAATGTCTATCCTCCAAGACTAGGGAATGCCTCTGTGCAATGGTTGGGCTATACAGATGAGCTTGGATTTATGGACTGTATGCCTAAGGGGCCACAGAAACAACGTAATCATATTTTCTCAACACTGTTGCCAATAAAAATGGACTAAAAATGAATACTCGTAAAACAAAGATAATGGCCTTTAATTCCGGCAACAGGCCCCTAGCCAATACTTTCTTCTGCCAATTGGACAAAAAACCTGTGGATATAGTCACACAATTTGACTATCCAGGCGTAGTAATAGACCATAGATTAAACTGGTCTGCTCAACATGCGAAAAAAACACAGCTGTTAGTGAACCAACAGTTAGGAGCTATTAGATCTCTTGCATTAAAAGACTGGGGATTCTGCATCAATGCAATTATTAAGATTTATACAGCTAAAATAGTCCCTACAATAACATATGGTGCTGAAGTCTGGGCATAAAGCACCCTAAGAGTTTCTTCCGTAAATCGGAAAGTAAATGTCTTAAAATCTTAACTGGACTTCCTCAGAGGTTACTGGTTGAATACTTGTATTCTGAATTTGTAATGTGTAGTAAGTAGTAGCTCCATTCTTACCCCACGCTGCATCAATCTTTATTGGAAGCGTGTTAATTCGGCTAGTGATACCTTAATTTCGAAAATTGCAAATAGACTCACTTGGAATAATTGCCTTAGAAAATCCACTATTGATTGTTTACTAAGAGAAGCTAATGGCTGGTGTCTGGATCTTGCAATTGATAGTACTACTCTAAGGCATATTATGTTTAAAATGCTGATTAAGAGATGAATTTCTAATACAATAACGATCATTTATTGGCAGATTTGGCCAGAAAATTGGTCATTATGTCCAGTATCCCGAATAATACGGTATTATGTGACTATATGAAAATACAATTCAATATAGTAGAATCTCTTGAAGTCACGGGAGCAAGGAAGAAAGTATACAGAGCACTAAGAACATGTAGATTCTCTGGATCCTATCTTGTAGAACTATTAAGCATCTACTGTTGGTGTGTGAAAGTCTCGATTCCATCCGTAAAATGTAAGTGCTAGCCTATGGCAAAACTGAGGTGACAAGTAGCTCCAATGAAGCAATATGGTAACACTTTCTCATGGGTAATGATACTGGCTTGAGCTACCATCTCACTAAATACTGGGGATTATTAAGCATTATCTGGATGAAATTTGTATAGATCAATTATTACTTTTTATGTGAATATTTTTTTTCAAATTTATTTTTTAATGTGCTATTTTCGAATGGCTCTGTTTTTGTGTACCAAAAATCATATTGGCTGTATACTAAATACATTTTTTAAAATGTGGGCCACCACTGTTATACACAGGATGCCGGATTATCTTTTAAACTTACAAGAGGTCCTCTTTCTGATAATCAACGTTTTGCTTAGGTTTTTTCTTCCATTAAGAAATGAATGCAAAGAAAGAAGCACAGTTTAAAAAGTAATAAAAATGAGTTGGTTTCAGTTAATTCTCGTGGTGCATACTGGATGGTTACTAACCAGCCTCTGTCTTTATTATTATACCTTTAGGTCTTACTGCTCCTTCTCAAGGTAAAAACATTGGGTATTGTGACGACGAATCCATGGAATCCTAGGGGACAGGACAAATGAGATCCCACTGGGGTTCACACCCCCTCCCCCCATCTGGGGACAAGGAATGTTCAAGTAGGGATTTCATTCCACCTCCTTTCACTGCAAAGTCCCAAGTGTTTGTTGATATGAGAACCAAACAGGGAAATCTTGTACAGGGCCCCTTTAAAGTGGATGCCTTGGTTTCTGACCTGTATTCATTTCTGCCTATTTGTGAAAACCATAACCAATGGAATCTCAGAATCCATTCCAGGGAAGGACCTAAATACACAGAGTGAAAGAGAAAGTCAATGTGGCCAAAGCGAACAGGATCTCTAACATTGTGACAATGGGACAGAGCAATAGGTAAATGTCCCTATGGTAGCAGCAATTAGAGAATGTTGTGCCAACAAGTATAGCTGAATTTGGTGGATTGGTGAAAGAAACAGAACATCTGTGACTAAGCTCTCAGCTACGTGATGCAGAGCCGAGGGGCTGATGGAGGAGGAACCCCCTATCACCCCCAACACAACTCTGAGTATGGCAGGGACTTGTTACAAGGACATCAGGGTGCTCATGGCCTCTCTAAAAAGATGTGTTCAGTCGTCAGACCTGCAGAGGCAGTAAAGCACATAGCCTCCACCCATACCACAGAGTTGGAAGAGAATAATGAGGGCATGGGGAAGCAGGGCTGTGTGGAAGGTTTGAGCGAGAGTAGACAAGATGCAGCAGCGTGCTGGAGATGACAGAGTGATTTCGAGGTGGTGGGAGTAGACTGGGGGAGAGGTGGACATGTTTGCAGGAGAGAACAAAGAAGGGCTTTGGAGCAGGAAGGAGAAGGAGAAGGGGAAGAACATCAGAGGTAGGTTAAGGACGGAGGGGCCCCATAGTTTGGGGAAAGTGATAACCCAAGGGTTGGAGAGACCTAGAAACAAGAGGTTACGTAGCGCCAGACCTCCAGAGCTTTTCGAGAGAAGGACCCCAGAGGTCAGAGGGAGAGATGCCCAAGAGGTTGGGGAGATAGTTACCTCAGGGAATGGTGAAACGTAACCCCAGCAGATGGGGAGAAAATGAAACCAGAGGCCAAAGAAAGGGAAAATAGTGCAGCATAAGAGAAGGAGAACAGCAGAGAGGTATGCCAGGCAGAGACAGCAGGCAGTTCCTGTAGATACGCCTTACCTCTGTTGGTCCACTGTGGTCTGGAAGATGTACGGGCATGCAGCAGAGCACTGAGGAGGTACTAGAAGAGTGAAAGTGTTATAATTAAGAGAGGAGAAGAAGAAACCCAAGAAGTAAGGCTCTGTGCCAGCAAAGGGAGAAGATTTGGGAATGGCTAGTAGACCCACAGACTGTGTGTTAGTAGTCCCTCCCTCCAACAGCACAGCCACTCTACTAAAAGTGGGATGAAAATCATGAAGATTGCGCTTGGCAACTAACCCGATCTGGGAAGGAGCTGAGAGAGGCCACAGAATCATGCTCCAGCTGGAATCAGTAAAGAAGAGGATGTCTACAAGATCGGTGAGAAGTAGCATTAAGGGCACTTACAAATTCTCACATTATGAGAGGCACCCATCACCTGTAGATTACCTGACCAGAAGAAGAAGAACCAGATATTAAGGGTATTAAATCCAGACATAAAACATTAACAGTCTGTGCTTAGGGCAAAACCATCTGAACATTTGTTTGTCTGTTTTCACACTGAGGGGAAGACATCCTACTATGTATGTGCTTTAGACGAGAACCTTTTTCTTTAGTTGATTACAACTATAACCCCCGTTATGTATCTCCCATGGGTGTTTCATTGATTCCCACTTGCCTTTGTGACACATCACCTCAAGAATGAATGCCCTTAGAAAGGGCCCTATTATGTATCTTAGCCTTTCAATAGCCAATTATGAATGTTCAGTTGTTTGGACATGTCGTTGGTGACCGGAGATCTCCCCTCTACGCACAACACATGTTCAACAGTGCTAGGTACAAGTTTCTCTGTGCCTGGTCTGAAGCAATGAAGATTGTGGTGGCACTACACTGCTTTAATGTTATCAACACCAGAGGAAACCGTGGGAACAGGGAGAATGGAAACACAAAAATCTACTCCCTCCCAGGTAACAAGAGGCTAGCAAAAAAAAAAGTATGAAACAAAAGCTTTTGTGCTTCTTGTTCGTACTTTAAGCAAACAGGTGCTGAGGATACCCCCATTTGGAAAATATCTCTTTCATAATCTCCCCATTCAACACCCTTGTTATTCGGCAGAGTTTATCCCCTTGAACATTCTTAATATCCGCCAGATGGGCTGCTGTCACTGACAATGCACTGTCAATAGTCCAGAAGAAGAGGGTCCTGGCCTCTAAGGAGAGTGTGCACAACTCTACACTGCCCTTTTTGTTTATGTAATTAAATGGGGTGGTTTTGTCTGCCAGCACCTGCACATTTGTTTTCCTGATTGTTGGCACAAACGATTCCAATGCTGGTTCGCTGAAAATTCAGTAAGATGGGCTTTTCAAATGCTCACAAAAGAATAGGCCATACATCTCCTGTAAACGGAGAACACGGACTCCTGAGTGACACTGCAGAGATTGCATCCACACTCTGATGTTTGGAGCCTGAAACATGCTGAACGCTGTGAAGATGTTAATCCTGTAGAAAATTCCAGCCAGACCTCTGAATTAGAGAAGAACTGTGCTTTTGTGATTCAAATGTTCCTCAACTTCTCTGGGTATGTACAAGGGTGCCTCTTTCAATTGGAAGCATCTCAAAGGGTTAAGGAAGGATATCATCAGGTTGAGGGAAAGCTAGAGGGAATGGAGAAACAAACATGTTGTGAGTTCTTCCAGTGCACCTCTAATCTCGCAGTGAAGAGCATGTTGTCTAAGCAGGGACAGAAATGGAGCCTCACTCTCCAAATTTGGCCCAGCACCATCACCTGCGTAAAGACACCCGGTGGCTCAAAGTAAGGACAAAGGGCAGCACTGCAAACTAATAGTAAATGCTCCCCCCAAAAAAATGGAAAATGGAAAAATGGGGCCTGTTGATCTGAAAAAAATAAGCCTATCTTGCAGCTCGAGTGCCCAGAGGATCTAGGTCAGTGCAACATTTTCGATTTGTCGTTCCAGAAGAGCTTGTTGAAGCGGCTCAGGTCCAGAATAACACTGAGCCCCGTCTTATTTGGAGATGATTAAGAAACGGCACTACTAGTATTTATTTCTCGACTTCTGAAGATTCCCACCAGGCTGAGCAATCGCATCTATGAAGAGATGTTACAGAGTCAGCATGGCCAAATGGGGAGGGTTTGGGGACAGCATATGCAGGGGTGTGAGAAAATCTGGAGGATCCAGCTTACTTAAGGTCCCCCCCTTGCTAAAAAACAATAATCACCCCTCCTCAGAGGAATGCAATCAGATGGAACTAGCCAGGTAAAGAGGTTTTGTAGTCCTGGTGCTTGTTAGCCCGGCGAGGAAAGACTTGGACTCGGTTGGCCAATCTACCCCTGGTGGAAGAGGAAGATAGCCTCTGATGCCTGCAAAAGTCTGCCTCCTGCCAGAGGAGGCCTCTCTTTATAGCAGCCCCTG
Source organism: Ambystoma mexicanum (assembly GCF_040938575.1). Taxonomy (NCBI): domain Eukaryota; kingdom Metazoa; phylum Chordata; class Amphibia; order Caudata; family Ambystomatidae; genus Ambystoma; species Ambystoma mexicanum. The sequence continues at coordinate 963,922,352 of NC_090928.1, read as the reverse complement.
CTAGAAGAGGCTTCCAGGCAAAGGGGCTTCATTATGGCCCTACAGGCCTTGACCTTCTACAAACTATTTGTTGTTGAACAGATTGGTTGCATCAAATGTTATGTCCAAGTTCTTGGCCTGCACACCCTGGGAAAAATCTTAGGTAGATATCCAGGAATGCTGATGAAACATGTACTCTGACCCCATGAGCCTCATCATGCAATCTGTGGTGTCCAGCCCCATCTTGTCAAACTACTTAGCCGCCTGCTTCCTGTCACAAACCATTTGATGCAAGGGATCCTACATATCGAGTTGGAGATACCTTTGCTGTCCCACTAGTCACAACCATTAAGATATGGGTAGAACGGGTCAACAAGCAGGTGGCATTGAGGTAATACAGTGTCGACTATTGAGAGGCAAAAACCTTAGAGGCCCCAGATATCCCATTTCTTTAGACCTGTCTAACGGTATGGTCTGGAAAGCCGTAGGCCAGGCATAGGCAGTCGATGTCTGTAACACCAGGTTCTTAGTGATGAGATGCAAGGACAGGAAACCCCAGGTCAGTTGGAGGTAATCAGTGCTTTTGTAAGGCTTTGAGACAGCCAACACAGTGACCTTTGCAGTTTCAGGAACCCCATCATCTGTGAGAACATTGAACTTAAGGTCTAGCCTTGGATACCACAGTCCTTGCCACAAACTCTAGAAAGCAAAAATAAACAGTCCAATATTCTTACACTGATGCAGCACCAATGTCTGAGTCTGGGGAGGGAACCAGAGAGCTTGCATTTCTGACCCTCACTGCAAATACTGCAGAGCCAGGTCAAAAGGATGACCCTCCTCAAGGCTCTGGATCACAACTGATATCTCACTAGTCTTCCTCAGCTAAAGCTGACTCAAGGTAAATTAATAAAGTGTTTCTGTACAATGTATTCCAATGCAGGGCACGTCGCCCCCGGACTGGATATAAATGGCAGGCGCCAGTAGAGGGGTCAGATCCAACAAGATAACTATGCAGGCTGGTACCGTACATGAGACCAAGACTTTTGGGGTGCCGTAAGGAGTGAGATCATTGTATGCGCGCCCTGTTAGGGAGCAGCGGACTTCACTGTTGGCAGATACTTGACTGAACAAGTAAGGTATTTCTGCTTCGAACTACACAGAAGACGACGCTTAAGTGGGGAAGGAATGTCTATAACTAACCTTCACAAGTGTTCAGGCAGATTCTCCCTCAGTATTCACCTCAGGTTCCTGGACAAGTGGAGTTGCTTACTAGTTAAGGATTTGGTATGGAAGGAATTATCTTCTCTGGAGTCTTCTTGCTGTAAATCAGAAAAACCTTGGCCATGCCTTCCTGCAAGGATGCATAGATTGTGAGGATCCAGAATACTCAGTATTGAGGTACTTCCCAAACTAATGAAGGTCGAAAGGCTTACATGGGCACATATATGTACAAAGGACGTCACTTCCGGAACAAGAGACGCCGCCAACACAGCAGTGACAAAGTAAGTACAGAGCAGGGTGATGCTATAAAGTGGAAGGTAGCAACATTTCTGAACCAATTTGTGGTAAATAACATTTCAGAAGATGGGGAATAAAAGGAGGAGCAATCTGTGGGAGTAATGTATCCATTTGAAACATTGTTTTTGGAGTGTTGATAGCAGATGCCCTTGATTGTTTACCATTCTCTGAACAATTTTATTAAATGACTGCATCATAGCAGCACCTAGATTACAGTTCTATTACAAAATAGCATTACAATAATATTAACTTATTTATTTAACATAGGTAGAGCATAAATGCACAAAATAAATTAATGTACTTTTTGGACTCAATGCCAGGTATTTGTCCTGAGACGCTAATGTTGTAGTAAAAAATATGTACATCTTGTCATGTCATCAAGCAGATGAAAGTGAAAATGAACAGCCCAACCCAAAGATTCACCAGGGAACTCCAATTAAATATATCTATAAAAATCATTAAAAATTATGTAGGCTGGAACAGAGTTTGTCAGATGTCAACTATTCTTTCTATTCCCTATTTCAAATTAACAGACTCATGACATACATATATAACATACCCTTTTCACTCAATTTGAATTAACATTTTTTTTTACTAAGAGCTCTGCCACTCGAGAGAACTAATACTTCAAAACATTTGAAATAAAACCTGTAGTTTTCTTTTTTCAATAGCATGTGTTTCCTATAAAGACAAATCAAAAGGTATGACAAACATGCATTTATCTGTATGATAATTCTGCATCAAAGTCTGGCAAAACCTTTGCATAAAAAAACACTTAATGGTGTTGAAAATCCTGTGGCATAAAACATTTTGGAGAATGCGTTTGCTTAACAGAGTTTAAAGGCTTTATTTGATGGTATTGTAGTATGGGGTACAGAAAATATTTGTTTCAAATGGTAAATGTCCACTGACCCCACACTAGTCTCTGCCTTTATGACCAATTAATTGTAAGAGCTATAATAGCTTACGGTAAATAATCCACTGGTTTCCCCGATTTCACAATCTTAGGCATGGGAGAATTGTTTGTGCTGTTTTGGAGTCATCTTTTTGTGTATTTTATACTGAGACACTTCTACAGTACAATTGTTTGAAGAGTTATTGTTTTAGAGTTATTTGTCCGAGCAATTGTACGTCTTTAGTGTAGAGAAGTCTGTGGTTCTGTCTGAATTCCAATAAGTGATGGTGGTTGTTGACCACTAGCTGTGGTCATTACCGGTTTCGGATTTAGACGAGGTGGCATCGAACTAGCAGGGCGGATTAGTGGTGGGGGAGGCTGGTTTAAAGTTGGCCTTGGTTGGATGAATCTAGCTTGTTGCTGAAGTGGTGGAGGCTGGCGGTGGAGGGCTGGAGCAGCAGGAAATGTCGGTCGGAGTAATGGAGGAGGCTGGTTTAAGTTTGTCGCAGAGGCTGTTGATGCTGGAGTGGATGCTGGAGTTGGTGGCGAGGGGTCATCTACAGATGTTGTGGACTGAGTGGATTGTGCCTACACAAAGATACAAACACAATAACTGTTTAGTAAAATGCAAGTTCAACTAAGGAAACTGAAAGATAAATAATACAACTCTAGAATATAAAACACACAGTGTGTACTTAAATGCGTATACACAATCACACACACACACACACACACACACACACACACACACACACACACACACACACACACACACACACACACACACACACACACACACACACACACACACACACTTGCAAGACATTCTAATTTATATGATAAACAATTTAAACAATATCATTATTATGTATTTAGGTTATTATTCTAGTCTATAGTTTTAGGACTATCTACAGCAATTCAGACCACAAAGGTGTGATCATCTTTTGAATTGCGTTTTTCACATTTTAAAGCCACACTGCAGTACACAGAATTAAATGTTAATCTGCAACTCTTTGTCAGCTCAGTTCTAGTACTGAAACACACCTCATCCTCTTCATCAGTGCTTTTTCCTGATGGCACATTAGAAGCACTTTGTGTGTCATCCCCTAAAGCACAGGTATCACCATTAGAAGATTGGGTTCCTTGTTCTGCTTCCCATTCCTGCAATACCTCCTCTAAGTTAAACCGGCGCCTGTAGTTTACAAAGAAGTTCTTCACTTGGCCAACAGTCTTGTTGCCAATTACATCTGCAATAGCTTGAAAATCTTTACCATATTTGCGGACACCTGGAAGGCAAAGTAAATAATACACCTAAGAAGGAATAATCACTATTGTGCGTGTAAACATTTACCTGCGAGTATAATTTTTATTGGGCGAGAACAAAATGCTTCATTATACTATTCTCTTCATTTAGTTTTGGTTAGTGCTGATCATTAAGCTTAGCCAAACATACTAGGTTTTTATCACAATTTCTCGAATTGCATTGAACGTCTCATCACCTTTGAATTGCTACGCACAACCTGTATACCTTATGTATGCCTCAATCATTTGTAAAGTTAAGTATTTTTACACACTACAAGATATTCGGTTTTCTGTTACGTTTATCATTTAGCCCCTATAAACAATACATGCGCAGTGTAAAACAATGAAATTCAAGATTATTCATAGCAAAAGTCTATTAGGACACAAAATACATCAATACTTCAATATTGTCTTCATTGCATTTCATGTTAATTTCTTTAGTTGTGCGCGGAAGGAAAATGATACAATCATATATAAAGTATGCATATATCCACTGCCTCCACGTCTGTTCTGCTGTGCTGCAATACTTGTGTCTTAAATAATCAAACTTAGGTGGGCTCCCCTCCAAGCTCACATCCTGCATTGTTTTTGCAAATCGAATTTAGGTGTGCATACATCCTGCAGTGTTCTGTGACTATTAGTTTAAAAATCGAATTTAGATGTGCTCACATCCTGCATTACTTTGTGAATGTTACTCTTAACATTCACTTGGCCGCCTGTGAGTTAAGGTCAGAACTGTGCACTGCATCATCCCTCTATCCCCCAACTTCTTTAGCTCTCTACCTCTTGCTTCCTTCCTCTCCCTCTGTGATGGCACTCTCCATCTCTCCAGTCTACTCCAACTGCTACACTATCACCTATCCACCCTCTCTCACAAAATATGGAAGGAAAAAGCATAAAAAAGAAATTCTTGCTGCAAACCCTGGCCTCCCAATTGCAGAGACCTATGTCAGTGCATCCTCCAGAGAAATCTTCACTGACATCCTTTTCTCTGTCCCATCTGCAGATCTATGGACTTCTCATCTCATCTCTACTCTCTCCCCTTACTCTTCCACTACCATTAATGGCGGCACCAAGTGGGAAGTCCTCTTGGCGGGCTTCTTCTCACCTGCTGCTGCATTAAAGTCTACTTCACGGGCACAATCCTGGTTCAAGGCCCTCAGGTCAACCTCCTTCTCTTTGATCAGATCTTGCTGTCTCTCATCAACTTCCTTCCTTCTCCTGACTCTCCCCCCTACTTCTCCCTGCTTCGCCACCTCTGACTGAAGTACCACACCCCTGTACTCCACCTCAAAATATTTTCAAAGGCAGCAATCATCTCCACCTGGCGACCCTCAACTCATGCTCAGCCAACTAATAATCTGCTGACATCTGCCTTCTCCTGGAAGACCCTGACCTTGGCATACTCGTATTCACTGAGACTTGGTTCAATATCAGCTCAGTCACTTCCTTTGACTCACTCTTACCCAACGGCTTTAAGATCACCTCCAAGCCTCGACTTCACTGGGCAGGCGGTGGGGTTGCCTTAATCTTCAACAAGTGGATTCCTTCTTCCATCCTGCCCACTCAGCGCTAATCGTCCTTTGAGAGCCTATTATGCAAATTGGTCATCTCTCCCTCCTCCATCCTGACCATTGCTACCATTTATCAGCCTCCAGGCGCTTCCTCTCTGTTTCACTCTGTGTGGGCTGATTTCTGTTCCGCCTTACTCTCTACCACCTCCAACCTGCTACTCCTGGGTGACTTCAACATTCATTTGGACTCCCTGTGCACAGCATCCACCCTCTTCATTGACCTCTACAACTCCCTATTCCTCTATACTTTAACTTCTGGTCCAACCCACTCTGCTGGACACACCCTGGATGCCATCATCCACTCCGACCTCCCTCTCTCATCTCCTCTGGTCACCCCCTCTCTCTTGGTCTGACCACTCTTGTCTCCTCCCACCTGGGTCCCTATGACAACTCTTCCAAATGCTCTGCTAACCTCATTCACGAACATCCGTCCGATTAAATGAGTGTCAGCTGCTGCCTTCACTGCCACCTTCATTCCCCCTTGCCCACCCAACTCAGACTCTACCTTTGAATCTTCTTTCAGCAACCTTTATCTTTCCATTACCAACACTCTTGACATCCTTGCCCCAGCCATGAGGATCTGCCTGAAGCCTGCCTCCAAGCGTAACGCCTGGTACGACTCCAAACTTGCAGACTAAAAAAAGTGCAGGGGGTGCAGAACGGAAGTGACAAACTTCAGGTTCACCCTTGGACAAAATGGCCTGCCGCCTGCTCCAAAGACATTACAGACTCTCTATCCGTGCAAAAAAGGGAAAAAAGGCCCACATTCAGACACGAGCATCTGGCGCGTCCAACACCACAGCTGAACTTTTCAAAATCTGCAGGGAACTTGCCAACCTGTCCGCAGTTTCCTCTGCCCCTACTACTTCCCAGTCCCTTTGCAATGCACTCGCCACAAACTTAACCTCCAAAACCCAGGACATACTGAACAGCCTTGTCACACGCTCTTCCAACCCATCCTTCCCCCGCTTGCCTTGTACTCCTCCTTCCACCCTTTCCTCCTTCGCCTCTGTCCCTCCGGAAGAAGTCACCTAAATTGTCAACTCCGTTGAAGGTCTCTTCCAAATAGGTTGCCCCTTGCTCATCCAGAACCACCAAAATGTCCTCTCTCACCCCTGCTCTCACTGATCTTTGTAACCACTCCTTTGCTTTTGGTTGCTCCTTTGGTTGTTTTCCATTTTATTATTTTTTATTTATATAGCGCTGCAGCCCACGGGCATCAGGGCGCGTTACAAAAAGACCAGGACGACAGAGCGTAGACAGGACAGCAAGGGCAAGGTACAACCTATCAAGATGCTAGGGTCAGAATCATGTTTCGATTATTTGAATAACAGTGTTTTCAGTTTTTTTCTAAAGTGTAAGTAATTTGACTCTAATCTTAGTCGGACAGGAAGTTCATTCCATGTAGCTGCCACTAAAATGAGAAAAGCCTGACCAAGTCCATTTGCTTTTTTTGATGGCATCACATTCACTAGCCCTTGGGTTTTTGACCTTAGAGTACGGCTTGGTTCGTAAGGGGTGATTTGTTTTTTTTGGTATTAAGGGGCGGATCCAAATAGGCAGTGGTGGACAAAGGACAGTGATTTGAAGATAATGCGGTCTCCCAGGGCCAACCAATGGAGGGACTTTCTCTCTCCAGTGATGTGTTCCCTTCTTGATTTTCCAGTGATTGCCCTGACCGCATTATTCTGAATGACCTGACATTGTTTGATGCATTTACTGCTAGCCCCCATCATTAATGAATTCCCATAGTCCAATCTGGACAAGATCGTGACTCTGTCAATGATGGCACTCTATTGTTTACTCAGCAGAGGCCTAATTCGTCTGAGTAGTCTCTGATGGTATTGGCATGATTGTTTAAGGTGTGTAACATGTGCGTCGGCTCCCAAGGATGCTTGTAGATAAACGCCAAGTGTCTTCACCTTGACATCTGAGTCTTTGATTTTGAAAGTCGCATAGGTGAGGTCTAATTTACCCTAGCCTGAGGAGATCCAAAGACCATGAGCTCAGTCTTACTTCCACTGAGGCACATCCAGTTATTCTTCATCCTGGCCTCAATGATTTGTATATATCGGCAAGCTTGTTGTTATCAGTGGTGTGGCAGTCACTTAGTTCAATGACTAAGTGTAATCTGCGAAGTTTGTGAAAAAGACTCCAAGATTGGTAAGTAGGGTACAGAGACAGCGCAAGTAGAGCGTGAATAAGAGGGGTGAAAAACTAGCCCCTTTTGGCACGCAACAGTCAACAGGTCGAGGGGCAGAGGAGTAATCGCCCCATTGAATCTTGGAGCTCCTATCCTCTAGAAAGGAGGAAACCCATTCAATGGCTTCTTGGGAGCAATTGCCGAATCTATCTAGGGCCTATCAGAGCATCTGGTGGTCAAGCAAATCGAATGCTGCCGAGACGTCCAATAAAATCAGCATACCAGCCTCCCTCAAGCACTCCCTTGTGGACCCCCTCCTTAAAAAACCATCAGCAGACCCTTCCTGTCCAGCCAACTATCGCCCCATCTCCATCACCCCTTTCCTGGGGAAACTGCTTTAGAAGTTGTCCCTCACCCAACTTAACTCCCACACTGAACTTGTTGCCGGTCTTCAAGAGCATCAGTCTGGATTCCGAGCAGCCAGAGGTACGGAAACTGCTCTTCTGAACACCCATGAAGAACTGCTTGCATCCTTTGATTCCATCACCCCTGCTGTCATCATCCTCCTTGATCTCGCTTCTGCATTTGACACAATGAACCACTCCATCCTCATACAAAAGCTCCATGACACCCGGTACCTCAGAGGACACCAGGTATCTCAGAGCAGCACTGGATTTGCTTACCTCCTTCATAACTGACTGCTCTCCCAAAGTCATACTGGGCACCTTCTGGTCCCCTACTTCCTCCTCCACATGTGGCATCACCCAGGGCTCCATTCTTTCGCCTTGGCTCTTTAACATCTACCTTACTCTGCTGGCATGCCTCATTTCCTCCTTCTCCCCCAACTTCCAGTGCTATGCTGAGGACACACAACTCTTCTTCAAACTTCCTACAGACGCCCTTGCACCCTCCTTCATCCCTGACTGCCTCTCAGCCATCCAGGCCTGGTGTACTTATAATGATCTTTGCCTCAATGCCAGCAAAACAGAGATCCTCCCTATTTGGACCTAGCACCCATTCTGGCCTTCTTCCTTTGACTCTTCTCTCTCCTTCCTCCCTCATACTCAGACCATTGCCAAGAAGTCCCACTTTCCGCTTTTCCTTCTGAAAGGAATTTTACCTTTCCTCACCTTCCCCCAGAGACTCAATTTTATCCAGGTTTTGGTTCTCTCTAGGCTTGACTATTGCAATAGCCTCCTCCTTAATCTACCTTTGTGTACTCTGCGACCCCTCCAGCTAATCCAGAATAGGGCAGCAAGACTTATCCTTGGCCTCAAGCCGAGGGACCGCCTCTCTCCTGCCCTACCAAGTCTTCACTGGCTCCCGATTGCAGTACGGATTAAATTCAAATCCCTCTGCATTATCCACATGGCTGTCTTGGGCCGGGGACCACTCTATCTGGAACTCTTTCTGACCAAATACTCCCCCTCTAGACACCTACGTTCCTCTGGCACTAACGCCTTGCCTGTGAAGTGGTTTGCTAAACAGAGAGCAGGTGGTCAATCATTTTCCTCAGCGGGCTCCCTTCTTTGGAACAGCCTCTCCCTCCTTCTTCGTCTTGAGCAGCACCTCTTTAAATTCTGGAAAAGCCTCACAACCTTCATCTTGACTTCTTCTTTCCCAGCCTCTCTCCCCTGCTAATCGCACAGTAGCTTGGCTGGTGTGCAGGGCCCTTGTGTACCTTCGGGGCCCTGACCTCCAACATCTTATCACCCCAGCTGCTGTCTATCCTCTGCACTTGCCTCGGCTCCCCGTACACCACTGGAGGTTGCACTTACCTTTCGTCATAGCACTTCACCTGATGCTTTCCATGAGCACCACAGAACCTATCCCATACTCATCTCCCCTATGCACATGCACTTTCTGAACACTCACAAGACATAGTAGGTTCGTCTTCCCCTCCCCATTGTCTCTTACATTTTATATGTAATTATTTAACATTGTTGTAATTACATTGTCTATCATGCCCTGTCCTCTCCTCTCCCTGTTGCCCTGTGGGCGCTTTGAAACAGTATTTGCTTCCTGTATAAGCGCCTAACAAGTGAACAATAAATAAATACATCAACATGTATGGTATGAAGCGAAGGGAAAAATGTAATATGACTAAAACGAAGTTAAATCCAGTCTGTGCAAAAGACTAATAGGCATTTAAGAAAATGTAAACTTATTATGAATAAGTCTCTTGTTCGGCACACCAACTACACATGGATTTTCTGCAAAGGCCTTCATATTTGTATTTACATCACTACATCAAATATAATCCTGTTCTCTTCTGGCCATTTTCATCTTAAAATGTATTGAGCAGTTTCTACAAAAAACCAAATCTCCCGCTCAGAATTAAGACAAGATACACAGCGATACCTTTCAACTTTGATTTATAAACAAAACCTCTCCCAAACACACCTTTTGATAAATGCAAGCTAACAGGAACTTCAACACTAAACAAGGAAATTAGAGAAGAAACAAAAAATAAAACCTGTAGGAACTACCAATGTCAGCACAAGAAACACAAAAGCATTTCAATTGAATTCCATACTAATAAGCATTAAATATTTACAACAGCTTTTCTTTACACCCAAAAATAGTTATTTAACCATAGTCACAATGAAGGTTAGTAGAAGAGATTCTCACTCTTCAAATATAAGTACCTTGTAACCTGTTTGTTTCTTTTATTTGTATTTATATAGCGCACAGCAGCCCAAAGACATCGTGGCACTTGTTACAGACACATGCTTAGTTACAGAGAATATACAGTGGAACATTTGTTACATATCTTGAGCAGTTTGTATACAAAAAATTACATTTGTAGAGTGAGTGTGGAGAGAGGATATACTATATGTACATTGATTACTTTCTAATTATATTACGTTTATATTTCAAATATATATTTGGACAATTAGAGGTGGTAGCAGAGTTAGTTCAGGAGAGTGGTCTTGTGGTTTTTGTGGAAAGCAGAGATGGATGCCTCAGCTCTAAGGGGGGGCAGGGAGTGAGTTTGGGTGCAATGTATGAGAAGCCTAGACCTCCAGCTTTAACTTTCCTGATGCGTGGTGTGTGTAAAAGGTTGGAGTACTGAGTTATGATAGGGCGCCTTGAGGAAGCTTTAGATATTGCTTCAGCTAGATATGTGGGAGCTGTGTTGTTGATGCATCTGTGTGTGATGGTGACAATTTTGAGAGTAATACAGTCTTTTACCGGTAGCCAGTGTGCAGCTTGTCTGGCTTGCGATATGTGGCCTCTTCTGGGATGCTCATCGCAGCTCTTAGGGCATTGTTGTGTGTGGTTTGTAGTCTGGGAATATTCTTGGTGGAGTTGCCAGCCTGGAGCGCATTGCAATAATCGAGTTTGGTGCCTATTGTTACTCTAGCTATTGCAAGGCAGTTTGATGTGGATAAGTAGGGTTTAATGGCGTTGATAAGTTTGGTGCTGTAGGCTGACGCAGAGGCTATGGCGCTGACTTGTTTGTTCATATATAAGGTAGCATCTATGTGGGCACCTAAAGTCTTGACCGATGAGGATACAGTGATGGTGGAGTTGTCAATGTTAAAGTTGGCGTATTGGGGATTTAGCTTTGTTAAGGTGTTTTTCTGTCCGAGGATAAGGATTTCAGTCTTGTCCCCGTTAAGACAGAGGCCACCGACAGCCACCCAGGCTTGAATGGTAGCATAAATATCGTTTAAGGCCATGGCATCTTGGTGATAGGAGCTGGATTTTGGTAGGAGTACTTAGGTGTCGTCAGCATAATTGGTATATGCTACACCCAAAGAGTCAATTAGGTGAAAAAGGGGTTTGGTGAAGAGTTTATATAGGGTGGGGGCTGTACATGATCCTTGGGGAACACCTCAGTTGATGGTTGTGGGGTCGGCGTTTGCTATGTTGGAGAAGACCTTCATGGCCCTGCCTTCAAGGAAGGAGGTAATCCAAGAAGCTGCTTGTTTAGAGAACTGCGCTGCCTTAGTGAGATGGGTGGTTAGTGTTTTGTGATCTACCAGATCAAAAGCTGCTGATAGATCGAGAAGGAGGAGCAGGGCAGGTTTACCTTTGTCCATGATCAGAGTGATTTGATTTTTTTAGGTCTATTAATGCGGATTCTGTTTCATGCCCCATACGGAAACCAGATTGCGTTTTACCCAATATGGAGTTGGCTTCTATGTATGATTGGATCTGGTTATGGGCTTCATTGTCCAAGATTTTCAGAAGGAACGGCGCAGTAGTTATAGGTCTGTGGTTGTTAGGCTGATCTGGGTCAAGTGTGGCCTTTTTTAGGAGGGGGCGTACCCAAGCTTCTTTGAGACTATTGGGTACAGAGCAGGATTTGAATGAAGCATTCATGAAGGCAGTGATCAAAGGGGCAAAATCGTTAGCACATTCCTTGATAATTTTAGGGGGGGCATATGTCTCCTTTTCAGAGTGATGGTTTGAGGTGTTTGATAAGTTCAAGGACCTCAGATTCCGTAGTATCTCGAAAGGTGAACTGAGCGGTTTACTGCTCTTTGCTTGTGTTAGGGGGTTAGTCTTTTGGTTAGGAAGGGCTTTGCAGTGGTTGTGAATTTTTTTTGGAGGAGCACTATTTTATTGAGCATTGCGGATTGGATGCTAGCGCACCAGGCCTTGTCTTTAATTATCTCATCTGCGCTTGTTGGTGGTGCGATTTATTTGGTAAAGATTGTGAATATCTCTTTAGCTTGCAAGTTCGCATTGGATATTCTCTCATTAAGAGAGTTTACTTTTGCTGTATGATGGCTTTTTTATATTGTAGAGCTATCTGTTTGAAGAGGTTCTTATTTAGGTCACTTGGGTCCGCTTGCCAAATTTTTTGTGAATGGCGTTTTTGTGCGCAGAGCGTTTGGAGTTCGTCCGAAAACCAGGAGTTACGGTGGAAGGATTTTCTTTCTTTCTTGCTTTCAAGTGGGGCTATTGTGTTTATGGCATTGGTAAGAGTATTGTCAAAGATGGCTGATAGTACAATAGGATCCTGAGAGAAAGGCGGTGCTAAGCAAGGGTTGTTAAGGTAGGGTCGGAGGATGTCCGCGCTAAGTTTATTTGAGCTTCTTGTTATGGCTGGTGGCGCGTGGGTGAGAACTTTGGGATAGGGGTGGTATGGATGAGGAATTCAATGCAGGTGTGGTCTGTCCATGGATAGGCAGTGTTTGATGTGATGGTGGATGCACAATTGTGATCCATGACCCAGTCAAGGGTACAGCCTTTAGCATGAGTGGGAACGTGTACTCCTTGAGAGAATCCTAGGTCTACTAGTTCTTTAGCTAGGGTTGTGGCAGATTCATCTTTAGGGTCATTGTATCCTAGGATTAGATCTCCTAATAGAAGGATTTTAGAGGATTTCTTGATATTGTTACTAAGTCGGTGGGAGAGGTGGTCTTGGAAGTCAGCTATGGGTCCCAGAGGCCTATACAGGATGTGGATATTGATTGCATAGTTAGGAGAGAGTACAAGCTTGGCTGAGAGGATGTCGGCATTTCCACCCCATGTACAAGGGTCCAGTAGTCTGATGGAGAGTGAGACTTTGTATATAACGGCGAATCCACCTCCAATTCTATCAGGTCTATCTTGTCTTAGTATTGCACAGCCTGATGGTAGAGGTAGTGAGATAGCTGGGCAAGAAGTATCACTGAGCCATGTTTCAGTGCTGCTTAGTAGGTCAAGACTATGGGTGGATAGTAGGTAATTTATCTCCAAGGCATGTGTGGGTAGGGAACGTACGTTCAGCAATGCACATTTGAGAGGTGGGTACTGTGCGATATTGTTTTTTTGTATTTTGGGTTGAGATAATATGTATTTATCATTGTGTGTGGTACTGTGAGTTTTAGTATCTATACCTGTATCTATATCTTGCAGAAATGTAACTGGAATAATGCGCCCAGATACCTGAGGGTTTGGCGCACTATACAAATATATAAATTCAAAGCTCAAAACCTAAACCAGACACCCTCAGTTATCACCCCTCGATTCCGAGAATACTTTCTATATATGCACTAATAGAAACCTTTTTTCTTTTTAAACAACTTTATTTAAGACAGTTGCAACATGGAGTACCGGTACATACATCAAAAGTAACCATTAAAAAAGAGTCGCAGATTGCTGATCCCCCCCCATAGTCTGCCCCTCCCACTACCTCCCATCCCTCCCTTGTCCCACTCTGGCGACCTGTTATAGGGGCCATTATGCTTGCAAGAATAATCTTGGCAGTCTTGGTTTGCTTGTTAATGCTGGGAACTCAGCGTCATAGTATAGAAGCGGGGACCAGACATCCAAGAACTGATGTAGTCTGCCCTCTTTGGTTACTGTGATTATCTCTACCGCTAAGATGTCCCATAGTTTAATCCACCAAAGGGCAAATATGGGGCCCTCTGGAGCTTTCCAGGACCGGGCGAATGTGTTCTTAGCGGCCATGACGTGTTGAGTAAGCAGCTTGGGGGCACGCAAGGATCTGGGATTAATCCCAGCGACTGGTGCCCCTAGCAGGAGCACCTCGGGCCGACGAGGAAATCTGATGTGGGTGAGCTCTTCTATATAGTCAAGAATATTCCCCCAGAAAGTAAGAAATTAGGGGGCAGTCCCATCACATGTGGAAGTATGAGCTACACACTCCACATTTTCGCCAGCATGATGGGTCCAGAGCCCGCTGCATCTTGTGAAGGCGGGTAGGGGGCAGATACCACTGGAGCGTTAGCTTAAGGGTACATTCTTTGTTTGTTACACAGGTGGAAAAAGTTTGCCCATCGTCACAATGTCCAGCCATTCCCGATCGTTCAACGTGCAACCGAGATCCTCCTCCCATTGTATTTGGGCTGAAGGGCAAGCAAGTCATCTTGCAGCAGTTTTTATACCCTATATATGGTGCACCCTTGGGACCGTTCCTGCAGGGTAAATTCCACTGGCCCCAGGCGGCAGGTGGCACACCATTTGACTGTGGGATGCTTGATCCAGTGGTGCAGTTGGGCATGTGTGAATCTGTCTGCTTCAGTCAGATGGAACTTTTCTTTACAAAAGTCAAAAGTACAAGGCTGGCCATCATGAAACAGGTCTGCTACAGTGTGCAATCCCTCTTGAATCCAACGCCCAAAATGACCAGGTTGCAGGCCCGGGAGAAAAGGAAGAGTTATGAAAAACTGATGTGGGTGGGCTTGTACGGTATTAGGCGGGTTATAAAAAAATCAACAAATAAATAATTATACCTCCTGGGATACCGTTATACCTTAACACAGTGTCCCAGATCTTTACGCATGTTTTCGTTGAAGAGAGCAGAGCAGGCCATGGTTTCCATGTTGAATGAGGAACATGTGGGAGGGATTGGAGTGGCAGTGAAGTCCTGGACTACTCCATTTGAACACATTTTGGTTTGCTGGTGGGAACCTGTCAGATAGACAGCTTTGCCACTTGTGCCGCGGCGTAGTAGTGACGTAACAATGGAGACTCTAGGCCGCCCAGATGAGGTTTGCCCATCACCACCCTTTGGGAATTCTGCCTTTCCTGCCCCCCCCCCCCCCCACAAAGACATAGAGACTTTCTGTTGTAAAAGAAGAAGGGGGCTTAGCGGGACCTCCACTGGGAGGGCTGAGCAAAAGTATAGGAACCGGGGTAGGAGGTTAATTTTGCAGCCCGTATTGCGTCTCATCAATGAGATTTCTTGAGTTGACCATTGCACAAGGTCAGATTCCAGTGCTTTGAAAAGAGGTGGGAAGTTGACTGCATAGAGCTTTTCCAGAAAGGCTGCAATTTGCACCCCTAGGTATTCTAGAGAGCCCTTCCTCCATTTAATTGGGCAAATCAATTGGAGGGAGAGAAAGTCCTTCGAGGTTAAACCCACCCCTAATGCTGCCGGTTTATTGTAGTTGATTTCAAAACCTGCCACTTGGCCAAAGGAATTTAGCTCTGAGAGAGAATGTTGTAGAGAGACGTGTGTGTTAGTTAAGGAAAGTAGGATGTCATCTGCATAAAGGGATATTTTATGCTGCGATTGGCCAATCATCAGGCCCTCTATGGAGGGGTATTCCAAATCTATTGGGCCAAGGGCTCCATTATTAGGGCAAATTTCAATAGGGACAAGGGGCATCCTTGTCTAGCTCCACAGGTGAGTGGGATGGGGCTGTGCGTCCCTAGTTAACCCATAAGGAGTTTTTCGGGGCACTATAGTTGACTACGATCATTTTACGAAATGTGGGTCCAAATTGAAAAGCTTCTAGGGTGGCTGTTAGGAAGGCCCAGTCGATTTTGTCGAACGCCTTTGTGGCATCCAAGTCCAGCAGCGCCAGCTTATGATGGTCTTCAGCCGCCACCTCTACTAGATTTATGACCCGGCGGATATTGTCCCCGGTCGATCTGCCCTGGATAAATCCCGTTTGATCTGGGTCGATGAGTTGGGGGAGAACTTGGAACAATCGGTTGGCTAGAATTTTCGGGTAGATATTAGCATCAATATTAAGCAATGAATTGACCTGTAAGAGGCACAATCTTTAGGGTATTTTCCGGGTTTTAGCAGTAAGATTGTTGAAGACTTTTGCATAGAGGCGGTAGTGGAACCGGTTTGCTGGAAGGAGTTCAACAGAGCCGTTAGTGGAGATAACAACTGAGCCCGGAAGATTTGATAGAATTTGGTCGTGAAACTGTCTGGGCTAGGGGCCCTAGTTTTCAAAGATTTGATGACAGTGTCCACTTCTTGCAGAGTGATTGGGGCTTCTAAGGCTTCCGTTTTGGCACTTGGATGACGCAGTAGGGAGGCCACTTGTATGTGTTGTGTCTGTTTTACCTAGTTTCATGTTGGGGGGCCGGGGGGTCTCTCAGTGTCGGTCAGGTGAGCAGCAGCTAGTTGAAGCTTAGAGTCTTCCCCAAATTGTAATTCCTCCATAGAATCCCGTAGGCCCACTATGAAGTTGCGTTGCCTGACCTTGGCAATTTCCTGACTAAAAATCCATTAGCCTTATTCCCTTTAGCGTAGTATTGTAGTTTCGTGTTCAGTAAAGATTGAGCTGTTTCCTGTGAATATAGGGTAGCTGCAGGGACCAGTGATTTTTAGGGGACCACTTATTTTTATGTTCGTCTTCTGCCTAAATTATATCTCTTTCCAGTTGTGCCCGTTTTTCTCTCCTGCATTTCCGGTAGGCTGCGGTATGGGCCATGAGTTCACCCCTATCGACTGCCTTCATCGTCCCAGGTAATTGCTTCTGAAGTGAGGCTGGCAGGGTTCTCCTTGAAATAGTTGCGAATGGTCTTTGCTATAGCGTGCCTTAGTGACATATTGTTCAGGATTGGGCCATATAGGCGCCACTGTGGTTTTGGAGGGGGTGCCAGGTCACAGACGCGTGCTGTCAACCGGAAAGGGGCATGGTCTGATAGGATCCTGGGCTCGATCTTGACCTCATCCACCTAAGGGAGAAGGAGGGTGGTAGTAAGGAGGAGGTCAATACGTGAGGACGTGCAGTGAACATGGGAGAAGAAAGAAAAGTCCTTATCATTGGGGTGAAGCACCCACCAGGAGTCGACCACTCCCATGGTTCTAAAGAAATGGAGCAATCCCAAGGCAATCTTGAAGTCCATTGAAGAGGGTTTGTGAGTTTTGTACATCATGGGATCTGGGACCCTGTTGAAATCCCCTCCAATTATAGCCTGACCTTCCGAGAAAGGGAGGAGAACGGATTCCAGTTCTTATAGAAATGTCTCCTGTAAGGAACTCATGGTGGCAACAGTAAAGGCAGACACAAGCGATCACAGTTCAAGGGTGTTTATTAAACTCTATAATCAGGTTGGAAAAACGCCTAATATAAACTGAAATCTAAGATGGGAGCAACCTACAACCATCAAATAATAATAAGGCAGACCTAGTGGCGTCTTGTCAAAATAAAAGGGCGTATACTAAATGTTAAATATTAAAGGTATTTGTACCGTGCACCGTCACCAATCGAAATTGGTCCCCATGCGCTCAAGCGGATCTGCAAACAAGAAGGCGGAGTGGGTTATTCGGGTGAAAAGGGAAGTGATAAAGGGGTGTGCTGTTGGCAGCTTCAGTTCGGTTTTCAATGTGGAATGAGCTTTGGTGTGAATATCGGATCGATGCGAGACCTTGTGTGCTGTTGGTGCAGCTTTTATGCGTTTGTTTGTTGTTTCAGTGAAGTCCGTGCGGTTTGCTGAGCGAGAAGATGGTTGTGTGGATTTTCGTGTGAGTTAGGTATGCAGAGATTTGAGCATTGGGAAAGTCAATCGTGTCTAGATATGGCAATGGCTAATATTCACAGTGCTCTCTAAATATGGCACTCGTTAACATCTACAATCCCATCCAGGTATGACGCGAGCCAACACCCACAATCCTGTCCAGACGTGACGCAGGCCAACATTTACAGTTTTGTCCAGATGCGGCAATGGCCAATAATCACAGTTCTCTCTAAATATGGCACTGGTTAACATTTACAATCCTGTCTAGGTGTGACGCGAGCCAACACCCACAATCCTGTCCAGACGTGACGCAGGCCAACATTCACAGTTCTGTACAGATGTGGCAATGGGCAATATTAACAGTTCTCTCTAAATATGGCACTGGTTAACATCTACACCCCCGTCCAGGTATGATGTGAGCCAACACCCACAATCCTGTCCAGACGTGACGCAGGCCAAAATTCACAGTTCTGTCCAGATGTGGCAATGGGCATATGGAACAAGTTACTTACCTGTAACTGTTGTTCTCCAGCATGGGTCTGGCATGGATTCACATGCTCATGAATATTCCCCGTCGTCAGGCTGGGAATCCTCGGTTAAGAAAAAATCAGTTTCAGTTTCGTTTCTGAACTGTCTTTCTACTAGTAACCAATCACTGGTCTCTGGGTCATACTGCCCCCAGCCAATGACTGCCTTCTACCTATGCCCCTCCTCAGGCAGCCATCTTCAGATTTGGTAGCACGTAAAGTGGCAGTAGGACCAAGTGAAGAGCCGCAGAGGGGTAGGAGGGAGGGTTTCCATGTGAATCCATGCCAGACCCATGCTGGAGAACAAGTTACAGGTAAGTAACTTGTTCCTTCTCCAGCATGGGGTCCGGCATGGATTCACATGCTCATGAATAGAAGAATACATAGCAGTACACACATGCAAAACCACGGGAGGTGGTAAGGCTCAACATTAAGCAATACAACAACTCAACATTAAGCATCTCTTACCTCCTCACCAGGCTCACCTTAAGCGAACAGGTTGCGCAGAACTGCCTGGCCGACTCTGGACTCCTCCCTGGAATTCCGGTCGCCGCAGCACAATCTCGTGAAGGTGTGTGTCGACCTCCACGTAGCAGCCCTGCAGAGGTTGAGCAGGGGCACACCAGACAGGAACGCCGTGGTAGCAGCGATCGCTCTGGTTGAATGGGCTCTCGGACGGCTGGGCAATGGTCGGTTTGCCAACCGGTGACAGTGCAGGTTGCAGCCGGAGAGCCATCTGGAAATGGAAGCCTTCGAGAGGGCCTTCCCTTGGTTCTCAGGTCCAAAGTTCACAAACAGCTGTGATGTCATCCGAAAACTCTTCATGCGGTCCACGTAGAACTTCAGCGTTCTAGCCACATCCAGCGAGTGCAAAGTCCTCTTAGCCGGCGACGAAGGTGACGGGAAGAAAATATGTAACACCAAGGGCTCGTTGAGATGGAAGTCCGACGGCACCTTGGGCATGAAGGAGGGGTGCATCCTCAGCACCACCCTGTATCGTGAAAAGTCAAGTATGGAGGTTTACAGGAGAGGGCCTGGATCTCTCCCACTCGTTGTGCGGAGGTGATGGCCACGGGAAACGCTGTCTTCCACAACAGGAATTTCAACGGTGCCGAATGCAGGGGCTCGAATGGCGGCCCCAAGAGCCTGGACAGCACCACGTTGAACTCCCACGCCAGGGCCAGAGCCTTCACCGGCGATATGACCGGAACAGTCCCTTCATAAACTCCTTCACCAGGCGATGGGACCAGAGAGATGACCGCCCGAGGGTCCTGGAGTAGCAGGAAATTGCTGGTATATGGATCTTGATGGAGACGTGCGCCAGGCCCGCCTTGGCCAGCGACAGTAGGTACGGCAGCACCTGAGGGGCCGTAATCCGCAGAGGCTTATTCTTCTGTACACGGCACCCGACAGAGAACCTCTTCCATTTGTGTCCATAACACTTGAGAGTCGAGGGCGCCCTGGCCTTTGCAAGCACCTCCTTGCAGTCCGCCGGGTTATCGTACCCTCCAAACTCTAGCACTGCAGGAGCCAGGCCTGCAAGTTCAGAGACGCCGGATCGGTGCTGGAGGATGGCGCCTCCTTCTCTGATGAGGAGGTCTGCGTCCGTCGGCAGTTTGACTGGGGGGGACGCTGACATGTCCAGAAGGTCCGGGAACCAGATCTGCCTCGGCGACGCCGGTGCAACGAGGATCATCCTGCACCGGGACCATTTGAGTTGGTTGATGAGTTGCAGCAGCAACGGCAACGGAGGTAACGCATACAGGAACAAGCCGTCCTAGGGGAACGAGAAGGCATCGTTCATGCTCCCCGGCTGGGGAAACCTCTTGGCGAACCTCTGGAACTTGGTGTTCGCCGCCGTCGGGGAACAGGTCGATCTGGGGATTGCCCCATCGTCGGAAGAGGAGGTCCACTTGATCCTGCCGCAGTTCCCACTCGTGGCACGAGCGCAGCTCCCTGCTGAGTGCGCCGGCGATGGTGTTTTTTTATTCCTGTCAGATGGAAGGGTACCAGAAACATCCCTTGGGCGACGGCCCAATGCCACAGATCCTGGGCCTCCTTGGATAGGGCTGGGGATCCAGTGCCTCCCTGCTTCCTGATGTAAAACATTGTTGTGGTGTTCTTGGTGAAGATCCTCACCACCTTGCCGTTGAGGGACGGAAGGAATGACCTGAGGGCCCAGAACACGGCTCGGAGCTCCAGGATGTTGATGTGACCTCTCCTCCGGCAGCCAAAGGCCTCTTGTGTGGAGATCTCCGGAGTGAGCCCCCCATTCCTCCAGGGAGGCGTCCGTCGTCACAGTCTCCTGATGGGCCAGGGTCTGGAAGTACATACCCGCCGTCAGATGCGCGCGGGTGCCCCACCACCGGATCGCTTGTCGAAAGGTCTCGTTGAGTGAGATCCTGTCTTCGAAGTTGCCCGTCGCTTGCATCCAACGGGCGTCGAGGAACTCCTGCAGTGGTCGCATCCGTAGTCTGCAAAGCCGCACGAGGTAAATGCAGGAGGACATCATGCTGAGCAGGGACTTGACATACCTCACCTTGGCCACGTCCATGGTCGACAGCCGTTGCACCTTGCCTAGGATGGCCTTCGTCCTCTCCTCCGATGGAGATGCTAGTCGCGCCACTGTGTCGAGCTTGGCTCCCAGGAACAGGGCGACTTGCGACGATACCAGGTGGGATTTTGTGAAGTTGATCGAAAATCCTAGATCCGTGAGCAGTGGGACCGCCTTCGTTGTATGTTCGACTGCGAGTTCCCTTGACTCTGCCCGGATGAGCCAGTCGTCCAGGTATGGGTAGACGTGGATCCCCTGTAGGTGCAGCCGCGCCGCCACTCGTGCTAGGCACTTGGTGAACACCCTGGCCGCCGACTTCAATCCGAAGGGAAGGGCCTTGAACTGGTAGTGCCGTCCTTGGACTACGAATCACAGAAACCTTCGATGTTTTTTCAAGATGGGGATGTGAAAGTAGGCGTCCTCCAAGTCCAGCGACGATCCGGAACTTCTGGAAGCTGATGTACTTGTTTAGACGACGAAGGTCCAGGATTGGTCGCCAACCGCCGGCCTTTTTCCTTACCAGGAAGTACTGCGAGTATACTCCGGAGCCCCGGAGCCTCTTTGGGATGAGTTCGATGGCTCTCTTTTTTAACATCGCTCGTACCTCCAGTAGTAGTTGCGGGACGTGGTTTTCCTTTCTGGCCACAGGTGGAATACGGGGACACTTTCTTAGAAATTCCAGTGTGTGCCCGCGGGCCAGGGCATTCACCACCCAACGGTTGGTGGAGCTGGACTCCCACACGCTGACGAAGTTCGCCAGCTGGCCCCCCACTGGAGTGCTCAGGTGGGGGCCCGACACTATGGCCGGTTTAATCCTGCTTGGCGGCGGCCTTGCCGCCCTGGCCTCCTTGGGGACGACGAGATCCTCCTTGCTTGCCGCATTCCCTGTAGGCCTCCTGCGAATAGGAGCGGGCTGCCTCGCGGTATGTCAAGGAGCTGCCGCCAAATCCCTTGGAGGCACCTTGCTTGCCTCCGGACCCCCGAAAGGACGGCCGTCGTTGCTAAAGAACACCTAAGGCACGAGCCGTCTCCGTGTCGGCCTTGATGGCTTGCAGCGACTTGTCCACTGCCCTGCCAAAGAGGTTGTTCCCGTCGAAGGGCATGTCCAGGACCCTGGTCTGCACGTCTTGACTGAAATCGGTTGCCTTGAGCCAACTGCGCCGGCAAAGGCAAACGCTGTTGCCCATATGGCGGAAGCCGGTGTCGGCAGTGTCTGTGGTCACCGTTATGGCGTGGTCCGACACCACCTCTCCCTCCTGTAGGATATCTAGGGCCTCCGCCCTCTTGTCGTTCGGGAGGGAATCCAGTAGGGGAGCGATCTTAAACCATAGCTCCATGTCGTAGTGGGCCACAATCGCAAGGGCGTTGGTCGCTTCAATGGTAGTCGCCGCTGACGAGAAGACCCGTCGTCCCATGGCGTCTAGTATCTTCCGTTCGCCGTCCGGCAGAAATGTCGAAGTTGATGCCGTCGGCCTCGCCGCTTTCTTCTTGGCCGCCGCGGAGACAACGGAGTCCAGGGTAGGCTGCGCCCTAAGGCACATGGGGGCGGAGTCCGGAACCCAGTACTGCTTCTCGTACCGGTCTCTCTTGGCAGGGGCCGTGGATGGGTTCTTCAGGAGCAACAGCCCCTAGTCCCAGATGTCGTCGAGTAACGGGACCGAGAGGACCGTCTTTCTTTTGGCCTCCCGTCGTTGATAGAGGAAACCTTCCTTTTTCTCTTCCACAGGGCATAGCTGGAAGAGCTCCGATGCCCTGGCGATCATGGGGTGGAAGGAGCCAATTTCGTCGGGCGGGGAGGCCTGAGCAGGTGGTGATGGAAGGTCCATCCCGTCGTCACCACCGTCGTCATCCGTCCCCGTCGTGTCTATCTCTGTTCACGTATCATCCCTCGGCTCATGAGATGGGGAAGAAGGCTGTGCAGGCCGAGAAGGCTGGAAAGGAGGGGGTGGATGAATTCTCCTCCGCTTAATTGGAGGGCTTTCCGACGGTCCAGGCTCCGCTGGGTCGTCCGTTGGTGGCAAGGGCAACCCTGTCCTTATCTCTGTACACAAGGCCTGGATCGCCATCAAGATCGCCCCTGAGTTGTCTTGTGACCCAGGGATCGGCTGCGACGGGCTCGACGGTTGGGGAGCGGAATCCTCCACCTCCACGTGTTCCTCATCGCCACCGCCGCCGCTTTCCTCGTCCGCCTCTTCGGGATCCTTCCCGTGGGACCAGAACCTCCTCGAACTTCTTGTTCAGGACCCTCACAACTCCAGCCTGTTCCTCTTTAGAGGCTGTATCGTGTCCATGATGGCCGCCGGGCCCCCTTTTCCCACCGGGGTTTTCACGGGGGTCTTATCGATGGGCTGAAAAGAGGATTCCCTCTGCGGTGGCAGGGAAACTCTAGGCCCCGAGGTCGCCTCCACTGGGGTAGCCTCCACAGGCTTTGCCAGGGCTGCCACAACTTCCTCAATAGAGGCCTTAGCCGGGTGAATCAAGGCCTTCACGACCTTGGAGGCGCTTGAGGCCTTCACCTTGGGGGGAGGGTCACCGCCTCGCTCCCCCTCGGCTGTTGTCGGGATCGACCGGGACTTCTCCCAAAGCTTACCCGGGTTCTCCGCTTTCCTCTTCCCCAAGCCAGAACGTTGGCTCGTGGTTGATGGCGTCGGTGAAATTGCACCCTGCCTGGCAGCTCAGGAGCCCGACCGCTCGGCGCTCCCGGTGCCCGTGGACTTGCGGTGCTTAGCCTTTTGTTGGGCCCCCGTCACCAGAGTGCCCTCAAAGGACTTAGAAGACCGCTCAGGGGGGCGTGGCCGGAGCTCATGGAGAAAGGCAGCAGCAAGCTGAGCTCCCGTCTTGATTTTTAAACTGATCCTGCAGTCGCCTTGAAACACGACCATACCGGCAACTAACTCAGGCTCCTGCTGTAACAAGCACTGCTGACCCACGTGGCTAAGTCCCGACGAGAAACGGAGCCTACAACCCCCATAACACGGCTTTTGAAATCGCCCCAGTGGTTCTGTTGTAGTGGCAGCCTAACGCGAGCCAACAACCAACACGGGGGAGGAGCCTGCCTCAGGCCCGGGCGCCCGACTGAAACCGGAGGCTGGCGCTCGCTGTGATTGCAGCAGACATTAACCCTGGATCCTGTACTGCTGGGGCTGAATGGCCGTGTGGTGTGCTGTGGCCCCCCTGGGGCGGCCGCGATCTCGACAGAACTCCTGCTGACCCCCAGGCCCTTTGCGGCCCGGCTCGGGGGACCGATCGGCCGCTCGGGCTGCGTCAGACTGGCCGGGTCTTGACATCGTTGTGGTGTTCCCCCGGTGGCTGCTCCCGGAGAGGGGCCGCCGGCGCCTGGATTGCGCCGTGGGCGCATTGACTTCCGGGCTGTTCTTTCCCCACAATCCTTCTGGGCCTCCCTGCCAAACAGGGGCCGGGCCCATCACACGACTCCTGCGGCGTCTGTAAACACGCAAACCACGGGACTCCCCATCGAGGTGCTGCTGGGGTCGCTGGCGATTGCTGGGACTCTGAATTCCCTGTGAGTGAAGCCAGCACACGCCTGATGCTATACCTGGGATTTCTACCAGCACAATAACTTTTGTCGCCTGCGGCGTCTCCCCCCTTTATAAACCTTGTTCACTAAGTCGCGGGGGCTCCAGCGACCTCATGGGTCCCATCTGACTTGCTGGATCGTGGGCGAGTACTGGGGCACTACACTGTTTGCGTGGAAGCCATCACACGCCTGATATTATGCTAACGATGCCTTGATCAGCAACACAACTTGTGTCTCCTATGTTGGTTCACTACTCTACAGGCCTCATTCACTGAGCCACGAGGGCCCCGACGACTGCACCTGGCCCATTGGACATGCGGGGTTGCAGACGAGTGTTGGGGCTCTGAACTATCCGTGCATAGAGTCAACACATGCTTGATGTCACACCAGTATTAATTTGACTCGTGGCACAACTTGCGCCTCTTGCGGTTGTTCCCCCCTCTACGGGCCTCACTAGCTGGGCCGCGGAGGCCAACCCCCCCCGCTTAGTGTGCTACCGGTAGACTTCACTGCACTGCGCGGTCCGCTGAGAGCTTAAGGGTGCCAGAAGCTGGAGGCTACGGGCTCCTGGCGCGCATTTCACACAATCCCTGCCCCAGAGCATTGGATCTAAGCTACTCACATTCCTAGAGCTTCATCACCATTCAACAAGGGCCACTTCTATTGCATGGTATCAAGCCGGCCCTTGCTGTCTCCACCCGCACCAATCACGCAAAATGTCCTCATCTCGCCAGAAGAACAAAGGGGTGACAATCATGGACTCCTTTTCTGGGGCACGGCCTAAACAACTGCTTCACCATGAAATTACCACACAAACTGAACCGCCCCCGCCAGGGGAAGAACCTTCGAATGCCCAGGTATTGCAGGCCATCACGGCGCTTCAGTCCTTTATGGAGACCAAGATAGACAAACTCAGGGTGGACATGCAGCTTATACGTCAGGACGCCGGGAATCTAACTGAAAGGGTGACCAAAGTGGAGGCGAACTTGCGTGACACCACAGATACCACCACGGACCTGAAAACCAAGGTGACCGAATTGGAGAGGCAGGTTGAACGGCTTGAGGCAAGGTCAGAGGAGGCGGAGGGGAGGGCCCGCCGCAACAACATTCAAATCCTTTGGATCCCGGAGGACATGGAGGGAGCTGACCCAACTGAGTATGTAGAGTCTATGATACTTCAATAGGTTGGCCCCGGTAATCTCACGCAGGGATTCTCTGTTGAGAGAGCCCACAGATCTCTTCAAAAAAGACCCCCACCAGGATCTTATCCGCGCCCAATGATCGCAAAGATTCTAAATTTTAGGGACAGGGAGACGATACTCAGGTTCTCGAGAGAAAGAGGTGAAATCAAGCGGAACGACTCCAAGATCGTCATGTTCCCGGACTATAACCCCACCGTGCAGCGAGCCAGGAACTCCTTCATCCCCATTAAAGGCAAAACTACGCAAGCTCAATCTTAAATACATGCTCCTATACCCCTCACGTCTCAAGGTGCTTTACAAGGGGAAAACCGTCTTCTTGGAAACCCCAACTGCAGCCACCATGTGGCTTGAACATAACTTAGCAGACGGCGAGGAGAGCACCACTGAAGCCAAGAAATCGGATAGGAATCACAAACCTGAAGCATGAAACGTGTCGAGTTGTGACTCCAAAACCCAGGGCCTAAGAAGAGGTCCTTCGCACGAAAAGACGGACTACGCACCTATAGACGGGAGCTCAGAGCATCACGCAGGACAGCTACTACGATCCACCCCTCTATAACTATCGCTGGCTTGTTGCCAGCACCACACCCGTGTCCCATGTCCTGGATAGGCCGACGGGAATCGGGAGCCTCCGAGCGTTGCCTCCTTGGTACAACTGCTGGGGGCACTTCACAGTTGTTTTATGTTATTTACCCACCTGTTCTTGTGGGAGTTGATATGGTTGATAAGTCTCCAATTTGTAACGCAACTCATTTGCTGAGGACTAGGGGGGGAATGAAGAGTGCCCACATATTGTTTAATCCTGAAGGGGGGCACCCAAGGCGCGGGCTCACCTTAAGGGTGCTGAGGGCCAACATGAGTCATGCACGTGGACTCTACCTTGTGATAACATGACTACACGCATTAAGGCTGTGACCTGGAATGTGAGAGGCCTGGGTACCTACCTTCGTCGCAACAGAATTAAATCGTATTTGCAGAGGAAGAAGATAGGACTGGCCCTCCTCCAGGAAACCCATCTTACTAAGGAGTCCATTGCCACTCTTCAAACACACTGGGGAGGACAGGGGTTCAGAGCTACTTACTCTAGATATGCCAGGGGGGTCTTCACTTGGATTAGCCCCCAAATCCCTTTCCGACTCATCGGTTCTGAATCAGATCCGGAAGGGAGATATGTGATAGTGCGGGGCTATGTCGAGCAGACTGAAATGTGCATCGTCAACTCATACCTCCCCAACAGCAACATACCAGCTCACTTGGACCTGATGTACGCTAAGGTCACGCACCACAGAAACGGATTCTTTATCTGGGGCGGAGACTTCAATTGTGTTAGCAATCCAACCTCTGACAGGTCCATCCCGCTCTCTGGAAGCCTGTCGGCATCGACTGCTGCACTGAATGCTATGCTGCACCGCCTTGACCTAGTGGACGTCTGGCGGGAGCTCCATCCAACTGACCGGGGATACTCCTTTTACTCGTCCCCACACAACCTTCACACTAGGATCGACTACATTTTCTCAGGCAGGGAGAGCCTCCCCCAAATTGACACAGCAGGATACCTGGGCCGAACCATCTCTGATCACTCTCCCTTGCTAATTGAATGGAGCACTGTTGGTCCCCGGTCCCTGATACCCACATGGAAGATGCCCACCGAGGCTCTGCTGGACCCATCATTCAGAGAAGATCTTAGGGAGACTCTGGTCCATTACATAGAAGAAAACATGAATAGCGTCGAGCACCTAAGTACTCTGTGGGATGCCCTCAAAGTGGTCACACGAGGCAAAATCACCTAAGATCCGAACTTGAGCAACGGGAAGCCGAAATAGAACAGCTGGAACTCGATATCCGGGGTTCCCAGCAAGAAGAGAAGCTCACTCATATTAGGACTGAATGCAAGAAGGCCTGGGATATATCAGCCAAGTTTGATTACACCGTTAGGACCAGCAGGGCACACACCCAGGCGGATAAACCCGGCAGACTACTGGCCTGGTTGTGCAGAAAAGAACATCCTAGGCACCCGACCATGGCTCTGAAAGATGCAAATGGCACACTACAGCAAACCCAGCAAGGCATCAACGACGCATTTAAACAATTCTACGCTCAGCTTTACTCCCATGCCGCCCAGGTGCCTCTGGAAAAGATCACAGATACCCTGGAGGAGATAGGATTGCCGAGACATTTGACTGAACATAGAGAAGCCCTGGATGCCGATATCACCAGGGATGATATAACAGAAGCGATCAAGTCCCTGGCGACCTGCAAGGCCCCAGGCAGTGACGGGCTGCCCACTGAATTTTATAAGTCCTATGAACCGGAGTTAACCCCACTGCTACATGAGCTATTTCTGGAGGCCTATGAGCTGGGGATTTTACCTGAAAGCATGCGCGAAACGTTGCATGAAAACAAAACAGTGGCGGCACTGCCATCCCGCCGAAGGTCGATCAGATTTTGGTCTAAACTCCCTTTATCCATGTTAGGAAGGGCTTCCATTATTAAGACGATTCTTCTCCCCAGATTTCTTTACGGATTTCAAAATGTGTTCCACTATATCAATGCCCCCTTTTTTTGGCTGCTGGGAACAATATTTATGGACTTTTTATGGGGCAATGGCAGGCACAAACTGGCCCTGTCCATGCTGACCCTTCCATATGAACAAGGCGGTGTCCAGCTTCCTGATTTGGAGAAGTATTACTTATCAGCTTTGTTACCAAATGGTTGGCGGATGATGTTACTCCGGAAACAGCACTGTTGCATCGCTCGATTGCTCCCTTCCGGCTGAATGAGCTCATTTGGGCTCCCCAGCGACTCACAGGTGAGACCCCCTACCTAGTCGATCTTGGCAGAAGAATATGGCACAGAACAGTATCGCTCTTTCACCTGAAACATGCTTATGCAAAGGACATTCCACTCCTAGCCGACTTATGCCAGAACAGCGTTGATCCAGGAACCACCGGCTACTGGGAAAGGCTGGAAGTGTACACCTGGGGGGATCTATACCATGAGGGTTCCTTCCGAGAATACGCCTCCTTACAATCCATAGATGGTGTCCCCAGTGGGCAATTCCTGTGGTATCTCAGAATCCGTAAACTTGCATGCGCTAAATGGGATTCCTGGCCCGAGATACCTGAGTCAGCCCCTTTTTGACACTCCTTTACGGGTTGGGAGATGGATGGAGACTGGTGTCCCAAATTTACAAACACTTGCCAGACAGGCCCAACCCCCGCAGCCCTGACCTGAAACATCAATGGGACAATGACCTGGGGCGCGACATGTCCGAGGGAGAATGGGGAAGAGCACTGGTGTTCCCTAAAGAGGTTTCCCGAAATTCTAGCTTTAGAATGATTCAACTTCATATACTATATCGCTCGTACCCAACACCTCACAGAATTGCAAAGATTTACGATTTGCCCCAACATAACTGCCCATGGTGCAACAGAGACAAGGCTGACCTAATGCACATGTTCTGGGAATGCATCAAAACTCGTTAACTCTGGGCTGCGGTGGAACATACCTGTAGGACAGCTGGCATAACCAGGTACGAATGGTCTCCTGGTGAGGGCCTCCTGGGAACCTATCCCAGACTAGCCAAGATTAAGCATACTGTGAAACGCATGGACCTATTGTGCATCCTGGCCAAGAGGACCATTGCCATGGCGTGGAAGCGGCCTGGCGGCCGCGATTTCGTGCATGGCACAGTGAACTTGAACGTTGGGTAAGGGCAGAGACTTCGGCTTGGGAAGATAGCATCGCCAGATGCCCTGATAATGCGAGTCAGACACTAGATGCTTGGAAGTCCCTGACATGGGCTATGTTCCACTCCTCCAACG
Organism: Ambystoma mexicanum; assembly: GCF_040938575.1. Lineage (NCBI taxonomy): Eukaryota > Metazoa > Chordata > Amphibia > Caudata > Ambystomatidae > Ambystoma > Ambystoma mexicanum. The sequence continues at coordinate 963,893,129 of NC_090928.1, read as the reverse complement.
ACAAACCCCCTTGAACAATCCATCCCTGCACAAACTGATCTATCCCTCACTTGATACTCCGCTTGCCCACCTGTTCAGGCTCTTTCCACTATCCCCTCCAACAACCCTCAGGAAATGTCCCACTTGCTAATTATGCGGAGACACTTATGTTACTGTTAATGTTTTTAGTTGTACCTGTTTGTTGCTCACTTTCTGTTTTACTAAACTTAGATAATTTTGCCATTTAGTTGCAGTTGGCACCCATTGTCATACTGCTGTTGTACTTACCATAAATGCCAATAAAGAAATAAAAAAAATTAAAATTACAAGACCGCTCAGACTTTTTCTCATCCGCTGTTGGGCTCTTCCCCTCCAGCCAGTTGGTGAGGCGGGCACGACGATCCCTCATCGTCCGCTCAGACATGTTCTTGCAAAACGCACAGTCCTTCTCCATGTGCATTTTGTCTTCATGAAGGCAGTAGAGACATCAAGAATGTTCATCCTCCTTGAAGACATTCTGCAGTCCACATCCAAGGCAGCTCCTGAAGAGCTTGGGTCCGGGCTTCGTGTTTCTTTTTTCCTGGGCCATGTCCACGCGGGGTAGGCGTCAAAGATCTTCCGGAAGCCTCCTAGAAGTGAAACTCGACGAAAACAGGTCCACGTTGATCGGAAGTAGAAACGGTGGAGCTTGAGGCTCGATTGACTGAAAAATTAGATGAAATCTCTTTGAAAATTCGCAAAACGCAGTAAAAGCGCGAGAGCTACAGCATGAGGACTCCCAACACTTGAACGAGCGGTAAAAATCTGAAGATGGCTGCCTGAGGAGGGGCTTAGGTAGAGGGCAGTCATTGGCTGGGGGCAGTATGACCCAGAGACCAGTGATTGGTTACTAGTAGAAAGACAGTTCAGAAACTAAACTGAAACTGATTTTTTCTTTATCGAGTATTCCCAGCATGACGATGGGGAATATTCATGAGCATGTGAATCCATGCCAGACCCCATGCCGGAGAATCACAGTTCTCTCTAAATATGGCACTGGTTAACATTTACAATCCTATCTGGGTGTGACGCGAGCCAATATTCACAATCCTCTCTAGATGTGACGCAGGCTAATATTCACAATCCTGTCTAGATGTGGCAGTGGCTAATGTTTACCCTTCTTTCTGAATGTGGCACTGGCTAACATTCACAATCCTGTCTAGAAGTGACGCGAGCAAACATTTACAGTGCTGTCTAGTTGTGACTATACTAAGAAAAACCTATTGGCAATCATTCTGCTAAAAACAAAGAAAGAGTGTGGGATAAGGTTCACAAGAAAGAAGAACAAGTTACTTCTTACCTTATAACGTTCTTTCGATGGGATGTTCCTCCGACGTATTCCTTATCTATGATATTTGTATCTCCAACTTGCTGGCCTCGGAAATTTTTTTTCCCAGTAGAGGGCGCTGTGCGTCGACGTCCGTCGAGTAGGTGCTCCTCAACGGCCACCGTATCGACGCCGACGTCATCATGCCTATAAATGGCCACGCGCAGCGTCCGTTGCTCAGTTCCGTTTTGTAGAGTAAAGTAGTTATTGTATGAATGGTTACTACCCTTGAAGGAGTGTAAGCTGCAACCACAAGGGAAATGTTACTGTGGGGATGGATGGGAGGGGCGATAAGGAATACGTCGGAGGAACATCCCATCGAAAGAACGTTACAAGGTAAGAAGTAACTTGTTCTTCGAAGGGATTGTGTCCTCCGACGTATTCCTTATCTATGATAGACTCCCATAGCATTGGTATGTGATTGGAGGCGGAGTAAGAGATGCCATATTACCCTTTAAGAATGAACAGAGTGTAACACAGCTTTGCCAAATCTAGTCTCTTGACTAGAGGAGGAATCCAAGCTATAAAATTTGGTAAAGGTATGTGCGGACGACCATGTGGCAGCCGCACATATGTCTCTAATTGGAACCCCTCTTTGAAGAGCTGAGGATGATGCGATACCCCTGGTCGAATGAGCCCTTAGATTTTGAGGGGGCTCTTTCCCTGCCATTTTGTAGCATTCCAGAATGGCTAAAATAATCCATCTGGAGATGGTTTGTTTGGTTATTGGTAATCCTAACTTATGTCCTGCGTAACCTACAAAGAGTTGGTCTGCTTGTCTAATTTTAGCAAGTCTACTGATATAAAAACTCAAGGCTCGCTTAGGGTCCAGCCTGTGTAGTCTCTCTTCCTCTTTCCCCGGATGGGGAGGAGGATAGAATGAAGGTAGAGTAATCTTCTGAGTAATGTGAAATTCCGAAACTACCTTTGGGAGGAAGTTAGGCTTCACCTGTAGCACTACTTTGTCCTTGTGAAACGTTGTATGAGGAGGTTTACAAGAAAGGGCTTGTATCTCGCTAACCCTTCTAGCAGATGTTAATGCTACCAATAAAACAGTTTTGAGGGTGAGAAACTTCAATGAACAAGAGTGGAGTGGTTCAAAAGGAGCACCCTTTAGGAAGTTTAAAACTAGATTTAAGTCCCATAAGGGAACTTGGAATGGTCTTGGAGGGTAAACATTAGTTAGACTTTTCAGGTATTGTATTACCAATGGAATTTTGAAATACGATGGCTCCTCTGCAGTGCGCTTAAAGATCGATAGCGCTGCGAGAAAGCCCTTAATAGTGCCAATTTGAAGGCCCGAATTTGCCAAAAAAAGTAAGAAGGATAACACCGCAGGTGTACCACATGAAAAGACTTCGATATTCTTTTCTCTGCACCAGCTGCAAAATTTATTCCAACGGCAGCGGTATAGAGTCTTAGTTGCTGGTCTTCTGGCCGAAAGCAACACCTCCATGACGTCATCTGGAAGGTCCCAATCCTTGTACCTCAACCTTTCAGATACCAAGCGTGAAGGTTGAGGGTCTTGATGGCTGGATGGAGAACCTGACCTCCCTTCTGCGAGAGAAGATCCTCTCTGTATGGTAGATGAATTGGAGGACAGATGGACATGTCCAGAAGGTCCGGGTACCACGTTTTCCTGGCCCAATCCGGGGCAATTAGGATCATGGTCTTCCGAAACCTTCTCAACCGCCTGATCATTTGAGGAATGACAGGGACCGGAGGAAACACGTACAGAAGTGGGAACTCCCAGTCCACTACGAACGCGTCTCCTAGAGCTCCTCTCGGGGGAAATTCCCTTGAGCAAAATCTGTCGCACTTCCTGTTGATACTGGTGGCGAACAGATCCACTGGAGGGGTTCCCCAAAGGGCGAAGATCTCTTAAAGGACTTCCTGAGCTATCTCCCATTCGTGGGAGACTGTGTTCTGCCTGCTCAGAGCGTCTGCTGTCAAGTTCTTCTCTCCGGCTAGGTGAATTGCCGATAGAGAGATTCCTTCCTGAATTGCCCAAAACCAGAGCTGCATCACCTCTCTGCACAGTGGCAGTGACCCTACGCCTCCTCTTTTGTTGAGGTAGTGCATGGCCACTTTATTGTCCGTCATTATCAGGACGTTTCTCCCCAGTACAGACGGCAGAAAACCCTTCAGTGCCAGTCTGATGGCTCTCAGCTCCAACAGGTTGATGTGTAGTTTGGACTCCGATGGAGACCAACGACCGCTAATGGTCAAGTCGTCGACATGGGCTCCCCACCCCGTGAGTGAGGCGTCTGTGACTACTGATATCTCCGGCCATGGTTGCCAAAACAGTTCTCCTTTCAAGATGTTCTCTGGAGAGGCCCACCATTGAAGGTCGTGGGCTACCTTGTCCGGAATCCGGAGGAGATCTGTCATCCTCCCTGAGAATTGTGACCACTGAGTCCTCAGTGCCCACTGAAGGGATCTCATTCTCAGGCGAGCCTCTGGCACAAGGAATATGCAGGATGCCATGAGGCCTAGCAACCTCAAAAAGTCGTAGGCTGGGAGACGTTGGGCATTTTGAAACCTGGTGACCATCTGCAGAATATCTTGAGCCCTCACCTCTGGTGGTGAGGCTTTTCCCAGGGACGTGTCCAGGACTGCTCCAATGAACTGGAGTCTCTGTGATGGTATCATCTGTGACTTCTTTAAATTGAGGGAGAAGCCCAACCTGTGAAGGGAGTGGCAGACATAATCTAGTTGGATCCGAGCTTGTTCCGAAGAAACTGCTCTGATCAACCAATCGTCCAGGTAGGGGTAGATGTGAATCCCTTCCCTCCTTAGACTTGCAGCCACTACCGACATTAGCTTGGTGAAGACCCTCGGGGCGGAGGTCAGCCCAAATGGCAGAACTCGAAATTGATAATGAGAGTTGCCAATTGCGAACCTCAAGTACTTCCTGTGCTTGGGATGGATAGGCACATGGAAATAAGCATCCTGAAGGTCCATAGATACCAACCAGTCCTGAAGCTGGAGGGCCTGAAGGATCTGAGAGAGAGTTGCCATCTTGAACTTGTCCTTCCTGAGGAACTTGTTCAATTCTCGTAAGTCCAGGATGGGTCTCAGTCCTCAGTCTTTCTTTGGTATGAGAAAGTAGGGGGAGTACCAGCCCGTGTTCCTGTCCGCTACAGGTACCGGTTCTATGGCACCTTTCTCTAGCAGGTCTACAACTTCCTGCAAGAGGAGCGGATCCGGCACTTTCAGAGAGCTGTTCCCCGGTGGATGTCTCTGAGGGATGCCTAGGAAAGGCAGGCAGTACCCTTGGGCAACTGTCTCCAATGCCCAAGCATCTGACGTAATAGCCTGCCATTCCGTCAGATGGTGAGTTAACCTGCCCCCTAAAGGTGTCTTGTGATGGGAGACCTCAGAGTGGTTTGGGAGCAGCTGATGCAGTTGCCGAAGGTAAATCGGCTCCTGCTCCTGCTGATGCGGCTTTCTTTCCTTTACCCCGTCCATCACGGGTAAATTTTCCTTGGCCTCTTTGAGTCGGCCGTCCTCTGCCTCTTCCGTATGAGGAATAATAGCGAAAGGGGCTTCCTCTCCAAGAGGATCCTGAGGGACGAAAATTAGTTTGTCGGATTGCAGCTCCTAGTGACTTAGCTGCTGCTTTAGATGTTTGTAGTTTTTCCAAACTGTCATCCGCCTTTTTACCAAATAGGGAAGAACCGTCAAAGGGCATATTTAAAAGTCTGGCCTGTACGTCAGAAGCAAAGCCGGACTTTCTCAACCACGCATGCCTGCGGATTGTGGTACTTGCTGCCATAGCCCTGCTGATACTGTCAGCAGAATCAATGCCAGTTTGAAGGGACTCACACATTGCATCTTTACCATCTCTGATGATATTTAAAAATGCGTCCCTTTCTTCTCCTTCCGGTATGCAGTCAGCCGCCGATGAAGCACACTCGCAAAGAGTGTGGCTGAACCTAGCGAGCGTACAAGTTGCATTAATAGATTTTAAAGCCATGCTACAGGCTGAGAAGACTTTCTTAGCCATGGCATCATATTTTTTATCATCCCTATCCTGAGGAGCAGTGGGGTAAGCAGAAGTACTGCCTGATGAAGTTGCAGCCTGGACCACAAGACTCTCTGGAGTAGGGTGCTTAGATAGGTATTCAGGGTCAGCAGCAGATACCCTATATTTCGCTGACAACTTCTTGTTAACCGCAGAGACAACTTCAGGAGTTTCCCAGTTAGTTAAAATATTTCTTTGTAAAGCAGAATGAAAGGGAACCACAGGATCCTCCTGTGGACCTTTAACCAGAATATCTGTGAGGTCATCCTGTTGAAAAACAGGTGAAGGCGCAGACCAACCCATGAACTCCATAATTCTTGACATTAGGGTTCTATAAGCGGTATCAGCATGTTCCCCTGGGTCTGGTTTGACAAATTCCACTTCTGGGGAAGTGTCTAGGCCACTTGCTTCCTGTAATGCATCCTGAAGGTCTTTCAACCTTCTTTCCTCAGAGGCAAAAGTCTCTGGTTCAGGTAGTGTGGTCCTCTGCAGCCCAAAAGGCCTTTCTTGATCAGAATCTTCCCTTTCTTCAAAACTTGAAGTTAAGGGGGGATGCTCTGGTCTGTGAAATGGTATAAAACCCATCTCTAAGGCAGAGGGAGCCATCATGAGTGGCCTTGAAAAGGTCGTTGTCGTCGACGCCGATGTAAAAATCCTCGAAGGCGCCGACAAAGGCGTCGAGAAAACTGGAAGAGGCCTCGAAGAACTCGAGACAGTGAGGAGACAAATGTCTCGACTCTACCGCAGAAACTTTCGAGGAAGTTAAAACTGACTTACCTCTCTCGAGCTTCCCCTTAAGCTCCTTCAAGGCTTTCGCCATCATGGATAGGCATTCCTCACACTCCGAACACTGGTGTTCGATTCCCAGATACCACAAACAGATCCTGTGAGGATTCGTCAACGACATTTTCTTCCCACAGTCTCGGCATTTTTTGAAACTGGACCGAGGAGTCGTCGTGTCGGAGGAGGAAGCCATCGAGTATGAGTCGGTTTTCTCGAGGAAATAAGAATATATATCGACTGATGAACTGAGCAACGGTATTCCGAGGCATACGAAGCGCGGAAAAACGGAACTGAGCAACGGACGCTGCGCGTGGCCATTTATAGGCATGATGACGTCAGCGTCGATACTGTGGCCGTCGAGGAGCACCTACTCGACGGACGTCAACGCACAGCGCCCTCTACTGGGAAACATTTTTTTCGAGGCCAGCAAGCTGGAGATACAAATATCATAGATAAGGAATACGTCGGAGGACACAATCCCTTCAAAAGAAGTGTTTACAAATGATAAATCAGGATGTGTTAGCCGGGGGTCTCCTTACGCACATTTTGTGCACGGGACAAGGTGGGACTCCTGAGCACAGCACACGCTCGAACTTTCCTAGCATGAGCCAACAGTTCCGCTCCTAGCTATCAGAGTGGTTAAGTCTCTTTTCTACAAAGTCTCTTGCCTCTGCGGACCTGCTGTACTCAAAAATAATAAACAAAAGTTCCTTTCTGCTTGTACATTGGGTGATGCCTTTTCACTCCTGGATCTCCCTCTTCTGGGCTCAGATTCACAAAAGTTCATAGCAATTTCAGGACCTTCGGTAGTTAAGTTTCTTGCTTCCGAGGGCCTGATGGGTTCAAAAGAATAAACAAAAGTTTCTTCCTGATTGTACTTTGGGTGATAATTCTTCACCCCTGCGTCCCCCTCTTCCGTGCTCAGACCACTCTCGAATCTTACCCCCCCCCATCGGGTTCACCCTGGCTTGTATTCAAAAGATTTCTCTGTTGCATTCACGTGTCGGTGGGGTGATGGCTTCTCACCCCTGGATCCCCCTCTTCTGGTCTCAGACCCTTCTCGAATGCTTGCCTTTCCTCTGTCGGGTTCACTACGGCCTTTTCCGATGGGTGATGGCTTTTCACCCCTGGATCCTCCTCTTCTGGGTTCAGTCCCTTATCAAATGGTTGCCTACCCTCCACTGGGTTCACTACGGCCTTTTCAACACAATCCCATCTGTGACATTCAAAAATCTTAATGTCTTTTGATACAGTTAGTTCACTGTGGACATCCCTCTGCCGGGTTCACTCTTGTCAACACACTATCGGGACTTTTGGCTTTGCCCCCTTTTTATCGACATTCCTCCGTCCGGTTCACTCTTGCCAACTTTGTCAATCACACAGTTTCTTGAACAGTTCTTCGATGCAGGTTTCACTTCCCTTAGCTTCATAATCATCTGTCGGTCAAAGACTTCCGACTGTACATAGGATTTTACTAGACCCCTGTTTAACCACTTTGACCACTTTCTCGCCTTTCCCAAGGCCTTCTGGTAATGGTAGTTCAACAATAGGGTAGTCGGCCAGAGTTTCCAGAGTGAGCACCCACGTGGTGCCTGACTCCTCTGTAGCTGGTTTTATTTATTTGCAGTTCTTCGTACTTTCTTCAATTAGCTGTTTGTTACTTTTGTTCAACACAGTTTGGTTTCTTATCGGCTCTCCCCTAGACTCACTGGCTGGTATGAACCACTTGGCTTTGCTTGTCTCTGGAGTTAAGGTTGGTACTGTGGTGGCAAGCGTCTCTCCCCGGTTTGGTTATCAGCGGAGGAGGGCCTTGTGTACCGTTGACCGTGTACCGTTGACATCTGCTGCAACACACTCTGGCTATTTTTCGTGGTCTTACGATTCTTTCCGTCGAGGTTTCACAGGCCTGTCTTGGAAAGGGCAAGGTTGCTTCTCTCCTTGTCACTGTCGATTCGTGACGTCTTTCTCCTCCGCTTGAACTGCCGTGCTGAGTTAGCTCTCTCTTTGTGCGGTCTGCCTTGCTTGTCTCGTGCTCCACCTTTTATCCCTGTGGGGAAGGGAAAGGGCCATCAGGTGTGTGTGATTCTGTTCAATTGCCTGACTTTGCCTGACTCTTGTGGTGGGATATGTCAGGTAAACGGATCTGGTGTTTGGCTGTCGTCTTTCGTGGTGTGTGAAAGTGTGCATGTCGGAAAAAGGGGTGGGTAGAGTATCCTACGGGACAGGATGGGAAAAGATGTTATAAGAAGGGGGATACCGCGTGTTACCTGTTGGTGTCCCACTTGCGCTCCCCGAGGACCCCCCATCCAGGTGATCCTCCCGCACTGCTCCACCCCCAGGAACTGGATCCAATAGCGATGGCTGTGTCCTGCCTACCTGGATGACAGATCCCCGGGGACTAGTAAGTGAGACACCTACAGGTTTCTCACACTCCTGACCTTCATTGGGGGCATAGATCGAGAGTAGAGTATATAACTGCCCAAACAATAGGCCTGTGACCCCTGTATATTGACCTCCTGGGTCCCGCAGAGTCTCTAGTTCCATGAATGGGGTTTCTTGGGAAATGAGGATGGCGGTTCCCCCTTTTTTGGATCTGATGGAGACAAGAAATTGTGTGGGGAAGTCCCTGTTCCGCAATCGCTGCATGTCTGGAGGGGCCATGTGAGTTTCTTGTAGCATCGCCACTGAACCCTTCACATTTTAGTGTAAAAAAATTGATTTACATTTTGTTGGGTGTTTGTTAGGGAGAATTCTCTGTTTAGGCTGAATTTCCCTACCTAGTGAGTCCCCCAGCAGCTTTGCTGGATTTCTGGGGTTTAATTTTTTTCTCCTGCCAAGAGTGAGACTCTTTTACCCTCACTCTTGGACATGTTGAAGTGTGTTTTCTTGGTTAAACCTTGTGTTGAATGGGCTATGGGGTCTTTTACTCCATAGGGCCTCATGTATTTTTGTGATGTGGGTCACACAGCACCCTCTGTGCCGTGACCCAGGGGTGTCCTAGGGACTCCCCAACATAGACTCCATACCCTGGGACTGACTACTGTCTCCCAGGGCATGTAAAGTCACCAAAGACTTTGCTAGTCTTGAATCCTGAACAGAACCAGTACAAACCATCATATTGTGGACGTACTGGCTGGGGCAATTCGATTGCCCCAGGGTCTGTTAGTCGAGGGGGCACGTCTCCGTCCCCCCTGATCGAGTTTTGGCTGGTGGCAGTGGAAACTACTTTTTATATTCGACCGCGAATATTTCCCTATGGGATTTCCCATTGTTTTAGGCTAACACATTTAATTATTTATTTACGGTAGCCTTAAACATACCGCCGGTTTATATATTTATTTTTATAACTCCGGTTGGGACTTTTTGCCAAAACTTGATTCTAAAATGGCGTTGGTGTTCGCCTCTGTAACTCTGACCCAAAGTGGAGCCCTTTGTTCCACTTTTGGCGGGCTTCTCCACAGAAGCCCTCCAAAGTGGTGCCACTCTGTCTGGGGTACTTAGGAGGGGTGGAGGGGGATTTAGGCACCCTGGACTGAGTTACCTTGGTAACTCAAGTCGCACTCCGTCCTGATTGGCCCAAGTGGTGAGCCGCCCGGCTCACCACTTAGCATGTTTGAGTGACAGCTAGGCTGGGTGAATGGGGGTTTGCTGCATAAAAGCAGGGCTTTGGGGACTGGGACTTCAGAAGTCGCCACAGGACCAAGAATCCGACGAGGGAAGAGCTGAGCCGACCTGCTTCGACGACACCACCCGGTGGAGCCCTGCTGAACCGTCTCACCACTTTTTCCCGACGACCGAGGAGAACTCTTAACGGAGTGGCTCCTTCCCTTGACTGGTGGGGACAACCAGTTTTCGCCTTCTTTCCGTTCTTTGAGGTATCTCGTGGCCGCCTTGCCTGTGCCAAGCACCCCGGCAACCGGAATACCACACTTTACCCCCATACCGCGAAAGTCGGTACCAACCCTTTAACCGGAGGACTCCGCGGCTGGTTTCTTCCCGGGCAGTGCAACGACCCTCTTCTTCTGCTCTTCAGCGAGAACTTCTTCTCCCCTGACCGACGTCGAGCCCTGCTGCCACTGCCTGGAACAACTGCCCCCGCTGGAGGATCCTTTCCGCTTAAGGTACTGTGTTCCGCCTGGCTTCCCTTGCTACCGACTGTACGGGGTAGATTTAGTCCCCGGCTTTCGAACCTGGGAGTGCCTGGGACACTTTGGCTAAACTTTCTGAGCCACTCTAAACTCTTTTTGACTCTTTGCAAGACTTTGAATCTCTAACTAACAGTGTGATCTTGGGCACCTTTTCGCTCCGGCTACTCTAAGAGTGGGCCCTGCCTAGTGACTTTTGCTCACCTGTGACTTTGTGCTTCTTTGAGCCTATTGCAAGTGATCTGGACCTTAGAGTGGTGTGTTTAACCCATTTCTGCTTTTTCTCTCCCTTTCTTGGAAACTACTAGAGTGTCATCTAACGTTAAGCACTCACCTCTGTTTTAATTAAGTGGTGTTTACCTAGAGTTGTCTAGATAGGAGAAAGGATTGAATTTACTTTCATTATAACTGTGTTGAAGTGCTTTTACTATATTTTTGCTAGAGTGTTTTTAACTTATGTGTATTTTAAATAAATAACTATATACTTTTGAAACCAAGCTCTGGTCAGTGTTTGCTTGTGCTATTGTGTTTTGGTACATATTGTGTATACTTTACATACTGCCTAACTCTTCTTGAGAGAAGTCTGACTGCTCAGCCACAGCTACCAGGTAAATCTGGGTGGTACAGACTGCTACCAAAGGGGTTTACTGCTCTACCTGTAGTCTTAAATCTTTTGCAGTGTTCCCCAAGGGAACTGCACAGGTTTCTGCCTAACACTGGTGTACAGCGGTGGGATTTGTATTGAGTATACATTTTATTGTGCTTTAGATACCTTAGTGCAACTAACCACAAAGCTTAGCACTGAAAAAGTAAAACCTCTAACATGTCAGTTATAGAAAGCTATAGTCAAGAGTCCCTTGCAGCCAAAACTGCTGATTGTTTAAGAGTGCTCTGTAAACATAAGGATCTCCTGACTAAGGGCAAGAAAATGGAGCTGATTGAAAGATTGTTAGCTAACCAAAGTCTGGGTGATGGTTCAGAGGAACCTACCACTCCAGCAACTGTAGATGACAGTGTTGAAGTTAACATGGAGCAAAATGTTGATGTTTCTGAGGAAGAGTCAGAAGAGGAGGGTGAGGCTGTTGTAACTGTCCCCCCTAGGCCTCTGCCTGCTCTACCTGCTGTGCCTACTGGACCTTTACCAGGTCCCACATTTAGTCCTCAGTACTTTGAACTGGAGAAAATGAAGCTAGAATTGGAGTATAAGAAACTTAGTGCTCAAACTGACAAAGAACTAAGGCTAAGGGAAATGGAGCTCAAGTATGACTTAGAAATGAAGAAATTATCTGTTGAGAATGTTTCTCTCTCTGGCTCCTCTAGAAGTTCCAGTCCTAAAAGACCCCGGATGCCTAAAGAATTGGTTGGTATGTATGAGCCTAAGTTGGATGTGTTGGATTGGTTGTCTCTGTTTGAATATAATCATGGGCTCCAGAACATCACAGGGAATGACTTACTCACCTGGTTGTTCTCTAGGCTTCCCCCTGTTGCAACTGATGTGGTAATGGAGATGGGGGAGGAGGATAGGAAGGACTATGAATGTGTGAAACTAGCTTTGATAGCTAGGTTTGGGAAGACCCCTTCCCAGTATCTTAAGAGGTTTAGGAGCCTCAAAAAGCATGATGGTACCCCTTGGGCTACCTGGGTGAGTGAATGTTTGAAAAACTTAGAGGGATGGATTAAGGGTTACAAGGTGAACACTTATGAAGGTATGAAGAATTTGTTTATGTTGGAGACTATTTATGATGCCTGCTCTCCTGAGCTCAGACAACACTTGGCTGATTCCAAGGAATTAGATTCCCGGAAACTAGCTAAGGCTGCTGACTTGTGGGTTGCCAACAGGGCCACTCACAAGGATTCTGGGGTAACTCAGAAGAAGGATGGGGAGAAACAGTCTAAAAAGGACTCCAAAGAGAATTCTAATAATTCCTATCCCCAAGAGGGCCCCAAACCACAAAATAACCAGGGTAAGCCACATGGGAAACCTAGTCAGGCTACTGTACCTTCTGGCCACAAGCCAGAAGGAGGTCAGAACAAGCCACCCTTCCAGAGAGCATTTGGACAATGCTATGTCTGTCAGGGTACTGACCATATCAAAGGAGATCCCAAGTGCAAGGGTAAACCTGCAGGGATCAGCACAGTCTCCTTAGCCTTCACTCCTGAGGATGAAGTACAGATGGCTAGTGCCCACTTTGAACTCTTTGCTGAAGAACCCTTGGGTCTTCAAGCCACTGTAAACTTAGAGCCTATGGGTCTGGTTAGTCCCCAGAATAGGGTTGTGTATAACTCCCTACCTGTTAACTCTAAGGTGTATTATGTGGACAGTGTTCTTGTCAATGGCCAGGATACTCCTGCCAGGAGAGACACTGGGGCCAGCAGAACAGTAGTGGATGAAAGCTTCTTTCAACCTGAGGATGTGGCCAAAGCACCCAAAGGTCCCACTAAGATGTCTGGAGGCCCTGTCCAAATGGTTCCTATTCTACCAGCCCTCATTCAGTGTAACAACATGACAGTGAGGATCCCTGTCAGTGTTCAGACTGAGGTACCTGGGAAGGTCCTGTTAGGGAATGACCTAAGAACTCTAGGAGTAGTGTCACATACCCCCAGGCCTCCCAGTATGGAGAAGCAGAACTTAACCAAATTGGCTAGACAGGCTACCTTGAAGGACCCTTCTAAGCCTGTGGGACCCTCTACTGAGAACCCCACTACAAGCCCTGGTGTTAGTAAGTTGACCTCTAACCCAGGCACATTTCAGGATAGTATGCTAGGAACATGGGCGCCCCAACCAAGCTCCATCATTGTTCCCCTAGTCTCAGAGTCTCTGACTCCCCCTGCTTCTGAGGAAGAGGTGGATAGACCAACTAGGCCCCTATCTGGACCTGAGAGAACTGGTAATTCTCAGTGCTGGTGGAAAACCAGAAAAGAAAAGTCTAAGGCCAAAAACCTTCAGACTGTTGGACCTTCTACTGAAGACCCCAACTCAAATCCTAATATTAGGGGGGAAACTCCTAAAATAGGTAAGGGTAGATCTAAGAGGAAGGGGAAGCAGGTACATTGCCTAACCCCAACCCCTCCAACCAAGAGGCCTAAGACCCAACCTGCTCCCACAAGAGAGGTGGTGAGGAACCTTGGAGGCCCCTCTAGATCTAGGGGAATCCTTTATAAGGACCCCTTCAAAAAGCCTAACATAGGTTCAGAAGTTGTACCAACTTCTGAGGGACTGGTCAACCAGATCCCCTATAACAAAAAGACTGATGTTCCTCAAAGGGTTTGTAGGTCCTTTAGCTTGCAAAAGAAAACCTTTGAGTCCTCCCTTAAGCATAGGTCAAGGTGTCACCATCAAAATGCTGATGGACTCTCTAGGATGTATATCATCGACTAGAGGTATGAGGTTCATCCAGGAGTGGATTAAATCCTCCTGTCCCTTAGTCTGGGGGGGGCGAGTGTTAGGGAGAATTCTCTGTTTAGGCTGAATTTCCCTACCTAGTGAGTCCCCCAGCAGCTTTGCTGGATTTCTGGGGTTTAATTTTTTTCTCCTGCCAAGAGTGAGACTCTTTTACCCTCACTCTTGGACATGTTGAAGTGTGTTTTCTTGGTTAAACCTTGTGTTGAATGGGCTATGGGGTCTTTTACTCCATAGGGCCTCATGTATTTTTGTGATGTGGGTCACACAGCACCCTCTGTGCCGTGACCCAGGGGTGTCCTAGGGACTCCCCAACATAGACTCCATACCCTGGGACTGACTACTGTCTCCCAGGGCATGTAAAGTCACCAAAGACTTTGCTAGTCTTGAATCCTGAACAGAACCAGTACAAACCATCATATTGTGGACGTACTGGCTGGGGCAATTCGATTGCCCCAGGGTCTGTTAGTCGAGGGGGCACGTCTCCGTCCCCCCTGATCGAGTTTTGGCTGGTGGCAGTGGAAACTACTTTTTATATTCGACCGCGAATATTTCCCTATGGGATTTCCCATTGTTTTAGGCTAACACATTTAATTATTTATTTACGGTAGCCTTAAACATACCGCCGGTTTATATATTTATTTTTATAACTCCGGTTGGGACTTTTTGCCAAAACTTGATTCTAAAATGGCGTTGGTGTTCGCCTCTGTAACTCTGACCCAAAGTGGAGCCCTTTGTTCCACTTTTGGCGGGCTTCTCCACAGAAGCCCTCCAAAGTGGTGCCACTCTGTCTGGGGTACTTAGGAGGGGTGGAGGGGGATTTAGGCACCCTGGACTGAGTTACCTTGGTAACTCAAGTCGCACTCCGTCCTGATTGGCCCAAGTGGTGAGCCGCCCGGCTCACCACTTAGCATGTTTGAGTGACAGCTAGGCTGGGTGAATGGGGGTTTGCTGCATAAAAGCAGGGCTTTGGGGACTGGGACTTCAGAAGTCGCCACAGGACCAAGAATCCGACGAGGGAAGAGCTGAGCCGACCTGCTTCGACGACACCACCCGGTGGAGCCCTGCTGAACCGTCTCACCACTTTTTCCCGACGACCGAGGAGAACTCTTAACGGAGTGGCTCCTTCCCTTGACTGGTGGGGACAACCAGTTTTCGCCTTCTTTCCGTTCTTTGAGGTATCTCGTGGCCGCCTTGCCTGTGCCAAGCACCCCGGCAACCGGAATACCACACTTTACCCCCATACCGCGAAAGTCGGTACCAACCCTTTAACCGGAGGACTCCGCGGCTGGTTTCTTCCCGGGCAGTGCAACGACCCTCTTCTTCTGCTCTTCAGCGAGAACTTCTTCTCCCTTGACCGACGTCGAGCCCTGCTGCCACTGCCTGGAACAACTGCCCCCGCTGGAGGATCCTTTCCGCTTAAGGTACTGTGTTCCGCCTGGCTTCCCTTGCTACCGACTGTACGGGGTAGATTTAGTCCCCGGCTTTCGAACCTGGGAGTGCCTGGGACACTTTGGCTAAACTTTCTGAGCCACTCTAAACTCTTTTTGACTCTTTGCAAGACTTTGAATCTCTAACTAACAGTGTGATCTTGGGCACCTTTTCGCTCCGGCTACTCTAAGAGTGGGCCCTGCCTAGTGACTTTTGCTCACCTGTGACTTTGTGCTTCTTTGAGCCTATTGCAAGTGATCTGGACCTTAGAGTGGTGTGTTTAACCCATTTCTGCTTTTTCTCTCCCTTTCTTGGAAACTACTAGAGTGTCATCTAACGTTAAGCACTCACCTCTGTTTTAATTAAGTGGTGTTTACCTAGAGTTGTCTAGATAGGAGAAAGGATTGAATTTACTTTCATTATAACTGTGTTGAAGTGCTTTTACTATATTTTTGCTAGAGTGTTTTTAACTTATGTGTATTTTAAATAAATAACTATATACTTTTGAAACCAAGCTCTGGTCAGTGTTTGCTTGTGCTATTGTGTTTTGGTACATATTGTGTATACTTTACATACTGCCTAACTCTTCTTGAGAGAAGTCTGACTGCTCAGCCACAGCTACCAGGTAAATCTGGGTGGTACAGACTGCTACCAAAGGGGTTTACTGCTCTACCTGTAGTCTTAAATCTTTTGCAGTGTTCCCCAAGGGAACTGCACAGGTTTCTGCCTAACAGTGTTCAGGCCTTTGACATTGAGCATTACAAAAGTAAGTTTCTGGTGGGATGGGCGCATCTGTTGGGGATCCGTCTCCAGTAGGGCTGGGGGAGGAGGTTGGTGAGCTTCATCCGCCATGAAACTACATCTGGACTTCAGCTCCATGTGGCAACTGGGTTTTGGGATAAGTGAACCAACCCAAAAAGAACCAATTTAAAAATAACATCCAACCTTTAAACGTCAACAAAAATGAAAAACTGAAATAGGGGCCTTCCCCCCCCATCTGCCATTGGGTACCATCACACTCCTGGTCAGGCATGGGCTGTGTGAAGCCCGGGGCTAGAGGGATACTGCTTCCCAGAGTGATGCTGGAGTTACAGAGGACATTCACCAGAAGAGTGGCTTATGCAGGGATCCATTGGTGCGTGGTCATCTCTGCAGAGGGGGTGCCATGGGTTTCCTCCCCATGGCCACCATCGCCCAGGTGTTGCACTTCGGTTTGGGAACGTCTCGTTTCCAAGGTGTGGGGTGTTTTATAGGGGAGCCTGTACCGGTTTCAAGAACGGCATATCGCAGGATGTCTTCGGCTTCCTCTAAAGAGCTGAAGATTTGTGTCATATCCACCAGGGTTAATTGCAGTGTAGTGGGAAACAGCCATCAATACCGAACCTTTTGGTCTTGTAGGAATGCCGTCAATGGTCTGAGTCCTCTTTGCCTTTGTATTGTCGACATACCGAGGTCCTGGAAGATTTGTAGTGGTGTACCCTGGAAGGTTAGGTCCCCCTGTGTCCGGCTAGCTGCCAGAATATCCTGCTTCACTGTGAAGAAGTGGACCCTCATGATTACATCAGGGAGGAGTCTGAGGATGTGCCCCTATGGGTGCACAGTCTATGAGTCTGGTCCAGAAGGAGCATTGCTTTATCAAGATGTGGTAACAGCGTTTCGAAGAGATTCCTTATGTATTCGTCCAGGGTTTTATCCAGGATTGACAGGGGGACCCCTTTGACCCAGAGGTTGTTTCTTCGTGCCCTGTTTTCCATGTCTTCTTGCTTGAACTCCATTGCCACCGGGGGGGCCTGGAGCTTCCACTTGCCGGGTGGTAGAGGCCAAGGCGCAGGCCTTACAAATGCGGCCTTATGGAGATAACTGTGCTGCGGGCCCACCTGGCGTTCTCCCCACTGTGTTCCTCGTTCTTCAGCCCCCCAGTGGCGGAGGCTGCAGGATGTCCAGAGATGCTCCGGCTGTGTGGGTAACCCCGCCCAAAGGCTGCTGTGTGTTTTATCCCGTGAGCCGGGAGTGACTGCTGGGTGATGAACGGTGAGGGGGCGGGGGGATGCCTCACATCTGCTCCGGACGGGAGCTTGATGTCAGCTGGGTCCTCGGCTCAGGCGGGCAGACCTTGCAGCATGGAAGCCCCTCAGTGGGCGAGATGTTGCTCCTTGCGGTGGCTTCTCCTAATGGTTCTCCCACTGGGTTTGTGTTGCTCCAGTCGGGGCACCCCTTTCACATTCATGCTCTCCCTGGGCAGGCCCTCACGTCAGGGGAGGTGGCCGGGTGACGGAGGGAGAGTTCCCTCGGCTGCCTGCCGCCATCTTGGTGCAGCTTCTCCCAGGGTCCACAGAGCTGATCTTCCCAATAACGTTCGCTCCGGATCTGATCCTCACCGTCTCATATCATGCCCATGAAACACTAGGGCTTATGGGATCCCCTGCTGGCTACTGGAGTCATTTGCCCTGGGCTTCTCACGGAGGCTCTCACAGTGTACAAGTATCCATAAACATTTGCTTGGCAGGACAGGTAACACGACCCTTGTCCGAGTGGAAAGCGAAGGAGGCCTTAGCAGCATGGCTATGAGCTTTGCAGAGACAGAAAAGGTGGGAGGTAGCGCCATGGGCTCTGCAGGGAGTGTTTTTGCATGGTGAGAGGGAGAGTGTGCTTTTGCGAGGAGAGACATGTACGAGAGGGATTTCATGGTTTATGAATGGAGAAACATGAAGATGGTGTATTGCAGGCAGACAGACAGATGGCCATGATATATATAGGCCGACATTTCACGTTGACTAAGAACACGACCAGAACACGGAGCGAAAGTACATGCAAACACAGACTTTCAGGCATTGCTCATATTTAGAAACGCTCACAGACAGAAAGAGACATTCTTAGCTTAGAGAACGAATGTAACCATAATGATTTGAAAACGTCATTGCACAGTATAATGAGAGGCGAGGCTTTTGGGAGTTGCTGGTTGTTGGGGCTCTGGTTGTTGGAGAGGCAGTTCTAAGATCGAGGGAGCTGACTAAGATGGGAGACAGATGTTTGGCGGTGGCATAAGGAGAGACACTTGGATGGCTTTGGGAGTTCGGAAGCTTGGGGAAGCATTCTGATGAGAGGCGAGATACATGAGCTTGGCAAACACTGACTGGCTGGTTGCAGAGTTAGCGGGAGAGGAAAGGCTTGGCGGCAAAGAGAGCTGCAGAGGGGAGAGATGCACATGCAAATGGGAAGTATGGTTTATGGCCTAAACTGATTGATTGATTAGGGCCGACACTCACACAAAGAGCTTTGGGTTTGGGAAAGGGGAACAGACAGGGATTGTTGTAGAGAGAGAGTGAGGAATGGTGTGGAATGGAGAGGAATGCTGAATGCTGGCACTTGCCATATGTATATTGCATTAGACACGATAGATCCAGCTAATCACAGGCTTGCATTAGAAGCATGTAAGGCTTATAGTTATTGAACTACATGGTAGATTTGCACTAAAAGTATAAAGGTGCAAATTCGAGATTTGCATAGTTTTAGTATTGCTTGCATCATGCCTTGCTGTGAATAAATAAATGTATTCTATTGTTATAATTGAATCGATTCATGTGTTTTCTTTGTGTCTTATGTTATTGTGTCCATAGGAGTAAGATAGGAGTAAGATAGGAGTATGTTGCATAGCATAGGCGTAAGTAATTTAGGAGTAACACAGTGCACATAGGCCCTGAGATACGAAAGCAGGGGGGGGTATAGTGATCCACAACCCCCCTAGGAGATTGTCTAAGATTGTCTAAGACTGATGCATGGTCGCCCACGCGGGGCTAGACCATGGTAGGAATTGTTTTACGTTCTCACAAGTGATTACCTGTAATTGCGTTATGGGATCAAGCCCATCGTACTTGAGAGGCTCTGTTCAAGAAATCGCGCAAGGACGGAACAAGTTACTTACCTGTAACTGTTGTTCTCCAGCATGGGTCTGGCATGGATTCACATGCTCATGAATATTCCCCGTCGTCAGGCTGGGAATCCTTGGTAAAGAAAAAAATCAGTATCAGTTTCGTTTCTGATCTGTCTTTCTTAGTAGTAACCGATCACTGGTCTCTGAGTCATACTGCCCCCAGCCAATGACTGCCCTCTCCCTAAGCCCCGCCCCTGGCAGCCATCCTCAGATTTGGTAGCACGTGAAGTGGCAGTATGACCAAGTGAAGAGCCGCAGAGGGGAAGGAGGGAGGGTTCGCATGTGAATCCATGCCAGACCCATGCTGGAGAACAACAGTTACAGGTAATTAACTTGTTCCTTCTCCAGCATGGGGTCTAGCATGGATTCACATGCTCATGAATATAAGAATACATAGCAGTACACACATGCAAAACCACGGGAGGTGGCAAGGCTCAACATTAAGCATTACATAAAACTCAACATTAAGCATTGCTTACCTCCTCACCAGGCTCACCTTAAGCGAACAGGTTGCGCAGCACTGCCTGGCCGACTCAGAACTCCTCCCTGGAATCCCGGTCGACGCAGTAGAATCTCGTGAAGGTGTGTGTCGACCTCCAGGTAGCAGCCCTGCAGATGTCCAGCAGGGGCACACCAGACAAGAATGCCGTGGTAGCAGCGATTGCTCTGGTCTAATGGTCTCTCGGACAGCCGGGAAACGGTCGGTTAGCCAACCGATGACAGTGCATGATGCAGCCAGAGAGCCATTTGGAAATGGAAGCCTTCGAGAGAGCCTTCCCTTGGTTCACAGGTCCAAAGTTCACTAACAGCTGTGATGTCTTCCGAAAACTCTTTGGTCGGGTCACGTAGAACTTCAGCGCTCTAGCCACATCCAGCGAGTGCAAAGTCCTCTCGGCCGGCGACAAAGGCGACGGGAAGAAAACTGGCAACACCAATGGCTCGTTGAGATGGAAGTCCAACGGCACCTTGGGCATGAAGGAGGGGGGCGTCCTCAGCACCACCCTCATCTCGTAAAAAGTAAAGTATGGAGGCTTGCAGGATAGGGCCTGAATCTCTCCCACGCGTCGTGCGGAGGTGATGGCCACAAGGAACGCTGTCTTCCACGACAGGAACTTCAACGGAGCCGAATGCAAAGGCTCGAATGGCGGGCCCATGAGCCTGGTCAGCACCACGTTGAGCTCCCACGCCGGGGCTGGAGCGTTTACCGGCGGGAACGATCGGAACAGTCCTTTCATAAACTCCTTCACGAGGCGATGAGACCACAGGGATGACCGTCCTGCAGTTCTGGTGTATCGGGAAATCGCTGCCAGATGTATCTTAATGGAAGCATGAGCTAGTCCAGCTTTGGCCCGTGAAAGTGAGTACGGTAGCACTTGAGGGGCAGTAAACTGAAGAGGGTTAATCTTCTGTGCACGGCACCAGACAGAGAACCTCTTCCACTTGTGTCCGCAGCACTTGAGAGTTGAGGACGCCCTGGCCTTTGCAAGAACCTCTCTGCATTTGGCCGGGATATCGTACCCTCCAAACTCTAGTGCTGCAGGAGCCAGGCCTGCAAGTTCAGCGACACCGGGTCGTGATGAAGAATGGCGCCTCCTTCTCTGAAGAGAAGATCTGCGTCCGTCGACAGTTTGACTGGTGGGGACGCTGACAAGTCCAGAAGGTCCGGGAACCAGATCTGTCTCGGCCACCTCGGTGCGACGAGGATCATCCTGCACCGGGACCTCTTGAGTTGGTTGATGAGCCTGAGCAGCAACGGCAACGGCGGGAACGCATACAGGAACAGGCCGTCCCAGAGGAACGAGAAAGCATCGCCCATGCTCCTCGGCTGGGGGAATCTGCTGGCAAACCTCTGGCACTTGGAGTTCGTCGCCGTCGCGAACAGGTCGAT
Organism: Ambystoma mexicanum; assembly: GCF_040938575.1. Taxonomy (NCBI): domain Eukaryota; kingdom Metazoa; phylum Chordata; class Amphibia; order Caudata; family Ambystomatidae; genus Ambystoma; species Ambystoma mexicanum. The sequence continues at coordinate 963,872,179 of NC_090928.1, read as the reverse complement.
TTGGGGTTTGCTTGATCCTGGCATAGTTCCCACTCGTGGCACGAGCGCAGCTCCCTGCTGAGTGAGTCGGCAACTGTGTTTTTTATCCAGGCTAGATGAAAAGGCACCAGAAACGTCTCCTGGGCAACAGCCCAGTGCCACTGATCCTGGGCTTCCTTGGACAGGGCTGGTGATCTGGTTCCTCCCTGTTTCCGGATGTAGAACATCGTGGTGGTGTTGTCGGTGAAGATCCTCACCACCTTGCCCTTGAGGGACGGGAGGAATGACTTGAGGACCCAGAACACCGCTTGGAGCTCCAGTATGTTGATGCGAAGCGGCCTCTCCTCCGGGAGCCACAGGCCTCTCGCGTGAAGATCTTCGGTGTGCGCTCCCCAACCCTCCCAGTGAGGCATCCGTCGTCACCGTCGCCTGGTATGCTGGGGTCTGAAAGTTTGTGCCCGCCACGAGATGCGCATGCGTGCCCCACCATCGGATTGCCTGGCGGAAAGCCTCGTTGAGCAAGATCTTGTCCTCGAAGCTGCCCGTCGCTTGCATCCAATGGGCTTTGAGGAACTCCTCCAGAGGGCACATCCGAAGCCTGCACAGGCGCACCAGATAGATGCAAGAGGACATCATCCCGAGCAGGGACTTGATGGACCTCACTCTGGCCACTCTGGCAGACGTACCTTGCCCAGGATGGCCTGCGTTCTTTCCTCCGACGGCGAGGCCAATCGCGCCACTGTATTGAGCTTCGCTCCCAGAAACAGCGAAACCTGCGACGGAACCAGGTGGGATTTGGGGAAGTTGATGGAGAATCCCAGGTCCATGAGCAGCCGGACGGCTTTTGCTGTGTGTTCTACGGCGAGTTCCCTTGTCCCTGCTCGGATGAGCCAGCCGTCCAGGTAGGGGTAGACGTGGATCCCCTGCAGGCGCAGCCGCGCCGCCACTGGTGCTAGGCACTTGGTGAACACCCTGGGCGCCAACTTCAATCCGAACGAGAGGGCCTTGAACTGGTAGTGCCGCCCTTGGACTACGAACCTGAGAAACATTCGATGTCCTTTTAGGATGGGGATGTGGAAGTACGCATCCTCCAAATCCAACAACGATAGGAAGTCGCCTTCCTCCAGCTGGCCCAGCACGTGCAGGAGGGTGACCATCCGGAACTTCTGTGCCTTGATGTATTTGTTTAGCCGACACAAGTCCAGGATGGGACGCCAACCTCCTGTCTTCTTCCTGAAGAGGAAGTACCTTGAGTATACTCCGGAGCCCCAGAGCCTCTTTGGGACGAGCTCAATGCCTCCTTTCTTGAGCATCGCCCTTACCTCTAACAGTAGTTGAGGGACGTGGTTTTCCTTCCTGGCCACGGGAGGAATTCGGGGGCACTTCTTTAGAAATTCCAGAGTGTGCCCATGGGCCAGGGCATCCAGCACCCAACGGTCAGTGGAGATGGACTTCCACACACTGACGAACCTTGTCAGCCAGCCTCCCACCGGGGTGCTTCGGTGGGGGCCCGACGCGACGGCCGGTTCAGTCTTGCTTGGAAGTGGCCTTGCCGCCCTGGCCTCTCTGGCGACGACAGCGAGATCCACCAGACTTGCCTCGTCCCCTGTAGGCTTCTTGCAACGAGGAGCGGGCCGCTTGACGGTAGGTCGAGGAGTCGCCGCTGAATCCCTTGGAGGCACGTTGCTTGCCTCCGGAGTTCCCAAAGGGCAGACGCCGTTGCTGCAGAACTCCCAAGGCCAGAGCCGTCTCGGTGTCGGTCTTGATGGCCTGCAGCAACTCATCCAGTCTTTCCAAACAGATTGTTCCCATCGAAGAGCATGTCCAAAACCTTGGCTTGCACGTCCTGGCGGAAATCCGTCGCCTTGAGCCACCCCCGCCGTCGAAGGCAAACGCCTTAGCCCAACTGGCGGAAACTGGTGTCGGCAATGTCCGTGGCCACAGTTATGGCATGGTCCGACGCCACCTCACCCTCCTGTAGGATCGCCAGGGCCTCTGCCCTCTGGTCGTCCGGGAGGAAGTCCAACAGGGGGGCGATCCTGTACCACAATTCCCTGTCGTAGCGGGCCAAGATCGCTAGGGCGTTGGCCGCCTTAATCGTCATAGCTGCTGACGAGATGACTCGTCGTCCCACGGGGTCCAGCTTCTTTCCCTCGCCGTCCGGTGGGGAAGTTAAGGATAAAGCCGATGCCCCCAACGCTTTCTTCTTGGCCGCCGCTGAGACGACCAAATCCGGGGTCGGCTGCGCCCTAAGGCACAACGGGGCAGCGTCGGGGACCCAGTACTTCTTCTCGTACCGGTCCCTCTTGGCAGGTGTCGTGGATGGGTTCTTGAGGAGGGCAAGTCCCTCGTCCCAGATGTCATCGAGCAACGGCACCGCAAGGACCGTCTTCCTTTTGGCCTTGCGCCGTTGGTAGAGGAAGCCTTCCTTCTTCTTCTCCTCAGGGCAGAGTTGAAAAAGCTCGGATGCCCTGGCAATCATGGCGTGGAAGGAGCCAATCTCGTCGGGCGGGGACGCCTGAGGAATCGGACACGGGAGGTCAGTCCCGTCGTCACCGCCGTAGTCATCCGTCCCCGTCGTGGCCGTGTCCGTTCCTGTGTCATCCCTCGGGATCGGGGAAGGCGACAAAGGCTGAGAAGGCCATGAGGGCTGAAGGAGCACTGGATGAATTTCTCCGCCTCTTGTTCGGAGGGCTTCCCGGTGGACCCGGTACAGCTGGGTCGTCCGTCGGGGGTAGGGGCAGTCTCGTCCTCATCTCCGTGCATAAGGCTTGGATTGCCGTCAAAATGGCCCCTGAGTTGTCCTGAGGTTCGGGTTGCGACGGGCGTGCCGGGAGCGACGGTTGTTCCTCCACGGGAACCTCGTCGTCGTTGCCACCCTCACTCTCGTCGTCCCCCTCCCCGGGATTCCTCCCGTGGGGCTGGGCCTCTTCCAAATTCTCGGTCAGTTCCTCCTCGGAGGTTGTGTCCGTAATGGCCACCGCCCCCCCTCTTTCTCCACCGGGGTCTTCACGGGGGTCTTCTCGATGGGCTTAAAAGAGGATTCCCTCCGCGGAGGCAGGGAAACTCTGGGCCCCGAGATCGCCTCCACTGGGATAGCCTCCACAGGCTTCGACAGGGCCGCAGCGACTCCCTCGATAGAGGCCTTAGCCGGGTGAATCAAGGCCTTCACCACCTTGGGTGTGCTTGAGGCCTTCACCTTAGGGAGAGGGTCATCGCCTCGCTCCCCCTCGGCCGGTTCCTCCGAGATTGACCGGGACCTCTCCAGAAGCTTAGCCGGGTTCTCGGATTTCCTCTTCCCCGAGCCAGAGCTTTGGTTCGCGGTTGATGGCGTCGGTGAAGGTGCGCCCTGCCTGGCAGCCGAGGAGCCCGACCATTCGGCGCTCCCGGTGCCCACGGACTCGCAGTGCTTTGCCTTCTGTTGGGCCCCCGTCGCCGGGGCACCCTCACAGGACTTAGAAGACCGCTCAGACTTCTTCTTCTCACCTGCTGGGCTCTTGCCTTCCAGCCAGTTGGAGAGACAGGTATGGCGATCCCTCATCGTCCGATCTGACATGTTAAAGCAAAACGCACAGTCCTTCTCCACATGCGTTTTGTCCTCGTGGAGGCAGTAAAAGGCATTTCGAATGCTCGTCCTCCTTGAACACATTTTGTAGGTTGCATCCAGGGCAGATCCTGAACAGTTTGCCGGGAGTCGAGCTTCCCTTCTCCTGGGCCATGTTCTTCTCGTCTACGAGGTAGGCCTCAGAAACTTCTGGAATCCTCCAAGAAGTGTAACTCGATGAAAACTTCACCCTTGAGGGGCGTAGATAAATCCGAAACGGGTCCCCGTTGATCGGAAGTAGAAATGGTGGAGCTTGAGCCTCGATTTAACCGAAAAATTAGATAAATCTCTTTGAAAAAACGCAAAACGCAGTAAAAGCTCGAGAGCTAAAGCACAGGGACTCCCAATACTTGAGCGTGCGGTAAAAATCTGAGGATGGCTGCCAGTGGCGGGGCTTAGGGAGAGGGCAGTCATCGGCGGGGGGCAGTATGACCCAGAGACCAGTGATTGGTTACTACTAAGAAAGACAGATCAGAAACGAAACTGATACTGATTTTTTTCTTTACCGAGGATTCCCAGCCTGACGACGGGGAATATTCATGAGCATGTGAATCCATGCCAGACCCCATGCTGGAGAACTGCAGGTCTAATAATAAGAACCAGTTTATGATACCGGCCTGTAAATCTAGCAGGGCCATGAACTGTGCTTTTGCCATGGCTGTGCCGAGGGCTTGGGAATGCCCTGCCGCAGGATCTAAGCGAGCTTAGCTTTACAGCGATCTCCAGAAAAAGGCTGAAACTCTGTTATTTAGATAAGGTTAACATTCCTGTTAGGATTAGTTTGGGCGTGTGCTTATCTGAACCGTGTGATGTTAGTACTTTCTGGAACTTACTTGTGTGGTCTTATCTTTGCTTTCTTGTCTTGTGTGAGCCCTTAAGCCTCAGTGTCAATGGTGCGTGTTAGAAGTATATTAATGTTAAAGTGTCACAGGGATTCCCCTGTCAATTTCTACTTCTGAAGAAAACAACTGGCATACTTGGGACCTATCAGTAAATGGTGGACTAAGCCTGGCGTGTGACTCTAAACCGATTCACACGCTCTGGTAATACATGAACTGGGACAAGGAAGAGGGACTGCGACAAGGAAGACAATCTCATTTACATTATTTTATTATTACATGATATAACTATATATTTATTTTCTATTTCTGTTCAATAAAATTATATTTTTATTTGTCCTTTATATTTTTATTATCAATTATGTTTTTAACTAGTGTACAGGCCTGTGTACACAGGCCAAAAAGCAGGTTTTCATTGACACAGTAAAACCACTATATATCCTAAGGCAACAACCCTCGCAAGCGGAGCATTCTGTGCGTTCGGGCAGCCTCTACTGTGCATGGTGGTATCGGACAAACATACATTTGGCCTTTTATTAGAAGTAGATAATGTGTATTATGTTCAAATTAAACAATATTATATACTTAATATAATTATAAAGATAAAATAAATGAAAGTTACTCATCGTAGTACTTGTCAGGAATAGGGTCTGGGGCAAGCCTAGGAGACAATATTGTAGGAAATGAGGGACAAAACTACGATTCCTAGCAGGCTTAGAGGCAAAATGGTAGTCCATGGATCCGCGCTATGAGACAGCTGAGGTTCATTAGTAGAGTATTTAGCCGTTGACCGCCTGTGCACAGGTGCTGATAATTAATGTTGTGCAGCACAGGCGGCCACGACAGCGTGTGTGGAACTCAGGATGCGAGCTAGTGATTAACCCTCACAAAGGCGTACGACGGCTTCAGGCAAACACAGCAGGTAGGGAGAGTTTCTGGCCCGAGCATGTGGATCTTTGCGGGCTGACTCGGGAGGCCACTCGAGTATCGCGTCAGCTCTCCCCATCTCCCCTGGGCCGCAGCAGTGAAATCTCCTCCCCCTCTCCCCTGGGCTGCAGCGGTGAAGTATTTCCAGACCGCGGCTCTCAAATCCATGCGCGGCAGCAGCTCCAAGGGGCGGCAGCGTGTTCACGGCGGCATGTCATAACGTCTGGGTGTACTTCTGAGTCACCCGGACCCGAAGATAAGTACACTAATATATGTTTCTGTTAATTTGGCAAGAATTGTGTTTTACGTGCTACATTGAGAGACTTAATGAGTTACTGGCGAGTCAGCAGGTTGGGGGTAGCACAATTTCTACTGAAAGTATGAGGCAATACTTATAGTAGAGAAACCTTTACTAATTGATAAAGGGCAAGACTGTCCATTCCTTCATCGATGGGAAGTCATGGTTTATGTTTATTGCTTCTGTTCGCTCATGTTCCATGTCAGCCCATGGGGCCATGTGTTATGTTGACTTCATGTAGGGAAGTTTCCCTTGTGTGTGCCATACATTTTGTATTGCTCTTGTCTGCTATGCGTTGCTACATGTTATATTCACACGGTCAGAGGCAGGGGGCATGGTATAGGGTAATTAAGAACCCTAATTCCTATTGAAGTATAACTCAGGAGGCAGGTAGGACATGTAGTATCAAGTATGAAGTGTTAAGAGTATTATGTGTCAGGATTGCGTATTTGTATTAGAGATGCATGTTTTCTCTTCCCTACCTTTCCTTTGTTATTCCACCCCTTTTCCCTAACTCCGTCTTCCCCCCATTGGCTGCCACATGGTTATCTGTGTATTTTCATTCAGACGCCCGTGCCAACCACGGTGGGAGGGTCGATCTATTCGGCTTCTGTGGTTCAGGAGAGGGGGTTGAAACCCTTTCATCCCTCACTAGACTTGACAGTACTCATAGTCCATAGTCCAAAGTCCCCTTTCCTCTATCCTTGTGGGCGTCCCCCAACATGGGGACGGTACTGGAAGCTTTGGCAGTGAAAAAATAAAAGCTTCCCCTTTAAATTTAGTTTAGCGCACAGGGTGCGGCCTCGAGTGTGGGAACGCCCCACCCCCTGGCGCCTCACCTAAGTCCCCTTTCAACACATTGGATGCTTAGATACCTGGCTACGCTTATTACATATTAGCCATTGGCATACTAGCGGGAGAAGGCGGGTAGGATGTATGGAGGAAAGGAGACTATGGACTATGAGTATTCTAGTCACTATAGTGAGAAACTTTAATTACTCGTTGTCCTGTCCCCTTTGCTCCATCCTTCTGGGTGATTCCACTGAACAAGAAACACAGGGTAAAGCTGTGGTAACCTGCCTCATATCTAGGACAAAGCAAAAAGGTTCTTCAGAACCACCTGACCAAACTCTGCATCGCGCCTGGAGCTGGTGTCCAGTGAGTAGTGCAGAAGGCCAACAGAGTGGCCCACAAAGCCGCCTTGCTGATGGCATCCCAAGAAGCAGCTCTCTAAAACACACTACCTGTGTCCTTGACTCTGACCGCATGGGCATGAATCCCCCCAGGAACCGGTCTGTCCACAGCCATGTACGCCACCGAAATGGCACGAACCATCCAAAGGCTGAGAGCAGGGGTTGGAAGCCCAAAAAGTCACAAACAATGCCTCAAACTTCATGAAGGATTCTGTACGAGAGAGATAAAACTTGAGGACTCTCTTGAGGTCCAAGGAATGCAGGGCCCCCTCTGCCTCTGACTGCAGGTCCAGGAAGAACACCGCAGGCAGATGATCTGATTCAGATGAAATGGAGAGACCACCTTGGGCAAGAAGATCGGGTGAGTGCGCAAGATGGCCTTGTTGTTGTGAAATGTGGTGAAGGGCTCGCACAAGGACAACACCTGCAGCTCACTAACCGTGCATGCAGAGGTGAGAGTCACCAGAAAAACTGTCTTTAATGTCACCAAGAGGATGTTCACAGAGGCCATTGGCTGGAAGGGCTTGCGTTGCAAAGCTGCAAGAACCACATTGAGGTCCCAAATCGGGTGCGGCCTATGCACCGGAGGAAAAAGCCTAGACAACCCCTCAAAGTGGGTCTTAACCACCGGGTTGGCTGCCGAAAACACATGCTCAGGGGAATTCTTGTAAGCACCAATGGCCTCCAAATATGTGTGGCAAGTATCCACCTGAATTCAATAATGAGCCAGGTGTGCTGAAAAAGCCATTACCTAGTCCATTTGCCTTTATGCTGGGACCGAGTTGAGAGTCTCATGGCCTGCTGAATGATGTCCCAGTTGTCACCCAAAAATTAAGCATGCTGAAGCTTCAGCTGATCAGGAACCAGGCCGCCAGGGCCAGTTTGGCTGGGTCTGGATGTTCCACTGCACCGCCCTGATGTATCAGGAAGCCCCTGCTGGGGATCAGAAGATGGACAGGACTCTGGGAGCACAACTGCAGCAGATCCGAAAACCAGGGTCTTGTAGGCCAGTGGGGGGACAACCAGGATGAGGCTGCAACCCACAGAGGACCGGAAACAAGCGGAGGGTTTGTTGGAGCAGAAGGGTGGGTGTGAACGCATAACACCTGCGGTCATGACAACAGATATGGAAGGCATCTCCCAGTGACCCCCGACCCTAACCTGCCCATGAAGAAAACTGACAGCACTTCGAATTCAGATGGGATGCAAACAAATCTAGGTTGCAAACCCCCAACGCTGGAACAGGGGCAACAAGGAGTCGTCATGCAACTCCATCTCGTAGGTGTTGAACCTCAGGCGACTCAACTGTTCTGCTTCTGCATTGCTGCCCCCTGAGATGTGGAATGCCGAATTTCAAATCCCCTCTGTCGGGGCCCATTCCCAGATCGAAACCGCCTCCATGCAGTGGTGTGGGGAGCGGGTGCCACCCTGCTTGTTCAGGTAAAACATTGCAGTAAAATGGCCTGGCCTGACCAGAACAGATCTGCCCTTGATGAGGGGCAAGACAGCCTTAAGGGCCAGGCCCACTGCCCTGAGCTGGAGTAGATTGATATTCAAGAGGGCTTCCGTCCTGGACCATGCTCCATGAATCACATAGCCCTCCAGAGTACCCCCCCCCCCAACCAGAGAGGGAGGAGTCCGTCATCACTACCAGGGTAGGGTCCGGTCAGGTGAAGGGGGCTCCCACTGAGACATTGGGCCTCATTACAGGTCGGGCGGTCTGGAATTAACAGTGGCGGTAAACCCGCCGCCACTGTTAATTCCGGACCGCCCGATCCCGAGCCCTGCAGGCGGGAGGTGATCTTCCCGCCAGGTCTGACCTGGCGGGCTGAACACCTCCCGCCTGCAGGCGGACGTGGAAACACCAGCACCATCACGAGATGGTGCTGGTGTTTCCACTTCCCCATTCCCATTGAGTCCTATGGGACTCAATGGGAATGGAGATTTACATCATTCCGCCTCCGGGATTCCCAGGACACCAAGGTCGTAATGCCCTGGTATTTCCAGGAGTCACGGAGGCGGAATGGTAATACGAGTCCGGCGGTAACCAGGCGGTTTTACCGCCACGGTTACCGCCGGACTCGTAATGAGGCCCATTGTCCTCCATCAGCCACCAGCAAAGATCGGGCAGCAGGAGTAGTGGTATTGGGATCCTGTCTACCTGGGCTGGAGGCGCCTCATCTTGAGGTGAACGTGCTGTACAGTGAACACTCAGGAAGACATCAGGCCCAAAATGTGCTGGAACTACCATGCTGAGGTGGTCCAGTTGGCCAGAATGTGTCCCACTGCCTTGCAGAGGGACATAAGCCTGTCGGGCGTGGGGAACACATGCTGAACGGTAGTGTTCCAACGCACCCCTAGGAAGACCAGTTCCTGAGAAGGGCATCATTGGTATTTCCTCTGGTTGAGGGAAAACCCCAGCTGATGAAGGATATCGGCCAATCTCTGGCAGGAGTGCACCACCACTTTGGGTGACCCCACCCTCACCAGCCAGCCATCCATAAAGGGTATACATGATGGCCCTACAAGAGGAGAAGGTCTGCCATTGCGTTCATCAACTTCATGAAGACATGAGGGACCGAGTTCAGGCCCAAGGGCAGCACCTTGTACTGAAAGGGAATACATCCAGTCTCCTGCACACAGAGACTTGGCTATGTGAGCAGGAGTAATCATCTTGAAGCGTACCAGTGGTAAAGACAGATTTAGAAATGACAGGTCCAGGAATACCCTGAGGCCAGCCTGGTTGTTCTTGAGTACTGTAACAATCCTGGAATAGTAACCAAAGCCCCCATCTACAAGACGAACCGGTTCTATTGCATGTATCCCCAAGAGAGAAAGGACCTCCCGTAAAAGAGTCGTGGACCCAATCTGACAAAGAGGAGGAGAGGATGGTAGAGGCAAGGGGAGAGGAAGACTGAAGCCTGTGGAGACTACGGATAGGATCCACAGGTTCCTGAAAAGACACTGCCAGGTGTCTTGGAACAGAGCCAAATGGCCACCCACAGGTGAGCTGTGTTCACCGACCTCGACGTCACTGCTTCTTGGCATCAGAAGCGAGGGCAAAGGAGGGGGAGCGGAAAAACCTGCGCAAGCTCCTCTGCTACTTCCTCCTGTTGTTCCTGGGCAGCCTGTTAGGCCTCTGTGTACCGCTGTGCCGGAACCCCTTCAATCCAGAGAAAGCACAGGGCTTGAACTCGGTCTAGGCCTGGGACTGAGGGAAGGATTACTGACCTGGTTTTGTCAGGATGTGCAATGATTTGGCGGTTTGAGTGGAGGTTTTCTTCTTTACCAACTCGTCATTGGTCGACGCATGAAAAAGGTCCACGCCCTCAAAGGGCAGATCGAGGATCTGCTCCTGCACATCAGAAGAAAAATGGGTGGTGGGCATACACGCCGGCCTTCTCATCTCGACGCCAAGGCACAACCCTCTACTGGCTGTGTCGATGTGGGAGACAGAAGACTCCATGAGGTCCTGCGCAATGGCCCGGGCATCTGCCAGACCGGCCTTGAAGAAGGCTTGCTTGTCTGAAGGGAGGTCAGGCAGAAATTCCCTGAGCTCCTGACACAGCCTCTGGTTAGCCGCAGCCAAGATGGCGTCCGCATTGGCTTGCCGCAGACAAAGTCTTGAGATGGAATAATAGCGCTTTCCCAAAGACTTGAGGACTTTGTCCTCCTTAGAGAGGCAACTGGAGGTGGCTCCCATGGAGGAAGACGAAGAAGATGATGCTTTAGAATACAACAAGGCTGCAGCCACCACAGAGGAATGAGGCTGCAGGTGTGAGGCAAGGAGGATTGTCTCCCCAATCGTCATCCTAAACCTGCTGTCCAACTTCTTGTTCATCTGGGCGTCGGCCCTGGGTTTCTCCCAGACCTTTCTGGCCACTTGCATGTCATCCTTCTGAAGGGGGATGCCAGACCGGATCGTGGTGCATTTCCCAAGACCTCTGCTAGCTGTGAGAAAGCAGAAGGTGTGTCACACATTAGTCCCCAGGGATCGGTCATTCAGGTGGCCAGGACACGGCCATCGCTTTTGCATCCAGTTCCTGGCGGTGGACCAGTGTGGGAGGATCACATGGATGAGGGGTCTTCAGGATGATGAGACGTGGTAGCCCCTTCCCTGTAACACCTTTACCCCATCCTACCGGCAGGATATTTAGGAACTCTACCCGCCGCCCCTTTTACAACACTAACATTTTCTCACGGACAGCACGCTATAAGGGAAAACAGCCCAACACCCGAGCCGTGTACCTAACATGTGCCAATACGATGGTCAGGCGAGGTCAAGCAATCAACAATCATGCACATCTGATTCCCATTACACTTCCCCACATGATAAAAGGCGGAGCACCATAGCACACTCTGAGCGTGGCAAAGCACATGAGGTGGAAGTTTCGAGCAGTTTCGAGATGGCAGCTGAGTAGGAGTGAAAGGACGGCAAAACCAATGGGATAGCAAGGAGGGAAATTCCCTTGACCTTTTCAGAATAGAAAGCATAAACCGTGAAACCAGGCTCAACAATCATGCATTGTGTGTCGGAGATACCCAGGGCCCTCCTGCGCAATCAAGGTGGGGAGAATCACCAGCCGCTGTGGTACCAAGAACAAAGCAGCATCAGTAAAGCCAACACAGCCGGTTATTTGGGGAGAGTGATATGAGACCGGTCTGTGTTGAAGCCAAGGTTGCAAGTAGCAACATTGTATGGCGACCGCTGGAACGAACATTGCTAAAATGTGTGGGATAATAGACGCGAGTGAAGTTAAACGGCTGATGAGTGATTGAACTTTAAAGCAAACTACAATACCTTTGACGGAATGGACCAGCACCACGTCAGTGCTCAATCGAACGTCTGTCAGGTATCCAGCAGACAAGTACTAATAGTAGGAACATTTGGTCCGACCCCAGCAGAGGGAGGCCAATTGAAAGAGAATTAACAAAAGTGAATCGAAGTGGTCCTGTGACGGGTAAAGCAAAATCCTGCACACAGTCTAAAGTCTTTAATTTTGATGAAATGGAGAAAGTTTGGAAAAGTATGAGAATTCGGTCTGAGCCCAGCAGAGGGAGACCAATTAAAGGTTTTGTGTTAAAGTGAGTCTGAGCCCCGCGGAGGGGGACCCTAGGGTGAACAGAAAATCACGCAAGAATTTGAATTGTGAAATCCTATGAAGAAAGGAACTTTGATGTTTTTCGTGTTGCATCAGGCCCTCTGAAATAAGAAACTTTGAATGGCAAAGAGACTTTTGCACAGAAGGCCCTGATGTCTGTGCTTTGAACTGCATTCTCGTGCTAGAGAAGCCAGAGACTGTGCTAAGCTGGAGTGGGCTGCCGTGTCCTGTGCTGAAAACATCGGGAAGGTGAGCTAACGGCTCAGATATCCTGACATATCATTTCTTGAACACTTTTCTTTTGCTTAACACTGTTTCCCACACTATGTAGGATTAGAAAGGTGTTTTTCAAACCCAATTGAAGTTCAATAAACGCCCTTGAACTGTGGTCACATGCGTCTGTCTTACTGTTTGATACTATGCTTTCCTTGCATAACACACTCGACTCCTGGGGGGCTTCCTCAGGATGAGGGACCACATAGAAAGCCACCAGGCCCTGAAGGTGGTCATGAAAGGCTGCCTTAACGGATGCCGATGGCTCATCATCATGGGCGTCATCATCATCATCGTCCCCTACCTTTTTACAGACCAAGGGGAATCCAGGCCCATGTCCTTCAGGAGCCCCTTCATCTGAGGGGAACGCATGAGAAAGAGAAAGCGCTAGAAGAAGCAGACCTCACAAGCTGCAGGTCCCTAGGCGCCCGGCCCTCTGAGGGGCTGGGCCTACCCCATGGTCAAAGTGCTGAGGCACCTGCTGCATGTAGCCGTACAGCTGTGATGGATAGATGTATCCCTGAGGAGACCAAAAACGTGCACCGTAGGATCCGTTGCCGTCTCCAAAGGGAAAGGGGCTAGGATCATCCTGCAAAGCCCATTTGATGGGCGAAAGCACTGGCGGGCCCGGAGCTGGATCCAAGATGGCGCCTGCTTGGCACCCACTGCCACGTGCCACTCTGCTATTTTAGAGCCCTGCGCCCCGTCCTGGGCGGGAGGGCATGGAGGCCCTTAGCCACGAGAGGCCTCAGACACGAGAGGATACAAATTGGGTCTTACACCCAAAGCAGATGCATCGACGTCAGAGATCACTCTGGTAGGTGCTGAACCCTCAGCCGGACGGCCGATGGTCGTAATGCCCTGACTCACGACCTCGGAGCGAGCTCTGGTAGCAGTGCTGCATCTAGCCAAGGACAGACTCCTGGATATGGCACTTGGTAATCCCTTACCCCTTGGGGTAGAAGAGGACGAATGTGGTCGCCCTTCCGAAGACAGCCTGGTAGGGCCCCTGAGACCCTCAGCTTGGGGGCCGCTAGCCAGGAAGGCCTCAGGTCTGTGCCCAGAGCACCCAGAAGAGCCCCCGGTCCCCTTGGCTTGGGAGACGGTAGCCTTAGAGGCCATTTGTCTGCCAGAACCTGAATCCGAGGAGCCTACCTTGTCTTGACGAGAGGTCCTGGAGAGGAAGTCCTTAAGGTGGGATGGAGGAGAAGTGCGGAAACTACCTCGACAACCAATTCTTCAATGCCCTTGACCGAGAATGCTGCAAGCCGCATGTGTATCCCAGCGGTGGTTGGGGAACAAGCGGTCGCATGAGGCACATCGTATGAATCCTCCTGCGGCCGACATGTGCCGGGGGCGGGGACTGGTGGGGGGGCTGAGGTACCAAAGGGAAGCTAAAGAAGATTGAAAAAACAAACTGGGAGCAAGCAGAAAGCTAGAAAAGTCTCCACGCTGGCTGCAAGGTCCGACACCGTCCGTTGCGGAAAAAGGGACTGAGGTGAGGTGGCAGCGGGCAGAGCCTGGGCACGGGGTTCCCAGGCCCAAGGCTGCACCCCTGCGGGCAATACTGGAGGGTCAATTTCTTGCTGGCAAATGTTCTGGTACGTCCTGTCCCCTTTGCTCCATCCTTGTGGGTGCCTCAGAGGGGACGCCCACAAGGATGGGGCAAAGGGGACAGGACGTATGAGTAATATATGTGTGCTCTAGCACCTAAAGCGTCTTCTATGCGCTAGATGGAATTACCAGTAAATATCACAGACCAAATAACAGGCAGACCAAGGGAAGATGGTAAAATACAGCTTTCATCTCAATGAAAGAAAGCGGGGCGATATGACAGCTATCAAAGTAGATGCTCAATGTTATGTTCACACATAAAATTGCTTGTAAAGAGTTAATATACTTTCACATATGTCATTTATGACCTCATCATACGTGACATTTCATAAAACCTATCACCGTGAGGGATTGGATTAGGGGAACATATCTACTTATAGAATTGTATAAGGGTTAATATCTCATTGGCTGCTCGTTGTCTGTAGGACATGCCCTGAGCTACTTCTACATACGTCACATAACGATTATTGCAGAGAATATGGCAGCAGCCTAATAACTGCAACATTGTGTATGAAAGTGCGTGGAACGCCTTTTGATTGGTAACCCTCACCAACCTTGGACTTTCGGCTCCTTAGCAGCACGTGAACAGATCGAAACCTAGGTGATCAAGCTGCGTCAACGTATTCTCTTGTTTTCCCAATAAGTCCATTGTATTTTATCAAACTGATCCTTAGACATGGTCTATCATTTGTAGTTGACCTCCTAGTCTGCTCACTGTCTGGGAAATTTGAGGAAGTGTGAGCACACTACTAACTTAACTCAAGATTTAATGAATAGTTTTCGTTTGGAGGTGTTCATCACATGTTAGGAGACTACGATTTTGTCCATTTCAGCCTCTCAATTACTGCTATTTGATTTTATTAACCAGGGTATCATTTACCCTTTCTGGCCTTTAGTGACTTGCTCACTCAACCTCACATAGGCTTTGGCCTTCGTATTTGTTCAATACTTGGCATCTGCAAAGGTCCTTGTCCCTCATAATCTTAGCAGAAATATATCTTACAAACATAATCTGTTCATTCGACTCCCTTTGTGCCTTGCACCCATCTCTCAAAATAGCCTCCTTCATTTCAGGCCAACGTACTCCCTTATTCTGCACACAAATACGGTCTCTTCATTCTTCAATTTGCAATCCTAGGTTCATATTTTGAGGTAGCTGGGTTGATTCTTTAACACAGGCTGTCGTCCATTTTCGTCCAATGGCCGTCCTAAATGTTATGTATATACCTCTTTTTAGTTAGCTTCTATATGCTTTTTCTACCTTGCGTTACAGCATATTTACAGTTATTTGTCAGCAAGTTACTTCATCTTATTTGCACGATTACTACATTTTTAGGTACATGTTTCTCTTCGTGCTTCAGTTACATTATCAGTCTTACATATTTTCATATCGTTTCAACATAGGTTTATATATCTTCTTCATTACATCATTCTGTTGTCGTCAGACTTTTAGCGTTCATCCATGATTCCCAGATCTACATTCCGGAACTTTTGGCAGCGGGCATCCTTCTTGGTGACTTCCTTCCACTGTCTCAACATGAGGGTATCTTCTGAATGGTTGTCTGAGTGCATATTGTCTTTCATGCAATCAAGGCGGTAGGGACATGTCGCATAAACTCGTGCATGGGTTCCCAATTGTAGCTCTTCGCCTGCTTCTCCAATAAGATGGTTGTGAGGGGGCGGGGACTCTAGAAGAGGCATCCACCTGTTCCTCTACATTCCCCCCCTTTGGTTGAATATTCAACCATAGCCTTCTTTTCCTCTTCTTCCGCAATTCCTGCTTCATCTTCTATCATCTCATCGTATTTTCTTTTCTTTGGGACCCATATCTTCGCCACCCACCTCTGGTGACCCAAATTATTGATGTGTTCATCCACACTCCAGGTCATATAAGCAATCCCCTGGCTGGGAAACAGAATATCCATCGTCCCGCATATCTCTTCCCATCTTGGGATAGTAAAACTTTGTTCCTGGAGGTGCAAGAGAACTCTTCTTGATGTTTTCTCAAGTACTTTCTTCAGTCTGCGTTTTCTCTCCAGTGCCACTGTCAATGTCAATCATTGGCCTCATTACGACTCTGCCGGTCCGGAAAGAACGGTGGTGGTAAAACCGCCGCCACCGTTCTTTCCAGACCGGCTGATTGAGAGTCCTGCAGGCGGGAGGTGTCACTCCCGCCAGGTCTGACCTGGCGGGTTTAACACCACCTGCCTGCAGGCGGACATGGAAACACCGGCTCTATCATAGACGGAACCAGTGTTTCCATTGTCCCATCCCCATGGAGTCCTATGGGGCTCCATGGGAATGGGAATTTACACAATTCCGCCTCTGGAATTCCTGGGGTCGTAATGCCCCAGTGATTCCGGGAATCATGGAGGCAGAATGGTAATACGAGTCCGGCAGTAACCTGCTGGTTTTTCCGGCACTGTAACCGCCAGACTCGTAATGAGGCCCATTATCTTCATTACAATAGCTTTCGTGGCTGTTTTTTGGCATTGTCCCAAAATGATCCTTAAGAGGCAGAATCCTAGCAACAGTAATACTAGTATTGCTCTAAGTAATTTTGAAAAATGTTGCCAACCAAGATGGAATCCATGAAAACATGGATGAGAACCAGTCATCTCCTGCCGTCTCATCAGCTTTGTCTTCCATTTTTGTATGCAGGGTTGTTAACATTGTTATTGCTTCTGTCAGGGTTCCATTATCTCTGAAATGGTATATACATAAACCTTGGCACAGACGCCTTCTTCCATTGCCGTTATCTGGAGGGTCATCAGCTTGATGGCTCTCAATTCTTCTTTGATTCCACTGAATCCTTTTATCGTTGCATTAATTGTCTGCAGCAATTCCCACCTAGTGATCTGTAACCACTTGGCATTTACTGCAGCTTGAAGTCCCGGTATAAATACAGATGTCATTATCATGGCAGTCTTACTGAATAATTTGTGTTAATCAGGAATGTCTTCATAAGTCTGTATTGATTTTGATGAGAAATCATTCTCTCTTTTTAGTCGAGGAATATGAAATGATATCTTCCTTCTGTTGTATTCATTCATTTTTGGGAATTCCTCAATATGGAGGTCACTTTAGGGAATCACCAACGCTGGGACGTGTATATGTACAATGGAGCACACTCCTCCCCACTCTTTAGGCAACTGCATGTAACCTCTGAATCTACAGTCTCAAAACTGATCCATTAGAACTGCAGTTCCTTCATTAATTCCTGACAGTTCAATTATTTCTCCACAACCTTTGTTCTTTCCAAAATAGACCTTGCCATCATTCTTGAAGCAGGTTGTTGCGTTCTTCAATTGTAATATATGCACTGGTCCTGCTTCGTTATCAACCCAGGTTAGTAGTTTTGCATACATATCCCATGATTCCAGGCCTTCATCTTTCACCTTTTGCACCTTGTGAACTGTTTCTTTCTTTGATAAATGTGCAGGGCATTACGAGAGTCCATCTTTCCATCCATTACCGGTTACTTCACACCCATACACACACAGCTGTGCTCTCTCCCCATATCCTGGGTCTCCTGATCTTTCAGTTCATTTCGACAGTTTGTATTTTCTCTCCATAATGGGATGGATAGATACTATTTTTGTTTGTCCATCTTAGTCCAGTCTCCATTCTTTTTGTCTTCACGTATACATATTATGAAAAAGGTTGTCTGTATCGCTATCTCAGAATTGCCCATTTTCCTTCGAATTGCCCTCTGGTGATACATGCTGCCAGATGACAGACATTTTACGTTACATTAGATTTTACATGGTTACGCTACATAGACGACGTGTTTGAAATATGGCAAGACACCAGAGAACCACTAAACAAATTCCTCGCATATATCAACAGCATCAATGCACGCATTTATTCACTGCATAAATCGGCAACCCTAACATACATTACCTGGACGTCAAGGTGAACGTGAATCAACAACGTATCACCACCTCATTGTATACAAAACTAACAGACAGAAACAATTTATTACACCAAATTAGCTTTCATCCTCAGAACACTCTTCGCACCTTGCCGTATGCCCTAATGTTACGCCTAAAAATGATCATCAGTGATCAGTAAGAATTACACCAGGAATTAAACAAATTACAAAAGGAAACTACAAGCTTGCGGATATTGCAACGAGGAATTGGTTATATCATCTGAAAAGGTTGCTACTAAGACCAGAGCAAATACACTAGAACAGAAAACCAAGAGAGAAACACAGATGATAGTGCACGTTTCCACATTTTCAACCCAAAGCCCACAGATCAAGAGGTGCATCAATAAACACTGGCCTATCCTCACTAATGATGAAAGAACCAAGGAACTTTTCCAGACAAGACCAGTTTTTGCGTACCAACGCACAAGCAATCTAAGATCTCCTAGTTAACACCAGAGACAACAGGCGCATACCACAAAAACACAAACAGGGTACATACCCCTGTCTAAACTGCAGCAATTGCAATAATGTAATCAAGGGAAATGTGGCACTACACCCACCCACCGGTGAAAAAATCCAACTGAAGTGCTTTGCCACCTGCAACACAGTGAAAAACATCTACTGCATACGTTGCCCATGTGACCTATGCTATGTAGGTGAAACTAGGCGCAAATTAAAAATCAGAATGAATGAGCACAAATCGTGCATACGCAACAGGAATCTCAATTCAGCAGTGGCTAGGCACTTTAATCAGAAGAATAAAAATGTGGCACAATTCAGATTTCAGGTATTAGAGGTGTTAGACAATTCACAGCCAGGCATTGACCCCAAAAAAAGAAGACAACAAAGAGAAGCCTACTGGACAGATCGACTGGACACACTATCACCCAGAGGAATGAATGAAGAGTTTGATTTGAATTGCTTTTTATAATTTGTTTATTGTTCATTTTGTTACCTCACACGTTGTTAGAAAGTCTTCCGACAACAGCTGAATCATGTTGAAATCATCATACTAATTTGTTGTATTCAAAGTGTAAGTGTCAATGTTAATTGAAACTGAAATACTCATGCAGTACAAGGTTATTCACCGCCCAGAGAGGTAATAGTGTACAATTCACTGTCTCAAAACTATATATGTACTTGCACATGTGACAGGCAATGTATGCAGTTACTCACTGCCCAGAGATTAAATGTCTATGCACATGTGGCAATCCACTGCCCATCTACTTTTACAGTGAACACATACACAGGGTTGCACAACAGATATAGTACATTTAGTGCAACATGTTACAACTTACTGTCTCAATACGGCATACCTACTTGAACATGTGACAGGCATTGACCTAGAGCCAGTATAAGTCACCACCTTGACATGATACGGCATGCGGTTACTCACTGCCCAGAGATTAAATGTTTATGCACACATGGCAATCCACTGCCCATCCACTTTTACAATGAACACATACACAGAGTCACGCAACAGACATATTACATTTAGCGCAATCACACTAATGACTGCAAGGAATACATGAATGACACACAGAACGGTGCCCTTTCCAAGATGGCCGACGGCATTGGTGCAGACGGCCATGTTGTTAGGGGACGTTACCCTGACAACACTAGACCAACGTTTACTTAGGAAGAAAGAATCACGATCGATGGAGGCGAGCAACGACCGGGAGCACAAGTTGATCCTCAAGGTAACACACGCGATCACCCACCATTTAAGTCAAAGAATAATGAATTATGTTACGTGATAGTGACGTTTTTATAACATTGCCCGCAGGATTGTCAACAAACGCATTGAGCCGTACAGTGCTGTAAACACTGTAAATCATCCAGCCGAATCCAGCGATTCGCATTTGTTTTTCAGACGCTGGCTTTCACCAGGTCAGAATTTCTCCTATGCACTAACTACAACTTCCCCTATGCACTAACAATAATGCATGTTCACAACATAATAGAAAGACTGACATTGGGGGTGAAAGACTAGGCTACACAGCATTTAACAAACAAACAGATAACACTATGCGCACCTTGATAGCGCATGGACTAGAGTAAATATGATGATTACTAATCATGCGTGGACAGTAGTTGAATATAGGATCGCGTAGATCACACACAATAAAAGGTGATGGGAGTAGTGCATATGACATTTAATAATGTTAAACACTTTGGTTAGAATAACATGCTGATGCTTTGCTTATGACTTTTTTTTCTTATGTTTTGTTGTGTTTCTATGTTCTTTCTTCTTGTATGTGGGTACCCTGTTAATGATTGACATGTTTTTGACTATACATATACAATAATTGTAACAATGATATTTTGTTGAAATCAATATGAAGTGCAATATAGATTGGACATAGATTGGATAAGGCCCTGACGAAGGATTATAATATCCTAAGTGCATTGGCCATTTTTTGATGTTTGCCTATAAAGGAACCAGCAAGCAACTTTCCTTTTCTCTAATTTGAAGAACTTTATTCTGAAATATTTAATTAAAATTGGGAGCATGTACTACAAAACACAAAAAGACTCAAGTATTCATTGCAACTGACTTCAAAACTATTTAAAAATCCCAACGGGAAATAAGGGTGTCCCGTCCACACTGAAGGCAACCTTCTCCATATTGCCACTCCAAACTCTCGCTCTTCTGTCAAACACTCCTCTGATATCTGCCGCCTTCTGGAAGAACTAGACCTTCATGTCCTCGTTCTCTCTGAGAAATGGTTCACGGCCAGCTCTGTCACTAGCTTTGACACGCTCCTACCTGACGGCTACAAGATTCTCTCCATTCTCAGGTCAAAACGCTCTGGTGGGGTTGTAGCCCTGATCTTCCCCAAGTGGATTCCTGCCTCTGTCATTCCTATGCAGGCCTACTCCTCTTTTGAATGCCTTGTCTGCATGCTCTCTCTCTCTCCTAGCCATTCCCTTATCGTGGCTACTATGTATCGGCCACCTGGTCAGATCTCCTCCTTCCTGTTTTAGTGAGCAGACCTCTCCTCCTCACTCCTGGCCTCGACCACTCAACTACTCCTTCTTGGAGATTTCAACATCCACCTGGATGCCTCCTGTCCTCCCTCTGGACTCTTCCGTGACCTCTGCTACTCTCTCTCACTCACTATTCTCCCCTCTAGCCCAACTCACTCTGCAGAGCACACTCTGGATGTTCTGATCTCCACAGACCTTCCAATCTCTGTCCCTCTCTCCACTCCTCTCTCCTGGAGTGATCACTGCCTCCTCTCCTCTCACCTCACCCTCCCTACCCCTTAGGCCAAGCCACTTCCATCACTGCCACCCACCTTCTCGGTCATCTGACCCATGAAGCGCATGTCATCTGAGGCTTTCGCCCCCACCTTCTCACCCCTCACCCCCATTGGCTGACTCTCACCCTAACACAGCCCACTCCACATTCCACTCTGCTATCTCTGATACTCTCAATATCCTTGCCCCTGTCATGAGAATTTGCCTGAATCCCAAAGCCAAGTGTAACTCCTGGTACGACTCGGACCTCGTCACCCTACAACGCAAGTGTAGTGTGGCCAAGAGGAAATGGCGTGCTTCATGTACATCCTCTGACAAACTGGCCTGCCGCCTGCTGCAAAGGCAATACCGGCTCTCTGTCCTAACCAAAAAGAGAGCGTATATCCAAGCCCGCGTCTCTGCGGCATCTAACAACTCGGCTGAACTCTTTAAAATCTGCAAGGAATTGGCCAATCCTGCCACAGTCTTTACCTCTCTTTGTCCCTTCCCAGGCTCTCTGCGCGGCACTGGCTTCTCACTTTAACTCTCAGGACATCCTGTCCTCACTCTCCTCCTATCCCCTCCCTCCACCTACTCCCTGCTCTACCACTGGCCCTTCTGCAACCACCTCTCCTCCCTCCTTCTCTGACTTTCCCCTGTTCTCTGCAGACAAGGTTTCTAGACAAGTCCGATCTATGAAAGTCTCGTTGAAAGAGATTCACCCCTGTTCCTCCAAAACTATCAAGGACCACATCGACTCCCTGGCCCCTGCCCTGGCTGATTTCTGCAATCACTCCTTTGCCACTGGACTCTTACAATCCCCCCTGAAGCACTCCTTTGTGCACCCTCTTCTTAAGAAACCCTCTGCCAACCCCTCCTGCCCGGCTAACTATCACCCAATCTCCATCACTCCCTTCCTGGGCAAGTCCTAGAGAATCTGGCCATCTCCCAGCTTAATCTCCACACTGAATCTATTGCTTTTCTCCATGACCATCAGTCTGGCTTCAGAGCTGCCAGAAGCACGGAAACTGCACTCCTGAACATCCGTGAAGACCTGCTCTCCAACCTTGATTCTAACACCCTGTGCGTCTTCATCCTGCTTGATCTCTCTTCTGCCTTTGACACTGTCAACCATGCCATCCTGCTCAACCGTCTCCATGATAACCTGCGTAGCACTGGTCAGGCACTGGCGTGGCTGACTTCTTTCCTCTCTGAACGGCCCTCCCAGGTCCATCTTGGGTCCTTCCTCTCCGCTGTCTTTGTCTCTAACTGTGGTGTCCCCCAGGGGTCCAACCTCTCTCCCTGGCTATTCAACCAATACCTGGCACTCCTTGCCCACCACATAGCTGCTCTCTGCCCCAACTTTCAGCGCTATGCGGATGACACCCAGCTCCTTTTCAGGCTACCCTCGGCCTCCTCCTCTCCTTCCCTCATCTCTGACTCTCTGTCTGCTATCTAGGAGTGGTGTGCCGACAATTACCTCTGCCTTAATGCCAGTAAAACCGAGATTCTCCTCATCGACATACCTGCTCCCTCCTTTCCTGTAGCTCTCTGGCTGGCCTCTCTTGGTCCTCTTCCTGCTCCTACCTGCAAGACTAAAAACCTTGGAGTCATCTTCGATTCCACACTCTCCTTCTCTCCTCACATCTCTGACGTCTGTAAGAAGGCACACTACCAGCTGCACCTCCTCAGAGGTATTCTCCCTTTCCTCTCCTTCCCCCAGAAGCTCACTGTCTCCAGAGGTCTGGTTCTCTCTAGGCTGGAATACTGCAACAGCCTCTTTCTAAATCTGCCTGCTTCTACTCTCTGCCCTCTGCAACTCATCCAGAACAGGACTGCAAGACTTGTCCTTGGCTTCAGGCCCAGGGATCGTATCTCTCCAGAACTGAAATCTCTGTACTGGCTCTCAGTGGCTGTGAGGATTACGTTTAACACCCTCTGCATTGTCCACAAGGCCTTCTGGGGCCCAGGGCCTCAATACCTTCAACTCTCTCTTCCTAAATATCTCCCTTCTCGAGCTCTTCGCTCATCCGCCTCCAACTAGCTCAGGGTCAGTCGCTTCGCCAAACAACGAGTTGGTGGTAGATCTCTTTCTTTGGCTGGTGCCTCCCTCTGGAACAGCCTCCCTTAAACTTGAAGAGAACCATCTCTGGTTCCGGAAGCACCTCAAAACCTTTCTAGATGCTTCTGCTTTTTCTCCTCCTCTCCACTGCTGACCACCTGGCTGTAACCGGAACTGCACTGGCTACATGGACACCCTCTGATCTTGGGCCCAGGTCCCTCCACCGCCAGCATCACACCTGCACTGCCCACCTTGCAACCCCCACACTTGGGGACTGTTTCTGTATCCCTACAGTCCCCCTTCTTCCAGCTCTCGACAACTGATGTTTGCACTTACCTATGCACTTACCCTTGCACTTGCCACTTGCTGGTCGTAACTTTACTTATTGTTATTACCTATTCCCATGTTCTGCACTGTCCCTGCCCCCCTTCCCATGCACTTGCGTGATCTGAATGACACCTGGCCTAGTAGTATCATTATTCGTCCTCCCATTGTTCCCCTCCCTTGCCTCGTTGAGCCTTGAAACACTTGTGTATAGGCGCGTTATAAATGCCATATCATATCCACATAATCGATATGTAGATGCTGGAATGGTCCATTTGGTCTAGGAATTACTCCTCTCACTGTCCGCAAAGTGTGTCCCGCAGTACATTTCTGGCACACAATACAGTTTATAATAAACTGTGCCACACCTTAAAATAGGTTTGGTACAAACCATTCTTCTGCAATAGTAGCAGCTAGACTCTCTCTCGAGTCACATGCGCTGGGTAGCGAAGCTGTTCAAACACTACCCTCAATAATGCTAGAGGTATAACTGGGTTTCCAGTGCTGTCCTGTCTCCAAATTGCCTCAGTAAGGGATAAAGAACATCCCCATTTTTCCCATAACGTTTCTTCCTGTGATGCTCGTCCTTCAATATGTTTTTCTAATAATCCTGCATGTTGCACTGGAGTGCCGTCTGCACAAAACCCCTTCTTTCCCAACGTGACAAGCCTGCATGTACAGTTGATGTCGTATAGGCAAGTCAGAGTGCACTGTCACTTTCTCATCCTCAAAGCTTTGCAGTGTGTCAATAAGCGCGGCTAATTCTGCAGCCTATGCTAAATAATTTGGGCACATTCTCCTACTAATCATAACCTCAAATGTACCCTCTCGGTTCAGCTTTACCACCACCGATCCTGAATGTCTCACCCAACTCTTTTAGTCAATTCTCGATGACCCATCAATGAAGACCACTCCCCTCCTCCCTAGAGCATTTTCTCTAATGTGGGTAATATCATAACACTTGGTATATGCTATACAATCATGCATATCATCATCTTCTCCCACTGGTTCAGCTATAAACAATGCTGGATTTACTGTGCTACACCTGAATAATGCCCTTTCATGACTGGATCTAAGATCCCACTATAATAAACCAATGGTTTATGACCATGTCCTAATGTTGTACTCTGTGTGAGCACTGCTGTCATGACTTCTGCATTTGAATGAGAGAACAAGTACAATTCTTCAATGTAATTTGGAATCCCTAACACAGGGGCTGTGCCGATCGCCTTTTTTAATTCATGAAATCCTTCAGTCATCTCTTCTGTCCATATTTGTTTATTTTTAGTCATCTTTGCCTCCTCTTAAAAGCGGTTCAATATATGTATTGTACTCACAGGCCCAGGGCCTGCAATAATTGCACAGGGCTTAGCATTGTTCCATTCGACTCACTTT
Organism: Ambystoma mexicanum; assembly: GCF_040938575.1. Taxonomy (NCBI): domain Eukaryota; kingdom Metazoa; phylum Chordata; class Amphibia; order Caudata; family Ambystomatidae; genus Ambystoma; species Ambystoma mexicanum. The sequence goes on along the minus strand of NC_090928.1, from coordinate 963,847,392 downwards.
TTTTGGCTGTTCAGACCTCATAATAGCCTCTTCTCTTTCAGGTTTCACTTTTCTCCATTTGTGTGGGATTAACTGCACTATATACAGTATTTCTTGCCAATATTGTAATTTCTTCTTATCCACTTTTTAACCTTTCTCTGCCAGTATAGTCATAAGTTTGACAGAGTCCTCTCTGCATCTTTCATCTGTCTCACTGCACACTAAAATGTCATCAACGTATTGAATTATGGTACTTTCAAGTTTAACATTACCCAAGTCCATCTGAAGCACTATTACAACTTGATGGGTACTCACAGTACCACTGAGCCAAACAAGTATGTTTCAGACTAATCTTTCTATAGGAAAATGAAGTCAAGTCTTGTGAGTCTTCATGAAGGGGAATTGAGAAAAATGCATTTTTTTAATCTACCACGGTAAAATACTTTGCTTTCGATGGGATATTACACAATATTGTTGCAGTATTTGGAACTAAAGGAAATTTTGCTTCGACTAAATTGTTTAGGGGTCTCAAGTCCTGGTTCAGAATCCACGATCCCCCCTGTTGATTTTTTTACAGAGTACACGGCCATGTTACACAGGGAATCAGACAGGACCAAAATGCCTTGTTTCATTAAAGCGGATAGGGTTTTGAACATACCTTCATTCACTTCTCTAGACATGAGAAACTGTTTTGCATGTGGCAGAATTGTTGCTGGTTTCAGCTTTATCTTTACTGCTCCCACTCCTTTCAATAAACACACGTCATATGGAATTGTAGTCCATAAAATAGTTGGTACTTTTTCCTGAAAAAATGGCAGCTTCTTTTTTTTTTACCAATTCCATTCTCTGCTGTATTTCGACATTCTCTAGTTTAATCCAATAAGTATGATTTATGAAAAACACAACTTGCTCATTCGAATAGTCGTCCCTAAATAGCTCCTCGTCAATCACATCACTCAACCTGAATCCTTCTGTTTTGCTTTTCGGACACATTTAATGACCTCAGAACTACTCACCCTATTACACGGACCAAAAGTTCTTGGACTCAGGAAGGCAATAATACACGCCTAAACCAACAATTGAAATATAATTGGCTCTGTACAAGCCCTTTATTCACCGCTCAGAAAGCATGCCACAAAATCCAACCTCGTCTGTCCAAAGCGGAGCACTCCTTTCCCTTTTCTACAAGTACCTGTTGCAAGCAAGCCGCCACCTCGGTCGGACTGACCTGTCAGGAATAAGGGTTGGTGCAAGAAGGGAGTGTGTAAAAAACGTTGAGGAAAGCAAAAAACACGGAACATGTGAATCAACTACAATTCCCAGCAGCACTTATGTAATTTGTAATTGAAAGCCGCACGCCCGTGTGACCAGCTGTGAGTGATTATCAACAGCTTATTATGGGCCAACGGCGCACGGCTGGTGTGGCTTATTCTGTTTCCAGCATGAGCGGGCGGTGAAGGACTACAGCGTGTGCTGTTGAGTACGAGGTCGCCGTGAGGGGCTGAAAGGCTATGACCGGCGGCGGGCGGAGAGTTGCTGCCAGACTGCTGAGGGCGTGTTACTGCTGCGTCCGGGACGGCTTGCGGGCCTCCCGTACATAAGATAAGCACAGGGGGAAGGTTTGGAACAGTATGAGCGGCGGCGGGCGGAGAGTTCTTAAAATACTGCTGTGGGCGTGTTACTGCTGCGTCCAGGACGGCTTGCGGGTCTCCCGGACCTAAGATAAGTGCGGGGAAGGTCTGATAAGGTTGTTAGGCTGCTATACGAATCTCCTCTAACTTGGCTACAATGAAAAGGGAAATCGTATGAGTCTCATGAACATTGTGCAGACTTATTCAGAATGTCCAGCGCTCCTCGATGGGTGGAGTTAATAATTCTTTCATCCAGTGCTGCGACTGGGTTTTGGGAAATTAAGAGAGGAGGGCATGTGTTTTCATTCATGTTACATATTCAGAGTTTTTGTGTCATGTTTGTGATTATTGCTTCTGCTCGCCCCCAGAGGGCCATGTGTTTTGTTAATCATTGTGGGTGTTCACCCAACTGTGTATGTTCATTTTGCTAGCTATACATGTGAGTCCTTGTGTTCAGGAGGAGTCAGTACACATACTAAGGTGCCCCACATCAGGTGCTACTAATCAGGGAAGGGTTCAGAATGCTGCAAGTACAGAGAGCTCATTACATGTATTAAGGTATATCAAGATCAGTGGGTACTAAGCAGGATATGGTTATAAAGGTTAGATATATATGGTATTACAAGATAATAGGTAGGGTTCTCTCCCTGTTGCTTCCCCTATCCTATCCAAACTAGGTCTTCCCTAACCCTCTATCCGGTGTTCCTAAAATCCCCTACCCTATCCACAACCTCTCCCTAACTACTCTTCCCCCTATTGGCTGCCACATGGTAACTTGTTTCATACTATCAGGTACCTGTGCCAACCATGGTGGGAGGGTCAACTTCATTCAGCTTCAGTGGTTTGGGAGAGAGTGTCGAATTCTCTCCCCTTTGTATTGTGTAACAATGACATAACCTCTCCTATACCCGTATCCCAGGTCTCACTCAAACCTGCACCACATGCCCAGGTTTGTGCCTGTTTATCATACAGACTCTTTGCCCACCCTTGGATCGTTACTTCAGGACAATATCTGCCTGCAGAACTTCCTTTTTTCCTTAATAGGGAACTCATGGTTTCAAATGTTTTGCCTCCCTATCAACAATACCTTACATACACTTGCACACTTCACAACGGTAAAGAAATTGCCTTTCTGTGTCCAAGCTTCAGATTAGTTTGGTCTCTGGTATCAATTGCATCACAAAGACCCTGGTCACAGCGCCAATATATTTTGCTTTTCGGACACGTGTGATGACCTCAGAACTACTCACCCTATTACACGGACTAAACGTGCTTGGACTCAGGAAGGCAACTGTCAAAGTCTGAGGTACCTCCCTGTTCCCTCTCCTCACCCGAGTCTTCTATAGAGTTATCAGATACCCTCTTCTTTCGGTTCCTTTTAGTTTCCTTTACTTTTTCTCGTTCAAATAAGGGTGTGCTCCCTCGGATGCCACCGTCACCTGCTGGGAAACAGGATCAGGGTGAACCCCAAGGAGCAAGCTCCCAAATATGTCCAGGGAAAAAGCCTGATGTGGCAGAAAAAACCCTGTGTGTGATGACAGTTCTGGTTTGTCGGAAGAGATGATGTCTTGAAGTAATTTCCTTCGGATAATTGAAATGGTAAGTTAAGCCTCCTTTAAACACAAACAGCGGCTGTGATTCAACCACAAGGTACCGCCACTGACACTCAGTGGCAAGGGTATTGTCCTCCTGCTTCCTAACAGAAGCGGACACAGCGGTGCTTGAACTTCCCTTACTGGATCCTGCCGTAGATGTACAGCAAGAGAATGGTGCCAGGAAGTTTTGCCACAGAATGGACAATCAATGGACACCAGGGAAATGTGACTGAGCGCACAAAGGTGTACATGCAGAGTTTCTTCCAGGTAAGGGGAGAGACGGAAGACAGAACAGTCAAGTCAGTAAGGGGAGAGACGGAAGACAGAACAGTCAAGTGGCGTATTTTGATAGTTCTTTCTGCACCAACTTCGATTCTTCCTGTTTTATACCCTTTGCTTTCTTTTTGTCTTTCTCCTTTAAAATTCTACAGTAATGCACAATTGCCAATTGTATCTATGGCCATGGCTTTGCTTCCATTCCTACCTGTTTCTTTAGCTGACGTTGCACCGGCTCTGGCAGCCCTTGACATGAAATATGGTAAAATAATGCTACCGTCTTGTCTCATGATTCATGCGTTTCTAAATTCCATCAGTCCTGAAAAAATAAATGGGGTCTTCAGTTTCCTAGTCATTATTGGCCCAATATCCTTTGTATCAGGATATTGTACTCTAAGTAATCGGCATACATCTGATCTACAATTATTAAATGGCGATCCATAGTGCACCGTGTTGTGTGCAGTGACCTTTGGGTATCCTGCTCTTTTCCAAACGTCAGTTCTCTCCCCTATGATGGCTGATAATAGGCCTTTAATGTTGCCTATGGCGAAAATTGCTCCCAATGTTCTTTCTCTAGTTCAGAAATCCATTTTCCCGCACCGGAAATCAAATGTGGTAGTGTGCACTTGGAATTCTCCTTATCCATTTGGGGCCACTGTATATATTGTGGTCGACCACCCCCTTTCTCTAATAGGGAGAATAGTGACAATCCTGATTTATAATCATACTCGCCGACCCTCCTTGTTTTCCAAGCAGTGTTGTTCTCACCTGTTTGTTTCTGTCCTGGTAATGCCCTTAATCTGCTTATTTCAGGTGGGGAGGTTTCGCCTATACTGCGCGATCGTGCTTGCAGTCATTCAATATATGGTGTTGATTCTGGTGTTTTTTCTATGGGGGTCTTCTAAATCTGACCATTCTACCGCTTTATCTACGCTCGATATCCTTTAAAATCTGCATGCACCCTCTCTCTCTGTGCCCTCGCATTCTCCTCTCTTTTGTCATCTGGCATCATTATGCCCCAGCTCGTGTGGCTGTTATCTTCTTCTACATCGTCAAGATCTAGCCTGCTTAAGGACATTGTTCTATGATCGTCTGTTATGCCGTCCCTTGATTTACCTTCTGTTCCCTTTGATCAGGAACTTTGGTATTCTCTTGAGTCTCGTGTCTTCTGTGTCCCTCATTTGCCTATATCATTTCCCTCGCCTCTGCTCTATGTCTTCTGTATCCTGCCCACCAGCTGATGCTGATCTATAGGCACTATGCTTCTGTGGCATAAATATTCTATTTCATGATCTTTTAATCCCCTATTCCTGTTCATTTCTTTCTTTCTTCTCATTAGTGCCCTTAACGTCCCTTCCTCTTGCCTTCATTGCAACCTATGTACTTTCAATCTTTGGGATTCTACCTCTTTTTGTTTCTCCTCTTCCAATTTCTCCTTCTCTTTTATCATCTGGAACCTTTTCCGTTCCTCCCTTCACTTACATTCTTTGTCCCTTTCTTCTTTGTATATTCTCTCTTCTTCTTTCTCTCTCTTTTCTCTCACTCTTCCTTTCCTCTCTTTGCCGTACTCCATCAACGCCTTTATCGTCTTGTTTGGGCAATATTTGTCCTGCCCTTAGCTACATCCTATGTTCCCTTCTGTCTTTCTGCCTTTTCCTGTCTGTTTGTCTTGTCTTTCTTTTCACGCTGTTTATCTTCATCACGTGTTGATATAATGTTGCGTACTTTATTGACGCTCTCTTCTGAGGTGTCTTCACTGTTATATGCAGGGAGCTCATATGTTGGATTAACATACTCTGCTGCGGCCTTTAATTCATTTAAAGCAGAGGTCTTCAAACTGAGGGAGTGCCAGAACTCAGCATGAAATGTGTTAAAAAAAAAATTTAGTTTTTTAGTTTGCAGGATATGGGCAGGGGCGGCTCACATGGTCAGATTGGACCATAAAACAGCTCAGGCACCAATGAAAAAGTGTCCCGCAGTTGCAAATGGATATTCATTCCTTTAGGCACAGAATGTTTCAATAGTACCGAAGGGGGTGTTTTTTTTACTAAAATGTAAGCAAATTGTGATATTAAAGAATAGTTATTCAACAACAATGGTCAAAACTACTAGCTGCATAGTGAAGTAACTCATCAAACTGGCCCACATCGGCCCAAAAGAGTGACCCATTTTGACTGGCCTACATTAGCATTTTGTGTTTTTGGTACGGGCGTTGCCCTAATACCCTATAGGCCAGTCCGGTTTGGGGGATGAGGGAGCCCAGCGACTGTGATGGGAGCAGGTGGGGGAGCCCAGGGACTATACTGGGAGTAGGCTGCGTTGACAGCGCAAAATAGTTCATAGCCGACTGTACATACTGTCCATTTGGCATTTTTGGGGGGGGGGGGGCCGGCCTGCCCAAATTTTGCTCAGGGGGGGCCCAGGCCAAAAAAGTTTGAAGACTGCTTTAAAGGATACAATTCCTATTCTTCAACTTTTACATATTGCTTTTCAGGAGGTAAAATAGGGGCTGAAGGTGTTACATCTTCCCCTTTATTCTGATTGACCATCCAGTCCCTTTCAGCTGGATCTTCTTTCTCACTCTGGTAAATGTTCCAGAGTTCTAGAATTGCCAATCTTTCCTATAACTTCTTTCCTTTATGAGTGGTATGTAGGTATGTTGTCATGTGACGTAATACCGGTTTTAATAATGAACCCTCTGGAGACCACAACATAAGTGCTTTATTAGTTGTGCCTGTTAGGGAGAATTCTCTCTTTAGGCTGAATTTCCTAACCTAGTGAGTCCCCCAGCAGCTTTGCTGGATTTCTGGAGTTTGTTTTTTTCTTCTGCCAAGAGTGAGACTCTTTTTCTCCCACTCTTGGACATGATTTATGGTGTTCCTTTGACTGCTAATGTGTTTTATGGGCTATGGGGTCCTTTACTCCATTGGGGCTCATGTGTTTTTACTATGTGTGTTAAACAGCACCGTCCGTGCAGTGACACAGGGGTGTCATAGGGACAACCCACCATAGACTCCATACCCTGGGACTGACTGCTGTCTCCCAGGGCATGTTAAGTCACCATTGGCTTTACTAGTCCCAAATTATTAACAGAAACCAGTACAAACCATCATATTGTGGACGTACTAGTCGGGGCAATTCGATTGCCCCGGGGTCTGTTAGTCGAGGGGGCACGTCTCCGTCCCCCCTGATTGAGTTTTGGCTGGTGGCAGTGGATACTACTTTTTATATTCGACCGCAAATATTTCACTATGGGATTTTCCCATTGTTCGAGGCTACCAACTTTAATTATTTAATTCTCATAGCCTCGAACATACCGCCGGTTTATTTATTTAATATTAATTCGCCGGTTGGTATTTTTTGCCAGCACTCGTTTCCAAAATGGCGTTTGTGTTCTCTTTTGTGACTCCAACCCAAGTCGAGCCCTTTGTTCCACTTTTTGGCGGGCTTCTCCACAGGAGCCTCCAAAAGTGGTGCCACTCTGTCTGGGTACCACAGGAGGTGTTGGAGGGGGTTTAGGCACCCCGGACTGAGTTACCTTGGTAACTCAAGTCGCACTCTTGTGTGATTGGCTTAGCATGTTTGATTGACAGCTAGGCTGTGTGAATGGGGGTATGCTGCATAAAAGCAGGGCTTTGGGGACTGGAACTTCAGATGTCACCACAGAACCTGAGAATCCGACGAGGGAGAAGCTGAGCCGACCTACCACGACGACACCACCGGTGGAGCCCTGCGGAACCGACTCACCGCTTCCCGACGACCGAGAAGATCTCCCGTCTGGAGAGGCTTCTTCTCCTGACTGGTGGGCACAACCAGTTTACCTTCTTCTCTTCGCACCCCAGGCCGGTTTGTGATCGAACTGCCCGTGCCAAGCACCCCGGCAGCCGGATAGCCACTTACCACTGGACCGCAAATCAACGGACCGCTCCTTGTACCTGAGAAACTCCGCGGCTGGTTTCTTCCCTGGCAGTGCAACTGACTCCTGTCTTCCTCCCCGACAAGATCCTCTCTTCCCCCGAACGAAGCACCGACTTGCATCCACTGCCAGGAACAACTGCCCCCGCTGGAGTGTTCTCACCACTTTAAGGTACCGTGTCCACCAGGCCTCCCTTTCTAAAGATTGCTACAAGGTAATAATAACCCCTTAACCTTCTGGACTGGGCTGGCTGCCTTGACCCTCTAACTGGCCCCTTTCTTTGGTCCAACTCCTTTTTTGAACCGTTACAAGACTTTTGTGCACTGCAACCGTGTGACCTTGGACACATTTCGGTTTGATCCTCTTAAAGTGGATCCAGCCTACTGAACTCTAACTTCACGATTTTGCTATGCCTTCCTCTCTAGTTGTGTTCGTGAAAAAGTGTTGGGATCTGTTTCAATTTATTCTCTGCTTTTCTCTCCCTTTTAAAACGAATTATTAGAGTGCCATCTACGTTAAGCGCTCACCGCTGTCTGAAAATAAGTGGGGCTTACTTAAGACTTGTCTAATATTCTTTTAAGGGAGTGTATATCTTTTAGTGACCGTGTTTTTGAATTGCTTACTATTAGTGCCTGTGTGTTTTTTTAGATGTGGTTTTAAATAAATAATTATATCTCTTTTACACCAAGCCCTGGTCAGTGTTTACTTGTTCTATTGTGCTCTCTTGACCTATTGTGAATACTCTGTATACTGCCTAACTCTTCTTGAGGGAAGTCTGACTGCTCAGCCACAGCTACCAAGTGAATCTGTGTGGTACAGACTGCAACCAAGTGGGTTTACTGCCAAACACCTGTAGTCCTAAATCTTTTGCAGTGGTCCCAGAGGGAACTGCACAGGTTTCTGCCTAACAGTGCCCTTGACCCATTCAAACGCTGCTACCTGGAAATCCTTTCATTTTACGAAACAAGTGCTTTTTGTCCGTGTACATCTCCAGCATTGCGAGCTGACAAGGGGCTCTTGCTGGTGGCCGTGTGCTTCCTGGAGGAGGCGTGGCCTGACCATCACACGTGATCCATCACGTGATTTCTGCAACTACAAAGGCCTGAGTGAAACGGCCGTGCAACGAACGCTGCTACCTGGAAATCCTTTCATTTTACGAAACGAGTGCTTTTTGTCAGTGTACATCTCCAGCATTGCGAGCCGACAAGGGGCTCTTGCTGGTGGCCGTGTGCTTCCTGGAGGAGGCGTGGCCTGATCATCACATGTGATCCATCACATGATTTCTGCAACTACAAAGGCCTGAGTGAAACGGCCGTGTGACGAACGCTGCTACCTGGAAATCCTTTCATTTTACGAAACAAGTGCTTTTTGTCCGTGTACATCTCCAGCATTGCGAGCCGACAAGGGGCTCTTGCTGGTGGCAGTGTGCTTCCTGGAGGAGGCGTGGCCTGACCATCACACGTGATTTCTGCAACTACAAAGGCCTGAGTGAATCGCCCTTGCGGCGTTAAGCCCGACAGGGGACTGTTGTGCGACTGTTTGGTGCTGAGGGGCACCTGCACTCTGTTGTGCACAGTAATAAGAGATATCTGACAACAATGATTAGTTCTATATAAGCTGATAACATCTGCATATTATTTTGCCTCCTCTTGGGAGTTTTTAGTGAACAGGGCCAGCAAACGGCAGGAGACTGTGGCGTGAGACCCTTTGATCCTAGTCGTTTCCTGGCTATATTTAATGACGTTTTTATAGCATTTCCTCATTTTTGAATTTAAGAAATTTGTTGCACTGTGGGTGCATTAGCTTATTCAGAAAGCCTTGCTAAAGTACTACGGGCTCAAGGCGAAATATTTTATACGTATTAATTGTTGTAAGTGACTTTTGACATTTAGTTGAGGAGTCAAAGCTGCATTTGTAATTTTTTTAAAAAATTGCTGCTATACTGATTTTAGAAAATTGTTGAATGTCATACAAAATTTTACTGAACTCTTTCCCAGCCACTTTATATATAATTGTTCTTTCTTTCTCTCTTTTTCCCTTCTTATTTTTAAGAGGTTGTGAGTCGAACTCTCCTCTTTTCTTCTGTTCTATCCTAAGGAAGTATTTCTTTACAATCAATTCACCTAATTATGCCTGCATTGAGAAGCAGGTTTGAAACTGTTGAGAGTCAAGAGACTTGGATAGTAGAAGTCCAATTGGGTTCTCCGATACATTGTGTGGGGCCCATTAATACAGATCATATGGAAAATATGGCTGCCCCAAATGTATCTGTTGAAAACAACAATGAAAATGTTAATGAGAGATCTGAAAGGAGCTTGAAGGGATATCCTACTACTGATCCCGCAACCTTGGAGGTTCAAGCTCCTATTGAGGGAATTTTAGATATATTCGATATAGAGGCTACTGCGGCTCATAGGGATAAGTTGAATTCTAGGCAGGAACTTACAGACGAAGAATGTCTTCAACAAAGTTTATTGGGTATTAAAAGGGTGGTCCGTTATCATGCCTCCACTCCTCTTCACAAGATGATTATAAATGGAAGAATGCAAGCTGGGGAAATTCAAGGCCCAGATTCATTAACATTAAATATGGTGGGAAATAATAAGGGAAAACACCAGTTTGGAACTAAGGAGTCCACTCATAGCCCGCCAGCAATATTTATTTTTGGAAAGGATAATCAGGATAGTATGCAGTGTACCTTCGACCCAGTTTGGGAATACCTTAGCCTGCTGGTTGGGGAGAACATTTTAAAGGGACCCCAATTTTTTCCAAGCATAATCTTAATCAACCCATTAGGGAGAGTGATTTGGAGCTCTTTTCTTTCTTATGGCAGATGCTACGGGTGATTTGCTAATGAGAAATTATTGATTTAGAGATACCAGTAGGTAGATTATCATCTAAAGATAAGGGGGCGAGGAGCTTATCAGAGGGTGCGCCGAGTGGTACACTCTCACAATTTAGAAATACTTCTATGAGGGGGAAACAACAAGAGGGTAGGCAACTAACACCTATTAGACCAGTTTTAGAGATACCCAAAACACTCACACATAGGAAGATAGCTTATACTCAAACAGATAAGGAAGGGCATGTTCGACCTAAAAAAGTGCATAGAGCAACTGATCCCCATCAAATTATATCAGAAAGTCGCATTGCAGCTAAGGATAAACAGGAAATGCCTGATTTAGGTAGGGAGGATAGAGGAGACTATCTCCTACCACTCCTATCTAATTTACATATTAGCTTGAATTTGGCTTTGAAAACCATGAGTGAGTCACAAGAGATTTTCTGTGGCTCCATGGTAGGGCAACAAGCTGCTTTTAACCAACTGGTGACTCGTTTGGCATTTTTGGAGGGCATAGTGGAGGGTAAAACCATTAATGAACAGAATATTAAAGAACAGAGTCTATTGGATAAATATAGAAAGGAACAGGATACTAGGTTAACAACCATGGATGCTAAGATCACCACTTTGTTGGAAGTTATGCTTACAGGGGATCGCCCTACCTCTTCAAATAAAGGGATAGGGGATCTAGATTTCCCTGGCCAAGGAGATAATAAATTTAGTAATAGAAATTATAGAAAGGAACTGAGCTGTCCAGATAGTCCCTCGGCCCTTTTGGACGTTATTACTAAGGCAACAGAAGGGCTTACTCAAGAACAGGATTTGGGAAATCTTAGTTCTCAGGAGCATGGGAGAGAAATAGCAACGGAGGGGGAATGGGCAAAAATGTAAACAAAAGACAAAACATAGAGAGGAAAAATTAGTAGGACAAGCCTTGGAAGCAGGTGCCATGACCAATACAGATGGAATAAGCCCCGTCAATAGTTCTGACTATGATATAAAAGAGGTACCTCAATCTCCAGTGTATAGACGCAAGAAAGCAAAAAAGCGGGCTAGGGTGCTTAAAAAAACAAAAAATATGCCCAATACTAAAATTAAGGGTAGAAATTCGAATCTCACAGCAATCAGAAGCATCCAGGTTCAGGAAGAGCGGGAGGATAGTGGGGTACCTAAGTGCCCTAACTGGGAAGAGAGTCAGGTCCAGGGCGAGAAAAAAATACCGACCCTAACATGGATGAGAGTAATTTATTGAAATTTGGGCAAGAGCGCCCGCAAACCAAACAAACAAAGATGACTGCGTTTGGTAAAATAACTAGTACCAAACATACTAGCACATCTATAGGCACACAACAAACTAAGCTACCTACTATTGCTCAAGTAATAACACCGGTAGTATGTTCTAGCATCTCCTCCCTCAATGGGCCGATTGCTATGGTTGAGAGTGGTTTAACCCTTAATAATATGGGGGAAAACCCCCTAGATGCACAATCTTTTATAATCCAGGATTCTCAAGGAAATGCATCGAGTAAACTTTCTGTTGATAACATTAAGAAGCAATCTACTCTGTCCAAGCCCCTTTCCAAGATCTATACAGGGAAAATCTTGGGTTGGATTAACAATAACAAAACAGATTCTCAGGCTAGTTTAAACAGAACACACCTTTTAAATCTGTTAAAAAAAATCCCTTATTACGTGCAATAACAACAGACGATATAGACGCTATTTCTCTACCCAACCATAATAACCATAGAATGGTAAGCTGTTTTCATTCAGTGATGGTAGCAGATATGGTGCGTGCTCAAGAAAAAAACCTTAACTCTTTCGGTTATGATCTATTTACATTAGCAGATGAGAAAGAGGCTGACAATTTCCTTCAATATATGGAACCGAATAATACTCAAACACAACAAACCACACAACTGGGTAAGAATAAAGTAGAAAATTCCGGTCCAGAGTTTGCTCTAATTTCTAGCCTCCTTAACAGTGGCCAGGATTGGTCATGGTTGCAACCAGCGCTTAAAACTTTAGAGACACTTAGGCAGGGTAATGGGTGCTCCTAACAGCTCTAATATTGAGGTGATTTCCTGGATTTCTTGTGGGGGATTACACTTGAACACGTTTTTGAACAAAAGGAAAAACTACACCTGCCCCCGTATTTACCTTTTCCAGGAAACTATGATGTTGTCTGAAATGTATATAGAAGGTTTTTACACTTTTTCTTCATTAGCATCTAGGGGGCTGGTGGGTAGGCCTAGAGGCGGCTGGATTACTGCCATTGATCGTAATTTAGGGTTCTACGGTGAGGTGATTTTTAAGAGTGATTGGCTTTTGGGCATTGTTCTTTCCTCAGAGAATAATGTAGAGCCGATCCTCCTGTTGAATTTATACTGGAACCCACTAAAGGTGACCATTGAACTAGTGGAAGACTCTCTGGATGCTATTTTGGGAGGTTGGTTCGAGAAGGGGTTAGGAAATCATATTATTATAGGAGGTGACTTTAATTCGGCCTGTGCTGAGGGCTCCATGTTAAACGAAAGACGGGTGATTCCTAGATCTGTTCACTCCAATCTTAAAAGAGGTATATGGTGGGATAACTACCTTGACCATTGGGATTTGGGTCTTTTAGATCATGCCTTAGATTGGAATTTACCTAAATATACCTGGAAAAGAGGAAGTAATAACTCCAGAATTTACTTTTTCTATGTATCAAATAGCTGGAAGCAAGCCTGTGGAAAACTGACACTTATGGAGGTAGAGTTGGGTGACCATATTCCCTTATGTTTTTCTCTTACAATTCCCAATGCTGGTAACCATATTAATCCTATGCTTTTGGGCCTAACGGCTGAAAATAATGGGAGAAGGATTGCATGGAATAAGAAAATGATTGTGAAATGTAATACTTTGGTTTTGAAGAACTTGTCTCTAGTGTTGCAACAAATTAATAGTGAGGAGGACATCAATTTGGGGGGATCCTACTATAATATTATAATGTCATGTGTTTATAAAATTAGTAGAACTAGTGATATGGAGGCGCTGAAACCAAGGGGAAGGGCAGGTGACTCTAGAATCCAAAGCTCTAAGCGTATTAAATATAGGGAAATTAAAGCCTTGAAGAAATTACCCATTTCCTTTTCTGAACTACAGCTTAGAAAGAAAAAAATTATCCTGAAACACAAAAATTTGATCAAGTCCTTGAAAATGGATCAATATCTTGAAGCGCACCAAATTATGAAGCATAACCTCTGCAAGGGCAGAGATGTACCATTTTGGGCAACTGTCAATACTACACTTATGCCTGTAAAAGACAGACTTGATTGCCCCATCCAAGCGGAGGTATGATGCTCCTTCTATAAGGAAAAGTTTCCCTTGCCTTCTGTCTTTTCTAGGGAACAGGATTTGGACTTAGGTCCACCAGTGGTGGGTGACTGTCGGTGGGATATTGAGGATATTATGTTGGCTATTAATAAACTCAAACCATCCAGAGCGCCGGGCCCGGATGGTATACCCCCTTTTGTCATTAAGGCGGCCCCTGAAATGTGGGCAGAGTTGCTCAAACCCATATTTGATGAGATTTTCAAATACCATATTATCCCCAAATCTTGGACCCAAAGCATTATTGTCCCTATATTCAAAAAAGGGGACGTTTTAATCCCCCAGAATTATAGACCAATAGCGCTTTTAGATGCAGCTAGTAAGGTCTTTGGAATTTTACTTCTAAGGGACCTTAATAAAGGGATTAGAAGGAATGCTTGCTTTAGAAAATTTCAGGTTGGCTTTAAAGAAGGCTTAGGAACAGATTTGAATGGGAATATTTTGGCCCACTTAAGAAATTCAGTCCATCAATCCGACATGGGTGAAGTTTTTATGGCATCCTTGGACCTTTCTAATGCTTTCGACGGGGTTATTAGAGCAAGACTGTGGAATAAAATGCTAGCAATGAATTTTCCACGTAAGATTCTCCAACTCTTGGCTCTGCTACATAGTAATACCTCGACCAGGGTGCGCTTAACCCAAGAAGGTTCTCTTTCCATTGCCCTTGATACTAAGGTTGAGGTCAAGCAGGGCTGCTCACTTGCACCCACGCTCTTCAACCTGTATGTTAGCGATGTGGAGGACATGTGGCAGGGTCCTTCCATCACTCCAGGAAAGGTTGAGGAGTTTGGTTATCGAGTGGACGGCCTTTGCGGATGATTTTATTCTTTTTGACCGTACCCCTCGTGGCCTTCGTAGAAAGATGAATATTTTTTATCAATATGCAATGATGAACAATCTTTCCCCATATGCATCGAAATCACGAACGATTGTAGTTTCTAAGAAGAGAATTGTCAAATCGTACATTTGGAAGATGGGAGATGATCCGGTGGAACAGGTCCAGGCTATAACATACTTAGGGTATACGTTTTCTAATAAATCTAGCCTAAAGATGTGGAAATTGAGTCTTGTAGAAAAAGCGTCTAAATTAAAGACTCAAATGAAATTTCTGAGTGTTAGGGTATGTACATTTTCGCTCTTATCAATAAGACGTTTTTATCTTGCGAAATGTGAGCCGGTTCTTTTGTATGGTCTGGACATCTGTACCTATGACATGGGTTTATATTTGAATGTGGTTCAGGGGAAAATGTGGAAAGAAGTATTGGGCCTATCCATGGCAATCCCTAATGCCATTATTCGTCTTGAGCTATGTCTTATCTCACTCAAAGCTAGATATTTGTGGAGACAATTATCCTTATTCAGAAAATGAATGATCCTCCCGTTAACACCCTATATGAGTTGTTAAATAAGGTTGTTGAGTCCGGGGCAGTGAAATCTATCAGGGGATTCAGTGAGAGAATGAATTCTCTGCTAGATACTCTAGGTTCTTGTATAGATGACCTGGTTCAACGACCTGGACTAGTCCAGAAACTTTTATTTAGGGCAGTAAATGGCATAGAGTCCTATGCAACTTATAAGGAATATGCTAATTTTGAGCATGCAAGGGAATGTATTCCCCTTTACTTACAAAGATTCCCTTGCCATAGGGCGAGAGTAACATTTATGCGGTTTAGACTCAATCAGATGCCAACTTTATAAAGAATGCATCACTGGATACATAAAGAAAAGGGGCTTAACTCAAAACAAATTAGCCTTACATGTCGTTTCTGTGGAGAGACGGACATGTTAGAAACCCTTAAGCACCTTGTTTTAACATGTACCCATTTTGGGTCTAAACGAGCTTTCTATCTCAAAGATAGATTCAATGGGGATTTTGAAATATCTACTAATTTGTTTTGGAGTCGCTGGGGTGTAAATATTTCCTTAATTCTTGCATTGAACTCTTTTCTCCAAAATACTACGGAGAAATTGGAGGTCAAAAATAAAGAATTTAATGTGTAATGTTTTTACAGTGGAATAACGGCAACGAACATAACAAGGAAAAAAATATATATGTTTAGGCTGGGAGAGATATTTTTAAGATTTTATGATAATGTTTGTGATCTTGATGAAATCTTTTCTTTTTCCATTGTATGTCAGTTTAGCATGGTCTCCATTTTCTTATATTTTTTGTATGTTTGTTTTATAAAATGAAATGTATACTTTTTCTCGTGTGTGAAATGTTGTATAAGATTTTATGTAAACTAACAATGCAACAATAAAAAATTTAAAAAATATTGATATTTCCTAATTTTGGCTGTGCATCTCAGCAATGTTCTGCATATGTGTAAAAGAGGTGTGACTTCGGGAGCGTGTCTTAGAGGCATGGCATTCGGAGTGGCTTTGTAAGAGCTTGTGGCCTGAGCCACGCAACTGACCGAAATATAGCAGTAAAACCGCTTGGTTCAAAGTGTAACTGAGCGGAATTGGAAAGGAGAATATAAAGCATGCTTTGATGTGCTTTCGACCTGCATGGCAGTCTAAATCGGGAGATTTCAGCGACAATAAGAATCTGCCGTGCACCTAGTCAAGAAGGCAAAATGGCGGCCGAGAATCCGCTCCCCCAACGCTCTGGGGTTCGGAAGCAGGACCAGGAAATGGGAACCACCGACTAGGGTCCAGCGTTTATAGGGGCGACATCACTACGTTGGCAGCGCTGGTCCCAGCGAAATCAGAGGAGGAGCTGCGACAAATCATCTTACACAGTAAGGATATCCCTCCGAACGGAACCGGAGCCATACAAGGAGTACCAGCATTCCACCCGAAGCCCTGCAATGCCCCGTGAACTGCAGGAGCTGTCCCTCGCTGGGATGCCGGAGAAGTCAACCCCACACCCACAGCGCCGTTAACGAGGAGAGAGAAGCTAGGACCGCGTGGGAAAATTTACGCAGGACCCCCTGCTCTGTAACCCACGGAAGTGTGCTACGCCACGCAGAGTGAACGCAACTGCAGGGATGCCATACACTTACACCTGGCAGCAACCAGCTCCAACGGCCCCCAGCGCAAGCAGCCCAGACGCCAACAGCTCTTTCCCCATCCAGACCGCAACCAAGATCAGAAGGGTCACACACAAGGCGAGCAGCCATGCTGCCAACTCATACCTCAATCGGGAGGGGCACACACAGCACTTAAAGGTGGGATCAGCCGGGGTGATCTGTTCACTGCTCAGCACCGCCACCACACTCAATACCCCCCCCTCCTCAGCCTGAAGCACTGTGGGCATAGGCAGCTGCAAATGCCTGTAATCCACAGAGAGGTGAATAAACCCAAATGCAAGGCGCTCGCAGGGTCGAGAGGTGCAGCAAAACAATAGGGATAGCTGAGTTGGAGACAGATGCACAATCTCAGTCAATACAACTCCAAAAGGAAAATAGTTTGAGGGGAATAGCAGCCTTGATTCAAGTGCAAAGCAGGGCTGAGGAGACCACACAAGATACCCTAAAACATGCAGCTACAGCGACTGGGGGAGCAGCTCAGTGACTGCGAGCAAACACTGAACCCAGAGCTCCACTAACACAACTCAACTCCACGGCAGGAACCTCGGCGGGAAGGACAGCACTAACAAGGACTCTGCCTGGCGCAGCCAAAACCCCATGTGGGAAACAGCATCACACACACAATAAAAGGCAGGGACGGCATTGACCGATAACATCTACTAGGAGGAGAAGCGATCTAGCACCCACCCACACATCGCACCAGCGGAGTGCATTTCAATCGAAGGACTCAGCCCGCAAAAGCAAAGGGGGCGGGAGGAAGGGGGGGGGAACGGCGAAACAAATTGACATTTTTGCACTGCTGACAACTCCCGCCACGTAAAAAGCAAAGAGGGGGGAACGTAGCGAAGCTATTGCCCCCAGAGTAAACCCAGATCCCCCTGCGCAGGTAGTAACCGAAACAGACCTCCAAGAACTGCTAGCAGCCATAACCAAAGAGTACCAGAAAGGCACAGAGGAAGTGATGAAGAAAATCACGATGTAGATGAAATTGAAAGCAGAACAGCGGAGATCGAAACTACGCTATACAAGCAAAACTTCACATTTTGGGAGGGAGTAGACAGAATCACGGCGCTGGAAGCCAGATTGGAGGCCCTGGAACTCAAACAGGAAGATGCAAAGAACCGCTCCCGGCGCAAAAACATGCGCTTGCGGGCGTCCCATCATCAGTTACAGATGCAGAATTGGAGTTCTTCATACGGGACTTGTTCCGGTTCATCTTAACTTTGCCAGACAAAGCCCAGGTTGAATTTGACATGGTGCACAGAACCAGGTCGAAACAGGGCTCAGCTACTCCCCCAGACGTTCTGGCGAGAGTACACTTCTACAAAGTCAAGGAGGAAATAATGCGAGAAGCAAGAAGCTCAGCGCGCATCCAATTCAGGGATGCTTCTATCTCCCTATAGCAAGACCTAGCAGCAACTACACTTTTGAATAGGAAAGCCCTAAAACCAGTGACAGAATGGCTACAGGAGAAGAAAATACCATACCGATGGGGGTTCCCCACCACCCTGAACTTCTTATGAGAAGGCAAGTCTTGCTTCATCCGCACCCCGAAGGAGGCAGAGAGATTCCTAAATCCGGATGCAGCCGAGGAAAGCATCGGAAAGTAAACAGCTTGCTATGGGGGCATGCTGAGAGATACCACAAAATCCTGGACCCGAGTCGACCGACGGCGCAGGATCAAGGGGCCACCACCAAAAAACAAGAGAAACAACAAAGACCGACAGGGGCAAATCTATAGAACATACATTACTGCAGGCTTAAGGCTACAGACCCAGAGATCTACCAAATCCTGCACTTATTACCCGCAAAACGGGGAGTTTTAAGGGGGGGTTGGGTGAGAGCGGCAAAAATGTGCAGCTACTGATCATGAGGGACCAAAAGACAACCAACAAAGGTAACCTTTTGCACACGCCAAGCCACGAGCATAGAACATTGGGGCCAATAAAGCAAGGACATGGGGATCATCCCTTATGACTGACTCCAGCAAAGAGCTTACTATGAAAACATGGAATGTACAGGGCCTGAATTGTCTGGGGAAAAGAAAGCCAGTGGAACCCAGACTGACCCAGCTCTCAGCGGACATAGTCTGCCTACAGGAAACTCATCTCCTGGAGGTGGATGAGAAGTGAATTAACTTCAAGCGATATTCTAGGTGATATTTCGCTACAGCTGGCAAAAAGAAAAGGGGTGTTGCCCTGTTGATTAGTCGAGAGGTCCTCCTCACACAAATCACAGTAAAGCGAGACCCAGTTGGAAGATACCTTCTGGGGAAGGGACTCCTTGTTGAACAGCCAATAACTGTAGCATCCAAGTACTGTCCGAATAACGCACAAGATCATTTCCATTGCAACATCCTCCCAATTATAGCCATGATCAGCCTTACCGGGCAATTCCATTGGCTCAATTTTGTCCACAAAATATTTCTGTCCACACTGTCAAATGCATGGGCTAAATCAATGAAAGCCAGACATACTCTCGTCTGTCGCCTGATTGCTTCAATTTTTAATAAATTGATAATCAAAAGGTTTAGCCCACACCCCACGTCCTTAACAAATCCAGTTGGTCTTGGATCAAATCTAGACGTCATTTTAATCCAGGCGGCTGCTAGCTGACATTGCAGTTGGATGGCAAAACAAATTCCTATGACGTCGAGGAGTGCAATTGACCGATAGTTTTTTGGCTTTGATCTGGTTCCCTTCTTAAATATGGGTACTACAATTGCACTCCTTTATCTGGTCGGTATTGCTGGTTCTTTTAGTATTATTTTGAACAGTGTTTCACAAAAATTAGCCCACTCATTAGGATTTTCCTTTAACATTTAGTTTGTTAAGTCGTCAGGGCCCAGGGCTCTAGAAGAACGGATTTGCATGATGTTTCTCAAGATGTCTTCCTTATTCATGCAGATGTCCCAGCAATCTAACGCCGGAAACCATGGTTCAACTGTGGCACCTGACTTCTTGAACAGATCGTTAGAATGAGCAATTAATTGCGCCTCTGATACCATATTGAACATCATGGATTGCTGTGGGGCATCTATGTTGTTAAAGATTTTCCAAAAGTTTTTGAGTTTTTATGTGCAATGGTGCTCAGCATGGTTTCTGCATCTCGCTGCTCCATTATGCACCTATGGGAAATTAAACAATTTTGATATCTTAATTTGGCTGTTTTTTTCTCAATATGCCGTTTCTCATTATTTGGCTTCATAATTATTCTGATATTTTTCCGAAGTTCTCGCTTTTCAAAAATAAATTCCATATCAAATGCATGACACCTTTGGAACCTCATTTTGCACATCCCACAAGTGCTTTCTGTATATTGTTCCAGCAACGCACAATATTTGGATTTATAAGAGCTCTTTTTATTAGTTTCTGCTTGTAGTTCTCTTGTGATGTTATTTATCTTTAAGGGGTTCATCATTAGTCTATTTCTGCTAGGTTCTACCATCAATGAGGGATTCCCTTGTATTTGACCCTTCTTTTTTGTTACAAGCACAGAAATTTCCACAAGATTGTGATCACTCTCGCTCATGTTGATCACATGCAACTTACTAATCATATAAGCAATTTGTTCTGAGACAGAGAAATAGTCAAGAACAGATTCCTGACTATTTCTTCTCCAGGTAGCACGTGGAGCAATATCTCCTGCAGTGTTTCCATTTAATAGAGACATTTCTCTGGCCTCCATTTCTTCCAGCCAATGGTGCATCATTTGAATTTGAGGTTTCTTCCTTTTAGCTTCTTGGAATTTTTTACTAGTCTCCAATCTGACACATTCGATGTTCAAATCTCCACAGAGAATACTATTCAGTCTCATCTCAGTGGACAAGATGTTATTGACGATTCCAAATACATCCTCTGCAAATGAGTGAGCGCCAGCGGCCAGAGGTTTCCAGTAGACGTTTATAATGTGGAGTGTTTCTTCCAATTCTAAAACACTCTAGTATAGTTCAACTATAGTTGTTTGTATATATGGAGAGTGGTTGTGAGTATTACGTACATGACAACCGCTCATGTTCTTGACTAATATAATCAATCCCGCTCTAGGGCGCCCAATTTTACTTTTTTTTGGGATTCACCGTTATTTCATAACCCTTCAAACTTCCGAGTTATGGATAGCCAAGTCTCTTGCAAGCATAATATAGCTAAAGATCTTAATTTTTGTGATGTATTTTGGAACAAATCTGAGAAGCCTCTGGTATTCCATGAGCCCATCTGAAATACTGACTTTGACAATTCTTTTTCGCATTAACTTTGATTATTGCCACCAAGTACACCTGCAATCCAACTCCAATCATTTGGCTTTTGATTCATGTTTGATTGATTTTCTTTAGTTTGATTTGCTTCTCCAGTTTTGTTATTACAAGTGAAGGCTATTCTAAATTGTTTTTGCATCGTTGGAGCATCTACCAGGTCATGGATGTTTTCATTGTCTACTATTTTCAGGTGACTTAGACGTTCCTTCTCTGCGAGACTTGTGATTGTGGTTTCCTTCACTGAGTTACCAGTTTTGGATTTTAAGTGATGATCAGAAGCGTCCTTCCGACTTTGAATATCTTCATTTTCGGGCTCTTTATTGTCTAACTCAATTTCCGTTAAGTCAAATCCCAAGGGGATGATATAGGGCACAGCTCCAAGTAATATGTCGCATATTATTCTTGATTCAATATGTAATCGAACACGATCACATAATACTTCATCTGTAAACTCGACTGTTTTAATGTCTTCAGAAACGATAATCCTTAAGGATGGCACATGATGTATTAGGCACATCACATTTTTTCTATTCAAGATTAATCATCACTGACAGTTAGAATGTGTTCTAGCACTAAGCAATTTTTCATGTTTTCTGGTATATGAGGATACTTCTGGCTGCACTTTCCGTTTGTCCTCTTTCCAAGCCGTTGTGCTCTTATTTTTTATTTCCTTACTGCGTGCATCATTTCGCAATGAGTTTCTTTGCATTGACAATTGCAGACCAATTGCAGTTTTGATCAATGTTCTTGTTCTTTTTTAATCGAACTGCCCAGTTGTTTCAATAATTTGGCTGGGCCCATGTGATGCTGCAAGGGTGCCTACCATCTTTAGCACCCAACACCCGGGACACAGGGAACACAGAGAACACTCCTCACACTCTGTGACGCTCCACGTCTGGATGAGGGGTTTTATGGAATAGCTCCTCCTTCTTCTGTAAACAGTGAACACACACTGTGACAGCTTCTTCTCAGCAGGATAAACGTGTAGAGCGGTGAACACAGAGAACACTCCTCGTACTCGGCGAAACTCCACACCCAGGTCGAGGGGTTTTATGGAATAGCTCCTCCTTCTTCTGTAAACAGTGAACACACACTGACAGCTTCTTCTCAGCAGGAAAAACGCGTGGAGTGGTGAACACACAACACTCCTCGCACTCCGCCACTGGTGCCTTTCAGGGTTCAGCCGCCGGGGATGCATTCAATTTTCTGTAATTTCTGGCACCGGGAATACATTTTCTTCTAGCGCAATTTGCCACTGTCTTCACTTAGTGTTGGCCTCTTGTGAGCCCAACGGGGCCTCTGTGTCTCCCAGGAGTTCTGTCTTATCTCCACTGATCTCCTCCTCCGTGACTAGCTTGTGTTTGAATCCATTGATTTCAAAAGAAATTGAGAATGGAAAACCCCATCTGTATCGAACACCCTTGTCGTCCAGCCATTTGGTGAGGGGCTGGCACACTCTTCTCTTGGCAAGCGTCAAGGAGGATAGGTCCTGAAAGTTAGTGATTCTGGAGTTGCCATAGGTGACCGGCCCTTCCTTCTTTGCTCTCTCGAGGATTTTGACCTCATCTGGGTAGTTGTGGAAGCTGGCGAGGACAGATCTGGGTCCCCCCTGGGTGTCCCCTGCTCTATGTATTCTCTTGATTGTGCACTCATCTATGGAGTCATTTCCGAAAATGATTTTCGTAATCTTGTACAGATTCCTTTTCGGGTCTCACTCCGTCTCCCCTTCTTTTTCCGGTATCCTGAAGACCCTCAGATTATTCTTTGTTTCTCTGTTCTCAAATTCAAGACCCTGAGATTATTCCTTCTTTCTCTGTTCTCAAAGTCATCCATCTTTAGGGCAATTTCGGCTTCTCTGCGCTTAATTTCGGACATCCTCCCGTCCATTTGAGTTTCTACTATATCAAGGGAGCACTGATTGTGCTTCACCTGCTGAAGTCTCTCCTCTATTTTATCGAACCTCTGTGTAATCTTATCGACCTTCCCGCCAATGTCTGCCCTCATTCTTCTAATCTCGTCCATTATGGAGGCCACGTCCTTTTTCGTGGCCAAGGAGTCTTCCTCCTTCACCCATGTTTCCTCTTTGCTCGGCACTCCTTGTGGTAGCCCTCTGGTAGCCTCAATGCCCAGTCCATGTGTCACCTTACCCCGCCTCTCGTGCTCTTTTAGGGTGCTCCTGTCTTTTGTTGGGGGGGCTTCACTTGCCCGGTTAAGGTATGGCACCCCACCTGCGCGGTCCCTGGTAGGTTGTGGGCAATGGTCTGCTTCCGGAACCCCCGTGGGGGTGGCGCTCCTCTGACCCTCCACGGGGCACCCATCTCCTCTGTGGACTCCTCCCACAGTTGTTGCACATTGGCTGACCCCGTTAGGGAGTTGTGGCCTGAAGGTGGGCACATGCTCCTGTTTCGGGGGCCCACATCTCCTTGGGCCAAGTGGCTCTCCATGTGTCCTTAGCACCTGGGTCCCATCAAGTTATCAAAGTTTGGTAGAAATTAGAATCCAGTGGCCCCGGGCCTTTTCACACTGATCTTCCTCTTGTTGCCGGTGTCAGCGTCGGGCCGTCCACGGGTCCTTCTACTTCTATGCAGCGGTCTGACTCCTTCACTGCTCTCCTGATTCCTGGGGCACTGAGGGGGGTGACCTCCCTCATCCACAGCCCCGTGGGGTCCACCTTCCGGGTCCAGAAAACACCTCATGGGGCCATCTGCCAATTCTCTCCTTGCTAGTCACAGCCCTCTGGAGGTGGGCACACGCCCCGTTACCGGGGACCACCACCTCCCTCAGGCCGTGTTCACTTTCGCTCCTCCGACAGTCCCGGACACCTTACTAGGTGTCCAGCTCAGTGGGTAGAGTGCTCTGGCCCCCAGCCCCAGACTACCTTAAATTTATGGGTCACTGGCTGTGACCTGTGGGGCGCTGGGTATATTTCCCTTGATTCGACCGCAGGGCCCAGGCGCCAGATGCTGTGTAGTGCTGTGGGGAAGGGGGCTCAGCCGTGTCACTTCCCCATGTGTTGGCTTGCTCCAAGGCTGGGGCGACCCACCGGCAGGTCGCCAGACCGGTGGAGTGCTGTTTCATTTGTGGGGTGTCGTGTAGTCCCCCTGCCTGGCCGCGGGGGTGGCACCTTGTCTCCATCACCGACCGCTCTGAACACGGCAGTGGGGAATGTTCTCTTCTCCCTCTCCCGCCGTCAGCGCATTGCTCAGATTATCTGCTCCCCAACCACCAAATGTGTCACTTTTTTCACCCAGGCCATCCGGGGGATCTCCGCAGGACAGTTCCTGCTGATTTGCTTCTTGGGGGTGGGGTCAGGAAGTGGGGACTCAAGCCACTTTCAGGACCTAATGGATTGGCAGCACACGTTTACGCTTCCATCATCCGTGCGCCCCCTGGTGGCCTCCAATACATATTCTTATAACTGGTCTAAGTGTAATCCCTGACCTTGCACTTTGTATACTTATTGGTGACCCTTACAAGCTCACCACCTCTTGAAAAACCTGCCCTTGCCTCAAGCAACAAAGCAAGGTTGAGCAGACGTAAAGCATTAGTCTATGTG
Source organism: Ambystoma mexicanum (assembly GCF_040938575.1). Classification (NCBI taxonomy): domain Eukaryota; kingdom Metazoa; phylum Chordata; class Amphibia; order Caudata; family Ambystomatidae; genus Ambystoma; species Ambystoma mexicanum. The sequence goes on along the minus strand of NC_090928.1, from coordinate 963,822,935 downwards.
TACTCGGGCATCCTCCAGCATCATCAGCAACACCAGCCCTAGGCTAGATCACTCCTTCTTTGAGGTTGCAAGGTGTTTCGGCAGAATTTTATTATTTGCTTTTTCTGAACCCACTTTGTGAGTCTCTTAAAGTTTTTGCTTTCTTTCTGATTGCTTTCTTTAGTGGCCAGAGGGACTTCTACTAAGTCCCCTGCTATTGCAAGCCTTTTTATGCGATGTACTGTCCTGGTAGCAAATATGGGTCCCGGAAAGGGGTTCTTTTTAAGCCTCCACATTCTGGTCTCAGGAAGATTCTACTGCCCTACAAGTGTTTTGGGGAGTAGGCTGCTGCCAACTGCAATAGAGTTTTTGCTTCACCATGGATGCAGTCACTTTTTACTGCATCAGTAGTCCAACGTACAAGTATGGTAGCCAATGAGATACCAATGTATTTCATTTTGCCATACTCCTAGCCATTTCTGTTAGGATCATCCCTTTGTCAGTGTGGACCATAAGGCAGGCCAAAAATAAAATATTTGCTGATGTGGGCTTCGTAGGAGCCCAACCCTGCATACTCAATAGTCACTTAAACTGGGTGGGCCTGCTTTTCTGCCCCACACATGTCCATCACAACCTGGGTGAGTGGGCCAGTGTGTTTGGCTATTTTTAGGGCAAACCTGATTAGATGGCCACCAAAACCTTTATGTGTCTTCCTAGTGTCTGAGTGGATGGGTGGCTTAGGCCAGCACCTTAGGGAATGCGTTATCAGTGGGAGACCCTGTTCATTGCTCAAATTATTAAATGTACTGCTGAGGACTGCTGTGAAGATGGGTTGCTGTTTTCGAGCACCTGGTTTGGTCATATTGGCTAAACACTGGCTTTTTTAACCGTTCCCTTATTCCTTCTTAAGCTGCTGAACACCCATAAAGGGTTGTTTCTTGTCCTAGCCCCAGTCCCTCCTTGCTGGTTGAACTGGCTGTCCCATCATAGGGACTATTTCCTGGCCGTTGCTGTACTGCCTTCCTGCGAAAACCTCTTGGACCAAGCACCTTGAGGAGAGGCGTCTCACTGGCTTGAATGAGTGATGGGTTGCCACTACTCTATCTCTGCTACTTCTTGGGCAATTCTGGGTTGCCTTCATCCTTTGTTCCCATCAAGGTCGTGTTTTTTTTAAGCTGGTTCTCTACTCTTGTCCCTCAAGTTGCCCAGATCCCCTGGTCAGGGTTTTTCTGCCTTGTAGGTGCTTACTCCATCACTGATTCTAATTCTGCTGGGTAGGTCGCCCTCCTGGGTACACAAATGATTATTCTTTTCATCCCTTTGGTTCATCACTGCTTGAGGGCTCAAGTCCCTAAGCACTGGATCAATTTCTCAGACCTATAACTCTGCACTTCTCAGTTTCTCCTGACTTTTACGAGCCAAATCTGCAGTGACTGGCACCATGAGTTCTTGTTCCTGTGTCCATGATTTATTACTTATCATCATCGTCAGGGGTTCCCCCGAGTCCGGGAATACCTGGGTGTAGCAGCTCCTCCCCACTAATGCATTTTACCATTGACTTGCATCTGTCCTGCATCCTGTTTTTCTTCACTGTGTCTCGAACTTGGAGCTTTTCAAGAGGGTACTCCGGGGCTGGTTGCTGTTTTGACCTTTTCCACCACCAAGATGTCCCAAATCCTAGTCCACCAGAGGATCATCGATGGGCCCTCTGCTGTCTTCCAAGTGCGTGCAACTGTGATTCTTCCTGCTAGTAGCAATTGTGTGAGGAGTTTAGCTGACCTCCCTTTTCATAAGTTTGTCCCTTGTACTGGGGAACCCGGGAGGACCACCTCGGGATCCCTGGTAATTGCAACTTGGGTGATGGATTCAATGGCAGAGATACACTGTTTCCAGAAGGATTGGGCGGTGGGGCAGCCCCACCACATATGTAGGTACGAGCCGAGTTGTCCGAATTTACGCCAGCATAGCGGGTCAAGGATAGTTCTGGAACCGTTAGAGGCGTACTGGGGGGTAGTACCAGCTGAGGAGCAGCATAAGGCACATTCTCTATTCGTAATGTAAAATGAGGAGTAGCTTCTTGCCCATTTATCCACCCAGGTGTGATCCTCAATCGGGTGTCCCAGTCCGTTTCCCATTGTGTCATGCATGTGGGCCTGAGGGTTAGCATGTCCTCTTGTAATAATTTATAAAGGCTGGAAATCCTTCCTCTTGCTGGCGCACCCTGCAAGGTAAGTTCAATAGGGCTAAGGTTTCGAGTGGCTTTGTGCCGTACCAAAGGGTAAGTGCACCTGTGGCGGAGTTGGGAATAGGAGCCAACTGGAAGGCTATTTTACAGTTTTCAAACATACAAGGTTGGCCATTTTCAAACAGTTGTGCCACGATTTTCAGTCCCTCTCTTGCCCAGTTACTAAAATTTGTGGGGTGGGTTCCGGGGGTGAAAGCTGGATTCTGGAAGATCGGGTATTTGGGCCCAGACCGCGTGTGATACCTTTGGATCTCAGTGCCCAGTCCCAGATACGTAGGGTACCTTTTGTCGATGAAAGTATGCTTGGCCAGGTCCTCCGCATCAGAGGGGTGTGGGGGGATCATAGGGGAAAGAGTGGAGGGGTAGCTGCAGTCTTGACTGTTCAATTTCCACCCATTTTGGCGGTTCCGTCGATGGAAACCAGGCTTGGAAGCGTGCCAGTTGCACTCCCACCTGATATTTACATAGGTTGGGACCCCCTAAGCCCCTCAGGCGAGCTCTGCCCATCATTACTTTCTGGTTGACCCTGGTGTTCTTCCCCCTCCATATAAATCGGAGCATTTTTACTGTAAGTGTAGAAGGGGGGGGGGGTAACAGGATTGGGGCGGGCAGGGAGGAGCAGAAGAAGAGGAATTGCGGGGGTAGATTCATTTTAAAGCCATGATCCGACCCAGGAGCGATATCTCCTGGGAAGCCCAGCGCTCAAGATCTTTTTCTAATTCTTTAAAAAGAGGGGGGAAGTTTGTTGAGTATATGTCTTTCGGGCGAGCCGGGATCTGAAACCCCCAGTAATTTATGGATTTCCCATTCCATTGGATGGGGCAGAGTGGTTTAAGAGCCTCCATCTCTTCCGAAGTCAGACCCACCCCGATGGCTGAAGATTTCTCGTAGTTGATAGTGAACCCTGCAGCTTCCAGAAATGTATGTAATTCTTGGAGAGAGTGAGCTAGCAAGAGCCATATGTCTGTTATATCATCGGCATAGAGCGCAATTTTGTGATGTGAGGCACCAATTCACATCCCCTTAATATTGGGGTCCATACAGACCCGCTGAGCCAGGGGCTCCATTATCAGGGAGAACAGGAGGGGGACAGAATGCATACATGCCTGATTCCACAAGTTAGAGCGATGGGTATCGTTAGATTTTGGTTAACCTGCAGAGTGGTTTTCCGGGAACAATAGTTGGACAGGACCATTTTACAGAAACTTGGGCCTAACTGAAAGGCCTCAAAAGTAAGCTATAGGAAGGACCGGTCCACTTTATCAAAGGCTTCGGGCGCGTCTAAGGCCGCCAACGCCATTTTATGGGAGTCCAGGGCTGCTATTTCCACTAGATTTAGTGCCCGTCGGATATTGTCCCCGGTTGACCTACCTGTTATAAAGCCCATTTGATCCAGTGTAACGGATGTGCCAAAATGAAGATGAGGTACCAGCAAGACAGTCCTCCCCCACTTAAAGCTGGGCAGAGAAATTCATATGGAATGATTTAATATTGTAAATGTGTAAAAATAGAACTCATAGGGTTAAAAGATATTAGTATTTCATATGGTGTTTTGCTTATAAAGTTGAAAACGCTTTTTATCATGGTTTAGTAGGTAGGCAGGGTACAGAATACATATTATAAAAAATAGAGTGGGAAAATGATTAAGTGTTTTAATATACCCAGACAGAAAAGAACTATCATTTGTGACGCTGACAAATCCCTTTAATTTGAACAATGCATTAAATGAAGAAGTTCTTCAGAGCATGGTAGCATGAGTCAGTCCTGGAGTTGAAAAATTCAAGGCCACAGTGCCCTGCCAAAACCAGATACTCATTCTGAAACCAGAGATATAATGAGCCTATGTCTGGATTTCTCGCCAAGGAATGCAGCTGCGTGACCATATTTGGGGTAGTGTGGCCGGGAAAATCCAAGGATGTGTGCCAGAATTTATTTCAATTTGAAGGGTTGAACAGATAAGGAATAATTGCCTTGTGCGCGAGTATAGTCTGCGGAGAGTTTTGCCTGGGCATGTTTAGAAAAGGGTGGGGGCTTGACTCCTCTTTCTCTGACAAGTATAAAAGGAAGATCCGTTTTCAGCAGGGAGCAGGGGTTTGTGTACTTGACAACGATGCCGTTTGTGTCAGTCTGACGAAATAAAACTTGATGAACCTGACTGTCTCCTGCCTGCTGTCTGAATACCTGTGCTGAAATGCCAGAGAGCTCCAGAGAGTCCCTGCGAGGATCAGAGAGCTCCAGACAGGCCCAGAGAGAGCCCAGAACGCCCAGGAGAGCTTTTAAGAGGGGAAGAGATGCTAAAAAGCACAATCGAGGTCTTAATGCCTCGAGAACACTGGGTCGATTAATTTAGGGAGAACTACCGCCAAGCGGTTTGCTAAGATTTTAGAGTATATGCTGTCGTCTATAATTAATAGGGAAATGGGTCTATATGAGGTGCTCTCACTGGGGTCTTTCATTGTCTTGAGCAGGAGGATGGTTGTGGACTCTTGCATAGTTGGGGTGATATCGCCCGACCGACTAAAGGAGTTAAAAAGGGCAGTCAGGGGATCCAGTAGTTGGGGGCGAAAAAACTTGCAAAACTTTGATGTAACCCCATCTGGCCCCGGGGCCTTAACGGCTGCATCTACCTCCTGGCTCATGATTGGGGCATCCAGCGCTTTTATGTGAGGCTTTTTGAGATCCGGGAGGGTGGCTCCTTCAATATAACTTACTTGTTCAGTCTTGTTCAGTCTTATTGCCACAGTCATTGTCTCGGTGAGATGGGTCGCTGCCAGATGTAGCCCGGCATCCTCTTTATAGTGGTTCTTTCCCTGTGGGTCCCGGAGACCGTTGTAATGTTTCGTCGCTTTATCTTGGCTAGCTTTTCCACCATAAATGTGTTCGATTTATTGTTCTATAGCTTTGCTTAGATTTGGCCAATATGTTGGCAGTTTCCTCCGCATAGTGGGCTTGAAGCCTGTTCCGAGCAACCTGCAGGGAGAGATGGGGCCTCGGTGATCAGCCCTTCTTGTGTTTACCTTCGGCCGGCTGAACATCATCTTCCAGCTTCATGCAGGTTTTCATTCTCCTTTTCCAGTATGCCGCCCCATGGGCTATCAGCTCTCCCCTGAGCCATTGCCTTCATGGCGTCCCAGGTGTTAGCTGGAGAGGCGAGTTCTGTGGGATTCTCCTGAAAGTAGCTCCGAATTGCATGACGTTGAGGATCGGGTCGTGTAGGCTTCAGCAAGGTCTTTGGGGGTGGGGGGATCTGGGTTATAGGCTTGGGCTGTCAACATGACAGGAGCATGGTCCGATAGCAGTCTCGGCTTTATGGCCACCTCATCAACGAAGTGAAGGATTTGGATTTATGGGATGTCCAGGAGCAAGTCTATCCGAGAGGATGTTTGATGGACATGCGAGAAGAAGCATAAGTCTTTTTCGCCCTGGTACAGAACCCTCCAAGGGTCCACTACCCCCAGCGCCCTGAAGAGGCGAAGAAGTCAGGTAGCAATTTTGAAGTCCATGGGGGCAGCTGAGTCAATTTGTCCCTTAGGGGGTCCCCCAATGATTATTTGGTCCTCACCAAAGGGGAGTAGCTTGGCCTGCAGTGCATTATAAAAGGACTCCTGTCCCTCGCTGTGAGCGTAGACGGAAATCAAGGTTTATTTATTTATTTACATTTGTAAAGCGCACATCGGCCCTTAGGCATCGTGGTGCTGTTGCAGAGAACTTACTTAGTTGCGATGGTAGTACAGAGAGAAGACAATGCAGACATTTGAGAACAGTGTACAATATACAATGAAGTTTCATGATGCAGCATATACAGTGTGTCCCTTGGTTACATTGGAACAGGGTTTAATTATAATGATGTGTTATTTATATAGCGCCTTAATCCAAAGCGCTTTACAGAGCACATATTTACATACAATATCACCCAACCGAAATTGGTACTCATTTATCGACCTCGGAAGGATGAAAGGCTGAGTTGGCCTTACCAGGATTCGAACCTGTGACCTGCAGATCATGCTCAGATTGCAGCAGCGAGTGCTCAACCCGCTGAGTTATCTTACCGGCTTGGCAGATTTAGGCAGATCCTAAGCAAATTAATTAAACAGTTGGGTTTTAAGAACTTTGCGAAAGGTGGTGTACGATGCTTCGTTTCTGAGGGCTGTGGGCAAGGCATTCCAGAATTTGGGTACTAGATGTTGGAAGCTAGCCCGTCTGCTTTAGCTCTTTTGAAAGTGTGGACAAACATCATGTTGGCATGGTGTGAGCGGATGGGTCTGGCAGAAGTGATGGGAATGATCTTCTCAGCTAGGTAGGCAGGGGCATTCGGGGAAATGCATTTATGCGCGATGGCCATGGTTTTGAACAAGATGCGTTCTTTCACTGGGAGCCAATGTGCATCCCTCCTGGCTTGAAAGAGGATTTCCCTTTTGGGGATGCTAAGGGCGACTCTAAGCGCATTGTTCTGTAGGTTTTTGGTGGAGGTGCCCAGAAGTAAGGCGTTACAATAGTGAAGTTTCGCCCCAACTGTGGCTCTGGCTATTGCTATGCAGTTAGTATTGGATAAGTAGGGTTTCACTGCATTAATGATTTTGGTGGTGAATGCAGAGGCTGAGGCAATAGCACTCACCTGGCATGTCATGGATAAGGTTGAATCCAGAAAGACCTCAAGGGTTTTGACTGCTGGGGAGACTTTACTGGGTGTGTTGTCGATGATGAACATCTGGCATTGCGAGTCAAGTTTGTTAAGCAGTTCTTTGGAGCCTACAAGGAGGATCTTGGTTTTGTCTCTGTTAAGACATAATCCATTTGCTGACATCCATGTCTGAATGGCTGTGTAGATGTTATCCAGGGCGGCAGCATCTTGTGCATAGGAGCCAGTGAGTGGGAGTAGGACTTGGGTCTCGTCGGCATAGTTTGTCTAGACTATTCCACGATCATTCAAGTCCTTGAAGAGGGGAAGGGTGAAAATATTGTACAGCTTGGAGGCTGTGAAAGAAACTTGCGGGATACCACAGAGTAGGGTGGTGGGTGCTGCGCATGCGTGGTCTGAGAAGACCCTCATCAATCTTCCCTTGAGAAAGGAAGATATCCAATCTGTGGCTTTGGTGGAGAATTGAGCCGCATTTATAAGGTGTTTTCACAGGCTGTCACGATCCACGAGATCAAAGGAGGCCGACAAGTCCAGTAGGAGAAGTGCCGGTTGGCCTTTGTCGACTAGGTTGCCCAGTTGGATCTTGAGATCCAGTAGGGCCGACTCAGTGCTGTGTCCTGGTCGGAAGACCAACTGCCTCTTGCCTAGGATGTTATTAGATTCAAGGAACTGTTGAATTTGGGTATGGGCACCTTTGTCCAGTATTTTTAGAAGGAATGGGACCGTGGTGATTGGTCTGTAGTTATTGGGAGATTCAGGGTCTAGACTGGGCTTTTTGAGTAGTGGTCGAACCCTGGCTTCTTTAAGGCTGGACGGACTGAGTTAGACTTAAACGAGGCATTGATGAAGGATGTCAGAAACGGGGCTAGGCAATCAGCACAGTCTTTAACTAAGGTGGCAGGGCAGGCATCACCTTTGCAATTAGAGGGTTTGAATCTCTGGATGATGTTCCATACTTCTGACTCTGTTACCTCCCTAAAGGAGAAGAGCGTTTGGCTGCAATGGAATCGGGGCAGGCCTTCCTTTGTACATTGGACGCAGGGCCTGCATTTATTTGTACTTTGGAGAAGAAGTTGTGGTGGTCGTTGATTTTCTTTTGAAGGAGTTGAATTTTGCTAATCATTGCTTTTTGAATGCTGGTGCACCAGGACTCGTCTTTGATGACTGCTTGTGTCTTGGTGACCGGTGAGGCAAGTTCTTTAAATATAGAGAACAGCTCTTTAGATTCGAGATGGCATTGTAGGATGCTGACTTAGCTAGAATAGCTTTTTTATATTGCTTTGCAGGAGTCTAGAGTAGATGCCTGTGGTGTCTTTAGCCAGTTGTTTAATGCTGAGCGTTTGAAGGTGTATAATTGCCCGACTATCACGCCTTTAATTTCCTTTTAACGACTTGGGCAGTATATCGTCTCCAGATCCTTGAATGGGATGCCTTTTGCCAGAAGAATTTCCGTACCACCTCTTAGACCCGCTGGAGGCCATGAACTGGAGTGGAAAGTGTCTGCTTCGTAGGTGCGGGGAGTCCAGCGGCAGCAGATGGGCTTCCTGTAGAAAGATCACAGAGCCCTCGCAAGTCCTGCAGGCGTTGCAATGTCGATTTGCACTTTGGGGGAGGATTTAGGCTCTTCACATTAAGCAAGATGAAATTCAGTTTCTGGTGTGGTGGCAGTTCCCTGGGGGAATCTGATTCCGCCGAGACAGGGGGGATGACTGGGCCCATCTTAGCCGCCATCTATGTCCTGTGCCCTTGCAGTCCCATTGCGCAACTGTTTTTTTTAAACTTGCGCTTCCAACTTTGAAACGGTAACGAAACTGTGGAAGTTAACCAACTACCTGCCAGCAACCATGTTGACAAACTTTATGACCGGACATAGGTCGCATGAAGCCCAGTATTAGAAGCTTATGGCGATCTGGTGATATGGTATACTGCGGGTGAATTCAAGACAAGTGAGTCCCCAGTCGGATGTGCTCCAGGTAGGTGTGTGGAGGAGGAGGGCAGGGGTCCTCAGGTCCGCTGCGGGAGGGTTACAGTCTTTCGTCCTTTAGTTACTCTCATCCAGGTGTTCCATCTTGGTCTGGCTGACGAGGAACCAGTTTCTGCTTGCAGGGAAGATTTTTTTCAGGATGCCCCCTGCTTCTTCCAGTGAGCTAATAATGCGCGAGGTGTCAGACCAAATGAATTGAAGAGTGGTAGGGAAAATCTAGCAGTAACGCACCTTCTGGTCTTACAAACACGTCGTCAGGGGTCTGAGCTCTCTTCGTCGTTGCATGGTTGCTCCTGCGAGGTCTTGGAAGATTTGTAGTGGCGCTCCTTGGAATGTGAGGCCTCCTTATGTCTGGCTGGCTGCTAAGATCTCTTGTTTTGTAGAAAATAAGTGGACCCGGGTAATTGCGTCCGGTGGTCTGTCTTGCGATCAAGCTCCTCGGGTGTGTATTCTATGAGTGCAGTCCAGGAGTAACAATATGTCCAGGTGTGGAAGGAGAGTTTGAAAGAGCTAACCGATGTAGGCTGGACCTGAGATCGAGGCGGGCACACCTTTGATCCAGAGGTTGTTCCTACGGGCCCTATTTTCCCCTCTCATGCCTGGATTCTTCTCTGGAGATACGCCACCACCGCCGATTGATCCGTTGCATGCTCATCTACATTTCCAAGTCTTTGTTCAACCTCCAGAACCTGCTGATCTAGTTGGTCCACCCTCACCGAGATTGGCAGAGTCCCCCCGTCCCTCCAGTCGTTCTTCTCCCGCTCAGGTGTCCCAGCGATCAGGTTTGCCACCCGCAGCTCTACATTTCGCGCCGCCTCCTTGATCCAGCATGGAGGGGGCAGCGGGTCTTAGGCCTGCAACGGCTTGTGTGATGCAGGCCATTTTGGGTAATCTCTTATGCAGGGCTGACGGGAGCACTTCGTGGGTAATTTCTCCACTGCTGGGCCACTCAGCATTCCACCATTCGCCCCTCCACTGCCGCTCGGGCTCCCATTCCGCTACCAGTAATCTGAGGTGAAAGTACTGTCTGTAACCGGTAGATCACATGCAAACTCCTCGGGCTTCACATGGAGGCTAACAGAGAAGCGTCCACATTGCTGGCACTTCAAGCCATGCCCCGTACTTACTTTACTTTAATGATAACATTGAGAGTGCACAACATCAAGTAGATTAGAGGAAAATGTTGTAGGTACATATATATTTTTAACGGTACAAGAGAATTATCTCAGAAGTAGAGGAACTTTCAAAAAGGCAAATTTCATTGAAGGACAATTCTGAAAAACTATCAAAACTTTTCAAAGAGACAAGTTGAAAAATCTCCTCAATTTGGTGTATGTTGCGACTTACTCAACACAAAGTGACAAAATTAAGCAGATTATGACTAACGGTCAGATATTACAATATGGGTTCTCAGTTTCTCAATAGCTCTCGGTCCCAGCCCTTTCTGAGGACTCCTAACAATGTGTGTACGCACGTGATCTCGCTTTATACTTACAAGATCAACTAATGAGCTAAGCAGTTTGTCTACTCTAAAAGTCCCAGAGCTTTTAGTGGAAACATTGAAATGCCTCAATTGCGATAATTCTCACAACTATTACTACTTCCTTTTATTTTATGTAGCCTATCCTTACAGATTTAATTAATGATTAACAGTAATCAGTTTTTTCATATTTAGAATGAGGTGGGGTTAATGACATAATTTTTAATAATGTGTAGGTTTTTCAGTCTTTTCTTCACATCACTTATTTACCATATGGTCATTATACGTATTTGGAATCTCATGATTGTGATGAATCCAGGGAATTCGTCCCTTCTTCCCAAGGGGGAGCCACCCCCATTGAGGCTAGGGAGTTGAGCCCACTCCGCAAGACCCTGCCTAGGGGTCTGGGCAAGAGGAACCTCACTGGGAGTGACTCCCCCTTTAGGGATGAGGAGTCCTAGGGTAGAATAAGAAACCCTATACAATTTGTACTCTCTACCTATATGGGTGCCACAGAATTTGTAAAGGTGACATTCCTGTTTGTCAAAACACCCCTGCTGAACCCTCCAGAGACTCAATACTAAACAATCAGAAGCACGTTACCTCTTGGTACAATGACTCCTATATGAACACCAAAATCCTTAGGAGGAGATTCCCTGGCGCAAGGCTGAACGCCAGGGATAGAGCCGCACAGAGAAGCTGCTGCCGCTGGAGTGCAGAACGCAGGGAGTCTGGAGGCGAGACCAGAGAGGACACTGTGTACTCGGAGCCCGCAGAACTTTGTCAAATCCAGGAACGCAGGGGACAAAGCTCCTTAGCCCACATGCCAAGAGTCCAAGAAGGAGACAGACCCACGAGCACCAGCGAGGCCCCAAGAGACCGCCACAACCAAAGGCGACCGAACGGCAGGCAGAGATGAACGCTGCAGACACCGGCATCACTGACCATGAGAAACCAGGTACGCAAGCCACCAAAAAAGAGGGGAAAAAGGCATTTGATTGCTATTAGGGGGAATCCAAACTCTGAATCCCTTACCCTCTAAGGAACAATCAAGGTACGAGTAGAGAAAGTCAAGAAAATCAGACTGCCAAGACCCAACAAGACACACCCCTAACAGAAAGCTACAAGGGACATCCATGTGCTAGAGAGCCTGCACATAGCTGATAGCAGAGCCAAGGATTCCTGAGGGACACAAGAACTGATAATATAGAAAATCAAAAGAACACCGAATTGAAAAGTGTAACGTTCAAAGTACCCCGGGGTGGGATGGCTGGAGAGAGCGAGGTGGACCTGAACATACAACATTGTTGGGAAGGGATTAAGTTGAATAGAAGCAATCCAGGCTTTAGTGAATTGAAAGATTAAGGACTGAGCGACTTTGTACCTTTTTTTAGAGGCACTGAGAGAGATCTGGATTTGCTTTGTGAGAAATACTGTGGTGACTGGGGCCAAGAACCCCCAGAGTGAAAGTCTGTTTCTTTTTTTCTAGTGGTAGGGCCAGAAAGTTAGGCAGGTTAAGATGGAGGACTGATTTTTGGTTATTTTGATATCCTGACAAGCCCTTTAGTTTTAGTTTCTTAGGAAGGAAATCTAAGTAGGGCAAGTGAGGTGGTTTCTTTTTATTTAAATAAACTAGCGTTGATTCATGTCCTCTTGTACAAGTCTTAGTCCTGGTTCGCCACACTTTTTAGAATTGTTTGAATCTGAAATTAAGAGAAACTGGACCAATTTAAAATCTTAACTATAAAGAGCATACAGAGTTATAGACCTATTCTTAGATAAGGCCCAATTGAACATGAGACTAGATGTCAAGATTGTCATGGCGTTTTATACATTTTAATTTCTCTTGTTTTTTTCTTTTGTCCTGACATTGCTTTATATATTTCTTTTCATTTGCGTTATTGTTTATTTATTTATTTTTTATTTTGTTTGTTACAAACCTTTAACAAAGAAAAGAAACGATACAAAGTTCACATCCTGATACAAGAAAGAAAGAAGACTGCGAATTCTGTCATTCCAGTCTTCGTACATCATAATATAAAAATGTCTGAACAAAAAGAGAGAACAGCGACTTGCAGTTAATACGATAATCTTGGAACAGTAGTTAGTTACCAACTGGGATAAAAAGCCCCAGAGTGGCGGCTCCTACATCCTCAACACATTCAAGTCGTATGACCATTATTTCCAAGAAGAAAGTTAACAACAGAATTAACCTTCGATCTGTTGCATCAGACATTATTTGCCACCAGTCTTTCACAAAATTGGTCGATCTTTCCGCCATGATGCTTCCAAAAAGGCGGTTTCTTTCTTCAGTAAGACCCACACAGAATAGAACGAGGTGTTGTAGAGTTTCTTTTGTTTCACTGCATAATCGGCAAAGGTCAGAGTGCGAGTTGGTTTTTGAACAAAGTTTTGTTCTTTCACGAGTTTTGAACATGTTCATACGGAACATCATGTACACTCATCTTCTTCTTGCATCAGGGAAGAGTTTCCAAGGACTGTGTAACTCATTTAACACTTGTTTTTCGCCAGGAACATCTTGCATAAGTCTATAAGTGCGTCTAAGATTGCAGGTCTCACACCAATCACGTTTCCATAGTTTATTTTTGACTTGATCAGGATTGTTGTGTAACATTTCAAGATCTGTATCCAATTCTGTCAGCAAGTTTTTACAGCGTTGCACCGATAGATACCAGACGGAATTTTTGTTATTTTCCCCCAGGATTTGCGAGAATTCTGAACTGCAAGGTAAGGTTTTTCAAAGACATTTTGCGAAACCAAGCCAGTGTGTTCCAAGTCACTCTTGCAATGATAGATGTTATACTCAATTTGTATCTTATAAACGCGGATGGAGTACCTCCTAGTAAACCAAAAACTTTAGACCAAAAGATATTTTCAATCGTGTTCCACAGGTCAGCTGAACAACCCAAGGCACATTCGGCACCATAGGCTAGCGATGGGGTAGCTTTTTGTTTGAAAAATGCTAGAACTGGAAGCATGGAATACAAGCCATATTTTTTGTGCAGAACCATCTCCTGGGTAGCCAGTTGTCGGCACTTCAGTTTTGTGTGTTCGGCCCATGGTGCATCGTTAAAACTGGAGCTGATCCTCATCCCCGGGTATTTTATGTGAGTAATAGAGCTAAGTTGAGTTTTTTTCTATATGCCATTTAAAGGTTGATCGAATAGAGGTTATTTCCCCACGCAGATCTCTCAGCACAAGTATTTCTGATTTTGCTGCGTTTATACTCAACGCATTTCTCTCGACATAGCCTTCCAGTGCTGTTCGTTTCCGTTGGAGACCAATTGCGGTTAGGTCTAACAAAATTAGGTCATCTGCATAAAGTAGATGACTCACGTGGAACCCGTTAACTTTTGGTGAGAAAGATCCTTCGCCATTGATAGTTTGGTCGATATCGTGAAGAAAGAAATTGAAAATAATGTCTGCAAGTGGGCATCCTTGTTTCACGCCGCAATGCATTGCAATTGGAACAGACAATTTCCCTAGTCGGTCAAGTTGCATTCTGACGTTTGTCTCAGTATGGAGGTCTTTTATTGCGGCAAGAGGGCTTGGAGGACACTTTGTTTTTTCAAGTTTCGCCCATAACATTTCCCTGTCAATACTATCGAAGGCTTGGGAAAGGTCAATTACTGCCAAATAGATCTTAGTCCCAGTTCGTATGGCCTCCATTTTCAAAGTATTAACAATGAACAGATTCAGACTGCATCCAACTCCTTTTACAAAGCCGCTTTGTCTTGGATCAATGAGATGATTTTGTTGAGACCACTTTCACAATTTGTCTTTTAGCATAGTAGCATACACCTTGCTCAAGACATCAAGCAACGCAATCGGACAGTAATCTTTTGGATATGATCTGTCGCCTTTTTTAAACACTGGTACAATAATTGCGCTCTTTCATGATGTCGATGAGGCGCATCTTGTTGTGATTTTCTTGAACAAGGTGTTACAGAAGTCCAACCAAATTTGGGGGTTTTCCTTCAGTGTAAAGTTGGTAAGAGCATCAGGCCCAGGTGCACAGGAAGTGCTTAAATTGTTAATAATCTGTAAGATGTCTTCTACTGGGAACACCAGATCCCAATGTTCTAATTTTGGAAGAGGTAAGTCCGGAATAAGGCCTTTTTTTCATACAGGTTCTTATAGTGAGTTAGCCAAGAGCTCTCACTCACCATGTTGGCCTGTACAGCAATTTGAGTGCCTGAAATGTTGTTTATAAGGCTCCAGAACTCACGTGTGTTGTTGGTTCCCAGTTTTGACAACATAACTTCAGAATCCGATTACAACAAGATTTTTTTGTGTTGCTTGATCCAGTTCTTGAAGGCTAGTTTTATGTTTTTGATCTTTTTGACCGTTTCATTAGAGTAAATACCTAGGTCAAAAGCATGCAGGTTCTTGAAACAACGATTTTTCAGTCCTTGTTTTTTCTCCTTGTATGTTTCCAATATGAGATGATATTCGAGTTGAATTTTGTCCTCCTGATATACAGCATTTATTCTCATTGTCTCTGATTCAGAAAGACGTAATCAAACTCAACTTGATTCTATGACTATGTCATGAGACCATTTCTCAGAAACTTTCCATGCTGACACGCAATAGTAATCATCACTAGGTTGTCATCGATTTCCTTCCTGTGATTTACCTGTAATTTTAGCACTTTAGTATGCATGCTCTCAGAAGCAAAGAAATACTCCAAAATGGATTCTTGTGGGTCTTGCTTCCACGTAGCTCTTGGAGGTATATCCCCAGTGGTGTGCTCATTCAGCATGTGCATGTTTCTGTTCTCCATGTCCGCTGACCATAGTTGGGCCACATTCTGCAAGGCCGAGGTTTTGGGTTTGACTAATGATGCAGTTAAACAGTTTATGTTTATATCGCCACATATCAGTATGTTTGCTGCCCTGTCTACTTCATAGATGGAATCAATAATGTTTGTTATCTGATCAATAAAGACAGTGGCAGGAGTGGCTTTATGCTGCCAATATAGATTAAGGACATGGAAAAGGTCCTTTTTCTGGTTACAATAATTTACAGACTGAAGAACTGTTATCTGAATATAGGGAGTATGATTATGAGATTGGCTGATCGTGTGGCCCAAGCTTTTACGAACTAGGGTCAGGAGACCAGCTGTTGGCCTGCCAACGTTTTTTTTGATGGCAGGGTTGAAAGCTATCTCAAAGCCGTCAATGACAGGGCATATAGTGAGCCAAGTTTCCTGGGAACACATGATATCAATATTTTCCAACCAGGTAGATTTTTGGAGATGCACATGGCCTTGAGTGTTCCATCTGGCTATAGTGGTTATAAGCTCTTTATTTTCGATTTGGCGTTAACTTTGGTGTTGAGGGATCAGAGCTTTCGAAAGCCAACTCCAGTCTTTAGCAGAATCAGCAGACAGTCCTATATTTGCCTCATTTACATTAGTGAAAGGAAGGCTAATGTTTTGGGCAATAGTAATTTTCATGTGATCAATGGGAAGCATCGAAGTTGGTTCCGTTTCCGAGGCACAGTCATCAGCTGGTACTTTGGCTTGGCATTGCTCCACCTCATCCATGCAAGCAGGTTTGGTTGCGGCACAAACATTATTTGAGGCAGATCTTGTGTGATCAGTTAACAGCCTTTTAACAGGATCATTAGGCTTGACTTTAGGATTTGTCACAGCTTCTTTTTTTTGGTGAATTTCAATAATGTCAAAGCCCATTGAAATCAGCACTGGAGTAGCTTCCAACAGTGTGTTACAAATGATTTGCCAAATCAATATGGAGCCTCACCATGTCATGCTGGTCGTTATTGTAAAAGTCGACGACTTTTACATCATTTAGTCAAATCATTCGTACTGAGGGAACATAGTGAAGGAGACGCAATACATTCTTGCAACTAAGCACAAGGGCGTCATCATTCTTCTAAATACGTTCAAGCTACAGACAGTATTTTGAATATGGTTTTTCGTTTGCGCTAGAATTATTTTGTTTAGGTACAATACCGCCTGAGGATATTTCTGGGGCGGACTTGTGTTCCCGGTGCTCACTTTCCTTAGGTCCCAGTGGAGCATTCGTTGATTTTAGAAAGCTGGAGACAGACCAATTTGTATCTCCATTAGTTAGCATATGTGAGGATTTGTGGTCTTCTGTTAGCCTGTCCCGTCTCTGACACAACGTCATGAAGGGCGGGCTTGGGGGACCAGGTCGCAAGTCTGCTGGTGCATCTCTGGTAGAATTAGGATGCAAACCCTTTGTTAGGCAGAAACCTGTGCAGTTCTCTTAGGGACCACTGCAAAAGGCTCAGGACTGCAGGTGTTGGCAGTAAACCCAATTGGTAGCAGTCTGTACCACCCAGATTTACCTGGTAGCTGTGGCTGAGCAGCCAGACTTCTCGCAAGAAGAGTTAGACAGTATATAGAGTATACAAAATAGGTACAGAGATACAGTAGCACAAGCAAACACCAGAGCTTGGGTATAAAAGTATATAATTATTTATTTAAAACACACACTTGTAAAATAGACTAACACTAATATGGCAAGCAAGTTCAAACACAGTCACTATCAATATATATACATCCCTGATTACTTATTGAACACCACTCATTTGCAGACAGAGGTGAGCGCTTAAGCTAAGATGGCACTCCAATAAGTTAGTTAAAAAGGGAGGGAAAAGGTAGAATTAGGACAGCACAATACCAGCATTTCTTAAAAGAACCACATCAAGTCAGAAAAAGGCAGAGTCTACTGTTAGAGCAAGAAAGTTCATAGGCCAGGCCCACTCTTGGAGAGAGCAAGGCGGAATGTGTCCAAGATCACACAGTTGAATAATACTATAAAAAGTCTTTGCAGATAGTTCAAAAAGGGTTGGATCAGTTCAGGAAAAGTTAGTTAGCAGGTCCCAAGTCACCCCAGGATAGAGAGTCAAGGATTTACGGGACACCTTGAACAGTCTGTTGCAAGGGAGATCAGGCGGGACACAGTACCTGAAATGGTGAGAAAGCTCCAGCGGGGGCAGTTGTTCCTGGCAGCGGGTGCAAGTCGGTGCTTCGTCCAGGGGAAGAGAAGATCTCGATGTGGAGGAAAGCTGGAGGCCGTTCCACTGCCAGGGAAGAAACCAGCCGCAGAGATTTCCTGTTAAAAGGTACTACCCTTTTATTCGCGGTAGTGGTGAAGCGTGGCTATCCGGCCGCTGGGGTGCTTGGCAGGGGCGAATCGACCACGAGACGATCCAGGAAGGCGAAAAGAGGGTGAACTGGTTATCCCCACCAGTTCAGAGGAAGAAGACTCTCCGGGATGAAGTTCTTCTCTGTCGTTGGGAAGTGGTGAGACGGTTCAGCAGGGCTCCACCGGTGGTGTCGTTGTTGCAGGTCGGCGCAGCTTCTCCCTCTTCGGATTCTCTGGTCCTGTGGCGACTTCTGAAGTTCCAGTCCCCAAAGCCCTGCTTTTATGCAGAAAACCCCTATTCATCAGTCCTAGCTGTCACTTAAACATGCTAAGTGGTGAGCCGGGCGGCTCACCACTGGGCCAATCACACAAGAGTGTGACTTGAGTTGCCGAGGCAACTCAGTCCAGGGTGCCTAAAACCCCCTCCCACACACATCCTGTAGACCCAGACAGAGTGGCACCACTTTTGGAGGCTTCTGTGCAGAAGCCCGCCAAAAAGTGGAACAAAGGGCTCGACTTGGGTTGGAGTTACAGAGGCCAACACAAACGCCATTTTAAAACCGAGTCCTGGCAAAAAGACCCAACCGGGGAATAAATATTAAATAAATAACCCGCCGCTATTTTTAACATTGCACCAAAAAAAGTGGTGGGTTTAAAATGAATGGGAAAATCCCATAGGAAATATTCCGGTGGAATATTTCGCGTGGTAACCACTGCCACCAGCCAGAAACTCGATGAGGGGGGACTGCACAGTGCCCTCTCGAAAAACAGACCCTGGGGCAATCTAATTACCCCTACCAGTACTTCCACAATATGATGGTTTGTACTGGTTCTGTTCATATTTTTTTTTTTTAAACGTGTTTATTTTTTGGTCGATACACAGGAGAACATACATTATAGTAAGTAATACATAGTTATTCATCAAGCCCATGAGTTTCTTTTCTTTCAGCCATCCCTCCACCCTCCTCTCGTAGACTTTCAGCTGTTCACAATTTAAGACTAGTAAAGTCAATGGTGACTTTACATGCCCTGGGAAACAGTAGTCAGTCCCAGGGTATGAAGTCTATGTTTGGGAGTCACTATGACACCCCTGTGTTACTGCACTGAGGGTGCTGTGTAACACACTTACCAAAAACCACATGAAACCCTAAGGAGTAAAAGACCCCATAGCCCATAAAACACATTACAAAGTCAAAGGATATCTCAAATCACGTTTAAGAGTGGGAGAAAAAGAGTCTCACTCTTAGCAGGAGAAAAAAATTAAACCCCAAAAAACCAGCAAAGCTGCTGGGGGACTCACTAGGTTTGGGAAATTAGCCTTAACAGAGAATTCTCCCTAACACCCTTGTGTTATTTCCACGAGCAGAAGGCAAAAATGCCGAAGCAGGTAATTTCACTGCAAGTGAAGCTGGCACAAACGTGTGTCCATGGCCATTTCCTGGTCCACAGTTGGAGTTTCAGTCTCCACTTCGTCGTTGTAGGTTGATAAATCAAGCAAATTAACAGAGATGTCAGAGGACATAGGCAGGGAATTTCCCTCACCAGATTAACTCCCCACCGTTGGCTCAAGTGAATCTGGAGCTCCAATCGCTTGTTAGCCTTCAGTAAGATCGATCTTTAAGCAGCGGGACATCCTGTTCAGGGGCAGGCGCAACTTGTAAGTTCATGTAAACAGCTTTAATGTTCCTCATGAACTTTCTTGAGTTGTTTGTCATTTTGGAAGTTTTAGTCTGGATGTTTTTAGATTTCTTTGGCTGGGGCACTTTCAGACCACCCTGTATAGCACTCTGATGGATCAGAGGATAAACAATCGGAAAAGCAGCAGGGTTTTGGGCGATGGATGACTCGACGTTCTCATAGAGATTTTCCTGATTTTGGGTTTGATCTGGAGATTGCACATCAGCATTGGCCATATTATTCGCAGACTGGGAGCTTAACAAGGCATCGGAAAAACTCCCTATTTCCTCACCACATGGAAGCTTTGAAGTGTTTTCATTTCTAGATTTTGGCAAGCCATTTGTTTGCATTTGAGTGGGGAGGAACATTAGCTCAGTTTTTGAAATTTGCTGAGTGGTATAAGTCAAACTCGTAGAAGATTCCTTTGCTTGCGTTGATCTTATTTGTTCTGGCGATGAGTATACCACAGCGTTTGGTATAACAGGATCAGTGGAGGTGCCTTTATTAGATTTGTTGCATATAGTTTCAATATGCGACGCAGAGTAGTAGGTAGTCTGCAGTGTGTTTGAGTTTTGTGATTTTAGAAGGCTGAACGCCTGTTTCGCAAGTCTGCCAATAATTTCTTATCCTCACTATTGTTTTGTTTTTGCTCAGTTAGAACAATTAGTGAGTGATCAATTTTGTTATTTGAATCATAAATCAATTTTTTGAAAAGATTGTTATCATTTTCTATGTTCACCATTTTAGAATTCAGAAGGGCCACCAATGTACTCAAGTCATTTACGCTGTCTTTCAGCTGCTCTTACATTTTATGAAATTGACAGATCGTCATAGACATAGCTGAAGTCAGAGTAGGTTGTATCTCTTGGAGCAGTTTTTTAACAATCCATTCAGATGAAACAGAAGAGGTGAACCGTGAACACTGAGTCTTATTTAGTGTTCACCTTATTTTAGGAAAGTCTCTTTCGATAATGGAGGACTTAGTTGAGGATGCGTCTGATGAGGCTAGGATGCGACTGTCGGGTCTTTGTAAGTGGAATGTGGACGCTTTCCAGGATTTTCCCAACTGTCAGATTAGGCTAAAAAATGTGTAAGGACCGTTTCTTTGGTGCACTTTGTTGTGAGCAGTTAGGGCCCGGCGAGTCCCTATCTTCTAACCGGCATCGCTTCCTATTAAGGCCTAAGCAGTTACGAGTAGATACTTTCCCGTTTTTATCAACTGGATTTTGAACATTGTTGAGAATACCGTGATCTAAAGTTTTTTTCTCAGTTCTGGATTTATTTAGTTTGTTAGGTCTTTTAGTAATTTATTTACTACATCTAACAAGTTCCTCCTCAAAGGCATTTCCACACTAGAGTGTAGTTCGGGGTTCCCGTTTGTCAGGTGGCCAAGGTTTGTCATCTCGGATCTCACACTGAGGTTAGTTTGTTCTTGGGGAGTCGAACTTAGCTGTGGCACCGGAAAGGCCGGCTCTTTTGTGGGTTCAAATACATCATCAGGGCCTGTTGCTGTTTGACTGCATTCGTTGGTTGTCCACCGCACACTCGTGCGTAGGTTGTGGGCTTACAAATAGAGCCAAATCAGCCAACGAGAATTTGCCTAATGCGTGCACCCCAAGAAGACAGGCAGTGTTTGTGGCAACCTGCTCAGTTTGGTGTACACGCTGAGTTTTATCCGTAGTAATGGCAGTATTTGGGACAAACGGGGTAAGAGTATTAGTATTTGAGATAAATTCAAAGGTAGGGCAGCTGTTTCCACATTCTTGAAGCGCTGATGTCATGCAGTTTGTCGGGGTTTCTGACATTGAAAAAAAAATGGTGAATTTGAGGGCGCATCCATATTTACGTCCGACGGGTACCTATCCACAACACACCAAGCCAACAAACGTAGCATTGGGACCTCCAAATGCGGGGATCCCCGAGGAATGGAAGTAAACCCACCGTTGTCCGTGGCAAGTGAGTGGGAGAGAAGAGAGGCATCAGTAGTCTCAATAGTCTCAGTGCTAGCACAAATCACTCCCAAGGTTGAAGTCCCGCATTCTCCATGTTAAACAGAGCAACGAGCTGTAAGTATGGAGGATGGCAAAGGAGAGTGGAGGAGGGGCGGTGCCAGTTCGAGTGTGTTCGTGGCGATTGTTAGACTGTTGGAAGGTAGAATAGGAGTACATGCGTTGCAAACGTTGGGGACATTTGAGAAAAGACATTGAGGGTACTTAAGGCAGGAAAAATGTAGGTCAGGCCGTAAAGTGAGAGTCTCCTTTAAAGGGGCAGTATGGAAACCAACTTGATTAAAAGAAAAGTCACAGCCATCAGGACAAGCACTTACTTGGGTAGGCGAAGGGTCTTCATAGGCCGCCCTGCTAGCAGCTAAGCTGACAGAAGAGATGTCCATACCAGTGCCCCCAACGTATCACCGCGGAAGTTGCGGGCGTGTAGAGGGCTGTTTCAGCAGCCTTGTCTTCGAGCGTGTGATCGATTGTAGCGTAGGGCGCAGTTCTGACTGCCGCAAGGTTTTGACTTCTTCCTCCATAACTCCCAAGGACTCCCAAAACTCCAAGACTCAGCTGACTACACATTTGCTCTGCGAGGGTCAGGGGTCTTTGCGGAGTGTTTGGGCTCCACCTCCAGGCAGCAACAGTAGAGCAGGAAAACAGGATTCGAGCAAGCAGAGTTCAGAGTTGACTCAAAGACTCAGCTGACTCCGCGTTCGCTCAGCGAGAGTCAGGGGTCTTTGAGGAGTGTTTGGGTTCTGCCTCCAGGCAGCAACAATAGAGCAGGAAAACAAGATTCGAGCAAGCAGAGTTCAGAGTTGACTCCAAGACTCAGCTGACTTATTATTTTTGTATTTTTCCTTATTACAGTATAATGGTTTCCTTTATACAGTTCATATTTTTTGTTGTTGTTTGTTATGGCAAATTGTCATGGCCACAGGCCCCAGAACACAAAAACCACACCATCTAGTGATGGGGCAATGGGTCACTTGACTAACTTATGTCCCTTTGGGACTCAAACACCTGTGCCCTGGCTGGACTCAGTCCTGGCGCCTCTGGCCTCTGGCGCCAGGCTCATATAGAGATGTGAGCAGGAACACTTTATTTGAGTGCAGGAGTGCTTTTATTTTACTTCAGTGCAGGAGTGCTTTTATTTTACAAGAACTTTCCAGGTGCTGAAAGCCTTTATTCCAGAGAACATCTCCATGTGCTGACTCATTGGGTGTGGCCCCGTAGGCCTGGTCTTTAGGTGCTGACTCATCGGGTGTGGCAGACAGGCTGAACCTGGTAGGCGTGGCTTCAGAAGCTCAGCTATTTAAGCTGCTCCATCCTTAAGGCCGGTGCTTCGCATTACTGTGCACTCTCGTGCAACGTGACGCTCACCGCCACTTGGACCAGTTTACTTACCTTTGAAACCAGGCATTTTCCAGCATACTCACCAGCAGGAAACGGGTGCTTCATCGCTTCATCTACAGACTCATCTCCTGACATCAAGTGATCTTGATCCTGACGCTGCGCATCGCGCTCCGCACCCACGAACTCCGACCCTGTAAAGAAGAAGAAAGACAAGGTTAGAACATCCGTCCTAGGCCTGCGCTGCATTTGAACCCGCGCGCCCCCTAGTTAACAATTTACCAGCTACTGTACCGCTGCAGCTTCGTTCCTCATTCCCTCCAGCTTCCGCCTCGAGCTCTGCAGCTTCTGCCGGACTGGCAACATCACCTGCAAGGGAAGAAAGCAAAAGAGCAAACATCAAAAGTGGAACGGACAGCAATACAAGACAACAAACTTTAAAATTCAACAAAAACAGACGAGGAAAGACTAAGGCAAACAGGAACACTTACCTGAAGTATAGTGCCTTAGTCGCAGCTGGACAGGACTACCACGTGCAAGTGACCAGTGAAGGAACTCGGTCCAGATCATACAAGCGCCCCTGCCAGAAGCAGCAGGACGGAGTGCTCGCCAACGCTAATCAACAGGTGAGCTTTCCAGGTGCAGCGCATCCCACGGGTACCACGGTTTGGGAGAAGGGATCTGGGAGAGGATCAGACTCACAAGCTGGCATACTCACGCCCCCTATTCTCCACACAGGAGCAGTCCCGAGCAGCATCACCTATGACCACCAGTCACCACATAAGCGCAGAAGGCGAAGTCGGACCCGAGCAACCTCACCCCCGGGAGGACTGCAACCGTGCCCCAACGCCTCCGCAGAGACCAGGTGAGCTTAACATAAATATGAATTATAATTTGTCACGGATTTACTAATATTACTAACAACGTGTCATTATCTTGATCGCCATAGACAGATTCTGCACTACTTTTTTTTATTCAACATAATCGGATTGTTTTGAAGTAATAAGATAAATTCATGAAGAAGCTCCCCTTTACATGCGATGTACACAAAATCATTAATTGAACTCAAAATTCTTTCTATAACAATCCTTATCTAGTGCATCATTTGTTGTTAGAATCAGATAGTGATCAGACTAAAACTCAATCTTACAGCTCAACGTCAGGCACAGGTCCCAGAAGCACCTGAACATCTATTTTAGTCACATGACATTAGTTGTACCACGTGTCATTTTGGGAGCTTGCAGCCAACAATACTAATTAAACCAGCTCAAGGGAGGCACTCACTGTTGTCATAAAACTACCACATCATTGGAACCATTTGCTTTAATATGCCAGTGATTTATTATAGAATGTAATGTAACAAATCACTGCAGTACACGCTTTTCTCACAGGACAATATTGGAAACTTTGTTACAATACGTAATGTGTTTATATGTGTATTCTAGGTGTGAATTAGGATCTAGGTGGCTATCTAGGCCCAGTACAGGGTATCTAATTTTCTTGCATGCGTCCAATAATATATTTGAGGTTGTGGTGAACAATTCTTCAACCCAGGTACTGTCATGGTGATTACAGGATATGTATTTACCTGTGTTTAAGAATCCTGTTCCCCACTCCATAGCATTAGAATGTATTTGAAAAGGTCAGGGGCTTGACCTTGTCAGGGGAGAACAGGGACCCCTCCCGAACTGGGCAGGTGGTCTACAAGGGTCTATGTCACAGCCTATCCTACCCCAGAGGTGAGGTGAGAGAGTGGGGGGGGCAGTCTTTGACCCCCATGTGTGCTTTGTTTGCTATTGATGGTACCACTGTCAATCACACAATACCTACCAGCCTCTTTTCTGGTAGGAGCTTTTGTTGACCATTTTCAGGACTGCAAGAACCTACACAGCGAGCAACCAAAAGAAAATGAGCAAGTGGAGTACAATAGTGACTAAGAAGTTCCCAATCCCAACAACTATAGCACCCCAACGTGGAGGGTAGGAGAGACACGTGGTGAACGCCAACCTGCCCAGACCGCACAAACACTCTCAAATGAAAAGAGGACAGGGCATAAATGGGATTTTGAAATTGCGTATGGTGATGACCCAGCCCCAGGGAAAAGCCTAGGATTAGATTGGCACAAACAGTCAAGTGAAACAGGGAACTAATGGGAAGGGGGAGGAACCAGAGAAACAGCAGGTCATGGGTATAAAAGGCATACATTTATAAGAGATGTTCAGGTGAGGTCAGGAGGTGTGGTCGTGGACTGAGAGACCAGAAGGAAGACAGAGCGTGGAGCAGGGTGCTCAGAAGTCTATTGAGCTGTTGGAAACAAGTGCAGGTGGGGTGAGACACTGGCACCAAGTGTGAAAGGTTGAAGTTGTTCCTGTGAGAGTGTATGTTATAGTTAGCGGTATAACAGAGAGGGCATGGGAGATAGGAAAGAGTGAGAGTAGACCATGAAATGTGAAATAGGTAGGGAGAGGTAGTGAAAGGAAGAGGGGAAGTATGAGTGAAAGAGCAGATAGTTGTAGATGGAGAGGTTAAACATAGGGAGAGTAATAGGAAGAGGGGGTACTGGATAGAGCGAACGAGAGAGAAGTTGTATGAGAAGACCGGAGGTACAGAGGAAGATCGGACAGAGTACTAGGAGGAGGGGAGAGAGAGGAGTGTGAGAAGACCAGAGGTGAGTGAGAGCGAGAGATAGGATGGAGTAGAAGGAGGGATTGTAGAGGGTGAGAGAGGAGTATCAGATGGCCGTAGCAACAGAAGAGGATAAAGCGAGAGAGAGAGCAAAAGAGAGAGAGAGAGAGGGTAAGACAGGGGGGAAATAGAAGAGAAAGCAGTGATTGGATAGAGCAAGGAGCTCTTTCCTACTTCTGGTTAAGACGAGAAGTAGGAAAGGCAGAGAGAATAGGAACCGAAGAAGGAAGGTTAAGGAGAGACAAGAGCAGAGACACAGAGACAGGAGTGGGAGAAAGAGTCTGAGAGTATGTGAGGGGAACGGCATTCCCCTTGAACATCATTGACCACATTATGGGGCACCACGAGATTAGGGATTCCATACAAAACCCTGGAGGGAGTATGGTAGATACGGCTGCAGCCTTTAGGTCCTCACAAATAGAGTTGGATAGCTTAGACAGTAGGGGTTACTGATCGCTAGTTGATTTACATCACTGTGGAATAGGAGAAACTGTTATAGGGTGGAGGTTGCTGGTGTCAGTTGCTGATGGTTTTTGGCATTTCTTGGCTGGATTAGAGGAGCAGGGGATCCCACGGGATGAACTCAGGCACCATCCTCAACTGGCTCACCACCTTCCTTACGGACAGAACATATTTTCTCTGCATGCTCCCTTTTTGACCCTACCACACCCTGGTGAAGCATGCGGTCCCGCAAGGCTCCTCCATGTCTCAACTCCTCTTCAACCTGTATGTTGAATCCCTTAGACAGACCCTTCGCAAATGCTTCAATTTCCACCAGTACGCAGAAGACACAAAAATATACTTACAAACCTCATCCCTCTCGCAACTCCACATCCTATAAAGCTGTCTTTCCACCATAAACACATGGATGGTCACCCACTTCCTCAAGCTTAACCCATCCAAAACGGAATACCTCCTCATCTTCCCCCAGCCACAAACCCAAATGCACTCCTGGATCAAAGAACTTGTCATGGACAGCCCACACAAATCCATTTCCACACCCATCAAATCCCTTGGCTTCGCCATCAACACCCACATTTCCTTCACATACCATATAGCTGCTGTCACCAGAACATGCAATCTACAACCACACCTACTACGTAAGATCAGACACATCCATCCTTATGAC
This sequence comes from Ambystoma mexicanum, assembly GCF_040938575.1. Classification (NCBI taxonomy): domain Eukaryota; kingdom Metazoa; phylum Chordata; class Amphibia; order Caudata; family Ambystomatidae; genus Ambystoma; species Ambystoma mexicanum. The sequence goes on along the minus strand of NC_090928.1, from coordinate 963,796,613 downwards.
TTAAGCACCGCAGTACAAGCACTAGTACCCTCAATTGTGTTGGTTCTTTGTGCCCTCCAAGAGCTTTTTTTTATGGTCCTGCATTGAAATTATATTTTACATATTGAATGCTTATTCAGGTGGGACAGGAGGGGGACTGAAATTTGGGTGAGCTTGTTGGAAATGGACACTGCTCTGCTATTGTTGACTGTTCTTTGGCTGCACCCAGTAGACTAGTTGCCCAGGAACTGTATTGCACATCCTTATTGGTCCCATCTCCCTTTTAGCCAGCCTGTGAGCAAGCGAATAAGCAATAAATGAATCCACCTTGCCAAAATGAGATTTTTTTATTATCCAATTCTGTCAAATGGTTTGACAAGCCATGGTTTTGGGGCAAAGACGGTTGCACCTGGTGTAACGTGAGTATGGTACCAGGTGCCACATTGTACCCTGCTGCTTCCTTGCACCTCATGGAATATGGGGATTGGCACAATATCATGGTTTCACGCAAGCTGCTCGTGTAAAACGCATTGACAACTGGGGTTTGCGTGCCAAATAACTATTCATAATAAGGGTTTTTACTTGCCTCCTTATTGAGTCCCGTGACAAAACTACCTCAAGAATCGCAATGATACAGGCAATGATAAATGGTAAACAGTGGGAGCACCAAGGCGGGTAGTGCTGGAGGCTCAGTGCTCATCCTTGGAGCGTCCTCCCTTAGCTGTGCCTGGAGCAACTCCTGGAACATCAACCTCGGCCAGCGTGTTGGCTTCCCTCCATTTTCAGGCACATATGTCCATCCAGTGGCCTTCCTTATTCCTAAGACTGATTTCTCACAATTGAGAGCACAGGAAGGGAGTGTGGTCCTCCTGGGTTCAATACAACCTAGCAGCAGACCTTCTTTCATTGGAGCCCTCAGCCTTCCGGCAAGATGCCCAGAAAGTAATGCCTTTTCAGGTACCAAGAACCTTTCAGGTTCCTGCAGAAGGAAGTGGGTTGACCTTGCATCTCACACACGAAGCACCCAAGGATCCCCACCAAGTATTTTCATTAGAGCACTTTTACCCCCCTCCTGACTCTCATTTAGACATCCTAATTTTACAATGCTGCAGATTCTTCCCAGTGAAACAAAAGGTCTAGCGTAGGGGTGTCACATGGCCCATTCAGGCAGGTAACTATGCACAACTAATTCCCCAGTGTGGAGAGGGATAAGCGGATAGATATTAATTGACAGTTGGGCTGCAAGGCAGCACACACCCAGCGGTTTCATATGAGAATCAGGGAGGGGGTTAGCTGGTGTCTCAGGTTCTATTTTTGGGCTATGGAGGGGTTTCCGTTAAGGAGACAACCAGGGTAGGGAAGCATCATGAGGATGGAGGACCTCCTCAGGTGAATACAGATATGGTGGATATAGGGAAAACTCTTGGGGTACCGGAGAGGCTCCCCATCAAGGTTGGTGTTGCAAAATTATAGGACTTAGACTACCAGCACTATATTGGGGAAGCTGATGTAGTTGTCTTTCAGGAAAACTGGTCTCTTGCACCTCTATAGCAAAACAAAATAGGTGATGGCTGGGAGGTTTAGCACTCTAGGGTAGCTCTAGGCAACCCCCCAGACCATTGTTCTTCACCTGCCAAGACCATATGCCAATCAGGCATGGTCCCACCCCAAAATGTTAGATCACATCCCTTCTTTGCCCAATCAACCATTTACCAGAATTTCATTTACCAGAAATTCAATATGACATCTACCATGAAAATCTGTGCAGCGAGAACTATGAAAAAGAAGTAATAGTTGAAAATGGTAATCATAGCTCAGTTAAGCTGTAAACGTCAACATTAAGAGAAAGGTGAGCCTGCTAATCTAAATAGCTTTTCCTGACAAAAAAAAACAGAGTGGAATGTGTAGTTTACTGCCATTTCCAGCCTATTCCCATAACAGACATTTTGGGAAAGGAAATTGTGATGGGGTCAGGGCCACAACCTTGCCAAAGGGGGGAGGTGGTGACCCCTCTCAACCTGGAGCAGGAGGCTCACTAAAACAAACTGCCCTTAAGCCTCTGGGTACCCAGGTGCATGTTACAAATATATTAAAGTAAAGTAAAAAAGCTCAGAACAGGCCCTTCCCTAGGTTTGTAAAGTGGGCGTGGTGCAGGATAACCAGTCCCTCGAAAGTCCTCCCTGTGCCGAACAGGTAGAGCCGGATAATACCACTCATTGTTGCCCACTACCTTACAATGTAGTTGCTGCCCACTGTTCTCTCTTTTTTCTTTCAGGACCACCACTAATAATAATGTATTTCTTGTGTAGTGCTACACACACATAGGTCTCAGAGCACTCAAAAAACATTATTATCCCACAGAGTGGTACTCAATTTATCGACCTCACAAGGATGAAAGGCTGAGTTGGCACTGCCGGGATTCAAGCCTGCCACAGCAGGCTGCACACAGATATCAGGGACAAGTGCTTAGCTCGCTATGCTATCTGACTGGCTAAGCAACAGCGAGCAGTTTAGAAAACCTGGAGTGGATCCAAATGAGGGAGAATAGAGAAAAACAATAACCTAGACGAATCACAGGCCTTCACCACATTTTTACAGAAGCCATCACTCCAAAGCTGCAGAGGACTCACCCTTCAAGCAAAAAAACGAACAGCATGACAGAGAAACAGACTGTTTCTAAAACCTCGCTGGAAAAAGGGGAGGGGCTTTGAGTTTTTTTTTTAAAGCATACCATCTGTGTAGACCCCCTGCTGAGGGAAAGACAGGCACCGATTGGTGTGAAAAAATCAGGCGAGTGCTGCAACCAATGGGGGAGAAGAGGAAACAGTGCATCACTAGCCATGTAGTATATAAACAGGAAGGAGAGGCAAAGTGTGGCGAAGGTTGTGGGAGGAGCTGGCAGGGGACCGAGAGACGAAGTGGAGCAAGGGCATTGGGATGGAGTGTTGAGAGTTGGTGGCTGTGCTTTGAAAAAGTGAGATATGTCAGAGACAGTGGTATCAGTGGTGTATAGCGTAGTGAGTGTATTGTACGATTTGGGGAGTGTGAGGTTTAGGAGGTGAGAGAGAAAGAAGATAATGTTGGGAAATAGCAAGAGTAGCTGTGTAGAAGTCAGAGGGAGTGCGTGTTAGGAGAGAGTGAGGCTAGTAGAAAAGTGTGTAGAAGTGGGGTGTGAAGAGCAGGGCATAGTAGAGAAGTTGGGAGAGGGTGAGGATAGTGAGAGGGCTGTGGTTAAGGGGTGAGCAGGGCACCATATCCCAGAGTTTTTTCGACATGAGAAGAGTAGTGGTAGTAGGAGTATTGAGAAGAGCAGTAATATTGGCAAGGGAATAGTAGTAGTAGGACGGACAGAGCAGTAACATCATGAGAGAGGAGTTGTGAAGGCAGCAGTACAGGCAGTAGCAGAGAGAAAGAGAGTAGCAGTAGATTGAGAGTAGCAGTGGTAGAGCAGGAAGAGTGGAGACAGAACAGTACCAGTAGTGTGAGAAGGTATAGTGGAGAGTGGTAGGAAGTAAGGTTTTACCATCAGAGAGACATAAGAGAAAGTTGTGGGGAGATCAGGTGAATGTAGTTGGACTGCGGAGGAGGAGAGTAGTGGCAGGTGGAGTAGTAAGCAGATACAGGGCTGGAAAATCAGTCAGCACACATACACAATCCTATCAGAAGCAACCATCAAATGTGTAGGGTCAGGTAGAAGATCCCTGAGGGAGTTAGACAACCTGCACTCAGGGATCCATCTGTATTTTAGACCAGCCTTGGGCAGTAGGGCTGACTGAGCAGTAGCACTAACCAGGGGTTACAGACACATGGGCTAGGGCGGGAGATGAGTAAGTGAGGGACTGCTCCATCGTCACTTTCACTTTTGAAATCCCTTTTCCAGCTTACTTGTCTATTCATAACCATCCCCCAACTGTCCATACTTTCTGTGATTTTGTCAATAAAACCTCTGACACTTCCCCAAAGACTTTGTTGATTATTCAATCCATCTATGCCAGAATGTTCTAGTGTCATAGCGGTCAGTCTACGTTATCCACACACAAAGAAAAGTAAGATGTGAGTATTTATTTGCCACCAAGATCATTTTGAAAAGCACCAATTTGCCATTTAATGCAATTGAGAGGAATAGTGGCAAGTGTAATTAATACAAAAATAGTTTTCCTCATTTCAAAGAGGACCAGTGAACAAAGTACATTTTTATAAACATAAATCTGTACAAAGATAAACAGTATTTGAAAGTAAACTTTAAAATTACTTTTTACTGCAAAAACAAGTGACTCGCTTTTTGAATATCGCGATTTTAGCTGTCCACATTTCACAATTTTTCTCATTTTAAAGAGTGTGATTTAGAGTAATTTTTGTTTTATATTTAAGCCTCATTGACGGAACCGATAGCCACACACAGGCAGGAGGGTCTACAATCCCTAGCCTCTATAAAATTGCCTGAAATAAACAGGTAATCGCATAACAAAATACTTTACTTAAACATAATGTGGTGGTGGTGCTACAATAGTGTGGGGGAGGGGTCTAAAAAAAGAAAAAAGAGTCAGAATTTTGGGAGTCTGAATTCTGAGGGCGATATTTTGGGCCTTTAGCCCATACTTGTGCATATATATTTAGCAGTGGACATAAGTCCAGGCCTGTCTACATTCTTTACAGATGCTAGTTCACCAAACATCAATGGGCCTCATTACGACCCAGGCGGTAAGTTACCGCCTGGGCCGTGACTTTACCACCATGGCGTAAACTACGTTTACGCCATGGTGGTTGGCGGACTTACCGCCCCATTCCGACCTTGGCGGGGCGGTAAGTCCCCAATCCCCATTTACCCTTCCCCATTCCCATTTTTGCCCCATAGGGCATAATGGGAGTGGGGAAGGCGTTAATTACGCCACCGTAAATTACGGTGGCGTAATTAACTCCATGGTCCCTTAGCGCCATGGATTTTAACACCTGCTAAAAACAGGTGTTAAAAGCACCATGGCGCTAGGGGACCTCGTAATTGGCGGTAAGGGGTCGGCGCAGCTAACGCTGGCGTTAACCCCTTACCGCCAGGGTCGTAATGAGGCCCAATGAGTCTTTTGACATGTAAATAAGACAATTCATTTTTTAAACATACCTTGCACAGCAAGGAGCTGTTCCTCTGTTGTCCAGCGTGCATTAATTTTCTGATTAGACTGTAACATTAACAGAAAATTAAATATTAAAGATCTGCATGCAGAGAAAACCAATATAAAATGTCTATAAAAACAAAGAGGAAATATCCACCATATAAATGCAACATTTATAATAATGAACACTATTGCATCCTAAAGGTTTCATAGGTATCAATTTTTAAGATTAGTTTTATTTAGCATACTGCTCAAATGATTCAAACCAATTACCCTTCCAAGGAGAAACATTAAGATTTGTGTATTATTCCTGAAACGTTTACCTGAGTTTAAACATAATATAAGACGGGACAACAAGGGATGTAATTTCACCAAAACACCAGGGGTAGCGGAAGTGACATCACATGGCCCTTGACCTCTGATGACATCACAAGAAGTGATGTCATTTGACCCTGCCCCCAAGTGACACCACAGGAAGTGGCAGCTAACGGCCTTCAGATGCGTCTAACACCCGTGTTTCCAGGTGCTCTCATTTCAGCCAGATATAAGAACCAAGGCACAGAGGGAGGTGAGATGTGTCCACGATCACACATTCGGGAATGTTATTTTCCAGATTTGACGTGGAGCCTATATGTAAAACATACATAATGCTGTACTTGTAACAAGGTAACCGAAATTACTAACACATGCTACAGCTAGTGTATGAACCATCCATAGATCAATGGAAATAGAAGAACTTTTTATCTGTGGCATTGATGTGTTAAACAAGCCAAAAAAGCACTGACCTCGGGAGGCGTGTGCTGTCTGTTTACCCAGGAGCAAAATGCTGCATGAGCAAGGCCTGAAAATTAAATCATTAACCAGGATTTAGTATCAACATAATTCCCTGGTTATAAATGTATCTATGAGTCAGCTACAACTACGATAGAAGAAACCTATTGTGCTGGTGTAAGATGAGGCCATCTGCCTCTGTGGGCATTTATCTTTAAGTTGTGTGACAAGCAACCACATGTTGTCCCTGTGAGAAACCTGATGATGTCTCACTTACTAGTCCCCATGGATCTGTCATCCAGGTGGCCAGGATACGGCCATCGCTATTGGATCCAGTTCCTGGGGGTTGACCAGTGTGGGAGGATCAGCTAAATGGGGGGTCCTCGGGGAGTGGAAGTGCGACTCCGACGGGTGAGATGCGGTATCCCATTTTCATAACACATTTTCCCCATACTACCCCATAGGATACTCAGACACTCTACTCCCCCCCCCTTTTCCGACACAGACACTTTGCACACCACAAAACAAGACGGACAAACACCAGAGCCGTTCACCTGACGTGCCCCACCACAAGGGTCAGGCAATTGATAAGAAACAAGCTCCCCTAAATCGGTGGAGCTATAGCTCTGTGCACACCTTTGTAGCAAAGAAAATGCTAAAACTTTTCAAAATAGGAAAGATATATACACAATAGTTAATAGTGATTTAAATAAATGTCAAACAAACACATTATTTTCGCAAATATAATAATCACGTTCATACAGTAAATTCACCCTCCTTCGTGTGATATATGTGACAAAGTAATACAGTGTTTTGCAATTTATCAATTTATCAAAAACGACAGATGTTTTTCATCAATCAAGTCTGTTTGGCACTGTTTCAATTCACAACATAAGGTGAGTTCAATCAGAACCAAATTATACAAAGTGCCTTTGTGAGATGTATTTTTATATACATGCAGTTAACCTTGGTTGTATATCATATCTCTATACACGACGAGTTTCGGGCTTGTTCGCCTTTCATAAGGTGGGAACTATTCAGAAAATTCACAATGTTTCTACAAGGTAAGTAAAAAATAAGGTATCCGTTTTTAGAAGTTCTGTTTGGCAAGTTAAATACTTGTAATCCCATTCTGGCACTAAAACCTACTGACCTTAGAGTGCTAGCAATGTAGTCTTGCTAATATTTCCCAAAACGATTGCGTTAACAAGCGTGTCAGTCTCCTCTTGCTCATGGAGTCCTCCATGAGTTTAATCATAAGTTTGTGCTGGAATTGGGACTAGTCGCTATGTGATAGCGCTGTGTCCCAATTCTCAGCCCTTAATTCTTTAACATTTTGCACACACGTTTTCTTTGGCATAGGCATGCTCACCTTGTGTTGCTAACTTTGGTTTAAGCAAAACTATTGATGTGGTCCAGAGTCTTGAATCTACTGCAATGAGCGGATCTGTGGTCTTATACAGTATCAAATGTTCATACGGTTACACAGACCTGGGGAAAACAATTGCTATTTAGTTCCTAATGTGTTGCAGTATTCTGTGGTTTATGTATTGATTGTACGGCAGAAGGGGTCATACCTTGTCATCTGCGTAACTCATGTCAAATTCTTTCTATATTTGGATCTATGCGCTTTCCTTTTCGTTCAAAGTCTGGCTGCGTGTTCACTGAGATCAACGCGTGACCCTCGTTCCCGTTATCTGGCGTCTGTAATGAGAGAGTATTGTCTTGCCCATTTTGTCTCCTGTGTACTTGCTAATAAACTCTGCGAACTGATAATAATTGAGATTGAGATTAAAGAGTATAGATCTTACTTCGAATGGGTTCACCGCAGGATCGTTCTCTTTCGCATGTAGCATCTTCTCACTGTTGATTCTCGTTGTCCTGGATACCAACGTGCTCGTGTGCCGGTAGAGGATCCAAAAATATTGGAAGATGGACTTGCGTGAGATGTAATCTGAGCACCATCTTTAGCTGTTTTTTGTCGTATCAGAAATGGGTTGAGATACCCAGTTCTTTATGTCTTAATGTAAGACGAAATTGTTTCCTATTGCGATTTTTATCATATCAGAAATGAGTTGCTATACCTAGTTCTTTCTGTCTTAATGCAAGACAAAATTATTTCATTTTACCATGGTATATGAATTGTTATGTTACTGGTTCTGATTTCCTTTCTCGTAGGAAAAACATCCAATGGTTGTATGTTGCAGCCGTAGAGGTGTATCATTTATGTTTTATGCCGCAATTTGTTTTTGTATGATTTTGTTTGTAGGCGTACTGAATAATCTACGTATTGCATTGTGTTGGATGTATCACCCATGTAAAGCGATACATCTTGTCTGTTTGATGTTCAATTTTTGATGTCATCTGTTATGTGGTCTTTCATGGTTGCCTTATTTTAGAGAAAACAACTTAAGTCCCATTCTAAGCTCATCCAATAAGGGGACATGGAATTGAGGCGATCTATGCAGTAACTTTCTCTTTGAAGTAATAATCTGTTCATATTATCTCCTCTCCTGGGTAGGCTGACTTGTTCCAAAATGATACATTTGATTTGTGCAATGGTATGTTTGTGTTTCAAGAAGTGTTGAGCTACTGGTGATTTCTTTGAAGCTGTTCTTTTATTTGATTTGTGTTCCGACCACCTGGTTTTTGCTTCCCTTGTGGTCAGACCCACGTAATATAGCCCACACCGACATCTTATTCCGTAAATTACATTTTTTGAGTCACATGTAGAGGAATGATGCAGGTTAATCTTGTATCCATTATGTGCATGGTTGATGTAATTACCTTTGATCAGATTATTACAGTTGTTACAATTGTAACATGGTAGCGTCTGTTGTGCTTCTGAGTGGTGTTTCTTTCATATGCAAAGTCGGCTTTAATTAGATGATCTCTTACTGATTTGGTTTTGTTATAAGTGTAGAGGAGGCCCCAAATAAAGCCTGCACTCCAATCGTCCATTTTGAAGTTCCAGGAACATTCACACCGAGATATGTGACGTATGAGGAGCAAATAAACCAGCAGAGAGCTGCGGTAGGGCTCTGCCCAGTGCCTATTAGAAAAACAGCACCTATTGATGTACCAGTACCAAGAAAACCATGGACAGTAAGGTACCCACTAAGAAAACCATATCAACAAATGAAACAAAATGAAGATCGTCTGTGTACAGTCCCCGAAGAAACCATAAAGGCCTTAATAGAAGACGAATGGTGACGTCACGAGGGCCCGGACTGACTTGCAGATAGAAGAAATGCCAACCAGAGAATGATGCAAAGACACAAAATGCCATGAAGGATATTGTGAACTTAAAGTAAAAGAAAGATCTCAAAATGTAAGAAGTTTAAGCTGTAAGCAAAATGAAGATATTCGACCAGTTTACACCTGTAAATATGCTTGGTACCGCAAGAAAGCTAAGAAAACAGTGCAGCTTCGGATGCTTAGTAGAAGAATAGTGCGGCAGGCGCCATTATACATAATCTACCTCAAACGAAACACCTTAGCATAAGTATATTTCTACTTTGCACAAGAAGCAGAATCACCCCAGGTTACTAAAGGCCATACGAGAAAAGCTTCACATTTAGCAAAAACGAGAAGAGGCGGCTAAAACGAAACTCAGCAGAGGCAACTCGTGCCAGGAGAGCCAAGGTCATACCAATAGAAGTTACGAACAGTAGCTACATTTAATTGAAACTAAGAACAGAATATCCTGCCTCTGAAAGGTCGAGATAAGAAACTGAAGGCAGGTGGTGGGTGACATGAAAATCAAATACACGAATTGATGGAAGAAGAAGCAAATTCACAGTGTCTGAACCACGTGACCAGCCAAGCAGGATGAGAACGAGAGTACACACCTACGCATGGCACAAAGCCAGATGAAGATATCAGAATCTTTTCAGACAGAAGACACAGGGCCTCATCAGGAGTTGGGCTGTAGCCCTTAAATGCGGTGGTAACGGTATTACAGCCGCATTTAAGGGCTGGCCCTATCACGAGTTGGGCGCTAAATCGACTGTTTTACCTCCAGCTTTTTTTCTGGAGGTGAAAATCCCTGTTTTCGGCCGTATTACAGCCGGCTGTATTAGCCCGCATAATTAGCGCCAGAAATTCCCCATTGGATCCAATGGACCCAATCAGCAATGGGGATTTACCGTTAAGGCCCAACTCATGATCCGGTGGTAATACCACCGGACTGGTCGGTGTTAGGGCTATTACAGTCGGCTGTATTGCAGCCGGGAATACAGCCCAACTCGTGATGAGGCCCACAGTCTCGAGGCCAACCACAGTGAAATAATTGACATATAGCTACTAAAGTAATGATTGATTGTAAAAACGACTGGAGTAAGGCCGGGTAACTAAGGGGCACCTCGCATCTGGCTGACCATTCTGCGTGCTGCTAAGCAAAGTAGAAAAGTATGCATGGGGTTGGTGCCAACCCAATCACAATGGACCAAATAATCTAGGGTCCTATAGTTAGAAGAACCAATGGGACGCCATACTTTTAATGACGTCTGCAGTAGTCATTTTTGAAGGAAGGGCTTAGATGCCCACCTCACAGTGTTTACCCAATCCCCTCACTCCGTTACCATAGACAGATATAGTACCTATAGTAAAGTTACCTTTTCCTAACCAATAGAATTGCATGTTAACATTTGAGTGTTACACGTCAATCATGATGAGTTTTGTTGTATGAAGTTTGTTGGAGTTGAAGCAAGAAGGAAGATTGCTGATATTCATAACTCCCTGTTTTTTGTACTTTTTGTCATTAAAAGGACTCCCTTTGCCAAACCGTTTGAGTTGTCCTCATTGATTGGTGTTGGAGTAATAAATCTGCACCCCCATCCATCTCACGGGTGCTGCTATCTTGTCTTATAGTGCTTCTGAGCAAACTCCGACTCTATGGGCCGGTCGGGGGTCTTGGAGTACACTTGAGTACACTTGGTAGCAGAGATTGTTGGTTATCGACTATCGATTAGAATAAGACACCCATTGACCGTTGACATAAAGTAACTCTAGATCCTCGGCAATATCACAAATCCTTTGCCATTCGGCTGAGTAGACTGTGAAGCTCCCCGTAGACAGTGGTATTGTAAAAGATTGAATCTGCAGAACAATGTCTGAAGGGAACTGTGCTTCCCCACGTAACCCCTTCCCACTCCTACGGGCAGCTGAGCGGGGGAAAAGTCAAAGAAGGTCTTTGACGAAGGCTGTTATCCCGAGGATCCAGAGAGGAAACATGCGAACGGTGAGTGAAAAAGACTAATGCTTTGGCGGGAAAACAAAATAGAGCTAGAGGTAGAGAAGAATGTATATATATATTTATATATATAGGGGAAGGGAATAATGACTCAAGAATATTTAAGTAAACAGAGAGAGGATACCAGGGAGGACGCCCGAGAAGAGAGAGGATCCGCCTTATTCCTATGCTTTTTACAAGCGGCTAGAAGAAATATGTATCCATAGTCCCAAATAAAGGGGAACGAATAGACTACCACAGCGATTAAAGGCGCTGTGAAAGGGATACGTTTAAACTCCATACCAGGGTAATATTAGAGTTCATCTAGTCTGTTAATGTCTGTTTTATGTGTTGATTGTTGTGACGTCATAGGACGGAATATTTTCCTTTAAGGAACTAGCATAAAAACTGTGCGATTGGATATTTGGCAGGTTGTAGAAGATAACCTGATGTTTTTTGAGTAAAATAGAAGATATACAATTTTGTGGAATTGGGATTGGAGCTTGCAGTGATTGGTGCTCGCTCATATTGTTGAAATTGTTTAAATCATGTGAAGCTTTGAGGAAAGGGAACAGATTTAAGCATGGAGGACATAACTCCATTAGTACACCTGTGCAAACAGTTGCCGAAACATGCACCTAAACTGAAAAAATACAGTGCAGAGTGGGTTAAAGGAATCACCCACAAGATGTTTATGCCTTGGCCACAGGGTGGGTCCTTATCTAAAGCTGTTTTGCAACACATGACAGCATACTTGCAGACCACATACACGGGCAAAAAGTTGGACAAACGCCTAGATATTCTAGAGCTTTGGAAAATGTATGAACAGGGCAAGGAAGAGGAGCCACCAATAGATTGGATACTTAATGTATGCACAGAGACGCCTACTGCGCCACCCGCCCCATCTGCAACGAAGATTGAAGACAGTAGGGACGAAGGGTTATACCCACAGAGAGCAGCCACGGGGTATAGTAACCCAGCGTATGAGTCACCTACGCAAAGTAGTGATGAAAATCAACGTAAAGATAAAGATAAGGATATCACCTCCACAGTCCCAAGGGGCAAGGAGAGACGAGATGACGAGAGAAGGGACCAGACACAGACAAGTGCATCTCTCAATAAGGAGAGAGAAGGTAAAAGATGGAAAGGAAGCGAGGATAGAACTGATGAGATAGCACTCGCAAAGAACGAATGGGTGGGAGGGCAGATTTTATTGAAACTCGCTGGCAAAGGCTTTGATGATGCGAAACAAAAGGAGAGATTAGACGATGTACAGAAAGGGAGAAGGAGAAAGAATTGAGAGATGAAAGTATAAGGAAAAAAGATAGACAAAGACGAGAACAGTTATATCGTGAAGAGCAAGAAAGACAGCTCGATCGCAAACAGAGAGCAGCCAATGATCAAGACAGACAGAAGAAGCAAAGGTTAGAGAACGAACAAAGAATACGAGAGAAAAGAGACGAAGGGATGAAGAAATCCGAAGGGCAGATGAAGGTAGAGACGCAAAGAAAAAGCAAGAAGATAGGGTCAGAGAAGAAAGAAGCGCAGAGAATTTGATGACGATTTAGAACGTAAGCGAAGACAGAAAGCACTGGATCTTGAATATCTGGAGAGAGAGGTTAAAAAACCTGAGCCAGTAGTAGATTGGGAAGACATCGAAAAATTCTTTCCTGAGTATGATTCAGTACCAGGCGCGTCTTGGGTGAATATTGAAGATGACTTCGACGCCAAAAGCATCGGAGAAACGATCGATAGAATATATGACGAAATAGGGTTAGAACAAATACCCCAAGGGGAGGGGGAAGACGAGCGCCTAGAGAGCACTCAGCTTTACGACGCTGAGGATGTCTCCCGAAGTAGTGGGAATAGAGAACTATCCCTGGATAGATTAGAAATAAGTAGGAACAAAGAAGACGTAAGAAGTTGCACGGGTTGGGGACAGACAAAGGGAGGAGGGTGAAGAGAAGGAGGAAGAGAGAAGGTGCGAAAGATGATTCCCAAGGGGAAAAGGGATAAGATGGTCAGACACTAGTGAGTCTGCACCGAGGGCATCAGAGTCAGTCATGCAGTCAGACCAATGCAAGGAAATATCTCACGGTCAGAGGGGGGTGTCACCACCACCGTATGTGAGCCGGCTAAGGACATTGCCAAGTAGGCAGTGATGCGGGACTATTACCCCTTCAACAGACAGGAGAACAATGAGAGAAGAGAGAGAGAGGGCTATGCATCCCAATTTCCGTTGCTCGAGAAAGGAGGAGCAAGACCACAATATAATCCATGGCCACTTATGGATCGAGAAAACTTGAAAAACAAACTTCCAATGTTGACATTGGTAGCCGGAAGATGGATACACGAGCTAGAAAAAATGACAGGAACACGTTAGCTATTGGGGATATCAAGGGTCTCTTAATCGCCATACTTGGTGATAGAACTGACAATGTGTGGACATGGGCAGGTTACCCTGGTGTGACCACAGTTAATACCACGCATGACGGGGCTCCATTTAACAATTGCAAAGCTGCAGTATGGAAAGCATTATGATCGTTATATCCAGATACTTCTGACATGGGAGCTATCATGTCACATAAAATGAAGGAGTCGGAGGATCTGTTGATTTACCTACAGAATTTTCAAGACACGTGGGTACTCGAGACTCATGAACTTGGGGGAAATCTATACCTGTGTTTTACCATATATTGTGCCAAGGGCTGCCAGAGCCGGTACAGAAACAGCTCAAGAAATTGGTAGGAATCGCGGCTAAACCATGGTCAGAAATACAGCTGACTATTGCACACTATTGCGGGCTGCTGCAAGAAAAGAATCGCAAAAAGGAAGCTGCACGGAAGGGTAAAGAGGCAAAATTAGTACAGAAGAAATTATCAAAATATTCTCTCGAAGGAGCAATGATAACTAGCACAGACGGGTCGAGCATGCAACAGGTGAATAATTTGCAGCACAATAATCAGGGCAACACAGGGTTTTAACCTAGGGGAAGAGGATTTAGAGGAAGAGTATGGCAGAGCAATCAGGGAGGTTTCCAGAATAATCAAGGGGGTTTTCAAAATATGCAAAATGGCAATCAAGATATGTCAAATGGGCAAGTGATCCGACCACCGCCAGTTTGTTGGTTGTTTGGGATGATGGGGCATTTAGCGCGCACATGCAGAAACCAAGGCATGATGCAAAACGGCCAAGGAATGGAAGCAGGCATGGTGAATCCACCTGCGGTTTTACAACACGGAATTGCACAGAATCACACGGTGCAACAGCAAACGCCAGGAGCACCACAAAACCCACAACCACAATATGTAGTGAGTTTTCCACAAGGACAGCCCCAACAGTCACTGATGCAACTGTCACAGACGGTGAGTACAGGGCAGACCGTGAACCCTGGAATGGGGGAAATCCATCAGCACAAGGTGGGCCAAAACTATATATGGACTAGGGCAGCTCACTGGGAGCCCTGATATGTTCTATCCTATCAGTGACACCAGACCCTCACCGGGAACCTAAGGTGGATGTTGTTATAGGGGATACAGAATATTCCTTCTTAATTGACACGGACGCAACACGCTCGTGCATATGTGAAGGCAAGTTTTCCTTGTTTGGTGATGCCATAAATACTCAGAGTTTCACAGGAGCTACAAGTCAAGTTCCCTTCACAAACAAACTACCAGTCTCTATAGGAGAATGTGAAATGAATGTGCCTTTATTATATTCGCGGCAGACCCCAGTAAACATTTTGGGTCGAGATCTAATGACAAAGTTAAATATGACAATCTCGTTCACGGAGGAGGGCATAATATGTTCAACTCCAGGAATGCATTATTCAAATGTATGCGAAATAATTAGAGCATACGCAGGACACACAGCTATGAGGGCTAGACCATTAGAGTCCGAAATATTCGCGTATGGAATACGTGTGCTAATGGCAGGGCTGCCAGGCCTTGCAGACAAGATCATGAGGATCCCAGATGAATTTCTATTCAGGCCGGGAATACCTGTGCACGAGGAAAAGGGACAAGTATTTCCCTTGGTGATACACACAGCTGCAGTACGAGGGAACATGGCTTTAATTGTTGGTTATGACGATGAAGGCCGACAATGGTGCGCAGTAATCGCCATTGAAGGAGGATACCGATTGACTGACTTCACTGATGACTATCTGTTTGAAGAGCAAGCAGATATGGGAGAGACAACAGTAGAGGAGCGTCTCACCTTTTGGGTGAGAATGATCAAAAGAGAAGTGCCTCAGAGAATGATGTTGGCACAGAACCGTCCTGAATATTTTGATGACGACATGGCCCAAGTGCTTGTCTCAGTATGGACTACAGGCCCCTATGACGTAGGCTTACTGAAAGGAGTTGGAGAGGTGAGAATCAAACTGAAGCCAGAAGCAATTCTTCCAAAAGCACAATACCCCATGTCCAGGGAGGCAGATGAAGGAATTTTTAAGACAATTTCGGCTATGATGGAACAGGGCATCCTAGTGACGTTAGAATCGTCATGCAATACTGCAGTTTATCCGATCAAGAAATCAAAGGGAGGGTCTTGGAGGCTAATTCAGGATTTACGCCCAATAAGTGATATTGTTGAGGCCGAGTTCCCTTTAGTCCCGAACCCGGCTACAATTTTATGTAATATACCTGTTGAGGCACAATATTTCATGGTGACTTGAAAAATGCATTTTTCTCAATCCCGTTGCACCGTGACTCACAAGATCTGACGCCATTCACATTCAGACAGATGCGTCTGAAAAGCACGAGGTTACCCCAGGGGTACTGTGAATCTCCTTCTATCTTTAACAGAGTCCTGCAGATGGACCTAAGCAATATTGCATTAGAAAGAGAAAGTGTCCTGCAATATGTGGATGACATCTTAATTTGCAGCACGACAGAAGAGCAATGCAGACATGATTCTATTCAGCTATTGACTATACTGGCTGAGAAAGGATATAATGTTGACAAAGAAAAGCTACAATATTGTCAACAAGAAGTGCTGTACATAGGCTAGCTGATCTCGCATGAGGGGAAAAGAGTGACCCCAGAAAGGGCTTAAGCCATACTGAACACGGCTAAGCCACACATGATAAAAGACATGCAGAGCTTCTTAGGCTTGTGCAACTATGTCAGGGCATGGGTCTTCGACTACAGCTCTTACACCAAGCCTTTGCTTCAGGCCTTACAGAAGGCCCAAGTGATGAAAGAAAAGATTGAATGGTCTGAGACCATGGAGAAAGGATTTGCTGAACTCAAGAGAGCAATTTGCACAGCACCAGTTTTAGGAATCCCCAATTATGTAGAGTAATTGTTCTTGGTCTCACACAAATGGCAGCGTTATGACAGCAGTGCTCACTCAGAGAACCACATTGGGGTACAAGCCCCTGGCATACTATAGTCGAAATTTGGACCCTGTGATGAGGTCATTTACCGTGCAAACAAAGTTTGGCTGCTGCAGCGTTCGCCATTGAAAAAGCTACTACCATTGTAATTGGATGCTCCATGATGTTGTACGTCGAGCACTCACTATTTGCTATCCTAGAAAAACCAAAAGGCACGCTAACATCTTAGAGAGCTTCTTCTTATGAATCCATCGATTAAATAGTCCGATGCAAGATAGTGAACCCAGCTATGTTTATAGCTGAGCCAGTCACTGAAGGAGAGCCAATCCATGACTGCGTAAACTATGTAGAATTCTATGATGAAATCCCCAGAGTAAAAGAAAATGCTTTGCTAGAAGGAGAAAGTGTCTTTATTGGCGGTTCTTCGAGAATCGATCAAAACGATGGGCAAAGATATACAGGCGTCGCTGTAATGAAACACACCGCAAATGGAGAATTTCGAGTACTCCTTAGTGCAAAATACCATCTCATTACTCAGCACAGACTGCAGAATTATTGGCGTTGATACTCGCCATTGAGAATCACGCAGAACAGGAAGTAACAGTGTACAGTGACTCCGTCTATGTGATGTCAACAGTGCACGCTGGCCTAGCGCGCTGGAAAAGGAGGGGCTACCTCCGAGCAGACTGCACGCTAGTGCAGCAAGCAGCCTTATTGGGCAGGCTGATCAAGGTACTACAGCTCCCAGTGGGCATAGCGGTCGTGAAATGCACCACCCACACAAAAGGGACAGATTTGATCTCATGCAGAAATCAAGCAGCAGACACGGAAGCCAAATGTATGGCATCCAAGAGTGAGACGATCATACTAATGAGAAAATGATGGTTGCACAGATTGCACTTGAAAGTTATAGTAATTTGGGGCAAACACAGTTGATGGAACTCCAAGGGGAGGCACCACAGGAAAAGAAAAATCTTTGGAAGCGGCGAGGGTATTCTTTAAACCCCTCTGACAGTTTGTGGGGACAAGACAGCACTGGTAAACCAGTAATGCCTATAGCCCTGTTAAAATTAGTGCTGGAGCAGCTACATTATCCGGCACACATGACAAAAGAGAATCTAGCTGCAATGCTCGCAGAAGACTGGTTCATACTGAACTTAACTGAGCACGTTGCATTTTTCATAGTGAACTGTATAATCTGCCAACAATTCACAGCTGGGCACACATTAAAGGTAATGAGAGGCGTCATCCCAAGGCCAAATGGGCCTTCTCAGCACTTACATGTCGATAACATTGACATGATTCAAGTATGTAACGGTACAGATACCTAAATGTTGTGGTGTGTCCATTCTCTGGATGGATAGAAGCAAGTCCATGTACACACCCAGACTCTACCTGTGCGGCCACATTTTTTGTAAGAGAGGTATTTCCCAGGTGGGGGGTATGTGAAGTCATGAGATCAGATAATGGGACTCACTTTGTAAATGAGATTTTCAAACAGATTAGCTTGCTGCTTGGTATAAAGCACAGGTTCTCGTCGGCGTATCATCCACAAGGTAACAAGCTCTGTGAGAAGCTCAACGGCTTATTAAAGGAAAGGATAGCCAAGTTGAAGCTTACTCTAAGAAAGGGATGGTTGCACTGCCTTCCTTTGGCACTGTATGCACTCAGAAACCAACCTGGTTCTGACAATCATCTTACGCTGCACGAAATAGCCATAGGAAGAAGAATGCACACTCTGCTGACCCCCCGAGACAGAGCTAGAGGTGATGTCCAGTCAACAGGAGAAATCTTAGGGCCTGAAATGCAAAATTACCTGAATTGCATGACATCTTGCCTTACTGTAATTTCAGACCAGCTGCAGCGACAACAAAAAGGATGCAGGGCAGCACAGAACACAGAAGGAGATACTACTACAGGCAGAGCTCAAGGACTTTGTGTACCATCCGTTTTATCCTGGAGATACCGTCCTTGTAAAGAACCATACGAGGAAAAGGTGGGACGAGCCAAGATTAAAGGTCCCTTTACAGTGGAAGACTGCACTCCTTCCGCAGTGAAACTACAAGGCAGAAGAGCTTGGATTTTTCTGGGCGATATCAAGCACTAAATCGGAGAAGGCCCCCTGCCTGCACCCCAGCGCAAGGAGACTACGAGCGACGGGGAAAAACCACAGCACGTGCAGACGAGATCCATGATGAAGAAGCAGGAAGCATGAGCGGCAGCAAAGCAAGGATAAAAGAACTTTGTGTGAGATAGTTGTGGTCTCACTTTGGACATTCCTCTGAGCAAAAAAGAGGATAAGGACATGTAAAACAGACACTCTGTGCATCCTAGTTTCAGGGTGAAGAAGAAAATTGCATTTATAAACCACAACATAGTCTGTTAACTTTGAACTTTGGACTGAGGCCTTAACGAGTAAATAATATGCCAAATTTTGATCGAGGACACATAAATTGGAAGAAAATACAGTACCCAGACTCCTTCCACACAGAGACTTTGCTCGGAATTACTTATGGTGTCCCGCAGTAACAGCATCACCAAAGACGCGGTGACCTACTTCGATCTAGTGCTAAGATCGTACCCATCACTGGTGGGGAGGCTCACATGTGTCACTGACTTTCTTCAAGATCCTAAAAACGAAAAGCTCATAAAGAGACTGCTTACTGTGATCACTGAGCAATTCCTTCTACTTCCTGAATAGAGCGAGGAAAAGCCAAATGTCCCAAACAAAGAAGGAAGTAAATGAGCTTGTCAATACATTGTGCTTTCACCTAATCAAAGACTGTCCAGATCTTGTCGGAAGAAAAATAGACGTGCTCACGTTTCTTCGAGATCCAGAAAATACAGAACGTCGGAGCATACTCGTAAATAACATTGTGATCTTAATTGCACTCCACTCAAACGGAACGTACAGACATTGTCGATTTTTTTATCAAACCTCTGGCCATGTTAACACCCACCTTCCTTCTCGTCTCCAGAGATGTGATCAATTTGGTAGAAAATTTGAACTTTGATTCCAATATACAAATATTGGTAACACTTGATATTGACGCTCTCTATACTAACATACCTCGAGAGAGAGCTGTGCAGAGTTTACAAATTATGCTTAACAGACGACCACTCCCACATGCTGTCCCTACTGATTTTTTGTGTAAAGCTGCCAAGTTAGTTTTAACTAACAGCTTTTTCAAATTTAAGGAAGAATTTTTTCTACAAACCAAAGGGATGGCTTTGGGTTGTATATTTGCTCCGAATTTAGTCATTATTTTTATGGCATTGCTTGAGGAAGATAAAATCTTGGCGGATTCCAATCCCTTTATACAACAGATTAAGTTTTATTGTCGATATATCGATAACATACTCTTAATATGGGAAGGCAGTCCCCAGTCTTTATTACAATTTGTGGAATGGCTCAACAAAATAGACCCAGATATTCACTTTACATTTGAGTACTCTACTACGAGGATTGCCTTCTTAGATTTGTCTATTTTCGAACAGGGAGGTGTTCTTCGAACTGAATTATTCAGAAAGATAACGGAAAGGAATACCACCCTTCCGTTTTGAGAGCCAACATCCCTCGAGTCTACTCCGGAACTTACCCATTTGGCATGTTCCTACGGCTACGCCGGAACTGTTCTGATATTGATAACTTTACCAAACATGCTACCATTTTATAAAACAGATTATTAGAACGTGGCTACCCAAAAAAGCTCATCAAACATTCCAGAAAGAGAGCCCGATATGCAAATCGAGATCTGTTACTGCTACCCAAAAATAATACTACAAAAAAAAGAACAACTGGTTTGTATCTCGACTTACTGCCAATATAGTAATGCCATTAAAGGCATCATTTTGAGAAATTGGTGGGTTCTTAAGGTATCGGGCACGATCATGCCTAAACCCTTATTTGCTTTTAAGAAAGACAAAAATTTAAAACAAAAAATGATCCGTGCCAGTAGAACTTCAGTTAAGACAACTGCGATCCGAGACACCAATTTCAACCCAGTGATGGGGCACTACCCATGCACTTCATGCACTGCCTGTAAGTTCTCTAAAAAAAACGACCTCCTTCTTAATGAAAAATAAAACCTGGGACCTACGGGAATAGTTTCTTACCTGTAACTCCATTTCTCCAGCATTGGTATCTTTCATGGATTCACATGCTTTGAATATTCCCCGTCGTCAGGCTGGGAATCCCCGGTACATTATATAGACCCTTTCCCGTAGGAAAACTTTTTCGACGCTTATGCGTCCTATCCACCTCGTTTTGTATCATGCGTGCCCGTGCCGTCAGGACGTCATGATATAAATACAGGCCCCGCCCCCGCGCTCCCTCAGATTTCGGCCCCCAAAGTAGTGGGGGAACCGGTTTGCATGATCAGGGGAGGCAGGTGGGCGCATGTGAATCCATGAAAGATACCAATGCTGGAGAAATGGAGTTACAGGTAAGAAACTATTCCCTTCTCCAGCATTGGATCTTTCATGGATTCACATGCTTTGAATAGATTACATAGCAGTACTACCCCCAAGAGGAGGTGTGCATGCAAACCCCTATACATTCTTCGCAAAAGGCCGTTCCCTAAGATTATGTATACATCAGTAATAGTTTACATAGGGAAAAAACTGACCACATACAGTCATAAATTCCACAGGATGCCACCCCGCAGCCGGGGCTTACCTTACTGGAATAGGTGTCGAAGCACCGCCTGTCCCATCCGGGTGTCTTCGGCATGTTGCTGCGACAGGCAGTAATGGCGGGTAAAGGTGTGTGTAGTCGCCCAGGTAGCCGCCATGCAGATGTCCCCTAGAGGGACTCCGGCCCACAGTGCCGTCGACGATGCCGCTGCTCTAGTTGAATGAGCTCTTGGCCGTCGTAGAAGAGGCTTCCCTGCCTTGGAATGGCAGTACGAGATGGTAGATGACACCCATCTTGAAAGTCCTTGCTTTGAAATGGCTTTTCCTCTAGCACCCAACCCATAGGCCACAAACAGCTGTCTCGTTTCTCTGAACGGTTGCGTACGATGAAGATAAAACTTGAGAGCCCTTTTTACATCCAATGTGTGTAGCATGCGCTCCGCTCCCGAGCATGGCTCCGGAAAAAACGTAGGCAACACGATAGAAGAGTGTTTATGAAACACCGAAGGAGCTTTTGGTATGAACTGTGGGTTAGTGGCTAGGACTACCTTGGTCTTGAAAAATCGTAAGTATGGTGGGTCCACCATTAGAGCCTGAACTTCTGAGATACGTCGGGCTGAAGTGATGGCCACCAGGAAGGCCAATTTCCACGACAGAAACTTCAGAGACGATGATGACATTGGCTCAAACGGAGGTTTCATAAGAGACGTTAAGATCAGATTGAGGCTCCACTCCGGTGGAAATTTCTTCTCTGGAGGGAAACTCCGAAAGAGGCCTTTAAGGAAGTGCTTAATCAGGCGGTCGCTGAACAATGGTGCCGAGTGCCGTCGACGAGTAAACCTGGAAATGGCTGCTAGGTGTACTTTTATTGACGACACCGACAGGCCCATTTGAGCTAATAACAGCAAGTATGGAAGGAGCTGTTCCGGCCTAATCGATTGCGGGGCCAAACCTGGTTGATCCTCACACCATTGACAGAACCTTTTCCATTTGTACGCGTATGAGGCGTTTGTGGAAGGTGCTCTTGCCGCTTGCAGGATACGTCGACAGTCCTCCGGAATCGTTAGCCGACCAAATTCGGCGAAGTCAGGAGCCAGGCCGTCAACTTGAGGCTGTCCGGGTCGTGATGCCAAACGACACCCTCCTGTCGAGACAGAAGGTCGGGGGTCTTCTGGAATCTCATCGGTTCCGCCGCCGCTAAGTGTAGTAGGTCTGAAAACCACACTTGTCTGGCCCAGTATGGGGCCACCAGAATTACCCGACATGGGTACCTGAGGATCCATTGCAACGTCCTCCTGACAAGGGGAAAAGGAGGAAATGCGTACAGGAATTTGTTCGTCCATGGGAATGAGAACGCATCCCCCAGTGAGCCCTGCTGAGGCCATCTGCTTGCGTACTGATGGCATTTCTTGTTGTTCTTCGTTGCAAACAGGTCTATGGAAGGGTGTCCCCATTCCTTGAATACTTGTTGAAGTTGTTGGTCGTTCAGCACCCATTCGTGAACTTCGTTCATTTCTCTGCTGAGGGCATCGGCTTCCACGTTTTTCACTCCTGGTAGGTGAAATGCTAAGATTTGTATGTTGTGTTGAAGGGCCCAATGCCAGATTTTCTGTGCCTCTGTCGATAGGGACCTGGAACGTGTCCCTCCTTGTTTCCTCAAGTAGAACATCGTAGTGGTGTTGTCCGTCATGACACGCACCACCGAGTCCCTCAGTTGCGGAAGAAAAGACTTCAGAGCCCATCGCACTGCTCTCAGTTCTAGCAGGTTGATATGCAGGGAGGACTCCTGCAAAGACCACTGGCCTTGTACCTGTAACATATCCAGATGAGCTCCCCATCCGCTCAGCGATGCATCCGTCACCACCGTCTTTTGGAACTCTGGTTCCAGTAGAGGCATCCCTCTCGTTAGGTGAGTAGACACTTTCCACCAGCCGAGTGCTTGAACTAGTTGTTCGTCGACGACCAGTCTGTCGGACCAGCGACCTCTGCTCTGTGCCCAACGGTCCGCTAGAAATTCCTGGCAAGGCCTCATAAACAGACGGCAGTTGTTTATTAACGGAATGCAGGACGACATGGTCCCTAGCAGGGACATGTACTTGCGCACAGAGACTCTGGTACCGCCGCTCCATTCCGACGCCTTGTTTTGAAGTTTCTGAATTCTTTCGCTGGATGGTTTCACCAGGCTTGTGTGCGTATGAAACTCCGCTCCTAGAAAGACCAAGGTCCTCGAAGGCTCTACTGAGGACTTGTTGAAGTTTATTGCGAAGCCCAGTTCCTGTAAGATGGACATTGTGGCTCGTAGACTGTCTCGTGTTTGTTCCTTGGATGACCCTCTGATTAGCCAGTCGTCTAGATATGGATAGACATGATGACCATCCTTCCTTAAATGGGCCGCTATAGGGGCCAAGCACTTGGTGAACGTCCTGGGGGAGGACTTGAGCCCGAACGGGAGGACCTTGAACTGAAAATGCTTTCTCCCGACGACGAATCTTAAATATCTCCTGTGTCGTGGGCGTATTGGGATGTGAAAATAAGCATCCTGAAGGTCTAGTGAAGAGAGATAGTCCATGGGTTGCACCGATCTGATAACCTCTTGGAGTTTTAGCATTTTGAATTTTTGGCTCTTTAGCCACTTGTTGAGTACCCTCAGGTCGAGAATGGGCCTCCATTTGCCGTTTGGCTTTTTGACAACAAAGAACCTGGAATAAACTCCTTGGCCTTCCTGTGCCACAGGAACTCTCTCTACCGCCCCTTTTCGCAACATAAGCTCCGCCTCTTGTCGTAGGATTTGGAGGTGGGGCTGTGTCGAGAATAAAGGAGGAAGACGCGGAGGCTTGTCTTTGAATTGCAGCGCATGACCCATGCGAATCGTGTCTAGGACCCATCGATCTTTGGTGATGCATTTCCATCGGTCGAAGTGATGAGAGACTCGACCCCCCAGGACGTTCCGAAGGCCGTCATTGGTTGCTGGTTTGCTTGTTCTTCGTTGACGACGGACCTGAGCCTCGCCGCCTGGAGGCTTGATAGTCCCTGCTTCCACGTGCCGACTGGGACGCTCGTCTGAACCCTTGTGAAGAGTACGAGGGCCTGTTAAATCCACGGTCCCTCGAGGCTCCAAAGCGGGAGTTTCCAGAAGCACCTCTGAAAGGGCGAAAAGAGCGAAAATTTCTACCCGTTTGAAGGGCGCCGAGGGACCTAGCAGTATCCGTGTCTTCTTTCATCCCTTTCAGCGCTTCATCAACTTTTTCGCCAAACAGGTGCTCCCCTTCGCATGGCATGTCCAGGACTTTGTACTGTACTTCAGGACGGAAAGTAGTACATTTGAGCCACGCTTGTCGACGAAGCACTACTCCATGGTTGATTTGTTTGAAACCAGACTCTGCTAGGTCCACTGCGATATTAATAGCGTGGTTCGAGGCCTCCTCGCCGTCCCGCACCAGTAACATAGCTGCTTTTCGGTGTTCGTCTGGCAGGTGTTCTAGGATAGGGGCTAATTTGTGCCACATTTCCCTATCATATCGTGACACGATCGCTAAGGAATTGGCTGCTCTTACTGTCGTCGCTCCGACCGAGAGCACCTTCTTTCCAAATGCGTCCTGCCTCCTAGCCTCGCTTTCCGGTGGCGTTGAACATTTCTGCTGGACCCTGGCCTTCCTAGCTGCTGCCGCCGACACCACCGAGTCAGACAAAGGCTGTGATGTTAGACATTTTGGAGTGGACTCAGGAGCTTTAAACTTTTTCTCGATCCGTCCCTTTATGGCTGGTTCCGAGAACGGATGGCGCATCGTTTTGAGACCTTCTTGCCACACGTGGTCAAGGATTGGGATGGCAAATACCGATTTTCTCCTTTGACCCATATGGTCAAAAAGGAAACAGTCTTTCCTCTGCTCCTCAGGAATCAAGCCGAATTCGGAACACGCTTTCCCCATCATTGCATGGAAGGCTCCCACATCATCAGGGGGAGATGGCTGTGTCTGGCTCCTCGTAGACTCCAATTCTACATCCGAATTCCATGTCGGGTCCCTCGACGGTGACAGGGAGATGTCTGACCCAGAGTCATCATGTATAGAGTCGGACTCCGACAACTCACCCTCCTCCTGAGCTCGAGGACGATCTTTTACCGCCTGGGGAGCCGATGGGTGATTCGTCGACGAGCGAGCCGTACAAGTTTGCTCGTCGACGGAAGGTACAGACAGAAGTGACGATGACGTCCCAGGTTGAGGGAACTGGGTATCCAGCCGCTGTAGTAGCTTCTGAAGAGTATTAAGCACATCCAGAGACAAAACTGTCTGGGGGTTCAGCAACGTGGATGATATAGGTACCATACCCCCGCTCGCACTCGTCGCCGTCGTCGTCGACGTGGAAGGCCGTAAGCCTAAATCCAATGGCTGCAGAACCATGTCACCTTCCCCTTCCGCCGAGCAGGCCGTGTCTGGCTGCAGTAAGACCTCAGGGGGGATCGGGTCATAGACCTCAGGCAGCCAAGCCATAGACTGAGTTTCCGTCGACGAAGGAATCCCAACCGCTGCTGCTTGAACGGTAATAGGCATCGTCAACGACACCGAGGTCGACGAGGAAGTCGTCGTCGTCGAGCCTTTAGACTTCGTTGTCGATTTTGATGCCGACTTCCCGGCTGAAGCTTCTCGACTCACGGAAGACCTGGGACGGTCCCCTGAGGAGGATTTAGACAGCGCCAGCCTCTCCGTCTTAGATGATGAGGAGGAGGAGGGCTTTTTATGAGATGAGGAGGATCCAGCATGTTTCCCCTTATGCTTGTCCTCAGGGCGAATTTCTGCTGGCCGCACCTTCTTCGATGGAGGCTCCGACTTGCTCCTGGAGGCCGTGGAGCCAACTTCCGAAGCCGGGTAGGCACCCGCTCCGTCATTAAGCCAGTCGACCAGCCTTCTTTTACGGTCCTTAAGGGTTTTTTGGGAGAAACCCTGGCATATCTCACATGTATCCGCCGCGTGGTGCGGGTGGAGACAGTAGATACAGTCCATGTGGCCGTCTCCTTCATAAACCTTTTTGAGGCCACAGGTTGCACATGGGCGAAATAACGCCTTTCCAGACATAATTCTCCAGATTTGAACTTCGCTTACGCGAAACAGACAAAAAAACAATCTAGTTATCACTAGTAGTAACACGAAGATCCCACTGCTTTGAAAGACGGTTGAAATCTGAGGGAGCGCGGGGGCGGGGCCTGTATTTATATCATGACGTCCTGACGGCACGGGCACGCATGATACAAAACGAGGTGGATAGGACGCATAAGCGTCGAAAAAGTTTTCCTACGGGAAAGGGTCTATATAATGTACCGGGGATTCCCAGCCTGACGACGGGGAATATTCAAAGCATGTGAATCCATGAAAGATCCAATGCTGGAGAAGCACTTTTACAACGTGCAAAAGTAAAAACGTCATTTATGCAATCCTGTGCCCTTGCAAAATGATGTACATTGGAAAGACTACGAGAGAAGTAAGCACCTGAATTAACAAGCATCGCTCGAAAATTAATACTCAGAATCTGAATGCCCCCATGGTGATCCATTTTGTAGAAATGGGCCACATTGCAGAACAAATTGAGTGGTTCTGCATAGAAAAAGTCACAGCTCCTAATATGGTACAAATGACAAAAAAATTGACTTACAAAGAACAATTATGGATCTTCAATTTGAAAACATTAACTAATTGTCTCAATACATTAGAACCAGGGTATTCATACTCCTAAGGTGCCTTTATAATTGGTTGGTATAAGTGTTACCATACTTTGCCTTATCTCCAATTGAGTCACTGCTGTTGACCATCCGAGCTAACTGTAGAAAGATTCAGTCTCTTTATAACAGAGATGGTGTTTTCTGATTATTTCGATTAGAATTAGGTACCGGATTGCCTTGGTGCGCATGGGCTTTAATGTGCAGTCAGTTTATTATGTCGAGCAGTTGCATACCATTGAGAGAATGCGGTCATTAATCTATAGTCCTTTTTCTAGCTTGATGGACAAGCAATAGTCACGTGATCGGTTTCCCGGTCATGTGTCTTCCCATCGCGGTCACCTGACTACACTGGCCCGTTATTTAACATGGCGCAGATACGGTTTTCATGTCGCCCGAGCGTTCCTGATGTCTGGCGGACTCATGTTTTCCCGCGAGCGGCTGTACCCGAGCAGGACGGCTCCTTCTGGAATAGTGAGTAGATTTCTCATAACACGCTGATTCTAAACTTAGAACGCAGCACTTTCTCATGTGTAAGCCGCTTTGAGTACTTTCTCATTTGTGAGCTGCCCTTAGTACAACTTGTTGTTTCTCTATTTGTGTATAGTCGGGCTCCTGTGCCTTTATGAATTTTTGAATTTCTTGGCCGCCAATAGTCTTATTGTGGCGGGTGCCTTTCCCGCGATCAACTGTCTCAACTTAGTTCCCGCTTGTCCGGGCTGTCTTTCTAATTATCGCTGCAACTCGTGTGACTCGGGATTGCCTTACAAGGCCATATTTGTGATTCCCCCCCCTCTCTTTTATTTACATAGAGAACGTGAGAACTGTGGTGGTTTGTTCAACTCTCAAAAGACCATCGTGTTAATGAACAGAACCATTGGAGGACTGACATCGTCCTTCAAAAAATTCTCTCTATTCTGCAGCGAATCAGTCACTGTAGGGTAAGACTGATTGGGTTCTTTAGGCAGTTTAGGATAAATCAGGACCTACATGCGATAGAGATCAAAATACTCTAATACATTTTTTTCAATTGTTACAGATTGGACAATCACCATAATTTGGCTGCCAGCCATGCAGCCCAGTTTTTTTCGGGATACTGCATATTGGTGTAGCAGTTATTCCTGTTACTTATATCAGGAACTTCCAGCTGCTTTTCTTCACTTTGAAGGTTAGTGATTTAAATTAGGCCCACAGTTTGCTCACTTTATATAGCATACTGCTCTAACCCGGACCATTTTCTCCTGGTTCAAAGACATAGGTTGTGTATTCCACCTTGTTTACGGGACCTTAATGCACTGGCACTTTAAACTAAATAGGCCTTCACGTCGACTATGATTGGTGGATTCTCTCTTGCACTATGGGGCACCAATTTTAATGGTAGCACTTTTTTAAGCATGCAAAAACCCCCCTTGTAGTCACAGCACAAGGTTGTGGGGCAGGCTGTTTTTCTTGTTTTAAATTACTTTTAGTAAATATCAATTGGTTGACAATTTGGGGTTCTCCCCATTTGGTGACTCTATGATGGGGTCTCATGCATGTATGTCTCCCTGTCTTTTCAGAGTGTAATTGCTTATCTCCTGATGAAGACGTAATTCAATTAAAGTTAAATACGTCGAAACCGGTTGAGAAACCAGAGATGAGGTCGATTTTGGACACCGACGTGACCCATCCCAACCCATGACTACCTGGGCAATTTGTTGTGGTCTCTTATATATTGATTATATATTTCTTTTCTTTTTAATGAAGACAATAAGTAATCGATTGTTATGACTTTTTTAGGATAAAGTTTTAGCTTATATTTGTCATTGTTGTGTATGTATGAATGGCTAATGGACGCTTGTGTATGAATGAGATGAATTGTATGTAAAATCATGTGTTCTTAAATTCTTTCCTGCAATGTAAAATTGTTATGAGTGCTATGATTAAATCATGATTAAAATTCTGATATTTAAATAATGGATCAGGTCTAATTAAATTCCTTGATTCCCTTGTTTTCAAAATTGTATCCTCTGGATCCTTTTTTCCGAGATTAGTAGTATACTAATACCCTGACCCAGAGTGTGGGGTCCCCTGTGACTTTCAGATAAATACATAGTGAAGTGAAAACATACAATCCTGAACCTCAGCAAGACAGGACACATGTCCCTGTCACCAGAAGACAGCAGGTTGGCCAGCATTGTTTTATTTCGTTTAATCACAGATTTTCCAGAGCTAGAGGGGAGACCTGTAGATGTTGATGTCCTCACATTCATCAGAGACCCAGCTAATGCTACACAGATGGGCATGCTCTTGCATGGAATAGTGATGCCAGTGGAACTCTTCAACCATCAGAAGAACTATTTGAGAAGATTTTTGACTTTCCGCTGAGGGATTGATCGAGAGAACATTGCCAGAGATTTAATTTCTTATTTTCTATTGACAAAGACAATATGTCTTCGGGAATGAAGCAGATAAGAGGCATAGACTGGGAGCTGACATTCTTTGAACATGCACAGGAAAGGGACTTGCTGAATTATTGCTCGATTTTGACACTTCCCATAGCCTAGTAAAAGAACTGTATCCCGAGATAATAGACAATTCATTATTCACAAGAGGGGGGACAATTGTGCAACACCTGCAACTCTTAACACAGAATCCGAAAAACAATATTGTTTAAAGGAATATAGTAAAAGTTAACATTTTAGCGAATGATCGAGATGGGGAACCAGAGCAGCAACCTCGTCCTCCCGCAGGAGGAAAGACGTCCACATTTTTCTGGAAGTAAATGCTGCCGCCTGACTTATAGAGGCATAATGTATGTATTATATTCATCATTGTCTTATTGGCATTAACAATTAAAACTGCCTTTTTTATTGGTGCACAGAGCGTTCTGATTCCAGTGCACCCACCTAATGATGCACACATGAAACCTAAGAAAGTACCCAGACGTTACATAGTCATTCTAGTCCCTAGAAGATCTGATGGTGGAGTGAGTGAACTTGAGATGGATGTGATTAGCAATAACACACACACACTTGTGATAACAGACGAATCAAAAAGCCGGAGACAGGGTCGGCAAAGTATGAATGTGAAAAGGTTACTGACAACCACACGCATGCAAACATTAAATGCACATACACCAGGCCTTGTGTCAATGACTGCAGAACCACAATCCCAAATAGTAGAGAAGAAAAGGCTGCCTTCAATGGGAAATCCTACTACAAGTAAAGCAAAGAGCCAAATGAAGGAAGCAGACGTCGTGGAAAGACGAGAAGAGTTGGGAAGGAAGCCAACAGAAACAGCTGTATCAGAAACTCTTGAGCCAATACCAAGAAAGACAAGAGCAAACTCAGAGAAAATCTCTGCACAAGCAAAACTGATAGCAGACACAGAATGGCCATTCATAGCCAAAGAAAGACTAGAGGAGCTGAGGAATGAACCCACATAGACAACATTACCGAGAATATATGTTCCAGTGAAAGGGACAAGTACAAGCTCCACAATACAACCATATACAGGACCAATGCCAGCAGGGATATGGGCACTTCTAACCAGAAAGAAAAAGATATACGAGGACAAGGAAAGAGCTGCCAGACTTTTGTCTACACAAATGGCGCAGATGAGAAGGCCTGCACCATGCACCGGAATACTTGAGAATCCTCCAGCAAGAGGAGCCATACAGATGCATTCAGGGATGCTGTTATAGCGAAGTACATGAAAACATTAAGAATCAAGAGAAGCATGCATGAGATACAGTGAACTAAACGATTACTTGGACAGCGCAGCACATTTGGGAAACAACATTTGGTACCAGCACATGAAAAAAGTTGGAAGACGAAGTTCAGAAGGGGAATGCTTTGTTGTGCACTCCTACCTTACAGCATGGGGAAGTCCAAGATCTTCGTAGCTGTAGAAACTGATGTCCAGACAGCACACTGTCTTTCACACGTAGCCATGAGCAAAACTAGATGCCAGTTCATGGGTAGTGATGCATCACTAAAATGGGCAACCGAAACAGCGTGTCCCGATGAAGATGATTATGTTCAAGACATAAAGACAAGAAATAGAGCTCAAACTAGAAATCACATGATCAGGTACGAGAAACCTGGAGTAAAAGGAGCTGAAATTAGATGGGAAGTAAATCAGAAGCTAAATGTCCAAGGAAAAACTCCAGAAGAGGCTTGAAGTTGAAGTTGGAAGAACAGAGGCCAAATGCAGAGTAGTGATTTGCCGAGCATGGATGGTCCTCGGAGTCTGCAAAGAAGCAATTGAAAATTCACAAAGGCTATGCCAACCATTGTGGCCAAAGCTTGCAAAACTACTGACATGGGTCGAAGACAGCGGAGGACCCCTGCAGATAGTACCACTATAAAGCTCAAAATTGTGCTTCAGGAACAACAGCACAAGAAAGATGTGAGAGAATCAGAATTGTGGAAAAATATTTGACACCCCAGGCATGGAGCGCGGAACTGCAGTAATCATGGATCACTATTGGGCATATGGATTCAAAGCATACATCAGACTGCTGAGAAATTGAGGAGGTATATGCACAATAGTGAATGTCCATGTTCCAGCGTTGGTGATCCCGAAAGGCGACCTGAATATTGACAGTTTCCCGAAAGCAGATGCTCACCTGAGGAAGAAGAGATCTGTGGATCTGATGACTCGACTGAAGAGGGAAAATTACTCCTCTGCCAAATCTGAAGAAGCCTTTCATGCAATCCCATATGAACACAGACTGTTTAGCCTCACCTCATCAGTGTTCGCGACAATCCTCAAGCCAAGATTACAAGTTGAAGCAAATACTAAATGGTTGCAGATAACCAGATGGGAATTACTGCAGACCATCAACACGACAATAAAAGGATCAAGTGCAATCAAGGAAGAGTTAAGAGCCATCCGACTGATGACTCTCCAGAACAGATATGTACTTGACATGATCACAGCTATGGATGGAGGAGAAATCGGAGAATCATGTTGCACATTTGTACCTTCTCACGATGAAGAAAATGGAACTCTAACGGAAGCCATAGGTATATTGACAAAACTGCAGAACCAACCAGATGATTCACGATACAGACGAAGTTGATGATGACAGTTGGTTCGGATTACTGTTCTCATGGGTTCCACAATGGATGGCAGATGCATTCAAGTTCCTGGGAGCCCTGCTAGTGATGATATTGTTAGGATTTTGTGTTATCAAAATAATAATCTCTTAGTACCAGAAAACTGTGAAGAAAGCCATAGGGGTGAAGACCATGATTGATGTCAAGCCAGGATGGAAGCCCAAAACCTGACTGATGAAGAAATAAGAGAATTTGTGAAATCTAGCATTCTTGCACCTGAGTGAACAACATTTCTCTATCCCAGGAAGCATGGAAATTATGTGGGAAGATGGGTTTACTGCAGCCCAAATGGACAATGTCAACTGATGACATGGAATAAAGACGAACATGTAAATACAGCAGGAAGTCTGAAAGGAGTCAAATGTATGGACTCCAAAGAGACACTTCTTCAGACCATCATGTATAGACCCAGAAGATGAAGGAATGAACCCAGTCGACGAAGTAAAGATGAACAAAGAAGAACCGAGTAAAATGGATCCAAAAAAGGAGGTGAAAGTGGTCGATGAATCGCCCAGAGGGAGGAGTGTAGATGAGGTCCCAAATAAAGCCTGCACTCCAATCGTCCATTTTGAAGTTCCAGGAACATTCACACCGAGATATGTGGCGTATGATGAGCAAATAAACCAGCAGAGTGCCGCGGTAGGGCTCTGCCCAGTGCCTATTAGAAGAACAGCACCTATTGACGTACCAGTAAGAAGAAAACCATGGACAGTAAGGTACCCACTGAGAAAACCATATCAACAAATGAAACAAAATGAAGATCGTCTGTGTACAGTCCCTGAAGAAACCAAAAAGGCCTTAATAGAAGACGAATGGTGACGTCACGAGGGCCCGGACTGACTTGCAGATAGAAGAAATGCCAACCAGAGAATGATGCAAAGAGACGAAACGCCATGAATAAGGATATTGTGAACTTAAAGTAAAAGAACAATGTCAAAATGTAAGACGTTTAAACTGCAAGCTAAATTAAGATATTTGACCAGTTTACACCTGTAAATATGCTTGGAACCGCAGGAAACCTAAGAAAAGAGTGCAGCTTGCTATGCTTAGCAGAAGAATAGTGCCGGAGGCGCCATTGTACACAATCTACCTAGAACAAAGCACCTTAGTATAAGTATATTTCTACTTTGCACAAGAAGCAGAATCAACTGAGGTTACTAAAGGCTATACGAGAAAAGCTTCAGATTTAGCAAAAGCGAGAAGAGATGGCTGAAACAAAACTCAGCAGAGGCAACTTGTGCCAGGAGAGCCAAGGTCATACCAATAAAAGTTACGAACAGTAGCTACATTTAATTGAAACTAAGAACAGAATATCCTGCCTCTGAAAGGTTGAGATAAGAACCTGAAGGCGGGTGGTGGGTGAAATGAAAATCAAATACACAAATTGATGGAAGAAGAAGCAAATTCACAGTGTCTGAACCACGTGACCAGCCGGGCAGGACGAGTTCACATCTACACATGGCACAAAGCCAGATGAAGATATCAGAATTTTTCCAGACAGAAGACACAGTCTCGAGCCAACCACAGTGAAATAATTGACACATAGCTACTAAAGTAATGATTGATTGTAGCAATGACTGGAGGAAGGCCGGGTAACTAAGGGGCACCTCGCACCTGGCCGACCATTCTGCGTGCTGCTAAGCAAAGTAGAAAAGTATGCATGGGGTTGGTGCTAACCCAATCACAATGGACCAAATAATTTAGGGTCCTATAGTTAGTAGAACCAATGGGACATCATACTTTTAATGACGTCTGCAGTAGTCATTTTTGAAGGAAGTGCTTAGATGCCCACATGACAGTGTTTACTCAATCCCCTCACTCCGTTACCTTATACAGATATAGTACCTATAGTAAGGTTACCTTTTCCTAACCAATAGAATTGTATGTTAACTTTTGAGTGTTACACGTCAATGATGACGAGTTTTGAGTATAAATGTTACAACTTGTATGAAGTTTGTTGGAGTTGAAGTGAGAAGGAAGATCGCACCATTGCTGATATTCATAACTCCCTGTTTTTTGTACTTGTCATTAAACAGACTCCCTTTGCCAAACCGTTTGAGTTGTCCTTATTGATTGGTGTTGGAGTAATAAATATGCACCCCCATCCAGCTCACGGGTGCGGCTATCTTGTCTTAATGTGCTTCTGAGCAAACTCCAGCTCTATGGGCCGGTCGGGGGTTTCTGAGTACATAAGCAAATAGTGGTGGTTCCAGAAACAGTCTCCCCATCATGGGATCTAGGGTCAAAGTCAGGCTATTGACCAGAATTGAACACACCTGACAGCCCTTTCCCTTCACCACAGGGATAAAAGGTGGAGTACGAGAGCACAATACGAGCACGGCAGACCGCACCACAAGAGAGCTAACTCAGCACGGTAGTTCAAGAGGAGGAGAAAGGGTGCAAATCGAGAGGGTGACAAGGAGAGAATCAACCTCGCCTTTTCCAAGCCAGGCCAGTGAAACCTCCACGGAAGGAACCGTAAGACCGCAAACAATAGCCAGCGTGTGGTGCAGTAGATGTCAACGGTATACAGGGCCCTTCTCCACTGATAACCAAGCCGGGGAGAGACACTTGCCACTGTGGTACTGGCCTTGGCTCCATAGACAAGAAAGGCCAAGCCATTCATCACAGCCGGTGAGTCGAGGGGAGAGCTGATAAGAAACCAAACTATGTTGAACGAAAGTAGCAAACGGCTAATTGGGGAAAGTACAAAGTCTGAAAGGGTAAAACCAGCTACAGAGGAGTCAGGCACCACATGGGCGCTCACTCAGGAAACTCTGGATGTCTACCCTATTGTTGAAACTGACGTTACAAGAAGGCCTTGGGAAAAGGCGTAAAAAGGGTTGAAGTGGTCATACTGGGGTCTCGTAATATCCTCTGTACAGTTGAAAGTCTTTGACCAACAGATGATTGTGAAGCTAAGGGAATTGAATCCTGCATCGTAAGAACTGTTCAAGAAACTGTGGGATTGACAAAGTTGTCAAGAGTAAACACAACGGAGGGATGCCGATAGAGAGGGGGCAAAGCCAAAGATCCCAATGAATAGTGTGTTGACAAGAGTGAACCGGGCAGAGGGATGTCCACAGTAAACAAAGGTGAAAAGCCATCACCCAATCGGAAAAGGCCATAGTGAATCTGACGGAGGGAAGGCTAGCATTCAAGTAAGGTCTGAGCCCGGAAAAGGAGGATCCAGGGGTGAGAAGCCATCACCCCACCGACACGTGAGTGTAACCGAGAAATCTTTTGAATACAAGCCAGGGTGTACCCGACAGAGGGAGGCTGATATTCGAGAGGGGTCTGGGACCCGGAAGAGGGGGACCCAGGGGTGAAGAAATATCACCTCCAGTACAATCAGGAAAGAACTATTGTTTATTATTTTTGTACACCATCAGACCCTCGGAAGCAAGAAAGTTAACCACCGAAGATACTGATAGTGCAAGGACTTTTTGGTGGATCTGAGCCTGGAAAAGGGGGATTCAGGGGTGAGAAGGCATTACCCAACGCACAAGCAGAAAGGAACTTTGGTTTGTTCTTTTTCTGGAATACATCAGGTCCTCGGAGGCAAGAGCATTTTTATAGAAAAGAGACTTAACCACCAAAAGCTCGAGCGTATGCTGTGCTCAGGAGTACTGCCTTGTCCCATGCTCACAACGTGGGGAAGGGGGCACACGGCTACCGCATCCTGGCTTATTATTTGTGAACACGTCTTTCTTTAGTATGAACCTCATCCCACACTCTTTGTTTGTATTTAGCGTAAGGATTGGCAATAGGTATTTCTTAGTATAGGCTCTTTTATTTAGACAAGACACCACTAGGACTGCCTTATTATTTGATGGTTGTAGCTGGCTCCCATCTTAGATTTAGGTTTAAATTAGGCGTTTTTCCAAGCCGCATATACAGTTTGATGAACACCCTTGTACTGTGATCACTTGTGTCTGTCTTACTGTTGCCACCATGAGTTCCTTACATCCCCCACAACCCAGAGCTCAACATAACACCTTAATGTCCTAGGCTTTGACTCAATCTTTTTTAACAGAGTGATGTGTGGGGGGGGTTCACTTCCCTCAAGAGTGGGGCTTAATGCATCTATGATTTTCAGAACTCTCTCTTTCCCCCCCTTGCACTCCCCAGCCACACGTCCTCTCCCCACATCCCCCTCCCACCCAGCGACACTGTACGCCTTTACCAGGTGTGTCAACATCATTAGGTTTGTATTACACAATATCCAAAATTCTTGGCCTTTGTGGGCATAATGGAAGCCTATAGTCATATTCGAGGAAGGATAGGACCGAACCGCAATCTTATTTGAACATTAGGTGCTCCCTAACAATAGTATATGTGACCAGCTTCATAGGGTCAACATTCTTAATGACATTTTACATAAAACGAAGGTTGTTATAACATTCCAACAGCCAGAAAAAGGAAGAAAGAATGGAAACGCAAACAAACGGCCATACAGTGGCATACCTTATGGCATGGCATATATCGCTCAAGTTGCATCACTTCCCATCCATGTTCCATACCTCCCCGCTGATGTATGTCCACTCTTATAATATTCCCCATCTAGTGTGTACTTCAAAAAAAGCAACTGTGTCCAGTCTAATCCTGTTATGCCACTTGCATGTGGCCGAAACCCATCCGACACCACACAGATTTAACATTAAACCAAACCCCTTGCATGCTCTTAGCCTCAGTATCCCCCCCAGCTTCTGCCACCCTCCAAATGCTGCTAACACCCATCCCGATCCCAGCCCAATCCCATTACGTCATTGCACCTTCCTGCTGACCATCCTAGATCCCATCTTCTGTGGGTACAAAGTCTGTGTCAGCGTATTCAATGATGCCATTTCTTCACTCACCTCCCTCAGCATACAGAGCAGTGCCATATCACCGTCTCTGCCTCTGCCCACCGCTTCAGGTCCCCCACCATGCCTCAATTCTGGGTCCACCTGCTGTTGTCCATGCCACTGCTATCCTGCGCTTTGCCAAAACACATAGAAGGTCTTTCATCCAAGTGAAGCGGGCCTTCCCCCCGCTTACGGAGAAACATGCCCAATAAGCCCACCTCTGCAGTTCAACCATGCATGTCTATACCCCATCACACCACCTTACCCGCAACCTCATGCCAGAAAGTTCTAATCACTGGGCATGATCAAAACAGATGCAACATGCCCGCCCGTCCACTAGCACACCTAGGGCACCTCTGCTTACTATTTTCAGAGCTCTATGTGAGAGGTGCGTTATTCAATTAACCCCCCAGCACCGGCCTGTGAATGAAGCTTCCACAAGCCTTTTTCAAGAAGGAGTTTGAGTGGGGAGGGGTGGGTCACTCCATGGCTCTCTTACTCTGAGACTCTTTGTCCAACGCTTATTTTCTTAAACAGTGTAGCACCCGCGAAGGGTCCTGGTCGAGTTTGCGGCCCCTCTCAACCATTCACATCACACTTGAATGCGTTTATGGTGAGCAGAGCCCAATCAGTGGTGAAGAACAAAATCTGGGGCCTCCCTCCAAACCCTGCTGAGCCCCGCACCCCAAGCTCTTTAACAAAGCATAGGGCATGCCACACCCCAGGCCGGCCCGGACCACCATGTGTGTGCGATGTCCACAATGATTATGCCGCTGCAGGGGCATGCACTACTCCAAGTGAAAGAAGTAAATATATTTTTTATTCAAAGCTTAAATGTTTCACCTAGCGTACAAAGAAGGGGCTGGTGCCTGGTCCCAAAATATTGGGTATTCTTCCCTCTCCCATGAGAAAATGTTTAGAATAAGGGGTTAAAATGGTGCATTACACAGCACACTTTCTGGGAAAATTTGGTTAGAAGGCCAGACAGTTTTCAATTGGTTTTGTAGGGTGTAGGGTAACTCGTGGAGAGAAAGTACAATAGATGCAAGTCACCACAAGCGCATTTCCCAATGTATTGTCATGCCGTCTCTTCAATATATGCCAGTATAAAAAAAAACATTTTCATGCTGGCTGTGTCCATACATTTCCATGCTGGCTCCACCAATATGTGCTAGTATTTCCATATAAGAACATACTCATGTTTGCTTTGAGATTTATTTTATAGTATCATTACTGGCACAAGGCACAAAGCTGGCTCTCTCAATATATGCCAGTACTCCTATATAAGAAAATACTCCCGCTGATTTGGCCATTAAAATTGACATGTCACAATAAGAAAACCTGTCCAAACTGGTTCCAATGTGAGACAGCCTAGACCCATAAAAACACTTATCATCCTTGCTTACTCAGAGATGCTCAGTTAATAAAAAGACATGCTACAGTAAGAAATATACAGGCTGCTAAACCAAAACATCAGTGTAGCGAGGTAACACTACTGATCATGCTTGCTTTATCAAAGATGACGAGTAATAAATGTCATGCCACAGTAAGCAGTGGCTAGACTGGCTGTACCAAAATGCCAGTCTATCCAGGTAATGACACACATGAACTTGCCTTTGCCCGAAAATACAAGTAAAACATGCAAAGTCAATAAAGGATGTGTCAGAAATGCTTTAGTGATCCCCCGTCTCCCAGGGCCGTACACACACAGAGCCATGCAGGCATCCCCTTTCACTCACCCATGCATCTTGTCTCACATTCATTCACATTGCTTTCACCACACAGGCATGCACCGCCCCACCCAGAACATTCACACACACCCACCAGTCACTGACCCATATAACTTCTCTCACATACACTTAAACTGGCACCCACCCACACGCCATGAATATTTACACACACACATACAAACACACACTCACATTCCTACTCACTCACCAACCGTTCACTCACCCATAAGCCTCTCACGTCCAGTGCATTCACCACACGGGATTGCTCCCACCCACCCAGAACATTCAAGCACGCACTATCACATTCCTACTCCTTCATCCACCACTCAATGACCCATACCCCTTCTCTTGCATCCATTCACACTACATTTTTCACACAGACACGTA
The DNA here is from genome assembly GCF_040938575.1 of Ambystoma mexicanum. Classification (NCBI taxonomy): domain Eukaryota; kingdom Metazoa; phylum Chordata; class Amphibia; order Caudata; family Ambystomatidae; genus Ambystoma; species Ambystoma mexicanum. The sequence continues at coordinate 963,757,767 of NC_090928.1, read as the reverse complement.
CACATCCAGAACATTGAAACACACTATCACATTCATACTCATTCACCCACCAGTCACTCACTCATAGTGACCCATAGCACATACATACATCTCACACGCATTTCACACATGCAAAATACACAAACTTTTTTTAAAGCCTTCTTACCTGTTTTTCTAGTTTTGGTCCGTCACTCCAGGCAACCCTCGGCTCCTCTGTGCTGCTCACAACAGGTTCCCGTATATGAGCCACGAGGAAGCCGGAGGAGAAGGGGTTGGAGCTGAAAGTGGCATGTGACACGTGCCACAAAGTTCATGATCAGCTCCAACACCTACTGAGTGCTTCCTTCTCGCGCTGCAAACCCAGACTTGACTTCACTCTTACGGGTGAAGACTGCGACGGGGCCTTCCCAGTCCAGGTATAGTGGGGCCCCAGCTACTCAAGGAGATACCGTTAAAAAAAGAAAGGGAAACAAATCTTTGATTTTTTTAACAGGGTTAGCAGCCCTATAGATAAGGAGTGTATTGGCCACTTTCACTCCCTAAAAATAGGCAAATACTCCCAAAAAATAGAAATAGGGAGTAAAACTACTCCCAACAACAAATAGAAACAGACACGTAGGACCCATTGCCCCTGCTTTCACTCATACAGCTCCATGGATATGTATAGACCAGCAGTGCCTGTAGCACCGCAGGAAGAAACTGCTATTATAACTGCCGGATCAGAAGAAGTAGACATGTATCTTTTAATGTGTATGTATAACTAGCTGCAAAGGAATCATTATTACAAAAACATTTGAATTTTGCACTTAAAACATATTTTTACTCGCTTTTAAAATACTTCCATTGTAATTGCATATTTATAAGGTGCTTAATACCCAGAGGTTTCTAAGCGCGGACCCGGGGATCATACCTGTGTTGTCCGTGTCGTCTTGCCTCCTCAAGAGACAATGGGAACTGGACTTACATTTTTACTCTCTAAAATATCATGTTACTCCCAACTTTAAAAAATCAGGAGTAAAATACGCCCACTTGGAAATCTTATCTGGAGCACTGAAGGTTAGCAAGGGTGATTGCAGGGGGAGCAAAGGGGAATACATGGGTCGTGGCTGCAACCCCCAAATGACATCCCTGGGGACAAAATCATACTCATTGGCAAAGTGATGAAAACCCGGGATTCTGAGTTTTGTGCCAATATCGCATTTGCAAACCTTTGAGAGTATAGTTAAAAAGTTTGAAAATGAGGAACATGAGGTGAAAACACCCTTAGCGAGATTATCACATTCATAACTTTGATTTTATGGAGTATAGAAAACTATCATGGAGCTATGTGGACTATAACAAAATACAAAAAAATAAAGATCGAGCACATTTTCAACACATTTTTTTGTATTGAGCAGGTTAAAATCCAGAAGTACAATCTTAGAGCCAAGAGAACAGAAGCACGTACAGGCAGAAACGCAATATACAAGTCCAGTTCAGAGGCACATCTTGCAGTTGCAAGTAGTACTGATATCTGAAGACGTTGGCACAAGAGGGTACCCTCCACCAAGGAAACAAACAATCAAACCAACACCATTTCCAAAGAGTAGGAAGAAGAGGTCACAATAGAAATAACAACAGTCATCTTTTTTAAGAAAACTGATTAAACCTTGAAAAACAAATGAGAAGGCAGTCGTAGAAATAAGCATAGGATTTATGGGTATCAACCAGCAGAATCGCTTTCACGAAAAATATGGAAGTCATATGAATTCCATCCAAGTAACAAGTATCAATGCAAAGTAATTCTATGGAATCAGTTTTATTTGATCAAATGCAGAGGGTAAACAGAAATTACAGTTCCACAATTTAAGCAGAAAGGGAACCAAGCCACACATAGTCACTCTCTGATAATGTGACTATAGTTATGAAATCAAAACTAACAGAGCTACATAAGAAATACATAGGAACCAGGCACAACACTCTGGGCTCGATTCTGAGGTGCAGGGAAAAACAGAAAAGTATTCTTCCCTGATGGAATAACACTTTTCCTAAAAGCACCATATTTTTTCAAAAAGGGTGTGGCGGCCTGGCATCAAAGCCTTGACTTTTACAAGTGCATGAGTTACGGTGTGACTACAGTACTATCAACAAGCGGGAATGCAGGGCAGGCACTCCGAGGGGATTCTCAAAAAACCTTGGTTTTGCATGTATAAAAGGCGGCACCTCAAGTGTGGCTAACATCTACTGCACACCTTTTCAAATATAATGAAGGCATTTCTAAGTCTGTAGCAGCCCTTTTCTTATTTACCGAAGATAAACTTTCTTAAATAAGAAAAGCATCAGACTTTTTAGAAATGTAACTGGTGCACACGCTGGTGCTATAAAGAGATATTTTATCAGCTTTTACAGCTGGAGAGCAGAACATCTTCCCTTCAATCTTTCCACACACATCAGAATGGTGGTGCTGAAAACTGCCGAAGAGAATGTGGCCTTTTTACACTAATTTTATCACGAGCTCAGAATCAGGCCCTCTGTCACTCTTTCTCGGTGCAGATTGAAGAGTTTGAAGCTGGGTGGTTATATCGTTGCCAGGAAAGATGTTTCTCTTCACTGCTTCCTCCCGTAAACATTTACAGAACACCCTTTCTTATTGATCTGTTTTGCTTGCTGAACTGACATTTTGGAGGCAGGTAAAGTCTTCTGCTTTAGTTCCCTTGCTTTGTACTAATTATAAGGGGAAACTAACCGGTCCTTAAGACTACCAGTACGCATTACTGCCACTCTATCTCTATTTAAATCCAACTTCCTAGTTCTCCTTTCAGAAAAATAACTTGCATAGCATTCTATGCCACCACATCTCCCTGTTCTCTTCCTCCCTACCTCTCTACGAAAACCCCACAGCAATTATCCCTCACCCTTTCATCCTAAAACTTGGCACTTTTCTACACTATCCCGTCACCCTGGTTAATGTTTGTACCTCCCCTGCATCATCTGGTTTTATATCCAAATTTTCTCATCCATTGTTAAGGACACTGGTTCTGTCTGTAAATCAATGTTAAAACGTTTTGTAACCATTTTTGTGCAAAAGGACACTGTTGTTCCTGTAATTTGCAAAATTGCATTAAATACAATAAATACTGGCAGACTAGGCTCCTCCCCCTGACCCCTTGGTGGATTTCTTATATTTTTTATTCTGCACACATCACCTTCAAGTGAAGTGAGGTTAGGATACTTTGTATACTTATAACTTTTTCTTTTCATGGTTTTTGGTTACAAATGTAATATGTCCAGGATGGGCTGGTGGCAGTGAATATGTTTTTACTGTATTTTTGACTTTTACATGTGCACTTTTGCATTTTACTGCATAATGCCATAAAGAGTACTTTCCTGTAACTGATGTTCTCCAGCTTTGGTATCTTTCACAGATTCACATTCTCTTTGAATATTCCCCGTCATCAGGCTAGGTATCCTCTGTAACATCAAGGAAGTTTACATTTAAATTGGAAACTGCAGTCACTTTAGTGCTCCCTTATGAGTCCTTTTGGTCCTATTGCGTCATAGCCAATAGGCAGAGTGTCCCTTAGCTCCACCCACAGAGGCATCTTCACATTGAGCATATAGCACATGAAAGTAGCAATATGAGACAAAAAGATCCAACGAGGGGTAGGAGTGTTAGATGTGATTCTATGAAAGATACCAATGATGAAGAACAGAAGTTAGTAGTAAGTAACGTATTCCTTCGCCAGCATTGGATTTTTCATAAATTCACCCTTTAAACCAAAGTCTGGTTTTACTCCTACAGCCCAAATGATCTCTAATGAAACGGTTACTTTTGAAAGTGCTGTTCTAAGAGATTTCAACTCCATCTTTTCATCTCCTTTGGAGTTTAAACACCAAGGAACATATCATTTCTCCAAGAAAGAATGGCAATGTCTCCATAACCTTAAGGAAGATACTTCCATAATTATTAAACAGGCCGGTAAGGGTGGGGGTGTGGTGGTTTGCGACACAGAATATTATGATACTGAAGTAATGAGACAGTTGGACAACTCTTCTGTCTACTTAAAACTTAGAGGTGACCCCACCATACTATCAGGAAGACAATCTTAGCCCTAGCCTCACGGGCACGCAACATCGATATATTGAGTGAGAAGGAGTTCAGTTTCAGTTCCTTACTATCAAAGGGAGCAGGACCCCACTTTTTTACATCCTTCCCAAAGTGCATAAAAACAGTCAAAATCCTCCCGGCAGGCCATTGTATCCTTATGTGGTTTGATCCTGGAACCATTGGGAAACTTCTTTTTAAAACCCTTGCCGGCCTCCACTGCCACCTACTTGGCCGATACTACAGATGCGATTCTACATCTGGAGGGATTGCCATTCGATTCTGCAACCCATTTATTGATAACACTAGATGTAGAGTCGCTCTATTCAAATATTCCACAGCTGGAGTCTTTACCAATAATGAATACTTTCTTAGACTCCAGAAGTGATCCCCAAATGGTCCCCAGCGAGTTTCTTATTGAACTTTTGGAAATAGCTTTGACCAAAAATTATTTCCGGTTCAAAGAATCCTTTTTTTTGCAAACCAAGGGTACCGCCATGGGAGCAGCTTTCACCCCAAATAATGCCATTCTCTTCATGTAGGCATTCGAAAAGGCTTCCATTTTGACCAACTCTAATCCCTTCTACCAGTCCATAATATTTTACAAAAGGTACATAGATGATATTATTATCATCTGGGACAAAACCAAAGGGGATCATGTTCAGTTTCTGACATGGATCAACACCCTTAATGAACATTTGCAGATCACGATGTCCATTGACAACAGCTCAATACCTTTTTTGGACCTTTTGGTGAAGGAGAAAAATTGATTAATTGCTGTGGACCTCTATCGAAAAGCCACGGACAGGAATACGAAACTTCATTTTGACAGTTCTCACCCTCACTCACTACAGACCAGTATTCCTTATGGTCAGTTTCTGAGGGCAAGGCGCAATTGCACTGATCAACATGATTTCTCTACACAAGAAGACATTATAGAAGATCGTCTGCAGATTATGGGGTACCCTACTCATGTATTTAGACAATCACGGAAAAGAGAGTGCCATCAACATCGGGATATTTTGTTATCAAAAAAATTCCTGGGAAAGTCGATCTAACACACGGCTGGTATGCGCAATGACATTCAGCACTGATCACCCGGCTATCAAAAAGGCCATAAGCAAACATTAGCCTTTGCTGCAATTGAATGACTCGAATTTAGACCTTCCTATGTATGCCCTTAAAAAAGGCAAGAACCTAAAAAACTGGCTATCCAAGGCGGACAGAGCCCAAGTCAAACAAAGACCCAAGACTATTTCTGAAATTTCGGGCATGAATAGAATTTGTGGCCATTTTTCTTGTGGTTATTGTTACCAATGTGCATCTACCTTGGTAGGTAACACAGTGATGATCATCAACAAACTGTGGCATTTTAAAGACCACACGACTTGTAATTCTAAGAATGTTATATATTCTGTTACCTGCCCCTGCAATAAGACATACGTAGGTAAAACATCTAGGCCGGCAAACTTAGAATAACTGAACACAAGTCAAAGATAAGGATCAAAAACGTTTCATCACCTTTAGTTTCCCATTTTCTTGAAAATAATCACAACTGCAATGAACTTGATTGGTGTGTTTTGGAACTAGTTAAAGGGGTAGATACAAACTCTACTGCCTCCAGACTCTCCACCCGTGAGCAATGGTGGATTTATAACACACAGAGCTTCCTAGTTGGACTAAACCTCCAAGAAGAGTGGATCCTGGGATTGTGACTATTTCTATGAGTGGAGCCCTGGTCCGCATATGGTGGCTAAGTACCTTACAATTTATTGATTGTAACCCCGAAAGGAACAGATGTATGAAGCTACTGTGCTCAAAAATCCATCTAGAGCACTTGAATCTCTCTGTGCACCTCTATGTGGTACACTATCACGGACCATAGAGTGTCGTTTGCATTTAATAAGTGGTCTACGACAATCACTTTTGCAAGGGACAGGTTTAGATATCTCTTATGACTAATTTCGTTTTTTGGAAATTGAGTCATTCAAAGATAGGCCAGCTAGCACGTTATAATGTGCTATACTGGGAGAGTAAGGACCTTGATTAGCACTCTTCAACATAGGTTGCATGTCATAAGCAATTGGCGGCACCCCATAGTGACATCCTAGAGTAAGAAATAGTAGCTCAGAACGCGTTTGTGAGAAGAGTCGGCCCCTGCAAATACCGCAGTAAGCAAACATAAGTTTTTGTTTGTATATGCCCGCACACGTTATGCACAGCCGCTCGGGAGTTGAGCAATAGTCCCTACAGGAAACTGCCAACTCTTGGATTGAAATACTCTTTACAACCGTCAGCTACGGTTTGAAGGGAATACGAGATCTTCTTCAACCCCTGATGATTCTAAGACTGAGAAAATGCGTGTATTTAAAAAAAAAAAACAGTTAAAACATTTACCCTTTGAAATGAATATGGCTGAATTAGCTACACTGTACACCCACAGGTGTGACATGCTCTAGTTTCGAATTGCTAGCCCCAGCTTTTTAAGGGGGGTCTTTTGCAAAAAGATTAACTTTTTGCTCTATAACAGATACATGTGCTCATTACGGTCACTGATTCAAGATGCTTTTGGCCTGTTCTTTTTGGCATTAAGGTCCGCAAATTCAACGCGGCATGATGACACTCCCAGAGTATTTCAGGAGGACTAAACCTTCCCTTTGAGGATATATTCTTTTAAGATGTTCCCCTGTGAGCCAGCACTGGGAGGCTGCATTTGAGTATCCTACAATTGGTGAGTTTTTGAATACTTTCAACTTAAATTCATGGCCATTTTTAGAGTACAACTGGCCTGCTCACTTTGCAATTGGCATTTAGGGAATTTCTCTTCCCAATTGTAAACACGTCCTTTTCTTATGTCTCCACAGACCTACCACGCTGGAGTCTGTATAGCTTTTGGCTGTTATGTTAATGGAAGCAATCGTACAACATTTAATCAAGCCATTTACGGTTGACAATATGGTAATAATTATGATTACTCTCCCTTTCCACACGTATGCCCCGGTACACTATTGTGACCGGAGCAAGCTTGACTGTGTAGTTTCTCTTTGGACACAATTCTAATGCAGCTATTTGTGTTTTTTTTGTTTCGTTTTTCTCCCTTTATCTTACAGGGCTGACAACTTCGGCTTGCCCCATATTTATCTTAACGTTTTGGTGTGTAATTTTAACTCACTTGTATGACTGGTCTAATACACAAGGGATAGTATTGTCCAGATGAAGACGGTATCAACTGGAGCCAGTTAGAAGAACTTTCTCGTCTAAACTACAGTTAGTATGTAACATATTGCTAGGTTGACATTCTGTTATTATAGTAAATTAAGTGGTCCCTGGGTGAGACATACAGTACTCCCTTGCCATCGCACTCTTCTCTCCTGTCCAAATTGTACTGTTAGCATATTTGCCTGAATGACTCATCCATACAGTTTGAATCAACTTATTACCTTGGTATTTCTATAACTCTAAACTGTTTCTTTCTGTAAGAATTGTTTGAATGGCACCAATGCAAAATGTAGATTAGTGTTCCACGAACACACTTGTGAATATCAGTTCTCCCAGCCCATGTGATCCCCTTCACTTGAGCTCGGCGCCCTGTTTTCCCAACTGGTTTCGTGGTACGTCGACCCCTTACTTAGGTTCTTTTTAAGGCTCTAATAGTATATTGAGCCGTTATGTTTTCCGCTATACATTGTATAGATCAAGCAGACTTTATGGGCCACTTTTAAAGCAGGTTTATTTTGCATCTATAACCACTTCAGTATATTGGACAGTTTGTAGCATGTATTACGAGCTACCTTAAAGGTAGCAGGTTGTTTTGTATACACAGTATTTTACTGAGTAAGACCCAATATGCATTATCAGTAATAATAGATTTAATATGTCTTTTATCAATACTTATGAACTAAAATTATGTATTTTTTTCAAATGCTGTGTATGATTTGGGTCTAATACAGCTCTTCCTCTGTGGGTAGCATGGTGGGCAGTCAAGTATTAACGTGCTAATTTAAGGCTTATTTCGCCTGACAGGACCACTGTTGTACAAATGTTACTTGACCCTCCCCTCCTGTCAGTGCCGTAGGGGATACCCATTTTTGTATTTGAGATAAAGACAAGCTGGTGACAGCAATTATATATATTTTTATTTTTTTATTTTTATTTAATCAAAATTAGATTTTTACAAGAGAAGAAGAAAACTTTCTTTGTTATCAACTGAAGAGAAAGGAAAAAAAAGTCTACCGTTTCCTGTGTACACTGGTGCGCTCATACCGCTGGTTGATTGAGGGTTTCGATTGCTGAATTTTTTTGCAGAATTTTCTCCAAAGCAATGTCTATTAGCTTGGAAGCCGCTATTAGCCATCTAGTTTTGGCTCCCGTGATCAAACGATTCCACCAGACATTGTTGTCGATGACATATGATGATTTGAACATAGGGCCGAGAAAGGCCTCTCTTTTGAGGTCAATTGAAGGGCAAGCCATCAAAAGATGTTTGATTGTTTCTGTGGATTGAGGATCTCCACAGAGTCTGCAGGATTTTTCTTTTGATGTGGCCCGAATTGCCAGGACTTCTTGAGTCGGTAGAAGATTTAAACGGGCTTTGAGTAGAGTTCTCATGAGGCGCTTAGTCGGATATTTCAGACAGTATTCCATTGGTTGCTTTAATTTGTTGTAAATTGGTGGCAGGTGGGTTAGTAACTTGTTCGTAGTTGAGTTGTCGTTTGTTTTTATCCAATCCAGCCATTCCATTTTAGATTTTATTCTCATGGGATTCTGAATTAGTTCCTCTTCTGAGCAGGCTATTTCTTGCAGCGTAAGCTTTTGTTTCTCAGCCCAATTGGTAAGGGATTTGTTTGTTCCCTTCGATATTTCTTTAGAAATCATTTTATATATTTCCAAGCTGTCTTTGTTCCGCAGTTTCCTGTAGAGCTGAATCGTGCTCTGCGCAACTACAGCCTCCAGGGAGAGTAGGCCAAGTTTGCGCCTTATAGGAGCCACTGCTGTCGATTTGGGTAAGTCTAGAGTTGTTCTCCAGATGAAACCTTCTAGCTTTGCCCATAGGGTCATAGGAATGGAAAGATTTGCGTCCATGCCGTATGTCAAGGCTGGAATTATTTTGGACTTATAAAATTGGATTGCAGGGAGAAGACTGAATTTACCATATTTTCTGTCCACTGCGCGTAGTTTTGCTGTTAAGTTTTTAGTTTTACACCACAGGATCTTCTGCATGCTAAGAGATTTTTTCGAACTGTCGATGGTTACTCCCAAATATTTGAATGAGGGTACTATTTCGATTTTTGATTGGTTCAAAAACCACTTCAGCAATTATATTTTAATAATTTAAGTTTAGTAGCCATATGTTTGCAGCGTATTGCTACTTAATATGACTAGTGCCCTAAAATAGCCAAACCATGAGACCTTTGCTTGTTCTTTAACCATAATGTTGTTTGGCCTTCTTCCTGTCTTGCCAGGTCAGGAAGACCCATATAAGATTATGCACCTGTCCGGGAAAGCGGCAGCTTATGTGGGCTAGTGATGGTCTTTGTGTGTGTGGCTCAGGGAGGGGGTGTGACTGTCTGGTCCCATTCCACATTCCTGGAGCCAGAGAGTCTAGGTGTGGACAACTACTGACTGTTTGAATGGTGCAGATCCTTACCATTGGTGGGCTTGGAGTTGCTTCCAGGCTGAATTGTGGATAAGAAGAGGACTTCTGCAGCCGTTACTGGAGATCAGCATTGGTGCCAAGAATCCCTTGTAGAAGAATAGCTGACTGAAGATCAGAAGAAGAATCCTAAAGAGGCCCAGCATCCCTTTCTCCTGCCTGAAGCCCTGTTGACTACGATCTGTGATGGCTCTGTGCAGTGCTTCAACCCCTGGACTGGTGGGGCCAACCAGTCTCGACGTTTGAGGATCCAGCCGTCCTGAGCCTTCGGAAGTGTCCTTGGACCAACCAGTGGACTGACCAGCTCTCCAGTGGACTACCTTGCTAGCATGGTCACTGATCCGCATTTGCAGCCAGAACTTTAGTGGTCGCCAACTTGTGATATAGGTCGCCTTCCTACCGAATGGCAGCCTCCCAGCTTCAAGGGATCATGTCCTGGAAGGACTTCTACAATCACAACTGGAAGGACGCCTGCTGTCGTCTGTGTGCAGTGGCCGTTGCTGGAACTTGCCTTCCCCCATCCTGTGACGTGGCCTCAAGAGTTCTGCATCGCTGCATTCTGCCTTTCTCCATCACCAAGGGTCACACTCTTCTCCTGGATCTGACCGAAGGCTCCTTCCACCCGCAGTTCTTGGGCACCTCTCACCAGAACCAACGGCAAAGAATCCAACCTACAACAACCCCCAGTCAGCCCATCCAGTCACCTGGGAAAATCTGAGCCAAGGGGGTAAGTAAACGCAAAGCACTGGTCTCCCCCTGTTCTCCACAGGATAACATTGAGAACAAGTATTTTTGTATTCTTCTAATTCCACTGCTTTTAGGTTGTCGAACCTCGGTAGTAAAACCTGAAAGATAAGAACACATTTTACTTAGCCAGTAACTTTGTTGAATCTCTTATTTTGAACAATTACCAACAAAAGAAGCTTACCTGCTACAGATCCATTCTGGGGACAAGCATTGTGACTTTTGGGCACAAGGCCCCACTCTTCTTAGGGATTGGACTGCGGAAGCTAGGGAATATCACTTGCGACTTGGTTCCATCTTACTGCATCACTTTACTTATCACCTTTATTGATTGAAGTAATTGAATGCATTTTAAGAACGCATGGTGACTGTATATATATATGTTTATTATTGAGTGTTGCGTGATTTTATCACCTGCTTGTTTAATTTTTGAGTGTGTGTTTAAAGCCTAAAATAAATACTGTATTTGAATACATTCCTCTCTACATTGAATTATTGTGGGCTTCACTGTGTGCACTCACTGTGAACCCCTGACCCCACTCACACTCTTCTGAGAATAGCATTGACTGCACTCCATTGCTACCTTGATTGGATTTTGGCTAACCTCTCAGCTTTCCCCTGTTCACTATAACTAGGGCGGCCTCCTAAAATCTGTCCACCAGCCAGATTCAAGAAATCCACCTTAACAGCGAGGCTAAGAAGACAGGCAGGATGAAGGACTCATTAAGATGCAAAGACGAAGGCACCGTGGGTATGAAAGTAGGATTTGTCCGTAACACGACTTGGATTTGTGGAGGAGTTTCCACTTGTGACAGTAGCACAGCTCCCTGCTCACGGAATCAGCAATCGAGTTGTGGATGCCAGGTGATGAAAGGGGGACAGGAACATACCATAAGAAGGACCTACTTGCAGAGTGACTGAGCTTCCGCAGAGAGGAGAGATGATCAGGTGCCACCTTGTTTTCATATGTGAAACATGGGGGTGGTGTTGTAGTCAGTGAACACCTGAACCACCTTTCCATGGAGATGGAGGCAAAAGAATTTCAGAGCTGTGATGACGAATTCCAGGGTATTGTCACATCTTCCATGGGGAGGCACCTTTCCATGAGGCCAGGGAGGTGAGGCTGCTACCTGATAGACTCCCTGAGGGTGGTACTCAGGGGATGGATCTCATAGGAGGGGAAATCCTTAATGGGATTGGTGTCACTGGCCCTGGGAGAACACAGTATTCATCCAGCAATTTAGAGTTCCCACCTTCCTTAACCCCTACTGAAGTCCCTTTGGTCCCCCAGACCACTTTCCGTAATGGTTTAGTAGAGGACATCTTTAAAAACACTGGGATGAGGAAAAGGGAGACTCATCCAAGCCTGATGCAAAACATCACTGTGATGAGGTAAAAGCAAGGAGGTGAAGGTCCACCATGGAACCAACCCATGTGGTGCAGCTGCCCAAAGGCAAAGCTAATGATAAAAAGGGAAGAGGAACTTACTTGGTTGTCGAGCAACCATCCCTGGAGGAGCGGTGGGAGCGAAGAAGCAAAGCTCCAACCCCAGGAGAGACCGGGGGGCCGCCCAGAGAGTACCCAAAGCTAGGGAAAGGGTCAGGCCGGTCAATGGGGCTGTGAGGGAGCTCATGAAAACATAACGAAAAGCCAGAGGAGGTGAGAAAGAGAATATACAATAAAATACAAACTTTATAAATCCAATAAGAACATCCCGAAGAGCAGAAGGGGTTGAGAAAGAGAAGATAAAATATAATATACACTTTGCAAACTTCATGAAAACACCCCTAAGATTACAAGGGGATGAAAAGGGAAGCAGTCAAATATATACAAACTTTATAAATGCAATAAGAACATCCTGAGCAGCACAAGGGGGTGAGAGACTATACAATATAATTCGAACAGTGTGAAGCAGAAACATCTCACGAGGGACACAAGGAAATAAGAAAAGAGGCAAACAAACAGATACAACCATTGAGAGTACACCTAGAGGGGACAATACCTGGCCGGGGAGTATGCAAGGTTTGTCCAATTAGACACAGGTAACGAAGGGACAAGGATTCCACCAAGTCAAAGGAACAGAGTCTCGGACCCAGAGGAGAAGGGCAAAGCCCACCAGTGGAATACATAAGAGTCAAGGACCCACCTAAATACAGGAATAATTATAACCACTGGGCTGAAGCCCAAAACACTAGGATCTCTGAAGTTGAACATTGTGGAAATCAAGTCTGGCAGGTGAATAAACCAGACTTGATGCACTGCTGGAAAAGTCTACGGTGAGGTCTGGCAGGTTACTGAACCAGATCTGAGAAGGAGACTGGAAAAGAACATTGCTTGTGTGCTACAAACTGGGGAGAGGAATTCCCCAGAGGATTTGGTAAAGAAAGTTATTGTGAAAACAAGTGGAGCGAGAAACCAGAAAGAGGTTCCCTCCAGGAGAATGGGGAACTGCTTTATCTTTAAGTTGGATGAACAGTGAACATTGAACTGTATGCATTCTTTTGCAGAATAAGTGCACTTTGGTGTCAACATCCAGAATGGGAGAGGTCTACTTCTAGAATTAAGAAGACACCCATTTTCCTTTGGTTTAGATTGAAAGTGTAAGGAACGGAAATAGGTTTAAGACACAGGAGAGTGGACATTTTTGTTTGACGGATACTCTGAACCTGTCCATTATATTGTTTTTTTGAGGCAGGGTAACCCCTTATAATAGGCAGGGACAGTTAGGCCTTTCCCGAACACTTTTTCCATTCCTTAAGATAAATTCAAATTTATAACCCAAAGCAAACATGCCACCTGTGTCTCGTCTATCTGCTTCTGCACCCCCAAAGAGCCCAAAGCACAGCCCTCAGTTTGAGAATGCTGATGTGCAGCTACTTGCTGTATGTAAACCACAGGCCACTGGCATGATGTTCGCTGGTATGTGCTGCCAAGCCTTCCAAGTGTCAGCGGTGACCAATGTTCCCTCTAAGCTGTACGCATGTGCGCTTGCCCAGCTTCCTACTGGGTGCCGCTCAGAAGAATGTTAGCAGCGCACACAGACAATTCGCACCTATTCTAAAAGTGTTAATAAGGCACAAGCCACAACAAGTACATCATATTTACGTTCTCTCAAAATAAAGGTACATTATATTATTGTAGATATCCTGATTTAGCATATTTATATTTCCCTACTTTGCAAGCTTGATCTTGAAAACCTAAAAATAGAATACACCCACAATTAGGTTAAAAATGAATATGAAAAAGTGGCTCCAAGAACAGAACATATAACTAAGATATGCCTGCACACATGAATCAAATTATCTTTCGTCCCCACCTGGGACTCCTATACTTCACTCTACCACACTTCTACCATATGACTCAACCTCTTTCCGAGCCCACTTTCAGATATTACCAGACAACCTTGACTCTGCATATTTACGCTCTGAAAATGGTTACCAGACTTAAATACAAGTCTTGTTTTACATTTGTTATAATAATATGAACGATGTTCAAGCACTAGAATTAAAGCATTACCCACACTACCACATCCTCCTGGCCCAATCGTGGGCAATTTGGATCATGTGTTTCAGGAATGTTCTCACCCTCCTAATCACTTGAGGAATGACGGGGACTGGAGGAAACGCATACAGGACTGGAAATTCCCATTCCACCACGAACACGTCCCCTAGAACTCCACTTGGGGAAAATTCCCTGGAGCAGTACAGATAACACTTCCGGTTGGCATAGGTTGCAAACAGATCCACTTGCGGGGTTCCCCAAAGGGTGAGGAGCTCTTGAAGGACTTCCTGAGCTAGCTTCCGCCGATGTGTTCTCCTCTCCGGTTAGGTGAACTGCCGACAGGGAGATTCCTTCTTGAATTGCCCAGAACCAGAGCTGCATTGCCTCTCTGCACAGTGGTAGTGACCCTACACCTCCTCTCTTGTTGAGGTAGTACATGGCCACTGTGTTGTCCGTCATTATCAGGACAATCTCTCCCCGTACAGAGGGCAGAAAGGCTTTCAGTGCTAGTCTGATTGCCCTCAGCTCCAAAAGACTGATATGTAGTTTGGACTCCGATGGACACCAACAACCACTGACTGTGAGATGGTTGGTATGTGCTCCCCACCCTGTAAGTGAGACGTCCGTTACTACTGTTATCTCTGGCCATGGTTATCAAAAGTGTTCTCCTTTCAGAATATTGTCCACGCAGGCCCATCACAGAAGATCCTGTGCAACCCTGCTTGGAACCTGAAGTAGGTCTGACATCTTTCCTGAGAACTGGGACCACTGAGTTCTTAAAGATTCAAGGGATCTCATTCTCAGGGTGGCTTCTGGCACCAGAAAAATGCAGGATGCCATAAGGCCGAGCAACCTCAAAAAAAAATCTAAGGCCGGAAATTTGGTAACCAACTATAGAATGTCTTGAGCCCTCACCTCGGGTGGTAAGCTCTTTCCCAAGGAAGTATACTGTACAGCTCTGATGAACTGGAGTTTTTGAGAATGTGTCATATGGGATTTCTTTTAATTGAGGGAGAAGCCTAGAGTGGCAGGTGACGTTGAGATTACCCACAGCTTGTTCGGGAGAACGCGCCCTGATCAGCCAATCGTCCAGGTAGGGGTAGATGTGAATCCCCCCTCTCCTGAAACTCGCTGTCACCAGTGCAATCAGTTTGGTGAAAACCCATGGGGCGGAGGTCAGCCCGAATGGCAGAACACAAAATTGATTATGTGAAATACCCACATGCGAACCTCAGGTATTATCTGTGCTTGAGAAGTATCGGCACATGAAAATAAGCATCCTGAAGGTCCAATGACACCAACCAATCCTGGAGTTGGAGGGCCTGAAAGATCTGAAAAAGTGTGACCATCTTGAACTTGTCCTTCCTGAGGAACTTGTTCAAGTATCTGAAGTCCAAGATGGGCCTCAGTCCTCCATCCTTCTTGGGTATTAGGAAATAAGGAGAATATCATCCCTTGTTCCTCTCCGGCACAGGCACTGGTTCTATAGCGCCTTTCTCTAGCAGGGTTAAAATCTCCTGCACAAGGAGCGGATCTGAAATCCTCAAAGAGTGGTTCCCGGTGGATTGTTCTGAGGTATCCTTATAAAAGGAAGGCAGTAACCGTGGGCTATGGTTTCTAGAGCCCAAGTATCTAATGTCGCGTCACTCTTCTAGATGCCGAGACAGCTTGCCCCCTACTGGACAAACTGTAAAAGACTTCAGAGAGGTTTTGAGGCGGCTGATGCAGCGGCAGATGTTAAGGAAGTCGCTGCTTGAGCTGGCTTTGCACCCCTTCCTCGTCCACAACGAGGAAATCTTCTTTGGCCCCTTTGACTGGCCATTCTTCTAGCCCTTCCAACTAAGGAGTAGTAGCGAAAAGATCTGCTCCTCCAGGGTTGTCCACTAGGGCGAAAAGGCTGAGGTTGCCTAATAGCGGTGCCTAAGGATTTGGCTGCAGCCTTCGAGGTCTGAAACTTCTCAAGACTCTCGTCAGCCTTGTTGCCAAAAATGTGAGACCCGTCAAAAGGCATGTTGAGAAGTCTGGATTACACATCCGGTGCAGAACCCGACTTCCGCAACCAGACAAACCTGGGCAAAAACGGTGCTGGTAGCCATGGCTCTGCTGATGCTATCAGAATCCAGACCTGACTGAAGAGACGCGCACATGGCCTCATTGCCGTCTCTAACTATGGCTAAGAACCGGTCTCATCCCCTTCGGGAATGTGCTCTGCCATCATGGAAATGCAGTCCCATTGAGTGAACATAAACCTTGCCAGGACACAAGTGGAGTTGGCCGATTTGAGTGCCATACTCATTGCAGGAAATATCTTCCTTGCCCATCCATCTACTTGTTTGTTGTCACTATCAGGAGGGATGTTAGGGTACACTGCTTGTTTAGATGTCGCAGTAGCTGCCTGCAGCACCAGGAGTGGGGTGTTTCCACAGGTAGTTGGGGTCACTACAAGAAGGGTGGTACTTTTTGGTCAACTTTGTATTAACAGCCGGATTGGTCTCCGGTGTCTCCCAATTCGTCGCCACCCTTTTCTGCAAGGTAATGTGGAATGGTAAAATGGGATCTGACTGCAGACCTTTGTCTAAAATGTCAGTAAGGTCATGTTGTTCGTACAGTAGAGTATTTCACTCTATACCCTCCCACGTCTTGAAGTTCCAGAACCACCTCTGATAACTTTCTCACCTCCTTCTTAACTCTCACAAACTCCTCTGTCAATTCGCCTCAACCTTCACCTTCACCTTCTCTCCAGATGGCAATCTGTCCTCCAATCCTTCTCTTCCTACCTCCTCCAAAAAAATCTCTTGCTGTTTCAAGCTGCTTTTATTGCGTTTTGGTCCCCCCTATGGGCATGTCTCCAAAGGAATAGGCTGCAGCTGTGACAGTAGGGGTAAGCTCTTCTGTGATTGGTTTCAGCAACTTACTTCCTGCGACTCCCTTGTGGCTGGGCTTAATGAGGCATTAATATAATGCAAGTGGTTGGATATAGCACCCTTCTCTCCATTGGTGACCTTGCTGCGCTTGGTTCTGTAAGAAAAAAGGGGGGGTTCATTAGTGGGACAGTGGGAAAGGTAGGTGCAAAACATGGGGCGTTGGTGGGTACAGGTCAGTAGAACCCCTATGGCTTTAGCAGAGAAACATGGGAGTATGTTATCCATAGGGAAGAGCCCAGGATCTGATAGACTACAGCGCTTTGGGTCTGGTTATCCGCTCACGTGAGAAAATGCAACAGTGCTAAAGAGGAGAGCTTCATTGTGGCTCGGTTAGCATTGATGTGCTAACAGCTATGCATGTGGTGACCATCTGTAGGGGGTTTATCTGTGTGTGTTTAGTTTAAAGTGGTAGGATATCTTAGTGGGGAGTCGGTTAGTCAGGGGAAGGCGGGGGTAGGCCTTACAAGCCAAAACAAGTCTCATGGAGCCAAGTTTCGCAGGGTAGATGATGGCATTATTCATGACTCATCGGAAATCTGATAGGTATAAATTAAAAAGCACTGCCGCCATATTACAGCCCTGTTTGACCCCAATTGCAGTAGGAATAGGGTCAGTTAGGGGACCTTCACGATTAAGTATGATACGGTGGTTGGTATGTGTGCAACATCGCGATCATTGCTACCAGATGCTTAGGAATAGCACGCTTAATCATTATAGCCCATAACATTTCTCTTATCACGCTGTCAAAAGCAGCCGTCAAATCTAGGGCAGCCCTATAAACAGGCCCCGATTTAGCATATTTGTTTTGGGCCTGCAAATGTGACAGAATTGTCGCGTTTAGAGGACAGCCCATATTCTTACGAATGCCCACCTGGCACTGGGACAATAGATCATTTTGTTCAATATATTTTTGCAGCTGCCCCAATAGCAGCAATGAGAACATTTTTGATGATGCAGCCATTATTTCTATGGGTCTAAAGTTAGCAGGACAGTTAGGGGGACACTTTTTGTATATAGGTATGATGTTTGCTGATCGCCATGTTATCGGCACTTCACCGGATTGGAAAATCGGATCAAATATAAATTTTAGGATTTGGGCCCAATGAACTGGGTCAGCTTTGTACAAACATGGTTGTAGGCCATCGGGCCCAGCGGCCTTAGAACACTTGATTTTAGCAATAGCACCTATAATGTACTCAACAGACCACGGGGAGACTCTAGCACTCTCTATCTTTGGCTCAGTACCCTTGAGTGAAGAAAATCTACAAGGCAAATGATATTTATCCCTTACTTACGAGACCCACACCTCAGCAGATAGAACAGATTCTATTAAGGAAGCAGAGGCATCAGTTATGGAACGCAGTGTAGACCACACATGCCTAGTATCATGTTTTAGAAGATGATGAATCCTCCTTTGGTTATCCGCAGTACACAGGTCTCTTTTTAAAAACGTAAGGTTATTTTAATAAGCCTGTTTAGCGCTCTTAAATGGATAGCTTCATTGCTCAAAGATAGGTACCAAATAACAATACTCTCCACCTATACCTCCCAAGCCCGACCAGTCGACACGGGAGTCCCACAAGGAGCATACCTATCTCCCTTCCTGTTCAATCTCTACTTGATCACCCTCCCTCTAATAGCTCGTTCACACAACATCCTGTGTTACAACTACGCCGACGAAACTCAACTAATTCTAAAACTAATGAACTCAAACCCCAACTCCCGACCTGACCTGGCCTACTGCCTCCTTGACATAGAGCTCTGGATGACCCAAAGCCACCTCCTGTTAAACCCCTCCAAAAAGGAAATCATGGTATGTGGCAATTCCGAGCTTCTTCCGCAACCACTACCCTGGCCACCCGCCATGGGCAGCTCACCGACCCCCTGTAAATCAGTGAAAAATCTTGGATGCATCCTTGACTCTGACCTAACACTCTCGCGTCAAGTCAACAACGTCTCAAAATCCTGCCACTACTACCTTAAAACCCTTAGGCGCATCTTTCCATATCTCTCCTTTCCTAACTGACTCTCCGCGGTCCAATCAATAGTTATAATAAACTCCAAAGGGCACAAAACGCGGCAGCCAAATTGCTACTTGCGCTCGGCCCAAGAGACCACATCTCCCCAGCCCTTAAGACGCTGCACTGGCTTCCAGTAGCCCGAAGGGTGACTTTCAAAACCTTATGCATCTCTCATTGAGCAATGCATAAAACCGGACCTCAATATCTTCAAAACAAACTAAAACCCTATCACCCCCCCCCCGCACCCTAAGATCAAGCTCAGCCGGCCTCCTAGTCATACCTAAGACAAACTCAGTCAGATTAGGCGGATCATCATTCTCAGCCTTGGCCCACACCCTGTGGAACTCACTCTCACCCCACATACGCCAAACTGAGGATTTAACATCTTTCCGCAAACTGCTGAAAACCTGGCTCTTCCCCTAAAACCAACCGGTAACCAAAATAACCCAAACAGACAAACAGCATCTCAACAACACCAACCCAACAACTACCCGAGGCGAGAAATGGACAGATAATAACCCTGAATATAAACTAGAAAGACAAACAGAATTAAACGAGTAAAGTAGATCAAAACAGTGAAGTGGATAATAAGAATAACTCATAATGAAACAGTAAGGAGTTGTAAACTGCTGAAATGCACATAATGCATGAGGAGGGAACGAAATGAATGGTGTCGATGAATTAGTTAGAATGGATGAAGCGTGTTGAAACAGATGAATGCACTGAATGAAATGAATGCATGAGTGGAAGAACAGATGACTATATAGATTGAATAAGTGTGTATATCGAATGAGTACGTACATCGGATAAGTGTATAGAATGGATGAACATGTTAAGCGGCTGAGTGTGTAGAGTGGTTGAGTGTAAACAGTTGAATGCACTGAGTGGAAGAATGCATGAGTGGAGGAACAGGTGACTACATAGATCGAATGAGTGTGTAAATTGAATAAGTATGTAGGTCGGATGAAGGTATAGAATGAATGAACATGTTAGGCGAACAAGTGTGTAGAGTGTTTGGGTATGTAGATCGGACGAGTGCGTATGGCGGATGAGGGCATAAATACAGAGAAACGAATGTATAACTGGTGATTGTACAGAACGTATGAGCATGTGGAGTGGAGGAGCATGGAGGATGGAGGAGCGTGTAGAGTGGAGGAGTGTGTAGAGCGGAGGAGCGTGTAGAGCGGAGGAGGCCATAGAGTGGATGAGGCCATAGAGCGGACGAGGTCAGAGAGCGGACAAGGTCAGAGAGCGGACGAGGGTGGAGAGCAAATGAGTGTAGAGAGCAAATGAGTGTAGAGAGCAAATGAGTGTACAGAGCAAATTAATTTATAGAACAGGATTACTGCTTATTAACTAATGACTCTAAGGGGTTGATGAGTGCATACTAATCTTGAATGCGGGGAAAGCATGAGTGCATAGAGCGGATGAGTGTGCGGAGCTGGTGAGTGCAGGGAGCTGGTGAGTGCAGGGAGTGGGTGAATGCGGGGAGCGGGTGACTGCGCACAGTGAGTGAATGCGAAGTACAGGCGCAGACAGGGTGCATGCGAGGGGCAGACTGGAGTGCATGCATGGGGCAGTCTGGAGCGCGCAGGGCGGATTGGAATGCATGAGTGCGTCGAGCAAACCGGAGTGTGTAGCAGTGACGGGACGCATATAATGAATAAAAGTCCATAGAACAGACTGGAGCGCATAGAACTGCGCGACGTACATAGTATGGTCTGGAACGCAGAGAACGTTTGAAAGAGCATGTAACCCATCATATCACACCCCACGCTTACTCTCTTCTTTACACCACCACTCAACTAGAACACAGAGATACTATGACACCATTCGCTATAACTGTTCTCATACCAACACCTCCCGCTCACTCCCCATCACTCTAAGTAAACACTGCTGGTTACACCCCCCCCAGCCAGGCGTTCTCCTCAGGCCTAACGCAGCCACAGTCAGTATGGATAAATCCTTCCAGAACGAACACATACCCCTGATCTCAACCACCACACCTACTGCTAAGAAGCAGCTATTTAACGAATACCGCACCAGCTGCACACATACCCGGTGCGCACACGCGCCGTTGACTCTCCCTACTCTCTCTACTGACCTGAACTTCGGTTCCCAAGGGCGTTCAACCTACCAGCGCCTTCAGACCATACCAATGGTATATAAGGTGCTATATAAGTGCAAAATAATATAACATAACTCTTATTTCCTCCCTCAATGCAGCCGAGGGTGGGTTACGCCTCTTTAGATATCTTATATATTAATGACTGGTCAATAAAGTAACTCCCTCTGACGCTTCCAGAGCAGCGTGCACACCCACAACACTCCAGCTGGATTCAACATGTTTTGGCTTCCTGGGGCGCCCCTGCCCACCCCACCCCATCACCATGAGAATGTTGTGACCTACTCTCTATGCTTCCCTTCGGGGACCCTCGGCATCCGGTGAGTAGAGCCTCAACAGCAATCGTAAGCCTGAGAATTATGCTTTCTCCCCCATATGCAGGCTACCCTCGTATCTACCACAGCAAAGGCCCTGACGCCCTTATATCACCTGCTCTCCTCCTGGGGTGCCCCGGCCCACCTCACTATCCTGCTACAATTTATCCAAGCCTGCCACGTCTCGACAAACACTCCGCCCGCGGCCAACAACGGTACCCTATTATAAATCCTGCTGGTGGCCGCCTACTACTCCAAAATCATGGCTAAGTCTCTGAAAGCCCCCAAGTCAGCGGATATCTCCTCCATACTCTTGGCAGCGGACAAGGGGAGGAAAGCGGACCCATCAAAATACACGCCTCAAAAAACTTCCGAGGAGATGGGGACCCTCGCTACCAGAGAAGATCTCTGAGCCTTCATGTCTGACATTAAAGCAGAGTTCAGATCCTGCATGTCACAACTTACCACTAAGCTTGAACAAACTGAGCAGAAATCGAGCACAGAATGGGGGAGTCTAATGACCTAGCCCAGGAACACTCCAACTCATTAGCGGAAGTGCAGCGCACAATCCAGACCCTAATGGACAGGACTGAGATCCTCGAATACAAGCAGCAAGACCTGGAAAATTGCGCCCGCCGCAATAATCTGCGCATCCGGGGTGTTCCCTCCTCTATCCCTGACAAGGAGCTACCTGAATACGTGGGCAGTTTTTTCCAGTCATTGCTACCTAACTTAGATGACACTCAGCTGTTACTCGATCGCACTCATAGACTGCGCCCACGCCGGGGAACCGACTCGGCCTCCCCCCGGATGTAATTACAAGAGTCCACTTCTACACCACCAAAGAGGCCATTTTCGCGATAGGTCGCACCCGCGTTAAACTATCATTCCAGGGCTCCCCTCTCCAAATTTTCAAAGACCTCTCTCCTTTGACCCTACAGAAGCGCAGAGTATTGCGCCCTATTACGCTCTTCCTCCGAGACCAACAGATCCGCTACCGATGGCTATTCCCGACAGCTCTACAATTCTCACACAATGGCACCCCGCGAACCATCAGCCACCTCGACGATGCAGCATCGATTCTACGCCCCGGCTCTCCGGGGGGCACGGGATCCCCCTCTCCCAGCCGAAAGACTTCCAAACCAAGCGCTGCTTCCCCCAAGCCTAGGCGTGCTCCCTGGACGAGAGTGCAAAGAAACTGCAAACACAAATGAAGATCAGCAGAACTCTCACAGGACACATAGCACTGGAACTCAGCCTCCTTAAGCTTGCTGCGGACCCCATGCGGTCCATTCCCTCCTCCAGGGTGGATGTCACCATTATAGCCCTAGGGTGATACTCGACCACTTTGGCTGACGATAGCCTGGGTGGCGAGGGGAGACACCGATAAGTTAAAATCGTTCCCCTGGCCATGGTTCTGGCCTCCCGTTGGAGGCCTTTTTTTGACGTTCATACCTCCCGTTGGAGATTATTTGAAATACTTCAGCCTCAGGAGAACCCGAAGCAGCTGGCCCCCCATGACTATGGCTGACTTGTGCCACCCCTCAACCCCCCCTCCCGAGGCAGAAGAACCTAGTGGACAAACCCCCTCACCTAAAACTAAAGTTCACCACCCTAAATGTCAGGGGTCTAAACTCCCCTCCGAAAAGGAAGTCGGTACTGCAA
Source organism: Ambystoma mexicanum (assembly GCF_040938575.1). Lineage (NCBI taxonomy): Eukaryota > Metazoa > Chordata > Amphibia > Caudata > Ambystomatidae > Ambystoma > Ambystoma mexicanum. Next base: position 963,734,757 of record NC_090928.1, on the reverse strand, counting down.
TGGCAGCAGGACGAAGGAACCGCAGTGGCCTTCCTGCAAGAGACTCATTTGATCCCGGTGGACTTCCCCCGCCTGCGCAGCGGACCGTTTCCTCTCCAATTCTTTGCTTCCAACGGCAGCAAGAAGGGAGGCACTGGCATTTTTTTTGCAAGAGAGCTAATACCACAGGTGCTAGACTCGTTGCGATGCCAGGAGGGTTTATCGCTATTAAATGCATCATTTTTGACTAACTCTACACCCTTATCTCAGCCTATGCACCGAACGAACATCAGGAGGGGTTTTACCGAGACTTGGAGGAGTCCCTCCTCCCATTCATTGAGGGGCAAGTCGTCATTGAGGGAGACTTTAACGGGGCCCCCCGACCCTCTCAAAGACAGATCGCACCCCCCATCATCCAAGGACCTAAGACTGGCGAAAGATCTGCTCCACCTGTTCCGAACGCTGAATGTCGTTGACACCTGGAGGGTGCTATTCCGGAAGAGACGAACTTCACATTCTATTCATATGTGCATCGCACCTTTTCCAGAATTGACTTACTGCTAGCCTCCCCCCAGATCCTGCCCTTCATCAACGACATAATCATAGGCCCCCAGATCCTCTCGGACCATGCTCCAGTCTCACTGATCCTGCGAGCGCACAACCCCGACCCCCCCCTCGCCGCCGATGGAGCCTATAGGACCCCATCCTGGGTGAGATGGCAATGAGGGACTCCATTGCCAGAACAATAAAGAACTTCTTCATGGAAAACCACGACGAGGATACCTCCCCAGCCAACACCTGGGACGCTATGAAGGCGGTGCTCAGAGGGGAACTGATCGGCCAAAGCGCGGCCTTCCACAAATGAAAATAGGCGGCCCGTACGTCCAGGAATCCGGGGTCAGACAGGCGGAAGCCATCCACAAACAACAAAGCTGGTCCCCGAAATCCTATAGAACCTTACAGGTGGCAAGGAAGAGACTGGAGGCGCACTATGCCGATGCCACGGCGTCAACAACACAGCCAACAAACTGCTGGTAAACAAGCTGGCCAAAGTGAAGAAACAAAATACCATTTTGAGCCTCCGCGACCCCTCAAGGGTTGGTCCAATTTGCGGAACACGAGAAGCTGCGCCTGGCGACGGCCCACCAAGCAGAGATAATGACGGCAGCCCTGAGGAACCGACACGAACAACAGTCTTACATTCGAATGGCGGCTCTCCCTCTCCTCACTCCCGTGGCTAGGGAAGGACTAGAACTTCCCATCACAAGTGAAGAAGTCGAGGAGGCCATGAAAAGCTTGGAGTTTAGGGCCCCAGGCCCAGACTGGTTCTCCACCCGATTCTACAAACTTTTCCGTCCCCAACTAGTGGCCCCCTTAACCTGGCTCTTCAACTTGTTTGCTGCCACCGGGAATATCACCCCAACTATGCAGGAATCCATCACTGTCCTTATCCTTAAGCCTGGGAAAGACCCTAAGGACAACAGCTCGTACAGACCCATCTCACTATTAAATCTAGACACCAACATATATTCCAAGATTTTGGCCAACCGCCTTGCGCCCATTCTCCCCTGCATTATAGACCAGAACCAGACCAGGTTCATAACCCACAGATCGAAGGGGGACAATATGCGCAGAGCACTAGACCTAAAAGAGATTGCTAACCAGGAAGCGCAACAACTCGCCCTGCTGGCCCTAGATGTAACCAAAGCCTCCGACAAAGTGGATTGGACTTACCTGCGCCTCACCCTTGAGGCCTTTGGCTTTGGCCTGACCTTCCAGAAAATGGTTCTGGCTAATTATCAAGCCCCCAACGGTTGAAAGTCAACGGCCTTGTGTCAGATCCGATCCTCCTTACGTGTGGAACGAGACAAGGATGCCCCTTGTCCCCCTTGCTCTTCGCTTTGGCCATGGAACCCCTGGCCCAACGCATTTGTCAACACCCTCAAATTATGCCCCGCCCAGCATAAGATTGCCCTCTACGCTGAGAACGTGTTGCTGACCATCATTGACATTAAGGCTTCCATGAAAATCGGCGGCCCTAGGAGTGGGCCTGGGCCCAGGTGAAAGGGAAGCCCTAGAAACACAAAGCCCATTTCTATGGAGCAATAAAGCTATTCCATACTTGGGGGTCCAGATCCATGCTCACCCAGCAAAAGTATACCAGACGAACTTTCCTTCCAGTCTTCAAGGAGTTGGAAAAGGACCTCACCCGGTGGTAGCCACAAGAGATCTCCCTCCTAGGCCGCCTCACGGCATGCAAGATGAACCTCCTCCGCAGGTCCTCTACGCCTGCTCCTCCCTACTCTCTTCGATCCCGTTCCCCCACCCCCCTGCAGCGGCTGCAAAAGAAAATTATTGACTTTATCTGGAGGGGCAAGAAAGCGCGTATCGCCCGGAAAACCATGCTGGGCCGCGTGAAATTGGGAAGCTTGAAGGTTCCAGACCTCCGCAAATATCAAATCGCAGCACAGCTGGCTCACCTGCAAGCATGGGGAATCGCCTCGGGGTGCCCGAAATGGGTGGAGATCGAACAATCCCGTCTCTCCCTCCCCCCCTGCGCTTTCTCCCGTTTATTCTCTCTGTGCTGCATCGGTCTTGGCCAAGCATGCTGACCTCCACCGAACAATCAATGAGGGTTTGGGATTGGGTACGCAGACACAAGGGTATCCCAGGGGCCCTGGAGTACTTACGCCCCTATTTTTCTTAACCCACCCTTCTCCCCGGGCTCCCGTCCAGCGAACTTTAGGAATTGGGTGGTGGGGGATCTCGAATCACTGGGTCAGCTCTTCGAGCGGGACACCCCTCGCTCCTTCGAACAATGCAAAGTAGCCTTCCATCTCACGGAGACAAGTAGGTTCACTTACGCCCAACTGAGACATTGGTGCTCCCAACCCCGGGCCCCTGCTCCCATAGAGCTCACAGTACAGGACCTGCCGGCCCGAGGGAAGATCTCAGCCCTTTACAAACTATTGCAGGAGGACCCCTTCCGCAAGTAAACCCTCCTACATGGCCCTATGGGAGGTGGATCTGGGTCACGCTATAGAGGACCAATCCTGGATAGACATTTGGCCGAGAACGCGCATAGCCTCTCCCTGCATTACCAACCGGGAATGTGCCCACAAACTGCTTCTACGCTGGTACTACCCCCCGCCCCCTCCGGCTTCATCACTTCCAGCAGACTCTGGATCCGCATTACTGGCGCCTCTGCAGCCTCCCAGGATCCTATCTCCACATGTGGTGGACATGCTCTAAGGTGAAGGAGTTCTGGTCCCAATGCCTCGCCGTAATAACGGATATCACTCAAGTGACCATACCACTGACCCCTGAGCACATCCTCCTGGGAATCCCGATCCCAGGCTCCTACCTGAGAACAGGAAGGAAGGCAGCCTTGATAACCCAGCTCCTGCTGGCAGCCAAGATCACCGTGGCACGCACATGGAAGTCCGCAGAAGGCCACTCCCCCCCCCCCCGACGCCCCTCTGGTGGGTAAAAATATGGGACATTCTAATAGCAGAAAAGGTCACGGCAGCCAAAGCGGGCCTCCTCCACCGCTTTACAAACATTTGGGCCCGCTGCTTGACTGTTATCAGAACTATCCAGCCCTGACCCATAAACCACGCTTGATTGCGAGTGCCCTCCAAGTAACCAGCGAGTATCCGTCGCCCGATCCGGCCCAATGAGATAGGAAGACAAACGCTATCCGGGATACCGAGGATGGGAAAAGGGAAATGCCATTTTGTATGCATTTTTGGGCTATAAGCATATGTAAATGTACATGTTCTCCTGTGTGCTGATTAATAAACAAATTTAGATATCTTATATATTTGTTCTTTTCTTTTTTTAATTGAGCTAGCCTAAGATTGAAACGACGGAAATGGGTAACTTGTGATTGCTAAAGCACATTAAGTTCTTTAGCAACTTTTTTTAACATGATGCATGATGTGTCTCTCATTCCTAGCCTCCACATCGGCCAAAATGAGGCCGTCATAAGTTAGACATGTTGTTATTTCAGTGTCCGATTTAATACACCTTATAAGCCTTCGACAGACTACAGGGTTTCATCTTACTGACAAGAGATATCGATCTCGTTCTATATGAATTAACGAAGGCTCCTCTGTATAACGAGAAAAGGGTAGTCATAGCACCAGTCGAATAACCATATGATCCCCGACCTCCGTGTCAATAATAGTCACATATTCTGAAAACTGATAGAGCACTGTCGATACAAAAACATAATCTATAAGTGAGCTACTATTTCCCCTAGACCAAGTATAGTTGTATGGGTTTGCCGCCATATTTAACATTTGAATGTCCCATTCAAGAAAAGAAAAAAAAAAATCAACCAATTTTTGCCCATTTAGCCTTGAGGTATACAGGTATTTTCACACCTTTCTCCCCTTTGAAGTGGATGAGTCATAACATAGAGAATTAAAATCTCCACCAATCACGATTTTTACAGAAGGATTCAAGACCAAAGCTTCTTCAAAAAAGAAATTCAATTGGTCATGTATATTGGTAAGCACAGAGGACTCCTTATTCCAATAGATAGAAATCAGTAGGATGCTAATCTTAGGCTCATCTTCTACATTCAATTGCACATCCAACAAGGCATTAGAGTTATAGATCCAACTTGAGGAGCATTTACAGGCAGTATTAATCAAAATAGCATGGACGACCCATAGTACCACGATTTGCCACCTGCATATAGGATTGGTAGCCCTCTATAACAAAATGTGACAGTTGCATTGTCTCCTGAAGGAGGATAACATCAGGTTTAACATGTTTTCTTTATACCAACACTTGAAATTCTTTAAGCCACAGGAGATCCAGGACACAATTGTTAGATTGACCTCGCTACGCGTCTACTGACAAATTTTTCTGGAAGACAGATGCATTTCTTAATGGCTCTAGCCAGGATAGCCCCTTAATTGCCGATGTGAAGGCAATTAACTGATTCAGCATATTCTCATTAAGCTGGGGGGGGCATGCATATAGGGACCTATTGTAACCTCTAAAGGTGGCAAAGGTGTTTCTACAAAGGCAGTTGCATCGTCAATATATTTGAATCATTCTATTGTTGTTAAATGAGGCGAGTCTGATCCAATCTATATCATCGGATCTAACTGTGCGAAGAGATGGAATGGCTTGTAGAGCATTCAGCATAAAAGCTCTATTTAAACAGGCATTTCCATTAAGGCCAGAGTCACTATGCCATCCCATAATATTTGGAGTATCAGCTGTAAGCAAAATTTGACTAGCGTCAGACATCAATTAATTTCTCCCTCCATCACGAGTCCTCAAGGGAGAGAGACCAATAACAGGGAGAACATTAATCTCCGTAGAGGGGAATGGCAACCCAGTCCCACCTTCCTCTACCAAAGGCGCCATGACAGTCGCGCAAGGCATTGGTACTTGCATTTGCCCACTGTCTTTGACTTTTGGGTGCACATTGGGAACATCAGAGCCCTGATCCAACGAAACACCAATAATAATGTTAGATGTTCTTTTTAACCCCGCTAGAGTACTGACTGTTTGTGGGGGACTTTGGACAGGGAAGCTGCTACATCAGCTACCTCGTATTCTCCAATTGTGGGTCCTGCTACCACACCAGATTTGGGTATCTGTATTTTTTTATTCTTATTTGTACCACTGTTCAGCACACCCCCGCTAGTACCTTGTTTAGGGTCTAGCCCTTTTGGCTCCTTAAAGTCAAGCAGTGCTTTTGACTACTCATTGAGTTGGTGTAGATCTATGATAGCATCGCTGCCGGAGATGTTACATATATCTTTCATATGCGTGTTACGCTTATCAATTTTGGGAGCTGCTTGATTTTTCATTTTTTTTCTTCAGATTTAGCATGCATTCTTTTGTCAAACGCTTTGCGTTTTTCTGCTCTATGGAGTGCTTTTTCTGTTTTCGAGTCAGCACCACCACAGGTGCTTCGTCGCAAAAAGCCTCCATGAGGGTGAACACCTTGCATTCCTGAGGAACCATGCCCTTCTCAGATAAGTCAATGAGGTCAGTAAGGGGCGAGGGACTATCAAGAAGTTCATTATCATTTAGGGGGCATGCATATAGGACCCTCAACTCAGTGAGTAGTATAGTCGTTGAGGAGATTTGGATCGAAGCCAGCTCCTTGACTTTAGTTCTTCAATTCTAGCAACGTTGGTGGCAACCGTTTGGGGTAGGAGCGGATCAGCCCCAACACCTGAAGGAAGGTCCAATTGGGGTTTGTGCGCAGCCACCTCAGCAAATGACTTAGTTTGCGCGGCTATTGTCTGTACCCTACCCAACCTGGTCTGCTTTTGAGAAAGGGCTGATATTGCATCACAAGTAAACAGAAGACCCTCAATTTTATTTAGTTTACCAATAACCTCCACCCGGTAAGATTGCAACACTCTGATTTTCCATTGGGCCTGTGCATGCCCCTTGTCCAGCAAGTTAAGGATTTGTGCAATAACTGGAAAGGATTCAGCACTTATTGGAGAATCAGCAAGACCATGGGCAGTTGGGGACCCTGGAGCTACATTTTCCGGGCCACTCTTATAAGGTGGAAATTCTCCCACATGATCCAGTAGGCTGGATCGCTCACCAAAATGTTTACTCAGATTTTCAGTAATCGGGGAGCTAGATTTCTTTAAGACCGGACCTACTATCTCCTGTTGCCCCTTAATTAGCACTCTCGAAGGACCCCCACCCTCCACATGGCCACAGGATGGAGTAAAATAATAGTTTTGCAGATTATTAAACAAAAAAACATTCTCGACCCCATATTTTCTTTGGGTGACCGGGGTTGAGGGCCCATGAGAGAGCTTAATGCGTTTCCCCAATTCAGCTTCTATTGCAGGGGCAAGCATCGAGCAGTCAGATATGTGATTGTGAAAACATTCAAGACCCATTTTTCTTCTAATTTTCTCTCTGTCAAGGTTATCGGCAGATTTATCAAATTCACTTGCCCAAGCTCCTTGCACCATATCGTTGGCTTCTTTAAGAAAAAAGGTTGCCAGTGGTTTCAAGGTCGTGTTCAGCATTGGGCAATGAGAAATGCTGGCATGTTCGTTGTCAGATAACGGCATGCTTGAGCACACCTCAAGGGGAATGTCACTTAGGGAGTGTCCCATTTCACTTTGATGGAAACCATTTCCCATATCCATCGTTAACGAACACCATCGCTTGTGACACTTGAGTATTAGCTTGAGGCGGGGGATACATTGTGTGCACAACCACCATTATATTAGTGTGCATGCCTAATGCATGTGGCGGGTTTGGCAGCTCTGGGGGTACTACATTAACCATTGGCTCGTGGATTGTAGAGATCACCGATACGGACTACATATCACTTTCTGTCAAAAGCACCCCAACCGCGCCTTCATTCTCAAAGGAGTTTGCTAATCTCCCCACGCCAGAATCAGTATTCATAGATGACATATTTACTGTTGCTACTGCCTTCTGCTTGTTAATAGTGAGCTTTCTCCCACTTTTTAGATCATTTACCAAGGTCAAAGTTTCCACACGCTACTTCTATTGAATATGGAACTGCACCAAATTTTAGCTTCTTACAAGAACGCACAAAACAACACTGCAGAGTTCAGGGAAGGGCACAACTATACAAGTGCAGAAAGCTGACAAGGCTCACCAAAGCCGCGAACACACATAACCTTCACCGGACCAATTAGTACATGAAATACGAGTTTGAAATACCTAAGAACTTTTCACGGCGTCATCGATGCCTCATGGATCACTCCAAATATGAATAAACCTGGGCCACACCCTTCCAACCTAACAGCCCAACACTTTCAAGTCACTTCCAATGCGCGTGTGCCTGAGTGTTTGTAGGCTTCCTGGGCGGCTAGTGGGAGGAGCAATAGCCCGTGAGGGCTCTACAAACAAAAAAGAAAAAATCTACGTTAGCACGTAGCATTTACACACTGTAACTTGCTTAACTCATGTAGTGCACTACCCAGCCCATCCCCCACCCAGTACACCCACGCCCAATAAGTCCTCCTACAGTGCACAAGAGTGTGAGCACATTACCAAAAGCAAAATATATAATTACTTTGGTATTTTCAGTCCAAAAGCACAATCCAGCAAAGTATGCAGGCGGCGTTTCGCCTCAGCAAGGAAAAGGGAGCCTTTGTTTTTTCCTTACAACGTCCTGAGAAAAGCCATGTCCAACGGCGTGTCAGCCCAACACTTTCAAGGCACTTCCAATGCATGCGCCCAATGCGTGTGTGCTTGAGTGTTTGTAGGCTTCCTGGCCGGCAGGTGGGCGGAGCACTGTATTTGCAGTCCGAAAGCACAATCCAGCAAAGTATACAGGCAGCGTTTCGCCTCAGCAAGGAACAGGGAACCTTCTTCTTGTCCTTACAATGTCCTGAGAAGAGCCAGGTCCAACAGCATGTAAGCCCAACAACCCAACACTTTCAAGGCACTTCCAATGTTTGTTTCACTCATCTATCTGTCAAAGACCCACTCAAGGCTTTTAACGCTTACACCTCATTCTCTTTGAGAGAACACAGACCCAGTCAGGGGTACAACGGTGGTTTGAGCAGCAAAGCAGGGATATAAAGGTATCTATATTCTGAGAGGTAGCCTGGAGGGTCTATTGATAACCAATATAGATATATTGTGGCTGTTACTTACAGAGTGTTTGTTTTAGCCCACTGCGGGTCCTGCTTGAGGTGCCAAAGTACCCCTCATACAAGTGTAGGATATATGTCGCTACTACTTGGGCACAAGAATCCCCTCCCTGTAGAACTATTCTGGGGAGTGGTATTGTGTTCCCATGAGAAAGGGAACCTTTCTTTGTGACTCTCAGGAAGTTGTGCATCCCATCCAGACCTTCAGGATATGACAATGACCATACTCTGCTAAGGATTCAGTGGAAGGGCAACTTGAAATGTGTGGCCCGAAGTCACCCATTTCACCTTCCTTCGTATGTTTATTAGTAGGATGAGAGCTGCCTCAAACTAACTCTAACATGCTCAGTTTTATGCTCAGCGGCCTGCTGGGTCCTTTGCTCATCAAAGCAGGGCAAGATGTTTGTCAGGCGTTCCTCAGGCATTGGTTGGGGCAGGGGTCAGAATTCCCGCTCATTTCACCCAGCGATGTGTGTCACTGATGAGCCCAGAGAGTTATTTCTCAAACGGAAATATGCAGATATTGACAAGATGCAGAGTACTGTGGCCCTCTGAGAAGGGGCACTTTAGGCACACTTTCACCTGCAGGGTTTGTAATTGCTGGGAGCTTTTTAGCTCCTGCCTCTACCCTGAAGAGCCTGGTTAGCTTGACACCAAAAGTAACCAAGAGATACTTGTGGCTAATGAGGCCAGCTGGGGCTATACAAACATACCTAAGTGAGGTTAGCATTCTATATTTGGAACTGTGTATAAGTAAACATTAAAGACATCTAGAAGACATTTAAAGCATCATGGATTATACATAATGGACAAAAAGATCAAGTTTGCATTTCACATAAAAGTTCGATTTTTGGCATGTTCTCTAGGGGTTGCTCCTGCATACTAGGTGCTGCTACTTTCTATAAATTAGGTCATAAAATGAAGACTTATGATTGACTTTGCTGAGAACTGATGACGACCACTAAAGGAATACAGTGCCTGGCGCATAACTCCGTTTTTCATCCAAGCACCACATGAGGCCTCATCACGAGTTTGGCCTCAGCCCTTAAATGCGGCGGTAACGCTATTACCGCCGCATTTAAGGGCTGGCCAAAGCATGAGTTGGGGGGGAAGTTTGGAGTTTTACCTCCAGCTTTTTGCTGGAGCTAAAATACTCCACTTTCTGTCCATTTTTCAACACTATTAGCATTGCGCTGATAGCGCCCCAGCCCCAATGGGGAATAGGAATTTACTGCTGCACCGCTACTCGGGATCCGGCTCTAATCCTAATCCTAAAGAAGAGACATGCTTAAACCACTTAAGAGGTTGGGCCCTTCTTTGATCTGTCTGCCTGCTGCCTGAAGCTTTCTCTCCCTCTTTGCTGCTGTAAGGTTCTCTCCCCTTGAAGCTGCTTTTGGCCTTTTACTCATGTCAGTTCTAACATTATAAGTTCATTTGGAGGTAGCTGGGGATTGTAGTAACGGTTTGCCCCTTTTGGTTTTTCTAAAGGGGAGGGGTGTACATTCTCCCCTCTTATGGGCAAGGGGTGTGGGTTCCACCTGGCTATCGTCCCTGGGTTTTCATTAGCACCTCAGTGGGGCAGCTTACTTTTTCCCCCTAGTTCTCCTGTCCCTTTAATAACAAAGGTGGTTTCAAGCCCCGACATGCTGTAGACCTGCTGCCCCCAAAGTCTTCAGGAGCTCAGGCCCCAGTGCTGGAAGAATAGTTTCAGAGGAGAAAATAGCGTGCTTTATCTGCCTATCGCATAAGTCCACATGAAGCAGAACTGTCAGGGTTAATGACTGTGTGTGCGAGAGACAAACCCCGACACTGACGGCAATGAGAAGATCCAGCATCAGCAGCATGGCCATAACAAATACAATGAAGCCTGCTTGTCAAAGATGGCGGATCATGCAGAAATGAATTCTGCTTAAGGATCTATGCACAGTCAGGCGCAGCAATTGGACTCCGCTGGGAAGTTTGTTGTTTGTGGGCAAGCACTCCAATCGCTGCTCACTCACAGTGTTTACACAGCTGGAAGCATTTACCCCATTAGCCGATACGCAGGTAATCGTATCAAAATATAAACGGGAGAGTTGCAGATCAAGGGTGCAAGTCAGCAGTTAGTGGTATGATGTGAAGGATACTGCGTAGTGAGGAAAGGTCCAGGTAGGAGGTGATGGAGAGGAGGAGAGAAAACCAGTGATAGAAGGAAGAGAGGTGAATAAGGAGCTGAAGAGGGGTGGAACGGCATAGGAGAGAACTCAAGAGACAGGCGGGCAATAGAGGTATAGAAAGGCACGCACAGGAAATTAAGGAGTACAGAAGGTGCTGACCAAAGCTGGTGGAGCATGAAGGAGAAGCAGGAGGGGTGAGAGAAAAAGTGAAAAAGGAGAGGGGCTATAGAAGAGCAGATTGCTTGGCATGGGGTTCCTTGAAAGAGTTGAGGAACCATAGCCACGAAGGTCCCCGGTCAGCTAGACAGGGGTTAAGCATAATTCCCCTTGCCCAAATGAGATTTTGGAAAAGATGTCAATTTGAAACCTGTGAGCCATGTTAAGACGACCCATGCACAAGGGGTCTTGGAGCCAATTTTTATTTTTTTGTTGAAATTTGTTTATTGAGTTTTGATAAAAAAAACATGTCAACAACATTAAAGTTTGCTGCCTTGTCCCTTTCCCCCTCTAAGCTCCCCCCGCTCGTCCCCTTGCCCACCCTTGTGTCTTGGATTTTGCATACACTTATCCCTAGAACCTGTTTTCCCATTCCCCCCACTCCCATACCCTCCCCCCTTCCCTTTGTCTGTTCTTTTAAGTTCTGAGGTGCGCTAATGCGCATATTATACCCTATCTCAACGTTCTCACTCTCCTTCCTTCATGGGGGAAGATTATCTGGCGGTGTTTAGAGGTCATAGAGGCGAGTGCCCCATTACAGCTCCAGGGCATCCCAACAGGCCTACTCACGGTGTACATTCCAGCTGTGTACCCAATAGTTCATTGACCTGCTCAATCATGGCCTGCCAATAAAGTTCCACGTATGGGCATACCCACACAATGTGCCAAACATATGCAGACTTGCCATAGCATCTCCGGCAAGTCTGCAGGGCTTTTGCGTCTATCATATGAAACTTCTGTGGCGTCATGTATAATCATGTCGTGCATAATGTTAAATTGAATTAGTTTTAAACGGGTATTGCACAGATTTTGGACCATGTCTTGTCTTCCAGTGACATTCCCAAATTCCGTTCCCACTTCTCCTTAACCTTAAGGAGGGGTGGCGTCACACTCTCTTGGAGTGCCGCATATAGCCTTGTGACCGCATGTCACTCTGTTCCCATCGTGAGGATGGCTTGGAGAACCGGGGTGACTGGGGTTCCTCCGAATGGAATCCCACTCGCCAGCTAGGGCCATGAAATAGTGGCATCTGGTGGCTTGAAAACATTTCTGAAGCCAAACATTTGCATTAAGGATATTTCTAATATAAGAATCTGTGAAAGGAAGGAATAATTTAGAACCAGAGAAACTTTCCTGTGTTTTAGTCCCCTTCCTTTTTGTGCATGAGAACCAAGTGAACAACAAATTGCTTACATTTCGGGAATGTGCTTTCTGATGGATGTTCGTCCCACAGATTCCTCACCTTTGATATCTATCTGCCAGCGCAGTTGTTCTTCAAAAGCATTTCGGCCACAAGAGTGCACAGCCCGGCTCTGCATTGACTCCACCAGACACCTCCATGCACCCGCGTCGGACAGGATGTCGGGCCAGTATATATAGAAGCGACACCCACGTGACCTTAATTGCACACTTTTTCCCTAGTCCTCTGCTGCTGTAGGACTGCAGAACCAAGGTGTATTAGCTATCCGTCAAGCCGGGCAGCTAGGGAGGGTGATGAGGAATCTGTGAGAGGAACATCCATCAAAAAGAGCATTACAGAGAGGTAAGTGAATTGTTTTTCTAATGGATTCCTTCCTCACTGGATTCCTCATCTTTGATAGACTCCCATTGCAGTAGGTAGACCTGGAAGGGGGAGGATAGCCCCCCCTTCCAGGTCTACACCACCTAAACCAGATAACTCTGAGTTATAGGGGGCTATCCTCCCCCTTCCAGGTCTACACCACCTAAACCAGATAACTCTGAAGGACAGCCCTGCCAAAACGAGCATCCTGACCAGACTGAGAATCCAGATAGTAATATTTAGCGACTGTGTGCAAATAAGCCCACTTACCCACCTGGAAAATGTCTAGAACAGGGACTTTGCAGAGCAGTGGTGGCAGCCAATCCTCTGGTGGAATGTACCCTGAGACTCTCAGGCACATCCTTACAAGCCAGATCATAGCAATCTGAGGTGCAGAGGATGATCCACCTTGACAGGGTCTGTTTGGTCACAGCACTGCCAGCAAGGGGCCCTGCCTAATCAACAGAAATCTGGTAACCTTTCCTGGCCTCACATCAAGGGCCTGCACCGGGTCCAGCTGATGGAAACGTTCCTCTGTCTGGAAAGAGTGCATACATGCCAACATTTCAACCCACCTGTGCCGGAGATTACGTCAGAAAAATCAGGAGCCAAGGATTTTCCCATAGGAATGCATTGGGCAAAGATTTATTTTAGGCGTGAGAGCGTGAAAAATAGCATTATTTTTCACGCAAAAATCAGGAGCCTCCCGCCTAAATCGGGAGGGTTGGCATGTATGAGGGTGAGGCAAAGGAAAAAAAAAAGACAGAGAAATTGATATTTTGAGAAAAATGAAAATCAGAGACGACTTTCGGGAGGAAAACATCACTCTCAATGTCACCTTCTCCTACAGCTAAGAAACGTTGCCACTTGTGCTTCCGAAAATGGCATTTACTGTAATAGGTGCCCTTGTGGGATTTACTACGTGGGGGAAACCAAAAGAAGTGTGAAAGTAAGATGGAATGAACGGAAGTCCTGTATAAGAACGAATAACCCACACTCATCAGTGGCACGACCCTTCTTGAACACAGGCATACCATTGCTCAGATGAAATTCCAGATCCTGGAGGTTCTGGGTGCGAAAGAATTTCAAGGTGACAGCGGAAGGAGTAGAGCGCAAAGAGAAGCACTCTGGGTTCACAGATTGAAATCCTTAGTGCCTAATGGCATAATTGAAGGGCTTAATTTACATTGCTTTTTGTGATCTAGATTTCTAGATACAGGAGATTGCATACTGAAAGGCATACATTAGGCGATTATGGTTCACCACCATGCAACCAATCTGATCGTTGAGGTGATTATGGTTCAACACCATGTAACCCATTTAATGTTGAATAGGACGTTGAGGACTGAGTTTAAGTTATTTTCTATTACAAGGATATTGAGCACAGAGTTTATGTTATTACTTTTAGGAGCTTTGTATGTGTTATCTGTTGATTGCCAAATGTAATTTATCCACTCAGACACATAAGAAGGTAACAACTCATTATCATCAATGTGAAACTATTTAATGCTGCATAGTGTTGAGATCCAGGAGTCTTCATGCGCTATGTGTATTGTTCCAATCTATATATTCACATATTTAGCCCAGCCTTTATACTTGATCATATGATTAACATTATGCTTTAAGATCCAATATAGCTTTAAGAAAGCAAGCGCTGGTAGACGCTCCAGTGAATGGGAGCGTCAACGAAATCACGTTATCACGTGGAAAAAGGTATTAGGGCCTCTTCTCTAATGTTATGGCTAGGAGCGAGACTGGAGTGGAGAGCACACGGCGAAGCTGTGGGAAACAGACTGCTGCACACAAGAGGGTACCACATATGGATTCACTATTACAGACATCCAAATTTATCGCAGACACAATCATTAATCACACGCTCTCTTTTAGAACCCAGCCATTGTGTTGGCCAATGTGAGACATTGAGGATATAGATGCAGTAGCTTCCACATGCTAAGCTTACTGACATGGAGAAACAGCCTTATGCAGCTCCAATCAGCAGCTACGCATGAACGCACAAATTGAGGGTTTCGCTAAATCACTAGGGTAGATAAAAGATGCAAGTCTGCTAGTTGTACCTTGTATAAATGTGCACATTTACAAGACGTGAGGTCGCACAATGCATTTTGACAGAACAACTGTGTTCTACGAGACAACAGGTGTAATTACTTTTGTGACAGCCTTGTTTTTGACAGAGTTAGTGATTGAAATGAAGATGACGTGTAGTCGGCAAGTCATGTTTTTGGTACATTTACGAGTGCCATTGTAAATTGTATTAATCTTTTGCTTTTGCTCATTTCTTATTTTTTATTTTTCTTTGTGTTTTTGTCACATTCTTGGGGGATTGTATGTTTCTTATGTTCCTTTTTATTTATCGATTTTAAAAATGTATTCTTACTATGTTGATTTTTATTTTCGATTGGATGTCCACTTTGTGAATTAATATATGGGGAAATGGATGATTTAACTTGGACCAAGTGGAAATAGTCTTGGTGATGATATTTTTGAACCATGGCACCATGAACACATTGTGCTGAATTAATGTATCAGGAAATTGATGATTTATCTTGGACCTTATGGAAATGGGCTTTGTGATCATACTTTTGAACCATGGCATCATGGGAAAACTGTGTTGCATTGAATGATGAGTTGGTGATGGTAATGAACACTGAATTTGATTCTCATGAATGTCACAGTGGTGCATTTCAGTTGACAACTGCCTGCCGATCTTGGCTATGGATTCAGAATTGATTTTATAATGTGTTCTAACCGGATTCAGTCAATTCTGTTTCCTGTAATTATTCAGCCCGGGTAACGAGGCTAAAGATTGTTTGTAATTATATGAAGCTACTGGCCCTGAGGATGGACCATGGGTCTGAAATGCATTGGCAAAGGCTGCACAATACAACTGGTTTATGTGAGAAAACTACAAATTGCTTGGAGATTATGGTATTATGAAAATAATATGGTATACAGGAGGTTGCATACCTTGCAGTTAACATTTGTATAGTTATCATACTGGATTAAGGGTGTGCGACCCCACACAAAAGGTACATATTACCTTGATCCACAGTGCATTCATTCTTGTTTAACCATTGTAGCATATTTTGAAGGGAAGTCATCTTGAACTTGATGCGTCTGATCTATTTGTTTAGGTCTAATATCAGGCGCCACTGACCGTGTTCTTTTTGATGAGAAAGAACCTACAATAGAACCCTTTTCCTCTTTGGCCCTGTGGCGCTGGTTCTATGGCTGCTTTTTGTAGAAGCTTGTCTACTTCTAGTTTGAGATGTTTCAGCAGGTGGACCCTTTGAGTTTGCAGTGGCAGAGAAGGACAGGGTCCCGCAAATTCTACAGTGTGTCAGGTTCGTACCACTTGTAACACCCAATTGTCAGACGTTATTTTAGCCAATGATGGAAGTGCTAGCTTATTCGCCCTCCCACAGGGGTGTAATGAGGACGTGCCGGAACCAGGTCAATTTTGTTTAAATTTGCACAGTGTCGCCGTGCAGAACGCCACGAGTTGGTGCCATTAATGTGGATGTACTAGACAAACCCATTTGAATGGACTTCTGAGCTGCTATTGAACCAGGTAGAGTGCAATTTGCACTATAGCTGCCACAATAGTCGCTTCTGTTGATTATTCACTGATTTCTATGTTAAGGGCCAAGTGGTGGGTGTCAGTTGGCTCTAAATGACTATATAGTGCAAACACCCAGAAGAAGACCTATATAACACGGTCGAAATACGTGTTGGCTGTCCAGTAAAGATTATTTGTATTGCTTCTTTTGAGAATTCATTTATTTGAAGTTAATAGTGCAGAAAAACAAGTGTGTGGCGCAAGTGGATATTACTTCTGTGTATATTTAATTCAGTCACTTTCGGATATAGTCACTTTTTCATGACCAGTGCCAGCCAACCCACTACAAAATAGATTATAATCAGGGCTAACGTTGAGCTAACAACTGGTTAAAGGTGTGGTAGATAGCTCAATGGCGTTTTAGTCCTTACTCTATATTTGTTGTTTAGATTGGGCCTTCAGCTGGCCTGACCCACACCTGCCTCTTTGCATGGATTACCTAGTTGAAGAAGGACTGTTGGTACCGGTTGCCTACCTGATACGAGCTGGACGATGACCTTTGGGTGGTGTACGACGACCTGTTGTAACCCCTATACCTCGCGGTGGAGCCACGAAAGGCACAAAAAGGGCGGCGTTCCTAGTCCTTTAGCAAGCGTATAGCTCTAGATGTGTCTGTATCTGACTTAATGCCCTTTAAATGGTCATTTTTCTTTTTGCCAAATCCCATCAAAAGGCATGTCCAGAATTTGGGCGTAAACCTCAGGTATGAAATTGGTTCCCGTCATTCAGGCATGTACCATGAGCCATTTGCCTAAAACCAGATCTAGCCATGTCAACGGCCACGTGGGTCATGTGAACGCATGTGGCCTCACCATCAGCTATGATTGCTTTCGCCTGGTCTTGTAATTCAACTGGCAACCGTTTGATCTGTCTGGACATCTGCAGCCAAAGCTCTCCATCAAGCCTTGCCGTCATTGCCAGAGCATTAGCTGCTCGTACTGCAAGAGAGGAAGAACAGGACACCTTTCTGCCCATTAATTCCAATTTGTGACCTTCTTTATCCGGGAGAGCTGTTAACGGTGAAGAAGGGGTCGCCAGCCTTTTCCTTGCTGCAACCATAATCACAGAGTCAGGCTTTGGGTGTCCCCTTAGGAAAAGGGGGGCTGTAACACGTCCTTTGTATATTTTCTCTGGACAACAGACTAAGGTGGCAATAGATCAGGGATTTGATCAAATCTTTTCTCCAGCTTCCCATCTTGTGCCTAAATTTGGTATAGTCGTGACTGTTCTCCTGCGTTATCTGTATGCTCGTAGAGCACCGACTCCACATCCTCTCTGTTGTCCCACCGGGATATGATATGATATGGCATTTATAACGTGCCTATACACAAGTGTTTCAAGGCGCGACGAGGCAAGGGAGGGGGTACAGAAGGAAAACGAAGCCACCGATTTTACTAGTACATATGAAATTGAGATTGCGCTAGTGCAGCGGAGGGGGGGAGACAGGGTACGTGCAGGGGCGAAGGGGGCGGGGCAGTGCAATACATAGGATCAACAGTAAAGAATAAATAAAATAAATAAAACAATAGGTAAGAGTGTGGCCAGCTAGTGGCAAGTGCTGGGGTAAGTGCAGACATCAGGTGTCCAGAGCTGGTGGGGACTGTAGGGATACAGAAACAGCCCCCAAGTGCAGGGGTTGCCCGGGAGGCCGTGCCGGTGTGCAGTTGGTGGGGGAGGGACCTGGGCCCAAGATCAGCGGGTAGCCAGGTGACCAGTGCAGTTTCAGTCAGGAGTTCAGCAGGGGAGAGGAGGAGAGAAGGCAGAAGCAAAGAGGAAGGTCTTGAGGTGCTTTCGGGATAGTGTTTCGGTCAAACATGAAGAGGAGGAAGAACACTTTAACCCAGAAAACACCAGAGCACTACTCAAAAGTGTTCAAGACTTCCAAGCAACTAGGGGAAATAGAATCAGCAGAGATTCCTAGAGAGAGTGTACACCCTTTACGGATACCCCTCCCCAAGAAGAAATCAAGATGACCATACAATACCATCTCCACCTTTACTTCCAAGGGACACGCATGCTATTCGTGTGGAGAATTCGGTCATCTAACCAGGTACTGCCCCCTAAATTTGAGGTTTTGTCCCACCTCCCCATCCAGGCAAAGCCCCAATAAGATCAAGGTGATCCAGGTAGAAATTCCCTGGCTATATTTTGCCATTGCCCTCTATGCCCAGACATCAACCTTACCATCAATCTTCGGAAAAGAGGATCAATAATATTCTCTGCAGCCTTTAACAATGGCTTATTCTAACATGGTAGACCTCTTGCTCATTACAATAACTAACTATACGTAATAAAGCTGCATTTACATATTTCAAATAAGTCCAAAGTACATAACCCTATCTATTAATATAGGTGTGGTGGCATCCAGCTACTGCCCATTCAACCAAAGGGAGGACAGCTACAGCGGCTTTCCAGGTGGGAGTGGTCATGAAGGACATATGCAGGGCCTTTACCTGGGGCACGCTACATAAGTTTTTCAAGCACTACTGTCTGGAAGAGGACGCTGGAAGGGAGACAGCTGTCGGACAAGCAGTCCTGCAACACTTGTTTGCATGAGGTAGGAGCAGCTATTGTTCTCTCCCTCTTTCCCATCACGTTGCAAGCCTGCATATGTGTATAGGGTACTCTCTGTTGGTACTATTGTTGACCTAATGTGTGCTTCACTGACGTAGGTGGCATGCGTCCACTGCTTTGTATTCTATTCAAGCATGTGCATCTATGAAGGATCCAATGCTGGAGAAGCCTTAGTTACTTACCTGTAACTATTTCTCCAGCATTGGTATCCTTCATTGATTCACATCCACCACCAACCTCCTTAGTGAGGCTGCTCCAAGTCAGGCAGTCATCAATATAGCAGTCACTATTAAGGCTAAAAATCTGAAGATCGCTGCCTGAGTTGGATCTTGAGGCCTGCCACCTCATTGGTTAGAGTCAAAAGGGACCAAAATTAGGTGAAGGGACTACACATTTAAGTGCTTTTCAGGCATTCATTGGCAATGCACATTGCTTTTTCCTATAGAATTTTTTTGAAATTATCAAGGATTCCCAGTCTGCTGACGGGGAATATTCAAGCATGTGGATCTATGAAAGATACAATGCTGGTCAATACCTCGTAAGAACAGGTTATGCAGAACTTCCTGCACGACCCTCAGCTCCTCTGATGTGTTCCTGTCAACGCGGCTTACCTTGTAAATGTATGCAAAACTCTCCAGATAACTGCTTACAAATGTCAAGAATATGGATAGGGGGCACCACTATAGTTAATGTAATCGTATACATTCTGTAGTATTGTTTGGGTAAACAAGATCCCACACATCTCCTGGCATATACTTGTCAGGAACTGGGTGAACCCATACAATAACCACTGTTTCAAATTAATTCAATTTAGTAACTGTGTCAAACTCAATGTTTTAGATTTGATACACATCATGTGCAAAAATGTCCTTTAATTGCAGACAGAGGTATGATATTTAGTCCAATGCATTTCGGATACTGAAATCCATTTTCAGGGATATTGCTTTATCATGCCTGGTTATTGATTGAATACAGAATTTTAGGGACTCATCATGTGAGCGTTCAAAATAATCCCAAATTGTGCCCGGTTACGCACTTTATTGGGCTTGACGACGGACCACTAACAATGATCCCAGTGGGTAACCGTGACAGGAAGGCATCTGAGGAATATATCGCCCTTGCTGAATGCACCATTGGCTTGCCTGGGAAAAGTCTACCCGCCTTTATGTAGCAATAGGCAATGCAAGTAGACAACCATTTTACAATGGGCGCTGTAGAAACCCCTTTCCCAGCACCAGTATGTTCAAATGTAACCAACAGTTGGTTGGACTAGCAGAATTATCTGGTGCAGTCGAGGTAGTACATAAATGCCATTCGGCCATTCAAAGAATGTAGAAACCTCTCGGCAGAAACAGATGGAGTACTGAAGAAAGCCAAAAGCGCCAGTGGATCATTGAGGTGAAAAGAGGAAGAAACATTGGACATACACTTGGGATTAGTTAATAGAAGAACTTGGAACACAAGGAAGGGAACTTCTACCAACAGAGTCTGCAGTACACTAACTCGTCTGGCAGAGGTGATTGAGACTAGCAACACAGTTTTCCAGGTGATCTAATTGATATCTGCTGTGTGCATCGGTTCAAATGGTTGGCTACTCAATTTTGTGAAGTGTGACAAGTTGCTCAATAAACCTCTCAACAACAACTGTAATTTCCAGTTTTTTATTTAAAAAAATGCATAAATGGGGTAGTTGGGGTTCCCAGACTTGGGGTAGCAGTTGCATCTTTCCTCAACAATGAAGTGGGTTCACACCTCCCTAGCTCAGGCTCTCTATTCTGCCACACCTTTGCTGTAAGACCTGTTATCTAGTGCCAGAGTACTCCTACTTCAGACTCCAAAGGCTTAAAGACCGTAGTCTTATCTAAATCACTCCCTAAGGGACTTTCTAGGAACCCAACCAGATGGCTTGGTGGGGGGTATCGCTCTCTCTTTCTCTCTCTCTCCCCTATGTCACTCTGGTCTTAACACTTTCTAGCTCTCTCCTCCCCTATCTCTGCTCTCCAACTGCCCTCTGATTGTCTGCTCCAAACACTACCTCTCACATCCCTCTCTATTTCACCCACTCACACAATCCAATCACAAAGTCTTTTCTCACAACTATAAAACCCCCTTCTACTTTCAGTCTTCAAATCAGTCACTCACGTATTCAAACACAACTTAATTAATAGCAGTATCTCAAGCATTTTACCTTCACTCTCTCACAGCACTGCAATACTTAATTACAACTCCTTCTCCATCTGCCATACCCTCCTCGTTGGCCTCTTGGTTAGCTGCTCCACTCCCAATCTCACCCAAACACTTTCCATCCTCTACTGAAACTGTTGGTCCTTCTAGCCCCTCTGATTCCCATTGGCTTTCTAAGTCAGCTGTCCCCTTCTCCCAATCTCTAGCTGAGTTACTGTTACGCTCACCTGGTATCCACAGGGACGCCACCCAGCCGGGTTACTCGCTGGTATGCTTCTCAGCTTTGCCCTGATGTGGTCTGCGGGGAAGGTTCTGCCTGAAAATACAGGAGGGCTGTGTTCAAGACTTACCGACTGGGGTAAGTATCCTCCCTCCACCCCCGTATGATTTCAGTCCCTCTGGTGCCCTCTCCTCACCTTGTTGTAGAATTAGGCGTGCTCTCCGTCCTTCCTTCTTTGCAGGGGCGCGTTGTCTTTCATGGGCGAGTGCGGTCCAGTTGCTTTACTGACGCCGGCCCGTTTGATATTGTTCAGATAGGTCTTATTGCTGTTCTTTAGTTTTGTTGCTATCCTGCATGCCTTTCTTTGTTTAAAATGTCTCCTTTTTCTCCCTTAGGTATGCAGTGCTTCAGCGCGGCGAACTGGCTTGGTTGAGCCCCGCTGGTAAATGATGGCGCATTAAGAGCGCTATGATGCGGTAAGTAAGCGCTATGCGCAGCACTCCGAAGTCTTGCCTTTGCTAACTTTTGTTTTCCTTCCTTGTAGGTCGCTGTGTTCTTTAGCGTGAGTGGAATGTCCAGAGTGGTGCCAGCCGAGAGGCGACCAGCCAGGAAAGCCTTTTGAGCAGTTCGTAATTTGTAAATGTCTCTACAGCTTTTTTTAATGTTGCCTCGATCTCCCTCTTTCAGGTTGTTCTGTCCTGGAGGCGTGCAGATTCGAGGAAGCTGTTCTCAGTAGCTGTGAGTGTTTAATGATGAAGACTGCAGGTAAGATGCTGCTGCTAATGATGTTCCTTTTGTCACCTTGCAGGTTCTGCTTCTCCGAGGTTCGAGGGAATAGCTGGACACAGTGAGCGTCACGTTGCATGCTGCAAAGTAACGCGAAGCATGTTGTCTTGCTCGGGTGTGGTTTAAATAGCCCCAACAAAATAGTCCAGGTAAAGTAGTCCCTAGGCTACCATACCCAAAACACTAGACCGCATAGCTTGGTTCTTAGGAACCAAGCTATGTGGATGCCTCCATGTTGGCTGACAATACAATAAAGTAGTTCCCAAGCACATTGTTTTTCATGGTGTATGAGCCTGGCGCCACAGGCGCCAGGACTGGCCCCATGAGGGCTTTGAAGAGGATGCCAGGCTCTAGAGGTCCGAGTCCTGACTCCACCTGGCCAATGGGTTTGCCAGAGGGGGTTTTGGGCAAGGGTCGTGACGGCACTCCCCCCTAAGGCCCCTCCCATGGTGTTCTTTCTGTCTGGCCCAGGTTTGGTTGGGAAATTCCGATAGAATTTCCTGATTAGACCTGGTGCGTGGATATTCTCACTGGGCTCCCAGGATCTATCTTGTGCTCCAAATCCTTTCCAATCGACGAGATAATATAGCTTGGTCCTAGAGTATTTGGAGTCCAAGATATCTTTGACTTCGAATTCTTGTTCTCCGTCAACAAGTATGGGCTTAGGTGGTGTCCCAATCCATGTGCCGGGTTGCATTGGTTTCAGGAGGGACACATGGAATACTTGGTGGATGTGTAGATTAGGTGGTAAATCCAGTTTCACGGCTGCTGGGTTGATAATTGCCTTAATGGTATAGGGTCCAAAGAATCTGGGATGAAAGGTCTGGGTTCCCTTGATGGGTACGAATTTAGTTGCTAACCAAACTTTGTCGCCTACTTGATAATCAGGGGCCTTTTTCCAGTGTTGGTCAGCAAATCTCTTTTGTTTTTCTTTGGCATGAATAAGGTGTTCCTTTGCCCTTTTGAAAGCCTGAGTAATGGTTGTGTGTAGAGTCTTTACGGGTGGCATTTCCAAGTTGGCTGGAAGGTCTAGTTCAGAGGTACGTGGATGTCTGCCATAAAGGGTATAGAAGGACGCTTGTCCCGTGCTTGAATGCAAAGAATTGTTATATGCATATTCGGCTATCCATAGTAGGTCTTTCCAATTCCTTTGTTCGTGGTGCAGCATGCACTGTAAATATTGCTTGAGTGTCTGATTGGTTCTCTCGGTTTGGCCGTCCGTTTTGGGATGGTGACTGGTAGATAGCTGAACGTCGATCTGCGCCATTGCACAACATTTTTTCCAGACGTTTGAAACAAACTGGCTGCCTCGATCAGAGACCAGAACCAAAGGGAACCCATGTAGCTTAACTACGCCCTGCAGGAACACTTTTGCTAAAGTGGCTGTGTCTGGGAGGCCTTTGAGAGGAATAAAACGGGCCATCTTCCAGAATAAGTCCACAACTACAAGGATGGTGTTGAATCCTTGGCTTGGACGTAGATCAGTGATGAAGTCAAGGGAAAGAGTGTGCCATAGAACTCCAGGAATGTCCAATGATTGTAGATCAGATGTTTTTTTTTCTGTGATTTATTTTGTGTGCAGACACCGCAGGACTGAATATACTGAATGATGTCCTTACGCCAGGTAGGCCACCAAAAGTTCTCTTTCACCCTAGCTAGGGTTTTGGCAATCCCAGGATGCCCTTCAATCAGTGAATCGTGATAGTTTGAAATAATATGCTGTTGTAATTCCTTCTTGGGTACATATAGGCGATCCCTAAAAAAGGGTAGATGGTCCTTGATGGTATACTGTTCTCCTTGAGTTTGCCATGCGAGGTAGGCATCAGGATTCATTGTCCGTTGGATTTCTTTTCGTAGTTCTGCTTGTGTTAAGGCTGTCGTGATCCCCAAGAGTATAACTTCAGGTATAATAGGTACTGGGTCTGGAGTTGTATATATTATTTCATCTATGCCCATGCGAGATAAGGAATCCGCCTTTCCATTTCTGACTCCTGGTCGAAATGTGATTACGTAACCATATTCGGCGAAGAAAAGGGCCCACCGTAATTAGCGCGAGGACTGGGCCTTGGCTGTTTTGAGATATTGCAGGTTTTGGTGGTCTGTGATGACTGTAATGGTGTGTCTGGCCCCCAGAAGGTAGTGCCTCCAAGCTTTAAAGGCGGATTTGATAGCCAGGAGTTCCTTGTCCGTAATGGCATAATTAATCTCTGGAGGTGAGAACTTTTTCGACCAGAAGGCCACAGGATGTAGCTGGCCGGTTTCCAGGTCTCTCTGTGAAAGGACAGCCCCCATTGCGAGACTGGACGCATCAGTTTCAACGACATAAGGGAGGTCTGGACGAGGATGTTGCAGGATTGGAGCGGCGGTAAACCTTTGTTTAAGTTCCTTAAAGGCTTCTTCTGCTTCTTCGGTCCAAGCAAACTTTTTATTGTTTTTTCTTAATAGTACTGTGATTGGGTGCACAACCTGAGAGAAGTCTGGGATGAACCGGCGGTAGAAGTTTGCAAAGCCCAGCATGCTTTGTACCCCTTTCAGAGACGTCGT
Source organism: Ambystoma mexicanum (assembly GCF_040938575.1). NCBI lineage: Eukaryota > Metazoa > Chordata > Amphibia > Caudata > Ambystomatidae > Ambystoma > Ambystoma mexicanum. The sequence continues at coordinate 963,710,261 of NC_090928.1, read as the reverse complement.
TGAAGGTAATTTCAGAATGGCATCTACCTTGTGCACGTCCATTCTGATGCCTCCTGGAGTAAGGATAAAACCAAGAAATTCTACTTCGGTGACATGAAAAAAGCATTTTTCAAGCTTTGCAAACAAGCAATGTTGACGGAGCTTGGTGAGGACTGAACGAACGTGCCTGACATGATCTTGTTCCGAGGATGAGTATACTAAGATGTCGTCTATGTACACTAAGGCGCACACATCAATTAACTCCCTTAAGACGTCATTCATGAAATATTGGAATGCCGCAGGAGCGTTGCATAACCCGAAGGACATGACTTGATATTCAAACAAGCCGTACTTAGTACGGAAGGCGGTTTTCCATTCATCTCCTTTTCTAACTCGGACCAGGTGGTACGCTCCTCGAAGGTCCAATTTGGTATAAATCTAGGCATCTTTAACTTGGTCTAGCATCTCAGGGATAAGTGGCAAGGGGTAGCGGTTCTTCACGGTGATCTGGTTCAATGCGCGGTAGTCAATACAGGTTCTCAAGTCTCCTTCCTTTTTCGGTAAGAAGAACAAAAGACTGGCTGCGGGGGACTTCGAAGGACGGATAAATCCGTTTGCAAGGTACTGGTCTAAATAGGATTTCAAATGAAGGTTTTCTGGTTCTGTGAGAGCGTAGATCCTGCCGCAAGGGATTTGTGCACCAGGAATAAGGTCGATCTGACAGTCATAGGGCCTGTGCGGCGGCAATGTATTGGCTTGGTCCTTTCGGAAAACATCCTGGAAGTCATGGTATTCACTTGGCAAGGTATTAGTTGCTCCCAGGGTTAATACTGTCGCTCGGGAGTCATGGGGATACAGACGTCGGGTTTCTCCTCTTGGTAATAGCAGGCAGGGGAGCAGTCACCGGGGAAGGTTAATTTTCGTGCCCGCCAGTCTATCACAGGGTTGAGAGCAACTTACCATGGCATCCCTAGTATTAGCCTGAACTGAGGTGCCTTGATGAGATCGAATGAAATAGACTCCCGATGTCCGTCCTGGCACAGCAAGGTTACCCTGGCTGTGCACTGGGTTACTGGTCCGGAAGCGATTTCTGTCCCATCCACGGTGGTTACCTTGTCCATAGTTGGCTTAGAACACAAAGGAAGCCCCACCTCTGTTGCCAGTTCTTGATCAATATAATTTCCAACTGCTCCGCTATCGATGTATGCTTCAACGGCATGCATTCTTGACGACTGTTGATGGTTAATTAAGATCACTGGTATTGCAAAGTGCGTGGTTAGCAACTCTTTCTTCTCACTCGACAAACTGACCTCTACGTTTGTCGAGCTTGGTAGTTTTCCGATTCCTTAGCTTCATCCTTCTCTGTGGCCCCGACTGTTCTTCTTGGGGGTTTTACTGGACAGTCCTTGTACTGGTTTCCCAAAATACAAACAAAGCTGTTGTTGTCTTTTGTCCTGCTCTTGTTTTTTTTTAATGGAGGGCGTATTCCTTCAATCTGCAAGGGTTCTACAGCATTTTCAGGTACACAGGGTGTGTTTTCCCTTGGTCGAACATACACGGTCCGAGGGTCCATCTTAGACCGGTCTGCCTTTCGGTCCTGCAACCGGTGGTCTAGCTGCATGACCAGATTTATGAATTCTGCACAGTCTCTGGGTGGATCAACCACCTGGGCTAAGACGTCCTTTAATTTGCCTTGTAAGCCTCGATGGAATAACGTGGTTCTTTTGTTTTCTAGCCACCTAGCTTCGGCAACCAGTCTGTTGAAGGTAGCAATGTACGTTAACAAGTCCTGATTCCCCTGTCGGAGGGACAAGAGTTCATTGTCTACAGCTTGTTCCTCGGTATGGCGAGCAAAACGTTTTTCCATTTCTTTCTGGAAACCCCCAAAGTCATGTAATAGAGGATCGTCATGGGTTACCAATGGCACCGACCAATCTGCTGCACTACCACTCAGGTATGATAAAACAAAAGCTTGGTCGTTTGGAAATGCCCCAGGCCTACAAAGTAAATGAAGCCGGCACTGATTGATGAATGCCGCATACTTTCGTGGGTCCCCTGAGAACCTTTCTGGTGGTGCCAGGGGCACTGTTCCAGGTAATGTGATCTGTACCGGAGTGGGAGGTATGGTGGGGTTTTGCATTGTTTTATTGCCTGCTAATCTCTTCAGTGCGTCCTTTGGTCACTATTAGGTCTCTCCGGAGGGCATTAGTCTCTTGTCGGACAGAATGAACCTCAGCACGAAGCTCTCCTAGTAATTGGGCCAATTGGTCAATTTCTGACGTCTCCATGGCGCCCAGGTGGATTTGTTATGGTAGGCTTCGCGTTCTGTTACGCTCACCTGGTATCCACAGGGACGCCACCGAGCCGGGTTACTCGCTGGTATGCTTCACAGCTTTGCCCTGATGTGGTCTGCAGGGAAGGTTCTGCCTGAAAATACAGGAGGGCTGTGTTCAAGACTGACCGACTGAATTAAGTATCCTCCCTCCACCCCCGTATGATTTCAGTCCCTATGGCGCCCTCTCCTCACTTTGTGGTAGAATTAGGCATGCTCTCCGTCCTGCCTTCTTTGCAGGGGCGTGTTGTCTTTCATGGGCGAGTGCGGTCCAGTTCCTTCACTGACGCCGGCCCGTTTTATATTGTTCAGGTAGGTCTTACTGCTGTTGTTTAGTTTTGTTGCTATCCTGCATGCCTTTCTTTGTTTAAAATGTCTCTTTTTTTTCTCCCTTAGGTATGCGGAGCTTCAGCGCGGCGAACTGGCTTGGTTGAACCCCGCTGGTAAATGATGGCTCATTAAGAGCGCTATGATGTGGTAAGTAAGCGCTATGAGCAGCACTCCGAAGTCTTGCCTTTGCTAACTTTTGTTTTCCTTCCTTGTAGGTCGCGGTGTTCTTTAGCGTGAGTGGAATGTCCAGAGTGGTGCCAGCCGAGAGGCGACCAGCCAGGTAAGCCTTTTGAGCAGTTCGTAATTTGTAAATGGCTCTACTGCTTTCTTTAATGTTGCCTCTATCTTCCTCTTTCAGGTCGTTCTGTCCGGGAGGCGTGCAGATTCGAGGAAGCTGTTCTCAGTAGCTGCAAGTGTTTTAAAGATGAAGACTGCAGGTAAGATGCTGCTGCTAATGATGTTCCTTTTGTCTCCTTGCAGGTTCTGCTTCTCCGAGGTTTGAGGGAATCGCTGGACACGGTGAGCGTGGTCACGTTGCAAGCTGCAAAGTAACGCAAAGTGTGTTGTCTTGATCGGGTGTGGTTTAAATAGACCCAACAGAAAAGTCCAGGTAAAGTAGTTCCTAGGCTACCACACCCAAAACACTAGACCACATAGCTTGGCTCTTAGGAACCAAGCTATGTGGATCCCTCCATGTTGGCTGACAATACAATAAAGTAGTTCCCAAGCACATTGTTTTTCATGGTGTATGAGCCTAGCGCCACAGGCGCCAGGACTGGCCCCATGAGGGCTTTTGAAGAGGATGCCAGGCTCTAGAGGCCCGAGTCCTGACTCCATCTGGCTAATGGGTTTGCCAGAGGGGGTTTTGGGCGAGGGTCATGACAGTTACTCCGTTGGGGTGCGGGGCATCTTCTGGAAATCTATAAGAAGGTTTCTAGCTACACCCCGTTTTCAGATTCCATGCCTCTGCAGGAGGTCATGTCCTCAAACCAATCATTTTACCTTATATTTCCTCTTGTTCTGGGTGAATCTCTGTAGAAATAGGGCGTGGGGAGTGTTTCTATGTCTCACCTGTTCCTCTGCAGTCTCTTGCTAGTTCCAGGTCTGTGCCCCACAGCTCCCCGGTAGACTGTCTTGTGTTCTTTGGGTGGGTGTTCAGTGCCTCCTTTAGTTTTGGGAGGTGAAAGTACAGTCAATTTCCGTTTTGGCCATGCTGACTTTCCTCCGGGTAAAGACAATGGGCCTCATTATGAGTCAACCTGTCCGGAAATAACTGTGGCGGTAAACCCGCCCCCACCGTTGTTTCCGGACCGGCTGATCTCGAGTTCCTTTCGGCGGGAGGTGTCACTCCCGCCAGGTCTGACCTGGTGGGAGTAACGCCACCCGCCTGCAGACGGACGTGGAAACACCGGCACCATTACAGCATGGTGCCGGTGTTTCCACTTCCCCATTCCCATGGAGTCCTGTGGGACTCCATGGGAATGGGGACTTACAGAATTCCACCACAGAAATTCCCGGGACACCGGGGTCGTAATGCCCCGGTGATTCCGGGAATCACGGAGGCGGAATGGTAATATGAGTCCAGCGGTAATCTGCTGGTTTTTCCGGCACGGTTAGCGCCGGACTCGTAATGAGGCCCAGTGTCTTGTTGGTGGTAAACAGGTGCATTCTGGTACTAGTAGTTTGGGTTCTTCTTACATGGTATTTCTTTTCTGGACCATTGATTCTTGTCAGGATTCCGAGGGCTCAGGTGTCTGCTGCAGTCCATGTGCTCTGAAACAGAAGAAACAGAGAAATGGCCATGTCAGAGGCTAATGGGTATTGTGTCAGGGATACCAATAGCCCTGCTTATTTTCAGGCTGTCCAGGGAGCTAGGGACTATAGCTCCCCTTAAACCTCACCCTCTATTGACAAAGGCACATTCATGACCTTGTCACACAGGGCTGTAATAAGCTTGCATAAAGGAGCGACCTATGTATACCAGTGGAAACATCCTAAAAGGACCCCTCATGGACCCCTTGATTAACTTTGTAGAGCACAAGGACTTTACAGTCTGGGTGTACATTAATATGGCTGCAAGGTGGATTTTGAAAGACGAATGGGCCAAGCAACTTTTTGCCCGATAGAACAGGTAGTGGCTTGCACACCAGACAGTGAATCTTTTCCACTTTTTGTCGTAGAATCCGATATTGGAAGGACCTTTGGCTGTGGAGAGAATTCAAGCTTGGGCACTGGTGCATACCACGATTTTCATTAAGGATTTAGAGTGTAGATCTTATGTTATTTTAAATTTCTAGGTGCGGGGGAGGAACTGGGATCATGGCACAAAACCCCTACAAAAGGCAAATGAAAGAAAGAAGATTCTATCTAGGAATCCTCCTGTCCCTTGCACACTGTCAATTGTTTGGACAAAGGTGCAATACCGAAATTCATCTAAGAAATGTATATATATAATATTGTCCTGGATAATTGCAATTTGGAGAAAACAAATTCTTATACACAAAGAGATTTTTAGAAGTAAAGTCTGTATTTCAATGAAGTGAGATCTTCTTTAGGTTTACAAAATAGAAAAACAGTCTAATATCCTAGTGTACATAAAAGGATAGAAAAAATTGAGTCTGTTTGATTCGGTAACGCGTTTCGAGGAAGCTTTCCTCTTCTTCAAATGGCCAGTGCGTACTCTTTAAAAAAAAAAAAAATATATATATATATATATATATATATATATGTATCCAAAATACATTAATTCAGACCCCTAAATAATAAGGGCTATAATTCTTTAGAAGTTTAAATAATCTAGCATATTATTTCTAGCATTAAATGGTGAACTTGTGAAAGCAGAAAGAATCCCCAAAGAGAAACAACAATTCTTATCCACCAGGAAACGAGGAACTTTCCCCTGTTTGGGGTGTACACATTGTAATAATGTCATTCTTTCTTTCATTTAAGGAGAGAATTCACCTGAACTCCCAAGGAATGTCTACTCGATCAAACTCCATGTGCTCAGCAGCCAAGCTTAAAGGCTGAGGGATGACTAGTTGTGTTGCAACACCCTGCCTCCTTATCGGGATAATAGGTTGAATGTCTGCAGCAATCTTCTGAGTAAGGGACAGGAACAGCAGGTCAAAGAACCAATACTGTCTGGGCCATGCCAGAGCAATCAAGAGTAGTCTGCACGGCTGTATCCTTACTGTCTGCAGCTCCGTGGGGAGTAATGGGAATGGCAGAAACGCATAAAAGAACTTTTCTGCCCATGAGATGGAGAACGCTTTCCTGAGGCTGCCTTGCTGTGGGAATCTGCTGGCAAAAAACTCACACTAGAAGTTTGCTCTGTTGGCGACCAGGTAACCAGGAATTGCAATATGTGGTCCACTTGGTATTGGTTCTATTCCCTCTTGTGGCAGGATTTACTTTCTTTGCTTGGTCTGCAATGGAGTTGCTGACTCATGGGAGATGCCAGGGAACAAGGATCATCCCCTGGTGCACTTCCCATTTCCATAGCATCTGAGCTTTGGTGGAGAGCACTTGTGATCGTGTACCTCCCTGCTTCCTGATGTAAAACACTGTTGTGGTTATTGTCAGAGAACTTTCACCACCTTCTTCTTGACATGGCGCAGGAATTACTTCAGTACCCAGCAGACTGGCTTGAATTCTAGAACACTGATGAGTAGCACCTTTTTGGCACCTTTAGGTGCACGCATACCATGAGGGCCCCAATGCTTGTATGGAAGCAATTGTTGTCACTGACTTCCGGTTGTGGTTCCGTAAACAGCGCCCCCTGTTGCTAAATTGCAGTGAATAGAGAGACTTTGCATACTGTGTTTTCTTGGGCATGGTTTCTACATGCCTTGGCTTACCATGACCCTGTGGAAGGGTCAGAAGTGTGAATTGCACAAAAACAGGCTGCGATCAGTGATTACTTGGCTGGAAAATATGGGAAAGAAGCAGTAGATGTATATTTCCTATATGATTTCTGATACATCACCTCAGTGTGCAATCTGCAAACCTAAGTGAATCCGCAGCGTATCAGTTTATTAATGAAATATAACAAAGGTGGACATTACATGTGAAAACAGTACATCTCTTGTCAAAACATAAACACATTACATAAGTAGTGCATGATTCAAAACATATCTTATATAACATCGCTTTATCAAATCATATATACACATTTCATACAAAATTTTAAAATTACGAAAATAGTTTATATAACAATATACACATCTAGCACCAAAAACTCAGTTCATGAGACAAAGATTAAATGGAAGTTTGTGCAACAAGGGTGATCAAGACTGCTAATTATCTTAAAGTATTTCATAGTGCCCGACATGTTTCGATCCCTACCATGTATTGGATCTTCTTTAGGGGCAGGCAATGATGGCGTCTGTTGACGTGCACAAATAAGAACACCCGAGGTAAAAAAAAAAAAATCAGATGGGAAACTAGTCACTACCCTAATAATCCATTTTAGCTGATAATTAGAAAGGAAAAGATTGCTTATTATCTTTTCACTAACCTTGTCACGGGAGGATTGGTAGACGTGTATGAGGCATGAGTAATATGCGTGTTGAGTAGTTATATTCTCAAATTGTAAGCCAATCTCAAAATAGAGGCTGAATCTGGTGCAAAGCAGAGATATAGCATTATTATTTTGTATAGACTCTAGCCCTTGTCACATAATAGTGTTTGAAAATATATGCAACAGCAGTTCACCTATTACTGCTTAGCTTGGTGTCACAGACTACTTGTGAAAACCAGAAAAATCTGATCTGAGTAATGAGTAGGGCTGCAAGATAAAATGTTGTGTATAACCAATTTTGTCAAACGTTGCAACAAACATGATATTGCAAAAGTAATGATGTTGCAGGGGAAAATAACCACTTGCACCTACTCTAATACTTGAGAGCTCAATGTATCTCTGTCAATGAAACATAGATAATAGAAAACCGTTGCCTTTCACGTTCAGTGTTACATCATCGCCGGTACTGACTCGGCATGTAAAGGCAATCTCTTAAGCCTAGACTGTGTTGTACATAGATCAGAAAAGTAAGATGGAGCTGGGAAAAGAAGAAGGTTTGTGTATGCAATTATGCAGAAAGCCATGTTGAAATGGTGTGAATTATCATCTGGCAGCATAGGGATTTAATTTGGTCCAATTGTACACATACCTCTTCCAGCTTTTCCTTCTCATGCCTTGTGCACAAGTTCCAGTATGTGGCTGTACGACATTACAGAAAGCATTGATGTTGAAATGCTGAGAGGTGCTCCCCTATTGGTGTTAGAGGTGTCATAGTATTTATTTTTTGACAGTGTGATAACCTTCTTGCCAAATGACAATATATTATGGTTATTGCAGTATTGTTTAAGTATATTCTTAAACAATATTTTTTGGCTAAAAGTCACAATTAGTCGGAGACCCACACTACAAACAAAATAAGGAGCACAGGGCCACAACTGTGGCTTTTTTCCACTTTCCACTGAAATGCCCATTATCTCCACACATTTGGGGGTCCATGCTGTGACTGAAAAATAAACTTCAATGGCTTTTCTTAAGTGGTCATTTAGTCTTTTAGCTCCCCCCCGCTGGCTACTATTCTTTGTTCTGCTGTGTATCAGAAGAAAAACATGTTGCTGTTGTTGGGGTGGCCAGGAAGGGTCCCATCATTAACGAGGTATTCACGTTGCAAGCGCCATATTGATGACTGCGAGTAAGGCAAACTGAGCACGGTTTACATTTTGTTCAGAACTGATACAATATGAGCTTGCACGCGTGCAGAAAGATAAAGTATCAAATTTATCAGATGTAAAAACATACATGCACCTTAATATAAATACATGGAAAATTCATGAATGAATCAGACCATAGTGGTTAGAGCTCTCTTGCAAAAAGCATGCTGACTTCCAACAGGTTTTCAGACGACAGGAGGCATGTAAATCAGTACATTAGATGTGGTCAGCATCTGCAGAAATAGCCTTGGGTTTATAGTCTGATAAGTCTTGTAGATAGTAGATATAATCTACTAATGTTTGAGATCATGACCCAAAGAGTTTCATTGTTTATTATGGTCAGTCGGAAAACATGGATAAGCCAAATGCTTAAAGCTATTTGAGTTTCAATTATGCGATAAAGTGGGAGCCTTGTAGATTTGGAAGTTGCAAGGGAACAGATGTTATCTTGCCATTTGTATTAAATTCTTCAGAGGGGGTTAGTATTTTGTTCGGTTAAGTGTTTTCCCAGATCATTAGAGGCTGTATTTAGCCACATAACTTAGGTCTTTTAGTGGCGGTAGGAGTCTGTGGAATGGAGTTTGTAATCTATGTTTACAGGAAAATCCTGTTTAGGCAGACCTTCCTCTATTTGCTAAAATACATCAGCGTACATCAGCGAGTCCATATGCAATCATACTGAAAGTTAAAGGTTTTAGGACATTTATTGCTAGCAATGAATGAGGTTTTCAATACTGATGTTTAAACCATGCACCAATGTCAGGACCAACTACACCGAATCCCAAGAAGTGGTGTGTTTTGAATATGATCTGAAGATGATAATGAAGATAAGCCTGACCAATGAAAATGGAAGAATTGGGGAAAGATGGGATGTCTGTGAAGAGGTTTTGTCCAATCATATTTGGTGGGTGGAGAGTAATACATGTATCTGGGAGTGTTTTAAATTGTTGCAACAAGTATGGTAACTGCTGACTGATGTTGTATTGTTGAGACTTGGGTTAGTTTGGTCCTGCAACAGCATTGAACTGCTCCCCGGAGCTTTTGTACAATAAAATTGCTTTATGTACAACCTTCTACCCGCTAATGAAGTGGTGGGTCTGTTTTGGGTTAAGGTGATTAAAGGTACACCCCCACATTTGGTGAGCCAAGGTAGGAGCCCAGGTGTTGTACGGGGTCTTCGGCCCACACCTCCCAGTTACAGCACCTCGCGACAGGGACCAGTGTTCCGTGCATGATGAAAAAGAGGTCTGCAGACGCCATATTGGTTAAAGTTCTGTCTGCTCCTTGGAGACGTGGTGCCACGGCTAAGCTGTGCAGAACGATTTGACGAAGCACCACATCGGGGCACCTCAGATTCACTTGAGTACACGGTTGGGGTGTAAAGTATGAGGGGAATAAGGGGTAGAAAAGGTGTTGTTTCCATGACTTAAGGGGTTTTGTTTGGATATGTTTTGGGGGTAGGTGTAGATTTGGAGTGTGGGTGTGAAATTATTTGAGGTTGCGGGATTTGGAAAAGTGGATGTTTTTTGATAGAGTGATTGAACTGTTTTGTGTTGTAAGTCCTTTGTATATATTTTTTACTTCGTTTGTTATTTTAGAGGTGTGAGGGGGTATCTAACAACGCACGCCCAGTGTGAACCTTGTCCTGATACCCTTTAGTTTGCTTTTCTGGTTGGATGGAGCCCTCACTTGAAGGTGGGGTGGAATCTTAGGGTAAGCCCAACCGTAGATACCTGTTTGAAGTAGGTCTTGAAATTGTTTTGTATTTGCCATGCAGGCAGAGCCCCTCACCTCGATTTTCTTGGCTAGTCGAAGTAGTGAAGGCCAAACTTCCTGTAGTCAGGAAAAGACTGTTTTGTAGTAAAGAAGGCTGTACTAGTAAAAGAAGAGCCTGAGAGCTGTTTTGGAAAGCATTATGCCCCTCATATGCTTGAATGTTTGAGATATCTCAGAAATTTTGCCCGGCAAGTGTTTTTGATGAAATGATGTCTTCAGTGTATGTGTGAGAAGTAGAATTGAAATAAATAGTGAAGTGTGGTAATTGTGGTATAGGCAAGCACAGTGAATGAGTGTGAAGTACGACTAAGGACTTGGGTAAGGGCAAACAGGGAGCTCAAGATGAAAACATTTTTTCGTGCCGCAGGTTCGGCTTAGTATTGGATTTTTTGTGAAACTATTATTTGTTAAATTGGATTGGAGCATGGAGACTCTGTTGAATCATTTGTGCCATGTGTTGAGGCGAACATTTTAAAATATTATAGGGAATGGCTGCTGGAGAGTAAGGGGAAAATTATACATTCTTGGCCTACTGAGGGATCCTATTAAACATGGATATCGGAGAACCTGCATAACTTTTTTAACTACAAAGCACAAGGGCTCAAAGTTAAAAGCGGTTAAAACATCTTTGAATTATGGAGGATGTATGATAAAAGTGGAAGTGCCATAATGCTGAAATTGTGGGCGGAGGGTTGAAAAAAGGTGGATGCAGGAATTTCTTCTGTACCAGCACCATATGGGTGCTATCCTTTATCGCCCGCAGATGGGTAAAAAGACCATGAGTTTGTACCCCCATTTTCCCCAGCAGCTACTCCAGTGGTTGCAAGACTCCTCCATCAGTTACGATTTGTAAGAACTGGAATTTTGAGGAAAGTGGAAGTTTAATTCCTTCAATGGTTAGGGCTGTATAGAAACTGAAAACAGAGAGCGGGGAGGGGATAACTCCCCCCAGCTGCTAGGTTAGCAGATAGATTAAGGATGGAGGAGCAAGAAAGAGTAAGACCGAAAGTTAGAAGAGCAGAGGGAGGATTGGAAATGTGAAAAAAATAAGTTATCCACTTCCTGCGAGGATAGATTGCGAAGAGTGGTAGATACACAAGAACTGGAAAAAGATTAAGGAAGCGCTACAGTTAGTGTAGGAAGAGGTAATGCTGTTAAGGCAGCAGAGAGATGAAGAGAAGAAGGACGTGAGAAGACAGGTAAGGGATGTAGAAGAAGGTGGATACATGGGTAGGTTCTTGTTAGATTGGATAACTGGGTTATCAGAACGGTTGAAGTGGGCATGGAGAACAGGGATGCTGCCAGGGCTACAGGGGCTGAGCAGGAAGGACGAGAGACGGCACCATATGGTAGTGCGGATTATCCTTCTGTGCTTGTAGAAGGGTTAGTGGATGTAGAAGCCGGAGTAGACGATGACGAAGAAGAGGAATGGAATGTCGAGCAAGGAAAGCAGGGTATAGGCACCCTACCCCCCACTCCATTAGTAGCTATAGAAAGCACACCATGGAACCAAAGGACACACCAGGGTATTTGCATGGCTGTAGTAAGTGGTAGGGGAGAGATGGGGGAAGCCCCAGTAAAAACAGTTATAACTCAGTTTCCGTTGCTCCAGAAGGGCCTGGGATTATGTCCCATGGTCACACATGAACCGGAGTAAATTAATGAAGATACTCCCTTTGCTCCCTGCAGGGGTGGGGGGTTGATTCATGTATTGGAGAAGCATACTGCCAGTGTCATGTTGGCCAAAGGGGACATGAAGAGCTTATTCACTGCTTTAATGTGGGAGTGCTCGGACAAGCTTTAGAAAAGATCAGGGTATCCAGGAGTTCAGTTAAATACAAATACCCATGATGGGGCAGCTTTTAATAATTGTAGGGCACAGGTATGGGGGGCCGTGTGGATTATGTACCCCAATACACCTGATATCAATTTGATTTTAGCTAAAATGATGAAATTGGATAATGATCCTGCCGCACACATCCAGTTAATTCTGGAGATGTGGAGGGCAGAAACAGCAAAAGTATGGAACAAGAATGTGGAAATAATTTACCACATGCTGAAGATTTAGAAAAAGTAGTAGGGATGAAAGCCAAGAGTTGTCCAGAAATTCATGCACACATTGTGCATTTCTGCAAGAGAAGACTGAAAAAAGAGAGGGAGAATGTAGAAAAGGCACACACATCCGAGACTAAGCTTGTTCAAAAGAAATTGGCAAAGATTTGTTTAGAAGGGGCAGTTATTACAAATTCTATGAAGGGACTGCTGGGGCAACCAGGACAACAGGGACGCTGTGAACCGGATATGACACAGTGTTAGGTGGACAGGTATGTTCCCGGTCCAAGGCCAATGAGAGGGTTTCTGAGGGGCAAAGGAGGATTTCCACTGGAAAGTGGGTCAGTTGACGAACTCGGAGGAAAGGCTTCTAGGTTTAATGTGCCAACAGGAAATAATTATGAAGGATTTTATGGGATTCAGTGTTGGTTGTGTTGCAAGTTGGGGCACGTGTTACCGGGTTGTTGTGAACGGCCACAGTACTTTAACATGGGAGCTCAACAGATGCAGGTCCGACCCTGCCGTATGTTCCAGGTCCTGTGCAATTACAGCAGGCATGGGTTGAACAGAACCCAGCAACTGGGGCTGCACAGACCGTTGCAATCCCACCAACCGTGCCAGCATAAGCATCAGTGCAGACATGGGACAAGAGTCCTTTACCCCAAGGAATAGTTGCGCACTACACTGAAGCAAGTGTTTTCGGGGGAAATCCTTTGTCTCTCATAGGTGCTATTATGTACCAGGAGTAGGATAGCCCACACAAATGCCTGATGTGTCCAGTACTGTCCATTACCACCGGTCCGGAAAAGGAACCCCGGATGGGTGTGGAGGTAGGTGACCAAATGTCTTCATTCATGGATGACACAGTTTTGTATTAAGGAAGTTGAGTTCCCCTTGTCAGATAAAACGATGGACACAGATTCTTTGGGGTTGTCCTGTCGGTTCCTTATACTGCAGATCCATGTATCAAGGTGAGTAATCAAAATGTATCGGCCCCTTTGTTGTATTGTACAGGTACCCCAGCACATCTTCTGCAAAGGGACATCCTGATCAAGTTGCGGATATCGATTGCTTTCACGTAGGAAGGGATTGCATGCTCAACCTCAGGGTTGTATTGGTTAAGGGAAGCAGCGCATTATCCAGACCTATTGTAGCGACCGTGTGATTAAGGGGGCCAACTGTGTATACAGCATTGTTTTTTCATGGGTTGATGGTTTTGCTGAGCTGGGTCCCGGGGATCAGAAATCTGACATAGCGGGTAACGATTTCAGTGTTTATTTCGGCCTGATGTGCCGCAGGAAGGAAGGAAGGAAATGCCAGAGAGCTACCACAGTTCAAAATACACCTCAGCCAGTCACAGTGAAACTAAAGATATTGTTCACGATTGTACCATGTATGAGGAAGAAGAAGAGAGGGTAAATGTGAAAGAGGTTTCCCTGGATGGGGGATGAGGTGATTTTTGTGATGGGTCTTCGACCATAAACCGAGAGACGGGAGAGAGGCATATGGGCACAGTTGTCGTGGGTCTTGTGGATGGGGAGTACCGGGTCGGACGGTAGAAACGGTTGCCTTCTCATTACTCTGCACAAGCGGCGGAACTGGTGGCACTTATAAGACGCGCTAGAAATGTGTAAGGGGAAGGCATTCACTGTTTTTTTTAAAAACAATTTTCTTTATTTTCATTTAACAACAAACGCAAAACAAATAAACAACAACTCTCAACATTTGCTCTGGCACTTTCGGGTTTAAGTTCATAATGTACGTTATCTGCTCTGTTCTTCGCGTACCTCCTCCCATTTTGTCCGGCTGTTCAGTGTCTGAGAATTGATGGTGCCCAGCAATTGTTCGTAAAGTCTGGACACGGTGTGTGTCCCCCCCTCCGATACATCGTACCAGGCGTCCAGCGGCCCATCCATGTCTTCTTCTTCCGGCAGGGTCTCCCACCTCTTCCTTATTCCTTGGACCATGCTATTATACAGTATGAATTGGCCACTGTGCATCTCCTGCTCCTCCGTCAGGGACTGAAAGTCTACCCAATGTCCTTCTTGCCACAGGTCACCTACTTGGGCCACTCCTTTGTCTTCCCACTGTGTTCTGAACATTGCTATGCTTGCTATACTGGTGTCTACTTTTCCCGCCAGAGGAATGTGCCTTGAACAGGGGTCTCTTATGTTCTGCACTTTCAATGCTCTCTTCCACAATGCTCGGCCTAGTTGGACTATTCTGGGAAGGATTTTCGCTTGGGTCTCGTTTATCCACAGTAGTTCTTTCAAATAGTATCGCTGGAGCGATGGTCGAAACAGTATTGCATCTATGGAGGTGTCTTCCCCCAGCCATCGGATCACAAATTGAAGTTGTGCGGCCAAGTAATAACGCTTCAAGTCTGGGAGCTTGATCCCTCCCCATTCATAGCCCCTTTGTAATGTGCTCAGTGCTACCCTGTTCCTCCCTCCCCCCCATAGAAAGGAATGTTTTATGGAGTGTAATCGTCTGAAAAATTATCTGGGGATGTTATAGGGGATATTGGGGAAATAATATAGGAGTTGGGGCAAAACTATCATCTTCATTAGGGCCGCCCGGACTACCATCCCCAGCGGTAGTGTTTTCCAGAACTGCATGGCGTTCTCTATTTTGCCCAGGGCTGCCTGCGTGTTGGCCATGTGTGTCGTGATATATGTCCACCCCTAAATATTTGAAGGCTGATTGGGTCCATGTCAGGCCCAGACCTGGCAGCGGGTCTGATGCTGTCGCCCTCATACGCACCAGGGGGAACAGTGAGGACTTCCCCTTGTTGATGGTGATTCCCGATAGCCTGCCAAACGCTCCCAGTGCCTCCAATAGGTCTGGTAAATGGGTTTGTGGGTCCTGGACGTAAAGCAGCATGTCATCTGCCGGTGTCTTCGTACTCCGCCCTTAGGAAGGCCGAACGGTTTCAGCGCCAATATATATAGCATCGGGGACAGCGGACACCCCTGTTTCGTACCTCGCCCTATGCTCCACTCCCCTGAGACATGCCTCCCCGTCTTAACTCTGGCCCTCGGGTCGTTGTACAGCAGCCTTATCCAACGTAGGAACCCCCGTCTATCCCGAAGTGGGCGAGCGCCCCGAGTAGCCAGTCCCAATTCACTGAATCGAACCCTTTAATTGCATCTAATGACGCCACTGCGTATTCTCCCTCCTCCTGGTTCGTCCTATCAATGACGTGATGGAGTCTCCGAAGATTCCATGCCGTGTTGCGTTCTGGCACATACCCACACTGGTACACACAGACCAGATGGGGTATCACCCTTTTTAGCTGATTGGCCAATGCCGCTGTCAATATTTTGGAATCCTGATTTATCAGATAGCTTGGCCTGTAGGACCCGCATTCGAGGGGCGGCTTCCCCGCTTTAAGTATCGGGACTATTACAGATTCTGACATACTGCTCAGGAGTCATCTGCACTCATACGCCTCCTCCAGTATCTCTAGTAATCTCGGTGCCAAGCTATCTTTGTATCTTTTATAGAATTCCCCTGGCAACCTGTCGGCAACTGGGCAATAACCTCTGTCAGTTCCTCCACAGTAAGGGGGGCGTCCAACATCTGGGCCTGCTCTTCTGACAGTCGTGGGAGTTTGATTTCCACAAATGCGCCCTCAAGGTCTCCCTCTTCTGCTTCCTGTACTCTGGTATATAGTTCCTCATAGAATTGTGAGAACACTGTGTTCATACCCTCCTGGGACCCTTCAATCGCTCCCTGACTATTTCGAATTGCATTTATCGGTTCTCGCTTGGTCTCCTGTTTGGTCAGCCAGGCGAGAAGTCTACCAGGTTTATCCCCTTCTGCGTGCAGCCTTTGTATGTACTTCCCATAGTCTAACCGCCCTAATCTCTCCCAGGCCACCATACACTGTTGTCTCAGAGTGGTGAGGTCACCCGTTCACCCCACCCCCCTCTCGCCCTGCCTGTGCCTCCGCCCTCTCCATCTTCCTTTCTATCTCATCCAGTCCAGCCAGGGTTTCTCTCCTAAGGCCTCCCGTTTTCCTAATTGCTGCCCCCCTGATCACCACCTTAAAGGCCTCCCATGTCGTTCCCGTACTGTCTACACTACCCGTGTTGTGCTCGAAGTAGTCGTCTATTGAAGTTTGGATATGGTCTTGGGAATCCCCCTCTAGGAGTGCTTCCGCCCTAAGTCTCCACGTGGGTATGGGGGCTTTCCTGTATGTATGTGCCCATGTTGCTTCCAGTGGGGCGTGGTCAGATGGGGTTTGTGCGTGAATGTGTGCCCCAGTGAATTTGCCTAGTGTCTCTTTTGCCCGTGAATAAATAGTCAATGCGGGTAAATGTCCCGTGTGGGGCGCTATAATGCGTGTATCCCCTTTCACCCCCATGTACCTTCCTCCAGATGTCCTCTAGCTCGAGCTGGTCCAGTGTTTTCTGCCACACCCGCGCTGGTGGTGCGGCCCTTTTGTGTTTGTCGTCCGACCGGTCCAGCCTGGGATCCAGTGTGCAGTTCAGATCTCCGGCCCAGATGGTCGTGGCGTTCCTGTACGGGGCCAGCCGGGGTGTGAGTGGTTTAAAGAAATCTGTTGCGTCGTGGTTTGGGGCGTAGGTGTTCACCAGACACACTTCCCGGTTCTCCAGCATTCCGTGTACGATGAGGACCCTGCCTTCGGCGTCTCTCTCCTGTTTGATGAGTTGTCAGTCTAAAAAAATGGATACCTCTACTTTGTGACCGCAAACGTATTTTGGTGGCCGTGGGCTAACCGTCTCATGCACGATATGGCAGAATATAGGTTTCTGAGTTTGCCAATGAACGGCCATTTTGATGTAACAAGAATCGCCATTTTGTTTTCTAACCATTGCTCATTGCTTTCTGTTCCTATTGCTTCGCAGTATATTTTCCGCTTACACTGCTCGACTGTAAAACATTGTTGTCTGTAGGATAACAAGAGTTCGTTGAAACACAAACGTAGGCAGCGCCAGGAAGAATGCCCGGCTCCCTCCCGAATGTAGCCTTGAAGCAGAGCTGCAGGGCATTTAATAATTTCGCAGCTGGCAGCCAGTCTCGTTATATGGTTGAATATGTTAGAATAAAATAGCTAAAGGCTTGAATTATGCTTTTCTTACGGCCCCCCTTTGCTGAGCCCGCTAGAGCGTGTCGGCTCCCAGGACACGAATAGCACCTAATAGATAGAAAGGTCCGGAATGCAACTCTTTCCCCCCGTTTGTAGCTCGCTTCCAAGAACAGAAGCGCTGTGTTATATTCAACAACAGAAAGATGCCTCCGCACTCACAAATTGCAAATTGTTACTAGAATAGATGTTTGAAGGTGTCATAGTTGTCCGAGATGTCCATCATCACACCAAGTTCAAAGAAACCCAATAAAAGGAGGGTGTTAAACATATCATAGCTGATTATTTGATATGCATTTTGTATATATGTAACTGATGTACGTAATTCACTCTCTTGCGTCCCTCGAGGTCTAGTGATACACGTCGCGGGGCGTGAGACTGAGTTGGCCAACTGAGACTTTTGCTTTGCAATAAACCCTAGCTTTGGGATTGCAACCTCATGTCTGGCGTATCTATCGTGTGTGGTGACCCGCCTTGTTTCCATAGACGTTAGGGACCCCTAGGGGCCCCTTTCAGAATGGGATACCTGGGGCAATCCAAGTTGCTAACCCTCTCGCGTAGTTAGAATATGCTGCATATTCCTCCATACTGCATGGGCGATTACAACTGAATGCAGCCCTAGGGTGGAAAGGAGACCCTCCTTAAGAAAACAGATTCCTTAGAACCGCCTGTCCAAAAGCCACATCTAACTTAGAGCAGGCGTCCAACCAGTAATGCTTACAGAAAGCCGAAAGGGTGACCCAAGTGGCCGCCCTGCTAATGACCTGCCGTTGGAATGCAATGGACGCGGCCTTGGCTCTGACAGCGTGGGCGTGCATGTTAGCTGGAAGTGGCTTGTGCTGCCCCTCATAAGCCTCCATGATGGCCGAAACCATCCGCCGTGTTATGGAGGCCTTGGATGCCTGATACCTGGGCCTTGACCCCCTGAAGGTGATAAACAGTACATCTGACTTGCGGAAGCCTTGGTCCTGTCCAAATAGAATTTCAGAGCGTATCCAGACAGTGCAAAACCCTCTGAGCCTCGTCCTTGGGGTCGGTAAAAAACGTAGGTAAGACTATTTCCTCGTTTAGATGGAAAGCAGAGGGCACCTTAGGTAGGAACGTGGGGTGTGTCCTCAGGACCACCTTATCCCTGTGAAAAGTAGTATAGGTTTCTGAAGCCACCAGAGCCTGGATGTCGCTGACTCTGCGAGCCAAGATGAGGACTACTAACAGAGCTGTCTTAATGGTGACCAGTCTGATGTCTGCAGAGGCCCTTGTCTCGAAGGGCTTAAGCGCCAAGGCGCCCACACTACATTGAGGTCCCACACAGGGTGTGGCTTCTTGATGGGCAGGAAGAGCCTGAAGAGGCCCGCCAAATGTCTCTTGACTAGTGGGTTAGAAGAGGAGAAGACCTCCTCCTCCGAATTTATGTAGGCCCCTATGGCTGCCAAATACATGCAGCATGAGTCCACCTGCATGCCAGAGTAAGCAAGGTGAGCAGAAAAGGACAGCACATCTTCCAACATGCACGTAAGGGGGTCAATCTCCTTAGAGTCTGCAGAGTGACAGAACCTTGTCCATTTACTCCTGTACTGGCTCCTGGTAGCCTTACTCCTAGCACCTTGAATGATTTCTAGGTTAGCCTGTGATAGGCTCAGGTGCTTCAGCGTGACCTGCTCAGGAACCATGCTGCAAGGTCAAATTTCTGTGGGGTGGGGTGGATGACCCTCCCTTCCTTCTGAGCCAGAAGATGAGCTAGGCCCATCGGAAGGTGAATGGGTGGCCTGTCCGAGAGGCTGAGAAGTTCCGAGAACCATGGTCTCACCGGTCACCACAGAGCTATCAGAATGATGCTGAGGTGACAAGATTCATTTATATTGCAGGTCACCCTGTGGATCAGGGGTGTGGGAGGGAAGGCATACGCTGTCATGCAGTTCCACTGCATCTGGATTGCGTCGCCCAGGGAGCCGGGGCCTTGACCTTGCCAGGACGCGAACTGCTGGCACTTCTTGTTGTCCCAGGAAGACAAAAAGATCCACTTGAGGATGCCCCCATCTGCTGAAGATCTGCAGCAGCAACTGATCGTTCAATTGCCACTTGTAATTGTCAGCTCCAAGTCTGCTTAGCCTGTCCGCCTCCAAGTTGGACTCCCCCGGAAGTTGGATGACCGTGAGGTAGATGTTGTTATCCAGGGCCCATTCCCTCATGCTGACAGCTAGGCTGCACAGAGGAGGGGACCTGGTACCCCCCTGCTTGTTGACATAGTACATGCTGGTGGAGTTGTCGGTCTGGATGAGGATGACCTTGCACCCAATGAGCAGAAGGAAAGCTTTGAGAGCTAGCCAGATGGCTTTCAGCTCCAGCCAGTTGATATGAGACTCGTTTGACAAGCTTCACTTGGGAGCCCCGCTCCTGATTCCGTGGGGCTGAGAAGTGCAGCTGTGATCTCCTCATCTTGAGTCTCGTGTGGGGTACAGCCAGTAGGTCCGCTGCTATGATACCTAATAAATGTTGTTACCATCCGGCTGATGTCACTTCTCGGGTGAGGAAGTGAGTAGTGGCCCTTTTGATGGCTGTGATCTTGTTCTCAGAAGGGAAAAACTCTCTCGGAGCTTGTGTCCCAGATGAGGCCCAGGAAGGCCAGTCTCTGCGTAGGCTTCAGCTGAGACTTCTTGTGGTTGAGCGAAAATCCCAGCTCGTGTAGTGTGATCATAAGGGTGGAGGAAGTGTGGTGCACCGCCTCCGGAGATCTCACCAGACGAGCCATTCGTCCAGGTACGGGTAGACGTGGTGGCCCTGGGCCATGAGGAGGGCCGCCACTGCATTCTTGAGTCTGATAAACACCCTGGGGGGCCGAGTTGAGGCCAAAGAGTACCACCTTGTATTAGAAATGTCAGCCCATGCTCCTGAACCACAGAAAGGAGCGATGCGGCTGCCAAATCAGGACGTGTAGATAAGCGTCCTTCAAATTCAGGAAGCACATTCAGTCTCCCTGGCACAATGAGTGTGCTATGAGTGCTGGCGTAACCATCTTGAATTTCTTAAGAGAGAGGGAGCGGTTGAGGGTGGAAAGGTCCAACACAACTCTCAGGCCAGCATAGTTCTTCTTTTGTATGCGAAAATCCTGGAGTGAAAGCCCAATCCTCGCTAGGAGACCCTTACTTCTTCCACTGCCTGGCTCTCGACGAGCGACCGAATTTCCTCCAACAGAGTTGCTGTCCCAATCTGTGGGAGTGGAGGGGAGGAGGGAGGAGAGGGAGGGATCGGTAGGTGGTACCTCATTGTTAGGGAGAATTCTCTGTAAGGCTAATTTCCCAAACCTAGTGAGTCCCCCAGCAGCTTTGCGGGATTTTTGGGGTTTATTTTCTTCTCTCCTGCTAAGAGTGAGATTCTTTTGCTCCCACTCTTAGACATGATTTGAGGTGTTCCTTTAACTTTCCGTGTGTTTTATGGGCTATGGGGTCTTTTACTCCATAGGGTCTCATGTGTTTTTGATGTGGGTTCCACAGCACCCTCCGTGCCGTAACCCAGGGGTGTCATAGCGACCCCCCAACATAGACTCCATACCCTGGGACTGACTACTGTCTCCCAGGGCATGTAAAGTCACCATTGGCTTTACTAGTCCCAAATTATGAACAGAAACCAGTACAAACCATCATATTGTGGACGTACTGGTAGGGGCAATTCGATTGCCCCGGGGTCTGTTGTTCGAGGGGGCACATCTCCGTCCCCGCTGATCGAGTTTTGGCTGGTGACAGTGGATACTACTTTTTATATTCAACCGCAAATATATTTCTATGGGATTTTCCCATTGTTCGAGGATACCAACTTTCATTATTTAATTCTTATAGCCTCGAACATACCGCCGGTTTATTTATTTAATATTAATTCACCGGTTGTCATTTTTTGCCAGAACTCGATTCTAAAATGGCGTTTTTTTTCTCTTCTGTGACTCCAACCCAAGTCGAGCCCTTTGTTCCACTTTTTGGCAGGCTTCTCCACAGAAGCCTCCAAACGTGGTGCCACTCTGTCTGGGTACCACAGGGGGTGTGGGAGGGGGTTTAGGCACCCTGGACTGAGTTACCTTGGTAACTCAAGTCGCACTCTTGTGTGATTGGCCCAAGTGGTGAGCCGGCCGGCTCACCACTTAGCATGTTTGATTGACAGCTAGGCTGAGTGAATGGGGGTGTGCTGCATAAAAGCAGGGCTTAGGGGACTGGAACTTCAGAAGTCGCCACAGGACCTAAGGATCCGAGGAGGGAGAAGTTGAGCTGACCTGCAACGACGACACCACCGATGGAGCCCTGCTGAACCGTCTCACCACTTTTCCCGACAACAGAGGAGATCTCTAGTCCGGAGAGTCTTCTTCCTTTGACTGGTGGGGATAACCAGTTTCGCCTTTTTTTCGCCTTCCTGGACCATCTTGTGGCCGCCTTGCCCATGCCAAGCAACCCGGCAACCGGAATACCACGGTTTACCACTACCGTGAAGAGAAGGGTAGTGCCTTTTAACCAGAGAACTCCACGGCTGGTTTCTTCCCTGGCAGTGCAACGACCT
The DNA here is from genome assembly GCF_040938575.1 of Ambystoma mexicanum. Classification (NCBI taxonomy): domain Eukaryota; kingdom Metazoa; phylum Chordata; class Amphibia; order Caudata; family Ambystomatidae; genus Ambystoma; species Ambystoma mexicanum. Next base: position 963,688,413 of record NC_090928.1, on the reverse strand, counting down.
TCATCTTTCCTCCACGGCGAGACCTCTTCTTCCTCTGGACGAAACACCGACTTGCACCTGCTGCCAGGAACAACTGCCCCCGCTGGAGCTTCCTTCACACTTAAGGTACTGTGTCCCGCCTGGCTTCCCTTGCGACAGATCTTTCGGGGTGACAGTAAAGCCTCGACTTTCTAACCTGGGCTAGCCTGGCACAACCTAGCTAACGTTTCCTGACTTTAATTTCATCCTTTTTGTGTGAACTATCTACAAGACTCTTTGGGCATAACCCCACTGTGTGAACCTGGACCCCTTCCCTTCTGCTTGCTCTCTCCAAGAGTGGGCCTTGCAATTGACTTCCTTGCTCTCCAGTAGAACTCTGCCTATCCTGCCTTACTGTGGTTCTTTGTAAAAGTATTGAAACTTATGTGCTTCTTTAACTGCCTTTTTCCCTCCCTTTCTTTACAACTTATTAGAGTGTCATCTTATGTTAAGCGCTCACCTCTGTCTGAAAATAAGTGGTGTTTCTCACTAAGACTTGTCTAATAAGTGAATAGGGTTGTATATATATATATGATAGTGACTGTGAGCTGAAATTACTTACCTCTTTTTGCTAGTATAAATCACAAGTGTGTTTCTAAATAAATAATTATATACTTTTACACCAAAGCTCTGGTCAGTGTTTGCTTGTGCTACTGTGTCTCTGTACCTATTGTGTATACTCTGCATAATGCCTAACTCTTCTTGAGGGAAGTCTGACTGCTCAGCCACAGCTACCAAGTGGTACAGACTGCTACGAAGTGGGTTTACTGCCAAACACCTGTAGTCTTAAATCTTTTGCAGTGGTCCCTAAGGGAACTGCACAGGTTTCTGCCTAACACTCATGGATACTACTACCAAGAGGAACCAGGGGTTTGTGAACCTCTGATGCCAAAACTGTGCGTGAAGGGCAAGCTCCCCACCGGAGGCACGTGGACCCAAAGGGATGCGCCATGCCTTCTTCTTCCCTCTGAGGCTGTTGCAGAGGAAGGGGACTAAAAAAAGCTGTTACCCTCCCCACTTTTGTTGCTTGTGCCAGTGTTGACTCGGCGAACGGTCGGGCTGCCTGGACCTCCATTGTTGGGAGCCGCGGAACCCTCCGAACGTCCGCCCCTTGTTGGAGCGTTGATTTGACTGGATGTACGCCTTGGGCGTGGCCTTCGTAAAATAGATAAAGACTTTGCAGTTTGCGAACTGTTTTTCTTTTTATCTAGCTCCTCATCGGTGGTGGAGTGAAAGAGGTCACCACCCTCGAATGGAAGGTCCAATATGTGTTCCTGGACGTCTGGGTTGAATTTAGTAGCCCAAAGCCAGGCAGTCCTCATGTTTGTGGCAATGCATATGGCCCGGCCAGAGGTGTCAATGTGGGCCACGGTGGACTCCATGATGTCTTGCACCACCATTTTAGCCTCTGCCAGTCCGGCCTTGAAACGTGGCTGGCTCTGAGCCAGAAGTTCTGGAAGGAAGACAGCTATTTCCTGCCAAAGCCTCTGGTTAACGGCTGCCAGCATGTCATTCACATTGGATTAACGAAGATGCAGTGAAGCATTTGAATAAAGCTTCTTCCCGTACGCCTCCAAGATTTTTGCCTCCTTGCCAAGCAGCGCAGAGGACGAGGTGGCCGAGGACGACTAAGGCTTTGAGTGACGCCATAGGAGGAAAACTATAGGCGCACGCGGTGGGGCCGGAGGGAGCATTTTCCTGATCACATACACAAGGATGGTCCCCATATGAGGAGATCTCATGAGCGTGAGGAACTTTTCAAAGAACCTGTCCTCGCAGGCCGGTGGAGTGGCAGGTGATATTGACGAGGTTGCGGGCGGCTGCTGGGGCTGGTGCATACTCTGTCTAGCTGTTTGCAGGGTAAACCTGCACTGCGATGCTGATAGATAAACTGTATGCCATGTACCTGGTTGACACCAGTCCCACCTTGTAACTCGTTCTCCCACCTGCTCCGTTCCTCAGGGTGGTATCGGACGAGCGGCCATCTTGTCTGGTGCAGTGGCCATCTTGTCGAGCTGCATGCCATGTGCCGAAGTCATGGTACTTGGCTCACTGGGCCCAGCCTCCTCCAGGACTCTTGGCGATGGAGCACGAGACCTACCCTGCAACTCAGGCCGAGGCCTGGTAGGCGTGTCCCCCTCGGCAATATCGCCAGCAGTGCTGCATGCAGGCGCCCCCTCGGACATGTTGCTGGTACAAGGGCGTAGCCTCTCAGGTGTACACCAGGTAAAATAACTTTGCGGCCCCTAGGCACGGTTTCCAGAAGGATCTACAGACCCCCTTAGCCCGACGGCTGGTAGCTGAATTAGCCTCAGTACCCGTGCTGGTGTGAGAACCTGGGAGGTTCCTCCCGTCAGGGCGTTTCCTTGGAAAGGAGTCGCCCTTGCAGGGTGTGCTGGAAAAGAGAGGCGGTCCCTTGGGCCTTGACTTATGTCTGACAAAGTCCTTCAAGTCCTCTGGAGGCGACTTCTCAAAGAGCTCCCTCCACCTAGCTAGTCTGATCTTCAGAGCACGTGAAGAAAGTGCGTTGCACACGGTACAGCCCTCCCATCCATGGTCGGGGGCAAAGAGCATGGGGGTCTGATGTAGAGAAGAGCCACTCGCAGGCTGGACACCTGCTGAAGTCGACATGCGCCAGGTAGGAGCGTGGTGCCAGAGGATCGAGTACCTGACTGATAAAAGACAAAAAAGACAGAAGAAAGTATCCGGGGAAGAGCGCGTGGTATTACATGGCCGAAGCCAAACCCAGGAGCGCTGGTGAAATTGGCCCGTTCAGTCGATGCGGAAAAGGGTACTGAGCTGTGGCATCGGTGGGCAGAGTCAGGGGAGAGCATGCCTCAGGACTGCGCCTCTGTACGTCTCTAATTTTAAAGGGGAAGAAGGTTGTTTTCTGGTGAAAAAGGTTCTGTCTCCCGTCCCTAGCAAGGGACGCCCATGCAGTATGGAGGAAAGGGGACAGGACGTAGGAGTATATATTCTTTGGTTAACAGTTGTCCTGTCTTTAGGTTAACATGCGTTTCAGCCCCTGGCCTTTATCAAAACCGTACATACATTATGTCATTCTTGAAGAAACAATGTGTATATGTGTAATGAACACAGAGAAAAGGGGGATTGGTGAAGGGTAGGGTTCAAATCATTCATTGGTCAGTTACATAATAGTTTTGAATTATTGTTTTATACATTAATTCTAGATTACAGAGCTTGTAGTATTTGTCAGGTTTGACTCAGCTCGATGGTTTGCTAACATGTTCCATCAACTTAGAGAGTTCATCTATGTATCTTCCAGTCACAGGTTAATCCCTTGTTGTTCTACAATACGAGTATAGATTGCTGAGTTTACTACCCATACTATCCAAATAAAAAGTGTAGATTCCCCATCTCTTCCAATATTGGATACCAATTGATATTTAAACTTGTATTTGTGTCCTTGTTGTCAATTACAGCAATAATTAGCTGTGTTTACTTAATGCTTATTGCTACATCTGCTCTCTCATCCCCCATGCTTTTGGCGTTCCTAGGGTCTTTATTCTAAATGAGATGGAGATAGCAGATATGCTATGTCTAGTGCACTTAGCCCTGTGCAGGGTCCGAGGGCAGTTTAAAGGGCAGTCAATTACAGCATCAGTTATACCAAATAATGAGGACTCTTCAATGGCCGAGCGGGCAGAGCACAAAAATAGTAGGTCAATTGATTTTGGAAGGAACTATTTAAAAAAAAAAAAAAAGAAAATCAATAGTAGTAAGGGATGAAGAGTTGCAGAGCTTGAGGAATGAGGATATTCTCGGAAGAAAGGGTGGCATGAATAAACTAAGAGTGTGGGGCATTATGGAAAAATCATTTGCAGTATTCGCCGTGGTATTTATGATATGATATAATGGGTTATGTGGCTCAAAGAACCAGAAAAACCTGTTAAGCTACAGACACTTAGCCATTTTTCTCTGTTTTAAGGGTGATGGCACGATGGGAACTGCAATTACTCTCTGCGCATTGCGGATTTGGCTGCGGGTATGGCTGCCTTTCTAGACAACTTCTGGATCTGTGGAAAGCAAGCATACAGGCAGTTGCCTCCAGCCTGGCGAGGTGTGTGCAGTCTCTCTACCCTTCATGTGCCGGTTCTTGTAATCCCTGAAGAGCACTTCATTTGTGCCCTACCAATGCCTGAAATTACATCTGTGCCCCATTTGTCCCCCTGATGGCGAAAAACCCAAACAGTCATTAAAGGCCCAACTAACTCTCAGCAGGCCTTAGCGGACATTTTGATCGATATCGGCTGTTTAGCCACACAGAAACCTTGTTTTACCTCCCTCCTGGCACCTGGCATTCAAGCAGCAGCAAATGCCAAATGACTCCAGGTGACCAGGTATGAACTCTTGCTCTTTGTGAACACTTCCGAGTCAGCATTTAGTGCCATTAAGGAAGAACTGCAGGCACTTAGGCTCATAACTTTGTAAAACCGGTACATACTCTACCTCTTGACAGCAATGCAGGGCGGAATGTGCCGGATAGGGAGTACCCTGCTGTACACTTGGACCTCCAAATGACACTGAGAATTGCACACTCACCAGAACTATCGCTGCTCTGCATAAGCTAAAAGAGGTCATGAAAACTGAGGCTGGGATCACCAACTCCTCATGGATAGACTCTTTGTTTATATGGGTAGCTCTCTGGTTGAGCCGTGGTGTGAAAATTATGAGGCCTATTTTTGTCTTCCTACTTATTCTTTTTGCCTTTTGTATTCCTGCCAGTTAGTTTTGCATTGTTGCTTTGCCCAGGTACCAACAGGTGCAGCCATGATGATCGTAACCCTGTCCCAAGACTAGGAACACCAATAATTCATCAAACTGAAGCTGTTTTGTGCCCTCCATCAAATTGGCAGGCTTGTGTGGAGCAGCGGGTAGATTGCAGGAATGGTGGGGGGACGAGTTGGGCTTTTTCAGCGGAGGCGTATGTCCATAATGGTACCAGGGTGAGATATGATTGTAGGGATGCTCCCCAAAAGGATGATTATGATTTATTAGTTCAAATATTAACTAAAGGGGGATTGTTGGGTTGGCCAGGAAGGGCACCATTATTAAGGAGGGATTCATGTTGCAAGCACCATATTGATGACTGTGGAATGCGGTGAACTGAGCACGGTTTAATCTTTGTACAGAACTGATACTTTATCTTTCTGCACGTGAACAAACTAATATTGTATCAAATCTACCAAATGTAAAAACATAAATGTACCTTAATATAAATACATGGGAAATTCATGAATCAATATGAATGCGCTTTTCACAATGAATCAGAACATAGTGGTTAGAGCTCTCTTGCAAAGCGCACTCTGGCTTCTAACCAGGGTTTCCGATGACAAAAGGCAGGTAAATGGGTAATTTCAACCTTTGCAGTCAGCATTTGCAGAAAATAGCCTTGAGTTTATCGTCTGATAAGTCCTGTAGATAGTAGATATAATCTCCTGATGTTTGAGAGTGTGCCCCAAAGAGTTTAGCTGTTTATTCTGGTCAGCAGTAAAACAGAGGATGAGCCAAATGCTCAAATCTATTTAGGAGTTTCAATTGTGCAATAAAGTGGGAGCCTTGTAGTTTTGGAAGTTGCAAGGGAACAGATGCTAAATTGCTGGAACGCTCACCTGATTCCCGCAGAGGCGCCGGTCTTGACTGGGTGAAAGCCGTATCTTCAAAGGTGATGTGTAACACACGGTTGGCTCTTTGGGCTGGACCTCTGTGCACTGTATGTCTGACTCGAAGAGTAAGATGTCTGCAGATAGAAAATATGGGATTAATGAACTGGGGTTATTGGGTGCCTCTCTCCTCTTCCCTTTCTCTTCTCCTGTAGAACCCCAAAGGTTAACGCCCTCACCTTAGGTAAGTGAACGCCGAGCTCTCCATCTGCCTCAGGGCAGGGTGCCGTAACCAGTTTCTTCACTGGATAAGGGTGCAGGCCTCTTGACCTCAGAGGACTGCTGTCCGTCGTTAACTGCACGAACGGTAAGTTCTGGGCACTTCAAATGTCTTAAAAGTCTTTTGTAATGATATCTCTTGTTTTTCAGGGTTCCGGCGATGGCGGATGGCGGGCTGATGAGAGTTGAGGATCGAACCCGTGTGAGGAATAGAAGCGCCTGGAAGCACGTAAGTAAGCGCTTGTAGCCTGCTTCACGATGCACACTAACTGTCCCTTTTATCTTGCAAGTACAAGTTCGGAGCTTTAGAGAAGCTGAAGGGTGCTGGAATACCCACTGGATTCGGCGTGGGAAGGAGTAATGGCGCGTGAGTAATAAAGTTGCCCAATGTCTTTAAACGCACCTTCTTTTGTCTTTCAGATGCGGGATGCAGCGCCGAAGGCCTCCGGAGCGTGCAAAGAGCTGGTAAGCTTTTGTCTTTCAGATGCCGGAATGCAGTGCGAAGACTTCCGGAGCATGCGAAGAGTAGGTAAGCCTTTGTCTTTCAGATGCCGGAATGCAGCGCGAGGCGTTGGTGACAGCCGATGGACCAGGTAAGAGATGCGCTGCCACTGAAGACCGTAGTGCTAACCTGTTCTTTCTTTGTCTTAACAGGTGCTGCTGAAGACTGGATTCCAGGATGGTAAGCCTTTGTTCCCTTAGGCCCAGGATCAGAAGCAGAAGACACGATGAGCGTTCTGCTGCAGAGAATGCAGAATAATGCAAAGCAAGATTCATCCATCGGGTGTGGTTTAAATAGCCTCCTGTAGTGCTTAGGTGTCTCCTTCCACAGCCACGCCTAGGTAAGAAAAGAGTTCCTGCTTTCCAGAAGAGTTCCAGTGTTCTGAACCTAGGGAGTGGCTCCTGCCCCATCCAACAGGAAAAGTAGTCCCAAACAGAAGAGGATCAGGAGTTCAACTGGCAGGTAAGTAAGCAGCATGGTCTGCTGCAGGTAAGTCCACCCAAGCATTATGAGCCCGGCGCTTCCAGCGCTGGGACTGGGCATCTTTATGAGCCTGGTGCCACTGGCGCCAGGACAGGGTCCAAAAGGTCCCAATTGGGACTGGCTGGCACTCGGAACCGGGGTTATGGGTCTGCTTCCAAGGGAGTCGGGCAAGTCCTGATCTTTTGGAAGCAGAGATCATGACAATTGCCCTTTGTATTACATTTTTTAGAAGGGGTTAGTCATTTGTTCGGTTAAGTGTTTTTTCAGGTCATTAGAGGCTGTATGTAGCTGCATAACTTAGGTCTTTTAGAGGCGTTAGGTGTCTGTGGAATGGAGATCGTAAACCCCTTTTTGAAGAACAGTTTAGTGATCTCCTAGCCCAGATCTGTGCCACCAAAGGCCCTGTTATTGTCATGGGTGATTTCAACTATTGGGCTAATGACCAGCAGGACAAAGCAGGTACCAACCTTATGGATACCATCACCTCCTTTGGCCTCACCCAGTGGATGGAGTCTCCCACGCAAAGCAAGGGACACCCCTTGGACTGGCTTTTGTACCAAAATACCAACATTTCCGATATCTTGGTCAGACCGTGTATTTGGTCGGACCATTTTCTCATCCAAGCCAAGATTTCACTACCGCCTCCTCCTCCTCCCAAACTTAATACGAACCCACGTATTCAAAAAATGTCTTGCAACCTAAAGAATCTAACAGCCCCGAAACTTACTGAACTACTGTCAACTAAGTTTCAATCCCTAGACTACTTTGATGATCCCACAAAATTGATTAACCATCTGTCAACCAACATCAAAGAAGCAGTTAACGACCTTGCCCCTCTGAAGGTGAAGACAATAAAGACTGAAACCACAAAGAACACATGGTTCAATAATGAAATTCTTACAGCCAGACAAGAAAAAAGAGCTCTTGAAAGACCCCAATGATAATACCCTGACAAAATATAGAAAATCCATCCTCGACTACAAAAAGCTCATTACAGAAGCAAAGGCCACACACTATAACGAAAGAATTGTGAATGCTAAATCTAACACCGGGGAGCTATTTAAAATCTTAGCGGAATTCCAAAATCAGCCTCCTCGCACGAACAATATTATCAAGGATGATAAGTGGTGTCAGGGCATTCATGATGCCTTTCTACTTAAGATTGATTCTCATAAAGAAAAAATCAGTAAAGCCCTTGGCAACGTAGCCATTACACAATCCACTACTGATACCACTTCACCCAACACCTGTGAAAATACTATCCCTCCATTCTCTTTCACGCACTATACTGAAGATGAAGTATTCAAAATCATTCAGGACCTCAAAGCCACATCTTGTCCAGCAGATGACTGCCCCACCAGCATTCTTAAGGAGTCCTTAGAGACCCTGGTCCCATGGATTACCAAACTGGTTAACCTCTCCTTTGATGAGGGTCTGGTGCCGGACCTTCTAAAGTCAGCATGGATCACTCCTCTACTGAAAAAAGAAGGCCTTGACACAGCCAACAGTGACAATTACAGACCCAATACTAACGTGCCCTATGTTCTCAAGATACTTGACAAACTGGCCTACTTACAGCTACAGGCCCAGTCGGGATATAGAGCTCGTCACCGAACTGAGACAGCTATGCTGGATCTTAAATCTACACTTGCTAGCATAGCTGACAAAAACCAAGCTGCTCTGCTCATGCTATTGGACCTCTCAGCAGCCTTTGACCTAGTTGATCATAGCTTACTAGTGTCAAGGCTCGGAGAGGTCGCCAATCGCTCTGCAATTGCATCCAAATGGATTGCTTTCTTTCTGGGTCCCAGAATTTTAAGGGTTTGCGTGGGTGATAAACAATCTTCTCCTATCTCTCAGACATGAGGAGTTCCTCAGGGCTCCTGTCCGTCGCCACTGCTCTTCAACCTTTACATTCGGCCCCTTCTCGATCTTTTGAACAAACTAGGAGTGCAATATACGAATTACGCTGATGACACTCAGGTTGTTATTCAGTTGAGTGGCTCATACATCAGCGATTCGGAAACCATTAGCCGAATATACAAGGCCATACAGGATTGGATGGCTTGTAATTCTCTTGCTCTTAATGATAAAAAGACTGAACTCCTTAATGTGGCATCTAAAAACATCTGGGCAAAACTTGATCCTAACTACGCCTCTTTCCATATTGCCAATAACACCATCATAGTTCAAAAGAAAGTCAAAACCTTAGGAGTAGTACTTGATGAAGAACTCTCCATGAAATCCCATATTTCTTGCATTAAATATACTTGTGCTATAAACAAGAGAATTAGATATATTCGACCATTCATATCGGAAGAGAACTGTGCTCTATTGTCCACTGCATTGATAAATTCAAGATTGGACTATTGTAACAGCCTCCTGGCGGGCACCACAGCCTCTAACATCCAATCCTTACAAGTGGCACAGAACAATGCCGTGCGTAATTTTTTCAATCAGTCACGTCGCACACACATCTCTACTTTTAGGAAAAAACTCCGCTGGCTACCCGCAAATACCGCATAACGCATAAGATGCTTACTACGACTCATAAATGCCTCAGTTTCAGCAGCCCAACCTATCGGTCATCCCGTATAGGCATCAAACCTACCGTGAGGAACCTTCACTCTTCTTCTGCGGTCACTCTCAATTATCTTAAATTTAGGACAGCCAAATTTGGACGTACTACATTGGATGCTCAGGGTCACCTTTTATGGAACACACTTCCAGCTGGTATATGGCGGATCCAGAGCTATACAGCGTTCAAACGTGCCGTAAAGACTCACTTATTTAACCTGGAATAATCTCCTGACTCGCTTCTCCATCTGCCTCTTATGCTTGTTTGTCTTTGTCTTGTTCTTGGTGCGCCCTGAGGCCCACAGGCATGTTGGCGCGTTACAAAAATGAAAATAAATAAATAAATAAATCTATGGTTCAAGGAAAATCCTGTTTAGGCAGACCTTCCTCTATTTTCTAAAATACATCAGCGAGATCATGTGCAATCATATATGAAATCATAAATATAGACTGAGATTGATGGAATTGTGTAGGATTGGATTGGTTAGGGAGGGAGATAAAGTCATCATTATTCTCTTAGTTTATTTGCAAAAATAAAAATATTTACTGCATCTCATAACAAAAATTTGAAATCATAATTGTACAGTATTAAAGTGTACTAATAATAATCAGTTCATGAAAAAGGGCTCTAATAATTATTCATTGTGCTCTTGTAAAGCAACCTTATAGATGGGATGTTCCCTCACAGTGAATCTCACATTAGTTGATTTTATTCCCAGTGAATCACCTTAATACAGACAATTGATTCCCATGCTCTGAGGCATCTATAATTTAGGCAAATCTTTACAGATTCCAACTAAATAGTTGCATGCAGACCAAAACCCAGTGTTGGCGTTCTCTGTGCTTGCTAGAAAATAATTCAAGTAATAGTATTAGTGTTGCGTGGCTACTCACCACTTGGTTTAAATCCAAAGAAAAATATATAGGGGATAGATCCCAGGCACCTGAGGCAATGTATCAAACACAGACACACGTTGTTTTCTCCTTTCACCGCTTGGAATATAGTCAAGCTGTTACACATCCGACATGTACAATAATGTTAAAAATATTGATCACCTTTATATTGTCCCACTTCTGGGAACAAAGCAACGCCGTCCCTCCTTTCCTTCCGATCACAGGAACGCCAGCCTATTTGCAATTTCTACCGTAGAGACACAATGGGTCATCACGCATGCGCGCGGTGACGTGTCACGTGATGCGTGCTAGTCTCAGTCAGTGTGGCAACCATATTTTGGGCTCTCACCATCTAGCTAGACAGCGGCCCATAACGAAGCTACATTGGAGACAAATACAATGTGTCGCCCATACTTTGGGCAAACATTAACCCTTGGAGTGTAGGAGAATGAAGGAGAGAATCATACTTGTCCGAGTAAGGAACAAGTATATATGAAGAGTGAGGATCATTATGTGAATACTCGTACTTATCCCAGTGACGAACCAGTGTGGAGAAACAGTGAGAATCATTACAGGGTTACTCATACTCATCCCAGTGAAGAAGTAGTATGGAAGGAGAGTGAGAATCGTTACATGAGTAATCATTCCTGTGACAGTAAAGTATTGGTGTTGGAAACACATAAGAAGCGTGAGACTGATAATTGGAACATTATTGGTTATCCTAAGCCTGGAAGAGATTGGACATTTAGTGAAGAGAGTGTCTCAGGTGTGTTTAATAAAAGAGGAATAATAGAGAACCAGGAGAGCGTAACCAACAAAAGGAATAAAACGACAAGAGAATAACACCTAAAAGAAAAGTGGAAAACCATGTTGATGAACTATATGATATGACAAAAGTAGTCTCCAGGAAGTACATTTGACTACTTTATTAAAGTGAACTGTAGCAGAAAACATTCTCCTGTGCCTTAGTTATTCTTATTGCGATTTCTTGCTCATTTACAGTATCATCAATGGCCGTAGTTGAGTTGATATATAATGCCTACTGTACGGCTGGCCTTTAATTATTTCTTTTGACTATTGTTATATTTTAAAGAGACTAAGTTCATTTATATGTGGTTCGACATTTCAATTTTATGAAATACATTCTTCCATGGATATTAAGATAGCCTCGTTTGTAAATCACCTGCCCCCTAATAACATACAAAACTCCTTATGTTAAAACTACTGTGATATATATAATACCAGGTTATTAAAGACATTTAGGATGGAATAGCAAATATTTAATATATTCATCTTCTTGCCGCAGAGCCATTCCAATTGCAAATGCAGTATCTTTATTCAATACACACCCTCAATAATTATTAAATGCTCAATACTATTTATGTATATATGTTGCTGGCTAGCACTCTACCCATCAATTAGCACTAAACATTATCATCATAGTGAAGCCTAATAGATGTTTCAAATTTCCCTAAAGACCATCAAATGGTACACGTACCTGTGCACATTAAACTCTCAATGATTTGAGTCCATATAAAATGTTCCATTTAGAAGAATTACAAGTTACTTACCGTAGTGACTAACATACTCTTAGTCCTTAGTCCCCTTTCCTCCATACAGCATGGGCGTCCTTTCCTAGGTAGGGGAGACAGTACCTTTTTCACCAGAAAAAAAACCTTCTTCCCTTTAAATTTAGAGGCGTGCGGGGGTGCAGGCCTGGGCGCATGCGCTACCCTGACTCTGCCCACTAGCGCCACTCCTCAGTCCCCCTTGACGCGTCGACAATATTTAACATTGCCTAATGACACCAGTATTATTGGGGGCGAGGATAGTGGGACGTATGGAGGAATGGGGACTAAGGACTACAGTGAGTGACTTGTCATTACTCTTACGTTCCGTCCCCTTTCCTCCATACTGCATGGGCGATTACAATTGAATGTAGCCCCAGGCTGGAGAGGAGACCCTCCTTAAGCAAACAAGTTCCTTAGAACCGCCCGTCTAAAGGCCGGCGTCCAAACGGTAATGTTTACAGAAAGCCAAAGGGGTGGCCCAGGTGGCCCCCCTGCTTATGACTTGCCATGGAACCTGCCGCTGGAATGTGATGGCCGTGGCCTTGGCTCTGACCGCGTGAGCGTGCATGTTGGCTCCGCTGCCCTTCATAGTCCTCCTTGATGGTGGCAACCAGCCACTGTGCAAGAGAAGCTTTGGATGCCTGAAACCGGGTCTGGAGCCCCCAAAGGTGACAAAAAGTGCGTCCGACATGTGGAAGCCCTTGGTCCTGTCCAGATAGAATTTCAGAGCGCGTCTGACATCCAGACAGTGCAAGACTCTTTGAGCCTTGCCCGTGGGGTCAGCGAAGAATGTAGGTAAGACTATTTCCTCGATTAAATGGAAAGCAGAGGGTACCTAAGGTAGGAATGCTGGGAGAGTCTGCAGGACCACCTTATCCTTGTGGAAAGTGGTATAGGGTTCTGATGCCACCAGAGCCTGGATCTTGCTAACTCAGCGAACGGAGGTGAGTCCTACTAGCAGAGCTGTCTTAATGTGGTGTGGCTTCTTGATGGGCCGGTAAAGCCTGGACAAGTCTGCCAGATATTTCTTGACTATCGGGTTGGAAGAGGAGAAGACCTCCTCCTCTGAATTTCTGTAGGCCCCTTTGGCTGCCAGAAAGGTGCGACATGTGTCCACCTGTACGCCTGAGTGTGCAAGGTTTGCCGAGAAGGAGAGCACATTGTCCAGCGTGCACATCAGGGGTGTCGATCTCCTTAGAGTCCGCCCAGTAACAGAACCTGCTCTATTTACTCTTATATTGGCTCCTGGTGGCCTTGCTCCTAGCGCCCTGGATGATCTCCAGGTTGACCCGTGAAAGACTCAGCTGCTTGAGGGTGATCTGCTCAGGAACCATGCTGCAAGGGCTAACTTCTGAGGAGCGGGGTGGAGAACCATGCCCCTCTGCTGGGACAGGTGGTGTGCTGGACCCAGGGGAAGGTGAATGGATGGTCTGTCCGTGAGGCTGAGCAATTCGGAGAACCACGGGCTCGCTGACCACCAAGGAGCTATCAAGATGATGCTGAGGAGTCAAGCTTCCTTTATCTTGCGGAGTACCCTAGGGATCCGGGTGTGGGAGGAAAGGCATAGACTGTCATGCCTTCCCATTGAATCTGCAAAGCGTCACCCAGGGAACCGGGGCCCCGTCCCTGCCAAGACGCAAACTGATGGCACTTCCTGTTCTTCCAGGAGGCAAATAGATCCACCTGAGGATGGCCCATGTGTTGAAGACCACCTGCAGCACGTGGTCGTTCAATTGCCACTCATAATTGTCCTCTCCCAGTCTGCTGAGCATGTCCGCTTTAAAGTTGGCCTCCCCCGGGAGGCGGACGGGCGTGAGGTAGATGTTGTTTTCCAGGGCCCATTCCCACATGCTGACCGCTAGGTTGCACAGCGGCGGGGACCTGGTCACCCCCTGCTTGTTGACATAGTACATGCTGGTGCAGTTGTCGGTCTGGATCAGGACGGCCCTGCCCCCAATGAGCGGAAGGAAGGCTCTGAGGGCTAGCCAGATGGCCCTGAGCTCCAGCCAGTTGATATGTGACTCCTGCTCCTGTTGGGTCCAGAATCTGTGGATGCTGTGGCTGTCCAGACTGGCTCCCCAGCCCTCTAGGGAGGAGTCTGTGGTGATGGTGACCTGTGGGGGCGGCTGCCGGAAGGGCTTACCCGGTTGCAGTACCTAGACCTCCACGTGAGGTCCGAGTGGAGAGAAGGCGGCATACTGACCTGCTCCGCTTGGGTGCCTTTCTCCTGATTCCATGAGGCTGCTAAGTGCAGCTGTAATCTCCTCATCCGGATTCTCCTGTGTGGGACGGCCAGACGGCCGCAGCCATGATACCCAGTAAGTGTCGGTACCACCAAGCCGACTTCAATGCGCTAGTAAGGAAGTTCGTTGTGGGCCTCCGGATGGCCGTAGTCTTGTCTTCCGAGGGAAATAACTTCTTGGAGCACGTGTCCCAGATGAGGCCCAGGAAGGTGAGGCTCTGCGTGGGCTGCAGCAGAGAATTCTTGAGGTTGAAAGTAAACCCCAGGTCATGGAGCGTGTTCATAAGTGCAGAGGAAGTGTGGGTAACTCCCCCCGGGGATTTCGCTCCGACGAGCCAGTTGCCCAGGTACGGGTAGACATGGTGGCCCTGAGTAGGGCTGCCACTGCATTTCTGAGTCTGGTGAATACCCTGGGGGCTGAGCTGAGGCCAAAGGGTAGCATCTTGTACTGGAAACGATAGCCAATTATCCTGAAGTATAGGAAGGAGTGATGTGGCTGCCAAATCGGGACGTGTCAGTAAGCATCCTTCAGATACAGGGAGCACATCCAGTCTCCCTTGTCTGGTGTCTCTGCAATGAGTGCTGGCGTAACCATCTTGAATTTCTGTAGAGGGAGGGAGAGCTTGAGGGTGGATAGGTACAACACAAGTCTCGGGACAGCCTGGTGGTTCTTCTATATGGCGACAATCCTGGAATAGAAGCCTAATCCTCTCTGGGAAGCTGGTACTTCTCCCACTACCTGGCTCTTGACGAGCGCCCGGATCTCCGCCAACATGATCCGCCAACGGATATAAGGGAGACAAAGAAATACAGCTGAGGGTTAATTGCCACAAATTATTACAAGATGGCCAACCGAGAGCTGAAACACTCAAAAGCTAGAAATCCTTCTTCGTCAGCAAGAGCCTGCTGTGGAGGGACCAGTGTTTAAAGGCAACGAGGTAATAACAGTTCTATATACCCCAAGAAAAGTGACCTCCGGAAGGGCTCCAGCAAATGCAGCTTGCAAGGTGATCATTTAAAGCTCCAGAACGAACGTAATATAGGGATAAATGGTTATAAGCAATGGTCGAAGTGTATGAAAATAAGTAGTGGAACTATTTTATTTGCTCTCCTGCCCCTGCTCCCCACAAATCCCATTGCCACACCGCCTCCCACGTGCATTCCAAACCCCCAAACACACCTGCCGTTTAAGGGAATGTTCATGCAGAGCACTGAAGTGCAAGTTTCATCTTCTTCCTACCCTTTTATTTTAAAACAAACCATTCCAGAACGGTTTATTTTTCAAATAAAAGTACAGGAACAGTAACCACTTCGACCAATGGTTATAAGACTGCTGACTGACAACATGGGCTAGTTGCTGGCTGACCCTCCAGAGCCTTGTGGCCCCTTTCATCTGAAAGGTTGAAAGGATCCGACGCTGTCCCTGCCCTTGACACATCAATTCAAAGATTAAAAAATGTAACTAAATGTTTACACAATTTACCTGCCTCAGAGAATCATGGAAGACGTTTGCAGTTGTGTGTTATACAGCAGACACAGGGCCTCATTTCGAGTGTGGCGGTGCAGAAAGAAGGGTGCTGGTAACTAACCTGCACCCTTGTTTCCAGACCACCACGCTACAACTCTGCCTGCAGGGACCGTTGCACTCCGCTGGTCTGTCCCTGCTGGGCGCAACGGCCCCTGCAGGCAGACTTGTCACGGAAGCACCGGCACCATTAGCAACGGTGCCAGTGCTTCCGGTTCCTGAAACCCCTGCCTGACACCCGTTCCACTGGGACTTGTAATGTACCGGTGGCACCGGGAAGTCCGGCAGCAGATTCATTGTTTCAAGATCAGCGCCAGTAGCACCAGTGGGTTACTGCCGACCTCGTAATGTGGCCCACAGTCACACTGGTAAGTTCAGTAATATTCTGCAGTGACGGCACCGAGTTGGAGCTGTGAACAAACAGTAAATTATCTCACAAAATGAGCTCAGGCACCCAGCTCTGATGGAGACATTGGGTGAGTGTGGTGTCAGCATGCTCAGATACTTGCCTAGACCACAAGTACTTTCACGTAGGTCATCTGTGGCCATGCAGCATGTCAACATCCATCAAAATAATGAGACATTTAAACTGCTCACCGCCAATGCACATGAATGGATGCTGCCTACTGCTCACTCTGGGCTGGCAGCGCCTCAAGCAGTAAATCTGTAGGCAGCAGGAATGCTTAATAGGCAGTAGCCTACTGCTTAAATCAGTAGGGTTGGCAAGTATGCTTCATGTGTGCCACGAGTTGTCATTGACTTACAGCCGCGTGCCTGGATAAAGAATATCCCTGTCGCCCAACACCAGCTTTGCGCTATTGTTTGTACTCAGTGGGCCGTCCAAGGAAAGGCGCAGGCACTGGTCAGCTTTCGGCACAATTTAAGTACATTTTTATCCAAACTCTCATGTGCTCTAAACCGTGCTCAAACCTGCTTTTACTGCTATGACAGCTTTCTCTACACTTTTATCTAACTTACAAGGCAGCACGAGAGCAGGACCATTCAGCAAGTACTCGCTTCAGCCTCTGCAAATCAAAAAGTGCACTTATCAATAGGCGCCAGCCCCAAGGTAAACCGGTATTTTGGTGACAGTAAGTATCGTTCAAGGAACTGAAAGCTGAGTGTACTCCTTATTTTCTGAATGAATGGGTATAGCTGCCAATATCGCAACAGGATGGAGGGACAAGATTGTTAGACTTGGGTTGGAAAATGTGGCGAAGAGCTTGCCATGTAATGGAGAACCCGTTCCCATGTTGCCCACAGATGCCTCTGGTGGCACTGGCCGGGATGGATGAACAAATGAGGAGGAAGGTCAGAAGGAAATGGGAACCGATTGGCATAGCAACCCTTGGGGATGTGTGGCAAGACAGGAGGGCAGTATAGTTTGATACACTCGTGGAAGATACAGGATTACACCGAGGACAATATATCACATATGTTAGACTGATGAAGATGATAAAAGGTACATGGTCGGGTGCAGAATTAACCAGACAACCCAACACTGCCATAGAAACATTCTATGATGTGCCGGCTGGGGGCCATGAGGACTCCCGAATATACAACTGTTTATGTCTAAGGTGGGAAAGGAGGTGATCCAAACGAGACGAGATTGGGAGGGGGAGGTTGGGGAAGAAATGGGAGATGGGTTGTGGGCACGGGCACAGGGATATCACAAGGAAGTATCGAGGAATGTGAGACTGCAACAAATTCAGTTAAATGTTACCTACAGAGCGCATATGACCCCTGGGAAGGTAGCTATGTTTAAAAATGCAGGGACTTAGACATGTCCAAAATGTGGGGAGGTGAATGCAGGAATGGTGCACATGTTCTGGGCATGCCCTGAAATAAGGAGATTCTAGGAGGAGGCCGTCCACCTCATGGCGAGGAAGGAGATAAAGTTGGAAGTGAACTCCTTGTGGGCGTGCATGGTAGGGAGGCTTCCCCAGGCCACGTAAACTAAGACACATAAAAAAAACACAGGGATCTGGCATACATACTAGCTAAACGGTACATACTAGCTAAACGCAGGATAGCAATGGGCTGGAAGGCCAGTAGAAAACCAAAAGTAGAGGTCTGGTGGCCGGATCTCCTGAAATGGGCAGATGCAGAAACGGTGGTGTGGAATGAAGCAGCAAACAGAGGAGGGGAGGAAGAAGCGGACACGTTGATTGCCTGGAAGCAATTAGTAGCCACATTATTTGGGTCTGACCAGGCAAGCCCGGGAGAAGACAGCTCTTCAGAGGGAGAGGAACAAGGGGTGCCCTTAAGAGAGGGTGGAGAAGGCGGAAGCGTGGGGTAGGCTCGGGGAGGGTAAAAGGGTGGGAGGGAGAAAACAACATGAAACTGTACATGATCACTGGAATGTATACTTGTTGTTGCACCGTATGGTTATCAAGTTGGAATTCATAAATATTGTTTAAAAAAAAAAGTATTGTTCAAGGAAGTTGTTCACGATAATATACCAGTGTACCGTTACACCCCTAAGGGGTGCCGAAGAGTGGCGGTACTTGACCAAAGAATTCTGACTTGGTGGACTGGCCTCACGGGTGTGAGGCACTTCATGGTTGGCTGCCTTGATAGGACAGTGACCTCTTCTTGTACTACTGTTCTTTGGAGTAAGAGGTACCTTTGTAAGAATGGGAGCAGGATGTATGGAAATGCCGTCTCGTTCTGGAGAAACACTGGCTGAAACAAAAGGACTGATAAGGCCTGCTATACTGAACGGTACTTTGGTATCACGCCATTTCCATGTCATTTAGAGTGTGATGTCTACTTTTTTGCTAAAGGGGTCTGTCAAAGGGCATATCGCGTAGCTTTGTTTAGACATTGGGTTTGAAATGAGTGTCTTTTAGCCAGACCTGGCGTCGAAACACTGCTCCATTACCCATCTGTCTAAATCCAGTGTCAGCGATGTTCACCGCCACTGAGATGGCTTGGTCTGATGCAGGTTCCCCTTTTTTCAGGAATGACATGGCTTCCTGTTTTTTTATCATCAGGCAAGAGCTCCAAGTGTGAAATTCACTTGTACCAGAGCTCCCTGTTGTAGACCGCAACAATGGTCATAGAATTTTCTGTCTTGATCGTGGTCACTGATGTGGTAATTACTCAATTGCAAACTGCATCCCAGTTGTTTCTTTCTTTTTTTTAATACAATTTATTACAAACTTTTTAAAAGGAAACCAATGAAAAGTTATTTTTTAGGGACACAAAGCAAAAGGAAAACATAAGAAACACAAGATAGGTATATACATGCAATTAATTGTTATTTTGCACAATGTTCCAATTTGCAGGTGTGTGTCTCACTCGTTTTCCTTAATTTATCAGCTTCTTATTCAATTGGTCGAGGTAAAATGTCAAAGCAAATATTAGCTTATTGTCGGATCCTTCCGACATAGCCGACCACCAGTCTTGTCCGCAGAAAGATGGTCTTTTTGCAAATTCAGACCCTAGGTGTTTAGTTCTCCACGTTCTTAATTCTCTGCAGAATAACACTAGGTGTTTCAGTGTTTCGTTTTCAACCTCACAGAGTGACATCTAGAATCAATGGGCCTCATACATTTACCGGTCCGGAAACAACGGTACCGGTAAACCTGCTGGTACCGCTGTTTCCAGACCGGCAAACTACGAGTCTGCGAGCAGGTGCCTTTCAGCCCGCCAGGTCTGACCTGGCGGGCGGAATGGAACCCGCTCGCAGACCATGTCGGATGCACCGGCACCATTCACAAATGGTGTTGGTGCATCTGACCTCCCCATTCCCATTGAGTCCAATGGGACTCAATGGGAATGGGGAGTAATATTTTCCGGTGCCGGGAATGGGCAATTACGGGGTCTGCCGGGACTGTAATGGGCCGGTAATTGCCCATTCCCGGGCGCTGGAAAATTAATGACTCCGGCGGCAGTCGTGCCAGTATTTACCGGCACGGCTACCGCCAGGGTCATAATGACCCCCTATGTCCGTATTTTTTCCTTTTCTCAAATTTTTCACTTCTTTAGTATAAAAAAGGTTTTAGCAGAACTTTAAGAATAATGTTCTTAAATGCTAAAAGGGAACTGTATGTTGACAGTTTGTTAAGGGCCCTGGATTCTGGTGCGCTGTGTTGCATACATCTATGCTGAGCTCTTTCTTCACTAGTTTCGACCTAGTCCTGTCACCATAATTTATTTTTTACAGCATTCGGATTATTTAACAGCACTTCTTTGTTGGTATTTAATTGTTTGAGAGTGATTTCACAGGATTGCTTCCAATTACTCAATATTGATTAATTTTGTCTGCAGTTGCTATATTCAAAATTTTAAACTGAGGAAGACAATTCTCAGTGGTTATTTTTCTATATAGGGACAGTGTGTTCCACTTGAGCCTTGCGTTGATAGATGTAAGGCCTAGCTCGTACCGGATACAAGCTGTGGAAGTACCCTTTGGGAGTTGAAGGATTTTTCTCCAGAACCTGTTTTCGCACTGCGACCATGTCACGTAGGAGCATTCTAAAATTGCTTCCGCACCATGAATCAAAGCCGGTATTACTTTGGATTTGTAGAAATTGATGATAGGTATCATTGTAAATGTGTTGAACTTCTTGTGTATGGCTACGCCTTGGACGGCTAGTGCTTTACATTTCATTTTAATCTTCTGGACCATGGGCTCATCATTAATGTTAGAGTTAATTGAGACTCCCAGGTATTGACTGTTTTACACATTGTATGCGGTCTTGACCTAGCTATCAGCAGAAATTTTCTTTACAGTTCCTTTTGGATCCTTTAAGGTTTTTTATGTCAAGGATCTCAGTTTTTGCCACATTTATTTCCAGACCATTGTTGTCGGTGTATGCTTTTAAAGCTGCCACTTTGCACTGCAGACCAATTGGAGTTGCATCCAACAGAACAATATCGTTTGCATATAGCATCCAGCCTAGATGGTTTCTGTTAATTTTAGGGAGAAAGGACTGGACGTCTCCTAACAAAGTGGCCACGTCAGCTATAAACAGGTTAAACAGTGTTGAACCTAGAGGATACCCTTGTTTAACACCACAATATGTTTTTATCGGGGCTCATAAGGAGCCGTTTTGATCCAAGCAAATTCTGATTTCTGTGTTGGAGTACAATTCTTTCATTGGCATTAGTAGGCTTTCCACTTCGTCAGTTTCATCCATAGTAGTTCTCTGTTTACTGAGTCGAAGGCATGAGCCAAATCCACAAATGCGAGGTAGATTTTTTTTCATTCTTGATGGTTTCCATTTTGATCAGGTTAAGCATTAGTAGATTAGGCCCACCTCCTGTGGCTTTTTTTTTTACGAAGCCAGTTTGGCTGGGATCTGATATTCCAGCTGATTTGATCCATCCATGTTCTTACGTGGCTTAGTAGTTGGGTGGCAAAGATCTTACCTACCACATCTAAGAGCGCTATTGACAGGAGCTGATCTTATGCCCTTTTTGAATACAGGTACTATGATGGCGCTCTTCCATGATGCTGGTATCCTGCATTCTTTCTGTATACTCTTAAACAGATTGACACCAAAGACGGCCCACTTTTCAGGGTTTCACTTTAGCATTTGGTTTGTTAACCCATCAGGGCCAAGCGCCCTAGACGCACTAATATCCATGATGTTCTCCAAAATGTCGTCTATACTGATGTCAATATTCCAGGATTTTAGGCTCTGATGTGACAGTGTTTTGGTCAGTTCTTGCTTCTTGAGCAGAGTTGTGTAATGCTCATTCCATTGTTCTTTCGTTACCATGTTACATTGACTGGATTGTTAAGGGGGCCTCTGTGTTGTTAATCAATGCCCAGAAGTCTCTTGAGTTTTTTTGGGCCATGCTCCTGAGCATCATTTCCATCATGAATTTATGAGACTTTAACCAGTTTTTGTAGCTCATTTAAATTTTTTCTCTGGATCGGTCTTTGTTCTCACTTTGCATTAGGGTTCTGATAGCGATGTCAGGATCAGATGTATGCTGTTTTTGAAATATCGATTTTGCTGTATCATTGCTTCTTTCAGTGTATTGTTGTAAAAGGGGGCTCTATTCGATTTTTTTCACCGCCTTCTCTGTTTGCTTTAGCTAGAGCTTCCGTCATATTTCTGATCTTAGTACTGTTTATTTTTAGTCTGTTTCGACTAGGTGCTACATTCACAGAATAACTCCATATTGTGGTGAGAGGGATCTTATCTCCTTTGAAAGTGATTTTCACTAAGTTGTGATCACTCTGCGACATGTTGATAACGCTCAGGTTCACGATTTTTCTGGCGAAATGATCAGAGACATAGAAATAATCCAAGATCAAATGTTGGTTGTCTCTTTTCCAGGTAGCTTTGGGCGGCATGTCCCCTTCGATGTTTCCATTCATTAATTACATATTTCCAGCTTCCATTTCGTCTAGCCACTCTCTTCGAATCGCATTTATCTATTTCTTTTTTGCGTTTCCATGAACTTTTTCCAGTTCCAGGGAGACACATTCCATGTTTAGATCTCCACATAGAACGATGTTGTGGTTTAATTTGTTAATCATGATGTTATCAATCAGGTCGCACATTTCAGCGAGAAAAATCTGCTCCCCTATTGCGTGATGCTGCCAGTATACGTTGATGATATGTATTTTCAATCTCTTGCCTACTAGTTTTTGCTGGGATTCAATGATGGTCATTTGAATATAAGGTGAGTGATTGGCAGAGCTCAAGATTCGAAATCCACTTGCTCTTTTGACCGAAGTGATTAGGCCCGACATTCGGTGGACGGGTTATTGCCATTTCGTATCCCTCAACGCATGGTAACTTTAGGAGGCAAGTTTCTTGTAAGCATATGATATCCAGAATTTCTAGCGACATTGAGATGTTCTGAAATAGAGGGACAAAACCATGTGTATTCCAGGAGCCCATCTGTATTTGAACTGGTGCGTGGTCGACTCAGCATTAGCTTATCTTATTAGGATTCAGGGCACCAGCAAACCAGCTCCAGCTTTTGGTTTGGTTTTTTTCATTTTTTTTTGTCTTTCGCACGAACGGGGATTCTGGTCGCTATGAGATCTTTGGTATCCCATGCAAATGTAATTCTGATTTGTTTTTTGGGAATTGTTTCTTCTTCTATCTTACTGCGTTCTGAATTCTTTTCTTCTTTGTCGTCCTTTTTTTAGTTGTTAGATTTTTTGGTGAGGTGCTACGGTTCAAAGTTGATTTCACAGTTCACATTCTCACGCCAATTTGGGTGTGTTGAAGTCTTTGTTGGTGTAGACAAAGGGAAGATTTCTCTTAGATGAAATCCCAGCAGGTTTATGCATGACATTGCATTTAAGATCACATCACACATTGTTCTGGAATAAATATGAAGTAACACCCGATCAAACATAGTTCCTTCAATAAATTCTACTGTTTTAATGTCAGTAGACGATATTGATCTCAGGTGAGGAATGTGATGGAGTAGCTGCAATACATTATATGGATTTAAGTAGTTGGAATCTATCTTTTGACTTTTGTTTTTATTCTTTTGGCTTTCTGCAGCTGCTGGTCGTCTATCAAATCTCCAGTCCTCTTCCCAGTCCATTCTGCAGCGATCTTTTCGCTTATTATTTCCCCGTGCAGAGTTGTCTTTTGGAGTTTCCATTTCTTGATTAGAAATTTGAGCTAGTGATCGAGGTCTGTTTCAGCATAGAGTTTTTGGCAGAAAGATTTGTCTTTCTTCAATCATCGCTCTGCGATCATCAATTGTTAAAAATTGATCTGGCTTTCACATTTTCGCGTGTATGTATTTTGGGATTAGAGTCGTTCTCTGGCGTAATAAAGATAGTACATACACTTTTGGGGATTCTTACCAGATTCTTTTGAAATATATCGTGGTGAGGTATCTCTGTCTCTTCTCCCGAGTCGGAGCATAGTGTTGTTTGGTCCTCTTGTGAGTTGTTGGTTTCATTTGCGTCATCTTCACTTTCCATACGTAGACAGATTCAACAAATCAGCCATCTCATTTTTTTCCTTGGCCTCAGTCTCCCCAAAGGCCAAGCTCTTGCTGATCGGTTTCGAGTTTGTACCTGCCAACTGTTGGAGGGATGTCCGAACCTCACTTGCCGTTCGGATTTTTTTGTTGTCTGAGGTTTGGATTGTCAGGTTCAAAGATTTAATGTTCCTAAAGAATTTGCAGGAGTTTTTGGCATTCCATTTGTTTGCCTCTCTGCATGTTTTTGGTCTTTTTTTTTGTTTTTAGCATGATTTAGATTTGACCCAGTTGTCTTTGGGATTTCATCTCTCTTTGCTTTCGCAAATATAGCGTAGCTTTCATTGTTCTTTGTGGGGAGTGTCGAATCACTTATATTGATTTATCTCTGGGTTTGTGCAAGTTCCCTCAGCGTTAGCCGAAGTTGATGGAGTTGCAACGGGTATCTTTGACCTACCTCTGTCAGTTAATTTCCCATACTATCGCAGCGTTACAGCCTTTATGTTGGGTTTTGAGGTGCATCGGTGGACGGACTTCCTCCCTTTGCACGGTTGCTGAGTTGATCCCATCACTTTTACTTGTTTCAGCAGGTGGAGCAATCACTGGGCCATTGTTGCTCATAGGATCTTCTTGCGAATCTGCATAACTGTGGGATTTACTTATTTTTGGGTTATTTTTGGGTTATCTTGTTCTCCGGTGATTTCAAGGTTTGCATGACCTCGAACACCTTGAGAAAGTTGCTCTCTCTTAAGGATCATTAGTGCTTCTCTTGTGACCTCTGCGAGCAGTCTTTTATCATCTGTGTTGTTTTTTTGCTGCTCTTTCAAGAGATTGAGTTACATCTCGTTTTTCTGGTTGTCATGGGTCGCTTGCAGTTTTATTTCTCGCAGCTCCATTTCGATGTTGATCATCTTAGAATTCATCAGAGCAATTAACATATTTTGGTCTTTATAGCTATCGTTGAACTGCTTGTGCATTTTTGTGAACGGAGAGACAGCTATGGTCATTGGTGAGACAATGTTAGGTCTTAACTCATTAAACACCTTCTCTACAATAACAAACCAGTCAGGGGAGTTCTTGAAGCCAGATATCAATTTGAAATTTATGGTCTTATTGTTAGGCAGAAACCTGTGCAGTTCCCTTAGGGACCACTGCAAAAAGTTTAAGACTACAGGTGTTGGCAGTAAACCCAATTGGTAGCAGTCTGTACCACCCAGATTTACCTGGTAGCTGTGGCTGAGCAGTCAGTCTTCTCTCAAGAAGAGTTAGGCTGTATATAGAGTATACACATTAGGTACAAAAATACAGTAGCACAAGCAAACACTGACCAGAGCTTGGGTAAAAAAGTATATAATTATTTATTTAAAAACACACTTGTAAAAATACACTGGCACTAATATGCCAAGCAAGTTCAAACACAGTCACTAGAAATATATATACACCTCCCTCCCTGATTAATTATTCGACAAGTCTTCGGAAAAGAACACCACTTATTATCAATACAGGGGTGAGCGCTTAACCAAGATGGCACTCCAATAATTATTTTAAAAAGGGAGGGAAAAGGCAGAATTAGGAAAGCACACAATACCAACACTTTTAAAAGAACCACAGCAAGTCAAGAAACTTCATAGGCCAGGCCCACTCTTGGAGAGAGCAAGGCGGAATGTGCCCAAGATCACACAGTTGAAGTACACTTTAAAAGTCTTTGCAGATAGTTCAAAAGGAGTTGGATCAGTTCAGAAAAGTTGGTTAACAGGTCCCAGGTCACCCTAGGATAGAGAGTCAAAGATCTACGGGACACCTTGAACAGTCTGTTGCAAGGGAGACCAGGTGGGACACAGTACCTGAAATGGTGAGAAAGCTCCAGTGGGGGCAGTTGTTCCTGGCAGCGGGTGCAAGTCGGTGCGTCGTCCAGGGGAAGAGAAGGTCTCGACGTGGAGGAAAGCTGGAGGTTGTTGCACTGCCAGGGAAGAAACCAGCCGCAGTTTTTCTCGGTTAAAAGGTACTACCCTTTTATTCGCGGTAGTGGTGAAGCGTGGCTATCCGGCCGCCGGGGTGCTTGGCACGGGCGATTCGACCATGAGACGATCCAGGAAGGCAAAAAGAGGGCGAACTGGTTAACCCCACCAGTTCAAAGGAAGAAGACTCTCCAGGATAAAGATCTTCTCTGTCGTCGGGAAGTGGTGAGGCGGTTCAGCAGGGCTCCACCCGTGGTGTCGTCGTTGCAGGTCGGCTCAGCTTCTCCCTCTTTGGATTCTTTAGGTCCTGTGGCGACTTCTGAAGTTCCAGTCCCCAAAGCCCTGCTTTTATGCAGAAAACCCCCATTCACCAGTCCTAGCTGTCACACAACAGCGCGACTTGAGTTGCCGAGGCAACTCAGTCCAGGGTGCCTATTCCCCCCCCTCCCACACATCCTGTAGACCCAGACAGAATGGCACCACTTTTGGAGGCTTCTGTGTAGAAGCCCGCCAAAAGTGGAACAAAGGGCTCGACTTGGGTTGGAGTTACAGAGGCGAACACAAACGCAATTTTAAAACCGAGTCCTGGCAAAAAGACCCAACCGGGGAATAAATATTAAATAAATAACCCGGCGGTATCTTTAACATTGCACCAAAAAAGTGATGCGTTTAAAATGAATGGGAAAATCCGATAGGAAATATTCCGGTGGAATATTTCGCGTGGTAACCACTGCCACCAGCCAGAAACTCGGCGAGGGGGGACTGCACAGTGCCCCCTCGAAAAACAGACCCAGGGGCAATCTAATTACCCCTACCAGTACTCCCACAATATGATGGTTTGTACTGGTTCTGTTCACAATTTAAGACTAGTAAAGTCAATGGTGACTTTACATGCCCTGGGAGACCGTAGTCAGTCCCAGGGTATGGAGTCTATGTTTGGGGGTCACTATGATACCCCTGTATTACTGCACTGAGGATGTTGTGTAACACACATCCAAAAAACACATGAAGCCCTATGGAGTAAAAGACCCCATAGCCCATAAAACGCATTACAAAGTCAAAGGACATTCTCAAATCATGCCTAAGAGTGGGAGAAAAAGAGACTCACTATTGGCAGGAGAAAAAAATAAACCCCAAAAATCCAGCAACGCTGCTGGGGGACTCACTAGGTTTGGGAAATTAACCTATACAGAGAATTCTCCCTAACACTTATCTATGGGAATCTCCTTTCTATAAAACAGGAGTCTGAAGATGACTCGTCAGATGTTAAAACTGATTCATTTGGTTGCTTTTGCATCAGATTTTTGGTTCTCTGATCGTTGTGTGGGCTTTTAGATCTCAAGGTTTCCTTGTCAATGGGATTTCTTTTTTGCGAGCATGCGACAGACTGTGGGGTGCTAGAGTCTACCTGCCTTCTTGTTTGCGGGTGCTTTGATTCGTTAGCGTCCTTTGCCATTTCTCTTCCACTCTTGTTGTCGGGTAAATCAAGATCAATGCTTTTGTGGGAGCCTGCAGGCTCTGGCATCCGTCTATCTTCTCTGTTGTGGCGTTACATACTGGTCATGTTGTGATTGAATTTGGCTTTAAGTGAAGTTAAGTCTCTGTGGAGTCGATCTGCAACTGGCAGTGAGTTGCGTCGTCTTTTGGGGATAATGATTCAATGCTCACTATTTGTATCATCCTGTTCGTTGAGCAGTTCTGCAAGGAAGACACTTTCTGAGCCTTGCTCGTTTTGATTGCAGCTGGTAAAAATGTATTGGGTACTAACTGGAACTCAAAATCTGCCAAATTAGTCTGAGGAGGACTATTGTCAGCACACACGCGACTCAAGATACCCCAGTGTCTCGCGTTCCTCACATTGCAGGTTAGAATTTTGCAATCGTCCCTTTGTGAACTTGTTCGGCAGTTTCTTGTTAGTTTGCAGGTTAATACCACCAGCTTCCCATTCCGCTGTGGCGGTTCGAAACCCGTTTTGATCTTTTATTTCATTTCCCGTGGTGACTTGTTCCTCTTCACAAGTTGTACTATGATTGCTGCGTTTATTAATGTAAATGCCCTTGTCTCGTTCATCACTATTTTTATGTAAGCGAGTACTTCAATCGACTCTGCGTCATGCCAACACTTGCAGCCGCGCAATCGCTCTGTTTCCCCTCTCAGAGCATGGGTGAAAGGATGTGTTGTCATGTCCTGAAGAGCCAGGTGGAGACGAGTGGGAGGGCTGGTGTGGCTTACCACTGCCTTGGCTTTTAATGCATCCTGCTTTATTGGAGCTTGGTAGTAATTCGCTATCATTCAATAAGCGGGATGGGGGGCTGGGGTGGCGCGCTTGGTGGTGAGAGTTTGGGGGCGACTTCGTAGGTGCAGTGTACGGGACGTTGTGTGAGGGGGTGTTATCAACACTCACATCTTCACTACTCGAAACCACTGCTTTACCACACCCCCCTTCAGAGCTACTAGCTCTCACACTTACTTGTTTGTATTCATTGCTCTCCCTCCGATCCAGCTGTGATGTTTGTGGTAGCACAGAGTTGCATCGTCGGAGTTGTGACCAGGTCTGTGGGGGTGGGGAGCGGGTATAGTCTGCATAATTTGTCAATTTATCGACTGCTGGAAGGTGTCCTTGGGAATAAGGTCCATCGTCCCACCAGGAACACTCCGACGCACTCAGCGATGCTCCGCGTCCGGGTGCGAGCTTTTGACTGGAAGGCTCCTCCTTCAAGATAGACACCAAAAAAATACTTGTGATACCGAGCTCACAGTAGAGGGGTCCGAACTAAGGAACACTCAGACGCACTCCAGTTGTTCCATTTCCTTGTTAGGGGGAAACTGCGCACCGGGAAGTGGGGTTGAAAGCTATTTCTTCTTCACTGCCACAAAGATGACAACGTTAGGAAAATGCTGTGATTGCAGACATTTGCCACGTTGTCAGGTGCCCTGTATCTTATGTCTAACTTCTAGCCGGGGCTGTGTGATGTCTTTCCAGATGTCTTCTAGCATAGCAATAGATAGGATTCTTTTATGGGATTGCTTACTACTATGGTAAAAGAAACCCTCCTTCCTTAACTGCGCCGATAGTTAATAAACATTTTCACACCCTTTGCCATTGTTGAATTGAATGATCCAATTTCATCAGGCAGAGAACCCCTGAGCAGATACTCTAGAGGATCACCATCAGCTGGCTCCAGACCGTCATATTCATCAGTGGAAGAGCAATGCATGGAGGCTTTGTCTGGGCAAGTCTCATACTCAAAATCAGTGTCAGAGTGAGTATCAACAGGTGTGACTTCCTTGTCCTGAAGCAGGGCAGTGGCAGCTGTCTTGGCTGGAGTGGCTTCTCTCCCTCTGCAGCAGATGTTCTGAATTATGTGTGGGTGCATCCTGCAGGATTTCTAGGGAGGTCCGGCACGATAATATGCAGTAAAAAACAAAATGTGTGCTGTTCTCTGGTTAGAGATTCCAGTCTATACAGTCCATAAACTTTGTCCGCCAGCAGTTTATGTGAAGTGGCAAGTAGTATGCCTGCGAAGTGTCAGGGAGGGGTTACTTAAGCATTTTCTGTTGCATTGAGCACAGAGGTGGCGGAGGAGGGAGAGACTGAATCGGTGGCTTGACCCTTAACTCCTCCTCTTCCTTTGAAAAGACACTCTGGGCCGTCAAAGACTGAATCAATTTGGAACTCCAGAAAGTCCTTTGGAGGAATGGCAGCAGGTTCTGAAATAATGGGCCAGACATATGGCCGTGAAGCAAGTACATCTTGCTTTTGCCAAGTGCCAGTGGATGAAGAGGGCGTCCAAAGCAAGTCAGATGCGGCTGCAGACTTGAATATGTACTCTTTGTAGGTCTTGTCAATGGGGTCATTGACAGAGCGGTTCTGATAACCGACAAGGCCATCGCCAACAGGCCAATAGATGTCGTAACGGTTGTCATGGACGAGGTAGTTGTGGACGAGGTCACCGTCGCCACTGACGGACCAGTTGTTGATGGTTTGATCAGTTGTTTCCCCCTGTTGACAATATAATAGATGACTTTGACTTCGCCAACGGCGCTGCAGGAGCATGTGCTGTACAGTGGCTCATGGATGGTGCATCCCCATTGATGGTCTTGTGGACGTGTCTTCAGATGTTGATTCTACCATCTGATGATCCTTTTTCCCCAGCAGAGAAATTAAAAGTTACTCACCGTAGTGACTAACTCACTACTAGGGCATAGTCCCCTTTCCTCCATACTGTATGGGCGTCCTTCGCTAGGGACGGGAGATGGAACCTTTTTCACCAGAAAAATCATCTTCCCCTTTAAATTTAGATGCGCACAGGGGCGCGGTCCTGGGAGCATGCACTCCTCTGACTCCGCCCACTGGCGCCACTCAGTCTCCTTTGACACGCCGACAATATTAACATTGCCTAATGACACCAGTTCTATTAGAGTGGAGGGCAGTAGGACGTATGGATGAAAGGGGACTATCGAGTCCGTTCGTCACACCGGTGAGTGACTTATAATTACTCCTACATGCCGTCCCCATTCCCCCATACTGTATGGGTGATTACAACAACTGAATGTAGCCCCAGGGTGGAGAGTTGTACCTCTTAACAAAACAAGGTCATTAACACTGCCTGACCAAATGCTGCGCCCGACCTGGCACTGGCATCCAAGCAATAGTGTTTGCAGAAGGCTGAGGGAGTGGCCCACGTAGCCGCCTTGCTGATAACCTGCCACGGAACGTGTCTTTGGAAAGCTACTGCCGTGGCCTTAGTTCTGATGGCGTGGGCATACATGTTTGCTGGTAATGGCTTGTGCTGCCACTCATACGCCTCCTTGATGGCCATAACCATCCACCTTGCTATCGAAGCCATGAAGGCCTGACAGCCTGGTTTTGACCCCCCCCTAAAAGTGACGTAGAGGGCGCCTGATTTGCAGAATCTCTTGGTTCTGTCCAGGTAGAATTTTAGCAAACGTCTGACATCTAGACAGTGCACTACCCTCTGAACATCATCCTTAGAGTCCGCAAAGAAAGTTTGTAACACTATTTCTGTCAGAATACTGAAGTAGTGGGATCCTGCAGGAGTGAAGCTGGCCCACCTAGCCCCCTAAGCCTGCCTGCTCAACAATCCTGCTTCTTTAAAACTATTGGCCAGGCAAACCCAAGGGGAAAGGGGAATGGATAAAACAACAAAAGACAAGAACTCCCACTGCAGGTACTTCAGAATGTCTTCCTGGAAGGTTTTGGCTCAGATGGGATGTTCCTAAAAGGAAAATACAACTTTAAATGAATCTGTTCTTTTAATATCTTACTGACTACACTCTGTAATATAATACTTTCTCCTAATAACAATTACCTGTTGCCTAAGCTTGATTTGCCAATAGGCTGCTTCAGAGAGATATATGTATGTTGCTGTGTGGCTGACTGTATCTACTGATAGAGCTTCCTCCTCTACTTGTCTTTCTGCACTCTTGTTCTCTTTATTTTCTTGAAATCCTTTAATACATAATATCCAAAATATTGTTGTTACTATTTTCTTTGAATATCTAATCTGGCTGTCTTTTTAGAGTGAAAACTTATATAATATTTATTACCTTATGTAATTCTGAAGACTCTTTATAAAAATGTTGGAATATTTTCAATTTCCAAAAATATTATGTAGCGTGCTTCTTTAAAATTGTTTCTCACTAGAAAATGTTTATTTCAATCGACACTCAGAAACCGCTTCTGATTCGAACTTCGAAAACAGTCTCCACTTTACTTTCTTCCGTTATGCCGACAAAGTTAAAATGGAGAAAAACCAGTGACCTTCAAAATGGCCGCGACGCACGCGTGACGTCGCTGGGTCCTTTCTTCTAAACCGCGCATGGAAGTCCACAGTAATACGCGACGCACACTCAGAAACCAAACGAAACACGAAAATATGGTTAGCTCGTTAATTGACTAATGTTAAATGTTAAAAACGCTGCGAATACCGTCCTCGCGCCTAGTTCGTAAATTAAGATTAATTTACACTTGAAAATAAAAAAAAAATATTTCTTCATGAAAATGTTCATCAAAAATTAATTAAGTTAAAAAAAATAAACAAATTTACTTTTCGCAAGTCTTTCTCTTAAATTCCAATTCAAAGTATATTAGTCTTCAATTAAAATACAGAAGTCCACTTAGCTTAACAATGTTCCTAGGACTTGACTCTTCACTGGCTCAGCAAACGGAGTGATACTGGATTTGAATTCTTCAACTGCAGACTGATCCACCAGTTACCTAAACTACTATACTAGGATATCTTTGGAATTAAACAAATGGATACTAAATCCTTTAAAAAAGGAAACTTTAATTTAAATTTAACAGGAGCTGATAAATATATGACCTACTCAACTACAAACTTTAATGAAAGGCAGTTGAAAATTACCATGAACATTCTAACTGACATCACAATGCTGTAAGTTGTAAGCTAAACCAATCAGTACTGTGGAAGTGTTCCACCATCTTTGCTTGGGGGCATTTCATCTTTCTAATTGAAAGTTAGTTAAGGGAAATAGAATAATTTGAAAAAGAAATGTCCTGTTCTCTAAACAGAATTTATTTAGTATTTCAACCACTCTCTCTTTCTAACTTTCCTGGAAAGGTATTTGAAACTCCCCATTCTCTTAGGAATCTTATCAATGTGAGGTAATAAATGTGAAAACCTGACAATTTCCTCATTTAAGTGAAAAGAGGAGACAACCTTAGGTAAGAATGCGGGGTGTGTTCTGAGCACCACCTTATCCTTATGAAATGTAATATATGGCTCTGAACCCACGAGCGTCTGGATCTCATTGATTCGGCGTGCCGAGGTAAGGCCCACTAGGAGGGCCGTCTTGATGGTAACTAGCCTGATGTCCACGGACGCCATAGGCTCGAAAGGATAATGCGCCAGGGTGCCCAGGACCACATTGCGGTCCCACACCAGGTGTGGTTTCTTGATAGGAGGACATAGTCTAGTCAGGCCCGCCAGGTGCATTTTAACCACCGAATTAGAGGATGCGAATATCTCCTCCTCTGAATTCTTGTAAGCTCCAATGGCCGCCAGACACGTGCAGCATGTGTCTACTTTCCCACCTGAGTGTGCAAGGGGTGCCGAGAAGGGCAGCACGTTGGGCAGCGTGCAAGTCAAGGGATACATTTCCTTTGATTCTGCCCAGTGACAGAACCTGGTTCACTTGCTTTTGTACTGGCTCCTGGCAGCGTCGCTCCTAGCCCCCCGTCTAATGACCAGGTTGGCTTCAGGGGGACCTGTTCAGGAACCACACTGTGAAGGCTAACTTCTGTGTGGAGGTGTGGATAACCGTGCCCCCCTTCTGAGAGAGTATGTGTGCTGGGCCCAGCGGGAGGTGTACCAGGGCCTGGTCTGACAGTCTGAGCAATTCCGAGAACCAGGGTCTTGCTGGCCACCACGGACCTTTCGGGATGATCCGAAGATCCTGTGACTCCCTGATCCTGCAGATGTGCACCAGGAGAGTGAGGGGGAAAGCGTATGCGTTCATGTTGTTCCAAGGGATCTGCATTGCGTTGTCCAGCGAACCCAAGCATTGCCCCAGCCAGGAGGCGAAATGGGCGAGCCTCCTATTATTACTGGTGGCAGAGAGGTCCCCCTATGGATGACCCCACCTGCTGAAGATCCCCTGAAGGACCTGCTCGTTCAACAGAAATTCATAGTTGTCCATACTGAGCCTGCTGAGCCTGTCCGTCTCTAGCTTGGACTCCCCCCGGAGCTGAACTGCGTTCATTAGCCTTGTAAAGACCCTGGGGGCCAAATTGAGGCCAAAGGGTAGAACCCTGTATTGAAAGTGAAAATCTGTGATCCTGAATCTCAGGAAGGACCGACGGGGTTCCCAGATCGGGACGTGTAGGTAGACATCCTTCAGATCCAGGGAGCACATCCAATCTCCCGCGCATAAGGACTCTGCTATAACGGCTGGGGTAACCATCTTGAACTTTGGAGGGGAAGGGAAAGGTTCAAGGTGGAAAGGTCGAACACAACTCTCAGGCCAGCCTGGTTCTTTTTGTGTAGGGCAGAAATCCGTGAATAGAGCCCGTTCCCCACTGTAAGGCCAGGACTTCCTCCACTGCCTGGTTCGCTACTAGCGAGTGTATTTCAGCCAACAGAGTTGCTGTACAAATCTGCGGGAGTGGAGGGGAGGAAGGTGGAGAAGGAGGAACGGAGAGCCGGAAGCCCATGGATACTACTGAGAGGATCCAAGGGTCCATAAACTTTGTCCGCCAGCAGTTTATGTGAAGGGCAAGCCTGCCCCCCACCGGAGACCCAAGGATCCAGATGGGCCTGTCACAATGTCCTCCCTGCTGAGGAGGGGGACTGAGAAAACCCTTGGTTA
The DNA here is from genome assembly GCF_040938575.1 of Ambystoma mexicanum. Lineage (NCBI taxonomy): Eukaryota > Metazoa > Chordata > Amphibia > Caudata > Ambystomatidae > Ambystoma > Ambystoma mexicanum. The sequence goes on along the minus strand of NC_090928.1, from coordinate 963,654,471 downwards.
GCCGCCTTGTGCTGTTTGCACCTCTGCTGGATAGGGGATCTGTCCGGTTGCCTGGACGGTCTCTCCTGAAAGCCTCAGAAGGACTGACCCTTGTCCGAGCGCTGGTGCTTATAGTTGTAGGTCGTAGGAGTGGACTTGGTGAGGATAGATAGTGAAGAAGGATAGATAGCATAGTGAAGATTTCGCTGTCTGTGAGCTATTCTTTTTCTTATCGAGTTCTTCATCTGTTGTTGAATGGAACAGGTCACCCCGTCGAAAGGCAGGTAGGCGTTCCTGCACATTTGGGTTGAATTTTGTCCATCTCATGTCCGTGGCAATACAAATGGCACGTTCCGAAGTGTCAATGTTGGCCATCGTTGACTCCATTATGTCTTGTGCCACGATTTTGGTCTCCGCCAGATGAGCTTTGAAGCGAGCCTGGCTGTGGGTAGGGAGCTCGGGGAGGAAATTGGCAATCTCCCTCCATAGCTTCTGGTTGACAGTCGCCAACATGGTGTCAGTGTTGGCCTGGCGCAGGTCGAGAGTGGAATTCAAATACATTTTCTCCCCAAACGCCTACAAGACCGTTTCCTCCTTGCCCAGGAGTGCCGAGGCCGAAGTTGCCGAAGAAGATTGTGGCTTGGAGTACACTGAAGCTGCCGCTATCACTAAGGAATGTGGTTGGGGGTGCTCCGACAATAAGAGGTGGTCCCCTTCCATTTGCCTGAACTTAGCATCGAAACGCCTATTGGTAGACTGGGTAGGGTGTGGCTTAAGCAAACCTTTTTTGGCAAGCGTTACGCCATCCCTTTGAAGTGCGATTCCTGTTCTAGAAGTTGGGTGTAGTGTGAAGACTTAAGCCAGTACCCCATCTCCGGTTGTTCCACCTGTGGCTGTGGGATTCCTAGGTACTCAGCCAGGCCCGCCAGCCGCTCATGAAAAGATTTGGCTAACTATTGAGTGTCTGGATCCTCCTCCTCCTCGTCTGTGTTCACTGCTGTGTCCTGCGGGTCCGGGCGAGCCGGAGGCGTTCTGGGCAGAGGCAGCTGTGGCATTCTGATTATCAATGCCAGAGGCTGCTGAGGTGGCAGGGATGGGGCTGGTACATGTACAGGAGCCGGGGGCTGAGCTGCAACCGAGTGGAGGTGTGGCTGTGGGTGCTTGCGGCTGTACAGGAAGGAGCAGGTCTCTGATCACGTACCTGAGGATAGTACCGATATATGGGGATCTTATCAGTGTCAGAAACTTAAAGAATCTATCTTCACAGGCCAGAGGGGTGCCTGCTGGTATAGGCATAGAGGTTGGGCCCTGAGGCTGTTGTGTCCTGGGCGCGTCCTGTCTTGCTGCATGGGGCAAAGTTTATCTGCCCTGTGAAGTGGATGGGTAGTATGTGGACCAAGTGACAGGGGTTGACCAATCCCACCGGGAAGCTCTTTCCCCTGCCTGGTCTCCTAAGGGAAAAGGCGTCGGGTGAGCCGCCATTTTGTCGGGCCCGGGCAGCCATTGTTTTTTCTCTGTGCCACTTGCGTGCGTCGTGGAACTTGCTCAGCTGGGACCGGCTTCCACCAGTACGCTGAGTGGTGGTGGTGGTTTAAGCCAACCCTGCACGTCTGGTCGGGGCCTGGTAGGCACAGAACCCTCGGCTGTGGCGCCGGTAGTGCTGTGTACATGCACCCCCTCAGACATGGGTCCAGTGTTAGGGTGTCCCCTCGGGTTGGGACCTGGTAATAGAACCTTGCAGCCCTTCAGCAGTAGCACTGGTAGGGTCTTGGGACCCTTCGGCCTGGTGGCCGGTAGCTGGAGCAGCGTCGGTGTTGTTGCTGGTCTTAGGACCTGATAGGTCCCTCCCGCCTAGGTGCTTCCTTGGGAAGTAGTCACCCTTGCGGGGTGCGGAGGGGAACAGAGCACCTACCCTGGGCCTGGTCTTCTGCTTCACAAACGCTTTAAGGTCCTCTGGAAGATATCTTTCGAAGAGCTCCCGCCATGTGGCTAGTCGGTTCTTGAGCGTGTGCTGAGTCAAGGCATCGCACGTGGTATAGCCGTCCCAGCCGAGGTCTGGGCCAAGGCAACGGAGGCAGGGGGCATGGGGCACAGATGTTGGGAAGGGACCCTTGCAGGCTCGACACCTGCTGAAACCCGCCATTGTTGACATGCACCAGGGAGGAGCATGGTGCCAGAGGACAAAGCAGTACCTAATAATGTAAAAAATAAAAAAAAGAAGACAAGAATACTTCTCCGGGGAAGAGCGCTTGGAATTACTAGGCCAGACGCCTAGCCCAGTAGCGCTGGTGAAAGAGGTCTGTTCCCATAGACGCGGAAAAGAGGACTGAGGAGTGGTGCCGGTGAGCGGAGTCAGGGGAGCACATGCTCCCAGGGCCGCGCATCTAAATTTAAAGGGGAATATGATTTTTCTGCTGAAAAAGATTCCGTCTCCCGTCCCTAGCGAAGGACGCCCACACAGTATGGAGGAAAGGGGACGGGACATAGGAGTATGAATATGCCCAACGGGAGATCTTAAGAGCGTCTATAAAAGCCTGGGCAGGATATTACCTCCTTGCCCGTTTCTCCCTGGAGGGCTCTTCATATGATCTCACAATTTTTTACATAGTGGCCCTTTCCAAGGACTTGTTTGGGAGGACAGAATCCGAATGTAATGCTCACCTGTGATTCCTGGTCTTGTGGGGGCAACCCACCACTCTCTCCCCGATTCCAGATGGGCTCCCAAATGGTTCAAAGTGAATCCAAGTGAAGGTGAAATGGATTGCCAGCTAGCTCTTCTCCCACTTCCCACAAAATGCTTCTGGTCCTGTTATGGTGTGTCTGGTTTCTATCTGAGGTAAGGCATTTCCCGCCCCTCTCCCACACCTCCCAGGCTATCTATGAGTAGTTTTACCTTATGGGTAGTGGATGATACTTGGAGGCTGTATGTATCGGTTCCCTCACTGAATCCAACAACGAAGTCTGGCTAACGTTGGCCACTACTGGCAAGATCAGCTCTATTGCAATGGGCCTCATTAGGACCTTGGCGGAATGGGTTTAACGGCGCTGGTAAAGGTGCTGGCGCCGTTAAACCCATTCAGGGCTATTACGAGGTCCCCTAGCGGGACCCGCTCTGGATGTCTGGTTTGAGCCCTATGGGGGCGCGAATGGGAATGGTCCGGGCCTGGGTTCCCTGAATGGGGAAATAATGGGCCCTCCAAAGTCGGAATTGCCAGCTATTTCCCCATTCAGGGAACCCGGACCTGAGTTTGGAGGTAGCCATGCCCTAGCTAAGGGCATGGCTGCCTCCTAACTCGTAATGCGGCCTAATGTCTTCAGCTTCTTGCGTTCACATTTATTGGCCTTAAGCATGCAAACAATCCTTCAGAAAATGATCCTTTGTCTTTATACATGGAATACGTAGGTATAGTGGTTAGCCAGAAAAAGGACACAGACTTTCAGAGGACATGTGTACTTTTTTCTTAAAATAAAGGTATATGGCCTAACTTTCCCTATGACTATGAGTGATCCCTACCTAGGTTACTAAGTAAGGTGCTTGTTTGTCCGTCGTGAATATCCAAAGAAATACGTCAACTGTACAAAAACTACACCTACCAATAAGTTAAGTTATTAGGTCAGGAGAGTGACTACCTTCTCCTGAGGTACAGCTAGTACCAGTCTTTAATAGCCAATCCGCAAATAGTTTCTCATGACTTCTCGTATTAATCTCCTTAGTTCACCAAGTGGGTTGTTGAAATTTCTGTCTTCTTGCTGGATCCCTTTTGAGGGAATGTGCTTTTGACGCAAGTCTCATGTTTAGGTTATAACAGTTCCGCTTCTCTTGTATCCCTTGACTTTGCAACTGTCTTCTGTCCTTAGAGTCAGGGTTATCTCTCTCTCGCTTTAGTATTAAATTGTTCTTGTACAGGATAGCGAGTTATTCTTCCCCTTTCCCAGTGTATTTTCTTACACTGATTGTCTTCTCTTTGTTCAGATTCTTATCCAGCTTTTCTTGTTATTCGCAAGTTTCGTATCTATCTGGTTTCAATGGTAACTCCATTTTATGACTTTTACTGTGACAAGTTAACTGTGGGATATAATGCTTGTCTTGCATTTGCAAGAGTGCTTTTGATGAGTGCAGTTGGGTGCAGGAACGTTGTCTAACGTTGGATGGAATATCTACAATCTACTGTGGACTACTGTGGACTTCTATGGAACTTTTACTTTAAACTTTTAACATAGAAAACTACTGGCTCCGCCTCCCACTTCCTGTCTGTTTCAAAAGCAACCGGCTGCGCGCATTTGGAAGAGTGCTTTTGACGAGTGCAGTTGGGCAGTTTGGCTAGGAGGCGGGGAGCCGCTGAGTTTGCTTCTAATGCAGGCTGTTACTTGTACGATATTCAAAATCGATAAAATACACTGTCAGTGCAAGTGGTTTATATCACAACCTTAGCAAGGGTTGCAAATCTTAAGAAATGAGTTTTACATACACTTTAAAATCCGCCATGCCGAATTCGGACATCATTGCACCCAAGGAGAAATTAAGGGCTTCAAGAAGTCCGAAACCTGACATGCCTAAACCTGTTGCTAAACAATTGCCGATGCGATTACGAACACAAATGCTCAGGGCCACTTCGGACATCCGGAAGTTTTGTACAACCAAGCCAGTGCTGGTTACCATTTCTGATGAGGGACTGCAGGTAGACGAAGTGCGGAAGATGGTTGGCGTGGTCGTTGATATCCCGGATGAACTGCTGATTGATTTTGCTGATTCAGTTGTTGTGGAATCCAGTTTGGCATCTCATTACCCGCAGGCACGTCCTCCTTTGACTTCTTCACAAGCACCATGCCTTGTTTGTGTGTCAATGGTTAACACTAATGTGGACGTTCCAATTCACTCCGAAAAGTGTGCTCAATTGCACCTTCTTCATCTACCGTTGGACATACCAGTTCAACAGCATACATCCATTCAACACTATCCTTGGAGTGTCATTAATGGGGACACCACCTGCATTTTGCAAGCACACAGTTTACACTCTGATACCACGACTTTAGTTAATTATCATAATTCCATGGAATGTCACAAGGACCCCACGGAAGGGCAGGTGGATCTAGGATTGACCACCGCCGTTAAGGCTGATGCGGTTGTTGATGGCAGAAGAACAGATGGCCATGGATGGTTCCGCGCATTTGCCACAACCATCCCCCACGTTGCCACAATCACTAATCATGTTTTCCAATTTATCCTCTTACTCTTCCCCACTTTCCATTTCATTTGCTAATTCAACCCCACATAGAGTTTCCTTACCGAGGCAAGTGTCAACTCCTCTTCTTTACTTTGGGGGCTATGAACACGGCCCTGGTATCGTTAACCAAATTCTATGAGGCGTTGGATGCGGAGATGAATACAAATCAAGTGTTACTGTCCAAATTACTTGCGCAGTATGAAGTAAATCAACGCCATTCTGAAAAAATACCTAGGCCTAATGGTCAAATGGAAAAAGTTACTCCCAAACAGGTTACACCTATCGATTTGGGAACGCCTGTAATCTAGAGAGCCTGCAGGAAAAAAAATTGCTAGGTCACAATGTACTTAAATAGATCATTGACCATGGTCAGCCCTGGCCCACTGGATCAGCAAACAATTTCATCTGTTGCTAAATCTAGTGAGCACGGAAAAAGCCAAGAAGTTGTGTGCATAACAATGCAATACCAGGCATGGAGGGTGGATATTGTTGATGAGTTAAATAGTCCATCTACTGAACAACAGGCAGTTTCTGCATAAGGGTCTCGAAGTTGAAGCCAGCAAATGTTAATGCTGCTTGTTTGCCCTTTAAGATATTTACTAATAGCCAAACTTAATTCCTGAAACTTCAAATGGTGAAAAAATCTGAAAACCAGAAGGCTCCTACCAAATCGTCTCAGACCAGAGCTTGCAATTTTATTGCAATTTTATTCAGTTCTTAACACTTTTGGGTACACAAACACAGACAACCAGTAATCAAATAACAAAAAAGTATGTCAGGATTGCTAAAGTAAGAAATGAATAGTTACTCACCGTAGTGACTAACATACTCCTAGTACATAGTCCCCTTTCCTCCATACTGCATGGGTGTCCCTCGCTAGGGATGTGAGACGGAACCCTTTTCACCAGAAAAAACCTTCCTCCCCTTTAAATTTAGAGGCGGGCAGAGACGCGGCCCAGGGAGCATGCGCTCCCCTGACTGCCCACCGGCGCCACTCCTCAGTCCCCACTGACACGCCGACAATATTAGCATTGCCTAATGACACAAGTATTTAATGGGGGGGGGGGGGTGGTGGGACGTATGGAGGAAAGGGGACTATGGACTAGGAGTACGTTAGTCACTACAGTGAGTAACTATTAATTACTCCTACGTCCCGTCCCCTTTCCTACATACTGCATGGGCGATTACAACTGATTGTAGCCCCAGGGTGGAGAGGTGACCCTCCTTAAGCGAACCACCTGTCCAATGTGCAAGTAAGGGGGTCAAGTTCCTTAGAGTCTGCCCAGTGATAAAACCTGGTCCATTTACTCTTGAACTGGCTCCTAGCAGCCTTGCTCCTAGAGCCCTGAATGATGTCCAGGTTAGACTGAGACAGGCTCAGAAGCTTCAGTGTGACCTGCTCAGGAACCACGCTGCGAGGGCTCATTTCTGTGGAGCGGGGTGTATGATCCTGCCCCCTTGCTTCGAGAGGAGGTAAGCTGGGCCCAGCGGCAGGTGAATGGGCGGCCTATCCGAGAGGCTGAGGAGCTCCGTGAACCAAGTTCTTGCCAGCCACCACGGAGCTATCAGAATGATGTGTAGGTAACACAATTCTCTTATCTTGCAGATCACCCTGTGGAACAGGGGCTTGAGAGGGAATGCATACAGTGTCATGCCATTCCAGTGTATCTGGAATGCGTCGCCCAGAGAGCCGGGCCTTGCCCCTGCCAGGACGCGAACTGCTGGCACTTCCTGTTGGCCCAGGAGGCAAAGAGGTCCACCTGAGGATGCCCCCATCTGCTGAAGACCCAGAGCAGTACGTGATCGTTCAATTGCCATTCGTTATTGTCTGCTCCCAGCCTGCTGAGCCGGTCCAGTTCCAGGTTGGACTCCCCCAGGAGCTGGATCGCAGACAGTTAGATGTTGTTCTCCAGGGCCCATTCCCACATGCTGAACGCTAGGCTGCACAGCAGCGGGGACCTGGTACCACCCTGCTTGTTGACATAATACATGCTGGTGGAGTTGTCCGTCTGGATGAGGACGACCTTCCCCCAATGAGTGGAAGGAAAGCCTTGAGTGCTAGCCAGATAGCCTTCAGCTTCAGCCAGTTGATACAAGATTCCTGCTCCTGCAGGGACCAGACTCCATGGACAGTGTGGTTGCCCAGCGTTGCCCCCCAGCCTTCCAGGGAGGAATCTGTGGTGCTGGTGACCTGAGGGAGGGCCTGCAGTCCGCAGGTTGAAGTCCCTGGACCACCAGGTGAGGTCCAGGGGAGAGAAGGAGGAATGCGGACAATCTCCGCTTGGGAGCCCCGCTCCTGATTCCACAAGGCTGCAAACTGCAGCTGTAATCTCCTCATCTTGAGTCTCGTGTGGGGACGGCCAGTAGGACCGCCACCATGATCCGCAGTAAATGCTGGAACCACCAGGCCGAGGTCACCTCTCGGCTGAGGAAGTGACTTACGGCCCTCTTGATGGCCATGTTCTTGTCCTGTGAGGGGAAATCTCTCTGGGAGCTTGTGTCCCATATGAGGCCCTGAAAAGTCAGGCTCTGAGTAGGCTGCAGCTGACACTTCTTGAGGTTGATAGAAAATCTGAGCTCGTGGAGAGTAGTCGTAAGAGCGGAGGAAGTGAGATTCACTGCCTACGAAGGATTCACCCTGATAAGCCAGTCGTCCAGGTATGGGTAGACGTGGTGGCCCTGAGCCCTGAGGAGGGCTGCCACTGCATTCATTAGTCTGGTAAGCACCCTGGGGGCTGAGTTGAGGCCGAAGGGTAGAACCTTGCATTGGAAATGGCAGCCCATGACCCTAATCCACAGAAAGGATTGAAATAGGGATGTATAGATAAGGATCCTTCAGATCCAGGGAGCACATCCAGTCTCCCCTGCACAGCATCTCCGCTATGAGTGCTGGCGTAAACATCTTGAATTTTTGAAGAGGGTGGGAGAGGTTGAGGGTGGAGAAGTCCAACACAACTCTCAGGCCAGCCTGCTTCTTCTTTGGTATGGTGAAAATCCTGGAGTAGAAGCCCAAGCCTCGCTGGGAGGTTGGGACTTCGTCCACTGCCTGGCTCTCGACGAGCGACCGAATTTCCGCCAACAGAGTTGCTGTACTAATCTGTGGGAGTGGAGGGGAGGAGGGAGGAGAGTGAGGAATCAGTAGGCGGTACCCCATAAACACTATGGATAGGATCCAGGGGTCCGCAAACTTCTTACACCAAAACTGTGTTAAGGGCACGCCTGCCCCCCCACCGGAGACACTTGTACCCGAAGGAGCGCGTCATGCCTTTTTTCCCTCTGATGCTGTTGCGGAGGAGGGGGACTGAAAGGAGCCCTTGCTCCCCCTTTTGTTGTTTGCGCCGGTGCTGGCTCGGAGAACGGTCAGGCTGCCTAGACCTCCGTTCTTGGAAGCCCCGGAACCCGCGAATGCCCGCCTCTTATCTGAGCATTGATACGACTAGGTGTACGCCTTGGGCATGGCCTTCGTAAGGATAAAGACTTCAAAGTTTGGGAACGGTTTTTCTTTTTATCTAGCTCTTCATCGGTGGTGGACTGAAAGAGGTCACTACCCTCAAATGCAAGGTCCAATATGCATTCCTGGACATCTGGGTTGAATTTAATAGCCCGAAGCCAGGCAGTCCTTCTCATGTCCGTGGCGATGCATATGGCCCGGCCAGAGGTGTCAATGTGGGCCAAGGTGGACTCCATGATATCTTGCGCCACCGATTTAGCCTCCACCAGTCCCGCCTTGAAACGTGCCTGGCTCTGCACCGGAAGTTCTGTGAGGAAGTTGGCTATTTCATGCCAAAGCCTCTGGTTAACGGCTGCCAGCATGCCATCCGCGTTGGATTGACGAAGATGCAGAGAGGTGTTGGAAGAAAGCATCTTCCTGTACGCCTCCAAGATCACCTTCTCCTTGCCCAGCAGCGCTGAGGACGAGGTGACCAAGGACAACTGAGGCTTTGAGTAGAGTGATGCTGCAGTGTTCACCGAAGAGTGTGGTTGAGGGTGTGCCAACAGCAAGAGTGGATCCCCATACTTGGCGTGAAGGAGCCGATTGACAGGCTGGGCCAAGTGGGGCTTAAGCCACCTCTTTTTGGCCAAGGTGACAATGTCCTTCTGCATCGGGATCCCCGTGCTAGCCAAGGGGCATAGAGTGAGGACCTCGGCCAGGACATCACCTCTGGTTGTTCGACCTCGGTTTGAGGAAGGCCCAAGTACTCTGCCAAACCTTCGAGCCATTCGTGGAAGGCCTTGGCTGACGATGACGTGCCAGGGTCTTCTCGCCAGTATCCACCAGGGTGTCCGGCTGGTGCGGAGTGGGTCGAAGAGTGCTGGGCCCCGAGGGCGGCGGTGTGGAGACCAGAGCCAGAGGCTGCAGCTGAGGCTGGTATGGAACCGACTGAACTGTGGGAGGCAGGGTAGCCCGAATTTAAGGAGCCGGCAACGGCAGCGGGGGCTGTGGCGCTGGAGCCATAGGAGAAATGACTATAGGCGCAGGTGGAGTGGCCGGAGGGAGCACGTGTATGATCATATCCCGAAGGATGGCTCCCATCTGAGGAGATCTCATAAGAGTGAGTCATTTTTCAAAGAACCTGTTCTCACAGGCCGGTGGGGTGGCAGGTGATGTTGACAGGGTAGTAGGCGGCTGCCGGGGCCGGTGCGTACTCTGTCTAGCCAGTTGCGGGATAAACCTGCCCTGCGATGCTGATGGAGAAGCTGTAGGCCACGTACCTGGTTGACACCATTGCCACCTTGTAACTCGTTCTACCACCTGCTCCGTTCCAAGGGGCGGCATCGGACAATCAGCCATATTGTCTGGCGTGGCGGCCACCTTGTCGAGCTGCGTGCCAAATTGGTGGCGCTTGACTCACTGGGACTGGCCTCCTCCAGCACTCTTGGCAGTGGAGCACGAGACCTACCCTGCACCTCAAGACGGGGCCTGGTAGGCGTGTAGCCCTTGGCAGTATCGCCGGTAGTGCTGCATGCAGGTGCCCCGTCGGACATCTGGCTGGTACTAGGGCGTAACCCCTCAGGTGTACCCACAGTAAAAGAACTTTGTGGTCCCTCAGCACTGTCTCCCGAAGGATCTAATGACCCCCCTGGACTGGCGGCCAGTAGCTGAAATGGCCTCGGGACCAGTGCTGGTGCGAGATCCTGAAAGGTTCCTCCCGCTCATGCGTTTCCTTGGGAAGGGGTCGCCCTTGCAGGGTGCGATGGAAAAAAGTGGCCCTACTTTGGGCCTTGACTTCTGTCTGATGAAGTCCTTCAAGTCCTCTGGAGGCGACTTCTCGAAGAGCTCCCTCCACTGAGCTAGCCTGTTCTTCAGAGCATGCGGTGTAAGCGTGTTGCACGCAGTACAACCCTCCCAGCCGTGGTCGGGGCCAAGGCAGTGGAGGCAAAGAGCGTGGGGATCAGACGTAGGGAAGAGCCCCTCGCTGGCTGGACACCTGCTGAAGCCTGCTGACGTTGACATATGCCTGGGAGGAGCGTGCAACCAGAGGACTGAGTACCTGATTGATAAAAAAAGACAGAAGAAAGTATGCGGGAAGAGCGCCTGGTATAACAAGGCCGAAGCCAAACCCAGGACCACTGGTGAAATCGGCCTGTTCCTGTTGACGCAGAAAAGGGGACTGGCGCCAGTGGGCGGAGTCAGGGGAGCGCATGCTCCCAGGGCCGTGCCCTGCGTACTTCTAAATTTAAAGGGGAAGAAGGTTTTTTATGGTGAAAAAGGTTCCGTCTCCCATCCCTCGGGAGGGACACACATGCAGTATGGAGGAAAGGGGACAGGACGTAGGAGTAAAGACTTTACAAAGGCTAAGTTAAATATAATGTCTAAATCACTAACAAGTTCTTCATTGACATATAAACCGCTTGAGGACCTAATACAGGAAGTTGAACATTTGGACAAAAGAAATACCACCCCTCCAAGATTCAACTACTAACACTGAGTTACACGTAGTTGGCAAGTCGTAAGTAGTGACATGTCCGTTCATCACATTAGCTCAACTGAGAAGTAAAATTGTTAAACCATTGCAAACTGAAATGCCTTACAAAACCGAAGGACGAAATTACCCATCTGGTCTAATAGTCTGCCCGAGACAGCACATAATGGAGTGATAGGAAGTGTAACAGATAATCATGGGCAACAAACTAAAATGTTTAAAATGTATTTTATCTTAATTAACCACAACAAAATGTACAGACTTTTCTAAAGTATTCAAATACCTCGTAAATCCGAATCATGTCTGCATTCCTCCCTCCCTCCCTCCCTTCTTCCCCCCAACAGCCCCCCTCGCCCCTGCTATCTCATGCTTCACTAACAAGATACATTGAACTTTACATATTTCCGCAATCCGCATTCAAGGCGGGGCTGCCATCCCCTATCCCCTCTCAGTATGTCTCGAGGCCATCAAGTTCTGTACCATATACTTCACCGAGTTTAAATCCGTGCTTTGCTCCCCTTGACCGCTATGGGCCGCCCCCCTGCCACACTGTGGTTTCTGCTGTAGTCCATTTCTGAAGGTCTCTCCACCACTGATTTACATCCAGGCTGTTATGACTTTTCGACCCTATCGCTACCCTACGCTTTGCCAAAATGTACACTATATCCCTCAGTTTTGACACATGTCTTGCCCGCTTGGGGCACGCAATCAGGCCTATCATGCAGGCTCTCGGAGATCCTATGTCCAGCCCAATCCCTGCCTTGGCCACAACCTGGGCTATGCCCTCCCAGTACTGCCGTATTGTCCCACAGGCCCAGAACATATATACCAGATCGGAGTTAATCACTGCACATTTTGGGCACTTCTGTTCGGTGGCCTGGCAAATTTAGCTTTTATCCCCGGCGTCAAGTACGCTCTATGTGTTATATACAATTTGATTAGCTGGAGCTTCGCATTCCTAGACACTTTCTTATGATATATTAACGTTTTGCCCAGGCTGCATCTTTAAATTTCTCCTTACAGTCTGCCTCCCAACAGCGTGTCTCCATCCTGGGACATCAGTAGCTCATATATCATCGACACTGCATGTCCCCCCTCTGAGATATCATACAAAGTTTCCAACTTGTCACCCTCCTGCAGTCCCCCTTCCATTCCCGGCCATTTCCACTTTACTATGGAGGTGAGTGAGGCACAGGTTATATATTGTCCCCCATGTATACCTGTCTCTGATGACACTGTTTCGAAGTCCTTCAGTTTGCCCTCCTGTAACACATCCCCCACTGTTACTACCCCCATTGGTTCCCAATATTTCCTTACATTTAGTCTAACCGGGAGTCCTCCTCTTTCAGTGTCACTAGTGGAATCTGAGGTCAGTAGGGTGTGGCATCCCGTTCAAAAGAAATCCCCCTACGCCATATTGTCTTCCTTAGTGTCTACAATAATGGGGTTAAAGGAGCTTGCTGTGCTGCCGTCCATATTACTTCTTTCAAGAAGAATGGAGTTCAGGCCGACTGCAGCATTTGCGTTTCCTGGGTCTGCATATCCGATCCGACAGCCAACTTGTGACAAACTGCAGTTGGCACGCCAGGAAGTATGCCTCGAAATTAGGTACCTTGATACCTCCTTGTTCATACGGCACATTCCTAACTAAAAATGCTTTCGAAAAGTCTTATGGCTACTCAGGAAGGCTGTTTAAACCAATATAAAAATCAACACTTCCTGTTATAGTTCCACTGGGGTGGTCATTTTCAAATTTACACTCTAAATAGAACTAGCATACTATCGATCTTCAGTGGCATTCAAACACTTGTAGATTTGTGCTCATCGGACATATCATAGGTAGAGTTTATACATGATGATGACTTAACACAAGCTAGGCTGTGGATCAGGGTATAGTATTAAATACTAAATGGAAAGCTTAAGCGGATTTCTTTCATATGGCCTTTATTTTAAAATATGACGATATGTATAAAGAGAGATTGGCAGATGATCGACTAGAACCACGAACAACAGACTCCTTGGGCACAGGCTCGGATCTGCTGTTAAGAATTACTTGTACCAGGAGTGCCTTTGACCACGGTCGGGAAGTCATCTTAACAGCAGCACCTATTTTCAATGCTCCATGGCCTAATCGATTTTTCCAACCAGCCAGGGACGCAGCAGATGTATAACAACCAAACATTGTGAATTTGCTTAATTGCACGCTAGCCAGCTGGAACACAAGGAGTTTCATGCACTTATTGTGCTCTGCACATAACCCGCTCAATCATTTTGACATTATTCTATTACAAGAGACATGGTTTGTTAAGCCCCCGTTATGGCATGGATATAACATATCCTTAATGGCAGCAAAAGCTTTGGCCCGAGGTCGACCCTCTGCAGGTCTGATTGTGGCAGTCAAAGCGGATCTGAATTATATTTTGGAGCCATGGGCTACTCCGAATATTTATACGCAACTGGTAAGAATAAGAGCTCCAGCTGGCAATCTTGCAATACTGAATCTTTACTGCAATCATGATGGCATTTCTAAATACATTTTCCTCCAAGACTTGGAGCAGATTATTGAACTAGAAGGTGATCTGAATGTACATTGCTTTTTGGGCAACTCACTTAAAATGTATGGCACAATTCATAAGTGGCTAACTATGATCATTTTGAGGACCTGTATGCCTCTCATACAGTGCCTTATTTTCACAATCGATGTCATTGGACGAACAATCACAATCTTTTGATTAAGAAAGCGGAAATACTACATCAAATATCAAAGTTGAGCACTTCTGGTGAATCTGGCCTCGATGGACTTAACTATATGTTGAAAGCACTTCCAGAAGAGTGTGTCGTAGTGCTTTATGCTATTTTCTCCAGGGTAATTACTCAAAAGTGCATCCCTACGTCCTACGTCCTGGAGTAAGTCTATTATCATGCCAATCTTCAAAAAGGGAGACCGTGAGCATCCTGAAAACTACTGTCTGATCGCCCTCCTGGATAGTCCAGGAAAGAATTTTGCAAGATGTCTACTGAGAGACTTCTCCAAGTGGGTTAAGGAAGTGAGGACATTTGATATACATCAGACATGATTTGTTCCGGGATTGGGTACTGCAATTAATCTGTTTGCATTATGGGTAATTAAGAGCTATGAATATCAGACCAATCAACCAATATATATGGCGCCCAATGACTTCAAATCAGCATTCAATTCTATATTGAGAGAGATATTGTTTGATACATTAGAGAAGGCCGGATTGCCCCCATTATATACTACCTTTAATTTCTCAGCTGCACACAAACACTTGATTCAAGTTCACCTATCCATTGATGGTAATTTATCTGAACCCATAATGACAAATCGTGGTCTTAAACAGGGATGCATATTAGCCGCTTCTCTATTTAATTTTTTAATATCTGATGTAGGACATCAACTTAAATCAGTCATCTCAGATCAACCGAAAGTTGGTGCATACCCATTACTGTGGCTTCTGTACACAGATGACTTGGTGTTATTACCTAAAACCTCCAGAGGACTGCAAAATGTACACACAGCCTTGTAATCTTACGTTAAAGATAACCACCTAACTATAAACTGGAGTAAGACCAAGATTCCGATTTGTGGCAAGTCCAACAAAAGTAAGAATTCCAATCACAATTGGCATTTATACGGCACTCGGTTACAAACCACAAATGAGCATTGCTATTTGAGCCTCAACACCAATGACCACCCCTCTGACTTGTTATACAAGTTGCAGAGGGCCAGAAATGTCTGGACCGCAGAGGCGCAGGCCAAGGTAATTCTTAAAAAAATATGGAACATTTTCGAAAGCTTAATAATGTTCTAGAGGCAAAAGGTGGTCCCAGCAATAATGTATGATGCAGAGACCAGAACTCACCAAGATATGACTTTCTGGACAAGATTGGAAGGCCAATTTTGGAAGAGTGCTTTCTCTTCCACTCAGTCAGCCAATGTGCATAATTCGAAATAAACTTGCTGTCTCTGATCTCCTCAGACCTCCCCCTCTCTAACCCTCTCGTCACTCCTCTCTCTTGGAGCGACCACTTTCTCCTCTCCTCTCATCTTCTCTGTCTACCCCTCAGGCCAAGCCGACGCCACCACTGCCACCTACCATCTCAGTCATTCGACCAATGAAGCGTGTGTCAGTTGAGGCTTTCACTGCATCATTCTCTACCCCTCCTGCACCTCCCCCTGACTCACAAGTCCGATCTATGAAAACCTCATTAAAGCAGGTTCTTCCCTGTTCCTCCAAAACCATCAAGGACCACATTGACACCCTCGCTCCAGCCTTGGCCGACTTCTGCAACCACTATTTTGCCACTGGAACCTTACCCTCCCCTCTGAAGCACTCTCTTGTGCACCCCCTTCTCAACAAAAAAAAAAACTCAGCCGACCCCTCCCTTCTGGCTAATTATTGCCCGATCTCTATCTCTATCAGTCCTTTCCATGGCAAACGTTTGGAAAAACTGGCCTTCTCCCAGCTTATCCTTCACGCTGAATCTGTTGGCTGTCTCCATGACCATCAGTCTGTTTTCAGAGCAGCTAGAAGCATGGAAACTGCTCTCCTGAACACCCGTGAAGACCTGCTCTCTAACCTTGATGCTAATCTCCCCTCTGTCCTCATTCTACTTGATCTCTCTTCTGCCTATGACACGGTCAACCATGCCATCCTGCTCAACCGGCTGTGCGATAACCTGGGTATCACTGATCAGGCTCTGGCCTGGCTAACTTCTTCCCTCTCGGACAGATCCTCCCAGGTCCAACTTGGGTCCTTCCTTTCCTGTATATCTCTCTCCACCTTTGGTGTTCCCCAGGGGTCTAACGTTTCTCCCTGGTTGTTCAACCAATACCTGGCACCTCTCGGCCACATCATTGCTGCTCTCTGCTCCAACTTCCAGTGCTATGCGGACGACACTCCGATCGCTTCCAGGCTTCCCTCAGCTGACTCTTCTCCTTGTCTCATCCCGGATTGTCTGTCTGCAATCCAGGAGTGGTGTGCAGCCAACGATCTCTGCCTGACTGCCAGTAAGACAGAGATCCTCCTCATCAGCACACCTGCACCTTTCTTTCCTGCCACTCTCTGGCATCCCTTGGACCTCTTCCTGCTCGCACCTCTGAGGCTAAGAACCTCGGGTCATCTTCAACTCCACACTTTCCTTCTCCCTTCAAATCTACGATGTCTCTAAGAAGTCAAACTATCAACTGCACCTCCTCAGAGGAATTCTTCCTTTCCTCTCCTTCCCCCAGAAGCTCTCTGTCTCCAGAGCTCTGGTTCCCTCTAGGATCGACTACTGCAACAGCCTCTTTTTAAATCTTCCTTCATCTACTCTCTGTCCTTTGCAGCTCATCCAGAACAGGACTGCAAGACTTTTCCTTAGCCTCAAGCCCAGGGATCGTATCGCTCCAACCCTGAAATCTCTCCATTGCCCAGTTGCTGCAAAGATCAAGTTCAAGACCCTCTGCATTGTCCACAAGGCCTTCTGGGGCTTGGGACCACAATACCTCCAACTTTCTTTTTGGAACTATCTTCCTACTCGAGTTCTTGGCTCCTCCACCTTCAACTCCCTGAGGGTGTTAGGGTGAATTCTCTGTTAAGGCTAATTTCCCAAACCTAGTGAGTCCCCCAGCAGCTTTGCTGGATTTTCGGGGTTTCATTTTTTGTCCTGCTAAGAGTGAGACTCTTTTCTCCCACTCTTAGGCATGATTTGATAATGTCCTTTGACTATGTAATGTGTTTTATGGGCTATGGGGTCTTTTACTCCATAGGGCTTTTTGTGTTTTTGGTAAGTGTGTTACACAGCACCCTCAGTGCAGTAACACAGGGGTGTCATAGTGACCCCCAAACATGGACTCCATACCCTGGGACTGACTACTGTCTCCCAGGGCATGTAAAGTCACCATTGGCTTTACTAGTCTCAAATTGTGAACAGAACCAGTAAAAACCATCATATTGTGGAAGTACTGGTAGGGGTAATTCGACCCCCTTGTCAAGTTCTGGCTGGTGGCAGTGGATACCACGCGAAATATTCCACCGGAATATTTCCTATGGGATTTTCCCATTCATTTTAAACGCACCATTTTTTGGTGCAATGTTAAAGATACCGCTGGGTTATTTATGTAATATTTATTCCCCGGTTGGGTCTTTTTGCCAGGACTCGGTTTTAAAATGGCGTTTGTGGTCGCCTCTGAAACCCTAACCCAAGTCGAGCCCTTTGTTCCACTTTTGGCGGGCTTCTGCACAGAAGCCTCCAAAAGTGGTGCCACTCTGTCTGGGTTTACAGGATTTGTTGGAGGGGGAATAGGCACCCTGGACTGAGTTGCCTTGGCAACTCAAGTCGCACTCTTGTGTGATTGGCCCAGTGGTGAGTCGCCCGGCTCACCACTTAGCATGTTTGATTGACAGCTAGGCTGATGAATAGGGGTTTTCTGCATAAAAGCAGAGCTTTGGGGACTGGAACTCCAGAAGTCGCCACAGGACCTAAAGAATACGAAGAGGGGGAAGTATAAATAATTATACACTTTTATACCAAAGCTCTGGTCAGTGTTTGCTTGCGCTACTGTATTTTTAGCCCTATTGAGTATACTCTATATACTGCCTAACTCTTCTTGGGAGAAGTCTGACTGCTCAGCCACAGCTACCAGGTAAATCTGGGTGGTGCAGACTGCTACCAATTGGGTTTACTGCTAACACCTGTCGTCGTAAACTTCTTGCAGTGGTCCCTAAGGGAACTGACCACGAGACGATCCAGGAAGGCGAAAAAGGCGAACTGGTTGGTCCCACCAGCTCAAAAGGAAGAAGACTCTCCTGGAAGAAGATCTTCTCTGTCGTCGGGAAAGTGGTGAGTTTCGTACAGCAGGGCTCCACCAGTGGTGTCGTCGTTGTAGATGGCTCAGCTTCTCCCCTCTTCGGATTCTTTAGGTCCTGTGGCGATTTCTGAAGTTCCAGTCGGAGGCCCTGAGAACCAAATCTAAGATATACATCACACACTTATTGATTTTTCATATGCATTTGACAGCATTGACCATGAAAAATTCTGGGAAAAACTGAAGAAATGGGAGAGCCCTCCAAGCTTGTCAGCTGCCATCCGTGAATTACACACGGACACTAACATCAGGATGCGTTTAGACCAAAAAGGTTCTCTTTTGGTGCTGATCAAAACCTAAAGAGGCGTCAAACAAGGGTGCCCCTTGGCATCAGTCATATTCAATCTTTTTCTCTCTGACATCGGTGAAACTATAGATGGCATCCACTCCTTTCCACCTAAAATCAACGGGTCGCATATACGTTGGCTATTATATGCGGGCGATTTAATTTTGTTGGATGTTACCTCAATTGGTCTACAAAGAAAATTAGACGCAGTCAAGGTGTATGTCGAGATGAACGGTTTACAAATAAACAAAAAAAAATGTGAGATCCTAATACTCCATAACCTCAAAACAACAAACAAGGTTAATGGTAAAAAATTCACATGGACATTAGGACAGGAAACCCTAAACCTAGCCTCTAGCTGCAGATACCTTGGTATTCAAATCAGCGCAATTATTAATGACGGGCCATGGGCCGACATTGCTAAAAGCAAATGTAGACAATTAGCTTCTCAAGCTTATGTCCTAAACAAAAAATATAGGAAGTTCTCCTTGAGGCCGGTAATCAAATTTTACCAACAAAGGGTAGTCCCTGCCCTCACCTAAGGTGCCAAAAATGAAATTGGATGCTCCTGCGAGTTGTGGGAAACGCTTGAAAATATATTTTGGGTCAAAGCCCTCCAATTGCCAAAAGGCACGTCAACCGCATTCATACGCCATGAACTTTCTCTAATTTCCATCCACGCAAGAATAAGCTGGAACTTATTGTCCTTGCTTCGAAAAACAAAAGCAAAAGAGGACATTCCTCAGTTCAAAATTCTGAATGACTCGGGTGTTGACAATGGGATCAACTCCATTAAAGGAATGGTCCAGTAAAATTTTTTATTGTCCCAACGGGTCGACCATTTTTTTTTTAAGCCTAAGTGGCTCGATTTTAGAAAACTTTCCTATGGACCTTACCCGAGTTTTCGTCCATTAAATGCACGCGAAAACAGGCACCAGGGAGCCGCCATTTTGTGATAATCCTATCACTTGCCGCAACGCCCTGGCTGACCTGCTTCTGCGGCACTAAATCAATGCCCCCCCCTGAGCCTGTCATCAGCAGACTCGTACCGCCCATTTCCCAACACCAAAGCACGTCTTGTGTCAACATTCGCTGCGCTTCAGCTAATGACATGTCGCCATGGAAATGGCAGGACACCTCTTTCCTCAATAAGTATAAACAGACCGTTTCACAACACACAGCAGCAGATTTTCGATTCCATTCCTCTCTATGTGTTACTTAGAGTATTTTGTGACTCGTGTCTGTGCTCTGGTCAGCTACCTTCGCCGCTTGTAGCCCGTGTGAACACCTGTACCATCTCGGTAAATTATTTTACTTTGTTTACCACACAATGGCTACAATAATGCCCTACATGTACGAGCCCGAGTATACCGAGGAGGAACTACTGGAAAGGGAAGCACACAAAAATGATGGGGATTCGGACGGCAGTTGGCAGGACGAATCAACAGATGAAGAGATGGACGGCGTCTCCACCTGGTGCACATGCAATCGGTGCGAGCTAATGCCAACCGAGGAGGAGAACTGCTGCTGCCGAGAAAACTCGGGATGCCTGGCCTACATTTCGGAAGGCGAGCCACGACCGCAATGCATCACCGAGCTGCCAGACTTCAGGGCAGCCTGCCGCACACGGGCCGTGTTCAGAATAATGATGGTGCTTATGCTCGAAATTCGGGCAACTGTTCGTCCTCGTAGTCCGAGTAACAAGTAAGTACACTCTGCTTGTCATGCCACTCCTATTTCAAGTTCTCCTACTATACCCAAAATTATATATTCATATCATAGTAACGCATGAAAGTCGTTCAATAGTGTGCATTGTCTAGATAGCATTTGTCCGTGCAGAATGCCATTGTAACGCTCACCTGATTCCCGTAGAGGCGCCGGTCTTGACTGGCCGTATACCGTATCTTCAAAGGTGATGTGTAACACACGGCTGGCTCTTTGGGCTGGACCTCTGTGCACTGTATGTCTGACTTGAAGGGTAAGATGTCTGCAGATAGAAAATATGGGATTAAGGAACTGGGTTATTGAATGTCTCTCTCCTCTTCCCTTTCTCTTCTCCTGTAGAACCCCAAAGGTTAACGCTCTCACCTTAGGTAAGTGAACGCCATGCTCTCCATCTGCCTCGGGGAAGGGTGCTGTAACCAGTTTCTTCACTGGATAAGGGGAGCAGGCCTCTTGACTTCAGAGGACTGCTGTCCGTCGTTTACTGCACGAACGGTAAGTTTCGAGTAATTCTAATGTCTTTAAAGTCTTTAGTAATGATGTTTCTTGTTTTGCAGGGTTCCGGCAATGGCGGATGACGGGCTGAAGTGAGTTGAAGATGGAGCCCGTGTGATGAATAGAAGCGCCTGGAAGCACTTAAGTAAGCGCTTGTTGCCTGCTTCACGATGCGCTCTAACTGTCTTTTTATTTTGCAGGTACAAGTTTGGAGCGGCTGCAGGGTGCCAGAATACCCACTGGGTTAGATGTGGAAAGGAGTAATGGCACGTGAGTATTAAAGTTCCCCAATGTCTTTAAACGCACCTTGTTTTGTCTTTCAGATGCGGGATGCAGCGCCGAAGGCCTCCGGAGCGTGCGAAGAGTTGGTAAGCTTTTGTCTTTCAGATGCCGGAATGCAGTGTGAAGACCTCCGGAGCGCACGAAGAGTAGGTAAGCCTTTGTCTTTCAGGTGCCGTAATGCAGCGCGAGGCGTTGGTGACAGCCGATGGACCAGGTAAGTGAAGAGCTGTCACTGAAGACCGTAATGCTAACCTGTTCTTTCTTGTCTTTATAGGTGTTGCTGAAGACTGGATTCAGGATGGTAAGCCTTTTTCCTTAGGCCCAGGATCAGATGCAGAAGACACGATGAGCGTTCTGCTGCAGAGGATGCAGAATAACGCAAAGCAAGATTCATCCATCGGGTGTGGTTTAAATAGCCTCCTGTAGTGCTTAGGTGTCTCCTTCCACAGCCACGCCTAGGTAAGAAAAGAGTTCCTGCTTTCCAGAAGAGTTCCAGTGTTCTGAATCTAGGGAGTGGCTCCTGCCCCACCCAACAGGAAAAGTAGTTCCAAACAGAAGAGGATCAGAGGCTCAACTGGCAGGCAAGTAAGCAGCATGGTCTGCTGCAGGTAAGTCCACCCAAGCATTATGAGCCCGGCGCTTCCAGCACTGGGACTGGGCATATTTATGAGCCTGGTGCCACTGGCGCCAGGACTGGGTCCAAAAGGTCCCAATTGGGACTGGTTGGCACTCGGAACCTGGGTTATGGATCTGCTTCCAAGGGAGTTGGGAAAACCCTGACCTTTTGGAAGCAGAGATCATGACAGCCATTAGTTACAAGAATTGTCATTGACAACAAACGTTTATTAAACTTATCTTGGTCATTTAAAAACAGTTTGTTTCATTCCTTTTCACAGGTGGTACAGGCTGGTGGCCTATTGTTCCTTTACATGGTGGCTTCACGGGAGGCTTGGACACCGCGTTCGAAGAGTGATACCCGCCTGTGCCGTTCGTGCCATAAGAGAAACGTTCCCGAGTGACAGCGGTCAGTACAGGGGATTTTCTCTCGCTGTGCTGCAACCTGACCTGTATAATCTTTAAAGTCTTGTATTTTTGTTTCATGAAAATAAGATACAAAATAAAACACCACATATATTTTAACAACGGTTGTCTCGATTTTTTAAATGAATCAAGTGTGTCTCCATTCAAGGATGGACGTCAGACATCTGTGCTCCGAATGGGTGAAGGTCTGGTCGCTGTGAAGCAGGGTGGTCACTATCTATCTAAGCTAACATAACATATTCTCGATAATGCATGCACTAAATAACACTTGTTCAAAGTCTTTCAGTAGGTTATGTCTCTATAAAAGTCACACATATATCTATACTAACAATTATCATTGGATTATACAGGCTTTAGGGTCTTGACCACTATAATACACTGGTTGAAGTGTGGGTCTGTGCTCACAAGAATCTCCGGTATGTGGCATTTGTTATTGATAAGCAACAATATACTATCAAAGGCGGTTTGCGCCAGTGGATGAGCGCTGGCATGGGCGCGAAAGGCCAAGGTGCCAAACTACATGTACACTTCAAAAGGTATCCCACGCCAAGGGGCCATCGGTCACATGGCCTCCTCAGACCCTGTGTCTCCAGCCAGGCCTCCCCTTGAAGCAGGCCACCTGCAATCCACATAAGTGTGTCTCCATTCAGCAGTCTTCCTGTGCCTTATCTGCACACCCCAGGCCCCTCCATCCCACCCACCCTCTATCAAAGGCGGTTTGCGCCAGTGGATGCGCGCTGTCACGGGCGCGAAAGGCTAAGGTGCCAAACTACATGTACACTTCAAAAGGTATCCCACGCCAAGGGGCCATCGGTCACATGGCCTCCTCAGACCCCGTGTCTCCAGCCAGGCCTCCCCTTGAAGCAGGCCGCCCCCCTGTAATCCACATAAGTGTGTCTCCATTCAACAGTCTTCCTGTGCCTTATCTGCATGCCCCAGGCCCCTCCATCCCACCCACCCTCTATCAAAGGCGGTTCGCGCCAGGGGATGCGCGCTGTCAGGGGCGCGAAAGGCCAAGGTGCCAAACTACATGTACACTTCAAAAGGTATCCCACGTCAAGGGACCATTGGTCACATGGCCCCTCAGACCCCGTGTCTCCAGCCAGGTCTCCCCTTGAAGCAGGCCGCCCCCCTAATACCACGACATACATACGTCATTCATTCACAAACACACCCCTGTTTCTAATACTTTATAAACCACTTGATATGTCTCATGAGAACATCTTTGTGCTTTGCAAGTCAACTCCTGAACGTGCTACCTGGCAACCACTGAGATCTACGCTAATCTGCTCATCGTCGTGCTATCCGTGAACTTCTGTGACCGCTTAGAGCAAACCCATCAGTGTGCTACCTGTGGCCACCCACCTATTCTCCTGCAACATACTGCTCTGCTTGCTGAATCCAACTGTTTGTTGGTCAAGGTAAGGCCATGTATCCTAGTCATATTTCGCAGATTTTTAAATTTCTATCTATTTGCGAGTAGAGTACACAATAGTGCTATGTTCATTGG
The DNA here is from genome assembly GCF_040938575.1 of Ambystoma mexicanum. NCBI lineage: Eukaryota > Metazoa > Chordata > Amphibia > Caudata > Ambystomatidae > Ambystoma > Ambystoma mexicanum. The sequence continues at coordinate 963,631,136 of NC_090928.1, read as the reverse complement.
TCTCATTGCTATTGACTTGAGTTTCCATTGCTATGCTATCAATAGATCTATTTATTTTCATCTGTGTCTATTGTCATCGAATTGCATCCTTCGGGGGTCCAGTCTATAATGTAAGCATGTTTCCTTCTCGTGCAAGACAGAACATCCACGGGACGAGTCACATGTTCAGATTTTAGTCACATCATTTATACATTTCTGCAACTTATGCAAATACTAAGCCGCACATAATGAACTGGTATAGTTCCTGCGACCAAAACAAACCTTGCATTGATCATTGTATGATTCATTTACTTTTGTATCAAATCTTTATTCTTGAAGATTGTATAATAATGTCGATATTTACTTTTCAGATTTATCAACAATGCCTGCCTGTTCGATTAGCCGTTGCCCCTCGAAGACCCATGCGAAATCTGAAGGCACTACAATGCATGTATTCCCGAAAACTGTTGATCGAATAAGAGAATGGGTCAGATATTGCGGATTTCCACTGGATGAGCTGGAAAGTAGAGTCCAACAAGTCTTACAGGACAAGAGGGGTGATCGATACCGCATCTGCAGCCGGCACTTTTCCTTGGACATGTACACAACATCTTGGGTAACAAAGAAGAATAAACGGCGAACAACACGGAAATTGCTCAAACACTATTCCCACTCGATTCGTCCACATTCCGCAAACGGTGAGTCAAGTGTCCGGATTTAGCTTTAGGCCTTGCGGTAGTGTGTAGGTAGCCGAATGGATTAATTGTATTCTGTCACCTTACATGGCTATTTTTAATATTGGCATTTCATTATCAATCATTAATTTACCTTTACAACTTCTTGACTATCCCTTGAATCTGAAGCAAGAACATTCTACATCCTTGACGTGGTCGCAGTTATCAACCACTTCTAGCGCGTATCAGGTAATCTTACTAGGCTAATCCGCTACAGACTTGTTTTATGCATGTCAAGTAATAGTTTTATTCTATTGTGTAATTATTTTACCGAATGTTTGGTTAGTGCTTTCCAATTGATATACACCTTAGTTATCGTCCACTGTTGTTTGTTTTCAGTTATAATTAGTGTTAACCATACTAATGCAAGTACTGTCTTTCAGGGAGATGCTGAAGCGTCCGCCACATCTACAACATTTCTAGATGTTCTTCACCAGCAGGAGGTATGGATACTGACAGCTCCATCGGGCGTCATCATCAGAGCTGGAATTCTTGTCGTTTGATTGTTCTACACAATGTTTCATTCGTGGTTAGCCGTTGATATGTACCTGTGCTGTCGACACCAGGTGTGTGTTATGTTTTCACTATTGTAATCCTCACTAATGCAAGTACTATGTTTCAGGCAGTTGATGGAGCGTCAACCCCTGCACTTGAGGCGGAGCCTGACATTCAAGTAATTCCAGGGGAAGTGGAAGCGGGACCATGCGTATACGAATCTGCGCAACAGCTTTCGGAAGTGTGCACTACATTTGCAACATCCATAGACATTCTTCAGTAACACGAGGTATGGATACTGACGGCTCCATCATGCGTGATCATATAACGTGATTCCATTTGCTATACTTTCTTCCCTATTAACGCAAGTGCTGTGTTTCAGGGAGACGACGGAGCTTCCACTACAATCACAACATCCCATTTTGATGATGCAGATGTAAAGGAATCGGAGAAATAAGTCGATGAAATCTGCATATTTATATTTTCCTTGATTGTTTTGGACAATGCATCATTTGTGGTTATCTCTTTATATGTACCTGTGGCGTCGACCCCAAGTGTGTGTTATGTTTCCAATATTGAAAACCAAACTAATGCAAGTACTGTGTTTCAGGGATATGCTGATGCCTCCTCTCCAATACAACCATTCATGGCAGTCCATGCAGAGCCAGAGGTATGGATACTGACAGCTCCATCGAAATAGATCATCACTGGATCTATTTCGACAGCACAGCTTTGGAACTCCCTACCACATGACATAAGAGAACCCCAGCCCTTTGCGAAATTCAGGCAGAATTTGACCAAGTGGCTGAGAGCTAATGACATCTAACTAATCCGACCTGCTTGACCTGACTGTCCCTACTAGCGATCCACCTGCATGCCCCAGCTCTGATACCACGTTCTGTATTTTACACCATTGTATATTACTGTACTTATTCCAATGTATATCACCTCCACATTGTTAAATATTCCTGTACCCTTATCACCTCTTGTCTGGACCTAGCTCCAGCCCTGCTCATTCTTGCTTATTGTATACTGCATTATGACCATGCACATGTACCTGTATATATTTTATTTATTGCAGAATGTACTATGATTATGTAGATGTACCTGTAACAAAGTTGAGAATATTCTTGTCTTGTGCGCCCTGATGCTCCAGGGCTTGGCGCGCCCTACAAATAATAATAATAAACTAAACTAAACTGATCGAATACTTGTCATTTGATTGTTGCACACAATGTTTAAATCGTGTTTGGCTATTGAGATGTACCTGTGTGTTCGTCCTCACGTGTGTTTTATGCTAACAATATTTTGATACATAGTAATGAAAGTACTATGTTTCAGGGAGACGATGGAGCCTCATTCCGTGCTGTCTATGCGGATACAGAAAATATAGTCATTGCAGCGCAAGAGGAAGGGAGGACATGCGGAAACGAATCGGAGCTACAGAGTGCAGATGTTGAAGGTCGAGTCAAAAAAGTTGCAAAGAAAAAAAAAAAGTTTAGTTAAAAACAGTTAATAACTTTAAAAACATGTTTGTGCTGGGGACTATTGTATGTTTTTTTCCAGTCAATTGGACTACACTTTATCTTGTGTTTAAACTGAACATCCCTTTTCCAATCCCTCCTCTAGTTACTCGTGGGTGTCAGAACTATACATACACAGACAGTGAAGCGAATGAGAGATGTTGCTTGCCAGACCATGTACACTATGGAGGAACTATCAATTGAGGCGAGGCGTGTTCAGGCTCGAGATGCTCATGTCCAATGGCCAGAACGTGAATTAACTGTGTTTGGAGAATACAGCAAAGTTGCATTGGACCATTGCTACAGTGCGACCGCACCACCACAAGAAGATGATATTGAATGTATTGAAGAAAGCTCTGAAGTAGTTGCAGATCAATTCACACAATCTACACCCGCCAAAAATGTTCTCCCATCAATGTTGAAGTAGGAGATGTCGAAATGAAAGAGAATGAACCAGCCGCAGCATCCATAGACGCATCAGAACTTGATAGCAGCGATATTACTTTCCAATGTGTTGAAATCTCTGCAACGTCACAGGCCGAAACAACGTTGACGCAGGATGACAGTCTAATGAAAGAGAGCAAATACATTGTATTCGACAGTTGTTTGATGGAAATTATAAGTATGCTGAAATGTGGGCATTCAGTTAGAGGGAAAGTATGTGGGAAGCCATTGATTAATGTAACTCGTCAAATAAAAGGCAGTAACGTCAAAATAAATGCCGCCTGTCGATTAAATCATAGGTTCTCATGGTCTGCACAAACGATGCTGGGGAAAATGCCAGCAGGCAATCTACTGTGTGCAGCTGCATCACTTTTTAGTGGCTCCAGTTTTAGAAAGTTAGAGGCTTTCTTTCAGTTTGTGGGACTCCATTTCATTTCTAAATCGCTGTACTACATATACCAACATGATTATCTGTTTCCGGCCATTAGTGATGCTTGGAAAATTGAACAATTGTCTCTAGCAAGTACATTCGAAGGGAAACGTTTCAGGCTAGCCGGCGATGGACAGTGCGACAGCCCTGGATGTTCTGCCAAGTACTGCACCCACCACTTTCAGGACATGGATAGTAAGAAAATTGTGAGTTCGGTGGTCGTGCAGGTAACACAATGTACATCCTCAGTGGCCATGGAGAAACTAGGATTTATAAAATCAGTGGAATATCTACAATCAAGGGGAATGCACATCGGCCTCATAGCCACGGACAGACATGTTTCAATTGCCAAGACAATGAGAAAGCAGTTCCCGCTTATTAATCACCAATTTGACGTATGGCATCTTGCTAAATCAATCGGTAAGAAAATCTCGGCTGCAGGAACAAAAAAAGGTTTTGAAAGTATTTTGCAGTGGTCCCAGTCTATCACCAACCATCTTTGGTGGAGCTCAAAAACTTGTGAAGGGTCAGTGGAAATACTACTTGAAAAATGGCGGTCACTGATGCACCACTGTACCAACGTTCACCGCTGGTCAGAAAACCTACATTTCCACCAATGTGAACATGACCCCCCCCCCCAGAGGAGGCACGGAAGAAGAAGTGGTTGATTCCATCTTCACCGACACACAAAGCCATTGAGAAGATTGTTTTTGACAAAACTCTATCAAGAGATTTGAGAGGACTGACAGAATTCTGTCACACAGGAGATTTGGAGGTGGTCCACAATATGTGCCTAAAGTGCAGGCCAAAGCGCTTGCATTTTAGCTTTCGGGGCATGAAACATCGCACTCTACTAGCGGTCTTGGCCCATAACAGCAATGTCGGACATGAACAATCTAGGACTAGGGGTAAAGTAAGGATGCCTCGCTACACTAAGGTGTTTTCAAAACGAAGTAGGCAATGTGTGATCAAACCAGTCTATGATGAAATGCAGTTCGACTTTGTGAAAGGCCTTATTGTTGCTGTGTTAGAGAAGCACAGATATGGAATTTTGGACGTTTCTGTGCAGAGCAGTGATCCATTGCCACCGAACATTGCAACTGTGCCATGTCCACCAGAAGCACAGCTGGTTGTAAAGTACAAATCCCGGTTTAAATAATTGCAATACAATTGTCTTTTTGTAAATAAATGTTATTGTACAGTGTACCTGTAACCCTAACCCCTACCTTCACCATCATGGGTGGCGAACAAGCTGGGTGTCATCTTTGAATTCTCTCTATTCACCTCATATATGTGTATGTATATATTTTTCTCATGTCTCATCTCATGTAAATGTAAATGCTGGTTGCGCACTGTTAATGGAGGGGAGGCTTGCGTATTGCAAATAATAAAACAAACAAACAAACAATAAATCTCACTTTTAACTCGACTCCTGTGGTACTTTATACTTTCCCTGACCTTCCGCCAAAAATTAAATGTCTCCATTCGGGCTGCAAAGCTCGCAGACAACGGGGACAAAATTGGGGGCCTTACAACGCGCCAAGCGGGCCGTGGCTTTTGGGAGAGAAGCCAGTTCGCATTTGCACATTGAGGCGCACTACATAGGGATTCTAAACCTCAAGTTCTCACAGATGCCTTTACTACGGGATGTTGCAAATAAAGAATGCGAAGGCCAGCGGCTTTGTGAGACCCACAAGTCGCACTGGAAGTATATGGGTCTATTGTTTTTGACCTTGAGACAGGGACCATGCCGAAAGAACTTCATTTGAAGGGGGTGCGCAATAACGTAAGAGACGATAAGGCAGAAAATTCAGAAACTAGACCGAGTTTCATTTTAGTTCAGTATACGAAAAATCGTTGTCAAGAGCACGGTCCGTTTTACAGACTGCATTACGCAGAGACACAATGGAAATTTCAAATGTAATGTGAGTAAATCTTTAGACGCTTTTATACCGGAATGAAGAATTAATGAATGGATGCATGAATAAATGAATGAATGAAGAGCTAGAAAAAGCAAGGAAAACATGTTCGTAGTGGGCACATGGGCATGCAGGTCCACTGGTCTCACCGATCTCGGTCCTTGGCCCAGCCACTTTTCCCTGCACTGCCTACCTGCACTACGGGACTGTCTCTGTATCCTTTAGGCCCTTTCTCCCGGCATTTACCTTGTACTTGCCACCAGCTGGCCCTATTATTTATCTTGTATTCTACTAAGCATGTACAGCACTCTTACCCCCCTCTCCCCTTCCCCATGCGCGATCTGAAAGACACCTGGCCTAGTAGGATCATTGTCTGTCTGCCCTTGTTCCCCCCCCCCTGCCTCATCGCACCTTGAAACACTTGTGTATAGGCGCGTTACAAATGCCATATCATATCATTCCACACGCATGTAGACTAACTGTCGTTTCTCATTGTGTGTTGGCCTCGATTTATTTCGTTACTTTTCGCATTGATTTTAGAGCCGAACATACTCCATTGAACTATCCTTGCAAGCAAATAGTTTCTGATCGGCCGTAATAAATAAAATGAGTAATATTAATGAAGATCGGCTGGCGAGACTAATTATAATTTTTTTGTTTTCATAACAGGTATTTGCTCCCCTTCTGCTACTGTCATCGGTTTGAGACACCGGCAGACAGTTTTTTCGTCAGACACCTGCAGCTTCGTGTGAACAACTGGAGCACACTGACAATTTTATGGGACGATCGCCAAGGGCCCACATGCCCTTACGCTGTAGTAGTGGCTAGAAGCAACATATCAACCTTTATGATGGACTAGTGCCTAGTTGATGGAACAGCCTTGCGGTTCACCATGCTTTCAAAGTACTTCTTTTAACGAAAAGCAACACCCTGTGTACCATTGCGGATACAGATAAAAGAAAATAAATGGCTTTCGGAGTTCATATGGCAATTGCTGAATATTCTCTAAACATTTAATGTCAAATAAATGTACTTTACCAAATGTACCATGTTGCTGTTTGATTTTAAAGTACAGTTTCATATTCCGAATTGTGGCGCGCTGTGTTGTGAGATGGTCTGTGTTGGTTTCCGGGTTCTGTGTGGAGTCGCGTAGAAGACGACTGGGCGCGTTTGCCTACGCAGCACAGTAACGTCACAGAGAGAGGCGGGGAATATGAATGTTTTGATAATGTCAGGCTCAGGGGCGGGGGAATTGATTTAGTGCCGCAGAAGCAGGTCAGCCAGGGCGATGCAGCAAGTGATAGGATTATCACAAAATGGCGACTCCCTGGTGCCTGTTTTCGCGTGCGTTTAATGGGTGAAAACTCGGGTAAGGTCCATAGGAAAGTTATCTAAAATCGAGCCACTTAGTCTTAAAAAAACATGACCGACCCGTAGGGACAATAACATTTTTTACTGGAGCATGCCTTTAAGCAGTTGGAACAGGCGTTGTGTAGAAATGCTAAAGGAACTTAACATCAACATAGATGCTTTACACACCAACCCAAATCTGGTGAAAAGAAAAATCTGGCAAATGATTGGAATCTAACAGGGGAGCAGAGAAGGTCCTGTAGACTCATGAAAGAAGTCCCGGGTGAAGCAAACAGCTTTGAGAAACTACAAAACTATGTAGTTATTTTCCCTGACCAGACCAGACCCAAAGACAACTGTATATGTGTTTTTGTCTTAATGCCTTCCAGACAAAAGAGAGACGTTGAGTTTGGGCAAAACACACAGACTTAAATCCAGTATGTAGATTTTGTGCATTACAATAAGAAACTTTGAAACACCTTACTTTGTCTTGCTGGAACCTACGAACATTAAGAACCAGACACCTGGGACCGTTACTTTGGGAGTGGTGGCTGAAAATGTTTGCTGGAGTCGACCTGAAATTGATCTTTGCATTGACTCATTTTCTAAATGACAAAAAAACTTGCTGCCGGTGACCAGCTTTGATATGGATTGACGCAAACATAATCAGCTAAACTAATCCCAAATCTCTGTGGGTGATTGATATTTGTGAAATATGTTAAATTTTACGTAAGTTGTCTGTCTTTCCTTTTTTTTTTAAAGGTTTTGTACAAACTAATAAAAATAATATTTTTTTTTAAAACAAATAGTAATTTCCAAATTAAGAGTCTGAATTGACCGGAGAAATATTTAATTAAATTACCAAACCCTGAATTAAGAACAATGTACCTAGGCTTCAGGCTTAATTTGTGGCCGACTCATGAGGTTATAGGACGAAGAACAAAAGCGCTCCAACCTCTAAGGGTGTTGATTTTGTAAAAAGGCTCTGGAACTTGAAACGCTACAGAGGGTAATTCATAGAATTTCGCAGAAAAGTGTCGCAAGCGGCTGGCGCAGAGTGTCCGCGTGCGATTGACTGCGCCAGGCACGTGCGCTATAACCAATTTCCGCGCACAGCGTATTCATGGATTTTAGGCTCTCAAACCAGCCGTGGCGCAGAGAATCGCAGCGACCCTGCAGCAGCGCCAGTAACGCCCCCAAGAACGCCCTCGCGCAAGGAAAAGCCATCGAAATCGCTAAATCATCGCAAAGGGCTGCGCTAACCCTGGACCAGTTCACCGGGCTGGCAAACGCCAAGCGGGGAACGTGTATTTCAGGGGTGCGCGGGAAGTTCCACACGTGATTGGCCCCGTGCAAGCAGGGTACGTGTGTTTCAGGGGTGCGTGGGAAGTTCCACAAGCGATTTCAGCAGGGTACGTGTATTTCAGGGGTTTGCGGGAAGTTCCACACGCGAATGGGCCAGTGCGAGCAGGGTACGTGTATTCCATGGGTGCGCGGGAAGTTCCACACGCGATTTCATCAGGGTACGTGTATTTCAGGGGTGCGCGGGAAGTTCCACACGCGAATGGGCCAGTGCGAGCAAGGTACGTGTATTCCATGGGTGCGCGGGAAGTTCCACACGCGATTTCATCAGGGTACGTGTATTTCAGGGGTGCGCGGGAAGTTCCACACGCGATTGTCCCAGTGCGAGCAGGGTACGTGTATTTGAGGGGTGCGCGGGAAGTTCCACACGCGATTGGCCCCGTGCAAGCAGGGTACGTTTATTTCAGGGGTGCGCGGGAAGTTCCACACGCGAATTCAGCAGGGTACGTGTATTCCAGGGGTGCGCGGGAAGTGCCACACGCGAATACAGCAGGGTACGTGTATTTCAGGGGTGCTCGGGAATTTGCACACGCGATTTCAGCAGGGTATGTGTATTTCAGTGGTTCTGGGGAGTACTACACGTGAATTGGCCGTGTGGGTCCTCCCAGGTGTACGCTCCACAACCTCCACGGCCCTTGCAGGCAGCCCACACCACGGGGGACTACCCTGCACGCCTGCTCATGTCCCGCAGGCAGCCCATCCACCATGGGCATGCCCCCCAGCCAACCCACATGTCACCTTGCACTACTGATCAACTATGCATGTCTCCCACCACCCCCACCCCCCAGCAGTGCAGGGGCACCCTCCACCAGGCCCCCACTCATGTCCCCTATCACCACCACCCCCCAGCCACCAGGGGCAGCCTCCACCAGGCCCCCACTCATGTCTCCCACCACCCCCACCCCCCAGCAGTGCAGGGGCACCCTCCAGCAGGCCCCCACTCATGTCCCCTATCACCACCACCCCCCAGCCACCAGGGGCAGCCTCCACCAGGCCCCCACTCATGTCTCCCACCACCCCCCAGCAGTGCAGGGGCACCCTCCACCAGGCCCCCACTCATGTCCCCTATCACCACCACCCCCCAGCCACCAGGGGCAGCCTCCACCAGGCCCCCACTCATGGCTCCCACCACCTCCACCCCCCAGCAGTGCAGGGGCAGCCTCCACCAGGCCCACACTCATGTCTCCCACCACCCCCAGCCACCAGGGGCACCCTCGACCAGGCCCCCACTCATGTCTCCCACCACCCCCACCCCCCAGCAGTGCAGGGGCAGCCTCCACCAGGCCCCCACTCATGACCCCCATCACCACCACCCCCAGCCACCAGGGGCAGCCTCCACCAGGCCCCCACTCATGTCTCCCACCACCCCCACCCCCCAGCAGTGCAGGGGCAGCCTCCACCAGGCCCCCACTCATGTCTCCCACCACCCCCACCCCCCAGCAGTGCAGGGGCACCCTCCACCAGGCCCCCACTCATGTGCCCTATCACCACCACCCCACAGCCACCAGGGGCAGCCTCCACCAGGCCCCCACTCATGTTTCCCACCACCCCCACCCCCAGCAGTGCATGGGCAGCCTCCACCAGGCCCACACTCATGTCTCCCACCACCTCCACCCCCCAGCAGTGCATGGGCAGCCTCCACCAGCCCCCCACTCATGTCTCCCACCACCCCCACCCCCCAGCAGTGCAGGGGCAGCCTCCACCAGGCCCCCACTCATGTCTCCCACCACCCCCACCCCCCAGCAGTGCAGGGGCAGCCTCCACCAGGCCCACACTCATGTCTCCCACCACCCCCACCCCCACCCCCCAGCCACCAGGGGCACCCTCCACCAGGCCCCCACTCATGTCCCCTATCACCACCACCCCCCAGCCACCAGGGGCAGCCTCCACCAGGCCCCCACTCATGTCTCCCACCACCCCCCAGCAGTGCAGGGGCACCCTCCACCAGGCCCCCACTCATGTCCCCTATCACCACCACCCCCCAGCCACCAGGGGCAGCCTCCACCAGGCCCCCACTCATGTGCCCTATCACCACCACCCCACAGCCACCAGGGGCAGCCTCCACCAGGCCCACACTCATGTCTCCCACTACCCCCACACCCCAGCAGTGCAGGGGCACCCTCCACCAGGCCCACACTCATGTCTCCCACCACCCCCACCCCCCAGCCACCAGGGGCAGCCTCCACCAGGCCCCCACTCATGTCTCCCACCACCCCCACCCCCCAGCCACCAGGGGCAGCCTAAACCAGTCCCCACTCATGTCTCACCACCCCCACCCCCCAGCCACCATGGGCAGCCTCCACCAGGTCGTCACAATCCCCAATCATGTGCGTTATGGTCAGCCTCCACAGCCAAAAAGCCCTACCAAGTAACCCATTCACCCACATGGAAATAGAAATTGCATGTTACACCCCCAATGTTCATAAAGCAAATGAACCCATGTCCGTCACACACAATGGTTGCAATTGAATGGGAAAACACCCAACATGAAATGCATGAAACCAATGAGATGATACCACACAGTGAAGTATGAAAACAAAATTGTATTAAAAAAAAAGAATGGAAATGAAATGAAACAAACTACAATGGCAAAGAAAAAAAGAGAAGCTGCATGTCCGTCTAAAAAAATTAAAAATACAAATCCAAATCCAAAAAAATGTCCAAAGTCACATCAAAAATGAAATCAATCCAATGGAGAACTATGTACAAAACATCCAAGGGTCCATGAGCCCAACTGAACAAAGGAAACCTACAAAAAACCCTAACTAAAATGCAACTATATACAAAAAGTGGAGCAATGTCCCTCGACTCCAAATCATAATAAGAAACAAAGGAAACCTAAAACTAAAGAACTATATACAAAGGCGGCGGGCAAGTCCAGCGGCTCACTCTGTGGTGTTCCGTGCCAGGGCATCATCGAACTCCTGTTCGATGTCCCGGAGGCGGTCCTGTTCCATGCCCCCGAGGGTCCGCAGGGACGACGCCGTGTCCTCCTCCAATCCCCTGCGGATTGCCTCGAGGCACTCGGCCCGCCTCAGGGCCCTCAGCATGGAGTTCTCCGCCCTGACCATTGTGAGCCGCGCCTCTTCCGCCCGCCGCCGCTCCGCACCTATGGCGTGGCCCAACCGCTGCCACACGGAAGACACTCTGTGTCCTGGGTCCTCCTGCCCTCCGGCCGATGCCTGCCCCTCAGATGTCGAAGGCCCCGAGCCTTCATGGCTCCCACCATGTTGATGCTGCTGCTCTGCCTCTGCCCGTGCACTGCCTCCTGCTGCCTGCACATCCTCCGCCGGCTGGGGTGCAGTTGTTGATGTGGCCATCCCTGCTGGACCTCAGACTCCCGACTGTGGCAGGGATGCCTCCTCCACCAGCCTGGCAGCACCGTCAGAGGCAGCTCCACAGGGCACCCAGGTGACTGATGGGTGGGAAGATGGCACAGAGGACGACTGGCGCGTTTGGGGTCCAGTTGAGGAGGGGGTCGGAGCAAGCCCCATCAGACGGAGGAATCCGGCCTGGGTGACCAGTCCCAGCAGGCTGACGTGGTCAACGAGCCATTCGAGATGACCTGCAGTCTCTCCATGAAAAGACTGCAGGTCACCTCGCATGGCCCGTTGACGCAACGCCACACCAGCCAGGACAGGCTCAACCCGGACCTGGATGGCCACGTCCGCAGGCAGAAGACGGCCAGTTGACGTCAGCTCATCCCCTGCTTGAAAACGGGTCTGGACGTAGGCATCCCTGCTGGTGCAAGATGATGCAGGGACAGGATCGGGGACAGGATTGCACACAGGCACCTCTGCGGCGGCCTGTGCTTCCTCCTGTCCCTGGTCCTGCACTGCACCACTAGCACCAGTGGGATCCCCACCTCCAGACCCCATCTCTGGTGCTTGCACGGCCTCCTCCTCCACCAAACCCCCCACCAACCTGGATGACTCTGTGCCATCTTCCCCTGTTGGGCCCTGTGGGGTCCCAGCTGCCCCTTCTGCTGCCGAGGAGTCCAACTCCAACCTCCGCCTCTTGGACCTCCCCCCGGCAGCTGCGGCCTGGGACGCGGCACCGGACCCCTCACTCCCCGACGAGATGACAACACGGGAGGGGAGCCGGGCCTTGCGTCTCCGGCTGGCGGTGGGATCCCCGCCGCTGTGCTCCACAGCACCTTCTCCGCCCTCTTCATCAGTTGACGCTGCAGACAGGGAGAAACAAAACACAGGCATCAGGGCACTGTACAATGGACACATACACACATGACAGTTGCACATGAGTGGCATTGGCAAACCTCAGACATGTCATCACAATCCCCAACACACGTCATTACAACTCGCACACATGAGCCATACCACAGCCATATCGCAACTGCCACCACCATCCCTACACATACAACTGCAGGAGCAGCCAAAGGGGAGCCAGACATCACATGCAACACAGGAAGTGCACCACACATGTACACACACCACCACACTTGCATGCATGTGTACACCTCTGCCAAGTGTCGCACTGTTCAGACGGGCATCCATGTCACATCTGCCAATCAGGCTTCCACATACCGCTGTCACATGCATCCATGTTGAATCACTGTTGCACCCTTGTCAAATACACACACATGCACATGTACACAGTGCTCTTACATGCAGCTGAAAACAACATACATGCGTGACATCACGGACATGTCTACTTAGGAACAAGTTACTTACCTGTAACTGTTGTTCTCCAGCATGGGTCTGGCATGGATTCACATGCTCATGAATATTCCCCGTCGTCAGGCTGGGAATCCTCGGTAAAGAAAAAACCAGTATCAGTTTCGTTTCTGATCTGTCTTTCGTAGTAATAACCAATCACTGGTCTCTGCGTCATACTGACCACAGCCAATGACTGCCCTCTACCTAAGCACCGCCTCTGGCAGCCATCTTCAGATTTGGAAGCACGTGAAGTGGCAGTTTGACCAAGTGAAGAGCCGCAGAGGGGTAGGCAGGAGGGTTCGCATGTGAATCCATGCCAGACCCATGCTGGAGAACAACAGTTACAGGTAAGTAACTTGTTCCTTCTCCAGCATGGGGTCTGGCATGGATTCACATGCTCATGAATAAAGAATACATAGCAGTACACACATGCACAACCACGGGAGGTGGCAAAGGCTCAACATTAAGCATCACATCAACTCAACATTAAGCATCTTACCTCCTCACCAGGCTCACCTCAGGCGAACAGGTTGCGCAGCACTGCTTGGCCGACCCTGGACTCCTCCCTGGAATCCCGGTCGACGCAGTAGAATTTCGTGAAGGTGTGCGTCGACCTCCACGTAGCAGCCCTGCATATGTCCAGCAGGGGCACACCAGATAGGAACGCCGTGGTAGCTGCGATCGCTCTGGTGGAATGGGCTCTCGGACGGCCAGGCAGCGGTCGGTTTGCCAACCGGTGACAGCACATGATACAGCCGGAGAGCCATCTGGAGATGGAAGCCTTCGAGAGAGCCTTCCCCTGATTGACAGGTCCAAAGTTCACAAAGAGTTGTGACGTCTTCCGAAAACCCTTCGTGCGGTCCACGTAGAACTTCAGCGCTCTAGCTACATCCAGCGAGTGCAAAGTCCTCTCAGCCGGCGACGAAGGCGACGGGAAGAACACAGGTAACACCAAGGGTTCGTTGAGATGGAAGTCCGACGGTACCTTGGGCATGAAGCAGGGGTGCGTCCTGAGCACTACCCTCGTGTCGTGGAAAGTCAAGTACGGGGCCTTGCAGGAAAGGGCCTGGATCTCTCCCACTCGTCGTGCGGAGGTGATGGCCACAAGAAAAGCTGTTTTCCACGATAGAAACTTCAACGGGGCCGAGTGCAGAGGCTCGAACGGAGGCCCCATGAGCTTGGTCAGCACCACGTTGAGCTCCCACGCCGGGGCCGGAGCCTTCACCGGCGGGAACGATCTGAACAGTCCCTTCATGAACTCTTTCACCAGACGATGAGACCACAAGGACGCCCGCCCCGTGGTTCTGGTGTATCGGGAGATCGCTGCAAGATGAATCTTGATGGACGCGTGTGCCAGACCAGCTTTGGCCAGCGTCAGCAGGTACGGCAGTACTTGGGGAGCCGTAATCCGTAGAGGGTTAATCTTCTGTGCGTGGCACCAGACAGAGAACCTCTTCCATTTGTGTCCGTAGCATTTAAGAGTCGAGGACGCCCTGGCCTTTGCAAGAACCTCTCTGCAATCGGCCGGTATGTCGTATCCTCCAAACTCTAGCGCTGCAGGAGCCAGGCCTGCAAGTTCAGCGACTTCGGGTCGTGGTGGAGGATGGCGCCTCCTTCCCTGGAGAGTAGATCTGCGTCCGCCGGCAGCTTGATCGGCGGGGACGCTGACAAGTCCAGAAGGTCCGGGAACCATATCTGCCTCGGCCACGCAGGTGCGACGAGGATCATCCTGCACCGTGACCTCTTGAGCTGGTTGACGAGCCGGATTAGCAGAGGCAAGGGAGGGAACGCGTAGAGGAACAGGCCCTCCCAGGGGAACGAGAAAGCATCGCCCATGCTCCTCGTCTGGGGAAACCTGCTGGCGAACCTCCGGCACTTGGTGTTCGTCGCCGTCGCGAACAGGTCGATCTGGGGTGTGCCCCACCGTCGGAAGAGGCGATCCACCAGATCCTGCCGTAGTTCCCACTCGTGGCACGAGCGCAGCTCCCTGCTGAGTGAGTCGGCGATGGTGTTTTTTATCCCTGCCAGATGAAACGGCACCAGAAAAATCCCTTGGGCGACGGCCCAATGCCACAGGTCCTGCGCCTCCTTGGACAGCGCTGGGGACCTGGTTCCGCCCTGTTTCCTGATGTAAAACATGGTGGTGGTGTTGTCGGTGAAGATCCTCACCACCTTGCCCGTGAGGGACGGAAGGAAGGACCTGGGGCCCAAAACACTGCACGGAGCTCCAGGACGTTGATATGCAGGGACTTCTCCGTCGGGAGCCAGAGTCCCCTTGCGTGCAGATTTTCGGTGTGCGCTCCCCACCCTTCCAGGGAGGCATCCGTGGTCACAGTCTCCTGGTGGGCTGGGGTCTGGAAGTCCATGCCCGCCGTCAGATGCGCGCGGGTGCCCCACCACCGTATCGCTCGTCGGAAACTCTCGTCGAGCTTGATCCTTTCCTCGAAGCTGCCCGTCGTCTGGATCCAGCGCGCATCCAGGAATTCTTGCAACGGGCGCATCCGGAGCCTGCACATGGGAATGAGGTAGATGCAGGAAGACATCATCCCAAGGAGGGACTTGATGGACCTCACTTTGGCCGCGTCGGCCACCAACATCCGTTGCACCTTGCCCAAGATGGTCCTGGTCCTCTCCTCCGACGGGGAGGCCAGAAGGGACACTGTGTCGAGCCTCGCTCCCAGAAACAGTGCGACTTGCGCGGGCACCAGGTGGGATTTGGCGTAGTTCACAGAGAATCCCAGGTCCGTGAGGAGTTGGACGGTCCTTGCCGTGTGGACCACGGCGAGCTCCCTCGTCTTGGCGCGGATGAGCCAGTCGTCCAGGTAGGGGTAGACGTGAATCCCCTCGCGGCGCAGCTGCGCCGCCACCGGTGCGAGGCACTTGGTGAATACCCTGGGTGCCGACCGTAGTCCGAAGGGAAGGGCTTTGAACTGGTAATGACGCCCTTGGACCACGAATCTGAGGAATTTTCGGTGCCCCTTTAGGATGGGAATGTGGAAGTAGGCATCCTCCAAATCCAACGACGATAGGAAGTCTCCTTCCTCCAGCTGACCCAGGACATGCTGGAGGGTGACCATCCGGAACTTCTGCGCCTTGATGAACTTGTTCAGACGTCGCAGGTCTAGGATGGGGCGCCATCCTCCCGTCTTCTTCTTCACGAGGAAGTATCTCGAGTAGACTCCGGAGCCCCGAAGCCTCTTTGGGACGAGTTCGATGGCGCCCTTTCTGAGCATCGCCTTTACCTCCAGGAGAAGTTGAGGGACGTGAAGTTCTTTCCTGGCCACGGGGGGGACGCGCGGGCACCTTCTTTGAAACTCGAGCGCGTGGCCCCGGGCCAGGGCGTCCAGCACCCAACGGTCGGTGGAGATGGACTCCCACACGCTGACGAAGCCCGCCAGCCGGCCTCCCACCGGGGTGCTTCGGTGGGGGCCCGACCCCACGGCCGGTTCAATCCTGCTTGGACGCGGCCTTGCCGCCTTGACCTCCTTGGCGACGACGGCGGGGTCCGCTAGACTTGCCTCGTCCTCTGTAGGCCTCTTGCGACGACGAGCGGGCCGCTTGACGGTAGGAAGCGAAACCGCCGCCGGAACCTTTGGAGGCGCCCTTGCCTCCGCCGCTCCGAAAGGGCGTCCGCCGTTGCTGCAGGACTCCAAGGGCCCGGGCCGTCTCAGTATCCGCCTTGATGGCCTGAAGAGAATCGTCCACTGTCTTCCCAAACAGGTTGTTCCCGTCGAAGGGCATGTCCAGGACTCTGGTCTGGACGTCCTGCCGGAAGTCCGTAGCTTTGAGCCATCCACGACGTCAAAGGCAAACGCCGTTGCCCAGCTGGCGGAACCCAGTGTCGGCGATGTCCGTCGCCACGGTGATGGCGTGGTCCGAGGCCACCTCACCTTCCTGCAGGATCTCCAGGGCCTCCGCCCTCTTGTCGTCCGGCAGAAAATCCAGCAGGGGAGCTATCTTGTACCAGAGCTCCCTGTCGTAGCGGGCCACGATAGCCAAGGCGTTGGCCGCTTTAATCGTCGTCGCTGCCGACGAGATGACTCTACGTCCCACATAGCATCCAATTTCTTTCCCTCGCCGTCCGGCGGGGAAGTCGATGTGGAGGCCGCACCCCCCCCCGCTTTCTTCCTGGCTGCCGCGGAGACGACGGAATCCGGGGTAGGCTGCGCCCGGAGGCACAGGGGGGCCGTGTCCGGGACCCGGTACTTTTTCTCGTACCGGTCTCTTCTAGCTGGCGTCGTGGAAGGGTTCTTGAGGAGGGAAAGGCCCTCATCCCAAATGTCGTCCAATAGAGGCACTGCGAGGACCGTCTTCCTCTTGGCCTCGCGCCGCTGATAAAGGAAGCCTTCCTTTTTCTTCTCCTCAGGGCAGAGTTGGAAAAGCTCGGAAGCCCTGGAGATCATGGAGTGGAAAGATCCGATCTCGTCGGGCGGAGAAGCCCTGGTGGGAGGCGACGACGGAATATCCTCGTCGTATGCCTCGTCGTCCGTACCCGTCGCTGCCGTGTCAGTCCCCGTATCATCCCCTCGGGTGGACGGGGAGGAGGGCTGGACGGGGCGCGACGGTTGAAAAGGAGGTGGTGGATGGATCCTTCTTTTCTTGGTAGGGGGAACACCAGAAGGTCCCGGTTCTGGATCCCCCGACGGGAGAGGTTCCTCCGTCGGTAACGGTAGCCTCGTCCTTATCTCGGAGCATAAGGACTGTATGGCCAACAAAATGGCCGCCGAGTTGTCTTGCGGCGCTGGCAGAGGGGAATCCGACGGGCGAGCAGGGGCCCCGTCGGTATCCTCGACGATGTCGTCGTCACCTGCGTCGGGGTCCATTCCGACGGGCTGGCCTTCTTCCACGCCTAGGCCGTGGCTTAAGACCTCGATCAGCTCCTCTTCTGAGGTTGAGGCCGAATCTACGACGACGCCCTGCCCCCCCTTCTTCTTCCCCACGGAGGGTTTCACGGGGGTCCTATCGATGGGCACAAAAGAAGACTCCCTCCGAGGAGGCAGGGAGATTCTGGGCCCTGAGGTCGCCACCACTGGTGCAGCCTCCACAGGCTGAGCCAGGGCCGCCGCGACCGTTTCGATAGAGGGCTTGGTCGGATGGATCAAGGCCTTCACCACCTTAGGTGCGCTCACCGCCTTATCCTTGAGGGAGGGGGCACTGCCACGCTCCTCCTCTGCCTTAGAGCTCGACCGGGGCCTCTCCAGGAGCTTCGCCGGGTGCTCGGCCTTCCTCTTACCCGACCCAGAGCGTTGGCTCGTGGTTGATGGTGCCGGGGAGGGTGCGCCCTGCCTGGCGCCCGTAGAGCCCGACCGTTCGGCGCTCCCGGTGCCAGCGGACTCGCGGTGCTTGGCCTTATGTTGGGCCCCCGTCGCCAGGGCGCCCTCAAAGGTCTTAGAAGACCGCTCGGATTTCTTCTTCTTCTCGCCAGACGGGCTCTTACCCTCCAGCCAGTTGGCGAGACGTTGATGGCGGTCCTTCATGGTCCGTTCCGACATGTTGCCGCAAAACGCACAGTCCTTCTCCACGTGCGTCTTGTCCTCATGAAGGCAGTAAAGGCAGAAAGAGTGTTCGTCCTCCTTAAAGACGTTCTGCAGCTGACATCCAGGGCAGACCCTGAACAGCTTTCCGGGCGTCGAGCTTCCCTTCTCCTGGGCCATCTCCGAGACCGGGCCTGAGAAGCTTCTGGAGTCCTCCGAAGTGTAGCTCGACGAAATCTTCACCCTTGAGGGGCACAGACGAATCCGACACGGGTCCCCGTTGATCGGATGTAGGATCGGTGGAGCTTGAGGCTCTTTTGACCGAAAGAATCGGAAGTTTTTTGTGAAAAAAGCGCGAAAAATAGCACTAACGCTCGAGAGCAATAGCACGAGGATCCCAACACATGAACGTGCGGTAAAAATCTGAAGATGGCTGCCAGAGGCAGTGCTTAGGTAGAGGGCAGTCATTGGCTGTGGTCAGTATGACGCAGAGACCAGTGATTGGTTATTACTACGAAAGACAGATCAGAAACGAAACTGATACTGGTTTTTTCTTTACCGAGGATTCCCAGCCTGACGACGGGGAATATTCATGAGCATGTGAATCCATGCCAGACCCCATGCTGGAGAACATACACATTCATCCAAACGTGTGCACGCACAACTGCATTTGCCATGCAAGCCTACACACACAAGCACCATCCATGTCTCACACATTACAGCCCTCGCATGTATCAGCCCCACGGCCCTGTACACCCCCACCCATACTCGACCCCATACAAACAGATGTGCAACCTGCACAATACCGAATAATCACCACACGCACTGCTCACAATCAGGATGCATGTACACTCACCGCTCGACTCCAGGCGGGTCTGCTTCTCTAGGACCTGGACGTGGAGCGCTGGGGATATGCGTTCCAGGACCCTCATCTGTTCTTCCGACAAGTGGCCCCGGCGCCCCTTGGCATCCGCTGCCTTCAAGAGGCGCCGGGCCTTGTTCAGGGTCCTGGACCTGAAGTCCTCCCAGCGCTTCCTGACATGTTGTAAGTCCCGGACTGCAACCCCCTCCGCGTTGATGGCAGTCACGATGTCAGTCCAGATCCGAGTCCGTCCTTCCTTGTTGGCGCGGGAACTTCCAAAGAGGGCATCATACTGCCCCAGGACTTGCTCCACCAGGACACCAACTTCGGTGGCACTGAAGCTGGTGCCCCTCTGCCTCTCTGGCCGGGGGTTGTCAGTGGTCACAGATGGTGTTTGCCCCGACATGACAACCCCAGAGGCAGGAGTGGGTGGGCAACTGGGTCCTGGGGCTGGGCTGTGGAGCGATGTAATCCCAGTCGGGAGTCTTCGGTTCCAGCAGGGGTGGTCACAGCAACAGCACCCCTGGCTGATGTGCAGGCAGCAAATGGCAGTGCACGTGGGCAGCAGGCAGCAGCAGATGGCAGGTGGGAGCGTGCTCGGGGCTCTGGGGGGCAGTAGTTCGGCCTTCTGGGCAGGAGCGTGGTCTTCCGTGTGCTTACGTGTGGCCAGCTTGGTACGGAGTGATTTGGCACGTGAAAATCCTGCACGTCAGCGTGAAAATCGAGGAAAGGCCCTTAGCGCGTCAGCACGCATACGCGATTCTATTGGACCAAAGGCCCTCAGCGCGTAAACGCGTCTGTGACGTGACCCGCACGGGTGTTTCCCACACAGCACGTGATGACAGAGCACACGTGGAAAGACTGCACGTCAGAGTGTCATCGCGTGTAATTGTACAAAAGTGCGCGTACACGCGATTGGCCTATGTACGTGTATATCAGGGGTGCGCGGGCATTTACACACGCAAGTACGTCAGCGCACATGTATCCCGGGGTGCGCGGGAATTTCCACACGCTATTGGACTGGGTACTGGATTTCAGGGGTGCGCGGGTCACACGCTCGCCTACAACACGCGCAACGCATAAATTTGCGCGCTGACAAAATAACAAGCTCAGACCCAGGATGAACATACCGTTCCTAGCAGCAGTGGGCGTGGGCTACCAAAGGAGGAGGAGGAGGAGGAGGATAGTCAGGGCCAGGATATTCACACCCAGAACCAGCCTTTTCGGGATGCCTGATGACCAGGTGCATGGGAGGTACAGGTTTCCACCACACATTATACTGGACCTGGTGAGTGAGTGGGAGGATGACCTCACATCACCCACCCTGTGCTCCCGAGCACTCAGCCCCCTGGAGAAGGTCCTCAATGTACTGCACTTCTTAGCCACTGGATGATTTCAGCGGACAAGTGCCATTGTGGGTGGTGTACCACAGGCCACCGAGTCACGCTGCCTACACCAGGTCTTGAACATCATCACTGCACGCCCATCAGTCCGCAGGCACATATACCTGCCCAGAACACCTGCAGAAAGGCATGCTGCCGCCCTGGATTTTTACGGTGTGGCACGATTCCCCAAAGTGCTAGGTGCCATCGACTGCACCCATGTGGCTCTACGTCCCCCCAGGGCATCAGAGCACATCTATAGGAACCGCAAGCACTGGCATTCCATCAACGTGCAGGTAGTATGTAATGCCAAGGGAATCATCATCTCAGTATATGCCAACTATCCCGGCTCCACCCACGACAGCTTCATTTACCGAATGTCCACCCTAAGCCGGGACCTAGAAGCTGGGCGGCATGGCGATACATGGCTGCTTGGTGAGTATGTATGCCACTGCACATGCATGCATGTTGGATACTGAGCAAGGTCACAACCCCACCAATGATACCAATCACCACCTCCACAGGGGACAGTGCCTACCCTCTCAGCCCCCACATGATGACGCCAATTCGGAACCCCCACCACGCCACCCCAGGTAAGATATAACACAGCCCACATTACAACCCGGGGCATAGTGGAGTGCACATTCGGAGTGCTAAAGTCACGCTTTCGCTCCCTTGACCGTTCTGGCGGGCAGCTGTTGTACGCTCCCCCAGTAGTGTGCAGGATCATAGTGGCAGCATGTGTCCTGCACAACGTTGCAACACGCCGGGGCCTGGCCGTGGACGTGGTGGTGGCCCCACATCCCCAACCACATGCACAGCCGCTGCGCATGGGAGGGGAAAGGGCACGGGGGGAGGCAGCCCGTACACAGCTAGTGGCTAATTACTTCACATAGAAATCACACCCCTGTGGAGTGCACACTGCCCTGGCACATTCCATCTGACAATCAATGATGACTCAACCTGACACTGATCCTGAATGTCTGGAGAATAAACCGTGAAAACCATATCAGCCTGAGATTGTTCACCTGGAAGTGTCACAATGTGTGCATCCCTACCCACACAGACACCACCAATGCAGTTTTGTGAAGTAACACATTCAAGCAGCTAAAATGAATACCCACTTGCAAAATGCAACAAGAGGACAGTGCCATGTCAGCCAACCCATCCCCAGCACCGCCACACGACACACCGTGCCATGTCATGCTATTTGCAGCTAAACAAAGTAATCCCCACAACATGACACTAGTGTCACAATGTACAGTGTCCCTAATTGAAACTTGCAACACCTGAAATGCTCACAGTAATGCAGGACCAACAACAAACTTGAGCAGGTACTACCATTAACATGACATCACAAATGTTATATATTAGTAGTCTCACCACCTGGAAATGCCTGCACTCCCACCACTACCAACTGTGCAGTGTTGGCGCCATGTAGAGTTGTAGGTGCATTGCTGCCAACATGGACCCCATCTCCAGACTAGAGGGCCTTGTGTAGACAAGAGGAAGGGACCTGCAAATTGGGAGGTAGACACAGATGATGAGTTACACATCAATGCAACATGCAGTGTACAACACAACAGCAATATGCACTAGGAATGTATACACAGTATTGACTAGACTACCCACACATGTAGTGGGAGTCCAATGTCACCATGTACGTCAATGTCACTTGGTTGCACTATGGGAGGCAGCCCACGCAAGGCCCTAGTCTGCTCCTCCATGGCTGCAAGCATGCGGGCGTGGTAGGTCTGGTTCTGGAGGATGAGTGTGCGGAGGTCCCCATGCAACAACTCACAGGATGCCCGGACTTCCGCCCTCGTTGCCTGCATCTCAGCTGAGAGCGTACGGGTGAGACGCTCCAGCTGCTGTTCTGTCCTTTATAATAATAATAATAATAATTTGGCATTTATATAGCGCTACGAACCCTCAGGTATCTGAGCGCTGCTTATTATTACCCAGGGTGTGTGGTGCTCATTTATCGACCTCGGAAGGATGAAACGCTGAGTTTGGCGCTGCCGGGATTCGAACCTGCATTCGCAGGCTCTGCACTGATGTCAAAGCGAGCGCCATACTCGCTGTGCCACTTGACCGGCTAATTGGTGTGTTGAAGCCTCAAGCTCAACAAGAGTCGTCCTGAGGTGAAGGAGCTCCTGCCTCAGGGCTTCCCTGTGGCCCTGGGACTCAATGGAGATGGCCTCCTGCAGAGTCGCCAGTGCCGCCCGTCTGTCCCTGTTGGACCCCAACATGTCCTCCCTCTGTGACTGGCAGATGGAGTTGGTTGCCTGCTGTAGTCGCTCCATCAGCCTTTCAGGGGGGACAATGGAAGTGGCCACCTTATCCATGGCCTGAGCCATCATCTCGGATGATGCTGCCTGTTGGGTTGCCATACCGTAAATGGATTGCTCCCATGCGGTATTGCCAGGTGGCGTACGGCCACCACGTCGGCGGGCACCACACCTGTCTGGGGCAAGGCGAACTGCGCCTTGCTGTGCCGGCACTGCCTGAGGCTGCAGGACTGCATTCCCCCTCTGATCTGCTGGCCCAGGAACAGGATCAGATGTTGCGGAGTGTGACCCTGCATCCGTAACCACCAAAGGCGTAGCTGCCAACACTGACATCCCCATTGAGGGTTCTGACCCTGGTGTAGGTGGGTGGGACAGAACAGAATCCCTCCCTGGAACACTCACCTGCGACGGCACATAGGTCTCATCCGAATCAACACCTGAGTACAGCTCGGGGGAGGTGCAGCCAGAGACACCCCTTGAGAGCACGACCTGCAGCAGTTGTGGGTTCTCACCCACCACCACACCACGTCCCTCACTGGTGGTTGGTCGGCCCTCGGACCCCTCCTGGGTCTGCACCATCTCCACAACCCCAGCAGTATCAGGTGCGTCTTCCCCTGCAAAGACATAAAAACAAAGAAATGGAAACGGGCATTAGCACCATGGCACACAATGAGGGCTGAGAAGCAAGAGAACCAGTACTTGATTGACACATGTCCCACATGACTAAAACCCTCCCATGCATGCACCCTCACTGCATATGAAGGGCAGGCAAATGGCACACACTGATGACACCAAGATGGAAGATGAACACATTTTCTGCATGCTGCCTGGCAGTGGCATCACACATTGGCCTGTGATTGCCAGGTGAAATACACATGCCATCACACAGATGGCATGTACCATTGCTATTGAGTGAAGATGGAGAGGAGGGCAGCACCTATTCATTCAGTCCAGTTCCCGCATGTAATAGCTTTTCTAATTCAAACAGGTCAGATTTTTCACCTGGAGCTGCCAGTCCAGAATGGTCCAATTGCACAGGGACATGTGTGAACAAATGATATCCAGGTAACAAAGTCACTCCACTTTACCATAGCCATGTCAGACATGTGACTAGAGGACTGCGACATGCCTAGTAAAAGTGGTGGAATGCAAACAATCTGACTGAATGAACAGTGAAAAATAAGCAACAATGTTGTGGCAAGGTGACACTTCAAGGGCAACTGGCATGCAGTTGGGCTAGATGTCTACGGTTGGCAGAAGGGATACTGCTATGGCCAAATGCAGCTGCGCAGGATGTATTGCATGAAGCACATGGCTGACCCATACGACTCAGGCGCACCACTCTCACCTGGCACACAAACAGAAGCCCTCACACACACCATGCACATGGATGACACACACACGGGACAATGCCTCGTAATCGGGCAGATCTCCCACGCCTTGGATCTGTTCCTCCGTGACGTAGGTCCCAGCGACTGACTCATGTGGAGTGAGTTCCATGTCTACTACTGGAGACCCACCTCCAGTCACTAGAGTTGCGGCATGACTTGAGGCCAGCTTACTCTTTGCCCTGCGCTTTAGGTCATTCCAGCGCTTATAGCAATCATTGGCTGTGCGCCTCACGATTCCAAGGGCACTTACGATGTCCGCAACGGTCTGCCAGTGTGCCTGGCGTTGTGCAAGTGTGGTCTTGGATCCTGCAACAATGACCATCTCGTTGTCATGTGCGGACACATACTCGACAAGTGCATTCAGTTCGTCATCCGTGAAGCTGGGCTTCCTGGACGGGCCGGACTGTGTAGCCGTGTCTGGGGCATCAGCCTGTGCCGGACGAGCACTCTTCCTCTTCCGCTTGGAAGGTGGTGGTGATCCTGAGTGTCCTGCGCCGCTCTGGACACTAGGGGCAGGAGCCCTGGTGGACTCTGTATCAGGAGTGTGGGATTGCACACTCAGCATGGGAGTTGGTGCAGGCATTGGCCCAAGTGTGATGGTGTCAGGGGGAATGTCAGCAGGATGGACTAGGACCGACACTGTCCTGGCTGGGTGTGTGAGGGCTGGGGTGGATGGAGCCGCAGCTGCCCCTGCAGCCTCTCCGCCCCCTGCCTACTTGGGGCAGCAGATGACCTTGCTGCCCCAGATGCACGTGGCATGGTGACATCAACGTGCACCAGCGCACGTGTCAGAGGCCTGCTGACCTGGAAGTCAGCCATGGAGTCAGCCAGGTCTGGTGCCACAATGGGCTGGTCCAACAAGGGCTGAGCATGGATGGTGTCAGCCACATCAGCCTCAACGGGAGGGGGGGGAATTATGGGTGCCCTTGACTGGTCCTCCACACATGGGGGGACAGGCTCACCCTGCAAGTAACGACCACGTCCCCTACCGGATCCACCACGGCCACCACTTGTGGCTCTTCCACCTTTGCCACCCTTACGGAATCCTCGCCTCCCAGCCATGGCACTGATGTTAATGTGCGTATGGGAGTGGCTGTAAACTATTGTCCTGGGCAATTGGGGGTCAAAGGGGTTGGGTACCAGATGGTAATTGTACCCTAGTGTTCTAGCAAGGCTGAATGTAACCCCTGGGGAAAGATGATGGGTCACGCTACGCACAGGAGCCCCAAAAAAGGGAGATGACGTGCACGCAACCCCTCCTAGACCACGTGTGCAGAAAGAAAAACCTGCACTACGCTATGGCACCCAGTAACACAAGAATGAACGTATGCGTGTCACACGCAGCCTAGAATGACCTCTGAAGGGGTAGGCTACACACGGGGCAAGCACAGATGTTAGATACGTGCGTGACTCACCGTCTGCCAGGTAAAAGAGGGTGAAAAAGGAGCGCGTTTGGTTGGCAACACCCCCGCCAAAAGAAGATTTGTACGCTGTCTGAGGAGACAGGACAACAGTAGAAGGGAACACTGTTTGAGGGAACAGGCCCAGGTAAACCAGTAAAAGAGAAAAAAGAGAAAAAGCTGTCAGAGGTAACAGGGAATACGAACTTGAAACGCCGTGAAGTAAATCGCGTGTGAAACGACAAGTAGTACAGAATTCACCCACTCGCTCTCCACGAAAAGCACGTACAAGGAAATGGTGTTCTACACGTACCTTTTATACAGGCCCACACGTCCAGCGTCACTTACGCGGCGTGTACGCGCTAGGGCCATTTCCACCAATTACACACTTTGTCACTTCTGCGTGTAGGGCCATTTCCACCAATTACACGCTTTGTCACTGCCGCGTGTACGCGCTAGGCCCAGTTCCACCAATTACACGCGATGACACTCTGACGTGCTGTCAAATTACACGCGATGACACTCTGACGTGCAGTCTTTCCACGTGTGCTCTGTCATCACGTGCTGTGTGGGAAACACCCGTGCGGGTCACGTCACAGACGCGTTTACGCGCTGAGGGCCTTTGGTCCAATAGAATTGCGTATGTGTGCTGACGCGCTAAGGGCCTTTCCTCGATTTTCACGCTGACGTGCAGACTTTTCACGTGCCAAATCACTCCGTATCAAGCTGGCCACGCGTATGCACACGGAAGACCACGCTCCTGCCCAGAAGGCCGAACTACTGCCCCTCAGAGCCCCGAGCACGCTCCCACCTGCCATCTGCTGCTGCCTGAGTGCCTGCTGCCCACGTGCACTGCCATTTGCTGCCTGCACATCAGCCAGGGGTGCTGTTGCTGTGACCACCCCTGCTGGAACTGAAGATTCCCGACTGGGATTCCATCGCTCCACAGCCCAGCGCCAGGACCCAGTTGCCCACCCACTCCTGCCTCTGGGGTTGTCATGTCGGGGCAAACACCATCTGTGACCACTGACAACCCCCGGCCAGAGAGGCAGAGGGGCACCAGCTTCAGTGCCACCGAAGTTGGTGTCCTGGTGGAGCAAGTCCTGGGGCAGTATGATGCCCTCTTTGGAAGTTCCCGCGCCGACAAGGAAGGACGGACTCGGATCTGGACTGACATCGTGACTGCCATCAACGCGGAGGGAGTGGCAGTCCGCGAATTGCAACATGTCAGGAAGCGCTGGGAGGACTTCAGGTCCAGGACCCTGAACAAGGCCCGGCGCCTCTTGAAGGCAGCGGATGCCAAGGGACGCCGGGGCCACTTGTCGGAAGAACAGATGAGGGTCCTGGAACGCATATCCCCAGCGCTCCACGTCCAGGTCCTGGAGAAGCAGACCCGTCTGGAGTCGAGCGGTGAGTGTACATGCATCCTGATTGTGAGCAGTGCGTGTGGTGATTATTCGGTATTGTGCAGGTTGCACATCTGTTTGTATGGGGTAGAGTATGGGTGGGGGTGTACAGGGCCGTGGGGCTGACACATGCGAGGGCTGTAATGTGTGAGACATGGATGGTGCTTGTGTGTGTAGGCTTGCATGCCAAATGCAGTTGTGCGTGCACACATGTTTGGATGAATGTGTATGTAAGTAGACATGTCCGTGATGTCACGCATATATGTTGTTTTCGGCTGCATGTATGAGCACTGTGTGCATGTGTGTGTATTTGACAAGGGTGCAACAGTGGTGCAACATGGATGCATGTGACAGCGGTATGTGGAAGCCTGATTGGCAGATGTGACATGGATGCCCGTCTGAACAGTGCAACACTTGGCAGAGGTGTACACATGCATGCAAGTGTGGTGGTGTGTGTACATGTGTGGTGCACTTCCTGTGTTGCATGTGATGTCTGGCTCACCTTTGGCTGCTCATGGTGGTGGCATTTGCGATATGGCTGTGGTATGGCTCATGTGTGCGTGTTGGGGATTGTGATGACATGTCTGAGGTTTGCCAATGCCACTCATGTGCAACTGTCATGTGTGTATGTGTCCATTGTACAGTGCCCTGATGCCTGTGTTTTGTTTCTCCCTGTCTGCAGCGTCAACTGATGAAGAGGGCGGAGAAGGTGCTGTGGAGCACAGCGGCGGGGATCCCACCGCCAGCCGGAGACGCAAGGCCCGGCTCCCCTCCCGTGTTGTCATCTCGTCGGGGAGTGAGGAGTCTGGTGCCGCGTCCCAGGCCGCAGCTGCCGGGGGGAGGTCCAAGAGGCGGAGGTTGGAGTTGGACTCCTCGGCAGCAGAAGGGGCAGCTGGGACCCCACAGGGCCCAACAGGGGAAGATGGCACGGAGTCATCCAGGTTGGTGGGGGGTTTGGTGGAGGAGGAGGCCGTGCAAGCACCAGAGACGGGGTCTGGAGGTGGGGATCCCACTGGTGCTAGTGGTGCAGTACAGGACCAGGGACAGGAGGCAGCACAGGCCGCCGCGGAGGTGCCTGTGTGCAATCCTGTCCCCGATCCTGTCCCTGCATCATCTTGCACCAGCAGGGATGCCTACGTCCAGTCCCGTTTTCAGGCAGGGGATGAGCTGACGTCAACTGGCCTTCCTCTGCCTGTGGACGTGGCCATCCAGGTCCAGGTCGAGCCTGTCCTGGCTAGTGTGGCGTTGCGTCAACGGGCCATGCGAGGTGACCTGCAGTCTTTTCATGGAGAGACTGCAGGTCATCTCGAATGGCTCGTTGACCACGTCAGCCTGCTGGGACAGGTCACCCAGGCCGGATTCCTCCGTCTGATGGGGCTTGCTCCGACCCCCTCCTCAACTGGACCCCCTACGCGCCAGTCGACCTCTGTGCCATCTTCCCACCCATCAGTCACCTGGGTGCCCTGTGGAGCTGCCTCTGATGGTGCGGCCTGGCTGGTGGAGAAGGCATCCCTGTCACAGTCGGGAGTCGGAGGTCCAGCAGGGGTGGCCACATCAACAACTGCACCCCAGCCGGCGGAGGATGTGCAGGCAGCAGGAGGCAGTGCACGGGCAGAGGCAGAGCAGCAGCAGCAACATGGTGGGAGCCATGAAGGCTCGGGGCCTTCGACATCGGAGGGGCAGGCATCGGCCGGAGGGCAGGAGGACCCAGGACAGAGAGTGTCTTCCGTGTGGCAGCGGTTGGGCCACGCCATAGGTGCGGAGCGGCGGCGGGCGGAAGAGGCGCGGCTCTCAATGGTCAGGGCGGAGAACTCCATGCGGAGGGCCCTGAGGCGGGCCGAGTGCCTCGAGGCAATCCGCAGGGGGTTGGAGGAGGACACGGCGTCGCCCGTGCGGACCCTCGGGGCCATGGAACAGGACCGCCTCCGGGACATCGAACAGGAGTTCGATGATGCCCTGGCCCGGAACACCACGGAGTGAGCCGCTGGACTTGCCCGCCGCCTTTGTATATAGTTCTTTAGTTTTAGGTTTCCTTTGTTTGTTCTTATGATTGGAGTCGACGGACACTGCTCCACTTTTTGTATATAGTTGCATTTTAGTTAGGTTTTTTTGTAGGTTTCCTTTGTTCAGTTGGGCTCATGGACCCTTGGAAGTTTTTTACATAGTTCTTATTTGGATAGATATTTTTTTACATTTGACTTTGGACGACATTTTTTTGGATTCAGATTTGCAGTTTTTTTTTTTTATATGGACATGCAGCTTATTTTTTCTCATTCCCATTGTAGTTTGTTTCATTTCTTTAGCATTCTTTCTTTTTTTCATTACAATTTTGTTTTCATACTTCACTGTGTGGTATCATCGCATTGGTTTCATGCATGTCATGTTGGGTGTTTTCCCATTCAATTGCAACCATTGTGTGTGACGGACATGGGTTCATTAGCTTCATGAACATTGGGGGTGTAACATGTAATTTCCATTTCCATGTGGGTGAATGGGTTACTTGGTAGGGCTTTTTGGCTGTGGAGGCTGACCATACCTCACATGATTGGGGATTGTGAGGACCTGGTGGAGGGTGCCTTTGGATGCTGGGGGGTGGGGGTGCAGGGGGACATGGGTGGGGGCCTGGTGGAGGCTGCCCCTGGTGGCTGCGGGGTGGGGGTGGTGGGAGACATGAGTGGGGGCCTGGTGGAGGGTGCCCCTGGTGGCTGGGGGGTGGGGGTGGTGGGAGACATGGGTGGGGGCCTGGTGGAGGGTGCCCCTGGATGCTGGGGGGTGGGGGTGGTGGGAGACATGGGTGGGGGCCTGGTGGAGGGTGCCCCTGCACTGCTGGGGGGTGGGGGTGGTGGGAGTGCCCCTGCACTGCTGGGGGGTGGGGGTGGTGGAGACATGAGTGGGGGCCTGGTGGAGGGTGCCCCTGCACTGCTGGGGGGTGGGGGTGGTGGGAGACATGAGTGGGGGCCTAGTGGAGGGTGCCCCTGGATGCTGGGGGGTGAGGGTGCAGGGGGACATGAGTGGGGGCATGGTGGAGGGTGCCCCTGGTGGCTGGGGGGTGGGGGTGGTGGGAGACATGGGTGGGGGCCTGGTGGAGGGTGCCCCTGCACTTCTGGGGGGTGGGGGTGGTGGGAGACATGAGTGGGGGCCTGGTGGAGGGTGCCCCTGCACTGCTGGGGGGTGGGGGTGGTGGGAGACATGAGTGGGGGTCTGGTGGAGGCTGCCCCTGCACTGCTGGGGGGTGGGGGTGGTGGCAGACATGAGTGGGGGCCTGGTGGAGGGTGCACCTGGTGGCTGGGGGGTGGGGGTGGTGGGAGACATGGGTGGGGGCCTGGTGGAGGGTGCCCCTGGATGCTGGGGGGTGGGGGTGGTGGGAGACATGAGTGGGGGCCTGGTGGAGGATGCCCCTGCACTGCTGGCGGGTGGGGGTGGTGGGAGACATGAGTGGGGGCCTGGTGGAGGGTGCCCCTGCACTGCTGGGGGGTGGTGGGAGACATGAGTGGGGGCCTGGTGGAGGCTGCCCCTGGTGGCTGGGGGGTGGGGGTGGTGGGAGACATGAGTGTGGGCCTGGTGGAGGCTGCCCCTGCACTGCTGGCGGGTGGGGGTGGTGGGAGACATGAGTGGGGGCCTGGTGGAGGGTGCCCCTGGTGGCTGGGGGGTGGGGGTGTTGGGAGACATGAGTGGGGGCCTGGTGGAGGGTGCCCCTGCACTGCTGGGGGGTGGTGGGAGACATGAGTGGGGGCCTGGTGGAGGCTGCCCCTGGTGGCTGGGGGGTGGTGGGAGACATGAGTGTGGGCCTGGTGGAGGCTGCCCCTGCACTGCTGGCGGGTGGGGGTGGTGGGAGACATGAGTGGGGGCCTGGTGGAGGGTGCCCCTGGTGGCTGGGGGTGGTGGGAGACATGGGTGGGGGCCTGGTGGAGGGTGCCCCTGGATGCTGGGGGTGGGGGTGCAGGGGGACATGAGTGGGGGCCTGGTGGAGGGTGCCCCTGGTGGCTGGGGGGTGGGGGTGGTGGGAGACATGGGTGGGGGCCTGGTGGAGGGTGCCCCTGCACTGCTGGGGGGTGGGGGTGGTGGGAGTGCCCCTGCACTGCTGGGGGGTGGGGGTGGTGGAGACATGAGTGCGGGCCTGGTGGAGGGTGCCCCTGCACTGCTGGGGGGTGGGGGGGGTGGGAGACATGAGTGGGGGCCTGGTGGAGGGTGCCCCTGGATGCTGGGGGGTGAGGGTGCAGGGGGACATGAGTGGGGGCATGGTGGAGGGTGCCCCTGGTGGCTGGGGGGTGGGGGTGGTGGGAGACATGAGTGGGGGCCTGGTGGAGGGTGCCCCTGCACTGCTGGGGGGTGGGGGTGGTGGGAGACATGAGTGGGGGCCTGGTGGAGGGTGCCCCTGCACTGCTGGGGGGTGGGGGTGGTGGGAGACATGAGTGGGGGCCTAGTGGGGGCTGGCCATGGTGGCTGGGGGGTGGTGGGAGACATGGGTGGGGGCCTGGTGGAGAGTGCCCCTGCACTGCTGGGGGGTGGGGGTGGTGGAGACATGAGTGGGGGCCTGGTGGAGGCTGCCCCTGCACTGCTGGGGGGTGGGGGTGGTGGGAGACATGAGTGGGGGCCTGGTGGGGGCTGGCCATGGTGGCTGGGGGGGTGGGGGTGGTGGGAGACATGAGTGGGGGCCTGGTGGGGGCTGGCCACGGTGGCTGGGGGGTGGGGGTGGTGGGAGACATGCATTGTTGATCAGTAGTGCAAGGTGACATGTGAGTTGGCTGGGGGGCATGCCCATGGTGGATGGGCTGCCTGCGGGAGATGAGCAGGGGTGCAGGGTAGTCCCCCGTGGTGTGGGCTGCCTGCAGGGGCCGTGGAGGTTGTGTAGCGTACACCTGGGAGGACCCACACGGCCAATTCACGTGTAGTACTCTCCAGAACCCCTGAACTACACATACCCTGCTGAAATCGCGTGTGGAACTTCCCGCGCACCCCTGAAATACACGTACCCTGCTCGCACTGGGCCAATCGCGTGTGGAACTTCCCGCGCACCCCTGAAATACACGTACCCTGCTGAAATCGCGTGTGGAACTTCCCGCGCACCCCTGGAATACACATACCCTGCTGAAATCGTGTGTGGAACTTCCTGCGCACCCCTGAAATGCACGTACTCTGCTGAAATCGCGTGTGGAACTTCCCGCGCACCCATGGAATACACGTACCCTGCTCGCACTGGGCCAATCGCGTGTGGAACTTCCCGCGCACCCCTGAAATACACGTACCCTGCCGAAATCGCGTGTGGAACTTCCCGCGCACCCATGGAATACACGTACCCTGCTCGCACTGGGCCAATCGCGTGTGGAACTTGCCGCGCACCCCTGAAATACACGTACCCTGCCGAAATCGCGTGTGAGACTTCCCGCGCACCCCGGTATACACGCACACATTTTTTGTCAGTGGGTGTCCGTGTTTGTGGGTACCCCTTTGAACGTCATTTGTCCTGAAGGGCCACAGTATGGGACATTCATCATGGCTGTATATAGGTGCTATTTGTTGGCGCACCTTTTGGCGCACATTTCTTCCAGGCGCAGAGACGCTACCGCCTGCTTTCTTGTGGCCGTCGTGTTTGTGCCTGTGCGCTGGTTTGAGCGTGCGCTTTTTTGCCCTATTCTATTCCATGAATACGTGTTGTAGGCGAGCGTGTGGGCGTTCCACGCACTTGTACCCTGTACTTCCCCCGTGACGCCCACGTTTTGGCAAGTTGTTCCCCATTCCGAGTGTTACGCCCCGTGTTCCGCCTACTTTTGTTGCGTGCGCCGCGCTATGTGCGATTTTCGCTGTGGCCTGTGCGATTTTCCTGTGACCTGGCGCACGCAGTTAGATGGCCTGTGCGCCAACGTGCACCGCGCACTTTTTTAATCGCACATCTGATGGTTTTCTCGCGCACGGCCTTCCATGAATCGATGTGCGCTGCTTTTCGTGCGATTTTCGCACTTGCACTGCGATTTTCGCTATTCCACTGCGATTTGCACGTTTTTGCCCACTTGCGCCGCGCTAATTATTCCATGAATCGGCCTGTAAATACCTTCTGGTTCTTTGCCCACTCTACTTAAAAAGAAATTACATTATTTAGGACAGTTATATCAGAGGCACTCTTTTGTTATGCACGATATGTTCTGGCTTAACATTTTTAAACAGGGATCATAATTGAATTATACTTTATTGAGATCCCGGTAAAAACCTTTTGATTATACATCAAGAAACTAAAAATCATGCTAGGGCAAATCATTTTATATATTTGGTTTAGTTGTATCCTGCTCTATTATTTTACGGTTTGTTATAATATGGGACAAGAATTCTAATGAGCATTTTAAGGTGTTTTATTTGTTAATATGTTAATTATTAGGGGGTCATTTTAGAAGGATTTTATATTTTATATTCTGTAAATACTGTACGTATATTTAGATGTAAATGATGAAAGGTTGCAAGTCAACTGTATCAATACAAAAAATAATAAGGATTGTCTCTGGATTCACAACCTTCATTTTTGGTTTCAAAATGAACTCCCTTTCATATCCTCTACTGTGACGAGTTAACTGTACGGTATAATGATTGTCTCTTGATTCACAGCCTTTGTATCTATTTGGTTTCAAAGTTAACTCCACTTCACATCCTATACTGGGACGAGTTAACTGTGCGAGCTAATGCTTGCTTTGAATCTTCCCTCACCTCCTGGTTACCTTCGTTCCCGAAGGAGGATGTTTTCGGGAAGTTCCTCTTTATGCACCGCAGACACCATCTTCTATCTGGTGTTCTTCTCTTTGTTCTCTCTTCTTGTCTCATGTGATCCCGGCATTCGACTGCTCGCCAGGAGGCCGCAAGACCTTCCGTTGCCGGCGGTATCGGTGACAACATCCTGTTGGGCTCCTGCCCTGCAGTTTTCCCAGGGTTCAGGGCTGCCGCAAGTCTGGCATCATGTGTTGCCACTGCAAGCAAGTTTGATTTCCTGGTTCTCATCAGCTGTCACGCAGCTGGGTGCCTCCCCCAGCTTACGTCTGAAATTCTCTCTTCTCCTGATGTTCTCTCTTCATTCTCTGGACTTATGCCTTTTAACATACTCGTCTCAGTATCTTGGACATCATAATTTTAAAGCGATATGACCCTTTTCCAAAGGACAGTGATATTCATTAGTGATTTCTTCGTCCAAGTCATAATAGTTCATGTCTTCTTTTGTTATTTTTTAAAAAATTAATTTGGTTAGCTGAGAATATCAACCTTTCAAATCAACACATTAGTACATATTAAAATTGTTCTAATTATTCAAAATACAAACATTATCAAAATATTCTTTTTCAAATAAAACAAAATAAAATGCCAATACAATTCCTTTGTAATATTAGCAAAAATGAAATATGTTTAATATGAGCAAAAGAAATTCAAGCAATGTATATCAGACAACTTAAAACACTGTACAGTTTACAAGGCTTGGTATCAATTGAGAAATGTGTTACTAACTTATTGTCAGCCAGAAACATGCCCATGTAGATGGAACCTATTTAGAACGAGGTGCAATGCTTGGAAAACGGCTGTAATATCTTATGAGGTCTTATCACACATCTGTAGTAGTGAAAATTGCTTCAAGAAAATGAACTACAGCTATTTTTACAGCGAGCCTAGAGTTGGAAAAAATTAGCTGCCACATGCTGTCAGAGTCTAAGGAATTATAAATGCAAATCACATTTTTTAAGTGTAGTTGACATTTGGTTGTCAAGGCAGGACAATCTACAATGAGATGCTGTAATGTTTCCTGTTGCAGAGTATCAGCGCAAAACCGGCACAAATTATGATCTTTTGAAATCTGACCCCTTCTCGCTAACACGTCATTAGTATGCCATAGGTTTAACCTGAAGCATAGATATTGGTTACGAATATGGGGGGCTGGACACTTTACTAAATAATCTGTCATTTTGCGAAATCTTTTGTGTCCAAATAGAGACCCGTTGAAATCTTTGTAAGAGTCACATTTAGAGCGATTACTTGTCCAGTCAAATTTAAATAATTTGATTTTTGCTCGAACAGGATTCTCCAATAGGAGATCGAGTGTTATGGAGGCATCTGATAGTGCTTCCAAAACGCAAGTCCGCCATTTGCAGGGAAAGTAATGGTCAGATTTCAAAAGATAATATGCAACTATACTCAGGATGCTATTTTTTCTGAGACCTAAAAGACATTTGCGCAGAAATTAGGACATTTTCCATAGAACATGAGCATGCAAGGAAAGAGAGCCCAGTTCAAATCGTAAGATCGGTAAGGGCAAACATTTTGGAAGTTTTAATACTTGTCTCAAAAATCACACCTCAAGCAGATCCCAACTTTTTTGTGCTCTTGAGAGTCTTGCTTCGATTCCATACAGGAGAATTTGGACAACTTTTTGTTGAAAAAATATCATTACATGCATACAGGAGAATTTGCCATATTTGTACATCAGAACTTTTGCCTGTGAAATCAGTGTTGTTAATTTTAAGTCTAGATTTTGTTAAAAAATGGCATCCGACATTGAGTTATTAAATGACACTACTAGATATTTATATTGCATTACTACCTTTAGTTCAGAATGTCGTAACAACCACTTGAACTTATAGGTGGTTGTGTTTTTAATACCACTGTTGCAGACGACTACTTGTGTTTTGTCTATGTTTATTAGCAGGTTGTTGTCAAGGGCGTACATGTCTAACCAATCAAGGAGATTTTGTAACCCTTTAGGGGTCTGAGATAGGAGGATAAGATCATCCGCATAGAGGAGCCATGCAACTCGTTGTAGGCCAATTTCGGTGCATCTGAAACTGTGGCTGTAAATGTTTCACCCATGTCTAGGATAAATAGATTAAACAAAATAGAGGCCAAAATGCACCCCTGTTTTAAGCCCCGCTCTGTTGGAAAATATGAGGACAATAATCCTTCCAATGTTAGTCTCACCTGGATATGCATAGTTGTTTCTGTGTGAAAGAGTTTAATTAGGATGAGAAGCGAAATAAGGCATTTGTAACAGATTAATTTCTCATACAAAAAGTGGAGGTCGATGGAGACAAATGCCACCCGGAAATTTACGAATGCTAGATATAGTGGTTGTTTACGAGTGGCACAATATGATTTAATCATATTTAATGTACTGAAGTTAAGCGAAGTTCCTAAACCAGTCACAAACCCTGACTGGAAAGGGTCTCTCATATGCATATCTGAGGACCACTTATTTAGGTCTTGCAGAATGATTCGACAAAAGATTTTACCAAGGGCATCCAGGAGTGCAATTGGACGGTAGCTGGAGGGTTTGCATCAGTCACCTTCTTTGTAAATGGGCAAAACAATGGAATGTTTCTATGATTGAGGTAGTTGCTGTTTAGTGTTTACGTGGCTAAAGATGTTATACAACACCTCTGCCCCGATCTCTGGATGTTGTTTAAAATTAAAATTCGAGACACCATCGGCTCACTTTACGAATGTAAAATAAAATGTATTCTTTGTCGAAGTCTAGGAGGAATTTTGTTGAATCTGATGCAGAGAAGGAATGCATTATTTCATCCGGGGCAGCATACAGTTGTGAATAATAAGTGATCCAGTCACATTCTTTGACCCCTTGGGATTGAGGCCCTATAGATGCTTGGTTATTGGCTGAGTATATTTGAGCTGTATTTTTAGTTTGCAATACGCTCAACATCTTTGCTCCATCGAGTTGATACATGAGAGATTTACGACTACGGAGCCAATTTTTATATTTAGTTTTCAGTTGAATTAAGACTGCTCCCCAAGAGCCATCAATCAGTTTCAGGGCTCCTCGTTTATGTAGTCGATATAGAGTTTTCGGTTCTCTTATATCTTAATTATATACGTGTAATTTTGGAGCGGTTTTAGTTTGTTGACGAGAGGTAGATTGAAAAAGCTACATTAGGTCATAATATATAATTTCCTGATCTGTTACACCAGTGGTGTTTTTTTTTTTAAAACATATTATTGTTTTACAGCGTAACAAAAAACAACAATATAACAAAGTAACATCCCCTTGGATCCCCCCTCCTCTCCAACCCCCCATCCGGAAGGCTTGTTCCATGCTCCAACTTTTCTCAGGATTGTCTATGAGGTAAATATGTCCGTGATTCTGATGTTGTGCGGGCACCATTGTGCCATATAGTCCGACTGAAGGTACTCCAGAACTCCCCCCCCCACTCCTTCACGAAGGTCCCATTAGAGCCCTGTAGGTGGAGTGTGATCTTTTCCATTGTCATTTGCGACCAGACCTTTTGCAACCAGGTGTATATTAGTGGTGGATCTTTTTTTTCCAGTTTTGTGCGATGGTGGCCCAGGCCGCTATGAGCAGGCTCATGAAGCTTCTCCATTGTGCCTTACTGTATTTCTTGGACTGATGCCCTGTCAGGCCGCATAGCCACACTTTCTCCCCCAGTTGATCCGCCTCTGGGGAAAAAAAAATTCATTTCTGTTATCAATTCCGACCAGAATCCTTTGACCCCTTGACAGTCCCACCAGATATGCCTCCACGTGCCAGCTTCTGGGCAGCCTCTCCAACAGCGGCCGGACATTCCCAGGTACATAGTGTTAACCCTCTCCGGAGTGTAATGACATTGCGTGACTATTTTTGTCCACATTTCCCTGGTTTGCACCGCTCGTGTTAGTTTGGGAATGCCCGTCCACAGCTTCTGCTACTGTTGAATTGGGATTTCTTCCCCTAGTGTTCTTTCCCATCTTTTCATATAAGTCCATTTTATTTCTTCGTCCTGGGCAATGATGAAGTAATATAGTGTGGAGATTAGTTTCTTAGTTCCTGAGTTGGATATGATGTATTTTTCGAAAGGAGTTAACTCCCTTGTGGCCGCCTGGGTAATCGCTGGCGTTGCCAGCCAGTGTTTGAGTTGGTCGTACTTGTATCTATCCGCCTTTGTCAAGTTCCACATCTTTTCACAGTCTGCAAAGGGTCCTACTTCTTTGTCGAGGAACATTTCTCCTATTTTCCTACAGCCTGCCTCTTCCCATTTCTCATAGGCCCCAGGTTCTTGTCCTGGTGGGAATTGTGGGTTCCTACATATGGGCGTGAATGGTGCTGTCACAGTAGTCATGGAGCCCTTCCGTGCCTGTTCATCCCATGCGCTCAGTGTAGTTTTCATGATTTCACTAATTCGGAGATTCGGATGTCTATGTTGTTTTAGCTTCCAGAGAATCTCTTCCAACGGGGTTCTGGCGACTGCCCTATCTTGAGTTACCCAGATCGATTGTTGGTTATCCCCCAGCCATTCTTTCAGGACCCACAGTTGCGCTGCTTGGTAGTATTTCCTGAAGTGTGGTAGTGACATTCCCCCCTCTTTGACATGAGTCATGAGGATCGATCTTGCGACTCTTGGGGGCTTCTTATTCCAGACATATGCTGAAATTGTCTGACAGTGCTTTGAAGAATGAGTTTGGAATTGTTATCGGGAGGGCGTGGAAGTGGTACAGTAGCTTAGGTAGAATATTCATTTTCACCGACTGGATTCTACCCCACCATGAGATTCTTAGCGGGCACCATCGCTCCATATCCTTTTTCACTCTGGCCAGTAGAGAGGGGTAATTGCCTTTGTACAGTAAATCCACCCTATGCGTGAGTGTAATGCCCAGGTATCTGATTCCATCTGTTGCATGCTTTAGGCCTTATGCGCCCGCCACCCTTCCCTGTGCCTCTTTGTCCCCTGCCAATAGTAGTATTTCGGATTTGCTCCTATTGATTTTTAGGCATGATATCTCACGCCTCCAATTCCTGTAGTGTGTGTGGTAAAGACTTCTAAGGATCCTCCAAGGCTAGTAGCATGTCGTCTGCATACCTTATTAACTTACCTTATGTTGTCTGCCTGCCATCTCTATCCCCTTTATTTGGGTGGTTTCCCTAATCTTGATTAGTATTGGTTCTAGGAATATCGCATATAGGAGGGGAGATAATGGGCATCCTTGTTTTGTCCCCCTGGTAATCTCCACCCTGTCTGAGATTTCTCCGTTGACCGATATCCTTATTGATGGGGAGTTATAGTTGGCTTTGAAAAGCTTTTTCGGCTTCTAGTGAGAGTAGTATGGCTGGCGTGTGTGTAATGCCTATTTTTTCTATTAAGTGTGTCAATCTTCTTATGTTGTCGTGAGTTTGCCTACCAGGGATAAAGCCTGATTGGTCTGGGTTTATTAGGGAGGGTAGAAGCGGTGAGAGCCTGGCTGCTAGGATCTTTGTGTAAATTTTGGAGTCTAGATTAATCAATGCTATTGGGCGGTAAGAACCCGGGGGGATGGATCTTTATATGGTTTTTGGAACACCAGGACCTTAGCCTCATTCATGGATGGGGTTACATTTCCGCTTTCCTTGAAGGTGTTTAGTAGTTTTGTTAGGAATGGGGCGAGGATATCTGCATATTTTTTATAGAAGGGGCTGTGAAGCCGTCTGGGCCTGGTGCCTTGTTATGCGGGAGTCCTGCTATTGCTTTCTTCATCTCTTCTTCCGTGATTTGAGTTTCCAAAGCTATACCAGTGGTGTTTTTATGTATTTCTGAGGCTAGATGATTACTGAATAATTTCAAGGACATCTCAGACCATCGTAATCTGTTACGACTGGGATTGATTATTAAGTGTCCCTTGGTTGGATTTTGAGAGATGGTAGCACAAGGATTTTTTACAGACCATGTAATTATGAGTGTGTTATGATCACTCAAGTCAGTTGACAAAACCCGAAAATCAGTAACTTGAGTTACGAGGGCAGAATCAACGTAGACACAGTCAATAACGGCAAAGCTATTTTCTCTATGCCACGTTGGTTTTGGTGGAATATCGGCTTTGAAAGTTCCATTTAACATTTGGAAGTTTCAAGTTTTAATAAAATGGTTCTACTTTGCCAGTCTTCCAACAGATTGGGAAGGATTCATTCATAGGCAATGAAGATTTAGGTCCCCCGCTATTATAATCTTCGAAAGATTGGAATCCAGTGATATAAGTTCCATCAAGTCGTTAAGATCTTTGAGGAAGCGTTCATCAGATATCCCCATTGGGTTCCAATACACATTCACTAAGGCATATACCATGCCATAGTGATGGAGTTTTACCATCTGGATGAAAGCATTAGGAGAGGCCCATGGCTCCGAGGTTATTTTGGGCTCCGTTTGACAGCGATTAACAGCCCTGAGGTGGGGCGGCCACGCATGGCTTTGGTGGCTAGGGTCATATGCACATCATGATTATCCCATATTGGGATAGAGGTGAGCCAAGTCTCCTGTTGGAAAAACACATCGTGATTGTTAATCTCAAGTAGATGATTTTTTAATAAGTGTTTGAATCCCCTAGAATTCCAACTGAGTAGGGAAACTGAGCTAGATGGCAAAACTTGATCTAGTTATTGCTGGTTTCCATTGCATTTGCATACACATTGCAATACCACCTGCTCTGATATCTCTTGCCATGGCTTTAAGGCCAATATCGAGGTGGGTTGTGACAGGAGGATATTGGACCCAGAACTCAGTTTATTAGTTGAGGGCGAGCCTGCCAACAAGATAAAGCTCATAGAATAGAGTTGTGTTTTAGCAAGCCATATGGTGTTTTGGACCAGTTGAGATTTCATCCATATCTCAACCGAGCTCAGCTTACTTTCTTGTGTAAATTCAACCAGTTCGATATCAGAAGAGGCAATGTCTTCTAATGATGGGACATCAGAGAATATTTCCATGATAGATTGCCGATTCAGATCATATTGGGTGAATGCAAGATAACAACAAGGAGAAAGGGGCTGGACGCTTTACAGATCGAGTGGCTCTATTTTTTAGAAGGGCCAATCTAGGATGATTTCTAGCTGGTCTTGCCATTGCAGGGTTTCTTGTCTCTGTCATTTACTAGAGAAGTCTCAATCAGACGTAATATCTCAGGGGCGAGAGAAACTAATGTAAGGGTT
The DNA here is from genome assembly GCF_040938575.1 of Ambystoma mexicanum. Classification (NCBI taxonomy): domain Eukaryota; kingdom Metazoa; phylum Chordata; class Amphibia; order Caudata; family Ambystomatidae; genus Ambystoma; species Ambystoma mexicanum. The sequence continues at coordinate 963,590,094 of NC_090928.1, read as the reverse complement.
CCTTCAGACATGTTGTGAGCCATGTCATAGGCAGTTATTATCTTCTGTGTTCGTTCAAGTGGTGAATTATTGCTTAAGCTTTGCTTTGAGCATTTTTACCCTTCTTCGCGATGGTGCGGTCAAAACTCACCCGGGACGTAGGAGCATGCTGGGGTAAAGACCCCCCCAGGCTCCTGGGTAACCGAGGGTAGAGTAATGTATTTTTGCGATGGTTGCACAATCATGTAAGCATCGACTGCTTTCCAGATTTCTTGTCGATAAAATTCATTGGAGCATTGTGGAAGGATTTTGTTAGGTGATGCAGCCTTGGGTAGGACACATACATCTTGAGCAGGTGATTGAGAGTCTCTCTCATCAGTGGTCGTGGCTGTTACTGCAGCAACTAATTAATCGAGTGGAGCATATGGAGGAATGCTCAAGTTAGTACTAGGAATAGATTGCATTTTCTTATCATGGGCTAGTCGAGCATACTTCTTTGTCACAGTCTTTAAAGCTGTGGCTAAAGCTCTCTTGGGTTGGTTTATTGATTTGAAAAATTGCTTAGTCTTTGTTGAGAATGTTTTTACAGATTTAAGGTTTTTGATTTTTTGGTTTGTAAATTAGAGGAGGGCTTACATATTTCAGAGAGGGGTTTGTTAGCATGAAATATCGTATATGCAGGTTTAGCACTGGATGGAGGAGATGGAGAAGAGTCCTCATTTGTAATAGGCACATTTAATACATCCACATTTTGCGTTTTAGCAGTTCCATCATGAATAATATCAGCAAAGTGTGGGAGCATAGGTGTCATGCTTTCGGGGGCCTGAGTCCCCATTTTTGAAACAAAAGTGTCTAAGTCATGCATACAAATTGTATTTTGACATGATACAGATGTCATGGGAGTGATTGACCGACAAGGTTCAACGTGGCCTTGTGCTTCAAGGCTTTGAGAGTTACGTATATTATTTTTCCAAATTAGGATACGATCCATTTGGGCAGTCTGATGCGTTAATTTTGCATCCAGTGGGTCAAACTGTCTAGTCATCGAATGTATGGCTAGATTAATGGCATTGAGTGTAATTTCGTGCAATTTAGTTGAGGATTTCGATTGACTAGTGGGTTTGAAACTCAGTGATGATTCACACGGTTTACGAGGGGTGAGAGCTGAATAAGAGACTGCCAAGGTGGAATTTGGATGGCTAAAATCAGGAAAAAGGTCTGGTGACCTGAAGAGGTTATGGAAAGAATCATGAGCCAAGAAACACAAGCCATTTAATTCTAGATCAATCACAGCCATGCCAATTGGCTCCAGTTGATTTAATTTGTTATTAACAGGTTGTACCAGAGCTGTAAGAACATTATTCAATAGTGCACTGTCAGTTAAAGAAATATTTAAATTAGAACCTATTTGTACGGCATTCGACAGTAAAGGCTTTGATATTGGGGAGGTTGCGAAAATGCAATTGTTTGTGGCACAAAGTTGCTGGTAGAATTAGTCTTGGCCACTACAGACTGACTCTGTTAACAATTTGAGCGGGCCGATGACCACAGTTTGCAAGTGATTTGATGACTCACCAGTTCAAGCGGAGGGCGGCCCATTGCTTATGTGCGGCTCCTTGCAGAATTAACGTATATCCATGTTGATAGTTGGTTTGTTCGAAGAAAGCATCAGTTTCTTGATGGAGCGTGTTAATGGCGTGGAGCATGTTTGTTTAGAGTCCTTTCCGTTTAACACTAACAGCAAGTGATTTCAATTGGACATTGTTATTGTGAACGAGGGCCGGAGGAGGCATACCAGTCCTCAAAGTGAATACACCTCGTTGCATTTATCAGGCCAAAATAATAGTACTCAAATGGATGCTTTCACTACCAACCCTCCACTAATAGAAATTCCAGGAGCCCTGTCTATTCGCGAAAGCACCAACACAGTAGAATCGCCTGACTGCGACAGCCGCAGCAAAGCAGGCAAGCGGATACTTCCGGGTACTGCGCTTGGGTGCGCAGACCTGCTGCTATTTGTAGTGGTAAACCAAAAGGGGCGGGGCTCCTGCAATTGAACAGCTAATATGCTCTTAGTAATGCCTTAATAAAAGAGAACGTTGATATTTTAGTACAGGAGGCACTTCCAATGATGGTATAATACAACAGTTGACCAGGAAATCAATGATGTACCGTTGAGCAGAGTGAAAAAGAACCAATTCCGCCGAGAAAGAAGCAGAGAGAGAGGCCAAGCGGATACTTCCGGATATTTCGCTCGGGTGCACGCGCATGCTGCTTTTTGTGGTGGTATGCCAAAAGGGGTGGGGCTCCTGCAATTGAAGAACTAATATGCTCTTAGTAATGCCGTTGAGCAGAGTGAAGAAGAACCAATTCCACTGAGAAAGAAGCAGAGAGAGCGGCCAAACGGATACTTCCGGGTACTTCCAGGTCTACTTTTTTTTATAACACATCCCATGTAGGCCATAGTGTGTTTCGCCTGAGGGAGTTCCTCAATGGAACAGGCGTCCTTGTTCCCAAAGGGGGAGTCTCTCCCAGTGAGGTCCCACTTCCCTCTACCCCTAGGGAGGGTATTGCAGAGCGGGATCACCTAACCAGCCTCCTAGAGAGGAGCTGCCCCTTGGGGAGAAGGGATGAATTCCCTCGATTCGGCAGTATGCCATTTATATAGCTTTTGTGGTGAATGTACCTCAGCGTGCATGCAAACCTTTAGAAAATGTATGCTTCGATTGTAGTTTTGTAACATGATTTACTAGGTTTCCACTTTTGCAACAAGTAAGGGTTCTTGCAACTCACCACTACTTCCTCTGGTTTCCCCTGTAGGCGTGGGTCCCTGGAGCCCAAGACCAGCTGCACTGAATGAATTCCTTGAGATCCGGATCAGGTAAGTCCTAACACGTCATTGTACTTCTGGTTACCAAGTGCAGGCCCCCTAGAATGCTCAGGTAAGGATTTACTCTGATGGGCATGGCTCCGGCTCAGTGTACGTTAATTTCAGGTAAGCTGTGCTATGACAGCGCAGTGCAGCGTTACTTGTTCAACGCTAAGCACGTGCTGGTCGGTGGGCGGAAGATATATAGCTCCAGCCAGCAATATGGTGCCTGGGATTTCAAGATGTCATGAGACTTGTAACTCTCGCAGGATTTCAATGGTATATACGTGTTTCCATTGTGCGTTCTTCGAACTTCACAATAAGCACATCCAGTGCTCTGCGGCCACATTGTAGATTCCTCTGTGTGTCATGAATAAGAATAGTTGCCCTGGTGTCCCGAGTATGGTGTAATGTCCTAAGGCCTTGGGTGTGAATGAGTGCCAGTGCCATGGCAACAAGCTAATAGAGGCAGTGACTGAGGCAATTGCCGCTTCATCAAGCCAGGCGTACAGTCTCCTGTGGCGATTGCAGAGTGCTTTAATAGAAAAATACTGACAATTGTGACAGGATCTCACGTCATGGTCAGAATGCAAACAGTATAAGCACTCCTCTACATGGACGTTTTAATGTTGCAAGTGGAGTAATTCCTGACAAGGCGTTTCTTTGTTGTCATATCAGCCATGGTGTAAAGTGGGCACTTCAGATGCCTCAGCCCTGAGGGGAATAGGGTGTTGGTAATCACCTTCCTGGGGAGCTTTCCTTGAGTGCCAAGGCTCCAAATCCCCTCGAATATGAAAGCACTTATCTTTGTATTCAAGAATTGAATACAAGCATACAATAAATGAAAAGATATTTGGTAAATTGTCAAAATAATTTCGAACTATAAAGAGAACTCCCAATTCTGAATGGGCACAAAGAAACCTGATGAAGGCCTCAAGACTAGGAGTTGAGGGAAAGGGGTGCCTACTGACTGCAGGGCAGAAGAACCAAATATGACTCTGACATCACTAAAGTGAATGCAGTCAACTGCTTCTACAATGCACATTGCTAGTTACACACACTCCGAGGATTCCCAGGCTGATGACCGAGAGTATTCAACAGCATTTGAACCTATGAAAGTTCCAATGCTGAAGAAATGAGTCATAAAATTGGCTGTGAGAAATCACTGGATGGCCGAGTGGGGACAGGAATGCGCCACTGCAATCATTAGCTATGATTACTTTGTCACACAGGCTGATGTGCAAACAATGGCAGGCCACGTGATTGGAATCCATTCCATTGTCAGGTCAATTTGAGTCCTAATGAAATGAATGATCCATGTGTAACCCTTCGAAAGTATCAAGAAATACATTTCCTTTCACTCAAAGTTATATAGCCACTTTAGTGTGAGGTAAAAAGCTGTGTTGGGGGGCGCAGGAGGCAGATCCAGCTCTACCACACCGACCAAAGTATACTGGATTTCTTTCTGTGCAATTATTAGATTGGGGTCTCTTTGTTGTTTGCATGGCACGGGTCTGGTATGCATTTATAACAGAAAAAAAGCTATGAAGCATTGTATTTGCAACTTTCTATCAGAATTACTTTCATGTCACAATATGGCAGTCCCTGCCAATATCAGTTATTTACATAATCATCATGCATGTAAAAGGAAAATAATGGGCTTTCTCTTCTAGGGCTTTGCTTTAAGGTCAGAGTAAACATTCAGGAGTGCAGAGAGGCAATTCCCACTTCACACGGTCTGACCCTTGGCAGTACAATGTTATTGACCTGGCAAACCTAAAGAAAATATCAGAGCAAATGGAAGGAGAAATGAACAACTATGAGTGGATTGTCTTGGAATTCTGCAAGAGTGATTGATAGACACCCTGATCTTAATAGGGATAAAGGTTTCCTCGCCTTAGGTAGCCCTCCCGCATTACATATTGTTTCTTTCTGTCTCCATCTATGCCGTTATTGCCAATGTTAGCATACCTAACATTGTGGGTTTGGAAGTGGATGCTTGTGTTGTATATGAACCATATATGAACTATTCTGAAAGTTATTTTGTTGGTACACAATATTTATCAATGAGGTTTTCTGTAAGAACATTGTTTGGGAAAAATAATCCTAAAACACCATTCACTTTATACCGGCTCCAACATTTTTAAAATCCAATGCAATCACCAAATCTCTACATAAGAGTATTATAATTAGAAATACTTAAAGAAAAAACTTTAAGAATTGGTTTACCTCTGGTGGCTTAAACTCTTCTATTCCGCCTTCTAGTTTCTGTTTAAGGGCACTGTTTATTTGCTTAGCATTTTGGACCTCAAAAGAAAAATAATTTTAAATGAGCACACAACTATGACATATTAAAGTCACGTGATAACATCATAATATTTGTCATACATTTTTCATTTCATATCAAGATTACATTGAATGTACACTTACCTTGTAACAATGGGGTTCCTTCTTTTTGGCACTAAAGCACCTTTACAATTGCCCCAGTAAGTAAAGTGGGTCTTGGGTTACAATTCTACCCAAAAAGTAGCCACTGGGCATCTCATGATGACCAAAAGATACTATGCTGGTTCACAAGGCATTGCAGAGGAGTTCATCCCTATGAACCTAAAAGCTCTGAGCAAAACCGGTCTTTCCCCTACCTGGACGACTAGTTGATCAGGGCTGTATCCCGGGAGGCGTTGTGTCGTCATAGTCAACTGATATGCAGGATCCTGAAGGCCATAGGGTTTCAAATCAAGTTGGCAAAATCCCATCTAGCCCCTTCACAGGTTTTTCAATTCATAGGAGTCCGATTCTGGACCCTATGGCGGGTGGGGGTGGGGGGGTATATCTCCCACAGGCAAGAGCTTTCAATCTGCAGAGTTTGCTTCGGTCCCTGTTGTCATCTTCCAGGGTGTCAGTAAGAGGGTGACTCAGATCCCTGGGCCACATGGCCTCTTGTGTTTTTGGTATCTTGAGCTTGCCTTCATCTGAGACTGCTGCTGCTCCACCTACATTGGTTCAGGCAGGATGAATATTGAGACCTGAACCAAAGGATCACAATAACTTTGTTGAAACTACAGTGGTGGTCTCACACATACAAGTCATTGAAGCGGTTTTCATTGTCCCAGTCAGCCGTGGCTGATGACTTACCACCGATGCTAGCATCCAGGGCTGCCGGCGCAGTTCTGGGGAACTAGTGCCTTCAAGAGGAGAAGTGGGTTAGGGAGGCTTCACGGGCCTCCAACCGAAGGGAGTTAGCGGCTGCTTATCGGGCGCTTCAGGCCTTCCAGGGGAAAGCTGTTCTGTTACAGCCAGACAACCTCACGACAGTCTCTTACATCAATGGGCAAGAGGGGGATCTAGGTCCAGGGCCCTCTGTCTGTTGGCGGAGGAAATGATGACTTGAGCAGAACGGAAACTTCCTGTCCCTCAGGGCAGTTCATATCAGAGATTTGGACAGCGGAAAAGAGGGGTATTCCCGTCCAAGGAGTGAGACATTTCGGAAGAGGTTTTTCTGTCTGTTTGCAATGTGTGGGACCCTGTGGTTGCATCTATTTGCCATCAGCTTCTGTGTCTGGGGCATTGGGGGACAGATGCAATGAATATGCTTTGGCCGACGGACCTTCTATGCGCATTCCCACCTCTCCCCCTGATCCTGAGGGTACTACTGAAAATCAAGGGGGCCCGAGGAGTTGACGATTTTGGTGGCTCCATTTTAGCCACACAGGAGCTAGTTTCTCCTTCTCTTGGAATTAGTGGGCTCACCAGTTTTCCTCCTGGATTATCGGATCCCACTACCTCTAGCTCAGGGGTTGGTCCGGTCCTGGGGGATTTGGAAGGTGACAGGAAAAGGCTTCAGAGAGGGGAAACTATTCTTAATGTTGGTATTTTCTATCCAAAAGGACAAACTGCCTCACCCTGAAGTCGTATACCAGGCACTGGGGAGTACTCCAGGCCTGGCTCTTACGATTCATTGCAATCAATTGTCCAGCCCCGGGTGTTCTACAGTTCCTAGAGAAGGGTTTTGATCTGGGGTTAGCAGTTTCCAGCTTAAGGGCCCAATGGCTCTTTGGATTTTAGTCCGGGGGATTGGTCCTTGGCCTCCAGATTGCTGAAATGTTTCACTCTAGGGAGGCCCATGACGGCCTCACGGGTGCCCCAGTGGGGCCTTCCTTTTTGTTTTGAAAGCCCTTTAGGATGCTCCATTTGAGCCTTTAGAAGGGTTTCCCCTAAAATCTTATCCATCAAGGTGGCCTTCTTGGTGGCGAACGAGTCAGCCAGAAGGCTGGGTTAAATATGTGCCGTGACCTGTTTACCTCCATATTTACTTATTCAGGAGGACACATTTCTTCGCCGGGACCCCGTCTTTCTACCCAAGTTTGTGTGCGAATTCCATTTGTCTAGAGCGATGGTTCTCCCTGCCTTCTTATCTAATCCTACGGCCCAAGAAGTGGTGGGCTGGAGCCACCTAGATGCCCACAGAGAAGTTTGACTAGGAAAGCGGATTGTCTCCGTCACCTTTGGGGGAAATGGGCAGAAGTCTAGAGCTTCTATCCCTACCATTAGCAGATGGGTAAGGGATGCTATCTCCTTGGCCTATCGGCCCTCATGTGCCCCAAGCCACCGCCCTGGAACGCAAGGCAAGTCCACAAGGGTGATGGTGGCATTCTGGGCAGATGCTCAAGGGGTGTCCATATTATAGAGTGATTCAGGACAAATTAACACTCTTTTCAAAAAGGTACTATTTGAGTAAAATCTATTTACTTCATGCAAATAAAAAACCTGTATCTTACAGGGGGACTCTCCCATGCATGAACTGCCAACATTGCAACATTATCAAAGGTCAGTCTCTCAACCATCCATACACAGGGAAAACAATATTATTAAAACACACTTCAACTTGTGACTCCACTAATTTAGTATATGGAATCAGATGTCCATGCAGTATATACTATGTGGGAATAACCACCAGAAAGTCCAAAACGAGATGAACTGAACATAAGTCAAACATTCACACTGACTCATCTAGATCCCCAGTAGCACAACATTTTAAAGAATTCCGGCACAGAATATCACAAATGCAGTCTATCCCCCAAGGGGATGGGCTAGGAATAAATAGAAGCAGAGCTCCTTGGGAGGTGGGAAAATGCATGGACTGTACTGGGACGAGGAAGAGTTAGACTAGGAGGCAAGTAATCCACACATTTTTGCTGCCATGTAATTTTACACAAACCACTTAAGTGCGAAATGCACAGCCAATACTTAAAGTGCTGCAGCGCCCATGTTTCCAATTTGTTGCAGATCACTGCTATTAGTTTACAGAGAAGTGCTTTGATGTTTCCTCTTAAGAACGAAATATGTCGGGGGGCATGGCCGACTGGAGAGCAATGAGGACGTGAGTCCCTGGAAGCTCCCGTGAACGCCAACAAAATCCTGAAATAACATCCTGTATTCATGGCAGATGATGCCTAAAAACATACTGGCAGATGGGTGAATATGTGCTGAACCGCTGATGGAAGTGTGAATTGTTGAATCCAACTCAAACCGAAGAAATAGAGGCCAAAGTGGAATCCCGTGGGTGATGGAAAAGAGATCTCCAAAATGGCCACCGGCCAGTAACTGTGGCGCAGACATGCAACCGGGAGGTGGCCACGTTCTAAGACGTTTGTGTGCTGCTGCCGGTGACATCACTTCTGAGTTGAGTGGACCACGTAACACCTGACTACTATCCTACGTGGGGTGGAACACAGATTGGCATATATACACTGCGTGCCGGTGCATCAACAGTGCGTTCGAAACCACCCGGGATCCTAGGAGCAGGTAGAGCGCACCGCAGTGTGGAGGCGGGCTGTGCAGTAGAGGGCATAGGGGAGTCCATCGGAGCCAATGTGACAGCGGAGCAGGTCGGGCTCCTGAATATCAGAGAATCCCCTGATGGCGCAGGTTAGAGTACATACCCCGCAACAGTACCACTCTCACTGTGCCAAACAAAGGGGGTAAATGCTATGAACATGTCGGACCCTTGGCGCAGTAAACGGGACACGCCACTTGAGTGACGAATACTGCTGAGGCTTCGCAACGACTGCTGTGGCCCCCGAGCTCCCTGATACTCCTAGACTCAGACGGTCCTGTGACGCATTGGAACAAATTGAAAACAACAGAGCCCAGGGCCAAGCGGTAGAAGAATCCGGGGCAGCAACACATGCACAGATCGGACGGAACAGCAAGAAAACTGCAAAGACATCGGTCTCCACTACGGACCACAAGATAAGTGCCAGTCTGATTTTGCGCGGTCTGCCTGCCTGCACACTGTATTACACTTAGCAGCCAAAGCAGGGGATACAGAACGGAGGTCCCTGCGAAACGAGTGGGGGTGCTGCCTTCTCCCTGCCTCTCCACCTGCTGCCCCACCATCTAACCGGTGGAAAAGGGGTTTGGAATAAGCTGACCGGATAATAAAGGTGATACTGCTAAGAGCAATCCATAGTGGCCACTGCTACAAGGCTCAGGGACCGCTCCCTCCCACGAGATAGAAGGCACAGGGTGGAACGGCGGGAAACCAAGAACTCCTGAATGTCTGATACACTGAAGGCGTGAGGGCACTGCCGGAGCAGGCAGACACGCACCAGTGAATTGAGGACAATGCAACATCTACAGATCCGTTGTGGGTACCGGAGGAACCCCTCCCCTACAGAGACCGGTGCGGAGGGGCATCGCAACGTATTGTATCCAAATCTGTGATAGACGTTCCTTGGGGTGCTGACACTTTACCCTAACCGGCCCACATCATTCAACTGGTGAGCCCCAGGGGGGTCTGGGCGGTGTCCCTAGCGGGCCCGCTCCCCGTACACAGGGGCACTGTAGGAGGTCCTGAGAGGCCCAAGCAAGTCCATCCTGAACAGAGGCCACAGCTAGGTGTCCCTAACTAATCCACTGCATAGAACTACACCCGACCTTCCCACCGGTGGTGTCGTTGCACGGCGGGCTGTGCAGCAATGGTGAAGGCACCACAGACAAACAAAACCTCCAGTGAGGGTCAACCTCAAAGCGTGACTGTGGACCCGATATAGAGACTACTGAGAGCCTTACACAGCCACAGGCCACTGAGGTGGCCATTAAAGCGCAGTGCTGACACAACGCCAACCCACAGGACATGGACCTACCCAGATCTACACTAACTAGTACTCTTGGCCCTATACTAGTACCCACAGCCAGGATCACAGACTGCCGAACTTTGCCCCCTCCAAAGGACGAATGCGGTGGCGACCATACCCAGTCCACGCAACTGGGACACAGCATCGAGTGGGTGTGGGGTGGCCGGGAAACTCGGGCACACAGCCTCCAGCACGCACAGCAGACCAGACACACTGATGCACCTAGAAGTGAAAATACCCCTTCTCCCGAACCAGATCACGTTGGGTACTGGCTGTGTCACTCTAACACGACAGAATGCTCACCTGGCACTAATGCTGTGATAATACGACGCTCCTGAGAAACAAGTGCGGACGCGGCACCCGAGGTAGGAGGACGGACCTTGGCGAGGCCCGCCTAAGTCTCGGGACGCACAATAAAGCCATACCCCGTCCTCTCTTTACGCTGCACCACAGACTATAAATCCCTGCTGACCAGCCATTGACAACTAGACAACTCTGTTACCGCCCTTCCGGAGAAGATGGTGGAGTACTAGGGGGGAGCCCCGAACGCACTAAGAGTAACGGGCCACCTACCAGGTCATATAACCATACACTGCACAGCATCTACGCTCCCCAGCTGGCCCAATCATACAATATGGTCAAGCACAAGACTAAAAAGACATCCACGTAAAGTAAGATGGAACAGTACGCTACCACGGCCACAACCGTGCCTATGGGCCACACACCACAGCCACAGGCCCCGGCCACGAAAGAATCTCTCCCTGAAAGACGTCATGGCGGCTATAGCTAACTCCCGATCCTCAACGGAGAAGAAAATGGATGGCATTACAGCAGAGTTCTCCTTTCTCCGACATGACCTACAAAAATTGTCCTTGCACACCGGGGAGGCGTCAGGCAAGTCAATCAGCAGCTCTAGCAAGTAATGACTCGGCTTTAAACCATGGAGGTGCCGCAATAATGTGCGTATCTTGGTGTTAGACCAGAAACAACCCTATAGTATGTAAAGTATGTTGGCCAGAAACCAATCGCATCATGTGACAAACATCGCAATCGCAGAATCGTCAATGTAACCAGAGGGCGTCCATTCTGTGAAATGCCGGCCATTTGCTTTTTTCTTTTCTGTCAAAATGCTTTGCAAAATGTATTCTATGCTTCGAACTCACACACGGTACGAGGTCACGGCCTGAATGCTGAAATACTAACACAGACAGGAATGTCAAACTAAGAAGAGATACATTGTTCTTCTCTCTCACTAAGAACTTGAGGGTGAGTAGAAGCCGCTTCTAATCAGTAGTCCAGATGCCGGCCTGTCTAGCAAATGCTGTATTAAAAGGCAGTTATACCATGAATGATATTCTTCTAGCGGTACTCCTTCGCGGAGAGTGGTATTTTCTGCTTCAGAACTGGCTGACCTTTAGCTCATGAACCGAAACACACAGATAACATGCTAAGGAATGTTTCTCTGCTACGAACATGCTCTATGTTCCCCATAACAAGAAACCTGTCTCTGCTGCCATTGCTAGAATAACTATGTTTAGACTGAATGAAGACTTGTCATAACGTGTCATATTTGTCACTACTGTCGATAACTGAACCCTAGCCTGAATGATACGTTTATGGGCGGATCGAATTGCCTTTGTACTGATTGTATGTAATGTATATATATTGTTGCTTGAGCGTTGCTCACTCTCTTGCGTCTCACAAGGTCTGGGAACACACTTTGCGAGATGTTGAGACCCAGTCGGCTGACTGAGATACTTTGAGAATAAACAAGACTTGTTTGGAAATCGAACCTTGTGTCTGTCGTGTCACTAGTGTATCTGGTTATTGTGCCTTAGTTTCCATATGCAGTCTTTATGGCCTAGCATTGCGGCTCCCAGAGAAATTGGAGGGATCAATCACGGAACTTTTTCTGGAGCAGTGGCTGTTCGATATCTTCGCCCCTAAATACTTTTTCTAAATTCTTTTCATTGGAAAGAGCCCACCGTATGCAAGCGGGAATATCTACCCCAAGTGCACCGCCCTGTACAGTAACAGCCAGGCTACTATACTATATACGACAGGGACACGCTGCTGCAGATGGCTCGTATGAAGGGTTCAATCACATGTAACGGCTCCCGAATCGCCTTCTTTCCAGACTACACCCGAGAGGTACAACACGCTAGACCATCATTTGAACAGCTGAAAAGGCGGCTGCACTCCATGAATGTGAAATGTGGGCTACTATTTCCAGCTTAACTGAAGATCTATCATAATGGAACCACAGTGCACTTTACTGACCCGCGGGAGGCCTGGAAATGGGCCAAGAGACACCTTGATGGTGACTGGGGACCAGAGCCGAACAGACCAAGTGGGAGGCCCCGCCTTCGACCCGATCGTGCCCCCCCGAAAGACTTTCAATGTCACCGGAACAGAACGAGCCTGAGCAAGAAGAGGCCCCCTGAAGGAACTGTCCACTGCATAGACAACATTAAGGAAGAAAGTAGGACTGAGGCAATACACACCCGGTGGATAAGCAATGTACTTTCAGAAATCCAACACTAAGGGCGTGTCATGATGCCTACCCCCGGAGCACCAGGCCAGGCCCAGCACCCCTGGGAGCAGGCATCATGTCCCCGGTAAAAGCCCAGCGGCCCCTTATAGGGGCTCTTTGGACTCTGTCCTGGCGCTGTTGGCGCCAGGCTCATGTTGGACATCAGTCCTGGCGCCATAGGCGCCAGGCTCATAAAGGAAGGTGTTTGGTGCACTTACCTGATGCAGACCATGCTGCAAGATTCAGGCCTCCCTGAGACCTGAAAGGGACTATTTTTTCATTGGGACTATTTTGCCACTCGGGCGTGGCCAGGGAAGGATACTTACCTGGAACTACTTTGGGGGCTATTTAAGCCACGCCCAGACAGTAGCTCACGCTTCGCGTTGTTCTGCATCCAAGCAGCTGAACGCTCACCGTGTCTGCTCCTGCATCTGGTCTCCAGCCACGCCCGCCTCGATGCTGGAACACCTGTAAGGAAAGAAGAGAAGAGAAAGGTGAAAACCAAGGATTTGATCAAACTTCTTACCTGCATCCGGAACCTTCACGCCAGCGTTCCTGAGAAAAGACTTTCATTTAAAAGCACTGCGGTGCTCGCTGCAGCGCCGCGCTTCACTCACCTGTCCTCGGGAGTTCTTCTGGCTCCACCGCGACTGTCTGCTCCGGTCGCCACATCTCTGCGCCTAGGGGAGAGAAGAAGAGACAAAAGGTGAGCAGAAGGAACATATGAGGAAAGCCTAATTTTCCGCCATAACACTTACCGGTCTTCTGTTGGTGGACCATTCCTCATTTCGGGTCGGCGCCGCTTCGTTGGCAGGTACCGCACCCCGGCCCCTATGGGGAAAGGACAAAAGACATTACTGGGGGAATATAAAGACATTAAGAGGGGTCGCCCCCATCGCTAACTCACCTGAATTTACCATCGGCAATTCAATCCCTCAACGCATCGCCTTCATTCTGCACCTGAAATAAAGGACAGATCACAGGTTAGGAAGGCACCAGAAAAGGAGGCTCAAAACTTGAACTTTTGTAATCTTCATACTCACGGTGTTCCGCTCGGAAAAGTCAAGTGGATTTTGCCAGCGCCATTCTGAAAACCAGTGAAGTAACTGGACAAACACGCACCCCTGCACCAGAAGCAGGATGGAGAGTTCATCCTTTCAAACCATAAGGTGAGCTTCAACCAGGGATTTCAGAGGAAGTTAGAGAAGAACGAAGGGGGAAAAGGGGGAGCAAGCACACTATTCTGCAGACTGTTAATCCCCTTTCTCATCTGCAGAAGGATATTCCTACGGGCCAGACAAGCAAGATTTGAGGGTCCTGTTCAGTCGGTGTTCCGAGTTCTGCGCATCACGCTCGAAGAGGCCACAGCAACCCAGACTAGACCAGCGCCTCCGTGGGAGTCAGGTGAGCGTTACAAGGCGCCACGGAACTGCAATGGCGTCAGTTTGAACACTGACCTCCAATGAATTTCCCACACCCCTCCCATCCCTTTGCTCTCCTTGTTCTTTCTTCTTTGGTTTTGTTCTTTCCGAACTGGTTACTATACCAGTTCCAACTGATGCCTTCTGCCCTTGACCTCCAGGTCGGTTTTTCTGGGCAAATTATGTTTTTTGGTTTGTGCTGACAGCAAGGTTTTCTGACTGGCAGCAAATGTTCGGCCGGCAGAAGCTTCGGGATGGGGCGGAGTATGGGGTGGGGGTGGCCGGGTGATTGTTCTTTGTTTATTGTTTGAATTTGTTGTAAGTTGGAAGGGGAAACCCAACACATTCACTTACCTTAATCTAACCACACATGTCGATAACACGGCCTACACAACCTGTTAATCCCATACAGTCAACTGTCTAAACCAAGTAGTACACACAGAAAACAATACCGACATAACGCTTAACACCCATAAACGCCCATGGCGGACACCCAGAATCAGGTAAGGGCCACAACTACCTGTAAGTCCCTCAAACTCCTTGCTTGGAATATCAATGGTCTGGGATCCGGGATTAAACAACGCCTGGTCACCCAATTCCTCAATAGATACTCCCCGATGTCACCCTCCTTACTGAGACACACCAATTGGGCACAATCTGCACCCTCTTTCGAAGGACGAAGTATTGTACCACGTTACAATCTGGATTTACCATGAGGTTCAAGGGGGAGGGAGGGGGGGGGTCCTAATACATAAATGTCTTCCATATGCGCTGACCGTGGTGGAACATGACCCCAGAGGAAGGTTTGTGGTGATACAAGGTACACTGTGGGGGGAGAGCCTGGACATTCTGGCTGTATATGCCCTGCCAGTACTGGGGGATAGAGTTTATGGAGAAAATAGTGGATATAATTGCTACACACCAGCCATATCTATATATCCTTGGGGGGTGGGGGGGAGATTTTAATGATGTAATGAACGCCGTGATCAACCAAACTCACATCTGCAGACGCAATCCTGACACCCCCACTAAACTTGCGACATTCTCATCTGCTCTGGGCCTCCGCGATGTGTGGAGAGAACTTCACCCACTCGCCCACAGCTATTCGTTCCACTTGGGAGCTCACGCCTCCTTATCCAGACTACTTTTTTCTCCCGGCTCCGGAGACCTATAGGGTAACCAACGCGACACTACTCCCTCATGGCATCTCGGACCACTCACCTCTGATGATAGAAATAGACACAAATAAACCCGCCCCCCCCGCCCCCAATATGGAGGCTAAATGGCTATTACCTCATCTTCCTCGAGTTTGTAGACCATATACATGAGAAAACTACTGAATACTGATAAACTCGACTATGGTCAAAAGCCCTGTAATACTTTGGGAAGCCTAAAAAACGGTGCTCCGGGGAGAGAGTATCTCCTGGACAGCGGCAAAAAGAAAAAAGAGCAACTACAAAAGGTGATAGAGGCCGAGAGAGAGGTGGGTGACAGGGAGACCAAATACATATTAAATAGTACTCCTGATAAGTACCAGTCCCTCCTGAAGACCAGAGAGCGCCTTCGGAATGTGGCGTTGGATAACGCCAGACACGCCCATCAAGAAGCGCACGCACGAATATACGAACAGGGGGACAAGACGGGTATGATGCGGGCCTGGCTAGAGAAGAGGGATGTCAGAGCAATCAAAAATGTGCAGGATGAGCTTGTTCAGCGAGACTCAGACATAGCAGAAGCGTTTGCGAACTACTATGATACACTCTACCAGGGTCCTACAGACTCGGTAAATCTTCCTATGCTCGATGACATTGAGATCCCCCGATTGTCTGAGCCGCAACACACACTATTGGGCAAGGACTTCATGGAGTGGGAGATAGCAGATGCCATAGCCCAGCTACACTCTGGGAAAACACCAGGCCCAAACGGCATACCATTGGAGACTTCGAAGAAACTGGGTGGGGAAACAATGGGAGGCCGCTGTCATAAGATGTTCCTTCATGGCAGGGACCAAGGGGGTCACCACCCAGACCTGCGAAAGGCCAGTATTGTGGTAATTCCTAAACCTGTGAAGACCCTGGAATTATGCTCCTCATACAGGCCAATCTCTTTTAATTAACAGGGAAGCCAAGATTCTTGCTAAAGCTTTTGCTACTAGACTACAAACGGTTATATCCTCCTTAGTACACCCAGACCAGTGCGGCTTCATGCCAAATAAATCCACATGCATGAATATAAGATGGCTTCACCTACTCTTGGTTGGAGGGCGCCCTGATCCTTGATACACCTCTCGCTCTCTTAGCCACCGACTTTGAAAAAGCGTTGGGAAACTATGTGTAGGATGGGGTTCGGGAAGACCATTCTGGGATGGGTGAAACTACTTTATGAAGCCCCACAAGCAGAGATAATGGTCAACGGGTGGCCCTCCAGGTCCTTCCCACTGGGCAGAGGAACATGTTAGGGGTATCCCCTGTTCTCACTACTGTTTGCGCTAGCCATTGAGCCCTTGGCACTGTGGCTCCGACAGGTTGACACATGGTTGGGTTTTCGCTGGCCGGATGGGGGGGGGGGTAGGGGGTGAGACAGGCTCTCCCTATACGCTGACTATCTTTTAATATACTTAGGCGACACAGTCCACTTCTGTCCGGTGGTTTCACAGATGCTGGCACGCTTCAGTGCGTTCAGCGGACTGCAGGTCAACTGGGGAAAATCCGTCCATTTCCCGGCAAAGGGGGTGAATACGCGATACCACCGGATTGCCCATATCAGGTCGAACGCAAAGGTTTCCGTTATAATAGCACGCGATATCCCAGACAATTTACACCCAATCACTGATCGGCTCTCCAGTGAAGTCCGAAATTGGATGCTTCTCCCCATGACACTAATGGGCAGAGCAGCGCTCTTCAAAATGTTGGCCCTGCCACGCTTCCTTTACATTTTGCAAAACGTTCCGCTCTGGATCTCGGATTCAGAATTCCACCGGATAGACTGTCTCCTCAGGAAACTTATATGGGTGGAGGGGGTGCACACCCACGTATCGCCCTTAGCACATTACAGAGGTCAATATAGGAAGGGGAATAGGCCTCCCACGCCTTCAGTCATATTACTGGGCGAGCCAAATGACAGTAATTAATGACATATTCCATGGGAATCAGGAGCCGAGACATGGGGTAGACAGAATATGTCACCACTAGCAATGCTTTATCGGTCCCTCTCTAGACCACCCCCCCACAGACGATGGCAGCACACACTGTAGTAATATGGAGGGAGGCGCATAGATACATTGGGTGGGAAGGTAAGGGGACCAAGATGCAACCCCTATGGATGAGATGCAACCCATATAGAATAATAAGAACATTGCTGAAATGGGTAAATTGCCAATATGGCCGAGATGGGCTGAGGCCTGAATCATGGTATTCAGGGATATTCTCACTGAGGGTGACATCACTCCATTTGAGGCGTTAAAATGGAGGTTCGGACTCCCTGATACAGAGCAATGTCACTACATGCAAATTGCGCACGCACTATGCAGATACCTACCCTCACTCACTAACACACCTCAGTGTACTCCTTTGGAACGTAACCTCTTGGTAGATCACATACCCACTAGGGTCACTTCCATTCTCTACAATGCTATAACGGTTTTTGCCATCCCAGAACTCGGCAATCTTAAACTGAAATGGAAAGCAGATGTGGGAACTATAGACCCTGAAGATTGGATATTGGCCCTAATGCACCCGCGGGGGATTGCAATTAGCTCCAGGCTCCACCTGATACAATTAAAGATTGTGCACAGAATGTATTACCCCAGGGTCGCACTGTACCGGTGGAACCGAGCCTTCGATCCGAAATGCCTTCGGTGCCAAGGGGAAGAGGGTACTTTTATGCATATCTTGTGGGAATACCCCTGGATTCAAAATTTCTGGTGGCAATGTTTCCAAAAACTGTCAGATACTTTGGGGAGAACTATACCAATGGACCCCAAACTACTACCACTAGGTATTCCGGACGAGGACACTACCAGTCGGTGGGACACACTGCTCTTATTCACTGCGATTGGACTGATAAAACTTAATGTTTCACAACGCTGGGGCTCGCCCGAGTGACCGGCACAGGCCTAATGGGTTGCTGATGTGGACATGTGTGTGGCAAAGGAACATCGAATATATACTGCAGAGTCTTTGGGTCTTGACTCTATCTACAGTTCCTGTCCTCTTTTGGTGTTTACCAGCTGGTTCCCACAAAACCTGCGTGCATCCCTGGAGCGGCTGTGGAGTCCGGCTGCAGAGTCTTTGGGTCTTCGGGATCGGAGGGCTCTGCAGGCTTTCGCAAGATTGGTACCTTGCGACTGAAATTATGACTGCAGAAGACACCTGCAACTAGGTTGAATACACCTTGCAGGAAACCAGAACGGACCAACATATTGGCCACCCTACCGGAAAGGAAATGGAAAACATGTCCGGGCCACGGACAAGACTATGCAGGAAACTGGATACCTCGGCAAGGACAATAGCACATCCAGCAGCACAAACGACGAAGTAACAGAGTGCACCATTGCTGCAACAACGAAATAAAAAAGAAGCCACATTGGTGCAAGCGACGACGGCGGTATCGAAGGTGAGTGAAAGAAATCCCAATCCCTTCGAACGCTGAGAATGAAAGAGGAAGTTTTGGGACAGAACAGCCCAAAAGCCCTGCACCAAATTCCCCTTTAGTAGATCTAAGTGAAGGACCCAAAACGGCATATTTATCAATTGATTGAGAACGTAATAGTCGCAATTGCATCCGAGCCCTCCGTGTTGACACTGAAGAAAGATTTTACCTTGATAAAATCAAATTTGGAAAGTGCACAATTGATGGTAGAGGGGTCTACTCGTGAAAGGGCGGGTGAACTCGAGCAAACACAAATAAAGAAATCCAAAACAAACCAAGAAGCTAATATGCACAACTCAGTGGGAAAGGAAAAGATTGCAAATTGACCGTAGACACACGGGCAGCTATAACAAATAAGCTAGCCCACGACGAATGAGGTCCCACGCGACTGCCGAATAAGACAAACAATGGCACAAGTGATTCAGAATAGTGAGAGAGAGGATACGAGAAAAGCTGAAAAACACCGGGAAGAACTCCCCCTCACAAGAACTCCACCCACAAAAAGAAGGGACACACAACAGGAGCTAGAAGCGGCAATATGCCGACAATTAAAGTTGGATAATTATTTTAACCAAGAGTCTACAAGGAACCAGGGGAATGGACAACATTCTAAGTGGCCCGACAAACGAGGTGACATATCAATAAATGAAAATGCATTGATGGCAAAACAACAATGGTAAAAAACTTTCATGCAAGGAGTACAAACAGAATCAAATATGGGTCAACGGAACCAACCAGCAAATGCCCGGGTAGCGCGTTTGTCCCTTGATATTACTGAAATTGAAACGCTGATGAACAGTCGTGAGCGAAGAACAGAAGTGTTTGGGGACACACGTAATGTAAAGAGAGGCAACAAACAAGTTACTCTCTTACCTGGTAACGTTCTTTCGATGGGATGGTCCGACGACGTATTCCATATCTATGACAGTAATCGCCACAGCTGTGTCGGCGTCTGCGTCGATGATGTTGATACGGCGTCCTCGAGGACCTCCTCCGATGGCCGACGTCACCAGATGTTATAAGTAGGACGCACGACGCCCGTAGCCTCAGTTGTAGTTTTTTCCCAGAACGTGTGGCACTAATCTTCTGCCAGTATGACCACAGAAAGCCTTGCGGAAACGTAAGATGCAATCGCATAAGAAATTCTGTAGCGGGGCAGGCAGGGAGGGAGCGATATGGAATACGTTGTCGGACCATCCCATCGAAAGAACGTTACCAGGTAAGAGAGTAACTTGTTCTACGAGGGGATTGGGTCCTCTGACGTATTCCATATCTATGACAGACTCCCAAAGCAGTACCAACGTAATGGAGGTGGGAAAAGAATTTAGAATATGCAAATTTAGAATGCCCAATCAAATTGCAGAGTAAAGGACTGCCTTGCCAAAGGCCAGATCCTGCCCCCTGATAGAATCAAGGGAGTAGTGACGTACAAAAGTATGGACCGAAGCCCAGGTGGCTGCATCACAGATGTTACGAATAGGAACACCCCTCAGCAGGGCAGTAGAGGCAGCCATAACCCTGGTAGAATGGGCCCGTAAGCCTACCGAAGGGTTCTTACCCGCCAAGCGGTAACATTCGGAAATTGCCAAGATGATCCATCGAGACAAAGTCTGCTAGTAACAGCCTGTCCCAAACGCCTTCCAGCGTAATCAATAAAGAGTTGATCGTCCACTCTGACCCAGGACATGCGTGATATGTAGAAGCTTAAAGCTCTCCTAGGATCCAGCCTATGGAGCCTCTCCTCTTCCTTCCCAGGATGTGGAGGAGGATAAAATGCCGAAAGAATAACATTCTGGCCCAAATGAAATTCCGACACCAACTTCGGAAGAAAAAAAGGACGAACTCTAAGGACAATCCTGTTTTATGAAACACAGTGAAGGGTGGCTGAAACTCACTCACTCTGCGAGTGGAAGTGACCGCAACTAAAAACACAGTTTTAAGGGTTAACAGTCTCAAAGGACAAGAGTGCAAAGGCTCAAAGGGAGCACCCATAAGAAACTTGAGAACAAGGTTCAGATCCCAACCGGGCACATGGAAAGGTGATGGAGGGAACACATTAGTGAGCCCTTTCAGAAACTGAGAAATCAAGGGATTTTAAAATAAGAACAATCCTCAGACGAGCGCTTAAATATAGACAGAGCCGCCAGGTAACCTTTAATGGTACCCACTTGCAGGCCCTTGTGGGCCAAAGAAAGCAAAAAAGACAAAGACAGGAATGTCACATGAAAAAGGATCCACATTCCGAACCCTGCACCAGTCGCAGAACTTTCTCCAACGGCAACGGTACAGGGACTTGGTTGCCGGCCGTCTGGCCGAAAGCAACACCTCCATCACGTCTTCAGGGAGGTCACAATCCTTATACCTCAACCTTTCAGAAGCCAAGCGTGAAGGTTGAGGGATCTGACCACTGGATGGAGAACCTGACCCCCTCTCCCGTGAGAGCAGATCGACTTGGTAGGGAAGACGACGTGGAGGGCAGATGGACAAGTCTAGAAGGTCCGGGTACCACGTCCTCCGGGCCCATGCCAGAGCAATGAGGATCATCTGGGAACCGAACCTCCGTAACCTCCGCAGCACCTGCGGAATGACGGGGACTGGAGGAAACGCGTACAGCAGTGGGAAGGACCACTCCACCACGAACGCGTCCCCTAAGGCTCCTCTTGGAGGAAATTCCCACGAGCAGAACCTTTCGCACTTCCGGTTGACACTGGAGGCGAAGAGATCCACTTGAGGGGTCCCCCAAAGGGCACAGATCTCCAGGAGAATCTCCTGAGCCAGCTCCCACTCTTGAGAGATCGTGCTCTGCCTGCTCAGAGCGTCCGCCGTCTCGTTTTCGTCTCCGGCCAGGTGAACTGCCGAGATCAAAATTTCCTTCTGGATGGCCCAGAACCAGAGCTGCATCGCCTCCCTGCACAGAGGAAGTGACACTGCCCCCCCTTTTAGTTGAGGTAGTGCATGGCCACTGTGTTGTCTGTCAGAATCAGGACATTCTTTCCTCGCACAGCCGGCAGAAAAGCCTTCAGGGCAAGCCTGACGTTCCTCAGCTCCAACAGATAGATATGGAGTCTGGACTCCGACGGAGACCAACGACCGCTGACTGTCAACTCGTTGGCATGAGCTCCCCATCCCGTGAGGGATGCGTCCGTCACGATCGTCACCTCTGGCCAGGGTAGCCAAAAAGGAGCCCCCTTCATCAGATTGCCTTTGATGGACCACCACAGAAGGTCCTGGGCAACCGAGGACGGCACCTGAACAGGGTCCGACATCCTTCCGGAGGACTGAGACCACTGGAGCTTGAGTGCCCATTGCAAAGATCTCATCCACAACCTGGCCTCTGGCACCAGAATAATGCAGGATGCCATGAGGCCGAGCAACCTCAAGAACTCGAACACTGGGAGACTCTGGGCAGGTTGAAACCTGTACACCATCTGCTGAATGTGGTGAGCCCTTACCTGGGGAGGAAACACTGCCCCAGAGACGTCTCGAGCACTGCTCCGATGTACTGGAGCCGCTGAGTTGGCGTCAAGTGGGACTTCTTTAAGTTGAGGGAGAAGCCCAGCGTGTGAAGTGAGTGGCAGGTGACGGACAGATGATCCAGGACTTGCTCGGGAGAGCATGCCCTGATCAACCAATCGTCCAGGTAGGGGTAGACCTGAATCCCCCCTTTCCTGAGATACGCTGCCACCACCACCATGAGCTTGGTGAAAACCCTCAGGGCGGAGGTCAATCCGAACGGCAGGACCCGAAACTGAAAGTGCGAGTCACCAACCACGAACCTCAGGTACTTCTTGTGCTTGAGATGGATCGGCACATGAAAATAAGCGTCCTTGAGGTCGAGAGACACCAACCAGTCCTGAAGTTGAAGGGCCTGGAGGACGTGAGAGAGAGTAACCATCTTGAACTTGTCCTTCCTGAGGAGTTTGTTCAAACCGCGCAAGTCCATGATGGGTCTCAATCCCCCGTCTTTCTTCGAAATCAAAAAATAAGGAGAATACCATCCCTTGTTCCTCTCCGCTACAGGCACCAGTTCTATGGCGCCTTTCTCCAGCAGGGATCGAATTTCCTGCGCAAGGAGCGGATCCGGACACTTCAAAGAGAGATTCCCTGGTGGATTGTCGTGAGGCCTCTGCCGGAAAGGAAGACAGTAGCCGTGGGCTATGATCTCCAGAACCCACACATCTGAAGTAATGGCATGCCATTCTACAAGATGCTGCACCAGCCTTCCCCCAACCGGCGAAGCATGGGCCTCATGACCGAGCAGAAGCGGCTGCGGCGTTGCCTGAGGGCAAAGAGGCAACAGCTCGCGTGGCCTTGGCACCTCGAGTACCTTGTTTTCCACCTCTGGCACTCCTACGGTTGCCCCTTTGACTTGCAGCTCCTCTCGCTTTACTAAAGGATGAGTAATAGGACGAAAAGCAAGAGGTTGTCGGACTGTAGCGCCCAACGACTTTGCTGCAGCTTTGGAGGTCTGCAACCTCTCAAGGCTCTCGTCAGCCTTGCTGCCAAAAAGATGTTCACCATCAAAGGGCATGTTGAGGAGCCTGGCTTGCACATCAGGAGCAAACCGCGACTTCCTCAACCACGCAAACCTGCGTATTACAGTGCTCGCCGCCATGGACCGGCTGACACAGTCTGCCATGTCCAAACCCGACTGAACGGACTCACACATGGCATCCTTCCCATCCTGAATAAAAGCAAAGAAAACCATCCCATTCGTCCCCTTCGGGAATATGTTCAGCCGCTAAGGAAATACAGTTCCACAGAGTGTGCGTGAAACGTGAAAAGGCACATACGGATTTGTCCGCCTGAAGAACCATATCCCCTGAAGAAAACACTTTCTTCGCCCAGCCATCAAAACGCTTGTCGTCCCTATCAGGAGGGATGGTAAGATACAACGCCTGCTTAGCTGGGGCCGTAACCGCCTGCACCACCAAACTCTCCGGAGTGGGGTGCGCTGTCAAGTAGCAGGTGTCACTACTGGCTGGGCGGTATTTTCACGGCAAAGACTTGCCCACTGCCGGGAGACTCTCCGGAGC
The DNA here is from genome assembly GCF_040938575.1 of Ambystoma mexicanum. Taxonomy (NCBI): domain Eukaryota; kingdom Metazoa; phylum Chordata; class Amphibia; order Caudata; family Ambystomatidae; genus Ambystoma; species Ambystoma mexicanum. The sequence goes on along the minus strand of NC_090928.1, from coordinate 963,566,467 downwards.
AGTCCAAGCCACTGGCACCCTTCTTTCCAGAGCCATATGGAATGACAGTACCGGGTCAGTGGGTGGACCTTAATCGAGGATATCCGTAAGGTCATCCTGCACAAAATCAACGGGGGGCGCGGACCACCCCAAGTAGTCTGTGACCCTCGACATAAGGCGCTGGTACGATGACTCGGCATGGGTGCCAGGTTCAGGCCTACAGAACTCTACCTCCGGAGAGGTGTCCAGACCACTGGCGTCATGCAGTGACTGACGCAGGTCCTCCATCTGGCTATGACCAGAAAGAATCTCATCTGGTACCGTGTCAGGAACCAACCCATCTTCAGAACCCTCTTCCACCTCGGAAATATAATCCATAGGCTGGAAAGTGGCCATTGAATAAGGGATAAGGGAGAAGACATGTTTTGCCTTGGCCAGAGCCTTTCTAGGGGGTTCCCCCGTGCCATGGGGTACCTCCGACACCTCAGCCTCCAAAGGCGTTGAGGGCGTCAAGTGAAACGGCGTCGATGTCGAGCGCGGCACCGACAGCATTGACGACTTCGACACAGGCCTCAAGGGCGGAGCCCCGTGCGTGTCCTTCGACAGCCTGGGTGCCAATGGCGTCAACGACTTCCTCGGAGGCAGAGCCTCGAGAGAGTCCGTCGACGACCTCGGCGCCACCGGCGTCGACATCTTCTTCGAAGACTTCACAGGTGCACACGGGCTCGAGCGTGTCGAGGACCGGTACCTGGAACGGGCATGACTGGAACGATTCCTCTTGTCCGAGTGGGACCTCTCCCGCAAATTGTGCCGGCCACCCGAGCCCAAAGGCGTACGAACGGTGTCTCCAGTATGGTCACGACCGACCCCTCTCGGAGGCGCGGATGGACCGGAGCCCTGCGATTCAAGAATCGCCAACATTTTCTTCCCGAAGGAAGTCCATTCCTCCGGAGAGGAACACTTGGTGGGATAAGAAACCCGCCGACGGGTGGAGTCCTCGGATGAGGACGGGGAAGGCGACCGATGACGGCGCTTTCGGGAGTGCCTCAAAGAGGCAGAGGAGTGGCGGGACCCATTCCGGGACTGAGACCCTCTAGACTTACGACTATGATGCGGAGAGTCGCCCCTCGAATCGTTCGTCGAAAGCCCAGCGGACCTCACCTTCCGGGGCTTGGACACCTTACCGACCGACAACTTCTTACGTTCCCGCAAGGCCTTGGACGTAAGCGACTGGCAGTCGACATAATCATCTGTGTCGTGGGCCTCCCCGAGGCACCAGAGGCAGGCGTCATGCGAGTCCGTCACTGACATCTTGGACCCGCAGTCCCCACACTTCTTAAAGCCCAGACGCGGGGTGGAAGAAGAGGAAGACATCCCGATAATACTTTCACAAAATGAACAGGTTCGAAGAACCGAAAGAACAGATCCTCCAAAGAGTCGAGACGTGCCGAGAACTCCGAATCGAACACGTTCGCGGAAAAAACAGAACTGAGGCTACGGGGTGTCGTGCGTCCTACTTATAACATCTGGTGACGTTGGCCGTCGGAGGAGGTCCTCAAGGACGGCGTATCGACGTCATCGACGCAGGATGCAGACGCCGAAAGATTTTCCGAAGCAGCACAGCTGTGGTGATTACTGTCATAGATGTGGAATACGTCAGAGGACCCAATCCCCTCGAAACACAAATTACAACGATGCCAATTGAAACAAATGCACACCAGAACCAACAAACACTCCCCCGAAGGAACAATACCTTGGAACTCCACAGGACTTGCAAATTCTAAATATTGAAGATGGGAGAAACAACAAAACCGAATCAGGGTGGCAACAATACCATGAGTAGCACGAAAATAAATGTGAGTGCGAGCCACCGGACAGGATACCGTGATAACATTCCGACGACAATGGTTGACCTACAAAATATGCTCATTGCTGTTATCTCACAAGCTATGATCCACTTCTTGAAACTACAAGAAGCAATGGTCAATACAACGAAAGATCAAGCCACCTTACTTGCATTAATCCACACGAAGCAGATAAATGTAGAAGCATTTATAACAACATTTCAAGAACGCCTAAACATAGACGTGAGCAGAATGTGACAAAATAGACTTTTTGACATTGCAAGGGCCGACAGAACTGATAAACACCAGCTGATGGAGGCATTGACTTAGTTAACAAAAAATGTAATTGAAGGGAGAGCACACGCAGATAACCAAAATGAGAAACAAAGAGAACAGGGGCGCACACACTGGTTGGTGTTCCATAATGCAAAAATAACAACAAAACCAGATATGACTAACGACCCAGTGGAGAAAGAAAATCCAACAACAAGAGTTGATACCAGGACACTAGAACAGACCAAGATGATAACGAACATGCTGATCATTCCCTATGAGATCTTTGGTTCTACGAAACAAGATAATAGGATGAACCAGACATACAAGAAAACAAAACCACTGGCCTTAATGCAAAAATTACTGTCTACACAACAAAACATGCAGAAAGAAATAAAGAAAATACTCAATTAAAAAATCAAAAATACACAAATGGCAGACACAATTGATCAAGTGGAGAAGGATGCAAACAAGTTGATGAGTGATGATGAATGCGGAATCTACAATCTAACAAGAAGACTTAATGAACCTCTCCACTTATATTGTAGAAGAGACAGCATCGATAATAGATTCAGAGACTGATCCAAACGGTGGCGGACTGATAATGATTGACGAATACTGAGAAGAACTTTCTGTTCACGCCATATCGATGGATCTGTCCTGCGTGGACATATCAGATTCTGACCTCGAATACTCAATCATTTCTGACGAGGTAACGGAAGACTGAATATAGGATGAGGAGAAATCAGTTCAACTAGAGAAAAAAAAATAGACGACAAGAAGAGGACACGAAGGAAATGATCAGATCTAGATTACAAAGACACAGGAAGTTGGAACAACAGCAACAAAGATCCAACAGAACGAGAATGAATGACTTGCACTTACCAATGTTTATAGACCCAAGGAAGAATCTTACTATCAACAGAATCACACTTGAACGCATTGAACGAACTAAAGAACAGTTGATATTGAACAAAACAAATGTGCTATGTCTGTTTAATGCAATACCCCAACTTAAAACAATACGATTTGATGACATAAAGCTTGTCTACTTCCCGGATGACGACTTGCCCGACATACTCGAGATTGACTCTTATTCTGACCAAATAAAGAAGCGCACTCTAGAAATGGAATTACAATTTTATTGATTGGGCTTTGATTGCAGAGAAGAACAAGTTACTTCTTACCTTGTAACGTTCTTTCGACGGGATGTTCCTCTGACATATTCCTCATTTTAGATATCTCCTTCCAGCTCTGCTGGCCTCGGAATTTTTTTTTCTCTAGAGGGCGCTGCGCGTCGACGTCCTCCGAGTCGATGTCCCTCGACAGCTGCCGTATCGACGTCATCCTGCCTATAAAGGCCGCGCGCAGCGTCCGTTGCTCAGTTCCGTTTTGTAGCCCACAATAATACTTTCTGGACTAGACTAATCACCCTGAAGGAGCGTAAGCTGCAACAACACGGGAAGTAGAACTGCGGGGATGGATGGGCGGGCCGATGAGGAATACGTCGGAGGAACATCCCGTCGAAAGAACGTTACAAGGTAAGAAGTAACTTGTTCTTCGAAGGGATTGTGTCCTCCGACGTATTCCTCATCTTAGATAGGCTCCCATAGCAGTATTCTATTATTGGAGGAGGGAGTACTGACTTCACGCTGTCTTCTATTGATGAATAGAATGGAGTACAGCCCTTCCAAACCTAGTCTCTTGACTGGAGGAGGAATCCAAATTGTAAAAACGTGTAAAGGTATGGACAGACGACCATGTAGCGGCCGCACAGATGTCTTTAACCGGCACGCCTCTTTTGAAGGCCGATGAAGCTGCAATACCTCTGGTCGAATGAGCCCTAAGGTTTTGAGGGGGCTCTTTCCCTGCCAGTTTATAACATTCCAGAATGGCTAGAATGATCCATCTGGAAATGGTCTGCTTAGTTATTGGTAACCCCAGCTTGTGACCTACGTAACCTACAAACAGCTGGTCTGCCTGTCTTATCCTGGCTAGTCTACTGATGTAAAAACTTAAAGCCCTTCTAGGGTCTAGCCTGTGTAACCTCTCCCTCTTTCCCCGGGTGAGGAGGAGGATAGAAAGATGGTAGGGTAATCTTCTGAGTGATATGGAATTCAGAAATCACCTTTGGGAGGAAATTAGGCTTCACTTGCAGGACAACTTTGTCTTTGTGAAATATTGTGAGAGGGGGTTTACAAGAAAGAGCTTGTAATTCGCTCACCCTTCTAGCAGATGTAAGTGCTATTACTAAAACAGTTTTAAGGGTAAGGAATCTTAACAAACAAGAATGGAGTGGTTCGAAAGGTGTGCCCATCAGGAAAGTTAGTACTAAGTTTAAATCCCATAGGGGAACTTGGAATGGTCTTGGGGGATAAACATTGGTTAACCCCTTTAGAAACTGTATTACCAAGGGTAATTTGAAATAGGATGGTTCTTCCGCAGTGCGCTTAAAGATGGATAGCGCTGCGAGATAGCCCTTAATGGTGCCAACTTGAAGGCCTGAATTCGCCAAATGTAGAAGGAAGGACAAAACCATTGGTGTACCACATGAAAAAGGGTCGATATTCTGTTCTCTACACCAGCTGCAAAATCTGTTCCAACGGCAGCGGTATAAAGACTTTGTTGCTGGCCTCCTTGCCGAAAGCAACACCTCCATAACATCATCAGGGAGGTCCCAATCCTTGTACCCCAACCTTTCAGAAACCAAGCGTGAAGGTTGAGGGTTTTGATGTCTGGATGGAGAACCTGACCTCCCTTCTGTGAGAGTAGGTTCTCTCTGAGTGGAAGTCGAATTGGAGGGCAGATGGACAAGTCTAGAAGGTCCGGGTACCACGTTCTCCTGGCCCAATCCGGGGCAATTAGGATCATGGTTCTCCGGAATCTTCTCAACCTCCTGATCATTTGAGGAATGACAGGGACCGGTGGGAACGCGTACAGAAGCGGAAACTCCCAGTCCACTATGAACGCGTCTCCCAGAGCGTCTCCCAGAGCTCCTCTCGGGGGAAATTCCCTTGAGCAGAACAGATCGCATTTCCTGTTGACGCTGGTGGCGAACAGATCCACCTGAGGGGTTCCCCAAAGGGCGAAGATCTCTTGAAGGACTTCCTGAGCTAGTTCCCACTCGTGGGAGACTGTGCTCTGCCTGCTGTCAAGTTCTTCTCTCCGGCTAGGTGAACTGCCGATAGAGAGATTTCTTCTTGGATTGCCCAAAACCAGAGCTGCATCGCCTCTCTGCACAGGGGTAGTGATCCTACGCCTCCTCTTTTGTTGAGGTAATGCATGGCCACTGTGTTGTCCGTCATTATCAGGACGTTTTTCCCTTGTACAGCTGGCAGGAACGCCTTCAGCGCAAGTCTGATGGCTCTCAGCTCTAACAGGTTGATATGTAGTCTGGACTCCGATGGAGACCAACGACCGCTGATGGTCAAGTCGTTGGCGTGGGCTCCCCACCCCGTGAGTGAGGCATCCGTGACTACTGTTATCTCTGGCCAGGGTTGCCAAAAATGTTCTCCTTTCAGAATGTTCTCCTGACAGGCCCACCACTGAAGGTCTCGAGCCACCCTGTCGGGAACCTGAAGAAGATCTGTCATCCTCCCTGAGAATTGTGACCACTGAGTCCTCAGTGCCCACTGGAGGGATCTCATTCTCAGGCGAGCCTCTGGCACTAGGAAAATGCAGGATGCCATGAGGCCTAGCAACCTCAAAAAGTCGAAGGCTGGGAGACGTTGGGCATCTTGGAACTTGGTAACCATCTGTAGAATATCTTGAGCCCTCACCTCTGGTGGTGAGGCTTTTCCCAGGGAAGTGTCCAGGATCGCTCCTATGAACTGGAGTCTCTGCGATGGTATCATTTGTGACTTCTTTAAATTGAGGGAGAAGCCCAGTCTGTGAAGGGAGTGGCACACGTGATTTAGCTGGATCTGAGCTTGTTCCGAAGAGTCAGCCCTGATCAACCAATCGTCCAGGTAGGGGTAGACATGAATCCCTTCCCTCCTTAGACTTGCCGCCACTACCGACATTAACTTGGAGAAGACCCTCGGGGCGGAGGTCAGCCCAAATGGCAGCACTCGAAATTGATAGTGAGAGTTGCCAATTGCGAACCTCAGGTATTTCCTGTGTTTGAGATGGATGGGCACATGGAAATAAGCGTCCTGAAGGTCCAGAGATACCAACCAGTCCTGAAACTGAAGGGCCTGGAGGGTCTGAGAAAGAGTGACCATCTTGAATTTGTCTTTTCTGAGGAATTTGTTCAATTCTCGCAAGTCCAAGATGGGTTTCAGTCCTCTGTCTTTTTTGGAATGAGAAAGTAAGGGGAGTACCAGCCCTTGTTCCTCTCCGCTACAGGTACCGGTTCTATGGCACCTTTCTCTAGCAGGTCCAAAATTTCCTGCAAGAGGAGCGGATCTGGAGCTTTCTGAGAGCTGATCCCCGGTGGATGACTCTGAGGTATGCGTAGGAGAGGCAGGCAGTAACCTTGGGCAACTGTTTCCAATGCCCAAGCATCTGACGTGATAGCCTACCATTCCGCCAGATGTTGAGTCAACCTGCCTCCTACAGGTGTCCTGTGAGGGAAGTCCTCAGAGTGGTTTTGGGGCGGCTGATGCAGATGCCGATGGTAAAGAGGCACCTGCTGTTGCTGCGGCCTTTGAATATCTACCCCGTCCACCTCGGGTAGTTCTTCTTTGTCCCCTTTGAGCTGGTCGTCCTCTACCTCTTCCGAATGCGGAGTAGAAGCGAAAGGACTTGCCTCTCGCAGAGGTTGCTGTGGGACGAAAAGGTGTCTGACGGATTGCAGCGCCTAGGGATTTTGCTGCTGCTTTTGAAGTTTGCAGTTTTTCTAAACTGTCATCCGCCTTTTTCCCAAACAAAGAAGAGCCATCGAATGGCATGTTCAAGAGCCTGGCTTGCACATCTGGGGCAAAACCAGACTTTCTCAACCAAGCAAATCTCCTGGTTGTTGTACTTGCCGCCATTGCTCTGCTGATACTGTCCACCGAAACAATGCCCGTCTGGAGGGATTCGCACATAGCGTCTTTACCGTCCTGTATGATATTCAGGAACGCCTCCCTTTCTTCTCCCTCCGGGATGCAGTCAGCCGCTGTAGAAGCACACTCCCAAAGTGTATGGCTGAATCTAGCAAGGGTGCAAGTAGCATTCACAGATTTTAACGCCATGCTACATGCCCAAAAAACTTTCTTTGCCATAGCATCATATTTTTTATCGTCCCTGTCCTGTGGGACGGTAGGATAAGCCGTCTTGACATCGGTAGAAGATGCTGCCTGTACCACCAGACTTTCTGGGGATGGGTGTTTTGACAAAAACTTCGGGTCTGTAGAGGATACCCTGTATTTTGTAGACAGTTTTTTATTTACTGCCGGGACGACATCTGGGGTTTCCCAGTTCGTCATAATCTTCCTCTGAAGAGCTTTATGGAAAGGCACCACAGGATCCTCCTGTGGGCCTTTATCAAGAATATCCGTGAGGTCATCTTGTTGGAAAGATTGTGAAGGTGCAGACCACCCCATAAACTCTGTGATCCTGGCCATTAAGGCTCTATAGGGGGTTTCAGCATGCTCCCCTGGGTCTGGCCTAGCAAACTCCACCTCAGGGGAAGTGTCTAACCCACTTGCCTCATGTAAGGAATCATGAAGATCCTTTAACCTGCGTTCTTCAGAGGACAATTCCTCTGTAATTGGGGTTACAGGTCCCTGCAACTCAAATGTGTCTACCTGTTCAGACAATTCACCCTCTTCCGAAATTGAGGACATAGTTCTCAATTGTTCTGAACTCATAAAGGGTGTAAATCCCATTTCCAAGGCAGAGGGTGCCGAACTTGTCATTATCGGCCTCGAAAACATCGATGTCGTTGACGTCGACGCCGAAGGCTTCGAGCGTGGCGTCGAAAACAAAGGCGGAGGCCTCGATGACCTCGACAGAATTGGGATTCTACTCGACAATCTCGAAGCCATCGTCATCGAGGACCTGGGGATAGTCACTGGGTGTGTCGTGACCGTGACTTTTCTTGGCGTCGACGCCGGTGTCGAAGCTGGCGTCGAGTCGACAGACCCGTGTGTCGAAGGTCCCTTCGGCAACGGCGTCGAAGACACCGACCTCGGCGTCGACGGAACCCTCGTCGACGGCGTCGACGGAACCTTCGAGGAAGGTTTGGAGGTCATAGTCCTACTCGAGGGTTCGAGACGTGCTCGAGAGGTTTCCTTCGCCGGGTACTGCGACTCGCGGTGTTTTTGACCTTCGGGTCTTTCGACCAGAGCATCACTCTCGGCAGTCTTCGAGGGGGTCGAGGCCGCTTTCTCGAAGACGCTCATCATATTTTTGCGGAATTCCTCACATTCAGCCCGGGAACTATGTTTTGTGGGGCAAGGGATTCTTTTTGGCGAAACAGAGGAAGAGGAAGACGGAGAAGGGGATCTTTGACGTCTCCTCTTCGAGTGCTTCGATCTCAAGGAGTGATGGGACCCACTCCGAGACCTGGAGCGCGAATGGTGACGAGGAGACGAATGTCTCGACTTCGTCGACGAAGAAGAAGCTTTAAAAGTCTTACCTTTCTCCAGCTTCCCCCTACGCTCCTTCAGGGCCTTAGCTGTCATGGACATACAGTCCTCGCACTCCGAACAATGGTGTTCAGCTCCCAAACACCACAGACAAACTCTGTGAGGGTCAGTCAGTGACATCTTTTTTCCACAATCTCGGCATTTTTTGAAGCCGGATCGAGGAGTTGTCGGTTCCGACGAGGAAGCCATCGAGTACGGATCGAATAACTCGAGGTAAATAGGTTTAATCTGACAAAAACTGTATTCCGAGGCACTGAGTAAGCGCGGAAAAACGACGGAACTGAGCAACGGACGCTGCGCGCGGCCTTTATAGGCAGGATGACGTCGATACGGCGGCTGTCGAGGGACATCGACTCGGAGGACGTCAACGCGCAGCGCCCTCTAGAGAAAAACATTTTCCGAGGCCAGCAGAGCTGGAAGGTGATATCTAAGATGAGGAATACGTCGGAGGACACAATCCCTTCGAAGTACAAGAGCTGGAATTAAAAAGAAGGGAAAACAAAAAACAACGGAAAGAAGAAAGACATTTATCTGAATCGGACAATGCAAACATTGGAAAAAGAGACATATCAAGATATGAACAAAGAAACCAAGATGAGAGACGAACAAATGGCAACACAACTAGATTAAGTATGGCAAGAACGAGTTTTACCAAACACTATATGGAGAGATATGGACTACCAAGCCCGAGATAGCAAACGGAGAAATACGGAATATGAAACAAAAGACACAGAAAGCAGATCGGCACAATCATAACAATCAGTCAAACCATTGACTATAACGAACACGAGAGGCCACACCCATCTTTTTCGACAAGGACCACCAGAATTTGAGAAGGTGCATATATGTTTACAATAAAACATGGATAACCACAGAAGTAATCTGTGATGGGAATACTATCCATATGAATCCAGCATTCAAAAGTAAACAAGGAAGACCATCATCAGGTATGATGATAAAAACAAAAATTGATCTAAACCTGAAAATTATGGAAACAAAGAACTTGAACCCTTGGGCTCAATATATGACCATACAAACGGAAGAGAAGAGATCAGACATTGATAAAGAACAAATGAAAGAAAAGCAAGGAAAAATAATAGGAATCTTCACCCTCTAATAGAATCCAATAGTAATTAGTGATGCAGGTTTTATAGACACCATTTATTCGGTGATAGATGACCTAAGCACCAAGCACAATAACATAGAATTTATCATATGTGGCGATTTGAATATCCATCTATATTTGCCAAATGGAAACCTATGTGACACCGTAAATCTAACCAGCAGAGCCCGGAAATGGACAAAAGAAATAGCACTGAGAAACCTCATCCTCACAGGTAAGACGACAAATGAAACAGGCCAAGTAATGCCAACCTGGACCCTAGGCAAAACAAAGGCTCTAATAAATTACATATATGTATCAGCTGGAATAAATCATGCAATATCTAAAACAACAAACAGTGCTTCAGACAAGAGCGACCACCACCAATTGCTAATAACGTGGGAGCAAAGCATAAATCATACGAAGATGCAATACCTACCAGCTTTAGAACTTAATAATGGGATGAACAAATTAAGAATAAAACATCAAATTAGCAAGCGGGTAGAGAGGTCTGAATGCACGTCAAGAACAGCTAGTGAAAAATGTAACTATGAATGGCTACTACAACCATTTCAACAAGACACAACAAAAACAGAAAATGTACTTAAAGTTCATAAACACTATTTTAATAGTGAGATTAATCAAAGAAAAAGGAAATGCAGAAAAAAGTATGAGTTCTGCTGAAACAAAACACGGAAATGAGTACACAGCAAATAAGATCTGAAGAACAGAGATATAAAAATTGGTTAAAATCTGTTGAAAGTACTTTACAACAAAACGACACAGAAGCTATTCTGATTGCTCTCAAAAATAGGAACACACAAGAGTTCTGGACGCTCCTAAACCCAACCACTGCGAATAAAGACAACATGATCCAAGATGTACCTGAACAGAAATGAAAAAGCATTTTGCAGATCTCTACAAGAAAAGGAAGCAAACCAACATACCCAGCCTTTTGACTCCGGCGAAAAACAGGAACCTAACATGGAATCCAGAAGGCATTTTGAAAACAATTAGCAAATTGAATGCATAATGGGCACTGGGTCCAGATGGCCTCTCTAATACAACCTTAAAATCAGCACCAGTAGAGTGGACACTCTTCTTTGTACAACTATTTGCCCTGATTGTTAAGACAAAACAAATTCCTGAGACCTGGAAAAATCGCAACATTGATCCCAATTTTTAAACACGGCGATAGAAAAGATCCGCCAAATTACAGACCGATTGCCTTGTTAGATCCTCTGGGTAAGCTGTTTACATCTTTTCTCCTGAAACAACAATACTATGAAAGTCTATGCAGCGTTTGTCCATGTGAAGTTAGCATTTGACGCAGGAAATAGACAAATGCTGTCGGCGAAATTATCAGCTTAGAAATGTCCAAAAGACATCTTGGTACCAATCCAATAACTGTATTCGAACACACGATCCAGATAAGAATGACAAAAGAAGGTGGAACAACAAGGCCGATCAAGACATGGAATGGCTTAAAACAAGGGTGCCCACTGGCAGCCACCCTTTCCAATCTTTACACGTCAGACTATGAAGAACACACACACTCAACCCTAACGAATCCACTGAAGATAAACACAGAACCTCTACCAACTATGATGTATGCAGATGACAATTTTACTCGATAAAACGGTGCGAGGAATACAAGTTAGACTGACAAAGATGGAGGAATATATGAAGAACAATGAATTAAAAATAAATAGTACTAAAACCAAAATAATGGTGTTAATTCAAACAAAGAAAAAAACAGAAAGACCTCCATTGGCCGTTCTTGAAGGCAAAACCCTTTAAGTAGTAAAAACCATAAAATATCTAGTACAAAAAAGGTGGGTGAGGCGCGCACTCCCGGTCCTGGTCAATTGAACCTGTTGTAAAAAATAAGTAGCTGGGTCAAATCCCAAAATGGACAAAAATTCACAGGGTTAGATCCCTTCTGCTGCAAATCAGGTACTTAGTAATAACAGGGTTAGATCCCTTGCTGCAAATCAGGTACTCAGTAATAACAGGGTTAGATCCCTCGGCTGCATTTCTGTGGTCTGTAGTTGTTCTCCTCCTAGCGCTTTCTTATCTCAAATAATCATCAGGGAGGCTGTTGAGCAGGTGTGTCTAATTAGACTCAAAGGATTCTGGTAGCTGTAGTGAAAACGTTTTTTTCTGTTCAGGTGACCAGCAACCGACACCCCTCCAAAGCACAAGTCCTTCCCAAATTTGGCGGAGGGGAGAGAACCATCTTTATGATTCTCCAAAGTGGGGCACAGTCACCCCGTGTCGGTTGCTGGTCACCTGAACAGAAAAAAACGTTTTCACTATAGCTACCAGAATCCTTTGAGTCTAATTAGACACACCTGCTCAACAGCCTCCCTGATGATTATTTGAGATAAGAAAGCGCTAGGAGGAGAACAACTACAGACCACAGAAATGCAGCCGAGGGATCTAACCCTGTTATTACTAAGTACCTGAATTGCAGCAGAAGGGATCTAACCCTGTGAATTTTTGTCCATTTTGGGATTTGACCCAGCTACTTATTTTTTACAACAGGTTCAATTGACCAGGACCGGGAGTGCGCGCCTCACCCACCTTCTTTTTCATAAAATATCTAGGCCTACTGATGAACCAATCACAAGACGAGAAAGAGTGGAATGACTATCTAGAGACAAAGGCACAATCGCTAGCACGACAAGGAAGATTTTTCCATTGTAAATTTGGAAAGTTTTCATTAAAACCGATTGTTGTATTCTTTAGACAGAAAGTGGTGCCCATATTAAGTCATGGAAGCGAAACTATGCTGAACCAACAGCATATAAAGTGGCAATTATACAAAGCGATTTTTTGAGGAAAACCCTGGCTCTGCCCTGGAATTTCCCTATGCCAAGAGTCGCTTTGAACTTGCCCTCCAATCATTACAGTCGATAATTGTGTCAAAACAACTGGACCTGTACAGAAAAGTAATAACGCCCGAACAAATATCAGCAATTGACATACTCTGAGAAAAAGACAAAGCCATGAACGTCACATCACTGAACATTTGGAAAACTGACATGGAGAAAGAAATGGCAGCAGGAGAAATCACCAGAGATGCTGGTTTTACGCCCCCAACAAGTTAAACGCAGGATACAACGAAATGATTGGATCAAAACTTGAGTAAAAAACACTCTATAAACGCAACTTGATATGCAAAACCGAAACAAGAACGCTGAATCAATTGCCGGACTACTTAACTTTATTCCTGGATCAAAAAATGTGTGACTTATTTTTGAAATTTCGACTAAACATACTTCCCACAAGAGAACTCCAAGCAAAAATGAAACAAATCCCAATTTCGTATCAACATTGTCGATTCTGTAATCAAAAAGGAACACTATATCACAAATATAGTCAAACTATATCACATGTTGATGGAATTTCCAGCATTGACAGACGAAAGAAAACTGCATAGAGACTTTTTTGGAATATCAAAAAAGCAGATGCAACCAAGGGAAAGATGGGCACCATTTTGCTTGGACAAGAAAAAACCTTTGTCTTTACCATCATACAGTTCTGGAACAACATATTGAAGATCCTGTGCATAGACCAAATAAAGCGTAACAAAAAGCGACAGAGGAAAAGTACTAGTTCACAGAACATTTAAGAAGTTTTAATGATGTAAAGGTTAAAAGTATAAATGAAAAGTTTGGCAACAAACTATAATATTTAAATAAAAAAAATATATATAACGCATAGGTTTGTCCAATGAAAGCCACAAAGGTCTGGGGCAAATGGGAGGAGAAGAACTGATTAGGTCAACCTGGAAGATCATAAGGAGGGTGTACGTGATGCACTGTGACTTGGTTAGTGTAAGATCACTGGGGATTTGGGGATGTAGTTGGACAGGACGAACAACTTTAAGGCAGCAAATGTTTGTATGGTTCTGCTTTTTTGTGTTTAAAATAAAACAATTAAAAAGATATATAAAAAAAATTTAAATATATCCTTTGAGAAGGAACACTGGTGCATTCACTATTTTCCTTTCCTGCAGTCACTGTGAGGAAGGCATGGCATCAAAGTAAGACAGACACAAGTGGTCACAGTTCAAGGGTGTTTATTAACTGTCAAATGGGTGGGATAAATGCCTAATCTAAACCTAAATCTAAGATGGGAGCAAGCTACGACCATCAAATAATAATACAGTCCTAGTGAAGTCTAGTCAATAAGGAGGGACTATACTAAAAAACATATTGCCAATCCTTACCACTATGCTACAAAAGACTGTGGGATAATGTTCACAAGAAAAGAAATGTGTTCACAAAATGATAAGTCAGGATGTTATGGCCGGGGTCTTCCTTTTCCACGTTTTTAACAAGGGACAAGGCAGGACTCTTGAGCACATCACACTCCTGGTTTTCTTCGGCACAAGCTTAAAGTTCCTTTTCTCAATATCTGGGCCTTCTGTGCCCAAGTCTCTTCTCATGCAAAGTCTCTTGCTTCAGAGAGCCTGATATACCAAAACAGCAAAACAACAGTTCCTTCTGTTAACCTTTGTGTCAGGTGATTACCCTTCACCTTTGGATTCCCATCCGAGCTCCGATTCTTCTCTCAGTCGTCAGCCTCCCTCAGTCGGGCTTAGACCAGGCAGAGCACTTGACAATTTAAACAGACTTCTGAAGGGAAATCTCGTCTCGCTGGGTCACACTGTTAGCCTACGGCAAGCGCAGGTTTCACGCAATCACAGTTCACACAGCGTTTCCCTCAGCCGGGCGTAAACGCCTATTTCACAATAGCAAAACTTCTGCAATGTGTCAAGGTCTTTTGATTGTACAAGGGATTTGGCTTGACCCTTGTATGACCACCCTAACACCTTATACTAGCCTTCCCTATGGCCTCTTGGTACTCACAATGCTGAATACGGTCTCTTTGTTCAGGAGAGGGGTACCAGCCAGAGACCTTGGACTGAGCGCCCATGTGGTGTCGGACCACTATCTCTGGTACCAAGTTTGGTCACAAAAGACTTGTCTATTTGTCATCTTAATGCTGCCACTAGAACCTTGAGCCTAACACATCCTGGTCGACTATCAGGTTCTTCCGACTAACCGGCTGCGCTGAACTCGGCGGTTTCTTTGCTACTAGAGTTAATTTAGCGGTGGCCGTGTCCTGGCCACATGGATGACAGATCCCTGGGGACTAGTGGGTAAAACACCTTCAGGTTTCTCACATCACCCTCAACTGAGAGGGGCATACTCAACAGCTGGCAGGCTGTTTTACGAATTCATAGGAGGCATCATTAACTTCGACTATTTTGCGGTTAACATGCACATTGGGCACCCTTCGATTGATGATGTCATCTTTTGGAGACAGACAACCGGGTTGAATCTCTCGGAGAACAATGTAGCATGGAATCTCTGATGCAGGCTCTCTGCCACACTGACAGGTTTCAAACAATATCTTAATGCAGCACAATGTCAATGTCTTCAATGATTTGTCTGTTTAAACAATTGTGTACATCATAACTGTCTTTATTAACACTTCCAATGATTCTAATAATTAGGTAGTGTCACAGAGTTCCCCCCTTCTCACCTGAGACCGATCCTTGCTGGACTCCGTGGGCGGTGTCTTCTTGTGGACAGACCTGGACTTGAATAAGGCTGAGCGAGTCTCTTCAGACTCCAGCGTGCATTTAAGATTCCGGGATGCAGCAATCCGGGGATCCGGGAAATGAAGAAGACGTGCTGATGGCGCACGAGTCCAGGAAGCAAGAGGAAAAGGGAAAGGGGCAAGGAATGGAAGTAGAAAAGCTAGGAAACAGGAAAGCAATACTGCGAACTACGGAGCACACGTCTGATCGCTACTTGGCAATAGCATTGAGACGTGCGGAGCCGCTGGAGTGCAGTCTCTTAGTAGAATACGTTACGTCCAACGTATAGACCGCGGAAGGCGCGTCACGCTGGACGGCCATATTGGGAGTGTCAGGGAATGCAAGGCCTGTTGCGATAACGACCAAGAAGACCAAAAGGGGCGCGTCCTGTGGGTCATGACAGCATGCCTCCTCCGAAAACCTGTTCCTCCAGGTTTGCCTGGGTGTCTGAGGTGGTATCTTCTGAGCAGTCGAGGGGTATTCAGATTAGAAAGGGGTTCCCAAGTTCTTTCACTGGGGGGATATCCTTTCCATTCAACCACGTATTAAAGCTGACCCCGTTGATACCTGGAGTTGCATATCCGGGACACTTCATATTCCAGTTGATTGTCCACCACCACAGGAGTGGGTCTGCAGGATTTCCAGGAGGAATGAATGTAAGGTTTTAATAACGAGGTGTGGAAAACTGGGTGAATCTTTTTCCAGGATTCTGGTAGCTTGAGCCGGTATGAAACTGGGTTTATAATTTCCTTGATGGAAATCGGACCATAATACCGGGGGGCCAATTTTTTTGGCCGTAGATGTCGGGGTAGTAATTTCGAAGACAACCAGACTTGATCTCCAACTGAATAAGAAGGCCCGGGTCTTCTTTTGGAATCCGCATATCTCTTGGTCTGTGTTCTGGCCTACTCTAAGTGCTCTTTGATCTCCTTATGTATGTTGATGAGTGTTTCAATCCAGGAGTCGACAGTAGGTACTGGTGTGGGTTGTAGAAGAACAGAGGGCAGAACTGATGGATGGAATCCTTGGCTGCAATAAAAGGGACTGGTCTTAACTGCTAAATGATCGGAAATGTTATAGGCGAATTCAGCCACGGGTATCAGGAGCGACCAGTCATCCTGAACCTTAGTAGCAAAACATCGAAGATATTGTTCCAGAGTCTGATTAGCACGTTCTGTGGCCCCGTTGGTTTGAGGGTGATAACCTGATGAAAGAGCGTGTTGGATTCCTAATATTTGACAGAGATGTTTCCGGAATTGTGAGACGTATTGAGGTCCTCGATCGGAAATTATCTTGGAAGGAAGTCCATGAAGGCGGAATATGTGCTCCAGGAAGATTCCAGCCAGTTCAGATGAGGATGGTAGCTTATTGAGGGGTGTGAAATGAGCCATATGAGTGAACAAGTCAATGGTGACCATGATGGTGGTGTACCCTCTGGAAGGCGGTAATTCCACAATGAAGTCTGTAGCGATAAAATCCCATGGCCTTGTTGGCAGTGCGGGTTGTAGCAGCCCGCCAGCCTCTTGTTGTCATGTTTATTCTGACTACAGATTGCACAGGCTTGGACGTATAGTTGTAAGTCAGTCTTCATTTTAGGCCACCAAAATTGTCTTTGTATGAGGTGGAGGGTGTTGGTGATGCCACGATGTCCGGAGTGAAGGGTATCATGACAGAGGTTTATTATTCTATGCTGTAATTTTTGTTTAGGAATGAGCAGAGCGTTGTCCTTGAACAAATATCCTTCCTTGACTCTCAGGTTCCATTGATTCTTTCTTGAAATATTTTTCCAGAGTTCAGGGTTTGTACTCTGATTTCTTCCAGGGTGACTGCTTGAGCTACAAAAATCGTGTGGGGAAACATCTTAGGATAGGCCTTATCTTCGGTAGTTTCATAGTCAGGCCGTCGAGATAAGGCGTAAGCAATCAAGTTTTGTGATCCAGGAACATGAGTGATGTGGAACTGGTACTGGGCAAAGAAGAAGGCCCAACGAGCCTGACGACTGTTCCGACACTCTAATGACTGTAGAATTTAAAGATTTCGGTGGTCCGTGCGGACCTGGACTGGATATCTTGCTCCCAGGAGTAGATATCGCCACTCAGTGAAGGCTTGGCGGATGGCTAAAAGTTATTTTTCCAAGACGGAGTAGTGTGTCTCACTGGGAGTCAGGGTTCGTGAAAGGTAAGCAATGGGGTGTTCTAGTTTATCCTCAAATTCTTGCTTCAACACCGCTCCAATGGCGTAGTTAGAGGCATCCGTTTCCACAAGGAATGGTCGATCAATGTCGGGTTGGGCCAGAATGGGAGCTTGAGTAAATCTTGTCTTCAAGAGTTGGAATGCCTTATCTTGCGGAATAGACCAGACAAAGGGGGTGTCTTTCTTCAGGAGAGCAACAATTGGTTGAACAATCTCAGAGAAGGTGGGTATAAACTTCCGGTAGAAATTGGCAAGCCCCATGAAGGATTGAACTTGTTTCACGGACGTGGGAGCAGGCCAGGATAATATAGCCTTTACCTTTGAAGGGCCCATGCCAATTCCTTCTGGAGCAAGGATAAATCCTAGGTAATGAACAGAAGCAACGTGAAACAGACATTTCTCGGGTTTGGCCAAGAGTTTATGTTCACAGAGTCTTTGTAACACTGCCTTTACATGCTTTTCATGCTTTAGAAGGTCCTTGGAGTAGATCAAAATGTCGTCCAGGTAGACGATGACGAAGAGGAATAGCATGTCAGAGAAGACCCTGTCCATAAAACGTTGAGACTGCTGGGGCATCAGCTAATCCAAAGGGCATGACCAGATATTCAAAGTGACCAAAGGGTGTTCTGAATGCTGTTTTCCATTCGTCTCCTTCCCGGATACGAATCAAATGATAGGCACCCCGGAGGTCCAGTTTTGTGAAAATCACAGCGCCTCTGACCGCTTCCAGGATATCCGAGATTAAGGGTAAAGGGTACTGGTCCTTGAGGGTGCATTGATAATCGAGGCAGGGTCTGAGTTCCTTAGTGTCCTTCTTAGGAACAAAGAACAATGAAGCTCTGGCTGGAGATTTTGAAGGTTTTATGGTGCCATTCTCAAGGTTGGTATCCAAGTATTCTCAGAGGGCCTTTTTCTCAGGTTCGGAAAGGATGAACATCCTGTCAAAAGGAATCACTGCTGAGGGATCCGTGTCTATGGCACAGTCTTCAGGTCTGTGAGGGGGTAAGGCCTGGACTATGGCAGTTGAGAACACATCAACAAATCCCTGATAGGCCTTAGGAACCTGCACGATATTGGAAACCATGAGAGGTGCTTGATGGTCTATTGGTGGTTCTTTGGAGGGGGGTCTAGGAGGGATCCAGGATTAGACAGTGAGACATACAAAACTCTGAGCCGAGGAATAGTGATCCTGCTGTCCAATTGATATACGGATTGTGTTTCTGTAACCAGGGCATGCCCAGTACAATGGGGTAATAAGCTGACTTAATAATGTCGAATCGAATCAGCTCTTGGTGGTGGTTATTTGAAAGCTGGATCTCTTTGGTCTGCAGGCTTATGGGCCCCGAAGTGAGGGGTCTCCCATCGATCGCTTCCACTGGCTGCATGATGCTTCGTGTTTCTCATGGGATGTGGTGACTAAAAACCCAATCTTGATCAATGAATGTTTCCATAGCCCTGCAGTCTACCAATGCCAAAAGAGGATAGGTCTTATTCCCGGAGGTTGATAGGAAGGCCTGTAGTATCACTAGATTGATTTATCCAGGAGAGTTCAAGGATGGAATTGATGTGGAGCAAACATCTCTCTGTCAAAGCCCTGCTCCATCTAGGATCGGGAGTTGGCGTTTCCCGAACGCCGAGGAGGGGCCAGAGGGCATTCTCTAACCAAGTGTTTGTCTGAGGCACAATACATGCACAACCCCGTATTAATCCTTCTCATCCTTTCTTGCGGGGATGTGGGTCCACGGAAGGCTCCTATCTGCATGGGTTCTGGTTCGGTGACTGATCCAGGGTTTGTATCAGATTTGGAGGTACTCTCAAAGGACACCTTCGGAGGGTTTCCCCTAGATTTATTCTTCTCTGCCTTCCTTTCCTGGATGCAAAAGTCTATTTGCATGGCAAGGTCCATAAGAGCCTGGAATGAGTTTGGTCGGGCCACTCTGGCTAACTCATCTTTAATCTCCTCATTTAGTCCTCTCCTGAAAAGGGTAAAACTTGCCTCCGGAGACCAATCAGCTTCTTTGACCAATTGCTTGAAGCGGGTTACATACGTGAGCACATCCTGGGATCCCTGCTGAAAGTCTAAGAGGCGTTCCTGGGCACTAAAGACCTGCTCTGGGTGATCAAACATGGTCTTTAGGGCCCGTATGAAACCATCTTAGTCATCTAGGAGAGCGTCGCCGGAGTTAACTAGGGGTGTAGCCCAGGTTAAAGCATTTCCGGAAAGGTGAGAGATAATGAACCCCACCTTAGTCCTGGGAGTGGAAAAATAATAGGGCTTAAATGTAAAGTGAACCAAACACGAGTCCAGGAATCCACGAAGGGTTTTTGCCGACCCATCGTATTTGTCAACAATGCCGCCCAGTAACACACTTTCTTTTGCGGCTGAATCACGGGATAGAACTAATTGCAACGTTTTCCACCTTTAAATTCTGCACCTCGGTGGTTAATTCTTGCATACCTCGCATCAGGTCCTGGACGGCCGCTTCCATGTCGACTTCGAGTGCGGTCGGTAGGCGTCTCAAAATGTCATGGAGTTCACCCCTTCTCACCTGAGACCGATCCTTGCTGGACTCCATGGGCGGTGTCTTCTTGCGGACAGACCTGGACTTGAATAAGACTGAGCGAGTCTCTTCAGACTCCAGCATGCGTTTAAGATTCCGGGATGCAGCAATCCGGGGATCCGGGAAACGAAGAAGACGTGCTGATGATGCACAAGTCCAGGAAGCAAGAGGAAAAGGGAAAGGGGCAAGTAATGGAAGTAGAAAAGCTAGGAACCAGGAAAGTAATACTGCGAACTATGGAGCACACGTCTGATCGCTACTTGGCAATAGCACTGAGACGCGCAGAGCCACGGGCTATTAGTAGGATACATTACGTCCAACGTATAGACCGCGGAAGGCGTGCCTCGCTGGACGGCCATGTTGGGAGTGTCAGGGAATGCAAGGCCCATTGCGATAAGGACCAGGAAGACCAAAGGGGCGCGTCCTGTGGGTCATGACAGGTAGCAGTGCATTTTATAGACTTAAAGAGTGAACTCTTGCAATGATTTTACATTTAGACAACTGTGTATTTCATATGCGTCAATGCTTCTTTTGTTAAGACAATTGTGCAATTGATAAACTTCAATTTGAACTCTTGCAATGATTCTTTGACTGAGACACCAGTGCTCTTCATAGATGTTACTTTAAATTCTTGCAAAGGTTCTTAGATGTTAGACAGCAGTGTATCACACATAAGTCAATGCTTTCTTTCTTTAGTTATTTATTTAATTGTGTTTTGGTTGGCAAAACAAATGTAAGAAAATACACATTTGTAAAATATAAAATCTTCTGATATAAAGAAGAGAGTAATATTTACATCTATAAAGTGCCAAGTGCTATATCATGTGTATTATTTTATTTAGTATTGCCTGACAGCAATACTTATCTCATTTAAAAACAGTATTACATTTTTATAGGAAACGTATATTAAAATAATCTATGGACAGCCAATTTCAATGATATTTCTGGACCTCCAAGGATCATATGACACAATCTTTCTGGCGTAATAACTCTAAAATCTATTCGCAGCTGCTCAAAAAGTTGCTGCCTAAGGCTTATCAATCTCTAACTCTCCAACAATAGATGTTCTAGTGTTTCTACTTTTTTGTGGATGCTGCGAAATCGACATACCCCAAGACATCTAACGATTTTAGAGCGAGCACCTAGCACTTCATTTGTCGGAAATAAATTAAGGTGGGCTCGGAGGAATAGCTCTCTCCCAACCTACATGTTTTATATTCCTTGGCAGTGGTTATCCAATCCTCTTGCCACAGTATTTCTTTTTTTTGTTTTTTTGTTTTGTTTTTAAGGTCATATGATGTAATTTACTTGGAGAAAACAATGGGAGATTGATTAAACCATAAAAATAGTAGCCCCTATAGAGTTTAAAATACCTAAACAGAGCTCAAACCATGCATTCAAGATCTCCTCCTTCCTATTTTTAAATAATTTGTTTAGTATGTCATTGTCAGATGCCCATTTATGTAATTGGGCCCAAAACAAGGAGACAAATATCTTACTAGGCACACCTAGTAGTGCTATAGGTCGATAGGTCTGTGGATTTAGTCTGTCCCCCTTCTTATAAAACGGCAACACATAGGAAGTTTTCTATGCATCAGGAAACTGTTCGGTATTTAGTATTTGTGGAAAAATAGCAGCTAAAACCTCTGCATATAGTGCTGGATTACCATACAGGGTCACGTTAGATAGCCCATACAGCCTGGGATCATGAGCTCTTTAACTTCTGAGGATCAAATCGTAAACGACTTCTGAATTGAGTGGTAGATTCCAGAGTGGTGTTGGTGCAATAGTAGTATCATATACATACGCAGTCTCCATAGAGTAAACCGCTTGGAAATGATTAACCCACATCTTCTCTGAGATCGGATTATTTTGAGTTGCTGCTTCTGAATTGGTATTTGAGTTAATAATTTTCTTGGAAGCTAATGCCATCAGCATGTTCTTAGAATCTCTTTGGATTAAGGAGCCTTTGTAATTACGTATCTGCACGTAGTATTCTCTTTTGTCTTTGGATTCCTTTATGAAATACATGTTTGCATTTATAGCATGCTTTCGACTAACCTAATTGCTTATAGAAATCCTCCAAAACATCAGAATAATTACAAGAGGCAAAGGTCTACAATGCCCATTGAGCTCTCCAAATAAGCTTTACATTTCGTAGTTGTTCTAATATTCCATATCAATCTATTTCCTCAATTATTTTTCTCAAGGTCAGAGGAGCAACCTATTGGGGAGCACCTGTCCCGTGGTTAACCATTTCATATGAAGCACTAAATGGTTCATATCACAAAATTGGAAGGACATACATTTTTGGAAGATCTCTTCAGTTACAAAGATGTAATCTAATATTGCCTTCAGAGGAACCCGACTCCAAGTATACTTGGCTGGGATATCATCACTAGTATTCCCATTAAGTTTCTGAAAGCCTCAGATTTGCAAAAGGGCCATCCATGCCGTCCCCTATTGTGAAGCATCCCTTTTACTTTTCGAATAAAATTAGGGCATTATGTTAGATTCCACCCAGGTTGCATAAAGGTCACCACAGACTAAAATACTATTTGAGTTATGTTCATCATACAACTTAGCCAGAACATCTTTAATGGTATCCAGGACAACCTCCTGGGTAATGTTCACTGGATTCCAGTAAACATTAATCAGTAAGGGAAAAAAACCTACTAGGAAAGCGCGTCTTGTCCCACATAATTTCAATCACTTAAATAAAGGAGTTAGGTTGTGCCCTACAGGAACCCCTTCTCCATTATGTACTCCCACCATAAGCCCAGTCAATGCATGCCCCATGGTCCCCTCACTGTTGCATTAAGGAATACAGTATAGCCATCAATCAGAGGTTTCTCTAGAAGCCACACTTCTTGGAATGCAAATATGTTGTATCTTTTCAAATTAAAATGTTGCCCCTGGAACAAGTGAGACTATTAGTACAAGAGGATTTCTACTAAAAGAGTTTTCCTAACGTTTTTCAGATTGGAGTGCTTCCACCAGACAAGACCAGTTTTCATAGACATGGATCAACCAAGTCTGTGAAAGCATCACGAAGTAGACACAGATAACTGAATTAAAGTTTGGGTTAGAAACTTTTATTAACAGAAAAAGGATAGTCTGTGCCAGAAAGTCCAAAGTAAGTCTGCCTGTGTCCTAAACCTATGCTTGCCCTCACATCTATTTGTATACAATGTGTATGGATGTCGGCGTCAAAATGAGAAGTGTTCAAATAAATGTTCTGAGCGTCTTACAGACCTTGGTTTGTAAAGGGGTTTCCTTCCCCAAAGTTCAAATAGTTCACAATGCAAAGGAATTCCCTTCCTCAAGCTTTCAAGTCTTTCACAACACAGTTCTTTGTAATACTTTCCAGCTCTTCTGATTTGGTTATCTTTTACCAAGTTCACAAAGTACAGTTCCTTAATTTCAGTTCTTACCAACTCTCCTTTATATTCAATCACAAGCTTCTTTGCATTCTTTGCAGATATTTTAAGTGGCTATCACATACGTAGATGTCCTCAGTCTAGGCGCAGTTGTCGGTCCACACAGTCCACCCATTACAGGTCATGCAACCAAGACACCTATCTTGCCTCCTCTTCCTTGTATGCATGTTGCCACTGTTCCAGCTCTACAGTGGTTCCCAATTGTTTCTCATTTCACATCTGCATGATGCTTTATCATTGCTTGCTTTGCCACGATTCACTTGTTGCACTTTCACATATTCTCATGGGTCTTGCCAGTGCTTGTTCTCTGAAACTGCACAGTTCCTTACCAGCGTACAATTCCACAAAACTGCTTTCAATCAGCTCAGTATTCAGAAGTGCTTGCTTTCTTGCTTTCATTGAAATCAGTATTCAAAAGTATTTGTTTTCCCTTGGATCGGCATTCATTAAACTTCACACCAGTTTAACATACTTGTCAGCCGCAGCAGTGTCTCCCTCCATAGGTTGACTCACAGATCGGTGCTTACGGCACTCCAGAGATGCTTCGAGCCGCCATAACCTCTCTCTGTCGTGCATTGCATTACTCTGTCTCCACAGCGGCTCTCGTGGCTTTGTTACCACCGCCGATGAGTCTCTCACAGCGCAGGCCTCACAATTAAGCTTTGCCTGGTCACGCTGTTTCCAGATCCGTAGTTTGCCGCAGGCCTCCAGCTTCTTTCAGTCTTGCTTCCGGCTGCATACACTCTGCATCGCGCTGGGGCTCTCGAGCACTCCATCTTCCACGCCACCTTCCAGGAGAGGTCTGCGATTCTCCAGCAGTCAATAGACCTGCTTACACAGCAGACTGCATTTTCACTGTTCTTGCTGCTTTTCGACTTCCCGCCAGGTTGATTGGTGCAAAAAGGTCTAGACCGCTCATTGCCGACTTTCTTCCGAAGTTCTGCATTGGTATTGCTTGCCTCCTTCTTGTCCAAGTACATAGCTGGTGTTTGTATGCGTTGTGTGTCAATAAAGAGAAGATGTATTTCTCTAGTTGGTCTCTTCCTCGTCCCTGTAACTAACTGATGTTTATTGGGAAATGATTTACGGAAAAAGTAGGGAAGGGATTCACAATAGACTATAAAGGCTTGGGAGACATTGGACTCATGGTGAAAGGGAAATGGGGCACACCATGTCTCACCCAACGGTGCCTCATCAAGTCTCCTCCACTCAGGTAGTCATCCCTCGACTATCCACCCCCAGGGTCAGGATCCAATAGTGATGGCCTTTGCATGGCCACCTGAGAGGAGGATATATTGAGGAAAGAAGTGAGGATGCTGTCAGATTCCTCACACGTCTCTGAGGATCGAGGGAAACCTTTACACTAGATTTTCTCACATTTAGCCCCTCAGGTTTCTGCAAACTCTTAAAACCTAAGGGTCTAGCAATTTCTGTTAAATAATAGCCTAAGGCAGAAGTATTCAATCTGTGGGGGGCACGGCCACATGCCTGAGTGGGGGGTCGGGTGTGCGTGACGCTGAAAATAAATGCCTTTTCCCCCCCTCCACTGTTGCACTGAAATGAGCATGTGCCATGGAGAGCCATGTAGTAACGTTGCCCTCCTATTGCACATGCTCAGTGCGATGTGATGTCTGGCAATGTGAGCACGACAAAGGAAATAAAAACAGCCTAGACGCATGCTTTCCTGAATTTGGATCGCACATCCAGGTTGTGTTTCTTCGTGCTGCGGCTGGGCTGCCTCATTCAACCACCCAAAGTAAGTCATTCTTGGAGCCCCACTCCACGGGTGGAGGGGGTGCTGGCAAAGCAAGCGGGTCCTCACTTTCCAGGTTCCCCTGCTCCCCTCTCATATGTGTTCCCTAGGCAGTTACAGAACCACTGAAGCAGAGCCTTCATTTATAGGGCAGTACAGAGACACTATATATGACTGCGTGTGAAAGATGACCATGTTTTAAGTCAATAAGGAAAAAAAACGGTGTCCACAAACTGTGGAACACTCGCGTCCCCTGCACACCTCTAGATATTATATACCAAACAATAATTGTTATTAGGAAAGATTGTTTATATATAAAAAAATAGTAATTCAAAGTAATCTTACAACTATATCAAGTATTTACATTGCAATACATGATATGTGTCAATACATTCCAAAATTGTTATAAATAATTCCACATTTCATAGCTTCAATCTGTGCTCCACACGTTACTGTAGGTAACTACCGGAACTACGGTACCGGTAAGCATGCCGGTACCGTAGTTCCCAGACCGGCAAACTACGAGTTCTGCTAAATGGTGCTGGTGCATTCAACCTACCCATTCCAATGGGGCTCAATGGGAATGGGGAGCATTCCATTCCGGCGCCCGCGAATGGGCAATTACCGGGTCTGGCAGGGCCGTAATGATCCGGCAATTGCCCATTCGCAGGTATCGGGTAAAAGTGCAAGTTTGGCAGCAGCCTGTTTTTGTATTTGTATTTTATTTATTTGTATAGCGCACCAGGCCCAGGGGCAACCGGGCGCATCACTTAGTTACAACATAAGAAAAACAGACAGAACCATAATTACAAAGTTTACAAGTATAATACAGAATTTAGAGGTATAATAATAGCAATGAGAGGACAAGCAGATTATATATACATGTACAAATTAAGCAGAGAACCCAGAGCTAAATGTCCGGGGGGCAAGCCACGTTTTTGTAAGGTGTTTGAATCTCGGGAATGAGGGTTCTGCTCTAAGCTCATTAGGAAGCTTGTTCCAGAGTTTAGCTGCCAAGATACGGAAGCTAATTCCACCTGATCTTTGGAGATTGAAACGTGGAACCTCAAGGCAGTTTAAATGAGCCATTCTGCGGGGTCTAATGGAGTTGTGGAGGGCAAATCGGTTGGCCAGGTAACTGGGAGCTTGGTTATGAAGGCATTTGTGGGTAAGAGCCAGGGTTTTCAGGGAGATACGGTGTGGGACTGAGAGCCAGCAAATATTGCGTCTGGTGTCGGATATATGTTGGCGCCTGGGAATGTTGAGGGCAGCTCTAATCGCATTGTTTTGGACAATTTGCAACTTGTTTAGGTTGCAGCAAATGGTGCCTAGGTACAGTGCATTGCAGTAATCAATCTTGGATAATACAAGAGTTCTAGCCAGGGTGACGCAATTGGTTGCGGAGAGGAAAGGGCGACAGGCTGTAATAAGCTTGTAGGCAGGGGCGTTGCTAGGGGGTGGCTAAGGGGGCTATAGCCCCTGATCTTTTGATTGTAGCCCCGGATAGAATCTCAGGAGCTACAGCCAAAAGACTAGCTAGCCCCCAATCCCAACAGTTCTGACATCAGCATAGCCCCGGGTCTTTTCCGGACCTAGCAACTCCCCTGCTTGTAGGTACATGCCGCTGCGGAAGAGACTGAGTTAGTTTGTCTGGTCAGGGATAGGGTCGAGTCAATGTAGATCCCTAGGGTTTTTGTGTCCTTGGCGGTTGGGATAATATTCCCATCGATGATGAAGGACTTGAATGCAGGGTCGAGTTTGGTACGTTTTTGTGGCGAACCAAGAATAAGGAGCTCAGTCTTTTCATCATTAAGACAGAGTCCGTGTTGAGCCATCCACGCCTGGATGTCCTCGTAGATGACATTGATAGCGAGGGAGTCAGCCGTGTAGTCACCTGAGATAGGGATTAGTATATAGGTGTCGTCGGCATAGTTGGTGTAAGTGACACCCAGATAGTCCAAGATATCGAAGAGAGGTTTGGTGAACACGTTATAAAACGTGGGTGAAACACAAGATCCTTGTGGCACGCCACAGGAGACAGGTGCAGGTGGGGCGGCTGCTAGTGGAGAGAACACGCGCATAGATCTATTGTCTAAAAGGGAGCTAATCCAGGTTGTAGTTTTATTGGAGAAGTGTGCAGCTGATTTAAGGGTGTGGCAGAGGATTTCATGATTGACGAGATCAGAGGCCACCGAAAGGTCCAATAGGAGTAAGAGAGCAAGTTTGCCTTTGTCTTTTAGATCTTCAATCTGTGTTTTTAAATCTATGAGGGCAGTTTCAGTGCCGTGACGTGGCAGGAACCCAGATTGCCTAAGTCCCAAGAGTTTGTTAGATCCAAGGTAATCTTGAATTTGTAGATATGCTGCACGGTCGAGGATTTTTAGTAAAAACGGGACCGTGGTGATTG
This sequence comes from Ambystoma mexicanum, assembly GCF_040938575.1. Classification (NCBI taxonomy): domain Eukaryota; kingdom Metazoa; phylum Chordata; class Amphibia; order Caudata; family Ambystomatidae; genus Ambystoma; species Ambystoma mexicanum. The sequence goes on along the minus strand of NC_090928.1, from coordinate 963,538,723 downwards.
GCCTGTAGTTTGTGGGTATACTAGCGTCCAGGGTAGGTTTTTTCAATAGGGGGATGAGCCACGCGTCCTTTAGATTGTCAGGTACGATCCCAGAGCTAAAGGAAGAGTTGATGAGCGTAGTAATGAATGGCGCTAGGTCATGAGCTGCTTCCTTGATTATAGGTGCCGGGCAGAGGTCGCCTTGGCAATGGTTTAAGGCTGGTGATGATCTTTTCCACTTCAGAAATGGAGAGTGGAGAGAAGCTAAAAGGAGTCAGAGTCTGGGATGGGGTGGTTTAGGGTGGGGATGGGGTGGTTTAGGGTGGGGATAGGGTTGGGTTGTGGGTTGGATTGTAGGCTTGATTGTTTGTTATTGATTTTAATTTAGAGGGTGGCAATCTTGCCGAGGAGAGCCTCTTGGATTTTGGTACACCAAGTGCTATCTTTGATGCAAGTGTCTGGTGCAGTGACAGGGGTTTCAAGTTTGGTGTTGGATTTGGCTTGTTCGATACGTTTATTGCAAGTGTCTTTTTTAGCCTGGAATATGGCTTCCTTGTAGTTAAGGGTGGCCAGGAGGAGACACGATTTGTTGGCTGCGGACTGGTTGCTTTTCCAATGTGATTCCGCAATTCGTTTTTCTTTGCGCAGGGTTCTGAGCTGGGGTGTGAACCAAGAGTTCAGGTGGGCCCGAGGTTTGGGTTTTCTCAATTTGGATGGGGTGATGATATCTGAGGCTTTTTGCATAGCGAGGTTAAAGGTGTCAACCATAGCCGTGGGGTCGGAGCATGAGCGAACCTGTTCATTGAGAGCCGGGAGTAGGAGGGGGAGGAGTCTGTCGCAAGTGATGTCACGTTTATTGTGGGTGGCAGTAGCCGGTGCAATGGTAGGAGAGAGGCTGGTAGGTATGGACTGAATGTTAAACGTAATTAAGTTGTGGTCAGTCCATGCATACTGTTGGTTAGAGAGGATATGGATATGACAATTGTGGGAGGCTAGCCAGTCGAGGGTTCTGCCCTTAACGTTGGTAGGTTGGTTGATAAGCTGTATGAATCCTGCATTCTTAAGCATATTATCAATAGTCATGGCAGCAGTATCATTGGGATCAGTGAGGCCCAGGTTAAAGTCCCCTAATATCGAGACTTGGGATTTGGTTTTGGTGTTATGAGTGATGATGTTGGAGAGGTCCTCCGCGAAGGTGGATAGTGGCCCAGGTGGCCGGTAAAGTAGATGGAAGGTGATAGAGTGGTTAGGAGTGATGGCTAGTTTGGCTGTCAGTGCTTCCATAGAGGAAAAGTGATGCACAGAGGAGAGGTGGAAGTTTAGAGCATTTTTATGGATGATGGCAATGCGACCACCTATGGACTGGTTAGAGTTACAATCGTGTCTCATAATGTTGTAACCTGGAGGGATGGCAAGGGAGAGTAGTGTGCCAGAGGCTGCATGAAGCCAAGTTTCGGTGATAGCCATAAAGTCGAGGTCGAGGGTAAGAATAAGGTCAGCCACTTCTAGAGCATGAGCCGTGAGTGATCTGACATTGATTAATGCACCCTTAATATTGCTAGTGTTAGGGAGGTTGGGGTGAGGTGATGATGGGTTTTTCAAGTGTGTGGGTGCGGTGGAGGTCAGAGGCTGTTTGTTAGGATGCACAGAGTGATGGGAGGCGTGCGTGAGTCGCGAGCCAAGTCTGGCATTTCTCAAGGAGATGGAACATGGTGTTTTTGGTGAAGGTCTGGAAGCAAAGTGTTGGAGCCATAAGGCTGGGTTGTTGAGATAAGGGTTGATGTGGTGAGCAGTGGACGGCATAGTCATGGTGTTGTGAAGATTGGGGTAGTGGAGGGAGGCGGTGGTGTAATTGGGTACTGTCCCACCGGTGTGCCGTGTGAGGTAGAGTAGGGTGGGCAGAATTCTTGCAAATAAAGTAGTGAGGGTGGAGGGCATGTTGGCCTAATACAGTCTAAAAGCAGATGCCTACCAGATCTACAAAAAGGGTGGTGGAGGTAGAGGTGCTGTTGAAGGCAATTGCACACAATGTTAAACAATAATAACAATGACCACCGTAGATGCAGTGGCGTGCGCAGAAAGTAAGGCAGCAGTAACCGCGGTAGCACTGTATTAAGGTACAGATACTTAGATACCTAGATACCTAGATTCGATTTTAGCAGAGGGAGCCAAAAAGGCAGTCGATTAAGATGCAGAAAGGCACAAGTTCAAATATATAATCCAAACATACCTAGATTCGATTTTAGCAGCGGGAGCCAAAAAGGCAGTCGATTAAAATGCAGAAAGGCACAAGGTCAAATGCATTAGTAACGAACACATAAATGTGATTTGTATATGAGGAGAGTGGATAGTAGAGATGTCTACCAGAATGTAGAGCACATAGGTCCGACTAAAGGTGGCGCACTGTTGCGAATGTTTTAAGCAACCTTAACGTCCAATGCAGTGGCTGGGACACATAGCAGATGCCGGTAAGGTAATAAAGGGAGCAGATTGAGTGGACAAGGTATGGGGCGCATGTGGAGTAGGTAAGACAAATATGGATTACTCACAACCTCATAAGAAACGAGCAGGGGTTATGGCCCTGGGCTCTGGTCAGCTCAGGACAGTCTCTGGACAGTTGTTGGCCTTGCCCTCAGGGCCTTTCCCGGAAGAGCCCGCTTGCGCCTCTCGGCGACTGATGGGTGGAGAAGTAGGGTGGGAGAGCCAATCATCAGTCTTCTCAGGTCAGGTGAAGGAAGCACAGAGGAGGGGAGGCTTCAGAAGGCACGGGCGGCCATCTTGGAATGGATTCAGCCTCGTGTGCTGTAATGGTGGTCGAGTGGTTGAGGCTCAGTCAGAAGGACAGCCACAACTTTACAAAATTTGCAATGTGCAGCAAACGCAAGCGTTTGAATTGTAGTGCACAAACAAACCAAGAATCGATTTTAAATGGTTACCACGCCTAAAGCGCTAAGAATAACCCAGGGAATCACAATTGCTAGGGCTAGGTGACATACCTTGGTGCAGTCCAGCACAAGGTGCAGCAGCAATGGGTCACTGCTCCAGCAGTGGCTAGGAGCTCCTGCTCCAGCACAGACGATTTTCGAGTTTTTACCGGCAAGGCTACCACCAAACCTGTAATGAGGCCCAAGGTTTCCTTACCTAAAGTAGGGTAATCAGACACACTGATCTTAGTAAAAGCGGGCATCCACCACGATTGACGGTCTGCTACATTGCTTTCTGAGGCCAGGGTGGTCTATTACAGTGGTCAGCCTTGATCTCCAATGGAGCTAATTGCTTGGTAGGTGCATTATGAGCAAAGTTACTAGGATGGTCTTTAGAGTACTCTATAGCTGACTAAGTTGAAATGTTGCATAATACCTCTGCAATTTCCTCCTGCGTCGGTACGCTTAATTCAGAACCCTTGCTCCTAGCGTTGTTGTCATTAATTTGAAAGACCCCCCCGGGAGGTATGTTGGGTCTTCGTAACCCTGGCCACCAACACCTTTTTCTGTTGTTCTTTTTTTTTCCCTCAGCGTTCGCGGCTTCTGCCACGGGTTGCCTAATATTACGGAAAAAACATTCTAGAGTCAGGATTATTGGTATATTTTTAGATTGTTTAGCTTTTGTAGCTTTCGTAGCTGTCGTTTTTTGCACCACCCTCTTATCATCCCATATTCTATTTACGTGTACCTACTGCTTGCACCGTACTTCTTCCTCCCATCTCAATCTCCTTCCATCAGCAAGATGTGCCCTGTGCATCCCTGTAGGTAATATCAGGGAATGCGGCATAGAATGGTGCTGAATACTGGGTTCCTGATACTTAAATAGAGCTGCATGCTTGTTAGATGCTACAATATATTCCTCCAAGAATAATTTTTGAATTCATTGTGGCCAAGGACTTTTGACCATTTAAATTGGTATTAAAATGTTCATATAATCTGACCCACAAATTTAGAACGAAGTTTAAGGCCGATATCGTTGTTGCGCCAAGAGGCGACATGGCACTAGTTCCCGCCCTAAGTTGTGGAGAAAAAAGAGAGGGAGTAGAAGCAAACTAAGAATGACGATTGTCCACCTGTATTTCATAAAGTAATTCAGGGGAGTGAATTACTCCACCCTGTTGGGGGTATTGCCAAATTATTTTCCTCCAAGGCTTCCAGGTTAGCCTGTTGCATCCGGGAGATCTGTTTTGCCCGGCGGTTCCATCTTCGGTGGCTGCACTGGGTAACGTGCGGACAAATAGTACTCTAATTAGGGAAGAAAGTGGTGACCACTTCTGTCTCGGTCGAAGAGGAAGCTTTGCTGGGGTTCACTCTTCGTACTTGCGCAACCTATGCTTCTTTCTTGAGTAGCTTAGGCGTGGATGCTTGCTTCAAGCTTGGCTCCAGGAGCAGTTTTATTTGTTGGTCATTACGGGGAGTGCAGGAGACTTTGCATACGCAGAGGGCACCCTAGCGGGAAAGAGGCACACACTCACCTGTGTTCGTTCAGGTTGAAAGCTCTCTTCTCCTGGAGCCAAAGGCCACGGCCTTCCGCAGCAGATTGCAGAAGACTGCACTCACACTTCGCGCTGCGTGGGGTTTTTGTAGGTATGTGTTGCTGTAATGAGTCACCCAAGCAACAAGCTCAAGGGGAGAAACGATCTGTGTGGTCACTGGAGAAGGCTGCACTCATGCTCCGCACTCCTGTCAATGCTTTCTCTGTTTAGACAACTGTGCACTTCAGATACTTCAGAATTAACACTTTTAAAGATTCCTACACTCAGAAAATAATGCACTTCCTGACTTTGTATTCAAACTCAATTTAGCCTTCTCTCTTTTTGCAGTTCACTGATTTGACCTGGATTTCCAAGATTAATAATCTGTAAAGCCTCCTTGGTGGGCCCTCAGACTGCAGCCCCCCAAACAAATAATTCTTTATCTTCACACAATAGATCATGATTTGTCCTGGTTTCATCTGAGGGTTTCAACAATTCAAGTGTTTCTTTCTATGAGCTTGTCTCAAAAAATTTCAGTGACTTGGCCTGATCTCTGCATTGCAGTGATTCAAGTATCTCTTAGCGGGATCCTGGACAGCAAGTCCCAAAATGCACTTCTCTTCACATAGTGGCGTATGGTTTTGGGATGGGCTACCCAGCATTTTAATTATTCAAGTCTATCTCTCTCTCTATCTGTGTATTTTTTCCGAATGAAACTAGAAAGTGGCCTGAGATCTCTCAGCATTACAACAGTTTGAGACTATATTAGCAGAAGTTTGGACTGCAGGTCCCAATGCGCATCAGTCTGTTACGCTCACCTGGTTCCCACGGGGGCGTTGACCGGAACTGGGCCGCTGTTGTTTCCACCAGCGTGACGTGTAGCGCCGAGATGACTGACTGGACTGGCCCGCTCAGCCTAGTGTGTCTGGCTCGCAAGAATATTCTTCTGCAAAGGAGAAGAGGAATTAACCACCCGTGGATTTGAGTGTCAACCCACCTTCCCCACTCCCGTTGTCTTCCCACAGATCACTCTTGATGTCCCCTCCTTAGTCTCACCTGATGGTTTGGAAGGATGAGCTCTACATCCTGCGTCGACCGCAGGGGCGCGTTGATGACCAGTTACTTCACTGGCGTAGAGGAATTGGTGAGTTCCAGTATTGACTCTAAAGTCCAATTGTTCATAAGAGTTCAAATGTCTGATCTTCACTCTGTCCGATTCCTTGCAGGTTGCCGATTAATTCACTCGAAGATTTCCAAATGGCACTTGGTAAGATTCAGGTAAGTCTATTGTGGTTTTCCCCTTAGGGGCTGGGGTACGGCGATGAAGCAGAGTTGACTGCGCCGACCCGAGATGAGGTGAGTACCTCCCGTATTAAATCAGGTAAGTCCTTGGGGGTAGCTTGTATAGCCTTAGAGAGTCCCCTTGCTCACCTTGCTGTCTTTGTCTCCTTAGGTGTCGGAGGGCGGCTGCGAGATGGAGAGAGCGTGATGGAATGCTGAAGTACCGCCAAGCAGGTGAGTTCAGCGCGGCGCCGTAGGAATGCGAAGCGATGCTTCAAAGACTTCTGTCTTTCAGTTCCATGGCGAAATGGATCAGGATTCAGGTAAGGATTAAAGTTAAAACTCCTGTTCTAACCTTTATCCTTCTTTTCTTCTTGTTTCAGGAGTCCCAGGACTGAAGCGGGTGTGGCTGAAGACTGGAGCTGCTGAAAACACGGTGAGCGTTACGCTGCAGCAAGCAGAATAACGCGAAGCACGTGTGGCTGTCCGGGCGTGGTTTAAATAGCCTTGGAAGAAGATCCAGGTAAGTATTCTTCCACAGCCCCACCCAAGTAACAAAATAGTCCCTTCAGTAAAATAGTTCCTCCTAAGCCTCATTTGGCTCGAGTCTTCATGCAGCATGGTCTGCCCCAGGTGAGTATGCAGCATGGTCTGCTTCAGGTAAGTTACCAATAATGAGCCTGGCGCCCATGGCGCCAGGACTGACTTTATCTTTATGAGCCTGGCGTCATAGGCGCCAGGACTGCACCCAAACAGCCCCTAACTGGGGCTTTTGGGCATGCTCCAAGTGGCATGTTGCCTGCTTCCGGGGCTGCTGGGCCTGGTCTGGTCTTCCGGGGGCAGGCATCATGACAGTCTTTCTTTTCACACAATGGGCCTCATTACGACCCAGGCAGAAACTTACCGACTCCGCCATGGAGAAAGGGGGAATTACCACCCCATTACAAGGTTGGAGGGGCGGTAATTCCCCCTTCCTCCATGGCCCTTCCCCATTCCCATTTTTGCCCCATAGGGCTCAATGGGAATGGGGAAGGCGCCAAGTACGGTACCGCAAATTGCGGTACCGTACTTAGCGCCAAGATCCCTTTGCGGGTCCCTACTTTAACGGCTGGTGTAGACCAGCCGTTAAGGTCGGGTCCCGCAACGGGACCTCGTAATCAGGCGCTAATGGGTTAACGGCGCCGCAGCCTTTTACGGCGCCGTTAGCCCATTAGCGCCAGGGTCGTAATGAGGCCCAATGACTTAAAACAAGGTTTGGGCTTTCCTAGCATTTCACTGGTTCAAGTCTTTTTGGCATGGGTATTGACTACAGCCCCCAACATTTATCTGTATCTATCTCTCTCATATCGTTCTGTCTACTTACATCTGTCATGGATTTAAGGTATCTTCCTTTATCTCAAGATCCCGATATCTTTGTTGGCTATATGGGAGTTAAACTGTATGATAACTTTAAACTTCCTGTGTCTATGGCTGGTATGGTTTCTGACCCTCTGTATTCACTGTCCTCGCATGGAAAGAAAGAACAGAGGATAGTCCCACCCCTTAACATTGGGAGAGATAAATAGCCAATCAGATCTGAAGAGACAGGGAAGAGAAGCCCCAGGAGCTGCAGAAGCACAGAGACAACCTTCTGGGAGGTATGGCAGGAAAGAGGGCGCGTACGTCAGGCGTGGCGGGCCCAGCTGCGGCGAGTTCACATAATGCTCATAGCCCCTGCCGGGACACGAACTGGAAGCACCCGGCCCAGGAGAGTGTTGAGAAGTGGCAGCCACCCAAGAAGTGGATCACTGGCATGCCGAGGAGCAGACGGTGGAAGCCAGGAGGAAGAAGTGCCAATTTCTGCCTGAAACGGAACACTGTGGGGAAGATGCAGAAGTGGTTCTGCATCGGCTGAACTCACCAACTCTCCCAAGGAGCACCTCCAGGAGACCAGAGTTGCAGTGGCTCAGGGGAACTGGGATGAGGGCAGCGAGGCCCAGCAAAACCCCCAAGGTGCGGTGAGATAAGCAAGACCCCAAGGCAGGATGAATAAGACCCCAAGGCGGGTTAAAAGAAAGGAGGCCCCATAGTGTGAGCAAAACCAGACACCAAGGCGGGATGAGAGAAACAAGGCCCCAAGAGAGGGTGAGAGAAGCCTTACCCCAAGGCGGGGTGAGAGAAATCAGACCCAAGGTGGAGTCAGGGAGACACAAGACACCAAAGCGGGGTGAGAGGAACAAGACTCCAAGGCAGGGTGAGAGGAGTTTTCTTGATAGGGACCTCAATGACAACATTCAGAGTGGGAACAGGAGCCAGGGTTCCGTAAGTGAGAAAGAGGACAATAGACATTTTGTGTACTTGTTTGGATTGCACCCTGGGGCGAGGAGCCCCTATCGATTAAAAACGCACCAGGGTGGGAGGTCAGAAATCAGCCACCATTCTTTTTCTTGGGCCAGGGCCCTACATGTACCTACACGTTAAACCTATGCGTTTCATTTGGAGTGGTAGGAACAGAATTCAGGTTGGTATAGGATTCTGGACAGAAGACTTTCCTTGTTTTGCAAGACATCCTGACGAGCACCCTTTTATGCTTTTCTTTATAGAGTAGGGCAGATAATATAAGGCTTAGGGACAGCTTTGGCCTTGTGATTGATAAATTAAAGTTACTCACCGATGTGGCTAGAATACTCGCAGTCCTTAGTCCCCTTTCCTCCATTCTTGTGGGTGTCCCCCAACAAAAGGATGGTACCGGAACCTTTGGCATTGAAAAGTGGTGCCTCCTCTTTAAATTTAGTCTATCACAGGGGCGCCTGGCACGAGGCCTGGGGACGCTCTCCAGTGCCTCACCTGAGTCCCCTTTTAACACATCAGACGCTTTAAAATTACTTAATATTTTAGCCCCTGGCATACAAGCGGCGGAAGGTGGTTGGGACGTATGGAGGAAAGGGGACTAAGGACTAGGAGTACTCTAGCCACTAAAGTGAGTAGCTTTAATTACTCATACATATCGTCCCCTTTCCTTTCATCTTTGTGAGTAATTCCACCGAAAAAGGCATAATGTGGAGTCGTGACAATCTGCCTCATATCTAGGATGATGCAAAAAAGATTCTTTAGAACCGCTTGACCGAACTCTGCATCCTGCCTGGAGCTGGTATCCAGGGAATAGTGCTTACAGAATGCTGACAGAGTGGTCTAAGTAGCCACCCTGCTGATGACATCCCAAGAAGCATGTCTCTGAAACGTGATGGCCGTGGCCTTAGCTCTGACCACATGGGCATGAATCCCCTCAGGAACTGATTTACCCATGGTTGTATACGCCTCTGAGATGGCCTGGACCATCCAACGGGTAATAGAAGCATTGGAAGCTTGGACGTACCCCCAAACATGATGAATAAGGCCTCAGACTTCCTGAAAGATTTTTTCTGAGAGAGGTAGAACTTGAGGACCCTCTTCAGGTCCAAGGAATGCAAAGCTCTTTCAGCATCCGACTGCTGGTTCGAGAAGAACACTGGCAGGCAGATCTCCTAATTCAAATGGAAAGGAGTAACCTTCTTGGGCAGAAAATGTGGATGGGTGCGCAAGATGACCTTGTCATTATGAAACGCGGTGAAGGGCTCGCATTATGACAAAGCTTGCAGCTCGCTGACCCCAGGAGCCGAAGTGAGCGCCACCAGAAATACAGTCTTCAGTGTAACCAGCTTGATGTCCACCATGGCCATTGGCTCAAAAGGCTTGTGCTGCAAGGCCGGCAGAACCACGAGGCCTGTGTACCGGAGGAAAGAGACTGGACAACCCCTTTAGGTGGGCCTTAACCACTGGGTTGGCTGCTAAGAAAAGGTGTTCCGGGGAGATCTTGTAGGCCCCAATAGCTGCCAGATAGGTGTAGCAGGTATAGACCTGTATGTCCGAATGGGCCAAATGCGTAAAAAAATGCCAGCACGTCCTCCAGGGAGCAGGTGAGAAGGTCAAGCCTCGTCATGAGCACAGTGGCTGGCAAAACCTGGTCCACTTATTCTTGAACTAAGTCGCGTAGAAGGCCTCCGGCCTCCTGAATGATCTCCCAGTTATCCTCAGAGAACTGAGCTTGGTGAAGTCTCAGCTGCTCAGGAACCAGGCCACGAGGGCCATCCTGGCCAGATTCGGGTGTTCCACTGCCCTGCCCTGCTGTGTTAGGAAGCCCCTGTTGGGAATTGGAAGGTGGACCGGACCATGAGAGCACAACTGTACCAGATCTAAAAACCAGACCCTTGACGGCCATTGAGGGGCGATCAGGATGATGCTGCAGCCCACCGACCTCCAGAACTTGCAAGCGTTCCGCTGGAGCAATGGTGGAGGAGGAAACGCATAGAACCTGCGGCCTTACCAGCAGATCTGGAACACATCCCCAAAGTCTCTGCCCGCCCAAGAGTCGAACGAGGGGCACTTAGAATTCAGAGGAGATGCAAATAAAGGCAGATCCTGAAACCCCCATCTCTGGAACGGGTTCAACAAGGAGTTGATGTGCAACTCACACTCATAGGTATTGAACCCCAAGCGGCTGAGCTGGTCCGCTTCCGCATTGCTGGTCCACTTCCGCATTGCTGCCCCACCTCCACCCCTGGAAGTGGGACCGCTGAATTCAAAATCCCTTCGGAAAGGGCCCATTCTCAGATCGCCACTGCCACTGCCTCCATACGCAGGAGTGGAGAACGGTGCCTCCCTGCCTGTTCAGGTAAAACATTGGGGTGGAGTCGTCCTTCCTAACTAGAACCGCTGTGTCCCTGATGAGCCACAGAAAGGCCACGAGTACCAGGCCCAGCACTCTTTCAAGCAGATTGATCTGCAGAAGGAACTCCGCCCTGGACCATCCGCCATGAAAGGAGTAGCCCTCCAGAGTAGCCGCGCACCACAAAAGCGAGCAATCCGTCTTGACCACTGGAGTCGGCTCTGGTCGAGTAAAGGGGACGCCCACTGCGACATTGCCATCCAGCCACCAGCGAAGAACCAGGAAGAGTAGTGGGGGTGGTGGGGATTGGGATCCTGCCCGACTTGCGACCGAGTCTCCTGGTCCCAATTGGTCGCCAGGTGAAGCTGGAGGCGCCTCATCTTGAGGCAGGCGTGCTGAACCGTGAGCATGCATGAAGCTATCAGTCCCAGAAGGTGCTGGAACCACCATGCTAAGGTTGACGAGTTGGACAGAAAGTGCCCCATCGCCATGTGGAGGGAGAGGAGCATCTTGGGTGTGTGGAACACACGCTGCACCGCTGTGTCCCAGAACACTCCAAGGAACACCACCTCCTTCACCAGTTGAAGTAAAAGCCCAGCTGGTGAAGAATATCTGTCAGCCGTTGACAGGAGTGTACTGACCCCTCGGGAGAGCTGGCCCTGACCAGCCAGTCGTCCAGATAAGGATACAAGTGACGGCCCTCCAGGCGGAGAACACCAGCCACCGCATTCATCAGCTTTGTGAACACACGAGGGGTCGAGATGAAGCCGAAAGGCAGTGCCTTGTACTGGAAGTGGTACCCCATAATTACTGATGCGGCTGGTAGATGGGAACATGAAGGTAGGCATCCTTGAGGAGATCTAGGGAACACATCCAGTCCCCTGTACACAGAAATTCCACTATGTGTGCGTAAGTAATCATCTTGAATCGTTTGAGCGGTAATTACTCTCTGGTTGTTCTTGGGCACCGCAAAAAACCTGGAGTAGAAACCGGAGCCCCTTGTCTGACTGAGGAACTGGTTTGATTGCCTGTATCTCCAAAAGATAAAGGATCTCCCGTTACAGAGCCGGGGACCCAATCTGACGAAGAGGAGGAGAGGAAGGAAGAGGAAGACAGAAGCCTGTAGAAACTATAGAAAGGATCAAGGACTCTTGAAATAACGCTTCCTGCTATCCTGGAAAAGAGCCAGTCGGCCCCCTACAGGTGAGTTGTGTTCCCAAACCATGAAGTCACTGCATCTTGGCGTCAGAAGAGGCAGCGGAAAAAAACGTGCGCATTCCTCTGCTGTTTTCTCCTGTGGTAATGGGTGACCTGTCAGGCCTCCGTGCACCGCTGTCTCGAAACCCCTTGAAGCCAGTGAAAGCGCAGGGTTTGAAGTCGGTCCTTCCCTTAGATTGCGGGAAGTATTTCTGTGCTGGCTTAGTAAAGATGGCCAATGACTTGACGGTTTGTGTAGAGGCCTGCTTTGTCAACTCGTCATCGGTGGATGAATGAAAAATGTCCAGGCCCTCGACCCAGGAACCGCTCTTGCACATCAGATGAGAATTTAGTGGCATGCATCCATGCCATCCGTCTCATCTCGACCCTCAGGCACAGTCTGTGCTAGCTGTGTCGATGTGGGAGAAGGAGTACTCCATGAGGTCCTGCACAATCGCCCGTTGTCGGCCAGGCCTGACTTGAATGTGGCTTGCCTTCCAGAGGGAGGTTAGGCAGAAACTCCAGAGCTCTCGCCACAGCTTCTGGTAAGCCACGACTAATAGGGCGCCGGCATTAGCCGCAAATGCAGCCCTGAGATGGCATAGTATTGTTTGCCACAAGATTCAAGGACCTTAATCTCTTTTGGACAGACAGTTGGAGGTGGCTCCCGCTGGGGAAGACAACGAAGACGAAGGTTTAGAATACAGTGAGGACACAGCCACCACTGAAGAGTGAGGCTGAGGGTGGGAGGCCAGCAGGACCAGTTCCCCCATCCGTAAGCCTGAATCTGTATAATTTCTTGTTCATCTGGGCGTTGGCCCTAGGCTTCTCCCAGACCCTTCTCGATAACTGCAGGACAACTGCAGGCAGCTAGTGGTGCGTGTGCCCAAAACCTCTGTTAGTACTCCTGACTCCTGGGGGAATTCCTCTGGCTGCAAGGCCCTGAAGGCGGTCATGAAAGGCCTTTTCAGATGCTGAGGCGTCCCCCTTTTTTCCAGACTGAGGGGAGTCCGGGCCCTTGGACACAGGTGCCGGCGGAGTCCCCCCTTAATCCGGACCTGAAGATAGATCCAATGGTTGCTGAGGGTGAGGCGTTGCTGGTACAGGAGGATAAGGAGGGGTCTGGATAACTTGTCAGGCCTGGACCAGAGGAGGAACCGACGATGGCCTACAGGTGGGGGCCTACGAGGCACGGCCTGCCGGGTCACCTCCTTCGATGGATAGATATATGCCTGAGGAGACCAAACATCTGTACCATAAAGTCTGCCACCGCTTCCAGAGGGAAGGGGACTGGAACCTTCTTACATGGCCCACTCAACGGGCGAGAGCACGGGAAGGCCCTGATCCGAATCCAGTGGATCACCCTGAATAGCCCCTCAGCTTGGGAGCTGGTAGCCTTGGCAGCCTCGGGCCTACCAGAACTTGAATCCGAGGTACACTTGCCTGTGGAAGCCCTTGGGAAGGAGTCTCCACGTTGAGGAGCTGTACTAAACAAAGGGCCTACCTTGTCTGGACGTGGGGTCCTGGAGACAAACTCTTTAAGAAGACCTGGAGGGGAAGAGTGGCAACCCATTCTTCAATGACAGGGGACCGGGAGCGATGCATGCCGCGCACGGGTCCCGGCGGTGGTTGGGCCCCAGGCACTCAAGACAGAGCACATGATTGCCAGAGGCTGGGAACGAGCGGTTGTAGTACGCACATCTCATGAATCCTACTGCAGCCGACATGCGCCAGGGGAGGCGAGGCACTGATAGGGTGGCCGAAAAGTCTTTGTGCCTACCTGCAAGGTCCGACACCGTCCGTGTGGAAAAAGGGACTGGGGCGAGGTGCCGGAGGGCGAGGCTTTTGTGGGCGTTCCAACGCCCAGGGCTGCGCCCCTGCATGCTGGACTAAAGTTAAAGGGGAAGCTCAATTTCTTGCTGCCAAAGGTTCCAGTACCGTCCCCATGTTGGGTGACGCCCACAAGGATTCAGGAAAAGGGTTGTGACGCATGAGTATAAAGAAAGATTCAACCAAAATGCCACCCTCAATGTCTCCTGATCTACCACAATTTCCATTACTCTAAAACCTCAGTACAAACTATGGAGGTCTCTTTGTATTTGCTGGTGGGGGTGAAGGCAGTTCTAAAACAAGGGTTAAAACGCCTGCTTCTGCATGTCCTACCTCATCAATGATGCTCTCATTTTCTCTGTATATTTCAGCCATACAACAAAGCACTGGATAAATGGTGATGACAACTTTTTGCAGGCTAAATTAGTTCATTGGCCATACTATAAAAAGGACTGTAGGCAGTCATTGGTGATGTGTGGACTTTTGTTCTGGGAGTTGTGACAGTCACATTGGACCAACCAGATGCGTTGGTCCTGGAGGTGGTCTCCGGGGATTTCCTTGCAAATCTTTCCACATTCCCCTTGGTTCCAACAGATGGCAGGGGAATTCCTTCTCCACCACTTCAAGATCCGACAAAGATCTGCCCATTGCCCTCAATGGACCGCCTGTTTCTGGTTTCAAAGTACAGGGGGAATTCTGGAGTTGGGGTACTCCTAGGCAAGATCCCAAGATGTTAGATTCCACATTGCAACAAGCGCCAATCAAAGCTGAAGCATTTCTCATAATGCCTGATTACCTAATACCAAAAACCTGGAGCAGATCCACAATTTACCAAACTGGATTATGAGAGGGAAAAAAGTACAAGGGGAGTCTTAACCATCAGAGGAGGCCCCTTACCTCATTGGGGATGTAGTTGAAGGAGATCATCACAACCTCTCCTCACAGAAGGACATGTCTTCCACATGTGTTCAGCTAGAACAGAGTGATGGTAGGATTCCTCCTCTTTGTCTAGCAGAAGGATTTTCCCCCTCAAAAAACTCTACCTTTCCCTCAAAACAGATTGGGTGCCCCAATTCAAAGCTCCCCAGAGAAAGGGAAATGAGCAGCCCAACAAGCCCAAGGTTCAAAACACCTTATCTGTAGAAAAGGTAGCAAATGGGGGTGAGATGAGGATACCTGTCTAACTAAACCTATTTCCAAGCCGCCTTGCATGGTTTTAAAATGACTGACAGCCTTTTTGAGACCCTCCCCCATGAGCCCTGAGGGACCAACCCTAACGTGACATCATATTGATACAGGGCACCATCCGGGAGCAGGTACCGGGACTCAGTACTACATGACAGCTCTGAATCCTACAGATGCAGCTGGAGTACAGACAAGCCTGACAGAGCTGTGCAAAGAAAATAAAGACAGAGTGGGAAGGAAAGATTCCAAGGGAGAGGTTGGTGCTGAAATAAGGAAAGATCAAGATGGAAGACAAACAAAATATTACAAGAGAGCTAGGTGCTGGAGGAGCGAAAAATCAAGGTGGAGAAGCAAAGAAAGCAGGCAAGGTAAACATTGGTTTTGGGAACCCAAAGAGGAAGGAGACAGAGTAAGGAGACGGGGAGAACACTTACGAGGGAGAGGCTCGGCATGGAAGAGAGACAGAGGAGGATACATCAAATAGAAGGATGTTGGAGTGAAGTAGAGAGAGGAAGGAGGACAGAAAGGGGATAAATAAGGAAGAGGGTCAGAAAGGTGGAAGAGGAAGTGGACAGAGGTCTAGAGGTAAGAGCAAGCATATGCCACAGCGAACAGGCTCAAAGGCTAGAGGAGGTGCTGAAAAGCAGGCAGTGAAATCTTTGAGGCCTGAACAGTGGTACAACCAAGATACAAGAGCTAGAGAGGTGGAGAGCCTTGTTGACATGGATCCAGAGACTGGTATGGCCAATGTTTAAAGACTGCAAGAGAAACAGAAAGCGAGAGGACAATATAGGCAAGTCGGAAGGCATAATCCACATTGTGCTGGGACTGGCAAACCCACTAAGAAACTAAAAAACAAACAATTGCTCTCAAGGCACTGGAGCCAGAAAGGCCAATTGAGAATCTGAGCCATGGGGACTTGTTGTAAAACCAAGAAGCTAAATCCTGTTGTGGGCTCTTGATTGCCCAAAGGATCAGAAGGGCAATCTGTTATCAAGTCCAACCTTGGGAAGCCACAGTTGAATGTCTGGCTTCCAACAATGTACTAGAATCCCACCTTAATGATTCTGACACATGGCTCACAACACCAGCTCCTACTTGTGCAAAACCACATAAGCAGTCTCTCCCTCCTGATCCATTACACTTATTGCTCCCCTCTCTCACTATTCCCAACACACCGGTGCTGCTCTAACATGTCCTGCCTCATTAAATTGGTTTGGCACCCACCTCATGTCCCAGTACACTTGCAGTATTCTCCCTCTTCTGCCTCATCACATCAGTTCTTCTCTCTTTCTCTCACCTGTTCCATTCACCTGTTCCATTATACTACATACCTCTAAACCTTTTGAGTCTCCAAGGCTAGTGAAGTCAATTGTTACTGGACACTGGGATCCCAATGAAGGCAGTAGAAAAGAAAAGTCATTGGCCTCCAAATGATGGTAATTTTAAATGTTTGACGTTGATTACAGCCCACTGTCTTCTGCCCCATCAGACTTGTTCTGTCCCTTCCTCTTGCTCTCTTACTGTACAGCTCCAGCATCTCTATGCTCTAGCTGGGGAATCAATGGAAGATGGTGTCTGTACCCCCATAAGAAGAACTATTTTGACACAGGTTTGTCAATGTGTCAGTCTGCTAGAGACTAAGGGCTTCATCACGAGTTGGGCTGTAGCCCTTAAATGCGGTGGTAACGGTATTACAGCCGCATTTAAGGGCTGGCTCTATCAAGAGTTGGGCGCTAAATGGGCTGTTTTACTTTCAGCCTTTCTCTCGAGGTGAAAATCCCCCGTTTTCGGCTGTATTACCGCCGGCTGTATTAGCCCGCATAATAAGCGCTGAAAATACCCCATTAAATCCAATGGACCCAATGGGGAATGGTGATTTACCGTTAACACCCAACTCGTGATCCGGCGGTAATACCGCCGGACCGGTCGGTGCTAGGGCTATTACAGTTGGGCGGTATTACAGCCGGGATACAGCCCAACTCGTGATGAGGCCCTAAGTGTCAATCTGTCTGAAATTCAAATGCAGTTTTCCAGTGACTTAATTTCAGATTTTCTTTCTAGTTAACAATGTTATTAATTTGTCCTCCTTTTTCTTTTTTGGAAAGAGATGGCAATCTTTCTTCCAACCTGCCCTCTTAGGGCCGTGGGTTCTGTCTGCCCTGTCATCCACCACACTTCGGGAGGATCCAGCATCTGAAGAGGGGTATTGTTCCTTGTGTAACCATAGGGCCAATCTTCTTTTTATGTTCTTGAGAGGGTTTGTGCTAAAAGTAGCAAACATCTCAGTCTTCCTGAATATGGTTAGGGTAAAGACGGTATATGCATTCAGCATGTTTATCCCGTCACACACATTTTCAATGCCACATGTTTGGCATGGTTTGAAAAGGGCTTTCTGTTTTTCTTCCATTCCCCTTAGAACTGTCACTTATCTGTTATAAGATGATGATAATGCTTGTGTTCAGAAAAAACGCAGGTACCTTCAAGTATTTTGAAAGATGTGAAGTTTCAGTCAGGAGAAATGGCATAGAGGACTTCCCAGCATGGTGTGCAGTTAGAATCTGAAGATGACCTCCTGGGTGGAGCTAGATACCTGACGTTCCATTGGCTAGGGCAGAATACACCCAAAAGGACAATGGTGGGCTACTAAAGTGAGCCTAAAAGCATTATTATAAGATTTGATACTAAGGATACTGAAGGATCCCAGCCTGTCGGCGGGGAATATTCAAAGCATGTGAATCCATGAAATATTCAATGCTGGAGAAGGTCCACCTGTTTTGTTGCAGCGTTCCCAGAGAGCCTGCCGTCGCTATGTCCGTCTTGAGAAGAGATTTGTACACGGCCTTGCCGAGAAGCTTATCCCCGTCGAAAGGCATGTCAACCACCTTGGTTTGGATGTCCTGCCTTAAGTTTGTGGCCCTAAGCCAGCCTTGACAGCGTAGGGCGGCCTCATTGCCCATCTGCCAGAAACCAGAGTCAGCAATGTCAAGGGCGACTGTGCTTGCATGGTCAGATGTCCCTTCCCCCTCCTGAATGATGGCCATGGCTTCCGCTTTCTTGTCCTCTGGCAGGAAATCAAGACTAGGTCCCAACTTGCACCAGAGTTCTGTCGTAGCGTGCAGGGATTGCTAGGGCGTTGGCGGCCTTGTCTGCAGATGCCAAAGTGGTGGTTATGTGCTTTCCAGCCGCATCAAGATTACCTCCCTCCAGGTCAGGAGGGTCTGCAAGAGGACGATGGATTAGATGACCTCTTCCTCACAGCAGCTGAGACTATTGAGTCCGGAGTTGGATGGCCTCCGAGGCATTTAGAGCTGTTCCGGGACCGTATATTTTTTCTCCAGCCTATACTTGTTAGTAGAGGCACGGAAAAGGGTTTTTGCAATACCTCCAGCCCGTCCTCTCAGATGTCATCCAGAAGCAGCACTGACACCACAGTCTTTCTGGAGGAGTCACGGCGCTCGAAAAGGAATGCCTCCTTCTTTTCCTCCGAAACCAGGTTGAAAAGCTTGGACGCACAGGAAATTACCGCCTGGAAAGATCCCACTTCATCCGGGGAGAGTTTCTAGATGGTAGCTCTACATCTGGCAGCTCACCGTCAGCAGGGACATAGTCCTCAAACTCATCCATACCCTGGGTACCATCTGTATCCGGGTTGGTTTCCGTATTAATGTCTGTTCCTGTCAGGATCAATTTCTCTAGAGGGCCATGGAACAGGAGGTGGCTGTGGGATTTCAGGCACTATAGGAGGTGGTGCCAGTTGGGGCCGAGACGGTCTAAGTAGACTGGCCACAGGAACTGGGCCCGGAATCACAGGAGGACCAAGAGCCACAGGCTGCAGGCGTTGATGAATCTCTGGGACCAGAGTGTGGAGAGTTCACAAAATGTCTGAAGAAACATCTCTTGGCAATGGATCTCTTGGAGCCTGAGGTGTCCAGATTGGTGCATGAGGCCAAGGGCTCGTAGGGCGAGCAGGCTGTATCGGTTGTGCAGACGGAGGAGCGGGCTGTAGTAGCAGGCCAACTGCACCCTGCATAGGGTGTGAGCCGACGCCTTCAAAAGTGTCTTGCGCTTCTTCGTCCTCTGGATGAACAGGATGGAAGCAGCATAGACAGGGGCTGGAGACACCACCCTGGGAGGCATCACAGGGGTGTGGCCGGTAGCTGAGGGGCCCTTGTGGACTTTGGGAGAAAAGAGATCTCTGCTGGAACCTGTCAGAAACGTGCCCAACACAGGCGCACCTGGAGAAGGTAGTGCAGACGGAACAGGCCCAGCCGGGACTAACAGAGGTAATGTTACCGTAGGGAGGGGCCTGCAGTAGTTGACGAGACTTCAGATGTGCCAAAAAAAAAACGGTTTAGTGATTTAAAATGATTTAGCTGATGGTCTTGTGGTCATCGACGATGACGTCTTTGGGGTCATCGACGACGAAGGAGTGGATGATCCCAAGCCATCCAAAGACAGGGTTCCCTCCATGGCCGATCCAGACGACAAATGCAGCGGCCGCAGTGCTCGTCAACAAGGAAGCCGGAGCGTATGACTTCGCCTATTTAGGTACCTTCTCCTTGGAAGTGTCCTTAAAGGATCTAGACCTCTTGCCAGAGGGAGTACGCTCGTTGGGTCTGCTAGCTCTGGCAGCCTCCGATGGCGATCCTTTCTCGGCTTAGTGGAGAAAGACTGGCAGATGGGGCATCCCTCCACATCATGGTCTGGGTGCAGGCAGTAAATATATTTTTAGTGGCAGTCTTCGATGAAAAACATTCTTCTGACGGCATCTGGTGCAGGCCTTGAAGAAGCTCTTCTTCTCAGCCTCCGACATGGCACGTGAACTGGGCCCAAAACTCAGCTTGCAGCCTCACACGACATAGCGTTATGTCGGAAGGTGGGATTGAGACCGGCAACAAATCCCTGCTGCCGACAAGTCACAACGGTGACGGGTTGAGAAAAAATTTAGATGAAAAAGAATAAAAAATAGGCCAATACTCGAGGAAGTTGAGGAGCACAACTCAAAGACTCCCAACACAAAAACATGCAGTTAAAATCTGAAGATGGCCACCAGGGATGGAGCTAAGGTGGACAAGTGTCATTGGTTGGGGTAGTATGACCCAACATGACAGCAATAGGCTATACAAGCAGCAATGCACTTTTTAGCTTAAAGCTAAACTGTTTATTCTAATGAGGATTCCCAGCCTGACGACAGGGAATATTCATAGCATGTGAATCCATGGAAGGCACCATGCTGGAGAATAAGAGTCTTCACCCAAATAGTGAGTTGACTTCTTTATTTTGTATATGCTGTATGCCCCACCAGCTCCTCTTGCTTCCCCTCTCTACAACCGCCTCCTCTTTCTCACCTGCACCTCCCTCTGTTCTACAATCTCCATTCCAGTTCTACATAAAGCAGAACGTTACACACCTCCCATCCTTCTGACCCAAATACATGACATGGCTCGAGCAATTTACAGACCCTATAACAAGTTTATACAACTTAATAACAATTCCATAAGTTTTAAAAACATATGTACAGACCCTTATAGCAAACATCAAAAACTTAATAACACTTCCGTACATTTTAGCAGATTCATAAATCATACATTCCCATTGGTAAATTCATTCCACATACTCCCTCAAGTAACTCGGTTTGTGAGATTCCCTCTTGGGACGATCATTCCATCTTTCATCCCTTTGTACCTCCTTTCGCAACACACCCTTTCCTGCACTACTCACTCCAGACTGCCTGCATACTCTATTCACATTCCAAACTCTGCCATCCTACGTTTTTACTGCTCCATACAAGCTCTCCATTACCTTGATCGGCTCAGACTAAACTAATCCTGCATTCCTCCTTCCAGGACAAAGTTGTATTTGCACCCAATCTCTTACACTGACAACCGTTTCCTTGGTAGCCTTTCTCAGGTCAAAATTAACCTTATTATTATTCTCTTGTGTCTTCTTAACCTTCTCCCTGACCTTATGAATATGAATCTTGCTCAACTTAGCCCTTCCTGACCACGGTGGACATAACCTAGTATTGGGCTTTCTCACTCTGAGCATCTCTCAATGGGAGATACAACTGTGGTAGACCGAGGCGTAAACCTATAAGCCACTACCATATCATCTGCTGTCTTTAATGACCCTGTTGAAACGTTTCACAACACACTTTGTTTACGGATGATAAACCGCACTGGTGCCATGCTCTAACGCTGCTCTCTTTCAAAAATGTATCCATCTGATCAGACACCAACTGCACCCCGTTGTCCTTAAATAGTATAGGGGGATATCCTGTCATCTTAAAAATGGTGTACAGACACAAATGATATGATTGGTACATACATTCTGTACCCAAGATGTCTCTACCCATCGAGACAACATGTCCACTAGCATTATACTTAATAGTTCCTTGGCTTCTCACAGGACCCACAATGTCCAGCCCCACATGTTCCCATGGCATGGATGGAACAGTCATTAATGCCATAGGCTTGGTTCTGCTGGTGCAACCCTTGGAAGAGTTCTCACACACATTACATTCTCATATCAATCTTTCCACTTGTACATCCATCCCCAGCCACAAATAGTCCTGCCTTATTAACTGTTTAGTCTTGGACATTCCCTGATGTCCTCCAAGGGCTACCATAAGAAACAGCTTATCACCTCTCAAAATCATGCATCCCTTCACATACAGTTCATCAGAAATTCATTTTCACAGCATGTGGTAATATCCCTTTCCATATCTGTTCAATTCTCAAACCACTTTGTATCTTCTCCTTTACATCCATCGTCACAGCATCTGCAATCATAGCATCTTTCCATTCCTCTTCTGATACCGCTTCTTGATCGACCTGTAGTAGTATCCAATCCTCCCTCCCACCATTCACATCCTGCTCCTCTCCCACATTGGTCAGACGTGAAAGACAATCAGCTGCCTTATTGCTAACACCCGGTGCATCCCAGGTATACTCCTGTAAACCCACAGCCCATTTCCTTATTGTGAAAGACACTTTGTCAAAACCCTTTGTAGTCATTAGCTCCCTCAACAGCTTGTGCTCAGAAGAAATTGTAACTCTTGTATCCCAAAAAAAGGGCCTGAACTTATCAATCGCCCATTTCACCGCCAACAACTCCTACCCTGTAGTAGTACTTTTCTGCATCCTTCAGCACTCTGGGACAAAGTCTACAGTATACTCTCTCCCATAACTTCTTTGAGACAGAACAGCTCCTACCCCATGATTGCTGGCATCAGTGGTCAATATGCTCCTTCTCATAGGATCGAAATGACTCAGGTTAGGCGCTCTGTTCAAAGCCAACATAACCTCCTGAAACTCTGATTCACATCCTGCATACCACTGGAACTTTAATCCCTTCTTCACCAATTTCCTTATGTTGTGAGTCTTGACAGCAAGATTCAGAATGAATTTAGAGTAGTATTGAACCATCTAAAGGAATGAAATAATCTGTTCTTTACTACTTGGACTGTGAAAACCAACGATATTATTAACCAGCTCTTTCTTTGGACGGATACCAAACTCTCACAACCTAAATATTTTATAACTCCTTTATGAAACATGAATGTTTCTTTGCTGAGTATCAACACAGCATTCTTCAAAATGTCTAGCACTCTATTCAACCTCTCATTTTCTTGCAGAGTCTTACCATTGTGACGAATCCAAGGATAATGTCCCTTTTTATTGGCAAACAAACACTACTCCAGTAGTTAAAACACAACATGACCAAAAGGTTTTTCCCACTTCCCCTACTCTAAACACTCATATACCAGTTGAAGGATGCAAAATAATCTGGTAGTAGGCCGATTTCAAGTTCAGCAAACTTGGGGCTTTAGCTCCACTTATGGTACCCAACATCTCAATAATGTTTAGTAATGGATGCCTCTGCCAGCCTTGCCTTGAATGAGGCCTGTTTGTGCACAGGGATGTCTGGTAGGAAGTCTGACATCTCCCTCCATAGCCTCTGGTTTGCAGCAGCTAACATGGCATCTGCATTCGCCTGTCGCAGGTGGAGAGCAACATCTGAAACAATCTTTTCCCCATATGCTTCTAGCACCTTTTCCTCCTTGCCCAACAAGGCTGAGGTCGATGTGGCAGTTTGGGGCTTCTCATACATGGACGCCGCTGCTATCACTGATGAATGTGGCTGCGGATGCACCGACAGGAGCAGGGTATCTGTCATGACCCTTGCCCCTGGCCCTCACTGGCAAGTCAGCCTTCCAGTTAGGGCCAGGTCAAAGGCCTTAAAACCTCATCCAAGACTCTCTTTGAGCCAGTCCTGGCACTTTTGGCGCCAGGCTCATAACCATCATGAAGACCAACATTAGAATGGGACTATTTACTTGGGACTATTTAACTTGGTGTGGGGGTTATAGGGGAGGGAGTTCAGCCAACATGGAGGCACACACACATAGCTCAGTTACAAGGAACTGAGCTATGCGGTCTAGTTTTTTGGGTGTGGCAGGGCTGGGACTACTTTACCTGGACTACTTTGGGTGTGGCAGGCCTGGGACTATTTTACCTGGACTATTTTACCTGAGACTATTTAAACCACACCCAAACAGCAGAACATGCTTTGCGTTATTCTGCTGTGGGCAGCGTAACGCTCACCGTGTCCAGTTCTTTGATGCCAGCTTACCTGAAACCAAGGACCTGCAGAGAGAGAAAGAACACCACGAAACTTACCTGGAACAGTATCCTGTCTTCAATCCATCGCTGACTTCAGTTCCACTCACCTGAAGATACGAACTCCATCATCCGGCACAGAATGCATCCTGGAATACTATAACCTGGAAAGAGGAGAAAGAAAGACAGCATTAGTAAGCGTTTACTCACGTTTCCTCCCGAATGAAGAAAGCCACACAATTCTTACCTTGGTAGTCATCTCCTGGTCAGTATCATTGCTGGAACTTTACAGCGCTCGGCGAGGAACATCGCAACCTGCAAGGAGAGAAAAGACACAGGTTAGCAATATAAAAGGCGAAACAGCGCCGCGCATCGTGCATTTTTTTTATATAAAAAGTTGTTTATTAGTTTGATAAACAAACTGTTACAACATGAACATCATCCTTGTTACAAAGTTTAAAAAAAGATTCTTCAACTCATATAAGTTACATTTAGTATCACAATACTTTCACAAGAAAACATTTTTTTTTTGCACATCTTAACTTGCTACAAAGTCTCTCCCGAAAAGTAACCAATAAAATTCAAGTTTCATGCATTTCCTGTAAAGAAGAAAAAGTCCAATGTTTTTGTACAAAGTGGCTAGAAAAGTCTTTTCGGTACAATGTTAAATTTCACATTACTTGACAATATACATAGATAAGAGAATAGCTCACCGGAACTGACTTATTTCACATTAGTTACATTCTTAGAGTCTAGTTCTTGATCAAGGATAACAAGTAATTTAGTAAGTGCCAGATTTGATTTAAGTGAATAACCCCACATGAACATCTTTCAGCACCATTCCCTAGAATTCTGTGTTATCCCAAGGAATTCAGTACCAATTATTAAGGCGTGCCATGCTTCAGAGTGATTACATTCCAATATTAAATGCTTTAAAGTTTTGTTCTGTGTTCTATCACCACAGAAACGACATAGCGGTTTACTGTTTAAACAACTGCCCTTGTTCCATGCAACTGTTTTCTCTAAAGTGTGTAGTTGGCTGAGCTTAAATCTCAAGTAACTTACTAGATGGGAATTTGAGCAAATATGCTCTTCGTGGAATCCTTACTCCCGCAAAATTAGCTGCTTCTGAGTAGTTTTTTAGTGTACATTTCATTCAGAGTTTTTGCCCAATCAGACTCGAAAAGTAGTTTTTTTACATGTGCATAAAGAAATTCAAAATCGATAGGTTTTAGTGCAATTTGATAGTGAACTGATTATGTGTTTGAAGAATGTTCCCACAGACAACGGACTCCCCTTTTTGAACATGATACAAAATTCTTCATAAAGTGAATTTGCTGGTGGGAACAACATTTTTGCCAGATTAGATAATTGTCTCCAATGATATCTGTCCGATAAGGCAGTTAAACCAAGCTCTTGTCTCAATACACAATTCGGAAGTGAGTTGGGCATTCTAAGAGTGGTTTTCCATAAGTGACCCTGAATCTGGTCAAGTATGGAATCAATGTCCACCAAACATAAGTCTAAGCCGTACAACAAAATGACTTCAACTTTTAGGAGATAAAATTCCAACAGCGGCCCCATTGAAAATTTGCAAAATTTAGCGTAGACTATCTTCATTTGAGAGCCTAATACAGCAGTCTTTGAATTTAGATTTGTTCTCCACATTTTTTTTTTAATTAGAATCAGTCACATCATAACCGAGATATTTCAGATTTGTGGCTACAGGCATTATGAGACTATTTATGGCCCATTGCACAGAGTATTTCTTCTTTTTCCAATTTTTAAAAATAAAAATATTTGATTTATTCACATTACATTGGAGATTGTGCTTAAATAGGTACTCTGAGAATATATCCAGTTTTTTCTAGAGACCATATGGAGTCTGATCAAAAATCAACACATCATCCGCAAATACCATCCATTTTAATTTCAGATGTCCAAGCTTAGAAGGATAACAAATTTCATCTTGCCAAATTTGCTCGATGTCACAGAGGTAGAGGTTAAACAAGGTTGCTGCCAAATTAGATCCCTGTTTAACCCCCACCTCAGTAGCAATCGGGTGTGTAGTTGCACCTGTGTTGCCAACTCGAACCATATAAGAGGTGCCATGATGTAATTTCGCAATCAGCGAGAGTAAATGAGTAGGAACACCTATACCCCCGAGTTTCTCCCATAAAATAGTTCGCACCACACAATCAAAGGCAGCCGAGAGATCAACCAATGCCATATACAAGGAACCTGCATTGGGCATTTTAGTTTGATGTAGAAGATGTGCTAAAACTGTTGCATTTAATGCAGTGCCCATTCGGGCTCGAAAGCCAATCTGATATCGCAAGAGAATAGCGTGTTTTTGTAAATAGGCATTTAACTGTTTAAGTAGTAGGATGGCAAATATTTTAGCCCCAGCATCGATAAGTGCAATGGGGCAAAAACTATTGGGATCATTCTTTGTCCCCTTTTTGTAAACGGGCACAATGATTGATCTCAACCATGAGCACGGCATTTTCGCAGACTCACAAATCTTGTCAAATTGAATTTTTAACAAAGGCCCCCACAGATCTGGGTTGTGTTTTAGTGCACATGCTGGAATACAATCATGTCCCGGAGCACTTCAGTTGTTTAATTTTCTAAATCCCCATACAATATCCTCTAATAACCAACCCTTAAAGCCTTCTAAATCCCCAGCCACAAATTTAGATACTTGGTTGTTGAATTTCACAGGAAGCGCAAATTTAGTCTTAAAATGCGTGGTCCAAACTTCTTCGGAAATGTTGTTCACACCTTGCTGTGGCATCATCCCCCCTTAGTAAGGCCCAAGTTGTTAGTCTGTCGTTACGACATAGACTAGTAATCAATGCCTGATTGGTAGTGTGATGAACATTAGTTCTATAATTCCTAATTCGATTACGGCATTTATTGAGAATCCTTTTTTTTAGATTTAGAAATTCCATGTCATTGAGAGACAGCTGTTTTAAGTGCCTAATCTCAGCATTTTTAGATTTCCTAAAGTTTCTGATCACATTGGTGGATACATGGGACTGATTATTCCATTTGTTGTTTTGTTTATAGGTACGTATCAAGACTGCCATTGAAGCCTTAATCATTTGAACAATTTCTATAGATGGTAGTAGATTAGTCATATCGACTGAACACAACCTTTCTCTTTCATTAAGACACTTTGCAATCAATGCATTAAATTTCGTGCATGTGGATGGATTCCACCTCAGGGATTCCCCTGGCCGATCACCTTCAGTCCATACATGCAAGGAATTGCTTTTCATAATCGGAATAAACATTTGAATTGATAGCTTTAATATACCATGATCACTATAGGCAGATGGAGTGATTTCAACTTCACTAGATAACAGGGATAATTCCTCAGACAATGCAATATAGTCAATACATGAAATCATATGATTACGTTTCCAGGTGTAACCACATGCCTGGGCATCAAATGGAGTCAGTACAATATTCCACTGGGTCAACAGATCGTATAATAATTCACCTCTCCTTGTTGCAGGGGATGATTTAAACTGACTGCCTAAGTTCACAACTGGTGTTATATACCTTGTGCAGTCTGAGTTAAAATCCCCTCCCAGAATTACTTTACATTGAGGGCGTATAGGAAATACCTCACAAAACAAAGTTTGCAACTTTTCTATTAAGGTGACCATAGACATCTGAAGAGCATTATAATATAGCAAAATGATTAAGAAGCTATCACAATCACCTATCCCTATCTTAATCAATATCGCCACAAACGATTGATTTTTTGTAACAATAACAGAGAACATTGAAGACTGTTGTTTATAAAAACCGCTACCCCCCGCCCCAGACGGCCTCCCTTTTAGCCCAAGTTTTGCCTCCATTTGGTAGGCAATAAAGCCTTTAAGCTGAATTTGTTTACTAGACATTGCTTCCTGGCATAGGATGATGTCGATGTCTAAATGGGACAAGAATCTAGTTGTCCAATTTAAAAGATTCTTGGTTCCACACAAATTCCAAGACATCACCCTAAGCCAACTTTTGCTACTATGAGGAAATTGATTTTTGTTCCTCCTTAGTGCTCAATACAACAGACAACCAATATCAGTCTTTAGTGTTGGAGGAGATGGCCGCTAGTTGGGCCATTACTGTAGCCTCTGAGGATTGCAGGGGGATACTCCCTAATTGTACTGAATTGACGGTCTGTGGTGGTGGGAGGGGAGTCTCGTTAAATTCCTTTGCTTCTTCGATTGAATGTAAGGAAAATACAGATGATCCTAGCATTTTCAGTTCTCTTTAATGTGCCCAGATTAATTTGCCAATTATTATTGATTGTACTTGCAATACCATCCTGTAGTTATTAATTGGTGGGAGGGTAATCCACACAATCTCACTGAAGTTCTGAGTGCAGGGATTTTCTGAAAAGCCTGTAACATAAAGGATCTATTTAGGCTCTTCCCTCCATTAATTTCAGGAACACTAATCCAACCTAAAATAGATGATATCTGTGGAGATCCAGCAGATTCGTCTTTGTTGGAGATTTTCATTTCATCAGTATGTTTTAATGTTTCAGCCTTATTGCCCGACAGTGGATAACCCTTAGATATCTGCAATTTATTTAAAGTATAAGGAAAGTCAGAATTAGTTTGAATTGTATTCTCTTTTCTATCAAGAGCCTCATTAACTTGATGATGCTGTTGATTAAGTAGAGGTTCCGACAGGCTTTCATGAGAGTTGGTAGGTAGAATGATGTGATCATCTCATTTTTCGGTGGGATGAATTAAGCCATCCTCACTCATACAACTCAATTCTTTCACACTTGACTTGCTCTGTACATTAGTTTTTTTGTTAAGAATAGGTTTGTAGAATGTAGATAGCAGGGTTTGCTGTGAGGTGGTCAATGAAGATGCAAATGCAGTATGTTTATCTAAGTTTATGAGGCTAGTTGACATTGGTTTCCGTTTGTTGCCCTTGGTTTTACCCACATGAGAGTGAATTTGTAAGGCTAATCTACTTTCCGGAGTAAGTTCCTCCACATCAATCCCCATATCAATATCAGGCAAGGTTAAGGGAATAGTTTGAGAACCATTCCTCGCTGGCACCTGACTGTTCGTGATTGCACCAACTTCGCTCTTGTCAGAAAGATCCAGCTTCACATTACATTTTTTGGGGTTTTTTTGGTTATTATCTGATTCGGCTTGTGCAGCCTTGCGTAGTTTGAGTCTGTTCCTTGCACGAGTAAATAACCTCTTTTCTTTACGTGAAGCAAAATGTTTCTTATGAGCAGGGATGACCGGCTCATCTGCCGGCAATTCAGCATCTGCCAAAAACTTGTTATTGGGAATTTCATCATCTAAAATGGCAGTTAATGCTGATGGACTATCGGGATGCTCAAATTATCCTCCTGAGCTAAGATGGCCTGTTGTGTAGTCAAAGAGTTTAGATCTCCTTCATTGGCTTGATTAAAAAAAATAAAAGCTGCTCGATTTTTTTCTGCACGATTAGCAACAATCTGACAGAGCTTGGCATATGTAAGAATTTGTATTGGCTCAGTAGGCTTTGGTGCACTGAGCGTTTGTGCAAAGGATTGTGAAAACTGGAATGTTTGTGGTCGTTCTACAGAGCTGCACGCTGGCTCGGTTAATATAATGGGTAATTCAGTTTGCGTAGCTATTGAGCGACCAACACTCTTAGCGGAAGAAGGAGAAATACAACCACCTTCCTTCCTATAATTCGCCACAAAAATGAATCCCTCCAGCTTATTCAGCTTAGAGAGCATCACTGATTGTACCGCCTTAATATCACGCAGATCATAATGGGTGTAATCATGTCCACGATCCAGCAAATTAAGTATTCTCGATATTACCGGGAAAGATGATTCAAAGATTTGTAGGTCTTCTTGAAAGTTGTTATAATTGGACTTAGATTCTGCCGCATGTTCCACGTCAGAGGCAATAGAATGTATATCACTCTGTGCCTCAGGGGAGGAGGATGCATTCACAGCTTTATTCGCCAATATCTCACTTGGAACTGCACTGATCGATAACGGATTATCAGCCATGGCTTCAACGTTATAGTTAGATGGATATGCAGCAAGTTGGGAGTGCAAATGCACTTTGTCTTTACTACCTGATCGAACTGTGACCGGCGTTGAGGGTCCAGCGGAGAGTAAAACCCTTTTTTCTAATTCAATCAAGACTGCTGGACCCATAATTGACACATCAGAGGGAGAGCCCACCGGTGTGTCCTCTATGGTACCAGAGTAGTAATGTCATCCACCTCGGGCATGCTTAGGAAACTTTTCCTTAGGTTAGCTCGAGCGGAACTCCCCTCTAACTCTCCTATGGGTGCCATTCCAACTTTGTCTAGTAAAGATTCTGTACTGTTAGGCTTATTAGATAGTGGTACAATGTTCACAGTATCCATACAATGCTTTTTGTTATGGTAATTGGTCTTGCGCCCTTTAGTTGTAAATTGGATTTCAATATGGCCGCTACGTAAACATGGAGCCATTACACACTTTCCTAAGCATGCAAGGGTAACTTACTAAAGGTAATACTGCAATTGTTTAGATTGTCATTTAAGTAGAAAGGGAATGGATACCTGTGGAAAAGGAATAAGCCCTAAGCTGCACCCTCTCAACAGCACAACAGCAAGGCACTTCCGTACACTTCCCAGATGCGCGTACACGCGGGTAATGAAGCGTGCTTGTGGGTAGGGGGCGGGGCTAGTATTGCAAGGCATTGCTGCAGAGAAAGAAAAAAGAACGACGTAAGTCACGTCTTTAGATTCACACCACTTCTAGCAACAAGCACATAAACAAAAGGTCCCGCAAAGAGCAAATGGTTCTGCACAAAGTCCCCAGGTGGGAATGTTTACTTGTTAATGAAGTTTCTTTCCAGCAGTGGCGTTTCGCCGCGATTTGAAGCGCCTGTACTACCTCTTGAGCATATAAACATACGAGGGTTAGGCAGCTTCTGGCGACGTCCAATCACAATGAGCAGAGCAACAAGAAAACGTCGCCGACACAGTGTCTTCGGCACAACAGCACGGCACTTCCGTGCACTTTCTGGATGCGCCCGCATCGCGCATTACTGACCGGACAGCATCGCGCACACCGCGCTTTCGCCCAACGGCCCCTGCTCATCTTCAAGCTGCATGACAACACCAAAATACATTTCCATACCTAAAAGGAAAGAAGCAAGACATTATTATTCGAACTAAGAGGAACATAAGAACTGCATATAAAGACTGTAAAGCAGCAAACCTGCGGAGTCGCAGCAGGCCTGGATTCCCACAGGGGGGCTTGCACCAGTGAAGTAACTTGGTCGCTGCTTGCCCCCCACATCTGCGCGCCCCTGCCACGAGGAGCAGAACGGAGAATCCACCTTTTACAATATTAAGGTGAGGAGAAGGCCCACGGGGGGGGAGTTGAGGCCAAGGGAGGTGGGAAAACATAAAAACAATCTGGTATTGAATCCAGCTCTCCTATATTGCAGACCCATCTTTACCCAGAGACCTTACCAAGGGACCGGGATAGGGTTCGAGAGTGCAAATCATCCAACCCGGGCTGGGTGGCGTCCCTGTGGATACCAGGTGAGCGTAACAGTATCCTCCTCAATCTGCCTGTACTTTGCCTCCAGTCTCCTGTTGGTGGGTTGTGTTGAGTGAGGTTTCGTCCAACTCTTTTTTGCTAGGGCTTCAACATCCTTCTGAAAGGGGATGGCTGACCTGGAGGAGGATTTTACAGCGAGGGCCTCTGGAATGCCTAGATACCTGTCATGTAAGGCCCTGACCGATGATGTGTCGGGTTCCTTTTCCTCCCCAGTGCCTGTCTGGTCCAGAGCTCCCAAAGCGGCCGGGTCCACAGGCGGTGCAGCCAAAGGTATTGAATTGATTGTTTATTTGTATAGTGCCTATACACAACGTGCTTCAATGAGGGAGGGAGCATGGGAGAATACAAGTCCTTGAAACAATTCAGAATGTGAAAAATAACTATCAAAATCTGCCTGGCGACATTTCCGATAGTACAAGTGCAAGGAACAATTAAGGAGAAGAGGGGAAAGGGAAAAAGGAGACAAAACCAGCAGCAACATTACTATGCCTGATGACAATTGATGTAGTGCATCAGTATACAAGAGGAGGGTGAGGGGGCGGAAGGGAGGGGAATGGAATGAGGGAGAAGGAGAGGAACAAAACAAGCGACTATCAAAAAAGCCAGACGACGATTCAGAATAGTGCGAGGGCGGAGTGGGAGGGGAGAACACAGAGGGAAAGGGGGAGACAGACAAGCTTCTATCTAAGGTCATGGGTCAAATGATAAGAGTAAGTGCTCATGGACATAAAAAGAAAAAGGGGGAGATAAGAGAAGTGGTAATTGACATGAAAAGAAAAGGGGGGGCGGCAGAGGGCAGGTGGCTGCAAAAGACAGTCGGCTACGATTGCCCAGTATATGAGGAATGATGATATTTAGTTGTGTCTAATATATTCTGCAATTCTATTTCACACAGCCTGATAAAATAGTTATCAGGGTAGGAGGGGGCTGGTGGATTGTTTTTATGTTCACCCATATGCAATGCAGTTATTTCATTTCAAATCTTTTTCATTCATGTTATGAAACAGGCCCGAAGGACACAGCTCTAACTTTGTGGTAGCTGCATACAAATAGAAAGGACAAGACACCATTGTCGAAGTGATTCAATCAAAGTGGCTTAACAGAAAACATAGGTAATTTTACTATTGAGACCAACTAACCACTGACCATAATGTTATTGTCCTCAATGCTATTTCAACTAACTCATGTTTGGCAACTACTTGTAATGTAACTTCTTCTCTTGCTCTCATGATGGCCTCACCTCCAGTATCCAAAGCCGGCGATGACAGAAAATGAATCCTAACATTTAGAGATATAAAAAGGAAACATTTCAGATTAGTTTTGGGAGGTGAGCAAAACACTAAAATCCCCTTCAAGTAGAGCTTTTGGCGCTACGCTTGCTGGCACATTGGGTTACTGTCCCCTGGGTCAATTGTAACTTTTAGTTGCGCATATGATAGAAAAATAACCGTCACACAAGCTTTCTATTGCTGTACACAGCCAAAAACATTACAGGGAACATCGTTTGGCAGGAGAGAATACCAAGCAAAGTCAAGTTTGCAAGTGTGTAAAGTGAAATATTTGAAAACGCCCTGCCAGGAAAGTACATCAAATAAAGCCAAGCTTGTGAGTGAAGTTACGTTAAAACTGGAAGAAAACCTGGCAGGGTAGTATACCAGGTATCCTACAAAGTTGGGACTTGCATTCAAGTTGTTTTGGATACAAGTTATTTTTTTATTGACCAGAAAAGTCCAAGGAAGACTCACATCCTTAAAAGTTTAACAGTATATCGAAGAGAAAAACAGGGGAAGGGAGCCATCCTCTGGGAACTATGCACTTTATCCATTGTGAACTTTTATTTTGGAGTTAAATCTTTCTTTTGAGACTAAACAAAGCCCAAAGACATTACCCTTTACACTTTAGAGTTACATTTAAAGTATGAGGGCTAGGATAGAATTTCGGACACGAGACATGTTTGCTTTGGACATCTTGAGATAGGACAGACCCTTCGTTTTGGTTGAGGTAGGGAAATACCTCTTAAAATAGGAACAGCGAGACATTCCCCAACCCCCTTTTATTTTGAATAAAGGTTTATAGCCAAAACCATGATCTCTCTGTGTCTGCCTCTCATTCCTGGCTCCTCACAGTATGGCCCCCTAGAAGGGAATAATTAGGCGAAACTAGTAGGTTTCTAATAGTTCAGCCACCTTTAGTCCACCTTTGCTCTTGTATTATACGTTTATTTGGGAAGTGATCAGCTGAAAATATACTATGGTCAGTTTAGTACGTGCGTATACATACATTCTTTAACCCGTTCAGACTTCAGCAGATGGTTTCTTTATTTTATGGTTCACACAACCATGCAAACTCTGGTTGAACCTTCTCCCTTTGAACTTTCCTCATTTTTTTTGCAAAAACCTTTGACCTGCACATTAAACCCGAAAAAAAAGCATATTCTCTTAGTGAAATTGTATAACAAGATTCTAACCACTTCTTTAAGTCTCAATACCCTTTATGACCAAGTCATCTGTCATGTATAGAAAGAGGAGGTCATGAGGATCTGGGAGCCAAGGGAAGCCATCAGGATCTTGATGGAATCCCTAGAGGCAGAACATTGTGAATGTCCCAGAGCCTATCTCCCATACTCAATATTTTGTGTAGAAGGTCCTTACTACGGGCAACAGACAATCATGAGGGACCATATGAGGGTGACCAGGAAATTCACAGGAAGCTCAGGGACTGCAGCAGCCCAAATACATTGGTTCATTACAAGATACAGAGAGATGGGGAAGAGGCTCACACTCCCCTTTTCATGCTCACCAATAGATGGCAATCAGGGAGAAGTCGAGCTGCTCGCAAATCACTCGAGGAAGAAGAATCCAAGAGGTAATGCCACCTGAAAGTGTCAAAAACCCAGCAGAGCCACCATGACAGTATGGTCTAACTGCAAGATAGCGGTGGCTGCCATTGAGTCCACAAAGCTCCTAATTTCTTCAAATTATGCAATTAACAAAATGAGCATAAACATGCATGGAGGCCCTGACTAATTAGGGTGACTCTGTGTTAATCCGAGATACATCCAACTAATCACAGGTTTTATCAAGGTTCTTGAGAGATCTAAACATGTATAGAAGACATAACATGACAGAGGGAACACCGGCTGGGTGGGAGTTAGGAAGGAGAGTTGGAGAGCTGGTGCAAGGAGTGAAAAAAAGCAATTTGCTGGGCATTGCAGCTGAGTCCTTGAGGCGTTTTGTTGAGGGCCTCCTGGGGGCTACAACCCAGGGCCTGACAAGAGCCAGAACATCTTAAAACACAAAGAACTGTTTGCAAGCCTGTTGGGGGGCATAGCCCAGAGTCTGACAGAAATTCAGAGACCAACAAGCAGGAGAAGTGTAACCAGAAAGCATAATTGGCTCAAGTCCAAGTGCGAGAAAGTGCACATGTGAAAACAGAGCAGTCTGAAGCCTATAATGGACTCAAACCCAGAAGGCGGACCCTTGGCTGGTGAGCTATAATAATCGGAAAGGTGCCCATTTTAGGTACCCCCTAATACAAGGGCAACCACAAGCTTTTGCCTTTGTAGCGGTTTGATGTGTCTTGGCATCTGAGCCTAGGAAGGTCATCGACCGTTATATCTGGGCACAGGCGGTAATCAAGGAGAATGTTTGAGCGAAGAAACAACCATGGGAAAGCAAATAAAGTTCTTGAGAGAAAGCTGTAAATCTGGAAAGCTGTAAATGCTCTGTGGCTGTAAGTGATTTGAGAAAGTGCCAGCAGGGGACTGCATCCATTGAATTGTTTTTTGTTGAAGATAGAGGGCCTCATTACGACCCAGGCGGTAAGTTACCGCCTGGGCCGTGACTTTACCACCATGGCGTAAACTACGTTTACGCCATGGTGGTTGGCGGACTTACCGCCCCATTCCGACCTAGGCGGGGCGGTAAGTCCCCAATCCCCATTTACCCTTCCCCATTCCCATTTTTGCCCCATAGGGCATAATGGGAGTGGGGAAGGCGTTAATTACGCCACCGTAAATTACGGTGGCGTAATTAACTCCATGGTCCCTTAGCGCCATGGATTTTAACACCTGCTAAAAGCAGGTGTTAAAAGCACCATGGCGCTAGGGGACCTCGTAATCAGGCGGTAAGGGGCGGCGCTGTTAACGCTGCCGTTAACCCCTTACCGCCTGAGTCGTAATGAGGCCCAGAGACTTTGACTATGGCCAAATATCATCCTAATTTAGACCCTGCACTTATTTTGTTACCACTCCATGTTAACACTGCTAGATAGCAGTAACTTCCCATGTGTGTTATTAAGGTCATTCTATAGTTCCTGCATGTGGTCATTGAACATTTCAAGGGAAAATAAAGAAAAGCGTGTGGAACCTTATTATTTGGGTGTCAAGTGTTGTAGTGTTCCTCTAATATGACACCTTCTAGAATAATTTCTTTCGGAAAACCTTTCCTAGTTACACAAAAGATGGAGAATCCTTCCTCAGTCGTCTGGCCTGAGGTGTAGCCCGCTTTCCCCCAACCAAAACTGCTTTCTGGCAATCACAGAAAATATGCCACAAGGCGCCCTGCAGCTCGACCATGCATGCATGAACTTATTGCCCAGTAGACCAAAGCTCTACTAGCACAGTGTTTTTACTCGCTATGTGTCTCTCTCTCTCTCGTTCTCTACCCCTGTCTGTTTCTCACTTCATGGTGTAGGTGTTCATTGTGGTATAATGCAAGCTCCCATCCAGGTCCTTTTTCTTTTTTTTTTATAAGAAACATAAAAGGAAACCGGGAAACCAATTGACTTTATCGCATATACACACCAAAAATACAGCACTTCCTAAAGAGTCTAGACATCAGTCACAAGTAGGCACTTGGGGAGAAGATTCTAGAATTCTGATTAAATCCTAACAGATCATACCGATGGAAAAAGTGGAAGCCAGTGATCCGAAAGCAGTGAAAATGCAGAGAAAATCACAACAGTCGAACAGTCGTTCAGAGGAGAAAACATATCGGTTATGTATTAAATAAAGCCTTTAAAAAGCTGGTTGAACTGCTATCATCGCATAGTGACCAGGAAAATAAGGCTCAAATGGCTGCCCCACTGAAGTGCATTCTGGAGGTTATATTACTTTCATCAAGGTAGGACATCTCCAAATATGAAATATGCCTTTTCGCTTGTTTATGATTGGTTCGGGTGGTGAAGGAGTTTGAACTGCTGTACTTTTTTCAACACAATTTAAATTCATGATTCCATAAATATTACGCCCTGTATATAAACGTATAACATATGAAACTTTACCTGAGAAAATAACTCCTTTCTAACACAAGACAAAAATAAATGCAAATACAAATATGGTGGATTCTCCTTCCTATAATCAGCACTGCTTACAGCAATATTGATCTAAAAGCAATGATACATTATAGCACACTGTTTGGACAAGAAAAACTGAATTACATTTTACATCCCAAGTACCTGTCGCTTTAATGAGATTAATTCCAAATCGAGCTGTCGGAGAATTGTGTTGGCAGCATTTGGACTACAAGAAACGGCTACTACATCTTCTTGGGTCAGAAACATGCCTTTGGGTGGACGGCATTTAGAACGCTGATGATGACGATGCTGTAAACTTTGATATTCTCTTCGGCCAAGTCCAATTTTGCTAGTCTGAACAGACTGTTCAGAAGTAACCTAAACAAAAAAGAAAATCAAAGCATATGTCAATCAAAGGACAAACAGTTACTAATCATTAATCTTGATCGTAATCCAAAACGAAAGGTAAATTTAGGACACTGGTACTCTCTAACAGCTCCTATTTTCGACAGCCCCTCCGTCTTCCCTACCTAAAGTGAGGAAGTCATCATCAACATCATACCTTTATAGAGAACGAGAAATTGACTAACTGCTCAAAAACCTCAGCTAAGAGACAGATAAGGTGAAACCAGTTTATCACAACAAAGCCCATGGGATTTGGAAGTGGCGACAACCTTAACCGAAATTCTCCTGTTGATTTTGATGCCATCTGTGATATCATGTATCTGCTCAATGGCTGACCAAAAGGGGATTTCCCAGTTAAGGTTGTCGTCAATTAACACCTGCCAAATTTCATGGATGTTTCATCTTAATTGTCTCCACTGCATTTATTCACTGAATTTCCAGGGTTTTATTATCCTATATCTTACCCCACCAACAGTAGTAAATAGCCAGGGCTTACAACCACGGGCCTCTGTGCATCATGTAGCTAAAAGACTGTGGCACACTAGGCATGGGCATTTGGCTATGGCCTCTGCCACGTTGCACCAACTTTGGTAAAAGACAGTAGCCAACTGGCCAAGATTTGGCCACTGTACACTTTGCCCAAGTAGCCTAAAAGACCCTAATCAACTACCCGTGGCCTTCAGATGTGGCCACTTTTCACCTTTTGTGAAAAAGACCATTTTTGTTTTTGTTGCCCTTCTTTTATTCCTGTAAGCTTTTATTCTATGAATTTCTTTCTGTAAGCATATTCCACAAGAAACCTTCCATGGCTGTTCATTCCCATGAAAATGCTTCTTGCAAAAATGCAACATCTTTTCATTCTCGTGGAAAGACTAAAACAGAATAATATTGAAACCATTTGCTAAGCCCCCTCTAGCTCTCACTGTGCACCCCTACTCAATTTTTGGTCTCCCAGCATCCTGTCTATAGTCAAACTGTCCCCAGTCCCTCTGATAATATCCTTTTCCCTTGATTCTTCACGTGGCACACGTCATATTCTGGCGATATTCCAATGAAAGACTAAAATGATTGTACTAAAAAAGGTCTCTCTATCCATCAACAAACTCTTTTTCCATCTCAGCCCAACATCCCCCAGGATGTTAAACCTATTGAGGAGCAGACAAGAGAAAAAGAGAAAGATTGAGCAAGGAGGCATCACAGTAAAGAGATGCCCCAGGGATAAAAATGCTGTGGCAATAAAGAAACCGCATTACAAATTGATGCAGTAACAGAAACAAATGTAGTGGCAGAGTTATGGCTGTGCTAGCAAAGATAGCTAATGACTAAACGAGATGTAGCAACTTGACATAAGAACTGGCAAACGAGAAATGTAAAAGGAAATAAAAGAGAAAGAACTGCAATGAGAAATGGCCAAAGCCAGAAGAATCAACTGAAAAAATCCACCATAGAGTGAATGGAAAAGGAAGACAGCAATAGTAAGAGGGGATTACAGCATGTGGATTTTTTCGTGCAGGCCACATTTTGGGGGAGAAAAGCAAATCCCACCAGTTTTCAGGCAGCTCCTAGTCACGATGGGTAGCTCCTGGTTAGAGGAAAATCCTCACATCCAGAAGCTACTTACAGATACTGCTCTGCAAATTTAAATTTTGACTGCAATAAAGCATATGGCTCATATGTTATACGCTCATGAGCTAATACAGCAAACACTCATGCTACATTCACTTATACTCAATACACTCACATGCTACACGCCATAGTCCCCACAAACAAAACACAAACAAAACACTGAAATTATAGATAAACAACTTTTTTAGCAAGAGGTAAGGTTCATCTAACAAAAAGCAAAGTGTACAAAGAGTGGGAATAACAACATCAAGGTACAAACAGTCACTGTATAAAACTACAAATTCAGCCATGAAACTCAAAGTATAAACATGATCTCTCAGTTATCAATGTCCTCAGATTGTTTCTTTTTCTGGCATGTTGTTTGTAAGGAAACCTGCAAAGTTATTTTTTTTTGGGTGTAATTAATATTGTCCTGTTGCTCTCTTGAGGGGAGGCAGCAGATACACACCTAAGAAAGACGATAAATTTTTTAAAAATCTTTTATTTGTTGTATTTGGTTAAAAAACATTTCAACCTTTACAAATAAACACTATATTCAACATTAGCAATTTACTCAAATTTTGCATTCACTTCAAAATAGACATGAGACTTCAAATTAATTAAAATTAATTCGATAAAATGAGTTCAAGCATAATAAAACCTATGCGTCATTTAAAAAGTTGAATAAATTCCCTCCTGACCTATTGTTCATAAAGATTAAGATGTCTCAGGAAGTCCACTGTGCCTAATGCCACTGATGTAGGACACCCCAAGAGTAATCTACTCCATACAGCATCAAAATTACCATAAACTGGATCACATAAAAGTTTCCTAAAATAAATGTTTCGCTGGGCTGAGAGAGCAGGACATACGAAAATAACTTGTTTTAGTGTTTCAACAATATTCAAAACCTACAATATGATTCTTCTCAAGTGATTATTTTCCAATGTAAAAGTGTAGAATTTTTCTTGACAATGTTGAACCTAAAACGTATAAAATGATAACGAGGAAAAATATGAAGGTATGAAGCCAATGTACTAAGGCGCTTATGATCATGACAAAGATGAGCAAGAGATGAGTAAAAATACATAGTTGTCGTTACCCAATCCTACCTGTATAATATTAATTTAACCCTAGAGGGATTCTCAGTTAGGTCGGCCGAAGTACAGCCGATAGCAGATAACAATTTGCATTACCCGAGAATGTATTTACTAAGGGCTCACTGTGCTCCGAACGCACATTCAAAATTATCTCAAAAAGAGAGCAAGTAGGAGCTAGTAGAATGTTCCTAAAAATGATAAAGAGAGCCATTTCATGCTGGCGGCCAGAGACCAAACTCATACCTTATTGCCACTTATAGTATACAGTTCGGCAACCTCAAAACCCAATGCCAGATTAAAGATTCACCTACATCGAATTGCTCAATCACTTCAACATGCATAACCTCTGTCCCATAAATGATCTTTAGGACGACTTTACCTTCATAGAATTTAATGAGAGGACCCACAGAGAACCTGCAATACTTGAGATTCAACCTCATCATATGACCCGCTAAGAGAAATGATTTTTGATTTAACTAACTTTTGCAGTGGTTCTTGTTGGTTTACCCCAAATGGGAAATCACAGATATTTTACCTTTTCTAAGATTATCCCATTCAGAACCCATCCGTAAGACTGTTTTTTTTCTTTTGTGGCCCCGCAGAGAGTTGCAATATCTCTGTTTTTCATTGGATAAGTTTCAAACCATTATTCCCAGCAAAATTTGCAAATTTGGGGGTTCTGTTGAGCAGCCCAGAAAATGGCTGCTTAGCCTGTGAGCTCTTTTCCTACCCGATTGAATCTGCTAAATATCGGCGCTAATCCTCATTATCCCCCAGTGATACTGCCACAATCCGTCTACTGACACTCTCCCCTCCGTTTAGCCGAAGTTTGGAGCGGATTCAGTGCCTGGGGCCGGTGGAGTGACACCTGGGGCCGCGATGGCCTGCGGATTCCCTTGCTGGGCCGCCATTGCCGTCTCGTTGATGCCTGCTGCGTCCCTGGCGGGAGGCACTGCCCCGCTTTTTGCCAAGGCGCCACCTACCACAAGCTCCCGGCAGCGCTTCCTCGTCGGGCAGATCTGCTCTCCCGCTGGTGCCCGGTGAGGCGGGACCTCGAGCCATCCACCACCCCGCCCATGGACGTGCGGTGGGGCGGCCCGGCGCAGCTGCTCCGACGGCTGCATGGACCGGCCCTGCGGCCATTTAGCTCCTGCTGCCGCGGGCTGGAGCCCCGCCACCCATACATGAACGCTGTCACCCCTGGACTGGAGGTGCGGGGGGCTTGCTTGCCCCGCGCTGGGGCGCCGCACTAACGAACTGAAGATCCGCGCACACCACGCGGGTGGGGCTCCTCTCTTCTCCCGGCAGCCCGACTACTCGTGCGGCTGCATCTGCGGCGGCCGGCGGCTGTTGGCGCTGCCCCCACACAGCTCCCGCGAGCACGGGCCCGCTGCCCCGCCGCCCCGAGGATCCCCCAGCTCGGCACGCCGGTGATGTGCCTGGGCTGGGAAGCACTAGGACATCGCTGCACCCTGCTGCTGTGGAGCCTGAAACACTACCCTGCGCCCAGCCAAGGCCTCCATACCTCATTGACCCCAGATCTGGGCTTGGCCTGAATGAGGGGGGCGCTGACCTCTGAGGGCACAATCTCACACCGGGACACACGGGTCTAGCCACCCCAAAGGCTATAAGGTGGGTGGTGAAAGCTTCACTGTACCCCTCTGCACCACCCTGGTGGGGCCTCCCTACCAACCCCAATACTTGCACTTCACCCAGCGTGCTTGGTACAAGCAAGGGAGACTGCCTGCACAGGTGCCTGCTTTGCTCCCCCCAACTCTCGCTACCCTCTGTTCTTGCGGCAGCCCTCGTGGCCACCTCTAATGGCCCCGAAGCAACGTCTCCTGTGGCCCCCTCACCTCAGTGGACTCCACGTATCCACGGATTGGGGATCTCCCACTGCGGATCTGTGACTCACAGGGTGCCATCAAAAGGGGGAATCTCCCCACTATCAACATACATAGCTGAGAATAGTGGCTCCTCCTCAACCTGCGGAGGCCCCCCCATTCAACCCACTTACAGCTCTAAGCACAGCAGGCCCAGCCGTACTCCAAAGCGACACTAACCACACAGGGCTCGCTCGACTCCCCCCAGCTCTCCCCACTCACAGTGCCTTCGCCCGCCACGAAGCGCCTGCGAAGTCCAGTATTATACAGCTCCATCGGCTATTCTCTGCCCACGGCTTCTCCGCCATTACTGCCCAGCTGCAAGCTGCCCACTTCCAACCCTGTGGGGAAGTACCAATACCGCTGAACGCGAGCTACCTACACGCCACTACCGTTGGCCTGCCACCACCCCCTCTAC
This sequence comes from Ambystoma mexicanum, assembly GCF_040938575.1. Taxonomy (NCBI): domain Eukaryota; kingdom Metazoa; phylum Chordata; class Amphibia; order Caudata; family Ambystomatidae; genus Ambystoma; species Ambystoma mexicanum. The sequence goes on along the minus strand of NC_090928.1, from coordinate 963,497,175 downwards.
GGGTGCCCCGACCTGCGGCCACCATCTACCCTATCAAATTTGGAGTTCCTCCACCACAGCGATGCCCAACAGAGTGCGGGGTGCTGGCAAGGTAGGCGCTATGGATAAGTTCGCAAAGGCGGCGCCCAGGGCGGACCAGGCATCCTCCTCTGCAGCACAAAAAGATAGTGAGGTTCTGCCAGAACCCCGCAACCAGACTTAACCGCCATGATGGAGTCTATGTCCAAAAACTTTGCAGCTTTCCATGAAAAGCTGGATGATATCAACACGAATGTAGCCTCCTTAAGAGCTAAACTCGATCAACATGGGGCCAAGATCACTGAGGCGGAGCAAAGAATAGGAACCAATGAGGACAACGTCCACACCCTACAAAACACAGTCAATGAGCTCGTCCGTGACATGAAGCAGGTCAAGGCTAAGTGCAATGACCTTGAATCCAGGTCGCATAGGAATAACATTTGCATAGTTGGGGTTCCCGAATTTGCGCTAAAAGGTCGCGTTGAACAACTCCTCAAAGAACTCCTTGACAACCCTGAGCTCTCACCATTTTTCACAGTTGAAAGAGCACATCGCTTACTGGCACCCCGGCCCAAACCAGGAGACTTCCCCAGGCCAATAATTGCAAAACTACTAAGTTGCAAGGACAGAGACCACATACTCCGACTGGCCAGAGAGAACTAAGGCTGGACTCAAAAATCATCACGATCTTCCCTGACTTTCCGGTGGGGGTGCAGATGGAGAGACGCCAATTCGGAGGTGTGAAAAAAATGTTCAGAGACAGGAAAATCGAGTACGCGATGCTCTTACCTGCTCGCCTAAAATTCACCCATCGCAATAAACTATTTTTTCACGGTCCCTGACGAGGCAGTCAAGTTCATTGAGGCACATATCCCACTGGTGGATCCTCCAGAGGAACCTATGGATGACAATTGATACCAGGGCCCCAGGCCCCCACTGTAGTCCCCATCAGCTGTGGCCAACCTATGAACTGCCCCCCCCCATGGGATGATGGTCCCCCTCCCTTCATCCCACTTCGGGCCCAACATAGCCCAAACATCAGTGTATCAAGTTCAGAGCTTCTTGGAGGGGATGTGCCCTTAATACAATGGCCTAAGGCAGTATCACCCTGGATCTCGCTACGCTAGATCATGTGTATCCTTTCTTCGTAACCTGAGTTTCCTCAGCCGTTCTAAAGATTAATGATGTTTCATCATAAAATGTATTGGTAAATGTGGGTCAGACGGCAGCGGCAGCCCCCACTGCAGCTGCAATGCCTTTTAAGGCAAAGCGTTCATGTTCAAGCCCCGGTTGGGCTACTGGTCAGGCATTGCTGAGTTGGGGATGGCACGCTGTTGCTTGTTTTGGGGGTGGGTATCATCACACTGCTAGTTTGTACTGGGCGGTGAGGGAGGAGGGTGGGGAAGTTGGGGAATGTTCAACAAAAAATGGCAGAGTGGTTGTGACTGGTTTTACAGAGAGGCGTTTTTGCGCCATCACATCGCACATAACGATGGTCAGAGACAGATTCTACACCTGGGATGTCCCATAAACCTGGGATGGCCCAATTCAGTCACTTCACCATTGATTCCATTAAAATTCCAGTCTCCGACTCTGTCAAAAAGCTGGGAGTTTATCTGGATTCTAGCCTATCCATGGACAGACAAATCAATGCAATTGCCTCTGCAGCGGCTTATCATGCCAAACTTATCAATGCAGTCAGACTATTTCTCTCCAAAGAGAACTGCACTAACATAGCCAGAGCCATCACCGGCTCTAGGCTAGACTACTGTAACGTACTCTTTCTAGGAACCTCAAAAAAAAACCTAGAGAGACTACAAGTAATACAGAACAACGTGCTCCGGGCAGCCCAAGGTATTGCAAAAAGAGAGCACATCTCTGAGGCCAGAAAACTAGCCCACTGGCTCCCAATAAAAGAAAGGATACTATTCAAAGCCCTGACATTGACCCACAAGTGCATCCACCTTACTGCACCTGCATACCTTTCACAAAGGATACACCCTGTCTCCTCCACCAGGCCAACCAGATCACCCTACACCAACATGCTCTCAGTGCCTCTAGTAAAAAAAGTAAAAGCGGGCGGATCAAGCTTCCCTTACCTGGCGCCCGCGCACTGGAATGCCCTACCACACACTATCCGTGGAGAGGCCTCCCTCACCACCTTCCGCAAAACGCTGAAGACTACCCTGTTCACTTAAGGCTAGACATACTAGCACGATTACCCCATGTATATTGTATCATATGATCAAAAGCAATATTTGTAACAACAGTACGTCATCCTGCAACATTTACAATGTGTCAACATCCACTATCCTACCTGTACCATGTAACTAAGTTCATTGCAAGTAACAGCGCCTCAATGCCCCTGGGCTGCTTGTGCGCTATATAAATGTAAATAAATAAATAAATAAATAAACTGTCCGCATGGCTATTAGAATAATGACATAGAATGTTCAGGGATTAACTAACTTTACTAAGTCTCGTAGGATCACGGCATATGCACAAAGACATGGGGTCAAGGTACTTCTATTGCAGGAGACACACGCTATGAAACTCCCATCATCAAACCTAGCACAGACCTGGGGCCCCAACAGATACTATACCCAATACTCCACTCAAGCCAGGAGAGTTCTTACTCTCATCCATAAGTCGGTAAAGCTCACACTCAAAAATCCACACATCCCACATCGACTTAGAAGGTAGATATGTAATTCACCACTGCTCTCTAGCTAACGAAGAATGCTTGCATGTTAATTCATACGCGCCCAACATCGATTCTCCTGAAAAGACGCAATGACCACCATACTTATGAGATAAATGGAAGTCCCCATTACCTGGATCTTATACTTGACAACGTCCTAGATAGAACGACCACTGCCCGCAGGGCCACAACTCGAGCTGCCAAGCGACTTCTTGCACACATGAGTTCCCAAAATCTACATGATGTGTGGAGAACGCTCCATCCCCATGAACAAGACTATACTTTCTATTCCACGGTACACGACAGCTCTTCAAGAATAGATTTGTTCCTTCTGTCCGGGAACCGGGTTGGCAGGGTTTCGGATGTCAGGATCTCTAACCACTCCCCGGTGCTTCTGCAGATCCAACTGGGTACTACACTGGCGGCCCGACCCGCCTGGCGATTTAAATTTGGCGCTCTTTCCGGCATCGTCTTTAACGCCGAGATCCTAGCCGACAGAAACACGTTCTTTGAAAATAACAAAACGCCCGACACACCTGAGGGGACCCGCTGGGAGGCATTTAAGGTATACATCAGAGGGATGTGCATTTCGAGGGAGGCGGGGGTCCTCAAAGCCATAAGGCAGGCCTTAAACAACTCCGAAACAAAGTTCAAAACCCTAGAAACGGAGTACGTTTCCACACCAGCTCCGGCAACCCTAGCAAAGATTAGAACAGAACTGGAATTTTTTGAGTCTCACGCCCTAAGCGAGGTGCGATACTATGCTTGACCCGTGGCTGCCCGAAGGTACTCCACATACCTAGACCCGATCATCCGAGACATAACCAAAATAGGGACGTACTCCGGTTTCACCATCAACTATTCTAAGTCAGAAATGTTCTCTCTCACTATAGCAACCCAGCAACCGACATGTGAATTCCCCCTACGCTGGTCTCCGGATGGCATTAGGTACCTCTGTGTGCAGGTGCCACTAACCAAAGCTTCCTTACTGGCAGACAACTACAAGACAACGGCACAGCTCATTGAATCCAAAATGCTTAAATGGCGCAATCTCCCACTGTCCCTGATAAAAATGATAGCGGTCCCCAAGCTCCTCTATATCTTTGCCAATGTTCCGGTGTGGCCCGGCAAGCAATACTTCGAGAGGCTCCACTTGGCGTGTGCCCAATTTCTCTGGCACTCTGGAGAGGTCCACAAGAAGTGGCAGTATATGACTTTACCCTATGAAAGAGGGGGGTTTCACAGCCCCAGACCTAACACTATACTGGAACGCGGCACAGGCCCAATTCGCTACTCACTGGTATGCACACCTGAACCCGCCCCCTCACGTCAAATTAGAGAAACTGGCAGGTGATGGGACTAACATCATGACCTTACTATTACACCGTACATTCCAGACGGACGCCCCTGCAGACCCTGTGGCCACCACAATCAGAGCATGGAACAATATTCTGCACTCTAAACAAGAGCACTGCCCATACACTAAATGGCTTCCCATTTGGCAATTTCCTGGACTTACTCGCACATACGACCAGCATTTCTCGCGACACTGGAAAAACCTGGGCTACCGGGCTCTAACTGACCTATACCCTGATGGCACATTCATCACCCCTCAAACATGGCGGCCCGAACACTCCAACCCCGCGCTTGAGCTACTACAATACTGTAGACTGAGAGCAGCGGTGCGGGTATGTGGCCCACGTACCCAGACGAACCCCCAGACTCACCTGAACTCCAATACATAGCGAACTCCGCAGGGGCAAGGGCATAATATCCTCTCTGTATAAAATGCAGCTGGGAAAACTGGAGGATGTAGCCCTCAAACCACGGGAAGCATGGGCCGTGCGCAGGAGACGGAAATCACTGATGAAATGTGGAGCAAAATGTGTGCACACACGCGTAAAGTCTCCATTAGTGCCAGATTCCGTTGCATACAATACAAACTCCTCAACAGGCTTTATTACACACCGCACAGAGTAGCAAAATTCTCACATACCCCGACTCACATATGCCCGAAATGTAAATCTGGAGAGGCATATCATGTACACATGTTTTGGTCCTGTGCTGCACTAAATACGTTTTGTATGGAAGTGACAAAGGCGCACTCAGAGATAATTGGGTCCCCAGTAGACTTGGACCCATTAGCCTTGCTTTTCGGAATTTGGGCTGGGGAAAATGAAAGAAAAATATCAAAATTTCTAAATGTAAGTGCAATTGTTGCCAAAAGATGTATATTGCAATGTTGGAAACGACGCCCCCCCCTCTCTCCATCCCCCCCGACCCTCGAGATGTGGCTGAAAGCCCTCACTTGGGTACAAATGTGTGAAAAAGAGTATATCGGATCCCTGCCCATGCCATCCCGCCCCAAAAATGTGTGGACGGAATTCTGCAGCTATCTGAACAATAGAGACGAGGTTGAGTGGAGCTCCACCCCCCACCAGGCCCGCCTAACTCACTATAGGAACTGAGTAATTCGCGATCCTCTGTTCCGTCAACCCCCACCTCCCCCCAGTCTGTGATCCCTGAAATAGCTAGGATTTACTGCCGATATGTGATACTATGATGTTAGCTTATCTCTGTGCACTCTGTACTGTACCTGTCTTAACTTTCTGCCAATAAACAAAAGTTTTTAAAAAAATAATAATTTGCAAAGTTGTGCAGAAGTCTTTGCAAACCAACAGCAGTGCAAACTAGCAACAGAAATGATCTGCATTTGCTAGGTACGTTAGTCTAGTGTCCGCTAACTTGGGTGCAACAAAACTTACTTTAGCCAAATATTCTTCCAAGTCAAAGACATAGAGATTGAAAAGACAAGGGGCAAAAATGCACCCCAGTCATAACCCAGATGTAGTAAAAATGCATGTCAGCCTACCTTTATTGTCCAGCCTTACTTGAATATTAGAATTTGAGTACAATTTGATAATGAGTGTGAGTAAGACCAGGGCAATTCCCCATTCATCTAACTTTGACCAAAACCTTTTTCTAGTAACCAAATCGAACATCATGGATAGATCCATTGAGGCTATGTTAATAGATTTGTATGTTTTCCCTTTTGTCATCTCGTAAAAACATTTTAAAATTAACCCATTTGACGACGTTCCCATTTGCTGACAGAACCCTGTCTGGAATATACACGGTTGACCCACACACCACTCAAGCAGTCAGGTGGCTCAAAAGTGAGGATGCAAAGATTTAACTATCTGCATCCATCACTGCAATGGCCAGGGAAAGCCCATGACTTTTGGATCCTGACCCTGGGGGTGGAGAAGCGAGGGAGGATCACCTGGGTGGAGGGTCCTTGAGGATTGGGAGTGGGGTGCCCACGGGAGACCAACCTAACCCTCCCCCAGCCATTATGGGCTATTGTAGAACCTCTTCCCTCATTTTCCCACATTCATCTTTTGATAGTACTGGGACGAGGAAGAGGCAACTAAGAGTAATGAACACTGAACCTTTCTTTCACCACTCTAGTACTGGGACAGAGAAGATGCCTGCAGAGTACTTGCAAGGTCACGCATGTCCCTTTAATTACAGTCAGGCAGATTCAATTGAGAATCCACACATGCAACCTGTCAAGGGGTTGCAGGTGTATAAAGGGAGACCAGTGCTGAAAACAAAGAGCAACAGGGACACCAGAAGGTGACCCATGTCGTGAGATGACAGCTGCGGTGGGACCTGCGGAGGAGCCAGGACACCGGCCAATATCCCACAGAGCTTGTGGAGCCTAAGGCAAGTGGCTGTGCAGTTGCCACAGGTGTGGGAGCCTCCGCTTTGGAAAGCGAGCAGCCAGAGCTGTGAGGGAGCAAGATGAGAGAGGACGATGTCTGCGTCCTTGCAGGAGCAATGGAATTGCCAGCGTGCAGAAGACATCACCCTGCATGCGAGCAGGGCTCGGGGAGCAGCAGAAAGTAGCAGGAGCCGCCGGAAAGGAACGCTGAGGATTGGCGGGTGCCAGAGGAAGACACTCACAAGACGGACCGCATGTAGGTAAAATAATACTGAACCGAATACAAACTTGAAATTAAGCTCATCTATGCATATTGAATACTGAACCGAATACAACTTGACATTAAGCTGAACTACGTATATTGAATATCGACCTGAATGCAAACTTGAAACTAAGTTGAATTATACATATTGTGTACCGAAGAGGGACGTCATTTGGGGGTTGCACCTGCGAACCCTGAGGTCTCCCTTGCGACCCCTGTGGTCTCACTTCCTACCCCTAAAAAATAAGACCCTTTTTTTATTGCGGCTCCAATGCTGTGGCCAACGCCATGTGGCTTTTTGTTTCTGAAGTGGCTGGCTTTCTTGTGCAGGCCTCTTAAAAAATAACAGGGGGTTACACAGTGACCCTAAATAAGAAAGAATAGGAATAACAAATAATTTGTCTTTCTGGAATTCTGTACAATAATTGCTAGACTCGTTAAAGCTTTATTTCAGGCACACTTCAGGGGGTGAGTCACTGATTTAATCTGTTCTTAAACGCCTCAAATTCACAAACCAGAAAAATGTCCAAAAAGCATTTAGAGTAGAACAAACATCAATTTCAGACTATGAATTTTGCTTTTCGCAAGTGGCAGTGAAAACACGTTTTTTTCTGCTGTTGTCTTTTTTATGATCATCACAAGATATTCCATCTCGTTGTCATTGGTCACTTGACAAAATCCTTGTGCCTAAAAGCTTGTGTACAGTGTAGAAAGGTTTGACCATAGGACATAAAGTATCCCTTGATTTCATTGTGCCACAATTAATGCATTGTTGTAATGTGTCTCCTATCTCCATGGCATGCTGTTCAGGATGTTGGTTTGCATGTATGAGGTAACGAGTGACCAAAGTACGGGATGCCGTGTGAGTGCACTGCTTTCCCTGCCCTACTCTAAATTCTTTAATATACAGTTAAACAACACTCCCTAAGGTATGTATTTTGCCAACCTCTGAAGCCTGAAAAGTATATCCACGCAGGCTTGACATGTATTCAACTTTGCACTAGACCTGCAGATGAACTGGCCTGCTGTTCAATCTCAGTTACCAGTTTAATGGTTTCACTACAGAGTGTACTTTGATTTCTGACTTTGAGAACATTCAGACATGCAATTCCTCATTTTACTATGGCCAGTAACATAGCCATTGTCGGTCAGATATTGATATTGATATTTCATTTCTATTGCGCTCATACACAAGTGTTTCTGAGCGCGACAAGGCAAGGGAGGGGAACAGGGGAGAACAAAACAACGATCTTACTAGGCCCAGTGACATTGAGAACGTGCAAGTGCATGGGTGAGGGGGAGGGGAAAAGTGCATGGAAGGGGGGAGAAGTGGAAAGTGCGTAGAAACAGGTAAATAATAATAAATACATAAAAAAGGCAACAAACAGTGGTAGTGCAGCCAGCAATTGGCAAGTGCTAGGTTTAAGGCAGCAGACAGGGTAGGTCTGATCCGTGCAGGAAGAAAAAAGGGGGGGGGGGCTGTATGGGTACAGATACAGACCCCAATGCAAGGGGTGGCCCGGAGGCAGTGTGGCAGGGTGAGCAGGTACCTGGGCCAGAGGGTGGCCAGGTGCATGGTGCCAAGAGAGAACAGATCAGCAGGGGAGAGGGGGAGCGAAGGCCGAAGAAAAGAGGAAGGTCTTAAGGTGCTTCCGGAACCAGAGATGGTTCTCCTCAAATTTTAGAGTGGCAGGGAGGCTGCTCCAGAGGGAGGCCCCAGCCGAAGACAAAGATCTACCCCCAGCTGGTTTCTTTGAAAAACGACTGACCCTGAGGGGCGTAGAGGTAGAGGAGCGAAGAGCTCGAAAGGGGAGGGATTTGCGGAGGGATAGCTGAAGGTATTTTGGACCCAGGCCCTAGAAAGCATTGTGGACAATGCAGAGGGTTTTGAATTTAATCTGTGCATCCACTGGGAGCCAATGGAGGGATTTCAGAACTGGAGAGATACGATCCCAGGGCTTGAGACCAAGGACAAGTCTTGCAGTACTGTTCTGGATTAGTTGCAGAGGGCAGAGAGTAGAGGCAGGTAAATTTAGAAAGAGGCTGTTACAATAGTCCATCCTAGAGAGAACCAGAGCTTGGGAGACCATGAGATTCTGGGGGAAGGAGGAAAGGCAGAGGAGGTGCAGTAGGAAGTTTGACTTTTTAGAGACATCAGAGATATGGGCGGAGAAGGAAAGTGTGGAGTCAAAGATGACCCTGAGGTTCTTAGCCTCACAGGCGGGGGTAGGAGGAGTGCCAAGGGAGGCCGGCCAGAGAGTGAGGGGAAAGGATGGTGAAGGTGTGCCGATGAGGAGGCTCTCCGTCTTGCTGGCATTCAGACAAAGATCATTGGCAGCACACCAATCTTGAATGGCAGTTAGGCAATCAGAGATGAGAGAGGGAGAGGAGGTGGCCGAGGGCAGCCTGAAAAGGAGTTGAGTGTCGTCAGTTTAGCACTGGCAATTTGAGCAGAAAATGACAATGCAGTGGGCTCAGTGGGTTGAGCGCTTGCTGCTGCGATGAGTGTGTGAACTGCAGGTTGAAGGTTCAAATCCCGGCACAGGCAACTCAGTCTTTCAGCCTTCTGAGGTTGATAAATGAGTACCAACACAGGTTGGGTGATATTGTATGTATATTTGTTCTATATGAAGCGCTTAAGCGTAAGTGCTATATAATAACACATCATTATCATTTAGCCTTGGACGTCTGCTTGCAGTCACAGTAATTTGGCAACATGGGGCTATAAACACTGATATTAACGATACATATAGTGATCCATTCTTGTATGAAATAGAGTGATATCATAACCATATTTTTTGTAGTGTACTTAGGAACAATGCTATGTGATGCCACTTCCTGTTTTTTCAAGGGGTGAAAAGTAGGGTTCCATCACTTCCTGTGATGTCACTTCAGGGTGTGGCCAAATGATGCCACTTCCTGTGATGTCATCAGAGGTCAAGGGTCATGTGATGTCACTTCTGCTACCCCTGGCATGTTGGTGAAATGACATCCGTGGTACCGAACTGAATGAAAATTAGCATCTAAGCAGGATTACCCATACTGAATATCAACCTGAACAAAACCTTGAAATTAAGCATTCTGAACACTAAATGGAAATAAATCTTTATGGGCAAAGCAAGTAACTGATGAAAGCTAGAACAGGGAAGTGCCCAAGTGAAAGTAGCCTATGGAAAATAACGCAAGAGCGTACCAGAAAGGTGGGGCATGAATCAGACCATCATAAAGTGAACTTTTATGAATGGATGTAGTGCGGCAAGGCCAAAGTCTGGCAAGAGGTGTGTGACACGGTATGGCAAGGCCAAGAGGGGAACCAGGAGAAGCCAGGAGAGTGTAAAACTGACAAAAAAGCAAGAGACCGACAAAGAGAAACTAAATGAATGTAAATCTATGCACAGGACAGCTACAGAAGAACCTGTGCAAGCACATGAGCCTAGGGATCCTGGTTGCGTAACCTGTGATGGGTGGACCGTGTGGTCTGACAAATGTACCTAAGCCAGTAAGCCCTAAATTGTGAAATCCAAAGACATTGTGAAATACAACCAAGGAGAAGCACTATGCCATTGAGAAGGAGGGTCAGGTTGACCAAAAGTTGTGTTGAACTTTGAGAAGCAACTACTAGTTGTTAGATTAAAGGCTTTGGGATGGGAACCCTGTGACTTGAAGAGCTGTGAGCGCTGTCTTGGGGATGGAAACCTTTTTCTTTTGAACTGTGTTGCTTGAAATGCGGGGAAGGGAACCCCGAGGATTGTGTGTAACTGTATTGCCTTGGACTGGAGAAAAGGTCATCTTAAGACATTTGTGGAACTGTTTTGAACTTGGGAAAGGGGAACTGAAGAGGAAGCTAAGAGTTGGAAGAAGCTCAGAACTTTGTGTTGATCACTATTTCTTTGTTTGGTTATTGACATCCCTACTCGTTGCTTAGCTTTAGCTGTGAGAGCCAGGATAGGTATTGGACACAGACAGACTTTTAAGTTGAACTCTTTGACTCACTCAGACTTTCCTCAGTTTTGTTCAGATAGGGAAATCCCACCCTAGCATAGAGCAAGTTAGGCCTTCTACCATCAATCAATAAGATTGTTTTGAACTTTGAATCCATTGTCTGTGTCTTGCTACATGATGCCTTCCCATGGGTCCGATCATAATCCCTTTTTAAAAATGGGGACTATATACAAAGTTTCCCAGGTTTTTGTATATACTCTAGATTTTAAAATGGTGGTTCAGGTATCAGGGGGTGATTTAAATAAACTGTTGCCCAATCGATTAGATCCTGGGGCACTTGATGGACTTGAAGCAGGAAGCAAATTTGAGTGGGCACCACGGGGATTTCACGTCTATCTGGTGTTAACAGAAGTCTCTACTGAGATTAATCTTTATTAGAAGGTTGAATCCTGTATACAGGAGCTGGCTGAATAAGACCTGGAGACACCCAGGCCCAAAATTACAACAAGGAGCAAAGATTAGGTGAAGACCCAACCATACAGCCGCTCTCTGGAGTCCCAAATTGGGTTCTATAGTAATTGTAGTTCTGCTCAATGTGAATCCTTTAGTTCAAATTCTTAATGAAATATGAAAGTCAAATGGTGGTTTTCCATCAAGTGAAAAGTATTTATTTTATACAAAGAGGTGGCAAATAGCCACCAGAATATTCTTCATGGACTTACCTTTTGGAAATGTCAGAAATCTGTTCTCATTTAGTGGAATAAATAGAAAGATCCTGGGAAACGGCCGTAGAGTCACAGGAGAAACCTGGAATAGTATTAGATTGTGAATATAATTTCATAAAATGCATGATCCAGCTGGTCTCAGATATTGGAATTGCCTGGAAGTTCACCTAAAGAATTATCCACAGTTCAAAAACACATTGTTATTTTTTATTAGTATAGTAAGCATAGCTTCTGTGTCCCTCTGCAGAGCTATTCTACGGTGGTTTTTCAACCAATTACGATGGCTCTGTTTTAGCTTTTTAATAGTTGTGACTGCGGTCACCTGATCATTTGATTGTCTTTGTAACAGATGTAAAGCCCGTCTCAAATTCTTTTTCCTGCTAGAGCGAACGTATGCCTATTCTGACGTATGGAGTTTCTTGAACCAACCTGGAAGTTACCTATCAACCTATTAAGTGAACTCTTTATAAATAAAGGAAAATGGTCAGTGCTAAAAATAACAGTAAGTAGTACCCACCAGAATGTCTCTCAAAAAAACATTCACCCACATCATTCTGTGAGTGTTCCAAGTAAAACGATTTCTACCCAGATTCATCGTTCCTTGCAGCAGCATGCTATCCTCTGGATCAGATGTGGCGAATGCAATCCAAAATATTGCCATTCAACATAGACAGGCCAAGCGAACTAAGACCGTTCACCCAGGCTGATCCTCTACATTTTCTGTCACTATTATTTACATTGACGACTCACATGCACAAGTATTCAGAATTGCCATTATTGCAAAGCGTATTTAAGTCTCCTGCTAAATCTATGTGACCATCTGTCTGTTTAGCAAGCCAGTACTATACAAATAGTGTAAGAACAGTCAGGGGCATCAGCAGGGCAGAGGAAGAGAGAAATCAGAAAGCAAAAAGGAAGGTCTTGAGTTGCTTCCGGAACCAGAGATGGTTCCGCTCAAGTTTCAGAGAGGCAGGAAGGCTGTACCAGAGGGAGGCCCCACCCGAGGAGATAGATCTACCCCCAACTCTCTGCTTGGAGAAGCATCTGACCCTCAGAGAGTTGGAGAAGGATGAGCGGAGAGCTCGAGAAGGAAGATGTTTTGGAAGCAAAAGATGGAGGTAGAGCGGTCCCAGGTCCTAGGCCCCAGAAAGCCTTGTGGACAATGCAGAGGGTCTTGAAGTTGATCCTTGCAGCCACAGGGAGCCAGTGAAGAGATTTCAGAGCTGGAGGGACACAATCCCTCGGCTTGAGGCCAAGGACAAGTCTCACAGTCCTGTTCTGGATAAATTGTAAAGGTTGAAGAGTAGAGGCAGGAAGATTTAGAAAGAGAATGTTGCAATAGTCCAGCCTAGAGAGGACCAGAACTCTGGTTAACCAAGACGACCAAGAATAATTCTACACTTTGGCCAAAAATGTTTCAAAGTTCTGGCCTGGGCCCTGGTTACCATCTGAACTCGGGCCCAGGCTCCTGCATGTCCAGTTGCCCCCGCACTGCCTCCGGGCTCACCAGCACTTAAGGATCTGTATCTGCAACCCTACTGTCCCTTCTCCGTGCACTTATGAGCCAGCTGCTGGCTGCAATTGTGAGCTAACTCTACTTGCGCCTTCCCCTCCCCCTGGCACTTCTCCCCTTCCCTCTTCCCCACACTGGTGTGATCTGAATGACACAAGGCCTAGTAAGATTGTTATTTTGTCCTCCCTTGTTTCCCCCTCATTGTCTTGTTGCATCTAGAAACAATTGTGTACAGCTGCGCTATAAATGCCACATCACATCATTCTCTGTGTAGGGACAAACGCCCCCGCTAACCATGAACAATCTGTGTTGCCTTTACTGACCACATTAAGAGACGTGAACCCTAGCCTCTTCTCTTGGTTTTACTTCTGAACTTGAAACAGTGATGTGATAACCTTTCAAATCTGAGACTGTAAACTGGGAATCGTTCTGAGGGAGTCTGAGCCGCTCAATGCCAGTATCGGGCAATATATCGAAACCCAATTGTCTGAGCGGAACTGCCTCTCTCTGAATGACATCATAGAGAATAACAATATTAATATTGTAATCGTTGATAAATTCAACATAATATATGTCCCGTGATGCTATAGCTTTTAAATTGGAACTTCATTAAAAAGAGTTAAAACAAAGGAACGATTAAGCGATTAAGACTCATTCTCAGTAAATGCATTTTCTAATAAAAAAATATGAGGATTTATATTCTGACTCTTATGGGGAGTCGCTCCAGACAAGGAGTCAGCCTTGTGGACAAGTGTGAAGTCTTTCTTCATTAAAGACAGCCTAATGTCTTCCCGGGAAACAAATTGAAGTTTTGGACGTGCCCCTAAGAATGATGTAGGGCTCCTTTTTCCATCTCTAAACACAATCTGAGGAACTCGCCAAATCTTTACTAGTACTCTGATGTACTATTTGGGATTCATTTTTTCTATCAAAACTAACGGCATGTAAATTCCCACAATTTCCCAAATGTAAAGTGTGCAAAGGTTGCTGCTGATAGCCAGTTTCCAATCCCTATAAGGTTTCAAGGGCCACTGGTGAAATCAAGTGGTTGCAAAGAGTTTGGAGAAACAGAAACATTATCCTGCAAGTGTCAGATTAAAATACTGAAATCTGGCTCGTCATGCGCCGTTTCACAAATTGGTTTATGAAAGTGAGTGATTGCCCCTTTCCCATCCATATGACGTTCTATACTCTTTTTTTTCTTTTTTCTTTCCAGTCGTTTTGATGGTAATTGAATTTACAACAGAAGGGTCAGCAGCTTTACCATTCCGACCCCCCCCAATTGTACTGCTCCTTCCTTCGGCCAACCGTTTATTCAGACAGCGTAAATATTTCATGGATCCTTTATTCTTAATTTTTTCTTTGAATTGTTTCCATTAAGGGATTTAGCTACTGGAGCAGGCTCTGGGGCACCTTTTCCTTTTGGTAGTTCACAGACGTTGAATTTACTACCCCAGGAACCGTGACACCGACTGATTTGGATGCAGCCTGAGTTATGTTGTCCGGGTTGGGAAGTGGGTTTTCATCTAATTGCATTAATAGCTCCTTGCTGACTAGTTCAATTGGTTTGACCAGTGCGCCCAACTGGGTTATGACCATCTGGACATCTACTAATATAGGCAAATCTGAACCGCGAGGAGAAAAGGGGACGCATGTACATTCAATTGTGGCGGAAGTTCCAAACTACAATGATGAGTTCTGGCAAATATAATTAATCTTTTATAGAAGTAGGGAAAGTGTGGATGCTTGTTCCTTAAAATCCTCCCTAATTACTTCAAAGAGCTTAAAAATTGAAGTGAAGGCCAAATGAAGGGCATAAAATGCTGGTTCGGTGTCCTGTAATCCAGGAGTAGGTGATGAGTGCAGAAAGAAAGAAACCCTTGTCGATGAGGGTGGAACGTACGCATAATCCAAAGGTATCAAGGAACCTGGGGAATCCAAAGGAAACAAGGCTGGAGATGCCAACATCCTACGTGACTCAGGCGGTATTATACTTGGAGCAGCCGGTGAAAAGAGCCGATTACTGTTACCAGCGTCCCCGTTCAAGATTTCATTTTGAGCTGGTGGACATAGCATGTCCTAGGTTGCCAATGTTATTATTTGCTGCTTCGGGAAGAGTTTTGTCACATTTTGAGCACACTTCCATGATTCTTGGGGACGAGTAGTCTGCAGTTATGGGTTTCATGGCAGAATTATTTTCTACATTCCCCGGATGCACAGAAAAGTATATAAGGGGCTTACTGCCTGCCAGTGCCGAAATGGGGAATGAGGATAAGGTGGTCAGTGTTGATCAGATGTTCTGCCCAAACTGGCGTCAGTTGTAAGAGTCTGTTCATGAGGAGGTGGACTTCTCAGAGCACACGCATACATTCTTGAGCCCAGGGTAAAACTTACTATGAATTCCTAAGTCGCAGACAAGCAGCACAGAGGCACTCTTCTCTACTCTCATGCCTCCTTTCAAGCAGCAATGATCCAGCCGCGAACTGCAACAGCCGCTCTGCACAGACTTCTGGATTAAAACTGCTCTCCAGCCGGAAATGTGTTTGTTTATTTATTGAATTTCTAAAGCGCACCAGACCCAGAGGTAACAGGGCACAGCAAAGGAGATGCAAGGCTTACATGGTTACATAATGACAAACATTATAAATTGACAAGTGAAATACAATATAGGTAGGGCTCAGAATATACAGGTAGTAGATTTCTTAGAAATGTTATTTACATCATAATGTACAGTAGTATACAATAGTTTACAATATTGGGTGGTGAATTGTGCTAATGTACAGAAGTTTCAGTTAAGATTAGTCTTCAGTCAGACTGAAGTGGGTGATGAGGTTCTTTCTAAAATGTGGGTAGAGTTGATCAGCTCTCAGCTCGTGTGGCAAGGAGTACCAGAGTTTGGTGGCCTTCACAGGGAAGCTACTGCCGCCAATCTTGGAGGATTTGAATCTTGGTACCACCAGGCAGTTTGTATTGACGACTCTGGTAGGCCTGCTGGAGGTTCTTCTTGACAATTTGTCAATTAGGTAGCTGGGGGCAGCATTGTGTAATGCTTTGTGTGTCAGGGAGGCGATTTTTAGTTGTATTTTGTGGACAGCCATTTGTATTGGCATCTGATTGCGGTCATGTGTACTCTTTTGTTAATGCCTAGTGCGGCTCTAAGAGCGTTATTTTGTAATGTTTGTAGTTTTTGGATGCTGGCTTTGTTGGCACTGCTGTAGAGAGCACTGCAGTAGTCTAATCTGGAGAGAATTAATGCTCTGGCCAGTATAATGCAACTGTCGTTGGAGAGGAAGGGCTTACCGGCTCTGATAAGCTTGCACATGTAGACTGTAGTGGAGGCCAGGGATTTCAGTTGTTTATTGAAAGACATAGTGGCCTCCAGGTAGAAACCTAGGGTTTTTACCTGCTTTGAGACTATGGTATTGTTGCCATCAATGATAAAAGAGGCGTATTCATGACCTAGTTTGGAGATGTTGGAAGGGGTACCAAGAAGTATCAGCTCTGTCTTGTCATCATTCAGGCATAGGCCGTGTGTGGCCATTCATGCCTGAATGATGAGGTAGATCCTATTCACCAACGCCAAGTCCTTGCCGTGATCCCCGGAAAGCATGAGGAGAATCTGTGTATCATCTGCGTAATTAGTGTAGGTGATACCCAGAAGGTCCAAATCATCGAACAAAGGTTTGGTGAATATGTTGTACAGGGTTGGAGATACGCATGAGCCCTGAGGCACCCCGCACACGATAGGGGTAGGATCAGCCGCCGCCGAAGGGGAGAACCCTCTGAAAGTTCTGTCACTCAGGAATGTTTTAATCCACTTGACAGCATCTGCGGAGAAGTGGGCTGCTGAATCAAGGTGCCTGCAGAGGACCTTGTGATCTACCAGATGGAATGCAGCTGAGAGGTCAAGTAGCAGTAGAAGTGCTGTCTTCCCTTTTTCTCTCAGCTCACCGTTTTGTGTTTTCAGATCTATCAATGCAGTTTCTGTCCCATGTAACAGTCGGCATCCTGACTGTCTGACCCCTAGGAGTTTATGTAGCTCAAGGTATTTTTGCATCTGCGAGTAAGCGACTTTGTCCAACATTTTAAGTAAAAATGTTACCGTCGTGATGGGGCGGTAGTTTGTGGCAATGAGTGGGTTTAAAGTTTGCTTCTTCGGAAGTGGGAGAACCCAGGATTGTTTAAGGTTAGCTGGGACTGTGCCAGAGGCAAGAGAGGCGTTGATCAGCTTGGAAATGAATGGAGAGGTCTCTTGTGGCATCTTTTATGATATGTGCTGGGCAGACATCTCCTTTACAGTTAGAAGGTTTGAGAGATAGGATCATTTTTGTTCAACTTCTAAGATGGAAGTTTTGGTGAAATGGAATCTATTTTTTTGATCAACGGTTTTTTTACTCGGTGGGAGAGAGTTAGTTGGCTGTGGTAAGTTCAGAGCGTCTTTCTTATTTTTTATTTTGATTTGTAAGGTATTTATTTTATTAGTTAAGGCTTGTTGGATTGCTGGGTACCAGGTCTTGTTTTTGATACATATATATCAGGTGTGGAGATTCCAATTCTCTTAGTATTGTAAATAGTTCTTTCATACTAGAGTGGAATGTTGGTAATGCGTTCATTGTACGAGTTTCGTTTTGCCAGACAGATTTCGTTTTTATAGTGTAATGCAGTAGCGGTTAGCTTCTTTTTATTCTCGCTAGAAGGGCAAAGCCGCCAGGCGGCTTCACATTTTCTTTTCAGTAGTCGCAAGTGCTTTCGTTGTGGAGTGAACCACTTGTTAAGGTGTGCCTTAGCTTTGCTTGGTCTCAGTTTGAGAGGGGCAACTTTGTCCAATATGGAAAGCATAATCTTGTTCTATTCCTGCACCAAGGTACTTGGGTCAAGATTATTCGGCAGAGAATTTAGGGTGGGTAGAATATCAGGAATCACATTGTCCACTGTGATATTCTTTTTCATTCTGGTTTGACAGGGTGGCGCTTCTTGAGGAGCTATGATTATTGGTATGGTGGTGGATAGAGTCATAGACACGAGGGAGTGGTCGGTCCATGACAGAGGGGAAATGGAGGTAATGGTAGCTGTGCAGTTGTAGTCGGCTACCCAATCCAGGGTTCTACCCTTGATATGGGTGGGTTTGTTTACTTTTTGCGATAGTCCTAATCCATTGAGGGCTTTGGCGATTTGTAAGGCCTGTTTATCCGAAGGATCATTAAGACCTAAGTTAAAGTCGCCAAGCAGCAGTACTTGGGAGGTAGGTTTGAGGTTACTAGCAAGTATAATGTGCAGGTCCTCCTCAAATGTTCCAATGGGCCCAGGAGGTCTGTATATTATGTGCATGGTAAGTGATTGGGAGTTATTTAACGGGAGTTTGATAGAGAGGAATTCACAAGATTGCAAAGTTTGGGGAGAGACTATTCTCATAGATAGGCTCTCTCTGGATATGATAGCTATTCCACCGCCTCGGGTTCCATCTCTGTCTTGTCTGGAAATGGAGTATCCTTCAGGGATGGCTAGCATGAGTGCGGGTCCTGCAGCATCGTCTAGCCAGGATTCTGTTATGGCTAGGAAGTCCGGAAGTCCAGTCCATGAGCCACGAGAGACCTTGCATTGAGGAGAGCTCCTTTGAGGGGCAGATTGTCTATTTTGGCTGGGGTTGAGCGTAGAGTAAGGCTGGTATGAGCCGTGGGCTTGCAGAGGACGGATGAGGAGGTAGGCCATTTGGCAGTATTGGAGATCATAATGTGGTGACAGTTTGTTTTCTTGTTGGTAGGAGGTAAAGATCTGGTCAGAGGCTCGTATAGTTTAGGAAGTCTGGCACGCAGTTTGTAATTTCTGTTGGTCGTAGTACATGGGGCTGTGGTGTAGTCTCCTGAAGACTTGCAAGAGAGGTGCTTAGAAGGGGCAAGGCTGCTAGGGTTAGGAACCAGGATTAGCAAGTTGAGTGGGGGTATATGCCTCGATCTGGAAACATAGTAAAGTAGTATGGGTAGACAATATTAGCGCGCTGGTCTCCTGATTGGGAATCACAGTAATAAATACAGTGCACACTATGTAGGGAGCTGAGAAAGATCCAGTGCTAGTATGCGGCAACATAAACAACTGCAATGAGGCACTAGTGATCATTAGATAGGAGAGGTGTGCCAAACAGTGCGAGTCTCCGGCGAAATAGCGCTGAGTGAGAACTCTAGGGTAATGCAGCCCTAAATTAACAATGGTATCGAGGGAGTAAACGGGGGACTATCTTACAGACAAGACAATACAATAAAGTACAGTTAGTAAATCATTTGATGTAGACAATCTTACAGACAATACAATAAAGTACAGTTAGTAAATCATTTGATGTAGGTGCAGTGAAGGAGCACAGGGGGGCATAGTAGTGGCTCAACAAGTCGAATATTAGGGGTGGGTGCCAAAGCGGCGTGCATTGGTACAGCAAAATAATCGGCCAACTGGTGTAGAATCCAAAGCATCGTACTATACCATTGGGTGCCAGTCGTTCCGAGAGACAGTTGATGAGACTGTTGATGCGGCGCACTGTTGCAAAGTTTATAGTGGTTGAGGAGGCCAATAGGTCTGCCGCTGCGGCGCATACATGGGAGAACAGCAAATGCCAAGTGAGCCAGGTTGAATCACTAAATCAACACACTGTTCTGGCAAACTGCTCTTGGCTCCTCAGCTCTCCGCACTCTCTAAAACGATAACTGGTAAGTTATATTTTTCTTCTGGGGCTGGTGAAACTGCTTAGATTCACATACTTTATTTAGAATCTCAAGCAGTACCGGAGGAAAGTGGTGGGCAACCAGGGACAGTATAAAAAGGTGCTTAAGTACTGCCTGATCCATCTGCGATTCAGATCTTGCTTGTGTATCAACATGGTAGTTTTGTATGAAATAAACTCCAAGCTGCAGCCTTGCAAATTTCCTCTAGTGCCATATTGGCAACAAAAGCTAGAGGCACTCCCGTGCTCCTTGTGCCCTAGGTAAAAAGGGAAATGTCGTCTATGCAAATGAATAACAGTATTTTATACACTTGACAATCCCATCTAGAAATGGTTGCCTTGGTAACCGAGTCACCCTCTCTAGGAGAAGCGAAAGAGACAAAGAATTGGCTTGTTTTGTTTAATTCCTTTGCTTTATGTAAGTAGAACATAACTGCTCTATGCATATCCAGTGTGTGCAGTGCCTTTTCCCCTCTATTTTGTGGATTAGGGACATATGATGTCAGTTCTATGGACTGGTTATTAATGTGGAATTTTGAAATGTACTTAAGAAAGAAGCGTGGATGCGTGCAAAGCACTATTTTGTGTTTATGTATAGAGACAAATAGCTAGGATACTGACAATGCTTGTAGCTCTCTAACACTCCTGATGGATGTGACAGCTATCAGAAATGCCACAAAAGAGAGATCTCTTAACATGGCTTTATGTATTGTTTCAAAGGATATCCACACAAAGCCTTTGTAACACTATGTTTCAATCCCAAACCGAGGGTGGGAGTGCAACCAGTGGGCGTATCCAGGGGCCCAAAAAACAATATAAAAAAACAAAATACTTACCCTTGGTAATGTTCTTTCTACTGGATGTTCCTCCCATGGATTCCTCATCATAGATATACTGATATCCTGCTAGCAGTCTCTGAACGTTTTCGACATCCGAGGGCGTGGTGCAGCATTGAATTGATGTTACATGACGGTTACCTTTCCCGCATCCAGATGTGACGTTGATTGCAGTATAAATAGCATGCAATGCACCCGTTGCCTCAGTTCCTAATTTCCCCCCTCTTTCTGCACAGCCAACTTGAGGATTAAATAACTGCATGGTGTTGAAAGAGAGGTTTATTAAATAATTCACCCACAGTCAGAGGGGTAGGCTGGGAGGGCGAGTCTGTGGAAGGAACATCCAGTACAAAGACCAGGGCTTAATAATTTGTTCTACTAATGATATTGTGTCCTCCCACATATTCCTCATCTTAGATAGACTCCCATAGCAGTTTTGTAGATGGAAGTGATTTTTTAAAATAATTTTCTGATTATCGTTTGATATTGAGCCGAACCGCTCTTCTAAATCGAGCGTCCTGGCCTGACAAGAGCGTACAAGCAGTAATGCTTTGAGAAAGTGTGGAGTCCTCCACTGAAACACCTCTTTGGAGAGCCAACGGAGCACCATTCCAAAATGCATAGGATAATCCAACACAATAAAGTTTGTTTGGTCATGGCATGTCCTAGCCTGTGACAAGTATAACCATAAATAGTTGGTCATCATGCCTGATATTTGCCATCCTAGAAATGTAGAAACTAAAAGTCCTTTTTGGGTCAAGTCTGTATAACCTCTCAACATCCTTGGAAGGGTGAGGAGGTGGATAAAAAGATGGTAAAGTTAATTTCTTTGTACAATGGAATACCTTGGGAAGGAAGGCGGGACAAACCCTCAAAACTACATTCTACTTAAAGAATACCGTAAAACAGTGGTTTGCATAACAAGGCTTGCAGCTCACTCACTCTGCGAGCAGAATTGATGGCTACCAAAAAGATTCAAATCCCAGGACGGAACCAGAAAAGGGACCAGGGAAAGTATTTGTCAGTCTTTTCAGGAATTGGATAACAATTGGCATCTTAAAAGTAAGATTGTTCTGGCGTGCATTTAAAAATGGATAACGCCGCCAGGTATCCCTTCACGGTAGCCACCTGCAGCCCCTGATGGGCTAGGTGTACTAAAAAAGAAAGCACTGCAGGTATATTACAATTGAAAGGATCTATATATTTAGCTCTACATCAGCTGCAAAATGTGTTCCAACTGCAGTGGAATAGTGCTTTTGTTGCTGGTCTTCTGGCCGAAAGAAAACCTCTCAAAACCCAGGCATGAAGGTTCAGAGTTGCGATTCCTCGGTTAAGAAGACAGCCTCCCTCTTGTGAGAGTAGATCAACTCACTGGGGAAGATGGAATGGAGGGCAGATGTAACACAACGTCCTGGTCCAATCCGGAACAATCAGGATTATCGATTTCCCGAACGTCCTCAACCTCCTGATTACTTAAGGAATGATGGAGACTGGTGAGAATGTGTACAGGAGTGGAAATCCCCAGTCCACTACGCACGTGTGTACCAGAGCTCCTCTTGGCGGAAATTCCCTGGAGCAGAACAGGTCGCACTTAGTGTTGATACTCGACGCAAACAGATATACTTGAAGGGGTTCCCCAAAGGGCAAAAATCTCGAAGGACTTCCTAGCCAACTCCACTCGTGGGAGATCGTGCTCCGTCTTCTCAGAGCATCCACCATTGTATTCTCTTCTCCAGCTAGGTGAACAGCCGACAGAGATTATGTTTTGTAGCGCCCAAAACCAGAGTTGAATTGCTCCCTGCACAGTGGTGGTGACCCTACATCTCCTCTTTTGTTGGAATAATGCATGGCCACTGTGTTGTCCGTCATCATCAGGACATTCTTCCCCAGTATGGACTGCAAAAAGGCCATCAGTGCCAGTCTTATCGCCATCAGCTTTAAAAGGTTTATGTGTAGTCTTGATTTTGATGGGGACTAAAGTCCGCTGATTGCGAGATCGTTCATGTGAGCTCCCCATCCTGTCAGGGAAGCATCCGTTATCTTTGGCCAGGGTTGCCAAAAATGCTCCCCTATCATCACATTCTCCTCGCAGGCCCATCACAGGAGATCCAGTGTGACCTTGCTCAGGACCTGAAGAAGGTCCGAAATCCTGCTTAAGAAATGTGTCCATTGTGATCTGGGGGCCCACTGGAGAGACCTCATCCTTAGGCGGACTTCTGGCACAAGGAAAATTCAGGATGCCATGAGGCCCAGCAGCCTCAGAAAGTCGAATCCTGGCAGATATTGGGAGTTCTGAAATCTCATGACCATCTGCAAGATATGTTGAGGCCTCAACTCGGGAGTCCAGAATCGCTGCAATTAATTGAAGCTTTAGGGAAGGTGTCACCTGGGAATTCATAAAATTGAGGGTGAAGCCCAGTTTGTGGAGAGAGTGGCAGGTGCTTTTGAGATGTTTCAGAGCCTGTTCGGGAGAAGAAGCTCTGATCAGCCAATTGTCTAAGCAGAGAAAGATCTGAATCCCTCCCCACGTTAGATTTGCTGCGATCACAGCCATTAACTTGGTGAAAACCCTGGGGCGGAACTGAGCCCGAAAGGCAGTACTCGAAACTGAACTGCCAATGCGAACCAGAGGTATTTTCTGTGCTTGGGATGTATAGGCATATGAAAATAAGCATCCTGAAGATCGAGTGACACCATCCAATCCTGGAACTGAAGGATCTGTGAAAGAGTGACAATCTTGAATCGGTCCTTCCTGAGAAACTTGGTTCAAGCGTCACAGGTCCAAGATGTGTTGCAGTCCTCCTTCTTTCTTGGGAACCAGACAATAGGTGGAGTACCTGTTAGGGAGAATTCTCATAAATGGCTGATTTCCCTTACCTAATGAGTCCCTCAGCAGCTTTGCTGGATTTCTAGGATTTCATTTTTTCACCTGGTAAGAGTGTGAGCCTTTTTTCCCACTCTTACATGTGTTTTGCTATGTGTATTTTCACTTTTCTGTGATCCTGAGCACTGGAGCCTCACCTACTCCAGGGCCTCATATTTGTCATGTGTGTTACACAGCACCTTTAGTGCAGTGACACAGGGTCGTCTTTTAGACTTCCCCCTGACTCAATTTTTCTGGGGCTAACTACTGTCCCCCAGAAAAGGTAAAGTTGCCATTAACTTTATTTTAGTCACTTTAAACCACAGACCCAGTACACCCCATCTCACATGGAGTATTGGAAAGGGTTAATTTTTATCCCTTTTTGTCTGTGTCTCTTGGAGCCTTGTTTCGCTCCCTTTACATCCAAGACTTGGCTGGTGTCAGTGGTATCTACCCTAACTTTTCTACCGCGATTATTTTATATAAACGTGGTATTGTTTTAGGCTATTATATTAGCCTAAAAAATAAACCTGCTTGACCAAATACATTTTATTTTGGCTCCGGCTGGGTTTATTCACCATTTCTTTTTGTTAAAGTCTTTCTCGTGTTTTTCCAAACCGGGGATGATTCCTTTGTTCGCTGTCTTTTTCGCGGGCTACTGCACAGAAGTCCTCCTTAAGGCACCTGAAAGTCTAGGTAGGCAGGATGTGAGGGAGGGATCTTCGGACCCCTGCCATGGGTTCCCTTGGTAACCCAAGTCGCACTCCTGTTTGATTGGCTGAGGGGACTGTCCTTTCCAGTATAGCCACCCTGCTGTGTGATTGACAGCCAGGCTGTATGAATGGGGGGAAACTGCATAAAAAGCAGGTATCTGGGACTGGAAAGTCAGAGTCGCCACTGGAACGAAAGAACCAATGAGGAGCTGACAGAAGAGGACCCCTACAAAGACTGAACCGCCTAGTGAAGCCCTGCAGCATGTCCAAATCTTCAGAATCCGGCGACAGAGAAGATCCTCCAGGAAACTTCTTCCCTTGAGCTGGTGGGACCAACCAGTTCGCCCAAACTGCAAGCCAGGACCCCTCCTCTGGTCGAATTCGCTGTACAGAGCTACAGTGGGCCGGATAGCCAGGAAGGTCGGACCCTGCTTGGGTTTTAAGGAGCGCACCTTTTATTTGTTGTTTAGCTCTGCTGCTGGCTTCTTCCCTGGGTGGCGTAGGACCCTCCAGTCTTCCTACTTTGTGTCAGTCCGACAGTCGCTTCAGGAACCGTGAGCCTGCAGGAACCATCAGGAACGTCTGCCTCAGCTATGTTTTAAGTTACTGTGCAAATCCGGTTGTCAGTTTCGTTCAACCGCGGTAAGTGTTTGAAATCTTTCTCCAATCCGAGGGCTTGTCCTTCTCTTCTCTTTAAACTAACTTTTCCATCAACCAACCTCACCTGGAATCCGTGCCACGAACTTTACAGCGAACTACCCTGAACTGTGTGATATTGAGCAAAAGACTTTTGACCCATTGACTTTGGCCCTAAGCCTTTTCTATCTGATTATATCACTGTAGTTCCTCTTGTTCAATTGCCCTGAGTACGTACCTGTTGGTTTGATTTAATTTCTATTAACTTTGTCTTTCCCTCCCTTTTAAATTGCTGGAGTGCCATTTTGCTCTCACTTCATTTTGTGAGTTTAACGTGCCTGGAATTTAAGGGAAGTGGTGTGGCGTATTAAAAGAGTGATTTTTGAACTGCTTATAATAGTTTAATGTTATACAACTGAAGAGTGAAATAAATGTATATTCTTTTACTTGAAAACCTTGATTCAATGTTTGCCTGAATCATAGTAATTGCTGTCCTTTGTCTAACTATCTCATAATGCTCACTTACTCTTGAGATAGGTCTAGCAGCTCCGCTGCTGCTACCACTTTAACTGTGTAGTACAGGCTTGTACCAAAGGTGAATTTGTACTGTCACTTGTAGTCTTAATTGTGTGTGGTGTTCCCAAATGTTACTGTATATAATTCTGCCTAACAGTACCAACCCTGGTATTGTACCGCTTCAGATACCCTCTCCACAGCACCTTTCAACAACAGGGAAATAATCTCCTGTAGACAAGTGGATCTTGGGCCACTGTCTGTAGTGCCCATGCATCTGAAGTAATGAGATACCATTCTTGCATCACCAAACTCTTTGGTGAAGGATGCCTGGAGAAGAAGTCAGGGTCAACAGAAGAAGGTCTGTAGTACTTCACTAATTCCTTGTTTACAGCAGCAGGAGTGATGTCTGGTTTTTGCCAGTTTTGGAATGGCAGCAGAGGCTCCTTAGGAGGGCCTCTATCCAAAATGTCCGTAAGATCATCATGGGTAATGTCCTTAGCAGGACGCCCCCAAACCAAATACTCACTCACCCTGTTCATGACCGTTCTATAGGTTGCATTATGGTGAGAGTATGTCTGGAGTGTCAAAATACACTTCTAGAGAGGTATCCAGACAAATGGCTTCTTTCAGACAAGTAGCTAGGTCTTCAAGCTGGGATTGGTCCAAAAGCAACTCTTCTGGAACATTGGGAATTCCAAAACGTTCATGCCCGAAGGGAACAACGTCATCCTCCTCGAAGATGGACCCAAAGGATCTGAAGAAATCTGTCTTAGATTTGGGTTTAAAACTGGTCTCTGAGGTTAATTTTCGACGTGCCCTTTGACTCCTTCGAGGAGGAAGTCACAAAAATGTTTTGCTTCGATTAAGTCACTGTGGTCGACGCTATGCGAGACAGCATTCCTGAAGTCTTCAGACTCAGGCATTTGGGTGTGCGGATCAAAGCCTTGCTGGATTCCGTGCTGGTCTTGGAAGGTGGGTTCAACAGCCTTTTTAAACTCTTTCAAGGGACCAGGAGGTGCTGCCTTTCGAATAGACTTTCATGATCTTTTTGCTGAACTTTTCCCACTCGGCCGCAGAAGCAGTCTTATCAGGAAAACGTACCTGATGCTTGTCCGGCGAGGAGTCAAGAGGACGAGAAATGTTGGTGTTGTTTTTTTGACTTCTTCCGTGATGACGGAGAGGTAGGAGGACGGGAATCACTCCTGGATCACTTCGACTGTTTAAAATGTTGAAATCGTTTCTTGGGCCTATCTGGTGATTTGTCTCTGGTGGAGCTTCTACCTTCGGAAGATTTTCTCTTCTAAGGTGAGGAAGAAGGAGACTTGGATACCGACCGACCTAGGGTGAGCTTCGATCTTATCTCCTTTAAGGCCTGGCTGGTCCTCGATCGGCAGGAGCCACGTTCGATGACTTCATTTTCTTTGCTGAGTCACCAGAGACAAATTCTGATTGAATCGCAGTCCGAACATCTCTTGAAGTCAGTCTAGTGCGCCGACATTGCGAAGATTTGACTACAAAAAAGGATAAAGACATTAGCCGAGAGATTCACAGAGGCGAGTCAATCCATTCTGAGAGCGTGCTGTGAATGAGGAAAAACTGAACTGAGGCAACGTCAGTCATCTACATCACGTTTGGAAGCAGGAATGATAACCGTCGAAGGACATCGACTCGATGCTGCACACAGCCCTCTGCTGTCGAAAAGGTTCTGAGACTGGAATGAAAAATCCTACACCGTCTTCCGTAAAATGCTTACAACCAAACTGTTTAACTAACGGACTATCCTCAACTGCCTGCATTGCTTGATCATTACTGTCACCTTGTTCCACTGTAACCAAGGAACGGGTATCTCTGCCACTCTCCCCAAAATGTTCAATATTTGCTGTAATTTGTCAAAATTGTAATCTATCAAGCTTTCTGTAACAAGCGCCACGATGCCTCAGGGCCGCTGCGTGCTATACAAATTCTAATAAATAAATAAATAAGCAGGTTATAGATATATCTTAGATGAGGAATTTGTGGGAATTTAGAAATTCAGGTTGCAAGCTGGTAGCCATAGATTTTTAAAAAAGTCACTCACCACCTCAATTCTATACACAACCAATCATTTCTTACTCACCATGAATTAAGGGCACATTTTGAATCCTTTTGACACAATCCATGAAAGCTTTAACTATGGGGACTCTCCACCAGTAGTGTTGTTGCGACGTAGTATAAACTGTACTTTGAGAGAATTTCAAGCTAGCCTATAGTCCAGTAGAATAAGGAGTTGGGTCACATTGTACGTTGGTTTGCATACAATGGGATTAACGCTGTTATGATTGCACCAAAAAACAAACCGTTTCCACTTGTTGTAAAAACAACATCTTGTATTTGTATTTCTGGCCTCCTTTAATATTTCCATACTTCTTTGAGGCAAATGTAAATGGCAGACATCAATGACTTCAGGAGCCA
The DNA here is from genome assembly GCF_040938575.1 of Ambystoma mexicanum. Taxonomy (NCBI): domain Eukaryota; kingdom Metazoa; phylum Chordata; class Amphibia; order Caudata; family Ambystomatidae; genus Ambystoma; species Ambystoma mexicanum. Next base: position 963,469,563 of record NC_090928.1, on the reverse strand, counting down.
TGGTGCTAAATGCATTGTCTGTGGACAAGGATGTGCCAGTCTCCCCTGTTGTGTTAGCAGGTTGTGATCTTGTTGTAGTTCGAATAGTGATTCACCCACCATCTTTAGAAGGTGAGGATACCACCAGAGGCGGGTGCTATGATGAGGTGCGGGGGCTCAGCCCCTCTTTGGAAACATGTAGCTTGTCTAAGTGAAAAGAACATATGTGTGTGTTTTAAATAGTTCAACAACTTACATTTTTTATTTTGTCGATACAGCTCTGCTACCAGATGTAGTCAGGTAGAGTGCCATCATGTGGTCGCTAGCTAGAGCAATCAAGCAACGATGCTTGACATGGGCGTGTCCTGCTCCAAGCGCATTTCGTTTTATTTTGTGTTTAGAGCACTCGAGGCTCTACGCTAAAATACTGGAGCCTTCAATTAAGAGGCTGGCGGGGCATATACTGTCTGGCCCCGCTGGCTCTCTTTAACCGCGTGAACTTCCAACTTTAAACAATGTGAGTTGATCTGCTGAGGCCCCAGAGTAGAGGCAGGATCCTCGTGTAGCACGGAATTCTGTATTAGAGGCAGTACCAGTGAGTAGGTAAGTGCAGAAAACTTTCTATGTATTAATGCATGTATGCCGCCTGGAAAGGGTTCTACGAGCACACGCGTGTAAATATGTGTGCATGTTAGTGTGTGAGCAATTTGTATTTGAGTGCATGTGGAGTGTGCATGTGAAACCTCAGAAGCATGACCATGTTTTACAATAAGATCAGTCCGTTATGTGTAAAATCAATGGGAGCATAATGAAGCCTGCTCGTTTCTCACTAAACAACGTGCAAAGCTCCACCAGCTATATTATATTAGTTTAAGGATCCAGTGGAGGCAGGCTCCTGCTTCCTTTTCTGAACTTCCACCAACAAATACATGAGCATTGCATGTCATGCACACGGCCATAATTAAACATTTTATGATTCCATGTGAATATGTCGGCTGAAAAATGTCGTTGGGAGACGATATTCTTTTCCTGAACCACTAAAATACTTTCCGCAAATATGCTAGTAGGGGTGTAATTTACAATTATAGACCTCAATCCTAGAATATTTAGGGAAAGTGTTTGATTTTACTGAGGGTGCATTTTACGAGATGTTCGCTGTCATCACTGGATACCCTTTTTATTACATTCCCACTTCAAAGCTGTGCTTGCAAGTTGAACAATGCCTACAAAGACAAATGGACACCTTTATATCTATTCACACAATAAACATCCCATATATACTGGTGATCACAGGACTTGCAAAACTGGAAGCTCCATTGCCTTCTGCTGCCTTAGATGTAATTTTGGTGGGGACTGAGACAATAACCCTCCCTACCCCCCTGCCCCCCTGGTTTCCGCCAGGTTTCCTCATTACGCAACCTATACTTAGGCCCATACTTTTGGGAGACGAGATCTTAGAAAGGGCATTGCACTCATGGAAGAGTCCATCATTTTTTTAAAGTAGACAATGCTTGGCTTGGCAGCATAATGTTTTTCAGAAGATGATTCATCAAGCAAAACTACAGAGAAGGGCTTTGACCAGCACTTTTTTTCTCTGCACACTGAACATCGAACATCTCCAATAGAAGTGACGATCTTGTAGATTACAATTAAGAAACAATATGTATAACTGTTAACTGTTTGCCACCCATAGCATTAAGTGCTACATGCATATGTTGACATAGCCATAATGCCATATATTCCTGACTGTGAAATTACAGTGTTAATATATGGGAATACTTGCATATATGGACAGAGCCAGCCTGGACAAGTATGGTTACAGCACATTACTGGTTAAAGATAAAACCAACATGAGATTTGCGCAGCTGGTCCCCAGACCACTTTACCTTGCCTGAGGCTACTTGCATATATTGGCCCAGCCAGCTTGGACATGTTTTCTTAGAGTGGCACACGTGTATTATGGTTAAAGGCGACACAAGTGTTCCTTTGCCAGCATGGACTTGCTTTCTTACAGTGGCGTTAATGGCATCATTAGGCAGAGCGAGTATGAAAAATGTCTTCTTACACTGAAAGAATGCCGGCATCTATTGGGGGTAAAGGCATCACTACACAGCTCCTGTGCACTTAAGAGAGATCTCTTAACATGGCTTTATGTATTGTTTCAAAGGATATCAACACAAAGCCTTTGTAACACTATGTTTCAATCCCAAATCGAGGGTGGGAGTGCAACCAGTGGGTCTATCCAGGGGCCCAAAAAAACAATATAAAAAAACAAAATACTTACCCTTGGTAATGTTCTTTCTACTGGATGTTCCTCCCATGGATTCCTCATCATAGATATATTGATATCCTGCTAGCAGTCTCTGAACGTTTTCGACATCCGAGGGCGTGGTGCAGCATTGAATTGATGTCACATGACGGTTACCTTTCCCGCATCCAGATGTGACGTTGATTGCAGTATAAATAGCATGCAATGCACCCGTTGCCTCAGTTCCTAATTTCCCCCCTCTTTCTGCACAGCCAACTTGAGGATTAAATAACTGCATGGTGTTGAAAGAGAGGTTTATTAAATAATTCACCCACAGTCAGAGGGGTAGGCTGGGAGGGCGAGTCTGTGGAAGGAACATCCAGTACAACAACCAGGGCTTAATAATTTGTTCTACTAATGATAGTGTCCTCCCACAGATTCCTCATCTTAGATAGACTCCCATAGCAGTTTTGTAGATGGAAGTGATTTTTTAAAATAATTTTCTGATTATCGTTTGATATTGAGCCGAACCGCTCTTCTAAATCGAGCGCCCTGGCCTGACAAGAGCGTACAAGCAGTAATGCTTTGAGAAAGTGTGGAGTCCTCCACTGAAACACCTCTTTGGAGAGCCAACGGAGCACCATTCCAAAATGCATAGGATAATCCAACACAATAAAGTTTGTTTGGTCATGGCATGTCCTAGCCTGTGACAAGTATAACCATAAATAGTTGGTCATCATGCCTGATATTTGCCATCCTAGAAATGTAGAAACTAAGAGTCCTTTTTGGGTCAAGTCTGTATAACCTCTCAACAACCTTGGAAGGGTGAGGAGGTGGATAAAAAGATGGTAAAGTTAATTTCTTTGTACAATGGAATACCTTGGGAAGGAAGGCGGGACAAACCTTCAAAACTACATTCTACTTAAAGAATACCGTAAAACAGTGGTTTGCATAACAAGGCTTGTAGCTCACTCACTCTGCGAGCAGAAGTGATGGCTACCAAAAAGATTCAAATCCCAGGACGGAACCAGAAAAGGGACCAGGGAAAGTATTTGTCAGTCTTTTCAGGAATTGGATAACAATTGGCATCTTAAAAGTAAGATTGTTCTGGCGTGCATTTAAAAATGGATAACGCCGCCAGGTATCCCTTCACGGTAGCCACCTGCAGCCCCTGATGGGCTAGGTGTACTAAAAAAGAAAGCACTGCAGGTATATTACAATTGAAAGGATCTATATATTTAGCTCTACATCAGCTGCAAAATGTGTTCCAACTGCAGTGGAATAGTGCTTTTGTTGCTGGTCTTCTGGCCGAAAGAAAACCTCTCAAAACCCAGGCATGAAGGTTCAGAGTTGCGATTCCTCGGTTAAAAAGACAGCCTCCCTCTTGTGAGAGTAGATCAACTCACTGGGGAAGATGGAATGGAGGGCAGATGTAACACAAGGTCCTGGTCCAATCCGGAACAATCAGGATTATCGATTTCCCGAACGTCCTCAACCTCCTGATTACTTCAGGAATGATGGAGACTGGTGAGAATGTGTACAGGAGTGGAAATCCCCAGTCCACTACGCACGTGTGTACCAGAGCTCCTCTTGGCGGAAATTCCCTGGAGCAGAACAGGTCGCACTTAGTGTTGATACTCGACGCAAACAGATATACTTGAAGGGGTTCCCCAAAGGGCAAAAATCTCGAAGGACTTCCTAGCCAACTCCACTCGTGGGAGATCGTGCTCCGTCTTCTCAGAGCATCCACCATTGTATTCTCTTCTCCAGCTAGGTGAACAGCCGACAGAGATTATGTTTTGTAGCGCCCAAAACTAGAGTTAAATTGCTCCCTGCGCAGTGGTGGTGACCCTACATCTCCTCTTTTGTTGGAATAATGCATGGCCACTGTGTTGTCCGTCATCATCAGGACATTCTTCCCCAGTATGGACTGCAAAAAGGCCATCAGTGCCAGTCTTATCGCCATCAGCTTTAAAAGGTTTATGTGTAGTCTTGATTTTGATGGGGACCAAAGTCCGCTGATCGCGAGATCGTTCATGTGAGCTCCCCATCCTGTCAGGGAAGCATCCGTTATCTTTGGCCAGGGTTGCCAAAAATGCTCCCCTATCATCACATTCTCCTCGCAGGCCCATCACAGGAGATCCAGTGTGACCTTGCTCAGGACCTGAAGAAGGTCCGAAATCCTGCTTAAGAAATGTGTCCATTGTGATCTGGGGGCCCACTGGAGAGACCTCATCCTTAGGCGGACTTCTGGCACAAGGAAAATTCAGGATGCCATGAGGCCCAGCAGCCTCAAAGTCGAATCCTGGCAGATATTGGGAGTTCTGAAATCTCATGACCATCTGCAAGATATGTTGAGGCCTCAACTCGGGAGGTGAGTCCAGAATCGTTGCAATTAATTGAAGCTTTAGGGAAGGTGTCACCTGGGAATTCATAAAATTGAGGGTGAAGCCCAGTTTGTGGAGAGAGTGGCAGGTGCTGTTGAGATGTTTCAGAGCCTGTTCGGGAGAAGAAGCTCTGATCAGCCAATTGTCTAAGCAGAGAAAGATCTGAATCCCTCCCCACGTTAGATTTGCTGCGATCACAGCCATTAACTTGGTGAAAACCCTGGGGCGGAACTGAGCCCGAAAGGCAGTACTCGAAACTGAACTGCCAATGTGAACCAGAGGTATTTTCTGTGCTTGGGATGTATAGGCATATGAAAATAAGCATCCTGAAGATCGAGTGACACCATCCAATCCTGGAACTGAAGGATCTGTGAAAGAGTGACAATCTTGAATCGGTCCTTCCTGAGAAACTTGGTTCAAGCGTCACAGGTCCAAGATGTGTTGCAGTCCTCCTTCTTTCTTGGGAACCAGACAATAGGTGGAGTACCTGTTAGGGAGAATTCTCATAAATGGCTGATTTCCCTTACCTAATGAGTCCCTCAGCAGCTTTGCTGGATTTCTAGGATTTCATTTTTTTCACCTGGTAAGAGTGTGAGCCTTTTTTCCCACTCTTACATGTGTTTTGCTATGTGTATTTTCACTTTTCTGTGATCCTGAGCACTGGAGCCTCACCTACTCCAGGGCCTCATATTTGTCATGTGTGTTACACAGCACCTTTAGTGCAGTGACACAGGGTTGTCTTTTAGACTTCCCCCTGACTCAATTTTTCTGGGGCTAACTACTGTCCCCCAGAAAAGGTAAAGTTGCCATTAACTTTATTTTAGTCACTTTAAACCACAGACCCAGTACACCCCATCTCACATGGAGTATTGGAAAGGGTTAATTTTTATCCCTTTTTGTCTGTGTCTCTTGGAGCCTTGTTTCGCTCCCTTTACATCCAAGACTTGGCTGGTGTCAGTGGTATCTACCCTAACTTTTCTACCGCGATTATTTTATATAAACGTGGTATTGTTTTAGGCTATTATATTAGCCTAAAAAATAAACCCGCTTGACCAAATACATTTTATTTTGGCTCCGGCTGGGTTTATTCACCATTTCTTTTTGTTAAAGTATTTCTCGTGTTTTTCCAAACCGGGGATGATTCCTTTGTTCGCTGTCTTTTTCGCGGGCTACTGCACAGAAGTCCTCCTTAAGGCACCTGAAAGTCTAGGTAGGCAGGATGTGAGGGAGGGATCTTCGGACCCCTGCCATGGGTTCCCTTGGTAACCCAAGTCGCACTCCTGTTTGATTGGCTGAGGGGACTGTCCTTTCCAGTATAGCCACCCTGCTGTGTGATTGACAGCCAGGCTGTATGAATGGGGGGAAACTGCATAAAAAGCAGGTATCTGGGACTGGAAAGTCAGAGTCGCCACTGGAACGAAAGAACCAATGAGGAGCTGACAGAAGAGGACCCCTACAATGACTGAACCGCCTGGTGAAGCCCTGCAGCATGTCCAAATCTTCAGAATCCGGCGACAGAGAAGATCCTCCAGGAAACTTCTTCCCTTGAGCTGGTGGGACCAACCAGTTCGCCCAAACTGCAAGCCAGGACCCCTCCTCTGGTCAAATTCGCTGTACAGAGCTACAGTGGGCCGGATAGCCAGGAAGGTCGGACCCTGCTTGGGTTTTAAGGAGCTCACCTTTTATTTGTTGTTTAGCTCTGCTGCTGGCTTCTTCCCTGGGTGGCGCAGGACCCTCCAGTCTTCCTACTTCGTGTCAGTCCGACAGTCGCTTCAGGAACTGTGAGCCTGCAGGAACCATCAGGAACGTCTGCCTCAGTTATGTTTTAAGTTACTGTGCAAATCCGGTTGTCAGTTTCGTTCAACCGCGGTAAGTGTTTGAAATCTTTCTCCAATCCGAGGGCTTGTCCTTCTCTTCTCTTTAAACTAACTTTTCCATCAACCAACCTCACCTGGAATCCGTGCCACGAACTTTACAGCGAACTACCCTGAACTGTGTGATATTGAGCAAAAGACATTTGACCCATTGACTTTGGCCCTAAGCCTTTTCTATCTGATTATATCACTGTAGTTCCTCTTGTTCAATTGCCCTGAGTACGTACCTGTTGGTTTGATTTAATTTCTATTAACTTTGTCTTTCCCTCCCTTTTAAATTGCTGGAGTGCCATTTTGCTCTCACTTCATTTTGTGAGTTTAACGTGCCTGGAATTTAAGGGAAGTGGTGTGGTGTATTAAAAGAGTGATCTTTGAACTGCTTATAATAGTTTAATGTTATACAACTGAAGAGTGAAATAAATGTATATTCTTTTACTTGAAAACCTTGATTCAATGTTTGCCTGAATCATAGTAATTGCTGTCCTTTGTCTAACTATCTCATAATGCTCACTTACTCTTGAGATAGGTCTAGCAGCTCCGCTGCTGCTACCACTTTAACTGTGTAGTACAGGCTTGTACCAAAGGTGAATTTGTACTGTCACTTGTAGTCTTAATTGTGTGTGGTGTTCCCAAATGTTACTGTATATAATTCTGCCTAACAGTACCAACCCTGGTATTGTACCGCTACAGATACCCTCTCCACAGCACCTTTCAACAACAGGGAAATAATCTCCTGTAGACAAGTGGATCTTGGGCCACTGTCTGTAGTGCCCATGCATCTGAAGTAATGAGATACCATTCTTGCATCACCAAACTCTTTGGTGAAGGATGCCTGGAGAAGAAGTCAGGGTCAACAGAAGAAGGTCTGTAGTACTTCACTAATTCCTTGTTTACAGCAGCAGGAGTGATGTCTGGTTTTTGCCAGTTTTGGAATGGCAGCAGAGGCTCCTTAGGAGGGCCTCTATCCAAAATGTCCGTAAGATCATCATGGGTAATGTCCTTAGCAGGACGCCCCCAAACCAAATACTCACTCACCCTGTGCATGACCGTTCTATAGGTCGCATTATGGTGAGAGTATGTCTGGAGTGTCAAAATACACTTCTAGAGAGGTATCCAGACAAATGGCTTCTTTCAGACAAGTAGCTAGGTCTTCAAGCTGGGATTGGTCCAAAAGCAACTCTTCTGGAACATTGGGAATTCCAAAACGTTCATGCCCGAAGGGAACAACGTCATCTTCCTCGAAGATGGACCCAAAGGATCTGAAGAAATCTGTCTTAGATTTGGGTTTAAAACTGGTCTCTGAGGTTAATTTTTGACGTGCCCTTTGACTCCTTCGAGGAGGAAGTCACAAAAATGTTTTGCTTCGATTAAGTCACTGTGGTCGACGCTATGCGAGACAGCATTCCTGAAGTCTTCAGACTCAGGCATTTGGGTGTGCGGATCAAAGCCTTGCTGGATTCCGTGCTGGTCTTGGAAGGTGGGTTCAACAGCCTTTTTAAACTCTTTCAAGGGACCAGGAGGTGCTGCCTTTCGAATAGACTTTCATGATCTTTTTGCTGAACTTTTCCCACTCGGCCGCAGAAGCAGTCTTATCAGGAAAACGTACCTGATGCTTGTCCGGCGAGGAGTCAAGAGGACGAGAAATGTTGGTGTTGTTTTTTTGACTTCTTCCATGATGACGAAGAGGTAGGAGGACGGGAATCACTCCTGGATCACTTCGACTGTTTAAAATGTTGAAATCGTTTCTTGGGCCTATCTGGAGATTTGTCTCTGGTGGAGCTTCTACCTTCGGAAGATTTTCTCTTCTAAGGTGAGGAAGAAGGAGACTTGGATACCGACCGACCTAGGGTGAGCTTCGATCTTATCTCCTTTAAGGCCTGGCTGGTCCTCGATCGGCAGGAGCCACGTTCGATGACTTCATTTTCTTTGCTGAGTCACCAGAGACAAATTCTGATTGAATCGCAGTCCGAACATCTCTTGAAGTCAGTCTAGTGCGCCGACATTGCGAAGATTTGACTACAAAAAAGGATAAAGACATTAGCCGAGAGATTCACAGAGGCGAGTCAATCCATTCTGAGAGCGTGCTGTGAATGAGGAAAAACTGAACTGAGGCAACGTCAGTCATCTACATCACGTTTGGAAGCAGGAATGATAACCGTCGAAGGACATCGACTCGATGCTGCACACAGCCCTCTGCTGTCGAAAAGGTTCTGAGACTGGAATGAAAAATCCTACACCGTCTTCCGTAAAATGGTTACAACCAAACTGTTTAACTAACCGACTATCCTCAACTGCCTGCATTGCTTGATCATTACTGTCACCTTGTTCCACTGTAACCAAGGAACGGGTATCTCTGCCACTCTCCCCAAAATGTTCAATATTTGCTGTAATTTGTCAAAATTGTAATCTATCAAGCTTTCTGTAACAAGTGCCACGATGCCTCAGGGCCGCTGCGTGCTATACAAATTCTAATAAATAAATAAATAAGCAGGTTATAGATATATCTTAGATGAGGAATTTGTGGGAATTTAGAAATTCAGGTTGCAAGCTGGTAGCCATAGATTTTAAAAAAAGTCACTCACCACCTCAATTCTATACACAACCAATCATTTCTTACTCACCATGAATTAAGGGCACATTTTGAATCCTTTTGACACAATCCATGAAAGCTTTAACTATGGGGACTCTCCACCAGTAGTGCTGTTGCGACGTAGTATAAACTGTACTTTGAGAGAATTTCAAGCTAGCCTATAGTCCAGTAGAATAAGGAGTTGGGTCACATTGTACGTTGGTTTGCATGCAATGGGATTAACGCTGTTATGATTGCACCAAAAAACAAACCGTTTCCACTTGTTGTAAAAACAACATCTTGTATTTGTATTTCTGGCCTCCTTTAATATTTCCATACTTCTTTGAGGCAAATGTAAATGGCAGACATCAATGACTTCAGGAGCCATGGTGCTAAATGCATTGTCTGTGGACAAGGATTGCCAGTCTCCCCTGTTGTGTTAGCAGGTTGTGATCTTGTTGTAGTTCGAATAGTGATTCACCCACCATCTTTAGAAGGTGAGGATACCACCAGAGGCGGGTGCTATGATGAGGTGCGGGGGCTCAGCCCCTCTTTGGAAACATGTAGCTTGTCTAAGTGAAAAGAACATGTGTGTGTTTTAAATAGTTCAACAACTTACATTTTTTATTTTGTCGATACAGCTCTGCTACCAGATGTAGTCAGGGAGAGTGCCATCATGTGGTCACTAGCCAGAGCAATCAAGCAACGATTCTTGACATGGGCGTGTCCTGCTCCAAGCGCATTTCGTTTTATTTTGTGTTTAGAGCACTCGAGTCTCTACCCTAAAATACTGGAGCCTTCAATTAAGAGGCTGGCGGGGCATATACTGTCTGGCCCCGCTGGCTCTCTTTACCCGCGTGAACTTCCAACTTTAAACAATGTGAGTTGATCTGCTGAAGCCCCAGAGTAGAGGCAGGATCCTCGTGTAGCACGGAATTCTGTATTAGAGGCAGTACCAGTGAGTAGGTAAGTGCAGAAAACTTTCTATGTATTAATGCATGTATGCCGCCTGGAAAGGGTTCTACGAGCACACGCGTGTAAATATGTGTGCATGTTAGTGTGTGAGCAATTTGTATTTGAGTGCATGTGGAGTGTGCATGTGAAACCTCAGAAGCATGACCATGTTTTACAATAAGATCAGTCCGTTATGTGTAAAATCAATGGGAGCATAATGAAGCCTGCTCGTTTCTCACTAAACAACGTGCAAAGCTCCACCAGCTATATTATATTAGTTTAAGGATCCAGTGGAGGCAGGCTCCTGCTTCCTTTTCTGAACTTCCACCAACAAATACATGAGCATTGCATGTCATGCACACGGCCATAATTAAACATTTTATGATTCCATGTGAATATGTCGGCTGAAAAATGTCGTTGGGAGACGATATTCTTTTCCTGAACCACTAAAATACTTTCCGCAAATATGCTAGTAGGGGTGTAATTTACAATTATAGACCTCAATCCTAGAATATTTAGGGAAAGTGTTTGATTTTACTGAGGGTGCATTTTACGAGATGTTCGCTGTCATCACTGGATACCCTTTTTATTACATTCCCACTTCAAAGCTGTGCTTGCAAGTTGAACAATGCCTACAAAGACAAATGGACACCTTTATATCTATTCACACAATAAACATCCCATATATACTGGTGATCACAGGACTTGCAAAACTGGAAGCTCCATTGCCTTCTGCTGCCTTAGATGTAATTTTGGTAGTGGGGACTGAGACAATAACCCTCCCTACCCCCCTGCCCCCCCTGGTTTCCGCCAGGTTTCCTCATTACGCAACCTATACTTAGGCCCATACTTTTGGGAGACGAGATCTTAGAAAGGGCATTGCACTCATGGAAGAGTCCATCATTTTTTTAAAGTAGACAATGCTTGGCTTGGCAGCATAATGTTTTTCAGAAGATGATTCATCAAGCAAAACTACAGAGAAGGGCTTTGACCAGCACTTTTTTTCTCTGCACACTGAACATCGAACATCTCCAATAGAAGTGACGATCTTGTAGATTACAATTAAGAAACAATATGTATAACTGTTAACTGTTTGCCACCCATAGCATTAAGTGCTACATGCATATGTTGACATAGCCATAATGCCATATATTCCTGACTGTGAAATTACAGTGTTAATATATGGGAATACTTGCATATATGGACAGAGCCAGCCTGGACAAGTATGGTTACAGCACATTACTGGTTAAAGATAAAACCAACATGAGATTTGCGCAGCTGGTCCCCAGACCACTTTACCTTGCCTGAGGCTACTTGCATATATTGGCCCAGCCAGCTTGGACATGTTTTCTTAGAGTGGCACACGTGTATTATGGTTAAAGGCGACACAAGTGTTCCTTTGCCAGCATGGACTTGCTTTCTTACAGTGGCGTTAATGGCATCATTAGGCAGAGCGAGTATGAAAAATGTCTTCTTACACTGAAAGAATGCCGGCATCTATTGGGGGTAAAGGCATCACTACACAGCTCCTGTGCACTGTTGGTGACTTTGCATATAAATTATTTTTTTATGTTACCCTACAAACCCATTGTAAGTTATTTAGCTTTTTACCCAATTTTCCACAAAAACGCTGTTTTATAAATGCACCATTTTAACTTTGGTTGGCTAGCGCTCCCTGGCTATGCGCAGTCACTCACGCATATTTTTGGGAAATATTTACTCCCTTCCAACAAAAGGAAAATTCACCTGCCGCCACTGGATACCACGCTTGTCTTGCTGCCATATGTGTAAACCCAATTGGTAGCAGTCTGCACCACCCAGATTTACCTGGTAGCTGTGGCTGAGCAGTCAGATTTCTCTCAAGAAGAGTAGGGCAGTCGATAGAGTATACACAATAGGGCTAAAAACACAGTAGAGCAAATAAACACTGACCAGAGCTTTGTATCAAAAGTATATAATTATTTATTTAAAACACACTTCAGGCAATACACTAGCACTCTAAATTAAAAGCAAGTTAAAACACAGTCAGGTAAAGTATACACATCTCCCTTGATAACTATTAGACAAGTCAGAGTTAAAACACCACGATTTGTTAAAACAGGTGTGAGCGCGTAACCTAGATGGCACTCCAATAGTTAAGTTAAAGGGACAGAAAAAGGCAGAGCATAGAAATAAAATAGGTCCCAACACTTTTAGGAGATCTCAGCAAGGGAATAAAGGCAGTATACACTGTAGAGCCAAAGTTCATAGGCCAGGCCCACTTTAAATGGAGCAAAGTGAAATGTACCCAGGATCACATGGTTTAAAATGCACTAAAAGTCTTTGCAGAATGTTCAAAAGAGGTTGGGGTGATTCAAGAAGTTAAAGTTAGAAGGTCTGGGGCCAACCCAGTTGGAAAGCCAAGGATTTAAGGGTCACCTTGGGCAAACCGAAGAAAGGGAGGCCAGGCAGAACACAATACCTTAAAGAGAGAGGAGGCTCCAGCGGTGGCAGTTGTTCCTGACAGTGGTTGCAGTTCGTTGTTTGGACCAGGGGAAGAGAGGATCTCGTTGAGGAGGAAACGTGGAGTCGATGCACTGCACAGGGATGAAACCAGCCGCTGAGTTTGTCGGTTAAAGGTGCGTTCCTTTTATTTGCGGTCAAAGTGGTGAAGCTTGGCTATCCAGGCGCCGGGGTGCTTGGCACGGGCGATTCGACCAAGAGACGTCTTTGGAAGGCGAAAGGGGTGAACTGGTTGGTCCCACCAGCTCAGAGGAAGAAGACTCGTCCAGCAGAAGATCTTCTCGTCGTTGGGAAAGTGGTGAGTTCGTTGCAGCAGGGCTTCACCGGTGGTGTCGTCGTTGCAGATGGCTCGGCTTCTTCCCTCTTCGGATTCTTAGGTCCTGTGGCGACTTCTGAAGTTCCAGTCCCAAAAGCCCTGCTTTTATGCAGAAAACCCCCCATTCAACAGCTTAGCTGTCACTCAAACATGCTAAGTGGTGAGCCGGGCGGCTCACCACTGGGCCAACCAGAACAGAGTGCGGCTTGGGTTGCTAAGGCAACGCAGTCCAGGGTGCCAATTCAGATAGAGTGGCACCATTTGGAGGGCTTCTGTGGAGAAGCACGACAAAAAGTGGAACAAAGGACTCAACCTTGGTTAGAGTTACAGAGACGGACACAAACGCCATTTTAGAAAAGAGTTCTGGCAAAAAGACCCAACTGTTGATTTAATATTAAATAAATAAACCGGCGGTATCTTTAACATTGCACCAACAAGTGGTGCGTTTAAAATCAATGGGAAAATCCCATAGGAAATATTCCGGTGGAATATTTTGCGTGGTAACCACTGCCACCAGCCAGAAACTCGACAAGGGGGGACTGGACAGTGCCCCCTTGAAAACAGACCCAGGGGAAATCGAATTAACCCCTTCCAGTACTCCCACAATATGATGGTTTGTACTGGTTCTGTTCACAATTTTGGACTAGTAAAGTCAATGGTGACTTTACATGCCCTGGGAGACAGTAGTCAGTCCCAGGATATGTAGTCTATGTTTGGGGTCACTATGACACCCCTGTGTTACTGCACTGAGGGTGCTGTGTAACACACATAAAAGACAGATGATACCCTATGGAGTAAAAGACCCCATAGCCCATAAGCACACAAAGAGTCAAAGACATACCTCAAATCATGTCTAAGAGTGGGCAGAAAAGAGTCTCACTCTTAGCAGGAGAAAAAAAAAGCTGCTGGGGGACTCACTAGGTTTGGGAAATTAGCCTTATAAGAGAATTCTCCCTAACACAGAGTGATAGTGTTGGGGTGGAAAAGCGTAAGCAAACGTCCCTGGCCAACTCATCCATTGGGCATATCCCAGTCACCCTTTCTATGGGAAAATAGATGCAAACCTTTGTCACTTCTTGTTTTGGGCTGTTGCAAACAGGTTCAATGTTGGAGCTTCCCGCAGCCAGAAAACCTGTGTGTCTGTTTATTTCCCATTTGTGGTTTTGTTGGAAAACCCTGCTTGGGTAATCTGCCTGGTGATTGTGATTGCCAGGGACGTGCTGTGCCTGGATATACATCCCTTAATTTCCTGGCTAGAATTGACAGTGCTTTTGAATGTACTCCTCCTTGCTTGTTTATGTATGCCGTAGCCACAGTGTTGTCTGCATTGATCAAAACGCTTCTGTTGTAAATGTTTGTTTGAAAAGATAGCAGTGCCATCTTTATACTAACAGTTCTAGCATGTTTATGTACCGTTTGGTTTCTTTCTGGGGTCCATGTACCCTGTTGCGAAGAGCTCCTGACAAAAGGCCCCCCAACCTAGTAGTGAGTCTGTAGCGATTGAATCATGTACTGTTGGGAGTTTGAAGTGCCTGCCTTGTAAGGTTTTCTTTTGTCCATCAATGCAAATCGAATCTACCTCTTTTCTTACCACCACTAGATCGGCCCAGTGGCCCGACCATTGTACTGAGCGCAACTGGTGGATAACTTCTCATGTTAAGAAACGCACGTGGCACTTTTGTAGATGCAGGATGCCATGATACCTAGCACTTTCCTGACCTTTCTTTCTGTTACACGTACACATGCCTGGAAACTGGGGATTATGTTTAAGAATGCTTACACTCTTTCTGTGGAAGGGTATGCAACGGTTTGTTCAGAAGCTATAATGGCTTCCAAAAAGAGTTTTTTCAGTGATGGGGCCAGTTTTGATTTTAGGAAATTTGCCTGTGACTCTCCTGCTATGAAACAGATAAGGGTAGACGTGTATGTTTTTCCTGCGTAGGGGTGCTGCTACCACCGCAATAACTTTCGTGAATATATGAAGTGCCGACGCTATTCAAAAAGTACCTAGAACTGATAGTGACATTTCCCTACCATGAACCATAGGTATTTCCAGTGTGCGTGGAACACTGAAATGTGCAAGTATGCATATTTCCTGTCTAGGCCGGTCATGAATGCTCCTTTTGTCAGTTGGGGAACGACCGGCTGTAGCGTTGTCATTTAGTTTTGCTGGCCTCAGGTCGAATACTAGACTTTTTGTTTTATCTTTCTTGGGTACCAATAAGTAAAGGGAGTAAATACTCCTGGCTACCTGCTTTTGAGGGACTTGCTCGATGGCGCCCTCATGTAGTAGAGCCTCAACCTCCTTCTCTAGGAGCTCCCGATGGTCTTGCGGCAGCCTTCTGTTGTGCAGTGGTAGGTTGTGCGGAATTCCAACCAACTCTTTAAAATATCCCCTTGTGAATATGTCTAGCACCGACTGGTCTGACGTTATCCCCTCCAGGCCGAAAGGAATTGAGGTTACCCGGGGCTCCACTTGTCCCAGAATCTTTAGTGTATCATGGTCTTTTTCTTTCTTTCTATGGTTTCATCCACTGCTCTGCTGAATAAAGATGCCTCTTCGATAGGTTTGTTTAACAGGGTTGCTTGTGTTTCTTTTTTGACGCCTGAACCACTTAGCCATGCATGGCATTTTACAACAGTGGCGCCTGCGACTTGCTGTCCCCCCCTATTTCTACTGCATCAAGAGTATTTTTAATTATGGCATTTGCAGTCTTTGTCCCTCTCTTGGATGATTTTATAAAATGATAGATGAAATTCCATATGAATATGCTTTTCTAGCTCCTCCATATCTTCCTACTGTGCGCCTGTTGTATCAAGACAATAGAGCAATGGCATTAGCAATCTTGACAGCATATATCGTGTGAGTTGTTTTGCGAGCCAATGAGTGTATACGTCTTCTCTCCTTGTCTGGGGGGATACTCTGTGGCTGACATATTTTATGTTACTCACCGTAGTGCCTAATGTACTCCTAGCCCTTAGCGCCCTTTCCTCCATACTGTATGGGCGTCCCTCGCTAGACACGGGAAACTGAACCTTTTCAACCAGAAAACATTGTCTTCCACTTTAAATTTAAATGCGTGTGGGGGTGCGGCTCGGGAGCAGGCGATCCCCTGACTCCGCCCACCGGTGCCACTCCTCAGGCCCCTTTGGCGTGTCAAAAATATTACAATTGGGTAATGACACAGGTTTATTAAGGGAGAGGATGGTGGGACATATATGGACGAAAGCGGTCTGTGGACTAGAAGTGCGTTAGTCACTACAGTGAGTAACATAATTACTTCTACGTCCCGTCCCCTTTCCTCCATACTGTATGGGTGATTAGAACTGAATGCTGCCGTGGGGAGGAGAGTGACCTCTCTAAGAAAACAAGTTCTTCAAAACTGCCTGACGAAATGCTGCATCTGATCTGGCGCTGGCATCCAAGCAGTAGTGTTTGCAAAAGGCCAATGGGGAAGCCCAAGTAGCCGCTTTGCTGATCATCTGCCATGCAAAGTGTCTTTGGAAGGTCACAACCGTGGCCTTGGCTCTGATGGTGTGGATGAACAAGTTACTTTCTTGCCTGGTAACGTTCTTTCCATGGGATGTTCCGACGACGTATTCCACATCTATGTAATCACCACAGCTGTGCTGCTTCGGAAAATTTTCTACGTCCTGCGTCAATGACGTTGATGCACTGTCGTCGAGGGGCTCCGTCGAGCCGACGGCACCGGATGTCATAAGTAGGACACACGACACCCGTAGCCTCAGTTGTAGTTTTTTCCCAGAACGTGTGGCACCAATCTTCTGCCAGAATGACTACAGAAAGCCTTGCAGAAACGAAACCTGCAATCGCATAAGAAATTCTGTAGAGGGGCAGGTAGGGAGGGAGCGATGTGGAATATGTTGTCGGAACATCCCATCGAAAGAACGTTACCAGGTAAGAAAGTAACTTGTTCTTCGAAGGGATTGGTTTCTCCCGACGTATTCCACATCTATGACAGACTCCCAATGCAGTACCAACGTAAGGAGGTGGGAAAGAATTTAGAATTTTAGAATGCCCAATTAAATTGCAGAATAGAGGACCGCCTTGCCAAAGGCCAGATCTTGCCCATGGATAGAATCCAAGGAGTAGTGTTTGACAAAAGTATGGAAAGAGGCCCATGTGGCTGCTTCACAAATGTTACGAATGGGAACACCCCTCTGCAGGGCAGTAGAGGCAGCCACACATCTAGTAGAATGGGCCCGTAAGCCTAACGGAGGGTCCTTACACGCCAAGCGGTAACATTCAGAAATTGTCAAGATAATCCATCTAGACAAAGTCTGTTTAGTAACAGCTTGTCCCAAACGCCTTCCAGCGTATCCAATAAAGAGCTGATCATCCACTCTGACCCGGGACATGCGTGAGATGTAGAAACTTAAAGCTCTCCTAGGATCCAACCTATGGAGCCTCTCCTCTTCCTTACTAGGATGCGCAGGAGGATAGAACCCCGGAAGAACAACCTTCTGGTTTAAATGAAATTCCGACACAACTTTCGGAAGAAAAGAAGGACGAACCCTAAGGACAACCCTGTCCTTATGGAACACCATGAAGGGTGGCTTAACAGAGAGTGCCTGCAACTCACTCACTCTGCGAGCGGAAGTAACCACAACTAACAATACAGTTTTCAAGGTCAACAGTCTCAAAGGGCAAGAATGTAAAGGCTCAAACAGAGCTCCCATGAGGAATTTTAGAACCAGGTTCAAATTCCAACCTGGCACCTGGAAAGGTGACGGTGGAAACACATTAGTGAGCCCTTTGAGAAACTGGGAAATCAAAGGAATCTTAAAATAAGAACACTCCTCAGACGAGCGCTTAAATATGGACAGCGCTGCCAGGTAACCCTTAATGGTACTCACTTGCAGGCCCTTGTGGGCTAAAGAAAGCAAAAAAGACAGAACCACAGGAATGGCACATGAAAAAGGATCCACATTCTTAGCTTTGCACCAGTCGCAGAACTTTCTCCAACGGCAACGGTACAGAGACTTTGTTGCGGGCCTTCTGGATGAAAGCAACACCTCCATCAGGTCTTCAGGAAGGTCCCAATCCTTATACCTCAACCTCTCAGAAGCCAAGCATGAAGGTTAAGGGAGTTGACCTCTGGATGGAGAACCCGACCCCCCCCCCTCCCGTGACAGCAGATCGTCTCGGTAGGGAAGACGGCGTGGAGGGCAGATGGACATGTCGAGAAAGTCCGGGTACCACCTTCTCCGGGCCCATGCCGGAGCAATGAGGATCATCCGGGAACCGAACCTCTGTAACCTCCGCAGTACTTGCGGAATGACGGGGACTGGAGGAAACGCGTACAGCAGTGGGAAGGACCACTCCACTATGAACGCGTCCCCTAAGGCTCCTCTTGGAGGAAATTCCCGCGAGCAGAAACTTTCGTACTTGCGGTTGGCACTGGTGGCAAAGAGATCCACTTGTGGGGTCCCCCAAAGGGCGAAGATCTCAAGGAGAATCTCCTGAGCCAACTCCCACTCGTGAGAGAACGTGCTCTGCCTGCTCAGAGCGTCTGCCGCCACGTTTTTGTCTCCAGTCAGATGAACTGCCGAGATCAAAATTTCCTGCTGGATGGCCCAGAATCAGTGCTGCATCGCCTCTCTGCACAGAGGGAGAGACCCTGCCTCTCCTTTTTGTTGAGGTAGTGCATGGCCACTGTGTTGTCCGTCAGAATCAGGACATTCTTCCCCCGTACAGACAGCAGAAAAGCCTTCAGGCCCTGATGGCCCACAGCTCCAATAGATTGATATGGAGTCTGGACTCCGAAGGAGACCAACGACCACTGACTGTCAACTCGTTGGCATGAGCTCCCCATCCCGTGAGGGACGCGTCCGTCACGGTTGTTACCTCCGGCCAGAGTAGCCAAAATGGAGCCCCCTTCATCAGATTGCCTTCGACTGCTATCACAGAAGATCCTGGGTGACCGAGGGCGGCACCTGAACGGGGTCCGATATCCTGCCGGAGGACTGCAACCACTGGAGCTTGAGAGCCCATTGCAGAGATCTCATCCGCAACCTGGCCTCAGGCACCAGAAGAATGCAGGATGCCATGAGGCCGAGCAACCTCAAGAACTCGAACGCCGGGAGACTCTGGGAATGTTGAAACTTGTGCACCATCTGCAGAATATGATGAGCCCTCACCTGGGGAGGCGAACACTGCCCCAGGGATGTGTTGAGCACTGCTCCGATGTACTGGAGCCGCTGGGTAGGTGTCAAGTGGGACTTCTTTAAGTTGAGGGAGAAGCTCGGCCTGTGAAGGGAGTGGCAGGTGACTGACAGATGATCTAGGACTTGCTCGGGAGAGCACGCCCTGATCAACCAATCATCCAGGTAGGGGTAGACCTGAATCCCCCCTTTTCTGAGATACGCTGCCACCACCACCATGAGCTTGGTGAAGACCCTTGGGGCAGAGGTCAATCCGAACGGCAGGACCCGAAACTGAAAATCTGAGTTGCCAACCGCGAACCTCAGGTACTTCTTGTGCTTGGGATGAATCGGCACATGAAAGTAAGCGTCCTTGAGGTCGAGAGACACCAACCAGTCCTGAAGTTGAAGGGCCTGGAGGACTTGAGAGAGAGTAACCATCTTGAACTTGTACTTCCTGAGGAGCTTGTTCAAACCACGCAAGTCCATGATGGTCTCAATCCCCCGTCTTTCATAGGGATCAAAAAATATGGGGAATACCATCCCTTGTTCCTCTCCGCTACAGGCACCAGTTCTATTGCGCCTTTCTCCAGCAGGAATTCGATTTCCTGCGCAAGGAGCGGATCCGGACTCTTCAAAGAGAGATTCCCTGGTGGATTGTCGTGAGGCCTCTGCCGGAAGGGAAGACAGTAGCCGTGGGCTATGCTCTCCAGAACCCACACATCTGAAGTAATGGCACGCCATTCTGCAAGATGCTGCGCCAGCCTTCCCCCAACCGGCGAACCATGGGACATGGCCTCATGACTGAGCTGAAGCGGCTGTGGCAGTGCCTGAGGGCAAAGAGGCAACTGCCCGAGTGGCCTTGGCACCTCGAGTACCCTGTTTTCCACCTCTGGTACTCCTACGGTGGCCCCTTTGACCTGAAGCTCCCCTCGATCTACCAAAGGAAGAGTAGTATCGAAAGGAACCTCCCCTCCATTGCTGTCCCCTAGGACGAAAAGGCAGAGGTTGGCGAACTGCAGCGCTCAACGACTTCGCTGCAGCTTTGGAGGTCTGCAACCTCTCAAGGCTCTTGTCAGCCTTGCTGCCAAAAAGATGTTCACCATCAAAGGGCATGTTGAGAAGTCGGGCTTGTACATCAGGAGCAAACCCCGACTTTCACAACCACGCAAATCTGTGCATTACGGTGCTCGCCGCCATGGACCGGCTGACACAATCTGCCATGTCCAGACCCGACTGAACGGATTCACACATAGCATCCTTGCCATCCTGAACGAGAGCAGGAAAACCATCCCGTTCCTCCCCTTCGGGAATATGTTCAGCCGCCAAAGAAACACAATTCCACAGAGTGTGAGTGAAATGTGCTAAGGCACACACAGAGTTGGCTGCCTGTAAAGCCACACCCCCTGAAGAAAACACTTTCTTCGCCCAGCCATCAAAACGCTTGTCGTCCCTATCAGGAGGGATGGTAGGGTACGACGCCTGCTTTGCTGGGGCTGTAGCCGCCTGCACCACCAAACTCTCCGGAGTGGGGTGCGTAGTCAAGTAGCAGGGGTCGCTACTGGCTGGACGGTATTTTTTCGGCAAAGACTTGCTCACTGCCGGGAGACTCTCCGGAGCAGTCCAAGCCACCGCCACCCTTCTCTGTAAAGCCATATGAAATGGCAGCACCAGGTCAGTGGGTGGACCTTGGTCAAGGATATCCATCAGGTCATCCTGCAGAAAATCCACTAGTGGCGCAGAACACCCCAAGTACTCTGTCACCCTCGACATGAGTCGCCTGCCAAACTCAACCTCCGGGGATGTATCAAGACCACTGGCGTCGTGCAAAGACTGACGCAGGTATTCCAACTGGCTATGACCACATAACAGGTCATCAGGAACCTCATAAGGAACCAAACCTTCCTCCGACCATTCCTCTACCTCAGAAATATAATCCAGAGGCTGGAACAAATCCCTGAAAGAGGGCACAGAAAAAGGCTCAAATACAGGCCTTACTGACTTCTTCAGGGCCTTCCTTGGAGTTCCCACCGCCACACGGGGTAGCTCCGGTACAGCCTCCACAAAAGGCGTTGAGGGCGTCGACAGCTTCGGCGTCGACGTCGAGTGTGGCGCTGATAGCTTCGACACAGGCCTTGAGGGCGGAGCCCCGAGCGTGTCCTTCGACGGCCTTGGCGCCGATAGCGTCGATGACTTCCTTGGAGGCGGAGTCTCGAGAGAGTCCCTCGACGGACATGGCGCCGACGTCTTCTTAGAAGACCTCACCGGATCCGCCATTCTCGAGGGCGTCGAGGACCGGGACCTGGAGTGGGCATGGCTAGAGCAATCCACTTTGTCCGATCGGGACCTCGAAGGCTTCTGATGATCGCGCCGACAGCCCGAGCCGAAGGCGTGCAAGCGGGGGCCCTAGCATGTTCCCTGCCGGCTTCTTTCGAAGGTGCGGATGGAACGGAGCCCTGCGATTGGAAAATCACCATCATCTCCGTACGAAATGCATCCCATTCCACAGGAGAAGAATGTTTGTTGGGACAAGCAACCCACGGGCGGGCGCATTACTCGGACGAGGACGGGGAAGGCGACCGGTGACGGCGCTTCTGCGAGTGCCTCGAAGAGGCAGAGGAGTGGCGGGACCCACTCCGGGACTGAGACCCCCTGGATTTACGACGTGGAGAGTCACCTCTTGTATCGACAGTCGAAAGTCCAGCGGATTACGACTTTCGGGGCTTGGACACCCTACAGACAGAAAGCTTATTCTTTCGCTCCCGCAAGGCTTTCGATGTTAACGACTGGCAATCGGCACAATCATCCGTGGCATGGTCCTCACCGAGGCACCAGAGGCAGGCGTTGTGCGGGTCCGTCAGGGACATCTTGGAACCGCAGTCCCAACACTTCTTGAAACCCAGCTGCGGGGTTGAAGAAGACAAAGACATGATATCTTCACAAACAAACAAGTTCGAAGAACCGATAGAAGTACTCAGAAGAACCGAGGCGCGCCGAGATCTCCGAAGCGAACATGCTTGCGGAAAAAACAGAACTGAGGCTACGGGTGTCGTTTGCCCTACTTATAACATCCAGTGACGTCAGCTCAACGAAGGCCCTCGACGACAGCGTATCGTCGTCATCGATGCAGAAAATGTTCCGAAGCAGCACAGCTGTGGTGATTACCTGTCATAGATATGGAATACGTCGGAGGAACCAATCCCTTCGAAGTGCATGTTTGACGGCAAGGACCTGTGCTGCCTCTCATCCGCCTCAGAAGTACTATCTCCTCATTGAGGTGAAAAGATGATACAACCTTTGTAAGAAATGAAGCGTGCGTCCTTAGCACCACATTGTCCAAGTTAAATATGGTATATGGCTCTGAAGCCACTAGCGCCTGCATCTCTCTGATCCTGCATGATGAGGTAGTGTCAACCAGTAGAGCCGTCCTTATAGTGACAAGCCTGATGTTTACTGATGCTTGTAGGTCAGTTCGCCAAGCACCATATTAAGGTCCCAGACCGGATGTGGGCACTTGATTTGGGGATAGAATCTGGTCAGGCCTCTAAAATACTTTTTGACCACCGGATTGGAGGAGGAAAAGATTTTAGCTCTGGAATTTTTGTAAGCTCCTATGGCCGCCAGATAAGTACGACAGGTGTCTACCTGCACCCCTGAGTAAGATGTGCAGAGAAAGACAACACATCGTCGAGTGTGCATGCCAGGGGATCTATCTAGTTTGCCTTGGCCCAGTGACAGAACCTGGTCCAATTGCTTTTGTACCGACTCCTAGTGGAGTTGCTTCTTGCACCCTGGATTATAGGTAAGTTGTCCTGAGACAAGTGCACATTTTTCAGGGTGACCTGTCTAGGAACCAAGTTGCTAGGGCTAACTTCTGCGAATCTGGGTGCACCACTGTACTTGCCTGCACGGATAATAGGGGGCTGGTCCGAATGGAAGGGGATCCGGGGGTTGATCGGACAGTCAGAGGAGTTCTGAGAACCAAGGTCTGGCTGGCCACCACAGCGCTATCAACATGAGCCGAAGCCCCTGTGAGTCCTTGACCTTGCAGATGATCCTGTGAATCAACAAGTGGGGGAAAGGCATATGCAAACTGGTGGCATATCCTGTTGCTCGGTGTGACGAATAGGTCTGCCTGAGGGTGGCTCCACCTGATGAATATCTCCTTCAAGACATCCTCGTTCAACTGCCACTTGTAGTTGTCAACCCCCAGCCTGCTGAATCTGTTCGCCTCCAAGTTGGATTCCCCCGGAAGGTGTACTGCTAACAAGTAAATGTTGTTCAACAATGCCGACTCCCAGATGTCGATGGACACCCTGCAAATCGGAGGAGACCTGGTACCTCCCTGCTTGTAGATGTAATACATGCATGTGGAGCTGTCTGTCTGAATGTACACCAATTTGGTGCGGACAATGCGGAGGAATGCTTTGAGAGCAAGCCAGATGGCCATCAATACCGAGCCAGTTGATATGTTCCAGATGTTCCTGCCTTGTCCAGACTCCGTGGACACTGTGGATGTCCATGGTAGCCCCCCATCCCTCTAGGGATGAGTTTGTGGTAATGTGGAATGCTGACTAGAACGATTGTTAGCCCGTCTCCTGATTCCAAGAGGCTGAGAAATGTAGCTGCAGCCTCCTCATTTTGAATCTTTTGTGTGGCACAGCCAGGAGACAAGCCGCCATTATTCAGAGCAGGTGCTGGTACCACCACACTGAGTTACTGGTCTGCTGAGAAAATGCCCTTTGGCCTTCTTAATTGCCGTGATCTTGTCCTCCGAGGGGAAGATCCTCTCCACCCTCGTATCCCAGATTAGCCCCAGGAATGTTAAGGACTGCGTGGGAAGTAGCTGCGACTTCTTGAGGTTGATTGAGAACCCCATCGTGTAGCATGTGCTTAAGTGCTGAAGTGTGCGCTGGACTGCCTTGTGCGACTCCGCTCGTACTAGCCAGTCCTTGAGGTATGGATAAAGGTGGTGGCCCTCTGCCCTGAAGAGGGCTGTTACAGCATTCATTAACCTTGTAAAAATCCTCAGAACCGAATTGAGGCCGAATGGGAGGATGGGAGGATGTTGCATTGGAAATGAAAGCCCATGATCCTGAAACAGAGGAAGGAACGATGGGGCTCCCAAATCAGGACATGCGGGTAAGCATCCTTCAGATCCAGGGAGCACATTCAGTCTCCCCCACACAGTGTCTCCGCAATGAGTGCTGGCGTAATCATCTTGATCTTTTGAAGGGGTAGGGAAAGGTTCAAGGAGGAGAGGTCTTGTACAACTCTCAGGCCAGCCTGATTCTTTTTTTGGATGACTAAGCTACAGGAATAGAAGCCCATGCTGTGAGGCTGGAACCTCCTTCACCGCCTGACTCACCATGAGCGAGCGGATCTCCGCCTGAAGAGTTGCCGTCCCAATCAGTGGGAGTGGGGAGGGGGGAGAAGAAATGGAGGTAACGGCAGGCAGAAGCCAGAGAACACCCCTGAGAGAATCCATGGGTCTGCAAACCTTGCCCGCCAGGGCTGAAAATGAAGGGTAAGCCGGCACCACCCCCACCCCCACCGGAGAACTGTGGATCTGGATGGCACCATCACTGCGGATTTCCTTCTGAGGCTTGTGCCTGGGAGGGGGACCCTTGTGCGATGATTTCTGCTGCTTGGGTCAGTGCTGGCAGGGCGATCTATCCGGCTGTCTAGAACGACGCTCATGAAAGCCTGTGAAGCCACAGAAGGTACGACCTCTGTCAGAGCGTGGGTGACTCTGGCCGTCTTGGGCCCAGACTTAGTTAGAATTGACATAGACTTAGCTGTGTGGGAGCTGTTTTTCTTTTTATCACACTCCCCTTACATAGTTGAGTGAATCAAGTCCCCCCCCCTCGAATGGCAGGTCAAGAATGCACAATCAGGGTCCAACTTAGCTGCCTTCAACCAAGCTTTCCTCCGCATGTCGGTGGCCACACAAATAGCCCTGGCTGCAGTGTCTATGTGTGTCACGGATGGCTCCATAATATCCTGGGCCACTATTTTTGCCTCTGCTAGCCCTGGCTTGAATCCTGCCTGACTCGGGAGCTCGGGAAGGAAGTCTGCTATCTCCCGCCAAAGTTGTTGATTCACTGCAGCCAGCATTGCGTCCGCATTGGCCTGCCACAGGTGGAGCGTGGCATTGGAATAGATCTTCTTCCCATAGGCTCCAGGAGCTTTTCTTCCTTTCGTAGGAGGGCCGATGTAGGGGCTGATGTGGAGGCCTGTGGCTTATTATACATCGAAGTCACCGCTATAACTGAGGAATGCGGCTGAGGGTGCACAGACAGGACAAGATAATCGACCTCCGCCTGCCTATACTTGGCATCTAGGCACTTGTTATTAGGTTGTGTGGAATGTGGCTTCACCCAGCCTTTTTTTGGCTAAAGCTTCGACATCCTTCTATAAAAGTATGCCGGTTCTTGTGGTTGAGCGGATTGGTCAACAAATCAGCCAATACCCCCGCCTCTGGTTGTTCAACCTGCGACTGAGGGATCCCCAGATATTCAGCGATGCCCAACAGCCTCTCATGGAAGGCCCTAGCAGAGGAGGAAGTGTCCCCCACTGTGTCCTGCGGGTCAAGTGCTGCTGGTGGAGTGCTGGGGGGTGCTGACTAGTAGTGTCGTTGGTTGTGGCAGGAGTCTGGAAGAGTCGCTGCGGGAACCTGGGCCAGCACGGGTACCGGGGTCTGGACCATGACAGGGGGTTGAAGCGGTACAGGAGGGAGCATGTCTTGGATGACGCCCCTGAGTATAGTGCCTATTTGAGGCGATCTCATGAGGGTGAGGAACTTCTCGAAGAACTTGCCCTCGCAAACTTGCGAGGAGCCTACTGGCGTGGGAGCGGATCCTTGGACCTGTGCCTGATAATGTGCTCTCGCTGCCCCTTGCCTGGCATAGCTAGGGTCTGAGAATCACCCGTGTGGATGCTGTTGGATATGAGGTGGACCAGGTAACTGGTGTTGACAAATCCCAGCTTGACGTGTGTTCGGATCCCGGTATGTTGGAATGGGAATACCCTCCAAGCGCCGCCATTTTGTCTGGCCGGTTGGCCATTTTGACTTGTACTGCGCCACGTGTCTGCTGCGTAACGACTGTTGTACTGAGACCAGTCTCCGCCTGCACGCTTGATTGCAGCGGCTCAGACCTTCCCTGCATCTCAGGTAGGTACCTGGCAGGCGGAGTGCCCTTGGCTATGGCGCCGGTAGTGCTGGTAACGCGTTTAGGGGCCCCCTTGGGCTCGAGCCTTGTGTCAGAGCAGAGACCCTTTGGGAGATCCCTAGTACTAGAGCCTTGCGGCCCCTCAGCAGTTGGACCGAGAGGGTCCGTGGACCCCTCAGTCGGATGGCCGGTAGCTCCTCGAGCCTCAGGCCCCCTCGCTGGTTTTCAGACCTGGAAGGCCCCTCCCGCGTGGACGCTTCCCAGGGAAGGAGTCGCCCCTGTGGGGTGAAGAGGAGAACAGGGCACCTACCTTTAGCCGGTCTTCCTCCTGATGTACTCCTTTAGGTTCTCCGGTGGTGATCTTGGTAACAGCTACCTCCACCTGGCCAGGCGGTTCTTCAACAAATGTGGGGTGAGCGCTTCGCACTCCGAGCAGCCATCCCAGCCATGGTCTGGTCCAAGGCACTTGCGGCAGAGCCCGTGTGGGTCTGACATGAGGAAGGAACCCTTGCAGGCCTGACAGCTGCTGAATCACTACAATGTCGACATGCCGCCGGGGAGGAACGTGGCACCAGAAGACAGAGGACCAGAGAACAGAGCACCTTAAACTTTCAAGAATTGAGTATGGAAGAAAAAGAGGGAAAAAAATATCCCTGTGAAGAGAGCCTGGAATTACAAGGCCTGAAGTCTAACCCAAGGAGCGCTGGTGAAATCGGTCTGCACCTGTTGTGGCGGAAAAGAGGACTGGGGAGTGGCATCGGTTGGCCGAGTCAGGGGAGTGAATGCTCCCGGGGCCGCGCCCCCTCACGCATTTAAATTTAAAGGAGAAGACTATTTTATCTGATGAAAATAGTTCAGTTTCCCGTCCTTAACGAGGGACACCCATACAGTATGGAGGAAAGGCGACGGGACGTAGAAGTAAAGTGTGTTATCCCTTTTTCTGATGAACATGGGGTTGGACTTTGAGAGTTCATATTTCTTCTCCACCCATGGGTTAATAGGTTTTGTGGGACTGGTTTGGATAATGAAGTGGTTATCCTCTTCTTAATTGCTGAAAGCAGTGGGATGACATACATTACTCACCGTAATCTTATTTCTGGTGCTTATATCTGCTTATATTCACATGCTGTGCATATAGTCCAACATCTAGTGGTAATCACAGAGTATTGCATCTTTTTTTCCGAAGATCGAAAAGGGACGTCGACTTGGGCATGTCTGTAACACTATCCCTACCGTGACGTTTAGTGTAACCAAGAACCCTCACGCGTTGAGGTCCCCCCAGTTGTTTTTGTTCTGCCATGAGGGAGCCTGAACAGAATGCGCGAGTGTGTAAAGAAGAAAAGAACTTGTAAGATGTCTATGGTCCTTCAACTCCAAGAGGGGAGGAAGGGTGGGCACATGGGAATGTAAGCAGATACAAGTACCAGAAATACGATTACTGTGAGTAATATATGTCTTTTGATGCTTGTGAATCTGCTTAGAATCACATGCTGTGCATAGACTAGCGAGCAGTGCCAGGAGATGGTAGAGGGATGTGAAAAGGAACAGTAGCAAAGATGTCTTAACACCACCTTACCCACCTGGGAATCAGTCTTAGAATGTATCTGAGCAGTAATGTTGTGTAAAGGTGTGAACGTAACTCCAGGTAGCTACTTTGCAAATAGAATCTAGGGGAACATTTGCAATAAAAGCTATAGTAGCTTCTGTGCCTCGAGTAGAATGTGCTCTAGGCGTAAAGGGTAAATCTCTCTTAGACAGAGAGTAACACATTTGGATACATTTAACGATCCATTTAACGATTGCTGACTTAGAGACAGGGTCTTCTTCTCTACCAGCTGCAACGGAGACAAAGAACTGATCCGTCTTTCAAAGTGGCTTTGTCTTATTAAAGTAATACATCACTGCTCTCCTAACATCTAATGTATAGAGGCTTCTTTCATCTGAGTTAGTGGGATTCTGACAAAAGTTGGAAGTTCAATGGACCGGTTCACATGGAACTTAGAATTGAATTTAGGTGCAAAACTTGGGTTTCTGCGCAAAACCTCTTTGTCCTTATGAATGGTAATGAATGAGTCTTAAACTGAGAGAGCCTGCAGTTTACAAACTCTCCTAATGGAAGTAATAGCCACCAGAAAAGAAGTCTTATAGGCGAGAGCCTTAAGACTAGCTTTGTGCATTGGCTCAAAAGGAGGCCCCATAACTTTAGTAAAGACAACATTCAAGTACCATCCGGGAGTTGGATTAGAAATAAGTGGCTGAAGTCTTTTCACCCCCTCCATGAAAGCCTTGATTACCGGGACTGTCCACCGGGAAATCATGCTTTGAGAGGTGCTGTTAGCAGAGAGATCAGCAAGGTGGATATTCAGTGAGTTAGAAACTAGTACGGAGTCAAAGAGGTGAGTTAGATAAAAAGACTATGAGTGAGGGTGAACAGTCAATTGGGTTGATGTTATGAGAACCAAACCAAATGACAAAACATTTCCATTTACTGGAATAATAGTGCCTGGTATTTGGTTTCTGTGCCTCTCTAAGAATGACCATACACTTTTGAGGCAGTTGGAGATGCCCAAACTCTATGACTTCAGGAGCCATGCCGCTAAGTTGAGAGTTCAAGGGCAAGGGTGCAGTGTTGTCCTTTGAACTTGCGATAGCATGTTGTAGGGGCTAGGCAGCTTCACCGAAGGCCAGAGTGGCATTATCATGAGATGCGAGAACCACGGCTGATGAGCCCACATTGGTGCTATCAGGATTAGTGACACATGTTCCTGGTGCATCTTGAGAATTATCCTGTTGAGGAGAGGCATTGGGGGAAAAGCATAAGGAAATCTTCCTGACTATTTGATCCTGAGACTGTTCCCCTTCAAAGTCTTTTGGGGATACTTGGAGGTGTAGTCTGGGCATTGTGCGTTCTCCAGTTTTGTAAAGAGATCAATGTCTGGATGCCCCCATTCTGCAAAGACGTTCTGCAAAATGCGTTTGTGTAAACGCCACTTGTGTTCTACGGGTAGCTGAACATCTCTGCTGAGCACGTCTGCAAGAAGATTGTGTTCTCTTGGAACCTGTTGTGTCTCAGTGCCCACTTCCAAATGCTCTGTAATAGTTTGGATAGCCATGGAGAGTGAGTACATCCCTGCTTGATTATGTAAAATATGGCTGGGGTGCTGTCTGTTAGGACTAGAACAGTGTTCCCTTGCTGTTGTTGTTAAAAGGCTTTCAGGGATTTGAACAATGCTAGTAGATCTAACAGGTTGATGTGTTTGTTCGCTACAGATTGTGACCATGTGCCGTGCACTGTCTGGTGCAGAAGGTCAGCTCCCCACACTGACAGGGATACGTCTGTGGTGAGAGTGGCCTCTACTGCGGGGGGTGGTGAATGATTTTCCCTTCAGAAGGTTGTCTTTCATCTGACACTGCAGTGATATAATGAGGGCTTTCGAGACAACCACTAGATCATCCCACTGACTCCCTGCCTGACAGCATTGACTCGCGAGCCACTCTTCCATAGGATGCATATATAGACGGGCATGTGGAACCATTAAAATGCAGGATGCCATCATTCCTAATAGCTGCTCTCTGTACGGTTATCTGACGGCCGGCTACATACTGAAGGATCTGTAACAACATGCTTTAGACACTCTCGTTGGAGGAGAAGACAAGCCTGTCTTCAGATCGAATTAGGGTCCCCAGAAAATTCTTTACTTGGCAGGGGACAAGACTCGATTTTGTTTCATTGATAGAGAACCCCAGATTAAAGAGTAGGTCTACATTCTTTCGGGCGTTCTCCAGACATGCCGGATGTGTGTCTCCTGTTATGAGCCAGTCGTCTAGATAAGGGTACAACTAAACAGACTGTCTGTGCAAGTGAGCTGCCGCCACTGCCAGAACCTTGGTAAAAACCCTCAGGATTGAAGCAATGCCAAAGGGGCGTACTTTGAATTGATAGTGACTGTTCTCGATCTTGAACCTCAGGTACTTTCTGTGTGCTGGCAACATTGAAATATGAAAGTATGTATCTTTCATATCCAAGGGGGCCTTTACTCCCCATGCTTCAGAAGTGAAATTACCTCCTGCAGAGTTGTCAGAAGTGATCCCCTGCCATGCGTGGGTGAAGCAGGTTATCCGACCTCCTACTGGAGATGCATGGGAGGGGACTGGAACTGGAGAGTCATTTGCTGGCAGCAGCAGGGGAGCCTCTGGTGGCTGCATTCCTACCCCTTCCTTTGCCATGCCAAAACCCTTGTGGCTGAGGGGCTTGATGAGCATGGACGCTCCTTGGACAGAGTACCAGGGTGAGCTTCCGGTACTGTAGGAAACCTGAGCGGTCCTAGACTGAGGCTTGCATCTCAGATTTAAAACCAGAGCTCTTTAGCCAAGCATGGTGTTTTAAAAGAGTCCCTTCTGCTAACACCCTGCTAACTGTCTCAGCAGTGTCAAGCGTGTTTTAAAAAATATTCTGCGTGACCTCACATCCCTCCTGCACAATAGCAGGCAGCTGTGATTTAGCTGGTTCAGAACACTTTGAAGTCCCTCTTGCACAAGACCCCTGGACATCACTGTAGTTGGCAAGCAAGGTGGTGTTATTGGCAACGCGGGTACTATAAGCCTCAGAGGAAGTCATTATTTTGCTGAAGGTGTAGAGTTTTCTAACAGTATTTGTCGGGAGGCATTTCAGCTGAAGACAAGGGAACGCATGCAAGCTTTCTGATTGTGGTGATCATCAGGGAGTCCACAATGGAGTGTCTCCAAAAATAGATGGGATCAGAGGGTGCGGGTCGAAACATCTTCTCAATCTGCGGGTTAACTGACCGAGTAAGGGAGGGCATAAGTAAAGAAGGGGCAGTACATTTCTTAATAGAGTTGAGAATGGGAATTGCCTAGCTGACAGGAACCTTCTCTTTGAGGGTGTCCTTCAAAAAGTCAGAATCAGATACTGCCTCCTGAGTACTCTTGAAATGGTCTGCTGCCTTCCTAAGAATGTTATTGAAGAGCAGCTGATCGTCAATAGGGGAAGCCACCCTGGGCTGGAGTGGCGTCCAAAATAATATTGTCAGGCTCTGCCTCATGAGCAGGGGTAGTGGGACAAGCATTTATCAAGCCATGTGTCTGGGTAATGAGAGAATGGGCCCTGGGACATATATTGGTCCGGGATATAGAACATGTCTTCATCTTGATCATGCTGAAACTCCTGAAAAATATCTTCAGGCAACTTCAGTCCAGGAGAAGTAGGGGGACCACGAGGGACTGAAGCCTAGGAGTCTTGGGTCATCCTCCAAGGAATGCGTTCTCTTATGAAGAATTTCGTCAATCTTGCTGAAAAACCAATGAACTCAAGAGACTTTGTCCATACACTCCTTAAACCTTTCCCTAGCCAAGGAGCTAGTAGTCAGAGTTTATGGAAGTGGGAAAGCTAGATTTTTCTGAATAGGGCTTTCAGGCCCTTGTAAGGACTGTGCCAATGGAGAGGAGGATTGGGTATAGCCTGGGTGCAAAGGAAGGGGTGACTGGGGACCAGAAGCATGGGAGTCCCGTTGGGGAAGGGCCTTAGTGTGCTTTTCCTCAATTTAGGTTGAAGCCAGTGGGTGGTCTTCCCGTAGCAGTGCGTTCGCATGCCTAGTGCGGCTGGGGACCGGCACACGCGAGTCGGCCAACACTGTCTTCGGCTGCTGATCTGGAGCCGTGGCTGTCGGATGGATCCTTGTCCGATGCGAGTGCATCGGTGGGGGAATTGGATTCGGCCTACATGGCGTAGGCTGGCCACCGCCATCTGCGCCTTTGTTTAAGCGTCTTAGGCTAAAAGAGACAAGGCTTGTAGCGCTGCTCGTTGTAATCCTGAGGTAAGCAGTTATTACATTTCCGATTACAGGAAGGACAACATTTAAACAGGGTTCTCTGCATTATTAAGTGGCAAAAGAGCAGCCAGACAAGGGAAAGAAGAAGGGAAAGAAAGAAAAGGCATTCTTTAAAGAGTAGTGTCGCGAATAAGGATCCTCGCTCTCCCTACTGTAAAGGCCGAATCCTGATGGTGAAGGCTGTTGCCAGCCGTTGAGAATTCAACAGGAGCTTCGCAGGACGAGAAACAGGAAACGCTGTCGAAGAAGCGATGAATATAGCAATACATCTTGTTAACACAAGCTCCGCATTAAAGCTACTGACCAGTATAGCGAAAGAAAACAATCTGGGGTGACCTCGACGTGTGAGGGATCATGTGTACACGACACGTCACGGTAGGGATAGTGTTACAGACACACCTAGGTCAATGACCCTTTTTTTGATCTTCGAAAAAAAAAAATGCAATACTCTGTGATTACCATTAGATGTGAGACTATATGCACAGCATGTAATTCTAATCAGATTCACAAGCATCAGAAATCATTTTTGTTTCCTACAGGATGTCTTCTATAAAATCTACATCCTCCTCTGGTTCCACTGTAAAGATACCAGCGCGTTCAGCTACCCTATTCAGAAGGTCTGAATATTAGAAATTGTCTTCTGTTGGTTATGAAGTGGCCAAGGGGGGGGTCGACTTTGTTCAGGATTACTCTTTAGTTTTCCACAACCACGGTGAAAGAGTGTTTGTTAGGGCCTTCCTTTTTGATATTAAAATAATTCATTTTCCCCAGCAGGTATGAAGGAGAACAGTCCCCGTTTTTGTGGGGGTGCAGTTTGAGATTGGGTTTCCATGAAAATGACACTTTTTAACATGGTTTCTCGACATTTCTAAATCGATCACTCTTTTTGGCAACAATGTGCCAGTTCTGAGGTGGTCGAACTATGTCTCGGGCTAGAAACTTTGGCATCAACTTTTTGGTCGTCGTCCATATTGTGCTCTACCTCCCAATCTTCTTCGGAATCCGAGATATCGATTATTGTCTTGTGGTTCATGACTGACATGAGCGTTTTCTCTTGAAGCAGCGAATCAACTGCCTTTAGTCTGGAATGCGGCATATGTTTTAATCCCCCCTTCCCTGTAGGTGTTTTTGCCGGGGACTGTGTCCCACTCTTGTCTGTAACTCTGTTGGCATTGACTACGCTCGAAATTCGGAATTGTGTATCTTGTGTTTCTCGTGTTGATGTCGAACCCTCAACGCTCCTCTCTCGGCTACCCTTGTGTTTTTGCCTGTGTGTTTTAGCAGCACTGCGAGCGCCATACGACTTCTCCATAATCGCCCCAAGGTTAAGCCGTCGGAACTGGGGATCTGCTGCAAGGCTTTACTGGGAAGAGGCTCTTTGTAAAGCTGTTGGGGGCTGCGGGGCCTGACACCCAGACCTTGAGTACCGGTGTCGGAAAGTCAGACTCTGCCACGCATGAGGCCCACGACTTTTGACAGTGCTTCTGAAGAATCTTTGGTTTAAATTTTAGGCCCATAGTGGTACCTTGGGAGACAATTATTACACACCTCGTGTGCGCCTCTCCAAGGAAATCTGGAATTATACCTTGGACAGATTTTAAATGGTGTATTTTCCATGTGGACCTCGGGGAGTCGACACTAGCCTACTGAAAGTAATGTTAAGTGACAAAGACATTCTCTGGGCCTAGGGTATACAAAAACATAAATCTGTGCCCCCCCACTCTCTCTACTGTACACCTCGTTGAGTCGCGGTCATGCCAAGTCGAGTAGTTCTTTCATCTGAATCTACTTTGCTGTCGAAGTTGGCGACCAGATGTGCAATGACGTCAACGTGTATCCCTCCACTATGGGTTTTGCTGCCAACCAACTGAGGGATCATGGGCACCAGTAAAAGTAGGATAAGAGTGTGTGACAAGAGCGAAAAAAAGTTATACTCCGAGCCAACCACTAGAATGTAGGCAATGCAAAACATGTGAATCTAAGCAGATTCACAAGCGCCTGAAACTGTGTTCTATTGGCCAATCCCTGAGTTCCCCGTGACTCCAGTCAACAAATTGGAAGGGGTTGGGATGGATGCCTATTTGGCCAAGAGTTCCATCTAAAGCTCAAGCAGGATAACTATGTTAATGTATAAGGATGGGACTGACCCGGATAATTCTGAATTAATGCCTAGAGGAAGCCTGCAAAGGTCTAAACACCTGTCGGCTGTGTGTTTTACATATGTTTCGTATCAGGGCATAGTGCCCTTTAATTGTAATGGCAGATTAAATCTATATCAATCAGCGCAGTGTGACAGTGTATAATTCTAATCAATTATCTTTTCCCAGGTTCCTGTTGGGCACAGGGACTCAACTGTTCACCGTCACCCGCGGCACATTTTTCAGTCATAATTGTGATAAATTGGTTATATGACAAGCGCAGCAGGTTTACCATCTAAGTATCCCCCTTTCTCATTTCTGTTTAATATTTCAGGATGGGTTCTATACAAAGTGGTTCAATAGCCTATCTAAAGAACAAGCTGTTCCTATTAAAATGCCCTACTAATACACAATTCCCAAGGATATGGCACACAGCATGATTCTTGGCTTCTCAGTCGCAGGGATATAGCACCCAGGTCAGTTCTTTTCAAGCTACTAGCAGCAAGAAAGGATGAAAGACCATAACGCCCGGTATGGCCCTCATTGTGGATCTGAAAAGCTATTAGTAGCCTAAACACTCGACAGAGAAGTAGAAAAGTGACAAACAACAAAGGCAGCAATGGCAACTTACAAGGTGCCCGGAAAAGTACATGCTCACATATTGGGATGGGCTCAAATGTGTACTGCACTTCTTGGGTGCTCCTGCTGCCCTCCCATCACTCTCCTCCCGCCCCTCAGTGGTTTGCACCTTAGGAAAACTGGGGTGCATCTGAAAAAGTGGTTGGTGCGAGCAGAGGCAGTATTCAGCACTCGCCAAGAGGTTAACATTTCCAACAAAACAGCCACCAAAAGACAATATTTAGAAGACTGTAAGAAAGATAAGAAATGGAAAAAAGAAACCCAAACCAGTGTGCACATTTTAATAAATGTCACAATAAAGCGACATAATTGCGTTATTTCACCCAAAAGCCAAACATGATGCTGGTTGTCAAGCAGTTCAGAACCTGTGCTATTTGAAAGCTTGCTGCAGGACTCAAAATGTGCACTCGCCACTAGCGAAAGACAGACAAAGAAAAGGGCAATTCCTGTTCAGACCAAAAGGACCCAGGACCAGAACCTCTGATCCTCTAATATCCACTCAGCAATCAACCATACAGCAGCCATCGCCAACCTCATCACCACACATGACCTGGATGGCTTTTGCATTACTGAGACCTGGATTATATCCACCTCCACATACATCCTAGATGTCCTCATCCTCAACAGCTATAGAATTCTACAACAAGACCATCCAAATAATATCAGTGGAGTGTTTGCCATCATTCACAAGTCATCATGGCCATGCATCCAACTGGACATTGCCAATGTTGGCTCTTTTTCAAAAACGTTTCCTGCCACTTGCTGCACTCCCCAATGGACACAGTCACATTTCACCGCATCTACAGACCACGATGGCGACAAGGAATTATGAGACTGAGCAAGTGGTGCCATAGTTGTTGCTACAGACTTATTAAATGAAAAACCAACCATATTATCCCAAAGTCTGAGGAGATTTCCCTACCTACACTAAAGAAATTCAGGTGCGTGCCTGTAGGACTGTGTGAATCAAAACAAAGACACCATCCCAGTCACAAATGCTCCTACTCACTACAACAAAACACGATAAAGTCCAGTTACTGTTTGTAATCCAGGAAAATTACTCCCTTCTTCTGGCTGTATAGCATCCAAATGCCTCTCGGGTTGTTGAAAGCAAAAGTTCCATAAAAGTTCAGATTCTTCATAACGCAAAAGAAATATCACACTGTCAGAAAAGGTTCTTGTAGGGCTAGGAGAATGACTCCCTTCTCATAGCTGGTTCCCCAATGTCTTTCACAGTTCTTAATAAGATTTGTAGTTGCCTTATGGCAGTTTTCACAATCTCTGGGTTTTTCACATCTCTTGCTCTGCCCCCAATGGGACGATGAAACCATTCCTGAAGTCCCTCTTGACTTTCCAGTTTCGCCCTTTTGTGGATTTGGCCTGGGAACTACATCACAAAAAGATTTACAGTTCTCTCTATTTCTTTATAGTTTACAGTCTCAAAGGATTATCGATTATCCTAATCTTTTTTCAAGTGAAAAGAAAATGACAGCAACAACGTTTATTTCTTTTTTACTTAAGGAAGGCAAAGTTAAGGTCATAAACTAAAAAGCAGACTCTTCTGTTGGCCAATCAGCGATGGGTAAAGACTGATGGAGTTTGGTTCGATGTGCCAGACCTCCTAGAGGATTCTGGGATGTGCCCACGAGGACCTCTCATCTCTATCGACAGATTACCCTCCCGAGAACACTGTTCTTGTTAAGGATGTTCCAGAAGACCCGATGACTGGTTTTGTTGGTTTGTACTTGAGAAGGTAACCCCTTGACTACGTTTCAAGGGGCATCTGGTTTCTGGAGCCGTACTGATGACTTTAATCCCAACAGCCAAGGTGAGGTTTAGCTTGGTTACTTTACTGCTCTTAATCTTGGTGCGTGTTCAGTTAACAGTTCTTTACACCCTCCTGATGTTATTGCACCCTCAGAGGCTCTCCTAAGTTTACCTTGACCTTCTCCCAGACATTAGTATTCGTATTAGTAATTCCCATTAACTGGTACTTGGTGTCTGATGTTTTCACTGGTTAGGCTTGGGTTTTTGTGATGGTCAATTGCCTTTTTCCACTATCGTCGTGGCTCGTCTCCTGCGCCCTGTAGAGCTGGCTGTTGGGAAGCGGGCCAAGGACTCGATCATCTTTCCCTGTATAGAACGTCCAGCCACAACCTTGCTGGATACTGTTCAGGTCTGTGTAAGTGGCTGTGGGAACGGGTGGGGTTAGCGGTTTCGGCATAGTTTGACTGTCCGGTCCACCCTCTACAGGTTATGCCACTGTGACCCAATGTCCATCCTTCCATAGGGCCGACTCTCGTCTGACTGGTGTAATACTTTCCAAGCGGCTTACAGCCAATATACTTCTGGTTAACCAGGATGTTCTGCCACTCCTCTTCTAGCTCGGCTTGACTCTCACCCACCGGTCAGCAAGTTTCATCTGAAATATATTTATTGTTCCACCTCCATGCGGGACGACTATTCCCTTCTTTAATTCTGCTCTCTCCATGGCCAACACCCCTTCGGACTACGAGACGTCCTTGTGTGTTCCCTTGAACCACACCCTCCACATCTCTAGCTCGAGCTTCTCAAGCCTGCCTCTGGGTTTTCGCTTGCCTTCCATCCTTCTCTGGTTCTCCATTTCTTTCTCTGCCTTGATTGTTCTCCACGTTTCATCTTCTCTCTCCAGTTCCTAAACTCTCTCTGGTACTCTCCTCGGTATCCTTCCACTTCAGTTTGTTTTTGATGCCCTGATATAGTAGTGTCCGCCCTGATGTAACGTACATTCCATTGACTACAGCTGTTCCAGTACTTTTCCTGGTCGCTTGCATCGTTCTCGAGTGCTTCTGCATCTTCGTACCTAAAAAATCAGGAAGGTTTCATGTTTCACAATAACACTTGGTTTTGGACATGAGTTTAGACCCACACTTTTCAGATACTATCGTCAACCTACCAGGTTGGGGTTTAAAGGCGATTCTCTCTCCAGGAGATCCTTCCGCATGTTACCACTTTTGGTTAGCAATCTCACCTCCCTAGCCTCATGGAGAGGGGTTCTCCCCTGGGAGAAGTGACACCATCTGAAGGATCATCACACCACACAAGCTCAATACCTCCTCAATCGAAAAACCTCAACACTATCCAGAGGTGGTGGCTGGATGTGCTTTACAGGGAAGAAAGGTCGAAACCCTTCCTCATGGCCAGCTGTACAGGGATCAAGAAGCAATCCCCAATGAGAGTGAGAGAAGGCGATCGACCATCGCCCAAAATCCTACCGAACCGGTGAAGCATCCCAATCTCAATCCAGGTAACTGGAGTTAACGAAAGTCTGGGAGGGAGCGGAGAAGCTGTTTAAGAGACTGCATTCCTTGAAACTTAAGGCAAGAGAGAACAGTGAATAGTATGAACTAAGACTACCTACCTCAATCATTGAGAAGATATGTTGTCTCTAATCCGGAGACCCCAGCTCCATGAAACGCCATAGAAGGGGATTATCTTATTGACCCTGGAAAGTACAAGAGAGGGGCCAAAAAGAGTTGGAAGCCCAGGCATGTTTGATGCTCTTTCTATCCAAACATCAAAGAGCTGGGGGATACCCCTGCCAAAGGAGAAAAGCACTGTACACGCCCCAGAATAATTCAGGGCGGGTCCATTGAGCCAAACCCCAATTATCATCTGTCGATACCACTGTTACTCATTGCTGATTGTTCAACCCCAGATCCTGCAAAAGTCCCATCATTTTAGCTCATGACCTTAACCATGCCTTCCTCAGAAATAAGATGAAAACAGTTAACATAGTCATTTCCTTTGAGCTTCAAACACACGGAAGACAGAAAACCTTTAGACTGTAAACTAAAAAGAGAGAAAGTCGTAATCCAATTTGTGATATAGTTCCCAGTCTAGTTCCAGTGTGATGCTGGAGAGTCGGAAGGGACTACGGGGGAACAGCTTCATTGTCCCAGTGGAGCAGATCTTTTTTAAACATAAAAAATGTACCCTTACTGGTAATTCTCCTTTTGGAAGAGTGAACACAGACATGTAAGGTGAGCAGATATCCAATTCTGTAAATCTGTCAACTGATTGTAATACAGTAAGGTTTCCTTAATACAGAAATCCTAGGACTTAATCTGCCGCAGTACGAGACTTAACACTCATATTATGTAGTTGTTGTATATTTCAACAGCAAGCATATTAATGAAAATGACAATTCTTAACAGAGAATTAAAAGTTATTGTGGAAACAGGAGGAGAAAAATGAACAGTCAACTCTTGATTCATAAAAAGTGTAAATCATATATTGTCAACAAACGGTATAGCAAAAAATCAATGTGATTACAATCTCAACCAAGGGCATAAATGAAAGAATAATAAAGATAAATCCATATGGTACGTACAAAAATGAAAATCAAAAAGGTATTATGGGATAAATACATGACAAAAACAGAAACAGTAAATCAGAAGTCAAATTAGTTAATTCACTAGAAAAACATATGTAACAAATTGTGGGATGCAGATGCCTAATAATAGTTCAAAAGGTATTTAGCATCATAGCTCCCAAGTATGGGGACTTCTTCTTAATGGTCCCTTATGTGGTTGTTTCAAAGCAGTTAATGCTGCAGGGTCTATAGATATAAGATATCTTGTATTCTTGCCTTTCTAACGTGAAGGCCAAGTATTGGAACAGAAGAAAGAGTTCCAAGGGGCAGGGATACATGTGTTCAATTGGGCTCCGTGTCTTCTTCACATTTCGGCGGTGGTCTATTGGAATAGGTCCGCCTTCATCAGGGCTCCTATGGGGGGGGACCCTGTGGAGAATATAGGGATATCAGATGAGTGGAGTTAAGGTGCGGGTGCCTATGATGATAAGGCATTGAAATATTCATTAAGAAATTCTCAGCACCGGTCGGGAGGCTTACCTGCCGGTACTTCAAATCCAAAGTGCTCAGGTACAGGCCACACGGAGATAGACACCAGGTAAGTCAGATGCAGTCATGCGAATGGCCACTTGGATGTTTTTTAGTCAAAAAACATACATCTGGGTATTTTCTATAGAAAAGAGTTAGGCGGAGACCGTGTAAGGTAGTTCAGATCAAGTTTTGAAAACTTCTGTTTTCTTATTAGCACATTTATGCTTAGTATCCTGTGGGTCAGCCAGGAAGCAAGAAAGAATAGGAGCTAAGCAATACCTTGTATTGATGCACAGTCACTGCTCCAGTGGAGCGGATCGACAATTGTGCAACACCGAGAGATTGTAAAGGCCTATGTAAGGGAGCAACAATTCCGATTAAGAACTATGCAAAATATTGGGGAACTATCTAGGAGAAGGGAGTCATTCTCCTAGCCACACGAATACTTTGCACAACCGTTTTGTTTTCTGTTGGGTTGCCGAGAACCCAAATCTGTTGTAAAACTTTATTTTGAACAACCTGAGAGGCATTAGGATGCTTCACATCCATGAGAAGGGAGACATTCTCCTGGAATACGAACAGTAGCTGCACTTCATGGTGTTTTGTTGTAGTGAAAGGGAAAGAAGAACAAGTTCCTTACCAACTAACGTTCTTTCGATTGGATGTTCCTCCCATGTGTAAGTAACTTGTTCTTCGAATGGATTGTGTCCTCCCACGTATTCCTCATCTTATGATAGATTCCCATAGCAGTGGTAATTTTGGAGGTGGTAGTACTAGACATTTTAATTATGGACTGAATGAAGGACAGCCTTTGCAAATAGTCCTCTTTGATATGAAGTAGAGTCCAAGCAGTAATGCTTTAGAAAAGGTGTGCATTGACAACCAGGTGGCCGCAGCTCAAATATCCTGCACCGGGACACCCCTCTGAAGAGCCGTGGAAGTTGCCATGCCTCTGGTTGAATGAGCCCTTAATCCATCTGGAGGCTCTTCCCAGCTAATTTATAGCATTCAGAGATTGCTAGAATTATCCATCTGGATAGAGTTTGTTTATACACTCCAAGGCCCATTTTGTGTCCGGTATACCCAACAAAAAGTTGTTCACATTTTCGAAGATTTGCCAATCTGGAAATGTAGAAACTGAGAGCTCTTTTTGGTTCCAGTTTAGGCAGCCTTTCCTCTTCCTTACTAGCGTGAGGCGGAGGATAAAAAGAAGGTAAGATAATTTTTTGTGACATATGAAAGTCAGAAACTATTTTAGGTAAGAAATATGGTTTGACTTTTAGATAACCTTGTCCCTATGGAAAATGGTATGAGGAGGCTTACAAGACAGTGCCTGCAACTCACTTACCCTGCGGGCTGATGTTATAGCCACCAATAGAATTGTTTTAAGCGTGAAAAGTCTTAACGTGCAAGAATGTAAAGGTTGAAAAGTGGCACACATGAGAAATTTTAAGACTAAATTAAAATCCCAAATAGGCACCTGAAAAGGTGTCAGGGGTACACATTTGTTATCCCTTTCAAGAATTGGATTACTAAGGGCATTTTAAAATAGGACACATCTTCTGAGGAACGCTTAAAGATACATAGCGCTGCCAAATATCCTTTTATAGTACCAACTTGGAGCCGCCAATTGGCTAAGTGTAAGAGAAAAGAAAGTACTGTTGGAATATTACAAAGGAATGGATCCACATTTTACAGAACTTGTTCCAACGACACCGTTACAGGGATTTTGTTGCTGGCGTTCTGGCCGAAAGCAAAATCTCCATTACGTCATCTGGGAGGTCCCAATCCTTATATCTCAGCCTCTCAGAAACCATGTGTGAAGGCTGAGTGTCTTGACCTCTGGATGGAGAACCTGACCTTCCTCTTGCGAGAGAAGATCTTCTCTGTGTAAGACGTAGTGGAGGGTGTTAGGCAGAATCCTGTGCAGTTCCCTTGGGGAACACTGCAAAAAGATTAAGACTACAGGAGCAGGAGTAAACCAAATTGGTAGCAGTCTGCACCACCCATATTTACCTGGTAGCTTTGGCTGAGCAGTCTGACTTCTCTCAAGAAGAGTAGGGCAGTATGCAGAGTATACACAATAGGGCCAAAATACAGTAGAGCAAACTAACACTGAACAGAGCTTTGTATAAAAAGTATACAGTTATTTATTTAAAACACACTTTAGGTAATACACTTGTACTCTCAATGAAAAGTAATCTAAAACACAGTCAGGTAAGTATACACACCTCCCTTGATAACTATCAGACAAGTCAGGGTTAAAGCACAACTATTTGTTAAGACAGAAGTGAACGCTTAACCTAGATGGCACTCCAATAGTTTAGGTTAAAAAGGGAGAGAAAAGGCAGAGCATAAGAATAAAACAGTTCCCAACACTTTCAAGAGTTCAGAGCAAGGGGAGAAAGGCAGGTTATACTGTAGAGCCAAAGTTCATAGGCCATGCCCACTTTAACTGGAGCAAAGCGAAATGTGCCCAGGATCACACGGTTTAAAGTGCACTGAAAGTCTTTGCAGAGTGTTCAAAAGAGGTTGGGGGAGTCAAAAGATATAATTAGAAGGCCTGGAGCCAACCCAGTTTAGAAGCCAAGGATTTAAGGGTCACCTTTAGCAATCTGTAGAAAGGGGAGACCAGGCAGAACACAGTACCTTAAGAGAAAGGAAATTCCAGCGGGGGCAGTTGTTCCTGGCAGTGGTTGAGGTTTGTGGTTCCGACCAGGGGAAGAGAAGATCTCGTCGAGGAGGAAACGTGGAGTCGTTGCACTGCACAGGGATGAAACCAAGCGCGGAGTTCCCGGTTAAAAGGTGCGGTCCTTTTATTCGCGGTCAAAGGTGGTGAGCTTGGCTATCCAGCCGCTGGGGTGCTTGGCACGGCCAATTTGACCAAGGTCCGTCTTTGGAAGGCAAAAAGGGTGAACTGGTTGGTCCCACCAGCTCAGAGGAAGAAGACTTGTCCAGCAGAAGATCTTCTCTTGTCGTCGGGAAAGTGGTGAGGTAGCTGCAGCAGAGCTTCATCGGTGGTGTCGTTGTTGCAGATGGCTCAGCTTCGTCCCTCTTCGGATTCTTAGGTCCTGTGGCGACTTCTGAAGTTCCAGTCCCAAAGGCCCTGCTTTTATGCAGAAAAACCCCCATTCATCAGCCTAGCTGTCAATCACACATGCTAAGTGGTGAGCCAGGCGGCTCACCACTGGGCCAATCAGAGTAGAGGGCGACTTGGGTTGCTAAGGCAACTCAGTCCAGGGTGCCAATACCCCCTCCACCCTTCCTGTGGA
Organism: Ambystoma mexicanum; assembly: GCF_040938575.1. Taxonomy (NCBI): domain Eukaryota; kingdom Metazoa; phylum Chordata; class Amphibia; order Caudata; family Ambystomatidae; genus Ambystoma; species Ambystoma mexicanum. Next base: position 963,426,614 of record NC_090928.1, on the reverse strand, counting down.
ACCCAGACAGAGTGGCACCATTTGAAGGGCTTCTGTGGAGAAGGCCGCCAAAATAGTGGAACAAAGGGCTCGACCTTGGTCAGAGTTACAGAGACGGACACAACGCCATTTTAGAAACGAGTTCTGGCAAAAAGACCCAACCGGTGATTTAATATTAAATAAGAAACAAGTTACTTACCTGTAACTGTTGTTCTCCAGCATGGGTCTGGCATGGATTCACATGCTCATGAATATTCCCCGTCGTCAGGCCGGGAATCCTCGGTATAGAAAAAATCAGTATCAGTTTCGTTTCTGATCTGTCTTTCTCAGTAGTAACCAATCACTGGTCTCTGGGTCATACTGCCCCCAGCCAATGACTGCCCTCTCCCTAAGCCCCGCCCCTGGCAGCCATCCCTCAGATTTGGTAGCACGTAAAGTGGCAGTATGACCAAGTGAAGAGCCGCAGAGGGGTAGGCGGGAGGGTTCGCATGTGAATCCATGCCAGACCCATGCTGGAGAACAACAGTTACAGGTAAGTAACTTGTTCCTTCTCCAGCATGGGGTCTGGCATGGATTCACATGCTCATGAATATAAGAATACATAGCAGTATACACATGCACAACCACGGGAGGTGGCAAAAGGCTCAATATCAAGCAATACAACAACTCAACATTAAGCAACTCTTACCTCCTCACCAGGCTCACCTTAGGTGAACAGGTTGCGCAGCACTGCCTGGCCGACTCTGGACTCCTCCCGGGAATCCCGGTCGACGCAGTAGAATCTCGTGAAGGTGTGCGTCGACCGCAGATGTCGAGCAGGGGCATACTAGACAGTAACTCCGTAGTAGCAGCGATCGCTCTGGTCGAATGGGCTCTCAGACGGCCTGGCAACGGTCAGTTTGCCAACCGGTGACAGTGCATGATGCAGCCGGAGAGCCATCTGGAAATGGAAGACTTCGAGAGAGCCTTCCCTTGATTCACAGGTCCAAAGTTCACGAATAGCTGTGATGTCCTCCGAAAACTCTTTGTGCGGTCCACGTAGACCTTCAGCGCTCTAGCCACATCCAGCGAGTGCAAAGTTCTCTCGGCCGGCGACGAAGGAGACGGGAAGAAAACAGGTAACAACAGGGGCTCGTTAAGATGGAAGTCGGACGGCACCTTGGCCATAAAGGACGGGTGCGTCCTAAGCACCACCCTCGAGGCATGGAAAGTCAAGTACGGTGCTTTGCAGGATAGGGCCTGGATCTCTCCCACTCGTCGTGCGGAGGTAATGGCCACCAGGAATGCAGTCTTCCACGACACAAACTTCATCGGTGCGGAGTGCATCGGCTCAAATGGGGGCCCCATGAGCCTGGTCAGCACCACGTTAAGTTCCCACGCCCGGGCCTTCACCGGCGGGAATGACCGGAACAGTCCTTTCATAAACTCTTTTACCAGTCGATGGGACCACAGGGACGTCCGTCCTGTGGTTCTGGTATATCTGGAGATCGCCGCCAGATGAATCTTAATGGAGGCATGGGCTAGCCCAGCCTTTGCCAGCAATAGCAGGTACGCAGCACTTGCGGGGCCGTAATCTGTAGGGGGTTGATCTTCTGTGCTCGGCACCAGATAGAGAACCTCTTCCACTTGTGACCATAGCATTTGAGAGTCGAGGGCGCCCTGGCCTTTGCAAGAACCTCTCTGCAGTCGGCCGGTATATCGTACCCTCCAAACTCTAGCGCTGCAGGAGCCAAGTCTGCAGGTTCAGCGACGCCGGGTCGTGGTGGAAGATGGCGCCTCCTTCTCTGGAGAGAAGATCCGCGTCCGCCGACAGCTTGATGGGAGGAGACGTTGACAAGTCCAGAAGGTCCGGGAACCAGATCTGCCTCGGCCACGCCGGTGCGACGAGGATCAACCTGCACCGGGACCTCTTGAGCTGGTTGATGAGTCGAAGCAGCAACGGCAACGGAGGGAACGCATACAGGTATAGGCCGTCCCAGGGGAACGAGAATGCATCGCCCATGCTTCTCGGCTGGGGAAACCTGCTGGCGAACCTCTGGCACTTCGAGTTCGTCGCTGTTGCAAACAGGTCGATTTGGGGTTTGCCCCATCGTCGGAAGAGTTCATCCACCTGATCCTGGCGCAGTTCCCACTCGTGACACGCGCGCAGCTCCCTGCTGAGCGAGTCGGCGATGGTGTTTCTTTCTCCTGCCAGGTGGAAGGAAACCAGGAACATCCCCTGGGCGACCGCCCAGTGCCACAGATCCTGCGCCTCCTTGGATAGGGCTGGGGATCTGGTGCCTCCCTGCTTCCGTATGTAAAACATTGTCGTAGGTGTTGTCCGTTCAGATCCGCACCACCTTGCCCTTGAGCGACGGGAGGAACGATTTGAGAGCCCAGAACACGGCTCGGAGTTCCAGGATGTTGATGTGCAGAAGCTTCTCCTCCGGGAGCCAGAGGCCTCTTGCGTGGAGATCCCCGGTGTGGGCGCCCCAACCTTCTGGGGAGGCGTCCGTCGTCACCGTCTCCTGGTACGCCGGCGTCTGAAAGTCCTTGCCCGCCGTGAGGTGCGCTCGAACGTCCCACCACTGAATCGCCCGCCGGAACACCTCGTTGAGGGGGACCCTGTCTTCGAAGGTGCCCGTCGCCTGCATCCAACGGGCGTCGAGAAATTCTTGAAGAGGGCGCATCCGTAGTCTGCAGAGGCGCACCAGGTAGATGCAAGAGGACATCATCCCCAGGAGGGACTTCATGGACCTCACCCTGGCCACGTCCGTGGCTAGCAGGCGCTGCACTTTGCCCGGAATGGTCTTCCTCCGTTCTTCCGACGGTGCCGCCAGGCACCTCACTGTATCGAGCTTCGCTCCCAGAAACAGGGCCACCTGCGACGGCACCAGGTGGGACTTTGGGTAATTTATGGCGAATCCCAGGTCTGTGAGTAGCTGGACGGTCCTCGCAGTGTGTTCGACGGCGAGTTCCCTCGTCCTTGAGCAGATGAGCCAGTCGTCCAGGTAGGGGTAGACGTGAATCCCCTGCAGGCGCAGCCACGCCGCCACAGGTGCTAGGCACTTGGTAAAGACCTTGGAGCCGACTTCAATCCGAACGGCAGTGCTCTGAATTGGTAGTGGCGTCCCTGGACGACGAACCTGAGGAACTTTCGGTGACTTTTGAGGATGGGAACGTGGAAGTATGCATCCTCCAGGTCCAACGACGATAGAAAGTCACCTTCCTCCAGCTGTCCCAGCACGTGCTGGAGGGTGACCATCCTGAACTTTTGTGACCTGATGTATTTGTTCAAACGACGAAGGTCCAGGATGGGGCGCCAGCCGCCCGTCTTCTTCCTGACGAGGAAGTACCTTGAGTACACCGCAGAGCCTCTTCAGGACGAGCTCGATGGCGCCTTTCCTGAGCATCGCCCGTACTTCCAACAGCAGTTGCGGGACGTGATTTTCCTTCCTGGCCACAGGTGGAACGTGAGGACACTTCTTCAGGAATTCGATAGTGTCCTCTTGCCAGGGTATCCAGCACCCAACGGTCGGTGGAGATGGACTTCCACACGCCGACGAAATTCGTCAGCCGGCCTCCCACCGGGGTGCTTCGGTGGGGGCCCGAGGCCACGGCCGGTTCAGTCCTGCTTGGAGGTGGTGGCCTTGCCACCCTGCCGACGGCGGCGAGCCGCTCCCTGCTTGCCGCGACCCCTGTAGGCCTCCTGAGACGAGGAGCGTGACTCCTGGCGGTAGGACGACGAGCCACCGCTGGATCCCTTGGAGGCCCCCTGTCTGCCTCCAGAGCTCCGAAAGGGCCGTCGTTGGTGAAGGGCTCCTAGGGCGCGGGCCGTCTCCGTGTCCGTCTTTATGGCTTCGAGGGATTCGTCCACCACCTTCCCGAACAAGTTGCTGCCGTCGAACGGCATGTCCAACACCCTGGTCTGGACGTCCTGACGGAAGTCGGTCGCCCGGAGCCAACGCCGTCGTCGTAGGCAAACTCTGTTGCCCAGCTAGCGGAACCCGGTATCGGCAATATCGGTTGCCACCGTTATGGCGTGGTACGACGCCACCTCGCCTTCTTGAAGTATTTCCAGGGCCTCGGACCTCTTGCCGTCCGGTAGGAAGTCCAATATGGGGGCCAGCTTAAACCAGAGCTCCCTGTCGTAACGGGCCACGATCGCCAGGGCGTTGGCCGCTTTGATCGTCGTCGCCGCCGACAAAATGACCCGTCGCCCCATGGCGTCCAACTTCCTACCCTCGCCGTCCGGAGGGGAATTCGACGTTGAGGCTCCTGACCCCGCCGCTTTCTTCTTTGCTGCCGCCGAAACGACCGAGTCTGGCGTTGGCTGGGCCCTGAGGCACAGGGGAGCGGTCTCAGGGACCCGGTACTTCTTCTCGTACCGGTCCCGTTTGGCTGGTGACGTGGAGGGGTTCTTGAGTACCGACAGGCCCTCCTCCCAGATGTCATCGATTAGAGGCACCGCGATGACAGTCTTCCTCTTGGCCTCCCGGCGCTGATAGAGGAAACCTTCCTTTTTCTGTTCCTCCGGGCAGAGCTGGAACAATTTGGACGCCCTGGCGATCATGGCGTGGAATGAGCCAATCTCGTTGGGCGGAGAGGCCCGTGCGACGGGAGACCCCTCCCGTCGTCGTCGCCGCAGCCCTCAGAACCCGTCGTCGAGCCCACCACACCGTCATCTCCCGACTCGTGGGAAGATGAGGAGGGAACTGTAGGCCTTACGGGGGCGAGTGGAGGAGAGGGTTGGTCCTCCGTCGTTTGTTCTGAGGACTTCCCGACGGGCCAGGTTGCGGGTCCTCCGGCCTGGGCCGTGGTAATATCGTCCTTATCTCAGAGAATAAGGACTGGATCGCAGACAAAATGGCCGCCGAGCTATCCTGAGGCCTAGGTTCCGGCTGCGCCGGAAGGGAAGGCTGCTCTTCCTCGCCATCGTCGTCTTCCTCGGTTATCTCCCAAGGATCTTCCTTACGGGATCGAACCTTCTCGAATTGGACTTCGAGATTCCTCACGGCCTCGGTCAGTTCCTCCTCCGAGGCTGACTCCGAGCACAAGGAGGCAACCGTGCCCCCCCTCGCTTCTTCCATCGTGGTGGCCATGACGATGGGCTGAAAAGAGGATTCCCTCCTTGGCGGCAGGGAAACTCTAGTCTCGGAGGCAGTTTCCGCTGGCGGGGTCTCTGCCGGCTTGGCCAGAGTCGCCGCGATCGCCTCGATAGAGGCCTTTGCCTGCTGGGTAGGGGCCTTCACCACCTTAGGTGCGTCCCGGGCCTTCTCCTTAGGGGGAGGGGCGACGCCTCGCTCCCCCTCTCCCGAGATCAGACGGGGCTTTTCCCGAAGCTTACCCGGGGTCTCGGACTTCCTCTTCCCCGAACCGGAGCGCTGGCTCATGGTTGACGGTGCCGGGGCTGGTGCGCCCTGCCTGGCGACCGAAGAGCCCGACCTTTCGGCGCTCCCGGAGCCAGCGGACTCACAGCGCTTGGCCTGGTGTTGGGCCCCCAGTCGCAGGGGCGCCCACACAGGACTTAGAAGCCCGCTCGGACCCTTTCTTCTTCTTCTCACCGGTTGAGCCCTTCTCCAACCAGCTGGCGAGACGGGATCGACGGTCCCTCATGGTCCGCTCCGACAAGTTCTTGCAGAACTGGCAGTCCTTCTCTACATGAGTCTTGTCCCCATGAAGACAGAAGAGGCATCGCAAATGCTCGTCCTCCTTAAACACATTCTGTAGCCCGCGTCCAGGGCAGCTGCGAAAGAGCTTGGGTCCAGGTGAAGAACTCGCGTCCTGGGCCATCTCGAAGTAGGCCGCAAATCTTCTGGAATCCTCCAAAAGGTTGATTCGACGAAATCTTCACCCTTGGGGGCGTAGGAAAATCGTGCAACGGGTACCCGTTAATGGGAGTAGAAACGGTGGAGCTTGAGGCTCGATTAACCGAAAAAATTTGAAAATTCACCTGAAAAAGCGCGAAAACGCAGCAAAAGCTTGAGAGCTAAGCACGAGGACTCCCAACACTTGAACGTGCGGTAAAAATCTGAAGATGGCTGCCAGAGGCGGGGCTTAGGGAGAGGGCAGTCATTGGCTGTGGTCAGTATGACGCAGAGATCAGTGATTGGTTACTACTACGAAAGACAGATCAGAAATGCAACTGATACTGATTTTTCTTTACCGAGGATTCCCAGCCTGACGACAGGGAATATTCATGAGCATGTGAATCCATGCCAGACCCCATGCTGGAGAACTCAATATTTCAACCCCTGTGTGGAGGGATTATTTGAAACCATCCTTGGGTTTCTCGATACATTAAAAGACTACCTTGAGCTACCCAGTGTGACAAAGTCAGTGCCAACATAGTATCCAGTCCCCAGTCTGCCTGAGCATATGACTGACCGGACCAGGCCTGAAATGTTCCTAAATCCCATAATAGAGCAACAAGTTAGAAAGTATGTCTGTGCATCACGGGCAAAGCAAACAAGAATTCCATGCCCCCATCCCTACATTTTGGGACCCCACTGAGCGGGACTGCTAAATGAAGGGGTGGGGTGGACACATACAGACACAAAACACTTTCACTGATGCAGTCCCACATCATTCAAACAACTCCTTGCATGCACACATTCATCAAAACAAACATACCAACACACACGCATCCACATATATACATACATTTACAGTTACTGTGCACTATGGGTAAAGCAAGCATGAGCGTTGTCGCGTGGCTAGCCTGGCCTATGGTGTCAGTGTGCATTAACTTTCGTATTGTGGCATGACATTAGTTACTTTTTACTTGGCATCAAGGGTAAAGCAATTGCAGTTATACTGGATTACATTGGTGGCTTCAGTCTGGTATTACCAATCTGGACTATTGGTCCCTTCTCCCCAGAGAGGAGCCACCCCCTTTGATGCTAGGGAGATGAGCCTGCTAAGTAGGTCTCTCCCTAGGGGCCTAGAAAAGTGGGACCTCAATAGGAGTGACTTCCCCCTCTTGAGGACAAGGACTCCCATTCCTGTAAGGAATCCCTGGTCCAGAATACATTATCTGCCTACATGGTAATTGGAAAGACTGTTACTTCTGTTTTGGATTCACCAGATGGTGACATTTCTTCAATCTCTTTGGCTCCAGGTAATGCTGGATCTCACCTGAACAGTCAAGGGGGAATGACACACCCCTTTTGTTTGTGATGAGGTACATAAAACGACGAGGAACCTGGAATGGAGGAGAGAGAATCCTGCGCAGAGGTGAGCCTCTGACAGGAGGACATCCAGGAGGGGCGGGGACACGCCAGACCGCGGTGCCGGCAGTAGTGTAGAGAGTGTGCTGATCGCTAGCAAGACGCTGAGAGGCTAGCCTCCTGAGCAGCGCTGAAGTCGAGAGAGAGAGAGAGAGAGAGAGAGAGAGAGAGAGAGAGAGAGAGAGAGAGAGAGAGAGAGAGAGAGAGGAGGAGATGGTAAAGAGACTGTCTCGTCTGGTGGGGCGACCATACGGAAGCTGTGATGGGCCAGAGGCCCGTTAACCGATGGAAGACCAGACTGCAGAAGAAGGATCGGATATCTGCATCAGAAATGCATCATATGCTGAGCAGGATAGAGATTTTCCATGTAAAGAAGGGAAAGAGGCAGATGTGTATATAAAGTTAAGACTAGCTATTCAGGACCTACAGAGATGCTGAAAGACCACATTGTGAGACATTTCCGAACTTTAAAAACCTTCTTTGGAACGAGATACCAGTAGTTGCACCTAGCAAAGTCCAAGGATTGAGGCTATTGCTCTGGTGTATATTAGTGTTACGTTTTTCTAAATGGTAGGGGTGGATAGTAAGTAGGGTTTGGACTTAGGTCTATTTATATTGGGCATTAGACGAGCATCATTAGTCTTAGTTTGTTAGCTACGTAATTTCCCTCATAGCAGTACGGCTTGACAGACGTTTTCTTATTATTTAAATAAACAACTGTGAGGAACCAGGAATGAGACACAGAGGACTCATGGTGATTGATATACATTTTTATTTAACCAATATAGGGGTTGGAAAATGCCTCACTGTCCCTAATTTAGAAGGCATTTCCCTACATCAACCAAAAACTAATGTCTTGTCCTGTGTCAAGATGTCCTTTGTCTGAAATCCTCTCCTAGCCCTCTCACTAAATAAATCTAAAGTGGTATGAATATTATCTTTGGCTTGAAAGTGCACAAATGTTCGAGTTCAACAAAAAGATGTAAATCCCCAAAAAGTTCCAAATGGAGAATTTTCACAGTTCCAAGGAATGACTCCCTTCACCAGTTTTCTCTCCACCAAAACAAATGTTCAAAAGAATAAGCAAACTCTTTGTAGCCCAAGAGGATACCCCCTTCTATTGGTGTTGCAATTCACTCCAGGGGAAATGACTCCCTTCAGCAGGTCCTTTCCATATTAAAATCCTAAGGGTATGAATATTCCTTGGGATTCTCTGACTCACAAAACACCTGGTACAGTCTCCTGCCTGGTTCTCACATGTAGTTCATTGATCCAATTTGGGTGCGGGTCCTAGACTCGCAAAACACCTGGTATATTCTTCTGCCAGGTTCTCTCCTGTGTTCATTCCCTTTCTAGATCTGAGGGCATTTGCTTTTCTCCATGTTCCTCTTATCACTATTAGTATCTCTACAAATACAGGGATATCCCGGGACCCCGACCTTCATTTGTGGGCTCACCAGCTGTAAGACGGCTTGTTTGTTTCTCTGACCCTGCTCAGGTCCTTCACAGCTTCTGCTGTTTCTCTCCAGCTCGGGCAGCGTACCTCTGCGACGGGTGGCAGCCTATGTTGCTCCGGCTTCTCTTGCCTGCGTGAAGCTCCTTTGCCCCATGTTTTGCTTCGGCATCTCTTGCCGGCGGAAATGCATCTCAGGCCCAGATGCTGCATTCCCCTTTCTCTGTGCCACTTCCCTGCCTCGCTTGCTGCCTCCTGGATTCCCTTGCGTCTCCTCACTCGCCTGCTCACCGGACAGATTGGCTTTCCCGGCAGTCGTTAGCAGGTCGGATCTCTCTGCACTTCTCCACGGCTCCATCTTTTTACTCCTTTGCTGCAAAAGGGAGCTGTTTGAGGCCAATCAGATTTTTCCAGCAGGTAGGCCGTTCTCTTCGGTCTAGCTGAACCATCTTTATTCGAGTTGCACTCCTTGTGTCGGTCTTTGTTACTGATGTAACCATGTGATGTTTAAAATTTCTATTACTAAGTGGTGGAAATATTGAGAGTTACTGCCACAATGTAACATAACATAAGTGTGTTAAGATGGCTGCCTTTTTTTTGCAGTTATAGATCATAGAGTTCGAGCTAAAGGGCAATGAATGAAAGCTGGCGCCACGCACAGGACAGGCAACCAGAATGCTGTGGTACAGAGGAGACGAACACTAGACATTAATGGAATACGGGAGTAAGTACAGTCAAAAAATCTGGAAGCTGCAAAACTTAGCACAATGTTATACCCTTGTGTATATATGTTACAGGCCAACGAGACGTTGTCTTTAAAACAAATATTACATCAATTACGGGTCGCTGAGAAAATAACAATACGAGCGACCGAGGGAGTCAAGGAAAACGTGACGTGAGGGCCCTAGCCACAAGTAAGCATTAGGAACTTTGCAAATTAAAAAGGGAAGCAAAGGGGCAACGTAGTAAAAAGTTTTGTTCTCCTTTGCCTAGTGTGTCCATAAAGAAATAAGGGATACCTTGGACAATAAAAGTGGTTAAGGTCCCACGGGAAAACAGACGTTGAGAATCCACCTGAGAAAAAACTTTGTTGAGGTGAGATTGATTAAGTGGCAATGTAGCCTGCATGACTGAAGGAAGAAGTGGGGAGTCCAACTTGTGGATAAACCAGAACTACCTCAGATATAAAAAAATGTATACAATCTAAATAAGTGACTCACGCACAATGTGCGTGTGCTTCTTATAGGTGAAATTCAGTGAATTTTGACATGGTGATTAAGAAACCTTAGAATTGATGGTCTAGCCAAATACTCCCCAGAAGGTACATTTTTCTTTCTGAAAATGGAGGGGATGGGGCATATAGGGGATGTCCCTTTACACCAATGTTTCAAAAAGAGCATTTGGAGCTAATATGTGTTGTATCCTTTTTGCAGTTGTAGGGAAGATAGGAGGAAATGTAAATTGTTTTTAGTAAAAGAAGTTGATTGAACATCTGGTACTAGATGATTGGTGACTGAAGCAACAGCCCCTGAGGAATGTTCACTACAGTGAGGGTTTAAGAACAGAAACATGTTGAGCAAGTTAAAAGGGGTGATGATATGCTGATCATTCTAGAACCAGACTCAAATTGTGTAATAGCTATTAAAAGAGTAAAGACAGGGTGAAAATAAGTCACTGAATACGCACTTTAATGTACTATAGATAATATACAGAAGAATAGAAATCAAGGGTTGTTTGTGCAACACAAACAACCCTTGATATTATGAAGATAATATGTATTGTATGTTGAATAAAATGTGATGTACTTTTAATGATATAGAAACATTTGTTTTTACTGGTAATAGGTTATATGCCCTGTAGACTGTAAAAGACGACAAACGCCTGTTCCACCCTTGTGTTTTCTAGTATACTGCCACAATATGCTATCAGGGCCTGAGATACTGAAGGGGTGTCCCTAAAAGGGAATGGGGGATACCATGTCTCACCCAATGAGGTCTGTCCCTCCGCCTGATGGTCGCCCTTCCCCTCATGTGGTTCTCCTTCAAATAGTCACCCCTAGGGTCAGGGGCAGGTAGCATCTGCCGCCCCCTGGCATCATCGGATTATTCACACACCCTTGAACATGTCACAGCTTATTTGTTCGACTCCTTCTTCTGGTTCACTACACTAACCATATATTCTTTTTGTGTCATGACATTTTTGTACTTTGCATCAAGGGTAAAAGCAAACATAACTGTGATGATGCTGTACACTGGCCTATCTTGGATATACTTTCTTTCTGTGGCATGGCATTCTTTTCAGTCTGGGGGTCCTTATATTGTAATACTGGCATATATCGGTGCGGCCTACATGGAAATGTATGGGCACAGCCAGAATTAAAATATTTTACACAATAGCATATGGTGTGGCCATAGAAATGCATTGAAACTAGTCCTGCACACAGTTTGTGTCTTGCATCTATTTGGTCTTCTGATGTGCTAACGTACAAAGCCGATTGCAAGCTGTGTAGCTTTTTACCTAATTTATCACAGAAAGTGCTGTAAAATGCACTATTTTAACCCATTATTTAAAATATTTTCTTGGGGTGGGGGACGGTCCCGAAACCCTCCTTGTTTGGTCCAGGTTCCCTCGCTGCACTCAGTCGCTCACGCATATTAAGCGCATAGATTTACACCCCTCCAGTTAAAAACAAATCACCTGCCACCACTGCTTGTGGTTATCAACTTTTAAAATTGTATTGCATATGCGCTGCAATAAAGGTATGGCAGCTGCTCAGAAAAATCTCTCTACAATAGTTGGTAATGGATCAACATTTAATAGCTATAGACTTAGCCACTACCCATCCCTAACTCTAACCCCACACCATAGTGACCATAGCTGTTAGCTCAGAACAGCTGCTGCATATTCATTAGCAAGATGATTGAACCATTGACAAATGCTTTACATTATCAAAGGGGAAAATTGATTAAAGTAAGTCTGGAGTTAATTTACCACTTTGCTGTAAGAGTAGTTGCAGCAAAAGAGGTGAGAGAATTTAAGAATACAGTAGGGCGCATGGGCAGGATGATAATAGACAAAATGTGTGCACTGCCTTCTCAGTCATAGTGTAGGTAATAAAAACAAAAGAATGCTTACTTACCCGTGGTTTGAGGTCTATTGGTGTGTGACTAGAAGGTATTTCAAATATCAATTATATGAAAACTTGCACATTTGTGGGAAAGGCCAGGTAATGGCACATGAACCTGGACATTTGTTTTCTGAACCTGGCAATGGTGTGAATACCATGGCCCTCATTACAAGTTTATCGCAAAAATACTGGTAATTCCAGCGTGCCAATATTACCATTACTGGCAGGCCAACCTGTGGAATGACCGGCACATTTTCAGTCCGCGGTCAGGCACAAACACCCCTGCCGGAAACGGTAATACCGGCGCACTGGAATTACCAGCTCCGACATCAAACTGCCAGTGTTTCCAGCAGAAATAAGCCAGAAAAAACGATACCGGCACCCAAACTGCCGGAATTACTGGTGCCGGAAATATCATCGCAGGAACGGGAAGCTCTCCGGCCGCCATTTTAAAAACTCAATCCACTTTAAATGCTCCACCTTCTGCTGCCATCCACCCCATCTGAGAGTGCAGACATGCCTGGAAATGGGAACGAGCCCTGGAGGTTCTGGCTTTGCAAGCCGAGGTTCACAGAGCCGGAGCTGACTGCCTTTGTGGACAATATGGTCAGCAATGCAGAGGCCCTCTTTGGGGCAGGTAACCGCAGGACCAGCTAGACAAGAACGATGGCTATTTGTCAGTAGGAGGACAACAAGGTCACAGCTGCGGGTACTGTCCCACGTCCGCCACGGGACTGCCACAAAGGGTGGGACGCTTACGGGTGAGAGTCTGAAACATCCAGGAGAATCTGCTTCCACAGGAAGAGGGACAGTGGCACCCCGACCCTCATGCCCTGGGAGGAGATGTGCAGCACCATCTTGCACATGGAAGGCATCAAGGGAGTCGGGACAGCAGAGGCCGCAGCTGGGACCCAAGGCCAGGGGGTAAGTACAACAAAACATCTAAAAGCAAATGCTGAGTCCAAATACATGCATCCCCAGGAAGAGGAAAATAAGCAAGGGAACAAGTCCAATGCCTTTCAGCTAGAGCAAATGGGTCAATCATACACACATGCCAGGGGTTACAGGCAGAGGTAGACACGCACAAGCACCATAGCCAAAATGCACTGCCCCACACATGGACACACGTGCACCAAGGGAGAACAGGACAGGAATCATAGGCTCACCGTGCACACAACAACAAGCCACCTTGGCAGGCTAACAGTCAATGTGCACTCCCACCACCCACATATAGAAGCACAGATTGGAGCAAACAAACAAAATAAACAGCATGACAAGATCAAGACGCACAAAATGTAGCACAAGTGTAATGCAAGTCCGCAGATGTGACTCCCAGAAGACTAACTACATGCTCATCTCACCCCAAGAGGCACATCCTTTGACAGCGACGCGGCTGGACCTTTGTCAGGCGAGCACATGCAGGTGGGAAGGTCGCACCACCTTCTGCAGCGCAGGCACGACCACCTCCTCCTGTGCCAGCTGAACAACCACCACCTCCTATTATGCCAGCTGCACAACCTGTACCACCACCACCACCTCCTGCTGTGCCAGTTGCGCAGCCAGCACCACCAGCTGCTGCTGCGCTAGCTGTGCAACCAGCACCACCACCGCCAGCTGCCGGAAAGACACCACCTGTGGTCAGTGGCCCCACCGTCCCTCCTCTTCCTTATACGACACCAATGCTACACCAGATATTGCCCTATAATGGCAGGTACAGCACGGAGGAGGATGACCACACCCTCTAACCATCCCCATCGTTCAGCCCAGCAAGAATGCACAGCCCCCCTCCTCCACCCATGCCCAACATCCAGGACAAGGATGTGCCGCTCCATGCAATGGAGGACCGGCACACGCCGATGACGGAACTTGCCCAGCAGCAGCTCAACGAGCTGTGGCTGCTGCAGGAGTGCATCTAGGACAGCAGTCACACGAGCGCATGGGTACAATGCTGTACCACTGCTGCCCTGCTCATCGGGCACAAAGGGTCAACGAGAATAAGGGGATCCCTGCCATGACTGACTCCCTCTCACACACCCTGAAAGTCGCCCTAGAAAACCTGGAGGCCCAGGGGTCTGACCCGCCATCAACCATCGCTACCCCTGTGAGCTCCCAACAGGGCAGCCCAAGGCACCTCTCCAAGCGTATTTCCTTGACACCTGGGGCAGCCAAGAAGCCTGTGACAAAGAGGCAGCAAAAATGACTCCAGGTGTGGCACTTTGGTTTACTTACTGACTATGGGGTGTTTGGGGAGGGATGGGGGGATGGTGGTGTATGGGGAAAGGGAGTGTTTTGGGAGGGGGTGAATATGTGAGGATGGGGATGTGTGGGACAGGGGCGTAAGGGGAGGGGGCAGAGGGTGTTCTATTTTGAATGTATTTTACAATGCATAGTAGTATTTCCTTGAAACAATGAGGGGACATTCATTATGTTGGTACAAGTATTTATTGTGGGTGCGCATCATATCCAGTAAAGTGCAAGGGTAGTGCTCAGTGAAAGGGCTACTCAGAAAAAGTTATCTATGAGTTCTTGACGGGCCATGTGCCCATCCCTGGCCTCCATGTGCACGTTCATGGGCCCGGCTGGCGCGGCATCATCATCCTCTGGTGGAGGAATGTCCAGATCTGGGGGAATGGGTATGTTGCGTCTGAAGCAGATTTTTAGCAACATTGCACATGCCAGGACTATCTGCTCCACTGTCTCTGGCCTGTACATGAGTGCACCCCCAGATCGGTGTAGGCATCTGAAACAGACCTTAAAGAGCCAGAAGTTCTGCCCGATGGTCACCCTGGTCCTCACATGCACCCTGTTGTATGCCATTTCCTCCTGGTCTGGGGATCCCTCAGATGGGTCATCAGCCATGGAAGCAGCAGGTATGTTGAGTCGCCTGTAAGGAGTAAGGACAATGATCAGTAGTGGTGTTGCCTGTGACAGCAGAATCTCAACTGTCAGTCTGTGCATGAATGCCCCATGTCTCACCAGGACATGCATCTCATGGCCCTAGGTGGCCTAGAATACAGATTCACCGGCTTTGGAAGCGGGAAGGGCTGCATTCTGGTACCTGTAGTGCATTACATGTGGATGTCCTTTTGAGTTTGTAATGGCCTGGTCAGTGACTGCTACATCTCCAGTCAAGCGTGTTGTGTCCTGTTAATTGCAATGTAGGTGTTAATGTACATTTACGCACTCAACATCCAGGTCCTTTGTCCTCTGTGACACGCCATGTAAGCTGGAAGGGTGCTGTTCCACAGGACAATGTAGTCGTGGGTTGATCCTGGGAACCAGGCACAGCAGTGTGTAATGGTCGGGTCGGCGTCACAGGTTACCTGGACATTAATGGAATGGAACTGCTTCCAGTTTCTGTAGACCTCCTCTGAGGTGTGGGGGCGGGAGAAGTGGGCATCAGCTCTATGTGCATGCAGTCCAATGCTGCCAACACATTGGGCATGCCTGCAATCACATAGAAGCTGGCCTTGGTGGCATGTGCCTGTGCCTGGGCGGTGGGAAGGGTGATGTATTGGTCCACCTGGCACAGGAGGGCCTCCAGTACCTGCACCAGGACTCTGGAGAAGAGAAGGAAGACAGGATGTGAAATGACATGCAGCTGGCTCATGGAGTGCTGGAACGTTCCAGTGGCCAGGAAGTGCAGGACCCACACCAGCTTCAACAGTGGTGGTATGACTGTCCTGATGCCGATCCTGCTCCTGATGTCATCCTGGACAAGGGTCAAGAGGGCATGAATGGTCTTCCTGTTTAGGCGGTACAGGGTGTGTATCTGACTATCTGTGAGGGCCAGTGTGTGGCGCTTGTGTGAGGGATTATGGCATGCCTCTGCCTCACCACCTACGCCAGTGAGGTGCTAGCAGCAAATGTAAATCTTGCAAATGGGTTCCAGCAAACGTATACTTTGCTGCACTGATAAACGGTTTTACCAGCACTTTTACCGTTTTCCAGCAAAGTTGTAATGAGGGCCTTTGTCTTTTGATAGTAATACTGCTCCAATATTTGTGTTGCTTTTGTAGCCACAAAAATGGAAACAGAAACGGAGAGCATTGTGGTTTATGGACAGGGTTGCCAGAGGACTCCAAGTCAGAAGTAACACCATTTATCAGTACTGGGTTTTCACTCCTTTACCAATTGCCTGCTGGGAGTTGCAATGCTGTGTCACTGCTCCTGAATAAAATGGACTGAAATAAAACAAAGGTTAAAAAAATCATAGGAGGAGTAGAGTAAGATGTCCTGCATGACATTTTACCAGGGGCCTCCGGTAAAAGTAATCACAGGAACGAAAAACCAATCAATGTATGCCATTGGTTGCCAATTTCCAATATACATAAAAGCTTGAGGCTGACCAATCATGTGACCCGCGGACATTAGCGAGAACGTTGTACAATGTTGCACCCTAGGGACAGCAAAACCTCTCTTTGTTGATTGGCTCCCAGAGCCGCACCACACAGCCCCTGCCCAAATGGTCTGGCCCCCCAGCTTCCTTCACACGCCAAGTGTAGTCTGAAAAAGCGAAACCACACTGTGGCTCGAGTTTACCTACATTTAATTTCTATTTCTCTACCAAGTCTCCTCATGCTCTCAGGTTTGACAGGTTGATCAAGTACAGTGTCTATACAACTAGCCCCACTAGCCCACTCCTCACCTGATGAATCTCTTGGAGACTCAGTAGATTCGTCTGTAGAACTTTCCTTCTTCTTTTCTCTCCAGGTGGTTTTGTGGACTTGGTTTCGATCTTGCTCTTGGATTTGAAGAGAGAAGGACGGGCTCGCCTAGAGTCCACTTTGCCAAAGAGGCTATGTGCCCGGCAGCGGGGACTCCAGGGAGCCCACCCCAAACCAGGGAAAAACTGGATGAAAAAACCCCGGTAGATCTTGATATGGATGGTAGCTGATGCAGTCCGTATAGAAATCCAGTAAGAGTGAAGGCGAAAGTAGTATTGCCTACAAGTACCAGAATGCACTGCTGGTTGTCCAGAAAGAGGTCCAGCAGGTGTGCGGTTAACATGCAGAGATAATGGAACACAAGGAAAGGACCGTGTGTCAGGAACACACGGCTCCGACGGTAGACACCGCTCACAGAAAACAATGAAAGCTGGGGAACCGCCCATCGCGGGAGAGAGTACAGCAGTAGCAGGAAGGGCTGAGAGAGAAGCAAACAGGTTACGGCGACAGACGCCGTGCAAGCGGAGAGGTAAGTAGTCCAGAACGGGAGGAGGCAAGGAGCCGTTCGAGTGGGAAGCAAAACCCACTAGCAAACGACAAACAAGGTAAGCAGAAACCAGGGAGGGAACACAAGAGGGAGCGTAAGCAAACTTACTCGCAGGTACAAAGTAAGGTAGTTGCAACGCACAGGTGCTTCTCATCTGCTGGTCTGTAAGGCGGCTAATACTGGAAGACTAGAATGCGCTGTGCGTTGCATGGACTAAATCAGTCCTTCTTCCATATCGACCATCTCCTCCTTACTTTCCATGGACGATATGTGACACATGCACCCATGTGCCTAGCTCTTTGGCCTCCAAAGTATCTTTTACAGTGACTTTGCTGTGGCTGTGTTCTCCTGGGAAACTTCAGCCTTGCAACAGTTCAGCACACTCCTCCTGCTGAATGCTCAAAAAATACATACTGCATGTCACACAGGGCATGCAGCTCTTTTCGTACGAGCTGACTGCGAGAAATGTTTATTTAACATGGGCCTACAAACAAAATGGCTTCTCTACTGTTCACATATTGCTCAAAAAGCCCCCTACAACATTCTACAGCCCCATCCAATTTTGTAACTACAAACATGGAAACAGAAACAGGGGGCATTGTGACCTATGGACAGGGTTGCCAGATGACTCCATGTCAGAAGTAACACCATGTATCAGTGTTAGGTTTTCACTCCTCTACCAATTACCTGCTGAGAGTTGCAATGCTTTGTCACTGGTATTTAATAAAATGCACTGAAATAAAACGAAGGTTAAAAGAAATCATAGGAGTGGAGTAAGATGTCCCGCATGGCACTGTACCAGGGGGCCTCTGGTAAAAGTAACCACAGGAACGAAAGACGAATCAAAAAAGAAGCATACACCAAGCAAGAAGTAACGCAACCCCACCGCCCCTACCCCAAAGGTCTGGCCCCCCAGCTGCCTTCATACACCAAGTGTAGTCTGAAAAAGGTAAACCACACTGTGGCCCGAGTTTAACTACATTTCATTTCTATTTCTCTGCCAATTCTCCTCATGCACCCATGTGCCTACCTCATTGGCCTCGAAAGTATCTTTTAAAGTGACTTCCCTGTGGCTGTGTTCTCCTGGGAATCCAGCTGTTCAACATTGCAGCAGACTGCTTCTGCTGAATGCTCATAAAATACATACTGCTTGTCACACAGGGCCTGCAGCTCTTTTCGTACAAGCTGATGGCAAGAAATGTTTTCTTAACGTGGGCCTACAAACAAAATGGCTTCTTTACTGTTCACGTATTGCTCAAAAAAGCCCCCTACAACATTCTACACCCCCATCCTGTGCCCGCTTTATACAACTATATTTATTTATACATCCCCATACTGATCCCAAAGCACCCACCCCTCGTGTTCCACCATGGGACTTCTCCCGCTGTGACTGTTTCTGTGTTATCATATGCAAGTAGCGCCACGTTCATTAGCCCGTGATATCACCACCCTCGTCGTTCTTAACGTTACTTGCGCAACTGGTATGTGCGACCTCCTTAGCAGCGTTGAATCTGGACCTTTACAACATTAAGCAGTCATACTAATGAGGATAGGTTGATGCTCTTCCACGCTTAGGTGCACTTGGAGCAGCAATTACTGATGCAGTTTGGTTGGCCAAGGGGTTCAGTTCACTAACTTTCTATCTTATGATAGACTCTATATGAATCTGAATGCCCAGGATACGTTATAATAATCCATTGAGGGCTCAAATAGTACAGGTTCAGGGCCACTTGGAAACATATGTAATTTTTTTGTAGAAAGTAATGATAATCACAATATCTCTTTAGTATGCCATCTTTATTGAGATAATGTGGTCTGAGCCGTCTTTCTTCATTTCTTACAGTACCTGCACATTTTGGGTATTGGTGGCTGCGGATGCAACACTCACTTAAAGATGTTAACTTCCTGCAGAGTGCTCGATACTGTCTCTGGCCACTTGCAAGGGTCACCTTTCCACTGGGATCGTGTTATCCTCAGGTGTCAATGGCTGAGGGAATTAAGGCCAACAAGGGGAATTCAGGTTAAGCTTGAGCTAAAGAACACGTTGAAATGAAGTGGGAGAGCAGGAGTTCATTGAAAAGTGCACCACAGATTGTTTCTGTTGGGGTCGCACTACATGTAGTACATTAATATATAGTATGCCCCATACACTCAATATGCATTGTGAAAACAGGAGGGGATAGATCAAATTAATAAATAATAAAAAGTAAGACTTTACACATCTGTTGGTGCTTATTTCTGGTACTTAATTACACACCAATGAAGAGAACTATGGACGATGTATCTGATTCTGCGGGTAAAAAAGGTGATGTGTCGAAAGGTCGCTCTCTGGGACTGTATCACCTGAAACTGATTTTTCTAAGTTTTCAAAAAACTTGTGTTAGCTTCACTGAGAGTTGAAGTGGCTTATCGAACACACTCTTCAACTGTGCAAAATATTGTTGAATATCGTACCACACTTAACTGCAGGGGGATGGGAGGGTCTGCACTGAACACTATGCTGGTTTTGAATCTGCACAGATACATTTTGATAATGTAGGGTTTGTGCTTGGTGCGATCTCTGCTCTCATGTCTTTCCTTATTAATCCTTTGGCAATTTTAAAAGCTATGAGGTTCAAATTGCATAAAAAGGGGCAATCGATCATATGCTTATTTTACCCGGCAAGGGTGGAATTCTGATATTGAGCACCAAATGAAGTTCATGTTCTATGTTGCAATACCGAAAATAAAACGAGGACCAAAATACTGAATTTTAATCGTTGAATTTGGAAACATTTTTGTAGTTTTATTTTTAGTTTTTATTGCGGGGGGATACCAAACTCCACATCCCCCTTTTTTCTATTCCCTAAACCAACCCCCATCTATTTATTGTTAACAAAGTTGGAAACAAAATCATCAAATTGGACCCAAAAAATTAGCTACTTTTGTCCTAGTTATGCATTCGTTTTTGCGGGGGATTACCGAATTTCGGACTTCTGCATAACATTCCTGCAGGTAATTGTTTCAAATTGAGAGTGGAAACCTTTTAAAATATGGGGGTACAGGTCAGGGGTTTTTCAATGTAACTTCCCACGACTGCTAGAGGAGCTCTCCAGGGATCTGAACAGATGGAGCAAACAGGAAATCTCTTGGTTTGGCAAATTTGCAGCTGTAAAAATTAACCTGGAGCTTAGGCTGCTGTGCTACTGTCTTGCTCTACCTGTCAAAATCCCAGACCCCAACTTGAGGACATTGCAGGGGAGGATGTTCCGGTTAATTTGGGGGAACAAAAAGGCACGGATCTCAAAGAGTGCTGCTGTGGGTGATGAGGAACACGGGGTTGGGGGGTGGGGGCTCAGAGTCCCCAACATCAATTGTTATAATCTAGCAGCAGATATTTCCCACATTCTAACCTGGTGGAGAAGTGATTTACTGCCTACGTGGAAGGTCATAGTGCAAGCTTTGCCTCAGTCCCCTCGCCTCAGGTCCCTTAGATGAATCTCCTCTGGGTCAGAGAAATCTCGACTTTATACAAACTACTTGATGGGGGGGGCAAGGAGTTCGTACCTTATGTGATCAGATGGGAACAGGACTTGAGGTGAAGATTGATGGGGAAACTTGGAATCATATGGTCCTGCATGTATACATTCCCAAGATACTCGACAGATATGATATATATGAAATGATATGGCATTTATAACACGCCTGTACACAAGTGTTTCTAGGCGCGACAAGACATGGGGGGGGGGGGGGCAGAGGGAGGACAAAACAACAATCTTATTAGGCCTTGTATCATTCAGATCGCGCAAGTGCAGGGAAGTGAATGAGGAGAAATGCCAAAGGGGGACGGGGGGATGTAGAATTGCAGGCAATCAAGTGCAGCCAGCTGGTGGCTCAGTGCGGGTAAAGGAAAGTGCAGCCAACAAGTGGCTCTTAAGCACACAGAGAGGGGACTGTAGGGCTAATATTTTATTTATTTGTCTCCCGCTCGTACACAAGTGTTTCAGAGCGCGACTAGGCAAGGGAGGGGAAACAGGGGAGAACACAAAACAACAACGATCTCACTAGGTCCAGTGACATTGAGAACACGCAAGTGCATGGGAAAGGGAAAAGTGAAAAAGTGCATGGAAGGGGGAGAATGGAAAGCGCAGAGCAGAGGAGAGCACATCGATAAATAATAAATAAAAAAAATGGAAAATGGAGGCAAAAAACAGTGGTAGTGCAGCCAGCAAGTGGCAAGTGCTGTGTTTATGGCAGCAGACTGGGTACGTCTGATGAGTGCAGAAAAGAAGAAGGGGGGGCTGTATGGGTACAGATACAGTCCACCAGTGCAAGGGGTGGCCAGGAGGCAGTGCAGGAGGGTGGGGTGAGCAGGTACCTGGGCCCAGGGGAAATAGGGTGGCCAGGTGCACTGTGCCAAGAGAGAGCCAGTCAGCAGGGAAGAGGGGAGAGAAGGCAGAAGCAAAGAGGAAGGTCTTGAGGTGCTTCCGGACCCGGAGATGGTTCTCCTCAAGTTTTAGAGTGGGAGGGAGGCTGTTTCAGAGGGAGGCCCCAGCCGAAGATAGAGATCTACCCCCAGCTTGTTTCTTTGAAAAATTATTGTCCCGGAGGGAGTTAGAGGTAGAGGAGTGAAGAGCTCGAGAGGGGAGGTATTTGCAGAGAGAGAGCTGAAGGTATTTTGGACCGAGGCCCCAGAAAGCCTTGTGGACAATGCAGAGGGTTTTGAATTTAATCCCTGCATCCACTAGGAGTCAATGGAGAGATTTCAGAGCTGGAGAGATACGATCCCAGGGCTTGAGGCCAAGGACAAGCCTCGCAGTCCTGTTCTGGATAAGTTGCAGTGGGCGGAGAGTAGAGGCAGGTAGATTTAGAAAGAGGCTGTTACAATAGTCCAACCTAGAGAGAACCAGAGCTTGAGAGACAGTGAGCTTCTGAGGGAAGGAGAGGAAAGGCAAAGTACCTCTGAGGAGGTGCAGTAGGAAGTTTGACTTTTTAGAGATCTCAGAGATATGGGCAGAGAAGAAAAGGGTGGAGTCAAAGATGTCCCAGAGGTTCTTAGCCTCGCAGGTAAGGGTAGGAGGGGGGCCCAGGGAGGCAGGCCAGAGAGTGAGGGAAAAGGATGGAGATGGTGTGCTGATGAGGAAGATCTCAGTCTTGCTGGCATTCAGACAAAGATCATTGGCGGCACACTAATTTTGAATGGCAGTTAGGCAGTCAGAGATGAGAGAGGGAGAGGAGGTGGCTAAGGGCAGCCGGAAAATGAGTTGTGTCATCAGCACAGCACTGGAAATTTGAGCAGAAAATGGCAATGCAGTGGGCAAGAGTTGCCAGGTATTGGTTGAAAAGCCAGGGTGAGAGGTTATACCCCTGGGGAACCCCACGGGTAGAGAGGAAGATAGATGATAAGAGGACCCCAGTCAGACCTTGGAGGGTCGATCAGAGTGGAAAGAGGTCAACCAGAGCCTGATCAGTCATACCCAGGTTATCACAGAGACGGTTGAGCAGGATGGTGTGGTTGACCGTGTCGAAGGCAGAAGAGAGATCAAGAAGGATGAGGACAGATGGAATGTTAAGCGTCTAGGTTGCAGAGCAGATCTTCATGGATGTTCGGGAGAGCATTTTCCGTGGTTCTGGCCGCTCTGAAGCCAAACTGGTGGTCATGGAGACAGCCAACAGAATCTGAATGAAGGTTAAGCGGAGAGATGGCCAGCTTTTCCAGGAGTTTGCCCAGAAAGGGTGTAATGGAAATTGGGCGATAGTTAGCCGGACATGAAGGATCACCTGTGGGTTTCTTGAGAAGAGGATGCACAAGGGAGTGCTTCAGATGGGAGGGGAAGGATCCTGAGGCAAAGGAGTGGTTGCAAAAATCGGCAAGGGCTGGAGTGAGGGTGTCAATGTGCTCCTTGATGGTTTTAG
The DNA here is from genome assembly GCF_040938575.1 of Ambystoma mexicanum. NCBI lineage: Eukaryota > Metazoa > Chordata > Amphibia > Caudata > Ambystomatidae > Ambystoma > Ambystoma mexicanum. The sequence goes on along the minus strand of NC_090928.1, from coordinate 963,403,738 downwards.
AGGAACAGGGTGAACCTGTTTTGACGAGGCTTTCATAGATCGGACTTGTCTAGCGACCTCGTCAGGGAAGAAAATTGGAAAGGAAGAGAAGGACGGTGGGGGGGTGGTTAAAGGGGGTGTCTGCAAGCACAGACTGACAGGCAATAGGAGAAGCAGGGGAGGAGAGGGTGGACAGGATGTCCTGGGTTTTTGAGATAAAGTGCGAGGCAAGGGCATTGCAGAGAGCCTGGGAGGCAAGAGGAGGTGTGGAGACTGCTGCAGGGTTGGTAAGCTCCTTGCAGATTTTAAAGAGTTCAGCCGAGTTATTACATGCCGCAGGGACACAGGCTTGAATGTGGGCTCTCTTCTTAGTGCAGACAAAGAGTCGGTATTGCCTTTGGAGCAGGCGACTTCAAGCAGATCCTCATGACAGGGGCAAGAGTATCAGCGATAGAAGAGTAGAGAAGGAACAGGGTTGTGTCAGGGTGTGAGTCAGCCAGAGGAGGAGGAGGGGGAGGGGGAGAGAAGGTGGCAGCGAAAGCATCAGCTGACACACGCTTCATAGGTCGGATGTCCGAGAAAGTAGGTGGCAGTGTTGGGGTGGGGTTGGCTTGGGGGGAAGAGAGTGTGAGATGGGAGGAGAGAAGGCAGTGGTTCCTCCAGGAGTGAGGAGTGGTCCGAGGGATTGAAAGGGGGAGGCCAGGAGAGATCATGACATCAATTGTGTGTCCAGCAGAGAGCGTCGGGCCAGAGGGAAGGATAGAGAAGGAGAGGGAATCTCAGAGGTTTCAAAAGAGAAGAGATGAGAGACAGGGAGAATCGAGATGGATGTTGAGGTCACCAAGGAGGAGGAGTTCAGTGGTTGAGGCCAAGAGGGAGGAGTCAGCACATTCAGAGAGAAAGTGAGTGGCTAGGAGACACTGAGAGCCTGCAGACAAGGCATTCAAAAGAGGAGTATATCTGAGTTGGAATGATAGTGGCAGGAATCCACTCGGGAAATATAAGGGCTACTATGCCCCCTCCAGGTCGAGTAGATCTGGGTGTGGAGAGGATCTTGTAGCCATCAGGGAATAGAGTGTCAAAGCTTGTGACAGAGCTGGCTGTGAACCATGTCTCCGTAAGACCAAGGACATCAAGGTCCAGTTCTGCAAGGAGGTGGCAGATGTCAGAGGAGTGTTTGACAGCAGAACGAGAGTTGAGAGTGGCCAGATGAAGGTTGCCAGCCTTAAAGACCTGACTGACAAAGAAGAACAAGTTACTTACCAACTGGTAACTTTCTTTCGACTGGATGTTCCTCCAACGTATTCCACATCTTCGACATGTAATGTCCACAGCTGTGCACTTCGGAAACTTTTTCAGCAGAGGGCGCCCTGCGTCGATGGCGTTGGGTCGAAGTTCCTCAAAGGCCTCTGTCGAGGGCGACGTCACCGGATGTTATAAATAGGACGCACAGCACCCGTAGCCTCCGTTTAAGTTTTTTCCCTCAAAAGGTGTGGCACCAGTATCGTGCCTGCTTGACTGCACATAGCCTTGCAGAAACGTAAGCTGCAATCCCATAGGAAATTCTCTAGAGTGGCAGGTGGTAGGGCGATGTGGAATACATTGGAGGAACATCCAGTCGAAAGAACGTCACCAGTTGGTAAGCAATTTGTTCTGCAAATGGATTGTGTCCTCCAACGTATTCCACATCTTTGACAGACTCCCAAAGCAGTACCAGTAAATGGTGGAGAGAAAAGAATTTAGAGTACCCAATCAGATTGCGGACTAAAGAACCGCCTTTCCAAAGGCCATATCCTGACCATGGATTGTATGCAGGGAGTAATGTTTAACAAAGGTGTGGATTGAAGCCCATGTGGCTGCATCACAAATATTCCTAATAGGAACCCCCTGCTGGAGGGCGGTGTAAGTAGCCACGCCCATAGTGGAATGAGCTCGCAACCCTTCAGGAGGGTCCTTACCCGCCAATCGGTAACACTCCGTAATGGTGAGGATAATCCACCTGGACAAGGTCTGTTTGGTAACAGCCTGGCCCAATCGGTGTCCAGCATATCCTACAAAGTGTTGATCGTCCACTCTGACCCTGGACATCCTAGAAATGTAAAAGCTCAGAGCTCTCCTAGGATCCAACCGATGGAGTCGCTCCTCTTCCTTACCAGGATGAGGAGGAGGGTAGAAAGATGCAAGAACCACCTTCCGACTCAAATGAAATTCAGATACTACCTTAGGTAGAAAGGAAGGAGGTCCTTGTGGAACACAGTAAAGGGTGGCTTAGAGGATAGTGCCTGCAATTCACTCACTCTGTGAGAGGAAGTAACCGCAAGCAAGAACACAGTCTTGAAGGACAATAATCTCAAAGCACAATAGTGCAAAGGTTCAAACGGAGCAGCCACAAGAAATTTCAAAACCAAATTTAAATCCCAAAACGGCACCTGGAAAGGGGACGGCGGGAACACAGTCAGTCCTTTAAGAAATTGAGAAATCAAAGGAATCTTAAAGTAAGAACATTCTTCAGATGAGCGCTTAAAGATAGACAGCGCCGCCCGGTAACCCTTAATGGTACCCTTTTGAAGGCCCCTGTGGGCCAAATAAAGTAAGAAAGACAAAACCATATGAATGGAGCACTAAAAAGAATCAACATTGTGTCCTCTGCACCAGTCGCAGAATTTACACCAACGGCAACGGTACCGGGATTTTGTTGCAGGCCGCCTGGCATGAGCACCCCATCCGGTGAGGGAAGCATCCGTCATGACAGTCGCCTCCGGCCACTGTTGCCAAAATGGTTCCTCCCTCATCAGGTTCCCTTTGTTGGCCCACCACAGAAGATCCTGGGAGACCGAGAATGGAATCTGAATGGGATCCGACATCTTGCCTGAGAACTGTGACCATAGCATCTTGAGGACCCATTGCAGGGATCTCATCCGCAGCCTGGCCTCTGGCACCAGAGAAATGCAGGATGCCATGAGGCAGAGCAACCTTAAGAATTCGAAAGCCGGGAGACTCTGGGCATATTGAAACTTGTCCACCATCTGCACAATGTGATGAGCCCTCACCTTGGGAGGCAAGCACTTCCCCAAGGATGTGTCTAACACAGCCCTGATGTACTGGAACTGTTGGGAAGGTGTCCGATGCGACTTCTTGAAATTCAGGGATAAGCCCAGCCTGTGGAGGGTTCAGAAGGTGAGACCGAGTTTATCCAACGCTTGCTCAGGAAAGAGCGCCCAGATCAGCCAGTCCAGGTAGGGGTAGACGTGAATCCCCCCTCGCATGAGGTACGCTGCCACCACCACCATTAGCTTGGTGAAGATCCTCGGGCGGAGGTCAATCCGAACGGCAGGACCCGAAACTGAAAGTGCTAATCACCAGCCGCAAACCTCAGGTAATTTCTGTGCTTGGGATGAATCGGCACATGAAAGTAAGCATCCTGTAGGTTCAGAGACACCAACCAATCCTGAAGTTGAAGGGCCTGGAGGACTTAAGAAACAGTAGCCATCTTGAACTTGTCCTTCCTGAGAAGAATTGTAATGATATGAAATGGTTTGTCTTGGAGAAAGTCTCAGGGGTTGATTTAAACAACATATCATCTAGATTGGCCCAGCGGGAACAATGGTGGATGTATAACACCAATAGTTACAACTTAGGCCTTAATCGTCAAGAAAAGTGGCTCCATTGCGTTCCATGAACCTCCCTTTATCCCTATGATGGTTAGCCAGACTAGGTACCCTGCCTCGCAGTCTGTACATTTCATTTATTCTCTTTTTTCAATAATTCTTAAATAGTTTTTTATTCTTTATCCTTTGTTTTCATTTTTCTTTATGATTGCTACTATGCATAATGATTGTATTTATCCGTTTACTTATTTTTATTCTATGATTTTTTTTTGCGTTTACATGTTTAGTTCTTCCCTTTTCCTTTATTCATCATCTTTTTTCCCATTGTTTATTTTTTATTTTATTTCATTTCTTAGTTTTACTTTTTGGGCGGTGATTATTCAAATGACCAGGCCTTTTTATGGGTATGCATCCATTTAGACGAAGATTTGCGACGTCTTTAGTCCTTTTTTAGTTTTTCAGCACTTTTGACTAGGTGCCTAGTCCCATTTCCTTTTCTACTTTCTCGTGTTTACAAGACTGTTTTGCTACTATGGCATCAGTCTCAGTGAAAACGCGATATGTGAATGAGCGCTAACTAACGGTCCCTGTTCTTTGGATGCCTGCGACCTCTGCCTTCACGCTGAACTTTTGTCAACATTTGCAGCGTATTGTCAACGCGGTAAACATATGGTGCTTTCCCTAAGTCCGCTATGCTATTATTAACTGGAACTGTGCACGAATGTGCAGTACCAATTTCTCTGCAATGTATTTCTAACTGCATTAGCAGGACCTATTATGGAGGCGAGGCACGTCTCGGTCCGTCCATTTATCATTTAGTCACATTTATGTGCGACACGTATTTGGTTATTTCTTTCATTAAGTATAATATTGGGCACGAATGCGCTCATTGTAATTTGATGTTCTTCGTCATTTGCATCAGTATTAGTGCCTTTCTGACATTAATCATTATAAGTCAGTTTCGACTTATGGGGTAGCTGATATTACATTGTAGATACCTGATATTAGTCAGGCTTTCCACTCTTGAACTGCCTATCATGGTGTTTCTATATTTCAATGAGGCCAATTAAGATATCTTTTTCTTTATTTCTCTCTTTTTTTCAGGCCTTACTAACTGGCCTTGTTCCATACTTCATTTCATTGAGGTTTACTACTACCGCACTGAGATGTCGCTTTGGATTCCATGCTTTTGAATGCTAGACGTGAACATGGTTCGGTGATCTACTTGTGCATATGTCCTTTAATAGCACAATACAGAGGTTGGTATGTTTATGGATATGCAGCTTTGTGCATGTCTTTGGGCTAGTCTATTTGTGCAATATGGTCAGAAGTTGGGATAATTAGTTATATCCCATATATTTTTCTGTCTCCACAGATGCAATATTGTTATCATCTGTTTATTTAATGGGCTGTGCGAATGAAGCAGTTGTTCTCTGCGCCCTACATAGATTAATCAAGGTGAACATGCTTTGTTTGGTATTGATAGTCCATCAAATTGAATTCTAATTATGTGTGGAGTATGGTGAGGTCCAGTCAGTTTTTTATTTTAATGGCTATTTTCTGCTTCTTTTCCCAAAAAATGTTCTTGTGTTCGATTTTTTGTTTATTTGGGGTGATGCTTTTATAGAAACTGAGATCTGCAATCAAGTTTGAAACACTACACTGGTACAACCATGGGACCCATAGGTCTAATTACAAATTGTATGCAAATTTCAATACCAGTGTGTCTCCAATGTTATATGTTTACTCAATAGTGCGCTCTGACGAAGGCAACCATCAGTTCCTATGGTTGAACTAGATAACACTTTGTCGCCGAAACTGTATTTTTGAAGATACTTTGTTATTCTGTATCTAAAGTAGGCACTTAGCACTTTTTGTGACAGCACCTTCATAGTGATTTATATATACTGTTTATGAAATATAGATGGAGATGTATCACATCCAGCATTAATTGACAGGTTGCTTTTAGATATATTTTTTGATATTTTTTAATACATTTCTTTGTGTACCTACCTGGAGCTTCCCCTTACGCTCCTGCAAGGCCTTGGCAGTCAGCAACTGGCATTTTGAACAGTCGTCTGTGTCGTGAGACTCGCCCAAGCACCACAAGCAAATGCAATGGGTGATTGACATTTTCGACTTGCAGTCCCGGCAAGTCTTGAAGCCAGACCGCGGAGTCGGAGGGGTCGAAGAAAAAGACATCTCAACGATGAAACACACAAGGCGTGACGAGTTTCACGAAGCAACACGTTTGCGGAAAAAACGAAACTGAGGCTCTGACCCAGGCCGACAAACCTGTGCATCGTGCAGAACTTGGCAGGGAACAACATCGCATAGCGGATGCCCTTTGTCGCAGGGTGTTTTTTGCAGCTTGAAAGGCCTTTCTCTGGTCATGGACATGCAGACTAAAGTATGGAAACAGTCGAACCACTGATGTGCCCCATCGTAGCTCACTGTGCTCCCTGGCTGCCCTGAGGATGAGGTCTCTGTCTCGACATGCAATTATGAATGTCTCTGGTGCCTGGGGGGGGTGGGGGGGTCAGTGGCCACCACAGAGCAGTGTGCTCGCACCACGAGGAACATTTTGGAAACCGGGGGGGGGGGGGTCCCCCAAAATCTCCAGGAGCAGCTTTTCAACAAACTTCTCCATGTGCTCAATAGAGGTGGACTCGGGAATCTCTAGAATGCTCACATTGTTGCTTCAAGATTTCCCCTCCAGATCATCATTCTTAGCCGCAATAATTTTCCCAGTTTGCTGCAGAAGAGATATCTCTCTTTGTAGTAGGACAGATACCTTATCCTCCCCCTCGCTGATTTGGGTTTCCGCTTCGGTCATCCGGTTGGAAAGTTTGTCAATCTGGACCGCTAAAACATCTACTTTGCAAGTGAGGGTATTAATCATCGTGCTCAGTGTGTCTGTGCTACTTTTGAGTGCCAGTATGGTCTGGTTGAGGGCAGCTACATCAAGCTGAAAAGGATTGAGGGCAGTAGAAGAAGTGGAAGGTAGAGAGGCGTCCAATTTGGTGAACTGGTCCATCTTCGCCTGCTTTTCACCACGATGTCTCAGTTTCCCATGGTACAGTGTCGTAAGGCACTGCAAGTATAACAACAGCGTATACTATAGTGCGCAGCAGAGGGATAATTGCAATATGTTTGAATGCTGTATTGAGCAATCAGCAGTGCGGGCCCTCTGCGTTCCTGAATAATATTAGTCACTAGCACTCTTTGCACCGTTGTTTATGGTCACCACGGCACCAAGGGTGCAGGTGTCTCCCACGCAGCAGGTCAACAGCAAAGGCAGGTAGTGTGCTCCCACAGAGCTCAGGCTTCTACACAAGATCACATATCTCAGCCCAAAACAGAGAAAAAGAGGCTCCCGTGTGACTATATTGTATGGTTGCAGGGGCTTTAGCAGGTCAATGTATGTAGAAGAAGAGAGAGGGCCCTGGGCTCGCGCCAGCAATGGTAGCGCTCAGTGGTGCACAGACGGCGGAGAGCGGCACACCCGCCCCCGCTCCAGCAGCAGTTGCAGCTGTGAGTTCAGTCCAGGTACCACTGGGACCAGCCACCCCTAGCGGGCACTCCACAATCACAGCTAGGTGATGTTAAATTCAGAGTGGCGGCATCCATCCCCAAGTCGCAGGCTCCAGCCTTGGAAAGGTGCCCGCCCAGATCACTCCTTTCGAGGACAGGATATGCTCGGGCTGGACGGCTTTGAACGCCGACCACGGTCGATATCTTCTGTGTCGGTATCCAGCTCAAAGAACTCTTGGGTCCATTGTCCTCCTCCTAACCGAGGACCGCTGATTAACGCTGACCCCATTTGGTATCCTCGGTGACGGTAGCTGGATCAAGGAACTCCTAGGTCTGTCGGCCTCGCCCTGTCAGTGAACCGTCAGCGTCCTCCCGCCAATGCCACAGGGCACACCAACGGCCCGCACTGCAACCCGCAGCCACAGATGTCGTTGGGCTCGGGTATTTGGTGGACAGGACGCTGAGCGTATATATTCTACGAAGCTGCCCAATAATCACTAAGGAACAGGCTAATTAATTAGTGTTTGTTTGTATGCATAAACGGATCTGACAGATGTTTTGAGCTGACACATTTCATTGTCTGTAGATATTAATTGAACTGTTGCATAAATGTGTTATTAGTACATGTGAATTGAACAGTACATTTACATTGATACATTCATGATTTATGTACATTTGTTTAAATAATGTTGCTTTTGTAATAATTAAAATACCACTAGAATAAAAAATAGATGAACTGTAGAAAGGGGGTTTAATGTTTGTTTTGGTAGATACATTTACCAAATTATTTCCGATCCACTTCCTTTTGCTAAATGTGTATGGCAGAGTTGGGGAACAGGGTGGACATAATGTGTTTGCCTACATTTCCCGCTCTGCGATACAAATGCAGAGGCATTAACTTCAGCATAGATTTTCCTGCTGGTGTTATTGCAATGGGTTCCAAGGAAATCCGCCTGAAATTACCACCGGTTAAAAGCAGGTGAATGCCACAAGAATCCATTGTACATGCTGCCTGCCAAACGTGGCAAAGTTAAGGTTAAATACATGTTGCACATCACTTTTTCACCACATAGCGGAAATGAGGAAAAGTGCATGGCAGGGAACTTTGTACAAAGGTGCACACATAGGCAGTTCCTTCTGTGCAATTAGTATGTGGGTTAAACATAAACCCTAATGAGAACTTAATTGAAACAAGTATAAATGAAAGCTGGGACAAAGTCAAAGCCCTTGCTTCATTTAAGAAACTGATTGGCAAGCGATATACTGCAGGCATAGACTGGAAGTTCTAATACTAAGACAGACTTAAATTGAACACCAATAGAAAGACAACAGGCCGAGACCTTAAGTCAAAGTCCCCACAGACCGAAATGATTACGAAGAGATGGATTTTATGTATGGACTTAAAATTAATGTCCCCAGAGACACTTAAAATACTGATTACCGGCAGGTGGGGAGAGGGGGCACGGTTAAGGGGCTGCCAAAGAGGGCCACCTAAGTTAGCTGCTGCTGCACCATGGGGAAGGGGGGCTTATTCTATGCACTTCTCGGCCTCGAATTAACAGGAAAGAAATGGGAGTTGAGAGCGGTTTGTCTCTGGCAGCGGCGGCGCAAACCCTGTGTGCTCTGGTCAACGGCACGGCTACAAAGAGACTGTGGCCCGGCGGACTCCGTGCCCGCAAGGATCACTGCGCTCCAGCATCTACCTGAGCAGTCCACACCAAGAACTCTACAGGTGGGTGAGGTGCTCTGGAAGAGGTAGAGCTGGCGGCACCCCAATCCCTTCTGACCGACGCTGCAGGTCATTGCCCTGCACAGTGGCGCTGTGCGGGACTCTTACCCCCCCATGCCTGACTCCCCAAGTGCGCTGGTGCCGCACAAACCGCAGCAGTGTTGTGGGAGGGACAGCCCACAGGAGCCTGAGGCGGGTGCTCCTGACTGAAGCAAACAGCACAGGGTGCCCTTGCAACTCCTGGCTAGCCCTCATAAGTTGGGACAACGGCCTCAGGCCAACGCACATCAAATTTCGTTTTCTAATAGACGGCAGAATGGGAAACAGAAAAAAACTTGTGCTCAGACACCAGCTACATCTTGGACCTAGTTGTGTGCTGCTACCTACAAAGGGTGCCCACAGTGTAAAGGAGCACAGGATCTACAGTGGGCTCCAGTAGAGTCTCCAGCATAACCACCATACTCACCGATCCAGAGCGAACAGTGGCCGCTAATGGGATGAGGGAGCTTCATTAGCGCGGGCAGACACAGCAACCACCTCTCCCCCAGTGAAGGCAAAGTTGAGTTACCACAATAGTCTTCAGTTACTCACACCATTACCCATCTATAGTGCCTTTGCCAGGCTGGACACTGAAAGGGTTGTGAATGTTTGACCCTCATCTGTGGTGCGCAGTGAGCAACTCTGCAGAGGCACCCCGAGACCAGCGAAATCGCAGAGTTGTACAGGGTTCAGCATTCACTGATGCTGGACCAGCACCTGGTGCCGTTCGGCAGCAAATCGGGAATCTCGCGCAGTGGACACGATTAGAACACAGATGCAAACACATTGAAGTGGCAGTGCGTAAGATCTGATGCTTACGAACTGTGAGGTGCGTGTCACTTTACTTGGTAGCGACAAGGAGCGATTCCGGGAACAACAGCTAATTACGCAGGAGTGTGTCTCCATTGAAGCAACTAAATAGCAGATGTCACAGCGCAGATTGAAGCGTTGAGGTACACGAGACCAGACGCTGAGCACCCTCTGGGCCACTCCAGAACAGACAAAGTCAGTGAAACTACCCACAAGAAGGGCAGCGGAACCGACAAGGGTAGAAGGAGCGATGGCAGGATCGACTGTCTTCGGAGCCTTAAACCTGGGCTGAAGGAGCAACTCATGCAGTCCATATGGACTAAGAGGAATTCCGGTACTGAGGAACTAAAAAAATCAATTACTGACCTAGTACAAGACACGAAACAACTCAATGCACAAGTGGGGGACACAGAAACATCATTGCAATTGCTGCAAGAAGACGGCCTTCACCTCCAGGGAGAACTTGCGAACTCCAAACAAGACATGTAGCTTCTAGTGGCGACCATAGAAGACATGGAAAATGGACATTGATGGGAGAATCTCTGCAGGGAGTGGAAGGGTCCAACCTTTGCAACTGGGTGCAAAACGTTTTTCAAGCCATATTCCCGGAGCTGGCCACAAGGGGCATAACCTTGGACCGAGTACATAGAGCTGACCCTCTAAAGAGAACCCCGAAGGCCCCGCCGAGAGACATTATTATGAAATTCCGTTCGTATGGGACGAAGGAGGAGATCCTACGTGTGTCAAGGAAGATGGGCACCATAACTTACCAAGGCCTATCCCTACTTAAAATCCAAGACCTAGCGGCTCTCACCTTGCAGAAGAGGCAGGCATTTTGACATATCACAGGCAAGCTACAAAAGGAAGGAGTCGGATGCAGATGGACATTCCCTTCCGGGCTGGTATTCACCTAGAACGATCGAGAAACAAGGTGCACGACCCCAGACAAAGATGCCCAGACACTTGGATTGCAACTAGGAAGCGAGCAGAATGAGGTGAGCGACAAGCAGTGGTCGGGAATTCCGTTGTGCAGAAGATTGCACGGCCCGCCTGATTTTGGAGGAGAACGGGGTTCACAGCCATGACACTCACAATTGCCGGAAGCCCGCTGAGGGCAACACTGCACAAGGCCTCTGACAGATGAGGCAGTATCGGATTGAGGGCCATCGTTCTACCCAATGACAAAGTGTTTCCGAATATGGAGGAGGGTGGAACTCCTCAATTTCTCACCTTTATTTCTGGATGGGATGAGAAACTGGGGTACAGGGAAAAGTAGCAGGGGGGGACTGTTCACAGCCACAACACGTATAAACGAAGGAAGCAAGGGGGGAAGAGGATAGCGGACCGGAGCTGAGCTTAAAATCTGATCTTATAAGTAAATGATCTTCAAAGTCCTGACATACAACGTGAGGGGCCTAAACTCCTCACGCATACTCCAACCACGCCCCAGTCATCATCACGTGGGACTTACACCCGAGGGAACTCAGATCCTCCTACTGTAAGCTCAATACCACCCTACTTAATGACACAATTTGCAGACAACAGATTGGCGAACACATTGTTTGTTTCTTTCAAGAAAATGACCAGGGAGGTATCTCGGTGGGAAGCATTCAAGGCCTGCATTAGAGGTGTGATAATCTCAAAAGAGGTGGGGTTCCATGGAACACGGGCTCTAGAGCTTGGAGAAACTGTTAGTGCAGCTATTGAAGGCCAATACAGGGATTCTGGCTCATGACAAATCTACAGGAAATTGAAGGCTGTTAGGAGTCATTTTAATTTGATAGAGGGAAATAAGCAGGGGCAGCTCGTCCATAACGGGCAAGGGGGTGTCGACCCACCGGGACTTGGCCCCTTATCACCCATTACGGAGAATTGAACAGTTACAGTTCCCTAGCCCTAGAAGCTGAATGTGCCATGCAAGGCTGGGGCGTTTTGCTTCCCCAGACTTGCATAGCTCATTAGAAATGCTGGCTGGGGAACTAAATGTCTGTATGTGCAAGGGGGAGCTCCTGTGCTTCCTCACACATACAGACAGTGCAGGCTGGAGTGGGGCCTCTTGGCATTCACCCACACTCAGGCCCCTGCACGTATGTGCAGAAACCAGGAAGCTTCCGGATTTCTGTTCATGCTAGCAGGGGCCTGAGGGCTGTAGAGGAAAGATCCGCTGCAAAAGCTAAGTTTGTTTATGTTCATGTTTTTTTAAATTTAAATTATGTGTATGGATGCGTGCATGCTTGTGCTGTTAGGTGAATGAATGTACGATGATGGATGCTGGGGTGAATGAGAGCGTGATTGCCATGTGCATGTTGTGTAAATGTATGTTTGTATGTTCATTTATTATTTAAATATGTGGATGGATGCGTGTATGCTTGGTGTTATGAGTGAGTGATTGATGGATGCTCATGTGTATGAGACAGCAAGTGCTTGCTGTGTGTATGTTGTGTGAGTGTGTGTGTTTGTACAGGTCCGAGCTGATTTTGGCGAGTGGAGGTAGGAGGTCTGTACAACAAAGGCATTTAATAAAGGCCTTTGTTGCACAATGCCCCTCCACACCAGCCAAAATCAGCTCTCCATCTGAGGCGCTGTGCGCCCAGGTGACAGGGACGGTATTTCTTTACACCTATCATAGATGTGTAGTCAAAAATACCATGCCTACTCACTGGGCACCCCACATACACACATTGATTGTGTGCATGTGTGAGGAGCTCAGGACCCAGGGTACACGCTTGCCATTTTTTTGACTGGGCATCCTGGATGGATCCAAGTTAAAAAAAACATGTCTGCCCCCAGTGTCTCACATACACACAATCACATTAATTGGGGGGGGGGGTGTGAGGCACTGGGGCCCAGGGGGCAAGCATGGCATTTTTTTACTGAGGATGCCCAGTAAAGAATACCAGTCCAGTCCGCTGCGATTCCTAGTGCCTCACATGCAATGTCAAGCCTGACCCCGAAGCCCCCCAGCGCCTCACCTGTACATACAATTGATTACTGTGCATGAGAGGCTCTGGAGGGCAATGCGATAAGGAATGCCATTAATTAATGGACATCTGATAGACACCCAGTAAAAGATACCATGACTCGGCCCACCAGCACATGGAACGCCCAAAATTAATGTGCGCCTGTGAGGCGCTCAGGGCCCAGGGAGCGGGCATGGCAGTTTTCCCTTGGCATCTATTCCCAATAAAAAATGTTGTGTTTGTACCCTGGGAATCCAGCGCCTCACAATCACACAATCACGTTCATCCTTAATGTGATTATGTCTGGGTGCTGGCGCTCCATGTTATAATGTAGCTAGACTTTCATTTTAATGCAGTCAGTCTAGCCATTTCTTTTTGTGGTATGACATTTTGGGCCTGATTCACAGAAGCCTTTTATAGTGGTCCAATCCCATAGGAAAACGCTCTGTGAATCAGGCCCATAATATTGGGCAGCTTTGATAATGCAAGCATGATCAGTAGTATTATTCTTTCTGTGGCATGATATTTTGTATTGGGCATCTTTGATAAAGCAAGAATGATAAGTGTCAATATGTAGATAGACTGGCATTTCAATGCAGCCAGTCTAGCCATTTTCTATTGTGGTATGACATTTTGTGTTGGGCATCTTTGGTAAAGCAAGCATGACATTTTGGGCATCTTTGGCAAAACAAGCATAAGTGTTGTTGTGTAGCTAGACTGGCATTTCAATGCAGCCAGTCTAGTAATTTCTTATTGTGGTTTGACATTTTGTACTGGGCATCTTTGGTAAAGCAAGCATGATGAATTATATGTTACTCACCGCAGTGACTAACTTACTCCTGGTCCATAGTCCCCTTTCCTCCATACTGTATGGGCGTTCCTTGCTAGGGACGGGAAACAGAATCCTTTTCACCAGAAAAAATGGCCTTTCCCTTTAAATATAGTTGTGCGCGGGGATGCGGCCCCGGGAGCATGTGCTCCCTTGACTCAGCCCACCGGGGCGCCACTCGTCAGTCCCCTTCGATGCATCGGCTATATTACAATTGACTAATGACACAGGTTTTTTAAGGGGGAGGATGGTGGGACCTATGGAGGAAAGGGGACTATGGTCTAGGAGTACGTTAGTCACTACAGTGAGTAACATAATTACTCCTACGTCCTGTCCCCTTTCCTCCACACTGTATGGGCGATTACCACTGAATGAAGCCCTGATGAGGAGAGTTGCCCCTCCAGGAAAACTAGTTTTTTAGAACTGCCTGGCCAAATGCTGCATCTATTCTGGCACTGGCGTCCAAGCAATAGTGCTTGAACAAAGCTGATGCAGAAGCCCAAGTAGCCGCCTTGCTGATTGTCTGCCATGGTGCTTGTCTTTGGAATGCCACAGCCGTGGCCTTGGCTCTGACCATGTGGGCGTGCATGTTTGCTGCCAAACTCAGGAGCTGCCCATAATAAGCTTTCTTGATGGCCAGAACCATCCACCTAGCTATTGACGCCTTGGATGATGGGCCGCCTGTGATGATTGGCCGCCTGATTTTGACCCACCGAAAGTGACAAACAGGGCATCCGATTTGCAGAAGCTCCTAGTCCTGGCCAGGTAAAATCTCAGTGCACGCCTGACTTCCAGACAGTGCAACACTTTCTCTGCCTCGTCCTTCAGATTTTGGAAGAAGGTTGGAAGTAATATCTCCTCATTGAGGTTAAAAGATGACACAACCTTCGGGAGAAATGAAGGGTGCATCCTGAGCACCACCTTGTCCTGGAGAAATGCAGTATATGGCTCTGATGCCACTAGTGCCCGAATCTCACTGATCCTGCGAGCTGAGGTAAGGCCAACCAGGAGAGCAGTCTTAATGGTAACCATTCTGAAATCCACTGATGCCATGGGTTCAGACCGGGTGTGGTCGCTTGACTGGGTGATACAACCTGGTCAGGCCCAGCAAATGTTTCTTGACCAACGGATTGGAAGAGGAGAAGAAGACGTTATCTCCTGAGTTTTTGTAAGCCCCTATCAGCGCTAGATAAGTACGGCAGGTGTCCAACTGCACACAGGAATGAGCCAGATGCGCAGAAAAAGACAACACATGGTCTAACATGCATGCCAGAGGGTGTATACCATTTGCCTTAGCCCAGTGACAGAACCTCGTCTATTTGCTTCTGTATTGACTCCTGGTGTAGCTAGCGGCTTCTTGCCCCTTGAATGATGTTGAAGTTGTCATGAAACAAGTGTAGATGTTTCAGGGTCACCTTTACAGGAACCAGGCTTCTAGGGCTAAATTCTCTGCGGCTAGGTGCACCACTGTCCCTACCTGCTGGCATACTAGGGGGGCTGGTCCCACTAGCAGGGGGACTGGTGGTTGACCCAGCAGTTCAAGGAGCTCTGAGAACCAAGGTCTGGCCGGCCACTGCAGCGCCATCAAGATGACCTTGACATTGTGTATCAACAGGGTCGGGGGAAAAGTGTATACCCACATGTCGTTCCACTGAATCTGCAACACATCCCCAGTGAGCCTCTGCCCTGTACCATCCAAGGCGCAAACTGGTGAGATATTCTGTTGCTCACAGTGAAGAATAGGTCTACCCAAGGATGGCCCTAGCTGTTGAAGATCTCCCTCAGGCAGGGATTGCTCAGTGGAAATTCCACTGAGCTTGGAGATGCCGGATCTGTAGTAAATACTACTTGAAAAGTAATCCCCAAATGGTTGAAAATGGTGGTACTTCTTAAAGAGTCAACCTGATAAGATTGACTGAACAATACAATCCATCCTGATTCAAACTTCAATATTTTATAAGATGTTCTTTATTCAAACAATCATTAGCAGAGGCCCATGCCGATGCATTTAGGATCTTACGTCCTCCCGCAGGGCAGGCTCTAAAAACACATGAACAGAAATAGGGTTAATATCACCTCTATTCGCAAAAAGTTCAATAACATGTTACTTCATTCAAAATAAATAAACCTTTTCTTTAAGTTACAAAACCAAACATGCCTGTCAGATGTTCGTGTGGACTGTTGTAGGGTGCAAATGTAACTTTCTTGTAGACTCAGCTATTTGCTGAAACCCTCAAGCAAAAAAACATTCATGTGTGTACCCCAGACGCTTGCTGCATTTTTACATCGTCATGCCAAACACGTTGTTGCATTAGAGTGTAAAATCATGGCAGTTCTGATTGTTCACCAGTGTGTGTTTAAATATTCAACTGTTTTCTGCATAGAATACATTGGAAAATACCAAACTTCACACCATACTTTGATATGAAATCGCTTAGCCTGTTCCTGCTAATTACCCTTTTATTCTATTCCTGATGTTTCCATAGACGCTTACCATTTGTGAGCGTTCAAGACATGCAAAGCCGGACCGACGCGGTTGGTGTAGTGAACGTAATCAATTTGTTCCTGTCTCGAATCCTCTTAACAAGGACGCTTGAGTTAGCGATTCAAAGTTAAATTTGGCTACGTGTTCAATGCTCATACATTCAAGTCAGAGACACTTACTTTGTGTAGGAGTCATGCGTTGTAAGCAGTGAGGGTCCGGCGGCGTCTCAGTGTCTAAGGCAATGGGTGTTACCAATGACAACAGGACGCCGAGACCCTCGAAATTGTTATCTACTACCGCGTCATCACGTATCTGCGTGATGACGTCAGGACGTGATAGCACCGGCTACCAGGAATTGTAGTGAAAAGATCTAATGGAACATGAATTCCCAATTCAATCTGTCTTGTCGTTACGTGCAAAACTCATTCAACACAAGTATGTAATTCTATTGTTTGATTGTGTACCTCCATGTGAAAAAAGCTCAAAACCAAATAACTTCTCATAGATGAATAAACTTAAGTCCACAGGGAAAGCGTGTGGTAATCTTTTCTAGAAAACGTGACTTGGAAGTGCCATGATCATGTACTATATGTTAAGCTATACATAGTGTGTGCTTCTAATGGTGATTAAACTTGTGACTGCCTTGTCAGTACATATTAGTTGAAAACACATATATGACTTATGTTGTTGCTACTGAGTTTATAACTCATCTCATAAGAGTTGAAAAAAAGGAGGATGATCGGTCTAAAACAACGGGAAGTAAAATTGCTGTATTCTTTTACTGTAATATTGTTTGTTCTCGGTGAGAAATCTTGATGGCGTTTTAAACTTATAACTCTCTTTTAAGTGCATGTGTGTTGTTATTGCACAATCTATGGATAATCAGGTCACAGAGGAAGAAAGAAGAAAGGAAGAAAGAAGGAAAGAAAAAAAAGGAAAAGAATGTTCAACAATCTTCTTGTGGCTACAATACCAGTTGTACGATAGTCCATTCAGAGATGCATGGATCAACTAAAACAATAAATATTATGTATTGTCCTCTCATGGCAGTTATTGATCCGGTACTGTGATTGTACATAAAAAGTAATGTTCCTACATTCAGTGTTAGTGTATAAGCTACCTGTCTCATACATCGTTCATGTTTAACAGTTATTCGAGCAATGTTTATAAATTATAGGAAACAAAATAAATTGATTTCTTCATTAAGACCTGATGGGGCAAGAGTGTTGAGTCTGTCAATCTAAATAAAGCTTCTCGTTGTTCCAATTCTTTTGTCACATTCATGCGCAGATCTTTGGTCCTGATCACTTCCAGAATCTGGAAGCGTACCTGTGCAATCTGGTGTTTGTGATCATGAAAATGTCTCGCAACAGGTGAATGACGGTTATTTCTTTTAATTATTATTTGTGTATAATCGTGTTAAGATTTTTACAAAGAAAATTTCGTAAATTCAGAAGAGGAACAATTTGCGGAGTGAAGCGAAGTTTCGGAGAGTACAGTATTGTGCGCTTTTGCTGTCCCTGGCTGATAGAATTTAACACAGATGCTATGAAGAGATTGAGATTCAAGGTCGTCTCATAGCTTTGCTAGTTTCCCAGTTGGGGTTGATGCTGAAGTTGGTTGACCTTTTCCATGGTGATACTTAGAAATGTTGCCGTTGGTATTAGCCATCTAGTTTGGGCTCCTTTGATGAGGCGGTTCCACCATGTGTCTTCATCGTCGACAAAAGAGTTTGAAAGTAGCGGGCCAAAATAAGTGTTTCTGTCTTGTTCTGTAGCCGGGCAGACCATCAGAAGATGTCTGATTGATTCTATAGTTTTCAGATCTTTACAAAGTCGGCAAGTTTTTTCTTTGGTGGGCGTTCTTATGGCTAAAAATTCCTGGGTGGGTAGCAGATTGAGACAAGCTTTCATTAGAGTTCTCATTAAGAGCTTGCTCGGGTATTTTGTACAGTACTCCATGGGTTCTTTGAGTTTGTTGAAAACCGGTGGAAGATGGCTTAGTAGTTTATTTGATTGTGCTTTCTCGTTAGTTTTAATCCAGTCTGACCATTCCATTTTCGCTTTGATTCGTAAGGGATTTTGGAGTTGGTCGTCTTCAGAGCAAGCTATCTCGTGTAATGTTTGCTTTTGGGTATTGACCCAGCCATTAAGGAATTGATTATTTCCTTTATCAATCTCCTCAGCAATCATGTGGTAGATTTGGAGGCTCTCTCAGTAGCAAATTTTTCTGAAGAGTTGAATTGAACTTTGGGCCACAGAGAAAGTAGGCCTAGTTCGCGTTTTATAGCTACGGAAGATGTAGATTTGGGAAGACCAAGTACTGCTCTCCAGATGAAGCCCTCCAATGACGGTTATTTGTTCTTATGTTTGACTTATGTTCATTCCAACGTGTTCAGGCTTTTCGGCTGGTTTGTCCTACATATGTCAACCCGCATGGGCACCTGATGGCGTAGATTACGTACTGAGAATCACATCTCGCATAATCCTTCAATTGTACTTTCTCTCCGGTTTTTGAATGTGTGATGATGTTTCCCTTGATTACATTGTTGCAGTTGTTGCAGGCAAGGCATGGGTAAGTTCCCGGATGTTTGCTAGGTTGCTTCGTTTTGCATTCTAGCTTAGTGTTCACAAGTAGGTCATTGAAGCTATGATTCCTTTTGAATGCAAAAATCGGTTTGGTATTAAAGTTGTTCTGTAATTTGGTATCACATCATAAAAGTGGCCAATGTTTCAATAGTGCTTTCATAATCTTGTTGGACTGGATGCTGTATTTGCTTACAAACACCAGTAGTGTATCTGTTTCAACGTTCTGTCTTTTTGGTGTTAACAAGTTACTGCATTCTTTGAGATTAACTTTAGATCTTGCTTCTAGTAATTCTGATTCCTGGTAACCTCTTGTGTGGAATTTATTGATCATTTTGGTTGATTCAGTTTCCCAACTGTTACTGGTGTTAACGATTCTTTTTACTCTGAGCAGTTGGCTATGCGGTAGACTTTTTAAATGTAGAAGGATGGTGAAAACGTAATCTGTATAGAAGATTGTGTCTGTCGGTAGGTTTATGGTAGATGTTTGTTTCAAAATTAGGAGCTTTCGGTGTAATCTGCACATCCAAATATGTGTAGACCAGGGTTACCGATTTCTGAGGTAAATTGTATTCTTCCATCTATTGCATTAAGGTAGTCCAAAAAGAGAGCCAGATTCTCAGGTGTAGCTTTCCAAATCATGAAAATGTCATCGATATAGCGTCCCCAATGTTTTTTGTATTTCTGCCATACCAGGTGATGTAAAATATAATCTTCTTCAAACTTCAAACTTGAGCATAAATGCGTTAGCATACGCTGGGGCCAAGTTATCGCCTGAGTTTTTGTAAGCCCCCATGGCAGCCAGATAAGTATGACAGGTGTTCAACTGCACACAGGAATGAGCCAGATGTGCAGAAAAAGACAACACATGGTCTAGCATGCATGCCAGAGGGTGTATACCATTTGCCTTAGCCCATTGACAGAACCTGGTCCATTTGCTTCAGTACTGCCTCCTGGTGTAGCTGCTTCTTGCCCCTTGAATGAAGTTGTCATGAGACAAGTGTAGATGTTTCAGGGTCACCTTTACAGGAACCAGGCCCCTAGGGCTAAATTCTTTGGGGCGAGGTGTACCCCAGGTCAGGACAAAGACTGATATGTTCTGGATATTTCTCCTCTGTGAAAGATAGTGAGCTAAAGAGTCTGGGTAAGGCTCTCATAACCATGACTAATGTCTGACAGAGGGACTCCCAGGACCCCCTTTGTTATTTGCATATTTTAAGTAACTTTGGGTCTCACCCGAAGTTACTAGGGAAATCCAGATGTGGATCCCTTGCTCACTATTCTTAGAGAAGCACAGCTCCATCCTACTGATGAGGTCCAACCAGACTGAAACACGTGTCTGGGGCTGCTATTGGTACTCTTGTTCAGAGGAGAATTGCCTAGAATTTCGGTGCTGGAATGCCCCAGCGCAGGACAAAGACTGATATGTTTTGGATATTTCTCCTCTTTTTAAGAAAGTAAGCTAAAGGCTCTGTGTAAGGCTCTCATAGCCAGGACTAATGTCTGGCAGAGGGACTCCCAGGACCCCCCTTATTTGCTTAGTGTTGAAAGGTCCAGGACAACCCTCAGGCCAGCCTGGTTCTGTTTCTATATGGCAAAGATGCAGGAATATAAACCTATGCCTCATTGCAAGGGTGGGACCTTCTCCACTGCCTGGCTCACTATGAGCGAGCGGTTCTACGCCAGAAGAGTTACCGTCCCGAGGCGGTGGAGGAGGAGATTGAGGTACTGGTAGGAGGAAGACCGAGTAAACCACAGAGAGAATCCACAGGTTCGCCAACCTTGTCCGCCAGGACTGAATATGAAGGACAAGCCTGCCCCCCACCAGAGAACTGTGAATCTGGATGACCCCATTAGTGTTTCTTTCCTTCTGAGGCTGGTGCCTGGTAGGGGGACTGGAAGAATCCCTTATGTGACGACTTGTGCTGCTTCCGGCGGTATTGGCTGGAGGACCTATCAGACTGCCTAGTAGGGCATTCCTGGAAACCCCTGAATCTGCCAAAGGTACGACCTCTGTCTGCGCGTGGATGACTCTGGCTAAAACTCTTAGCCGCAGGCTTTGTCAGTACTGTCAAGGACTTTGCTGTTTGGGAGCTGTTTTTCTCTTGTCTAGCTCCTCATCTGTCAGGGTTAAACTTGGTTGCCTTAAGCCATGCAGTCCTCCTCAGGTTGGTGGCCACACATACAGCCCTGGAGTGTCAATATGTGCCACCGTCGACTGCATGATGTCCTGGGCCACTATCTTTGCCTCTGCCAGACCTGCTTGAATCAAGCTCGTCTGTGGGCCGGAAGGTCGGGAAAGTATTCTGCTATCTCCTGCCATAGCTTTTGGTTGACAGCGGCTAGCATGCCGTCTGCATTAGCCTGTTGCAAGTGGAGAGTAGCATTTTAATATATCTTTTTCCATACGGCTCTAGTAGGTTTTCCTTCTTTCCTAGCAGGGCCGAAGTAGATGGCGATGTGGAGGTTTGTGGTTTTTGCATACATCGAGGCCGCTGCTATGACCGAAGATTGCGGATGAGGGTGCACAGACAAGAAAAGGCAGTCCCCATCTGCCTGCCTGTATTTAGCATTTAAGCGCTTATTTGTAGGCTGTGTAGAGCAAGGTTTTACCCAAACCCTTTTTTGTCAGGGACTCGACATCCTTCTGCAACGGTATGCCAGATCTGATGGCTGAGAGGATGGTAAGCACCTCTGCCAAGACCCCAGCTTCCAGCTGTTCAACCTGCAGCTGTGGGATCCCCAAGTACTCTGCCACGCCAGCCATCCTTTCATGGAAGGCCCTACCTGAGGAGGTGGTGTGCTGATCCTCCTCATCATCATCCGTGTCCCCTGCTGTGTCCTGCAGGTCTGTGTTGCCTGCTGGTGAGGTACTAGGGGTGGGGGGGGGGCAGCAGGCAGCTGCATAGTGTTGATGGGCTACGCCAGGGGCTGCCGTGGTGATAGGCTCCTGGGGTTGTGAGGGAACCTAAGCCTGCACTGATACCTGTGTTTGCACCAAGACTGGTGACCTACCCTGAGTATTTTCCCCATTCATGAGCGCAAGGTATTTGTCAAATAAACGGTCTTTGCATGCTGGTGCAGTGCGTTCCTGCATAGGTACGGGTCCTTGGGCCTATACAAGCTGCTGCGTTCTCCCAGCACCTTGCCTCTGGTAGCTGGGGTCCATGTATCACCCCTGCATAGATGTAGTAGGGTGTGAGGTGCACAATCCCGGAGGTAACCACTCCAACCTTGGCACGTGGTCTGATCCCTGCTGCACACTGGAATGGCAAGCCTCAGGATGCCCTGTCATTTTGTCTGGTCGGCCGGGTAGTCATTTTGTCTGGTACTGCGCCACATGCTTGTTGCATGACAACTGCCGTACTGGGCCCAGTCTACGCCTGCTTGCCTGACTGCGAAGACTCAGACCGTCCCTACACCTCAGGCGTGTAACTGGGATGCAGATTGTCCTCTGACATGTTGCCGGTAGTGCACGTGGTACTGCGTTCAGGCGCCCCCTCAGGCTTGCGCCTGGTAGATGAGCTTAACCCCTCGGGAAGTTCCTCGGTACCAGAGCCTTGTGGCCTCAGGATTAAGTTCAAAACCCTCTGCATTGTCCACAAGGCCTTCTGGGGCCTTGGGCCAAAATACCTTCAACTCTCTCTTCCTAAATATGTTCCTTCTCGAGCTCTTCGCTCATCCACCTCCAACTACCTCAGGGTCAGCTGCTTCTCCAAGCAACGAGCTGGGGGTAGATCTCTCTCCGCAGCAGGGGCCTCCCTCTGGAACAGCCTTCCTGCCTCCCTGAAACTTGAGGAGAACCATCTCCGGTTCCGGAAGCACCTCAAAACCTTCCTCTTTGCCTCCGCTTTCTCTCCCTCTCTCCCCTGCTAAAATCACTGAACCTGCACTGAATCTGCAACTGGCCACTCACCGGTCTCGGTCCTTGCCCAGCCACTCTTCCCTGCACTGCCTACCTGCACTACGGGACTGTCTCTGTATCCTACAGCCCCTTCTCCCGGCACTTACCTTGCACTTGCCACCAGCTGGCCCTATTATTTATCTTGTATTCTACTAACCATGTACTGCACTCTCCTTGCACTTGCCACCAGCTGGCCCTATTACTTATCTTGTATTCTACTAACCATGTACTGCACTTCCCCTCTCCCCTTCCCCTTTTCCCATTCCCCCTACCCTTGCACTTGCTCGATCTGAATGACACCTGGCCTAGTAGGATCGTTGTCTGTTCTCCCCTTGTTTCCCCCCCGCCTCGTCGCACCTTGAAACACTTGTGTATAGGCGCGTTACAAATGCCACATCATATCATATCATATATTTGAGGGGGGCAATGGCAGATCCTTTCCGGAATGCAAAGACACCTTTGGGATTACTAAGGGGGAGTGATTTACATATTTACAATTATGACATTGGGTCCTGCAGGGAAGCAATAAAAAGGGAGCTGTGAGACCTCTCACTGAATTTGAAAAGCTGATTTTCAGCCCAGGTGGCTTTAACAGCCTCATATCACAGTTCTATATCTGTCTCAGTCAGCACACGTTGACCAAGCTACCCTCATACACGAAAGGCTGGCATAAGGACCTAGGCATGGACCTAGATCAGGGACAGTGGGCTGAGATATGGTTGGGGTCCATGTAAACGACAATCAGTGTGCAGTATATGGAGCAAAACTACAAAATGCTAGCAAGATGGTGAATCTGGCCAACGAAAGGGCACACAAGATCTGGTGAATTAGGGCTTTGCTGGTGAGGATGTGGGGAGGCAGGCACGTACATAAACGTGTGTCTCAGGCTGAAACCCTACTGGGAAGAGGTGGTAGGCATCTTAAAGCAGATAAAGTGCCTCCCGCTGTGCAAACCCTCAGAACTTTGCCTGCTTTGCTGGTGGTGGCCTCAACATGACAAATTGGCAAGCAATCAACGACAGTCGTTGCAACTTCTCAGGTTAATGCTACTTGTGGCTATGAATTCCATTGACGCTAAGTGGAAATTCATGCTCCTACCCACATGAAATGATTGGTTAAAAGGCGTGTGGCAGGGGGGCACCAGGGGGTGCGCACATGAACGTTGCTTGAGTGCGCTATTCCCGTGTCGCTGGGCTGTTAGGTGGCAAGAGCCTCCATCTAGACCCCCTCGCACTCCACCAGACGGACATGGCTGGCACCCCACAAGGTGTGAAAACTCAGGGTGCACTGTCCCAAAATCTGGGCTGAAATCGGTGCTTCCCGATGGAGATACGGCTGCCAACTGACAACCGCAGGAAAGTGAAAGTGCTTTTCCCAAACGCGGCTCTCAGGGGAGTTCCCGCTAGCAGCAAGGCTGCAGAAAGTAACGTGGGGCCTCTGAGCAAAAGGCCTGGGCCACTGGAAGGTGACTGGCAGTACTGAAGGGGGAGACCCGGGAACGAAGGAGCGAACGGCTCGCGCCCAGCGGGGGAGCCTCCTCACTCCAGCGGGAAGAGACCTGGAGCGACGGTGATTCCTCTGGGGTTCCATCTGGAGCAGAGAAGTCGGTGAGGCCCCCCCAGAGATCCAGAGACACAGAGAACCTGCAAGGGTAGCTGGCACATGGAGAGGGCTGGCCCCAGGAGTGCTGAGACTGCAGTGAGAGAGGCGCATGGCCACAGGGGTCTAGAGGGACAGTCAGCCTCCACTGATAACAGCAAAGTCCACATTGAAGTTTGACCTCTACCTGGGAGGGTGAGGGCCCCCAGGCTTTGGCCAGGGGTGTGTGCCCACCCTCCTGGATGACTGTGGTGACGGAGGAGTGGAGGCTCACAGGCAGACCACAGGCAATGCTCTACAAGAGGAGAGGGGTGGGTTGGCCACCGCCACTAAAAAACATTAGACAACAGAGGGAACGGCACGTGAAGAGGGCCTGTCTTGTGAGAAGACCCAAAGAGGAGTGTGCTCGTAGACCAGAACCCAGCCGTGAGGGGACACCAACTGAAGGGGTTCGGAGATACAGGTGGACAGGGGTACACACGTGAGGAGGGTAAGGCGGACCCAGAAGGCACAGAGGGAGGGGAGAGAACTGGAGCCCTGCAGTGAGTTGGATTGCCTGTTTCCCCCTCGGTTCCCCTGGAAAGGACTGCTCAGGAGGGAGGATTGACACTGCACTTGGGCGATCGGAAGGGGCCCCTGGAAGAGGAGAGAACTGGGGCTTCCCCCGACAGCTGACCAGACCTGAACCGCAGAGAGGGCTTGGACCCCTGCATAGACTAAGTCGAAGGGGGGGCTTCGTACAACCAAGTGGATGCCCGCAGAGGTGACCCACCAAGCCTGGAGTGGAAGGAGGAGTTGAGGGCCTCTGGATTAGCGCCTGGGCATGTGCCCGCTGTGCCGAACACAGCAGTAAGACCACCACCACCGTGAGCTGATCTGGCGGATGTGCTTGGACTGTCAAGGGAGACCCCGCCCTGACATTGTTGAGTGTGAGGCAGTCATTGGAGGGTGACCACCCCCCACCCCAAATAGAGGGACCCAGGTTCTCTATGGACTGGAAAGGGAAATTGCAACGATTCGAATATCCACGGGACCAGGACCCTGAGAACACCACACCAGAAGGGAAGAAGCAGGAAGGCAGGGGTGTGGGGCGGGGGGAACCTGTGTCCACAAAAAGGGATATTGCTTCACTACTAGAGGAGACCCGAGGAAGGAGGGCAGACATCAGAGGCAAAGTGGACAAAATCAACGTCCGGATTGATGCAATGGACGAGAGGTTGCAAGCAGTGGAAAACAATCAGCCTTCCCCTGATACACTAGATACCGGGATAGATGAGGATGGCAGATTTGGAGAGGAGAGAAGGGGAAATCCGACTTAAAATTGATGATTTCGAGAACCGAAAATGGAGGAACAACCGCGTTTCTTTGGGGTATCAGAGAAGGAGGGTGAAAAGGAAAGAGACCTCTGCAGGTTCGTCCATGAAACGGTGAAAGTATTGTTTGGGGTCCATACCATCGGTGAGCCCAAAACTGATAGAGTGCACAGGGCAGGTGGAGCAGGCAGAGGGCCAAGATCTGTGTTGGTCCGATTCCACAACAACCCCGACAAGCAGAAAATATTGGAAAGGGTGAGAGGGATGGGCACAGTGACATTGGGCAACGCAAAAGTTGCAATCTTTCAGGACCTGTCCCCACTCACCCTGGCGAAGAGATGTCTAAGTGCACCCCTCACAAAATGGTTAAATGAGAAGGAGGTGCAATATCGATCGGGATTCCCCTTCTCCATATCCTTTCAGGTGGATGGGTACGACTACAAACTGATGCGGAAGAGGCTATACACAGGGTTACCAGGGAGCTGATGGGAGAAGCGTAGTCTGCATCGTAGGGAAATCCAAGGGGCCCCCCCGAGGACTGGAGGTGGCGCATGCAAGGGCCGAAGAGGCGCAAGGTGCCAGGCTCGGGGAAATTCAGGAAACTTAATACGCACCCTGCAGAGGATACTTGACCTTCTGCCTATGCATCTCTCAGGGGCTGGGGATGGGGGTCCGTTTGTCCTGGAGGTCTCTCTTGTGCTGTGTTCAAGGGTTCACCTAGAAGATCACTTTAGGATCCTCGGAGGGGGGGGGCGCGACGACAGTTGGGGGGAAGGGTTACGGAACACGCGAGGGACCCCTAATTGGAGCATGCAGACAGGCTTGGTTACTGAACTTTATTTTGGAGGAAGGTGATTGCACCTGCTTAGTTTGTTTGGGAGAGTTTTAAAGGGGGGTGTTTAGAATGTTAACATGTTGAGGTACAAAGGGTGAAATGGGGGATCTTGATTTTGGGGGTGTTCAAGTGGTCGGCCCGGGGTTCGGGTCCTAATGGTGGCCTTGGGTTCGTCCAGTGATGTTAACTGGCCAGAACCTGGCGCCGCAAGGGAGGGGGGAGGGATAAGGGCTGTCATGGGGGCCTGGGGAGGCCTGTCCAAAGGGATGTGTTAAAGGTGGGGAGATAGTGGACCTGAATAAGGGGGAGAGGAATGATCGCTTGCAGATTTGTACACAGAATGTCAAGGGGCCTAATTCACCAACCAAGCGGTCCTTAGTAGCCAGAGAATTCCGGAGATCGAGGTCCTCTTTCTCCAAGAGACGCGTTTCTCCAGGGGGGAGGAAAGGAGAATTCTTTGCGGTCTTATGGGACAGCAATACTGGAGTTCTGGCGACTCATGTGGGGGGTTTGGGTAGTTTGCTACATAAGAGGCTGAGCATGGAGGTGCCCAGAGGGTAGTGCGATTCTGCTATCAGGTCTCATACAGGGGGTCAGTTTCACTTTTACTGCACTTTACGCTCCTAACCATGGTCAGCTACGTTTTCTTGAACCCATGTTGGCGAGACTTTTGAATGAAGGAACGGGACGTCTGGTAGTGGGGGGGACCTCAACATGTGGGCAGATATGGAATGGGATAGGAGAACTGTGGGAAGGGTAACCGCTGGAACCCCACATGTGTGGGGGGGCTTCAGGCTTGTCTGTACTCATAGTTTGTGGGATGCTTGGCGCTTCTTTCACCCTCACGAACGGGGATTTACATTCTACTCCATGCCCCATGTGATATATACCTGGATAGGCTACTTGTGTGTGCCGCAGGAGCTTCTGGAGGTGGCATCGGGTTCTGAAATCCACCAGATTGCCTGGTCGGACCACAACATGGTATCCTTGGATATGTCTTTGAGTTGGGTCCCAGGTAATTGATATGGAGGTGCAATGAGTCCCTATGGAAGGACTTGGTCTTTAGGGAGGAATTTGAAGAGACGATAAAGGAGTATTTCCTTTTAAATGATATAAGGGAGGTGGAACAGGGAACGCTCTGGGATGCGGGTAAGGCGACATGGAGTGGTCTCCTGATTAAATAGGGGGCGCGCAAGAAGAGGGAGCAGACCTTGCTGGAGAATAGGCTGCGTGCTGAGATAGGGACTTTGGAGGAGAGAGTAGGGGCAACAGAGGAAGGGGGAGTGGATAGAAGATGTGCGGGGAAAGAGGGAGGAACTCTGTCTATTGGAGGAAGGAAGGGTAGTTTGAAAGCTCCAGTTCCTAAAACAAAAGTATTATGAAAAGGGAAAAGGCGGATGCCTTCCTGGCAGCGCGGTCAAAGGGCAGAAAGATGGATATCAGGATTGAATGGTCCGGAGGGCACCCTGGTGACTTCGCCTGGGGGAATAGTGGAGGGTTTCGCTGACTTCTACGAGGGGGTATATAAGGGGAGGGACGACATTTTATTTGGAGGAAGTACCTATCCCGGTACTAACTCATGAGGAGGCGAGATCTATGGATGACCTCATTACGGAGGAAGATATTATGCAAGTCATACGGAAATTACACTTGGGTAAGGCATCGGGGGAGGACGGGTACACTGCAGTCTTTTACAAGAAATTCACGGGCACCCTGGTCTCACACTTGGTCAAGTTGTTTAATAATATATTGGAAACTGAACGGGCCGTGAAATCGTTTGTGCAGGCACTCATCTTGGTGATACCCAAAGAATGGATGGAACCTTGCCTATGCAGCTCGTATCGTCTGATTTCCCTCCTCAGCGTGGATGCAAAATTGTTTACACGGTACTGCCAACAAGGCTGGATGCCCATATGCCAGGGTTGGTGCAAGCAGACAGGTGGGCTACATTAGGAATTGACAAGGGGCAGGCACGATGCATAAAACCTTGCATCTGATTGAAGGGGCCGGAGGTGGGGGAGGCAACCTCACTCTCTTGTCAATTGACGCAAAAAAGGCATTTGACAGAGTGGACTGGGGTTCCTAAGGGCGGTCCTCGCCAAGTTTGAGATAAGGGATACATTCCTGTGGGGAACCATGGCACTGTACCCGGAACCAACGGCCTGTGTGGCCACGAATGGGAACTTTTCAAGGTGGTTTTGGCTGGGTTCGGGCACCAGACAGGGATGTCCCTCTCTCCGTTGCTCTTTGCTCTGTCCTTGGAGCCCCTGGGCCAAAGGCTGCGGAATAACCGCTGCATCGAGGGCATTATTGTGGGAAGAGAAATACAAACTGGGCCCATATGCCGACGATATCTTGCTGCATCTTAAAAACCCTGCATATTTGATCCCAGCGGCGGTGAAAATAATAGAGCAATATGGGGTGTTCGCAGGTTTTAAAATTAATAAAGGGAAATCTACTCTCTTCCCACTAGAACTGGTGAAGGAAGATGATAAGCGAGATCTGAACACACTGGGGATGAGGATTGAGGAGGACAAACTTCGGCACCTGGGGATAAATGTCACAATGGAAATGGGGGACCTATATGAGGCAAACTTCCCCCCTCTATTAACAAGGCTATTTGATGATTTGGGAAAATGGGGCAGAACTGACGATCTCATGGTTGGGGCGGTTGAACACTGTAAAGATGAACTTTCTCCCTAGAATGCTTTACTTATTTCAGAAGGTGCCGATTCGGATCCCAGACTCATTCTTTCGGGAGGCCAAACGCCGGCTTCTGCGTTTTCTTTGGCAGGGGAAAAAAGCTAGGGTGGCATATGAGGTACTGATACTCCCGAGGGACAAAGTGGGGGGGGGGCTTCCCAGACATCTACCGTCACTACAAAACGGCGCAGTTTAGAATTCTTATCCCACATTTGAGAGAAAGGTGGGACTCCCAATGGGTCGACCTGGAAAACTACTACCTTAGTCCGGGAACGGTGGGGCAATGGATATGGGTGCCAAGAGACCGCAACCCGGGAAGGATTAAGGAACACCCTATTCTGGGGGGCCATCTGGAATATTTGGAGGAAGGGCCCAGAGATGAGGCGATTGACAACGTGGCCTTCACCGATGAGCAACCTGTGGGCCCTGGGGGTGAGGGAGGGCTAACAAGGATTGGCCAACTGTGGAGGGACAGCCGCTTAATCTCGTTGGTAGAGTGGGAGGGTGCACTGGAAATAGGAAAAAACTCAGTATTCTATCTTCAATTGAAAGGGGTGATCATGGCAGGGCTTTGAAAGGATGGGATACAGAGGAAGCTCACCCCCTTGGAAAAGGTTTTGATCTCAAAAGGTGAAATGAAAGGTCTAATTTCGTCCTTGTAGCTGGCACTGCTGGACTTGAGCAGGGAAGCACAGAGAAGCTTTGTAGGAAATGGCAAGGAGACTTGGAGATGGAGGTGGATGATCACTTGTGGGGCCAGATGTGTTGCAGAGCTTACAGGGTTTCTATAGCTTGCCAGTATAAACTCCACAGGATTAAACTGCAATATGACCGGGTACGGCTCTCCCAGATGTTCCCAGAAGCAAGTCTTCTCTGCTTGCATCAATGTGGGGAGCGGGCCGATTATTGTCACATGTGGTGGGGCTGTGAGAAGGTTCATATATACTGGGACGAGGTTGCTAGGATGGATCAAAGAACTGGAGTGAGTCCCCCGAATAAAGACGCCGTTATCGGTATAATTTGGGCTGGAGGGCAGCGAGGGGGAATATAGCAGCCTCCCATGACTATTGCATTTTCTACTACTAGCGGGCCGGGCGTGCTTAGCAATGCACTGGAAGAGATTATTACTCCCAGGGAAGAAGGAATGGATACATTTCGGGAAAAATATAAATGTGATGGAGAGAATAACAGCTGCCTTACATGGGAGGGGGGCAGGGGCAGGGGCCGAAATGGAATGGGAGGAGTTCAGAAACAGATATATGCCAGCCGAAGACTGAGCTGGGGGCTGAAGAGTCGGCAGGGGGGATGGTAAGAGAGGCGGAGGTGGAGAAGGGCGGACCATTTGCAAATGTGCAAGCATTAAGGTGGTTAAGGACGCAAGTATTTGAAGGAACACTGGACTGTATAGGGGAATGATTTGGGCAAACCATACCCGCAGGAGGCTTACGGGAGTCAGCTGGTAATGACAGCATGAGCGGCGAGGGAGAGGGGGGGATTACATAAGGTGAAGAATCCGTTGGGAGCCAATGTTATGTGTTCGTTTTGACTTCGCACTGCTATCTGGCTGTACTGTGCATTGTTTATTGAAGAATGACAGTTTAATTAGAAAAAAGGCGTGTGGCGACTTCTTATTTGTGAAAAAATTACTTGTATCTTGCACAACACGATTGCACCCCTTTTTCACTAAGTGAGCAACTTTCTTACAATATAGACACGAATAAGGACTGCTCCTGGGCCTCCAGACTTAGCGCTTTGGGACTTTTGAACTTGTCTTAAGAGGATACTAGTTAATAGGAGATTGACTGTTCAGAAATGTTGTGTACGTGGTGATGTGGATTTGGGGAGAGGAGTGGTGGGGGGTTACCAGAGAGTGGTTTGGGGGGCATTAAGGAAGGGAAGAAATGGTTTGTTGCAAGTTCAAAGTTGACTTGCTGAGCTGTACTGTAAGAACAGGTAAGACATTATTATCGTATGCCTCTTTGCTTTTCATCAGAAATAGATTTGAACACCAAAAAAATACTGATTACCATCTGAAAGAGTGGGGGCTGAAGTTAAAGCCCCCAGAGACATTCAAGAAACAACGAATACTTCACATCTTCCTCGCTTTTGAGCATGGCATGTTTTTGCTATATTTTATGAAACAGGTCAAAACGTACATAGGTCAAAGTTCTCTTTATTCCCAGCGTTTATATTCAATGAAATAGCATTGCTTCCAATCACAAAATTTGCTAAAGATGGTCACTTCTTTTATTGAAACCTTTAAATCCAGCATAACTCATGGGTCAAACATATGCAAAAGAATAGCTCTCCAGTCAAATGAATTTAAAGCAACAAAAATGGGATTGCTAACATCATGTGCAATTTCAGAAGTTACCTCCTTTTTGGTCGTTTCCTTCTTAGGTTCATAATCACTATCATTGGCATCTTTAGGGATTGGTTCCTCCATGTCTTCATCACTAAGCATAAAGAAACCCGATGTTACTTGGATGGAATAGTTATATTTTATGTTTTTTCTCTTCAGTGATTCATATGAGAAACTTAATTGCCCCATTATGCAAATAAAATCAGTGTAGAGAGGTTATACGTTAAAGTATCTCGCATATGATGAAGTTGCTACAAGTTCTTAGCAGTGAATCAGGGTCGAACCATATTCTTTCATGTAGTAGTCTACAAGATGGACCAATGTTTCTTCTTACATTATAGTTTGCCAGAGAAATGGGTCACATTAATCTGAGATAACACATTAAACACAACGTGAAGTCCAATTATTACATTTAAGTACAACAAACGGTTCTAGTGGGTCAATAATTACTATTACTGATTTTTAAAATCCTGAAAACTATGCTTTACTTTTCTACTAAATAAAACACCTCATACAAAATATTTCATTCAGGTTATACCACTCTGTACAGCGGTGGTCGTCAAACTGTGGGGAGGGGGGTTAAGGGAGCTTTTAATAGAAAATATTAGCAATGAGCAGAAATGGCCTGGGGGTGGGGGGCGCAACAGCAATGCTTTTACACAAAGGGAGGCTCACAAACAACATATATACTCAAAATATGCCTCGGCATAAACAAGTTTGAATACAACTGCTGTACAGTGATCTGAAAGTACAAAAGGTGGAGGTAGAAATGGAATGAGAGCAAGGAAAGAAGGAAATCAGACAATAGGAACAAGTTGATACAACAGTAAACAAAACCGAGAGAAGAAAAGAATAAGTTAAAGGAAGGGTATGAGAGGAAAGAAGAACAGTCTTCTGCAATGAAGGAAGATGAGGCAAGAGGACGAAAGGAAAGAAAAGTAGAGAAAAGGAAGAAAGGAGAATAGAAGATGTTTGTCTGGAAGCATACCACTGCATATCACAGTCTGTCGAGAATGTAATGTCTTTGATCCTGTAAAATAAGTCGAAGCAAAGACGGGAGCTTTTCAGCCTATGAACAAAACATACGAAGCACATCTTCCTGATGAAAATTAACAATCAGAAGGTTGTCAGGATGCGTGCGCAGAACACACTGTCCTTACTCATAACAAAATAAGGTTCAAAAGCTCAAAAGTATTGTAGTTCATTGATCCTACAAGCTAAGGTGATCGCAACCAAAAATGCTATCTTCAAAGGTACAAAACCTGAATCACCTGCTGTAGCCACGGGCTTAAATGTGCCAGAACCAACAGAACTACTTAATGTCGTAGTTAGGGTGCGAAGCACAATCTGGATAAAAAACTGTAGAAGACCTATTCCAAATGTCTTTTTCACCAATGGATTGAAAGAGGATAATGATTCTGCTTGGAAGCCGTGGGATTCTCCAATCCCCATTAAACAATAGCGGAAAAAAAGCCTTTTACTCCCGACTAAGCAAGGTGAGGATGATACTAAGCACTTGGGCAGGGGATCCATGAAGAGCATGGACTTGCCTATGCATGTACCAGTGGCAGAGCAACATCCATTTGTTGCCATGCAGAGTTCTGGTAACAGGCTGTTTTGCTGCTATGGTGTGAAGTAGGGTCCTAAGGAGACCAGTAACAACCTTGTTCCTCGCAGAAAACAAGTCACCTTTATTAGTTAGAGCTGGTTGCTAAAGATTGGCATATTGTTCTGCTAATCTGCTAACAGCTTCCCATCAGCTGCCACCCCTTTAAGTTTCCAGAGCACCAAAGGCATAAAGCTCAATATGCCATCAACAGCAATCGAGCTTGGATTGGCCTATTGGGTGTTCAGCCAATTCCCAGTAAAAGTTTGCAAAAATGTGGGCTGGTTTTCTGGGCCAATGTGTGTTTTTTTTATTGTGCTGAATGCATGCCCCACATTACACTAACATTATTTAAATGCAATTTGGGCAGCTTGCATTCATCGTCTACAAACGGATAAAAAGAATGGCTCAGACAAGCACTTTACTGACTCATTGTCATGCATAGTTCAGAACGCTAGGACATCCTTCTTATATTTTTCTCAGCGTGCGTCAGTAGACATAATGTCCAGAGTCAGGCAAGCAATCCTCCCACAGCAATCAAAAGACTGATTCGGGAAGATGAGCTGCTGGGTCCCACTGCGCACTTGACTTTTTCGACTCATGCGCTAATGCTACCTGGTCCCCCCACCCCCACCTTCCCTGACCTGGGCCTCTGCAGCCTTCATGGGTATGGGCTGTTGCCTGGCATGAAAGCCTCACACAGCAAACAAACAAACAAAAACAATTGACCTATGACCCAAATGTCCCAGTGGTTTTACTCAAGTCAGATGGGTGAGAACTTTATTATTATTGTGCCCTGTGTGGATTTCCTTGTATCATTATGCTGGAAATACTTTAGGATTTAGGTAAGCGCATCACCTTATTTCGAGGAACACAGTGGCATCTGTAAATCACAAGCAGGAGTGAGCGCATTAGTCCCATCATGGCTGGCATCCCTTAGAAGCAGATCCTTCAACATTTATCCAGGCCAGTGTTCTCACAGAAAATAGGGTTGGGGATGAGGGTAAAAGGGCACACCTTTTACCCTAGTCCGTAGGTAGATGTGTCATGTTGCTGTAAAGCTGTACAGATACACACAAAATGATGTGCGACATGTGAGGGAACTCGGACAGGAACGTCATTGCTTAGAGGCTGCAGTGCATATAGCAGTGGCAGCTCTACCTCAAGTTCTTCTGTAGCGCCTTGATGTATTGACTTTGAGAGGCAAACCAAGAAGAGGACTATCTCTGATTGAATCCTGCCTGCACAAGCATGGGAATCACTGACCGCGAAATAAACGGCGTTTGTTAAATAACCCCTGTCATACATAGAGTTCATTTGATATCTGCCCTAATGTCTTTAGGGTTTCAGGTTCCTCTTTAGCACGTTTAAGAGCAAAGTCGACAGCTTTGCCGAAGAGAACATTGGATCAATGGGCAAAGGTTAATAAATTAGCTTCTGTCTCTAGCTTAAAACCGGACTGGTATAACCACAAGTGGCGCTTTAAGAGTGTTCCTTCAGCAATAATACGGCCAGCGTTATCTGCTGCGTCTAAATTGTTTTACCCCTACAGACTGTTTTTTAGATTTGGGACTTTAAGGGTTCAGGAACGGTATCAAGTTGTTGAAGTACATTATCCCATAGGGGGCAGTTATAGCTGGCCAATAAGGTAGTATTATTTTCAATGCGTGTTTGGTACGCTGCTGATGTAGCAACCTTTCTGCCCAGGGTATATAGTTTTTTGCTTTCCTTTTCAGGGGGTGGCTCTGCAGACGCTAACAAGGTACTGCTCTTTTCCTTGTGATTGTAACAACCAAGGAGTCTGGCTTAAGTTGTCCCCTAATATAGAGGGGACCTGTAGGCGCAGGTTTGAATGTTTTTTTCAATTATTGGGTTTACAGCTCTGGTTAAGGAGGGAGTTAGCAAAAAGGGCTGAATGCGTCTCTGAACTGATTGTAATAATTGTATAAACTGGGTTACTGATATTTTGTCTCCTAAAATATCATCGACAAAGTCTTTGTCCTGTAGGGCATCTTGAGTTTAAAATGCTCTGCTGCTTTAATGAGTAAGTCTTTATATTGCAGCTGGTCATGTATAGGAGAATCAGCAATGGGTTGATCCTGATCTTCAGGTGACGGTAAAACAAATATCTGGATCATTATCAACAAGCTGGTGCTGGTCATCAACGATGTAGAGATCCCCTGATAAGCTTTGATCATCAGGAGGGGAAGTTTGTGCAGAAGAAGTGTTGGGGGCCTGGGTGGTTTACTAAGTGCAAACCTAGGGTCTTAGCACAAGATTCCTCCTACCTCCTGCGCATATGTAACTTGGTCAAGATCTCTGTCCATAAAATCAACCATGAAATTAGGGGTGTAACGAATAGTAAATGTACCATTCAAACGAATATCGAATAGTTGGCCTAAGTATTCGGCCGAAGCCGAATAGTGAGCGGAATAGTAGTTTACTGCCAGAAATGTGTAAATATATGTATAGAAATGATCCTTTTGAAATATAAACATAGGAACATTGAATTAATTTGTCCTGCCTGACCTGCCCAGAGCGCATCGGACACTGAGTCCCCACTCACCCTGGACACACCGTGTGCTCTGGAGCATTACACTCTTTAGAAACCAGCCGATCTTTCAACGTTGGCTTTCTGTTTTATTGCTAGAAAGGCACGCAGGGGAGTGTAGGGGAGGCATGGTATCACAAGTATGAGACTGACACAATGGGTACAATTTGTAAAACTTTCATTGAAATTGTTGGGATTGGAGAAACTCCTACTTTGCCCTATAACTAATATGGGAGTAGTCTCGAGCATCAAATAATAAATAATGCACTCCTAGTGGATTCCTTCAAATAAAAAATGGCCTAAGCTAACAAAACCTAATGCCTGCCCTATCGCTTGTACAAAAAAGCGTAAAAAGGAGAAATGTATGCAAGGAAAAATCAGTGTTCAAATGAATACATGTGGTTGAACCAGCTCTCCTCCCCACGTTAGACCTCACGTGGTAAGACTGTCCCTGTAGGCAGGATGACATACTGTGGCACAGTTTCCAACACAATAAACAGTTCCAAAACGTGGAATGAGGCCCGTCTAGCCTTCCACGTTAAAGTCTCTTTTCTTGACTTCAAAAATAATGTCTCAACCAAAAAGTTCACAAAGGCCCCCCTCTATAGGGCTCAGACCAATCCCGATACAGTTCAACAAAAACTTGCAAGGGAGCTCCCTTCCCCAAGCTTATTTCACTTTTGGTCTCCCTGAGTTGGGCTCGGACCACTTTCGGATGTCGAAGACCTTCAAATGGGCATGGCTTCCTTTACTGACCACTGCAGGACCCCTTCGACTCAAAGTTTACAGTTCAACTTTCACTCTCCCCTTCTCTAGGAGATAATTTTCTTTATTTCACTTTTGCTGTTCATTCACTTTATCGCTTTAAACAATTTACTTTTCACAGAGACTTTCGAGTGGGCTACTTCTTTCACCAGACCACTCCGTTACTTAGTATCGCTGGCTTCGCAGCTGTCCTACTTCAAAGTTCATTCACATGTCTGCCTTTCCTTGCTTCTCATTCACATGCATGCAGCTTTCACTTACCAACTCACTGGCTGTGCGATTCCCAATTCACAAGTCAAGGTTAGTACCACCGGCTTGACCTCGCCTTCCCAACTCTGCCGTTCATCCGGGAGGGTCGCTGGTGTCCTTGAAACACAATACAGTCTACACTTGTGCGATCTGGCCTTCTCCAAGTTCCAAGTGTCCCTCGCGGCCTGTTGGAGGCAACGACCTCCAGTAACGACCTCTTGGGGTTCTCGACCCACTGCTCTCATCATTTGGTCCGTCGCTCTGCTCCAGTAGGTTTGCCTTTGGCCTGCTCGTACTCGTGTTCAGCCTTGCTCAGAGTGTGTGCCTTTGGGTTCTGCCTTTTATTTGTTTGAGTAGAACAAATTAGTATCAGGTATATGCACTTTGACTCAAGCGCCTAACTTTGCCTGTCCCGATTAGTGGGACATGTCCAGTACGATGTGTGAAAGTTAATGTTGTTACAAGCATCCTAAAACATAGGATGGGTTGGATAAACAAAATAGGGGGGAATATCGCGTATCACCATTGGTTGCCTCACCCCCACTACCCGAAGACCCCTCACCCGGGTGATCCTCCACAGCGTCTGGATCCAAAGGCGACGGCCATGCAGTGGCCACCTGAGAGAGAGATTCCCGGGGACTAGCGTGTGAGATACCCTCTGGAGTGGCAACTTATCATAAACACAGTGACAGAGCATGAAATCAATCAAGAAGGTCACATATTGATTGGGACACTTGGAAATAATGAGCCTGCGATGGTGGCAGGTTAATAATCAGTGCTTTAAATGGAAAAAAAGAAGAGCAGGTACTCACCAAGCTACTAACGGACATTCCAGCGCACCACTTTCGTCACCGACTGTTTCAGTGCGGCACCTTGGGCACAGGTCTCTTTTAGGTGCACTCTGTTAGGCAATTCCCAGTGAGATTAAATTATGTGCCAAACAGCACACTTTGGCAAAGTAGTGTATTTGGGATCCTTTCACACAAACATCCAGTTTGTTTTTATGCAATGTGTTGAGAAATTTTGAATATCCACATTAAATGAGACATTCTTTTTTGCCTATCAAACTAGCAGATATCATAGCTGTAAATAAAGCTTTAGAAGGGGAGTTTTATTATTGCTTGCTTTCATTGCCAAATAAGAAATTCGGTAGAGAAATGGGGCTGTGTGCCAGTTTTCAGTCGAAAACATTCCATCACAACTCCAATTACTTAAACATTTACATATTAGAATAGGCACTGCTAATAAAAAAAAAGTAATTTTCCAGTCTTTCCAAATCAATCCCTGCTCCATCATGTACAAGGTGAAGCTTACTTAACAAAATAGTGTTCCGTGCCTCTTGTGCTCAGAGCACAGTAGCTGCAGGTTGTCTCTCATTTTGTTCTGCAGGGTGGGCCCTGCGGGTGGTGGAGACAGTACAAAAACTTGACTCTTAACTCACAGGGGATGCTGCTTTCCTGCTGAGCAGTGAGGACAGGGAAGGGGGTGCAACCTCCTCATTATTTTCAAGCCCAATACCTGCGATTGCAAATGTATCATTTTCTCCAACACCCCTGAAATGCTTACAGTTGCTCCCGCAATTATAAAATGTCCAGGCAATGAACCCCCAAGCTATCCCCGTGCTTTGCAATCTTGCTTGAATTTCAAGATATTTGCTCTGTGTTGCGTGCATGAACTGTTTCGGAACAACACATCTTTAGCAATAAAAGCTGCCAATTCTACCAGGTGCTATTAACACCAGCTAGTTTATAGCTTGGCAGGTTAACAGACAGAAACCCAGTTTAACAGCAGAATGTTTTTTAACTTTTCTTTTAGGAGATAATGGTTTGGGATTTGGAATTCAATGAGGAATATATTAAACAAGTGGAGAGAAGCAGAAATAATCAGGTATTAATTTGTTGCCTTAACAGTTCCTTTTACAAGCCATTATCACGCCGTGAGGCATTGTGCTAAAAAAGTCAGGTGGGAGAGAGCTTTTGTGCCGATGAAATTAAACTTGCAAATATGTCATTAAAAAAGGGACCAAGAAGGTGCACAAGCATAGGAAAAGCGTTTCCACCAGAAAGGGAAGAATCCTGCATGTAAACTTGAAAAGCAGGCTAAGGTGGTCTTTTGTTCATATTTCCATTGCTGACAAACCGTCTTGCTGCTTTACTTAGCAAAGCAGACTAGGGACGTGTGTGCCGCTGAAGCACACGTCAATATTTGCAACAAGTACTGCTGCCTGCAGGGAGTCATGTTTAGCTTGGCCTTACCCATTGCCGTATTACCATCTCATTGCATGATGGCAGCATGCAGCACACCAACGTCATGGTAATGTCCCGTGAAGGATCCTAAAGCAGGGATAAAATTAGGGGTGTAACGAACTTCGGCTTCAAGTAAGTATTCCAGTAAGTATTCGTCTGAAGCTGAACAGCTGTTTTCCAGCCGAAATTCAGCCGAATATTTACTCGAAGCCCAAGTTCGGTACACCCCTAAATGGCATTTTTTTCATGGTTCGCTTAAACTTCTCTCTAATCCACTGGCTTGAACTGGGGACATTATGAAACTGAAAAGGATCCTTTCCTTGAGAATGTAAAGCTCCTGACAATGAAAACGTGAAAGCAGTGTATTGTGTCTGTTTCGACGCACTGTCATTGGGTGCAGAAACTGTAGCTAATTTAATAGGAATACCTATGTGTTTAGAACATGTTTTTGAAATGTTTTTTAGATGTATCTGTGAGTTTTGCCATACCGTGGACATGGATTGAAGATTTTGGTGCTTGTTTTTTGGCACGAGAAAGGAAAGACTTTAGGCGCAGTGTCAGTAGTTAATCTTGTTTTTGGTATTTGTCATGCAGCAATCGAGTAGGCAAGGGCCCAGAGGACAAAGGACGCTTTAAACCTGAAAGGTTTGGGGTTGTGTCCTTACTGTGGTCGAAATGTGTGCCTTCGTTGCTGAGTTTGGTCTCCCTCACAGGACCGCCAGCCTGCTTATTGGAGGCAGGCACTGACACTAGGGATTCTGAAGAACATATGTTTTCTTTGGCATCACTCTTGGCGCCGTAGCTGCCTTGTTCCTCCTCAGACTCTTGGGTGACCGTTGGGATATCAATGGAAGCCTCGGCATGAACGGTGTGGACTGCCCAACGTTTGGTATGCCGGTCTTTTAATGTCTTAGGTTTAAACAATGTACAGGATTTAAAAACATTTTCCGAATGCTCTCTGGGGAATCACTGAATACACACACAGTGTGTGTCCTATTAAGGGTATTTACGATTGCAGGACAGGCAAAATGTAAAAGGTGTATTTTCCATTATGTGATTATGTGTGTAAAAGGCAGCATGGTGATGAGAGTAAAGTGGAGAGTGAGAAACCTGAAGGTGTCTCACCCGCTAGTCCCCGGAGATCTGTCATCCAGGTGGCCAGGGCACGGCCATCGCTATTGGATCCAGTTCCTGGGGGAGGATCACCTGGATGAGGGGTCTTCAGGAGTGGAAGTGGAACACTGACGGGCGAGACACAGTACCCCATTTCCAGTAACCCCTTTTCCCCATACTACCTTGTAGGATATTTAGAAGCTCTACCCCCTGCCTCTTTCCGATATGAACACTTCTTACACAGAGAAAGACAACAGACTAACACCAGAGTTGTTTACCTGACATGTCCCAACACAAGTGTCAGGCAGAGTAAGGCAATTGACAGTAACCACTCACTCCTGACAGCCCTTTACATTCCTCACAGGGATAAAAGGTGGAGCACAAGAGCACACTAAGAGCAAGGCCGAACGCATGAGGAAGCAGCTATTCCGGACCGGCAGTTGAAGCGGAGGAGGAAAGCGGCGAGACCTGAAAGGACGACGTGGAGGGAATTGCCCTTGCCCTTTTTAACACAGCGAAGCCTCTGAAAAGGGAATCACAAGACCGGGGAGAACAGCTAGCTGGTGTGTGGTGTCACAAGTGTCAATGGTGCATGGGGGCCTCCCGCATTGATAACACAGGCAGGGAGGCATGCTGGCTACCGTGGGTCCATCCTTGACTCTAGAGACAAGACAAGCCAACGGGTTCATCACAGCCGGGGAGCCGGAGAAAGCTGATGGCAAAATGAAGTGTGTTGAGCCCAAGGTTGCAATTGGCAACATTATGTGAACGCAAGGAACCTGTGAACAAAGAACTTGTGTGTGTTTGAACTTTTTGGAAGCCCGTAGAAGGGCCAGCTGCAGAGTGCTCAGGCACCGTAGAAGTGCTCATTCGAAGGACTCTGGCTGGTCCCTTTTGTTTGATGTTGAAACTACAAGTACCAGAAGGTCCTAGGAGAGAGTGAGGTGTCAGAGTGGTCCTACAAGGGTCACGTCAAATCCCTTGTACAAACGAAAGTCTCTGACCCATTGCCAAGAGAAAGCAAGGGGAAGGGAAACCCTGCTTTCCAACGAGATTAAGAACTGTGTTAAAGATGTCTATGTGAACCCAATGGAGGGATGCCAAAGGGAAAGCTAATGAGAGTGAACCACACATTGTGATAAAGCAAAGTGAACGGTGTATTTGGCAAACGTGAACCAGGTTGAGGGATGCCTGCGAATCAGGGTGAAGCATGATGCACCTGAGAACATTGGGCCTCATTATAATGTTGGCGGTACGGTGTGAACGGTGCTGGCAAGGCACCAGCACCGTTCATACCGTACTGCCGAATTACGAGTTCTGCTCGCGGGTGCCTGACAGCCTGCCAGGTCTGACCTGGCGGGCTGTGCGGCACCCGTGAGCAGAACTCGTTATTGCACCGGCACCGTTATCAATGCTCCCCACCCCCATTCTGCCCTACAGGGCAGAATGGTGATGGGGAGCCCGGCAATACCGCCACCCGCGAATGGGCAATTTCCGGCCTAGTCAACCCGTAATGGGCTGGTAATTGCCCATTCACGGGTGGTGGTGCTGGTAGCGAGTTTGGCGGTAGCTGTGCCTGTAAAACTTGTAATGAGGCCCATTGTGTTGATATCAAGAGTGAAAGGCCGTAGTGAACCCGAAGGAGGGAGGCCCAAGCTGCAAGAAAGATCCGAGCCCTGCAGAGGGAGATCCAAGAGCTTAAGAGCAATCGCCCAAGGTGCAAGATCACAGAAGGAACTTTTGTTTGTTGGTTGGTTTAGTCCAGCAGGCCTACTAAGGCAAGAGACTTTGTAGAAAAGAGACTTGGCCTCTGATAAGACTGGTATCATTGAATGCAATAATAAACCTTGTGCTGGCGCGGCCCAGGAGTGTGCTGTGCTCAGAAGTCCTGCCTTGTCCCGTGCTAAAAACGTGGGGAAGGGAGACCCCAGCCATACCAACCTGACATTATTTTGAGAACACTTCTTTCTTTTCTGGTGCACATTATCCCACACTCTTTCGTAACTTAGTGGTAAGGATTGGCAATCATTTTCTTTGGTATAGGTCCTTTTTATTTGACAAGACGCCAATATGACTGCCTTATTATTATGTGATGGTTGTAGCTTGCTCCCATCTTAGATTCAGCTTTAGATTAGACGTTTATCTCACCCATTATAAAGTTCAATAAATACGCTTGAACTGAGATCACTTGTGTCTGTCTTTACTGTTGCCACCATGAGTTCCTTACAAGAGGCAATAAAAGACATTCTCTGTGCGAATGCAGTATATGAAAACCCCCACTCTCCCGAATGTAATAGGCAGAGGGCCTGGTGTAGGCCGAATCCAGTGGGTTGTCGAGAAGCGGACCTCGAAAGCTTTGGATGTGTAGATATCCTTTGAAAGCCGCTGAATGATGGTTGCCGAAACAATGAAAAACAGGGGACGGGAACAACTAAATAGAAGTATAATAACCTCTATAATAATAATAATGGGGTTAGCAAGGAACTCCACAAATAGCAACCAAATACAATGGGTATTCTTTTTTGAGGGACCTCAATAATGGAAGGACCATGGGTACAGTACACATCACACAAGGGATAGTATTACAAACACACCCAGTCGACGTCCCTATTCTAATTTAGAAAACGAGTCATGCAATAGTCCGCGACTACCACTAGATGTCGCCCTACGCACAGCATGTGATTCAAAGCAGATCCACAAGCCTCAGAAATCTATATGTATATGTCATAACTTCTCTTCACAATGTTTCTTTGCGTGTTGATAGTGGCAGCTACTGAATGCACAGAAACGACTTGCTTTTAAAACAATTGCAAGTTCTTTTCCCAATATGATAACATATACATTGGTGCTCTAATTGGTAATGTGAGGGGTCAGAAATGTGAGGCGGACAACTTTGTAAAGCTTTTTCATAAAATGCCATTTTATTAACTTAAAATGGTTTGATAGACGCCTTACTAATCCTACCCTGAAGAGGATTACCCTGCCCATCAAACTAAACTACAGGAAACACTCTGGAATCTGTCCCTCACATGTATACATATGAAGTCAACATATGGCAATTAAATAATATTACAGTTACATTCAACATAAACGTAATAACTGTTTCTCAGTGCAGCCTGGGTAATGTTCCCTTTCCCAGATTCAAAGCAGGAATTTGCATCAACAGTTTAACTACCCCGAACCTAGGGTCTGGGACCCTGGGAGTAAGAAGAGGTGGTGGCAAGCGGAGAAAGAGGAGTAATACCCTGAGTTGAGGGCCTGGGACCCTGAAAGTAACATTGAAGAAACGTTCACGTCTATGTTAAATCTGGTAGCGACCAGCAGGACAGTAAACCAAGCCTAACACAAATAAAAGTGCTGAAGGCAGGCGAGTATGGGACTTTATTAGAGAAATAAAACAGTTGCTCATCTTCATAGTCACAGTACCTGGGAGGGAGGTGAATCAGGTTGGCTGTGCAACAGGTAGTACTTGGCAGGAGAGTACACCAAGTCTACCGGGAAGGAGAACTGTTGAAACCAGGAGAGTCTTAGACTCACACCCACACAAGACAGTTCTGTTCTACAACAAAGGTCTGGTATTAAGGTTCTTCTTGCTCCAAAGTTTCTCACTTGGACTTTCCAACAGTTCAAAAAGAAATGACAACTCTCTGTCTCTCCACTTTTAGCAAAGAGTTCAACACAACTTACTTTTTTTAGAAAACAAAAACACTTCCACAGTTCATCTTTAGAAACAGCAATGTTTTGTCAGGATGATTTCACAAAACATTGTAGTGGTCTTTGCCA
Organism: Ambystoma mexicanum; assembly: GCF_040938575.1. Lineage (NCBI taxonomy): Eukaryota > Metazoa > Chordata > Amphibia > Caudata > Ambystomatidae > Ambystoma > Ambystoma mexicanum. The sequence continues at coordinate 963,360,151 of NC_090928.1, read as the reverse complement.
CTCTTTCTTCTTCAAAGTCTTTAAACATAAAGTACTACAACAACTTCTACCTGGCCCACTCACCTGCCAGGTCTACCACTACAAAGTCCCTGCCCTCGTATACTCGCCTGTCAGAACTAAAAGCTTCTAACAGTACTACAAGTACTTCTGTGGTAAAGTTCACTTCAAACAACCTAGCAAAACCTTGTGACTTTCATAAATATCAGTATCAACAACTTCAGTATGGGCTACTTCTTCTGGGAAAACATGTGACACATTATTACTGTTTATTCAACCCATGCGATTGCCACATGCATTGCAAATTATGTTCCTCTCCTCCTGAATGCTGTCTGTCAGGAGGGAAGCTCTTCTGCAACTCTTGTTTTCCCAGTCCTACATCAATCAACTTCTGATAAGGGATTTATATCACACTTGCTCTTCTTTGGCTTAGACAAGGCTTGCTCTTCTTTGGCTTAGATAAGGCTTGTTTGAGTCTTTCTCAACTAGTGCCTCTTCCTCTCTTTGGCAATAGAGGTTACAATTGGTTTGCTTCGTAATTGCCATCTCTTGGCCTTGGCAATATTGATTCTTATTAACTTGCTTTAGCTTTGCCCGCTCTTGGTTTCGGCAATGTTGATTGTTGTTAGCTTCTCTTAATATTGCCATCGCTTGACTTTGGCAGTGGTGGTTTTTGTTACCTTCTTTCCATAGTTCCCTCTTTAGGTTTTGCCCATTACTTTTGTCTTTGTAATTAAAATGATAACCTTCACATCTGTTCCCAAGGTTTTTATTCTGCCACTTTAGCAGTTTCAAATCAGATTGGTATGTCTTAGTCTTCCACTTTATTCTCGGTATGCAATATTCTCAATAGTGCCCAGTTCTGGGGTCACCCAATACTAGCGAACTTACTGCGTGCTAAGTATACGTCAGTTTGCTCCGCTGCCACTGCCACTTCTGCTTCCCCCGCTTACGGCACAGTAAGCTGCTTCTTTCTGCTGCCGCAGCCCACGTCGGACGGGAGAGGAGCATTCCTCTCTCCACAGGCACTCCAGTGCTGGCCTGCCACCAGAGTACACGTTACTTAGGGGAAAGCTCCTTAGATTAACTCTTCCATCAGCACAACCTCTGCATATAAGGTAAGGTCACCATGGGGAAGGATTTCTGGAGTAATGCTTCCCGCCGCACAACCTCTGCACAAGGGTCATTAAGGGTAGAGACTCTCACGAAACTGGTATCCGTTCCGGCGTCTCTGCTTCCCTTCAGCTTCTGCTTCGTCTGCAACGTGGAGTTACAACAATTACTTCACCTTCTGCTTCTCCAATGGCCTGCACCTGAGGGGTCCCTTTATACTCACCAGACCCTCTCAGGTGTGGGTCATTGGAATCACTAGACTGCATCTTGCAATCTAGTGCCTCCAAATCACTCTTCCTCGTCCCAGTACTTCGGCAATGTGGGATTTGAAGTCCCCAATGTTCAAATCTCCTTTTTCTGGCTGAACATTGTTTTGATATGAACTTACTTCACTTCTATTATTGACTACGTTTTCAGGAGGACATTTAAAAGGAGTCAATGATTGTTTTGGAATCAGAGGAGAGCTAGCTTTATTGGAACTTAAAATGGTAATGTTCCACATTTAACGTTCTATTGTTGGCTACAAACGTTCTTACCATCATAGATGTGGGCAACTTTATGACGGGGGGGGGGGGGGGGGCGGCGCTTTATGCCTAATAAATGATTGATTAGGACTGCTTTTGTAACGCCCAGAATCAATAGCTTTAAAATACGAAATCTCACTCTGACAATAAGTCATTACATGTTCTGACATCACAGACAACTCTCCCTCTGTGGAAGACAAATGGCCTTTCTCCTCCTAGGTGATCCTCCCGGCTAATACCAAACCCAGGGTTAGGATCAGTTAGCAACTGCCTTCCCCTGGCCACCTGGGAGGAGACTTTAGATAAGGTCTTTGTTAGGACTCTGCAGGATTCATCACAGTATGTTGTTTTGACGTTTGCCAAAGGCATGTTCAGGGTTGCATTAGCATAAACGGGGAAGTGAGAATTAAAAAGAACAAAGCTTTGTACAAAGAGAGTGAGAGATAGATAGTGTGATGTAACCTTGGATGTCGTCCCTTCTCCCATCGGGGAGAACCCTTCTCCTGTGGCCATGGCATTGGGGCCACAGTCCAATAATACCCCTCGGGGTGGTGCACCACAGGAGGATCACAGCGGGATAAAAAACCTCATGGGATGAGGATGACACCCTAGGAGAGACGTGGTACATTTCTACCACTGTCCCAGCTCTCCCACCCTCTCCAGAGTCTTGGAATTCCCCAAACTTCTATATATGCAAGCAAAGTAAAAGTGTGTCCTCCCCTTTATAGTACTGAGACGAAAAAAAGATCAGTCATGACTTCCTAGAACTATGCACTGAGACAAAGAAAATGCACGGAGTGCGTAAGAGCACCCCACAAAACCGCAGTGAGCAGACCAGCCTATTCAATCCAGCCACACTCAGCCATAGAATAAAAAGGAAACAAGGAGGTCTGACGAGAAGTCGTCCTCCCTTGAGGAGCTGCGAGGAAAGGTATAGTGTCTGCCATGCACAGGGAGAAAGCCAGGACGCCCAGGAAGCAGACAGGCGCTTCGGAGCCGATCCTGAGCTTCAGGAAGGGACAGCAGCCTAACTGATGCAGGAGACAGGCGGTCCCGAGGCTTTGGAACCCGATAAAGTGGTGGCAAGTGGAAAAGGGTAGAACTGCCACGAACCTAGGGTCTGGGACCCTGAAAGCAAGAAGAGGTTGTGGCAAGTGAAAAAGGGGGAGAACTGCCCCGAACCTAGGGTCTGGGACCCTGAGAGTAAGAAGAGGGTGAGCCAAGAAGAAAAGGGGGAGAACTGCCCCGAACCTAGGGTCTGGAACCCTGAGAGTAAGAAGAAGTTGTGGCAAGTGAAAAAGGGGGAGAATTTCCCCCGAACATAGGGTCTGGGACCCTGAGAGTAAGAAGAGGGTGTGGCAAGAGGAAAAGGGGGAAAACTGCCCCGAACCTAGGGTCTGGGACCCTGAGAGTAAGAAGAGGTGGTGGCAAGCAGAGAAAGAGGAGTAATACCCTGAGTTGAGGGCCTGGTACCCTGAAAGTAACATTGAAGAAACATTCACGTTTATGGTTAAATCTGGTAGCGACCAGCAGGACAGTAAACCAAGCCTAACACGGAATAAAAGTGCTGAAGGCAGGCGAGTATGGGACTTTATTAGAGAAATAAAACAGTTGCTCATCTTCATAGTCACAGTACCTGGGAGGGAGATGAACCAGGTTGGCTGTGCAATAGGTAGTACTTGGCAGGAGAGTACACCAAGTCTACGGGGAAGGAGAACTGTTGAAACCAGGAGAGTCTGAGACTCGCACCCACATAAGAAGAACAGTTGTTACTTCTCTTCTTAGTCACAGTACCGGGGAGAAGAGTGAACCCAGTTGGCTGTGCAAAAAGGAAGAGACACCTGGGGAAAAGAGATGGGCCCTGGGATTGTGAACATTGTGGCAAAGTTAAGAGAAGAGGAGACATTCTCTCTTAGCTCTTCAAGGAAGCGGAAAAGGAACTAAGGGAAATAATTAATTCCCTGTCAAACTGTAATCCCAGTGAGCAGAAAAGAGAAGGGAGTCTTTAGACCCCTGTGGAACTTTGTTAGTTTTTGCACCCTTTGGAACTTTGTATTTGGAACTATAAAGAAGCTGATGAGAAGACAACCAACCCCTTTGCACTTTATTTTGAGTTGTTAGTGTGAGGGCTAGAGTTAGGGTTTTGACACGACAGAGGCCCATTTGAGATATATATTGAGGCAGGGAAACCCCTCTTAGCATTAGGGCTAGTGAGGCCTTACTCCAACCCCACCTTTCATTTGAATAAAAGTCTGTAGCAACAAAAATACCACCTGTGTGTCGATCTTTCACTACTGCACTATCACAATAAATGCAAAGCTGAAAGCACTGGCCGTGCACGGAGTGCAGCTTGAAGACTGGTTCACTTATGGAAACTGTTTGGGGTTCCACAAGGAGCCTGCGTATCCCCATGTTTCTACAATATCTTCATGATTCTGTTATTTTCTATGTTAGAGCAAGAAGGGATTGTTTTCGCCAATTCCCAGGAGGATAACTCAGCAGTCCCAGGAGGATAGCTCAGCGGCAGCGTGTTCGACTTGGAAACAAGACGACACGGAGCAACAAAGGTTCGATCCCCGGGTCCGCGCTTAGAAACCTCTGGGTATTAAGTGCGTTATAAATAACCTATCATATCATATCAATTACGCCGACAACACGCAATGTGTTATTCCATTCTCTGGACCACACTGTGAGGATGAATTACTCATCAATCAAATAGATCAGCAGATTCAAAAGTGGATGGTAGCAAATGTTTTGGCACTTAATAGTGCCAAAACTGAACTTATGCTTGTTGGTTCTGACACTAAGTTGGAGTGGTTGGGTCCCTCGTACAACAATTGTAACATAGAGAAGTGTGTCATTGAGGTAAAGAGCAAGGTGAAGACGCTAGGCATCATATTAGATAAGAACCTTAATATGAAGGGCTCAGGTGAGCAGTTTGGTTTCCTCTGCCTCTTATTCCTTCGACCTCTGATCTCAGAGAAAAACACTGAGACGTTGGCAAGAGCCATTATCGGATCCAAATTGGATGATTGTGGGAGCCTCCTGGTGGGCATTACCATGACTGATCTGGTGGTCCAAAACGGGGCAATAAGGGTCATCAAAGAACTTCACAGGAGAGATCATGTGTCAGAGGCATTCCCATTCGGGCAAGGGTTCGGTTTAGGTTACTGCGTATAACATAAATGCTGGAGTGGACAGATGCCATCCTATTTAAGGGAAGCCATTGTGAAGAAACCGAGCACTTGTCTTTTGAGATCGTACAAAACTAATTTGTTGAAAACATTGCGTTGTAACACCAACAAAGCACGTAATGGAGCCTTCTATATAGCTGCCCCACTAGCATGGACTCCCGCTCTTAGAAGTATTGTTTCTACAGAAGATTTTAAGAAGAAATGAAAGACTTTTCTTTTCTCTTAAACTCTGCTAGTCATCCGCCTGCATTAGCACACCCACCACTCTAGGACCTCTGTTTTCGGTCATGTCTCTGTTTTAGGTCTGCGTCCTTAAGCCCTTGGTTCCGGGAGTGCCTTACAAATTGAAAAATAAAATAAATAAACAAAATAAATATTGTCAATAGTGTCCTTGGGAAACGTATATTATGATGGCCCCATGCCATTTGCCATGGCCACAATGAATTGGTTAATGAGTTCAGAATCATTCAGGAAGACACAAGCTGCACCTTTATGGTGTTCTCCCATGATTTGTGTTAAGTGTATGTTTGGAAGGGGTTATACTGTCCTTTTTGGAATATTGATTTATGTGTATGCAAAATATCGTGGTGCAGGAAACAAAATCAGAAGCACAGTGTCTAGGCGTTTGGTGTTACGATTTTAATGAGACAAATGTGGTAGGTTGTCCTGGCACTGAATTCTCAGATGGCATTGCTCAGTTGTAGGATCAAAGCTTTGATGTTCTGAGGGCTAATTGACTCTATATAATGCAGAGTCCAACTGAGCGTTACATAGAAACTGTTAACATATGATAAAGGAGGAAACGTGTATCAAAAGGTTTTATTCAGCCATTGTGTTCACTTGGAACTGTTTCATTTGGAACTGTTCTATCGAGCTGCAAACCTGGGGGCCAGAACAGATTTTCCTAATCCAGAAAACTGACTGCTTCAACGCTTTTTGCACCGAAAGTGCCCCTCTGCCACTGGCTAGACCATGGGTGAAACCAAGAGGAACACATGGGAGCTACCACTAACGTTTGCAGGCAGAGACCTGTCACAGGCTGGAGGAGAGAAGGTAGCACACGAGACAAGATGTGAAGAAATGGCAGGACAGCATAATGTGCACCTGGAAGGTGTCGCAACAAATTGATCAATACCTCTCCACACATCCTGCCCTGCAAGGTATTCCTGGAAGCCTGGTGTGATGTGAACATTTCAACCAATGGCCAATCATTGAATGTTATGTTGCTCATTTAAGGGACTGAAAATGCAAAACGAAAACATAACAAAATAAATCTGTTGATCTGGCTGCTAGCATATTCGGCTAAAAGAGATGTAAGAAGCCAAAGGAGAAGCAAGGGTGCTAGCGTTGCCAGCAGCAGAAGGGAGTGTTGCAATGAACTGCACTGGATTTATCTTGACAAACGAAAGGTTGCGGCTGGCTTGCCTTTGCAGTGGGGAAAGGCGCAACCTGTCTTTTTAATTATACAAAGAAATCTGTGTATAAAGTTGCCATTAATCCAAATTGATGAAAACGAGGTCAGTGATTTTTGGTTAAATCCGGGCCAGTTGATTTAACCTTCGTGACAATTAGTTGGCCTGAGCTAATTGAAATGTATATAAAGAAATCTGGGCCAAGGACATGATATCCATTATGTAAACCAATGTGTCTATTTGGGATTGAGCCGGGTGCAAAAATCATCTTGGAAGAGATTGAAAGAAATGTCCCTGTTTCTGTGGAACGTTGTGTATTAGGGAAAACATTTATCAAAAGGTGACAAAGCGGCTGGTTCTTGACACTGGTTTTACATTTATTTCCATTCAAAGGGGGGGATTGTTTTGAACATGCACACATTTGGCCTGTTTTATCTGATTGAGGAGGACAAGAATGCACAAAGTGTGAAACTGTGAGCCTCTCATATTAGCCAATCATTTGGAGAAAGGGATGTTATGTCTTGAGTTGCAATATTCCAGCTAAAGGATGTCATGAAAACAACTGGAAACTTGCCGTATTTGCGCACTGATCGGAGGTGGTAGAAGACTTGTGAAAGCTGACAAAGGCATTTATAATTCTCAGCACGTCTGTTAATACCCTGGAGTTGAGCCTGGAATGATGTCTGCTGTCAGGTCCCCGGTTGTAGTGATTTCAAACTACTGTGGTTCGAGAGCAGAAGGAAATGTAAGCAAGTTCCCTGTACCACTTTATATGTTAGTACCATCAATTGGGTGGGAACATATAATATATTGTTACTGTATAAGGACCTTCTCTCGTGTGATTATGGGTTGCAAACCTCACTCTAAGTGGAAACGAACACCTAACAAGCTTTTCCTGCTAGAGAAGAAACTAAATAAAAGTTCTTTGGCAGGTCTTTGGTGGAAGAAGCCTTGAGGGGAGAGGAGGAAAGACTCAGATTCTGGCAGTCCTGTCAGGGATATTTGGGCCTGTCCTAAGCCTTCTGCTTGTCCTTGCGGTTTACCACACCTTCAGGAAGGAATGCAGTGATTCTGCTACTGTTACTCACCGGCCGGCGAGTGGTTTAGGCAAGCGACCAGGAAGGAAGTACTGGATGTTGATTGAAGAGCTCGAGATGGAGCCTCCACCTGAGCCTCCTCTCTGTTGAGGGAATAAGCTCTTTTTGATGGTATGACCCTCAGGTGTACTGAATTACAGACTGAGAGACTGATCACCCAAAGGAGCGGGGAGAACACACCGCCACGGACCCAGCTAAAAAGAAAAAAGGACAATTGGTAAATACTTGGAAAAAGCAAAGATCATCAAAAGAGAAAAGCCTCTCAGAAGCAGGTACCTGGGTCACCCACTCCCCTTATCATCGAAAAGGAACAGAAATGGAATTTCCCCTGTAAGTACAAAAAAGAAATTAACTTCTATTTTGAGGATTCGGGTAAGAAATGAATAGATTCAGATAGGAATAGAAATGAAGGAAGTCTTACGAGAAGGAATTGGACAGGAGTTGAAATAACCTAACTAGAACAACGGAGGTACAAAACCATAAACAGGAAGGTTAGTAGGGAAGCTATACCCAGGCGGCACGAGGGGCGCACTAGATACGGGTAGGTGCACAGTTTTCAGGAAGGCGTCCTTGTGTGCACTTTCAGAAAAAAAGTTTTGTTTTTTAATCAGCAAAGCGTCCTTGCGTGCACTTGAGGGAGCAAAGCCAAAACCTCGGAATGGAGTCGAAATCCAAAAAAGAACACTGGAATGGTACAAAACACAGTACTTGAAGTCAGCTGGGAAGAGAAGGCGGTGGTAAATGAAATCAGGACAAAAGGAAGGCAATCCAGTAAACAGGCAGCAAAATCCGGTACACGAGCGGGCTAATGACGGTACAGAATCAGGAAAAAAGCAATCCGTAGGACAAGCAAAAGTCCAGTACACAAGTAGGCAGAAACAATACAAAATCAGGAAACAAGCAAACCGTAGAGCAGGCAAGGGTCTGGTACACAGGAAGTCAAAAGTATTTGAGAATTCTCAGGAATTGGTACACAGGAAGACTGGAAGGCACAGAAGACGAAACTTCGGATGCCGGTTGCAACTTTAATCAGAAGCAGCGTCCTTACCTCTGCAGTGCCTAATATACTCAGGAGGCGGAGCGCCGTAAGCCCGTCAGAGCTCACGTTCCGCATAGTCGGAACTACACGCAAAAGTACGTTTCCTGGGAATTGTAGGCTAGGTTGTTGATACCTTTGATGTTGTTGAGCCCAACCTCCAGGGTAACCGCCACAGAGAGAAGTAAGGGGCTGAAAAACGTTGGATATTGTGGCGAAGCGTCACAACTTTGGTAGGTACTTCGTTGGTTTGTTTCACCGGGCGTGATGAAGAAGAGGTGCGCGGGTCACTCAGACCCCGATGTGTGACAGCTACCACCCGTTTGAGCACAGAACCGCACTTGAAGACAGAAGATGCCCACTTTCGGCCTGGACGCAGTGCTGATTGGATCAGTTCAAAGTTGCCCCCCTGCAATCAGAACTCCTTGTGCGGCAGGTGCACTGCTACCCTCAGGTGAAGTAGGGAGTAGTTTCTTAAATGTAACTCCATTTCTCCAGCGTTGGTGTCTTTCATGGATTCACATGCTGTGAATAATCCCAGTCGTCAGGCTGGGAATCCCCGGTAACTTTAACTTAGTCATTTTCCTATGGAAAAACCTTTGACACTTTGAGTATCCATCAACGTCGTTGTGGGTGCTTTTGGTAGCACCAATGGGACGTCGAGTGTATAGCTCTGCCCCACCAGCTTCCCCTCTCCAGATGGAGGATGTCATATACAGGATGTTTGCCCGAGGGGGGAGGCTGGAGGGCGCATGTGAATCCATGAAAGATACAAATGCTGGAGAAGAACAAGTTACTTACCAACTGGTAACATTCTTTCGATTGGCTGTTCCTCCAACGTATTCCTCATCTTAGATGTATTACATGCAGCTAAAGCTGGATGGAATACATCTAAGATGAGGAATACGTTGGAGGACATAATCCACTCGAAATGGAGTTACAGTTAAGAAACTACTCCCTTCTCCATCATTGGATTTTTCATGGATTCATATGCTGTGAATAGATTGTGTAGCAGTATACATTGATTGATTGATATTTTATTTCTATCACACTCATACAGAAGTGAATCAGAGTGCGACAAGGCAAGGGAAGGGGAACAGGGGAGAAACAAAAACAACGATCATTAGGCCTAGTGATATTGAGAACGCGCAAGTGTATAGTAGAGGGGGAGAGGGGGAAGTGCATGGAAGGGGGAACAAAAGGAGAGTGCAGAGTGAGGAGGAAAAAAAACAAATAATAATAAATTAATAAATAAAAAGGCAACAAACGGAGGGAGTGCAGCCAGCAAGTGGCAAGTGCTGGGTTTAAGGCAGCAGGCTGGGTAGGTCTGATAAGTACAGGAAGAACAAAAAGGGGGTGGGGGGGCTGTATGGGTACAGACACAGTCCCCAGTGCAAGGGGTGGCCCAGAGGCAGTGCGTGCGGGTGGCAAGAGGAGCAGGTACCTGGGCCCGGAGGAACGAGGGTGGCCAGGTGCATGGTGCCAAGGGAGAGTAGAATCAACAAGGGCGGGGGGAGGGGGGCGAAGGCAGAATCAAAAAGGAAGGTCTTGAGGTGCTTCCGGAACCAGAGATGGTTCTCCTCAGGTTTTAGAGTGGGAGAGAGGCTGTTCCAGAGGGAGGCCCCAGCCGAAGACAGATCTACCCACAGCTCGTTTCTTTGAGAAACGACTGACCCTGAGGAAGTTAGAGGAGCGGAGTGCCCGAGATGCGAGGTATTTGCGGGAGCCAATGGAGATTTCAGAGCTGGAGAGATACGATCCCAGGGCTTGAGGCCAAGGGCAAGTCTTGCAGTCCCATTCTGGAAAAGTTGCAAAGTGCGGAGAGTAGAGGTAGGTAGATTAAGAAAGAGGCTGTTGCAATAGTCCAACCTAGAGAGAACCAGAGCATGGGAGACAGTGAGCTTTGGGGGAATGAGAGGAAAGGAAGAGTACCTCTGAGGAGGTGCAGTAGGAAGTTTGACTTTTTTGATACATCAGCGATGTGGGCAGAGAAGGAGAGTGTGGAATCAAAGGTGAGACCAAGGTTCTTGGCCTCACAGGTGGGGATCGGAGGAGGGCCAAGGGAGGCCGGCCAGAGAGTGAAGAGACAGGAAGGTGATGGTGTGCTGATGAGGAGGATCTCAGTCTTGCTGGCATTCAGACAAAGATCGTTGGCGGCACACCAATCTTGAATGGCAGTTAGGCAATCAATGATGAGAGAGGTGGAGGAGGTGGCCAAGGGCAGCCTGAAAATGAGTTGAGTGTTGTCCGTGTAACACTGGAAGTTTGAGCAGAAAAAGGCAATTCAGCGGGCGAGAGTTGCTAGGTATTGGTTGAAAAGCCATGGCGAGAGGTTAGACCTCTGGGGAACACCACAGGTGGAGAGGAAGATAGATGATAGGAAGGACCCAAGTTGGACCTTGGAGGGTCGATCAGAGAGGAAAGCTTGATCGGTGATGCCCAGGTTATCATAGAGACGGTTGAGCAGGATGGTATGATTGACCGTGTCGAAGGCAGAGGAGAGATCGAGTAGGATGAGGACAGAGGGAATGCTAGAGTCAAGGTTGGAAAGCAGATCTTCACGGATGTTCAGGAGAGCAGTTTCCATGCTTCTGCCGGATCTAAAGTCAGACTGATAGTCATGGTGACAGCCAACAGGATCAGAATGAAGGATTAGCTGAGAGATGGGCAGCTTTTCAAGGAGTTTGCCCAAGAAGGGGGTAATGGAAATTGGGTGATAGTTGGCCTGACAAGAGGGATAAGCTATGGGTTTCTTGAGGAGAGGATGCACAAGGGAGTGCTTAAGAGGGAAGGGGAAGGATCCTGAGGCAAAGGAGTGGTTGCAGAAGTCGGCAAGGGCCGGAGCGAGGGTATCAATGTGGTCCTTGATAGTTTTAGTGGAACAGGGATGAACCTGTTATGGCAAGGCTTTCATCGATTGGACTTGTCTAGCGACCTCATCAGGGGAGAAAAGAGGAAAGGAAGAGAAGGAGGGAGGGGGAGATGGCTGGAGGAGGGTCAGTGAGTACAGACAGAGAGGGGAGAGGAGAAGGGAGGGAGTAGAGGAGAGGGTGGACAAGATGTCATGGGTTTTTGAGCTAAATTGAGAGGCCAGGGCATGCTTGTAGGTGTAAACCAGGCAAACACAAGATAGATATTATGAGGACGTGTACATTAAAGCAAAAGCATACATCTGTAAGGTAGAGAACAGGAACAACCCTGGAAGCTGCAGGGCTTACCTTACTGGAACAGTCGTTGAAGGATTGCCCGTCCCATCTGCACACCTTCAACGTGTTGCTGGTGTAAGCAGTAGTGCCTGGTGAATGTGTGGGGCACCGCCCATGTTGCAGCTTGGCAAATGTCTCTGATGGGTACCCCAGACCAGAGAGCCACCAAGGCTGCCGTGGCTCTCGTGGAATGTACTCTGGGAGTTGATTGTAACAGCCTTTTGGCCTTTGCGTGGCAGAGGGATATTGTAGATGCCACCCATCTTGAGATGCCCTGTTTCGAAATGTATCTTCCTTTGTTGGATGGACTAAAGACTACGAAAAGTTGTTTACAGGATCTAAGCGATTTTGTGCAATCCAAGTCATATTTCAATGCCCTTTTGACATTCAGCGAGTGCAGGGTCTTCTCTGCTGGAGAAGAGGTATTTGGAAAAAACTTGGGTAGGGTGATTGTTGCATTTTTGTGAAATTCAGATGGTACCTTTGGAATTAAATGCGGGTTCGTGGAGAGAACCACTTTGTCTCTCATGAACTGAAGATTTATTTATTTATTTATGTGTTTATATAGCGCTGCAGCCCACAGGCATCAGAGCGCATTACGTATAGACAGACGTGGATGTTCAGGTAACAGGACAATGGCATGTGCCACATACAACATTTCGTTTTATTAATGATGCATTAAGATTACTGGTGTATCTAGGTATTGGTATCTTATTTGAACAGGAGTGTCTTTAATTTTTTTCTGAAGCATAGATGGTTGGTTTCCTGTCTCAGTGCGGGAGGCAGTTCGTTCCATTTTGAGGCTGCTTTTGTCGTAAAGCCCTGCCTAGTCCCTTGGCTTTTTTAACTGGTACTACTTGGAGAAGGCCTATGTTGTTTGATCTTAGGTTACGACATGATTCATGCCATTTGAACTGTTTTTTTTAGGTGTATTGGCGCTTTACCAAATAAACATCGATGTACCAGAGTGATAGTTTTGAATGTGATGCGTTCCTCGATAGCTAGCCAGTGTAGATCCTTTCTGTCATTTGTGACATGCTCTCTTTTAGATTTGCCGGTGATTGTTCTTATAGCGTTGTTGTGGATCACTTGGCATTGTCTGAGGCATTTGCTGCTGGCGCCCAATAATAGGGAGTTACCATAGTCTAACCGAGAGAGGATTGTGGCTCTAGCTATGATTGTGCTATTTTGTTGACTCAGCAGGGGTCTGATTTTTTTCAGTAACTTCTGGTGATATTGGCAGTTCCTTTTAAGATAGGCTGTATGGGCTTCTGCTCCCAAAGATGCCTGTAAGTATATGCCAAGTGTTTTGACTTTTTCTGATGTTTTAATTTGTGTCTCTTTGATATTGAATGTGGTGTATAGTGGGCTTAGTTTTTTTCCTGGCATAGGGTGATCCGAAGATCATAAGCTCTTTTTTGGTGGCATTTAGGCACATCCAATTTGCCTTCAGCCAGCTTTCGATGGTGTTGTATATTCTGGAGAGTTTTTCGCTATCCTGTTTATAGTCCCCACTTACTTCAAACACCAATTGGGTGTCGTCGGCAAAGTTAGTGAAAAATATACCGAGTTGGGTCAGCAGTGTGCATAGGCAACGCATGTATAGGTTGAACAATATGGTGGAGAAACTAGCGCCTTGTGGGACTCCACAATCCACTGCTTTTGGTTGAGAGGAGTGTTTACCCCAGATGATCTTGGATTGTCTGTCCTGTGAAAAGGAGGACACCCAATCTATAGCCTCTTGTGAGGAGTTCCCAGATCGGTTTAGGGCCTCTCGGAGCCTCTGATGATCAAGCAGATCAAAGGCTGCCGAGAGGTCCAATAGGATTAACAATCCTGTCTTGCCCTTGTCAAGGATGCCCAGCATTTCTGTCTGCAGATCTAATAACGCAGATTCTGTGCTGTGGGCTATCCTAAATCCTGATTGTTGTGGGTGAAGTAAATTGTTGTTGTCCACAAGTTCCTGGAGTTGTTCAGTGGCGATCTTATCCAATATTTTTAATAGGAAATTATAGTTGGTGATGGGCCTTAGATTCGCGGGATCTTGTTGATTGAGTTCAGGTTTCTTTGGCAAAGGTGTTACTGTTACTGTTTTGATTATGGCAGGGCCACTGCCGTCTCGAAAAGAAGCATTTACCATTCTTGTGAGGAACGGCGCAAAGATTTCGGCATTACCAAGAATCAGTTTCGGTGACAACACATTCTCAGTGCATGAGGTACATTTAATGCTTGAAAGAGTTTTATTCATATCTTCCAATGTTATAGGTTTGAATTGAAATTTGGGACTTTGTGATTCGATCTTACTTTCACATTTTTGGTCCTGGATGGAGATGTTGATTGTCTTGCAGTTAGTGATTGTTTCTCTTGCCTTAAAAATTTGATTGTGAAATACAGTGTGGACTGCTTCACAATCTTTTCCTTTTGGCTGAAATGGCGGGGATAATGCTATCGGTTTTTCTATAGCTTTGAGTATATGGAAGAGTTTCCCAGTCGAGTTAGATGCAGTAACGATTTGTTTGTTACAGTGATTTTTCTTTAATTCAGTTATTTTAGTCCTGTATGAAGTGTCAGCATTTTTCCAGTTCTTTTTATTACTTTCAGTGGGGTCTTTTAACCATATCCTTTCTAGTTTCCGTTTTTCCTTTTTAAGTTTTGTAGCTTCTGGGTTAAACCATTTTTGGTGGTTTATATTGGGTCGGACTTGTTTGTTTTTCCAGAGGAGAGTGTTGATTTAGCAAGTCATTCATGTGTTTGTTGTATGTAGATACAATTTCTTCACATGAATCAGCATCCTTGGTTTTAAGCATAATTTGCTTAATGCCTTTCGAAAGGATGATTGGTGTGATTTTTTTTTAGATTTATGTCGAAGACCATTTTTGGGGAGTTGTTTGGTTTCTCAGTTTTTAGTTTTAGTATTAGCTTGGTTTCAATTTTATAATGATCTGACCATATGCATGGGTATGTTCCCAGCACTGTTACGTCAGCATTATTAGATAGGGAGGATCAATAATCAAGGCTGGGACCTCTGAAACGGTCTAGAAGATGTAATTACCACTAAAAAAGCCACCTTCCAAGTTAGGAACTTGATGTGGGTTGTTGACATGGGTTCCAATGGAGGCTTCATAAGTCCTGCCAAAACCAGGTTGAGGTTCCATACAGGTGAAATCCTTTTCTTCAGTGGAAAGGTATGAAAGAGGCCCTTCAAGAAATGTTTAATTATCTTGTCACTATAGAGTGGAGAAGATGTTCTTTTCTGTGTAAATCTGGAGATCGCCGATAAGTACACCCTGATGAAGAGACCGGCAGACCTTCTGAAGCTAATGTCAGCAGATAAGGAAGGAGATGATGAGGTAAGGAAGGAGCTGGTGAGGTGTTATAGCTAGCGGCTGCAGATCAGGTTGTTGTGCACACCATGCACAAAATATGCTCCACTTTCGGCTACATGAGATGTTGGTGGATGGGGCTTTTGCTGCTGCTATGATGCGACAGCAGTCCTGAGGGATATTCAGATTTCCGAATTCGGAGTGGCCAGGAGCCATGCCGTCAACTCGAGAGAGCCTGGATTGTGTTGAAAAATCACCTGTTATTCTGAGACAGAAGATTGGCCTGGGACCCTAGATGTATTGGATCGTCCACTGCCAACTGAAGCAGTGCGGAGAACCAGGTATGCCTGGGCCAGTTATGGAGCTACCAAGATTATCCCGCAAGGAGCTTGCGTATCCTTTGTATGGTTTTCCGTATGAGAGGAAAGGGAGGAAATGCGTAGGCGAACACCCCGTTCCAAGGTAAGGAGAATGTGTCCCCTCGAGAGTCTGGATGCAAAATCCTACTGGCGAACTGTTGACATTGTTTGTTTTTGGGGATGGCGAAGAGGTCCAGAGGGGGAAGACCCCACTTTGAGAAGATTTTGGCTATCTGGATGCTGTGCAGTTGCCACTCGTGTGTCTTTGAGGAGTCCCTACTGAGGGTATCTGCTTGCTTGTTCTGCATACCTGGTAAGTGTAATATCCGGATCCAAATGTTGTGCTGGATGGCCCAATGCCAGATGGTTTGTGCTTCTTTGATAAGGCGTCTGAACACATCCCACCTTACTTCCGTAGGTAAAACATTGTGGTCATGCTGTCAGTGAGGACACGTGCCACCGAGTTCTCGATAAGGGGAAGAAAGGATTTGAGAGCCCAGTGTACTGCTCGCAACTCTAAAACATTGATATGCAGTAAGGTGTCTTCGGGTGACCAGAGGCCTTTGACCTGGTGCTGTTCTAAATGAGCACCCCCTCCCACTTGGGAGGCATCAGTCACAATGGTGAGTTGGAAGTTTGGCTCCACCAGTGGCATTCCATTTGTGATGTTGAAGGGGTGTGTCCACCTTTTCAGAGTGTCTGACATCGACTGGGAGATGATTACCTTGTCTGACCAGGAACCCTGGATTTGGGACCACCTGGTTGCGAGGAATTTTTGCACTGGCCACACGTGACGGCACCATTGGGGAATCAAACGAATGCCAGAGGACATGGTTCCCAGAAGAGCCATGTATGAGCAGACTGTAACTAGCTTGTTCGGTGTAAATGAGGCCGCTAGAGTAAGCAATCTTTTGACTCTTTCCGCAGAAGGTTTTAGCTGATTTTGGCTTGTAAGGAATTGTGCTCCCAGGAAGACCAAGTTCTTTGAGGGAATTGTGCACGATTTCGGATAGTTGATGGTAAAGCACAATTGTTGGAGCAGCATCTCTGTTTTGTTGAGAGACAATAAGGTTTGTTGGTACATCGATCCCTGAATTAACCAATCGTCCAAGTACGGGTAAACGTGATGGCCTTGCTTCTGGACGAAGCTGCTACTGGCGCCAGGCACTTGGTAAATGTCCTGGACTGATTTTATGCCGAATGGTAGAACTCAAAATTGATAATGGCTTTCATCCAGTACGAACTTGAGGTATTTCCGGTGCCTTGGGTGTATTGGCACATGGAAGTATGCGTCCTTGAGATCTAGGGCCACAAGGAATTCCTGCGGCTGCGTGGCTCTTATTACCTCTTGGAGCGTTACCATTTTGAATGTTTTTTTTAAATGTTTTTGTTCAGTACGCGTAGATCCAAATCGGGAGCCACTTGCCATATTGTTTTTTTACCACAAGGTTCCTTGCGTACACTCCCTTTCCTCTTGCTGAGAGAGGCACCTTTTTGATGGCTCTTTTCCTTAGCATATAACATATCTCGCGCCATAAGACGTGATGGTGTGAGTGAGATACCTTTATTGGGGGGATTGCGCCTGAACTCCAACAAGTGGCCCTACTGGATTGCATCTAGCACCCATCTGTCCGTAGTTATACATTGCCACTTGTTGAGCAAACGCCATATTTTCTCCTACTTGACCGGCCTTGTGGCAGTTATCGCTGCCAACCTCTCTGGGTGGTGGAAGATCTGCGCCTCCTTTGTGCCTGGTAATCTCTATTGTGCTGGGTGGATTGGTAATTGCGCTTGTAGCTCTGAGAATAATATCCAGGTCTACTGTAGCCCTTGCTGTCTCTGAAGCCTGAGGTTTTTGAGCTACCTGAGACTCCTCAAAAGGGGCGGAAGGATCTCCTGTTTTGCAGAGCTGTAAGAGATTTAGCCGTGTCTGAACTTGCCATCATGTCCCCAAGGGCTTCATCTATTTTGTCTCTCAACAGATTTTCACCTTCGCACGGCATATCAACAACTTAGTGCTGCACTTCTTGGCGAAAGTCTGGCGTCTGAGGACTACCCAATTGCCAATCTGTTTAAAGCCGGTTTTGGACAGATCTACAGCGACACTGATGCTGTGATTTGACGCCTCTTCTCCTTCTCGCACCAACAGCATAGCCTCCTTTCTTTGTTGTTCTGGCAGGTGTTCCAATAGAGGGACTAAACTATGCCACATTTCACGGTCGTATCATGCGACAATAGCTAGGGAATTGCCTGGTTTAACCGTTGTTGCTCTAATGGTGAGAATCTTCTTACCAAAGGCATCCAATTTACGATTGTCATTGTCAGGATGTTGTGTTCGGGCTTTTCGACTTGCTGCAGCAAAGACTACCGACTCTTGCCTTGGTTGTGAAGTAAGGCATTTAGAAGTGGAATCTGGAGCCTAAAATTTAATTTCCAGCCGTCCTTTCAACACCGGCTCCATAAAGGGATACTTCATGGTACGGAGGCCCTCCGGCCACACATGATCGAGAACAGGAACGTAAAAAACTGCTTTTTTCCCATGTGATCGAAAAGGAAACAGTCCTTTTTCTCTTCCACCAGAATTAGGCCAAATTCTTGGCAGGCTTTCGCCATCATGGTGTGAAACGCTCTGATATCGTCTGGGGGAGAAGGTTGAGCTGGGCTACCCAGAGCGTCTTGGTGCGGATCCGTCTTCCATGTGTCAGCTCTCCTTGGAGACGCGGAGGCTGGGGAAATCATGTCTTGCGGATCAGTGTCTTCTTGTTCCCTCATTCGTGGACTAAATGTACGTGGACTAGGAGGTCTAGGAGGAGATTGCCTTCTAGGACTTTCACCCTGGTCTTGAAAGGGGTAAGAGGACTCCTTTTGTAGAGGGACAACCTGTGAGTCGCCATAAGGATGAATTGTTGGAGCCTGAGGCAGAGGAAGTCTGGCGTCCAGCTGGCCCAGAAGAGATTGCAGTGTGGAAAGGACCTGCATGGATAGCAGGGATTGAGGAGTTATGAGAGTATTGCGTTTGCATGCCTCCTATGTCTGCCGATGTAGATGTTAGAGAAGGTGTGTGAGACCTTTGAGGTAAGTCCAACACCGTAGATGGTTCCTGAATGGGAACCTGCAAACTTTCTTCTTCAGGAACTGATTCAAACACCCCTTGGTATTCATATGGAGGGGGCTCGAAGTCAGACGTGATCTTGTGCTGCAGAATATCTTCTGGCATGACAATTGGAGACATTTCCAGGGAAGGCTGTTTGTGTACCGTCGACCCAGATGGGGTTTTTAATATACCTTTCGGGGTCAATACATCGGTTTCCATTCCTGAAACCTCCAGCCCGGTGGACGATGTATGCACCGGCTTCTCAACCAGCGATTTTTCCTTTGTCGTTGACGGGATGGTTGTTGTCGAGGTGGTGGTCGATGAGTTTGTCAGCGACAGGAGACGAGAAGTCGACAGTGACGAAAATGTTGTCGACGTCATCAATGCCGTGGTAGATGGTGTTGGCGACGGTTTGGTAAAACGATTTGGTCGTTGAGTGATGTCTTAAAGAGGACTTGTGGCCGGAGGAAAATCTGTGTGATCCTGATGACAATTGGTGTTTTTTGGTGCTTGTCGAAGTAGATTTAACGAGGTTGAGGAGGATGTTGTGGTGGGCCTAGATTTATGCTGCTTCTCAGTAGATTTTGAGGATGGGCGCGATCCCTTCTCTCTTGGCTTGCCAACAGCGACTTTGATGCAGTACTCTTAGAAGAGTGTTGGACCCTTCGTGGAACTTTTCACCACTAGACAGTGGTTTCTTAAAAGGCAAAGGGGGTTTGGCCTTGTCATGGCCCGAAGACGATTTAGCCTCACCTGTCCTCTGCTTTTTCGCCACCGGCTCCTCTGACTTCGACCTCTGACGAGACATTGACCTCTTGTCAGGGGGAGTGGTTGCTCTCCCACTACATGACGAGCCAACCTCCGATGCCGGGTAGGCCCCTTCATTGATCAAACAGATAAGGCGTCCATTTCTGTCTCTAAGAGTCTTCTGAGAGAACCCTTGGTAGATGTTGCACTCGTCAGCCAAATGGTTTGGGTAAAGACAGTAAAGGCACTCAGAGTGTCTGTCTCCCTGATAAACGTTCTTCAGGCCCCAGGTCTCACTTGGCCTTAACAAGGACTTTTTCAGTTCTGAAGTTTCCATAATGGAGCTGGAAACCTAAGTATTTTAGGCGTGGAAAAACCGGAAAGCCAAAGTTTGCAGAAACACATTTTCTTGAAAAAATCTCACAGGAGAGAAACGCAAGGAATCCCAACAGCTTGGAAGACGATTGAAATCTGAGGGGAAGCCGCTGGGGCAAAGCTATACACTCAACGTCCCATTGGTGCTACCAAAAGCACCCACAACGTCATTGATGGGACACTCAAGGTGTCAAAGTGTTTTAATAAGTGGAAAATGACTACATTAAAGTTACCGGGGTGTCCCAGCCTGAAGACGGAGAATATTCACAGCATGTGAATCCATGAAAGATCCAATGCTGGAGAAAGTATAAAATGGTTAACAACAACTGTCCTCACCATCAGGAGGGTGCTGGGTGCATGTGCGTTGGCGTAGAGCCTGCCTCACCACCACCCACAGCGCCCACGCTTATTCCGACAGAAAATCTCCTCAAAAGCCTGCCAGTGCTTGTGTGGGAGAGGTGTTCTGTTTCTTGAGTGTTCTAGTGATTATAGAAGAAGCCTTCTGCCTTCTCGAAGTCAGATCCTTTCCCAGCCACATGGACCTTTGGGGAGTTTAAGGAAAAAACAAAGGTCCTAATGGGAATCCTCCTTGATCTCAGCAGGTCCCAGTTTAAACAGACACACAAAAGAAACCTTACACTTTGTACCAGAAGTGTTCCCTCGAAAGTCCTACACCAGCTGGCTCTCATTTTAAGATACAAATCAAGAGGAATAATTTTTATATTAGGGTGCAGTTTAGTTTCAGCATCAATCTGTGGCAAACTAGCAGCTGCTAGTGGTGGGGGTTCCTGTTTTTTCAGTCAGGGTTAGGGTTTTTCTGAGGAGGAACTTCAGACTTTTAAGCCAAAATATAGTGTGCGCCCCAACTAAACACTCATAAAGACTGCTCCCATTGAATCTTACAAAGTGACTGGGGAAATCTTAGCATATGTTAATTGAACTAGCTCAGGTGTTAGTAATGTCCACATATATGGAGTAGTGTATGTAATATACATATATAAGTCATAATGTAATATTTATTACATATTTATTGTGAGTGACAGTTACATAATTATGACAAACATTATGTTTATATTTGTTTATTTAGCGCTTTAATCCAAAGCGCTTTACAATATAACAACAAGGTACAATAATGGAAGAACCATCATGAGACAAACCATCGATTCAATATGTAGAACAGTTTCCTTGGAAAGCGGAGGTGAGGGAAATGGAGAGAAGGAAGGGAGAGGAGGTAGTAAAGGGAAGAGGAGCAATAAAGTCAAATATGTGATATAAGGTCAAGTGGATGTGAGAAGGGAGGGGAAGGGAAGGTATGAAGTACAGGGAGATGGAGAGGAGAGATGGTAGAAGGTCAAGGGGGGGAGTGAAGAAGAAGGGCTTTCAAGGAGGTGCGGAAGGAGGTGTAGGTGGGGATGGAGCGGATAGAGAGAGGTAAGGAGTTCCAGTGTAGGGGGGCCAAGAGCTGAAAAGAACCGAAGCGAGAGGCGGCACATGGTGACGTGGGGTACAGTGAGTAAGAAGAGGTCAGCAGAGCGGAGAGAACGAGAGGGAGTGTAAAATGAGAGGAGAGAAGAGAGATAGGGGGGCAGCAAGGTCGTGGAGTGATTTGAAGACCAGACAGAGGAATTGGAATTTAAGTTGGGAGGGGAAGGGAAGCCAGCCAAGTTGAGAGAGCGAGGAGGAAATAGAGTCACGAGGGCCGAGTAGACAGAGTATGGCACTCCTCTATAGGAGTGGTAGATGGATTTGAGGGGGGTGAGATGAGAGGCAGGGAGTCCAAAGAGGAGAGAAGAGCAGTAGAAGAGACGGGAGAAGATGAGGGAGGAAATTAAGAGTTTAGAAGCATGGAAGGTGAGGGAGGATCTGATCTTGCGAATGTTGTAGAGATGGTGCCGACAGGATCGAGAGGTGAGAGAAATGCGGTGGGAGAAGGAAAGGGAGGAGTTGAAGTGGAGACCAAGATTGCGAGCATCGGTAGAGATGGGGTGATTGGAAGGGGGAAAGTGGATGGAAGGATGAGGGGTAGAGGAAAGTGTGTTAGAAGGAAAGAAAAGGACTTTGTCTTGTCAGTGTTGAGGAGAGGAAATGGGATGACATCCAGTTTTTAATAGCTGTAAGGCAGGAAGATAAGGAGTGATGAAGATCTGGAGCGAAGGAGTAGGAAATGCCGAAGGAAGAGATGACGGGAGCGAGAAGGGAGGTGTAAAGAGAGAAAAGAAAAGGTCCGAGTACAGAGCCTTGGGGGACACCATAGTCCAAGGGCATGTTGGAAGAGGTGCGACCGCCCCAAGAGACCCCATAGGAACGATTGGAGTAAGAGGAGAGCCAGGTGAGGACAGAGCCTTTGAAGCCAAAGGAGGACAGAGTACTGAGGAGTAAAGGGTGACCGATGGTATCAAAGGCAGCAGACATTTCAAGGAGGATGAGGATAGAGGATTGCTTATCGTAGCAAGCAGTAAGAAGGGAATTGAGTACGGAAGTGAGAGCAGTCTCGGTGGAGTGTTTAGGGCGGAAACCAGGTTGAGATGGAGGAAGAAGAGAGTGAGAGGTTACAAAAGCTGAAAGTTGAGAGTAGGCTAGGCGCTCAAGGAGTTTAGATAGGAAGGGGAGAAGCGAGATTAGACAAAAGTTGGAGGTGAGAAGAGGGTTAGCAGAAGGTTTCTTCAGGATGGGAATGATAGTGGCGTGTTTGAATGCAGAAGGAAAAGTGGAGGAGGAGAAGCAGGTGTTGAAGAAAGTAGTTAGGTAGGGAATGAAGAGGGGGTAGATTTTAGGACTAAGTGAGGTGGGAAAGGGGTCAGAGTGGGCAGCAGTTGGGTGAGTTTTGGACAGAAGAAGGGAGACGCAAGATGGAGTGACAGGAGAGAAGTTGGGCATGCAAGCAGAGGTAGGGGAGGAGGGGTGTAGGAGGGGAGAGGAGAATATTTTGGCGTAGGGATTGAATTTTGGATGAGAAAAAGTTTGCAAAGTCAGAGGGAGAGAGAGTGGAGTTGGCAGAGGGATCAGGAGTAGGAGGGGATAGGTGGCGAGAGAGGTTTTGGAAGATTCGACGGGGGTGGGAGGCTTGTGAGTGGAGAAGGTTAGAGTAGTAGGAGCGTTTGGCTGAGTTGAGGCAAGAGTCAGAGAGGGTGATATGAAAAATAGGTTGATTGGTTAGTCAGAGAAGGGGATTTGATGCAGCATCGTTCAAGGCAACCGAGAAGATGACGCATGGACAGAAGGTGAGAGGATAGCCAAGGTTGGGAAGGTGTGCGAGAAGGGTGGAAGGGAGTAAGTGGGTAGAGATGATCAAGACTGGTGGAGATAGAGGAGGACAGTGAGGAGAGGGCGTTGTTGACTGGGAGAGAGGAGAAGTCAGAGAGAGGGGGAAGGGAAGAAGAGCAGGAGTTGAAGAAGAGTGAAGGGCTGAAGTTGCGGAGGTCACGACGAGAGGAGGGAGGGGAGGGGGAGTGGGTGGTCAGAGAGGGAGGAGGGAGTAAGGGAGAAGAAGAGTAAGGCATGGTCATAGAGATAGTTGGGTAGAGAAGTGACAGGTGAGGAGGAGTAGGTTGAGATAAAGATGAGGTGAAGAGTGGAGCCAGAGGAGTGGGTTGGAGGAGTAGTGAGTGGAGAGAGGAGAGAGGAAAGAGGAATCTAGAATGGAGAGGAGAGGGGAAGAATGAGAGTGGTTGGAGAGGGGGAGGTTGAAATCACTGAGGACTGAGAGAGTGGTGGGAGAGGGGGAGATGAGAGGAGGTGATCCAGGTCCTCGTAAAAGGAAGAGAGGGGCCAGGCGGTCTGTAAATAATTAAGAAGCAGATAGCATGAGGGTAGGTGAAGGGTTTGAAAAGATATTCAAAGGAAGAGAAGGTTGGGAGAGATAGGGTAGGGGTGGGGGAAAGAAATTTAGGGTGGAAGATGAGACCAATGCCGCGACCGGAGGGACGAGAGACATGAGAGAAGGAGGAGGAGGCGGTGGTGAGAGAAGCAGAGACAGTGGAATTGGTGAGGGGGATCCAAGTTTCCGTGATGCAAAGGAAATGAAGGCTGAGACGGAAGAACATGTCAAGTGCAGCTGCGGTCTTGTTGCAGATGGATCTGGCATTCCAGAGTGCTATTTTATTGATACTGGATGGTTTCACAGTCGGAGGATAGATGAGGTTAGGATGAATAGGGAGAGTGTAGGTGGGAGGGGGTAGGTCGTGGGGGCAGACATGAGAAGGAGGAAGGAAAAGGAGGAGGAGGAGGAAGGGGGAGGGGAGAGGAGGGTGAGTGAGGAGGGGAGGGACAGGCAAAGCGCATGACAAAAGGGGAAATGATTGCAGGCAGGTAGCGTCAGCAGTGGAGTGCACACAAGCACTGTACTGTGCACAGCAGGATCCGAAGAGGGATGGAGAGGCTGACAGGCCAGAGATGGAGGAGGCCCTAGACAGGAGGGGTAGGTAGCCTCAGCAGCAGGGATGGATGAGTCAGGAGGGGAGAGGCAGGTGGCTTCTGCCGCAGAGCGCCCTCAGTTAGTCCAGGGCGCAGTGGGAACAGGGAGTGATAGGAAGGAGGATAATAGGAAGGGGTAAGAGAGGAGGTGTGAGTAGCCTCAGCAGTGGAGTATCCACAAATAGTCACTGAGAGGAGGTCCACAGAGTCACTGGAGAGGAGGTGTGGGTAACCTCAGTGGCAGGGCGACAGCAGATAGTTCAATGAACACAGATGGTTCAGGGAGGGTGATAAGCCGTAGAAGCAGAGTGGTTAACCCTGCTGGTTAACACTGGAGGGGAGATCCGCCGGGTTACTGGAGAGGAGGTGTGAGTGGCTTTGGCTTCGGGGCGTCAGCAGAAGGTCGAGTGGGCACGGGTGGATAAAGGAGGGTGATTAGCCTTGGCAGCAAAGCGTCCGTAAGATGTTTGGTGATCACAGCAAGGTCAGGGCTGTAAGGATGAAGTGTTCTGGTGGGCCAGGTTGCTGCGGGTTATCAGTGGAGACCGGATGTAATGGAAGGTCAAGAGTAGTGTGGACTCGGCAGTCGGTCTTAAGGTGTTGACGTAGTACTGGAGTGCAGGAGTGGGTACTCGAGTGGGCATGAGTTACTGCAGGTAGTCCAATGGAGGAAGACAGGTCGCTGTGGAAGAAAGGAGCAAAGTGGACGCATGCACTGCACCGTCAACGGAGTGATGTCTCAGTTTGATGGCACTGGACCCAGCCGAACAGTGGAATAGACCCGCATTACCTTCCAGTAATCTTATTTCTGTTTGCATCTGCTTAGATGCAAATACTTTGTATAGGCCGGCATCTAGTGGTTGGTGCAGAGTATTGCATTATTTCTTTTTGAAGTTAACCGCTTCGAAGAAGCGTTCATGTCATACTAATCGCACGGTTTTGCTTGAACATCATAGTCTCTGGGTTTATACAAATAGTGATTTTATCCACCTTCAAGCTGGGTTTAAACCCATGGTTAGTACACTAAATCAAATATTTTTACTTCAACTCCTCATTCACAAATATGTTGTCTTACGTACTATGAAACTTTATGTAGGATTCGGTGATCTACAGAAAGCATTTGATGACGTACCAAGAAATACGTTGTGGGATAATCAATTTGGATGGGTATTCCAATCCAATTACTTAATGCTATTAGATCTTTATATTGTAACAATTAGGCCACGGTGATATGGGGTATTGGGGGGTAACAATCCTTTGCAGTACAGAAGTGTGTGTGCCAGGGCTGTGCCTGGCACCTACTCTATTTAATCTTTACATAAATGGTATTATTGAAATTCTGCTGGCCCATATGACAGATGTGCTATCTCTGGCTAAAAGCAAATATCCAGCCCTATTTTTCGCTGCTGCACCCGCTCTGGTGTCTCTGATCCTGACCGGTCTAAGGAAACAGCTCGCTCTGTTTTCTGCCTGCTGTAAAACACAAATTATATTTCCACATAGATGACAACCTCAGATCATCATATCTCTAATTTCGAGCATTTGGGTGTCAGGTTTACAGAGATAGGCACTTGGGCACAGCACTTCGATACATCTGATCTCACGCTGTCTGATATAGTCTGACAACAGCCAGATTTATGAAATCACGTGGCAAGAGTTCAATAAGAATGACCTTGAACATATATATATATTAAAAGCCCAATAGGCTGCGATTTATACCGCTGAGATTTGGGGACATAGTAGTGTCAAACTATGTCAGAGAAGAAATTCTTGAAAAGTGTACTTTAATTTACCCAGTAGCACCCCCACCATTATGCTCCTTGAGGAAATGGGTCTTCCTTATAAGGGGCATGCAGTCGCCATTAAGCCTATACTTTTTTGGGTTCGACTTTGGTCTACACCATTACTTACAATATGTAGGGAAACAACGGAAGACGCCCTAGCACAGAATGGAGGGAGCACTCTACCCTGGTTCAAACATGCAAAACGTCTTCTGTACGGTTTGGGCCTTTCTACAATATGTACTCACCCGTTGGAGATTCCCATATTAAGAACCATCTACTGATAGAATTCAGGCAAATAATCTTGAAAATATGTTGTCCCAGAGCCTGAACTCTATTTCTCTCAGACAAAACTGGGATTGTAAACTATTTTGGGGTTACAAGCCCTATCTGGATCAGATTAAATCCCTCTTGGCATGTACTTTGAAGTTCAGGAGTGGAACGTTACAGTTAGCTCTATGTACCGTATAAATGGGGCATGACCACTACCGATTGGTGTCCATACTGCCTAGAGAGAAATAGAGCTTCATTTTATGTTTATCTGCCCCTTGTACGATAAACTGAGGAGGTCGTCGCTAAAACCCAGATTTGTTGAAGCCAGGATACGCAATTTACTAGTTGCCATGACAAACTGTAAAAGTACCATCCAGCTCTCTTTGGTCCTTGATGTGTCATCGTATTTTCATCATGCATGGATCATCGGAACCAAATTTGTGACAAATGATATTTAAGCAAATCTTAATGATTGGGAACTGCTCTATGGCACCTTAGTCTGATACTGGGTGATTAAACTGCATTATGCGTTAAAAAAATCAAATGAAGATTCCTGATCTAGGGTTCTTTATTGGAGGATAGATACTTCAGCACGTAATTGAATTAATGTGTATGTTATCTCAATACCCATCCAACGGCCTGTAGCAATTTCATATTTTAGCAAGTCTCATAATAAGTATTCAACAAAGGTAGCAGGCGCCCCTCTCTCGGAAGAACAAGGCATGATAACCTGTTCAGTGATTGTTAACCACATTGAGAGTTCACAGCCATCTGATTTTTGCTCACTGTACCATTCACAGATGGGAAATATCCATTTGCATATATCAGTCTTTGTCCCACCCACATGGGCAGTCCAGCACCGAAATGCTATGGCAATTCCTCTCTGAACAAGAGTACCACCAGCAACCCCGTACACGTGTTTCAGCCTTGTTGGGCATCATCAGTGAGGCGAAGCTGAGCCTCTCTAAGCACAGTGAGCAGGAAGTCCACGTCTGGTGCCCCCAGGTAACCTAGGGTGACCAACCCCAAGTTCCTTCAACATATTCAACAAAGGTAGCAGGCGCCCCTCTCTCGGAAGAACAAGGCATGATAACCTGTTCAGTGATTGTTAACCACATTGAGAGTTCGCAGCCATCTGCTTTTTGCTCACTGTACCTTTCACAGATTCATAATAAGTATGTCATACATGCACCTTAATGTTCCCTTTGATCAATTTCTTGGTCATCGTAATGAATGGATCATCGTAATGTGATTGTTGTATTAGATTTTTTGCACATGCATTTTACTTGTCCCAATCTTTTTTCCTTCTATACTCTGTATATAGTACTGTTCTTTGCTGATGGTTTTTTGTATTTCAACTTTGAATGCTAATGAATTTTAATTTAATTTAAAGAATAAAAAAAGAAAAAACAAACATGAAGTCCATATTGGGCAGTGAGTGCATCAACTGATGATGTGTAGAAAGTGAACTCTTAAATAAAAAATTATCAAATCTGCTTGTGAAGCCTTTATTCCCCTAGCAGAGAGGATGGGCGGGCGCATGATACACTAACTGGATACAAGCAACAGAAAGACGATTGCGGGAAGGTAATGTTTGTCTTCTGAGGCTTGTGATCTGCTTAGAATCACATGATTGCATAGCCTAGCAAGTAATACCTGATGAAAGTGGTGGGTGAATTCTGATGAAAGTGGTGGGTGAATTCAAGGAACAGAAAAAGTTTTTAACACTGCTTGCCCCATCTGTGAACTATTCCTTGCTTGTGTGTCAGCACAATAATGTTCTGTGAAAGTCTGTACTGAACTCCATCTAGCTGCCTTAAAAATAGCCTACAGGGGCACATTTACGATGAAAGCCAATGTATATCCTGTACAGAATGTGCACTGGATGTGAAAAGTACTCATAGTCCTTAGTCCCCTTTCCTCCATTCTTGTGGGAAGCCGGCAACATGGGGACGGTACCAGAACCTTTGGCAGTGAAAAATTGATCTTCCCCTTTAAATTTAGTCCAGCGTGCAGGGGAATGCCCTCCCCGCCCCCGCTGCCCTGCCCTCCATCGCCTCACCTCAGTCCCCTTTTAGCACATTGGATGCTTTAATCCCTGGCTATACGGACTACTTTAGCCCTGGCATACAAGCGTGGGAATGTGGGTGGGATATATGGAGGAAAGGGGACTAAGGACTATGAGTACTCTAGCCACTACATGGAGTAACTTTAATAACTCATACGTCGGGTCCCCATTCCTCCATCCTTGTGGGCGAGTCCACTGAACAAGACCATATGGTGGAGCTGTGACAACCTGGCTCATATCTAGGATGACACAAAAACCACCTAGACGAACTCTGCATCTCACCTGGAGCTGGTATCTAGGGAATGGTGCTTACAGAATGCTGACAGAGCGGCCTAAGTAGGCGCCCTGCTGATGACTTCCCAGGAAGCATGCCTCTGAAACGCAACGGCCGTGGCCTTAGCTCTGACCACATGGTTATGAATCCCCTCAGGAACTGGTTTACCCATGACTGTGTACGCCTCTGAGATGGCCTGGACCATCCAATGGGTAATAGAAGCTTTGGAAGCTTAGGTGTGTATGGGAGGATTGGTACGAGAGACCCCCCCTCCCCTGCATCCTCTCCCCCGGTGAAGTCCATGGCTCATAAGGGTTCCCCCCCTGCCACCAGGGCCCAGGTGGTGGGTGGGCCACTGGCTAAAGACATTGACCAAACCTGCTGAATTTAGCTAGGCCCTGGAAACCATTTTGTGAAATAAAGATGGTTTGAGCCCTGTGCACCGCAGCGCGGCCCCACCCTCGGAGAGTTTCAATTATCCCTGTGGCCGCAGCTCTCTGGCAGATCCGCTGAGAGCCCGTTCCCACGAACAGATGGACATGAGCTAGTGTTAGATACCAACACTGTAACAGTTCACCTTCCGCAGTGTATCGCTGTTTCCAGCATGACCCGGCCAGCAGGGCCTGGGTGGAAAAGAACTGTAAAATGGTCCCCTGACAAAAGCAGAGTCCCCAAATACTAATGAGCAAACCACCTGTGATGAAACTTTCCTCTTCACGACCTCTCTGATTAAAAACCTGTAACCTCTATACAAATGGCAGAATGTGTGCTTATATGACATTAGGGATGAAGCATCCACATCCCTGTAGCTACGCGCAAATAATGAGTGTCCCTGGGGTTTTTGTGTTATGTGCTTCATCGCGAAGACTGCACCCCACGGTCCCGCGCCATAACTGAACTAATGCTGCTAGAGTGCAAAGGAAGACAAATGCAACCATATTGAGAGCTCATGTAAGGGGTGCATGAAAAGGCACCATATGTAGGTCCAAGCTCACTATATGTCACTGCCGTCAGCCTTGTTGACGGTTTTGTTCCTGCGTGCTTCACCAACCTTACTACTACCTCACTTACCGTACATGTACAGAAATGTAACAGAATGTTGTGGGTGTTAAATACTTAGCGTATAGATAACATGTGTTAAATGGCCATGTGAAAGGCACTAATAATGTCCAAACACAAGCTTTGAAAAGACTCAATGAGTATTGTTTATTATGTGAATGTTTATGTCTCTTCCACCTAAATCTGCAACACACGAGGAAAATACCTTTGTGAGCACATGCAAGGCCATTCCCCCTTCCTCCCAGTGAAGCTTGCCAGACGAAAAGGCAGAGGCCTGTGCTGCTCTGCTCCACCTCCCCCAATTCGGCTGGAGCCGCTTCAAACATTCACATTCCCCCGCAGCACCCAAGGCCACGGCCTGCCACCTGAATTATTCACAACCCAGCAGTAAAACCCGGCCTTAAAACACAGATCCAAAGGCGCCCTTTCTTAGGCTCCACGACCCACCGGCTCACCTTAGGTTAATGGCCCCTGTAAAATTAGGACACCCAATATTATGGCAACACCACAGGAACACATCCAGAATGACTTCTAACGAGACATGATAACACGGACCGCCTGTCCCATGCCCTGAGACCCAACCTCGCGACCTATGATACCCGGACAACAGGACGATGGTAACCATGTATTGATGTATCGCCAACAGACCCCACTTTAGGTGCATTCCTCCTGTGTTGCATTAACCTGTAGAATAACCTATTGGAAGATTTACCAGGGAAGATAATATTGCAATGTTGAATGACTGCGGTGTGCGTGGCCCTAGGGCAAAAAGCCAGGAAAGACATTCATCACTGACACTGGCCACGGCTGGCACAACAACACCGCCCGGATGAGCCCAGCTGACCTGCCATGCCCAGCCCATCCCACGAGGGTAACCAGTGACGTCCTCCAGCCATGGCAAACCACATTGCAGCACCACCTATAGCTAGTCGTCGCCACCCAATCCCCACAAACTTGTGCCCCCTATAGCATGTAGGTTCTTATGAAGCTTTTTGTAAATATATACGCCTGTCTTTGCTATTGTCAGACAGAGCGCCCTCGGAGTTTGCAGAGTTCTTTGCATGCCCTATTCTGATTGATAAACTCCTATTTAAGCTCACCCGCACTTTGTCTTGCCCTTATTCCCATCCTGGGAGAGTCCATTATTGTCTCTCATTGTGGGGAGGATCGTGCTATTTGGGGGACGCTTGCCTTCAGTGGTGACCCCGAAAGCGTGATTATTATTTTTCCGCTAACATATATATATATTCCCACCGTCCCCTTTGGCACGAAAATCTCCGGTCGAAAAGGGATACGCACGGTGCGCCGGCTCCGGAAGGCTGCCCGCCAACGGCGACCGGTACGCTCAGAAGTGCGCACTCAACAGAGAGAGGGTACAGGATCCCGGTTGAAAAATCCCCTTTGAGCACTGCTCGCCGGAGCCGGGGCTGACCGTTGAGCGTACGGCAACACTGCCTGGACGGACCCAGTTTCGGAGACTCTCGGTTCAAGACGGGCACGTGAGTATTGAGTGCGGGTGACCATAAAGGGAGAAGGGGAGGAAATATAGGACAGGGAACGAGGCTGGTTGAAAGGGGACACTTTGGGTCTACTAAGGACCACTCTAAACTTTCTTTGCTTTTTCTTTGCATATGGCCATTAGGATTAAGAGGTGAACAGAGATAAAGAGACGGGAACCTAGCTCCGCGAGGGGGTGGAAGGCGGTGCCGCATAGTGCTATCTTGACTAGTACTGCGAATATATGAAGAAGTGGAAAATGAGATAAAGGTGTCTGGTAAAGGAAGACACGGAGAATACATTAGTGACCGCTATTTTTTTTCTATTCTTCTCTCTGGGTTTACGGGAAATTAAACAGGGTTAGTACGAACAAAGATATAATCTAAGTAGAAAGATAAGTTTACATCAAAACTAGGAGACGAATACATATCAGAGAAAGACGGAAAGGGACAGCTGGCAAGGGAGGACAAACTCGGCTATGAATAGAGTGTTGCCTATGGGTGTGTAAGCATCGTATGTGTCAGAACATATTTGTTATAATGAGTGTGTAAAGGTGGTCAGCAATGCATAATTATGGTATGGTTATGTTAAGTGTGACCAGAAGAAATATCACAAAGAAGAGTGTAATGTGGTAAAGTGAGTTTTTATTTCTTTGATTTGTTGGGTAAAATTGTTGAAGTTATTGATGGTTTGCTCTTGTATGTGCCCCCTAAAGTGAATAGAGGCTGTGAGCAGGCATTCTCACACTGTACAGGTGGCGGGAAAACACGCAGGTCCCCACGCTCAGTAAGACATAAATACGTGAACTCATATGGTGATACATCTATACTAAGATATAGACATATATAGAGATACATCAATATCAAGCAACTACGAAGTATGGGGGCAGAAACACCCTTATCACATATTTGTAAGAGTCTACCTGGGTACGCAGAACGGATTAAGAAATATCATGACCAGTGGATCACAGAGTTGAAGGGAGAAGGATTACCCCAGATATGGCCCGAAGGAGGATCATTTGACAAGAGTGTCCTAGATATGGTAGCTACATGCATTTGTTTGAAATACAAGGGGAAGCAGCTACATAATAGGAGAGAAATATTAGGCCTATGGAGATTGTTTGAAGAAATACCCCCGCTGAAGAAAAGGGAATTAGACACTGATCTGCCCTCGACCACTGACAATCCATTACTGATACCAAAAGATGACAAGGGGTTGCCAGAAGGGGAGCCACTGATAGAGGTAACTAGGTTGTATCCAATATTAAATAAGCCAGTGCCCGCAGAAGGATACCCTGACCCAACATATGTACCCCCAACGACAACCACTCAAGGGCCAACAGCACCCCCACCATATGAGAGTCATAGAGAACGAGACCAGGTAAGTACACCAATGGTGAACATAGAGAAATTAACAGGAGACCTAGAGTCTAGGCTCTCTATAGCCAAAGACGAGCTCTCGAGAATAAAAAGCATATGTGAACGGACTGCAATCAATACTGCTAGATCAGAGCCTACATCAAGAGCGCAGAGTGAGAACAAAACAATTGAAGAAGGGTGGAAAAAAGGAGAGATATTGTTTAGGATACAAGAAGAACCGACACGCATAAATGAACTAGAGGGGAGAGAGGAGTGCACTGATGATGATGAGATAAGGGCTACAGGAGGCAGAGAGGAGCTACTGTGTGACATGGGAGAAGAGTTAGAAGAAAGTGAAAGGCTAAGTATGGCAATGGGAGGGGAAGCGAGGGGTTGAATGGCGCATGCTCAGGGAGAACCATGGACGAAGAGTGGACAGGACGATTAAGGAACAGGTTGGGGAAAATGGCACCATTAGGAAAAACAGGAATGAAAGTGAGTGCAGATACAACGACAAAGGGGAGGTTACAACTCCCACTAATACACAGGGGAGGAGGGAGGCCGAATTACATACCCTGGGCTCAGATGGATAAGGCCAATTTGTTAAAGTTATTGCCCCCGCTATCAGGAGGGGCAAGCAAGTGGATATATGCCTTCGAAAAACACACTGCCAGAGTACCTCTAGCAATAGGCGATGTGAAGAGTTTGCTAGTATCAGCATTAGGGGATCAAGCTGACAGAGTATGGGTAAAAGCTGGCTTCCCGGGAGTAACGTTAGACTGCGATCGCCATGATGGTGCCTCT
Source organism: Ambystoma mexicanum (assembly GCF_040938575.1). Lineage (NCBI taxonomy): Eukaryota > Metazoa > Chordata > Amphibia > Caudata > Ambystomatidae > Ambystoma > Ambystoma mexicanum. Next base: position 963,327,147 of record NC_090928.1, on the reverse strand, counting down.
TTTAACACAGTACGTGCCAGGGTGTGGGACGCCTTACGGGAGACATTTCCAGATACCCCAGATTTGCAGTCAGTAATGCAGTGTACAATGAATGACGGGGAAGATGCTATGGATTACATTTTTCGGGTCCAAGAGATGTGGAGAGCAGAAACGGGCACGCCCTGGTATCAATCAACATCATTATTCTACTTCATAATAAAGAGGGGGCTCCCAAAAGAGGTGCAAAAAGCACTTGACAAAATAGCAGGTATTGAAGCAAAAGGATGGCCCGAAATACAGAGCATAATAGTTCACCACTGTAAACGAATAAAAGAGAGGTAAAAGGAGATAGCGCAGAGAAGATTGGCAGACGAGACAAAACTAGTACAAACAAAGCTGGTGAAGGTCGCTGCAGCAGTAGCAGCGCTCCCACACAGCAGGGAGGGAGACGAGGAGGGGCTGGTAGCAATACAGGGGAGGATGGCAACGAGTTGGGCAGGAGCAGGGCAACGGCAGTAGAACAAGCAGGAGCAGAGTGGAGGTCCGCAGTGGCAAGGGTGGGCCCCTCGAGGGGGACGAGGTGGGTACAGGGGTCGAAGAGGGGGTGGACAAGGGTACTGGGGAATGGGAGGAAAAGGATGGCAAGGTCCCAGAGGTGCGCAAGAAAGTTGTTGGAACTGCGGGAGGTGGGGGCACTTTTCCAGAGAGTGCAGGAGTAGAACAAACAACGGGTTTCCAGAGGTAGAACACTATGGCCATCCTCACCCGGGGAGCCCATATGGTCTCCCAATGGGACAACAACAAAGGGACCCAGGGCAGGGGTACCCTGAGCAAAGGCAGGGACACCACTACAGAACACAGAATCACCCACAGAAAAACGACACTATGCACTATACCCCAGGCAACCCTTTCGCAACGACAGCAAATGGAGCCCCAGCACCAGCCCCCTATAGTGGTGTATCAGTAGTTTCAGGGAGTGTGTTCAACCAGGTGGGGGCAATGAGACATCCCGCATAGGACAGCCCACAGAGAACACTTGCGTGTCCTGTTCTATCTACAACCTACGATGCAGCAGAGGAACCATTGGTAGGGGCGCAGATAGGAGACAAGCAGTTCATATTCATGGTGGATTCGGGAGCGGAGAAATCATGTATTAGGGAGGTCCGGTTTCTGTTATCTAACCGGAAGTTAGAAACGCAGGGGTTCTCTGGGGCTGTAATTGAAGTTCCTTACACAGAAGCTTTGGATGTGACAGTGGGGGGTAAAACGGTAAAAACACCCTTACTGTACTATGAACAATCGCCAATAAACTTGCTCGGAAGGGACTTTCTTAGCAAACTTAACAGGACAATATCATTCACAGAAAGAGGAATAGTGTGTTCGACACCAGGAATATGCCCATTACGTGTAATGCTGGTAGTACAGGCTCAAACAACTGCTCAGGAAATACGTGGCCTGCCAGTGGACGAAAGAATGTTCATTGAAGGTTTAAAAACACTGGCCCAAGTAGTTCCTGAGCTAAAAAAGCTAGAGTGGAGAATACCTGCAGAATTCGTCTTCCGCCCAATAGTGCGCCCAGACATAGCACCAGGGTCAGTGGTATCCTTAGACTTGCATGCTGTACAGGTATCAGCGAAAAGGATTGCAGTGATTGGGATGGACATAGATGGATGTGAATGGCGCACTGTACTGTGCATCAACGCCAATATTGCCCTATGGGACTTGTCTGATGAGGATCTCTTTTCGGATGCGGAAAATGATGGTGAAATAATAATGGAAATAGCAATGCCCTGTGACATTTTGATTCAGGCTAGACAAATTCCCGTCCAGTTGATGGCGGTGGTGGGAACGCCACCGTCCTTTTTTGACGATGACATGCGACTGGTGCCAAACAATTTGTGGACAACAGTCCCCCTTGATGTAGGGTTGTTGCATGGAGTGACACCAGTGGTAATAAAGCTCAAACAAGGGGCATTTCTGCCCCGAGTGAAACAATATCCATTGTCCCGTGAAGCTGAGGAAGGGATAAAAGAGACAATAAATGCATTGCTAGCACAGGGGATAATTAGTGCCTTCAAACTCCCCATGTAACACGTGTATCTACCCGATCAAAAAAGCAAAGGATTTTGGAGGATGATCCAGGATTTACGCCCCCCTAAATGACGTCATACAGAAATAGTTCCCTTTGGTCCCGAACCCTGCTTCAATATTATGCAGCATCCCAAAAACGGCATCACATTTCACAGTGGTCGATTTGAAAAACGCATTCTTCTCCATCCCCTTGGCAGAAGAAAGCAGATACCTGACAGCATTCACATTAGGGGGAAAGAGATACGAACATTGCAGATTACCACAGGGATACTGTGAAAGCCCAAGTATATTCAACCGCATACTACACGAAGACCTGGGTAATTTATCAGTTGAAAGCACAATAATTCAGTACGTAGACGATTTGCTCATCTGCGCGCAGAGTGAAGAAACGTGCAGAAAAGACTCAGTAACACTCCTGACGCTGCTGGCAAATAAGGGGTACAAAGTGGACAAGGAAAAGCTACAATACTGTCAGAAAGAGGTACTGTACCTGGGGCAGCTGATCTCAAGAGACGGAAAAAGAATAATCCCTGACAGGGTAGAAGCAATAAGGTCAGTGAGAGAACCCACAACAGTGAAGGAGATGCAGAAATTCTTGGGAATGTGTAACTACTGTAGAGCATGGATATTAGATTATGCAGCCTACACCAGACCATTACTGCAAGCACTCAAGGAGGCCCAACAAGAGAACAGGAAAATAGAATGGTCAGAAGAGATGACGGACTCATTTAAGTCACTAAAAGAGTTGATTTCGAGTGCTCCAGTACTCGCCAATCCTGATTATGAGCGCGAATTTTACCTGTTCTCACATTGTAAGGGAACCCTCATGACAGCTGTACTGACACAAAAGACTTCCCTAGGACACAAACCATTGGCTTACTATAGTGGCACCTTGGATGCGGTGATGCAAGGACATTTCGCGTGCGAGCAATATCTCGCCGCCGCCGCGTTCGCCATTGAGAAAAGTGCCACAGTAGTAATGGGATGCCCTGTCACGTTGTTCGTGGAACACTCCTTATTTGCGATACTTGAGAGATCAAAAAGTACACCGACCACACAGAGTGCAACCGCCTATGATATAATACTGTCCCGCGCCAATATCCACGCGGTACGGTGCACGACAGTAAACCCGGCAACATTCATCACAGAACCATGCACACTAGAGGACATGCAAGAACACAATTGTGCAATTTACACAGGGGAAACAGGTGAGGACACGGTGGTGTGCGAGAATGCCCTGAGCGAGGGGGCGGTGTACTTTGTGGATGGGTCAGCGTCGATTGACATGGACACAGGAGAGAAACATGTGGGGTTGGCAGTGGTGAGGTTAGAAGAAGGCGAGTATGAGACACTAGCGCAGTATCGCCTACCATCACATTTCTCAGCACAAGCAGCAGAATTTATTGCCCTAATAGAAGCATTACATGCAGCTAAAGGTTGTGCAGTAACAATATACAGATTCAGCTTATATGACGACAACAGTACATGGAGGTCTAGCAAGATAGGGGTGGAGGGGGTTTCGATGAGCAGATGGGACCCCAGTGCAACATGCAGAACTACTGAAGGAATTGATTGAGGCCCTGAAAGATCCAACAGTGGTAGCAATAGTGAAGTGCCAAGCACATACGTCCAACACAGATGTCGTGTCTTTGGGGAACGCAGCAGCGGACGCTGCTGCCAAGGAAGCCTCGTACTTTGAAAAACATGAAACAGGTGAGTACATGTTACAGCACAAGACAAGTGAAGAGCTCCCACAAGGATACAATGCCATGCCCATATCACAAATACTAGAGCTGCAGGAAGGAGCAAGTGGTGATGAAAAGATGATGTGGGAAAAACGAGGGTGCAGCCAATCGGCAACAGACTTACTATGGCGACAAAATAATAATAGTAATGCCGGTCAAACCATTAGAGATAGCATTTCAGCAATTACACTTTCCAGCACACAACACTAAACAACACATTGCAGCAGAGATACAAGAAGACTGGTTCGTGCCCTGTCTCCAGGAGCACATATCAAGATTGACAATGGAGTGCACGACGTGCCAGATATTTAACTCTGGAATGACGTTACGTACACTCAGGGGAACAATTCCAAAACCAATAGGGCCCTTCAGAGAACTGCACATAGACTACGCGGATATGGGGGAAAGGTGTAATGGGGCACGCTACATGATTGTACATTTATGAGGTGGGTGGAAGCAGGCCCATGTGCACGACCTGACGCTAAAAGCGCTGCAAAGTTCCGAGTAAGGGAAGTGTTCCCGCGTTGGGGAATTTGCGACGTGATTCGCTCAGACAACGGCACTCACTTTGTGAACAAGCTCTTCAAAGAAGTGACGACATTATTGGGAATAAAACATAAATTGTGCTCGATTTATCATCCTCAAAGTAATGGCGTGGTAGAAAAGATGAACGGACTGTTAAAAGGAAGATTGTCCAAATTGTGTTTTTCCTTAAAGAAAAACTGGATCTACTGTCTGCCCCTTGCGCTGTTTGAGCTGAGGAATCAGCCAAGCAAGGACCACCATTTGTCCTACACGAAATCGTGACAGGGAGACGGATGCACACTGCACATTCCCCACTTCGCCAACAATCAGACGCACACAGAAGCGCTGCGATATTGGGAGATGAGTTCACAGAATACCTGAAGAATCTAACTAGGGCAGCGCGCGCAATCTCAAAGCAGCTCTCTCCACCATTCACAAGGGAAGAAGGAAACACAACAGGATCCCCTGTAGAACATGAAGTACAGGGACAATTAATGCCAGGAGAGTTCATTTATGTCAGGAGCTTTGTGCGCCGGTGGAATGCCCCACGGTTCCACGGACCATATGAAGTGGTATTTTGTACCCCTACAGCTGTAAAAGTTAAGGGGCTCAAATACTGGATACATTTAACAGATGTGCGAAAGGCATATAATAGTGTGCAGGGAGAGGTGGATGAGGAGGCACAGACAACAGCAAACAATTCTAATGAAAATGATGAGTGAACGTGAACACATGAGTGGAAGAAGTGTACCTGACAGATAAAATCGTTAACGAGAAACATTATATTACAGGTTATTGATAAAGATAAAAGATTGTAAAAAAAAAAAAACGGTTTATGTGTAAAAAATAATGTGAAGGATATGTATATTGTCTGCTCCCTTCTCTGTACATCCCAACCACCCTCCCCAGCAGCACCTATAGCTAGTCATCGCCACCCAATCCCCACGAACTTGTGCCCCCTATAGCATGTAGGTTCTTATGATGCTTTTTGTAAATATATACGCCTGTCTTTGCTATTGTCAGACAGAGCGCTCTCAGAGTTTGCAGAGTTATTTGCATGCCCTATTCTGATTGATAAACTCCCATTTAAGCTCACCCGCACTTTGTCCTGGCCTTATTCCTATCCTGGGAGAGTCCATTATTGTCTCTCATTGTGGGGAGGATCGTGCTATTTGGGGGACGCTCGCCTTCAGGTGCCATGGGACATGACCCCAAACGTGACGAACAATGTCTCAGACTTCCTGAAAGATTTTGTCCAGGAGAGGTAGAACTTGAAGACTCTCTTGAGGTTCAAAGAATGCAACACCCTTTTGGCATCCGAGTGCAGGTTCAGGTAGAACACCAGTAGGCAGATCTCCTCATTCAAATAGAATGGAATGACCACCTTGGATGGGTGCGCAAGATGACTTTGTTGCGCATGATGACAAATCCTGCAGCTCGCTGACCCTGCTTGCTGAAGTGAGCACCACCAGCAATACAGTCTTCTTTGTTACTAGACTAATGTCCACAGTGGCCATCGGCTCAAAAGGCTTGCACTGCAACGCCGCCAGAACCACAAAGGTCCCAGACCGGATGAGGCCTGTGTACCGGAGGAAAGAGCCTGGACAACTCCTAAAGGGTTGGCCGCTGAAAAAATGTGCTCCAGGGAATTCTTGCAGGCCCCAATGGCTGCCAGATAGGTGCAGCAGGGATCGACTTGGACGCCGGAACGAGCCAGATGTATAGGGAGCAGGTGAGGGGGTCAAGCCCCTTGTCGTGAGCCCATTGGCATAACCTTGTCAACTTATTCTTGTACTGATGCCTCCTGAATGATGTCCAAGTTATCCTCAGAGAACTGAGCATGGTGAAGTCTCAGCAGGTCAGGAACCACGCCTGGCTGGGTCCCGGTGCTCCACTGCACTGCCCTGCTGCGTCAGGAAGCCCCTGCTGGGGATCGGAAGATGGGCCGTTCCCTGGGAACACAACTGCAGCAGAACCAATAACCATGCCCTCAACGGCCATTGCAGGGCGATCAGGATGAGGCTGCAGCCCACTGACGTCCAGAACTTGCAGAGGTCCGCTGGAGCAATGGTGGAGAAGGAAACTCATAACACCAGCTGCCGTGCCAGCAGAGCTAGAACATGTCCCCCAGAGACCCCTGACCCCAGCCCGCCCAAAAGGCAAACCAGGGGCACATGGAATTCACAGGAGATGCAAATAGGTCCAGATCTGCCATCTCTGGAACAGGGTCAACAAGGAGTTGATGTGTACCTCGCACTAGTAGGTGTTAAACCCCAAGCGGCTGAAATGCTCGCTTACGCATTGCTGTCCCCTGGAAGATGAACCAAGAAAATCCAAATTCCTTTCATAAGGACTCATTCCCAGGTCGCCACTGCCTCCATGCACATGAGGTGGGAATGGGTGCCACCCTGCTTGTTCAGGAGTGGTCCTGACCAGAAACGCTGTGCCCTTGATGAAAGACAGGAAAACCTTGACCCACAGGCCTGATTTCGAGCAGATTACTATGCAGAATGGCCTCCGCTGGAGCATGCACCATGAATAGAGTAACCCTCAAGAGTCACCCCGCAGCCCCAAAGCAAGGAATCGGTCATCTCCACCAGAGACGGCTCCTGTTGGGTAAAGGGAACTCTCACTGCACATTACCATCCATCAGCCACCAGCAAAGATCTGGGAGGAGGAGCAGGGGGGTTGGGATCCTGTCTGACTGAGACTCCGTCTCCTGGTCCCAATTGGCCCTCAGGTGAAGCTGGAGGCACCTCATCTTGAGGCGGGCGTGCTGAACTGTGAGCACTCACGATGCCATCGGTCCCAGAAAGTGCTGGAACCACCATGAAAGCATGGGGTTTGAAGTCGGTCCTGCCCTGACACTGAAGGAAGGAGCGCTTCCCTGGCTTAGTCAGGATGGCCAAGGACTTGGCAGTCTGTGTAGAGGTCTTCTTTTTAGTCAACTCGTCATCAGTGGATGAATGAAAAAGATCTGAGCCCTCAAAAGGAAGGTCCAGTATGTTCTCTTGCACATCAGATGAAAATGCAGTGGTGTGCATCCACGCAGTCCATCTCGTCTCGACCCCCAGGGACATCACTCTGCTGGCGGTGTCGATATGGGAGACCGAAGACTCCATTAGGTCCTAAGCAACAGCCCAGGCGTCTGCCAGGCCGGACTTAAAAGAGGCCTGCCTCTCCAAAGGGAGATCAGGCAGGATCTCCCAAGCTCTCGCCACAGCTTCTGGTTCGCTGCGGCTAGGAGGGTGTCAGTATTAGCCTGCCGTAAATGTAGCCCCGAGATGACATAGCAGCGTTTACCAAAAGACTCATGGGCTTTGTCTTCTTTGGAACTGGAGGCAGTTCCTGCAGAGGAAGACGAGGACGATGGTTTATAATACAAAGAGGCCGCTGCCACCACTGTTGAGTGTCATGAAAGCCCTTCACAGATGCCGAGGGTTCATCGTCCTTGGCATTGTTGTTATCATTGCTTTTATTGTCCGCCCCCCTCTTTTTCCAGACAAAGGGGAGTGCAGGTCATGAGACGCCGGAGGGGTCCCCCCTGATCTGGACCCAAAGATAGCTGTGGATCCATTGGCTGCTGTGGGGGCAGTGGTGGTACAGGAGGAGGCAGAGGGGTTTCAAGCACAGGCAGAGCTTTAGCAGAGGAGGTACATGCAATGGAACCGGGAGTACCGAAGAAGTCCCGGAGGCGGGGGCCTTTGCAGCACGACCTGAGGGATCACTTCCTTGACTATGCCCTTAAAGAGCCCTGTAATTTGCGGGGAGCGTATAAGGACGAGGAAGTGCTTGAAAAAGCGATCCTTGCAAGCACCTGGATCCCAAAGGGCACGCTCCTTGATGGCGCTGGGCCTCCTTTCCTGATCAAAATGCCTAGGAGCCTGTGGCGTGTAGCCATAAGGCAGCGGGGGTAGATGTAGCCCTGCAGCAAACAGCCGCCTGTACCATAAGGGAAGGGGACTGAAACCTTCTTGCATGGTCCATGCCGTGGGCGAAGGACCGTGGAGGCCCGAATCCATATCCAAGAAGGCTGTCGGCATCGCAGGCTCAGCCACGTGCTTGCCCGCCATCTTGGGGCCTTGCGCCACATCCTGGGCAGGAGGACCCAAAGGCCCTGTGCAGGCTCAGACATGGAAGGACACTCCTTGGCCCTCGAACCTGAAACAGAAGCATCAACCTCAGAGATGGCTCTGGTAGGCTCAGAGCCTATGCCCTAATGGCCGGTAGTCTAATCGCCCTGTACCATGACCTTGGCGGAGACTCCAGTAGGCTAGGCACCCTCTGCTACAGAACTGGTAGTCGTGTTGGATCGTGCTACGGACTGACTCTTAAGAACACGACAATCCCTTGCCCACTGGGGCCAAAGAGGACGAACTTGATCGCCACTCCGTAGACCGCCAGGTAGAGCTGCTGAGCCCCTCCGCTTGGGAGCCGGTAGCCTTGCTGCCCTCTGGTCTGTCGACAGAGTGCCCGGTAGAGCTTCTGGGCCCCTCGGCTTGAGAGCGCGTCACCTTAACGGCCTCAGGTCTGCCAGAACCAGAAATCCAAGATATCCTTTCCATAGGAAACCCCAAAGGGACTACCTTGTCTTGACATGGGGTCCTGGAGACAAACTCTTCAAGATTACCTTGGGGAGAAGCATGGGAGATCTCCCAACAGCGTGAAAGACGATACTTCAATGCACAGTGACCGAGAGCGCAACAGGCTGCGCACGCGTCCCAACGGTGGTCGGGCCTGAGCGCGTGGGGGCCAAGGCCAGGAACGAGTGATCGTAGGATGCACGTCTCATGATTCCGCCTGCAGCTGACATGCACCAGAGGAGGCGAGGCACCGAAGGGAGGCGAAGAAGATTCAAAAAGACAAGAACGATGAGGAAGTGGAAAGTCACAAAAATCTCTGCGTCTAGCTGCCAGGTCCGACAGCGTCTGTGCGGAAACGGGGACTGAGGTGAGGTGCTGGACGCGGCAGGGCCTCGGGGGGGCGTCCCCACACTCGGGGACACACCCCTCACGCTCGGGACTCAATTTAAACAGGGAAGCTCAATTTTTTTGCTGCCTAAGGTTGTGGTACCATCCCCATGTTGGGGGACGCCCACAAGGATTGAGGAAAGGGGACGGGATGTATGAGTAGGAAGTGGTTTGCTTGAGAGGCATGTAACACTGTTGAAAACACCTTACAATTCATCTGGCGATAGTAACCTTTGAGACAGGGTCCTATTCTCTCCTGGCTGCCAGTGATACAGATAGCTTATCAGTCTTACTCAGTGGCTTTGTTTTGTTAAGGAGTTAAGGAAGTACATGACTGCCTTACGTACATCCAGCGTATGGAGAGCTCTTTCGCACAACTTTTGAGGGTTTTGTAAGAATGCTGGAAGTTCAATGGATTGGTTGATATGAAATTTGGATATGCATTTGATTAAAAAAAAACATGGGTGTGTCCTTAAGACCACCTTGTTCTTATGCACTGCTAAAAAGGGTTCAGCCAATGATAAAGCTTGAAGTTCGCTAATTCTCTGAATAGATGTGATGGCTACCAGGAAAGCCACTTTAGAAGTAAGATTTTTGAGGGATGATTTGTGCATTGGCTCTAAAGGCTATGAGCTTTCTTACTACAACATTTAGATCCAAACCTGGGGGCGGGTTAGCGACCAGTGGGTGCAATCATTTTACTCCTTCCATCAAGGCTTTGACAACTGGAATTCTCCACCAGGAAACTGTGTTTCTAGATGTTGTATAAGCTGACAATCCCACCAAATTAACCTTTAAAGAATGGAAGACTAGTCCTGGAACTAGCGTGCAGTAGGTAGGGAATAATTTGTGATAGTGAACAATCAATAGGACTGTTTTATTTTCTACGCCACACTACAAACCACTTCCATTTATTAAAATAACAGTGTATATGTTGGGGTGTGCCTCCTTTAAAGTTTCCATGGGTCCGTCCGGTAAATTGAGGTACCCAAAATCTATGACTTCAGGGGCCAAGATAGTAAATTGGTTGTATGAGGTTGAGGGTGCAGGACCTGTCCCTGCCCATGTGACAGCAGGTTGTGAGTCAGTGTCAATTTTATAGGTGCGCATATCGACATCTTGAGAAGGTGGGAGTACCATGTTTGCTGAGCCCACATTGGTACAATGAGTAGCATTGTTAGATGTTCCTGGTGCATTTTATACATCACTATGCCAATACCAGTGTGTGCAAAACGTTCACTAGATCATCCTAATCCCCTCTACTTGAGACCATTGTTCCGCTTCTATTTAATTAGAAATCTTGATTGACTATCAACTAAGACCCTTCGGATTAGTTAGATTTACTATCCCGCTGCTGCTCCCCTTCAACGGTCTGTCAGTGTTGTTAGATGTCCTTGTTCTTCATGTTCCATGTGTGTCCTGATGCCTTTTGGCGTGTTACAAACAATAAACAAAACAACCCTCCAGCGAGAGGATTCAAAACCTGTGATGTACTCGAGGCTCAGTGCTTTGTTTCCGCTTTTTTGCATTGGCGCAGGTACATGCCCCGAAACGGTAATTGAGTTCTTGTGCGGGTCATTATCTTTCTTGGCCTAGATAGATCTGACGCTGATCCCGTGTGTGTTTTAAACGTTTAGCCCTTTCGTCAGGGGTGCCGTCCAGAGCTAAGCCTGACGTCTGCTTTTCGGAGCTATAGTGTGACTTATGGGAATCAATGGATTCCCTAACAGTTGTCTACGCGGTTTCTCTTTTGAAACCTGGGCTGCCCTGTTGAGCCTCAATGGTTTCTGCGACTGCAGAAGGCTCAACGGATGCCTTAGCCTCCTTGGTGTAGGAAGCCTAAAGCTTTGACCGGCGATCCTTAAACATTTTTGTTTTAAGAAGCTAGAAACCTTGGCACAGCTCCTCCTGGTGATCCCGAGGAAGACAATTACATGCTCTATATTTACAGGAGGGACAACATTTAAATGTAGTGTTTTCCATTGTCGAAGGCGGAAGACAGGGAGACTATTTTAAATAGAGGAAACATATATAGAGACATTTTAAAACAGTAAAACTAGTGTAATGTGTTTTCCCACACTCTCCCTTCTGTAATGCCGGAGAAGGCCTGGAGACGTTGTCAACAGTCGATCACCGATGCTCTGAAATTGCAAGGCCTGCTCCAGACAATTAGGGTGGGCGAGTAGGCTCCGTCGGGAGATCTGCGGTGTCAATGGCGATTTATTCATATTACTAATTTTCAACATCTCAACCATAACAATAGTACGTTTAAGATCTCTGCGTAGAGTGAGCAACTCGATGGCCGAAAAAAACACTTTGAGAACCTCGATGCCCGAGATCATGGGTACGGTACACGTCACAACAGGGGTAGTATTACGAGAACCCCCGTTTTCCAACTTCAAGAAGAAATAATGTAATACTCTGCAACCACCACTAGATGTCAGCCTATGCAAAGCATGTGAATCTAAGCAGCTACACAAGTCTCAGATATATACATACACATTGATCAATTTGACTTTTTATATCATGAATTAGATGATGTGTGGAATTTACCAACTGCACTGTGCTATTGTACCTCGACTCAGTTCTGTGTGGACAAATTGATTCAATATCTTATATCCAAAGGATTTAGAGTATTTCATGGTTGCTTCTCGAAATCAACTATGTGTGTGGGCTAGGTGATATCTTGGATGAGATCATAGAGGAAGAGTGGAGTGAGGATACTGTTCAGTATGAGGCTCTTGTCTGGATGCTTACTACCTGGGTTCAGATATCCAAAGTAGATGTTGGTGCATGGTGAGCGGTCTTTGTTTGTAGCAAAGTTAGAACATGTGGTGTCCAAATTGTGATTGTGTGTTGGAGCGGTAAATCAGGTAGATGAATGTGGAGTGTGAGTGGGGTGAAGGGAACCAAGAGAGAGGGCGCCAAAGGATGTTTATGGTGGGTGTGTGGAGTTCTTGAGTGTTAAGTGTGTATTTGTACGTGATGGCAATGCCACCACCGGATGTGTGTGGTCGATCCCTGTGGTGAATAAGGCAGTGTTGGAGAAGCATATCAGGGATGATGGGTGCATGAAAGGGCTTGGCCATGTCTCTGTGAGGAACAGCCTGTCAGTGGTTTGTGTTGTGATGAGGACATGGATTTCATGAGTATTTACAGGTGCAAAGAGGCACTTGAGTATACAAGTGTACGTAAATAGTTGTCTCAGAGGAGTTTGATATGTGTGATGTTTGTGTTTGCATGCTGTTATTAGTGCCTTATTTATGGCAAAAAAGGGGCAAACAAGGGGCTAAGAAAGATATTCATTCCTACCCTTTTCTCTGTCCGCCCTTTGCTCAGGACGCCCATACATTTATTGCTCAAATTCCCAAGTTTACCAGAAAGTAGTTCAACAGGAAAGAGCAAACAGATACAAATGGAGAATAACAAGCCAGTCCTCTTTTCATCCTTTAAGAGTCAGAAGCAGGAGGCATCACAAGGTACACTAAAGGACCCATGGTGATCTCCCATCAATATTTTACAGGTTGCGACTCCAGATGTACCATTAAAAGTCCAGTGCACCACTATCTTACACCTAGGATCACACTTTGGGAGGCGCTTACATCTCGCCAGTAAGGCAGCACATTTGGTGACGCAAAATAACAACTGATAGGCTACAAAAATATGCAACAAATATATATGTATTGGAAATATTGGTGCCTCTGAAAATTAGCTGGAAAGAGAAATGATAAGACAAAGTGCTGAGGTTTTAATGTACCAACCACTGAGGACAAAGAGGTCACCTAACAATTGAGGAAGACACTGATCACGTTTGGAACTACATTTTTGGAGTGGTGGATGGATTAGAAAGTGCTTGTTAAGTCCTTAATGCCTTATATCTGGGGAACATATGTGTAGGTTAGGCAAAAAAGAAATCAAGGAGACGGACAATGTTTTTCAAAGACTCAAAAAGCATAGGTAAAATATATTGCAACAAAAGATGAAAATAATGAGTTTAAATGATAATGTGAACCACAAAGCAGAATTTTAATTAATGAGAAGAAGACAATAGTACTAGGAATTTTGGGGAAAACCTAGTTCTTTATTAGCTTACAGACTAAACGAGGTGGGAGCATTGTTTATTATTGTGGACAGTAGTGGAAAAATGGTAGTAGATTTGAAGGGAATACATATACTTTACACAACCTCGGCAAAAATTATTTAAAGGATAGTTCCGGGACTTTTTTTTTATTGTCCCTACGGTTCGGCCATGTGTTTTTAAGCATAACTCGGTAGATCGTAGAAAACTTTCCTATGGACCTTACCCGACTTTTCGTCCATTAACACACTCGAAATCAGCCGCCATTTTCTGATAATCCTATCATTTCCCCCCATCGCCCTGGCTCACCTGCTTTTGCGGCACTAAATCAAATCCCCCGCCCCTGAGCCTGACATCAGCAGACGCGTACCGCCCATTTCCCAACGCCAAAGCACGATTCGTGTCAACAATTGCTGCGCCTCAGCTAATGAAGTGTCACCAAGGAAATGGCAGGACGCCTCTTTCCTCAATAAGTATAAACACACCGTTTCACAACACACAGCAGCAGATTTTCGATGCCATTACTCTCTCTGTGTTACTTTGAGTATTCTGTGACTCGTTTCTGTGCTCTGGTCAGCTACCTTCGCCGCTTCTAGGCCTTGTGAACACCTCTACCATCTCTGTAAATGTTTTTACTTTCTTTACCACACAATGGCTACAATAATGCCGTATATGTACGAGCCCGAGTACACCGAGCAAGAACTACTGGAAAGGCAAGCACGCGAAAACGATGGGGATTCGGACAGCAGTTGGGAGGACCAGTCAACGGATGAAGAGCCTGGACCATGTCGCATGGACGGCGTCTCCACCTGGTGCACGTGCAATCGGTGCGAGCTAATGCCAACTGAGGAGAACTGCTGCTGCCGTGAAAATTCCGGGTGCTTGGCCTACATTTCGGAAGGCGAGCCAAGTCCGCAATGCATCACCGAGCTGCCAGAGTTCAGGGAAGCCTGCCTCTCACGGACCGTGTTGAGGATGATGATGGTGCTTATGCACGAACTTCGCGGCACTATTCGTCCGCGTAATCCGAGTAACGAGTAAGTATACTCTGGTTTTGATGTCAGTGATGCCACTACTATGTCATGGTCGTCTCCCACATATAAAATTACATCTACATATCATTCGAATGCATGTAAATTGGTTCCATATTGTGCATTTTCTAGATAGAATTTTTTTCAAAGCAGAATGACATTTTTTACCTGAATCGACAGTGATAAGAAAGTTTTGTCATTTTAATACAGTTTACATCTTTCATTTTCACAGGTGGTACAGGCTGGTGGCCTATCGTTGCTTCACTTGGTGGCTTCACGGGAGGCTCGGACACCGCGTTCGGAGAGTAATACCTGCCTGTGCGGTACTTGCCATTAGACAACATTTCCCCAGCGACAGTGGACAATACCGCGGATTTTCCCTGGATGTGCTGCAACCGGAACTTTACAATGTGTAATGTTTATTATTTATGTTCAATTGAAATTAAGATCTAAAATAAAACCCAACATATATTTTAACAATGGTTGTTTTGATTTTTTAAATGAATCTAGTGTGTCTCCATTGAATAGTCTTCCTGTGCCTTGTCTTGTCACACCACATGTCTCCGGCCAGCATCCTCCCTCACGCTGGCCGCCCACCTTCAATCCACATAACCGTTGAACCCATATGCAGCAGACATACATATGTTATTTTGCGGGTTGGCATCAAGCCTCCCGGCCTTACCTCTTCCCCCAAAAATACTTACCACACCACTTTGTTCAAGCGTTGGCAATAAAAGGAAGGCCGTTGGATTTTATTGATACAAAACATGGTTATAGGTAAATAATCAATATGGTTGATCATAATAAATCATCCTTTTGGGCACCGGGTACAGAGATGACCCCCTCTGGCCCGTGCCGCCTTGCCACCACAGGCCAGCCTGCTGCTGACTAACTGCCTAGGCATCCAGGGTCTCCAGGGTGAACTGCACCCATATATTCTCCTGGGAGGGTGAGGTATTTATAAACTCACCCCCCTGCCTTCCATGTACTAGATCCTGCAGCCTGCCTCTTACATGCAGTTAGATGGCCTCTCCTTGGTGAGGCCCTGCGGCAAACGAGTCTTGTCTGCACGACCACCGCCCTAATCCACCCCCCCCCGCCCTATCAAAGGCAGTTCGCACCAGGGTACTTGTGCTGCCAAGTGGAGCTGTCAGGGAGCGATAAAGGCCAAGAGGTGCCAAGGACCATGTACACTTCAAAGTGGTCTATAGAGCATGGGTTGTTGTTCCCATGTCTACCTCCAGACCCCGTGTCTCCTGCCAAGCATCCCCCCTCACGCTGGACGGCCCCCTGCAATCCACATAAGTGTGTCTCCATTCACGAGTCTTCCTGTGTCTTGTCTGCACGACCACCGCCCCAATCCACCCCCCGCCCTATCAAAGGCAGTTCGCACCGGGGTACTTGTGCTGCCAAGTGGAGCTGTCAGGGAGCGATAAAGGCCAAGAGGTGCCAAAGACCATGTACACTTCAAAGTGGTCTATAGAGCATGGGTTGTTGTTCCCATGTCTACCTCCAGACCCCGTGTCTCCTGCCAAGCATCCCCCCTCACGCTGGGCGGCCCCCTGCAAACCGCATAATGCCACAACATACACACGTCATTCATTCACAAACACACCCCTGTTTCGAATTATTTATAACCCACTTCATATTTCTAATGTGAACTTCTTTGCGCTTTGCTAGCCAACCCGTGAAGGTGCTGGTTATCTGCTCTTCGTCTCTGTGAACTTCCGTGACCACTTCGAGGAAACTCGTCAGTTTGCAACCTGTGAACTGCTCCCTGTTCTACGACAAGAAACTACTCTGATCCCTGCATCTAACTGTTTGTTCGTCAAGGTAAGGCCATGTACCATAATCATTTTGCGTCCAATTTCTTTTCGTTCAAGACAGTACATGCAAGTAACTAGTCGCATGTTCTGAGTTTAGTCAAATTATTTTTCTATTTTTTTAAAGTTATTCAAATACTTATCCGCATGTGAATAACGTGTATAGTTCCAAGAACCAAAACGAACCTTGCATTGAACCTTTTATGTGTCATTTAATTTTTTAACACATTGGTATTCATAGAGAATTGTTGATCTTTACTTTTCAGAACTTTCCACAATGCCTGCCTGTTCCATTGGCGGTTGCCCTTCGAAGACCGATAATAAATCTGAAGGTACTATAATGCATGTTTTCCCTAAGACAATAGATCAGATAAGAGAATGGGTCCGATATTGCGGATATCCACCGTCTGAGCTTGAAAGTAGAGTCCTAGAAGTCTTTGCGGACAAGAGGGGTGATCGATACCGCATCTGCAGCAGGCACTTTACCTCTGACATGTACTCCACATCATTGCTAATAAAGAAGAACACACCGCGAGCGAGGCGAAAATTGCTCTCAACCGCTATTCCCACTCTATTCGTCCACATCCCTCCACTGGTGAGTCAAGTTTACGTATTTATCTCTCGGCCTTGCGGTAGTGTGTAGCATTAGCTAACAATAATTTCCCCATTTATGTATCCACTCAATATGAAGGCGGAAGATTCTCCATCCGTGTCGTTATTGCAGTCATCAGCCACTTCAAGCGCCTATCGGGTAATCTTACTTGGCTATTCTGCCACTGACTTGTTTTAGGCATTTAAATCAATAGTTTTAATTTATCGTGTAATTATTTTACCTAATGGTACACCCTTGTACTCGTCCTCTAGTCTTTGTTTTCAGTTATAATTATTGTTATCCAAAATAATGCAAGTACTGTCTTTCAGGGAGATGCTGAGGAGTCCAACGTATTGACGACTACTGTTGATGTCACTCAGATGCTCGAGGTACGTTTCCGGACAGTTCCATCGATGGAGATCATCAGATCTTGCATTCTTGTAGCGTGATTGTTACACACAATGTTTCTTTCGTTTTTAGCCATTGATATGTCCTTCTGTCGTCGCCCTCCTATGTGTCTTCTTTTTTCAATATTGTGTTCATTACTAATGAAAGTCCTATGTTTCAGGGAGTCGATGGAGCATTAGTCCAAGAAGAAGGGGGAGCATGCAGTTACGGGTCGGCGCAACAGCTTGCAGAAGTGTGCACCGCAGTTACATCGTCCCTTGATGTTCTTATGCATTTCGAGGTATGGATACTGACAGTTCGATCAAGCGAAATCATATGACGTGATTACATCCGCTATACTTCCTTCTTTATTAACGCAAGTACTATGTTTCAGGGAGATGACGGAGCTTCTTCTACAAGAACATCACCCCTAGTAGTTGATGCAGATCTCTGGGTGGTGACACTTCCAACGATCGAGCAAATCGAATCATATTTAGATATCCATTATTTATTTTAGACAACTGATCATTTGTGCAGGTCTATTTAGATGAGCCGTTGACGCCTGCACAAAGTTTATGTTCTTTTTAACAAAATAGAAAACCATACTAATGCAATTACTGTGTTTCAGGGAGTTACTGAAGCATCATCTTCAA
The DNA here is from genome assembly GCF_040938575.1 of Ambystoma mexicanum. Taxonomy (NCBI): domain Eukaryota; kingdom Metazoa; phylum Chordata; class Amphibia; order Caudata; family Ambystomatidae; genus Ambystoma; species Ambystoma mexicanum. The sequence continues at coordinate 963,309,273 of NC_090928.1, read as the reverse complement.
TAATATCATCAATGGAAGTCTATGAGGAGCCCGAGGTATGGACCTTGACAGTTCCATCTAACTAGATCAACTATGCGTGAATAATTGTCGTTTGAATGTTCTACACAAAGTGTTCATTCGTGTTTTGCTATTGAGATGTACGTGGGTATTGGTCCCCGAGTACATTTTGTGTTTTCAATATTATTATACATACTAATGAAAGTTCTATGTTTCAGGGAGTCGATGGAGCGTCAGTGCGTGATGGATGTGCTTATCATGAAAATATAGTCGTTGCAGCGCAAGAGGAAGTGGAGACATGCACACACGAGTCGGAGCAACAGCGTCCTGATGTTGAAGTTCGAGGCAAGAAAGTTTCAAAGAAAAGAAAGCAAAAGAAGGTTAGTGTCCTGGTCACTATATTATGTTGTTTTTCACTGTTAATAGTTCAATACTGTAAGTTGTGTTTAAACTGAACATCCCTTTTCCAATCTGTCCTCTAGTTGCGAGTGGGTGTACGAACTAGATCTACACAGACAGTGAAGCGAACAAGAGATGTTGCTTGTCAAACCTTTAGGCAGGGACTTGAGACTGGAGATGCATCGTGCCAATGGGAAGAATATGAAGTGATTGACATCGGAGCTATACCACCACCAGCCATTGATAGTGAATGTCCTCCTGGTAGTTCGGATGCAGTCGGAGATCAATTCACAGAATCCACACCCGCAAAAACTAAGACCGCGAGAAAGTTGAAGAAATTGTTTTATTCACCCATCGCCGGAGAAGGAACAGATGTTGCAATGGAAGAGAATGAAGTGGACGACAATGAAACACCATCAATATCACTGAACATAGCGGAAGACGATATCAGAGATTCTACCTTTCATGTGAGTGACATGTCCTCAACGTTACAGGCCGAACCAGCTGGGATGCAGAGTGACAGTATAAGGAAAGAGGCCAAATTCATAGTATTCGATAGTTGTTTGATTGATATTATTATTCGGATGAAATGTGGGCATTCGGTTGGTGGGGAAGTATGTGGGGAGCCATTGATTAATGTGACTCGTGCAATTCGAGGCACTAACCTTAAAATACATGCCACCTGTACAAAATATCATCCTTTCTCATGGTCTGCACAACCCATGCTGGGGCAACTGCCAGCAGGCAATCTACTTTGTGCAGCGGCTGCACTTTTTAGTGGTTCAAGTTTTAAAAAGTTAGAGTCTTTCTTTCAGTTTGTGGGAATCCATTTCATTGCGAAAACTCAGTTCTACAAATACCAAACCGATTATCTATTTCCAGCCATTAGCGAAGCTTGGAGAATGGAAAAAATGTCTATTGATAGTACATTCGCGGGCAAACGGTTCAGCCTAGCCGGTGATGGACAGTGCGACAGCCCAGGATTTTCAGCCAAGTACTGCACCTACCACTTTCAGGACAAGGAAAGTAAGAAAATTGTGAGTTCGGTGGTCGTGCAGGTGTCACAAAGTACATCCTCAGTGGCCATGGAGAAAGTTGGCTTTGTAGCATCATTGCAAGAACTACAATCGCGGGGAATGGTGATCGACCTGATAGCCACGGACAGACATGTTTCAATTGCCAAGACAATGAGAGAAGAGTACAAAAATATAAATTACCAATTTGACGTTTGGCATCTTGCAAAAACAATGAATAAAAAAATGTCGGCTGCTGGTAAAAAAAAATATGCAAGGTATTTCACAGTGGTCCAAGTCAATCAGCAACCATCTTTGGTGGAGCTCAAAAACATGTGGAGGGTCGTTGGAAATTCTACTGGAAAAATGGCGGTCAATAATGCTACACTGTAGCAACGTTCACTGCTGGACCACAAACCAACATTTCCACAATTGTGAACATGGCCATTTGTCCACAGAGGAGGCACGGAAGAAGAAGTGGTTGATTCCTTCATCACCCACTCACAAAGCCATTGAAAAGATTGTATTTGATAAAACTATAACAAGAGATTTGAGGGGACTCACGGAATTCTGCCACACAGGAGATTTGGAGGTGTTCCACAATATGTGCCTAAAGTACAGGCCAAAACGATTGCATTTCGGCATGGAGGGCATGATAAATCGGACTCTTCTAGCGGTCTTGGCACATAACAATAATGTTGGCCGTCAACAAAGTAGGACGACCGGAACTTTAGGGACGCTTCGCTACAATAAGGCCTTCACTAAAAGAAGTAAACAATGGGTGATCAAACCAGTGTTTGAGGATATGCAATATGAGTTTATTGAGAGACTTATTGTTGACATCCTAGATAGGCACATAAATGGAGTTGTGAACGAACCTGTGCAGGGGACAACTGCATTGCCACCCAACATTGCCTCTGTTCCATGTCCACCTAAAGCAGAGCTCATTGAGAAATACACATCACGGTTTAAATGATTGTAATTTGATTGTCTGTTCTCTCGAGTCTCCTCATGTTGCGGGCCCATTGAATATGTGTATCTATGTAATGCGTAAATAAAAGTGATTGCTCAGTGTACATGCAATGTGTCTCTCCACCCTTGCCCCTCCCTTCACCGTGCAGTAGTACGAACCACCCGGGTGTCACCTGTGACTTTGCTCTCGAGTCTCCTCATGTCGCAGGCCCATTGAATATGTGTAGCTATGTATTGTGTATATAAAAGTGATTTCTCAGTGTACATGCAATGTGTCTATCCAACCTTGTTCATTTGCGCATTAAATTAAACCAAACAGTATATATAAATCATTTTTAAAAAAATATAGAATGTCTCCGTATTTATGGTTCTCTGGGGCTGCAAAGCACGCAGACAAAATGCAAAGATGGAGTGTAAATTTCAAGTCCTGTGAGATGGCCTTACACTGAATGTAGCTAACTAGGAATGTGTGCTCGTTCAAAGTGAAGGTCAGCTGCTTTGATTTTTTGCTCAGGTGCCGGAATTGCCCACGACTCAGTATAAGGTTCTATTGTTATTTGACCTTGACTGGCCGGGACCATCCCGAAAGATTTCTTTTTGGGGGTGTGGTGCAATAACGTAAGAAATGATAATGAATAAAATTTCAGAAACGATAGCCATTTAATGTTCGTTCATTAGAAGAAATAACGTCGGCATAGAAGGAGTGGTATTTCGGGGCTGCCCTACGCACAGACACAATGGAAAATGCAAATATAATGTAAGTAACTCTTTAGATGAGTTTATACCGCAATTTAATTACTATAGAGGAGCTTTAAAGACGGGTTAAGTTGTACTTGTTCGTTCTATGTGGAATATTGTTTTGTACCGCGCACTATCTTGAGGAGAACCATCTCCTTTTACGGAAGCACCTCAAAATCTTCCTCTTTGCTTCTGCTTTCTCTCTCCCTCTCCCCTGCTACAACTGGTCCACTGTCTGCGACCTCGGTCCTGGGCCCTTCCACTCTCCACCTGCACTGCCTCCCTGTCAACCCCTGCACTGGGGGACTGTCTCAGTATCCTACAGCCCCCCCTTCCCAGCACTTGTTCTGCACTTACCTTGCACTCGCCACCAGCTGGCCCTATGTATTTATTATTTTATGCTACTTACCTTGTACTCCACTTCCCCCCTCTCCTTCCCCTTGCACTTTTACCTTCCCCCTACCCCTGCACTTGCGCGATCTGAATGACACCTGGCCTAGTAGGATCGTTGTCTGTCTTCTCCTTGTTCCCCCCCCCTGCCTCGCCACGCCTTGAAACACTTGTGTATAGGCGCGTTGCAAATGCCATATTATATCATATCAGTGACAAAGTGGTCCACTGGCGCTCAGGCGGCTCTGAAAAAGGCGGAGGAGAGGGGGTGGGTTACTGGAAATGACGTATAATACCCAGTTGCACTGTCCTAGCTATGAAATAATTTCCCGACCTAATATATAAAATGAATAATTTTAATAAAGATCTGATGGGAAGACTAATTTCATTTTTTATGTTTTTCAAACAGGTACATCCTTCATTATTGTATGTGTCACGAGTACCAGACACCGGCGGATGGCTTTTTCAACCGCCAGTTGCTTCTCCGCGTGAACAACGTTACCACCCTGACCATTTTATGGGACGATCGCCAAGTACAAGTATGCCCTTACGCGGTACTAACGGCTAGATGCAACATACAGACCGTTGTGGTGGCCTAGTGCCTCGTTGTTGGAACAGCCATGCGATTATCAGTGCGACCGAAGAGCTTATTTTATCGTAAACCAACACCCTGTGTACTGCACACGAACATCGCTTGCCTCAAGACGAACTATTTTGGATCGAGAGCAAAGAAAAATGCAAATCGCTGAATATTCTCTAAACATTTGATGTCCAATAAATGTACTTTGCCAAATGTACAATCTTGCCGTTTGCTTTTAAACCACAGTTTCATATTCCGAATTGTGGCGCTGTATTGTGAGATGATCTAAGACCCTGTGTACAGCAAAGGAACATCGCGTGCCTCAAAACGAACTTTTTGGAACGTGAGCAAATAAAATGAAAATCACTGAATATTCTCAAAACATTTGATGTCAAATAAATGTACTTTACCAAATTTACAATCTTGCGGTTTGATTTAAAAGTACAGTTTCATATTCCCAATTGTGGCGCGCTGTGTTGTGTGAGCTGATCTGTGTTGATTTCCGGGTTCTGTGTGGAGTCGCGTAGAAGACGCCTGGGCGCGTTTGCCTACGCAGCTCAGTCACGTCACGGGTAGAGGCGGGAATATGAATGTTTTGATAAAGTCTGTTTCAGGGGCGGGGGATTTGATTTAGTGCCGCAAAAGCAGGTGAGCCAGGTCGATGGGGGGAAATGATAGGATTATCAGAAAATGGCGGCTGATTTCGAGTGCGTTAATGGACGAAAAGTCGGGTAAGGTCCATAGGAAAGTTTTCTACGATCTACCGAGTTATGCTTAAAAACACATGGCCGAACCGTAGGGACAATAAAAAAAAAGTCCCGGAACTATCCTTTAAGAATAAGTATGAATCCTTTAACATAGAGAGGATTAGGGACTTTAACATATCACTTTGTTACCGCTTATATACTAAAATGTGGAAATATTTTCCATATCCATACCCATCTAACAGGAAAAGATCAGTAAATTCCTTGTTGTAGAATCGTTTTCCAGGAAAAGTTTAATACAAGACTCAAAAGATAAATTGGCAAGGCTAATATATAAAATCTATAGTAACAGTCAAAACAGAAGTAGTACCCATGAACCTAGCACTTGTGGGTGGGAACAGACACAAATGGATATTTCTCCTTTCTAAAGGATGCAGTGAACCAACACATGGTTGTAGACCCTCCTGAGTGGAAGAAATTCCATAGAACAGGGTATTTGACCCTTGTTCATTCTCAGTAGAAGGGTTCCCACACTCCTATTAAACTAACCCTTACCAAACCTATCCCACAGCCGGGACAACACAAATGATAATGAGGAAACTATAGACCAATTTCACAGCTAAATTTAGCCTTAAAAGATATTGGGCCTCATTACGACCCTGCCGGTCCAGAAAGAACGGTGGCGGTTCTTTCAAGACCGGCTGATTAAGAGTCCTGCAGGCGGGAGGTGTCACTCCCGCCAGGTCTGACCTGGCGGGATTTACACCACCCGCCTGCAGGCGGACATGGAAACACCGGCTCCGTCATAGACGGAACCAGTGTTTCCATTGTCCCCATCCCCATGGAGTCCTATAGGACTCCATGGGAATGGGGATTTGCAGAATTCTGCCTCCGGAATTCCCGGGTCACCAGGGTCGTAATGCCCTGGTGATTCCGGGAACCACAGAGGCGGAATGGTAATACGGGTCCGGCGGTAACCTGCCGGTTTTCCCGGCACGGTTACCGCCGGACTCGTAATGAGGCCCACTGACTAGGATTTTAGCTAAACGGGCTCATGGATATAGTTTCGAAGCTAGACTTATAAAAAGGCTTTTGATCAGATAATTTGGGACTTCTTATACTTCAGGTTTATGAACACCCTTCTTTTTGTGTTGATCTTGTTGGCTCTTTCTGTAAAAAAATCCAATGCTCGGGTCAGTGTCGAATGATCAACAGAAGACACATTTTAGAAATGAAGTTCAGCACTTTCATTCTTAAAACATCACTATGTGATTGGTGGAATGCCTGTGTGGGTACAGGGTCTTCCTGGAACACAGAAACAGAATATCTCCCCTCCCAGACTACTAAAAAATACAATGCTTAGGATAGGTTAAATGATTCAGTGTTGGGATGAATGGTGAACTAGCTTCCTGTTCCATCTGCCAACCTGAGAAGTTATAGCTCCTAGTGTGCCCTTCAGCTTCAACATACTAAGGAGTAAGGGATTCGGTTCCCTTCAGGTGCATCTCTGAGGAAGACTACTTCAGAGTTGGGTTTAAGGGGAATTCGTTTTACCACCCATCCCGTTCAAGAAATAGTGTGATTTCTATAGCCCGCTGTTCCACTCACCCTGGTATTGGTGGGTATGTGTTTAGACAATTTGTTTTGCTCATCGAGTAATACGTGTAACCGAGAGTCCCCCCACCAAAGAAACAGCCAAAATCCTCCATCCCAAACTTCAGAGAACATGGACGTATCGTTTAAACACTCCTAAACATAAGGCAATCTTACAGAAACCTGATGTTATTCAACAATATAACTCTACCATTGATCCGCAACTCAAACTTGATTAATGATCAAGAGGTTTCTAGTCGCTAGCTCTAATATTATGGAGCAGCCTCTCTTGTCTTACATGAGTGAATTAAGTATTACAGCGCTATGGGACGTATCAGTCATGTTACATGAGAGATGGTTTCTCGTCTCCCCAGTCGGGGTCTGTTCAATCTCTGCTGATCCGGTTTCATACCAATGTTTACTATGAACTGCATTGCCACCTGGGAATCTGAGAATAAAGATGCACAACCCAGATACATAATTTTCAGCTTTGACAGAAACAGTATTGTACACTTGTATCCATATGCCTGTCGTTCTTTTCTGACTGCCATAAAATGTCCTGGCCGCTTGAATTGCTGGACTGAAATTCAGGAAGTAGAAAGGCTTAGCGCATTCAAATTGGCGCTCCCCCTGCTCCCCTTGGGCCCTACTTCTTGATCCCTGTACTTTAGACATTTGATCAGGATAAGGAGCGGGTAAGCTCCCGACAGTAGTCTAGGTCAGAGGATATGAATGAGCTCTCTCAATCACATATTTCTTGTAAAATTGAAGGTCCACCAAAACCTGAACCAGCAGATTTTCCATGAAGATCTTAAAGGAAGACACAAGCTATAAATGTTGAAGTAGCTCAAGAACCCTAAGCTTACTCCCCCTTGAGCAAACCTCCAAATACAGTCTTTGCTACGACTTATCTTAATTTCCATTGAGCTGGTGTAGAGTTTTACGAGTCTGGATTCACCCATCTTTAAGATTGTAAGTGTGGGCCATCCCTTCACCAACCCTACCAGTAGACCTTTGAGCATCAAGTCAACCTTATCAGAGACTACATCTAGCCCAGTCATAACAGTCGTGAAATGAGCCGTGAGATCCTTGATTATGTTGTTTTTCGCTTTATCCTCAGATCTGAGAAACGTATCCCCCCCCCTTCTTTATTGCTAGCCACCATGATTGGCAAAGTGGCTGGTGGGGGCACATTCTTGGGCAAAAAGCATAACTTCTGTTTGGGCTGTTGTTTGGGCTAATCTCTAAGAGAGAGTCATTGTTGAACTGGGCCTGTCCTGCCAGCCCGACCTGTTATGCTGTAACATGATGCCAAAAATTGATTTATCAGGTGTCCCATCCTTCGTGTAGCAGCAGCAACTAGCATGCCTATTCTTGTCCAATATTGCCACCGGACTGGGTCACCTAAGATGCCCTACAATCTGAGTGTTCTTGGTGTGCACTGAATGATCACCAGTTCAATGGCTACTTTTTCCTTGCTGTGCGCAGTGTGTTCTGGCAAGGCACATAGCTGAGTGGTGCTACGCTTTGGAGTCTGTTGTCACTGTCATCTGAACCTCCTGAAGGCAGGACGTAAAGATCTCATCTACAACAAAGCATGCAGTGTGCGCAGTGTGTTCTGGTGGGCCTGGCTACATTGGCTATACTTTGACCAACATGTCCACCCGTAATTCCACCCTACATCTCTGCTATCTGCCAGATATCAAAAGGTATTGTGTCCCTCCTCATATTTGTTCAAACACCCATTTCATTCTTGTTATCATTTCACGCTGTCAAATTTGCGCCTTGAAACACTTGTGTATAGGTGCGTTATAAATGCCATATCGTATCATATCAAGGCGTAGCAGCTGGCGGCCGCTCAGATGGCGGTCTCTGGTCTTTCCCCCCCATCCCCTTCCCTGGCTCACTTCAGTTCTGCTCGGAGCTCCCGACAAGCCAAGTAATTCTGCCTAACCTGCCTGAGCGGGTCAACGGGCGTAACAGCGTTTGAATTCTTATCTCTGAGGGAGCAAATGTATACTGACTAGATTCTCTCATTTTTCCTGTGAATTCGATAGAACTGCCCGCACAGGCCTCAGAAGTCAGGGGGTATAACGTCTCCCAAGACAGACATAACTATTGGTCAGCCTGTTGAAAACTCCAAAAAAGAGCCAGCTATTAAGCCTCGAAAGAGCAGATTCACCAATTGCATATCTTATCAGAAAGATGTAATAGTCACTGAATTACTAACCAACCTGGGCCAGGAGCCCAGCAGGCTGCCCAGCCGACTCAAGATTCAGTAAAGAGGGTGAATAAGCCAGTGGAGGATAGGCCTCTGCCCCCAATGTGCCATCAGCCAAAGACCAACGAATGCTCACCAAAAGTGGGGCAAAATATTATTGACAACTTTAAAAAGTCGGTTTCAAGTATGGAAGATCTATTGCTAGACCTAAAGCAACCGCATTAGTAGACCACTCTCATGTGAACGATCTCACTATGATAGACTTTGCTGAATCCTTGGTATTTGAACCGGCCCCTGAACTTCCTCTAGCATTCTTGCAACAATCCTGTGATGCATCGGCCATGGGCTCACTGACTAAACTTATAGACCTGCAGTGAAAAAGCCAGAGGGGCAGCACTCTGTTTATTTTTATTTTATTTATTTCAAACCCGCCAAAACCTGTAAGCATCAGGGCGCGGATAAAAGATGAATCAAGCAACAACCAACTATAAGATAAGAGATTTTCACAGGAAGGTCAGATCTATAAGAACAAACATAGGGCCTCATTACGAGTCAGCCAGTCCGGAAAGAACGTTGGTGGTAAATCCGCCACCACCGTTCTTTCCGGACCGGCTGATTAAGAGTCCTGCAGGTGGGAGGTGTCACTCCTGCCAGGTCTGACCTGGCGGGTTTAACACCACCCGCCTGCAGGCGGACATGGAAACACCAGCACTATTACAGCATGGTGCCGGTGTTTCCACTTCCCCATTCCCATGGAGTCCTATGGAACTCCATGGGAATGGGGATTAACAGAATATCGCCCCCGGAATTACCGGCTCACCGGGGTTGTAATGCCCCAGTGATTCCAGAAATCAAGGGGGTGGAATGGTAATACGAGTCCGACAGTAACCTGCCGGAATTTCCGGCACGGTTACCACCGGACTCGTAATGAGGCCCATAGTCTTTAATGCTTTTTTTAATGCCGGTAAGCTCCTTGCACAGCTTATATAGGCTGCTTATTCCATGCTATGGCCGCTTTTACAGGGTATGACATTTCTTTGCCCTTAACTCGTCGGGATCTAGGACAAATCAAACGCATGGAATCTTTCGATCTGGTTTCTCTAATTGAGCTTTGAACCATGATACGAGTTTACAGATATTCAGGGGCGTCACCAAATAAGCATTTATGAGTCATAGTGTTAATTTTGAACTCTATTCTTGCTTCCACAGGAAGCCAATTCAATTCTCTCCTGTACTGTGATATATGATCACATCTTGAAACATTCTTAATTATTCTAACATTAGCATTATTTTGTAGGATCTGTAATCTCTTAGTACAACATTTACTTGCTCTACCTAATAATGCATTGCAATAATCCAATCTCGACATAACCAAAGCTCTTACTAAAGTGGTACAGTTAGCTACAGAGACACAAGGTTTTATTAGGTGCCTTAGCTGGTATTGTATATTTTTTGTCACATTTGCAACTTGAGCATCTGTATTAAGTGATGCCTCAATAATAACTCCAAGGGATTTAACATTATTGACTGTGTTTATTAAGCGCTGATCAATTGTTCAATACATAGCGTGTCATAATCTGCTCCAAGCTTTTCTCTTACTTTAGCTGAACCAAATATCAAAAGCTCAGTCTTCTGGCTGTTAAGGCACAGACCATTTTCCATCATCCAAACATAAATTTTCTCGTATACGGAAGTGATAAGCACTGTGTCCTTCACATATTCTCAACTCAGCCAAAAGAGGAGCCGAGTGTCATCAGCGTAACTGGAGAAATATAAAGAAATATAATCCCACAGAGTCCAATAGATCACACAGAGATCAGCAAACAACATTAAAAAGAGCCGGAGACAGGCAGGCTCCTTGCGCGACACCACATATAATAGTCTCAGGATTAGATGAGGCATTTTTCCAAACAATCTTAGACCTCCTGTTACTTAAAAATGTCCGAAGTCCTTCAACCGTGCCGAAGGAGCAGATTCCAATTTCCTGAATACACGTTAAGAGTTTGGAATGGTCTACAAGATCGAAGGCCGCAGAAAGGTCTAAAAGCATGAGCAGCCACGATCCACCCTCATCAGTGATATCCAGCATTTCGGTTTGCAGGTCTGACATAGCAGTTTCTGTTCCATGTGTAGTTCTAAAACAAGACTGACGCTGGTGTAAAATAATGGACTTTTCAAAATGCTGTTGTAGCTTGATAGGTGCCACCTACTTTTAACAAAAATTGGGCATTAGTAATAGGTCTGTAGTTAGAATGTACTACAGCGTCCAAATTGGGGTTTTTAAGTAACGGGCGACTGACGCTTTTCAAAAGGTCAGGCACATCATTATTTGAAAAGTAAGCATTATAAAACGCATCAGGAAGGGTGCAAACATTTCCAAATGTTGTATGACAAGTTAGGAGGGTAGGGTGTCCATCTGACAAGTTATGACGGAATCTGGTTTGGTATGCCCCCTAAGGCATAATGGTGCAGTGTCCATTGCCTTATACTTCTTCTCTGGCCTTGAAACGAGGGCCGTTGTGGACAATGGTGTAGCCAATATTTCCATACAGTGTCCAAAAGAGGGATCATAGTGACTGTTCTTCTACGTTTGTCATTATGTTCATAGAGCTTTCTCTTCTGATGCCACTTGTAAATTAAAGAGGTCCGCCGCTTTACCAATTATGGTATGAAAAGACACTAGATAATCTGGTGGTGAAGCATCTACTGGGGAGTCCTTCTTACTGGGTTTCTCTACAATGTAATCATACCACTTGTTCTGCACGTCTGGCTCCTGAGTAATCTCCCCTTCTTCAGGGTCTGAAAAATCCCTGAAAGGATCTTCTTGCCAGTCGGAAAAGGATACGGTGGATGGGACTATTGTGGGGTCCCTTGTGGGTGGTCTCATAGGATCCCTTGTGGGTGTTCTAAGTGTAGGAAATGATCTAGAAGGGGAGACCGTTGTCGGCGAAGCACTGAGCGTCCTGCTCCTGGACCTGCGAGGAGGTTCCGGTGAGCGTGCCCTCTTCTGAGGTCTGCGCCTGGTAGGAGAGCTTCTTGGAGAATTATGAGGCAGTGAAAATGGCCTTCGAGGAGATCTTTCCATCAGTGTAGAGGAACGATGCCTCTGTCTCTGACGCTTATTGAATTAATCAATGATCCTGTGCATCGAAAGCATGAGTTCTGGATCATATGGGTCTATGGGTTCCCCTGGAGTGGGATGCCAGGGGGGACTGTTCTCCTTGGGAGTGATGGTCGGTTGCTCAGGAATGAGTTCAGAATCCGAGAAATCCTCCTGTAGGATGATGTCAGGAAGTTCTGCCATTTCCTTTAAAGGAGATAGTTGAAGTTGAGCTCCTACTGGTAGAATGACATTTTACCGGTATGTAGGCCTGTATCCATCGGTCCGAACAACTCACTTTCTTTGGAGGGCATGCCAGGGATATCCGTGTACGGTGCCTTGCACTTGTTTTCTCTGTCGACGAGGGGTCAGTAGTCTTCAACAGTACCTTTGTCGACAATGGTTTGGACTTCGTCGACGAGGAGGTCGTCGACGAGGGTTTCGTGGAAGGATGATGCTCCCCTGGACCGTCGACGACAGCAGCTTCGCTGACGAGTGGTGAGATTGATTTGTCAACGATGGCTTGGAATTGGCTGATTTCGACGGCGATGACTTAGTCGTGGACGACGAGGTTTGAAGAGTCGTCGTTGACGTCTTGGGTTTCAGCGTTTTCTTGCTCTTATGTGAGGGAGAGGAGCTTCTTTCCACAGAGGAGGCCCTTCTTTTTGAAGTTTGCCTCCCTGAAGGCTTTATAGACAGTACAGGGGGCTGTCTTAGCTGATTCTTCATGAGAAGAGTGTCCTCTGGATTCCAAATGTAGAAGGAGTCTTCTATGTCTGTCCTGGAGAGTTTTGTTAGAAAAAGTCTTACAAATATCACATTTGTGAATCTCATGTGGATAGAGGCAGTAAATGCTCTTTCATGTAGACCAGCTTCTTCTTGCATCTTACACAGTCCCTGAAAAGGGAAGGCTTCTTGGTAGTAGATTCCTCTGACATGGCGTGAAGAGAGGATACACTCAATGAATTTTGAGTGAAAACAAGTGTTTTCTGGGCCCAGAAACACTGTACAGGAAGAGTTTGATCAGGAGATCAAGGGAAAGCTGTATTGTTAGAAAAACAGCTAACAGCAAAGAAAAATCGAAAGGCTCAGAGAGCTGAGGATTCCCTCCAGTCTGTTATACTGCGGTGAAAAATCTGAAGATGGCTGCCGGGGCAGAGCTTCAACCCAAGCCACCTCATTCAAGTGAGGTGGAGGGACTACACAGGTGAATGGCTCATAGGCTATAAGGGGCAAACTACATTGTATTTCTATGGAAATAATGTATATATATTTAACTTTTTAATAATTATTTCAATCACCGAAGATTTCCAGTCTGATGACGGGGAATATTCAAGCATCTGAATCTATGAAAGATCCAATGTTGGAGAAGTGGAAAGTGCGGAACAGAGGAAAAAGCAGATAAATAATAATAAATAAAATGGATAAAGGCACTAAACATTGGGAGAGGGCTTACCTGCATCAAGTTTCCCCTTCCTTTCCGGCAAGGCCTCAACCGACACGAGCCACAGTCATTGACCTTGTGGCCCGATCCCAAGCACCACAGAAAAACACAACGCAGGTCTGTAATCGACATCTTGGCCCTACAGTCCGAACACCACTTGAAGCCTGTCTTCGGTGTGCAGGCCATTCTCGAAGTGGAAGTCATTTTATCGCTCAGGCGAGTAGCTCCGACGCATGCAGCAATGCAGAAAAAACGGAACTGATGTAACGGTCAGTGTGTGTGCCAATATACATCAGCGTCAATGTCACAAAGGACGCTACGTAGGCCGTCGAGGACGAAGATTCAATGCTGCAAAATTCCGAAGCAAGCTGCAAGCAGACTTCAATTTCAAAGATGAGGAATACGTGGGAGGACTCAATCTATTCAAAAATAGATATAATAAAAAGGCTCTGAGAACTGTTTGGGCAGTTCTCTCCCTAATATATAATGCAATCATAATTTTAGAGCAAAGCGAGCAGTGCAGTAGATATCTAGATGTACAGACTGGATGGAACTATTGATCACTACTTTGTGTTAACATCTAGTGAGCTTTGTGTATTTATTGTTAGAGGAAAAAAAGTAGGAGCCCAAGCAGAGTGGATGTGGCCATCTCACTTTCAGGTAGCTGGAATAAAGCAACAGGATAATAAGATAGGATGACAAGGAGTATAGGATTAGCTCATGGGTTGAGCACCAGTTGCAGTTGCTTGCAACCAGCAGATTACAGAACTAAGCTTGCCATCAAAATAATTTGGTCATGTACGTTTTCAAAACTGTTCACTTGTCATCTTGCCCAACAAAATGAAATATAGTTGACACTGTGAGATTTATATAAACACACCTTAACTTTACTGGAAGGCATGGAGACAATGCAGTGTTTTACAGTACAATTTCAGTAATGATGCATTATGTTAACAACTTACATTTTTAGGAATGGAATTGCATGACTGTCTTTAAAATAAAAGAAAGTTCATAGATGCCTGACTTTGCCAGGCAGGATTTAGTTAGCTTAATAAAAGTAATTTCCAGATTACTTCTGGTTTGCAACCATTTGAAAAAGAAAAAATCTTGTCTAGCACTCCCACACATGCCTTTGGCACTGTTAAGGGACTTCAATTCATCACTCCAAGTCAGTGCCTAGTCTGGGATGCCCTTATTTATATATTTTTATGACAAGTTCATAGATCTGGATGATAAACCCTTGTATAACACCCCTCTCTTTGAATCCCCCTGACCTCACTGAGCCAAGAAGTAGGTTTGTTTGAAAATTAAAAGATTTATTGAAAAATAAACAAGATATATATCACACTTTTATAAATAAATTAATATTTGATAGCACACTTATGAATATGACAGTGATCAACAATGGATGGTATTACACTGGCACACCTTTTTTAATTTTACTTAGGAGTTGGTATAGAGTGGATAAAGTAGCTGAGAACGCTTTTATGGTTTCAAGGAATGCAATGATGGAAAAGAATGCAGCACAGAAATAACTGAGATGGTTTCCACAAGAGATAATATGATCACTTTTATTTTGACAATTCACTCCCCCCCTATGCAATATAAGGAGATGGAAGGGGAGCACACAATTTTCAGGAATACAATCAAATGCAATACCAATTCAGTTCCCCCGTAGCAAGCTTAGAGCAACAGGTATGATTTTAAAACACAGGCAAAAATACTTGAAATGTGATTTGCAAAGAAGTGAAAATATGCTAAAAATTATTTTAATTCCCTATAGGAGATTCAGGGTAGGTGATAGCTACTTAAGATTGGTTGGGGTCAACACGATCAGTGATTCATGAGGGATTATCAGGTTGAAAACGGATTTCAGCAATGCAAAGCAAAAGCAGCTATTTTTTTTACAAGTGGTGAAATGAGCTAGTTGCAATTTGCGGCACTTTTTCCGAATGTGTCGAGCGCGATTACGGAAAAACTATAAGGAATAGAAAGCCGGTTCTGGGTACGTTGGAAAGCTCAGGATCTTAGCTTTAGAATTTAAGAATTAAATCTCGTTCCTAGCACACGCGGTTCAAAAGATACGGACGATTTTATGGGGGTAGATTTTCAGAAATGAAATAATGATTCAGAATGGCAAATGACACTTTCACAGGTTTGAAATCACAGAATGAACACACGATTTCTATGATGCATTTCTAAATAGGTGCAAATGGTTTGAATTAGATTATTTTAGACTAAGAGATTGGTTTTGCACAGTTCTGGCTGAGTACTCACACTATAACTTTGAAATAGGCCGTCAAGGTCTGGTCAGGTTTGTGCTTCACTCGCCACGGACGGTCTCTGGTACTGGTTCTGCTCACAGCGATCTGGTCTGGGTCTGCTATCGGCACTGCACAGCGGTCTGGATACAGCTCTGCTTTCAGGGTTTTTCTGGCACAGGGTTCTAGCAAAAGTTATTGGCACTGTACAGCGGTCTGGATACAGCTCTGCTTTCTGTGTTTTTCTGGCACAGGGTTCTAGGTCAGAATCAAACAGCTCGCCCGGCTGTTGAGTAGTTTGGTTAGGTTGCTGGATTCTGAGGCCTTTAAAGGATTCAGCTTGTGGACTATGCCTCTCTGCTACACGTTCCGAAGGATTCTAAGTTCTGGATATGGTCCTTCTGTATATTGTCTGTTCCGGCAAAATGCTTCGCAAGAAATCAGTTTGAATTGGAAAGTGAATGCCCCTTGCTGGGTCTCAATGGCTCTTTTTATGTCTTTAGAAAATGGGAGTGTGCGTGGGCATAACTAAGCCTGCCCCTCACAACTTATCATTGGCCAAGTTCTCCTCTCTCCCTTGATTGGGGGAAGGAAATGGAGTGTAATTGTGATGAGGTACGTTTATGGGTCAGATGATCCTCCCCTTGTCACTTTGCACACAAATCTATTTTTGATCCAAATGCATATTTATCTATGTACAATTTTTCGAATATTATATGTCCAGTTAACATATTTTCTGTAGCACCAAACCATTCCGATCCCTGTCTTTTTAAGATGCTGTGTTCACTTCTGACAGAATTCTGCCCTTTTCATCCAGACCACAACCTCTAAACTTTTCCAGAACTTCTACAGAATTTACACAGATGTGCGCATTTGGAGTAACACCCTATTTTCCGCTACTACTCCCCAGAACATACCACAGAGTCCTAACACCTCTTACAATGTGCACAGAAAAATCACAGAAATAATGATATTATTTACATAATTTTGACACTTCCGTACTATGAATTATCCATCTTTTTAAAATTATGTTCTGGCCCAGATGGGTGTGGTTTAGATTCCAATGCGCATGTGGGAATTTCTGTCTGTCCCCGCCTCCAGCTCAGGTGGCTCCCAGAGGCAGTGCCCCTCCCATTTCCTTCCAAGAGGAAGCCATTTACGACCCCTGATTTAGCATTTGCCTGAGCCAAGGAAAGTTCATTGTTCTGTTTTCCTGCAGTCCCCTCCCCTGATTCAATCAGAGAGGTGTGATTTCCTTTTGGAACAGTAGGTGTTAAGAATTCTCATTAACCAGCAAGGCTTTGAAGTTTCCAGCTAACTCGGGTTCCTTGTCAGCCCCTGAAAAACAGGCCTCCTGTCAGAGTTTAGACCGCTAGCGCCGGTTAGTGTCGAGCGCCGGTACTGCACCCATTTTTGGGAGCTGTCTTGAATTAATACATTTAAAAAAAAGGGATTTTACTTGATAGCATTTACTAACAGTGTATTGCTATAGATTCTGCAGTGGAGTAATTTTCTGGCCATGATTTTAGCAATTTTTGACATCAATTAAAACAGATTTTTAACAGCACCATATTCCTTTGCACTGATTTCGCTCATGGCGCTTCTGGCCCATCACGCTCGCACTGGTGGGTGGCAGGTCAGGCGACCATTTTGGTGTGCGCAAAACTGCGCGGTTTTCCTGGATTCTGGCGCAAATGTGGGCTTTTCAGCCATCTTGGATTTTCTAAGCCCACAGCACCAAATGTTGTAGCATAATAGTTCAAACGTGGGTCAAGACACCTGACAAGCCCCCCCAGACAACTGCACTTTGATTTCGAGTGGAGGGGGAGTCGGGTGCAAAGGATGTTTTGATCCACGCGCTGGGATGTCCGCATCATCTTCTTCTGATTCCGCAGATGGCACAGTTCAGCATCTTTTCCTCCATCAGGGTGGATCGATCAGTTCTCCTTGCCGGTCCTGATGGGAGTATTGGGTGGTACCCCAGGCCCCTCGGATCTTTGCTCCCGGTCCCCGGGTCGTCCTCCTTGGTCAGTCTCCATGGTTTCATCTCTCCTAGGATGACAAAGCAAAAGCGGCAGAAACATATTCGTAGACATTTCCCCACCACTATTAATGGTGGGGCGAACATATACATTTTATACATCAGGAGACATTTGCATTCAAGAATCATAGGATTTTATAGGCTATATGTGGAATATTTTAGGGTTGGACTTGTATTACTCTGGATCGGCCCCCTCTAGGATTGCAGAAGTCTCCTACAGTTGCTGCAGTGTGGCCTGGGATGGCAACCCTTTAGCTGATTAATATGGACCCACTTGTCTTCCCCTTCCGCCGAACTACCTTTGCGGAATGCGGATCTTGTAGGCGACTGGGGAGATCTTGTGTACAATTTCAAAAGGCCCTTTCCATGTAGGCAGATATTTTCGCTGTTTGGCCTGGTTCCTTTGGAAATTGTATAGATAGACCCGGTCTCCCACATTGTATTCTTTCCTAGTAGTCTTCAAATCATAGTGAGTCTTTATACTCTCGGCTGATCTTTCTAGGTTTCGCTGAGTATGAGGCAAAAGCATGTTGAAGGTGTTTACTCAAATTCTCCACAAACTCATGAGTTGTGGAGGCATTGATTAATTCTTGGGTCCTGTAGAGCAAATGCTGGGGAAGCACCATCTTGCGTCCAGTCATCAGCTCAAACGGTGACATTTTAGTTGCAGATGAAGGGGTAGATCTGATGGCCATTAGGACCAGAGGTAATCGGATATCTCAACTTGGCCCAGAATCTGCCATAAACTTTTTTAAGATGCTCACAATGGTTCTGTTGTATCTCTCCACTGCACCAGAAGAGGCTGGCCGGTAAGCAATATGTAGCTTCCTTTTAACCCCCAGTATCTCGCACATCTTTGTCATTACTTTGCTGGTGAAATGGCTGCCTCTATCTGACTCAATCCTTTGGGGTAGACCAAAACAGGAAAAGATGTGGTTGATCATCAGGACAGCTGCTGTTTCTGCCTTGCAGTGTGGGGCCGGGAGACATTCCACCCATTTAGTAAATAAGCATGTCACCGTCAACATGTACTTATTCCCCCTAGAGGAGCGAATCACGGGGCCTATGAAGTCGACTTGCAAATCTGACCATGGCAGTGTCATCCCCCTCTTTTGGAGAGGCTCACGGTGTGTGAGGGATGTTGGCTGAAATTGTGCATACACAAGACACCCCTTCAAGTATTGGGCGAGGTCCTGCCCATGTGTGGCCAGCATGCAACCTTTCTTAAGATCTCAAGTGTTGTATGAAACCCTCTATGACCGGCGGTGGCCGCATCATGGGCGTGACTTAACATCAGGCTTCGGAATGAGTTTGGTACCACCCACTGATAATTTCCAGCTTGGGATTTCCTTACCAACAAACCGTCTTGGATTCAGAACATTTCTGGACATTTCATCAACACTCTAAGGTCCTCTTTCCCAATGTAATCGGTATCCGTCAGGGGAAAGTTCTCAGGGTCCTCAATGTGGACCCCCCTTCTGGGCCATTATCAAATCAGCATCTGGGGTCTCCTTACTCCATTGTGCAGTTGAAAGATCATTGTGAACATTTGTCTGGGACCTAGTGATAGCAGTGACCTGGCTTTCCCCCAACAGGGACTCGATCTCTATTAGATCCCCTTGGATGGCCCCTGTTTTGGCCAGCTGCTCAGCTAAGTCATTTCCAGTTTTGTCTGGTCCGTCTACTTTGGAAGGACCCTTTATCTTCTTCCAGTAGATGGTCATCCCATTCACAGTGACCAGATCATCAATGTTTTGAATTAACTTCCCATGTTTCAAGAGTTTGTTATTAGCTGTCATGCACTCGACTCGTCACTCTGGGGGTCCCATTCCGCATCCCCGTGCCCCGAACATCCCTCGCCCTCTTGCCCGGTTCTGGGACTCACAGGTTCTCTCTTCGCCCCAGTTGCCACGGCGCCGATTGCCACAAAGCTTGGGTTGGCATGCTGTTTGCCAGCGGAGACGTCTACCCCTTTGGCGTCTTCCGTGGCGGCTGCTAGACCGGCTTCTTCCGCATCACATGACCGCCGCCTTCCGCTCACGTGTTTCTGGACTACACTCACGTGATGCGCTCGCGGGTCATGTGACCGGGAGGAAATAGCAGCGCCAGTATTTAAACGGCTGTGTTGCGGTGCTTCACAGCTGTTTCTTCGGATTCCTGTAAGGCGCTACTTACCTTTTGTCTCACCTTTTGGATTTTGACCTCGGATTTGTTTCAGGGACTGGCAAACGGATAACCCTTAGCTTTGGTACTTGCTTTTGGATCATTGTTACGACCACGGACTGCTTCACGGACTCCTACTACCTTCCTCCCTTCTTGTGCGGATTCTGGCATCAGGTGGGCCTGGCACTTGCAACGCTGCTGGGATCGCTACACACTGAGAGAACAGCCTTGCTGGGTCTCAGAACCTTCCCCATAGGTACAACCGCTACTCCACAGGCGCCTCTTGGTAAGACTGCTCCACTTACTTGTTGATTGGTTGTTGATTCTGTTTTGGCTTGACACTTAACCGGTGTTTCCTTTACAGTGGTTCGGGGTTCTACGAGTACCGCAGTTCCGGAAGAACATCTCCCACCTGTGGCCTCAAGGGCTGTACAGAGAGTGACTTTGATTCTCTCTGTGCGGCACTTGTGAACAGAGGACTCTTCGGCTGCACGACAGTCAAGACACAACAGACTGTGTTACGTGCAGATATGGCCGCAGCAAATACAGCCATTCACCAACGCTTGGATACCATCCAGAGTGCTAGACAGATGCCCTCAGATGCTGAATTTGGGGACACCCCACAAGGCCCCCCGCCCGTCCAACCTCCCGTTCCACCCATTCCTAACCCCATCCCCGTAGTACTGCCCTCTCCTTTTCCTTTGGCCGCCCCTGAGAGGTGGTATGGGGATCCCGGCAAATTCAGAACCTTCCTGAATCAATGCAAGTTGCATTTTTTGTGTAGACTCATGGCCTTTCCGGACTCCACCTCCAAGGCAGTCTTTACTCTTTCTCATTTAGCAGGCACTGCTGCTACCTGGGCCAATCCACTCCTGGAAAACGACAACCCAACCCCTTTACGATTTTGACCTGTTGGTCACTGAGATGTCCCGAGTGTTCGATACACGCCATAAAGTCCAGTCCCGAGACCTGGAACTCCTGGACCTGGGGCAGGGTAGGGGGTCTTTAATCGAATACATTACTAAGTTCAATCAGCTTGCAGCCGAGACTTCCTGGCCTGAAACCAAAAAAGCTGTTGTGTATTATCACGGCTTAAACAACGCCATGAAGGATGCCCTTGCGGTTGTTCCCTCCTTACCGACCTCCTACCATGATCTAGTCGATTTAACTCTGCTATTGGACGCCAGACGTTCTGAACGTAGGGCTGATGCCGGTTTCATGCACACCACTGCCCCATCTCCTTCCACCTCGGCCCCCTCAAACACCAGTTCCGAACCCATGCAAATCGGGGGCATCAGGAGCCCGATCACACCCATAGAAAGGGAACGTAGGAGGGTGGACAATGCTAGCTATTATTGTAGTCTAACGTGTCAATACGTGAAGGAGTGTCCCCGTCGCCCCAAGCTGAAACCATAAGGTTTTCGGAGTGCTCGACCCTAAACTCGGGGACCGGGTTGAGCGCTCCTTGTCATACCCCGAACCCTGTGTTTGCTTTCGGTCGCATCAGACCCATATATGTGCAGGCCATTCTACAACCCACACCTGACACCACACACCCGGTTACGATTATCATAGATTCCAGGGCTACAGGTAATTACATGGACATCACGCTGGCCCAAACCCTGAACCTACCTCTTCTAGCCGAAACCCGGCCGGAGCCAGTACAGGCAGTGGATGGGACTGCTCTGGTTTCCGGACCGATCAAACAACAGACCGCCCCGATGCTCTTGACCATACAAGCAATACACAGGGAGACCCTGGGTTTCGATCTCATCTCAATGGCCCAGTTCGGTGTAATATTGGGAATACCCTGGCTACGGGAGCACAACCCCTTAATCGACTGGAAAGAGGGTTCGGTGCATTTCGAATCCGATCTCTGTCAACACTTCTGCCTAACCGCAGCCACCAGCATTGAGACACCCGCTCAAGCATTGGGGGTCATGGCTCAATTATCTCTAGAGGATCCCGTTGTCCCCTCCACAGAACACCACATGGATGGACTAGTCTCCACACTCATTTCGGCCCAATACCAAGACTATCTGGAAGTGTTCTACCATGGTTCATCAGAAGTCCTACCGTCACATCACCCGTACGACTGCCCGATAGATCTGGTTCCGGACAGCGCTATCCCAACATGTCGTATCTACTCCCTGTCTCCTACTGAGGATCTAGCCCTCAAGGAGTACATCCAAAAGTCCCTCCGTCTGGGCCAGAGACATCCTTCTACATCCTCGGCGGCGAGTCCCATTTTCTTCGTTCCTAAGAAGGAGCGTGACTTACGGCCTTTTGTGGACTACCGCAGACTCAATGCCATCACCAAGAAAGACCGCTACCCCATTCCACTAATCACGCCCCTGTTGGACCGTCTCACACACGCCACTGTGTTTACCAAATTAGACCTCTGCGGTGCCTACAATCTGGTTCTTGTGCGTTCCGGGGACGAATGGAAGACCGCCTTTTGTACTCGCTATGGCTTGTATGAGTATACGGTCTTGCCGTTCGGTTTGTGCAACGCTCCGGCCGCGTTCCAGAGGTTCATGAACGACATCTTCTCTGATGTCTTGGACGTTTTTGTGGTGGTCTACTTGGATGACATCCTGATATTTTCCCAGACCATGAAGGACCACATACAGCACGTCAGGTAAGTGTTGTCTCGTCTACGTACGCACTCCTTGTTTGCCAAACCCGAGAAGTGGCAGTTTCATGCCGACTCCGTAGAGTTTCTTGGTTTTCACATCTCGTCTGGAGGGCTAGCCATGAACAATTCCAAGGTTTGCGCGGTGCTAGATTGGCTGGTCCCCGATTCTTTGAAGGCGCTCCAGTCTTTCCTTGGTTTCGCTAATTTTTACAGGCGATTTATCTCTGGGTTTTCTTCTTTGGTGGCTCCCCTCACTTCTCTGACTAGCCCTCGCACACCCTTTCTATGGATGGACACACATCAACAGGCCTTCGAGGATTTAAAGACAGCATTCACTACTGCCCCCATCTTGCAGCACACAGACCCAGAACTGCCATTCATAGTGGAGGCTGATGCCTCATCCTTTGCCCTAGGTGCTGTATTGTCACAGACTTGCCCTACCTCTGGTCGTCTTCACCCTGTGGCCTTCCAGTCCCGTAAATTCACAGATGCCGAATCCCACTATACCGTGACTGAAAAGGAACTACTGGCGGTCATGGACGCATTCCGCGTTTGGAGGCATCACCTCTTGGGTGCTAAGCACTGTGTCACGGTTTATTTTGATCACCAGAACTTACAAGACCTGGCATCTCTGAAGTGTATCAACAGCAGGCAGGTCAGGTGGCATCTCTTCTTTGCGGCCTTCGACTTTGTGATCAAACATCGCCCGGGTAATACCCATGGCAAAGCCGATGCCTTATCGCGTTCCCCTGGGGGGGTGGCCTTGCCGACGTTTCCAGACACCCTTCTTGACGTCGGCAAGGTGGTTTGTTTGTGTACTCCAACCCTGCCCTTACTTGACGCGATACAGGATTGGGTTACCTCACACCCAGGCCAGTTGTACGATTAGGATTTGGTGGTTCACGATGGTCTCCCCTTTGTTTCTGATCGTTTATTCATGCCCACGGTAGACACCCGCAATATGGCCTTGGAATGGTCTCACAACGCCCCGGTTCATGGTCATCCTGGTCAGAAATGCACTTTGGCGCTGCTGAGAAGGTGGCGCTGGTGGCCGTCTATGAGAAAAGATGTTGAATCTTACGTCAACGCGTGTGCTGTTTGCGCACAGTGTAAGCACCGTTGGGGTCGCCCTGTGGGTCTCTTGCTTCCTTTACCTGTCCACCCCAAACCGTGGCACACCTTGACCATGGACTTCGTCACTGACCTACCCCGGATCCGGGGCTTCGATACCTTGTGGGTGGTCATCGATTCCTTTTCTAAGATGGCTCGTTTTATCCCTTGTAAAGGCATCCCCTCTGCGCCTACACTGGCCCGGTTGTTCTTCGAGAATGTCTTCTGTCTTTTCGGGCTTCCCTCGGTTCTCGTCTCGGACAGGGGTTCGCAGTTCACCTCGCGTTTCTGGTGGCCCCTGACTAGGTTGCTCGGGATGGACGTCCGCTTCTCAGCATATCACCCTGAGACGGACGGCCAGACCGAGCGACTGAACCAGACGCTGGAGCAGTACTTACGTTGTTTGACCCTACAGCTGCAGTCTTCTTGGTTGAGCGTGTTGCATCTTGCGGAATTCGCGTACAACAACGCTGTCCATTCTTCCACTGGTTTCTCCCCGTTCTACGTACTTTATGGTCAGCACCCTCGTGTTCTGCCCTTCACGGACTTGCCTACTTGGGCCAATCCGGCTGCCCTTGCATACGTTAGGGACCTGGCCTCCGTCCACGCTCAGGTCTCGACTCCTCTTGTCGAGGCCCGGTGTCCATGAAGGCGCAGGCGGACAGGAAACGGGTGATGGCCCCGTTGTACACTGTGGGATCCCGCGTTTGGTTATCCACCTGACATCTGCACCTGGTGGGTTGTCTCAAGCTTCTACCTCGCTTTGTGGGTCCTTATACGGTTACTCATGTTATCAACCCTGTGTCTTATCGACTTGCTCTCCCGGGTTCCTGGCGGCTTCACCCTGTTTTCCACGTTTCTCTGCTCAAGCCCTGTCCCGCTCCCACACGGCTTCGCTCTCCTGTGGCCCTGGTGTCTCTGTCCACTCCGGATGTTTTTGAGGTCTCTGCCATTCTGGGTTCCTGAGTCTCTAGGGGGTGTCTCCAGTACCTTGTGGATTGGTCAGGGGATGGCCCCGAGGAGCGGTCCTGGGTCCCGGCTGCTGATGTCCAGGCTCCCCGTTTGGTGGCACGGTTCCATAGGGACCATCCTTCGTGCCCACGGGGTCGTGGGCCTTTGGGGGGGGCTCTGTCACGCACTCTACTAGTCCCTCTGGGGGTCCCATTCCTCATCCCCGTGCCCCAAACACCCCTCGCCCTCTTGCCCGGTTCCGGGACTCACAGGTTCTCTCTTCGCCCCAGTTGCCAAGGCGCCGATTGCCACACAGCTTGGGTTGGCATGCTGTTTGCCAGCGGAGACGTCTACCCCTTTGGCGTCTTCCTTGGCGGCTGCTAGACCGCTTCTTCACCGTCACATGACTGCCGCCTTCCTCTCACGTGTTTCTGGACTACACTCACGTGATGCGCTCGCGGGTCATGTGACTGGGATGAAATAGCAGCGCCAGTATTTAAACAGCTGTGTTGCGGTGCTTCGGTGCTTCACAGCCGTTTCTTCGGATTCCTGTACAGCGCTACTTACCTTTTGTCTCACCTTTTGGATTTTGACCTTGGATTTGTTTCACGGACTGGCAAACGGATAACCCTTGGCTTTGGTACTTGCTTTTGGATCATTGTTACGACCACGGACTGCTTCACGGACTCCTACTACGTTCCGCCCTTCTTGTGCGGATTCTGGCATCAGGTGGGCCTGTCACTTGCAACGCTGCTGGGATCGCTAAATACTGAGAGAACAGCCTTGCTGGGTCTCGGAACCTTCCCCATAGGTACAACCGCTACTCCACAGGCGCCTCTTGGTAAGACCGTTCCACTTACATGTTGATTGGTTGTTGATTCTGTTTTGGCTTGACACTTAACCGGTGTTTCCTTTACAGTGGTTCGGGGTTCCACGAGTACCGCAGTTCCGGAAGAACATCTCCCACCTGTGGCCTCAAGGGCTGTACAGAGAGTGACTTTGATTCTCTCTGTGCGGCACTTGTGGACAGAGGACTCTTCGGCTACACGACAGTCAAGACAAAACATTAGCACATAACATGCCTCTGGTTTTCCAATTAACCAGGTACTCCACGAACCCGTTCCGTACATAATCTGAATCTGTGATTATGACCAGTTTGTGGAGTTGATGTTGGACAGCAGTGAGGATGGCCTGATACACAGCCATCAACTCTGCCACCTGACTACTTCGGGGACCAATTTTATATCCAGCGGAGGGTTTTGGGGACTCATTCACCCATGCATTCCCTACGCCAGCCACAAATTATTTTTTCCCGTTGTTGTCAACATGGTAAGAGTATCCATCCACATAGGCAGTGGGCATTCCCTCACACTTGTCTTCTTCAAAGACTTTGTGTGGGGAATTAAGGTATGCCTCCATGTTGTCCTTGATTTTTAGACTTTAATCCTCGAGACAGTTCTCTCTGGCACAATCATGGAAGTCAGCCAGACCTTGCGCGAGGGGACTCTTCTTGTTTTGGCCATATCTGACCTACACAGGAAAGCCTTGCATTGACAGAATCCAGGAAGTAATTCAGGAATTACTCACATTTCCGGCTCGGATTATGTCACTTTGGAGGTATTGCAGAAGCTGGTGTGGAGTCTCCACTATGATGTGTTCCCCCTGGATAAACGGGCAGTAATTCTTCAATGCCCACGCCGTTGCCAGGAGTGCCTTCCCACAATTGTTGAATTTTTCCTCCACAGAGGATAAAGTTTTGCTCGCATAGGAGATTACTTTATTGACCTTGTCATGCTTTTGATATAATACTGCAGTCAAGCATGTATTAGAGAACCCTGTCTCCAAGAAAAACTCCTTGTTTCTGACAGGGTAAGCAAGGCAGGGCGCTTGTGAGAGGCTTCTTTTAAGCTGTCTTACTGCCTCGGATTGTTCTGGACCCCATTCCCACTTGACCCCCCCCTTCAAGAGATGAATCAGGGGACTGGTGATCTCTGCATAGCTCTCAATGAACTTTCTGCTGTAATTAGTCAGTCCAAGGAGGCTCCTTAGTTCCCACAGAGTTGTGGGGTCTTTCAGTTTCTGAAGTGCTTCCACTTTCTTTTCCTGGGGACAGAGACCCTGAGGAGTAATCTCATGCCCCAAGAAATTAACACGGGTTCTACACCACTGCGCTTTCTGAAAGGAAAGTTTTGCTCCGGCGGCCCTCAACTGTGTCAGAACATAACGGATCTCCGCTATGTGTTCCTCCACAGATGAACCTTTGATGAGGACATCATCTACATAAGCCAGGTTACCCCTTGCACCTAGGTCGGGCATGGCCTTATGTAGGAAAATGTTGAATTAATTGCCGGAGTTGAGGTATCCGAAGGGAGTCCGGGTCCATGTGTACTGCTGGCCCCCAAAGGTAAAAGCCAGCTTGTATTGGTCCTCCCTACTGACAGGCACGGTCCAGTATCCATTGGTAAGGTCTATTGCAGTGAATACCTGTGACCCCTGGATCTGGGCCAGCCCTTGGTCAATGTAGGGAAGAGGCCATCGGGAAGTATGGACCCGTTTGTTGAGCTCCCTTAAGTCGGCGCAGAGTCTCCACTGGCCGTTTGGCTTCAATATTCCCAGCGCCGGATTAATGAAGGTGCTGTGTACTGGACGGATTATTCCCCGGGACTCAAGGTTCTTAATTATTTCAGTAAGGGACTCCATTGATGCGAGAGGCAAGCGATATTGCTTCACAAACACTGGAGTCATGCCAGGGTCCGTGGGAATTGTCGTTGTGTGGATGTCGGTGCGACCACAGTCATATGAGTCCACCGCGAAGAGATCTTGGAAATCCAAGAAAACTTGTTTCAACTTTTGCTTCTGCTCCAGGGTCACACAGGCATCAGCTAGGTTGACTCTCTCTTCAACCATCTGCCTGAAGCCTGGAAAGACTTCTGGTTTTGCTATCTCAGTGGCCTCCTCCAGCTGGGTGGAGAAGTCCCTGGTCAGGGTGCTGATTTGGACTGGAGGCTTCAGGTTGGAAAGGCAGCCCTCATGGACCTGGAAAATCACCTCATCCCTTCTGAAGTCACAAGTCACATCTTCCTTACCATAAGGGCAGGAAGTGTACACCAGGAATTCCCCCCATGCCGGGTAAAGATCCTGTCTGGTGTTGCGTTGTCATCACTGTAACTGTCAAAACAGTCCTTGGGGATTGGTCCTAACAGTTCATTTCCTAAATCAATGGAAAAATGTTGGTCATCAACTGCCATTCCAATAATGGTGCCTGCGGCTAGAGTAATACTCTTTAGGTCGCTGTTATCCACCTCTATTGAAATGGTGTCATGTTCTATGTTGACTAATGGTGTTGGGTTTACCACCAACCCTTGCTGTTGGAGAGCAGCATTTAGATGAATAAAAGCATCATGGTTTTTCAATTTTTGTCCTCTTTTAACTTTCACTTCCAGGGAGAATTATCGGGTCCTTTCTGGGATGGTGACTTCCTCTTTAATCTGAATTTCAACTGCATAAGGTAGCAATTGAGCCGACCTAAATGCTTTTTCTGTATCATCAAAGCCCATGGGATTATCCGCTAATCGGGACCACGCTTTGAAGTTTATTAGTTCCAAACTAATGGCAAAGCGATTGAGAATGTCACTGCCTAAGTAAAGGGCGGCAGTGGCGTCTCGCACGACCCAACAATTATGGACTATGCTTTTGTTACCAATGGAGATTTTGAGCATACACCTGCTTGGCAGGAGATGTTTGCAATTGGGTGCTGTCAGGTCCATTTCCCATCTGTCTATCAGTTTGAATTTGGGAATGGCTGGATCTTTTGGGAGTTGGCGGAACAGGGCTTCGCCGATGAAGCTCTTAACGTTGTTCACACACACTCAGGCGAGAACAGAGACCTTCCCATCATTTAACTGAAAACAACTGCTCTCCAATTTGCTGAATATCAGCCAGGCTCTGAGCTGATTTCACATCTTTCTTGACTATTGGAGTGGGAATGTCCGATTGTGGATTAGTAAAGAATTTCAGAGTGTTTCCTTCCAGTGTGGAATACTACCTTAAACTGGAAGGTTGATTTTCAGAAATAGAGAGGACCCCCCCCATCACCAGTCTGTTGTCCTACTGCTATTACTGTCACGTCTGGAATTTGGTTGTTCTGGAAGTGAAATTCTACTTGGTCAGATTTTTGTTCAACCATGTGGCATGTGCCGTTAAAACTAAAATGGTTGACACTCTGTTTTAATTTTATTGGTCGGCTAGTCTGGGTCCAGAGGACCTTGTTTAGGCAATCTATTAGGGGTGACAACCTTCTCAGGAGGTCATTCCCTAGTAAACAAGGGGTGCCCTCTGGAGTCACTACTATGACCGGGTGTTTCACCTAGTGTCGCCCAATTTTGATGTCCAAATCTGCAGTCCCCTCGACGGGAATTTCCTTCCCATCAAAGTTCTGAAGTTGTCCAGGAAGAGAGGTGAGAGGAATTCGGTAATTCTCCCCCCTTCCCTTCTTCTCCTCAAAGGGGCACAGATAATGCACATTTTTGGACAACTGGTGGGCCAATTTTCTGGTTTTGGACATTGAGAGAGAAAAGATTTGGGCAGAGTTCGGCAGGAAGTTTTGGGAATCTGAAAGAAAAAGTTGGCAATTGGATATTGATGCGGTTTTGGGTTCCCCTGGTTCCGGTTTTGGGCCGCCCCCCCCACTTTTTGGAGGCAGTCACCAGGATGGGTTTGAACTAGGGGTTTTCGGTAATGTTGGTTCTGGGATAGAATGATGGGCGGCAACAGCTCAATCCCCACATCTACCCAGTCTGGGTTGGAATCCCTTGGGACCCATTTTTCCTTGGGAGGAGTTCTCCCATCTCTGAAGGAGAAGATACTTTTCTCAGGATCCTCTGAGGATCCCTCTCCCTCAAATTGGAAGACCTGTACCTCCTCCACAAAATGGGTCTGTTTGGGTCCTTTGTTTCTCCTACCTCCTCTCTGCTCCTTGGGTGGCAGACTTTCAGGAGTAGGAGATTTTGTTTCCGGTTCCTGGGTTTCCAGGAGCTGTTTAGAAGTGGGGAAGGAAGCTTCCTCCAATGCTTTACACCCCCTTCCCCTTGTGCCTCCTCTCAGGGAACCGGTGGGTTATTGGGGTGCTGCCCCCGTCATTGTTCTGGAGCACCAGGCCCAGAGTTTGGGGCATTCTGCGGTGGCATGCTCATCTGAGGGTTCTGTTGAGCCCTCAGTATGTGAACCAGATCCCGTGCCATATTTTGGACCTGACGCTCTAACTGCGAAACCCGCTCAGGCTGATACTGGGTTCTGTTTTCTCCCCTGGGCTGATCCCGGGAAGGGTAGCTATCCCTTCTTTGGTAGTACCCCGGGCTGGGAAGATTTGGGTACCCCTCCACCCTTGGCCTCCCCTCTCCTGGATTAGGTTGTCTGGGCTCAGGGAATTGGGGAAAGAAGTAAGGGTGATTTTGGGGTTGGAAGTTGGGTGGATACCTGGGGAAAAAGTTCTGGCCATGGTTTGTTGAATTTCTGCCCTCCTGTGGGAAGTTAGGAGGGAAGTTCCCTGGGTTGGGTGCCAGGATGGATCCCCCCCTTGGGCTGGAGGAGTCCACACATACCCCAGGATGGGTCGGTTTCCCTTGTAGCGGGGACTTACATAGTTAGGGGAGCGAGGGACCCCATTTGTGGGACTACCTCCTTGACTCCCTGTCTGTGACTGGCCCGAGGGCCTTCTGGGCTGAGAATTATTCGGTGCAGGCAGGTTTTTAGGCCCCCCCATCTCCAAATCTAAAATGGGGGCAACTTTTACCTCTGCCACCTTGGCAGCAGCAGGGATGCTGGTCGGTTTGGGGCTTTTCAGGCGTTATTTTTATTTTCTATGGGCTTCTGCACCTCACAGATCCGGGTAGCCTGTTCAATGACCCAGTCTAGTGACCTTTTCTCGTGAAAATCTCTCACTAGCTGGGTCATTATGTATTTGGGTAAGGCATGGAAAAACGTATTTACAAACTCTTTACTGTCCGTGCGCACCCTTTTGGTAGTCTGCGCAAAGGCACGCTTCAATTCCTGCACAAATTCTTGTGGGGCCTGATCCTCCCCACATTGCAAATTGTAGGCTGCATTGCGAGCCTCTTGGGGATTCGGTGAACAGAAGAATGTTTCAAGATGGCCGCCCTATATGTGGACCATCTTGAATGGTTTTGGTCCTCCAGCCCCGCAAAGAAACTGGAGTATTCTGGGGAGAATGTCCATTTTACATACTGGATGCAGCTACTGCTGTCCTTCAAATGGAAAGTCTCCATCATTTGCTCGTAAAACTCCAAGTGTTCCCAAACAGAATGCTTGGCGTTCTTGTGATAAGGGGTGATGACGCTCCTTATTGCCTTAATCTGTTTTAAGGGGTCCTCAAGCAAGGCCCTTTTTGCCTGATTGGCCTTTTTGGTTTGGTCCATTCATCCTCTGACTCAGAAGCACTGCTCCCAGAGGTGCCCGTCTGATCTTCCAGGTTTTCCTGGATTCTGCGAGCCTGGGAATGGCCGGCAGAATGTGGGGACCTGGTCTCCTTTGTCCTGTGACGCTCAGAGGAGTCTTCAGATCCCTCCTTGCTGCCAGGATTTGATGGGTACCCCCCCACTGACCTAACTGGGCAGAGGTTTTCAGGATGCCCTTAGTGGGCCTACTCTCCTGGGGTTCCCCACTAAATTGCACTGTACTTAGGTGCCCATACCCGGATGCCCGCCTATCCATTCCTGGGTGGTACTGGCCTATGAGCGCCATACTTTTGGCTGGATAGTAATCTGCCATTCCTGTGGCCCTGTGCTCATGTGCGCCAGGGAACATGGGGGTGGCAGAGTCCAGGGACTGGGAGAGGTGAAACCCTCTGGTACTAGGGCTCCTGAGGTTATGCTCAGGTGTTTCCCTTTCCCAGCGAACCTCATCTCTATCAGCACCTGCGACCTGTGGCCATGCAAGAGCCTGTGCTTTCAGTTCCTCAGTTAAGGCCTTACTAGACTCATCAGTCTCTCCTGCATGGTTACCTGTTGCTGGAGTCTATCATTGTGCTGACAGAGAGTCTCATTTTCTCTCTGTGCCTCCTGGTTGGTCCTGGATTACTGGGCCAGTCTTTGCTGCAGGAGGGTTACCTCCTGAGTCCCATCCCCTTCTGGCCTGCTCCTTTCTTGCCAGAGCATCTTCCACCCTCCTGGTGTGCTCTAACAAGTTCTGATACTCTTTTTGGAAGTCACTCAGTCCCTGGAGGGCCAAGTGATTTTCATCAATTTTATCTTTTAATCGGCAGACTTCCTGGCCTAAGGTGTCCCTTTCCTGACTAAGAGCCTGCATCTGTGCCGCCAGGTTGTCCCTCTGCCTTTGAAAGGCACCAGCTTTCTGGCGTTCTTCCTCAAATTCTGTCTGGGTATCCAAGTCTTTCAGAATCAGTTTGTTGCTCTCTGCCTTCTCCCTATCTAGGTGGCTTTGCAGGGTGTATACCTGCTCTGCGCATACCCTATTGAAGTCCAGTTGCTGCTCCAGCTTTTTCTGGCTCTGCAGTAGGGAGTCCAAACCTTCTTGGTACTCCTTCCGCAAGGCCAGAAATCTGGTATCCTGGTCTGACTTTTCCTGTTGCAGGATACCCATATCCTCTTTTATTTTAATGATATACTGCTTACTATCATTTTCTGACTCCTGGCTCCTCTGCAGCCTCTGCTCAGAAGAGACCAGGTCAGATTAAGCCTTCTCTAATGCCATCAGTTGCCTATTTGCCAGATCTGGGCCTTCAGCACATTTGTCCTGTATGGCTCCCATATATAAATATAAATATGCCGCTACCCTGGCAATCGTGTTGTGCTCATCCTTGGCCTTAGGGGCCATATATAGTTCACTCAGGACCACATGTAAGGGACCCTGATCTCTCCATATATCTGACCCAGTTAGTGACCTGTTGCGCGATTTCCTGCAACCACACATTCTGGTCCTGTTCCGTCCATTCGACTCTCACAAATAGCTTATGTAAGAGGTGCTCTCTGGCTATTTTGATATCTACCAAGGTCGTCATTCTGGAAATTAATTTCCTTCCTGACTTACAGAAGTTAGTATTTTATTTTGCAAAAACAGACCGTCTCCTTAGAGCGTCCTTCTTTTGAGGGGTGCTTTTACAATGTAACACGGCGTGGCGATCCAACAGGATTTATGTATCCTGTCAGTTAGCACACTGTATTAGGCTGCACAAATGGTAGATCTAATCCAGACATCCCGGCTCGAGCCACCACTGTGTTAAGGGACTTCAATTCAGCACTCCAACTAAGACAGTGCCTAGTCTGGGATGCCCAAGGGAAGCCCTTATTTATATATTTTTATGACAAGTTCATAGATCTGGATGATAAACCCTTGTATAACGCCCCTCTCTTTGAATCCCCCTGACCCCACTGAGCCAAGAAGTAGGTTTGTTTTGCAAATTAAAAGATTTATTGAAAAATTAAACAAGATATATAACACACTTTTATAAATAAATTAATATTTGATAGCACACTTATGAATATGACAGTGATCAACAATGGATAGTATTACACTGGCACACCTTTTTTAATTTTACTTAGGAGTTGGGATAGAGAGGATAAAGTAGCTGAGAATGCTTTTATGGTTTCAAGGAATGCAATGATGGAAAAGAATGCAGCACAGAAATAACTGAGATGGTTTCCACAAGACATAATATCATCACTTTTTCTTTTGACAATTCACTCCCCCCCTATGCAATATAAGGAGATGGAAGGAGAGCACACAATTTTCAGGAATACAATCAAATGCAA
The DNA here is from genome assembly GCF_040938575.1 of Ambystoma mexicanum. Lineage (NCBI taxonomy): Eukaryota > Metazoa > Chordata > Amphibia > Caudata > Ambystomatidae > Ambystoma > Ambystoma mexicanum. The sequence goes on along the minus strand of NC_090928.1, from coordinate 963,276,172 downwards.
TACCAATTCAGTTCCCCCCTAGCAAGCTTAGAGCAACAGGGATTTTAAAACACAGGCAAAAATACTTGAAATGTGATTTGCAAAGAAGTGAAAATATGCTAAAATTTATTTTAATTCCCTATAGGAGATTCAGGGTAGGTGATAGCTACTTAAGATTGGTTCAGATCAACACTATCAGTGATTCATGAGGGATTATCAGGTTGAAAACGGATTTCAGCAATGCAAAGCAAAAGCAGCTATTTTTTACAAGTGGTGAAATGAGCTAGTTGCAATTCGCAGCACTTTTTCCGAATGCGCCGAGCGCGATTATGGAAAAAATATAAGGAATAGAAAGCTGGTTCTGGGTTCGTTGGAAAGCGCAGGATCTTAGCTTTACGATGGCAAATGACACTTTCACAGGTGTGAAATCACAGAATGAACACAAGATTTCTATGATGCAGTTCTAAATAGGTGGAAATTGTTTGAATTAGATTATTTTAGACTAAGAGATTGGTTTTGCACAGTTCTGGCTGAGTATTCACACTATAACTTTGAAATAGGCGGTCAAGGTCTGGTCAGGTTTGAGCTTCACTCGCCACGGACGGTCTCTGGTACTGGTTCTGCTCACAGCGATCTGGTCTGGGTCTGCTATCGGCACTGCACAGCGGTCTGGATACAGCTCTGCTTTCTGGGTTTTTCTGGCACAGGGTTCTAGCAAAAGTTCTTGGCACTGCACGGCGGTCTGGATACAGCTCTGCTTTCTGGGTTTTTCTGGCACAGGGTTCTAGGCCAGAATCAAACAGCTCACCCGGCTGTTGAATAGTTTGGTTAGGTTGCTGGATTCTGAGGCCTCTGAAGGATTCAGCTTGTGGACTATGCCTCTCTGCTACAAGTTCTGAAGTCTGGATTCTAAGTTCTGGATATGGACCTTCTGGATATTGTCTGGTCCGGCAAAATGCTTTGCAAGAAATCAGTTTGAATTGGAAAGTGAATGTCCCTTCCTGGGTCTCAGTGGCTCTTTTTATGTCTTTAGAAAATGGGTGTGTGCGTGGGCATAACTAAGCAAGCCCCTCACAACTTATCATTGGCCAAGTTCTCCTCTCTCCCTTGATTGGGGGAAGGAAATTGAGTGTAATTGTGATGAGGTACGTTTATGGGTCAGATGATCCTCCCCTTGTCACTTTGCACACAAATCTATTTTTGATCCAAATGCATATTTATCTATGTACAATTTTTCGAATATTATATGTCCAGTTAACATATTTTCTGTAGCACCAAACCATTCCGATCCCTGTCTTTGTAAGATGCTGTGTTCACTTCTGACAGAATTCTGCCCTTTTCATCCAGACCACAACCTCTAAACTTTTCCAGAACTTTTACAGAATTTACACAGATGTGCGCATTTGGAGTAACACCCTATTTTCCGCTACTACTGCCCAGAACATACCACAGAGTCCTAACACCTCTTAAAATGTGCTATGAATTATCCATCTTTTTAAAATTATGCTCTGGCCCAGATGGGTGTGGTTTAGGTTCCAAAGCACATGGGGGAATTTCTGTCTGTCCCCGCCTCCAGCTCAGGTGGCTCCCAGAGGCAGCGCCCCTCCCATTTCCTTCCAAGAGGAAGCCATTTACGAGCCCTGATTTAGCATTTGCCTGAGCCAAGGAAACTTCATTGTTCTGTTTTCCTGCAGTCCCCTCCCCTAATTCAATCAGAGAGGTGATATCTCCTTTTGGTGGGGGCAGCAGAATGCAGCCAGGCCTGTGAACAGTAGGTTTTAAGAATTCTCATTAACCAGCAAGGCTTTGAAGTTTCCAGCTAACTCAGGTTCCTTGTCAGCTCCTGAAAGACAGGCCTCCTGTCAGTGTTTAGACCGCTAGCGCCAGTTAGTGTCGAGCGCCGGTACTGCACCCATTTTTGGGAGCTGTCTTGAATTAATACATTTTTAAAAAAAGGGATTTTACTTGATAGCATTCACTAACATTGTATTGCTATAGATTCTGCAGCGGAGTAATTTTGTGGCCATGATTTTAGCAATTTTTGACATCAATTAAAACAGATTTTTAACAGCACCATATTCCTTTGCACTGATTTCGCTCATGGCGCTTCTGGCCCATCACGCTCGCACTGGTGGGTGGCAGGTCAGGCGACCATTCTGGTGTGCGCAAAACTGCGCGGTTTTCCTGGATTCTGGCGCAAATGTGGGCTTTTCAGCCATCTTGGATTTTCTAAGCCCACAGCACCAAATGTTGTAACATAATAGTTCAAACGTGGGTCAAGACACCTGACAGCACTTAAGAGTGGAGGAAATGATTACTGCTGCACTCTTTCTCCATTAGCCCCTTTGAGCCTGCAGCAAACAGAGAAAAGAGGAGAGACAGCCCTGAAGGCAAGAGCAGAATACCGGATGAGCAGTGCATTTCATTGAATGGGGTAACTTCAATAGCTAGCTTTGCTACAAAAGTGCCAATTTAATTAGCAAACCTACAGAACTGCATAGCAAATTGCTATGTAACATTGCTTATTTTATGCCTTAAGACACAAGGCTACTATGCGGGGAAAAATAGGAGGTGCACATGAGTGCACTGGAAAAAGTGTAAAATGAAGGTGCCACTGCCACCGGCCGTTTCATGGAGGATAAATGGCCACATAGCCAAAAGAACAGGTAAACATTGTTAGCTTGCTCTATTCTCCACCAGTTAGGTAGTAGTGGTATGCCCAGGACATAAATGAGGGGCAGGATTCCCCTGCACTGGTATCCTTAAGGACTCACCAATGCCTCCAAGAAGACATGAGCTAGGCATTGCAGCCCTTAATCAACAAACCATACACTCTATCCTCTTCCCACACAACTGAATTAGTCTGAAGAGCTTCCACTCACCCTAACTGATACTACCCCACCACCCTCCCTTCCTGATACACACCAAATCCCCTTAATTCATTGTTCTCTCTTCCTCACCTTACCTTTGGGGTGCATTTCTCAAATATTTGCAATTTGATCGTTGTACAGGTAGGTGGTATTCCTATCCCTTCCTCTTCCCAACTAGGCTTTGTTTTCTCAAGTACCACCACCAGTAGGTGAGCCAAGGGAAGCTAAATTTCTCTGTCCTGCCTTTACCAGGATTCTACTTAGCTGCTGCTGGAATGCTGCGACATGTGCTCTGAACTGGCTAATTGTTTACCATGTAAAATACAAGTTGGCTATTATCACCTTCAAAGCATTGCAGGAAAATATGCCTCTTTATCTGCTGTGACATGCTGTGTGACAGAAAGCATTGATGAACAACTTAAGATCTGCATGGAAGTTGTGGATCACCATGCCGAGGGGCTAAACCAGAGGCTGGAGGCTATCCATGTTTGAGTGTTACTCCAGAAGTTTAGAATGCAGATTGGATGTGCACACATACTGTCAGTTTTACAATACTATTGTAGAACCTATTTGTTCAGTGGGCTTTTCCCCCCCTTAATGTTGATTTCATCTAAGTATTTAATAATTTATTTTACTCTATATCATGAGCAATAGTTCACTTTAGTTGGTGTTAAGTAATACTGGAATAAAGTAAGTTTCAAGTTTAACAGGCAGTGTGGACACAAAGGAAAATGGCTTTTGAGTACCTACGATTCAAATTGTTCGACAAAATCAGGTTAAGGAATCTTCAACAGAGATGTTGAGCATTTCACTTTTCAATGACAAGTATCTCTCGGCTGAGGTATTTTAGTATTAAAAACATTACTGATAACATAAGGCATTTAAAAGGCTATCAATCTATAATCACATCTTTAACATATAACCTACCTTTCCCCTGGATTATTCTTAATAGCTAATTTTCGGGCCTGTCGATCCATCAAACTTGTCCTAGTCCTGGTTTTCTTCCAAGAATAGTAGTATTTAACCAGGCTTGCAATAGACTTATCAGGAAGCTAAAAACATTTAAATAAATACAAATAAAAAATAAATAAAAAGTTTCATGACTTGTGTCTTAACTTGCCAAATCAAGTTTATATGAACAAAATATTAAATTGTGATAGTAATAGATTTCTGACATGAAAGCAGTATTTGGTTTGTAGATATATCCACAAAACATGGGAAGAGCTGTATATTCATCCTCAATCCTGAGTTGCTCAAAAACCAAGATCTTGTTTTGATGAAAAATATAGCTATGCCTGAAACAGAAAAATTCTTTGAACTCGTAGAGGTGCACTGAACTCTGTGGCGATCAATCAACGCATGCACACAAATCAAACAGTCAGGATGATGTTTAAATAAGTAATTCAAATACTCAGATTTTTCCATTATCATGCATGAAAACATATCACAATTACAAAGTATCATTAAAACAACCGCAGAGTAAACCTTGATTTACAAGTATCTTTCACTAAATTAAAATAAATGTGAGAAACACTTTACGTTTCAGCAAAGCAGCTTTCAAATAACCAGTAAGATAGATCAGCGAGTTCAGTAGTCGCCTATCAGTGTAAACTGATATCTATTGTGATTTCTTGTATGGCCATTAAACGAGGCAGAGTTTAGGTGCATTTTCTGCGTCTCTCAATTGAAATATGGATGTGTGTATCCACTTCCGACAATCGAGGAAGAATGCTGTAAAGTCACTAGATGGCTCCTCCGAACGGAGGTAAAAGGAAGGAAAATTGTTTCCTTGATTAACTTGATAATATATTTTATAACTACATACTGGATAGTGAGCCAATGCATTGCTTTGTTAACACTGACATTTTAGCCAATTGAAGTAGAAGTATATAAAGTTTATTTATTCAGTATTGCTGATAGTTTGACAAAGGGCCTTTCCCAAAACATGCTACACCACGCCAGGGAAAGATGAATTATACTGAGGCAGAGTTATGGTATTCTGCTAACTTCTGAAAAATGTAAATTAAAATCATACTTGGGAATATTTGTTCCATTCTATTAAGCTCAACACGAGGGCAGTATATGCTTGTCCTAGGGTTATAGCTGTGTATAACAGCAATAAAAGTTTAATACAGGCACGGCCAACCCAGTCCTTCCTTCTGAATGCGGTAAATCGGCCACTGAGTTGGGTAATAAATATTAGATACACCAAGAGTAAAGTCAGGTTGTGAAGGGAATGGTAAATTATAAGTTACTCACCGTAGTGACTAACGTACTCCTAGTTCATAGCCCACTTTCCTCCATACTGTATCGGCGTCCCTCGCTAGGGACAGAAGACGGAACCTTTTTCACCAGAAAAAAATCTTCTTCGCCTTTATATTCGGAGGGGCGTGGGGGCACGGCCCTGGGAGCATGTGCTGCACTGACTGCGCCCACCAGCGCCACGCCTCAGTCCCCATTGACGCGTCAACAATATTACCATTGCCTAATGACACCAGTTTTATTAGGGGGTAGGATGGTGGGACGTATGGAGGAAAGGGGACTATGACTAGGAGTACTTTAGTCTCTATAATTATTCCTATGTCCCGTCCCCTTTCCTCCATACTGTATGGGCGATTACAATTGAATGTAGCCCCATGGAGGAGAGGTGACCCTCCTTAAGAAAACAAGTTCCTTAATACTGCCTGCCCAGATGCCGCATCTGACCTGGAGCCGGCATCCAAACAGTAGTGCTTGCAGAAGGGCGAAGGAGTGACCCATGTGGCCGCCCTGCTGATGACCTGCCACGGGGCATGTCTCTGCAACGCAATTGCTGTGACCTTGGCTCTGATAGCGTGGGCATGCATATTTGCCGGAAGCGGTTTACACTGCCCCTCATAGGCCTCCTTAATGGCCGAAAGCATCCACCTGGCTATGGAGGCCTTAGAAGCCCGATTTTCCTGGCTTTGACCCACAGTTGGTGACAAAGAGAGCTTCAGATTTGTGGAAGCTCTTGGTTCTGTCCAGGTAGAATTTTAGAGCGCGCCTAACATCTAGACAGTGCGGACCCTCTGAGCATCGTCCTTGGGGTCCGTGAAAAAAGTGGGTAGCACTATCTCCTCATTTAGGTGGAACGAAGAGACAACCTTAAGCAAGAATGAGGGATGCATTCTAAAGACCACCTTGTCCCTATGAAAGGTACTGTAAGGCTCGGAAGCCACAAAAGCTTGGATCTCGCTGACCCGGTGTGCCGACGTAAGACCCACCAAGAGGGCTGTCTTAATGGTAAACAGCCTGATGTCCGCGGACGCCATTGGCTCAAAGGGTTTATGTGCCAAGGCGCCCAACTCTATGTTGATGTCCCACATAGGGTGTGGCTTCTTGATAGGCGGGTAGAGCCTGGTAAGGCCCGCCAAATGTCTTTTAACCACTGGGTTGGAGGATGAAAAAACATCCTCATCCGAGTTCCAGTAGGCACCGAACGGCTGCCAGATAGGTGTGGCAGGTGTCTATTTGCACCCACCAGTGGGCGAGGTGTGCAGAAAAGGATAGCACATCGTCTAAAGTGCAAGTAAGAGGATCGGCCTCCTTAGACTCAGCCCAGTGGCAAAACCTAGACCACTTGCTTTTGTACTGGCTCCTGGTAGCATCGCTCCTAGCCCCCTGTATGATGTCTAGGTTAGCCTGCGAAAGACGCAGATGCTTCAATGGGATCTGTTGAGGAACCACGCTGCAAGGGCTAACTTCTGCGGGGCGGGGTGGATGACTGTGCCCCCCTGTTGCGATAGTAGATGAGCTGGGCCCAATAGGAAGGTGAATCAGAGGATGGTCCAACAGGTTGAGCAGCTCAGAGAACCAAGGTCTCGCCGGCCACCACAGAGCTATCAGAATGATACTGAGGTGTCGGCACTCCCTTATCTTGCAGATCACCCTGTGTAGCAGGGGAGTGGGAGGAAATGCATATGCGTTCATGCTGTTCCACTGTAACTAACGCATCGCCCAGGGAGCGTAGGCCCGCCCCTGCCAGGATGCAAACTGAGGGCAATTCCTGTTGTACCAGGTGGCCAAGCGATCCACCTGGGGAAGCCCCCATCTGCTGAAGAGTCGCTGAAGGATCTGATCGTTCAATTGCCCTTCATAATTGTCTGAACCCAACCTGCTCAGCCTGTCGCCTCCAGGTTGGGATCCCCCGGGAAGGTGGATTGGACTCAGGTAGATATTGTTCTCCAGAGCCCACTCCCAAATGCTGACTGCAAGAATGCATAGAGGAGGAGAACTTGAGCCACCCTGCTTGTTGATGTAATACATGCTGGTGGAGTTGTCTGTTTGAGTGAGGATCATCTTGCCACTGATAAGTGGCAGGAAGGCTTTGAGAGCCAGCCATATCGCCTTCAGCTCGAGCCAATTGATATGGGCCTCCTGTTCCTAAACAGACCAAACTCCATGGACGCTGTGGTTGTTCAGGGTAGCCCCCCAGCCATCCAAGGAAGAATCTGTGGTGATGGTAACCTGAGTTGCTGATTGCCAGAAGGGTCTGTCTACCCTCAGGTTGCAGTCTGTGATCCACCAGAGAAGTTCCTGGCGGAGAAAAGGAGGAATGCTGACTAGATCCGCCTGGGAACCCTGCTCCTGACTCCATGAGGCTGCGAAATGCAGCTGTATTCTTCTCATTTTGAGCCTTGTGTAGACATGCCACCATGATACACAAGAGGTGCTGGTACAACCATGCTGAGGTCAACGCACTACTGAGAAATTGTCCCGTGGCCCTCTTGATGGGGGTGATCTTGTCCTTCGAGGGGAACACTGTGTCGGAGCTGGTATCCCAGATGAGGCCCAGGAACGTTAGACTCTGCATCGGCTCCAGCTGAGACTTCTTGAGATTGATGGAGAATCACAATTTGTGTAGCGTATTCATGAGGGCAGAGGCGGTGTGCTGGTCCGCCTCCGGGGATCTCCACCCTAAAGAGCCACTCGTATGGATAGACATGGTGACTCTGGGCCCTGAGAAGTGCTGCCACTGCATTCATAAGCTTGGTAAAGACCCCGGGGGCTGAATTGAGGCCAAAGCGTAGAACCTTGTACTGGAAATGGAAACCAATGATCCTGAACCTCAGAAAGGACCGATCAGGCTGCCAAATCGGGATGTGGAGGTATGCGTCCTTCACTCCAGGGAGCACATTCAGTCTCCCTTGCACAGTGTCTCCATAAATAAGCGCTGGTGTAACCATTGCAAACTTTTGAAGAGGGAGGGAGAGGTTCAGGGTGGAAAGGTTCAACACAACTCTTAGGCCAGCCTGGTCCTTCTTGTGTACGGCGAAAATACTGGATTAGAAACCCATACCCCGCTGGGAGGCTGGGACTTTTTCCACTGCTTGGCTCTCTACGAGCGATTGTACGTCTTGGGCATGGACTTCGTGAGGATAGATAAGGATTTTGCACTCTGGGAACTGTTCTTCTTATCAAGCTCCTCAACGGTGGTGGAATGAAAGAGGTCACTACCCTCGAATGGAAGGTCCAATATGCGCTCCTGGACGTCCGGGTTGAATTTGGTAGCCTGCAGCCAGTCCGTCCTTGTCATGTCTGTGGTGATGCAGCTGGCACGGCCTTAGTTGTCTATATGCGCCACTGTTGATTCCATGATGTCTTGAGCCACCATCTTTGCTTCTGCCAGGCCTGCCTTGAAGTGTGCCCGACTGTGTACCGGAGGTTCCAGAAGGAAGTTGGCTATTTCCCGCCAAAGCCTTTGGTTAACGGCTGCGAGGATGGCGTCAGCATTAGACTGACGAAGGTGCAGCGATGCGTTGGAATAGACCTTCTTTCCATATACCTCCAAGATCTTCTCCTCCCTGCCTAGCAGAGCCGAGGATGAGTTGGCCGATGAAGACTGCAGCTTAGAGTAGGTAGAGGCTGCGGCAATCACTGAAGAGTGTGGTTGAGGGTGTGCCAACAGCAAGAGTGTATCCCCCTTCAATTGCCTGTACTTGGTGTTGAGGCGCCAGTTGGTGGGCTGCGCCGAATTGGGTTTAAGCAATCCCTTTTTGGCCAAGGCGACAACGTCCTTCCGCATCGGAATCCCGGTTGTAGCCGTGGGGTGTAGATTGAGGACCTCGGCCAGGACCCCCACCTCTGGTTGTTCAACCTCGGGTTGTGGAGGCCCCGAGTATTCTGCCAGGCCTGCGAGCCGTTCACGAAATGCCTTGGGTGAATGTGGAGTGTTGGGAGTCTTCCTCCTCATCGGTGTCCACCAGGTTGTACTGCTGGTCCGGGACATGTGGAGGAGTACTGGGTGCTGCAGGGTGAGGTGTGGAGAACGGAGCCGGAAGCTGCTGTGGAGGCTGGTATGGAACTGCCTGGGGTGCATGAGGCAGAGGAGCTTGAACCATGAAGGCCGGTGTGGGCAGCTGATGCTACGCGGGGGCCTGAGGCGCTGGAGCCATAGGACTATGGGCACAGGTGGCGGAACCAGAGGTAACATGCCCCTGATCACATCCCGAAGGATGGATCCCATCTGAAGGGATCTCATTAGCGTGAGGAATTTCTCAGAAAACCTGTCCTCACAGGCGGTGGGCTGGTAGGTGGCGCAGGATAGGGCCCTGAGGTTGCTGCGGTCTGGGCATACTCTGCCTTGCTGCCTGACGGTGTATCTGCCCTGCAACGTTAAAGGATATGCTGTATGCCACGTACCTGGTGAAGACCAGTCCCACCTCGAAACGTGTTCTCCCACCTGCTCCCCAAAAGAGGACGGTATCGAACGAGTGGCCATCTTCTCTGGTGCAGTGGGCATTTTGTCAGGCTGCATGCCACGTGCATGCGCCGTGGTGCTTGCCGCGCTAGGCCCGGCCTCCTCCAGGACTCTTGGCGGTGGAGCTTGAGGCCTACCCTGCACCTCAGGACGGGGCCTGGTATGCATGGTGCCCTTCGTTGTGTCGCCGGTAGTGCTGCGTACAGGCGCCCCCTCAGACATTTGTCCAGTAGTAGGACTTACCCCTCAGGTGGACACTAGGTAAAAGAAGGAGTCCCTCGGCAACATCGGGCAGGATCTAGCGACCCTCAACCTGGCGGCCGGTAGCTGAAGCAGCCTCGGTACCGGTGCTTATGTTAGAACCTGGACGGTCCCTCCCGTTTGGATGTTTCTGTGGGAAGGAGTCAACCTTGTGGGGTGTGGATGAAAAAAGTGGCCCTACCTTGGGCCTTGACTTGTGCTTGACGAAGTCCATCAAGTCCTCTGGAGGCGATTGTTTCCCTCCACAGAGCTAAACTGTTCTTCAGAGCGATCGGTGTAAGCGCGTTGCACACGGTACAACCCTCCCAGCTGTGATCGGGGCCAAGGCAGCGGAGGCAAAGAGCATGGGGGTCGGACGTAGCGAAGAGCCCTTCGTAGGCTGGACACCTGTTGAAGCCCAAAGACGTCGACATGCGCTGGGGAGGAGCATGGCGCCAGAGGACTAAGTACCTGATTAAAGTCAAAATACAGTATCCAGGGAAGAACGCATGGAATTACAAGGCGCAAGTCAAACACAGGAGAGCTGGTGAAAGCGGTCGGTCCCCGTCAATGCGGAAAAGAGGACTGGGGAGTGGTGCCGGTGGGGGGAGTCAGGGGAGCACATGTTCCCAGGACTGTGCCCCTGCGCGCCTCTAAATTTAAAGGGGAAGAAGATTTTTTCTGGTGAAAAAGTTCTGTCTCCCGTGCCTAGTGAAGGACGCCCATACAGTATGGAGGAAAGGGGACGGGACGTAGGAGTACTATTGTTATTAGTTTTGTTGAACACTATTCAAGGATGTTATAATTAACTTTGTTTCCATAACAATTAGCAGCAACTTCGTAGCCTCGGTGCAGCAACACACATTATTAGAAAGGAACAGACATTTATGTAATTTGTGCTGTACATCTTTATATCTGAAGCAGATCAAAAAGAAATTAACAAAATTCTCACAACAGCTAATTTCACCTGCAAACATGTTAAATTCCCGAAGTTTCAACCAATGGTCATTATACACTTCCCCAGAGGCAAAGGAAATAAGGCGCAATCATGCATTAGCTCTTAGTACTCTGGTTCTGAGGGGCTTTTAATCATTAAATAGTGACTACTGTACTCCTATTCACTAGGATCCGTATCCCTCCCTCCCACCCTCCCGGCAACGCCCCTTTTGCCACTACCAGTCGGATTATCTTACTAGGGGGATGGGGCGGACCACTATGTCACTATGGTGAGCAAAATTTTCCGCTTTCCTTCATACTTCTAGGTGACTACCAAGCATGGCCCACTCAGGGTGGAGGAAGTACTCTAGCCAAGCAAGTTTTGGAGGGCAGCCGGACCAAACCATGCATCTGAACTAGCACTATTGCCAATGCAATAGTGTTTGCAAAAGGGAGAGGCAGAAGCCGATCTTCCTGCATTGTTGATTACTTCTGAGTGAATGGGCCTCATTACGACCCAGGCGCTAAGTGGTTAACGGCGCCGTAAAAGGCTGTAGCGCCGTTAACCACTTAGCGCCTTACTCCGAGGTCCCTTTGTGGGACCCGACCTGAACGGCTGGTCTGGACCAGCCGTTAAAGTAGGGACCCGCAAAGGGACCTCGCAGGCAATTACGGTTCTGCAATTTGCGGTACCGTAATTGCCGCCTTCCCCATTCCCATTGAGCCCTATGGGGCAAAAATGGGGAAGGGCCATGGGGAAATGGGGAAATACCACCCCTCCAACCTTGGAATGGGGCGGTATTTCCCCATTTCACCATGGCGGACTCGTTACAACACCGGCACCAACCATGGTGCTAATAGCGCCATGGTTTAGCGCCAGTGTTGTAATGAGGGCCAATGTCTTTAAAAAGCCACGCGTGTATACTTTGCTCTAACTGTGTGTAATGGCCTGGCCTGTGCCTTTCAGGATTCAGAGGTTTTTGGTGGCAATCCATTGGACAATCAATGCTTTGGACGCTTGTTTTACTCAGTTGGGAACCACCCAATGTAAAAGAGAGCTTATTGTCTTTTCTATCCTATGCAGATAAGATGTGAGTGCACAGTGACATTTCAGCGTCTAAAGGGTTGATCAGCCCCCACTCAGGAAAATACAAAAATGTGGGAAGAATCACTATTTGATAGATATTTGATATATGTTGCATCTTCGGAAGAAATGCAAGGCGAGGATTGAGGACCATGTTGCCTCTATGAAACATAGGGTACTGCTCAGATGCAGAAAGGGCCTACATTTTACTGATTCTCCTGGCTGATGTCACTGCCACAATAAATACATCTTCCATGTAACAAGCTGACTAGCAAATGTTGCCATGAGTTCAAATAGTTTGTGCAAGAGAGCGTAGAAGACTAGTTTTAGACCCAAAACGTGATGTGGAGCTCTCACTCGAGGATAGAGCCAAGCCATCAAAATAGCACTTTCTATAATGTCATTTAAAGTAGTCTACATAGTGCACTTCTGCCATTTTGTGGTTCTTTAAGAGACGTAGAAGGTGGGTTCTTAAAGAGATGGACGGGAAGGAAGATGCATATCCTGTGATGCAGATGCTTGCAAACTGGAAGTACGCGAGTCCTGAATTTTTGCTGTGAATCTAGGTGGCTGTTAACTGTTACCTGCTCGAGTGGGGCTCTGTGGTAGTGCTAGAGACAGGTGAGATGTGTACTTGCTCCGTGTGTTGTATGTTTGCAGGCAGCTTGCTGCTGTGTGCAATGGTTTATTGTGCAAGTAGTGAAAGATGGAGCCAGAAGAAGATGCAAGTCAGTTAGTGGGAGAAGTGTAATAGTTAACCTAGAGAGAGCCTTTTGATTTAAGACTGATTTGTCCAGTGCAGGTGGAGAAATATGGTTGTGGTCTCTATTCATGAAGGATTCTTGCTGTTCCGGATTCATCTACACTGTGTAGACTGTGTAGAGAGACTGACACGAGTGTGATCTCTCATGGGCCTCGGCTCATATACTGAATGCAAGATTGTTATAGGTTTGTTAAGTAAAATGATTGGAGTACTGAGGAGAGTTTCACAGCGCAGTAGACCATTGAATAAAGGATGCCCGTCGCTCTTGAAGTCACCTGGAAGTTATACCCCCCTCCTTCTTGTAGACTGATAAGAGATGTTTGGTACTTCAACAATTGCGCCAGGCAATAGGCATACTTATTTATTATCTGCCTATATATTTAACAGATGTAGTAATCAAGACAAAAAATGAGTTAACAAAAAAATATATTTGTGGGTTAACAGTTGTCCTGTCATTAGGTTGATACGTATTTCGGCCCCTGGCCTTTATCAAAACAGATATTCATTATGTCATTCCTATCTGTTATAGATGTGTGACACTATTGGTCTAATTCTATTTAAAAGGTTGCAGGGTGACCGACCAGAGACCAAAGTAAATCTGAGATCTTTCAATCCTTTATTGTTGTGCTGTATGGCCAAATTGGAAGTAGTGAAATTATATGAACATCCTTAAATATATATGGGGCAATTCAATATGAAACCAAAGTTGGCCAAGTGTGAAACAAATGGAAAACATGCATTCGAAAGAGCCACATAAAGGGTTAAGAACCCTCCGGCATGACCAGTGAAAGCCGGAACCACTTGCTCCTGTATTGGTATTGGGAGGGATTTTCAGAACCAGCACTTCATCAGGCTCCAAAGAGGCCAATTTAGGCGATGAGCAAGAGCTTTTCACACTTGGTCTTACCAAACTCTCTCAAGGTATTGCAGGTTGAAGAGTATGGCAGAACTAGGGGATCAACGGTTGGGTGTGTAAGTACAGTGAACAACACTAAAAGACAGTCAAGTAAAAGAGTTCCACACAGAATTATCAAAATAGACTATATTTTAGGCACAAACACAAGGATTTAGTACCACAACACCAACTTATGTACGTATATAAATCTAGACATTAGGAATCTCAAAACGAGATGACACAACACTTATAGAAAAGTCCCTCAATGCGCACACAAGAAAAAATACAATCCACTATGGAAAATGGCCCAAGACACCTCTTGCAAGGATAGCAAATATTTTATTCCAAAAAAAAGGAGTGCACTAGCAAAGAGCTCTGCTGCTGACAAACGTTCTGCCAAAATCTGCATGAACAGCACATTAAGAAGGTACATAGCGTCATTAGTGACGTCATCAAATACAGTAGAAACCCGCACGGCTGGTTGACGAGACCCTATACATAGGCCACTGCTCCATAGGGGATACCAGGCCAATTCGGTCCAGCTCCTTCTGTTCATCTTCTTCCGCGTGGGTGATGCTGCAGCCGTCATCGGTCCGGAGGTGGCAGTTAATTGGCAATTATGTACAAAATGAACAATAAACCTCTATCTATGTAGCAGTGCACAGGGTACAAGCAGATAGGGGCCCCGAGGGAAAAGCCGAGCCCATACTAACTCACAAAATTCACCCGATCCCAGACAGGCAGGTACCTCTCCAAGGTCTTCCACCCTTGTTCTGGGCTATAATTGTATCCCTCCCTGCACCTCGAAGCACAAATCATGTGACCCATAAGTGAAGGCAAGAAAGCCCTGCTTTCTGATCTTTCTTGATCGGTCGGGTGTCTAACAGGTTTATGATCAGCAGCCAGTGGCTGGCTGATACCGTGGAATTCAGGGGTCTTAGGGCTAGGGCATTTGGGTGCTATACCTTACAATTGGGACTGGTGGGGGTCGGAGGCCTGTGCCCTCCCCCCGTGTTCTTGCAGGGCACATTCTTCCCAGAGCACAGAAGCTGGCGACTCTTAGGACAATAAAAGGTCCATGGGTCTCTATAGCTCTGGCCTTTCTCATCAGTGCCTGGGATACAACCTATTCCTTTCTTCAAGTTCACAGCCTGTGGCTGCTGCGCCGGGTTTGGGCCTTGCATTTCAATATGGCTGCTAATATGTAAGGTGGCGTTTGTTCCTGTAGGTGCACTACATCTAAAATAATATAATTGTGTAGAGGACTTTGAGAGCGCCCCTCTGCCCCCTGGTCTCTTACATTACATCTCACAGCTTTTGCCTTATCCTGAACCACATAGGGGTGTGGAAAGATTGCCTCCCCTTCCCAACACACTTTACAATTAATATAGTAATAAGAAAATCAATATTGGCAAAGCAAAACTGTGACAAGTAAAGTGGAAGAGGAGTTATGCAGATAGAAACCTTGGTCAGAATAGGGTAGAACTAGGAAGAGTACTTTGCTCTCATTCAATTCCTACAGCAGAATGGGGGGGTCACACACAGTGATAGGTACACCCTCACCATAAACTCTGAATTCGGAAATAGCCACCACTGCAGTATTTAAAACCTCTGGAGCCACTTACTTCTGTTGTTGGTCCCACTGCAGGTGGTTCAGAGGTCGCCGATGCAATGTTGGGTTTAGGTCTGGCTAAGCAGTTTTTCCAATCTCCAGTGCACAAGTGGTTGCAGCAGACTTGCGGCGGGGTGGGCCAGATGAAATAGAATAGTGTCAACTGCCACTCCCACAATGAGAATGGACCCCAGGACACAGCAGATGAAGTGACGCAGCAAGAAAATCCTAGTCAGCGTTTGGAAGGCTCAACTTAAGGGATCAGCAAAAAGGCCCCATGCAAGCCCCTCTTTAGGATGAAGAGCAGCCTAAGCAGGTCATAGTGTTCCTGGGCCACAAACCGATGATCATTCCAACTCGGAGCAGAGTCTCTTACAGCAGAGAGGTCTTGTTGGTCAATGGGCAGCCTTTTTGGGCCTCACTGGATATTACAGGAATTTCATGGATGACTGTGGCACTGTAGTAGCCCCTGTAATTGCTCTCACTTCTCCTAATAAACCTAAAAGAGTGACTTTGTCAGAGGAGTGTAATGGTTTAAAGGATACCCTTTGAAAAGCATGAGCTGTCAGGGTCAACTGATTACAAAGAGAACATTTCTGGTACAAACAGATGATTCTGAATCACGCATTGGGGCAGATGCATCCCAACAAGATGACAAGGGCAGTGAATATGTTGTGTTTCATCAGTAAGCAGTTGAAGGCTAGGGAATTGAGGTGGGCCACTCTTGAGTGTGATGCTATTGTACTTTGGAAGCCGAGACCCTACTCATTTGGGACTCAATTCCCTATAAAGATCAGCCACAAAACCCTGAAGTTGCCCGTGAACAGAATGGGTGGGAATCCTAGGTTTCTGAGGTGGTACATAAGTCGTTAAGGCTTTGACTGGAGTGCAAATATAAGGCATAAAAGCAAAATGGTAGCCATTTATGTCTTCATTTCACACCCTCTGCATTTTGCTGCCATTTGAATTTGGAGGAGCATCAATCAGAATGCACCTTTCTGCTTTGCATTCCTCCTCCGACTTCGAAGGGCACGCGCTTTTACACCAGCATGAGATTTTCATGCAGGTGTAAAAAAAAGAAATGGATTCCCATGAAATCCGCCTGATTTAGCCCATGCTAAGCAAGCAGATTCCATATGAATCCATTGTAATCCATTGTAAATGCGATGTGAAAAGCGTTATTTGCAGACAGCATTTGGAGTTTGGCAGTAGGGGTCGCCTTTTCTTGTACACCTTGGACTTTTCTCGCTAAAGTAAAATGTTGCCTCCACCTACTTTATGCACAAGGGAAACCACTAAGCCCTGACCAATTTGAAGCTTAAATTCCTTTATGGTCAGATGGGCCTGTTGAAAGGCCTGCCACCCGTTCCTGAGATGGGACACATGGCCTTTCCAAGTGACGCTGAAGACTGCAATTCAATATATGCATGGGAAATTCTTCAAGCCCATTTGGAAAGTGGTTTACCAAGTCCGGAAATGAGGCAGGACCCTTATTTAAGCCAAATAGCATTACACAGAACAGAAAAAGCCCTTCAGGGGTGGAGAATGTAGTCTTCCCATTGCCATGCTCTGTCATGGATATGTCAATATCCACTGGCAGCACCTAGATTATCCACCAAATTAATTGTTTGTGGAATGGGGTGAGCAACTCTCTTGATGACATTCAGAGCCATATAGTCCACCCAGAATCTCAACTCCTGAGGCTCTGTTTGGGGAACCAGCACCACAGGCCTGGACTAAGGACTAGAAGAGAGGTCCATCACCCATAGGTCTAACATCTTGTTGACCTCAGACTTGATTTGAGACCTCATAATGTGTCACATCCTATTGCTCCTACTTTTTGGTAGGCACATAGCCTACCGTGTCAATGTCATGTTAACCCCAAGGTTTCAGGCCTGGAGTTAGTGCAGGTCTGGAATTTGATTATTATTATTCAGTTTTGTCAGTCAGTACAACCTATGTTGCCCTCCAACCGTACTCACTATGCCCTCCTGTGGTGGCTAGGCCCTAGATTGCGGTGGTGTGCTGCTTATCTAGGGTTAAGAGGCTTGCCCTAACTATTTTTAGCAATGGAGAAGCTGCTGAATGGCAGAGTAAAAATACCTTAATTATAACAATGCTTGACCTGTCAGACCTAAAATTTGCCTGGGGCATCAATGGTGCCATCACCTTCTAAGGCCTACCACATAGTCAACCACATTGAGTGAAGATGAAGGTGAGGTGTGTCCCAACCTTTCTTCACCACAGTGAAATTCCACTGAATGGATGACCAAAGAGGAGTTCAAAGGGACTAATGTCAACAGCCCTTTGAGGTACCTACCTTTAGGCAAATAGAAGGCATGGTAAGGTGAGATCCGCCATCCTCCTTAGGGGCTCTTCTAAGCCATCCATCATGTTCTTCAGGCTCTGGTTAAATATTTCAACCAGTCCCATTTGTCTGTGGATGATAGGAGGAGGAAAACCTTTAGGAGACTCCATACTCCTTCCACACAGCCTGCATATAGCTGGACACAAAGCTGCCCCCAGCCGAGACACAACTTCCTTAGAGAATTCAACTCTGGTAAAAAAATACCAAGCAGGGTATTATCAACTGACTTAGTAGTCCGTGTTCTTCTTTTGTAATTACATATTTGTAGTAACAAAGATTTAACTCTGACAGGCTCATTATGGTACAACGCATTACTTATACAGCATATAAATACATGTAATAGAAAGCAGTACGTTGAAACAACGGATAAAATATTCTAACAGATGAGCCATTAGGATAATTCAACAAACACCACCAACCTCATGGAACAATCATGCAGTAGCATTCATAAATTCTAGCGGTAAATGTCCCATAAGCAGAATTAAGCAATTTATGTTCCAGAAAATCAGATTGACAAAAGGTATATTTTACATAAAAAGTAAAAGCAAGAGAGGATAGAGAAGGTACAAAAGCTCTGAAAATCATACAGGCATCAGGCAATGACTAATAGACCCGGTGCTCCAAGACGAGATGGGCATGTATAATCTTTATTGTATGTTTTAATGTTATTCAAAAAACAATTCAATTTATGAAAGAAATCAGTAATATTTGCCTGTAGTATGCATGCCATCATCTCATACCCTATCAGAATCCAGCCAACAGTCACATGTGGGAGTTTGTTCTGACTTTCACAATGACACTATCTGTATCCTAGGAAACTAAAGCATAGTCGAACAAATGTGTTTGGTAGCAACATAACCAGATTCATTACATATCTCACTGTGTACCAACAAGCAGGTTTCTACCAAAAAGGGCAGTATGAGGCTTGTGAGGGTATTTATGCAGCCAAGTGCATCCTGAGCCCATCCTTCCAATAAGTGACAAGTTTGGGACAACTCCACCAAATATTCAGTCATGTTCCAGCCTTGCCAGCGAGGACCAGATTCATATCTGCACATACATCTAATTCCCTCTGGAGTCAGGTAGCATCTACAAATCACTTTAAAGAAGCCCCTTTCAGAGCTTTGAGCACTTGTGGAAGACCTCTGAGACCACCCCCAGATTTTAGACAAGATCTCTTCCGATAATTCAGTGCCTAGGTCTCTAGGCCCAGCCTTTGTATATGGGGCAAGGCCAGGAGGCGATTTGCTGCTGCTTTATTATGGTTTTGGAGATCCCAGTGACGAATATTCTCTGAGATGCCAAACATAGTCTTGAATGAATCAAAGGATGAAATAGACCCTTAGAGAAGAAGTGAGCTAAGAATATGCACCCCCCCACCTTGTTCCAGGAAGGAAATGGTTGCCCATCATAAACTGGTGTAAATTCTGTTTTAAAGCGAATGTTGGTAACCAGACCTTGGAAGGTAGTTAAACCTAACCCTTTTTTTGACTGAGTCTTAAGCTAACATTGTGGTCTTAATAGGGGGAAGTTCATACATTGCAATGTGTCGTTTCTATATGGAAACCAGGGCATATACCTCCAGGGTTTTCGAACTACATCATCTTCTGCCATTTTCATCCCTTTCGTATAAATTAATCTACCCATTTCCTATAAACTCTAAATTGAGTGGCCTAAAAATAGCTTTTGAGGATTAAGAACAAGATCCCTGAATTTCTGGTACGATAAAGTGTGGTGCTTGAAATTCTATGAAGGGATCCCTTTCTAATAAAGGATACAATATATCTTGGTGAACTTGATTGAGAGTGGTCCTACGTACTTGTATAGGAAGTGCCTGCAAGTAATATAACATCAATTGGAGGATGCTCAATTTTCTGGACGCTATTCCTCCAAGCCAGGAAAGGTCCAGGTTATTCAATTTCTTACATTCTGTTCCAATAGCTTGAAACAAACCCAGGGTAGTTTGCCTGGTGTACGGTAGAATTGTGAGAAGTAATTGAAATGCCTAAAAAGTGGTGGGTCCCGTGCCCATTGGAAGAGTGATTTTACGCAATATAGCGATTTGTTCAGATTGCAAGTGCAAATGTAATGCTTCACATTTATCCAGATTGATCTTGAAACCAGATACTTCTTGGAAGGTGCGCAAAAGTGGCGGAAATTAGGTGGTTACATGAGTTAAAAATGTGATAAGGTCGCCTGCATACATGGCCCATTCATGAAAAGTACTTGCATAATTGAAACTGCAGATTGAGTTTGATGCTTTGTTAGCACCAGGGGAGTCAACCATGATGGTGAAGTGGATGGGAGATAGCGGGCACCTCTGCACAGTCCCTCTTGTTTAGGAAAAGCTTTCCGAAATGAAGCTATTCAACAAAACTCTCACAGATGGAGTTGAGAATATAGCAACACCCCTCTAATAAATCTGAACTTGTATCTTATAATCACTGCTCTTAGAAAAGGCCATTCAACATGGTTGAAGGCCTTTTCCGCATGTATCACAGGTGTCCTCGTAGTGTGGTCTAGATCTAAAAAATCTGGCAGTTGCCTCACGTTACCAAGAGCCAGCCTCCCCAAGACAAAGCAAGAGTATTCCAATCCCAATATACCTGGTAGGATCCTCTCTAGCCAGGAGGCCAGAATGTTATCATATATTTGTGTTTCCATGTTTAAAACCGCAATGGGGCGATATCATGAGCAGCAGAGTTTAGAGTCTCATCCTTGTTTGTGGATCAACAAGATTATAGCTTCATACATTGTATGCAAAGAGCCTCTCTGACCACATATGGAAAGATAATTCAAATAGGGGAGACGGCACTTCCATGCTAAAGGTTTCACTGATTTCCGCCTCAAGAGTTTGAGAAAAGATCTCTTCCTTCTTTATACCCACATCTGGGATTTCTCTTTGTTACTCTGAGTTGCTAAGAAGGGGACATGATTCTAAATAGTGATCAATTTGGGTCAATTCAGAGTACTTGGAGGAGTAGAGAATGTTATAATTGCGTGCAAACTCCAGAACCTTAAAGAAATGTGAATGTCTAGAGGTATCCGCTTCAACATTAATTTCCAGTATTTCTTCTGCTATTATTATTTTGGTCTTCAATTTTCAAGCCAGAGTTTTCTCTGGCTTATCTCCAAATGTGTAATATGTCTGTTTAGTTCTTAGAATAGAGGCCATTTATGAAGTTGATCTGAATGTGTGTGTTGAAGTTTATGCTATATTTTAAGAGAGCTGGTGGTCCTATTTGCTGGGTCTAGCTTCCTCAGTTCTCCCATAAGGGTGCTAAATTCATGCCTGCGGATTTTATTCAGATTAGAGGATTTAGCAATCAACATGGCCCTAGATGTATATGTTGAATTATGATGAAAAGAATCCTGGATTTCTGTTTTTAATCTCTTCCCTAATGATGGGGGCCCTTAAGAGGCTAGGGTTAAGCTTCCAGTTTGTAGGTCTGTCAAAAGATTGCCCTAAAACTAGCAACAATTGCACCCTGTGATGGTCTGAGAGGTTAATAGTGTTAATAGCAACATTAGAGGTGTTTGGCAAACGAGTGGTCTGTGAAGGGTTAGAAAAGTGGGGCGGACAACTTTGTAGAGAGTTTTCAACCTTAGCCATTTTCTTAAATAAAATGTTTGGATAAACACCTCACTATCCCTACCCTGATAAAGATTTCCTTGCCTAAAATAACCTAAAGGAAACATTCTAACAGAAGGATATCTGTCCCTCACACTTGTACATTCAATAAAACAATAAGTAAATTGATGGTAGTTCAATTCAGCAACTATATATAACATACAACCACATTCACAATATGGACCCTGTCTCTTCTCATAAACTAACTGGGTGACTTCCCCTTCCCCAGGTCTGAGCAAGATATTCTACAAAGTTCCAACACAGTTCTTGAGTATTCAAAATAGATAACAAAAGTTCTGGTGTATCCACAATGTACTGCAAGAAATAATGGGCCTCATTATGACCCTGGCAGCCGCGGTATGAACAGTGCCGGTAAGGTACGGCACCGTTCATGCCGGGCCGCCACATTACGAGTTTGCTTGCGGGTGGCGGCATGCATGTCTGGTCTCACCAGACGTGCATACCGGCACCCGAGAGCAGACCAGGATGCTAACAACGGACCCATCCTCCCCATTAACATTGAACCCTATGGTGCCTCAAACGGGAATGGGGACGTACCGGGTCTGGGTCCCGAAAATGGGATTTACCGAGGCCTGCAAATATCAGAATGGCCCGGTAAATCCCATTTTCCGGTACCCGGACCCGAATTTGGTGGTAGCCATGCCGCTAAAAACGGCATGGCTACCTCCAAACTCGTAATGAGGCCCAATATGTTCCAACTACTTTGGGAATAAGAACAGGTTTTATGTTCATCTTCTTCAAGTAACCAACAACTTTCTTTATCGGGATGATTTGCCACAACTTTGATTTCAAATGAATTAGTGTGTTCCAACTCCTACGGGAGTAAGAACAGGTTTAAACAACAATTGGCTTGGTCAGGTTGACTTGCCAGAAACAGTGCCTTCTACACAGCAAATTTAAATGAGTTGTCTTGGTCAGTGTCATGATGCCTACCCCCGGAGCACCAAGCCAGGCCCAGCCCAGCGGCCCCTTATAGGGGCTCTTTGGACTCTGTCCTGGCGGCATAGGCACCAGGCTCATAAAGGAAGGTGTTTGGTGCACTTACCTGATGCAGACCATGCTGCAAGATACAGGCCTCCCTGAGACCTGAAAGGGACTATTTTTTCATTGGGACTATTTTGCCACTCGGGCGTGGCCAGGGAAGGATACTTACCTGGAACTACTTTGGGGGCTATTTAAGCCACGCCCAGACAGTAGCTCACGCTTCGCGTTGTTCTGCATCCAAGCAGCTGAACGCTCACCGTGTCTGCTCCTGCATCTGGTCTCCAGCCACGCCCGCCTCGATCCTGGAACACCTGTAAGGAAAGAAGAGAAGAGAAAGGTGAAAACCAAGAATTTTATCAAACTTCTTACCTGCATCCGGAACCTTCACGCCAGCGTTCCTGAGAAAAGACTGTCATTTAAAAGCACTGCGTTGCTCGCTGCAGCGCCGCGCTTCACTCACCTGTCCTTGAGAGTTCTTCTGGCTCCACCGCCACTGTCTGCTCCGGTCGCCACATCTCTGCGCCTAGGGGAGAGAAGAAGAGACAAAAGGTGAGCAGAAGGAACATATGAGGAAAGCCTAATTTTCCGCCATAACACTTACTGGTCTTCTGTTGGTGGACCATTCCTCATTTCGGGTCAGCGCCGCTTCGTTGGCAGGTACCACACCCTGGCCCCTATGGGGAAAGGACAAAAGACATTACTGGAGGAATATAAAGACATTAAGAGGGGTCGCCCCCATCGCTAACTCACCTGAGTTTACCATCGGCAATTCAATCCCTCAACGCATCGCCTTCATTCTGCACCTGAAATAAAGGACAGATCACAGGTTAGGAAGGCAACAGAAAAGAAGGCTCAACACTTGAACTTTTGTAATCTTCATACTTACGGCGTTCTGCTCGGAAAAGTCAAGTGGATTTTGCCAGCGCCATTCTGAAAACCAGTGAAGTAACTGGACAAACACGCGCCCCTGCACCAGAAGCAGGATGGAGAGTTCATCCTTTCAAACCATAAGGTGAGCTTCAACCAGGGATTTCGGAGGAAGTTAGAGAAGAACGAAGGGGGGAAGGGGGAGCAAGCACACTATTCTGCAAACTGTTAATCCCCTTTCTCATCTGCAGAAGGATATTCCTACGGGCCAGACGAGCAAGATTTGAGGGTCCTGTTCAGTCGGTGTTCCGAGTTCTGCGTATCACGCTCGAAGAGGACACAGCAACCCAGACTAGACCAGCGCCTCCGTGGGAGTCGGGTGAGCGTTACAGTCAGAACCACAGTTCAGCACTCTATCTACTATTACCTGGTTGACACCTGTACCAGGCCTTCTACTTCCCCAACTTTGTTTTACAGGTATACTCGCCTGCCCGCTAAATGATTCACAAAATAACAAAGTGTGCTTCAGTGGTAACTTTCAACTTAAAACAACAACATTTTCACAAGGTTTCTGTGATATTAATCCTTTAAAGCAATCTCAGGGAAACGAGCAACCAAATGAGTGCTCTTTAAGATTCCTTGGCAACTATTCTTCTCTCCCTCTGGATAATCGTCTCCAGAAGGGCAGCCTGTTTGCCACCGTTCTTTCTCCTCTACACCAACAAATGAATAGTGACCAGGATATGGTATCACTCTACTTCTGTCTTGGCTTTGGCAATGTGTGCTTATGTCAATTGGTGATCTAGACTTCACAACATATGAATAGCAAGTCTGACAGTTCTTGGGTTCTACAATGTTCACCTCTCACCTTAAAAAACATTTATGGTACTGATATTGTTGAGGTCTTAAACACGCTTGGCTTGGGTATTGCTGATATCCTTTTGGTTTTAACAAACCTTTCCCAAGGGTTTTTTGGGCCTTCCACCAACTCACACGCTTGCATAGTCATTCTGCTTCAACCAAAGTACCTTTCGTTGCCTTTGAACAGTTCGGTATTGAGAATTGTAAATGGGACTTCTTTCAATCGCATGCAAGCAAATCTGCCTGCTGAGAACACGCGGACAGCATTGGAGCGCTCCGGAGTCACTCGCACAACGTGAACTCACCGCTAGGTCGCTCGCTCCAGCTACGTTTGGTGTTCACGGGTGTTGTGGCTTCCTGCAGTCAGGCAAACAGCTTCTTCTGGCCCGCTCCACTCATGCCACTTGAACTTGGAGGATCTGATGCAAAGGAGATTCAGGTGCAACCCAGCCACCTGGAACCTTTGGTGAGGGTTCACTTCCCTCGGTGCTTCTGCTTCCCGCTGTGCGACCTCTGCATAACGGATTTTCAATGGGCAACCATTGTCTTCACATGCTTCCTGCTGCCCGACCTCTGCAACAGGGAGAACTTGAGGCAAAGACCCTCTCAGGACCCGTCACTGCTACTGGGTTCTCCCTGGTCATGGCGCCTTTTCTCGCCTATAGCTTACCCTTCAGCTGCATACATGACCCACACTGCTTTCTCCTCGCCTGCTGCTCGACCGCCTGCACCTGAGGGGGGCATTTTAAGTCTCCCAGTCTCCCTCACGTGTAAGTCATCTTTACACTCCTACAGCAGTGTTCCTCTGCATCACTTTTCCTCGTCCCAGTACTGTGGGAATTATGGAACTTAAGGTCCCTTTCAACAAAGTTAGTTTCTATATCCTTTTCAAATTTGCAGTAAGCCATTAAGAGATTGGGGTTTCATGGAAAATGAAACAAGGGCGTTTCTCCATCCTCTGGGTCTGTTCCGCTGCGCCCCCAATGTGATCCTCCCACAGAGCACCATCCCCAGGTTCGGTGATCAGAAAGCATCTGCCTTTCCCTGGCCATATAAGAAGGCAGGCCAAGATTTTGGGAGGATCACAGGTCACCATGAACATGTAATCAATTCTAGGAAAAGTTTAGTGTACGTGGGATTAAAACATGTATTCCGTATCATTTGAATGTGCCGGTCTCCAGGAAGCCATCAAACAAGTATCCTTAATTAAGGAAAGAGTAACATGTGAGACATGACATGACCCATTGTGTAATCCTTTAGAGGTGTCACGGTCAGGATCTAAGTCATATCAAAATATACTTTCACAATAATGTGTCCTTCAGCAAAAAGTACCAACTTCATTAAGATGCGCACAAGAAAATAATTTTGTGCTGTTTTGGGAATACAGATCGAAGAAATTGTAAAGAGGGTGCTATTTATTTTGCTTAATAAACAAGGAATCTCCTATTTCAAGAGAGAAGTGAATGTTCTGGCCTAACAAGACACACACCTCTCTTTTTGTTTAGCTGTAGCAACAAATTGTGTTGGAAAGTATTAGGTTGCCCAATATCAGCTCTAACTAGGTGTGTCTCCTCCAGACACACAATATCCAACTGATCCCCTCTACATCTGTGCAAGAGCTACACTCTCTTATTAGGGTAGTTTAGACCCCTTATGTTAATTGTTTGAATATCAATCTTTAATGATCATGAAATTTGCATGCAGTCATAACAGTCAAATGAGAAAGCAATCTATGTAGCTAAAAATAGGCAAAGGTCAAGCTTACACAGCAACAGAAATGTACTGAAACCAATGATTCTCTCATAACAGCTACCACATTCAACAAAAAATAAACAATAAAAAAAAGATTAACAACAAGGGCATGAAAGGACATACATAGTTGCATGATTGCAAGGGGCATACACCACAGGTCAAAACTCTGTATATGCTGTCATTCTGAAGCCAAGTGAGTGCGGCTTTGGGGGACCCCAACAACCGATCCCCACTGGTACCCCAGAAAACCAATAGAGCGCAGTCAATCAATGTGGTTTGCATCACCCCTGTCAGTCTTACATTGTCAGCTAGGATTTTGTGTTGCTTAAATGATTCCGATGCAACCCTCTCGTGAAACTATTGGGGAACTCTTCTCCAGCTCCTTTCAGTATGGCCACTGTCTTCATCTTGGAATAATTGTATCTCCAATGCCTAAGCAGCACCCTCGAGTGTGGTGCAGTAGGTTTTTTTGCCCTCACAGGGGAATACTAAACCAAACTGAATGGTCCACCTGTAGTTGACTTACAATTGTTGTAAATTATCTGTGATGGTTAGGGGTAAGAAAATGACCATGCTTTTAAAAGTGGTTACTTTCTGACCAGCAACCCATCCAGACAAGCTCTTAAGGGTAGTCAGTCAAAAAGGTAACCATGTTACATGGTTATTCTTCATATGGTCTCTTACTTCTTAAAATATTGCAACATAGTCTTCCCAAACTTGAGCATGAGAGCCTTCTTCACTTTGGTATAATCCGCCATATCATCCAAATTCCAATCAAAGCACTGCATTCACTCTTATAAGTTAGGCAACATGATAAGTTCTCACATGCTGTACCTTCAGAAGTAAACTCAAAATCATTCATCCATTCAATGATATCCTTTTTCACATGACAGACCCCTAAAAGTTCCTTAGAACCATGGATGAGATAGAAGGCCAGAGCAAGTACTGGAGCCCCCAGTAAAGTCACATCCAAAAGCAAACTTCACTATTTTTTTATTAAACATATAGTTTTCAGCACAAAACTTTTGTATATCAAACAATTTACAAGGAGCAAAATAAAAGATAAATGCTATACATCCATTCATTTAAAAGTCCATACAATGGAGAAAAAAAATAGAAACAATAAAAGCAAAAGAACCTGGAGGGGACCCACGGAGAAGCTGGTATAGAACCGAGAGGTAACAAAGGGCAGGGCAAAAGAAAACAAGAGGAAACAAGAACACAACAGCGGGGAAATCACAGCCAGTTCAGCACGACCAACAGGGCCGTTGCCCTAGCTGGTCCTGGATATTAGGACCGGGGGTCACTCCCCCTAGCGAATGCTCCACAGTATTCTGATATCTCTTTTCAACCCTGCTGTAGCCCACTTCCCCTTAGTCCCCTCCCCATCCTTAATTGTTCCTTTCTCAAGGTCCATTTTTCTTTCCCTAATAGTGTCTTCATTTCTTATAGGATCCTCGTTATATGGCTTTGAATACAGGAGGTGATCCCTGGATTTCTTTATGAAAATTCTCTCTAAAAATGCCACCAGGCATCTGGTTGTAGCCGGGCTTACATCCCCATACAGACTCTCCCACCAAAGTTCTGCGCCTGTGCCTGCTATGTTCTCCATTTTCTCATATAAGAGTAAAGTTCTCTCCATTCTTAGCTCTGGGCAAAAGAGGATTACATAAATGAATAGTTACTCAATGTAGTGACTAACGTACTCTTAGTCCATAGTCCCCTTTCCTCCATACTGTATGGGCGTCCCTCGTCAGGGACAGAAGACAGAACATTTTTCATCAGAAAAATATTCTTCTTCCCCTTTAAATTTAGAGGTGCACAGGGGCACGGCCCAGGGAGCATGCGCTCGCCTGACTCTGCCCACTGGTGCCATTCCTCAGTCCCCAATGACACGTCGACAATATTCAGCATTGCATAATGCCACCAGTATTATTAGGGAGGAGGATGGTGGGACGTATGGAGGAAAGGGGACTATGGACTAAGAGTATGTTAGTCACTACGGTGAGTAACTATTAATTACTCTTAAGTCCTATCCCCTTTCCTCCATACTGTATGGGCGATTACAACTGAATGTAGCCCCAGGGTGGAGAGGAGACCCTCCTTAAAAAAAAAGGTTTCTTAGAACCGCCTGTCCGAATGCTGCGTCTGACCTAGAGGTGGCGTCCAAACAGTAGAGCTTACAGAAAGCCATAGGGGTGGCCACGGTAGCCGCCCTGATGATGACCTGCCATGGCACATGCAGTTGGAACGCGATGGCCATGGCCTTGGCTCTGACCGCATGGGCATGGAAGTTAGCTGGCACATGTTTGTGCTGCCCCTCATAGGCCTCCCGGATGGCCGCGACCATCCACCTTGCTCTGGAGGCCTTGGAGGCCTGGTAACCGGGCCCTGACCCACCAAGAGTGACAAACAAGGCGTCCGACTGCGGAAGTCCTTGGTCCTGGTCCAGGTAGTATTTCAGAGCGCGTCTGACATCCAGATGATGCCAGACCGTCTGAGGCTCCTCCTTGGGGTCAGTGAAGAAAGTGGGTAAGACTATCTCCTCGTTGAGATAGAAGGAGGAGGTCACCTTGGGTAGGAATGCAGGGTGCGTTCGCAGGACGACCTTGTCCTTGTGAAAGGTAGTGTAGGGCTCTGAAGCCACCAGAGCCTGGATCTCGCTGACTCTGCGAACTGAGGTGAGAACCACAAGCAGGGCTGTCTTTACGGTGACCAGCCTGATGTCCGCGGGCACCATTGGCTCAAAAGGTTTGTGCACCTAGGTGCCCAACACGACATTAAGGTACTGCAGAGGGTGTGGTTTCTTTATAGGTGGGT
Organism: Ambystoma mexicanum; assembly: GCF_040938575.1. Lineage (NCBI taxonomy): Eukaryota > Metazoa > Chordata > Amphibia > Caudata > Ambystomatidae > Ambystoma > Ambystoma mexicanum. The sequence goes on along the minus strand of NC_090928.1, from coordinate 963,247,768 downwards.
AAAGCCTGTGGAGGTCCGCCAGACGTCGCTCGACCATCGGGTTGGAGGAGAAGAGGCACTCCTCCGAATTCCTGTAAGCCCCTATGGCTGCCAGATAGGTGCGGCATGTATCCATCTGTACGCCGGAGTGGACGAGGTGTGCGGAGGAGAGCATGTCGTCCAAGGTGCACTTAAGAGGGTCGATCTCCCTAGAGTCCACGCAATGGCAGAATCTAGACCATATAGCCCTATACTGGCACCTAGTAGCCTTGCTTCTAGCGTCCTGGATGAACTCTAGTTAAGCCTGAGACAGGTTCAAGTGTTTCAGCGTGACCTGCTCAGGAACCACGCTGCAAGGGCTAGTTTGTGAGGAGCAGGGTGGAGTACTCTGCCCCCCCTGCTGGGCAAGGAGCTTGTAATTGTCTGCCCCGTCTGCCGAGCCTGTCCGCTTCCAGGTTGGATTCCTCCAGGAGGTGGACAGCCATTAGGTAGATGTTGTTCTCCAGAGCCCATTCCCACATGATGACTGCTAGGTTGCACAGCGGAGGGGATATGGTACCCCCCTGCTTGTTGACTTAGCACATGCTGGTGGGGTTGTCTGTCTGGATAAGAACCGTCTTGGCCACGATAATAGGGAGAAAGGCCTTGAAATACAGCCATATGGCTTTCAATTCTAGCCAATTGATGTGGGACTCCTGCTGAGTCCAGACTCCCTGGACACTTTGGTTGTCCAGGGGACTCCCAAACCCTCTAGGGAAGAGTCTGTAGTGACTGTGACCTGAGGGGCCGGCTGTCGGAAATGCTTGCACTGCCGCAGGTTGCAGTCCGCAGACCACCGCTGGAGGTCCGATTGGAGAAAGGGAGGAGCGTTGACTGGCTCCGCTTGGGAGCCCTTCTCCTGATTCCATGCGGCTGCGAAGTGCAGCTGTAATTTCCACATCCTGAGCCTCGTGTGGGGTACGACCAATAGGACCGCTGCCCTAAGACCCAATAGGTGTTGGTACCACAAGGCCGAAGTTACCGGCCTGCAGAGGAAGTGAGCTCTCATGATGGCTGCAATCTTGTCCTCCGAGGCAAAGACTCACGGAGCTCGTGTCCCAGGTGAGGCCCAAGAAGGTCAGGTTCTGCGTGGGCTGCAGCCGAGATTTCTTGAGATTGATAGTGAACCCCAGGTCATGGTGTTCATCAGTGCGGAAGCGGTACGGTGAACCGCTTCCGGAGAGGTGGCCCAAACGTGCCAGTCATCCAGGTATGGGTAGACGTGGTGGACCTGGGCCCTGAAAAGGGCTGCCACTGCATTCATTAACCTGATACCTACCCTGGGCGCCGAGTTGAGGCCAAAGGGTAGCATCTTGTATCGGAAATGGCAGCCCCTGATCCTGCCGAGCAGTAAGGAACGACGTGTATAAGTGTCCTTCAGATACAGGGAGCACATCCAGTCTCCCCTGTCCAGTATTGTGTTGGCTTAACCATCTTGAATTTTTGCAGAGGGAGGCCAGCCTGGTTCTTTCTGTATGGTGAAAATCCTGGAATAGAAGCCCAATACTCGTTGGGACTTCTTCCACAGCCTGGCTCTCAACGAGCGACTGGATCTCCGCCAGCCGAGTTGTTGTCCCAATATGTGGGAGAGGAGGGGAGGAGTGAGGAGAGGAAGGTACCGGTAGGCGGTACCCCGTGGAGACTAAGGAGAGGATCCAAGGGTCCGAAAAATACTGGCACCAAATTTGCATGTGAAAGGCAAGCCTAAGCCCCCACCCCCCACCAGAGACACGTGGACCCGCAGAGGTGTGTCATGCCTTCTTTCCCTCTGAGGCTGTTGCGGAGGAGGGGAAATGGAAAGACCCCTTGCCCGCCCACTTTTGTTGTTTCCTCCGGTGCTGACTGAGAGAATGATCAGGTTGCCTGGACCTCTGTTCTTTGAAGCCCCGGAACACACCAAACGCCTGCCACTTGTCCATTGCTGCGACTAGGTGTAGGCCTTGGGAGTGGCCTTCGCAAGAATAGATAAAGACCTCACGGTGCGAGCTGTTCTTTTCATCAAATTCCTCACCTGTGATGGAGTAGAGAGGACACTACCCTCGAATGGAAGGTCCAATATGCGTTCCTGCACATCGGGATTAACTTAGTAGCCCGGATCCAGGCAGTCCTCCTCATGTCCATGGCAATGCAGATGGTCCGTCCAGTGGTATCTATGTGGGCCACGGTGGACTCCATGATGTCCTGCACTTCCAGCTTGGCTTCTCCGAGGCCAGGCCTGAAGCGCGCTTGGCTCTTTGCTGGAAGTTCTGTGATTCAAGGAGGCGTTGGAGTACAGCTTTTTTCCATATGCCTTCAAGATCTCCTTGCCTAGCAGCGTCGAGGACGGGGTGGCCTCCTTCCCTAACAGCGTTGAGGATGAGGTGGGGGAGGACGACTGAGGCTTAGAATAGAGTGAAGCTGCAGCAATCACGGAAGAGTGTGGTTGAGGATGCGCCGAAAGCAAGAGAGTATCACCCTCCATGTGCCTATACTTGGCATCTAGGCGCCGCCGATTGACAGGTTGGGTCGAGCGCGGCTTGAGCCACCCCTTCTTGGCCAAGGCAACTACGTCTTTGGTAGGGGGTCTTAGAGTAAGGACTTCTGCCAAGAACCCCTCCTCGGGCTGCTCTACCTCGGTCTGAGGAAGGTCCAAATAGTTTGTCAAACCTCCAAGGCGTTTGTGGAAAGTCCTGGCTGAAGATGGCATGTCGGTGTCCTCCTCTTCGTCAGTGTCCAGAGGATACGGAACTGGTGGAGGAGTGCTGGGCGCGTGGGCTGCGTTGTGGACAATGGAGCCTGTGGCTGGTGTGGAACCGCCTGTACTGTGGGAGGCAGGGAAGCCGGAAACGGCTGGGGCAGCAGTGGTTCCGCTGGGACCTGTGGCACCGGAGCCATAGGAGGAATGACTATGGCAGCAGGTGGGGTGACCTGGGGGATCATGTACCTGATGGCATCACAGAGGATGGCCCCCATCCGGGGAGTTCACATCAGCCCTCGGAACCTTCCAAAGAACCTGTCTTCGGAGGCTGTAGAGGTGGCAGGTGATATTGACAGAGTGGCTAACAGCTGCTGGGGCCGGGGCACACTTTACCTGGGGTGCAGGGGTACCTGCCTTGTGCCGCTGATGGATAAACTGTAGGTCAAGCACCTGGTTGGCACCAGTCCCATCTTGTGACTCGTTCCTCCACCCGCTCTGCCAGAGGGGGTATCGGACGTGCGGCCATCTTGGCTGGCGCGGCTGCCATTTTGTCGAGCTGCGTCCCACGTGCTGAAGTCGTGGTGCCTGGTTTGCTGGAACCAGCCCCGTCCAAGACGCTTGGTGTTGGAACATAAGGCCTATCCTGCACCTCAGGCTGTGAGCTGGAAGGTGTATTGCCCTCGGCAGAACTGCTGGTAGTGCTGCGTGAAGGCGCCCCCTCGGCCATGATGCCGGTACTAGGGCGTTGCCCCTCAGGAGTAATCCCAGTAAAAGAACCGTGTGGTCCCTCAGCACTGACACCGGAAGGATCCGGAGACCCTCCCGTGCGGCCGGTAGCTGGGCTAGACTCGGTATGTGTGTAAGAACCCGAAAGGTTCTCCCGGTCGGGCGCTTCCTTGGGAAGGAGTCCCCTTTACGGGGTGCGATGGTAAATAGATGTCTTACCTTCAACCTCGAGTGACGAAGTCCTTCAGGTCCTCCGGAGGCTCTGGAAGAGCTACCTCCACCTAGCTAGCCAGTTCTTCAGTGCACGTGGCGTGAGCGCGTCGCACAAGGAGCAACCGTCGCAGCTGTGGACGGGGCCATGGCAGCGGAGGCAGAGAGTATGGGGGTCGGACGTGGGGAAGAGACCCTCGCAGGCTGGACCCCTGCTGAAGCCCGCTGAAGTCGACTTGCACCAGGGAGGAGTGTGGCGTCGGAGGACCAAGCACCTATTGAAAAGAAAAAGATAGAAGAATATCCGTGGAAGAGCGGGTGGTATTACATGGCCAAAGCCAAACCCAGGAGCGCTGGTGAATTCGGCCTGTTCTCGTCGACACGGAAAAGTGGACTGCAGAGTGGCACCGGTGGGCGGAGTCAGGCGAGTGCGTGCTCCCAGCACCGTGCCCCCGCGCGCCTCTAAATTTAGAGGGGAAGAAGATTTTTCTTGTGAAAAAGGCTCTTGTCGCCCGTCCCTCACGAGGGACGCCCATACAGTATGGAGGAACGTGGATGGGACGTAAGAGTATGTAGTGTTTCCTCACGATGATTGCAAAGTCAGCAAATTTTGTCCTTTATTTTTCTTGCATAGCGACATAGTACAGATCTTCTGTGTAACACATTTAAGCGAAATCTCAAAAACAAGTCTCGAAAACGAGAATTCAGGGATTTGCTCAACTATTCCAGCGTAACATTAGTGAGGTTAGTCAGGGTTCTTGATAGGGTATGAAACCTTGAAGCAGATCTCTTTGCTTCCGTTTCTGACTAGTCAGCTGTCCACAGCACTCTTAACCCTGAGAGGATTGTCACACAGTGTTTTCACTGTGAGCCCCAGTTGAGCCAGAATTTCTAGGCATTTAGAACTCCATCCATTCAAAACCCAGTCATTCATGCCTTCTGTTTTCAGCTTGATGATGTGATATTGAGACCCCAAGTTTCCTAGGGTCATCCAGACATGGACCTCTTGCTCACTGTGCTCAGAGAGGCACAGCTCCACCTCACTGATGAGGCCCAACAAGGCTGAAACACGTGTATGGGGTTGCTGTTGGTACTCTTGTTTAGAAGAGAATTGCCATAGCATTTCGGTGCTGGACTGTGTTAGGGAGAATTCTCATTCTATGGCTAATTTCCCTTACCAATAGAGTGCCCCAGCAGTTTTCCTGGATTTGAAGGGTTTGTTTCTTTTCTCCTGCTAAGAGTGAGACTCTTTTACCCACTCCTAAGCATTTTTGCTATGTGTGCTCTAGGCTATTTTTGTGTTTGTGGGCAGGACAAAGACTGATATGCAAATGGATATTTCCCTTCTGTGAAAGGTACAGTGAGCTTAAGTGTGGCTGTGGACTCTCAAGTGGGTACCTTCCCAAAGAACAGATCATTTAGTCGTGTTCGTTCTCGCAGAGGGGCGCCTATGGACTATTTTTTCATTAGGATGAATATTCTTCTAACCCTTCTCGTGGTGTTGTTTTTACCATAGCCAGTCGCCCTGAGCTGGGTCTACCTTTCGAGACCTTTGTAGCAGTATTCAGAAATCCGGTATAACCGTCCAAAAGAGGGGTCTCTTTCATCCATGTTTCCTGGAAACACAGTATATCGACCCTGCTCAGTCTGCAATCGATCCCTCTCAACAAATGGGCAAAGCCCCTGGGTTTCCATGATCCTATTTGGAAAGCTTCAAGCGCTGGGTCTCCCTCGTTCTAGTCTCTCATGGGTTCTGTTAAAGCTCTCGCTAACCAGGTCCAAGATTCCCCATTTGGAATCCTTGTGATCAGAACCTCCTTTTTGGTCAAGGGTTCCAGCAAGCTCCTTCTCGTTATTCCTTTAATTGTGATTTTCAGGGCTTCCGGACCCTGTTGAGCAAAAGGGACGTGTATTTTTGCATTTAGTTGAAAGTCAAACCTGAGTGCATTTTTGCATCTAGTTGAAAGTCAAATGTGAGTGTATTTTTTAATCTAACTTTGGCCATTGATTGTAACCTGCTAGCCCAGTGACTGTTCAATACGGCTTTACTTGCTTACTCCTCCCTATGCCTCCACCCTTTTCCACTCATGGTACGCTCGATCTCTCCCATCTATTCCAACTGCTTCTCTATCTACTATCCTTCCCTTCTCACTAAGTCTGGAAAAAAGAAATTTAAAAAGGATATCTTGTCTCCAACCCTGGTCTCACTATCGCTGATACCTATAATAGTGCCTCTTCCAAACAGACATCCTCTTTGTTGTCCCTTTGCCGGATCTATGGACCCCATATGATCTCTGTGCTTTGCCAGGTCTCCTCCTCTCCCATTAATGGTGGCACTCGCTGGGATGTCCTCATGGCTGCTTTCGACTCCTCCAGAGTCATCCTGTCAAGAGCCTCTTTCTTTCTCACCTTTTTCTCCTTGCTTGTGTTCTTCCGGGATTAAGCTTCTTTCTTTTTCACCAACCGTGACTGGTAAAGGCTGGAACGCGAGTCCTCGGGTTCCAGCGTGGAAGCCGGCTGCCAAGCCGGTAACGTTCGATTTCAGGAACAAATGTCAATGAATCCAGGAAGGAAGGTATCGGAAGGTAAGGATTGGAAGGGAGAGGGTTCCAGGAACAAAGAAGGAAGATAGAAATACACGACAACGCAGAGAGCGAACTCAAACAACGTCTAGTAACTCGTAGGGGTAGAGTTGAGATGGCAGAGCCGCGGGGGCGTGCCGGTTTTCTAGGAAGCTGGCGACTGCACGCAAAGGCTATACCGCAACGGATCTGGCTTGTCGGCTTTCTTAGATGAGTTGCAGTGTTTATGCCGTGGTGCATCATGGACCACGAAGTCCAGAAGGGTCGAATCCGGCTACTCATGACAGTATGCCTCCTCCTGAGCCCGGACCCACCTGGTTTGCTCTGGTGTATTCGATGAAACCTCTGCAGTAGACGAGGAGCATTCATGTTAGAGACTGGTTCCCATGTACGCTCGCTGGGGGGGTAACCCTTCCACTCTACCAAATATTGTAGTTGGCCTCGTCTATATCTGGAATCACATATCCTGGAGACTTCGAATTCAACCTGATCATTGATGAGCACTGGATTAGGTCTAGGAATAGTCTGATTGGATTGTATATATGGCTTCAATAAGGAGGTGTGAAAGACCTGATGAATTCTTTTCCAAGATTCTGGGAGCTGAACTTGATATGCCACTGGGCTAATGATTTCTTTGATGGTGAAAGGTCTGTAGTACTTGGGAGCCAGTTTATTGGGCCGTAGATGTTGAGGAAGGAGTTTGGAGGATAGCCAGACTTCATCCCCTATTGAATAAGAAGGGCTAGGTCTCAGCTTGGCATCTGCAGATCGTTTAACAGCTATCCTGGCCTTTTCCAGATGTTCTTTGGCATCCCTGTGAACGTTTACCAACGTTTCAATCCAGGAATCAACTGCAGGGACCTGAGTTGGATGTGGTAAAATTGATGGTAAAACTGAAGAATGGAATCCTTGACTGCAGAAGAATGGACTTGTCTTGCTGGCCGAATGGTCTGAATTGTTGTAAGCGAATTCGGCCACAGGAATCAATAGTGACCAATCATCCTGGACCTTGCTCGCAAAACAGCGGAGATACTGTTCAAGAGTCTGGTTGACTCTTTCGGTGATCCCGTTGGTTTGGAGATGGTAACGTGAAGACAATGCCCGCTGAATGCCTAGTATTCGGCATAGTTGTTTGCAGAACTGGGAAATATACTGAGGATCTCTATCAGAGATGATCTTGGAAGGTAATCCATGGAGCCTAAATATGTGTTCGATAAATATCCCAGCAAGTTCAAGTGTGGAGGGTAATTTAAACAGCGGTGTGAAATGTGCTGTATGGGTAAACAAGTCAATGGTAACCATTATAGTCGTATATCCCCGGGATGGGGGTTATTCCTCAATAAAATCCGTGGTGATGATCTCCCAAGGACGTGTCGGTAATGTAGGTTGATGCAGAAGACCGGCATGTGTTCTATTTTCATGTTTGTTTTGATTGCACACAGGATTGGATGTAGGTTTTTATGTCAGTAATCATTCTTGGCCACCAGAATTGCCTCTGTATGAGATGAAGGGTAGTGGTAATGCCTCGATGTCCTGAATGAAAGGTGTCATGACAGAGAGTCATGATTTTGTTTCTCAGTTCTTGTGTAGGGATGACTAGTCGTTTTTCCTTGAAGAGATAACCATCCTTAGTGTTCAAGTTCCATTGATTGTTCTGGGTGTAATCTTCCCAGAGATCAGAGGAAGGGGTACGAGCATGGATGTCTTCCAGAAGAAATTTAGCTTGTGCCACAAACACGGTTTTAGGAAACATCTTGGGAAAGGACCTGACCTCAGCAGATTCGTAGTCAGGACGTCTGGAAAAGGCATCTGCGACAATGTTATAGATTCCAGGAAGGTGGTTAATTTGAAACTGGTACTGAGCGAAAAAGAAGGCCCAACGGGCCTGGCGACTGTTTCTGCATTCCAGGGATTGTAGTACTTGCAAGTTTCGATAATCTGTATGTACTTGCACTGGATATTTAGCTCCCAGGAGTAAATGACAGCAGTCAGTGAATGCTTGTCGGATGGCCAGTAGCTCTTTTTCCAGGACTGAAAAGTGGCATTCACTAGGTGTCAAGGTGCGGGATAGGTAGGCAATAGGATGTTCGATCTTGTCCTCAAATTCTTGTTTTACGACTGCCCCAATGGCATAGTCATAAACGTCTGTTTACACCAGGAAGGTTCGATCTGTATCGGGTTGAGCCAGGATTGGACCTTTAGTGAATTTTCATTTCAGTTGTTGAAAAGCCTTCTCTTGTTCTGTAGACCAAATAAACGGTGTATCCTTCTTTAGAAGTGCCAAGATGGGATGTACAATTTCAGAAAATGTCGGAATAAATTTTCTGTAAAAATGTGCAAGTCCCAGGAAGGATTATATCTGTTTCACAGTGGTAGGCGCAGGCCAAGAAAGTATGGCATCTATCTTGCCCGGATCCATTCCTATTCCATTAGGGCTGAGTACAAATCCAAGGTAATGAACAGTCTGAGCATAAAATAGACACTTTTCAGGCTTGGCCAGGAGTTTGTTTTCACGTAATTGTTGGAGAACTGCCTTAACATGCTCTTCATGGATCTGGGGATCTTTAGAATAAATCAGTATATCATCCAGGTATGCGATAACAAAAAGGAACAACATATCTGAGAAGACCCTGTCCATGAATTATTGAAATACCGCGGGAGCATTGGCAAGACCGAAGGGCATGCCCAAATATTCGAAGTGGCCAAAAGGGGTTCAAAAGGCAGTCTTCCATTCATCACCTTCCTTAATTCGAATGAGATGGTAAGCACCCCTGCGGTCGAGCTTGGTGAAAATAACAGCTCCTCGCACAGCTTCCAATATATCAGAAATGAGTGATAATGGATAGCGGTCCTTGAGGGTACATTGGTTAAGACCTCGGTAGTCCAAACAGGGTCGTAGCTCTTTTGTGTTTTTCTTGGGAACAAAAAACAAGGAGGCACCAGCGGGAGACTTTGAAGGCCAGATAGTTCCATATGCCAAGTTGGTATCCAGGTAATCACGTAGAGCCCTCTTTTCAGGTTCGGATAATATGAACATTCTCCCAAATGGAATCACGGCGGAAGACTCAGTTTCTATGGCGCAGTCCTCAGGTCTGTGGGGTCGAAGAGCTTGAACAATATATGTTGAAAACACGTCGGAGTATGTCTGGTATGATTCCGGTACTTGGATAATGTTGGACACGCTGAAGGAGGGTGGTTTGTGGTTCTGAGAGTTTACTGGAAGAATCCGGGACGTGTTTTGACATGGACAGTGAGACATACAAAACTCTCAGCCAAGGAACAAGGAACCTGCTGTCCAATTGATGTATGGGTTGTGCTTCTGTAACCAGGGCATGCCTAAAACCATGGGATAGTGGGCAGCCTTTATGATGTCAAATCGTATCCTTTCCTGGTGGTTATTTATAGATAGTTGCAATTCTTTTGTTTGGCGAGTAATGGGGCCTGAAGACAAAGGTCTACCGTCGATTCCTTCCACGGCTTTATCACTTCTTTGAGCTCTCTAGGGATGTTATGAGTGGTAGCCCATTCGTGATCAATGAAAATCCCCATGGCACCGGAGTCCACGAGAGCCAGGATAGAAAAAGATTAATTCTCGGTGGATGTCAAGACAGTTTGTAGAATCACTAAGGTGTTCTGTCCCGTAGTATTCAAGGAAGGAATGGATGCAGAGCAGGCATCTTTCTCCCGAAGCTGTGCTCTGCTTAGGATCGGGAGCTGGTGTTTCCTGAACGCCAGGGTGGTGCTATAGGACATTCCCTAACTAGATGTTTGTCAGCGGCACAGTGCATGCAGAGTCCCGTATCGATTCTACAGAGCCTTTCTTGTGGAGAAATTGGACCCCTGAAGGCGCCTAGTTGCATGGGTTCGGGATCAAGGGTACGTGGAGCAGCACTCTCTTTGATACTTGGGTATTCAATAGTTGTCTTTGGGAATGTTTTCACCTTTCTTTTCTCAGCCTTTCTCTCCTGGATCCTAAAATCTATCTGCAAGGAAAGATCTATAAGGGCCTGGAAGGTTCCTGGACGTGCTACTCTGGCTAGTCTCCCTTTACTTCATCATTTTACCCCCTTCTGAAGAGAGTGAAACTGGATTATTGTGACCAATCTGCTTCCTTAGCTAGCTGTTTGAAGCGAGTCACATAAAAAAGCATATCCTGACTCCCTTGTTTAAATTCAAGAAGTCTTTCTTGTGCAATGTAGACAAGCTCTGGTTGATCGAACATTGTTAAAGCAAGTGTCACGTGACCGTGAGGTACCTGTATTTCCGGAGGATGTCCGTGATGAGGAAGCCAGTCTGGTTGATCAGGAGACCGGTAGATGAAAAGAGTGACGCAAGGAAACAGCCCCAACCCAGCCCTGATGGTACAGGTATGGGCAGGAACCACCTCCTGACGCAACGAGAACTCTTCCCTGCGGATTTACGTGACGTCAAGACAGTGCAAGCACTGACAGGGAAGATAAATGGTGTTGAAGGCAAGTCCAAGAGTTCAGGTATGCTGGTTGAGAGTAAGTCCAAGAATTCAGGTATGCTGGTTGAGAATAAATCCAAGAATTCAGGTATGCTGGATTAGGACTGAAGAGGAGACCCTCCGTATCCTTGCAGAGAAGAGGGAAGCACACACTGTTCAGGATGAATCCAAGGGGAACAGTCACAAACTGGGCACTGAAGGAGCTGTAGAAACTGAAGAAGCACCACAGTCCAGGAGCAGGAATCCAAAAGGAGCCGAGAACAGAGACAGGAATTCAGGCCAGGGACTGGTACCCAAGCAAGGCAGACAGAAAGGGAACCCAAGGGGAAAAAACCAGGGAGGACGGGATCCCAGGAAAGGAAGAGCCCACTCAGGAAGGTAGGGAGCCCAGGGAGAACCAGGAACCCAGGCCCGGGAAAAGAGGGAACTGGATGGAGGCAGGCAAAGGAACAGAAACCCAGGGAGCAAAACTGGAACGGGCAAGCAAAAGGCGAATCAGCGGCGAGTCAGGAACGAACCGCGTTAAGAAGCGATTTGTCTCTGCACTCGAGCGCAATTTACACTACTCGGCATGAAGCCGAGGATTGGAGCGCAGAACGGGCCGCGCATGCGCCGCGGCCCTGCTGAAGCGGGAACGAGGCTTGGCACACAAGTTGTCGACCGCCATGGTCCGCAGTGCATGCGCGTGCCCGCGACTGAAATACGGCAGCCAGTTTGGTCGTCGGGAGATCCTTCTCCCGGCGAGCCGAAATCTGGAACAGAGCTGCCAGGAGCGATGACACCGCCCCGCAGTCCTCCAGGTAGGTGTTCTAACTAACATGGCCTTTAGGGCATCCACAAATCCTTTGTAGTCATCCAAGAGTAGATCTCCCGAATTAACTAAGGGAGTTGCCCACATTAAGGTATTGCCCGTGAGAAATCATGAATCCGACCTTTGCTCGTGGTGTAGAAAAATAGTAGAGTTTGAAAGTGAAGTGCACTAAGCATGAATCTAGGAATGATCGCATGGACCTAGAGGATCCATCATACTTGTCCACAACACCGCCTACCAAAATGCTTTCCTTGACTGCGGAATCCCGGGATAAGACCAGCTGTTTTAAAGCTGCATTTTTGGCTTTGAGATTTTGAACCTCGGTAGTTAATTCTTGCATACCTTGCATGAGGTCTCGGACTGCCGCTTCAATATCTGGTTCCTTATCAGGTTCTGGGCGTCTCAATCTGTCAAGAGCCTCTTTCTTTCTCACCTTTTTCTCCTTGCTTGTGTTCTAACGGGATGAGGCTTCTTTCTTTTTCACCAACCGTGACTTGTACAGACTGGAACGCGAGTCCTCAGGTTCCAGCGTGGAAGCCGGCTTCCAAACCGGTAGCGTTCGATTTCCAGGAACAAATGTCAATGAATCCTGGAAGGAAGGTATCGGAAGATAAGGATTGGAATGGAGAGGGTTCCAGGAACAAAGAAGTTAGAAATATACGACAATGCAGAGAGTGAACTCGAACAACGTCTAGTAACTCGTAGGGGTAGAGTTGAGACGCGCGGAGCCGCGGGGGCATGCCGGTTTTCTAGGAAGCTGGCGACTGCACGCAAGGGCTAGAATGCAACTGTTCTGACTTGTCGGCCATCTTGGATGAGTTGCAGTGTTTATGCCGCGGTGCATCATGGACCACAAAGTCGAGAAGGGTTGAATCTGGCTACTCATGACACATCCTTAATGTCTACCTAAATGGCACTGTCATGGTCCAAGGTCCTCAGGCCACTCTCCTCCTCTTCGATAGGTGCTTCCCTCGCCTCATCTACTTCCTCTCATCTCCAGCTGTCCCCGCCTCACACTCCTTGGCTACCTTGCCCACATTTTCCTCCTCTGACTACCTCCACAACTCCGCAGGACATACCTCTGATTTGTACCCATCCCTGTAAGGTGTTTAAGGCCGGCAACCTTCTTCATCTTGCCACTCTCAACACTCGCTCTGCGGCCAAATACTCCTCTGACATCTGCCACCTCCTTGAAGAACTGGACCTTGATGTCCTCAGTCTTACGGAGACATGGTTCACGGCCAGCTCTGTCACGAGCTTTGACACTCTACTTCCTGAGGGCTACAAGATCCTCTCCGCACACAGATCCACTCGACCTGGAGTGGCGTAGCCCTGATCTTTCCTGAGTGGATTCCCACCACTATCACCCTGATTCAGACTTACTGCTCTTTTGAATGCCTTGCTGCAGGCTCTCAATCTCTCCCAGCCACTCCCTTACTGTTGCTACTCTCTACCGGCCCCCCTGGGCAAATCACCTCTTTTCTCTCTGAGTGGGCTGACCTCTCCTCCTCCCTCCTGACCTCAACCAATCAACTCCTCCGTGGTGACCTCAACATCCATCTCGATTCTCCCTGTCTCTCATCTCTGCTCTTTCGCCACCTCTGTGATTGCCTCTCCCTCTCTATCCTCACCTCTGGCCCGACGCACTCTGCAGGACACACACTTGATGTCTTTATCTCCCCTGGCCTCCCCCTCTCAATCCCTCTGACCACTCCTCTCTCCTTGAGTGACACTGCCTTCTCTCCTCCCATCTCTCACTCTCCTCGCCCCAAGCCAACCCCACCCCAACACTGCCACTTACTTTCCTGGACATTCGACCTATGAAGCGTGTGTCAGCTGAGGCTTTCGCTGCCACCTTCTCTCCCCCTCCTCCTCTGGCTAACTCACACCCCGACACAACCCTGTCCCTTCTCTACTCTTCTATCTCTGATACTCTTGATGCTCTTGCCCCCGTCATGAGGATCCACTTGAAGTCTAAAGCCAAGTGCAATTCCTGGTATGACTCCGACCTAGCTACACTTAAACATAGGTGTAGGGCGGGTGAAAGGAAATGGAGAGCTTCTTGTTCATCCTCTGACAAACTGGCCTGTCGCCTGCTCCAAAGGCAATACCGACTCTGTCCGCACTAAGAAGAGAGCCCACATTTAAGCCTGTGTCTCTGCGGCATCTAACAACTCGGCCGAACTCTTTAAAATCTGCAAGGAGCTTGCCAACCCTGCGGCAGTCTCCACCCCTCCACTTGCCTCCCATGCTCTCTGCAATGCCCTTGGCTTGCACTTTATTTAAAAAGCCCAAGACATTCTGTCCACCCTCTCCTCACCTGCCCCCCTCATTACCTCTCAGTCTGTGCTTGCAGACCCCTGTTAACCACCCCCCCACCATCCTTCTCTTTCTTCCTTTCCTATTTTCTGCTCTGACAAGGTCGCTAGACAAGTCCGATCTATGAAAGCCTCGTCAAAACAGGTTCATCCCTGTTCCTCTAAAACCATCAAGGACCACATTGACACCCCGCTCCAGCCCTTGCCGATTTTTGCAACCATTCCTTTGCCTCAGGATCTTTCCCCTCCTCTCTGAAGCACTCCCTGGTGCATCCTCTTCTCAAGAAACCCACAGCTGATCCTTCCTGTCCGGCTAACTATTGCCCAATTTCCATTACCCCCTTTCTGGGCAAACTCCTGGAAAAGATGGCCATCTCTCTGCTTAACCTTCATTCTGATTCTGTTGGCTGTCTCCATGACCACCAGTCTGGCTTCAGAGTGGCCAGAAGCATGGAAACTGTTCTCCTGAACATCCGTGAAGATCTGCTCTCTAACCTGCACTCCAACATTCCCTCTGTCCTCATCCTTCTTGATCTCTCTTCTGTCTTCGACACAGTCAACCAGACCATCCTGCTCAACCGTCTCCTTGGTAACCTGGACATCACTGATCAGGCTCTGGCCTGGCTGACCACTTTCCTCTCCGATCGACCCTCCCAGGTTCCCCTAAACCTGTGGGGTTCCCCAGGGGTATAACCTCTCACCCTGGCTCTTCACCCAATACCTGGCAACTCTCGCCCACTGCATTGCCATTTTCTGCTCGAATTTCCAGTGCTACGCTGGTGACACTCAACTCATTTTCCAGCTGCCCTCGGCCACCTCCTCTCCCTCTCTCATCTCTGACTGCCTTTCTGCCATTCAAGATTGGTGTGCCACCAATTATCTTTGTCTGAATGCCAGCAAGACAGAGATCCCCCTCACACCATCTCCATCCTTCTCCCTCTTCCTACCCCTACCTGCGAGGCTAAGAACCTCAGGGTCATCTTTGACTCCACACTTTCCTTCTCCGCCCATATCTCTGAGGTCTCTAAAAAGTCAAACTTTCTACTGCACCACCTCAGAGGTACTCTGCCTTTCCTCTCCTTCCCTAAGAAGCTCACTATCTCCCAAGCTCTGGTTCTCTCTAAGTTGGACTATTGTAACAGCTTATTTCTAAATCTACCTGCCTCTACTCTCCGCCCTCTACAACTTATCCAGAACAGGACTGCAAGACTTGTCCTTGGCGTGAGGATTGTGTCTCTCCAACCCTGAAATCTCTCCGGTGGCTCCCAGTGAATGCAAGGATTAAATTCAAAACCCTCTGCATGGTCCACAAGGCTTTGTGAGGCCTGGGTTCAAAATACCTTCAGCTATCCCTCTGCAAATACCTCTCCTCTCGAGCTCTTCACTCCTCTACCTCTAACTCCCTCCGGGTCAATCGTTTTTCAAAGAAACAAGCTGGGGGTAAATCTCTATCTTCGGCTGGGGCCTCCGTCTGGAACAGGCTGCCGAACCATCTGCGGTTCCGGAAAAAGCTCAAGACCTTCCACTTTGCTTCCGCCTTCACTCCCCCTCCCCCCTGCTGATCTGCTCTCTTGGCACTGCGCAACTGGCCACCCTCTGTCCCCTGGGCAAAGGTACTTGCTCACCCTGCCACCCTCCTGCACTACCTCCTGGCCACTCCTTGCACTGGGGACTGTATCTGTACCCTTACAGCCCCCTATTTTTCTTCTTTTTCTGCACTTATCAGACTTACCCAGTCTGCTGCCTTAAACACAGCACTTGCCGCTTGCTGGCTGCACTACCACTGTTTACTGCCCCAATTTTCTATTTATTTGTATTTATTATTTTTCTGCTCTCCTCTGCTTAGCACTTTCCACTCTCCCCCTTTCCCATTCCCATCCACTTGCGCCTTCTCAATGTCAGTGGGCCTAGTAAGATTGTTGTTGTTGAGTTGTTTTCTCCCCTGTTCCCCTCCCTTGCCTAGTCACGCTCTGAAACACTTGTGTATGAGCGCGATACAAATAAAATATCATACCATATCTCTGATGGGTTTTGAAGATTGATCCTTATCTTCAGACCGTAGACCTTTGTGAGCACCCCGGGTCAGTTTGAAAGTCTTCAGATCACTATCAGATTCTCGGTGTACCGGACGGTCGACCTCTTTTGTATCAAAACCAAAGGCCCTCAGTTCGTCAGTTGCATTGAGCAAAAGTGCTATCAGGGCCGGTGATGCCATGTGCAAGAGGACTCTATCATTCTCCTTGTCGCACGCAAGGCCACAATCTTTATGTCTTCGGATATAATCACCCTTAGCGGAGGTATGTTGTGAAAGAGACTCATGATATTGGCTCGATTTAATACAAGTGATGAGAGATAGGTGGGCGCACCCTCTTTTTTGTGTGGGGGCTTGACTCGAGGGGGTAAGAAGTACAGTAGAGCAAGAGATTAGTCAAAGCTACCCTGACCAATGGCGTGACATTGGGTCACCAAGGTTTGCAGTGGAGCTAAAAACAATGTTAGCTCTGGAGGACAAAAAAACCCTTTAGAGAAGTGAAACTGACAAAGGACAGGGTTTTTTTATTTTACTCTAACACAGAGAAAAAAGAAGACAATTTTTTACAAACTGCGCCGTGGCGCTGAAACTATACATAGTGAACACATTCGAGTGTGCATTACTGTGAGTTAGTATACAGAGTGAAAGATCACAGTTTTTTGTTGTTTCAAACAATAGTATTGATAAGACAATAGGCTTTGTCTTAGACTTGTCGACACATTATTCTGTGTTTCTGGTTCGGTATGGATAGCTGGTGAGTGTGGCTGGAGGGATAGAAGAACAAGTTACTTCTTACCATGTAACGTTCTTTCGACGGGATGTTCCTCCGACGTATTCCTCATCTTAGATATCTCCTTCCAGCTCTGCTGGCCTCGGAACATTTTTTCTCTCTCTAGAGGGCGCTGCGCGTCGACGTCCTCCGAGTCGATGTCCCTCGACAGCCGCCGTATCGACGTCGACGTCATCCTGCCTATAAAGGCCGCGCGCAGCGTCCGTTGCTCAGTTCCGTTTTGTAGCCCACAATAATACTTTCTGGACTAAACTAATCACCCTGAAGGAGCGTAAGCTGCAACAACAAGGGAAGTAGAACTGTGGGGATGGATGGGAGGGTCGATGAGGAATACGTCGGAGGAACATCCCGTCGAAAGAACGTTACAAGGTAAGAAGTAACTTGTTCTTCGAAGGGATTGTGTCCTCCGACGTATTCCTCATCTTAGATGGGCTCCCATAGCAGTATTCTATTATTGGAGGAGGGAGTACTGACTTCACGCTGTCTTCTATTGATGAATAGAATGCAGTACAGCCCTTCCAAACCTAGTCTCTTGACTGGAGGAGGAATCCAAATTGTAAAAACGTGTAAAGGTATGGACAGACGACCATGTAGCGGCCGCACAGATGTCTTTAACCGGCACGCCTCTTTTGAGGGCCGAAGAAGCTGCAATACCTCTGGTCGAATGAGCCCTAAGGTTTTGAGGGGGCTCTTTCCCTGCCAGTTTATAACATTCCAGAATGGCTAGAATGATCCATCTGGAAATGGTCTGCTTAGTTATTGGTAACCCCAGCTTGTGACCTGCGTAACCTACAAACAGCTGGTCTGCCTATCTTATCCTGGCTAGTCTACTGATGTAAAAACTTAAAGCCCTCCTAGGGTCTAGCCTGTGTAACCTCTCTTCCTCTTTCCCCGGGTGAGGAGGAGGATAGAAAGATGGTAGGGTAATCTTCTGAGTGATATGGAATTCAGAAACCACCTTTGGGAGGAAATTAGGCTTCACTTGCAGGACAACTTTGTCTTTGTGAAATATTGTGTGAGGGGGTTTACAAGAAAGAGCTTGTAATTCGCTCACCCTTCTAGCAGATGTAAGTGCTATTAATAAAACAGTTTTAAGGGTAAGGAATCTTAACGAACAAGAATAGAGAGGCTCGAAAGGTGTGCCCATCAGGAAAGTTAGTACTAAGTTTAAATCCCATAGGGGAACTTGGAATGGTCTTGGGGGATAAACATTGGTTAACCCCTTTAGAAACTGTATTACCAAGGGTAATTTGAAATAGGATGGTTCTTCCGCAGTACGCTTAAAGATGGATAGCGCTGCGAGATAGCCCTTAATGGTGCCAACTTGAAGGCCTGAATTTGCCAAATATAGTAGGAAGGAAAAAACCATTGGTGTACCACATGAAAAAGGGTCGATATTCTGTTCTCTACACCAGCTGCAAAATCTGTTCCAACGGCAGCGGTATAAAGACTTTGTTGCTGGACTCCTTGCCGAAAGCAACACCTCCATAACATCACCAGGGAGGTCCCAATCCTTGTACCTCAGCCTTTCAGAAGCCAAGCGTGAAGGTTGAGGATTTTGATCTCTGGATGGAGAACCTGACCTCCCTTCTGTGAGAGTAGGTTCTCTCTGAGTGGAAGCCAAATTGGAGGGCAGATGGACAAGTCTAGAAGGACCGGGTACCACGTTCTCCTGGCCCAATCCGGGGCAATTAGGATCATGGTTCTCCGGAATCTTCTCAACCTCCTGATCATTTGAGGAATGACAGGGACCGGTGGGAACGCGTACAGAAGCAGAAACTCCCAGTCCACTATGAACGCGTCTCCCAGAGCTCCTCTCGGGGGAAATTCCCTTGAGCAGAACAGGTCGCATTTCCTGTTTAGGCTGGTGGCGAACAGATCTACCTGAGGGGTTCCCCAAAGGGCGAAGATCTCTTGAAGGACTTCCTGAGCTAGTTCCCACTCGTGGGAGACTGTGCCCTGCCTGCTCAGAGCGTCCGCTGTCAAGTTCTTCTCTCCGGCTAGGTGAACTGCCGATAGAGAGATTCCTTCTTGGATTGCCCAAAACCAGAGCTGCATCGCCTCTCTGCACAGGGGTAGTGATCCTACGCCTCCTCTTTTGTTGAGGTAATGCATGGCCACCGTGTTGTCCGTCATTATCAGGACATTCTTCCCTTGTACAGCTGGCAGGAACGCCTTCAGCGCAAGTCTGATGGCTCTCAGCTCTAACAGGTTGATATGTAGTCTGGACTCCGATGGAGACCAACGACCGCTGATGGTCAAGTCGTTGGCGTGGGCTCCCCACCCCGTGAGTGAGGCATCCGTGACTACTGTTATCTCCGGCCAGGGTTGCCAAAACTGTTCTCCTTTCAGAATGTTCTCCTGACAGGCCCACCACTGAAGGTCTCGAGCTACTCTGTCGGGAACTTGAAGAAGATCTGTCATTCTCCCTGAGAATTGTGACCACTGAGTCCTCAGTGCCCACTGGAGGGATCTCATTCTCAAGCGAGCCTCTGGCACTAGGAAAATGCAGGAAGCCATGAGGCCTAGCAACCTCAAAAAGTCGAAGGCTGGGAGACGTTGGGCATGTTGGAACTTGGTGACCATCTATAGAATATCTTGAGCCCTCACCTCTGGTGGCGAGGCTTTTCCCAGGGAAGTGTCCAGGATCGCTCCTATGAACTGGAGTCTCTGCGATGGTATCATTTGTGACTTCTTTAAATTGAGGGAGAAGCCCAGTCTGTGAAGGAAGTGGCACACGTGATTTAGCTGGATCTGAGCTTGTTCCGAAGAAACAGCCCTGATCAACCAATCGTCCAGGTAGGGGTAGACGTGAATACCTTCCCTCCTTAGACTTGCAGCCACTACCGACATTAACTTGGTGAAGACCCTCGGGGCGGAGGTCAGCCCAAATGGCAGCACTCGAAATTGATAGTGAGAGTTGCCAATTGCGAACCTCGGGTATTTCCTGTGTTTGAGATGGATAGGCACATGGAAATAAGCGTCCTGAAGGTCCAGAGATACCAACCAGTCCTGGAACTGAAGGGCCTGGAGGATCTGAGAAAGAGTGACCATCTTGAATTTGTCTTTTCTGAGGAATTTGTTCAACTCTCGCAAGTCCAAGATGGGTCTCAGTCCTCCGTCTTTCTTTGGAATGAGAAAGTAAGGGGAGTACCAGCCCTTGTTCCTCTCCGCTACAGGTACCGGTTCTATGGCACCTTTCTCTAACAGGTCCAAAATTTCCTGCAAGAGGAGCAGATCTGGAGCTTTCTGAGAGCTGATCCCCGGTGGATGACTCTGAGGTATACGTAGGAAAGGCAGGCAGTAACCTTGGGCAACTGTTTCCAATGCCCAAGCATCTGACGTGATAGCCTGCCATACCGCCAGATGTTGAGTCAACCTGCCTCCTACAGGTGTCCTGTGAGGGAAGTCCTCAGAGTGGTTTTGAGGCGGCTGATGCAGATGCCGATGGTAAAGAGGCACCTGCTGTTGCTGCGGCTTTTGAATATCTACCCCGTCCACCTCGAGTAGTTCTTCTTTGTCCCCTTTGAACCGGTCGTCCTCTACCTCTTCCGAATGCGGAGTAGAAGCGAAAGGACTTGCCCCTCGCAGAGGTACCTGTGGGACGAAAAGGAGTCTGACGGATTGCAGCTCCTAGGGATTTAGCTGCTGCTTTTGAAGTTTGCAGTTTCTCTAAACTGTCATCCGCCTTTTTCCCGAACAAAGAAGAGCCATCGAATGGCATGTTCAAGAGTCTGGCTTGCACATCTGGGGCAAAACCAGACTTTCTCAACCAAGCGAATCTCCTGGTTGATGTACTTGCCGCCATTGCTCTGCTGATACTGTCAACCGAATCAATGCCCGTCTGGAGGGATTCGCACATAGCGTCTTTACCGTCCTGTATAATATTCAGGAACGCATCCCTTTCTTCTCCCTCCGGGATGCAGTCAGCCGCTGTAGAAGCACACTCCCAAAGTGTATGGCTGAACCTAGCAAGGGTGCAAGTAGCATTCACAGATTTTAATGCCATGCTAAATGCTGAAAAGACTTTCTTTGCCATAGCATCATATTTTTTATCGTCCCTGTCCTGTGGGACGGTAGGATAAGCCGTCTTGACATCGGTAGAGGATGCTGCCTGTACCACCAGACTTTCTGGGGATGGGTGTTTAGACAAAAACTCTGGGTCTGTAGAAGATACCCTGTACTTTGTAGACAGTTTTTTATTTACTGCTGGTACGACATCTGGGGTTTCCCAGTTTGTCATGATCTTCCTCTGAAGAGCTTTATGAAAAGGCACCACAGGATCCTCCTGTGGGCCTTTGTCAAGAATATTCGTGAGGTCATCTTGTTGGAAAGATTGTGAAGGTGCAGACCACCCCATGAACTCTGTGATCCTGGGCAATATGGCTCTATATGGGGTTTCAGCATGCTCCCCCGGGTCTGGCCTAGCAAACTCCACCTCAGGGGAAGTGTCTAATCCACTTGCCTCATGTAAGGAATCATGAAGATCCTTTAACCTGCGTTCTTCAGAGGAAAATTCCTCTCTAATTGGGGTTACAGGTCCCTGCAACTCAAATGTGTCTTCTTGTTCAGACAATTCACCCTCTTCCAAGATTGAGGACATAGTTCTCAATTGTTCTGAACTCATAAAGGGAGTAAATCCCATTTCCAAGGCAGAGGGTGCCGAACTTGTCATTATCTGCCTCGAAAACGTCGATGTCGAAGGCTTCGAACGTGGCGTCGAAAACAAAGGCGGAGGCCTCGAAGACCTCGACAGAATTGGAATTCTACTCGACAATCTCGAAGCCATCGACGTCGAGGACCTGGGGATAGTCACTGGGTGTGTCGTAACCGTGACTTTTCTTGCCGTCGACGCCGGTGTCGAAGCTGGCGTCGAGTCGACAGACCGGTGTGTCGAAGGTCCCTTCGACAACGGCGTCGAAGACACCGACCTCGGCGTCGACGGAACCCTCGTCGACGGCGTCGACGGAACCTTCGAGGAAGGTTTGGAGGTCATAGTCCTACTCGAGGGTTGGAGACGCGCTCGAGAGGTTTCCTTCGCCGGGTACTGCGACTCGCGGCGCTTTTGACCGTTGGGTCTTTCGACCAGAGCATCGCTCTCGGCAGTCTTCGAGGGGGTCAAGGCCGCTTTCTCGAAGACGCTCATCATATTTTTGCGGAATTCCTCCCATTCAGCCCGGGAACTATGTTTCGTGGGGCAAGGGATTCTTTTTGGCGAAACAGAGGAAGAGGAAGACGGAAAAGGGGATCTTCGACGTCTCCTCTTCGAGTGCTTCGATCTCGAGGAGTGATGGGACCCACTCCGAGACCTGGAGCGCGAATGGTGACGAGGAGACGAGTGTCTCGACTTCGTCGACAAAGAAGAAGCTTTAAAAGTCTTACCTTTCTCCAGCTTCCCCCTACGCTCCTTCAGGGCCTTAGCTGTCATGTACATACAGTCCTCGCACTCCGAACAATGGTGTTCAGCTTCCAAACACCACAGACAAACTCTGTGAGGGTCAGTCAGCGACATCTTTTTCCCACAATCTCGGCATTTTTTGAAGCCGGATCGAGGAGTTGTCGGTTCCGACGAGGAAGCCATCGAGTACGGATCGAATAACTTGAGGTAACTAGGTATTAATCTTGATCAGAACTGAGCAACGGTATTCCGAGGCACTGAGTAAGCGCGGAAAAACGGAACTGAGCAACGGACGCTGCGCGTGGCCTTTATAGGCAGGATGACGTCGATACAGCGGCTGTCGAGGGACATCGACTCGGAGGACGTCGACGCGCAGCGCCCTCTGGAGAGAGAAAAAAATTTCCGAGGCCAGCAGAGCTGGAAGGAGATATCTAAAATGAGGAATAAGTCGGAGGACACAATCCCTTCGAAACAGCATTGTTGCACCAGGTACCGAACGGTCTTCAGGACAGATGGATAAAGTCAGGTGAAGTAGTTGGAACCGTCAGTCACAGTGACACAGCTCATTCTACCGAAGAGCCGACCGCCGCCGCCGCGCGCCGCAGCTAAGACCTAGACTCAGCTCTAGGACTCTGACTCTTGCAGACAGCTCTCCAGTCCCACTTCCTGGACTCAACATTTTTCTGACCTAGGTGATATTCACCCGAACATGGCTGACGGTTCCAACTACTTCACCTGACTTTATCCAGTTTTAAAGATTACGCCCTCCGATTCCCTTTCTCTCCATTTTTTTTTCCCTTGAAGCTTCGATGTATGTCTCAATGAAAACCAGTTTTGAGTGCATCACGGCTAATAGAGTTGATTAATCTTTATAGTTCTCACTCAGGTTCATTTTAGAAAGGGAGACATGGCGATGGTAACAATGGAGTCTATTGACGCCTCGAGTTGGGCACACTGATCCTCCCAATTTTTATAGTTATTTTCTGGTTCCGGGATAGCCTGCGCTCTTTGGATCACTATAGGGCCTGGCACACTTCTATTCTGCCGTAATCGTGTTTCCCTAGAGGGTGTCTCAAGCTCAGTGTCTGAATCCTTAGAGTGCTCACTTGTGGTAAGTTGATGGTACTCGCACCTCTTTGATGCACCCTGCTTGCAAGATACTATGTTCTTGCCTCGAATTTTCTACCTCAATTTCGGAGAGAATTGCTCTGTTAGGTGGATTAATTTTTATTTTTTGGGGGGCACTAGCGCCCGTGAGGCCCTCATCTTCTGTCTCTGCCAGGCACCTTTTCTCTCCCCTTATTGGGTTATTCGAGATTAACTGGTGTCTTCCTATTTGGGGGTTTCCAACCAGACTAAGCCCTAGGTCTTGAAGCTCTCCCCCAGAACCAGCATGATTAATCGGGACCTTTTCGATTGAAGAGCGTAAGTGGGCTGCCTAGTAGTTTAATTGAGAGGGCACCAAAACCCCCTCAACCTCTGGGCCCAGAACCCTCAAGGCAGTGGCTTCCGTCAACACCCGGGCCGATATTGTAGGCATTTTGCTGCCGGTGGCGCTGGACTCACATCAGATTCACCAGGGGGGTAAAGCCTTCCGTTTTCCTCTGTTGTTACGGAGGATGTGGCAGTCGCAAATGGTTTATTCATTGCCTATGCTAGAGGCGCTTTGAGATATACCCCCCTTGTAGAGACATACATTGTGCCAACCCTACAAGCAGGTCTATACATTCCCCCAGTAATCCTCTTTTTGGGGATCTGTCTCTTTGATGATTCATAGGGGTCTTGAAGTGCCACTTAATAGTTATATTGTCAGAAAGTGACTTGCTTCTTAATTTTTGGAGCGGGATGACACTTTTTTTGAGGATTGGCGGACCGCCCCTCTTAGACTTGGAAGCGGGAGACCAGGGTATTGTTTGTAAGTCTACCTCTTGGAGTATAGCAGTCAATGAGGGCAAAATAAGTAGAATGCTAGAAGGGCGGCTTATCCCATAGGGTGATTAATAATTTAGGCAATTAATACTTTGGTCTCTTAGGCATCTACCTCTCTGGATGGAAACATGCCCCTTAGGGTGATTAATAATTTAGGCAGTTTATGCCTGGGTAAGAAAGGCTTCTAACTCCTTGGTGGACTGTGCATAGGTGAATACCTACTGTGGTACAAATCACCTGGTCAGTTAGATTTGATCTTATGCCACTCGATAGCTTTGTTGAGACCTTGTTTGTCATAAAGATAAGTTCCTGTTCTTTGTCGAACAGGATTCTATTTCTAATGCTTTGATTATATCCTTTAACTGTCATGAGGACAGTCCATTTGAACTCTTCAAAGCCATAGATTCTTTTCAATAAAGTGTTTTACTATCGGGCTAGTAGTACTTTGTTTTTTAGGCAACTTTTGTGTTCAATGAAGCAGGTTTTTATTTTCCTGTTCGTTTTTTCTATGTATATTAATCCGCACGGGCATGTGATCATATACACGTGGTCTGAGTTACAGTTTGAAAAGTGCTTTTGTATCCAATTTCTCTTTGTCCCGATATCC
This sequence comes from Ambystoma mexicanum, assembly GCF_040938575.1. Classification (NCBI taxonomy): domain Eukaryota; kingdom Metazoa; phylum Chordata; class Amphibia; order Caudata; family Ambystomatidae; genus Ambystoma; species Ambystoma mexicanum. The sequence continues at coordinate 963,223,202 of NC_090928.1, read as the reverse complement.
ACTTCTTTGGATTTGGTTGTCAGTTTACATACTATGCATTGTCTACATGGGTGGTGTCCACTAATAGGGTCTGATGCCTTCAATAGGTGGTCTTTGGGTTTTAATCTTGCTCCTGCTGACACAATTGCCTATAGAAGTCGATTTTTTGTAGGCGAACATAGGTGGAGGTGGCTTAGAGGTTGATGTTCTGAATATTTTCCAGTTTTTGCAGATGTATTGTTAAACTGTAGTTGGTAAATGTGTTAACAGATACAATTCTGTTCTCTGCAGGATTTGTGAGTTGATCCTCTAAGAGTGCATCCCTGTTGTTGTTAAAGGCTCTTTTCACTGACTTTTTGATCAATTTTTTAGGCTATCCTCTCCTTAGTAGTTTGTTCTTTAAAGTATTAGCTTCTTCATAGGAGGCCGTTTTACTGCTATTCCTTTTGAGTCTCAAAAAATTACTGATAGGGCAAATTATCCTTCAGATGTTTGATATGGTGACTTTGATAGTGAAGGAGGGAGTTTTTGTCAGTTTACTTATGGAAAAGGTTTAACTAGTAGTTTGCCTTGTTTATGGTAGATGGTTAAATTGAGAAAGTCAATAGAATACCTTTTAATCATCATTGTAAATTGCAGATGTTGATTGAGATGGTTTAGTCATTCTACGAATTTGTTGCCTTTCTCTATTGTCCCTGTTCATATTACGAGGATGTCGTCTATGTATCTAGACCATGCTTGTAGATGTTGTTCAGAAGGGTGTGTAGCATAAATAAATCGTTTCTCAAACATCTCTACATACAAGTTGGCTAAACTGGGTGCCATAGTGGCCCCGTGGCAGTTCCTTCTATCTGTTGATAGAAGGATCCTTGAAACTGAAAGTAGTTTTTAGTAAAGAGATAAATCAATACACCACAAAATAACTGATGTGGGAACTGGGTTGTTGCCCCTTCTGGTTAGTAGAATTTCGTCCACTGTGTTGAGTGTCTCCTGTTGTGGAATGTTTCTGTATAACGATATGATGTGAAGTCTGATCAAGTAATTGTTGTCCGGATTGTAGTCTAAATATTCAATTTTTCTTATGACATCTTTTGTATCTTTGAAATAGGATTTCATAGTAGTTACATGGATCTTTAGGTTGGGGTCGGCGAATTTATAGAGCGGCTCAGGTACAGAGTTGATACCTGCAACTATGGGTCGTCCCGGTGGATTAGTCAAGGTCTTGTGTATTTTAGGCAAACAATAAAATGTAGGTATTGTGGAGTCAGTGTTGATAAGGAAATCACATTCTTGTTTGCTAATCCAGTCTCTACCTCTAGCTTTTGTAACATTTTGTTCTATCATTGCTGGTAATTCTTTAATTGGATCTCCAGGGAGTAGCTTGCAATATTAATATTGATATTTTATTTATATTGCGCTCGTACACAAGTGTTACAGAGCACGACAAGGCAAGGGAGGGGAACAGGGGAGAACAACAATGATTTTACTAGGCCCAGTGACATTGAGAACGCACAAGTGCATGGGAAAGGAAAATGGGAAAAGTGCATGGAAGGGGGGAGAAGTGGAAAGTGCGAAGCAGAGGAGAAACAGATACATAACAATAAATAAATAAAATAAATAATAAAGGCAATAAACGGTGGTAGTGCAGCCAGCAAGTGGCAAGTGCTGGGTTTTTAAGGCAGCAGACAGGGTATGTCTGATAAATGCAGAGAGAAAAGAAGGGGGTGGGGGACTGTATGGGTACAGTGCAAGGGGTGGCCCGGAGGCAGTGCAGGAGGGTGGCAGAGTGAGCAGGTACCTGGGCCCGGAGGACAGAGGGTGGCCAGGTGCATGGTGCCGAGAGATAAACAGATCAGCAGGGGAGAGGGGGGGAGAAGGCAGAAGGAAAGAGGAAGGCCTTGAGGTGCTTCCTTGAACCGGAGATGGTTCTCTCTAAAAGTTAGTGTTATGCAATTGTATTTGGCCTTCGTCTATATAGTCTGTTTTGTTTAATATGACGATACCGCCAACATTATCAGCTCCTTTACGGATAATCTTATTATTAGATAGTGCTTGGAGAGCTTCTTTTTCAATTTTGCTCACATTTTGAAAAGTAGAGGGATTTGTTTTTTTCCAGTTTTTCCACTTCTGCAAGTACCTTCTTCTTAAAAATGATAGCCTCTGGAGAAAAAGTGTAAGTGGGTCGATAGAAGTTGGAGGCTGTACGGAGACCAGTATGGTTAATGGTCTGTCGTTCACCTATCTGCCTTTTGAGCAAAAAATTCTTTAATGTGTATTTTACGCATCGATTTATGGAAGTCTGTAAGAAATTGAAAGGGATCATGTTTTGTAGAGCTAACGAAACCCAGGCCTCCATTAAGGACCTGTTGCTCAGTGGTAATCAGTTCATGGCTTGAGAGGTTAACTCAAAGCGATTCCCGCTCCTTGTTTGTCTCTGCTCTCCGTTCCAATGGCCCCAACAGGGGGAATTGGAACGTTTGTATAAAAAAAGACTTGGAGGGCATATTGCGATTTCCTCTTCCCTGTCTATTGTTAGGATTACCTCTACCTCTGTTTGGGGTTGTGGTGGAGCTACCTTCTCCTGGGCCGTCTGGGCCACTACCGTCATTACTCTTAATATACGATGTTGCTCTGAAGCGCACTCGTCTGCTTTGGATGTTCTGCCCATTTTGTTGAACTGATGGGTTTTTGTAATCGTCCTGTATGTATGGAAAAACCTTTTCATGGCTAGATCTAGATAGATATTTCTTTAATCTTTGAATATGTTCAAGGAGGTTTTTCTGTTTAAATTCTTTCATATCTTTATCTATTTCCTCTAGTCTTTTTTGAGGTTGTCTAATGATGTCAATTATTTGATGTCTTCCTCTATTTTCTTGAGGTCTATTTCTATTTTTTCAGCTGTTTCTTTGGCTGTATCTATAATCAATATTAACCAGTCGTGTCTGCAGTGATTGGCAATATAATTCCATTGTAATTTAAATTTAGCATTATCTAGAAATGGACTGGGTTCATTCAGAACAATCAAGCCTTGGGGGAGGGATTTGTTTTTCAGGTTTCTAACATAATGGTACTTTGTAGTTCAGTGCTTATGAGTCTTTTGCATAGCTGTATGATTTCATCTCAGTCGCTACCTTCATCATACGTTTTGCCTAGTTCACTGTTGTTTAGTATTGAAATGGCGTTCATTAGTGCTGTGGCATAATCCTCGCTGTATGCAAGTATTTTATGTTTGCCATATCAAGGCTGGGTAGAGAAATGGAGAGAGAGCATAGGGTGGGGCTCGACTAGAACTGCACTTGTAGTTATTTCCTGAGACAAGATGCCAATATGAATACTCAAATTAGAGGGGGAATCCCAATTCTCACTGTTTAAATAGTGATATCCCTACCTTTTCCTTGGGGTATATTGTATAACAGAATAAGTAAAAGGTAGATAGAATAAGCAACAGTTCGACCAGTGGGTTATAAAATTAAGAAATAAGTATCAATTTTATTCAAACATTATTAAACCAACAACAATACTGTGATACAAAGTTCATATATGTAAAAAGACAATTCGAAAACAATAGTCTCGTGAGAGATTATCCTTATTATTAGGAGTCTGAATAGCCAATAAAATCAGTCAATTTGAAAACCAACAACGGAGTGTACAAATTCGTTCCGCTAGTAATCTCAATTGGATCCTAATAAAGCTCTAGTCACATTAATACTAGACGATTGAACTCAACATGTTTCTGTTCTCAGGTTTAGTATGGAACATTCTTCAGGAGGCATGAGGAATTGGTCACAATGACTATGTGTGAAGTTGAACTTTGTCTTCCTTAGTGAGGGCTATTTCAGCTTTGAAGGTGGAGTAACTGTTGATAAAACAAAAATAGGGTGAGCTATAAATGCTATATTATCTATTGACAGTACAAGACTGTCGAACTAAATTCAGGTGAAGGCATTTACCTGATCCAGTGGGTGGGTGCGGTCCTATGGGGTTCCTATATTAGTAGGGACGCCATCTGAAGTATTAATCGTATTTCCAGTCTGTAATAGATCTCTCTCTCTCTCTATATATATATATATATATATATATAATTCATTTACAAAGACTGCTCGTTCCATAATAGAGCCTCTACTCTTTGCTCTCTCTCTCTCATGTGGATTGAAAGGATAGTGCTTACCTGAAAAATCTTAGGTCGCTCAAAATTCAACTGATGCTGCTCAAGACGTAAATTAGATCAGATAGAGGATGTCTCTTGCTAGCTCCTTTCGGTAAGAAGATAATTAGTGATTCAGGGGTGGCCTTTTGGATCGAACGGATAGAAAGACAGGGCGCAGTATAATTAGGTGGAGACAGTAACTTGCTGACTCAATGGGCATAAGCATATCTAATTTGTTTCCATCATGAATAAATAGCAATAATCTTTCGGCTGTTGATGGCAGCTTACCTGCAGATAGTCAGGTGCTTGATAGTATATAACTCGAGTGTCAAAAACATAATCGAGTAGATGAAGGAAAAGTCTCTTCGATGGCCGCGTTCGGTCTTTATAGTCAATGGATATCTTAAACTGTTCCGGCGGTAGCTAATACAAAAACATGAATAGTACTGTTAAGTACTATCTGGCTAGGCATGAGTGGCCATTGCTAGAATCACAGTAGTATACCACTAGAAGCCCAAGTTTAACGGCGGCCTCAAATGAATGAGACGCCCATTATCTAGGGTGAATATGTTCCAGTCGCTCGACCCTCTGTATAATTTGAATTCTGTGTGTTTACATCTTAGCTCGTAACGTTATAACGCGGCGTCCACGAGCGATGCACAGTCTGGCCTTGGCGAAGTGAGATGGCGATTCTAGTACTAATTCGAACTAGAGCGTCACGTCTGTCTTATTTTGAATGAAACCCGGTTAAACCTGTAAAGTGCCGGAAAACACTGGTCACCATCTTGGGAGTATAGTCTTTAGGTACAGGAATTGGTACAGGCATATTATGCTCTTTGCTGAGATTAGTCCTTGCGTTTATAGAAATGCAGTAATCTATCATGTAAATTACTGGAGTGACAAAATAGATCCAGACGTTAAAAGATAGAAAATGGTTAAATATGCAAAGTGCCGGAAAACCACTGGTCGCCATGTTGGACGTATAGTCTTAGCCTTGCTGCCTTCATAATGCCAATAGGGTTTCGTTAGCTCTAAAAAACATGATCCCTTTCAATTTCGTACAGACTTCCATTGGTTGATGCGTAAAATGCACATTAAAGAATTTTTTGCTGAAAAGGAAAAAGAGATAGGTGAACGACAGACCATTAACCCTAACGGTCTCCGTACAGCCTCGACCTTCTATCCACCCACTCACGCCTTTTCTCCAGTCTATCATTTTTGAGAAGAAGGTTCTTGTAGAAGTGGAAAAACTGGAAAAAACGAATGCCTCTACTTTTTAAAATTTGAGCAAAATTGAAAAGGTCTACCTAATAATGATAGGATTATCATTAAAAGAGCTGATAAAGGAGGCAGTATTGTCATATTAAACAAAACAGACTATATAGATGGATGCCAAATATTGCATAACACTATTACAAGATGCTCCCTGGAGATCCAACTAAAGAATTATTAGAAATGATAGAACTAAAAGTTACAAAAGCTAGAGATAGAGACTAGATTAGCAAACAAGAATGTGATTTCCTTATCAACATTGACTCCACAATACCTACATTCTATTGTTTGCCTAAAATACACAAGACTTTGACTAATCCACCGGGACGACCCATAGTTGCAGGTATCAACTCTGTACTTGAGCCTTTCTAAATTTGTTGACTTCTACCTAAAGGGCCATGTAACTACTATGAAATCCTATCTCAAAGATACAAAAGATGTCATAAGAAAATTTGAATATTTAGACTACAATCTGGACAACAATCACTTGATCGGAATTGACATTGTATCGTTATAGACAAACATTCCACAAAAGTAGACACTCAACACAGGGGAAGAAATTCTACTAACCAGAACGGACAACGACCCAGTTCCCACATCATTTATTATGTGGTGTATTGATTTATCTCTTACTAAAAACTACTTCGAGTTTCAAGGATCAGTTCTATCAACAGCTAGAGGGAACTGCCATGGGGGCCACTATGGCACCCAGTTTAGCCAAATTGTATGTAGAGATGTTCGAGAAACAATTTATTTCTGCTACACACCCTTTTGAACAATATCTACAAGCATGGTCTAGATACATGGACAACACCCTCGTAATATGGACAGGGACAATAGAGAAAGCCAACAAATTCCTAGAATGGCTAAACCATCTCAATCAACATCTGCAATTTACAATGACGATTAAAAAGGATTCTGTAGACTTTCTCGATTTAACCATCTACCATTAACAAGGCAAACTATTAGTTAAACCTTTTCATAACCAAACTGACAAAAACTCCCTCCTTCACTATCAAAGTCATCATATCAAACATCTGAAGGATATTTGCCCTATGGGCAATTTTTGAGACTCAAAAGGAATAACAGTAAAACGGAATCCTATGAAGAAGAAGCTAACACTTTAAAGAACAAACTACTAAGGAAAGGATACCCTAAATAATGTATCAAAAGGCAGTAAAAAGAGCCTTTAACAACAATAGGGATGCACTCTTAGATGATAAACTCAAAAAACCGGCAGAGAAAAGAATTGTATGTGTTAACACATTTACCAACTACCGTTTAACGATACGAAACATCATCTGTGAAAACCGGAAAATATTCAGAACAGCAACCTCTAAGCTACCTCCACCTATGTTCGCCTACAAGAAAATCGACTTATATAGGCAATTGTGTCCGAAGGAGCAAGATTAAAACCCAAAGACCACCTATTGAAAGCATCACCACCCCATGGGGTCTTGACCCTATTAGTGGACACCACCGATGTGGACAATGCATAGTATGCAAACTGACCACCAAATCCAAAGAAGTGGACATCGGGACAAAAAGAAATTGGATACAAAAGCACTTTTCTAACTGTAACTCAGACCATGTGGTGTATATTATCACTTCCCCATGCAGATTAATATACATAAGAAAAACTAACAGGAAAATAAAAACCTGCATCATGGAACACAAGAGTTGCCTAAAAACAAAGTATTACTAGCCCCAATGGTAAAACACTTTAATGAAAAAAATCATGGCTTTGAAGAGTTCAAATGGACTGTCCTCATGACAGTTAAAGGAGATAATCAAAGCATTAGAAATAGAATCCTGTTAGACAAAGAACAGGGGCTTATCTTTAGGACAAAAGCGACAAAAAAGGTCTCAATGAAGCTATTGAGTGGCATAAGATGAAATCTAACTGACCAGGTGATTTGTACCACACTAGGTATTCACCTATGCACAGTCCACCAAGGAGTAAAAAGCCTTTCAGACCCAGGCATAAACTGCCTAAGTTATTAATCACCCTAAGGGGCATGTTTCCATCCAGAGAGATAGGTGCCCAAGTATTAATTGCCTAAATTATTAATCACCCTACGGGTTAAGTCTCCCATCTAACAAGGGTACTTTGCCTCAACAGGTAATGAGTTGCTAGATGACAATGCATTACTTACCGTAAAAGCATTTCTGATGGTTGTATCTGCTTAGATTCACATGCTGTGCATAGGTCCGACATCCAGTGATCACTGCAGAGTATTGCATTTTGTTTTTCGTAGTCGAAAAGGGGACGTCGACAAGGCGTGTCTGTAACACTATCCCTATAGTGACGTGCGGTGTACCCACAATCCCTCACGCGTCAAAGGAAGTTCATTGTAATTAAATCTTAAGAGCACCCTTAATAACCTCAGTATATAGTATTCTACTATACTAGCACAGCTCTTAACTAAGAAGGCACTGCCATATAATATATGTGGACTTCAAATAAGTCGATCTTGCAACACTAACTATTTTCAATCTTTTAGCGTTCGGATGTATTTGGTACTTTGGTCATTTAAATTATAGATTACTGCATTTCTATATACACAAGGGCTAATCTCAGCCAAGTGCATAATATTCCTATAACCATTGGCATTATGAAGACAGCAAGGCTAAAGACTATACTTCCAACATGGCGACCAGTGTTTTCTGGCACTTTGGAACATTAACAATGTTCTATCTTTTAGCATCCGGATGTATTTTGTCACTCCAGTAATTTACATTATAGATTACTGCATTTCTATAAATACAAGTACTAATCTCAGCAAAGTGCATAATATGCCTATACCAATTCCTATACCTACTGGCATTATGAAGCCAGCAAGCGTAAAGACTATACTCCCAACATGGCAACCCGTGTTTTCCGGCACTTTACGGGCTTAACTGGGTTTCAGTAAAAAAAAAAAAGACAGACCACGATGCTCCAGTTCAAATATTGTACTAGCATCGCCATCTCGCGTCGCCGAGGACAGACTGTGCATCGCTCGAGGACGACCGCGTTATAACGCTACGAGGTAAGATGTAAACAAGCAGAATTATAATTATACAGAGGGTTCAGCGACCGGAACATATTCACCCTAGATAATGAGTGCCTCATTCACTCGAGGCCGCTGTTAAACTTAAGTCTTCTAGAGGTATACTACTGTGATTCTAGCAATGGCCACTACACGCCTAGCCAGATAGTACTTAACAGTACTTTTTATACTAGCTACCGCCGGAACGGTTTAAGATATCATTGGGCCTCATTACGAGTCCGGCGGTAACCGAGGCGGTAAAACCGCCTGGTTACCGCCGGACTCGTATTACCATTCCGCCTCCGTGATTCCCGGAATTACCGGGGCATTACAACCCCGGTTTCCCAGGAATCACGGAGGCGGAATGGTGTTAATCCCCATTCCCATTGAGTCCTATGGGACTCAATGGGAATGGGGATCATGGAAACACTGGCAGCATCTCCTAATGCTGCCGGTGTTTCCTCGTCCACCTGCAGGCGGGCGGTGTTAAACCCGCCAGTTTAGACCTGGCGGGAACATCACCTCCAGGAGTTGTGATCGCCCGGCATGGAAACAACGGTGGCGGCGGGTTTACCGCCACCGTTATTTCCATACCGGGCGATTTGTAATGAGGCCCATCGACTACAAAGACCGAACGCGGCCATCAAAGAGACTTTTCCTTCATCTACTCGATTATTTTTTGGACACTCCAGTTAGCTACTATCAAGCACCTGACTATCTGCAGGTAAGCTGCCATCAACATCCGAATGATTATGACTATTTATTCATAATAGAAACAAATGAGATATACTTATGCCCATTGAGTCACCAAGTTACCGTCTCCACCTAATTACACTGTGCCCTGCCTTTCTATCCGTTAGATCTAAAAGCCCACCCCATGACCACTAATTACCTTCATACCGAAAGGAGCTACCAATAGGTGTCCTATCTGATCTAATTTACGTCTTGAGCAGCATCAATTGAATTTTGAGCGACCTAAGATTTTTCAGGTAAGCACTATCCTTTCAATCCACATGAGAGAGAGAGAGAGAGAGAGCAAAGAGTAGATGCTCTATTATGGAACGATCGATCTTTGTAAACTAATTATATATATCTACAGATCTATTACAGACTGCAAATATGATTAATCCTGCTTATGGGGTCCCAACTAATATTGGAACCCCATAGGACTGCACCCACCCACTGGATCAGGTAAATGCCTTCACCTGAATCTAGTAGACAGCCTTGCACTGTAAATAGGTAATATGGCATTTATAGCTCACCCTATGTTTGTTTTATGAACAGTTCCTCCATCTTCAAAGCTGAAATAGCCTTCACTAAGGAAGACAAAGTTCAACTTCACACATAGTCATTGTGACCAACTTTGGTACTTTGTTTCCCCTCTCTCTCACTTTTTTACGCTGTGCTTCTCACCCTCAAGTGTTGCGATGCCACATTTTGCGGTCTGTTTCTCTCTCACTCTGCCTCTCCCATCTGCATTTTATTGTTGCTTTTTCCCCTCCTATATTTTACTGCATCGGTTCATATAACTCCTCTTACTCTCGTGTCATTACTATGGCTATACCTGTTTTTTCATTTTCTCAGTTGTGGTTGCTTCTCCTTTTGATTATCTTTCTTGCACTGTCTCTTATGTTACTGGCCTGCCCTTCTCTAGTCTTGCTTTCTATTTCCATCTCTCCCCACGTGTTGATCTGCGTTTTATTTTACTGTCTCCAAATGTCTCTTTTGCTCTGCTTCTATCCCTCACTCCTATTGTATGTTTGTCCTATTATTAACACTGTTTTCCTTCTCACTTTCTTTGTTGCGCTTTCATGTAGCTCATTGCTCTCTCTTCCGGTTGCTCGAATTCCTGTTTGGATTGTCTCATATGTTCTCTGTACCTTTGTCCCCCCTCTCCCTGCCACACCTTTGTTCTTCTGTATTGCTTAGGTTCAGAGTTGCTTTTCCTCTCCTGTTTTTCTGTTTGTCTTTCAACATAGCAGCAATAAATATCCAAAAAGCTGAAAATGCCTTTTCTATTTAAAAATCTAGTGCAGCTTTACCATTGAGTGCTCCTTTTTAGATGTGTGCAAACCTTCTTTTGGCCAGTAGGCTGGGAATTATAGAGTTAGAGGGTTGTCTGACCAGATGCATCACTTGCTTGAATGAAGATGCTTTACCAACAATGTATGCCATTACATATACAAGAGCCCATATGAGGTGTGTTTTCTGAGCCATTACAAATATAACAGCCCAGATGACGTGTCTGTTCTGACCCATTAAAAGTATAGCAGTCCTCATGGGATGCGCTTCTTCTGAGCCATTGCAAGTATAGTGGTCCTCATGGGATATGCATGTTTTACTTCTGCACCATCACAAGTATAGCAGCCCTGATGAATTGTGTGTTTTGAGCCATTACAAGTAGAGCATCCCAGATTAAATGTGTGCGTTCTAAATCACTGAACATTTAGTAGTCCTTTTGATATGTCGAAAGCTAAGTCAACTGTGTTGCCATTGAATATTACCTGCATCTTAAATGCATATCTCTGATGCAGACTCATTAAGTCACCTATTAACAGGATTTGAACTAACGGGTTACATAATAATCTCTGCAGCAGGGTTATTGACCCACTGAGCTGCCTTTCCCAACAGGCTGTTGACACTGAAACGTACATAGGGTTAGGGCACTGGCAGTTCCATGTGAGGCTTGCCTGACAAAAATGGCTTGTCAAAAGCTCTGAGCCTTTTTGGACTATCCTAGCCAAGAGGCCTAGGTCATATCAGGCGAGTCATAATGAAGCTTAGAGATGTGATAGATCGTTGGCTGTGGTACTCAGTAACATGTGAGACATGTGAGACATGTGGACATGTGAGAAACAGACGTTTTGAACAGCGCAAGACCGAGTAGGAGGGATTTAAGCATATGACAGCAATGCCATCTTCTCACACTGTTGGAGGTTGGTGGGAAGACCTCAGACACTGTTCTTGCTCTGTACTTTAGCTTGCTGCAGAAAATGCCAACACATGTTTGTGTTTTCTTAACAGCGTCTCTGTTTAGAAATTCAGGTACTGTGCCAGAACATAGCAGTCCTGCTAAGAAATGTGGGCATGATGCAATCAGCCCTGCTGTGAATATTTGTCATTGTGCGAAGACATGGGTACGGTATAGCAACGCTGTTGATAAACTAGGCTACTTTGCCTGAATATATAGCAGTCCTGTTGAGAGTTACAAGTACAATCTGTGCCACTGAAAATATATACAGCACTGCTTCTGCCTGTATCCATTATACCTGCTTGAGGTGGGTGGTCAGAAAGGGAGTACGTTCAGACCACATGCCTGGCTATGCAACTGGTGTGCTTCTGTGATTAAAAGAAAACAGTATGAAATGTACATGCTGCTGCAACTGCACAGCCTCTTTTAAAGCAATTAAGTAGAAATGCAGCCCTTGTTTAAGACAATTTTCATTTTACACAATACTACCTTTGTCCTAAAGCAAAGTGAAAAGCATGTTCATGATTCAAGATGATTTAATAACACTGTAACCTACAAAATGCAAACAGTTGAACAAAGTGAACAAAACACAAATTCCCTTTAACATTACTCAGAAAGTATTATCTTGATAGAATCATTGACAGAGGAGAGTGTTAAAACGAATTAAACAGACCAGGACTCATCGCAGTTGCTTCTTTCAAGCAACTGTGTTAATTACTAAACTAAAGAGTGGATTTGCAAGCTGCTGCTAGCCAGACTGTCACCAGTGAGTTCCATGATTTATGGGGGTGCTGCCATAAATAGCCTGTGTTAATGGTACGCATGGAAGAATTAAAAGGGCCGTATTGACAAGATTTCTCTGCATAAAAATCCTTATCTGCAGGGCTGATCCCACCAACCAGGGGAGGAAGACACTGATCAAAGTCTTCCCTGGATGCAACGGATGAGGAAAAGGTGCCCCCATTGAGTAGCTTTGGCAAAGCTGGATGCTATGCATTTGCTATAATCAAGGGCTTGAGTGCTGGTCTTCTAATCTTTGGATTTTTGCCTCCAGTTGGCGACCTCCAGAATGATCTGCCCGTTATCCAAAATCCAACCAATAGGAAGGATCAGCAGCGAACTGGCAGCCTGCTACCTGTGGTAAGTCAGAAGAAGGAAGGCAGACAAAAATGTGGCATTTTGGCTATAGACCTTTATTTTAAACAACAATAAAACAACACCTATCTTTCCTTTCAGGATGAATATCCAACCAAAATAACTGTCCTCTGTCCCGAAAATCCTCTTCTGTCCCTACCACTCAATGAAAGAAATAACGAAGAAAGAAAGGGCAGGAGGATGACATCCTCCTTCTGAAATAGTGCCGCACAATCCTGTGACAAATAACTAGAGAATAGTTCAAGTTCAAATGTAGGGCCAGAAAAAGACTTACTTATCCTGGTTTATCAAGTTTCAACCGTGATGACAGTCTGTAATGATACACTGATAATAATTTAACATAAACTACACTCGCCTGGTCTTGAACCTCCTTTCAGACTTGATTTTGTAATCTGTTGCTTTACTGTCCGATTCACCAAACAGGAGAATGGCTCCCTTCTCCTGGGTCAACGTAGGCGTTCTTCAAGATCAAAAAATACTTTCCAAGAGCCCTTGTAGCTCCTTCCAAACTCCTTTTAGCGTGTACTAAAACTCCTCCTTTTCCTGGTTTCTCTCCCACTGAGGAGACTTAGTTACTTCACCCTTTGGAACTTGAACGACTCTCCAACAAGCACTGAGATTCACAGGGCTACTAGGATTAGAAAGGCCAGTCCTTACGTGAGCGTCTTCCACCTGAGTCTTAGGGCTGATTTTTAAACGAAGACCACCCCCACTGTTTCTTATATCCTTCTCGCTTATATCACACCCACAGAGGTGAAGGGAATCACTCTGAATGTCTTTGATGCTCTGTTACACCAGCCTCTCTGAGGGTATTCCCTCCCGTCTCTTATCACACTGGCTTTACATGCACCACCCCCCTTTTAGACAAGGGAGATCCTTCTTATTTGTGTACACACTGGAGGCTCTTTTTTGGTCATAAAACGAGGGAGATTACTCCCACACTTATAGTGTTTCTATATTCTTCACTGAGACGAGGGAGTTTAGTGCTGAAGTTTCCCAAAATTATAGTGTTTCTGTCTCTGTCCTCGAGATGAGGGAGATTACTCCCGAAGATTCCCAAACTTGTAATGTTTATGTATTCTTCACTGAGATGAGGGTGATTTATCCCCGGACACAGTCCCTTTTCCATAGCTTTCACTTGACTACTGGGATGAGGAATATTGCTTTTGATACTGCTCTTGGTTGGCCTGACTCCCTTACCGAGTTTCCAGTGTTCCCCGTTACCTGTATTTGTAGCAGGACAAGTCATTGGTCCTTCCAGGGGCAGTGGATCACTGTGCCTGCCTCCATGACTGCTTTCCTCGCTTTCTTGTGTCCCGCGGCAACTCTGCAAGCCCGTCTGCAGCTCAACGGTCTCAGTGCCATTCTTGGACCAACTGGTCCACCTCCACCAGGTCGTGCCACTGTATTCCAACTTCAGTCTTCCTGCTAAGCCCTCACTAAGTCGGGCTGCATTGAACTCCCTCGGTTAAAATCTGGCATCCTCAGCGGTACTGGTCAGCTTCCCCATCATTCCGTCCTCTCGCCCATTTCAAATCTCGCGGGCTCTCCAGGATTCACACCTGGTGCTTCTCTCCCCAGGTAGTCCTTCATCTCTTTTTATACAAATAGATGGGGTCGTCCCCAGCATAAGATCATAGTCCTTTTGCCTGTTTCGTTTCTCCCATCTTCATCCTTCTTAGTGGTCCCCTCATCTCAGTACTTAGTGGATGAACACTTGGTATGCTTTCTTAAGTGTGCTTCCTCATCTCAATAGTTTCAGGAAAGACTTGTAAATGTCCTGGACTTGTATTGATTTTATTATGCTAAACCTCTGAGTAAATATTGGTTGGAGAATTACAGAACACATAACAGTAGTGCTTTCATATTGGCTGATAATTCTTTGAGGATATCTGAAAGTCTGAGGGAGCAGTGGCAGCCTTAGGGACTGGCCAGTGCCCATAAACAAAATGAGATGAATAGGAAAGTGAAGCTAAAAAGGCTTTACCCACCTGGAAAAGTCAGCCAGATTTGAGGACATGGACAAATATGCTGGTAGACCCTTTGAAATCAATAGTGTGAAAGCTTCAAATAGATTAAATCCCTAACAACTGATTTCTAGCAGTTTCTTTTCTGTCCGCTTGAATTATCTACATGTTTTCCCAGGAAACACCAAGATGACGGCTATGAGGGGTGGTCTGATACACCCACCCAGCACCCTCTAAAATAGAACGTGGGAAACAGGTGTAATAAATATTGAGCCTTGCACCACCAGAGTCTTTTGGTCCAAAAACCAGTACTTAGCTGGCCTTTGGGGAGTCTCCGATGTCGGAGCCTTTTCCATTTGAGAAACAACTTGTGGACCAATGGCAGTGAATGTAAGGCGTAAGCTCTCATGTTCACCCAGGGAATGTGGAGAACATCCCTATGGATCCATTTGCTAGAACCCCTGACAAGAAATGTTTCTACATTTTGTTCAGGAGGGGAAAAGGTCCACCTGCAAGGCCACCAGCGCTGAAAGGGTGTGCTAAGAGGCCCACTTGTGATCCACCTGTTTAATCTTGCTTAGGTTGTCCATTTGGATACTGTGCTTCCCCGCCAGGTAAATGTTGCTACCTTTGCTTGTTCATGTAAAACATACACATGGTGTAACTTGCCTGCACATGTACCACTTTCACACAATGACAGGGAGAAAGGCTGTCATAACAAGAAGATAACTTGTAGTTTCAATGTGTTTATGGGTTTCAGACGATCTGCAGCAGACTAGAGTCCACAGACTGAGAAGTACTGAAGCATAGCCAGTGCCAACCATACTGATGTCATACTCACTGCTTCTGAACCCCAAAGACAATGGATATCCATTGGCCATCAAAGAAGACAGTCATAGTGCTACGTATGAATGCTGATCTTGACCAATTTATGATGGTGATTCCATGTCTGCACTTGAGCAGCAGAATTAACCTCACTTTGACTTAGGCAATTGGAACCACCAACACACATGAAGTCATGAGATCTAGCAGTAATGAAACAACCAGGCGAAGATATGAGGTCTTGAGAGGGAGTGGTGGATTGCCCCTTTATGGTCCTTTACGCTTTCCTGCATGGGGAACCCCATGGCATGCTGAGAGTACCACACAAATCCAATGAACTGGATGATCTGTTTGAGTGTAAGTTCCAATTTGGTTTGGTTGGCCAAGAGGCCTAGGTCATACAGGGCCACAGGAGCCTGTATAGAACTCAGTTTTACCTTGACAGAGGGAGTCCTGACCAATCAGTCGTATAGCTACGAATACATTTGAATGCCAATAAGCCTCATGTGCATGGCAACAGCTGCAATAAGCTTGGTAAATAAACTCAGGGCTGCACTCAGCCACAACAATAGGGCTTTGTACAGGTAGAGCCTTCACGTCGGTTACACACAATAAATCTGACATAGGACTAACCAAATCCAGACAGGTGTGATCATCTTGCCCATTTCTTCTTCAGAACAGTAAAATGTCTTGAGCAAAAAAACTGAACCATCTACAGAGGAGCAAATGCTTCTGGGGGGCTCAGCTGCAGCAAGATGCGAACTTCAGAAGCTGACCTCACAGAAGGATGACGAAGAAGATAGAAAAGAAGGTAGGGAAAAAGACAGTAGCCCCTGGGGAATACGATGCCCGTCTGAAACTCTGTGACCTTGCCCCCCACAGTGGATTTGTGGACTGGGATGCATATAACACTTTCATCGTTATTTGTAGAGGAGGTGGGAGGCTGACAGGAAATCAACAGTGGGTCGAGATGCATTGTTTCCTCTGGATGCTAAGTGAGTGACCGGATGCCTGCTTCTGCGGACAAGGAACCCACTCGACGACCTGGACTTGCCCTCCCTGGAGCCTAAAATGATTGATAATAATTCTGCATAGCTTTTGTAAGGGTAGCCATTCTGAGACAAAGCCTTCTTTTTCGTCAGCTGGTTTGTAATGATGTGAACAATTTCAAACCCTTGAAAGGGAAAGATGAAAACTATTTTCTAACATAAATGTAGTTGCACCTAACCAGGCAGTGTGATACATGTCCACTCCAACAAGATACCACTCAAGGCAGTACCTATATGCTGAACAGAATCCTGAAACATATCCAGGGATATCAGGTGCGCTTCCGCAAGCATATGCATAAAAGATCGCTTAGCAGTCTGGAGAAAGATCTCCCTGGAAATCTGAGATCTCTTTCCAAAGCTGCAGTTTAGCCATTGTTAAAATTGCTTCAGCATTAGCTTATCACAGGTAAAAGGAAGAAGTAGAGTACAACTTCTCAGCAACGTTGTCCAAGACGTTATCCCCTTTACCAGTAGGTTCTGAAAAAACACTGGACAAAGAGGCAGCCCGAGCATATGCTTTGGCAAAGAGAGAGGCCATACCACAGATACGGAGGGCTGTGGATGCCCTGAGAGGAACACATTTTCAGATGTCAACACCTCTTGTTACACAGAGTGACGGAGTATAGGTTCTACCAGATTTTGGCTGCCTATGCTAGGACATACGATTACAAAGGAATGCCCAACCTGTCTGGGCCGACGAGACCTAATATTCCTGAAAGAACTTTGTTTTCAGTTGGAGAATCGTGTGGCGATTCGCAATGTCTCGTCACTTTTCCCACGAGGCTAGAGAGGTGCAGCCACTTCCCAATAGTCCCCCTAGGCGTAGTTTAATGCGGGATGACCTCATGGATAGAGACTCCCCCTCTGGAGATTAGGACAATCACCTAGGGTTTAGACTGTTGCCCAAAGTCACACCCTAACCTTCCCTAATCCACCCCCCTCCATGTCAAACAACTGCCTTGAGAGTAGACCAATGTATTTCTGCAGTGTAGGAGAAACAACCCCAACAGAAACTCCCAGGGCGGAGAGCACAGAAGACATGAAGATGACTAACTGTGTTAGTACTGGTACAAGGCGGCCCCGAGGATGCATGAAGATCAATCCATCAAGAACAAATTACTTTGAAAATCTGCCAGAGTGGGACTGGCAACATTGTATAAACATAGGAGGACTGAATACTTTGTCAAGCCCAGCCGGGATAGGCAGCAGGTGTGCAAACCATCCAGAGCGGGAGTTTTAAACCCTGTCTGCTGACTGGTGATCCCGAAGAGCGGAGGGAGTTCTCTGTGTGTCCAGCTGGAGCTGACTCAAAAGCGAAGCAGGAGAGAGAGCTGAGCGTACCAGTAGAGCGCAGAGCCGCCACAGTGCTGGAACAGCCAAGGAGAGAAGCCTGAAGAGTCGGAGAGACGCATCCCAGTGGCGTACCGTAGCCCCAAAGAAGGTAACAGGAGGTACGAGAGACCCTGAGTGGACACGGGGTGTAAGAGATGCCAGCTCAAGAGGCCCTCAGCTGGCCCTTTGGGAAGGGCACATTGAGCATTCAAGGAGCACTTCCTCATCGTAGTGGCAACAATAAGACCACTGACCACCAGAGAAGGGTCTGGGGCCCCAACATAATTATACTAAGCATCTGAGGAAAGCACTCCCATCAGAGTGGCAGGAAGATGTCCACTGCCCCAAGAAGGATTTGGGACTTTGCCAATACCAGGAGAAGAGACGAGACTCATTCTCCTGGTTCTGAATGTTGAAGAAATTGAAATCCTTCTTAACCAATAGAAGCCAGGGCAAAGGAGTCATTACCCCTGGCTTTGATGTGATGTGAATATTGCATCCTTTTGCTAAAGAACATTGCATGGAATACCACCCAAATACCAAGAGAAGGTAGTCATTCTCCTGGAGAAGGTACTTTCTGTTGACATATTCTTTAGCTGTAGTGTGAAGGATAGAAGTTATGACACAGGATGGTGGAGTTTAATTTCGACTGACATTCTGACAGCCCCTTTTAGTAATAGATTGAGGCAGAGAAACCCTACTTAGAAGATAGAAATAGCAAGTTTTTTTTTTCTTGTTCAATAAAAGTCTTGGACAGCCAAAATGCCATCTTTGTGGCAGCATCCTTCTTTGACACCCTTACAATTTTCAAAGGTGGCGATGCCCGGCGTGACCAGCAGCGCCACCAATATGGTTGCTTCTCTGATGGCCTCCGTGAGAAGCCCGCAATCATGTTGATTATGTGCAGTTCCTTGGTGCGAATCAGTTCGCTGATGCCAGCTGAGGCGACCGGAACAATCTGAGCATTAGCAGCTTCCGTATGGGCTACCAACTTGTGATCCTTGTGGCCAGAAACGGCTGCTGAGAATGGCGCCCGCCAACACCAGAAATCCAAGATGGCGTGCGGCCGCCTCGGTGAAGTGAAGAGGAGGCGCAACTCATGAAGAGGTGAAGGACCGGAGGAGTGGGGACTCGACTAAAGTGCTGAGCAGCCACCGACACCTGCTAAACCCAGAGCGCAGCCTGGGCCCTGCAGCAGGAGACCAAAAGCTGCCCAGAAGCAGGCTCGTCCCACCTAATTGAGGTGCGCGCTGCAGATCCTGACCTCAAAGCGGGATGCAGGACGGAGGCAGTCATCACCCCAGCAATCCGACGGCCTGGGGCCTCGCCGTGCAACTGAGGGGGTGCCCATCCCTACCGCAGCACTGACCCGAACAACTGCCTTGCAAACATCTGCGGCACGCATCAAAGGCGCCTGCGACACATGAAGCAGCACAGCATAAGGCAAGTCACGGGTGCCCGCAGCAGCTAATTCTGGGGAGCGAGGCAACGTTAATATGCAGCAATCCTGGGCCCCAGCTGGAAATATCACGGCGGTCCTAATGAGAGGGGACGTCTGCCCCATGTGGTGTTTGCATCGGAACCCTGCTAAGCAACACATCATTCTCGCACATCTTTACCCCCTCAGGACCCAGAGGGATGAGTGGGGGGGGGGGGAGAAAAGGAACAAGAGCTTGCCTACAGCTGACAGGAGGGGTAAGAGGACCCCCCTCCTACATTGAGGGCCCCGATTATACTGGAGTAGCATAACTGTCACTCTGCACAGCTAACATGGGGCTGGAGCACACGACAATATCCACCACATTTGGACACATGAGTACTAAAAGCAGTGTGAACTTGGTGAAATAAATGCCCCCTGCTTTGGAGGGACATCTGGCAGCGGCGCCTGCTCTCTGCCCCACGGAAGGGATTTGACGGAACTTATCAATCTCCTGCTGCCATGTCAAAACACCTCAAGACTGCAGAGAGTGCGGATATTTCCACTATGTTGCTCCCGGCAGATAAGGAAAAGAAAGCAGAGACACTCAAATCCTCATCTATTGCCTCCCCCGATGGCCTATGGCAGTGGACAACTAGCCAACAAGAAGACATCCAGGCCTTTATGAAGGATATTAAATCGGAGCTCCGATACTGCATGCCGGAACTCACCACCAAGCTCGAGCGTATGGACCAGAAGGTATTGGAGGTGGAACAGCGAGTGGGAGAGATGGAGGAACTGACACACGAACATGCGGCAACACTTCTCGAAGTACACTGCAATATGCAGGCTCTGGAAGACAGAAATGAGATCCTGGAATACAAATAGGAGGATTTGGAAAACAGAGCTTGGTGAAATAGCCTGCGTATAAGGGGTGTCCCCTCCTTGATCGCAGACCAGAACCTACTGGAATATGTGGGGGACCTGTACCAGTCTCTCTTGCCACAGCTTGAGAAATCCCAACTCATGCTGGATCGCACCCACAGGATGCGCCCTCGAAGGGGGCTGGAGTCAGACTCGCTGCATGATGTAATTACCCGGGTTCATTTTTATATGACCAAGGAGGCGATAATGGCAATAGGTTGCTCCCGAGACGAGCTCTCGTTCCAGGGGTCCCCCCTGCAAATCTTCCAGGACCTGGCCGTAGTAACCATACAGAAGCGGAGAGCCCTGAGGCCGTTAACAGTGTTCCTTCGAGATCAAAAGTCAGGTACCGCTGGTTGTTCCCTAGTGAAGTTCAATTCTCTTACAAAGGGGTCTCCCGAACGATCGCACACCTGGAAGACATAGAAACGATCTTGAATCCCACCCCACCGGATAAAAGAGATGGCTCTCCCTCCAACTCCCCTGAAGGCATAGAAGACCATCTTCCTAAAGCAAAGCGGGCGGTCTGGTTGAAGGTCCAGAAAGGGCGCAATGCAAGGTGAACAAGTCTCGCAATCCGACCCCGACAAGCCAAATATGAGATGCTTTTACCACTACTATGACCGGCGCCAACTGCATCTGGTTGACCCAAATTATGGACCTGTTGGCAGCAATGGTACTAGGGAAAACGATAAGCCTAAAGTGGGCTTCAGACGGTTCATGCCTGACTCCACAGTGGATGACATTGAAAAACCCTTTTCGTTGAGGAAGTCGCTGGCAGAAAGTTATTGGCATTCCACCAGTTTATTACAGCTTCAAGTTGGAAGTTTAAGTTAAAACCCTGGTTGCTTTGTGGAGTCATGTAAACAAGCAGCATGAATGGCGGCTGAATTGAAGCCAGCTTCTCCCCCACACCTGCTAGAGTCGAATACTCCGGAAGACCTTCACACCCCACATCAAACTGAACTTTATCTCATTGAATGTGAAGGGCCTGAATTTCCTCCTAAACGTAAAGCAACATTACAACGGCTCCAGGATATGGAAGGTTCAGTGTTTTTTTTCTACAGGAAACCCACTTAATGCCACAGGACTTAGTACGCCAGCGAAATAGACAGTTCCCGCTTCAACACATGGCCTCCAATGGAACCAAGAAAGGGGGGGACAGCCATACTTCTAGCCAAAGGAATCCAATTTAGGGCACTGGAGACTCTGTGCCCAGAAGGACAATTTACCGCAGTCAAAGGCTTCATATACGGACAGCTCTACTCCCTCATCTCAGTTTCTGCCCCCAACGAAGGACAGGAGTCATTCTATGAGGCATTGGGGTCTAAACTCCATCCCTTCGTCGAAGGTCAGACGATCATTGGAGGAGACCTTAATGGGGTCCCGAACCCTCAATGGGACAAATCGTGTGACCGGCCCCCAGAAACTATAGGATCGCCACTGGACGTCTCCATTTCTTTTGTAGTCTCGGGGTGGTGGACTCATGGAGGGTGCTACATCAGGACAAAAAGGACTTCTCCTGTTTTTCACAAGTGCACTGGACATCCTCCCAGATAGACCTCCTACTGACCTCCACACAAATTCTCACCTTCGTTGATGAGGTAGCCATAGGGCCGACAGTTCTGTCAGACCATGCCCCGATTACATTGACACTCCGCACATATAACCCAGAACTGCCTCCTCGTCCTCGTTAAAGCCTATACGATCCGATCTTAAACAATATGCCTCTAAGTGATGCTGCAGCCAAGGTGATTTGGAACTATTTCCAAGAGAATCCAGCAGAGGACACAACCCCAGCCAATACCTGGGATGCCATGAAAGCCGTAGTCAGGGGGGAGTTGATCGCTCATGGAGCAGCATACCATAAGCGTAAACGACAGACATGCATGCTGCTGGAAGAAGAGGTCCAGAAAACCAAAAGTAGATATAAGAAAGGCTTGGCGCCAAAGGTCCACTGCAACCTGCAATTAGCCCAGAAGAAGCTAGAAGCCCACTATGAGGAGGAAACGGCCCATTTATTGGCTAAGTCTAAACATGGTTACTATGCTAAAAATAACAAGGCAAACAAACTCCTGGTGGATAAATTGGCCAAGGCAAAGAGAAGAAACACCATAGTGTGCCTACGAGATCCGCACGGCAAGTGCCATTATTCGGAACATCTCAAACTACAGTTGGCAATGGCCCATCTTTCCAACACAATGTCAGCAGTCCCCCCGGGACAGAGCAGAACGAGTAAGTTATTAGCATGGTGCATCCCTGCCACATCTCGACGTGTCCGACAGAGAAGAACTGGACGCCCCAATCACAGGTGAGGAGGTAGAGGCAGTCATTAAAGTGCTAAAGCCCAGAGCTCCAGGCCCAGACGGATTCACAACGAGATTTTACAAGGTGTTTTGCACCCAGTTGATAGCCCCGTTGACGGCCCTTTTCAACTCTTTTGGTCTGTCAGGTTTTGTCACTCCATCCATGCAGGAATCAGTAACCATCTTCCTCCTTAAATCTGGTAAAGATCCCAGAGACAACCCGTCATACAGACCCATTTCCTTATTGAACATTGATGCCATTATCAATTCAAAAAATTTGGCAAACCGCCTAGCAGCCATTCCTCCAAAGCTAGTCAATGCTGATCAAACAGGGTTTATTACTAACAGGTCAACTGGGGATAATATCCGCAGAGCCCTAAATTTAGTAGACATAGCCTCCCAAGTCTTGCACAAGCTTGCTCTGTTGGCCTTGGATGCATCCAAGGCCAACAGATTGTATCCTATTCTAATGGACATGGCTGGTGCGTTTGGTAATACATCCAAAGTCTTCGATAAAGTAGACTGAGCTTTCCTGCAGCTTACCTTGGAGGCTTTTCACTTTGGCCAGAGCTTCCGCAAGATGGTTTTGGACAATTTCAGTCCCCAAAGACCTCTCTAGGGGTGAACCATAATTTATCAGAACCCATTCCCCTGACCTGTGGAACGTGCCAGGGATGCACCCTAACCCCTCTCTTATTTGCTCGGATAATGGAGCCTTTCGCTCAGCTGGTCCGCTTGGACCTCACTATTAAAGGCTTGCCAATGGGGGCCTCCCAACACAAAACCTTGCTCTATGCGGCTGACGTATTGTTACCCATAACGGATATCCGTTACTCACTGGTGTCTTCCCTCCAAGAACTGTGTAGGTTTGGAGAAGTAGCAGAGTTCTCCATTAACTTTGAGAAATCCGCGACCCTGGGAGTGGGCCCAAGTCCCATGGAACTGGAAGCCCTGAAGTCCTTATAGCCCATCCATTAGAACGGGCAATCTATAGCGTATCTGGGGGTCCAGATCCCGGCCCGTCCAAAGGACGTATACTCAATGAACTTCCCCCCTCTCTTTAAAGAATTGGAGAAGGATCTCGAGCGATGGTCCTCCCAGAAGATTTCACTAATCGGGCGGATCACAGCCTGTAAAATGAACCTTCTCCCACGGTTCCTCTACTTTTTCTGCTCTCTACCCACTACAATCCCATTGCCCCCCCTCCAGCAACTACAGAGAAAAATGCTTCAGTTTATATGGCGAGGAAAGAAAGCGAGAATAGCCCAAAGGGTAATGAAGAGCTACAATCCCATCGCCCCCCTCCAGCAATTACAGAGAAAAATGCTTCGGTTTATATGGCGAGGAAAGAAAGAGAGAATGGCCCAAAGGGTAATGAAGGGCAGTTGTCGATTGGGGCACTGGGGGTTCCTGACCTGCACAAATACCAGGTGGTGGCACAGCTGGCACGTTTTCAATCCTGAGGTACCTTTACAGAACCCCCGAAATGGGTGGAATTGGAGCAGTACCGTCTTTTGCTCCGTCCGCTTTCTCCCACATATTCAGTCCTCGTTGCGAAAGACTTGGCCGGGGATCCTTGCCTCCACCAAAAACACCCTCAATAGTCATAGAAAACACTACTCAAGTGACAATCCCCAGGGAGCCTGAAGTAGTTCTACTGGGCGCATCGGCACCAGGATCCAACCCAAGAACAGGGAACACTGCCAAGCTTCTTACACAACTATTGCTAGAAGGGAGGAAATCCCTGGAGGGCCCTTTTTCATGACGCTATGGTGGATTAAACTCTGGGACATCTTAGTGGTAGAGTAGGTCATGACGGCCAAAGCGGGCCTTCTGCATAGGTTCACTGACATTTGGGCCCCGTTTATAGAGTATGACCAGAACTTTCCAGCACAGACCTGCAAACCAGGGTCTGTCTGACTGGCCTTAAAGGATAGCGCTGAACTGGGGACGAATGGTCCTGAACTGATGGACCAGACGGTGGCAGGAACAAGGAGGGTGAAGGGTGAGGGGGATAAATGAGATCGAGGGGAGGGAGCCGAAAAAAGGGACCACTCAGCCAAAACCAACCTTTGTGCAAAAATGTTTTATATGCTTTGTATTGATGCATTTTCACCACTGTCGCAACCAACATACAATTTGTTTTTCAAAAAAAGGTGGCGATGCCCAAGGACTCTGCTACTCCACACATCCTGTTGAAATGCATCATCAAGTCCAGCCAGCTCTGTCTGATCTTTGGAGGGACCTCCAGCTAAGAGGGATGCATCTGGCACGGGGGGATCTATCGGTAGATGCATATTTAAGGCCTCAACAGGACCATGGTCTTCTTCTTGATCCGGATGATGAGGACATTGTATCCTATTCTAATGGACATGGCTGGTGTGTTTGAGAGCTGATGCCGCAGATGCTCCTGAAGCCGGAAGTGGAGGTGCTGGCATAAGAAGGGTGTTCAAGAAAGCCGTGGTGGAGGTGGCACAGCCTCCCCCAAAAGAAGTCATGGCAGAAGAATGCATGAGCCACTGGAATCAATTAAAACACCTACCCTTACCAAAAGTCTGTGATGCCATGGCAGAGAAAAGGCATCCAAGTCAAGATAGCCACCTAGACACCAGATCCACATGGGTTGCAAGTTCAGCGAACAGGGCCCCCACAGGAGGAGGATACATTGTCTATAATGGTACTGAAATCATGAGCGACAAAGCCACAAGGCGCATGAAGGACCACCTGCTCACCATGAGATGTAGTGTGATGGAAGACCCCATACAATGCTCACGCTCTTCAGGAGAGGATTAAGCAGACACCCATGGTGAAAACATGGCCATGTTGGAGCAACCCCCAGCAGGGCCTGCCATTTTGTTCCAGCATGACTGTGACAGGGATAGACCATGAAGACAATTCTTTGGCTTTTCTTTGCTCAGAGCTTTAGATCCATGTAGATACTCTGGCAGTGACTAGGCTCTGGCTTTAAATACGTCAGAGTGTACACCTGCATGAGACAGGAGTACCTCAGTCTAGTAACAGTTTCTAGTTACTGAGGCGTCACATCAGGTGCAAGAGCCCTTTGTGTTGCCACCGGTAATAGCTCACAGAGCCCCAGGAACATGCATTAGCGCAAACAGTTTCATGCTGCTTTGCTCTATGTGCTTTTTGACACGGATTGGAATACTGTAAAACTGGTTAGAATGTTTTAACATGTTTTAAATTGAAGCAAATTGCTTGAATCACCATTTCTGGCACAAATGAGCTCTTTGTCACCAATGTGCATTTCGTGCAGAGTATTTTTCCAGCTGGATGTCAAATCCTACATTGCCAGATCCTATTTCAGTCTATATTCTGATCCTGATTCTATGTGTGCACATACCTTAGCAGCAGAAAACACATTGTTAGGCTTACTACACAGGAGTACCTCTGTTGTTAAACCCTAGGTTTCCAGTTACACTGCTCCTCAGATGAGCGGTTGAGTGATAGAAACAAAGAATTGAGCTTTTTCTTCCATAACTTCTGTTTTCTACCCTCAGCCTGGTGGTAATAGTCTGCTTAAGGAAAACACAGACAAAGTTTGTAAAAGAAAGGAATCACAGAACCTACAAGCAGTAAACGACAATGTGGAATCAGGGCACATCCAGATATTTCTGGTGCAGGACACATCTCTGATGCTACCATACCTCCGCCACTGTGCCTACTAATATTGATGTACAGCTAATGCAGGATATGCTTAAAGATAAACTTCACGAGTTAAGGCAAGAATTTCTTTAAAACAGGAGAATACAGCCTTACTGAATACATCATAGACTTTAGCCCTTGTTGAAGCGAACACTGTCCAGTCCCTGAGTACAGAGGCTTTAGTAGACCATGATCCTTGTCACTATGCAAGGTCAGCTGGGACTGAGTGTTTTTTTCTAGTGCCGCTCTTAACCAGGGCACAGTTTCTAACTTTTTATTTTCAAACACAGTCCACAAGAGTGACCTACGTAGATTCAGTCCATACAGTAGGCTTAGATTCTGGTCTAGCTGGTGTGGAACACAATGCTATCTCTGTGTTCACTCTACCTCCTACCAGTGTGGCTCACACGAACAGTCAGTAAAGGTACAGATTCCATGCTCTGATGAACTCAAACCACAGTCTGCAGAACTAGAAACCTTGCTGGCAAATCCTGAACTGTTCATTGTGAATATGCTACTTTCAGAGGCTAAGACAGATGAGTGGCCAATTGATGAACTCTTGATTAACAAAGGCAGTGGTGATTCCTGATTGATTTTGACTACCAGTAAGAAAAATACTCAGCATTATCCATGGTGGAAAGGTCTGCAAAGGTACAGCTCAGTCATTGGTTGGTGGTGCCAAGCAGTCTGCTGTGCTAGAGCTGCCTTCTGCTCCTGAGCCACAAATGAGTCTGTTGGCCCCTGAGTAGTCAGTCGACTTGCCTTTTTTCCCTCTAACTCTTCTGCATTCCAGTCTCCAGCTTCACCGTCATCTTTGGCACAGATGTCTTCATTCACATAACCTCCTTCGCGTCTGAATTTCACTGAAGAGTTCCATCAGCCTCAGAGCCATCTACATGCTTCACTTTGGCTGCAGAGATAGCTTCAGCATTCACGTCATCAGCATCAAAGTCACCTTTGGAATACATGTCTTCTGCTACTGCGGCACCTCCAGCACATCCCTCTTCAGCCAAAGTGCCACCATCAGACATTCCTAAATGCATGTCTTCAGTCCCAGACCATGCTACATGTCTGCCTTCAGCTCATGAGATGCATGCGTATTCGGAGTGTCAATGGCACGGACATGCCTGTCTAAGGTGTTGGATCCTGCTACATGTCCTTCAGCTCCAGAGATTCCTCCCGATTCCCAACAATCCCCTTCGGTAGCACCTCCAGCCTACACTTCTTGTGCTTCTGAGGATCGACCAGAATGCGTGCCTTCTACACAAGAGTACTAACCCAACTGTTTGGCTTCAGTAGCAGATCCTCCACAGTATTCAGCATTGAATATTGAGACTTTTGCTAGCCTGCCTCCAGCTTATATGCCTCCCGCTTATCCACTCTCGGCAGAAATGCAAACAGACAGTCTGCCATTGTCTACTGAACGTTACAATAGCCTGCCATCATCCTCAAGAAGTGCCTGCTCCCAATGACTGAGTTTCCTGTGCATTCAAACTCTGCTTCAGATCCTTCAAGTCCTTAACACATTTCTTTAACTCATGAGTGTCATTCTCACCTGAGGCCTGTCTCCTATTCTTTTATACTACGGCCTGATTATGAATCTCGCCATGAAATATTTAATCAGGGGCCGATATTTACTCAGATTTACATCCTGACTACAATCAAGCACTTGGACAGGAGTTTAGTATCGAAAAGTACACTAGTCCTAAACTATGGGCCTCATTACACGGATGGCGGTATTAGCACATAGACCAAGGTGCTATTAGCACCTTGGTCCATGCCGGTAAAATACCGGCACCGCCTTGGTGGAAGGGGGAATTACCGCCCCATTCCAAGGTTGGCGGGGCGGTAATTCCCCCTTCCACCACTGCCCTTCCCCATTCCCATTTTTGCCCCATAGGGCATAATGGGAATGGGGAAGGTGCTAATTACGGCAGCGCAATTTTGCGGTGCCCCTTAGTGGGTTGGTTTTTAACGCCTGCAAAAAGCAGGCGTTAAAGCACCAACCCGCTATGGGACCTCGTAGTAAGGCGGTAATGGTTAACGGTCACCGTTACCATTAACGGTGACCGTTAACCATTACCGCCATCCGTGTAATGAGGCCCTATGTGGTGAAGGCGCTTTTAGGAGTCATGAAAATTAAAATCGCCACCCTGGGCGACATTCTGCATGCAAGATTTTCACATAGAATCGATTAGAAGCATTCCAATGCATCTGTTTTTGCCCAAAAGTCATAATTTCCATCAGTGCTACCTCAGATGAAAAATAACTCCCATCATGGAACCAAGAGGCCTGGTGCAGATGGCGGATGCCAGAAAACTAAAGTGGGAGGAGGTTATACTGTCATGATTTGCTTTTTTCTCTCTTGATTCTGCCAATTGGTGGACTGATTTGGGGTTAATTCCCTACTGAGCTTTCCTTACGAAATATATGAGACAGTGCTCTAAATCCATATTTTCAATTACACTTCCCTTTCCGGATACATTACAGGTGTTTGGCAGCCAGTATGCAGTTTTCATCAAAAGACTACACTTCGCAGAGTGCCTAGCCCACTGCTTCATCTCCACCCTTGCAGGATAAGGTTGGGTGAAAAGTGAGTAGCATCTGGGGCTGGCAGGTGCTAGAAAACAGCACACCTGGGGCATGTGATAGCCCGCTTTAAAAGCCTCAATGTGCTTCAGTCTAGTGCTGGTCATTGTTGCAGTGTTCCTGTTTGTGTCTGGTCCCTTGTTCTTATGTTTGGTGTCTAGTTTCTTATTTCTGATTCCCGGATCCCTGTATTTCGAATTGAGTGCGCTTATTAGTATTTTCTGCTTTCTGGATTCCCTTTCGGTCTTCCTCCGTTTGCAGTTAGCACTTTCCAGTGCTTTCCTTTTTCTGTGCAGCCCAGTTGGTCTGTGTTCTTTATTCCTTTGGCCTTGCCCTGCTCTGCAGTGTAGGTTTGATCCTTTAGACAAACCTTATTGAGAGATTTCCTATTTTGTACCCTTTTCCTTTCCTTCCCTGGGTGGGGAGAGGGAAGGATTTGCACTTGCAATTTCATTTCCCCTGCTGCTGTGCTTTTACTTTCTCCTGGAGTCTGTTCCTGGTTTTCCCTTAAACGTCTCGCTTGGTTCCCTATTGATCGTTAGGTGTGATGTGCTGTTATGCCAAGCTCCAGTGTGAATGCCTATGTTTTCCTCACTATCCTGAAAGCGCGTTTCCTACTTGTCCCTTGTTAGGAGTCTTATGTATTAAGGAACCTCCCTTTGCTGTTACAGCCTTTCTTGTTCCCTGTTTGATCAGCAGGGTTTGTGGGCTACACTGACATTCCAAGTGGTGTTTCTTGTCCGTGTGGATATTGACTTTAAGTTACCTTCTATAATACCATCAAGAGTGTTAGTTCACAGACCGTGTCCTTGCTTGTCCTCTATGTGGGCTTAGCGCTGACAGGACCTGTAACAGCAATCGTGGGTGAGGAGCTTGCAGAGTGTCCTTGTAATCATAATATATTTGTATTCATATCACGCTCTACGCTGGCGTCAACGGCTTTGGAGCGTATGAACTTAGGTTGCACCAATCTGTGGGTATATGGGCTTCTGATGGGCCTAACCGAGTCAGATTTGATGATTGTTTGCACCAGGTAAAGGGTGGGGTGTGGTGGGGGGGGGGGGCTGATTTGTCGATATACTCGTGGGTGATAGAGAGCGTCTTGAACACTATTCTCTCGCGGACCGGTAGCCAGTGAGCTGCTCGGCGGGTAGAAGAGATGTGTTCTGATCTGGGGATGTTCAGTGCGGGCCAGGGGGCATTATTTCTGATGATCTGAAGTTTATTTAAATTTTGTTTTGAAAGTCCCCACAAAGAGGACATTGCAATAGTCGAGTCTGGCGCCCACTACCGCCCGGGCAATAGTCCGGCAGCTGTCATTATTTAGGAATGGTCTGGTAGTGCTTAGTAAATTAGTTGAGTAGGCAGCTGAGCAGGCTATGGCGTTGACCTGAAGGGTGAGGGATAGCATGGCGTTGAGGTAGGTACCGAGGTAGATGCTGAGAGTTTTGACGAAGGCAGAGACTGGGCTCGGAGATCCATCGATCAGAAAGGTTGAGTAGAGAGGGTCAATTTATTTTAGTGTTGCGGCCGGTCCAGATAGAGTTTAGCCTTGCAGCGTCATTGTTGTAAGAACCGGAGAGTGGGAGGAGAATTTGAGTGTTATCCGTGTAATTTGTGTAGGCTACGCCTATGGAGTCAAGGAGGTAGAAGAGAGGTTTCCTGAATATATTGTAGAGCGCAGGTGAGCCTTGGGGTACACCAAAATTGATGGTGGTGGGGGATGCACATGCGCTATCAGCAAAAGCCATCATGAGTCTACCTTCAAGGAAGGAGGCGATCCAGGATGACGCTTCCTGTGAGAAGTAGGCTGAGGATGGGAGGTGGTGGCATAGGATGTTGTGATCAACTAAGTCGAAAGTTGCTGACAAGTCTAAGAGGAGCAGCAGGGCAGGTTTCCCTTCATCCCTGAACTCATTCATTTGTTTTTTTTAGACTTAAGAGTGCAGACTCTGTCCGATGCCCTGGGCGGAAGCCCGATTGGCATGTCCCTAGAATATGATTTTGCTCTAAGTGACGTTGTATTTGTATGTAGGCCGCTCAATCAAGTATTTTTAGGAGGAAGGGAGCAGTGGTAATTGGGCGGTAGTTTTTGGGCGAGGCTGGGTCAAGTGTAGGTTGCTTTAGAAGGGGCGGGGATACCATGCTTCCTTGAGGCTGCTAGGGACCACACCAGTAGTGAAGGAGGTATTGATGATGGCTGTGATGAGTGGTGATAGAGCTTCGGCACATTCTTTGATCAAGGGGGCTGGGCAGATGTCCCCCTTGCATTTAGATAGCTTTAGGCTTTTTAGAATGCGGACTGTTTCTTGGGTGAAGTCCTTGTGGAAACTGAACATTGGGATATCTGGGCTGAGGGTATTGGGGGTGGCGGTGGATTGGCAGGGGTGAGGAAGGCTGGCTTGTTTTGTAAGAATTTTGTTTTTCAACAAGTCAATTTTGGAGATCATGGCATTCTGGATACTGTCACACCAGGCAGTATCTGTGTTAAGGGAGGATGCCTCAGGGATTGGGGTTTCCAGTTCTCTGAGGATGGTGAATAATTCCTTAGTGTCTGATTTGGCATTGGCTATTCTGGTGTTAAAAGTGGAGGCTTTGGCTTGAATGATAGCATGTTTATATTGTTTTGAGAGGTTCACGAACTGCAGTGTAGAGGCTTCTGATTCAGCCAGTCTTGTCAGCTGTGGGGGTCATGAGCTCGTGGGTGTACCAGAAGTTCTATGAGCTACAGCTTTGTCTTTTTTGGTGGCTAATGGGGCGATGATGTTGACGTCAGACAACAATATTTGGGTATAGAGGTCCACTAGTAACTTGGGGTCTGGGCTGCCGAATGTCTCTAGATTGAGGGTGTTAAGGAAAGGAAGGAGGTTCTCTTTAGTTAGTTTGCGGGAGTTGCAGGTTAGCGCTGGGGTAGCTTTGGGGTGGATGGTTTAAGTGGAGGGCCAATGGGGAGTGCGAACATGATGACATGGTGGTCCCACCAAGGAGAGTTGGTTACAGCAGATATGGGACAGTTAAGGTCTGCTACCCAGTCTAGGGAGCACCCTTTGTTGTGCGTCGAGTTGTGAATGCATTGGTTGAAGCCTTGGGTGGGTAGTGTGTCTGCGAATGCCGTTACTGGGAGGGGTCAGTGGGGTCATTAAGTCCTAGGTTTAGGTCACCTAGGAGAAGTATTTGAGAGGAAGGTTTAATGTTGTCACCTAAGATGCAGATGTCTTCAGCAAATGTGAGCATGGGTCCTGGCGGACGGTACACAAGATGGGCCGAGATTGTGTTCGAGGGAGAGATGGTTAGTTTAAGTGAAGGATGCCACAGTGTTGTTAAGCGAGGTGATTACTGGTCTAATAACTAAGTGCTCTTTTGCAATGAGGGCCACTCTAGCGTTGAGCCCATCACTTCTGTAGATAGTGTAACCTATTGGGAGGGCTAGGGACAGGACCGGACCAAAGGTTGTGTGTAGCCAGGATTCTGTGATGGCTAGGCCATCAAGGTTATTCTAGGCTATTCACTGTTAGGTGGTCATGGATATCTAGATCGAATGGAGGAGGGGTAGGTAACATGGGAGAGAGGAAGAGCGATGGGTGTATAGATGAGTGTGCTGGAAGTGTGTCAGGCATAGATAGAGTGACTGTATGATTACAGTGCGGGTACGGAACATACCGAATTAGTTCAGCGGCCCTCCACCAGCTTCCCAGTCATTGCGGCCAAGCACTGAAACGCTCCCCCCGCCTGCACTAAGAGCGGAGGAATCCTATTGGGCCTTTCACAAAGCACTAAAGAACTGGTTGTTTGCCGATTAGGCCGGCATATGCCTACTGTAACTGATTATACCATGAAGTAACGACATATGCCTACTGTAACTGATTACACCATGAAGCAACCATCTCTACACTCAGATGTAACCACTATTATGCTGGCTTTGTTCGATTGGCTTCATGCAACCGTTTTTTTTCTAGCACCCAGATGCCTCAGGACTTGTGTGTGCTATACAAATGGAAACATAAATAAATACTAGTACATTCTGTGTTTTAGTGTACATGTACCTTGGCTCCTGAGTGCATGTTGTTTGACACAAAGCTATTCACTGTGTGATCTTGTGCACATTTCCCTTGCCATAGTAATGCCTTTGTCCTCTCATGACAGGGCACTGCTGGACGCTATCGTAAAGACACTAGAGGAGACCCATTCAGCATTGAAAAACACACAAATAGTCCGGGAGATGCCCACAATAACAATATGGGAGCGACTTGATACTACAGGAAAACTTGGATACAATGTATTTATTTATGTTGGTGTTTTTTTTAATGCGCTATATGTAGAGCACAAAAGAAAAAAAGGCGAGTGGTAGTGAGTGAGGACAGCGAGAAATAAGGGAATGTGGGACAGAAGGCTAGGGAAAGGAAAGAGCAAGTAAGCAGGTAACAGCAAATAGTGTTCAAGGCCTTAGAAGTACAATACAATTTGACCAGTATATTGTTATCTTGTACTAAATAATGTTTTCTGTTTACATAATTACATTTAAGTACTACACAAAGGAAGATTCTAATATTTATCTAACATCTGTTTCAGAACTCGGTGCTGATATGTATCTTACATCTGCTTTTGAACAGGATGTTCTGCAGTAGAGATTAAAATACTAAGCTTACGGCTGAATTTGAGGCTAAAGTGGAATACCTAGAAGGGGGTTCCAGAAGAGCAACCCGGATATGCTGGGCCCATCAGGAAACTCAATCACACCAAATTCCAAGCAATTAATGGAAAATCTTGTATAGACACTGGAAAAAGGCCCTTCTTAAATGAATTTGTGATTAAGAGAACATGCTAGATATTTGGTCTCAAACTCCTCACCACCCCACCTCAGGGGCTAACCTGTGTCCGATATTGCTTAATTTGCTGAACTAGAGGGATATGGATGTGGCCCTGAAGGCTGCAAGGGAAAAAAGTAAAGTGAAGTATTAAAGCGCCCAATGTTCCTCTTTGCAGACTTCAGTCCAGCTATACAGGCGGCAAGAAAACATTTTTTGCAAAGTAAAAGGAGAAACGTTTTTTTCTTCAAAATTAAAAATCACCCATTCAGGAAGCTATTCCTTGTTTTACAAACCTAGAAGCAGTGATACAGTTAACGGACAGCATCTATAAAACAGACATGGGAGCAAGGAACAGGAATCATGCTTGCCGAAATGGGAAGTAGGGGGGTCCAACTTGGATGATATGGACTGAGACGAGGAAGTTCATGGAGCTATTGCTATCACAACTGTGATAAACCTGAAGGTGTCTCACCCACTAGTCCCTGGGGATCTGTCAACCAGGTGGCCAGGACAAGCCATCGCTATTGAAACCAGTTCCTGGGAGTGGACCAGTGCAGGAGGATCACCTGGATGACGGGTCTTCGGGGAGTGGAAGTGGGACCCTGATGGGTGGGATCCCCTTCCCTTTAACACTTTTTCCCCATCCTAGATACCTAGAAGCTCAACCCGCCCCCCCCACCTTTCCGACAGGAACACTTTCTCACAACAGTTCACCGTGAGCGACCACAGACTAACATCAGAGCAATATACGTGACATGTCCCAATACAAGGGTCAGGCAGAGTCAGGCAATTACTGATAATTACACAAACCTGACTATCATT
Organism: Ambystoma mexicanum; assembly: GCF_040938575.1. Taxonomy (NCBI): domain Eukaryota; kingdom Metazoa; phylum Chordata; class Amphibia; order Caudata; family Ambystomatidae; genus Ambystoma; species Ambystoma mexicanum. The sequence goes on along the minus strand of NC_090928.1, from coordinate 963,188,947 downwards.
ACCCTTCCCCACACGGATAAAAGGCGGAACACAAAAGCATACTCTTAGCAAGTCAAGACACATGAGGAAGCAGCAGTTCTGAGATGGTGGTTTAATATGAGGAAAAATGATGGTGAGACCAGAAGGGGTTGCAAGCAGGGAATTGCCCATGGCCTTTACAGAGGAAGACCAACGTTACTTTCACAAGCCCTCGAGTATAAGAAACATAAGACCGGGAATTAAAGCTGAAGAAAGGTGAATTGTGTGTCAAAGGTACTCAGGGCTTTTGTGCATTGACAGCAGAGGCGGAGAGGAGCGATTGCCGCTGTGGTACTGTCCTTGGCTCCGACAACAAAGCCAATCCAATAAAGTCAACACAGCTGGTGAGTCAGGGAGACTGATAGCACACTGCGGTCTGTGTTAGAACCAAGGTTGCAAGCGGCAACACTGTATGAAGAAATATCCAAAGAGTAAGGCTTAAGGTGATGAGTGACGTGAATATAATTGAATATCCAAGGAGTGACTGAGCTTTTGAAACTAAAATGAATACCATATACAGAGTGATCCGGCACCACGTGGGTGCTCATTCGAAGGGTTAGCTATCCAACCGAGAGTATAAGATTGTAAACTGGGAAATCGAAGTGGTCCAGCAATGGGTCAAGCCAAATCCCATGCACTTTCGAAAGTCTTCGATAGCCAATACGAACTGTAATTGTGAAAAGGGGATCTGAACCCGGAAGAGGGGGATCCGGGGTGAACTCTGAGGCACCTGAGAAAAGGTATTTCTGTGGCTAATGTGAACCCGACTGAAGGATGCCAATGAATTGAACAGAGACTAGTCTAAGCCCAGCAGAGGGAGACTAGCTGTATAAAAGGGGATCTGAGCCTGAAGAGGGGGGTCCAGGGTGAAGAGTGACTCACCTAACTTGCGTATCTTTGAAAGGGAAGGGAGGACAAAAGACCTGAACATCCAGACTTATCATTTTGTGAACACTTCTTTCTTTTTCCTTAACATTCCCCCACACTATTTGTAAATTAACGGTAAGGATTGCCAATAGTTTTTTTTAGTATATGCCCCTTTATTTTGATGGCACTTCACTAGGAGTGCATTATTATTTGATGGTTGTAGCTTGCTCTCATCTTAGATTTAGGTTTAGATAGGTGTTTATCACATCCTTGATAAGATTCAATAAAAAGCTTGAACTGTGGCCACTTGTGTCTGTCTTACTTTGATATCATGCCTTCCTTACACAACCTTGAGCAGATACATATGTCAACAAAGGTTAAATATGAATGTTATAGTTGAGTTGGAAGTTGTTTATAGGAGGTAAAGGATACGGTTCATGGACTAAGTTTGTTTTGAGGAGGTTAATTTGGGAAAACAATGCTTTTTCATAGAAGTCTGGGGATGGGAGTAACAATTGGGATAGTTTCAGGCTTCACTAACCTTGGTTCTTAAGGAACGAGCAAAACGTATTAATCAAAATATTTGACAAAAATAATGTTGGCGGAAGAGAGTACGGTACTTGGAGGGGAGGTTATTTTTTCTCATGCATGTCCTGGAACGTGAAATGGTAGAGACACAACCTCAAAAGATGAGCAGTCACAGTTGTTTCACAGGCATAAACCAGTGCTGTTTATTCTCTAAAAAAACCATCCTGAAGCAAGTGTCCTGGGACTAAATCTTTGTAATAGTGTAGATCATACAATTAGTTTGTGTGCAAACACTGCACAAACCTCACTGCACTCTTTCTGGAAATATATCACAGAACAATTACCAAAATTCTTACTGTTTGAATGGATACATTTTAAGCAATTCGTAGTTATACAATTATTCAGTTGTAGTTGAGCCTACAGTCTATGCAATGCACGGTCAACTGCAACGCATTATTGCTCTACAGAAAATGTAGAATGGTCGACAGTAGTGAGCTTAACAACATGATAAAACGTGAGATGGACACAGGAAACTCTGAATTGCTCACAACATGGCAAAAAGAAAACATCCAGCTCCTGGACACCATTGCTGCCAACGAAGATGATCTCATCTTCAATCCTTGCAGAATTGTGCGCAAACTGAAGGAAGCAGACTGGGCGAAGACGACTGAAACAGCCGCCACTTTAAGACTCACCTCCCATCTGCCAGGTAACACAAGGAAATTAAATGAGTTACAAAGCTTCTTAAAGAGATTTCCGAACAAACAGGCACGAAATCTAATCTTAAGAGCGCGGCTAAATCTCTTGCCAACTAATGAAATCTTGCATATAAGAGGTCTATCTGCAACAGCAAATTGTCGTTTTTGCCAAAACACCATGCCTCCAACACAAGAAACCATTCGTCATCTCCTGACGAGTTGCCCGGCGACATGTGCAATAAGAAAAAGTTATTTTGCACCCGAATTACATGGTGACTCACTGATGGAAGAGCAAACCTGGTGGTGTGGCTTATTGGGGGTGACAGAACGAGCTGGCAAATAATCACAGCAAAAATATTAGAGTTCATTGAGAATGACCTATTCAAAGTCAATAACGATTCAACAAACTAACTATGGCCGAAGCAAAACGACAAGCCCAGACGATATGAACGAATATACGGATGTCGAGACAAAGACATTAAATGCAATGTGACAGATCTATTGTAAAAATCTTATTTTGATTAAACAATAAAAAATAAAAAAAATAAAAAAAAAGATTCATATTTTAGTAAAGATTGCAGTAATGCTGTGAAACAAACAATGCCCCCAATCCTCTCAATATCCTTTCCCACACCACAGATTTGCAAAATCGATTGTCAGGAATACTTTTCTAAAACATCAATCCTGGACGTCAATCTTAAATTTGTAACTGTCAGCGTCTGCAATTCTATAGTCTTGTATATCTGAAACTCTCTACTCCAGTTCTTCATATCTGTCAAATGTTGCATTAACTTGCATTTTAATTTCTGTAATTCGTCCTTAATTCTTTTAGTTTTTTTCGTTACTGTCCTGCTTAAAGCACACACATACCCAAACTTATCTCTTCCTGGTCAGACATAAAATTATACAATTATAAATAGCAGCCAAAGTTATATCTAGACTGCAGACAACCAAAATCTATTGGCTTTTCTTCTTCAGCTGAGGTTCTCCTGAGCACCTTAGGTTGTGTGGCCAATGCCTCTGTATGGACGTGGCTGAAGAACGAGGCTCTGGTAATGCCTCCGTATAGACATAGCTGAAGAACGGGACTTTGGTTAAGTGCTAGCAATAAAAGACACACCTACAGATTTTGCACAGAGATGGTGAGAGAGGACATACGAGCCCCAGCTTAATTTGAGCTATCGCCTAACATTGCTGAGATCACGTTAAATAGTGTGGAGCGAACAAAGGCACCATACTAAGGCGTTTGTCCTGAGCCTGTTCAGAGTCACCATTTGCTGGGGCCAGAGACCCTGCCTGGATCCTGGCTTTCCTGTCATCATACTTCACCAATTGTACCATATGCCAGTCACACCCTTCTACAACGCCGCCCTTCGGACCTATGATTGCTCTGTGATCCAAACAAATATTGCCCACGAGTAAGTGCCACCCCTCCACCAAGGTCCATATATAACAGTTCGTAACACAAACTCACCCATGAAGTCATGTCTATTTTGTCGCTAGTCAATATCGTATGGTGCCCATACCAGCACTATGATCGTGTGCAGTACCTCTGTTAACTTCATAAGCAATTCATCAGATCATCAAAGATACTGCGAGAGACCTAGCCCCCTTCATCTGCAAACTAATAAACCTATCCTTCTCGGCTAACTCTGTACCCAACAACCTGAAAGAGTAATGGGGTCTCCCTCTTGTAAAGAAACAATCCCTTGACCCTGCCATTCCCACCAACTACAGGCCTATTACCACTGTCCCCTTCCTGCTAAAAATCCTTGACAGAGTGGCCTACCTGCAAATGCAAGATTACTTAGAGTCCAACCAACTGCTAGGCCTACATCAATCTGGCTTTCGTCCTCAACATGGAACAGAAACCGCCCTTGTTGACCTCAAAATTCAGATTGATGACATCAAGGACAAAAACAAAGAAGCTATCCTACCCCTCCTACACCTCTCAGCAGCCTTTGACCTGGTTGACCACAAAACACTCTGCAACCACCTCTCATCTGCTGCCCACTTCTCCCCTGTGCTGTCCTGTGGATACAATCCTTCTTAGCCAACAGAACCATGAGGGTCTTCTCACCTGTGGCTGCAGCAGACCGCATCCCCTTCACCTGCGGTGTCCCACAAGGGTCCTGCGTCTCCCATAGCCTCTATAATATCTTTACAAAACCCCTCTTTGATAAGTTGGACCATCACACTAACTACGCAGATGACACCCAGATACTCCTCACCATTACTGGCAACTACAATACAGACGCCACTAGGATTAACAAAATCTTCTCCATCATTCAGGGATGGATGGGCACACATGGCCTCTGCCTAAATGATGAGAAGACTGAGCTCCTCCTAGTCGGATTCCCTCACAACCTACAGAAACTTAGCCCCGAGTACTCCAATTTCATCATAGATGGCAACATCATCCCATCATCCCAGTCGTTAAAAATGTGAAAACCTTAGGCTTCTACCTTGACGCTAACACCAACCTCTCCAAGCAAGTAAACATGACCGCCTCTGCCACCGCCTACACTGGGAAACTAATTAGGGCCTGCAGACCTTTCCTATCTACGAACAGCTGCCTCACTTTGGCCAGGGCCCTCATACAATCGAAGCTCAACTATTGCAACAACCTCTACCTAGGTGCCAATCAAGCTATAATTAATAAACTTCAGATCCTACAAAACAATGCGCCGCAAGCAGCACTAAATATTCCCAGAAGAGAGCACATCTCCCACATAACAATATCTTGCAAATGGCTATCCATGCAACAAAAAATTGACTTAAAAACCCTTTGCCTTACCTACAAAGCCCTTAACCACTTAGCCCCCCCTTATCTCACCAACAAACTCACTTTGAAACCTTGCACGAGAATCACTAGATCCTCCAATACCCTCTGCCTCACTGTGCCCAGATTCACCTCCAAAAGAGCGGGAGGCTCGAGTTCCACTGTCCTTGCCCCTCAACTCTGGAACACCCTGCCACTGAACATCAAATCGACCAATTCCTCCCATCTGTTTAGGAAATTAGTCATTAGTTGGCTTCTAGAGAAACCAACCCCAAGATAGACTAAACACACTACAAACTGTATATACTGTACATATCGTAGAAATGTTTAACCGCGCAATCTAACTACTCTGCCTGTATGTACTGTATATTGCATATTTCCTCTACAATTGTATAACTGCACAATCTATATATATTGTACCTATGTAGCCTGTCCTTAAACGCCCATTTACCCCTGGGTCTGGAGCGCTATATAAAATAAATAAACAAAAACATTGTCTTTATGTAAATATGTTGTGCCATATACTGCTTTATGCCCTATGAGGCAGTGTCTCTGCTCTTATACGGTACTGTGCGCACTACCTTGCTATTGCCTAGCGGGCACATTTTGCTCTGTATCCAGCGCAACTGTGATTGTATTGTGCACTCCACATTGCCATCATCTAGTGTGTCCATCTGTTCTGTGGCTAGCAAGACTGTGACTGTACTAGGTGCACCACATTTCTATTGCCTTCCGTGCCTCTGTTACCATTGAACTACTTGCCTTATGTTATTTGCGTGCCTGTTCATGCTTACGTAGCCTCACCATTATAACTGCTTCGGATGACTCAATGTGATTTAACTGTTTTCCACTGCATACAACCCATTGCATCTAACCCATTGCTACAGTGTGGTACCCCCGCCTCGTTTTTCTGGTTCTGACCACTGAGGGCCACGATACCTCATGGCTCAAACAGCCTACCTTCCAAATGACTAAATGTCCACGTCCAACGCGGCTTGCTAGCACTCTTAGCCGACGGCTCTCTTATTACAAGATCGGTAAAATGAGATAGACCTTGCACCACTGAATGTATATGTATGCATGGCAAACATAGGAGCCTATCTGCCTAGGGATATTTATTACCGCTAACTCCTCCTATGCATGCCCCCACGTACCTGTTAAAAGTGTTTGGCGCCTTACTGGCTGTCTGCCAACAGGCCAAAGCTGCAGACTCTATACACATAGACAACCAATATCCGGCCATGTCTAACCATACCCTACCAATACCTGGGATCAAACCTACAACATTCCTGCCCCCGCTCAAGTAGGATCGCCAGCCCATGTCTATCAAACCTACTAAATTCCTACCCAAGTTGAAATTAGAAACTAAATTCTTCTACTCAGAATATCAGTAGCGCGGACCCCAACCACTTGCCTACCACGAACCTAGAAATCAACAGTTTCTCCACCAAAACAAACATACCTAGCTCTACTAGAGTTAGAAATAATAGACTTGGCTCCAGACTAACTAGATCCCATGAGCCACTGGCTAGCATCCCAGACAAAGAAAGTCTTCCCATTATTGGGAATAACCATAACTCCAAAAGCAATGCCATAAATAAACATAAAGCACCAGGCAAGAATCACAACTCTAAAATTAGCGACACCAACAATAAGAGGGAGTCAGAGCAAACCCAGTGCCACTCTAACCAATACTAATACTCCAACCAACAGGGGCGCACTAATCAACGCCAGATCGATGGTGGCTCATGATACTGACATAGCTGACCTGATCACGGCTGAAAATGTTGACTTCCTAGTATCTGAGTGATGGCTACATGCAGCTACAGGCCCTGCTCTCTTACTTCCAGTACCTGACAATTACATTATCACAAGAGCAGACAGAGCAGATTCCAGAGGTGGAGGCATTGCCTTCATCGCTAAGTCTAACTTAGTTATGAGAGCAGCCTTCTTCGCCGGCTGTAAAAAATACCTATCTCTAACTCCCGTACCTTAACCGGCCATTTAATCTATAGACCACTAGGGCCTATTGGTTCATTCGAGGAAGATATCAGTACAATAATATCTGATAATACTAAAGCTACCTTAAAAATACTACTGCTAGGGGATTTCAACCTATGTTTCAATGATCCTAACGACCAACAAGCATTAGCAGTGTCTAATACGCTTACCGAACTTGGCTTCACCCAAAGAGTGACCCAGCCCACCATGACAAAGGTAGAACCTTAGATTGGGTAGCTGATCCCAACTGTGAAGCCTTAATCACTTCCATAACACCTCAGTCCTGGACTGATCACTACCTACTTTTCTTCACATTCTCAGCCAATATCCCTACCACCAAGGTTAACCTAATAGCACCTCCACTCCTCACTAGGAACAAAAGGAATATCACTGTGGACAAGGTCCTACCACATGTAATCCCCACCCTCAACTCACTGACACCATTGATCCAGACAAACTAGGAGATGTATACAACCCTACGAGGACCAAAGCCATAGACCTCATTGCCTCCTTAAAATGCGGAAAAGCAAACCCAGAGCTCACCTGAACTCATTGTTTATGCCCCAGCTAAAAGTCTTGAGAGCGGAAAAAAGGAAAATGGAAGTCCTCTGGAGACACCTACCCTCTGTGGAGAATAAAACTAACCTGCTGAATATCTCTGCCAAATACAAAAAAGAAATAATACGTACTAAACAGGAAACCTACAACGATAAGATCAACAAAGCTAGTTCAAGTACCAAGGAACTCTTATTTTAAGAGAAATGGAAGCCCTTATACCTCCGACAGACACTTGCGTGAAGGATAAACTCTGGTGTACTAACATCCAGAACGCTTTAACCAACAAAATTGCCCTCCTCCAAAACAAAATCAGGGACAAAAGAGCAAATTTACCTAACATAGATACAAACAACAGAATACCAGTTCATACCACTAAACATCCTCAATGCTTCAAATTCTCCCAAGTCTCTATCCGTGAGATAGAAAACATTATTGCCTCTCTTAAAGCTTCAAGGTGACAGGGCGATAGCTGCCCACCAAAGATAATTAAAGAGGCTGCCAGAGACATGGTGCCCTTTATCTCAAAATGAATTAATGCATCATTCTCATCCGGTACCATCCCTAGCAATCTAATAGAGTCATGGGTCTTACCCCTCCTAAAAAAACAATCTCTGGACCCTACCATACCCACAAATTATAGGCCGATTACAACGGTCTCGTTCCCACTAAAGATATTAGACAAAGTAGCTTTCATTCAATACAGGATTACCTAGAGACCAATCACCTCTTAGGTGTCCGGCAATCTGGCTTTAGGCCACAACATGGCACTGAAACTGTGCTGATTGATCTAAAGACCCAGATTGATGAACTCGAGGACAATGGGAAAACAGCCTTGCTACTACTTTTACATCTGTCTGCCGCATTTGATTTGGGGGCCCACGAAGTATTATGTAAACACCTTGCCTCAGCAGCCCACTTCTCCCAGGACGCTATAGCATGGATCCAATCATTTCTCAACAATAGGACCATGAGAGTCTTCTCTCCTTCAGCGGTTGCAGACCCTATCCCAATAACATGCGGAGTGCCTCACAAAGCCATTGTTTGACGACCTGGACCATCTGGGTGTCACCTACACTAATTATGCAGATTACACCCAGATCCTCTTACCGGAGACTATGATACAGACGTGGCCTTAGTGAATAAAATGTATCTAATCATCCAGGCATGGATGGCCTCCCACAGCCTCTGTCTGAATGAACTGAGCTCTTGATACTAATAGCTGTAGCAAAACTCAACAAACTCAGTAACAAATACGTCTCATTTAACATAGACGGGAATAACATTAAAGTGCTAAAAGAGGTAAAAACCCTAGCTTCTACTTAGATTCAGCTCTAAATTTAAGTAAACAAGTCAATGCCATGGCCTTTACAAAAGCATATACTTGTAAGTTGATAAGGGCCTTCAAACCCTTTCTTTCCAAAGAAAGCTGCACTATCCTAGCTAGAGCCCTCATCCTTTCAAAGCTGGAGTACTACAATGCCCAATACCTTGGTGCGAATAAGTACAGTGTAAATAAAATTCAAATCCTTCAAAATAATGCATATCTCAGAGACGAGGAGACAGAATAAATGGCTTTCCATTAAGGACACATTTCTGCTGAAAACAGTGTCCTTAACCCACAAATGTCTCAATGAAGCTGCCCCACTTTATCTTTCTGAGAGAATTGTCAAAAGAATCCTCATCACGCCTCACAAGGAAGGCAAATTAATTCTGTATAGTAGTACCTAGATACAGACAGAAAAAAGCTGGGGGGAGCAGTTTCCCTGTTATGGCGGCGCAGTACTAGAACACCCTCCCTCCCTAGCTGAGATCGGACCAGTCCTTCCCCAACTTTAGGCGAAATACCTTAAATTGGCTCTCAGCGAAGGACCAATGATATACCCAGGATAGCTTCAGGATAGCTTGACTCATCATCAATGTTGACTCTTGGAATGACATTGAATATCAAATGCGCTTTTCTGTACCTCACTGCATTTTTTTTTCTGTATTATTTCTGTATATATTGACTTTAACTACTGTAATTCACGCTATGTATATCTGTAACATTTTGTAAATGCGCCCAGATACCTTTGGGTTTGGTGTGCCATATAAATCAATAAACAAACAAATATGGGAGCATTCAACCAGACCACAGGGGCTTGTATCACCATAAAGGAGCTCAGCAACAGAGTTGATAGAGGTGAAGGGGGATGCATATTTGGATATTATTGGATGCAACAGCGGGGAAACTGATTAGTCACAGCTAGCACGCCCTCAGCCCCTTGGCCCCTTTAAATCACTTGTGAGGGGTAATCTAAGAGAGTGACTGCTGCTTTATCAAGGTTCGTATCAGGTATGCTTTTTGTTTGTATTCACATATTTTTATTAAGCATTTTATTGGCACAAACATGATGCAAACTCTTTCAAGCAATGATGGTATTCTCAACTTGTGAAAAGAGGAAAGAAAAAGGGTAGGGGACAATAAACAAGGAGGTAGTTACGCACATAAAGGATACCACAGAAAACAAAATCCAACATCCGCAGTACAATAATGCCAATGTATCTTAGTTGAGTGCCTGATCGCCGGTGCCAGGCAACACCATATTTGGGGTTGTGGAAAAACAAAGTGTATTATCGCCAGATCTACCTAGTGCCAGTACTCGTCCTCCAAACACTGCCCCCCAAGTCTCCAATCCAAAAAAAGAAATCTGTATGTACCAGGGGATTTTAGATCTAGTGGGTGTTCAGTAGATGTAGATCTCAGCCGTGGCGGGCACGTGCAATCCCTTATTCGATATCTTAACATATTCAAGAACGCCGCTCCATTTATGAAAGAGCTGGTTCACCCTGTTATTAAATCGAGAATTTAACTCTCTAGCAGACTACGAGCGTCCCCATCTTACTCATGCAATCATCTCCCACAATCACCTTGATTGATTTCCACAGTGTAGCAATGGCATTCCCGTCTACAATAAGCATTAACCTAAGGAACATTGAGCTGCTGCTGGCCTACAAGTGGTTGGTCTCTATAGGCAGGCCGCAGGTGGGTAAGGAAGATCTATGGCGTCACCCCCTGCATCAGCTGGACCATTTCGGCTCAGTAGGGCTGACGCTTGGGGCACTGCCGCCGGAAGGTTCCTGAGCCCCTGCATCCCCTCCAGCAAAGCCCTCATGTGCCCCATGCAAAGTGTACCTCCCTTTCCAGGGTGATATACCATTTAGAGACCGTTTTGAAATTCTGCTAGGCATACTGAGCACTGACAGTGCAACGGCACGCCCTCTCCAAATCCAGACCCATTTTTCCTCCGGGATATCCACCCCTAGATTCCTATGTCAAGCCCTTGTGTAGGATGGAAGGCCCCGAGCCACCTTAGTGATTAGTCACTGTAAAGGTGCAGAAGGAGGAGACTGGCACACATGTGACATAGTGATTGCTATAGACTTAGTAATGAAGAAAATAAATGGAAAACCTAACTTTCCCTATCTCTAAGAGGGGTTCCCTGCCTCAACTGAAACTCTAAGGGTTCTGTCAGGATGTCGAGCTAAACCAATAGTCCACTGTCCAGTGTCAAAACCCACTTCTGGTTGAGCAGGGAAGAGTAATGGCGGCCTGGCTGTGAGCTCCATACCCAATAAAATCCTGAAAGCAGATATATCCTGATCCGTGCCTGCAAAAGAAACTTCATACATAGCTGCTGCCCCGGAGCATCTGTGGTCCTCATCTGGTGACATCCGGCTGGCGAGTTACCACGCTCCGAAGAGGCCAGTGGCACAGAGTTGAATCTGTTGCAAGCTGGTGCCTCCGGGAGAGACGGCGGCTTCGGTGCTGGGGATCGGGGCTGCAGTGGCCTATTGGTGGGAGGTCTGTGGCCACAAGGGGCTTCTTTTTAATACACGCCGGGACTGTGACACTATGAGGCATTGTGTGGTCACCGCGGTGGAGGCACTGTTGTTTTCTAGCCCACAAGATAGTCTAACTGCTGGCTGGAGCATGTGCCTGCTCTTCCTTACAACTGACTGTGGGGCACTCACGGTGGGGCCTGATCCCTGCCTCCTCTTGGCATAATCGCCTGCTCTGGCCTGAAAGTGCGTGGTTTTAGTGACACCGTAAGCAACGTAGCACCGGTGAGGTGGAGCCCAGTCTGACAGACCTTGGCCCATTGTTTCTGACTCTGGACTCAGTGGGACTGGGGTACAGTGGTTTGCCCCTCTACCCCCCTTAGAAAATATTGGACTACACAGTACATTTTGCTGCAAGTGGAATATCCTTTTGGGAATATTACTGAGACTATGTAGTCACTGTTTGGAGAGGACAACCACTGTAGTCATACTATGGTGGTATCGAGTTACACAAGGTGGCGGATCGGTAGACCAACATGACTAAGGGAGCCGGAAAGAAACACGGACCAAAGGATTCTTCTACCAGTGCCCAAACATCATCCCCAGAACAGCCAGAAAGCCCTGGTGTTTCATCTTATGGATGCCGAGATGACCAGCTGATGGTGGCAATGCAGAGTGGTTTCATGGCTGTCAACGTCAAGCTGGATGACATTGTGACAACAATTGGATCCCTGAAGTCCATACTTGAAAAAGAAAGCCGCTGCATTACTGAAACAGAGACCAGAATAGGAGATGGTGAGGACAGGATCGGCCAACATGATCATGATATTGCGACATTGAAAGCAGATGTTGCCAAGGTCCGAGGGAAATGCGATAACCTAGAGTTCCGTTCAAGGTGGAATAACGTGCGCATTGTGGCAGTACCCGAAGCGGCCTGTAAGGGACCTATGGAAAATGTGAAGAATTTTTAAAAACTCTATTCAGTACGGTTCAGTTCTCTGCCCATTTTTAAGTTGAGCGTGCACACCGCACTCTTGCCCCGATGTCCAGACCTGAAGCTCCTCTGCACACTATTATTGCAAGACTGCTAAATTACAGAGACAGAGATCTCATCCTGAAACTGGCAAGGGAACTGGAGATGCTAACATCCACATCTACCCAGACTTTGCGGCAGAGGCCTAGGCCATGAGAAGATCATATGAACTAGTAAAGAGACTGCTGTCAGAAACCTGAAGGTGTCTCGGCTAAACCCTGGGGATCTGTCATCCAGGTGGCCAAGACACAGCCATCTTTATTTGATCCAGTTCCTGGGGGTCGACTAGTGAGGGAGGATCACCTGGATAGAGGGTCCTCTATGAGTGGGACACAGACGGGTGAGACGCAGTATCCCCCTTCTTTCAATATCTTTTCCCCATACTACCATGTAGGACATTCAAAACCACTTCCCCCGCCTCCCTTTCCGACACAAACACTTTCGCACAACAAACCAGAGAAAGAACTAACACCAGATCTGTTTACCTGACATGTCCCGACATAGGAGTCAGGCAGAGTCAGGCAATTTACCAAAATCACACACACCTTACACCCCTTTCCTTTACCCACCGGGATAAAAGGTGGATTAAGAGAGCACAGTACGAGCAAGGCAGACCGCACAACGAAGCAGCTATCCAAACGTGGCAGTGAAAGAGGAGAAAGGTGGCAAATATCGAGAGGCTGACGAGGAGAGGAACGACTTTGCCCTTTTTGAAAAAACCCTGCGAACCCTCTGCTGAAGTGTGCTGCAACAGATGTCAACGTTACATGGAGCGTATCAAAGCCGATAAGCCGGAGCGAGGGAGACTCCTGCTTCCGTGGTAACAGCCTTGACTCCAGTAAAGAGGAAAGCCAAGAGGTTCATCACAGCTGGTGAGTCGAGGGGAGAGCCGATAAGGACCGGGCTGTGGTGAAGCAAAGTGTCAAAGTGTGAAAAGATAAAAGAACTGTATCATTGTGAAGGGGAGACCAGCTGCAGAAGGGGACCAGCACCACGTGGGTGCTGCTCTAAGAAACTCTAGTCTATCCCCAACGTAGAAAAACTACAGAAAGCAGAAGGCCGTAGGAGAGCCCCCGAGATAGGTCAAAGTGGTCATACAGGCGGTCAAGCAAAATCCCTGTTCAGTCGAAAGTCTTTGATCTACAAACTATAAAGAAAGCAAGGGAAGTAAATCCTGTAAACACTGAAAGTGAATGTAAAGGCGAAGTTGTCAAGTGTGAGCTCGGAAGAGGAATGCTAATGAGAAAGGGGCAAAGTCGGATGTCCACTGGAACTGTTTAAAAAGACATTACGAGTGGGGAAGGAAGAAAAAGCCATAGTGAACCCGGTGGAGTGAGGCTACCAGCCGAGAGGGGTCCGAGCGCGAACGAGGAAGATCCAGGGTTGAAGCCATCACCCTAGAAATACACCCACAGAACTTTGTGTTTGTTTTTTTTTTTTTTGGCAAACCTATCGGGCCTGCGAGATTAGGAAACCATTTCCCCCCAGAGGCCTTGATAACGATAAGAACTGGTTAAGGATCCAAACCCAGAAGAAGGAGATCCGAGGGGTGAAAACCAAACACCCAAAACCACGAGGAACAGCGGTCAGTGCTCAGAAGAGGATGACACAGGGGTGAAAAATCCTCGCCCCTACGTAAAACCAGGAAACCAACTTTCATTTTGTTGAAGGAACTTTTGTTTTGTTATTGATGACGTCAGGCCCTCGAAGGCAAGAGACTTTCAGGAGAAACGAGACTTGGCCATTGACGGACTCCTGATAGCTACAAGTGGACTTGTCGACTGGTGCTGGAAAGGCTAGAGTGTGTGCTGTGCACCGAGTTCCCTTCTTGCCCAGTGCTCAAAATGTGGGGAAGGAAGACCCAGGCTACCACATCCTGACATATTATTTGTGAACACTTCTTTCTTTTCTTGCTTGAAAACCATCCCACACCCCTTTTATATTAGTTGTAAGGTTTGGCAATAGGTTTCTAAGTATAGGTCCTTTTTATTTGATACAACACCACAATTTTCATTTGATGGTCGATGCTGGGAACCCAGTTACAAGATGGGAAGAGTGGGAGGGCTTTGGATAACCAACCAAGAAGGTCCCACAGAGGTTTTGGGGAGAGATGCTGGAATAAAAAGGCTTGCAGACGGGTAAACAGATTTATGCGACACCAAGAGGCAAATATTGTTGTTCAGAAGGATACACATCGACAATATACTCCAACTAGAATCAAATGGGTGAACCAATAACACTGATGTCATGGAATGTGCGAGGCCTTAATAACCCTGTTAAAGCTAGGAAGGTTCTGTCCTATCTCAAAAGACATTCCCCTAACATTGTAATGCTACAAGAAATACATGCCCTGGGGCCAGTACACAACCAATTTGCACCAAAAGGGAGGCAACAAAGATATTACACCCGATACTCATCGCAAGCAAGAGGGGTAATCACCCTAATACATAAATCATTAATGTTCCAAGCTGAAGCTGTCCAGATAAGACTCTGGGGGGAGATAGGTTATTGTTACTGGGACAATCATGGGGGAGGAAATTATATTAGTGAATACATACAGCCCGAACATTGATGACCCTAGTTTCTTTGCTCACATATCTAAATTAATAGGCAATACCTGTCCTATGGGGTGGGGACTTTTACACAATCCTAGACATAACTAGACAGGGATCTAGCACTAGACACTGGGGGATTACAGCAGCTAAAACAATTAAACAAACTGGTTGACGTATTGAGGGAAGAACACCCACATTCAACAGGATACACCTACTACTCCACGGTGCATGATGTGTTGTCTCGAATTGACTTTTGGTTGATATCAGCGACATAGTTGTATAGACTATGAGGAAGTACAATTTCGCAGTGCACCCCATCAGACCACTCCCCAATGATGATATCTCTATTATTAACCGCTAAAGCTAGACCTCGACCATTATGGAGGATGGCACCAGCGGCACTATCGGATGGCGTCAATCCTATGCGAAGAAATAGAAATGTTTTTCACAATAAACAAAGAATCAGTGACATCCTATGCAATGGTGTGGGAGATATTTAAGGTAAGACTGCGGGATACAATGATATCCTCCACATCTGGAATACTCAAAAGCACCAGATGAGAGCTGAGCAAAATAGAGCAGGGGTTGAGGAAACTCGAAAATGAATATGGGTCGACCAGAGACAGGGCACTCCTAGGGATTATTAAGGGAAACCTGTTGAGATTCTGCGACCTAGCAGACCAAGCTGTATGATTTATGGTTAAACAAGTTCGGACTGTAGATATGGTGAGGAGAACACCCCAGGACACCTACTGGTCAGAATAGCTAGAGATGGGAGGGGGACGCAACACATCACAGGCATAGAAGAACCAGAGGGACAATTCATAAATGAGACAGAAGCGATAAACGCAGTATTTCTGAAATATTACAAAGAACTATATGCAAATACAGACACTAGTACAGCGGAGGAAGTAGATCAGGGCCTATTTGGGATATCCCTCCCTAATTTAAATGGCAAAGCCAGAGAGGTACTCGGCAGACCAATAAAATTCGAGGAACTGGTTGAAGCCATCTCACTGGCTTCGGGCAAAGAGCCAAGTCCGGATGGACTGGGAATAGAACTCTACAAGACATATAGGGATGTCCTGGCACCTCACCTAGTTAAGGTATGGTAGGAATGCTGTACCAACGGGCTTCTCCCACCATCACTATCCGAGGCAGTAATAACAGTGTTGGTGAAACCAGGCTGGCCCCCCCTAAGAAGTATCCTCCAATAGCCCACTGTCACTAATAAACACTGATGCAAAAGTGTTCACGAAAGTTCTGGTGAAAAGGCTTCTCCCATACATGCCCAGTCTCTTGTGCATCCTGACCAGTCAGGCTTCATACCGTGTAGATCAACGGCCTTGAATCTGCGATGCCTATTTGGGATTATTTCACAGCTAGACCCCAGAGCCTCTGCTGTTGCTGCCTCATTAGACACTGAAAAGGCATTTGATTCAGTTTCACAGAACTTCCTATTTGGTGCACTGAGACGAAGTGGGCTAGGAGAGCGATTTATAAGATATGTGAGGCTACTATATACTAATCCAACAGCTAGGGTTTGCATAAACGGGACCCTATCACAACCATTTACATTGACTAGGAGAACACGCCAGGGTTGCCCCTTCTCCACCCTCCTGTTTGCTCTCACAAAAGAACCACTTGCACGACAGATGAGAGATCACCATGGACACAGAGGGAAACACATAGCGGGCGCCCCACAGATAAGTTCACTATATGCAGAAAACGCCTTACTACATCTACGAAATCCCAGAATAAACATCAAGCCAGTAATGGAAGAAGTAGTCAGGTTTACAAAACACTCAGGATACAAGATCAATGTCACTAAATCTGAATTATTCCCACTCACGGAGAACACTAACTAACCAGAGGACATGCATGGGTTTCACTGGGCGCAGTCTAACTTCAAATACTTAGGCGTTGTAATATCACGAACACAGAAACTGTTATATGAAAATAACCACAAAGTATATCTCAATAAATTAGAAGTAAGTTGAATCTTTGGTCTAAATACCCCATGTTGCTATATGGCAGAATCTCATTGTTGAAGATGATAGTGGTGCTCAAACTACCATACTATTTTAATGCCATCACAATAGGGGAGGTAGCAAATTCTTTGCTAAACTCCGGACAGTGGCGGTGCGGTTTGTGCGGGGAGTAGGAGTGGCCCGTATGAACTGGGAATCCCTGGCAGAACCCTATGATAGAGGAGGCTTAGCGGCTGCAGACTTCAAACTGTACTACCTGGCAGCACGGGTACAGTATGAAGGATTCAGTTATAGACAGGACCACCACCATACTGGGTACTGGAGCGCTACGGGGGAGTCCCCAGCCGACCTTAAAATGTTTATTCTAAATGATCACAATGTAGACACATGTACATTCCACCCAGTGCGCACAACAGTGAAAGCGTGTAATCGAATATTCAATCGAGTGGATATAGAAGCCGCAACTGCAACAAAGTCCTACTGGGGACTTGCCCTGGGCTGCCCCCCCATGTTTGAGAGTGATATTCGGATAGCATGGGACCCAGGGAATGTTATGAAACTAGGACATCTATACCCTGAGGCCAGATTTGTAACTGAGGAAGATTTCATATCAAAACTAGGAGACATCCCCGTCAGGACGCTACAATATTATTGCATGTGGGCAGCGGTTAGGAAGAGATGGCCATAATTTCCCTGGAACCGGCACCGTGTGACAGCATTGAAATGGCGGTGCAGGGTGATTGCCGGAAAGGACTGCTGTCTAGACTATATGGGAAAATACAAGACGGGAGAGAACCACACAACATTGCAAAGAGGAAGTGGGAGGGAGCCATAGGGACAAACATAGACAAGACTAAATGGCAAAGGTATTGTCTCCTAACAAAAGAGGTTTCATTTAATGCACGACTCCAACTCAAACCATTCAAAGTGCTGAATATACTATACTACAAATCAGCAAAAGTAGCATGATTCTCCCCTAATACAGCAGATAAATGCCAGAGAGAGCAAACACAATACATATGTTCGGGAGCTGCCCGAAGGTGGCGGATTTCTAGCGGGAGATAGACGAAGCGGTATCCGGTCATTATGTCGAAAACATTTTTTCGACATACAAATATGTCGAATCAAAAGTGCCGATTTTTTTTTTCCTTCGAATTTCTTGTTTTTCTATTTTTAAGGGTTTAGTTTTGTTTAGTTGGCCAAAAAAAGATGTTTAAAAAAAAAAAACAGAGGGTTGGGGGGATCCCCCAAAAAAACCCAAAAAAGCATTTGAAAAAAAAAAATTCTGCAATTTTTATTCGACATATTTGTATTTCGAAATAGTGAGCTGAAGCATTACATGCAATAACCAAGATCCCTCCTACACTCCTAAACCTCAAATATTTGTTAGGGGACATTGGTAAGTTCAATATTAAAATCCGTAGACTAACTCAGCACCAACAATGCATGAATGGCTCAGAGAATTGGCATATGCAAATGAAAGGGATGGGGGATATGTTGATATGAGGTTATTTATAACACGCTTAACACCCAGAGGTTTCTAGGCACTGACCCGGGGATCGAACCTGTGTTGTTCTGTGTCGTCTTCCTTCCAAAAGTGACAGCAACGAGTATGCCTAAAGACATTTGTGAACCATTCCGGGACTATCTGAGAGATGGACAATGACACAAAGCTGGGGCATGTATATTAGATACTAGAGAAACAAAATGTAATATATTTTCTGTGTAAAGGTGTAACAATGCTAATTTATGAACGTTGATCTTCCTGTAACCTGTCTACAAGTAACATAAATAAAGTTATATAAAGTTTGAATAAAAAGGCAGGACTCTTCTCTGGGACAGGGATTTTCAGAAGTATAAAGGGCCCCATAGTTCCTCTTAAACTCTGTTTGCTTATCAGATTCTGCCAATTTAACTTTCTCGTCCCATGCCATTATCTCCAGGATGCGATTGTGATTGGCTCTAGCCTTTAATTTCCACGCCAATAGTTTGCTTGCTTTGTTCCCATACCCGTCCATTGCTGGAGTTTCAAGAAGGTGTATTCTGGCCTGTTCCCTTCGACAGTATTAATCTGGTTTCTTAAGTGTTGGAGCTCTCGAAACGCCTTACGGAAAACAGAAGAAAGATATTTCTCCTCTTGGGCCCTAGATTCTCCAGCAGGAGGCTTTGTTCTTCCTTCCTAACTCTGTTCAGCCCAGACCCTTTGCATATCAGGCCACCTCTCATTTATGCTTAAAGACACCCCACCTGGTCCTCTTAGCTGTGAATCTCTGAGGATTACAGTCAAAGAATTGTACTATGTCAACCCCAGTTTCATTAGAGCACACCGGGTCTCTAATAAGTGCAGTTTTCAACTTCCAAGATTTAGGCCTGGGCTCCTGAGGGTGCAGGTCCAGGGTGACCTGGACAGTGGCGTAATTTGAGAGCGTTAAAATGGCTATTGTTGAGTTCTCCACATGTGATATTAAACTAGGGCTCACCAGTACATAGTCAATCCTAAAATATATTATATGGACATGTGAGAAAAATGTATATTCACTCTCCCCAGATGTGCATGCCTCCAGGAGTATATCAAACCAGATTCCGATATAATGCTTTGGAGGCCCAGTGAGGGCAAGGGTACTCCCCAACGGGATTCTTTGGAAACGTCCCAGTTGGAATCAAAGGCCAGATTCAGGTTGCCTGCTAGGATTAGGTGTTCGCAAGCTTTAACAGCTCTTTCAGAACGGCAGACCCAAACTCATTCTGTCCTGTATTGGAGCCATATATGGAAGTAATGGTAAGCCCTACTCCATTGAATAATCCCTTCAGAATGATATATCGACCTCTCTCATCAATTCCAAACTGAATTGGACATTTCAAGCAATCAAGATGCCAGTGCCCCTCTTTTGCCTACTCGTAGAAAGGAAGTGGTGGGGAAAATGCATGGAACAGAGCCTACACGTATCACGCCCCTCAGCAATTGTGTTTCCAGGAGGCATGCTACATCTACCTGATCCCTTCTCAGCTAAGATAACATTTTAATCATCTTTGGAGGTGCATTCAGCGCCGTCGCATTATATGTAAGGGCTCTAAATGGTACTAGCAGGGTTAATGTTGCTATGGACGGCTCACATCAAATCTAATGAACCTAGCCTCTGAGGTGTATCAACGTGAGAAAGTGGCCACAAGCAAGAGTACAATTATTTGTTAGCGGAAGAGTGAAAACGAAGGAACTTGAACCAGAATAACGGAAATATAATAGAAACCAAACCAAATTCCGGACATATTGCCAGGGCCTGAAACGGTCATCTGGTTTGGCATGCAGAGGCTGGTCGATATTCCAGCGCGTGCAGCACCTTTGCCTTCGTATTTGTTGCCCCAGGGAACCAACCCCACCCCAATTGACTCCATATTAGCTTGCTAGTCACCTGCCCGGTTGTAAGATTGGCTGACACTGCCACACCGCCCCCCTGCTCCCAGCCAGGGCTCTCAACCATCTTCTCGCTCTAGTATCTGTGGGATCGGCAGGTAGTTGAAGGCCAATGGCACTAGCTGCCTCCTCTGTGGTTGTGCACGGGTAGTTGTTTCTCCAACCAGCTGAAGAGTAAGCAAAACGGGAAGGTCCATTAAAACCTAACTTTCTTAACATTATTGTGTTGAAGCTTACCTGTAATTTGGAGAAAAGATTGCCTGTTTACGAGGGTTAGGGCCCCTATGTCTTGGAAAATCAGCAGAGACTGCCATTGGAATTAAATAATTCCCTCTTTCCTCGAGGCACCGAGAAATTCTTCTCTGAAGATATAAGAGTACAATTTCATGATTATGCCGCTTGGGTGAGGCTTGGGACCTCTGCTTACAGGGCCCACCCTAACAAAATCCTCCAGTCCATTGTTTTTCAGTCGGCCATGCCTTTACAGAAAAGGAAAGAACGTATACAAATCAGGCACAAACTACTATGTCACATTACTTATGCACAAGACCACAACCAACCCCTGCCATTTTTCAGCCACACTGACACATCATCGCTGAGGTATGGTTTGGGCCCCTAGACACAGTAAGCTTGGGCCCAACATCAGAACATACTCGTCTACCTGGGGTAACTTGCAACCATGAAGAGTAGTAACTGGGAGGTATTGAATGAACTTGGGACAGAAGAAAGAACAGCAGCCAGAGTACGACTCGAAAATTAGGAAACAATTGAAGGGTACAAAGTCAGGTTTGTCTGTGACTCAGGAAATAGGCAAAAAATGTGCAAAAAATGTGCACTTATTATAATCAGCAGCTTTACATGCTTTATCTTCCTTGTGCACTTTGTCAATAGTCTGCGTTTCCATAGTCTGCAGTTCAGTAACCATTTTTTCAAGCACTGCAGCACGGCGGTGTATGAGATAGACTTGGAAGATATTTGCAATAATGGGCCGCTACTCTTGTGAACGGTTTTTGGGTTTTACGAATGTATCCAAAGTAGAAGCAAATGTAGAACTAATCCCTTGGACCAACCAGTTGAAATGTAAGCCGGGTTGCTGTATTCGTTGCACAACCTCATTGGCCGCCATTGGGGCTTAGATTAGCTCCTCCTCTATTCTTAAACTGCACCAGCCTGAGACTACAGAAGGGGTTTTGAGCATGCCATGAATTAAGGACCCACAAAGACCTCTAGAGGTGCACTCGGTTGATGAAGTACCTTTCCTGGGCAAACTCCTGGAAAAGCTGGCCATCTCCCAGCTTAATCTACAAACTGAATCTGTTGGTTGTCTCCATGACCACAAGTCTGGCTTCAGAGCAGCCAGAAGCACAAACACTGCTCTCCTCAACACCCGTAAAAACTTGCCATCCGAGGAAGAAGACGTTTTCGTCCTTGAATGGCATGTCCACAACCTTATGTTGCACATCCTGCCTAAAGTCGGTGCAGCGTAGCCAGTCTTGCCTTCGCAGGACTACCCTATTACCAATTTGTTTAAACCCTGTCTCTGCGAGGTCCACTGTGCTATGGTTAGAGGCTTCTTCGCCCTTGCGTACAATTGTCATGACATCCTTTTGTTGCTGTTCCGAGTAAATGCTCAAGGGTGGGAGGTAGCCGGTGCTACATTCCGCAGTCATAGCGGGCTACTATGGCTGGGGCGTTGGTCACTTTAACTGTTGTTTCCCTGATGGCGAGTACCTTTTTGCCAAATGCATCTATTTTCATACCTTCATTTTCCAGGGTTGTGGCGCATTTGTGCTGTGAACGTCCTTTGCGAGTAGCAGCCGCTGACACTACAAACTCAGGGGGGGCTGAGAGGTGAGGCACTTAGGAGCGGTGTCCGGCGGTTTGAACTTTTTATCCAGTCTACCTTTGACTGCGGGCTCTGTGAAAGGGTGCTTCAGGGGTCGCAACCCCTCTTGCCACATGTGGTCCAGAATGGGTATAGCGAACACGTCTTTCTGGCATTTTCCCATATGATCGAAAAGAAAAGTCTCTTTTCCTCTGCTGGTATGAACCCTAATTCTTGGCACGGTTTTGAAACCATGGCGTGGAAAGTGGAAAGCACCAATGTCGCCTGACGGCAAGGGCTGTGCCGGACTACCTCGCATGTCTTGGCCTGCATCATCTGTATCCCAGGTATCACCCTTGTGAGGAGAGTAAGATGTGGTGGAAGAGTCTGTGTCCCTTGGATCGGTGTCCTGATCCGTGTCCACCATCTTCCCTTCTTCTTGTTCACCTACCAGCGGACTACCCCTAGGTGGAGGAGGGGGTCTAGGTGGGGACTGAGACCTGTGCGCTGAACATGGGCGCTTGGCGTGGTCTCGGAACAAGTGCCCCTGATCCCTTCGTTGAACAGTTTGGGCCTGTTGAATTGGTGCCATTTGGTCGCCTCTCTGTTGAGGGACCGCCTGAGGTTGAGGTGGTGGAAGCCTGCCGTTAAGTTGACCCAACTGACCTTGCAAAGTTGACAGTACTTGTAGGGATAGAAGACCCTGCAGGTTTATTAGTGGGTACGCTGGCGTCACCTCCCCGATCCTGAGGGTGTTGCAGGAGGAACCCTGAGGGGTGTGGCTTGCTGTCTTACTCGTGTTCTTTACCCTCTTGGTTGGGGGTGAACGGATGGTCTGTCGTGTGAGTGGCACTGGATTACTCTGCGTTCTTCGGAGTTTGAATCTTTAACTCCTGGGCAATCCTCCCTTGGAGGCTCAAAATCTGACATGATCTCATGTTGCAGAATTTCATCAGGCGTGATTTCCATGTATTTTATGGGTAATACTCCTAGAGGGAGTTCCCTTGGTTCCGTAGGGTCCTCAGTTGAGGTCCTAAGGATTCCTTTAGCACAGAGGGGCAGGCTTTCTCCCTGCAGTTGTGTGATAGGCTGGTCAGGATGTTGCGTGGTTGAAACCGCTGGAAGAGCCATTGACAGGAAGGGGGGTACTGTTTTAGAGTACTCGCCTGATGTTTTCTCGTTACTTGGTGATTTTAATTTTTTCATCAACGAGTGGACTGTCATCGACGGGTGATGCTCCGATTGCATCGTCGAGGAGTGGGCGTCGACGATTCCTGTCTGGAGGAGCAATATTTTTTCATTGTCGACAAAAGAGTTTTCGCGGACGACCTGTCATTGTTTGTCTTTCGCCGGTGAGGTTGCTGTCATCGACGGTTTCTCCAACGACTGTTTATTTTGCGGACAGCGAGCCCTCGTGGCTTACCGGTTTCTTCTGAGAGGGAGACCGGGGGTCACTTGGCCGCATGGCCTTGGCTAGTTGACGATTTCGCCTCACCTTGAGTAGAGTCTTCTGTTTTTTCACAGGTTGTTCTTCTGACCTGGATCGATGACTGGATGGTGAACACTTTTCAGAGGGAGTGGTAGCTCTCCCATTCCTTGAAGAGCCCACCTCCGAAGCAGGGTAATACCTCTTGTTCAGCCAACAAATTAGGCGATGTTTTCTGCCCTTGAGGGTTTTTTTAGAAACCCTGTCAGATCTCGCAGTCCTCTGATGAGTGATTTGGGTACAGGCAGTATATACAGTCTAGACGTCTTTCCCCTTCATAGACATTTTTTAGGCCGCACGTACCACAGGCTCTAAACAAGGATTTTTTTGATCCAATGGTTTCCATATTCATTGTCGACGCCCGTTCCTTAGTCACTGTTTTATTGAAAATTGTATTTTCTACGGTTGAAGAAGATTTCTCTGTGAAGAGAAGAAATCAAGGATTCCTACTAGCTAAGAAGATGGTTGAAATCTAAGGGGAAGATACTGGGGCAGAGCTATACACTCGACGTCCTATTGGTAGGGAACAAAAGCACCCATAATGTGGGTAGGACACTCAAGGTGTCAAAGGGTTTTCCTTAGAAAATTAATTAAAATAGAAGTAACCGGGGATTCCCAGCCTGACGATGGGGAATTTTCAGACCATGTGAATCTATGAAAGATCCAATGCTGGAGAAAAAGGTTTAAAACAAAAAACTTTAAACCCTGGTTAGATTCCTCATTCTGCATCACCACAAAGACTTAATTTGGAATGTATCACTATGACAGTGCTTTATATGGTAAGCTCTTTTGTCCCCTTATATAATTCTGGGGGACCTTAATAAATTACAATGGCATGCAAGGCGTACAATCTGAAAAGCACTCCAAAAGGGCATGCCACCAACAGCAAAAAAGAGCTTGCCATAACCTTCTTAACTGAGACGTTGAATCTGGATACAGCACCTCAAACCTACAAGCCATTTGGGTGGGGCGCTGTTGGGCACAACGAAAATGGCCGCCTAGGTACAGAGCTCCGTCCCGACTGACATCCGTCTTTAAAATATCCTGATTCGGGGCACCCCGCGGACGATTAAAAGGAGCAGAAAGCGCAACCAACGACCCATACAATACGCAGAAGAAATCCTGGGCGAAATCGCTAAAGCGGAAGGAAACTACGGCAAGGAGGACTTCAAGCGGTGTAGGGAGGAGGCGTGAATCCCAGTACCGCACAAAACCAGGAGTGAACCACTGACACTCTAGTCGGGTGACCATAGAGTGCTGGAGGCCTAGCACGTCGTATTGCTGAGGCCCGGTCACAAATCACTGGAGGCGAAGAAGACCAGTTCGGTGGGATTGAACAATGCATTTCTCCTGTGGCGAACGGGGTGGAGGACTGAAACGTTCGAGGAGAGAGGCACCGGAACGAAAACGCCTCGGACAACATCCGAGCTGCCCATGCCGAGGCAACCACGGGGGTGGCTATAAAGGGGCCCTGGGCGGTGGCACAGGCATCGCTCCCTGACCCCGACGTGTGGCGACCTGCAGCAGGAACCGAGAAGAAGTCGCAGCGAGGTAGGAGCGTTGGGCCCGCGCAAGACATCGGGCTGACTGCCCATCTCCACCTGAGGCCTGGTGGAGCGGCTGTTGAGAATGCGGGGACCCCCGTGTGCCCCCCTGCCGGGCCATCTGTGGTGAGTGCGGGCAGCAATCCTAAAGCCGGATAAGCATAGCGACTGAACGCGGGCCCGCACACCAGTGAGGGTGGAAGGAAGAGCGGATTGCGAGCGAGGGGCTGCAGCCCACCAACGACGAAGAGGGGTCCAGCAATGCAGCGAACGGCGGCAACACTTGATGCCTAGAGGCTCCAGAGAAGTATTGCATACCCGAATAAGGGCGCATTATGAGGTGAATGCACAATTACTATATTACGTGGGAGAGCACAATCCACCCATAAATAAATAGCAGAAGCTGGTGCTGACGCTGATACCCCCTGGCCCAAGCAATGGAGAAGGAATGTAAAGACTGCTGAAAAACAAGGATCCTGCCTTTGGGGTACCTGCACTATTGCACTCGGCGCGAGTAGCCCAAACACATCACAAAGAAGCATCAAAATAAGCTAAGGTAATGATACTTGAAGATTGAGGTACACTAGGTGCAATCACACACCACAACACGTAAGCGAGCGCAACCCCACTGGTTGTGGAACACGTAAATCCGAAAATACCACAAACAAACGCTGCACTAAAACAAAAACAAAACGCAAAAAACTCTTAAGCAGAAGAAGCTTGCTCCAAATTGGAAAGTGTACATTTAAATACAGTAAGGAAAGTGTCACGGCAGAGAGGGGTAGAGCCCAAACACCTCATAGCAACACACTGAAATACAGAGAACAGCTGCTTAACACAACAACACAGAAGGCTGCCAAACCCACACAGGCGAACCTAAGAGTCTGATCCTACATAGGCGGAGGAAACAAAAGGGATAAGCAGTGACAGCGACAGGGGATACCACACTCACTGGCCTTGAAGAAGCAGCCCCGCTGCAGACATAAAACGCACACAAAGGTGCACGCTCAGACCCTGTCTGAAGCACGATACCCCTATACAACTAAAGGCGGCTCCCTGAACAAAGAAACAAAATCCTAAAGCAGCCTTGAGTGGAGAATTCAAAGACCAGAAACTCTGTATAAGCTACCACACTTTACAAACAAGACTGGTGTGAAAACAAGCCAAATCCAGTGAATATTCCAGATCTGTACATTTGAAAAGGATCACACAAAAAAAAGATCACGAACACCCGAAAAGATGTCGAAAGGGGCAGGAGCTAGAAAGAACTCATTGGACTCATTTACCAACAGCCAAACTGCAGATCCGGCGCCAGGTACGCCGACCACTTCTAACAACCGGAATGAGGCGGACAGCGATGACAGAGTTGACAAGCTAACCACCATAGTCCGAAAAGATTCCTTGCAATAAACGTGAAATTGGACGACATAGTGTGAACCATCGGATCACTAAAGACAAGAGTAGACAAAGAAAGCTCCAGAATCACGTAAGCGGAAGGCAGAATCAGTAATAACGAGGACACTATTGCTAACCACGACCGGGATATAATACAACTGAAAAACGATTTCATTAAAATACAAACTAAATGTGAGGACCTCGAATCTCGTTCTAGGAGAAACAACATAAGGATTGTCTGGGTTTCTGAAAAATGTGGTAAAGGAGCAATGGAACAACAAGTTTAATCCCTCCTGAAGACACTTTTCGGACCCGAGGCCTTCTCCGAACATTTCCTTGTGGAAAGAGCACACCGCAAACTTGCCCCAATGCCAAAACCCGGAGCACCACCGCGGACGATCATAGCATGCCTCCTCAATTACAGAGACAGGGATAAGATTCTCAGGAAGGCCCGGGAACACGGAACACTGCACTACGAGGAGAACCGCATACATATTTACCCAGACTTTGCAGCAGGAGTCCAAGCCAACTGACGATCCTATGAACCAGTGAAGAGGCTGCTAAGAGCGCGACAGATCCAATATGCACTGATATTCCCAGCCAAAATGAGAATTCAGCATGGGGGAAGAGCGCACTTTTTTGAAACTCTGGCAGCGGCCATGGCCTATGTGGAAGCTCATATACCCCTACCCCCGGAAGGGCGTGGGCCGGATCAAAACGGCAGACCCCCCCCTGTGGCAGACTGACACGATCCAGATATCTGAAGGAATGGCGCAAATACTCTCCACAACGATGGAATTGAATGAAACATACATGCGCGGGGTGCACTGCATGTGAACATGGAAGTCGGGATGTGAACCTGGGCCGACGGCCATGTGGCGTTAACATGGCAACCCCAGGAGATCTCCAAAAGTTTGTAAGGTGCAATCATCAAGTTGGGGCAGATGATGGGGGTGGCGGGCGGTTCAGGATGGGGAAATGGAGGTTTGTTTGTTGAACAGTTAAAAAGTTGCAAAAGTTTGTTCAATTATGGTCTAACAGATAATTGAGCTATGTATAACAATCAGTGCTTTCACCAGAGCACAACAGTGAATAGATATAATGATGAACAATGCCAACGGGGGTAACAGGTTGAAGATTGAACTCCTACCATGGAATGTTAGAGGCCTGAACAATCCCCCAGAAAGGTTGGAGCATATGTGAACAGACACTCTCCACAGATAGTTATGCTGCAAGAAACACATACACAGGGGCCTAACAACGCAAATATACTTGCCTCCTGGGGCACGCAGAGATTCCACACAGAATACTCTACTCAAGCCTGAGAAGTCATAACTCTCCTACATCCATCGCTGGGATTCGAGACCAAAGGACACAAAATTGACCCCCAGGGTAGATATGTAGTGGGGTGAGGGGAGATGGCAGAAAAATCAGTTGTACTAGTTAACACCTACGGTCCAAACGTAGATGACCCAGACTTTTACCTCAGCATACTGGAACTACTGGCAACACTGGACACCTCTAGCATAATATGGGGTGGGGACTTCAACCTGGCCCTAGACTTAGAATTAGACAGATCCTCTAAAGTCAGAAGAGCACGAACCAAGGCATCCATTGCGCTAGACCAGATCATGCCACAATTGACATTGAGAGATGCATGGAGGGTGATGCACCCATGCACAACAGAATAAACATATTATTTGAGTGTACACGACTTGGAATTGATCGCAAATCGATTATTGGCTGCTGTCTGAGGATGTTCTGAGCGGACTTGAGGACTGCGAGAGACATCCTCGGACGCTGTCGGATCACTCCCCAATATCCCTTAAGCTAACATTTAGAAATGCCCCAAAACCACAAAAGAAATGGAGAATGCCTGCAAACATACTTAGGGATCCTAATGTGATCGAATCACTACATATAGAAATGGAAGAATTCTTTAATAATAACGTAGGGAAAGTAGATAGATACTCAACAATCTGGGAGACGTTCAAGGCCTGGGTGAGGGGGGCACTGATTTCCAAAACTACGGACTACTGAGGTCGGTAAGACGTGAACTAGCCGAGACGGAGACACAACTCTGAAACTTGGAAAAGTCCTATAGTGAAACCCGATGTACAGCCACCCTAGCAGAGATAAACCAACTCCTCAAAAATGTTGATAGGCTGGCTACGAGGGAAGTACAATACATGGCAGCTCCAACCAGGGTGCGCAGATACGGGGAAGGGAACAAGGCGGGAAGGGCCCTGGCCAACCTCATAAGAGCTGATCGCCATCATACTCCAATCACAAGCATTCAAGATAGGGAGGGTGGGGTTGTAACCGGGGGTCAAGCCATAAACCGTGAGTTCCTGAAGTTCTATCAAAGAATATATTCAAATAATGATAAGAAAACAATACCAGAAATACAAACATACTTAGATGACCTAGAATTCCTGACACTCCCATTAGAAACTAAAATGGCCCTAGAAAGCCCGATTACTGAGGAGGAAATCACAGAAGCTACAAAAGCACTGAGTTCAGGGAAGGCCCCGGGATCCGATGGGTTGGGGGTGGAATTATATAAAGAATTTGGAAAAGAACTGGTCCCAAGGTCCTTGCGAACAGGCTATTACCAAACATGCTGACCCTGATCCATCCCGATCAGAATGGATTCATCCCCACAAGATCCACAGCTTTGACCCTACGTAGACTGTTCGCAATAATGGCGCAGATAAATCCAGAAGCGCAGGCTGTGTTGATATCCCTTAAAACCGAGAAGGCATTTGACTTGGTGTCCTGGGTATATCTCCTGGAGGTGCTCAGAAGATTTGGAATAGGCCCCAATTTCATCAAATATGTTAAATTACTGTATACAAAAACGGGGGCAAGAGTTCTCACAAACAATACGATCTCTGATATATTCATGCTGGGTAGGGGTACCAGACAGGGCTGCCCATTCTCACCAATATTGTTTGCATTAACCATCGAACCTATGGCCATAATGGTCAGACTAAAGCATGGAGAATACGAATGTCAGGCCTGCCCCAGTTGATCTCACTATATGCAGACGATACTTTATTGTATGTTCGGGACCCTGCCACCAACCT
Organism: Ambystoma mexicanum; assembly: GCF_040938575.1. Taxonomy (NCBI): domain Eukaryota; kingdom Metazoa; phylum Chordata; class Amphibia; order Caudata; family Ambystomatidae; genus Ambystoma; species Ambystoma mexicanum. The sequence continues at coordinate 963,159,346 of NC_090928.1, read as the reverse complement.
AGCAACACTAATGCAAGACATATATAAATTTGCTGACCACTCAGGATACAAAATAAATAGCGAAAAATCGGAAATATTCCCACTGACACCACACACCATAAGTCCAACGATAACGGAGAACCTAAAATGGCCAGCCGGACAAATACGGTACTTAGGTATAATGATATCCCGAGACAGGCAGGCACTACATACGGATAACTATGAACAAACTATACAAACACTCAATGTAAAGTTTCAGACAAGGGCTAAGTTGCCTATATCCCTAAATGGCCGAATCGCTATCCTTAAGATGGTGGTTCTCCCCAAATTGCTCTACTTGTTTGTGAACATACCAGTGTGGCCGGGGAGAACCTTCTTTGAAAAATAAGAGCAATGGCAGTGACATTTGTGTGGTATGGGAAGACCCCTAGAATGAAATGGGAAAAATCACCAAACCTTATAGTACGGGAGGACTTGCGGCGCCGGATTGCAAATTATACTATCTGGTGGCGCAAGCACTATTTGTAAATCACTGGTACGACCTGGAGGACCGCTCACCCTGTGTATTGCTTGAGAGGTTTGCAGCATCTCCCGTAGACCTCCGGTGCATTATGTTTCATCTTCAATACAAAGATTTCTGTCCTTATGACCCAGTGGGAACCACAGTACGTGCATGGATTGTTAGGAAGAAACCTGTGCATTTCCCTTAGGGACCACTGCAAAAATTTAAGTCTACAGGAGTTAGCAGTAAACCCAATTGGTAGCAGTCTGCACCACCCAGATTTACCTGGTAGCTGTGGCTGAGCAGTCAGACTTCTCTCAAGAAGAGTTAGGCAGTATATAGAGTATACACAATAGGGCCAGAAATACAGTAGCACAAGCAAACACTGTCCAGAGCTTTGGTATAAAAGTATATAATTATTTATTTAAAAACACACTTGTAAAAATACACTGGTACTAATATGTCAAGCAAGTTCAAACACAGTCACTAGAGGTATATACATCTCCCTAATTAATTATTTGACAAGTCTAGGTTAAAACACCACTTATTTAGCAAAACAGAGGTGAGCGCGTAACCATAGGTGGCACTCCAATAATTTGTTTAAAAAGGGGGAGAAAAGGCAGAATAGGAAAAACACACAGTACCAACACTTTTAAGAAGCCACAGCAAGTCAAGAAAGGCAGGGTCTACTGTAGAGCAAAAAGTTCATAGGCCAGGCACACTCTTGGAGAGAGCAAGGCGGAATGTGCCCAAGATCACAAAGTGGAAATGCACTCAAAGTCTTTGCAGAAAAGTCAAAAGAGGTTGGATCAAGTTAGAAAGGTAATGTTAACAGGTCCGAGGTCACCCCAGAATAGAGAGTCAAGGATTTACGGGACACCTTGGACAGTCTGTTGCAAGGGAGACCAGGCGGGACACAGTACCTGAAATGGTGAGAAAGCTCCAGTGGGGGCAGTTGTTCCTGGCAGTGGTTGCAAGTCGGAGCTTCGTCCAGGGGAAGAGAAGATCTCGACGTGGAGGAAAGCTGGAGTTCGTTGCACTGCCAGGGAAGAAACCAGCCGTGGAGTTTCCCGGTTAAAAGGTACTACCCTTTTATTCGCAGTAGTGGTGAAGCATGGCTATCCGGCCGGCGGGGTGCTTGGCACGGGCGATTCGACCACGAGACGATCCAGGAAGGCGAAAAAGGCGTACTGGTTGGTCCCACCAGCTCAAAGGGAAGAAGACTCTCTTGGAAGAAGATCTCCTCTGTCGTCAGGAAAGTGGTGAGTTTCGTACAGCAGGGCTCCACCGGTGGTGACGTTGTTGTAGATGGCTCAGCTTCTCCCCTCTTCAGATTCTTTAGTTCCTGTGGCGACTTCTGAAGTTCCAGTCCCCAAAGCCCTGCTTTTATGCAGCAAAACCCCCATTCATCAGCCTAGCTGTCACTCAAACATGCTAAGTGGTGAGCCGGGCGGCTCACCACTGGGCCAATCACACAAGAGTGCGACTTGAGTTGCCAAGGCAACTCAGTCCAGGGTGCCTAATCCCCTTCCAACACATTCTGTTGACCCCAGACAGAGTGGCACCATTTGGAGGGCTTCAGTGGAGACGCCTTCCAAAAAGTGGAACAAAGGGCTCGACTTGGGTTAGAGTTTTAGAGGCGAACACAAATGCCATTTTAAAACCGAGTCCTGGCAAAAAGACCCAACTGGGGAATAAATATTAAATAAATAACCCAGCGGTATCTTTAACATTGCACCAAAAAGTGGTGTGTTTAAAATTAATGGGAAAATCCCATAGGAAATATTCCGGTGGAATATTTTGCGTGGTATCCACTGCCACCAGCCAGAAACTCGACAAGGGGGGACTGGACAGTGCCCCCTTGGAAAACAGACCCAGGGGCAATCGAATTACCCCTACCAGTACTTCCACAATATGATGGTTTGTACTGGTTCTGTTCACAATTTAGCCAATGGTGACTTTACATGCCGTGGGAGACAGTAGTCAGTCCCAGGGTATGGAATCTATGTTTGGGGGTCACTATGACACCCCTGTGTTACTGCACTGAGGGTGCTGTGTAACACACATACCAAAAACACATGAAGCCTATGGAGTAAACGACCCCATAGCCCATAAAACACATTACGTAGTCAAAGGACATTCTCAAATCATGCCTAAGAGTGGGAAAAAAAGAGTCTCACTTAGCAGGCGAATAAATTAAACCCCAAAAATCCTGCAAAGCTGCTGGGGGACTCACTAGGTTTGGGGAATTAGCCTTAACAGAGAATTCTCCCTAACATGGATAACATTGTACAAAAAACTGAAAATTGAAACCCCACATGACCCGGATGTCCCACTGTGGAAATACCCCGGTATACCGCCCACGCAAGATAAAACAATACAAAGACACTGGGACCCGAAAAGGGAAGTTCGAATGCGTGACATGTTCCCGAACAGGAAATTTGTGACTAGGGAGGAATTTGGAGGGGCGATAGGATGGGGACCACTTAAAACACTTGAGTACCACAGGATGATATCTGCATTTAAAGCGCGCTGGCCACTTTTCCCTGATGAACCACCCTCGCACCCGTGCATACAGGCGGCCACGTCAGGTACGGGACTGGGAATCTCCAAACTACATTCATTAGTACAAACACATATCCCCACAATTAATAACACCAAAACTAAATGGAAGAAGACCTAAATACAAACATTCCAGAGGAAAAATTTACCAAATATTGCATGCTCACCAAGTCGGTGTCACTGAAAGCAGGCCTTTGTCTGGTGCAGTTCAATATCCTAAATAGGCTATATTATACCCCAGCTAAGATGACTAAATTCTCAACGGGTCACTCAGGGGAATGCCCTAAATGCAAGGCAGCCCAGGCAGGATCATATCATATGTACTGGGAATGCCCCCTAATCACCACATTTTGGAAAGCTGTAGCGGAAATATTGGAAAAGATCACACAGATCCCAGCGACCCTTTCTCCGCAAAAATACCTATTCGGAGACAAAGGCAAACAGGCTGATAAGACCAGGAGACTGTTCAATGTCTCCTGTGCAGTAGCCAAAAGATGTATATTGAAATGTTGGACAAACCTGTCTCCACCCAAGATTGAACTTTTTCTACGTGATCTGACTTACGTAAATGAATGCGAGGAACAATACACGTGGGGCCTCATTACGAGTCCGGCGGTAACCGAGGCGGTAAAACCGCCTGGTTACCGCCGGACTCGTATTAACATTCCGCCTCCGTGACTCCTGGAAATACCAGGGCATTACGACCCTGGTGTCCCGGGAATTCCGGAGGCACAATTCAGTAAATCGTGATGGTGCTGGCGTTTCCACATCCGCCTGCAGGCGGGCGGTGTTAAACCCGCCAGGTCAGACCTGGCGGGAACATCACCTCCGGCCTGCAGGATTCGGGATTGGGCGGTCCGGAATTAATTCCAGACCGCCCGACCTGTAATGAGGCCCGCTGACTGTGATACCAAGCAACCGTCCCAAGGACATTTGGGCCTCGTTCAGGATGTACCTATGCAAAATGGCCTCAGAGGAGGAAACTGTTGTGTGACTTAAATATAATTGATGTAACATGTGTTTAATGATATGAGTAATATATGTACTGTGTTATGCAGTGTGCAATAAGTTGAATCTGTTTTGACCATCAATAAAAAAGAGTTAAAAAAACAAAACCTACAAGCCACCTGGCTCACGTGGCAAAATAATGGCATTTTACAAAACTCTGAACATGAAAGTGACGGAGCCCATTAACCCAAACACTGAAGATAGCTTGTCTGGGGTTGTGTAAACTAAGGCTCCCTCCCAATTAGAGGAATCCGTAATAGTCAAACAACTCTTGGCTTAACCTCTGCTACAGTTTGCAGCAAGAGGTGAACAGGACTAATAAGACCCTGTAGAAGGCCCCAATGGCGCCTCCTCAGAGCAAGCCACTGAAAGACTCTGAGCTTCCCTGAATTTAAAACTCTGGTGAATTAAGTGGAAGTGACAGCTTTTCATCCACGCTGCCACACTCTATATAATCTGTCAACCCAGTCCTTGTGCAGCTGTTAAAAACATTAGTTATGTGCTGCAATGACCTTCGCAAGGGCATGCAAGAGCATAAAACTACCTTTGCTCATGCTGAGTCTGTGATAATTAACATTGATAAGCATCTGACTCTGCCCGTCATATACGTTAATGCCACATGTGATAGTGAAACCAGTGTAGTGGCTGACAGGGCTGGAAATTTTGATATGTCGTCTTGTCTATTCATGATGATATCTGCATTGCACTAAATAGCAGTTCCAGTAGTGTCCTTGCAGAAAGCACGTATATTGGTGTTCCTGAGTGCTTTGGAAGATGGTTTGGGTGGTTTACGCACATCACGGGCAGCCGGGTTGGAGCATAAAGGGGTGGCTGCGAATGTGCGCCCGCTAGGAACCGACATGCCTCCCTTCCGATCAAAATGAGAACGGTTGAGCAGGAGTGGCAATCCGGTCCTCAAGGATCGGAGCTGCATCACAAAAGAACCGCACGAGTTCGAAACACTGATGAAGGACCTCGATGCCGCGCCCCCGCAACGAAGCAGCGAAGAGGCAAAGAGGTACTTCAGGTACTTTGCCTTGTGCGGGCACAAGGTAACTTTTTTACTTCTTATCGCCCAAGCGAGCAGGGCTTCAGTTGTTAAAGCCGTGCAACAGCTATTTTCACGCTAAAGGAAATAGAGCTGTAACTGGATATAAGTATATAAGCAATGTGCCAAAGTCTCAAGTCACTACAATCCTTCTCATAAAAAATTTTGTGAAGTAAAGTTTAACAGAGACTGTAGCAGTAGTCCAGGACAGCGTGGGAGGCAAAGAGGTACTTCAGGTACTTTGCATGGTGAGCGCGCGGTCACGTTTTTAACTCCTTACCGCCCAAGGGGGCGGGGCTTCAGTTGTTAAAGCCATGCAACAGCTATTTTCACGCGTGAATTAAAGTTGAACAGAGACTGTACCAGGAGTCCAGGACAGCGTGGGAGGCAGAGAGGTATTTCAGGTACTTCAAATGGAAATCAAATTGTTTGAAATAAAGATAAGATTGCACACCTCTCTCGCCTTTTTCCCCCTCCTACTTCCACCAACTCCCCCCCTCTCCCTCCGACTTTGCCAACTTCTTCTCATCCAAAATACTCTCTTTACGCCAAAACATCCTCTCCTCTCCTTCCTTCTCCCCTCATGCCCCCTCCTCCTCCTCCATCTCTGCTAACATGTCCAATTTCTCTCCTACCACCTCATCCTGTGTCTCCCGTCTTCTGTCCAAAACTCACCCTACTGCTGCCCCCTACGAACCCATCGCCACCTCCCTCTTCCCTAAAATCTACCCTGTCCTCATCCCCTACCTAACATCCTTCTTCAACACCTGTCTCTCCTCTGCTACCTTTCCTTAAGCTTAAGCTTTCAAACACGCCACCATCATCCCTATCCTGAAGAAACCTTCTGCTAGCCCTCTTCTTGCTTCCAACTTCCGACCAATCTCTCTTCTCCCCTTCAGCTTTCGTATCCTCTCACTCCCTCCTCCCCACCTCTCAGTCTGGTTTCCGCCCTAAACACTCCACTGAGACTGCTCTCACTTATTTACTTAATTCTCTCCTCACTGCCCGGTATGCTAAGCAATCCTCAATTCTCATCCTCCTTGACCTCTCTGCAGCTTTTGACACCGAAGATTACCCCTTATTCCTTAGCACTATGTCATCCTTCGGCTTCAAAGGCTTTGTCCTCTCCTGGCTCTCCTCTTACCTCTCCAATCGATCCTTTACTGTCTCCTGGGGTAGCCGCACCTCCTCCAACTTCCCCTTGAACTATGGCATCCCCCAGGGCTCTGTACTTGGACCTTTTCTTTTCTCTCTTTATACCTCCCTTCTCGCCCCGTTATCTGTTCTTTCGGTATTTCGCACCATTTCTACGCTAATGACACCCAACTCTTTCTCTCCTTTCACTCCTGACCTCCATCACACTCTATCTTCCTGCCTAACGCCATAAAAAACTGGATGTCATCACATTTTCTTTCCCTCAAGACTGACAAGACTGAAGTCTTTTTCTTCCCTCCTAACACTCTTTGCCCTACCCCCGCCCTCCTTTCATCCACTTTCTCCCTTGCAATCTCCCCATCTCTATCCATGCCCGCAATCTTGGTCTCTACATTGACTCCTCCCTCTCGTTCTCCAACCACATCTCTCTCATCTCTCGTGCCTGTTGGCACCACCTCTTCAACATCCGCTAGATCCGCTCCTCACTCACCTTCCACGCTTCTAAACTCTTAATCTCCTCCCTTATTTTCTCCCGCCTCTTCTACTGCTCCTCTCTCCTTTTGGGACTCCCGGTCTCTCATCTGACTCCCCTAAAATCCATCTATCACTCCTCCTTCCATACTCTCTGTCTTCTTGGCCCTTGAGATTCTATTTCTACCTCACTCTCTCAACTTGGCTGGCCTTCCTCTCACAACTAAAATTGCAATTCCTCTGTCTTGTCTTCAAATCTCTCCATAATCTCGCCCCCCCCCCCTATTTCTCTTCCCTCCTCTCATTTTACTCTCCCTCCTGCTCTCTCCGCTCAGCTGATCTCTACCTTCTCACTGTACCCACAGCCCCATGTGCCTCCTCACGCTTCCGTTCCTTTCAACTCTTTGCTCCCCTTCATTGGAACTCCCTACCTCTTTCCATCTGCTCCACCCCTACCTACTCATCCTTCCGCACCTCTTTGAAAGCCCTTCTTCTTCACTCCCCCGACTCTCCTTCAAAACCTCCCTCCCCCAGCTCCCCTGCCCCCCCTCGCATCCCCTCCCTCCTCCCCCTTCTTCCCGCTGTTCACAAAGCAGACATTGAAACCTGCCTTACCTACCTCCTCTCCTCTTCTTCCCCCTCCCCTCCTTCTAAGTAAATTGTTCTACATATTGTATCACTAGTTTGTTTCATGATTGTAAATATGCTTCTTTCATGATTGTACCTTGTTGTTATATTGTAAAGCCCTTTGGATTAAAGCGCTATATAAACTTAATAAACATAAGAAGCATAAAACATAAACCTTAAAGGAATAGTGCGCTCAAAAATGTTATTGTCCTGGGTGTTCAGCCATGTGATTTAAATCAATCTGAGATTGATCGTAAAAACATTTCCTATGCACCTTACTTAAAAGTTTTCCTCACTTTTACACATGCGAAATCAAGCATCGGGCGCGGCCATCTTGTGCTAATCTTATCCGTTGCCGCATCGCAATAAGTTGAACTGCCTTCGCGGCACTAAATCATATCCCGCGCCCCTGAAGCTGAACTCACTAGACAGGTATGGCCCATTTCACAATGCGAATGCACGTCCTCTGTCAACATTCTCTGTGCACCAGCTAATGACGCGTCTCCATGGAAATGGCAGGACGCTTCTTTCCTCAATAAGTATAAACAGACCGCTTCTCATCAAACAACATCAGTTGCTTTTTCAATCGTTTCACTGTCTTTTTTTGTATTTCCTGTGACTCGTTTCTGCACTGTTCAGCTATCTTCATTGCTCGTAGCCTCTGCGAACAGATACTAGTACTAGCGTTACTATCGATTTTATGTTGTCGTATAATGGCAACAATACAGCCCTACCAGTACGAGCCAGAGTATTCCGAGGCGGAATTAGTTGAAAGAGAAAGATGCGGAAACGATGGGGCATCGGACAACAGTTGGGAGGATGAATCACCGGATCCTGAGCCAGAGCATAGTCGCATGGAAGACGTCTCCCCCTGGTGTACCTGCAATCGGTGCGAGGTCATGCCACCCGAGGAGGAGAGCTGCTGCTGCAGAGAAAACTCTGGATGCTTGGCCTACATATCGGAAGACGAGACATGGCTGCAATGCGTTACCGAGCTGCATGACTTCAGGGCAGCCTGCCTCACAAGGTCCGTGTTGAGGATTATGATGGTACTTATGCACGAACTTCGCGCAACAGTTCGCCCTCGCAATCCAAGGAACGAGTAAGTGTACTCTAGATGTGATGTTACTTAGGCCAATAACATTTCATGTTTGGCTCCTATATTGTCGTAAATTTAATCTATCACTGCCAAATGAATGTAGTCTGGAAATTCAAGACATCTCTCGCAATTTGGGGAAATCATAGTGGCCATCTTTTGTGTCTTTCACGTACAACCAAGAAACAATATTTCTCTGTCCCAGAAACATTATGGATTGCATGGGTGTCCACTTTTGTAATGTGTCTACACTTTAAAGCCCGAGTTGATTGATCCATGAAGTAACATTTGTACTGACAACTATGCCATAGGATACAAGATTGCATTTTCAACTAGCGTTTGTACACTTATCATGTTCATTTAAATACAGTTTGTATGTTTCCCTTCAACAGGTGGTACAGGCTGGTGGCCTATCGTTCATTTACATGGTGGCTTCATGAGGGGCTTGGATACCACGTTCGACGAGTAATACCCGCCTGTGTCGTGGGTGCCATTCAAGCCAAATTCCCCAGTGACAGTACAGGAGATTTTCCCACACTATGCTGCAACCCGAAGTATACAATTTGTAGTACATTTGTGCAATCAACATCAGCAGCAAAATAAAATAAAAATCATTTTTTATGAATAGTTGTTTCAAATTTTCATTGAATCAAGGACACGCTCACTTGTCCTGGCAGGGCTGGCAGAGTGGGAACGGCCAAGGTGCCAAACACGATTTACACTTCAAAGGTATAGTTCGCGCGGGGACCATTGCTCACATGGCCTAGCCAGACTCAGTGTCTCCAGGCAGGCTCCCCTGAAGCAGGTCGCGCCCCTGCAATCCACATAAGTGTTATTCTATTCAGCAGTGTTCCGGCCCTTCACTGCATGCTTCATGCCCCTCCATCCCCCCTCCAGTATCAATGGCTGTTCGCGCCTGTGGCAGTGCCCTCCCAAGTGGGCTGGCAGGGTGTGAACGGCCAAGGTGCCAAACACCATCAACACTTTAAAGGTATCTTCCGCACAGGGGCCATTGCTCACATGGCCTAGCCAGAGCCAGTGTCTCCAGGCAGGCTCCCCTGAAGCAGGCCGTGCCCCTGCAATCCACATAAGTGTGTTTCCATTCAGCAGTGTTCCGGCCCTTTTCTGCATCACATACACACCCACTTTTCTAATTCTTTATAAGCCCCTTGATGGTTATCCTGAGAACATCTGTGAGCACTGGAACTCAACTTGTGATCGTGCTACCTGTTCTCCTGCTACTAACGTGCTGAATCCAATTGTTTGTTAGTTAAGGTAAGGTCACCTAATCATCTCTTTCTGATCTGAAAATGTCTATCTATTTCGGACGAATGTACCCAGTAGTGTAATGTTCATTCGTGTTCTGATCTCGATATATAGCAAATTTCATGAGTTTCAATTGTTATAGAATTGCATCTTTCTTGAACCATGTCTATAAGCATGTTTCCTTTTGATGCATGAAAGTACATTCAACGGACGAGTATCAGGTTACGATTTACGTTGCATCAATCAATTCTGTATGAAAGTTATCCCGGTGTATATTCGACTATGCTACACAGGTTTAGCTTCTTTGACCAAAAGAAACATTGCATAGAAAACTTTGATATAATCCCCAATTTTTTTGTAATTATGTTTACTTGTTTTATACAGATTTTTCAAGAATGCCTGCTTGTATGGTTTTCGGTTGCCGTTCTAGGAGCCATGTCAAAAGTATGGGCACTATCATGCATAAATTCCCAACGAATATTGATTTAATAAGAGAATGGATTTGATGTTGCGGATTTCCTGTGGACGAGCGTGAAAGTAGAGTCGAAGATGTCTTGGGAGACTCAAGAGCCAATCAATTTCACATCTGTAGCCTACACTTCACCCCGGATATATACGACCAATCGCAGTACACAAAAAAGCATCGACTCAGAACGTCTCGTAAATTGCTTCCAAATGCAATTCCAACTCTATTTGTGCACACGCTGCCTCAGGTGAGTCCCGGATGATGAATTGCATATTTACCAGATTGTATAACTTTTTAACTATACCACATTTTACTACACATCTGTCCCTGGTTTATGGAGCATCATAGAAAGTAATTATGACCGTAGAAAATAATGCCATAGTGCCCTTCAAAAGAATCATAATTTTTTCGTAATTGCGTGCTTGACATGTCCATTGTTTTAGGAGAGCATACTGACTGGAGCACAGACCCTTGCAAGTGACGACACTACCGATACGTCCAGTATACCAATGGTGAGCCCTACAGACTTGCAGAAGTTCATATTATAAAGAGTTGGATCTTCCCACATATCTAATGCAAATCTAATTTTCCCTTTTACCACTTCGTGACAATGCACTGAAAATGAAGGAGCAAGATTCTGCATCCATTTCTTTTCCGGAGTCAACAACAACTTCTAACGCCTATGAGGTAATTGTATTTCACTTTTCAATTACGAGAATGTATTATGCTTGGAATTTTAAATAATATAAAATTGTTTATGTATCTTGTCGGTTGCTTACACTATGTGTAATTTAAGGGTTTCTCTTTATATGTACCATTGTCTTTGTTCCATTTCGATGTTTTCATCCATACTAAAACAAGTACTGTGTTACAGGGGGATGCTGGTACTTCCACCACAATTACATCATCCTTTGGAGCTGGTCCAAAGTATGAGGTATGCGTACTGACAGTACCCTTGAATAAAAGAAAGTAAATCCCACATAGGATACTATTAGACAGTGACATTCTTATAAACATGCAGTCTTTCAAACTTTTATCATTTCAGTTCTAACGTTACAATTTCTCACTAATGCAGAATACATTGCAAAATGTTTGAGGGCAATATTGCAATGACCGTCATCTATCAGGATATGGCATATCAGAAAGAACTACTAAAATGGATGCGATTCATAGACAATGTCTTGATTGTCTGGAGTGGCACACAACTTGAATTCAACGACTTTACAAATCGCATCAATAATAAATCGCATGGGAATTGAATTTTCTGGAAAGTGTGTTGCTCACTCAATCAACTTCCTAGATTTAACAATCTACATTGACCACAATGAACTTAAGATGTGTACATTTAGAAAACCTACCGAAGCCAATTCCACCTTACACGCGAAAAGTTGCCATCGAAAAGCTACCATCCTCAACATTCCCACAAGGGAGTTTATACGAGCAAGAAGAAACTCAAACCACTGCAACTTTTGAGAAAGAATATGCATTGCTGGAATATAGATTCTTGGCACGAGGTTACTGACAAGATTGTGTGAAACGGGCACTAAATAGAAGCAAAGCACTAACACAAGAGCGGACTCTAGCACCAAGTACCAAACAATCAGAACAGCCAACAGTGGGTTTTATTATTAATTTCAGCAACAACCACAAACTCTCGAATAAAATCCTGTCCAAACACTGGTACCTTCTAAAATTGGACGAGAATATCAAGAACTATGTTGATCCTAAACCAAAAATGATCTTCAGACGGGCAGAAACTTGAAGAACAAGCTGAGTCCTTCACTGTTACCAGACTCAGAAAGAACAAACACCTCGGACTGGCTACAATTGCCCAGCAATGGATTTAGGAAATGTGGAAATTGCACAATGTGCAAATACGCTCATGAAAAAACAAACACATTTAAATATTTGTTTAACAATGAGATCAAAATTCGACAACAAATTAATTTCAAAATGAAATATGTTGTTTATGGCATTATCAGTGTATGCCAATTGGTGTACATTGGTAGTACCATCCGAGAACTTAGAACACGTGTCCGAGAACACTTAGCCAAGATTGGGAGCCAAGATCCAAGACTCCACCTTTCCTGTCATTGGCAAGAAAAACACCAAATGGCAAATAAAGCAGACATTAAATTTATAGGCCTACAGAAAATCACAATGGGCAGGAGAGGAGGCAATAAGGAGAAGAAACTACGACAAGCAGAGGCCAGAACAATCTGTAAATTCAATTCGACTGTTCTGGGCCTCAACTCAGACAATGAAATGGTGTCCTTTCTGTAACCATTTACTATTATTTTCGACTGAATTGAATAATGTAATTAACCTATCTATATGCATCCATGCTTAATTGCTAACAATACCCACTGTCCATTTAGTACACCTACACGAGAATAGCTCAACTTTACTCAGGACAGGACAATTTATCCTTGAAACGTAAACCATACTTTGGGACAGTTCCTAGTAACTAGGGAGCCCAATGCACTGAATTATGCAGTACTATTACAACTGTAAATTCAGTGACGGTAGATTATTTTCCCGCAAGCTCTCAATATGCATTAATTCTGCTTGCAATAATTGCAACGCGTTATTTAATTACTGCAATGGCCTAACGCAAGTATACATTTAAGAAATTGAATGGCGACCATTCAGAATTGAACTGTGTATCTCTATTCCATATAAGCATTTGTCAAGCAACTCTGGACTAGTCATCTGTATACTTAATACAAACTACAGATGACTTGCAAACCTATACAGCGTTATTTTAGCAATTCGCTACCAATTAACGCTCAGCTACTTAACGAATCGTCAATTGATAACCAGGTCTCTCTTATCCTAGGGAACCCCAATATGTAATATTGATGGATCGAGACTTCATGAAAAACCTGAAAAGCTTAGTACTTAATATTTTGCAATTGGGCATACTAAGCCCGAGACTGATAGACAACACGTAAAGGCCATCCCAAAAGATGGCATGTGTTATTGCAATCGGGCACCAGCAACATAAAAAGGACTGTTGTAGACGTTTCCATGACGATCAAGTAAACAACAGATACTTTATACAGATGCAATTCTGCGTCTCTGTGAACAACAGACTGACGCGTGAAAGCGCTTCTATGAACTGCAGCAGGTAAGAGACCATCAATAAAGAGTAGCGTCGTGCGTACAATGATATGACTACGTTCTGAAACAGTACAAGAGTGGCTAACTTAGATACGAGTAACACCTGGACAGTTTACAGTTTAGTGGCCGTAGAACTTAAAAGAAAGCCAATAATGTCCTACGTGTGCGATCAATTATTAAAACTAATGGAGTCCCTAATTCATGATTATTCTGCAATCTGTAATACAAACAAAGATAATATGGCGATTAGAATATGCAGCCCACAACTAAAATGAAGTTCTCCTTTTCGGCATCAGAGGATGACAATACACTGCTAATCAAAAATTGCCAAGGTTCTAAATGATTCAATTTATCTACTTTAAAGGGATTGAACCCATTTAGTCAGGAACGCCAGATTAATGAAAATACGGGATCACGCATTTATAAGGTAAAATAATTTTTACATATTTCATGAAATATAGGTGACGGCTTATGCAATACACTTACATTCAAGGGCATGAACTAATTCCATTTTTCTGTTTTTCCTTTGTTTCCCCCTCTTTTATTATTTTTCTTTACTTAATTTGTGCTGCTTGTTTGACATGTTTTGGTCTCTATGCCCTATGAATCCTCCCAAACATCAACCCCTGTTTCTCTGACCCAACCCCTACACCCCTTTTTTCTTATGCCTTTAATTTTATTTATTTTGCTGTGTGGTGGGCCTACCGACATAATGTTTGTTATATGTTGACCAATGTGCTACACATTGCTGTTACTGTGGTTGCTTTCATTATTATTATATCCCCTTTCCTTTGTCAAAAGCCTGTAGAAGGAGTGACTAAGCCCTGATTTGAAAAAGGCTAATTAGCAATAGCAGAAACACATGTCATCAGCAAGACCAACTTCAACAAAATAATAAAATAACCCTTTGTCTTTGAAAAAACTGGATTTGGCGCTGTCTTATATCTGAGTAATTTAGAAGCAACTCATTTTTGTAGTGGTTTAATTGGCTTTTTTAACCACAACTCAGCAAGACGTGACACATAACATACTTGGAAAAAGCATAAGTGTGACTATAATTCATATGTCGCCTTGATAGACCATACCGGCAAAGCCAAAATTGCTTACCAACATTACAATCAGTATGTTTGGCACAGTGATCTTTGATCTAGTATACTTGCCATCAATCAGGTGAAATTCTAAATGTATATTTTGACTAAATGACGTACACTGTTTACGAGGGTATGTAAGCGATATGTGAGATGAAAGATTTTAATTTAAAAAATGTTTGATTCTTTTTTTCTAATCAATATTCTATCCAAGGAATGTATAACATTTCAGGAATTAGAAGAGGAGGCACGTGGATCAGAGGTGGTGGACCAGCTTGCTGGTGCAGTCGTTACAGAGAAGACAACAGTTTCACCGAAAATCAAGAACACAAGGGTAAATAAAAAAAAAGTTTTCGTTTTCTCTAAGTGTTTTGGGCTGGTGTTTTCTTCATGACAATTTTTTTTTATTTAAAGTGCTGTCTACTGCTTGTGTGATTTACATTGAACATGTTTTTGCAACCCATCTCCTAGAGGCCCAGAAGGAAAAGAAGTAAAAAGAAACAGACAAGAAATGAAATCAAAGATGCTGCTTGCCAAACAGGTTCTACCACAGAACAACTACTATTTGATGCGGAGCGTGGTCCAGTCAATAAGCCGAATCAAGATGCTTATGTCCAATGGCCAGAACATTAATGGAATGTGAGAGGCGAAGCTAACAAAGTGTTGCTGGACCATTGCTCCAATGTGAGACCTCGACAAGATGAATATGAAACTGAATATAATGAAGATGCATTGAAATTCCTTGAGGACCACTTGACACAATCTACACCCGCAAAAAAAGATACACCCAATACACATTTGTTGTTGACGGTTTCTCCAATTTGTGTGCAAATAACACAAGCTGAACTAACAGAGACTGAAGCGTCAATGCATTTGACTGAGGAACTTGCCAAAGATCTCAACTACAGTTTGCCTAGTTTGGGCGAATTGTCCACCACAGTTGAGTCACAAACCACAATCAGGCAGGACGATTGGCTAATAAAGGAGCAGAAATACATGGTATTCGACAGTTGCCCGGTTGAGATTATACTGATGCTCAAATGTGTGCATACAGTGAGGGGGGAAAATAAGTGGGGAGCCATTGGTGATTCTGCCCCGTGTATTACCTGCTATTAGTCAAGTCTGGCAAATTGAACAAATGTCAATTGAAAGGACACTGTCTGGCAAACGGTTCAGGCTAGCTGGCGATGGACAGTGCGACAGCCCTGGATTTTCAGCAAAGTACTGCACATACCACTTTCAGGACATGGAAACTAAAAGAATGTGAGTTCGGAGGTCGTACAGGTGTCCGAATGTAAATCCTCACTGGCCATGGAGAAACATGGTTTCATAAAATCCCTCAAACATTTTCAATCGAGGGGAATGCAAATAGACCTCATAGCCACTGACAGACATGTTTCAATAGCCAATGCCATGCAAGAGCAGTTTCCAAACATTCGCCATCAATTTGATGTATGGCACGTTGCCAAATCAATCAATAAAAAAAAAATCACAGCTGCCCAGTCAAAAAAAGGGTTCTGAAAATATTTTACAGTGGTCCCAGTCTTTCAGCAACCATCTTTAGTGGAGCTCCAAAACTTGTGATGGGTCTGTGGAAATTCTACTTGAAAAATGGCGCTCATTGATGCACCACTGTTCCAACGTTCACTCATGGCATGAAAAGTACATTTTCACCAATGTGCACATGAACCTTTATCGGAAGGACAGGAACGCAAGAAGAAATGGTTGGTTCCATCTTCACCTCCACACAAAGCTCTTGAGAAGATCGTGTTTGATAAAACTCTTTCAAGAGACCTGAAAGGACTCGCAGAATTCTGTCACACCGGACATTTGGAGATGTTCCACAATATGTGCCTAAAGTACAGGCCCAAGAGGTTGCATTTCGGCATAGACGGTATGCAATATCGAACACTACTAGCGGTATTAGCGCTTAACGAGAACATAGGGAGAGAACAATCGAGAACTGCTGGAAACTTTGGGATGCTTCGCTACACAATGGCCTTTGCAAAAAGAAACAAAAAATGGGTGGTCAAGCCAATATACCAGGAAATGGAATTCGATTTTGTGAAAGATCTCACTTTGACTGTCTTGGACATGCATACTCATGGATTTGAACATGATTTTGTTCCTAGGACCCATACATTGCCACAAAACATTGAAAACGCGCCCTGTCCACCAAAAGCAGACTTCCCGGTATAAATGATTAGCAGCGTTATGTATGTTCCACAATGTTTGTACATTGTACATGACCAATGGAAATATTTGTAACTTGAATTTCAAAGCTATTAAAAGTATTAAGCATCCAAATTGTCTTTTCAAATGTATCCTCTTGTCAATTTTTTTGTTGTTGCAAGAAGTGCCTGTTGGAGGATGACATACAGTGTAACTCGGTGTTTTCCCCCTTCCCACTTTCGGCCAGCTCTTGTGGGTCCTTCACTGATCAGGGCACAGGAGGGTCGGATGGATTTCAGCATGAAAGCAACTGCGGAGTCTGCAGTTGCCTTTGCATGCACGTGTCCAAATAGACAGAATAAATACGTGTCCCACTAAGGAATGAGACCTAAGCAAAATAACAAACTTGGCATGCAAGAACTAATGACTGTAAGCACAACACTAATTGAAAGGGGGCTGTTGGTGTGAAATAGGTGCATTCTGACCTATATTGTTATGGGGACATGTGTTTGGGGTCGTTGCTTTTAGATGCCTTATCAGAAGGGCTGATCTTTGATTTGCGGCCTTTGGTGTCTTACGATTTCAAACACAGTGGGGATAGGTGTTAGTGTTACCAAAACATATGACCACTCTAGATTAGGTATATGGTAGGTAAATTTGAGGTGGTGCGGGGTAGGGTGACCAGATGCGTTCAAAGGGAGTAGGGGTCATGGGTTCAGGGGACCGCGGCATGGCAGGGAGGGATTGGAGATGGCATGAGTCAGTCAGCAGAGATGGATGGGGCGCTAAGGTTGGAGCAGGCCTTGACCTTCCATTCTTGGATGAGCACATTTTGTCAGGGCTCGATACTCGCTACTTACAAAAATGAATAGCTGCATTTCTGTGAGAACAGGAGATGCGCTGAGCTGACAGAGGACAGAGGTGGTGGGGGCTGGCTGTGCGCAGCGCTGGGTGAGTGAACAGTTCAGCAGAGGGCCTCGAAAAAGAAGGCGTTTGGAAGGACACAAAATGGAGTTCAAAGTATACACATTAGCATGAAACATGGGTGATGCAAATAGGTAAAGGAGGGGTGGAGATGTCTCCCACCTTAGCTTATACGTCAATTGCCCGGTACGAGAAAGGGGGCCTCTCCTCCACCATTTGTTAGTGGAAGTTCAGTGGAGATGGAAGGGCACTTGGATTTATGACTTGTAAGTGTCTCATGTTATCATGTTATCCCCTAAGTACATTCCTCCACGAAAACAGGGCGCACGGAGATGTGACAATGGGGAGGACACTAACTGGAACTGTTGTAATAAAATAACTAAATCTCTATCAATATAGAAGAGTAAAAAGGTATTCACGTTAGCGTGGCATTGATGGATGCCAGCAAATAATGATTTTGTTTTTTCGAACATATTTCAAATGCCAAGTCGGTCGGCCGGCCTAATCGTTCCCATGGGAGTGAAGGTCACTGGGTTTGATGTTGCTTGTGGGCTGTTCACACCGACGCATCCTGCACAGTATGTTTTTGATTTGTGGCTTTCCTTCACCAAAAGGAAACTTGGCATACACGCTCCTAAGAAGGTTCAATTGTTGTTCGTCCTTGGAAGTAAGGGAGGATTTGCTATGGATTGAATGATGGAAGGTGTGTAGTAGTCACAAAAATGATAAAGGTCCACCATTTCAAAACTGGAAAAAAAGGGACATATAATTTCATTTTTTGAAAACCGTTGATCTGAGCAGACACTCTGCGTTACGCCAAGAGAATGGAAATACCAAATATAATGTAAGTTTTACTGTAGACGAGTTTATAGACAACGAGTCAAGGTTTCATTTTCTGACCGGTATTGCTGGCTTACATTGTAATGGGTTGTTGGTTGGGGCATAGTGTGAGGACACACAAACACAACCTGTATGTATTTGTCTTTGTACCGGGCACATGGGTAGTCCAGCACCGAAATGCATGTAGTCCATGTCTGGGTTCCCCCAGGTTCCACCAACGCCAAGTTTGTTGCTAATATAATGCTGTCTATGTGTTGTTTGAATTCTTCCGTCAGCTTCCGCATCTGCATCACACTGGGCGCTAAACATACTCCACAGTACTAACCTCTACAGCACATCGTAGACTCCAACTTCCAACGATGTTTTCGCTGTGTTTCCATTGTTTCTGGTTTGTGTTCATTATTAGGTTTCACCCGGTACAGAATTAAAGGGTAAATGGATAAATTAGAATAAAGAACGGCTAATGAGATATATTTCTGTTATGTTTTCTACACAGCTACATCCTTCCTTTCTGCAAATGTCATGTTTCCAGATACCAAGTGAAGGGTTCTTCAGCAGGCAGTGGCAGATACACCGAAATTGCTGGCTTACAATTACGCTGATGTGTGACGATCGCCCCGGATCTATATTCCCTTTCGTGGTACCAGCTACAAGGAGCAACCTGACATCATTTAAGGTGGTCTAGCAGGAAGTTGATGCCGTAGCCTTGCAATTCAAGGTGCATCCAATGCGCTTCTTCTACCGAAAGGAACACTGTGTGCCTCTTGATAAAGATTTGATGTTTGAAAACAAGGAAATAAAAAATGTGTGAAATAAAAGCACATTATAAATTGCAGAGCATTGGTGTTTCCTTTAAAAATAGTGTTTTCTATTCCGAATTGGGACGCGCTGTGCTGTGAGAGGATGTGTGTGTTGATATTCCGGATTCTGCGTCAACTAACGTTAAGACGTAGGCGATGACTGGACATGTTTGGCTACGCTGCACACTAACGTCATGAAAATAGGTGGAGAATATCGCTAGGAATAGTGATGTCAGCTTCAGGGGCGGGGGATATGATTTAGTGTTGCGAGGGCAGTTCAATTTAGGGCGATGCTGCAACGGATAAGATAAGCACAAGATGGCCGCACCCCGCTGCCTGATTTCGCATGTGTAAAAGTGAGGAAAACTAAGGTAAGGTGTATAGGAAATGTTTTTACGATCGATCACAGATTGCTTTAAACCACATGCTCGAACGCTCGGGACAATAACATTTTTGAGCGCACTATTCCTTTAAAGCTTTTGTGCATAGAGCCCAATCAAGGTTATTGTGTTGTGCTGATTCCATAAACCTTGACTCAATGATAGATACAATCCATGACCTAACCCGTTTTGTTGGAATTTCTAGATATCGAAGGGTATTAGTTGAACGGGGCACTCACGTTCTGATATATGATGCCATTATTGTAACAGAAAATAGTTCTACGTAGAGAGATTAGAATAATTAACAAAGATCCTGATAGAGTAGACAAAATGTAAATCTGCAAATAAAAAATAATTACAGGAATTGGCTTCGAAATCACAAAAGCTCTCTGCACAATGGAATATAATGTATTCATTACTCAGGGAAAGCATTATGAAAATGTTGTGGTCAACATATAACACATACAAATAGATGGGAGCGGAAAGGGATATTAATCCGATCTCCGAAGACGAATGGATTCAACATATACAAAGTAAATTCTACGATAGTACAAATTATAGCAAAACACAGTCGTCTTCTGAAGATGCTTTAAATAAACAGTGGAGGACACAGCAGACACAATATTTGTAAGGCTTCCAGAGCTTCCGGGCCTAATGGCTTGGCTAAACTAGTAATTGAGAGTGATCCTTGATGCTGGGCCCCTATTTTTTAAGCGGCTGTGTTTCTCAGAATCTCTTCCACTCAAGAAATACCCAGCTTCTGGAAGCAGGCTAATTTATTACCCGTCCACAAAAAGGGTCCCCGACTGAGACCCAAATATTATAAGCTCCTGGCCACGCCAGACACCCGCAGCAAACTATATGCACATTTCCTTTTAAAGGAAATAAGAGCTTGGGAAAAAGGCAAAACATGTCTGCATACCTTTCAAACTGGCTTCACGCATGGGTATGGATTGTTACATAACATCCTGGTACTACAGCAATTAATAGAGATCACAAAATGAAGCGATGATCGAAAATGGCTCATCCTCCCCAGATATCTATGTCTTCTGGTCCAGAATTTGAGGTGGCAGGGATTTTTGACTCTCATTATCATCATGGCAGACTACAATATTTGGTGGATTGGCGGGTTTATTCTCCCGCTGAAAGCTCATGGGAACCGGCATCGGCTGTTCATGCTCCAATCCTGGTCCGTCGATTTCATCTGGGACGGCGGCACTTTGGAAGGGGCATACTGTCATGATTCGATCTCATTGTGCCTCCATTTTTCCTTCCAAGATGGAGGATAGTCTTTCCTGTGACAGTCTAGTTGCTTTGATCCTGGTAGACACGGAAGCTCCGCCCTTGTTGCCAGGGAAGGCTTTTCAGTCAGCAAGGACAACACACCTGTGCATTGCTACTCTCTCAAGACAACGCTCCGTAAATTTGAATTAATCTCATATAATCTCTCTCTCTACACTCTTGATTGCAGTCCTGTATGACATATCCTCTCGTCTTTCTCCTGTTTAGCAGGGAAATCTTTGGGTAACTCTCCTCGATCCTCAGAGCATTGCAGTAATACGGCGTACCTTTGGCGCCTGCATGAATCGTTCTTCTACGAAAACTCAGAAAGCTTTCCGCGGTCTCTACCGTGTTCCAGTCTGTTGCAAAATCTCCGATTTCGGTATCTCTGGTTCACACAAACTAAATCCTTACACAGATAGAAAGTTTCAACTTAGACATCTGTTTCTCTCCCTTTCTTTAGCAGCACTTGTGGCTCGTAAAGTCATAGCAGCTGACGCCGTTCTACAATACTTTTCTTTTCAGGGCTACGCACATACCCCTTCCCTCAGGTAATAGAGGCGCACCAAATTAATTTAGAGTCATTTCTGGCGGGTTCCGTGCCCTGCACACTCTGCAAACCTAGTTACCCATTCTTCTGTTCTCTGTAGCATTCCCAAAGCATTACCGTATTCTCAGGATAGAAGAGCCTCTCGCTTTACGACCCCTTGGCAAGAAGGTATTAACCAATAAATCTATTTCCTCTTTTTTATCTCTCTTTTTCCTTTGGAACTATCTTACCCCTTTATTTCTATTCTGCTAGTAACAAGAGAAAGACCGGCAAACAGACTTGAAACTCTCAGAACCACCTGACTACAACAGATAGACCGGTGAGGAACCCCGGACAGCATCTCCCGACAGTAGAAGACTAGCTACACACTACATCAACAGGGTTTTCTTCCCCAGAAGGTTTCCCTGGGAGTCTCTTACCCCTCTAACATTTGAACCTGATGGAGGGTAAGGGAGTTCCAGGTGAAATTATCATTGACATCTAGAATATTGTTGCTGCTGACCAGGTTAGTGGAATATGTCTTCATGGTGAAATGTTATTGAAAGATGTTATTGTGTCAAAAGATCATTACACTACTGCAATATACATAGATGTTTCCTAAGAAAAACCATCATGGTCTGAAATTGCTATAACATCACCCTTTAAAGAGATTTGGTGTCAATTGGATAACCATGATGCAAAAACATGAACCAAATTCAATGGGTTTGAGCTGCTGTAGTATGTTCTTAGTGCTTCCATATGCAGCTCAATGAAAAAGGATCATTCTCTCAAAAAGCAAAAAGAAGAAGCTTTTGGAGCCTCTGCTATCGAAAATCTAATTTAGTGCTGAAAAAATCTAGGACAGAAAATAGAGAAATGAAGAATATGGAGAAGGGAGAACCTTCTCCATAAACTGCAATGCAGAGAGCTATCCAGTTTGCTTGGGTCCTCCATTCAACCCTTCCCCGCAGCACTCAGTGATGATCTCGAACAGCACTCTCTTAACTCCTCCCAGAAGCTCACCTTATATAACCTCTGGATTTCAAAAAATATTGCTCAGGAATATATTTACCATATTGTACTAGATTTAAAAACATGCTCTATGACAATA
This sequence comes from Ambystoma mexicanum, assembly GCF_040938575.1. Taxonomy (NCBI): domain Eukaryota; kingdom Metazoa; phylum Chordata; class Amphibia; order Caudata; family Ambystomatidae; genus Ambystoma; species Ambystoma mexicanum. Next base: position 963,136,918 of record NC_090928.1, on the reverse strand, counting down.
TGTTTACCATGTTCCCGAGAATATATTTACCATATTCCCTGAGAATACGCAACCTTGCCCGGGTTCCATATTAGGAGGGCATCCAGTGGCTTTGAGTGCATCAGGACATTGTTTATCATTTATGTGAACATCAGCAACTATTTACATAAACAAAACAGCACTGCACCCCAGCCCAGAACCTATGCTTACAGTGTTCTCTTGTGTACCATTAACAACAAACAACAATCTAGCACGAAGCCCAGACTTATAAGAGGACAGCAAAGGATTAATTTGTAATTGTTCATTTGTACACAGTACACGCAAATGCAAAGTTTTACTGACAAGTTATTTGATTTTTACGGGCTCTTCCCCCATCCCACTTCCCTCCACCCCTTTCCATGAGCAGACCAGTGTGGATAGGCCCACACCTTGGTCACCCGACTGGAATCCCATCCTGGTCCGCGGAAGAGATTACTCTCCATGTTTGCTAAGGCCTTTTGCCTCAAACACTGCAGTGAATGCTCCTGCAGCCTTCTCTCTGATGAACTGGCCATTTCGTGCCCCCACTTCCCTTGCACTTATGTTCTTTCTTTCCTTAAAAAAGAAATCTCCCAGCCCGTCCCGCCTCTCGCCACCCCTTCCCACGACCAGACCAGTGCAGATTGACCCGCTCCTTGGTCACATGACTGGAATCCCAGCACTTTAGTGATTCCACCAGGGCAAAGGGTAGCTCCCTCCTGTGCAGCTCTCATTCCCTGTTTGCCCCTGTTCACACATGGACACCGGGCGGAACAACCCACAGCTACAACCAGGTACGGTGGTATGGGCGGGGGAGTACAGCCATAACTGTGCTCTGGTAAAACCCTGCCAATCCAATATTACTACCACCAAGGCTTAACATTATGCTGGATTGCACTGTGCTCCTTGTTTTACCATTGTTTTGCATTTAGATGAGTTACGCATGATGAATTGTGCAAGGCAGCCTGTGTATTGCGCTTTGATGAACTGTGCGGGTTAGCCTACATATTGCATCTAGAAGAAATATCAGGGTCAGCCTGTGCATTGCGCTTAGATGAATTGTGCAGGTCAGCCTATGTATGGCATGTAGAAGAAATGAGAAGGTCAGTCTGTGTATTGCTCTTACTGCGGAGCATAGCCCTCTACTGCTCCTGATGAGTCGTGTAGGTTAGCCAATGCTTTGCACTCAGAAAAATGTACAGGGTAGCTAGGTACTGCATGTAGAAGATGGTGAAGCTAGCTTAAGCGTAGCACACAATAGATCTAGGAGGATAGCAAATACACTTAGATGAAATACGGAGATAGCCAATGTGTTGCACCGTTTGCTATCACTCTATAACTTCCTAAAACTCAGCATATTCACCACCCATTACATAACTAACTTGACACAAACCTCTGACATAAGATACTGAAACGACAAACACTCTCCCATCCCTCCATAACACCCAACACACACAGAAAACACCAGCACACAACATATACATGCCAATCCACCAACATCATACTAGCACACAGTGACTGCTTTTTTCAACTTGAAGCTACAACCCGCACATGAAAGCTCTCCTGCGCTTTTACTTCTCAACCCCACTAACCGTCCCAATACCCTTCCTTATCAGATCCACCTGAGCCCCGGAGATCATGAAAAATGGCAGCGGTGCACGGTACAAGTCCCAATAACATAACAATATACATATGACTAAAATATGCCTAACTATTTAAGTTTCATGTGTGTCCTAAATATATCACAGACTACACAGTTTGTGAAACTGCTCATATCTCATTCATTTTTTTCCCTACAGCTTAGATAAAATACATGACACAACAGCATGCATCATGGATCAAAGGATGCCCATAGCGGTTTACATGGGATTGTCAGCTCAATCATCAATCCATACATTGAAATGCACAGGTGCAAATTGTGTAAGACAATGTGAATAAATAATTAACTATCACCTTCTATATCTTGCTTTTAATTGCCCAAGGGAGACCTATTCAAAATGATACAATTCATCCCAATAGTGCTCAAGGCACAAAAGAAACTGAAGTAAACAACAAATGAACCACATATGTATGTATAGGGAACAATGGTATACAGTAATCGGGTACAATAATATAGAACGTAGGATCATCATGATCAACTTGAGAGAGGGAAAATATCATGACCACTGCCGCCTGTTTCTACTTATAACTGCATATCAACAAGCTTCAATAACAAAGACTAAATCTGGCAACAAAAAATGAATACTCCATTTCTCCAATCCCATCTTAATGCTCATACTTTCAATTCCATAACCAGCAGTTTAAAATCAACATCAAGATTATAATGCCAATTTATCTTGATGTGAAATTCTCTGCATTCTCTCACAAAATCATGAAGCTGCCTGAGGGAGTTGGAATGCTGTCTGAGGAGATTCCCAAAGATGCTCATAATCGAAACCTTCACACTTATGAGCATCCTTAAATAGAATTACATTTTCTTAATTTCAAATTGGGTGCTCGGGAGTGAGTACCTAGTTCAAACGTAATGGCTTGTATAGGTACTCCAGGCCCTAGCTCTAATGCAGGGCTTCAAATCTTGGCCTCTAATACGTTCAGCCACTCACCTTTACAATCAGTAGGTCTGGAAACCATATAAAACTCTGGGCACAATACTGGTATATATTTTTAACCAACCTGTCATGGAATTCACCCCCTGAGAATGTATGAACTTTTTCACTGCAGCAAACTCGCTCATCGTATTACTGCAAATATTGCCTTGTAGCGTACTTACATTTTTATTTTGGCACTAATGAACAAGTCTTCCACTTGTTTGATTCTCCTACCCTCCATGTACCACAAAAGACGGTTCTTCCCACAATTCTTTCCAAAAGACAATTTTGTTTTTTCCCTGGTTAATGATGAAATCATTGTCCGAACGACTGAGCATTCAAGGTATTTTGGAGGCCACTGCTGTTTGATCTCAGATCACAATGTAGCCTGCATAGCCCAGCCATAGTACCTGCTTCCCACCTAATTATGAGGATAATTATGTGCCTTAGTTAGTGCCTCATGTAAATTGGCTGTATATAGGTTACACAATGCAGGGGTCCACACACACCCCTGCTTTAATCCCTTGTTGGTTTTGACTGGAATAGACAGAGTACCATTATCACTGAAGCAAACCTGTACTGAATTGTCTATGTACAGTTGTTAGCTCGTGCCCAATGTAGACAATCATCAATGGCAGCGGAGATGGACTGAATCATCTGTAACGCATCTGTTCTACGCGTTTTCAATCTGTACGCTTATTTAGTATTTATTTTATGTTCTTTTGTCACCATACGTTCATGTGATTTACTTTTTTGTTTTCAATATTCTATTGATAATGGTAATGTACTGAAATAAATTTGACTTTTTGGGGAGACAGTTCGTATGCATACCCACATACTCCCTTCCTGTCTGCTCAGACTTAATAAAGCTCCTTTTATTATCCATTATCTTTATAAAATATATTTTAAAACAAAGAGTAATTATTTACACACTACCTGTATACTTTAAAATGGGATGTTAACGAAAAGTCAGTAAAGTAACAGTGTGCTTTAAAAGAACAAGTTACTTTCTTACCTGGTAATGTTCTTTCAATGGGATGGTCCTACGACGTATTCCATATCTATGACAGGTAATGTCCACAGCTGTGCTGCTTCGGAAAATCTTTGGCGTCTGCGTCCTGCGTCCCCGAGGGCCTCCTCCGACGGCCGACGTCACCTGATGTGATAAGTAGGACGACGACGCCCATAGCCTCAGTTATAGTTTTTTCCCAGAACGTGTGCCACCAGTTTTCGGCCAGTCAGACACACAAGGCCTTGCGGAACGCAAGCTGCAATCGCAAAAGAAATTCTGCAGCGGGGAAGGCAGGGAGGAAGCGATATGGAATACGTCGTCGGACCATCCCATCAAAAGAACGTTACCAGGTAAGAAAGTAACTTGTTCTTCGAGGGGATTGGGTCCTCCGACGTATTCCATATCTATGACAGACTCCCAAAGCAGTACCAAGCTAGGAGGTGGGAAAGAATTTAGAATACAAATTTAGCATGCCCAATCAAATTGCGGAATAGAGAACTGCCTTGCCAAAGGCCAGATCTTGCCCTCTGATGGAATCAAGGGAATAGTGACGTACAAAAGTATGTACTGAAGCCCAGGTGGCTGCATCACAGATGTGACAAATAGGAACTCCCCTCTGCAGGGCAGTAGACGCAGCCACTCCTCTGGTAGAAAGGGCCCGCAAGCCAGCCGGAGGGTCCTTACCCGCCAATCGGTAACACTCGGAGATAGCTAAAATAATCCAACGAGACAAAGTCTGTTTCGTCACAGCTTGTCCCAAACGCTTTCCAGCGTAACCAATGAAAAGTTGATCGTCCACTCTGACCCGGGACATGCGTGAGATATAAAAGCTCAGCGCTCTCCTAGGATCAAGCCTATGGAGCCTCTCCTCTTCCTTACCAGGATGTGGAGGAGGATAGAACGCCGGAAGAACAACCTTCTGGCTCAAATGAAATTCAGAAACCACCTTCGGAAGAAAAGAAGGACAAACTCAAAGGACAACCCTGTCCTTGTGAAATACAGTGAAGGGTGGTTTAACTGAAAGTGCCTGTAACTCACTCACTCTGCAAGCGGAAGTAACCGGAACTAAAAACACACAGCCTCAAACGGCAAGAATGCAAAGGCTCAAACGGAGCACCCATAAGAAACTCAAGATCAAGGTACAAAGCCTAACCTGGCACCAAAAAAGGTGACGGAGGGAACACATTAGTGAGCCCTTTCAAAAACTGCGAAATTTCAGGAATTTTAAAATAGGAACACTCTTCAGACGAGCGCTTAAATATGGACAGCGCCGCCAGGTAAACTTTAATGGTCCCCACTTGCAAGCCCCTGTGGGCCAAAGAAAGCAAAAAAGACAGAACCATCGGAATGTCACATTCAAAAGGATCCACATTCTGAACTCTGCACCAGTCGCAGAACTTTCTCCAACGGCAACGGTACAGAGACTTAGTTGCCGGCCGCCTGGCCGAGAGCAACACCTCCATCACGTCTTCAGGGAGGTCCCAATCCTTATACCTCAACCTTTCAGAAGCCAAGCGTGAAGATTGAGGGATCTGACCTCTGGATGGAGAACCTGACCCCCCTCCCGTGAGAGCAGATCGTCTCGGTAGGGAAGACGACGTGGAGGGCAGATGGACAAGTCTAGAAGGTCTGGGTACCACGTCCTCCGGGCCCATGCCGGAGCAATGAGAATCATCCGGGAACCGAACCTCCGTAACCTCCGCAGCTCTTGTGGGATGACAGGGACTGGAGGAAACGCGTACAGCAGTGGGAACGACCACTCCACCATGAACGCGTCTCCTAAGGCTCCTTTTGGAGGAAATTCCCGCAAGCAAAACATTTCGCACTTCCGGTTGACACTGGAGGCGAAGGGATCCACTTGAGGGGTCCCCCAAAGGGCAAATATCTCCAGGAGAATCTCCTGAGCCAGCTCCCACTCGTGAGAGATCGTGCTCTGCCTGCTCAGAGCGTCCACCGTCTCGTTGTCCTCTCCGGCCAGATGACCCGCCGAGATCGAAACTTCCTGCTGGATGGCCCAGAACTCGAGCTGCATCGCCTCCCTGCACAGCAGAAGTGACCCTGCCCCCCCCCCCTTTTAGTTGAGATAGTGCATGGCCACCGTGTTGTCCGTCAGAATCAGGACACTCTTTCCGCGCACAGTCGGCAGAAAAGCCTTCAGGGCTAGCCTGACGGCCCGCAGCTCCAACAGATTGATATGGAGTCTGGACTCCGACAGAGACCAACGACCGCTGACTGTCAACTCATTGGCATGAGCTCCCCATCCCATGAGGGATGCGTCCATCACGATCGTCACCTCTGGCCAGGGCAGCCAAAATGGGGCCCCCAAGGTCCCGGGCTACCGAGGGCGGCACCTGAACAGGGTCCGACAGCCTACCGGAGGACTGAGACCACTGGAGCTTGAGTGCCCACTGCAAAGATCTCATCCGCAGACGAGCCTCTGGCACCAGAAGAATGCAGGATGCCATGAGGCCGAGCAGTCTCAAGAAATCGGACGCTGGGAGATTCTGGGCAAGTTGAAACTTGTGCACCATCTGCTGAATGTGAAGAGCCCTCACCTGGGGAGGAAAACCCTGCCCCAGGGACGTGTCGAGCACTGCTCCGATGTACTGGAGTTGCTGCGTTGGTTTCAAATGGGACTTCTTTAAATTGAGGGAGAAGCCCAGCCTGTGAAGGGAGTGGCAGGTGACGGAGAGATGATCCAGGACTTGCTCGGGAGAGCTCCCCCTGATCAACCAATCGTCCAGGTAGGGGTAGACGTGAATCCCCTCTTTCCTGGGATGCGCTGCCACCACCACCATGAGCTTGGTGAAAACCCTCGGGGCGGAGGTCAATCCGAACGGCAGGACCCGAAACTGAAAGTGCGAGTCGCCAACCGCGAACCTCAGGTACTTCTTGTGCTTGGGATGGATTGTCACGTGGAAGTAAGCATCCTTCAGGTCGAGAGACACCAACCAGTCTTGAAGTTGAAGGGCCTGGAGGACTTGAGAAAGAGTCACCATCTTGAACTTGTCCTTCCTGAGGAGTTTGTTCAAACCGCGCAAGTCCATGATGGGTCTCAATCCCCCGTCTTTCTTTGAAATCAAAAAATAAGGGGAATACCATCCCTTGTTCCTCTCCGCTACAGGCACCAGTTCTATGGCGCCTTTCTCCAGCAGGGCTTGAATTTCCTGCGCAAGGAGCGGATCCGGACTCTTCAAAGAGAGGTTCCCTGGTGGATTGTCGTGAGGCCTCTGCCAAAAAGGAAGACAGTAGCCGTGGGTTATGATCTCCAGAACCCACACATCCGAAGTAATGGCTTGCCACTCTACAAGATGCTGCGCCAGCCTTCCCCCAACTGGCGAACCATGGGACCTGGCCTCATGGCTGAGTGGTAGCGGCTGCGGCGTTGCCTGAAGGCAAAGAGGCAACTGCCCGAGCGGCCTTGGCACCTCGAGTACCTTTGTTTCCACCTCTGGCACTCTTACGATGGCCTCTTTGACTGCTAGCTCCTCTCGCTTTACTGAAGGACGAGTAATAGCGAAAGGAACCTCCCCTCCATTGCTGTCCCCTAGGACGAAAAGGCAGAGGTTGGCGAACTGCAGCCCCCAACGATTACGCTGCAGCTTTGGAGGCCTGCAACCTCTCAAGGCTCTCGTCAGCCTTGCTGCCAAAAAGGTGTTCACCGTCAAAAGGCATGTTGAGGAGCCGGGACTGCACATCAGGAGCGAACCCAGACTTCCGCAACCACGCAAACCTGCGCATTACGGTGCTCGCCGCCATGGACCGGCTGACACAATCCGCCAAGTCCAAACCCGACTGAACGGCCTCACACATAGCATCCTTGCCATTCTGAACCATAGCAAGGAAACCATCCTGTTCGTCCCCTTAGGGAATATGATCAGCCGCTAAAGCAACACAGTTCCACAGAGTGTGTGAGAAACGAGACAAGGCACATATGGAGTTGGCCGCCTGAAGCGCCATACCCCCCGAAGAAAACACTTTCTTCGCCCAGCCTTCAAAACATTTGTCGTCCCTATCCGGAGGGATGGTAAGATACGACGCCTGCTTTGCCGGGGCCGTAGCCGCCTGCACCACCAAACTCTCCGGAGTAGGGTGCCTAGACAAGTAGCAGGGGTCGCTAATGGCTGGACGGTATTTTTTCACGACAAAGACTTGCCCACTGCCAGGAGACTCTCCGGAGCAGTCCAAGCCGCCGCCACCCTTCTCTGCAGAGCCATATGAAAAGGCAAAACCGGGTCAGTGGGTGGACCGAGATCAAGGATGTCCGTGAGATCATCCTGAACGAACTCCCCTGGGGGAGCTGACCAACCCAAGTACTCGGTAACCCGAGACATAAGGCGCCGATATGAAGATTCGGCATGAGTGCCAGGCTCCGGCCGACAAAACTCCACCTCCGGAGAGGTGTCCAGTCCACTGGCATCATGCAGCGACTGCCTCAGGTCATCAAACTGGTTATGGCCCGAGATCAGGTCATCTGGAACCGTAACCGGAACCAGGCCGCCATCAGAGCCTTCATCACCCTCTGAAATGTACTCCAGGCGGGGAGAGGAAGACCTCTGCAGACCAAAGCAGTGCTGGACCTTAGCCATAGCCTTTCTAGGGGCAAACCCCGTGCCAAGGGGCCCCTCCGACACCACCGCCTCAAAAGGCGTCGAGGGCGCCGAACCAGTCGGCGCCGACAGAAAAGGCGCCGACGTCGAGCGAGTCGGCGTCGGCGTCGTCAGCTGCAGCGCCGCCAGCATCGACACAGTCCTCGAAGCCGGAGCTCCGAGCGTGTCTCTCGACAACCTGGGCGCCAGCGGCGTCGACGACCCCCTCAGAGGCGGATCCTCGAGAGAAATCGTCGACGACCTCAGCACTACAGGCGTCGACGTCTTCTTCGAAGACGGCACAGGATCACGCGTTCTCGAGCGCGTCGAAGACTGGGACCTGGAACTGGCATGGCGAGAACGGCTACCCTTGTCCGAGCAGGAACTCTCCCGCGAGCCGTGCCGACCACCCGAGCCCGAAGGCGTACGGGCGTTGTCTCTCAACCGGTGCCGACCGACCCCACTTGGAGGCGCAGACAGACTGGTGCCCTGCGATTCCAGAATCGCTAGCATCTGCTTCCCGAAGGAAGCCCATTCCTCCGGTGTCGCTTGCATGGAGGGATAAGCGACCCGCCGACGGACGGCGTCCTCGGAAGAGGACGGGGAAGGCGACCTATGCCGGCGCTTCCTGGAATGCCTAGAAGAGGCAGAGGAGTGGCGAGACCGACTCCTGGAAGGAGACCCACCGGACTTCCAACGATGACGCGGAGAGTCACCCCTCGAGTCATCAGTCGAAAGCCCCGCAGACCTCGACTTCCGGGGCTTAGACACCCGGCCTACCGACAGCTTCTTCTTGCATTCCCGCAAGGCCTTAGCAGTGAGCGACTGGCAGTCGACACAGTCGTCCGTATCGTGGGCCTCCCCGAGGCACCAGAGGCAGGAGTCGTGCGAGTCCGTGACCGACATCTTGGACCCACAGTCCCCACAGTTCTTGAAGCCCGGACGCGGGGTCGAAGACGAGAAAGACATTGCCACAAACAGGTCTACACAACAAACCGAACAGGTTCAACGAACCGAGAATAGAAAACAGCAACTCCAACGAGTCGAGGCGTACCGAGATTCACGAAGCGAACACGTTCGCAGAAAAAACAAAACTGAGGCTATGGGCGTCGTGCGTCCTACTTATCACATCGGGTGACGTCGGCCGTCGGAGGAGGTCCTCGGGGACGGCGCATCGACGTCATCGACGCAGACGCCAAAGATTTTCCGAAGCAGCACAGCTGTGGACATTACCTGTCATGGATATGGAATACGTCGGAGGACCCAATCCCCTCGAAATGTATTGTTGAAACAGCTGCATGCCATTTACTGAAATGGAAAGTCATGTGGGAGAACAAGTGTTGCTTAAAAACAGTGTGGGCACAACTTACAGAATTGCAAAATCACATACATAACATACACACACACAAAGGCAATAATTTATCTACCCAGCGTAGATATAAAAATGTCAATTTATTTTTTTACAGAAATTGTGAAATATCAGTTACTGACAATGTTCCTTAAGATTGCACAAGATTTGTCATCAAATACTGTGGGGGCATTATAGATATTTCTCAACTTTGGAATACGTTTATATGATACAACAAATATGGGTGCATTATAAAAACTAAACTTTGGAACATGCTTGATAGATAGCGGTTACCTTACATGTGACGAGTAACTTACCATTTGCTGAATCCTGTGAAAACTTTTTCCATGGAAACTAAACGCTTGTTCAAAGAGCACTTTGTCTTCAACAGTCCACTCATCAGGAAACGGAGTGAAATTGGGTAGGTCAGCTAGTGACTTCTCAATGTTATGTTTATGCCAAAACAACATTCCCAGAGCCTTTGAAAAGAATATTGAAATATCTCAAAATACTATGTACAGTCAAAATATCTGCAATAAACAAATAACTTTCGACTCATTTATGCTTTTCCTGCCTATGATTTGGGGATTACTCTGGTATAGCATGGTAGTACAGTTCTGGACAATGCAACCAAGAAATGGCCTTAATATCCTTGTTCTCCCTTGTTTTTCATAAATGTGTCCATTCAACTTCGCAGTAGGCCTGGACAATAGAGTATGGCAATGTATGCAGCTTGAACATCAACTCATCATCTTCAAATAACTAGTAAAGAATATCACGCTTCAGGTATGCCTATTTACTTTCAAACAAATCAATAAATCTATGTAAGTCTACCCATGTATTGGCCCTGGCGACTGTGCCATTTACTCCCCACCTCCCCACCACAACCTGGCCAGAACATCACTCGAATTAACCCAATTGTAAGAAAGATCATTTCTTCCCATCAAATCTCATATCTTTTCACTTGTACGTTCTTTTGCGATCAAATATATGATACACTACTCACCGTAATCGTATTTCTGATGCTTGTATCTGCTTTGATTCACATGCTGTGCGTAGGCCGACATCTAGTGGAAGCTGCAGAGTATTACTTCGAAACTCGAAAAGGGACGTCAACTGGGCGTGCTAGTAATACTATCCCTAGTGTGACGTCCACTGTACCCATAATCCTGCACGCGTCAGGATCCATCAGATTGTTGTTTTTCTGATATCAGGTAGCATGAGGTGTAGCGTGAGTACAGTTGTATCCAAGCAGATACTTATTAGACAAGCTCATAAGCATCCACGCGCCTTCTCTCCGAGGGGAGGAAGAGTGGGTCGCATGTGAATCTAAGCAGATACAAGCATCAGAAATACGATTACGGTGAGTAATGTATCCTTTCTGAGAGTTGTGGAATCTGCTTAGATCAAATGCTGTACATAGATTAGCGAGCAGTGGAAGAAGGAGGTGGGATGTGAGAAGGTTCATGAGAGAATAAATGTCTTAGAACCGCTTGTCCCACTTATGTATCTGTCTTGGAATGGGTGTCAATGCAGTAGTGCTGAGTGAAAGTATGTATAGAGCTCCAAGTAGCCGCCTTGCAAATACTGTCTAAAGGGACATTTGCAATGAAAGCAACAGTGGCCCCAGTACCTCTTGTGGCGTGAGCCCTGGGCGTATAAGGCAGTGTCTTATCTGATAGGGAATAGCACAGTTGAATACATCCAACTATCCACCTAGAGATGGCATTTTAAGAGATGCAGTCACCTTCTCTGCCTGGCGCTATGGAGACAAACAGTTGATCTGTTTTTCGTAGCGTCTGGTCTTGTCTATGTAGTAGAGGACCGCTCTCCTCACATCTAGAGTGTGGAGTTTTACCTCAGCTGAGCTGTTGAGTTCCTGGAAGAAAGCCGGTAGCTCAATTGACAGGTTTACAAGAAATTTGGAGATTAATTTAGGTGAGATCCTAGGGTGAGTACGTAAAACCAGCTTGTCTTTGTGTACAACAAAGAAAGGATCCTGCACTGACAATGCCTGGATTTCACTAACCCTTCTTATGGAAGTGATAGCCACTAAAAAGGCAGTCTTATAAGTCAGGTGTTTGAGACTAGACTTGTGAATAGGCTCGAAAGGGGGTCCCATGAGCTTAGCGAGTACCACATTGAGGTCCCAACCTGGCGGCGGGTTAGAAATTGAAGGGAGGAGTCTCTTTACCCCTTCCATAAATGCTTTGATGACTGGTACTTTCCACCATGAGACCTTATCATGAGAGGTCGTGTAGGCTGGCAAAGCTGCCAGGTGAACTTTAAGGGAATTAAACACTAACCCTGCATCTAGCAAATGAAGCATATAAGTTAGAATGTGGGATGGAGTACATTCTATGGGGTTGATCTGTTTAGCCTGGCACCAAATTACGAATCTCCTCCATTAGTCAAAGTAACAGTGCCTAGTGTTTGGTTTTCTTGATTCTTTCAAGAGATCCATTCATCTCTGTGGCAGGTTGAGATGTCTGATCTCTATAACCTCAGGAGCCATGCTGCCAAGTTCATTGAGCACGGCTGCAGGTGCACTGTTAGTCCCTCGTGCTGGGCGAGTAGGTTGTACTGGCACAGGAGTTTGATGGGATCGCACATTGCTATTTTGCGCAGATGTGGATACCATGGTTTTCTTGCCCACATACGAGCAACCAGGATAAGCGTCATCGCTTCCGTGTGTATCTTGTTCACCACCTTCCTCATGAGAGGTGTTGGGGGAAAAGCATAAGCAAATTTCTCTGACCAGTTCATCCATAGGGCGTTCCCTTTGGAGCCTGGCTGGGGGAACCTAGACACGAAGTCTGGGCATTGACTGTTTTCGCTTGTGGCAATTAAGTCTATAGTTGGGAAACCCCATTGAGAGAAGAGGTGTTCTATGGCTCCTTTGTGTAGACGCCACTTGTGTTCCTCTGGTAGGGGATCTCTGCTCAACGAATCTGCTAGAGAGTTGAGTTCCCCTGGAACAAGTTGTGACGACAGGAACATCTTCCGTTTGAGTGCCCACCTCCAAATTTGCTGTGCAAGTCTGGACAGATTTGGAGAACGTGTACCCCGTTTGTTGATATAAAACATCGCTGTAGTGCTATCTGTTAGGATCTGAACAGATAGGTCTGTTAAATGGGGTTCAAATGCCCGAAGGCCTTTCAATACTGCCAGACGTTCCAGCAGATTGATGTGGTTCTGAGCTACAGTGTTGGCCCACAGACTCTGAGCTGTATGGTCAAGGTACTGAGCCCCACACCCTGCCAGTGAGGTGTCCGTTGTGATAACCGCCTGTACCTTTGGATCGTAGAAAGGTTTCCCTTTCGTTAGATTTTCTCTTGTCCACTAGCAAAGATTTTGTACAAGTGTTGGCGAAACGACCACTAGATCATCCCACTGACCACTTGCCTGAGACCACTGTTTTGCCAACCACTCCTACACTAACAGGCGCGCGTGAGGAACCTGGTAAATGCAAAATGCCATCATTCCTATTAAACGCATAGCTTTGCGCACCCTTATCTGGCGGCTGGCCTGATAATGTGGTATTTGCAGTAACACATTTTTTACTCTTTCCTCTGATGGAAAGACCAACCCTTCCTCTGTGTTTAAGACAGCACCTAGGAACTGTTTTGAAGTGCTTGGCACTAGGCTTGACTTTTTCTCGTTGATGGAGAAGCCCAATTGAAAGAGGATGTTGATTGTTCTCTAAATGTTTTGTCTGCAAATCATGGGTGATTCCCCTGTAATGAGCCAGTCGTCCAGGTTAGAGTACACTGGGATTGCCTGCCTGCGCAGGTGCGCTGCCACCACTGCCAGTACGTTTTGTGAATACCCTTGGAGCCGAGGCTATTCCAGGGGGCAGCACCTTGAATTGGTAGTGCTGGTTTGCTATCTTGAAACGCAAGAATCTTCTGTGCGCTGGGAACATTGAAATATGAAAATAAACATCTTTCATATCCAGTGTTGCCATGTAATCCCCCATTTTTAGTAGAGGGATTACCTCTTGAAGCGTAGTCATGCAGAACTTTTGTGGCTTGACATACTTGTTAGCAGGGCGCAAATCTAATACTGGGCGCATTGTTAGATCTTTCTTTGACACAAGGAAGTAAATTGAATAAATATCCCTTTTTACCTGGTTGGCCGGGACGACTTCTATGGCGTCCTTTAATAGAAATGTGGCAATCTGTTCGAGAAGGATAAAATGATGTTCTTCTGAGTGGATCTTCTGTCGTGGGGGGTGGTCGTGGGGATGTTGGAGTAGTTGTATACAGTATCCGCCTGCTACTTTGGACAGCACCCATCTGTCTGAGGTGATTCCCTCCCATGCGTGGGTGAAGCTGGAAATGTGGCCTCCTACTCGAGAAGCATGGGAGGGCACCTGAAGCGAATGACACTTTCTCTGAGGTTGTGTGCCACCTCGAGCAGGGCCTCTGCCCCGACCACGACCTCTGTGTTGTCCTCTGGGATAACCCTGGGAGGATTGCCCTGGATTATTTCCCCAGGAGGAACCCTGGCCTTGATAGTAGCTGGATCATCGTTGAGAGTTTTGGCCTCTAAAACGGTGAAAATTTCCGTTACCCCTTTGACCAGAAGGCTTGTTAGTGAGTTGACCTAAAGATTTAAGAATGTCATACTCGTCCTTTGCTGTTTTAAGTGCCTCTTCAATGGCCTTACCGAAGAGCACGTTAGGTTCCAGTGGCATGTTTATTAGAGTGGCCTGCGTTTCCGGTCTAAACCCTGACTGGCGCAGCCATGCATGCCTCTTAATAACGGTCCCCTGCGCAATGACTCTTCCGGCATTGTCCGCCGTGTCAAAATTGGATTGAAGGAGACAGCTAGACACAGCCCTCCTATCTGAAGCCACCTGTGCTAGTTGGGATTTGAGTGGCTCTGGGGTAGACAAAAGTAAAGCAGACATTTCTTCCCACTTGTGGCAGTTGTAACTAACCAAGAGTGCTGCATTGTTTACTATTCTGGTTTGATAGGCAGCAGAGGAGGCAACCTTTCTGCCCATGGTATAGATCTTTTTGCTCTCCTTATCAGATGGAGCCTCGGAGGAAGCAAGGGGTGTGCCTGCTCTCTTTCTAGTTGTTGTCACAACTAAGGAGTTTGGTTTTAGTTGCCCTCCAATATATAATGGGTCCGAAGGTGCAGGCCTGAATAATTTCTCCACACATGGTTTCACGGCCTGTGTGAGATTGGGGGGATTCTAAAGATGGCTGTATCCTGCGCTGCACCGATTTCAGTAGCTGAATTAACTGGGCCACTGTCTTCTTGTGTAACGCTCACCTGAATCCCTCGGAGGCGCAGGTCTGGGCTGGGGGTTCTCGGAGTCTTCTAGGGTCACGCGCAGGCCTCGAATGCCACCCTGGAAAGGCCCTCTCCTCACTGGGATCTTGATCTGAAGGGTGAGGTGTCTGCAATTGTGAGAGCAAGGGGTTAATAGGATATATAAGCCTGACTGGGCAAGCTGACTCCCCTTCCTGGTACTCCCCACGTAGTTCGTAGGCTAAATGTGCTCACCTTATATAGGTGAAAGCGGAGCTCTCCATCCTGCGTCTGTGCAGGGGTGCCGAAGCCAGTTACTTCACTGGTTAATTGTCCAGCCTCTTGGTTGCAGAGGATGAAGATTTGGAGCTAGGCCGTCGTTAGCAGCACGAACGGCGGTTGCTTGAATGGAGAGCGATGGAAAGGCGAAGGTATTGCAGGCAAGTAAGTAAAAAATGTCAATTCGAAGTTTAAAGCACTTCTTAATGTCTCTTTTCCTTTTTCAGGTTGCAGAAGCAGCTGGGTAGAAAAATAGATGTCGAGGAATGCGCCGAGGAGTGAGAAAGATGAGAGCTGCCCAAAACACCTGCGTATGGATGGAGTTTTGTATTTCTTAATGATGTCCTTTTGTTTTGCAGATGCGAGTAGCAGCGTCGGCGGAGGCGAGAAGAATGCAGCGCAGGTAGGAAAAGTTTCACGATGGTTACTAACCAATGTCCTTGCTTCCACAGGGTGCCGAAAAATGGAGAGCTGCAGCCCGTGGCTTGAGATGCACCGATGGATTGGGTAAGTGCTGCGCTGGTTGTTATCTCGTGCAAACCTGGTGTTCTTTTCCCTTCTCAGATGCTGCAGAAGATGAAGATGGTATTTCAGAAGGTAAGATTACGGATTTCTCTTCCCTAGATGCAGAAGTTGAAGATTCTCTGGAGCTGACACGGTGAGCGTCTTGCTGCTATTGCAGAATACCGCGAAGCACGTTGCTCTGATCGGGCGTGGTTTAAATAGTCCTACTGGAGTGCTTAGGTGTCTCCTTCCACAGCAGCCTCGCCCAAGTAAGAAGTCCCAGCTTCCAGAATAGTTCCAGTATCCAGTCCCAGGGAGTGGTGCTGGCCACACCCAGAAGGTAAAGTAGTTCCAGCCATGGATGGATGAGGATTTCATCCTGCAGGGGAGTGAGCAGCATGGTCTGCAGCCGGTAGGTCCACCCAAGCACCATTCCTTACATCATGAGCCCGGCACGTCCTGTGCCGGGACTGGGTCCCCTTATGAGCCTGGCGCCACTGGCGCCAGGACAAGGTCCATAAGGCCCCTATGGGAGCCGATGGGTGCCTGAAAATAAAGTTGTGACCCAGCTTCTGAGGCAGTTGGGCTAAACCTGACTCCTTGGAGGCTGCGGTCATGACAGTACCCCCCCCTCAAGGCCTCTCCCAAGCTTGTCTTTTCCGGAGGTTTTGGCTTGTTGGGAAAAGCCCGATGAAATTTTCGGACTAAACGAGGTGCATGTACGTATTCTGAGGGTTCCCAAGATCTCTCCTGGGGTCCATATCCCTTCCAATCAATCAGGTAGTATAGTTTTGATTTGGAAATTTTGGAGTCCAAGATGTCTCGAATTTCAAATTCGGATTCTCCGTCAACTTGGATTGGCTCAGGAGGTTTAGTCAAACGGGTTCCGGGTTGCACAGGTTTCAGGAGAGAAACATGGAAGACAGGATGTATCTTCATTCGAGTAGGTAATTCTAGTTTGACAGCCACTGGGTTAATCACGGCCGTGATCGAGTAGGGTCCTAAATATCTTGGGTTGAAGGTGCGTGGCCCTTTTAAAGATAAATGTTTAGTGGACAGCCAGACTTGATCTCCTTTTTGATATGGAGGAGCCTCTTTTCGATGTTGGTCCGCTCCTTTTTTGTATGATTCTTTAGCTCGTTGAAGATGAGCTGTGGCTTCTTTAAATGCTTGAGTTATCGCCGAATGCAGATGGTCAACAGCAGGTGTTCCGAGAGCTTGAGGTGGGTCCAGATTTGAGGTTCGAGGATGACTTCCATACAGCAGGAAAAAAGGGGTTTTTCCTGTCCCAGAATGGATTGAATTATTGTAAGCGTATTCAGCAATCCAAAGGACATCCTTCCAAGTACCCTCGGATTGATGCAACATGCAGCGCAGATATTGTTCTAGAGTTTGGTTAGTTCTCTCAGTCTGCCCATCGGTTTGAGGATGATGGCTGGTGGAAAGTCGTACATCAATCTGTGCTAAACGACAACAACTCCGCCAAAAATGGGAAATGAATTGGCTCCCTCGGTCAGAGATTAGTACTGAAGGGAAACCGTGCAACCGGACAATGTTTTCAAGGAATTCTCGGGCTAGAATGGAAGCTGTAGGTAAACCCTTCAGTGGGATAAAATGAGCCATTTTTGAAAAAAGGTCCACGATCACTAGAATTGTGTTGTATCCGGAGCAAGGGGGTAAACCCGTGATAAAATCCATCGAGAGCGTGTGCCAAGGGCCTGGTGGAATGTCTATTGGACGTAATAATCCTGCTGGTTTTTCCTTCTGACTCTTGTTTTGTGCGCAGATACCACAAGAAGCCACAAACTCCTTAATATCTTTCCTCCAAGATGGCCACCAAAAATGCCTTTTAATTTTCTCTGAGGTTTTGGCAACTCCAGGATGTCCTTCCATTAGAGAATCATGGTAGCAGGTGATGACCTGTTTTTGTAAGTCAGCGCAGGGTAAGAATAGTCTTCCTTGGAAATACAATAGGTTCTGATCTATTGTAAAATCCTTCCCTTTCAATTGCCAATTCGATGAATCTTCGGGAGTTATGAGTTGATTGACCCTTGCTTTAATCTCCTCGAGGGATGAGGTGTTGATTACTCCTAGTATCTTTTGTTCAGGAATTATTGGCACCGGCTCCGGATTAGCTGTAAGTTCGTCTACCCCTATCCGGGAAAGGGCGTCTGCTTTTCCGTTCCTAACGCCTGGTCGAAATGTGATTACAAAATCGAATTCTGCGAAGAATAAAGCCCAGCGTAGTTGCCTCGAAGATTGAGCTTTAGCTGACTTCAGGTACTGGAGGTTACGGTGATCCGTGATTACAGTTACTGTGTGCCGGGCTCCCAAAAGATAATGCCGCCAGGCCTTAAAGGCGGACTTAATTGCCAAGAGTTCTTTGTCCGTAATTGTGTAGTTGATTTCAGGAGCCGAAAATTTGCGAGACCAAAAGGCTACAGGGTGTAACTGGTGAGTCTCGGGGTCTCTTTGTGACAGCACCGCCCCCATTGCAAGACTGGAAGCGTCTGTCTCGACGATGTAGGGAAGTTCTGGACGGGGATGCCTTAAGACTGGAGCAGAGATAAATTTGGTTTTTAATTCTTGGAAGGCTTGTTCGGCTTCTGGAGTCCACTCGAATTTTTTATTCTTTTTCAGAAGAGCCGTGATAGAATAGACTACCCGAGAGAATTCCGGAATGAACCTTCGGTAAAAATTAGCGAAGCCCAGCATGCTCTGCACACCTTTCACGGAAGTTGGGGAAGGCCATTTGGTGATAGCATCCACTTTTCTTGAGTCCATGTGAACTCCGTTGGGTGATAAGATGAACCCTAAAAATTCCACTTCCTTTGCGTGAAAGGTGCACTTCTCCAGTTTAGCAAACAAGCAGTGTTGGCGAAGTCTCTGTAAAACCGCTGTGACGTGTCTACGATGATCAGATTCTGAGGCTGAGTATACCAGGATGTCGTCAATATAAACGACTACGCACACATCAATAAGTTCTCTGAGGACATCATTCATGAAAAACTGGAAAGCGGCCGGTGCGTTACATAGTCCGAAGGGCATTACTTGATACTCAAATAATCCATATTTAGTGCGAAAGGCTGTCTTCCATTCGTCGCCCTCCTTAATGCGTACCAAATGGTAAGCTCCTCTGAGGTCTAACTTTGTGTATATGCAGGCGCCTTTTACCTGGTCCAATAATTCAGGAATCAAGGGCAACGGGTATCGGTTTTTTACTGTAATCTGGTTCAGGGCGCGATAAACGATACACGTTCTTAGGTCACCTTCCTTTTTCGGGACGAAGAACAAAGCTGAGGAAGCCGGGGATTTCGAGGGGCGGATGAATCCATTAGCCAAGTACTGGTCCAAGTATTGCCTGAGATGGAGGTTTTCTGGTTCAGTGAGGGCATATATTCTACTGCACGGAGGGGTGGACCCAGGTATCAGGTCTATCTGGCAGTCGTATGACCGATGTGGAGGCAGGGTGTTGGCTTGATCTTTCTGAAAGACGTCGATGAACTCTTGGTATTCCAGAGGTAATCGGGGGTCCTCGGAAGTGATGGCTGCTAGCTTGATTTCGGGCTGAGGATAACAGGTTGAAGCGCATTCTGGAAACCGAATCACCTTGGCTCACCTGAAACTGCGGGGCCTTGATTACATCAAACACGATCTTCTCCCGATGTCCGCCTTGACATAACAACGTTACCTCCACGGTGGTATGAGAAACTGGTCCGGAAGCTATTTCAGTACCATCCACTGTAGTGATTACGTCCTTTACCATCTTGGGACGTAGGGGACTGGTAGCCAAGTCGTGGTCCACATAATTACCGATTGCTCCGCTATCGATGTATACTTTGATAGCATGCATGCGATCTGGTCTATTGGGACATATGAGGACCATAGGCATTACCAAATGCGAGGTCAAGGAACTGGTTCTAACGCTCGGCAAGCGGACCTCTACGCTTTTCGGGCGAGGTCGTTTCCCGATTCCAGTTTCTCAGCAGTTTTATCAGAAGCTCCTACGGTCTTCTTGACCGGTTTCACTGAGCAATCACGAAGGAAATGTCCAGAATTCCCACAGTATAGGCACAGCTGTAATTGCCTTCTTCTTTCCCGTTCTTTCTGGGTTAATGGTCCTTTTACTACTCCTATTTGCATTGGTTCCACGGAGTCATTCCCTTTAGCGGAGCTCTGAGGTCTTGAAAGTACCCGGGTTTCAAATCTGGATCGATCGGTCTTCCTGTTCTGTAGCCGATGATCTAATTGGACCACTAGGTCGATATAATCTGAACAGTCTTGCGGCGGATTCACCACCTGAGCTAAAACGTCTTTAAGTTCCCCACGTAGACCTCTGTAGAAGAGCGTGATTCTCTTATCTTCAGGCCATCTGGTCTCAACCACCAGTCTATTAAAGGACGCTATGTAAGCCAGGAGATCCTGATTACCTTGTCTGAGTGACAGGAGTTCATTGTCCAAGGCCTGCCCCTGCGAATGTCTTGCGAACAACTTTTCCATACTGGTCTGAAAGTCTTGAAAGTTATAGAGGAGCGGGTCATCCTGTGTCACGAGAGGAATGGACCAGTCTGCAGCACTACCGCTAAGATAGGAAAGTACAAACGCTACCTTGGCTTGGTCCGTTGGGAATGCGGCGGGTCTACACAGAAAGTGCAAGCGGCATTGATTGATGAATACTGCATATCGCTTTGGATCACCGGAAAAACGTTCTGGCGGGGCCAAAGGCACATTCCCTGGCAGATTAATTTGCACCGGATTACTTGAGGTTGTAGGCGTGCCGCCCCCTCCATAGAGAGGCAGTGGCGTCTGTCCCGCTTGAGCCTGTAGCAACTGTCTGGCCAGATCATCAGTCCGTTCCTTGGCCATGATCAACTCCCTTCGTAAAGCGTTTGTTTCTTGGCGAGATGCGTGTACTTCTGCCCTTAGTTCCCCAAGCATTTGAGCCAGTTGATCTGTGTCCGAGGTTTCCATTGCGCCTGGGTGGGAATATTGCGGTAGGCTTCGCGTTCTGTAACGCTCACCTGAATCCCTCGGAGGCGCAGGTCTGGGCTGGGGGTTCTCGGAGTCTTCTAGGGTCACGCGCAGGCCTCGAATGCCACCCTGGAAAGGCCCTCTCCTCACTGAGATCTTGATCTGAAGGGTGAGGTGTCTGCAATTGTGAGAGCAAGGGGTTAATAGGATATATAAGCCTGACTGGGCAAGCTGACTCCCCTTCCTGGTACTCCCCACGTAGTTCGTAGGCTAAATGTGCTCACCTTATATAGGTGAAAGCGGAGCTCTCCATCCTGCGTCTGTGCAGGGGCGCCGAAGCCAGTTACTTCACTGGTTAATTGTCCCGCCTCTTGGTTGCAGAGGATGAAGATTTGGAGCTAGGCCGTCGTTAGCAGCACGAACGGCGGTTGCTTGAATGGAGAGCGATGGAAAGGCGAAGGTATTGCAGGCAAGTAAGTAAAAAATGTCAATTCGAAGTTTAAAGCACTTCTTAATGTCTCTTTTCCTTTTTCAGGTTGCAGAAGCAGCTGGGTAGAAAAATAGATGTCGAGGAATGCGCCGAGGAGTGAGAAAGATGAGAGCTGCCCAAAACACGTGCGTATGGATGGAGTTTTGTATTTCTTAATGATGTCCTTTTGTTTTGCAGATGCGAGTAGCAGCGTCGGCGGAGGCGAGAAGAATGCAGCGCAGGTAGGAAAAGTTTCACGATGGTTACTAACCAATGTCCTTGCTTCCACAGGGTGCCGAAAAATGGAGAGGTGCAGCCCGTGGCTTGAGATGCACCGATGGATTGGGTAAGTGCTGCGCTGGTTGTTATCTCGTGCAAACCTGGTGTTCTTTTCCCTTCTCAGATGCTGCAGAAGATGAAGATGGTATTTCAGAAGGTAAGATTACGGATTTCTCTTCCCTAGATGCAGAAGTTGAAGATTCTCTGGAGCTGACACGGTGAGCGTCTTGCTGCTATTGCAGAATAACGCGAAGCACGTTGCTCTGATCGGGCGTGGTTTAAATAGTCCTACTGGAGTGCTTAGGTGTCTCCTTCCACAGCAGCCTTGCCCAAGTAAGAAGTCCCAGCTTCCAGAATAGTTCCAGTATCCAGTCCCAGGGAGTGGTGCTGGCCACACCCAGAAGGTAAGTAGTTCCAGCCATGGATGGATGAGGATTTCATCCTGCAGGGGAGTGAGCAGCATGGTCTGCAGCCGGTAGGTCCACCCAAGCACCATTCCTTACATCATGAGCCCGGCACGTCCTGTGCCGGGACTGGGTCCCCTTATGAGCCTGGCGCCACTGGCGCCAGGACAAGGTCCATAAGGCCCCTATGGGAGCCGATGGGTGCCTGAAAATAAAGTTGTGACCCAGCTTCCGAGGCAGTTGGGCTAAACCTGACTCCTTGGAGGCTGCGGTCATGACATCTTGTCCCCAAGGATTTGTTCTGCAAAGTCTCTATCCTCCTGTACCTCCTGGGTGTCAATCTGAAAGTGCTCAGCCGCCTTAGCTAGTACGTCATTGAGGAGGGGTTGATTATCAATAGGGGAATCGATAACTGGAGTATCTTGGTTAAGAGGTGTATCTAGAGAGTACATATTAGCCTCTTGGTCAGCCTCTGGGTCCTCGTCATCCCCATAATAAGGGTCCTCTGTATCCTCATCAATAAACTGAGGGTGAGAAGTCTCTACAAAGGAGAGATCTTCTTGGTCTGATTCAGGGTCATAGAGATCTATGACTGTACTCTGCAAAGGAGCATTTGAACGAGAGCTCTTAGAAGGGGGTTGAGTAGGTAAGGCAGAGGCTCGAGAGCCAGATGGAGCTGTGGTGGGAGGAGTGGAGTTGAAGCTCTGAAGGTAATCGGGGTTCTTCTAAAAAAAATGTGGCCTAAAAGGTCATTCTTCTCATCACTCTGTCAATGTGCTGTGAAGACAATTCTTTGGAATTTGGGATTATTACAGATTGAGGGGAAAGTCCTAGGTCCTCATCTGTGGGGGCTACCACCTTCGGCCTAGATTCTGTAGGTTTTCCTATGGGCTTGGATGATTTAGACTTTTCCTTCTGAGGGCTCTTGTCCCTATGAGGGGTCTTTGAGGTCTTTTTGTGATCTTCTCCCCCCTGTGGCCCAGAGGAGTGTTTTACAGACTTCTTAGGGTCTGCCACCTTATCTGACGCTGAGCGTCGAATTTCAGCTGCTGGTAAGGCCGAGGCCTCGTCTTTTGACGGTTGCCCAGAGGACCGGGACTCAGCTGACCTTTCCCTGGGTGTCGATCGTTGTCAATCACTCGACCAATGTGTCGAGTCTCGACCTAGGCTTATGTGCTTAGCGGTGTGTGTCTTTGTAGCTCTACCGCCTCTGGGTGTAGTCCCCACAACATGGCCCCCGGCCTGTCCTACGGGGTCGGGGGCCTGCGCTTGAGTAGCTGAAGCTACTCAGTCGCCCTTGCCGTCCAAAAGGACGGCGTCGCTGCCATTGCTGAAGGTGCCTTCAACCTCCATGGCCTGGAGCTGCCTGACATAGTGGGCCCAGCGTTTCGTGGAGCGGTCCTTTAACGCCTTTGGATTGAAGAACCTGCACGCTCGACAAGACGTTTCGACGTGGTCTCTTGGAATACACAAGTTACAAACTAAGTGTTTGTCTAACCACAGGAACTTGCAATTACACTTGGGGCAGAATTTAAAAGGTGTATTTCCCATAATTATAGTTTATGGCAGCTGGGCGAACAAAGTGTAGGAAGGGAAGTATATGCATCCTAAAATGGCCTCCCCCTCTCTCCCTACTGTCTGGGCCGAGGCCCGAGCGGCCTTCCAAGGCTGAACCGTCCTTCACTGTAGTCTTCGACGGGCAGTTCTTCTGTCTTCACCGGCGTGGTGTTTCGGAGGTCGGTGAAAGGATAGAAAGAAATACTATTGCTAATTGTAAATGGTCAATGGCTTTACGCCGACAGGAACTCTGCTATACGCGTATGCCTAGAATGGCGGAAAAAAACAATCTGAGGGATCTCGACGCGTGAGGGATCATGGGTACAGTGGACGTCATACTAGGGATAGTATTACTTGCACGCCCTGTCGATGTCCCTTTTTGAGTTTCGAAAACAACAACTGTAATACTCTGCAGCTTCCAGTTTAGATGTCGGCCTATGCACAGCATGTGATCTAAGCAGATTCCACAAGTCTCAGAAATATATATATATTCAGTGAAAAACATTGTTAAAGGGACGTTATGATTACAAGTAAAACTGAAAAACCTCAGAAATTCGCCAGTTATGATAAGCTAAGCAACCATAACGTGCGCCTCCACCGTGCACTTCTAAGACTAACACCAGGACATGAAAGATGACATCACAAATGTCATGGATGACATCGCTGATGACATCACATATTAAATTAATTTTAATAAGCAGTCCCTACAAGGGGTTGAGTTTATAATGTTGGAAACAAGATGTCAGGGGTGATTGGGAGACCTATCATGTACTACTGAATGTATTAAAGAATGTATTAAAGAATGTACTTGTGTAAACAAATCATATTCTAGTGTGGTTGTTAATAGAGGAACCTACCTAATCATTCATACATACATATAGGCAATGGTTGCAGCATGCACCATAGAAGTACAATATTTTAATCTGATAATTTCTGATAGTAAAATAATAAATGCTACCTTCTAAGAGTTTTGAGTAATGTTAAACATGGAATAAATAGGTAACAATTGAAAACTTACCACAGACTTGTGTTAGTAGAAAAAATACATATAAAAACACACAATGCATACAAATTAGACGCACTTACAGGGAAACTAAAGTAAGGAAGACAACAGCAGCACCAGAAAATGACAATAACAGAGTTAATCATCACGTACACAAATTGTGTGTTTGAGGTGTGCTTATTGCCCAATGTATGTGCACTATGAGCTCAGATTAAACTCTAAGGAAAGTACTTTAAGAACATATAAAAAGGTTAATTTGTAGATATATAGCACCTTTTAAATTTTGGAAATTCTCATTGTCAGTAAAAACATAAAATTAGCCTAACCAGGTCAGTAAACAAAAACAAGTGGTCCAGATATGTGATGTCATCTGTTATGTCATCAATGACATTTGTGGTGTTAGGAATAGAAGTAGGATTTTGACACTGGACAGTGAACTCTTATTTCCGGACATTCTGATGACATTTCCTTAGTGTTTTAGTTGTGGCAGAGAAACCCCCCTTAGAGTTAGGGGAAGATAGGGTTTTCTTCTTATTTTCTTTGAAGACTATAAGTCTTTGCCAAAAACCTGGCCATGCCACCTCTGTGTCGGTCTTCTCTTCCACACCCTTACAGTATTGTGACAAAAGGTTCTGACATAGATAAAGCTTGAAGCTCTCTTAACCTCTGAATAGAAGTATTTTACAATCAAAGCAGTTTTGTAAGTGAGATATTTGAGGCTTGCTTTATACATTAGCTCAAAAGGTGACCCCATGAGTTTGCTTACGACAACATTTAAATTCTAACCTGGAGGCAGATTTTCAATAGGAGGCTAACATTGTTTTACACTTTCAATGAAGGACATGAAACCTTGCTTTTTGATGTTGTATAAGCAGGAAGTGCAGCTAGATGGACTTTTAAAGAATTAAAGACCAAACCAAAGTTCAACCGGTATAATAAGTAGTTATGGTGGTGGTGCACATGCCATAGGGTTGATGCATCTGTCAGGCAAATTATGGTGTCCAAACTCTATGACCTCAGAAGCCAAGCTGCTAAGCGTATAGTTTGAGTTTGCAGGGTTTTTGTCCCTCGTTCTGTGACAACAAGTTGTAAGTGTATGTTAGTTTCATTGGTGGACAAATTGACATTCCGAGGAGATGGGAGTCCCACGTCTGACATGGCCACATTGCACCTATTAGCATCATTGTTAAGTGTTCTTGGTGCAGCTTGTGGATTACTCTGTTCAAGAGTGGGGTCGGAGGAAAAGCATGAGCACATTTCCCTGACCAACTGATCTACCGTGCGTTCCCCTTGGATTCCTTCTGCAGTGAACTTGCTGCATAAGTTGGGCATTTTGCGTTTTCTTTTGCGGCAAAAAGATCTATGCCTGAATGCCCCCAGCATGTAAAAATGTAGTTTACAATGTCGAAGTGTAACTCCCATTCGTGATCTGCTGGTTCATTTGTATTTCTGCTTAGTGTGTCTGCTAGGACGCTGTTTTCCCCTGTAACAGGTTGTGATGGAGATGAACTCTCTATGGAGGCTCCATATCCTTTGTGGAAGTGTGGATAGATTTTGGGAATGAGTCCCGATCTGTTTGTTGATGTAGAACATGGCTGTTGTGCTGTCTGTTAACATCAGCACATTGTTCCCCATGTAAGTGATGTTGGAATACTTGTAGTGCTTTGTAGACTTGTAGCAACTTCCAAAAATGGATGTGCTTTTTTTGAGAGTGGGCAAGACCACATTCCTTGCACTGTGTGGTGGTGACAATGGATTCCCCACCCTGAAAGTGATGCGTCGGTTGTGATTGGGAGGTTTGCTGGAGGGTTGACAAAAGGTTGTTCCTGTAACATGTACTCGTTTGACCCACACTGTAGTGCCAAAATCACCTCTTCAGAAATCTCCACTAGATCGTCCCAGTGGCCCATTGTTTTTCTAAACATTCTTGGAATGGACGCAAATGGAGCCTTTCGTACAACGAAGATGCATGATGCCATCATGCCTAGAAGACGCATTACCTTTCAGACTTATCTCCCGACCGGCTATATAACAAGGGATCTGCTGTTGAAGATTCTGGACCACTCTCGTTGGACAGAAAGATCAATGTGTCTTTGGTATGGTTTACAGTCCATAGGAACTGTTTTTGTTGGATGGGGGTTAGGCTTGACTTATTTTTGCTGATTTAAACACTCAGTTGATTCAGAAGATATATTGTTTTCTGTGTACTGTGAGAAACCTGAGGTTATTCTCACTCCTAAACTCCCTGGATCCTCTTCTCAGGTGGCCTGGGAAAGGCCATTGCTCTTGGATCACGACCCTGCTGGTGGAGAAGCGAGGGAGGAT
Source organism: Ambystoma mexicanum (assembly GCF_040938575.1). NCBI lineage: Eukaryota > Metazoa > Chordata > Amphibia > Caudata > Ambystomatidae > Ambystoma > Ambystoma mexicanum. The sequence continues at coordinate 963,110,328 of NC_090928.1, read as the reverse complement.
CACCTGGGTGGAGGGGCCTTAGAGTTTGGGAGTGGGGTACCCTAAGGCGAGACATGGTATCCCCTTACCCTAATAATGACATACCAAACCCTTCCCTGTTGTTTATGGGCTACTACAAGACTGTTCCCATCAGTTGCCCACATTTCATAGTTAAAAGTACTGGGACGAAGAAGAGGAGAATGAGAGTAGTAAACCTGATACCGTTTCTTTACAACACTGGTACTTGGACGAATAAGATGCCTATAGAGAGTCAGGCACGTCCCTTTAATCATGGTCAGGCAAACCTAAGTAAATACACACACCTTCAATCTGTTAACTGGTTACAAGTGTACAGAATGAGGGTCAGAGAAGGGAGAATAGCTCAGCGGCGATATGCTCGCCTTGGAATCAAGACGACACGAAGAAACACAGGTTTGATCTCTGGATCCGCGCTTACCTCTGGGTATTAAGCGCATTATAAATACACAACTAAGAGACACATTCCTGTAACAGCGCCTCGATGCCCCGGGCTGTGTGAGCACTTTAAAAATGTAAATAAATAAGGAGAGAGGTGCGCAACAGAGAGGCTGCATGGGAGAGACCAGCAGAGCAACCCTCATGTATGGAGGCCGCCGTGGTGGCATCAGTACAAGAACCAGGTCACCGGCATAGACCCGAAGAACTTGAGTGACCTAAGACCAATGGGCCGTACCAGTGGACTGTGTTGTGGCACAGATGTGGGAGCCTCCAGCATGTTGCACGAGGAGCAGGAGCTGTGGGAGAAGCCAGGAGAGGACACTGTCCGTGTCTGGAGAGAAGCCTCACTGAGTGATGGTATGCAGGGAAGAAGGCCCGGCAGACGAGCAGGGCTCGCATCAGAAAGCCTGTCGGCCTCGCAGGCAGGTAGAAACTTCGAGGGCCTTCGGAGATAGCTGCTATCAGCCGGTGAAGGTCAGAGGGAACACCTGGTCACCAGGGCACTCCGACCAGACTGGAATTGGTAACAGTCTCTGAAAGAAGTACACTATATCCCTATTGAATACCGAACCAAGCAGAAACTTGAAATGACATATTTCGAAATGCATTCTGAATACTGAACCGTATGAAAACTTACAAATGAGCAGAATGGATGAATCATAATTACCAAACTGAATGGAAACTTGAAACTCAGCCTAAGGAATGCATTTTAACACTGAACTGAATGAAAAGGTGAAATTAAACATAACAGAAGTATATTGAATACAGAACTGAATGAAACCCAGAAATTGGATACATTGAATACGGGGTGCATTAAAAACTTCATGAACAAAGCGAACCTTGAAGGACAATTAAAGTGCTTATGTGAAAATATACTACGGAAAGGGGGCATAAGTGTGCCACAGAAGGTGGGACAGGAATAAAACCCCACCAAGGTGAACTTTTATGAATTAATACAATACGGCAAGGTCACAGTCTGGTGAGATGTGTGTGACACATGGCAGCAGAATCAAGAGGTTGACAAGGAGAAGCCATATTAGTGTCAACTTAAACCATAAACCCAAGAGGCCAACAAAGTAGGCTTAAGTGAAAGTGACTTGGTACATAGAGGCAGGAGCTGAAGAACCTGTGTGGACCAGAACATAGGGATCCTTGTTGCGCGACCTGTGATGAGTGGAACGTGCAGTCTGACAACTGCGCCTAGACCAGTAAGCCCTAAATGAGTTGTGAAACAAACCAAAGAGAAATATTGTGAATAAACTGGTGAAGCCAACCAGATGGAGAATCAAGTTGACCTCGAGTTTTGTTGCACTTATTGAAAGACTAAAATAAATCTAACAGAGTTGAAGTCTTGGGGAAGGGCACCAGAGACTTGAGGCACTGTACATGTTGTCTTGGGGCAAAGCCTCAAGACCCCTTTACTTTGTCAACTGTGTTGCTTGGAACTTGGGGACGGGAACCCTGAGTATTGTTTGGAACTGTGTTGCCTTGAATGTGAAGAATGTAATCTTGAGACTTTTTTGGAACTTTCTTGCACTTAGGGAAAGGAAGCTGAAAGAAAGCTCAGAGCTGGAAGAAGCTCAGACTTTTAGTTGAATACTGTTTATTTTGTTAGTAACATCTCTGCACACTGGTTAGCGTTGGTTGTGAGGGCAAGAATAGTTTTTGGACACATATAGACTTAAGTTGTACTCCTTGACTCAGACTTTACTTAGTTTTGTTCAGGTGGGGAAATCCCACCTTAGTATAGGGCAAGTTAGGCCTTCAACCAGCCTAACATTTAAGTTAATAAGTACTTTTTGTTTGAACTTTAAGTCTGGTGTCTGTGTCTTGCTTCATGATGCCTTCACGGTATTTAGGTGGTATTATCCCGTTATTGGCCAGCCGCCCACTTAAGAGTACATTGGGATACTATCTCTGCATAGTGGTGCTGCTACCACTGCTAATACCTTTGTAAGAACACATGGGGCTGACGTGATTCTGAAAGGAAGTACTTTGAATTGATCATTTGTCTGACCCACTTCGAACATTAGATACTTTCGATGCGCTGGTAGCATTGAAATATGGAAGTTTGCATCTTTCATGTCTACTGTTGTCATAACGTCTCCTCCCGAGCAATGGGATGACTTCTTGTTATCCTGAACTTTTGAAGTGTTTTCTGACCTTAGGTCCAACACTGGCCGTTTGTTTTGTCTTTTTTTGGAACAAGGTAGCACACAGAATAAATACCCTTATTTACTTCGGACAGAGGGACGACTTCTATGGCTCCCTTCTGAAGTAGCTTCTTTACCGCTCATATTCAAATGGAATTTTCTTGTGTCGTGGTGGATGATAGTACAGCTGTTCCAGGAACTCCACGCAATACCCGTGTTTTACAGAATCTAACACCCGTCTGTCTGATGTGATCCCTTCTAATATGTGGGCGAACTGTGTTATGCAACCCCCTACTGGGGTGATATGTGAGGGGACTTGAAACTGAGTCATTGTTTTGAGTTTGTTGGCAAATATTTTGTGGTTTGGCCCCTTCCTCTGCCTCGCCACTGCGAAATTGTGGAATGAGGATTGAGTGTTTGTTCCCTGTCCTTGGGTGTTAAACCATGTAAATAAACCTGTCCCTGCAGAGTAGGTTGCTTGTACTGGTGATTGTGAGAAGCCGTAGCCGCGAAAAACACAGCAGTTGGACTGCGATTCCCTTAGAAAGGGGCGATTTGTGATCTGGTTTAATAATTTCGTGATCTTTTTTAGTAGCTTCCAGTGCCTCATTGTTAGGAAAAATATATTCTTCAGCAACTTTCCCTCCGTTTCTATGGACCCACAAACATTTTGCTTTCATCTTTTTGAATCTGACCTGAACTTTATGCAATACAGAGAAGCCTTCTGTTTCCCAGCGCTGGCCTATGCTCATTGTTATGGGGAAATTGACAAGTCTATCAGGCTATCAGTACTGAGAAACATTGTTTCTCTTAGTCTTGTGACTTTGTAGGTAACATATCATTGTGCAAAGTACATTACAATGCTGCGCAATGGGGCCAATAGATCTTTGGCCCTAGACACTCTTCTAAGTAATTTCTGGTGGTTGCGCAATGTGCCTAAGGAATGACTCATGGCAGCAGTAACTTTTTATTATATTTGTTTCACTTTTTCTCGTGCCATACCGCATTTCTCGCGTTTGGCCGTAGACTATGGCTGGTGTCCAAGATGGCAATGCCACGAGATCTTTTGTCTGTTCCTTTGGCCATGTTGTCCTCGGACCTTCTCCCTGCCTTTCCAGGTGAAAGACTTCCTTATTTGGGCATGCAGTTGCCCACGAAAGCTGCTTCTTTGGGGGTCCCTGCAGGTCATGTGTGTAGGCACCCAGGAAGTGGGTTGGGACTGTCTGGTCCCAATCAACACAACTAGTGCCACGGTGTCTGGTGTGCACGAGAGCATGAAGACCCCAGTGGGCCCTGATTGGACCACTGCTGAAGTGCATGCATGGGGCAGATCGTCTCATTGGAGGGCCGGGTGCGAGCATTCGCCCGACTTTGGATATGAGGAGGGGTCCTGTGTCCATTGCAGCAGACTTATGCAGCAACATATTTAATCGAGTTTGCGGAAGGAACCTATCCTGATGAGCCAAGCCGAACAAAGGATGATCCTGAGACGGACTGAAGAGTGCTGGCACTCGAATCCCATTGTTGCTGCAGTCGAGACCTGCTTTGCGCTTGACCTAAGACCTGTGAAGGTGTTTCGAACTCTTGGTGTTGTGGGATCAATCACTCTCCACGCCTCCTTACATCCGTGCAAGTAAGCCTTCTCGGAAGTGTCCCTGGACTATCCAACAGGCTGACCAGCTGAAACCTTGGGTACCATGCAGGAGCGTCGCCGTTTCGAGTTTCAATCCGAGACTTTGGGGAATCCCAGCTTATCCTGCTAAGCATCTTTCTACCGAATGTTGCTGTCCCAGCACCTTTGGGTCGTAAAATAGGAGGGTGCATCATACCGTGAGAGTTGGGTGCCCCTGCAAAACTGGGCGACATGGACGGTCGCCAAAGTCGGTTTACCCACATTCCATCCAGTGCCCTGAGGCCTGCTGCACCAGTGTTTTCATTATTCATCAACCAAATCGAGAGTAGCAGCTCCTGTACCATACCGGACCTGTGTCAGCAACCGAAGTCCCTCTGCATCTGTGAACCGAGCCGAGGGTGGGAAATGTAACCTCTGATGACCACCTCTAGACCTGTCAAATCTGGACCAAAACCAAGCTAAGGGCAGCGAGTAGTAAAGTCGCCTATGGGTTTCCATCTAATCCATTCTAACACTCATCAACTGCTTTCCCAAAAACAGACATCACTTTCTATAGGCATATTAAATAAAGTTTCTACCCTAAAACCTGAAATTTCTAACCCAAACATACCTCTTGATCGGGGTTCCTTCCGCAATCACTCTATACGTTGTCTCTGCTGCCTCAGGGGTGTTTGTGAGGACTGCATTAGCAGTTTGTTTGCCTTCCGATAGTGTTAGCATTTATGATTTAAGGGGCTCAGGGGCATTATGATTTTTAAACATTTTTTAAAAATATGTTTATTGAATTTTGTAACAAGGAATAAAACATACCAATGACAATCCCCCTTTCCCACTAACCTCTCCCCCATCCTTCCCCTCACCCCCCCACCCTTTCCCTTACCATCCAACTCAGAAAGTCCTCGATACATTACATGTCCTGCCCATCAATGGGCTATCCCCCTGCCTCTGAGCCATCAGGTTAGTGAGTTTCTTACTGATCAATCACTTTACACATGTCTGTGTGTGCGCCCCTGTGCTTCCTCAGGGGGTGAGGTCGCCCGCAACGGCAGTAGGTCATTGAGGAGTTCCACATCACCAGAGTCCTCCTATGTGCTTTGCTCCTTTACTATATCCTTTTACTATATCCTTCTCTGGCCCATTTCAGTATGTCCTGGAGCCACTGTTGTAACAAGGGTCCTTTACGGTTCTTCCACAATATGGCCATGCAGCGTTTTCCTAAAACAAGTAGGAAGGCTGAGATTTTAGTCGAGCGTCTCCGTTCTGCTCTTTTCCCCGGGAGTAGACCCAGCAGGCATATCTGGGGTGTATATTCTAGGTCTCTCCCCAAAAGGGCGTTAAGCCGGTCAACCACTGCCTGCCAATACCTCATTATCAGCGAGCACCCCCAGACGATATGCCTGAAATCTGCTGACCCCCTCTTACATCTCGGGCATGTGTGTGGAATTTCTACATAGATCATATGCAGTTTCAGTGGTGTGACATATACTCAGTGTTCCACATTAAATTGAATGCGTTTGAGATGTGCATTGTGTGAGATCTTTGGGATATCAGCGCAGATACTGGACCATTTTCTTTTCCTCTAGTGGCAATCTCCGGTCTCACTCCCACATCTCCCGGACCTTTAAGGAGGGCAGTGTTTTGCTTGCCTGCAATGCTGCATATAACTGTGATCGCATGGCGCTCCGCCCCCAACGTGACAATCGTGTGGACTAATGGTGTAGTCTGGGGTTCCTCCGGTAAATAATCCCACTTCTTAGCTAGGGTCTGAGTCTGTCTCGCAAAGTTTAGAAAGTACCCTTGTGGCATGCGAAATGTTTGCGCCCATTCCAGGAATGGCATCAATATACCCCCTTCAAACATGTCCCCAGAGTATTGAGTTGCGCGTTGGCACACTTGTTCGGTACCATGTCCCCCAGGAATTTCTCAATTGCGGGGTACGCCCTAAGTGGGATGTCACGGCTAAATCCCTCCCCAGCCCTATTTTAATGAACGCTAGCCGCCATGCCTGCTGGACCACCATCACAATACATGACATCTGGGTTCCCCCTGAATTTTCCCATAGGGGTATCGGCGTATGCCTATCAATTGCCTGCCCACCCCACCCATATGGGAATCCTATCTGCTGCATACTGTAGCCAAAAAGCCAGGTAATACAGTTAAAAATCTGGGAGTGAGAGTCCCCCTTCCGAGTAACTCTTCGGTGTGTCTAGGCAAACTTGCACCCACCCACGGCCCATAAGAATCCCGAGAGCCAGCTGTCCAGCCTCCTAAAGAAGGGGGCCCTAATCAAGAAGGGTATATTGACTAAGAAATATAGCAACTGCGGCAGAATGATCATCTTGCAAACCACTATTTTCCCCATGCGTGAGAGTGGCAGCTTACCCCAGAACTTCATCCTATCTTCTAGACCCGTCACCGCTCTTCACACATCATATTGAAAGGTGTCTGCCATATCATGGTGTACCTGCAAGCCCAGAAACTTGAACGTCCTGCATCCCGGAATTGGGCCCTGAAAATATTTGCTTGGGGGTTCTAATGAGAGCGCGAAGAGAACAGAGGTAGGAGAGATCTTTGCCGTGTGCCCCTTCCCAACTGCCACAGAGGGGCGATTTCCCTGCCAGTCTTCACCCTTGCCAGGGGGGCTCTGATAAATCAACTGTATCCATCACCTCAAGGTCAGGCTCCCACTCCAAGAGTCTATGGCCACCTCTGCAAGTTTGTTTTCCTCACCTCTCACCTTATCCAGTACGTGATGTAACCTCGTCAGGTTCATCGTGGTGTTCCGCCCGTCAACATAGCTACACTGATCACGGTGAATAAACCCTGCTACCCACCCCAACAGCCTGTTAGATAGGACCTTGCCTAGGATTTCCCCATATACATTCAACAGGGAAATGTGGCGGTAGGATTCTCAACTGCACAGGTCTTTCCTGGGTTTCGCCTGTATCACTATTATGGCTTCCCGCATGGACTCCAACAGTATGCCTTTCTGAAAGTCTGCGTCATAGAGTAACTTCAATTTTGGGACTAGGAGATCTGCGTATGTTGAGTAAAATTCCACCAAGAGGCCATCCCATCCTAGTGAAGTTCCTTGTGCCCAGAGATCTGATCACCCCCATCTCTCCTCCTCTGTGACTGGGCCCTCCAGTTCCTCTGCGGCTGTGGACAGTAGTTTGGGTAGGTGGGCTTGATCCAATACCTCCCTTATGTCGTCCATATCTGGTGGCCCTGTGCTTGTATATAACTCTGCATAGAAGCTCCGAAATGCCTCATTAAAGTCCCCCTGCATCAAGGCCACCCCCCCCCTCAGTGACAATTTGTGTAACAGTTTTCAACTGATTTTCTCTCTTCAGTAAATCTAGTCTCCGGCCTGAACTTGCGTCATGGCCGGCCAGAACTTGCGTCATGGCTGTCCAGACTCGCATTTACCGCAGTCATTGCTGTCCTTCCACCCCCCACACACCTGCACAGGAGCTCAGCCGCTGGAAAGGGAGGGTAGCAAAACCCTTGCTGCTCCTTCTCGATGCCACGCCTCAACCTCTACCACAGCAGCTTTGTCCCCACCGCTGTGAGTGGCCTCCGCTTGCGCCTCCTTACCCACTGGCCAAAGGGGGTGGACATCTCCTCCAGGTCTGTGAAGGCCGCGGGTACCACCTGTGTCTTGGGATCTCTGTCTCCCGATGGTCCAGGTCCCAGCACTCGCCCCGATCGGTCGCCTACTGGTAATGGCGGGCGGTGGTCATCTTGGCGCCAACCACCCGATCTTCAGTACAAGGAGTTTGGAAGCTAAATGCTGCCTCTGGAGTGCTTAGTTCATGCAGAAGAGGCGATACTCCTGCTTGTAAATGTGCAGTGCTCTGGGATTAGAGCTCTGTGTTCAGGTTTAAAACAGGATAACTTTGGGTGGCCACAGGAGCACCGGAGGGCTATGTCCTCATCCTGCGCATGCCGGCATTCCGCGCATGCCGGCCACTTTCTGCTCTCGGGCGATATTAACCAGCTCCTCCATGTTGGCCCACTGGGGTCTATTACAACTAGCCATAAGATCAGTATTGTTAGCTATACACATTTGATAGACTGCAGAGGTAGCACCTTTTTGCCAAAAACATATATTGTTTTGCTTTCTTTGTCAGGTGTGGCTTCAGACATTGCTAAAGGTCTTCCTGCCCTTTTATGTGTTGTAGTGACAAATAGGGAATCTGGGTTTAAATGACCCCTGATGGACAGAGGGTCTGGGTTTCATTTTTTTCAATTGGTGGATGAACAGGCTTTGTTAACCCTGTCATAGCTAGAGACAAGTCTAACCGTCTCTTGACAGACTTTATAAGCGGTATCTACTGGCTAACCTGCTTCTTTTTCTTAAGGATATACACAAAATCTGTGTCCTCCTAACTATTGTGACACGATTTTAAAATAATGTGCAGCTCTTTTAAGAGATCATTATACAACAGTCGTCCCTAGGTAATGATTAAACTGGATCATCATCAATATCCGGTGAGGGGACAGGGCGGCCTCCTAAATCAGTACTGTATTGTCTTCGGCAAACACATCTTCGTCCACATGAATAAAAATGTAATTTCCACTGGTTGCTCACATGGAGCCATGGGTTCGGTCCTTACCCTTTTTAAAGGAGTCTCCTCCTCTGGGAAAAAAAGTGGTCTTGTGGTTTAAAAGGGTGTTATTCTAAAAACTACTCCATATAGGATGGTACCTTGATCTCATATCTTTCCTTAGTCCATCCCCTTAACCCACTTGTAGGTGAACGTAGTGGTGGAAAGTACCCCTCTTTATCCTGCACCTGTGTGTGCATCCCCCTTTCTTTTACGTGTATCACTGATAGTGTCAAAAGCTTCTCTATGCATTGACTTTGTTTTTCCACATGCATCGAAACAGATTATTTCGGTGCCTCCGATTTTGTTTTATGTAAACCTTGAACATCCTTACATGCAGAAGCGGTTGGCGTTGTCTTTAGAGCATGCGTCCAGTGTGTAAACTATGAAGATGTATTTTGTGACGCCGACCAGCTAGGCTTTGAGGGACCCTTCTCGGTCGCAGAGTTTGACATTTTTGACAAATGCGTTGAAACGAAATTTGGGGGCAAAGTATATTTATCCCAAGAGACACATTTGTGTTTGTTTGGCGTCCCCACTTGATGTGCCGAAACGGTGACGTGCATTGCTTTATTGTGTGTAGCCTTGTTGCCAGGGGGATTCTGCATAGCAGTGCATGGAGTCTGCCCTTCAGAGTTTGGGACTGGCCCTCAGGAACCTTCAGTTTCCCGATACGAATTATCTTCCGCATCCAAAGGGATGCCAACGCCATCCTGTTCCGGCTCCAATTCCTCCAATCCGGTGGGGTATTCTGACGATACCTAAGCTTGCACCGAGAAAGTCGCCCAGATTTTCGATCGCCGATCTTTTAATGTCTTTGGCTTAAAAAGCCTTCATGACCAGCATCGGGGTCTTTTCACTTCTCCCCAGAGGCAAGCCCTTCCCTGTGAGGCTAGGGAGCTGAACCTACTGTGCAACAATCCCCCTAGGGAGGCGGAAAGCGGGACCTCACAGGGAGAGACTCACCTCATGGGGACAAGAACTCCCGTTGCCTGACGGAACTCCCTAACCCCCCTACCTTTGAGACCATGAAATCCTTGAGGTCCTCCAAAACCAACCAGAAAGCACTACTGTTTGTTACTGCAATATGCCCTCCTTTCTACACATAAGACTTAATACTACCAAGATGAGGAGGAGCATACAGAGTGAAGATTGAAGGAATGATGGGAACTACTCCTTTCCCAAGTTAAGAGAGTACTGAGAAGAGGTGGCCCCAAGGAGACATGAAGAATACTCCATTGATACAAACGGAGAGCTAAGGCACTCCGCTGGGGAGGACCCAGCTACAGAACATAAAAAACAGGAAGGGACTTAAGGAAGAGAGAACCCGGTGTGAAGCTTGTCAGCCCAGGAGATTCAAACCTGGGAACGAGGAAGTGAGCAGGAGAAGCTGGGCCTCGGTTGTGACGACACCCTGGAACGGTCAGCAGAGCACTCCGTAGCCAGACTGAGACCTGACATACACAGAAGCTGGATACAAGCCGATGGTGGCCTGACTTTGGGGAGGTGGACATTACAGTCCTTCAACTAGGTCGACACTGAAAGGCCAAGAAACCTGAGTAGCCAGTGTGGTGAAGTGGGAAGCAGAGAGAGAGAGAGAGAGAAACGCAAAGACTGTTCGACAAAAGCGAGCAAGAGCAACACCCCGGGAAGAACCAGTGACATGCCCTCACCAGAAAGAAGGTAGCAGGAGCTACTGGAGACTCGGTAGGGGTTTGGACAAGAGTGAAGGGTACTTCGAGAGTAATCTCCCTCGTCACAGTAACTGCAAGAGAGATATCCAAGATAAAGATTACTACGGAGTAGTCTCCCTCATCAGAGAGTTTTTGGAAAAAGCCAAAGACATTACGGGAGTGATCTCCCTTGTTGCAATAGCCAAGAGAAAGATAAGGAAAGCCCATGAATATATAGAAGACTGAGAAAGAATAATTGTTGGACATTTAATCAAGCCCAAAGAAGCGCCTGGCAGGAATAACAAACTGCTGCAAGAGACGATTAGAAGGCAGCACTTAAGGCTCAAACAGTTGGACTAGGAAAAGGGAGTAATTCTCCTGGTTTCATTTCTGTTTGCTGAATACCTTCATTATTATTATTATTATTATTATTATTATTATTATTATTATTATTATTATGGTATTTATTAAGCGTGGACCTTCAGTTAGTGGTAGGCTCAGAGTACGATAGAGTATTGAGTTTTTAGTTTGACAACCACCCTGGCGACGAGCATCAAAGTTAAAATTCAGTTAGGGAGGGCAGCCCTTCTAGTTATAGGGATAGATAAGCCATGTTCTTATTATGTGAATAAAACCTTCAGTTTGAAATGCTACTCCGTTGTCTGACTCTGACTCAGAAACCTTAAGTTACATGTGGGACAGAATTTGAAAGCTGTGTTTTACATGGTTGAAGCTGGACGAGAGCGAGAACTATTCAGGGGAAAATGTGTGGAGACATTCTCCTAAACTACAGATGTGTAAGTCTCTTCCCACACTCTCCCTACCGTGAAGGCCAACGCCTGTAGCTGTAGGCCATTGAGCGCTGATGTCCGCAGCCATTGTGCGCTGCCTGTCATTTGTCGAGCGCTGAATCAAGGACAGCGAAAAGGTTATTCAAATGAACTATAATTAAAGTGAAGCTCGAAACTGGAGCATGTGCAATAATACAACAAACTCTGCTAAGTGCGAACAACCTGATGGTGGAAAAAAAGAAATCGAAGGATCTCGACACGAGGGATAATTGGTACAGCCCACATCATGATAGGGATGCTCCCTATTTGAACTCGAAAACAAATCATGTCATACTCTGCACCAACCTCTATATGTCAGCCTATGTAGCCTCAGAAATATTTATATATACATTTAAAAAACAACTAATCAATAATATCACAATATCATTTTCAGTGTGCAGCTAAATCTCCAAAGGCCAGATAAGCAATTTAACAACCCCTTAAGTGCTAAGGGCAAATATGTGTGTCCTGAATTTCCATAAGGAATCATTGTGGGCTCTGCCCACTTCCGCAGTTATGTGGTTTTTAAGATAAATATTGTTTGTTTGTTGTAAAAAAAAAACTTGGGAATAATGCACAATTTACCCCAGTCATGAATAATAAGCAGCATATTCTGTGTTGGAATCTTCAGAGCGGGTACATGTCTGGTTAAATCAGGGTCTTTTTTGAGCATTTCGCCCCACTGCAAGGAGATTTCACCCTCCACATCACTCTCCTTGTCCCAAGACAGTAAATGTTGACATCCATGGTATAGTGATCTGAGGTTTGGCAAGAAAACGAGCCAGATGTAGAAATCTAATTCCAACAAGCAACAGAACAGTGAATTTAAAGTACTTACCCTGAGACTGTCGCAAGCACTGCCACAACTTAATTCCAAATTCCTTTGACCTGAGTGAAGGATCATAAGTGAAAAAGGTTGCTCCAGCTGCACAGAATTTCAGAGTATCTAACAGGAACTGATCACCTAAGTTTGTTTAAACCATGTGTTTATAGAGACCTTTTTTAAATGCACATAAATGATGTTGCATTAACCTTCTGAGAATTCTCTACACATCTCTTAACCATTAACTGTTAACTGACAATCTTTAAGGGACGGTCAGACTACATCGATCCGCACAACAGGCAAACTGCCCTATTTCCCTCCCCTAGATCGCACAACATAGAAAAAGTAGCAGAAAAATAAGCTTCTACTGGGGACCCCAAATCTCCCCAATGCAACACAAGCCACCCTCAACCTAGTAAATCTGAATCCAGATACCTCAATACTTCCAGTGTGCACACTCTAGCACAGGGACAACAATCCTTCAAAAAGCAAAGGTTGTCAACCCAAATTTGTCTAGTATGAAGGCATCATGAAGCAAGACACAGACAACAGATACAAAGCACAAACCAATAGTCTTTATTAACTCAAATGTCAGGATGGTGTAAGGCCTAACTTGCCCTATACTAAGGTGGATTTTCCCTAACTAAATTACACTAAGGATAATCTGAGTCAGTAAGGTCAATTTAGGACTCTGTCTGTGTCCAAAACCTATATTTGCCCTCACAACTAAAGCTATACTATGTGTAGGGTTGTGAGCAACCAAAGTAACAGTGTTCAAACTAACGTTCTGAGCTTCGTTCTTCCTAGATCCCTTCCCCAAGTTCAAGACAGTTCCATAAAGATGTTCTTGGGGTTCCCTTCCCCAAGTTCATCACAGTGCCACAAGATGGTCTCAGGGTTCCCTTCAACACAGCTCTACAAGGCTTCAAATTCACAGTTAAATCCACTTGTTTGGTTTGCCTTTTATTTCCATCACTTGCACAACTTTTAGGTCGACTGGGTTCAGCCTCTTGACTCCTCTTGGCTCACTCCAAGAAAGGGTTCCTGGGGGTGGACAAGTGAGGGAAGATCATCTGGGTAGGGGAGATCGGGCCGCCATCAGAAGAATACCCTTCGAGAAACGTAGTATCCCAATGGGACATTAGGTGGAGAAATCCCAGAAGCCTTTGTGGGTTTTGCAGGCCCCATTATACCCAACCCCAGAGAGAGACTGATTATCCCAGAGCAACCCTAGGCAAAGGGGGAAACAAAGGTGAAGCAAAAATCGAACCTCCATTTCAATGCTTCTGGGTCCTTTCCACGTTCAGATCATGGGAAGGGTTACCCAGGCCAGTGCTCGCAGATCCAAATGTGTAAAATATGAAATAATTTAATACAGAGAGATTAATCTTTTGTCTACTAAATTAGGGCCTTGGGGTCTTCCCCTATTCTTTATGAATCACCTGGTAATAAAACAGCTGGTCAAGATCAAATCCCATCTCACCCCAATTCCCCTCCCCATTTCCAACAAATACTGAGACGAGGAAGAGGCAACTAAGATCAGTAAAGATTACCCATAGGAATAACATGCATAAAATGAGGGCAACCTATCATAGAAACAGCTCGAGGTGCCCCACTAATAGATCAGGCAGGGTCAGGCATTTGATGGTAACCATTCACACTTGAATCCACGACTGGTCTTTTTACTATAAAAGGTGTTGTCTGACACAGGTGTATGAGTGAGTAGGAGAGCAAGTAGAAGAGCGAGCTGAGAGGAGAACCAAGACATCAGAGTTGCCCAGGACCAGAGGCCAGAGACCGGGAAGCTGAGATGCTGAGGAACTGCAGTGCGAGAGAGCAGAAGCGTGGCAAGGGAGCTATGTCTCCAGGGAGCCAAGAAGGGTCAGTTAATGGGAACCGAGAGGTGTGCTGGTCCCTTGGAGTGTCTGAGGGGCAGGAAGTGAGACCCATACCTTAGAACGAAGAGTCCCGTGGATCGAAGCGCAGCAGTCAGTCCGGTGAGTTTGAATGCATTACACATTAGGCAGGGAACCCTCCCCACCCCCCTTTGCATAGGGACAGATAGGCATTTTATCTATTATTTCAATAAAACCTTGGTTAAAATGCCAACCTTTTGTCTGCCTCCTTCTTCTGACCTAGAATACATATTAATCTGCTGAAGAGCCGTCATCCCTGATTAACTATGAAGACAAACAGAGAGGTCATCTGAACCCATCGTTGAGGTAGAGTCTGAATAAGAATGGAGTATGACCAGGAGGCACAGTGATCTGGCATCAGCGTTCGAAGGATAAACAACAATGTGTAGGTAAAAGGATGATGGGTTAGATTCTATTATTAAAATTCAATTGTTAAAAAATAATAAAATTAAGAGCAGGAAGCAAAGGTATCTTAAATATCCATGCTCTATACTAAACAAACCCTTTCAATCCACTCTCATAATATGAATAATAAATCATCTTCTAGTCTGGTGGCAGGAATCCTGTGCATGGAGAGGGTGTGTGGACTTGTCAGAGTCAGAACGTATTTTAATATTTCTTCTTGATTGCCAATGACATGAAAAGAACACCTGATCCCCAGACCAAAAAGGACTTTGAGAAAATCAGAACTCCCTTTGTCCCTATCATTTCGCCCCTGTGCAATGAAGCAAAAAGAGGTGGGGGGTAGGGGGTGGTCCAAGTAGAAATTACTGAAACAAAGACAACATTATTTGGCTGTTCCTATATGTTTGATGGCATTGATGATGCTACCTAAGAGGGCAGGGCCCTTACTACTTTAGTGCTGTTGCAAATTAAAGTTATTTAGGTAGTCAGAACACTCATTCCAAATCAGACCAGAAATATAGTTATTTGTTGGTAGACCAACCTGTTGTTTTATTACTATTACAATTAAAATGATATATACTTTTACATAGTGATAGAACACTTATCAAGTTGTATTGAAATCCTAGGAACATATTTTGAACTAAAATTGCAAAATCTGAAGATGGCCACCAGCGGTGGAGCTAAGGAGGACCACTGCCATTGGCTGGGGCAGTATGACCCAAAGTGACAGCAATAGGCTACACAAGTACCAAGATTTTTTAAAGTTTAAATCAATAATGCTTTATTAAATCTGAGGATTCCCAGCCTGACGATGCAGAATATTCATGAGCATGTGAATCCATGAAAGATCCAATGCTGGAGAATGTTGGACGTGGCATATCAGAATGTCAGATTGAGTGGCTGCGTTGCCATTTATGGCACATCATTATGTTATGCATACAAATTTACTGCTTTCCTGCATATGAGTGCTATTGCCATTTATAATACCTTTATGAAAGTTATTCTGAATGGAAGACTTTGAACTGATGACTTGAACTGTGGTTTTTATGACGCTTTGTCACCGGCTGAAAGGAATTTGCATTCGCTGGATGTGGCTGGTGCGCTGAAGCTTTATGTGGCCCACACAAAGAGTTTCCAGAAAACTTCTCAGCTGTTTGTGAACTTTGGTCCTGTGAACCATGGTAAGTCCCTGTCCAAGGCTTCCATTTCCATGTGGCTCTCCGGCTGCATGACTCAATGTCACCAGTTGGCAAACCACCCGCTGCCCGGCCGTCCAAGAGCCCATTCTACCAGAGCGATCACCGCTATGACGGCATTCATGTCTGGTTGGCCCATGTTGGACATTTGCAGGGCTGCTATGTGGAGGTTGATGCACACCTTCACGAAATTCTACTGCCTCGACAGAGATTCCAGGGAGGAGTCCAGAGTTGGCCAAGCAGTGCTACGCAACCTGTCGCTTGAAGGTGAGCCTGGTGAGGAGGTAAGAGTAATTGCTTCTGTTGAGCCTTGCCAACTCCTGTGGTTTTGTATGTATGTACTGCTGTGCATTCTTTATTCGTGAGCATGTGAATCCATGCCAGACCCCATTCTGGAGAAGAACAAGTTACTCCTTACCTGGTAACGTTCTTTCGATGGGATGTTCCTCCGACGTATTCCTTATCTATGATATTTGTATCTCCAGCTTGCTGGCCTCGGAAAAAAAAATTCCCAGTAGAGGGCGCTGTGCGTCGACGTCCGTCGAGTAGGTGTTCATCGACCACCACTGTATCAACGCCGACATCATCATGCCTATAAATGGCCATGCGCAGCATCCGTTGCTCTGTTCCGTTTTGTAGAGTAAGGCAGTTATTGCATGAATGGTTACTACCCTTGAAGGAGCGTAAGCTGCAACCACAAGGGAAATGTTACTGAGGGGATGGATGGGAGGGGCGATAAGGAATACGTCGGAGGAACATCCCATCGAAAGAACGTTACCAGGTAAGGAGTAACTTGTTCTTCGAAGGGATTGTGTCCTCCGACGTATTCCTTATCTATGATAGACTCCCATAGCAGTGGTATGTGATTGGAGGCGGGAGTAAGAGATGCCATATTACTCTTTAAGAATGAACAGAGTGAAACACAGCTTTGCCAAATCTAGTCTCTTGACTAGAGGAGGAATCCAGGCTATAAAATCTGGTAAAGGTATGTGCGGACGACCATGTGGCAGCAGCACATATGTCTCGAATTGATACCCCTCTTTGAAGAGCTGAGGAGGCTGCGATACCCCTGGTCGAATGAGCCCTTAGATTTTGAGGGGGCTCTTTCCCTGCCAGTTTGTAGCATTCCAGAATGGCTAAAATAATCCATCTGGAGATGGTTTGTTTGGTTATTGGTAATCCCAACTTATGTCCTGCGTAACCTACAAAGAGTTGGTCTGCTTGTCTAGTTTTAGCAAGTCTACTGATATAAAAACTCAAGGCTCGCTTAGGGTCCAGCCTGTGTAGTCTCTCTTCCTCTTTCCCCGGATGGGGAGGAGGATAGAATGAAGGTAAAGTAATCTTCTGAGTAATGTGAAATTCAGAAACTACCTTTGGGAGGAAGTTAGGCTTCAACTGTAGAACCACTTTGTCCTTGTGAAAAACTGTATGAGGAGGTTTACAAGATAGGGCTTGAATCTCGCTAACCCTTCTAGCAGATGTTAATGCTACCAATAAAACAGTTTTGAGGGTGAGAAACTTCAATGAACAAGAGTGGAGTGGTTCAAATGGAGCACCCTTTAGGAGGTTTAAAACTAGATTTAAGTCCCATAAGGGAACTTGGAATGGTCTTGGAGGGTAAACATTAGTTAGACCGTTCAGGTATTGTATTACCAATGGAATTTTGAAATATGAAGGCTCCTCTGCAGTGCGCTTAAAGATCGATAGCGCTGCGAGATAGCCCTTAATAGTGCCAACGTGAAGGCCTGAATTTGCCAAATAAAGTAAGAAGGATAACACCGCAGGTGTACCACATGAAAAGGGTTCGATATTCTTTTCTCTGCACCAGCTGCAAAATGTATTCCAACGGCAGCGGTATAGAGTTTTAGTTGCTGGCCTTCTGGCCGAAAGCAACACCTCCATGACGTCATCTGGAAGGTCCCAATCCTTCTACCTCAACCTTTCAGATACCAAGCGTGAAGGTTGAGGGTCTTGATGGCTGGATGGAGAACCTGACCTCCCTTCTGCGAGAGAAGATCTTCTCTGTACGGTAGACGAATTGGAGGATGGATGGACATGTCCAGAAGGTCCAGGTACCACGTTCTCCTGGCCCAATCCGGGGCAATTAGGATCATGGTCTTCCGAAACCTTCTCAACCTCCTGATCATTTGAGGAATGACAGTGACCGGAGGAAGCGCGTACAGAAGTGGGAACTCCCAGTCCACTACGAACGCGTCTCCTAGAGCTCCTCTCGGGGGAAATTCCCTTGAGCAAAATCTGTCGCACTTCCTGTTGATACTGGTGGCGAACAGATCCACTTGAGGGGTTCCCCAAAGGCGGAAGATCTCTTGAAGGACTTCCTGAGCTATCTTCCACTCGTGGGAGACTGTGTTCTGCCTGCTCAGAGCATCCGCTGTCAAGTTCTTCTCTACGGCTAGGTGAATTGCCGATAGAGAGATTCCTTCCTGAATTGCCCACAACCAGAGCTGCATCGCCTCTCTGCACAGTGGCAGTGACCCTACGCCTTCTCTTTTGTTGAGGTAGTGCATGGCCACTGTATTGTCCGTCATTATCAGGACGTTTCTCCTCCGTACAGACGGCAGAAAAGCCTTCAGTGCCAGTCTGATGGCTCTCAGCTCCAACAGGTTGATGTGTAGTCTGGACTCCGATGGAGACCAACGACCGCTGATGGTCAAGTCGTTGGCATGGGCTCCCCACCCCGTGAGTGAGGCGCCTGTGACTATTGTTATCTCCGGCCATGGTTGCCAAAACGGTTCTCCTTTCAAGATGTTCTCTGGAGAGGCCCACCATTGAAGGTCGTGGGCTACCTAGTCTGGAATCCGGAGGAGATCTGTCATCCTCCCTGAGAATTGTGACCACTGAGTCCTCAGTGCCCACTGAAGGGATCTCATTCTCAGGCGAGCCTCTGGCACAAGGGATATGCAGGATGCCATGAGGCCTAGCAACCTCAACAAGTCGTAGGCTGGGAGACGTTGGGCATTTTGAAACCTGGTGACCATCTGCAGAATATCTTGAGCCCTCACCTCTGGTGGCGAGGCTTTTCCCAGGGACGTGTCCAGGACTGCTCCAATGAACTGGAGTCTCTGTGATGGTATCATCTGTGACTTCTTTAAATTGAGGGAGAAGCCCAGCTTGTGAAGGAAGTGGCAGACATAATCTAGTTGGATCCGAGCTTGTTCCGAAGAAACTGCTCTGATCAACCAATCGTCCAGGTAGGGGTAGACGTGAATCCCTTCCCTCCTTAGATTTGCAGCCACAACCAACATTAGCTTGGTGAAGACCCTCGGGGCGGAGGTCAGCCCAAATGGCAGAACTCGAAATTGATAATGAGAGTTGCCAATTGCAAACCTCGGGTACTTCCTGTGCTTGGGATGGATTGGCATATGGAAATAAGCATCCTGAAGGTCCAGAGATACCAACCAGTTCTGAAGCTGAGGGCCTGAAGGATCTGAGAGAGAGTTACCATCTTGAACTGAGGAACTTCTTCAATTCTCGTAAGTCCAGGATGGGTCTCAGTCCTCCGTCTTTCTTTGGTATGAGAAAGTAGGGGGAGTACCAGCCCTTGTTCCTGTCCGCTACAGGTAAGTTCTATGGCACCTTTCTCTAGCAGGTCTACAATTTCCTGCAAGAGGAGCGGATCCGGCACTTTCAGAGAGCTGTTCCCCGGTGGATGGGTCTGAGGGATGCGTAGAAAAGGCAGGCAGTAACCTTGGGCAACTGTCTCCAATGCCCAAGCATCTGACGTAATAGCCTGCCATTCCGTCAGATGCTGAGTTAACCTGCCCCCTTATAGGTGTCTTGTGATGGGAGACCTCAGAGTGGTTTGGGAGCGGCTGATGCAGTTGCCGAAGGTAAAGCGGCTCCGGCTCCTGCTGATGCGGCTTTGTTTCCTTTACCCCGTCCACCATGGGTACATTTTCCTTGGCCTCTTTGAGCCGGCCGTCCTCTGCCTCTTCCATATGAGGAATAATAGCAAAAGGACCTTCCTCTCCAAGAGGATCCTGAGGGACGAAAATTAGTTTGGCGGATTGCAGCTCCTAGTGACTTGGCTGCTGCTTTATATGTTTGCAGTTTCTCCAAACTGTCATCCGCCTTCTTACCAAACAGGGAAGAGCCGTCAAAGGGCATATTCAAAAGTCTGGCCTGTACGTCAGAAGCAAAGCCGGACTTTCTCAACCACGCATGCCTGCGGATTGTGGTACTTGCCGCCATGGCCCTGCTGATACTGTCAGCAGAATCAATGCCAGTTTGAAGGGACTCACACATTGCATCTTTACCATCTCTGATGATATTTAAAAATGCGTCCCTTTCTTCTCCTTCCTGGAGGCAGTCAGCCACTGATGAAGCACACCCCCAAAGAGTGTGGCTGAACCTAGCGAGCGTACAAGTCGCATTAACAGATTTTAAAGCCATGCTACAGGCCGAGAAGACTTTCTTAGCCATGGCATCATATGTTTTATCATCCCTATCCTGTGGAGCAGTGGGGTATGCAGATGTACTGCCTGATGAATTTGCAGCCTGGACCACAAGACTCTCTGGAGTAGGGTGCTTAGATAGGTATTCAGGGTCAGCAGCAGATACCCTATATTTCGCTGACAACTTCTTGTTAACCGCAGGGACACCTTCAGGAGTTTCCCAGTTAGTTAAAATCTTTCTTTGTAAAGCAGAATGAAAGGGAACCACAGGATCCTCCTGTGGACCTTTATCCAGAATATCTGTGAGGTCATCCTGTTGAAAAACAGGTGAAGGCACAGACCAACCCATGAACTCCATAATTCTTGACATTAGGGTTCTATAAGGGGTTTCAGCATGTTCCCCTGGGTCTGGTTTGACAAATTCCACTTCTGGGGAAGTGTCTAGGCCACTTGCTTCTTGTAATGCATCCTGAAGGTCTTTCAACCTTCTCTCCTCAGAGGCAAAAGTCTCTGGTTCAGGTGATGTGGTCCTCTGCAGCCCAAAAGGCCTTTCTTAATCAGAATCTTCCCTTTCTTCATAAATTGAAGTTAAGGGGGGATGCTCTGGCCTGTGAAATGGTATAAAACCCATCTCTAAAGCAGAGGGAGCCATCATCAGTGGCCTTGAAAAGGTCAATGTCGTCGACGCCGATGTAAAAATCCTTGAAGGCTCCGACAAAGGCGTCAAGAAAACTGGAAGAGGCCTCGAAGAACTCGAGAGGATCGGAATCCTGCTCGAGGATGTCGACGACGTTCTCGACGTTGTGTCGGAGGCTCTCGGTGTAACCGTTGGCTGTGGAGTAGCCGTGGGTTTTTCTTTTATCGGCGTCGATGTCGACGTCGACTCGATCGACGGATGCGTCGAAGAACCCTTCGATAACGGCGTCGATCTATGCTTCGAAGGGGCTTTCGACGATGGCGTCGAAGATGCTTTACTTCTCGATGGCTCATGGCGCTTTCGGGTCGACTCTTTCGCCGGGTGCTGCGACTCGCAGCGTTTAGATTTTTTGGGCTTTTCACCCGGGGTATCACCCTCAGCTGACTTCGAGGGGGTCGAGGCCGCTTTCTCGAAGACGCTTAGCATCTTTTTCTGAATTCCTCCCACTCAGCCTGAGAGCTGTGTTTTGTGGGGCAATTTACTCTTTCAGGGGAACTAGAAGACGACGACAAAGGAGATCTTTTACGTCTCTTTTTCGAGTGTCTAGACCTCGACGAGTGGTGGGAGCCACTTCGAGACCTAGACCGAGAATGCTTTCGACGGTGAGGAGACGAATGTCTCGACTCTACCGCGGAAACTTTCGAAGAAGTTAAAACTGACTTACCTTTCTCGAGCTTCCCCTTACGTTCCTTCAAGGCTTTCGCCGTCATGGATAGGCATTCCTCACACTCCGAACACTGGTGTTCGATTCCCAGACACCACAAACAGATCCTGTGAGGATCCGTCAACGACATTTTCTTCCCACAGTCTCTGCATTTTTTGAAACCGGACCGAGGAGGAAGCCATTGAGTCTGTGCTACACTCTGGGCATCACTCCTGACTCTAATTGGGGCGTAAGAGGTGTCCTCACGCAACGCCCTGTCCCTAACTCTTGGGTGTAAGATGATGGTCGGATCCTGGCTGATTTCGAAGGGCATATAAGGCTAGCGGTAGGCAGTATAGCCATCCTTTTTTCAAAGTGAATCTGATCTTGACTATCCTTTCTTTTAGGAGGCCATTGCGTCTCTCACATATCCTGTTTGCTTGTGGATGATAAGCAGAAGAAAACTTATGTTTTATACTTAATAGAAGTCCTATTTGTTGAAATAGATCATTGACAAAATGTGGCCCATTATCGGATCTCAATACTTCGCACACACACCATCTCGGAAATACTTTGCACACTAGAAACGTCGCTGCACAAGTGGCCTCAGAGTGTGTACAAGGACCGGCTTCGATCCACATAGAAAAGGGACGCACCGCATGTCGACGTAAATCGATATCCAAATGCTGAAAAAGACCATTTGGTCAAGATATTACTCCTCTGATTGTTCTCAGTGTTTGCCCAGGTGTAAACTTCTGACACACGATGCAATTCACAATGAACTGTGCAACGTGTTCCAATAGATTGGGAACACACCAGTCTTCTACAATGGTGGCAGCAAGACTTTCTCAGGTTATATACGCGGGGTAATGCAACTGCTCAAATGTGACTTTAAACATTGCTGCTGGCATCCTTGGCTTTCAAGTGCTGTCCTGTCGCCATAATGCTTCTGTGGGGTGTAAAGAACACCCCCTATCTTTCCATAGCTCCTGCTCTTCTCGTGGGGCTCTACCATGTATCTCTATTAGTTGCGTAATTGACAACATATTAAATAATTCTTGTACTCGCATAATTATATTCAATACCATTCTGCGGCTTTTTTTCCGTGAGACAGAAAGTCTGTTTGTTTAGTATGTGCTGTGCTTTTTACGACCGCTATGGCTACTGTGAGTTGTAGTGCCATAATGAGCCTGTCCAATAAAGAAGCATTTTGCACTGTAGTGCTGTCTGCGCAGAGTTAACCCCTCCTTTTCCAGCGTGACAGCCCTGCATGTACGGTTGACATCACATAGGTAGAGTCGCTGTACACTGTCACTTCCTGACCTTTGTGTTTCTCGAGCGCAACAATAAGCGCTACCAATTCTGCTGCCTGTGCTGAAAAATGGGACGGTAGTCTTGCACTCTCCACTACCTCAATTTCACCATTTAATCTGTGTCTTACAACTGCAGATCTTGAATGCTACTCCCTACTAGTTTGGTCAATTTTTGAAGAACCATCAAGAGACTCTACAGCATTTTCTTTCACACAGGGTATATCGTCATAAAATTCAACATAATCAGAGCAGTCATGCACATAATCACCTGCTTGTACAGGTTTAGCTATAAACGTGGCTGGGGTCACTATTTTACACCTCACAATTTTAATCGCTGGATTAGAAATCATCACTTCATACGCAGACGCTCTTTGTGAAGTCAATGTACATTTGGGTTTCTCTAAAATAGCAAATAAGGCGTGCTCCATGTATAGAGTCATGGAACAGCCCAGGGCAATACTTGGGGTCTTCTCAACTGCAAATGCGGCAGTAGCCATAGATTGCTCGCATGGAAAATGCCCTCTCATAACTGGGTCTAAAATCCCACTGTAAAACGCCAAAGGTTTATACCAAAGGGTTTATCTTTGTATGAGTACTGCTGTCATTACTGAGCCATTAATGTGTGAAAACAAATACAATTCTTCGCTATAATTGCGAATTCCTAAACTTGGAGCTGTAAAGATTGCTCTTTTTGATTCTTCACATCCTTCCTCCATTTCTTCAGTCCACTCTATCTTTCCCTTACTAACTTGTGCTTTAAGTTCTTGCAAAAGCAGTTTTGTGTATGGGCTCTAATCAAACACCCAGGCCCTGCAATAATTGCATAAGCCCAGAAATTGCTGCATTTGCCTCACTGTAATTGGCTTTGGTGCTTTCAGGATAGCCTCAGCTCTTTCAGGTGACACTTTCTTTCCTTCATTTGCCAATATAGTCATCAACTGAACAGAGTCCTGCCTACATGCATCCTCTGTTTCACTGCAGATTAATAAGTCATCTATGTACTGAATTACTGTACTCTTGAGTTCAATGTTACCTAGATCCATCTGTAGGACCCTGTAAAATATTGACAGGGACTCACAGTACCGTAGAGGTAAACAAATATGTTTTAGTCTCTTTTGTCTGAATGTAAAGGAAGCAAGTTCTTGTGAGTCTTTGTGCAACGGGACGCATTCTTTAAATCGATCACCGTCAAATACGTAGCTTCAATTGGGATGCTGCACAATATTGTTGCAGGATTCGGAACTAATGGAAACTCTGCTCCTACAATCTGATTAAGGGGGCGCAAGTCCTGGATAAATCTCCATGACCCCCTTTTATCAGATACACCGCAGTTATGCATGGGGATTCCGATGGCACTAGGATTTCCTGATTCATCAATGCTGAAATAGTTTTAAATATGCCTTTATCAGCTTTTCGAGACATAGGATACTGTTTTGCTTGGGGCAAAATTGCTCCTGCTTGAGTTTTATTGTAACTTCTCCTATTCCCTTCAATAGGCCTACATCATATGGGCCCATAGTCCAAAGGACACTTGCCACCTTTTGTAGATCTTCGTGAAAGAACGCTGGTCGTTGCTACATTAGCGACATTCGCTGTGGGACTTCCCTTTTCTCCATTTTTATCCAATATGTAATGCTTATAAAAAAATACTACCTCATCATCTATACATTCATCTGTAAAGATATCTTCATCTGTTAAGTCAGTCAATCTGTATCCCTCCTTAAGAGCTAGCACTGTCCACCGTGCGCTTCCTTCATCATCTACTCCTTCAAGCATTGCCATTTCTCCTCGTAATATAGCTGCTTCCAATTCTATAGGAATAGACTGCCCTTCTTCCTCGTCCATAGGTGCTTGTGGTCTAAATAAGAATTCTTCAGATATCCTCCCAATCTTCCCTACTAATCCAGATAGCCATGTTAATAAAATGCTCACCCCATACATGAAGAGTTCTGGATCTACCAGGACTCCTCGTAGAGCAACTTGCCCTGTAAATGCCAGTGTAAACTCTTCCACGTTTAAATAGTGCATTTCTGGAGCGGAGCACACTATTCCTTGATCAGTGAATGAAATTGTCATGTTAGGTTTTGTCATTAAATCTCTACCCAGAATGTTAACTGGCATTTTTCGCAAAACATAACAAGAGGACATACATGTCACATTACCCTACAGAAACAGGTAATACAGAAACAGGTAATTTGTCAGTGAAAGGAACTAAATTTGTAGCTCCAGAGTACGCTTGAGCATTCATTGCAATATCGAACATTGGATATTTTCCATCTCTTATACAAGAGCGAGTCGCCCCAGTGTCCATAAGAAAAGAAAAAGATTTGTCTCCTATCGTCACATCAACCCTTGGTTACTCTTGTGGGGATGGTGTTACTGATAGTACTGAACACATCAAGTCACCCTGTGAGCTGTCCTATTGAGGGAACACATGCATCCCTGTCCCTGTGAAAGGATTCCCTCCTACCACAGTGACACTCCCTATTCTAGGTGTCATTATTTGCCCTGCATTAGCATTCTGTTGTGCTTGCATAGGTGCTTGTTGAGATTGCCCTTGCAGTGGGTGCATTTGCACCGACCCTTGCTGCTGTGCTTGCGGCACCTGCGTCTGATAGGATGTGTGATCCTAGAGAAAGCCCTCTCATGTTGGTGTACTGTATGGCGGTGGATAAGCTGCCCCCGCTCTGAAGGGAGTCCATTATTTTGCTAATTTCCTCAGCCTCTACCTACACGCGCAATATGCCGCATTATCCCACTATTCCAACACAATGGGGGTGGCCCTCTGGCAAACCCGCCATTATATTAGTTTCTGACTCCCACACTGGCCATTTTGAAATCCACCTTGGGTGTTCTGACTGAAATCCACCTGTTCCTATAAATCCTCCACCTCGTGGCTAAAACGCATACCCACTTTGATCCATTGGGTGTACATTAGTCACCTGTGATGCACCTGTTATTTCTTGCATTCCTACTGCTTCTCCACTTATCAATACTGCCCCTTCTAGCAAATTTTGAAATAAATGTCTGAGCTAACTTAGCTTCCTCAATTTTTCCTGTTCTCACCTTTCTTTCTGTTCTTCTCTTGTAATGACCAACAATGAATCACGTTAGTTAATTGTATCTCAGCCCACGGCTTTGCTTCCATTCCTACTGGTTTTTTTAATTTGTCGCTGTACTTGTTCTGGCAACCCCTGGCACAAAATATGATAGAATAGTGCCACTGATTTTTTTCCCCACGGCTGTTTCAAGCTGCCACCTCTCTTGAAAATCCTGAATATAAGCAATAGGGTCATCGTATTCTTACATTTTACATGGCATAATTGCGCCCATATCGGACGTATCAGAATACTGCACCCCGAGAGCCCTCCAAACATCTGCCCTGGTATTATTAAATGGCGCTCCATCATGCGCTGCGTTTTGTGCTGTAACACTCGCATATCCCGCTCATCTCCAAATGTCATCAGCTCTCTCCCCAAGAATAGCTGCCAGTAGACCTTTTATATCTCCTATGGCCGGCGTGTTTGCACCTATCATTTTCTCCAATTTGGTATCCAATTCACAGCCCCCGAAGTCAAACTAGGAAACATACATTTTATGTTCTCCTTATCCATCTGGGGCCATAGAATAAATTGCGGTCTTGCCGTCCCGCCTTCTCTAGCAAGAGGAACTGTGAGAACCCCATTGCATAACTGGATTCCATTATTCGTTAACCCAATGCAGGGGTAAATGTCCCTATTCGCCTTCGTGGTGGTAACAACCTTAAGCTACTCACACAGGGTGAGATCCCCCCCCCCCACACTACATGATCGTCTTCGGGAAAGTTCAGGATATAGTTTCACATCTGGTGTTCTCTCCTTAGGGTGTTCCAGATCGGACCATCTTGACTGCTTATCCAAATGTTGACTTCCCAGGGGGACGCATGTACCCTCCCAGTCTATCACACAACCTGACTCTTTCCTCATCTGACACTGCTAAACCCCAACTGATGTGACTATCATTCTTCTCTATATAAATGTAATCTACTTAATGACAATGCTCTGCGTTCCTCACTGAACACGTGTTCCTCCTCCTCCCATGGTTTAGGTATCAGGGATCGCTTACGGCTCCCTGGAGTCCCACACTCGCTGTTCTGCCTCATTTGCCGATATATTTTGTCAATTCTCTCTTCAATACTTTCTTCAGCATATCCTTCCTCATCCTGTGCTATTTTAAGTATTTCTTGACTCTTTTCTCTCATTGGGAGAACTTTCCTTATCATGTCGCATCGTCCCTGTATTTCATCACTTCTTACTCGTTCCTTAAAAATGAGACTGGCATCAAGACCTTGCTGCCTTCCATTCTATTCTATTCCTTTTTCAATCTCCCTTCGCGCACTACCGTCTCTCCTTGCCCTCTCTTCTTTATCGCTTCCCTTATTTCTTCCCTTCGTTGTTGTTCTTCTCTTCTTCTCTGTAATTCTTTTTCCTTCACTCGTAGCGCCTCCTCTTCCTTTCTCTCCTACCCCTTTCTTCCATTTCTTTCTTTCTACTGTCATAATTCCTTTGATCCTCGGCCCGCTTTTTGTCTTTTTCTTGTTCTTCTCTATATATCTGTTCCTGTAGTTCCCTGCTTGTTCTTCCTTGCTCATCCTCCCTCAACTGGTTTTCTCATTCCTATCCTTTTCTTGCTCGCCCTCCCTTTGCCTAACCTCCTCGATGCTCTTCCCTAACTTGTGTATTAGCTGTCCTCCCATCCATTAGTTCTGTACAAGCGTTACCTCATCGGCTCTATCCTTTTCTCCTTTCCATCTCTTAATTTCTCTGTCTATATCTGTTGATATATTCGATCTCTCGCCTCTTTCTTCTTTATCTCGTATGAACTTACAGGCATCTTCCTTCCTTTTGCTCCCTTTTGGACTGTCATCGTTAATATAAGTGGAGGGTTCATACATTGGGTCACTATACCCTGTCGCTGCTTTTAATTCCTTTAAAGGGTAAAATCCAGACTCTTCTGCATCTACGCTCTTAGTTTCAGGCAGAATAAGAGGAGTGGAGGGCTTGATGCCCCCCCCCCCCTTTATGTTGATTAAGCATCCACTACTCAGGTGGCGGGTCCTCTTTCTCCTCTTGATACACTTTCCAAAGTTCTAAAACTGCCAGTCTTTTCTCCAGTTTCTTCCCTGTGTACGCAGCATGCACATATGTGGTCCTATGTTGAAATACTGCCTTTGACAATGATACCCCTTGTGGCCATGGCATGAACATTTTTATCAGCTGTGCTGTTTACCCATTCTGCAATGTATTGTTTGAGCTTGGGCGCATGCCGTGGAAATGTTTTACAAAGATGCATAAGAGGAGTGCCCTCCATAATGACAAGTCGCATAAACTGTTGATACTTATCAGATGGTTAATAAATCCCTACCTATCTCAAAGCTTATTACTGAAAGTTTTTAATCTCAAAAACAAGAAATATGAGCAAGCTCAATCAATCGCATCTCAATTGTCTTTCGTTTCAACAACCTATCTGTCTTCTGATTGGCGCCAATTGTTCACTACACTTAACTCAAAACAACGTCACTTCCAACCTTCATAGCCAATTACCTCTCGAAACTTCATGCATCAAAGAATACTCAAAATAATAACACAATACACATTAATAACTATGGGATCACCTTCCCGTTTCCCTATAATTATTTAGAGCAAGAGGTATTAATTCCTCGCCTCCACTTATATTACCCCGTACAGAGTTTAAGACGTTACCTTACACTCCTGACTTTGTGTATTCTCTCTTGTAATATTCCGACTGGAATTTGAGACGTCTTCTTACATCTCCCTTGAAATAGGATTACCTAGGTGTTTCTTAATCCACACAAAATGTCCTATTAACCAAAAATAACACAATCTCGCACCCTTACATTGCCATTTGCCTTAGTTTACTTACATCCTTTTAACTCAAGGCCTTTGTTATCGACTCCTCCTCCAATCCAACCACTTCGCCTTCTGTCCGCGGAGTGCCCATGGAGCAGGGATTTCTTCAAAGAGGGACTTGTTGTAATGCATGTGCGAAAATGAGCTAAAACATGGCGCCGGTGTGTGGTTTTTTTGGACATTCACTTCCAAAACTGCAATGAAAGTCTACGTTTCAGTGGACTCGGCTAGAAGGAAGACATGAATTCTGCAAGGTTTGCGAGATGCAGATGAGCTCATTATGGACGATAGGTGGTGTATTGTTCAATAAAGGACGCACCAAGAAGAGAGTCAGAGTTATGCAGGTGCAGTGATAAGGGGTGCTGCGAACGAGCGTGCGGGAGACTAACTGGGTTTTTCCACTATTGACTGGATCTTTCCTCTCTATGCTCCTCATGCTTGCTGTCTGTCCTTTGGCCGGGGGCGGTTGGCAACCTGAGGTAGGCGGGGATTTGCTCCCCATAAGAGAAGAGGTATCCGGGCGTTGGACAGAATTGTAACCCCATGTGATGAAGTCTTGCTGAGAGGGAGGACGCTCCACTCCAGACCCTGTTAGCACGTGTGATCTCTCTGCCTACCTGCCTTGGGACTGGGTAGTGGTGTCGTGGCTGAGATGACGTTTTCTCCTGCAACTGCATTAACAGTGATGTAGACTACTATAATCGTTCTTCTTTGTGTGCCTGTGTCCATGTATGACCTATGGAACAAGTTACTTAACGGTTGTTCTCCAGCATGGGGTCTGGCATGGATTCACATGCTCATGAATATTCCCCGTCGTCAGGCTGGAAATCCGTGGTAAAAGAAAAATCTGTTTCACTTTCACTGTCCTTCTCCTGTAAACCAATCACTGAGCTCTGTGTCATACTGACCCCAGCCAATGACTGCCCTCTCTCTAAGCCCCTCCTCTGGCAGCCATCTTCAGATTTAGTAGCACGTAAAGTGGCAGTATGACCAAGAAGAGACACAGAGGGGCAGGAGGGATGGTTTGCATGTGAATCCATGCCAAACTCATGCTGGAGAACTACTGTTAAAAGGTAAGTAACTTGTTCCTTCTCTAGCATAGGGTCTGGTATGGATTCACATGCTCGTGAATGAAGAATACATAGCAGTACAACATTACGCAACCATTGGAGGTGGCAAGGCTCAACAGAAGCAATTACTCTTCCCTCCAGACCAGGCTCACCATCAATCGAACAGGTTGCGCAGCACTGCTTGGCCGACCTTGGCCTCCTCCCTGGAATCCCTGTCGATGCAGTAGAATCTTGTGAAGGTGTGTATAGACATCCATGAAGCAGCCCTGCAGATGTCCAGCAGGGGCACACCAGACAGGAACGCTGTTGTCGCACTGATCGCTCTGGTGGAATTGGCTCTCGGACGACCGGGCAGTGGTCGGTATGCCATCCGGTGATAGTGTGTAATACAGCCGGAGAGCCACCTGGAAATGGACGCCTTGGACAAAGTTTTCCCATGGTTTACAGGACCAAAGTTCACGAAACGTTGAGAAGTCTTCCGGAAACGCTTTGTGCATGCCACATAGAACTTC
Source organism: Ambystoma mexicanum (assembly GCF_040938575.1). Taxonomy (NCBI): domain Eukaryota; kingdom Metazoa; phylum Chordata; class Amphibia; order Caudata; family Ambystomatidae; genus Ambystoma; species Ambystoma mexicanum. Next base: position 963,080,074 of record NC_090928.1, on the reverse strand, counting down.
AGAGCACATGCCACATCCAGCGATTGCAAAGTACTTTTAGCCAGCGACGAAGGTGTGGGAAAAAACACAAGCAAAACCAAAGGTTCGTTGAGGTGGAATTCCAACTGAACCTTTGTTATGAAAAAGGGGTGCGTCCGCAGCACCACCCTCGTCTCGTGGAAAGTCAGATAAGGCTGCATGCATGACAGGGCCTGAATCTCATCTACCCTCCTGGCAGAGGTTATGGCCACAGGAAACGCTGTTTTCCACAAACGGAACTTGAGAGGAGCTTGATACATAGGCTTGAAGGGGGTCCCCAATGATCCTTGTCAGTACCACAAGTTCCCACACCGGGGCAGGTGTCTTCACCGGCGGCAACGATCGAACCAGTCCTTTGAGGAACTCCTTGACTAGACTGTGTGACCAAAGATAAGACCATCCCAGAGACCTGGTGTAGAGGGAGATAACCGCTAAATGCACTTTTATGGAGGGGTGCACCAGCCCAGCCTTGGCCAATGACAACAAGTATGGAAGGATCTGAGGGGCCGTGACCCTCAGAGGGTTGATCTTCTGCGACCAGCACGAAGTGTGAAAGGCTTCCACGTAGCACTTAAGAGGTGACAATGCTTTAGCACTGGCAAGGACCTCCCTGCAGTCCGCCAGTAGCTCGTACCCATCGAACTCTAAGGCTGCAGGAGACAGGCCTTCAGGTTCAGCAGTCCTGGGTTGTGGTGCAGGATTGCACCTCCTTCTCTGGCGAGCAGATCCGCAACCACTGGCATTTTGACTGGAGGTGACATTGACAGACTGACAAGGTCCGGGTACCAAATCTGCCTCGCCCATGCCGGGGCGACGAGAACATTGATGTGGAAATCCCTCTCCTCTGGCAGCCACAGGCCTCTGGCCTGGAGACGTCCGGTGCAAGCTCCACAGCCCTCCAGGGAAGCGTCCGCTGTGACCGTCTGCAGGTATGGGGGACTCTGGAAATCCGTCCCCACAGCGATGTTGGAAGGCATGCCCCACCACCTTATCGCCCGACGGAACTCCTCGTCGAGGACAATCCTGTCTGTGAAGCTTCCGGACACTTGGATCCACCGAGTGTCCAGGAATTCATGGAGGGGTTGCATCCCCAACCTTCAGAGTCTGACCAGGTAGATACATGACAACCTAATGCCGAGCAGTGACTTGATGGCCAGCACTGTGGCGATCTTCAGTGCCAAGAACCGTTGAACCTTGCCCAAAATGGCTACGATCCTCGCTTCTGAGGGTGCTGCCAGGCAGGAGACCGTGTTGAGCCTGGACCCCAGGAACAGAGCATCGTGCGATAGAATCAAGCAGGACTTCAGATAATTCACAGATAATCCCAGATCCGTCAGCAGCCGGACTGTCCTGTCCATGTGGTCGACAGCGATTTCCCTTGACCTGGCCCGGACGAGTCGGCGAGGTATGGGTACACATGTATCCCTTGACGACATAGATGGGCCGTCACTGGTGCCAGGCACTTAGTAAACACCCTGGGTGCCGACTTCAGTCCGAAGGGAAGGGCCTTCAATTGTTAGTGCTTTTCCTGTACGATGAAGCGCAGGAACTGCTGATGCTTCTCGTGAATGGGGACGTGGAAGTAATCGTCCTCGACATCCAGCGACGTTAGGCAGTCCCCTTCCTCCAGTTGGCTGAGCATGTTTTGCAAAGTGACCATCCCGAATGTTTGGGACTTGAGGAACTTGTTTAGTTGCCGCAGGTCGAGAATGGGCCTCCAGCCCCTGGTGGTCTTTTATACTAAATATCTGGAGTAGACTCTGGCATCCCAGAATCGCTTTGGAACCCACTCTACCGCCTCTTTTATTAGCATGACCCGTACTTCCTGTAGGAGCTGTGTTGCTTCTGTCGGGCCAACAGTGGTATACGCGGACACTTCTGCTGGAATTCTAGAGTGTGTCCGTGGGCGAAAGCGTCCAGCACTCATTGGTCGGTGGAGATCTTCTTCCACTCGCTGACAAAGCCCACCAACCGGCCTCCCACCAGCGTGCCTGGGTGGGGGCCCAACTTCTTGGCCAGTTCAGTCCTTCAGGGACTCCGTGCCGCCCTGGGACCAGGGACGACAGCGGCCCCCTGCAAATGCCTTGGAACGAACCCTGTAGGCCTCCTGAGTCGTGGAACAGGAGGGTTGACAGTAAGCAGACGATCAACCACCTAAACCCTTTGATGATCTTCCGGATTTCCCTCCTATGGCATGAAAGGAAGGACGTTTTTGTTGAAGCGTGCCTATGGCCGGGCCATCTCTGTGTCGGTCTTGATGGCTTGCAACGATTAATCGACAGCCTTTCCAAAGTAAGTATTCTCCAGCTGGTCTCTTTTCGCTGAGGTGGGATTTTTCATCAGCGTCATGCCCTCATCCCAAACGCCGTCCAGGAGAGGCACTGCCAGAATGGTTTTCCTTCTAGCCCCTCGGCGCTGGTACAGGAACCTTTCCTTTTTGATCTCTTCTGGCATCAGCTGGAAGAGCTCAGATGTGCGGGTGAGCGGAAATATCCCACTTCGTTTGGTGGAGACGCTCTCAGTGGCAGGGAAACCCTGCCAGCTTTGTCTGTGTCCATCCTCGCCCTGTCCGCCCTTATATCCCTATAGAGGGGGGAGGGTACGTGAGGCGGTTAATGAGGCGGCGTGCGCTGCCACTTCCTCTTCTTCGCTGGTAGTGGGCCCTGTGCCACCGGGGCTGGCACCGGGGTTGCCATTGGCATCCTCTTCGGCATCTCTCACACCAGCATGTGGAGAGTGGACAAGATGTCCAATCGACACATCCCTGGGAGGTGTCCGGGGGTAGGTTTGCTGGGCCCAGCACCCACATCGTCATCCTCCTTGGCGTTCCCTTCGTCCTCCTTGACCGTGTGAATGGATATCATGGGCTTCATTATAGGTTTGCCGGTACGGTAACAACGGTACCGGTAAGATTGCCAGTACCGTTGTTACCAGACCGGCAAACTATGAGTTCTGTTCGCGTGTGCCTTCCCGCCCGCGAGGTCTGACCTGGCAGGCGTACCGGCACCTGTGAGCAGGGCATGTCGGATGCACCGGCACCATTCTGAATGGCAGGGCCGTAATGACCCGGTAATTGCCCATTTACCGGCAAGGCTACCACCAAACTTGTAATGAGGCCCCATGTCCTCTCCATCCGAAGAAGAAATATCTTCAGTGCCCCAACCTCCTTTGCGTTCTGAGGGGTCAGAGCTGGGCTCAGGTATGGTATCCTCTTCTCCGGTGTCTTCTCCACCGGCTTGGCCGAAGCCTCCCGCCTGGGAGGAAGGGCCACTCTGGGCACCGTTGGGTGCCCCCTGGGCCGGATCAGCCCCTTTAGCCTTTGTGAGGGCAGCCGCCACCAGCTCAATCATCGAGGATGATGGAGTCTGGGCCACCTGGGCCTTCACCTTGACCTTCTCTGGCTTCTTCCGGCAGCTTACCCAGGTTAGTCGAATTTCCTCTTCCAGGAGGAGCTGGAGCGATGGCTCGAGATTGAGGCTGATGGCGATAATGAGTGCTCCCTGATCGTCGCGGACCCGCTTGCGTGGCGACCCCGACGGAAATGGATTTGCAGTGCTTGACCTTGTCTTGGACCCCCATGGATGGGGTGACCACAAAGGTCTAAGAAGCCCGCTCCTCGGACCAGCCGGTCATGGGCGAGGCATGACGCTGCTTGCCGCATGGGGTAGAGGCCTTGGCGTTGAGCCACACCACCAGTCTGTGTCGATCCTTGTTGATGTGTTTGGTGAATCTAAGGCAAATCTCGCAATCTGCTTCCTTGTGATCCAGATGGAGAGAATAGAGGCACTGGGAGTGTCTTCCACAAACACGTTCCTCACTCTGCAGCTGGAGCAGAGCTTGAAGAGAGAACTTCCGTCCTTCTCCTCCAACATGGTCCGGTGTGCGCTGTAGGCCCGATGGCCGTCTGGAATCTTCAATGAAAACTCAACGATTCTTGCTTTTGAGGGGCGATGTTTGCAGTTCAAAAGAACGAAAGAGCACAAGAGCTCTATTTGACAAAAATTGGAAAACGCAGAAAAAATCTCGGAGGAAAACACGAGGACTCCCAACACTTGAGCGTGCGGTAAAAATCAGAAGATGGCTGCCAGAGGAGGGGCTTAGTGAGAGGGAAGTCATTGGCTGGTGGCAGTACAACCCAGAGCTCAGTGATTGGTTTATAGGAGAAGGACAGTTAGTAAGTGAAAGTGTAACTTTTTTCTTTTACCGAGGATTCCCAGCCTGACTGGGAATATTCATGAGCATGTGAATCCATTCATTGTTTAGCTGTATATCTGTGTGAATAAACGGCCAGTAAAGAACCAATTATATTCTAACTGCGAGTCTAAGTATATGGTATTGCCTCCCTGAGTCCAAGAACTTTAGGGCTGTGTAATCTGGTAAGTGGTCTCTAGGGTAATTACACATGACAGGAAAGCAAAACACCTGCCCACCGTCTCTGTTCTTATTGCAAGTTTATTTCTATCGCCCGCTCTCCACGGGATCTTCCAGCTAATGCCAGAGGATGCCCCATCATCCGAAACTCTAAAGTCAAACTAGTTTAGATCTGAAACCATCCACACCGCTACAGAATGAGCTTATGGCCCTTGGAACGTGCATCTGTTACTTGATGGGACTACACCAGAATAATTGTAGGTCCAAAAAAACGGGCAAACTCAAGAAGATGGGAAGTTACTGTTTTATTAACAATTATCTAAAACAGGGAGGTTACAACTAACATCAACGGACGTATGCTCAGTCTCGCAGTGATTTCAACAAAAAATACAATTTATATACTTCATTATGCGTCACAGTGACGTCATACTACGTGGCAATAGTGAAAAACCTATCGAGGGTCGGGATTGGTTAAGGGGAACATCTAGATATACAATCATATAGGAGTTAGGATTGTTATTGGCTGTCCGATATCAGGGGGACAACTTATGCCTACCTCTTCATACGTGTCATCATTTTAAGACAAATCAGCTACACAGTGTTTCATTGGTTTCTCAAGCTATAAGGTCCTTCGTTATACAGACTAATACAATTAGTTTGGCATGCTTGTGTCATGTCTGGAACATTCAGTTCATTTAACAGCACGTAAGGCGAGACCCAGGTGCAGGGATATAGAACATGAAGCTACCTCACCACCCAATTAGCCCAGCCTCTCTCATCACCCATGCCTTCTGCCATGACATTTTATTTGTACTTGGCCTTGCAGAGTATTCTCGCCCTGGGAATGCACAGGAGTGAGGGCAATCGCCATCGTGTTTGGAACTCAAGTTCAAACCCTATTTTCAGCCTCGACTCACGTGACTGGAGACCACGATTCTGTTCATTCTGCAGTTTTTAAATGATTTAAATGAATTAAGACTTGGCAACTTCTGTGTTCTTTCTTGCACATTAACATGAGAGGATTCATCCTCTGCACACTCATTCTTCTTCGGAGTACATAGCTGTGCTCAATGTCTTAGTTCTCGACTTCAGGCCAGACAGCCTGTCAATGCAGCTACACTAGCCTGCGATTCTACCGCGACACAGCTTTTCATTCATTCTCAATGTCCAGTTTCTATACAATGGCGGCATCACGTGCAGTATATTCACTATATAGCTAGCTAGCATATACGATGACTTCTGTTTTCTGCAGCACTTTGTTAACGTGTAAATTTCTTGTTTTCCACTTTGATAATTCACTCGATTCTCATTTGTCCTCTAGGATCCATAAATCGCCTTCATTCAGTATCTCAAGATGTCGTGCAGACTTTCTTATGACATCATCAGTTCATTGTCTTAGCTCTTTCTCATATTCCTTCTGGGAGTTCCACCTGTAGGCTGTCGTCAACTCGAGGGTACATTCGATATGTTCATCTCAATGGATACTGTCTTCCATATGCTTGCTGTATTATTGATACAGTAGCTGAGGTTAGACAGGGCATGGTCTCATGTTTCCAATACAGAGGAGCTAAGGGGGTGGGGGGAGGATCTCCTGCGGATGTATACGTCTGCTCCTCTACATTCTGCTAAAATTCCCCTAATATAAGCAAAGCTAATCTAGGGCTGACCAGGTACTGCTAGTAGAATATAGTGCCTTCACGCTATAATATAGTGTGATGGGGAAACAGTAGCGGCCAGCATTGCGGGGAAAAACAGCAGTGAAGAGGACAAGCCAATTGTGCCACAAGATACCAAAAACGACATATCCCAGAATGCCCCAACAGCCAACTACTAGGCAAAATAGAAGGGACACGAGTGAACAAACAAAGACATGAGATGCGGAAGACGGAAAACCACGTTTCCATATAACGAGGAACGCTTGCAGGCAGGAGTTAAAAATAAGGCAGGCTATGCGAGGGTTAAGCAGGGAGGAGGAGAATTAGTCTCAGGGGTGAGAAACACATGGCTGGGAACACCCGATGTTAATTGCTGGGGAGGAGAGCCACGGGAGTTAAAAACAGGTGAAAACAACTCAACTGCTCTTTCGCCTTGCAGGAGTGGAAGGAGGCTGACGGAGCGAACTCGGACTGGTATGAGGCCAGTTCCCCATATCGGTGAGCATATTAGAAGGAAACGAAAAACCCACCGAAGTGCCCCATACCTGGTTTGCAGACCGAATGCTCAGCGGATGAAGGCTCCTGAGTAAAAGGAGATTCCAGTGTGAAAATAGACACCAGACGTTTTGTCTGTTTAAGTAATTCCAAGCCCGAGGCCAGCAAGGAACGACTGCATCCTGGAGAACCATCAGCAAGTCGGGGAAAGGTTATGAAACAAGCACTGGAGTAGAAGGCGTGCAGAGAAAACCCTCTAATCCAGTACGAAGTACGTTCGGCTTCGAGGAGGTTTTTTCCATACATATTATTAAGGTACGAATTGCATTTTTTTTTTTTAGGAAAGGCTTTATGGACTGCATTTAAGTTGAAACCCAGCTCGCTCTGGTTTGCCTTGACAAACTTTATTGAAGAATGTTTAAAATCATGGAGAAAGTCCTATGTTACTGATTCTGCCTTATGAAATATAAGTGACATATTTAACTGAGAGTCGTGATAACTGCTGGCATGAAATAAATATCTGTCACCACTCCTTTCTGTCTCTGGCTCACTACTTAACAGTGGTGGCAGCGGTGGGATTCACAGAGACACGTCTACTCTTGACACCATGGAGGCAATCATAGAGACATTGGCTGAAACGCAGCAACAGTTACAACAACTAGTGCAGGTGCAAGGACATCAGGCACAAGCAGACCGGCAAGCCTTGCAACAGGCTATACAGGTACAAACAGCAGCACAAGAGCAAGGCAGAGAAGCCATGAGAAATGAGAATCTTGGGGGAATCGGTAGCGGCACACCGGTCACATCCAGCCATTCCCCCCACAGTGCTTCAAAAATACCAGGCGGGAGATGATCCTAGTTTTTTCTTTGTAAATTTTGAACGCATAGCTCGAGCAGCACAATGGCCACAGGACCGATGGTCGTTCTTTTTGGCACCCCTTCTCACTGGAGTGACGCAAGGAGCCTATCAGGCGGCCAATCCTAATGGGGACACCCCATATGCGGACATTAAGAAGTCAATACTGGAGAGGCTAGGCATGGACGATGAATCCTACAGGCTCCAATTCCAGGAAACTCGACTGAAACCAGGCGAGAGCCCAAGGCAGCTCTTTTATCGAGTACAAGACCTAACGGAGAAATGGTTGCAACCCCATACAGCCACAATTGGGCACATAAAAGACAAAATAATGCTTGAGCAGTTCATCGAAGCCTTACCAGGGCCGATACAAAGGTGGGTTAAGCAACATCACTGCCTGACCCTGTCTGAAGCCATTGATGTGGCCACAGCCTACCAAAAGGCGGGGACCCCTCGGGCGGTTTCAACGCCAACGGTAAGATATCACCATGATCCTCTCACCTTGCGCAGTAACAACCGGGGAGGTGCGCCGGAGCAGAGAACAAGACCGGAACAGAAAGCCCACAACGGCACCACCCTAATGAAAGGACAACCGCCACAGTGTTTTGAATGTGGAGAATGGGGACATATTGCCCGGTTCTGTGCCAAAAGAAACAAAACCGAACCCATGGAAATAGGATCCTTACAACAGCATGGAAATCAGAAAAAACTGCCCTATGTGATAGAGGTAACTGTGGATGGACGTCCTCAACAGGCTATGATGGATAGCCAAAGTCGGCAGACGGCCATACAACCACATGTGAGCGAACCAGTTCCAGGACAGGTGAGAACTGTTGACATTAAATGTGTTCATGTGGATGTTAAAGGGTACCCAACAAAGGAAATAGTGTTAGGATTACAGGGAAAGGAAGTACCGGTTAAAGTGGCCGTTATACCCACCATACCTGCTCCCGTCCTAATAGGGACAGACATTCCTGAGTTTGATCAATGGTTTAAGGAAGCCCCATTTTCCCAAACCGAGATAAAAGGGAGGGACATAAGGGTAAAACCCACCAAGAACCAGAAGAGGCAAAACAACCAGAACGAGAGAAAAGAAGAGGAAGTTGCCCTCATAGACTGGCGAGTGGGGGATCATCTGCCATCCTTCCGTACAGAATCAGGGTTAGATGAAACCCTAAAACGAGCCCATGAACAAGCCTTAAGCCAGAGCAAAATCACAGTTACAACACCTTACTTCAAGGAGAAACGAGGGCTATATTATAGGGTGACCAGAGGAACAGACAATGAAGAGAAAGAACAATTATTGGTTCCCCAGTAATATCGGAAGACCCTGGTTCAGCTAGCACATGATCATTCCACAGGAGGACATTTGGCAGAAAACATGACGGGAAAAAGGGTATTACAGAACTTTTAAAGGCCCGGGATATATGCGGACATAGCCAAATATTGCCAAGAGTGTGTCATATGTCAGAAAACGAGTAACCACACACCAGCCCGAGCACCCCTGCAGCGCATGCCCTTGATTAAAGAGCCATTCCAGAGGATAGGAATGGACATTGTAGGGCCATTAGAACCCTCTAGTCAGGGATTTCGGTTCCTCCTGGTAATAGTGGATTACGCCACCCGATATCCTGAGGCGTTCCCCTTAAGAGGTACCTCAGCCAGACAGGTGTGTGATGTTATATTACCCTTCTTTGCTAGAGTGGGAATACCCAGTGAGATCGTGACGGACCAAGGGAGCAATTTCATGTCAGTCGTAATGAAGGAAGTGTGCAAAACTCTGGGTATTCATCACCTAAAAACTTCAGTGTACCACCCACAGACAGATGGGTTGGTGGAAAGATATAATAAGACTGTTACACAAATGCTAAAAAGAGCCACCAGCCCTACTGGATTGGGGTGGGAACGGGTTTTGCCATGGGTGCTGATGGTTCTAAGGGATACGCCCCAATCATCCACCGGGTACTCCCCGTTTGAGCTGTTATTCGGGAGACAACCCAAGTCGGTGCTAGGATTACTAAAAGACAATTGGGAACAACAAGAAGAAACATCCCTCACAGAATATGTTCACGACCTGAGGGAACAATTGGGGAAACTAAGGGACTTCGCTCAAGAAAACCTGAGTAGAGCACAAGAAAAACAAGAAAAATACTATGACCAAGGAAGTAGACCCAGGTCCTTGAAGATAGGTGACAAGGTATTGGTACTACTGCCTACCCACACAAACAAAATGCTAGCTCAATGGCACGGGCCTTATCAGGTAACCAAAATCTTGGGTCCAGTGAACTATGAGGTAGAACAACCCGAACGGAAAAACAAATATCAAAACTATCACATCAATCTGCTCAAGCTGTGGAAGGAAGGAACTCACAGTGTGATGTGTTCAACCTTATTAGACATGTCCGTCCCTGAACAATTGGTCCCAAACCAACCTAGTAGCCTACAATTGGGGGAGCAATTAAGTCAGAACCAAAGAACTGAATTGTTTGCTACGTTGAGCTGGTAGCCAAGACTTTTTCTGGGATACCAGGACAGACACATTTGGCGACTCATTCCATACCCACAGAGAAGGGGAAAACAGTACGCCTTCGGCAATACCGCATTCCGGAGGCAAAACGAGGAGAAATGGCCAAGGAAATAGATGAGATGCTGGCGCTGGGAACCATCGTGCCCTCGGAAAGCGCCTGGTGTTCTCCAGTAGTTTTAGTACCAAAACCCGACGGTTCCACCAGGTTCTGTATGGACTTTAGGCAACTGAATGCCATTTCAAAGTATGAAGCGTATCCAATGCCTAGAATCGATGAGCTCATAGAAAGACTAGGTTCAGCTGCATTTTTGAGTACCCTGGACTTCACAAAAGGGTATTGGCAAATTCCCCTTGATGCTGCGGACCAAGAGAAGACCGCATTTGCCACACCCCAGGGCCTATTCCAATTCACAGTTCTGCCCTTTGGGCTACATGGGGCTCCGGCTACCTTCCAGGCACTGATGGATAAAATACTGAGGCCACACAAACAATATGCGGCTGCATATCTAGATGACATTATCATTTTCAGTAGAACATGGAACGATCATTTGTCACATTTAACTCAAGTAATACAGGCGTTAAAAGGAGCAGGTTTGCACATTAACCCAAAAAAATCGAAATTGGCAACCCAAACCACCAAATAACTGGGTTATGAGGTAGGGGGTGGAATCGTAACCCCGTTGCTAGACAAAATACAAGCCATACAAAAATTGAGAATGCCGGAAACCAGAAAAGAGATTCAAGCCTTTCTAGGATTCGTGGGGTATTACAGGAGATTCCTGCCTTATTTTTCAACTACAGCAGCACCCCTTACGGACGCACTGAAAACAAACCGTCCTCTGTACATTTCCCCTGAGGCGAAACAAGCTTTTCAAACCCTAATACAAATGATTTCCACCAAACCCGTTCTTCATTGTCCAGACTTTTCCAGAGAATTCTACTTACAAACTGATGCCTCAGGATGCGGTTGGGAGCAGTACTGTCACAGGGTACCGAACAAGACCTATGTCCTATAGCTTTCAGCAGGAAACTTTTGCCCCATGAGATGCCATACTCTACTCTCGAAAAGGAATGCCTAGCAATTAAGTGGGCGGTAGAGGCACTTAGATACTAGCTACTGGGGAGGGGTTTCACCCTATTTACTGATCACGCTCCTCTGAAATGGTTGGCGACCCAGATGGACTCCAACCATAGAGTCCTACGATGGTTTTTGACCTTACAGCCCTACCACTTCTCAACAGTACACAAACCTGGAAGATATCAGTTAGTGGCGGACTATCTATCTAGATCCATTGACATGCCCGAACGGCATGGCTCTTTGAGGGGAGTATGTGATGGGGAAACAGTAGCGGCCAGCATTGCGGGGAAAAAACAGCAGTGAAGAGGACAAGCCAATTGTCCCACAAGATACCAAAATACTAAGTATAAGAGTCAAAAGTGGAAAAACTACATATCCCAGAATGTCCCACCAGCCAACTACTAGACAAAATAGAAGGGACACGAGTGAACAAACAAAGACCCAATCTACATATCGCAGAATGCCCCAGCCGATACATGTACAACATAAAAGCCTGAAAAGGGGTAAAGAAATGAGATGGGGAAGACGGAAAACCAAGTTTCCATATAATGAGGAACGCTTGCAGGCAGGAGTTAAAAATAAGGCAGGCTATGCAAGGGTTAAGCAGGGAGGAGGAGAATTAGCCTCAGGGGTGAGAAACACATGGCTGGGAACGCCCGATGTTAATTGTTGGGGAGGAGGGCCACGGGAGTTAAAAACAGGTGAAAACAACTCAGCTGCTCTCTCGCCTTGCAGGAGTGGAAGGAGGCTGACGGAGTGAACTCAGACTGGGATGAGGCCAGTTCCCCATATCAGTGGGCATATTAGAAGGAAACGAAAAACACACCGAAGTGCCTCATACCTGGTTTGCAGACCGAATGCTCAGCGGATGAAGGCTCCTGAGTAAAAGGAGATTCCAGTGTGAAAACAGACACCGGACGTTTTGTTTGTTTAAGTAATTCCAAGCCCGAGGCCAGCAAGGAACGACTGCATCCTGGAGAGCCATCAGCAAGTGGAGGAAAGGTTATGAAACAAGTAGAAGGCGTGCAGAGAAAACTATCTAATCCAGTACGAAGTACGTTCGGCTTCGAGGAGGTTTTTTTGATACATATTATTAAGGTGCGAATTGCATTTCTTTTTTTAGGAAAGGCTTTATGGACTGCATTTAAGTTGAAACCCGGCTCGCTCTGGTTTGCCTTGACAAACTTTATTGAAGAACGTTTAAAATCATGGAGAAAGTCCTATGTTACTGATTCTGCCTTATGAAATATAAGTGACATATTTAACTTAGCGTCGTGATAACTGCTAGCATTAAATAAATATCTGTTACCACTCCTTTCTGTCTCTGGCTGACTACTTAACACATAGGCATTGTGCTAAACGCTTGAAACACTATGCATTATAGTGCTTTGAAGAAGCAGGGATTAGTGAAAGCGCTAGACACTAGAAGTTAACCTGAATGAGTTTGCTTTTACTGTGCAAAAACAACCTCTCAGTCGGATGTTTGCTTTTATTTTCATTTATGGATATAGTTTTACATAGAAGGCCATTTCGGTTTTATTCCTCTTAAAAGGGTTTGAACAGCAGCCCTCAGGGGATACTGTGCAAAAGAACCTGGTACTGTGTACATAGAAGATTCAATTTAAGCTATGTTAGTGAGATGACAGCTCTAATCGCCCAGAACATTTTTCTGGGTACAGATAAAATGTGGCCTTAGCTCAGATACAGAAAGTCAAAACAATCTTTTTGCGTGCAACAAGATATGCCTATTACCACTGAAAATTGTTGATCGAACTTGAAGCTGGTGGCAAACTAGAAGCTGGGGTCAAACTTAAAGTTGGCACCATAACTGAAGTTGGTGGGGGCGTAACAATGGAATCATTGATAGGCACAACATCTTTGGGGCAGGGCTTCAGAGTCTGTGTGCCAGAGTTGCATTAGATTCTTTAGACCAGACAGACTGTCCATCAAGTGACATGCACATTTATTGACCAAGGGTGTAATTAGGAGGCTGGCTATTCAGACGGAACCAAACAGAGAATACTGTTGGTAGATCCCGTCATACTCAGGCTGGTCAAAATCACAGGGAATGTCTTGCTTGCTTTAGGAAGCAGACTTTCAATAAGTTACATTGCTGGGGAATAGCTTCAATTGATTTGGTGCTTTTGCTGGTTTCTACATTTCTGGAATGGATGACATTATCATTAATTATAATTGCATTTGACTTTTGCATTGATTGGCTCATTTGACTATTTTACTGCAGAACTGCATTTCACCTTTGCATTGAAAGGGTATGTTATATATTGCCGGTAAGATAGCTCAGCGGGTTGGGCGCTCACTGCTGCAATTCGAGCTTGATCTGCAGGTCGCAGGTTCGAATCCCGGCAAGGCCAACTCAGCCGTTCATCCTTCCGAGGTCGATAAATGAGTACCAATTTCAGTTGGGTGATATTGTATGTAAATATGTGCTCTGTAAAGCGCTTTGGATTAAGGCGCTATATAAATAACACATCATTATCATTATACGCTCTTGTTTAGTCTAAGTTTTGATACCTAGCATTTACAGGTGCTCTGTTGATTGAAATTGGTATTGATGCTTTAAGATTTATAAAGAGGTTACACCTTATAGAATATTGTACCAGGTTTGAATCAATGTGCATATGTGATTGGGTTGAAGGAGGGTGTTTACATTGAGTTCCATGAGGCATAAATGAACAAACACAATTAATTCATAATACTTTGTAGCAGGCACAGAAAGGATGTTGCACTCAGATAAAGGTGGAGACGTCTGCGCAACAATCCTGTGCTACCATGTTGCTTGGAATTTCCTGTGGGCTAAGCCACAGGTGGGGGGGTTTCACCCTTTGAAGGAGAGCCTTCCTTGCTAGCCCGGTAATCCAAAATACGGAATACACAACAACAGAGGAAAGGAAGGGTCCAGCTGAAGAGGAGCGCCCCATGAACCCAGAAGGCCGCTTTGCTACAGTGAAGAGAGAAGAAAGAGAGTAAGGAAAGGACTAAATCCCTGGAGAGTGCACAGGCACTATATCCATAGGTGTTGACTAGTGAGCGGGCACTATATTCCTAGGTTAGGACTAGTAAACAGGAAACTATATCCCAAAGACAGTGGAGTAGTGCCCCTTCGCCCCCGAAGCGGGTAATAAATAACAAAGAAGGAACACACCAGTGAAGGGGAGGACATTTGGGACACTTGGAACAGGGAGGACGCTGTAAATCCTGGGAAAGACAGAAAGGCCTTGTGGTCCCCATAAGAAGTGGTTGAGACTGAATGCTAAAGCGACCTAAACAAGTAACCTTCCTTTCTGGAACTTTTTGAATTACTTTTTGTTTGCTGTCCTTTGTTTATAAACCAAGTCCAAACACTTGGACTCCGAATAATCTTTATGTTCCATCCTTCCTGAACCCTTTATACATATTCTGGTGTCAATAGTTGTGTGTTCAGTCGGCCATGTGAGACAAAATGACCATTTGATTTATAAGATTCAATGTTCAAAGATTATATTCTCTATATTTTTACATTGATAACATAAATATTCTATCTGCCCAATCAAGACAGTGCATCGCAAAATGAAATAAAGTTGTCTGCTAACCATGGCTATCTTAACAGTTTTGGAAAGCCATCAATGTGGTTTCTGATTGTATGGCCTAGTCTCAATACCTCAAACACAAAGAAAATCTACAAGGTTTCAATATGGAAAAATGACAAGCATGCATAAACTATATATTGAATATAAACATTACAACAACAGTACACATTTGCAGGACATCAAACCTGAAGGAGCGCATTTTATGAGTGTGATCACGCACCTGCTCAACATTGTAGCCATGCTTTTCCTTTGCAATAGCAATATATTCATCCACTGCAACAAAAGAATACCAAATTGACTGTTTCAACAATATAGCACATATAACATTAATTGTACAATATTTATTAAAATGGTTTAGAATTAATAAAACAATTCATAAAATTATAGCTGTTAATGTAAGTAAGGAACACGTTACTTACCTGTAACTGTTCTCTAGCATGGGTCTGGCATGGATTCACATGCTCATGAATATTCCCCGTCGTCAGGCCGGGAATCCTCGGTAAAGAAAAAAAATCAGTATCAGTTTCGTTTCTGATCTGTCTTTCTTAGTAGTAACCAATCACTGATCTCTGGGTCATACTGCCCCCAGCCAATGACTGCCCTCTACCTAAGCCCCTCGCCTGGCAGCCAACCTCAGATTGGGTAGCACGTAAAGTGGCAGTATGACCAAGTGAAGAGCCGCAGAGGGGAAGGAGGGAGGGTTCGCATGTGAATCCATGCCAGACCCATGCTGGAGAACAACAGTTACAGGTAAGTAACTTGTTCCTTCTCCAGCATGGGGTCTGGCATAGATTCACATGCTCATGAATATAAGAATTCATAGCAGTATACACATGCACAACCACGGGAGGTGGCAACAGGCTCAACATTAAGCAATACAACAACTCAACATTAATAATCTCCTACCTCCTCACCAGGCTCACCTTAAGCCAAAAGGTTGCGCAGCACTGCTTGGCCGACCCTGGACTCCTCCCTGGAGTCCCGATCGAAGCAGTAGAATCTCGTGAAGGTGTGCGTCGACCTCCACGTAGCAGCCCTGCAGATGTCCAGCAGGGGCACACCAGACAGGAAGAGATGAGGTAGTAGCGATCGCTCTGGTCGAATGGGTTCTCGGACGGCCGGGCAGCGGTCGGTTTGCCAACCTGTGACAGTGCATGATGCAGCTGGAGAGCCATATGGAAATGGAAGCCTTCGAGAGAGCCTTCCCTTGATTCACAGGTCCAAAGTTCACAAACAGCTGTGATGTCTTCCGAAAACTCTTTGTACGGTCCACGTGGTAGCAGCGATCGCTCTGGTCGAATGGGTTCTCGGACGGCCGGGCAGCGGTCGGTTTGCCAACCTGTGACAGTGCATGATGCAGCTGGAGAGCCATATGGAAATGGAAGCCTTCGAGAGAGCCTTCCCTTGATTCACAGGTCCAAAGTTCACAAACAGCTGTGATGTCTTCCGAAAACTCTTTGTACGGTCCACGTAGAACTTCAGCGCTCTAGCCACATCCAGCGAGTGCAAAGTCCTCTCGGCCGGAGACGAAGGCGACGGGAAGAAAACTGGCAACACCAAGGGCACGTTGAGGTGGAAGTCCGACGGCACCTTGGGCATAAAGGAGGGGTGCGTCCTCAGCACCACCCTCGTGTCGTGAAAAGTCAAGTATGGAGGCTTGCAAGATAGGGCCTGGATCTCTCCCACTCGTTGTGCGGAGGTGATGGCCACAAGAAATGCTGTCTTCCACGACAGGAACTTCAACGGCGCCGAATGCATAGGCTCGAATGGGGCCCCCATGAGCCTGGTCAGCACCACGTTGAGCTCCCACGCCGGGGCAGGGGCCTTCACCGGCGGGAACGATCGGAATAGTCCCTTCCTAAATTCCTTCACCAGGCGATGAGACCACAAGGACGCCCGTCCTGTAGTTCTGGTGTATCGGGAAATGGTAGCCATATGTATCTTGATGGAGGCGTGAGCCAGTCTAGCTTTGGCCAGCGACAGTAGGTACGGCAATACTTGAGGGGCCGTAATCCGCAGAGGGTTAATCTTCTGTGCACAGCACCAGACAGAGAACCTCTTCCACTTATGTCCATAGCATTTGAGATTTGAGGACGCCTTGGCTTTTGCAAGAACCTCTCTGCAGTCAGCCGGGATATCGTATCCTCCAAACTCTAGTGCTGCAGGAGCCAAGCATGCAAGTTCAGCGACTCCGGGTCGTGATGGAGAATGGCGCCTCCTTCTCTGGAGAGAAGATCCGCGTCCGTCGCCAGCTTGATAGGTGGGGACGCTGACAAGTCCAGAAGGTCCAGGAACCAGATCTGTCTCGGGCACGCCGGTGCGACGAGGATCATCCTGCACCTGGACCTCTTGAGCTGGTTGATGAGACGGAGCAGCAACGGCAACAGAGGGAACGCGTACAGGAACAGGCCGTCCCAAGGGAACGAGAAAGCATCGCCCATGCTCCTCGGCTGGGCGAACCTGCTGGCGAACCTCTGGCACTTGGAGTTCGTCGCCGTCGCGAACAGGTCGATCTGGGGTTTTCCCCACCATTGAAAGAGACGATCCACCTGGTCCTGGCGTAGTTCCCACTCGTGGCACGAGCGCAGCTCCCTGCTGAGTGAGTTGGCGATGGTGTTTTTTATTCCTGCCAGGTGGAAGGGAACTAGAAACATCCCCGGGGCGACGGCCCAGTGCCACAGATCCTGGGCCTCCTTGGATAGGGCTGGGGATCTGGTGCCTCCCTGCTTCTGGATGTAGAACATTGTGGTGGTGTTGTCGGTGAAGATCCTCACCACCTTGTCCTTGAGGGACGGAAGGAACGATTTGAGCGCCCAGAACACGGCTCGTAGCTCCAGGATGTTGATGTGAAGAGACCTCTCCTCCAGGAGCCAGAGGCCTCTTGCGTGGATATCTCCGCTGTGGGCCCCCTATCCCTCCAGGGAGGCGTCCGTCGTTACTGTCTCCTGATACGCTGGGGCCTAAACGTCCATGCCTGCCGAGAGGTGCGCACGGGCACCCCACCATAGAATCGCCCGACGGAACTCCTCGTCGAGCGGGATCCTGTCTTCGAAGCTGCCCGCCGCTTGAATCCGGCAGGCGTCGAGAAACTCTTGTAGCGGACGCATCTGAAGTCTGCAAAGGGCACAAGGTAGATGCATGAGGACATCATCCCGAGGAGGTACTTGATGGACCTCACTCTGGCCACATCCGTGGCTAACAGGCGCTGCACCTTGCCCAAAATGGCCTCCGTCCTTTCTTCCGACGGAGATGCCAATCGCTTCACTGTATCGAGCCTCGCTCCCAGAAACAGTGCCACCTGCGACGGGACCAGATGGGATTTGGAGTAGTTGATGGCGAATCCCAGCTCCATGAGCAGGCGGACGGTCCTGGCTGTGTGTTGAACGGCGAGTTCTCTTGACCTTGCACGGATTAGCCAGTCGTCCAGGTAGGGGTAGACGTGGATCCCTTGCAGGCGCAGCTGCGCCGCCACAGGTGCGAGGCCCTTGGTGAACACCCTGGGTGCTGACTTTAATCCGAACGGCATGGCTCTGAATTGGTAGTGACGCCCATAGACTACGAATCTGAGGAACTTTCTGTGTCCTTTTAGAATGGGGATGTGGAAGTAAGCATCCTCCAGGTCCAGTGACGATAGGAAGTCGCCCTCCTCCAGCTGTCCCAGCATGTGCTGGAGGGTGACCATCCTGAATTTCTGTGCCTTGATGTACTTGTTCAACCGACGCAGGTCCAGGATGGGGCGCCAACCGCCTGTCTTCTTTCTGTCGAGGGAAGTTTCTTGAGTATACTCCGGAGCCTCTTGGGGACGAGCTCGATGGCACCCTTCTTGAGCATCGCCCTTACCTCCAACAGCAGTTGAGGGATGCGATTCTCCTTCCTGGCCATGGGAGGAATGTGAGGACACTTCTTTTGAAATTCCAGCAAGTGTCCGGGGGCCAGGGTGTCCAGCACCCAACGGTCGGTGGAGATGGACTCCCACACGCTGACGAACTTCGTCCGCCGGCCTCCCACTGGGGTGCTTCGGTGGGGGCCCCGACGCTACGGCCGGTTCAGTCCTGCTTGGAAGAGGCCTTGCACCCTTGGCCTCCTTGCCGACGGCGGCGAGACCGTCCTTGCAGGCCTCTTGGGACGAGGAGCGGGCCGCCTGGCGGTAAGTAGAAGAGCCGCCGCTGGATCCCTTAGAGGCTCCCTGTCTGCCTCCAGAGCTCCGAAAGGGCCACCATTGTTGAAGGACTCCTAGGGCTCGGGCTGTTTCCGTGTCTGTCTTGATGGCCTGGAGGGACTCATCCACCGTCTTTACAAACAGGTTGTTGCCGTCGAAAGGCATGTCCAACACTCTGGTCTGGACGTCCTGGCGAAAGTCTGTCGCCTTGAGCCATCCTCGTCATCGGAGGCAAAGCCCGTTGCCCAGTTGGCGAAATCCGGTATTGGCAATGTCCGTTGCCACCGTTATGGTGTGATCCGACACCACCTCTCCTTCCTGCCGAATTTGTAGGGCCTCCGCCCTCTTGTCGTCTGGTAGGAAGTCCAGCAGAGGAGCTATGTTGAACCAGAGCTCCCTGTCATAACGGGCCACAACCGCTAAGGCATTGGCCGCCTTAATCGTCGTCGCCGCCGACGAGATGACTCGTCGTACCATGGAGTCCAACTTTTTGCCCTCGCTGTCCAGCGGGGAAGTGGAAGTTGAAGCCGCCGCACCCGCTGCTTTCTTCTTGGCCTCTGCCGAGACGACAGAGTCTGGCGTTGGCTGGGCCCTGAGGCACAAGGGGGCGGCATCAGGGTCCCTCTTGGCAGGTGTCGTGGAAGGGTTCTTGAGGATAGCCAGCGCCTCGTCCCAGATGTCGTCGAGCAACGGCACCGCGAGGACCGTCTTTCTCTTGGCCTCTCGTCGTTGGTAAAGAAAGCCTTCCTTTTTCTGTTGCTCAGGGCAGAGCTGGAAGAGCTTGGATCTATCATGGCGTAAAAAGAGCCAATTTCGTCGGGCGGAGAGGCCCGAGGGAGGGAGGGGGGCTGATGACGGGATGACAGTTGTGTCATCGCCGCCGTCGTCGTCCGTCCCCGTCGCTGTATCCGTCGCCGTATCCTCCCGAGCGTTCGGCGAGGGGGATGAGGGGTCCACAGGCCTCGCAGGCACGAAGGGCAGAGCGGGGTGGACTCTCCTCCGCTTGTTCGGAGGGCTCCCCGACGGGCCTGGTTCTGGATCCTCTGTCGGGGTCCGTGGTAACCTCGTCCTTATCTCAGTACATAAGGATTGGATCGCCAACAAAATGGCCACCAAGCTATCCTGGGGCTCGGGTAATGGCTGCGACGGACGGGATGGTTGCTCCACTGGGCCCTCATCGTCGCCATCATCGCTATCTTCGATCACATCAGCGGGAACCTTCCCCTGGGATCGAACCTTCTCGAACCTCTCGTTGAGGCCTATGAACCTCTCGTTGAGGCCTTTCACGGTTTCCACCGGATCGTCCTCGGAGGCTGAATCCGAGTCCGTAATGGCCATCGCCCCCTCTTTTTCCGCCGGGGTCTTCACGGGGGTCTTAATGGTGTTCTGGAAAGAGGATTACCTCCGCGGCGGCAGGGAAACTCTGGGCCCCGAGGCCGCCTCCACTAGCGTAGTCTCTGCCGGCTTCGCTAGGCTATCGCTGCGACAACCTCGATAGAGGCCTTTGCCAGGTGGATCAAGGCCCTCACCGCCTTAGGTGCGTCCTGGGCCTTCGCTTTGGGGGGAGGGTCATCGCCTTGCTCGCCCTCGGCTCCCTTCGAGATTGACCGGGGCCTCTCCAGAAGCTTACCCGGGTTCTCGGACTTCCTCTTCCCCGAACCAGAGCGCTGGCTCGTGGTTGATTGTGCCAGGGAAGTCGCGCACTGCCTGGCAGCCGAGGAGCCCGACCTTTCGGCGCTCCCGATGCCCGTGGACTCGCGGTGCTTGGCCTTCTGTTGGGCCCCCGTCGCTGGGGTGCCCTCACAGGACTTAGAAGACCGCTCAGACTTTTTCTTCGCCTTCTCACCTGCTGTGCCCTTCTCCAGCCAGGCGGCGAGGCGGGAACGACGATCTTGCTTGGTCCGTTCCGACAGGTTCTTGCAGAACACACAGTCCTTCTCCACGTGTGTCTTGTCCTCATGAAAGCAGTAGAGACATGTCGAATGCTCGTCCTCCTTGAAAACATTTTGCAATCCGCATCCTGGGCAGCTCCTGAACAGCTTGGATCCGGGCGTCGAGCTTCCCTTGTCCTGGGCCATGTCTGTTGAGGTAGGCCACAGATCTTCTGGAATCCTCCAAGAAGCGTAACTCGACAAAAACTTCACCTTTGAGGGGCGTAGAAGAATTCCGAAATGGGTCCCCGTTATCGGATGTAGAAACAGTGGAGTTTGAGGCTCGATTAACCGAAAAAATTAGAAAAATCGCCTGAAAAACGCGAAAACACAGTAAAAGCTTGAGAGCTAAAACACGAGGACTCCCAACACTTCAACGTGCGGTAAAAATCTGAGGATGGCTGCCAGGGGAGGGGCTTAGGTAGAGGGCAGTCATTGGCTGGGGGCAGTATGACCCAGAGATCAATGATTGGTTACTACTAAGAAAGACAGATCAGAAACAAAACTGATACTGATTTTTTTTCTTTACCGAGGATTTCCGGCCTGACGACGGGGAATATTCATGAGCATGTGAATCCATGAAAAGACCCCATGCTGGAGAAATACAATGCACCGGCGGGTTACCGGTATACTCACCTTACCGTTAATGGCACCTGATATCCCAGCGGTAAGTTTCCATTCCATGGAGTCCCATAAAACGGGCTTGCCCCTATCACTAGCACCGGTAGTAACGGTGCCGGTGATAGGGTCAATTCTATGCCGGTATGAGCCTGAACTCGTGTAAGGTCAGGCCTGCCGGTAATTGACTGCCCCTACTTGCAAAGTTGGAGTGTGGCGGCCTGGGAAAATTGCCAGATCCGGTATTACCAGCAGTTTTACTAGCATTTTTCCCAGACCGGCACATTCATAATGACCTACCACAGAGGCCCATATCCCACTCACTAGTAAGTGATCAGATTCCAGAGGCAATGGGGACTGTCCCTGTTGCACCAACACAGCTAAATGTGCTTGGGCCACAGATCCATTACCCACTTTAACCCCCCACCTTTAATTGCTGCAGTACTTCCTCCTGGGAAATTCATGCAGAAACATACTGTCGCCTCAATTCAGCCTTGCCGCTGATCATTCCCGTGGTAATACATAATTTTCTGATTATTGCGGGAATAGGAAAACGCTCAACAATTTAAACGTCTTTCCCATCCCCACTGCCATTAACCATGTGCATCCCTCCCCTTTCTAGATCCCTCACTTTGCATAAATCCTCCCTGACCATCTCAAATTGCCCCCTTTCACAAATTTTTCTAAGTGTCTTGTGTCATTTCTGTGGGAATTCCACAAGATTCCACTGGAAGAGGAAAGCATTTCAACCAAAAAATTGTCTGTCCAGTGTGAGGGGTCAGCAATGCGAGGCAGACAACTGTTGGATGATTGTTCAAAACAAGCCATTTTATTAAAGGCAAAATGATATAAAAAAGCCTCACTATCCCTACTCTAATGAGGTTTTCCCAGCCTAACTAAACTAAAGGGAAACACTCTAATACAAGATGTCTGGCCCTCACACTGCACATCAAATACAAAAGAAAATATGTAGCAATTCAATTAACATCAACAATGAGGTTCACAGTTTCTTGATAACCTGTTAGCAACCTGGGTGGACTCCCTTACCCAGGATTCAAGGTAAATTCAGCTCCAATGTTCATCAAAAGAAATAAGGAAATCCACATAAGTAGCAAAGTCTTAGTTCTTGAAAGTTCAATGTAAGGGTCCGCTAACCAATGTTCCAACAAAAACAAAACTGTTCTTGTTGGCAAAATGAAGACTTTCCACTTCCTCAAAACAGCACCAATGGTTTTCCCAGTCACAATGCTTTGCCACCACTTTAAGCTATCCAAGAAAAGTTGACACAGTTCGGAAGAAACACAACTTCTATAAATGTTAGTGAAAATACAAGTCTTGGTTAACAGTTATACCTTCATTCACAAGATTAGGATTCACACCAGGCATATTTGTCAGGAAGACTTCACAATGCTGCTGCTTCTACTTCAACTATTTCACTTCTAATAGAGTTTACCATGAGCACATTCTCCTTTGCCTCATAGCATCCCATTTCATTTGTACTTTGAGGTCTTGCACCTACTGATGACCAAATAGACCACCACAGCTTCAGTACTTTTTGATTCAAGACAGGCTCGGACACGATTCACTTTAAAGGGACTGCAACACCTTCAAATAGGCAAGGCACTCTTCCTCTAAATATCTCTCTTCAAAAGGGGCAGCCTCTTTGCCTCTGTTGTCTGTCTGCAACCACAACAACTTCAGGATTTTGTATAAGCAGCAAGGTTTCCCTTTTTCCAACTTTGCCTTCACCTCTCTGCTAACTGCTAGCCAAATAATTACCCATAAGCCTTGTTCCACTCTCTTGGCTTCAGGTAATGCTTGCACACTTGCAACTTAGGCAAGGTTGAACCTCTATTGGACTCACAGTAAATTGTTAAACCGTTTTCTGGCATTGAGAAAGGACGCTTTCAATCTCAATAAGGGAACACTGTTGGCTTGGACAATGCTTGCACTCTCTCCAACTGTTGATACAATGTTTAAACACTTCTTTCATGAACAATGGCTGTTCATAAGAATAAAGAAATAAAGTTCACTCTTCACTTGGAAAACAAAATGAAATTAGGCACACGCGAACACGTCTCTCAAGTTTTACAAGGTTAAAGTGTTCAACCATGCTTTACACAACGTTCGTTCTTCTTAATGAGAGACGCGCAACCACTTCTTCATAGATTTTAACAATGGCTTTCAACAGTGTTATGCAAGCAAAGAACAAGTTACTTACCCTTGATAACGTTCTTTCGACTGGATGTTCCTCCCACATATTTCTTATCTTATGATATTTCCAATAACCAGCTTAGCTGCTTCGGAAATTATATTTCAGCAGAGGGCGCTGCGCATCGATGCCTGTCGACTCTATGTCCCTCGGAGGCCTCCGTCTCGATGTCGACGTCACCAAAGGTATATATAGCGCGTGCAGCGTCCGTTGGCTTCAGTTCCGTTTTTATGAATGTAGGATCTATCCCATACCTGACAGTTACTCCTCCTGAGAGAGCAGAGACTGCAATAGCAAAGGAAATTCTACTGCATGGTAGGTTGGGAGGGTCGATAAGGAATACGTGGGAGAACATCCAGTCGAAACAATGTGACCAGGGGTAAGTAACTTGTTCTTCGAATGGATTGTGTCCTCCCACGTATTCCTTATCTTATGATAGACTCCCACAGCAGTTTCTAGCATTTCTGGAGGAGGGAGTGAGACTTTTTCATGACAATTTAGTAGTTCTCATGTGTGTGTGCACAGAGTGCAACACTCCCTTATCAAACAAGCTTTCCCGGCCTGAAAAAGAATCCAAATTGTAATGTTTGGTGAAAGTATGTACGGACAACATGTGGCAGCCGCACACATTTCTTTTACTGATATTCCCCTCTGTAATGCAGAGGAAGTCGCCATGCCCCTGGTCGAATGAGCCCGACGGTCTTCTGGGGGATGTTTTCCCGCAAGTCTGTAGCATTCAGATATTGCCAGTATTATCCATCTGGATAATGGCTGCTTGGTGATAGCGATACCCAACTTGTGGCCTGAGTAGCCAACAAACAGTTGGTCATCTTGTCTTAGTTTTGCCATTCTGGTGATATAGAAGCTTAGTCCACGTTTAGGATCAAGCCTGTGTAGCCTCTCCTCTTCCTTCCCAGGGTGCGGAGGAGGGTAAAATGATGGTAATGTTATTTTCTGAGTAAGATGGAATTTAGATACAGTTTCTGGTAAAAAGGTGGGTTTCACCTTAAGGACCACCTTGTCCATTTAAAAAATAGTGTATGGAGGCTTGCAGGATAAAGCCTGAAGTTCACTCACTCTTCAGGCAGATGTAATGGCTACTAAGAAGATGGTTTTTAAGGTGAACAGCCTCAAAGGACAGGAATGTATAGGCTCGAAAGGAGCACACATCATACATGTCAACACCAAGTTGAGATCCCAAACCAGGACTTGAAAAGGGATCGGAGGGAAAACATTTGTCAATCCTTTAAGGAATTATATTATTAGAGGAATTTTGAAGTAAGATACCTCCTCCGAAGTGTGCTTAAATATAGAAAGCGCTGCAAGACATCCTTTAATAGTACCAATCTGTAGCCCCAAATTAGCTTGTTGTAACAAAAAGGATAACACCATAGGTGTATTACATGTAAATGGATCAACATTCTTATCTCTTCACCAGCTGCAGAATTTGTTCCAACGGCAGCAGTACAAAGACTTTGTTTCTGGCCTTCTGGCCGAAAGCAAAATCTCCATTACGTCATCCAGGAGGTCCCAATCCTTGTATCTCAGTCTCTCAGAAACCATGCGTGAAGGGCGAGTGTCTTGACCTCTGGATGGAGAACCCAACTCTCCTCTCGCAAGAGAAGGTCCTCTCTTTGTGGAAGACATTTTGGAGGGCAGATGGACATGTCCAAAAGGTCCGGGTACCATGTCCCCCTGGCCCAATCCGGAGCAATTAGGTTCATGGATTTCCCGAACTTTCTCAACCTCCTGATGACTTGAGGAATGACAGGGACTGGAGGAAACACATATAGGAGTGGAAATTCCCAGTCCACCACAAACGTGTCTCCTAGAGCTCCTCTTGGGGGACATTCCCTGGAGCAAAACAGTTTGCACTTCCGGTTGACACTGGTCGCAAACAAATCCACTTGAGGGTTTCCCCAAAGAGTGAAGATCTCTTGAAGGGCTTCCTGAGCTAGTTCTCACTCATGGGAGACTGTGCTCTGCCTGCTCAGATCGTCCGCTGCCGTATTCTCCACTCACGCTAGGTGAACTGTCGATAGGGAAATCCCTTCTCGGATTGCCTAGTACCAGAGCTGTATTGCCTCTCCGCACAGTGGTAGTGACCCTACACCTCCTCTTTTGTTGAGGTAGTACATGGCCACTGTGTTGTCCGTCATTATCAGGATGTTCTTTCCCCGTACAGAGGGCAGAAAGGCCTTCAGCGCTAGTCTGATTGCCCTCAGCTCCAAAAGGTTGATGTGTAGTTTGGACTCCGATGGAGATCAACGACTGCTGTTAGATCGTTGGCATGGGCTCCCCATCCCGTGAGTGAGGCGTCCATCACTACTGTTATCGCTGGCCATGGCTACCAAAAAGGTTCTCCTTTCAGATTGTTCTCCTGGCGGGCACACCACCAAAGGTCCTGTGAGACTCTGCTCGGAATCTGTAGGAGGTCTGACATCCTTCCTGAGAATTGGGACCACCGAGTCCTGAGAGCCCATTGAAGAGATCTCATTCTCAGGCGAGCCTCTGGCACCAGACAAATGCAGGATGCCACGAGGCCGAGCAACCTTAGAAAGTCAAAGGCTGGAAAATGCTCGGCACATCTGCAGAATGTCTTGAGACCTCACTTCTGGTGGCAAGGCTTTTCCCAGGGATGCATACAGGACTGCTCCAATGAATTGGAGCCTTTGAGATGGCATCATGTGAGACTTCTTGAAGTTGAGGGAGAAGCCCAGTCTGTGAAGGGAGTGACAGGTGGAGATGAGATGTTCCAGGGCCTATTCGGGGAACTGGCCCTGATCAGCCAATCGTCCAGCTAGGGGTAGACGTGAATCCCCCTCTCTCCCGAGACTCTCTGCCACCACCGCCATTAAGTTGGTGAAAACCCTTGGGCAGAGGTCAGCCCAAATGGCAGAACTCAAAACTGATTAAGAGAACCGCCAACGGCGAACCTCGGGTACCTTCTGTGCTTGAGATGGATTGGCACATGAAAGTAAGCACTGTGAAGGTCCAATGATACCATGCAATCCTGAAGCTGGAGGGCCTGAAGAATCTGAGAAAGGGTAACCATCTTGAACATGTCCTTCCTGAGGAACTTGTTCAAGTCTCTTAAGTCTAAGATGAGTCTCAATCCTCCGTCCTTTTTTGGAATTTAAAGTACGGGGAGTACCAACCCTTGTTCCTCTCTGCTACAGGTACTAGTTCTATAGCACCTTTCTCTAGTAGGGTTAATATTTCCTGCATAAGGAGCGGATCTGGAACTTTGAAAGAGCTGTTCCCAGTGGATGACTGAGGCTTTTTTAGAAAGGGAAGGCAGTAACCCTAGACAACTGTTTCCAATGCCCATGCATATGAAGTAATAGCATGCAATTCTTTCAGACGCTGTGAAAGTCTGCCTCCCACTGCAGTCTTGTGAACTAAGTCCTCACAGAGGTTTTGGGGCGGCTGACACAGTCACTGATGGCAAAGTAGCTGCTGCTGAGGCAGTCTTAGTATCTCTTCCCCATCCACCACGGGTGAATCTTCTTTGGCCTCTTTGAACCGACTGTACTCTGCCTTTACCAAATGTGGAGTAGTGATGAAAGGACCTACCCCACCAGGGTGTACCTGTGGGGCGATTTGGAGGTTGTCTAATCGCAGCACCAAAGGATTTGGCTGCTGCCTTTGAAGTTTGCAGTTTCTCCAAACTTTCATCAGCCTTGCTACAGAACAAATGTGTTTCATCAAATGGCATGTTAAGCAGTCTTGATTATACATCTGGAGCAAATCCGAACTTCCTTAACCAGGCAAACCTGTGCATAATTGCACTAGCCTCCATTGCTCTACTGATAATGTCAGCGGAGTCGAGACCAGTTTGGAGGGATTCACACAAAGCGTCCGTTCCATCCTTAACTATGTTCAAAAA
The DNA here is from genome assembly GCF_040938575.1 of Ambystoma mexicanum. Classification (NCBI taxonomy): domain Eukaryota; kingdom Metazoa; phylum Chordata; class Amphibia; order Caudata; family Ambystomatidae; genus Ambystoma; species Ambystoma mexicanum. The sequence goes on along the minus strand of NC_090928.1, from coordinate 963,052,678 downwards.
CCTGCTTCATTCTTACCCTTCGGGATATGGCCAACCTCCATAGATATACACCCCCAAAGGGTTAAATGTTAATGGATATTTGTACAGCGCACTATCACCACCGGAGTGGTCCCCTGGCGCTCTGGCGGATCTGAAAAGGAAAAGGGGTGCGGGTTGAGTTAGTGGGAACGAGTGGGATAAGTGCAAGAGAGCAGGGATGTGCTATATTCGCAGCTTCAGTTCGGTTAACGCCTTTCACTGAGCTTGGAGGTGCTTTCCGGTCGGTAGCCGTCGTGTGCTGTTGTGCAAAGCTATGTGTGGTTTGTTTTGTTGTTGCTGTGTAGTGAAGTTTGTGAGGTTTGCTGTGCTTTAGGGTAGTGGTTGTGTTTGGTTAGAGTTTGAGAGGTGTGTGCAGAGGGGTGAAATTGTTAGTGGGTAGGTTATTGGCCTTCATATCTAGAAGTGATATGTTGTGCTAAATTTCCATGTTATTTCTAGATGTGGTGCGCAAGTATCTCTGCATTTCTATCTAGATCCAGCACTGGGTAATATTCACAATCTTGTCTGTATATGATGTATGCCAAAATTCACAATTATCTCCAGATGTGGCACAGCGCCACCTTAAAAATCCTGTCTAGATGCGGAGCAAGCTAGCATTCAAAATTCTATCTAAATGTGGCATTGGTGATATTCCCAATGCAGTCTAGAAGTGGCAATGGCTAACAGTCACAGTTCTATCTAGATGTGGCACTGGCAGATAATCATAATCCTGTTTAGATGTGATGCAGGCTAATGTTCACATTTTAACTAAATGTGGTATTTGCTATCATTCACAACTCTGTGTGGGTACAGTGCAAACTAACGTTCACAGTTTTATCTAAGTGTGGTACCTGCTATCATCCACAATTCTGTCTGGGTCTGGCGCAGACTAATGTTCACAGTTTTGTCTAAGTGTGGCACTAGCTGACATTCACAATCCTATCTTGATGCGACGCAGGCTAATGTTCGCAATGCTATCTAAATGTGCACATGCTAATATTAACAGTTCTAAGTGTGGTACTTGCTATCACTCACAATTCTGTCCGGCGCAGGCTAATGTTCACAATTCTACCTAAGTGTGGCATTTGCTAACATTCACAATTTTATCCAAGTGTGGTAGTTGCTAACATTCACAATCCTATCCCGAAGCAACGCAAGCTAATATTCACAATGCTATCTAAATGTGGCACATGCTAATATTCACAGTTCTAAGTGTTATACTTGCTATCAATCACTATTCAGTCTGGGTCTGGTGCAGGCCAATGTTCACAATTCTATCTAAGTGTGGTACTGGCTAACATTCACAAATCTGTCTGGATCCGGCGTAGACTAATGTTCATAAGGAACAAGTTACTTACCTGTAACTGTTGTTCTCCAGCATGGGTTTGGCATGGATTCACATGCTCATGAATATTCCCCGTCATCAGGCTGGGAATCCTCGGTAAAGAAAAAACCAGTATCAGTTTTGTTTCTGATCTGTCTTTCGTAGTAGTAACCAATCACTGATCTCTGCGTCATACTGACCACAGCCAATTACTGCCCTCTACCTAAGCCCCGCCTCTAGCAGCCATCTTCAGATTTGGTAGCACGTGAAGTGGCAGTATGACCAAGTGAAGAGCCGCAGTGGGGTAGGCGGGAGGGTTCGCATGTAAATCCATGCCAGACCCATGCAGGAAAACAACAGTTACAGGTAAGTAGCTTGTTCCTTCTCCAGCATGGGGTCTGGCATGGATTCACATGCTCATGAATAAAGAATACATAGCAGTACAGACATGCACAACCACGGGAGGTGGCAAAGGCTCAACATTAGGCATTACATCAAACTCAACATTAAGCAAATCTTACCTCCTCACCAGGCTCACCTTAGGCGAACAGGTTGCGCAGCACTGCTTGGCCGACCCTGGACTCCTCCCTGGAATCCCGATCGACGCAGTAGAATTTCGTGAAGGTGTGCGTCGACCTCCACGTAGCAGCCCTGCAGATGTCCAGCAAGGGCACACCAGATAGGAACGCCGTGGTAGCTGCGATCGCTCTGGTGGAATGGGCTCTTGGACGGCCAGGCAGCGGTCGGTTTGCCAACCGATGACAGTACATGATACAGCCGGAGAGCCATCTGGAAATGGAAGCCTTCGAGAGAGCCTTCCCCTGATTGACAGGTCCAAAGTTCACAAAGAGTTGTGACGTCTTCCGAAAACACTTCGTGCGGTCCACGTAGAACTTCAGCGCTCTAGCCACATCCAGCGAGTGCAAAGTCCTTTCAGCCGGCGACGAAGGCGACGGGAAGAAAACAGGCAACACCAAGGGTTCGTTGAGGTGGAAGTCCGACGGCACCTTGGGCATGAAGGAGGGGTGCGTCCTGAGCACTACCCTCGTGTCGTGAAAAGTCAATTACGGGGCCTTGCAGGAAAGGGCCTGGATCTCTCCCACCCGTCGTGCGGAGGTGATGGCCACAAGAAACGCTGTTTTCCACGACAAGAACTTCAACGGAGCCGAGTGCAGAGGCTCGAACGGAAGTCCCATGAGCTTGGTCAGCACCACGTTGAGCTCCCACCGGCGGGAACGATCTGAACAGTCCCTTCATGAACTCTTTCACCAGACGATGAGACCACAAGGACGTCCGCCCCGTGGTTCTGGTGTATCGGGAGATCGCAGCAAGATGAATCTTGATGGACGCGTGCGCCAGTCCAGCTTTGGCCAGCGTCAGTAGCTACGGCAGTACTTGAGGAGCCGTAATCCGTAGAGGGTTAATCTTCTGTGCGTGGCACCAGACAGAGAACCTCTTCCATTTGTGTCCGTAGCATTTAAGAGTTGAGGACGCCCTGGCCTTTGCAAGAACCTCTCTGCAGTCGGCCGGTATGTCGTATCCTCCAAACTCTAACGCTGCAGGAGCCAGGCCTGCAAGTTCAGCGACTTCGGGTCGTGATGGAGGATGGCGCCTCCTTCCCTGGAGAGAAGATCCGCGTCCCCTGGCAGGTTGATTGACGGGGACACTGACAAGTCCAGAAGGTCCGGGAACCATATCTGCCTCGGTCACGCAGGTGCGACGAGGATCATCCTGCACCGTGACCTCTTGAGCTGGTTGATGAGCCGGATCAGCAATGGCAATGGAGGGAACGCGTATAGAAACAGGCCCTCCCAGGGGAACGAGAAAGCATCGCCCATGCTCCTCGGCTGGGGAAACCTGCTGGCGAACCTCCGGCACTTGGAGTTCGTCGCCGTCGCGAACAGATCGATCTGGGGTGTGCCCCACCGTCGGAAGAGGCGGTCCACTAGATCCTGTCGTAGTTCCCACTCATGGCACGAGCACAGCTCCCTGCTGAGTGAGTCGGCGATGGTGTTTTTTTTTATCCCTGCCAGATGAAACGGCACCAGAAACATCCCTTGGGCGACGGCCCAATGCCACAGATCCTGCGCCTCCCTGGACAGGGCTGGGGACCTGGTTCCGCCCTGTTTCCTGATGTAGAACATGGTGGTGGTGTTGTCGGTGAAGATCCTCACCACCTTGCCCTTGAGGGACGGAAGGAAGGACCTGAGGGCCCAAAACACTGCACGGAGCTCCAGGACGTTGATATGGAGGGACTTCTCCGTCGGGAGCTAAAAGCCTCTCGCGTGCAGATTTTCGGTGTCCGCAACCAGCATCCGCTGCACCTTGCTCAGAATGGCCCTCGTCCTTTCCTCCGACGGATAGGCCAGAAGCGACACTGTGTCGAGCTTCGCTCCCAGAAACAGTGCGTCTTGCGCGGGCACCAGGTGGGACTTGGCGTAGTTTATGGAGAATCCCAGGTCTGTGAGAAGTTGGACGGTCCTTGCCGTGTGCTCCACGGCGAGCTCCTTCGTTTTCGCTCGGATGAGCCAGTCGTCCAGGTAGGGGTAGACGTGGATCCAATCTCGGCGCAGCGGCGCCGCCACCGGTGCGAGGCACTTGGTGAACACCCTGGGTGCCGACCTCAGTCCGAAGGGAAGGGCTCTGAACTGATAGTGACGCCCTTGGACCACGAACCTGAGAAACTTTCGGTGTCCCTTTAGGATGGGAATATGGAAGTAGGCATCCTCCAAATCCAACGACGACAGGAAATCGCCCTCCTCCAGCTGACCCAGGACGTGTTGGAGGGTGACCATCCGGAACTTCTGTGCCTTGATGAATTTGTTCAGTCGTCGTAGGTCCAGGATGGGACGCCATCCTCCCGTCTTCTTCTTCATGAGGAAGTATCTTGAGTAACTCCGGAGCCCCGAAGCCTCTTTGGGACGAGCTCGATGGTGCCCTTCCTGAGCATCGCCTTTACCTCCAAGAGAAGTTGAGGGACGTGATGTTCTTTCCTGGCCACAGGGGGTACGCGCGGGCACCTCTTTAGAAATTCGAGCACGTGACCCTGGGCTAGGGCGTCCAGCACCCAACGGTCGGTGGAGATGGACGCCCACACGCTGACGAAGCTCGCCAGCCGGCCTCCCACCGGGGTGCTTCGGTGGGGGCCCGACCCCACGGCCGGTTCAGTCCTGCTTCGACGAGGCTTTGCCGCCTTGACCTCCTTGGCGACGACGGCGGGGTCCGCCTGACTTGCCTCGTCCCCTGTAAGCTTCCTGCGACGACGAACGGGCCGCTTGACGGTAGGCGGAAAATCCGCCGCCGGAACCTTTGGAGGCACCCTGTTTGCCTCCGCCGCTCCGAAAGGGCGGCCGCCGTTGCTGGAGAACCCCAAGAGCCCGGGCCGTCTCCGTGTCTGCCTTGATGGCTTGAAGGGAATCGTCCACTGTTTTCCCAAACAGGTTGTTTCCGTCAAACGGCATGTCCAAGAGCCTGGTCTGCACGTCCTGACGGAAGTCAGTAGCCTTGAGCCATCCACGCCGCCTAAGGCACACGCCGTTGCCCAACTGGCGAAATCCAGTGTCAGCGATGTCCGTCGCAATCGTAATGGCGTGGTCCGACGCCACCTCTCCTTCCTGTAAGATCTCTAGGGCATCCGCCCTCTTGTCGTCCGGTAGGAAGTCCAGCAGGGGGGCCAGTTTGTACCACAACTCCCTGTCGTAGCGGGCTACGATAGCCAAGGCGTTGGCCGCCTTAATCGTCGTCGCTGCAGACGAGATGACCCTGCGTCCCATAGTATCTAATTTCTTTCCCTCGTCGTCCGGCGGGGAGGTTGACGTAGAGGCCGCGCCCCCCCCCGCTTTCTTCTTGGCCGCTCCGGAGACGACCGAGTCCGGGGTTGGCTGTGCCCGAAGACACAAGGGGGCCGCGTCCGGGACCCGGTACTTCTTCACGTACCGATCCCTTCTAGCCGGCGTCGTGGATGGGTTCTTGAGGAGGGCGAGGCCCTCATCCCAAATATCATCCAGTAGAGGTACAGAGAGGACCGTCTTCCTCTTGGCCTCGCGCCGTTGATAAAGGAAACCTTCCTTCTTCTTTTCTTCCGGGCAGAGCTGGAAAAGCTCGGATGCCCTGGCGATCATGGAGTGAAACGATCCAATCTCGTCGGACGGGGAAGCCCGGGTGGGAGGTGACGACGGCAGATCCTCGTTGTAAACCTCGTCGTCCGTACCCGTCGCGGCCGTGTCAGTCCCCGTATCATCCCCACGAGTCGTGGACGGGGAGGAGGGCTGAACAGGGCGCGATGGCTGCAAAGGAGGTGGAGGATGAATCCTTCTTCTCTTAGGGGGAGGGCTCCCAGAAGGGCCTGGCTCCGGGTCCCCCGTCGGGAGCAGTTCCTCCGCTGGTGGTGATGGCAGTCTCGTCCTTATCTCCGAGTATAAGGACTATATAGCCAACAAAATGGCCGCCGAGTTGTCTTGCGCCACTGGTTGAGGGGATTCCGACGGGCGGACAGGGGCCCCGTCGGCACCCTCGACGTTATCGTCGTCTCCCACGTCGGGGTCCCTCCCGACGGGGTGGTCTTCTTCCACGCCAACGCCATGGCTTAAGACTTCGATCAGCTCTTCCTCAGAGGTTGAGGCCAAATCCGCGACAACCCCCTGACCCCCCTTTTTCTTCTCCGTCGGAGGTTTCACGGGGGTCCTGTCGATGGGCATAAAAGAGGACTCCCTCCGCGGTGGCAGGGAGACTCTGAGCCCCGAGGTCGCCGCCACTGGTGTAGCCTCCACAGGCTGAGCCAGGGCCGCCGCGACTGTCTCGATAGAGGCCTTGGCCGGATGGATTAAGGCTTTCACCACCTTAGGTGCGCTCACCGCCTTCTCCTTGGGGGGAGGGTCACTGCCTCGCTCTCCTTCCGATGGGGCCTTCGAGCTCGACCGGGGCCTCTCCAGGAGCTTCGCCGGGTGCTCGACCTTCCTCTTACCCGAACCAGAGCGTTGGCTCGTGGTTGATGGTGCCGGGGAGGGTGTGCCCTGCCTGGCGCCCGTAGAGCTCGACCGTTCGGCGCTCCCGGTGCCAGCGGACTCACGGTGCTTGGCCTTGTGTTGGACTCCCGTCGCCGGGGCGTCCTCAAAGGTCTTAGAAGACCGCTCAGATTTCTTCTTCTTCTCGCCTGACGGGCTCTTCCCTTCCAGCCAGTTGGCGAGACGTTGATGGCGGTCCTTCATGGTCTGCTCCGACATATTGCCGCAAAACGCACAGTCCTTCTCCACGTGCGTCTTGTCCTCATGTAGGCAGTACAGACAAAAGGAGTGTTCGTCCTCCTTAAAGACATTCTGAAGCTGGCATCCAGGGCAGACCCTGAACAGCTTTCCGGGCGTCGAGTTTCCCTTCTCCTGGGCCATGTCCGAGATGGGCCTGAGAAACTTCTGGAGTCCTCCAAAAGCGTGGCTCGATGAAATCTTCACCCTTGAGGGGCGTAGACGAATCCGAAACGGGTCCCTGTTGATCGGATGAAGAAACGGTGGAGCTTGAGGCTCTTTTGACCGAAAAATCGAAGTTTTTGAGAAAAAAACGTGAAAAAATAGCACTAACGCTCGAGAGCAATAGCACGAGGATCCCAACACTTGAACGTGCGGTAAAAATCTGAAGATGGCTGCCAGAGGCGGGGCTTAGGTAGAGGGCAGTCATTGGCTGTGGTCAGTATGACGCAGAGATCAGTGATTGGTTACTACTACGAAAGACAGATCAGAAACGAAACTGATACTGGTTTTTTCTTTACCGAGGATTCCCAGCCTGACGACGGGGAATATTCATGAGCATGTGAATCCATGCCAGACCCCATGCTGGAGAATTCTGTCTAAATGTGGCACTTGGTAATATTTACAATCCTATCTAGATGCGACGCAGGCAACAATTTTAGCTAAATGTGGTACTTGCTATCATTCACAGTTCTTTCTGGGTGCAGTGCAGACTAATGTTCACAGTTCTGTCTAAGTGTGGCACTTGCTAACATTCATAATTTATTTAAGTGTGGCGCTTGCTAACATTCATAATTTATCTAAGTGTAACATATGCTAACATTCACAATTTATCCAAGTGTGGCAGTTGCTAACATTCACAATCCTATCCTGATGCAACACAGGCTCATGTTCATAATGCGATCTAAACGCGGCGCATGATAAAATTCACAGTTCTAAATGTGCCACTTACTATCATTCACAAATCTGTCTGCATCCGGCGCAGGCTAATGTTCATAATTCTATCTAGAAGGGACAAGCTAATAATCACAGTATTATCATAATTTAAATAAGTTTGTTATGTGGCAGGGCTTCCAGAATAGAGTGATTGCTCTACTCCTCACCCTGGCCATCCCTACCTTCTTTGTCGCTGCTGGTTGATGACTGGCTTCTGGCTTCCCCTGCTGACACCTACAGACACTATCTGGATCCGTCTCTGTTGGAGCCGCCCTTTGCCTTGGGCCCTTTGCCGCAGGGGTTGCTGGGCAGAGGGCTGCCCTCGGAGGGTCCGTTGAGGCCAGAGAACTAGCCAATCACGGGTGGAGGGAGGGATGGGAGGCAGCAGAGGGAGGGGAAGAGGAAGGCGGGGAGCCGGGGAAGCGAGGAAGCACGCAGGGCCTGGGGGCACATGAGCACACAGCCCAATATTGCAAAAAGGCCCACAGGGTCTGGGAATCAAATCAGCACCCCTGGAAACGCTGCGTGGTAATGGCATTATCCCACAGTGCAGGGGTATTCTAAAACATTGCAGAAATATAGGAAGCCAATCACAGGTGGAGGGAAGGCTGGGAGGCGGGCGGAGGGAGGGGAGGAGGAAGACAGGGAGCGGGGAAGCGAGGCAGCACGCGTGGCCTGGGGGCACATGAGCACACAGTGTAATATTTCAAAAAGGCCCATGGGGGTCTGGGAATCAAATCAGCTCACGTAGGAACGCTGTGTGGTCATGAGGGTATGAGTGAATCTAGCCAATGTGCACGTGGCATTTGCTGACTTCAGGGCCATACTTCCAGCCGGAAAAAGTTTTGGGCTAGAGCGTTGTAATGCTCATCATCCCTATCAGGAGGGATAGTAGGGTAGTTTTTTGTCTAGTGGTTGAGGTGGCAGCCTGTACCACCAGACTCTCCAGAGTTGGGTGTTTTGACAAATAATTGGGATCACTGCTTGACACCCTGTACTTAGAAGTCAGTTTGTTGTTTATTGTATTTATATAGCGCTTTAAGGCAAAGCGGTTTACAGTTTAACAACAGGTACAAAAGTGAGAGAAGCATAATTACAAACATGAAACAAGTCATTAGAAAAAAATAAGTAGAACAATTTACTAAGGGAGGGGGAGAGTGGGGGAAGGGGAGGGGACAGGGGTTAGGTGATGGGGGTTACAATGTCTGATTTGAGATCAGGAGGTAGGGGGAAGGGGGAGTGGTCTGGTGTCCTCAATGCCCCTAAGTGGTATCAGTGACCGGTTTGAGGTCATTGGGGAAGGGGACAGGAGGGAGGGGAAGGAGGGGGGCAAGGAAGGGGTGAGAGGTAGGAAAGGGGAGTCAGGGGGGAGTGAAGAAGAGGGATTTTAGGGAGGAGCGGAAGGATGGGTAGGTAGGGGTAGAGCGGATGGAGAGCGGTAGGGAATGCCAGTGTAGGGGGGCCAAGAGTTGGAAGGAGCGGAAGCGTGTGGCGCTGTGGAGCAGCCCAAGATGGCTGCTTAGCCCTCGAGCTCTGTGTGGGCCTGGCTGACATCTGCTTGCATCTGCGTTCGTCTACGTCTAGTACACACATTCTACAGCTGGGCTTCTGCCCCTCTGATGGGCTGCAGTCTGCAAAATTCCGGCTTGAATCGGACTCTGGAAGCCCGTGAACGGGCCCCCTCCTGCAGCGGCCTACAGCCTTGTTGAGGCTGCGGCGCTGGCCCGGCCCCTGTCGCCTCCTCACCGAGGTCCGGTGCACTGAGCAGCGGCGGGAGGTGAGGCGCAACTCCTGTGGACTCCGCCCATCCCTCTGGGAGCCTTGTTGGGCTGTGCATGGCCCGATCGGGGCACTGTGTCTGCGCCGCTGACCGCGGCGGCCCCCCCTGGGCAAGCCACGCTACGAACAGTTTCCTGCTGGGGCCGTCGCGGGTGCGCGCCCTGGCCCCCTTCCTTCATAAGGTGCGGATCCTCCACCGCTGACACACGGGGGGTGGCTGTGCGGCAGCTGAGCTGCGAGGCTGGTCCGGCGGGTCCCAAGGACGAGTGGGACCGCGCCGTTCAGGTGAGGTGCGGGGGAGGGTCCCACTCTGGATGGCCGTGGCGCCCCCCCCTTGTTTCTTCTGCTTTCCCCGCTGCTCATCGGGGGCCACGGGGCCCATACACTCTCTGGATCTGGCCCAGAGCCTGGCCTACGTGCTTTGGAGTGCGGGCAGCGGGAGGATCCCTTGGAAGGCAATTTTCACGCCCGCACTCCCTGCGGTCTGAAGCTCACACCTTCCCGCTGCATTATTGTGGCATGTACAACACATGGAGGACAAAGAATCCAACCAGTGGAAAATACACATACTGTTCCTACATATATAAATCAAGCTCCCGAATCGGCTATACTGTGGGGTCAGTGAACATTCTGCAGCATATCATAGCGACCTCCTTGCCTCCAGAGACACTCTCCGACCACTCCTCAAACCTACTGTCATTTGGCATAACATCAGCCATTACAATGGACAATATGGCAATTTAGGGAGAACTTCAGTATAACCCTAGTGGGCCCTGTGAACACTAAACGCCTGCCTCCATTTTACACCTGATATACAGTGTCTGGGCTCCGCGGGGATTGGCGTATCGGTCCCTAACCCCCTGCCTGCGCTGGGACATGCCCCCTACAACACAACTTCTGCAACTGATGGCCCCCAGGGGCCGGCGCCCTCCGTCTTCTGGACCCAGGGGCAGCCCCATGCTAGTACACCGGCTGTAGCCATCTTGACCCTATCTCTACTGCAACCTACCTCCCCTGCTGTCAGTGGGATACCAACATCTGCCCTCTGGCCCCACGGTCCATGGGCCACGCTACCTCCCTCAGTGTCTACACTTTTGGTCTGCGCCTCTCATGGAGCTGAATCTACAATGCCAAATAAGTCCAGGGGGACCTCCAAAGGGGGAGCCATGGATAGATTTGCCAGAGCTGTCCCGAGGGGAGAGGGGGGTCGTGACTCACCCACACAGGAGGAGCAGGAGGTTAAACGTCATACCACTGCCACGCCCCCTGATCTGACTACACTCATTGAATCGATGGCTAAAAATTTTGCTTCCTTTCACGAGAAATTAGATGACATCAACACCAATGTCGCCTCTTTAAATACGCAGATGGATCAGGTGGGGATCAGGATTACTGACGCTGAGAATCGGATATCTGCAAATGAGAACGAAATACATGTATTACAGAATACTGTTGCCTCCCTGTCACGCGACATGAAGAGTGTGCGAGCAAAGTGTAACGACCTTGAGTCGCACTCTCGCAGAAATAACCTATGAATTATAGGGGTCCCTGAGAGTGCTCTTAAGGGGCGCATGGAGGATGCCGTGGAGACATTACTCAAAGATCTGCTGGGAAACCCTGCTCTGTCACCATACTTCACCGTTGAGCGCGCTCACCGAGCTCTGTCACCAAGGCCCAAGCTGGGCGACATCCCCAGGCCCATTATAGCCAGGATTTTCAACTATCGGGACAGAGATCTCATCCTCCGCTTGTTACATGAGAAGGGAGACCTGCGCCTTGATTCACACACTATTAGGATCTTTCCAGACTTCTCGGTAGCGGTGCAGCAGGAGAGGCGCCAGTTCATCGGTGTCGGAGCTACTGATCATTGGCTCAGCGTTGGCTATCAAAAAACTTGACCCTAACTATGCCTCATTCAACATTGACAATAACGTCATTAAAGTGATGCCTGCAGTCAAAACCCTCGGGGTCTATCTTGACTCAGCGCTCACCTTCAAAAAGCAAACGAACTCGCTAGCATCCTCCACGGCATATACTTGCAAATTGATCCGAGCATGTAGACCTTTTCTAACTGAGACCAGCTGCATCACATTAGCCAATGCTCTCATCATATCCAAGTTGGACTACTGTAATGCCCTTTATGCAGGTTCCAACAAGTATATCCTTGACAAACTACAAACTCTCCAAAATAACGCTATCAGAGCAGCTTTAAATATTCCTAACAGAGCCCACATCTCCACCTTTAGGAAAAATATCCATTGGCTAAAAATCAAAGACAGGATCACCCTCAAAATACTCTCCCTCACATCCAAATGCCTCAACAACATTGCCCCCCCCTATCTGGCCAACAGAATCCACAAGAGAACCTCTAACCGCCCTACTAGAATGACCAACGCCTCCACCTTAATGATACCTAGATTCAAAAAGAGTACAGCAGGCGGCTCTAGTTTCCCTATCATAGCTGCGCAAACCTGGAACAAACTCCCCTTGGATCTCAGAATGGACCAACCCTACTCTAGCTTTAGACGTAAAGTCCTCACTTGGATCCGTGCCAATGACACTTAACTCGACCTCCCCACATAGACACTAGATGCCTGCAACCAGATTAATGACATCTGACCAACTTGACTGAACCGTAGTTCCGCACCTCTTTATTTTTCTTATTTCCTTTTTCCTCTCTTTCCCTTGCTCTCTCACTTTACCTACCGTTGACCCAACGTGAACTGTATAAACCATACTTCTCTTGATTTAACTGTGAACTGTATAATGTGTTTTCCTCCTGTAACCAAGTTCTTAAGCAATCTTGTACTGTTTGCGCCCAGCTACCCATTCGGGTTTGGTTTTTGCGCTATATCAAATAAACAAACAAACAAACAAACAAACAAGAAGCTGCTTAGAGAATGCAATGTTCCGTATGCTATCCTATTCCCAGCACGCCTCAAAATTACACACAATGGCAAACTGTACTTCCTCACTGTCCCGGAAGAAGCGGTGAAATTCATTGAGGCGCATCTACCACTTCCCAACCCAGTAGGGGACCTCGCCAACGACGGGTAATCAAGTGAGTCACTACCCAGAAGAAATCTACCTTTCTAGTAAATCCGAGTCGGAACGTGCCCATGGCAACAATGTACTGCAAATTCAGCGAACCAGGCTCCTTCAGCACCCGATCGGGCTGAGATCCGGCCCGGTTACGGTCGACACTGATCTTCTGGCCCCAAGGGGCGTCGAACTGGCCATGAACCCTAGACGCCTCTTCAGTCCTGTCTCGCCTGCAACGGCCAGCTAGTAATGGGAACCTGTCTTAGGATCCGTCCATCGCAGAACCTGCCTCTGACAGCCCTCGCTGTCATACATATTATGCCAAGAGCCGCCCACATGGCAACAGCACACCTTACTGCAATTGCAACATTCATGTTTTGTTGGTTGTCACAGTTTTTTGGCCCTTGTTGGGCACTGGAAGGGACGTATCCCTGTTGGGGTTCGCCCGCCGACCTCTACTTCTTGGGGAGAGCCGGTCTAATTGGTAACGCCTGCATTGCGGGGTGGGGGATCTATACTGCAAGTTGGGGGTGGGCAGTGAGGACGGGGGGTGGTACTTTTGGGGACTGGAGAAATGCTATTGTAAAAGGCAGGGGCGGATTGGCAGAACTAAACACACTGGAGCATCTGCATTCGAGATGGCCGGTCTCACATCTGAATTGCGGCAGCGGTGGTGGGATGTGCATTAGACCTCTGAGAGGCAAATAACTGTGATGTTTAGGAGCACTTGGGGATTGAGTAGCTGTGCCGGGGCTCCAGAGGCTGGGCACATCTTGGTAATCATGGGTGCAAGTATCACCTATGCAAGAAATGCACTCCAAGGGCTCTTTGTCTAAGTGTATATTACTTAGATCATTAAAATGCCGGTAGCGATAATGTCCTGGAATGTCCTGGGCCTAAGCAATTACACCAAGGGTCGCAGGATTATGGCATATGCCAGCAGGCACGGCTGCAAAATACTGCTCCTGCAGGAGACACATTCCACAGGCCCACTGGCTAGGAGTATAGCGCCAACCTGGGGGCCACACAGATATTTCACCTCATATTCCACACGTGCCAGAGGAGTGTTGACGTTGATCCATAAATCACTTAAATTTGTCCTACACAAGAGTTACATAGACCCTGAGGGGAGATATACTGTGTTGCACTTGCCCATTGCCAACAGGGACTATTTGTTGGTGAACACCTACGGCCCTAATGTTGATTCTCCCGAATTTATTGACCAGGTGGTATCCATACTGCTGGGGTATGTGGGAGTGCCGATCATCTGGGGTGGGGATATGAACTTCATTCTGGATGTCATGTTGGACAGGATTGGTACAGCCACCAGAAACCTGCCAGGCGCAGCGCGTAGACTTCTGACCCACTGCACGACACTTGATATTCACGATGCATGGAGGGCTTTACATCCGCATACGCAGGAATATACTTATTATTCATCAGTGCATGACAGTTCCTCCAGGATCGATCTGTTTCTATTATCCGGCCCTTTGTTGGGCAGGGTCGTGGAATCATGTATACTTGCACGCACACTGTCTGACCACTCACTGATTTTGATATCCCTAGAACTGAGAATACCGGCTCCCACCATCAACACATGGTGCTTCAAATCAGCCGCCAGGCAGGACATTGTCTTCAGAGTGGATATCCTCGCTGATATTCAGTCCTACTTTGAGCACAATTTGCCACAGGCCACCACCCTGGGGGTCCGTTGGGATGCCTTCAAAGCCTTCATTAGGGGGGCATCCATCTCTAGGGAGTCGGGAGTCCTCAAAACCATTAGAGCCACCCTGTCCCGCACTGAAACCAAACTATGAGACCTGGAGCGAGCCCATCCGGCCTCCGTCGACCCTGGTGTCCTCTCCCAGATCAGTGAGGAGCTCAAGACCTTCAATGAGCAGGCCAATAGGGAAGTACAGTACTTCAGCCGGCCACAGGCTGCACGGAAATACAGCGAGGGTGACCGACCCGGCAAAACGCTGGCCGCTTTGGCGAGGGCGGAGTGGGGCCAATCCCAAATTACCTATGTTAAGAACAGTCAGGGGACGATGCAGTGGTCCAATCAGCATATCCTTGAGGTCTTCACAGGCTTCTACTCTGAACTATACTCTCTGCCTCCCGAACACAGCGACTCTCAGATGCGGGAGCTCCTAGAACAGATCCCTACCACTATCGTCTCTCTAGCAACGAGAGACCAATTGGACTCCCGCGTTACATTAGAAGAAATTGTGGAGGCCATCTCTAGTCTCCCAAAAGGAAAGGTGCCGGGCCTGACGGGCTAACGGCCGATTCTATCAGGAGCATGTGGCTATACTGGCCCCTGAGTTGCTCGGGGTGTGGAATGAGTCACTCCGGTTGGGATCCCTGCCCCCGTCATTATGCAAGGCCGTTATTACGGTGGTCGGTCAAAATCTCGAAAAAAAAATCTCGACTAACAATAAGGTCGAAAAAAAAAAAAGACCGAAAAAAAAGTCGAATTTCTCTTTTTTTAATTATATATTTATTTTGGGGTCCGGGATTAAAAAAAAAAGGTAAAAAACAAATTTAAAAAGGGGGGTTGGGGGAGAACCCCCCCATTTCGAATAAAAAAACGTCATAAAAAAAAATTCTACTTTTTTTTTCGGACTTTTTTTTTCGAGATTATTTTTTTCGAGATTTTTTTTTCAGTCTTATGACCATAAACCTGTCTTTACGGTCCTGCTCAAGCCTGGCAAGCCTAGAGATGACTGTGGCTCATACCGGCCCCTTTCACTCATGAACTTGGATACAAAAATCTTTGCCAAGGTGATTGCTAACCGCTTCCTACCTGTTATGCCATTCATGGTGCACGACGACCAGTCAGGTTTTGTGCCCGGGAGATCCACGTCACATAATATATCAGGAGGCTTCTCAACGTTATGGCACTTATCAATCAAGATGTGAGCGCAGTCGCGGTCACCCTAGATGCCCAGAAGGCCTTCGATATGGTATCCTGGAAGTACATGTGGTTGGTCCTGGAGACCATGGGCATTGGGCCTAGGATGCTTGCATATATCAGACTGCTGTACACCTCCCCGGTTGCCAGGGTCCGTGTCAATTCTCAAACGTCCGCCTTGTTCCCTCTCTTCAGAGGCACCCGCCAGGGATGCCCGTTCTCCCAGATACTGTTCGCACTGGCCATTGAACCTATGGCGGACTTTGTCAGGGAGCGCCACTCACGCAAAGGGATACGACTACAGGGCACCCCCGAAATTATCTCACTCTACGCAGACGACGTGCTGCTGTTCGTCAGAGATCCAGACCTCCACCTTGACCCTATTTTGCGTGACATCACCCGTATTGGTACATAATCTGGCTTCACCATCAATTATACTAAATCCGAACTCTTCCCCCTCACGGGCTCTACGCTCCAACCTGTCACGGAGTACCCGCTCCAGTGGTCCCCTGACGGGATTAATTATCTGGGAATTCAGGTGTCTCTGACCAAAGAAGCCCTCTTAGCTAACAACTACCTGGCCACGGCTGAAATGGCGGAGACCAAGATAGCGTGTTGGCGCTCTCTCCCGCTGTCACTGGCAGGGAGATTGTCATTGGTTAAAATAGTATTGCTCCCCAAATTGCTGTACACATTCACAAATGTCCCCATATGGCCCGGCAAGAAGTACTTCGCAGACCTACACAAGCTGTGCATGCAGTTCCTGTGGCATTCTGGAGC
This sequence comes from Ambystoma mexicanum, assembly GCF_040938575.1. Taxonomy (NCBI): domain Eukaryota; kingdom Metazoa; phylum Chordata; class Amphibia; order Caudata; family Ambystomatidae; genus Ambystoma; species Ambystoma mexicanum. The sequence goes on along the minus strand of NC_090928.1, from coordinate 963,036,645 downwards.
AGTATGCAAAAAATGGACTGCCATGACCCTTCCTTACGAGAAAGGCGGGTTCACTGCTCCTGACCTGATGCGGTACTGGATCGCTACCCAGGCACAGTTTGCCACCTACTGGTACCCGGGGCCCCCCCCTCGCCCGCATGTCAAGCTAGAAACCCTTGCTGCCTCTGGCACCAATATAATGACCTTAATTTTACACCGACGTTACGAGCCAGACTCACCCATAGACCCAGTCGGAACCACCTTATTGGCCTGGAGGCGGATATTTGCTGAAGGCATTGAGGAACGCCCTTACTATAAGTGGCTCCCTGCCTGGCCGTTCCCCGGGCTGGGACCCACGAACGACATAGCCCTAGCACGACACTGGTGGAACTTGGGGTACCTAGCCCTAACTGACTTCTACCCGGATGGGCTATTTATAACACCACAGACTTGGAAGCCGGGCCACTCGGGGTCACTGATGGAACTGCTACAATACTACAGACTCCGCGATGCATTCCGCGACGCTAGGCCTGAGTTTCCCAAAGAACCTCCTGACTCCCCCGAGATTTTCTACATTGCCAACTCTGGTGGGGGCCGCGGGGTAGTATCATCACTGTATAAACACCTTCTCACAACTGCCACACCGCAGCTCTTTAGGGCGCGGGACGATTGGGCTTCCGAACTGGAGGTAGAAATCACGGACCAACTATGGGGGAAAATGTGCTCCCACACTCGGAGGGTCTACCTGAACTTTCGATACCGCACTATACAGTATAAACTACTGAATAGGCTATACTTCACCCTGCGCAGGCTCTCCAGGTTCGCTCGCTCCGACCGACGCCTCTGCCCTCGCTGTGGTGTGGAGGATGCGGGCCATCTCCACATGATTTGGGACTGCCCGCGGCTAGCCCCATTCTGGGATGAGATCCTGAAAACCTTGTCAGAAATCTGCGATACTGTTGTTGAGCCTGACCCGCTGGGTGTACTGTTTGGGGCATGGGGTGGTGAGGGGGCCAGGGAAGCGGCTAAACTCTTAAATGTGTGCTGTATAATTGCCAAAAAGTGTTTTACAGAACTGGAAGCGCTCCGTTCCTCCTACCTTCCGGAAATGGCTGAATTTATTGACTTGGTCTCGGAACTGTGAGGAGGAATACATCAGCACCCTCCCGGCCCGATCCCGACCTAAAAACATTTGGACTGCCTTTAACAGTTATCTTAATGGCCTTGACGCCCACTCCCCTGTAGACAACTCACTGTAAATGGTGTTGCCATGTGCTTTGACACCAGAAGTTCTGTAAAGCTGCATTCTTCATGTGTCTATTTCCTACTGCTCATTTGTGCCACTGTATGCTGTGGATTACTCAAATTGTTATTTCATAATTCCTCTGCTGTGCGTGTATGTCATTTGCCTCTGCCAACAAAAATAAAAGTTTTAAAAAAAGGAAGGAGCGGAAGCGTGAGGAGGCACATGGGGCAGTGGGTACAGTGAGAAGGTAGAGGTATGCTGAGCGGAGAGAGCGGAGGGGGAGCAGAATGAGAGGAGAGAAGAAAGGTGGGGGGGCAGGTCATGGCGAGATTTATAGGCAAGACAGAGGAATTGAAATTTCAGTTGTGAGAGGAAGGGAAGCCAGCCAAGTTGAGAGAGAGAGGAAGAAATAGAGTCTCGAGGGCTGAGAAGACAGAGTACGAATAGAGGAGTGATAGATGGATTTTAGGAGAGTTAGGTGAGAGACAGGGAGTCCAAAGAGGAGAAAGGAGCAGTAGAAGAGGCAGGAGAAAATAAGCAAGGAGATTAGGAGTTTGGAAGCATGGAATGTGAGAGAGCAGCGGATCTTGCGGATGTTGAAGAGGTGATACCGACAGGCTCGAGAGGTTAGAGAGATGTGGTTGGAGAAGGAGAGAGAGGAGTCGAGGTGGAGGCCGAGATTGCGGGCATGGGTAGATATGGGGAGGTTGGAAGGTGGAAAATGGATAAAAGTAAGGGGGAGAGGGGAAGAGGGTGTTAGGAGGGAAGAAAAGCACCTCAGATTTGTCAGTATTGAGGGAAAGAAAGTGGGATGAAATCCAGTTTTTTATGGCCGTGAGGCAGGAAGAAAGAGTGTGGTGGAGGACAGATGTGAAGGAAGAGAAGGAAAGAAAGAGTTGGGTGTCATCAGCATAGAAGTGGTGAGAGATGCCGGAAGAAGAGATGACTGGGGCGAGAAGGGAGGTATAGAGAGAGAAAAGAAACGGTCCAAGTACGGATCCCTGAGGGACGCCATAGTTCAGGGGGGGGCTGGAGGAGGTGCGGCCGCCCCAGGAGACAGTGAAGGATCGATTGGAGAGGTAAGAGGAGAGCCAGGAGAGGACAGAGCCTTTGAAGCTGAAGGAGGACAGAGTGCTAAGAAGTAAGGGGTGGTCTATGGTATCAAAAGCTGCAGAGAGGTCAAGGAGGATGAGAATTCAGGATTGCGTAGCGAGCAGTGAGGAGAGAGTTGAGGACATAGGTGTGGGCGGTTGACCGCCGGATTCAAGTTAGGTGCCTCCCAACTGGTAGTTATGTGCTTTTGTAAAGCTGCATGAAATGGAACAATTGGGTCTTGCAGAGGTCCCCTGTCCAGAATGTTGGTTAGGTCATCTTGTTCGAAAACTGGGCTTGGTCTAGTCCATCCCATGTACTTGACTACCCTAAACATCAGCTGCCTATAGAAAACTCTGCATGATCAGGTGGATCTGCTCCGCCAAATTCTACCTCTGGTGAGGTGTCCAAACAACTGGCTTCATGTAGGCACTCTTGAAGGTCTTTTATTCTGGATTCTTCAGAAATTAGGGTCTCAGGGACTGATGGTGTACCATAGTGGAGGCCAAAAGGTCTTGATTCATCGATGGTGGTTCTGCGTCCTCGTAAATTGAGGAAAGAGACTTGAAAAAGTCAGCCGTAGGTAAAGGAGTATATGTTTTTTCAATGATACCCGATGGTGTCATGATATTCGTTGACAAAGGTGCCGAAATGGTCGATACCGTCAATGTCGCCGGCTTCGATGCAGCATTGAGGAGCATGAAGCCTGATGTGTCAATTACTTTTGATGGGCGTTTAGCATCGATGACGCATCTTTCGGCACCAATGGCGTTGATGAAGAGTCTCTCAGCCCTGATGGCGTCAACGACTCAGACCTCGAAGGGACTTTTCCTCGACTCGCCCGAAGGCGCACAGGTTTTATGCTTATCAGGTTTTTCGACCTGAGCATGACTTTTGAAAGTACTCGAGGAGGTCAAGGCTGCATTCTCAAATACTTTTATCATTTTGGGTCTAAACTCTTCCCACTTAGCTGGGTAGCTGTTTTTGTTGGACATACGACCCGACCCGGAGAGGAATTGGAAGACGTCGCAGATGGCGACCAATGGCTGCGTTTCTTCGAGTGTCTTGATGATGCTGAATGGTGGGAACGATCAGGATCGTTAACTTTTTTTACACAATGAGAAAGAGTTCTCGACCCATCTGTCTTTTCGACAGAGTCAATGAGGATTTATGGGTCCTACCTGCTGAAAGTTTCCTGATGTGCTCTCTCAGGGCTTTCGACATCATGCACAGGCAGTCCTCACACTCAAACGAAGGATAAGCGGATCCCAGACACCACAAGCATATTCTATGGGGGTCCGTAAAGGACATCTTTGACCCACAGTCACAGCATTTTTTGAAACCCAACTTCGGAGTAGAAGACGTCGATGGCAAAGCCATTTTCGAAAGTTTCTCTCGAAGACTTCTTTCACAAAGGAACGAAGTGTACCGTATCCGAAGCGTTAGTGCAGAAAAACAGAACTGAAGCCAACAGACGCTGTACGTGCTATATATGCCTTCGGTGATGTCGGCATCGAGACAGAGGCCCACAGGGCGCTCTGCTGAAAAATACATTCCAGAGCAGGTAAGCTGTGTATTGGAAATATCATAAGATAAGCAATGCGTGGGAGGACACAATGCATTTGAAAGGAATACTTCTGATCACACGCAAGTGCTACTTTCCATTGTCCCCTTGTTAGAAACTTCAACAAACAACTTCTACTTGCTTCTGCTTCTACACAAGTTTAATATTAAGCTGGATACTGTCGCCGGCAGTGCATGCGCAAAAATCAGAATGCCAGATTTGACTCACCGGCTTCTGGGATCCTCTTTCTGTGTATTGTACAACTTCTACTGCTTCTGGCTCACTTGGGACCCACACCCTTCCTCGCTGAAGGTGTCTCCAGCCCGGCCACTTGATTAAGAAGCCCCTCTCGCTCCGGAGACCCACAGCTTGACAACTGCTCCTCACCTCGGTCTCGGACACGTTCCCTGCACGGCAGCCACTGCAATCAGGCACACATGGGGAAAGGCAGCCTTCCTGCACGCCTTCTGCTGCGCAGCCTCTGCACATCAGAGTTTGTGGGGAATAGGACCCTCTCGGAGCAAGCAGGCGAAATCTGCTGCATCTATGTTCTCCCACTTCTGCTGGGCTTGCCAATGCGGTGCCGCCTGCTTTCTACTACTGCTACCATAAGCACTCCAGTCACAGTTCCAGCTCCTTCTAATTTGCCAACCTCTGAGAGGGCCTTTTATGCCTCTCAGGTTCCTTCAGCAGCTGTGGGCTGTTAGGCTTAATTGCCCGACTACTGCCATAGCATATTTCGTCAGTCCTCTTCCTAATTTCAGTACGTGTGGGATTATGGGACTTGTAGTCCTTTAAAGCAAAATACAATTTTCTAACTTTGTTTGGCAAATAGCCATCAAAAGTGTGGGATTGGGGGGTTTCCCAGTCTTTCTGGCCCATTTCCACCCATGACTCCCATGTGATCCTCCTGCAGTACACCACCTCCAGGGTCAGGATCAGGAAGAGTCTGCCTTTCCCTGGCCACATGAGAAAGGTTCCATGCCAGGTTTCTGGGAGGAAACCTCACTGATTCATCACACCAGCCGAGAAACAATTTTCGCACTACAAATGTTTTCTTCTTTCTCCATTCCCACCAATACCCTAATGTGAAACCAACCTTTTTACCCTCCAAAATTAATTTTGAGCTGTGAGGAACCAGGAATGAGGCACGGACACAGAGGACTCATGGTGATTGTCATACACTTTTATTAAATAATAAAGGGGGTTGGAAAATGTCTCACTGTCCCTAATCTAGGAGGTATTTCCTTACCTCAACCAAAAACTAAGGGTCTCTCCTGTGTCAAGATGTCCAAAGCAAAAAGGTCTTGTGTCTGAAATCCTATACTAGCCGTCTCATTCTAAACGTAACTCTAAGGTGTTAAGGGTATTGTCTTGGCCATAGAAAGTGCATAAATGTTGAAGCTCAACAAAAAGGTATACATCCAATATAAGTTCCAAATGGATAATGTTCACAGTTCCATGGAATGACTCCCTTCCCCAGGTTTCTCTCCACCAAAATAAAAGTTCAAAAGAATAACCAAGTTCTTTGTAGCCCAAGAGGATAACCCACTCCTATTGGTGTTGTAATTCACTCCAGGGAAAATTACTACCCTCCGCAGGTCTTTTCCACACCCAATGCAATTCAAAATCCAAAGGGCATGGAATCTTTCTTGGGATTCTCTTTTCAAGACATCACAACTTTGATGCTGGTCCCGAAACACCTGGTGTACTCCCGTGCCAGGCTCTCTCATTATGTTCCTATACACAATTTGGGTGCTGGTCCCAGACTCGCAAAACACCTGGTATACTCTCCTGCCAGGTTCTCTCATTATGTTCATCCACTTTACAAAATCTGAGAGAATATATTTCCCACCCCACCCCCAGGTTCCTCTTATCACTGGTGTGTTTTATATCTGCCCACAATACTTGGATTTTGAAAATTAGTTTGTGATTTAAGCAATAGGAAATTTGCCTCCCGTTGCAATCAGGCAATTGCCTTCTCCAGCTCCTTCCTGGGGCCTGACCTTCCACTGTAGGCTCACCGCTTTAGGACAGTTTCTTTTCTTTTTTTTTCCTTGGCATATATATTCTCTCTCTCTCTCTCTCCCTCTCTCCCTCCCTCCCTCCCTGCCTCCCTCCCTCTCGTCCTCCCTCCCTCCCTCCAAACACTAGACTGCTCCTTCTGGTTCAGCCTAGTGATCTTCATTTTGGCAGTCTACTTTCCTGTTTTTGTCATTCTGTTTGCTACAGAATATATGAGGATACTGTCAGCAGACTTTGCGGGTTGTTGAAGGGGATTATCACAGTATGTCATTAAGGCACGAGGAATGGAGGGGATATCCCTAAAAGGAATGGGGATACCATGTCTCACCTGATGATGCCTGTCCTTCCCCCTAAGGGTCGCCTCCCCTCATGTGATCCTCCCTCACATAGCCATCCCCAGTGTCAGGATCAGATAGCGATTGCCGTACCCTGGCCGCATGACGAGAGGCTAGCTCTGGGAAAGGAGTGATGACATCAGCAGATTTATCACAGAGCCCTTTACTTTTTCATCTTACCTTGGAATTATCGCTGCAATCATTCACATTGAGACGAAAATGCACCATAGAAGATCAATAAACTTTTTTGGGACCGGGGCAGCCTCTTCTCAGTCAAATTTTGTACTTGATGGATTACACCAAACAAAATAAGCATTGGCAATGACAACAGTTTGGGCTTTTATGTAGGCATGGGAAAGGCACTTCGAGACACTGCCCTAGTGGTATTAACTGGCCATTGATGGTAGCAGGTGCAAGTCCAAGGGCATCTAATAGCAGTTCCTTGCAAATGCATAATATTTATACACAAGCAAAAGCTGTTGGCATTGAAAATGCTTCTGTTTTAACTCCTTAAGTGCCATGGACAAGTTATCTCTTCCTTGACATTACCATTGCAGTGCCAAGGACGAGATACCTTGTCCTTTTTTGCACTTAACTTTGTGCGATCGCTGCAAAGCAGCAATCGCACAACTCCCTTCCCCCCAGCCCCCAAAGCCCAAAGCTGGGCTGCATTACAGCTTTTCCCCACCAGGTAGGCCCGGCAATGTGCCAATCCATTCCCGAGGAGAAAAGCTGTAACCTTGCCCAGCCAGAACTCCAGGACAGTTAGAGGTGATGTCCCTGGACATGGGCATTCATTTCCCATGTGGGTCTACCATCCCCAAGCCCAGAAGCAGTTCCAGGGGGCTCGGGCAGGGTCCCCATCCCTTCCAGGTGGTACATTCTGTAACTTAGCCCAGCTAGAGCTCCAGGATGGTCGTGGGTTATGTCCCTGGCCTTGGGCACCCGTCTCCCATGTGGGTCGACCATCCCCAAGCCCAGCCTGGAGCTCTGGCTGTGCTGCGTTACAGCCTTTCTCTCCGGTGAAGAATGGGATCTCTGCCATATGGCACAAGTATGTCAGACATTGGGGACGTTTTATTGATGACATCTTCCTAATTTGGAACGACACAGCAGAAACTCCGACTTCCTTTTTAACATATTTGAACTTGATTGATGACAGAATTCAATTTACATCGGAAATTGGTAACCCTGGTTTACATTTTTGGGACGTTTACATTTCTCCTAAAGCGCCAGGCTTTGAAACAAACATCTATCATAAACCTACGGACAGAAACAATCTTTTACACAGACTGAGCGTCCACCCTCCAGCAACACTCAAAAGTCACCCATTCAGCCAACTAATAGTGAAATGTATTGTCAACACCACGAACAATTGGGAAATTGAATCTGGAAAAATGTTAATTAAATTTCAGACAAGAGGATACCATGATACAGAACTTAAAGAGGCAAGGACTAAAGTCAATCTGAAGGAGCGAGGAACCCTCCTAGCTACCAAAAAACTGAAATTAAACACTGAATCGCCACTGGTATTTGTCAGTAAATACAGCATACAGTCTACAAAGATCAAAAGATCCATATTGAAACATTGGCCGTTACTCAGTTGTAACAACAAATTACAGAACTAATCTGACACCAGATGAAGCGAATTTTCGCTTTTAAGAGAAGTCACAATTTGAAAGACTTATCGGTAAAAACAAACTGACACACGAAGTAAGAAACACAGCAAACACCCTGGAACTTACCCTTGTCTAGCATGCAACAACTGTAACAATGTTACAAAGGGAAATATTATCACCGACTCCAGAACGGGAGAGAAAATAAAACTGAAGGATCACGCGACGTGTGAAAGTCAAAATGTCATCTATACCATCAAGTGTCCATGTGGATTAACGTATGTCGGACAGACCAGCCGGAAATCTTGCATAAGGTGGAATGAACATATGTCAAACATAAGGACTAATAACCAGCATTCACCAGTCGCAAGACACTTTCGGGAATACAAACATCAACTTGCAACAAACCGCTTCTAAATATTAGAAGTAATCAGAACGAAAGACCTCCAGACAAATCTAGCTAAGAAACTCAAACAGAGGGTGGCTTTCTGGATTGACAGACTTTACACTGTCTCGCCAGCGGGCCTTAATGAAGAACTCGATTTGTACTGTTATCTGTGATGATCGCTATGTAACGGTCTCAATGAAGAACTTGAGTTGCATTGTTTTTTATGATGGACAATATATACAGTAAACATATAGCTTTAAGTATCCATTAAGATACGACAGATGGAGCGCACGAGGACCTCATACCACAGTTATGAGCAAAGTTTGACACCCATCATTCTCAATGATCAACATTGTCTGTAGAGTATGCAGTACGTAGAAGGAGAAAGAACGTATATTAGTGTTGCATTAGACGTTGGTTATCTATTACATGCATTAGGATCATTAACTCTTATCATGGTTGGTTATTAGAAACTGTTTATTCTCAGTCATGTTCCAACTTGGTTTTTGTAACCCAGTCGAGAGATTAGTTTTCCTCTTATCCTTTTGTTCTTGGGACTTTGTTGTATTTCTTTCACTTCTTATGCTCACCACTACTAATATTTCTGTATGCTATATTGATTTCGATTCAGGATTAACTTCAGTTAATACCTGTTTTCCATGATACAATCGTCAAGGGATGATACTTGAAACTGTTTGCATTTTTACATGCTAGTAAATGCTTCTAATGCAAGCCTACCCTAGGTTTGGCCGTCATGATATTTGTAAGGATGCAGTTTACTGTGGTGACTAGAAGATAACTACCATTATTTAATACTGATTCTCTAAGATGAAATTCCAGAGCCAACACAATAGATAATTCCTGCAAATGTACACGTAAGCGAATTCACCTACTACACGCCCTTATTAAATTTGGGTGACACGACACAAACAAGTACACATTTAACTGCTCTAATTAAGCAGAGATAAATTATGGTATGATCGCTCAAGAGCACAATCAGTGTATTAGCAGCATCATAGGATAGACAACCTATGCTGCAACGGCAACATCACAGGTATAGTCTTCCCATTAGTACGTCTCTACCCTGAGTGTATATACATACTACTATTCCCATCAGGCACAGCAGGAATTTCAACACGACATCATGCGGCTGCGTTATGATGTATGTCTACTTAATCCTATGGATGGTTGAGGCGTCTCGTTGTCATAGGCAACAAATGTTGCTGCAGATGCAGAGACGCCACCCAACCTCCTATTCATGCCAGGACAGCTGTTTTACAGTAAGCGTTTCAAGTTAGCATGTACATCAAAGCAATACCAGCATAAAATGTAGCACCACATTAGAGGCACTCACCTTTCCCTTCAACAGGACAAGGGAGCCTACTCCCTGTTTGCAGAAATCACGGCTGCTACAACACTCCTCAACGTACAAAGTCTAACGCCCATGTAAGGTAAGCAAACTGCAATATAAAGATCATAGCGCATTTCACTACAGAAATGTAAATGTCATCTGAAAATAGAGTTGCACCGTTAAACACGTTACAGCCACCAACACGTGCCTTTTTTTCTTTCGCATTTAAGGTTGAAGACGCCCTAATGTTGTATTAACATACCATGTCTGACACATAAACCTATTCCAAGCACAGATTACCGTTTATGTAAGGTAAGCACCACAGAGGTTACGCTTCAATATAATAAGCTACCAAACAATTAACGTAATCAGTACATGCAGTTCTGATAGTGAATATATTGTAGAATATGGTATTTCTTATTTTTAATAGAAATAGAGAGTGAAGGAGACCATCATTTATCCTGGTGGATTTACACCAGACCCAGTTTTTCGTATCTGAGCACTAGACAGAAGGTCTGGACAAAGATCAAGGAAGTAAATTCACTCCACGAAAGTAGATGCCAGATTCAATCAATAAAATGTACATGGCTTGTCATCAAGGAACCATTATTCTGTTTTGCTTACAGTACGTAGCACGCACATAAAGATGTTTGATTAATCAAGATTAAGAATGGTTAGATGAAAGTGGATTTCGAAAGATTCTTGTAGACAGGATTTCTAAACAACAGGTATGTTTTACTAAGAATGTTTTAATTTCTTTTGTTTACGATATTTGACAGTAGGATCAAAAGTAATCAAAAGTAATAGAGGTTTATTAACCTCTTATCTGTTAATATGTTTTAGAGCCCGCCCTGATAAAGGACATAGAGTCCGAAATGCATCGGATAAGGGTTTCTGCTGATGAACATTGAATTAAAGCAAACTTGATTACTTGAAAACTCTAATGAATATGAAGATAATTTTTAAACCATAACGGTTGATTGAGAAATATATACAAGCAAAACTTTTTGATGTTAAAGATTTAACCTCTGACTTAGTAGTTACTACACCACTAGGCGTCTCCAAGCTCAGTGAGAGTTTCACTCAGCAACCCCTTCACTCTACCACTGGGTTTGGGGACGGTTGACCCACATGGGAGACAGCCACCCAAGATAAGGCACAGAAATCAAGCCAGCGGATATAAACAAGTCCACTATAAACAACACAATCCCACCAGTATTAGGGGCGGTCCCTCAATCAACCCCTCAGATCACTACACGTAATGCATAAGCAAGTTTCTTTGAAAAATGTATTTATTTTTCTTTATTTAATTAGAAACATTAAAATGATTATTAAATAGATCACAGCTCATATAAGAGTAAGTATAAATATAGGACATACAGTTATCCAACATGAATAAAGTGCAAAATGTGAAGAAAAATGCTAATATCACGATAGAGCTGCTGGGAACTTGCTGCCCAATTACAAACTGGGTAATAATCACCATTGTCCAAAATAAGTCCAAGTCAATGTCGAAGGATAAAGTCCACTCGAGAGAAGGGAATCCCTCGGGTGGAAAAAATCCTAGTCAACCGAATATAGTCAGGATGGTTTCGAAATGAATTCGAAGATGGATTAAATCCTGATAGTGGCAGCAAAAAAAGTCGTTAGTTCCGAATCTAGCAGTTTAGACATTGCAATAAACAAGAAACTGAAAGGTCTTCACAAAAATGATATTCATAAACCCATACTCTAAAAAGTCTAACATGGGATGATATATATAAGGCCTGGGACATCACTCCTGACAAATCCCGGCGTGCTGGCTTGGCTGTTACAGATTTTCCCTCGGGAAGCGATGGGGACCCTGCCGGGTCTCCCTGGGACAGCTGCTGCACTTGGTGATGGTCGCCCGATATGGGAGACAGCCGCCCAAGGCCGGGGACATTACCCCTGACTATTCAGGAGCTCTGACTGGCCTATGTTGCAGCTTCTCCCTCAGGGAAAGATAGGGGACCCCGACGGGGCTCCCTGGGTCTGCCGCTGCACTTGGAGATGGACAACCCACATAGCAGACAGCCGCCCAAGGCCAGGGACTTTACCCCCACCGACTATCCTGGAGCTCTTGCTGGACTGCGTTGCAGCTTCTCCCTCTGGGAAAGGTAGGCAACCCTTCCGGGGCTCCCTGGACCCGCTGCTGGGGTGGGGGATGGTGGACCCACATGGGAGACGGGTTCCCAAGGCCAGGGACATCAACTCCAACCATTCTGGAGTGCTGGCTCGGCTGCGTTACAGAATTTACTGCCGGGAAGAGAGGGGGACCCTGCTGTAGTTCCCTGGGACTGCTGCTGCACTTGGGGATGGTCAACCCACATGGAAGACGGGGGCCCAAGGCCAGGAATATGACCCCCTACCACCCTGGAGCTCTGGCTGGATTGTGTTGCAGCTTCTCCCTCTGGGTACGGATAGGGAATGTCCAGGGTCTCCCTGGAACCACCGCTGGGCTTGGGGACGTTTAACCCACATGGGAGTCAGCCGCCCAAGGCCAGGGATATGACCCCTACCAGTCTGGAGCTCTGGCTCGGTTGCGTTACAGTGTTTGCCTCTGGGAAAGGTCGGGGCTCCTGCCGGGTCTCCCTGGAACCGCTACTGGGCTTGGGGACGTTCAACCCACATGGGAGACAGCTGCCCAAGGGCAGGGACATCACCCCCGACCATCCTGGAGAACTGGCTGGGCTGCATTATAGAATTTCCCCCAGGGGTGCGAAGGAGACCCTGTCGGGGCTCCCTCGAGCTGCAGCTGTGCTTGGGGACGGTTCAAACACACATTGTAAACAGATGTCCAAGTCCGGGGACATCACCTGGAACCGTCCTGGAGTTCTGGCTGGGCTCAGTTACAGCTTTTCACTTTGTGGAGATATTGGCACACTTCCGGGACTCCCTGGTGGGGAAAAGCTGTAACACAGGCCAGCAAGAACTCCAGGACGGTTGGAGATGTCCCCAGCCGTGGGCATCCGTTTCCCCTGTGGGTGTACTGTCTCCAAGCAGAGGCAGTGCCAGGGAGCCCATGGCAGGGTCCCCATCCCTTCCCAGGGGGAAATTCTGTGACGCAGCCCAGCTAGCGCACCTGGATGAGTGGGGGTTATGTCCCTGGCATTGGGCGGCTGTCTCCCCTGTGGTTTGACCGTCCGCAAGCCCAGCAGTGGTTCCAGGGAGCCCTGACAGGGTCCCCAACCTTTCCCGGAGGTAGAAGCTGTAACGCAGGCCAGCCAGAGCTCCAGGCTGGGTTTTGGGATGGTCGCCCCATATGAGTGACAGCCACCCAAGGCCAGGGACATCACCCCTGACCATCCTGGAGGTCGGGCTAGGCAGCATTACAGGCTCCCTGGGACTGGCGTTGGACTTGCGGACGGTCGCCAATTTTTCTTTTCCGCCCAAGTAGGAGCACCCACACATGTGAGGTACGGTTTTCATCCAGACACATGGGTAATGTGGGAACGTAATACATGTGTTGTTGGCGGCGTGTTTCAGTAGTTTCCAGGTGGGAAATGTCTGAAAATTGTGTTTATTTTCCTAAATTTGGGACTGTGCCGGGTAATAAATTCTAAAGTGAGTCGTCCAAGTCAGTCCTCTGTGGATTCCCACGGTCCTCTTCTTTTCAGAAATGCATGGGGTTCCCCGTTTTACTTGGTGGATGCAACACTCCAGGTCCAAATCTGTAGGTTGTCCACAAGAGCAAATTCCTGCAAAATCTGCTCTGCCGAAACACTCTGGGTTACCAGTGGTTTAGCCTTTTCCTTTTGCGCCCAGATAGGTGCACCCACATATGTGAGATACCGTTTTCATCGGGACACCTGTGGAAATGCGGGAAGTTAGTACATGTAGTGTTGGTGCCGTGTTTTGGTGGATTTGCGGTGGGAAATGTCTAAAAATGTTGGGGTTTTTCACCAAATTTCGGACTTTGCCGGGGCTTGTGGGTAATAAATTCAGAGGCGCAAGTCAGACGTTTGTTGATTCCCATGGGTGTCTTCTTTTCGGAAATGCATGGGGTTCCCCGTTTGCCTTGGTGACTTTGACAACCTAGGCCTAAATCTGTAGGTTGTCCCCAAGAGCAAAATCCCACAAAATATGCTCTGCCAAAAGACTTGGCGTTACCAGTGGTTTAGACTTTTCCTTTTGCACCCAGATAGGTGCACCCACACATGTGAGGTACCGTTTACGTCACGGGAAGGTAGGACATTTGTTGGTTTCGCTTGGTTTTCATACATTTGCTGCTGAACTATGTCACAAAACCATTTTATTTCCCAAATGTGACCTACATTTAGTTGCTGCTTTAGGCACTATACGCTTTTGCAACCTGCACAAGTCACCTACCCTTCAAAAGGTCTGCCTGTGCACTTTCAGAAAATGTATGCTTGCCATTCCTCACCATATTTGTTTTCCTTATTTACACATGCTAAGTATGTATGTTTAGGCCCTAAGCATAAAAATCCTGTGTACTATGCCTCTGTTTTTGGCTTGTGGTATTGCTTGTTTTCTAAAACATTACGAAAAATGTGCAATTTCCTAACTGGAAGAGTCGGGGGAATGTAGCGGGGCATTGCTTTTCTCAAAATGCACAGAAGCCACTGCCTTACAGGGCCAACCATGTCCACCACATACCTTTTTTTACCTGTCATTTTTCCACAAACTATGGGAATTTTCCCTACATAGTTGTTGCCTGACCTGCGCAAATCACCCCTTCCTAACCTTGGAATTTTGTCTACTTTTCAGAATTGTATGCATTTCTGTCTTCCCTTTCAGCTCTCCTACCCTCCTCTTCCTTTCTGTCCACACATGTCCTATTGGGAAAAAAGGGAAAGCCTGGAAAATGGCAAATTCAGCACAGCAACCATTTGTTCCTAGCTCTTACAAGGAAAACCCACTGGCTTCTTTGTACATCATTTTATTGGCATTTTCTGAAAAAACACAATGTTCTCCCTTTTTGGTTATTTTCTATCCCCCCCCACCCCATACAGCAAACTAGGATTCCTTGGTGGCGTTATGGCCAACTACATGTGGGAAGAAAACGGGCCAAATATGGCAGAGATATCTCATTTAACAAAAAAGTTACAAGGGATTGAATGGCAACATACCGAAATCACCAAAAAAGGCCTTGGCACTGGGGGCGGGGGGAACCCTTGGCAGTTAAGGGGTTAACAGGACTATAGTGAAGGACATGCATAGTGCTTATAAATCAAGCGGCTGAAGCCAGACTTTGTTACACATTTTTTATCACACCATAGCACTCATAAAGAAGACTGCTTTGAAAAAAACACTGGCAGGCACTTAGAGCGCATTCGCCAAGGCGCATTACATAGCAATCAGAATGGTACAATTAAATGAACAAATGAGAAGAAAACGGATCAAGAAGAGGAAAATTATAGGAGAAAATAGTCTTAAGACGAGTGACAAAAGTGTAGAGAAGGGGAAGCACTGATATTAAGAGAGAGGGCATTCCACAATTTAGGGGCCATGAGATAAAAGAACGAAAATATGAGGGGGCGTACATCGGTTTGGGGGAAGAAAGAAGATGAAGATGTTGAGAACCGAGATTTTGAGCAAGATCTCGGGAGAAACAATTGTGCACAGATAGGGAGGAGCAAGACCATGGTAATGAGGAAGTAAAACTGAAGACAAAGGTCAAAAGGACGAAGAGAGATGGAGAGAATGGAGTTAAAGGAAAGTTCCGGGACTTTTTTTTTATTGTCCCTACAGTTCGGCCATGTGTTTTTAAGCATAAATCGGTAGATCGTAGAAAACTTTCCTATGGACCTTACCCGACTTTTCGTCCATTAACGCACTCGAAATCAGCCGCCATTTTCTGATAATCCTATCATTTCCCCGCATTGACCTGGCTCACCTGCTTTTGCGGCAGTAAATCAAATCCCCCGCCCCTGAAACAGACTTTATCAAAACATTCATATTCCCCACCTCTCTCCGTGACATGACTGTGCTGCGTAGGCAAACGCGCCCAGGCGTCTTCTACGCGACTCCACACAGAACCCGGAAACCAACACAGATCAGCTCACAACACAGCGCGCCACAATTCGGAATATGAAACTGTACTTTTAAATCAAACCGCAAGATTGTAAATTTGGTAAAGTACATTTATTGGACATCAAATGTTTAGAGAATATTCAGCGATTTGCATTTTTCTTTGCTCTCGATCCAAAATAGTTTGTCTTGAGGCAAGCGATGTTCGTGTGCAGTACACAGGGTGTTGGTTTACGATAAAATAAGCTCTTCGGTCGCACTGATAATCGCATGGCTGTTCCAACAACGAGGCACTAGGCCACCACAACGGTCTGTATGTTGAATCTAGCCGTTAGTACCGCGTAAGGGCATACTTGTACTTGGCGATCGTCCCATAAAATGGTCAGGGTGGTAACGTTGTTCACGCGGAGAAGCAACTGGCGGTTGTAGAAGCCATCCGCCGGTGTCTGGTACTCGTGACACATACAATAATGAAGGATGTACCTGTTTTAAAAACATAAAAAATGAAATTAGTCTCACCATCAGATCTTTATTAAAATTATTCATTTTATATATGAGGTCAGGAAATTATTTCATAGCTAGGACAGTGCAACTGGGTATTATACGTCAAGGGGGGGCTGTAGGATACTGAGACAGTCCCCCAGTGCAGGGGTTGACAGGGAGGCAGTGCAGGTGGAGAGTGGAAGGGCCCAGGACCGAGGTCGCAGACAGTGAACCAGTTGTAGCAGGGGAGAGGGAGAGAGAAAGCAGAAGCAAAGAGGAAGGTTTTGAGGTGCTTCCGTAAAAGGAGATGGTTCTCCTCAAGATAGTGCGCGGTACAAAACAATATGCCACATAGAACGAACAAGTACAACTTAACCCGTCTTTAAAGCTACTGTATAGTAATTAAATTGCGGTATAAACTCATCTAAAGAGTTACTTACATTATATTTGCATTTTCCATTGTGTCTGTGCGTAGGGCAGCCCCGAAATACCACTCCTTCTATGCCGACGTTATTTCTTCTAATGAACGAACATTAAATGGCTTTCGTTTCTGAAATTATATTCATTATCGTTTCTTACGTTATTGCCCCACACCCCCAAAAAGAAGTCTTTCGGGATGGTCCCGGCCTGTCAAGGTCAAATAACAATAGAACCTTATACTGAGTCGTGGGCCATTCCGGCACCCGAGCAAAAAATCAAAGCAGCTGACCTTCACTTTGAACGAGCACACATTCCTAGTTAGCTACATTCAGTGTAAGGCCATCTCACAGGACTTGAAATTTACACTCCATCTTTGCATTTTGTCTGCGTGCATTTGCAGCCCCAGAGAACCATAAATACGGAGACATTCTATATTTTTTGAAAAATGATTTATATTACTGTTTGGTTTAATTTAATGCGCAAATGAACAAGGTTGGATAAAAACATTGCATGTACATTGAGCCATCACTTTTATTTACACAATACATAGTTACACATATTCAATGGGCCTGCAACATGAGGAGACTCCAGAGCAAAGTCACAGGTGACACCCGGGTGGTTTGCACAACTGCACGGTGAAGGGAGGGGCAACGGTGGAGAGACACATTGCATGTACACTGAGCAATCACTTTTATTTACACAATACATAGATACACATATTCAATGGGCCTGCGACATGAGGAGACTCGAGAGAACAGACAATCAAATTACAATCATTTAAACCGTGATGTGTATTTCTCAATGAGCTCTTCTTTAGGTGGACATGGAACAGAGGCAATGTTGGGTGGCAATGCAGTTGTCCACTGCACAGGTTCGTTCACAACTCCATGTATGTGCCTATCTAGGACATCAACAATAAGTCTCTCAATAAACTCATATTGCATATCCTGAAACACTGGTTTGATCACCCATTGTTTACTTCTTTTAGTGAAGGCCTTATTGTAGCGAAGCGTCCCTAAAGTTCCGGTCGTCCTACTTTGTTGACGGCCAACATTATGGTTATGTGCCAAGACCTCTAGAAGAGTCCGATTTATCATGCCCTCCATGCCAAAATGCAATCGTTTTGGCCTGTACTTTAGGCACATATTGTGGAACACCTCCAAATCTCCTGTGTGGCAGAATTCCGTGAGTCCCCTCAAATCTCTTGTTATAGTTTTATCAAATACAATCTTTTCAATGGCTTTGTGAGTGGGTGATGAAGGAATCAACCACTTCTTCTTCCGTGCCTCCTCTGTGGACAAATGGCCATGTTCACAATTGTGGAAATGTTGGTTTGTGTTCCAGCGGTGAACGTTGCTACAGTGTAGCATTACTGACCGCCATTTTTCCAGTAGAATTTCCAACGTCCCTCCACATGTTTTTGAGCTCCACCAAAGATGGTTGCTGATTGACTTGGACCACTGTGAAATACCTTGCATATCTTTTTTTTTACCTGCAGCCGACATTTTTTTATTGATTGTTTTTGCAAGATGCCAAACGTCAAATTGGTGATTTATATTTTTGTACTCTTCTCTCACTGTCTTGGCAATTGAAACGTGTCTGTCCGTGGCTATCAGGTCAATCACCATTCCCCGGGATTGTAGTTCTTGCAATGATGCTACAAAGCCAACTTTCTCCATGGCCACTGAGGATGTACTTTGTGACACCTGCACGACCACCGAACTCACAATTTTCTTACTTTCCATGTCCTGAAAGTGGTAGGTGCAGTACTTGGCTGAAAATCCTGGGCTGTCGCACTGTCCATCACCGGCTAGCCTGAACCGTTTGCCCGCGAATGTACTATCAATAGACATTTTTTCCATTCTCCAAGCTTCGCTAATGGCTGGAAATAGATAATCGGTTTGGTATTTGTAGAACTGAGTTTTCGCAATGAAATGGATTCCCACAAACTGAAAGAAAGACTAACTTTTTAAAACTTGAACCACTAAAAAGTGCAGCCGCTGCACAAAGTAGATTGCCTGCTGGCAGTTGCCCCAGCATGGGTTGTGCAGACCATGAGAAAGGATGATATTTTGTACAGGTGGCATGTATTTTAAGGTTAGTGCCTCGAATTGCACGAGTCACATTAATCAATGGCTCCCCACATACTTCCCCACCAACCGAATGCCCACATTTCATCTGAATAATAATATCAATCAAACAACTATCGAATACAATGAATTTGGCCTCTTTCCTTATACTGTCACTCTGCATCCCAGCTGGTTCGGCCTGTAACGTTGAGGACATGTCACTCACATGAAAGGTAGAATCTCTGATATCGTCTTCCGCTATGTTCAGTGATATTGATGGTGTTTCATTGTCGTCCACTTCATTCTCTTCCATTGCAACATCTGTTCCTTCTCCGGCGATGGGTGAATAAAACAATTTCTTCAACTTTCTCGCGGTCTTAGTTTTTGCGGGTGTGGATTCTGTGAATTGATCTCCGACTGCATCTGAACTACCAGGAGGACATTCACTATCAATGGCTGGATGTGGATAGCTCCGTTGTCAATCACTTCATATTCTTCCCATTGGCACGATGCATCTCCAGTCTCAAGTCCCTGCCAAAAGGTTTGACAAGCAACATCTCTCGTTCGCTTCACTGTCTGTGTAGATCTAGTTCGTACACCCACTCGCAACTAGAGGACAGATTGGAAAAGGGATGTTCAGTTTAAACACAACTTACAGTATTGAACTATTAACAGTGAAAAACAACATAATATAGTGACCAGGACACTAGCCTTCTTTTGCTTTCTTTTCTTTGAAACTTTCTTGCCTCGAACTTCAACATCAGGACGCTGTTGCTCCGACTCGTGTGTGCATGTCTCCACTTCCTCTTGCGCTGCAACGACTATATTTTCATGATAAGCACATCCATCACGCACTGACGCTCCATCGACTCCCTGAAACATAGAACTTTCATTAGTATGTATAATAATATCCAAAACACAAAATGTACTTGGGGACCAATACCCACGTACATCTCAATAGCAAAACACGAATGAACGCTTTGTGTAGAACATGTAAAACGACAATTATTCACGCATTGTTGATCTAGTTAGATGGAACTGTCAAGATCCATACCTCGGGCTCCTCATAGACTTCCATTGATGATATTATTGAAGATGATGCTTCAGTAACTCCCTGAAACACAGTAATTGCATTAGTATGGTTTTCTATTTTGGTAAAAAGAACATAAACTTTGTGCAGGCGTCAACGGCTCATCTAAATAGACCTGCACAAATGATCAGTTGTCTAAAATAAATAATGGATATGTAAATATGATTCGATTTGCTCGATCGTTGGAAGTGTCACCACCCAGAGATCTGCATCAACTACTAGGGGTGATGTTCTTGTAGAAGAAGCTCCGTCATCTCCCTGAAACATAGTACATGCGTTAATAAAGGAAGTATAGCGGATGTAATCACGTCATATGATTTCGCTTGATCGAACTGTCAGTATCCATACCTCGAAATGCATAAGAACATCAAGGGACGATGTAACTGCGGTGCACACTTCTGCAAGCTGTTGCGCCGACCCGTAACTGCATGCTCCCCCTTCTTCTTGGACTAATGCTCCATCGACTCCCTGAAACATAGGACTTTCATTAGTAATGAACACAATATTGAAAAAAGAAGACACATAGGAGGGCGACGACAGAAGGACATATCAATGGCTAAAAACGAAAGAAACATTGTGTGTAACAATCACGCTACAAGAATGCAAGATCTGATGATCTCCATCGATGGAACTGTCCGGAAACGTACCTCGAGCATCTGAGTGACATCAACGGTTGTCGTCAATGCGTTGGACTCCTCAGCATCTCCCTGAAAGACAGTACTTGCATTATTTTGGATAACAATAATTATAACTGAAAACAAAGACTAGAGGACGAGTACAAGGGTGCACCATTAGGTAAAATAATTACACAATAAATTAAAACTATTGATTTACATGCCTAAAACAAGTCAGTGGCAGAATAGCTAAGTAAGATTACCCGATAGGCGCTTGAAGTGGCTGATGACTGCAATAACGACACGGATGGAGAATCTTCCGCCTTCATATTGAGTGGATACATAAATGGGGAAATTATTGTTAGCTAATGCTACACACTACCGCAAGGCCGAGAGATAAATACGTAAACTTGACTCCCCAGTGGAGGGATGTGGACAAATAGAGTGGGAATAGCGGTTGAGAGCAATTTTCGCCTCGCTCGCGGTGTGTTCTTCTTTATTAGCAATGATGTGGAGTACATGTCTGAGCTAAAGTGCCTGCTGCAGATGCGGTATCGATCACCCCTCTTGTCCTCAAAGACTTCTAGGACTCTACTTTCAAGCTCAGACGGTGGATATCCGCAATATCGGACCCATTCTCTTATCTGATCTATTGTCTTAGGGAAAACATGCATTATAGTAACTTCAGATTTATTATGGGTCTTCGAAGGGCAACCGCCAATGGAACAGGCAGGCATTGTGGAAAGTTCTGAAAAGTAAAGATCAACAATTCTCTATGAATACCAATGTGTTAAAAAATTAAATGACACATAAAAGGTTCAATGCAAGGTTCGTTTTGGTTCTTGGAACTATACACGTTATTCACATGCGGATAATTATTTGAATAACTTTAAAAAAATAGAAAGATAATTTGACTAAACTCAGAACATTTGACTAGTTCCTTGCATGTACTGTCTTGAACGAAAAGAAATTGGACGCAAAATGATTATGGTACATGGCCTTACCTTGACTAACAAACAGTTAGATGCAGGGATCAGAGTAGTTTCTTGTCGTAGAACAGGGAGCAGTTCACAGGTTGCAAACTGACGAGTTTCCTCGAAGTGGTCACGGAAGTTCACAGAGACGAAGAGCAGATAACCAGCACCTTCACGGGTTGACTAGCAAAGCGCAAAGAAGTTCTCATTAGAAATATGAAGTGGGTTATAAAGAATTCGAAACAGGGGTGTGTTTGTGAATGAATGACGTGTATATGTCGTGGCATTATGCGGTTTGCAGAGGCCGTCCAGCGTGAAGGGGGATGCTTGGCAGGAGACACGGGGTCTGGAGGTAGACATGGGAACAACAACCCATGCTCTATAGACCACTTTGAAGTGTACATGGTCTTTGGCACCTCTTGGCCTTTATCGCTCCCTGACAGCTCCACTTGGCAGCACAAGTACCCCGGTGCGAACTGCCTTTGATAGGGGGGGGGGGGTGGATTGGGGCGGTGGTCGTGCAGACAAGACACAGGAAGACTCGTGAATGGAGACACACTTATGTGGATTGCAGGGGGCCGTCCAGCGTGAGGGGGGATGCTTGGCAGGAGACACGGGGTCTGGAGGTAGACATGGGAACAACAACCCATGCTCTATAGACCACTTTGAAGTGTACATGGTCTTTGGCACCTCTTGGCCTTTATCGCTCCCTGACAGCTCCACTTGGCAGCACAAGTACCCCGGTGCGAACTGCCTTTGATAGGGCGGGGGTGGGGGGGTGGATTGGGGCGGTGGTCGTGCAGACAAGACACAGGAAGACTCGTGAATGGAGACACACTTATGTGGATTGCAGGGGGCCGTCCAGCGTGAGGGGGGATGCTTGGCAGGAGACACGGGGTCTGGAGGTAGACATGGGAACAACAACCCATGCTCTATAGACCACTTTGAAGTGTACATGGTCTTTGGCACCTCTTGGCCTTTATCGCTCCCTGACAGCTCCACTTGGCAGCAAAAGTACCCCGGTGCGAACTGCCTTTGATAGGGCGGGGGGGTGTGGATTAGGGCGGTGGTCGTGCAGACAAGACTCGTTTGCCGCATGGCCTCACCAAGGAGAGGCCATCTAACTGCATGTAAGAGGCAGGCTGCAGGATCTAGTACATGGAAGGCAGGGGGGTGAGTTTATAAATACCTCACCCTCCCAGGAGAATATATGGGTGCAGTTCACCCTGGAGACCCTGGATGCCTAGGCAGTTAGTCAGCAGCAGGCTTGCCTGTGGTGGCAAGGCGGCACGGGCCAGAGGGGGTCATCTCTGTACCCGGTGCCCAAAAGGATGATTTATTATGATCAACCATATTGATTATTTACCTATAACCATGTTTTGTATCAATAAAATCCAACGGCCTTCCTTTTATTGCCAACGCTTGAACAAAGTGGTGTGGTAAGTATTTTTGGGGGAGGAGGCAAGGCCGGGAGGCTTGATGCCAACCCGCAAAATAACATATGTATGTCTGCTGCATATGGGTTCAACGGTTATGTGGATTGAAGGTGGGCGGCCAGCGTGAGGGAGGATGCTGGCCGGAGACATGTGGTGTGACAAGACAAGGCACAGGAAGACTATTCAATGGAGACACACTAGATTCATTTAAAAAATCAAAACAACCATTGTTAAAATATATGTTGGGTTTTATTTTAGATCTTAATTTCAATTGAACATAAATAATAAACATTACACATTGTGAAGTTCGGGTTGCAGCACATCCAGGGAAAATCCGCGGTATTGTCCACTGTCGCTGGGGAAATGTTGTCTAATGGCAAGTACCGCACAGGCAGGTATTACTCTCCGAACGCGGTGTCCGAGCCTCCCGTGAAGCCACCAAGTGAAGCAACGATAGGCCACCAGCCTGTACCACCTGTGAAAACGAAAGATGCAAACTGTATTAAAATGACAAAACTTTCTTATCACTGTCGATTCAGGTAAAAAATGTCATTCTGCTTTGAAAAAAATTCTATCTAGAAAATGCACAGTATGGAACCAATTTACATGCATTCGAATGATATGTAGATGTCATTTTATATGTGGGAGACGACCATGACATAGTAGTGGCATCACTGACATCAAAACCAGAGTATACTTACTCGTTACTCGGATTACGCGGGCGAACAGTGCCGCGAAGTTCGTGCATAAGCACCATCATCATCCTCAACACGGTCCGTGAGAGGCAGGCTTCCCTGAACTCTGGCAGCTCGGTGATGCATTGCGGACTTGGCTCGCCTTCCGAAATGTAGGCCAAGCACCCGGAATTTTCACGGCAACAGCAGTTCTCCTCCTCAGTTGGCATTAGCTCGCACCGATTGCACGTGCACCAGGTGGAGACGCCGTCCATGCGACATGGTCCAGGCTCTTCATCCGTTGACTGGTCCTCCCAACTGCCGTCCGAATCCCCATCGTTTTCGCGTGCTTGCCTTTCCAGTAGTTCTTGCTCGGTGTACTCGGGCTCGTACATATACGGCATTATTGTAGCCATTGTGTGGTAAAGAAAGTAAAATAATTTACAGAGATGGTACAGGTGTTCACAAGGCCTAGAAGCGGCGAAGGTAGCTGACCAGAGCACAGAAACGAGTCACAGAATACTCAAAGTAACACAGACAGAGGAATGGAATCGAAAATCTGCTGCTGTGTGTTGTGAAACGGTGTGTTTATACTTATTGAGGAAAGAGGCGTCCTGCCATTTCCATGGCGAAACTTCATTAGCTGAGGCGGAGCGATTGTTGACACGAAACGTGCTTTGGCGTTGGGAAATGGGCGGTACGCGTCTGCTGATGTCAGGCTCAGGGGCGGGGGATTTGATTTAGTGCCGCAAAAGCAGGTGAGCCAGGGCGATGGGGGGAAATGATAGGATTATCAGAAAATGGCGGCTGATTTCGAGTGCGTTAATGGACGAAAAGTCGGGTAAGGTCCATAGGAAAGTTTTCTACGATCTACCGAGTTATGCTTAAAAACACATGGCCGAACCGTAGGGACAATAAAAAATAAGTCCCGGAACTATCCTTTAAGTGATGAATGAGGGGACAGCTGGAAAAGAAGACAGACGGAAGTATTCAAAATAGAGCGAAGAGGAGTAATATTAGATGCCGGGAGGCCGACGAGCAGGGCAGAAAAGTAATCAAGTCGGAAGAAGATAAGACGACAAGATGAAAGGTCGTGCCGTGAAAAGAAAGAAGGGGCCAGATCCTTTACAAGTTGAAAAGGAAAAAACGAAAGGCCTTAGCAGTAGAAGATTTGGAATAGGAGAAGGTAAACCCAGAATTTAATATCACACAGGTTACGGGCAGTGGGGAGATAAGGGAGTGAGATGGATAAAAGAGTGGATGGGATGAAGGGTACACAAAGGTGGGTGGTACAGAATTTCAGTTTTGGAAGAGCTAAGGAAGAGGAAAGGAGAGGACATCCATGATGGGATAGCAGAAAGGTAGGAAGAAACCCAGGAGTTAAGAGAATCTGAGAAGGAAGAGAAGTAGAAAAAGATTGGTGAATCGTCAGCATAGAAGTGACAGGAAAATTGAAAAGAGTCAATTTGGAAAGCCAGAGTGATAGTGTAGATAGAGAATAGGAGAGGGAGGAGAACAGACCCTTGAGGAACGCCATAGAGTAACGAAAGAGCAGAGGAAATGCTACCAGACCAGGAGACAATATAGGTCAGCGGGGGGAGATAGGAATAGAACTGGTCAAGGACAGAACCAGAAAAACCGAGAGAGGAGAGTGCGGAAAGAAGAGTAGGGTGGTCCACTGTGTCAAAACCTGCTGAAAGATCAAGAGGCAGATAAAAGAGAGTTGGACACCTTGCGAAGAGCAGACTCAGTAGAGTGTGTAGATCGGAAGCTAGATTGAGTGGGGAGTAGTAGAAAGTTGGAGAAGGTGAGAGGAAATTTGGGAGTAGACAACTCATTCCAAGAGTTTCGAAAGGAAGGGCGGAAGGGAAATAGGATGGACAAAAGTTTCATAGAATAACCGGTCTAAGGAAGGTTTTTAGAAATTGGGATAATGGTAGCGTGTTTAAATGAGGAAGAAAAAGTAGATGTAAGCAGTGAGGCATTAATAAGCGCAGTGAGATAGGATGAGAGTAAATAATAGATCTGAGGGATGAGAGAAGCAGGAACAGGGTCAACAGGAGACAGTCAAGTGAGAGAGAAAGAAGAGCAGAAGTGTCAGAGTCAGTGAAGGGGGAAAAATAAGAGAAGAAGGGGGTTGAGGTAGACATAGACTTGTAGTCTGAGGGACCGGCAGTGGGAGACAAGGGGGTAACTTGAGAAAAAGCAGAACAGAGTGTGTAGACTTTAGATGTAAAGTAGTCCGTGAAATCAGATGCTGGGATGAGATAGAGGGGTCAGGTAATGAGTTGGAAAAGGTGCCGCAGGTGATGAGGGAGGTAGTGAGAGTAGAAAAGTAGAGGATTTTTTAGCAGCAAGTAGGGAAGAATTAATACAGAGAGTGGTAGAGAGATAATCAAGGACGTCCGAGGAGCAAGATTTCTTCCAGCGACCATCAGCATTTTAAAGGGTAGTGTGAAGTGTGCAAAGAGGAGGAGAAAGCTGAGGTTGGGAGGGCGTTCAGATGGAACAAAAGGATAGGAGGGTTAAAGATGATCCTGAGTAGAAGAGATACTACCACACAGTGTGGAGGCAGCAAGGTCAGGAGAGAAAGAGGAAAAAGGGTTGGTAGAGAGAAAGGAAGAGAGAATAGTCAAGGAGAAAGAAAGTGGTGAAAATTGGTGAAGATCACAATGAGTGAATGACGACTGAGAAGGAGGAGGGGGTGAATGGGAGGTAAGGTAGGAAGAGCAGGAAAGAAGAAGATGCTCAGATAGATAGTGTATAAGGAACAACCTCAGAAGTAGGTCAAGTGAGGAAGCCTAAGAGTGGTATGGAGGGCACAGAGAAGAGATAAAGAATATGATTGTAGTAATGGGAGGCGTGAATGGAGGACAGATGGAGATTAAAGGCGCCTAGAAGGTAAAACATAGGGAAATTAGGGATAAGAAAAGAAAGCAATGAGTCAAGGTCATTATAAAAAGGTAGAGAGAGGACCAGGGGTAGAATAGATAGTGGGAAAAGCCAAAGAGTGAGGTCAGGAGAAAGGGGAGAAATGGTATTCAAAAGAAGAGAAAACAAGCAAATTGTGGGATGGAGGAGAGGGAGACCACGAGGAGTGGTTACCAGTACACCGACCCCCGGGCGTGGGGACGGGCGTGTGGGAAAATGCAGTGTAGGATGAAAAGAGGGAAGCAAGGGAGGCAGAGTTCGTAGGGGAGAGCCGGGGATGCGTAAGTTGTTACGACGCTCCCTATTTTCCAAGTCATCCAACTTCAAGAGGGTTTCTTCTTCTCTCACCTCCAAGTTCGTCAGGCGTGCCTCATATTTCATATCCAGGCGGTCCACCTGCAAATGATTATTCTCCATCACCTCCATTTTATATTCCAACTTGCCCATGTGACCCTTCAGGTCGCAGATTGAGGACTGAATGTCAGTCCGCATCGCCTTGATCTCTTGGAATATATCCTTTAGGTCGTCTATGGTTAAGGCCGGCGCTGGTGTACTTCCTCATGCAGCCATCTTGTTCTGATTTAGGTGAATTCTCTACTGGTTGCCAACTCAGCCTGTCCCGAAGCGCGGAAGTGACAAGACCCCCGTCAGTTCATCACCTCTATGCCCAGGTGGCCCCTGGGTCTCCTCCAGCGTAGCCGTGGGGGATAGTCCACAAGGCTCATGGCTCCAAAAGACCACTGTGGAGCCCAACGTGGCCACCCCTCAAGTCCAATGCAGGCATGTGTCTCCTTGGAGCTCCTCGCCCCCTTCAGGTACAAGCTTCACTGTACAATCTAGGCCGCACTATCCTGGGCGTCACTGGGGAGGTCCGTGTCCCGCTGTTCCTTTCCCCTCCTGCAGACTAGCTCCTGTGGCCAGGTTTGCACCCCGCCCCCCTCAACTCCATTCCTCCTCCCCGCACTCCGACGTGGCAATGTCACCGCAGGCCCCCACTCCGCAGTCCGGCTGGGCCAAGGCCTCTCTGGGCCCCTCTCTCACTTCTGGCAATGGCGTCTCCTCCCAGCCCGACGGGGCCGGTGTGAGTCGAGGTGTGGGGCTAAAATCTGACCCCTCCCAATTTCACCAGGACTATTTCTTTTAAAAAGGTTTCACCACCATGGGCTTGGGTCGTTGTATTCATAACCCCTCAGTCTCTGGTCCATGCCCAGGCCTCCTCCTGTGTGCTCCTCAGGCCTCGCGGGGCCCTAAACAGTTTACAACTGGGGTGGATTGGGGGGGGGGTGGGGGCGAGGGGGGTCGCCAGCTCCCTTTCACGTCGCACGGAGCTGTGGGGTGTCCCGGCTCCGCACGCAGGTGAAGTCTTTCCAGCGCCTCCTCGACCCTCCCTCCCTCTCACCTGGTGACTCTCCGGTTCAGCT
Source organism: Ambystoma mexicanum (assembly GCF_040938575.1). NCBI lineage: Eukaryota > Metazoa > Chordata > Amphibia > Caudata > Ambystomatidae > Ambystoma > Ambystoma mexicanum. The sequence goes on along the minus strand of NC_090928.1, from coordinate 963,008,925 downwards.
GCTCCTTGGGTCGCCCCCTTCCTCACCACGGGGGGGTGACGAGGGCCGCAACAAGGGGTCTGGTCCTGGGCAACACCTCTGATGCGCTCCCCAGCCTCGATGATCCTGCTCCGACACCACATCGGGAGCACAGCAAGGCAGCATGGGGCATGTTGAGGAACAAGCCCACACCGACGAACCATCGGGGGGGTTCCGGAGTCTTTCAAGGCACATCTGCTGGACTGGGACTCCTGCCTCTCGTCGGTTCTGTGGAGGCTGCATCGGCGTTCCGCTTCTCGGGTCCCACTCGGGATGGCAAATTTGCGCCAGTGCCCCCTTCCTGGAGTTTGGGGGGCCCCAAGGGTGTTCTGATGTGGCACAATCTGTATTGAGGAGGGGGGGGGGCACAGCAAGCTCACATGTGACGGCGTATGGCAGAGTTATTGCTTCACGCGGCCATCATGGTCTGCGTCACGTGGTGGTTTCTCCAGATTTGCTTCTTCTAGTAATAACTTTTGAACCACTGAACACATTTTATTCAACATTACCAGTTTGCAGGGGTCAGTGGCAGATTTCTTCCAAATGCATCCACGAGTCAAACGTTATTAGCAATAGAATTCCGAATGCAAACTGGTTTCTTCTTGCATGTAATGTGTGTGTGTGTGTATATATATTAATGTGACAACTATTATTTATCATGTAAATGTCTTTTTGTGGGTTTTATGTGATCTTTCCTTAAAACTTATTTGTTTTTGTGTATGGACACAAATGGATCTGACACGGATAATACCTGTAATTCACTTTTCCTTCTAGTGGACATGATTGAAATTAAGAATGCTACCATGTCAGAAAGGTTTTTAATAGAAACCGTATGCACAGTGTGGGAAACCCAGGGATATTCTCCCATGTAGACCCTGAGAAGCCTCTATTCAGGTGGCATGGGGAGAGCCGTTGCTTTCAGATCCCAACCCTGGGGGTGGACGAGCGAGGGAGGATCACCTGGGTAGGGGATTCCGGGCTTGTGATCAGGGAAATACCCCAGGTGGGAAGCGGTATCCCAACAGGCTAATATACAAGGAGGAAGAAGTCCCTTAAACCTTTATGGGATATGCAGACCCCATTGTCCCTGATCCAAGAGAGAGGCAGGAATACCACGTCAGAACAAAAGCAGGCAGGGAGGTGGGTCAGAGGAAACAACAATATGACTTTAAACCCAACACCTATTTATGTCCCCATCTTTCAGACCCAAGAGTAGGCCTGCAAGATCAGAACCTTTGTTGCAGGGGACCAGGGGTTGGAAACAACAAAAATTGAATCACTGTGTGGTATAAAACCAGGGCCAGGGGACTCCCCTCTTTCCTCTGTCAGTCATCATATAATTATTCCACCCATAAAGATCATTTTCCATCTCACCCCATCTCCCCCTCCCCATTTCCAACAACTACTGAGATGAGGAGGCAGCAACTAAGATCAGTAAAACATTACCTATAGGAATAAGATTACCTATAGGAATAACATGGGAAACATCAGGGAAACCTACTTTAGAGAAAACCACTGTCCCACTAATAAAGCCAGGCATTTGTAAGTAGTTATTCACACCTGACTCCACTTGAATGTGTTCAGCTACAAAAGGTGCGAGTTCTCACAGTTCAATGATCGAGCTGGGATGAAGTCCGGACCAGTGGACCCAAGAAGCAGAGAGAAGCAGGAGCCACAGGCAGGATGAAGGCGGCGCGCGAAGACGCTGGCCCTGTGTGAGTGGGCTGCAGCGTGTTGAGGGAGCCGTGCCTCCAGGTAGCCAGAGACGCGCTGCCTGCATTCCACAGGCTAGGTCCAGCAAAGTGCTTGATCCGATCCCAAGGATGACTGAGGGGCAGGTGGTGAGACCCTGACCTCAACCCCGCATTGCCTGGAGGAACCACCTCTCAACACGACGCTGCCTCATGAAGAGTGTAAGAGAAACTCAGAAGCATGCATGTAAATGAGAGCAGAGCGGGAGAAAAGCATTAACAGGGAAAGCAGCAGAGAATTGGAAAGAAAGAAAAGTGTGAAAGTTAAAAGTGAAAGTAAAGCAGATCGGGGCGAAAGGCAAGTAAAAGCCTGATCGCAGCTGAAAGCGTGAGAAAGTGGAAAGAAGCAGCGAGTGGCCCATAGCAAGAGAAGGACAGAAGAAAGGCAAGTGTGCACAGAAAGGAAAGCAGAGGAAAAGTGGTTCAGAAAGCATTTGAAGGCAACAAAAAGGGTAACAGAAGAACATGAGACCAAAGAGAGGGGCAAGAGGGTGAGAGTGGTTGCGCTTAGGAAAAGCAAAAAGCCTGGCGTTTTCGAAAGCCTCTGTCTGATTCTACCGCATGAGAGGATGGTTTATGATTTCAAGACAAAACTGTAAAAAATCATGTGTTGTGTTTGGGAGCTTAAAGAGGCCTAGAGCTTGGGAAAAGAGACCCTCAGAGGCCTGTTTAAGAAATCAAAGTACATCCCGATAAAAAAACGATTTTCTGTTTCAAAGTTGAAAGGGGCCTGAGCTTGGGGAAGGGAAACCTAAGAGGCAAAACCAAGTTAGAGACTTGTTTGTTTTTGTCATGATCACTGCTTCCAAAGAGTCAGGAACAGCCCAACGTCCTTGGAAGCAGGCCCCTAACCGTTATCTTAGGCACCAGCCGGTCCCCACTGGGACCTTTTGGACCTTGTCCTGGCGCCGGTGGCACCAGGCTCATCAAAGCCATCGGTCCCGGCACTGGAAGCGCCGGGCTCATAATATGTATGAAGATGCTTGGGTCGACTTACCTGCAGCAGACCATTCTGCTTACTTACCAGCCACATAGGAATCCTCTGTGAACAGGAACTACTTTCTTACCTGGGTGGGGCAAGCTCCACTCCCTGGATACAACACGGGAACTCTTCTGGAACTGGAACTCTTTTCTTACCTAGGCGGGGCCATGGAGGAAGACGCCTCATCACTCCAAGGCTATTTAAACCACACCCGATTGAACAAACGTGCTTCACGTTATTCTGCATCTGCAGCAGAACGCTTACCGAGTCTGTTCCAGCCTTTCTTCCTTCCGATCCTGAACCTGCAAGAACAATACTTACCATTCCTGTATCCAGTATTCAGCAGCACCTGCAAAGACAAGAAACAACAGGTTAGCACGGCTGTGATGCTGGAAATGCATCTGAGGGACAGGGCCTCTGAATCCTTGTCCTTTTTCTGTTTTTGCCGTGTGTTCTGTTATGTTTTCTGCCCCGGAGTCCATGTGGGACTCCTGGAAGTGCAGCTCTCTCTTTTGGTTTGGTGAACAGACCCATGGGATACCCTTATGGCACCCATGGGTAGGGGTGCAACCCTGTGCCCCTAGTGTATGTTTTTGGGCACCTGTGGGTGGCCCCAGAGCAGGGTATGGGCTGGTGGCAGCTCCGTGCTGGAATTGACAGGTGCTCTGGGTGTCCTCCATTTTGGGATACCCAGGCCCTGCCATTGGGATCTGTTGATTCCTGATAGGAAACAAGATGGCCCCTGTGGCCTCTTGCTTTCTATTGCCTGTTATCTTGTTTTCCCAAAGTCCTGGGAAGCCCTGTCTCTGTCCCTTCCCCCTGACTGGCTGTTGGGTGGAAGTTCCATGTATGGTATTGTTGTGAAGGCCCAGCTAGACTGGCTGGAGCCTTCCCAGTGTCTGTATGTTGTGGGTACCTCCTGTGGGTGGGACCTGGGTGAATGGAGTGTGTGACCAATATACACTTCTTGTTGTGGTTGTCTGGTTTCTGGCATGAGAGACAAAGACTGAGACAGCCCTGCCCGAAACTGGCCTGAATGCAGTGTGTAGTGTTGAATGGCTGGGTACTTGTCCCAATCCACATTTCTTGTTGTGAGTGTCTGGAAGGGAGGAGTGTGGCCTGAATGCACTGTGTGCCTGATTGGCTGACTGACTGCATGAATGCCCTGCAGTATGATTGGCTGCTGAGTGTGTGCCAGCAGCGTGGATGAGAGAGAGGATAGTATATCTGGGGACCTCTCACCACTGGAAAAGTGTTCAGAAGGGACCTTTGGTTGAGAAGCAGCGACCTGAAGCAGCCAGGGAGCTGAGTCTCCACTCTACGAGTAACTGGAACTGCTGATCCTCGACGTCCAGCTGGAAGAAGAAGATTTGCTGTGGCATTTGCTTCGACCGATCCGAAGGCTGACGAATTCGTCGAGGGCTGACCCGAGAGAGGACCTGTTAAGGTGCCCTCTTCCCGTGCTCCGAGGGACCATCAAGCACCGCTCCATCTTCGCCGAAGCGCCCTGGAAGACAGACCCTCGAAAGGCTGTCGACCCGAGACGGGACCGCCGAGGAGATCGAAGTGAAGCACCCGTACATCGACGCCGTCGAAGTCCATTGCCGTCGACCAGGGTTCGCAGGTTTGTGGAACCGCTGGAGGCCCGTCGAAGTTGTGTTGCCCAGCCATGGGAACCACTTGACGCCGTGCCGCCGACGACCGGAGCCGTCCGCTCCTTTGCCTAAGAACATTCAATCGAAGGACTCTCTCGACCGCTTCGTCGACCTCTTATCCTGCCGGAGAAAGTCGAGGACGACCAACGCGCCGAGGAGAAACCTGCCGGTGGGTTTCCCGCCACCCGACGACCTCAAAGACTCGGACGACTCGACGCCCTTGCTGGGCTCCCGTCTCTACAATCTTTGCGGTCCAGAACTATTGTCATCGAGGTGCCCCGCACACCTCCGCCTTGCAGGACGCCGACGCCCCGACGCCGACGAGCACCGCTCGGACGAAGCTGCCACCTCTTCGACATCGTTCTACCTCGTTTGTCGACGGACGTTCGACGCCCGGTGCCTCCCGCTTGAAAGGGAAGGCATTCAAGAAGGGCCGTCGATTCCCCGTCGCCGAACAGCGAGTCCCTGGACGTTTGTCGACGCCTCTTCGAGGAGCTCGACTCCACCAGGTACATTGGGGGGGTAAAAACATTATAGGAGAAAATAAGACTTGCAGAGCAATATATGGACTGGGCTTGTGCTATATCTTTCTTTACAGGTTGCCCAGGTGGGGGGATCTCCACACAGAACTGTGCCCAGTGGTAGGGGCCAGTATTCTGCCTATTGCTCAACCATCTTGTTTTCTCTCCTCTCTCTATTGCTGGTTTCACTCTATTGGTATGTGTGACATTGTACAGTATGGTTCATGCACTTCAATGAGATCTAGGGTGGTACCACTTTAGGATTGTAAATATTTGTCATTGTAGATTTTGCCGGAGTACAAAGTGAGTTATCATGATGAATGTACATAACCTTAACTTTTGATTATATAAAGACTGTGTTTCTAACCAATACAGAGTGTGGATATTCCTTTGTGGGGGGCTTGGGAATACACTGTACTTAAGAACCAGCCTGCATCACCTCCTGAGAAGCTAGGCCTTGATTGCTCGACCATTGCTACCGAATAGAGAATCTTGGCTGGGGTCTCCTGTGCCTCTCCTCCACCATACAGGGAGTGGGAGTACAGACACCCCCCACCGGTCGTTGAGACCCGTTCTCTCGCACTGGTGTCAAGCGGTGGGATGCTTATGGTTTTAAGAATCAGTGTATAACCGTGCCACTTACAAAGGATATTTGCCCTTTATTGAATTAAGGTTTAGTTGTGTACAAGGTAACTGCATTACAAACAATGGAGTCTATTGCGAATGGCAAATTAACTCGGATGAGCTTGGAGGCTCTCCAGAGTGCTTGTGAAGCTAGGGAGTTATACTTTGTGGATAAGTCTAGGGCTGAGCTGATAGCTGCCCTGGTGGACTACCAGACTGATAGTGAAACTCTTGATGAGGGGGGGAATGCAACCAATGAGGACTCTGCCCCTGGGGTTTCAGCTGAATCTGTTTCTGGGAATGCCGCCATTCCTGCTGCCTCTGTTCCAAACTCCAGCAATTCCTTAGAACTTGAGTTATTAAGGATGAAATTGGCCTTTGAATACCGCAAGTTGGAAATAGATGCTGAGCTTAAGAAAGAGGAATTGGCTCAACAAGTGGAGCTCAAGAATAGGGATCTTGAACTCAAAAATAAGGACCTTGAACTCAAGAGCCAGGACACTGAATGTCAGAGGATCCAGCTAGAGAAAGCTAGAGTGGAGACTTCAGCTAGATCCAGTGAGAGTGTCAGGTCCCCAGCCACCAAGTTTATGAAAGATTTGGTTGGTGTATTTGTGGAGGGTTCGGATATCCTCCAATGGATTGAAGCGTTTGAAATGGCTTGTGAGATTCATGATGTGGATAAAAGAGATTGGGCGAAGTGTTTGTTAAGCAGAGTGCCTCAAACCGGGTATGACTGTATTCTGAAGCTGAGTGTGGAAGAAAGGGGTCAGTACGAGTGTATGAAGTCTGCTTTGATTGCCAAGTTCGGCAAGACACCTACCCAATACCTTAGAAGGTTCAGGGATTTTAAGAAAAAGGAGAATATGTCTTGGGTTGACTGGGTGAGTGCTGCGCACATGAACATGATGGGGTGGATCGATGGATACAAGGTTAAGACTTTTGTTGAATTGTCCCACCTCTTGTTTTTTGAGCATTTCTCTGAAGCCTGTTCACCAGAGCTGCGTCAGTATGTGGCTGACCAGAACATTTTGGACCCCTTTAAGCTGGCTAGGTTGGCTGACAAGTGGGTCTCCCACCGGGTGTCCCCTAAGGACTCCAGTGGGAAGGACAAGGATAAAGAGAAGGGGGCCTCTCAGAAAGCTGAGGAGTCCCCCAAGCAGTCACAGTCGGGTAAACCAAAACCTTCCTCTCCTAAGACCCAAAAATCCAGTGGGGATAAGTCATCTGGGGGTGGGAATAAGAGTAGTGGTCCACCTGCTGCAAAGCAGGCTCCCAGTGGTTCCAGTACCGTACCCCGCACTCCTGGCGCTTGTTGGGACTGTGGGGCTCTGGATCACAAAAGGGGTGACCCCAAGTGTAAAGGTAAGGCACTTGGAGTACAGGCTGTCAGCCTGGCCTACCCTTACCCCGTGTCTGAGGTGGAGGCCACTGTCCTCCCCTCCTCTGCCGGAATCACATTTGGTGCTCCGGTGGAGATTTCCTTAGTGTCCCTTGGGGCCTGGGACCAGTACGCGGAAGTACTGGCGACTATCCCACAGAACACCCGTAGATTTTTGAGAAGTGTCCTCTTGAATGGCCAGCCTTCTACTGGTTTGAGAGACACTGGGGCGAGCATGACAGTGGTGGACAGGACCCTGCTCAGGCCAGAGGACTATGAAGGTGCTCCTCTGCAAACCACCAGGTTAGCTGGTGGGCCTCCCAAATTATCACCTGTAGCCTTAGTCACACTCATGATTGGAGACAAGACAGCAAAGCTTCCTGTCCTGGTTCAGGACAATGTCCCTGCTAACATTTTGTTAGGGAATGATCTAGTAGAGTTGGGGTTGATCTCGGATGGTCTTCCCATGACTGCTGCTGCCGTCACTAGATCACAGGTGACACCGGGTCTGGCTGTGGGTCAGATACCCGAGCCAAAGGCGAGGCCTAAGGCAAGAAGGAGGAAGACCAAGAAGGCCACCTCTGTGGAGGGAGCACCTTCTCTTCCTGCTGCACCCATTGGGATCCATGCTCCGGACGGGCTGGGTCCAGTGGAAAACGCCAACTCAACTCCTTTGGGAGAAGAGGCAGAAGACTCTCCTGTGGGAGAGGTTCTCAACCCGGAGGATCATCCCGACCTTCAATGCTTGTTAGCTGAAGGGGGACCCTCCCGGGCAGACTTCTGTAAGGGACAGAGAGAGTGCCACTCTCTCGAGGGACTGAGGAAACAGGCCCTGGCCCAGGCACAAGGAGAGGTGCCTAGGAATTTCCGGATTTATTGGGAGGGTGAGCTCCTTGTTAGTGAGCCCACTAAGCCTGAACCTGGTGCCCGCAAGAGGTTGGTGGTACCCCAGGTTTACAGGCCCTTCCTACTGCAGTTGGCGCATGAGGTGCCCTTGGCTGGTCATCTTGGGACCAAGAAGACTAAGCAGAGGCTCTCTGCCCATTTCTACTGGCCACGGATGGGAGTAGAGGTGGAGTCCCACTGCAGGACCTGCCCAACTTGTCAGTTGTCTGGCAAGACTGGAGGCAGTGTCATTGCCCCACTACAGCTGTTGCCAGTGGTTGGCACACCATCTGAGAGGGTGGGCATAGACATAGTCGGTCCCCTTGACCCTCCCTCATGTCTCTTGCTAGCTTCTGGGCAAGAAGAGGATGAGAGTGAGCCCCTTCCTGATTTGCTGCATAGGAACCCTCAGGATGGCTCAGTGGAGGGAGTACATCTCTCTCCAGATTTGACAACAGAGCAACAGAGGGCCTGTAGGGCTTTGCTCCAACAGTATGCCTCTCTGTTTTCACTGAAGCCAGGCCTTACACCGTGGTGTAAGCACGAAATTGACACTGGTGACAGTGTACCTGTCAAAAGCAGGTGCTACCGTATGTCAGATACCGTTAAGAACCACATCCAGGCTGAGGTCGCCAAGATGTTGGATCTGGGTGTTATTGAATCCTCAACCATTCCCTGGTCCAGTCCAGTGGTCCTTGTCCCCAAGGCAAGTTCCCAGGCGGGTACCAAGGATTGGAGGTTCTGTGTGGACTACCGAGGAGTCAATGCCGTCACCAAGACTGACGCGCACCCATTACCCAGGGCTGATGAGCTCGTGGACACCATCGGTGCTGCCAAGTTTGTGAGCACCTTTGACCTCATATCAGGCTATTGGCAAATAGCTCTGACGGACCATGCCAAGGAAAAGACGGCCTTCTCAACACCTGAGGGACTCTACCAGTTTAGGGTCATGCCTTTTGGGTTGAAGAATGCCCCTGCCACCTTCCAGAGATTGGTCAATCATGCGCTCAGTGGGCTGGAAGCCTTTTGTGTGGCTTACTTAGACGACATTGCCGTCTACAGTTCCACCTGGGAAGAGCATTTGACACATCTGGATAGGGTGTTGCAGGCCTTGAAAAGGGCTAACCTCACTATCAAGGCTACCAAGTGCCAGATAGCTCAGGGGAAAGTTACCTATCTTGGTCATGAGGTAGTAGGGGGTCAAATCCAACCTCTCGCCAGTAAAGTACAGGATGTACAGAACTGGGAGACTCCCACTACTCAAACCCAGGTGAGAGCCTTTTTGGGCCTCACCGGGTACTATCGCAATTTCATGGCAGACTATGGGACCATAGCTGCACCTCTGACAGCTCTAACGTCACCCAAGCAGCCTAGGAAGGTTAATTGGACCGAAGACTGTCAGAGGGCCTTTGATGGCTTGAAAGAAAGTCTGTGTAGGGCACCTGTGTTGAGTGCGCCTGACTACAGCCGACCCTTTATCGTCCAGATGGATGCCTGCGACACCGGAATTGGAGCGGTCTTGTCCCAGTTAGATGACAAAGGGAGAGAACACCCTATCATATTCATCAGTAGACAACTCAAGGGTAGAGAACTTAGGTGGGCTACTGTTGAAAAGGAGTGTTTTAGTATAGTTTGGAGCCTTAGGCGTTTTAGGCCCTACCTTAGGGGGTCTACCTTCAAGGTCCAAACAGATCATAAGCCCCTGAAGTGGCTTATGCAGATGAAGGGTGAGAACCCGAAATTGCTCAGGTGGTCCATTAGCCTGCAAGGGCTAGACTTCACCATAGAGCACAGACCAGGGAAGAGTCACGATAATGCAGATGGCCTTTCCAGAAGGTATGTTGACCGTCTGGATGAGGGTGTCTATCCCGTGGGAGATTAGACACCCTCCACCTCAGTCTGGGGGGGGCAACTGTGATGCTGGAAATGCATCTGAGGGACAGGGCCTCTGAATCCTTGTCCTTTTTCTGTTTTTGCCGTGTGTTCTGTTATGTTTTCTGCCCCGGAGTCCATGTGGGACTCCTGGCAGTGCAGCTCTCTCTTTTGGTTTGGTGAACAGACCCATGGGATACCCTTATGGCACCCATGGGTAGGGGTGCAACCCTGTGCCCCTAGTGTATGTTTTTGGGCACCTGTGGGTGGCCCCAGAGCAGGGTATGGGCTGGTGGCAGCTCCGTGCTGGAATTGACAGGTGCTCTGGGTGTCCTCCATTTTGGGATACCCAGGCCCTGCCATTGGGATCTGTTGATTCCTGATAGGAAACAAGATGGCCCCTGTGGCCTCTTGCTTTCTATTGCCTGTTATCTTGTTTTCCCAAAGTCCTGGGAAGCCCTGTCTCTGTCCCTTCCCCCTGACTGGCTGTTGGGTGGAAGTTCCATGTATGGTATTGTTGTGAAGGCCCAGCTAGACTGGCTGGAGCCTTCCCAGTGTCTGTATGTTGTGGGTACCTCCTGTGGGTGGGACCTGGGTGAATGGAGTGTGTGACCAATATACACTTCTTGTTGTGGTTGTCTGGTTTCTGGCATGAGAGACAAAGACTGAGACAGCCCTGCCCGAAACTGGCCCGAATGCAGTGTGTAGTGTTGAATGGCTGGGTACTTGTCCCAATCCACATTTCTTGTTGTGAGTGTCTGGAAGGGAGGAGTGTGGCCTGAATGCACTGTGTGCCTGATTGGCTGACTGACTGCATGAATGCCCTTCAGTATGATTGGCTGCTGAGTGTGTGCCAGCAGCGTGGATGAGAGAGAGGATAGTATATCTGGGGACCTCTCACCACTGGAAAAGTGTTCAGAAGGGACCTTTGGTTGAGAAGCGACCATTGTGCTCCTGAAGCAGCCAGGGAGCTGAGTCTCCACTCTACGAGTAACTGGAACTGCTGATCCTCGACGTCCAGCTGGAAGAAGAAGATTTGCTGTGGCATTTGCTTCGACCGATCCGAAGGCTGACGAATTCGTCGAGGGCTGACCCGAGAGAGGACCTGGTAAGGCGCCCTCTTCCCGTGCTCCGAGGGACCATCAAGCACCGCTCCATCTTCGCCGAAGCGCCCTGGAAGACAGACCCTCGAAAGGCTGTCGACCCGAGACGGGACCGCCGAGGAGATCGAAGTGAAGCACCCGGACATCGACGCCGTCGAAGTCCATTACCGTCGACCAGGGTTCGCAGGTTTGTGGAACCGCTGGAGGCCCGTCGAAGTTGTGTTGCCCAGCCGTGGGAACCACTTGACGCCGTGCCGCCGACGACCGGAGCCGTCCGCTCCTTTGCCTAAGAACATTCAATCGAAGGACTCTCTCGACCGCTTCGTCGACCTCTTATCCTGCCGGAGAAAGTCGAGGACGACCAACGCGCCGAGGAGAAACCTGCCGGTGGGTTTCCCGCCACCCGACAACCTCAAAGAATCGGACGACTCGACGCCCTTGCTGGGCTCCCGTCTCTACAATCTTTGCGGTCCAGAACTATTGTCATCGAGGTGCCCCGCACACCTCCGCCTTGCAGGACGCCGACGCCCCGACGCCGATGAGCACCGCTCGGACGAAGCTGCCGCCTCTTCGACATCGTTCTACCTCGTTTGTCGACGGACGTTCGACGCCCCGTGCCTCCCGCTTGAAAGGGAAGGCATTCAAGAAGGGCCGTCGATTCCCCGTCGCCGAACAGCGAGTCCCTTGACGTTTGTCGACGCCTCTTCGAGGAGCTCGACTCCACCAGGTACATTGGGGGGGGTAAAAACATTATAGGAGAGAATAAGACTTGCAGAGCAATATATGGACTGGGCTTGTGCTATATCTTTCTTTACAGATTGCCCAGGTGGGGGGATCTCCACACAGAACTGTGCCCAGTGGTAGGGGCCAGTATTCTGCCTATTGCTCAACCATCTTGTTTTCTCTCCTCTCTCTATTGCTGGTTTCACTCTATTGGTCTGTGTGACATTGTACAGTATGGTTCATGCACTTCAATGAGATCTAGGGTGGTACCACTTTAGGATTGTAAATATTTGTCATTGTAGATTTTGCCGGAGTACAAAGTGAGTTATCATGATGAATATACATAACCTTAACTTTTGATTATATAAAGACTGTGTTTCTAACCAATACAGAGTGTGGATATTCCTTTGTGGGGGGCTTGGGAATACACTGGACTTAAGAACCAGCCTGCATCACCTCCTGAGAAGCTAGGCCTTGATTGCTCGACCATTGCTACCGAATAGAGAATCTTGGCTGGGGTCTCCTGTGCCTCTCCTCCACCATACAGGGAGTGGGAGTACAGACACCCCCCACCGGTCGTTGAGACCCGTTCTCTCGCAACGGCAACCTTTACACGCAGCGCTTTCCTCACCTGATCCATCGGCAGCGAACATTTCTTCACGCTGCACCTCCGCCTGTGAAGACAAAAGCATTGTTATTACTTACCGGCATTCCGCGAATTCCGGATTTCTTCAACGCTGCAACCCAGCATCTGAAAGACAAACGAAGAGACATTAGACAGGTATTTACTCACTTCCATCGCGCTCGCCACAATAGAACGCCTGCAAATACTCCGGCGTTTTCCAGCATCTCTTCAGCACGAACTCACAGCTGCAAGGGAAAAGAGACAGTTAGAGCGCTTGCATTTACTTACGCATTTCCAAGCGCTTCATTCCAAGGCTCTGGCTCCAACTTCGGCTCTCTTCACACCACCTCCTATCTCAAGAGCCCTGCAAGACAAATAGGAAAAAGCATTATACAGAGTCCTGTTCTATATTAACGTGCCCACGCACCTAAAGACTATAAGGACTAAAAAGGTGTCCGGAAACTCACCGCTCGTACAGTTAACGACAGTAGCGATCCTCTGATGTCAAGAGGCCTATGTTTCACCAGTGAAGGAACTGGCAACGGCACCCTGCACCAGACGCAGATGGAGAGTCCAGCATTCACCTATCTAAGGTGAGCACGTTGACCTGGGGGCTCTACGGAGAAGCTAGGAAGAGAGAGAGAGAGAGAGAGGGACATTCAACAACCCAGATCATTAACCCCCATATTCTTTCACCTGCAGAAATCTCACTCTTCGAGTTCGACACACAGTGCGAAGAGGTTCGGCCCCAGAAGCAAATAGAGTCCTGCACATCACTTTTCGGGTCACAGACACCTTCCTGCCAAGACCAGCGCCTCCGTGGGAATCAGGTGAGCGTTACAGTTTTTGTTGAACTGGTGAAAGGATTAAAGCGTGGGGAAGGAAACCCTGAGAAGCTTACAAAAGGAACTGTGTTACCATTTTCCAAACTTGACGAAGCTGAAGCTTGGGGAAGGGAACCCCAAAAGATTTAAAGACACTGAATGTAACTACAAGGTACCTGCGGAGAAGGTCTTCTGTGGATTAAACTTATTTGTGTGACACTGACCCAGCAGCACCTGGTAAGAAGACCACCTGAAACCAATCCTGGTTTCCATTTTTCGTCGTACAACTATTTTCCTTATTTTTGAAAAGACTTCCTATCAAATTTTTGTAAAGAGGAGTGAGGGCAAGCATAGGTTTAGACACAGACAGACTTATTTTTAGCTCTTAGAAAACGAGGCCATTAGAAACATCAGTTGAGGGAATTATTCCTTTAGAGTTAGGGCCAGTCAGGCATTACACCAACAAAGGTTTTCAAACAAACCCATTTGAGTGTGTATATCTCTTGATGCCATGCCTGTCTCATAATAGGTTCAAAGGGTGAACTCTTAGGTTTGATTAACACAAAAGTTAAGATACCTGCCTGGGGTGGATGACCGAATGCAGGGTAAGAGAGTGGTTTCTTACCTGTAACTCCATTTCTCCCGCGTTGGTATCTTTCATGGATTCACATGCTGTGAATATTCCGTCGTCAGGCTGGGAAACCCCCGTAACTTTAATATGGTAGTTTTCCTACGGAAAAATCGTTGACACCTTGAGTGTCCCATCGACTTCATTGTGAGTGCTTTTGGCAGCACCAATGGGACGTTGAGTGTATAGCTCCGTCCCCGCAGCTTCCCCTCAGATTTTAACCTCTCCAAAGGGAGGATGTCCTAAAAAGGATGTTTGCCTGAGGGGGAAGGCTGGAGGGTGCATGTGAATCCATGCTGTGAATAGATGTAGCAGTAGAAATGCTTGGAGGTGTATATCAGCAAACAAGAGGTAGACCTTAAGAAGACATGCACATTAAGCAAAAGCATACATCCTTCAGGTAAAAAAAGGAACAAACCCTGGAAATTGCGGGGCTTACCTTACTGTAACAGTCGTTGGAGGACTGCCTGTCCCATTTGCACATCTTCGGCATGTTTCTGATGTAGGGAGTAGTGACTGGTGAAAGTGTGGGGGCACTGCCCATGTTGCTGCATGGCAAATGTCTCTGATGGGTACCCCCGACAGAGCCGCCGTGGACCTTGTGGAATGCGCTCTGGGAGTCGATTGTAATGGCCTGTTGGCCTTTGCGTGGCAGAAGGATATTTAGATGCCACCCATCATGAGATACACTGTTTCGGAATTGACCTCCCTTTATTAGAAGGGCCAAAGGCCACAAAGAGCATATTAAACGATCTAAACAATCTTGTGCGGACCAAGTAATACTTCAATGCTCTCTTGGCATCTAGAGAATGCAGAGTCTTTTCAGCTGGTGAAGAGGCATTTGCAAAAAAGTTTGGAAGAGTGATTGTGGCAGTTTTAAGAAATTCTGATGGTATTTTAGGAATGAAATGCAGTTTCGTAGAGAGGACCACTTTGTCCCTCATTAATTGCAGATATGGTGGATCAATGACCAAGGCCTGGAGTTCTGACACCCGTCTAGAAGACGTAATGGCCACCAGAAAAGCCACCTTCCAAGTAAGAAACTTGATGTTGGCTGATGACATGGGTTCTAAAGGAGGTTTCATAAGGGATGCTAGAACTGGGTTAAGACTAGGTTAAGACTCCATACGGGTGGAATCCTTTTCCATGGAGGAAAGGTTCGAAAGAGGCCCTTCAAGAACTGCTTGATTAGTCTGTCACTGTAGAGTGGGGCAGATGTTCTTTTACATGGAAATCTTGATATCGGCGACAAGTGCACCTTGGTGGAAGCCACCACTAGATCTTCTGTAGCTAATAACAAAAGATATAGAAGCAGTTGTTCAGGTGTTATATCTAACGGCTGTAGATTAGGTTGTTGTGTACACCAAGCACAAAATCTCTTCCACTTTTCGGCCAAATGAGATGTTGGTGGATGGAGCTCTTGCAGCCGCCAAGATGCGACGACAGTCCTGAGGGATATTCAGATTTCTAAAATCGTAATGGTCAGAAGCCATGCCACCAATTTGAGGGAGTCTGGATTGTGATGCAAGATCATCCCTTTGTTCTGGGACAGGAAATTCGGCTGAGATCCTAGATGAATCGGATCGTCCACTGCCAGATCAAGCAGGTCGGAGAACCAGGTCTGCCTGGTTCTGAACAGGGCCACCACGATTATCTTGCAGGGAGCCTTGCCAATCACTCGAATGGTTTTCCTTATGAGAGGAAAGGGGGGAAACACGTAAGCAAACATCCCGTTCCAAGGGAAGGATAATGCGACTCCCCGGGAGTTCTGAAGTGAGATTCTGCTTGCAAACTGCTGACATTGCTCGTTTTCGGGGCTGGCGAAAGAAAGGTCCAGATGGGGGGAAGGCCCCATTTTCATGAAGATCTTTGCTACCTGGGTGCTGTGCAGTTGCCACTTGTGTGTCTGGGAGGACTCCCTGCTGAGGGGATCTGCCTATTTGTTCTGCATCCCTGGTAGGTGGAAGGCTTGGATGTGAATGTTGTGCTGGATGGCCCAGTGCCAGATGGTTTGTGCTTCCTGGAATAAGACTTCGGAGCGCGCCTCCCCCCCTGTTTCCGCAGGTAGAACATTGTGGTTGTGTTTATGGTGAGGACACGCACCACTGAGCTCTTGAGGGGGAGAAAGGATTTGAGAGCCTATTTCACTGCCCGCAATTCTAGGACATTGAAATGCAGTAAGATTTCCTTGGGTGGCCAGAGGCCCTTGACCTGGTGCTGGTCTAAATGAGCACCCCATCCTATTAAGAAAGGCATCGGTCACAATGGTACATTGGATGTTTGGCTCCGCCAGTGGCATTCCCAGTGTGATGTTGAAGGGGTGAGTCCACCATTTCAGAGCGTCTGCCAGTGGCCGCGAGAGGATTACCCTGTCCGACCAGGAGCCCTGGATCTGGGACTATCTGGTTGCAAGGACTTTCTGCGCTGGGCGCATGTGTAGGCGACAGTTGGGATCGGGGGGAATTCAAGATGACATGGTTTCTAGGAGAGCCATGTAAGACCAGACCGTGATGGATTTGTTTGGTGTAAATGAGCCTGGTAGAAGCTTTTTTAGTCTTTCCGTAGATGGTTTTACCCGTTTGTGGTCTGCCAGGAATTGTGCTCCCAGGAAGACCAAGCTCTTTGAGGGAATTGAGAATGATTTGCTGTAGGTGATGGCGAAGCCCAATCGGGAGTAGAATCTCTGCCCTGTTGAGAGACGATAACGCCTGTTGGTAAATTGTTCCCCAAACCAACCAGTCATCCATGGGTAAATGTGATGGCCTTGTCTCCGGGGGTAGGCTGCTACTGGCGCCAGGCATTTGATGAATGTCCTGGATGCTCATTTTAAGCCAGAGGGGAGAACCCAAAATTGGAAATAGCTGTCAGCCACTGCAAACCTGAGATATTTTAGGTGCTTTTGATGAATTGGTATCCGAAATTTCACATCTTTGTGGTCTAGGCATGCCAAGAATTCTTGCAGCTGTACTGCTCTTTTAACCTCTTGTGGCGTTATCATCTTGAATTTTTGTTTTCTTATGTTTTTGTTTAGTACCCGAAGGTTTAAAATCGGATGCCATTTTCACCTGTTGTTTTTAACCACAAAGAATCTTGAATACGTGCCCTTTCCTTTTTCTGAGAGAGGTACTTTCTCGATGGCCCTTTTTGTTATCATGTGACATACCTCGCACCACAAGACGTGAAGGTGTGATTGAGACGCCTTTCTGGATGGGAGTGGACATTTGAACTCCAACAAGTGGCCGTACTGGATAGCATCTAGTACCCATCTAACCGTAGTTATAGAATGCCACTAGTTTTGAGGTGAAACGCCACATTTCCTCCTTATTCACTGTCCTTGTGGCAGTCATTGCTGTATTTTATTTTGCCGCCCTCTTTGGGCAGAGGAAGATCCACTCTTCCTTTGTCCCTGGTACTCTCTATTGCGCTGTGTAGATTGGAAGTTGCGCTTGTAACCTTGTGAATAATATGTGGATCTATTATAGTCTTTGTTTTCCCTAGAACCTGAGAATCTTGAGTTTCCTGAGACTCCACGAGAAGAGCGAGAGGGGCTTCATCCATCTTTTCACCGAAAAGATTTGTCGTTGCATGGCATATCCACCACCTTGTGCTGCACCTCCTGGCGAAAGTCTGTACAGCGAAGCCAAGCTTGGTGTCTGCGAACCACTCCATTGCTGATCTATTTAAAGCCGGTTTCATCCAGGTCTACAGCTATATTCATGCTGTGATTTGACACCTCTCCCCCCTCTCGCACCAACAGCATAGCCTCCTTTCTTTGCTGTTCTGGCAGGTGGTCTAATAGAGGGGCTAAACAATGCCACATTTCACGGTCGTATTGTGCGACAATGGCTAAAGAGTTTGCTGCTTTCATTTTTGTTGCCCCAAAGGTAAGTACCTTCTTTCCAAAGGCATCCAACTTGTGATTGTCATTGTCCGGGGGAGTGGCACACTTATGTTTTGTGCGTGCTTTCCGGCTAGCTGCAGCTGATACAACGGACTCTGGCGTTGGTTGCGATGTAAGGTATTTTGGAGTGGAATCCGGAGCCTTACACTTCTTTTCCAATCACCCTTTCACTGCCGTTTCCATAAAGGGATGCTTCATAGTGCAGAGGCCTTTCTGCCACACATGATCAGGAATTGGAATGAAAAAAATGGCTTTTCTCCTCTTCCACATATGATCAAAGACGAAGCAATCTTTTTTCTCTTTTTCTGGAATTAGGCCGAATACTTGGCAGGCCTGCGCCATCATGGGGTGAAATGCTCCTATGTCGTCTGGGGGAAGATGGCTGAGCCGGACTACCTGGTGCGTCCTAGTCTGGGTCCGTGTCCCATGTATCAGCTCTCCTCAAGGAAGAGGAGACTGTGGAAAGCGTGTCTTGTGGAGAAGTGTCCAGATCAGTGTCCACCAGTTCACTTTCTTCCTGTTCTCTCCTCGTCTTGGACTAAATGTCCTAGGATGTGGAGGAGGAGGTCTGGAAGGGGGTTGCCTTCTAGGGCGAGAGCCCTGGTCTTGAAAATAGTTAGACATCCCCTTCTGTCGAGGTGTAACCTGTGGGTCTCCATATGGTTGAATAGTTGGAGCCTGAGGCAAAGGAAGTCTGGCAACCTGCTGACTGAGTAGAGACTGAAGAGTGGACATGACCTGCATGGATAGCAAGGAATGAGGGTTTAAGAGAGGGTACGGTGATGGAATACCTCCCATGTCTACTGATGTCGATGGCAAAGAAGGTGTTTGAGATCTTCGCTGCAGGCCCAATGCTTCTGGAATGGGTGCCTGTGAACCTCCTTCCTCAGCATCTGATTTGAATACCGCTTGACATTCGCAAGGAGGGGCCTCGAAATCTGAAGTGATTTCGTGCTGCAGAATTTCTTCTCGTAATACTGTTGGAGAGATTTCCAAAAGTGGTTAGTGGATTACCGTGGGTCCAGATGGAATTTTTAATATCCCTCTGGGGGACAATACTTCTGTCTCCTTTTCTGAACTCTCCGGCCCAGTAGACGATGCACGTGTCTGCTTTTTGCTTGGGATTTTTTCTTCATCCGGAAAAGTCATCGTTGAGGTGGTAGTCAACGATGTAGTCAACGAGATAGTCGTCGTTGACGGGACTCGAGACATCGATGGAGACAACACTGTCGTTGACGCTGTCGTCGGTGAAGTAGACAGCGGTTTGGATGACTATTTGGACGCTGTGTGATGTTTTGAGGAAGACACGTGTCTGGAAGAAGAACTGTGCTATCCCGATGACGAGTGGTGTTTCTTGGTGCTCTTCGAAGAAGACTTTTTTGCCCACGAGGTTGAGGAGGATGTTATCCTCGATTTATGCTCATCTGTCGACAGATTTCCGGGATGAGTCAGCGGATCTCAAAGACAGGTGTGAGCCCTTTTCCTTTGGTCTCTTCGACAGCCTTAGCATGGCCGGAAGATGATTTAGCATTACCTGTCCTCTGCTTTTTCATCACTGGTTCCTCAGATTTGGAACTCTGACGTGAAGACGATCGCTTGTCCGAGGGAGTGGCTGCCCTCCCGCTGCGTGACGAGCCGACCTTCGACGCTGGATAGGCCCCTTCATTGAGCCAACAAATTAGGCATCTCGTTCTGTCTCTAAGGGTCTGTTGCGCGAAGCCTTGCCAGATGTCACATCCGTCATCCAAATGGCTCGAGTACAGACAATAAAGGCAGTCCGAATGCCTGTCTCCTTCATTCACGTTCTTCAGGCCACAGGTCTCACATGGTCTGAACGACGACTTTTTTGTTCCTGAAGATTCCATAATGGAGCTGGACTGAGCTTTTTCAGCGTCGAAGACCGGAAATAGCGAATGCTGAAGAAAAAATGTTTCCACAAGTAAATGTAGATATTTTCTCAGGAGAGAAGTGTGAGGAATCACAACAGTTTGGAAGATGGTTTAAATCTGAGGGGAAGCTGCGGGGGCGGAGCTATACAGTTGACGTCCCATTGGTGCTGCAAAAAGCACCCACACCAACGTTGATGGGACACTCAAGGTGTCAATGTTTTTTTCATAGGAAAACTACTAAACTAAAGTTGCCGGGGTTTCCCAGCCTGACGACGGGGAATAATCACAGAATGTGAATTCATGAAAGAGCCAATGCAGGAGCAATGTGTGTAAACCCTCCCACAAAAGCCTTGATAACTGACATTTTTCAACAGGACCCTTTGTGTTTAGATGTACTGTATGTTGATAAAGGAGCTAAATGCAATTTAAGTAAATTAAACACTAGGCCTAAGTCCAGCAGAGTGTGATGGTATGTAAGAATTTTTATTGGAGAACAGTCAATGGGACTGATGTTATTCTTGGAACACAATATGACTAACCTTTTCCATTGGTCGAAACATGAATGGCTGGTGTTTGGTTTTTGTGCCTCCTTTTAGATATCTGCACAATGTGTTGACAGATTTAGATGTCTAAATTCTATGAATTCCGGAGCCAGGCTAAGTTGGTCGAATGAGGCGTTCGGTATGTGATCTATTCATCCTTTTGTGTTAACAGGTTTTGTGCCACTGACTGTTTGCATGGTGGCCAAAATTACATGTTTAGCAGATGAGTGCACCATGGAGGTCTTTCCCACATTGGGGCAATGAGTATCATTCTTGCACGTTTCTCGTGTTTCTGTGTACTATTTTGCGCAATAGTGGTGTTTGGGGGGAAAAGCATATGCAAATATCCCTGACAACTTCATCTATACTGCCTTGCCTAGAGGGCCCTTTTGTGGGTACCTGGATGCACAACTTTGGCATTTTGCATTTTTTGTGGTTACAAAAAGATTGTTGATGACCCCATGGTAAATGTGTTTGCTGTCTGCTATTACTCCTCCCTGTCTACTACCACTCCTCCACCCACTGCTGCTGCTCCTATCCTATTCCTCCTTCCACAGCACTACTCGTCCTGCACCTCTACTACTCCCCCACACCACTACTCAATCACCCTCTTCACACTCTGTACCGGCCTTCTCATATACAATCTTTACACTATCCTTTCTACACACTAATCTCACACACAAGCCCACTCACACTGTAGGACCACTATTACTCCTAAGCCAATGCCTTACCTGCTACACAAATCTCCTCCGCATGCTGCCCCTTCCTTCTTCCTCCTGCTGCTCTCTTTGTTCACCTCTGCCTTCACTAGTCTCCTCACCTAGACAAACCATGTTTCCGGTTTCCTGCCCCTGCTTAAATGTCCCTCCCTCTGTCCTGATTGGCCATCTTTCACTAACCAATCCAGTCATATCCTCCCCTGGGAAGTGAATGTGCATGGGGAAGTCTTAAAAAGGAAGCTAAGCCCTGAACACGTTCTCTGCATGGACTTGCCACTGAATGAATATGGAGGCGCAGGAAATTCAATTGTACAGTTCATGTTTCTAGGTCAGCTTACCGGGACCATCTCAGTAGCATGGGGAATTACTTGGGGCTTCTCCTTAGTCCATAGAGTCTGAGTATTTTTTAGTGTAGGATTTCTGACATCCTCTGTGCGGTGGGTTGCCACATTGTAGCGGTGTGTGACTTCAGCCGGTCTCTCTCTTGCTGGTGCCGGTTGCTGTGCTTGGATTTCTGTAGTGCATTGGCTGGGTTTGGTCTTTTGGCGTATGAGAGGTAGATCTGGATGTGCTGCTTTTCTTTTCTCTGCCTAAGATTGGATGTGTATGAAAGGGAGAGAAAACACTGGCAGGTATCTTCATCAAAAGGTAAGGCTGGAGATCAGGGACTGAGCAATGACACTTACTGGCAGAAGAATGACACTTACTGGCAGAAGGGGGGGTTGGGTCCTTCTCTTTGCCCCCATCTGTCTGATGCTTAGGCCTAGTGATGGTTCCCTTCCTGACAAGGCTGGGGTACTGGCCTTGTCACGATAGTAAGATCCAGCAACACTGCACTCCTGACAATGCACCCCTACTTCAGTAAACGGCATAGAATGTGATCATTCCCAGACATGACCACCAAACTCTGGTACACGCAGCTTCAATAAATGTTCAAACCATAGGACCACCATGATCTCCGGTCAGTACTCATGACTAGGCTTTTCATAAGGATCTTTGCAACTGCATATATGAAACACCAATACAGAACCAAACAACCGTTGGAATAATACAACATTCTAATGTTTATCCTTTGTCTTTCCATGTTTTTAACAGAATGTTCTAATTAATAACAATGAATCCCACCTCCTCGGACCTTTAAGATGTGGTAACATCAGTAAGTCTTTTAACATGGGCCGAGGGCCGTAAACACCTTGCACTTAATCATCATATGCCAAGTGTACTAAATACATAGTGATTATTGTTATTATTACTTGGGAAAGTTTCTGACATGAACACCATGACAGAAACTGTGTCCTAGGAAGTATTAAATAAGGGTAATACTTGGATTGTTAAATGGGTGCACATCAGCCATTTCTAAAGCATTTTTCGAAGGGCCCAAACAATAGCAACATGATAGTAGTAACTCTGGAAAAAAAGATTGGTTTGAAAGCAGAAACCCCCATTATGTATACTTTGCATGATTCTTAATTGTACATCTGCCACTTTCACACCATAAAGCAAAGGCCATACAGGCAAAGAAGGGCAAACTTACATTTGGCATCAGATATGTTGTGGTTTGGCGACCATACCAGCATTCCTCCATGGTCCTTGTCAGTATATTTTGTAGCACCTTGAAAACAAATGAACACAAGACGATTTAGCATTTTTGTAGCAATAAAAGGAATTACACTAACATATATACACAAAGGAGGTAAATCTATTGTACACGTGTGCCTCAACATTAACACTTTCTAGCAATGCAACATGCTGCAGTGTACCGAAGCAGCATATTGGTACTATATAAAACACAAATAAAAAAAATAAAAAAGAGTGGTTATATGGCAACCTGTTTTTCAGTCTCCGTACATCACATTTATAACTGTATTTAATAAAAGGCCTTTCTACCGACGAGCCAAAGAAGTCTCAATTAATGTACTCCTGAGGATCCTAAAGTCTGGGGGAAAACGAATACGTAAAAAGGAAGGCGAAAATATTCATGTATGGGAGTTATAACGTCTATATTCATAATGCTTAAACCAACACAAAGTGTGGTAACTGTGCCACCTTGTGGAGGGTACCTCACAATTGTGCCACAGCAGTTGTTCTTATAGCGAGACCACATATATATCTGGATTTACTTTGTCTAACTGCTCAGTTTCTTAACACAGCCAATATTACAAGTGTATGTGACAAGTACTGTAACAGCAAAACAAAAGAGGTGATGGCTAGAAGGTTTACAATAAATCTTAACCTCTGGCATTGCTCTGGGCAACCCTTCAGACCATCGTTCTTCGCCTGCCAAGCCATTACAAAAGGGAAAAGACCATATGCAAAAATCAGGCTTGTTCCCACCCCGAAAGGGGTAGTCCAGCCCTATCTGCTAGGTCACATCCCTTCTGCACGAGACCACAAGCATCCCTAGACATGTTTCAGCCTTGCTGGGCGTCATCAGTGAGGAGTAACTTGTATATTTAGGCCTAGCAGGCACGGGACTCACGTCTGGGCATACCCGTCCCACTCGGGGTGACAATAGCAAAACAAAAGAGGTGTCTCTCCACAGTGTAGCTAGATGCAAACGACAATATGCATGCGCATATTTGGGCAGATGAGCAAACTGTGACGAGCCTGTCTGTATTACAGTCCATGCACAGTGACACTGCGGAGTGGCTGTTGAGATGGCTGCATAAACTACGAGCTCCGGTAGTGAATTTGGTACTTCAGCACAATCCTAATATTGGTGGCAGTTCCACAACAGATGGTGTGTTCTCTGGGTTTCTGAATACATCCTTTTGTGCAACACTAACTTTCGGATCTATCCGATCCAGCAAACTTGCTTATCCTGTGTTCTGGCCTACAGTGTGCCAGCATGCCACTTTGAACCCAGCAATACGTAGCAGATGGAATAAAGGAGTCTTGGGCAATGTTCCCCCTAATTATTTTTTCCCAAGTGCGTAAATGATTAGCCTTTGTGCGCACATTAATTTCCATGTGCGCAACTGAATAACGATGTGAGGCACTTTGTGAGCATGCATAGTTAGTGAGATACCATCTCCAAAAGAGTTTGAAGGTAATTTCCCCTTCCCAACCACCGCAATTCTTTACAAATCAGTGCAAAAGGAGCATCTTTTTTCCAAACGTATAGGCTATAAACAAACTAATATCTTACATAGAAAAATGTGCATGCACAAACACAGCTTTGCATGCTCAGCAGAAATAATAGAATTAGCTGTGGCTGTTTGTTAACACTAGTCAGAAAATACAGAACGTATTTAATGCCATTGGGAAAAAAAACTCCTGTTTATTACAAAAAGCAAGTATTGCTAATCACTGATATGGCTGTAAAAAAAAAATCGGATATTCAATTTTTGTAAATGGAATAACTACAACTGAAAGGAATGTGCCAGAAAACATGGCAATAGGCGTTTATGTGACACTTTCATGGAGTAATTCAAGGGCCAGGAGAAAATGCGCTAATAATTTGTGTAAGGACGATTAATTCATCACAATAACTGTACCACAGAATATGATGATCAGAAAACTTGGGCCTCTGCTTAGTATCCACATTATGTTCTGTGAGTTATGAAAACACTTACCCAAAACCAGCCTTACAGCTAGTAGGCATATGCACCACCCATTTTACTCCCTAAAACAAAACAGGGCAATGTGCCCAACAAAACCAGGAAACCATGAACATATAGGACTTGTCCCCTGCTTCTACTCACAAAGTTTCACTGATTTTTTTCTAATCGACGACCAGCAGAGCAGTGGCATTGGGTGGAGCACGAATATTAGTACCTG
Source organism: Ambystoma mexicanum (assembly GCF_040938575.1). Taxonomy (NCBI): domain Eukaryota; kingdom Metazoa; phylum Chordata; class Amphibia; order Caudata; family Ambystomatidae; genus Ambystoma; species Ambystoma mexicanum. Next base: position 962,984,502 of record NC_090928.1, on the reverse strand, counting down.
GTGGGGGCGGGGCTTAGTCCTCCCAGCCAATGAGGAGTCTTAGAGCGGGGGCTTTACCACACAATCCATTCAAAATATATTTTTTGTGTTTAAAGATTATTTCCCAGTGACGGGAAGAACTTGAGGAATCCCACCAGCTAGAAAGAGGGCTGAAATCTGAGGGGAAGCTGCTGGGGCAGAGCTATGCACTCTACGTCCTATTGGTAGGGACAAAAGCACCCACAGTAACATTGATGGGACACTCAAGGTGTCTACGTTTTTCCATGGGAAAAATACTAAATGAAAGTAACCAGGGAATCCCAGCATAATGACAGGGAATATTCACAGCATGTGAATCTATGAAAGATTGAATGCTGGAGAACATTATTTTGACACTTCAAGAAGCAGCAGGATGGAGCCACTCTCCTGAAGAAGAACATTCTGTTAGTTTATCCTTTAGTTATAGTGTGAGGGTTACAGTAGGATTTGATGTAGGACGTTGGAACTTTGATTTGGCAAACACTTTGACTATTTCTTTAGTTTTAATTTGAGGCAGGGAACTCCCTTTTTGTAGTCAATAAATGCAATTTTATAACCAAAGCCATGCCACCTTTGTGTCAGCATCCTTCTTCGACACACTTACACTACTCAAAATCCTTAGAGGGCAAATTTATATTTGAGTTTTATAATGAGTTAATTTGCAAGGGGGATGCTATAAAGTGCTTGTGTGACATATGTACAAAGAATAGGAAGCATGGGATGAGGTTAAACATCCTAGTAGCCTGCTTACTGACAGTCGGTATCCGATATTTGAACAGACACTTGGGTTACATAGTGTGGGTAATGCTTTAATTCTAGTGCTTGAACATTGTTCATATTATTATAACAAACATAAAACAAGACTTGTATCTAAGACTGGTAACCATTTGCAGAGCAAAAATAGGCAGAGTCAAGGTTGTAAGCTAATATCTGAAAGTGGCCTCAGAGAGAGGTCGAGTCATACGGTATAAGTGTGGTAGACTGAAGTATAGGACTCCCAGGTGGGGACGGAAGATAATTTGATTCATGTGTGCAGGCATATCTTAGTTATATGTTCTGTTCTTGGAGCCACTTTTTCATATTAATTTTTAACCTAAGTTGTGGGTGTATTCTATTTTTAGGTTTTCAAGATCAAGCTTGCAAAGTAGGGAAATATAAATATGCTAAATCAGGATATCTACAATAATATAATGTACCTTTATTTTGAGAGAACGTAAATATGATGTACTTTTTGTGGCTTGTGCCTTATTAACACTTTTAGAATAGGTGGGAATTGTCTGTATGCGCTGCTAAAATTCTTCTGAGCGGCACCCAGAAGGAAGCTGGGCAAGCGCACATGCGCACAGCTTAGAGGGAAAATTGGTCTTGGGTATATGTTTGGACTGATTGCCACCTTAGGAGACTTCTAAAATAACATTGGTGCAGATATAATTGCTAAGCTTCAGTACTCTCGAATGCAGGTTGCTTTCGTCAACATGAACCATTGTTTTCAGCTGAACCTGTGGAGCAACCATGTCTATCGTTTATTTTCCATGATGGGGGTAGCAGACAGCTGGGGTCTTTTCCTAAATAATTGTATCCAATCACAAATATCACATGCACAAGTCAGAGCTTACAGTAGGTGGTAGGATGATCATGAGGTCTCGCTGTTAAATGAATGTTGGCAATATTGACTGTTGTCAAAGGAGGTATCATATCATTCCTGGTATCATTGTATTAAATGTAACATTCAGAATACGTTATATTTTACCCCATCAAACTTGCTAAATTCGATTCCAACTGTCCAAACAAAAATCCTTGATCTTTTGCCCCGAATACTGATGTGCTATACAAGCTTTAGTCTTAAACTAATAGAATTTTGGCAGAAGGTGGCAAACCCCTTACTTAAAATTTCAGCTATTCCCAATACCCTCATTCCTGGGAAGCACCTCATTGGGGATATATGCAAAGCCTCTCAAAGTAAGGTCCTATGTTAACTATGTGAAATAAATCTGTTTTGTCCTCCCCATTTGTACAGTTGTAAAACAGATGGATCTTTGTGCCCTGTCCAGAAGCAACATCCCCGTCCCTCGCCTGTCTCTCGGGGGACACTCCCAGAACCACAGCTCATCCTTTCAACCCCCCAATTGCCTAATCCAGGGGACACCCCATGAAACCCTCCCCCTCTCACACGCCCAGTTCTTCCGTCCCTCCCATACCATATTCATCTTCTCCACCAGCCTGTCTGGTCCCTTTTTATGGTTCATGGTGCATTCCGTATGTGATGTTTCGGACTGGATTAAGTGCAATATTCTTTTTTCCAGATTGCATGTCACGCAACCCTAGTATACATACATTGATTAATCTAGCTTGTGCGATCGCCAAACGATGTATTTTAAAACATTGTCATCTCATATCCCTTCTCAGAATGAATAGCTTAGAGACTGTCAAGGAAGAAATATATGCTGGTATGCTCCCTGCCTCACCCTCGCTAAAGATATTTTGACTGCCTTGCAAAATGATCTGGATATGCTACACAGATACTCTTTCCCTTAACTTTTGCACGGTTATAGAATATCTATGCAACAATGCATTTGTTTTTCTTTTTATCTAGTTGAGTAATACATATTTGAATTTTTTTTTAGTGTTTTTTTTTAAAGTGTGCATATTCATTTGCAGCATCCATAGTCACCACAACATCAGTGGTAAAGTCTTGCGACCGCTAGCTCCTCGAGCAGGCAAACGAGCTGGGTTTGAATCTCAATTCCACCAATGCCTTTTCCTGAATTGGCCTGGTTTGATTAACATTGATTTTATTGCTTTTGTTTTCCCAGCCACAAACAATACGGTTCAAAAGGTTTTATATGCTTGTGGCAGATTGCCAAGAGGAGATGTTGCCACATGTCCAATAATGTTGGAGAACTTGAGTTGTTAGTACGTCCACTGATCAAAGTGCACTAGGGAGGACTGAATCATGATCCTCAGATTAAGGGGCACGGATGCCTTAGTGTCTAACTCAAAGCTGACGACACTGGTAGGGGACGCAGAGAGGTTGGCGCTGAAGAAAACATGCAGCATGTTATTTGTCACGGGCCTTACCCTGGGCGATGAAAATGACTTGCTACGTATTTGGAGGCGCTCAAATTATACTTGCCCTTTGCTGACACATTCCCCTTTGCCTTCTGAGGTCTCTTTCGTTTCATGATAGGCACCTCATGTTTCAAAGTTGGTCCATCCACAAAGCAGAGCGGTTTCGCATGGCATGGTCCGCTTCTTGTTGTAGAGCCTGTTGATCTTAATAGCATATTGGGTCTGTGCAAACACCGTGTTCAGACTCGAAATAACTGTAACGCTGCCCTTGGCCGTTCCCCGATTTTAACATTACACTGACTATCGGTGTCTATTCACACTCCCCAGGGAAGGCACAGCACCTTACCCCAGTTGATTGAGGGTTTTTTAGTGTTGTGCCGCAACACAGTACTAGGTACTTTTAATGGCAATGATGGTCTGAAAACTGTTACCCTCTGCACTTTGGCTGGTATGAAAAGGTGACACAGGGCATGGAAGCTTTAGGTAGTGAGCAGCGATTTTAAAGAACCTTGTCCTGCCAGCTGTACAGGTATGGGGGTCCACAGGTCATCAAGAAGGGAGGATTCTTTCTGTTTATGGGGTGCCTTTCCAACCACCTTCGCAAGTTCGATTTTGAAAGGGCCTCATCTAAAATGCAAATAAAATGGTGCACCTTATAGGACCAAAGCTCACACAAAGATAGATCTATGTATATGGCCTGTAATTATAGTGTGTACTATTCCCTGTCCACTAACCTGTTACATCGTTTACAAAAGACAATATTGATATTTATCTTTTATATTTGTATAGCGCGCAAACAGCCCTTGGGCATCGAGGCGCTGTTACTTGTGAGGAGCTTAGTTACATGAGTCATAAAAGTACAAGTTGGATACATATATTATAGGCAAACAATGCATTGCAGGCATGAGATGGTAACAGTATTGCAAAGATGTAGTCAATGGTGATAATTAAATTAAATGAAGAGTAACGTTTTGACTGCTTTGCTGAAGGCCATGTGTGAATTTTCATATCCTAGGGATGGTGGAAGGGCATTCCATGCAGGGCTGCTAGGTAGGGGAAACTGGCCCATCCTGCTGCTAGCTTCCTCAAGCTCACTATGATTGTGCAATCTTTTAAAGTGACATTCCAAATGTTCTTGGATACAAGCCCATATTCAAATCTGACCTACTTCTGGGCCCTCGCACCCCCATAAAGCAATTTGCAGGCCATATTTAAATAAGATGGTTTACACTCCCTCTTTTAGAACACCCCTTTGAACAAGTGATGCAGTAAGCCAGATCACCTTGACTACCAACGCTCTTCCCAACTCTGTAGTCCAGGTTTTCTTTATATGCATTCAGGAATGGAGGCCTGTGTTTATATGCATCTTCTAAAAGCATTTAAAATCCCAATTATATGACAGAACTTTATGTGAGCCCAGCTCACAAAATTCTAAGTGCCAATTCTAGCAGAGTGGATTCAAGCTGACAGCACCTGGCCCCAGTTGATGGAGGGTTCTTGTAGGGGTGTGGCCTGGCCTCGAGGATACCAGAGCAACAGAAATGTAAGGGCACGTGAACGTCTATGTGCTTTAAAGGATTTTAATATCACAAAGTACACGAGGCGGACATTTCGACCCTGTATTGTATGATAAACAACTCGGGTGTTAACAAGTATTGCACACAAAAGTTATAAAGGAAACTGTTATTAGAATGTCTTACTTGCATGAGTTGAATGCAACTCATTTAGATATTAAAATAAATGGAACAGTGAAATGCTTAACATGGGCAGGACTGGTAAATTGAGCCAACCCAAAAACAGGGTAGAGATACAAAATACAATGCGCTCAAAACAATCTAATGTAGACGGTGACAAAATAATATTGGTGGAGCAATCAAACCTAGGTTCACAGTTGGTTGAGGGGTTCACTGGTAGGTTAAGAGGTTAATCCGTAGCAACCTGGATCTCAATGTATGGAGGGCACACCAGGCGAATACTTAATCTCGCCCCCGCCCCCCTCAAGATCACAGTGAGTAACTATGTCTGAACAGATGTAAAGGATTCTCTTGACACACCCAGATCCTTGCGTCCCTGTCATAGAGCAGACACTTCAACCACCACTGAATGACACGGAGACACAAAGTGGCAACATGATAGGCAATGGCCCTCATTCCAGGTTTGGTGGTATCCCACTGGTATTACCACCAAAAGGAATTACCGTTTCCTCCACTTGGTCTCCCAGAATTACCGGCAGATTCCAAGTGGCAGAATTTGGAGTTTTGATACATCATCCCTCCCTACCGGCAAAGTTGTAGTTGGCCGGTCCAGTAAAAGTGCCAGTAAACGTTATTATTGGAACTTTTACGGTGTACCGGCTAACTCATAATGAGGCCCAAGGCCCTTATTACCAGTTTGCTGGTATCCCGCTTGTAATTCCGGCGGGATACCGGCAAACTGCCCCTAACGTTCCGGCCGCCTATTACAGGCGCCAGAAAGGGCAGCAAATCCCAATCCCATGGAGGGGACTGCCGGAATTAACGGCACTGGTAAAACCGGTGCCGGTAATTCCAGCATTTGTCAGTAGGGGCCCGATTTACCTCCAACTCTTGTGTTTTGCTGGTATGGTAAAATTGCCGGTGCTGAAATTACCGGCAATTATACTGCCAATTTTACCAGACCGGCAAAACTGTAATGAGGCCAAATGTCTCAGAAGCTGTGTCTCGCACGTATCAGTGTTGGTGAAATGTGCTGGTCAGATGTCAGTTTCGGGTAACGAAAAATAGCATATGTACAAATGGTACACTCACAACCGTACAATGCCACTGCACTGAACAAAGCTGTGAGGATAATTGTTTAGGTTGAAGTGAATGATGGGGGCATAGATGCAAGAGTGTAGCTTAACTTTGCATTCCAGTCCCAACATTTGAGAACATTTGATTATAAATCCGAAAACACAAGGGAGGACTAACTGCGATGGCCAGGCAGAATCATCAAAACTCCATAGAAGGTATTCTGAGAGAAATGTCTTCTGTCCTAGAGATGGCACACAGGGATCAACAGTAGTCATGTGAGAAGTAATAGCCATGTGCACCTTTCGAGAAGGAACTTTGCAATTACTGATTGTTAATGCATGACTTGCAAGCAGGGTATAATTGAAGGGTACATACAATGGATGGAGCCCCCTACTATTCTGTAGAGAAAGGGCTCACTCCCCCTTAGGCCAGCCAATGGAGGAGGGGACCATGGGGCTCATGTATGGCTCAAGTATGGCGGTGTGGGTAAAAATTGTGGTAATGCAGAAGTAATTACTGTACAGCCGTAATACAAGTTTGGTGGTAAGGTGGAGGATTTTACTCCAGCAAAATTCAACAACAAAAAAAACTGAATTACTGCCTGCAGTAATTCCACCAAAACCTCTTTGGAGTCCTGTGAATTCCAAAATTGGGGATTAGCACTGCCTTCCCACCACTTGTAATCTAGATTAGTGATAATTCATTGGATTTACAGCTGAATTACCACCAAACTCATAATGAGGCCTATGACAAATTGAGGGTATTCATCCCTTCTCACCAAGGGGGAGCCACCCCCTTTGAGGCTAGGAAGGTGAGCCTGCTCCGCTAGACCCTGCCTAGGGATCTGGACAAGTTGGACCTCACTGGGAGCGACTCCCTTTATCAGCCACACTATCAGCCTATATGGGACTGGGAAGAAGAATGCAACATCTGCATATGTGGCTGGCAGCATGAACATAATGTTAAATAAGAGGCCTCTTTATGAGTCCTGCCCTTGAGGGGGCGCTGTTGCGCGGCTGGAAAATGGCTGCTGCCTGAGAAGGCTCTGACAAAGGCCGTACATATCCTGACAATAATCCTGCTTTACGACCTTACCTACAACTTTATTATGGTGGGCTGAACATCAAAGGATGTGGAGCTGCGATCTGCGACCCCCATGACCCGTTACTGCCAGTACGGGCTGGAGCCTCCTTGAAGCACGACCACAGCATTCCCCAAGCCAAGCACGGGAATCGGTTACATCCAGACAGCCCCGGCACTGTTCACCGCATTATGTAAGCCAACCCGACTGCCGTCCTGCTGAAAGGCTGGAGACCGCACCATACACTCACCTTTGAATCGTGACTGCAGCTCCCAGGCGACTGCATCATCTGACAGCTCTGGGTGGGAGGAGGAGTCTGCCAAGCCGCTCTGAACCTCCCTGTGCCTCAACCAGCTCCAATGACCCAACAGCCCATATGCCCTGAACCCTCTCCTTCTGCCTCATATGTGGATAGCAGCACCCGACAACTCCGGGTAGGAGGTCGAATCCACCAAGTCGTCCTGCACTAAGCTTCCCTAAGCCCCGGCCTTCTCCAACAAACCAACGGCCCAGGAGGCCATCCTCCTCTCTCACAACGTTGTGCGAGGGTTCCCGGGCCCAAAGCGAACTCCTGTCCCACAGCCAGCTCTCCCGGGCAGGAGTGATCCTCCAACCAGGAGGTCTAAAAGAACAGAAAGATTAAGGAGCCCGACAGGATCTCCAGTGAGTACGCGGAGGGAGGGAGTGCACATCTATTACACCAGACACCTTCTTAAACAACGTGTGTCCCCCCTGCCCCGCCCTCACCGCTCAACTATCCTGCTTGGTGGGAAACGGAACATCCGCCAACACTAGGTAGAGGGAGAAGCCCACCGTACCATTCCTCTTCCCTGCACCCCAACAACCTGACACCCCACGCGGCCTACAGCCCCTCCTTTCGCCTTACATGTCTCTTGGGCTCTCCACTCCTGAGGCAGAGTGGGCCCCAGTTCCTTAGCCCGCTTCCTTCGGACCGGAGACATCCTCCAGATGAGCAGCTTGACCGAGCGGGAGGAACAAGGAGTCCCACTGGTTCATCAGACAGTGCGCTCTGGGACGTTCCCATAACTTTGGGAACCCCTCTGCAATAACGTGTGTTCCTCCCTGCCCACAGCTCAACTATCCGGTGTGATGGAACACAGAGGCCCCCTGGAACAAGGCGGATAACGGCCCCACCCAGATCAATTCACTGCCCCACATATACAGGGGAGATAGGGCTATCCTACCTCCCGAACCCCCGGGCACGTTCCGCAACCAAAACACACCTCAAAGGGAAGCACTGTGAGACCCCCCTGAGAGAACAACACACACCAGAACCTGGCGGGGAGCACATAAGAAATATTGCAGCTGGAAGCAAGCACTACTGTTAGAAAAGATTTCTCTTAACTTCATCTTTCAGTCCATCTTTATGGAACCCCCAAACTTTTTGCTTTTTGCTTTTGCTTTTATTTTCAATTCAGAACTATACTTTTTGCAGTACAGTGAAGCTTCAAGCTTCACTGCAAAGGCCTTTGCTCATATGTTATGGGGAAACTTATATGTCCTTCAGGCTATCTGTGCTGGGACACATTGTTTCCCTTAATCAAGTTACTATGTTACTACTTTGGTTGCTTTTGTGTCACTTGTGGTAACTTGTTATCATTGTACAATGCAGCTTACTCTGCAGTACAATGGAGTGCATTTTTGTTTTGCTAGGCCTAGACTAACACTCATTTCTGGTTACTCTAGGTGTGCTAAAAGGATAGGCGGATGGTAGGAGTGACTTTTACCCACTTTTTGGGGATTTTCGTTTTAACTTTACCGCGTTTTGCTTCTGACTGTGGCTACTGGTCAAACATGGCTGTGCCACAAGATTTTCGCCTGTTCTTTTGCCATCTTGTTCTTTAGCCTTCCACCTGGCCTCAGAAGCCAGGAAAATCCTTATAAGGACTTCCAGTGCCCGGGAAAGCAGGAGATTTTGGCAGGCTACTGGAGAGCTGTGTGTGTTTGCTGCCAGAGTGTGGGCTGGGTCTGTCTGACTACAATCCACAAACTGGTTTCAGTGTGTCTGAGTGGTATGCATGAATGTTTCCGGCAGTGGTCCCGATTGGACCACTGCTGGGGTGTGTGTGTGTATGGGCTAGTCCTGCTATTGGCGAGTGGGATTCTCAGTTCTTACTTGGCTTTTAGGAAAAGAAGAGAACCCCTACACCCATTCTTCAGAGATCCTGGAGAACCCTGAAAAAGCCAAGTATCCTATCCAGTTGCGAGACCCACAAAGAGACCTGAGAGCCAACTGAAGGAGGCCTGGCAACCAACTTCTGCTGCTGTCCCAGAGGAGCCATGTCTTGCTCTTGACCTTTACTAGTCCTGCGAAGGAGCTACGACACTTGGAGTGGAGGGACCATCCATTCCTGAAGTCTGCTCGGTGCCTCATCAAAGGAAGCCTTCAGAAGTGCCCTGGAACCGTCCTGTGGCTGAGCAGCTTCGTTTTTTAACTACTGTGCTGCTGGCATCACCGTACCAAGTTTCGGCTTGAAACTTAGTGGATCCTCAGCAGGCCCTGCAAGACTACCTCCTGCCAGATTTTGGCATCCTAGCATCAAGGGGTCCTGAGATAGAAGGGAAAGTCTGACCGCGGTGGCAAAGTCCTTTTGTGTCGCCGTGTGCGGTGACCACCGTCCAAAAATTGCTTACCTGACCCGAGTCCAGTCATGAGAGGGGTGCTGCATCGATTTTTTTTGCATTCTTGGACCGAGAGTCTTTGCAACAGTAAAAGACACCAACCGGAGATCAGCTTGTACCTGCAACCCCTGGGAATCAAGGACTGTGGCTTTCAGCGGGAAAAGCAACATCAGACACTCTTCCTTTGTTTTGCCAAGTCTGTGGAAGAATCGGAGTACGGGGGTAAGTTACAGAGATTCTAACCTACCCCTATACTCCCATTATAAGTCAATGGGCTTATAATAAAGCTTTTTTCGAACACCTTTGGCTGTGCCATAGCTCGCTTGTGCAAGACATTTGACTGTTGGGGCTACTTTTGGGCATTTGTCTAAATTAAACCCTAAGAACCCTTCACTGGACCCCAGAGACCCTACCTGCATTTTATCCTGCATCCTAACATCTGTCGAACTGTATCCTGAACTATTGGGCACAAGGCCGCAGGCAATTTAGGGCTGGACAATTTTAGATAGGGATCATCTCTGTGGACCTTTTTGTGCATAATACTTGTCTAACCTTTCCTTTGCAGAAGTATCTGATGTGTGTTATGCCTTGTAACCAAGTAAAGGTATATATGTATTTAGTTTGATAGTGTTTTGTGAAACGCCTACCTGCTTGTAGTCATTTTTCTATAGTGCGTTTTGGCCATAATTAAAGAACTGTATTTTTATACATCCTGTCTAAGTGTAATCTGTGATTCCCATTGTGTGACCTCATTGTGGACCCTTTACAAGCTCACCCCCTCTGAAGAATTTAGCCGAGACCGCCTGTCACTGCTACCTAAACTGGTTTGGCTACAGCTTCCCAGAGTTGTTCCTGTCACAATATAGGTTGGCCTTATCTGTATCAACAGAATTGGGTGGGTACCCTCTTTTTTGTTTGCGGGGGGCCTGACACTTGAGGGTGGTATCAGTTCAACAAAGAAAAAAGTTGAGTCAAGGCTACCCTTCCCTTAAAGGCAGAGGTAGTGCTAGCAACCTACCGAGGGCTAAGGTGTTTATTTCTCAGCCATTCGTGATCAAACTAATAAGTTCGAGTACTGTTAAAACAAAGTTTATTCTGAATACGTATTAAAAAAACAATATATTACAGGACATTTACCAACAAATATATGACTGAAGTTGTCATTCACAACACAGAGACATTAGGTTCTAAAGGAGTGAGGTTAGTAACTAACATGTGATTCTATGTGCTGCAAACAGTGACGGCAAATTTCAGCTGTCGACACTATTGAGTGTTTCCAGTTTGGGGGTCAAATAGAAAGAGTTTTTCTGGTTATCACTGTTTGTAATATCCTCCTTTCTTCAGGACACTGGTGCTACAAGTAGTGGGAAGCTGTTATCAAACACGTTTGGCGATAGATGATTTTTAAAATCTAAATAAAAACAAAAACCTCTGACAAACACCAAGAGCCTAACATGAACTTGACATTGCTAACCTGGAACCTACGTGGTTTTACCAACAGTAACAAAGTACAGTTGACTTCAAACTATGCAAAAAATCACGTGGCAATCATTTTATGCCTACAAGAAACACACCTAGCACGGGACAGCAGGCTCCCCAACCTGGTGGGGTGGGGGGTCCATAAGATACGGCTACTCCAATTCGACACATTCCTGGGGAGTAGCTGCCCACATCCATCAATCGCTAAGCTGATCGATTAAGCTGCACATCCAAATTGGGATGAGGAGGGGCGTTACTTGCTGCTTGCAGGGGAGATCGCGGGATGGCGGGTTCTGAATATGAATATATATTCTCCAAATAATGACAATCCAAACTTTTTTCAGCACTGCGCCGCCCATTTGCGTACATTCGCAGACTATGCAGTCATGTGGGCGGGAGATTTCAATGTTGCCATTTCCCTGGATTTGGAAAGATCCTCCACTGCCCAGCTCACCCCCCCCCGAAACCAGCCCAGAAATGGGCAGCCATAGCTGAATATCATGATCTCCATGGCTCCTGGCGATTGTTACACCCCACAGCCAGGGAATACCCATACTACTCAGGGGCACTAGGCAGCTCCTCAAAGATTATGTTATGGTATCATCTGATTTAGCTCGAGATATTACGAATGCCCAGATACTCCCCCGAACCCTTTCCGATCACACGCCTGTATCAGTAAGGTTTCTAGGCCCAATTCGCCCCCTAGACACTTAAAAAGGCGTTTCAGAGCCCACACCATGGAAGATGTGATGCAGTTTTCCGCGATGAAATTAGGCAGAACATTCAAACATTTTTTAAAGTAAATGTGGGCTCAGTACCAGAAGCGAGGGTTATATGGAAAACCTTTAAGGTGTATATTAGGGGATGCTGCATGGCAAAGGAGGGCTGTGTCTTGAAATCCATACGCAGATCCATATTGATCCTTGAGCAGGAGATTAAAAACCTAGAGTTGCAACAGGGCATCATGGACTCCCGGGAAGTGCAGTCCCAACTTCAAGCAACCAGGGAAAAAATTACCCTCCTAACAGCTAGAGAAGAAAGGTACATTGGTGACCCCATTGCGGCTGCCTCATATGCCGAGGGGGACCGCCCGAGCCGGACACTGGCCTGGGCAATCAAACACGAAAGTCAATTGGACCCTATAATGGAAAGTGAAGATATGAAGGGAAACCCTACTAAAGATGGCTTGAGAATCAATAATGTGTTATGCGCCTACTATGAGAGACTATATACTTCCCAGACATTGGCTGGACACGATTCTATAGTGAAATACCTGGACAAGATAGTTCTGGGTTGGCTGGACCTAGCCCTAGGGAAGGCCCTAAACAACCCTCCCACCGACGAGGAGTTCCATAGAGTGATCCTCTCTCTCCATTATGGAAAGGCTCCAGGTTTAGATGGGATTACGGCAGAATTGAATAAAGCATATGCTGATCTTATGATTCCCCATCTAAGCGATATGTATGAGGCAGCCAGAACGTCGGGTGTGCTTCCTGAATCCACTAGGACTGCCCTCAAACTGTATTGTCAAAACCCTCCAAAGACCCTCGCAAATGCGCTTCATATAGGACACTATCCTTAGTCAATACAGACAATAATATCCTAGCAAAGACACTTGCTGACCGGCACCTACCATATATGCCCACGCTGGTCCTCTGCGACCAAGCCGGCTTCATTACAGGTCGCACCACGCAGAATAACCTGCGCCGTTTATTCACACTCATGCACAACGTGAACCCGGAAATCCCATTTGCTGTAACGGCCTTAGATGCTGAAAAGGCCTTCGACTCGGTGGTATGGCCATTCCATTTCGAGGTTCTCTGGCAAATGGGTATTGGAATTGTCTTTCTTCAATGGGTACAATTACTGTACATGGCACCTAAGGCGAAAATATACACTAAGCGCATGTTATCCGATTATATTCATCCGACCTGTGGTACTAGCCAAGGTTGCCCCCTGTCCCCCATCCTTTTTACATTGGTGATTGAACCCTTGGCCTGCGCCTAATGGGAATATCATGCTAACAGAGGGGTCATGATTTAGTCCCATCCCTCCATAATCTCCCTTTATGCAGATGATATGATGCTGTATGTGAAACACCCCAAACAAAATATACAACCATTGGTGGAGGAGTCCTTTCAGGTTTGAAGATTAACTGGTCCAAATCAGAGGTGCTCCCACTGACGCCGAGTGTAGACTGCTCTGACATCGGCGGGGCCTTTCGGTGGTCCCCTCTGGGCATCCGATATCTGGTTATACTAGCGACACCTTCCCCGACGGAACTGTATATAACCAACTATGTAGAGACTCTTGAAAAACTGGAACATAAGGTGGATACATGGATCCTCTTGCCCATCTCCCGGGCAGCCGAATGTCACTGGCAAAGAGGTTAATCCTCTCGAAACTTTTATATATCTTTAATATTGTCCCATCCTGGCCCCCACTGGGATTTTGGTCCCGACTCAAGAGCCTTACGATTTGGCTGGTCTGGGCGGGAGGTCTGGGCGGAAGGACCAGCTAGGATCTCCTACGACACCCTGACCTTACCATATGAACAGGGAGGCCTAGAGTATCCAGACCTGTGTGCTTATTTTTTAGCGGCTCAAATTCAATACTCTGTATGATGGTGGTCCCCTACGACTGAACTTCCACACATCCTACATGAAAAGGTAAATAAACACACAAATAACATGGAATGCTTGCTGTGGTGTTCCATGGCTAGGGAGGAAAAAACCAGTTACAACCTGTGGCTATCACCTGCAGAGCCTGGGACCGGTTACGTCGCGTAACAGGACAAGAGGGTGGGTTCTCCCCAAAACTAGTTTTGTACAATATCAGCGGCATCTCTCTCACCCACGAGAAAATATTCTGACAACATTTTGATAGACTGGGGATCCACACACTGGGCAATCTTCTCGATGAAAGCTTTATCACATGGGAATTCCTGAATGCTAGGGGGAATGGACAGCAGATACTATACTGCTATACTTTCGACTACGTGAAGTACTTAAGACTAAATGGACACATTTTCCACCCGCTCCTCCCCCATCCCCAATACTTCAATATATCACAACTCCCCCATCCACTAAAAAGCTGGTGTCATCCATATATAAATGTATTAGATCACAGAAAGTAACCCACTTCTATAATAACAAGGTTAAATGGGAAACGGCACCGGGGAGAGAACAGACGGAGGAACAATGGAGGAAGATCGGTACTCAAACACACAGAATATAAATGAACAATCGCCTCTGATTGATCCATTTCAAATTCACACACCAGATGCAGTACTCTCCAGCCCACCTACACAGGTTCTACCCAGATAGATCCCCATGATGTAGTAGATGTGGATACGATCCAGCTGATTTTCTTCTTGTCTCATGGAGCTGCCCACTGATACGTCCCTTCTGAGATAATATAGAGAAGGCTATGTCTCAGATGCAGGGTACCCAAATGCAATACACCCCTGAACTATGGTTACTAGCCTCAGTCGAGCAGGAATCAAAGGTTGTAATGAAGTGGTCGGCGATGGCATCTACAATTGCAAGATCCAAAATAGCCAGATCATGGGGAAAATGAAGGGCTCCCTGTTTGCAGGAATGGATAAACAGCATGAGCATGTGGGAGAGGAGGGAAACTCAATATGCTATGACCCCTCCCAGAAGGCTGCAGACCATTAGACTATTGGACTCAGTTTAAGAATTATATGAACCAACATGGTGTGGATACGACATGAATGACCCTATAGCGATCACGTAGTGCTGTGCATAGTCTGATCGCTCCTCAATTGTGAACGGGATAGATTTTAGCTATAAAATGCGGCACTGTGTGGTATATAACTACTGTATATGTATGATTTGCTCTGTTGCCCTGTATTGTTCCGACACGTCAGTTAAGGTGGGTTAGAGGGGTTAGTATTGTTGGGACAGTCTGTATTTCTGAATTTTGACTGGTAAAAATTGAATAAAGAAAGTTTTAAAAATAAAAATGGGTCTTGCCCTCAACTGAGTATAGGACAGGAGGAGCGAGAGCATTGGCCGCAGGGGAAGACCCCTAACGTGATAGCACCAAGAATGCACAGAGTCGAGACAATTGGGAAACAGCTGCCGAGAGAGAAGAAGTGTCCAGGACCTGCTGGTGGACCTCGGCAAATGAGATTTGAACCTTTCTTCATATAGACAAAATGAATCTCATCAATATCACAAAAAATGTATTCAGCATCTACCTATCTATTCCACCATTCATGTCATTACTCATTCACACACTATATAAAATACATTTCAACATACATGGGTTACTCCAGAACCCAAACAGTACTCACAACATTAAACCAATTCCTAACACCTATATTCATTCACAAAGTGTATTTAAACCAAAAACCTAATGATGGTATCGACATATGTTTCGGTCGTCAGGCGTCGGCTATAAATCAAGCCACAGAATTAAAGCAACCTTCTTCAGGATGCGGGTGGTTGGAATTGAAACCTGCCCGAAGTATAAAGGGGTGGGGAGATGTCATCTAGCATCAATCTCCAAAAAAACAATGATGGAGCTTGGTGACAGCACTGGAGTTTATCCTCAGCCCTACTGTTGTGCAATTAACAGGGGTCTAGTTCGTAGGTCCAGGTAGGGCACTTCTCAACAAGTGCATGGTGCAGTGATCCACACTCATGGTCCAGGAAATGTGAAGTGAAAACCGCTGCTTGTCTATTTTTCATATATTATTATAGTAGGAAGATGTTTTTCTACTCTCATAGGGAGCCGCCCAATTTAAGCCGGCCGGTGACGTACAGATATGCAGAGTGATGATTTTTGTCTCTGTGGATAAAGCTTGTGATGCCCAGCCGACTTAAATTGGGCAGAGTCAAGCAGAGTCTGTGGAGGAGTGAGCTGCTGCACCCAGAGTATTTTTTTCCTTTCCACTAATCTGGCCGTTGACTGGTTAAAGACTGACTCGCACCTCAGAGTGGTTGCGGAGTCGAGCAGAGTCTGTGGAGTCCGAGGAGGGAGGGAGAGGAGGAATGGAGGTGCAAAGGTGCTGAGCCAAGACTTGGATAACACTTTTTACTGCTGCCTGTTGCCAGCTGACAGCTGAATTATGAGTGAGAATGTGCAGGAGAAGTCTGCACTAGACAGAACAGAAAAGAAATGACAGTGTGGAAAAGAAATTGTTTGTGGAAGGGGCAAAAGAGGTCTTGGCCCTCTTTAAATATGAGAAACCAAAATCAAGTGGTATGTGCAGTCCAGGCACGGTGCCCTTTTCTTGCTTGTCCATTAATGGGGAGCAATTGGTGCACCAAAATTTGGATGCCTCAAACCAAAGCATAGCAAGTGAGAGTACTGGGTTAGATAAACAAGTAAACCCAAATATGTATCTTTAAACAAAAAAACAAAAAAGGAGGACCCACAGAGGGGTAAGACAAAAGACGACAACATTGTCACTGGGCAAAATGAAAAAAGAGACGCAAAGATCACATTGCAAAACGGTAATGAGATAGAAAGCCACTCTAATATTACACCGAAACAAAGCCTGAATAAAGGAAAACCCATTTTACAAACTGAAATGACAACATTGCACAGTGGCTTTGATACAGAAATTTCCTTTAATACTGCTCTAAAACAAAGCTTGGGGAAAGAAAATCCTGCTCTACAAAATATTCAAATGCTGTCAACATCAGGAGCTACTAACCTACGTGGAGAACCCTTGACCAAGACAACTGATGAGGTGGTCGACATTGAGAAAGGGGAGGTTGGAATCTTCCAAATATTTAAAGGGGGTAAGTGGGCAACTGTGGACAAATCTGAAGCAAAATCAAGGACTCAAGCTTGCACTAGGAAACCTAAAAACCAAATTGCCAAAAAAATGCAACAAGGTAATGGCGCCAGAAAATTCCTTCGGAACATAAAATCTGTATACATAACTGTAAATGGAGAGAGGAATGGCAACCAAAATAACAAAACAAAAAAAGTAGAAATGAATGCCAAGGAGACCAATGCTGAATCAATATGTATTGATGATATATCTGTTGACCTGTTGAATATGTTAACTTATGATGACACTGAGGGTGATGAAACTGTACCTACAAGCAAAGAAGTTCAATCAAAGACCGACAATCCGATACAGTTAACACAGAAGCATGCTCAGAGGATAGCAAAATATGTGAAAGCAATAAGATTGTACATGGACAGATGCCCACAAAACAAGCAAGAATGTGTACTATTGTATGCCCAGTTATAACTTCCCGCCTTGGAACCTAAAAGAACACTTAGCCCGACATATATCACCCTAAATGAACAGCTAGCCTGTGAAAACCTGGCTGACAATACAACTAAACATGAAAATAAAGACAAAGTTATTTCCTTTAATATAAGGAATAAAGGTGAAAGTAGTTTGGATGACAAAGGGCACAAAATGGCCAAGAGCGATAAAACTGGTCACTCTAGCTTTTCAACAACGGGCCTTAAGTATGCAAAAAGACCTAGTCACATAATTAGAATGGAAGCGAACTGTGGAAGCAAACAAATGCCGCAGCATAAAATCATAATTGAACGAGTGGATAATAATGACAAGCTCATTCTGAATCGGAACAATGTTATGAAATTATTCCATCTTGTCCCATGTTTGAGATTAATCACATCTGACGACCTGAAAGTTGTGGAATTCATACAAGAAGATAGAAATTACTAAGTGGTGTTGCATATCCAATCTAAAATCATTGGCAACACTATTATGGAAGCTGCTTCCCTACTCATGTATCTAGGTTTAGAGATATTTAGGGACACTGAGAAATCAACTTCATCGTCAAAGGAAGTAAGTGGAGTTTCTTAAACACAAAAGCCCATAAACTTCACATCGGAGTCGGAGCTCAATGAGAATGACATGGATGCAAAAAACTCATTGAAGATCTCTCAAGGATACAAAAACAAGAAAATCGAAGTCTCTGCAATTCGAAAAGACGAGAGTCAAATAGCTGATCAGCAGAAAGAATCTCCCAAAAATAACAAAGACAAATTAAAAATATCAACCCATTGTAGAGACCAAATCAAAATCACTATAGACGGCGTAACAAGTGAGGATAGAATTATCAGTGAAGCTGTTGAAAGTATACATACTCGAGTTAAAAGCATGCAAGTGGTCCCAATGCTACATAGTGATCATGAAATGGTCAAAATGGAGCTAACTTCGTTTGATGGACTGGGCACCTCGAAATGGAACCACTCAGTTGAAGTCGAACCAAATAGAGGTAGGCTAAAGCTGAATGAATATGCGGTCACTCAAATTGCAACTCGATATTGCAAAGAGGGAGTGACAATGGAATATCAATATCTATTTTCTCAGTTTGTGGAAAAAAAGCAGGGCCTAAAACATCGAGGCTTGCCCATAGACACAAATTCGATTTGGAAATTCTAAAGAAAAAACGGCAGATGCGTAGTGAAATTCAAAACTGTCCACGTGTAGACATAAGAAGATTTAAGGAAACAAAAAGAGCTGCCAAACAAAAGTATAAAAACTGGTTTAAAGCCCAAAAGCACCTGGTGATACAAAAAGATGTAGAATCCATGGTGAGTCAACTGAAAAACCAAAAATCAGCCGAGTTTTGGCGCACTATAAATAGCGAATAAACCCCTCAGATAGCTATTCAAGCCAATTTGGTAACTGAAGCGGATTGGACATCGCACTTCACTGAAGTATAGAGCCTGAAAGGTGAAAACTATAAAGCTAATTCGCATGTGTTAGTTTGTTTGGACCTTAACTTCCCCGAAGATGACATCTCAAATGTAATTAATAAAGCAAGTAGTTCGAGGGCACCAGGGCCCAATGGCCTTTCAAATTACTTAATCAAACAAAATCCCGAACTATGGACTGTCATACCTTATTTAAGAGAATTGCTGCACAATGCTGTACCCCAAAGTCTTGGAAAAGTGCGATAATCATACCTATTTTCAAAAAGGGGAATAGAGCGAATCCGAAAGATTATCGTCCGATAGCTCTATTGGGACGTATTAGGAAAGGTCTACGCAACCCTGTTAAAAAGAAAGCTCAGCGACTGGGCGATAAGATCAAATCATGTCGACATGAGACAAGCTGGGTTTGTGAAGGGCGCTGGATGCTATTTGAACCTCCTGATTCTGAATCTACTTAAAATGGAGGCTTTGAGAACTAAGACAAAGGTATATCTAGGGCTCATTGACTTCTCATACGCGTTCGACAGCATTGATCGCGAGAAACTTTGAGATGAAAAAATGGGATTGTCCAACAAGCTTATTAGCGGCAATACAAGAGCTGCACACGGACAATAATATCAACTCTTTCAGCCCAAATAAATACATTCAGGGGCGTGAAACAAGGATGCCCCTTGACCGATGTTATCTTCCCCTTATTTCTGACAGACATTTGTGAGGCTATAGATGGTGTCCATTCCTTTCCACCGAAAATCAATAGGACACACCTTAGCTGGTTACTATTTGCTGATGATCTGATACTGTTGGATTTAACTCCAATAGGCCTGCAAAGAAAACTAGACGCGGTAGAAGAATATGTAAAGAAGAATGGCTTACACATAAACAATAAAAAGTGTGAAATCATGATTCTGCGTGATCTAAGAACAACAGGCAAGATCAATGGCAAAGAATTTGATTGGACCTTGGAAAAGGAAACTCTGATTGTAGCCTCTAAGTCAAGGTACCTCGGAATGCAACTCAGTGCGAGTGTAAATGATGGTCCTTGGGTTGAAATTGCTAAAAGCAAATGCAGATAACTTGCTTCTCAAGCTTATGTTCTAAACCAAAAAAAAATGAAAATTGTCCTTAAGGCCTGTACTTAACATTTATCAGCAGAAAGTAGTACTGGTACTTATCTATGGCGCAGAAAATGCATTTGAGAGGCCTTATGATTTGTGGGCAACTTTGGAAAACACATTCTGGACCAAAGTACTTTAATTGCCAAAGGGCACGTCAACTGCATTCCTAAAATATGTATTATCATTAATCTCTATTAATGTAAGAATATGTTGGAACCTGGTGTCATTGTTTCGCTAAAACTAAACTGAAGGCAAACATTCCCCAGTTTGAAATCTTCCATGTCCAAGAGACTAATGATATGGATACCTTATTAGCAAGCTGGAATACGCGTTCTGAAGAGATTTTAAAGGAATATGATGTCAATATAGACATGCTTCATGAAAATCCAAACTTAGTAACAAAACAAAAAAAATGTGGCAACAGGACTGGAGTCTAACAGAAAAACAGAGGAGATGCTGTAGATTTATGAAAGACGTTCCAGGTGAAGCAAGTAGCTACAGAAAATTAAAAGATTATGTGGAGCTTTTCCCAGAACAGAGGCAAAGAGCATTGTATATGCGATTGAGACTGAATGCATTTCAAACTAAAGAGAGGCTGCTAGTCTGGGCAAAATATGTGGATCTTAACCCAGTGTGTAGATTTTACTCTTTGGAACCAGAGACAATAAAACACCTTGTTCTATATTGCACAGGATTGCGCTCAGTTAGAACAAGGCATTTGAGAGTTCAGCTCTCAAAACAACCATCATTAAGCGCAAACGATTGGTGGCAAAAAATGTTTGATGGGGTTGACAGGAAGTTAATTTATGCACCAATACATTTCCTGAATGACGTAAAAAACACGATGGACATGAACAGCTGCAATGCTGAAAAGCCGTAAAGACTACGATATAACTGAAATTTAGGGAGGATAGTATTGAATAAAAATGTTTGATGCTTTTCTTGCTGGTTTTCTTTTCATTTGTGAGTCTTCTTTTTTTTAAAAGGTTTGTACAAACAAATAAGAATAAAATAAAACATTTATGGATGAAGATTTGGTCTCATTATGCATAACAACAATGAAAAAAGCAAGAGCTGTCACACAAGGTCATCTGGAGTTTATGTTCAAGTCATTAAAGTAATAGAGTTTACAGAGGTCTCAGGTTGTCCTTTGTCAGGTCCGGTGTAAGTTGTTTACCTAGTCCTGGCTATAAACCTGCAATCATTTTGAATTCTAATACTTGTAGTCCTACATTGATAAGGGAACAGAACACTCCAACAAACATTACTGGTTTCAAAATGACATGACCTAAAAAGACAGGACATGCAGAACATCATTTACTGTCTGTGCATGCACATTTTTCAAAATAAGTGTGACTGATCAAGGAGTGATGGGTGGTGAGAAAAATGGGCAGTCATTTGACAACATTACTGGAATTCATGGGTGTGTGACCCAGAGCGAGCCAATGTAGTTGCACTTTGCGAGTGCTCCACTGCCGCTCCTTCTTGAGATCCTGTCAAATCCGTTAGAAGGGTGTAAGGAACAGTGAAACAAAGATCGGACGAGTTGGAGATCACAGTGTCCGAGTTACAGTTTCAAAGACTGAGTCCTTTGCCTGTGGTTTGCAAAGCTGCAGAGAAGCGGTGAAGCAGACCGCCATATTAGTGTGGCTGAATGAGGACCCGGCAGAAGAGGGGGAGGTCAGAAAGAATTTGTGTGGACCCGAGGACCTCTGAAGCAGACGCAAAGTGGAATCGGGTCGTGACAAGCCATGATAGACCCTCCTGGAGAGAAGGCACTGTGTGCCCCTCACTTATTCCATGAGGATTGCGATTGGTGCATGACAGTGGTGGAGGGGTCAGAGAGACACTGAGGCCTGCCCCAAAGGAGCTATGAAGCAGTGAGGTTTCTCTCCTACCCTCCCCCTACCTGAGGAAGGGGCACAGGTCCAGACTTCGAGGGGCTCTGCAGGGATTAAGTGGGACAGAGGGGACTGGTGAAGCGATCTAGCACCGGTCGCTGAGGCTACCTGGTGTTGTGACCCTCTCCTGAAGTCAGAGGGCTGCAGGGAAATGGGCGTGTGGTGCTGGATCCCTCAAGGGTGCTCTGGATTAGAGCACAGTGAGGATCCTACACGTGCTGGTGACGGATGGACTTGTGTCCTTCCCCTGAGGGATCAACACAAAGCGGATTGGATGAATGGTCCTGAATAGTTTGGAGTGGGGGTGGACCACCTTTGAGCTCTGGAACAAGGAGTGGATGCCCCTATTAGATTTGTTGCGAGTTGGACAGTATTCACTTTTCTAGGGCACTTGGGTAGATGGTTTGGGCTGAGTGACTTGGATTTATAACGGAACCCGGATTGAGGTTCAGAAGGAGTCAGTTGGCAGCAGGAGTTGGACATCATGGTTAAGTGACAACAGAAGATGGAGCAATATGTGGGCACAGTAAGCACCAAACCCAAACAAGGAGCGACTCTGCTGCCGCTGCTGAAGGCACGGAAGGAGTCTTTACAGAAGATCTCATAGCTGCCATCTAGAAGTCTGAATCGTCGCTGGTGACCAAGATTCAAGAGGTCGGCACAGATGTTTCTCTTCTGCAAGCTGATATGCAAAAGGTGAATGAGAAGGTCGCTGAGCGGAACAAAGAGTCAGTGACATTGAGGACTCTGATGGTTTTGCAGAATAATGTGAAAGGGTTGGCAATGGCCACAAAATCGGATGTTCAGAGTGGAGGACGCGGGAAGGTCAATTCAGCCGTTAGAATGTCCAATGCATGGAGCTTTTTCAAGAGAAATTTCTCCTGGATACTTTCTGGTCACTGGGGCCCTCGAAACTGTTCACTAAAGAAAGGGCAGACAGGGTGCCGGGGAGACGCCGGCCTCCAGGACTCCCTCCACATGGGATTGTGGTGACATTTCTTAACTTCTACAATAGAGATGCAGTGTTACAGGGGACTTTACACAGGAGGTCCAGAAACTGAGTCTTGTGATGCAGTGAGGAGAAGACTACGGGAAGAAAACATTTTGCATGATGTTCTTTTCGACAAAATTGAAAGTGATGGCCAAGGGGAAATCCTGTTTTTTTCAGTCCGCGCAGGCCGTTTGGGACTGGCTGGAGAATTGAACATTGGGACTAGAACATTGAAGGATGTGAGTCTAGCTGTCTCGGCCAACACTTCACAGAATGTCCTGGCATTTTACTTTCCCAGTGATGCGCATAAATGCAGTTAGGGCGGGTGGCTGTGTTGCATGGCTTCCCCCAGATCTGTGAGCCTACATGCCCTTGGTGTTTGGAAAGAGGGTGTGGGGACTTGCGGACCCTTGTTGTATGTTTTGTTGAAAGGATGTGGGGACTTGCGGACGCAGGTTGTATGTTTTGTGGAGATGGTTGTTCTGATGAGTGGGTTATTGCCCTGTTGTTTGAGGCATGATGGGAGGATTTGAATGACGCATGATGCTCACAGGTGGTGTGGTAAAAAGCGGTAGACTAGTCCAAGTAAGGTTTGGCTGATAACATGGAATATCAGGGGGCTAGGTAATATGTCAGGGGGCTAGGTAACAAAGGGAAAAGGAAGTTGGTAGGGAAATACTTGAAGAGGTACGGTATCCAGGTTGCCCTATTGCAGGAGACGCATCTCCTAGATGCAGATTTGGAAGACCTGCGGCAGACATGGGGAGGAATGGTGTATGGGTCTAGTTACTCCTTGTTTGCTATGGGGTTCTCACATCGATTGCACAAGGGACACCTATTTGTATTGACTAACACCTGGGGGATGTGGAAGGGAGAACCTTGGTTTTAGTTGGCAGTATGGAAGTACATGGAATGGACTGTGACTTGTATAGGTTGAATGGAATAGGCCCCTTTAAGCAACATTCCCCACGCTTGCTGAGGACTGCAATTACAGACCTTGACTTGGAGTTGTGGAGGGAAAGTCATTTAAATGACAGGGGTTACTCTTTGTACTCTAGAATAGACAATATGTTGGCTGGCAGGGATCACTGTCTTGTATTCATGGATATTGATTATCTGGGATGGGTGTTGTCGGATCATTCCCCAGTGTTAATCATTTCTGTGTTACTACTCTGACTTGAGGGAGGGTGAAACACCTGGTTCCCACATGGAGGCTGAGGGCGGAAAGCATACCCGACGGGAAATTCCGAGAGACATTGCAGCAGTAGATCTCATCCTTTTTTGACTATAAAGAGGACGCCATAGAAGATGCAGGATTAATCTGGGAATCTTTTAACAGGACGATAAGGGGGGATTTGTATAGCTAACATGGTGGGGGTGCCTAAGACAGTGCATGCTTCGCTGGAAAATCGGAAAACACAGTTAAGAAACTCGAAGGGGAGTTAGCAGGTGGGACTCCATGTGGGGATGATCTCTCCAGGGAACTTAGCTGTCACTGGGAGCTATTAGAGCCACTCCAGAAGTACGAATACAGTCTGCATACAATGTAGATTCACGAGGAAGGGATAAGGCGGGCCATCTCTTGGCATGGTAAATTCGGCGGGAAGCGCCAAGATCATTTGTTACATAGGTCTATGATAAATAATGCGGGCTCCCTGGTTGTTTTGCATGAAGGGATCAATGCAGTATTTAGGGAATATTACCAGTCACTATACTCCAGCAAGAAACTGTTTTCGGAAGAGAAGGCCTCAGATTTATTGGGACAGGTCAGGTTGCTGCGGCTGGACGCTCCAGCCATGGAGGCGGCGAGCAATGGCCTCCTGTCAAATTTTATGCAACATATGCAGAGATCTTGATTACCAGGTTGTAGTTGGTGTATGACTTTGCCTTTACTATAGGGCTTCCACTGAGTGTCAGTGGTAATTATGATGCTAAAATCTCAGAAAGACCCGAAGTGATGCATTAATCACTATACGAATATTCTAGTGAAAGAGATTGCTTTGAGACTTTCAGGTATCATTACAGGACTTGTACATATGGACCAGTGTGGATTTGTGGGGGGGTGTTGTAATACCTCTTTCAACCTTTGGATGCTACATCATATTATGGACATGACTAAGGGCCCACCCACTAAGATGGCACTCATGTCTTTGGATGCGATTAAGGCTTTCGACTCCGTGGAATGGGAGCGGCTGTTCAGGGAACTGGAAAATTATGACTTGGGTTTGAACATCGTGAGATGGATTTGCTTATTGTATAGTGGTCCGATGGTGAGGGTCAGGACGAGGACATGGATTTCTCCCAGTTGGACCTTGGCAAGGGGCACTAGACAGGGATGTCCGGTATCCTCAATCCTTTTCGCCCTGACTTTGGAACATCTGGCAGGTTACTTCAGGCAGTACGAGGCAGGAATCATTGTGAATGGACAGACTGGTTATATCCTACCAGGTCCTACTGTATGTCGGCAATACTTTGTATAATGTTCCGATTATACTGGAACTATTGCAAACATTTTGACATCTGCTGTGCCTCGCTATCAATAGAGAAAAATCGATTGCATTCCCGATAGCGTGTATGAGGAATAGGCCTGGGGATTTTTATCCAGACTGGGGTATAAGATGGGAGTTTGAATCTTTCAAATATCTGCGGGGTGCAAGCCTTTCCCGAATTAGAGGAGATGTTTGAATAGAACATGGGAAAAGCTCTCGATGGGGCGGGTGACACCATTTCATTTTGGAAAACATAACCTCCGACACTGATGGCTTTATTTATTTATTTGTACATGTATACACAGCATAAAAAGCCCATGGGCATCTAGGCGCTAGTTACAAAGAGGAAAAACAATTATAGAAGGGAAGAGACTAGCGAGGAAGGCAATTGGGTATCGTCACAAGTTTGTTGTTTTTTTTTTTGCTAATATTCTCTATTTGGTTAAGCGGATCTCCTTTATGATGCTGGTCGGTAAAATCGTCAAACTGCTTTGGGGAACAAGCAGGCGACAGGTGGCGCTCTCAACTTTGAGGAAATCGTATCAATCTGGGGGTTTAAATCTGCAAGACTATGAGTTATATTTTTTGAAGGCCAAGCTACAGAGCGGGGTGAGATGGGATGACTCAGCGGACGGCGAAGTGGTCAGACTGCTGGAGGGGATGCCGACTCACTGACATGGTGTTGAACTGCTTTGGGGTACAATGGGACGGATAAGGAAGACCGGTGTAGTGCTGGTGGTTAAACACATGTGGAAAAGAATCAGATCTAAATTTGGGCTTCTAGAGATGTATTGTCTGGAAATGCCACTGGTTTTAGACATGGGTCGGCCAATGGATGGTTGGGGACCTGTGGTTCTCTGCATTGCATAGGGAGGGGTGTCGGACTGTAGGAGACTTTGTTGATGATGGGACGTTACTCTTATACAGGGCTGAGAAATACCATAGACCCCAGGGTCCGTTTTTGAACCATGCTAGGTTGGTGAGGAGGATGTTAGAATTGTTGATGGAGTTACCGATGGAACTGGTCCCTATCTCCTAGATAAAGATGCTTTGGTTAATAGGAAATGGGAAGTTGTTGAATTCTGGGTTCTACACATTGTTAGTGGGGGCAGGGCTATCCTTGACACCCAAGACCCTGGAAAAGTGGGAAAAGTACTTAGGATATGCCATAACAGATTGAGAGTGGCTAAAACGTATGGGAGCAGGTCGCGAGGGTGTCTCGAAATGCCTACTTAAGTTAAGGGAGGTGATATAAAGGATGAATGCTTTGTTGAATGGGGCCTATGCGTGCACACCAACTATATGTTGGGGAAGCTATCTGGGAACAAGACAGACAGATACAGGAGAACTATAACAGAGATGCTCTTGGTATTGGTGAATCGCCTGCTGGCGATTGCATGGAAATGCCCCAAGGGACCGATAGTGACCCAATGGGCGTCAGACATCAAGAGGTGGGGTTGGGCAGAGATGGAGATTTTACGCACGAGTTAAGCGATGGAGGAGGGAATTGCCACGGACTGGGGCCAATTGTTGAATGTTCTTATGACTTCCCCCCGATACGATGCCTCCATGAAGAGGCAAAAAGGGTTCCTGGAGGGAGGGAGCATGAGTCCTGGGTAGGGGGCGGGTTTGATGCCAGAGGCGAGGGGACGGGGAGCTGGGTGATTTGGCAGAGTGGAGGAATTGGGGCCAACGGTGGAACATGGGGGAATGGCCTGAATAGGAACTGTTTCAGAAATGGTCCTGGGGAGAAAGGGTGGAGGTGAGCAGGGAGGTCATGCCGATATTGTACACCACTATTCCGAAAATCACTGGCAGTATGGCAGGATGTACAACTGATGTTGGTTAGAAACTATTATTGCCTTGTCTCACACTTATATACACTAATATACAGGTTCATAAACATTACTGAAATGCAGCATTGCCACCTACCAGTTACTTTCCATACAATGTGGCAGAAGAGAATATCCTTTGACATCACTTCCTGCAATGTTGTGCATTCTGTAAAGTAATGACCCCAACACCTTATTTTTGTAGCAATTGCAGTCTGCTTGCAAGTCTGACTGACCATGCCGTGCAAGTTTCCATTTGTTTCTACATAGGTTTCTATCTTGCACTTAAACTCATTTATGCACCACCAGATACCAAAGAACATGTCTGCATCCCCCATCAAGTTTGTTGTTGGCTCCTAACTGCCCAATGTGATCCATTCATCCGTCAGGAATACAGCCAGCTGACTGGCTGTTAATGTTGCACACACTATCCACTTACCTTATTGCCACCCTCATCTCCTCACGTAGACTTAGCAAAGAAGTTCTAGAGACCTAGGGAAGCAAGCTTTGGAGGTTCAAAGCATTGCCAGCCCCGATAGGAAGAAACGTTTATGAGGCACTGTGGAGAGGTGTAAAAGGGGACACCGCACAAAGGGGGGTTAGGGGGCCGGAGCTAAAACCTCAGACAATGAAAACCCCTTGAATCGCCAGTAGAGTTCCTTCCCAGGAGGTCAGTGAAATCAAAATAGAGCGAAGGAGGGATGCATGCGACCGAAACACCGGACAGAGAAAGGCTTGCAGATGTCCACCTTTGCAGAGAAGAACCACTGTTGAAAAGGTCCCAGCACAAACGGGAGATGCCGAAGACCAGCCCAGGACAGACAACTGAAGGAAGGGTTTGGGAGATGGGAGGATGCAGGCTGGGACCAGGAGAGGATGTAGAACCTGATAATATAGAGGCCTGGTTTGTTATCAGTACAGAATCATTGCACACCATTACCCATCATTACCTACTGTTAGAGAATCATTACTCTTTGCTACGGAATCATTCAATCCTGTTTAGTTATCCATCATCTAATTAGTACTGATTAGGAGTACATGAAATAGTAACATTATATCATTCACATTATTACCATGTATTTGAAGAGAGAAATAGGCCCTGTTATATGAAGGGTTTGCTTAGTTATGTTATTGCCATATATGTTGAAAGAGATGCTTTTAGAATTATGTATTATGCATTAGAATGTAGCGCTTAGGCTGAGAGAAACATGCTAGGCACTATAGAGATTGAATGAGGCCTCAAATGACACGTAGAGCCATTTAGAATAACACATTGGTATGTTTTGTAGTTACATGTACACATGTATGCATGTACAGCGTGCACTTAGAATATGTTTTCATTATGTAGATAGCGCTTGCCATTGCTAGAGAAAGCGTAAAACGCTAGAAAGCATTTAGCTGGCATTATAAAGGCATTCCACGGAATGAGACAGAGAAGCGCCACTGTGTGCGAAGATTGTTTTGAATTACAGTTGCTTGGCAGGCAGACAGATCGACCGTTGGCCGAGTAGAAACAGCCTGGCCTAATCAGCATGGCTTGTGTGCTGCGGAGACAGCAAAGGTGGGGGCTGCGCCACATGGAGAATGGGAGAGTGTGCTTTTGCAGGGAGAGATGGCCTGTTCTCTGGAGGAAAGAGGATTTTGTGATGCCAACAGTGGAGTGAATGGGTATGAATGGATATATAGAGGAAGATGGTGTTTTGTAGGCACCGCACATAGAAGGCCATGACAGAGATATGATGTCCAATGTCACATTGACACAGAACACAAGAACACGGAGTGAAAGAACACAGACATTCAGGAACTGCCTGAATATAGAATGTGCTGACAGAGAGAGAGGCATTTAGTTTAGAGAATGAAAGTAACCATAGGGATTTGAGTGTGTCATGGAATAGTATAACCAGAGGTGAAGAGAAGGGAGTTGCTAGTTGTTGTTGGAGATAGTGCTAGATGTTGATGGAGTTCGATGAGGGAGAGGTGTCTTGGTGCAGCAGAATCCAATGGCTTTGGGGGAGATCGAGAGCTTGGCAAAGGCTTGAGGCAGTTTGAGTGACCAGATCAAAGAGAGAAGGGCCTGCCACTGACTGACTGATTGCAGAGTAGCGGGAGAGGAGAGACCTGGCCCTGGCAAAACAGAGCTGGAGACCAAGGGAAGCAAATGGGAAGTATGGTTTATGGCCTAAACTGATTGATTAGAACAGACACTCACACAAAGAGCTTTGGGTTTGGGGAAGGGGAAATCAGTCAGGGATTGTCTTAAATAGAGAGAGTGAAGTATGGTGTGGATTGGAGAGGATTGCTGGATGCTGAGGCTTGCATTAGGCTGCATTAGAATCACAGGCTTGCATTAGACCCTGTAAGGCTTATAGTTATTGCATGGTAGATTTGCACCAAAAGCATAAAAGGTGCAAATTAGTTATTTGCAAGATATATATTATATGCCTTGCTGTGCATAAATAAATGTATTCTTTTGTTATAATTGAATCGATTCATGTGTTTTCTTTGTGTCTTGTGTCCATAGGAGTAAGATAGGTGTATGTTGTTAGGCGTAAGATAGGAGTAACAAAGTGCACATAGGCCCTGAGATACGAAAGCAGGGGTGGGGTATAGTGATCCACACCCCCCTAGGAGATTGGCTAGGGTTGGCTAGAGTTGTCTAAGACTGGTGCAAGGTTGCCCGATGCGGGGCAAGACCGTGATAGGAATTGTTTTGCGGTCTCACAAGGAGGTTTCCTAAAGCCATCGACAAATAGGGTACAACAAGCATAACATGAATTTCTGAATTCTGGAACTTGGGTTCCAAGTTCAAAGAGCCATTAAAAAACTAAGTTTAAGAAGAAACCCAGTTTGCAGCTACTTGAAGTCTGAAGTCCCTAGAGGCATTGAGGAAGAGAGTTTATAGAAAAACATGGCATTGAAGTACAAAGTAATAAAAATACATTGAGAAACTGAGCATACAAATAGGCATTTCATCCTGAGACTTGAAGTCTAAAGCCCCAATCTCACTAATTGTACCTAGAAACTGTGATGAATCCTGCAGTCATCACAGAATCCCAGCCTAAGGTCTCCTCCCATTTGGCACAGTAAAGGCAGCCGATACCTCATCCTATCCCTGGGTGTGGTATTAGGAGGAGGATCACATGGGAGTAGACAGTCAAGGGAATGTGGTGACTTATTCAGGAGAGACGCTGTATTCATCCTCTTCTGAGGATGAGTTTCTCTAATGGCTGAATATTGAATGGCATGTTGTAAGAGTAGGGCCTTCCCTCCCAGACTTACCCAAAGTGCCAAGTATGAAACCCCTTTTTATAAACATGGAAATTATATATGTAAGGGTCAGGGAGTTAACACAACTACATTGAATAGTTATAATTCTACATTGTGTTTGAATTATAGACCCAAGAGAAAACCATTATTTCCTTTGAAAACTTCCCCTAAAAGTACATCATATAAACCACTCAAACAGAGTGAATTAGATAATCTTAAAATGAATAAGAACATTATGGAATTCAATGCTCTTAGTACTGAGATGAGGACGAGGGGTCCAGAGTTACCAAACTGTTGTGAGCGATCTAGTGGATGCAATGTCCCACACCTGAGCAGGACCTTTAAACATGTAAAGAATTGCCGGCCATAGAGAAGCAGCAGGAAGAAGCAGAAGGCGGAGCCACCTCTGTGCTGACAGCAGAATGCCGTACGAGAACGTGGCAGAAGTCGAGATTCCTGGAAGATGCAGAGAACGTGCAGCGGGTAGCAGTACTGAGGCCAGCTGTCCCAAGGAAAACCAAAGCTCTCTGTGTTCTGCATCACGCTGAGGTGTTTGGCATTCACCGGAGTGTGTGTGAAGCAGAGAAAGCTCCATTTACAGGCAGCACAACCAGCGGGAGACTAACTGGGGCTGCCAAGTGCCTGGGAAGTCCCGACGAACAAAGAAACAGAAGCAGCGAGTCAGAAGGAGACGCCACAACATACCAGTGAGTTGCCCTGCCATAGGCGACCCCAGGGCGCTCCAAAGTAGACTGCAGTACAAGAATGAAGCTTTGAATACCGAACCTTTAAATTAAAGCAAAATGGCCGCAACTCTCCTATTAAGAGAGGTTGAATATGAGAATATTGTAACCTGCATTGTCAAAGCCAGAAAGGGGCCATAATCAAGCAAGGTAAAGGCAATTTACCAAAAGGGAGATATCCAATAAGGGAATATTGTAAATCGCATTGCCAAAGCCAAAGAAGGGCAATAATAAAACAAAGGGGATACAGCTTTCCTAAAGATGGATATCCGGTAAAGGGACATTATAACCTGTGTTGCCAAATCCAAAGAAAGCTGAGTGTGACAACAAGGCAATTCAAATGTAACAGTCCCAGAACAAGATACCCCGGGGGAGAAAGCTGTAAACTGCATTACCAACAGCCAATTGGTTGTGTAGAAAGAAATCAGAGACTGCAAGAGAAAAGCCCTCCTTGTAGAAAGGATCAAGGGGTAGAGAACAAACCTGCATGGTCAATGTGAGAATTATTGTCAATGTGTACAGTATATTTGTGGAAGAAGTTGTAAACCTATTGTGTTGAAAGTCAAAAGACTTACCCAAGAAGCAGTTGTTGGTTCAACTTTCCCCATTGAAGATTTAAGTGTGGAATGTTTGGAACAAACCTCACCACAAAGTACAAGTTGTCGTAGTAGGAGTTTTTATCCCGGCAGGCGAGTAAACCAGGAAAGGGACAAATAGTGGTTAGTCCAATCTGGCAAGTAGACCATGAAGAAGATGATTTTTAAGTACTGTGAATGTGGTAGAAGGTTGTGGTGGAAAAGTGTCAATTCCACCATTGATGAACTGTTGTATCACCATCCTGTCTAAACGAATGAATCATCCTGACTAATGTGTTGCTTATGAAGGAAAAAACGATGTAATGAAAAGTGATTGGCCTTCAGAGAAAAGAATAATTATATTGACTGCTGTCTTGGTGTATGAAGAAAACGACTTTTTGGTTTGCCAAGGAAAAGGTTGTGGAAAATGTAGCATTTGTCTTCAAGATTGTGAAATCCTTTTGGAACTAAGACAGTCACTTTGCCAAGTGAAGGACATATGGAATCAAGAGTACTTTGTGTTATACTTGGAGTGGAACTTGGCGATTGAAAAGAACTTCCCTGACATTGAACTTTGATTTGAAATATCCCAAATTGATCCAGGAGCAGGGGATTCAGCCCTGGTCACAAGGATTCCCATTTATAATTTTTATGTTTGAATGTATATGTTATATTATGAAGTTTAAACAGCCAAACAATTCCTGTATGATTTTGTTGTATGTATGAGTGTGAGGGACAGATATTTTTGGACACTAGGTCATTTTTCCTTTAGCTGTAGTTTGATAGGTAGGGAAATCCTTGTTGCGCTAGGGAAAGGCAGTATCATCATACAATATAATAAAAGGCCAGAGGTATGTTTGTCCGAAGCAGTCATGTGCAGTAGAGACTGCCAGCTTCGCCTGCTGTCACCGCTAGAGGGAGCTATTGCCTTACGCATACAATAATGAGACTTCAAGTTCATCATCCAGGAGAACAAAATGTGTATTTCAACAATGAAAATATACAATGAGCTGCAGAAAAGGCCCAAGACAGGGATATCACTTTAAACGCATACTTCAAGTTGCATGAAGAGAATCATGCTGCACGTGAATCGTATTACTCTGACAACCCTCAACATTATATATTTGAGTCCAAAACCCCTAAGTGGAATCCAGGACAAAGAGGAGTAGATACAACAATTGGCCTATGTACTAACTTGATCTTTCTATGGATTCTGAGAGATTTTGTTTTATGCTACTACTCCTTCCACGTAAAAGGAGCAAAATCCTTTAGGCATTTCTTTTTTTCTATTAACATAAATTACGTTTAAATATACCACATTATAAATTTACACTCTGAAAATGTCTTCCTTTAAGCACTTTAGCCAATGTAAAGAGGCTTTTACACTAGTTATTTAATTAAATGGCATCTGGAGAGAAAACTCGGCTTACTTGTCCGTCTCGCATTTCTGACCCTTCACAAAACCCCCCAGATCGGGCCGTGATTCCAATGTTTTTAGAATCGCTGAGAAACAGTTGGTACAGAGAAACATTACATGCCGGAACTTGAAGGCCCAAGACCCCATGGATATTGGGAGAAACTGAACATAGAGAGCATTACTAGCTGGAAGTTGTCATCCAAAGTTACAAAAGACATGGTAATGTGTGCATATTGGGAATAAGGTATTCTGGAAGTTAAATTCCATGGCTCCCAAGGACATTTGTTTTATGAAGTTCTTTGACAATCCAGAGACAAGCATTAGAGACCCGGACCACCTGACAACCTGTTAAACCCTTTCATAAAGAAACATGAATGAATTCTATCCAATAGTTTATTTTTATACTGACACATTTGCGAAAAGAAAATATAGCGCAGTGGAATGCTGGTCTAGGGGGCAAGAGGTTCTACAGTGAAGGAGCAAATGCTATAAAGTATTACCTGCCACCATAGTACGATTGAAAGAGGATCAAAAACAGGTAGTAGATTCAGGGCTTGAGCATGCAGATATTGGGGTAAAAAGAAAAGAGGCATGAAAAAAAAGCCCCTTCTGAGCCCAAAATAAGCATTACAGATGGACTTCTTCCCTGCAGGAGTACAAGGATGAGCAAAGGCTAAAGCGCCTACTCAGCAGTCACACTTCTACAAACCAAGAGCCAACCCAATCATAAAGGTAAAACAGGAACAGTTAAGAGACATACCTCCTACAACTGTTGTGGTAACGTGGGTCGAGGAAGACTATACTCTCAAGAGGGGTGTGAATGTAAATCAGTAGCAATCAGTAAAGTGCCTAGATGCCTCCGGGTTAGGTGCGCTATACAAATTTCACAATAAATAAATAAACCCAGACAGCGTTTTATAACAGTCCAAAATAAAGAAATGTCTAATTAAGGTTCTATAAAAATATTTACATTTTAAACACACCATGTCCAATAATAGCTAAATAGAAAACAATACAAAAACCCACCCCTGTGGAAAGAACACAGAATAAGCCAGATAGTAAGATGCAGCATTCAGGCCCATCACAAACAAACAAAATCAATAAGAAATAGTCAAAGCATGTCAGTATCACATAACTGAATTGAACTACAGCTAGCAATGCCATGACAAGAAATGAGAACTGCATTGAACCACCAGTCCATTCTATTAGGAATAGTCATATAAAAATAATGATTTAGGCGATAGGGTTGGAAAATGCTCACCTCTGTGTCTTGAATAAAGTCTATACTTTCCTTCACTAGAACTAGGAAAATCTTCATTCTATGTTAAAAGCTTTGCTAAAAGTTATGCTTTTAGAAAATGTCCTTACAATGCTGGCAAGTCAATGGTTTTCAACTTGGAAATTCCAGATTATTAACCCCCCCCCCCACACACACACCCAGAGTAATCTGCTGCTCTCGCTGAACGCCCCAATCGCACTCCAAGCTGAAACGATTTCAAATCTAGTGTCCCTCTAGCTAAATGTGCTCCGAATTGAAGCACATCAATGACTTCTTGTGCTAGAACCCAATGCACCCAAGTCGCTAAAGTCGGGGAAGACAATGGTTTAAAAGGCTTCCAAACCGCAATCAGAAGCTGCCCCCTACTTTGCGATCTGACAGACACTGTTGCGCTCGCACACGCTTTCAGACAAGTACAGTTTAGCAGAAAGCTATGAAAAAGCACTCTGTCCGAGCAGTACAGTACTCCCGCGCCCCCAATCTAGATCCCTAACATCTGAAACTCTACGACAGGTCATGCACATAGCAATGAAGTTACTAATAAAACAGCTTCTTGCAAGCCGAGCACTAATTATCTGGCCAAGACAGGAACAGCTGCAAAACAAAGTTAATGTCTGAGAGGACTGAATATCACGCTACTGGGAGTTGAGCTATTCTATCGCCCTTCAGAACTCTACACCATAATGTGCGTCCGCTCACTGGCGCTCTATCTACTTCCGCATATTCTGCCAAAATTGCTGACCCATAAGCCTTTATGTTGCAATAGGCCTTGCGATCCTATGCTAGTGAAGCTGGGAAGTTGCGAACATCTGCTACAGTTGCTGAAACAGATCTCTGTGCCACCCCATGCACCAGCTAGTTAGACCATGCCACCCAAGCTGCTATATAGTGATTAGAATCGGAGGGAATACAGCTCTCCTGGGTTAGTTTCTACCCGCATCTGAAAGCCTGGAATGTGCCAGTGCGACCAGAAATCCTCCAGGTCATCACTTCCACCGAGCCTTCCACTGCCAGAATGTAAGGGTGTCCCACTCGCTTCCTCAATTGCGGATTGCTTGAGGGAAGTCGACTGGAAAATCCATATAAACCTTCAGTTGAACTGAAAAAGCATGCTTGAGCCGTCCAGAAGGTTATCAATGCCAGGTCTGCTGGCTCCCTCTGAGCCTTAGTCAGCATACATGGAATAATTGTAAATGGACAAAAAGCATATTCTGTCCCTGGGACCCA
This sequence comes from Ambystoma mexicanum, assembly GCF_040938575.1. Taxonomy (NCBI): domain Eukaryota; kingdom Metazoa; phylum Chordata; class Amphibia; order Caudata; family Ambystomatidae; genus Ambystoma; species Ambystoma mexicanum. The sequence goes on along the minus strand of NC_090928.1, from coordinate 962,948,919 downwards.
CACTTGCAGGAAATGGTCTGAAGCTGTAGCAGCTGTATCAAGTCTCCAGCTGAAGGACAGCAGAAGTTGTGCAGTCAGCTTCGATGCAAATAGGGACCCCACCGCTGCAGCATTGATCCAGCATCTGCAATCTGCCCGATGCCTCGAGTCCTAATCTGTCTCTACACTGGATAATCCTTGGATATATTTCACTATCACCAGAATGTATCCCTTTGGAAATAATTCACAATGTTCTATGCCTACTCAGCAAAAACCCTGGATTTTGTTCCTCCTAGTTGGTTTGTGTATCAGCTGATATATTTTCAATTTTCAGCAAGATTCAGCACTCTCCTTAATTCCTGACAGAAGATTTCACTGCTAAGGAACCTGCCAAAAGTTGTCAGCAGTTGAGATATAATTCCTCTGATGGCCATTTCCCACCTTTGAAGACCAAATGAAGTTGATGTAGAGCTAGTTCCTCTGGTGAACATTTCCTGCCTTTAAAGACCAAATGCAATGCACCCCCAACCCCCAAGCAAGATCTGCTTGCATTGGACTGTATCACAATCTTTATTGTACAGCCAAACATGGCACTGCCACTCCAGACTTGTGTTCGAAACACCATAAGCAGCTCTACTCTTGCATCCAGAGATAGACACCTTCAGACTGTATGAGATGCATCTGCAGAGGTGTGAGATCCAAAGCCTCTAAAGAGCCCGATATTGGAGAGGACCCAGAAATATGTTTTCAATGGTAGAGGACAGGATGCAAATCACGCTTGCCAGCTTCCTGAGAGAGAAAAAAACTCTCTAGCAGGTGACGGTAGAAACCTTCTCCAGTGGCACTTTAAGGGTAGCCGCAAATGTGTCCAAAGAGAAGCCTGGAAACTCCAACTCCACACACACCTTTGACTCTCTCTACTCTCTCTACTGACTTGAACTTCGGTTCCCAAGGGCGTTCAACCTACCAGCACCTTCAGACCATACCAATGGTACATAAGGCGCTATATAAATGCAAAGTAACATAACATAACATTGCTGAAACCAACGGTGAATTATTTTAATTTATCAAGAATCCTAGCTCCTGAATATTCTTTATAGGTATTCTTTGTCCTTGGCCATAAAGTTCATATTGTCTAAGTAACTGCTCCCATCCATCTACGCTGCTGCGACTAGTTTCATGACCATCGTGAACACAAGGGTGCTAACGAAAGCCCAAAGGGGAGGTTTGAAAACTCCTATCACTGTTCCACCCATTGAAATTGCAAACACCTCCGGTGTTGTTTGAAAATGGAAAGATCCGCACCCTGGAGGTCCAGCCTCGCCAGACAGTGGGCCTCATTACACGGTAGGCGGTGAACCATGGCGCAATTAGCGCCATGGTTCATGCCGGTAAAATACCGGCACCGCCTTGGTGGAAAGGGGAATTACCGCCCCATTCCAAGGTTGGAGGGGTGGTAATTCCCCCTTCCACCATTGCCCTTCCCCATTCCCATTTTTGCCCCACAGGGCATAATGGGAATGGGGAAGGCGCGAATTACGGCACCGCAGATTGCGGTACCGTAATTAGCTCCCTGGGTCCCTTTGCGGGTAGGTTTTTAACGCCTGCAAAAAGCAGGCGTTAAAATCCCCAACCCGCAAAGGGACCTCGTAGTAAGGCGGTAAGGATTTACTGGTACCAGTAGAATACCGGTACCGGTAAACCCTTACCGCCTACCGTGTAATGAGGCCCAGTGTCTTGATGACAAATATCCCAGAGCTTAGGTTTGTCCTCCATTTTGAGGTGGTGATAGACCACCCAGTAGTTGAAGTGATGGAAACTGATGACAGGCTTGATCTTTTGTTTTCTATGCACCAGAAACAGATTGCTGTCAAACCCTCTGGGATGCTCTACTTTGGGCACCATTGCTCTCTCCTAAATGAGTGGATCTACTATGCTGACAATAGACCCAGATTTGTTTGAGAAGTGAATGGTAGGCAAGAGCCCTGTGCTGCCTGGGAATGGCAGACAGCTCTATGTGGAGCCCCCTCACTGTCTGTTCATCCAAGCATTTCCTGGCAAGATGTCCCAGTTGTGAGCGAACAATGCAATATGGCATTCCACTAGCAGCATTGCGATTGGCAGTCCCACCTGTGGTTTGGTTCTGTTGCCTAGAAGCTCTCCTCCACCCTTATCCACAAGTTCTGTGTTCTCAGGGACGGGAGAAGGAGTCTTGCATCTGCTGCTGCCAGTATACATACACGCTGCTGACAGGTTGAGACCGCCTGTCCAAACCATAACAGGGGGTGGAGTGGCCTATGCTTCTGCAGGCCCTAGCGAAAACCCTTTTCATGGAAGACTGCACCTTGCCAATGATGTATATGTACAATTCTTTTAAAAAAATGTATTCTACAGATCATGTGGTTCACAAATTAGAAAGCTTTAACCTTTTGTCCCTTCATTTACAACCAAATTCATCATATTCATGCTTCAAATTAATGTCCGTGTCCTGTCTGTACCTAGCTATGTTGCCAATCTCACAGGTTTGGTACTTATGGCCAGAGTTCTGGCTGTCCTCAAGTACCTATTCATGAATGATAGGGGTGGCCTCTAGTTTCTTGAGCATTAAGGTTACCAGTTTTATGAGGGCTATATTGATATTCATTTTCCCTCCTTCAATCAAGATCATCCACCAATCGTCCACACTTCTGCTTGCATAACTTCTCAAGATAATCCCCAGGCACTGCTCACGTTCTTTCCTTAGGCATGGGCAGCTTAAAATGAGATGTTTCAGACTTTCTATCTCTCCAGGGACCTCACACACCCTACACCCCAAATCTCTGTGACCGGAAATACCATTTCAGAAACAGGGTCAAACATCTTGGTGTCTGATTCAGGTTTCGTGGCTGTGACCAGAAGTCTTCATAGCCTTTGTACTTCCAGTTGTGTTGCTGAGTTTCTATCCAGTCAACCATATACAATTTTTTTTTTGTTTTATCTGGATTTTTCAGCAGGTCATCCTCCGATTCATTTAAACGATTCATTTAAACTTACTCGTATTGCTCGACAGGTTCCTTGCCATTCTGATAGTACTGCATCTGTTCGTTCTTTTAGGGCTTTGTTCAGCACACTGAAGCTACCAGTTGCATCTTCTGCCAAGCATTTACGATAAAAGCTCATTGTTTTCCAGTCTACTATGGCTTTCAGTGAAGTTAAGGCCAACTCTCTCCTTATCAGCTGTATCGGGACTGATTTGGGGGAGTTGTAGCACTATCCGCCAGAATAGGCCCTCCAGGACTGACCATGTTTGTGCTGGTAAGGCTCTCGGTGTTTCTGCTCGATAGGACAGTATAGGAACTACTTTCATCCTATAGAAGTTTACCAAAGGAGTTAAGTTAAATCTACAATATCTCCTAAGTAGAATTTTCCTTTGCAAAGCCAGATTGACTGCTTTCCGTTTTAATCCCTCAATTCTTGGAGCTTTGCTTTTCGTGTTGTTGATGCAAACTCCTAAATATGTAAAGGAGTTAACTTCCAAAATGTTCTTGCCTTTTAATGACCAGCCGATCTTCCAATTTTTACTTTTCCGTCCCCCTAGACGCAGCCTCATAATCCTTGATTTTTCTGGATTATCAAGTCATTTGCATCCACATATGTCTGTAAGGCTGTCAGCTGTTGTTGCAGACCTATTTGCGTCTGGACCATCAGGACGATCTGCATATAACAGTCTTCCTATTGGTTTCCCCGCGATCTTTGGAGGAAAGCAAAGTGTAAGAATGAAGACATCCCTAATGTCTGATGTGAACAAGTTGTAGAGTTCTGGCGCTAATGGGCATCCTTGTTTCAGACCCGTTTTAATGGTGATTTGGTCTGACGGTGTCCCTGTTTTATCCAACCTAACTCTGATAATTGTGCCTGTGTACAGATCTTTAATGTTCGCCACCAAGACTTGAGGGCATTCCCATGTCCCCAGTTTTTCCCACATCTTAGCCATTTTAATTGTGTCAAAAGCTTTTGACAGGTCAATAAAGGCAATGTAAATTTCCTGGTCTTTATTCCTGGCTGTTCTGGCTTTCATCAGATTGATCAAAAAAATGTTGAGGGCGGTTCCTCTCCCCCTCACAAAGCAAGACTGCCAGGGATCTCTCCGACCGCTTTTGTTGGCTCCATGCTGCCAAGGCCTTCAACAATGTGGATGTGAAGACTTTCCCTGCAACGTCCAAGAGGGCAATCGGTCTGTAGTTATCCGCAGATGTTCTGAGCCCTTTTTTAAAAATTGGTACCACTACCGCTGCCTTCCAAGACTCCGGGATTTTTTCAGTACATATGATATACTTGAACAGTTGGTGCAGAAACTGTGACCTTTCAGTTGTATTGCTTTTCAATATGGCATTCGTCAGCCCATCCGGTCCAGGGGCTCTTGAGTTTTTTAGTTCCTTTAGTATGTTTTCAATTGCCTCAATACTGATGTCTATGTACAATGTATCTGGGTCTCCCTCAGAGGGCGCTAGATCTCTCAGGCGTTTGTCTACAGTAAAATTCCTTTTCTTCTCTCGGCTCATAATGCAGTTGGTGTTTCCCAGAATGCAGACTGCCCTCTGAGCACATCCCAACATCACATCTTAAAACCAGCAGCAGTGTGTATACATACTGACAGGAGCAAGATCCCTTCATCTCTTCCAGAGGACAAAGAACTCATGAACAGGGACGCATGGCCCTTTGCACCAAATCCAGTACTCCGAGTGGCCCCATAATATCTAGGAGAGCCCGTCAATGCCCTACTTAGCATATTTGCTGGAATTAGCAAACAAGGTTAACAATGTGAACTCCATCTCTGGTGTAGCCATAATTTTTGGAGTGGGGTGCGAGTGGACGCAGTCTGTGCAGTCCCCGACTCTTTGCGTGTGGAAATTGGTGCTGCTGCCCTGTTTTGGATTCCTTCTTCACTGTTCACCATTGCTGGAGGTGGAACAGTTAAAAACTCACAGGACCGCTAGTGGACGCAGTCTGTGCAGTCCGTGCAGCCGGCGGAGGCGAGGTCAGGAGTCCTCCTTTGCCTCTTCACTGCCAGGTAACATCCAGTTCGATTTGCAATCTGGACGCTTTCCAGTATTTATAATTGTTGGATTGAGCAAACTGAACGCTAGTGGCATTGTTATTACGGCGGGACTGTTTGTAATTCACCCAGTAAATTTGAACTCCCTCGGCGTGGCTGATTAGTAAACAGGTTCTCCCGCACCACCGTTTCATCTTTTGAATCTCGGCACGGGGCCAGTAATCCCGAGAGAATTGGTCCACAAGAAGTCATTTCCCGTGCACGGGGGCCCGCTTGAGGTCTGTGCGGTGACTGAGGGCTATCGGCCTTTGAGGCGCACGGATCTCTACTTCTTGCGTCCCCGCGCGAGGGTACCAAACTAGAGGTTTGCCTCCACGAACGGGGGTCTGCCTGAAGTCTGTGCTGTGTCTGCGGGCAATCGGCCTCTGAGCTGCATGGATCTTTCTTTTCTTTGTCCCCGCACGGGAGGGCCAGATTTGGAGGTTGCCTCTGTGAAAAGGGGCCTGCCTGGAGTCTGTGCGGTGTCTGCGGGCAATCAGCCTTTGAGCCGCACAGATCCTTATTTCATTTGTACCCGGGTGGGTGAACCAATCTAGAACCGGACTAAAGTCAGGGTTTTACAGGGCAATGAAGCTGTGGAGCAACTCGCTTCAGGATGATCCTAGAGCCCCAGAATGGGAGGAGCCTAAAACGGCTAGTAGCCCTCTAGTACATAGCTCGAGGGGGCCTCTGGAAGTCACCAGGAAGGACCCGCTTCCAGGGGAAGAGATTCTGCAGGTCCATGTGCAAGTGCATGCGGAACCCTCCCTTTTCCCCCTCTATACACCAGTGAGACCCTTGGGGGGGGGCAGGAAGTAGAACTCACATTGGCGGACAATTGGAAAAAGGGAGGAGCATTTTGGAGAAAAAAGTCAGTCGTGTGAAACGGAAGCTCATAGAGACAACGATACATACTCAAGCCCCATTATAAGACGCAAAGGGTTTAATGAGCCCGACAGGCCTTCTCTGGATTTGGACTCAAATGATCATACGTTGAGCAAACTGAATCTTTCTGGCATAGATAACAATCAAGAGCCTGCTGGTCCAGTGCAGGAAGAATCACCATCAGAAGTACCATCAGCGCTAGACCCAAGGGACCTCCAGGGGGAAATTGTTGAAGAGAGGGTCCAGTCAAACGGAAACACATTGAGTGCACTCCACTATGTGTTAAATTCGTTGGTCTCCATTTTTGAACTCTGGCTCCTTAATGGAACTAACACAGGAGGTGGCCGTACTAGATGGTTCAATAGTGCGCTGCTGTAACGTCATCAACACAAACGTGCCGTTAAAACTGCAGCAAATGCAGCTCGAGTAAGTTAAACAAGGGTTGGACATTTCAGCGCTTCAAAGGTCCTTGGCAGCCAAAAATAAATCGGAAGAGACAGATAGGTCTCTAAATCAAGCTTTACTGTCTCAACTCCAATTGTTAAATGAGAACCAACTGGAGCTGGTTGTGACGGATCTAAAAGAGGTGGATAATCAACAAATGGATGACACACCTCAGTCGGAGTCGGTTCTGGAGACTGGCAAATGTGGGAGAGGGGTTCCAAGATGAGGACATAGTTGTAAAACTACCCTCAGCTAATCCCACAGATCAGACGGATACTCAAGGAGTGGAGACCAAAGAAGTCCGTCCCCAAAGTGCAAGTCTAGGTGGGAAAAAAGTTAGAAAAAGGGAAGCTAGAAGTTTGAAAAGACTCAAAGAAAAAGAAGTCCAAAAAAATGGGAAAAAAATCAAAGAAACAATTAAAAGTAAAACACAAAAACTCAGAAACCAATTCATTTTTGAAGAAAGTTGGAATTTCCCAACCATCGGTGGCAGAGGATGATCAAGAAATAGTCGAACTTGACTCATTGAAGAGCCCACAGTGGGGGTGTAAAGAAGAAAAATAACCAGGAAAGAGCCTCCCATGGTGCTAGAGAAGATGTAAGGAAAATTGGCCCTAACAAAATTGAGGCCAAACTCAGTGTCACATCAAGAGGCTCCCAAACAGAGAAAACTTCGAATAAGCAGGAAATGGTGTCAAGAATGGCACTCTGTAAAGAGTGGCACAGGGTACCCAGGTAGGTTTTGGGTGGCTCTGCTGAAGTAAGGTAGCAGATAAGCACACACAGCAGGAAGTTCAACAAGAAAGAAGAGTATGAAACTGTAGCTGTGAGCCAAAGGGGGCAAAAGATACAAAGGTACAAACAAACTGGATTCCCTCTTGGGGTGTATGCTGAAATGGGAAAGAGTGTTCCACGAACCTTAGGAAACTTCAGCCGTCTGCACAGATTGCTATTACAGAGGCCCACGCTGTATGCTCATGGCTGGGAACAACAGCAGTGGGTGTCTGTAACACTGAAACGGGACAAGGGAAGGGGCAGAGGTTGCCTGCTGGAAACCAACAGGCAAGCTCTGTACAAAGGGATCACATAAGACAAGAACAGATATATCCAGCGAAAAGGAAGTCAATGAGCAATCTAGCAGAAGGAAATGAAGGAAAGGCAGTTAGACTGAAGTAGATAACCTAAGGTGGAGTACAGAGGACTCTAGGAAGAGAACAAGGGAGCAGCAGTCAGGAAAACAGAAGGGCTGCAAAGTAGGAAGCAGGTCTGCAGTCAAGAGTGGCACTAGGTGCAGGCAAACTGTAGTGGACTGTGGAGGTCTGTAGTAGGCTGCAAGGCAGGGAGTCCAGAAGAACAGAGAGATTAGTAGTAGGCGATGGACAGAGAGCCCAAAAGAATAGGGCCGCGAGGTAGGGAGCCCAGAGGAGCAGGGCTGTAGGCAGCGGAGGGAGACAGGCTGCCAGGAAGGAGCCCAGAGGACAAGGGCTGTAGGCAGCAAAGAGGTGCAGGCTGCAAGGTAGGGAGCCCAGAGGACAAGGGCTTGGAGACAGCAGAGGGTTGCAAGCTGCAATGTAGGGAGCCCAGTGGACAAGGGCTGTAGGCAGCCAGAGTAAGGCAGGCTGTAGGCAGGGAGCCCAGAGGACAAAGACTGTAGGCAGCCGGAGTAAGGCAGGCTGCAGGGCAGGGAGCCCAGAGGACAAGGACCGTAGGCAGCCGGAGTGAGGCAGGCTGCAGGGCAGAGAGCCCAGAGGACAAGGACTGTAGGCAGCCGGAGTGAGGCAGGCTGCAGGGCAGGGAGCCCAGAGAACAAGGACCGTAGGCAGCCGGAGTGAGGCAGGCTGCAGGGCAGAGAGCCCGGAAAGGGCACTGGATCAAAAAAGGATAATGCAGCAACAGGAACAGTATACAAAGAAGCAGGTCTAGGCAAACAGGAGCGGGGAGATCTCAAGATGCAAGGCACTGTGCTCCTGCAAGCAGCTGCTTATATACAGCCCTGCCCTGTTCTGAGGCAGGCTAATTGACAGCACCTGTAGCAGCACACCTGAAGACAATCTGCCTCCTCCCTCTCTGGTCCTGAGCAGTTGGAAGCAGCACTGGCCGCTAGGGCTTCTGGGGATTGTGGTCCCAATAACGATGAATGAGAATAGCCAGGAATTGAGGACTGCAGCCAGGTGCATTATGGTAAATGTAGTTAATTGAATAAAATAAGAAAGAACCAAAGTTGAGCAAATGGAGATAAAAGACCAAGGTGTGAAAAGGAGTTGTGCAAGGAGTATTAGGAGGATAAATGAGTACCAAGTAGTCCATGATGGTTGCCAATGTGTGCGCCAGCCGCGCGGGCATGACAGTATGCCCCTCTCCAGGCCCCCTGAAGACTGACCAACAAGAAGAGCACGTCCAAGGCCTGTCACACCGCGAGAGAGTCTTATACCAAAAAGGCACATCATGAAGCACCAACAACTGTTTAATGCTGCAAGGTGAGAGTCTTGAAGGGAGGAGACATTACCAATGTTTCGAACCTTTGAGGTATAATTCAGAAAAGACAACTTCTTAGGGACCAAAAACCCAACAGTGCGTTCATGAACTGAGGAACTGTGGAGATGTGCTGCGGAGATGTGCTGCAGACTCCATGGCATATATTGCTTTGAAAGAAGTGGTCTTCCTTAGGTCTGGCAATGGTACAGTGCTGAAAGGTGGAACCAGAGATTCAGCTGAATTGGTTGCTCTAGGACGTTCGTCCAAATAGTCAGAAGCAGCAATGGCAACATGAAGATTTGCCACAGAGACTTCAGGAATAACAAATGTTGCTGGAACACCATGAGTTGCAGGAAGATCAGGATTGGCAGTAGGAAGTTCAGATGCTGTAACAGCTGGAAGTATAGGTGTCACAGAAGCACCAGTCGACAGGGACGCAACTGAGACTGATGACGTTGTGACTGGTAGTTTAGGTGCTGCAGAGGCACCAACAGGATCTACCGAAGCTGTAGCCTTAATAGGAGAGCTTTTAACTGGCTTTGCAACAGGTACTGTCCTTCCAGGCAGAAAGGAAGGGGGTGCTTCGACTGCAGTAGGAGTGATCTGAGATGAGGCATCAGTAGCAGATTCAGGAGTACTAGCAGGGGGAGCAGCAGAGATTGGGCTAGCAGATCTTGTAACAAGTAGCATGGTGGATGTAGGACCAGGAAAAGGTAAGCCTTCCGAAGGCTGACCTGCAAAGTCTTGTGTGCCCAAGTTGATACATGGATCTGGGGTATTGACAGTAGGCAAAGTTGGATTCCAGACAGGTACTGGGTATGTTTCAGGATCTGACTCATGGTCAGGAGTGTCAATGTTCATAGAAGCAGAATACATCTCAGATCTGGTCACTTTAGTAGAGGCTGTAACTGGGAGTAAAGGACTGACATCAAAGGCAAGAATGGAACAATCCTTTGACTCAGCGGAATGTCCAGTCAGATGATTGCACTTGATCTTTGGTGTAATGGCCGTGTGAGCGATCTGACCCACTGGAGGAGTCCATTCTTCACTATCTGAACGACAGCCTGTGTTACTGTGGCTAGTCTGTGAATGAGCGGTGTCAAGCTTTGACAGGTATGTATATGCCAAGTTCAGGTCTTCCAACTGCTCTGTGTAAGTCTGTACCCTCTTCTGTGTTACCAGTACAGGCCTTAATCTGTTAAAATCTAAAGACAGAATGTCGGGTGTTGGACATAGTGTCAGATGGTCTGGTAAATTGTGTCCCTTAGCTAGATTCTTATAATGCAGATAGACAAATTCATCATAGAGGTCTTCGGTTTGTCTTTTAAGGCTTAAGAGTTGTTCTTGTAACAGGTATGTTCCATTAGCCTGTTCTACAGCTTCAGAATCTGGCGCAGCAGAAAATTCGGGTGTTGCAATAGGAAGACTGACCTTAGAGTTATCATGGTTAGTAGTTACTGGGGAGGCATTAAGACAACCGATGGTCAGTATTGGTCTTTTGTACCCAGGACCAGCTGCACTAACCTCAGGATACTGAATGCCTTGTCCGGTTAAATGAGTGTTTACAGCAGTCAGGGGAGGTTGTGTAGCTTGCCAAGCTGATCTTGAGCATATCACATTGGCAACAGCGTACTCTGGTTGAGAGTCTGCCACAATGAGTGCAATATCCTTGGCTGTAGCAGTGTTACGACATTGGTCCTGAGACAGGGTAGCCTGGGATAAAGGAATACAAGGTTTGTGTACCGGCTGAATGTCGAATGTAGTGTCAGAAGAAATGCCAGAAACCGCATGAGTGTTTTCCACTGGTTGGGCTAACAAAATCTGCAGGAATTCATTTTCTTGCTGTAGCTCTTCTAAAGATAGAGACTGCGGATCATAGTTGCAAATGTCATAATAGTTACACATGGAAGGGTCCGCGAGCCAGTGAGTGTAGTACTGTGCTTGTAATCCTTTGTTTACTAGGGCGAGTCTGTCTTTTAAACTATGGTTTTTGTTTGCAGTCCTTAAGAAAACTTTAGATTTTTGCAGAGGTTTCTTGAACCGAAAAGAAAGCATCTTTGGTCTGTGTGTGCCCTTCCTGCCTATGGAACAAGAATCTTTTTGGTCTTGCATTCTGTCAAGAATGGCACTCTGTCAAGAGTGGCACAGGGTACCAAGGTAGGTTTTGGGTGGCTCTGCTGAAGTAAGGTACCAGATAAGCACACAGCAGGAAGTTCAACAAGAAAGAAGAGTATGAAACTGTAGCTGTGAGCCAAAAGGGGCAAAAGATACAAAGGTACAAACAAACTGGATTCCCTCTTGGGGTGAATGCTGAAATGGGAAAGAGTGTTCCACGAACCTTAGGAAACTCCAGCCTTCTGCACAGATTGCTATCACAGAGGCCCACACTGTATGCTCATGGCTGGGAACAACAGCAGTGGGTGTCTGTAACACTGAAACGGGACAAGGAAAGGGGCAGAGGTTGCCTGCCGGAAACCAACAGGCAAGCTCTGTACAAAGGGATTACATAAAACACATGAGAAGACAAGAACAGATATATCCAGCGAAAAGGAAGTCAATGAGCAATCTAGCAGAAGGAAATGAAGGAAAGGCAGTTAGACTGAAGTAGATAACCTAAGGTGGAGTACAGAGGACTCTAGAAAGAGAACAAGGGAGCAGCAGTCAGGAAAACAGAAGGGCTGCAAAGTAGGAAGCAGGTCTGCAGTCAAGAGAGGCACTAGGTGCAGGCAAACTGTAGTGGACTGCAGAGGTCTGTAGTAGGCTGCAAGGCAGGGAGTCCAGAAGAACAGGACAGAGAGAGATTAGTAGTAGGCGACAGACAGAGAGCCCAAAAGAATAGGGCCGAGAGGTAGGGAGCCCAGAGGAGATGGGCTGTATGCAGCGGAGGGAGACAGGCTGTCAGGAAGGAGCCCAGAGGACACGGGCTGTAGGCAGCAGAGGGAGCTGGCAGCAAGAAAGGAGCCCAGAGGACAAGGGCTGTAGGCAGCGAAGAGGTGCAGGCTGCAAGGTAGGGAGCGCAGAAGACAAGGGCTTGGAGACAGCAGAGGGTTGCAAGCTGCAAGGTAGGGAACCCAGTGGACAAGGGCTGTAGGCAGCCAGAGTAAGGCAGGCTGTAGGCAGGGAGCCCAGAGGACAAGGACTGTAGGCAGCCGGAGTGAGGCAGGCTGCAGAGCAGGGAGCCCAGAGGACAAGGACCGTAGGCAGCTGGAGTGAGGCAGGCTGCTGGGCAGAGAGCCCGGAGGACAAGGACTGTAGGCAGCCGGAGTGAGGCAGGCTGCAGGGCAGGGAGCCCAGAGGACAAGGACCGCAGCTGCAAGGTAGGGAGCCCAGTGGACAAGGGCTGTAGGCAGCCAGAGTAAGGCAGGCTGTAGGCAGAGAGCCCAGAGGACAAGGACTGTAGGCAGCCGGAGTGAGGCAGGCTGCAGGGCAGGGAGCCCAGAGGACAAGGACTGTAGGCAGCCGGAGTGAGGCAGGCTGCAGGGCAGAGAGCCCAGAGGACAAGGACTGTAGGCAGCCGGAGTGAGGCAGGCTGCAGGGCAGGGAGCCCAGAGGACAAGGACCGTAGGCAGCCGGAGTGAGGCAGGCTGCAGGGCCGAGAACCCTGTAAAGGGCACTGGATCAAAACAGGATAATGCAGCAACAGGAACAGCATACAAAGAAGCAGGTCTAGGCAAACAGGAGCGGGGAGATCTCAAGATGCAAGACACTGTGCTCCTGCAGGCAGCTGCTTATATACAGCCCTGCCCTGTTCTGAGGCAGGCTAATTGACAGCACCTGTAGCAGCACACCTGAAGACAATCTGCCTCCTCCCTCTCTGGTCCTGAGCAGGTGGAAGCAGCACTGGCCGCTAGGGCTTCTGGGGATTGTGGTCCCAATAACGATGAATGAGAATAGCCAGGAATTGAGGACTGCAGCCAGGTGCATTATGGTAAATGTAGTTAATTGAATAAAATAAGAAAGAACCAAAGTTGAGCAAATGGAGATAAAAGACCAAGGCGTGAAAAGGAGTCGTGCAAGGAGTATTAGGAGGATAAATGAGTACCAAGTAGTCCATGATGGTTGCCAATGCGTGCGCCAGCGGCGGGCATGACAAATGGTCCTACCCTCATCAAATCTGAAGAAAGGCATCAAATTAGCTCCCATTTTTCTCAAAGCTAAACCGAAATTGGTGTCTAAATCATCCCCAGTCAAGGATGGGAACACTGTAGAACCAAAAACTAATGTAAAGAGCGCCCCCATTTTTCTGAAAAAAGCTTCTGCTCAAATCCAAATGAAAACCACATCTCCGACGGTGGAAATAAAACTGGGTGAAGGCAAATTCAGGAGCTTGGGAGATCTAGTCTCCGTCCCAGAAAAGCCAAGATTGTTGGAAGAAAACATGATCTCGACCCATGCGACCTTTATGTCATTGGAACAAATGCCTCTGCAGGGTGGCGAAAAAATCATTACGGGATCACATTTCGCGATGCCGATTATTTGGCTATCTCTAACTGCAAAAAATCATGCAAAATTTCTAAATCGCGGGACCATACTTTCACTCCTAAAAAAAGTTCTCAGTCTGTTTCTAATCAACAGCAAAAACATAGAATCAGTAAGATTCCTAGATCCCAACAATCCTCTGCTGGCAGAAGTGGGTTGTGCCTTCAGGGAAGTGTTCCTGGCAATTGATGAAGCAAAATCGGACTTAAAGAACTTGGACCTATTGGTTTTAAGAACCCAACCGAAACCCCTGTATCTGTTGAACCCGGCAGTAGGAAAGACTGTTCATCGTCAAGATGGCTCCACTAAACTTCAATCTCCAGCCCCGAAGACTGTGGGTACTTGTGAAACGACGAGTGCCTCTATTAAGGACAATACCTTAGCCCTACTTCCGAGTATTTTAACAGAGGTTTTTCAGAAGCTGGGACTAGGTTCCCAACATCTTTGAAAATGATGGGCTTAGAGTTATCTGTTGAAATACACAGGGGCCAAACAATTGCACATCAAGGGCAATAAAGAATTATATTTTTGAAGTGGGAGATGTCATAATGTTGGAGGAGACTTGGCTGGTAAACTCAATAGTACTAGAAGGGTACTGTATTGATGTTCAAGGGGCTGCACAGAAAGCAAGAGGGAGGCCTAGTGGGGGGCTGCTTATTGCCTTTACAAACTCTAAATTTAAGGACATTGTCTCTACTGAAGTGAATATTCAAGTGTTACAACTATGTAAAGCTACACTTAGAAATGGGGGATGTGACAGGGTGATGATTTTCTGTAATATCTACTGGAACGCCTCAAGCATGGTGCTCCGTGTATTCCTAGATGTGTTAGCCAAGGCTTTAAAAGGTATGAAGTTCGCTTTTCCAGGGGCTGACATAATCCTGGGGGGAGACTTAAACACACAATGTATCGACCTCCTACGAAACCAGAGAATACCAATGGGGAAAAGAACCACCAAAAAAGGCCACCTGTGGGTAGAGTGGTTAAATGATTGGGGTTTGAAAATGTCAAATGGGTGTCTGCCAGGTGACATCCCGGCTAATCCGACTAGGATTCAGGGCATATCTGCCTCAATATTGGACTATCTCTTCTTGTCTGGTGGTCTTTTTGAACACAAAGTAAATTTAAACATAAAAGAAGGGGGTGGTAGTGACCATCTCAGGTTGGAACTCTTTTTCCCCAGAAATGACATCAAAAATGTTACCACGCAATCCACAGAGGCTAGCAGTCTGGAAAGGTAAAGTTTGCCTACTTAAATATAAAGCAGGGGGAGCCTACCTGAGTGAAAGGCTGTCAGCCCTATCAGAAGACGTGCAAAAGGAGAATTGCTCTCCCTCAGGTTTTATTAAATTTATTTGGCAAACTTGTCCCCCGAAGCCTAATGGGGGTGGGCCCAAACAAGTCCACCGGCATGTGTACGATGAGGAAAGGATGGCAAAGAAAAAAGATCTTAACAGAAGGTTGAGGTTCATAAAAAAAGACTCATCTCTTGACAAAATTGAACAAGGGATGCAAATAAGACTGCTAAAAAACATGCACAAACAGTGGTCAGTGGCACAGAATGTAAAAAGGTTCCAACAGGATGGGGAGCATATCCTGGAGGTTCTAGGCAAGAGGGATGCAAGAGGGTTTTGGGATACCATAAGAGATGGAGGGGGAGAAAACAACTCAACTGTGCAATTTGGTACCCGAGAGTGATTGGATTAAATACCTAGATTCAGTCTTTGGTCAACCAGTAAGAACAGTGTGTAATTACAACACTAAGGCTGAATGGTGGCTCGATTTCAATACCTTGGATATCGAAGATCTCATTAGGAAGGCCTCATCCTCGAAAGCGGCATGGCCTAATGGCTTGACTTATCAAGTCTTGAAGGGCAATCCGGCTCTATGGGCAAAACTGCTTAATTGGCAATTTAGGGAAATCCTGACTCAGAAACAACTGCCATCTTCTTGGCGTACCGCCACAGTTATCCCACTATTCAAGGGGGGGGCGATAGGGAGGCGGCGAAAAATTCTCGCCCTATCGCCTTGCTGGATATTGACAGCAAGATTTTTATGAAAATCCTGCTGAGGGAACTGGAAGCATGGGAAAAAAAAGTCAGAATGCTTTCCAAGTGTCAAACCGGGTTCAGGAGGGGACTCTCAACGGCAGTGAATGGCATGGTACTAAATCTCTTGAGTGAAAAAACACAGCTAAAGGGGGGAGAACAACTCTACGGTGCTTGGGTAGATTTCTCAAGGGCCTTCGACCAAGTGGACAGGGGTAGGCTCTGGATGAAATTAAGAGCGAAAGGCATTCCAGAGGGGCTCCTGTCGATGCTCATTGAATTCCATAAGGAAAACGACATCAGAGTGAGACTAGATGCTGAGGGTCATCTGTCAGAACCCGTGAGAGTAAACACGGGGGAGAGATAGGGCTGTCTCGGGCCCCCGCTATTTTTCAACTTGTATACATCTGACATGGGGGACTTTCTAGCAGCCTCAGCGTTGGCCAGTCCTTCCTTAAATGGAAAGAAAATACACTGGCTGGCCTAAGCCAATGATGTGGTGGTTCTGGACAAAACAGCCATTGGCCTGCAACGTTTACTTAACGGTATTCACAATTATGCAGTCGAAAATGGGCTTTCTCTGAACCCAAACAAATCAAAGGTGTTGGTCTTCAGGCAAAAGAACAAAAAAATTGTTTTCCCCAGATGGTGATCACAAGGGTGGAGGACCTGGTCTATCTGGGCTACAAAATCACTCCAGCAATATGTAAGGCAGAGCTAGATCTCAATGCAAAAATAAAACCTCTAGCAGCCCAGATGAAAAGAATTCTCTGGAAATATGGCAAATTCTCAATCATACCAGTCCTCAAGTTTTATCAGGCCAAAGTCATCCCCGTTCTACTATATGGGCTAGAAGCCAAGCCCCAGATATGGAACACGTCTTGGCAAAAATGGGAAGGTCTCGTATGGAAGCACGCCCTGGGTCTACCAATGAGTCTTTCCATGGACAACCTCAGATTCGAACTGCATCTTAGATCTGTAAAATCTCAAGCGGGGTGGAAACTGATAGGATTGCATCATCGTATCACGACAACCCAAGACCACTCATTATATACAAACATGAGAAAACATCTGGAGGCAGGTAACTCTCAGCATTTGGGTAGGCTAGACTTGTTGGCGAAAGAGTGGCGGGGAGCGCGGACATAGACTCAAAATTGTTGGAGGAAAACCCAATAAAGGCCAAAAAAAATGGGAGGAAATGGACTGGCTCAAGACTCTTGAGAAAATGAGATCAGGGCCATATCCGAATCCTCTCCAAATGTCGGAAAGAAAACTGGGTTTCCTCCGTAAATATCTAATAAAATTCCTAGACTGGAAACTGAGGAACACATTTCTGAGATTAAGATTAAACATATTACATACTGGGGAAATCCTAGCGAGAAGAGGATTGGGGGCTTCAGCAGTGAATCTGTGCCAGTCGTGTGCCGAGCCAGAAAATCAATCAATCAAACATCTGATGATGGAGTGTGAGGGCACGAGAAACTCCAGACAACAGTTTTTCAGCAGGTTCATTTCTGAATCAACGCATTGGGTATACAACCATTTTTGGGAAAGCCTGATCGATGGTCAATCCCAACATAAGACAATCGCTGTTGTTAAGATGTTGGAGGATTGTAGACTAGAACTGTAAAATCTATGTAAATGTCTGTTTGGGGATCTGGTGAGAGGGGGGAAAGAGAAAGAGGGGAAAAGGAGTTTCAAGCCGTGGTTAATTTGATTTCCTGTGGAAGTTTCTTCTGCTTTCCCCTCAGCTTTTTGCTCCTTTACTCTTTTCCATTTTTCCTTTTCTCCTCCTTTTCTTTTTAAATACTGTTTAAATACTGTTTTATCTGGCTTGGATTTTAAATTTAGCTGAAATTGTTTTTGTATACTTATGAATTTGTTTGTATGTTTGTGAAAGGTTATATTTTGTAACCATATACAATAAAAAAATATAACAAAATAATTTTGACAGGTATGCTGGGAAGAAAACATTTTGTCTTGAGCCTATTCAAGATCTCTTTTTCTAGATTTTTCCTCACCCTGAGCATAAGCTACTCCACAACACGTGGAAAAGTTGTCCGACTGGCCTGCATCCTTAGCCTTATCTATTTCTGACCCACATTAATCCAGGGGATCCTTGGGGTCCTCTTCGATACCACTCTCCGTCAGCTCCTACAGACATTCTCTCTCTACCTAGGACTTAGACGGCCTGGGGGCTCGCGCTGTGCTCTTTTAAGGAAAGCCTTCAGATTCCAAAAGGTGTGTCCAAAAGGTGCGTCAATTTACAGGCCATCATACCTCCCATAAATGCCTGTCCTACTGTGCTGAAAGAGAAGTAACCGACCAGAAACTGAAAAGTGGTCTGTCCCATTAGCTGAAGTGCCCAACGCCCTTCTAAAGCAGTCTGCTAGATATTTTACAGGCACTAGCCCATTTCGGACCAGTCTTTCTCATCTATATCCGCTATGTAAAGGCATTCTTTACTGCGTCACAGAGAATTATCCACTCATCGGGTTTGCTCTGCTCCCCATTGCGGAGTCCAGGCCGTGAATTAACGGAGGAGCGTTTACCCTATTTGACAGCCTTGGGCATGGCCCTGAATTATTCTGTAGGCCTTTCCTTTCAGCGATCAACGTGGTGGGTTTTGCCTCCAGCCCTTCATGGCGGTGAAAGCAAACAGAGCGTGCCGGCCAGGTAAGAGCTTGCTGTAAATGCAGTGTCAACATCCTCTGCTTACATCACGTTGGATTGCCTGAGCGCCGCTGCTCCACACCTGTCCTCACGCCCTAAAGAGGGAGTGCAGAGCACACCAGATGATGGTGCTCACTCATGAATACTGACAGGAGAGCACACTCACGTTGATTGGGGATGGGACCAGCACTAAGCGCCCGTCCTTATTAGGTAACGCTAAAAGTAATGCTTTTAAACCCTACAAAATAAAGGTGCACATGCAAAAATGTATTAAATAACAAAATGTGTTAACAATGAAGCACACTCTAAATCCCATAGTGAATCCACAATCCCTTATATACCACACAACGGACAGAAATTTAAGATTACTTATTTGCTGCCCGAGGAGCAAAGAAGGAGGAAGAGCCATTGAGAACCTTTAGGGATATACCAAGGGACTATTGGTGGAGGAAGCCACATGTTTCTTTTGTTGAAACTATCTGTTTTCCCCGAGTTTATGGAAAAAGTAAGAGTTACTCATTGTAGGGACTACTGTACTCCAAGTACATAGTCCCTCTTCCTCCATACTCTAGGCAATATACATCCACGAAGGATGGGATCATAGCAATTTTCCAACAGAAAATCCTCAAGTACACATGCAGCTACACCCCTCCATATGATGCCCTCCGTTCCTTTCCATTCGCCCAGGCTGTACCTGACTGATGTCTTTTTTTTCTCCAAACTTTGAATTAATTTTCCAAACAAAAAAAAACAATAAGAACAAACATAACAACTGGGGCTTCGTGGCAGTAATAACACACATTATCCTCCTATGCCAGTGTGACCCCCAACATTTCCCCCCCTTCCCACACACCCAACCCGGTGCCCACTTTAATTTAACTATGAATTGTCACATTCCTAATGACCCAACTGGGACTAAGCGTCCTAGACACGTCATGGCGTATTCTGTAATCAGTTCAGGGTACCATTGGTCAAAGGATAACAAGGCATACATTTGTTTTCAAAAAATGATTAGCAGAGTTTGCCAATTAAAATTATCTTGATTAGCAAATAAACCTATTTGATTAGCAATGTTATACCAATATTTTTAATGTCAGCAGAAGTTATTTGTACCCAAGACCTAAAATGAGCATAAATAAAGCATTTCTGTGTACCGCTGAAGTAAGACATTGATCAGATGAGTCAGGCCTTGCAAATTCTTAAAAATTCTGCTAGATCTGCAGGTCAAATAATTTAGTTTACCTACTAGATCTAAAAGAAATGCACTTGACCCATAGAAATGGATGTCAAAAAATGTCAATGTGCTTTCTGCAAAATGGTGCATGTCACTACAAACCCACTTTATGTTTGGCACACTGCTGCCACCCAGCAGCCAGCCATGCACAGTGAAGCTTTTGCAAAGTAAATGTTACATAAACGTTTCAAACATCCCCTGCAAATGATGCTCATCCTTCATAAAATCATATCGACTATGCGAGTTGGCAGGTAGACTCTTCAAGCCCTGTACGAGTGTCTGTAAAATGTAAAAGGTTAGCTGCATGAATGGAAATAAAAGAATACATAGATATGATAAAAAAAGGCTCTTTAAACAGTTTGACCAGCTCTCTATGCAGGTGCTAATATGTGATTTAATCATAATCAGAGCAAAGCAGGCTCCGGAGGCTAACTAGAGTGTATGGTATTGCATTAGATCTGTAAATGTACAGATAGAATTATTGATTACTACTTTGCATAAACATCTAGCTTTGTGTGTTCATTCTGTAAGAGGAAAGAAAATCAGAGATTAAGCAGAATGGAATGTGTAGCAGGCAGAGAAATGGGCAAACTAGATGGTATATTGTATTATGCTGCCATCTCGCTTTCAGGGTAGCTGGTATATAGCAACATGGTAATAAGATAGAACGTCAAGGAGCATGGGATCAGCTCATGGGTTGAGCACCAGTTGCACAGAACTAGGTTTGCCATCAAAAGCATTTGGCCGTGTGATCATCTACATTTTCAAAGTTGTTCACTCATCAATATGATGCATCTTCCCAAACAAAATTAAATATAGTTCACACTATGAGATTTAGATACTGTTGGTTAGGTGACAGGTCTTCCCACCCGCCCTAAGCGATACCGAAAAAAGCACAGACGTTAAAAGACACTTTCGGGGAGCAGGGGGGAGGAGGGTATACACAAAGGGGGTGAACAATCATTGTAATGCATGTATTAGGAGCTATAGAAGTAATGCAAATACGAACGCCATCTTAGACAAATGGCAGCCATCCTAGATTGTAGGTCCAAGCGTGGCGAATAGTATTAGATGCTTGAATATTAGGTCCCTGGCATTAGCGCGAACAACACCCCCAGCCTGGCCAGGACCCACACCACAAATTAACTCCTCCCTTGTTCCAAAGAATTACAGGCCTTCGCACAAAGGGAAGAATGCGCCCTGCAAGGTCATGAGAAGGGAGCAGCACGCCTCTTGGCACTACCATCCCATGAGACCGATATCAAGGCCTCCTGCCCCAAACGATCCCAACATGAGAAATACAGCTTTGCAACGCTTTAATTCTGAGACCCTGCATGCCATAGCATCACCCAAGCCCAGACCAACTACCATAAACCTTTTACACCCCTCGATTGATTACTAAGATCAGAAACCAAGGCTATCGCGCCTTCAGAAATGGGTCACGTGATTTGTGCAGCGAGGTGCAGAGTATGAACTAAATTATAGCACAAAACTAAGGCGGAGGACCTTGGGAGTTGCCGAGTTGCCTGGGAATGAGAGAAGCGTGTGAGTTAGCGTAACCTTGGCTCTTGTCCAGCCCATCGATATGTCTGCTAGGTGTTTGCAACATATATAAGGTAACATTGCATAATACAGAAGCCAATTAATTGTCAGACCAACCTCACAGCGGATGACAAGACTAGCAGCACCCACGTAGACAGAGATGGACAGATGAAGATGGACCCATGGCCTGGCATCCCATATGGAGCAGGTAGATGTTAGGCAGAATCCTGTGCAGTTCCCTTAGGGAGCACTACAGAAGATTAAGACTACAGGTGAGAGCAATAAATCCCCTTTGGTATCAATCTGTGCCACAAAGATTTAGTTGCTAGCTTTGGCTGAGCAGTCAGACTTATTTCAAGAGGGAGATGAGCAGTATTCAGGGTTTACACAATAGGCCTTCAGTACTATGGAACAAGGAAACACTGACCAAAGCTTTGTAGTAAAAAGAATATATATATATTTATTTTATACACTTCTAGTTAAACACATCTATCACAGTTCTTAAGCAAGTTAAATTTGGTCAAAGAAAGTATACACAACTCCCTAGTTAAATTGTAGACAAGTTTGAGGAACAGTGAAAAGTGACCAACACTGCACAGTGAAAACCAAACACAAATGGCACTCTAGCAATTTCTCACCAGGGAGGGAAAGCACAAGTTATATAGAAATATCTTCTTACACACCCTAACAACACTTCCCATAAGTTTGTGAACCAGTTTAAGCAAGGCAGTACATCAGTATAGAAAATACTTAAATGGAAACTGAGCAAAATGGCACTTCACAAGGTTTAAAAGTGGGGAGGAAAGGGTGGTTATAAGAAGTAGGTGCACCAACACAGTTCTAGTTGAGAAGCAATCTAGAGAAGGCAGTTCTAACAAATTTAGCCAGAGTCAGTAGGCCTGTGCCAGAGTCAGTGGTACAGGGCAAGGGCCCAGGAGCAAAATGTTCTTGTAGCTGCAGTGAAGTCTTTGGTTAGCACTTTTAAAAAGGTGGATGCAGAAGGTGAAAGACAATGTTAAGAGAGAGGGACGGCCAACCCAATAGGTAGGTAAAGGATTTAAAACACCTTTAGCTCTACCACGCAGAAAGGGCAGCCTGGCGCAACAATGTACCTTTAAAATGAAGATGTGGCTCCTGCGGTGGCGGTTGTTCCTGGTAGTTCCTGCAGTTCGAGGGATCCAGCAGAGGAAGAGAGGCTCTCGTCGAGGAGGAAGGTTCGAGTTAGTGCACTACCCAGGGATGATACCAGCTGCGGTGCTGCCCGATGCATAATAGGTAAGCTCCTTTAAATCGTGGTCCAGATGGACTGATGCCTGGCTATCCGGCCTCCGAGTACAGGGTACTGGTGATTCGACCAAGGCAAGTCCGGGAAGGCGATTGACAAACTGGTTGGCCCCACCAGCTCAAGGGAAGAAGACTCTTTCAGATGAAGATCTTCTCTCGTCGTGTGGAGAAAAGTGGTGAGACGCTGCAGCAGGGCTTCACCGGTGGTTCAGTCGTTACAGATGTCTTTGGCTTCTCTCCTCTGCGGCTTCTTAGTTCCAGCAGCGACATCTTGCTCTTCCAGTCCTCAGGACCCTGCTTTTATGCAAAAAGATCCCCATTCATACAGCCTAGTTGTCACTCACACAGTGGAGAGGTCATCTTGGCGGGAGACCCTCCAGCCTATCAGGATAGAGTGCGACATGGGTTGCTAAGGCAACCCTGTCCAGGGGTCCTACTCCCCCTCCCACACAATGGACCCACCCCAGACTCAGTGGCGCCAAAAGGAGGGCTTCTTGGCAGAAGCCCGCCAAAAGGACAAACAAAGGATCCCCGACCTCGGTTAGGAGTTTCGAGAAAGACACGAGAAAGAAGTTATATTAAAGTTCTGGCAAATAAAACCTACCGGAGTAAAGTTAATATTAAAATACACCGGCGGTATGTTAGAGGCTGCCAGAAAATGTGGTAGCCTCGAACAATTGGAAAATCCCATAGGAAAATATTTGCGGTCGAATATTTACGGTAGTAACCACTGCCACCAGCCAGAAACTTTTGAGAGAGGGACTGTACAGTACCCTCTCGAAAAATGAACATAAGGGAAAACCTATTAACCCTTCCCAGTACCTCCATTGTAAGATGGTTTGTACTGGTTTAGTTCATAAAAAATGACTAGTAAAGTCAATTGGGACTTTACATGCCCTGGGAGACAGTTGTCAGTCCAAGGGTATGGAGTCTATGTTTGGGGGTCGCTACGACACCACTGTGTCACTGCATGTGAATAAAGATGGTTCCTATGGAGGTGAGAGAAAATCCCATAGACATTAAACACAAAAATAGCCTAGAACATACATAGCAAAAATGCCTAAGAGTGGGAAAAAAGAGTCTCACTCTTAGCAGGAGGAAAAAAAAAAGAACTTCAAATCCAGCAAAGCTGCTGGGGGACTCTATAGGTATGGGAAATTAACCATAGAATGAGAATTCTCCCCAATAGTAGAATTGTACTATATGGTATGGACATCCTGTGTGGCGCTGTCTGTAGTTATAATGTACCGCACGTGCTCCAAGAGCTCAAAGCATTCTCATGCAGCAGAGTTCTTTGATGGTGTTTTTTCTGGTCTGTGGAAATAAACACTTGTTACATTTGCAAAGACATCTTTGGCTTTCTTCCCTAGCGGGTTGTATTGTATTGTATAGGTATTTCTAAAGTGCAACAAAGAAGGCAAGGCATCAAGGCGCTAGGGTAAGAGATAAGCCACAACAGCAAGGACTAAAACAGATACCGTTTTAAAGCATTTAAGGGAGATATTTAGAAAGGTTTCGAAGATCAAAATGCAGGGCATTCAAGAGCATAAAGGCAAGGACTGTAAAAGATCTTCCTCCCGCTCTGGCACGACGAAACTTAGGAACACGTAGCAAAGACTGATTAGACGAGTGTAGTGTTCTGCCAGGAATATAGGGCACAAATTTAGAACGTAAAGATTCTGCCCCAACGTCATGAGTAGCACAGTGAACGAGACAGAGCACCTTAAAATTAATTCGGCTCCTAATAGGGAGCCAGTGCAGTTGAGAGAGTAGGTCTTAGGAGTGAGCCAGTCAGAGAGCTCCCAGAGCAAGGCACGCTGCTGCATTCAGTAGAGTTTGAAGGAGTTGTAGTAGCATCCCCGGTTGACCCAGATAGAACGGCGTTGCAATAGTCCAAGAAACCCATGATGGAAGTGGTTACAATTTTGGACCTACATGTAGTCGGAAGAAATGGTAGGACTTTTTTCATAATTTTCAATTTTGTGTAGTCTAATTGGCAGACTGCAGAGACCTCGGTTTCTCTGGAACCCGTAACCATTAGTTTAATCCCCAGGCTCTTCACTATTGGAGTAGGCTCTGGACATGGACCCAGGGACGAAAGTCAATAGTCGCCAGTCCAGGGCTGTTCCACAAGATTAGATCCCACCAGGAGTACTTCAGTTTTTTCTACGTTAAGTTTGAGCCAATTATTGGCCATCCAGTTCCCAACTGCAGCAAGGCAATTTTTAAGTTTGTTGGGAGGGATCGTATCGTGGCACATTCAGGCAAAAGAGAATCTGAGTATCATCTCCTTAAGAGTAGAAGTGTACACCGTAGCTGGCAATCAATTTAGCCAGTGCCTGCATATATGAATTAAACAAGAGAGGAGACCAGGCAGAGCCCTGGGAGACTCCACAGTTCAAAACAATACGCAAGGAAAGGCGGAAGAGAAACTGTTTGAACCCGTTCAGACAAAAAAAGAAGAGAACCTTTTCAGCGGAGTACCCGAGATTCCGGCTTCCTGGAGGCATGGAAGCAGCTTCTGATGATCAACAGTGTCAAAGGCCGCTGAGAGGTCAAGGAGAATCAGAGCTCCCACCTCTGCACGGTACTGAAGCAGGGCGATGACATCCATACAAGCAACCATCACAGACTCTGTACCCATACTGGGCGGAATCTGGACTGAAAAGGATGGAGAAGGTGACTGGATTCCAGAAAGGCAGAAATCTGAGGGGTCACAATAAATTCCATCAATTTCATAAGAACCAGGAGGAGTGAAATAGGATGGTAATTTTCCACTATTACAGGGTCAAGAAGTGATTTTTTAAAGTAGTGGGGAAATTCCTGCGTATTTAAGGCACTCAGGAATATGCCCTGTAGAAAAAGATTAATGGAGTGCAGCTGTGAACGGGGAAATAGAGTTGTTGGAAGCCGCTCGGAGAGTACGAACGGGAATGGGATCCATGGGCGAAGCAGAGCAAAGTTTCAACAGTGCAGAGGAGACCATGTTGTCTGTTACTGTACTGAAATGGAAGGCACTCGATTGTGTCTCTTCTGTGGCAAAAAGTAAGACAGGAGTGTGTCGGTTGGAACTGGATTTCCTAGATATATCAGTTCACGAATGTTGCAAATGTTATCCCTAAAAAAGGAGGCAATGCAATCGCAATGAGCCTGAGTTTGCAGGATCTTTAAGGGAGCACGTGTAGGAGTTGTCAGTTCCCTGGCAACTCTAAATAGTTCTCTAGTAGAGTAGGAGGCTGTAAGATTGTGCCCCGCAAAGTAGCCAGATATTTTTTATTGCAGTGTGATGGATGGTGCGGGCCTGTAGATAGCCTAGTTTTGTGGAGGGGTTGAATTAGATGTGCCACCTCCTTGCAGCCTGTCGGCGGTGTTGTTTCAACAGCCTAAGTGGGGACGAGTACCAGAGAGCAGAGGGCTCAGCCAGTCCAGTTGACTGTGTAGGGGGGAGGGGCAAGGGAATCAGCTGTATGGCATCAATCAGGGCACTACAGTGTTTTTTTGTTTCCTTATATATTCCACATCAGGCAAGGGCGATATACTAATCTGAGATAGACTCAGACTAGACCTTAGACCAGTGTCGGCGGATCTTGGGAAGGGTTAATGGTCTCTGTTTAGGTCTAGAAAGAGAAAGGGAGAACGGCAGTAGGAAGTGGTCTGACCATGCTAAAGGCCGCGGGATATACATAAAGTCCCTCAAAGTCAGGTAGGGCTGTTATTTCTCATAATGAGAGTACAATACACTAAAACAGAGATAAGGCTGTTGGCTTGTTGGTCGTTAGGATTGTTGGGGTGAAGATTAAAACCACCCAGAATTACTAAATTAGAATATGTCAGAGAAAGGTCAGCAGCCAACTGGTCAAAATTATCTAAAAAGTGGTTAGATACGTGCCCGGGGGGGGAGGGGGGGCGATAAACACGTGGGAGTTTGTGAGTCAAGGAGATAGTAGAACAGTTCAGCGAGCTCTTAAACGTAATGGCCACGTCACCCCACCCATTTTGGGTGGTGGGCGGTCATGATGTAAAATACTGTAGTAAGGAGGAAGCATTTATACTATGTCAGTGTCAGAAGTGGTAGTGAGCAAAGTTTCAGTCAGGCATACAATATCAGGGTGGAATTCTTCAAGAATAGAGTGAATATGAACCCGGTGGGCAACAGCTGATCTAGCATTGATTACGATGCCTTTCAGAAGGTAAATGTCAGTGTAGTTTAGTTCCTCTATCCGTGTCTCACGAGGAACAGAAATGATAACACCTTTAGGCCAGCAAGGATCAGTAGGGGCAGAAGCAGTCAAGATATTGTGGGAATCCGTGTGACGTGCCTGTAGGCCGTGGTATTCCACTCTATCAGGTAGAGCTCATAGTCCCGTGCGGTCTCGGACAGGCACAGACAAGCTTTCCTTAAGGGCGCCATCGGCACGCTGTAGGCGGGCCCGCTGTGCCCGTCCGCTGGGCGCGCACAAGCGCGTGATTGCAATAAAAGTAAAAAGAGGACTAGGTTCAATCTCGAGTGAGGAAGGCAATTTAAAAAGCAGTAAGCTTTAAGGCGACGTGGCAAAAGTATCTTTACAGTTAGGAAGGCAAGTTAGTAATACAGTTGAAACCAGTAGTGTTTTTTAAAATAAGGCAATTCCAAGCAGCCCAGTTGCTTTAAAATGGCAGTACACAAAGCAGGGAGCAGCCTCAGCTCTCACCTTGCATTTCTTCTGGTGTAAGCGTACCTTCAATACATTAACCTAAACTTTACTGTAAAACATGGAGACAGTTAAGTGTTTTCAGTAGCAAAACTGTATACATTATGTAACAACTTACATTTTTAGGAATGGAATTGCAAGACTGTCTGTAAAAAAACTTTTTTTTTTTAACACATAGTGGTCTTTGCCAGACAAGATATAGTTAGCTAAATAAAAGTATCATCCTGATTACTACCAGAGGAGATGATTACTGCTGCACTCCCTCTCCATTAGCCCCTACGACCTTGCAGTGAACAGAGAAAAGAGGGTGGAGAGAGCGCTGAGAGCAAGAGAGGAATGCAGGGCGAGTTGAGCTTTCATTGAACAGGCTAACTTTAATAGTGATCTTTGCTACACAAGTGTCAATTTAATTAGCAAATCTACAGAATTGCATAGCAAATTTCTATGCAACACTTCTTATTTATAGCCTTGGATAACCAATATAAAACCCCAATATAAGCTTTTTATTTTATTTTATTTGTTTTTGGTATATACGCACCTTTACAAATTGTTTCATCACAAAATTTCACAACATTATAATAATTTAAAATATTCTGATAAAACAATATAATCTCAAAATTGATCTGTTAACAAAAATCATACAAACAATACATTACAAAGAAAAAGGAAAGAATCAGTTACTAACTAATCTACAGCAGCTAAAAAATACTAGGTAGCACTGAACATACATGACAGTGTCACCTCATTAAAACACACAGGAATTAATCACAAAATCATGTGTAATTGGTCAATCTACTCAGCTATGGTTGCAACAAAACCCTAATCACGGTAATGGCTCATCACCAAAACATTCTTGCTGTAAATGCCATATATGTTAGATCAAAGTGTTTGTCATCATCCAATCTCCACCCAAATTACACATATATATCAAAATGGCACCTCCGCATACTTCCAACTTTGCTCAATATAGAGTGCAGGCAGGGTCAAAGGAATTCAATCATGCTCACAGTCAGACGAACAATATTGGTGTACTTAATATAACAGATCGTGAGAGTACTATTGCCATAAATTCTGTTCCTTAAGTCCTTGTTCAATAAAGGTTATCAAACGAACTGTGGCAAATATGATCGCATTGCTGTGTACCCACATACATCTCGCCCATGTGAGATTTCACAATATTTATAAGGTGTCATTTCAATAAGTACCAAGACATTGTAATCTTTGCTGTTCAAAATTTGGACAGAACAAAAAAAGATGTTTCAGTGTTTCACGTATATCCGGCTTGACACAAAATCGACAGCTGTCTTCAGTGGAGACAGCGGGATACATATTCCAGTTTTTGGTTTGAACACCTGTATGTATCAAATCCAATCTATACCTCATATAGACATTTCTCACTTTATTGCAGGGAAAACATGTGATGTAAGGTCTACGTTGATTTTGTCAGTGTCTAAAGTTGGCATATTTTTCAAAGGAGGAATAGCTAGCTATGGCGCCAGAGTTAGTCGCCCATGCATTCAGGAAATATCTCTTTTTAACTGCAGCAGGGCGCTCGACCAGATCGAATTGTGTCATATTAAGCGAAAGGAGAAGGCTATTCATGCGAGTATAAAATTGTGCCATCGAGGTAGGATATAACTTAACCAGCATTTCATGTAGATCCAAGTGGTCCATACCCATATACCCTGAAGCTCTGCTTTTCGACTGCTCAGCATGCATCCTAACTGTTTGAACACCACCGCATCCGTGCCCCCTTATGACTGTCTTTTTTTAATATAATGGTTTTGTAGCTTGAATTTGCCGGCGGAAACAAAATCTTGGTAAAATTATTTACCATCCCTCAGACAAATTTGGAAGCCAAAGGATATAAACACAACTCATGGAACAAAATGGGATTTGGTAAATACCTGGGTAAGCCAAGAACAGCTTTCCATATTGACCCCTTTATTTAATTTAAAATAGGACCTATTTCCAACAGACAGATGTCCAAGCCATATAAAATTATGGCTTCAATCTTTAACAGGTAGAAATCGATGAGCTGTTGAAGAGAGAATTTGCAGTGCCGATGAAAAATAAATTTCATCTGGGCTGTCAAATGCAATACTTGGTGTTCAGAAGTACTTGCCACTTGATAGCAGAATTGATGTTAGATAGATGATATCCCAAGTAGGTCAACTCAGAGGCAACCGATATAGGATTGCAATCAATATGCCATTTAAATCTGCAATTTTTTTCTTTGCAGTGAGCACTAGAATATTTGATGGAAATAGTTTAACTTATTTTGAAGTCCAAAAGGCGTGCAATCCAAAAGAATGTCATTTTCTCCAAAGGCGAGCCAATTCAGACTGAGCCTGCCCAATTTCACGGGAAAGATATCCAAAACATTCCATAAGTCTTCAATATCGGCGAAGTAAAGATTAAAAACAACTGCTGCAAGGTTACAGCCTTGCTTGACGCCAATCTCTGTGGGAATACTATCTGAAAGCAGGAAAGAAAGATTGAGACGCACCCTATAGTAGGTGTTTTTATTCAATAGTGCAATCAGGGCAGATGGAATTCCATAAGACAACATTTTTTCCCATAAGCGATTTCTGATGATACTATCGAAAGCTGAGTATACATCCAAAGAGGCCATATAAATGGGGCCATTAGATGAAGAGCGGACGTGCGAGTAGATATTTTGCCCAAAAAAAATAGGGTCATCCTTGATGACACATGGGGTAAGCCGTCCGGACCAGCTTATTTAGAACATTTTAATTTAGCAATAGCCCAAATTAGATCTTCCAGACCCCATGGGCATTATGATGGAACAGTGAGACTTATTGTTTCCATATCAGCTGTTACATGATGAGCAGGCAAGGTGTATTTACTTAATATTTGTACCATGTGTCACCATAAATTCCAGCCACCAAACGATGGGCAAGAGAGGTCATTGCATTTCTCAAAATCGCCCACATGTCTCTGATGTTATGTTTACACAGAAGCTGCACCATATTTTGGTGGTCGGTAAGATGCCATGCAAATCGAATGTTTTACAAATATATTTTGTATCTCGAAAGAATAGATTTTTTAGTCACAGAATAGGATACAAGGAAGCACTTTTAAGATCATGATTCTTTGTTCGTTTGAGTTGAGCAATGTCTGCAGGGTATTTGTTGGAAGTGTGTGAGGCCGACTAACTTAGGATGCCACGTTGAGAGAGTCAGAAGATGTGAATGAATCATCATTAAATTCCTAGATGTAACTTTCTAGGTAGCATGCAGGTACCATGTTCTCTGAAACAACCCATGAGTCACGATTCACCCAGGAGACAAGTTTCCTGCAAACAGAAACATTCCAATGAACATATCTGTCATTCTGTGCCAACGACGTCGGCGAAGAAGTGGGAAAAGTCTTGCAAGTAAGGTGTAAATTAGTACTTAAAATCCTATGGTCACCTAGACTACGATTAAGCACGATTACTTGGTCAAAATGGGCCGACAAGAAACTCGAGACAGCAATGTAATCAATATAAGAACGAGCAGACCCACTCTGCCAGGACACCTTGGAACAGTAGTCAGCAAGAGGGACTATATGCATGTCCCAATCTTTCAGAAATTGCACCCATATTTTCCCCCCCGAGAGATGGACTGCATTGCATAAGAGGACAAGACGTTCCTACGAGGGGGGGTTGTCGTCCTTTGCTAGGAGGGAATTGAAATCCCCTCCTATTATGATTTCATAATCCGATATCTGTAGGATAGCGTTTGCAAGAGCAGAATTTAGAATTAAAAGAATGCTATCTATAGGTAAGGTCAGGGGATTCCAATAAAGATACAAGCAAGAGATTGGTAATAGTAAATCCCTCGAGATTCAACTCAACAATGAGGGCGTCAGAAGAGTGAAGCCATTTGGCCGTGAATCTGAGATTGTTCTAGATCAAGATTGCTAATCCATCATTCGGACGACCTAAAGAACCCAGCGTAGCATGGGAACAAAAAGGAAGAATAACCATCAAGATGGAAATCTGCCGTAGACATAGTTTCTTGGAGAAAAATAATTGCAGGCAATTCTGTCTGCAATAACCAATTATCCACCACTTCCATTTTTAGATTACTAATGATACTCTAATTGGTTGGATCACCATGAGAGGTGCACGGGATTATACTAGACAGTGTTTTGAATTTTTAAAAAAACATGGACAGATAGTTTTATGGTCAAACTAAATTGAATGTTTGCACTGTTTAACACATAACATGTAGATATTTAATTTAAATGAAGTAATGCTACTTGTTGTTTATTTGGTTGACGAACTTACAAGTATACTTTCTGTTGATTTCTTTCCCTGAATGTATTTTGATTAGACAGTAGATCCACAGAGGCTTCTGAAGAAGAGGTATCACCTCGAAACGCGTCAAGCCATTGAGAGTGGAATTTCCATCAACTTTCGATTATGTTGACATTATAATGTTGTTATGCGATTTCTCCTGTCTTTACTACATTCGTTTATGTATAAATAAATAGGTGTTCACTTCATCCCTGTACACCTAAAATGTAGAAACCATTGTTCTTCTGTTCGATATTATACATTTTGTAGAATCTATTCTCTAAAGAGTGCTTAAGAACGAATATTGCTAACTATATTCTTAAGAATCTACGCCTTTGTTGCGTAGTCCAAGAGTGTATAGGGGACGGGAGGACTCGAACTTTGGGTCCTCTTCCTTTGCTCTTATTTGCTATAGGGTTTTTGTGCCAAAACCCTCTTTTCCTCCTCTGCACCTCATAAAAGTATCGACACCACTCCTTGTGGTTTTCAAAATAATATTTTCAAACATCTCCTCTATTTGGGTGTGCACTCACTTCTCCACTATACCTTGTTGTTTGTTCATTGGATTTTTTCCAGTGTGGCACAATCAGTGGTAGCACCCCTTTTCCTAAAACATCTAACTAATATGTCATTTTCACGCATTAATGAACTGACTGACAAACACGCTACAACCCTCGCTTTTGACACGGAGGAAGCGAAACGCATTTTGTCTCTGATCAAGACCACAGAGAAAAACCTACAGTCTACGTCAAATCCGGAGAGATTAATTTCACAGTTGGAAAAACTGATTAGACGTGAAATATCACAAAAACCTCACGCCACAACATTAGTTGAGTACTATAAATCCCAGAGGATCCCTAGAGGTCTAAGGATATATCTGAGACCGACCCTATGCAGCGAGAGTAAAACCTTAATTGCCAAATGGGACCAGATCTTAAACAAGTGCTCTCTTGATCTTATTCTATTAACTATTGAAGAACTTTCTAAGTCATTGACTACTTTAGATACAGACATTGAGGCTCTAAAAACACAACTATCGGAATTTAAAACAGCGGAAGAACTTACAGGTCTTCTGGAGGACATTAACAAAAAACTAAACAACTATAAGGTAGACATCGAACAAAGAAAGCTAAGAAAGTTCAAAAGAGACACCTTCGACTACTTGAACGACATCGTCTACTCCTGGCAAGAGTTTTACCACCACCGGAACCAGAATAGAAATAGACCACCACACCCGAATCCACCTAACTCGGGTAGCGATAGCAGCAGTGGGAGTATAGGAGATCCGATTAGTGAAGCCCCAAGACATCAATCAACAACATCACAGAGTGACAGAGAACGCCAGAACAGAGACAACAATAGATCAACACACGGGACGAATAGCAACACCGTCTGGGGCTTTTTTAGGCCTAAGAGATCGGTTAAGAGAAAGACCAGAAGAGGTAAAAAGGCCACAAAAAACAAATAACTGAAAACATAGTGATGAATATTTCAAGTAAACATCTATCAAGTGACCAACTGTTTATTCTGAATCGGGGCCTATCATTCGTACCCACGAGTAACACATCTATGTTTGAAGAGCAAGTCTGTCTACACCGACTTATGAGAAAGATTAGATTAAAGATGTTTTTTGAAAATGAACCAGAACAAGATGATACTCCTGAAGACAATCTAGAACTACGACCAAAGAGCCTGTTCGATCCACCAATCCAAAATCCTATACTCAATCTTTTTGAGAAAAAGGTACTTAATGACTTGAAACGGATCAATTACCGTAAATCATCTCCGATTAACGTCAAGAATAGTCAGCTTGAGCATATTGAGATCTTGGCAAAAGATGAAGACATCACCATTAAACCGGCAGACAAGGGTGGAGCCATAGTAGTCATGGACACGATTTACTACACCACTAAATGCCTCGAACAACTCAACGACCAGACAACTTACAGTAGATTGAATGGCGACCCCCTTCAGGGTATAAAGACTTTTATCGAGACCTTAATTGACAATGCACTCGACAATGATTGGATAAGTGTTAAAACTAGTCAATTTCTCATTAATAAACATCCGATAACACCAATATTCTATGGACTTCCAAAAATTCATAAGGACAATCAGGAACCTCCATTAAGACCCATAGTTGCAGGAACGGAGAGCATCTTCGATCCCCTAGCTATCTATATTGACCGCCTTCTACAGCCTTTAATTCAGGAAATTCCTACCTACCTCAAAGACACCACAGACTTCCTTAACTGTCTAGCAGAAATCTCGGCTATCAGTAGCGACTGCATCATATTCAGTATGGATGTATGCAGTCTATATACCTCTATACCACACGATGAAGACATTAACGCTGTGGAATGGTGACTCTCTAACTCTGAACGAATACGAGGTAATCCAGAGTTCATCATTGAACTACTTAAACTCATCTTACATAATAGCTACTTTCGATTCCAAAAGACCTTTTACAATCAAATATCCGGCACATCCATGGGCTCTGCTATGGCACCTGTCTATGCAAACTCATTTATGTATAGATTTGAAACAGAACATGTCTTAGATAACCAAATATGGTCATGTAAGATCATACTGTGGAAACGATTCATAGACGATATATTTGGAATCTGGTGCGGCACAAGAACTGAATTGGACGAGTTTTTACTCCACATGAATACAGTACACCCAAAAATCAAATTCACGATGGACGTTGGAGAACCAGACCTCCACTTTTTAGATGTCAGCTTGAAGATCTATGAAGGAAAGGTAGTGACTACCATCTATCACAAACCCACAGATACCAACAATCTTCTACACTTTACCAGCTTTCACCCGAAACCCATGCTAAAAAGTCTCCCTTACAGTCAGATATTGAGACTAAAAAGAATCAAATCAGACCCAGCTGGTCTTGACATTGAATGCACTCAACTAATTGAGCGATTTGAGAAACGAGGATATCCTCATGACATTTTACAAGAAGCCAACGACAGATCGAACCATTTAACACAGAAAGACCTGTTAGCACCTAAGTCCAGAACTAATTCTACTCCATTGATGTATATTTCCAAATATTCACGTCAAAGTTTCCAGATTGGCAAATCTATAAGAAAGCATTGGTCTTTACTACAAAGTGATGAACACCTGAAAGAACTCTTCCCAAGAGTACCAATGATGGCGTTTAGAAGGGGCCGCAACCTTAGGGACAGACTCGTGAAAGCTGAAAGACCAAATAAGGATAAACAGATGCTTTTACAGACTAAAAAAATTGGCACTTTTCCATGTCTTAATTGTACCAATTGCAACAATGTAATTAAGGGTAATACCATCTCTCACCCATCACCAGGCAAAAAGATAAAGATCAGAATCTTCGCCACCTGTATAACAGCAGGCGTCATATACGCTCTGAAATGCCCTTGTGGTAAATTATACATTGGACAGACTACAAGGTCTTTGAAAGAACGAATATCAGAGCACAAGTCCACCATTTGGTGCCAAAACCAAAAATCACCAGTAGCCAGACATTTTATGGAAGCAAAACATAACATCAGTCAATTAAGATTCCAGGTTGTTGAAGTTGTAAGCAAACCACAAGGAAGTGGCAACTACACAAGACTATTGGCACAAAGAGAAAAATATTGGATATACCTTCTAGACACCAAATATCCAAGGGGTCTCAACGAGGATACATCCTTGAACTGCTTCATTTAGATACCTTTTAATTTTTAGAAATTTCTGTCCTGTAGAAACCATGCACCAATAATTCATTATGCTTTTGAATATGGGAAGACAGCAACGTCCCCACAACTGCCTAATGAATGGGATAATTAAGATCACAAGGGCACCCTATTGAAATAACTAGACATTTGATAGATCAGCAGCACTAATCAAGTGGTCATAGCCATTGAAGAACAGTCTTCAAGCTACGCTACATAGTATACATATTTTTATACATTATTGCATGCTAGGACTTAGCATTGCTATTTGTAGTATAAGATGGAATTTACAGCAATGTACATTCGCCACTTGTAATATTGAACAAGTAAACAGTTTGCATAACCAAGAATGTGAGGACATCTGGTACCATGTATCAGATTGTCCAGCTAATTAGATAAAGGGATGTAAATGGACATATTGTGATGTTTGAATACACTCGAACGATACAGAAGTACCATACGCATAAATAGTACCACGTGTAGAAAAGGCTGGGTAAAATAACTTTGTCTTTCGACCGTTACTGTTATCATCGTATTGTTTAAACTTATGCTACTCTTAATAGAATTTTGATTATGTTGTCAGAAGATGACTTGCAGAATTTTACACATGTAAACCACCTTTACTAACAGGGTCTTTTTACATAGCTTAAGATGGCCGCCACATTCCTCAAACATCGGGTTAGACCGTTGTTGATCTCTACCCCCAGAACTTAGCCCGCCAAATACTAGGCTGTTTGAACACGGTCCCTCGTTTCCATGGGCACCGTGCAAACAACGAGCAGAGAGAAGTACAACTAGAAGTACTTAGAAGCTGTACAGGTACGCGCTATGTATAAAATACTATACACGTTTTTGACCGTGTGATCAATGATCCATATGATCTTGAATACTCACTAGCACCACACTGTCCTCCACAGAAAGCATTCTCACTTACGAGTTCCCGGATCTATCTGCACCCGTTCTTTCTGCTACATTAGATGCAACACAGAGAAATCCTGCACATCCGCCTGGACATTGAACCCTGTCGCAACATAACCGCGTACTCTGTCGCACTAATTATAGCAGGTATATGGTCATTTCTTTACTAACAAACGCATTATTGTACTTGTGAATAGATATTGAGTCACACACAGTGACCCATACATTAACATTGCTATCCACAGAGATTACCGGAAGTATTGAAGTACTTTTCTGCACAAAGAAAACACCTAAATCGAAGTCTTGGCACTGCAAGCATGTCCACTTCGACTTATTTTTCGCCATAGATGGCTTTTCTGCTACAACATTAAACCTTAATAGGTCAGTACTTCCTTTATGTATAGTATCCTCTTTGTAAAAAAAAAAACCTTCTTTTATGTGTAGTTTGTATTTACCATGCTTAACAGTACATCTACACTGGTTGAATATGCCCTTGAAATCGAATATGTTTCATTTGTTGAATTGAAATTTAGAAGCCATCATTATAGCTTCCATTTTTAGATTACTAATGATACTCTAATTGGTTGGATCACCATGAGATGTGCACGGGATTATTCTAGGAAGTGTTTTGAATTTTTAAAAAAACATGGCCAGATAGTTTTATGGTCAAACTAAATTGAATGTTTGCACTGTTTAACACATAACATGTAGATATTTAATTTAAATGAAGTAATGCTACTTGTTGTTTATTTGGTTGACGAACTTACAAGTATACTTTCTGTTGATTTCTTTCCCTGAATGTATTTTGATTAGACAGTAGATCCACAGAGGCTTCTGAAAAAGAGGTATCACCTCGAAACGCGTCAAGCCATTGAGAGTGGAATTTCCATCAACCTTCGATTATGTTGACATTATAATGTTGTTATGCGATTTCTCCTGTCTTTACTACATTTGTTTATGTATAAATAAATAGGTGTTCACTTCATCCCTGTACACCTAAAATGTAGAAACCATTGTTCTTCTGTTCGATATTATAAATTTTGTAGAATCTATTCTCTAAAGAGTGCTTAAGAACGAATATTGCTAACTATATTCTTAAGAATCTACGCCTTTGTTGCGTAGTCCAAGAGTGTGCAGGGGACGGGAGGACTCGAACTTTGGGTCCTCTTCCTTTGCTCTTATTTGCTATAGGGTTTTTGTGCCAAAACCCTCTTTTCCTCCTCTGCACCTCATAAAAGTATCGACACCACTCCTTGTGGTTTTCAAAATAATATTTTCAAACATCTCCTCTATTTGGGTGTGCACTCACTTCTCCACTATACCTTGCAATAACCAATTATACCAAGAAAAAAATGGATTTAGTCCACAACAATTCCACGAACAAACAGAAAGTCTCCTAAATTATGAGGTCTTGGGTACCTCATTGCCATTGGTCGCAGCTTTAATAAGAGGTTCAAGCCAGGTTACTCCTTTGAGGACATTAGTAAACATGGCAAGCTGATTTAAGATTTCATTATTAATATTAGGTGTAATCAATGCGGCAGGGCCAGATGATTTGCGCTCTTGAGGCATGGGAGAGACAAATTCGAAAAAGGCCCATGCCTCGTCCATAGATGGAAAAACCTGGAGCTGCAGAACCGTTCGAAGTGAAACCTATGCTCCCAAATTAGTTTGCGTTTGCAATCTGCATAGCATTCGGTTGTCATTATGGTTGGGTAATTTAACCCAATCCACATCTCTAGTGACTAAATTGCGTAAAGAAGGAATTTGAAAGAACGCATTCATTAGATAAGATCGGTCGATCCGGGTGTCGCCATTCAAAGTGGGGTCACTCGACTATCCAAGAATACATTTCATTTCACGCGCCACATCAAAGAAAGAAGGAAAAGCTATTTCGGCAACGGTGGGTGTCAGAACCAGAGGGATGTTTGCACAACTGACAATGTGTTGAGTATTTACTTTTTGGTGAAGGCAATCTCATCTCAACACCTGATGTTGTTATTTGACTTATCAGGGGGCCCATGAAAGGGGGAATCCACTGGGGCACCTGTATTTAGGCGCAAGCTGACCATTTCTGATTTAGAGACCATATGATCTGGACAGCTGACAGCAGCAATGGGAGCCTCAGGTTGCTCCCCTATTGACGCCTTCTTATTTTGAGCGAGGGGAAACAAATTATGTAGTTGTGCTCGAGTCAGGATGGCTGGCTG
This sequence comes from Ambystoma mexicanum, assembly GCF_040938575.1. Lineage (NCBI taxonomy): Eukaryota > Metazoa > Chordata > Amphibia > Caudata > Ambystomatidae > Ambystoma > Ambystoma mexicanum. Next base: position 962,910,967 of record NC_090928.1, on the reverse strand, counting down.
TTCTCTGCTGCAAGGGAAGGTTAACATCTGATGAGACCAGTGACTCTGCTTCTTGGGTAACAAAGATGTTGGTTTATTTGGACATTTCACTACAGCGCTCTGAGCTGGAAAATGTCAGTCTTTTTCTTCAGATGCCTTTAACTGCAGGACTTTTTTGCTCTCATCATTGAGTTCCGTGAAATCCAAGGCAATCTCCTCGGGAGACAATGCAAGAGCAGGTTTTTTAATAGATGAATCACTCCTCTTCTTTTGGCCACTCATTTCATTTTGACATTCCATTGGGGACATGTTTTTATGGGTCGTACAAGAGGAGTTGTTCTTAGCACTTTGAAGATGTTTCAGGGCTTTTGAAAAGGATTTTTTTTGCTTTACGGGACATAAAGTGTTGTAATGACTGTCCCATTTCCTTGTCCCTTAGGTGTTGATGAGCTTGCTCATTATTTTGGGATAGCCCAAGTTGTTGTTCTATGATCTCCGTAAGCGCTGAGGGACTATCAAGTTACTGTATTGGGTCATCTATCGGTAACGCATTACTGATTGACACTTCACTAAGAGTTGGATCATGCAGTCTCAACTCAGCCTTATACAGAATATGTTCAATTTGTAAAAGTCTATCGTGCTGCAGTTTAGCCAGTTCTATTCGGTCAATCTGTTCATTTTTTTGCATGTCCATAGGCCATGTGTGTTGCCCCTGTAGTACATGGGCATAAGAAGTGCCCATTTTAATTTCGTCATCCGTTTGTGTATACTGCGAAATATTTTCAGTTTCATTTGGTCGAGTTTGAAGAAGCGCATGCCAAAAACGTTCTTTCTGGACAAGCAGCATGAAACGTGTGGCACGATTCTTGTGCCAAAATATATCCTATTTTACTTAATTTGGCCGTGATGTTAAATAGAGACTCTATTAATTCTCTAAGAGTACAGTGAGTTAATTCATGGCCTTTGTCCAAGAGGTTGAGGATTCTTATCAAAACAGGAAAATTCTGCAAATCCTGTGCATGAAGATCAATCAGGGAATCATCAGGAGTAGAGGACGGCAGCAGGGGCATATTGGGATGGTGGTGTGAAGATATTTCCTTTAAATAATGTTTAGGAGGAAAGGAAGAAATATCAGGGTTAGCAGAATCGTCAAGATTTAGATTAGGCATTTTGGTGCCATGTGAATTTTCTGTAGTGTCCACCGCATGGGACATGGAGGGTAAAGGATCAGAGGCAGAAAGAAAAAAACCCATATACATAGAGTTGTCAGCTTTATTAAGGTGTACCTGTTCACGGTGTCGTGATGACTTTGACACCGGAGTGGATGGGCCAAGGGACAGGCGCACACGCTTACCAAGCTCATTCATGATGGCAGGGGCAAGCATGAATGTGTCAGATATGGGAGAAAAGCAGTTTTGCACATCCAAGTCAGCCCTGCAGATCTCTGTTGGTATATTACCATCACAAGCAGGCATCATGTTGCCATCAACAACATCTTTAATGGAAAATGTAAGGGGGAGGGGCACAGCGTTTTCCTCTTTCTGCGGTCCCCCACTCAATTCACTGCTAGGCTTGGGGACCAAGGGGGGTGGGGGTGGAGAGTCCCCTACCACATGTTCTTGGCTGCCAAAAACAGGGTTATTCACCGACATAGACAACAGATACCTTTTACTGGGAGAAAGCAAGGGAAGGGTCAGGTTGCTCGGTTTGGTTACAGTAGAATTACGGGGTGGTTTAACAAGTTCACACGGGCGTTTGCCACTTCTCAAATTCCTATCCATTGTCTACACTTTCAGTTGTACTGTTACTGCGACAAAGCCACAACAAAGAACCAAGAAAAAAGAGAAAATGAAGGGGGAAAAAAAGAAAGGAAGAAAGAACAAAAACAAAAAAAGAAGAGGAAAAGAAGTTCACAGTTCCAATCAGTGTTCCATATTAGGAGACAAGAACTGTACTTGTACAGTGAACTATGCAGTAAGGCAGTAAGGCATAAACACTGTGCAAGACCTTAGTGGCAAAATCGACACCACCCCCTACTGTACAATGCCTCGCAGAAAACCAAAGTATCTACGAGAGACCTCAGGATTTAAAGCCTGGTCATCAAGCTACAAACAAGATATGAAAAGAAGACCTTCCATCAACAAATTCAAAATAGAGTCCACTTGACAAAGTGTGAGTAAAGCCCCTGCTGGCCAATACCTCATAAAAAGTCACAGTATCTGCAGGCGACCTAAAACCCTGGACTGTGATCCTCAGGGGGTAAGAAGTACAAAAGAAACAAACCTTACAGCTGCAATTGCAAAACAATGTACACTTGACCACACTGTGTTATGTTAGCACAGTTAGTTTTAACAGACTGCACCATGGGGGGTGAGTTTACATATAGCCAGTGCCTCCCCCCCTTGCCTCCACACCTAACAGCCCACTTGCATACACTTGCAGGTGCGCGCGCGGGTGCACAAGGACGTCAGTATCTGTAGGTTTGTTGGAGGCAGTGGGCGGGGCAGCGTGCCTTCAGGGGCAGAGGCACTAGGAACAACGGAGAAGAAGTAAGTTTACAATGCACAGAAAAGTCCCAGCGCTACAGTCCCAGTGCTAATATAAGGTATCTTGCAACGAGTTCAAAGCAGCATTTGCTTAATATGGCAATTCCCACGTTAAGGCTGCAGAAGAACAAGTTACTCTCTTACATGGTAACTTTCTTTTGATGGGATGGTCCAATGACGTATTCCATATCTATGACAGGTAATCACCACAGCTGTGCTGCTTCAGAACATTTTCGGCGTCTGTGTCCTGCACCAATGAGGTTGATACGCTGTCCTCGAGGGCCTCCGTCGAGCCGACGTCACCGGATGTTATAAGTAGGACGCACGACGCCCGTAGCCTCAGTTCTAGTTTTTTCCCCAGAGCCAGTATCTTCTGCCAGTATGACCACAGAAAGCCTTGCGGAAACGTAAGCTGCAATCGCATAAGAAAATCTGTAGCGGGGCAGGTAGGGAGGGAGCGATATGGAATACGTCGTCGGACCATCCCATCGAAAGAACGTTACCAGGTATGAGAGTAACTTGTTCTTTGAGGGGATTGGGTCCTCCGACGTATTCCATATCTATGACAGACTCCCAAAGCAGTACCAACGTATGGTGGAGGGAAAAGAATTTAGAATATAGAAATTTAGAATGCCAAATCAAATTGCAGAGTAAAGGACCGCCTTGCCAAAGGCCAGATCCTGTCCATGGATAGAATCTAGGGAGTAGTGTTTTACAAAAGTATGGACCGAAGCCCACGTGGCTGCTTCACAGATGTTACAAATAGGAACACCCCTCTGCAGTGCAGTAGAGGGAGCCATACCCGTAGTAGAATGGGCCCGTAAGCCTACCAGAGGGTCCTTACCCGCCAAGCGGTAACATTCAGAAATTGCCAAGATAATCCATCTAGACAAAGTCTGCTTAGTAACAGCTTGTCCCAAACGCCTTCCAGCGTAACCTATAAAGAGCTGATCGTCCATTCTGACCCGGGACATGTGTGAAATGTAGAAACTTAAAGCTCTCCTAGGATCCAACCTATGGAGCCTCTCCTCTTCCTTACCAGGATGCGGAGGAGGGAGGATAAAATGCCGGAAGAATGACCATCTGGCTCCGATGAAATTCCGATACCACTTTCGGAAGAAAGGAAGGACGAACCCTAAGGACAACCCTGTCCTTATGAAACACTGTGACGGGTGGCTTAACAAAAAGTGCCTGCAACTCACTCACTCTGCGAGCGGAAGTAACCGCAACTAAAAATATAGTTTTAAGGGATAACAGTATCAAAGGACAAGAATGTAAAGGCTCAAATGGAGCACCCATTAGGAATTTTAGAACAAGGTTCAAATCCCAACCGGGCACCTGGAAAGGTGACGGTGGAAACACATTAGTGAGCCCTTTCAGAAACCGAGAAATTAAAGGAATTTTGAAATAAGAACACTCCTCCGACGAGCGATTAAATATGGACAGCACGGCCAGGTAACCTTTAACGGTACCCACTTGCAGGCCCTTGTGGGCTAACGAAAGCAAAAAAGACAGAACCACAGGAATGTCACATGAAAAAGGATCCACATTCTTAACCCTGCACCAGTCGCAGAACTTTCTCCAATGGCAATGGTACAGGGACTTTGTTGCAGGACGCCTGGCCGAAAGCAACACCTCCATCCCGTCTTCAGGGAGGTCCCAATCCTTATACCACAACCTTTCAGAAGCCAAGTGTGAAGATTGAGGGATCAGACCTCTGGATGTAGAACCTGACCCCCCCCTCCTGTGAGAGCAGATCGTCTCGGTAGGGAAGACGGCGTGGAGGGCAGATGGACAAGTCGAGAAGGTCCGGGTACCACGTTCTCCGGGCCCTTGCCGGAGCAATGAGGATCATCCGGAACCGAACCTCTGTAACCTGACGGGGTCTGGAGGAAACACGTACAGCAGTGGGAAGGACTCCTCCACCACAAACGCGTCCCCTAAGGCTCCTCTTGGAGGAAATTCCTGTGAGCAGAACCTTTCGCACTTCCGGTTGACACTGGAGGCAAAGAGATCCACTTGTGGGGTCCCCCAAAGGGCAAAGATCTCCAGGTAAATCTCCTGAGCCAGCTCCCACTCGTGAGAGATCGCGCTCTGCCTGCTCAGAGCGTCCGCCATCTTGTTTTCGTCTCCGTCCAGATGAACCGCCGAGATCGAAATTTCCTGCTGGATGGCCCCCCCTTTTCGTTGAGGTAGTGCATGGCCACTGTGTTGTTTGTCAGAATCAGGACATTCTTCCCTCGCACAGTCGGCAGAAAAGCCTTCAGGGCAAGCCTGACGGCCCTCAGCTCCAACAGATTGATATGGAGTCTGGACTCCGACGGAGACCAACGACCGCTGACTGTCAACTCGTTGGCATGAGCTCCCCATCCCGTGAGGGATGCGTCCGTCACGATCGTCACCTCCAGCCAGGGTAGCCAAAATGGAGCCCCCCTCATCAGATTGCCTTTGACAGCCCACTACAGAAGGTCCTGGGCGACTGAGGGCGGCACCTGAATGGGGGACTGCGACCACTGTATCTTGAGAGCCCACTGCAGAGATCTCATCCGCAGCCTGGCCTCTGGCACCAGAAGAATTCAGGATGCCATGAGGCCTAACAACCTCAAGAACTCAAACGCCGGGAGACTCTGGGCATGTTGAAACTTGTGCACCATCTGCTGAATGTGATGAGCCCTCACCTGGGGAGGGGAAACACTGCCCCAGGGACGTGTTGCTCCGATGTACTGGAGTCGCTGCGTTGGCGTCAAGTGGGACTTCTTTAAATTGAGGGAGAAGCCCAGCTTGTGGAGGGAGTGGCAGGTGACTGACAGATGATCCAGGACTTGCTCGGGAGAGCGCGCCCTGATCAACCAATCGTCCAGGTAAGGGTAGACGTGAATCCCCCCTTTCCTGAGATGCGCTGCCACCACCACCATGAGCTTGGTGAAAACCCTTGCGGTGGAGGTCAATCCGAATGGCAGGACCCAAAACTGAAAGTGCGAGTCGCCAACTGCGAACCTCAGGTACTTCTTGTGCTTGGGATGGATCGGCACATGAAAGTAAGCGTCGTTGAGGTCGAGAGACACCAACCAGTCCTAAAGTTGAAGGGCCTGGAGGACTTGAGAGAGAGTAACCATCTTGAACTTGTCCTTCCTGAGGATTTTGTTCAAACCACGTATGTCCATGATGGGTCTCAATCCTCAGTCTTTCTTCGAAATCAAAAAATAAGGGGAATACCATCCCTTGTTCCTCTCCGCTACAGACACCAGTTCTATGGCGCCTTTCTCCAGCAGGGCATTGATTTCCTGCACAAGGAGCGGATCCGGACTCTTCAAAGAGAGATTTCCTGGTGGTTTGTCGTGAGGCCTCTGCCGGAAAGGACAGTAGCCGTGGGCTATGATCTCCAGAACCCACACATCTGAAGTAATGGCACGCCATTCTACAAGATGCTGCGCCAGCCTTCCCCCAACCGGCGAACCATGGGAGTCGGCCTTCTGACTGACCTGAAGCGGCATTGAATGAGGGCAAAGAGGCAACTGCCCAAGTGGCCTTGGCACCTTGATCCACCTCTGGTACTCCTACGGTGGCCCCTTTGACTTGCAGCTCCTCTCGATCTACCAAAGAATGAGTAATATCGAAAAGAACCTCCCCTCCATTGCTGTCCCGTAGGACGAAAAGGCAGAGGTTGGCGAACTGCAGCGCTCAATGACTTTGTTGCAGCTTTGGAAGTCTGCAACCTCTCAAGGCTCTCGTCAGCCTTGCTGCCAAAAAGATGTTCACCATCAAAGGGCATGTTGAGAAGCCGGGCTTGTACATCAGGAGCAAACCCCGACTTCCGCAACCATGCAAATCTGCGCATTACGGTGCTCGCCGACATTGACCGGCTGACACAATCTGCCATGTCCAGACCCGACTGAACGGCTTCACACATGGCATCCTTGCCATCCTGAACAAGAGCAAGAAAGCCATCCCGTTCCTCCCCTTCGGGAATACGTTCAGCCGCTAAAGAGACACAATTCCACAGAGTATGAGTGAAACGTGCTAAAGCACACATGGAGTTGGCTGCCTGTAAAGCCATACCCCTGAAGAAAACCCTTTCTTCGCCCAGCCATCAAAAAGTTTGTCGTCCCTATCAGGAGGGATGGTAGGGTACAACGCCTGTTTTGCCGGGGCCGTAGCCGCCTGCACCACCAAACTCTCCGGAGTGGGGTGCGTAGTCAAGTACCTGGGATCGCTACTGGCTGGACGGTATTTTTTCAGCAAAGACTTGCTCACTGCCAGGAGTCTCTCCAGAGCAGCCCAAGCCGCTGCCACCCTTCTTTGCAAGGCCATATGGAATGGCAGTACCAGGTCTGTTGGGGGACCATGGTCAAGTATATCCGTCAGGTCATCCTGCAGAAAATCCACTAAGGGCGCAGACCACCCCAAGTATTCCGTCACCCTCGACATAAGGCGCCGGTACGAGGACTCGGCGTGCGTGCCAGGCTCAGGCCTACCAAACTCAATCGAGGTGTCCAGACCACTGGCGTCATGCAGAGACTGACGCAGGTCTTCCAGCTGGCTATGACCAGACATGAGTTTGTCAGGAACCTCATCAGGAACCATACCTTCATCAGACCCTTCATCCACCTCAGAGATGTTAAACAGAGGCTGGAATAAATCCCTGGATGAGGGCACAGAAAAAGGCTCAAATACAGGCCTTACTGACTTCTGCAGGGCCTTTCCCTGAATTTCCACCGGTCTACGGGGCACCTCGACAAAGCCTCCTCAAAAGGCGTCGAGAGCGTCGACAGAATCGGCGTCGAGCGTGGCGCCAAAGGCATCGACACAGGCCTTGAACGCGGAGCCCCGAGCATGTCCTTCGACAGCGTGGGCACCGATGGCGTTGACAGCTTCCTCGGAGGCGGAGCATCGAGAGAGTCCTTCGACGGCCTCGGCGCCGAAGGCGTCGATGTCTTCTTCGAAGACCTCACAGGCTCTAACAGTCTCGAGGGCGTTGAGGACCGGGACCTGGAGCGGTCGTGGCTAGAGCGATCCACCTTGTCCGACTGGGACCTCGAAGGTGCCCGGTGATCGTGACGACCGCTCGAGCCCGAAGGCGTGCGAACGCGTCTCTAGCACGTTCCCTGCTGGCGTCTTTCGACAGCGCGGACGAAACGAAGCCCTGCGACTGAGAAATCGACATCATCTCCTTACAAAATGAAACCCATTTCGCAGGAGTGGAATGCTTTTTGGGACAAGCAACCCGCCGACGGGCGGAGTATTCGGACAAGGACGGGGAAGGGGAAGGCGACCGGTGACAGCGCTTCCTTGAGTGCCTCGAAGAGGCAGAGGAATGGCGGGACCCACTCCGGGACCGAGACCCCCTGGACTTACGCCGACGATGCGGAGAGTCGCCCCTCGAATCGTCAGTCGAAAGCCCAGTGGATTTCGACTTTCGGGGCTTGGCCACCTTACCGACAGAAAGCTTCTTCTTACGCTCCCGCAAGGCCTTTGATGTTAACGACTGGCACTCGTCACAATCGTCCGTGGCGTGGTCCTCACCGAGGCACCAGAGGCAGGCGTCGTGCGGGTCCGTGAGCGACATCTTGGAACCGCAGTCCCGACACTTCTTGAAATCCGGCCGCGGTTTAGAAGAAGACGAAGACATCATGGACATTTTCACAAACTAACAGGTTCGAAGAACCGAAAGAATAGATCTCACAAGAACAGAGGCGCGCCGAGATCTCCGAAGCGAACACGTTTGCGGAAAAACTGAACTGAGGCTACGGGCGTCGTGCGTCCTACTTATAACATCCGGTGACGTCGGCTCGATGGAGGCCCTCGAGGACAGCGTATCATTGTCATTGACGCAGGACGCAGATGCCGAAAATGTTCCGAAGCAGCACAGCTGTGGTGATTACCTGTCATAGATATGGACTACGTCGGAGGACCCAATCCCCTCGAAAGATTCTTCTTGCCGACAGGGGTCCAGAAACAACAGCAAGGAGCAGTATAGCGAGCCCAACAGCCCACTTCCATCCACTTGCAGGTGTGCGAGGACGTCCGTGTTTGTGGGTTTGTTGGAGGCAGGGGGCGGGGGGCATGACTTCAGCGGCGGGGGCACTTGCACTGAGTTCAAAGCAGCATTTGTTTAATATGGCAATTCCCACGTTACGGCTGCAGAAAGATTCTTCTTGCCGACGGGGGTCCAGAAACAACAGCAGAGAGCAGTATAGCAAGCCCAACAGCCCACTTGCATCCACTTGCATGTGCACGCTATAAACCCCAATATAAACATAACTGTGCCCGCTTATAAAGGGTTTGAAGTGTCAAATCAATTAGTCCATGCACGACGGTCCCTAATAATATCCTGCACCTCCTTGCACAACAAAGTTTAGCTTCCAATTACCAGACTGCACTATAGTAATCGCACCTACAGCAACATTGCGTCAGAATGGGCGAACATTGCCTGTGTTAGTGCATTCCATTACGTTACATCGCTGTTCACTTCTATCAAGCCTCTTTATACCGCTCTATGCCATCTCAGCCATCGCCCATGTCTGCCCACCATGCCTCAACCCTAGGGGCTGCCCTCAACTTCCATGCAATTGTAATGCAGCGTTTAGCCAGTATGCAAATAAGATCATGCATCCTGATGAGGTTTGTGCTTACCCTTCTGCGCGGGAGCATTCCCAGTAAGTAGGGCTCTGAGGGCCATGTGTGCATGTTTATACCTCCCCTCGCCACCCTGTCAACAATCCCCAACCAGAACCTCTTTATAACTGGGCATGTCCAGAACATTTGAAGCATGTCTTCACTGCTGTCCTCACATCTCGGGAAGCACTGTTTATCCGCTCCACGGAACTGGGATATCCTATGAGGGGTCAGGTATGCCCTATGTGTTACGTACAACAGAGCTTGAACCTTGCGTTCCTGAAGATTATGTTTGTGTAAAGCAATGCTCACGCTCACTCCTCGTCCATGAAAATCCTGCCCAGGTCTGTTTCCTATCTTACCTGCAATACGAGGTCTGGCTCACTTTTTTTTTTTTAGTAAGCAGCAATTCTAAAAGTCTAGAGACAACCCAGCCCCCATCAGACATATCATACATCATCTCAAGCGTTGGGCCCACCTCTATGCCCTCTCGGAATTCTGTCCATCTGCATTCACTCCCTCTAATCATGCCCATATAGCAGAAATTGTCCCTGGTGCATGCCAAATCCTTCCTCCAGTTCAGAATACTCAATCAACTTCCCCTCTCGAAGGAATTCTACCAGGGTAACAAGACCTGCGCTCTCCCAATGCCTGCTGATCACTCTTTCTGAGTTAGTGTATCCCCCGGATATCGTGACCAGCGGTATATTTGGGGATTTAACCCAATGTACTTCCTGCCTCTACGCTATAATCTCTTGCCCAGTGCCAGCAGATGTGCTGTACAGTCAAGCCGAGCCTCTTAAAGCCAGAGTACCTCTTTCCGATAGTATTGTCGCATTGACAGTTGTAGGAATGCTGTAACCATGCTGTAGGCCTCATGAGCTAGCCAGCCCATCACAAACTACAACTGCCCAACCAGGAAGTACAACTCAAAGTGGGGCAGCTTGATCCCACCATCCTTTTAGACTCTATGAAGTGTGCTCAATGCTGCCCGGTTTATTACTGCTCCCCCGATATAAATTCTCTCAACAGAGTCCAGTATCCAAAAAACCTCTTGTGTATGCCGGGGGGGGGTATTCACAAAGAAGTAGGGGTAGCTTTTTCCAAAAGACCATGGATGAAAGACCTTGAGAGTGTTGCGTTCATTTGAGGTACTGAAGTAATGGTCGCAATTCACCCCAAGATATCCAAAGGTAGTTGTAGTCTACTTATGACCAAAATTGGGCGATTCAGACTCAGCAACATCAGACCAGCCAGCCGATACACAATAGACTTTTCGTGTATGCCAGTTATGCCTTTAAGTTCTGCAAAATTGTCGATTGCATCCAGGATGAAAACCGTTCTAACCCTTGCCGTCAGCTTTTTGTACACTAACTTCACTCATCTATAGAATCCTGCTCCAATCCCAAACTGCCGTAGGGGCACATGCCGTAGGGGCACATGCAGCCAGTCCCATCTAACGTAGAGAGGCTACAGCACAAAGCCGGTCAAGTGGCACAGCGAGTAGAGCGCTCGCTTTGACATCCATGCAGAGCTTGCTAACGCAGGTTCGAATCCCGGCAGGGCCAAACTCAGCCTTTCATTCTTCCGAGGTCGATAAATGAGCACCACACACCGTGGGTAATAATAAGCAGCGCTCAGATACCTGAGGGTTCGTAGCGCTATATAAATGCCAAATAAAATAAATAAATAAAATCTGAGGTCCAGGTGTGGCTAGCCCGCAGACGCTGCACAATGAGACTCTGCTGAGCTCCTGATCGCTGATCCCGTCCTGGTCATCTAAATCCCCCTTCTGAAGGAGTGCAAACCGTGGATATGTAGGAGAGGGTTCCTTCAGTGTTGGAGGCATTGCAGACCGAAACTGGTGATAATTGAGCAGCAGAGAAGGAGCAGACGACGTGCCGAAGTTCTGTGGAGGGTCTGGCAAGACAAGATGGCAGAGCGCAGCCACCTATGACCAGGACGGAGGTAGTAAGGAAATGGGTACCCGGCGCTGGTGAGGAGCGGCAGGGGAGTGCGAGTCGGGAGGAAGGTGTGTAGCCCACCCCCAGCAGATTCGCTTTTTCCGAGAGGACACAGGACCTGCAGGCACCGGAGAGCGAGTTACAGCACTTCGGTAGGAACCTGGGGGAGCAACGGCAGACAGGCGCATTGCTGTACAACACGAGGAAACAGTTATGGGAGTCAGCTGGAGTGCTGCTCTCCCTACGATGCATCGGAGGACCATCTAGAAGGTGCGGCCGGGGGAAAGGAGAGAGAAAAAAAAACAATGTCACAACGCTAAGCAGCGGTCCACACCCAGGCACAGGCACCAGCTATGGCGGCTCGCTGAAACTAGAGCGAGGGAAGAACACTTCAGCCACGGAGCCCTCGGAGGGTGAAACAACCTCAGTAGCAGGCCATACTGAAGCCAGGGAGAGCGGACGGAGCGTGGGAGGGGGAGAAGAGCTCATGAGGCATGAGATCGAGGTGCAGTGTGGATGAAACAAGAACAGTGAAGCGGTTCTTGAGGAGGGTAAGGGGGGAGAAGGCCCCCCAACTACTGGAACACGTGGCAAGAATAATAGGAGTTCAAAGGATTTACCCGGGCCACTGAGGGCGAAAGGAGAAGGCAGTGAACAGTGGTGACTCCCTCTCCCAACCACAGGAAAACAAAAAAGGCAAATATGGGGGCTGAAAAGGCAGGCGCAATAACACAGGTGGAAGGACATCTAGGTGGTGGGGCAGAGAAGAAGAACCCGTGGTAGGGGCACAAATCTGAGGGGCATTTCCTCCGCAAGCGTGCACTGAGGAAGGAATCTCATCATCGTCCCAATGGAGGGGACCCCCAGGAACATTAGGTTTACATAAGCGCCCAACAGATAATGTCAGTGAACATATATTTTCGATTTGTTTAGGATACTGGGATCTAACCCTAAAAACATTCCTGACTGCAATAGAAGAGATATCGTGTCACGATTGAAATAATGATCAGAATTTGAGGTGGGCGAAATTATTACTATTGATACGACCTCATATACAGAGAAGCACATACTGAATACTCCAATTAATAATAATACATTTTTTAATACAGATATTGAAGATTAAAACATAAGACAAGGGTAAGAAAAGCAACAACGTTGTGGCCAGTATACAGGGGAGCACAATTTGGGTGCCTCGCACAATTTGGATTCTAGCATGCCGTTTTCTTTACCAAATCAACATCAATAGGTCATGGCGATTTAGGAATCAGAAACAACCTAATATTGGTAGAAGGTTGCACCAAACACATGTACCCCAATGATGGGTTATGGACCACGTTATTTAACAATTAATCACAATAACTTATAGAATAAAATAACGAGTTGTTAGAACTGTGTGAGAATATATGTTAATTCCAAATGCATAGTTAATTGGAAATCTTTTTCTTTTGTCCGGCGACGTAATTGCCATGGATGCTTACACTTCCCAACCTTCAACAACCTGTGTGGTATGTTTTGGAAAATGTGCTTTCTCTCTACATGCTGCTAATCATGATTTGTTTTTGTTGCATCTCCCATGTTGATTTTGATATCAATGATAATGATCATCTATGTGCTTATGGTTTAATATGGTTTCTTTGGATACAAATAGCCTTCAGAACGACTGAAGAGGTTGAAACACGTGTCGGCTATGCCATTGTTGTTCTGCACGACAAGAATATAAAGAAATTAACATTTTGATTCCAATGTGTGGACTTTAATTGCTACCAAATAGAATACTATGGATGAGGAGTATTAGTTCCAAGCGCGGTGATAGCCTTGCAACATACAAACAATTATTGTCATTATAGGATGAATCTTTTGTGGAGGATTCTCAGTTTGTGAGACTCCCGCAGCTGGATGTTTTACACTTGTCAATTATAATTGAACAGGCCGGGTGAATAGCGCACAGGACCAAGTATCTATCCACTACAAGTCAATTAGTCAATCCAGGGAATACACTCGCTATTCAGCGGTTCACAGGAGGCTCTCCCGAATTGACATGTTTATGTTTGTTTATGTTTATTATTTGTAAAGCGCACCTCACCCGTGGGTAACAGGGCGCAAAAGCGACAAGAGGATTGTATAGCTTAAGTTACAGAACACGCAGTAGATGAGTCCAACTGGGTTACAGTTTTGGAAACATTAGGACCGATACATCAAAATATAATTACAGGTGCATATACATAGTTTACAAGTTGTAAATATATCTAAGCATAGATGGTGAGAGGATATACAATTTATATACAATATGCAGTAAGCGCGGCAATGGAAAAGCATTAGATGTCATGTTTTTTGAGCCAACAGATAGTGTTGGATCTGAATTGTGGGTAGGGAAGGTCTTCCCCGAGAGATGGTGGTAAGGAGTTCCAAAATTGTGCTGCTTTGACAGGAAAGCTATTCCCTCCAGACATAGTGCGTTTGAATCTTGATAGAACGCACGAGTAGAAGGAGTAGGTTTGAGTTGGCCTTTCTAGTGGGGCGGCAGGAGGTCGGTCTGGTGAATCTCGTTATCAAGTATTGAGGGGCCGCTTGGTGTAGGCATTTATGAGTCAGAGAGACAGATTTAAGGAAAATTGTATCTTTTGTAGAAAGCCAATTGAACAATCTTCTAGTCTCTGAGATATGTACTTTCTTCGGGAGGCATAGGGCTGCTCTTAAGGCATTGTTTTGTAAAGTTTGGATTTTATTCGTGATATATTTGTTGCTGCCTACGTAGAGAGCGTTGCAATAATCCAACTTGGATAGGATCAATGCTCTCGCTAAACTGATGCAGTTATTTGGTGAGAGGAACAGTTTGGCTGCTCTAATAAGTTTACATGTATAAGATGTGGCGAAAGCCATGGCATTGACTTGTTTTTTGAAAGTGAGCGTTGAGTCCAAATAGAAGCCAAGGGTTTTAACCTCCTTGGCTACCGTGATGATATTATTGTCGATATCAAAAGAAGAATAGTTTTGGCCTAGTTTATTGAGGTTGGGTGCGGTGCCTAGGATGAGGAGTTCTGTTTTGACATCATTCAGGCATAGACCAGGAGAGGCCATCCATGCCTGGATGATGAGGTACACTCTATTTACGACGGCCAGATCCTTGTCATAATCCCCCGTCAACGGGATGAGGATCTGGGTATCATCGGCGTAGTTAGTGCAGGTGATACCCAGGCCATCTAGATCATCGAAAAAGTAGCTTTGTGAAAATGTTGTACAGGGTAGAGGAGACACAAGAGCCTTGTGGCACACCACACGTAATGGGCATATGGTCGGTGGCTGCTGATGGGGAAAAAACTTGCATAGTGCGGTTGTTGAGGAAGGACTGAATCCATTCAGTTGCCTCTTGGGAGAAGTGAGCTGCCGATTGCAGGTGTGTGCAGAGGATCTCGTGATTGACCAGATTAAATGCAGCTGAGAGATCGAGAAGTAGCAGTAGTGCTGTCTTGCCCTCATCTCTCAGCTCATCCATCTGTGCCTTAAGATCTATAAGTGCAGTCTCAGTCCCGTGCTGGGGTCTGAAGACAGACTGTCGGACTCCTAGAAGGTGGTTAAGTTCGAGGTAGTGTTGAATTTTTTGGTATGCTATGTTATCATAGATTTTGAGAAGAAACGGCACTGTAGTGATGGGACGGTAGTTGGTGGTGATAGAAGGATCTAGATTAGGTTTTTTAAGGAGTGGGAGTACTCAAGATTGTTTCAGATTGTTAGGTATGGTGCCGGCTGTAATGGATGCGTTTATTAATTTAGTGATAAATGGTGAGAGTTTGTGAGCTGCATCTTTTATCAATTGTGCAGGGCATAGGTCCCCATGGCAATTCGAAGGTTTGAGTGCAAGAATAACTTTATCGACCTCTTTAGTGGAAGCTTTACTGAAGTTAAAGAGGGGCGTAGGCACAGGAGGTGACACCCGGGAGGGTTGTGGCAGAGAGGAACTGCTGTTACTCAATTTAGAGATGGAGAGAAGGGATTCTTTTTTATTACTAATCTTAGTTTGGAGAGAAGTAATTTTATTGGCTAGAGCATTTTGTATGTCTGTGCACCAGTTTTTGTCCTTGATGCAGGAGTCAGGCGGCTGGACAGGGGTTTCTACTTCTTTCAGAATTGCAAAGAGCTCTTTTGTGCTAGATTTTGCTTGAGAGATTCGAAGGTTATAGGAAGTTTGTTTTGCAAGGATGATTTATTTTTTGTGCTGGGAGGCTAAATTGCTTAAGTTTTTCTTATTAGTTTCTGATGGACCTGATCTCCACATTTTTTCATAGCGTCGTTTCTCCTGTCTGATAGCCTTAAGGTGAGGAGAGAACCAGGTGTTGACATGATTTTAGTCTTGGACATGCTTATACCCCAGGTAACGGAAATAGAAATTGGGGGGAGGTTCCTTTCAGACCATGCTCCGGTGGTGCTACATTTGGAACCTCTGAGGGACGCTCCAGAAGGGCGGAAAAGCATGGCGGTTAAAACCCTTTATTCTGAAAGATTGAGTGGTGAGGGTGCATTTGGAGGACACTTTGAGGCATTATTTTAAGGAGAATGACACAAAGGGGGTGAACTGGGGAGAGGTATGGGACGCGAGTAAGGCGGTTATGAGGGGGGAATTTATAGCGCAAATGGCGGCATACATGAGGGAAAGAGGGTAAGAGTGGCTCTAGAGAAGGAGGTCAGAGGTCAAAGAAGCAGAGGTTCTACATAAAGAAATAGGATCAAGGAAAGGCATAGATGACTCTGATGATGGTTAGGGCTAAACTAGAAGCACATTGGGCAGAACAATCGGCACAATTATTGATACGCACCAAGCAAACATACTATACCAAAGGGGATAAGGCTTACAGATTCTTAGCAGCAAAATTTAGGAAACAACAGGCTGAAAATACATTTCATAACTGAGCAATGGGGAGGATCAACTAATACGGGGAGAGGAAGAAAAGCGAGAGATCATGTATAATTTCTACTCTAAAGCCTTAGCAGGGGAGGATCTTAGGGAGGAGAATCAAAAGAAATTCTTGGAAGGCTGCGACATGCCAACGTTGACGGAGGAAGACAGGAGGGCAGTGGAGGTACTTTTCACAGAGGAGGAGACGGTGAGGGCCATAAATATGCTGGCTGGGAATAAAGCTCAGGGCCCAGATGGGTTTGGTAATGAATCCTATGAAGCATTCCAACCAATTTTAATAGGCCCACTGACAAAACTCTTTAATCTAATAAGGGAAACTGCGAAGGTATCGGGGGATATGGGGCCTTTTACGACCATCCTACTACTAAGGGCCTTCTACGACCATCCTACTACTAAAACCGGACAAGAACCCCAACCAATGTTCTAGTTATCGCCCAATTTCACTACTCAATGGAGATGCCAAATTATAATCGAAAAAAATGATAGCCCTTAAGACTGATGAGGTATCTGCCTAAAATCATTCACACGGATCAGGCGGGATTTATAATGGGCAGGCATACTCAGAACAATACTCGTAGGGCGGTGAATGTGATAGAATGGGGAAAAGGACTGGGTAGAAATTCTCTGTAGTGGCACTAGACGACTCAAAGGCATTTGATAGCATGGACTAAAACTACCTTATACTCACCCTGACCCATTTGGGATATGGGGAAAGTTTTACACGCATGATATTGCCGAACTTTCAGACTGCTTTCCTGAAACTCTATATGAACGGGAAGAAATTGGAGTACATAGCTATACGCAGGGGCACGAGACAGGGGTGCCCGCTCTCCCTGCTAGTTTATGTCATGGCCATAGAGCCGCTGACGCACGTGATTAAAGGTCGGACCCAGCAATAAAGGGAGTGGTAGGGGAAGGAATAGAGTATGCAGATGATGTACTATTTTTCTTAAGGGACACAGAGACATTGATGAAGGTGCTGGAACGCATGGGAAGTTTTGCGGAGGCCTATGGTTTCTGGGTTAACTTCCGGAAGTCAAGGGCACTTAATATCTCAGAAGAACAGGGGGGGTTTCGGGATGGGAGCCGGGAGTGCCCACTAGTGTGGGAAGAGGAGCACTTGGAATATCTGGGGGGAAAATTGACTCCCACGCAGATGGGGAACTTTGATGCCAATATCCCGGGTCTTATGAGAAGCCTTAGGGAGGATTTAAAAAGGTGGGACCTGCAGGAACTATCCTGGTTTGCAAGAATAACGGCAGTCAAGATGACGCTCTGCCCCAGATTCTTATATGTGGTGAGCGCGCGGTTGTTGTGGATT
The DNA here is from genome assembly GCF_040938575.1 of Ambystoma mexicanum. Taxonomy (NCBI): domain Eukaryota; kingdom Metazoa; phylum Chordata; class Amphibia; order Caudata; family Ambystomatidae; genus Ambystoma; species Ambystoma mexicanum. Next base: position 962,893,630 of record NC_090928.1, on the reverse strand, counting down.
CCCCCCAAACTCATAACAAGGCTCCAGAAAGAGATATCACAATTCATCAGGGGGAGTAAGAGACCACGGGTGGCCAGACAGATTCTGTTCAGCACCCTGCGAATGGAGGGGTTGGGGGTCCCGGAGATATCCTGTTACCTCTTTGCAGCCCAGCTGGTGCCCATGTTGCATTGGTCCTCGCATGAGATGGAGAGAAGGGGATGTGGGCTGAAACAACAGGTTACGAGCATTCCAGTGGGGTATCTGGGCTTTTTAAATGTTAAAGCAAGAGAATCGGGGGGAGCCTGCTCGCATCCACAAGAAACACACTGTGGTACTGGGACAAAGTGCTGAGAGCATGGAAGCTCAGCCCTGGGAAGGGGCTGCTTACTCCACTGAGACACAATAGTGAGTTTTCTCGGGGTTTAAACCCAGGATTTTGGGCGAATTGGGAGGGAGGGATCACCTTAACACTAAGGGACTTTTTTCAAGACAGTGTCCCCATGCAGTTTGAGGCATGTTAAATGAGATTCGCCCTTCCCGAAAGTGAAAGATTCCATTACGTGCAAATCAGACATTGGATCAACTCTAAAGAGTGCCGAGAGGTGGCTAGTAGAGAGCCAGTGGGGTTGGAACTTACAATGGAGGATGCTCCAAGAAAGGGCATTTCAAGTTTATACTGTTTATTGGATAGGGCTGTAATGGAAGATAAACTTTAATTCATGAGAAGTTGGGAACAAGACCTGCGCATGCCCATATCAGAGGTGGAATGCGGGAAAATTTGGGGGAGGGTTCAGAAAAGCTCGAGACAATTAAAGAATCAGCATACAAGATATATATGAGATGGTATAGGACTCCACTGACACTTCATAAGGCAAACCCGGACTACCCTAGAGAGTGTTGAAGGGGATGTGGGCAAGTGGGAGACATGGGACACATGTGGTGGACGTGTCCTAAAGCTAAAAAGTTTTGGAAGGAAATATTAGATCACATTAAAGAAATCCTGGGTATACAGTTACCAATGTTTCCAAAGGTGGCCCTTTTAGGGGCCGTAACGGAAGGTTTATATGAGGCAACGGGAGCGAGAGCAACGCTGAGCACCCATATGTTAACGGCAGCACGAATCACGCTGGCACATAACTGGAGATCGGAAAAAAGAACAATACTGGCAATGTGGTGTGTCCGGATGTGGAACATTATGGCAATGGAAAAAGTGTGTGCGTTAATAATGAATAAATACCAGACCTATGTGAAAGTATGGCTTCCGTTTCACAAACTCAAAGCGGAAAGAGACAATCAATTCCATAAGCCAGCCATCCTCAAAAACGTTTTGGTGCTGTGATCCCACAGGGGACGGACCTTGGGCGCTGTATGGGACACACCGAACTCTTAATCATTAAGTTTAACCTTGAACCCAGTACTATATTGGTGGTCATTTCTCGAGAGTTAAAACTGGGCACTTGGATATACCACCATGGTTAAGTTGTGGGAGTTGGGAGGGGGTAAGTTGAGGGGGAAAGGGTGGGAAGATAAGTTGTCATCAAACAAACTGTGGCCTGTTCTGCTCTATTACATGTTTTTGTTTGATGCTGGAAAAATAATAAAATAAAGCTTGTTAAAAAAAGAAATCTGAGGTGCTATCTATGACATGGTACAGTCTCAAGTTCCATGAGGTATTTCTACCCGGCACATAGCCGTTCTGGTCAGGGTGTATCAGGGTACCTATTACTTGTCTTAGTCTATTAGCAAGGAGGGAGGTCAGGATCATACAGTCTTGATTTACCATTGATAGAGCCTGTAGGAGCGACACTCCAGCAGGGGCTTGTTCGGCTTGAGGATTGGAACAATAATGGATTAAACTGGGCGGTAGCAAACCCCTCCCATACGTATCCTCTAGCACCGCTAAGAGTTGGGGCACAAGTTTCTCAGCAAATTCTTTGTAGAATTCTCCCGGTAGTATGTATGCCCCGGGTGTCTTGCCTGATCGTAGCGTCAATATGGTGCTTTGCAATTTGTCAACAGAGAGACGTCAACTTCCACTCGCTCCTGTTCAATACAAGGTGGTATAGTACCTGGAGCATACATCATTAAGGTCATCTCAATTTCAACCTCTGTTCTAGAAAGGGTGTCCATTAGGACCGTCTGATACAACCCATTTTACCCATCGCCTCCCCCTCATCATTTCATCATTTCATTGAAGGCATCCCATAGGGCGCCCGCTCTCTGCACACTACCCATGTTGATCTCAAAGTAATCTGTTAATTCTACGCCCATGTATTCCCTGAATGTCACGTCTAATAACACTTCTGCCCGTAATCTCCAAATGGGTAGTGGCGGCTGGCCCATCTTCCTCTGCCATGTGGTCATTAACAGTGGATGGTCAGCGAGGACTTTAGCTTTGTAGTCTGCATCTACAAATTCACCCAAAGTCTCTGTTCCAGTAAACAGATAATCTATGCGAGTGTGCACTCCATGTGGGACTGAATAGTGCGAATCACCCTGGATGTCCCCAATAATTGCTCTCCACGAGTCCAAAGCATACCAATAAGGAGCTCAATGTCTTAGCTGGTGGAGCTGGGTTTCTGTGTTTAGTGTCAGATTTATCTATGATCGGGTCAAGGGTGCAATTGAAATTCCCACCCCACATCCACAGAACTTCTCTGTAGGGTGCCAATCTAGGATACAGCGACTTAAAAAAGGAAGTGGCATCATAGTTGGGGCCATACGTATAAAAAAATGCAAACCTCCCTGTTTCGTCAAAGCTGTGTACCAAGACCGTCCTGCCCTCATCTTCTTTCTTGGTCTGCAATATTTTAAAGGGTTAATCAATATGCGGGCCGCCCTAGCATATGCAGAGTAGGGAGAAGGATTCACTTACTTACCTGTAACTACTGTTCCCCAGGATTGGTCTGGCATGGATTCACATGCTCATGAAAATTCCCAGTCAGGCTGGGAATCCTCAGTAAAAGAAAAAAGTTTTCCTCCTCTAAACCAATCACTGTACTCTGGGTCACACTGCCCCCTTCCAATGACAGTCCTCTCCCTAAGCCCCTCCGTTGGCAGCCATCTTCAGATTTGGTAAGCAAGTAAAGTGGCAGTATGACCAAGAAGAGCCGCAAAGGGGTCGGACTGAGGGTACGCATGTGAATCCATGCCAGACCCATGCTGGAGAACAATAGTTACAGGTAAGTAACTTTAACCTTCTCCAGCATGGGTCTGGCATGGATTCACATGCTCATGAACAACGAATACGTATCAGTACATTACACAACCACGGGAGGTGGCAAGGCTCTACAGAAGCAATTTACTCTTATCTCTGGAATGATATGATATGATATATGATATGACAGGGGTCCCCAACCTTTTGTGCGCAATGAGCAACATTGGCATATCAAATGAAATGGTGAGCAACATCCATTTTTCGACGGAATATATTGGCGCACAGTTGGCGGACAAATTGTTTGCAACACAAATTAGAAATGTAAAAAAATTAAAACTGCATATAGAACATTTAATTTGCAGTACTTAATAGTTATCTAGACCACGTGTTATTCTAGTCAAGGAAAAGTGCAAGGCCTTTAACTTCATTTGACGTAAAGTGGTTGTTTACAAGGAATGTTGAGGAAATTGAGTAGTCAGTAGTACATTTATAGACATATAGGACCAGTCCAGCTGTTCAAAAATAGAGTAGGAGTAAATAAACATTACCAGGGGTTTCAGGTTCCCGAGCAAAATATTAGTACAAATGTATGGACAGTAAAAATGGCCCCAAACTGAGCATGAGATTCTGCCTAGGATTTTATGGGATCTCTAATGGCAAATGGTGCATTCCTAAGCATGCAAGAGCGGCAATACTGTTCCACAGTCATTGATGACTGTATTGTGGATGTTTTTTTTCTTCAGGAATGTTATGAAATGTTACATTGATCCTCTTGAGTTCATTTTCCAATGGCCAGGGTAGGCACCACAAAGAAGATATCTGACAGCCAGAGAGGCTGGTTGGCGATGCCTACGCTTGAAAAGGAGGCATTGGAAAGAATTACTAATTCACAAGAAATTAACATATTCTCTTAAAACTGTTGAACAGTTCAGAGGCCACAAAGGAAAGCGTCAGTTTGTCTGAGTCTTTAGGAGAAACTATCCAGGACAGCTATTGACAAACCGTGCCCCCAAGTTCAGGAGTTCCAGGTTATAGAAAGGGATGCACCATGGTTCGATGCAGAATCTAGAATCTCGAAAAGAAAACTGAACCATGATTTAATGAGGGGTGTGTACACTGCTGGTCAGATTTATAGTTTCAAAATGGCATCAAAAATTGCGGTAAGACAAAAAAAGAATTTGAGAAAAAAATGGAAGCTTTTTTTGAAGGATACCAAATCGTTTTATGTTTATTGTTTTTGTCAAGACAGCCATTATGCCATCCCCTTAGACAAGTATTTCTTGGAACACTAGCCCCTCAAGGTTATAGGCCAATTCCCTTACTGGACATTGGGGCTTAGTACGAGTTTGGTGGCATCTCAACAGTACCGTTACTGCTAATCGGTCCAGTGGTATCACTGCCAGATTCCAAGTGGTGGTTTGGCGGTGTTAGTCCCCAATTATGGAGTCAGTAGCACTCCAGGGTGGATTTCGTCGGTATTTGATTGATCGAAACATAATGTGGCGGAATTTACATTTTATTGGAGTCTGTGACAAATCTGTGGATGCTGTCCCTTCGCCCCTATGGGGGAGACCATTCCCATGTGGCCAGGGCGGTACGTCCTCGGTACAATAGTTCCCCTGAGGGTGGTGCACAGGGAGAGAATCACATGGGAGAGGAAACCCCTTCTGGGACTAGGAACAACCCTACCCTGAGAACGCAATATACTCACCAATCACCAGACCCTAGGACCACACCCCCCCCCCATTCCTATAACCCAAAGGACAACCCCTTCCCTAGATACGTACTGAGACTATGAAGAGCACAACTGACCCAAGGGATATCAAGGTTAGAAATACTGAGACGAGGAAGAATGGGGAAGAGTTGAAAGATATGTTATTGACCACCATTGAGACAAATAAGCTGCATGGAGGAATGAAGAGTGTTCTGCATAACCAACATGAGCATTCTAGACAACTTGGAATAAGTACTGGGATGAAGAGGAAGAGCGGAGGCATGAAGAGTTCTCCTAAGAACCACAATGAGCAGTCTAGTTGTTGCTGGCTGCTCATTGGTCAATGCATAGCAGAAAAGGATGAGGGACTCAGGAAGAAGTTGTCTAGTCCTTCATGAAGGAGCTGCAGGAGCCAGCACGGTGCAGGAAAGTGCAAGGAAGCACACCAGGATGCCAAGAGAGGAGCTGGAAGGACAAGGGCCAGTCCACAGTGGAAGGACCGAAAGGCGAGCTGGCAGAGAGAAGCTCCCGGTGTTCCTGCAGATAGGGAAGTGCGTGAAAGGAGGACCAAGCTGTCCTGGGAAAGATTGACACTGCAGTGTTCCTGGGCAGACCAGAGCCCACTACAAAGGGAAGCACTCAGACTGGCTGGCGGGAAACTAAGACGGTGCAGTCAGCATCTTAATAGTCACGGTACCTGGCAGGCATGTGAAACATGTCTGTCCCCCAACAAGAGAAACTTAAGGGTCTGGGACCCACCAAACGAAAGCAACATGAGTGCTCTTCCTTGCGGCGGTACTTAGAAGAAAAGGGCTCCAAGTACTCACACACAAAGAAGGTGTCTGGGACCCACTACACGAGAACCACACAAGTAATCTTCCTCGTGGTGGTACATGGGAGAAGAGAGCTCCAAGTACCCTCACGCAAAGAAGGGGGGGTTTGGGACCCACTACAGTAGAAACACACAAGTCCTCTTCCTCGTGGTGGTACTTGGGAGAAGAGGGCTCCCGGTTCCCAAACATAAAGAGAGGTCTGGGGCACAATCCCATGAGAAGAAGGGAAACCACAGAGTAATTTACTAAGGACCACACTTGGCAGGGAAGTGAACCAAATTGGCCCAAGCAAAAAGAGAGAAAGGCAGAGATCTAGGACCTACAAGAGAATGAACGGGCAAAGGAGTCATTGCCCCTGGCTGTGGTCCAATAAATAGAGAGTTGCCAAGAGAAGGAACCAGGACAAGGGAGTTGTTGCCCAGGTTGCTACGAAGTTTGTGCAACAGAGAAATGTGTAAGAACTTTATGGAACTTTGTTTTACATTTTGAACTTTGGGTTTGGAACCTGTGTTGTTTGGAACTCTTTGATTGGATCTACAACCTATTCTTCTGAATTAAGAAGACGTTTTGTTTTTTATAGGTTAGTAAATAGTGTGAGGGATGGAAATAGGCTTCGGACTTGTGACAGACAGTTGACTATTTACTTTAGACAAGACATACTGGCAGTTTCCTTAGTTTTGGTTAAGGATGGTAAACCCCTCTTAGCTTTAGGGAAAGGCAGGAGTTTCCCCAGTCCCCCACCCTTTTCCTTTCAATAAAAGTATGTCAATCAACATGAGCCCACTGTGTCCGAGTCCTACTTCTAGATTCTTACAGGTCACTAATGGTTTTTTAAGTCTAATCCAACGTGATACGCAGACATCTCAACATCTGTCCAAAATACAAGATTGTGGAATTATACATTGTTTTCCAACACAAATAAAGGTGACAAGCAGGGATGCCAGTTGGTCCCAATGTATTCCTTTTGGATGTTGATTCTAGTACTTCTCTTAGGAAAGTTAATCCACCCTCCACCTGAAGGGTTCATTTTATAGCATGCACCCTTATGCAGAAGACACAACTAATTTGGCCTTGCCCTCAGCAGGTCTCAAACATGGCCTTCTAAACACAAGTTACTATTTTGGGAATTACAGTTTGAAATTAAATATAATGAAAATAAAAATGATGGTGTTCAGGCAAAGGCTGAAACCTTGTAGATAGTTTTTAAATGAATGTAGAGATGAGGGGGCAGTCTCATTTTTATCTGAGCGTACTCTTCTGAAAGAGCAGTGCTTGTGTAAGTAATTTTAATAAGGTAGCTGAAAAGGCAGCATTAATGATTAAATGGCTTTTTACGTTATTTCAGGTTTGCGGCATTCTGATTGGAGAAGTTGGAGGTATATAAGACAAAGGTCTGCTCCATGATTTTAAGGCCGCAAAATCTAGGGTGGTTAGAACTGTCATTTCTTGGAGGGGTTGCAAAATAAATTCCTGTGCCAAATAGCAGGTCTCCCTGCAGATACACCTGCTAGCCCCTTGTGAGCCGAATTGGGGGTGTTCAATTTGAGTGTCAGGCCAGTTAAGAATGTTCCTTGTTTTTTAAAAGCACATCTGGGATTTTCTGCTAATCATAAAGTGAATTTCAGTGCAAGTGCGATTGTAGCCTCCCCTGGTGAAGAGAAATACTTGTGGTTATGGGCGGTTGTAAGTCACTGTCCATTTGAATAGGGATGCAACATAACTACATTTGGTGCATTAAGCCACCTCAAAATAGCTCCAAAAGCAAGAGCGTTTCCGATGGGAAAAAAGTCAGATGTCCAAAATATTCACAGGCTGCCCACTTTAGCCTTATATACAGACTTACATACACATAAAATGGCAAGGAGAAATCTGTCAAATAAGATTCCCAGAATGCAGGAGGCTGGTGGTAATGATACGTTTAAATGTACCCACTCCTCAATAAATTAAGAAAGTGTGCAGGAGGAAGCACAAAGTGCGCTTGCAAAATAGGAGTCAAAGATTTGGTTCATTTTCTGTTCATTTGCTGTTGCTTCTCTGTTTTGCATAAGCGTGGAATGCATGGGAGCTATGCTATATATAATTAATTGTAATGTTCAGACTTGTATACATAGCAAGTTTGATTGTATTAAAGTTGCTTTTTTATTTTGGGCTTGTTTTGTGTGAATTGTATGAAAAATATGAAACATGTTTTTAAATGTTGCTGACTTAATGGAGAAATATAAATATGAATTAGTACTTCAGGTCATTACATGGTAGCCTTTAAAGATCACTTCATTGGGCCTTTTGGAGGTTACCTCCTGAGAATTATTTGGGAATATTATGGCAAATGGTGTGTATTAAATCTCCAGAAGGCTGTTGGATTGGTGAAGTGAAAAAGTGGTTAGGAATAAAAATAATACCTTTCTCAATTATTTGGAGCCTATTTACTCTGCCCAAAAGGGATTTTACACAAGACTTGGTGGCAAACATTGGTCAAACCTTCGAGCATTTGATGACCACTTCATAGAGGGGTGTGGTGCTGTTAACCGAGTATTTGAATCAATGAATTGACTTGTTAGTTTAAACCTATTAATCAATTAATTGGATTGGAATACAGGGCAAATTAATTATGAAAAATGTGGCATGCATTTACCGTATCTGCCCATTAACCATGTGCTAGATGGGCAGGTTATCAAACGAAGACCATTTACCTCTAGGACACTATGTAATAATAAATACAGGAGACACCAAAATGAATAATGTCGATAACTATACATGGTGGGATCAAACACAAACATCACTTGTACAGAAAGTGTGCATGCACATTATTTAATAAAGGAAAGTTGGGTATGCATACCACCTCCTTGTCCATTATGCTCATACTAGTATCAAAGAACAGAATATGGCAATTTTCTCCATGACACAAACATGGTTCAAATATTGTACTCATTAATGTATTTGTCAGCTGGGCAAAGTAACTGGAGATGACAGGGTTTAGCAATGACACTACCATAACAAGTAAGGACATTTACTGAAGAAGTATGTGCATGGTGGCACCAAACAAATCTTGCATGTATAAAAATAATCCAGCTGGAAACACAGCTGCTCATTGGCCAACATTCATGCACAGTCCAGGACTCTGTCCCGACTACAGTGCTACTGAGGTCTCATCCATTCAGCACCCCCTTCTAGGCCTTCACATGATGGCCCAGGGCAACTGGCGAGCAACAATTTAGGGTGCCGTGAGCAACATGTTGCTCCCGAGGTACACGTTGGGGATCCCTGACGTAGGGAAACGCTTCCACTGGCCTTGGCGGGGACGTCCCTGCAGTCTCCTTGCAACTCATACCCTCCAAACTCTAGGACTGCAGGAGCCAGGCCCTCAAGTTCAATTGTGATGAAGGAGTGCGCCTCCTTCTCTAGTGAGAAAATCGGAGAAAATCCGGAACCACTGGCAGAATGACCATAGGCGATGCGGACAGGCTGAGAAGGTCTGGATTCCAAATCTGCCTCCGCCACGCCAGAACGTTGAGTATCATATTGCATTGACACTGTCTGAATGTGTTGATGACTCGTAGCAGGAGAGGAAACAGAAGAAATGTGCACAGAAACAGACCTTCCCGCAGGAAGGAGAACGCGTCCCCCAGGCTCCTCGGCTGGTGGAATCTGCTAGCAAACTTTCTGGCATTTGGAGTTTGCCGCCGTTGCAAAACAAATCAACCTGGGGTCTTCCCCATTTGACAAATAGCCGATCCACCTGATCCTGACAAAGCTCCCAGTGGTGGCAGGAGTGCAGTTCCCTGCTGAGGGACTCTGCAATGGTGTTCTTGACTCCCGCCAGGTGGAGAGGGACGAGGAACATCCCCTGTCTGACGGCCCAGCGCCACAAGTCCTACGCATCCTTTGAGAGTGCCAGGGATCTAGTGCCCCACTGCTTCCTGATGTAAAACTGTCATGATCCGTCGACCGTGGAAGCTCTGGGCGAGATGGAGATAGGACTTACAGTTCTGAACACCACACGCGTTCTAGTCTTTCCCTCGTCCTCCTATAAATACCCAGAACTCACGAACGCGCATGCGTTGCAACTTCCAGTATCTTGGAACGTCTCTACGCTCCAGTGTTTACTCACCCTGTATTGTGCGTTCTCCGCTTTCAAGCGGAGCCCTTTGTTTCCTGCTAAACCGCTGCCACAGTATCTTTCCTTTCCCTGTCGCTTGCGGCAGTCTTCTCCGGTTTCTCCGCTTGCTTCCTCATTCCCTTTCTGCCTGCTGCTGCTCCTCTCTTACCTTTTTCCTGCGTCCTTGGTCCGTAGCGGATCCTTGCCTCCTGCAGCTCCCGCTTCCTCTCTGTCTCCACTCATGTCTATTCAGCTCTTTGGCGTTCTACTCACGGCATCCACAAGCCTGGTTACACCACAGCTATCAGCCCTTCAGTACAGCCGCTGGCTCAGCAGCCCAATACCACCATAGTACTGCATGCTGGGATCTGAAGTCCAACACATCCAATCAATCAGCGCTGCTTACTAGAAACACTAATCCAAAGGAGTATGAAGATACCAGGGTTTTTCAGCAAGGCTTTTCCCTGCTGTGGGGTGGGCTCCCCGGAGTCCCTGCTGCCGGGCAGATTGCTTCATAGGCAAAGTGGCCTCCCGAGGAGCCCCTCCTTATCTCTACAAACAGAATGTGAAGAAGAAGAAGACTCAGAAGAAGCCCAACAGCTCCTGGAGAGAAAGAAGGCAGGAGATTTCGCCAAACGAGACATCGGACGTCTACACAGACTCAGGTGAGGAGGGGGCTAGTGATACGGGTACTGTTGAACAAAGTATTCCGACAAAATCGGAGAAAAACATGGTGGTCGTGTTGTGCGTGAAGATCCTCATCACCTTGCTTTTCAGAGACGGGAGGAACGACTTGAGGGCCCAGAACACTGCCTGTAGCTCCAGGATGTTGATATGAAGATCCTTCTCTTCCAGTGGCCACAGGCCTATGGCGTGCAGACGTCCGGTGTGCGCTCCCCAACCCTCCAGGTAGGCGTCTGTGGTAATCGTCTCCTGCTATGGGCGGGGGCTTGAAATCCTTTGCCTTGGGCGATGTTGGCGCGGACGCCCCACCATCCTATCGCCCGACGGAACCCTTTGTTGAAAGAGATCTTCTCTGTGAAGCATCCGGACACCGGAGTCCATGGGGCGTCCAAAAATTCCTGTAGGGGTCGCATCTGTAACGTACAGAGACGGACGAGGTAGATGCAGGACGACATCATGCCTAGTAACGACTTGATGACCCACACAGTGGTCATCTTCGTCGACGACAGCTGTTGCACACTTCCTTGAATGGCTGCTAGCCTCTCCTCTGAGGGCGACGCCAGGCAAGACACCGTATGGAGTCTGGCACCTAGAAAAAGTGCGTTCTGCAATGTGGTTAAGCACGACTTTGGATAGTTGACTGAGAATCCCAGATCAGTAGCCAACAGCCAGCTCCAACAAGCGGGCGCGAATCAGCCAGTTGTCCAGATAGGGGTATACGTGTATGCCCTGTAGAGGCAGATGGGCTGCCACTTGTGCCAGGCATTCCATGAACACTCTGGGGGCCGACTTCTAGCCGAAAAGGTAGGGCCTTGAATTGGTAGTGCTGTCCCTGCACTACTAAATGTAGAACCTTATGATGTTTCTTGTGAATGGGGACGTGGAACTAGGCATCCTCCAGATCCAATGACGCCAGGAAGTCTCCTTTTTCCAGTTGGCCAAGCACGTGTTGCAACGTAACCATCCTGAACTTTTGGGACTTTATTTGTTCAGACGTCGTAGGTCTAGGATGGGCCTCCAGCTGACCTGTCTTCTTTCTAACTAGAAAGTATCTGGAATAGACTCTGGAGCCCTGGATCCGTTTGAGAACCAGCTCTATCCCCTTTTCTGCAGCATGGCTTGTACCTCTTCCAGAAGCTGAGGGATGTGCTGCTCCTGAAGGGGAGCCTGAGGGATCTGCAGACACTTGCATTGGAACTTCAGGGTGTAACCTTGGGGGAGAGCATCCAGCACCCATTTATCGGTGGTGATCTTTCTCCACTCTCTGATGAATCGACATCCCGGTTGGTTCAGGCTTGCTTCAGCGCTGGTGTCCTGCCCTGCGGGGGACGGCGACACTGTCCTGGGAAGAGCCTCTGTAGGCTTCTTGCATTGAGGCTCTGGAAGGCTGTCGGTACGATGTGGAGAACCCTTTTGAAGACTTGCTAGACTTTCCCCGGGAGGAGCGAAAAGACGGAAAGCAGTGCTGCTGGAGAGTGCCCAGGGATGGGGCCGTCTCCGTCTTGTTCGCATGGAGAGACTCGTCAATGGCCTTCCCAAACAGATTCTCTCTGTCGAAGGGCATGTCCAACACCTTGAGCGGCTTTCATACAACCTGGTCTACTAAGGCAAACACGTTCCCCATCCAAAGCCACTGTGATGGCGTGATCCGACGCCACTTCACATTCCTGGAAGAGAGCAATGGCCTCCATCTTCTTATCGTCGGGGAGGATCTCCAGAATCAGTCCCAGCTTGTACCACAATTTTTTGTTGTACCTGGCCAGGATCGCCAGTGCTTTGGCCGCCTTGATAGTGGACGCTGCAGTCTAAATCACCTTCTTTCTCATGGCGTCCATGCTTTTCGCCTCACTGTCCGGGGGGACCAAAGACGACGAGGACAGGTTAACCGACCGTTTCTTCGTGGCTGCCGACACCACCGAGTCCGGCGACCGCTGCAACCTCAGGCATTTGGGTGCGAAGTTTCCTATCCCGTTTGGCTGGAGCAGTGCAAGGGTTCTTCATGAGGGCCATGCCATCCTCAAAAACATAGTCCAGAAAAGGCTCTGCCATGATAGTCTTCCTCTTGGCCTTGCGCCTTTGATACAAGAAGCCATAATTCTTGGTTTCCTAAGGCACTAGCTGGAATAGCTCTGAGGCCTTGCGATCATGGAGTGGAACGATCCCACCTCGTCCGATGGGGACACCCTACCTGGAGCACCAAAATCTGGTGATTCACCATCCGCTGCGATGTCTCTGTTATCATCCATCGTCATGGCAGTATCCGTCCCCGTACCCGTGTCTGGGTCTGCTGGGGATGAAGGGATCCGACTTGGTGGAGGAGGCTGAAATGGGGCGTCAGATGACGCTTCCTCTTCTTCGATGGAGGCTGATCAGGGACCTGAGGAACCACAGGTACCGGAACCTGAGGCATCCTCATCTGGATCGCCGACACCAAGGTGTGTAGAGTCCACAGAATATCCAAGGAAAAGTCCCTCGGCTCAGATGGCAGAACAGGAAAAGGCCATGCGTCGTCGTCCTCCTCCTCCTGCTCGTCAACGTCCTCGTGGACCGTATGCAATGACTCTTGATCTTCGTCGTCCGTGGACGAGACCTCCTTGGTCTGGGCAACGGCATAGGAGGGCTGCTATAGTGTACATATTTGTCTCTTCGTCCTCACCATAGCCCTCTTCTATGCCCTGTTGAGCTGTATAGGTATCTACAGTGTCAGTATCCTCATCATAATAGTCTGTGTCATAAAGATCAACGTAGGGAGGATTAACCTCTGGTGAAATATCCAGGGTGTCTGGATGAGACTTCTTAGATGGGGGTTGACTAGTAGGGACATTTGCAAAGGCATGGGAACCAGAGGCAGCTGCACTAGGAGTGTTTTGGATGCTTTGGAAAGCTTCTGGGTTTTTAATCAAAATAATTCCCAATAAAGGTCATCCTCCTCATGACTTCACATGTCCATTGGGCTGAAATGGGAATGGACATAGGGCCTAGTGTGGAAGCCTGAGGGGTTACAGTGCCTACTGAGGAGTCCTTTTCAGGAGGAGTACCTTGGTCTGGTAAACTTTCCCTTGTGAGTGTAGGAAGCTTTATGAGGCTGGGTCTTGAGTGTGGAGTGTGACCTATCCTTATGAAGCGGCTCGGAGGGGTGCTTCTTAGACTCTTTCTCCTTTCTATGCCCTTTCAGGATGTGTTTTTCCACAAAGTGGGCAAGTCCCGCCTACACTGAGGCCTTACACGATTTAGACAAAGAACATTTAATCTCGGTCGTGGAGTGGTCCGACGCCTCATCAACCGCCGTGTAACGTTCGGGTAGGGATTGATGCACGACACATGTGCTGTCCAGTCTGAGCCTGTCATGTGGCGATCGGGATCACAAATGCCCAGAAGACAGTGAACTTGTGGACCTTTCCCTAGACGTCGTGCGTGGGCCCTTAGTCGACACACGTATCGAGTCCCGGCCCTGGGTTGTGTGCTTAGTGGAGGTAGGGGTTATGAGAGCACCCGTGCCGCATGGGTGGTCCCCATAACAGGACTGATAGCCTCTTTGTTGGGATCAGGGGCTTGCACTTGGGAAACTATCATCTCCCTTTCGCCGTCCGAAATCACAGTGTTACTACCATTGATGAAGGTCCCTTCGGCGTCTAGGGTGGCTTCGGCCTGCATAGCATGGTGGGCCCAGCGTTTCGTCTTACGGTCCTTCAATGTCTTCGGTTTGAAGAGCCTACATGCTAGACACTTCTCCTCAACGTGATCTCGTGGGAGGCAGAGGTTGCACACCAGGTGCCTGTCAATCCATGGGAATTTTTTCCTGCAACTTGGACAGAACTTGAAAGGAGTCTTATCCATGATAACATGTACTGGTAGCTAGGTGAATGTAATGTAGGAAATGGGGAAAATACATTGTCAATGACCTCCCCCCTCTCTCCCTACTGCGTGGGCCAAAGCCCAGTGCGGCCTTCCTGGGCCGAACGGATTCATCGAAAGGGTTCTTCGACGCTCGTTTTCTTTCACCATAGTTGAAGATGATCTTGATCACTGAGTAAAGGATATTGAGAGAGATCTAGCTGTAATTATTGTAATCAATGGCGATATGCCGAAAGAGGAACTCTGCTACTGTGTGTCCGTCTACGATGGCGGGACCTCGATGCGTGAAAGACCATGGATACAGTGGACGTCAAACTACGGATAGTATTACTGGCACGCCCTGTCGACTTCCCTTTTCGAGTTTTGAAAAACAACTGTAATACTCTGCATCTTCCACTAGATGTCGGCCTATGCACAGCATGTGGTCTAAGCAGATTCCACAAACCTCAGAAATATATTATAAATTACTCACCGTAGTGACTAACGTACTCTTAGTCCATAGTCCCCTTTCCTCCATCCTGTATGGGTTTCCCTTCCAAGGGACGGGAGACAGAACCTTATTCCCCTTTAAATTTAGAGGCGTGCAGGGGTACGGCCCAGGGAGCATGAGCTGCCCTGACTCCGCCCTCCGGCGCCACACCTCAGTCCCCATTGACGAGTCGACAATAGATTTAACATTGCCTAATGACATCAGTATTATTAGGGGGAGGTGGTGGGACGTTTGGAGGAAAGGGGACTATGGACTACGTTAGTCACTACGGTGAGTAACTTATAATTACTCTTACGTCCCGTCCCTTTTCCTCCATACTGTATGGGCGATTACAACTGAATGTAGCCCCAGGGTGGAGAGGAGACCCTCCTTAAGCAAATAGGTTCCTTAGAACCGCCTGTCCGAAGGTCGCATGAGATCTAGAGCCGGCATCCAAACAGCAATGCTTACAGAAAGCAGAGGGAGAGGCCCAAGTGGCCACCCTGCTTATGACTTGCCAGAGGGCATTGCGTTGGAATGTGATGGCCGTTGCCTTGGCCCTCACTGCATGGGCATGCATGTTGGCCGGAAGTGGCTTGTGCTGACCCTCGTACGCTTCTTTGATGGCATAGACCATCCAGCGGGATGTGGAAGCCTTACAGGCCTGATAGCCTGGTCTTGAGCCTCCGAAAGTGAAACAGGGCGTCCGACTTGCGGAAGCCCTTGGCCCTGTCCAAGTAGAATTTTAGGGCACGCCTGACATCCAGGCAGTGCAGCACTCTCTGTGCTTCGTCCTTGGGATCGGGAAAAAACATAGGAATGACTATTTAATCTTTCTATTGGAACGCAGACGGAACCCTGGGCAGAAATGCCGGGTGCGTCCGCATGACTACCTTGTCCTTGTGAAAGGCGGTATATGGTTCAGAGGCGACCAGCGCCTGGATCTCGCTGACTCTGCGAGCCGAGGTAAGACTGACTAGTAAGGCCGTCTTGATGGTGACCAGCCTGATGTCCACGGACGCCATTGGCTCGAATGGTTTGTGCACCAGGGCACCCAAGACTATGTTAAGATCCCACAGAGGGTGCGGTCTCTTGATGAGCGGGTAAAGTCTAGCAAGACCCGTCAGATGTTTCTTGACTGTAGGGTTGGAGGAGGAGATAATGCCCTCCTCAGAGTTCCTGTAAATTCCAATAGCTGCAAGGTATGAGCAGCAGGTGTCCACCTGCACGACTGAATGTGCGAGGTGTGCCGAAAAGGAGAGCACGTCGTCCAAAGTGCACGTTAAGGGGTCGATACCCTTGAAGTTTGCCCAGTGGCAGAATCTGGTCCATTTGCTCTTGTACTGGGCCCTGATGGCTTTGCTCCTGGCGCCCTGTATGATCTCCAGATTGGCCTGTGAGAGACTAAGGTGCTGAAGCATTACCTGCTCAGGTACCACACTGTGAGGGCTAGTTTCCCTGGCGCAGGGTGGATGACTCCGCTCCCCTGCTGCGTCAGAAGATGTGCTAGGCCCATCGGAAGGTGAATCGGGGGCACCTCTGAGAGGCTGAGAAACTCAAAAATGCGCGGATACTGGCTGGCCACCATGGAGCTATCGGAATAATGAGGAGTCAGCGAGACTCCTTGATTTTGCAAATTACCCTGTGGATCATAGGAGTGGGCGGAAAGGCGTAGGCTTTCATGCCTGTCCACTGGAGGTGAAATGCATCGCTCAGAGAGCCGGGGCCCTGACCTTGCCAGGATGCAAACTGTGGACACTTCTTGTTGTGCCAGGTGGCAAAGAGACCCACGTGGGGGTGACCCCGTCTGTTGAAGATCTCCTGAAGAACAAGGTTGTTTAGCTGCCACTCGTAATTGTCTGCTCCCAGCCTGCTGAGCTTGTCTGCTTCCAGGTTGCATTCCCCCGGAAGGTGGACTGCCATGAGGTAAATGTTGTTTTCTAGGGCCCATTCCCACATGCTGATCGCCAGCCTGCACAGAGGAGGGGATCTGGTGCCTCCCCGCTTGTTGATGTAGTACATGCTTGTCGAGTTGTCTGTCTGGATGAGGACAACCTTGCCCCTGAGAAGCAGTAGGAATGCTCTGAGCGCTAGCTAGATGGCATTCAGCTCCAACAAATTGATGTGGTATTCCTGCTCCTGTCGAGTCCAGGTGCTGTGGACTGAGAGGCCGTCAGGGTGGCTCCCCAGCCTCTGAGCAAGGAGTCTGTGGTGATGGAGGGCGGCGGGGAGGGTGAACGAAAGGGCTTGCCCGTCCGTAGGTTGCAGTCCCTGGACCACCATGTTAGGACCGGGTGGAGAGATGGAGGGACATTGATGATCTCGGATTGAGAGACCCTCTCCTGGTTCCATGAGGCCGCGAAGTGCAGCTGAATCCTCCTCATCCTTATTCTTGTGTGTTGAACGGCTAATAGGACTGCTGCAAGTAGACCCAGGAGATGTTGGTACCACCATGTGTCACGCTTTGTCTCCACCTCCCCCGACTCCTCCTCACCTGTCTCCTCCGATACCTCTTCCACCCTGTCTGCAGCCTTCTTTTTCTTGACTCTTTCTCCTTCCGCATGCTTCTCTTTTTTCTGTCGGAGGTAGGTACGCGCTCCCTCGGCAGCCTCCGTGATCTGGCTAATTACAGATCTAGGGGATACCCGAGGAGCATGCCCTAAAATGGGGAAAAAAGCCACCAGGCAAAAAAAAAAATCAGTATTCAGTCCGCCTTAGGATAGGTAACTGTGGAATACTGGAAGTCCTGCAGTTGTTTGATGGACTGTACGGCCGATTCCTGCAGCAGCGGTAATCCGAAGACGTAAGAGGAACGCCCACACCTTGCTCCGCTCGTTCCCCGTGAAATGCAGCGAAGCAAGGATTTAGCCTCCAGTGTCGTGTGGTCTCTTTTTGTTCCGGGCAAAGTCCCAACCGAGGGAATGTCTCCTTCCGACGGAACAAAGGAGAGACGTTCCGAACAGTATAGCAGGTGAGTAGCTCCAAAAAAGAAAAGAAGAGGTTTGGGAAAAGACAGAAAAGTATAGATCAGCGAATCACACAAACAGCGAAAGCGTACAGCGAAAGCGTACGGTGAAAGCTCCGGCTGAGAGAAGTAGCAGGGAAAAACACATATACGGAAGACGCTTGGTAGTACGCGTCGTGATTGAAAGTACAGAGAATAAGATCCCAATCACCTTACCTGAAAACCAAAGGACACCACTTGGGTAAGGATAGCAGATAGGCAAGATAAGGGACTAGGACTACAGAGAAAAGCAAAAATGCTGGAAGGGTAATGCTAAAAGCGACTAGCAGGGCACGTAACGAAAAATGATCCAACGCGCTGTGCTCTGCTCTGGCTTGCCGGTTTATAGATTCCGTCGGCCATATTGGAATAAACTAGACCTTTGAAACGGAATGGGCAGCCATCTTAGTAGTACCTCCAACGATAAACAAATCTCCAGGGCTGATGCATGACACCATGTCGAGATCACCTCTCTGCTGAGGAAGTGGGCAGTGGCCCTCTTGATGGCTGAGATTTTGTCCTCCGACGGGAAGACCTTCTCTAAGCACGTGTCCCAGATGATGCCCAGGAAAGTCAGAGTCAGCGTGGGCTGCAGTTGTGACTTCTTGAGATTGAGCGAGAAGCCCAGATCATGTAGTGTGTTCATAAGGGCATGGGAAGAGTGGAGAACCGCTTCCGGAGATGTAGCCCTGACGAGCCAGTCGTCGAGGTATGGGTAGATGTGGAGACCCTGCACTCTGAGAAGGGCCGCCACGGCATTCATGAGTCTGGTAAAGACCCTGGGGGCCGAGTTGAGGCCAAAGGGCAGGACCTTGTATTGAAAGTGGTAGCCCATGATCCTGAACCGTAGGAAAGAACGATGTGGCTGCCAAATCGGGACGTGTAGGTACGCGTCCTTCAGATCCATGGAGCACATCCAGTCTCCCTTGTCCAATGTCGCCGCAATCAAAGCTGGTGTAACCATCTTGAATTTTTGCAGGGGTAAGGAGAGATTGAGGGTGGAAAGGTCCAGCACAACTCTCGGCACGCCTGGTTCTTCTTCTGCATGGCGACAATCCTGGAGTAAAAGCCAAAGCCTTGTTGGGAGGCTGGGACTTCCTCCACTGTCTGGCTCTCTACAAGCGACCGGATCTCCGCCAAAAGAGTTGCTGTCCCATCCTGTGGGAGTGAAGGGAGGAGGGAGGAGAGGCTGGGATAGGAAGGCAGTACCCCGTGGATACTATGGATAGGATCCAGGGGTCCGTGAAATTCTGGCGCCAGAACTGTGCATGGAGAGCAAGTCTGCCCCCCACCGGAGACACGTAGACCCGAAGGGGCGTGTCATGCCTTCTTTCCCTCAGAAGCTGACGCTGAGGAGGGGGATTGGAAAAAGCCCTTAGTCCCCCCACACCGCTTTTTGTTGCTTGCGCCGGTTCTGAGAAGCCGCGCGTTCCGGCTGCCTGGATCTGCGTTCCTGGAAGCCGTGGAACCTTCCATATGTACGACCCCATTCCGAGCGCTCCTGAGATTGTGTGTACAACTTGGGCGTGGTCTTTCTAAGGATGGATAAAGACTTTGCTGTTTGTGAGATGTTTTTCTTTTTGTCCAGCTCTTCGTCTGTAGAGGAGTGGAAGCGGTCCCCCCGCCAAACAGTAGATCTAGAGCACGCTCCTGGCCATCCGGGTTGAATTTCGTTGCCCGGAGCCAGGCTGTTCTTCTCATGTCCGTGGCAATACAGATGGCACTTCCTGAGGTATCGATATTAGCCACTGTGGATTCCATGAGGTCATGCGCCACCAGCTTCACTTCAGCTAGCCCCGCCTTAAAGCATGATTGGCTCTGGGCGGGGAGTTCCGGGAGGAAGTCCACAATTTTCCGCCATTAATCTTTGGTTGGCGACAGCCAGCATGGCATCTGCGTTGGCCTGACGAAGATGCAAGGATGCGATGGATTAGAGTTTCTTGCCATATGCCTCCAAGATCTTCTCCTCCTTGCCTGGCAGCGCCGCAGAGGAGGAGGCTGAGGACGACTGAGGCTTGGAGTAAAGTGATGCTGCAGCGATCACCGAGGAGTGTGGCTGAAGATGGGCCGAAAGCAAGATTGTATCCCCCTCCATCTGCCTGTACCTGGCGTCCAGGCGTCGACTGACCGGCTGGGCCGGGTGGGGTTTGAGCCACTCCTTCTTGGCCAGGGAAACTACCTCGGTCTGTGCAGGAATCCCCGATTTTTCAGAGGGGCGTCGCGTAAGGACCCCTTCTGCCGGCTGCTGGACTTCGGGTTTAGGGAAAGGCCCAGGTAAGACCAGTAAGACGTTCGTGGAAGGGCCTGGCTGAGGATGGTGGGTCTGGATCCTCCTCCTCATCCATATCCTGCAGATATAAGGGATCCTGGGGAGGAGGAGTAGTAGTTGGTGCCAGAGGCTGGGGTACAGAGCCCGCGATGCGGGGGAGGCTGCGGTGGAGCCTCCTGTGGAGTCAGCTGGGGAGCCTGAGGAGGTGGCTGTGCCGCGGCCTGGGGCATCGGCGGAGGCATCTGTGGTGCCTCTAGCATTGCGTGGAGGACTTCCCTGATGGCGTTTCTGAGGTGACTTCATGAAGCCGAGGAACTTCTCAAAGAGCACCTCCTCACTGGCCAAAGAGGTGGCAGGGGGTGCCGACGGGGTAGCAGGGAGCTGCTGGAGCTGCTGCATACCCTGTCCGTATGGACGCAAAGGAAAGCTGCCCTGCGCAAATGAGGGGTAGACTGTAGGCCACCTACCTGGTTGAGGCCAGTCCCACCTTGACACTCGTTCTTCGCGGAATTCATGGAATGGCGTCGGACGGGAGCCTCTTTCTAGCGCGGCGGCCATTTTGTCGAGCTGCCTGCCACGAGCCTGCGACGTGGGGCACGGCATGCTGGGCCCGGCCTCGTCCACGACTCTTACGTGTGGATCACGAGGCCTACCCTGCTCCTCGGGCCTCGGCCCGGTAGGTGCGACACCCTTGACCCGGGGGTCAGTAGAGCTGCATTTAAGCACCTCCTCTGGCGTATAACCGGTAATAGGGTGTAGCCCCTCAGACGTATTGCCAGTATTAGGCCGTAGCCCCTCGGCCGTGATGCCAGTAAAAGGGCAGAGCCCCTTGGGTGTAGACCTGGTAAAAGAACCTTCCAGCCTTCAATACTGCGCCCTGGAGGATCTGAGGATCCCTCGACCCGAAGGCCGGTAGCTGAAGCAGCCTCTGTGCACGTGCCGGTAGAAGGACCTGGCCGGTCCGTCCCTGGGAAGGAGTCTCCCTTGCAGGATGCGCTGGAAAATATAGGCCCGCCCTTGTGCCTGGTTCGATGCTTCACAAAGTTCTCGAGATCCTCTGGAGGCGACCTCTGGAAGAGCTCCCTCCACCTGGCTAGCCTGCCCTTCAGCGCCTTCGAGGACAGCGAGTCACACGCCGAACATGATTGCCAACCGTGGTCTGGGCCAAGGCAACGTAGGCAGAGGGCATGGGGTCTGAAGTTGGGAAGAGCCCGTTGCAGGATGGACACCTGCTGAACCCTGTAGAAGTCGACATGCGCTGGGGAGTAGCGTGACACCAGAGGACCCCTGAATGATAGCTAAGACAAAAAAGACAAAGAGAAGAAGTATCCGCGCATGGAATTACATGGCCGAAGCCAAACCCAGAAGCGCTGGTGAATTTGGCCCGTTCCCGTCGACGCAGAAAAGGGGACTGAGGTGTGGCGCCAGAGGGCGGAGTCAGGGTAGCGCATGCTCCCTGGGCTGCACCCCTGCGTGCCTCTAAATTTAAAGGGGAAGAAGGTTTTTTCTGGTGAAAAAGGTTCCGTCTCCCATCCCTTGGAAGCGACGCCCATACAGTATGGAGGAAAGGGGACGGGACGTAAGAGTAATATATATACACACACACACGCACCATTAGTGCTGGGACTTCTGTTAATCATTTGTGTCATTTTCGTTCTTTGTGTATTTGTTTTTGATCAAGTTCTTCCAATCCATCTTACATACTTTGGCCCTCATTACAAATTTGGCAGTATTTTGGTGGTAATTCCGCCACTTGTTGGTGTAATTTCCAGCAGTGATTCCACTTGGTTTAATAGAGCCGATTTTCAGTGTCCTGTAATTCGGTTGAGTGGTAAAAGGGGCGGTAACGGATTTACTGCCACTTTTACCACTTACCGCCAAAACTCATAATGAGGGTCTTTTTGGAGTCTGTATGTCATATCATCTCATTAAGAAGCAGTATAATGCCTGTTTTGCTAATACTTGCTAGCTGATTATGTATGTACAATTACAACGTATCCCAATAAATTTGCCATACACTTATGCAGGTGTACACTTGATTAGGGCTTCTACAGTGGGACAGCAACCCCGCAATCTGACTGCCAGAATCCTATGAACAGCACAGAGCACCAATAAAGTTAAGCCCACAGCCAATCATTAGGGAGTTCCCAGTGTTGCCAAGGTCACGCTATTTAATTGAAAACCAGAAAGCTCTTCCGGTACTGCCTTTCCTTACAAAATTGAACCATGAACACAATTTCTGCCATGCATGCTCTCTCTCAAACATCGATCTGCAGCTCTTACACTGTGCCTGGCACCACCGATTCACGCACCAAAGCAATCCCACACCAGGCTGCTGCAGCCACTCATACACTCTGCTGCCTAAGAATTTAGCCAAGCCTTAGAAACCTTCACTGAAACACATCCAGGAAAAGATGTCATTTTGCCATACTCCCACATGCTAAGCTACTGGGCAACTCATTCCTCCCACCCAAACACAATTTAGCACATATGCTGCAGCATGGTGCCAAAATCAGCTACACATACTAGTTAACCAGAATATTCAAACACAGTCACAGAACAGTCATAAAAGGTGAGAAATTCAAAGTGAGAAAAATGAATAGTTACTCACCGTAGGGACTAACGTACTATTGTCCCCTATGACTATAGGGGACGAAGTCCATAGTCCCCTTTCCTCCATACTGCATGGGCATCCCTCGCTAGGGACGGGAGACGGAACCCTTTTCACCAGAAAAAACCTACTTCCCCTTCAAATTTAGAAGCACGCAGGAGCCCGGACCTGGGAGCATGCGCTCTCCTGACTCTGCCCACCGGCACCACTCCCCAGTCCCCTTTTCCACGTTGACAGGAACAGGCCGATTTCACCAGAGCTCCTGGGTTTGGCTTCGGCCTTGTAATACCACACGCTCTTCCTGGATACTTTCTTCTGTCTTTTAGTCTTCTGTCCTTTTTGTCAATCAGGTACTCGGTCCTCTGGCACCACGCTCCTCCCCGGCACATGTCGACATCAGCGGGCTTCAGCAGGTGTCCAGCCTGCGAAGGGCTCTTCCCTACGTCTGACCCCCACGCTCTTTGCCTCCGCTGCCTTGGCAATGATCACGGCTGGGAGGGTTGTACCGCGTATGACATGCTTACACCGAACGCTCTGAAGAGCAAGCTAGCTCGGTGGACGGAGCTCTTCGAGAAGTCGCCTCCAGAGGACTTGAAGGACTTCGTCAGACACAAGTCAAGGCCCAAGGTTTGGCCGCTTTTTTCCGTTGCACCCCGCAAAGGCGGCGACTCCTTCCCAAGGAAATGCCAGAGCTGGAAGAAACCATTCAGGTTCCCGCACCCGCACTGGTACCGAGGTTACTTCAGCTACCGACGCCAGGCCGAGGTGGTCATTAGATCCTTCCGGGGACAGTGCTGAGGGACTGCAAGGTTCTTTTAACATGTGTACACCCGAGGGGCTACGCCCTAGTACCGGGCAGATGTACAAGGGGGCGCCTGTACGCAACACTACAAGCGATGCAGCCAAGGGCAACACGCCTACCAGGCCCCATCCTGGAGGTGCAGGGTAGGTCTCATGCTCCACCACCAAGAGTCCTGGAGGAGGCTGGGCTCAGTGAGCCAAGCACCATGACTTTCACAAGTGGCACGCAGCTCGACAAGATGGCCGTAGCGCCAGACAAAATAGCTGCTCGTCCGATAACGCCCCTTGGTGCGGAGCAGGTGGGAGAACGAGTTACAAGATGGGACTGGTGTCCACCAGGTACATGGCCTACAGCTTATCTATCAGCATTGCACGACAGATTTACCTCTCAACCGGCAAGACAGAGTATGCACCGGCCCCCAGCAGCCAAACGCTACCCTGTCAATACCACCTGCCACCCCACCGGCCTGGGAGGACAGGTTTTTTTAAAAGTTCCTCACACTCATGAGATCTACTCAGATGGGGGCCATCCTTCGGGATGTGATCAGGGACATGCTCCATCCGGCCCCACCGCCTACGCCTACAGTCATTCCTCCTATGGCTCCAGTACTGGCTCCCCTGCCCCGCACAGTTCAGGCGGTTCCACACCAGCCTTCGGCGGGAAATAGCGGACTTCCTTCCAGAACCTCCGGTGTAGAGCCAGGCAAATTTCAAGGTGGGACTGGCAGAAGCTAAATTGGTTCACAGGACATCATGGAGTCTACTGTGGCCCACATTGACACCTCAGGCCGTGCCATCTGCATTGTCAGAGACATGAGAAGGACTGCCTGGCTACGGGCTACCAAATTCAACCTGGAGGTCCAGGAACGCATATTGGACCTTCCATTCGAGGGTGGCGACCTCTTTCATTCCACAACCGATGAGGAGCTCATAAAAAGAAAAACAGTTCCCAAACTGCGAAGTCTTTATCTATCTTCACAAAGGCCATGCCCAAGGCATACACCCAGTCACATCAACGCTCCGATAAGGGGCGGGCGTTCGGCGGGTTCTGGGCTTCCAAGAACAGAGGTCTAGGCAGCCTGACCGTTCTCCGAGTCCACACCGGTGCAAACAACAGAAGGGGGGAGGAAGGGCTTCATTCAGTCCCCCTCCTCCGCAACAGTCTCAGAGGGAAAGAAGGCATGACGCGCCATTTCGGGTCCACGTGTTGCCGGTGGGAGCAGGCATGCCCTTCACGCACAGTTTTGGCGTCAGAGGTTCACGGATCCCTGGATCCGATCTGTAGTATCCAAGGGGTACCGTCTACCGATTCCTCCCTCTTCTCCATCCTCCCCTCCACTCCACTCCACTCCACTCCCACAGACTGGGACAGCAACTCTGTTGGCAGAAATTAGTTCGTTGAGAGCCAGGAAGAGGAAGAAGTCCCAGCTTCCCAGCAAGGCTTGGGCTTCTACTCCAGGATTTTCCCCATACAAAAGAAGAACCAGGCTGGCCTGAGAGTTGTGTTGGACCTCTCCCTCCCTCCCTTTCCAAAAAATCAAGATGGTTACGCCAGCACTCATTGCGAAGACACTGTGCAGGGGAGACTGGATGTGCTCCCTGGATCTGAAGAATGCATATCTACACGTCCCGATTTGGCAGCCTCATTGCTCCTTTCTACGGTTCAGAATCATGGGCTCCCATTTCCAATACAAGGTTCTACCCTTCGGCCTCAACTCAGCCCGCCCACCCCCCCCCCCCGGTATTTACCAGACTGATGAATGCAGTGGCGGCCCTCCTCAGGGCCACCATGTCTACCCATACCTGGATGACTGGCTTGTCAGGGAGAGATCTCCGGGGGCGTTTCACCACACTTCCTCCGCCCTTATGATCACACTCCACAAGCTGGGATTTTCTTTCAACCTCAAGAAGCCTCACGGAGCCTGACTTTTCTGGGCCTCATATGGGACACGAGCTCCGAGAGAGTTTTCCCCTCGGACGACAAGATCATGGCCATCAAGAAGTCTGCTGGTCACTTACTCAGCCGAGAGGTGACCTCGCCCTGGTAGTACCAGCATTTATTAGAATTGGGGTTGTTTTACTGTGGCGGAAAGGTCCGCCACGGAAATGACTGCATGAGAAATGTACGATATATATAAATGTTCGTACATTTCTCATGCAGACATTTCTTGTAAAACAACCCCAAAACCTAACCCCTGCCCCCACCCCAACAGACTCTCAGACCCCTACTTACTTTTCACCTCAATGCGCTGGGTCCCTGCGACACTGGTTCCCTTTCACTTCCGTGATCGAGAACCGGCGCTGCAAGGTCCTATCCTTTTCATTTTTTTTTTGTTTTATTTTTTTTAGTCTGGCAGCTGCTATAAAGTATGGTGAGTGGGGTGTTGCGGGGGACACCCCTGTAGCCTTTTTTTTTCCTCTGGGTCAGCTGCGGGGGTTTCCCCCGCAAACCCTGCTCACTATACTGTATACCCCGCAGCCTTTGTTTTTCTTTTTTTTTTTTTACCTACCCCACCAAAACATACATACCACAAAAGGTTCAAACTTTTTGTAGTTCAAACTTTTGGGAGGTATGTATTTTAAGTCTTTTGGTGGGGTAGGTAAACTGGATTTGGTGGTTTCGGCCGAATCCATTTATTGGGATCATGGCAGCGGTCCTACTGGCCGTACCCCACACAAGACTCAAAATGAGGATATTACAGCTGCACTTTGCAGCCTCATGGAATCAGGAGCGAGGCTCCCAAGCTGAGCTTGTCAGCATTCCTCCCTCTCCCCACACGGACCTTACCTGGTGGTCCACGGACTCCAGCCTGCGGACGAGCAAGCTTTTCCGACAGGAAGCCCCACAGGTCACCATCACCATAGATTCCTATGTGGAAGGCTGGGGCGCTATGCTGGACAGGAGCTGAAAGCTGTCTGGCTCGCTTTCAAGGCCTTCCTTCCGCTTATTTGTGGCAAGGTGGTGCTCATTCAAACGGACAACTCCACCGGCATGTATTACATCAACAAGCAGGGGGGGCACCAGGTCCCCTCCGCTGTGCAGTCTAGCAGTCAGCATGTGGGAATGGGCCCTGGGGAACAACGTCTACCTTAGTGCAATCCATTTCCCAGGGAAGTCCAACCTGGAGGGGGACAGGCTCAGCAGACTGGAGCGGACAATTACAAATAGCAATTGAACGCTCAAGTCCTGCTCGGGATATTCAGCACATGGGGGCATCCTCAGGTGGATCTCTTTGCCACCTGGTCTCAGCACATGGGGACATCCTCAGGTGGATCTCTTTGCCACCTGGTCCAACAGGAGGTGCCCGCAGTGTCCTGGCTTCGTAGGCGATGCGTTCCAGTTCCAGATACAGAAGAAAAAAAACTTAATTGCCAGTTACATAACACAAATATGAATGATAAAATCATATGTTCTCACATTCCTACAACTTGCCCATTTAACTTCACTTTTCCTCCAACACAAACAAATAAATATCTCCCTCCCCATTAGAGGGTAGCCAAGTGTTACGGATTCGAAGGTCTATACATTTTGCACCACAGCATTCTATCTTTTCCCCAGGCAAAGGGGATCGCACTCCGCTGCCAGTGCAATAGTCCAGTATGAGGGTACCATTTGGCCATTCCAAACACCCCTTACATATGCCATTTCCCCCTTGCCCATCCCATTTATTCCTCATACAGTCATAAGCAGAGCATGATTGGGGGAGTACTTGCTAAGGAAGGCCGCCCACTCCAATTCACGTGTAGATCTCTGATCATGTAGCAGCCCGGTCAGCAACTCGGTCCTGAGCTTTCAGAGCCCATTGTCGCTCACTTGGGAGCAAAGCCCTCTTCCAACCCCCAGCCAGGCAGGCACGCGCAGCGATCAAGAGAACATGGACCATCTGCTGCAACCTCCTCCACTCCCCATCAAGCACTTCCACTCCAAACAGCACTAATGAGGGGTTGAGGTTTCTCTCTATCCCGTCCAGGACCTACATCCAAAAGCCTTGCACCACTTCACAGTCCCACCACATATGCCAATAGGCCGCCCTTTGGCCACATCCTCTCTGACATCAGGGATATACCCCTGCATACATCTTTGACAACCTCACAGGGTCCCATTGCCATCTATATAACAACTCAATGCCATGCATTTTATGTTGGTATGCAATCAATGTTCTACGTGCATTCTTACAAAACATTCTCCACTGATCCGGATCTATAGCAACCCCCACATCCTTCTCCCATCTTCCCTTATGCATTTCTACGTCACCTGCTGCTAGTAAAGCCTGGTACAGCTTATTGTGGAGACGTCCGTGCTCAATATCACCTCAGTGGCAGTCAACTTCCTCTGCAAAGCCTCCTTCCATACCAGCGACATCAATGCACCTTTGAGTTGGAGGTATTTAAACACGGATAGCGTCCCTATTTCCCAAGCCCTCCTCCAGCACGGGTAGGCCACAAACGCCTCTTCCATCACTACCTATGCACCCTTTCCAGCCTTGCCTCAAAACAATTTTGAAACTGGGCATGATCCAGGATACTGTTGCATATCGGGGAGGCCCTTATATGGCTCAGTGGCGATGCCAATGTTGTGACTCCCTTTTAGCTATCCACAGTGCCCACAGCTGACCCGGGGCACAATGCCCATAAAATGTCCATGGGATCACTTTCTGGGGCACCAATAGCCATTCTTCCAACGTAACTGGCCTGAACCGATAGTTCTCTACCTGCACCCACTGTTTCTGCGCATTTACTGGCAAATGCGGGACTAGAGCCCTCAATTGTGCCGCCCTACAATACAGGCGCATGTCTGGTAACCCTACCCCTCCCCTCGCCTTTGGTTGTATTAGCACCCTGTAGGGCACACTATGATTCTGACCCGCCATATAAATCAAACTGGCGCTTTATCTCCGTACAGTGTGTGTCTGGCATTGCATGGGCAGCGCCTGGTAAAAGTATAACACTTTGGGCAGGAACGTCATTTTGACTGCATTCAATCTACCCAACCATGACAGAGTGAGCTTTGACCACCTCTCCAATTACCCAAAGAACATGCACAAGAATGGGGGGTAGTTGACCGTATACAAATCATTTATGTCTTTGGGTATCCATATCCCCAGGTACTTTATACTTTCTGCTCAACCACGATACTGAAGTCACTCAAATCCTCAACCATATTCTGCATCTCAAGGCCTATATCAAAAAGGACTGATTTACCAATATTACCTGCCCGTTCTCAGTTATCAACCAGAGCACCCCATGGACCGAGGTGGTCATGTCCGAGAAATGGAGATTATCGTCAGCATAGAGGCTGAGCCTATACTCTGCCTCCCCCACTCTAATACCAGATATCTGCTCATGCTGCCATCTTTATACTGAGCGGTTCTATGGAGAGAGCGAAGAGCAGTAGGGCTAGGGGGCATCCCTGCCTTTTACCTTTACTAAGACGAGAGGCGCGGGAGGTCTTTTCGTTAACCACCAACCGCACATTCGGTGTGGCATGAATTGCGCCGATCGTGCGCCGCTTTCTTTTCCCAAACCCCATCTTGCTAAGCAGTGCACATAAAAACACTCCACGCGATCAAATGTCTTTTTGGCATCAAGGCTGAGCAATGCGTAACCTTCCTATTCTGCAGAGACATGATCCATGAGGTCTAATGTTTTCCTTATGGCAGTCGTGCCTTGTTGTACCGCAATAAAGACCACCTGATCTGAGTGTATCAGCCGTGACATCATGTCCTCCAGCGAGGAGGCCAATATGCTTTTAAATATTTTTTCCTCCACATTGAGCTTTGATATCGGACGATAGGAGGGGCAGTAGGTTGGGTCCATCCCTTCCTTGGGTATCACCGTTATGAGCGCATTACTAAAGGATGGTGGGGCGGTCCCTGTATTATACATCTTGGTCATGTGCTTCAAAAGGACCCCCGTAAACCGTTTATAAAAACCTGTCGTGTATCCGTCCTTCCCCGGGACCTTCCCATTGGGGAGCCGCTGGATCGCTGCCAACACTTAGTCAGCGGTTATCAGGCTCTCTAAGAACTTGACATCTGGTCCAGTAAGAGATATTACTCTGATAAGTACCTGACCCTGAACACTCCATTGCACACAGGTCCTCATAATAAAGCGCACATTTTTCTGCAATCTCCTGGGCAGGTCCATGTCGAACCCCCACACTCCCCCCATCCATCAGCCCTATGACCCACCTCTTGGCCCTCTGTGCTCTAAGCCTCACTGTTAGCAATGCACACCTTGTCCCCTTTTTCGTAAAATCTTTGGCTAAGGCTAAGGCACTTTAGCTTGCGAAAGGCATTCCTCAGCCATAGCACCTTCAATTCGGCCCTCATCTTCTGTATTCCCTTCAACACCTCTTCGTACTGCCCCTCTGCGTTCATCCGCGATTCCCCATCTAAGATTTCTGCTCTAAGCACTGCCTTCTGCAGTCCCCATTCCCTCTTTTTACATGCTCCCTCCTTTATCAGAAGCCCCCTCCAGGTGGCCTCCCCCACGTCCCAGACAACATTAACATCCATCCCATCAGTGTCATTAATCTCAAAATATGCACCAATATCTTCTGCGAACTGGTCAGCAAAAAGTGGGTCCCTCAATAAGAAGTCACTGCATCTCCATCAGCTGTCCGCTCTGCTAAGCCCTCTGATTTCAAGTTTCATTACAACCATATCTTGGTCAGACCACCCCACCGGTCCAAAATACCAAAGTATAACTTCACAATGCAATGAGGTCAAGTACATGTGCGATCACTGTTGTGATTAGGAGGTAACACTTAGATGGTGCTTGTTTTCTCACTTATCTTACCACCAAATTACTATGTTCTGGGTCAGTGGGCTATGGGAGAATTCATCTAGGATGGGACAGGTTTCTTCAGTGGATGGTGGGCCTGTCCTGTTTCGGAGAGCTAGGAAAGATGCACTAAACAAGAGGAGTGGACTATGTCAACTGAGTACTTCTTTGAGGATGACTTTCAAGGGAATGGATTGAATGAGGACATATTGTGGGCATTGAAGGTTGGCCAGATGATGGCAGGGTCAGAGCGTCTTGAAGACGGTGCATCTTGATCTGTTGAAAGGCGGTATGAGGGAATGGTGTTGGCTTACTCAGTGGTGTAGATATGGTGGCTTATTTTGTTTATTTACTGTTAATCATGCATGGTTTTGACATACATGTTAACTAGCAACACAACAAACAAGTCCTGGGGAACACAGCACTAAACAATCAATGTGAAGGGCTCCGTGTTATCCATCAAGACTCTTGCTTGCGTGCCAATGAGTAATTACTATACATATGAAAACCCGGGTTCCCCACCACCTTCTCAATTCTGGTGACCAAGGTGGAGTGGTTGAGAATGCCGAATTCTGTCAGCAGATCCCAAAGCATAAGTAGTCCGGCATTACCTTTGTTCAAGATTTTATAAGAGGGTGCAGTATCTGTTCCTGCCTTTTCCTCTATTAGGTCTTAACCCTGACTGGCAATACTTAAACAAATCATGCTCAACAATTTCTACAACTGAAAGGGGATTGAGAGTGTTTTCCATAGCATTTGCTGGTCTTACTAAATTGTTTGATGTTTAGGGATTGGAAGATATCAGAGTGCTATTTTTGGTTTTCTGAGAGTACTGCTGGGAGGTCAACGTTCTAGAGAAATAAGTTAGAGTTTGAGATGGCTATGATTATGAAGGTTGTAATTTCTTTAGAGAAGACTTTATCCATCAGGTAAAATATGGTTTTCACTGTGGGGCCAATTGGGAAGATGCAGGCAAAGAACTCGATGGAATTTGGGTAATGGGTATCTGGAGAGTGTCAAACTAAGACTTGTGGATGACAGAAAGGTCTTGCCAGGATTAAAGAGGTTTTTGGAAGGGCGCAGGGACTGTCTCACTGTGGTTTGAGTGGATAGTGCCATAATGAGGGCAAATAAGCCCCAGAGATGCAGGCCATTGGGGCCCAGGACTACAATACTCAGAATCCCTGGAAGAGGTTCAATGGTCCAGGGATGCATGGGCACCGCGCTAGGCCCATGCCAGTTCCCGATACCTGAGAATTTTCCGACACGGACGTGGTGCAGCCACCTCCCATGGTACAGTGTTCAGACGCTTCACGTGTTGGTTTATGCTCTGCACTTTTGCGTCCTTCAAGTGTTTGGTGCTTCAGCACCCTCTCCCGAAGTCGATGTCGACACCTGCACTACAGGACTCATGCGCCCGCCCTCAGACGGATTAGCGTTCTTGCCATAGAGAGGTTTTAAGCACCCCCCCCTCCTTCAGCACTGAAGAAGCATGCTTGCAGTTCGGTGTTCAAATGCTATGTCTGGGATATTCTGCAAACCATTCAATATGCCACACGAGCTAACTATGTACTCAGGCCTACAACTACACGCCCTGGAAATACATAATAAGGGTTCCACAGCCAAATATAAGTACAAGTTCCGTGCACATTATACGTTTAAAGAACCAAAGCAAAACCTGTTTATTTTCTTGTAGATTTCACCACTCCTGAAGACAACCCATTATCTTATTCATGGATTCAGACTTTGATGAAACCAGATTGTGACAAATTCAGTCACTTCCCCCGAGGGGCGAGCCTATTCCTGTGAGGCTAGGGAGGTGAGTATGTTACGCAACATTCCCCTCAGGGGTGTTGGTAAGCGAGACATTACAGGGAAAGACTGCCCTCTTGGGGATGAGGACTCCCTTTTATATGAGGAAATTCCTTCTCATTATACTCAAAAACCCAGTACATCCCCATTAGTTGACAGGCAACTAGACTCCTGTTGCACATGTTATTGTGATATAGTGACAGAAGGAACGTATCAGCCTGGTACAGTGAAGAGTAAGTACATAGGATTGATAAAGAATGCCTGTCTGTCAATCACTGAGACGAGGAAGCAGAAAAGAGATATGACAAACATGGCCCTAACACAAAGGAAGGACTTGCCTGAGAGGCTGGGGAAGCCCCAGTAGTGTGTAATAAAAAGAGGAGGGCCAAGAGAACCAGTGAGTGAGACCCAGGAGTTTCAAACCGGCCGGATCATGGAGACTGGGAAGCTGAGGAAGACGCTGCTCTACAGGCACAGAAGCGGCTACCAAGGAGAAGTACCAGCAGTATGCGGTATGAACGACAGAGTGGAGGAAGCCTCCTGTCAAAGTCCCAGGAGGGACACTCAAGCAGGGCTGGAGGAGAGCACTAACGTTGACGTGCCTCAGTGGCAATACGCCAAGAACGGGCCAGAGGGAGTCTGCTCAAAGAAGGAGAACCCGAGGAGCGAAGCAAAGGGAGGGAGGTTATGGCATGGAGGGGAAACGGGCAAAGAACTCTTTCATCGCCGAGACCACCATAGGACACCGAAGCGTGTCAGACGAGTGGCAAAAGAAAAGCCAGAGAGCCGTCCCGACTGAGTATGAAGAAGAGAACGAGAACATCGACTCGGTGACGCAGAACCCTTACATTGCAGGTAATAGGGAGCGTGGGATACCGAGGGAACAGGGCATAGAGGGAAAAAAGAAACAGTAATATTCTACCCAATAAGCCAACCAAATATAATGATAAGAGGAAACCTACTCCGCTGAGTGGATGGCGAGATTACCAGAAGATTGAGAATCACATCATATTCATCCCAATGAATGACCAGATAATAAGAAGAGCAAGAGTCAAACAAACAGACTCTTCAACATATCTCAGTGGGAAGTTACTTACCTGTAACTATTGTTCTCCAGCATGGGTCTGGCATGGATTTACATGCTCATGAATATTCCCTGTTGTCAGGTTGGGAATCCTCAGTAAAAGAAAAAAACTTTTCACTTTCACTTTAAATCTGTATTTCTCCTCTAAACCAATTACTGTTCTCTGGGTCACACTGCCCGATCCAATGACAGTCCTCTCCCTAAGCCTTGCCTCTGGCAGCCATCTTCAGATTTGGTAAGCACGTAAAGTGTCAGTATGACCAAAAAGAACAGTAGAGGGGATGGAGGGAGGTTTTGCATATGAATCCAGGTCAGACCCATGCTGGAGAACAATAGTTACAGGTAAGTAACTTAAACATTCTCCAGCATGGGGTCTGGCATGGATTCCCATGATCATGAATAATGAATACACAGCAGTACCCCATTACACAACCACAGGAGGTGGCAAGGCTCAACAGAAGCAATTAATACTTACTCCTGGAACAGACTCACCTTAAGCAAATAGGTTGCCTGGATCTCACCCACACGCCTGGCTGAGTAGATGGTCACAAGAAAAGCAGGTTTCCACAAGAGAAACTTGAGTGGGGCTTGATGCATAGGATTGAAAGGTACCCCCATGAGCCTCGTCAGGACCACGTTGAAGTCCCATGCCGGGGCAGGAGCCTTCAACGGCAGGAAAGATCGTAAAAGCCCCTTGAGGAACTCCTTGACAAGTCTGTGGGACCACAGCGACTATCTACCTGGGGATCTGGTGTAGCGTGAGATTGCCGCCAGTTGTACCTTGATGGATGAGTGAACCAGTCCAGCTTTTGCCAAGGACAGCAAAGTAAGGAAGAATCTGTGGAGCCATGACCCTCAGAGGGATAATCTTCTGCGACCGGCAACACATAGCAAAAACGCTTGCACTTATAGCCGTAGCACCTAGTTGACTGCACTGTGGCTTTGGCGAGGACTTCCCTGCAGTCCGCTGGCAACTCATAACCTCCAAACTCTAAGACTGGAGGAGCGATGCCCTCAGGCTCAGCGATCCTGGGTCATGATGAAGGATTGCACCTCCCTCCCAGGTAAGCAGATCCAGAAGTACTGGCAACTTGACTGGAGGCGGCGCTGACAGGCTGAGTAGGTCCGGATACCAAATCTGCCTCTGCCAGGCCGGGGCAATGAGTATCATCTTGCATCGACACTGTCTTAGTGTGTTGATGACATGTAGCAGGAGAGGAAATGGGGGGGGGGGGAAGGGTACAGAAACAGACCTTCCCACAGGAAGGAGAATGCGTCCCCTACGCTCCTCGGTTGGTGGAATCTGCTGGCAAATTTCTGGCATTTGGAGTTCGCCGCTGTGACAAAAAGATTGATCTGGGGACTGACCCATTTGACGAACAGGCGGTCCACCTGATCCTGACAAGTTCCCACTCGTGGCAGGAGCGCAGTTCCCTGCTGAGGGAATCTGCGATGGTGTTCTTGACGCCTGCCAGGTCGAGAGGGGGGACAACATTCCATGGCCCTGTGCCACAAGTCCTGAGCTTCCTTGGAGAGCGATGAGGATAGAGTGCCCCCTTGCTTCCTGATGTAGAACATGGTGGTGGCATTGTCCGTGAAGATCCTCACCATCTTACCCTTCAGAGATAGTAGGAAAGACTTGAGGGCCCAGAACAATGCCTGTAGCTTCAGGATGTTCATGTGCAGGTCCTTCTCCTCTGGAAGCCTCAGACCTCTGTCGTGTAGACGTTCGGTGTGAGCCCCCCCCAATCTTCCAGCGAGGCGTCTGTGGTGACCGTCTCCTGGTATGGAGAGGTTTGAGATCCCATCTCCTAGGTGATGTGGGAGTGCACCCCCACCACTCACCGGAACTCCTTGTTGAGAGGAATCTTGTCTGCAAAACTCCTGCACACTTGTATCCAACGTGCATCCAAGAATTCCTGTAGGGGTTGCATCCACAACCTGCAGAGACGGATGAGGTAGATGCAGGACATCATCCCCAGCAACGACTTGATGGCCCACATCGTGGCTGTTTTTGCCGACAACAGTCGCTGCACCTTCCCTTGAATGGCCGTTAGCTTCTCTTCCGAGGGGGGATGGTAGGCAAGCCACCATGTTGTGTCTGGCGCTGAGGAATTAAGCAGGACTTTGGATAGTTTACGGAGAATCCCAGCCTTGTCAGTAGTCAGATGGCCTCCTTCGTGTGCTTGTCGGCCAGTTCCCGAGAGCGGGCGCCTATCAGCCAATCATCCAGGTATTGGTATACGTGTATGCCCTGCAGACACAGGTGGGCTGCCACCGGGACCAGGCATTTTGTAAGCACTTTTGGAGCCGATTTCAAGCAGAATGGTAGGGCTTTGAACTGGTAGTGTTGACCTTTCACCACGAACCGTAGGAACTTTCGATGTTTCCTGTGGATGGGGATATGAAACTACGCGTCCTCTAGGTCCAACAACATCAAGAAATCCCCTTTCTCTTGAATATTTGGGACTTCAGAAACTTGTTCTGTCAGCGCAGATCCAGGATGGGTGTCCAACCCACTGTCTTCTTTCTTACCATTAAGTATCTGGATAAGACTCGAGCCCCGGAGCCGTTGGGGGAACGAGCTCTATCACCCATTTCTGTAACATTGCTCGCACTTCTTCCAGGAGCTGAGGGATGTGAAGCTCCTGACGGAGAACCAGTGGAATACGTGGGCAACTGCGTTGGAACTCCAAGGTGTGTCCCTGGGTGAGAGCGTCCAGCACACATCCGTCAGTGGTGATATTCTTCCACTCGCTGATGAACCTCGTCAGCCGGCCTCCCACCGGGGTGCATGAGCGGGGGCCCGACGTCTTGGCTGGTTCAGGCTTGCTTGATCGCCAGCTCCCTGCCCGCCGGGCGATGGCGACGCTGACCTCTGCTACCATAGGCCTGGGAGAGACCCCTGTAGGTTTCCTCCGTGGAGGATCAGGGAAATTGCCTGTATGATGTGGAGAATCCCTTAGATGATCGGCTCGATTGTCCCCTGGAACAGCAAAAACAAGACAAGCAATGCTGCTGAAGAGTGCCATGTGAATGTGCCACCTCCATACCTGTCTTTATGGCTTGAAGGGATTCATCGACCGCCTTCCGGATTAGATTTTCTCTATCAAAGGGCATGTCCAGCACCTTTACATGAACATCCTTACGAATGTTTGTGGCCTTCAAGCATCCCTGCCAATGAAGGCAGACTTCGTTTCCCATCTGCCGGAAACCCGTGTCGGCAATGTCCACTGCCACCATAATGGCATTGTCCGACGGCACCTCCCATTCCTGAAAGAGAGCGAGGGAGGAATTCCAGGATCAGGCGCAACTTGTACCAAAGCTCCCAGTCGTATAGTGCCAAGGTTTTTTCCCCATGGCGTCCATCTTCTTCCCCTCATTGCCTGGGGGGACTGATGATAATGAAGCCAGGTTAGCCAAACGTTTCCTTGCGGCAGCTGACACTGTCCGGTGACAGTTGTGACTTCAAGCACTTGGGCGCGTAGTCCGGCACCCTATATTTCATCTCCAACCTGTCTCGTTTGGTTGGAGCCGTGCATGGGTTCTTCATGAGGGGTAGGCCTTCCTCCCAAATGTCGTCCAAAATGGGTACCACCATGAAAGTCTTCCTCTTGGGACTCTTGTCGCTGATACAAGAAGCCCTCTTTCTTGGTTTCCTCGGACACTAGGTGCAACAGCTCGGAGGCCCTGGATATCCTCGAGTGGAATGATCCCACCTTGTCTGGTGGATAGATCTTCATCCTCGGTTTCCGTGGCCGTCTCTGTACCAGTGTCTGTGTGCGTATCCGGTTCCACTGGTGGAGTAGGGGCCAGACATGGTGGAGGAGGATGATGTGGAGGAGTTGGATGATGCTTCCTCTTCTTACGCACAGGCTGATCAGGGGCCTGCGGCACCACAGATGTTGGTGCTGGGGGCAACATCTGCTGGATCTCTGTCACTAAGGTGAAGAGAGTCATCATGATGTCAATGGATATGTCCTTCGGCTGCGGAGGGAACGATGGAGCGATAGGCCTTGCGCAGCTGTCGTCATCCTCGTGGACCATTTGGATGGACTCTTGGTCATCGTCGTCGTCCATGTAGATGTCCATTAGTTGAACGCAAACCTTGGAGGGCTGTTTTTGGGCCTCACCCACCAACCCATTTATCCTCCCTCAGGGTTTTAAACTGGGATCTGGACTGGTGTCGTGCCTCCCACATCCCCGCCTTACTGCCCCCAGGGATGCTGGCAGCCTTTGCTGTTGCCTCAGCGGCTGTGTCGCGCCTTGGAGGCAGGGATACCCTTTGCGCCGTAGGGGCCACCAACGTCAGATCACAACTACCGCCGCTGTGGTCGTCACAGCAGGTGTCGGCAAAGTGGTCAACAAGGACTTTGACTGTGCCGGTTGAGCCTGCTTGGGCTGCGTGACCTTCTTCTCTTCCTCTGGTCTAGGCTTTTCTGATTTCGCCCGTAACTTGGCCAGGGTGGACAACTTCCTCTTTGAGGAGGAGCTTGATGGCAGGCTGGCTATGGAGGTGGATGGCAATGGTGATCGCAGCCTATCCAACCTGGAACCCCCGTCAGCAGCGAACCCGATGCAATCAGGCTTGCGGTTCTTGGCCTTATCTAGGGCCCCCACGGATGGGGCGACGTCAAAGGACTTGGATCTCTTCCCAGAGGGAGACCGCTCTTCGGCCAGCCGGTCCTGGGCAAGGCATGACCCAGCTCGGAGCACAGGGCAGATGCCTTGCTCAAATTGACCCATGCTGCCAGCCTGCTATGCCTGTCTTACTTTGTCCTCTTCAAGAAGCCCAGGCATATCTCGCACCCATCCTCACTGTGGTCCGGGTGCAGGCAGTAAAAAACATTGTAGAAGATGTTCCGTAGACCGCATTTGGTGCAGGGACTGAAGAGGGTCCTTCCCTTCTTTTTCTCCTCCATCATGGTCAGAGGGCACGAGGTAGGCCCAAGATGCCCTTCCAGAAACTATGACGAATCTTGGCCATTGAGGGGTGCAAAACTTCACGACAACGGGTCCCCGTTGCCGGCCAATGAAGAAACAGCACATGGTTTCTGGTGGAAACACAAATCGAACTTTTCTGTGAAAAAACAGGGAAATAAACGTACAAATAGCTCAGAGAGCAATTCGAAGACTTCCAACACTGAAGCATGCAGTAACAATCTGAAGATGGCTGTCAGAGGCGGGGCTTAAGGAGAGGACTGTCACTGAATGGGGGCAATATGACCTAGAGGACAATTATTGGTTTAGAAGAGAAATACAGTTTTAAAGTGAAAGTGAAACATTTTTTCTTTTACCAAGGATTTCCAGCCTGATGACGGGGAAAATCTATGAGCATGTGAATCCATGCCAGACCCCATGCTGGAGAACAAAAGGAAACAGGATTGGACTGAGAATCTGTTTTTGTATCCTAAATAAAAAATGGTTGTGAAGCACAATGCATGCTTAGAGAATAAGCCAAGACCCAGAGAAAGCCCTGAGGAGGAGTCCAGGGAATAAATAAAAGCCCCTTGAAAGAACGGAAATAATTGTTACGAGAGATAACAAGAGACTATTTGAAGATCGCATATTGAGAAGAACTATGCTGAGAAGCAATCCAGGAGATGGGAGCCATTCTCCTGGGCTTTTCGTTCAGTATAAATAGTGGTAGGGTCAGCCTTGGTTAGTTTCAGACAGAGGACAGACTTTTGAATGTGGACTTTATTCCCCGATGACGAGCACCCTAGTGTGTTAGGTGGGGAAACCCTTAGGATAGGGAAAATTAGGCATTCTCTTAATTATTTTCCAATAAATCTTCTGAAAATGGTACATATTGGTCTGTCTCCTCCTTCTGACCTACCACACTATGCGTAGTGACCACATGTACAAGGACAAATGTAATACATCCTCTAGAGGAGCCGACTTCTGCTATTTTGCCTGATGCATATTGGTCTGTCTCCTCCTTCTGACCTACCACACTATGCGTAGTGACCACAGGTACAAGGACAAATGTAATACATCCTCTAGAGGAGCCAGCTTCTGCTATTTTGCTTGATGCATTGTCTTGTCTCTTCTAGAGGGCATGTTTGCTATTGCCATTTGATACAACTCCATCACAAGATTTGTTTAATGCCTCCTACTCACATAGTATCATTTTGCTTTACTAAATACCCTACGCTTTGTGTTATTGCTTATGGTATAATGTTACTGATACATATGCTCGCTTGTGTATGTGCCTAGGCATCATAAAGGTAGGATACTGGCTCTGATAGCTTGATTGCTATTTCATCTTATTCAATATCTTTAATGCACATGAAATAAACTATGTGACCCTTGAATCCCAAATATCTATCCGTCATCTCTTCCTAATCCTATTAACGGTTTTCCCAATACCCTGGTCCTCTCCACAACCTTTTCCTAACCCTCCTCCCCTGAATCACTGCCTAGTGGTGACATGTTGTACATAATTCAGGCACCCTTGCCAACCAAGGTGGGAGTATTGTGTCATTTCAATTTCTGTGATTATG
The DNA here is from genome assembly GCF_040938575.1 of Ambystoma mexicanum. Lineage (NCBI taxonomy): Eukaryota > Metazoa > Chordata > Amphibia > Caudata > Ambystomatidae > Ambystoma > Ambystoma mexicanum. Next base: position 962,853,967 of record NC_090928.1, on the reverse strand, counting down.
CACAGAGTGTTCAGTTTCAAACTCTCTGTCCTCTGGTGTGGGTACACTTGTCTGATCTGGGGATGATGGCTAAAATGTGCAAGGTCGGGGGAGCAAAGGCACGGAGATGAAGACTGAGTAATTTGTGGATGTTGAAGATGTCAGCAATGCATGTAGAACTAATGAATGTGCACTGTTGAGCATGCTTAGTGGTTGACCTGTGAATGGTGATGTGTGAAATCTGTAGCAGGTTGTTGATGCTATTAGGGCATTTATGGTGTGTGTGGATTGGGCGGGCCTCAAATTTGCATATGCCACTGGTGAGAGATAATTCACTATTTCCGAGTAAGATATGCTGTGTTTTGTGTTTATGTAGTACTCACATTCATGTCATGGGTTAAGTGACGTTTATGCCTATGTGAGGGTGTAGAAGGAGACTGACAAGGAAGGGTCATCTTGTCAGCTGCAAGCTTTTATCAAAATAAAGAAACCTCTCTTGCCCTGCCTCAACCTAGGAAAACTTTGGTGAGTTGTCAGGATGTCCACCAAAATTAAATGATCTCTGTCCTCTGTCAGAAACCAACTAATCTAACCCTAAAACTAGAAGTTTAACTAAAGTGAATTTTGTGTTTCCGTCACCAGGAGAACAACTCCCTTCTCCTGGTTTCTTGCTTTGCTCTTATAGTAGAAGTTATTCCTTAAATGTTTCATCCCAAAGGACCAGGGGAATGACTCCCTTCTCCTGGGTCTTTCATAAAAGTTCTCCACAGTGGTTTTTAAGCAATCTTGCACAAAATTTGGATTAGTCTCTTTAACTCCTTCCAGAAAGTATAACAACTCGTAGCCTTATTTGGCTTCCATATACCACTCTGACTTGGGCAGCAGTATTGAGTAGACCACGGCAATGAGGGAGACGACTCCCGACACAGTCTGCTTGCTCAGTGCTATTGGGTTGCCCAGTGCGGTGAGGAAGATGAGTCCAGATATACTCTGCTCGGCCAGGGGTGTTTGGCTGATATAAGGAAGGCATGGTATCAACAGTAGCCACGGACACAATGGATGCTACATTTGAAAACCTTTGTTTTGTAGTTTACTGGGGTTGGTGAAATCCTTACTGGCCGGAACTCTAAAATGGGAGTAGTCTCGACCATTAAATGAACAACAAATCCAAGTCAGTCTAGTCAAATACAAAGGCCTAGAGTAAGAAAACCTAACTTTGCCCTCCTTCTCAAATAACAAACGTCTAAAGGGAATACAAAAATGGAAAAACTGGGTCTTAAAATAAATGTCAGAATGGCTTATGTAACAACTCCCTTCCCCATGTTCAGAAGCAAGGAGTCTCGAGAGTTTCTTCAAAAGGATAGGTGGATGGCACAATTCTATCAGTCTTGACACTCAAGCTTGTTGGCACAATTCAATATTTCAGGCTAGGGCTTCAAGCCTTTTGTCATTCTAATCAATCTGTTAGGCGGCATCCGGCCTACCAAAAGTACACAGTTCTGTTCATGGCTTTCACTTAGACACTATTTAACACAGGCTTCCCTCCGCCGGGCTCGAGCCTGTCTTTCTCTTTGTGGGGGTCCCCTTCCCCACATTCTGTCATTCACACTTATCTTTCGCTGTCGAAGACTTCCGAAACTGCAAGGATTTTAAGTAGACCTATGCATGAGCACATCGACCTCTTATTCAACAATTTAACAATCAACAATCTTTACAACACCAACGCTCCTTAGTACTTGTAGTTTTTGTTTTTGTCCTCTTGGCATTCTTTCAAAGTTCACATGCAACATCAATAATCAATACTTCTTGGTCTCTTGTATTTTCACTTTTGCCCTCTGGGCATCTTTCAAAGTTCATATATAACACCAATAGTTTTTGGTACTTGTACTTTCACTTTTGCCTTCTTGACTTCTTTCAAAGTTCATTTCCTCTTTACTTTTGCCCTCGTGGCAGTTTTCAAAGTTCATATAGATTGCTTTTCATTCAGTCACCTCTTGTTCGGGATTGGGGTTACTTTCTTGCCTTGATTTCCCACTTTCCATAACTCAGAACATTTCACAAAGACTTTTGAATGTGCGATTGCATTGCGGAGGCCCACTCTGTTACTTTGTATATTTTTCTCAGTCATTCAATCATTGTTCCATTCATTACGCGTTTTATCAGCACAAGCGCAACCTTCAACTCTTGTTACATGCCCCGTTTGGTCTTAACACAAACCATGCTTTTGTTTGCCTTCGATAACTCACAGGTCGTGTTAATGATGATTCTATCTTCAATGCTTTCCTCGCAGCCCCCAAAGCCATTACCAATGCCTCCTGTTCTCCTCCCCAGCTCTGTCGTTCACCCGGGAGGGTAGCAGCCCAACTGGAAGCACTTTGAAGGTTTCCCTTTTCTGCTCGCTCGTCTTTGGTTGTGCAACGCTTACGGCTTCCTGAAAGGATGGAATTCTTGCCTGGATTTCTCTCGTTCTCCGCCGCAGCCAATCAGCCCCTTGGTCTTCCAACTTCCATAGCCTGGTTCGCATCAGCCCTGAAAGAGCTGTTCCTTCTCGCCCCAAACCTGGCTCAGATTGTGCCTGCGCGTGCCACCTTTTATCCTGACAGGAGTGTTAACAACAAGTGGCAGGTGTAGGTGATTTGGATTACGTGCCTGACTCTGCCTGATCTCATTAGAGCCATTGCAAGTCAGTAGAGGTAATCCTCCTAGCCTCATTCCTCATCTTCCTCAGACCAGTAGTGTTGTTAAGGTGAAGTGGGGAGGAATTATGGGAGTTGCAGTTTCCCACAAAATAAGCAGGGATAGGGGTTAGGGAAAAGGGGGCGACACCATGTCTCACCATCAGGTGTCTCATCCACAGTCCTCGAGGACTCACAACCCAGGTGATCCTCCCTCGCTTGTCCACCCCGAGGGTCGGGATCCAAAAGTGATGGCCTTTACCGGGCCGCCTGAATATGGGATCCCGGGGACTAGGCCATGAAAAATCCTCAGGTTTTTCACACCGGCCACTGCGATGAGACAGATGAACTCTCAATATACTCTGCCCGGGGAAGGTTGTTTGGCTGACAACTGCGACAAGGGAGAGAACTCCTGGTGCACATTGGCTTCTTGGTTTGGGTTCCCGGACCACTTCTGGTCTTCTGACCATTCCTGTTACCTTGTTCTCTGCTGGGACACGACTGTTTCTTCCTGGGGTCACAGGCTCCTTCCTCTGCGAATTCCAACATCTTCAGCTCCAGCTGGTGGTCTCGGCACAGTTTCCAGACCTCACAGCGAGTCAGCTCCCAAGACGTTGTAGCAAGGGCCCGATCTTTGCGGCCTCCGCCTCGGGGAACAGTTTCGCCACGTCTCTGGTCCTCCCAGTCTGAATCTCACAGGCAAGACTTGCGTGCTGCTGGCTTCCACGATGAGAGCGCTCTAGTCTGTTCTTGCTTTCTACTTTACATTGTTGACTCCGCCATACCAGTGAGCCACCTCGTTGCAGAACTTGGCTGGTTTTGCATATGGCATTCATGTTCTTCTTAGTCCCAGTATGATCAACATTTGCCATAGTCATGACTTTACAGTAACACATGGTTCCACTAGCAATGGTGGGAGAAAAGGGTGATCATGAGAGTAGTGGTTTCTGTGAAAGGGTTGTAGGGAGACTTTTCCCCAGGTGGACGTCCTTATCCTCAGGAGGGGAGTACCATAAGGTCCTCCTGCATACTACCATCCTTAGGAGGACTACTGGTTAGCAGGCTTACCTCCCTAGCCTCATAGGAAAGGGCTCCTCTCTGGGGCGAAGTGACGAGACCTGATCAATCGTCACACTAGCTAGTAGCTCCAAACTTGAACAATGTTTACCCATGGTGCAGCGTTATGTAGAATCAGGCATGTTACAGGGGCTTGCATGAAGTCTGGAACAACATCCAACCTTGGGCACTTATCAGGTCAAAAACAGAACCAAACAGCCTTTTTTCCACCCTGAAAGGAAAAAACTAGAGACAAGAGTATTGAGACATTCCAGCATAATTTGTCCACTGACACAAGCTTATAGGAGGGATAAATATCCTTTTAATGACACAAGGAAGTGGAAAAGATGCTTATGACTCTGTAAGGATGGTATCCTTTCAGTGCTGGTAAGTTGTGTCCTGGTGGTGTGAGATATGGTCACTGTTTCAGGAGGTGGGTACAATGGTAGATGGAACCCCCTCTCCCAATTAAATATTAAATTAAAAAAGCTACTGAGACTAGAACATATGCTTTAGAAAAACAGGGTAATGCGAAGTTGGCCGCGACCCCATTGATTTGTCAACCCCCTGCTAGAATGCATGAAGAACCAGTATTCTAATACATAGAAATCCCTGCATGAATACAATTTTACAGCTATGAGAAAAACACTGTCAAGAGAGGAATCTGAGATAGACAACACCGATTGCAAATAAAATTACAATTCTGCCATCCACATGCATGCCTCTGGAAGAGTTGTCCACAGAAGATTAGCTCATCATCCATCGGAAAATCAACAGACACCATCCAATGTAAAATAAATCCCACAACTTTTTAGAAATATATAATATTTATATTTAGAACATCACATGAATATAAAAAAATAAATGCTCATACACTTGGAACAGCAGTAAGCAACTCAGGAACACCTTTACCAATTACACGTTATCTAGCTGTGTACTAGCTATCCAGCAGGCTTTCTTTCAGCAGGCCTCTTCTGGTCAGGATGTAAATATGCAACACAAACACATACGCATTGTCTTTTACAGATGTGCAGAATAACGAATGATTGAACAGAAAAACTGTATAATAGTATCAAAATGTGTAAAATATAAGGGGAGATCATAAGTGTGAAACGATTTGCTTTGTGGACTGAAGAGGCAGCATGTGACATATATATGCACTTGTTGGTGCTGCTGTGATACCAGGGTTACCAGTGTAGAATGTGTGTGACTTCATGAAGGATGTGCTGGGAGGAAAGGTTCAGAATCATGTCTAATCTACTAAGGCCATTGATGCATTCAATAACAAGAAAGAAGGAAGAAAAAACACTTTGCAGCAAAAACACGAGTACTTTAAAACTCCATGAATATTGCTTTTGGATCAGAATTAAGCACTTGAGTCAGGCTTTCCTAAACTTAAAGCAAATAAATGTTCATACGGTTTTGGGAACATGAGCGCGCATCCCCTGCCACAATTCAATGAGTAAATGTGAAAAGTCTTATTATCAAAGTTAATTAAGTTGTTGGACATCCCAGATATCCAACGTTGAACTATATTAATGTTATTCAGGATAGCGTTTCAAGTCATTTGAGATTGCTGGATTTTAAAGTTGTGCCAAAATATTAAACCGCAGAAGGCTCTAGACCCTTGTTCTAGACCGACTCCAGGTATTTGATGCAGGAGTTCCATCTTGGAATTTGCCAAGCATGTAGCTCCAACAACATGGTGGTACAACACAACCTCTGACTCCTCTTGCTTCTCGTCTGCTTCAGGGTTCTCCATCTTCTGCATCATGGGAAAAAAACTTGTCAATGTTTGATAATGTGTGCACACACACGAGCGCAGACACATGAGCACACGCACACTTAAGAGACTGCGAAACAGCGAAGAAGCTTATTTACATTTTTTCAATAGCACAGTTTTTAGTACCGCAAGGTCAAGGTGAAATGTTAGCATTAGAACGTGTGGGGATCTTGCCATTCTGCTGAAGTTAGCAAAGGAATACCTGAGCTACATTCATCTTTTTCAATATTTTAACACTAAATGTTTACTATTTTTATGGGGTCTCTGATGAGTAAAAGGAAGGTCCCGAACACACCGTCTGGGTGTCAAACTGAGCTCATGAATACCCTAAGATATCGCCATTTTGGATGCGGCTGCTGCATTTTCATCGTTACAGGGAAATGAGTCTATGATTTTAACGAGAGAGACCAATAAAAATCAATAATCCTACTTTTCAAGACATTCCATCCAGGCTTCTTCAAATATTTTTAGATACAACATAGTTGTGCCAGAGTTCCACTTATCAGGGATCAGAGACTGTTGTAGGCCAGTGAGGCAGAGAAGACAGAAAACATGTTGGCATATAGTAATTGCCTGAGCAAGATGCAGTTGGAAAGTTCCTCACCGCAAACCTTTCATGCACGCCTTTTTGTCTTATTAGAACATGGCAAAGGCCACAAATTAACGTCCCATTGAAACAGCTTGGCTGTCACAACAGCAGGATATTCTTTTGCAATTTGAATAAGGGTGTCCTCTTTGCAAAAAGCATCACTAAACTACTTAGTCTTGATGTATCATACAAATGCTATATAATGCTATATAAAGCATATAAGGAATACACAATGCTACTTTTCTCAGTTCAGTGCAAACTTTGCACATTTGTAATTGGTTATAAACACAACTCTTCAAACAACATCTAACAAGTGGGAATATGAATGGCCACTTCCTATCAATCCTCTGCCCCCCTGAACCCGGCCCCCAGCTCATTCATTTTTTATTACTGAGATCTATACCACATTGGCTGTGGCGTATCTGAAACGGAGAAAGAGTGGGTTAAAAAAGGGATTATTCTCGTTTAAGATTGTTTTAAGTAGTAGGCTAAATGGCCTCCCTTTCACAATGGAAGCTTTGTAACAAAAACAACAACGTTCTGTGATAAGCAAAAGCAGGCATTTAATATGTATCAGACCACTCCATGGATATTACTTTACAAAATACCCAAACCTCTATGGCTAAATTATTGCTCCTGCGGAATGAACTATTCTCCTGGAATGGCTCTTATCATAAAAGCAAACAACCCGACGGACTATTTCACATCTCTCTTATCAGAATTAAACTTACAGTAAAAGTGGCGTAGGCCACTATAAAGAATGAAACATTTTGAGAAATAACTATTATGCTCTGTTTGCTATGACATCCTTTAACCCATATAGAACATTGATACCAGTTTACATAATGCCTATTTATCAGATCAAGGACAGGTTACATAATGCATAGTTGGCACATCAAAGCTGCATTTCAATATACCTATTAGCACAGTATTGCTACTTTATATTACAACCACTTAGCACATAATAACTGATGGCTCGAAATAAGGATCTGCAGACCAAGAGCAAAAAGCAGCCACTGTGTATCAGGCACCACCAAGTAAGCAGGAGTTATCAATGTTAACAAAGGGCTAATACATAGCAAGGTGCAAATCTAAATGATTCCTGATATACACGATATAAACCAGTTTTCATTATAAACGACTTTACCCTTCTCATACATGTGTACTAATGCACCTATATACACATTCCCAGAAACACAAGTGTGACAAGGTCAGTAAACTGACCCTGCCAAGGTGAGAGGCCCACCAGGGTAGAAATCAGAGCCATTCCTACCGCAGAGGATGAAGGTGGCTGTTGTGGAGGCCCCCAGTCCCTGTCCTTTCGCATTGTACCGGTTTTATGGCTTATAGTACCACTTCTGATCTTCCCATGCCTCTATATCAAGATGATGGCCAGTCTCTTTCTTGGACTTACTGAAAACCACAAATGCCAGCATCCCTGGCAGATCACCTGCAACAAGGCAGCCCACCAGTGTCTATAGAGAGATTCCTCCTGCCGGCGTTGCTACACCGACACCGGATAGAGTAAGCCGCTAGGTTAAACGGCATCAACCAAATTAACAAGCAGCAGCAGGAATTGCTATGCAACACCAGAGGATACAGACTTGCTTACCTGCAAAATAGCCAAGCTGTGGCTCCATGCACAATGCTGCTGCCAGGACACGAGCTTGGACACTGTCCAGCATGGGCCACCATGGACGATATATGGTGGATCCGCAAGGAGAAAAGTTGCGGGCTTAGCCACCTTTTTATTTATTCGGCAGTCTGTGAACCCTGCCGGGCCAGGCGGTAAAGGATAAAGACTGATTGGGCTAGAGAGCAGGAAGTCAGGGGGCGGATGATAAAGCCAGGGACAGTAAACAGGAAGGTGTGAGTTGTTTGGATGACCAAGAGACCAGAAAGAGGAAGGACGGGGGGAGGATTATGCAGGTGAATTCTAAAGAAGGTGAGTTATTGGTTTGTAAGAGAAAGTGGTACTCTGTGGTGAATGTGTTTGCGAGTAGTGAGCGTGGTAGTGGGAAAGTAGGGAGTGCATGAGAGAGTCAAAAAAGAGTGAGTATTAGCAGAGGGCGGAGTGGAGTGGCGAGAGAAGGAGTGGAGTGGGGAAGGGTGTGACTAATCTGAAGATATCGTCCCTTCTCATTTAGGGGGGAGACCTTTCCCAGTGGGCCAGGGCGGTGCGTCAACAATACAAAAATCCCCCTGCGGCAGTGCAAAGCGGGAGGATCACCTGTGAAGGGAAGCCCCTTACAGGACTGGAGACAATAGTCTTCAGGAGACGCAGTATCAGTCCACTGTAAGTCCTTTTAGCCCTTTTCAGGAGTTAGATTCCCCTCCTACTTGTTCCGATGCAATTGATACGTGTTATTGTAAAGCCAAGCCAACCACCTAATTCATGCAGAGAAAAGGGCAAACCAGCATTGACTTATTACTTTTAGAATAATGTTCAGACAAAAAAAAAAAAAGAGAAGAGCATGGCGAGTGTGAAGAGGACTTCGGCAAACCGAAGAAGCAGTCTAGTTCAACAATTAATTGGATTGGTCCAGGAGGGCTCCCTTTTCCAACACGGGAATTCAAATCTACTACAGCTGAGAGGCGGAAGAGAAACCCCCCCGGGTAGCTGTGACCGGAGACTGGAAGCTGGCAGCTAAAGAGTCGAGCCGCAGAGACGCCAACCCGGCAACCTGCAGGATGCCGTGCACGGAAGAGGACAGAACCAATATGGCAATTCGGGGAAGAAGGACTACCGGGGACCCCAGCAGTAGTCGCAAGCTAATGTGATCCAGAATAAGAGGGACTGGGACCCTGTGAGACAAAGCGAAACAGCTTATGAAGGGGCTGTTGCCTAGCAGGAGAGTAAACTAAGCAGTTCAACAGTGAGAAAATGGAGTCTGGTTTCTTTAAGCCTTCTAATTAGTGTACAGTGTTTAACCGTGTCGAAAGCTGTTGAGATTTAGAGGATTAAGAGTGCTGAGGTGAAATTGAGGTCCGCTGCGATTCTGAAGTTGTCCCAAGAGGAAACTAGTGCTGATTCAGTGTCTCTCAGAGATCTTAAACCAACTTGTGAGCAATCTAGTCTACAAGTTCGAAGATTTAACTGTATGCATAGCTCTCTAGAATTTGGCTGGTTATGGTATGTTTGAGAAAGGCTGAACGTTGGAAGGGCCTTCTGGGTCTCCAGCCATGTTTTTAAGAAGTGGTTTGGCATAGGCGGTCTTGAACACTTTTGGTACAATGTTTCAAGTGAGCACTTCATTAATTTGTGAAAGTAGAAAGCTAGCGTTACCTTGTTAAGGAACTGTTTGTAGATGTTCGGGTCAATCAGGAAACCAGTGAAAAATCTAATTCTACCAACTAACCGAAGATTGAGAAACGACATACTTTAAAATCAGAAGATTTTACAGAGAAAGCCAGAGGCTCTGCATTTTCCACTATGGTGGTCAAATACAGGAACCTGCAAGCAAAGGAAATCTGCACACTAAAAGGACCACCTAAATTTCAGGAAAAGTCTCAGATCCTGTCTCTTCTAAGTTTAACAGAACAGACATTTACCCTACACTCATCAAGCAGCAAAAATGACACTACTCAATAGAATAGTTTGACTTTCAAGCGCAGTCACAACATAAGGGAACAGAATACTTACTCCCGAACGTCTGCCTAGAACACATCGCATGGTACTCAGAAAACTAAAACGGCTGAAAGACATCACATCAAGGTACCGCAAAAACCACAAGAAAACCCATGACTATCTCCCGGAATATCTAAACCTCAACACGGGATACATTTACACATCAACCATTAAACCTAAGCACTTGTCACCATAATGCAATCGACAGCAAGACAAATCATTTTAAAAGACCTACGTAAACCTAAAGAACACCCCCACATTTTGACTAACCCTCAAGTTCTCTTCATCATATCCACCACACACACACATATATACAAACAAGCCACTTGCGCACACAGCTTTCAACAACAAAAAAGAAGACCCATCAAACTTACACCTCTAACTGATATTCTCAACACCCGGCCACCGCACGCCCACACTACAGGCACCTGCTTACCCCTCTGGACACAAAGCCTTTGATGCCTCCTAGCCTTCACACCTAGAAAGCGTACAAGCATGCAAAGCTCAGGGCACTTCCCAACTGCAACCTCAACACAAAAGCACTAAAATCATGGCTTTTCCTCTCCTCCCAAATAACCAACCCGACTCACTTTCATTCAGACCTGCCAGAGCGCCTGGAGACCATGCAAAAGGCATTGGTGTGTGGTACAAATTCTAATATAACATACCATGCGAAAACCTAAAGTACTGTCAAACATGATGGAGAGCGCTCACGCTGCCGGACTTCACAAAATGTGAAATCAAATTAAAGACAGATATGTAAGGGGGGTCTTGGCTTGGAAGCCATGGAGTAGGCTGCTCTCAACCTGTGCTCCTGTATCCGTTACCGATCTGTATGAGGCGCATGCCTTTAAACCTCGAGAAACTGCATGAAAAGTGGCCTGTTGTGGTACGAAACCAAGCGGACCCCACCGGGAGGAACTGCAGATTGATTACATAAACATTGCCTAAGATACGGATTACCGAAGTCCTGACCAAAAACCGCAATCGATTTCAAAATGGCTGCCGTCTACAACAAAGGATTCTTTGAGTGCTAAAGCGACGCTGCGGAGACGAAAAGACACGGCCAGCACACTGACGCCTTTGTTTGAAGGGCCGGCGCACATAACAGCTGAGTGGAATGCTCGGTGCGCCCGCCGATCACTAGTGGAGAGTGAGCGGTACACGCGGGACAATATTTGGGGAGGTGGCCTCTCCCGAAAGGCTGTAAGCCTGGAAGTGTACCGCTGTGGGCGAGTTAAGGACACAAGCATGATGGTCCCGTGAAGTGCATAAGGCACGTTGCACACACCCGTGCGAGCCGAGGTGCTGAGGAAGGCGGGCTGCAGTGAAGGGACACCGGGGGTGGGCAGTGCCACTCGCAATTCCACCTGCATAAGACGGCGGCCCCCCCAAGACGCGCTGACACACTGAAGTGAAGTGGCCCCGGAATGTATGATAAACAGCCCATACGCCGCGGTATACAAAATAGATACACTGTAAAGCCGTCTGCTCTGTCAACAACGCGCTTGCACAGAATGAATGTCGGGCGTGGATAAGGACAAGTTGACTCCTCAGAAACGAATCTAGAGGAGAACGGCTCTCTGACACCACGAGCCTGCAAGCAGAGCACCGCTAGCAGCCTAATAAAATACGTTATCTCCTCTGTTCATAATGCGTTCGCCCATAACGAAAGGCGCGCATAGATAAAGGCAGGCCAATTCCTTCGAATTGAATGCAAGGGAGAACGCTCTCTGATACCACGAGCCTGCATGCAGAGGGAGCTAACACTGTAAGCATCTGCATAAGGGACCCAAGAAAGGGGAACCCAGCTAAAAGAGGCCCAGTGTCACAATAAGGTGGGAGTACCACGCTGGTGCAAAAGGAGAAGATGCCAGCAGAAAATCTCCATCTGAGTGCATGGAGAACGAATGCTATTGCTTGCAAGAGGAACAGATAGGTGCACGACCCACAGGATTGCACAGAGGGTCAGACTACCGGAGGGGTGACCCATATAGAGGATGGAGACCACGCAACAAGTAAGGCCCTGCCCGCTGTGCACTTAGTGGCCTCACCTGCAACGTTGACAGTGGTCCCATTCCACTTGGCCGAACGGCACCCAAGCCATGGCAGGACATATGCACACGTCTCAATAAATGGCAAAGTTACTGCGCAGGAAGAAGGTTGACAGAGCAGGAATTCATTAAAGGGCCAGCGGACACTGTGATAAGGCCCCAGCACACCATCAAATGGAGTGGACACTCCTGAAGAACTGTGGAAAGCTGATGGGCCGGCAGAGCTGAAACGTCGCAACGGCAGCCAATTGAAGAGCAACTCCATAGTGCAGTAGTAAGGCGCTGAGCCAATAGCGAAACCACAAGTCCACGTACCAGCAAGCCCAAAAACAACATCAAACCACGAAGAACTGCGCAAAACGGCGTACAGTGGAAAGACGAAGGACGAGGAGCTGGGGTAATGGCTCACAAAGGAAGCAAAAATAAAGGCAAGCAACCATCTATGGACATCTTTGCCAAACCACAAAAGACTCCTAACACGCCCACACAAGCAATGACTGCTGCAACAGAGGGGGCGACCCAGCCGACAAATGAACACCAGATCTTAGCGGCCATAACGGAACTGAAATCCTCCTGGCATTGGTTGACATGAAAGCGTCTCTGGAAACGAAGATTGACGCAGTAGGGTTGGAAGTTAACCTACTCAGGCAAGATGTGAGAGCGTTGGCAGAGCGAACCAGCGGGTTGGAGAGCGCAGTAAAATTTAACACAGAGACCAGCAATGCTAACGCCAAGGAAGTCCACATACTGAAGCAGCAAGTAGCTAACCTGGAGAATCGGGCCGAGGAGGCAGAAGGGAGAGCGCGACGCAACAACGTTCAGTTGGTAGGCTTGCCAGAAGGTGAAGAAGAATCTGACCCCACAGACTATGTGGAAAATATGCTCATTCAGGAGATCGGAGCCGGCAAGCTCTCACAAGGATTCGCAATGGAACGGGCGCACAGGGCCTTGATGAGAAGACCACAACCGGGAGCCCCACCCAGAGCAATAATAGCCAAAATATTGAATTACAGAGAAAGGGAAAAGATCCTGGAGTTTTTCCGGAAAGGGGGTACAATAAAACGCGCATCGGCAGAGGTCACTGCATACCCGGACTATACCACGATGGTACAAAGACAACGGTATAGCTATGTGGCGGTGAAAAGAAGATTGCGCACATCCGGCCTCAAATAAATGCTGCTGTACCCCGCAAAACTGAAGGTCCTGCACAAAGGCAAAGCATACTTCTTCGAGACTCCGGAGGAGGCGTCCAACTGGCTGGAAGCTGAGGGGATCCCGGATGCTGGAGACGCGCAAGGAAGCGGTGAACAAGATAAGTGACCTGAGCTAGAACCCAAACTGTGAGAAATGAGGGGGGGCAGAAATGGAATGGTCGCATACAGACGATGAGTGCATTGGCACGCAGAGATCCAGATGCCTAACACACTGCAGAATTGGACATGTTGGACTAGAATATAGTATGGGGTAGTAGAGAAATAAACGTAGATGTGCTAAAAGTGAAATCAATATAAGAGACAGGGGGCGGAGGGACCCTAACACCAATAAGCAGACTAGCTAAAGAGCAAACGGGAAGTAGCTATTAGCCAAATATGTGCTATGACCAAGAGAAAACACGGGAGATACAGGAGGAGGACAACCCACCCTCCCAAATAGTTGTATTAGTAGAGACGCCAGTAGGGCGATATCTCCCTGCTGTGCCTGAGTATCGGTGGTAGCCGAGAAACGGGCAAAATGCAGGGGTGCCTGAGATCCAGGGATGGAGCTGGGCAGCAGTTGGGAGGGGGGAGGGAAGGTGGGAGGAAGGGGGCTAAGTTGGGGCAGGGAAGGGAGGGGGGAGGGCAGGGTGGAAGCGAAGTTGGGGAGTTTGAAGTTAGTATGGGATCGAGCCTATATATATTATATATATATATATATATATATATATATATATATAAATAAATAAATAAAATGAGCCTACAGAAAATGGGGGACAAACTTAGATATGGACTGTACTTGCGGAGGGAGGAGCGGGATCTGAACATTTCATGGGGGACCTTAAAGTAATTACTTGGAATGTTAGAGGGCTCAATAGCTATCTGAAGAGAAATAAGGTTATGATGTAGCTGCGTAGACAGAAGATAGACATAGCCTTACTACAGGAGACCCACCTCACACGAGACAAGCTGGAGGTGATCCGGAAGAAGTGGAGGGGGACCGTTGTGGGCGCAACATATTCTGCCTACGCTAGAGGGGTGATCACATGGGTAGCACCGCATGTCCCATTCCAGCTACTGCAATCCACAGTCGAAGCGGACGGGAGGATTGTGATAATAAGAGGGCTGGTGGAAAACAGGGAAATAAGCATTATAAACACATACGCCTGGAATCAGGATACGGCAGCATACTTCAGGACCCTATACAACATACTCAGCATGTGCGTAGGGGGGGCGGTGATCTGGAGAGGAGACCTTAATTGTGCACTAAACCCGAAAATAGACAGATCAGATGGTAAAATAGATAGGCCCACCCCAGCTGCCAGGGCGTTGCAGTCATTGTTAACGGATTTCGGATTCGAGGATGCATGGAGAGTGCGCCATCTGCAGGACAGACAATATTCGCATTACTCGGCCCCACAAAATTTACACACTAGGTTGGACTACATGTTTGCCACACAGGAGCTGATGGCAGAAATAGTACAAACAGAATATAAAGCAAGGGTCTTGTCAGACCACTCTCCACTGGCACTGGTATGGCAATACCGACCTCCGAGAGCAAGGATACCAACGTGGCGCCTCAGGGCAGAGGCGTTGAAAGACACAATCTTTAGGGAGATTTTGAGAGAGGAAATCATAAGCTACTTTGAGATCAATACTGGCAGCGTAGAGACAGCAGGTACGCTCTGGGAAGCCTTTAAAGTGGTAATTAGGGGGATAGCCATAGCTAAGTCCAAGGGACTACAAGGAGGGATATTAGCTGAATTACAAGATACAGAACGAGAACTGGAAACTGCGCAAAGACGGGGAGGTAATACCAAGGAAGATAAAGTAATACTCAGGCTGCAACAGAAATGTGCTGGGCACTGGGAGAGGTTGTGTAACCTCAACTATAAAAAATACATAGAGAGGCAGCATGCAGGAGGGGATAAACCTGGGAGAGCCCTGGCATGGTTGTATAAAAGCGAGACCCCTAGACCCACAATCAGAACAATAACCAAGGAAGATGGGTGCATAGTGGACACCCAAGAAGGTGTTAATCAGGAATTTGTAGACTATTACCGACTCCTGTATGGAGATGAAGAGGGAATCAATTGCAGGGAAATAAGAGAAACACTGGAAGACATTGGGTTGCCGCAAATTAGCGCAGAGGAGCTAGATGCTCCGAATACTCCAGAGGAACTAGAAGAGGTGGTGACGCAACTACCTACCAGCAAGACCCTGGGGGCCGATGGACTCCCTAGCGAATTTTATAAAATGTCTAGAAATTAGGTGCTCCCCCCGCTTTTGGCAATGTTAAATGAGGCATATGAAGTGGGAAGGCTACCAGAGTCACTAAGAGAGGTGATTATCATACCGCTCCCTAAGCCCAAGAAACCTGGCAATGAATGCGGCTCATATAGGCCGCTGTCGATGCTGAATCAGGATAGCAAGATGTTAACAGCGGTCCTGGCAAACAGAATGAAGAGGATCATTAATAAACTAATACACCCCGACCAGACGGGATACGTCCCGAAAAGGAATATATCCAACAACCTCAGACGACTCCACCGAGTTATCGAACATGTGGATGGGGACGCGGGCGATATGGCAATTGTATCGCTAGATGCAACAAAGGCCTTCGACTCAGTCAAATGGCCTTGGCTGATTGCATCCCTGACCAATTATGGAATAGGACCTCAAATGTATCTCAAATGGGTCAAATTATTATACAGCGCGCCGCTAGCCAGGGTTAAAACAGGAGCAGTAATATCAGAGAGGTGGCAACTCAGCAGAGGCACTAGGCAGGGATGCCCGTGGTCCTCTATGCTGTATATCCTAGCACTGAAACCCCATGTGATATACCTGAGGCAGCAGTATGACATTATAGGTATCAACATAAAAGGGGAACCACACCTAATCTCCTTGTGTGCAGACGA
Organism: Ambystoma mexicanum; assembly: GCF_040938575.1. Lineage (NCBI taxonomy): Eukaryota > Metazoa > Chordata > Amphibia > Caudata > Ambystomatidae > Ambystoma > Ambystoma mexicanum. The sequence goes on along the minus strand of NC_090928.1, from coordinate 962,838,092 downwards.
TGTGCTGTTGTACCTACGTTACCCTGAAGAAAATCTCCAATATGTTCTGGAGGTGATGGAGCGATTTGTAGGGCTGTCTGGCATAGCAGTGAACCCTAAAAAATCGTGTAGATTTCCACTGGGCAGATATAAAGGGATCCCGTTAGATCACTTACCTGTTTTACAGATACAATGGGAAGTCAACACGTTTCGATACCTTGGGATAGATATCTATCATACGGTGGAGGCAGAGGACCAACATAACACTGAGAAAGCGATCAAAAGTATTGAAAATAGTATGAAGTTCTGGGTCAAGCTCCCCTTGGCAATGATGGGACGTGGGGCAATGCTGAAAATGGTGGTGCTGTCAAGACTACTGCATTATTTTGGGAAGATCCCATACCTGATACCAAGGCGATTCTTTGCTAGGTTACATGACATATGTAGGAGATTTCTCTGGCATGGGATGAGGAACAGAGTTGCCCTTTGGAAGCTACAAAACTCACATGAGAAAGGGGGTATAAAATTGCCAAATTATGAGATTTACTATATAGCAAGCCAGCTACAATATGTAGCAAAATGACTCTCAGAAGAATCAACCTCAGAGACCAGACTGTTCCGACTGGACTGTGGCCCATTCTTCTTAAAAAAAATGATGTGGTTGCCCAGATCGGATATGGAAGGGCGCCCAAAGATGATGACATTAGGGTGGAAGATATAGCGCAGGGCCTGTCAGCTAATGGAGAACCCATCCCCGTGTTCCCCGCAAGTGCCACTAGTAGCATTAAACGGAAAAGAAGAGCAACTAAGGATGATAATCAGGAAGCACTGGGAGCCGGTAGGGATAGCAACAATGGGAGACATATGGCAAGAGGGGAGGATGAAAGACTTTGAGATGTTGGAGGAAACGGGGTTACATATGGGACAATTTATTAAATACCATAGGGGGGTGCGGCGGATCAAAGAGACATGGTCCGAGGTAGTGTTAGAGGATCCACCGGACGCCACCAGAGACACAATATATGACATAGCAGAAGGAGGACATGAGATATCCAGAATATATGAGCTGATGATGTCTGTAGTGGGGAAGGAAGTGGTACAACTGAGACCAGATTGGGAAGAAGAAGTGGGTGCCCCAATGAGTGATGGGATGTGGGAGCGGGCCCAAAGGTACAACAAGAAAGTGTCAAGGAATGTGAGGCTACAACAGATAACAAGTTACTGGTTCCATGTAATAATGTCGCCACAAAAATCTCGCCATGCAAAAATATCGCCGAAAAATGGCCGTTTTTTGTGGCGACATTATTGCATGGAACATGCGGGGGACAACCCCGCAACCCCCACATTTTTATTTTTACATTTTTTTTGCCCCTGTCCCCATATATATGGTCACCCATATAATATCGCCACAACCTTTTCTCGGCGATATTATTTACGGCGACCATATATATGGGGATAATATTACCTGATAACAAGTTACTTCTTACCTTGTAAAGTTCTTTCGATGGGATGTTCCTCCGACGTATTCCTTATCTTTGATAGATCATCTCCCAGCTTGCTGGCCTCGTTTTTTTTTCAGTAGAGGGTGCTGCGTGTCGACGTCCCTCGAGCCGATGTCCCTCGACGGCCTCCGTATCGACGCCGACGTCACCATGCATATAAATAGACTCACGCAGCGTCTGTTGCTCAGTTCCGTTTTGACGTTAACAGTTGTTTTACATTAATTGGTTATTGACCTTGAAGGAGCGTAAACTGCAACCACAAGGGAAGTATTACTGCTGGGATGGATGGGAGGGGCGATAAGGAATACGTCGGAGGAACATCCCATCGAAAGAACGTTACAAAGTATGAAGTAACTTGTTCTTCGAAGGGATTGTGTCCTGCGACGTATTCCTTATCTTTATGATAGACTCCCATAGCAGTGGTGTGCAATTGGAGGTGGGAGTAAAACGCCATGTTTCCTTTTAGGAATTAACCGAATGTAATACGGCTTTGCCAAACCTAGTCTCTTGACTAGAGGAGGAATCCAGGTTGTAAAATCTTGTGAAGGTATGTGCGGACGACCATGTGGCAGCCGCACATATGTCTCGAACCGGAACCCCTCTTTGGAGGGCCGAGGAGGCTGCGATACCCCTGGTTGAATGAGCCCTAAGATTTTGAGGAGGCTCTTTCCCCGCCAGTTTGTAACATTCCGGGATGGCCAAAATAATCCATCTGGAAATGGTTTGTTTTGTTATCGGTAGTCCCAACTTGTGCCCTGAGTAACCCACGAACAGTTGGTCTGCTTGCCTAATCTTAGCAAGTCTGCTGATGTAAAAGCTTAAAGCCCGCCTTGGGTCCAGCTTATGTAGCCTTTCTTCCTCTTTCCCCGGATGGGGAGGCAGATAGAATGAAGGTAAAGTAATTTTCTGAGTGATGTGGAATTCAGAAACCACCTTTGGGAGGAAATTAGGCTTCACCTGTAGGACACCCTCACTTTATGAGGGTGTTTACAAGATAGAGCTTGTAATTCGCTCACCCTTCTAGCAGATGTTAAAGCCACTAATAAGACAGTTTTAAGGATGAGAAATCTTCGCGAACAAGAGTGGAGTGGTTAGAAAGGAGTACCCATCAGGAAATTTAAGACTAAATTTAAGTCCCATAAAGGAACCTGGAAAGGTCTTGGAGGGTAGACATTAGTTAATCCCTTTAGAAATTGTAATACTAAGGGTAATTCGAAATACGAAGGCTCCTCCGCAGTGCGCTTCAAGATCGATAGCGCTGCGAGATAGCCCTTGATAGTGCCAACTTGAACGCCTGAATTTGCCAATTAGAGTAGAAAGGATAACACCGTTGGTGTACCACATGAAAAGGGGTAGATATTCTCTTCTCTACACCAGCTGCAAAATTTGTTCCAACGGTAGCGATATAAAGACTTTGTTGCTGGCCTTCTGGCCGAAAGCAACACTTCCATGACGTCATCAGGGAGGTCCCAATCCTTGTATCTCAACCTTTCAGAAACCAGGCGTGAAGGTTGAGGGTTCTGATGTCTGGATGGAGAACCTGACCTCCCTTCTGTGAGAGAAGATTCGCCTTGAGTGGAAGACGAATTGGAGGGCAGATTGGCATGTCCAGAAGGTCCGGGTACCACGTTCTCCTGGCCCAGTCTGGGGGCAATTAGGATCATGGTTCTCTGGAATCTTCTCAACCTCCTGATCATTTGAGGAATGACAGGGACTGGTGGAAACGCGTACAGGAGTGGAAACTCCCAGTCCACTACGAACGCGTCCCCTAGAGCTCCTCTTGGGGGAAATTCCCTTGAACAAAACAGATCGCAACTTTCTGTTGGTACTGGTGGCAAACAGATCCACTTGAGGGGTTCCCCAAAGGGCGAAGATCTCCTGAAGGACTTCCTGAGCTAGTTCCTACTAGTGGGAGACTGTGCCCTGCCTGCTCAGAGCGTCCGCCGTCAAGTTCTTCTCTCCGGCTAGGTGAACTGCCGATAGAGAGATTCCTTCTTGAATTGCCCAAAACCAGAACTGCATTGCCTCTCTGCACAGTGGCAGTGATCCCACGCCTCCTCTTTTTTTGAGGTAGTGCATGGCCACTGTGTTGTCCGTCATTATCAGGACATTTTTCCCCTGTACAGATGTCAGAAAAGCTTTCAGCGCTAGTCTGATTGCTCTCAGCTCTAACAGGTTGATATGTAGTCTGGATTCCGATGGAGACCAACGACCACTGATGGTCAAGTCGTTGGTATGGGCTCCCCACCCCGTGAGTGAGGCATCTGTGACTACTGTTATCTCCGGCCATGGTTGCCAAAACAGTTCCCCCTTCAAGAAGTTTTTCTGGCAGGCCCACCACTGAAGGTCTCGAGCCACCTTGTCTGGAATCTGAAGGAGGTCTGTCATTCTCCCTGAGAATTGCGACCACTGAGTTCTCAGTGCCCACTGAAGAGATCTCATTCTCAGGCGAGCCTCTGGCACAAGGAAAATGCAGGATGCCATGAGGCCTAGCAACCTCAAAAAGTCGAAGGCGGGGAGACGTTGGGCATTTTGAAACCTGGTGACCATCTGCAGAATATCTTGAGCCCTCACCTCTGGTGGCGAGGCTTTTCCCATGGAAGTGTCCAGGACCGCTCCAATGAACTAGAGTCTCATGGTATCATCTGTGACTTCTTTAAATTGAGGGAGAAGCCCAGTTTGTGAAGGAAGTGGCAGACATAATCTAGCTGGATCTGAGCTTGTTCCGAATATACAGCTCTGATCAGCCAATCGTCCAGGTAGGGGTAGACGTGGATCCCTTCCCTCCTTAGACTTGCAGCCACTACCAACATTAGCTTGGTGAAGACCCTCGGGGAGAAGGTCAGCCCAAATGGCAGAACTCGAAATTGATAATGAGAGCCGCCAATTGCGAACCTCAGGTATTTCCTGTGTTTGAGATGGATTGGCACATGGAAAGAAGCATCCTGGAGGTCCAGAGATACCAGCCAGTCCTGGAGCTGGAGGGCCTGAAGGATCTGAGAGAGAGTTACCATCTTGAACTTGTCCTTCCTGAGGAACTTGTTCAATTCTCGTAAGTCCAAGATAGGTCTCAGTCTTCCGTCTTTCTTCGGTATGAGAAAGTAGGGGGAGTACCAGCCCTTGTTCCTCTCCGCTACAGGTACCGGTTCTATGGCACCTTTGTCTAGCAGGTCTACAATTTCCTGCAAGAGGAGCAGATCTGGAACTTTCAGAGAGCTGTTCCCCGGTGGATGACTCTGAGGGATGCGTAGTAAAGGCAGGCAGTAACCTTGGGCAACTGTCTCCAATGCCCAAGCATCTGACGTAATAGCCTGCCTTTCTGTCAGATGTTGAGTTAACCTGCCCCCTACTGGTGTTTTGTGAAGAGAGTCCTCAGAGTGGTTTGGAGGCGGCTGATGCAGATGCCGAGGGTAAAGAGGCACCTGCTGCTGCTGTGGCTTTTGTATTTTTACCCCGTCCACCTCGGGTGAATTTTTTCTGACCCCTTTGAACGGGCTGTCCTCTGCCCTTTCCGAATACGGAATAGAAGCGAAAGGACTTACCTCTCCAAGAGGTTCCAGAGGGGCGATATGGTGTCTGACGGATAGCAGCTCCTAGGGATTTTGCTGCTGTCTTTGATGTTTGTAGTTTTTCTAAACTGTCACCCGCCTTCTTACCAAACAAAGAAGAGCCGTCAAAGGGCATATTCAAGAGTCTGCTTTGCACATCTGAAGCAAAACCAGACTTTCACAACCAAGCAAATCTCCTGGTTGTTGTACTTGCCGCCATGGCCCTGCTGATGCTGTCAGCAGAATCGATGCCAGTCTGAAGGGATTTGCACATTGCGTCCTTACCATCCTTAATGATGTTGAGAAACGCTTCCCTTTAGCCGCTGATGAAGCACACTCCCAAAGTGTGTGGCTGAACCTTGCAAGCATACAAGTAGCATTGATGGATTTCAATGCCATGCTACATGCAGAAAATACTTTTTTGGCCATAGAGTCATATCTCTTATCATCCCTGTCCTGTGGAACAGTAGGGTAAGCCGACTTCCTACCTGCTGAAGTAGCTGCCTGAACAACCAGACTCTCCGGAGTTGGGTGTTTGGATAAATATTCAGGGTCAGCAGAAGACACCCGATATTTAGCTGATAATTTTTTGTTAATCGCCAGGACTACCTCAGGTGTTTGCCAGTTTGCCAATATTCTCCTTTGTAATGCCGCCTGAAATGGCACCACAGGATCCTCCTGTGGACCTTTGACCAAGATGTCTGTGAGGTCGAATTGCTGAAAAGCAGGTGAGGGTGTGGACCATCCCATAAACTCTATTATCCTTGCCATCAAGGTTCTATAAGGGGTTTCAGCATGTACCCTGGGTCTGGTGTGGCAAATTCCACTTCAAGGGGAAGTGTCCAACCCACTTGCTTCTTGTAGGGATTCATGGAGGTCTTTCAACCTACCTTCCTCAGAGGAAAATTCCTCTGGTACAGGAGTTGCAGATCTCTGCAACTCAAAAGGTCTTTCCTGATCGGAATTCTCCCCTTCTTCATAAATAGATGATAAGACTCTGGAATGATCAGATCTTGGAAATGGTATAAATCCCATTTCCAGAGCAGAAGGGGCCAAATTCGTCATAATTGGCTGAGAAAACGTCAACGTCGTCGACGCGAACGTTAAAGGCTTCGAAGCCATCGAAAAAGGTGTCGAGAAAGGTGGTAGAGGCCTCGATGAGCTCGAGAGTATCGGGATTCTACTCGAAGTTGTCGACGACCTTCTCGTGCTCGAGGCTCTGGGTATGGCCACTGGCTGTGAGGTGGCCGTGGGTTTATCCTTTCTCGGCGTCGACATCGAAGACGGCGTCGACTCGACTGACCTGTGCGTCGAAGAACCCTCCGATAATGGCGTCGACGACGCCGATCTATGTGTCGAAGGGATCTTCCACGACGGCATCGAAGACGCAACTTTGCCTTTACTCGAGGGTTTGTGACGCTCTCGAGTGGCTTCTTTCGCCGGGTACTGCGACTCAATGCTTTTTGATTTTTCGGGTCTTTCACCCAGGGTATCACCCTCAGCAGTCTTCGAGGGGATCGAGGCCGCTTTCTCGAAGACGCTTAGCATCTTTTTCCTGAATTCCTCCCACTCAGCCTGTGAGCTATGTTTTGTGGGGCAGGAGACCCTTTTTGGGGAAACGGAAGACGAAGACGAGGAAGGGGATCTTCGACGTCTCTTTCTTTAATGTTTAGATCTCGAAGAGTGATGGGAACTACTTCGAGACCTAGAACGAGAATTTCTTTTGTGATGGCGAGGAGACAAATGTCTCGACGCCGCCGAGGAAACTTTCAAAGAGGTTTTAACTGCCTTACCTCTCTCGAGCTTCCCCTTACGCTCCTTCAAGGCTTTTGCCGTCATGGACATGCAGTCCTCGCACTCCGAACAATGGTGCTCGATTCCCAGGCACCACAAACAGATCCTGTGAGGATCCGTCAACGACATTTTCTTTCCATAGTCTCGACATTTTATGAAGCCGGACTGTGGAGTCGTCGGTTCGGGTGAGGAAGCCATCGAGTACGAGTCGGTATTCACGAGGAATATATTGATATATTTGACTGAAGAACTGAGCAACGATAGTCCGAGACCCCACGAAGAGCAGAAAAACGGAACTGAACAACGGACGCTGCGCGAGTCTATTTATACACGTGGTGACGTCGGCGTCGATACGGAGGCCATCGAGGGACATCGGCTCGAGGGACGTCGACGCGCAGCGCCCTCTACTGAAATTTTATTTACGAGGCCAGCAAGCTGGGAGATGATCTATCAAAGATAAGGAATACGTCGGAGGACACAATCCCTTCGAAACAACTATATATAACCCACAGGGCCAATATGACACCCCAGTGGATAGTCAAATTTAAAAATACAGGACGACAAGCATGCCCCAAATGTGACGAGGAAAACACCGGAATGGTGCACATGTTTTGGACATGTCCTGAAATTGAGAGATTCTGGGGAGAAGTAGCACATAGGCTGGAAGAAAAAGGGATTAAGATGGTGGTGGAAACAGCGTGGGCATACCTGATAGGGGGGTTCCCCAGACCACGTAAACACAAGCATGTAAGTAAACTAAGAGACCTGGCATACATTCTGGCAAAGCGTAGAATCGCTATGGGATGGAAGGCATGCCACAGACCAAGAATAGAAGTATGGTGGAAAGACCTACAGAAATTGGCAGATGCTGAAACAACAGTATGGAAGGAAGTTAGTAACTCTGGAGGGGAGGAGGAGGCGGAAACCTTGATAGCGATAGCTTGGAAGCACCTGATAGCCAGTTATTTAGGCCCACGCAAGACTGGTCCAGTGATCAAGACGCGGACGAGACCACAAGAGAGGAATCCCTACTGCAAGAAGAAGAATTAGAATATGTAGGAGTAGGCTCGAACAGGGGGGGAATGGGAGAAGCAGTGGACACGGATGACATGATGTAAATTCAAAATGTTATTATATGCACTGCAAGTTTGGTTTGTGTGGTTTGTTAAAATAAAATAATAAAACATTTTTTTTTAAAAAAAGACAGATATGTAAACGAAGGGTTTTAATAATATTTGTTGCACAGTCACCAATAAGGGGTGCACAGTCGTAGAGACAAACACAAAGCAAGTCTAAACATCAAATTAGATTGAACTCCAGCAAACAGGTCATGATGATATAAATGGTCTGTTACCAGTATATTTTACACAGACATGCAGAAGTCTTTGAACCTGCAAAAGGTAAGAGTTAAGACCGAAATGTGACAAGCCAATGAAACATTTAATAACAGTACCAGTTACACATGAGGACTATAAACACTACTGCAAGACTTACTAAAGAACAAAGAACCTCATTACAAGTTTGGCGGTATGTGGGAAAGTGCGGCATCGGAATTACCACCATTTCCCCCCCACCACCAAATGATAGGTTTACCGCTGGCTTGTTTCTGGAGGTAAATCCTCCACTTAACCTCAAAAATATCAGCAGATTTACTGCACGGTTCTTGTAAGCCTACGAAGGCTCCGCCCGCAGGAGCAGCAGCTTCAACCATCCGCTTCTTCACTGCCACAAGGTAAGCTCATCTGGCTTTATTGCACCTCACGTAGCACGCTGCTACCTTATTTGCCATTTCATGCGAAATGCCATCAATGCGTTTATTTTATTTTTCTACAAACTTTATTTTATATTTTATCTCAAGAGCTCTGGTTACAAACATGTTGAAATATAAAGGCATAATATAATTCATTCGATGTCTTGTTTTCTTATAGTTTTCATGCAGTCACTTATACTGTTGAGTTCTTGAGTGTAATAATTAATTAACAATAAACCATCAAAGAGTTAACAGTTTTCCCCTCCTCCCTCTCCCAGCTTGTTTTATAATAACAATAAAGTGTGGTTGAGTTTGCTATGAAACGCTTCCATCCATGTGTCTCTGCGGGTCCCGTCCTCGAGGAGATTTGTCCTGGTTTCGTAAATTATATTATAGAAACTTTTCATAATATTCTAGGTTTAAAGTACATTTGTTCTCTGTCTCTGGTGAATTTTTGGAGGGCCATCCATGTGTTCAAGTATTTCGAATATGAGCCGTATGCCAGGGATGTCACCTTTTCCAAGGCCATGATTCCCCACAGTTTAACCCACCACATACCGTTGGTTGTCGGGATGCAACTTCTTTCAGCCTTGTGTTCGTGATCCAATGTCTTATCTGAATATAATGATATTGTTCTGTTTCGGGGATCAAGAACTTTTCTTTACATCCTTCGAATGTCAAGGGTACCCACCCCTTCTTTGTAAAAGTCTCTTACGGTAAGACTCTCCCTTCCCTCCCAATGGGACTAGAATTGTGGTTGTGTGCCTGGAGAGAAGTCTGGGTTGTTGGCCATTGGTGTGAGTGGGCCTCCCCCTAATTTTAGCTTTTTGCTCCGTAGGGCCTTATCCCAGTACCCTAGGGTAGTTTTGGTTGTTTCCAGAAGCGTGCCCCTCCCTCCTCTATGTTTCGGGTGTAAGAATCCCAATGTTTCTAACAGGGTTTTTGTTGCTTCTCTTTCTAAGTGTACCCATCGGTTTTGGTTTTCCCTCAGAGACCATTGTAACATTGGTGTCACTTGCGCCGCCCAAAGGTATCTCCGCAATTCTGGCACCCAAAACACTCCCATGGTTTGTTTTCGGAAGAAAACATTTTTGGGGATTCTCGGTTTTTTCCCCTTTCCAAATGAAGGCCATAACTTTTTGTTGATTTTGGATTGCTGGGGGAGGGATTTTCACCGGGAGAGCGCTCACTACATATAAAAATCTGGGAAGCCGAGACATCTTAACTGCAGCTATCCGCGCTGACCAGGATAACTCCTGCATATCCCACCTTTTCAGGTCTTCTATCAATGTTGTCATCAGTCCCGGGATGTTTGCCCCATAAAGCTTCCTATAGGTAGGTGTTAGGGTTATGCCTAAATAGGCTAAGGGTCCTTGACTCCATTTTAGTGGGTATGTTCCCTCCCACCTTGCCACCCTCTCTGGGTTTTCTGTGATATTAAGTGCACTAGATTTGGGGTAATTAATAATGAACCCTAAAACTTCCGCAAATTTCTTTAACAGTGTGATTGCGTGAGGGAGAGAATGCTCTGTGTCCTTCAGGAAGAGAAGGATAACGTCTGCATATAATGCAATTTTCTGAGTGTCTCCCGTCCCGGTGTCCACCCCCAGGATGTCCTGTTCTGCTCAGATTCCCTGTGCTAGCGGCTCCATAGCCATAGAGAAAATTAGCAGAGAAAGTGGGCACCCCTGTCTAGTATCCTTTCAGATTGCGATGCTCTCGGTCAGCTGACCGTTAATCATCAATCTTGTCGATGTGTATATAAAATTGGCCATTTCCATGCAAGAGAAAATTGGCCCACATCCAAATCTCCCCAAGACCAGCTGAAGAAAGCTCCAGTCTAAGCTATCAAAAGCTCTAAAAGCGTCCAATGCTATTATAGACATAGGCTGGTCAGTTTTTCGTGCCCATTCTATAACATTTATTGCTCTACGAATGTCATCATATGTGTGGCGTCCTCTTATAAAGCCCGCCTGATCTGAGTTAATTATTTTAGGGAGGACTTTGGCTAACCTTTGTGCTAAGACCGTGGAGTACATTTTTGTGTCACCGTTTAACAAGGAGATGAGGCAATAACTAGCACATTCCGTTGGGTCTCTATTTGGTTTTAGGAGAAGGACTGTGGTGGCTGAGCTCCTATCCCTCGTGACCTGGCCAGTTTCCCTTATATGGTTGGATAGGTGTGTTAGTGGGCCAACTAATACGTTTTGGTAAGTTTTATAGTAGGCATTACTCAGGCCATCTGGGCCTGGGGATTTCGCTCCCTTTCAGGGCATTAATGACTCCTCGCACCTCCTCTTCTGATATAGGTGCTTCCAGCTCTAATCTGTCATTATCAGTAATCTGTGGCAGATCCACTTGTGACAAGAATTCTGTTTGGGTCTCCCTTTTTAACTTATCCCTTGATAGGTGCTTAACATAAAAGGCGTGCATGACCTCTTCTATCTCTTTTTCGTCTTTGGCCACCCCCACGTCCCCCGCATGTGCTTATTGGGTAATGCAATTACAGTTCTTATCTTTTTTCAGTTTGCCCTCTATAAGCCGACTGGCTTTATCCCCTTTTATATAATACGTTTGTTTTGTTTGTAGGAGGAGTTGTGCGGATTCGTCTGCATAGTGAGCCTCTAGTGCAGCTTTGGCTTGTTTGAGATCTCGCCAGGCTTTGGGAGATTTTTCATCTTTATATTGCGCTTCTGCAGCCTTCACTTTTGTCTCTAGATCTTGCCTCTCTCCTTCTTTTCTTCTTAGGAGATGTACTGTGTGTGCAATAAATTCCCCCCGGACTATGGCCTTGCTGGCATCCCATAATATCCCCCAATCGATTCCGGGCGTAGTGTTTTCAGTGAAATCATTTCTTAATACTTGTTCAATGTCCGTTCTTAATACCAGGTCTTTCAATAGCAGTTTGTTTAGTCGCCATGGTTTGCGAGTTTGTGACTTCGAGTGTGGCATTTCCATGGTCATAGAGACTGGTGCATGATCGGATATACATTGCACTCCAATCTCCAACCCTGTGATCTGTGGGATGGTTGTATCGGAGATTAGGATCAGGTCGATCCCGGAGTATCCTTTGTGTACTGCTGAGTAAAAAGTGTAGTCTCTTTCTTGAGGACGAAAGAAGCGCCAGGTTTCTATTAGTTGTAGATCTCTAAGAAATTGAGCCAAGACTTGTCTGTTTAGATTATCGCTAGGTGTTGCTGGGAGAGTCTTGTCCATTGAGGCGTCCATAACACAGTTGAAATCTCCTCCTGTGAGGACTTGACCTCTCCCCCATTCTGCTATTTTTGGGATCAGCTCTATAAGGAACCGATCTTGATTTTCGTTGGGGACATAGATCACCACCAACGTCACTTGTTGGTTCATTAGCTTTCCCCCCAAGATCAGGTATCTCCCTTCCGGGTCTCTTTTAACAAACTGCTTTTCGAATTGGATTCCTCTAGCTATAAGAATTCCCACCCCTCTCTTCTTAGTCCCACTTGAGGCTAGGAATTGTGTTGGAAAAGCCCTGTGTCTCAGCCTGTGCTCATCTTCTGGGAGCAAGTGAGTTTCCTGCACCCACACCACTGAAGCCTGTAACTCTCTCAGCCATCTCATGATGGATAGTTTAGCCTTTGCACGTTAAGCGTGACGAACGTCAAGTCAGCCATATTCAGGGTCAGGTATCATGTGATTTATCCTCCTCTTTTCCATTAGACCTCTTGGGAGCCGCATATATGTAGCTTTATCCTCTACGGCATTTTGTGTTTTGTATGGGATTCTTCCTCCTTCCTGTGTCCCAACTTTCAAAAACTTTATAACATCAACAAATAACATTAGCTGTCACACTGTTAAACTGTTCACTCCCCCTCACACTTTCTTTTCTCTAGTCTAGTCATCTCTATCTTTGCGCTGACCTTCTTACCCTTATTAGGGTGATCCATTAGTGAAAATCAAACTGCCTTTTTCTCGGGTATTGCCTCTGTGTAGCTGTCCTTCAACTTCTTTCTTCCAAATGTTGATAGGCACATAGGACTCAAAGCTTGTTGACAGGCCTTTACTTTTATATGGATTATCATTCCGAGTTTATCTCTTTATGTTCTTTTGTATAGCCTCGTAGGCGAGATCGTGCTGGTTTCGAATGTTCTCTCTCTTGAGCCTCACAATCTTTAGGGTGATCCGTTGAGGACCTCCTTTCGGTATCGCTTTCCTTCCCTTCTAGGTTTCTCAAGAGTTCATCCCATTGCTCTTCTTTTGTGATTTTCTATCATTGTCCCTCCCAGTTAAAGAGGACTCCGGAAGGGAAGATCCAGTGATATTGGGTTGACTTGTTCCTCAACCAGTCCGTCACCACTCGCAGTCGTTTCCTTTTCTGCAATGTGGCTTGGGCCAGGTCCTGATAAAGCTGAATGGTTGTTGTCCGGAATCTGATGGGTTCTGCCTTACGAGTTGCTTTCATGATGTCATCTTTTAGTTGGTACAGGTGTACTCTATTTAACACATCTGTGGTCAAATTTCTGTTGAATTGATAGGTGGAGTAAACCCTATGGGTTCTGTCCAGAATGATGTCGCTCATCGTCTGGCCCCAATATTTGTCGAAATATTAAGATTACTGTTCGTTGAAGCTCTAAATCTGGGATTGATTTGGGCATGCCTCGAATTTGAATATTGTTACGCCTTGATCTATTTTCGGCATCTTCTTGTTTGTCTTGGATACGGTTTAGTTGTTGCTCCAGTTACTGGACTCTTCTAGATAGCGCATCCTGTTCATGTCCTTGCTCTGCCAGTGTCCTGCTTCATCCACCGGTTTTTCCACTGCTGTGATCGCTTTGTTGAGCTCAGCTATTGATTTGGGCAGGTCAGAGGCACTATCTCTAATGTCTTTTTTAAGCTCTTGTAGCATCTCCAAAAGGTCAGATTTGCGCAGCGGTGGGTCCTCTTGTGTCAGTTTGTCTTCTTGGATAGGAGAATGCACTTGCGCAGTTGTCTGTTGTAGGGTGCGCTTTTGGGTGTCCGTGGCTTGCATGAGTGCTTTGATATCTCCAGAGGACGAGCCTTTCTGTTTCTGTCCTTGTTTGGACATGTTTGATGGCGAGGAAGTGCAAGAGTCAAATTCGGCTTACACCATTAGCTTAGATATAGCAGGACCTTCTAGGTCTCTTGTCTTTGGAGTTCTCACTAATTGACGTGAAGCACACAAGTCCTATATGTGGGCACTTCCAACCTTTATACTTTATGGATAGTTTCTGCACTTTGTGCGTTATTGCGGTAGGGGATCCCTTTCAGCTTCACGGTGCAGAGCTTTACGTGCTGCCTTAGGCTCGTATTGGTTGCTGTGAGTATGGTGCCCTGTCTCCCTTTCTTCCTGCTTGGGCATATGCTATCGTTCCGGCTTCTTCTGAGATGCTGTATTCGCTTTGTACCACGCCTTGTAGGGTAATTCACTTCTTGATCCAAGTTGCTTTCTTCTGTTGGGTAGGTATAAGGCTCTTAGTTTCTATGGCATCCGAGAGCTTCTTTCACTTTTCTGGGCCATCCCGTATTCATGCCTGGATCCCTTCCGCTCTCTACAACAAAGCTTCTTCCGCCCCCCCCCCCCCCGACGCCTGCTTCCAATGATGGGCACTGCCCACTGCACTATGCAATTATACGTGGCTATGTAGCCCTCTCTTGTTTCTTGGTCCGGGGAGTGAGTCACAATGCCCCTGGTGTTCTCTACGCCTGGAGCTCACTATTGTGTATTCGGCGAGCTATCAGGACCTGCTGCTCATTTTGCTACATGACTGTCATTGCACCTTCTGTAAGTGCCTTTTGCCTGCAAGTCCACAAGATTCTATCAGCACATAGCCAAGATGACGTTATAAAAGGGGTATATCCGTGAGAATCCTGACCCTCTAGAGTGTAGCAGAGAACAAGCCTCACTACGAAAGGCTAGTGTGAATGGAGCTCAGGGCCCGGAGCAATGTGCAGTCACTGCGTAGATTAAAGCTAAATTCGGTGCATCAGTTCATGCTTTGTGATTGATTAGCCATATCTGCCTGCTAAACAAACAGTTGGATGTCATAACCGTGGATGCCCCAGAGGGTACCTGCTCACTGCATTTCTTGAGGCTTTGTTTCAAAGGTGGGTACTCCCACTGCGGTCGCTGCACTCACCCGCGTCTGCGTCACTCGCTTCCCGGTCCGCCTCATGTCCGCTGGTCTGTAGGCGTTCTCCCCTCCAGCCGCATCCAATCTTTCATTAGTCCGCTCTGCATTCAGTGGGCCTTCCCTGAAGCTCACGCTACAGCCTTCCACCTGTGCCGCTTCCGTCTGTTGTGGTGGGCGTCTCGTGATGCGTGTCAGGGGAGAGACAGGCAGCGGGCCGCGGATCACTTCAGCTTTGCCGTGGCGCCGACTAGTTAAGGCGTCCTAGGTATGCAGAGGGATCTCCGGGTGTTTATTGTGCCATTCCTCCTGTTTTCTGCGTAGCCTAGACTCTGCTTGCATTTAATGGGTGCCGAGTACCTTCTCTGCTTCCATGAAGCCAATGGCGGCCGCCATTTTGGCGCGAGGTCCGATACATATTGCAACCTCTTCAAGTGCCGAGATATTCATAGCTGTGTGGGTTATTTTTGCAGCATTATCGGTGCGTCGAAAGGGGGATAAAGGCCTCGGGCTGTAAGGAATCACAGAGCTTGCCAAGGAGCCATCCGTCCAGGTCCTCGGCTGGCCACGCCCCCCAATGCACTTCTAAAGTGCCACTCTGCCGTCTAAATCCATGGATATCGTGACTTTTGTTATTAAAGACATTGTATCCATGGTGCCCTTATACAAAAATCTCTGTTGTGCTGCACTACCTGGAGTCCGCCTTGTCGAGCTGATATGAGGTCGGGCATCCAATCAGGAGAACGGGCAGGAGAAAGCTGGCCCTCCCAGCTAAGGCACGATATCAAAGGCTCCTGTCCGAGCCGGGAGTAGTGATCAGCGACTGTCCCTCTTCAATTCATCTAGCCCCGTGCCCATCAACAAGCTTTCCCGGTAAGCTACTGCGCTTTGTCTCAGTGCACCTCACCCCGCTCAGTGTGTGCGCCTTCACCTAACTCTCCAAAATACGCCACGTAACCAAGCACGATCCGGCCCAGAACTCTGTGACAATCAGACTAAACCCCGATTCTACAAACTCGGCACCTTAAAGAACTCCCAAACCTATCCGCTGAATGCCCCCCTGTCCGATTCCCCTCTCCCGCTCAGCATACCACCATAGTCACCTCCCTCTGACTGAATGTACAGAGGACACGATAAGCCACCTTACCGCATGTGACTACTTCCCCACTCCATCCTTGTATAACTCACTTCCCTTTATACCAGGCTTGTTGTTGCTTGTTTATACATGGAGATAATCCATACTAGATTGTACCTTGCCTACGGCTGGTGACTCTGATCATACTTGAACTCTGCATATCGTTTTAATTCAGCTCAGGTTTCCTGCTTGCCGCTGTTAACTCACAACACGTTGTTTCTTGCTTGCTGTTAATTCAGAAAACTTATTTGGCTTGCCGCTGTTAATGCAGCTCATATTGCATCCTGTTCGCAGCTGTTAACTGAAATCATGTTGCATTTGCTTACCATCGATATTTCCTAGGAGGATACACCCTGCCCATAACTGTGTTCCCTTATGATATTGCCTAGTTCTGCGCACCGCAATGTCAACCACGCCCCCAATTATTAAAGAGTCTGCCTTACCTAGTTACTATTGATGTAGCCCCAGGCCCCTCTCGCCACGCTATCACCCTCTGCACTGTATTGAGCACAACTACCCTTACACAGCGTAACTCCCTATTGCAAATAGGTAGCACAGCCCCACACAGTCACACATACTGCCCTGTAAGCGTGACTAACCTGCAGGCATCCTACTATAGTCACAATCACTGACCATAACATACCTAGCCTACTGCCCTGCACGCAGACACCTTCACTCAGCTGGGAAATGGACTTGCACGACTTTGGTCTCCCTGGCACCACCTTCTCCCTCTCCCATGCCCAACACCTTTCCTACCCAAAGCATCCCCCAGCAACTTGGCCCTGCAATACCACAACAATTATCTCCCAGCCCAGACGAGTAACAGGTCCCAAACACCCAGCCAGCACCCCTGTGGACACCCTATCCACCAGCCCCACAAGCCTACCAGGGTCTACTGCCCCATGCCTAGGGACAATACATTGGGAGCGTCTCAGCTCAAGAACGTCAGCAACCCTATTCTCCATCACCCATCCCACCCCAGGGACCTCAAGGCTTTTAAGATTAGCCTCACGAACCCGCCCACACCACCCCCGCCTGTTTCCCTCGGGTCCACCACCCCTTACCTCCCTTCCTACACAGCAGTGTGACCAGGACGTTACACAGTGTAAGGTGCATACCCCCTACACCACCCACACCACTCCTACAGATCTCTCCTCACCCCGGCCAGCGGCTAATTCTAGTCTCAAAGGCGCCCTAATGTACTATCATTAGGAGCCCATTCTATTGACATACATGACTTACTCCTTGACCAACATCTAGAATTCCTAGTCGTCATGGAATCCTTGCTACACCAAGACTCAGGCCCCTTACTCGCCCTGGCTATCCCTCCGGACTATACCATCCTCAGGGCCGACCGCCAGGACACCATAGGAGGTGGAGTAGCCGTTATAGCCAAATCCACACTACAGTTCAGATCCTGCCCACTAGACCTAGTAGCAGGATATGAACTCCTTCTACTTAAACTTACAACCGACCCCAAAACCACAATCAACTGTCTCATCATCTATTGACCGCTGAATAATGCCAACCACCCCAAATCAGACATCCATCTACTCATCACGCCCCTCCTCAAGCCCAATACCAAATGTATTATCCTAGGTGACATCAATCTTGGATATAATGACAAACTGGATCATAAAGCTACTGCATTGTGCACGGAAATGCATTTTACTAAAATTGTTAACTGCCCCACCCCTTCCAAAGGAAGAATCCTGGATTGGGTCCTGACATTAAATGTAAAGATATCGCTACAATCCATCTCTGAAATTACTTGGTCAGATCATTACCTAATATGTTCTGACATACGGTCCTCGAAAACTCAGGGCGCTCATCAACCCATTGTTTGCCCTATCTCGGTGAGAAACACCCACATACTTACAGCAGAAAATCTAGTTCCTATCCCGGCTGATACCCTCAAGACGTACCCAACATCAACTTCCAACCCTGATAGCATCTCCACAATCTACCATAACTGCCTGAAAACGATCATTGACGTAGTAGGCCCGCTCTCGTCTAAAATACCCTGCAACGCTAAACAAACAAAATTCTAGTTCCATGAAGACCGCACTGTCCTCCGACGTAATAAAAGAGTGTTGGAGCACTTACATAAAAAGACTCCGCCCATCCCCACAACAAACTCATTGTTGGCAGCCAACAAAACGTACAAAACAGCGGTGATAGCTCACAAAGCGAGCTCCCCGAATACTCACATAAATAACGCCTCATCCGATACCAAAGAATTATTCTCTATACTTTGAGAATTGGAAGCCCCTATCCCCTCCACCATCCGCACTAATTCACGCAAAGCCTGGTGCACCACTATCCAGAATGCTCCAACTTCTAAAATCCTTACACTACAAGAGAATACTAATGAAAAAGAAATGACTGACCGGCAAAAGCACGCCTTCCCTTGCGCCTGACGCCAGCACCAGGAAAACAGCCCCTACTTCAAATTCACCACTGTTTCCCCAAGACCAGGTTCTGAATACCATCTCTGTGCTGAAACCCACCAATTGTAAAGGTGATAGCTTCCCTGCACATTTAGTCAAACTCTGCGCCCCCACCTTAGTACCCATCATTACCAACTTTATTAATGCCTCTTTCACCATCAACTTCGTCCCTGCCAGTATCCCTGCCAGTATTAAAGAAGCCTGGGTTAACCCACTTCTGAAGAAACCTTCTCAGACGTAGGCAATAGACCACATGGACGGGTCGTAAAGATATGCCATTTTACTCACAGACTGCACCTTGAAATGGATCCAGGTGAAACAGCTGCACCAGATGAACAAGTAATTTACCCCTGGTAACGTTCTTTCGACTGGATGTTCCACCCACGTATTCCTCATCTTTGATATTCGATATCCAACTTCAGCTGTTTTGCCAAAATTATTTGTCAGAGGATGCTGTGCGTCGATTTCATCGACTCGGTGTCCCTCAAAGGCTTTCGTCTCGAGGATGATGTCAATGAAGGCATATAAAGCACACGCAGTACCCGTTGGCTTCAGTTCCATTTTTCCACGAATGCCACCGCTTTGAGAAATTGCGTGCTTCTTCACTTTGTGACGACTTTATTACTTTGAGAAATCGAGAACGTCTTCTTCGTCGGCACCGACAACCCTGAAGACCGGGTTCAAAAAGTGTCGGGATTGTGGGTCAAAAATGTCATGGACCGATCCTCATCGTACATGTTTGTGGTTGATACCCTAAATCACCTACCGCAACCAAAAAACATTTGACCGACGAGTCGAAATGCAACTCTCCTCGGAGGAAGAAGGTTAAAAGGTCGAGATCAAGGAGTGGCTTCCACCACTCATCGTCGTCTAAGAAGAGGCACCATCGGTAGCCATCTTCGACTTCATCGTCGGACGCTTCCCCTGAGAGGATATCTTGCCCAATTAAAAATCCACTCCGGCCAAGTGGGAGGCCTTCAGAGCAGGGATGCTCAAGATATTTAAAAAACAAAAGCCTCCCAGGCATGCTTCTAACGCGCAATTTCATAAGAAGCCGGGAAGGAAACGGCTGGACCTAAATCCTGCACGCCTTTGAGACTGGGATGAAGGCCTGATCCTCATCGGGAGCCGTCGAGGCCTCGATCTGATGACGTAACATCGAGGGATCGGTCGAGCCGAAAGCACAAGTCGAGGTCTGGGCCATCGACACCTTCAACGGCGCCTTTGACGGCAACCAACCCTCGACTTCGACGCCAAAGGCATCAACGCCAGCTGCGCCATCATTGCCAGATGCGCAATCAACGCCGAGCGCCCCACCAAAGCCTATGGCGCCAATGAAAAAGGATTTGACGACTCCTCCAGCGTCAAATCCATTGCTCATAAAACCCCACATACCTGCGTATACATATGTGCTTCTACCAAGAAAGTACTATTTTAAGTCCCTTACTTCTTTAGATGAGGGGAATGAATCCTACAGATCACTCACTGAAACACTGCTTAAAGTATCCGCCCGGAAAGGCAGATGCTTCCTGATCCGGACATTGGGGGTGGTGTACTACGGGAGAATCACCCGGGAGAAGATACGGGTCAGGGGAGGGAGGGATACTTGGGGGATGAGACACAGAATTGAACTTCTTGCAAAGAAGACATCCTACAAAAAAAGACAGTATGCAATGGCTTGTTGCCATCATAATTCCATTGCTCCACAAGCGGACCATCTGAATCTGAACGAATTCAGCCATAAACCATGCGGTCTTAAAAGTAATAAACATCGGGGGCGCTGCTGTAATCTTAAATAAAGATGCTGCTTGCGGTTTGGTTTTCCCAGTAACTTTACAATGCTGGGTCTGCAGAGCGTTTTCGCTGCATCCTCCAGGAAACCGAGAAAAAAAAAAAAAAAAAAACGGTGAAGCAGAGCCAACGAACAGGCGGGCTACGCGAAACACATAGAGGCCACCCGCCATCTTGGTGTGGTGGCAGGAAGCGGGCGAGAGGCGCCGAACAGCAGAGACAAACCCGGGCCCAAGTGCCAACCTGCAGTGATCAGCAGCTAAAGCGGCCAAGCACAGAGGTGGGACTAAACCGGACGGGTGGTCCGATACCCGCGGGATCGACACTGACAAACCCCTGCCACAGGGGCCATAAACTGGAAAAAGGAGCTGTGCAGGACAATCCCGGCCCTGCAGTGGTGCTTGAAGTATGTCTCAGCAGCAGAGAGGGGGACAGTGAACACCAAGGGGTGCGAGGTTGTGGTTGCCACCCACCTGCCCCACCCCACCGCATAGAAACAGCAGACGGCCTGATAAGAAGGGAGGACATACACAGAGTTGTGTGGCCTGTGGGTGCTACTGGAGATATTAATGTGGTCCAGTGATTGCTCCTACTTGGGTGAGCTACACACACACAGGCCCAGAGAAAAAGAACTACATCTCGCCTCCGGACGCAGCTTCACCCTTCTCCCCCTCCCCAGGGCAGGAGTGCTGGGGCTGACAATCCACTGAGAGCAGAGGGAGCCTGTAGAACTGAGGGTGATGACTGCGCACTCTTGGGACCAGCAACCCACATGGCTATGGTGAAAGACATGCCCCGGAAAGGGACTGCACAGAATAAAATAGACCGCTACACGACAAGTGTCCAGACACCATCTTCCTCGACACAGGAGAAGATGGCTGTAGATGGGGAATGTGCAGAAGCAGGACAGATAATATCGATCACAGACATTATGGCCATAGGTGAATCTAGGTCATCAGTTGAAACCAAAATTGATGGCTTGGCCTCTGAACTGGTTTACCCAACGTCCGCTTGATGTGGAGTTAGGGCGACAGGTGCTTCTGCTTAGGGGCGAGGTGCAGGTTGGGCAGGAATAGGGGTGTTTTTTCTTGCAGTTCAATTTGGTTGGTCACTTAGCTTACTGGGTAGGCAGGGTGAGAGGCACAGGCAGGCACCGCACCGAATGGCAGAGGCCCGGAAGAGGGAGACAGATGCTGGCTCACAGGACACACGGGACACTCCTGGGGAGGACAGGATGTGGAATAATGGGTCAGCCCCTGGCTTTCGGGACACATCTCCGGGGATCCAATGGCACATGATGGGGTGGTATATCTGTTGACATGGAACGTCAATGAGCTAGGCTCCAGCATTAAACATAGATTGGTACTCAACAGGCACTCACCGGACATTACCCTCCTAACAGAAACACACCTGGTTGGTACAGAATGCAGGTTCTTCAAGAGGTAAATTATGTACTGGCCTATCAAGCCGGATTCTCGAGAGGGGCAAGGGGGACGTTGGTTCTAATACACAAGAAGGTACCATTTCAACTGAAGGAGGTGCGGGCGGACCAGAGAGGGCAATTTTTAGTGGTATCTGGGGAAATGTGGGGCAACAGCTGGGGCATTGTGGCAGTTTATGCATCCCCACGGCTCACGCTTTAGCACCTGAACGATATCCAAGCGACAATAATGACTGAGCAAGCAGACATGTGGGTGCTGGGGGTCAAGGGGGACTTCAACGAAGTCATGGAAGTGGGTAGAGACATATCACACATGGGCAATAGAAACCCCGACCTCCCGACCAAGCTACACTCCTTCGCGACCGCAGCGGGGCTGGTGGAAGCATGCAGGGCACTACACAGGGCAGAACCTGGGTTCACATTCTCCTCCAATGCACACAAGTCTCTATCTAGGATAGATGACTTCTTTGTCCCACAGTGCATGGCACACAGGTTGCTGTCAGTGACATTTCTGGCCAGTGGCATCTCGGATTACTCCCCCCTACTCGTGGTGTTGAAAAATAGGCGAACGAAACCTAGCACAGCCTGGTACCTTAAAACATACCACTTGGGTATGCCGGAGGTAATGGAGGGTCTACCCAGTAGGACGACAGAATATTTCACCCTGAATGAGGGCTGAGTTGACAGCCCGATTACACTATGGGAGGACTACAAGGCGGTGCTTCGGGGGGGGGAGGTTCCCTCACTTGTGTCGGCTCACTGCCGACAATATGCCCGGGAAATAGAAGAGGCAGGGGAGCAGGCATCAAGGGGGGAGTAGGAGTTCCTCGAGTCGGGGTCCCGGGCTTCACAAGAAGCTCTAGTCTCAGCGCAGGAGACCCTCGGAAACGTGGCACTAGACAATGCGAGGATAGCCCACTGGATGGTATATAGCCAAATACACGAAACGGGAGACAAGGGTAGGAAAACCCTGGCTTGGTTGGAAAGACGGGACAGGAGCAAGTGACACCTACGGGCCATAAATGACGCTGAGGGAGGGATGTTAACTGAAGAATCAGATATTGCCTCGCAACCTTTTATGAAGACCTCTACTCCCCTCAAGCGCTAGCAATCGAGATAGACGGATCAAATATCTTCGACTCGATAACGATCCCCCACCTCTCAAAACAGCAGATGCTGGTACTCGTTGCCGAGATCTCAGAGGAGAAGGTGGCAGCAGCACTGTCCCAGCTTCAAGCCGGCAAGACCCCGGGACCTAACGGTTTTCTGGTGGAAACCTGGAAACGACAGGGTGAACCGGTGATAGGGCACACGCAGCTTCTGTTCATAGAAAGCATAAAGAATGGGGAACTCCCCCCAGACCTCAGGAAGGCATGTATTGTGGTGATCCCCAAACCTAGGAAACCATCAGCACCAGAACGCTGTGCCTCCTACAGGCCAATATCGCTAATTAATGGGGAGACCAAGGTCCTGGCACGGGTCTTACCCAAAAGGCTACTAGGAGTAATAGACTCCCTCGGACACCCAGACCAATGTGGATTTATGCCCTCCAGATCCACTCGGGTGAACCTGCCAGTTTGCCATTGATCAGGCATCAGCAATATCAGACACACTAGCGCTCTTTTCCGTGGACTTCGAGAACGCATTCGATTCGGTATGGTGGACACCTTATGGGACATTATCGGCCGTATGGCATTTGGAGATAGCTTCATGTCCTGGGTCAGACTACTGTACAAATCTTCGGAAGCAGTGATGCAGGTAAATGGGGTGTCCTCAGGGCTTTCACACTGGGGTGGGGGACCATACAGGGCAGCCCCTTCTCCCCCTGCTGTTTACGCTTGCCATAGAGCTACTGGCGATAAAACTCAGGATGGCAGAGGAATGGACGGGATTCACATTGCCATGGGGGCAGGGGGACTGGGTCTCACTCTATGCAGATGATCTTCTTATCTATATAAGCAATCCAGAGACCTCCTGCCCTGCGGTGACACGTATCCTCACAGAATACCAGAGGTTTGCTGGACTTAGGGTGAAGAAACAAAAGACAGTCCTCTTTCCTCTTCAGGGGCGAGATGGGGTGATCCCTAGGCAGTGCCCATCTCGGTCTCTGACTTAGGGTATCTAGGCATCCGAATAGGCCCAGACTTGGGCGGCTTCCTACGCCTCAACTTGCAACCGGTGATACATTCTCGGCTGATGTGGTACACTGGCAATCCTTCCCACTAACACTGATGGGCAAGGCAGCCCTCTTTAAGATGTTGACGCTCCCGAGATTCCTTTATGTCCTCCAGAACGCCCCACATCCCATCCCCAAAGCAATCTTTACATCTATTGATGGCATCCTCCGGGGGCTGCACTTGGCGGGAAACAACCCTGCATTGCTCTCAAAACCCTGTAGCGCTCAGTTTGGGAGGGGGGAATTGGCCTGCACTGTCTCTGCACCTATTACTGGGCAACACAGTTGGGGGTCGTGAACGAATGGCTCCAGGATGACCCTGGGCTCCCACACATATGGGGGGAGAGAAGGAGAATGGGACCAAATACACCCCTGCACGTACTGTACGGAGACGGGAGGGGGACTGCAGAACTGCCGAAGATTACACAACACATCTGTCAATCCTGGGCAGATGCTCATCACTACATTGGCTGGGGTGGGAGACCAACACTGGACAAGCAACTCTAGAACAATTGGCATATCCCGAAGTCCTGAAAATGATTCACTTTGTGAGCTGGGAGGGGCAAGGGATTCGCACCCTTGCAGATGTAATACAGAAAGGGCGTCCTCTGGGGCTTTGCAGGGGAAGTTTAAGCTGTCAAACAAGGACTACTACAGACATCTGCAATTAACGCACGCCATTGGTGCCCAGTTCCCTGTGTTGGAGATCCAGAAATGCTCCCCCTTAGAGGCTAATACTCTCCAAGAAACGAATTCCAACTAAGTTCACCTGGACACTATACAAGTAATTCAAAGCTTTCGGGGCCCAGGAGTTATCCCAACTTAAAGAGAAATGCGAGACGTAGGTGTGTCTACTGGAGTCTCAGGAGTGGGTGGAGGCATCGGAATAGATGCCAGGATTCGCTTAATCCAGTACAAAATACTGCATCAGGCATAATACTCCCGTGCAGTGATGGCACAGGGGGGGGCGGGGGGGGGTGGGTAGTGGACAGCGGGGTGTGCCCGAGATGCGGGAGGGCAGAAGGTACCTTCTTCCACATGGTGTGGAGCGGTGACTTAATGCAGGACTTTGGCGGAGGTCCATCTGTAAGATATATGGGGTGTTGGGGCTCCAATTCCACAGGACTCAAAATTGGTGCTACTTGGAATCTGGGGGGAGGGAGGTGGAATTCACCAGACATGAGAAGACATTCCTTGCTGTGGTAATAGGGCTGGGAAAAAGGTTCACAGCTGCAACGTGGGGTTCTGCAGAAAGATGAAGCCTCAGCCGCTGGGCCAATTAGGTGGACAGATGTGCGTCCCTTGAAAGGCGAATCTATAATGCCAGGGGTTGCCCTTGGCAGTTCTGGGAAAGTCTTGGGGAGATGGGTGGGAACTCTGAGAAATAAACAATGTACTGCCATGGTGGGCGAATGTCATTACACCACGCACTAAAGGAACAGTGGCACTATCCTCTCCCTTCTAACCCGGGATATTTATGCATTTTATGTATTGACTGATGCAATTGATGCGGTTGAACCAAGCTCTAGCGACCTTTGTTGTTTCTTATGAGGTTTTAAAATAATAAACAGATTTATTTTAAAAAAGTAATAAACATCCTGCTATAACCCAAGAAATGTATAGGGTTAACTCTCAGAAGTCTAATAAGAGGAGGTTGTACAGTAATAGAAATATTAAGACCAAAGATCCATATTCCTTTTTTCAACCCTGCCTTAGGCCTGATTCTTGTGAAATCCCTTTGATAAATGTCTCAGAACATAGAAATCAACTTTGTAATAAAGGGGTTAAGAAATCAAACTTCATCATTAGGAACTTGAAGTCCCATAATTCACTCAGTACTGAGACAAGGAACAGGGATGCAGAGGAGCAACAATGCAGGTGTGGTCAGCTAATTAGTCGAAAGTGGCAAACAAAAGAGGGAGGGATCATATTGCATGTGTATATAGTGGGGAACGTAACAGGATTTCATTAAAGGAGATACCTCGATTCCAAATCTCAAGGATAATAGAAGGGACCGCACCGAACTTCCGAACAGAGTATTATTTAAGGGATTCCTGCAGCTAAGAGCCATAGAAAGCTGTGCGACACAATCGAAAACGGAGTAAAATGGAGATGAGATACTCACTCTTGCTAGTGATAGTGAGGAAGACTCTTAGAAAGTAGTATGCACATTTTTGTAGGTTGAAACTATAAAAATGATAGTAATACATTTGATTATTAGATCCTAAAAGACAAGCGATTGGCACCAATAAATCAAGTAATTAATTAATCAGAGGACAGGAGTTAAAAAAATAAATAGATTAAAATAATATTCTTAGGTTGTAAATAATAAAAACACAGGATAGTAAGAACCAAAAGAACCATAAACGAAGAAGTAAAAATAATATTATTGTGTAGGCTTGAACATTGTTTGGAGGATTGTTTTGGGAAATAGGCGGCAAAGGATGGTGCTTACCCGAATGGATTGTTGTGGTGAAATTAATCAAAGTACTAACAGAATAAAAGAACAGGTAAGTATTGACAGTAGAAAATGACTTGTCATCATGAGGGACACACCCCTTCAAAACAATGCCGAGATACACACCCAAGATTAGAAAATACCATGCTGAGTGGGTAAAAGGCACGGCTGACAAAATGTTCATGACTTGGCCTCAAGAAGGTTGGCTATCAAAAACAGTATTGCAAAACATGACACCATACTTACATGCTGCATACTCAGGGAAGAGGTTACAGAAAAGGTTAACTGTTTTAGAGCTATGGAAGATGTATCAGAGTGAGAGAGAAGACCCGCCTGAGGAGTGGATGCTCAACCAGCATAAAGGAGGATGCAACGCCCTCGGCTCCTCCCCCTAAAATCAATAGTACGATTGAAGAAAATAGGGAATGTATCCTTTAAAAGAGCTAAAGGCAGAGGCTGGTATGTTAATCCAATATACACACCCCCCTGCTTATAGTAGTGAGGATAACATAGAAGAGAGCAAAATTAAAGAGCGTAAATACATGTCCACACGCAATGAACATTAAGAGCGTCATGAAAGAAGGGACAAGCAGCTAGAGCTATTAGAAGCTAAGAGACAGAAAGGAGAGAAAGCCAGAGCTAGTGGAGTGAAAATAGTACAGAACGAGTGGATGGGAGGACAGATACTACTCCAATTAGACAGAAAGGGTATGAACAAAGTCAAAAGAGAGAGAGGAACGACAAAAAGAAACAAGAAATTATACATAAAGAGGAGTAGGAAAAAGAGAAGACGCAAATGGAAGAACGAAGAAAGTATACAGAACAGAAAAAAGAGAAAGGGAATAGAGGAGAGGAAATGTGAAGAAATAGAAACACAGATTGAAATAACGTAGGATCCAAAGAAGGCGAGATGGTCAATAGATGTATAAAACCAACTGAAGCATAGGAATGATGGTAAGAAGAGAGAGAGTCACAACAGCCTTGCAGGGAGCAGCAGGGGATACCAACGATACAGACATGGGCTGATGCGGGGATCTATATAGGCCAATGAGAGTAACAAGTTACTTACCCTTGGTAATGTTCTGTCCACTGGATGTTCCTCCCACGTATTCCTCACTTTGATATATGATCAGTTTCAGCTGCTTTAATAAAAAAAAGAATTCGGCAGAGGGCGCTGTGCATCGATGGAGTCGACTCAATGTCTCTCAAAGGCCTCTGTCTCGAGGATGATGTCATCGAAGGCATATATAGCATGCGCAGCAGCGCCTGTTGGCTTCAGTTCAGTTTTTTTCTCCTTATAGCAGAAATACCTGCAAAAGCACAGGAATGACCACACTAAGCCGTGAAGGAACGAAAGCTGTAATAGCATGGGAAATTCTACTGAGGGGTAGGCTGTGAGCGTGATGAGGAATACGTGGGAGGAACATCCAGTCGAAAGAACGTTACCAGGGGTAAGTAACTTGTTCTTCGAATGGATTGTGTCCTATCATGTATTCTTCATCGTTGATATACTCCCAAAGCAGTATTCGATTTGGTGGAGGAAGAAGAATTTGTATTTTTACTGTTTTCATGAACCGAGTGCAGGACTGCTACCATCCTGACCGAGGGATGATTCCAGGCAGTAATGCTTTGTGAACATGTGGATAGTAGACCATGTTGCCGCTTCACAAATATTTTTTATTGGGACACCCCTTTGCAGGGCTGTAGAGATAGCCATGTTCCTGGTGGAATGGGCCCGTACTCCTCCGGGAGGATCCTTCGCTGCCAACTTGTAGCATTCTGAAATGACCGGGATGATCCATCTGGGCAAGATCTGCTTAGAAACAGCCGGACCCAAATTGTGGCCTGTATAGCCAATAAACAGCTGGTAATCAATTAAGAGTTCTGACATTCTAGATATATAAAAGCTTAAAGCTCTACAAGGGTCCAACTTTATAGTCCCTCCTCCTCCTCCTCCTCCTCTTCCTCTTCTTCCTCCTCCTTGCTAGGATGGGGGGATAGAAACAACGCAGAACCATTTTTTGTCCTATGTGGAAATCAGAAATGATTTGTGGTAAAAATGAAGGTTTGACACTTAGAACAACCCTATCCTTGTGGAAGACAGTAAAGGAGACATGCACGAAAATGCCTCAACTCGCTCCCCGTACAGGCTGATGTTAGAGCGACCAATAGAATGGTTTTAAAGGTAAACAACCTTAAGTAACATGAGAGAAAAGGTTCAAAAGGTGCACACATTAGGAATTTTAGAGCCATATTAAGGTCCCAAACTGGAACCTGGAAAGGAGATGGGTGGTGAAACACATTTGTGAGCCCCTTTACAAATGGTGTCACCATGGAATTTTGAAGTATGACCATTCCTCTGACAAGCGCTTAAAGATGGACAGTGCCGCCAAATATCCTTTGATGGTACCAATCTGGAGCCCCAGATTGGCTAAAGATAGTAGAAAGCATAGGACATCCAGTGGTTACATAGAAAAGGATCTACATTCTTTTGTCTGCACCAGTTTCAGAATGTATTCCAACGGAAACGGTACAAAGACTTTGTTGCTGGCCTTCCAAAAGCCAAATCTCCATTACATCATCCGGGTGGTTGCAATCCTTGTATCTCAGCCTTTCAGAAACCAAGCATGAAGGTTGAGTTTCTTGACCTCTGGATGGAGAACCTGACCCTCCTCTCGCGAGAGAAGGTCCTCTCTTTGTGGAAGACATATTGGAGGACAGATGGACATGTCCAGATGGTCCAGGTACCACGTCCTCCTGGCCCAATCTGGGGCAATTAGGTGTAATGCTTGTGCGAAATACGAGTTAGAACAACATGGCGTCGGTGCACAGCCATTTTGGACACTCATCTCCCATCACAGTATTTAAGCCTGCGTCTCCGCCGGCCTCGCAGAACAAACAAGCATTTCAGTATCGAAAGCAGAGCAAGGTCACATAGCTACATAAATATTATTGCTGAGTGGACTTACTGTAGAGAATAGTTATTGTATTGTCCACTGAAGGACGAATACGGGGAGGGAGTCGGAGCGTCCTGCAGGTGCATTATAAGGAATTCTGGGGAAGAATGCGAAGAGAGGGGTTCTGGGGTTTTCCACCCTCTGTCCCTTCGACTTGTGATCTCCTCTTCAGCACAGGGCGAACACAACTGAGGAGGGCAGGGAAATGTCCCCATGAAGGAGAGTGCCTTGCGTGGAAAAGTTAGAATTCGGACCCCTGGGTGATGCAGTCCCGCTGAGGGAGGACGCTACGCCTCAGACCCCGTTAGCACGAGTGATCTCTTTGCCTACCTGCTGAGGGACTAAGCAGTGTTGTAGTGGCCAAGATGAAGGCGTCTTCTACTTCTTTACTAACAGTGAAGTCTCCTATATCTATATTTCTATATATCTGAGTGTATGTTTGTTTATGTATACATATTGTGTGAATAAAGGGCCTGTAACGAGCCATTTGCTTTATTTTTGCTTTATTATAACGATTAGTCTGTGTGATTGCTTGCCTGTCTGAGTCCAATAACATGTTTTGCCAGGGGGCTGGGGAAAAGTAAGTGTAAGTGTTCCCCTCACGTGGCCAAGCAAAAGCAAAACATTAGAATCATGTGTTTCCCGAACTTTCTCAACCGCCTGATCACTTGAGGAATTCCGGGGACTGGAGGAAAGGCATACAGGAGTGGAAATTCCCAGTCTACCACAAACGCATCTCCTAGAGCTCCTCTTGGAGGAAATTCCCTGGAGCAGTACAATTCGCACTTCCGGGTTAACAATGGTCGCGAATCGATCCACTTGAAGGGTTCCCCAAAGGGTGAAGATCTCTTGAAGGACTTCCTGAGCTAGTTCCCACTTGTGGGAGACTCCTCTGCCTGCTCGGAGCGTCCGCCGCTGTGTTCTCCTCTCCGACTAGGAGAACTGCTGATAGGGAGATTCCTTCTTGTATTGACTCTTTGCACAGTGGTAGTGACCCTACACCTCCTCTCTTGTTGAGGAAGTACATGGCCACTGTGTTGTCCGTTATTATCAGGACATTCTTTCCCCGTACAGAGGGCAGAAAGGCCTTCATCGCTAGTCTGATTGCCCTCGGCTCCAAAAGATTGATATGTAGTTTGGACTCTGAAGGAGACCAACGACCGCTGACTGTCAGATCGTTGGTGTGGGCTCCCCACCCCGTGAGTGAGGCATCTGTTACTACTGTTATCTCCGGCCACGGTTGCGATAATTGTTCTCCCTTCAGAATGTTGTCCTTGCAGACCCACCACTGAAGATCCTGTGCGACCCTGCTTGAAACCTGAAGTAGGTCCGACATCTTTCCTGAGAACTGGGACCATGGATTTCTTAGAGCCCATTGAAGGGATCTCTTTCTCAGGCGGGCCTCTGGCACGAGACAAATGCAGGATGCCATGAGGCCGAGCAACCTAAAAAAATCAAAGGCCAGAAGACACTGGGCACTTTGAAATTTGGTGACCATCTGCAGAATGTCTTGAGCCGTCACCTCGGGTGGCGAGCTCTTTCCCAAGGATGTATCCAGAACAGCTCTGATGAATTGGAGTTTCTGAGAAGGTGTCATATGGGACTTCTTGTAATTGAGGGAGAAGCCCAGTCTGTGAAGGGAGTGGCAGGTGACGTTGAGATGATCCCAGGCTTGTTTGGGAGAACACTCACCAAATCATCCAGGTAGGGGTAGATGTGAACCCCCCCCCCTCTCCTGAGACTCGCTGCCACCACCGCCATCAGTTTGGCGAAACCCCTCAGGCGGAGGTCAATCCGAATGGCAGAACTCGAAATTGATAAAGAGAACCACCAACTGCGAACCACAGATATTTTCTGCACTTGAGATGGATTGGCGCATGAAAATAAGCATCCGGAAGGTCCAATGACACCAACCAATCCTGGAGTTGGAGGGCCTGAAGGATCTGAGAAAGTGTGACCATCTTGAACTAATGCTTCCTGAGGAACTTGCTAAATATCTCAAGTCAAAGATGGGTCTCAGTCCTCCGTCCTTCTTGGGCATTAGGAAATAATGGGAATACCAACCCTTGTTCCTCTCCGCTACATGCACTGGTTCTATAGCGCCTTTCTCTAGCAGGGTTAAAATCTCATGCACAACGAGCAAATCTTGAATCCTCAAAGAGTAGTTCCCTGGTGGATTGTTGTGAGGTCTCTTTTGGGCTACGGTTTCCAAGGCCCAAGCATCCAAAGTAATGTCTCCCCATTCTTCCAGATGCTGAGACAGTCTGCCGGCCACTGGTGCACTGTGACTCAGCAGTGGCAGATGGCAAAGAAGCCCTGCTTGAGCTGGCTTTGCACCCCTTCCTCGTCCACCACGAGGAAATCTTCTTTGGCCCCTTTGGCTGGCCATTCCTCTCACCCTTCCAAGCGAGCAGTAGTAGCAAAAAGATCTACCCCTCCAAGGTTGTCCACTAGGTTGAAAAGGCTAAAATTGCCTAATAGCAACGACTAAAGATTTGACTGCTGTCTTCGAGGTCTGCAACTTCTCAAGACTCTCGTCAGCCAAAAAGGTGAGACTCGTCAAAAGGGCATGTTGAGAAGTCAGGACTGCACATCCAGTGCAAAACCCGATTCAGGCAACAACGCAAACTTGCGCATAAAGGTGCTGGTAGCCATGGCTCTGCTGATGATATCAGCAGAATCCAAACCTGACTGAAGAGACTCGCAAATGGCTTCTTTGCCGTCTCTAACTATGGCTAAGAACCGGTCTCTTTCATCCCCTTCGGGAATGTGCTCTGCCGCCATGGAAATGAAGTCCCATATAGTGAATGTAACCTTTGCGAGGGCACATGTGGAGTTGGCAGATTTGATTGCCATACTCCCTGCAGAAAATACCTTCCTTGCCCATCCATCTACTCGTTTGTCATCCCCATCTGCCGAGATGGCAGGGTAAGTGGCTTGCGTAGGTGTTGCAGTAGCTGCCTGCACCACCAGACTCTCTGGAGTGGGGTGTTTTCCGATAGGTAGTCAGCATCACTACTGGAAGGGCACTACTTCTTGGTCAAGTTTTTATTAATAGCCGGATTGGTCTCCGGAGTCTCCCAATTTGTCGCCACACCTTTCTGCAAGGCAATATGAAATAGTAATATGGGATCTGACTGAGGACCTTTATCCAAGATGTCCGTTAGATCCTCTTGTTCGAATGGCAACGGAGGCCTACTCCACCCCATTTAGTCCACTACCTTAGACATGAGTTGTCTGTAGGACGCATCTGCATGCTCCCCAGCCTCTGGTCTCCCAAACTCAGGTGAGTTATCAACCCCACTTGCAGTCTGTAGGTTGTCATAGAGGTCCCTCAACCTCGACTCCTCTGCAATAAAGCTCTCAGGTGCATTTGGCGTACCAAATTGGAGGCCAAATGAAGCCTCATCAGACAGCTCATTTTCTTCATAAATGGAAGAAAGACTTAAAATAGTCTTTCCTGGGTAGCAGTACATACGTTTTCTCAGGCATTCGGGATTTTGCAAATAATGGGTTTGACGCTGGAAGAGTGGGCAAAACTTTCTTTATTGGCACCGTAGATTTTACTGGGGCGCTCAGCGTCGATGGTGCAGCTGGCAACGATGGTGCAGCTGTTGTCGATGTCTAGGGTTTCACCACGACTTATGCTTCCGGCTCGACTCATCCTTCATCGGATCGAGGCCTCAACGGCTCTTGATGTGGATTCGGACCTCGCCCCGGGCTCGAGGGCACACAGGATTTAGGATGAGCCCTTTCCCTTCCAGCTTATTTCGAAGGCGCAGTAGGATCATGGCTTGGAGGCTTTTGTTTCTCAAATATTTTGAGCATCTCTGCTCGGAAGGCCTCCCACTTGGCCAGAGTAGACTTTTTGGTTGTGCAAGAAACCCTTTTGGGGGAAGCGTCCGTCGACGAAGACGACCTTTCATGTCTTCTCTTTGACTTCTCGAGGACGAAGAAGAGTGGTGGGAGCCACTCCTCGATCTCAACCACTTGGTCTTCTTCCTCCGAGGAGAGTCACCTCTCGACTAGTCAGTCGAAGGTTTCTTGGTCGGGGTAAGAGATTTAGGGATTCGACCTAACTTCAACTTCCCCTTTTGTTCCTTCAAGGCTTTTCGAGTCACGGACTGGCACTTCGAGCAGTACAGGGTGTTATGGTCCGCTCCGAGGCACCACAAACAGATAGGATGGGGATCTGTCAAAAGACATTTTCGATCACAATCAGGACACTTTTCGAACCCGGTCTTCGGGGTTGTCGGTGTCGACGAAGAAGACATCTTGATTCTCTCTCGAAATAATAACAAAGTTCGCCACAAAAGTGATGAAGAAGTGCGCTGTATTTCTTTGAAAAACGGAACTGAAACCAACGGGCGCTGCGAGTGCTATATATGCCTTTGATGACAACATCCATGAGATGGAGGCCTTCGAGGGACATTGAGTCGACGCCATCAACGCACAGCGCCCTCTGCCGAAAAAATCTATTTCCAAAGCAGCTGAAGCTGGATAACTTGCGGGGACATAATCCATTTGAAAGATGGTTATGAGACCAAAGGTAGCACTGCAGGATCTCCACCGAAAGAAAAAGACGATTGATCGTATGACGTTATGATGGACGAGCATAGAACACTGTCCTTAGGCAGATTAGATCTTGATGATGAAGGGACAATGGTGGTACCAGTTGGGTATAAGGATGTCAGACGAAGGGTAGAAAATGAAAGCGTGCAGAAAGAAGGCAAATGCAGTTTTTTGACAGACGTAGGAAGAGGGGTAAAATGGTTTGATTTAGAGACCCAAAAGAAAAAACACCAGAACCAACACCATATTCTGAACGACCACAAGCACGGTTCCGAATGCATGGGATGTATCCCCGCCATATGTAAGTAGAGTAGGGCCACTGCCAGGATGAAGAGGAACGGGCAAAACTAGCCCCACTTCGAAGACAAGGAGCATAGGGGGATACAATTGTGGACCAAGATTCACGCAATATCCATTATTAGAGAAAGGGGGAGGACGACCACAATATATACCGTGGCCACAAATGGGTAAAGAGAATCTGAAATGTAAATTACTTAGTTTGACAGCAGGTGTGGGAAAATTGATTCATGAATTTGAAAGAATGACAGTGGGAATGACGTAAGAAGTGGGTGATGTGAAAGGCCTACTAGCAGCCATCCTAGGCAAGAGAGCGGACGACATTTGGAGATAAGTAGGATATGTGAGTGTGACAGTACAGAACACGACACATGACGGAGTGCCATTTAATAATTGTAGAGTAGACATATGGAGGATGCTCAGCGGACAATATCCTGACACATCAAACATGGGAGCAATAATGACAAGGAAAATGGGTGAGGACGAAGATGCTGTTGCTTTTATTCAGGAGATTCAAGAGCATAGGTGTCTTGAGAAGAGAGAACCACAGGATAAAAACAGTAGCATTATTTTATCATATTCTATGTCAAGGACTGCCCGAGCCAGTGCAATGGCAAATTAAGAAACAGGTAGGTAAGGAAGCGAAGTCACGGCCAGAAATAAAGTTGACAATCGTACATCATTGTTGACTATTACAAGAGAAGAATAAGAAAAAAAAAAGCTGGGAATAGAAAGCAGGAGGAAGCAAAATTTGTTCAGAAAAGGTTTTCAAAGTTTGCCATAGAAGGAGCAGTATTGACAAGTGGTGAAGGTGAAGCCACACAAGAATTACAGCGAGAACCACACAAAGCAGCGTACCCTGTAGATCATTTTTGGCCACGAGGTAAAGGGAATGGACCTAGAGGATGAGGCTGATTTCAAAAACCTCAAGGGGGAGGAGGATTCAATGGAGGACAACCACAGCAATGCTGGAACTGTTGGAGGACAGGACATATAACCTACATGTTTAGAAGCAGAGGGGCCATGCAGCAGTACTGGCAGGCTCCAAGAGGAGGAATGGGCTATTCTCCACAGTATAATACAGAACCACAGGCGTATTATGCCCAAGATCACACGCAGTATCACACAAGCGTGCCGCAAAACACAGCAAACGCAGCAGATTACCACTGCAAACACAATAGCCACAAGGGCAACCACAGCAAGTACCTATGCAAACGCAACAAGTACAGATGCAGCAACCACAGTATGCTCTGATACAACAAGCACCGGTGCCACAATGGAAAGTGAATACAGAGGCCCCACAAGTGCCCACACTTAGGATAGGTAGTGTGACTGTGGTGGGAGGAAATCCTTTTACAGGCACAGAGATGAATGTATACCCACAAAAGGAGAGCCCAGAGAGCTACTTGATGTGTTCAGTACCATTTGTTACACTAGACCCACAAGAGGAACCCAGGGTCAGGCCAACGATACGAGGTAAGACATGTTCATTCCTAGTAGGCACAGGAGCAACACATTCCTGTGTTCAAGAGGGAAAATTACCAATGTCTGGAATTGCCATGAATGCACAGGGATTCTCTGGGGCCATGAGTTTGGTTCCTTTTACTGACGAATTACGACTTGCTATGGGAGAACATGACGCGTCTATGTCACTATTGTATTCTCAGCAGACAACAATTAACATATTAGGACCCGACTTGATGACAAAACTAAACATGGCAATATCTTTCACTGACAAAGGGATAGTGCATTCCACTCCAGGCATACACTACATACATGTAAGAGTTCATACTAGCATCTACAGGCCAAAACACATTACAAAAGGTTCCTTTAAACCCAGAAGTTTTTTTTATGGAGTAAATATTTTGTTGACATGGCTTTCTAGGTACGTAAATTGTTGAGAATACCTGACGTATTTCTGTTTAGGCCAGAAGTACCTGTGGATTACGAGGAAGGACAGTTTATCCCCTTACAACTTGAAGCAGGGACAGATGATGAGGGGAGAGGCTGGAGAGCAGTAATAGCTCTTGGTGAAGGACACAGACTAACAGACCTGACAGACGAAGAATTGTTCAGAGATGATTATTTAGAAGAATTAGTATTGTTCATAAATCTCACTTATTAGATTAAAGTTGAGAATAGAGAGATACCATAGAGAATGGCACTGGTGAAAAAGATGCTGTCATTTTTCCAGGAAGATTTAGAAAAGTTGCCAAGCGTTTTATGGACCAGTAGTCATATGACTTGGGTCAATTAAGTAGAGCAGGAGCAGTTAAAATAAAACTCAAACCAGCAGAAATGTTGCCATAAGCAAAACATTATCCCATGTCCAGAGAAGCAGATGAAGGCATATCTGAAACCATTTCCGCTTAATACAGCAGGGAATATTGGTACCTTCAGAATCCCCATGTAACTCGGCTGTGTACCCGGTGAAGAAATCAACAGGGGGTTGTGGAGATTCATTCAGGATCTACGTCCTCAAAACAATATTGTTGAAGCAGAGTTTAATCTAGCTACAATATTATACAATATCCCAGCTAAAGTCAAATATTTTACAGTCATACATTTAAAGAATGCTTTCTTTTCAATTCCCCTTCAAGAATACTCACAAGATTTGACCTTGTTTTTGTATAGAATCAGCAGATGAAACATAGAAGATTACTTCAAGGGTACTGCGAGTCCCCATCAATATTTAATAGGGTTCTTCAGATGGACCTAGGTTAGGTACAACTTGAGAGCACAATAATTCAATTCGTAGATGACATATTAGCGTGCACGGAGACAGAGGAAAGAAGCAGAAAAGATTCAGTTCTACTAATGATAGTACTAGCAGAAAAGGGATACAAGGTAGACAAACAGAAGCTACAATATTGCCAGGAAGAGGTCCTGTACATAGGACAGTTAATCTCTCAAGAGGAAGAAAAGTGACACATGAGAGAGCAGAGGCGATTATGAAAACTTCAACACCCGAGACAGGTGCTCCAGTTAGGATTTTGGCGTGAAGAATATTATACGCACAGTTTTTAGAATTGGAGAGTAAATCCAATTTCAAGAGAGTAAAAATTAGTTTCTTCCTTCGCAAGAGAGTAAAAATGTGTCTGACAAATATCCAATTTGTGCGCAAAATTAAAACTGTGCTCGAAAACATTAGTGACAAATATCTTGTCGATGCGTACTACCCAGCTTCATCTTCATTATACTTGGAAACCAAAACTGTGTTAAGAACTACTACAGATGCCAGCTAGTTACGTCATAAATCAAGTCCCTCACTCTACCAGCATCACTTCTCTGCCTTTCGGGCCTACTGTTGCTGCCTGGCACTACCTGCTTCACAGCCACTGCATGTTTTTGCTCCATCTCGCCTTCCCTTTGCTACTCTGTTTCACCTGTCTCTCACTTCCTGATGTTCTGCCTCTCACTCTTAGGTGTTGCTATGCCACGTTTGAGGTCTGTTGCTCTGTCACTCTTCCTCTCCCATCCCTGCATTCTATTATTGCTGTTTCCCTCCTACATTGTGCTCTATCAGTTGATAGAACTCCTCTTCCTCTCTCATGTCTATTACTCTTGCTTTATCTGTTTTTCAATTTTTTCTGTTGTGGTTGCTACTCCTTTCAATTATCTTTCTTGCACTGCCTCTTATGTTATTGGCCTGCCTTTCTCTAATCTGGATTTTCTATTTCCAGATCTCCCCGTCTGCTGTTGATCCGTGTTTTCTTACTTTACTGTCTCTTTTGCTCTGCTTCTATCCCTATTGTGTGTGTGTCCTATTATTTACCTCTGTTTCCCTTCTCACTTTCTTTGTTGTTCTCTTATGTAGCTCATTGGTCTCTCTCTCTTACTGTTTCTCAAATTCCTATTTTGGATTGTCTAATACCTTCTTTGTTCTCGTGGCCTCTCCCCCCACCCCTCACTTTGTTCTCCTGTATTGCTTAGGTTCAGAGTTGCTCTTTCTCTCCTTTTTGTCTTTTGACATAGTACCAATAAATATTTAAAAGGCTGAAAATGCCTTTTCCACTTACAAATCCAGTGCAGCTTTACCAGTGGGTGCTCCTTTTGTAGATGAGTGCCAACCTTCTTTTGGCCATTAGGTTGGGAATTATAGAATTAGAGGTGTGTGTCACCAGATGCAGTACTTGCTTGAATGCAGATGCTTTCCAGCACTGTATGCCACTACAAGTATAGGAGCCCAGATGAAATGTGTGGTCTGAGCCATTACAAGTTTAGCATCCATCATGGGATGTGCTTCTTCTGAGCTATTACAGGTATAGCAGCCCTGATTGAATGTGTTTGTTTTGAACCATTACATGTATAGCAGGCCTGATGAGAAGGGAATATATGAGATCACTGTGCAGTTTTTACTCCAACCACCGAAAAGGCAGATTTAAAAATAAATAAATAAATAAATAATTCAACACCCTTTTCACCCCACATATATGCTGGGCCAACCCCCCCCCCCCAAACTCCTCCCTACATTCATTATATACTGTTCCCATCCCCCACATATATATGGGGTCGAAATAAAAAGAGTCAACTTTTTCAGTGATCGCCGTAAACAAGGTGCAGTAATTGTATGATCCCAATGAGGTGTGTGTTATGAATCCCTGAACATTTAGTAGTCCTTTTGATAAGTCGAAAGTTAAGTCAGCTCTGTTACAATTCAATGGTATATGCATCTTAAAACACATACCTCTGATGCAGATGCATTAACTCACCTATCAACAGGATTTGAACTAACAGGATACACAAAGGTCTCTGCAGCAGGGTTATTGACCCTCTTAGCTACCTTTCCCAACAGGCTGTTGACTTGGAAAGGCACAATGGGTTAGGGCACTGGCAGTTCCATGTGAGGCTTGCCTGACATAACTGGCTTGTCAAAATCTCTCAGCCTGTTTGGACTGTCCTACATGACTCAGTAGATTCAAAATGAGGCTTTGAAATGCGCTAGAATTTTGGGAGTGGGAATCATTAATGTGACATGAGAGAAGCAGAAGTATTGAACAGCACAAGGCCGAGTAGGAGAGATTAAGTATGACAGCATTGCCATCTTTTCACACTATCCGCCAGTGTGCATCACACAAGCTCAGGAGGGTGGTGGGAATGATATACGTGAAAATACCACATTTTGTACTGCGAGGTCCAAAATCCAGCATGTAAAACACATTTTCTGTATTTTTAATGCAAGAGGGAGACTGCTGGCAGCACACCCACTCCATATCCACGCCTTACCCAACGCCCCTCCTCATCTTTTCTTTGGGGGACATTTTATGTTTTCCATATCTCAGTAATGGGATTCGGGAATTTTGTAGTGAAACCAGTGGGAAGAGCTCAGACACTGTTCTTGCTCAGTAATTTAGCTCACTGCAGAAAATGCCAACACATGTTCGTGCTTTGTCATTACAGCAGATCTTTTAAGAAATTCCAGTACTATCCCAAAACATAGCAGTTTTGCTAAGAAATGTGGGCATGATGCAATCAGCCCTGCTGTGAATAATTGGCACTGTGCCACGACATGCGTATAGCAGCTCTGCTGATAAATTAGGCTAGTTTGCCTGAATATATAGCAGTCCTGTTCACAGGTACCTGTACAATCTGTGCAACTGAAAATATATACAGCACTGCTTCTACCTGCATCCATTATAACCACTTGCGAAGGGCGGGTGGTCACAAAGGGAGTTAAAGTAAAGTTCAGACTACATGCCCAGGTGTTCCTTGCTCTCTAAGACAACAAACTATGTATAGTGCCCTTTCATGCATGCACATGCACACGGACACATACAATCTTTATACTAAAAAACCCACATCAGGCCTCATTACGAGTCTGGAGGTAGCCGAGCCGGTGAAACTGGCAGGCTGCCGCTGGACTCGTGATGATTTACCGCCGCCTGACTTCTGGAAATACCGGGGGATTACAGCCCCGGCAGTCCGGAAAGTCAGACGGCAGTAATTGTTAGTCCCCATTCCCATTGAGTCCTATGGGAATGGGGACCATGGAAGCAGCGCACCGTTAAGAACAGTGCTGGTGCTTCCATGAAAGTCTGCAGAGCAGACATGGCGGGCGGAAAGGCAAACCGCCCACAGACTTGTACTTTGCCGGTCCAGAAACATCGGTGCCGGTAAGGCTACCGGAACCATTCTTTCCGGACCGGCAAAGTTGTAATGAGGGCCATCTTCACATAGAACACCAAAAGCTTTTCGTTCTCACAAATGCCAAACAACTGTTTGCTGGGAGGCTCTTCTAAAACTTCGAGACATCAACGCAATTGATGTGCTTCTGTGATGAAAAGAAAAAGTATGAAATGCCCATGATGCTGCAACTCCGCTGCCTCGATTAAAGCTGATCAAAACAGAGGAAAATGAAGCTGAAATGCAGCGCTAGTTTAAGAATTTTCATTTTACACAATACTACGTGTCCTAAAGCAATGTGAACAGCATGATCATGATTCAAAATGCTTCAGTAACATTGTAACCTACAAAATGTAGATAGTTGAACAAAGTGAACAAAACACAAATTCCCTTCTACATTACTCAGAAAGTATTATCTTGTTAGAATTATTAACAGAGAGTGTTAAAGAAAACAGCACTCATCCCAGCTGCTTCTGTGTGGATTGCTAAAGTAAAGAGTGAGTTTGCAAGCTGCTGCTGACCAGCCTGTCACCAGTGACCTCCAAGATGTATGGGGGATGCTACTATAAATAGCCTGTGTAAGCTGTACGCAAGGAAGAATTAAAAGGGCCGTATTGACAAGATTTCTGTGCATAAAAAGGCCTCATACAAACCTTATCTGGAGGGCTGGAAATGCAATAATTGTTATGCCTATGTAATTATTGCAGGATCTAGGTTTTTGATTACAGTACATATATTCGTCCACCCTTAAAAGGACTCAAGGGAGCACAGATAGGTAAAAGTAAAATAACATGGACAGATGAGATGACTGAAGGATTCGAAGAGCTAAAAAGGGCGATCTGTACAGCCCCTGTGCTAGGAATTCCAACATATAATGTGTAGTTTTACTTATACTCACATTCAAATAAAGAAGTGATGACAGCAGTGCTTACACAGAAAACGACATTAGGACATGCACATAAACCGTTAGCTTACTATAGTGGGATATTAGATCCAATAGTGAAACTGCGAGCAAGCGTTAGCTGCTGCTGCTTTTCCGATGAAAGAAAGCTGCTATTATGACAATGGGATGTTCAATGACATTATTTGTCATTTTGGAGAAACCCAAAGAGCATAAAGGTACGAAGTGATTATTTCAAATCCAGCAATCCAAATTATTAAATGTCGAATAGTCCGTTTTCAAATGTCAAGTTTGTTTATTTGTATGGCACACCAAACCCGAGGGTAACTGGGAGCAAGCAGTACCTGCAGGCTTTAGGCTTACTAACAGAAGTTACTAGTTATAACATTTGCAGGGTACAGTGTTAAAGATATTTACAATTACAAAATGTGAAGCAGGTAACAGCAGTAAACAGTCACAGTATTTGCAAGGTACAGTGTTGGGGATATTTACAATTACAAAGTTTGCAGGATAAGAAGGTAACAGGGCAAAGTAAATGGACATAGCGAAAGGATACTGTGGCATTATTTTAGTATTAGGTCCTAGGGTGAGCATCGTTAGTTCTGATCCATTTCTGAATGTTGCGTCTGATGCTAGGGTAAGCTTGATCAGCACGGAGTGGGGATGGGAGCGAGTTCCACGTTTGGGCTGCCATAACTGGAAAGCTTCTACCGCCGGATTTAGATAAGTTGAATTGTGGTATACTGAGGCAAAATGAGTTGGCAGTCCTGGTCGGGCGATTGGTTATTTTTCAGACTATCCGGTTGGTGAGGTAACGGTGGGTGGCGTTTTTCAGGTATTTATGGGTCAAGGAGGTCGTTTTAAGCAGGATTCTGTCCTTGATTGTCAGCCAGTGGTTTTGTCTTCTGAGCTCGTATATGTTATCTTTATTTGGAATGTTTAGTGCCATTCTTAGGGCATTATTCTGTAAAGTTCGGATCTTATTTAGGATGTACTTGTTGGCTCTCAAGTAAAGGGCATTATAGTAGTCCAGTCATGAGAGTATGAGGGTGTTTGCTAGAATGATACAGCTGGATGAGGATCGGTATGGCCTGCAGGCCCTAATTAATTCACAAATGTAAGCTGACGTGGAAG
Source organism: Ambystoma mexicanum (assembly GCF_040938575.1). NCBI lineage: Eukaryota > Metazoa > Chordata > Amphibia > Caudata > Ambystomatidae > Ambystoma > Ambystoma mexicanum. The sequence continues at coordinate 962,795,962 of NC_090928.1, read as the reverse complement.
CCAAGGAGTTAACTTGTTTGTTCATGGTTAGAGTAGAGTCAAGGTAGAAGCCTAGTGTTTTTACTTCCTTTACAACCTTGATGGTATTGCCATCAATGCTGAATGAGGAGTAATCGTTAAGTTTTTTGAGGTTGGCCGTAGTTCCTAGAATCAGAGGTTCAGTCTTGTCGTCATTCAAGCAGAGGCCATGGGTATCCATGCCTAAATGAGGAGGTATATTCTATTCACGATAGCCGTGTCGCCGAGGTAGTGGCCCGAAAGGGGTATGAGGATCTGGGTGTCGTCTGCATATTTAGTGTAGTTGACACCCAGATTATCCAATTTGTCAAACAGCGTCTTCGTGAAGATGTTGTACATGGTGGGCAAGACACTTGAGCCTTGTGGAACGCCACACGTTATAGGGATTGGATCTGCCGAGTTTGAAAGGGAAAAGACTTGCATAGTTCTATTGTTGAGGAATGATTGGACCCATGCTATTGCGTCCTTAGAGAAGTGAGCCGCCAAGGCAAGGTGTTTACCTAAGACTTTGTGGTCCACCAAGTCAAAGGCGGCTGACAGGTCGAGGAGGAGTAGCATGGCAGTTTTCCCTTTGTCAGCAAGTTCCTCAATTTGTGTCTTCAGGTCAATTAGTGCAGTTTCAGTACCATGTTGTGGCCTAAAGCCTGATTGACGGGCGCCTGGGAGATGGTTAGTTTCAAGGTACTGTTGTATCTGAAGGAACGCTACTCTATCAAGTATCTTCAGAAGGACCGGTACCGTCGTGATAGGCCTATAATTGGTTAGATTGGATGGGTCTAAGGTTTGTTTTTTAAGTAGTGGTAGGACCCAAGATTCTTTCAAGTTGCATGAGACAGTGTTAGTTGAGAATGACGCGTTAATGAATTTGGAGATAAATGGTGCCAGGTCTCTGGCTGTGTCTTTGATTAATTGTGCTAGACAATTATCGCCTTGGCATCTTGATGGTTTCATGGTTTCAGTGAGGAGATGATTTTCTCCACCTCAAGGATGGAAACTTCAGCAAATTTAAATTGATCTGGTTTGTTGGTCAGTGTGTCGGGGATAGGAGTATAAGTATCCTGTTTAGGTAGTGAGGATTTCTTGTTAACTATCTTCTCTTGGAGGAGTACTGTTTTTTTAGCTAGGGCGTGCTGTATGTTAGTACAACAGGTTTTGTCTTTAGCAATGTTGTCGGCTGGCGGGATGACCTTTTTTTTTTGCCTGAGTGCTTTTAGATGTGGTGTGAACCAGGCATTTAGATGTGCGCCTTGTTTACTTTCACGCTGTTTGAGAGGTGCGATGGAGTCAAGGGCTTTAGACATGGTGTTACTTTAGGTGTTGACTAATGTGTCCGGGTCAGAGAAGACAAGAGTAGGTTCAGGGCAGAGAGGATATGTGGCAGTAGTCTGATAGCTGTGATGTCTTTTTTGTTCCTGGTAAGCTGAGAAGGAGCTATGACCAGGTTAGATTGTGGCTGTTTATTTATAGCCATCGTAAAGGCAATCAAATGGTGGTCTGTGCATGGTAGTGGGGTTGATGGATTAATGGATAATTCACAATTTAGGTCGGCCACCCAGTCAAGGGTTCTGCCTTAAGCATGAGTTGACTTAGTCACTTTTTGGGCAAGTCGTTGTTCTAGAAGCATATTGGAGATAGCCTTATCATCTTTGTCTGTTGGGTCATTGCAACCAAGGTTGAAGTCCCCCAGTAGGAGTACCTGTGAGGTTTATTTTGTGTTATAGGCGAGAATACTTGAGATGTCATCCTCAAAGGATCCAATAGGTCCTGGTGGTCTATATACTAGGTAAATTGTTAGTGTATTCGAGTTAGATATTGGTACTTTAGCTGTGAGAATTTCACATGATGGAATTGAAGATGGTACTAGTCTAATTGGTAACTGTGTTTTAGCGATGATGGCGATACCGCCTCTTCTTGCGTCAAGTCTGTCTGCTATGAGGATTTGGTCATTTTCTGGGACCGCTCGTGCCAGGGCTGGACCTGCTGCAGCATGTAACCATGTCCCAGTGACTGTCAAGGTTATTTGTGGTAATTAGGTCTGCTATGTCTAATGTGTGTGCCACCAAGGATCTAGCGTTTATTAGGGCTGTATTGATTTTGGAGAAGCTGTCAGTGTTACAGTCGTTTGTGGGTTTGAGTGGGCTAGATTTGGTTTTGGCAAATTTATTTAAGGCGAGTTTCTGTGTTGTCAGAGAGGTTGATTTATCAGGGTAATGAGGTAGTTTAGCTTTAGAACGGTTATTGTTGAGGTAGTGGTCATGATTTGGTACGTGGCTGGTTCGCGGTTCATGGAGACATGGTAATCTAGCTCGAAGTCTGTTTCTTTTATTGCGAGTGGACAAGGTGAGGTCAAGATGCTGGCCATAGTAAGAGGTAGTGAACCTACCGTAAGACGGCTGGCTATGGGCAATGGTCTGTTGGAAACTTGTTACTGCAATGATTGCTAATATGATTTGAGGAATAGTCCTCATCGTCATGTTTCCACACTTGGTCAATGGTCAAGGTCAGCTGGCTAGGTAGTTTATTCCTATCACTGCAAAGGCTAGACTGATAGTCAATTATAGTGCCATGTATTAGTTTAGTTGGGTTTAGTATTGAGTTTGGCAGGGTTGGACGGATACTTGGTATCAGTTCACTACTTCAATTACTAGAGGATTGCAGATCAATGTAAGTCAAAGTAAGCAAATGCAATGTATCTAGTGATCAGGTCTGATGCAGGTATTCACTACTTCAGTTACTAATGATTACAGGTCATCTAATAAGCAGGTCTGGTATTACAGGTCAATGCAAGTCAAAGTAGGCGAATGCAATGCATCTGATAAGCAGGTCTGGTACAAGTAGTCATGTGTGCAAAAAGGAATCGAATCAGCGTTTTGTCATGATCCAGTTTTTCCTAGGAATACAATACAATACAGTACAGTGTTAAGAGGATGGGTAATGTGGCGGATGGTTCTCTCATGTAAGCAGCAATGTTAATAGGTACGAGAGGCAAGCTGGGGAGTATGTGAACTTGGTGGTTAGGCTTGTTTCAACGGTCCTGTAGTACTGTGGCGTGGAAGTGCAGTCATAGTTCCAAAGGGGGCGGCGTACTAGTGTTTTAATAGGAAAAAAGGAATATAGTACGCTCTAAGTCAGCCCTGCTAGGTGGAGGCCGCGTTGACTAACAGCTGCAGAAAGCTATTTAAATCGGGCAGATGGGTTGCATTGCGTTAGGTATTGCTGGCTAATACGGCAGACTGGTTAGTGGCAAGGCAGGGCATGCCACAGTAGGCAGGCATCCATGCAATTAATCAGTCTTACCGTTATCTATCTTGGAATGGGAACGTTCAGGCAGCATGCCAGGCCCCTCGGCGCCTCAGGCAACGACAGGCATGGACAGGTAATAGCCTTGTTCTTGAGGCCTTATTCGGATGTGGGCCGGCTTCCGCCTCCGGTCGCGCACTATAGGCTAAATAGCCGTAGAGGAGCACGCTGCTAGGCAACCATTATCAACAAAGATGATCTTGGTGGGCGGCGGCCATCTTACGGTGCGGGCAGATTCTGCGTTGCTCCTCGTGGCAAATGGAGGGGCAGCCTCGCATATATTTCAATGGGGGATTGTGGGGGCACAATCTGGCGCAGTGGACTCACTATTAGGCACGATCATGCAGCGCACCCCAGGGTAACGTTGCGAGGGGATCAAGCATCAAGCTGACCCTGCAGCAAGGATGCTGCTTGACGGTCGCGTTGAACAGACAAAGGCACTGTTCCTGCAGCCCTGTAGGGGTCGGAGGGGCTCCTTCCCTGGCAGTAGATCGTCGGGAAGTGATCTGCTAGCCACACACAAAAGTCTCTCGCCCCATTTGTGGCTGAAGGGTAATACGACTGAGCGTCCTCCGCATTTTAACCATATATTTTTTGTATGTCCCGTCTAGCACATACATACATGTACATATTTTTGAGTGGTCAGTGTACATTTTACGGCCTGAGAATAGTGAATCCAGCTACATTTGGAGGGGGTGGGGGGAAATCTATTTATTGATGGCTCTTCGAAAATTGATCAAACGACTGGAGCAAGACATACAGGATCGGCAGTAGTGAAGTTAAACTGTGATGGTGAATTTGTAGTAGTGATAAGTGCAAGATTTCCATCACTGTTCACCACAGGCTGCAGAATTAGTGGCGCTCATCACTGCACTCCACAGATATGAGGATAAGGAAGTGAGTGTATTCCGCCTATGAGACGTCAACCGTTCACGTAGGAAAAGGAGGGGGGGCTTCATACGCGCAGACGGCACACAGGTGCAACATGCGCATCTATTGGACAAGCTTAATAAAGTACTCAATCTCCCATTGGCTATCGCAGTAGTGAAGTGAGCAACCGATACTAAGAAGGCAGACATGACTTCTCGCGGTAACGAAGCCACAGACGTAGAAGCCAAAAGAGCAGCATATTTCCCCAATATTTTAAATTTTGTAGTAGAAAATGTTAAGCAAATGTCAGAATGATGTATGTTGATGACGGAAGGTTGTAATGCTATACATTGTACAGTTAATGGAGTTGAAAGGTCGAGCACCACAGGAAGAACAGGATTTAATGAAAAGAGAGATGGGATGTTCTTTATCCCCCACTGAGGCTTTATGCAGACAGGATAGAACTAGAAAGTCAGTTATACGTCTATCATTATTGAAAGTTGCGCTGGATCAGTGTCACTATCCGGCGCACACAACCACACAGAATCTCTGCTGCAGAGGACTGGTTTTCACCATATTAATTAGAACACATCGCAGTTTTTTGTGACCTGCATTGTTTGCCAGAAATTTGCAGTAGGGCATACCTTGCGAACAGTGAAAGGAGCAATAACCAGACCCAATGGTACTTTTCAGCATCTTCATATAGATTATGTGGATATGTTGCAAGTATGCAATGGGTACAGATATATGTTAGTGGCAGTATGTCCGTTTTCCAAATAGATCAAGGCAGGTCCATGTATGCACCCAGACGCTGCATTTGCTGCCACATTTTATGTGCGTGAGGGGTTTCCTAGATGGGGTGTGGGCGAAGGCCTGCGGTCTGATAATGGGCTGCATTCTGTAAATGAATTGTTCGAGCAGATAACTCCACTATTAGACATAAAGCACAGGTTTTCGCATCACCCACCGGCGAATGGTATTTTTGAGCGACTCAACAGGATCCTTAAAGAAAGGATTGCCAAGATCAAAATGACCTTAAAGAAGAGATGGCTGTGGCAAGCTGTGGAGCAGCCCGCAAGATGGCTGCTTAGCTTTTAGCTCCGTGCCCAACTGCCGAACATCCGTCAAGATCAGCAGTCTCCCTTGCGATCCGGCGATTGGAAACGCTGTGCTGTGTGGGTGAATTCACAGGCAGCATACAGATGCGCTCTCGAACGAGGACGAAGCACTGCAGCCGCGCTGTGACTCTTTCCTTTCTGCCCGGCTGGCCGCCCTGTCCCCTATTGCGGCCTCTGGACTGCGCGCTGCTGCTGTGGGCACGGGTCTCTGTCGGGCGCGAGCCTAGTCCCCTCGGTACTGATTCTGCATACCTCACGGCGCAGTGCGCCTGAGCCCCTCCGCAGTGCTGGGCTCCTCTCGCCTGCCTGGGTGGCCCGGGACTGTGTCTACGCAGCGGCTGGAGCCATCTGAGCTGGTGCCTCCACAGCCCCCTGTCGCAGCGTGGGAACCGCCGGAGCTGTGACCTCCGCGCTTGGGTAGAGCGCGCCTTCTCATCCTCTGCTCTGCTGGCTTGCCTCCCGCCCCGCGGAGTGCTGCCTAGCTGCTGGGCGGGGGAGGTCTGGACCGCGAGACCCTCCGTTATTCGCCGCGGCCCCCAGCCTTGAGCGATCGGCGTGGTGTCCTTCATTGCGCGGCTGCGGAGGAGGAGCTGCGGGCCGTTCGGCAGCGCACCCTGCGTCCCCCGGCTGGAGAGCCAGCTCTGCTGCGCTTCGGTGGACCCTGAATATCCTGCACTGGGGGGCTGGGCCTCCCTCCTCCCTTTGGACGCGGGTGCCATGGCGCGGCCTGCGCCCATCATGGATCCTCCTATTGGCAGATAAGAACCCAGAGCTATGCACATTTTTGGGCTGTGAGGTCTGAGTGGCGGTGCCCTCCCTCCATCGAGCCCCTCTACTTGAACATTCCTGCCACATGAGGGGCGCGGACAGCCCGTTCCCAATGGACTGAGCTTGGTCATACAGGGCACATCAACTACTTCCACGGCCGGGGTGGGCGGAGGTGTGGTCCCCATTGTCTATTGTTATGCCACTTGGACCTTGCTGATTTGATCCCCTCTCCATCTTGTGACCTGCTGGACGTCCTGGGGGCCTGGCGCTGCATCACTCTTCTCCCCTATCCAACTGGCCGAGTGTGGCTGCAATATCTATCACTGCGGATATACACCCTCAGCGATTCCCCTGGGTCCCTTGAGGGGGGCCCCCTGGAGGCTGTGAAGCACTTTACTTTGCATGGCACCCCATCTGACCTGCTCTTTGACTGGCCCATGATAGTTCCATAAAATACCTGGCAGCACAATCCATTCTGAGCAGCACAAACAGGGCGGACCTGTAGGGTATCTGCTGCTGACCCTTTCCGCACCCGATTTGACCACTGGTGTTCCTCTTCAACCGCTTGGACATAGGCACTGCTAAAAGACTTTGGGGCCTCTGGCGGTACGCCCCGCCGACCTTGATCCTAATCTCCTCCATTGAACGTGGGCAGCATGTCGGGCAGGTCCCACGGTGCTAATAAAATGGGAACAATGGATAAGTACGGCAAGTCAGTACCTAGGCAGGAGCAGGGTGAGTCTGCTTCGAACTATGACGACTCAGCCTGATTTGGCAAAACTTATGGAGGCCATGGCTAAAAACTTCACTGCATGAGAAGTTAGATGACATTAACGCAAGCGTGGCCTCCATGAGGGCCAAGCTAGACCAACATGGGACTAGACTAACTGAAGCGGAGACTAGAATTGGTGCTAATAAGGACGAGGTTCACTCTCTCCAGAACACCGTCTCGGATTTGGTGCGGGATATGAAGCAGGTCAGGGCGAAATGCGACAACTTGGAGTCTAGATCCCGAAGAAACAACATCCGCATTGTGGGGGTCCCGGAGTCGGCCCTTAAAGGGAAAATGGAGCAGGCTGTTGAAAATCTTCTCAGAGACCTCCTAGATAACCCCCAACTCTCGCTGTTCTTCGCGATTGAGCGTGCTCACCGTACACTTGCCCCACGCCCCAAGCCGGGTGACTTTCCTAGACCTAACATTGCGAGGGTCCTCAGTTACAGGGACAGGGACCACATACTTCGCATGGCTAGCTAGAAAGGTGAACTGAGACTGGAGTCGCAGATCATCCGAATCTTCCCGGATTTCTCGGTCGGCGTGCAGATGGAGCGCAGGCAGTTCAACGGCGTGAAGAAGATGCTTAGGGAAAGGAACATTGAATACGCCATGCTCTTCCCGGCACGTTTGAAATTCACCCATCGCAACAAACTATACTTTTTCACGGTCCCTGAAAAAGCAGTGAAATGTATTGAATCACATGTCCCACTTCCTGATCCTGTGGACGAACCAGTTGAGAACGACTGATGTGGCGAGGGATGGTTGCTGTGGGTGGGCCCCCTGGACGCCGCCACACATTTTGTCTAATCATCCCTCGTGTGTGAGGGGCTTCTGGTGGCGTGAGTTTTTTGTTGCTCCTAATCTGGTCCTCGTCATAATTCATGGCTTTGTGCATCCTGCTTTCTTTTGCCAGTTATAACTCAACACAATGGTCTCTTTGCAATAGAAATGTTATTTACCGCTGTTCTCTCTACGGTGCACTTGCACTATACTCTTAGCTCAGTTGGGTAAACGGCAGTGGCGACCCCTGCTGCAACTGCAATGCCAAGGCTGGCAAGTTGTTTTCCCTGGTTGTGCCTCTGTTGGGCAAACAGGCTGGTGTTTCCTTGTTTGGTCTGGCACGCCTGCGCCTGGTTCTTGGGTGGGTTCTATCGCACTGCTGGATTGGGGTGGGCCGTCAGGGTGGTGGGGGGAGAAGGGGAGGGATGTTTTGCAAAAAATGGCAAGGAAAGTGTGGCTGATGAAGCAAGGGGGCGCATCATTCCACTGGCAGCTCCTACATGGTTAAAGAACGATGCTGCGCGTTACTGGGATGTCCCATAAATCTGCAGTATGGCTGTCAAGTTAATGACGTGGAACATACGGGGGCTGAGTAACTTCACTAAGGCCCGTAGGATAGTCGCGTACGCCCAGAGGCAAGGGATCAAAATACTTCTGCAAGAAACTCATGCTCTTAGCCGTCTCTCATCCTCTCTTGCATCGTCATGGGGCACTAACACATTTTATACTACCTACTCCTCTCAGTCCAGGGGGTCTTAACCTTGAAACATAAATCTGTGGAATTCTCCTTGCGCACAAGCCATATAGACCCCGAGGTTAAATATGTGATTCTTCATTGCCTGCTTGCTAACACTGAGTGTTTACTGGTAAATACATACGCTCCAATCATAGATGCCCCTGACTTTCCTGACTTTTTCGATGGTGTAACTGCTTTGCTTGTGAGATATGTCGAGGTTCCAATTATTTGGGGTGGGGGGGACATGAACCTTATTCTAGACAATGTGCTAGACAGATCGGGCATCGCAACTAGAAATTTATCCAGAGCTGACCATCGGCTCCATGCACATATGGCTTCCGCTGGCCTGTGCGATGCCTGGAGAGTGCTTCATCCACTCACTAGAGAATACACTTTATACTCTTCTGTGCATGATAGCCACTCCAGAATTGACCTATTCCTCATATCAACTGGGCTAATGGGGAAACCCTCAGGCATGCAGATACTACCATGCACGCTCTCTGATCACTCTCCGGTGATACTCGAGCTCACACTGCGACCCGCCCGCCCCCTATATTCCAATTGGCGTTTCAAATCGGAGGCACTCCAGGACATAGTTTTTAAAGCTGACATCCTTGCGGATATCAACACATTTTTTGACAACAACAAACGTCATGACACATCTGATGAGCCCCGCTGCGAGGCGTTTAAGGTCTATATTAGGGGATGTGCATTTCTAGGGAAGCAGGGGCTTTGAAGGACATCAGGAATTCCCTACAACGCTCTGAGACTAAACTCAAGGAACTTGAGTGTGAATACATCTCCACCACCAATCCATCCAAATTGGCGCAGATTCGGCTGGAGCTGGAATCTTTTGAGTCGCTTGTACTTAGGGAGGCACACTATTATGCCCGACCCATTGCAGCTCTGAAATATGGCAAGGGGGAAAAACCGGGTCGTACCCTGGCCAGACTTGTCCGAATTGAGGGGGGCGGGGGGAGAGCTCGAATCGATAGTATCAGGGACGAGTGCGGTGTGCGATTCTGGTCTGACCAGTCCATCCTTCAGACCTTTGCGAAGTTCTATACCACCCTTTATGGTCCATAACGCAAACATAATCCACAGGACCTCAATCTCCTACTGCACCAGATCCCCATGACCCACATATCTTGCTCCACCAAAGAACAGCTAGATGCCCCCCATCACCCCTGACGAAATTGCCGAGGCTATTTCGGCCCTCCCTAAGGGCAAGGCGCCCGGCCCGGATGGCCTAACTGCTGAATTTTATCAAGAACATGTCTTCCTATTGGCTCCGCGCTTACATGAGGTCTGGACGGAATCGCTCCGCCTAGCTACCTTTCCCCATTCCCTTCGTGAGGCCATCATAACCGTGCTACCTAAGCCGGGCAAACCCCCGGACGGATGCGGCTCCTATAGACCCCTCTCCCTCATAAATAGAGATACAAAAATCTTCGCTAAGGTCATCGCTAATAGGTTTCTGCCAATTATGCCGTACCTGGTACACCCCGATCAAAGTGGCTTTGTCCCTGGCAGCTCCACGGCCTAAAATATCCGCCGACTATTAAACGTCATCTCTAGAATTCACCCTAAAGCTAACGCTGTGGCAGTCACACTTGATGCCCAAAAGGCATTTGATATGGTCTCCTGACAATATATGTGGGCGGTACGGGAGAAAATGGGTATAGGCCCATGCATGCTCTCCTACATCAAACTGCTATATACGAATCCGGTGGCCAGAGTTCTGGTTAATTCCCATACGTCGGTTCCCATTACTCTACATAGGGGAACGCGCCAAGGATGCCCTTTCTCTCCCTTATTATTTGCAATGGCCATTGAGCCTATGGCGGACAGTGTAAGAGGCAAGTACACCCGCATGGGAATACGTTTGCATGGCACACCTGAAATTATATCGTTATATGCTGACAATATACTTCTGTATGTCAGAGACCCCTCCGCTCACCTAGACCCTATGATCTGTGAGATTACAAAGATTGGTAGATTCTCGGGCTTCACTATAAATTGCACCAAATCAGACATATTTCCTCTTAGCACTACAACTTTCCAAACGGCTTGCGAATTCCCACTCCGCTGGTGCCCAGGAGGCATTAAATATCTCGGGGTTCAAGTATCCCTTACGGGATCCTCTTTACTGGCTGACAACTATACCGCCGCCGCACAATATGCAAAATGTTGAGGTGGCGTGATCTTCCACTGTCCCTCTCGGCAAGACTGTCCCTGATCAAAATGATAATAGTTCCAAAGCTCCTATACATATTTGCTAATGTCCCGCTCTGGCCTGGGAAGCGATATTTTACAAACTTACACGCTGAGTGTTCCCAGTTCCTGTGGCACCCTGGTGCCGTCCGTAAGAGGTGGCAACACATGACCCTACCCTACGAGAAAGGAGGATTCAATGCCCCGGATCTCGCTGGTTACTGGATCGCTGCGCAAGCCCAACACACAACACATTGGTACAAATCTCTAGACCCTCCCCCTCATGTTAAACTTGAGATCCTAGCAAGTGAGGAGGTGAATGTTATGTCCCTGATACTCTACCAATCGTATCAAACAGGCGCCCCGGTTAACCTACTAGCTACCACGATTAGGGCATGGAGTGCAATCTTAAAATCAGAACCTGAATGCTGCCCATACCACAAGTGGCTGCCTATATGGTCATTCCCAGGTCTTGCCCCCACGCAGGATAATCTCCTCATGCGACACTGGCTGGACCTAGGGTATCGGGCGTTTTCGGACCTGTTCCCTGAAGGGAAATTCATCACCCCACAGACATGGCGACCAGGATACTCAAAATCACCACTGGAGCTACTTCAGTATTTTAGACTCAAGAGCGGCGGTGCGCGCACTGTGGCTCTCATACCCAAATGAACCCCCGGAATCCCCCGAGATCCACTTTATAGCTAACTCTGCAGGAGGAAAGGGCATAACGTCTGCTCTATATAAAATGTTTATGGCTAAGTCTGCAGAATCTTCCCACAAGCTTCGGGACGTCTGGAGCAAGGAACTGGGGCTGCCAATTACTGATACCATGTGGGCAAGAATGTGCATACATACACGTAGGGTCTCCCTCAATTCCAGATTTAGGTGCATGCAATACAAGCTTCTCAACCGTCTGTACTACACCCCTCACAGAATTGGGAAATGCATGCGCAACCAACCCATTGTTTGTCCAAAATGTACATTTGGCTAAGCTGATCATACTCATATGTTCTGGTCCTGCAGAGCACTGGCTCCATTCTGGGAAGCTGTGCTTGAGGCTTTTCCGGAGATGGTGGGGTTCCAGATTGATCCTAATCCCCTTGCTGTGCTGTTTGGGCTCTGGGAGGGTACGGAGGTGAAAACATTTGCCAAGTTTTTGAATGTTGGGGCCATAGTGGCTAGAAGATGTATCTTACAATGCTGGAAACGCCGCTCCCCCCCCCTACATTTGGGATGTGGTTGAGGGCCCTCACCTGGACGCAAAGGTGTGAGGAGGACTACATTAATTCTTTACCTATGAATGCTCGCCCTAAAAATATATGGACAGAGTTGTGCAGCTACTTGAACAATAAAAATTATTTAGAGCTTATATCCTCGCCCTCGTCGCCGCACCAGGCGGATGCGCAGCCCGGACTCTGAGGTGCCATGTTACATCTGTTGTGCCCCTTGTCAGTATGCCTAACTACTGCCTATGCACTGCTTATGCCAAATGTTTCAACTGTAAAATGTTGATTGCTGATTTAATGTGTTCCACACTAGCTGCTGTTTCTTGCCAATAAAGAAAAGTTAAAAAATAAAAAAGAAGAGATGGCTACATTGCCTACCCCTTGCTCCATTTGACCTTAGAAATCAGCCTGGCTCAGATCACCACCTGAATCATCATGAGTTGGTGACTGGATGCTGCATGAGAGTACCCCTTTCTCCTCCCACTCGGATAAAAACTGATGTCCATAGTGTGGCGAAGACATTAGAGGATGAGAGCATGATTATTTAACAAATATGACAGCTAGTGTTTCTTTTATTTCTCAACAGGTAAAAAATCTGAAGGAAGGGTCGAAGAAAATTGATGAAGACAGCCAAACAGTTGATACTATTGATTTGCTAAAACAACCAAGTTTGTATCCAGGGGACCAAGTGGTTGTAAAAAGCTTTGTGCGCACTTGGAATAAGCCTTGCTTTGAATAACCATACCTAGTATAGGAAGTCACTCCTACAGCGGTGAAACACAAAGGAAGAAGAGTCTGGCTACAGAAATCCTAAAATCAACCCTATTATTTACAGGATCGTTATTGCCATCATATATTTCTGTTATACAATTGTGGTCCATAAAATTGACAGAACTTGAACGATTGAATTAAAAAGAATGGGAATTCGCCATTATATAAAAAGGTACACACTGCTGGTGAAAAGAAGGCCTACTGTACAAGAGATCATTCGACACATGGACATTCTTGTAGTTACATTTTGCACAATGTGTTCCCTTTACTTTCTTATGCTTGTAGCATTTTGCCAAATTATGTTTCATAATGCAGATGGAGGAGTTAGCAATGAGACAGCTATTTCTATTCCCAACGAAAGCACGAGTGACATTTTTCCTGAGATTTCTAAATAAATGATAGGTGCTGCAGAAGATAATGAGGATATAAATTCATATCTCGATAGTTTGGCGCATTTAAAGAACAACATGTGGTACCAGCACATGAACAAAGTGCGGAGAACATCAGATGAGAGCTGCTACCTGTGTTCTCTCATCCCTCATGCCAGAACATTCATTGCAAGAGAAATACCTATCCACGATGCGAAGTGTCTCAGCAATTTAGCAGCATGCACAGAAGGACAATTTAAAAGGAGATGGGCAAACCCGCTATTAATATGGCGAACTAATGGTTCTTACTTCCCAGATTGAAAACTCTCTTCATCAATCTAAGGAGCTTTTCTCTGTGGTGAAATCATTTGCATCCACTGCTAGCTTCCTGCCTGTGGTGTGTGCCTCCCAGTTGCAATGTGATGCTCTCACCACCTTCTTACATTCCAAAACTGAAAATGTCTGCCAGCATATCCAGCTTTCCTCAGTAGATTTGGTTTCACAAACCAACGTTTCCCCTGTGTCTGTCCCTCCGGGCTGGTCTGCTTTTCCTGCGTTTACTGAGGAGGGGTTTTTTGCCACCTTGCTTGAAATCGGTCGCACCATCTGGCTCCATTCCTTTATTCGTCCTAAAGGATCTTATGCCTGAATTGCCACTATGGTTACTAAAGCCATCTATCTCTTGTGTAGTTCGGGAGTTATTCCTATGGAACTGAAGCAGGCCATTGTGATCCATCGATTGAAAACGTCGTCACTGGATGCTACTGTCCTCTCTAACTTTGTCCCATCTCTCAGTTACATTTTTTCATCAAACTAGTTGAATCTCTCAGCTCGCCTCTTCCATTCGCTTTTCTAGAGCGCTCTGCTCTACTTGATCTGTCAGCAGCTTTTGTCACTGTTGACCACACCCTGCTCCTCGCCCGCCTGGACTCCAACGGTCTCTCAGGACCTCCTCTTACCTGGTTCACCTCCTTTTTGACTGGCAGGGGCCAATCTGTTTCTCTTTCCTCGTTTCTTTCAGATTCTTATTTCCTTTTCTGTGTGGTCCCCCAGGGCTCTGCCATGTCCCTGATGTTCAACATCCAGCTGCTGATTGGCCTCATCCGCTCCCTCGGTTTCAGGTGCTACACGTATGCCGATACCCAGATCCTGGTCCAATTAGATCTCGACAGAGATGGGGTGGTGGGTCGTCTGCGTGAGTGCCTGTTGGCTGTAGGGGACTGGATGAGTGCCAACTGGCTGAAGCTGAACGGGGATAAGACAGAGGTTCTAGTAGTGGGTGCCCCCTCTAAACCCCGTTTCTGGGCTTCAGACTTTTGGGCTCCCTCATTGGGTGTTTTTCCGGTTCCAGTGGCGGTTGTGAAGAATCTGGGAGTTTATCTCTCGGCATCTTTTTCCATGGCCCGCAAGTCAGTGCGGTCTGCAAAACGGGGCACTTTCTATTGAGGGTGCTCCGGAAGACTCTGCCCTTCTTGCCTCCGTGCCTTTGGCCAGTGGTTGTTGCTTCTCTGTCCTCCAGTAGATTGGACTACTGTAATGCTCTCTATCTGGCCCAGCCAGCTGGCCTAATCCACCAGCTTCAGCTGCTCCAAAATCTGCCAGCGCGGATTGTCACAGGTACACTTTATGGCTCTCACATTAGCCCAGTGCTACGCTGTCTACGTTGGCTCCCCGTGATGCAGAGAATTGTTTTTAAATCTCTATGCCTGGTTCATAGCGCTTACCATAGAGTTGGTACGGAATTCCTCCAGTACAAATTTCAACCTTCTATTTCCCATTGATGTCTGCGCTCGGGCAATGCTCGTCTGCTCCAGGGCCCCACCTTTTGCCATCAGCGAATGGGTGGTCGGGCCTTTTCAGTGGCCGCTGGTAAACTTTGGAACAGTCTTCCCGTTCAACTTAGGATGACTGAGAATCACTTGCTTTTCTGTCGTCTGTTAAAAACCAAACTCTTTGTTCAGTCCTAAGGCCGTTTATCCGGTTCGTGGATATCCTCGCGCTAAGATGCTCTTGGGTGAATGTACACGCTACAAATGATTCTAACATAACGTAACATAACCCTCTGATGGATGTCGAAAAAGACGTTACCATAGGAAGCTGGTTACAATAAACCAAAGAAAATGGAAAAGGAACTAGTTTGGAGAAGTAGAATGCTCCTATATGCATACAGTGCTATGACTGGAGAACAGATAAAGACTGTCGAGCAAAACAGACTGGGTTGTGTGGATGTATGGGAAACACCAGGATTGCCAGGATGCTGGGAGACGCCTCAGCTATTGGTATATGGAAGAGTTGCCACTAATACAGTAAGGGAAGACGGAATGTTAGCATTCAGTGCACACTTAATGATGACAGTGCCAGTACAAGTAGTGAATGATGAATGTCTGAAGGCATGGGCCAAGTATTCAAAATTATTCACATGGGTTGAAAATGAAGCAGGACCTGTGTACATTCTACCAGGGAAGAATGCATCACTGTATTTCAGAAACAGGGGAATGATCACAGTTGGAGAAAATAAATGATACAAGAAAATAATTGATGTCCCAGGAATGAACGGAGGAACTGCTGTGATAATGGACCATTATTGGGCCTGTGAATCCAAAGCTTATATGCAGCTACCTTAGAATTGGGAAGGAATATGGTCTATAGTGATCATACATGTTCCTGCATTGGTGATCCACCAAAGTGATCTTAACATCACTGAATTCCCAAGAATGGATGAACACCAGAGAAAGAACAGGTCGCTCAACCTCATTTGACAGAAGAGAGAAAGAACACCACCTCAGCCAAATCTATAAAAGCTTACCATGACATTCCAGGTGAGCACACATTTTTCAGTAATGGTAGTGATATTTACTGCTATATTCATGCCAGGAATTCAAACTGCAGTGAATGCTAAGTGGTTACAAATCACTAGGTGGGAACTGTTACAGACACTCAACAGAACGATAAAAGGATTTAATGCAATTAAGAGAAGAATTGAGGGCCATCAGGCTCATGACCATCCAGAACAAGTATGTTTTGGACCCGATGACAGCAATGGAAGGAGGCGTTTGCGCCAAGATCAGGCCTAATTGCTGTACGTACCAACCTGCTCACGATGGAAGAAATTGAACCCTGACAGAAGCAATAACTAAGCTGTCAACCCGGCATACGAAAATGGTGAAAGAAGTAGCTGTGACTGAAGATGAAGACTGGTTTTTGTCCGTTTTCATGGGTTCCAACTTGGATGGCAAATGTCTTCAAACTACTGGGAGAAATACTAGTGTTGGCGTTTCTAGGATGAATAATCATAGGACAGTGCAAGATGACGGCGAAAAAAGGCTATTGGGATGAAGATAATGATCAATGTGAATGCTGTAGCTGATGAGCAGACAGACTGAAAGCACCACCCGTGAACACCTGAAAGGAAGTCCTCTGGCACCTCCAGGAATTAAGTTTTATTATCCGAAGTATCATAAGAAATATGTGGTCAGTTGGGTGTTCTGTCGACCAACTGGAGAATGTTGCCACATGACCAGGAGTGTGGATGTACACAAAGAATGCAGGTGACCAGAGGAGGGTGACAAAGATATGGATTCCGAAGAAACCAGTGTGAAGAGAAGGTGGAGGATTGAGGAGGTGGTCGAGGACTCGGCCAGAGGGGGCAGGGGGAATTTAGAGAAGGAGATGTACACGTCATACATGGAGCCTGTCCGCCTCACCTCCGTCATACTGGAAGAGCAGCAAGAAAGCACTGTGCACGACACCTAGTATCAACCCAATACTGCACCGAAAATATGAAAGACGTTATGCGCTCAGACAACCGTACCGAATATAACCTCGAACTGAACTGGTAGAAGGAAGTCTGCAGACACCATTGGACTGTCACCATAAGTGAAGTCTGATGGGTGTAAAATGACGTAATGAAGAAAAGACACAAGGACACACTGAAACAATATACAAATACTTAAAGAATAAAGATCTAACTGAAGTAACAAAGTGAGCATACGTGCAAAAGCATAAGTAAGAAGAGATGCAGTAGATGTATATCCGCAGAAACGTAAGGTAGATAAGAAATAATAGAAGCTTGCTACAGTAGAAAATATGGGTAAAGCAGCCATGTTGAGAAAATGGATGTCAGTGTTGTGTAAAAGTAAGCTAAACACCAAGGAAAGAGACCAAGGCTGCAGAGCTGACAAGCACTGTACTATAAAATCATGCAGGAAAAAACATTATTTGTTTGGCTAAGGATCAAGGATGTCACAGTGAGAAGCAACTGCAAAGTACGGATGTAGTCAAATGCCATGCATGCAAGACATATTTCTCTTAGATTAAGCAAAGGAGTAAACATCTGTGAAGGCCAGGTATTGGACTATTAAAAGTGAAGAAAGCATATGCGAGATGGAGCACCCAAGTCTCCAGAGGCCAAAGAGAGTAATAGCACACAGTATAATTGAACCAAATAGCACTAAATAAAAAGGATAAATCATTGTCTCCTCACACCTAATTCAAGACCAGAAAACAAGGCTTAGTCATAATGCTCCAGACAAAGATAGCACTGCATGCTCACTCCCTTCAACGTTCTGGAGAAGAGTAGTCAGCAAGGTCAATTACAAAGAAGAGGCCTGTCAGGATGTTATGGTCGGGGTCTCCCTTCCTCACGTTTTTTAGCACGTGACAAGGTGGGACTCTTAAGCACAACACACTCCTGAGCTTCTCCGGCCCGAGCTTAAAGTTCCTTTTCTCTATATTAGGGCCTTCCGTGCCCAAGTCTCTTCTCGTGCAAAGTCTCTTGCTTCAGAGGGCCCGATATGCCAGCAACAACAAAACAAATAGTTCCTTCTGGTAACCTTCACGTCCGCCGATTACTCTTCACCCTAGGATCCCCCTCAGCTGGGTTCCAATCCTTCTTTCAGCGTTAGCCTCTCAAAGCACAGAGGCTTCCGAAGAGTGATCACGTCTTGCTGGGTCACTATGTTATTATTTTGCAAAAATAGTGAAATAGTATATTGAAAATCCATAATAGTGAAAATAGTATAGTGAAAATCCATTGGGTCATAGATGACGCATATGGAGGTATAAAGCATTTGTATAATGGAAATGTATTTTCAGTGTGAGTAAGCTGCGACTTATTATGCTTGCCAGATTTCCCTGCTTTATTGAACTGATAATTATTGGTTATGGTAATCCCATCCAGCAGTTGGTATGTCTAGGTGCTACTGCACACTGGCGAGTGCCAGCCACTTCTAGGCAAAAGCAAACCTTTTGAACTATTGGGACAGTTAATCTGGGGGTCCAGAATAACATTCTCCAGGAGGGGGAAAAGATACAAAGGACGAACTTTGAACTTTATCACCAGGTAGGAGCCTGAGAGACAGAAGAACCAGGGAGAACTGGGTGGAGGTCAGAGATCAGCTATCCAAGCCAAAGTATAGAGAAGCAACTTGCTTGGGCCATTTACATTGTTAGGTTTTAGCGGTATGGCTAGCATATGATAGGAAAGGTTTTGAACAGAGGACAGAATTTATGCAAAACATCCCGAGGAACACCTGTGTTATTTTCTTTGACGACTGGAGAACCATCGTCATAGAGCTAGGGAGAGCTGAGGTTTCCTTTTCTTTAATAAACACCCTTGAAACATGTCTTTGTGTCTATCACAATGGGCACCAGTGAAGTACTACATTTTATATCTACGCTTGCGTAGCTAGAAACTTGTGATTAGAAGGAGTGGTTTGCATCTCTGCAATGTGCTTGAGACAATTGGAAAATTTACAAAAAACAAAATGCCTTATAGCACTCACTACAGATTTCACATGCACCACTACAATTGAGAAATATATTTTTTCAATAATAGTTTTTATTAAGCACAAATGGAGGAGATCACTAGGAGATATTCAACCATCTATGTTGCATGCTTAAACATAGGGAAACCGCAGTTACATATTAAGGCAGGCAGCATCAACACGCTATTGGAAGCATTATAAAGGTTAAGAAGCGCAACTCCAATACAAGGAGAAATAATTATTTTCTGAATAAACAAAGGGGATTAGATCTCTTACTCCAGCCAGCAAGGTTATATGTAAGCTGCTGGACATCGTTCAATCAGTTAGTTAGAATATTTAAACAGGAGAAAGGTGATACATTGGCCCTGAAGAAGACCTGTTTTCTGTAAGGTCGAAACACGTGTTGGCAGGAGCATATTAATCACCTATCGAAATTAAATTTGAACGTGAAGAATCTGTTGAAAACTCTCATTTGCGAAAAATTGGAAAGAATACCGACACCTATTGATAACATTGTATATTAAGGAGAGGATTGATCAATGGTCTATGCGCAGTGGTTGAACCAATACCTTGTCTGTTGATATACCACTTGTCAGGCTCATCAGGGACTCTGGGTCTACATTGGCAAACTCCTGCAGCAATGATGTTCTTGGGTTGAACTTTTTTTTTTGTTTTATACTTTTATTTTTGTTGACAGAGGCAAAAGGCATGCACACACATCCGAGCAATAATCACTAATTCGTTGCATCTACAGGTGAATACAGAGCATATAGGCTTGGGTTGAACATTTGAGCAATATTTTGTGTGGTTGCGCATCGGAGTAGCAGTCCCCCAGCCGTCATTTTTGAGGACGAACATTTTTTTCTTTTACTACATATTAATATAGATGAACGATCCCACAACAGCTAGGCTGACAGTTACCCCCCCTATGGTTTGAGCTGCAGTGGTGCACCCAAGACTTGCAGGCACTGTTCCAGAGCCAGTCCACAACAGCACCTTGCGCAATGGAGAGGGGACAAGAACATAAGTTAGCAAAGACTTTATCTGACAATACCTGCAATGGCACACTTCCACATCCCGTACCGCCAGAGGCAACTCTCCTGTGACACGCTTCACAACATCTTATCCCGATGGGCATAGAAAAAACAAGAAGATGTGGAGACAGGATGAGCCTTACATGGCGCGGAGGGGGAGAGGTGGGAAACATGGCCTGTATGTGAAGCTGAATAGAACAGGTTACTTACCCGTGGTAACGTTCTTTCGATTGGATGTTCCTCCCACATATTCCTCATCGCCTCTAAGGTGGGGAAAAAAACAGAACTGAAGCCAAAGGGCGCTGCGCACGCTACATATATCTGTGTTGATGTCGAACAGAGGCCCTCGAAAGACATTGAGTCGACATAACCGGTGCACAGCACCCTCTGTCAATAATAAAATATCCAAAGCAGCTTGAAGCTGGAATGGAAGCATCAAAAGATGAGGAATACATGGGAGGACATTATCCATTTGAAATGCTTGTTCAAGGGTAGGGGCCCTTTCATGTAGTAAGAACCGTGATAAGGAGGAAGGATGGGATGTAATGTACCGATTGCAAAAAACAGCAAGTGCATACCGAGAAATGACATCATCGGAGTGAACATGAGGGTGAAGTGAGCAAAGAACTGAGCACGGGAGGAGATAGAATGGGGAAGCAGTGATGAACTGGCAGGGTGGGAATTTGTGAAAACCCTTGAAAGGCTAATTCCTCTGAAAAACTGTCTGGGTCCTGTCTAATTACCTTCAGGCCTGTTGGAGTGTAAATTGTTTACAGAGTTCTAGTTGCAGTGCATGTTAATGGCTGCCTTTGTTATGGACAAAGGCTCATGCAGTCAGGGTAAATGGGCTTTCTCTTAATGGTTATTTATAGATTGTCTCAAATTCACAAGGTTACATTCACATAGATTTGTTTGTTCAGCATCAGTTGCCCTTGGGAGCCAAAAGTTGCTACTGGCAACCATTGTAGTGAAGCTAACTAGACTCTTCTAGGCCGCAAACAGGCACTAAATAGCTCCCAGCTCCCCTCAATTTCAAACTCTGCATACAGGTACAGTGAGCAGTGCTTTATCTATTAAAAGCTCTGGGACTAAAAGTCCAACAATCCCGAAAAAGAAACAAAAACAGACTGATCATCTACTAAATGATAGGGGACATGTTCAACCGAGGCCTATCATAGCTGCAAAACACTGCAGGCTGTTCACGGGCGGATCGGGAGACCACCAGAAGCCAGGCCAGTATAGGACCAAGCCCCAAATCAAAAATGTTTAAATAGTCCCCTGCATACATCACGATGAACGGACAGGATTCGAAATTAAGATTTGATTGGGAGGAGTGAAAACTAGCTCATGGGTGTCCTGCATCACCCAGTAGGCAGGAGCTACCGTTGGGGGAACCAGGGGCGAGTATACAGTGCACTGTAACTTTAACTTCCACATGAGGCACAATTTAACTTTTTACCCATTATGTATGGTTCATTATATTTAAATCTGTCTTAGATGTGTCCCAATTCTTCTTCTTTTACATTCTCAAACAATTGGGTTATGCATGTTTGAAAGCTCTGGTTGGCCTCAGAAGCCAAACTACCCTCCTGGTAACTGTTGGGTTTAAGCTAACGAGACTCTCCTAGGGTACAAGCAGTAGATAAGTGGCTCCCAGCAATTTCGAACCCTTAAAACCTCTAGACGGAGAAGCACTGCCACAAAATAAAGACATCAAAACCCATTGCTAACATGGCTGTATCACCATGTCTGGAAATGATGTCTCTTAAACAATGCGCCCTGAAACAGTGTGAAAAGTCAGTGCACAGAACATGGTAAAAATTAAACGTTAACTGTTATTAGTTGTTTTATGCAGTGATTCTTACCCCGCTTCAAAACACTCTTGCTAACACACCTCATTGGCCAGAAAGAAAAACTGATTTGATCCCTCTTGATCGTCAAGATGTTATCTACATTATGAGCACACACCCCGGTGACAAGCTCCTAACACAGTGAGCTGTCTGTGGTGGTGAATCACAAAGGAGACCAACACAGAGGTATGGTCAATTGTAGCACCCCGCGGTTTATTAGACCTGCGACTCTACAACCATCAAGACTGGAACCTGAAGACTGGGTTCCATAGCACCAAAGCACGTAACGCTAACACCACGCACACTCTACCACACACCTCCCTCCCTTATTCTAACCATAACTGGTAACAAGAGTAAAATGGGAAAACAGAGGAAAATGAAAATATCTGCAAATAAGCTACTCGCAAATTAAATCCTCAAACTTCCTAGGTAACCAGAACAACGCACACCACTAGCCACTGTCTCAGAACCACCTCCCAACATGTTCACCTCACTGGCGCCCAATGCATTTGTCTCACTCATGTCCCGAATCTCCATCAACATCAACCTGCCCTTCATCCGTCTTCAAAGACATTTGCACAACCCTATCCTGTCCCTCCCAGTTCCCTCGACAGGGAAACACCATCAATCTACAAATGTTGGCCACAATAAAACAGATATATCAGGATTCTTTTTTTTTTTAAAGTTCCTATGAAAAATCATTTTTTTAATGACCTTTAGAGCCTTTATTTTCAAGCCAAATGCGACTGCCCGCCTGAAAATCCACCTTTGCCCCTTGCGCCAGCAGTAGAGACAAACAGACACCATGTTCCTTTGACCTGGTACATACTCCACCACAC
The DNA here is from genome assembly GCF_040938575.1 of Ambystoma mexicanum. NCBI lineage: Eukaryota > Metazoa > Chordata > Amphibia > Caudata > Ambystomatidae > Ambystoma > Ambystoma mexicanum. The sequence goes on along the minus strand of NC_090928.1, from coordinate 962,773,527 downwards.
AGTTATAATCCTGCAGCTCTACCACCCAGCGTGCCATTTTGGCCGACACTGAACCAAGACCTCTGGTGGTCAACACGTGAAAAAGGAGCTTGTGATCCATCCTCACAAAATAAGGCAAACCTCACACAGGGATCGAATATAAACATTGGACAAGCAGAAGTTAAAAGTAGCTCCTGGATATGCATCTATAACCTGTAACCAGGAACTGCCACTGGAAAATGAGGAGCTAGTACATAGCGTTCCACAAATCTAACTTCCACAGAAGATGCAAACCTATCCTTTTGTCCATTATTTAGGACCATTCAGGCTTTAAATGTCATATAGATGTGCCCTTATGTTTATTCATAGGTTATCCCAAACACAGAGTTAAATTTGCATAGGTGTGTTTGTTTCGCATCAGTTGGCCTAGGGATCCAAAAGATAGCTCCTGGTATCAATCTACTGGATTCTTCTAGGCTACAAGCAGAAGCGAAATAGCTCCCTGCTCCCCTCAATTTTGAACCCTGTCCACAACAGGATGTGAAAATGCTTGGATGCAAAACAAACTGCTAAGGTCTCCCTCGCAATTACAAAGTACCTGATCACGCAACACCCTCGAGGCAAACACAATTGGTCTATACTCTCCATCCTTCCGCTGTGACAGTACCGCCCCCCACCCCGACCCTGCTGGCGTCAACCATCAAAACGGTCTAAGTTCCTATGTCAAAAAACTGCATTCTGCAGAACAGATATACCCAAAAAGTATGACAAACTTAGTCAAATGGCATGACTCCTCATGTAATTAGGCCGAAGATCGAATGTTGAAAACCACGACCCCTGCCCCATAGTGGTTAATGTGAGTTTTTAGTTGTGGCGGCCCTTGAATTCAGAGGGGAGTGCGCTGATCACAGGAAAACATGCCTTCGAATTGACTGTAAGCATTCAATTCATGTTTGATAACTTTAAGAGGCCATAGAAAAAATGTGTATTTAAATTTTCGTAAAAATGCGCCTTTAAGATTATTTTAGGGGTCTGCTAATCCGTTTAAAGGGGTTATGAAAAAAACAGTGCGCGACAAATACTGCACGTGGGTTTATTGGAAAAATGTTTGTTTGCCCATTCCTATTTTTAGAGTCAGAAACCATCACCAGCGGACAGAAATTACACTGAAGTAGCTTAAAAACCCATCAACATAAAAAAAAAAGATGTTCCCGGTGAATGCTCACTTTCAGTGTGCGTATATTTATTTATCTGTGCCTTTCTTCGGGCAGCCATCTACACAGTACCAGGAGACAACTCAGCAAAGTAAAACGTCAAGAACAAGTTACAGAAAGACATATCTTTACGCGTGTTATTTTATTAGCTACAAAAGAACTGCTAACGGCTGTGCTTAAAACTTAACCATTACTCACACTTACATGATTACAGCGTATGAGTAATAACGGTTGGAAGGCTGCGAATACAATGATAATACGGAGCTCAATCCCACCCGCCACCCAATCGGCACGTTTTGACAACAATGACAGCCCCGGCAGCGCTGTGCTTTTGAACTGAAGACAGGTCGTGCATGGGCTGCCACGTGACCTGCGCGTCGTCATGCATTGGCTGATATCATCACGTGAGCTCAGACAGAGCAGTGAACTGCTACTTGCCATGTCCTCCCTCAACACTGGTTTCTCAAACGTGCGGGAGAGCGCATCCTTGCAGGGTTGGAAAAGGTGAAAATAAAAGCCGATGAGCTGAAGCGTTCCTCTGTACTATTCCTGTGGGGGGACGTCCCTGCTATCTGCAACGGAACACGGCTTTGAGAATGAGCACATTACGGGAGTACCTAATAGGCGTTCGAGGCTACCACCAATGCACACTGGTCGAACCCAAAACGTGTAACCACCGTGGTGTGCGCGCCCAGTGCGGGCAGCCTGTCTGACAAATAAAGTAAACGGAGGTAAAAACTGTAAACCCTGGTCCGCTATCTCAATTGTTGCAAAACGGTTGTTTGACATTTTGGTCATAATATTAAAGTAGTTCAATGTCCCAAACTAGAAAGATTAGAAAAATGTTTCAAACTAGCATGGAATAATACAAATATAAATATGCGATATACCTCCGGTCTATATAAATCCATAAAACCGAGGCCACGACAAGCAAGCGTCAAGTAGAAAACAAATTACCAGGGTCATACTCCGGAATCCGAGCCTGGTAATCGGCGCCAACTCTCATCCCGACATCTGAAAGGAAAGCGCAGGAATATGAGTGCGGGTCAAGCCCGCTGGGCATTACGGTTTCTCCCTCTGTGCCCCCCAATTGAAAGCGTTCGAGGCTCCCACCGTGCTCGTCGTCGCTACCGCTCTCGTCGCTCAGGAGCCCATTGGAAGGGCTCTTGGCGCCGTTGGGCCGGGTTTTCCCCAAGAATTCCATCGCCTTGTCCATCATGCCTGGCATCGTGGGGCTGCTGCTGCTGTTCTGTGTGAGTGCCCAGCGCCTGCCCGGCTGTGGGTCTCCAGGAGATGGGGAAAGTTAAACATGGAGTCACGGTGGTGCTGCTGCTGCTGCGGGCGGCGCTCTTACGCGTATAAACAACGCCCCTTACGCACACCAGTAAACGGCTGAGCGGGGTGGCGGCGGCGGAGCACTCTGTGTCTGTCCTCAGTGACCGTGGCGAGCGGCGGGCGCTGGCCAGTGCCCGAGGGACAACGACCAGCTGGTGCGCGCGGGACGCTTCGCTGAATGCGGTTGGGCGTGCGTACTCGGCTCCTCGGACGGGCTGGGGGGAGCAACCGAGCTAGGCGCGGGGCTAATGGGAGCCGGAGAAGGCACAGCGACCCGCCATGGCTTCCCGAAGCAGCTTGGGGTGAAGTGCTCCCACGGAGGGAGGATAGACGGGGCTTGTTGTGTTCGAGGCGCGGCCGCCGATTGGCAGTCACAGGGATTGCCATCTTTTTTTGCTGAGGATGGGGATACCTTCCCCCTTGGAAAATAAGCGAGCTGGTCCTAGCTTTTTTTTTTTTTTCGAGTGATCATCCGCCCGCAGTCTGCCTCTACCCCAGAACCTAAGAAGCCACATAAAATGCACCCCTCAGTTGACGACTCCCCATTAAATATCACGTTTTAAATGTAGCACTTCTCATGCACCCCATCCATGCGTTGCAACCAGAGGTTTATTGGTCGTAGTTGGTAGCCCTTGGTTGTGTAGTTTGCAGCCATTCTGTTGCTGACCTATTTTACAGACTAATCGTCATGTTTTAAGGGTCGGAGTTAATTGGATTGGAAAAAAACTCAAGGCCTGTGTGTCACCCCCGCCCCCTTCTTACCTGCCCCGTTTCAAAACGTTGAAACCTGGGAGTTATCCTGGTGAACTGGTAAAAGGTGGACTAGACGGCCCATCGCCCCAAGTTTTCATGTTGTGGAACTTAAGCTAGATACCCTAATCGGCCTTCGGCAGATTGCCTGAAGGTGAAATCCTACTATGGATGGGCAGAGGGCCTAAACCTTGATTTATGACTCGCCCCTTGTTTGGGCGTTTGGCAGCATTTTTTTGTGGGTCGTTTTGCACTAGTTTTCGTTTGGGCAGTGTAGTAAATAGCTCGTGGCTCATAACATACGAGCGTGGAATTCTACTAAGTTTTGAAGGTTGTTTACCTTTGTCTGTTGGTCGTTACGGAGGGGAGATGGAGGGAGTTGGGGAGCTGTGACACGGCTGTTACAGGTTGATCAATAAAGGCACTTCTCTCTACCAGTGTGTTACTTGTCATTACACTGGCGACGAAGGTCAACCTGTGAACCCACGCGCCTGAGCCAGCCGTATTGTCCTGCCTTCCCGGGAGACTGTTCCTCCTCTTCACCCAACGGTCATCGCTACCCAACGGTCATCGCTGCCCTCCGTCTGCGGGCCCCCAGCACACGAAGCTGCTTGGAGGCGGGGCCCGATTTCACCACAGCGCGGCCGTTGCAGGTCAGACGCTCCTTGGCAGCGCGCTGCACTCCCCTGCTGGGTCGAGCGTGGCGCAGATTGGCGCTGTAGTCCTGCTACAAGAAAGACCAGCTGTATGAGGTGAGACGACTGAACGCAGCATAGGGGGCGGGGCCGGCATAAAGCTTAGCGCCGATTGGAGGCGCCCCCACTAAGTTTGACGGGCCCCCTTGAAGACTGCCCCTGCACACTCCACTGGCTGAAGAATGGGCAGAGCCCAGCATTAACCTCGTTCTCCAGTGTGCAGGGTCGTACAAGTCCTTGGAGAGGCTAGCGCGCTGAGGCCTTGCTGCATTGGTTATCCCTTCTCTGCAAGGGTTTCCTGAAGGACTGAGGTCTGAACGTGTACTGTAATGACCCCACAGCCTTGTTAAGTAAGTCAGCCAGTAGGGTGCCACACCAAACCGTTTTATCACCCTACCAAGACTAATCTTCAGTTTCACCAAGACCCTTGGATCAGTAGTTCTTCGTGCCGCAAGTGGAGTCCTGCATCAGTTATCATGCAGCACAGCACCTTTTGTCCCCCTCACCCCCCCCCGGCCTTCTTGCCCAAACCGGGTACACCTCCAATTGCCTGGGAACTATGGGTGGACACATTTAAAGTGTACCAAGGTCTTCAGGCGGTGCCAGACTGTCAGGTGATGACAAGGAAGCGGCCTTCTCAATTGTCTTGGCAGTGAGGGTCTTGGGATTTTCAGACATCTGCCTGGTCCAAACGTGTTGGCTTCCCCCTCCGAGAATGGTGAGGGTGCCCCCCAAGGAGCAGTGCTAGCCTATGAAACTGCCCTCAACAAATTGGAGGGGCGTTTTGGGAAGAGGGCCAACATAGTTCTGGAGAGGTATCACTTTTTCTCAAGGGCGCAAGGCCCTGGTGAAGGGATTGACTCCTATGTAACGGCTTTACCTACACTGATAGCCACGTGCAAGTTCACGGGTGTGGTGGAAGAATACATTTGCAACCAGATTATGATGAGGACGAGTGACTCGAGGGTCAGGGAGAGATTGTGGACTGAAAAAGACCCTCCACTGGAAAAAGTGATTGAAATTGCCTGCGCCATGGAATAGTCCAGAAAGAGTGTGAAGGAGATGACTGAAAAGTGTGACATTGTACACATGGTTCAGCAACGCAGGAGCAAAGATGCCAGGGCCAGAGACAAGGATTCTAAAGGGACATTCAATACTAAGGATGTTTGCAAGAGGTGTGGTTGGCGTGGGCATTTATCGGGGTCAAAGGAGTGCCCAGCACCATGATGGTGTGCAAGAGGTGCAAAGGAGGAGGGCATTATGCCCGTATGTGCAGGAGCAATAGTCAAGCTAAGGAAACTGTACGATTGGTTGACCCCAATGAGGTGGATGATGAAGTGACTGTCATTGGTTATGTAGGCTCTTCTCAAGCTTCGAGTGTGTGTTGAGGAAGGCTTATTGTTGAGTGTTGGTTCTGCTAGGAAGAGCGCATGGGCCACTCTATGTAAATGGAGTGCCTGTTGACTTGATGGTCGACACGGAATCCCCCTATACAATGGTCTCACCAGAGCCGTGTTGTGCCAAGTTTCAAAAGGGTGTCCGATTTATATCCCTCTGACATCAACCCTTGCGCCTACGGGCGTGTTCCCATTAGGGAACTAGGTTTCGATTGGGTTGATCTAGAATTTCATGGGCGGAGAGCTAAGGGTAAACTTTACGTGGCACACAAGGGTGATCCGGTCTTAGGGTGGGACGAGCAGGCTGCCCTGGAAATAGAGGTTCGCCCTGGGAAAGCCGTCCCAGTTTTGTGTGTGAGTGAAGAGAGTGGGAACGGTAAAGATTCTGCTGCACCGTTGTTGGGTAAGATGTCCACAGAGCTGGTAAATCTTCCTTTACTGGTTCATCTCCAGAACTTTTTTGCTTTTCTAGTGGGATATTTTTCATTAATACCTCAGTGAGTGGGAACCTTTTTCCACACTCGCCTAATCTTTAACTCTTTTTATGGATGTCATTTTTAAGACTCTCCATAGTGTCTTTTTAAAGTTATCATGTTTAACAGCTTATTGGCAATAAGTGCCTGTTGTTGCTGGGTTGCCCTAGGGGCTCCCCATTTAACTTTCTTGTGCTAACCTTGAGTGAACTTCAGTTCCCAAGGGTAGAAAGGATCTTTGGATCCCTTTTACATTTTATTCTGTGAAACCAGCAGACCCCATCTTATGTGGAGTGCTGGGGAGATACAATGTATCCCCTTTCACATTAAAACTGTAACAATTCTATTACAGTGACAAGCTTACCTTTAATGGCTGGTGGCAGTGATACCTTTTACTAATTTGTAATCACAGCTGCAGTAAAGGCACCTAAGGGTGCTCATTTTACCAAAATGTGCCCTGTCTTCTTTTTCTGCCATTTTAGTGTTTCTTGTCGTTTCTTGTTCCTTCCCCTGACATCCAAAGTGGGAAATTCCTTTGTTTGAGTTTTGTCTTTGGCGGGAGTCCCCTGGACACCCCACCCAGGCTCCTGTCAGTCTGTAAGCACAGGAAGTGGGGGAGGAGTCCAAAACTTCCCCCTCCATTGTCTTAGGCCTTCCTTCAACTGGGCCAAATCCCAGTGGGGGGGTTGGCTGTCCTGATTGGACAGCCAGGCGCCCCTTTCTTGTAAGATGCGGGAAGAGAATGCAGAGGTTGTGTTGCAGTTCCTGATAAATACTGGAAACCTGGAAGCTGAAGTCATGTCGACCACTGGAAGAGAAAACCGAAGAGGATGACGAAGGAAAAGTGGCGGCAATGATTTCCAGCGACCGGAGAGCCTGCTGTGTAACTGGAGCCTGCTGCAGTCCTTCCTTCCGATCGACCTGGGGTCTCCAAAAAACGACGACCCGAACCCAGAGCCTGGTAAGACCCACTAGACTCAAGAAGACCTGCATTTTGAGCCATCCCACGGGTTGCTGCAACCTTGCGTTCTTGCAATACCCTGGGACCTCCAGCCACAGTGCGGTGCACGGTGTTCCGAATTCCGAATCTTGCTGAAACTTCGTGGGCATCCTGGTGTATCTCCAGCGACACGAATCGAGTCCAAAAAGTCCCCTCACAAGAGTGCTGGACCGTTTAAACGACGAGAATTCAACCGTGATTTTCTGTCTTCTTCTGTGCTCCTTGAAAAGGCGCCAAACCCGCAGAACTGCATTCAGCCGCTAGAGAAATCTTGCCTAGAGCTTTCTTCATTGATCCCTGCTCAAAGTCCCTTCTGAGGTCTTGTGTTCAGTCTCCAGGACAAGGAATCCGCTGACCGGGTATTTGGCTGCAGTCCCTGAAGTTCTCCTGCTGCAATCCCTTCTTCATTGCTGAGGTACGGTGTTGGCTTGGGTACATACTTACCCTAAGCCTGTTGGGATTTCTGTGTAGCTTTGGGGTGTCTTCTGTGATTGGGAGGTCCCTCGTCCAGTACACCCAGTCCCACTGCTAGAATGCTGCCGGGGTGTCTTCTGTGAAGCCCCTGGACCCTCTTCTAACCCTAGAAGTAAAGTACTCGCCTGTTTGCCCAGTTTTCCTAAGGAACTCTGACTTTTGCTACTAAAGAACTTATTCCAACACTGCCTGTTGGTCACTAGTCCTAGTGACCCCCCCTTCTGCCACTGAGAATACTCATGCTCTAAGGGAAAGACTTTGAAGGGATTGGGACTTCTGCCTAGAAAGTAAATCAAGTGTTTTACTTGCTTGTAAAGAGTTGGTGGGTAACTGTAATTCTCAGAGTGAACAGTTACAAAAGTTCTTACTGATCTTGATTGTGTGATGCACTATTCTTAAAAGTATGGTTAACATCTTTTCTTCCTTGGCCACTGTTTTACCAGTCTAAAAGAAAGTAGATGTGAAGGTATTTTACTCTCCTGTGATTTGGTTGTGCCTCTTTACAAAAGTAATGTGTTGGTTTCACCAGATTATTCATGTAGGGTAATTGTATGAGTGTCCTCCAACTGTTGGTATCACCAGGTTAGTCCTGTTAGGATAACTGTGTGTGTCCCCCAACTGGCTCTTGTTTCCCCTGACTTGCTGCTAGCCTGTCCTTAATAAGTCTACATTAGGTTGTTGCCTACCTAGAATAACTATTCAGTAAAGTGTGACATTGGGTTTTACTTTCCCCTTCATTGTGAAGTTAAAGTAAGTGGGTTTTACTTACCTTGTGTTAGCTGTGTGCCATCCAAAACAAGTTACCAGAGTTATTGCTTACCTCAAGCTGGGGTTCCCTGATTACCAAAGCATCTGTAATTGTATATTACATCCTTAGGTTTTACTCACCTGGTATAACTGTGTTATGACAAAAGTAGTTATAGGTTTTTACTGCACCTAGAATAAGTGTTTCACTATTTACCAAAAGTATATTGTCCAGTTGACTGTTTATGTGATTTGTTCCAAGAGTCACTGTACAACTGGAAGGGCCTACTGTCCTTGTATTACCAAAAGTAATCTGAAAGTAACCATTGGTCTTTTACTCCCAAAGAATAGGCTTGACCTATACTAAATGTGCATAACAAGGTTTTGAAATCCCTAGAACTACTGTTAGGTGTTCCAAATAAGGTTTATACTTGGGTCTGTGTACTTTCAAGTATAGTGTTGTTTTTTATATTGTGATTTCATATAATGTGTTAGTATTTACTTAACCCCTAGATTTGTCTGGGCTTACCTGTATTTAAATAAATCCTTTATTTTTACAATACATAGTGTTTCAGTGTTTCTTTGGATCTTTTGTATTACAATTTCATTTGTACTGTATCTACTGCCCTCTCTCCCTCCTAAAATAAGCTTGGCTGCTCTGCCTATGCTACCATTTACTCAGGTGGTACAATCTTATACTAAGAGTGGAGTCTTGTACTGCCTCAGTTGAATGGTTTTGAAGAAGACCTTAGTTGGACTTCAGAAAAACTGTCCTAACAACCGTTGACGGCAGATTTGCTTCAAAGCAGGTTTCCCCCTCTGTTTTTACATCCAAGTTGGGCAAGTTGTGTGGCTTTGCACACAAGATAGTTTTGAAGAGGGGTGCCACTCCTGTTGTGCACAAGGTCAGGCGGGTCCCCATTGCCGCTCGTGACTCACTCGGGGCGGAGCTAGACAAACTCATGGAAGCAGGTGTGATTGAGGAAGTGGAGTGGTTGGCTCCCGTGGTTCTGGCACGCAAATCTGATGGGGGCATGAGAATGTGTGTGGACCTCAGGGACTTGAATTGCAACATCTGGATTGACGGGCATCCTTTGCCGAACATTAGCGAGATGCTCTCGCTCGTGGGTGGGGCGTCGTGTTTTTCTACCTTTTGATCAGATAGACCTTCACGACGAATCACGTCCTCTCACCTCCATCACCCCATTTGGAGCATTCAGTTTTCGCCGGATGCCCTTTGGTTTAGCTTCTGCCTCTGCTGTTTTCCAGCGCGTTGTGCAAAAGCTGTTTACAGCTGTCAGTGGTATGGAATATTTCCAAGATGACATTTTGGTTTGGGGGAGGTCGCGTAAATAGCATGATGAGAGAGTCATGCAGGTTATGGGCGTACTAGAAAGAAGTGGGCTTACTGTCAAGATGAGTAAGTGCATGGTAGGTGTGGAGAGTGTGACTTACCTAGGTCATACCTTGGATGCTGAGGGGATTCATCCTAAGGAAGAGTTGGTGAAGGTGTTGCGTGAGGTGCCTCCCCCGACTAATAAGGACCAGCTGAGATCCTTTTTGGGTCTGGCCGAGTATTATAGCAGATTTATTCCGACAAAACTGTTGCCATGAGGGCTTTACTTAAGAAGGGTGCACATTTTTATTGGTCTGGCCGGTGTCAGGGTGAGTTTGAGAACTTGAAGGCAGGCGTGGACCAAGCTCCTTGCTTGGCGTCCTTTTGTCCGTTGACGAAAACTGTCTTAACCGTGGACGCTAGTGAGTATGGTGTGGGTGCTGTGCTGGAACAGTGGCTTGACGGCGCATTTCGTCCCATTGCGTTTGATCTAGGGTGCTTAATGACTTAGAGCGCAGATATGTGGTAATAGAGAGGGAGGCCCTGACTGCGGTCTGGGCCTCAAGGCATTTTAGAACCTTTTTGTGGGGTATTGAATATACACTGCGCACCGATCACAAGTACCATTGGTACATGTTTTAACCACCAAGGGATTATCCCAGGCGTCCTCTAGGGTTCTGCGTTGGATGGCTGATATGGGAGAATTTAATTTTGAAGTCGAGTATGTACCTGGTCAAAGAAATGCTCTTTCTCGCTTTCCACGTCAGGGAGGGGGGAGGGGGGCTGATCAAGTCCAGGGTTGTCCGGTGACGATTGCACAATAGTAGCTGGAGTGACTCCTGCCATTTGCGAACAAGTATGGAGCGAGGAGTGCGGTCGGGATCCGGTTTTGTGTAGCATCAGGTCTGCTCTTAGAACTGGTGTTCGCGATCAGGAATTATCTAGGCTGTATGGTCAATGTGTGGCCAGAGTTATCAGAGGGTCCATGGGGTATCGCTAGAGGTTTAAGGTTGATTCCGCCAGAGCCACTCAAGGGCAGGCTTGTAGAGTTAGCTCATGAAGGACGCCTCGGAAGGTCTATGACTAAAAGGAGGCTCAGGGAGGTGTATTGGTGGCCCAGAATGGGTGAGGATGTCGAAAGAGTTGTCAGACTGTGCGGTGTCCTCAGCCAGCGATGAGAGCAAGGCGACCGTTGCCCAGCCCATTCATCCTGTGGAAGTACCTCAGGACGTGTGGTCCAAGGTAGCTGTAGACATAACGGGACCCATAGATTCCTTGGGTGGTGGTTTGAGGTTTTATGTGGTGTTGGTGGACTACACCTCCAGGTGGGTGGATGCCACAGCACTGACTTCCGCGACGACTGAGAAGGCGATTGACTTCCTTTCTTCTGTCTTTGATAGGGAAGGTGTGCCTGCTGGTGTGGTCACGGACAATGGTTCCCAATTTGTATCAAGTGCCATGCAAGAGTTTTTCTCTAAGTTAGGAATCCGTCAGCACAGGGTGTCTTTGCATAACCCAGAGGCCAATGGGCTGGTAGAGCGCATGAATCGTTTTGTGAATTAGCGGTTGCCAATGGTTTGCGTGGTGTCTGAGGCGCTCAAGGCTTATAGGCTGACCCCTTCAACTTTCACAGGTTTGTCCCCATTTGAGCTAATGAGGGGGAGGAAACCCGGCTCTAAATTGAGGGTTCCTGCTCTAGGTGGAGGTGGTCAGTCACATGTGGACATGCAAGAAATTTTGGATAGGGTGCGCCGTAAACGGGCGACCTTTTGGCAGGCCCAACTAAAACAGAGGAAACCCTTGCGAGTGGAAGTTGGGGACCAAGTTGTCGTGAAGAATCTGAGGTTTGTGGCTAAGGGTTTGAGCAAATTCATGCAGCCACGTGTGGTGACCAAGATTGGTCGTGGTGATGTAAAGTTGTAGGACGGTACGAGGTGGATAAGACGCGTGGTGAAAAAAGGTGTGGTGGTGTGCGAGGAAAACACCTCGGACGTAGGTGGTGTTGACAGGGGTCTTGATGGCGGTTTTCCTGCTGTGCCGTCTGAGTCTTGATTTGGGTAGTGACGGTACGGTGGGTGGTGGAGGTACCGCTGAGGTCGTAAATGCAGAGGATGGTGCTCCAAGGGGTAATGTTTGGGCATCTGAAGATCGAAGGTGTGTTGTAGAAGCTCCTACGGGTCCAGAGGGTTCCACGGGTGTTGATGAATGTTTCGAGGGTGATGCTGGCTCTATGCCAACCCAAGGGGAGGCAGCAGTGACAACCTCCAGGGAGACCAGCTCTGACGTCGATCCCTGTAGGTCCCTTCCTGCTAGGGTCAGGAAGTTTTCTGCGAAGTATAAAGACTTTCTCCTAGGTTTTATAACAGGATAATTATTTGTTGAGGCGTGCCCCCCCACCCCCGCCCTTTCTCTTTCCCTTCCCCGCCCTTCCTGGTTCTTGTTCTATTCCACTTTCTCCTAGTGTGGTTGCTATGAATGGGTATCCTTTGTGTGTGTGTGTGAGGGTGAGGGGAGAAGTGTAGTAAATAGCTCGTGGCTTATAACATACGAGCATGGAATTCTACATGTAGAATTCCACGCTCGTGCTTCTAAGGTTTGAAGGTTGTTTACCTTTGTCTGCTGGTCGTTACGGAGGGGCGATGGAGGGAGCTGGGGAGCTGTGACACGGCTGTTACAGGTTGATCAATAAAGGCACTTCTCTCTACCAGTGTGTTACTTGTCATTACAGGCTGCGCCCAGAGTAGCCCTCTCTAAATGTATCCTGAAAGCAGTGACCTCACTTCCCGTCCCACGTGTCACCTTCCTTACTTATGGAAGGTTCCCTACCTTGACTGCCAATTTTCCGCAAAAACTGTCAGTAATTTTCGTATGTTGCCTTGTGGGGCTATACGCCCCTGCTGTTTTTTTTTTTTTTTTTTTTTTCTCTTCTCGAAACACCCTTAAAGATTACTGTTTCCAGCCCAAACAATGTAAATAGTAAGTATATCTAAGTCCATATGTCACGCTGTTGAAGACATTTGTGATTGCCATCTACCCCCAACTCCACATCTTTTTGGTGAGGGCCGTAATGATGAGGCATCTGAACGTTTGGGAGTTGAATATGGGCAGGCTTGTGTCTTAACTGCAGGCGTTTAAGTGGCCTGGAACTAGCCACGGCAGATCCCCAGCAGTCTAAAAAATCTTCCTTCTGGGTACTGCCAGGGCTCCCTCTGTATCCCACTTACAGAGCTCTTGTTGTGCTTCAGCGGGTGCACAGGGTCCAGTGATCAGCAGCAATGAACGCATTTGGGGAAATTAGATTTCGTTCAGAGCAGCCCAAGCCCATACGTCTAGGTGAGGTTCAGCAAAGGAATATGACGCCTGGTTAGCAGACATTTTTTTTCTATCGGGGTGCAAGATTTAATTTTATTGGTTATTTATAACACGCTTAATACCCAGAGGTTTCTAAGTGTGGACCTGGGGATCGTACCTGTGTTGCTCCGTGTAGTCTTGCTTCCAAGGCAAGCCTGTTGCCTCTGAGCTATCCTCCCGAGAAGATGTAGAAAATCAATGAGAAAAGCGCTAAGTTATGCATCTGTAATGTACACCTCTGTAAAGTGCTTTGTTGTGTATCTCTGTTGGTTTATACCTCTGTATACAGCTCAGTTGATTCTCAAACCTAGGTTCACGCTCCATAAATACCATAATAATGAGTACCAGTCCAAATGTTTTACTTGCTCAAAAGGATTTAATTCTTAAATCCATATCACTGAAATATTAGTCAAGCGTAAAAAGCTTGTAATCATTCTTATGCTCCCAAAATGCTTTTTTAAAAATGATTTATGCAAAGTGGCCAGGGTCTCACTACCCTTTCAGTTGAAATAAAGAGGGTGAACTCACGGGACTGGTTTATATACAGGGGGCTTTTAATTTGTAGACATCGATTTACCAACAACAAGAAGTGTATTCACAATATGCTGACTGGATGAAAAACCAAGCCACTAGAGACAATGCTGAGTGACCAAAAATACATGTTTGCAGATTCTCATGCTGTTGTGGGTTAACCAGGACAGCTTCTCCCCTTACCCTATAGAGTCTGACCAGAATACTATTTTGCATTTTGAGAGGCAGCACCCGACATGCTTGAGGAAAAATATTCAGCTTAGCCAATATTTGAGAGCCAGACAAAATGGTATGATTTTTTTTTACCAGGAAGCTGACATCACTAAGAGATTACAAAAAGAAGTTAGCCCAAACAGCTGCTTAAAAGGTCATTAAAAAGAGAACAATACTATAACCGAAAGAGAGCCTGTTTCAAGAATCTGAAAAACCATCCCTAAACAGATTGGTATGTGTGACCACATTCTATCCAAACAGAAACATGATCTGCAATTTAATCTTAAAACGGGAAAATTCAACTGTATGCACCAGTTTTACCTAAACTGTTATTTGCTTTAAAAAAAAAAGGAAACTATCGGAGACAGTCTCTGGTGGATGCAAATAGTTTGCAAATAAGCCATGAGAATTGGTGTAATTCCCTGGCAGAAAACATCTGGTACCTTTAGGGACACACTAACTGTAAATCTCGCAATGTCATTTATATTATTTGCCCCTGTGACGGATGTTATGTGGGAAAAACTCAGACCTTTGCAAATTATAATTATTCAACACAGGTCAAGAATTAAAAATAAAACTCTTTCTGCACCATTGGTAGCACACTACATTGACGCACACCACACAGTGGAGGAATTGCAATGGTTTGTGCTTGAACATGTGAAGCAAGATAAAGAGGTGGCTACTTTGGGGGGTACTGGCCATACAAGTGCAATTCTGAATATTTAATCTTAAAGCTCATAACGCAGGTATTGAATGATAATTTGGAGTGGGTGAATCTAATATGCTACTTCACAGTGGGTGTATTGAATGTGTCCTCTTAGGCTGGACCCAACAATACCATTACAGGACACACTATAAAATGAATGACATGTCCTATATCGTCTCAATAATAATGAGAATATGTAGCCCTATTGGTTTTGAATAACATTTGTGTGCATAAAATCTTGTAGAATTCACTTTTAGAATGACATATACCTCACATAAGCCGCACACTTGGCATGCTGGCCAGATATCAAATGCGTGGATTGGTTGCTTGGATACTTTGTGACTGGATGTCATTACGCCGCTCACATGATCGAGGTTGCAGATATTGCTAAGGCTTTTCACGTCTTTAGACAATGTGGGAACGAGCAAGTTTAGTGTGAGAGTATGGAGGAACTTCATTGAGATGCCCTATTAGATATGTAATGTCCGTCGGGAGGCTGGGCCGATTATTTGTTGCCATAGGTATACATGAATTGAGAGGCCAGGGCAATAATTCAGACCTGAAGTTTCCTTTCATTTCAATGCAGTTTTATTGTCTTGTGTAATGTAGGAGAGAACACCAGGATGGTAAGAAATGTTGGTTCTGCCCCCATAGGACATGAACAATATGGAAGATTAATTCCGGTAAATAAAACATGCTAGTTTATATTCCTATAATCTAGGGAATTGGCACATGTAATGGGTGGACATACTTAATGTCCATATCTGTCTGGTATTTCGTTTGTGGTAGGATAGTCTCCCAATTGTGATAACGAAGTCCACAGCAGTTCCTGGCAGCAGCACAGTGATTTGTGCTTTCACCGGTATTCTGGATTAGTCCTTTCAACTCCTGGAGGAGTGTCGGTTTTAAAACCTGGGCCGGGTGCGAAGTCCACCGCAGTCGCTGGCAGTCATCTGGCATATTGGAGACTGGTCGGGTAAGCCTTCAGACTCTGTTATACTGGCATACCCGTTTGCATACTCTATCTGCTGCTTGCATGCTTTTTTTGTTGTTGGACATTTTACTTAAAATGTCATATGCCTATGCTCTGCATAGCAAAGCCGCAGCACCAGCGATAGCGACTGATACTGCCCCTGTGCGCATCTGCTCTATTTGATCCCTCCTCTCTGCATGTGCTTAATTTCCCGTTAGTGGGAATTCTGCCGGCAGTCTTGACTCGGCCGGCTGTCCCTTGTGATTTTTCTGTCATTGCATCTATCATCCCTGGCCACTAATCGGGACTTGTGGGAACATATACACCTAAAATCATTTTTTTTTCCAAGACAAACCACCTCCTCAGTGCCTCTGCTCAGCATGACGTATTGCCTGACTCGATAGACTATTCAGACTTTCAACACATTCGTTCGGAAAGTCCTAATTGTATTAGTCACAGAGGCGAAGGATTATGCTTTTCTTTCATAGCAGCATAAAGCTATGAATAACTGGGATATCCCTGGGGTCTCACTTCCTCGTAATATCCTTGTATGCTGTCAAACATCTGACCGGCCATAGTTTCGAAATAAAAAATGTCACCACATTCGGTGATCTACTTTTCTTGTTGATCTCCAACGCTCTGTCAGAGATTCTCTTACATAACAGACAAAAGCACATAGAGTTTGGCCGATATGGCCTTCCTTGATAAGTCGGGGTTGTCTGGCCATGACGGGAACAATTTTAATACTGTATCTACGTCCCACAGTTGAGAATACTTCTCCCTGGGAGGCGGACATTCTCACTCCTCTTAGAAGTCTGCAAAACAAACAGCGATTGCCGATAGCAACCCCCTCAATCCTAGGATGGCCGGCTGATATTGATGGTCCTATACTGCTTCTCCTGGGCGGCCATCTGGGCTAAGAAATTGGCTACGTGGACCACATTTATTCCATTGGGATAATTGTCCCTCTCCATACACCAGCTACTCCTGTTAGCCAATACAGATTTATAGGTTCTGTTTGTTCCTGGTGCCCAGGCTTAGTTAATGATGAACTCGGCTTTATTCTATAGACCTGGCCTAACCCAAGCTCCCCTGAAATCATCCACGCAATCAGGTTGAGTTTGCCAGTCCACACTAGTGGATGGTTGGATCCCGTACAATAAGCTTGTGTTTGGGGAGAGCCACAGGATTGTGATATGATAGTTCCATGAGACTGGGGAAACGCACCTGTCCCCTCCAGTCCAGAGTAATCGTAACTGGATATTTTCTGCCTCCTTACTTGCGCTACCGTCTTCACAAGCATTGAGAAGGGAGGGGGGGCATATCGCACACCCTGACCCCTTGACTGGAGGAATTGGTATTTTGCTTCCGGCTGAAAAACAAAGTAGTTGGTGTTCAATCTCGATGCAAAAAGATTGATTTTGACATGGTCCCTACCGAACCATCAAGTCTCTAAATAATTCCTTGTCCAAACTCCAATCGCTGGTGTCCCTGAGAAATCTGGAGTTCCAGTCGACCACCTCGCAAACATCTTGGACCTTGTGCTTCTCAGCCAGTTTATATATCTGACTGCTGATAACGTTGTCCATCTTGAGTAGAACACAACATTGTGCTCTCTTGAGTCCAGCATCTCACTGCAAAGAACCCGGGATGTGTAAGGATGGCTCTTGTTCTGACCATCTGCCCCCTGTCGACAGGTCCCAGCATTGGGCTCCTGATTCAAACCTGTGTTGTCTTGTTTCCAAGACAAACGCGTTGCCCTGGAGTTATCCTTCCTCCCCCTCAATCCCCACCTCCCCCTTCACAACAATTGCCGGAAGACTTGTGTAACACTTTCATGCTAGAAAGGTTGCCGATTTCCCCCCCCCCCCCAAATCCACCATCCACCCTACAATTATTTCCCATCGTTTCATATATTGGCATTGTATTTCTTCCCCTTAATCTTTCAAAAATGTATACAGATTGCCGATTATTTTTGTAGCACCTGTGTCGTATTAATTTCAAATGAGGTCCTTTGTCTCGTGGCATCTTCTTTAATGAGGGGGTAAGTAATGTGATGCTTTAGTTGTGTATATTTAAATTCCTCCTTTGCTGATAATCCCAGTGATTGCTTACATTCCTGGAGATTCATTATTGATTGAATGATCCCTGATCCCTGTACATGTCTCTTATCTTGCAGCATCCTGCTTGCATCCAGCTATCATATTTGCCTCCTTCATCCATGGTTGGAAGTCGGGATACCCGAAGATCAGTGTGAAGGGCCCCTCTTTTGATCGCTGTATCCCAAGCCTCGTTCCCCATAACCTTTCACATCTTAATGTTAGGATGTCTAAGAGAGGGGGAGCCTGCCACGGCCCGTCTTGTCTTGCCCAGATATGTTGGGGCGGTTGCGCCACCCATTCCTTTATGACTGTGCGCTGCCTTAAAGTATCTACAGAAGTGGGGGAGTGTTAGTCGGCCCTGTTCCTTTTGAGCTATTCCGGTTGACATCACTATTCTTGGAGTCTTGTGTTTCCATATGAAAGTGCCCACTATTTTATTCAATGACCTGAAAAAATGATCTCGGGATTTTTATTAACATTATTTGGAAATAATACAGTCGCTTTGGTAGAACTGTCATTTTTATAACTGTTAGCCTCCCCACTATGAGATATTCAGGGGGTTCCATTTCCCCAGGTCTAGTTTCAGCTTGACCAGGAGTTTTGGGTAGTTGGCATTATATGTCTGGCTTATCGAGGGTGTTAATTTGATCCCTAGGTAGGGAATTCCTTCTGTGGTGTTATTCAGTTGTGTATGTTGAGCCAGTTTGTTCACTTTTGCAGGGTCCTCGGTTAGGTTTAATAGTTCTGATTTTTGTTTGTTGATTTTTAGGCCCGATATTGTGCCAAATTGATCCAGTTCTTTTATCAGCCTGGGGAGAGGGATATGTGGGGATGTTAGGGCTATCGGCATGTCATCAGCAAAGGCCATAGTTTTATGTTTGGTTTCCCCCATCATTATCTTTATCTGGTGGGTTTCTTGAATCCGCATCAGGAGCGGTTCCAGGAATATTGCGTACAGCAGGGATTAAAGGGGACATCCCCGTTTGATGCCTCTACTCATGGGTACTTGTCTCGACAGGGTTCCATTTAGGGATATTCGCATCGAAGGTGTAGTATAGTTGGCTTTTTAATCATTTGTAAAAATGTCGCCCCGAATCCCATGTTTTCCATTGTTTGAAAGAGGTGTGTCCACTCTATCAAAAGCTTTCTCCACATCTAGGGACATCGATCAGGAGACTCACCCACCATGTATTGTCAGTGGTTTGTCTTGTGGGTATAAATCCTGATTGGTCTGGGCCTATTAGTGTCAGGAGTAGTTGTTTTAGTCTTTCCGCCAGGATTTTTGTGTCCAGTTTTGCGTCCAAATTGGCTATCTGGTGGTATGACCCCGGAAGTGATGGATCCTTTCCTGGTTTAGGGAAGACCACCAGTTTTGCTTCATTCATGGAGTTTGTTCCCCTTGCATCTGAAGCTGTTAAACATGTTTGTACGTTCGAAATCTGGGGGAGGGTTGGTTCTTCCAAGTATTCTTTTTGTTTAGTAGATAAACAAAAAGAATACTTGGTTCCTCAGACTTGTATAGGCTTTGGTAATAGTCCCACATTATTTTATACATGGTTTGGTAATAGTCCCACATATTTCCGCCATCTCCTCTGTCTTTATCTGTCCATATTTGTCTTTTAGTATTGTTGTATTCCGCCCCTTTTCCCGAAGTTGTTGTGCCAGCAGTTTGTCTGCCTTGTTGGCACTTATGTAGAATCTGTGCCGTAGGAGTGCTATTTTCACCTTTTTGTTTTGCAGTACTCCTAGTTGGCCTTGTATGTGTTTCAGGGCTAGTTTCATTTTCCTAATGGGATTGTTTACTAGTTCGCTTTGTAGCCCCTTTAGTTTCCCTTACAGTTCTTCCTCCCATTTGTTTTCATATTAGTCCCTTCGTGCTTTCAGGTCACCCCGTAAAACCGCTTTGAAAGCATCTGACTGCATATTCTGTGGGGGTTGCACCTGTATCATTTCCAGAGAAGTAATGTTCAATCGTTTTTTATTGTCCCTACCATGAGATTATCCTGGAGTGTATCTATTGGAAATCTCCATGTCCAGACCTCTCCCCGCCCGCTGCCAATGTTAAATGTTGCTGTTATTGGGGCCTGATCTAAGGGGGTTATTGGTCCTATTTCTACATTGTCCACCTTCCCCACTAGGCCCGTGGATGCCCAGACATAGTCTTTCCTTGATTGGGAGTTATGGATGTGCGAGAAGTGGAGAGCTAGGGTTTCAAATGCTTTTTTTCAGGGTTTTTGATGGCACATTTGACCCTACTTGTGCCTTCAAGCTTCTGTCGAGTTTGGGGTCCCATGCCTGGTTAAGGTCGCCCCCGGCATAATCTCCCCTGTGGCAAATCCTCAAGCATCATCCGGGCCCCTTTTATGAATGTATGCTGCCCCGTGTTGGGGCCATAGATCGAGGCTAGTGTCAGTCGTTTACCTCCTATTTCAGCGTTAAGGAAGATATAGCGCCCCTCTTTGTCTGATAGGACATTCTGTACTTGTGCATTTGGCCTGCTTTGTATGGCTATTGGGACACCCACATGCCTTTTTTGCACCGCATGTGCTTGGTAAATTTGTGTAGCTCCTCTAATTTTGACCTGGGCCCTGTCTGCCTTCTTGATGTGGTTTTCTTGGTACATAAGGATGTCTGCTTGCAATCTCCAAGCCTGGTGCTCTAGTTTCTTCCTCTTAATTGGGGTGTTCATCCCTCGTACATTGCTTTAGGCCTTTTATTGGTTTAGTGTTCCTGCAAGCCATGTTCCGCTACTCCAGTTCCTGTGTCCCTACTGTCCCATCCGCGGTGTGTTCTCCCCTTAGGCCCTGTTGCTCTCCTCTACCCTTTCCCTCTGAGGAGGGGCCAGGGTCTAGATTCCTAGAAGCGCAGTGTCCCTCACACCTAGCCCCCCAAAAAACCTCAGGTATAACTTGTGGGGAATCCTAAACCTCATTTAAGATTCCAACAGCGCCTTGCCTCCACGCTTGGATGTTCGTCATCTCCTCCAACCTCCTCGGGTTATTTTCACCACTGTTTTCCAGCTGTTAAAAGACCCCATGTTCTGTGTGCTCTGTCGGGGGGGTTCCCCCCTCACCAGGTGTTGTGTGTATTGTTCCTACACTGTTGCTCCTTTCTCCCATCAGCTTCAGGCATGCGTATTCTGTTTCCTTAGGTGCAAGGCACTGTTCTGCTGATGGGGCTCGACTCTGTTGAGTGGGTGCCTCTTTCCCCCTGGTGCCTACTGTTGCCTAATGAGTCCCTCTTTTGATTTGGAGTGGCCTGCTCTCGCTTGTATTGCACTGGTGGGCCCATCTGCCCTGTTGATGCTTTTTACGGTATCCCTTGTGTCGTGGGATTGCCGCATTCACTGGCTTTGGTGTCCACAGGTGGAGGGTGCCAGGCCATGGCCCTGTACAGCGTTTCTCCTTGGATATCTCTTCACCTCTGGGGGGGTCTCTTTTATGCCATTGCGTGAGGTTTACACCCCTCCCACCCGGCCGCCCTATAGGGTGCATGCCACTGCTGCACTGATCGCTGCTCGGGCGGGAGGGGGGTGTCCCGCTCTGTCCGCCCCTTGTTCTCGCAGCGCCTGTACCTTTCTGTCCTGGGTTCTGCTCCTCCGAGTTGCGTGGGGTCCGTCTGTGTAGGCTCCACTGTTCTCTGGCCTGCACCTGGTAGATACGCTTTGCCCTCTGGTTTTCTGAGTGTGGCAATCTTAATTTCTGGTTTTTGGAGCCCTGTTCTCTCTGCAGCTGTTGCCGCGGTCTCCCCCGGGCGCCCGGTGTGTGAAGGAGTGCAGAGAGCATGGTGTGCTCCAATGTTGTTCTGGAACAATCTCCCCAGGGGTCTGATAGGGATTATCTGCACTTGCTTCTGTTGTCTCTTTGAGCTTTGTGTGGTGTGTTGTGACCCTCCTGTGCTGTTTCACTTGGCTGCGGTTCTTTCCTCTGATTCTACCCCCCGTGCCTTGAGGAGAGATGTCAATCAGGGCCAGTATGGCGTCCCCTGCTTGTAGATCTCATGCCCGGTTTGTGGTTCTTGCCACCTCCTGTGCCATTGGAAGGGTGGAGGCTGGTCCTGTGTTTTCTAACTCCCATCGAGTTCTCTGTCAGGCTGCTATGTCCCCTCTTACTGCCCATCTGCTCGCTCCCTGTTGCTCCGGTGCTTCCTTATGTCTTTGCAGTTGATTATCCCTCACCGTATATGATTTTAGACGGTAAGGGGGCTTACACGCTCTTGTCGGCGGCCGCTTGTCAATGCGTGCGGTGCCTGATGGGGGCAAGTATTCAGACGGTGTCTTCCTGTTTCCTGTCATCCCTTCTTTTCGGCCTTTCTGCAGGGACTTCTCCGCTCCAGCTCCGTGCTACAAACTTTACAAATGTGTGTTCCTCGCTGTATGCGTGGCGTTCTGCAGGCTCTCTGACACTGGGTCCACTTAAACCTCCTTGTCTGTCTACGGTGGTGAATGGGAATTGCTTATTTGCGTTGCTTATTGGCACGGCAGGCGAGACACCTACACACGTCCTCAACTGCCGGCTGCTATCTTAGAATCTCCAGACCATTCCGTTTTAAATTGTTCTAATGTTCTAATGTGCTTAAGTCGATTAGTTTAATTCCCATCCTTTGAAATATTGACTCAAGCGATATTGACCAAGTCGGGCTTTGTCTAAAGGGGAAAATTGACCTTGTATTCCTTCACATGGGTTCGAACATAAGACACCTTTTGGTAGGGGCGGCCCATTTATTCCTACCAATGGGATAGAACCTAGCTGCTATTTCGATGGATGAGTTTTTGGAGACTTTGGCTTGTGCTCTGGGCAATTGTCTACAGAATAAGGACATGTCCTACATTGTCATGGGGGGGTGACTTTAATGTTCTCTCAATGCCCAGATTTGCCGTTCCCAGTGCAAATCAAGGGTCGTGTTCAAGCACAAAATAGTCTGTCACTTGACTTCTCCAATAGAATCTCGGGATCTGCTTATGGTCAATGGTGCGGTTTAGGCTGAAATGCCAGCTAATGCTACTTGGAAAAGAGACAAACAGGTAGCCATTAATGACAACTTTTTCATCTCGAGGCATATTTATCTGCACCTTTTGGGCATGGGCGTCTTTTTGCTTCTTCCAGTGACCATGCAGTATTCACTACTAGTTGGTCGATTTTTCCAGTGAAATGGTCAGCTCAACTTTATTTGCCCAAAGTCCATTTGGTTGAAATGGTTGCGCTGGTTTCATTGAGCACCATGGCCTCCAAACAGCGTTTTGCAGCAACAGAAAGATGGCTTGCAAATCTTGGCAAGCACATATTGGGCAGGATGGGACAAGGGGGCACGCTAAGCGAGTTTGTCAGTGTGTTTAGACAAATGGAATAAAGTGAAAAAGCAGCGTTGCCTTGCTGCAGCCCAAAATCCCCATTAAAAAATAAACTTTCACCTTTAAAATAATGCTGCTGACACTATTTTCATCTGCTCTTCCTTAAACCACTGTGATTAATAAGGCCCTGACCATGCACAATCCTATCCCCATTGTGCTTCAGCAAAACCAAGAATGACCACTGAATGATAGATTGTCAAACCAAATCTGAAAAAAACAACAAAGAAACCTCACTTTTACCCGCACGGGAAACACTTTATTTAGTGCTACCAAGTGTCAAAGGAATTAACCCTGCAAAAGAAATCCTAGCTCTGTGCACATGTCAATTTCAATGCTTCAACTCCTCAAACTCCTGCCTACAAGAGAAAATAACTATGGCTGCAGAACAGTGGGGGAAGCTGATGGAGATGAAAAACCGAATTTAAAAAGAAATGCCAGCTTTTCACCACACATGTAAAAATGGGCTTTGCAGACAGATGGGAAAAACACCCATTTTAAAAAGTACAATTGTTGAATGAAAACTTGCCCTAATCTAGCAATGTGAAGGGGATTGTGATGTGAAAATACAATGATGGAAATGGTTCCATTTAGCAGATTTTCTTACAATCCAGAGCCAAAATAAATGCAATGAATTCAAACTTCAGTGGCTGCTGGGGGGATGTCGGCTAAAAAAAGAAAATGGGTTTCTGTTGAGGGGATTACAGAAACAAAAGGGCCTCTCAGTAGATACTAACACCTCCGTGATAATTACTAGGTTGGACAGAATCTATTCTAGGCTGAACCCACTGACAATGGAATATCCAGGACAAGGATATGTGAAAAGAAAGTCACACGGCTTTGCGATTTCCATCGGAGGCTTCAGAGGAAATATCCACGACGGCCCTGCCCTTCAGGGGGGTAGCTTGGAAGCTATTCCCAAATATGGGGGACAAAGGACTGCCATTTGTTTCCAAAGACCATTTATGAATAAAAATGTACAGACTTTTATCTCTGCAGCAAGACTGTAAAAATGTAAACATTTCACAGTTTAAAAGTGGTTTTGTGGTTTATAATTTGAGGCATTGTAGAATTCACTGACCCCTTGGGAATAGAAATGGCAAAGAAAGTATCCATGATGCCATTGCGAATTTTCATATTTACATCCCTTATGGTGATCCACACATGTACAAAGTTAAGGAATTTTAGGCCGAACATTTCACACTGAAAAGCGCGGAAAACTGGTAGAAGGGCGAAACAATGCCTCTCAAACTGGAGGATTGGACTGCTATGTGCTGCATAAAATATGTAACCTGTTTAAGTAATTTGTTTAGATGTTTCCACTGTATAAAGGTGCCATTTAGGGCAAAACTGGATTTTAGTTAAATTAATTGTGGGAGGTTTTGGACAACGGAAAACTTGCATCATAAATCTGACATCATTTCTCTTGGAATCCAACCAGCCTGGTTCATGGTCCATTGTGACCCGGGGTATTTGAAAAAGGGGGTGTGATACTAGTTGTGTACCATCTCAAATTAAATCTGCATAAAGGAAAAACATCTCAGTTGTGCGCTACATACTATGCCCAGACCAAAGTGTGTGTCGCCTGATTGAAATCCTTAACAATACTTTGACTGCTGTATTTGATGGGGCTTGAGCTGTTGGAAGTTCGCCAAAGTGATGTAACTGGAAATTCTCCTTTCTTTTGCTGTAGCTCAAACTACCTTCGTGAGATTTAACGTCTGCCATATGCATATTTACAACCAAATTATTGTTGAGCGGAAAAGACTCTTGAAATGGCAAATTGGGGACCTCCCCATGGACAACCTATTTGCTTATGGCAAGTCAACGAAAAAGAATGTCTGAGAAACATGGTAGCTGATTAAGCAGGGGGGTACACCACAGACGGCCCTACAATCTAAACCCGTCTTCAAGGAACGTTGGGTCGAGCACTTCTCTAGGTTATTTAGGGATGATAAATATACTGCTTACTGCCTAAATTGTTCCCATGTGTGAATAGTTTTGAAAGCAAGGATGTTTTGGAATTGATAAATCGTTGAAGCCCTTCAAGAGCACTATGCCCTGATCGGCTTTCAAACGCCATGTTCAAGATGCACCCAAAATTATGGTCAATGCTGTTAGCCCTAACTTTTTTTTTGTAGGTGTTTTGACATTTTCAACATCGTATAACATTTCCCTACCCTCTCCATTCACCCCTCGCCACCTTGAACCAGTTCCAACACCCGAAATCTTCATGGACAGAGGAATTCCCTTGAGTCACTTTGAAGAAACGATAAAACAATTAGCCCTGAATTTTTGCAGATCTCCCTGTACAGCATGTCATTTGCTCGAGGGCAACATTCCAAACTTTGGACAACCATTCCTACTCATCGGGCACTGCCATATTCTTCCATTTCTGGGCCACCAACACTAGTGCTGCTATGCTAAGGATCATATAGGCCTTCCTCTGAGCTTTAGCGGGTAAAGTCTGCAAAATGTCCCCCATCCCCAGCATGGCCTCCTTAATGTCCTTGTGGTCCTCTATACCAAATATCTCCGACATCGCCTTCCGTACATGGTCCCAGAAGGGCAGCAATCTCCCACACGACTGTCATGTGTGGTCCCAAGTTCTTGGTGCCTGTAACCCTCTCCAACATCTATCAGTACACTCTGGTTTGCATTCATGAAGTATTACAGGAGCTAGGTGCCACTGCACTATAGCCTTGATCCGCATTTCCCTGATTTGCACTGCCCTGGTCAGCCTGGGAATATTACCCCCCGCAGGCGATTCCCATTACTCTCCATGTCCTAGTGTGTCCTCCCAGTGTTTCCTATAAGGCCACCTCACTGCCCCCCTAGGGGTAGAAAATATCCTGTAAAGGTCCGCTACCATGTGACCCTCACCCGTGCTACTTGTTACGGATTTGTCAAAGATGGTAAGCTTCCTAGTCGTCGCCACCAAGACCGTTGGATTTTATATCCAATGCCGAATTTGAGAATATCTGAACCTCTCGTCCTCCCCCAAGTATGTTTAAACCTTGTGTCCCTCCACCATGTCCTGCAGCACCCTGCCCTCACCCACATTCCATAGGCTCCCGCCCTGGTGTAAATTGTGAGTTCCTATATATTGGCGTCAACAGGGGTGGGAAGGTCGTCGGGCATATCTGTCTAGGCAGGGAATCCTACACCTCCCCCACCAAAGACGTAATCTTGCTTATATACATATTCTTAGGTCTTTCCACCTTAGGGCACTATAGTATTTCGTCTAGGAGCCTCCCAACCACCACCCTTTCATAGACCTCCATATCTTGTCCCTATCCCCAATAGACCATTCCAGTACCACGCTGATCTGGGCTGCCAAGTAGTAAAGGTTCAGGACCACCCAAACCTCCCTTGTGAGTATAAGTCATTAGCAACCTCATGGACACCTGTTATTTTTGTTTTTTTGTCATTCCAAATTAATCTACTTGTGTGTCTCTTGAGCACCATAAAGAAATGCTTTGGGACCTTCAAGGGGAGAGCCTGAAAGTAGTAGAGGATTTTAGGGAGGATCATCTTCAGAGTTTTTATTCGCCCCAGGCATGATGTCAATAGGGGCCCCATTCCCTCAGGAGTTGCTTGACCCTCTCCAGGAGAGGCAGAGAATTGGCCCTATACAGATTCCTCCCTGGATCCTGTGAGTTGTACACTCAAGTAATGAACACTGCCATCAGCCCACACATGTGGCCATTTCTCCTTCAGACCCCCTCACCCTTCCCCCATGCACAGATTGAGCATCTCAGATTTGTGGCCATCAATCCTCAGGCCAGCTACGCTGCTAAATTCCTCCAACTCCTGGCAATGTTGTCTCCGAGTCGTGATTGGCAGTAACATGTCGTCCGCAAAAGCAATCGCCTTATGATTTCCCCCCCCCCACACCCAAAAAATAGGCCCCCTGACATTCGGTGCTGCTCTGATACGAGATAGTAAGGGTTCCAGCTAAATTGGTTAACGTGGACAAGCGGGCATTCCTGTTTTGTACCCTGTGACACTCTTAACCCCTGAGCCAGCCAGCCATTGATCGCAAGGTGAAGAGTAGGGTCCCAATAATTGGCCCTCACCATAACCATGAACCCTTCCCCCCACCCCCCATGCCCATGGCCTCCATGGTATAAAAAAAAAGACCATTCCACATGAACCAACCCCTTTTTTCGGCGTCCTAGGCCAGAATCTCTGCCAGGGTGTTTGTCAAAGTGGCTTTCTCTACGAGGTGACATACCATGCGTGTGTCATCAGAAGTCTTCCTATGTTTGATAAACCAGGATTGGTCCGGTCTGACCAGTTTGGGAAGAAACCTGTCCAGACGGGACGTCAGGATCTTGGTGTATAGCTTTGTGGCTCTGTTAATTAGGGCAATGGGCTGGTATGACTTGCACAGCATTGGATCTTTATTGTGCTTCCTCTATGGATGGGGCGATTCGTCCGGTCCGCCTGGATGAGTGGAACAGGGGCACCAGTATCTGGATCAGAACTTCCCTGAATGTTTTATAAAAGCTCAAGTATTCATCCGTCCCTGGAGCCGTCAATGACAAGATCGCGGCCCTCACTTCCTCGGGGGTGATCCCCCGTCCAGCTCTTCCCTTTCCCCTGGTGTAATCCTCTGCAGTGGGCATCTCTCAAATTATTATTTTTGGGCCCTCTTCTCTGGTGAGTCAGTTGTATAGAGACTTGAATAGAATTCTATAAAGGCATCTATGATGCCCTCATTAGAGGAGCTTTCCCCTCCGTGCCCTGTTCTAATCTTGGTATGGTCCTAGATGCCTCCTTTCTCACCGGTCTGGACAAAAGCCTATTAGCCTTATTGTAGGTATGGGAGGGATTGCTCGGCCTGCCAGGTTTCGATAACCAAGTTGGCTCCTGATCAGCCTATATTCTTTACTGACTACGTTACCTTTTGTCTTTCTCCATTTTGGCCATTAAACCCTTAAGCTGGTTTTAGCTCCCTCTGCCTCTGGTCCCTTTGCCCATCTCTCTGTGCTTTTCTAGCGATTAGTTCCCCCCTCATGGTGGCCTTGAACGCATCCCACACAGTGTGTCCTTCTGTCCCCTGCAAACAGTTATTTAAAAAGAAATCTTTAATCCACCACCTCAATTTGTCACAAATTACTCTGTCTTTAAGGAGGTGGTCTGGAAGCCTCCAGCGCACCGGGCCTTTCCTCCTCCTGCGCAGGGTAAGGCTCATGGTTACGTGATCCGATATCGCTATCGTTCCCAGCTCCACCCCTCCCACCTGCCCATAAAGGGTATGGGGAAATCCACACATAATCGATCCTCGAGAATGACCTATGGACATGGGAGTAAAAGGTATACCCTCTATCCTCCCCCTTTACTTCTCTCCATTGAGTCCACTAGCGCCAGCCTCCTCGTGCCCTGGTTCGTTTTCTTGTTCAGGGCCACTTGGTTGTGGCAAATCCTTGCGCTCCGATTTTATCACGGTCCCAAGCTAAATGAAGTTCCCATGTGAGCACTATCGTACCCTTCTCAAACCGTTGAATATGACAGTCCTCAGGAAACCATCCTGTCCGGTGTTGGGGGGCCTATACCGTCACCAGGGTGTACCCTTCTCCGTCCCATTTGACATTTACCATAGTGTACCTGCCCTTGGGGTCTCATAGTCTCTGTAACAAGCAGCCCCACCTGAGAGCCAGGGGCGCTCTGCCACATTTACCCTTGGCATTAGCATGAAACAATTGGGGATATCCCTGTGTCTGCCCGATTTTTGGATGTCTCTTGCAGCACCACCCAGTCTGCCTCTGCCCTCCCAAAAAATTGCTACACTTTCCTCCTCTTTACCGAGGAGTTAAGACCCCTAACATTGAGTGATCATCTTAAAGTGAGGCATTTAAAGCTTTAAGATTTCAGGATCTGTTCCCCTATTCTGTTCACCTGTCCCCTCCCATCCCCCCACTCTGGCCCGGTTCAGCCAGCCTCTAGCTCTCCATGACCCTTTTTCGAGAGCTGATCCCTGGTAATACCCAGAGTAAACCTGTGCTGGTCCCCCTACACCCATGACAACAACCGAGATATTTAGGCCAACACCCACAAACCCCTTTTCCTACCACATGTCAACCTCCCTCAGGCGCTAAACCCGAACTTTCCTGTCTCAACCCTGTGTTCTTTCAGCGTGGAGGGCCGATGTGAGCCTCCGGGTGGGGACCCTCCGCTCGTTCATTGGGATTTAACCGGACCACTCAGCGCCAGTTGCTTGGAACCTTTTGTCTGACTGTTTCCCTTCCCACTCAAACAATAAGCCAAAGGGAAATTTCATATATAACATATATCCGCTCGTGTTAAAGCATGCACCACCTGCCCCATATGCCTACACGTCGCCAGGGTGGATTGGGCCAAATCCTGGAATAGTTGGAGCTCCGAGCAGTTGTACTTTATTGATTTAGCCCTTCTGGTGGCCGCCAGCACCTTCTCCTTCTGCCCGTACTTGTGCAGGGCAACCACTACATCCTGGGTCTGGCCCCAGGCTCTCCTCGCAGAGGCCCCACTCTATGTATGTGCCCCAACCCTATTCCTGACCAATCTTCCACTTCCAGCAGGTCTGCAAACACTTGCTGTGCCATTGCCCGCAGGTCCTGGTCCACCACTGCCTCAGCTAAACCTTTGATTCTAATATTGGATCTTCTTGATCTGTTCTCTAGGTCCTCACTCTGGATTTCCAGGTTCTGAGTGACCCTTGCCAGCTTGCCTACCAACTCATCAATCTTCCTGGTGTCCTCTGTAACGTCCTTTACGGCATTCTCTGCTGCGCCCACCCGCTCCTCCAGTTTCGATATGTGTCCTTTCACTTCCTGCAGCGACTGGGAGAGTTCTGCACGCATCAGGCTTAGCTGCGATTTAATGGATTCCGTTATCTTGTCCCCAAAGTCCTCAAATTATTGGCGGAGGATCTCCTGGGTGACTGCTTGATCCTTTGTGGGGCCCGCCATGTAATTGGGCTCCTATAGTCCTCCGGGTCCATGTTCCCCTTCCACTGGGATATCACCTTCCTTGCGCCAGAGTCTTTGCAAGTTGCTTTCCTGTGATTTCTTTCTCCGACTTGAGGCCCGCCTGAGATTCCTTCCCCTGCTTTTGGACATGTGTGCTGAAAGGTTGGGTAGTGGGGAAGTCCAGGCCCCTCCTCCCCACCCGATCACCCAACTGCCTGTCTTGGCCTTGCTTGGCAGCTGCTCCCAGAATGTAGATGCCCTTTCACTCCGCCAGGGCCAAGTCCTGATATTTCCCTCTGCCTCCTTACCGGTGGGCCACCCGATCGGCTCTCCCATCGGCCCCCAATTGTTGCTCCTTCTTGTGCCCGCTCTTGTGGTCAAGCCTTTCTAGCAGCAGATGCGGGCAGGAGAGGTGGTGGCTCCCAGTGCTGCTGCACCGTTGTGTGCCTGGGTGGCCCTCAGGGCCCCCGTCCAATTGCCCAATGGGGCCAAGGTACTCTTTGCCTTCAGCGCCTGCCTGGTTCAGAACCCATGTCTCCTGCTTCACCTCCAGCACAGGGTCTCTCAGCCAGAGGGGGCCCTTACCCAGTACCCTTTCTGTGCCGCCTTCTACTGTGGTTCGACTCCCTCACCCCACCCCCAGTCGACTTTCAGGGGGGGGTCAACTCTTGGGGGGTGGGGGGAGAAGGGGGACCTGACTGGGGGAGCTGCTTCTTTCCCCCGCTCCTCACTTGTTTCAATGCTCCAGATAGTTCCTAGTGCTTTGAGGGCACTCACTCAGCTCCAGGGGCAGGGCCCCCTTCTTCTTGATTCTAGGAAGATCTGCACCCTTATCTGCTGCTCCCAATAATGTTTGCACAGAGACCTGCCCCTACACCCCAGTAGACCTGCCGCACCATGGCTCCCTGGTTGAATGGGGGGCAGAACCACCTCCTCCTCCAGGGCTCCGTTATGCCCAGGCTCACTCTGGCTATGAGCCAACAGTGCCCCCAGTCCACGCTGTTTACTGAGGCTGGCTGCCCCCTAGCCTGCTCACAGCGGGGCTCCACAGCTCTCCTGCTATGCTCCTCTGTCACTGCCACTCCGGTCGGATGTGTTTTGGAGCCCAGCCCACACTGGCCTTGGAAGTTGCTTTGTGGCCACCTTGCTGCTCGCACTCAGCTGTGTCAGCAGGTACTGCTCGCCTACCGCAGTCCTGCCTTCTCCCCATCACCGCTGCTCCTGAAGACATATCCCCCACCCAGGGATAGCACAATTGCAATTCTTTATTGTTCACAGCCCGGGGGGGCGTGAGAGTGCTCTCAACACGCAGCTTTCCCCTCAGTGGCCCTCTTGGAAGTCCGTTAGTCATATATTTTGACCCACGTCTTACGAACTAGACATCTTCCCCTATCTTGGAAGATGGCTGTAATCATTCCTATTTTTAAAAGGGGGGAGGGGATTAGGGTGGCCCCAGGCAACTTATCGCCCAATTTCCTTTAGACGCACCCCCCTCACTCCTCCCCCCCCCCCCCCCCCCAATCCGGTAAAATGTTTGCAACCCCATTGCTGGGTTAGCTGAATGATTGGGCAAAGTCTTCAGCAATTCTGGATCTTAACCACTCAGGCTTTGCCGACCCCATTAAATGGTTTTGTTCTAACGTTATTTAAGATCCAAGCTTTTCTATCTGGCTTTTATTGATTTTCAGCTAGCCTTTCATAGTGTGGATAGGGGGCTGCTGTAGAGCAAGCTGGTGGTGTGGGGCTGCCTGACCTATCTGTTGGAGTTATTAGTTGGCCTATGCAGCAAAACTTAAATTCGTGCCAGCCTGACTACTCCGGGCCATTTGTGATCTTCAATCCTCACTTATCGGGGCTTGAAACAAGGATGCCCTCTTGCGCCTGCGCTTAACTTATGTCTTTTCTAGGCACTTTTCTCGAAATTCAGGCATTTCCTCTGTGTATAGTTGAGAGCCGAGTGCAATGGCTTCTGTACGCGGATGACCTTGTTCTAGCTCCAGAGGCCGGTGAATGCACTGGATAAATATGCTGGCCTAAATGGACTAAAGATAAATGTGGTTAGGTCCAATATTATGAGTTTACCCTAACATACAGAGTAAGAAAGGTAATTTTAATTGGTGTTTTTTCTAATACGGTTTTACTGACGAATGAGTATCGCTATCTGGGGTTTCGTTTTAATGACCAAAAGAGAGATCCACTCCATTTTTTTAAAATTGAGATCAAAAGTTGGGGCCTTGGCATCCCAATGGCTGGCTTTGCAAAAAACGTGCGTGCTACTCGCTATGCCCAGTGCTGGTTTTTTATAAGCAGAATGTCCTCTCAGTGCTCACTTATGGCACGGATATTTTAATTAATCAGAGACAAGCTGGTTATAACTGCAGGGTATTTTTTGGAAGAAACATTTGGCTCTCCCAAGTGGCATTCCAATGCCAGTAATTCATTCGAGCTGGGGCTGCTTTCTTTAATGGTTATAGTGCGTTGGATAAGGCTTGCATTATTCAGAAAATTTTACCCGCTGCCCCTATTTCTCCATTCTATAGATGGAGATATGCTCTTGAAAAGGCCTCCAGTCATATTCTTGTCAACTGGAAACAAGACTGTGGCATTATGACTGCAGCTGACCTTGATCTAGACTTGCTCCTTATTAATCCTCTTAAGGCAAAGAACAAGTTCTGGATTGACGATTGGTTAATTACACAATCCATCTGTAAGAAATGTAAGGTTTTTTTTTTTTTTAGGAATTTTGAGGAGGATGTTACACATTTTAATGTTTTGCCCAAATATTTGGCCAAGCGTCATAGTGCCTCTTACAGGAATACATTCTTAAGAATGAGACATACATTCTTAAGAGTGGACAAGTTTCCCACCAGGGAAGTTCTGGCAGCTTGGTTGAAGTAAGGTTTTCCCGATAGATGTCTATTTTGTCACCTATCCATGGGAACTCTTGGGTGCCTCCTGATAGAATGCGAGGACTCTATGAATTGAGATCCCTCTATTTTGATAAATCCATAGTACAATATAGAACATTAATGGGTGAAAAATAGTGGGCAATTCGTATTATTGGACGGTATGTTCCTGTAACAATTTCATTGTTTTTTTTTTTTAAATCGATTGAACCTGTAATGATGATGGGAGCCTCTTTGATCATTTTTTATTATATGTATGTTTATCTACTCCTGTAATTACGTTGATGTATGTTATCTTTTTCTTTAAAAAATGTATTTATTTCTATTCTTTGAATATGCCGATGTATTTTAAATGATGAATCATCTACTTGTTTTAAAGTTTGGCTAAAAGATCACATATTTGAGCTGTATGCCTATAATATGTGATGACTTGCACAAAACTGGTAAAAAAGCTTTTTGTTCTATACACATTACGCGTTACAATATAAGCAATATCTTTAGATGACGCTCTTAAATTTTCTACAGGTATGTGGTAACTAAATCCGCCCTGAGGAAACTAACCAGCACCTACGCTATGTGAAATGCTCGAAATGGCACAATAGTATGTAACCTATTTTATGCTAGTTGGCACTTTAGTATGGTAGGCACTTTAGCATGATAGAATGGTATGGCACTTAAAGATGGGCACTTCAGTGTGTCAAAAGGACGATTTTATTATTTTTAGCCTGTTTTTCTTTTCAACTATATTTGATCACCTTACTATCCCTGTCCTAGGGATGTTGGTGGAATTGTGTATGTTTGATCTTGTGTTTTCATTGGAGACCGAATATTGATGTAAGTTTTAGATGATAGTTAGATAATTGCATTTGTAAATTAGCATGGATGTGATAAGTACTTAAGATGGAGTTATTCCAAATATAAATAAAATGCTTGTGTATGAGATACTAAAACATGGGGCTAGAAAAAGTTAACTATTGAGAATGTCTTACTATTGTTACACTACTTAAAGAACCGATTAATTGAATGTAGGTTTAAAGAAAAATGGAATGAAAATCAGCACATCTAAGTAACCCACGCAGGTTTTGTGTGTATTACATGCTTCACTGCAAGCAGGCGCGTAGGGGAGGAGTTGCAAGGGGCAAACTTCTTGCTGCTTAGCGACTAGTCCACGCATGCTATGCTGTTGACATTTGTTGCGTGAGTTCATGGCCTCAGTCTGGGGGCTAAGGTCACTATAAAATACTTTGTTTGGGATTTATAAAGCACACACCTAACGGAAGCGGTGGAGTGCTGTACATGAGGGGTGCATCCACTTTACACTCTGTCTTTGCAATCACTGGTTGTCTGGTGTTCTATATATGCTGCACTGTTATGAACACTTTGCTGTTCAGGGCAATAAAACGGCCATGCAAGGTAGCAATATGTAACCTTTGAAGTTTTTCGGACTGCAGCCCTTATCTCATCAGCCCTACCCATCAATTGTTTAGGATTATGGCATTAAACTAGAACTGCAGTTTAAAGGAGTAGTCTTGACATTACGGCTATGCATGTATTCTCACCATAAAACTGGTCAGGCTTACGTCTTCTGTAAGGTTCCAGGAATGATACGCGGACACAGAGGACTCGTAGGTTTTCGGCTATAGACTTTTATTTCAAATCAAAAGGGTGTGGGAAATGCCTTACTATCCCTATCTAGGAGGCATTTCTCTACCTCAACCAAAACCGAAGAGGTTTGTCTGTTGTCAAGATGTCCAAAGTAAAAATATGTCATGTGTCCGAAATCCTATTCTGCCCTTCACACTCTACAAATGAACTCTAAGGTGCAAAGTATATTTTCTCTGGATCTCACGGTGCTCAAATGTTCTAATTCAACAAAAAGAGAACTCCAGCAAAAAGTTCCAAGCGTGCAAAGTTCACAATGCCGAGGAATGGCTCCCTTCCCCAGGTTCTTGGTCCCGATATGCCAGTTCCTTTTAGCCCAAGAGGGTGGCTTCTCCCTCTTGGCGCACACACAGTTATTAGGGAAACGGTTCTCCCAGGTTCCCTTTTTCAGGTACGTTCAAAATAAAGAATCCCATTTCAAATAGTTCAAGATCCTAGGGCATGTGACAAGAATTCTCCTGTAATTTAAGACACTTTTGATTTGGCTTGGTATATTCTTCTGTCAGGACTTCTTTAAAGTCTTTATTACAATTCTTTTTTACCCATGAAACAATACCATCCTGATGTTTGTGCAGTATTTATTGAATGGTTCTCTCCTTCGTGTAAAGGGCTATAGCCCCTCTCTCGAGTTCGTCCACCTTTACTTGGCTTTCTCTTTCTTTGCCTTTTTAAGATGCAGGTTCAACGACCTGTTTGTGGAATAGCTTATCCGTCATTTAGCACTTCACACACTTAGCTTTGCTCACTCGTGGTATAGGTATTAGATTTATTAACATTTTGCTTATGGTTAGCTATTTCGAAGCAGCGTGCAATTTCAGGTAATCTGGTAACCCTCTCTGCCTTCCAGGGGTTACCAGGTGCTAAGTGTCTCTTGCCTCTCTGAATTTGTTTGCGTCAGATTGTGGACTTCGCGTGCAACCTGTCATCTGCTGTGCCTCTGCCTTGCCAGTGTTTGGTGTCTGCTGCCTTTCCCGCTCGGGTCCTCACACTACAGTCCCTTCTCCTGTTGTGCAGATTAGCTTTGGGCAGTGTTTCCCGTGGCATCTTCTGCCCACATGTTCCAGCTGGTGCTCATGCATGTAACCGCACAGTTCATTGTCTGCATCTCTCTTTGTTTCTGGCTGTGTGGGTTTTAAACTTTCCGGTCTGGCTCAAGAGTTTCCAAAGACTAGACCGCAGCATAGGCTTCCCAGTCTTGGTGATCTTTACTGTTCTTTTGTCTTTTCCTCGTCTTGGTAGTTGATGGATGATTCTTCCTGTTGAGAACGCTGGTATGGGATGCTTTCAGGGGTAATCATTACTGCTTCCTGCCTCTTCCTCGTCTGTTATAAATGTATTATTCTGGTTATCATGTCAGGGAATATTAACACAGGACTCAGTACATGGATGAGGAGGAGGGGTGCAATAGACCATTAAGGCCTGAGGAATGGAGTTAAAGACTCCAAGGGGGGGCTGGAGGGGTATGTGACTTTTCCCAATGTTGTCCTCCCCTCTCCCTGAGTATTGCTTCCCTCAGGTGGTCCTCCCTCATATAGCCGCCACAGGATCAGGTAGTGGCTGGCCGTCACCTGGCCACATATCCAGCGACTACCTCGGTGAAAGGAGTGAGGATATGATTGAATTCATCACACTTCATTGTGGTGCTCTGTTTTTCTAATGGCTGTGTGCCTATTGACCCCCACAATTGTCTTGTTATGGTCTGTTTTGTGGGTATTATAATGCACATTACATGTTGGCAGGGTACACATTTAAGATTGCAGGATCGAAAACCAGCTCCTGTGTGTCTTGCATCACCCAGTAGGCTAGAACTACCACTGGCGAACCAGGAGTGAGGACACAGCACACTGCAAATCTAACTTCCACATGAGCTACACACTTTCATTTTGGCCATTTTGTATGGTCCGTTATCTTTAAATGTGCCCTAATTCTTTGTTTACTTTTTCAAGCACTCAAGTTAGTTAAGCAATATGACCCGAGCGGCGGGGGCATTACTGACTCAGGTAATGCCCCGGGGCCCATAGTTATAGGCCCGAGTGAAGTGAGGGAAATCGCCTGCAATTGGGCATGAGTTGCAGGCGATTTCCCTTCTGCTGTTGCACAGCAAACTGGCTCTATTAGAAGATTGACCGGTGCAATGTTTGTTTCCAGCCAGTATTGCTGCAGCGTTGAAATGTAAGCTTACATTTGCTTCTTCCACTGCTTTCTCGGCTACACCCTTTTGAGGTCTGAGATTTGTAGCAATTTGCATAACCTTACCAATCCAGTGCATCTTGAAAAATGTATTTGTAAGGCATAAATTAGCTTTTAAAAATTGATTAGCAGAGATGGCTAGTTAAAATGTTATTGATCAGCAAACGCACCCATTTGATTAGCAATGATATGCCCCTATTTCTAATGTCACCAGAAGTTGTTTGTACCCAAGACATAAAACGAGCAACAATACAGCATTTTTGTGTACCGCTGAAGTGAGACATTAGTGAAAAACATTAGGCATTGCACAATCTTTAAAAATTCTGCTAGACTTCCAATTCTAGTAACTTAATGTACCCACTCGTGAAATGCACTCAACCCTTGGAAACAGATGACGACAAATCTAAATGAGCTTTCTGTAAAATGGTGCAAGTCACCAAAAACCTGTCACCTGTAGGCCAGCCATGTACAGTGAAACTTTTATTTGACTTTTACTGCAAACAAAGTAGATATTAAATAAAAGTTTCAAAGGTCCCCTGCAAATGGTACACATCCTTCATAAAACCACTCCACTATGCGAGGGGTCGATTAGACTGTGTGCCCTGGATGAATGTCTGTAAAAGGATAGCTCCATGAATGGACACCAATAGATAAGGTTCTGAAAATAGTTTGGCTACCTTACGTGTGTGCTGTTATACAAGGCAATCATAATCGTAGAGCAACGGGAGCTCTGGATGCTAAATACAGTGGATGGCACTGCAGCAGATCTACAGACTGGATGAAACTATTGATCGCTACTTTGCATACATATCTAGTTAGTTTTGTGTATTCATTATGCAGGAGGAAGGAAAGTAAGAGACTAAGCAGAGTGCATGGCGCAGCAGGCAGATAACGGGACACACCAGGAGGAAAATTGTAGTTTGTGGCCATCTCAACTGTTTGAAATTGAAATTCGATGAGCAGGAGCTAAAACCAGCTCCTGGGTCTCGGGCATCACCCTGTAGGCAGAAGCTACCACAGGCGAACATGAAAGGCTCCTTTAACTCTATTTTGTCTGAACCATTGTGTTTAAATGTGTATTAGATGTGTTTTTTTTTTTTATTCTTCTTTATTAACATTCTCAAATACTCAAAGTTAATGTCACATTTATATTTGGAAGGCACCAGTTGGCCTGGGAGCCAAAAGGTAGCTCCTGGTAGTTGTTGGTATCAAGTTGCGCAGGCTCTATTACGCTAGAAGCAGGAGCTAAATGGCTACCAGCTCCCCTTTATTTCGAACCCTGCATCTCACTTTTAGGGTAGCTGGTATAAAGCAACAGGGTGATGAGCTAGAATGTACAGGAGTATCGATTCAGCACCAGGTGCATGCAACCAGCAGGGCACAGAACAAGGTTTGCCATCAAAAGTATTTGGCTGTGTAATCCATGTATGTTTTCAAAAATATTCACTCGTTTATATGATGCATCTTCCCTATTAAAATGAAATCTAGTTGAAAATGAGATTTAGATATACTAACCTCAACTTTACTGTACAGCGTGTGGGCAGTGCAGTGTTTTACAGCAGCAATGCGGCAATTATGCCTTATGTAAGGAATTCTATTGCAAGACTGTCTTTTAAAAAATATAAAGCTAACACCTACTGGTCTTTGCCAGACAGGATCTAGTTGGCTCAATACAAGTGTCATCACATATATTTATGGCTTGCCATTCTTTGAAGAAAGACATTTCTTGACTAGCATGCCCACACAGGTCTATGATATGGTATTTATAACGCGCCTAAACACAAGTGTTTCACAAGTGGTGAAACTTAAGAGTGAAGGAGATGATTACTGCAGTAACCAGAGGAAAAATAGGTGGGAAGATGCCTGAGGGCAAGACAGGAATGCAGGGTGAGCTGTGCTTTCATTGAACAGGGCAATTTAAATGGCTATTGTTGATACACAAGTGTCAATTTAATTAGCAAACCTACGGAATTGCATAACAAATTGCGATACGACACTGCTTATTTTATGCCTTGTTGTGGATAGAGCAAGCAATGAAACGAGTATCCTTCTTTAACCATTAATCAGGATTTTAGCACAAACCTCTCAAGGCTAGTGTTTGATGCTAAGGAAGAGTGGAAACAACCTATAAGAAATCATGACGATTAGTCTTGGTCTATCATCAGGGCTTCATAGAGGCAGTTGGAAGATTACTGCCATGTCTCATCTTTAGCTTGGACCGTCTAAAAGTGTTCTCTTTGTACAGGATGCTCTGATAGAATTTGTGATCTGGTCTATGGGTGAAAATAGTGCCGCAATCATTTTGGGAGATCTGAATTGCCATTGTCTGTACATGAGAAATCGTGACTCAGTTCGAACTCTGCAATAGAAGTATTATGAG
Source organism: Ambystoma mexicanum (assembly GCF_040938575.1). Lineage (NCBI taxonomy): Eukaryota > Metazoa > Chordata > Amphibia > Caudata > Ambystomatidae > Ambystoma > Ambystoma mexicanum. The sequence continues at coordinate 962,734,813 of NC_090928.1, read as the reverse complement.
GCAGTGTAAGCCCAATTGAAAGGGCAAGAACTGGTTGAAATATATCGAGGACTGGGACCTTCGAATGTTGCATAGTTGTAAGAGTGGGGACTGGCCGGGTAATTATACTTGGTAAGTCGGAAAGAAAGAGTTGCACTAGACTATTTCTTTGATAATTCTGCGTTTCTCCCTATAATAGTCTGACTGTGAAGCGTAATACATTTAGTGACCATGCTACAATTACTATGTCATTTTGCTCTGATAGCTTAAGAAACTCCTTAAGAAAATGGGGAGGGGGTGCGAGGAGGGGGTTTGAGGCTAACCACGCAGGGAATCGTGTGAAGTGGTCCGCTCAAAATGTGGATGGGGCGAATAGATATATTGGTAGGATTGGGCCTCCATTACACACCAAATTTAAACAGCTAGATCTCGATGATATTGAGGACTGGTTTGCGCAATTCACTTGCGACACATAGGACTACTCTAGTTGCTAGAGAACTTAAGGCTATAGCTGTCTATGACAAAACAATAAGACAGAAAAAGAGTAATTCGCAGAGAAATATTCGATTTGGATCGAACCAGTGCCATCTTTTCCATATTCTGACTTTGGTCAGAATATTGTCAAAAATAAATGTCAAGTATTTAGTGTGAGACAAGCCGTGTTGCAGGAGCTGCTACTTTAAACTTTGCAAATGTACAGATCTGTTGAAACATTGCTGGATTGCTACCAACAGGCTCTCAGCAATAAGGCTCATGGTACACAGCAAGAGCCCATGTCGCTTACCCCCATATCTGGATATAAAATTGGTGACTTCTTTCCTAAATCTGGCACAAGCACAGAAATTGGACCACCTACTAGTGCCCTGTGCACCAACGGACCATCGGAACATGATGAATCCAGCAGTTCAAACTATCTACTGACATGATCTCTGTTGGAGTGGTCTCTGACATTTACCCGGATTGTACTTCAGCCCAATCTAACCCTGGAACTCTGATTGCTCTAACCGATTTAATGTCCAATTCCAAGTCCTTTCAGTGTCTTCCATTGGTGGTGTTGAGGCCCCATTACACCATACTTAAGAATCAAGTTGTCTTCACCATATATATCTGCATTAAATTCAGTTCTCAGTGCCTTTGTCGCTATGTATAATAACATGAGACGAAGTTGAGTGCACACGCTCATGTTCAGCGAAATTAAGTGGAAACAATAGCTAATGCCAACAATCATATTACACGTGTCATGGGTCTCCCCCGCCCTATGACCTGTGTACGACTCGCCCTGGCCCATCCATTTTGTTAGTGGGCGTGTGTGAAAATCAACTAATATTAGACGCACCACAGGTTGAGTTGCCTGTAGACTTTCAGATTGATGACCTTACAGTTGTTACACCTCGGGCTATTGATCATTATGTGAGGTCAGATGTGAATAGCAATAAGGAAGCAGAAACTGTTAGGGCTTCACAAAGGACACAAAAAAAGTGGGGGTGGGTAAGCAAGTATTGAAAACGAAACATTTGAAATTGAAATCTTGCATAGGATTTTCATGCCGAACATTTGTGTGCAATCTTACTATTCAGGAGTCCCTCTCCCGGCGGCAGTATTACCACTGGTCAGGGAGAATGTAATTTCGCCACCCGGCCCCCTTTCAGGAGAAACCCAAACTATAACCATCAACCCTGGCATTACTGGAGAGGCATCTGTTTGAAGTTATCAAAATGAGCCAGCCAAAAAGCAGGTCAGCACAGATCTTCGAAATCTGGTAACCACAAATTAACAGATGGCCAACACAACCGGCCTGGCTATGGTTTAGGCAATGAGCCTTAGCCTATCAATTGTCATAGTAATGTATGTGTATACTCTGAGGCCATAAATTGTGCTGTTGGGTGTTCCAATAGAGAAGGAATTCCCTGTGCTGGCCGCATGCTTTACGAAAAACTAGTATCGAGGGAGAATAATCATCTAGCAAATGGAGAATGGGCTGCACCTGTCACTAATAAGGATGATATACATGACAAAAAAAATACAGGAACAAGTGGCCTGAATAATCATGACAATACTGCACCTGTGTATAGCATACGAAGAGGTGTTTTGAGCGAACAACGCAGTGATGTTGATAATAGGGGGATAAATGTGTCACATTCTAGAAACTCGAAGGAGTTATATAAATTTCACAATGCAGGGTTCGAAATTGAGATTTGGTGAGCAGGAGCTAAAAGAAGCTCCTGGGTGTCGAGCATCACCCTGTAGGCAGGATCTACTGCAGGGGAACCATGAGCTACCAGAAATGCTCCTTTTAACATTTTGTCCATTTTGCTTGAATCCCTGTGTTTAAATGTATATTTAGATGTGGTCTAATTGTTCTTAATAAACATTCTCAAATACTCCAGTTAATGCCACATTTAAATGTTTAGTAGGCACCAGTTGGCCCAATGAGCCACAAGTAGCTCCCGGTAGCTGTTGGTTTCAAGCTAACCAGGCTCTACTATGCTGGAAGAAGGAGCGAAGTAGCTCCCAGCTACCAGCTACCCTCCACTTCGAACCCTGTAATGTGATGTTTAGATCTCCTTCCAAGGGCAACCAGTCCTGTAAGCTTCAGTTGGCTAATTTGTTTCGGGAACAAAAGCAACTTTGTCTAAACTGAACAAATGTGTTGTCCTATTTTTTCCGAAGTTGCAAAATTACAACTGATTTCATCCTGTAACATAGAGGCGAGTTCAGCAATCCCACAATATGATATGGCATTTATAACATGCCTATACACAAGTGTTTCAATGCATGACGAGGCAAGGTAGGGGGATTGGAGGGAAGACAAAGACAACAATCTTATTAGGCCAGGTGACATTCAGATCTTGCAAGTGCAGGGCGCGGGAGGGGAGGGGAGGGAAAAGTACGGTAGGAGGGGGTAGTGCAATACATAGGATCAACAGTAAAACATAATAAAAAATAATTTAAAACAATAGGTAAAAAGTGCGGCCAGCTTGTGCTAAGTGCAGATGTTAGGCAAGATTGTGTGACGTACCCTTTGGGTGCACTACAGCAACCAGGACCTCTTGGCAGTAGGAACCAAACCTTTGGTATCAGTCTGTACTACACAGGTTGTTGGTGTGGCTGAGCAGCCAGGCTTATCTCAAGCCAAGTGCTGTCTCGGCTCAGGATAGCAGGCATCAAAAATGGATTCCAACAAAAACAAATTTCTCATTCCTTCAAAGGTAGTCACTCTGTACCCCTTAACCCATTCATCTAAGTTTTTAAAACATTCACACACACAGGTACCCCAAGGAGTACCACCAGTCTTTTTGAGGGTCCTCAACCTCTTAAGGTACTGGGAAGGAGTTTTCCCAAATCTGGCTATCAAAGCCAGCATCACATTTTCATACTCCAATCTTTCAAGTTCCCCCGCCTCCATTACAGCATCAGTTGCAACCTGGGGGAGCCTAGACAAAAGCCAAGGAATCAACTGATTCCCTGTAAGATCCTGAATCCCATGATTGTATTCAAAAGCACCCAACCAATCCAAAATATCCAAAGTTTCACATCATACATACTCACTGCTTCTTTGGGCAGGCAAGGCTTCTTGGGACTGTAAGACCTGGAGGACTTTGGGAGGTAAACAGTTTCAAGAGACCATTTCTTCATTTCAAGAGCATGTTGCATTTCCTATTCCCTGAGTTTGAGGTCTTGATGTTTGGCTTGAGCTTGCAACCTTTTAAATTCCAATTCGTCTCATTTTCTCAAGAGACACATATTCTGGACTCAGTGATGGGACCTTGTGTGGTCCCAGTGGATAAAGGTTGAGGCAAAAGCAAAATGGCCTGCTGGGGCAACGAGGGTCTCCTATCCCAGGACTCCTTTCCCTCCTCTGACTCTTCTAAGACTTTAGAGTGAGACTCTGAATTATCATCCTCATTATGTCCACATTTTCTGGAGTAGTACGAGTTACAGGCCTACTATCCAACGTTTGGTGATCTTACAACCTTGTAATCAATTCATTTGTCTTTCCTTTTAAACTGGAGGTTCCTGACTTTACACATTTCTTTCAGTCGTTCTACTGTTAAAATGAGCAGGGCTTCCTGTTTGAAGTTGTACATACAATGTGTGTTACAATTGCTAGTCTAATGGAGCTTAGCCTTGCAATTGCTAGTCTAATGGAGCTTAGCCTTGGGAGGGTGTTTAGTTGAACAAAATTAAAGCAAACGCTTACTGTAACAACTCCTCACCGCCTGCCGCCAGTGTTAGGCAAGATTGTGTGCAGTACCCTTTGGGTGCACTACAGCATCCTTGACCTCCTGGCAATAGGAACCCACCTTTGGTATATGTCTGCACTACACAGGTTGGTAGTGTGGCTGAGCAGCCAGGCCTATCTTAAGAGGGGTCAATGTGAGCAGTGGGGTTGTAACACAGTTTCACAGTGACAGTTATTCAAATAAACACTTGCACTCAAGGTTTCTTGATCATTTAACAGTCAGTTATATAAGCCTTCTTCAGAAGGGAGCAAAACATGTAAGAATTATAATACACTTTAGAACACACTCTTAGTTTCTCTAAATCAGATGATACTCATTGGGGATGGCGCACAGACACTTCCTATATTCTCAGGTGACTTAAATAGCTAGGACACTGTGGACATTGATTTATCACTGGTACATTTAGAGCAATACTGAGTTTGGTGCAAAGGTTAGATATGGGAATAAAACAAAGGTTAACAAATAATTCATAAACAGGTAAGTACTTTTTGAACCTTCCAATGTCAAGTACATTTTACCCTTTCCTGGGAGAAAGGTAAAGGCACAGAGGCAAAGGTAAGAAGAGTGTCTCAGGGAGCCAGGACAGCCAATGTTAGTTGAACAATGTCTAGGGGAGCTGAATATCTTCTTTGCAGTTAAGTAAAAGTCTTGCACAATGTTTTTGGAAAAGCTTGTATTCATTGGAAAGGCCACAAGCTGGGAGGCTTGTGAGGGGCAAAGATGCAAGCAACACTGCAAGGTTAACCAAGACAAGCCTCGACTGAGAGCAAGTAAGGCTACACCACAAGAGGTAAGTTCTTAGACTTTACAGTACCTTTGGTTAGAAGAAATGGTTCCAGCTGGCTTCTGTTCCTGTACAGCTCTGCAGATCCTTGTGTTCCTGGGTTTCAGTTGTGGGGACAAGAGGGAGGATGTCTGGGGACTCCTGCACTGCAATGGGAAGGTCAGCGGCAGCAATGGGCAAACTTCAATTCAGCGCACTCCAGCGTTTCAGCTCCTCTCGTCTGACGGCAAATACCAACACTGCGGTTGTCGGATACCACTTCAGACTTTCCTTGCATCTGGGGTCCAGCACTCTGTTGAGGTGGCTCAGGCTTGGTCAGTCCTGCTTCAGGGAAGTCCGGAGGATCCTCCTGGCGCTCGGGCCAGCTTAAAAGCGTCCGACTCGGTTTTGTGTTCCTCTCCCTGGCACTTCGGTTCCAGCAGCAGCAGTGGAAGTACAACCAGCTTCGAGATGATGTCCAAACAAGTTCACTTTGGAGTTGATTGGTCCCACCAACTCAAGGGTAGAAGTCGTCCTCGCAGGGCTTCTCTAGTCGAAACGAATTCGGAGCTTCAGCACAGCAGCAGGGCTTCACCGGGCAAACCGAACAGTCCAAGAGTTGCAGCAGGCGTCTCTTCCAAGTTGTTCTTCGGATTCCTTGGTCCAGTGGTCGACTCTACCTTCGAAGCCAAAAGCCTTGCCTTTTATGCAGGTTTCTCCCATTCATTCCAGCCTAGCTGTCAATCACACAGCAGGGTGGCTGTCATTGCCAGCCAGCCGGCCAATCATCTGTATGTGCATTCCAGTAACTAAGGGGATTAAGCAGAGGGAGTTTCGAGGACCTTCCTCACTTCCTGCCCCTGCCAGACATACAGGGCCAGAGGCGGATTCACTTGTGAATCCTGTCAAAGACAAAACGACCAAAGGGACCAAACCTGGTTTGGCGCGCAGAGTAAATCTCAAGAAGGACCTTTCTGGCAAGAAATGGTGAAAAAAGATTGCGGCCATTTTGACAAAATGGGTATCCATTGGTGCCTTAATGCAGCTGCAAACGCAGCCAGCGGGAAAAACAATGTTAGTAAAAAGTAAGCCACTGCCACTGGCCATTAATTGTAGAAAGGGTAACACAAAAATGTAACATGAGAAACTAGAGATAGGGGATGCTAAGTAACCCCTGCAGTACCCTATGGTAAAATAGTGTGTGCTGGGTCTAGAAAGTTGAAAAAGGTCAGTAAAGTCAATTTCACTTCACTGCTCTTGGAAACAGTAGTTTCACCAAGAGAAGGTATTTAAACCTTTGGGAAATCTCAGAGATTTCCCTGTTCCACTGCATTGAAGGTGCTGTATGTCACAATGCAAATATGATGCCTATGGAGTTTGTCAGACTCCAAAGTCAAAAGAAACAGAATAAATCACACTCAAAATACAAAGTCTAGCAAAAGTGCTGGGGGTCTCTAAGGTAGAGAGGAATTGGCACATTTCTGAGAATTCTCTCTAACCGCAGACATCAAGTGTCAAGAGCTGGTAGGGGACTGTAGGGATACAGGAATAGCCCCCAGGTGCAGGGGCTGCCTGGGAGGCAGTGCAGGTGGGCAACTGGCAGGGGAGGGGACCTGGGCCTGAGATTGGAGGGTAGCCAGGTGACAGTGCAGTTTCTGTAAGGAGTTCATCAGGGGAGAGGATGAGTGAAAGCCGAGGCAAAGAGAAAGGTCTTCAGGTGCTTCTGGAACCAGAGATGGTTCTCCAGTTTCAGGGAGGCTGTTCCAGAGGAAGGCCACGGCCGAAGAGAGATATCACCATCTCTTTGCTTGGAAAAGTGACTGACCCTGAGGGAGTTGGAGGCGGATGACCGAAGAACTCGAGAATGAAGATATTTAGGAAGGGAGTTGAAGGTATTGATGCCCCAGAAGCCCTTATGGACAATGCCGAGGGTTTTTAACGTAATCCTTGCCGTCACTGGGAGCCAGTGCAGAGATTTCAGTCCTGGAGAGATACGATCCCTGGGCTTGAGGCCAAGGACAAGTCTTGCAGTCCTGTTGTGGATGAGTTGCAGAGGGCAGATGTATGCATTTTGCACATAGCCTCTTATATGAAATGATCATGAAAGAGTTTGCTGAACTCGGATAGTTGAGTTTTGAGCTTAGAGAATGTACTGATAAAGGGGTCCTGTTTAAAAAAATTGCATACCAGTTGGGAAGGTAAACAAATTACGGTCTCTGTGAGTAACCATGGTTGTGCCCATAGACTAGTTGAATTCAATCCTCGCAGCATATGGGTTCCAAGATATTGGACATGGTTGGCGGAGGCTATTCAGGGTCCAATACATTTAAAAGGTTCATCGAGGAATCTTTGAGTAGCCCCTTCAGCGTCCATGTAGTTTCTTGGAATACAAGAGGACACATACATTTACTAACAAACACTGAGGTTGTGGAGATGTTCAAATTATATAATTAGACTTTTCTACAGGAGACCTGGCTGATGGATCATCTCACTTTAAAGGGCTAGCTAGTACTTGTTAAATTGGCCAATAAAGGTGCTCTTGGTCAGCCACCGGGTGGTCTTTGGTTACAGTCAAACACTGTCGGGGGCTGACCGCAAGACAAATGTTAATTTTGCGGGGGTTCTGATAGAATTACTTATTTGTAGAAATGGGACTTCAACTTAAGTTCTGTTGTTAAATATCTGTTCGAACAAAGATTTCTGTGAATTGGACATACTGCTTGCTGGTTTGGTCGATATTGTGAACAAATGGACATCTGTTTATACAAAGGGAGTAGTGCTCTTGGCGGGGGACTTGGACTCCTGTTGGCCCACAATTGAGGCTGAGGAACAATACTTGAAACGGCTAACAGTCATTTGGTCGACACCAAATGGTCGAAATCCAAATGGTCGAAGTTTTTTTTTTATTTTACTTTTACTTTTTTTTTTTTTTTTTTGGGGTGGGGGTTCCCCCCCAACCACCCTTTTCATATATTAATTTTTTTCTCTAACCTAACAAAACAAAAAATATATATAAATAAATAAAAATTTCAACCATTTTTTTCCGACCATTTGGTTTCGACCAAATGGTCATGCGATCTTTTTTTTTCGACCAAATGAGCGGACACCACTTGAAACATATCCTCCTAACAGCGGCTCAAATGGGTAAAGATCAGAGAAGCTCAAGATGGTCTTGCACAATGTATTCACTGGGTTTACTTATGACAAATGGAGCTGTTCCCGGGAATATCTCGAGCCAACCCGCATAGTACAGAGGAACAACTAATTCTGCCCTAGATTACTATTTTGTTGACAAATTTTTGTTTGATAATTGTAGTAAGATGATTGTGAATTTTACTACATGGATGATTGTTAAATCCAGAGGGCAGAGACCATTGTATGGTTAGCCTCGAATTTGATGTTCAGATGGGTAAAGTTGAGTTAGGCACTCCTGTGGGCCTACAATTGAATGGTGGAAAGAATCTGGTAAAATGGAATGATGGCTATATTGACAGTACGAGTTGTAAAATGAATGCTATCTTGGCTGACACTCCATATGAATGGAAGCTCTTCTCCTTTAGTGTAGCATATTTTGAGTATTCAATAACAGACATCTACAGTGTTTGTGAGTAAGGCAGGCTGACAATTGGTTAAATAAAGGGTAACCCAGGTACATGCATCTAATAGTGGAGGCCCCCCAAAAAATGTTTTGGAAATTGGAAAAATTGAAAAGTCTGTTCATGACAGGTTGCTTAATGCAGCACTGAAGAAAAAGGTGAGGTCAAGATATAAAATTATCTGAGTGTGCGTGCACAAGTTCTACAGAGGGTCGGCAAGCATATGTTCAACAAAAGTGAGGAATGAAGACTTGGGGGCTTGCTGGGAGATTATCAATAAATGGGCAGGCACGCAGTCCGATCAACCTGGTCTCTGTGGTTGATTGGGTAGAACATTTCTCGTCCTGCTATGCATGCGCTAATAATTTAGCTGTGTTCACTCCGGTAAATAAAGCGGATAATGGCAATGCCTGACATTCGGAAATTGACCTGGTTTAGTAAATACTGTTAAACGAAACGCCAGCTAATCTAGTGCTCCTGGCCCTGGTGGTATTTCCAATAAATTATTTAAAACGGTTGTGGTCATGTGGTCCTCCGTCTTGTCCATTCTTTTCAAGGAAATTGCCCAGGGTGCACACATTCCTGCGTCCGGACACAACACCTATGTCATACTGGTACAAGGAGAGACCCGAAGAACTACCGTCCTGTTAAAATTTTGGATTTGGAAGGAAAAGTCTGTGCATCTTTATTAAGACATTTGGAAAGTTGGGTTATTGAAATTGGCAGATTAAATAAATGCCAGACTGGTTTCAGAAAATCACAAAGCACCACTAACGGGATTATAATAAGGTGTCTTCAGGATTTAGCATGCTCGGGCGGGGGGGGAAGAGACACTGTCTACACCGCCTCAATAGATCTGTTGGCAGTTTTTGACAGTCAATGTGAATTTGTTATGGTCCAAATTGTCTAGATGGAATATTGCAGAAGGCCTTTTAAGATTGCTAATCAGACAATAATCCACAATAATAGCTATATACAGGTCAGACTGGATCAATCTGGCCAACTTTTGAGATAGATCAAGTAAATTGTAGGCTGCTAACAAATTTCGGGTGTATCCTAAATCCTCCGGCAAACCCGTTATATGAAGATTTGCGTGGGGTCCTGGAGGGCAAATCCAATAGCATGTTGGGAAACGTTGAAGAATTTTGTGAGGCAATTTTGAGGGAAATTGGTAAAGACAACATGGACCTGCTCTAGTAAAGTGTTCACTATACTGCTTGGATTGGAGCCAGACTATTAATAAATGACATGAGTACTCCTGCATCCAACATCTAAATGGGGAGCAAAAGAAGTACAGGGTTAAAGGTGCATTATTTGAGTGAATTGCCGATTCGAGATTACAGCGAAGACTTTAGTAGATTTTGAAGGAATTTATTCTACAGATCACTGCAGAAGAAGCTTCATGTCTCTTTTGTAAGGTTGAAAACATTTCTGAAACATTGAAACATCTGTTGGTTTATTGTACAGATTTGCATGCACTGCACACTTTATTCTTTGCCAGCATCATGAAAGAAGTTAACTTTGTGGACATTGAATCCTTTTGGTCATACTTTTTAGGGGGTAATTACATTTCAACATGTATAGTTGTAAGTGGATTTTTTAAGATATTTACACTTGCGTATGGAATGAAATATTAACTATCGCCGCTGTAAAGGTTTACATGCACTGTGCACTTAATCCTCCATGCTTGAACTGGGAAAGTTGTTGGCTTTCTGGACGGTGAGCCCTTTGGTCAAACTAACTGTGGCAACTTTTATGTATAGTTGTAACTGGCGTTTTTATGTATAGTTGTAACTGGCTTATCTAAGAGGTTTACATTTGTGCTTGGAAGGAAATTTCTTTTATCGTCGCTAGGCTACATGTGTTATTGGTCTTCTATAGTTATATATTATTGGATTGTATAGTTTTTTCTTTTCTTTTTAATGACACTGGAAAAAAAGGAAAAACGTATTTTATCTTTTTTAGCATTTGATGTTATACTATACTTAGGAGTGACTGATTTCATTGAAATGTCAATTTAAAGTTCAATGTTTTTTTGTAAAGGTTGAAGTTGCTTTGACCAAATACAAATAAAAAAATAAAACTATTCAGAAATTGGGCTTGTTGGTAGCGTGCTTGTTGTAGGGGCGCTGAATGGCAGAGAATGGTTGTGATCCTGAACTCAAGAAACTCGAAGCATTTGGAATCTTCGGTGAAGCTAAAGGAAATAAGAATAAGATTTTAAATCCCATAAGTAAATCACAATGGTGTGGACATTGAGGGCCTGCCTGATCATGAGTTGGACGGTATCCTGGCTGGGATACCGCCCAACTCTATTAGCGTTGGCATCCACCCGGTGGATTCGGGGAATTGCAGCATAGTAAAACGGCTGGTGGTAATTGTACTGAAAATTTACATTTTTCCAGCATGTTCCCCCCAGCTTTTAGCTGGGGGTAAACACGTCAGACTCTGGATTGGGCCGACCTTTAACTGCGGCGATAACTGAGTTACTGCCGCATTTAACGGCTACTGCCCAACTCGTGATCTGGCCCTTTGTTAATTATCCTGGTCATGAGAATGTAAAGAAAGTACGGGAGAGTAATAGTTATACCTAAGAACCTACATTAGTGGTGGACAAGAATGATCTAATAAACAAAATAGTTAAGACTAAAATCATCTAGGTCCCCAGGCCCGAATGGGCTTGTCAGTGTAATACTAAAATAAGACCCTGAAACATGGGGGAGAATATTAGAGCTCCTATTTGGCAAGGTATTGATTGAAAAATCCCACCAACCTGGCAAACGGCAATCATTTCTGTGGTTAATACAAGGGGACTGAACAATACCTGGAAATCATAGACTTTGTCTACGTTGGCTGCTACAGGGAAGCTCTTTGCTACACTCGTTCTCCAGGGTATGCAGAAGTGGGTTGAGAATTTGGGCTAGACCAGTTACAGACCGGTTTGTTCAACCATTTATAATCTGAGGCTGATGGATTTTTTGACGGAGAGAGCATGTATAAAGGGCAGCGTGTAGGAAAGGTTGTGGCAGAGGTTGGACTCCTATGGATGCCCTGAAAATAGTCTCCATTTTGTAAAGCTAGTGCATAAGGATAATGCAGTTCATGTGAGATTGGATGGCGAGGCAGCCTTGACTAGCCCAATACCTATGGTAAGAGGTGTTAAGCAGGGCTCTGTCTTGGCTCCTTTGCTTTTCAATGTATACCTGGCAGATTTGGCAAAGTTTTTGCAGGATGCTGTGGGGGTGTGTCCTAAAAATAGATGCTCATCGTGCATGTTTGGCATATGCTGACGATCATGTGTTCCATGACCACACTTTTTCTGGTTTAACAAGAGTAGCCAGGGAACTGTGGAAATACTCTTAAAGAAAATCACTTGATCATAAACATGAGTAAAACCCAGGTTACACTGTTTAAGTGGGAAAGAAAAATTTGATCTAGATTTACCATCGAGGAGCGCATTATTGAATACACTTATCAGCATAGATACCTTGTTGTTGGGCTGGAGACCCGGAGGGGCTATGCTGAATGTATTCGCTTTCGAAATAGAAAGGCACTACAATAAGCTTCACTCCTTGCTCAATTTAAGCGCACTGGTGGTTTCACACTTGAGCCCGGTCGTTTTATATGGGCTTGAAAGTTTCACCATTTCTAACTTGTCAGGCTACAAAGAATTAATGGACGTTTTTGGAAAAACAATTTGTCTTCCAACTTGTGTTCCAATGGAAATAATATGGCTAGAAATGGGCCTTATCTCCTTGGAAAAGACATAAAAAAACGTGTTCTATTCTATATTATATTCAAGCCATGACCAATCCTCAATGCCAGTTACTACACTCGTTGAGTGAGGAGATGAGAAATGGAGGGGCGGGAAAACACGAGGAGATAATTAAGGTTCAGCATTGATTGCAGATAATTACTATGTTTTACAAAAATGCTTTTGAGAAAAACCGTTATCTATGGGATTGGTGTCGCAACTTCTCCCATTTGACTTCCCTAAAAACGTATGCGTTTGTTGCTGAAATGTTATGCACAAATAAGAAAGCACAACTGTATTTGACACTTTGGGCCTCCAAAAATCTTTGAAGGTTTATTCTCCTCTTCCTTATAAATCGTCTACCAGTTTTGACTATGCTGGGACCAGCATTAAAGATACCCCAAGCAGAGATAAGTTGCTGTATATGCAAGTATCCCCAGAAATTGGAGTTGGCCACACATATACTGACTGACTGCAGTAAATTGGGCTCAACCTATATGCGCTACCTGCGTGAAAAAGTACATGCTCTAGATTCACTTAAAGATACAGCTGTATATGGAGGCGATGTCTCAATACCACCAGTTATCTCGTGCACATGGCACTATGTAGACCAGGGGTCCCCAACCTTTTGTTAGCAATGAGCAACATTTGAGCGTCAGATGAAATGGTGAGCAACTTCAGCACTTTGATGCAATTTATCGGCATTCAGTGGTAAAATGATTGGAACAAATCATAACATCATTTGACATTAAACTGGTATAGAAATACAATCTTTAGTAAATTAAGTGGCAAACAGTGCATTTCTAGGCACTGGGCCAGCAAAATTATTCAAAAACATTGCAGGATGTATGAAAATATTTGAGTGCTTGGAGTTCTCTCCCAGGAAATGTTCAAGCGATTTAATGGTAAATGTTTTTTAAGCACGTTTTAACAGTAGTATTTACTCCAAAATATAAAGGCTTATTTTGGTGCTGCCCCATCTATCCCTCCAAAGGGATTGTCAGGATCTTTAGGGGCAAATTGGGCATTTTTAGGAGAACAGGATGAGTAAAACTAGACAGAATATGGTAGAATTTAAAGATCATTTCAACCAGGCTTTGTGTGAGGGGAGGGTTATCCACCTAAGAAATCTAGCGGAAAATAGTGCTTTTTAAAGCACTCAAGGTCTGTTACATTGAAGACAAGTGATTAGGAATAAAAAAAAAAACGATTTCTGATGGATTTGGGTACTCTTTCCCCAAGCAATCCCCTGGGAAATATAGTTGTAAGTGGTGCATTCTTAAGCATGCTAGTGGGCCAGTAACATTGTACACAAACTGGAACTTTTGAAGACCACTTTACAGAAGGGGTGGCATTCTTCCTTCATATTGTACACATTATATGTTTATCGTTGTATACCTCAATTGTTAAGTGCACTCCCTTGACATGGGATCAGCCTGCACTTCGCATGTTCATACCTGTGGCAGGGTCGACTTAGCCATTCATTGCTCGAGGTTGATTAATTCATTACATTACATTGGGTAATATACGTTCTTAAAGAATTTAGAAGCAGGAAGAATCTAGCAAGAAACACTATACTAAAGTAAAAATAATTTCTATGTCACTAAGAAATTATTTTCAGTAACATAAGTGAATTGCAATTGGTAGCTACACTAATTAAGTGTGCACAATTTGGAGCTCATTCCCCTTAGAAATCCATTAGTCATATGCCAGATAAGCAAAGCATCATACAATGTGAATGTTCCCACCAGGCACTGCAATACAAGTAGTATGTAACATTTGTGCCAATTATGAGGCATTGGGCCCGCAAACACAAACTTCACATGTAAAGAAACTGGCACAAGCAAATTGTTTAAGAAGGAAAGTTTGAGCATGCATGCCACTTACTTGCCCAATATGTCGACACCAGCTGTATAAAGGCACAGAAGCTGGCAATTGTCACCAGAACACAAACACAGGCATTTGGTTCAATTATTTTTCCCATTAATGCACTTCCGTACTAGAAAGAAGAATCAGAAGATGAAAATGTTTTCACAAAGATTATGCAATTATTGTGAAACATTTTGGACCAAAAAATTACATTTTTGCAACAAACGCAAATCATACATGTACAAAAGAATCTTATTGGAACTTCCTTGACAGTTGGGCATTCAAGTCACTTATTTTCCTACGTCTTTTCGTACTATTCGACGACTAACCCCTTTGCGGTCTACCTGAGTGCAACGGGGGAAGGCTCAGTTGGCGGCAACATTATCTTCGTAGATTGTATTCTTGATCCAGCCAGCGATGCACCTCATAGTGTACCAGAGTTTCAAGTGGCATATACATTTTAGAGTGCTAAAACAGAAATTGTCTGAATAAGGGTGGATTCAGTGGGGAGTCCTTTTTACTTCTGATTACAGAGCAGTACCATGGGTATTCACATGGGTGGCCAGGCCAGCTTAGTTTCTGTGCTTCAGGTTCTCTTCAATCACTGGGGACTGTCTCACCTGAAGCCCCAAGAGATTAATTTCTGTAACCACCCCCCCCTTGCTCCCTGCACCCACCTGGCCTTCCCCACCACTCAGACCACTCTACTGATGCCTCCTCAGCTAAAGCGTCAATACCTAACAGTATGTCATGCCTGTCAAATAGAGTAGGCTGATTGGCTAGCCTTCCTGCACAGTTCTGGCTCAGGGTACACTGCCATTGTTGTCTCATATCTGAATGTCCTTCTTCTTAGCCTTCACACAATGACCCAGAGCAACGGGCGAGCAACATTTTAGGGTCAGGAGAGCAACATGTTGCTCGCGAGCTACACGTTGGGGATCACTGATGTAGACTATGGCTGGTGGTACTACAAAATCTAGTGACGACCCTGAAGCCTATCTAATGAACTACACATTAGATAATCATTTGGCTGAAATTATATATGCATTTTAGGAAGTTATATGTATTTTTCTACTTGAGGAACTTTGATGAATTTTGTAATGTGTATGTTTTTTAATACTATACTAGCAGAAGTGTACCCGTTCTCCAAACGGGTTCTGTAGACAGACATGATGATATTGATTCTGTAGATCGTTTTTCCGATTTTGCTTATCGCTATATGTGCTTTGCACCCTGAAGTAAAGTGCACTGTGAATGGGTGCGTGTGGCTGGCTGACATACCCCGGAGCAGACGTTAGGGGAAGGTGCTATATTTTATTTATTTCGTGCCCATACACAAGTGATTTAGGGCGCGGCAAAGGAGGGGTACAAGGGAAAACAAAACTATTATCTGACTAGGCCCAGTGACATTGATAATGTGAAAGTGGGGAGGGAAGGGGGAGGTGCAAGGGGAAGGGGCGGAGTGGGAAGTGCTGAACAGCAGGAAGCAAGTGCAAGAATTGAGCACAGACAACGGGTGTGAAGTGTGGATAAGGGAACTGTAGGGTTGCAGATACAAACCAAAGTGCAGAGGCTTGCCAGGAGGCAGTGCGGGTATGCTGCTGGGAGGGCAGGGATATGGGCCTGAATTCAGAGAGTAGCCAGGTGCCCAGTGCAGAAACAGAGGCGATCAGCAGGGGAGAGAAGGCAGAAACATAGAGGAAGGTCTTAAGGTGCTTCTGGAACCGAAGATG
Organism: Ambystoma mexicanum; assembly: GCF_040938575.1. Lineage (NCBI taxonomy): Eukaryota > Metazoa > Chordata > Amphibia > Caudata > Ambystomatidae > Ambystoma > Ambystoma mexicanum. The sequence continues at coordinate 962,718,875 of NC_090928.1, read as the reverse complement.
GTTCTCCTCAAGTTTCAGAGAGGCAGGGAGGCTGTTCCAGAGGGAGGCCTCAGACAAAGAAAGAGATCTACCACCTGCTCATTGCTTGGAGAAGTGACTGACCCTGAGGGAGTTGGAGGTAGTGGAGCGAAGAGCTCCAGTAGGAAGGTATTTTCAAAGGGAGAGTTGAAGGTATTTCGGTCCCAGGCCCCAGAAGGCATTGTGGACAATGGAGAGGGTTTTTTAACTTCACCCTTGCTGCCACTCAAGAGATTCCAGGGCTGGAGAGATATGATCCCAAGGCTTGAGGCCAAGGAGAAGTCTTGCAGTCCTGTTCTGGATGAGTTGCAGAGGGCGAAGAGTGGTAGCAGGCAGATTTAGAAAGAGGCTGCTGCAGTAGTCCAGCCTAGAGAGAACCAGAGCTCTAGAGATGGTGAGCTTCTGGGGGAAGGAGACGAATGGAAGAATACCCCTGAGGAGGAGGTGTAGTTGGAAGTTTAACTTCTTAGAGGTGTCTCAGATGTGAGGAGAGAAGGGGAGTGTGGCGTCAACGATGACACCGAGGTTCTTAGCCAAACAGGTGGGAGCAGGAAGAGGGCCAAGGGAGGTTGGCCAGAGAGTGACAGGAAAGGAAGGTGCGGGAGTGCCGATGAGGAGGATCTTTGTCTTACTGGCATTAAGGCAGAGGTCGTTGGCAGCACACCACTCCTGAAAACGAGCGGAGCGTCATCCGCACAGCATTGAAAGTTGGAGCAGAGAACAGCAATGCGGTTGACAAGGGGTGCCAGGTATTGGTTGAAAAGCCAAGGGGAGAGGTTGGACACCTGGAGGACGACCACAAGTAGAGAGTTGAGGGTCCATCAGAGAGGAAAGAAGTCAGCCAGGCCAGGGTCTAGTCATTGATAACCCAGGTTATCACTGAGTCAGTTGAGCAGGATGGCATGGTTGACGATATCAAAGACAGAAGAGAGATTGAGTAGGATGAGGACAAAGGGGAGATTAGAATCCAGATCAGAGGGCAGGTCTTCACGAATGTTCAGGAGAGCAGTTTCCATGCTTCTGGCAGCTCATGGAGGCAGCCGACGGAATCAGTGGAGATTAAGCTGGGAGATGGCCAGCTTTTCAAGGAGTTTGCCCAGAAAAGAATTGATGGAGATCGGGTGATAGTTAGCAGGGCAGGAGGGGTCTACAGAGGGTTTCTTGTGAAGAGGGTGCACAAGCAAGTGCTTTAGGGGGGGGGGGGAGGCTCCAGTGCCAAAGCAGTGGTTTCAGAAGTGAGCTAGGGCAATAGTGCGGGTGTCAATATGGTCCTTGATGGTTTTGGACGAACAGAGAAGAACCTGTTTTGATGGGACTTTCATAGTGGGAGAAAAGAAGAAAGGAAGAGAAAGAGGGAGATGAGAGTTGGTGTGCTGTGGCATACTGCGACCTTCTGTGCTCTCTCCTCACCCTGGAAGGGTGCAGTTTGTTGCGGTGCAAATATCTTGGAAACCATGCATCCTAGAGCCCAGACCTTGTGTTGGGACCAGTCCTTCTACGACCTCATTGATGTTTCACCGATTTTAGGCAACTGTCTCATGTGTGAAGGTGCTGAAATCCAGGGGAAAAGGGTGGGGTGTCCAAATGTCATGTAGCTAGTAATGTCTGGAGGGTCCTAACGAGTAGCTATGCAAAGTGTGGTGAAGATTGGTGAAACAGTGTGGAATTGTATCGGGAACAATGCATTGCCACAAACAAATCCAGGGAAAAGGGTTAGGGTGTCCAAATGTCATGTAGCCAGTAATGTCCGGAGGGCCCTAACACACATCCCACCACAAACAAATTTTGACTCACGCCTACAACCGAAACTGCTGAATGGATTTTCACCAAATTTGCGGAAGGGGCGGCGGCGGCTTGGTCTCAGCGTGTTTTTGTAAATTTGGTGGAAATCCGTCCAGTAGTGTTTTTAGTAGGTGCAAAAAAATGAGTGATAACTGTGTTTTGTCCGTGGACACACTTCCCTGTTCGCTCCGCGGACAGGACACCGAATGGCTGATGGGTGTGCGTCATGTCCGCGGACAGGCAACATTGTCGCAGATTGGTTGGAGTGAAGCGTGAGGTGCGTCCCATTTTCTCGATGCGCCCACCATGTTGGATTCACGGACAGCGCGGTGTGGAACCGAGCAGAAATCTCATTTTGGGGAGTTGGGGAGTGTGTTGGTGTGCAAGAGAGGCTGGAGAGGGTGGGGGAATGAGAGATGGGTCAAATGCTGTATTTGTTTAGGTGGAAGAAGGCCGTGATGTGATCGTGATGTCCGCGGCTGTCCAGAGACATTCCAACCATTGACTGCACTACTGGGTATTTTATTATGCTGTGATGTATTGGTTTTGGGTAGTTGAGTATTGGGTGGAGAGGGCATGCATTGAGGAGTTTGTGCATTGGCTTCAAGTACTGTATTAGTATGTCAAGTGAAGTGGATAGGGTTTGAGGTGGTTGTGTTATGTTTTTGGGTTGTGGTCAGTTGGCAGGTGTTTGCTTGCATGGGTGTGTTATTCTGCGGTGGTTGTGGCCAGGGCCTAAAGTCTTGGGTGCATGTTCCTTGTGTCGGGACCGGTCATTGTATGACCACATTGATGTTTCGCTGATTTCAGGCAACTGTCATGTGTGAAGGTGCTGAAATCCGGGCAAAGGGGTGGGGTGTCCAAATGTCATGTAGCTAGTAATGTCTGGAGGGTCCTAATGGGTAGCTATGCAAAGTGTGGTGTAGATTGGTGAAAAAGTGTAGCCATGCACCCAAGACTCTAGGCCCTGGCCATAACCACTGTAGCATAACACCCGTGCAAGCAAAAATGTTGACTCTGGTATGTGGGCTGCATAGGGGGTATGTTTTCAAAAGTTTGTGTACTGGTTGCCAGTAGTGTAATAGCATTTATAGGACAGCGGACATGGTGTGTGGTAGTTGGTTTGTTGGACTTTGTTCAGATTGTTGCTACCTAAGACTCTAGGCATTTTGGGTTGTAGTTAGTGGTCAGGTGTTCGCTTGCATGGGTGTGTTATGTTGCTGTGGTGAGGCTGTATGCAGTGTTTTGTCCACGCCATGCACCCAAGACTGTAGGCACTGGTCACAACCATTGCAGCATAAGACACCCATGCAAGCAAACATTTTGGGTTGTGGTGAATATTTGTATACATAAGTGTTGCAGGGTTTCCTTAGAAAAATGTACATTGCAGTTGTCTGGTTGTAGTTGGATACTGGTTGGCGTATTCTAACTGTTTATAGTTTTTCACTGTTAGATAGCTGTTGTCTTATTATATTAGTTTATGGATTTAAAGGTTGTTGAGGACATTTTGTAGATGTTTATACTGAAATTAGTGAATACATTTTGGTTTTAAGAATATTAAGTAAGCATTTACAAGATTTGCTGCTAATCTTTGTTTTAGAGTAATGGAAGTATCATTACATACGAACCATGCACATTTCTTTTTCATGTATGCAGTGTAGTGACCTGCATTGGTTGTGGCTCCCGCGTGGTAGATTATGCCCACTTTTGTGAAGGTTTTCTTACCAGGTGATACTTGTCCATGTGTGAATCCGGTCAGCTTGCAGTTGTTTTTGGTACCATCTGCATTATAACGTAAAAGCATTACAATTACGTATTCACTATGTGACTGTATTTGTAAAGTGGAACGATTATCAGAATTGCAAGTAGTACATAATCTGCCCTGGTTTGCATGTTGTACAAGTTGCTGGAATGGATTCACAGTTAGGTATGGATACATACACGAAGCATTCATTAGGGATTTGTTCCTGCGTCACATGGTTGCAGAGAGTGCATGTATGTTTCCATATGTATGAAATCTTCCAGATTTCATTTATAGGTATGTTTTTGTTTGTTTTACAGTACTAAGTACATTAGAAATTCTTGTGGATCTTCTTGTGTGTTTATAGTGAATCTGACCATTCCAGCACAGTAGTCCAATTCCTGCCTTATTCCAGAAACACTGTGTGTTGTCAGGATTGTTGGTTGCATTTCTGTGAAGGACTAGCATTTGCAAACATAATTGGTCTGTCCCGTTTAAGTAAATGTTTTCATTAATTGGTGGGAATTGGAATGGAATATTGATTGCTACGTTTTCATAGCAATTTACACCAGTTGTATTTTGTATTTGAATGGACCAGACAGTTCCGTGTCTAAGACATTTGTTGGAAGTGTGTGCTGTTTCTTTGAAGAGGTAGTTGGTTTTGTTTGTGCAGTAGATCCTTCTTTGGTTGTGGTCATTGATGAAGTATTAGCTTCTTTTAATTTCTTTGGAGGTATGGTTGTTCCTGTATAATTTGAGTCTGAACTAGTTTTCTTTTACAAACTTTTGCTTTTTGATGAACAGTATAGGTTTTGAGATGGGGTGCGTAGAGTGCATGTAGTCTATTGTATTCTAGAATGCTAGGAATATCGGCGTTTACTTTACTTGCATCAAAGTTGGCTAGAAATAGTCTTTCAAGTGTACGTAGGCGTGATAGTGCTGCATAGCTCAACACTGTGCTGCCAATATCTATCAATGCTTGATCTAGGGTAAGACCTTGTGATTTATGAATGGTGACTGCGTATGCTATAGAGAAAATTGTTCCCTGCGTAAATATATATTAATAATAATTGTCTTTGAAAAGAAGGGATCGGGCTGTTGAGCGTCCTATCCTTTTAACCTCTGATAGTTTGTGAAAGTGAATATTGACAAACTGAATGTTGTTGTCATGTGGGTATGTTTTGAAAGCCAACAACTTTACAAAGTGCTCCATTAACTAGTCCTTTCTCCACGTCAAGGTTACGTTTCAGCATTACTCTACAGTTTAAAGATAATATTAATATTTTCTCTAAACCAGCTTTTAGTTTTCTAAGGTATTTAGTTGTGCTGTGGCTTGTTCACACATGGGTAGTGTCATACCGTGCACGTCCAGTTTGTCTGTGGAGCAAATTTGAACTATTGGTTGCATTTCTTTTTTCAACATTGTTTCATTGAATTGTGCACAGCTTGCAAGAGTTGACATCAAGGACATACAGTTCCCATTTTTGAGTGCTAACTGTTCCATGACATCAATAGCACATGAGTTATGGCTGTATAGGTCATGTATTGTCTAAGATTCAAGATACTCTGTACTTCTTTAGATAGACCACCAATGAGAATACTTTTCAAAATGTTGGCATAGGTGAGGTCTGCAGACTGACACATGTTTTCGGTTTATTCTTTGTATTGGAAATGTTGCCAAATATCGACATTTCCTATTCTGCCAAGAGTTTTACGGCATAGTTTGTGCCCTAAGCTTTTAAAAATAGGTTCACCTTTAACTGGTGTTAATTGAAGAACAACTCTGAAAACAATGTCTTTTCCTCCAAAGAGCTCTTCGTAGTCTGTTTTGAGGGCCTCTTGTAATTTGAGGTGAATCAAAGCCAACATTAGGTTGGAGACCATGCTTACCTCCTGTATTAGCAGCATTTTCATTTGTTTCAAAACTCTGCATAGTTTAATTGCAGCTGTTCTTTGTTGTTCTACTGGAAGGAGTAGTGATCAGTGTAAAGCGACACCACCTATGTTGTAGGCAGCTAGACCTGTGAGGGCAGTTAAAGCAGCTGACAGTTTGTTGTTAGTCAATTGTTGGAGGAACTTCTTGATGATTTTTTATTAAGAATGTTTTACCTGAACCAGCTTGACCACTCGCATATAGCAGTATAGGTATGTAGTCTTGGAAGGTACAAGTTTGTTTCGTGCTGCATACCATGTTCAATTTGGTTTGTTATTTCTAGGAAAATGCTGCGCTGTTAATTGTTTAATTGTGATTTGAGTATAGCAAAGTCTTCTGTAGACTATTCATACTGGTGTATGGTGTTTTCTACTTCAGTTCAGTCATGGCTAATTCAGCCTCATTTGCTATGAGTGATTGTCCAAGTGGGTCTTGGCTTCCTGTTACAGAAGGTTGACCCACTGTCAGGAGTGTCTATACTGAGTTGTGCTTGGAGTTCTTCTTCTTGTTGCTGTTCGTTGTCTAACATTGTTTTGTACTATGAAAAAGATTCTGTTGTAGTGCTTGCATTTGCTTTGAAAGCATCTTCATAGGAGACATGAGTATCTAATAAATCTTCTTTTCTTCATGGTTTAAAAAGTTGTAATAGGGACACGTAATACAGTTCTTTATGTTGAGTTTTTAATGACAATTCATGATTAAGCTTCGTTTGGTAAGTTTTACTAGGCTGCCTTCAGAATTATTGACTTTGCATCTACCTTTCTTCTCATCTGGTTTAATAATATTTTGTATGGGAAGTTTTGGGCTATGTGGTATAGACATATGGTTTCCAAAGTGGTACTCCTGTTTGGGTAGTATGTGCCTAGTAAATTGTTTTTTCAAAATGTCTTTGATGTTGGGATCATTTTTGGCTATTGTTTCTATGTCTTCCTATGATTTGAGAACTCTTGCAGGACCAAGGCTTAGCTATACTATGTTTTCTGATTTTCCATACAAGGTAGTACCGGTTAAACAGTCTCCAGCTTTGTAGCAGCCACATTCTGTATGGGAGAGCAGTTTTATGCCTAAACTGTAACATTTCTGTGACAGTGTTTTGTCAGATTATATATCATCCAAAGGTCTTTAAGCTCTGTTTGTAGTGCTTTTGTTAAGTAGGTGTCATGATGCCTACCCCCGGAGCACCAGGCCAGGCCCAGCACCCCCGGGAGCAGGCATGCCCCCGGGTAAAAGGCCAGCGGCCCCTTATAGGGGCTCTTTGGACTCTGTCCTGGCGCCGCTGGCGCCAGGCTCATGTTGGACATTAGGCCTGGCGCCATAGGCGCCAGGCTCATAAAGGAAGGTGTTTTGTGCACTTACCTGATGCAGACCATGCTGCAAGATTCAGGCCTCCCTGAGACCTGAAAGGGACTATTTTTTCATTGGGACTATTTTGCCAATCGGGCGTGGCCAGGGAAGGATACTTACCTGGAACTACTTTGGGGGCTATTTAAGCCACAGCCAGACAGTAGCTCACGCTTCGCGTTGTTCTGCATCCAAGCAGCTGAACGCTCACCGTATCTGCTCCTGCATCTGGTCTCCAGCCACGCCCGCCTCGATCCTGGAACACCTATAAGGAAAGAAGAGAAGAGAAAGGTGAAAACCAAGAATTTTATCAAACTTCTTACCTGCATCTGGAACCTTCACGCCAGCGTTCCTGAGAAAAGACTTTCATTTAAAAAAGCACTGCGTTGCTCGCTGCAGCGCCGCGCTTCACTCACCTGTCCTCGGGAGTTCTTCTGGCTCCACCGCGACTGTCTGCACTGGTCGCCAAATCTCTGCGCCTAGGGGAGAGAAGAAGAGACAAAAGGTGAGCAGAAGGAACATATGAGGAAAGCCTAATTTTCCGCCATAACACTTACCGGTCTTCTGTTGGTGGACCATTTGTCATTTCGGCTCGGCGCCGCTTCGTTGCCAGGTACCGCACCCCGGCCCCTATGGGGAAAGGACAAAAGACATTACTGGAGGAATATAAAGACATTAAGGGGGATCGCCCCCATCGCTAACTCACCTGAGTTTACCATCGGCAATTCAATCCCTCAATGCATCGCCTTCATTCTGCACCTGAAATAAAGGACAGATCACAGGTTAGGAAGGCAACAGAAAAGGAGGCTCTACACTTGAACTTTTGTAATCTTCATACTTACTGCGTTCCGCTCGGAAAAGTTAAGTGGATTTTGCCAGCGCCATTCTGAAAACCAGTGAAGTAACTGGACAAACACGCGCCCCTGCACCAGAAGCAGGATGGGGAGTTCATCCTTTCAAACCATAAGAAGGATATTCCTACGGGCCAGACCAGCAAGATTTGAGGGTCCTGTTCAGTCGGTGTTCCGAGTTCTGCGCATCACGCTCGAAGAGGCCACAGCAACCCAGACTAGACCAGCGCCTCCGTGGGAGTCAGGTGAGCGTTACAGTAGGCTATGACATATCGTGCAACTGCAGTGGAATTTTCTGCCATGTATTGCATATCTATGTTTGCATTCCATAGGAGGGCAATGATTGCACTGTGATCATTGATGTACTTTGATCCTTCTTTTCTTTTTATGCAGTATGTGTTCTTGGGTGATTTACCTTTGACACTATGTCTAACTGAAGACAAGAAGTTGCGCACTTGACCTGTTGTTGAAACTGGTCTAGGGAAACCAAAGTGACATTTGGTGTAGTATTTCCCTTTGTTTTTATATTTGCGCCGACAATACTTCCCACACTTGTGTCTTTGAAATTGTAAAATGTGTGCATGTAGGTCACTATGTGTAATTTGTGAAGGTATTTCACAATTGACGTATTTCTGAATGAACTGCAAAATAGTGGCATCGCTGTCCTGACCAAATTTAGGAGCATCTTTAATCCACAAAAGTATGTGGATGTGTGGTGCTCTTCTGGCTTGGTATTCGTTTCTCAAAAGAAGTGTTGTACTTCTCAGAGGGGAGACACTGTTTTATTACAAATGAAGTGTAGCATGGCAATAAAGCGATGATGGAAATATCTTGATACATTTACAGGATCTATAGAGCAGAGTTCTCCTGGTGTTTTTATAGCTATACTTGTTTTTGTTTGCTATGCATAGGAAATCATGCAAATCTTCCCATGCATATTCTGCACAACCTAACGTCACAAACCATGTGGGTGGGCCAAGGTTTCCTATCATACACTGTACTTCTACGTGTCGTTGGTACCAGTATTCTTTTGTACCACGCATGTTTGCTAAAAGGTTTGTAATGCTAGACTGTAAAACGTCCTCTTTTTCTTGCACTTTTTGTAGTAATTGCGTAGCAGACATATTTTAGGAAAATTGGTACCGGATTTCAATGTGTGTGCAACTCTGTAGCATAGAGTTGCTAGTTTACTTTCAAAGAGAAGGAGGGATATGTATTCAACTTTTTATCTGAATCTGGGATCTTCACAATACATTTGTAAAGAGCGGTTTTCTGATGCTGTTATTTGTGTGGGTCTTTCATCGTACCTTCCGCCTTTTCCAGTCGGAAAGAGTAGAGGGAAGGCTTGTGCTTCTACACTTTTATCCCATATGCTGATTGCAGATCCTTTGGCTTGTCGCATTTGGTAAGTTTCCAGTGCATCATCTATGGTGTCTTTAGAGTGTAATGGGCGAATTTTATAATGGTCTAAAATATTGGATTATGTCGTAGGATCTAGAAGTTGACATTGACCAGTTTGTGATGAGTCTTGAATTATTTCTGTGGTTTCCCTCAGGTTTTCTTCAATGTCTATTTCTTTGTAATATTCATTGTTGTTTTTTAGGTATTGCAGACCTTCTCTAACTTAACTCCACTAGTTGCTGCCAAATTGTTTTGTCTTTTGTAGGTATGCCATTTACTAGGATAATCAAAGATTGATCTATTGGCCGTTGCACTCCCAGAGTGTGTACTTTTTCTTTGAGATCGAATGGCAAATAAACGACATTGCCACAAATGCCTTTTAGTAATTCAGAGGGAGATAGTATTGCTGTTTTTGGTTGAAGGCGTATTTTTGCTTGAAATGGGTGCAATGTTTGAATTATAATGCTCTCATACAAGTTCAGTTGTTGCAGTGGTTTTGGTAGTGGGAATAATTCCAAGTTATTAGTGATGGCACATGAAGGTATTTGGTTGTTTTCAAGTTTTGCAGTGCAGTATCTGAGGGGCTAGTAATTTCATACTTGTTTTCAGCTATACGATAGAGAGCCAATTGGAACCACTTGGAATCTTCATTGTCTATTTTGTACATTATGTCTACAGTTTGTATGCTATTTTTAGAAAAAGTCCTGCAACAACACACTCGCACGCTCACACATATGGGTTGGTACTTCAGCAGATGTGCTTTTAAAATTTAGTATTTCTTTTTTGTATGTGTGTAGTAGAAGGGTTGCCATCTGTAAAGTTGTTGCTAGTCTGTTCTAAAGATATTGGATTTTGTAAGTGGCTTTCACTTCAAAAATATTTTCTCTGGATGTGCTCTATTTCTTTGAGTAGCTTTTTGGCTGTACAATGTAGAAGAATGTTATTTAAATTGGCCAGTGCTAAAGCAGGACTTTTGGCATAGTGCAGTTCATGAACAATATTTCTTACAGTTGAATGGTGTTCCTATCATTTTGATATGGTGGAAGGTGCTTTTGCAAATAGGTCCAGAAATGCAGGCTAATGAATGTCCTTGTAGTCCTGTGTATTTGAGCACTGGACAGGAGTCCATAGTTTGTAATAGTTTTATTTTCAATTTGTCTTTGCCTTTCACATACTGATTGAGGAACTGGCGTAAAGATGTGAAAGATTGTTTGCCTATGTTACCCATTGATGTGCACAGCCATTTGTAAACTGGAAGTATTGGTTCAGTGGAATGGAGAGTTGATGCTCCGTTTGCTGGAGATATTTGTGTGAGCAGCATGTATTGTTACATGATGGTATCGTTAACCTTTTCATACCCTCGTCTACTGCTATGTATGGCAATTGTTTTTTTTTTTTTTGCTTTTGTTTCTATACTTCTTCATTGAAATATGGTTCTGTGCTGGTGGTGTGACTCCACTCACCTGCACAGATGTTTGCGCAGCTATCTTTGTTGATATTCCATTTGTTGAGAAGTCATTGTATTTAGTAGTTAGTTTTGTTAGTGGTTTCACTCTGTTTAAAACTAATCTAAATCATTTCCTTTTGAGGAGGATTGCACTGTCTTGTCATAGTTATGTTCCCAAACTGTCATTCATAATGTGTCATGATCCCTGCTTCCAAGGAGTCAGGACTTGCCTCACATCCTTGGAAGCAGGCCCATAACCTTGATCCTGGGTACCAGCCAGTCCCTATCGGGACCTTTTGGACCTTGTCCTGGCGCCAGTGGCACCAGGCTCATAAAGATGACCAGTCCCGGCGCTGGAAGCGCCGGGCTCATAATGCTTAAGAGTGCTTGGGTGGACCTACCTGCAGCAGACCATCTGCTTACTTACCAGCTCGATGGTCTTCTGATCCTTCTCTGCCTGGAACTACTTTTCCTGTCTGGGTGGGACAGGAGCCACTCCCTGGAATCAGAACACAGGAACTCTTTTCTTACCTGGGCGAGGCTGTGGAAGAAGACGCCTAAGCACTACAGAAGGCTATTTAAACCACACCCGATTGATGAAACGTGCTTCCCGTTATTCTGCATCTGCAGCAGGACGCTCACCGTGTCAGCTCCAGTCTTCCTGAGATTCTTCAGCTCCAGTTCCTGTGAAAACGAATTCCGTACCTGCTAGAGATCCGGTCCTCAGCTGCACCTGCCAAGACAAAACAACAGGTTAGCAGAATTCAATTCGAGAGCAGCGCTCTTACTTACCAAATACGGCGGCATCTTCCAAAGCCTTCCGCCGCTTTCTTCGGCTCCCCATCGACATCTGCAAAGAAAAGGACTTGATTAAGCATTGCATTCTTGAATTGCTTACCTGTGCTCCGCACGTTCTGAACTTCAAGAAGCGCTGCATGCCGGCATCTGCAAAACAAGGGAGACATTTTAAGGCGCATTCTAAACCAACCATAAACTTTCTACTTACGCGCTCGCACGTTCGCCGGCATCCATCTAGCAACGCTCTCTGCATCCACGATCTGCAAGGACAAAAGAGACATTAAGGCGTGCTTTTGAAACAAACAGCAGTCATTTTACTTACGTGCACCGCGCTTCATCTTCTTCGTACATACACGCTTGCACGATCCTGGGCACTTATTCATCAGCGTCCATTGCACCTGAACCTGCAGGACAAAGAGAGACATTCGAAAGGGTGACAGCAACCGGTCATCTTTCCTACTTACCTGCTCGCCGCATCATTCCTCTACAATTTCAATCTTGACACCCTGAGACTGAGCAAGGGACTAAATTAAGGGTGCTCCAATAACTATCAAGAAACCGCTCGTGCGGTAAACGGCGGTATCTTCCAGCATCAACCTCTGCAATCAAGAGGATTGTCAGTGAACCAGTGAAGTAACTGGTACTTGCGCCCCTGCAAAGACGCAGGATGGAGAGCCCGGCCTTAATATATCTAAGGTGAGCAAGCCACGCCCGTGGTTCGAATAAGAGGACTGAGGAAGGAGAAGTTCAGTCAATCCAGTTCCTAAATCCTTGTTCTTCCGTCTGCAGACACCTCACTCTACACGTCCGGTACATCGTGAGAAGGGGACCAGCCCTAGGAGAAGGCCGAGATCTACGAGTCACACTAGAAGACACGGCGAGAGCTCAGTCCAGCCCAGCGCCTCCGTGGAAATCAGGTGAGCGTTACATAATGCCACACCTTGCTCAAGAGGAATATTTACTACGCATGAAAATGGCTTGGCTAGACTTGGCTGCCCATGCCACCACCCCATCCCCTGCCGTACCCCATTCCTACCTATTACCGCGCCATTTCCTGTCCAGACCAAACAAGAAACTAATAGCCATTCCAAAGTCACTAATAGTCCTTGGCCTTAACCACCCTCCAAAAAACTTCCAATCACACCCCTACTGTCGGTGTTCCCATCCAGGGCACTGATAGAACTTATCCATTTGAATTCTAACCCTATATTCACTACTGAACCCACCAAAAGATATGCAACCTATAGAGCCACCCTTACCACCAAGTAATGTGAACAAAGACACTAATATTCAAATGTCGCCTACGTTAGGTGACGATGCACATTCAGATACTACCCCCAACATTAAAGGTGCGCTTATCAATGCACGTTCACTCGGAGCACATGCCATAGAAATACATGACCGGATCATTGACCAACAACTAGATATCCTAGTTGTAACAGAAACTTGGCTACATCCAGCTGCAGGCCCTCTATTCGCCATTGCTATTCCCCAGAATACAGTATCCTTAGAACCGACAGAACCAACACTCGAGGAGGAGGTGTTGCAATAATGGCCACATCCACCCTGCAAATAAGAGCTTGCCCCCTTGAGGAAACACTTGGATACAAATTCCTCTTAGCCAAACTCACCACCAACCTCAAAACCACCACCAACCTCCTGATTGTATATAGATCACCAAACAAAATACTCACCCTGAACTAGAGATCCCATTACTACTCACACCTATCCTCAAACTGAACACTAAATGCATCATTCTTGGAGACCTAAACCTTGCCTACAATGATCCTTCAGATCAGAAAGCCACAGCATTTTACTTAGCCCTTCAAGATATGAACTTCCTGCAGGTAGTCGATACCCCCACCCATAACAATGGGAGAGTACTTGATTGGTTCCTCACATTCACTGAAGTTTCCATTGACTCTAGCCAACCACTCGATTGGTTGGACCACCATATCATTAATTTCTCTATTAATTCCACAACCATTGACCCCACTGCATCCACCAAACCTGCCACCTATGAAACTAGAAATATTTAAAAACTTACAGTAGAGAACCTCTCTGCAGCCTTAAAGAACAAACTGGCCTCCAACACACCCAAGAGTAACGACCCTAGCTGCCTGGCAGAGTTCTACCAAAACTGCCCCCTAACCACCATCAACTCACTAGCTCCTGTCACTACCAAAACCCTCGTAGCCAAAAAACTGGCAAGCTTCTGGTTCAATAATGAACTAGTTTCGCTGAGACAGATGAAAAGATAGCTAGAGGACATCCATAAAAAACTAATGCAGTAGACTCTGGCAATGCATTCAATGAAGCAAACAAAATCTATAAAACGGCCATAATAACTAACAAAGTGGATGCCTTTAACATGCGCATCAGTAATGCCGCCTCCTAATATGAAGGAACTGTTCACTATACTTGGAGAACTAGAAAATCCTTGTCAAGACTATTCACCTGTAAACACCAGCAAAGTTTAGTGTAACACAATCCAAAACACATTAGTATCCAAAATGTCACTCCTCCAAACAAAAATAGTCAACAAAAAACAAGTATTAGCAAGCAAAACTATGCCTACCCTTATAGAGGACTCGCCCAATAATAACCACTGCAAGCCATTGCACTTCCCCCTGTCACACAAGGAACTATGTTGGACACCATTTCTAAAGTAAAAGCTTCAAACTGCAAAGGAGATCAATTTCCGGCCCATCTAGTAAAATGTTATGCTCCCACGCTGACACTGATTATCACTAACTTCATCAATGCTTCATTCCACTCTAATGCAGTCCCTGCGAGCATTAAAGAAGCGTTGGTCACTCCCCTCCTAAGAAAGCCAACACTTCACCAATTACCGACCAATAACAACGGTCCCGTTTCTACTAAAAAATAGATAAAATAACATACACCCATATCGAAAACCATCTAGAACATCACCTCCTAGGCGCCCGGCAATCAGGATTTCGCCCAAACCATAGCACGGAAATAGCACTCCTGGACTTGAAAATCCAGATGGATTGCACGAGAGGCTGGCAAACTATGCCTACTCATGCTGCTAGACCTCTCTGCGGCCTTCGATTTAGTAGATCATGACAAACTATGTGCTACTCTAAATAAAGACTTCAGTTTCTCCAAAGATGCAACTCAATGGGTAAAATCATTCCAAGCTGAGAGAACCTCTTGGATTACCATTGGTAAAGAGTCGGCTGACCCTATACCAGTTCCCGTTGGCATTCCTCAAGGATCCTGCTGTCACCCACCCTCTACAATGCCTATACAAAACTATTATTTGCAGCTCTTGATGCTATGGTTCTCATCTACCCCAACTTCGCAGATGACACCCAGATCCTCATCCCACTATCGAGCATTTATGAGCAGAATACCTTACTGATTAATCAAATCTATGCACTAATTCAAAATTTGATGGCCCACAACAGCCTGTGTCTTAATGATGAAAAAACAGAGCTGCTCATAGTCGGATCCCAGCCAATATCTCCTCATTACAATCTGACTATGGCACATTCAATATTGATGGCACCACAATACCAGTTTCCAAACAATGACAAAACAAATAAATGCCCTCTCCTCAGCCACCTCTTAAACGGCCAAGCTTATCTCCTTAAACTGGAAATTCCTCACCCCAATAAACTGTGTCACATTAGCAAGAGCCCTAATACACTCAAAGTTGAACTACTGCAACATACTCCTTCTAGGAACATACAATTCCAACCTGGCGAAACTCCAACTGATGCAGAATAAAGCCCTACGTGCAGGACTCGGAATCAAAAAGTCTGATCACATCTCCCGCATTAGGAGAGAAAACCATTGGTTGCCCATCAAAGCGAGAATCATCTACAAAACGCTTTGCATCACACACACATGTATCACCAGCAAAGCCCCTAAATACATCAATAATGTAGTCACTAAAAAAACCCACCACTGGAACCCTCAGATCTTACTCCTGGAAATCCCACGCTACAAAAGCGTCAAAGCCGGGGGTAGCAGCTTCAAAGTACTAGCTCCCAAACACTGGAATGCCCTCCCCTTTAACATCAAAAATGATTCCTTCCATCAATTCAAAAAATCCTTAAAATTGTGGCTTTTTAACCAATTTTAACACTCAGAACCTAGTTAAATTGGTCTGACTCTTGGTATTACAACACCTACTGCATGTCACTGCTGTATGTCGGTCTTCATTTTTCCTAAAACCTAATGCTACTGTAATTGCTAAAATGTACTTTTTAAACTGTCTACGCCGTGATACCTCAGGGTCTGGGTGTATAATAAATGTTATAAATAAAAGTTGGCCAGTCCATTAAAGTGACAATATATATCCATGAATACTGGCACTTTTTTACCAGACCGGCTGACCTATGATGAGGCCCTAAGTTTGGTTCTCATGGTAACCCTAGGGATCTCGTTGAGAAGAAAACAAATGGGTAGATTTCATGTGCTCCTGGGGTTTTGAGTTCCTCCTGCTGGATTTCTGCTATGGCCAGGGTAAAATCATAAGTTTGGAAAGAGGCTAGGCTTGACCATGTTTTATTTTTCTCCCCACATCCCTTTATAACACAGGCCTTCCAGTAAGCATCAACTTTTAATGAGTTTGGTGGTCATGCTGTGATTACTTTGAGATGGAGTATAAACTAGTGGGGCTTTCATGGGATCCATCCTCGTCAGCCATAGTTCCCAGTGGAAGAGGACTTGGCATGCGTTGGAATGTTTTTAAAACCGTGTACAGACTTTCTATTTAGTTTATTTCTTCTGGATTTTATTACATCAGTCACGTTAGATACTTGTGACAGTGACATGCTGTTTAATGTACAAAATATGAACAAGACTATGTACACTTGCTTCTTGACAATTACTGGCAAAGCAGTATGTTTAGGAATCAAACAGTTGGTCCATGCTTATAATCCTGTCGTTGAGGCTAAAGGGGGAAAAAGGGTGAAGCCTTAAAAGGGAATGTATTACTGACACTGCAGTGTATATGCTTGCAAAGAAAAGAATGTCCGTCTTATAGGAATCATTTTAAAGGGTTAAAATATGCACATAACCTCAAATCTAGCCAAAAGTTTTTGTCTAAATGGGGAAATGATTTCCTCCTCCTGGGAGATTCGAAATGGTTTCTCACATGTAAAGTGCTGGGCCCTGAAAACTTGGCAGCCATCTTGGGACATCGATTTAAGGATATTACAAGAGATCTCATCCCTCCCACTTGGCGTCTCTTTTATAGAATTCCTTTATTCAAAAGTGGTAATAAAAGCAATCCGGCCCATAGCGATACTAGATGCTTCAAGCAGCGGTTTTGGCATCCTCTTTCAAAAGATTTTGGGCCTCATCACAAGTTAGGCAGAAGCCATGGAGCTAATAGCTCCATGGCTGCCGCCAAACCGGGCTCCTTTACCGGGTTCCCAGAATGGGGAATTACCGGGCCATTCAGAGTTCGGAGGGCCCGGTAATTCCTCCCTGTGGGAACCTGGGCCCAGACTTTACCCATTCCCATCTGAGCCCCCATAGGGCTCAATGGGGATGGGAGAGGGAGCCAACAAGGGCCAGTTACGACCGGCCTGTTGTTAGATCCCTCTTCCCCTCGCGGGACCCGGTAACGACGCCTGGTTTTAACCAGCGTCCTTACCGGGTCCCACGAGGGGACCACTGGTGGCGGGCCCGTTAACACCATTCCGCCTCACTTGTAATGAGGCCCTTTGAGTTTTGGGTTGACACATTGAATATTATTCCTCAATTTTAAATGGGGATTCATAGGAGACTTGGTACTGCATTAAATGGAACCTTATTAATGCATGGATGAGTCCATGCAGCAAAAAGTGTGTGTGTGTGTGTGTGTGTGTGTGTATATGTATATATATATATATATATATTTCTAGTATGGACATGTCCAATGCATTTGACAGGGTAAATGGGGAGAGTCTCTGGCTGAAATTGCGGGATTCCACAAGGACTATTAAGGTTAATCATGCTCCTATATGGAAACACTATGAGCAAGGGCAGATTAAATAAAGGGCCTCTGTCTCGAATGGACCGATGCACATATTGGGCCTTGGCGGTGGTTGTATATTTATTCCATAGCTTTTTAACCTAAATATTGCGTATTTAGACAAATTGCGGGTAGCGGTAAATTGTCTTCCAGCAAATAATTAGGCTTGATTCCCCTTTCACTGGCTGCCGTTTGCAGATCATTTTTCCATCTTACTCCGATTGGACTGCAAAGAAAATTTAAATGGATTTGCACTTTACGCATAACATAACAACTTGCGAGTAAATGGATACAAATCAAAGATAGTATTTTCTAATTAGCGAGCCCCAAAAACGGTATATTCATCCTGACCGATAAGGGGTGTATCAACCACTTATACTCCCTAAAAATAGGTAAATATTCTCAGCAAAAAATAGGAATGACACGTCGAACCTTGTGGCCTTGCTTACACTCGCACAGCTCCATGGATGCCTTTATTCGAATGCCGAGAGAGAGAGAGAGAGAGAGAAAATATGAATATGAATATTTGCTTTTTGTTTCTTGCCACTGTTTTTATTTCCCCTGTTCCTTTTAGCCTTGTGGCGCTTTGAAACTCAATCCTGTTGTATAAAGACATCCTAGTGCACATAGTCCTACAGGAGAAAACTACTATTATTACTGCCTGATTGAAAGTAGTAAACATGTATCTTTCAATGTGTATGAATAACTAATTGCAAAGAAATCATCCTGACTTATTTAGATTTCAATATCTCTAACTGCCTCTCCTGCAAGTTGCTTATGCAAATCTTTTGAGCCAAGGTCAAACCTTTGTTAGCACAACTTAAACACACATGTTCATGAAACTTTGTAAATATTCCTTATTACCATTGATAAAATGCTACTCCACAAAAATGTTCCTGGTTCCATCCTTTTCTTATTTCCCCTGAAGGCACAGTTTGGAAGCATGTTTTGGGCTTTGCGTCATCTATGCCGAACCTTGTCCTTTGACACGATCTGGGCTTGATTACTTTACAGACCCGACCCTGATCCAAAGGAGAAAGTTAACATTGTATGCCCACATTTTTAGCCCTCAACCGAGTACTTGATGGTAAAACTGTTCCGTCATTAATGGGGTAGATGTGCATATTCTCAGGAAAATATACTGGTGGAAATCTGGTCAGATACCAGGGAATTAACTCCTAATCCAGCACATACCAAGAGAAAGCTTTATCAATATGATTGGAGGCTCTATGGAGCAATTACAATCGTACTTGTATTCAGAGTGCACTTTTTATTTTAGAAAGCGTCAAGTTATTCCTTTCCTTTCAATTTAGCAAGAAGCATCTAGATGTTCCAATTTTAGAATGTATGCACCCCAAATGGGGGTTAGCAAATGGAGAGAGAAGTTGCAGCCTTTGTTGATCCGTTGATGAGTAAGAACCCTTGAAGCGTCTTGTTATATATTGCCCAAGAACTCATCTTGGATTAATCTGTTTTTAAAAGGTTTTCAGATTTCAAATGTATGCACGCTGGTGAACGTTTATGGTCAAGATCTATGGAGGGAGTACATATCTCACTGTTATCAGATTCTAAGGGCCTGATTCACAGAGCTTTTTCCTAAGGCATTGCGCCATTATAAAACGCTTCTGTGAATCGGGCCCATTATGTTGTATGAAATGCTCGAGTCATAAAAGTAATTTAGGAACATGACTATTTGATCATTTGTATTCATGGATTTATCATTTGATATGTATTTTATGCTATGCAGTTTAATGTATTTTCTAATTCAAAGATCTGCACTAATGGATTTATTGATCAGTGTAATGTTTTTTATGAATTTCATAGGTTCGTATAATGTCTGAGTAATATTGTGATTATTTATGAATGAAATGTAATGGTGTGTATTTACTGTATGGTTTGTGGAAGTAAAACCAAGTCACAAATAAAAAAACGTGCTTAACCATAAGATTTGAAAAGGTCTATCTTCACAATAAGGGTTTTTAGGCTTCCTAAAGTTTATTACCTCCATGCTTTAATAGTCTCCTCATTGACATCTCACCTACAGAGGATACAGATTTACCTATTCGATGGGCTATGTGTAAGCATATAGAGTATGTTCCTCCTATCAAGAAGTCTGGTTACAACCACAAGGAGACATTGTGTTACATCTACAGTTTCTGGACCTCAAGCCCACGCAATTCGTTTTTATTTTTTTGTAGACTCTGTAATCTTCAACCTCCAGGAATTGTCTGGATTCAAGATACCACCACAGTACACCCACGATATGGCAGACTCAAGTTCTGACCTTAATTAGATTCCCGGGTTCACTGTCCAGTCATAATCGTGCCATATACAAATTGGTATGTTGTGGGTGCATCACCGATTCTTTGGCTACATATGTCCAATGGTTCAGAAACGGTATGTGGATCTCCACCGACTGGGGTGAGCTTGCAGTCCATTCAAGACCTAACGATCCTTCCAAGCAACAATAAGATTGAGCTCGCCAAATTGTAACAGACTATAGTTGGTTACCATAGACCATGTCAGTGGACAAACGGGAGGCCAAGGGATCTCCTACAAAATGTGCAGAGCATACATAAAACCCTTGAAAAGTGCTGATATACAGACCTCTCAGTGGGGGGAGGTAAGGGGGCGGTAGGCTTAATGAACAGGACTAAAGATAATTCGCATTTAATACTCTTCTTCCCACATTCCTGAAAAGTAGGAATTGGAGGCATTTCCCTTCACCTCTGGGCCTATCTTTGCTTACGTTTCACCATCAGTTGCCACATCAAGGCTTCGCCTATGACAAATCGAGTTAAAACAGATGGCATGGCCTTCTGATAATATACTGGATTTTTGGTTTTGGCGTAGTATCGCCAACATCATTGCTACAGGTAGAGGTGCCAACAAGCAGTCTTTGTGGTTGGCATGACAACTGGAAAAGGAAGTGTTAATTCCTATTGTACTATGTAATCCAATAGTGGCTTGTACTATGTGGATGTAATCCAATAGTGGATTGCTTAATGTATTTTGTCCCAACCCAATTGGGAGTCCTGTCACATGTCTGTGTGACTTTCAATGCTGGAGCCGCAGTGTGATCTTTTTTCGAGACGGAGACTAAGGCAGGCCTACCTTCTCGCGACTGGGCAAGGGCAGCCATCTTGTATCTTGTACAAACATGAAAATGGAAGGCAGAAAGGAAGAGAAGGCAGCTATCGCTGAGCCTGAGGAAAGTCAGAGGGTATGGGGATCGTTGGGGAATACTGTGGTGCAGAGTCGAGGGGGGGAAGGCAGTGGGGGAGCGGGGCACCTGGACCGCCACCCGTGATCAGAATTATTGGTCAAAGGGTGGTGCTACACCAAAGAGGAGCCAGCGCACCCCTCTCTGTCTCCTCTACAGTGAGAGCCTCTCCTACGCTGCTGCAGGAGCCCCCTCCTCTCATACCTGTGTTGACAGAGCAGGCCTGCCCACTACAGGTGAGATTCAAGGTGGGGGAGATCTCTTGGATTAGAGGGGGAGATCTTGGTGCTGCTGCATGGGTGGCCTAGTGACAGTCAATCGTATCAGTGTTGTGTTGGTATTTGCAAGCCGTGGGGCTCCCGTGTTTGCCAGTCACCCCTCCCCCAACCCCGGCACTGATGTACTGGATCCTGTACGGCAATCCACAAAGGCTTCCCGCTGCTTGAAATCCGCACTGCAGTCTGGCTACACTGTAATAGCACTGTTTTGGCTTCCTGGTACTTCTCGAGGAAAGCTCAGCTTTTGGGATTCATTGTTTATTACTATACTTGTGACCAGTAATATCTCCAATGAATTTAACAGTAACATTGTGGAGAAGTGCTGATGTGCGCTCCACCATCACCCGAGCCCCAAAGCGTGTAAATGTTTTTTTTTAGAAGTGTGTGCAGGGACTGTGACCCCTCTAGGTGTGCAGTATTCACAACCCTGGTGGAAATGTGTTCTTTTGTTGGGAAGCAGGCTCTGCGTGCAATGCACAGGGCTAGCTCGTTGCTGGCCCAGCTGATATGTTGTGTGCTCTTTGTATGTTTTTTTTATTTATTTAATCCCACCCCTCCTCTTTTTGGTCCAGTAGTGTGGCCATGTCCATTGGTTGTGTCTCAGGCTTACGCACCTCTTGTGTACAAGTTGCTGTCATATATCTCTTGTCGCACAGGGGCTTGGCTCAATCTGGTATACTGGAATGGGTCAAGCGTGACGACATAGCATTATTACCGATCTCTAGTGTGTACCTTTGCGCTGTCCAAGAGACAAAATTGGTGCCAGTCTATCAAACGCAAGAGCAACTAATCCATGGCCATCTTGGCTTCCTTAAACTGAAGCCGACCCTGTGTGAAGATGCAGTGCCAGAGTCTCCTTTAAGAGGGCCAATTCATCCCTTTCTGTTGCAGACTTCTAGACTGGTGCAACAGGCAAGGGTGGAGCCGTTTGTATGTCACCCCAGCTGGCGCTTAGCCCTTGGCGGCCTTCGCTATTTATTTAGAATGTATGCGTTCTTGGCTCTGCCGAGGGTATGGGGCAGTGCCGGGTGTTTAGCGATGTCCAAGCAGTAGAGACACATGTATTCTGAGAGATGCACCACCTGGCTCTGCTGCTCCATGTGTTGAGAGCATGTGTGTTAACTCTGTCCTGGTGCCAGCCCATGACTGGTACCGTTGGCACAAGATGCTGTAAATGGGCCTTATACCCCTCCCAACTCCCCTCTGTCCATGGGTATTGATCTGGCAACGACGGTACAGGGGGCATGGCCTGCCTGATCCAGGGAGATTGCATCTCTGTGATTGCTGGCTGGCTAATTGGCTGGCCGGCGGGCTCCGCACGCCGGGTTTCCTGCCTTGGCAGCAGGAAAAGCGACAAGACTATGCTGCCTACGCAGGAAGAAGCCCATGCGCTTGGGTTGGAGATATTTCTGCAGGTCCCGGCTTCTTGGGAAGTGCGGAGTAGCCTCTGGGGTACTTGGCAGAGGCAGCACACGTGGCTGATAAACCTCATATGTCCAGACTGAAGAGGGGGTCCCAGGAATGACCCTTATGACCCCTATATGACTGTGAACCCGCAGGATGAAGAATGAAAAGTCTAACGCGTTCTTTGGCCAGTCACCGACTGCACCAATGTATCACAGGAGTGAAAAGAGAGATTCTCACAGCCAGCCATTTAAACCGTATCCAGATGATTGTTACGAGGAGACATGTCTAGTTCAATGAGAGAGTATGCACACAATTTCCTCTTAAGAACCTTCATGAGGGAGAAGCACTGAAGCACTTTCCCCGCCATTTTTTCTTTCTGCTTGCTAAATTGAGCCTTTGAGGGAAACGGAAAGCCCAAATAGGTTATAGTAGTGACCTTATATACCAGTAACTAACTTCGCTTCCAAGTGAAGGTTTTCCTTTTATGCCAGTTTGAAAAGGCCATTACAAAGGATTTTGTGTAGTTTGTGAGTTTACTACTAACCAAATAGTTTTCCACACCCTCCAAGAGCCTCTGCAGGCCTGACTCAGTATAGTCCAACAATGCAAGGTCATCTACATAGGTAATTATTTTACCCTCATGCCTTTCCATTTCGGTGGGTAACACTTTCACATCTTGCTTTCCTCCCACAAATCCGCAAGGTAAAGATTAAACTAAGTGGGAGCTATGACACATCCCTGGCACACTCCTTTAGTAGTAGGATAAATCACCTTGACTGTTCAATCTTACTCTAACCAATTTCTTTTAGTATAATAGCTGGATCATACGTAGTAAGCCCTTGTCAATTCCCCATTTTGTCATTTTGCGCCAGTTTGTTAATATCAATGTTGTCAAAAGCAGCTTCAAGTCAATTACCACTATGTACATTGATTTCCAATTTCCCCCTCCAATGTCAGAGGTACAGGCATTGAGACCCAACGCACTCTGAGTGGTCCCCACCCCTTTACGAAAACCTGTTTGTAGGGGGCTCAGTACCCTGATGGAATCAGTCCAGTTGGATACATTTTTCAGTACCAGTTTGGCAAAGATCTTAGCTGAGCAATCGGGCTGTAATTGCGTGGCTCAGCTCTATCACCTCTTTTTGAATATTGGTACGATCAAGGCGCTCTGCCAAGAACTAGCACAAGGACCACCTTCCGCAATGTGTGAGAAGAGTCTACATAGTATTTCAGATCATAATGTTGGGTGTTCCCTATATCTAAAATTGGACAGCCCATCCGGGCCACATGCTCTAGTTATTTAAAGCTCCAATGATTATTTCTATGTCCAATTTGTCAAACAGAAACTTCCATGCAACTATCTTCAACCCATTCCCGCCGTCGGATGTCCTGTCCAGCTTTGGTTTTCTTTGATAGACTCCACCCAAACATCTTCTGACGCACAGCATGATACAAGTCGTATTAGATCATGAGAGTAACTCGTCAAGGAGTATACCAACACTTAGAGGGTGTGGCAGGGCTGTGTACTCTCACCAACTCTGTTCATCTATGTTTGAGTGCTATCGGTGAGTACCTCATTTTAGGGACCCTTGCCACCCCTAAGATCCAACAGTTGAAATGACTTTTGTTAGCGTATGCTGATGACTTTTATATTTGTAGATTTTAGATCAGACCCCAATAGGACTAAAACATCTTTTGTTGACTTTTCCAAATTTTGCGGATGCCCACAAATTAAAAATCAATCCTGATCTAATATAATGCACTTTACTGGTATCCGCAGTTCTAAAAAATTAATGTGGTAATTTGAAAATGTGACTCTTGAAAAAGTGAAGAGTATTAAGCAGAATGTAACCTTTATCAAGGATTGGCTGTCTTCATTAGGAACGGCACTGGGAAATCAACTAGCTCGAGTGGATACTAAATATGAGAAGTATTCAATTCTAGCCTCATTGAAGTTTTATGAAGGGAAAATTGTTCCCAGGATGCTTTATGGATATGAAATACCTCCATTTTGGCCATTAAAACTGCTTTCAAGCCTAGAAAGTCGGTAATGGAGGAGGATTCTGAGTCTCTCAGGGCACTCCTCTAGCAGCTATCCGGTATAAACTTGGTTTAGCTTAACTTGGAGGTCATGCCCAGTGGAGGTATCTGGTGCTTTACTATAAGTTTCTGTGTCCACCTTGCACTCCCTCACTATATATGGAAATTAACTGAGTGTTGTCGGGTGGAAAGGAAGCCTTTACAGGAATTTCTGGACTCATTTGATCATTTGCTTGCTGAATTGGACCTTAAAAAAAATCTTTATAGGTAAGACTGGGTAAGTACAATGGAATCTTTCCACTCATATGAATCACTTGCCAACTTGATGAATGTTTTTAAATCTGTCAGAACAGTCGCTCCCTATATTGCAGTGTATCCAAATAGAGTAGTGAGATGATTATTTTTCAAATTCAGACCAGAGAGATAGTTTTGTGGTTCATTGAACACGGTTGAAACTATGGAACATTTGATAACATCTTCTCAACTACGGGGCCTTCTAGAAATATATTTTAGGCAATGTTTTTACTACTTTACCTACTATGTAGGTAGAACTACCTCTGTGGTGCCGGCATTTTTACATTTGGAATGATTTAAGTACCATGTGTCTCTGTGTAATATTTAAGTTTGTGTATGTTTTTAAATGCATCTCAATATTGTAATGGATTGTAAGTTTTATGAGTCTGTATTTTTTAAATGGATGATGTGATTTGTTAAAGGTTTTTTTTAAACTGTAAAATAATAAAATTATGGAACCAGCCTGGCTCTGACCATCACCTGACTCCACATGAGCTGGTGACGGGATGCTGTATGCACATATCTGTTGCTCCTCCCACTGGATCGCAAACTGACGCCCATAATATTGCTAATGTATTGGGAACTGACATGCATGATTATTTGGTTGCTATCACAGTCTATTAAATGTATGTCTCGACATCTTTGAGCGTGGCGTGGGGAGTCGAAGAAGACTGGTGAAGAAAGCGAACAAGCTGATCCAACAGTGGTACTTGAACCCCTAACTCTTTTCCCAGGGGACACTGTTCTCTGTAGGAATTTAATGCACTGCTGGCTCAGGCCACAGTTTGACGGCCGACATATTATAGAAGTTACCCCAAGATCGGTAAAGGTGCATGGAAGAAGAGCATGGTTGCTCCTCTGTGACGTCAAGCTCTACAAATGAGAGACCTCTTGCCAGACCACCCTGAACCCGAAGATGAAGAAGAGATGTAACTAGTGCAGACAAGGTCTATGACAAAGAAAATTCAACAGTAAGAAGAATATTATTGACTTTTCATATACATTTTTACAATATCCATCCAAAGATATCCTTTTGATGGCATTTGCCTAAGAAACCTGAAGAGTCATACGTGTATAACACAAAAGAAAACCAGCAAATGTTTGTTTTTGTTTATTTTGTTTATAGTGTGCACCAGACCCTGGAGCATCAGGGCCCAAGACATAAGAATACGTTCAGCTTACTTACATAAGTACATGGGTACATCAGGCATCATAAGGACATCGTAATTTACATGAGAGAATAAGTACAGAGTAATAGGAATTAATATACAGAGTAAGTGTCCAATAAGGACTAAAACACAGTAAACAAATCAATATACAGAAAAATGAACAATGAGGAACAAGTATTAACAGTCGGGTATATAGTTGGCAAAGTACTAGGGCTGGCCTCTAAGTAGTAGAGGCAGCTATGGTAAGGCTATGTCATGGCAATTTACTTGTCGTTTTCCTTGAGCCTATCAGTCATGTTTTGTCTAAATTTAGCGAAGGTTTGATATTCTTAGGCGAGGAGGCAGGGAGTTCCACAGTTGAGCTGCCTTAACTGGGAAACTGTATCCCCCAATGGTGGATAGTTTAAAATATGGTACCAGGAGGCAGTTAGAGTTGGCAGATCTAGTCGGTCTGTGGGATGTTTTTCTGATAATCCTATCAGTTAGATGTGGCGGTGCTTTGTTATTTAGACATTTATAAGTAAGGGTGGCAATTTTGAGTCGGATTTTGTTGAAAGTAGTTAGCCATTTGTATTTTCTCCTGGTGGAGGAAATGTGTTCCTTTCTATTTATCTTAAGTACTGCTCTCAAAGCATTATTCTGGAGTACCTGTATTTTTTGGATGATATGTTTACTCGCACCAATGTACAAGGCATTACAATAATCCAATTTAGAGAGTATAAGGGCTCTAGAGGGAATTAGGCTGCTATTTGTGGAGATAAATTGTTTACTTGCTCTGATTAATTTACACATATATGCAGTAGCAGATGCCAGGGAGTTGACTTGTTTAGTAAAGTTGAGGGTGGCATCTAGGTAGAAACCTTGGGTCTTCACCTCCCTAGCTACTTTGATGTCATTGCCATCAATGGTGAAGTGGTCATAGTCCGGGCTTAATTTAGATGGGTGAGCTGTGGTGCCTAGGATAACAAGCTCTGTTTTATCATCGTTCAGGCATAGTCCATGGGTGGCCATCCATGCCTGAACGATACCATAGATTCTATTCACCAAAGCCAGGTCCAGGGAGTAATCTCCAGTAAGAGGTAGGAGGATTTGGGTATCTTCTGCGTAATTTGTATAGGCGATACCCAAATGGTCCAATTCGTCAAAGAGGGGCTTGATGAATACATTATAGAGAGTCAGTGGCACGCAGGATCCCTGTGGTACACCACAGGTTATAAGGATAGGGTCTGCTGATCCCGAGGGTGAGAAGACTCTCATAGTTCTATTGCTCAGGAATGACTCCATCCATATTATAGCTTCCTTAGAGAAATGTACTGCAGAGTCTAAGTGGCTGCATAGGACTTTATGGTCAACCAAGTTGAATGCGGCCGAGAGGTCTAAGAGGAGTAAGGCTGATTGGCCCTTGTCTCTGAGTTCTTCTAGTTGGGCTTTAAGATCAATTAGAGCTGTTTCCGTACCATGTTGAGGATGGAAACCAGATTGGCTAGATCCTAGTAAGAGGTTGGATTCCAGGAAGTTCTGGATTTGAATGTATGCCACTTGAACTAGTATTTTTTAAAAGAAATGGCACAGTCGTTATAGGTCTGTAATTTGTAGGTATGGTTAGGTCAAGGGTTTGCTTTTTGAGGAGTGGTAGTACCCATGATTCTTTCAGATTATTAGGGACGGTACCAGATGTGAATGAGGAGTTAATCGGTTTAGATATGAAGGGCGCTAGTTCTCTAGCAGCGTCCTTAATGGGTTATGCTGGGCATTGGTCGCCCTTACAGTTGAATGGTTTGAGTCCAAGTATGACCTTCTCGACCTCAATGACAGAGACTTTTGAGAAGCTGAAACATGTTTCTTGTTTATGGTGTGGCAACGGTATTTTCCTTTTCTTGTGAGCAATTTTAGTTTGTAAGTTAGAGACTTTGTTGGTTAGTGCGTGCTGAATGCTGGAGCACCCCATTTTGTCTTTGGTGCAATTTTCTTGCGATAAGATGGGTATTTCTAATTCTTTTCGAATTGTGAACAGTTCTTTGGTGCTCGATTTAGACTGAAATTCTGTTATTATATGTCTCCTGTTTGGCTAGGAGGATGTCTTTCTTGTATTGGGTTGAGATATTGGTAAGGTTTATTCATTTTCTGCTGAGGGTGAGAGTCTCCAGGCAGTTTCACATTTTCTTTTGAGTAATCTTAGTTTTTTTTTTTTTTTTTATTCAATTTTTATTGATTTTTGGAAAACAGCATAGGTACGCAAATTACAAGATTTGGGCAATCACCCTCAACAAATCAAACTAATAAGCCATTATTCCCTGCTTTTGTTCAGCTTTTTCATCGGGACCCATAACCACTCACCCACTCACCCACTGCGACCGGGCTCAGGAGGGAGTTTTCGAGAAAGACCCATTGTTTGTTGGGGTCCTCTCTGAGGTGGGGGGGGGGCAGGGTTCTGAGCTGGGCTGCTCTGTGGTAAGTTGGCTAGTCTGAGAAGCTGACCCCCCCTCTATCCTTGGGGAGGGGGAGTGTTTCGTAACCTATTCTGGGTCTCTTGCCTTGACATATGAATCTCATTATACGTTTTTTGGCTTCTTTAAGAAGTGCGTCTTGGGCTTCCAAAAGGAGCATCTGGAAAACATACAGGACCCTGGGGAGAAGGTTCATCTTTACAGCGTTTATCCTTCCCATCCACACGTTTTGCCCCTTATCCCATGTCTCCATATCTTTAAATAAGTTGTCAAACAGCGGGGCGTAATTTGCCTGGCTTAGATCTTTGTGGTGCCGGACGATGTTGATCCCCAGGTATTTAATCCCTTCGGTGCGAATTTGGAACCCCAGGGGGGACAGCTCCGTGAGGTCCCTGTCTGCGTCTGGGGCAAAGGGGAAGATCATTGACTTCCCTATGTTCATCCTGAAGCCTGAGAATTGGCCGAACCGTTCAATAACCCGAGCGGCCGCCAGGACCGAGTTAGTAGGTTCCCTCAGGTGGAGCAGTATGTCATCTGCATAGAGGCTGAGCTTGAAGGTCCGACCTCCAACAGCAATACAGCGGACCATCGGGGCACATCTGATGTAATCCGCGAGTATTTCCATGGTCATGGCGAACAGGATTGGGGAGAGGGGTCAGCCCTGCCTCGTCCCCCTTTGAAGGCTGAATGTTCGTGAAAGGCGCCCATTCACCGTGACTCTAGCCGAGGGGTCTGTGTATAAGGCCTTAATGGCTCGCCTGATTCCCTCGCCAAAGCCCAGTTTGACAAGGACTCCATGTAGAAACTCCCAGTCCACCCTGTCGAATGCCTTTTCGGCGTCGATGGCCACCAAGACAGGGTTGTCTCCCTTCGGGGCCGCTTCCCTCATCAGATGCAGGGTCTTTCGGAGGGTGTCCGCCCCCTGTCTCCCCTGTATGAAGCCCACCTGGTCAGAGTGGATGAGTACCGGCATATGGCTGTCTAGTCTCGTGGCTATGATCCTGGTGAACAGTTTAGCATCCACATTCAGGAGGGAGATTGGTCTATATGACCGGCAGTCTGTTGGATCTTTGCCCTCCTTCGGGATCACTGTTATCAGTTCTTTGCCAAAAGACGGAGGCGCCCTCCCGGTCCTCATGATATTTGTGAATAGGCCCGCCAGAAACCCCGCTAGTAGGCCTCCAAAGGCCTTATAGAAGCCTGCGGTAAGGGGCCCTGCCCAGCTTAAGACTCGATATTGCCTTGAGTACCTCCTTGTTTGTTATTGGGGCGTCTAAAGCTGATGCCTCTTGGGGGTCCATCACAGGTAATGTTACTCCTCCGAGGTATGCTCCCAGTGCCTCCGCCTCCACTTCTCCTTCCCTCCCGTAGAGTCTCATAGAACCCCGAAAATTCCTCCACTATTCCATCGGGATCCGTTTTTGTCCCCTCAGCCCTGCATGAGATCCTTGACACCCATCTATCTCTCCGTTGGCCCCGGAGTTTGGCCGCCAGCATGGCGTCGGCCTTATCCCCTTTCTCATAATACCTTTGACGCAGGTGTTGGAGGCCCGCTACAATTTTCCCCATCTCCAATGCTCTCAGTTCTTGCCTTTTCTCTCTTGCATCCCCCAAGTCCCTTTCCCTCTCCTCATCCCTCTTCCCTTTAGATCCCTCCAATGCTATTATCTCCGCCCGTAGCCTATGAGCCAGGAGAGTCCTGGTCCTTTTTTTGGAAGCCCCCTCTCTAATCAGAACACCCCTCCAGGTCACCTTTTCTGCCTCCCAGACTGTCTCTATGTTGACTTCACCCGTGTTATTGAGTTCAAAATATTCATTGATCGCCTTCTCCATCTCCTCCTTAAAAACCACATCCCTTAGCAGGAAGTCATTGCATTTCCACAGGGATTCTCTGGGTTTCAGACCCAATACACTAATATCTGCCCAGACCATGTCGTGATCCGACCAGCTAACCGGGCGGATTATGCAGGACTCCACTCGGCTCATGTTCTGGTGCCCCATGGAAAGATAATCTATTCTCGTTCTGGTGCCATGGACCGCTGAGTAGAAGGTGTATCCCTTACCCTCCGGATGCAATTCCCTCCATGTGTCCACGAGCCCATAGCCCCACATTTGCTCCCAGAATTTCCCCTGGGGTCTGCCCCCTCGGCTGCCTAACGGGATGGCCCCTTCACTATGATCTAGTTCCCGATTTGCCCACATGTTAAAGTCTCCACCCAGTATAAGGAGCCCCTCTGTCCTGGCCATTATCTCTCCCATCGCCTCTTTGAGAAATTCAACCTGGCCCACATTAGGACAATAGATCGCTGCTAGGGAGACCCTGGAGTTGTGCAAGTCACCTGATATAATCATGGCTCTACCGTCTTCCCTCCCCCACCTGGTAACCTCTGTGAGTCTCTGGTTTCTCTGCAGGATGATCCCGACTCCACTCCGTTTTCGTGGGAGCGGATGCCCAGAAGGTCTGGCCCACGTGTGCTCCCGGGATGGCCCTCTCCTCTCCCGTGACCGTTCTAGTTTCCTGTACGAAGAGGATATCTATTTTAGCGTTCTTCATTTCCCTCCCCAAGAGGGAACGCTTTGCTGGGGAGTTCAGACCCTTTACATTGAGTGAGGCAATTCTCAGTGACTCAGCCTGTCCCCTATTCTCATTGTCCGCCATTGGGTCCTTGTCTTGTGTATACCTTCTTCCCGGATCTGTGCTTGCTGCCACCTTTCAATGTGGTTTTGAGACTGTGTGGGTCCCCAACTCCCCCCCTTCCCTCCTATCCCCTCCCCCTCTTTATCATGACGCCTGCCAACAGTCAAGCCACCAGGGTGAATGCAAGTCCATCCACCTCAGCCCCCTTGTTAAGCTCAGCGTCCCCTGACGGGGCTGTTTTGATTCAATCTCTCAGTCTCACTAATAGCGAGCCTCTGATCACTTAGTCCCCTTCGGCTTCCGTTGTGGGGGGTGTTTCTTGAATTTCCTTCGGCCCTTTATCATCATCTTTGTGGACCAGGGGCCCTCCGGTTCCCTCACAGCGCTCCGAGGCTCTTGCGCCTCCATCTCATTTCCTTCCTCTGGGTGCCCCCTTTGAGTACCTGCAGCACTTGAGATGCCTCCTTGCCGCTGGTTACTCCATAGTCCACTCCTGAGCGTTCAAAAGACAAGGCGAATGGGAAGGGGACCACCTGTATCTTATGTCTTGGCTGGTGAGCCACTGGGTGAGTGGCCGGCACTCTCCTCTGCAGGTCCTGGTAAATCCTCACTGTGTTTCCTTCGAACAAGAAACTCTCCAGCCTTCTTGCTTTCTCGAGGACCTCCATTTCCTCTCTGTAGCGGAGGAAGCGCACAACTATGGACCTTGGGCCGCCCCTCGCTCTACCTCCCCCTCGGTGGGCTCTTTCCAGCTGGACTTCCTTGCCCCCCTCGAGTGTGAAGAGTTGGTTGATGAGGCCCTGAACCTTTCTCCCCACATCTGCAGCAGTCTCACCTCTCTGTTGAGTCACACCCATAATGCGCAGGTTGTTTTGGCGTTTTCTGTTCTCTAGGTCGTCCATTTTCAGGGCTATATCCTCCTCTCTGATTTCTAGGTCTGTTAGCTTCGCTTCATATTTCATGTCTAACAGGTCCATTTGGAGGTGATTGTTTTCCATTCCCTCCATTTTTTTCCTTGATTCTCCCCTGAGATCAACTATAGAGGCTAGTATGTCCATTCGAATCGCTTTTATCTCCTGGAGGATGTCCTTGAGGTCGTCCTTCGTTAGCACTGCGGGGGGGGGTCGGCACTTGAAGGCATGGTGACTCTGTGTGGATCACCGAGGGGTGAGTTGGACCGGCGGAAGCGTTGGAGGGAGCAGATTGCACACGTGGGCTGAGTTGGTTCCAGGGCTCCAGGTCTCTGGGTGCCCTTTGGAGTATGGGTGGGGGCGGAGGGTGCCTCTCACCCTGCCTTAATGCCTTGAGGTTTCCTCTGGTCGTCTTGGGCCCTCCCCGCTTCCGTGTAGGCAAGCTTGCAAGTGATGGCTCTGGTCCTCACGAGGGGGGCTAGGATTGTGATTGGGGCCCGTTTCCCCAGATGCGTCACGGCTGAAATGTTCCGGGGGGACCCCTGTACTCCAAGGGGGAGGGCTGTGCCAGCTTTTATGGGGTGAGTTGCACTGGTCCGTGCCTGGAGGGCGCCAGGGGGGGCAAACCCAGTCTGCCGAGTATCAGTTCTCCCCCTGCGCTCCTCACCTTCTCTGGGCCGTCGAGGGCCTCAACACGTCCATTGTGGGCTCGGACCCCTTCACTGGGGGCTCCTTTTCAAGTAGGCCTCCGTGCGCGGGGGATGGGTCGGGAGGCTCCCGGAGTCCTGATTTGCTGCTGGTTGTCCGCACCCGAGCGGTTCTTGGTGGCGTGGGGCTCCCACCAGGGTGCCCCACTCGTCCCAGGCCTCGTGCGATGTCCACATGCCACCGAGGCAGAGCTCCAGGGCCTGCTCGGCGTCTGCGCACGGCGGGGGGCGTGCTCCGGCGTCCCCCCCTCCCTCGGTGTTATGGGCCGCGGCTGCGGAGACGATTGGCTGCTCCGGGTTCTGCGGCAGGTCCGGCCGAGGCCTGGGGCCTCGCGAGAGGTGACGCCCTCGACGCCCTCAGTGGCTCCGATGCATGGCCGCAGAAAAGGTGTCCTCTCTGTTGCTCGGCGAGCGTGGCCTCAGATCGGGCCAGGCTATATCCACTTTCGGAGGGGCGCTCGATTCGTTGGGCCGCTGCCGCGGGGGCGCACGTTCCCGTCGGGGTTACTCCAAACTCCTGGCCGGGGATTGGCTCAGAGTGCTAGGCCCTGCGGTGGTGGAGGAGCACTGGTCTCACACGTCCAGCATGCTCCGCGCCCCCTGTCGCTCTCTCTTAGATTCTTTAAGTGAGGGGTGAACCATGTGTTGAGATGTTTTTTGGGTTTAGTCTTCCTTAGTTTGAGAGGTGCAATATCGTCAAGCGCGATAGTCGTGACTTTGTTATATTGTTCAACTAGAGAGTTAGGGTCCAAGTTGTCCAGTAGGGAGTTAAGGTTGAGTAGTATGTAAGGAATTCATTTGTCTTCTGTCATATTTTTTTGTTCCTCGTGCGAGTTGGTAGGGCAATCAGGGTGGTCTGCACTATGGCCGATTTAATTGCCAATGTGAATGACAGAAGATAATGGTCAGTCCAAATTTGAGGAGAAATGGTCGTGATAGTGGCATTGCAATTGTACTCTGCGATCCAATCGAGAGTTTGTCCTTTGTCCTGGGTGGGTAGGTTAACTTTCTTGGGTAAGGCCTAGTTCTTTCAAAGTATTAGCAATGGCAGTGGAATGGATATCCTTAGTATAGTCGTAACCTAAGTTAAAATCACCTAGCACTAGGCTTGAGAAGTATTTTTTTAAGTTGTTGGACAAGGCCAAGGAGATGTCTTCAGGGAAAGTTCCGATTGGACTTGATCAATAGAGAAGATGAATATTCAACGTTTGGGAGTTGGCAATGGGTATTTTGACAGTTAGGCATTCACAGGATTTCAGAGTAGGTGTGGTAACTAATCTCATGGAGAGGTTAGTTTTAGCAATAATTGCTATTCCTCCTCCCCGAGAGGCATGTCTGTCTGCTCTCAGGATGATGTAATTATCAGGGACTGCCAGAGAAAGGGCAGGGCCTGCGGCATCATGTAACCAAGATTCTGTGATGGCCAGGAAGTCAAGGTTGTCTGTTAGGATGATGTCGGATATTTCAGTTGCGTGTGCAACTAAAGACCTTGCATTTATTAGAGCTCCTTTAAGATTGGGTAAGTGGCTTTTTGGTGCATATGGTAGATTGGGACTAGGCTTGCCTATAATAGTATACCCAGGAGAGTTGGGTTTATGTCTTTTTATAGTTGGCCACGCCTGTATTGGGCACTGTAGCTACTTTATGGGATAAGCTCTTCTTTAGGTGGTTTAGTTGCTCTACTTTTTTTAGCTGGTAATTTGTGCAATTTAGATTAGCGTGCGCGCAATCTTAAATTTCTATCGGCAGTACTACAAGGTAGCTGTATGATAGGAGGTTCTTGCTGTAGGCTAACCTTATGTGAAGATGTACCTCAAGTTATTGGCAGAAGGTAGACACACTGGCCATAATACTTATAGCAACATTGTTTACATTTTGTTGCCTTTATTTCATTATTCTCCTAACAATGAGAGAGTATGTGTTTTATATCGAAGCTAAACCAGTGTACCTGAATGTCTATTGTTACAATGACAAGTGAAAAGGCAACAAGGGACTTCCCTACAGTGAGCACACAGGTGCAAAGAGTAAAAAGAAGTGAGTTGTATAACTCTAGGCAACTGAGTATCTATATGGCTGATTCTGTCCATGCTACTAATAGTTTGTGGTATCAGCTGTGAGAAACCTGAAGGTATTCTCCTGCTTACTCCTCCAGGATCTTCCATTCAGTTGGCCTGGGAAGGGCAATCGCTTGTGGATCTCGACCCTGGGTTGGACAAGCGAGGGAGGATCACCTGAGTGGAGGGTTGCAGGGGATTGGGAGAATATCTAAAGGCGTGCAGTGGTATTCCCCCTTTCCCAATCACACATCGTCACACTCAGCTTTTTATGGGGGCATTTTCAATCTCATCCCATCTCCCCCACCCACCCATTTCCAACATGTACTGGGACGAGGAAGAGGCAACTGAGATTTATAAAGATTACCCATAGGGAGAGGCCTACTACACTCCACCACTAGGCTGTCAGGTCAGCCACCTGATATTAACCATACACACCTGGCTCCACTTAACTCCCAGTTAGGGTATAAAAGGTGTTCTGCCAGGTGGAGAGAGCAAGCTGGGGATGCAGGATGAATCGTGGAAGCCAGGGAACAGGAGGCTGTAGCAGCAGGAGCCCAGAGTATCCGCAGGAGAACGGGACACCAGGACGCTGACCCGTTGTGTCAGAGGGGTTGCAGCGTAGCGAGGGAGCTGTGTCTCCATGGAGCAGGTTGGGGAAAGCAGTGACTTGTTTGCCGTATGCATGCCAATGCTCTTCCCCTGGGACATGTGCCGGTCCCAGAGGTGTCTGAGGGGCAGGTGGCGAGACCCTGACCTGAGCCCACAAATCCCGATGAGAAACCCCACCAGCGCTGCGGGATGAGTTTTGTGAAAGAGACAATGATAGAGCAGTAAACTGCAAAAGGCGAAAGAAAGCAGTGGAAAGAAAGGTGCAAGAGTGATGTGAAAGCAGAAAAAGGCAAGGTTTTGAAGACCTGGAAGCAAAGAGTGGGTGCTAGTGACCGAAAGAAAAAGGTAAAGGTGCAAGAGGTATGGCAAAGTAAAAGGTGTGCATGTCAAAGTGAAAGAAGTGTGCAAGAAGCACAGAAAAGCGGAAAGTGTGAAAGGGGCACAGGAAGCAAAACGTGCCAGAAGAAAAGTACACAGTGTAAGGAGAAGGGCTAGAAATCAGAGTGATCATGCATGGGAGGAGCAAAAGCCCTGCATTCTTGAAAGTCTCTGATACTGCCCTGTGAAAGAACTATGCTTTGACGGTTACTTCCTGACAAGGTGAACCTCCAAGCAATCGTTTGCTTGAGACCCGAGAGTCCTAGGCTTGGGGAGGAGAACTCTGAGAGACTCATGGACAATTGTGGAGGACATTGTTAAAGGTAGAAAGGCCAAAGCTTGGGGAAGGGAACCCCAAGAGGCCTAAAAGGAAACTGTGAATCAGAAAACAATCAGCAGTACATTTAAATCAGCAATAGAAAGCAGTGTTCAGAGTCAACCAGTAACGATCAAACAGACGACTGATGTAAATTAGTTTTTAAGGAAGAGCAAAACAGATAATAGGAGGTAATAGAGCAGAGAGATAGAGGAAGAAGGTTCCAGTGGAGGGGGCCAAGAAGTTGGAAGAATCGAAAGCGGGATTGTGCACAGGGGGCACTAGGAACATTAAGTCGAAAAAGATCAGCAGAACGGAGAAAAGAATGAGAGAAGAGAAGCAAGATAATTGGGGCAACACCATAAAGAGATTTGAACACTAGACCAAGGAAGTTGTATTTGAGCTGAGTGAAAAGAAAGCCATCTGAGAGAGTCAAGAGAAGAGGAAATTGAGTCTTGGTAAGAGAGCAGACAGATTGAGCGAATAGAGGAGTGATAGATTGATTTGAGAGGGACATGACATGAACAGGGAAGACCAACGCATAGAACAAAGCAGTAATAGAGTTGAGAAAAGACTAATGAAGCAACCAGAAGCATAGTGACATGAAAAGTAAGAAAAGGGTGAATTTTACGTATGTTGTAGGGGTGGAATCGACATGCACGTGAGGTGCAAGAGATATGATGGGCAAAGGAAAGATTAGAGTCAAAGTAAAGACCAAGATTGCGAGCAGTGGGGGAGAAAAAGAGATTAGAGGGAGGAGAAGATGGGGATGGAAGAACATTAGCGGGAAAGAAAAGAACTTCGGTCTTACCGGCATTTGGAGTAAGAAAGTGAGAAGTCAACCACAATTTGATGGCAGTGAGGCAAGATGGGAGAGTGAAATTGATGTTAGGTGTGAAAGATGAGAAGGAAAGAAAGAGCCGAGTGTCATCAGCATAGAAGTGATGTGATACTCCGAAACATGAGATAATAGGAGTGAGAAAAGAGGTGTACAAAGAAAAAAGAAAAGGACCAAGAACAGACACTATGGGACTCCGTGATCGAGAGGGAGAGAACGAGAGGTATTGCTGCCCCAGGATAGAGTGAAAGTTCGATTACATAAATAGGAAGGAAACCAGGATAGGACAGAACCATGGAAACCAAAAGAGGAAAGAGAGTCGAGAAGCAAAGAATGGTCCACCATGTCGAAAGCAGCAAATAGGTAGAGTAGAATAAGGACAGAAGAATGTTTAGAGTAGCGAGCAGTGAGGAGAGTTGCGTACGGAGGTCAGGGCTGTTTCAATAGAGTGACAGGGCCGGAAATGAGACTGAATGGGGGGAAGAAGGGATAGATCAGATACAAAAGGAGACATTTGTGACAAGAAGCTTAGATGGAAAGGGTAGGAGAGATATGGGATGAAAATTTGACACTAGAGGATTTGCTTAAGAATAGGAATACAAGTTGCGTGTTTAAAGGCTGATGGAAAAGTTGAGGTAGTGAGACAGATATTGAAAAAAGAGGTGAGAAAATGTACCAAGAGTGGATAGACTTTAGGAATAAGTAAAGAGGGAAGGGGGTCGCTGGGAGCAACGGTAGGGTGAGTTTTGTCCGAAGAAGGGCCACGTCAGAGTCAGATACAGGAGTGAAGTGCGAAACAGTAGTAGAGAGTGCTGGAAAGGATAAGAAAGAAGGGTTGTATGAAGGGGATGAAATGATATCCTGACTTAAGGAGTGTACTTTAGAAATAAATAAGTTATCAAGATCAGAAGCGGATAAGCATGATGTAATGGAGGGATCAGATGTGGGAGCGAGAGAGAAGACGAGTCAGAGTTTGAGAAATACGACAAGGGTGTGTGGATTGGCTATGGAGAAGATCGGAGAAATAAGTGTGCTTGGCAGATGTGATGCAGTTGTCATAAAGGGTGTGGTAGGATAAATAGGTGGTCTGTCTGGCTGGTGAATGGAGTTTGCGCCAGCGTCCTTTGAGGCGATGGAGAAAACGGTGCATAGATAAGAGATGGGGAGAGAGCCAAGGTTTGGGAGTGGGGCGAAAGGAAGAAAGGGGGTAAAGTTGGTCAAGACTAGAGGCAAGAGATGAGAGGGTGGACGTAGTTTTGTCTGCTGAAAGAGTTGAAAAATGAGTAAGTGAGGTAAGTGAGTTTAAACAAGTATAGAACAGTGAAGAGTTAAAGTTGCGTAGGTCATGCCTAAAGAAAGTATTCGAAGAAGGGGAGAGGGTGGAAGAGGAAGCCTTGAAGGAACTGTGTTTTTTCTTTTGGAGCCAGAAGGGTCAGAGCTTGGGGAAGGGAACCCCAAGATCCAGAGACATTGTGAACATTATTGACTTGCTGCACGAGCCTTATCTGGAAGGTTCTGAGGGAACCCCTTTTTAAATTTAACTATTCTTAAATTTGCAGAACTAAACCTGACGGTAAGGCCACCTGAAACCAGACTTGCTCGCATTTCTTTTTGAGCCACCATTTTTCTTTAAGAAGACCCAACATCACATTTGTTTTAAGTGAGGGCAAGCATAGGTTTTGACACAGACAGACTTTGGTTTTGGACTTGAGGACATAGATGGTCCTTAGAAGCATCAGTTGATGGAACGACCCCATTGGAGTTAGGGCCAGTTAGGCATTACACCAGCACAACACAGTTTTATAATAAAGATTTTCAAACTCTTACTTTTGGATCTGTGTCTCTCTCTGCCTCACGCAGTAAATGGGCAGAGTGGGGAGAGAGATGTTTATCAAAAGCTATTTTGTGTGTTCCCTCATGCCCTATGCCATGACTGTCTCTAAAATATCTATACCGCAAAAAGTGCTGCAACCCAGAGCACATTGCTCGTTACATCTTGCACTGTGCCTGACAAGAGGGCAATTTGAAGGACAATTGACCATTATAGAATATGTAACCGCAGCAGATGTCACATATGTAAATAACTATGTAAAGGAGAGACACATGATGGATAATGTTGATGTTGATAGATAAAATACCTCCTAGTAAAGTGCTGAAATATACCCTGACTGGTCCAAAAACAGGAGAGGTTCAGGTATTGGCTCATGAAATCTTAAGATTCAGAGATGCCTAAGGAAGGCCGGTACGTTCTTGTTTTAACAGACCACAATTGAAAATAAGTCGAAAGACATTTTTCTCTGGCTAATTTGTTGACAGCGTAATGGGATGCAGAGCAGAGGCCTTGGTGGCGTCATCCATAGATGCGATTTAAAAAATGCAGATAAGGTGTGCCGTGAAGAATGGAAACAAACGGCCACATTTTTAACATGGGTGGAAGATGAAGCATGGCTGCTACACTGAACTAAAATGAAGGAGCCGAAATTATGTTTCAGAAATAATGGCACAGTGAAAATAAAGGGGCACAAACGCATTGACGTGATTTTTTTTTTATCATCACACCTACCTCGAGAGCCTCTCCTCCACCCACTGGGGAGTGTCCATGAGCACCTCAGCAGGGGCTGTGGTAGGTGTAGGGAAAAGCATGTACCTGTCACTGTGCAACAGAGATGAGAGCAGGCAACAACACCTGCAGTAGGCAGCTGTTCTCAATTGCCAACACAGGAGAGGTTTACCAATGTCACATACATTTATATTGATAGTTCACTGCTCACACCATTCATTAACCCTTGGTGTGTATTAAAAGACATGTACCTTGTATAACACAACAATACACAGTAGTTTATATAGATGCCCCACACTTAATATTCATGGTCAATGTCATCCGATATCACTCAGTAATGAACACTCAATGAATGTGTCTTAGACTCTCATATAAAAATACATCTTTTTAATGATGAGAAATATGTAATAAAGAAACATCATTATTATCACCACTATACACAACACACTTAGAATGCAATAAACTATTAATGGAAAGGCTGAACCATTGTCATTTGCCTCTACCTCAAATCAAGACTTAGGCTGATTAACCTTCTCCAGGAAATCAAAGCCACCTTAAACTACCTGCCTCACCAGATAACCTCACAAATCATGCAAGGCAATCTAGCACCTGCCTCCCCAATCATGAAAGGCAATGTCATAGAGGCATCTGCCTCAATCAATAATCAATACCTTTCTCAATGTGATATCAAATGCAGGATAACATGAGCCTCCTTATACTCACTAACTGTAGAAGGTAGGGCGTTGAGGAGATCTGGAAAAAGACTGGATGCCTGCAAAAACCCCACCATTCAAAACACATTGTAAAAGTCGAAAATATGAAATAGTTAGAAAAAAATCCCAAAAGACACCTAATCCTGCCTGATGGGCTTTTGATCAAAAATGAATAATAGGATTGAATGCTTCAAAAAGAATTAAACGTTGTTTGGACTTAATGGTGCTAAACATATAGCCAATCCAGAATAAGGTGCCTGCTCTTAGGCCCTTAGGGTGTGAGTTTAAGTGAGCTGGAGCACCTTAGGGGCTGGGGGAGGAAACAAAGATCATCGCTCAAGCAGCACAGAATGTAGCTCAAAATAAAACGTGCTCTGGTCTCAAAATAGCCAGGGTCCAGCTTAAGATTTCAAATCTCCAGAAAAAGATTTAGGAGTGGGTAGACCCCTTCATGCTGGGAAGCTTTTTGTGCTCTTCATCTCCGTCCAGCCATCTTGGTCTTCCTGCCAGCTCTGTCGCCCCAGCCAGCAGTTGCCAGGGTATGAGTTTACTCTGTTATATTTCCTCTGTGCCTTCCCTATTTCCAAGCCCTCCCCGCCTACTGCATTTCATTCAGAGGCCACCAGGCATTTTGCCAACAATTGCATTTCAGCCGACAACATTCTTTTTCTTGCAAAGACTAGCCAAGGACATGGTCCTGTCCTCCAAGGACATGGTCCTGTCCTTCAGAGGGCACTAGGAATCTCGCCAACAATTGCATTTCAGCTGACCTCTTTCTCTTGCAAAGACTAGCCCAGGACATGGTTCTTTCCTTCAGTGGGCACTAGGAATCTCGCCAACAATTACCTTTTACATCACTGCAATTTCACGTGCAAAGCATGGCAAATGACGTGGCTCTGTCCTTCAGTGGCTTGTTTTGGATTATTCCAAGAACTTGCCAGAGTAGTATAGTTACCTGTTTAAACCACATTACATGCTTTTTATAGTTCAGTGTTTTGCTGTTATCTTTGTATTATATTTTGTGAGTACACTGGCTCTCTTCCCAGTAAAAGCCTTCATAACAATTGATGGGGATGTTTATTTAAGCAGGGTACAGCTTCAAAGTCTCTGCCGCACATCCCGGAATAATGAGAAAAACTCAAATGTAGTTCTAATGTAATCCATCGTAACATGTAAAGTGAAACTCAGCCTGCATTTAAATGTGTTTTCATTGTATGTACAATTCACTGAATATAAATGTGTTTACATCGCACTATGCATTGTAGTGAGGAGGCTTGGAGGCCTGCATTGCACATAATATTAAACTGTTCTCACCACACAGTGTTCAAGCCTGGTCTGCGACTCAGATCACAGGCCATATTAAGCATGTCTAAATATGGACAGACGTAACACATACACGTCACCGCCCCCTTCCCACCCCTCATGAGGCTCGGAACAGGCCATAGGGTCTTTACAGGAACCATATGAATAAGAGTGAAGAGACAAAAGAGTATGTAAAACGTGACAGAAAACCAATCTGCTAAAATGTATTCATTCAGAATCTTCACTATGCACTTAATGTCAAAAAATGAACAATGCTTCTTCAGATGAGCCAGCAGCATGTACTGGTCAGTAGACAACCTTCAGCCGCTGACGATCGCTGAAGAATCGGGGATGAGTTGATGTTCATACATTATCAGTTTTAAACAGTTTACATCTGTTATTCAGGATTCTGTTTTGGTGCATTGACCAGTTCAATTCTGCTTGTTATGACTAAATAAAACGTTGATCATGATCAGGATGAATTCAGCTACCAGGACGTAGTGCACAGGTGTGATCCCTGTGCCTGAAGTTCCATGGAAGTCCATAAATAATTTAATGGATTGAAGAAAGCAACTGTATTCTTCAGCCAGTTGATGGAGCATATGATGGAGCTCCCATGTGTTGAAGTAGAGCTTTCCACCAGCGCGCAAATCTCCTTTGGCCGGCCATTTCGGTCATCTTCCAGTAGATCCTTGGCCAACAGCAGTACTCCGTTTGCTGAGTAAATTAAAGTCACTGTGGTGCCAGTGCTTTGCATTTATTTGCATTTCCACATTCAGGAGGTATGCCAGTCTCAGTGTCAGTTGCGGAAACCTCAGTGGTAATAGCTTCACTTTAGGCCAGTTCAAAAGCACTAGCTCAGTCCGCACTGGTGGATGTAGAACAAAACTGTGACAGTACACCACGTTTGAGACTGTGATCATACTGGCAATCCCCACAAAGGCACACTACATCATGTTGTATTGCCCTGCACAATGCAGGATCCATTCTATTGTAATAGAGCTTTGCTACTGCAGGTTTGCATTCCAATTGCACTTAGCATGCACTCTGTTGAGTTTGAATTCTGCTCACATGGGCTGAACTTGAGAATGTCCTGGCATCTTGTATGGGGTGTTCCTGCAC
Source organism: Ambystoma mexicanum (assembly GCF_040938575.1). Taxonomy (NCBI): domain Eukaryota; kingdom Metazoa; phylum Chordata; class Amphibia; order Caudata; family Ambystomatidae; genus Ambystoma; species Ambystoma mexicanum. The sequence continues at coordinate 962,676,559 of NC_090928.1, read as the reverse complement.
AGTTCTTCAAGGAATACAGTCGCACCTTTAGAGGTATCATGATGCACGCAGGCATGGATTTAGGGCACCTCAGAAAGAGTCTATATTCATTGTTTCTCTACTTATTCCATGATGCACCAGGACTGCAGATCTTCACACAACAGTGGTGTTTCTGCTGGCACAGGAATATTCTGGATCCCATATAGTGTCCATGTTTAATGTTCTTTTGAGTACATTTAGCAAAGTGTAGATGGACTCTGAATGACCTGTCTCAGAGCTTGATTCAGTACTGTCAGTTGCTCGGACCACAGTTTGATCGACCAGATTGGAACACCTGTAGAGAGTGTGTTCAGGAAGTTTGTGATCCTCTGAAGTTCAACAATTGCTTGTTGTTCATCCTGTAAAGTTTCCAAGCCCTCTTGGGCGATAGGCACCATATTCACTACTACATGCTTTAAGCTTGTAGATTCCCTGCTACAATGCAAGGAAGTCGTCATCGGTGGCACAAATGGGTCATCTTGCTTGGCCTTCAAGCCAGTCTCTGGATCTTCAGGATCGTTTTCTTTTTTCCTCAAAGTAAGTTATGCTTCTTTTGCCTCCTTCTGAGGCCTAGCCTCTCCTAGGTGTCCTATCCTGTTTAGGACTGCTGTTTACATGACTTTTCCCATATGTCTATTATATTAATAGCCATATTTATTGGTGCTTGCTTTGCTATTGGTTGGCATGCTTTGGTTATGGAAATGGCATATGCTTGTGAAATATATTATACAGCCCAAGCTATATCAGGTCCTACGATTAACTGTGTCATTTATGACATTCACTGCCTCTAAGACTCCAGTCTGCTGGAAGGCCTGAGGCGTTTGTAATATGTTCATATTCACCTTCCTTTATTGCCTTGTTAGGCTGTTTAACCGTCTGCAAACATCCACCATCCTTGGCCTCCCAATCAAGATATGTGGGTAAATGTGCTGGGCTATACATTGTAGCAAACTGAGTGATTCAGAAAATATCAAATGTGGAAGTCTACATGCTACAAGTATGTTATGTTATGTTACCTGAACTTGTAAAGCGCACGGTCGCCCTAGGGCATCATGGCGCTGGTGAGGAAGCTATCAAACAGGAAGCACAGTAATAGTCAGAGAGCTAAAATAAAGTAGTTTTCAGGGCTTTCCTGAAAGCCAGATGGTTGGAGATAGACTTGAGTGGCAGTGGGAGGGTGTTCCACAGCCTTGCCGCAGCAATGGAAAAGGCTCTGCCACCGAGTCTTTCCCGGTTATACTTAGGAACCACCAAGAGATTGGTGTTCAGGGAACGAAGGTTGCGTTCCGGGATATAACGGACAAATTTGGTTTGAAGAAACTCAGCACCTAGGCCCTGGATTGCTCGGTGGACAATACACAGTGACTTGAACTTAACTCGCTGGGCCACTGGGAGCCAGTGGAGTTGACGAAGCACTGGCGAGATATGAGCTCCATAGGGGGAACCTGTGGCTAGTCTAGCTGCCAGGTTCTGTATACGTTGGAGACGTTGGAGAAGGCCCGTCGGCTGAGCGAGGTATAAGGAATTACAATAGTCCAACCGTGAGAGGACTAATGCAGCTACCACAGGAGGGCGCATAGCCTCTGGGATCATAGGAAGGACCCTCTTAAGTACCCTAATCTGGTGGTGGGCGGATTGGCAGACCGTAGAGACCTGATTTGTCATGGACAGGGAGGTGGAAAGAATGACTCCTAAGTTTTTTACTTTGTCCACTGGACAGGGCAAGGGGCCCAGTGAGGTAGGCCAAAAAGCAGGGGTCCATAATGACGGGCAGGGAGGGCAACCCACCAACATCACCTCAGTCTTGTCGCCATTAAGCTTGAGCCAATTTTGGTCCATCCAGACACCGACTGATGTCAAGCAGTCATGAAGAGAAGCTGAGACCTTGATATGATCCTGATCCAAACGGATCAGGATTTGGGTATCATCCGCGTAGGAATAGCAATTAAGTCCATACGAGCGGATAAGGCAGACCAGCGCCCATATGTAGATATTGAATAGGATAGGAGAAAGAGAGGATCCCTGGGGGACAGCACAGGTGAGGGCACAAGGGACAGAGAGAAAAGGGGGCATAGCAAGGGTCTGAGTGCGGTCTGCAAGAAACGAGGTGAACCAAGCCAGGACTGATCCAGAGATCCCGATTTGTGCTAGACGTGAGAGAAGAATAGGATGGTCCACCGTATCAAATGCGGCGGACAGATCCAGCAGAATCAAAGCTCCAACACCACCTGCGTCCGCGAGTCTGGACATGTCATCTTTCACTGAGACAAGCACACTCTCTGTTCCTCTTCCTGGCCTAAAACCTGCCTGGGCAGGATTAAAGATCTTAGAAGATTCCAGAAAGGAGGAGAGAAGGGGCGTGACCAGAGATTCCAAGAGTTTAGACAAGAACGGGAGCAGGGATATGGGGCGAAAATTAGAGGGGATAGTAGGATCAAGAGACTGCTTCTTAAGCAGGGGAATAACCCTAGCAGATTTAAGTTCCGGCGGAACCAGACCAGACTGGCATGAATTGTTTATAGCCGCTGTGACGTCAAACAGAATGTCTGGGGCAATAGTCTTCATCATACTTGCCGGAATAGCATCCTCTGGAGAAGGGGATTTAATTTTAAGAATCGCTGCTAGAACCTCTGCCTCAGTGAATAGAGGAAAGGTGGAACAGCTGGCAGGGGGGGTCAGTGAGGGTGAGTGGCACAAAGTTAGTAGTGCCGGAAGATTGCATAGCGAGAGATTTGGCGATGTTAGATCGTATCACATCGATTTTCGTAATAAAAAACGATGCTAGGTCATTGCATAGCTTTTGCGATGGTTTAACCATCGAGGTAAGGGGTTCAGAGGAGGAGAGTGATTGAACAATAGAAAATAGTGTTTTAGGTTTACATAGAGCACTTTCAATTTGTTGGGCGAAAAAAGTGGCTTTAGCCAGCTTGACATTGGCTAGGTAGGTGGAAAGGCTGAGCTTGTACAAGTCTTTAAGCAAAGGGTCGTAATTAGCTCGCCATTTGCGTTCGGCTTGTCTAAGTAGCAGGCGGGCGTTTTTTAGCTGATCAGTAAACCAGGGCTGAGAGAGTAATCTCCGACTCTGGGTAAGTTTAGGTGGAGCGAGAACATTGGCGGCAGATAGCAGCGATGTTGAGAGCGTGGATAGAGATACAGGTCCCAAGGAGGTGCACTTAGAGACGATACAGGCCCCAAGTGCCTTGGGATCAACTGACCGCCAGGAGCGGAGTAACGTCTTGGGAGGGGGAGCTTTACAGACAGGAGTGACTGGAATAAACGGGCATGAAATCAGATGGTGATCAGACCAAGTCACTGGTTCAATAAGGCCAGGGCCGAGTAGAGCAACGTTGGCAAATACCATGCCTAGAGTATTTCCATGCAGGTGGGTGGGTTCTTGGATCAAAGAACAGAAATGAAGATCAGAGAGGCTATCCAAAAGCAAGTTTAGTTCATCTGATCTTGGGGGGTTAAAATGCAGATTAAAATCACCTAATACCACGAGATTGGTATGCTGCAGGTTTAGAGCGGCAATAAGGTCAGCTAAGTCCTTCCCAAAAGTTCCCATAGGGCCTGGGGGGCGGTAGATAAGCAGAAGGTGGGTGACACATGATGTCGATAACACACATCGACAAAGGAGGGCTTCCATATTAAGTGTATGTGAGCAAGGTATCTGGCTAACCGTGTACTTGTCTCTAAAAATAACTGCAATGCCTCCACCGCGCTTGGGGGGCGGGCAGTCATAGTGGATGATACGGTAATTGGGGGGGAGGGCTTGCACTACCGTAGGTGCCGAGCTCGGTGTCAGCCAAGTTTCGGTTAGGCATAAGAAGGCTGGTTGCCTATTTGTTAACAGGTCCCAGATTTCACCCGAATGAGCGGGAAGGGACCTTGTGTTAAGCAGGCACAGAGTGGGGGTATCCAGCGTGGGCTCAATGCTATGAGTACTTCCGGTGGGGGAGGGGGTGGGTGAGGCTGTGTTGAGGTTCCAGCCAACTGGCCACCTGGTGTTGGGGTGAGCCAAGGAAATTAGAAAATTTCTATCTAAGTAGCCCTTCCAGCACGTCCCCGCACGGACGGGCACAGACGGGCTTGCCTTAAGCGCGCCTTCGGCGCGCTGGCGGCGCGCCCGCTGCGCCCGCCCGCTGCGCGGGCGGCCGATCCAGCACATAAGTGCCTGGAGCGGGATGGAAACGAGGCGGGAGGCGGAGGCTGAGCCCAGGGCAAAGAAAGAGGACTGGTGAGTCGTCTGAGCCCAGGGGATTCCCCTCAGCACCACCGGAAGAATAAGCAGTCACTCGGAGCCTTCAATCGTTCAATAGCTTCAGTGTGTCTATTCCATACACTTGCCAATAGTTACCCCCATGACGTGTTTAGAGGGACTGTTTCATGTATGTATTCCTTGTTGTTGTGGCATCATATGTGTCATCATAGACCACAGAAAACGTAGACCACATAAACTGGCCCTCTGTGGGAGGTGGGGAAATATATATCCATTTTGTGCTATATGCTTTTCCTTCACTTGGGTATTTGGTATGTAAGGGAAGTGTGTCTTAAACTCTAGTGATGAGTTCATAAGAGGAACATGACAATGCTCACAGAAGGTTGTATCTAACCACTGCACAGATATCCACTTATAGTAAAGGCTGGTGTCTAAATATTTCACAAAACATTCATGGTCTGAGATGTCATCTAGCTTTTCTAGATCATCTTTGGGATTTAACAATGCTCCTTGAGCAAAAGCTTCTAACTAGGATCTCAACAGGTCCCGATAGGTGTCTGTGATACATATCATAGGTGTCACTAGCCTAGATTCATCTATCACCAATAGCATACGTACCTGGAGTTGCATACTAGGCCCACAGTAGGGTTATTCTGGCTTGTCCAGAAGTATCCGAACTCTAGTGGGTATATGCCTATTTGTGTAGAGACTCCCCCACATCAGCCTGCACCTCCCTCTCCTGTATTGGTTTTGGAGTGTGTGCTGTGCTAAGGTTGGAATGTTCAACTGTTGGATAATTAATAGCTTCTTCAGTGGGGTTTAAATAAATCTCCCAAAATCAAAAAGACAAAAAAGGTGAGGAGGCTTATCCACAGCCAAATGTAAAAAGGGATCATTGTTTCAACAAAATGTTTGCAAGTTTCTGTAAACTATGGATCTAAATTTCTTCAGCTTCATCTTCACCGTGGACCTCGCGCTTGGCTTGTTTCAAGTCTTGTTTGTGGCTCTTTGGTTCCCGGAAAAAGAGACTTGTTTTCATACAATGTGTGGTTTATGGAGTTATTGTTAAAATCATATTTTTACCTGTTCTTGCATGCTGGTCAGGTTGTTCAAGAAAGTAAATCTCTTCTCTCTCTCTCGGGTACAGGGGCAGAACCATCTGGGGCTGTCTTAAGGTGGTCGATGAATACACAAAGGGGATTATGTCTCACGAAAAAACAACAAGAATAATAATATATAAACAATAGACGTCTACTGGTGAATAAGAGGGTGGATCAGGTCAGGAAAACATAGAAGCTAATATATATTCAAATGATATTAATATGCTACACATGATATAAAAGGTAACCAAATGTTAATGAACATCAGGTAATGCTAGAAACATTCCGATTTCATATTACACTGGTAAAAAAAACATCATCACAAACAAGAAAAATACATTTTTTGAATTTTCATGTGCAAAAAAGCTACTTAGTAGATACTAATGTACTATATCAGAGGAAAAAGGCTACCCTTATTTATTCTATTTTTCATATGGGGCTTAGGTATAATCCTCTAAGGTATCTAATAAAGTGCAAAAAAGTGCAAAGAATCAAAGTGCTATGTGTCAACTACAGGATTCATGGACAAAAGAACGTGAATCATGCCACCAAATATCCTATTATTCGTAGTTTTGGCGATTGCTAATTCTAGTCATACAAGACTGATATTCATCTTCTTCAGGATAAAGCACTAACCGGCATCTGTCAAACAGTATACATTCAAATTCATGTATGGTACTGCAAGAAGATCCCGGCTTATTCTTGTTCATCGATATTCTTATAACAGTGTCTTTTCATGGATAAGAACCAATAATTTCTAAAAAAAAATAAAATGTTTAAAAGTTAACACTATAAAAACCTGACCGGTCCAACCACCCAACTCTACCAGTATGAAGTTCAGTATTATCAATTTTGGAGAACAATAAATACCCTTGTTTCTTCCAATTTAGATCCTGGGGACAATTGCTTCAAAAACCCAAACTCATTCACGGATCAGATACTGTGCAGTTTATCTGTGGAGACACAAACAACAAAGAGAACTGGGATGGAACCTGTCCCTAGTTCAGAAATGTAAAACAGGATCAATGTTTCAACAAAAGGTTTGCAAGTTTCCGTAAACTTTGGATCTAAATTTCTTCAGCTTCATCTTCACGGTGGACCTCGCGCTTGGCTTTGTTTCAAGACTTGTTTTTGCCTCTTTGTTTCCCAGAAAGAGAGACTTGTTTTCATACAACGTGGTGGTTTCTGGAGTTATTGTTAACATCATGTTTTTACCTCTTCTTGCATGCTGGTCAAGTTGTTAAAGAAAGTGAATCTCCTCTCTCGGGTACGGGGGCAGAACCATCTGGGGCTGTCTTAAGGTGGTCGACGGACACTTTGTCGAGTATCTTTATCAGGAGAATTGGCTGGTAGGACTGCTGTTCTCTAGCCTTTGTTTCAGTACCTTCACAGGAGGTCGGCAGCGCGGTCCACGTGCTTCTTTGTCTCGAACCTTCATGATTCTTTTCTAGGACTTAGTCTCCAGGTTTCAGGGTCAGTTTATGACTTCTCTTTGCCTTGATGCTGAGGTGCTTTTTCGCCATTGATGCAGTCTCTTAGGAGATTTATGATGAGCAGCTGGTCTGGCCTGTTGAAAGATCTCACAAGAATTGTGTAAATCAGGCATATACATTAGAGCGCCAAACAGCAACTCAACAGGTTTTATTACCCTCACATTGACTAAGGCAAGGTAGATTCTTTATACTGCACTATAGGAATGTAACTCGCCCAATTAACACCAGAAGAAAAGATGCATTTAGTCAAGGCTTGCCTTTCTATCCCATTGGCTTTCTCTCCAACACCATTGGCTTGTGAGCAAAAACGGGTTTAGAACTTGCAGAGTAAAGCCCCAGCTTGACAGGGCCTCTCTTAAGGCTTTGCCGGAAAAGGTTTGCCCATTGTCCGCTTGGAACAAATTCAGTGCTGTCATAGCTACTAAGGACAGCAAACTCTTTGACACTTTTACTGTCAACATTCTTCTGGAAAATTAGTCAAGTCAACCTTGTTCATTAGTCCACCACGACAAACAAGTATCCCTACTTGTTGATGGGTGTCAGTGCACCATATGTGGTCCATATTTGCATTCAAAAGGCATTGTCGCCCTTGTTTGTGTGCTCACTGGTGGCTTGCAGAAATTGTTCATTGTTATCTGCTAACAATTTTATGTACAGTCGTACCTCCTTACTAAGCCCTGATCAACAGTATCTTTTCTGCAGGATTTGTTTAGTAGCTGATATCCAAATGCGGGTTGATGCTACACTTTCATGTGCATTGGAGATTAATTTTAATTTATCTTGCTTGATCGGTAGTGCCCTGTAAACGGGGCCTCCTTTTCACCTAGATATAGTGATTGTGTAAAGCATTGTAATTTTACAGCATAGTTGTAAGTAAGTAGTGGCGAACCCTTGAGTGTTTGGACTGTTCGCATCTAGTCATGCTTTCATGTCCTCATCTATGTATGTGTCTCATTGCCTGCACTGTACACAGAATCGATTCTGTGTGCATAACCAAGATGAGAGGTCTAGTCTTTCTGATGTCCCATATTATTTGCCAACTTTGTTTTAACACGATTGGCTTGCCTTTAGAATCTCTGAGTTGACTTGCCACCATAAAAGGCTAAAGTTATAACCTTGTATTACCTAGTCTGAATCGGACACAATTAGAGTGGGTTTATGTGGATCAATTTGTTTTAGTGTGAGGAGGAGGCCTTGCACCTCTTCGCTAATGTATCCCCTAATATTTTGGCTTGTGTATTCTGGTGGTCAATCACATTATCATGAATGAATCACCCCTTACACAGGCAGTGGAATACAAAGAGTGTGTTCCATTTGCTGGAACAGCATTCTCTTCCTAGTATAGTACTTTTGCAAACATCTTAAGCAGGATGTCTGGTAATGCTGCTTCTGCTTCTGATCGAAGAGACCATTCCAGTGCATACATTTGCTTGTAGCTGTTCTGGTTAATAGTGATTTGTTATGTCTGGTGTTGTCTGCAAATCATCTCTTCAAGAGCAAGGTCGGAAACTACTGACATTTGAATGGTATGCTATGGGATTTGCCTCTCCATGGTGACCTATTACATTTTATTGTGCTAAGAAATTAGTGTAATTTATAAATCTTTGTTTGTGTTCCTGTCCTGAAAAGAAATACTTTGTCATCTGTGGATAGATCTGGTGTAGATTGTGTATGTGCTCTGCCTCCCAGTCTGTTGGATAGAAGTCATGCTGTCATGCTTCAACTAGTCATATAGTGGTACGAGGGAGGCATGCTATCAAGAGAGACAGAGACTCAAAAATATTTGTTTTGCAACCTTTATTTACTACGGTTACTGGGTTGCTGGAATGCCTGACTGGCCCTAACTCTAAAGTGATGGTTCACTTAAATGATGTTTCTAATGGCTGTCGTTGTCTAATAGTCCAAATCAAATGTCAATCTGTGTCTCAACCTACGCTTGTCCTCACGCTTTACAAAAATGTGATAGAAAAGTCTTTTTGAAAAGGAAGAATAGTGGTTCAACAAAAATAGCAAAACCAGAGTGCAATTTGGTCAATTTCACAAAGATGTGCTCACGGTACATGGTTGTTTGAAAGACTTTCTCCACATGCCCCTTACAGTGAACTCCAATACCTTCAATGCATTTGAGTTCCTTGGGATTCCCTTCCCCAAGCTTTAACTTGTTCACTTTACTTTCCTTATTGGAGCCTCTCAGGGTTCCCATTCCCAAGCTCAGGCCTCTTCCAGTTTTCAACACAAAAACACAACGCAATATATATCACGGTTCCTCCTTGATCTCTCAGTGCGCTCTTCCTCAAGCTTAGGCCCCTCTAGATCCAAACACCAATTTATCTGTTCAGGGGTGCACCTTTTCCATAAATATTTCCTTTCTTACTTGTCATCCTTTTCATGGGGTAGAATCAGAGGCTATTGAAAATCGCCAAGCTCTTTACTTTTCCTTGGCCCGACCACTCTGGCCCTGTGGCCCGTCTTTGTTTTCATGTGCTCCTTTCCCTTTGTCGTGCAAAGTTGCACTGTCTTTTTCTCCTTTTGTCTGTCGTACCTCTTGCAAGTTTCTTTGCTTTCCATGCAGCCCTGTGCTTGTTTCCGTCTTTCCGGGTCACTTGCACCCTTTTTGGATTTTTCTTTTCTTTCGTGCCAATTTCACCTTTTCACAGGCTTATGGCACCCTGTGCACTCACATGATCTTTTTTGGGTCACTTGTACCCTTTTTGCATCCTTCTTTCCTTTTGTGCCTCTTGCATCTTTTTCACATTACATCACTGTCCACTTTTACTTTCTTTATTCTTAAACACACACGTGTTCCCAGTTTCGCACTTCTACTTTACACTGTTACTTGTATCAATGTCATAGTCTTGTATGAAATCTTCCCGTTAGCTCCAATTGAAAACTCCACAAAGGCGGTCTCCTTTCTTACACGTTTTCAGTGTTACAATATATTGTGCTCTTCACAACCCGGCTCTGTAATGCATTGAGATTCACCAGGCTGACTTCTGCTCATCGGCTCCACGGTGCACTTCGTTCCGAGATCAGGGTCTCGCCGCCTGCCCCTCGACACTCCTGGGCTGTCTCACCAGCCCAGGGGAACGAGCGCTCAAATACACAGGGGCTGCATGGGACCAGCATGCCTCTCGGTTCCCCTATGCAGACCCTTCTTGGCTCCCTCGAGACATAGCTCCCTCGCCAAGCCTCTGCTCTCTCGCACTGCAGCTCTGCAGCGCTTGGATTCCCAGTCTCTGACCTCTAGTCCTGGACAACCCTGGCATCTCGGTTCTCCTCTCAGCTTGCTCTCCTGCTTCCTCTCATACTCGCTTATACACGTGTGTGAGACCAAACCTTTTATAGCAAAAAGACCAGTCAAGTGTGAATGGTTACTATCAAATGCCTGACCCTGGCTGACTCTATTCCCATAAAGGCTTCTGGATTTCTCCACCTATTGTCCCATTGGGATTACTGCGTCGCTCCTAGGGTATTCTCCTGATGGCAGCTGGTCTCCCCTACCCAGTTGATCCTCCCTCGCTTGTCCACCCCCAGGGTCCGGATCCTAAAGCGATGGTCCTTCCCATGCCACCTGAATGGAAGATCCTGATGGAGTGGGTGGGAGAATACCATCGGGTTTCTCACAGTGGTTTCACAAATGCTGCATGGTCTGCCACCTATGATTGCCAAATGTTAACTAGGCCAAGTATGACCTTTAACTTCTTAAATGCATGTGGGCTTTGCAAGTGTATACATGATATGATAGGTTATTTATAACGTGCTTAATACATATAGGTTTCTAAGCACGAACCAGGGGATCGAACCTGTGGTGCTCCGTGTCGTCTTGCTTCCAAGGAGAGCATGTTGCCCCTGAGCTATCCTCACTTTAGGACTTGTGGAGCAAGTCTCCTTCCCTCTTTAGGTAATGTAAGCCCTAGATGCATGATTTCTCTATGGGCTATCTACAATTAGAAAGATGCAGCCTTCAGCTGCTAGTGTCCTAATGATTCATTCCATCTTCCCTAAGTGTAAATTTAAAATGCCATGTGCATCGTACATGCCATCTACATGTGTCCAGCATGCCAGCATGTCTGTATGCCTTCTAAGAGGGATTGTATTCTACTAGGGAATAGCCCAGGAGTTGTTTGTACCCCTGTGGGAATCTAGTGTTGCATGTTATTACCCTGAAAGGGTATACCTGTGTATACATAGCTCTCTGAATCCAAAGGCTGTGCACAGTCCATTCCCCAGTTCCAATACAGTCTTTTATTTGTAACTATGTATGTTACCCAGAAGGCCTGAACTATATATGTTCTCTACAGCCTCTGTGTGTGTGTGTATAAGCATGTAGGATTATAAAATCTATTAACACTTGCTATGAGCCATCTGTTGTGGATATTGGGATTGATGCTGTATTGTAGGGGTTTGCCTGCTGCATCAGAACCCCTTGCTTCAATAACAGATTCACAGTTACTTTCAAATATAGTGTAGCTTGTATGGTATAGCCTGTGCTTTGATTGGATATTGTGTCTGAGGCTTTGCTGTTGCCAACCCTTGGTGTAATATGTGGAGGGTAATCAATTTCATGGCATGTCCTACATGTTTCCTGTATCATTGTGTTGCACCTAAAACAGACCACGAGGCTGCATAGGAGCCACTAAATGTATTTCTCCAAAGTTTTTTCTTTGAAAAAGCTGGTTTAATTATCTCTTCCCCAACCTCGGGCTTTTCCTAACATATAGCCTGGGCCAATTATATGTTCTATGCATATCAGAACAATTTCCTTTTTATATTCCCCTTCAAGGTGAATTGTAGCTATCTACACATTATTGTCCTCAACCACTTATCCTGTGGGAGCATTCACCTCTATATTTTGATTGGTAGGAATGTGTCTTAATAACTTCTTGCGTCTCTCTTTGAATATGGAGACCTGTGTGCCAGAATCCAATTGTACCAAAAACCAATCCCTTGGATCTTTGGTAGTGAGTCTGGTGTAGTCTTTTTAAATCATTGTTGCCATTTTCCATTCTCAAAGCTGTAGTTTGTCTCCTTTCTCTCTGCTTTACTCTTCCTTGGGCGTTGAGCCCTAAAGGATAGTCTCCATCTCTGTATTTGTTTGGCTGCTATCCTATGCCCTATTTCTTTTCCTGATCACTACCTTTTTCACCACTTTTACCCTCAAAGGGTCTTCTATTCCAATCAGCAGCTTTCTACCCAGGACTGGTACTATGACGTAATACCGCTTGTGTTCTGCTACAAAAGGTCTCCCTTTCTTCTTTGGCAGGGGGCATACAGGAAGCCCTTGTCCTTCCCCCTCCGCCTCTAGCTGAGAAGGTATGCTTGGTTCCTGTCCTAGTAGGTGGTGCTACCTGTTCCTGGTACTAGTAGGTGGTGCTCTATTAGAGTGTTTATCCTCATCTTAATCCCTTCCTTTGCCTTTCCCCGGGTTTATTGCCCAGGTGATCCCTGTCTAGGGATTTGTAAGTAGCTGTGACCAAACTGGAGTTACCTTTCTTGGTCATTGGGCAATGCTGCTAGGGTCTGACAACTACTAGTCTTACTGACATTGCCTCTTATAAGGGGCATCAGTACTCCATCTACCCTGGAACATTTGCCCCCAACTATAGCCAGCCCTAAGCCCATTGCTGCTTCTGCTCCCTGTGAGTCTGCCTCTTTCAGAATGCAGGTTAGGGCTGTAATTGAATGAGCCCCAATTAAACGAATGTACACCAACTGGATACTGAAACCCAACTATCACAGTTTTCCATGGGAGGATGACAACCTGTTGGCATTATGATTGCCTCTGCTGAGGGTAAGCTGCCTCTAGCTTGCTCAGTTCATTGGAATACCATCTAGGGATGTCCTTGTCCCTTGTGGGGCCAATTCCCAGTAAGGCTTTGAGGGTCTGGAAGGGAAGTATTCCTCCCTCCCCTGCTAGTATTGGTCAGGTGCTGCTCTAGGAGCTCCAAGGGCTCTATATTCATGGACAGTGTCAAAATGTCTCAACAGAATGTCAGTGCTCCCAGGTATATGGGCCATTTGCCGCCCTGTGTGGGTGGAACCTAAGGATGTGTTCTAAGGTTAACCCTTCTGTAGTGTAAGGAAGGACCATGTCTAGCCCTTGTGGTGGGGTGTGCCAAGCCCTCTTGAAATCAGTTCCGGTGGTCCACCTGTTGTAAACCTAGTTCGGGATACCCATAGAGTGTATATTGTATTTGAAATAGACCCCCTCCTATTGTGCAGGGTCTCCAGAATGTCTCCTGGCTTGGTATCATGTATGTGAACAGGGTTTCCCCTGCAATCCTCCAGGCACTGCCACTGTGAAGTTAGTGTTGACATTCCTACCACCACCTTCCTGTAACTACTTGGCTACTGCATAGCAGCAGTTCACATGTATAGGGGCATCATCATGTGGGTTAGCCATTCTAATACCTTTAAGCTGGATAGCTGTCAAGAGTATTCATTTTACACCCTGCCCTTCACTAGAGTGTTGTAATGCCTCCTAGCTTGATAGCTGTATAGAGTACCTGCTAGAATTGACACCCTGCTCTTCACTAGAGTGTATTATTCTTTGTATCGCTCAGGCCTGAAGCAACCCCCATGGCTTTTCTTCAGTAGCCAGGTGGGGAGAATATTGAATATTGTTGGATATTGGAAAGGTGAGCATTGTGCTGCCATGGTTGCCAACGTGATATGATTATTATCACCCCTACCTCCAGAGCCTTGCCTCCACCCCCAGGAGAGTGTCCATGACCACCCGAGCAGGGGCTGTGGTAGTGGTAGTTGTAGGTGTAGGGGAAAGCATGTACCTGTCAGTGTGCAACAGAGATGAGAGCACGCAACGACCCCTGGAATAGGCGGCTGCTCTCAATTGCCAACACAGGAGAGGTTTACCAATGTCACATACATTTATATTCATAGCCCACTGCTCACACCATCCATTAACCCTTGGTGTGTATTAAGATATGTACCTTGTATAACACATCAATACACAGTAGTTCAGATAGATGCCCCACACTTAATATTTATGTTCAGTGTCATCTGATATCACTAAGTAATGAACACTCAAGGAATGTGTCTTACACTCTCGTATTAAAATGCATCTTTTTAATTATGAGTAATACGTAATAAAGAACATCATTATTATCATCACTATACACAACACACTTAGGGCCTCATCACGAGTTGGGCAGTATCCCGGCGATAATTGTGCCGGGATACCACACAACGCTATATGTGTTACCACAACTCGGCCCGGCTCAATTTGGGCTGAATCCCGAGTTGCAAAGGGGCAGGATGTCCCCGTTCCCCATTGGATCCATTGGACCCAATGGGGTTGGGGTGGCACTATTAGCGCCAGTGCAAATATCGCCACGCTACTGGCACCTAAAATAGCCTGAAAATGGTAATTTTTACCTCCAGCAAAAAGCTGCTGCTAAAATTGCAATTTTCCGCCCACTCGTGATTTGGCCAGCACGTAAATGCGCCGGTAATACTGTTACCGCTGCATTTAATGGCTCAGGCCAAACTTGTGATGAGGCGCTTAGAATACAATAAACCATTAATGGAAAAGCTGAACCATTGTCATTTGTCTCTACCTCAAATCAAGACTTAGACTCCATAACCTTCTCCAGGAAATCAAAGCCACCTTAAAACAACTATCTGCCTCACCAGGTCGTGATAGGCAACCTCAAAAAGCATTCTAGGCAATCTAGCACCTGCCTTCCCAAATCATGAAAGGCAATCTCATAGAGGCATCTGCCTCAATCAACAATCCATACCTTTCTCAATGTGATATCAAATGCAGACTAAAATGAGCCTCCTTATACTCACTAACTGTAGAAGGTAGGGAGTTGAGGAGAGCTGGAAAAAGACTGGATGCCTGGAAAAATCTCACAATGCAAATCAAATTGTAAACATTTTTTTTTTTTTTTTTATTATTATTTTGATTTAATTGTATAACAATTTTTACAAAACATCATTTGTAAACTCCTGTCTACATCTTATACGGGAAATGTCCTTGCTTTGGCTTGTAGTTGATAGTTAGTCCTGAGTCTCTTGGACTTAATGTAGTGAGTCCAGATTTTATTTTTGTCGTAATTCTTCTTTGTTGATGGGTCTCTATCCATACGTTGAGATAGACCTTTCCAGAGAGATCACAGTAGGAGTGAAACAATCCTCTCCTATTCATTTTCTTCTGCTATAGATTCAGTGTTTTGAGAAACAAGGTGACTCCTATAACGCATCTCTTGTTGTTCCCATTATTCAATAGTGACCAAAGGTTTTCCAGATCTAGTGTTGAATAATGTTTCAGTGGGTCCATGAGAAAGCGTTGTCTTTCTGTTATCAAACCTGGACATTCCATTATCAGATGTTTTATGGTTTCTATGTACTCGTTTGGTTTGCAGAAGCGACATAAATTCGTTTGCGCTTGTTTACGAATTGCCAAAATCTCATTAGTTTTCAGTTGGTTTAACTTGAATCGTAGAAATAAGCGACTAAGTCTCTTATCCGGAAATTTGTGAAGATAGCCTCGGACTGCGTTTAGCTTCATTGGAGCGTTTGGCAGACTAGCTGTCAGTGAGTAGTCATTTGCCATCTCTTGCGTGTGAATCCAGTCCGCTTCAAATAATTTTTTCAGTACTCTGTTTGGGTTTTGGATTAGAGTTTCTGTAGACGGGTCCAGTTCTTTCAAGATTGTTTGATTGTTTCGTTCCCATTCCGCGAGCATCCAGTTATCTTCATTTATGATTTCTCTATGAATCAGGTCCAACACTCGTGCTTCCGGTTTGTTGATAACCTTGCGATATAGCATCAAAGTGGCTCTCATTTTGATTGCCAACATTGACGTTATGCAAAGTTCTCTCCTTATTAGTGCCATGGGAGTAGATGTCGCTAGGCCCAGGACGTTTCGCCAGAAAAAACTTTCATATTTCAACCAGATAGAATTCGGGACCAGTGGCATTGCGTCTATGCCATATATCAAAGCTGGCACCACCTTGGCCTTGTAGAATTTCAGAATGGGAATTAGTGAGAAGCGACCGTGCCTCCTATCCACCGCCTTTGCTTGTGCTGTGAGGTTCTTTAGTTTTATCCAAAGTGTATCTAGCATGGTCTTTTCGTTTCTATCATTACTAATTGTGATTCCCAGATACTTAAAAGCTTGTACTGTTTCCAGTCTCTTACCCTCACAATACCAGGAATATCTTTGATTCCTTTTATCTTGCCTGCCCAGTACAAGCACTTTGGTTTTTTCGTTATTTAGCCGGAGATTGTTTTCTGACATATATGATACCAGATTGTCCAGCTGACGCTGCAGGCCGATGGGCGTCAGATCCATCAGGATGATATCATCAGCGTATAGTAGACGGTCGATCTTCTCTCCTCCCAAAGCCGGTGGAAAGTGTCTGATAGCAAGACTTGATTCCCCATAGTCTGCAATGTACGCGTTGTATAAAGAGGGTGCCAGAGGACAGCCTTGTTTAACTCCTCTGGCTGTTACGATCTTCTCCGACAGACGTCCGTCCGAACTGAGGCGGACTTGAATGGAAGTTCCTTGATGTAGAGCCTTTATTGGATTTAGAATTGAGGCCGGACATTCTTTTGCTTCTAATTTCGCCCAGAGACGTTGTCTATTGACCTGGTCAAAAGCTTGGACCAGGTCAATAAAGGCAACGTATACCGGAGGACCACCTTGTATTGCTTTTGCTTTCAGGGCACTCGTAAGCAGAATGTTTGTGGATGTCCCCGAGTTTCTGACGAAACCATTCTGGAAGGGATCCATAGAGTTAGTGGAACGAACCCAGTTTTGGAAGTCGTCCAACACAAAGGACGAGAAAACTTTTCCCATAACATCCAAAAGAGCAATCGGCCTGTACTGATTTGGATTATCCGTTGCACCTCTCTTGAAGATTGGGACGATGTTTGCCTGTTTCCTGGTAGATGGTATTTCTTTCGACTGGTTGCACTTTGAAAAAAGCTTACTCATAAAGTTTGCCCACAGCTCTGGATGTTTTTTAAGTTCCAAATTGCTAATACCATCGGGACCCGGCGCCCTGGAGTTATTCAATTTCATAATTTTGTTTACAATTAAGTCTTTGTCAACAGGAATGTTCCACGTTTAAAAAAATGAAATATTTGGAAAAAATCCAAAAAGACGCCTGTTGCTGCCCTATAGGCTTTTCATCAAAAATGCATAATAGGATTGAGTGCTTCAAAAAGAATTACATGTCCTTTGGACTTAATGGTGCTAAGCATATAGCCAATCTAGAATACAGTGTCTGCTCATAAACCCTTAGGCTGTGAGCTTAATTCAGCTGAAGCAACTTGGGGGGAGGGGTTGGGTGTGGGAACAAGAGATCATAGCTCAAGCAGCTCAGTATGCAGCTCAAAATTAAATGAGTTCTGCTAAAAAATGTTTCAAAATAGCCAGAGTCCAGTTTAAGTCTTCAAATCTCCAGACAAAGATTTAGGAGTGGGTAGACTCCTCTCTGCTGGGATGTCTTTTCTGTTCCTCATCTCCGTCCAGCCATCTGCATCTTCCTGCCTGCTGCGTCACCCTGAACGTCAGATGCCAGGGTCTGAGTCTACTCTATTATTATATACCCTCTGTGCCTTCCCTATTTCCAAGCCCTGCCTGCCTACTGCATGTCCTTCAGAGGCCACTAGGAATTTTGCCAACAATTGCATTTCAGCCGGCAACATCTTTCTCTTCCAAAGACTAGCCAAGGACATGGTCCTGTCCTTCAGAGGGCACTTGGAATCTCTCCAACAATTACATTTTATATCACTGCACATTCACGTGCACAGCATGGCGAACAGCGTGGCTCTGTCGTTCCATGGCTTGTTTTGTATTATTCCAGGAACTTGCCAATGTACTATAGTTGCCTGTTTACACTACAGACTAACTAGAACTACAGTAGGCCTGCCTTTTCTAGTTCGCAGTAGTTTGCTGTTATCTTTATTTTAGGTTTAGCGAGTACATTGACTTTCTTCCCAGGAAAAGCCTGCATAGCAATTGATGGGTATGTTTATTTAAGCAGAGTACAGCTTCAAGGTCGCTGGCGCACCTCCTGGAATAATGAAAATAACTCAAATATAATTTGAATGTAATGCATCGTAACATGGAAAAGTGACTCGGCCTGCATTTAAACATGTTTTCATTGCACTGTACACTGCACTGAATATAAATGTGTTTACATCGCACTATGCATTATAGCGAGGCCTGCGTTGCACATAATATTGAACTGTTCCCACCGCACAGTGTTCAAACCTGGTCTGCGACTCAGATCACAGGCCATATTAAACATGGCTAAATATGGACAGACATAGAAAATACATGTCAGCACAATGGATATACCAGGTATGAAATTCGGCACTGCCGTGCTAATAGACCACTATTGGGCATGTGGTTCAAGAGCCAATATGCACCATCCTCCAAATTGGAGAGGGGTGTGCTCTCTGGTGGTAATAGGTACACCATTGCTAGTAGTGCCACATAGTGAGGTACAAATTGGCGACTTCCCCAAATGAATACACAACTACGGGATAAAAGGCCTCTTACCCTAAAACGCAGAAAGAAGGAAAAATCTGTTTTGGCTAAATCAATGGAGGCCGATGACGACATACCAGATAAGCATCAATTATTCAAAAAACCAACTGCATTCTTTACGTCCTCCTTTGCTCCCAGATTGCAAGCAAACAAACGCTAAATGGTTGCAAATAACCAATTGGGAGCTGTTGCAAACAATGAATGCAACTGTGAACGGCGTTAATGCCATAAAGGAAGAGCTGATGGCGATCCGGCTCTTGACTCTCCAAAATAGATACGTCCTTTATCTGATAGCGGCCATAGAGTGGGGCGTGTACAAAAATTGGACCTTCTTGAGGATGCATACCCTCCCACGATGAGGAGAATGGGACCCTCTCCGAGGCCATATCCATGTTAACAGATCTGCACACAAAAATGGTGGAAGAGGTGAATGAGCCTGAAAATGATGATTGGCTCGACTACTTTTTCTCTTGGATACCCACCTGGCTGCCTAATGCATTTAAGATGCTAATAGCCATAGTATTACTGATACTACTGGCCTTCTGTGTTCTAAGAATAGCAATAAATGGTTACAAAAAGGCTGCCAAAGGAGCAGTGGGAATGGAAATAGTAATAAACGTGGATACTCATGTACATGAGCACACCCAAACCGACGATTGACTTCATATCCACATAAGGGAAAGCCCCCATTGTCCCTCCAGGATCAAAATGTACTTATCCCCAAGACCCTTGTAATTACATCGGATGATGGGTATATTGTTATGCCAATGGGGAGTGCTGCTATATGGCCTGGAAAATATATTGTGTAGGAAAAGCAAAAAAGGAGGATGTGGTCGAGGACTCGACCAGAGGCGGGAATTTTGAGAGCACAGATGAATAAGTCATCCATAATTATGGCCCCTACCCATGCCCAATATTGTAAAGGTGAGAAACGTTCTTCTTTAAGGCAACCATACCACCACTATCCCAGGCAGGTACAGCAAGGGATGAATATGATTGTCAAGACTGGAGGGGGTTATCTGTACTGCTGCCCTCTACATGGTAGGGTAAAGGCACAGAACACCCCAGTCATGGCTCTCAATTTGGGAGCACTGGACAAGCTGCCAGGCCTAAGCTTTCAGGAGGTGATGCAGATTGGTTCTTAAATACAGTGAATCCCCAAAGCCCCCACAAAGGAATGTCCACACACTATGTTGGGTGATAACACAGCTTCTTTATATAAAATAAGATTCAGAAAAATATACATTTAAATAATAACACCTTGTACTTGGAAATACTTATTCAAAGAATGGCAAATATATACACTCTATGTGGGACCACACAATACTTAAATTCAGTAATGGATGCACTAATTACAGACAGTTTTAAATAGGCATGTGAATTCGTAAGTGAGGTGCATCAGCATAGAAAAGGGAAGAAAGGCAGGTTAATTGTGAACAGTGGAAGAATGCTTTCTTCAGACTAGATATACAATTCTGTGTGAAGATCCCCCACCCCACCTGGGCAACCTGTAATGGAAAAGTTAGGGAGTAACTTATTGTGTCTTTTATAGTCCAGTCCAATAATGCTAAATAGCCTTCTGCTTTCTTTTAAAATGTTTTACCACCCCAAAGTACCCAAGAGGCCACAGGAGAACAGGACGAATCTGGGAATCTGGGAACCCTGGATGACTCCTGAGGCTAGCAGGTGCTCTTCCTCATCACAGTACCTTTGGTGCCTTGGCAGGTGAAGTGGCAGAGTTTTCCCGGTTTCACCCAATGATTCCCTCTGTAGATGGAAGCCCCATTGGAAGAAGGAGCCCCTGGGATGCTGAGTCCAAGAAGAAAAATTGAACCAAAGGCTAT
Source organism: Ambystoma mexicanum (assembly GCF_040938575.1). Lineage (NCBI taxonomy): Eukaryota > Metazoa > Chordata > Amphibia > Caudata > Ambystomatidae > Ambystoma > Ambystoma mexicanum. The sequence continues at coordinate 962,656,355 of NC_090928.1, read as the reverse complement.
CTGAAGTGCAGCAGTTTGGCTCTTCGCTGTGCTCTCCTTTGTTCAATGATTTCTCTGACTGTAGAAGTCCTGTGAATACAAAATTTGCTGTGGACACCTTAAAAGCTTGGCAGTTGTGAGTAAGAACCTTGGGACCCTTCCAATGACCTCTGGCGGCGATGGGTACATAGTTCACATTTGGTTACAGGTTTTGGAATATCGCAGTTTTCTGATTTTTGGTTCTTCAGTGCTGCAGCCGCAGCACAGACCTCTGGATGGGTTCTGGCAACCTGGACTGGAGCACTGGAGTGTACCTCGGACCCTCACCAAGTCTGGACCCTCTGGACATCTCGGTTAGCTTCTGGTGGCGGGAAACACACCGACAGACCTTCCTCTGCACTCAACAACTCTGGACTCTCCCCTGTGGGGAAAAGTGGTCGGTGATGATGGCAAGCATGTCCCTTGAAATGTTTTTAGGCAGTTTGGAATTTTCACAACTCCGGGTGGCCAGCAGCACTATGCCAGGGCACCTGCTCTTCTGGGTGGTAGACAGCAACGTCTTCCAGCGGTCATGAAATGCACCTCCGGACTCTGGGTGACACCAATGGCCTTCTTCGACTTGAGATGTCTGGGCACTTCTTTTCAGATGGCAGGCACACAGGACTGGTTTCCAGGGTACTTCTGATGAAGAGTACCAGTTTGCACGATGGTCTCTTGTAGCTCGAAGAGAGGTCTCCTTTGCAGGTCCTCTCTGGATCAGTCCTTGGAAGAACACGGCAGCTTTGGATTGCACCAAGAAAATGCACCAGCAGACTTCTCGTCCTTCTGGGCTTCGAGGAACAGCTTCTTCTTGCTTCAGCTACGACTTCAGTTTCTGAACAAATTGGTAAGTGAGAGGTCCCCAGATATACACATATGTTCCCCATTCACTCTAGCTGAGCCAGGCACAGTCAGCCAATCACGGAGTGGCATTCATGCAGGCAGGCAGCCAATCAGGCTCACAGGCATTCCGGCCATTTACTCCACCCAGACACCAATAACAGAAAATGTGGAATGGGGCATGTACCCAGCATTTTGGCACACTACACTGCATTCATGCCACTTTCAGTCTGGGCTGTCTCATTCATTGTGTCATACACACAGAAACCACACACCCATAACACAGAATGTGAGTTCATTTCAGACTCCGTTCATACAGGTCCCACCCCTAGGGTGTACCCACAACACACATCCCCTGGGAAGGCTTCAGTCAGTCTGACAGGAGGCAGCCCCAGACCATATATGGTATTTACACCCAACAATCAGTCAGTAGGACAGGGAACAGGCACATATATGGTGTCTCCACTCAACAGCCACCCAGGAGGAAGGGAACAGAGACAGGGCTACCCAGGACTTTGGGATATATGGTAAAAGGCAATCGAAACCAAGAGGCCACAAGGGACATCTTGCCTTCCCATGGCAGGGCCTGGGTGTCCCAAAATGGTGGGCACTCAGAGCCACTACCAAGTCAGCATGTAGCTGCCACAGCCAATACCCTGCTCTGTGGGCAACACACAGGTGCCAACAAACACACATAAGAGTTAAAAGGGTGTACCCCACCCATGGGTTGCATAAGGGCATCCCATGGGTGGTGTTCACCAAAAGGAAAACATGAGGAGCTGCACTGCCAGAGGTCTAGGCTGGACCTCAGTGGCAGAAAACACAGAGAAAACACACACAGAGAAGTGGTAGGAAAAGGACTAGGAGTCCCTGTCCCTCCATAAGGCATTTCCAGCATCACAACGATGTAAGCTGAAGATGACTAGAATAACTAAAAACTGATCCTAGAATCACCCATATGCATCCATTAGACATGAAGCGCATATGCACTCACCATGAAGAAAAGGCTCTCTGTCAAATATGCATTTATACAATCTGTCTGCTATCCAGGAGTGGTGTGCCGCCTATGATCTCTGCCTTAACGCCAGTAAGACTGAGATTCTCCTCATCGGCACACCTGCTCCCTCCTTTCCTGCTACTTTCTGGCCGGCCTCTCTTGGCCCTCTCCCTGCTCCCACCTGTGATACTGAAAACTTTGGGGTCATCTTAGACTCCACACTCTCGTTCTCTCCTCACATCTCCGACGTCTCTAAGAAGTCACTCTACCAGCTGCTCACTGTCTACAGAGCTCTGGTTCTCTCTTGGATGGACTACTGTAACAGCCTCTTTCTAAATCTGCCTGCCTCTACTCTCCGCCCTCTGCAACTCATCCAAAACAGGACTGCAAGACTTGTCCTTGGCCTCAAGCCCACGGATCGTATCTCTCCAGGACTGAAATGTCTGCACTGGCTCCCAGTGGCGTTGAGGATTACGTTCAAAACCCTCTGTATTGTCCACAAGGTCTTCTGGGGTCCGAGGCCTCAATACCTTCAACTCTCTCTTCCTCAATATCTTCCTTCTCAAGCACTTCGCTCATCTGCCTCCAACTCCCTCAGGGTCACTCACTTCTCCAAGCAACGAGTTGGTGGTAGATCTTTCTTCTGCTGGGGCCTCCCTCTGGAATAGCCTCCCTGCCTCTCTGAAACGTGAGGAGAACCATCTCTGGTTCCAGAAGCACCTCAAGACGCTCCTCTTTGCTTCTGCTTTCTCTCCTCCTCTCCCCTGGTGATCTCCTGGCTGAACCTGAAACTGCACTGGTTACCTGACTACCCTCTGATCCCGGGCCCAGGTCCCCTCCCAGCAATTTGCACACCTGCACTGCCCCCCTGGCAACCCTTGCACTCTGGGACTGTTTCTGTATCCCTACAGCCCCCTACCAGCAAATGACACTTGATGTCTGCACTTGCCACCAGCTGGCCGCACTTTTTATTTATTTTATTTATACAGGGGCCGATTCATGGAACAAACGTGCGCCGAAAATCCCAGTGCAAGAAGGCGCAAGGAGGCGCAAGCGTGAGAAAGCACGCGCACACGTGCGATTCAAGGAAGGCGCTGCGCTACTTTCCCACTGGTTGTGCGCCAAATCTGTGCATGGCGCACGCTGGCGCACATGTCTCCAAACAGCGTGCGCACAGCGAAAGCGCACCTAGCGCAGCGCACACCACAAAAGTAGGCGGAACAGGGGGCGTAACACGCAGAATGGGGAATAACGCGTGAAAAAGAAGGCATAACGGGGGAAGTACTGCTGGGAAGTACACGGAACGCCCACACGCACGCGAACCACACGTACTCATGGAATCGAATAGGGCAAAGCCATGCACGGGCAAAGACACGCACAGGCCTAAACACGTCTGCCACATGAAGGCAGGCGGTAGCGTCCCTGCGCATTACAAAAGGGTGCACAAATAAAGCACGCATATACTGAGTGTGGTATGTGTATTCCTGGGGTTCGCGTGAAGTTTTACACGTGAAAGGGCCCGGTGCGAGTGGGGTACGTGTATTTCGGGGGTGCGCGGGAAGTTTCACACGCGATTTCAGCAGGGTACGTGTATTTCGGGGGTGCACGGGAAGTTTCACACGCGAAAGGGCCCTGTGCGAGTGGGGTACATGTATTCCTAGGGTTCGCAGGGGAAGTTTTACACACGAAAGGGCAACGCCTGTGCGCGATACGTCACAAACGCGCTTACGTGCTAAGGGCCTTTGGTACAATGAAATCGCGTACATGTGCTGACGCGCTTACGCGCTAAGGGCCTTTCCTCGAATTACACGCTGACGTGCAATTTTGTCACGTGCCAAATCACTCCGTATCAAGCTGGCCACGCGAAAACACACGGAAGACCACGCTCCTGCCCTGAAGGCCATTTTCTTGCCCCCCCAGAGCCCCGTGCAAGCTCCCACCTGCCATCTGCTGCTGCCTGATTGCCTGCTGCCCACGTGCCCTGCTATTTGGTGCCTGCACATCAACCATCTGCAGGGGTCCAGTTGCTGTGTCCACCCCTGCTGGAACAGAAGACTCCCGACTGGGATATCATCGCTCCACAGCCCAGCCGCAGGACCCAGTTGCCCACCCACGCCTGCCTCGGGGGTCGCCATGTCGGGGCAAACACCATCTGAGACCACTGGCGACCCCCAGCCAGAGGGGCAGAGGGCCACCAGCTTCAGTCAGAAGGAAGTTGGTGTCCTGGTGGAGCATGTCCTGGGGCATTATGATGCCCTCTTCGGAACATCACGCGCAAACAACGAAGGATGGGATAGGATCTGGGATGACTTTGTGGTTGCCATCAACGCGGAGGTGGTGGCAACCCGCAACATCAAGCAAGTCAAGAAGCGATGGGAGGACTTGAGGTCCAGGACCCTCGTAAAGGCCCGGCGCCTCCTGGATGGGGGCCAGGGCAGCATGAGTACCATCCAGATGAGGGTCCTGGGACACATAGCCCCAGCGCTCCACGCCCAGATCCTTCAGAGGCAGATCCGTCTGGAGTTGAGCGGTAAGTGGCCACGCATTGCTGTGTGAGACAGGGCATGTTGCAGGGTGCTGGTTGTCTGATACTTGCCTGTATGCCTGACATAGGCCATGTACGTATGTGTGTGTGCAGGGACATCATGGTCATGCATGTGAGACCAGTAATGTGTGAATCACATGGTAGGTGCATGTGTTACAATGCAACATGCGGAGCAGCATGCGGAATGCACACATTAATGCATGCCTGTCTCTGTTGTTGGACATGGATGGGGTGTGAGAGATGGGTGCTGCGGTCATGGACATGTATGGTGTCCATGTCTGTGTGTCTGACTTGCGTGTCTGTGACTTGTAAATGCCATGGATGCATGACACATGTCTGTGACAATGTTCAGATTCACTGATGCAGCCTACTCATCCTTGTATCCACTGTGTCTGGGGTGTACAAGGCCAGATGGATGAAACTACGGTGAAGTGTGTGCATGTGATAGGCATGAGCCATGATGCATATGAGTTTCAAACCAGCATTGTATGTTTCAAGAGTCCCTTGGACATGTATGCTAATGTTCATTGCATGCGCCATGCCTGTTACTGCATGTGTTTTGCCTGCACTGACCCATGTGTTGTGGAGGGACACGATGGAAGTGATGTTTGACAGTGCCACTCATCTGCTATTGCTTCCTGTCTAGGGGACCATTGTACAGTACCCTGATGCTTTTGTTCTATGTCCCCCTCTACACAGCGGCAAGTGATGAAGAGGGCGGAGACGGCGCTGTGGAGCAAAGCGGCGGGGATGCCCCCACCGGCCGGCGACGCAAGGCCCAGTCACCCTCCCAGAATTTACCATCGTCCGGGACCGAGGGGACTGGTGCTGTGTCTGCCACTACGGCTGCAGCGGAAGCAGTGAGTGAGCCCCCACAGTGGCATGCAACGGCGGAAGACGGTGTGGAGCCATCCAGGTTGGTGGTTTCCACAGAGGAGGAGGAGGCCGCTACTGAGCCGCACATGGGGCCTGGTGGGGGTGGTACCACTGGTGCAAGTGGTGCAGTCCAGGGGCAGGAGGCAGCACAGGTCACCATGGAGGGGCCTGTGCATGTCACTGTCCCTGACACTGTGACTGCACCACTATGCACCAGCAGGGATGCCCCATCCCAGGCCCATCCGCATGTCGGGGGGATGTCCATGTCATCTGACACTCCTCTACCTGCGGACGAGGGGACCCCTGGCCGTATGGAGAAGATCCTGATTGGTGTTGCGTTGCGCACGCGCGACATTCGTGATGACGTGCGTGCTTTCCGGGTGGAGCACGCACGTCATCGCGAAGAGCAGCGTGCCGACGTGGCCCAGTTGGGAGTGTCCATGGTCCGGGGTTTTGTACATGTGTCGCCACTCTGGCGGCCCTCTCCTCCTCTGTGGAGACTACGCGCCAGTCGTTCTCCATGCCGTCTTCCGGCTCAGATGCCACCAGGGCCCCCTGTGGACCTGCCCTGACCAACGCAGCCAGCTCGGTGGGGATCCCATCCCTGCCACAGTCGGGAGTCGGAGGTCCAGCAGGGGTGGACACCACAGCAACGAAACCCCAGCAGATGGAGGATGTGCCGGCATCATCGGGCAGGGCACATGCACGGCGGCTTCGGTGGATTCCATCAGCCTGGATGCCGTCGTGCTGGCAGAGGCAGTTGCGTCGGAGGCATCATGGCTCAGGGCCATCTACATCAGAGGTACTGAGGGTGATGGGGGACATGACCAGGGGTGCAGGGTAGTCCCCTGTGGTGTGTGCTGCGTGCAGGGGCCGTGGAGGGGGTAGAGGGGACAACTGGGAGGACCCACACTGCGAATTCACATGTAGGACTCCCCGCGCACCCCGCGAAATATGCGTTCCCCGCTCTGACAGCAAAATCGCGTGTAAAACTTCCCGCACACCCCTGAAATACACGTACCCTGCTGAAATCGTGTGTAAAACTTCCTGCGCACCCCTGAAATACACGTCCCCTGCTGAAATCGTGTGTGAAACTTCCCGCGCACCCCTGAAATACACATACCCAGGCCAATCGCGTGTAAAACTTCCCGCGCACCCCTGAAATACACGTACCCTGCTGAAATGGCATGTGAAACTTCCACGCACCCCCGAAATACACGTACCCCACTCGCACAGGGCCGATCGTGTGTGAAACTTCCTGCACACCCCCGAAATACATGTACCCTGCTGAAATCGCGTGTGAAACTTCCCGCACATCCCTGAAATACACGTACCCCACTCGCACAGGGCCTATCACGTGTGAAACTTCCCGCGCACCCCCGAAATACATGTACCCTGCTGAAATCACGTGTGAAACTTCTCGCGAACCCCAGTAATACACCTACCCCGCTTGCCGTGCTGGTACAGGGTTAGCGCAGCCCTTTGCGCTGGATTGGGGATTTTGATGGCTTTTCCCTGTGCGAGGGGCGTTCTTGGGGGCGTAACTGGCGCTGCTGCAGGGTCGCTGCGCCACTGTGCGCCACGGCTGCTGGATTTTAGCGCTCGCGGCTGGCGCAGAGGTTCGCACGCGCACACTGGGCGCCAGCCGCGTGCGCCACTTGTGCGCTAAATTCTATGAATTACCCCCACAGTGTCTTGTAATTTTACTGTTATCCAATGCACTGCCCCCTCCCTCTTCCCCCCACACTTTGCCCCCTCCCCTGCACTTGCACAATCTGTCTTGATCGTTGTCTTTGTCTTCCCTCTGTCCTCCCTCCCTTGCCTCATCGCGCCTTGAAACACTTGTGTATAGGCGTGTTATAAATGCCATATCACATCATATATCATAACATAAAGACATGAAGAATACTAACACCAGCAATATATAAGCTGAATGTAGCATGAACGACACGCAAGTATACCTCACTAACAGAAGTGCAACAGTAATGGACAACCATATTTTCTAAAATGGAAGCTGCATTATACTTCTAAGTAAATGAAAGGCCTCAAGGTTTCATGAGAATTCAAAATGCTGAAATAGCAAAATGAAGATCCTTGCAGAGCTCAGACCGTAGCTTGTAGCTTGAGCCACGGTTACTAAGAAATTAGGGAGGGTACAAGCACAACAGAGAAGGCACAAGATAAGTGTTTCCAGGACGCAAATGGTGTACTCCCAAATTAAAGTCTGGGAGAGTACAACCAACCATTGTAAGCCAGGTGCAAGGTAATTATAAGTCAGAAGACCCCATAAAGAATAAGCTCAATAGAGTCCCTAGAGGGAGAGGAGAACATTACATCTGCATTCAATACTCATAAATGCAGGGTGATTTAAATACAAACGCAGTACTCTCACACGTGACCCATAATTGAAGAACACTGCCTATTCATTTGCGGAGAACACAGATGGGACACCTGCCTCACTCCTTACGCATATTCTCAGACACAAAACATTGCACTGTCATGGTCATGAAGTCCGGGGCACAGGCATACAGGGGTCGCATGCACAGGAGACCTGGGTGGACACTGTCCTGGCGCCTTTAGCGCCAGGCTCATGAACAAAAGTAAACAAGAACATCCGTTTAACACCAAAGAGTTTTCATTATGGACATAGCACTTCAGATGCATTAATCTTGAACATTCCATCCATTAAGCAGGATGCATTAACCTTGAACATTCCATCCATTAAGCAGCCCCAAGTGTATTCTTGGGTGTGGCTGCTAATGGATTGCCTTTGCACGTGCTCACTCTCTAGGAGTGGCAGGGTGTGGCTGGTAAGCCGGCCCTAATGGGCGTGCCCACGATCTTCGCTATATAAGCTGCCCCGATCCTCAAGACAGACGCTTCGCGTTATTCTGCACTTGCAAGCGGCGTAACGCTCACTGTCTCATGAGGTCAGACTTACCTTTGAAGATCCTGCTTCCTGGACATCCTGCTTCCTGCCAGCATACTTACCAACTGTGGGAAGCTGTTCTTACATGTACGTCTCTTCGGCGAACCAAGTATTCATCTTTACACTTTCCGGGATGCCAAAATCTTCATCTTGGCACCGCAGCACGACACGCTCCATCGTCAACAGCAGCACCTGCAAGGAAAAACAGAAGACCAGGTTAGACATCGAAAAAACAGTCAGTTTGAGGTTGCGCTTTGCCATACTTTATGCTTTTAAACCATCACTTACCTGCTGTCGAACATTGCGGTAGCATCCATCTTCCATCAGGCCGCATCTCGCGTCTCACAGATGCATTGAGGCCGCATTTCCATCTAAGGGAAGAAAACAGAAGAGACATTATTGCGGGCATAAATAGGAGCAACATATAAAGACATTAAACAGAACGAACAGCATCACGAGCTCAAGAAAGACTTACCAAGCAGAAGCATAGTCACAGCTGTACTGGACTAATCTTTATCAGGGATCAGTGAAGGAAATGGATCCCATTCGACGAGCCCCTGCCAGAAGTAGCAGGACAGAGAGCTTATCTTCCATAATTCAAAGGTGAGCTTTATGGGCCAGCGTATTCTCACGGAAAACCTTACTTCGGGGTGAAGGGTTCGAGAGTTACAACAATCACAGATTGGCGCACTCGCACACTCTTATCTCCACGCAGGAGCAGTATCACCACGTACCACAGCTCACAGCTTTTCTACTGAGGGAGAGGCCTGAAGGGGGTGATTCAAGTTCAGGGAGGGCTGCAACCATGCCCCAACGCCGCTGCAGAGACCAGGTGAGCGTAACATGCACTAGGTTAACTAGAAAGGCGATAACCCTGGCTCATGACCTAGATATGAAGGATTATATATTTCCTCCCCTACTCCTTTTTGGCTCATGTCTTGACTTGTCAATTTCCTAAGGTTGGTGAGTGCAATGCCAACCAATTAATACTCCTGCTGACAAGCCGCCCATTACGTATTCAACTAACCAATAGTTAATCGTTTAAATTATGTATTTTTGTTATCAATTTAGAGATGGCCTTAGGAGGAGCCATCAGTTAAGCATTAGCCAATTGAATGTTTAACCCGTATAGAACATGTGTATAGTCGGTTCCCCCAACCAATCGCCATACCCCTTCGGTTTCGTATCACTATGTCGTCATTTTGATGTGTTTTGATATAAAAAGTGTTGTTTTGTATGAGAGCTCTGACAGTGAAAATCTATTTGTATGCTGTCCCTGCTTTATTTTGGATGTTAATAAAGCTGTGTTTTGCCTTTCACTTTCTATTCCTGTTACTGAGTCTGACTTTTTCTGGCTCTTGTTCCTCTGCATAAATATGGGCTTTTCCAGGACATCATTACAGAATAGTGGGTTTGGCTACATATAGAATCATTAAGGGTTCAACATTTCATTGGGTTACAAGTATCTGATGGATCACCTGGACCCACCCTAAAATTGATCAAGGTTAAAATATATCTTCACGACAGGTGGTTGGTTGGCATACTACTTGATGGGTGGCATGACTAGAGATTCTGATAGGTTGGCTCTCTACTAACCAACCTGGAAACTTGACAGGTCATCACGATACGAGCCAGATGTAGAGTAGGGAGAGAGAGGCCCGTGGACTGCTCTTCTTTCAATTAAGTTACCATCCCTCCTTCTCAGGACATGAGACCGTGCAATCCCTTTGTTCTTGGCCTTGTGTGGCCCATTGTCTCTCTGTGCATTTACGGAGTACTGCGGGTGTCCTTTCTATGTTCCCTCGATGGAAACGTGTATGAAATTCAGTTACCTTCTATTTATCAAGATTTTAGCGTGTGTATAGTGGGTTTTTCTGCCACTGGGGAAATTATTCTTCCTGGAATCTTTTGGCTTTCTGTTGTGTTGCACCTGGCTAACAAAGGCGGGTAGTGCTCTTATAAAACTTTAATTAATCTGGCAGTACACTACTTGCGTCTTCGGAATTGCTATCCCTTGCCTTCGTTCCTTGGTTCCAATCCTCCCTTTTTTCGACTCTAACATTGGCACTAGTTGCCAGCTACTGTGAGTTCTGCATGGATATGTATTTTTGTAGATTCAGCCTTTTGAGTTTTCCCAGGATCTTAAGGCCTGTGCTCACTCAGAGGCATGCTGAGGCTTCATTTTTAAGATGGCTGCCCAGTTACACTCTTGTTTCTGTATTAGCAAATTATAGTCACGTGTTGTTTATATTGTATTCACCTTATGCAATGGTCATAGTAGCGTTCCTCATGTCTGTGGATGTTATGTTAGTATTCTTCATGTCTAAATGCATATATTACCTTTTGTACATGGTCTTCATGTGGAGTGCATGTTTGCTTTGTGTCTAATGCATGTGCTTTTACTGTAACAACGTTAGTTTGAATGCTTTTGTCCTCTCCAGCTCACATAATGTAGCGTTAATCAATGCTATTGGGGCGGGCTGGGCTGATAATCGCTGGCTTGCCTAAGCCATCGTAGGCCCGAGTGAAGCGAGAGCCTCAACGAGGGCTTAGGGCCATTACTGACCAAGCCTACCCTCATATCTTTGGGGCTCCCTCCAAGGTGTTAATATATATATATATATATATTTTAAGGAATTTAAAAAAAATGTGCCTTGGAAATAGTGGCACCAGAGGCTGGTATGAAACAATGGGTTGCACTTTTGGTGCAAGCCTGCATTCCGAACCGCATGATGGGCTGGTTCCACTCCTCTGGGTGCTAATGCAAAGGGACAAAGCGAGAGCCTTGAACTGGGACAAAGAGTCAAAGACAGAAAGGGGAAAAAAGGAAACAGTCAAGAAAAGGGACAGAGTAACTGGGCCAAACAGTGAAAGGGTGAAAGAGACAGACAGATTCATGTAAATGGACAAAAGTACTAGGACCATGAAAATGAACAAGTGGTGGACATGGATGGGGCCGACAATGGGGCCAAGGAAAAGGCCAAATACAAAACAGTAACAAAGTGGTACAAAGGGGCAGATCTAAACACAGAGGTAGAACAAAAGAAGGGGACAAAACAGTCACCATCAAAAGGTGGACTCTGAGACAAATTCATTCAAGTCGCCAAAGGCTTATGTGAGAGAGCCATAGAAAGAAAGAAAGGACACTAATTTCAAAGGACACAGATGGGCAGTAGAGAGTGGCGAGTCTATATCATCGTTTCTGAGGACAACATAAGGGAGACGTGAAAGGCAGGCAGAGGCTTATGGGCTCAAGTATACAAACAATCTGGAGACACAGAGTTTAAGTTAAAGAAAAAAAAAGGGGGAAATGCGACTGTCATAAAAAGAGGCAATAGGTACTTGGAGCCATGAAAGCACAACCGAAAAACAACAAGCTGGAGGCAAATCTCCTACCTTATCGCCAAAACTCTTTGGAGTTACTGCACGGATTTACTGCAAAAGAATCCTCAGAGTCCCATAGACTCAAAAAATGGGGGCCAACATGACCGTGCCGCCACTTTTAATCCTGCGATAATTCCACGGGACTAAGTGGCAGTCACAGTAAATTGGTATATTTACCACAGATTTACCGTCAACCTCGTAATGAGGCCCAATGTCTGTTTCATGCTATGAATGCTTATGAAGGCAACTCTTCATGTGATACAAACAGGAATGCTGAACACAGGTCTTGTTTTCAGTGAAAAACGTTTTAACAATCACAGTTGGACTGGATAGAATCCTCCATGGAATTCATTATCTGGCTGCTGTTGCGGCAAGCCTCTATGTGTAGGTGTGGTATTTTCTAAGTCCAAACCTAGCTGAGAAGCAAGTGAGAGCTGTATAAAGGGTACAAACTAAGGTGCTATAAGTAGTATGCAGGTGTCCCAGAGGAGGTAGGATTGGTATTGGATAGTGGGTATAGCATTTTATTATAATTCTTTTTATTGTGCTTTTTGGTTAGACAAAATAACCTTAACACAAGATAAAAGGAGCATTTACATTATCACATGATAACATAATAAGGTCATGGATCCATTTTGCTAATTACATCATAAAACATCTAATTTGAAAATGTAGGCACATACAATATACCCCAACACATTAACTATGGCTTATTTTGGTGTCCAAGCTAGAGCGCATCATGTAGCGTCCACCAGGCGCCTTACCATTTCTTTTCAAACAGAATAGGCTGCCCCTGAAATCACCAGGGAATTTGCTACATATAAAGTGGACCAAAAATTGGTCACCTTGGATGTCATCACAATTGGAGACCAAGCTTGAATATGCCCTGCGATATGTACGGACAAGAGTGGTACATTGGGTCCATATGTGATGGCTAGATTCAATATGTTTACCGCAGAGCCGACACAGCTGCTTCTCAAGAACCAAACCTGACCAGCTCCCAGTATATTTGTAAATTCGTACAATGTTTAAACTTAAATATATAATGAAGTCTCTAATTTTTTGGGAGCAAGGTCTGGTCAGGAAGATGCACGAGCTGGCGATTTTTACATTTTTTTTTTTTTAAGGCCTGCTGTGTGAACACCGTATATCGCCTCTTCACAGCGCATTTGTTGAAAGAATTTGTACAGTCCCAATTCCAAGTTTTCCTCTTCAAAAGTGTCACATCTGGGAAATCGACTAATTTAGAGAGCTGGAAACCTCTCTCTTTGCAATGTAGCTCAGTGGTTTTAGTCAAAGCTACCAGAAAGGGTTTTTTGGAAGTCACACCAAGACCGCAAGCGACAAAACTCAGGCGCTTATGATCATCCAAGGGACACAATTACAGGGCACAGTATAGCTTATACTGTTTGAGGAGCCAGTATGCCCGAAGTGACTGAAACCCCAATTCTTGTTTTAGGGCTTCGACCAGAGTGGTCTTAGGGACAGCCAGGATAGACCTTAACAATTTACCCTCCAGTTTTTCTAGCCAGGCCACACGTACCGCGGCAAGGAGATCCAAACCATAGGTCAGGGCAGGAACAATGCTTGATTGATAAATCTTAATCAGACCCTTCACCTTGCCGTGCCTGAGCTAGATACAAACCGTTTTACCAGTAGCCAATTCTTCAGGATATGGTAAGTGATGGACTCACCAAAGAAGCCCTTTGTTGGATTCGATTGGATTGGGGAACCCAAGTATGTGTATCACTCCACAAACTCTAACTTGGTGCCATTGAGCCACCATGCAAAGGGGCACCGCTGCTTTGATCTTCTGCCTAGGACCATGCCTTTTGTTTTAGATGGATTTATTATCAGGTCATTCACTCTTGCATAGTCCCCTAATGTATTGATAGCTCACTGGAGGCCGATTTGTGTATAGTCCATCAGTGTGGTGTCGTCTGCATACATTAATCAAGGTAAAGCTACCCCACTCATCCTAGGCGGAAATATGACATGTTGGTGCTAATGCACATCCCAGTTTGAGGCCGATTTTTGGTTCTAATGGTACGGAACAAGACCCCCTTCTGTGATAGATGAATGGAAACCTGGGTGTCAATATATAGTTCCATTTTAAATAATAAAATGCAAGAGGGCGGGTATAATCCCCACTGTAAGAGTTTATGCCAGAGCCTATCACGAAACACTATCAAAAGCTCTAGAGTAATCGACAAAGCACATGAAAATCTCGTACTTACTACCATTATATCAGCCAAGAGGCACTGAATTACACAGTTGTGAATAGTGCTATGGCCCTTACGAACGCCTGTTTGGCAACGATGCATGTGACCAGAGGTTTCTGCCCAGGTGTTTTTTCTTTAAATAGAGTGGAGAAGATTTTAGCACAGGAGTCCAGCATGGCTAGCAGTCTATAATTCGAGGGGGCCCCCTGACCCCCCCTCTTAAAGATTATCAAGATGGACTCCCTCCAACAATAATGCCTGATGACAGAATACTGTGAAACCAGGGGGTCAGAATAGTTTCCCTTGTGAGCGGATTGGCCTTGAATACAATGATAGGAATAGAATCAGGTCTGACTGCACGGGAGGACTTGATATTTTTAATAACTGCCACAATCGCCTCTGTGTCAAAAGCACCAAGCACTCACCACGGGACAGGTGGCGTGCCCCCCCCCCCAGAAGGAATGATTGAAGGGTTGAAGAAAAGGCATCCCATCTACATCAGCCAAGTTTCTTCTGGTATCGGGTTCAACTCCAGAGGAGAATCAACCCAGCAGATATAACCAGAAAAATTACCAGAACTTGGCATTATCATTGGTGTGGAGCAGGTCAAACATGTTAACCCATCTTGCACTCTGCAGGGACCCTTTATGATGGTATAGCCAGTTTTTGTACTTCGTGGAAAGTGCTCTGAGCTTACTTTTGCGCACATGAGTGAAAAGATCGACCTGCTTCCTGATGGAAGTCAATTCTGCTTGGAAAACCCTTTTCCTCTTTTGAATCACCGGGTCAAAAGGAGCTAATCTGCCTCTGGACTGCTGGAGTCCAAAACTGATTGATTTTAGATGATTAAAAAAAGCTGACCAAAGTGGATCGCAAGTCCCCCCTGCTGAGATCAAGCTGTTGGTAATTGAATGACCCTGGTTCTCAAGAAGAGTATTCATCCTGTTGATCATTGTATCCGCCCAACTCATGCGATTACCTGAAGTGTTGACCTCCACACTGGGGCAGGTCGACTTAATCCTCCTTTTAACCCCTCGTCTTGCCCTCTCGCAGGCCAACACCAAACGATCACTCAAATTAGTTTGGACCATGGTAATCGGGGTGAATAGTCCCAATAGTTCTTGACCTACAAATACATAGTCTATGCATGAATGATGTTTACCATTCGACCAAGTATATCTAACCTAATTTCTCCCCATCGACTTTGTTTTCAGGCATATCATAACCAAAGATGTAATTGGGCAAGCCAACCCTTAGGTGTAGAGTATGTTGACCGTCCACCCTGTGTTGCTGGGCTGTTGACCTATGGGCCCGACTCCCCCTGCCCTGATGGAGTGAGCATATGCTCATTGAAATCCCCCCAATGAGCGACCCCTCCTCCCCCATGGGGGTGACGGACATACCAGAGAGCCAACAATTCCAATACTCTCCTATGAATAGCCGCTGCATTTGTCCTTCCCTGGGGTTTGAACAGGTTTATGATCATGATAGGTTCAGGGAAAAGGTCTGTGTCCTTAAGGACAACTGCCAGGACTCCTTTGTTGTCAGTGCCTATATAAAAATAGCGGGTAAACAAATTACATTGTACACATTGATGTGAATTGTGTCTAAACACCAAGTTTCCCGTAGGAGAAAACTGACAAAAGAGGTCAATAATTTTAGGCTGATTGGATTGACCAAAAAATAATTGAACCCCCTTGAATTCAAGAAGGTCAGCTTCAGCTGTACATTTCCCTCGGGTACTCGTGAGTAGTCTACATGATGGTCTTCAGAGTTACTCATGCACTACGTGACCCATGGGCCCCTCTACCCAATATAGCATTTTACTATGGGCCTCATTAGGAGTTTGCTGGTGCAGTAATAACATGCCGGTAATTTAGTTTAGCCGCACGTTCCCATACTGGCAAAGTCCAAGTGTGCTGGTGGGGTGGCCAAAATTACCCACAGCCAAGAGCTGGAGATAATTCCGCCACCCCACCAGCAAAAATGGCCGGTATTACCGCCACTGGTATTACTGCTACCGGGGTAATACTGGCAAATCCCCCCCATGGAGTTGTATGGGACTCCATGGAATGGGGATTTACCAGCGTTGCCACCACTCGGAATCTGGCAGTAATTCCACCGGATTGAGTGCCGGCAACAGTAAAACAAATTGCCGGTATTACCGCCAGGATGCTAGCACCCTCATAATGAGGTAGCAGATTCTTGAAGTTGTGCATTTTACTACTTTTGATTCAATTAAGCATGCAGGATAAACAGCTGATATTTTACATGGGTCTTAGCACTAGAGTTTATTTAAGAGTTAAGGTTAGCTCACTGAGTGCCTGATTCTGAGCTATGTCCGAATGCCGTGCAGAAATCCGACCGCTCCTCATCAAATCCAATTCTGAGGGAGGCTGGAGGGGTGGTGGGAAGGTGTCACGACGGCAACCCTTGGCCCTTGGAAACTCATTGGAAAAGGATCTCTGCACGGACAGCTTGCTCAGAGCACCTTAGACGGCACACATGCAGCTGGCAGATGTTTCTACATGTCTGAAAGTGTAGCCGGGCCTGCAGATCCTCGGCTGTGCTTGCAGTGAAGTAGAAACGTGGCTCAGTGCTATAGTTTGCCAATGAGGATTCCCTCTATTTTACCCACTAAGCAGGGGTGTTGCTAGGTCTGGAAATGACCCGGGGCTACGCTAATGTCGGGACTGGGGGCTAGCCAGCAATTTGGCTGTAGCTCCTGAGATTCTATCCGGGGCTACAACCAAAAGACCAGGGGCTATAGCACCCTTAGCCCCCCTCCCCCTAGCAACGCCTCTGCCATTAAGTGTTGTAACGTCAGCCTTGTTCTTCAGCAAACCTGCAGGGACGAGCAACAAAAAGCAAACTGAATAAAAAAGGCCTTTCTCTGCTTCATGGTGAGCTTGCTCTGCCATCTTGCATAATAGCGCTTTATTTTAATCCAATACGAAGCTGCACGTCTCACAACATACAGACATGCGCTACGCACCCCCTTTCTAATAACCCACCTTTAGCACCTCTTGAGGGGCATGCTAAAGATTAAAGCCACCCCTCTCATCTACCCATTTACTGCATGTACAGGTGTGCCTGTAGTATTGTCACATAAAAAGAAACATTCTGATAACCCGGCCATTTGTCCATTATTATGCCAATATCCATTATTCTTGTTCCTTTCTCTTGGCCCCTTACTTTCCCCAACAGTAAGGTGCAGAATGATGCATGTTTCCTTTATGGCATAAAAGGCAGCAGATTTTATTTTTGCACATATAATAAAACACAGCCACCATCTATGAAAATAGCTCTGAAGGTGCAGCGACTGCTCCATGTCCAAAAACGTGCTTCCCCCTTTTCCCAACAGTCTATAGTAGGCACATCTTCCCCCAACCCTTTGTGCCTGAGACCCGCCTTCCCCTGCAGGTGCTCCTGGGCTGGGAGAGCACCGTTTGTTGGGGGGAAACTGAGCCTCTCACTGTTGCCATCAGACGCCCCTGCCGGTTAGGCTCCCAAGAGGCGCTTGTCCAAGAAGAGCGAAGATCCTTCCAGCTTTCCCATGGCTCATTCGGAGTCTGTGTCTTGTCACTGGTTGCCAAAACACTGCCACGCCGATGGTGGGTTACTGTCCACCGCGGCTCCCCCTTACCAACTTCTTAATTCCAGTGGCATAACTTGCAGGAGCTACGTGCGGAGACTGCTCCATGCCCAGCCACCTGCTTCCCCCTTTTGTCCAACAAAGTCCACAGTAGGTAGGCCCAACTCCCCCAGCCCTCCGTGTCTGATCCCCGCCTGCCCTTGCAGGTGTTCCTGGGCTGGGAGAGGCCCGTTATTCAGGGAAAGCTGAGCCTTTATTGCAATCACCAGATGCCCCTGCCGCTTAGGCTCCCAAGAGGCACTGGTCCGAAAGAGTGAAGACCCTTCGGGTCTTGGAATGGCTCCTCCGCCAGCTCCTGTTGTTAGCCCGGCTGTCTGGCCAACTTGTTCATCATACTGCACCCGTAATAGGTTCATCACCATCTTTTTTATTAGGCAAAAGCTCCCCAACCAATTTCTCCTTTCTCTGCCTGCCCTTGCAGGAGTTACCATGTTGGGAGAGCGCCGTTCCTGGTGGGTGCGGTTGAGCTGTATTCTTTTTGCTTGATTTTCCAAAACCAACTTTGCCTTCATCGCTCCTTGTCACGCTCCTACCCATTTCTTTCTTTTTTAAAGGAAGGCCCTCTCTCATGCACTTAGGTAGCATGATGGGTTTTGGTAGGACGCTACTTATCAGATGCCTCATAAGCACTGTTACCTGTTCCTCGCCTCGCAAGGATGAAGGGCTGCGTTGGACTTGATGGCCTGTCTGTTAATCCAAACTCCGCTCCCAGTAACAGCCTTGAACAAAATCCAGACTTCTCCTAACACTCAAACGACCTTCCTGCATGTCAGGCCGCAGCAGCCATCCCATTGTTGGCACTGTGCTAAATGCGGCCATCAAATGCTATAAACCCCAAAATTAGGAGACAACCAGTGCTTAATTTGTAAAAAAAAATAAGTGCCAGTGCCCAAAAAATATTGGCCCCCATAATGCCCGGTGCGGCGCCACCCTCCGCGCGGGCGTGCCAGCCGCGCCAGTTCAGTGCTAGACCTACCTAGATCGGCCCACCACCAGCCCATCACACTGCTGCTGCTCCATGTCTCATGTTTGGCGCTGCAGCAACTGCTGGCACAGGCTAGTAGTAAATACGCAACTAAGACATGCTCCTCCTGTAACTGCGCCTCGATGCGCCCGGGCTGTGTGAGCGCTTTAAAAATGCAAATAAATAAAAAAGCATTCTGTTTCAGTCACTGTTGCACTATATTTGTCTCTACCCCTTCTGCCCCATCTGACAGTCTGTTAAAGTACACCAAGTATTGTTAATTCGGTTACGTCCAGGAAGAGCACCCTCCCCTCAGCCCGTTCTTCAGTCACCTCATCCAGGTGTTTTGTGCAATCAATTTACTCTCAAGCCCTTATCAGTCATCACATCTCATAAATGCATCCCCCTTCACCCTTCCTTCAGGCATGAGCATGGTGTTGTATCACTTGGAAAAAGTCATTTCTGCAAGACATTGTTGTGAAATCAACAGCCTGTGCTACTTATGCTTTAGGGCCTCTTTCCACCTTAACACATTAAAAAACTAAATATGTTTTGTCACCCAATATTCAGGAGCCAAAGGACAATGCATATTCAGATATTTCCTTCCCAGTGACATGTTCTTGACATACTTCCCTAAACTGCATGGTGTAACAGACACCCACCTCCCTCTCTGAGGATTGCATGTGCTCTCATTCGGAGCGTATTGTACCCAGGTCAAGGAGTCACATCTGGTGTATAAACCACACATCAGGATAGAAAACATGCGCTGGAATTATGTAAAAAAATGACAGCAAATGACGGTTGAGAATTATACATGAATACTCAACTAGTGCTTTTATTTATGACAGATTAGTGGGCACGTGCACCATGTTTATCCCCGTCTAGTTTCAAGGGGGCCTCATTACACTCATTACATGCCAGTAAAATACCAGCACCGCCTTGGCGGAAAAGGGAATTACCGCCCCATTCCAAGGTTGGCGGGACGGTAATTCCCCCTTCCACCATTGCCCTTCCCCATTCCCATTTTTGCCCCATAGGGCTCAATGGGAATGGGGAAGGCGCTAATTACGGTACCGCAAATTGCGGTACCGTAATTAGCTCCCTTGGTCCCTTTGCGGGTTGGTTTTTAACGCCTGCAAAAAGCAGGCGTTAAATCCCCCAACCCGCAAAGGGACCTCGTAGTAAGGCGGTAAGCATTTACCGGTACCGGTATTTTACCGGTACCCGTAAATCCTTACCGCCATCCGTGTAATGAGGCCCAATGTGTGTATCTTTAAGCCTGAAATGGCATTTCAGAAGTTTGTCTTTGCATGGGCTTTTCTCGCGAAGTGCAGCCGGTTCGGTTTTGGCAGAATACGTGCTCTATTCCGGGTCCCCTCGCTGAAGCTCGTTTGTGAACTAATTAGGCCGATAACATTAAAAGGAAGAACGGGAACACTCAGGCAAAAATTCGAAGTTTATGTTTCGCTTAGATGCTATCCAGGGTCGGACTGGGGCATACAATTGTCTCGAGTCGGGCTCGGCACAAATGAAAAAGTGGCCAAAGTTGCGAACGACAATTCATTCCTTTTGTGACAGACACTAGTGGGACCACGCTGCCGCCCGTGCCCCGGTCCTGGCCTTTGCCCTGCCTTGCCTCAATCACTTAGGCTACCTTCGGTGGGGCCATGGCCATGCTGAGCCTGAAGATGACAAAAATAGGTGCGTGGTGCAGCGGCCCCACGGAAGGTACGATTTTAAAAGAAAAAACATATATTTGGGTGGCTGGGGCCCATCACTTTCAAAGTGATGGGCCACAGCCGCCACTCAAAATAAGTTATTTCTTTTAAAACCCACCTTCCATGGTGCGGGGCACCGGCCACCGGCCCCACGGGAGGTCAGGTTTTCAAAGAAAAAAGTAAAAAACATACTTTTGGGCACAATCCATGGGCCTGGCCGCCAGCGGCAGAGTCATCCGACTGACTCCAGTAAACAGCACACTGCACAGGTCACAGAGACAGAAGCCTGGGCGCGGACGGGCCCCTGGTGGGGTCCTGACCCCTGGGCAGTCAGGACACCACCAGGGGACTGTGCCGCCACCCGGGCCCCGACCTGGGCCTTCATTGCCTGATGACTTGACTGTGACAGCCTCAGACTGCACCGCACGCAACAACAAGTGACTTACCTGCTTTGCCGGCTGGGACTTGGTCTCCTGTCGGGGCCTCAGGGTGGGGGGCCGGGCCGGGTGTGCACACTACCACCCGCACAAATGATAAAGCAGGCAGAGGGGGCCGCAGGAAGCAACTAGGCCATACCACGCAGTGCAGCAGGGCAGGCTCTCTCTCTCACAAGTCAGGACAGACGACGCCACGCCTCGACACCTTCACTTCAAAGTAACTTGTGAAATGAAAGTGGCGCTGAGCTGCCTCCTGTGGCAACAACAACACGTCACCATGTAATTTCACTGGCTCAGAAGAACAGCCAATGAAACTGCACATTCTGTGTTACTATACAGAATGCATCAAATACTGCATAGTAACAACAGAATGGTAGTTTTCATTGGCTGTTTGTAACAGTTTGTTGTTCATTGCTATTGTTGGCCCCTCCCAGGCCCAGCCAGTCATGGCCTGCAGCTTGCAAGCACGAGAGAGATTGAGATCAGAACGACAAATTCCAATGATTTATAATCGAAGCAAAGCGAAGTGGAAGAACAAACAAAGCAATTGCACGTGCGCTGGCCCCGCATGAGTTCCGGTGCCCAAAAAAGAGTGCCGGTGTTGGCCACCGGCAACCACCCCCACAAATTAAGCACTGGAGAAAACACTCCTCCCCCCACTTGCATTGTTAGATTGTTGAGCTTCTCATAAAAGGCCCTGTCGTAACCCTGCGCCATGGTGCTAGTCCCTGCTGTCTTTTCTGAGCCTAGGGAGAGCTCTACAAACGCTACTGTGTGTTGTGGTGTATCCTACCTGATAATTTAAATAGTTTGGGAGTAGTCGCCTATATCGTTAACCACAGCAAACTGACGAGACCCGAATAGGTTGACTGGCGTCTGTGATTGTTAGACATATGTGTATTGTGTCGGCAAAGCTATGTTTTACTTGTTCAACCTAAAAGGCTGGCTTTTGCCATTTGGGGTTGTGGTTAGTCGCAGTTCCCGCGCATGCTGGCAGAGGCAACAGATGTGCCAGGATTCATAGCAGCCCACAATGGCCTCAGCCGAGACAGAAACATATGCTGGAAGCGACGTGAAACGAGCGCTGTAAGAGTAGAAGGTGGGGGTTGGAGCGATTGGCTGGCCCCCATTAGTGACACTCGTCACCCTAGATTAGCCGGGTGTGTTCCAGTTCGGGCGGCAGAGTTTGCGTTTGCAGGGGGTTATTGAGCCCTCGGACACTCTAACGGTCTAACCCAAGGGAAGAGTCCCTACGCAGTAGAGTCTCGTTAGGCCTGCAGTCCAGGGTTCAAAGTGGGCCTTTTTACCGATACCCAGCGACCTAAGCGCTTGCATCTCTGCACTTAAGGCCATTACCCTGCACTTAAGCCAGGCTTCAGCCAAGTACTCGGCAAGGTCTGTGAAACGGCAGCTGTAGTTCTCCCAGGGGTCTGCATTTCTGCATTTTATCCAGGGCCCCAAAAACAAACTGGCATACTTCGCAATAAACCCCTTATAAAACGTTCTGTGCCACAGCCCCCATCGACAATGCGTTCGTTTAAACAAAACCTCCCTAGAAGATACCGGACATTGGATTCCACTACTACACGCCACTACCTTCCTGTCGCACCCCCACTCCAATGCCCTTACCCGACGCACCCTCGTTGCAGCTGTGAAATTTCCTTCTCTGGAACCCGCGATCCTGCAATACCAGAACCTTCCTTCTGGCACTGCGGACTCGAACAGTATCCCGAACACAACATTCTTCCCCAGCAACACAAACGAAATCCTCCTTCCTGCTGCGGCGGGCGACATCCTTTGCCGGAGGGGCTAGATACTCCCTGCCCTGGCTGCCCGCCACTTATACGGGGCTTAACCCGCCCCCTTTCATTGTTCGCCCTTCATGGGGTTTTTCCAGCGCTTGGTGTGCTTCTCCTTGTTCCTCCCTCTTACCCAGGGGGGAGAGAGGCGAGGAGGACCCTGCCCAAGTTATCGGGTTGCCTCCTCCATTTTTTGGGGTTTTTCCGTCGACATCTTCATTACTGTTGGAGCAGGGCTTTGATGGGCTTGGGAATAGGCTTTGTCCCAAGCAGGCCGCTGAAAAATAACAGCTACCCAGCAGTACAATGATAGCTCACCGTGATGTGAGATTGAAGCTGATCCAGCAAGTCCCAAGTTTGAATCCCCAACAAGGCGAAAGCAAAAAACAAACATGACCGCAATTGAAGTGAACATCCTATCTCTGGCAGTGTGACCCCCCACACCCCAACACCCCCGTGCAGTGCACTGAAGTGAAAGTTTGAACTTCTTCTTATACTTTTATTTGAAAAGAAAACCATTCCTGAAATGTTTTGTTTGGAAATAAAAGTATAGGAACAGTCAAACTTAATTGAAAAAAGTAGAGAAGCTGCGTTCCTGCCCGCTTCGACCACGAGTTACCCCTTTAACCTACCGGTTATCTGCTTTCTAACATTTTCCCCTTGCCTGTAACTTGCCTTTGTCCCCCTCTTCCTCTGCCTCCACTCTAGCACTCCATCCATCACAATCACATCTAGAGGCGTTGCTAGGGGGTGGCTAAGGGGGCTATAGCCCCTGGTCTTTTGATTGTAGCCCCGGATAGAATCTCAGGAGCTACAACAAAAAGGCTAGCTAGCCCCCAGTCCTGACAGTTCCGACATCAGCGTAGCCCCGGGCCTTTTCCAGACCTAGCAACACCCGTGATCACATCCCTAACACAGCAATCCATGCCGCCTACCTACACTTAAAAATGTCGAATGTTGATTGTCCTTTATCTAATAAAGTCTAACCATGTATTGTGCCCGGTGACTTTTCCTTTTACTCTGCTCCACAACCTGGTCAGAATGTCACACAAGCTCGCACCATTTTAAGAAGCTCATTGCTTCCTGTCAAATCTGTTTTCTAATTTATTCACACACGGGGAAGCGCCATTAGCCAATCAGGCCCACAGCCCTCACTGGAGCCCTCGCCAACGGCTCGGGTTGGCAGCCGTTACTGCCCATGTCCGCTCCCCCACCTGGGCGTGAAAGCCTTATGTTAAGTTCTTTTGTGATCAAAAGAGCATTGTTCCTTCCTGTGTATAAAATACATAAAATAAAAGTGAGAAACTAGCTGAATCATCATCAAGTGTACTATTTCTCTTTGGCTATGTTTTTTATTTACATTCTAAAAGTTTTCATGTCAGTTTACTCTTGCAAATTCCCCCTGATTTTTGTTGTGTGCTTTCTTAGTCTGTGGTTCGGCATCACTGGTGAGAACAGCAGAGATGGAAGTGTAATATAAATCATTGGTGTGCCATACCACTAATTTTTATTTTTACAGAGCGTTGCTTTAGTTCAAAAGCTAAATAAACGTGTCCTTGATGCTTTTTCTTTCTCCCAAGCCAGTAATAGAATTGGCTCAGGCCGGACATTCAAACACTGACATTTTCCCAAGTCAGGGCTTGGCAGACACACATACACAGGTGTCCCTGGCTGTGTAGGTGGTGGTAAGGTGCTCAGGTTGCAAACGCATTTCTTTTATCAGTGGCAGAGCCTTTCATAGGAATCCGAGTGATCTGACCGCGGCTGATTTGACCGCGGTCGGACCTTTCTTATGCTAACACACGTACTACGGTGGCTGCAGGGGGTGTCCCCGCAATCCCCGCTTACTATACTGTTAAGTATAGTGAGCGGGGGCTGCGGGGGACACCCCTGCAGCCCGTTTTTTAATTTTTTTAATTTTATTTATTTTTTACGGATGTGCTGCGGGGGTGTCCCTCGCAGCACCCCGCTGACTATACCACACAGTATAGTGAGCGGGGTGTTGCGGGAGACACCCCCGCAGTCTTTGTTTATAAAATTATACTTACCTCCAATGCTACCACCAAAGGTACGAACTTTTGGTTTTCGAACCTTTGGTGGTAGCATTTTTAGAACTTTTGGTCATTACGACCATTTGTTCGCAGTAAAATCGACCTAAACCTTTCATAGGCATGATGGCACATTTCCAACTCAAAAACCCAACAAAGCACCAGTTACCGTGCAACTCTGTGACATTTAAAGTGAGCAACACAAAGCGCACATTTAAAGACTTCTTTATATCCATGATGTCTACTATCTTGATATGCAAAACAATAAAGTTGCCTTAAGTCACAAATCAAATGTTTTCAACATCATGAATAACAAGGTGCTGGAAGTTTGTGACAAAGAATCTGCAGGTCTATCTTTGTTTATTACACAACTTCTTTTATTACACGTCTTAACACTGAAAGTACCCTGGGGTTAACTTGATTTTTCAGGTTGGCCTCTTGCATTCTGGGACTTATAGTTCACCATTCAGGATGTGAAAATGAAAGCCAGAATGATATTCTTTTGGCATAACGTGTTGCTATAAGTATTTACATGATCTCATGTGTCTTTATTATGCGATTTGTTTTTTTGTAGGTAAACTCTTTAAGAGATTATTAGTTTGTGATCCTGGTCACTCCCCACCTCCCAGCCATCTCTCCGAACACCCCACTTCCTCCTTTTTGGATGCAGGCAGTGGTGGAAATTGAACAAATGTGGTGGGGGATCCCACAACACAAGGGCTGGTGTAGGGGAGGAGTTTGGGGTTGTGGTGCCCGAGGGGCGTGATCTAGAGGGGGTGGGGCACGTAGTGGACACTCAGCAATGCTGGAAAACTTAAAAAAATTAATATATATATATTTTTAGAAAGGGCCCGCGACGGCAGCATTGCCTTTTACCGCCAGCTTTGGCACTGGTGTGTAATGCACAATGCTCGCTACCTGTACAACTGAAAGGAATCAGTGCATTACACAACAGTGCCAAAGCCTCGGTAAAAGGCAATGCTGCCGTTTCAGGTGCTTTTTTTTTTTTTAAGTTTTCCAGCGCGGTTCATGGGCTTGCGCGGCTGACTCTGGCCGGATCCCGAGATCCAGCTCCGAAGGCGCAGGGCGCATGCTTATTTATGATCCTCCCGGGTACCTCAGTACCGATCAGCAGGTACAGCAAATGCAGCAAGGTACACTTAGCGGCACGGCCACTACTAGCGCCTGGTCTAGATGCTCCACACAGAGCATTCACCCAGGTCCCATACGTAGCGTTCCACGTGACATCCGTCCAGCAGTAGCCGGCCAGGCGACATGAGGGGAGCATATAACGCATGCAATTATCCTTACATATGTTTATCTTGAATAGAAGTCGGGTCAGTAAGTCTATTAGCTTGATTGTGCTCGTTGCTTAGTAAGGAGGAGATTGTTAAACTGCAGCGCCATCTCGTGGTTTAGTTGAAATTCTGCATTACCCACCGATGAAAGGTAAACCTAGTTGGAAACGTTTGCATTGTCTAATGGAAAATGTACATATGCCAATTTAACAGCAGTAGACAAATATGTTATTGTATCTGTATTTTTCTATAAGCCTAGAACGAGAAGGAGAACATTAAATATAATATCCCCTTGACTCGGCAGTGCAAGGAATCGGGGCCAGGCTCATGTGGGATTGCCTCTGGGGGCCCTGATTACCATTCTATGTTTCTGCTCGACTTCAAAGGGCCCCTGCACTTCATAAGTGACTCGCCAGAGCCTCTCCGCCTACCACAGTTCGTCTTATGCCTCTAAGAGTGCTGCCCCACCTCCTGATGCCACCTTCGACCCCTGTGGAAGAGCAGGACCATGGCTGTGTGGTAGCCCCAGGTCAGTCGGACCACTGGTCTCGATAGGACGAGAACCTTGGATCCCTTAAGCACTTTTGACTTGTGTGCACCCTGGCTAGGTAGCCGGATTCATCACCTGTGCTCACGTGGATGTTGTTTAGCTGTTCTCCCCCCTTGGCGCACCCCTTCGCACTCAGCTGTGTCTGGAATGCGCCAATGACTGTGAATAGTCAGGGTTCTTGCCTCGTTTCTTTCAGTTGCTTCTCGCTCCCCCCTTGCTTCTTTGGAGCACCCTGCTGGGCGATTATCTTGCAGTTGGCAACTTACAAGTCACCACTAAATAAATACCTTAAAGTGTTCATAAGTGGCACCCCACAGGGCAAGTATTAACCCCATGCATAACACTGGTGAATGTCTCTAGCAACACACAAAATAAGACACAGCATTCAAGAAAATATTTCTTAATTCCTGACATGACTCCTCTTTGGTACTAACCCTACACAAGCACAGTTTAAGCTGGTGTATAAGCACAGTGCAAACGTTTGGCAGGACCTCCCATCCTATGCCCAGGTACTCGAACCGGATGCCAGTTATTGACTATATGACAAGGGAGTACCATCAGTTAATAGGCATCACCAGGAAGTGCCCAGGGAGTCCCTCCATATGGCACATCCTGTGGTGGGTATTATTGGCATTTTTTTAAAATTTGTTTTATTAGGATATACAACAATACAACAATTATCGTTAATGCGCCAATTATGAAATCTCGAATGACCCCCCCCCTCCTAACCCTCGCTCCCAACTCCCCCAAGACCACTCTTTTCTGTATGCAGTTCAGCCTTTGCCAGATCATCATGGGCTGCCTGTGTCGTCGTTGGAGGAAGCTTCCTCTCTTGGGTGGAATAATGACCGCGTGAGCGCCACCCATTGTTGCAGGTCTTCACTTGTGTCCAGTTTCTGCTCTCGTTGCCAATTCTCCCACGCCCCTGTTTCTGCAGCCGACCATTTTCGGAGATCCTCCCACCACAATGTTACACTGGGGTATTACTAGCATGAAGCAGATATTGCCATCAAAAGCCCCGCAATGCACACGCTTTCCATGCTTTGCTATGAACACTTAAAGCAGAAATCCTATTGGCAGCTATTGGCATAAAAACCCTCACGTGTTCAGGCAATTTCCTTCCATTGCCCACATGCTAGTGTTAAGAATATGCCCAGTTAGCACACAGCCGTTGCATTATGCCACCTTATCATAGCAGTGTCATATTGCAGAACGCCCAATTAGGGCAGTCATGCTAGGTTGAATTATGTAATAAAAGACACGCTCTGAAATGCGCCACGTGCTCATTTAATGTTGTTATTCATACCCATTGCTTTACCGGTGTTTCGTCCTAGGGGCCTTTTTCAAAACCGGACATGTGCCGAAGCGTTAAAAGATTCAAACATCCCCTGCAAATGGTGCTCACCCTTCATAAAAACTTCTCGACTCTGCGAGTGGGCAGGTAGACTTTGCGAGCCCTGATTGTCTGTAGAATGTAAAAGGTTAGCTGCATGAATGGACATAAAAAAAATAGATATGATGAAAAGCTCTTAAACAGTTAGGCCAGCTCTCTCCTGCAGGTGCCAATATACGATTCCAGCATAATCATAGAGTAAAGCCGGCTCTGGAGGCTAACTAGAATGTATTGCATTAGATCTGTAAAAGGACAGACTGGATGGAACTATTTGTTAGGGAGAATTCTCTGTTTAGGCTGAATTTCCTAACCTAGTGAGTCCCCCAGCAGCTTTGCTGGATTTCTGGAGTTTGTTTTTTCCATCCTGCCAAGAGTGAGACTCTTTTTTTCCCACTCTTGGACATGTATGTGTGTAATTCCTTTGAAATGTCAATGTGTTCGATGGGCTATGGGGTCTTTTACTCCATAGGGTCTCATATGTTTTTCTATGTGTGTTACACTGCACCCTATGTGCCGTAGCACTGGGGCGTCCTAGCGGACCCCCACCATAGACTCAATACCCGGGGACTGACTACTGTCTCCCCGGGCATGTAAAGTCACCATTGGCTTTACTAGACCTAAATTTACTAACAGAACTAGTACAAACCATCTTATTGTGGACGTACTAGTAGGGGTAATTCGATTACTCCTGGATCTGTTACTCGAGGGGGCACTGTCCCATCCCCCCTCGTCGAGTTTTGGCTGGTGGCAGTGGAAACTACTTGTTATGTTCGACCCTGAACATAACACTATGGGATTCGTCCCATTGTTGGAGATTGACCCTTTTTCTTGTTAATCTCTAACGTACCACCGGTCTACTTATCTTAAATAAGTTTATCGGATGGTATTTTCTGCCAGAACTCGGTTTTTAAAATGGCGTCTGTGTTCGTCTCTGTGACTCCTAAACCAAAGGTTGAGCCCTTTGTTCCACTTTTGGCGGGCCTCTGGACAGAGACCCTCCAAAGTGGTGCCATTCTGTCTGGGTTACCACAGGGGTGTGGGAGGGGGTTTAGGCACCCTGGACCGAGTTGCCTTGCCAACTCCGGTCGCACTCTGGAGTGATTGGCCCAAGTGGTGAGCCTTCCCGCTCATCACTTAGCATGTGTTGATTGACAGCTAGGCTGAATGAATGGGGGTTTTCTGCATAAAAGCAGGGCTTTTGGGACTGGATCTTCAGAAGTCACCACAGGACCTAAGAATCCTATGAGGGTAACGCTGAGCCGACCTGCACGACGACACCTCCGGTGGAGCCCTGCGGAACCGACTCACCACTTCCCGACGACAGAGGAGATCTCCCTGCCGGAGAGTCTCTTCCCCTGGCTGGTGGGAACAACCAGTCCCCTTTGCTTTTTAGTCGCCTCAGGACGCAGTGGTCGAATTGCCCGTGCAGAGCACCTCGGCAACCGGATAGCCACTAACCCTGTACAGCGACCAAAAGGTGGTGCCTTGTGACGGAGCACTCCGCGGCTGGTCTCTTCCCTGGTGGTGCACGGGACTCCACTTTTCTTTGACGACGAGATCATCTCTACTCTTGGCAAAGACCCGACGTGCATCCACCACCAGGAACAACTGCCCCCGCCGGAGCTGCCCTCCACAACAAGGTACCGTGTCCGCCTGGCTTCCCTTTCGATCGGTTCGAGCGAGGTGTCTTAATACTCTCCGTTCCGTTGGGTCGCCTCCAAGCTTGTCTCATTTGTTGTTCTGAACTGGTTCAAACTGCCGATAACAATTTGCTACAAAGACTTGAATGCATCTCCGCTAGAGACTTTTGGGACATCGCGCCTTGCCTCTCTCCGAGTGGGCCTGGCCTCTGAACTTTATGATTGATTGTGATTCTTGCCTTCCTGCCTTGCATTTTTATCCGCGAAGGATTGAACTGTGTTGATTTCATAACCTGCCTATCTTTTTTTTTCTCCCGTCCTAACTAATGTTCGAGTGTCATCTAGGTTGAGGTATACACCTCTGTCTGAAAATAAGTGGTACCAGTAGAACCTAGAGTTGTCGAAGTATTGCTAGGGGGATTGATCGTTTTCTGCTTCGTAGAGTAATTCTGTTTGATTTGTTTGCCGTGAATTTGCTATATTGTTTTTCATAGATGTTTTGTTATAAATAAATACCTTAATATCTTTACACTAAGCCTCGTTGCGTGTTTGCTGGTCTTGCTGTGAAGAATTGCCCTATTTTGTATACTCCACATACTGCTCAACTCTTCTTGAGGGAAGTCTGATTGCTCAGCCACAGCTACCAAGTGAATCTGTGTGGTACAGACTACTACCAAGTGGGTTCACCGCCAAACACCTGTAGTCCTAAATCTTTTGCAGTGGTCCCAGAGGGAACTGCACAGGTTTCCGCCTAACACTGGTGTACAGTGGTTGGATTTGTATTGAGTATACAGTTTAGAGTGCTTTTCGACACTGTAGGATAACTAACCACAAAACTTTGCACAAAAAGCAACTTTCAAAAAACATGTCTACGATGGAAACTTAGTCAAGAGTCCTTGTCAGGTGAAAATACTGAGTCTGCAAGCTCTCTGTAGGCAAGAGAATCTTCCTGTAAGAGGCAAGAAGTTAGAACTGATAGAGAGATTGCTGGCGAACCAAAGTCTGGGTACTGGTTCAGAGGAACCAATCTCTCCAGCGACTGTAGATAACAGTGATGGTGTTGATCTGAATCGTAATTCTGATGATAGCGATGAAGAGGCTGACTAGGACGGAGAGGCTAACGAAACTGTCTCCCCTGCTCCTCTACCTGCCTTACCAGCTGTGCCTACGGGGCCCATACCAGGTCCCACAAGTAACCCTGCTTATTTTGAACTTGAAAAAATGAAGCTCGAACTAGAATATAAACGGTTCTTGGCTCAATCTGAACGAAACCAAGAGCTCGAGTTCAGACGGATGAATGCCCAGGCTGAGCAGAAGCAAGCTGAGTTCAGACTCAGAGAAATAGAACTTAATCACGAGTTAGAGATGAAAAAGTTGTCTATGGAAAATGCTTCTCTCTCCTCTGGTTCCTCTAGAAGCTCCAGTTCCAAAAGACCCCGGATGCCGAAGGAATTAGTGGGTATGTATGAACCGAGATTGGATGTGTTGGATTGGTTGAAACTGTTTGAATACAATCATGGGCTCCAGGACATCACCGGGAATGCTTTGCTTCCCTGGTTGTTCTCTAGGCTCCCTCCTGTTGCGACTGATGTGGTAATGGAGTTGGGGGAGGCGGATAAGACGGATTACGAAAGTGTGAAACTAGCTTTAATAGCTAGATTCGGGAAGACCCCTTCCCACTATCTTAAGAGGTTTAGAACCCTCAAAAAGCATGATGGTACCCCTTCGGCTACCTGGGTGAGTGAAGGGTTGAAAAACTTAGAGGGATGGATTAAGGGTTACAAAGTGAACACTTATGAGGGTATAAGGAATCTTTTTATGTTGGAGTCTATTTATGATGCCTGTTCTCCTGAGCTCAGACAGCACTTGGCTGATTCGAAGGAATTGGATTCCAGGGAGCTAGCTAAGGCTGCTGACTTGTGGGTTGCCAACAGGGCTACTCATAAGGATTCTGGGGCAACTCAGAAAAATGATGAGGGAAAACAGCCAAAAAAAGACTCAAAGGAGAATTCGAATAACTCACATTCCAAAGAGGGCCCCAAACAAAACCAGAAGGGTAAGCCACCGGGAAAACCACAGCAGAGTAGTGTGTCTTCTGGTGCCAAACCGGAAGGAGGTCGGAACAAGCCACCATTCCAGAAAGCATTCGGTAAATGCTTTGTTTGTGGCTCGACTGACCACGTGAAAGGAGATCCCAGATGTAAGGGTAAACCTTCAGGGGTCCAGCTTGTCTCCTTAGCCTTCGCTCCAGAGGAGGAAGTCCAAATGGCAAGTGGAAACTTTCTACTGCTAGCTGACGAACCCATTGGAGTCTCAGCCAGCGTTTCTTTAGTATCTCTGGGATTGTGGGAACAACAGAATTTAGATGTCTATAATTCTATCCCCGATAATACTAAAGAGTATTATAAGGACAGTGTCCAGGTGAATGGTCAGGAGACTCCTGCCATTAGGGACACTGGGGCCAGCATAACTGTGGTGGATAAATCGTTTTTTCAGGCTGAGGATGTTGCTAAGGCACCCAAACGCCTCACCAAGTTAACTGGAGGGCCTGTGCAGATGCTTCCCCAATTACCAGTTCTCATCCAGTGTAACGACATGACTGTGAAGATACCTGTCAGCATACAGAGTGAGGTACCAGGACGCGTACTGTTGGGTAACGATTTAAAAACTCTGAGTCGTATCGCATACTCCCAGACCTCCTAGTAAACGGTTACAGGAGCTAACCAGACCTACAAGAGAGAGGACGATGCGCGGTACTCTCCAGGAGATGATGAAGAAAGATATCACTCCTGCTCCACTGGAATTGTCGGCCACTGTCTCCAAGAAATCAGAAGCGAAAGGGAAACCTAAGACTTCGATCCCGAAACCAGCAGCCAGCACTCCAGTGCAGCCAACACGGACTTCCCCGCGGTTGTCTAAAGTTACACCCGAGGCTGAGAGGGAGGTACAACCCTGTGTGGTAGAATTAGACTCTGAGGAAGAGCTAATGGAAGGCCAGGAACTAATTGGAGATCTGGATCCTGTTGACCATCCTGAGCTGCAGTCTTTACTGGCAGAAGGGGGACCCAGCAGGGCAGACTTCAGTAAGGGACAGAGAGAATGTCCAACTCTGGAAGGTCTTCGCCACCAGGCAGAAGCTCAGGCTGAAGGGCAAGAGCCTGGGAAATACAGGTTGCACTGGGAAGATGGCCTCTTCTACAGTGAACCAACCGAGTCTGCACCTGGAGACTACAAACGACTTGTAGTACCCCAAGAGAACAGACCACAGTTCTTGCAGTTAGCCCACGAGATTCCTTTGGCTGGTCACTTGAGTTTCAAGAAGACTAAGGAAAGGCTCTCCCTCTACTTCTATTGGCCAAAGATGGGGGCCGAAGTAGGAAAACACTGCAGGAGCTGCCACACCTGCCAGACCTCTGGTAAGGTTGGCTCCAAGAATGTGGCACCTTTAGTGCCTCTCCCAGTCGTGGGAGTCCCATTTGAGAGAGTAGGGATTGACATCGTTGGTCCCCTTGATCCTCCAACCTCCTCAGGCAACAGGTTTATACTTGTTGTAGTAGACCATGCTACTAGGTATCCTGAGGCAATTCCTATGAGGACTGTTACAGCTCCAGCTGTGGCTAAGGCCCTCCTTGGTATTTTTACTAGGGTCGGGTTTCCTAAGGAAGTAATCTCTGACAGGGGGTCAAACTTTATGTCCCACTACATGAAAGCCATGTGGAAAATCTGTGGAGTTACTTACAAGTTCTCAACAGCTTACCACCCACAAACCAATGGGTTGGTAGAACGGTTCAACCGAACCATGAAGAGCATGATAGGTGCTTTAGAGGAACCCCTTAAGCGTAAGTGGGACCTTCTACTGCCATGCCTTCTCTTTGCTTATAGAGAAGTCCCTCAGGAAGGCGTAGGTTACTCGCCCTTCGAACTACGCTATGGTCATCCCGTCAGAGGTCCATTGGCCCTGATTAAGGAGGGGTTGGAGAGTGCTCCTTCCCCCAAGCCAGTCAGAGTGACTGACTACGTGATAGGTCTCCGGAGGAGAATGTCACACATGATGACGGAAGCAAGCGATAACTTGAAAGCTGGACAAGCATTGGTCAAGCACTGGCACGATCAAAAGGCTAACATGGTTGAGTTCGCTCAAGACCAGCTCGTTCTCGTTATGATCCCAACAAGGCAGAGGGCCTTGCAAGATAAGTGGATGGGACCCTTCCGAGTTGTGGGTAAACTCGGAGAGGTTAATTATCTGGTGGACTTGGGCAATCCCAAGGAGGCTCCGACAGTCTTTCACACCAACCGACTTAAAGCGTATGTCTCGCGACCTGATGTAGAAGTGTTGCTTCTAGCATCATCCGAGGAAGAAGAAGAAGAGAGTGAAGCTCTTCCGGATCTCCTCAGAGGCTTGCCTTTAGATGAAAAAATTGAAGGAGTAAATCTCTCCTCCAATCTGACACCCGAGCAACAAGAAGAGTGCAAATCTATGTTGAATCAGTTTGCCTCTCTGTTCTCGCTTTCACCAGGCTTGACCCCTTGGGGCCAGCATGACATACTCACTGGTGACTGTCTGCCAGTCAAAAGCAGAGGATACCGCATGTCAGAAAACATACGAACCCACATCAAAGGTGAGGTCAGCAAGATGCTCGATCTCGGGGTAATAGAGCCCTCTACTAGTCCATGGTCTAGCCCAGTTGTGCTAGTACCAAAGGCCGGATCTAAAGAACTTAGATTCTGCGTGGATTATAGAGCTCTTGATGCAGTCACCAAGACTGATGCCCACCCTTTGCCAAGAACAGATGAGTTGGTGGATAAACTTGGCGCTGCCAAGTTCCTCAGCACATTTGACTTGACTTCAGGCTGTTGGCAAATAGCCCTGACAGACCATGCCAAGGAGAAAACTGCATTTTCTACCCCCGTAGGCTTATACCAGTTTAAGGTAATGCCTTTCGGATTGAAGAATGCACCTGCTACGTTTCAACGGATGATAAACCAGGTTCTGAATGGGATGGAGGACTTCTGCATTGCATACTTGGATGACATCGCAGTGTTCAGCAATTCCTGGGAAGAACATGTAACCCACTTGAGAGATGTTTTGCAGGCTCTTGATGAGCCAATCTGACCATAAAGGCGAGCAAATGCCAAATTGGACAGAGTAAGGTAGTCTATCTTGGTCATGAGGTAGGCGGTGGAGAAATAAGGCCTTTGCTCAGTAAAATTGAAGCTGTGCAAAATTGGACAACACCGACTACTCAATCCCAGCTGAGAGCCTTCCTAGGCCTCACGGGGTATTACAGGAATTTCATAGAGAACTATGGGACCATAGCTTCTCCACTGAATGTCATCTGCTCGCCCAAATTTCCTAAAAAGGTTAAATGGAACGAGGAGTGCAATCAGGCTTTTGAAAACCTGAAAAAGGCTCTTTGCCAAGCCCCAGTACTCAGAGCTCCTGATTACCGCCAACACTTCATTGTGCAGACAGATGCTTCAAATGTAGGAATAGGTGCCGTACTCAGTCAACTGGATGCGAAAGGTAGGGAGCACCCCGTTTGCTTAATCAGCCGCAAGCTGAAGGATCCTGAAACAAGGTGGGCAACAATCGAAAGAGAGTGCTTTGCTATCGTGTGGGCTCTGAAGAAGTTTAGGCCGTACTTGTATGGTTCTACTTTTGTCATTCAGACTGACCACCAACCCTTGAGATGGTTAATGCAAATGAAGGGGGAAAACCCAAAACTATTGAGATGGTCGATCTGCCTGCAAGGGTTTGATTTCACCATTGAGCACAGGTCAGGATGTCGCCACCAAAATGCTGATGGTCTCTCTAGGATGTATGTCATCGACTAGAGGTATGAGATTCATCCAGGAGTGGATTAAATCCTCCTGTCCCTTAGTCTGGGGGGGCGAGTGTTAGGGAGAATTCTCTGTTTAGGCTGAATTTCCTAACCTAGTGAGTCCCCCAGCAGCTTTGCTGGATTTCTGGAGTTTGTTTTTTCCATCCTGCCAAGAGTGAGACTCTTTTTTTTCCCACTCTTGGATATGTATGTGTGTAATTCCTTTGAAACGTCAATGTGTTCGATGGGCTATGGGGTCTTTTACTCCATAGGGTCTCATATGTTTTTCTATGTGTGTTACACCGCACCCTACGTGCCGTAGCACTGGGGCGTCCTAGCGGACCCCCACCATAGACTCCATACCCGGGGACTGACTACTGTCTCCCCGGGCATGTAAAGTCACCATTGGCTTTACTAGACCTAAATTTACTAACAGAACTAGTACAAACCATCTTATTGTGGACGTACTAGTAGGGGTAATTCGATTACTCCTGGATCTGTTACTCGAGGGCGAACTGTCCCGTCTCCCCTCGTCGAGTTTTGGCTGGTGGCAGTGGAAACTACTTGTTATGTTCGACCCCGAACATAACACTATGGGATTCGTCCCATTGTTGGAGATTGACCCTTTTTCTCGTTAATCTCTAACATACCATCGGTCTACTTATCTTAAATAAGTTTATCGGATGGTATTTTCTGCCAGAACTCGGTTTTTAAAATGGCGTCTGTGTTCGTCTCTGTGACTCCTAAACCAAAGGTTGAGCCCTTTGTTCCACTTTTGGCGGGCCTCTGGACAGAGACCCTCCAAAGTGGTGCCATTCTGTCTGGGTTACCACAGCGGTGTGGGAGGGGGTTTAGGCACCCTGGACCGAGTTGCCTTGCCAACTCCGGTCGCACGCTGGAGTGATTGGCCCAAGTGGTGAACCTTCCCGCTCACCACTTAGCATGTGTTGATTGACAGCTAGGCTGAATGAATGGGGGTTTTCTGCATAAAAGCAGGGCTTTTGGGACTGGATCTTCAGAAGTCGCCAAAGGACCTAAGAATCCGACGAGGGTAACGCTGAGCCGACCTGCACGACGACACCTCTGGTGGAGCCCTGCAGAACCGACTCACCACTTCCCGACGACAGAGGAGATCTCCCTGTCGGAGAGTCTCTTCCCCTGGCTGGTGGGAACAACCAGTCCCCTTTGCTTTTTAGTCGCCTCAGAACGCAGGGGTCGAATTGCCCGTGCAGAGCACCTCGGCAACCGGATAGCCACTACCCCTGTACCGCGACCAAAAGGTGGTGCCTTGTGACGGAGCACTCCGCGGCTGTTCTCTTCCCTGGTGGTGCACCGGACTCCACTTTTCTTCGATGACGAGATCATCTCTACTCTTGGCAAAGACCCGACGTGCATCCACCACCAGGAACAACTGCCCCCGCCGGAGCTGCCCTCCACAACAAGGTACCGTGTCCGCCTGGCTTCCCTTTCGATCGGTTCGAGCGAGGTGTCTTAATCCTCTCCGTTCCGTTGGGTCGCCTCCAAGCTTGTCTCATTTGTTGTTCTGAACTGGTTCAAACTGCCGATAACAATTTGCTACAAAGACTTGAATGCATCTCCGCTAGAGACTTTTGGGACATCGCGCCTTGCCTCTCTCCGAGTGAGCCTGGCCTCTGAACTTTATGATCGATTGTGATTCTTTCCTTCCTGCCTTGCATTTTTATCCGCGAAGGATCGAACTGTGTTGATTTCATAACCTGCCTATCTTTTTTTTCTCCCGTCCTAACTAATGTTCGAGTGTCATCTAGGTTGAGGTATACACCTCTGTCTGAAAATAAGTGGTACCAGTAGAACCTAGAGTTGTCGAAGTATTGCTAGGGGGATTGATCGTTTTCTGCTTCATAGAGTAATTGTGTTTGATTTGTTTGCCGTGAATTTGCTATATTGTTTTTCATAGATGTTTTGTTATAAATAAATACCTTAATATCTTTACACTAAGCCTCGTTGCGTGTTTGATTGTCTTGCTGTGAAGAATTGCCCTATTTTGTATACTCCACATACTGCTCAACTCTTCTTGAGGGAAGTCTGACTGCTCAGCCACAGCTACCAAGTGAATCTGTGTGGTACAGACTGCTATCAAGTGGGTTCACCGCCAAATACCTGTAGTCCTAAATCTTTTGCAGTGGTCCCAGAGGGAACTGCACAGGTTTCCGCCTAACACTATTGATTACTACTTTACGTAAACATCTGTTTAGTTGTGTGTGTTAATTCTGAAAGAGGAAAGAAAATCAGAGATTAAGCAGAATGGAATTTGTAGCAGGCAGAGAACTGGGCAAACTAGGTGGAATATTGTAGACTGGTGCCACCTCGCTTTCAGGGTTGCTGGTATATAGCAACATGCAGGGACGTCATTTGGGGGTCGCCAGAGGTCGCAACTGCGACCTCTGAGGTCTCCCTTGCGACCTCTTAAAAACTTTTTTTTTATTTTATTTTTTTTTTAATTATTTTTTTATTTTTTTGTAATGCAAGCTGCTGGGCTGTGGCCAGCACCATGTGGCTCTTTTAGTGCTGAAGTGGCTGGCTTTCTTGTTCAGGCCCCCTAAAAAAAATAAGAAAACTAAGAACAAGAGTGCCACAATTCTAGAAAGAATAGGAATACCAAGTATTGTATAGAATTCCAGAAAGACACATTAATTGCTACTCATTAAAGGTTTATTTCAGGCACACTTTAGGGGGTGAGTCACTGAGTTAGTCTGTTCTTAAATGCCTCAACTCAGACTTCCATCCTTCTGAAGTCGATAAATGAGTACCAACACAGGTTGGGTGATATTGGGTGTATATTCTTTCTATATAAAGCGCTTAAGCGTAAGTGCTATATAATAACACATCATTATCATTTGGTCATGGACGTCTGCTTGCATTCACAGCAATTCGGTAATATGGGCCTGTACACACTGATCTTAATGATACATATGGCGATCCATTCTTGTATGAAATGTACATCACATTATTGTGATATTGTAACCATATTTTTCGTATGTGTACAATGCTATGTGATGCCACTTCCTGTTTTGTCAACAGGTGAAAGTTCGTGTTCCATTGCTTCCCGCAATATAATTTCGGGTGGGGTCAAATGACATCACTTCCTGTGATGTCATCAGGGGTTAAGGGTCGTGTGTTGTCACTTCCGCTACCCCTGGCATTTTGGTGAAATGACGTCTCTGGCAACATGGTGATGAGATAGTACGTCAAGGAGTATGGGATCGGCTCATGGGTTGAGCACCAGATGCACATATGTTTGCAGCCAGCAGGTCACCGAACTAGGTTTGCCATCAAAAGCATTTGGCCGTATGATCATGTATATTTACAAAGGTGTTCACTCTTCAATGTGATGCATCTTCCCCAACAATATCAAATATAGTTCACACTGTGAGATCTAGATACACTAACCTAAACTTTACTGTAAAACATGGAGACCGTGCATTGTTTTACAGTAGCAAAACTGTACATATTATGTAACAATTTACATTTTTAGTAATGGAATTGCATGACTGTCTTTAAAAAAAAAAAACAGTTAACACAAACTGGTCTTTGCCAGACAGGATATAGTTAGCTTAATAAAACTATCTTGCCGATTGCTACTGGAGGAGATGATTACTGCTGCACTCGCTCTCCATTAGCCCAATTTAATTAGCAAACCGACGGAGTTGCGTAGCAAATGGCTATATGACACTGCTTATTTTATGCCTTGCGTTGGAGTTGGCGCACAAACTAATCATACCAACACAAGTCACAAGCTGTAACTGAAACTCGTGCCTAGGAGTAGTACAATTCGCTGTTCAAATTCTCCTAAAATTATGTGGCAGAATACATCCAGATTTAGAATTGCATGGTAACCCCGTACTTCACTTAACGGAACTTCTCGAGCATAAACAGCATAAAACCCAAAAGATAGACCTCAGATTGACATGGAAGAGATGGAAACTACGTCATCTCATGGTGGAGTTACTATGGGTGGTAGTCGGGAGGAAAATGCTGTCATTGAGGAAAATGTGGCTGCATCAATTATTTTCCCAACCCAAATGGAGAGGCACTTGGCCAAATGTCAACAACGTAGAGGCAGGATTTTAGCGCCACCAAAAAATTGTCTTGTAAATGTGCCACCAAATGTGACGTTAAACTCTACCATTGCTCTAACACCCCAGCCAAAGTGAAATAAGCTAAGAAGGAGAGCGTCTTGCTTCAAAAAAGGTTGCAAAATAGCACCGGAAAATTGACAAGCTGGCTTGTGAGGAAGAACAGAGCTGGGAACACAAGAGATAGGAGGTAAGACGTCAATTCAATCTCCTGTGATTCTTTCTGGGATATTTTTAATATAGCATCTACCAATCAAACAAACCCTGAAAATCAGGAAGATGTGAGACTCCATCAAGTAAGTAGAAAGATAACCAGCCTGATAGCGACCAGAAGACTTTGGATACAAGGGTCTTTACGATTGGGTTCGACCCACCCAACCACACAAAGAGGCGAATAAATCACTTGTTAAAACTGCTCCATAAAATTCCTACTTTAAGAGTTTTAAACTCCAGCGATTTTTATTTTGTGGAGCCTTTGGACTATAGTGTGGGAAATATCTCATGCATCCATTGTTTCTTGGCGGAAACGGCATCTCTGATACGCTTGCATCAAACCACCATTACTAATCTAGGCTATGTGCTTGACAGGGAAGTGTGCATCCCCCCTGCCACCACCTGTTGTGAAAAATTCAAGGGTGTTTCAAAGGAGATGCCCAAGGAACGTAAGAATGGTTTTACTCCTGTCTTAACTCAGAAAGAAAACGCACGTGGCTGGGAGTGGCTGCAAAGTGATCTGCCTATGCAATGTGCCGAGAATAAATGAATGCGTAAGTTGGCCTGCTAGAACACCTGGGCCTATTCCCATGTGTTAGCTAGGGATGGATCCTTAGCCACACTTTTAAACTACAACATATTCCCGCTCCAGGAAACCTGGCTGGCCTCCCACCACTTATATCAAGAGCTTGCCAAGCAAGTCCCCAGAGGACGTCCCTATGGGGGTTTTATTACTGGGATAATACAAGACTTGAATTCCTCTGAAATGTTGCCAAAAGACAGAAATGGAAATGGGCTTGCTGTGGAGATCAAATTTATTGATGGGGGAAGCCACCAAATATATGCTCACGCGGAATGTGTATGACCCTCCTGGAGGAATCTATACTGATGAAACCTTTGACTATATTGATATCATTTGTACTGAATGGGTGGGGGTACCGGAGCACGAAATATTAATGGTTGCAGAGATAACGACCCATGAGTCTCTTTTCAGAACATAAGTAGTAAGAGTACTTTGTTGCAAAAAACAGCCAATAGAGAGGGTAAACAGTGGTCGACCATTTTAAAGGAGTGGGAGTTGGTACTCTTGAATGCGTGTGCAAGGGAGATTGCCCAGGGAAAGGTACCTGGAGAAACGGGCCAAACTGGGCTACCCTCGACGACCTCTTTGGCAGTAACGCTTTATTAGAATACGTGAAGGAACTAATCGCGATGCCCAGTGAATGCAGTGACCACGCAATCATCTCCCTAACCTTGGGGTTAGGAGCTGGTAAATAAAACGATAGCCAAGATTCGGGGCGCAGAATCCAGTCATGCTGGAAATCTCATTCACTGATCAAGCGATAATATAAAAAAGGCTACCTATACTGTCTCGCATGCTGGAATATACAAATTGCCTTCGCTTAATTCTCTCACTGCCAATGAAATGGAAAATTGTTGGGGCACATGGCCGCAAAGGCGGAAGAAAATAAAGGTCATCCACTTGTAGCCACCCATAAAGTCTATGCAGACCCGTTCGATTTGGCAATTCGGGATGCCAGGCGCAAGATAAGGGAAATAAGGCAGTTGAGAACAAATACTACCTCCATGAAGGACATGATTGTGAGGGTATAGGAAGTCAATTGTGGATACCTAAATTGTCTTTGGGGTTGCAAGTTACCTATAAAAAATGTCTATTGGCAATGTATGCTGGGGGTATTAAGGAGCAGAAATAGATGCTCACAATGGCAATTATTGACCACAGCTAAAGGCACAAAAGAAATGCTAACAGTGAACCCTATTAAAGAGGAGGCTTGGGTGAATCTATAAGCATGCATTTGGTCTCGTCAGAAACACCTCCCTTAATTGATGCAAACAGGGCAGTCCGCTTGCCAATTAATACATCTCAAGAGGTTATCAGAGAGGCCATCACGGAGCTAAAGAGTTCAAAGGCCCCTACTCCTAATGGTCTGGCAAACATTGTGTTTAAGAAGGACCCACAAGGGTGGGCTAAGATCCTAGAACTACTGTTTGATGAGGTGTGTACAGAGCACGTCATCCCCAAAACATGACAGCAGTCTATCTTAATACCCGTTTACAAGAAGGGAAATGGGAGCCTACCCGAGAACTATAGACTGCTGCCTATGCTCGACGTTACAGGGAAATTGTTTGCCTCTTTCTTGCTCAAAGAACTTCAAAGCTGGGCTGAGGTGAACGATACCATGTACACCTTTCAGACGGATCTTTGCCCGGGGTCATCATCCGTGCACAGCATAAGATTTCTAGACGAAGCAAATTGCCCACCAGGATCGGTGACACGCGAGTTGCTAGCATGTTCTATGCCGACAACTTGGTGATCTTCGATAACAATTACTCAGGGATCAAGAGAATGCTAAATGAACTTGGTATATACAAGACAGAAAATGACTTGCCAGTTAATCTGGACAAGACAAAGAGTATGCTGGTTGCGGGGAGGAAAATTAATTGAACTACGATGGTAACTGCGCTGGGCACCATTGATTATATTGGAAACTACCGCTTTTTGGTCCTTGAGATGAGTACCTCTGCTGACCATGCCCTCATAAAGGAAGCAAAAAGCACAAAAGCCCGACAGCTCACATACTTGTTCTTTAAGTTCGCCAGACAGTCAGTAAGTCAGCAGGCTATATCTTAGAAGGCATAATGATTTTGTATAAACACTGCTACTGTCTGTGGGTTGGAGGCGTTAACAATGAAAGATGTTACTTGGCTAAATCGCCTCTCCTCATCAAGCCCCATGGAGTACTTGAGACTGGATCTAGGGCTAGGCTCTCTAAGTAGTCATATTTTGAGAAAGTGAAGAGAGTTTTACCTTAAATCGAGGGCTGGTCTGAAATGTCTGCTGTTGGTGGCAAAAGGGAAAGCCTATGACACTGAAAGCAGGTGGAATACCACAGGCCTACATATAAAGAGATGTAGAAGAGGAAAAAGACTGTTTTATGGTGGCTTGGGTGTGTGTTCATCCATAATTATGGACCATAGGAGGCTTGCAGGTAGCAAGGGATTCTCTGGAAGTGTTTGGAATTAAACAGACTGTCTACGTGAAGCAGTTTAGAGGCACAATCGATAGTTGATAACACTGAGATTTACTGCATGATGGGTTTGAGAAGTGCTCCAGCAACCCATTCAAATGTTAGTGTCTTTTTTACCCGGATTTACGTTTGAAATTTTTCCACAGGGAAAATTCCGGAATAGTAATTTGGGAATGCCAAGCTGGAGTCCAGATATGGCCTTAAGTCAGAGTCCAGAATATTGTGGAGTTCATCCTCCGTTCCAGTGACTGGAATGGTGGATACCGGCCCATCAGTCCAAGTTATCAGCCCAAGCAAAGCGAAGGTGGATAACAAGGTCTCTGGACCATTATCCCCCCCCATTCCAGCCACTGAAATGGAGGATGAAGGCCATTAGCAACCTAGGTTCCCAAAGCGGGAACCTGGGGTGCTAAAAAAGAGGATTTTTCTTCCTACGGTGTAGGAAGGAAAATCCTTTTCCAAGATGGCCACCATGGAAAGGGAATGCGAGGGTTCCATACAGTGCCCTCTTCGCTTTCCATTGCAGCCTGCAGAAGGCAAAAAGAGAACCCTATGACCATATTACCATGAGCACATTTTTCTTTCCTTTCAGATCTATCCTAATTTCAAATAACTTTACCACAAAGCCAGTCCCAGGTGGACATGGCCACTTTAATCCTATGTTTTGTCCCTTGTTGTCATGGCCAGGAACCAGATTGTCCGGATTATGACCTTATTCTATGACCCGGACAATCTGGCCACTGCCCATGGCCACAGGCTACCCACTAAAGGTATGGCAATATTTTTTGTAGCTACATTATGACACTTGTCAAATAATAAAACACTGGTACATTTGCAAAACCATGCTTGTAGGTCCTTGCCAATGCTCCTTACGCAAGTTTGCTGGAAGTCCACCCATGTTTTATTTTTTCAAAAGTGTCAAATGTATGCACATACAATCGCCATATAACCTAGCCCCCACTTGACAAAATCCATTCAGACTGTATGAAAACATCTATATCTAGATCTATAACCTTTTTGTAAACCTTTTTGTAGGTTTG
Source organism: Ambystoma mexicanum (assembly GCF_040938575.1). Lineage (NCBI taxonomy): Eukaryota > Metazoa > Chordata > Amphibia > Caudata > Ambystomatidae > Ambystoma > Ambystoma mexicanum. The sequence continues at coordinate 962,612,802 of NC_090928.1, read as the reverse complement.
TCAAATGGCACCACATTTATAATCCTTTAAAATATTTTGGGACCCCCCCTCTAATTTTGCTCCCTCTTGACAGAATCCCACCAAACTTTGCAAAAACATGTATATCTTGATCTATTATCAGTTTGCCAAATGAAGTGAAGATTCGTCAAATTGCACCTCATTTATAAGCCTTTACATTATTTTGGGACACCCCCTCTAATTTTGCCCCCTCATGACAGAATCCCACCAAACTTTGCATACTCACTCAGGATCAGCTCAGAAATATACATGCAAAGTTCCATTAAGTGGCGCCAAAGTTATAAGCCATCCAAGAACTGCATTTCACCAACCCTGTAATGCTGAGGTGTCCGCAAACTTTTCAGGACTGCTCGCGAACATCCGAACTGTTCGTGGACGTTCGTGGCGAAAAACACCAATTATTTTTCTTCTTGCTCCATCCCATACTCATCACCCCTCAACACCCCAGAGATTGTTTGATAAGTTTGACAAGTGCAATGTTGTGTTTTTTAATGTTTTTACAGTGATGTCCGTGGACAGCAGCGAAGTCCGCGAATCCAAGATGGCGAGCGTTTCCAAAAATCTGACACACTTCACCATCGCGAACATGACACAAGCCTATTAACCAATCGATGTCCTGTCCGCGGAACGAACAGGGAAGTGTGTCCGCGGAGCGGACATAGATATCGCAAATTTTATGTGACCTAATTTTTGGTTGTTTTAGAAAATAACGACTGGACGGATTTCCACCAAATTCACAAAAGCACGCTTTTGGGACCAAGCCACTGCTCCTGCTGCAAATTTGGTGAAAACCCGTCCAGCGGTTTGGGCTGTAGGCGTGAGCAAAGTTTTTTCCCCATTCAGTCTATGGGAAAAAAAAAGAATTTGGGATCCCCTATACCCCCCCCCTCTCCCTGGACCAAACCTCACCAAACTTTGCAGAGTGGTATATATATATATATATATATAACAATTGACCTTCCCAATTTGGTCAATTATGCAAAGGTCAATTGTAATTCGAACAATTGTAGTTCGAACAATTCGTATAGAACCGGATAATTTTCTGCTCTTTTGTGTCTATATCCTTGGAGATGATGGACCATTCAAGATACATATTATTTGGAACCTTGCCTTGGAGCTGCTGGAGGGATGCAACATCATCCTAGGATCCTTTAGGCTGGATGGACGCATGTACTCCTGATACTTCAGAACGTGGAATGTGGCTTCTCCATGTTGTAGAATCTCACAAGCTCTTCCTCTCCTTGCCTCTGGCAAACCTTGCCAGAACTGCTATGCCTCCAGCCTCCTGGTGCTCTCCTGAAGGTTCATGGACCTGTGGTAATCTATGGGCCTGAGGTGGGAATCGCTGTTGCCTGGCAGGCAACCGAGTGTGTGATTCTGTTGCCCAAATGTTCCTGCTCCATTGTGGGACATATTGGTTAAAAATAGTGCAGCTGATACTTATTATGGAACCATCCTTCATCCAGTTTGTTTTTCAAGTTGTTTTGCCTCACCAATGAATCCTAGTGACCTTCTTTAAGGGGTACCTTTTATGTTTAATTTGCCAAGCCATCACTTGGGGCTGAACATTCTGACCATGCAAGGAGAGGTAATGCAGTGATTGAATTAAAGTCCGCCATCCAATCTGACTAGTGCTCCTGGGCTTGCTCAACTGCTTTCTACTGCATGGGTCTTTGGGTTTTCTGACCTCTGATCCATTGCATGTCCTTGTTACCAGGGTATTTGGACTTTGTGTGCCATCCTTCTCCGAAGGCCCTGGCTGTGGCAGTTTCTTTATAGTGGCTTCTGCTCATGCTCACCACTCGCCCATCTCTGGGCCTCTGCTGGCCAGGTAAGGCCCAGGATCTCTTCTGGTGGGATCCCCCAAGACTCTGCAGGCTGATGGTTTCAATTGCCATGTTATCAGCTCTTTAAGAACCTTTACAGCTTTTCTTGTACTATTTCTCTATTTTAAACTCCTTACCTTTCTGTGGCTATTTCCTAATACACAACGTTATAATAGAGAATATTTTTCAGTAAATTGACTGTGGAATTTCCTTTATTGTGTGCTTATATGTAACTAGCTGTACCACAGCACACTCCGCTCCCCTCGTAAAAGTGAAGTCTGGCTTCTCTGTCACATCTACCATTGGGAGAGCCGGGTCCATCTTGCTAGTAGCTGTGCCTAACACCACACATTGGCTTACCTAAGCACTCGCCAGAAGACACGTGAAACATTCTCTCTAACAGCTCATTAACAAGACTTCTGTTCCCCAGCATGTGCTTGCTCAGAATGGGTTTTATTATTAGGATATCTTTCAATCTTTGGCGTTCCCATTGACGTCTCTTGCTCTACGATCAGATTGTATTGCATAACCATTGGTTTTCAACTTTTGACAAAACTTAACTTTTCCACCAGGGATATGTTTGATTATTACCCTTGGGCTTTTGTAGGACTTGGTTTTAACAAGAATGGTGATGGGTATTGGACAATACTTTGTTTCAAAGCATGTATCAGTCTTGTTTATAACATCTGATTCTTGGTCTCTGGTAAGACCTGCTTAAAACAATAATGATTCACTAACTTTTGGTATTGGAAAAGTCTGGCTTCAGTTCTAAGCTGCATCATTGTTAATGATCACAGTCGCTTGGTATACGATACGAGTTGGTTTCAATACCAATGATTCCGTCTTTCGCAGAACTTCCTTTCCTAGCATACATTAATTTTGCTGACTTATTTCTATTAACAGACTTGGGCTGGTGACATAGACTTGATTGCCCAGATCTGAATAATTCTTGAAGCATTTCAAAGGTCTCTACGAATGAGGGTTCACTTCTAGAGTACACGCACTACCATTCATCAGTGTTGACCTCTTTCTCTGTATTTGACTTTGCCTGGGGAATTAGATTCTCTGTATTCTTTCTCTTAACATGTCACCTGGTTTTAAACGTGCATGCATTTCTCCTTTTCTTTCATGGTAGTGATCACCGTCTGCTTTGTCTGTGGCTCCGGACTTTGTTCCCCTTCTGACTGCTACCACCTGTCTCTTCTTTTGATGTGTGCTTTCTCTGGGTACTTCACACATGTGCACTCGCCAGTTTTACTCCTCAACGTCTTTCCTCACCTTCCTCCACCCCACGTTTTCCTTTGTGCATCCTCAACACTCAATAGTCATGTAGTCTGTGCCCCCCAAAGTACACATAACTATGTGTTTGTTGTGCAGTGAGCAGAGGAAAATGTGTGCAGATTCGCCACTCACATTTTCCGAGGTTGATCTCCCATTGTTCATTTTAATTACAAAACTACAAAAAAGTCCTGGCAAGCGCTCATTGTCTATGCCCAAAAAAGTCAATATAGCCACTGTAAGAAGGCTTAGTCATGCAGTTGTGTGCAGATACATTCAGCACTACCACTGTAGGAATACAAGTATCTTGGCTGTGCCAAATAAAGCCAATATTGTCAATGTAAAAACGTATTTCTGTCCAAATGCATTTCTGCTGACTGTGTCTAATAATGAACATATTGCCACTGTAAGGAGACATTGTCAAGCTGCAAGTGTAAATGGAGGCCAGGATTAAGAATGCATGCATGCATGCTGGCTGTGCCTTATCATGATCTCAATATTGCAACTGTAAGAATATGGCTTCCTGCTGGCTGTGCCAATATATGTAAGCAATGGCCAGTAACGCTTTGTGTTGCTCTAGAGACATCCCTAACTGACACAACAAACACTGGTGCTGGTCTGTTTCCCCACTCCCCTCTCCTCTCCTCCCTTTCCAACATTGCAAAAACCCAAGCACTGCTGTCAACCCCTTTGTGGGTAAAAGGCAAACCCTGCATCGAATAAAACTGATCTTAAGGTTTCTGGGTGGGCGATGAGCTATCCATGAATCATCTAGAATATGTAGATTTATGTTAATTGGTAATGATTTACAAACTTTACACTACTGATGTTCTTCTAAGGCAGGAACCCTTGTTCTATTACAAATCATTAGAAGACAATCTACCAGACATAATTAAAAAAAAAATAACTGCTTTCATATACTACGCAGCAATGTGGTAGTTTTAGAAACGCTGATACCCAAAGTATTGATAATGGATTTTGAGTCAATCGTTGTTGGGATTGGAACAAGAAATGATAGGACAAACAAAGACAGCCCTCAGCATCTAGTGCATAAACCGCTGCGCTTTCTTACAAGCTCCAAAGCTTAAAGGAAATCTTTAGTACAAACAACGGATTCAAAATTATTTGAAATCTATGGAGCGTCTTACACTAATCAGTTACAGATGATTGACAGTACCAGATCATGATTCTGCTCACATACCTATAAATAAAACTACCATTCCCATAGGTAGATGCTTTGAAGTCTACGAACAGGCATGTTTTGCTCCAACCAGTTAACATGAACGGCAAATAAATACAGGTTTATGTGCGTTGACGATTCCCCTTTCCAAGGGATGAAAGGCAAAAAGAAAATCAGCTAGATACTGTTTATGAAGGATCAACCCCCTACAATGCACCAGCATTCAGTACAGTGATGAAGTGGGACTTTTAATACAAAGAACTCCAACATCAGGTGAGGGTGCTCGGCTGTACATCAACTTACAATGCTGTTTCATAGGTGTTTCAAGTACAAAATAGTCCAGAGCTTTGAACAAATAACATTTTGTGAAGTAAAGAGTCATCAGGGACATCATTTCACCAAAATGCTGGGGGTAGGGGAAGTGACATCACACTGCCATTGACCCCAAGTCACATCACGGGAAGTCATGGCACACGACCTTTCACCCCTTGACAAAACAGTGGCATCATATAGCATTGTTCCTCAATACACTAAGAAAAATATGGTTACGATATCACCGTAATATGATAAACATTTCATATAAGAATGGATCACCACACGTAGCGTTAATATCAGTGTGTATAGGCCCATATTACCAAATTACTGTAAATTTAAGCAGACGTCCAGGGCCAAATGATGCCATGCAATGGAAAGAAAATACATGTGGCTGATGCATGAAATGAAAGAAGGTGTGCCAACAAATTCAACTCTTAGAAACTGAGCCAGAACCAAGCAAATCGACAGTCATCCCCTGTTGGGATATGCAAACAAATAGATTGTAGCAGGTTATATATATTTACAGGTGTTGGAAGTTTACTGAAGCATTTTCATTTGACCCACTTGTCGGAGTTTCTTCAAACAAAAGAGCATTTTTTAAATGTGTCCAAAAGGTATGGACTCCTTTTTAAAGTCCGATCACAGGTGTATTCAGGTTACTGTTAATGTAGTCAAACACACATTTCTAGTTCCAGCTGCAAGCAGCGAAAATACAGTGGCCAGCACAGGGCAGCCATTGCACGTGAGGCATTTCCATTATTTGACATACAGAGCCAGGAGCGCAGAGAGCAACTGGCACAGCAGCATCTGCCTAGGGACAGCCAGCCAAGCACGTTTTATGAACATTGTCACCACATCTGATAATTCATTTGGGGATAGGAAATGGATATGCCTACTCTACACAATGAGCCTAATGCAAGATATGGCTACCCTACACAACTACACAATTAGGCTAAATGCAAGATATGGCTACCTTACACAATTAGGCTAATTGCAATACACGTCTACCCTGCACAACTACACAATGAGGCTAAATGCAAGTTATGGCTACCCTACACGACTACACAATGAGGCTAAATGCAAGATATGGCTACCCTACACAACTACACAATTAGGCTAAATGCAAGACATGGCTACCTTACATAATTAGGCTAATGGTAATACATGTCTACCCTACACAACTACACAATTAGGCTAAATGCAAGATATGGCTACCTTACACAATTATGCTAAATTATAGTAGGTAATAAGAGTGGTGGGGTTTTAATGGAGTACAAAAATGGCTGTACTCCCTGCTCACACCACACTTAACTTGTCTGTCAAGGTGGGTTGTCTGTGTCTGGCGTCCCAGGCGAACACGGGCAAACAGAGTGGAACTGCTTAGTCAGGAGCCGCCCCCTGCCTATGTGGGGGCCAGGTTGCGTGGCTTTGGTTTCAGAGGGATTATTTCTCTAAGGGCATACTGAGGAGACCTCAAGTGGGAAAAGCGGCAAAGGACAGGATTTCAGTTTTCAGAGTAAGGCTGTTTTGCAACATACATTCTCTATGTCCAGTTGACATGATTACATAAAAACAAAAACATTATGTTATGAAAAGTCTCTGGCCAGTATTTTATCATGAAGGCATAACTTGTATGTCTCCACCAATATTATACTGTAGAAAAGATGTGGAAGCAAACGGTGTGGCAAGTCTCTGAAGCTGTGATGGCTGAGGTTTGCCAACCCTGTGGATTGTACGTATTTGGGCATAGTTTACATCAAAATGAAAGATGATTTCTTCAGAAAGCAGAATATCCCTTGCATTTCTGCAGAGCATTTATTCTGCATGACTAATAGTGTTTGGGAAAAAGGCTCAATCAAAAATTAACTTAAACATCCTACTCGCCCTATGCACTCCAACATCTGGAATGTGGAAGAATAGCCACCTTCAAGGGAAATGGCACACTTCCCAAGAGGAAGTATGCATAGGAATATCTGCACTTGCACGTTCTGAATGCTCACAATGCCTAGTTGGTCTGTCTTTATTATTTAGTGTTTTCATTGTTTTTCAATCCCATGTTCCCTCCCTGCTGCCCCGTTGGTGCTTTGAAACACAATTTACTTGCTGTATATGCGCCTAACAAATGCACAATCAATATAAATTAAACAAATGTGCTTTATCTTTTGCCTGGGCCTTTTACGACAAGACTGAGTTGGTTCAGTTGCGGCTGGACCTAGTTCAGATATCAGGCCACTTACTGCCTTAAACAATTTAGAGAGTGGTTGCTGTGCAAAGTTAGACGTGCAGTATTTGTAGTGTGCATTAAACAGCTCAGCTATGTGTCTGCATTGCACTATCATTACTGCGCACTGCGCAAAAGTGTAATCACGTTGCTTGGATCCCTAGTTTTCTGAAGGGGTGCATGCTGTAAACTCTGCGTCTACTTGAACAAACGGCGCGATACTGCACTCATCACTTCCTCCTCTCAGTGCTCTTTGTGTGTAGACACAGTGGGAGTGCTTGCCCAGGCACCAAACCATCCCAGGATAAAGTGCTGTAGAGCACAGATGGCATAGTGGCCTGGCATGCAATGCAGCTCTAAATTAGCAGGTTATTCGCGTTCTCCAACTGAATGGGAAACATGTTGTTGAACCCCTGTGGGGTGAAATAGCACCTGGATGCCAGAGATCAAGAGGCCAGAGTCAGTGGTGGGCATGCCCCAAATAAAAGGCCAGCGCAGAAATGATGTCCAACATAAGGCCTATGGAACCAGTGGCGTCGCTGAGGGGCCAGTGCCCCCCCTCTGAAATCATGCCCCCCCCTTGTGCCCACCCTACCTCAGCTCTCAGTTGGGCTGTGCACTGTCAGAGTCCTGCACCTTGCGGATTTTTTCTGCAAGGTTTTGTCCGCTTATGTAAAAACAGTTAAGTTCCCCCTGCAGCTAAGACCAGCCCCTCCCATCAGAATGGAGCGCAGGAAACTGCTAATGGTGGCCCATTAGCCACTGAATGGTTTGGTGCCTGCATTCTGATGGGAGGGGGGGGTGCAGTGGGCTGTGGGGAGTGGTCATGTATTGTAGGCAGCTTTGCCTCTGCAGGTGAGCAAGTGTCCTCTTCACATAAGTTACTACTCTCTGACAGGTGTCAATGTGCCATTATAAAAAGCACTTCAAAATGCCCTAATCTCAGCACAGCACTGACAGTAGCCAGCACTTTGCCATTTTGCCTGCCAGCCTTGAGGGATCTAGCTTCTCCTTGTTTTGCCGTCCACGCTGGCCGTCAGTCCCCAGAGGATCGAGGATCCAGCCTGCAGCCTGACCCCCGCCTGCCCTGTTCAGCATCAAAGGTAAGGACTGAAACTGTTTGTTGTGTAGCTATGTATAACGTATATAATGCCAGCGCAAGGCCCACATATACTTTTGCAAAGTGTGCATTGATTGTGCAGTTCACAAACAGTCTTGCGCTGCTGTTGTGTGCACAGTAATGATTCACAATGTTTGTTATAGTATTAAGGCACCCGATAGTCCAATGATAAATAATGAACGCCCAACTCGGCAAAGGATGAAAGGCTGCGGGTTACATCCATATCCCTGCAGAAGGCACATGAACACACTGAGCTATTTGGGAACCTCCTTCTGCTTCAGCAGTCTCTTTTCCAGACCGCCCTTATTTGGGACTTTGGGCACATTGTGGCAACGAGTTTGTACCCGAGTCATTCATGCATTTATTCATTCCGTTTTTTTTGCATAGTCAGCTTTTTTTGGTTGTTGGGGCGCACTTTAACCGTGCCCCGTTTCATTTTGCAATCCTCTTTACCTTTTTGGTGGGTGACGTTCCCGTTTGAGAGATGTGGGGCTCATTCAATCACCCCAAGGTGATTTATGGTGGAGCCTTGGGTCAGCTGTGTCAGCCTCCACAGTGTTGGCATCCGGGAGACTCTGCCCACTTCAGGGAGACCTGGGAGCCATGCCTGGAGGGAAATGGTTGGGCGATGTGGGCACTGCACCCACTCCTGTTATCACCTGCCGTGTGTAGCATTGCTGCTTTCACGGGAGTGTCACAGTATCATCCTGCAGCAGGCTGCTTTGTGCAAAGCTGTTTATCCGAAGGCTGCTTCACGGGCATGCATGCATGCCTGCAGTGCTGACTGTTTGCCATCCTTCCAAGAGTTATGCCATCGCTGCCACTTACAATGCCAAACATTATTTATAGGCCAGTGGTGTGTGCTATGCAAAAGGTCATTATTCCCAATTAATATTGTTTTCAAAGTAATGCAGGATATTTTAGCGGCCTGTTTAATTGGGTTTGAAAGTAAACTTTTGCCGCAAGCAGTTGAGTGGATTTTCTTTTAGAAAGCTTCCACAGGATGGGAAATGTGCAAGAATGCCCTGCCCTCAGTGGGTTAGACCACCAGCAACTTGGTTAATATAGTTGTGCAAAATGTTTTTGTGACACTTATTTGCTCGTAATATACATTACCACAAGGTGATCAGATAAGTGAGAGATGCCCGTTGGTGGCACAGAGGTCCCCCAACTGCGCCCTATGCATGTTGGCTGTGGGTGTACACCCCATCTTGCACAATGCATGCCCACAGGGTGAAGTCCTTGTAGCCAGTGAGTAGTGGAAGCACCCAGCTAACCTCTCCACTCTGCGTTGACTAGGGTAGCATGTCAGTAGACCGGAGTACTCCTGAACCCCGCTGCATGCCTTGTAGCCACTGAGTATTGGAAGCACCCAGCTAACCTCTCCACTCAGTGTTCACTAGGGTAGCACGTCAGTAGGACTGAGTACTCCTGAACCCCACCTGTATGCCCTGTAGCCAGTGAGTATTGGAAGCACCCAGCTAACCTCTCCACTCAGCGTTCACTAGGGTAGCACGTCAGTAGGACTGAGTACTCCTGAACCTCACTGTATGCCCTGTAGCCAGTGAGTAGTGGAAGCACCCAGCTAACCTCTCCACTTTGCGTTCACTAGGGTAGCACGTCAGTAGGACTGAGTACTGCTGAACCCCACTGCATGCCCACAAGGCTAAGTCCCTGTAGCCAGTGAGTAGTCGAAGCACCCAACTAACCTCTCTACTCGCTTGCTGAAGTAACCTATCAGACTACCCGCACATGCTACATAGGTCTAGAGATCTGTTAAGTGATTAAGACCGCATTCCCGTGCCCTCTGAAACACTCCCTTGTGAACCCTCTTCTTAAGAAACCCTCAGCCGACCCCTCCTGCCCTGCTAACTACCGGCCAATCTCCATCACTCCTTTCCTGGGCAAACTCCTGGAAAGGCTGGCCATCCCCCAGCTTAATCTTCACACTGAATTTGTTGGTTGTCTCCATGACCATCAGTCTGGCTTCAGAGCTGCCAGAATCTCTGCACTGGCTCCCAGTGGCTGCGAGGATTAAGTTCAAAACCCTCTTCATTGTCCACAAAGCATTCTGGGGCCTGGGGCCTCAATACCTTCAACTCTCTCTTCCTAAATATCTTCCTTCTCGAGCTCTTTGCTCATCCGCCTCCAACTTCCTCAGGGTCAGTCGCTTCCCCAAGCAACGAGTTTGTGGTAGATCTCTTTCTTCAGCTGGGGCCTCCCTCTGGAAAAGCCTCCCTGCCCCCCTGAAACTTGAGGAGAACAATCTCCGATTCTGGAAGCACCTCAAGACCTTCCTCTTTGCTTCTGCAGTCTCTCCTCTGCTGAACTCCTGACTGAAACTACACCATTCACCTGACTACCATCTGATCTCGTGCCTAGGTCCCCTCCCCCGCCAGCTGCACACCTGCACTGCCTCCTGGGCACCTCTTGCACTTGGGGGCTGTTTCTGTATCCCTACAGTCACCACTAGCTCTTGACACCTGATGTCTGCAGTTACCCCTGCACTTGCCACTAGCTGGCCGCATTTTTTACCTATTATTACCCCTCTGTTCCTCCTCCCTTCCCTCATCGCACCTTGAAACACTTGTGCATAGGTGCATTATAAATGCCATATCATATCATAGATCATTAATTTCACGCACGTCTGAGTAAAGTAAGCAGAACATTTTAGAATGAATTGTCCAATGACAACTTTTTTTTCCTTACCCTTTATATATGTAATGTTTAAAAGACTGGCTTGCATGTTCAACCTCCAAGAGCTATACATGGATATACATTTAAGGAGGGAGGCAAAAAAAGCAGCGTGGGAGGTGGTTTATCATCCGTGCTTTAAAATTTGATTACCGGTGAGTGAGCCACATATGCTGGCTACCTTGAACAAATAAAACCTATCTCTTTATTGATTTTACTTGATAGTGAGACAACAACCCCAGAAATGAATATCCGGTCCTATTATTCCCGTGCGACAGTGAAGCATCAAACAGATAATACTGTAAAGGAGCAGGAGCAAGACAAGAGGGAGCTGAATGACTCTTCCCTGGATGATGATCAAGTGTTTGAAAGAGATGTGGAATATAGTAACCCTATGAGTGCTGATACTTGCACAGAAGATGTTGAACCCTCGTCATCACAGAGGTCCTGGTTCAAGCATAATGCCTCCACCCACAAACCAATACACTGCTTGTGGAAAAGTATGCACTGACTTTCATCGACCTCAGAGAGAAGTTGATGCTGTCAAGGGAAAGGCACAACCAGGTCCCAGTGTTATCAGCCAGTGTGCTAGTGAAGCCCCTCGACAGCCTGTCTTAAAAACATATCCTCAAACAAAACTGAGATCACACCTTAGATCATTCTGTTCGCACTGGTTTCAGGTATACACATGGCTAGAATACTCCATGTCCCAGGATGCAGCATACTGTTTTCCATGCCGATTATTTTTCTATGTCCAAATCTCTTCATGGATAACTTAAACATTTAACTTTTATCAGTGTAGGCTTCACCAACTGGAAAAATGCATTGGAAAATGGCAAAGGAATATTGCAGCATGAGAAGTCTGCTTCCCATAAGGAAGGCTATGTGAGAAGGGAGAATTTCAAAAGCAATATAAAAGATGATACATCAATCATGAAAGGTCTCAGTGATGCATATACCAGAGAGGTGATTGGAAATTGACATTACATTAAAACAATTGCTCAAGTTTGACTGTTAACTGGCAAAACTAAAATTGCCCAAAGGTAGCATCGCTGCAACTTCGATGACATCAATCACGGAAACGTGAGAGAAATATTGTATTTACTTGCTGAAAGAGACAGTATTGTAAAAAAAGAAACTTAATGGGCCCAAAAATGCATGCTATTTGCATCCGTTCATTCAAAATGAACTTCTGTCAATTATGGCTGCTCATGTTAGAGAAGGCATTGCTGAAAGCCTTAAAGGAGACTAAAGATCGCAGCAATACTGAACAGCTGTCTGTTGTTGTGAAATACTTCCATAATAATTCTGTCCATGAAAGATTCCTGAAATTCTACAAAGCAGATAGCCTTGATGCAGTATCTTTAACGTGCTATATATTTAATGTCCTATCATCATTGGGCATTGATAAAAATGAATGTGTTGGGCAAGGGTATGATGGGGCCTCAGTGATGAGTGGTTGGCTTAATGGTGTGCAAGCACAGGTTCAAAAAGAGGTGCCCTCTGCACTTTATGTTCATTGTATGAATCAGTGGCTTAATTTAGTCATTGTTGACACAGCTAAAAACGCATATGCAGCAACTGAGTTGTTTGTGAAATTGGAGAAGCTTTGTGTTTTGCAGTACATTTGTTGTTGACTCTGTGTTTGTAAGTGTTCAAACAGAAATGTCAAAACAGGTCAGACAGTTAAAACACTTAAGTGATACAAGGTGGACATGCCAATATTCTGCCTGTAAAGCTGTCCTCCAAACCCTTGAGCCTCTTCTGGAAACCCTCACACTAGTGGCAGAAGGGAGACATACAGAAAGAGCAATAGAAGCAAATGGCATTCGGCAGTTCATTGACTTCAGCTTCATTCTAGCACTTGTGCTTTTTGAAAACATATTAAAAAGGACTGAGACACTATCAAATATGTTACAGCAAGCAGATCTTGACTTGGCCTCAGCTGTTGTCCTTGTACGCACAGTCATAGAAGAACTTGAGAAAGTGCGTAATCAAAACATGGATGCAACTATAAAATAATCTCTGGGATGAAGGAGTCCAGCTGTGCATTAAGTGTGTCATACAAGTCATATCTGCGCGCAACAATGACAGAGGAAATGCTGTCAGATCTTGCCACACTGGCAATTGAGTCCAGACTTGCTGGCCAAATAGCATTGAGATTGTAATTGACAGGTTTGCATCGATCCACAGAAATTCACGTTTAAACAGTTTTTTGTAATTTGAGAACACAAACACGCATGTTCAGTTTCAGCCCTAGCTTTAAGATTTTTGGCTTTCAAGTTAAGTTACATGTTGCAATTGAGGTAGGAAAAGCATTTGACAATAAAATGATTTGTAAAAACAATCTAGTCTTCTAAATTAGGCCAGTTCTGCGTTGTATGTGCTCAAGAGAAGTACCTTCTGCAGTGATACTAAAGCTTACACATTGGGTACATAGCAGCTCTATGTAGGCACTATTGTAGGGGATTTTACACTCTACTTTGTATATGATGCATCTGCTGCAAAGCTACACCTTGTACAGGTGACTTACCAGATATGTTTTTATATTCTGGAACATCGGAACCCAATGCTGTGCACCGCATGTACTCCTCGGCCAATATTAAAACTAGTGTCATTTCTACTGACCTATGATTCATGGCATGCGGTTTACAGTGGATGCTCTGGCTTCAGAAGTATTACAATTTTGCCCCCGGGCACTTTGGACTACTTTGCCCGTGTCAATTTGACAAAAAGCATATATATTGGCCTTTTATAGGCAGCCCCCCTACTTTTGTTTGTGCCCCCTCCCTCCTAAATTTGATTCCTGGAGACGCCACTGTATGGAACCCAAGCAAAAAGGAGAGAAAGTGGGCCTAAAAATCTGAAGATGCTGTTCTCGCCACAACCATCAAAAACTTCTCATGAAGGAAAGACATGTGCAAGGATGTGTTGTCAAATCCATGAAGAGCTGTTCTGATATTTCCATGTAACGGCAGTCCACAGAACCCTCGATGGAATGTCAGAATTGTGTTCAGCAGCTGCAGTAAAACTGAGCATTTTTTTATGTACATTAAACAACATAATGTCTTTTCATTTTTCCCTTTGAACTAATAATATGCTCAGCAAAATGCACACCAGACTTGTACGCCTGGGCATGGTGTTCTCATGTACATGTACCATTCAGAAATAATGTGCATACATTGTAAATTGTGTGCCTTATATTTGGTTTAAAATACTTTATGTACGAGTTGATAGGCTGCTTGCTGAAAGGCCATGAGCTGCTGGCTGATGATTTCTTCATACGTGAAACTGGACTTCAGAGTTCCTCCGTTGCCCTGGGGATTTAGGCATAGTTGTCTTCATTGTCAGTGTCTTGCTTAAATATACAAGTGTTAGGGCGAATTCTCCAAAATTGCTAATTTCCCTTACCTACTGAGTCCCTCAGCAGCTCTGGTGGATTTCTAGGATTTATTTTCTTTACCTCGTAAGAGTGTGAGCCTTTTCTCCCAATCTTACATGTGTTTTGCTGTGTGTGTTTAACATGTTTGTGTTCATAGACTGTGGAGCCTCACCTACTCCATAGGCATCATCTTTTTACTGTGTGTTACACAGCACCTTTAGTTCAGTGACACAGGGTTGTCTTTTTCAGACTTCCCACTTTAACCTCCATTTTCTGGGACTGACTACTGTCTCCCATAACATGTAAAGTTGCCATTGACTTTATTACTCTTTTTAAAACCACAGACCCAGTACAACTTATCTTACATAGAGTTCTGGAAAGGGTTACTAGTTATCCCTTTTTGTCTGTTTCTCATGGAACATTATTTCGTTCCCTTTTCATTAAGATCTGGCTGGTGGCAGTGGTATCTACCCTATTTTTCCTACCGCGGTTATTTTAAATAGCCTTGGTATTGTTTTAGGCTATCTTAGTAGCCTCGAACTTAAACCCGCTGGACCATATTTACTTTTATACAGTTCTGGCTGGGTTTATTCACGCTTCTTTTTGTAAAAGTCTTTCTCGTGTTTTACTCTGCGCGCCAAACCAGGTTTGGTTCCTTTGTTCGCCGACCTTTGGCGGGCTTCTGTACATAAGCCCTCCTTAGGCACCTGAATGTCTGAGGGGGACAGGATGTGAGGGAGGGGTTTGAGACTCCCTGCACAGGGCCTCCTTGGAGACCCATGTCGCACTCTGGTATCATTGGCTGTGGTGACTGTGCCGCCGGGACAGCCACCCTGCTGTGTGATTGACAGCCAGGCTGTGTGAATGGGGGAAAAATGCATAAAAAACAGGTCTCTGGGACTGAGAAGGCAGAGTCGCCACAGAATTGAGAGAACCGATGAGAAGCTTACAGAAGAGGACCTCTACCATGACTGAACCTCCTGGTGAAGTCCTGTTGCGGGTCCGAATCTTCAAACTTCGATGACGGGGAAGATCTGCAAGGAATCTTCTCCCCTTTAGCTGGTGGGATCAACCAGTACGCCAAACTGCAAGCCAGGCCTCCCTCCTCTGGTCAAATTTGCTGTGCACAGCTACAGTGACCCGGATAGCCAGGAGGATCGGACCCTGCTTGGGTTTTAAGGAGCGCACCTTTTATTCGTTGCTTTGCTCTGCTGCTGGTTTCTTCCCTGGGCAGTGCAGGACCCTCCAGTCTTCCTACTTCGTGTCAGTCCGACAGCCGCTTCAGGAACCGTGAGCCTGCAAGACCTGCCAGAAACGTCTGCCTCAGCTACAGCCTTCTTCTCCATTTCAGGTACTGTTCACATCCGGTCGCTCGTTCCGTCCGACCGCAGTAAAAGTGTTTGAAATATTTTGCCAATCTGACGGCTTGTCCTTCTCTATTCTTTAAAGTAGCTTTTCATCCGACCAACTTTGTTCGAACTCTTGGTAAAGACTTAACCGCAAACTACTCTGAACTGTGTGATCCTCTGCAAAGACTTTGGTCCATTGACTTTGGCCCTGGCCTCTTGATTTGATTTCCTCACTGTAGTTACTCTTTCTAGATTACCCCGCTTACTTGTTGGTGCTGCTCAATTTCTGTCTAACTTTGTCTTTCCCTCCCTTTTAAATTACTGGAGTACCATTTTGCTGAAACTTCATTTTGAGCTTAGCTTGTCCAGAATCTATTGGGTGTGGCGTAGTGTATTAAGATAGTGATTTTTCAGATGCTTGATAATAGTGAAATGTTTTATAACTGATGTGTAAATAAATGTAACGCTCACCTGACTCCCACGGGGGCGCTGACCTGGTTTGCGCTGCTGTGACCTCGTCTAAGGTGATGCGCAGGGTTCGGAAGACGGACTGGACCGGGCCCCAGATCTGGCTTGTCTGACTCGCAGAAGTATCCTTCTGTAGGTGAGAATAGGGGGTTAACTGTCTGCGGGGTAATGCAATCGGCCTCCCATTTACCCCTCCTCAAAACCCTGCTGTGCTTCCCCGTAGCGTCTCACCTTAGGGTCTGGAAGGACAAGCTCTCCGTCCTGCTTCTGATCCAGGGGCGCGTTGGTATCCAGTTACGTCACTGGATTTTCGGATGGGTTGGCTTCCAGGTAAGTTTTTCTATAAGTGGTTCCTCTTGTGTCCATGCATTAATGTTCTAATGCTAGTGTTTTTTTCCCCATAGGGGCCGGGGTATGGAATGCCGGGGAACAGGCACCGACCCGAGGTGAGCGGTGAAATCCTTGTGGAAATCAGGTAAGTCTTTAATGAGTGTTTTGGTAATGTCTTTTCATTCACTCATTAACGCTGATGTCTTTTTCCCCTTAGGGGCCGGGGTCCGAAAATGCCTGGATGCGGCGCGGACCCGAAATGAAAAGGGAATGACCCAACAGGTAAGTCTTGACATGGAGTTTTAGCTTCCCTTTTCCCTTCTTTCTCTCACCTTTGTTCTTGTCTTTTTCTCCCTAGGCGCGGGGGCGCGACTGCGAATCCGGATGGTCGCTGCTGAACATGGAGGCGCCCTGTAAAGGTGAGTAGAATGCGGCGCTGCAGCGATCGATGCGATGTGCTTTTAAAAATAAATGTCTTCCTTTTCAGGCTTGTCGGCGAAATGTCTCTGGGATGCAGATTTAGCAGGTGAGGCCTTTTCCTTCTCCTGTTCCCTTCCTTTGCAGGCGATTCAGGATGCTGGCAGGTGTGGCAGAAGTCAGGATGCAGGAGCAGACACGGTGAGCGTCCAGCTGCTAGATGCAGAACAACGCGAAGCACGTGTGGCTGATCGGTTGTGGTTTAAATAGCCTTGGAAGAAGTTCCTAGAATGTGTCCTTCCTCCAATCAGGTATGTATCCTTCCCCGACCACGCCCGGGTGGTAAATGAGTCCCACAGGTAAAGTAGTTCCTTTCAGGCCTCAAGGAGGCCGGGGTTCTGCAGCATGGTCTGCATCAGGTAAGTGCACCCAAACACTTTCATAATGAGCCTGGCGCCTATGGCGCCAGGACTGACGTTTTCTATGAGCCTGGCGCCAAAGGCGCCAGGACGCTGTCCAAAGGGCCCCTATAAGGGGTTGCTGAGACCTTCCCTGGGGACTTGATGTCCGCTTTCGGGGACGCAGGGCCTGAGCCGGCTCCCCGGGAGCGGGCATCATGACAATAAATATATATTCTTTTACTCAGAAACCTTGAGTCAGTGTTTGTTTGAACCATAGTAATTGCTGTCCTTTGTGTAACTATTGGTACTGCTCACTGTACTCTTGAGATAAGTCTGGCTGCTCAGCCATGGCTACCACTTTACTGTGTAGTACAGGCTTGTACCAAAGGTTAATTTGTACTGTCAGTTATAGGCCTAATTGTGTGTGGTGTTCCCAAAGGGTACTGCATATGATTCTGCCTAACAACAAGAAAATAATTGCTTTTCAGAGTGGGAAATGCAGTACAAACCAGATAAGGTTGGTTCTGTTCTGCAGGTCACAAGTCTCATAAAAATTGCATTAGCTTAGTCATTAGCCCTTGAAGGGGCAGGCTAATCTAAACATAGACCCCTCTCTCGATGTCACAGGCATAAACAGGGACACTGAAACTTAAGGAAAGGTGGGAGTCAGAGGGACAGAGAAGTGAAGCTGTCCATTGCTATTTAAATGGGAGAAATGCTTTTAATTGTGTAAAATTGACAATATAGATCGCACAACAGTCATCCTAAGATTTTATTAAAGATGAAAGTGAACCCCTTCTAACCATGCTAAAACGATTTTTGTGGCATAAACACAACTAAAGTTATTTATGAAAATGTGATGTAGGCCTCCTTGTGTTTACCAGCGATGCAAAAAAGTTGATAACGCATGTCAATTATGAGTAGTATGAGGCTCGTAAAGTGCCATATTTTTCACTGATATGGTTCCGGAGTAAATGAAGAAAAACTGTAACTCTGCACAGGAATGACGTGCAGACCTCAAACTAATCTCATTGGATGCGCCTTCAAATGTAGGTCTCAAATATGTATTCATACATATCAAATTGCGGAGATTAAGGGCACTTGCCATGTAGTGTGTTTTCTATGTCCTTGAAGCAGACCGAGCTCACCTGTCGAAGTGAGATAAAGTTCTTGTCATGATCTCTGCTTCCAAAAGATTAGGACTTGCCCGACTCCCTTGGAAGCAGACCCATAACCCCGGTTCCGAGTGCCAGCCAGTCCCAATTGGGACCTTTTGGACACTGTCCTGGCGCCAGTGGCACCAGGCTCATAAAGATGCCCAGTCCCAGCACTGGAAGCGCCGGGCTCATAATGCTTGGGTGGACTTACCTGCAGCAGACCATGCTGCTTACTTACCTGCCAGTTGAACCCCTGATCCTCTTCTGTTTGGGACTACTTTTCCTATTGGGTGGGGCAGGAGCCACTCCCTAGGTTCAGAACACTGGAACTCTTCTGGAAAGCAGGAACTCTTTTCTTACCTAGGCGTGGCTGTGGAAGGAGACACCTAAGCACTACAGGAGGCTATTTAAACCACACCCGATGGATGAATCTTGCTTTGCGTTATTCTGCATTCTCTGCAGCAGAACGCTCATCGTGTTTTCTGCTTCTGATCCTGGGCCTAAGGGAACAAAGGCTTACCATCCTGGAATCCAGTCTTCGGCAGCACCTGTAAAGACAAAGAAAGAACAGGTTAGCACTACGGTCTTCAGTGGCAGCGCATCTCTTACCTGGTCCATCGGCTGTCACCAACGCCTCGCGCTGCATTCCGGCATCTGAAAGACAAAGGCTTACCTACTCTTCGCATGCTCCGGAGGTCTTCGCACTGCATTCCGGCATCTGAAAGACAAAAGCTTACCAGCTCTTCGCATGCTCCGGAGGCCTTCGGCGCTGCATCCCGCATCTGAAAGACAAAAGAAGGTGCGTTTAAAGACATTGGGCAACTTTATTACTCACGTGCCATTACTCCTTCCCACGCCGAATCCAGTGGGTATTCCAGCACCCTTCAGCTTCTCTAAAGCTCCGAACTTGTACCTGCAAGATAAAAGGGACAGTTAGTGTGCATCGTGAAGCAGGCTACAAGCGCTTACTTACGTGCTTCCAGGCGCTTCTATTCCTCACGCGGGTTCGATCCTCAACTCTCATCAGCCCGCCATCCGCCATCGCCGGAACCCTGCAAAACAAGAGATATCATTACAAAAGACTTTTAAGACATTTGAAGTGCCCAGAACTTACCGTTCGTGCAGTTAACGACGGACAGCAGTCCTCTGAGGTCAAGAGGCCTACACCCTTATCCAGTGAAGAAACTGGTTACGGCACCCTGCCCCGAGGCAGATGGAGAGCTTGGCGTTCACTTACCTAAGGTGAGGGTGTTAACCTTTGGGGTTCTACAGGAGAAGAGAAAGGGAAGAGGAGAGAGGTACCCAATAACCCCAGTTCATTAATCCCATATTTTCTATCTGCAGACATCTTACTCTTCGAGTCAGACATACAGTGCACAGAGGTCCAGCCCAAAGAGCCAACCGTGTGTTACACATCACCTTTGAAGATACGGCATTCACCCAGTCAAGACCGGCGCCTCTGCGGGAATCAGGTGAGCGTTACAGTTCTCTCCTCTCCTAGTTGTCTCAAAGCACTCCCCTATTTCCTTGTCTTATCAGCACACAAGTGGGAGTGGGCTAGTGACACTCCACCAATCCCTTTCCGAGAATTATGACAAGTTAGTGATGTCATCTGCCCTATAACTAAGCCAGCTTGCCTCAGAGCTGGACTTTCCCACTAATTCCAAGAGGTGACCTGCTGCCGAAATCTGGCGTGAACATCCCGGCAGAGAGAGGCCTAACCTTGCAGTGGAACCAGGAGACATAGAGACTGATTGGGACCCTTGGAGGGCTCAGAGGGAAATCCTTGACTGACCCCATGCTATCCCAGTGGTGTGCCTTGATGCTCCCGGATGCCTAGTCAGGACCTCTCCTATAAGTAGAAATACCCCAAGCCATACTGTGTATGCCCTGTATTCTTTCAGAATTGTGTTAGTTATTTCCCCATTGAAAAATCCCCTGTTTGCCTGTGTAGATCCTTAGCATATTTATCAAAGTAAATCAATTAATTCCCTCATTGAATTCACAGGATCTGTATTGGTGGCATTCAAAACCAACAATCTGTACCCAGTGTGTTGTGAGCCGGTATAGTCAGACAGATTTGCCAAAATAATTAATTTCAAAAAGCCCGGTTTCCACCTGTGTTCCCATTGTAAGGTGCAAAACGAAATTGTCCCTGTGCTCCCTGTGTAAGGTGCAAAACAAAATTGTCCCTCTGTTCCCATTGTGAGCTAAAGAAATGAATTCCCATTTGCATTTCCTTTCTCACATTGCAATTGTGCTAAACAACCCAACATTGATTTTCCCATTATGTTCTGACCATAATCCTAAAGCCCCATGTGTTCCTTTCAGGTATAGAAAAACAAATTCCCCATTTCTTTCTGTTCTTTCCCATAGCAGTTGTGCTAAACAATTCAAAACCAATTTTACCTTTGTGCTCTGTAAGACACATTTTACCATTACCTGTTTGTCTCCCATATTGTTTCTGTGAGCACTACCCAAAAAACGATGTCTCTCTTGTGTGCCCACTCCCTGCCACTGCCTTCCATTCAAAAGAGTCAAGCCTAGTGCATGTTTGTGGGGTGAGGGTTGCTGGGAGAAAAGTTTAACCCGTTTCATTTTCATTATGCTTTGAACTGTTCTTTGCTTGTAGGGGGGTGTGATGTAAACGGAGAATATTGTACTGCATATTCTAGTGTAATCTCTGTGAGGATACTTTACCAAAGTCATTTTCTTTTTGTGTTGCCACAACATTGGTGGCTGATGTAATCTGTTTGTTCTAATTTGACTTAATGAATTAATAAATATTCTTAATACACACCGACCTGGTTCCTAATCCATTATGGCACCGGGTATTTGTGGGGGTTGTGTGCGAGACGGGTTAAAGGCCTAATCAAAAAGGACCTGAATGATATAAATAATAGCGTTTTTATTGTGCGTCACATTCATTGTAGGGGAAGGAGATCCCTGACTTTCGTGTGCTCATATAATAAACCGCGACACCCCGAAAGAGGAATGGTGGAGCATGGCATGCAGATTTGACCAAGGTGGAAGCTTGCTTTACTTTTGCCTGCTGATAATTTGAGGTGCCTTCCCAACCCAAACACCACACGCTACCTACTGAAAAGGGGCCAGCCTCACTCCAATAACCTAGTGGTTATTTTCTCCATGTAATGAAATGTGACTTTTTGTTGTGATGTGACTGAACAGGAATCACTTTCGTGGAAGTGCAGGGCTCTGTGACACCAGAAGGGGGATTATGCTTTGGCTGGGGCGACTAACCCAAAAAAATGATCTTTTAACTAAACCATCAGCCCTTTTCTTCCATCATATAATTGACGCTAACAAATAAAGTCTCGTTGTGACCGCTGTGCTTGGCACAGCCTAACAAACAGGAGTAGGTGGGCGTTTTTATGAAGCTACATGGTATGCTGCTTAGGCCAGAACCCCGGTGTGAAAAGCTTGATTCTCTGCACAGAGAACCGGTGCACAGAACAACAATGGGCTATTAAAGTTTGAAGTGAATTGTAATACATTACAGTGTGTGGGAACAGACCAGAGTCTCTCTTTTGTAATATACACGCCTATTCAATATGACTACAAAAGCTCAAGGCATAAGTGGAAAACCTTGTATACTTTTTATAATGATAATTGTCAGCCAGGACCGTGCATCATAGCACATACTAAAAAGCACACTTGAGCATGGCACAGAGTCAGAGGTACACATTGTGAACGTTCATGCACACCAAGTCATGGTCTAAACTAGTGAGGAATTGGAAGCAAGCAATCTGTTTATGAACTGATTTTAAATTGTGATGGCTTTCTTAGGAGAACCTACATCCAATGTTCAATTCTAGCCAGGCCTTACTCAGTAGAATAGTCTCCAACTCATGTGGCTTGGCACATTGCAGTTTACCCACCCTCATTTACCTCCACCCTACTTGGACGTATTTCCTTATTTCCATCAAAAAGTCTGGCCTTCTCTCTGGAGTTCACTAGCTTCACCCTACCAGCAAACGTTCATCACTCTCCCAAAAATGGTTGATCTCAATTGACTTGACAAGCATCACCCCCTCGACCAGCCCCTCCACAAAAAAAACAGACATCTACTTTCTTGGTGACTGGTTCGTTTGAGAGGCCTGCCACTGGTTCTACTCTAATTTGCAGTTGGAATTAGGGTAAGACACCTGGGACCCTCAGTTAATAGCATTCCCATCAAGGGTCCAGTCTTAAAAATAAAAGTGGGGGGACTCGGCAACAAACGCGATGGGATGTGACGTTGCCAGAAATTAGCATATGAAGGTGAAATATGCACATTTCATTAAATTGGCTTTGTATACCCACCCAAATTGCAGAGGACGAATGGCATTTGCCTTTCATAAAACCAGGAGAGGATATTGTCTTCTAATAGTGTTTTTCAAAATGTTAAAAGGAGTGCATGTTTTAAACTCCAAGAACTAATACAAATGTTTTCCTTGGAACTTTCATTACCGAAATGGGACATTTTACCTTTAGTTGTTTATTTTTCATCAGGTTGCATAGTGCATTGGTGAAGTGTCCGGCCTGCAAAACTGACGACTGTGGTTAAATCCCTGAGTTTGGCTTTAATTCACATATTCAAGGAAGACTTTCAATGTTTCTCATTTTAGCTGGGGGGGAGGGGACTGAGTCCACCCTCTGAAAAAAGTGGGTGGACTACGTCCTCCCGCTTGTACCCTCGACTTAAGCCCTGATTCCCATACAGATCCCTGTGTTTGAACATCTCTGTTCTCTCAAAAACATGCCAAACCTATGTGTGTGGTTGCTGGATTGTCCTTCCAAGCAGGCAGTTTCAAAATGGCGCAGAGAGAATGCTGCTTCTACTTCCGGTTCCGATATGCACAAAGGTTTTTGGTCCGTCTTCTTGGTTTCCAGGCAGATGGATGTGGTAAAGCACTACTAATACTGACCATATTTTGTTTAGTGTTTTTGGATGCACAGTCTTTACCCTTCATCTCTGTAGTTTGTTGCGCACAGGTGTTAGGAGCTCCAGTGGTAATGGCAGAAGTGTTCCTCCCTTTGCAACTGAAACTACGTTAACTTCTATCCGTTTAGAGAGTGGTCATTACTATAGAGCATTTTTTTTATCGCATTGCATCTTCATTTGTACAATCTGTATGTATTTCTGCTATGAAAAGGCCACGTCTTTCAAAATGGAGGCAATATTGTTAAAAGCCCCACCACCGCGATTGGTTGTTCACTTTACTTATGTACTAACGGTTAGACTGAACTACGAGCAAGGAGAGCCCCAGGGACCAACCCTGCCAGCTGCAGAGGGACAGAAAGAGGGAGGGCTTCAGAAATTCCCTCACAGGATCCTCTTTAGCTGAAAAGTCAGGGACACCGAGATAGGAGTAAGAGCGGTAGGGAGAGAGGGCTCTAGCAAAAAGGAATGTTTGGATGGAAACAGGATATTGCAGAGAAAAATAATTCATCCTATAGAGAAACCGAGAATGCCTGGGATAGAGCGGAGGAAATTACAGTGCAAGAGATAAATGCATAACACAGTTGGAGAAAGTCGTAGAAAAGGTACGGGACAAATCGGAGCGAAAGGGAACTTATTATGGCCAACTACTTGTATTGAAGAGGGCAGTTTACCATTATTTAAGGACAGACGTGTTGCTGTTTGTGGACCCGCTGGATGGCCCACAGGACCATCCAGCTATCGGGCCTCTCACACACGTTCAAGCTAGCAGTCCAAACACAATAAGGCACGGACAAGAGGAGCTGCTGCGCACATCCTTCTTTATTCACTTCAACATGGAACTGAACTTCCCTTGCAACGCCCGCCTCCCTAACCCCAACGTCACTACCCTGGAAGACGCCCACAACGGCAGCTATCCCTCACAACGATGTGGTGGGGCTGTATGGGTGTCTCCTGCACACCATGACATCTCCCCCCCTTTTTAGAGCAATGGATCACTCACTCTTCATTACCCCATCTCCTCGATCAGTCTGTGGGGTTTCATGCGGCACCTCTGTGGCCTTGCAGAAATGCGAAGCATCAGCGGAGGTGAAGGTTCAACTCCTCGAACGCCATCTTCGTCGGACGATTCCCCGTCACCAAGGTACGGTTCATCTGACCATCTCTCGTCAGGGCTGTCCTCGAGGTGTTCCCACTCAGGCTCTGGCGGGATTGGCGCCTTCTTAAAGTGAGACACATTTCGCGTCACTGGCGAATGTATATCTCTGCGGGCCGTGATCATGGTGTCCTTCCTTTGCGTCACTGTCAGATGTTCTGGTGCAAATGCGGCAACTTCCTTCCGGCTCCTCGGTTGACGTATCAACATTTGATCCCCTGGATCCAAGGCAGATTCGTGAGCCCACCTACGATCATCGGTTCTGTCTTTCATCTTGCTCTTTTCCTCCAGGTCCTTGTCCCTCGCTTGCTGTTGGTGGTGTAAGGTTCGGACCTTCCGGTAGCCTAATCTTAACGGGGTCTCCTGAACATCAGATCTGCCGGACATACCCCGGTAGTGCTGTGTGGGGTGTGTTGGTATTCCATCAGCAACTGGTAGAGGGCCTGCCCAAAGGGCTTGTTGAGAATAGTAGCTATCTGTAGAGTCCTCTTAATACCTGCCATGAACTCTCAACGATGCCATTGGTTTGAGGCCTTTGTGGGGTTATTTTCCTGTGCTGAAATCCCATGTACTTTGCGAAGTTCTGAAAGTCCTGGCTGGTGAAAGGCTGGCCATTGTCAGACTTTATGACTCTAGGGACTCCATATGTGGACAGCATGCGGTCCAGCACCGGGAACACGCACATGGCAGCCGTGCTCTCGACGAGCTGAGCTTCCGGAAAACGAGAATGTTCATCTATCAGCACGAGGACATACGAACCACTGCGGAGAGGGCCAAAGAGGTCCACCGCCAGTTCGTCCCACACGTGTTCAGGGAGTGGGGACATCTGCAGTGAATTCGGGTGTGGTGGCAGGGCCACTTGCCCACACATCAGGCAGCCTCCTACCATTTCTTCCACCAAGGCATCCAATCTCGGAACCACACCTTTTTGATGTAGCAGGCGCTTCGTTGATACCACCGCCAGGTGGCCTACATGTGCCAGCCGCACCATCTTCTTTTGTAGCGCCTCTGGGATCACCACCTTACAACCCTTCAAGATGATGTGGTCATCTACGATGGACAGTTCATCCTTGACCATGTCTAAGCATCGAATATCGTCCTGTACGGATTCACTCTCGAGTTTGGTTTGCTGTTTGAGATGGGCCCGTCTTTCCTACTGGATGCAGTGTCTGACAATGCAAAGGGCTGGATCCTGCTCCGACTGTCATGGCCACAGGCCCCAGAACACAAAAAACACACCATCTAGTGATGGGGGCAATGGGTCACTTGACTCACTTATGTCCCTTTGGGACCCATAAACTCAGGGGCCTGGCTGGACTCAGTCCTGGCGCCTTTGGCACCAGGCTCATATAGGGATGTGAGCAGGAACACTTTATTTCAGTGCAGGAGTGCTTTTACTTTATTTCAGTGAATGAGTGCTTTATTTTACAAGAACTTTCCAGGAGCTGAAAGCCTTTATTCCAGAGAACATCCTCATGTGCTGACTCATCGGGTGTGGCTCCCTAGGCCTGGTCTTCATGGGCTGACTCATTGGGTGTGGCAGGCAGGCTGAATCTGCTGGGCGCGGCTTCAGAAGCTCAGCTATATAAGCTGCTCCATCCTTAAGGCTGGTGCTTCACGTTACTGTGCACTCGCGTGCAATGTGACACTCACCGCTGCTTGGACCAGTTTACTTACCTTTGAAACCAGGCATTCTCCTGCACACTCACCTCCAGAAAACCAGTGCTTCATCGCTTCATCTGCAGACTCATCTCCTGACATCCAGTGATCTTGATCCCGACGCCACAGCACGGCACTCCACATCCACAAACTGGGACCCTGTGAAGAAGAAGAAAGACAAGGTTAGAACATCTGTCCTAGGGCCGTGCCGCATTTGAACCCCATGCGCCCCCTAGTTAACAATTTACCAGCTACTGTACCACTGCAGCTTCGTTCCTCATTCCCTCCGGCTGCCGTCTCGAGCTCTGCAGCTTCTGCTGAGCCGGCAACATCACCTGCAAGTAAAGAAAGCAAAAGAGCAAACATCAAAAGTGGAACGGACAGCAATACAAGACAACAAACTTTACAATACAACAAAAACAGACGAGGAAAGACAAAGGCAAACAGGAACACTTACCCGAAGTATAGTGGCTTAGTCGCAGCAGGACTGGACTACCACGTGCAAGGGACCAGTGAAGGAACTCGATCCAGATTATACAAGCGCCCCTGCCAGAAGCAGCAGGACAGAGTGCTCGCCAAAACTAATCAACAGGTGAGCTTTCCAGGGACTGCGCATCCCACGGGTAGCACGGTTTGGGAGAAGGGGTCTGAAAGGGGATCAGGCACACAAGCTGGCATACTCATGCCCCCTATTCTCCACGCAGGAGCAGTCCCGAGCAGCATCACCTATTACCATCAGTCACCACATAAGCGCAGAGGGTGAAATCGGACCCGAGTGACCTCACCCCCGGGAGGGCTGCAACCGTGCCCTAACGCCTCGGCAGAGACCAGCTGAGCATAACACCGACTGGGTGATGAGATCAGACCATCCCTCTGGTAGTGGCTGTAGGTGATGGACCACATAGTTGATATAAGCGTCGAGCCGGAACGGTGGGGTGGCGGTACATGTAGTCCACCAGATTGTCTTCATTGCCTGGCCTATGTTTGATATCGAACTTGTAGTTCTGGAGGCGCAGCCCCATCTAGCGGTTCTGAGAGGCATCCTGGCCTTGGGGTCCCCATAGATAGTCAACAGGGCTTGATGGTCCGTTACGACCGTGAATGCCTTTCTGTACAGGAATAGAAGGAAGTATTCACAGGTCCACACCACTGCCAGGCTCTCTTTCTCCACCTGGGACTAAGCCTGATCTGTGGCAGTGAGGCTCCTGCTGGCGTAGGCCACGATGAATATGTTGGCTGGGTCAGCCAGGTCTCTCTGTGTCAAGATGGCTCCCAGACCCACAGGAGTGGCGTCCACAATCACCTTGGTCTCCCTCTGTGCGTCAAAATACGCCATGTCCTCCGCCCTGGCGATGTTGTTGCGAATGGTCTCGAATGCTCTTTGGCAGTCCTCAGACCACTGGGACGGCGGGTCTTTGTTGGTGAGCAACCGCAGAGGGTTGCTAACGGTGGCATAATCCTTGAGGTACCTCGAGCAATAGCTTGCCAAACCCAGGCAGGATCGTAGCTCTGTCATGTTTTTGGGAGGTTGCGCTGTGTTGAGGGCTGCTACTTTATCTGGATCTGGCCTCATCCCCTTTTCAGAGAATATATGTCCGAAGAACCTCAGCGACCCTTTTCCAAACTCACACTTTGCCTTGTTGAGAGTGAGGCCTGCCGCCTTCAGTGCGGCACACACCATGTGCAACGCTATATCATGTTCCTCCTTTGTCTTCCCGAATACCAAGACGTCGTCCGAGTAATTGAAGCAGTTGGGCACCTGTCATATGACTTTGTGTATATCCTCTTGGAATATCTCAGCTGTCAACGAGATGCTGAAACTGATTCTCTGTATTGAAAAAGCCCCAGGTGAGTCACAAATGTCGTGATGTATTGTGACTCGATGGGATCTCGATCTGATGGTACCCCTTCGTGAGGTCAAGCTTGGAAAATACCTTTGTGCCATGGAGTAGGTGAATCATGTCTATGATCCTCGGTGGCTGGTGACGCTCCCTTTCAATTGCCCTCCGCATGTCCACGCACAGGCATATGGACCCGTCCGGGGACTTCTTGGGCACTGGGACTATGGGCGACACCCAGGGCGTTGGACCTGTGACTGGTTCGATCACCTGTAGTTGATTGAGTTTGTCTATTTTTTCCTCGACTTGACTCTGTATGTTAACTGGTATGCCACACTAGTGTTGCGCTACTGGGCGAACCTCTGGGTTAATGTGGAATTGGATGTTCCTGAGCTTCAACTTCCCCAGTCCTTTAAATAGCTCCGGGAAAGCTGCTGCCACCGCTTCCGGCCTGGCAAAGTACTTGGGGGGCCATCAGCTGATATAAGATGTGTACTAGGACAATGTCGACAGCTGTCCAGAAGCTTAGTATACAGCCACTGTTGGCCTCGGTCTTTAGTACATGTAGGGGGATCTTTGCCACATGCGTCTTGTGGGTGCACCAGGCCGTGATGGTTTACTTTCAGGGCAGTGACATGGTCGCCCTGTATGGATATATGTCTACTGTTGCCTTTTTCAGCCTTGGGGGCCGGGCAAGCAGGTTGTACGCCTCCTCGCTGATATTGATGGTAGCCCCTGTGTCAATGAGGAATTCCAGTGGCATATCATTTCTTGTAGCATGAGAACAGGGCTGTGTTGGGCGGCGGTGTCATTGTTGAGCGCCCATACATATCCCCTCTCCCGTTGATCCTCACCTGACGAATGGGACTCACTGCTTGAGGGCGATCTCATCTGTATATAGCGAACGAATCGTCTCCTCCCACTGCGTCTGGATCCCTCTGATAGCCATCTCTCCTCTTGGGTGTATGTGCCTTTGCGTTCTCGGTCCTCCCGTCTTTGACTCTTCGGGTCACCTGCTTGGTGGGCTTAGTCGAGTGCTCCTCCGTCATTCTTGGAATCTTTGTCGGCCAGGCATAGGGGCTGGTGCATTCTTGCAGACAGCTCTGAAATGGCCCATTCCTCCGCAGGCAGCGCACTGCTGCCCCATGGCGGGGCATTTACCTGTGTGTGGAAATTCATAACCGCACCTGAAGCACGTGGCCGCAGAGCACTTGCCACTCTGATTGGGTGCAGAGGACAGTTTGTTTATGACGTGGGGGTCTGTCGATTAGTGCTGGATTGTGATTTTTCCCAAACTGTCGAACTGGGGCTCCACAGCCGCCTCCATCCGAGCTAGTGCGAGAATCTCCTACAGTGACCTTTGTTTCTGCAGTAGCTGTTTACTGAAGTGCTGTAACGCGCAGCCAGCGATCACCTGAGACCGTAGGGCTTCTTCATTGGACTAACAGTGAAATTCACAGTATTTCAGTTTGATGCAGAGTCGCCTTTTTCCTGTCGCGTGGTATGAAAGATGTGTCTTTCATAATCGATGTTGGAGTGAGGGGCAAAATATTTGGATAACTTGCCGTGCATCTTTCCATATGATGCTGTGTTTAGATTGAGTAGCTCCCCGCAATGTCCCGGACCGCCATGGACAGTGTGTTCTTCAAACAGGCGTCATCAGTGAGCCCTATGGCCCCTACATAAAATGTAGTCTCTCAACCATACGACCCAACATGGCCCTAGGTTGGTGGTGTCTTAGGTCAAAAGGGTGGGGCAGGTGGAGTACTTGTGATGCGCCCCCTGCTGATTGTGCTGTACCGGCCACTGTGGAGGACGCCTCCTGATCCCACATGACAGGACGTAGAGATTGGCCCTTTAGTGGGACTTTGTTGTGAGGCGTGGTGTGCTTTCCTTCAGTTGGGTCGTGGACTTCCATTGACCTCAGGCCCTGGTTTGGGTCCTGTGCGCTGTGTGTCCTGCTTCTCTGTGACTCCTGCCGCTCTCACCATCACTTTTGGTCCTCACTGTTACCAGGGCATGCCCTTGAACCTCTGGTGTGTTGGCAAGCCTCTGTGGCGGTTTCTGCACCTCTCCCAGCGCTGCCAGGCACCCGCGCCGGGTGTTATTGTAATGAGCCTTTCCCCCGGGCTCTTGCCGACACCAGGGCCTCGTCAGTGAGCCGCGGCCTCCACGTGGCCCCACGCAGCCAGGCAGTCTGCTTGGGGAATAGAGGAGGGCAGAAGGAGCGGGCCTAAGCTTTAGAGGGGCGCCGACGCACGTTTTAAATGCCCAACGGCATACTCCGGGCCTCGTGGCAGCGCTGGCGGGTCCTCAGATCCGTCCCTGCGCGAGTTCTCAAATTACCTTGTCGCCAATGTGGAACTGCCGGATATCCTGCAGGACCATCCAGCTATCGGGCCTCTCACACACGTTCATGCTAGCGAGCCAAACACAATAAGGGACAGATAAGAGGAGCCGCTGTGCACGTCCTTCTTTATTCACTTCAACCTGGACCTGAACTTCCCTTGCAACGCCCGCCCCCCGCACTCCAACATCATTTCCCTGCAAGACAGCCACAACGGCAGCCGTCCCACACAACGATGTGGTAGGGCTGTATGGGTGTCTCCTGCACACCACTGTTTCTCTACTTTTTGTTCACACTGTACCCCTTGCTCCATTAGAATCCGACTTGCAAATGACATAGGAACACCCAACTATCTCACTGTTGCACCATAGTTGTTTACAAATGTTTATAAACATAGTTGGTAGTCACAGACCAGTGATTAGGCAGGCGCAATGATGGGGTACATTGATATAGTATAAAGAGAAAGTAAAAAAAGCATAAAAGGGGCAAACGCTAAAAGACGGCAAAAGAGGTGCACGGATGACTTACAATTATAAAAAAGTAAAGACGGAACTTACAATTATAAAAAAGTAAAGACGGAAGGGACGTCTGCATGGTGTACAGAAGACAACCAGGAGCTAGAAGTTAGAACACTGAATTACTTTAAGGATCACTGGCGCACAGTAGCATTGCAGGGTAAATCACACGTGTCCAAAGCAAGTGCGAGCAGGCCAGCACAGCACCTCCAGGCACACATAGCAGTTGAAGGCACCCTGGCCTGCTCTCCCTCTCCCGTGCCACGCTGACGATCACGAAGCCCTTCTTCAATCATCAGCTGTGAGTCCTCTCTCGGCGCTGGTGCCTGCGCCTGACAGAGTAGTTCAATATTGCCTCTGCAGTGATTGACTTGATGATCCTACTGGGAAGCATGGATTTTAGGCCCCATGTCTAACACATTTTATTGGTTTTGTGCAAACATAACAAAAGAAAGGACTCAAAGTTGAGTCAAAACACGGCCAAAAGGAAATAAACATTAATAATAACAACATACTTAATATCATCATCATCATCATCATTGGGTTCCATCGGTTCTCTCACAGAATTTGAGATTCTACCAGTTCTGTTTCAGCAGTGTCTTTATCATCATATACCTATTGCCTCTTTGGTCTCCTTAAGGTAACATAGCATCCTCCCACCTTTGCCAAATTTTATTGGCCTTCTCTGGGCATCCTCGTACTCTGTAGACTCTCCGTTCCATGGATATGCACATCTGGACGTCTGTTACCCATTGTTCAATGTCCGGTGACACTGGGGAACCCCATAATCTGGCGAAGTTTCGTTTGATCACCATGGTGGCTGTTGAGAAACAGTCTTTCATATCGTGACAGTTCAATATCACCCCCCCCCCAACAGTAACATTTTAGGCTCCCTGGGGATCGACTGGCCCAAGACCTTCGACAGTATGTCGCAGCACTGTTGCCAGAAGTGTTGTATGTGTCGGCAGCTACACAGTTTGTGGAAGAATGTTCCCTCTTCGCTCCTGCATTGCAGGCAGTTTGGTTCAGCGATCTTACCCCAGCGGTAGAGTGCCACTTTTCAATTGGATCAGCCGCGGCCTGGCTGAACTGGCTACCTCTCGTGGGTATATTAGTATTGTTACCCAGTCTTCCGGCAGCATAATTCCCACCTCATTTCCCACTTGGTTTTAGGGTTCGCTAGCTCAGTGGTGGCAAAGGATGTGATAGCACTGTACGTAACTGTAGTGACCTTAGATTTAATGCATTCCATGACAATGTTCCTTTCCATAGGGGTACAGTCTGGCATGTTGGATAGGGCTGGGAGGTGCTGTTGTAATGCGTGCCTGAGTTGTGTGTAGTGATATCTCTCAGATACAAGCAGACTGAATCTTGATGCCAGTTCTTCAAAGGGAGTTATGTTACCACCTATAACCACATCACCCACCTTACTTATACCACTGGTCACCCAGACCGGCCATTTCAGTAGTTTGTCAATTTTGGGGAGGTGTCTATTTTCCCATAATGATTGCAGTGGTGTTAATCTGTTTCCCAGCCTATGAATGTATGAATTTCAGCCCAGATTCGGGGTGTTGGTAGCATCAGCGACGGGGGGAGAGAGTTTTTTGGTACAACCGCATGGCCGTTGATGCTCGCACATGTGGCGACGATGTATCTGTGTAGAGTACGTCATTCACCACAGACATCTGGCTTGCCCAATAATATGTTTGCAGCCTAGGTAGGCCAATACCTCCCTCCCAGATCGATCGTTGAAGTGTCCGAAGTGCTATCCTCGGATGCCCACCACCCCAAAGGAGTTTCCTAAGTGTACTCTCTATCGTCTGGAACGCTCGTGTTGGGATGCAGAGCGGGGCATTCTGCAGGACGTATAGGAAGCGGGGAAGTGTTAACATTTTAAAGAGTGCAGCTCCTCCCAGCAGGGTCAAGGATAGGGACATCCAGTGCTGGCTGTCTCTTGTGAGCCTGTCAATAATCGGTTGGAGGTTGTCTGGTGTATAGTCTGCAAGGTCTCTCGTGACCCGAATTCCCAGGTACCGGAAGTGAATCCGCTCCACTTTGTATGGGCAATCCTCAGGGATGCTTTCCGCCATTTCGTTGAGTGGAAAAAGGATCGATTTTGTCCAGTTTACTCTGAGCCCGCTGAAGGCCTCATAGTGTTTCAGGATTTGTGTCACTACAGGACAAGCAATAGCAGGGTGTTTGAGGTATAGGGGTAGAACGTCTGCATAAAGCGATACTCGGTCCTCCTAACCTGTCGGGCCAGGGAATCCACTCCACCTCGGCGTGACCCTGAGTAGAACAGCCAGGGGTTCTATTGCCAATGCAAATATTAGCATAGACAAGGGGCAACCCTGCCTTGTCCCCTTCCCTAGCTCGAAGGGTCGAGATGCCCAACCATTCACCCTGGTTTTAGCCATGGGGGAGCTATATAGGAGCTGCACCCAACCCAGGAACTGTTCACCAAACCCCATCCTGCGTAGTATTCCCCAAACTGCTTCCCAATAAACAGAATCAAATGCCTTTTCAAAGTCTTTTGCTAGTAACGCCAGGGGGTGTTGAGACAATTGCATGCGTTCGATGGCTGGGTGCAGTCTACGTATATTCATTCTCGTGGATCTCCCGGGCATAAAGCCGCATTGGTCAGGGTGATTCAGGGTTGTAATAACACGCTGCAGGTGCAGGGCCAATACCTTGGCCAGGATTTTTGCCTCACCGTTGATGAGGGAGATCGGTCTGTACGAACTGCATCGTTCCGGCAGCTTGCCCGCTTTCGGTATAACTATTATTGTGGCGGTTCTAAGATCCTCCGGCAAGCGGCCCAGTTCCTTTGCTTGACGATACATGTTTAAGAGATGCAGAGCTAACTCAGCACCTCCCACCTTTTTCCAGGTCTCAACCGGGAAACCATTCGGGCCCGGTGCTTTCCCGTATTGGAGCTGTGCCAACGCCAATAGTATCTCGTCCTTTGTAATGTCACTTTCCAGCGCGGTTTTTTGTACGGCACTCAGGGAGGGGAGAGTGATGGTTTCCAGAATAGTGGTGTCTGGAGGGGCCTCAGGGGCTCGATACAAGTCTGCATAGTATTTGGCGAACTCTTCTTCTCCGTGTCCGTGAGGAGTGGATTAGCATTGTTGGGTGTGATCGTTCTCAACTGACTATGGCCTTCATCTCTTCGCTCTAGCCACGCCAGCATCCTCCCTGCTTTATCACTGGTTTTGTAAATTCTGGCTTTCATTGTATTGTGGGCATGTCTGGCATTATCTAACGCAGTATTTTGTAGTTGTTTCTGGGCTAGGACCAAGGCCCTGTGTGTATGTGGCTGTCCGTCTGTGAGATGTGCTTCCTCTGCCTTCTTTACCTTTTCATCTGCATCCTCCACTGATTTTAGGTAGGCTTTTTTCTGGGCTTTGGTCCAGGAGATAATTTCCCCCCAGAGCACCGGTTTGAAAGCTTCCCACAACGTTATTGCATTGTCCACTGACCCCACATTCAGATCAAAGTATGATTTAGTATCGGACTGCATGTGTTCGATTAGTTCCAGGAAACCTAGATAGTAGCTATTCAGCCGCCATGTCGGTTCCGGACGCAGCGTTTCAGCCTCAATCTCTATGAGCAAGGGGAAGTGATCCGAGATACCCCTTGGGAGAAAGTGTGCGTGTGTCATCTTGTGTATCACGGTCCCTGGCATAATAAAATAGTCAAGCCGTGACAACAATGCATGTACTCCCGAGTGATATGAATATTCCCTTACCAGGGTTCAAATCACGCCACACATCCCGAAGTCCTAAGGCATCAGCAAAGGCGGCGAGCTTGGTATGTGCGTTTGGATTCCGCGCACGCAGGTGTGTGCAATCTGGGGTGACGTCAATAACCTCATTGAAGTCCCCCCCCAAAGAATCAGGATGTCAGCTGTGTCGTTTAACAGTGTTGGTGTGACATCCTGTAACAGGGCTGCGAGCAGTGTAGGAGGAGAGTAGACTGCCATCAGGGAGATAGTTTTGTTCCATAGTGAACTGGTGACGTATGTGTACCTGCCACTAGTGTCCTGTGGCACCTTCACGAGAGTAAGGGGAAGCCTTTTACGTATTAGGATCATCACCCCAGTGAGCCCATTGTGAAGCCAGCCTGTATAGCAGTACGATAGTTTGTGCGTTTTAAAAGGTGACAGTTCATACCCGCCAGATGTCTCAGTCAGGAAGACTATGGGCCTCATTCCGAGTTGGGCGGTAAGGGATACCGGGCACCGGTAAGGAGACCGGTGCCGGTAATCCCTTACCGCCCAATTCTGAGGTCCCTTAGCAGGAACCGTAAGGAACGTGTGGTCTGACGACACGTCCCTTACGGGTCGGGCTAAGGGACCAGGGCGCTAATAACGGGCTTGCTAGTCGCAAGCCCGTTTTTAGCACCCTCCCCATTCCCATTGTGCCCTATGGGGGCTCAAATGGGAATGGGGAATGGTTTGTTCAATGGGGACTTACCGGTCCCTCCAGGGTCGGAATGCACCGGTAAGTCCCCATTGAACAAGACCGGACTCGGACACGGTATGGGAGGCAGCCATGGTGCTATTAGCACCATGGCTGCTGCCCATCTCATAATGACCCCCTATATCTGGGGTATGCCTGTTCAGGAATTGTAGCACCAGTCTCCGCTATCTGTATCTGTATCTAGCTCAGCCTTTATATCTGTCCCACCGTCTGCAAGTATTACAGAATGTGGCAGCCAGACTGGTGGTAGGTAATCCTATCGCAGGCCCATCTCTCCAATACTACGGCAGCTCGATTGGCTCCCAGTGGCTCAGAGAGTTCAATTTAAATCCATGTGTATTGTGCACCGAGCCTTCTATGGCCATGGGACAGAATATTTTCAGAATAGGTTTTATCCTTAAGTCCCCAATCGACCGCTCTGTTCCCTTGAGTCATGTGCCATCTCAGTTCCTCGTGTACGTCTGTCGAGTTGGGGGGGCATGCTTTTTCTATTGCTGCTGCCAGGTGTTGGAATTCTCTTCCTCTCGGCCTTCGGGCGACGGCAGATCATTTAGTTTTCCGCCGATCTTTGAAGACGTTCTTGTTCATATAAAGGCCAACTAAAGGTATGGGCTGTTGAGTGGACTCTGCATAGCGCCAAGATGCCTTTGTGTGGACGTGCGCTTTCTAAATTCATTTAACATAACATAACATGTTGCGCTCACCATATTCCTAACTGGGGGTGCAGTGAAATCAGCAAAAAGTTGCAATCAATGTTTATATGTATCCAGTGTAGTTAAATATGAATGGGATATGTAACTTTAAATGTTAATTTGTGTTCACAATTGATAACATATTAGATTTAAACATTCGTAGAAAGATAAAATGCTAAAACCGCCAAATGAAATATAAACAGGACTCAGCAATGTTGTGTGTGACATGACGAAGAGTTTCATAATGTGCATGCAAGGAAGGGTGGCCTGTCCTAAAGAACCCATTGTGGAGAAGAGACAATAGCTTAAACATACTTGTAGACTGAGGTACATACATGGGGTATTTATAAATCTACATGTACTGTGCTTTCTTTATAAATGTATTAAAGCTCTGCAGCTAGTAGTTAATGGTATGAATTTGGAGCATGTGGGAATAACTAGTTTTGCAGGATTGAAGGGTGAACGAGAGGCAATGATTAACCAAGCATATGGTCAGCCGTTGAACAGGACACAATGTTCATGGCTTGGTAGTTCTGCATGAGGCAAAGATTTTAAAATACCATTGGGAATGGCTGCAGGAAACTGAGGGTAAAATGCTCAGTTCCTGGCCTATCGAAGGGACTGATCATAAAAGGGTATTGGAGAACTTGCATACCACACAGGGGCTCAAGGGTGCAGGAATTTCTTCCGCACCAATACCATATGGGTGCTATCCTTTGTCACCTGCAGAAGGGTAAACAGATCCCGAGTTTGGACCTCCATTTTCCCCAGCGGCCACTGCAGTGGTTACGAGACGGATACAGGTAATGCCTCCATTAGCTATAATTCCTAGAAAATGGTGAGTCTGGTAGTTAGAAGAGTAGATGAAGGTTTGAGAATGGGGTAGAAAGAGGGTACTATGCCTTTTTCTGATAGGATTGAGGATAAGCTGCAAAGGGTGGTAGAGACACAGGAGCGGGGAAAAATGAAATAATCGCTGAGGCTAGCACAGGACGAGGTAATGTTATGGTGGCAGAGAGATGAAGAAAGGGAAGAAGTGAATAGACAGGCAAAGGACGTAGAGGAAGGACGATGGCGGTATGGGCAGGTTCTTGTCAGGTTGGATAAATTGATTATCGAAGGGGTCAATGTGGACCTGGAGAACAGAAGTATGGTCACAGGTTCAGGGCTCGAACAGGGAGGGCGGGAGTTGGCACTCTACGGTAGTGTGGAGTATGCTTTTGTGCCTGGAGAAGTATCAGGGAAGTGATACAGGAGTGGGAGATAAAGAAGAATGGGACTTGAATGTCGAGCAGGGAAAGCAGGGTGTAGCAATCCCACCTCCCACGTAGTAGAAGTGATAGAGAGTACACCATGGGGTCTCGCATGGCCGTAGTAAGTAGCAGGAAAGGGATGGGGGAAGCCCCAGTTAAAGCGAGTGAAACTCAGTTTCTGTTACTCCAGAAAGGTCTGCGAAAAGCATATTATGTCCCGTGGTCACACATGGACTGGAATAACATCTATCTATCTATCTATCTATCTATCTATCTATCTATCTATCTATCTATCTATCTATCTATCTATCTATCTATCTATCCTAAAATATTTTTATATAGCGTCACTCACCCAAAGGCCTCAGGGCGCGTACAAGACAGACAGAACATAAAGACAGAAATGTTGCACAAAGCAACACATGCTGGACCAAAGACATGGGTCCGTCCAGATATATGATCAGTTAGTTATCTCAGTGCAGCTTCTTTTTTTTTCTTCCACATTTGGTTTTATTTATTTTTTGCAGAAGAATGTTACAGTTCAACAGTTCAATTTTACCAAATCTAAGAAGAACACACAAATATGAATCAATCAGAACAAGAACAAACCCCCACCAACTCCCCGTTCCCCCCCCCCCGTCTCCACCCTGGTACTGCTTACTGAGGCCCCAGTCGTTGTAAGAGTCCACTCTTCGGCCCCTCGTTCCCTCCTCCGCTCTCCTCAGGAAGCACCATCAGAGTGACACAACTTCTCCTCCTGAGCCCTCGGTTTTTCTGCTTCCTACCTGGTCCCCTTCCCTGGGTAGCACCATCACAAGCTACCCTTCATCCGACCTGTTTGCATATATCTTACAATTAAGGGGTGCCACTCAATTTCCAGTGATCCCGGTCTATGATGAAGCCCTACCGTTATCCTTTCCATGGTATAAATGCTCTTGGCCACATTGGACCACTCTCGCCTGCTGGGTGGGCATTAATTTTTTCCATTTGGTGGCTATGCACGCCATGGCGCTCAGCAAAAGGGATGCAGCCATTTTTGGGAGCCTGAAGTGCCCTCCATCCACCTCTTGTATCCCAAACAAGGTCGGCAGAGTTTTTGTATCTCTTGGTACACCTTCCAGGTCTCTGATCCACCCAAGGACTTCATCCCAGAAGACCTGTATCTTGGGACAGCCCCACCACATATGCCAATAGTCGGCCCTTTCATCACAACCCCTCCAACACTTGGGACTCACAGCCGGATACATTTTTGACATTCTAACCAGGTCAAACTGCCACCGATGGAGGAGTTTAATGGAGTGCTGCCTATACTGGCAGGACAGTAACGTCTTAGTAACCCCCTGCACAATCTAGTCCAAAGGACCTCATCCACTTCCAGCCCAAAATCTCTTTCCCATCCCCCTCTCAAATTCTGCGTGGTCCTGGCTCCCGCCTCGACCAGAGCCCCATACATGGCTGATATGAACCCTGTCATTTCAGTGCCCCTGTCCAGCAAAATCTCAAACTGGGTGAGATTTCTCCCTGTCTTGTCCACCACATTCGATTCTGTGAGATCCCCTTTTAGCTGCAAATACTGGAATATGAGAGTTTGCCAATACCCAGGGCGTCCTCTAGCTACGTTATGCTAATGAAAGTGCCCCCACTGAAATGTTGACCCACCATCTCCAGACCGGCCTCAAACCACTCCTGAAATCTACCTGGGTTAGGTATGGCGTCTCTAACCCCTGGTACCTAGAGATGTCCCAGGGGTGAAGGCCAAGTAGTGAGCCCCTTCATGCCCGTCCCTTGCCTCCAGATATCCCATATTGTCCCCAAAACAGGGTGATCTCAGATCCTCCTTGGTATTTTATTACTAGGCACCCACAACCATTCCCTGACAGTGGCAGGGCGCATATGAACAATATCCAGGGCCACCCACTGTTGGTATGCTTGTGACCTTAAGTGGGGAATTAAAATTCTGAGTT
This sequence comes from Ambystoma mexicanum, assembly GCF_040938575.1. Taxonomy (NCBI): domain Eukaryota; kingdom Metazoa; phylum Chordata; class Amphibia; order Caudata; family Ambystomatidae; genus Ambystoma; species Ambystoma mexicanum. The sequence continues at coordinate 962,573,799 of NC_090928.1, read as the reverse complement.
GGGTGGCCTCATAGTCGCATATCGGGGAGGCCCACCCTGCCCTTTTCCGTAGGTAAAGTCAGGATTGCCCTGAGAATCCTGGCCTTCTTCCCCTGCTATAGGAACCTGTGTAGGACTCCCGGTATCTCACAAAAGAATCAGGAGCATCTGAAACAGATACAAGACCCTCCGAAGTACCACCATTTTCAATGCCTTGATACAACCCAAACATGAGTTGGCTTTTGACATTTAGCTAAGTCTGCATGTATTTTCATTATCAGTGGGTGGTAATTGGCATCAAATAACCTCTCGAGGTCCCTAGTAAGACTGATACCTAGATAACGCATCATGGTCAAATTGACCTCCATCCCGAGTGGCGTAAACATCTCAATATCCCCGTGCCGGCCCCTATCCACGGGGAAAAGAACCGACTTGGATCTGTTAATTTTCAGTCTGGCCATGGTACCATAATGGTACCATAGTGTTTAATCATTCGAAGAGCCACCGGAATGGAGACCAGGGGCTCAAGGACATGCAGCAGCATATTGTCTGCATATAGGGCCACCTATAATCCACCCCCCCACTCTAATACCCACCACCCCTGGGCCATCCCTGATCCTCTGGGCAAGAGGTTCTATTGACAGCACATACAATGTAGGAGAGAGGGGGCACCCCTGTCTCTTTTCCCTCCCAAGCGCGAACCATCGTAAGAACCCCCCATTCACCATGACTGAGGCCATGGGGGATGTGTACACTGCTATGATCCCCTGAAGGAGACTTTCCCCAATACCAAATTCAACAAGGACCACCCTGAGAAAGCCCCACTCCACCCAATCAAAACCCTTCTCCACATCTATTGAGAGTAGGGATGGATCCCCCCCTCCGCACGTCCTGGGATGCGTGAATCAGGTTCAAAGTCTTCTGCATTGTGTCTGCCCCCTGATGCCCCTTTATGAACCCCACTTAGTCTGAATGAATCAGTCTAGGCATATATCCTTCTAATCTTGAGGCTATCACCCTGGTGTACAGCTTGGCATCCGTATTTAGTAGGGTAATTGGCCTATATGCCCTACATCTGAGTGTCCCTACCGCCTTTGGCAATTGCTGTAATAAGAGCCTGGGCAAATGATTCCAGGGTGCGACTCCTATTGAGTATGTGGCTTAACAATGCAGTAAGAAAGGGGAGCAGGGAGGGGAGAAAGGTTTTATAAAACCCTGCAGTGAAACCATCATCCCCGGCGCTTTCCCCAACGGTAACCTTGCAACCGCCTTTCTAATTTCTTCTTCCATTATATGAGCCACCAAAGACAAGGCTTCTTCGTGAGAAAGTTTGGGCTGATTAGTGGACCACAGGTAGGCGTCTATGCCCCGTGCTTTGGGGTTCACTTCTGAGGCATACAATTTCTCATAAAAACCTGCAAAGTCTTCTGTGATTCACTCACCAGTGGTATCCGTTTCCCTGTGAATTCCCTCAATTTCCCTAACCCACCTTTCCATCCGCTGCCACCTCAGTCTCGCCGCCAGGAGGGAGTCTGCTTTGTCCCCTTTCTCATTCAAATTTTGTTTAAAAAAGAGCAGACTGCAAATAACTTTCCTCCAGGAGTCTCAGTTCTTCCCTCTTACCCCTTGCTTCTTGTATGCACTCCTCCCAGCTCCCTGAATGGTTGTGAGCCTTTGCTTCCTGATGTCTTCTCTTTCCACAACCACTGCTCCACTAACGCCCTTTCCCTCTTTTTATGTGCTCCTTCCCGAATTAGGATCCTGCGCAAAGTGGCCTTACCTGCATCCCAGACTATTCCCCTATCCACCTCCCCGTTGTCGTTGATCTTAAAGTATTCTGCTATCTCCCTCTGCATTTCCACGTAAAATACGGTGTCCTTCCCTAGGGAGTCATTGCATCCCCATTTAGACCCCTTAGGCGCGAGACCCCACCACTGAAATTCCACCATCACCATATCATGATCGGACCAGGAGATCAGGATGATCTCCGAGCCCCGTGCTCCCTCCCATAAGCCTCTAGAAATGTAGAGGTAATCGATTCTCGTGTAGGTCCCATGTGGAGGGGAATAAAAAGTGTAGCCCTGTGTATCTGAGTGATAGTGGCGCCATATGTCTGTAAGCCCCAATCTCCCAAGTAGGCATGAAACTCGCAATGTCCGGGACCCGAGGGCTCCTGTACCCTGTCCCCGAGCCTCTACCTATCCTTGTCTGGGTCTGCCCACATGTTGAAATCCCCCCCTGTGATGAAATGCCTGAACTTTCTACTAAGATTTTTGCCATTGTGTCTTTCAGGAATCTCAACTGTCCCTGATTGGGGGCATATACAGTGGCGAACGTGAACCTCGTATTCCATATGTCCCCCGTGACCAATAGGGCTCTTCCTTTCACATCTGACCAAACCTTGGTGACTTCCATTCTAAGTTCCTTCTTTACCAGAATGCCCACCCCCGCCTTTCTTAGGGGGCCGGAGCCCCAGAACTCTCATCCAACCCTCCCCCCGGGGACCCTTTTTTTTCCACCATTTGAATGTTCCTCCAGGAAACAAGGTACTCTGAGTACCTATCGGTAGGAGCCCCACCCCGGGCCTATTTCCCGTCGGTGTCATCATGTTATCCCTATCCGTGAACTCAATTCATCCCACCTATGGGCCCTCTGTGCAGTAGCCAGCACCCGACCCATCAAACACCCACGTTCTGGAAAAGCCCATACCAGGTAAGTACCCCCGTCCCCAAACCCCCAATCCCCCCCGTGTTCGGCCCTCCCTGTTGGCATCACCGGGTGAACACCGAACCACCTGCGGGATCCCCCATTGGGGGCCCCTTCACTCCATACTCTTGAACCCTCCAACTTCCTCCACTTTACACCATCTACCCATAACATCTTCCTAGCACCCCCCCATTAACTTATAAGCTCAGATATTCCCACAACAAACCAAACCAAACCATGCAGCGGGACAGACCCATACGCGAGGGGAACATGAAAACCACCCGGGCCCGTAGGACCGGGATCGTATATAAATCTCTGACCCTTGACAGCAACGGCATGACCGTCCATTTAACCATGGCATCTCAAGTTCCCTCAGTAGGGGGGTGTTCAACTTCCTGAACTTCCGTGAGCCAAGGATGCGCCTTCTTCTCGAACCCTGTGTACACCACAGTCCTCCATCCTGATGTGTGCGGTGTCCCCTTGTCTCCAATCAGTTCACTTGATCTCCTGTTCCGTGACAAGTCTATATTTGCACCCCTCCACTTCGAAAGAGATGGAAAACGGAAAGCCCCACCGATATCTAACTCTCATTTCATTTAACCACCTACTGAGGGGCACACAGAGCCTTCTTTTACAAGGGTGAGGAAAGACCGGTCCTGAAAGACCGTCACCCTTGCTTTCCCATACATCACTGGACCCTTTTTCCGTGCTTTTCCAAAATTTTGATTCTGTCGCCATAGTTATGGAAGTGGACCAGAACAGATATGGGGCTGCCCGCTGCTCTGCCAGCCCTGTGCATCCTCTCAGTCCTGACCTCATCAATCGCATCATTGTCAAAGATTAGTTTAGTAATGGCGTATAAGGTATTCCGCAGGTCATTCTCAGTCTCCCCTTCTCTCTGCGGAATCACAAACAACCGTAAGTTATTGCGCCTCTCCCGATTCTCTAAGTCATCCATCTCCAGGAGGATATCTTCCTCCCTTCTCTCCACCTCTGAGAGGCACACATCAATTTGGCTCTTCATCGTGACGAGCGAGGACTGATTATGTTCCACCTCTTTACTCCATTTTATCGATTCTATGGGTTAGTTTGTTGACTCTCCCTCAAATATCTGCCTTCATGTTTCTGATCTCCTCGAGGAGGGCCGCTACGTCCTTCTTGGTGGCTCCGGCGTCTTCACCCATCATTGCCCTGTCACCGCGACGGGGCGTTCCCTTTACCCTTCACTGGCACTCTCCGGGTGTATTCAAAGGTGGCCAGTCTCTCCCTTGGTTCAATGTACCTTGGCCTCACGCCAGTCAGTACTGTCGGTTATGTAGTGTTAAGGATTTCACTCAGGCGACGCACACCTTAGTCTCGGCCTGGCATGCAGTGCACAACTGAAATGCTTATTTTTTATATTAGATTCAATATTGAGATGGTACGCCACTCATATCACACCTCCTTTTCAAATACCCCGGGTGACAATGGACCATGAACCAGGCTGGTTGGTAAAATACAATATTTATTTATTTATTTTAAAATTCAAAATAAATCATGCAATTTTTAATATGGGGCAGCAATCACCAATGGGGTGATAATAACGATGAGAATGTGAGCAATGGACTGGGTTTAACTTACTAGTGGAACATATACACAGCACAGTAGAATAGGAGCCCTTTTGGTTTAGGTAAGATAGCACTGAAATTGGAATTTCCCCCTGCAATGTTTCCTCAGTTTCCCCTTCCAATGTTATAAAATGACACTCGGAAATGGACAGTTAAATAATGAATGTGTGTGAAAAGCCTTGAAGCAAAAATAATTCCTCACTAAAGCCACAATGCAAATACACTAACAATCACAAAGAATGGATTAGCAAAAGCACACAGTTCGAAAATTAGTGGAAAGTTTAACACACATCACAGCAAAATGACATGTGTGAAAGTTGCAGTTTATTTTCATTCCCGCCTAAAATTAACCAAATGGTTTTTAAGAAAAACTGGTGAAATACACTGATTTGGAGGCTTGGGGATAGCTATAGATCACTGGTACAATATGGAAGTGAAAGTAAGTCTCTAGCTGGTGAATTGAGAGGGATATGCAAGATAGAGTGAGGTTCGTTTTTAGGAAAATCGAGCAGTGAAAAGAGGAATCGGTTTTAAAATTGAAAGACAAATCTTACTTAAACTAGATTTAATGGCTAAGAAAAGAGGAACACCACCCGTGAATATCAAAAGTTATGCTGCAGTTGTCACCCTTTGTGCAGTGTACCCCTTTTCTTAAGGGAAAATTAATTTATTTAAACACAATATCGCTAATGACTTAGGATCTATGCAAGACAGAAATAAAGAGAAACGTGGCGCTAAGACTAGAAATCAAAGGCATAGTTTCAAGAATGATTGTGACAGTTTGAACAAGGTATCAGGATTAGAATAGGGTGACTTAGAGAGTGGGGTGAGGACAAAGACAAGAAGGCTATGGGTTTAGATGGGGTGGCAATTGATACTCACAGTCCTACAGTTTTAGTTTTTGGATTTTGGACAGTCAACGGTTCTGGTCGCTACACGGCAGGGCGCCTGGCAAACAGCTGGGCAATTCTGGTTACTGGGTAGCACATCTGGACTGGCAATTCTGGTCACTGGATACTAAAGATCTGCTGGATGGCACGGGTACCTCTGGATGCCGTTAGTGGTATCAGGATGCTTCCCAAAAACACCACAGCCTTCCCCTTATTCATGGGAGATTAGTGGGTTTTCAGATTTGAGGCCTTGCTGGAGCAGGATCAGCAATGCTTGGGTTTTGTGGTGGGCCCTGGAGTAGGGTCAGCAAAGCTTTGGCCTTGTAGTTGGGATCTGGAGTTTGGATGGATGGATGGAACAGGAACAGGACGCAGGAGCAGGAAAATCAGGAAGAGTGTTTGTCTGTGTGTCTCTCAGGGACTCTTATTTATAATACATAGTGACATCACCAAAATATGACTGGGGCAGGCTTAACTAAACACAAATCTAACAACGGGATTGGACAAGGGGATAGTCTCCGCCTTGCTCTCAGTTGGTTGGATTTCAGGAAAATTATGTCAGATTTATGAGGTGTGTTTTACAATGTCCAAAAACATCCCACAGTTCCTTTTAACTAAAATCCGATTTTGCCAAAAACATACATCTATACAATTTCACTCTCTTTACAAATTATATACACAGGTTACCTGTTTTGTGCAGCACATTGCAGTCCAATCCTCCAGTCCGTGAGACATTGTTTCCCCCTTCTATCAGTTTTTTTGTGCTTTTCAATGGGATTTATATTACTCACAATTCTATAACTTTATATGTGGATGATCATCGGGAATGTATGTACAAAAAAATTAGCATTTGCAAAATAGATACTTTTCTGGTAATCCACCATATTTTCCGATTTCTGTCCCCAAGGTGTCAGTGAATTCTACCAAGTCTTAAAAGAAAGCACAACAATTCACTTGTAGGCTGTGAAAATTCTACATTTTTACAAAGACTTGCTGTTGAGATAAAAGTCTTTAAAGTTTATTTATGAAACAGTCTTTGGAACCAAAAGGCAGTCCATTGTCGCTAGATCATTTTTTTTTCTTCCTTCAACTGCAACCAACTGTCATTTCCTTCAAGGCAAGGTGGGGGTTTCTCATCTTGATTGGAGGTTTTATTGCCCCTTCACACTTCCAGCTTCCTTGCCCTGGGAGTCCCATTGTCAGTGGGTTTCTGTAGACTAGATTCTTTCCCACCCTTTAATTATCAGTGGGTTGTTAGTCTCTGCTGAGAGCTTATGGTGTGATTCCCTTCCTCCGGGGGAAGTTTCAGGGCTGACAACTGGAATAACGGGTTTTTGAGAGCTTGCAAATTCAGCCCATGTGATTTAAACTCTTTATTTTCTTATTTTGTGTCCTGGATTAAACAAACCTGTGAAAGAAACTATCCCATGTATGTCTTCATCAGCAACAAAACCCCTTCACATTGTTAAATAAGCAGGTTTTCATTCAACAGTTTATTTTTAAACAGGCCATTTTTTTTCTTTTCTTTCAGTCAGCAAAGCCCATTTTTCCACCTGTTGAAAACTGCTAGCATTTCTTTCTTTAAATTCGGTTTGGCAGCTCCACCAGATTCCCACACTGTCTTTGCAGCTATAGTAATTTCCTTGAATGCAGGAGTTGTATCTGAAGCATAGATACATTGACACTGACCTGGCTCCGAGAGTTAAAGTCTCTTTGAACTGCTGAGCCTGGATACTTTTGGAAAGAAATAAACGTATGTTCCCGTGCGAGTGAAAGTGAAGTTGCTTATTGATTTCTCTCAGAGTTGGTTTGACTGGGCCTGTCACTCAGGAATTATGCCTGGTTTTGGTGAAGCACAGTGAAATATCCTTGGCATGATAGGGCCTTTTTCCTTCATCATATTAAGTTTATTCGCAAGCAAATTATCCATAAACCATACAAAAAATAGAACTGCATAGTAATACAAAATCCAATTCAACATTTTTTTTTTAATTAAAAGTCCACGGTATGAATTTACAAACATTACATATGTATAAAAAAGATTAAAATGTGCATGTGCGTAAATCAAGATAAAATCCACAGGAAGCGTCCAAACGATTCAATAAAATGTCCGGGTTAGATCATATTTTGGACAGTGAATTTAGTTCTCCGATACCAGGCCCTTCTCAAGTAGTCCACCATGCCCCAGGCCACTGGCATCGTAGCAGCTGAAAGCAGATAGCATAAAGCAGGCCTAGCCTGAGACAAGCCAGTGGACCTAAGTAGTGGCAGAAGTGTGTTGTTTTGCCCACATTACACAGACCTAAGACAAAAAACAAAGTGTAGAAGGTTCTCCAATGGCCACTGACAGCAGGTGCAAGCTATAGGTTGCACATTATGAGTCCAGCTTTTTGTTCGTGCCCCTAGCCATAAGCAATCAAACTGGGCTAGGGTCAAGACCCAGCGATCTGCAGGATTATCAATGTGGAGCAAGTGCTGGCTGACTAGCGTCTGCAGATGTTAATACAATATGCCTTCTGTTTGCAAGAATACCCAATGCAGCGGACTCCCTATTTGCCATCAAGATGGAATTAAACATTTGTATGCCCTGACCGCACAGGGGGTCAAGAAGGTTGAGGGGCAGACAAGATTAGCACAATTTAACTGTCTAATGCACTTATGGATGTACATAAGCCAGGGGATTTTCTTTACAGCTGAGCTACTCACCAGGGCTCTTATGATCTTAAGTGAAATAGTGGCTTTCTGGTTAGCCCATAGTGCCAGCCAATGCGAGACTGGAGCTAATAGCCACTCATCGGCAATGTGTGGACATCCCAGTTCTAAATGTGTCCCATAGTTTGGAGCAGACTGTGGTAACCGAAGCAGTTTTTTAAGAAAGGAGTTCTCCACATTTTCAATTTTAGGAATCCTTTCCAAACCCCACAGTGCTGCCCCATAATTAGTGGCAGTTTTTGTTTGAGCCCTGTATGCTTCGAGAATTAATTTGATTGGGTGCCCCAAGCAGTTATGTTGAAAGCGGGACAACCCCCCAAGCGCCTGTCTCATCCTCCATACATTGCTTATCGACATGGCCAAACCCTCGCCAATTCTCCGTAAAACAAATTCCCAGATAATCAAAGCTGGTGACCTTCGGGATAGGTTTGCCTCCACTCCATATTGTGCGCATCTTGAGATGTCTAACACCCAAACTCTTACATGCCAAAACTGCTGTGAGTTCCCAGTCAGCTTATGGGGAGCCATAAATTGGGTGTAGACATCCACCAGGCATTGTAAAGCTCTGGGGGTACGGGCAATTAAAACCATATCATCGGCATAGCCTAAGACTGGGAGGGGTACGCCACCCACCGTGATATAGTCAGTATAGGAGTTAACCAATGCCTGGTAGACACCATTTATGTAAAGGGCAAACAGTACCGGGGCACAATACAGTCCTGGCGGACGCCCAAGAAGGTCTCAAAAAAGGCTGTGCACTGTCCCTGTTCCCCGAATCTGACACAAGCCGATGCATGTTAATGGATTATCTGGAGGACCGTGACCAAATCCTCCGGGCAACCCATGGACCTGAGCACCGCCCAGAGCATAGCCCTGTCTACTTTGTCAAACGCGGTCCATGAATGCTAAGTACAAAGGCTCACCCCTCAAATGTATGGACGTAGCTCGCACCAAATACAGGTTCAAAGCCTGATCCCTAGTTCCTAGGCCCGGGCGAAAAACCATATTGAGTCTCTGTAAGAACCCCAGAGTCAGAGATCCATTGTTCTAGCCGTGCCAAAACCGCACGGCCGAAGATTTTGAAGGAGGTGTCAAGCAGAGAGATGGGTCTATAAGAAAGGGGGCTACTAGGGTCACCCTTCTTAAAAATAGGAAAAATTATTGCCTGCCTCCATGTTGCCGGGTAGGTACCAAGCTCCAAAAATGCATTGAAGCACTTAGTCAAAACTGGGGCCCATAGGTCCACCTCATCACAGAAAATATCTGCTGGGATGGCGTCTGGTCCGGGAGCTCGATTAGGGAGTTGCTTGTTAATAGCCACCTCTACCTAGTTTATGGTTAATCGGAGGGGGGATTGGCATATAATGGGGAAGTTGAGGGATTTGCCCTATACAGGGTGCTAAAATGATTAGACCAAGCCAGTGCACTAACATTATTCTCTTTGTGTGTTTTTACTCTTTTGTGGGGGGGTCCATTAGCCACAAATTCCCAAAAGTTCTTGGAGTCCTTTGACTGCACAGCCTAGATGAGGTCTTCCCAGGCTTGCTCTTCCAGCTGGGCCTTCCTTTTTGCCAAGACACGTTTATAGTGCGCCCGGGCAGTAATTATCTCTTGTTGGGTACTGTCTTTTTCCTCTAAAATACCTTTAAGATCTTTCTGTGCTATCCGGCAAGGTTCATCGAACCATGTTTCCAGGTTATTTTTCCCTTTTTTAAATTCCCTTTGAAAAGTGGCAGACATATAGTTCCAAATTGTTTGGGATGCCAAAATTATGGAGCCTGGGGAAGATTAATTTGCCAAAATAATAGAAAGTTCCCCCAAATTGGATTTACAAACGGACGATTGAGTGTCCACAGGGTCCAGTCTGGCCTAGTTAATTCTCTGCTTGCACAGGGGATTGATGCCACACTGGTCCAGTTGGGGAAAATTGACAAATGGAACCGCTGGCGGGTCTATTCCTATGACCAGCCGGAGTGCATGATGGTCACTCTGTAGGTTATTAAGTACCTCGAATTCCTTAATTAAATGCCAATCCCTCATGTGGGCACAGATGTAATCAATCGTAGACGATCCCTGAGTGCCCACAAAGGTTGGCCTCCCAGGCCGATCCGCTCCCACCCGACCATTCAGTGAGCGAATGCCCCACTCCAGAAACCACTCACAGAGCTGCAGGCCCCTTGCACACATTCTTTCATCCCCCAGTTGTGCGGGAGCAACCCCATGTAGAAGGTCTTCACCCAGATCTATGTCCACTGTTGGAATTCCTGCCCCCAGTTTCACATTAAAATCACCTCCCATTATTAGTAATAAGGCCTGACTCCCATTGGCAATGGCATATTCTTCAATCAGGTCTCTCAGAGCCCCTGGCCACCCCTAATTAGTGGTATGTGGGCTATTGTAGACATTAACCAGAAATAGGGGACGGCCCCTAGCACGGTGTGCAGTAACACATTGTATATTCTGATTTATTTGTTTCCCTCCCCATTAAGGTTAAGGCTAGAGATGCCTTCACCAAGATTGCCAGGCCACCAAAACATCTCCCTTGTTTTCCCTTTTCCGCAGGGACACACTCTGAAACATAGCCATCAAAGCATATTGGGGAAAGTGCCCAAGTTTCCGGAAGGAATATAATATCATATTCCCTCAGGATAGCGGCTATCTCCCCCTGAGAAAGCTTAGACTCAGCACCGGCTATGTTCCAGCACATCCCAAACAGTTTGTAATTATTAAGATTGTTATTATGCTGTATTGGTATAGTTTTATTGTAATTTATCTCCCTGTATGTTTTTTTCTTGCAACCCTGTACAAATTGCGCCCTGATGCCCCCGGGCCTGATGGTCTGCGCGTTATAAATAAACAAATACAAATACAAATACAGACAAAACAAAGAGGGGGAGACCAGTTTCTCTAAAGAGAGATTTTGACCAGATTCCCCTGCCCTTCCTGGTCTTTCTGCGATCTGAACCACCTCCCCCACAGCAGCTGGTCAGTCCAATTCTTCTGTTTCCCCAGAGCCTGGAAACGGTTTCTCAAATCCACTGTGGCTGCTGGTATCGTTGGAGCCAATAGGCTCCTTCCCCCGGTACCCTCCACAGGCATACGTTGGTTCAGAAGTTTGTTGCTGGTCCGGTAGTCGGACAGGGGGGGGCTTGCGGGGTACAATGCTCCTAGGGGAAAAAGGCACTGTTAGCTGATGGGGGGGAGGCAAGAGCGCCACTCGGGATTAATAGAGGAAACTACGTACTTGAGCATAGCTGGTGCAGTCATAGACACCACCACACAGTCCCCCTTTGCCCATTTGGGTTGCTTTGCCACCCATGAGACCCTTCTGGCCATGAGAATACCTCTAGGATTCACCTTCATCCCTGGCAAACAAGTATTATTCCATTGTGCTGTTATGTTAATAAGGGGGGGGTGGTTTTCACCTGACCTGAATCAAGTTGGGGGAGCCCCGTGATTACTCCAACCAATGGTGCAGGCTCTGGAGGGAGGTTGAGGACTTCTTCCGCACCGGAGGGACATTTATTCTTTAATATCTTATGTGAGCCCATGGCTGAGACCCCCAAACCACTCTTGGTCCCCTTCCACAGAGTGCCCTCCAAGAGGGAAGCATTATGGCGTATTGGGAGAGAAAGTGGTACATCCAAAACTGTGATGTTGTGAACTATAGTCTCACCCATGTGTGTTTTATTAGGGACATGTAAAGAGTGGTGAGCAGAATTTTCGGGAATGCTCCCCGGCACTACTATCCCTACTCGATCTACAACCAGAGCTTTAATTTCCAAAATGTCTTTTTTAAGACCTCTTATTAGGTCATCCATGATGCAAAGGGTTGTACTTAGAGAGGTTTTAAGGGCGCCTATTTTATCTAAAATCGGTGCAAGCTTTCTGTCCAACACTGCGTCCAGGATTTTAAAGTCACTAGATGCTGACTCCATTCCACCACCGAATTGAGGTTGGGTCCTTTGTCCACCAAGATGTCAGGGGGTATAATTATTGTTAACTCTTCAAGTGTGCGAGCCCCGTTAGGGGTCTCCACACTACCACCTCCCAATCGATTCCTTTCTGGGGAGTTATTATTTAATGAGGTTTCAAGACATTGCGAGAGACTGGGGAGTGAAGAATTTGGAGAAGATAAGGAAGGCATTCTGTTTTCCCCAGTTGCACTAGATTGTAGGCTGGCAACTTCGATGGCTCTTTCTGTATGTAAAATGCGCTCTTCAAGTTTCCCTGCCATCTGTTTCAAATATTCATTTAGGGTTGATTGTCCTGGCGAGATCTGTGGACCCTTACTTTTTCTGGCCTTTGGTTTAGAAAAATTGCCACCTGGGTCAGATCCACCCTGACCACCCACAGAACTGTTTTTTTTTTTTTTTGTTTTATTGGGAATCAGTGGAGGGGCTTTGGCCTTGCGTTTGGACATATTTTGTAAGTGTTAGAGGCAACACCTACTTAGCTAAATAAAATGTCCAAAAATATTTCCTAATGGGCTACAGCCAGAAAACCCCTATTGGTAAGAAGAATGTAGGCAAGGTACCTAAAGTGCAAATGCAGAGCAAAAAACAACTCGCAGGGACCAGTATGCTAAAAAAACACACATGCAACAGGTTAAAAGTAAGAATAAAAAAGTCAAGAATTAAAAATATAAACTCTAGGAGTGCCGGTGGGAAATGGGCACAATACAAAGGTACAAAAAGAAATCTGAGCCATGGGGCAACAAAGGAGGAGGGGAGAGATATACTCACAGCCCCTCACCCTAAAGATCAAACCCCATTATATGCCAATACCAAGTGCTAAGAGAGAAAATGACACGAATGAATCGGTTGCACCAACAGCCCCACAAAAAAGAACACAGAATGAATTTCTTCTGGCACAGACTTATAACGGGATGGAACGCTATATCCAGGGACTGGGACAGGGAATGCCCGATGGCTAGAGGAGCTACCTTAGTCCGTCTCTCCCCCACCCCCTCCTGTCCCTCAATCTGCACTGGCCACCAAGTTCCCAGTATAGAGACAATAATAAGGCTTAATATAGGGCAGGGGCTGAGGGAGCCATCAGGGCAGAGGCTTATTAAGCCAATGTGAGGCGTCCAAATAAAAACTATTTAGTGTGCTGCAACTGAAAATAAAATGGTAGTAAAACTACCACTTCTCAAAAAAGCTTAGTGGCAATGGCAATGAGCTGAAATGCCATTAGCCATTGAGCAGGTGATAGGTCAAATTTCGTGGGTGCCCCCTGCCTTCAGCAGCTGCAGATCATTATCTCCATAAAAATGGATGGGGAGAAGGTTTGATTATGTGCGAGCAGCCACTCTGCACAGGGCGCTCCAGAACGCACCAGATTGTTAAAATGTCAGGGTGGTGAGGAGGTCGGGGCAATTGATGCCAAAAGTACACAGGGCCAGGCGGAATTTCCGGGGGGGCTGGGAGTGTAAATTGAGTGAACCATGGCCCTCCTCACCTTTGAATCCGCCTAGGGTTCTGCCTTAGGTACACTCCTACATTCACGAAGAGAAATCACAGTCCGGTGCAGAGATGCAGAGCTGAAGTTTTGAAGTTTGATGACAATTAACAGATAACAAACGATGACAGGAAAAAGCAGCTACAGCCCTCAAGACCCGAAGACCTGCAGCTCTGCAGAGTCACACAAACTGCTAAGACTGCCCTTGTCCGCCCTTCGCCACGGCTTCGCCTTGGAGTGGAGCTTTTCTTTGCAGGCAGCAGGTGAAACACATTAACCCCTCCTCTTCCAGTTCACTAAGGCAGAGACTGCCCTTGTCCGCCCTTCGGGTCTTTTTAATCACAGTGGTTTCAGAATGAACAGATGGAATTAGCATCAAAGCAGCATTTTTGAAGGGGAATTTTGGGTTTTCAGCAAAGCAGTGCTGCTTTTTTGTAAGACATATATGGAATAAAGGCACAATACCCATATGCTAATGACACGCCAGTCGTGAGGTTCATTTCCCAAACAAGTCTGGTTTATTTTCAGAGTATCTCAGTCGGCCGACCGGGTCTCAACGCCTCACGACGTGTGTTTACAGACACCGTGTGATGAGAGAGAGCGAGCAGCGGTAAAGCAGTAATAACATTACATAATACTTCATCATTCTACAGCATTATTCGGTCCGCCCCTATACGTGACATACAAGCTAGGGTTCGGTAATTCACAGTTATGCACGTAACTTCATTCAGTCTAAACATTTGGTATTTCTATCAGAGGTTGCAGAGACAGCTTTCTGTTATGGGGAACATGGGGCATCGGCACAGGGAAGGATATCCTGTTCTAGCAGGGAGACATTCCAACTAACGTTATCTATTCGCTGCGCTCATGGGCTAAGGGTCAGACAGTTCTGAAGCAGAGAAAATAGCATCCTTCTTGAAGGAGCACCGTTAGTTGCATATAATTCTTATTTAACTGCCTTTTACAACAGCATCTGCAAGACAGACTGGCACCTGGGCTGCTGATTAGTCGCGGCTAATGTACAGCTTCAAGGCTTTACCGAATAAGAAAAACAATGTATTTCTGTAGGGTTTCACATTCCTGTCTATGTTAGCATTGAGAGTTCAAGCTGTGGCCTCACACCGTGTGTGGATCTGAAGCACAGAATATATTTGCAAAGCGTTACAGAAAAGAAAATGGCAGGCAATTACAAAATGGACTCCCAATGGTCACATTCAGGTTACATGGTTTGCAATGTTTATCACATGATGCAATTCGCTTCTGGCCAACATACTATTCATACTATTCGGGCTATGCGATTGCATTTACGGTTTCACATTTTCACTTCATTTCATTTATAATTTAGAACACACTGGCACGCTCCTTCCATGTGTCCCCTTGTTCCATCCTGCCTAAAGTGTGCTTGGCAGGGCGGTGCAGCCATCGTTTTGTTTGTTGCAAAAATGCAGTGTTGAGGTCCTGGTGCGAACAGGAGCCAGCACAGCCAGGTTGCTGTTTCTTGCGTAAATGCAGCTTGGTGATGTGGGGAAAAGCTGTTGAGTGGGACAATATATCCCAAAGTAAGGCGGCCTATCCTCAGGTTAGGTGTAACTGATCACTGTGCCCCCCCGGGGGCCAACTGGGACATCTGATGAAAAGACACATGTCCATGGGACCGGGCTCAAGCACTCAGCTCAGGGAACCTTCTTTGCTACCTTGAGTGGCTCCAGGAGACGGGGCACGTGTAGTGAGCTAGTGGAGGTCCTTTTGATGGGGGAGTGGCTCGCCCCTGTAGGGCCCCCTGGGTCTCCTTTCCAGTATGAGTTGTAACATACATCTGACCGCCAACCCTTCTGGGGTCTTCTAGCAGGGTCAAAGTGGTTGTGGTGCGGCAGCCACACAATGATTCCCACACCTCCTTACGCCGCTCACGGGCAGGGGGTTGGGGGTGTTGAGGAAGGGCTCAGCACCGGCCCCCCATGTGTGTCCCCACTGCAAATGAGTCTTCAGTTCCCCCGCTCCAATTGTCCTTGGGGGGGCTGCAGCTGTAGTATGAGCAGGGCGGGGCCCCATGGCATCACAAGAGTCCCCTACCAGGGCAGCCCAAGAATCTCAGCTTGATTGGGCCACTCGCAACCAAACTGCACTCCTCAAAGCCTCTCGCTGGTGCGCGGGGGGTAGGCCAGTAAATCTCCCACTCCTGTCGGCTGGGATCTGTCAGGCCCCCAGATCCCCCGGTAAACTGACATATGTGGGGGACCGCTGCAGGTACCCTTGTTGGCCCCCTGGGCTTCAGGGGGGCCCACCTGTGTGCGCCGACCTGCCGGGCTGCCTTCAACATGCTCCAGTGTGTCTGAGTTGCCTGGTGCTCCTATCCGGCTCGGGGGGCCGACGTGCACCCCATTGGGGCCTCCGAGGTCACAGCTCGGGATTCCGTGTACCCTCTGTCTCAGGAGATGGACCAGGGGTGCACCCAGGTCTCCCACAGCCTGCAGGGGCCACGTCGTCCTCAGATGGGGGCTGCTTGGGGGTGCTCAACCCACTATTAGGCCCTGAGAGGAGGAGCGATTCACAGAGAACTTTGCATCTCCACGCCCCATGGTGGCCGTCCTCAGTACACATTTTATCAAAGAGAAATGTTTTTAAATGTTTTCTGAAGAGCTGAGTGGAAACACAGCCTTTAATGTCCAATGGGAGTGAGTTCCAAAGAGACTTGCTCCACCAATCTTTTTTAGAGTTACACGCGGCTGTTCCAGTATCATCTTGTTTTTTGAACGCAGGGTCTGATGGATAAGAGACTCCCTTCACTCACTGGAGGGGCGGGGAAGTGGATGCCGGTGTCATGTTGGCCATAGGGGACATGAAAAGCGTATTCACAGATCTAATGGGGGAGCGATCAGACGAGCTTTGGAGGAGATCGGGATATCCAGGATTTCAGTTGGTTACAAATGCCCATGATGGAGCATCTTTTAATAATTGCAGGGTGCAGGTATGCGGGGCCTTGTGGATTATGTATCCCGATACGCATGATATACATTCAATTCTAGCCAAATTGATGAAATTGGATGATGATCCTGCTGCACACGTCCAGTTAATTCAGGAGATGTGGAGAGCAGAGACCGGAGAAGCGTGGAACAAGAATCTGGCAATTTTCTACCACATGGTCAAGATGGGACTTCCAAAGGAAGTCCAGCAAAATTTAAATAAAGTGGTAGGAATGGAGGCCAATAGTTGGCCAGAAATTCTGGCACATATTGTGTATTTTTGTAAAAGGAGGCAAGAGAAGGATAAGGAAAGCATAGAGCAGGCACAAAGGTTAGAGGCCAACCTGGTTCAGAAAAAGCTAGCAAAACTTTGTTTGGAAGGTGCAATGATTACCAGCTCTATGGATGGACAGCAGGGACAAATGGGACAACAGGGACATGGTGAATCGGGTATGACACAGGGTTGGATGAACGGGTATGCTGCTGGTCCAAGGCCAATGAGAGGGCTCCTAAGGGGAAGGGGAGGATTGCCAGAGGGAGGTGGGTCATTTGGCGGGTTCAGAAGAATGGGGCCCCGGTTTAATGGGCCAATGGGAAATAATTATGGAGGGTTCTATGGGATTCAGGGTTGGTCATGCGGAAGGATGGGATACGTGTCACAAGATTGTCGAAACAGGTCAGAGTACTTTAACGTGGGAGGTCAGCAAATGCAATCCCTGCCATAGGCCCTAGGGTCTGTGCTATTGCAGCAGGTGCGGGTTGAGCAGAACTCAGCAACTGGGGCTGCACAGACCTATGGGACCCCACCCACCATGCCAGCACAGGCGCTGGCAGAACAATCCTTTACCCCAAGGAACAGATACTCAAGACACTGGAGCAAGTGTTTTTGGAGGGAGAAAGTTTTCGCTCCCTGGTGCTAATATGTCACAAGAGTAGGACTGCCTCCAGGGATCTCTGAAGTGTCCAGTCCTATCCGTTACCACCGATCTGGAAGAGGAACCCTGGATAGGTGTGCAGGTAGGTGATCGAATATTTTCATTCATGGTCGATACAGGGGCTACAAAATCTTGTATCAAGGAAGGTGAGTTCCTCTTGTCAGGCACAACAATGGACACACAGGGACTCTCTGGGGCTATCTTGTCAGTTCTTTATACTGAAGAGCTATGTATCAAGGTAGGTACACAAAATGTATCTGTTCCTTTGTTGTATTGCACAGATACCCCAGCAAATCTCCTGAGTAAAGACCTCTTGAGTAAGTTGCGAATGTCGATTGCTTTCACGGAGGAAGGTATAGTATGCTCAACTCCAGGTTTGTATACGGTAATAGAAGCAGCATGTTGGCATGCATACTGTAGAAACAGCGCAATAAGGGGGGCTGCCTGTACATTCAGCCGTGTTTCTTTATGGGGTAAAGATTTTGTTGGGTTCCTGGGATCAGAAACCAGACATGTTGAATACCAATTGAGTTCTTGTTTTGGTCTGTTGTGTTGCAGGAGGTAACACCAGGCACCATTGTTAGGATTCTCTTAGAGGCAGTAATGATAAAGAAGAACATGGTGGTTATCTTGGGCACAGATGAAGAAGGATGAGAGTGGTGCACAGTTATGTGCATCGATCCAACCGTATCACTAAGGGACGTGTCTGACGAGCAATTGTTCGAAGTCACCGAAGATACAGAAGAGATGGTTTCTGAAATTGGGGTGCCTTGCCAAATAGCGATATAGCAACCGGAAGTACCACAGACCATGCTCATTATTAGAAATACATCACTACATTGGAAGGAGGATTTGGAAAAGGTGCCGGACCATTTGTGGACCAGAAATCCTCATGATGTGGGGCTGCTAAAGAGCAGTGGAGCAGTGTGAATAAAATTGAAAACTGGTGTGATATTACCATGGGTTAAACAGTATCCATGTCTACAGAAATGGACAAAGGAATTTATGAGACCATTATGGCATTGTTCAAGCAAGGCATAGTGCAACCTTCTGTGTCCCCATGTAACACGGCCATCTACCATGTGAACAAGGGAAAGGGGTCCAGTTGGAGGATGGTCCAGGATTTGCGCCCCTTCAATAACATTGTTTAGGCAGAATTTCTGGTGCTACCGAATTCTCTGTAATATCCCTAATGGGTCAACCCACTTCATGGTGATTGATTTTAAAAATGCATTTTTCTCAGTCCCCTTATACCCCGATCCTCAGTACCTAAAAGCGTTTAAGTATTGTGGTCAGAGATTCGAGCACATAAGGTTTCCCCAGGGGTACTGTAAATCTCAGTGTTTTTAACAGGGTGGTTCAAATGGATTTGGAGAATTTACATGTATCCAGAACAGTAATCCAGTATGTGGACGATTTGCTAGTCTGTAACACTTCAAAAGAGCAGTGTTGTGTAGTTTCAATAATGCTCCTCACCCTGCTTGCGGAGAGGGGGTACAAAGTGGACAGAGAAAAATGTCAGTACTGACAGACAGAGATTGTATATTTTGGGCAAGTGATATCGCCCACAGGAAGGATGGTAATGCCAAAAGAGCCACTGCAGTTCAGTAAATGCCTCAGCCAGACACAGTGAAACAAATGCAGTGGTTTTTGGGCCTCTGTTACTATTGTAGATCGTGGATCTTTGACTACTCTAGTTACTTGAGGCCCTTGTTACAGGGACTTAAGGAAGCGCAGAAGGTGAAGGGTCTGATAGAATGGTCTGAAGAAATGGTGACTTGCTTTTGGGAACTCAAAGCTCAAATCAGCAATGCTCCAGTCTTGGCGACTTTGAATTACAAGAAACCATTTCATTTGTTTTCTCACCCGAATGGGCAAGTGATGACAGTGGTCCTGATTCAGCAGACATCGGTAGGCCACAAACCTTTAGCATATTCTCCTAGGCCCAGTGATGCAGGGACAGTTCCCTTGTGAGCAAGCTTTAGCGGCATCTGCTTTTGCAATTCAAATGTCTTCAACCATTACCATGTGTTGCCCGGTGACATTGTACGTGGAGCATGCAGTCTTTGCAATCTTGGAAAAGTCCAAGTCAGCTTTGATGACCCAAAGAGTTTCAGGATACAAGGTTATTTTATCAAACGCATCAATACATCCGGTAAGGTGTCACCTAGTCAATCCTGTGACATTTGTAGCCAAGCCAGTGAAACTTGATGACATTGTTCATGATTGTGCAACTTATGAGGGGGGAGAAGAAGAGTGGACACGTGTTAAGGAGAATGCCTTGGAGGGAGGTGAGGTACTTTTTATTGACTGGTCCTCAACAATTAATCAGGACACTGGTGAAAGGCATATGGGTGCAGCCGTTATGGGTCTTGTGGAGGGGACTACTGGGTCAGACTAAAGAAACCATTGCCTTTGTATTCCTTCACGCAAGCGGTGGAACTAGTGGCGCTTGTTGAGGCACTAGAATTGAGTAGGGGGAAGGCAGTCACCATTTATTCTGACTCTGTGCATGTGGCCTCTACTGTACATTCAGGGTTGTCAAGATGACAGAGAAGGAATTTTAGGAGATCTGACTGAATCCCTGTCCAGCATGCTGTGCTGCTATCCCGACTAATTGAAGTGTTAACTCTGTCCACAGAAGCAGGTTTTGTGAAAAACTGTTGCTCACACTAATTGTACTAACTTAATAGCACACGGAAATGAGGCTGCAGATAGGTGGTGAAGGAAGTGGCATATTTACCATTTACAGATTCCCAGAAAATGGAACCCGTGTCCTAGCAGGTACAGTAGCCAGGCCCCTACACCAAAGTCCTGGTGCTTCAAATCGGAGAAATGAAAGAAAAAGCATCCAGAGAAAGGCAGAGGACGAGAGCACACTACGAACAAGGCCAACCGCATGAGGAAGCAGCTATTCCAGGATGGCAGTTCAAACAGAGACGAAAGGTGTCGAAAGCTGAAAGAACAAAAGGGAAGTGCCCTTGCCCTTTTCAACAACAGACCCGTGGAGCTTCCGAAAAAGGAAACATAAGACCTGGATTTACAGCTGACGTGTGGAGTAACAGATGTCAATGGTGCACAGGGGCCTCCAGCATTGATAGCACAGGCGGGGAGGCACTGTGGCTATGGTAGTACCGTCCTTGAATCCAGACAAGCTAATGGGTTCAGCACAGCCGGTGAGTGGGAGAAAGCTGATAGCAAACCGAACTGTGTTAAGCCCACGGTTGCAATTGTCAACAGTATATGAATGCAAGGAACTTGTGAACAAAGAACTTGTGTATGTTTGAACTTTTGTGAAAGCCCAGAGAAGGGCCAGCTGCAGAGTCATCAGGCGCTGCAGGAGAGCTCATTCGATGGACTCTTGCAGACCCCTTTTGTTATGTGTTAAAACTGTAAGTACCCAAAAGCCCTAGGAAGGAGCGGCATTAGTTGTCAAAGTGGTCCTTAAAGGGTCACATCAAATCCCTTTTACAATCGAAGGTTTCTGACCCATTACCAAGAGAAAGCTAGAGAAAGCTAGGGGAAGGGGAAACCACACTTTCTGATGAGATGAAGCAAATCATGAATTGTGTTAGAAATTCATGAGCTGTGTGAAAGATGGCTATGTGAACCCAACAGAGGGATGTCAAGGGAAAAGCTAAGAGAAGTAAATCCTGCATCATGATAGTATTGATATTCAGAGTAAAATGCTGTAGTGAACCCGGCAGAGGGAGGCCCGCGTTACAAGTAGGATCTGAGCCTGGAAGAGGGAGATTCTCGCTATGTGCAAGATCACTGAAGGAACTTCTGTTTGTATGTTGTTTTTGATCCAGCAGGCCTTCTAAGGCAAGAGACTTTGTAGAAAAGAGACTTGGCCTCTGAAGGTTCTGGTATCATTGAACGGAATTGTGAACCTCGTGCTGGAGAGGCGCAGGAGTGTGCTGTGCTCAGGGGTTCCACCTTGTGCCATGCTTAAAATGTGGGGAAGGGAGACCCAGCCATACCATCCTGACTTATCATTTTGTGAACACTTCTTTCTTTTCTGGTGAACATTATCCCACACTATTTTGTAACTTAGCGGTAAGGATTGGCAATAGTTTTCTTTAGTATATGCCCTTTTTATTTGACAAGACACCACCAGGACTGCCTTATTATTATTTGATGGTCGTTGCTTGCTCCCATCTTAGATTTAGGTTTAGAGTAGGCATTTTTCTCACCCAATAAAGACCCTTGAACTGTGATCACTTGTGTCTGTCTTTACTGTTGCCACCATGAGTTGCTTACAGCAGAAATGACTTCGCTTTAGGGAATCGAGCACAGGCTGTGCTCGGTATACCACCCACAGGCCAATGGGATTGTGGAAAGTTTAATATCATGGTTGCAATGCCTGTCTCTAGCACTGTTTTATTTGATAAATCAGCCAGGAAAAGAGCACCACCTCAGCCCTCATGAGATCTTGACTGGGCATAGGTTACAAACATCTCTCTCACTTGCATGCACTGCATCAGACACACAAGACCGCAGAGGTACTAGGAGAGGAGTTTAGGGAGTACCTTAGGGCTTTACCCTAAACGTGTCAACATTATATCTCCACAGGTTGTGTCTTCTCACCAACAGTCTACAGGAGAAAGCGGCAAGGAAACCGGTGATCAGTACAAGCTCCCAGGCGACCAGATTTACATCAAGACCTTCGTACGTCATTGGAATGAGCAGCGTTTCCATTGGCTGCATTGGGTGATTTATGCAACTCTGACTGCTGTGAAGGTGGAGGGCAGCAAGAGCTGGATCCATGTCAGCGATACACAAAGGGATACCTGTACCCCTCCACTGGCACATGAGCAGGCTGAAGTTAAGTATGCCATAAGGATTTGCAGTTCAATCCAGTGGAGAGGGGGGCGCAAATGGAAATCCGGGGATTGAATCACTTTGGTCAGAAAAGGAAGAAAATATTTCATTTTGTAATGTATGTTAGGATGAGTGAACATATTTTTTTTGTGGTTCTTTTATCATCATGTTTGAAGATGACGAGTATAAATGTAAAAGGTTTACATTTATCTGGATTCACAGAATCTGAGAATGTATTACTAAGGTCAAAAAGAAATGCTGATCATGATTTTATGAACATTGAGGATGAGGTAATAGACAGAACAGTAGATGCACATGGTTGTACAACAGACAATATGTGGTACAGCCACGTGAGGAAAGCTGGGAGAGAGAGAGTTGTAGGATTTTGCTACAATTGCTCTCTCATCCCCCATGCTTCTGGTGCCCCAAGGGTGTTTATCGCAAGTGAAGTAGAGGTAGCAGACGCACTGTGTTTGATGCACGTAGCATTGTACAGGGTCTGAGAGCAGTTTAAATGGCAATCCGTCACATCATCCATTTTACCTATTGATGAAGAATGTTCTGCTATAGATTGTAAAAAGCAGAGGAATGGTGCACATAAGAGTCCAATTGAGTCTAAAAGGGGCTATTATAATCAAGAACTGTTGGGAGCAAGGGGAGAAGAGTTGAAGAGCTGTAGGAATGAGGGGATTCTCAGATGAAGGGGTGAAGCAGGTGATTCAAGAATGTGGGATTGTGTGGCAAAGTTACCTGCAACATCTGACGTGACTCAAGGAGCCAGAAAAACTTGTTAAGATACAGATACCCATGCTTCTCTATGTTTTAAGGGTGATGGCACAGTGCCTGTTGGCACAAATGGGAACTGCAGGTGCACGCTTCGCATCGCCGAGGAGGAGGAATAGCTGCACTTTTGGATTTTATTTGGACATGTGGTTCATATGCCTACAGGCAGCTGCCCCCAGCCTGGCGAGCTGTGCAGCTTCACCACATTGCACATGCCCATCCCCTTTATTCCAGAGGAACATTTAGTTCTGGCTCGCCCGATGACAAACATCGTACCTGTGCCCCCCTTTGTCCCATGCCCCTTGCATCCCCTGTGTCACCACACATGGACATATAAATTACTCTCTTTGACAACGGGAAGCAGAAACTATTACACTGGACTATGTGTTCTATCTGCCTTTCGGTGGCATCAGCAAAAGCCTTAAGGGACCTTCCTGAGCAGTACCAACTGTTTAGTCAAACAGAGATGTTCTTTATCTCTCTCCTGGCACCTGGCGTCCAAACTGCTGCAAATGCTCCATAATCCTAGATATGAACTCCTGTTGTTAATTCATCCGAATCAGTGTTTAGTGGAAGAGCTGCAGGCCCTGATGCTCATGACTTTACAAAATCGATACATCCTCGACCTCCTAACAGCCATGGAGGGAGGGGTCTGTCAGAAGATAAAGAACACATGCTGTATGTTTGTGCCTCTCAATGATTTGGAAAATGGCACCCTGACTCAGAATATCACTGCCTTGCATTAGCTCAGAGTGATCACGGAATATAAGGCAGGAATTACATATCATTTGTGGCTAGGTTCGCTTTTCTCTTGGGTACGCGCTTGGATGAGCCTTGCTGTAAAAGTTCTCCTACCTATTCTTTTCTTTTTTTTTCTTATTATGTTTTGCTCTTGTCAAATGATCCTACAATGTTGTTCTGACCAGGTACCGAAAGCAGCTGCCATGAAGACGGGACCCTGTCCAATGCTAGAATCACTACCATTTCATCTCATATGGGTACTCAGACTGAAGCTGTTTTGTGTCCTCCACCAAGTTGGAATGATTGTGTAGAGCAACAGGTAGATTGCGGAAATGTTGGGGGGACGAGTTTGGTTTGTTCAGCAGAGGAGTATGCTGATATTTGGGACCTGTATGAGAAATTATTGTAGGGTTTTTTTCCTGAGAAGATGGTTTTGAAGAACAGTAACATGATTTATTAGTTTAAAGTATTAACTAGAGGGGAGGATGTTGGGGTGGTCAGGAAAGGTCCTAACGATAAAGATGGGTTAATGGTGTGCACACCATATTTCTGACTGAGGGTGTAGTGAAATAGGCACAATGTTGCAATTTCATATGCATCCAGTGTAGTTACATGTGAATGGGATATGTTACTTTGAGTGTTACTTTGTGTTCAAAATTGATACATATTAGATTTGCATGCACATAGAAAGATAAAGTGCTAAAACCGTCAAGTGAAATATAAACACATCTCAGACATGGTGTGTGTGATGCGATAAAGGGTTTTATAATGCGCATGCGAGGAAGGGGGCCTGTCCTGAAGAACCCACTGTGGAGGAGAGACAATAATTCTTAAATATACATGTACACTGAGATACATACATGGGGTATTTATAAATCTACACGTGCTGTGCTTCTTCACACATTTATTAAAGCTCAGCAGCTAGGAGTCCACGGGATGAATTCGGAGCATGTGGGAATAACTAGTTTTGCAGGAGTGAAGGGTGATGGAGAGGTAATGATTAACCAAGTAGATGGTCAACCGTTCAACAGGACACAATGTTTATGGCTTGGTAGTTCCGCAGGAGACAGATGTAATCTCTGGAAGTGCTTTTAGACCATACATGGAAATAAGGCACAATAACCATATACCCAATGACACGTCAGTCGTGAGGTTCGATTTCCAGACAAGTCTGGTTTTATTCAAAGTATCTCAGTCGGCCGACTGGGTCTCAACGCCTCATGACGTGTGTTCCCAGACACCGTGAGATGCGAGAGAGAGTGTGAACAGCGCTCAAGCAGTCATATATATATATATATATATATATATATATATATATATATATATACACATAATACATCATCATTTACTAGTGCTATTCATCCTGCCCTTATACATGTTATACGGGTTCGGTAATTGCCAGTTATGACACATCTTCATTTAGTCTAAACATTAGTTATTCTAGCAAAGGCTGCAGAGACACTTTTCTGTTATGAGGAACATGGAGCACTGGCACAGGAAGGATATCTTGTTCTTAGTAGGGAGACATTCCATACAACATTATCTGTTTGCTGCGACTCATGAGCTAAGGGTCAGACGGTTCTGAGGCAGAAATACCATCCTTCATGAGCTGCATATAATTCATGTTTAACTGCCTTTTACAACAGCGCTTGCAAGACAAACCGGCACCTGGGCTACTTATTAGGCGCATCTTCTGCACAGCTTCAAGGCCTCGGTGAGGGGGAAAACAATGTATTTCTGCATGGCTCTACATTCCTGCCTATGTTAGTGTTTCAGAGTTCAAGCTGTGGCCTCGCACTGTGTGTGTCTAAAGCATACAATATAGTTGCAAAGCGTTTACGAAAAAGAAAATGGCCGGCATTTACAAAATGGACTCCCTATGATCACATTCAGGTTTCTTAGTTTGCGAAGTTTGTCACATGATGCGATTTGCTTCGGGCCAACATACTATTCATATAATTCGGACTATGTGATTACTTTTTCGGTATAACAAACTCCTCCTTTTGGCCTTAAGCCAATAGCATCATCAGCAAAACATTGCGTCCTCATCAGACCAGGTGTCACTTTCTGAAATCCCAATGTCACTCATCATCAGAAATATGGATTGCCATAAATTCCTTAATTATTTCATTTTCGTGTTTCGTACCAGCATTTATCATACAAGGAGAAGGCTTCCCAATCTGTGTACTAATTGTCTGTACACATTCATTTGAAATGATGGAGCATATGGCTGGCAAGCATTGTATGCAACAGCAGAATATGAGGATACCGAATATTATAACCAAAATTGCAATTAGTTTCCATCCCCAGGATCGTAACAGTTCCCAGAACCATTAACTTATGTTTAGATTCCAGCTACCTGGGGGGACATGAATTTCAGAATTTAGGACATGTAATTTCTTGATTGCTTCAAATATTGTAGGGGAGGAGTCACTTACAAAAACACAGCACGCTGACCTCACTAATTTGCATACACCTCCACGATCAGCAAAAATAATATCAAGAACCATTCTATTCTGAAGTGCAACTAGTATGATTGCTTTGTGTTCTAGTGTCATATTGTAAAGTATGTCAGTGGTTCCATTTATTGTTTTCTCTAATACCCTGGATAATTTTCTTATATCCATGAGTTTATTGCCTGTCCCCAAAAAGGTATAAATGATTTTGCTATGTCCCCAAAATGTGCCCAGCAGTATCATCTCGTTGTGGCCGAGATCTGAAATAGCAAAAATATCTAGAAGTTTTGGCAAGGAACACACCAGGTAAAAGAAACCCTTAATAACAGGTACCTTCCCAGCTTTTAGGTAACCATGGATAAACTTGGTCTCCACACACAAAATAGACAGAACCTCCTATATATAATGGTTTCTCTTCTTGCTCAAGTACAACAGTATTTATGCATCTAGTAAATGTTCCCACCGGGTGTGAGACTTTTTTACACAAGCAAAATGGAACAGAATGTGGACACTGATTAATAGTATAGGAGGGAGGCATGGCATCCTTGTTTCCAACCGGAGCCATTTTGAAAGTAATCGGGGACTGGTAAGGCCTAGAGAGTCTATCTATGGGACTAGTCGATGCAGTGTTCATTTTGCTCTGGTTTGTGAACACGGAACAACGTAGCATGCTAATGCCAATCTTTCTAATTCATTTATGTTTGTTCCATCAAAGTTTCCAGTGACACTATCATTCCATCTTCCAAAAAATAAAGCTCTCAATGATGCATAACAGGCAGTACTAAGCAGTAGAGGATGTATATACCAACCCATTCCTCTTTCACCATGCTCGGGTAAATGTGAACAAACCCAGCAATTGAATCTATTCAAAATAGCATAAGTCATATTCATAATCAGTAATAAAGTGTTATTATCATAACCTTTTCTGTGTTTCACATCTCGTGACGGAAGAGTGTAAGAAAGCACATAAACTGGGGTAAAGGTAGTGGGAGCATTGACAGTTGGCAATAGAATGTTCATGGGATGAATAGTTTCCAAGTACCAAAACATTGGGATCAATGTAAATACAATACAAATGGGTATGTTAATCAGGAGCAGGTTAGTCTTTGTAGACCAAGTCTTTCTTGAGACAGGCTTAATGTCAATGTCTATATGTCTATCTATGGCAGCATCAGTGAAGCCGCAGCAGGAGCGAATACAGGCATGATCTATGAAGCTTATTTCAGGAAAAGGGTTTCTCAGTGTCTGTCAGAAAAGTTCTCCACAGCAATACACGTTGGCAGCAAAGTTCAAACAAGTTCAGTTCAGCCTGCTTAAGATGGCAGCAAGCTGGTGTTTACCTTGAGAGCTCCAAAAAGGCAGGAGCAAGTATCGATCTCAATTTTATAGTGTCGTTACCTTTTGCCCCTGCTTGTTCACGCCAGGTTGCAAAGGGCTTCACTTTCAATGGTAGCACCGAAAACCGCGTACCAGAACTCTCATCCGATACAGCTCATACGCTCCCTTTCCCTAGGCCTCCGTTCCCAGCTCTGTCCGTGAGCTAGACACAAAGGCGAAACAGAAGTGGCAATTTACTTCCAATTTCATGAATGCAGATTGTACCTTGCAGCTCCAGGTACAGTATGATCGATGAACAATGCACTGTCGTTGCTTGCAGCAGATGCAAAATCAGGGCCAATCGGTGATGCAATTCGTGATGATGAGGCAGCAGTCGAACAATGTTGAGGTAACACTGATGTTTCCATTTTTGTTGATATCTTCCCAGGCACCTTCTCGGGATCAAGAAGGACTTCTGGATGAAATTTGGCGATGTCTTTGTGATCAATCACAGCTGTCTTACTTTCGACATCAGGACTATTAATATCTTTCTCATGTGGCAAAGGAAACGGGATTCTTTTCGTGTGTGTTGCGTGGATCCAATGCTTTCGACCATTCACTAGGACTGCAGTCTGCGTGGCCAGTAACACCTGATAGGGTCCTTTCCAGCGCAATGCAAGTAAAGATTTTCTTTCAAAGTTTTTGATAAGCGTCTGGTCTCCTGGTTGCAGACAATGTCCTAGGCCTGTATATCGGACAGGAAGAGCCTCCTGCACCTGCTGATGAATCAAACACACGTTTTGAGTCAACTGTTTACAATAATCAATGAGCAATGGCTATTCAACATCCTTCAATCTCTTTGGACGTGGCACATTCCAGACATTCGCTGGTCTCCCCATGATTATTTCATTCCTGCACAGACATGCGCATGCACAGTAAAGCTAATGGTAATGCATCTGGCCATTTCAGATTGCTTTCGGCGCATATCTTTGCGCATTTGTTTTTCAAAATACCATTTTGGCGTTCTACCAAACTGGCACTCATCGGGTGTCTGGCTGAATGGAATCGCTTATCGATTCGGAGGCCTGCACAGATTTGTAATATCACGGCCGCTATAAAATGCGGACCATTGTCTGACCATATGACACTGGGTAGCCCAAATCTGGGAAATATTCTTTTAACATGGATTTCGCTGTTGACATGGCTGAACAATCTTTCAGGGGATAGGCCTCCACCCATTTGCTAAACGCACAGACCACTACGAGGACATATTTATAGTTCTGGCATCTTTCCATTTCTATGAAGTCAAAATGGATGACCTCAAAGGGCATGGAGGAGGTACCAAAACTTCCTACTGGTGTTACTGTTCCTTTCCCAATGTTATGTTGTAAACAAGTCATGTAATTCTGAACCAATCTCTCGGCAGTTTTCTTAATGTTGGTATTATACCATACAGAATCGAGGTGCTGGGACATCTTTTTCGCACATATTTTTGTTGGACTATGGGCCATGGTAACCATTGCCATAACATATGCTTTTGGCAACATCCATCTATTATTCTCTTTGTCCACCCAACAACCCTTGGGATCTAATTCTGCTGGACCTTCGGGCCATTGTGTTATTTCATCTGGAGTGGCTTCTGCTTGTATTTATTTCACTGTCTTAATTCTGTCCTCTATCATGCAGGACACTTTCTCTGCTGTTTTGACATACACTTTTGGGTGCAAATCAGTGGCAGTTTGTTTCATGATTCGGTCAGCAAATGCGTTTCCCTTTCCTACATTACACTTAATTTTCTTATGTGCATCGCATTTCATTATTGCTAACCGCTTGGGAAGCGCAAGTGCTGACAACAGTCTCACTATTAAAGTGCCATGTTGAATCTTAGTTCCATGTGACGCCAGGAAGCCCCTTTCAGCCCATAATCGGCCAACATTGTGGACCACCCCGAAAGCATACTGGCTGTCAGTATAAATGTTTACCCTAAAGTTTGCAGAAATTTCACAGGCTCTGGCTAACACTATTATTTCCACAGCTTGTGCTGAGTTATATGGGATTTGTTTGCTCTCTACAATAGTTTTCAGTGTAGTAATGGCATAAGCAGCAGTTGATGTGCCATTCGGTAATTTAAAACAAGAGCCGTCACAAAACAATTCTCCATCTGGCTCGTTCAAGGGAGTATCAGTTAAATCAATTCTTCCTTTTGTCTCTTGCTCAGTAATGATTAAGCAATCGTTTGATAATTGTTTCTCACTCCCCTTTTCACTGGGAAGGGGCAATAACTCGGCCGGATTAAAGTGCAACATCTCTTAATTTGAATATCTGGTGCAAATAGGATAATTTCATACTTCGTAAGTCGGGCAGATGTGAAATGTTAGGTCTGCGTTCTATTTAGAAGAACGTCTACTGAATGGGGTACCATCATGGTTAAAGAGTGACCTAAAACCATTCCCTCAGTTTGTTTTACTGACGCTGCAGCAACGGCTCGTAAGCAATGTGGCAAAGCACATGCAACAGGATCCAGCGTGGAAGAGAAATAACTGCATGGTCTATTTCTGCCCCTGTGTTCCTGGGTCAAAACAGCCAAAGCACATTCATCCTTCTCATGTACAAATAACATAAAACCCTTCTCATAATTTGGCGTGCCCAAAACCAGAGCTGAGCATAACGCAGCTCTGAGCAGGTCAAAATCTTCTTGACACTCCATGATCCATGGTAAAGGTAAGGTAACATCCTTCCTTGTCAATACCACTATGGGTTTCACAAGCATTGAAAAATTAGCTCTCCCCTGCCTACAATATGAAGCCATGCCAATTAAAACAGTGACTTCCTTATGCGTGTTTGGAATAGGCATATCAGAGATGCTTTCTATACATTCTGGTGTCAATCTTCTTCCCTCCTTCGATAGGAGGTAGCCGAGATAGGCCACCTTCTCTTGACAATACTGGAATTTCTGTAATGATGCCTTGTGACCGTGTGCCACTAAATGTGTCAATAAAGCAACAGTACCTTTTTTACAAATGTCCTCTGAGTCTGCTGCTATAAGCAGGTCATCAGTGTACTGTAACAATATACATCCTGACGGTAATTCAAGCATGTCCAATTGTTCTTTTAATGCTCTACTGTAAATACTTGGACCTTCAGTGTAGCCTTGTGGAATATGTATGAATGTGAATGAGCGCCCTCCTAATGTAAAAGCAAACAAATATCTGCTCTCGGGATATACTGGAATACTAAAGAACGCGTTCTTCAAGTCAATCACACTGAAGTGTGATGCAGAAGCAGGAATTATAGTAAAAATCGTAGTTACATCGGGGACTAACGGGAATTGGGGATCAACAACTTTGTTAACCACACATAAATCAATTATAAAATGGTAAGGGATATCATTACCTCCTTTCTTGTAAACTGGAAGAATCAGGCTATTGCAAACACTATCAGAAATCTCTTCAATTACATTTCTAGCAATTAAATCTGGCACAATATATTTCAATGCTCTTTCACCCGCACTCGAAATGTTGTATTGCAGAATACGCGGTAATGTAATTCCTTCCTTCAAATTATTTTTACTGGTTCTACCTTCAAACATCCAACATCATTATCGTTCACTTCCCATATACAAGCCGGCACATCGCACAATTCAGTTGGCAATGGCATGGATACAAATTGCGATGCAGGAGTTTTTTGTGGCAAAATCGTCAAGTACACTCCATCAGGAGAACAATAAATTACTGCATTCAATTTCTTCAATAGATTCAATCCCAACAAATTTTCACCGCAATTTGTCGTCAAAAGAAACGGGCAAGATTCAATAAATGGACCTAGTGTTATTGACACTGGTTGTGAAACTGGACTAATTACTGGCGTACCTAAGAACCCTACTGAGACATTCTTATGCCCTGACAGTGGTATGTTTGGAACCCGCTGATGATCGATCGAACGTTTTTGTGTACCTGTGTCCACCAAAAAAATGTGTTCCCTATTCCCAACCTTCATTTCTTTTTTTTCCAAAACTCTTTTTATTGGCATTTATAGAAAACAAAAGCTTCAGTAGTCTCAATAACATATTACCATATTATCTCATTAATCCAACGAAAGAACTTCGCCTCCTCTGAGGTGAACAAGGGCAGGAGGATTGAGGGGGGGAGGATCAGGAAGGGGGTTCTGCAGTCTCAGATTGATATTACAGGGGCAGTGTTCAAGGAAGGCAGAGGGTTGGGGAGCAAGTGATATCAGTTGAGGGGGGGTTAGTCCGTCTTCAGCAACCAATGGAGGGCCGGTGGCTGTCTTGCCACACCGGGGAATTTCTCCACATAATCTATGAATGGGGACCAGATGTTGTTGAACTTGTTACTGTTTCCAAAATGGAGGGCTGTGATTTTCTCTGCGGCTGCAATGTCCCAACATTTCACCCACCACACAGGGATTTCCGGCCCTCCCGGAGTTTCCACAGCCTGGCGATGGAGATTTTGGCTGCGGTAAGTAAGTGCGTGCAGAGGCCTGCCAGGTTCCCTGACATCGGAGGTTGGCCCGCCCCTGTGTCACCTAGTAGGACGATTCCCGGATCCCACGGGATCATCAGGCCTGTGATGAGCCTGATCTGTTCCAGGACTTCTCTCCAGAACCTCTCGGCCTTCGGGCAGGTCCGGAGCAGATGGAACAGTGTGCCGGTGTCTCTGCAGCCTCTCCAGCACTGTGGCGGGATGGTGGGGTCACACTTGTGCAGGGTTTCTGGTGTGATGTACCACCTGTAGCAGACCTTAATGGCCCCCTCTTTATTCGTGACGCATTTCGAGGATTTAAGGGTTCTCGTCAGATGCGGCTCCAACTAGCCCCATCTAGTTCCTTGCCAATGTCTCTCTCCCACCTTGCCATGTAGGGCTCCTTCGAGTCTTTGTTTACCCTGTCTAGTAGCCTGTATAGGGATGAGATCTTTCCTTTGGGCGGATTCGTTGTTAGCGTTTGTTCCAGAGCCGTGAGTTCTCTGTGCCCCCGTGTTCTAATTGGGTTTTGCGAGAGCCAGTGGCGCAGTTGGGTGTATCGAAATCTCTCGACTTCCGTGACCTGGAATTTCCTTTTGCAGTCCTCAAAAGTGAGCAGGACATCCCCGTCAAAGTCTGCGACCCGCAGCGAGCCTCCTGCTTTCCAACTGGCGAAGGCACACTGCCCCACCCCGGGGGTGATGTCCGGGTTGTCCCAGATCGGGGAGAGAGGGCCCACTGAGCCCCTGCAATTCCACCTCTTCGCCGCCTGCCTCCAGCTGTTAACTGTGTACCAGGTTGAAGTGAGCGGCCCGGTGTTCGGCGGGCTTCTAGGCCTCGTGATGTGTGGCAGGGAGTCCAGTGGACAGCAGCTCCCAACCGTCATTTCTACCTAGGACCCTTTCTGGTCAACGGGAATAGGCACTGGTTCCAATCCCTGTTTCAGGCTGTCCTAGTGGAACAGTACATCATCAGATGCAAAGTCTCCAGAGTAATATGCATTGGAGGGATTATCATAAAACACTGCCACCATTCATGGTGTTCCGTGGGTGATTTTGACTAACCTGATTAACCTGAAATTGTGGCTTCATCTGATTTCTATTCTGACCTGCTATTACTGGCCGACCTCTAATTGGTCTTCTCGAAATAGTCCCATTTCTATTCTGTAAATGCGGGCACTGTACTCGCCAATGTCCTTCTTGTCTACAATAGGCACATTGATTTATACCTATTGACCCCCTTGCATGTTGGATGATAATGCAAATTGGACTCTAGACGGTGCGTTCCCGCCACCTCTATTATTGTTTGCTACGTGTTGCAGTAACACTCTGGTTTTCAAATCTTCTTGTTCCCTTATTTCCTTATCCTCCTCTGAATTTACTCGATTCTCATAATATTGGGCCATATGTAATACTTTGTTTTGTGATTTTTCTTGCCATTCACTTTCAGATGTCATTATTAATGTCTGAATTTTCAGTAACAATCCTCGCACAAACTTATCAACAAATAATCTCTTCCCAGGTCAGTACTTAGATCTTGACCACTAAAATCTGCAAATACATCTTCAAACCGGTTAAAATCATCTGTTGCTCCTTCCGATTTACCTTGTAAGCAAGGAGTCAATTTATCCCAAACTATTCTCTTCTCAGGCACTAAAGTTTTCAATTTCTCTACTATCCGCAATGGCAGAGTCAAAATTACTTGCGGAGGCTTCTCCCCAGCCTTTCTCTCACTATCAACTCTAATCAAAGTTTCCCATGTATCGCCTAACATTGGCACATCATTTATACTTCTAATCTGCTTCCATATGTCCGCAGGAAGAATCACAGGGAACAATAAATCAATGTCACTCAGTGTAAAAACAGACTCATTTAAAATGGATTCAATTTCCTTATAGAATCCTGCCGGATTATTCCTAATGTCAGGGACAGTCTGCTTTATAGTATTCACTTCTTGCCTCGAAAAGGGAACATGTACAAACTGTGCTATATAATGGGCTTCTATCGTTCACGCTGGAGTTGCTCCATCAGCAGCAACTTCTACTTTCGGGACAAACGTGGGAGGCACCTCCCTCATGGGTAATTGCATAGTAGGAGATTCTACCTCTATTCATCTATTAAGCAACAAAGCCAAATTAAGAGAAAAAGCAGCCGTTCCAGTGTCAAGCGAAAATGCTCTTTTAGAAATCGTCATTAAATCAGCAGGACAACACACCTTTTTCTTCATACATTCATCCTGCAAGTACTCCACCATAACTTGTAACACCTTTCTTTGCATTTCTGATGTATACTGACTAAACATATCATGCACTTCAATTGGGGAAATGGCGGCATCTGTAATCCATCTAAGCGTGTCTCGCATACAAATTTGCATCTCTTCGCTGACTGGTTTCAACGGCGGAAGAAACCGTTTCTGAACATATGACATACCCGGTTCACTTTTACTCATTATCTCTTCATGCAACCGATCAAGTTCTCCCTTAAACACAAATATTCGCCCTACATGTTCTCGTATTTTCGCTGCATTATATCGCAAATTGAAAAGGACAATCAAATCACGCAACTCTTGCGGTACCACTGTATTAGTTAAATCACTCCCTATTTTAACAAGCTAATCTCCCATACATTCTAACAATACCTGCTGTTCACCAGGGCCTCTATGATCAGATATAGAACTTTGCACAGCCATTTCATCGCCATCATCAATATACGTCTCAGCCCACTGTTTCAGTTCATCTTTTCGTCCCTTGCTAATCGTATTTCGAGTCAGTCTAGTACTTCCTCTTTCAGGCCCCATTGATGCAGAACTACCAGCTAAAGCGCATAACTCATGCTCTGAAGGAGGTGGAGGAAATGATGTCACGGGTGCAGATGGGGCAGCTACTGCAGGTGCAGATGGGATTGTGGGAATAGCAACAGGAGGGGATACATAAGGAGGCGGTGCAACTGGGTCAGTGCTTGAATGCTCATTTCTTCGCTCATTTAGTATCTTATTTATCAGTTCGTCTGATGTATGCAAATCTTGAGAAGGATATATTTTCTGTACTTCTGATTGGAAGGCCCTATCCATGTTCCTAATGGCTTCTGTATGCTTCTGCTGATCATGCTCTAGCGCTTTCTCTGTATTTGATTAATGTCTACGGGTGTGTTTTTTTCTACTTTTCAAGCGCAGATTTGCTTTCTTTCTCCATTCTCTTACAACGTCGAACGCCGCAGGTCTGGCCTTTATTCGTAGCAAAACCGATTCTAAATGTTCTATACGTGCTAGTTCAAAGCTCCCATTATTCAGCCACTGAAGGTCTGATACACGTCTGGTCTGCCTATGCCAAACCGTATTAAACACTATTGCCCCTATTCAGTATTTAATGTCCATACCATGTGACGGCGACCCCTCGGGTGGCGTGGCCTGGCCAGTTTCCAAAGATTGTCTACCGCAGTGAAAAAATCTCACTAAACAGGAAGACAATTTCCTAGGCATGGTTAACGTTTACCCTTTTCTTACCCTGGGCGTTTGTACTTGCAAGTGCAACTCTCGACCAATATCAGGACGTTTAAGAATCAGGGCACGACTCACCTGATCAATAAATTCGTCTCTCAGGATGCAATTCGCCTGTATACAGGCACAACCAAGAATCATCACAACCATGTGTCTGGCTCAATTTGCCTCGCTTCCAGGACCCCCGCCTTGATGCTCTCTTGCCACTGCTCATCGATCAGGGATCGGCTGTGTACAGATCTGCGGAGGAGACTCTAATCACTTCTGCAGGGGTGCCCCGAACACCTTCCGATCCCGGTCCGACAGCTTCGTCCTCGACCTCGTCACTGCCTTCAACGTATGCGATGGAGCATCACAGGGAGGGTCCCTATTCGGGCGCCATCTTTATTAGACCATACATGGAAATAAGGAACAATAACTATATACCCAATGACACGTCAGCCGTGAGGTTCGATTTCCAAACATGTCTGGTTTTTTTCAAAGTATCTCAGTCGGCCAACTGGGTCTCAACCCCTCACAACGTGTGTTCCCAGACACCGTGAGACGCGAGAAAGAGCGAACGGTGCTCAGGCAGTCATACATATACATAATACATCATCATTTACTAGTGCTATTCGTCCCACCCTTCTACATGTCATACGGGCTGGGGTTCGGTAATTGACAATTATGACACGTCTTCATTTAGTCTAAACATTAGTTATTCTAGCAAAGACTGCAGAGACACTTTTCTGTTATGAGGAACATGGAGCACTGGCACAGGAAGGATATCTTGTTCTTAGCAGGGAGACATTCCATACAAGGTTATCTGTTTGCTGTGACTCATGAGCTAAGGGTCAGACAGTTCTGAGGCAGAAATACCATCCTCTGTGAAGGAGCACCGCTAGCTGCATATAATTCATGTTTAACTGCCTTTTACAACAGCGCTTGCAAGACAAACCGGAACCTGGGCTACTGATTAGGCGTGGCTTCTGCCCAGCTTCAAGGCCTCAGTGAGAGGGAAAACAATGTATTTCTGCATGGCTCTACATTCCTGCCTACGTTAGTATTTCAGAGTTCAAGCTGTGGCCTCACACCGTGTGTGAGTCTAAAGCATAGAATATATTTGTAAAGCGTTTACGAAAAAGAAAATGGCCGGCATTTACAAAATGGACTCCCTATGGTCACATTCAGGTTTCTTAGTTCGCGAAGTTTGTCACATGATGCAATTTGCTTCAGGCCAACATACTATTCATATCATTCAGACTATATGATTACATTTTCGGTATAACAGTGCATTGAGGTTTTGCAGAGGGACTCGCCCATTTGTTTTGATCAGCAATAAATATGGGGTGAAGTGACGCTCCAGGCCAAAGTGAGTAATACCAAGGGGATTCAATTGTATTCTCAGATGTGCTGTGTATGCTGAAATGGTAGTCATTTAGATTAGAATGTTCCGGGACACCAGTAAAGTTGGAGATGATGAGATAGTTATCGCCAGTTGAAAGAGAACCTGTTTATTCAGTTTTACTCATGTTACTTGAAGTATCCATGCAAATCATGTGCAATTACATTGAGGGTTAAGGGTTTTCAGGCTAGTTGTGACCTTTAATGAATTATGCTTGTACACAAATGTTTAACTGTGCGATGATTTAATGAACTACCACGGACCCCTTACTTAAAAAACAGACTCTTGACCCAGCTATACCAACTAATTACCAACCCAACAGTGCCATTTCTCTTGAAAATCATAGACAAGATGGCTTATATACAAATTCTGAAGTATCTGGAAACTAACCAACTTCTAGGACCACGTCAATCAGGCTTTTGGCCACAACACAGCACAGAAACAGCTCTAATTGACCTCAAGGCCCAAATTGATGAGATCAGGGATAATGGGCAATCAGCCTTACTCCTCCTCCTTCTTGACCTATCAGCTGAATTTGACCTCGTGGACCACAAGGTCCTTTGTAACCATCTGGACTCTGCAGTGCACTTCTCTAAAGAAGCTATAGTATGGATACAATCCTTTTTAACCAACAGAACTATGACAGTCTTCTCTCCCACAGCTGCTGCAGACCCCATCCCCATCACTTGTGGAGTACCCCAGGGATCATGTGTCTCACCCACATTATACAACATATTCACTAAGACCCTTTTTGAAGATCTGGATCATCTTGGTATCACCTACACTACACTAATTATGCAGATAATACCCAGATTCTCCTACCACTTTCTGGGGATTACAACAAGGATTTGGCCTTGGTGAATAGGGTGTATCTCATCATCCAGGCATGGATGGCTACACACGGTCTATGCCTGAACGATGACAAGACTTAACTTATTGTCCTGCGCACTACCTCAAGTCTTAAAAAACTGGGGCCCAAATATACTACCTTCAATATCGACAATAACCCCATTATTGTCGCTAGTGAAGTAAAGACACTAGGAATCTACATCGATTCCACCTTT
Source organism: Ambystoma mexicanum (assembly GCF_040938575.1). Lineage (NCBI taxonomy): Eukaryota > Metazoa > Chordata > Amphibia > Caudata > Ambystomatidae > Ambystoma > Ambystoma mexicanum. The sequence goes on along the minus strand of NC_090928.1, from coordinate 962,535,999 downwards.
TCATTTACCAAACATGTAAACGCTATGGCATTCGCCACTGCATATACCTGTAAATTAATCAGAGCAGGTAAATAGTTCCTATCTAAAAACAGTTGCATTATCCTCGCCAGAGCCCTTCTATTGTCTAAACTGGATTATTGCAATTCTCTTTATATAGGGGCCAACAAGCACATTATTAAGAGAATTCAAATGACTAGAAGACAAAATAATTGGTTATCTACCTTTGACAAAATCCGTCTGAAAATTGCCTCACTTACCCACAAATGTCTAAATAATGCTGCGCCTTGCTACCTCAAAGAGAGACTCTCCAGAAAATCTTCAACAAGGCCTACTAGAACAGCTAATCATAACTGCCTCTTAGTCCCAAGATTCAAACTTACCACGTTTCGAGGCGGTAGCTTCCCGGTCAAGGCAGCACAGCTTTGGAACACACTATCCCTTTCCTTGCGAGTGGATCAAACGTACCCAAATTTCAGACAGAGCCTCATTAATTGGCTTAAAGATAACGACCAGTAAAGCCCACTATTCCACACACTATTGTACTCTAAATAGACCCCTGAATGCAGTACGAATGCTGCCTTCTCAGTATAGCCTTTTGCTGTATGACGCCTTCAACATTGCCCTTTGACCACCTCCTGTGCTCTCCCCTCTATATATGATGTACCTGCTATACCTTTTTGCTTGTTTCTTATTGTATTTTCCTGATTTGTATTAATTCCTCTGATATGTAACTAAATTGTATTCTATGTTTAACTAAGCTGTAAGACTTCTTTGTAACTAATTTGTATTCTATGTGTAACTAAGCTGTAAGACATATTTTTCCAAATGCGCCCTCATACCCTCGGGTCTGGCGCCCAATACAAACAAACAAACAAACAAACAAATCCCAAGAAGGGGTGTGCTATGGATACGATCTGAAGATGGTAGTTAACATAACAAGTGGCCAATGAGACTGGAAGAATCAGAGACAGTTGGAACTTCTTTGTATAGTTATTGTCTAATACCTCAGCTGCTGAGGAGACCCCAAAGCTTAGCTTCTTATAACGATAGAGGTCTTTATGTGTGGTAAAACTTGTGATATAGAAGGAATCTGGGTGCAGAACCAAGATGATATTCAGCCCTAAGGTCTACTTTCGAAAAGGACATTTGGGAAGGCGCATGTCTATCTAAATCCGAACACAGTTGAGCTGCTTTGGCTTTCGTGCTACCACAATCGTGGAGACCCAGGGGGTGGGACCATCCACCGGCTCCATGATATCCAGTCGCACCAACTTTTCAAGTTCTTCTTCACTTGTTTCCTCAAATGAAACGGTATTAATCTATGTTTGAGGGCAACTGGTTGCACAGTCTCATCAATGTGCAAACAAATTGGTTCATTTTGTATCTGCCTAATGCCAGAGAATATGTCTGTGAATCGCTCGATGAGTGACTGTTTATCCTTAATGCACTCACTAAAGGCAAAATTCACAATTTTGTATGTGCCTCGGCCACAGCACAGCCGGGCAGTGTGTCCTCGCTCTTTTTTGGCATGAAGGATTTGACCTTGGTGCTCTCTCCTTCGTGTTGTACCCCAGTGATGAACATGCCCTTCAGCGGCAACTGGACCGTGCCACCAAATGTAAAGATTTTCACCCGAGTACTACACAGCGATGGAGATTCTCTGAGAGTGACATAGTGAGAGTTTGCCATCACATTCACCGATGCTCCTGTATGAATGAGGGCAGGGATGTCGGTACTATTAATACGTACCACACAGTTGAGGCTCCTTCTTTTTCCCAATCTCCAGTACACTGGAAATGAAAAATATGTCCACCTCATCGTCATCCCTGATTGTCTGATCCTCCACATTCTCCTCCAGTACAACCTGCACAATCTTCTGCATCTTTTCCTGACCTGTTTGTTTGGGTTTTGCCTTGCCTCTCGATGGTGTGGTCAATGCCGGGGCACGGCAAACTTTGTATTTGTTCGTTTATAATGTGCCGGAGCCCGCAGGCATCAGTGCGCAGAAATGCAGGGAGAGAGAGGGCAGAGATGGTGGGAAGTAACCACAAAGCAGGGGAGAGATTACAAAAAACATACGTTTTCACCCCTTTCCTGAATTCCAGTAGATTGTTTTTAGCACACAGCAGTTTAGGGAGATTGTTCCATAGGATGGCAGCTTGAGAGGCAAAAGAACTACCCATGCCCCTAGCATGCTTGCTCCTAGGAACAGATAGGCAGACTCCATCACTCGATCTAGTAAGTCTGACCGAGCTGTAAATCTTGACACAATCTTTGAGGCTTGGCCATAGAGGCATTTGTGTACTATTGTCAATGCCTTAAAGTGGATAAGAGCTTCGACAGGAAGCCAATGGAGACTCCTTCTGTGTGAGGAAATAGGTTCATTTCTAGTAATATCCTTGACGATGCGGACTGCGTCATTTTGTAAGACTTGGGGGCGCCCGAGACTGTTTTTATTAGCCGCCAGCATCAAGGAGTTACAGTAGTCTATCCTTGCCATTATTAGGGCACGAACCAGAGTGGCACAGTTGGCCTCTGACACATAGGGCTTCACCAGCTGTAGAAGTCGAAGTACATATTGCGCCTTGTTCGCAACACTTTCAATGTTCGCATCAACATTCAGTGAGGATTCAAAGGTAACGCCCAGTGTCTTGACCTTAGCCACAGTGTTAATAAGATGGTTCTCAATAAAGAATCCAGCTTACTGGGGATCCAATTAGTGTGGTAAGTCATACCCACACTGTGAGCAATATGATGTGGGTTCTGCGCGGTTGCCCTTTCTGGGCCATTTACCTTTCTTCACAAACTTGGATGTCTGCTGTCTGCTCACTACACATACTTCTTCTAGCTTGACAGTTTTCATCGCAGCATCCACCTTCGATGCTTGGACGCCAGCCAGCTCATGTGATCGGCCAGCTCAAGTATATTGGCCAGCGTGATTCCTGGTTCCCAGGATCGGATCACCTGCATTTGGAATCTATGGCCTTGCATTCTAGTGACCTATCCTGCTAGCCTGCCTGAATGAATTTGATGTGGCTCTACTCAAATTGGATTTACATTTCAATCCCAAGACAAGCACAATATTGGAGCGGTTCAATTTCCGCACACGTTTGCAAGATCAAGGGGAATCCGTGGAGGAGTATGTGACTGCTTTACGGCATCTAGCTTTGACATGCAAGTTTCAAGGGTCATTCGACGAGCACATTCGAGACCAATTTATGACTCATTGCAACTCCAATAAAATTGGTGAAGAGCTGTGGTTGAGGGATGAACCCAACCTTAATGAGGTATTGGACATTGCGAGACACGTGGAACATTCTTTGGCTTGTGTGGCTAAATTAACTAAGGGAGGATCCAATGAGTCAAAAGAGAGCAGAAAACATACACTAAATGTAGTCGACAGTAAAAGTAAAATAAGAGGGAAGGGAAAACAGACAAATCGTGGAAAAGTAGAAGATAAAAGAAGACAAGGAGGATTGCAAAAAGCAGATAAAAAGGATGACAGACTGTGTTTCCGTTGTGCAAGTAATGCACACTTTGCATCATCAGTGGCATGCCCAGGTCGAAGAACCATTTGTTTGTTTGTTTATTTTACTTATAAAACGCTCCAGATCCGGGGGTACATGGGCGCTCAAGAATATGGTTACATGGCAGGTATATACGTAGGAGCAAAAGTGCCTAATGTATACAGTTACAAATGTACAATAGATACAAAGCAGTCAGAAGTGTAGGATTTCACAGTACGTTTGTAGTGAGTGCATGAGAGACGGAGTTATACAGGCTGGGGTGGTGTTGGTTATTTACTCAGTAGCCAGGTGATGACCTGGGTTCTAAATGGTTGAAATGTAGGGATGGATTTGATGTTCAGTGGAAGTGTGTTCCAAAGTTGGGTGGCTAAGACTGGGAAACTGGATCCGCCGGCTCTTTTACAGGAGTATTTGGGCACCACCAGGCTTAGTGTGTTGGTAGATCTGGTGATTCTGGTGGTAGGTTTCAAGGTAAATCTGTCAGTTAGATAAGGCAGGGCAAGGTGGTTGAGGGCTTTGTAAGTGAGGCAGATAGTTTTTAGATCGACTTTTTGTTGGATGGAGAGCCATTTACATGATTTTCTAATAGCAGAGATGTGTTCTCTCCTCGGAATATTAAGAGCAGCTCGGAGTGCGTTATTTTGGAGGACCTGTAGTTTGTTGATTATGGATTTGTTTGCACCTGCATATAAGCCATTGCAGTAGTCCAGTTTGGACTGAATAAGTGCTCTGGCTAGTGTGAGGCAGCTATCGGTGGATAGCAGCGGTCTGCAGGCCCTAATCAGCTTACCAGTGTAGGCAGCAGCTGAGGCAGTCATATTGATGTGTTTGGATAGGTTGGTATTGGTATCTAGATAGAAACCAAGGGTTTTTACACTTTTTGCAATGGGAATAGTATTGCCATCAATGGTAAAGTTGATATAGCTGGGGCTAAGTTTCAGGATGGTTTTGGGGGATCCAACAAGGAGCAATTCAGTCTTGTCATCATTCAGGCAGAGGCCATGTGTGGCCATCCATGCCTGAATGATGAAGACTTTGTTGATCCAGCTGATATCCGTGTTGTAGTTCCCAGATAGCGTTAGGAGTATCTGGGTGTCATCTGCATAATTGGTGTAGGTGTCACCCAGATGGTCCAGCTTGTCGAATAACGGCTTTGTAAAAATGTTATAAAAAGTGGGCGAAACACAGGAACCTTGTAGGACACCACAAGTGATGGGAATCGGGTCGGCCGCTGCTAGAGGGGAGAAGACGCACATAGTCCTGTTATCGAGGAAAGATTGGATCCTTGTGATTGCCCATTGGGAGAAGTGTGCTGCTGTTGACAGATGGTTACAAAGGATTTTGTGGTCAACCAGGTAAAAAGCAGCAGAGAGGTCTAAAAGAAGGAGGATGGCAGCCCTACCTTTTGTCTTTGAGTTCCTCGATCTGACTTTTGAGATCAACAAGGGCTGTTTCTGTCCCATGTTGAGGACGAAAGCCTGATTGACGGATTCCTAATAGTTGCTTGGTTTCTAGGTATTCTTGAATTTGTATGTAGGCCACTCTGTCTAGGATTTTTAGTAGGAAAGGGACGGTGGTGATAGGTCTATAGTTTGTTTGTGCAAAATGCAAAAGAAGAGGGCATTTTGTGAACTGATGCAAAAATTATCAGATGGGCCAGTTTAACAGTAAAAAGGTGTTGTATGTCAACGAGGATGAAGAAGAAGCGAGATCATCGGATGAAGATGCTACACTTCCATTACAGAATGTTATTGTCAATACAATAAATGTTGTGTTGAATGGGGAGAATGTGGATGAATGCGAGCATCCATATGCCACGGTGAGCGTGAATGGACATATGGTATGCATGATGGCCGATTCAGGATCTAAGATTACCCTAGTGTCGAGAGATGTGTTTGAAAAGGAGATGAGGGGAGAAACAATAAAACTGTTGAAACCTGATATCAATCCTGGGGGATATAACCAGGATAAAATGGTGCTGTTAGGATATACCCAGGGAAGATTTGAATTCAAAGTTCGTTATTGTGATGGAAAAATATATGTCACTAAGAAGTTACAAACTTTGCTACGATGGAGAGAGCAAAAGAACCTAAATATTAGGCTTGATCCCAACGGAGAAGAGCAAGTGCTAATGGTGTCAGGCACGCCTGTCACGAAACATACCAGGGTGTTTAGCAAGACCTTGGGAAAAATAAGAGGGATGCAGCATCAGATAATAGTATAAGGGGAAGTGTACCTGTAGTTGCAAAACTCGGATCTGTTCCATTTGCATTGCGTGATGGAGTCAAGAAAGAATTGGAAAAATTGCTGAGAATGGGTGTGATAGAAAAGGCAGGAGGCGTGAAATGGATCTCACCAGTGGTGGTTGTAAAGAAGGGGTCTCGTGAGTTGAGGCTTTGTATTGACATGCGTGAGCTCAACAAATGTGTACTAGTGCATAGACATCCGTTGCCAAATATGGGAGAGATGTTGTCAAGTGTTGGACGTGGTAAGGTGTTTACCAAACTCGACATGGCCTCAGCTTAGAATCAGGTTGAGCTGGAGGAAGGTTGTAGGAAGCTGACGGCTTTTATTACACATGAGGGCGTTTACCAATTTAAGAAAATGCTGTTTGGGTTAGCATCGGCTTCGTCAGTCTTCCAAAACGTGATGGACCGTTTGTTGAAAGGTGTGAGAGGTGTTTTCTGCTTTCAAGACGATGTACTGATATGTGGTGAGACAATGGAGGAACATGACAAAGTTCTAGACACAGGGCCTCATTAGGACCCAGGCGGTAAGGGGTTTACGCCGGCGTAAACATCGCCGACCCTTACCGCCTGAGTACGAGTTCCCTTAGCGCCATGGCGGATCTAACACCTGCTTTTAGCAGGCGTTAAAATCCATGGCGCTAAGGGACCTTGTTGTTAATTACGCCACCGTAATTTACGGTGGCGTAATTAACGCCTTCCCCACTCCCATTATGCCCTATGGGGCAAAAATGGGAATGGGGAAGGGTAAATGGGGATTGGGGACTTACCGCCCCGCCAAGGTCGGAATGGGGCGGTAAGTCCGCAATCCGCCATGGCGGAGTTGGCAACTTAGCGCCATGGACCATGGTGCTAATAGCGCCATGGTCCTCCGCCAAGGTCCTAATGAGGGCCACAGTGTTGAAGATATTTGAGGAGAAAGGAATCACGTTGAGAGAGGAAAAATGCAAGTTTGCAATGTCCAAGCTAGATTACTTGGGGCATGAGGTCTCCTGTGAGGGTGTGAAACCGAAAGAGAGCCTTGTAAATTCAATAAAGGAGGTTGAGAGACCGACAAGTAAGGTTGAGCTACGATCATTTCTCGGCATGACTGAATTGTACCAAAAGTTTGTCGAGAATTAAGCAGTCAAAGTGTTAGAAATGAGAAAGCTGTTGAGGAAAGGCATTGAGTTTGTGTGGAATCAGGCTTGCGAAATAGAATTCCAAAGGATAAAGAATGAAATAGACTTAGCTCAGCCGTAGGTTGTTTTAATACAAAGAGAACTAGCATAATTACTGTGGATGCTAGTGAGGGTGGACTGGGTGCTGTTCTTTCACAAATATGTGATGATGGCTCAGAAGAGGTGATTGCTCATGCGTCTCATGCATTGAGAGGTGCTGAGGTGCGCTACTGCATATTGGAGAAAGAAGCTTTAGCTTGTTATTGGGCAGTAGAGTGTTTCAAAAATTTTGTATGGGGAACTGATTTTGTTATTCGGACGGACCACATACCCCTAAAAGTAATTTTCGAGAGTAAAGGTCTGGACAGAGTTTCACGCAGGGTAGCAGGATGGGTCACTAGAATGCAAGGCCATAGATTCCAAATGCAGGTGAACCCAGGAAAGGAGAACATTCTGGCAGACAGTCTGTCGAGAATAAAAGTATCCTCACATGATTTTGAGGAGGATGTTGATATAGAGATGGTGTTTGTGAATTCTGAAGGGATAGTGTCTAAGGAGGAATGGCTTGAAGAAGTGAAGAAAGACTCAGTGATGGGTAGAGTGATAACATATGTGATGACCTCGGTGTGACCTAAGAAGGTGGAATTGGTGGAAAATGAGTGGCTTTTCTGGGAAGTGAAAGATGAATTGTCCGTTTCAGATGGTATTTTATTTAGGTGGGAAAGAGCAGAAGTGCCTGAAGGTATTCGTGCCAAAGTGATTGATCTAGCTCACAGCGCGCACATAGGTATTTCCAAAACAAAAGGTGTTTTAAGATCTGATTACTGGTGGCCGGGATTTGACAGAGATATAGAGAGATTCCTGAATGAATGTCCCATGTGTATCAAAACTGGCAAGGGAAGTGAAGTAAGGAAGCAACCATTAGTAGATGGTGGTGTTCCTTCAAATGTGTGGAGTGAATTCTCCATGGACATTCTAGGTCCTGTTGATTTGGGTTACTGTAGGGGTAAGTTTGTGGTTTTGATTATTGACTTGTTCTGTAGGTGGTGTGATTTCAGGGTCGTGAGAGAAATTTCAGGGGAGAGTATGGTAGATTTTTTGCAAGGAATTTTTGAGTGAGGTTGTCCCGGAAAGTATACTCACTGACAATGGCACCCAGTTTACCCAGTTTACCGGAGGATGTTTCCCAAAATATCTAAAAAAATGTGGGAAATCTACTTTATATCATCCTGAGACCAATGGAGTTGTTGAGAGAATGAACAGGTGCGTAATGGAAAGTATTTGCATGGGACAGGTGTGCGGATATGACAAGATGGTGGTTATTCAAAGGAGAATGTGGGCTCTGCCCATGGCACCACACACAACCCCAGGGTTATGCCCTTTTGAATTGATGAGAGGCCACAAGCCATAACAGAAAGCTATGGGTGGGGGCACTGCTAGTTAATTTCATTTAAACACGTGGTTACATTTTTCCTTAGGAAATTGATGGGGAGGACCAACAAAACCAGTGTACACTTACACCGGTGTTACCAGCAAACAAAAACATCCATCAAACCTTGGGTCGCCAATGGTGTAGTGAAGACTACTGCAAAATTAAATCCTGTTCATTCACTGTTGAAAGGATAGTCCATAAGTAACCATTTATCTGGCTGAATAAATAGACTGACAAAAAGTCCTTTATACTTCTATTGATAATTTTAATATCAAAAGTTCATCTTAGAATGAGGAGGAAGAATTCAAGCAAATTGCCAATGCATTTCGGACCATACTTCCAGTCCTTCTTCAGGGCGAATTCTATTTAACAAAACAAACCAAAAGTACCTTTTTTAGTCAAAGAGAGTATACCAAATTAAGCTGTTACATACATTGTGCTTAAGTATCAAAGTCACATACATCTCGAGTTGATAAAATGCTGAATCTCATGTATTAAACCTTAGTACATGCCATTTGGCTAAACCAAACCATAATGTTTAACTGTGTAGTCTTTATACCGAATATAGCACCAATACCTGTATTTAGATGAGCTTGTGCCGCATTCCCTGATGTGGCCACCTAAAATCATTTAATCCTTATCAAAGGAGTCCAAAATACGATCCCGTTAATCAAATCCAATTAACACATGATTTTTCTCCTGATTACAAACTCTGCAAGAATATAGAAAAACACCTTCTTTCTAGTATGTCGTTGTATACAGTGTATCATTCAGTTATAATGGGTTTGGGTATAATGAATACATGAATACTAATAGTTAATATTTATACCTTATCAGAGAAGTAGTTGATCATGTCACGTAAATCTGCATAACGCGGCAAAACCAACGGCAGGATCGTAATCAAAAAGTATATTTCTGGCGTGCCTGCTGTAATGTGCGTAGAACCTGCATAGTTTGAAACTCTGTGTTAGTGATGAGATTACCCAAATGATTCTAGGAAGCCAGCAAAAGCATACTGTGCTGGAAACGCTTACCTCAATGTTTGTGCTGCCATGAACGGCGTGTCCCAGAGCGTTCTGTTGCAGAGGTTTCGGCAGTTCCCAAAAAGACGTGTTACCAAGGTAACGCTGATATATACAGCGTGACATGCGTCCACGTCATGACGCAGCAGTGTTTCACCTTCCTGGTTGCCTAGACAACCTGAATACAGTTCCTGGCATTACGGTCGATAGTTCTGCAATACCAGCAGCGCTGCTGAACAGCGCTGTGAAAACACAGTTAAATGCTATTGTGCAGTGAGTAAAAACTAAGACGTTAATTACGTTTACCCAGATGGGAATGTAAATGAGCTTGTACTGAGATTGGATGTGCAGGAATTCACGCGGTAACCAATACTATTAATGTATGCTTGAAAGTTTATGTCCAATCTCTAAGGACTCATTTATGAGAAAATAGATCAGCAGAAAATATTGATGATTCCTCAAAATAAATAAAATAAACAGAGCTGACCCCAATATAATGTGTATAGTCATGCTTACCTCAGGTCTTGTAAAATTAACCGTGTAAATACACTTTCTAGTACTGAATAGTCAATAATGATGTTAACTTACCGGCTAGACCCCTGCAATGCTTGAACAAACAAAGAAAATGTAAAGAAAATATGTTATATTCACATATGCTGAAATAATAGCTATTACCAATTAAAGAAAACAACATAAAGTGCCAAAAATACAAAACATGTATGTTTCAGTATTTTTCTAATCAGTACTTTTGAAATCCATAGTTATGCCCTACAGGCATGCTGCTCTCTGTCTGTTACTTTTTCTTATGTAGCAATACATTCCAATTCCACATAGTTATTTAAATGTAACAATGCAGATCCAATTCTTCATTCAATCCGCGAGGAGAGACCGTGTCTAGTCTCTCTATCCAATATGCTTCACGCTGTTGTAGTTTCTTCGATACACTGATTCCACTGTTTGATGCATCGATATCTTCCAAGATTTGCACATGCATTTGTGAAATTTGATGGTTAGCTTGGTTAAAATGTCTAGCAACTGGAGAATGCTGATTTTCAGTTCTTATATTTGATTTATGCTCATTCCATCTGACACGTGCTTGCCTGCTTGTCTGTCCAGTGCACAGCAATCCACAAGGGCATTTGATGCAGTATATGACTTTTTCTGTCATGCAAGTTGAATGGCTTTTAATTCGTATCTTCTCTCCTGTTCTGGGATGCGTCACAGTATTGCCTTTGGTGATATTATTGCAATTACTGCATGTCATGCAGGCAAAGGTTCCTTGCTTCTTTGAAATGAAACTTGTGTTTTCCTTTGGTTTGGTCTTGACAAGTAAATCCCTCAGATTACTGCTCCTTTGATTGGCAAAGACCGTTTTTTCTTCAAATAGATTTTGAAACCTGTCATCACAGGTCAATATAGGCCAATGTTTGAGTATAACTCTCTTGATCTTAGTCGGCTGCTCACTGTATCTATTTACATATACTAAAGGATTTTCTGTGGTGGTTCTGGTTTTTGTAGCCAGTAAATCGGATCTCTCCTGTGACCTTACTTTTTCCATGGTGAGTCCTCTGTGGTTGGGAAGAAGCAGAGAGTCTGATTTGGTTGTTGGTGAAGTGAGGAACATGTTAAAGAAAAGAAAGGAGAAGTGGGTTATGCGCGAAAATGAAAGAATAGGTAAGAAAGAGTTACGTGTAGAGTGTGGTGATTGGGTGAGAATCAAGAAGGGAGTTGTCAAGAGAAAGGGAGATGCTTTATATTCAGAGCCTGTAAAGGTTCTTGCAGTAATGAAAGAATCCGTGAGAGTCATGGGTGGTAAAGTTTGGAATAAGAACAGAATTGCGATGGTAAAAAGGGGTTGTGTGTGATTTTGATTGTTAACTTGTGTTTATTGTGTGATGTTGTATGAAAAAGGGGAAGATGTGTTGTAATGCGACTTGCATTGAGATGGTTGATGTCCCATGGAATCATCCCCTGACAATGGTTCTGATGAGGTCAGAGGGTTCTTGTTTACTTATGAGCATTCCAATATTGTCAATTGAAGTTTTCTCTTGTTCTATCTGGATCTCTGGCTGTGCTGGGGGTCCTTATATCTGTTATCTTATAATAAAGAACCGGATATAACTGCAAGGTGTGCGGCATCCCTCTTTCCAACAGAAACCAATTGTTTTTTTGTTTTTTGTTATCGAGGCACAATAACACCGACCACCCGATGAGGAGTCACAACACAGGGTGCGCTCCAAACCATACCTCGCTCAAGAAAACACCACTGCGCTTTCCTGCGTGCCTGAACCGTGTGCGCTTGTCACTGCCGTTCGCAGGGTACGTTCGTGCTGTGAGCACTCTCACAGTCCGAGGGACCACCTCATTGCCATTGTTGGGAGCGGGGGGTCTCTACACAAAGGTTCTTGTATGAGCCTGAAAGAAGACAGACGCAGGTTGCTACTGGTCATGCTCTTCTAGTGCACTAAAAGCATACCTTACGTGACGCCCCATTTATTCACAGAACATCTTGACATGTACATGACACAGTCTCTTAAAGGTACGAAATACAGATGGGGCCACTTGTATGGTGCCCCACCAGCCCCGCAATCACAAAAACTACATTTTTTGCACAGAGCCCAAGGGACTCTGCGTAGGAAAAGAAACGATTGTGGCAGAGGACGCTCCCTGGACCTGAGCTCCATTCCACCACACCTCACAATAGCTAGGCCAGGACAAAGTTATTTATTAGTGCACACTCACTACTGACTCATACTGTGTACCTGACTGCCGATTTTGCAGCATGTGCTCTGTCTCAAAGGGTGCGGTGCCTGTCCTAAGCACCCATCCGCCACTGGAAGCATATTTTTTGAAGTATTAAAGGCATGGTCTAGTAAAAATTTGTATTGACCATACGGGTCGGCCATGTTTTTTTAAGCCTAAGTGGCTCGATTTTAGAAAACTTTCCTATGGACCTTACCTGAGTTTTCGTCCATTAAACGCACGTGAAAACAAGCACCAGGGAGCCGCCATTTTCTGATAATCCTATCTTTTCCCCGATCGCCCTGGCTGACCTGCTTTTGCGGCACTAAATCAATTCCCCCGCCCCTGAGCCTGACATTATCAAAACATTCATATTCCCCGCCTCTCCCCGTGACGTTACTGTGCTGCGTAGGCAAACGCGCCCAGTCGTCTTCTGCGCGACTTCACACAGAACCTGGAAACCAACACAGATCAACTCACAACACAGCGCGCCACAATTCGGAATATGAAACTGTACTTTAAAATGAAACGGCAACACGGTACATTTGGTAAAGTACATTTATTTGACATTAAATGTTTAGAGAATATTCAGCAATTGCCATATGAACTCCGGAAGCCATTTAATTTCTTTTATCTGTATCCGCAATAACTGTTCCGTTTCATCTTGAGTCACGCGCTGTTCCTTTATGGTACACAGGGTGTTCATTCTCGTAAAAAGAATCACTTTGGAAGCACGGTGAACCGCAAAGCTGTTCCATCAATTAGGCACTAGTCCAGCCTAAAGGTTGATATGTTGCTTCTAGCCACTAGTACAGCGTAAGGGCATGTGGGCCCTTGGCGATTGTCCCATAATATGGTGATCGTGCTCCAGTTGTTGACACGAAGCTGCGGGTGTCTGCTGAAGAATCCATCCGCCGGTGTCTCAAACAGATGGCAGTGGCAGAAAGGGATCCAATACCTGTTATGAAAACAAAAAAATGATAATTAGTCCCGCTAGCCGATCTTCATTAATATTACTCATTTTATTTATTACGGCCGATCAGAAACTATTTGCTTGCAAGGATAGTTCAATGGAGTATGTTCGTCTCTAAAATCAATGCAAAAAGTAACGAGATAAATCGAGGCCAACACACAATGATAAACGACAGTCTACATGCGTGAGGAATGATATGATATATGATATGGCATTTGTAACGCGCCTATACTCAAGTGTTTCTAGGCGTGACGAGGCAGGTGGGGAACAAGGGCAGACAGACAACGATCCTACTAGGCCAGGTGTCTTTCTGATCGCGCATGGGGAAGGGCTGTACATGGTTAGTTGAATACAAATTAAATAATAGGGCCAGCTGGTGGCAAGTGCAAGGTAAATGCCGGGAGAAGGGGCTGAAGGATACAGAGACAGTCCCGTAGTGCAGGGAAAAGTGGCTGGGCCAAGGACCGAGATCGGTGAGACCAGTGGACCTGCATGCCCATGTGCCCACTACGAACAGTTTTACTTGCTTTTCCTAGCTCTTCATTCATTCATTTATTCATGCATCCATTCATTAAATCTTCATTCCGGTATAAAAGCATGTAAAGATTTACTTACATTATATTTGAAATTTCCATTGTGTCTCTTCGTAATGCAGTCTGTAAAACGGACCGTGCTCTTGACAATGATTTTTCGTATACTGACCTAAAACTGAAACTCGGTCTAGTTTCTGAATTTTCTGCCTTATCGTCTCTTATGTTATTGCGCACTCCCTTCAAATGTAGTTCTTTCGGCATGGTCCCTGTCTCAAGGTCAAAAAACAATAGACCCTTATACTTCCAGTACGACTTGTGGGCCTCATCTGGGCGCTGTCCTTCGCATTCTTTATTTGCAACATCACGTAGTATAGGCATCTGTGAGAACTTGAAGTTTAGAATCCCTCTATGTAGTGCGCCTCAATGTGCAAATGCGAGCTGGCTTCTCTCCCAAATGCCACGGCCCGCTTGGCTGGCGCGTTCTAAGTGCCCCAATTTTGTCCCCGTTGTCTGCAAGCTTTGCAGCCCAAATTGAGACATTTAATTTTTGGCGGAAGGTCAGGGAAAGTATAAAGTACCACAGGAGTTGAGTTAAAAGTGAGATTTATTGTTTGTTTGTTTTGTTTTATTATTTGCAATACGCAAGCCTCCCCTCCGTTAACAGTGCACAGCATTTACATTTACATGAGATGAGACATGAGAAAAATATATGCATACACATATGTGAGGTGAATAGAGAGAATTCAAAGATGACACCCAGCTTGTTCGCCACCCATGATGGTGAAGGTAGGGGTTAGGTTTACAGGTACACTGTACAATAACATTTATTTACAAAAAGACAATCGTATTGCAATTATTTAAACCGGGATTTGTACTTCACAATCAGCTGTGCTTCGGGTGGGCATGGCACAGTCGCAATGTTCGGTGGCAATGGATCACTGCTCTGCACAGAAACGTCCAAAATTCCATATCTGTGCTTCTCTAACACAGCAACAATAAGGCCTTTCACAAAGTCGAACTGCATTTCATCATAGACTGGTTTGATCACCCATTGCTTACTTCGTTTTGAAAACACCTTAGTGTAGCGAGGCATCCTTACTTTACCCCTAGTCCTAGATTGTTCCCGTCCGACATTGCTGTTATGGCCCAAGACCGCTAGTAGAGTGCGATGTTTCATGCCCCGAAAGCTAAAATGCAAGCGCTTTGGCCTGTACTTTAGGCACATATTTTGGAACACCTCCAAATCTCCTGTGTGACAGAATTCTGTCAGTCCTCTCAAATCTCTTGATAGAGTTTTGTCGAAAACAATCTTCTCAATGGCTTTGTGTGTCGGTGAAGATGGAATCAACCACTTCTTCTTCCGTGCCTCCTCTGGGGACAAAGGGCCATGTTCACATTGGTGGAAATGTTCATTTGCTGTCCAGCGGTGAACGTTGGTACAGTGGTGCATCAGTGACCGCCATTTTTCAAGTAGTATTTCCTATGACCCCTCACAAGTTTTTGAGCTCCACCAAAGATGGTTGGTGATAGAATGTGACCACTGCAAAATACTTTCAAAACCTTTTTTTTTCCCTGCAGCCGAGATTTTCTTATTGATTGATTTAGCAAGATGCCATACGTCAAATTGATGTTTAATATGTGGAAACTGCTCTCTCATTGTCTTGGCAATTGAAACGTGTCTATCCGTGGCTATGAGGTCGATGTGCATTCCCCTCGATTGTAGATATTCCACTGATTTTATAAAACCTAGTTTCTCCATGGCCACTGAGGATGTACATTGTGTTACCTGCACGACCACCGAACTCACAATTTTCTTACTATCCATGTCCTGAAAGTGGTAGGTGCAGTACTTGGCAGAAAATCCAGGGCTGTCGCACTGTCCATCGCAGGCTAGCCTGAATCGTTTGCCTTTGAATGTACTTGCAAGAGACAATTGTTCAATTTTCCAAGCATCACTAATGGCCGGAAACAGATAATCACATTGGTATATGTAGTACAGCGCTTTAGAAATGAAATGGAGTCCCACAAACTGAAAGAAAGCCTCTAACTTTCTAAAACTGGAGCCACTAAAAAGTGATGCAGCTGCACACAGTAGATTGCCTGCTGGCAGTTTCTCCAGCATCGGTTGTGCAGACCATGAGAACCTATGATTTAATCTACAGGCGGCATTTATTTTGACGTTACTGCCTTTTATTTGACGAGTCACATTAATCAATGGCTTCCCACATACTTTCCCTCTAATGGAATGCACACATTTCAGCATACTTATAATTTTCATCAAACAACTGTCGAATACAATGTATTTGCTCTCTTTCATTAGATTGTCATCCTGCGTCAACGTTGTTTCGGCCTTTGACGTTGTGGAGATTTCAACACATTGGAAAGTAATATCGCTGATGTCAAGTTCTGATGCGTCTATGGATGCTGCGGCTGGTTCATTCTCTGTCATTTCAACATCTATTACTTCAACATTGATGGGAGAACACAACAATGTTGACAGGTTTTTTGGTGGCAAATTTTTGTCGGGTGTAGATTGTGTAAATTGATCTGCAACTACTTCAGAGCTATCTTCAATACATTCAATAACATCTTCTTGTGGTGGTGCGGTCGCACTGTAGCTATGGTCCAATGCAACTTTGCTGTAGTCTCCAAACACAGTTAATTCATGTTCTGGCCATTGGACATGAGCATCTCGAGCCTGAACACGCCTCGCCTCAATTAATAGTTCCTCCATAGTGTACACGGTCTGGCAGGCCACATCTCTCATTCCCTTCACTGTCTGTGTGTGTATAGTTCTGACACCCACGGGTAACTGGAGGAGAGATTGGAAAAGGGATGTTCAGTTTAAACACAAGATGGAGTGTAGTAGAATTGACTGGAAAAAAACATAAAATAGTCCCCAGCACAAACATTTTTTTAAAGTTATGAACTGTTTGTAACTAACCTTTTTTTGTTTTTTTTTCGTTGCAACTTTTTTGACTCGACCTTCAACATCTGCACGCTGTAGCTCCGATTCGTTTCCGCATGTCCTCCCTTTCTCTTGCGCTGCAACGACTATATTTTCTGTATCTGCATAGACAGCACGGAATGAGGTTCCATCGTCTCCCTGAAACATAGTACTTTCATTACTATGTATCAAAATATTGTTAGCATAAAACACACGTGAGGACGAACACACAGGTACATCTCAATAGCCAAACACGATTTAAACATTGTGTGCAACAATCAAACAACAAGTATTTGACCAGTGATGATCTATATCGATGGAACTGTCAGTATCCATACCTCTGGCTCTGCATGGACTGCCATGAATGGTTGTATTGGAGAGGAGGCATCCGCATCTCCCTGAAACACAGTACTTGCATTAGTATGCTTTTCAATATTGGAAACACAACACACACTTGGGGTCGACGGCACAAGGACATGTAAAGAGATAACCGCAAATGAAGCATTGTCCAAAAGAATCAAGGAAAATCTAAATATGATCACATTTCATCGACTTATTTCTCCGATTTATTTACATCTGCATCATCTAAATTGGATGTTGTGATTGTAGTGGAAGCTTCGTCGTCTCCCTGAAACACAGCACCTGCGTTAATAGGGAAGAAAGTATAGCAAATGGAATCACGTTATATGATCACGCATGATGGAGCTGTCATTATCCATACCTCGTGCTGCTGAAGAATATCTATGGATGTTGCAACTATAGTGCGCACTTCCGCAAGCTGTTGCGCCGATTCGTATACGCATGGTCCCGCTTCCACTTCCCCTGGAATTACTTGAATGTCAGGCTCTGCATCAAGTGCAGGGGTTGACGCTCCATCAACTGCCTGAAACATAGTACTTGCATTAGTGAGGATTACAATAGTGAAAACATAACACACACCTGGGGTCGACAGCACAGGTACATATCAACGGCTAACCACGAATGAAACATTGTGTAGAACAATCAAACGACAAGAATTCCAGCTCTGATGATGACGCTCGATGGAGCTGTCAGTATCTATACCTCCTGCTGTTGAAGAACATCTAGAAATGTTGTAGATGTGGCGGATGCTCCAGCATCTCCCTGAAAGACAGTACTTGCATTAGTATGGATAACACTAATTAGAACTGAAAACAAACACCAGTGGACGATAACTAAGGTGTATATCAATTGGAAAGCAGTAACCAAACATTCGGTAAAGTAATTACACAATAGAATAAAACTATTACTTGACATGCATAAAACAAGTATGTAGCGGATTAGCCTAGTAAGATTACCTGATACGCGCTAGAAGTGGTTGATAACTGCTACCACGTCAAGGATGTAGAATGTTCTTGCTTCAGATTGAAGGGATAGTCAAGAAGTTGTAAAGGTCAATTAATGATTGATAATGAAATGCCAATATTAAGAATAGCCATGTAAGCCGACAGAATACTTGAAAAATGCTCAATACAGCACAGTTCCCTGTCCCCATATATATATACATTACGTTTGTGGGTTATGAAATCGAAAAAGAATATATTGATAAATGTCATTATTAAAAAACCTATACACTCATATCAATATCGAAATTATTACAAGGGATAGAACACCTACAATATCAATTAATCCATTCGGCTACCTACACACTACCGCAAGGCCTAAAGCTAAATCCGGACACTTGACTCACCAGTGGCGGAATGTGGACGAATAGAGTGGGAATAGCGTTTTCTCGCAATTTCCTTGTCGTTCGCCGTTTATTCTTCTTTGTTACCCAAGAAGTTGTGTACATGTCCAAGGAAAAGTGCCGGCTGCAGATGCGGTATCGATCACCCCTCTTGTCCTGTAAGACTTGTTGGACTCTACTTTCCAGCTCATCCAGTGGATATCCGCAA
Organism: Ambystoma mexicanum; assembly: GCF_040938575.1. Taxonomy (NCBI): domain Eukaryota; kingdom Metazoa; phylum Chordata; class Amphibia; order Caudata; family Ambystomatidae; genus Ambystoma; species Ambystoma mexicanum. The sequence continues at coordinate 962,517,504 of NC_090928.1, read as the reverse complement.
TGTCTGACCCATTCTCTTATTCGATCAACAGTTTTTGGGAATACATGCATTGTAGTTCCTTCAGATTTCTCATGGGTCTTCGAAGGGCAACCGCTAATCGAACAGGCAGGCATTGTTGATAAATCTGAAAAGTAAATATCGACATTATTATACAATCTTCAAGAATAAAGATTTGATACAAAAGTAAATGAATCATACAATGATCAATGCAAGGTTTGTTTTGGTCGCAGGAACTATACAAGTTCATTATGTGCGGCTTAGTATTTGCATAAGTTGCAGAAATGTATAATTGATGTGACTGAAATCTGAACATGTGACTCGTCCCTTGGATGTTCTGTCTTGCACGAGAAGGAAACATGCTTACATTATAGACTGGACCCCCGAAGGATGCAATTCAATGACAATAGACAAAGATGAAAATAAATAGATCTATTGATAGCATAGCAATGGAAATTCAAGTCAATAGCAATGAGACCAATGAACATAGCACTATTGGGTACTCTACTCGCAAATAGATAGAAATTTAAAAATCTGCGAAATATGACCAGGATACATGGCCTTACCTTGACCAACAAACAGTTGGATTCAGCAAGCAGAGCAGTATGTTGCGGGAGAATAGGTGGATGGCCACAGGTAGCGCACTGATGGGTATGCTTGAAGCGGTCACAGAAGTTCACGGATAGCACGACGACAAGCAGATTAGCATAGATCTCAGTGGTTCCCAGGTAGCACGTTCAGGAGTTGACTTGCAAAGCACAAAGATGTTCTCATGAGACATATCGAGTGGTTTTTAAAGTATTAGAAACTGGGGTGTGTTTGTGAATGAATGACGTATGTATGTCGTGGTATTAGGGGGGCGGCCTGCTTGAAGGGGAGGCCTGGCTGGAGACACGGGGTCTGAGGAGGCCATGTGACCGATGGCCCCTTGGCGTGGGATACGTTTTGAAGTGTACATGTAGTTTGGTACCTTGGCCTTTCGCGCCCCTGACAGCCCCCCATGCCAGCGCGCATCCACCGGCGCGAACCGCCTTTGATACAGGGGGGTGGGATGGATGGCCCTGGGGCGTGCAGATAAGGCACAGGAAGACTGCTGAATGGAGACACACTTATGTGGATTGCAGGGGGGCGGCCTGCTTCAAGGGGAGGCCTGGCTGGAGACACGGGGTCTGAGGAGGCCATGTGACCGATGGCCCCTTGGCGTGGGACACCTTTTGAAGTGTACATGTAGTTTGGCACCTTGGCCTTTCGCGCCCCTGACAGCCCCCCATGCCAGCGCGCATCCACCGGCGCGAACCACCTTTGATACAGGGGGGTGGGATGGATGGCCCTGGGGCGTGCAGATAAGGCACAGGAAGACTGCTGAATGGAGACACACTTATGTGGATTGCAGGGGGGCGGCCTGCTTCAAGGGGAGGCCTGGCTGGAGACACGGGGTCTGAGGAGGCCATGTGACCGATGGCCCCTTGGCGTGGGACACCTTTTGAAGTGTACATGTAGTTTGGCACCTTGGCCTTTCGCGCCCCTGACAGCCCCCCATGCCAGCACGCATCCACCGGCGCGAACCGCCTTTGATACAGGGGGGTGGGATGGATGGCCTGGGGCGTGCAGATAAGGCACAGGAAGACTGCTGAATGGAGACACACTTATGTGGATTGCAGGGGAGCGGCCTGCTTCAAGGGGAGGCCTGGCTGGAGACACGGCGTCTGAGGAGGCCATGTGACCGATGGCCCCTTGGCGTGGGACACCTTTTGAAGTGTACATGTAGTTTGGCTCCTTGGCCTTTCGCGCCCCGACAGCCCCCCATGCCAGCGCGCATCCACCGGCGCGAACCGCCTTTGATACAGGGGGGTGGGATGGATGGGCCTGGGGCGTGCAGATAAGGCACAGGAAGACTGCTGAATGGAGACACACTTATGTGGATTGCAGGGGGGCAGCCTGCCTCAGGGGAGGCCTGGCTGGAGACACGGGGTCTGAGGAGGCCATGTGACCGATGGCCCCTTGGCGTGGGACACCTTTTGAAGTGTACATGTAGTTTGGCACCTTGGCCTTTCGCGCCCCTGACAGCCCCCCATGCCAGCACGCATCCACCGGCGCGAACCGCCTTTCATACAGGGGGGTGGGATGGATAGCCTGGGGCGTGCAGATAAGGCACAGGAAGACTGCTGAATGGAGACACACTTATGTGGATTGCAGGGGAGCGGCCTGCTTCAAGGGGAGGCCTGGCTGGAGACACGGGGTCTGAGGAGGCCATGTGACCGATGGCCCCTTGGCGTGGGACACCTTTTGAAGTGTACATGTAGTTTGGCTCCTTGGCCTTTCGCGCCCCGACAGCCCCCCATGCCAGCGCGCATCCACCGGCGCGAACCGCCTTTGATACAGGGGGGTGGGATGGATGGGCCTGGGGCGTGCAGATAAGGCACAGGAAGACTGCTGAATGGAGACATACTTATGTGGATTGCAGGGGGGCGGCCTGCTTCAAGGGGAGCCTGGCTGGAGACACGGGGTCTGAGGAGGCCATGTGACCGATGGCCCCTTGGCGTGGGATACCTTTTGAAGTGTACATGTAGTTTGGCACCTTGGCCTTTCGCGCCCCTGACAGCCCCCCATGCCAGCGCGCATCCACCGGCGCGAACCGCCTTTGATACAGGGGGGTGGGATGGATGGCCCTGGGGCGTGCAGATAAGGCACAGGAAGACTGCTGAATGGAGACACACTTATGTGGATTGCAGGGGGGCAGCCTGCCTCAGGGGAGGCCTGGCTGGAGACACGGGGTCTGAGGAGGCCATGTGACCGATGGCCCCTTGGCGTGGGACACCTTTTGAAGTGTACATGTAGTTTGGCACCTTGGCCTTTTTGCGCCCCTGACAGCCCCTCATGCCAGCGCCCATCCACTGGCACGAACCGCCTTTATATCAATATACAGTATATCGCCTTTATATCAATGATAGTATATCGTTGCTTATCAATAACAAATGCCACATACCGGAGATTCTTGTGAGCACAGACCCACACTTCAACCGGTGTATTATAGTGGTCAAGACCCTAAGGCCTGTATAATCCAATGGTAATTGTTAGTATAGATATATGTGTGACTTTTATAGAGACATAACCTACTGAAAGACTTTGAACAAGTGTTATTTAGTGCATGCATTATCGAGAATATGTTACGTTAGCTTAGATAGATAGTGACCACCCTGCTTCACAGCGACCAGACCTTCACCCATTCGGAGCACAGATGTCTGACGTCCATCCTTGAATGGAGACACACTTGATTCATTTAAAAAATCGAGACAACCGTTGTTAAAATATATGTGGTGTTTTATTTTGTATCTTATTTTCATGACACAAAAATACAAGACTTTAAAGATTATACAGGTCAGGTTGCAGCACAGCGAGAGAAAATCCCCTGTACTGACCGCTGTCACTCGGGAACGTTTCTCTAATGGCATGAACGGCACAGGCGGGCATCACTCTTCGAACGCGGTGTCCAAGCCTCCCGTGAAGCCACCATGTAAAGGAACGATAGGCCACCAGCCTGTACCACCTGTGAAAAGGAATGAAACAAACTGTTTTTAAATGACCAAGATAAGTTTAATAAACGTTTGTTGTCAATGACAATTCTTGTAACTAATGGCATTTTACACGGACAAATGCTATCTAGACAATGCACACTATTGAACGACTTACATGCGTTACAATGATATGTAGATGTAATTTTGGATATAGAAGAAGAACATGAAATAGGAGTGGCATGACAAGCAGAGTATACTTACTCGTTACTCGGATTACGAGGACGAACAGTTGCTCGAAGTTCGTGCATAAGCACCATCATTATTCTCAACACGGCCCGTGTGAGGCATGCTGCCCTGAAGTCTGGCAGCTCGGTGATGCATTGCGGTCGTGGCTCGCCTTCCGAAATGTAGGCCAGGCATCCCGAGTTTTCTCGGCAGCAGCAGTTCTCGTCCTCAGTTGGCATTAGCTCGCATCGATTGCATGTGCACCAGGTGGAGACGCCGTCCATTCGACTAGGCCCAGGCTCTTCATCTGTTGATTCGTCCTGCCAACTGCCGTCCGAATCCCCATCGTTTTCGCATGCTTCCCTTTCCAGTAGTTCCTCCTCGGTATACTCGGGCTCGTACATGTAGGGCATTATTGTAGCCATTGTGTGTTAAACAAACAAAAATAATTTATAGCGGTGGTACTGGTATCTGTTCACACGGGCTACAAGCAGCGAAGGTAGCTGACCAGAGCACTGAAACGAGTCACAGAATACTCAAAGTAACACAGAGAGAGGAATGGAATCGAAAAATCTGCTGCTGTGTGTTGTGAAACGGTCTGTTTATACTTATTGAGGAGAGAGGCGTCCTGCCATTTCCATGGCGACACGTCATTAGCTGATGCTCAGCGAATGTTGACACGAGACATGCTTTGGCGTTGAGAAATGGGCGGTACGAGTCTGCTGATGACAGGCTAAGGGGCGGGGGAATTGATTTAGTGCCGCAAAAGCAGGTCAGCCAGGGCGATCGGGGAAAAGATAGGATTATCAGAAAATGGCGGCTCCCTGGTGCTTGTTTTCGCATGCGTTTAATGGACGAAAACTCGGGTAAGGTCCATAGGAAAGTTTTCTAAAATCGAGCCAATTAGGCTTAAAAAAACATGGTCGACCCGTAGGGACAATAACATTTTTTACTAGACCATGCCTTTAAAGGGTCTTGAAAATATGATGCTATAAGCAAGGGAGTGGAGCACACGCCATCTGGAGATCTTAATTAGCACACTCTGCTGCATGTCTCTGTTTCATTTGAGTCAAATGGGTATATGAGGTAGGGTGGTTATTTGTGATCATATCAGTCAAATGACCTGCTCTGGAAGGCAGCTGTGTGTAGAATTGGATGCAGTAAACTGTGAGTCCCAGCAAAGATTATACTTCCTTTTTCGTTATGGATAAGGGCACTTGTTCATTTGCTTGGACTTTGCTAACCCGTGGTTTGATGACACAATTGCTGATCTGTTAATCAAGGGATTTCGTACATGTTGCAGTGAGGGTGCACTTGGCAGGATTTGCTGCCAAATCAGTGGCATTAAAGATGGAAAACATGAATTTTAAATGCTGGAAATGTTCTTCCCAGTTTGAGGATTGTATTATTTAATTATCTAGGTATAGCTTGAAATTTTGCTAGAAGATGGTCCATCAACCCTGGTGAGATTTTCTTAAATAAAGAATATTTATTTTATGTAATTTTAATGTTCCATTCACAAGTGAGGACTGAATCTATTTCAGATTTTAGGTTATTGGCATGAAAAGGAAAATGTGATTGAAAAATTACCAGTTCATATTTGTCTCCATCGTATATATTACATTATAGTTGGTGGAGTGCAAGCAGAGTGGAAGCAGTTGTTTTGTGGCGTTTGGGAACTTCGGGTCTGCTGTCCCTGTTTACTGTGATCTTGCTGGGAGGAGCTCATTTATACTGTGTTCACCCGCGGAGCAAAGCAGAGTGCAAGTAGAGTGGAAGTAGTTGTTTGCAGTTAGTTGCGGTGACGAACGCGACTGAAACCGTGACTCCTGGCCTGGGGGCAGGGGGAGGACAAAATCCATTGGGAGCATGCAGCGGTCTTCATTGGCAGAATCAAGAAATTTGGGCTTGCAGAACTCTGAACCAACCCCGCCGCTGGTGGAATCCGAGGTTAGGTCTCTGACCAACTTTGTGACGTTTACACACGTTAATCCACGTGTCAAGGGACAGGGAGTTGCGGGAAGGGGAGGGGTGGTAGGGGGGAGGAAGTGGTCAGTTCTAGTAGAGAGTTGGAATAATAAAGACGTGTTAGTCTGATCCTCTCTGTGTCCGTCTCCTCTTTTCCTGTGGCAGAGTGAGTGAGACCGTGTGAGTGTTTTGGGAGAGGCAATATCTCAGGATTCCACACTGGCAATGAAGGGCTTCGTAACTCTCAACCATGTTGGTCACTCCTTGCAACGACGTGAGTAGAGAGAAAGACTGCACAGCCTGCTGGAGGGCGTGATCATCGGCTCATCTTCTTCAAGGTGAGCGAGGAGCCCGCGGGCATCACGGCCTGTGCGGAGCTCCCTCATCGCAAAATTTCCAGGGCTTGGAGCATGGCTCTGCCCATGCATTAAATCTCAATGAACTGCTAAGGCACAAAAGCGTCGGCGCGTGTCAAGGACACCGCTGCCTGTGAGAGACACACGCTGGTCCGGAAACAAAGTGAACTCTGCACCGCCTACAGTGAGGGAGGCTGTAACAGAACGCACCATGGCACGCCACCTATAGCACAACACGTTCTTGCAGCAGATGAGTGGAAAGGACAAGCCCGGTCCGGCAACAAACAAGAAGTTGCAATCAGCGCACGTGAAGGGCTAGAGGCAAGAGCACGTGCTGGAGGCAAGTGCGCACAATGTGAAACATGCGGCTCCACCATCAACCGCTGGAAAAATTCACCCACAGTTTTATTTGACCCTGAATCGGCCATCCAACAGCGAATATCACTACGGTCAGTGACACCAGTGCTGGGGCAGCGCGGTCCTCGCAACTGCAGGGTGTGGGGCCCACTCAACCACAGGGCAGACACAGGAGTGAAGGGTGAGTGCAGCCAGGTTAGGAGATGCCGGGGAATGATGACCTTACAGTACCCCTCACGCCTGCGGCATCCCTCCCCATAATGATGCAAGACGGCCTCATCACGCACCTGCCCACACACTTCGACCTCACTGAATCCATCAGCCTAGGACCATGTTGCAAGTGGTGGATCAGAGAATTTGAGGTATGCATCAAGGCGATTGGACCAGTTGATGAGGAAAAGAAGCACAGCCTCCCCACACTGTCCATTGGGCCCAACGTCGGGGACATCATTGATGAATTCTCAGATGCCACAAAGGACACGTACTGTAAGCGGTTTCAACCCAGCACTCCAACTAAGTCAATGCCTAGTATGGGATGCCCGATGGAAACCCTTATTTATATAATTTTATGTCAAAAGTTATTTTATTTCTGGGTGATGTACCCTTATATAATGCCCCTCTCTTTGAATCCCCCCGGTCTCACTGAACCAAGAAATAGGTTTGTTTAGCAAATTAAAAGATTTATTTGAAGAATTGAACTATATATATATAGATCACGCTTTTATAAATATGAATAATATCTGAATATCACACTTCTGAATATTTATGCAATGATCAGCAATGGGTAATATTACAATATCAACAATCTCTTTAATCAATTTGGAGTAGGAATAGGAAGAATAATATAGCAGAGAATAACTTTGTATGGTTCAAGGAAATGCAATGATAGGAAAGAATGCAACACAGAAATAAAACTTGATATGAATTCAGTCAAAGACAAGGTGATCACTCTTTCCCCCTGTTACTTCTCACTCCCCCCAATATGCAATATGAAGAGATGGAATGAGGGCACAGAGGTTTCAGGAATAACAATCAACAATTGCAGTTTCAATCCCGATTCCCCACCAGCAAGCTTAGAGAGAACAGGATGATTTTAAACGGGTCAAATGCTTTTGAATGTAATATGAAGTGATGGGAAAAATGCTAAAAATTATTTTAATTCGCTAACTGGGATTCAGAGCTAGTGAGAGTTGCTTTGGATTGGTTCAGGTAAACACTAGCAATGATTGTGTAATGATTATCAGATGGAAAACGAAATTCAGAAGTTGAAAGCAAGAAATAGCTGTTTTTACATGTGGTGAAACTGAGCCAAATGCAAATTTGCGGCAACTTTTCTGCGTGCGAGAAACGCGATTACGGAAAAACTAAATTTCGTTCCTAGCATGTACGGTTCAAGAGTTAGAGGTTTTAGTCAAGGTCGATTTTTCTTAAGAGTCAAGATTTTCAAAATGAAAAATGTGCTGTTGAAGATTTGGAACAAAGATTTCTTAACACTAGGGAGTCTATGGAGCCGCAAACTACACGGACAGCACAGCCACCTATCCAGAGGCGCCTCCGGATGGTTTCTATCTGCCTGAGACGATTGCATTTTTCCAGAAATATATATTAGCGCCAAGATGCTTATCACTACAATTATCACAGGATTATGTGGAGGAGAAAAAGATTTAGGATAGACAAAAGAGATTCAATAATGCAGTATGGATATGCTGGAACGAGTTGGATGGGATTACTTAATACTAAGAGGTTACTATGGACAGTTCTATGGTAAATACTTGCTACTATGGCTTTGGAATGGAATGGGCCTGTCAAAGATCTTGTCAAAGATTTGGACTGGACTTCACTTGCCACCGGACAGGATTCAGGATACCTGAACTGCTCTCAGCAAGGCACTCTGGTCTGCGCGGCCTCTTGGACGGGATCTGACGGGTTCTGGGTTACAGCTCTGTTGGACTGATCTGGATCTTGGGTTCTAGCAAGGGTTCTTAGCCAGAAGCAGCAAAACAGCTCAGCCAGGCTGTTGGATTTTGTGGTAACCCTTCAAAGTTTGGGATTAGAATCGGGTTGCAAAAGATTCTAAAGGCCAGCTGAGAAGGGTTCAGCTTTTTGGTTTGGCCTTTCTGCTTCAGAGTTCTAGAGTCTGGATTCTGGGTTCTGGAGTCTGGATCTAGGTTCTGCAGTCTGGATCTTCCTGCAGGGTGCTTCGCCAGTGGATCAGTTGATGAGTGGATGTGTGTCCTTCTGGGTCCTCTACAGTGTTTATTTATCTATTTTCCAAAGGGGTGGGGAGGCTGATTATACAATGCCCAACCCTCTAAGGATCTGATAGGTCAGAGAATTCCCCGTCTCCTGATTTGAGAAGGGAACAGTGTGCCATGATGTGTCATCATGTGTCAGAGTGACAGTGTTTAGGGTCCAGAAAAATGACTCCCCTTTGTGTCTAACCAAAAAATCTACTTTTCATAAAAACATATTTCCAATATCACAAACTTGTTGACAATGCATATTTACATTACAGATTACTTAAGGTATGCTTCTGTCAAAGTCTCATATTCCTGCGAGTTTGGGTTCACGAATGACAATTTTTCGCGCTTTTGTTTGGTTAGACATTTTCGGATCTGTACAATTTTTTACACATACATGCACATACCGTCCGGGCATACTTCTGTAAATGTTCATCTTCATATCATAATCACAATAGCTACAATATTAAAAATGTTGTGGTTCAGTCTCAGAACATCGCACAGATTCCAGATTAGTTTTAAACTGTGAGCGATCTTTTCATTTTAATAACCTCTAAATTGCATATTTTTACCAGTTCAGTACAATTTGTTATAAGTCTTTTTCTTAAACATATATTTACTCCAGTTTCAAATCCACATTTTCAGTCTGGCCCGCCTCCAAGGCTTGGCTGGGCTAGAGAGTCACATGGGCTTGTCTTCCTGCCAGGGCTGGTTTCTGTTCACACCTGAATTAGCATTCCCATTCAGTTCAAGGAACCCTTTGTCTTCACTCAGAGCAACATGCCAGTGCTCCTCCCATTTCCTTTCACACTTGCCTGTCAGATACTCAGCAGAGCATAGGGGAAAAGATTCCTTTGTTTAGGGAGAAGGTGTGGAATGTGTTTGAAGCTCAGTGTGGGAAACCTCTTGGAGTTCAGCTGAATCAGGTTACCTTATGGTCAATTGTGACATTGTTCCTTGTGAAAAATATAAGTTACAAATTTAAAAATAAGCAAACATATCTTCAATTCCAGTCTTTTTCAACATGAAAATCAATGTGTAGCACCCTATATTGTATTTGAGGGAAGTCCCTTCTTTGGCATATTTAGCTTTTGAGACACAAGTTTCACCTGTCAGATTTAGAGATCGCTACCGTCTGACAGAGGCGAGTAACGGTATTGCACCCATTTTTGACATATTTCTTTCCAGCAAGCATCTTTAAAGTGGATTTTGTTCTGATAAAATATACTTCTGCTGACATTATATTTATGTGGATTCTTGAAGTAGAATAATCAACACCCAACAAGGAGGTTGGATCTTTTGGGTGGTTTGTGAGCCATGATTGTGCAAATTTGACAACCAAGAAAAATGGATTTCCACACAGCTCTGTTTCTTTTGCAGTCATTTTGCTCTGTGGGCAGCCAAATGATGGGTTTTGGCAGTGGTTGCATGTGTTACCACTGACATAGGCAAAAGTGGATGGCGGCCTATTTTTCAGATTTTTCCTGCACACTTCTGGGTGATTTTAGCGAACAGAATGCTTTCCGGCGGCCCTTCTGATGTTCCTGATGCAAGCAATGCACAGGAATGTTGCAGGGCCTGGACGAGGTGTGTAAAAACATTCCACAGTACATAAACCTGGAAGTGACTCTAACAGACTATTTGACTCCAACCACACAAATGTGGACTACGAGAGGCACGTGTTCCACACGACCAAACAAATGAAAGGAGAGTCTATGGATGCCTTCGTCATGCGGCTTAGAGTGAAATTGAAACACTGTGATTTCAATAATTACTCAAACAACAAGGCATTGAGATCACAAGTCATTGTGGGTTTTAGAAAAAGACTACTACAGAAACAATGCACCCTGTCAGAAATACTATGCCTGGCCCGCTCGGACGCAGCTCTGGCCTCCCAAATAGAGGGCCTAGGTGAAATCAAGATAACCCATGGCAGCAGCGAAAGCATCAATAAATTGGACATAGCACCCAGAGGCAACGGCGAGCTGTTCTGCTACAGATGCGGCTACGAGTTCCTGCGGAGGAGATAATCACTTCAAAGCGGTATGCTGCATGTACCGAAGTCAGATGCGAGGAGAGGGGAAACAATCCTCTGGAAGGGACCGACAGACGCAAAGCCCTCCCAGATCATTCGGCCAAACGTTAGAGCCTTCCCTACGTTGACTCAAAGAAGAAAAATCAGAGAGAAAAACACATGACAGAACGTTGAGTGAGTGGCGGGATAGCAAACCAGCACTGAAAAGAACAAGAAGATGACCCAGCCGACACGTACGTTACTTAGTTGAGAAGTCCCAGTCAGACAGCAAGTCAAGTGCATGCTCTGGAGAGGAAACACGGAGGAGCGACAAGCATCGAGAGGAACCAAGGAAAAATGGATACCTGTACGTGCTAGGCAACCCAACAGCAAAGGAACACAGCCCAACCCTCATCCTTCAAGTCAATCAAACACCCGCAGAGTTCCTAATTGACACGGGTGCAACCATCAACTTCATCAGCGAAGAAGTGTACGACAGCTTACCACAAGCCCTACGGCTCAAACCCGCAAAATTTCACATCTACCCTTACAGATCAAAGACACCACTGCTGTGCAAATGGCACTTTACAGCGTCATGCTCCTACAAAGGACAGTCAAACGAAATCCCCATGCATGTTCTCGAGGCTGCCACAGAGAGTGGTTGCATCTTAAGCTATAGAGCAGCCATTTACATGGGCCTGATCCATGTTCTATGCAGACTGATGGTCCACAAGTACCTGGACCGAACAGCGAAAATTGAGCAACTCTTCCCAGCTCTATTCGAGGGACTGGGAAAACTAAAAGGACGCCAAATAGACCTGCACATCCACCCAAAAGTTCCCCCAATGGCTCAGCACTATCGGGGAATCCCAATCAACATACAGAGACAAGTTGAAGAAGAACTCCTAAAACTCATCGAAGCTGATATAATCGAACCAGCAGAGGGACCCACCCTGTGGCTATACCCCATAGTCCCTGTGCCGAAGAGGGACTCAACAAACATACGCATATGCGTGTACATGTGCAGGCCCAATGAAGCCATTCTCCGGGAACGACAGCAAGCACCACGCATCACAGACATGGTGCACTTGTTAAATGGCGCCACTACGTTCTCCAAACTAGATCTCAACAAGGGATATCACCAACTGGAACTCAGTAAAAACTCGAGATACATCACCACAGTCGCCACTCAGTTGGGACTATATAGATATAAGCTTTGGAGTCTCGTCGGCAGCAGAGATTTTCCAATCCGAAATTCACAATGTAATAAAACATAGACCTAATTGCCTGAATTACTCTGATGACATACTGGTGATCGGACAAGACCAGGAGCAACACTATAACACACTCGCGAGGGTCTGAATGGCCCTGGAGGATGCCCACCTCACGTTAAACAAGGACAAATGAGAGTTCAGGAAACAGACCCTCCGATTCTTTGGACACATATTCTCTTCAGAAGGCATGTCACCCGACCCTGAAAAAGTGTCAGCACTGAAAGAGGCTGAGCCACCTAAGAATGTGTTGGACCTCCGCTCATTCCTCAGGCTCGCCAGCTATTGCATGCGCTACATACAAGATTTCGCCTCGTCAGCGAGCCACTCAGAGCTCTCACCAAACTGAACACAGATTTCACGTGGATGGAGGAGTGTCGACAAGCGTTTCAAGTGATCAAGCAATGCATTTTGGATGCCAAGAACATGGCCTATTTCAATTCAAAATGGGACACAGAGCTAGTCGTGGATCCCAACCCAGTTGGCCTGGGAGCCATCCTGACACAGATTGACACCAAGGACAGCGCTGCAAGGCACATTGTATCCTATGCCAGTAGGAGCCTCTTGAAGACCGGACAGGCTTACCCGCAGGGGTAGAAGGAGGGACTGGCCGTGGGATGGGCCTGCAAGCACTTCCACCTCTTCTTGTATGGCAAACCGTTTATGATGGTAACAGACCACCAGCCAGTGCTATTCCTCTACTGAAATCCACAGGCCAAGATGCCACCAAGAATAGCCAGATGGGCACTACGACTGCAGGACTACAGCTTCAACATTGTGCCCAGACCAGGAAAGAAACCCAACCCTGCGGACTTCCTGTCGCGGCATCCATGCAAAGAACCTCAAAGCTCTCGCTCCAGAGAAGATCATTACATCCACTACATAGTGAAAGGCACCATGCCGAAAGGGTTAGACCCTCACCAAATTGCACAGGAAAATGAGAATGATCAGGGTCTTTGACGCATCGATACAGGACACTGGAAACAGGCTAAACAAGTGGGGAGAGCACCTGTGAAGAAGCGAAACAAGACATTACATGCCTGATGGCGTCAAGGATGAGTTATGCAAGACAGCTGAAGGACTCCTGCTAAAAGGAACCAAACTAGTAATTCCCCATACACTACGCCAGAGAGTATTAAACTTAGCGCATAAAGGTCACCGAGGCATAGTATCAACTAAACGGATGCTCACACAAAAAGTCTGGTTTCCGTGCCTAGATGCCCAGGTGGAAGACTTGTCCCACGTGCGCGGTTCTCAACCCGCACACCTGCCACAAACCTTTGTCCATGACAGACCTACCGGAAAAAGCATGGGACGAAATTCCATTTGACTTCTTCAGACCGCTGGAAGGAGGTGAACACATTCTTGTTGTGGTCAATAAATACTCTTGCTTCCCTGATCTACAAATAGTACGCAACTTCTGCTTATCACACCATCCCTGCCCTCGACAGAATGTTCACCGCATACGGTATACCACACATCCTAAAGTCAGACAATGGTCCCCCATTCACTGGACAAGACTTCAAAGCATTTTCCGAATATATGGGTTTCTTTTTTTTTTTTTTTTTTTTTTTGATTCAACTGTTTTCACAGTTTTTACAAATGGAGTGAACATGAAAAAGCTTCTCTTTTCCGCTTCATCGCCTGGTCGGGTAGGGATTTTAGTTTTCCCGGTTGCTCTCAGGTTACCTCTTCTTTCTTCAGGTTTATATTCTGAAGAAACTGACCAACTGCAGATACTGATTTTAAATTTGCCCCTGACATCAGGATGTTCCACCAGTATTCTTCCTCTCCGCACCTGCTGTTTTTGAATAAATGTCCCATGTGTGTCATTCTTTTTGCGGCCAGTTCCGGGCATGACAGCAAAAGGTGCCTCAGGGTTTCTACTGTTTCTGGTTTGTTGCAGAATCTGCAGAGGTTGTTAGGAGCAGAACCCCTGATGAATAAGATTTCTTTCGTATGTAAGAGATTCAGCCTAGCCCTTAGAAATGTATTTCTAATTTGCTTACTAGGCCCTTGTAGTAGATAGCTCATGGGTTCGTTCTGTTTTTGTTGGTTCACTGGAAGGTCTGCATATGGGTTTCGTTCATCGCCGCATCACACCACTGTGGCCGCAAGCGAACAGCACAGTGGAACTCTTCATGGGCAATGTGAAGAGAAGCGTACAGATTGCCCGACTGATAGGAGAACCGGTAGAGAAACTACTCTACTAACTACTATGAGACTATCGAAATACCCCATACAGCACCACAGGGAAGACGCCCTCCGAAGTGATGTTCGGCCGAAACATAAAGACCCAACTGCCCCACATGACCAGCCCTGAGGAACATTACAAAGGAGATGCAGAAATGCGAGAGCAAGACTCAAGACGCAAGGAGCAAATGAAGAAGCAAGCGGATGGAGACAGGAGAGCTCGACCCAGTACCTTGGAACCGGGAGATGCAGTCATAGTGCGTCAACCACAAGGAAGGAAGGAAGGCGATGGCTGATTTTGACAAAGAGCCCCTTACGGTGACGCAAGTGAAGGGCTCCCGCATCACAGCAGAGGGTACGACGAAAACCATCACCTGGAACTCATCACACTTTAGACTCGTGCCAAGCATCATCCCGGACATCGCTCTAAAGGCAGACGACGCCACTGCAGGGTGGGACTCATCCTATGAAGGCGATAGGGAGGACTCCTGTGATGAGAAAACCTTTTCAGGGCCTGAAAACACGAATGAGCCTGAGCCCGTCAGACTTATGAACAGACCTCAGGGAGCTCGTAATCGACCTCAACGATTGATTAAGGTAATGAACTAGAGACATCATTGTGTTTAGGACGGAGTTTGACGTTTACACACGGTAAGCCTCCCATGTCACGTGTCAAGGGACAGGGAGTTGCGAGAAGGGGGGGGCGGGAGGCGGGAGGAAGTGGTCTGTTCTAGTAGAGAGTTGGAATAATAAAGACGTGTTAGTCCCCGTCTCCATTTTTCCTGTGGCAGGGTGAGTGAGACCGTGTGGGTGTTTCGGGAGAGGCAACATCTCAGGAATCCATAAACTTGTGATGTTTAATAAAGGCTTAAAAGACTTGAAAACTGGCGGGGCGGACCAGTTTCATTTGAGTATGTCTACTATTGCCCATAAACATTCAGTTTCATTGGAGGTAGATGTGTTGATAACTGATTCAACTGCTTCATATATTGAAAAGTATGGAGCTTTAAAACCTCCCTCCCCTTTACTGCCCACCCCCCTCTTCGAAAGGGAGGTTAGATGACTCACAAGTACAAGATGCAGTTAGAAATTCAGATAAAGAGGGGCAGAGATATCCTGAGAGGTCCAGCGCAGGAGGCTTGCAGAAGCAACCTCTGTTGTAAATGCAGAGCCAAATAACTCTGCAGAGCAGCACTCCCCCCACCCCTCCCCGGGCCCCATGGGGAAGAAGAAATAGACACAAAATCAACCCAGAAACCAATTTAGTAAAGATTATTTCTTCCAACTTGTATCTTGGAATACAAGGGGCCATAAACAGTTATTAAAAAACGAGGAAGACTGCATCAAGTTGAAAGAGTTTGATTTTATTATGCTGCAGGAGACATGGGCCATAAGTGATTTATATTTAGACGGATATACCATAAAGGGATTACCAGCTAAAAAAGGGCGATTAGGTAGACCTAGTGGTGGGCTCATGATTGCATACAAAACAGATGGTAACATAGTTTTCGAATGCTGTAATATGGTGCTAGATTGTGCGATAATAGTCGGTTTTGTTTTATGCGCCAAAGAGTCTAGATTTCATATTTTACTATGTAACATATACTGGAATGCCTGCTCTAAGCAAAATGAACAATTGGATGATTTGTTTGAAAGCCTACATGTGGTGTTGGATAATTGGCTGGAAATTCACCCACTTGGCTTTATTGTATTGGGTGGAGATTTGAATGCAGATTGTGTAGTATCTAAACAAGAATTATTGGTGCACAGTATGGGTTTGAGTATTGGTCAGGAGAAAAAGAACAGAGGTAGTCAATGGCTTAACTT
Organism: Ambystoma mexicanum; assembly: GCF_040938575.1. Classification (NCBI taxonomy): domain Eukaryota; kingdom Metazoa; phylum Chordata; class Amphibia; order Caudata; family Ambystomatidae; genus Ambystoma; species Ambystoma mexicanum. The sequence continues at coordinate 962,501,541 of NC_090928.1, read as the reverse complement.
TGCCAAAAGTAGGAACCTGATGTTAGTATTTAATAATAAGTATACATGGCATGCTCGGGGTAAGAGCTCCATAATTGACTACATATTCACAAGTGCTCAAGAAATACTGAGTTGCAGTAATCTAGTTGTCATACCCTCTGTACGAAGTGATCATGCAATGTTGTGTATAGATCTTCCATGGGCAAAAACTCAAGACAACGATGTATACTTCCCCATTCAGATCATCACTAGCAATGATGGTAAGTGCATAAGGTGGTCCGAACACAATATGAATATATTCAATGGAATGTTGTCACAAGAGTATGCATACTCCTCACATGAACTGAAATGTGCCAATTATTCTGTGGAATTGTACGCTGAAAACATAGAAGGTACCTTAGACCGAAGTAAAGTCCTTAATAATGCTTCACAAGGGGTACAAAAACAACATAAACATTCCTTTAGCGAGGCGGTGAAAATAAAGAAAAAGGCTCTTAGGCATGCTATTAGAGAAATACAAAAGGTTTCAGGGAGATTGTCTGAGGGAATAGCGAGGATCAAGGTATGCAAACAGAACTATAAAAATTGGCATAAAAGCATCAAGGCCAATATTAATCAAGATGATGGGGAACAAATGCTGAAAGCCATGAATACATCTAATCCACATAAATATTGGTCCATTATTAACAGGGACAAAGGTGTTCAACATCAGTTGCAAATGAACCCAATCGATGATAACACATGGCAGGGGCATTTCAGTTTAATTTACACTACCTCTACTGTGGCTTGGAAAAATAATAAGGGGACTGATGATTGTTGGCTCTTGGACACTACAGAATTAAATATCCTGAACCATATTAAAAAATCGAAGAGCACTTTCACACCAGGTCCGAATTTGCTGTCATTTGCTAACCTAAAGAATGATCCACTCACATGGGCAAAACTAATGACAGTATTGTTTCAGGATATATGTCATAAAAAAAAATCCCAGAGGCATGGAAAATGTCTTACTGATATATAAAAAAGGGGATAGGATGTGCCCACACAAGTATAGACCTATCATGGTCTGAACGTCGAACGTCGAATCTAAAATATTCACATTCATTGTGTTAGAAAAACTAAATAACTGGATTAATGATAAAGCGGTTTTAGATGTGAGACAGATTGGGTTTAGACGAAGCATTGGTACAGATGCGGGGGGTCTCTTACTACATCATTTGCTGAACTCGGTGAAAGGCAAAAGGTCTGAGCATCTTTATGTAGCATCAATGGACTTGACGTCAGCCTTTGACCTAGTGGATAGGCCCACTTTGTGGAAAACCCTAATGTCACTGGGGATCGACAACGGATTACTAAATACTATCATCAATCTATACTCAGATACAGTGATGAGGGTCAGGTTAAATAACAAGGGATTACTAACTGACATCATAAACACCTCAAATGGACTAAAACAAGGCTGCAGGCTCGCAGCCACTTTATTTAACCTATATGTGACTGAAGCTGGGAAAAAACTAAATAAGAGTGGACTGATTGGTCTAAAGATAGGTGGTCTTATGATACGATGGATCGCCTATGCTGATGATTTTCTGCTGAACGCTGGCTCCAAAATAGGGCTACAAAGACTAATAAATGATTTTGGCGAATACATCTCAGAACGAAAACTAAAAATTAACCCAAGTAAAACAGTCATCTTTCATGTAGGGTGTAAAAAGGAGAAATATTCGTGGCACTGCGGTGGTATGGAAATAAAAAGCCAATCGCTATTAAGATTCCTGGGCTATGTTGTACATAAATCCTATTCGAATGAGATAGCAAAAAAGACACTGTTACTGAAAGCAAAAAAAGCATTGTTCCAAATTAAAGCAGTAGAAAGAAGATTCAGGAAATTTACCATAGAACCGTGTATACAATTCCATAGGCTGAAAATTATCCCAATACTAACTTATGAGATGGAATTTCTACCGGATTCTATGGTAAACTTCTTGAAACAGGTCGAAGCTACAATATGGCGCAAAATACTATTCTTTATACCTACGTGCGTACCATTTGAGATGATTCGGTATGAGATGGGCTTAACCTCTTTGGCCTGCATCATGAAGATTAAAAAATTTGCTCTGATGAGAAATGATTCCCTGTACTATTACATGCACATAGATAAGAAGAGCAAATTTATGATGGCCTTAAATGAATCATGCCTCAAAACGCTGGTAGGTGTGGGTATGTCATTTCAAACATTGATAAGTAAACCAGCAAAAGTAAAAGAAACAGTAAAAGCGTTTGACTGGGTAGAGAACAATATCATACTGTTGAATTCGAAATTATATGCATACGTGGTATCTTTTTGGAAATGGTGTCCAAAGCCAGAGAATTATCTGTTAAAATACCCCTCTAAGTCGTTCAGAAACAGGATGATGCGCTTTCGTTTTAATGCTATGAACTGTAACAAAATACTAGTAATAAGAGGTTTAAATGCTATGGGCTCTACTGGATGCAGATTTTGCAAAGACACAAAGATGAAAGAATCACGGTTACATCTGTTGTTGGAATGTACCAATCTAAATGTATCAAGAATTGAATACTTCTCCAGATTTGTAAGGGATACTTCGCACGTTAACAGAGAGAAATTATGGCATGATATGCTACATGGTAGCTCAATAGCATTGAATTTGAAAGTGTCATTTTTAAATACCATATGTTCACTAGAATGAACTATAGGATGGGGCAACTGCTTAGCTGGATCTTAATTAGTACTCAATAGTTTGTAAAAAAAAGTAGTATCTAAATGAGGAACTGTATGATCTGTAAATAATTGATACCACAAAAGCATGGAATCAAGTATGAATGCTTTTATTCTATTTTAAGTGAAGATCTGTTTGTATAGTGTGATTTGTTAAAGTTTTAGAGATTAGAAGCATGTGAATTTATGTGAACATTTTTAGTGGTTGTAAATATGCAAATTTTCGTAAAGCAAATATTTTGAAATTTTGTATGAAAATGTTGTAAATTGTGAAAGGTTTATATAAACCAAACAATAAAAGAATAATAATAATTGTGCCATTGGTACAACTAATTCCCCAGAGGTCCTTGAGGTGTTCTGGGCAGAATCCTGTACAGTCAATCCGACTGATAGAGCAAAGGAGCATACCGTTTAAAGAATGATTTGAGGAGGGAGCAAGGGCTTGATTTAACAGACTTGAGCACACAGTCATTATATGGTATAAATCAGGGGGGCAGAGAGACACTACTAAAGGCATTTCACCTGAAAGAACAACGTATTGGCAACCTATTGGTTTGTGAATTAAACCAGGAAAATGAATTAAAAGATTCCGTTATAGAAACGCTTTACCATCTAGTGAAGGTGGCTCCTGATATCGCCTGGAAAGGAAGTGGGAAGTGGAAAGGAAGTGGGAAGTGGAAAGGAAGTGGGAGGTGGAAAGGAAGTGGGAAGTGGAAAGGAAGTGGGAAGTGGAAAGGAAGTGGGAAGTGGAAAGGAAGTGGGAAGTGGAAAGGAAGTGGGAGCAGGGTAATTTGAGGAGGCTGCTGTTTTGGAAAGTTGGAACCTGTTGGAACAGATATGGAGAGAAAGAAGTAATCAACTAAAATGTCATTACCCAGAAAGATTCTAACTTGGAAACTACGTTTAGTAGCACCCAAGGGAAGAAACCGGAAGAATGGACAATGTGGAAGTGATCAACCCTCAGACTGTCCCTGGTACTCAGCTTCCGACCTTTAGGGTGTATCCTTCAGGGCAACCCCAGCAGAGGATGACCCCCCCCCCCTGTACAGAGCCCTGAGGGTACTTCAATGCCAAATGAAGTGACAGCCCTCCCAGGATGGGCACTACAGGAGGTTGACAACAGTAGACTAACCCAGTTGCTCCAGGGATGTATGAAGGGGAGAAAGCAGCGAAGGATTGAGTCTGCCAGTGGATGTCATCATCCCCGCCCCTTCCCCTCAGGGGTTTGTCAACTTCGTTAACTCCTTAACCCATGATTCCCAATGCCCAGGATGGTGGGAAAGATCAGCCAAGACAAGAAATAACAAAGGACTATGGGACAGGGATTAACGCAAGTACTGTTGCGGCAATGTCTATAATCATGGCCCCCTTCACGAAGCTATATGAGGCAATACACAATCAATTAAAAGGATCAAACCACCTTGTCCGCTATGTTCAATTCAAAAATGTTTTTTATTGAAGGATTTGTCACCGCTGTTCGAGATAAACTGGACAAAAATAGAGAAAAAATCACGAGTATATTACACAGTATCCTCGATCCAAGTATCGAGGAAAAACAACTCAGAAGACAATCGAGAGCAAGATGCGATTTAAGTGCTGAGGGTCCTGAGGGACCCACTTGTCAAAGTGGAAACTTGGGAAATGCAAAAGTGAGTGTTTCAAACTCACAGCGATAGATTCCGATTCATCTGGCCTTAGAATCAGACACGAGGAAGACAATACCTGAGGGACTGCCTCTTCAACTAGGTGAACAGGTTAACATCAAATCTAGGGGTCCAAACTCTCAGCTAAAGATTCATCAGGTTTCACAATCAGAAATGAGGTAGATGTTACCCCAAGGATCCCATAAAGTCATTCAAACGGAGAAGGTGACAATCGATACTGCCCCCACGTTGATTCAGGGGAACGTGATAGAGTTGGAAGTGCAAGAAGATCAGCAGGGGGTCCGGGAACCCATGCCGGAGCCAATTAAGGAGTTTGCATTACATTGGACCCAGTAGTGAGAAACAGCAAAAAATACCCAATGTTCTCAAGATTAAACCCAAAAAAGAAAATAACAGGGGCAAATCAACCCTAAAAAAGGAGACCAAAACACCCCAAAAGTAAGAAGCAATGACTCACAAAAATGTTTTTAAAACTTAACAACCCTTGTAGGGGAGGAATGGCCACGAGGCCCTCCTCACCTACAGCTCCCTCCCCAGGTGAGGACCATGGATCGATGGGCGCACCCTCATGCCACCCGGGCCCAGGTGGAGGAGGGTTCACCCGCCGACGACATTGCCCACACGCACCCTGTCTTTGCATTTACCGAAAAATTAAGTCAGGCCTAGACGCCATCTTGCACAGCAAACATGGTGTGAGTTCAGCACACTGTAACGAGGCCCCCACCTTTGGAGGGCCTTTCATGCATCTCTGCCGCCTCAGCAGCCCTGGCAGATCCGCTGCGAGCGCGTTCCCATGAGAAAGTCGGAGATGAGCTAAACCCGAGATGCCAACCCGGCAACATTATATTAGTAACAATGTGATATTGCACCCCGTATGACCCGGACCGCAAGGCCGGGGCAACGGAAAAAAAAGCTGAAGCATCACTATCTGAAGAAGGTAGAAAATAATTCAAGTATTGGTATTAAGGAACTACCTCTGTTTAAAATGTGAATGAACCATAAAAATGTAACGTTATATGATATCCCTCCAGGTCTGGACTAATGCTGCTATAACCACGGAGAAAGATGTTGACCTAACGTGTAACCTCTATTTGTAAAAGTGTTTTTCAATAGTATGTAGAAACTTGAACTCATATATGTTTTGAATCACCCAAAGCGGCGAGCATCAATCTCTGTAGGCCATAACCTAGATATCCCTCGTATAACGTCTAATGTACATACAATACGCACACAATGTAGTGAACATAATGTTAGGTAATGAAAAGGTACTGGAACCGACTATATTAAAGAAATGTGTAACGAAATTGAAATGTGTATCTATATATATGTGTCTGAATAACGTTAAAATAAGGCAGAACAGTACAAAACTCCTGCCTTCACTGATCAGCAACGCACGAGGAAAATACCTTTGTGAGTATATGCAAGGTCATTCCCTCTCCCACCCCACCAAGCCTGCCAGATAAAAAAGCTAAGACTTGTGCCGCGCTCCCTCACCTCCCACAACCAAGCTGGCGTTACTTCAGAGAGTCAGAGGCCCCGGCGCCGCAACCAAGGCCACAGCCCGCCACCTGTGTTATTTACAGCACGGTAATAAACCCACCGATGAACCCACTGATCTACCAGCACCCCTCATAAATCCCACGAACCCCCCAAGAATCCTGACCCCGTGTAAGGACGACCCCCATCATTGGGACAAGACACAGAGACCCATCTATATGATAACTCCTAACGCAGCAGACAGACATGTATCACTCGGCCTAGGTCCCAGAGCCCCGTCCCGTGACCTAAAATACCGGTCAATAGGACACAGGTAAATCTCACCCCAACCGACAACCACCAGACCTCTCACGAGGTGCATTCCTCATGTGTTGTGTTTATTTTATAAGATAAGCTGGTGAAGCGATTTATTAATGAACGTAAATGTCATTTTCTGAATAACTGTAGTGTGCATGGCCTAGGGCAAATGAGACAGGAAAGGTATTCGTCATTGTCACAGGCTGCCCCAGCACATCAACACCGTACGGATGACCTCAAGCCGGCCTGCCAGGCCCAACCCAACCCACGAGGCTGACCAGTGACGTCGTCCCGCCAAGACCAACCCCGCGGCAGCAACACCTATAGTTAGTCGACACCACCCAATCCCAATTGACTTGTGCCCCCTATAGTGTTTAGGTGTTGATGACGTTTTTTGTATTAGAAATACGCCTGTCTTTGCTATTGTCAGGCAGAGCGCTCTCGTAGGTTGCAGAGTTCTTTGCATGCCTTATCCTTGGATAAACTCCCACTTACGCTCACCCGCACTCTGTCCTGGTCTTATTCCCACTACGGGAGAGTCCCTTATTGTCTCTCATTGCGGGGAGGATCGTGCTGAATTGGGGGCGCTTCCTTTCAGTGGTGACCCCGATAGCGTGATATCTCCAAACTATTTTTCCTAACTCCTTCTTAAACGACCCCCTTGTGGCACGAGAATCTCCGGTCGAGAAGGGATACGCACGGTGAGCCGTCTCCGGGAGGCCGCCCGCCAACGGCGACCGGCACAATAAGAAGTGCGCACTCAATGAGAAAGGGTACGGGATCCCGATTGGAAAAAAATCCCCTTTGAGTGCCGCTCGCCGGAGCCAGGGGCTGACCGTTGAGTTACCGGTGAAGCCGCCTGGACGGACCCAGTTTCGGAGAGTATCGGTTCAAGACGGGCACGTGAGTACCGAGTGCGAGTGATCGTCAAGGGGAAAAAGAAAGGGAATTGGGAATAAAAGAACGGGGACAGGTAGAGGAGAAGAATATCGGGGGTCTACTACAGACGGGTCTTGAAACTTTCTTTATTCTTTCTTTTGCATATGGCCATTAGGAGTAAGAAATAAGTGACGTGGTAGAAGTGACGGAAACCTAGCTCCGAGAGGGGGTGGAAGGCGGCGCCGCATAGTGCTATCTAGACTAGTACTGGGAATATATGAAGAAGTGAGAAATAAGTTATTGGTGTCTAGCAAAAGGAGACACCGGAAATATTTTTAGTGATTGTGCTCTCTCTCTCTATTTCTTCTTTTTCCATTTCCACGGGGTAGGGGGCGAAAATGAGAAGGGTATAAAGAAGTTAGAACATCTTAAAAGGTGGGGACTCAGCAGTGGCACGTACAGACGTGAACACAGTAACCGTAGCAGGAAAACAGGGACAGCTGGCTAGGGAGGAAAGGGAGGAGAAAGACAAAAGAGTGAGTGGAAAGCATTGTGAAGGGTGCGCGCACCGTACGAGTGTGAGAGACGAACGGGTGGCCGCGAGGTGGTGTCAGAGAGTGTGGCCATAACCAGTACTTGATCAATTACAAGTGAGCTCACATAAGAGTGCCTGGGAATGGGAAGGAGATGAGATATGGTGAGTGAGAAGAGATTTGTGCAGTGAATAACGGTGGGTGATAATTTTAAGAGGTCCGCTCTTGTCTGTGCCATAAAGGAATACATACGCATATTTACAGCTGATAAAAAGCAACGAAAGCGAACGTGGTAGCGCTAGCGATTTAAAGGATGGGGGCTGAAACTCCCTTGTCACACATTTGCAAGAGCTTGCCGGGATATGCTGAACGCATAAATAAATATCATGATCAATGGTTAACAGAATTGAAAGGGGAGGGGTTGCCCCAGATTTGGCCAGAAGGAGGGTCTTTTGACAAAAGCGTTCTTGATATGGTATGTACATGTATTCGCCTCAAGTATAAGGGAAAACAATGGCAGAACAGGAAGGAGATATTAGATCTTTGGAGATTGTTTGAGGAAGTACCCCCACCCAAAGCTCCAGCTCCAAATATTGATTTACCCTCCACCACAGACAATCCACTAATGATCCCGCGAGAGGAAAAGGAACAGTTAAGTACAGAACAGCCTGCGGAAGTGGTTATGTTGTACCCAATATTACCTAAACCAGCCCCTGCAGCAGGATATAGCGACCCGATTTATGTGCCTCCCCCTTCAACCAGCACGCCACAAAGACCAACTGCACCCCCACCATACGAAAACACCAGAGAGCGCACCCAGGGAGGCACACAGAGAGTGGACATAGAGAAGTTAACGAGTGACTTAGAGTCGAGGCTTACAGTGGCACGAGATGAGCTCTCAAGAATAAAAGACATATGTGAACGCACAGCATGCGCCCCCACACAATCTGGACGCACGTCTAGAGCGTCGAGCGAAAGCAGACAAATTGAGGAAGGATGGAAAAAGGGGGAAATACTGTTCAGAATTGAGGAAGAACCGACCAGGATAATAGAAGTAGGGACAGCAGAAGGAAGCATTGGTGATGTCTCGCGAGAGAGAGGGATCAGAGAGGATTTGTTATGTGATGTCAGAGGAGGGGGGGATGAGAGTGATAGATTGAGCATGGCAGTAGGAGGAGAAGGCGAGGAGCTAGATGGGGCATGTTCACTGGGGACTATAGAAGATGAATGGATAGGACGACTAAGAAATAGGGTGGGGAAGATGGCGTCATTAGAGTCAGCAGTGACTAAGGAAAAGGAAGCTGCAACAGCAAAAGGGAAATTACAACTCCCATTACTCCACAGGGGAGGTGGGAGGCCGAACTATATACCGTGGGCTCAGATGGACAAGGCTAACTTAATGAAATTACTACCACAGCTGTCAGGAGGGGCAAGCAAGTGGATATATGCATTTGAGAAACATACCGCGGGTATACCGCTGGCGGTAGGCGATGTGAAAAGCCTACTAGTGTCCGCAGTAGGGGATCAGGCAGACAGAGTGTGGGCTAAAGCGGGTTTTCCAGCTGTAACTTTAGAGTGTGATCGCCATGATGGGGCTTCTTTTAACACCGTGCGAGCAAGGGTGTGGGACGCACTGCGGGAAACCTTCCCAGATACCCCTGATTTGCAGTCAGTAATGCAATGTACCATGAATGACGGGGAGGACGCTATGGATTACATTCTCCGGGTGCAGGAGATGTGGAGAGCGGAAACGGGTACGCCCTGGCACCAATCCACGTCTCTATTTTACTTCATCATTAAGAGAGGGCTCCCAAAGGAAGTGCAAAAGGCACTAGATAAAATAGCAGGTGTTGAGGCGAAAGGCTGGCCGGAGATCCAAAGCATAATAGTACACCATTGTAAACGGATCAAAGAAAGAGAGAGGGAAGTAGCACAGAAAAGGTTGGCGGATGAGGCGAAGTTGGTGCAATCAAAATTGGTGAAGGTCGCAGCAGCGGTAGCGGGACTCCCACTCATACGGGAGGGAGAGGAAGGAGAGGAGGGGCAAATAGCAATACAAGGAAGAATAGCAGCGAATTGGGCAGGACAAGGGCAACGACAGTGGACAGAGCAGGAGCAGAACGGAGGTCCAACGTGGCAAGAGTGGGCCCCAAGAGGAGGAAGAGGTGGGTACAGGGGTCGAAGAGGAGGACAAGGGTATGGAGGAATGGGAGGAAATGGGTGGCAGGGTCCCAGAGGTCCACAGGGGAGCTGTTGGAATTGCGGGAGATGGGGGCATTACTCAAGGGAATGTAGGAGCAGACAAAACAACGGTTTCCAAGAGATAGAACAGTATGGACACCCCCATCCAGGAAGCCCCTACGGCCTCCCCATGGGACAATACCAGCAACCAGACAATGCAGTACAAAGGAATAACGCACAACTACACGGACATCAATATCGAACACAAACCAGCCCACAGAATAATGACAATGTGCACTACACGCCTGGTAACACTTTCGCCACAGTAGCTAATGGGGCACCAGCCCCCGCACCTTACAGTGGAGTGTCAGTGGTTTCGGGGAACATTTTCGATCAGGGGGGGGCAATGAGACACCCCGCATAGGACAGCCCACAGAGAGCACTTGCGTGTCCAGTACTGTCTACGACCCACAATGCATCAGAGGAACCATTGATAGGAGCGCAGATAGGAGACAAGCAATTTATTTTCATGGTGGATTCGGGAGCGGAGAAATCATGCATTAGAGAGGGCCGGTTCCCGTTATCTAATAGAACATTAGAGACGCAGGGGTTCTCTGGGGCTGTAATTGAAGTTCCTTACACAGAGGTATTGGATGTGACAGTGGGGGGTAAAACAGTGAAAGCACCCTTACTGTACTATGAAAACTCTCCCATCAACTTACTGGGGAGAGATCTCTTGAGCAAACTAAACATGACCATATCATTCACAGGGAGTGGCATCGTATGTTCAACGCCAGGCATATGCCCCCTCCGTATATTAGCAGTAATACACGGCCACACAATAATAAAAGAGATCAGAGGGGTACCAAGAAATGAGGAGATGTTTGTTGAAGGTATGAGAACATTGGCTCTCATAGTACCAGAACTAAAAAGGGTGGAGTGGAGAATCCCAGCAGAATTCCTTTTTCGTCCCATAGCAAGCCCTGACACTGCTCTTGGGGAAGTACTATCGTTGGATTTGCATGCAATACATGTATCGGCAAACAGAATATGTGTGATTGGTATTGACATGGAAGGGTGTGAGTGGCGGACAGTATTGTGTACAAATGCAAATATCCCGCTGAGAGAGCTCTCGGACGAGGAGCTATTTTCTGACACTGAGGGAGATGGTGAAGTAGTGATGGAACTGGCAATGCCCTGCGACATTGTAGTTACAGCCAGACAAACTAAAGTTGAACTAATGGCGGTAGTAGGAGCACCGCATACATTTTTTAATGAAGACATGAGTTCAGTACCCGCTAACTTATGGACTAATGGCCCCCACGATGTAGGGTTGCTACATGAAGTTCAGCCTGTGGTGATAAAAATAAAACAGGGAGCAATACTACCCCGGGTGAAACAATATCCACTGTCGAGAGAAGCAGAAGAAGGGATCAGAGAGACAATCGAAGCACTGCTAGCACAGGGTATAATAGTGCCCTCAAACTCCCCATGCAACACATGCATTTACCCAATCAAAAAAGCGAAGGGGGGTTCATGGAGGATGATACAAGATTTACGCCCATTGAACGATGTGGTAATGAAGGAGTTCCCTTTAGTCCCGAACCCGGCGACAATACTGTGCAACATTCCAAAAAAAGCATCACACTTCACAGTAATTGACTTAAAAAATGCATTCTTTTCGATTCCCTTGGCAGAAGAGAGCAGGTACTTGACAGCATTTACATTGGGAGGAAGGAGGTTCGAACACTGCAGATTACCACAAGGATATTGCGAGAGCCCAAGCATATTTAACAGGGTACTACATGAAGATCTGGGGAATTTGTCTGTAGAAAGCACAGTGATCCAGTACGTTGATGATTTATTGGTTTGTGCCCAGGCTGAGGAAGAGTGCAGACAGGACTCGATAACACTGTTGACATTATTGGCAAATAAGGGGTACAAGGTGGACAAGGGGAAGTTACAATACTGTCTGACGGAGGTCCTATATTTGGGTCAGTTGATATCAAAGGATGGAAAGCGAATTATACCAGACAGGGCACAGGCGATTAGAACAATTGGGGAGCCCAAAACAGTAAAAGAGATGCAGAAATTTCTGGGTATGTGTAACTATTGCCGAGCATGGATATTGGACTATGCGGCGTACACAAGGCCCCTGCTACAGGCACTGAAAGAAGCACAACAAGAACACAAACACATAGAATGGACAGAGGTGATGAACACAGCATTTAACTCACTAAAAGAGCTGATATCAAGCGCTCCAGTACTAGCAAACCCAGATTATGGGCGCGAATTCTTCTTATTTTCACACTGCAAAGGAACACTGATGACAGCAGTACTGACACAGAAAACATCTTTAGGGCACAAACCACTCGCTTACTATAGCGGCACCCTAGACGCAGTAATGCAAGGTCATTTCGCGTGCGAGCAATCCCTAGCTGCAGCCGCGTTCGCAATTGAAAAAAGTGCCACGATAGTGATGGGCTGCCCGGTGACACTGTTTGTGGAACACTCACTTTTTGCAATATTAGAGCGAACAAAGAGCACATTGACAACACAACGCGCCACAGCATATGAGATAATACTGTCCAGCGCTAACATCCATATAGTAAGATGTAAAACAGTGAACCCAGCCACATTCATCACAGAGGAATGCACTGTAGAGGACATGCAAAACCACAACTGCGCCACGTACACAGGTGACGAAAGTAAGGATCCAGTAATTTTCGAAAATGCCCTGGCCGAGGGTGAGGTGTATTTTGTGGACGGGTCAGCATCAATAGACATGGAGACAGGAGAAAAGCATGTGGGTATGGCAGTGGTACGATTAGAGGAAGATGAATGTGAGATACTAGTACAACACCGCCTCCCATCACACTATTCAGCGCAAGCAGCAGAACTAATAGCGCTAATAGAAGCATTGCATGCCGCCAAGGGGTGCGCAGTGACCATATACACAGACTCAGCATACATGACAACAACAGTTCACGGTGGGTTGGCCCGGTGGGGGCGGAGAGGGTTCCGACGAGCAGACGGAACGCCAGTCCAGCATGCAGAATTATTGAAAGAACTAATTGAGGCCCTGCAAGACCCCACGGCAGTGGCCATCGTAAAATGTCAAGCCCATACCACAAATACAGATTTTGTATCTTTGGGGAACGCGGCGGCAGACGCCGCTGCCAAAGCAGCTTCATATCTACAAAAAGGTGAAGTAGGAGAGTACATGTTGCACCACACAGCAAGCCAAGAGGTCCCCACAGGATACAACATGATGTCCACACAGGAGATAATAGAGCTGCAAGAGGGAGCTAGTGCAGAAGAAAAATTGCTGTGGACTAAGAGAGGATGCAGCAAATCACCGACTGATTTATTGTGGCGACAAGAAAGTTCAGGAAAAGTGGTAATGCCAATTACACTGGTAGAAATAGCATTTCAACAACTACATTTTCCTGCACACAACACAAAGAAACACATAATGGCAGAGATACAAGAAGATTGGTTTGCACCGTGCCTCCAGGAACACGTCACGAGGTTAGCCCTAGAATGCACGACATGTCAAATTTACAACTCAGGTATGACCTTGCGTACACTAAGGGGTACGATACCAAAACCAAGTGGCCCATTCAGAGAACTCCACATTGATTATGTAGACATGGGAGAAAGGTGTAACGGAGCTCGATACATGATTGTGGTTGTATGTCCATTTTCAAGGTGGGTGGAGGCAGGCCCTTGTGCCCGCCCTGACGCGAAGGGCGCCGCGAAGTTCCTAGTGCGGGAAGTGTTTCCGCGCTGGGGAATTTGCGACGTTATTCGCTCAGATAACGGGACGCATTTTGTTAATGAACTCTTTAAAGAAGTGACTACATTATTGGGAATAAAGCACAAATTATGTTCGATTTATCATCCTCAAAGTAATGGTGTCGTAGAAAAGATAAACGGCCTGTTAAAAAGCAGATTATCAAAACTTTGTTTTTCCCTTAAAAAGACTTGGATGTACTGCCTGCCTTTGGCCTTGTTTGAACTACGAAACCAGCCAAGTAAGGATCACCATTTGTCCCCGCACGAGATCGTCACGGGAAGAAGAATGCACACAGCGCATTCGCCTCTCCGTGAGCGTTCTGATGCACACAGAAGCGCAGCTATATTGGGGGAGGAGTTCACAGAATACCTGCGAAAACTGACACGGGCAGCGCGCGTAATTGCAAAGCAACTAGCCCCACCCTCGACAAGAGAGGAGGGGAACGCGACTGAACCAAACAGGTTGCCTGAAAAACCACTACAGCTAATGCCTGGTGACCTTATATATGTTAGAAGTTTTGTGCGGAGGTGGAACGCACCACGTTTCCATGGCCCCTATGAGGTAGTGTTTTGCACGCCTACAGCAGTAAAGGTTAAGGGCCTGCGATATTGGGTGCATTTGACAGATGTACGTAAAGCTTACAGCGCTGCGGAGAGTGAGGTGCAGGATGAGGCACAGGCAACAGCGGACGATGAAGTTGTGCGGAATGAATGAGTGGAATTTTGTGTGCTTCATGAGATGAACAGTGAACACAATTAGCGCGCAGCAAATGTCCTGGACTAAAACATGTACACATGTATATGTAAATTTTCTTTTTTACAATTTTGAACGTTTTGCGTGGGGTACTTTTTTCCCTTCGTGTGCTCTTTAAGATATTTTTATTATTGTCGTGTTTAAAATGTCATGTTTTTTTTATTATTTATATATATAGTGAGGTACGAATAATGATGACTGAAAGCTACCTTGTCTGTCAACAAACCCCCTTCCTAACCCAACCCTATATTTTATCACCGAAACGTTGCAATATGGAAATGCTCACATGTTTGTATTTAATAAACTTTTGTGTCTCAAACAGGATTTACCATGGCATCGAACGGGCAGCCTGCAACTAATAGATATATTAGATTTAGAGAAATGTTAGTGGCTAGATTAACATATTCATTTGAATGTGGTTTATCAATGTGTGCTATTGTGTTCTTCATCTCAATGTTTTGTCTGGTGTTACACTGGATTATAGCGTTCATCTCTACCGAGATGAACGAGGGGGGAGGGGGGAACAACACCACCCTTGCTCCTGGAACGAAAACAATTCCGACTGTAGGTATCAAAGAAGGTGATTTCTTGATCTGGGATGGATCACACTTTGTGTGGGGATACTATACTACACCACCCACTGCTGTCCTCTCACAATCAAGAACCAAAAATATAAATAATGACACAATGTCCCAACCTGGAACATACAACAACCACACGATCCCTCCCGCCCCAATTTCAAACAATGATCTCTTGTTTATTAAAGAGGATGGAAAAGTGATTATGATGACAGAACACAAGTCCCTATATGAAGAATTAGAAAAGGGGGGTGGGAGGGAGGAAGGGGGGCCTGGTTCTTCACCTCCTATAACGAGAAGGTACAGAAGAAGGGAGAAAAGTAGGCGGAGAAGAGAGACTGGTGGAAAAGGGTATGATGAGTATTATGGCCTAGGGTTAGACAAAATGGAAGACCCACGACACCCTCACCAAGCAAATAAATGGTATGCAGATATGAGCACAACAGCCAGACAAACAACCAATGAGAGCTGTTATGTCTGCTCACTTATCCCCCATGCATCAGGCACACCTAAAGTATTGTTGCCACGAGAATTGCCCATTGTGGATGCCCAATGTCTCCTTCATCTCACGCTGTGTAAAATAAAGAACACTTTCCAAGCACACGATGTCTCTTTCAGAATGTTACAGAGCAACAAAACGTGCTATTCGCAAGCGTCTGGAGTGATCTGTCTTAAAGAACCTTTCTTTGCAATACAAGGGACACTGTTTTCCGAAAACAAATGGAAAGACGAAGAAGTGCTGTGCAAGGCAGAAGCACTGAAAGGTGTCCAACCGGACAAGTTGCGGTGGATGGAAAGAACGTGCTTGCCAATATGGAAGGAACACATCCCTAAACTAACATGGGTAACAGCGATGGAGAAACCCTTCAAGCTACAAAGTGAAATACAAAACGAACTATGTTTCAAGGGAGAAGGAAAAATGGCAATGGGAACGAATAAGAACTGCAACAAAACTCTCACCATCCCAGATATGAAAAAGGGAACAGCAGCACTAATGGACACCTACTGGGTATGCGGAAACAAGGCGTACCTGCACCTTCCCCAATCATGGAGTGGTAGCTGCTCAATGGCCACTTTGCATTCAACACTAATGGTGATTCCCGAAAGCCATATTGACAGAAGTAATATGGTGAACGGAGGCTTGAACCAGAATGCAGCGTCTCCAACTACACAAGCGCACCTTTATGTCCTGTCCTCCGGAGGGAAAGGAGAAGAGCTCTCAAGGAACAAGCGAGCCTCGAACTACATATCACAAGCATCATCTGATTTACTGGCACAGATCCCAGACAAGTATCGCCTGTTCAGCTCCGTGGAAACATTCTTTGCTTCGCTAGTATCAAGTGTCCAAGCAAGAGCAAATGCAAAATGGCTCCAGATCACACGGTGGGAACTGATCCAGT
Organism: Ambystoma mexicanum; assembly: GCF_040938575.1. Classification (NCBI taxonomy): domain Eukaryota; kingdom Metazoa; phylum Chordata; class Amphibia; order Caudata; family Ambystomatidae; genus Ambystoma; species Ambystoma mexicanum. The sequence continues at coordinate 962,485,241 of NC_090928.1, read as the reverse complement.
TGGCCAATGACACTGAAGAAGGGTTTAACATAATAAAGGTGGAACTACGAGCTCTGCGATTAATGACCATGCAGAACAGGTATGTTCTAGACCTGTTAACAGCAATCGATGGAGGTGTTTGCCGAAAAATAGGAAGCGCGTGCTGCACGTTCGTACCTTCCGAAGACGCAGAAAATGGGTCCCTGTCCCACGTTATTGAAGCAGTACATAACCTGGGCGAGAAGATGAAAATGGAAGGTGGAGCTGAGGATAGCTCGTGGTTCGACAATATCTTCTCTTGGGTTCCCTCATGGCTTGGAGTGACAATGAAGTTCCTGATACCAATAGTGGTGGTCGTCCTTGTGATGTTCTGCCTGTGCCAGGTGGGCCTCCGATGTTGTGCTAATGCAGTTCCTAACGGTGCAATGATGATGGTGACAATGGGCAACTCCGGTGGTACAATTAAAGCAACACAAGAAGTACATGTGCAGACAGGAACAGACAACACCCCCAGGTACCAGTTAGTGCCTATGTGCCGTGACAAGTACATAGTAGATAAGCTATGGCACACCACGATTAAAGAACCACGAGACGTAGAACTGGAATGGTATGAGGAGGTCTGGGTAGATCTGGAAGAAACTGGCGACTGTATATATTTGACATGTACACCAGACGAGTATGCTAGGAGAGGTGAGAGCTTAAGGGGGGTGTGCAGAGCATGGATGCCTATAAAAGGAACCCCTGCATGGGATGGTGCAGTGTTAGAGGAACAAGAATGTAGAAGATTAGAAGAGCTAAAGAAATTCGTTACTTTAAGTAACGAAAGGGGGGAAATGTAGGGGAGGAATGGCCACGAGGCCCTCCTCACCTACAGCTCCCTCCCCAGGTGAGGACCATGGATCGATGGGCGCACCCTCATGCCACCCGGGCCCAGGTGGAGGAGGGTTCACCCGCCGACGACATTGCCCACACGCACCCTGTCTTTGCATTTACCGAAAAATTAAGTCAGGCCTAGACGCCATCTTGCACAGCAAACATGGTGTGAGTTCAGCACACTGTAACGAGGCCCCCACCTTTGGAGGGCCTTTCATGCATCTCTGCCGCCTCAGCAGCCCTGGCAGATCCGCTGCGAGCGCGTTCCCATGAGAAAGTCGGAGATGAGCTAAACCCGAGATGCCAACCCGGCAACATTATATTAGTAACAATGTGATATTGCACCCCGTATGACCCGGACCGCAAGGCCGGGGCAACGGAAAAAAAAGCTGAAGCATCACTATCTGAAGAAGGTAGAAAATAATTCAAGTATTGGTATTAAGGAACTACCTCTGTTTAAAATGTGAATGAACCATAAAAATGTAACGTTATATGATATCCCTCCAGGTCTGGACTAATGCTGCTATAACCACGGAGAAAGATGTTGACCTAACGTGTAACCTCTATTTGTAAAAGTGTTTTTCAATAGTATGTAGAAACTTGAACTCATATATGTTTTGAATCACCCAAAGCGGCGAGCATCAATCTCTGTAGGCCATAACCTAGATATCCCTCGTATAACGTCTAATGTACATACAATACGCACACAATGTAGTGAACATAATGTTAGGTAATGAAAAGGTACTGGAACCGACTATATTAAAGAAATGTGTAACGAAATTGAAATGTGTATCTATATATATGTGTCTGAATAACGTTAAAATAAGGCAGAACAGTACAAAACTCCTGCCTTCACTGATCAGCAACGCACGAGGAAAATACCTTTGTGAGTATATGCAAGGTCATTCCCTCTCCCACCCCACCAAGCCTGCCAGATAAAAAAGCTAAGACTTGTGCCGCGCTCCCTCACCTCCCCCAACCAAGCTGGCGTTACTTCAGAGAGTCAGAGGCCCCGGCGCCGCAACCAAGGCCACAGCCCGCCACCTGTGTTATTTACAGCACGGTAATAAACCCACCGATGAACCCACTGATCTACCAGCACCCCTCATAAATCCCACGAACCCCCCAAGAATCCTGACCCCGTGTAAGGACGACCCCCATCATTGGGACAAGACACAGAGACCCATCTATATGATAACTCCTAACGCAGCAGACAGACATGTATCACTCGGCCTAGGTCCCAGAGCCCCGTCCCGTGACCTAAAATACCGGTCAATAGGACACAGGTAAATCTCACCCCAACCGACAACCACCAGACCTCTCACGAGGTGCATTCCTCATGTGTTGTGTTTATTTTATAAGATAAGCTGGTGAAGCGATTTATTAATGAACGTAAATGTCATTTTCTGAATAACTGTAGTGTGCATGGCCTAGGGCAAATGAGACAGGAAAGGTATTCGTCATTGTCACAGGCTGCCCCAGCACATCAACACCGTACGGATGACCTCAAGCCGGCCTGCCAGGCCCAACCCAACCCACGAGGCTGACCAGTGACGTCGTCCCGCCAAGACCAACCCCGCGGCAGCAACACCTATAGTTAGTCGACACCACCCAATCCCAATTGACTTGTGCCCCCTATAGTGTTTAGGTGTTGATGACGTTTTTTGTATTAGAAATACGCCTGTCTTTGCTATTGTCAGGCAGAGCGCTCTCGTAGGTTGCAGAGTTCTTTGCATGCCTTATCCTTGGATAAACTCCCACTTACGCTCACCCGCACTCTGTCCTGGTCTTATTCCCACTACGGGAGAGTCCCTTATTGTCTCTCATTGCGGGGAGGATCGTGCTGAATTGGGGGCGCTTCCTTTCACCCTTCCAAAAGAAACTAGCGGGACAAAATCAGGAAAATAAAAGGATGTCCAGAAAAGTGAGAATGAAGAAAGTAAGCATACTTCAACAAAGAAATTGGGCGAGGATGTCACATTGGAGGAGGGCTCGCATGAACTTCTTATGGGGCTTTGGACCTATTCATGTGAGGAAGACATGGACAGTGCCCAGGAAGCTCATCGCCCCGTAGGGCACGAAGAGCCGATAGATGCTTCCTGACCTTTTGAAAACGATGAGAGCGATTCCCTGGAGGAAATAGCTGAGAATTAATATTTAGAGTTTCAAACTCTGGAACAAAAACGTTTGGCATTTATACCAGAGAAAGAGCCAAAAAATCCTCTTCCAACAAATATGAAATATGCAGCTTTATTGCAAAGTTGAGATCAAGTAGGACGCATAGTTCCTGGGAGAACCCACGTACCCCAAAAAAGACATACTGGATTAAGTGGCAACAAGCCGAGAGAAAAAGACCCCACAAATGTTTAGAAAGGATTTTTTTTATAGATGATGAATTGATTCTGAACAGAGGTAATGTTCAAAGATTGTTGAACCATATTCCTATCCTGCGAACGATTGTGTCCAGGGATATTGCAAGGATTGGATTCTTAAGCGAAGAGCAACTGGATAAAGTTTCAGTATATTTGGAATCTAATCTGATCAAACGAATCCTCCTAGGAGAAACCTCACACTTTTCTCCATTGGGGTTTGACCTGATGGAAGCTCCAAGAATTAAGGAGAAGAATAGTAGAGGGAGGGATAGGAAGAAGACGTCTCCCGTGAACAGCCTCAGGCTTCTTTGGACCGAGATTGGACATATTTAATAGGCCGTTAGGAATATTCCACTTCTGTAATTTGGCCCCTAGATTGCTCCTTAACACTTTATCAAAAGCGGCTGTCATATCTTGCGCTGCAGGATTAAACGGAGCCCGCAGATTTCTGGAGCCAAAATTCACAAATGATCCCGTTGAAGGTGGTCCCCATGCGCTTCCTAAAGCCTGGTTGGAGCATAGAACGTCGTCCGGATTTCATGGCACACTCTTCAAGGTCTTTTAATACCATGGCAGCTAAAATGTTACTCGGCGTGTCAATCAGGCTGATAGGGCGATAATTCTGTGGCGGGAATCGATCGTCCTTTTTGGATATAGTAACTATGATCGCATACCGCCATCTTGGAGGGATTCTTCCCGTGGTGAGGATTTGACGGAAGCGACCATACTATATCAGCCCAAAGAATGGGGTCCAATTTGTAGATCGTGTTTGACCGGCCACCCGGGCCACCTGTCCCAGAATTCTTAAGCTTCATAATTAGACCTTGTAAATCTGACACGTCCAACTTTGTCGCCCACTCCAGCGGACACACCCAATGTCACAGTCATTATCTACTGAATCTCTGCGATATACTTTCTGAAAGTGGTCGATCCAGATCTTTTCGGGAATAGAAGCTGCCTGAGCCAAAGTTGGGGTAAGTTGCCAACATTCAGCAAGGCCCAAATACCTCTTATGTCCTTGCTGACGACTCATTGTGTTATGATTTCCTGACTAAGGACTAACAACAAAAGAAGATGTGTGTGTTGTTTTTCATTACTTGACAAAAGGCATGCTTCAAATATGATATGATGAACATGCGACGTTCTACCAAAAAATGCTCTTTCAAAAATACTTTTTGTGGTCCAAAAAGGAACATGAAAATAAAGGAGATAGTTTAAAACATATTTTGCGTGACATTTTATTAATCTTAGAACAATGTATAATTGTTGCAGCTAGTCGGCGCTTTGTGTGTGCTTTCAGAATAAAAATGCCCCTTGTGTGGTCTCTCCCATCTTGTCGAAAACAAAGGTTACTTGAATGAAGACCATGTTAAGTGGCCTCCACTTTAAAAGCTCCTCCAAGGCTAATATGGAGTGAGAAGTGTGGCACCTGAGTGCGGGGGGGGGGAGGCTATTTGCCTACGGCTTTACCCAGGGTTTGGAGGGGACAGCATTACACAGCCTGGACAGGAATTAAAATGAGCCTCATGCCTGGAAGCAGTGCAATGCAATTGCGCTTGTTTGATTTAAACGTATGCGATAAAGGGGGGGGGGTCCTAAAGCGCAATGCTCTTCTTTTTTAGGTAGGGAACAACTCAGTCTGTCTCAGGACCACACGTACGATATTATTATTCACGAGTCTAACACACAGTCTCGGACTGGCCTATAGGGCAATAGGCCCACAGCCGAACCGAAAATGAAAAATGCTGGTGTGGACGATTTTTTTGGGTCAAAATGGGGCACTTGTTTGTCCAATGTGTGCCATTTAATGAGTTGCTTCACTAGGCGGCTAACCGTTTAGACCAGTGTTGCTGAATTTATTTTCTTTAAATTGCAAAATTTGCATCAGATTTGATCACCCCCCCCCCCCCCTCCCCTCTCCTCCTTGGGTACTATTCAAACAGTATCACAAAAGGACTGAATAGTCATTTGCAACTTTGGGCCCCTTTTTCATTGGTGCCCGAGAATATTTCATGTGCCAGTCCGACCTTGCTAACACCCGGATTGCAAGTACAATTGCAACTGCCTGTTTTAGGAGACTGCCGTTACGTTCCCTGCTGCTTGCTATTTGAAACCTGTGCTGCACCTTAAGAGTGGGTGGACTGGCCTATATTGCCTTTTAACTTTACGAGGAGTGCTTCCTCTTCAGTAAAATGTTCGCACTTTTAGACACACGTGTGGCACGGGAGAGTACGCTGTGCTTGTAGTAGTGACTGCGGGATCTCCGCTGGGTGGCGCTGTTACCCAAGCCTTGCAATCGACACCCCGCCTGGGGTCCGGCACTGGAAGTCCTGCCGCGCAGCCCCCGTGTGTGCAGGTGCCAGAGGCACATACGCCCACGGCCGGCAGAGGGCGCCGCGCGACCGCGCAGACAGGCGCTGAGCGTGGGCAGCGGCGGGACGCGCGGCGCGGAGGATGCTGTCCGGCAGAGCTGCTGCCTCCGCTGGCTGCCAGGTGCTGCCGGGGCTCGGAGGACCATGAGGTGCGACTGCGAGGAGCGGGACCCGGGGCTCGAGGCTCAGCCCCCCTCCCCAGAGCAGCCCTGAGCCTCCCGCGGAACCGGGAACATGTCGATGGCCGGGGGGCGCAGAGGGCTGGTCGCCCCCCAGAACACCTTCCTGGAGAACATCGTTCGGAGATCCAATGGTAAGGGATTTTGGTGGCGGCGCCCCGGCTGTGACCCTTGCCGCGCAGGTGTGAGCGGGCCACTGCACCCTTATACAGCAGGGTAATGCTCCCAGTCCTAGAACTGCAAGGGGACTTCCAGAGCACTGAGTGGGGGAATGCCTGGGGGAGAGGGGGGGGGGGGCTGGGGGGAGGGTCTCTGCACTTTGTCAGGGGTACTCTTCTCTCTGGGGGGAGGGAGGCTCTCTTGGCACTGACCCCTGCACTGCAGGTGTGAGCTGGTCACACAGCAGGGTGCTGCTAACAGCCCTTAAGCACTGAACAGGGATGCCTGGGGGTGCCCTGGTGGTGACCTCAGAGGTGCTCTCCTCTCGCAGGGGAGGGGGCCTCCCCTGGCACTGGTCTCTACACATGTGGTTTAATTTCACATCCTTACTGTTCATGGCCTGTAAGAATGATTTTCCCTTGTTCCCTCCCTTGCCTTGAAGCGCTTTGAAACACATTGCGCTATATAAATAAACTGTCATATCAGGGTGCTGCTCCCAGCCTTGGATCTGCATGGTACTTCCAGGGCACTACATGGGCGATCTCTGACACTGACCTCTGCACTGGCAGGCACCCTATGTGCCCCCTAGGAGGGTCTCTCCAGGCACTGGCCCCTGCACCTTTACAATGTAGGAATAAGTTGCGTGAACTCAGCCCACAGCTCTAACCTAACATGCGTGATATTACATTGGGGAATGATAAAAGCCATCGCTATAGCGCCTAAAAGCGTGAATCCGGCCTGAAGCACTATTTAAAAACTGTTATCGTGTGGTAGCGGGAATCCCCATTAACCCTGCGTGGGTCACCGAGGTGACACTGCAGGAGTAAGCCGTGTGCAGCGACTTCTGCACTGGGTGCGCACATCTCGGCACCCACGTGAAGCCTGCACATAGTGCAACGGGCGCGAGGGGGGCTACCGCACTGCTGTGCTGCACATGACCCACTGCACAGCTCTTTGGACGTGACTGCGAGCCTGGGACAGAGTTTCGAGACCGGCGGCTGTGAGAACGCTATCATCCAGCCGACTGCCTGAGCTGCTGGCATCACTGGTCGGGGGGCAATGAAACACGACTTTAACAGTCAAAAAGTGTGTACCTTCAATAGACCCCCTCAGGCCGGAGTACTGGAAGCCTGCGGTGCCTCGTCGACCCCTCAGGTCCAGCCCCTGTGGCCCGGTCGTCAGCCCTGCGCAGTGGGCAGCGCGGGTGGGAGTGGGGTTGCGGGTCTAGGGGTACAGTGTGGCTGTGGGCTTGGAGTTTAGGCAAGAAAGAAATAGGGGTGTGTTGATAAAAAGTGAGGAACGGGTCAGGTGCCGAGAGCGGCGGGTACATGATTCCTTGAGGTGCCCCGCGAGGCGCCAGGAAGAGTCGTGCCCCGGCCCCAAGATTGCGGGGCAGGAGCCTGCGGGTGGAGCTTCGTCCTCTTGATGGAAGAGCGTCATCGAAGGCTTGGCGACACTGTCCGGGTAACGGGGATGAAGGGCGCTTGAATTGGCAGGTGTGTCTGTGTGACCCGGTAACATGCAGCGTGTGTGGTCCGGTGCAGGTGTGTGCCCCCACGTGCATTTTCTGTACCCGTGCGCGAAACAAAACTCACAATTTCCTGGGCACCACCGGTGTGAATTATTCGAGCACGTGTGTTAGGTGCGCGTGGGAGGCAGTGCCTTATCCGTGCCCTCTGCAAGCCCAGCCCGGCACACACACCTGGGACCTGGCCCCTGTTAGGACGGTCTGGTGCCCACAGCATAGGCACCACTCCCTGGGGCTGGAGTCCCAGTGAAGGCAGCGGACGTGCTGGGATGAGCAGGGTTTAAGATGCTGGAGTACTGCCTGCCTTGCCCTGTTGCTGCCCAGAACGCGCCCCCCACCCTCACCGTACTCTCTGTGAAGCTGGCTTACCAATCTCTTCACAGACCCTGCTGGTAGATGCCCTTTGAAGTCCAGAATTACAGTTTTTTTCCGTTCATGCCATGATGCTCCTCTAGCCGGTCCTTTCATCCTGATGAGAAGAGGCTGAGCTGCCCTCGGCACCGCAGGGAATGAGCGACAGCCCGTAGGAAATCCTGTCCACCGCCCCGCCCCTCCCTGAACATTCCCAACTAACCGATGAACCAATGAAACGAGTGGCGCGGGGAATGTTCCCTGAACTCCACCTCACCCCCCTCGCCACACATCTTTACACCCACACTAGCGCCTCGCGTGGTTCTTTCTACACACTAGCACGATATGCAACCTTCCATATATCACCTCGTTTCCTTATAGCCCGCGCCACCGGTAAAACATATTAGTAATTCGCTGTATTGCCATTACGCTTCTAAGCGCTATGTTAACAGTTCCGTTATCTTATGTAGCCGGCCGGCGATTGCAGTTAGCGGCCCCCTTCCAGAGAGATAAGAGCACCCGGTCATTATGGGTGGATAATGGCCGTCAGCTCCTCGCGCCGTTGTGACATCATTCGGTCGGCGCAGCGCCCTGCAGCCGCGGCCCGACCAAGCGCCACTCGCGTGTGTGTGCTCCAGGGACACTCACGCGCACCCCCTCACCGCTGGAGACCGCGCCATATAACAGCGCCTCGAAGTGGGTAAAGAACACGAGCTGCACGCACAGCACCGGGCGTGAAAGCAGCGCACATCATTATTTTCACAACACAGGCGTGACGTGGGCATCTAATTCCCGGCTCTAATGGCACAATCTGCCTAATGGAAAGTGTTGCCTCAAAACAAGCCCTGTGATGTCAGACGCCTCACTGCGCACGCGGGTCGTATTTCAAGTGGACACTTGTTAGGTTGCCATCGGTTCACACCCCCCAAACCCTCACACCCGAACGGCGCTCATCTTGCGCCTAATGTATGTCCCTCCCCGCCCAAATAAACCCAATGCGAGAGGTTTCATATCAGCACTAACATTTTGTAGATTTCTCCCGAAAACTGGACTTTCTGGAAGAGCCACTGGAAACATTTAATTCGGAAGAAACAGTGCCAACGAGAAAGCAGGTAGTTTTTTGGTGGCCAACTTTGGCCTTTAAATGCCTTGTTGAGAGAGGGCCAGAGTACCCTGCAGACAAGCTTCTATGGTGATCTATCAGGAGAGCGCTGACATCTCACAATGTGAAACTGCTGAAGGTTCCATTAGCCGAATTAGCTGTAGCTGGCTATGGGGCCTTCCATGTTATAATTCCTGAACTATGGAATGCCCCCGCCCTATCTGAGGCAGTATGAGTCGCTGGTAGGGTTTAAGAAATGATTGAAAACACATTTGTTTGCTTGATTTGTCTCTGGGCCAGATATGTTGGACGACAGCTTTCTGATGACTTTCTCTTATAAGTATACAGTAGAAATAGCAAGTTTCACTGTATACCCATGAATACATTGATGTGGAATGGCCTGTACATTAACTGCGATTAGTGCCCGTTGGTCAGTGACTTCAGATGGCCGGTAGGCCTCGGGGGAAGTAAGTCAAGTGACAGGGAGCTTGGTGTGTGCGGTTGGCTCTGCTCGTCTCTCAGAGGAACTGGCCTGCAGGGAAATCTCACTTCCTTCGAGGCCAGTCTGAGTACACAATGGAGTAGTAACGTGGTTAGCCACCCACAGCCCCTGTGCAGCAGGCAGTGCTTTATGGGAGATAAGAAATTAAGGGAGGGCTCTAATGTGTGGCGATGCAATGTTTGGGGGCGGGGCCTAAATAGGGTCTAGCAGAGCCTGAAATCCCAAGTAGCTAACAAAGCTTATTAAGAGGAGTGGCCTGCGTAATTCAAAGAGTGACCTAACTGAGGCAATCGAGTTTACATATTGAAAGATTAAAGAATATCGGGGCTTAATACCACATAATAGAAATACGCCAGTCACAAGTACAAAGGTACAAGTGCACTTTATTTAACAGGCAGCTGTCTGGCTCTCAACACCCCGCAATGTGTGCAAGCAGACATCATGAGATGAGAGAGTGCTGGACATTTCAAAAACACAAGTATTTAGACAGATTTTCCACAATCCCAGACACATCATCCAACCCCTCTTTGTGTAATACATTTACCTAGGGTTCATGGCCTATCCACATAACCAAGTCATGCTTAAACATCTTTGAATAGTTTTTTGTTTTCCTTCAAACATTCCAAACATAAGACACAAAGGTAACATTCCTTTTTTTTCTCGCTTATATTTGTCTATCATTTGTTGTTGAGTTTAAAGTCAGCTTAGTTTCAAGGAGCGGAAACAAAGATTTCTGCCGAAAGAATGTTCAACTATTCGTTATTTTACTTTGCTGTTTGAACAGGGAAGGCACTGTTGGAACAGATGGTATCCAAATTACTGATTAGTACGGCTTTTGTTTAACTCCAAGGTTTCTCAGTGTAGGACAAACAATCCACTTTAGCAGCTTCAACATTTCTTATCTACGTTGACATCAAGGAAACAGTACAAAGTTATTTTTTCTCTGCTGGAGCCAAAAACACAATTCTAAACATGGGACAGAAAGCAAGAGGCGATAAAAATGGCGTATAACTTCAAAATGGCGGCGTAGTCAGCCTGTTTTAGATTCATTCAATGCGATAGTACAGTGCAATGCGAATGTGCTTAGGCCAATGTTTACTATCAGGCAATATTCATGCAAAATATACTTTTACAAACCCTCCTTTTGGCCTAAACCAAGAGCATTACTCAAACATTAGCATCATCCAAAAACCTTGTATCATCATCAGAGCATCCTGAATCGCTATCTTCAAAAACATTGAGCGCCATTAACTCTTCTATAGTGATATCCTGCATTACCAAGGCGTTAGTAATCTTTCCGGGCGTATGTGTCTTAGGTTCTAGTTTACCAATCGTTTGTGCACAACCTCCCCTTATCATAGAACGAATGACAGGAATAAACTGTATGCAACAGCAGCAAAACAGTACAATGCCAAGGATCACCAGCAGAACTGCAAATATTTTCCAGTCCCAAGATCGTAACAAGTCCCAGAACCATGTGTCAATATCCCAGTTTCCCTCTGGAACGTGTACTTCAGTACTTAAGGTGTGAAATTTCTTAATTGCCTTAAATATGGTGGGGGAGGAATCGGGTGCAAAAACACAACACGCAGATCCCACTATTTTGCACACCACACCACGCTCAGCTAGAATGATGTTTAGCACCATCCTATTTTGGAGAGCTACAAATCCAATAGCCTTTTGCTCTAATGTCATGTCTCTAAAACCCTTGCCAATTTTCTAATATCTTGGGAGTTTTATATCTGTCCCCAACATGGCACAAAGGATTTAGCAACGTATCCCAGAATCTGCGAGGGAGTGTCACAATCCTCATCCCACCTGGGACGAGTTCTAGAAACTTCAGCAGTGGTGGTGACATATACACCTGGTAACAGTATACCTAAATAACAAGTACCCTCCCAATCTCTTGGCAACCATGGATAGGCCTCATTACCGCAAACAAAATAAACAGGATCACCTACGTACAGAGGTCTATCTTCCCTAGTTAGCAGAGCAACGTTCGTACATCCCTCAAATGTACCCATTGGTTGGGAACCCTCTCTTCATATGCAAAATGGATCAGAGTATGGACTATGGTTAACAGTATAGGAAGGAGGCATTGCATCCCTATTAGCTATGGGAGCCATTTTAAAGTTAATCATTGATTGGAAAGGCCTGGAGAGTCTATCAGAAGGCCTATTAGAAGCAACATTTAGCTTGCTCTTATTCACAAACTGTCACGACCCTTGCTCAAAACCCCCCCTGGCAAACCCATTGGCCAGGTGGAGTCAGGACTTGTGCCTCTAGAGCCTGGCATCCTCTTCAAAAGCCCTCATGGGGCCAGTCCCGGCACCTACACCATGAAAAACAATGTGCTTGGGAACTACTTTATTGTATTGTCAGCCAAAATGGAGGCATCCACACAGCTTGGTTCCTAAGAATCAAGCTATGCGGTCTAGTGTTTTGGTGTGGTAGCCTAGGGACTACTTTACCTGGACTATTTTGTTGGGGCTATTTAAACCACACCCGAGGAAGACAACACGCTTCGCCGTACTTTGCAGCTTGCAACGTGACGCTCACCGTGTCCAGCTATTCCATCGAACCTCGGAGAAGCAGAACCTGCAAGGAGACAAAAGAAACATCATTAGCAGCAGCATCTTACCTGCAGTCTTCATCTTTAAACACTTGCAGCTACTATGCACAGCTTCCTCGAATCTGCATGCCTCCCGGACAGAACGACCTGAAAGAGGAAGATAGAGGCAACATTAAAGAAAGCAGTAGAGACATTTACAAATTACGACCTGCTCAAGAGGCTTACCCGGCTGGTCGCCTCTCGGCTGGCACCACTCCAGACATTCCACTCGCGCTGAAGAACACCGTGACCTACAAGGAAGGAAAACACAGGTTAGCAAAGGCAAGACTTCGCAGCGCTGCGCATAGCGCTTACTTACCGCATCATAGCGCTCTAAATGCGCCATCATTTACCAGCGGGGCTCAACCAATCAGGTTCGCCGCGCTGAAGCTCCGCATACCTAAGGGAGAAAAAAGAGACATTTTAAACAAAGAAAGGCATGCAGGATAGCAACAATAAGTTCTACCTGAACAATATCAAAAGGGCCGGCGTCAGTGAAGTAACTGGACCGCACTCGCCCATGAAAGACAACGCACCCCTGCAAAGAAGGCAGGATGGAGAGCACGCCTAATTCTACCACAATGCAGAACCTTCCCCACAGACCACATCAGGGCAAAGCTGAGAAGCATACCAGCGAGTAACTCGGCTGGGTGGCGTCCCTGTGGATACCAGGTGAGCGTAACAGAACACAAAGCCTACCATAACAAATCCACCTGGGTGCTATGGAGACATCAGAAATGGACCAATTGGCCCAATTACTAGGAGAGCTTCGTGCTGAGGTTCATTCTGCTTGACAAGAGACTATTGCCCTCCGGAGAGACCTAATAGTGACCAAAGAACACGCTGAAGAGATTAGCAGGCAATACTTGCAATCACAGGCAGGACAGACGCCTCTACCTGGAAGCAATCCAACGATGCAAAACCCCACCATACCACCCACTCCGGTACAGATCACGTTACCTGGAACAGTGCCCCTGGCACCACCAGAAAGGTTCTCAGGTGACCCACGGAAGTATGTGGCATTCATCAATCAGTGCCGCCTTCATTTTCTTTGTAGGCCTGGAGCATTTCCAAACAACCAAGTTCGGGTAGCTTTTGTTTTTATCATACCTGAGTGGTAGTGCAGCAGATTGGTCGGTGCCGTTGGTAACCCGTGACGATCCTCTATTACATGACTTTGGGGGGTTCCAGAGAGAAATGGAACAACTTTTTGCTCGCCATACCCAGGAACAAGCAGTAGACAATTTACTCTTGTCCCTCCGGCAGGGGAATCAGGACTTTGTAACTTACATTGCTACCTTCCACAGAATAGTTGCCGAAGCTAGGTGGCCAGAAAACAAAAGAACCACGTTATTCCATCGAGGCTTACGAGGCGAATTAAAGGACGTCTTAGCCCAGGTGGTTGATCCACCCAGCGACTGTGCAGAATTCATAAATCTGGTCGTGCAGCTGGACCACCGGTTGCAGGACCGAAAGGCAGACCGGTCTAAGACGGACCCTCGGACCGTGTATGTTCGACCAAGGGAAAACGCACCCCATGTACCTGAAAATGCTGTAGAACCCATGCAGATTGGAGGGATAGGGCCTCCATTAACTAAACAAGAGCGGGACAAAAGAAGACAACAGCTTTCTTTGTATTGTGGGAAACTAGGACATTTCCTAAAGGACTGTCCAGTAAAACCCCCAAGAAGAACAGTCGGGGCCACAGAGAAGTATGAAGCTAAGGAATCGGAAAACTACCAAGCTCGACAAACGTAGAGGTCAGTTTGTCGAGTGAGAAGAAAGAGTTGCTGACCTCGCACTTTGCAATACCAGTGATTTTAATTAACCACCAACAGTCGTCAAGAATGCATACCGTTGAAGCATACATCGATAGCGGAGCAGTTGGAAATTATATTGATCAAGAACTGGCAGCAGAGATGGGGCTTCCTTTGTGTTCTAAGCCAACTATGGACAAGGTAACCACTGTGGATGGGACAGAAATTGCTTCCAGACCAGTAACCCAGTGCACAGCCAGGGTAACCTTGCTGTGCCAGGACGGACATCGGGAGTCTATTTTATTCAATCTCATCAAGGCACCTCAGTTCAGGCTAATACTAGGGATGCCATGGTTGGTTGCTCAAAACACTTTGATAGATTGGCGGGCACGAAAATTAACTTTCCCCCGTGACTGCTCCCCTGCCTGCTATTACCAAGAGGAGAAACCCGATGTCTGTATCCCCATGATTCCCGGAGCGACAGTATCAACCCTGGGAGCAACTAATACCTTGCCAAGTGAATACCATGATTTCCAGGATGTTTTCCGAAAGGACCAAGCCAATACATTGCCGCCGCACAGGCCCTATGACTGTCAGATCGACCTTGTTCCTGGTGCACAAATCCCTTGCGGCAGGATCTACGCTCTCACAGAACCAGAAAACCTTCATTTGAAATCCTATTTAGACCAGTACCTTGCAAACGGATTTATCCGTCCTTCGAAGTCCCCCGCAGCCAGTTCTTTGTTCTTCGTACCGAAAAAGGAAGGAGACTTGAGAACCTGTATTGACTACCGCGCATTGAACCAGATCACCGTGAAGAACCGCTACCCCTTGCCACTTATCCCTTGAGATGCTGGACCAAGTTAAAGATGCCCAGATTTATACCAAATTGGACCCTGGAGGAGCATACCACCTGGTCCGAGTCAGAAAAGGAGATGAATGGAAAACCGCCTTCCGTACTAAGTACGGCTTGTTTGAATATCAATTCATGCCCTTCGGGTTATGGAACGCTCCTGCGGCATTCCAATATTTCATGAATGACATCTTAAGGGAGTTCATTGATGTGTGCGCCTTAGTGTACATAGACGACATCTTAGTATACTCAGCCTCGGAACAAGATAATGTCAGGCACGTTCGTTCAGTCCTCCCCAACCTCCGTCAACATCGTTTGTTTGCAAAGCTTGAAAAATGCTTTTTTCACGTCACCGAAGTAGAATTTCTTGGTTTTATCCTTACTCCAGGAGGCATCAGAATGGACGTGCACAAGGTAGATGCCATTCTGAAATGGCCTTCACCGACGTCTCTGAAAGGGGTAAAAAGCATGCTGGGCTTTGTGAACTTCTACCGCCGGTTCATCCCAGACTTCTCTCATGTTGTGCACCCAATCACAGAACTATTATGAAAAAACAATAAAAAGTTTGCTTGGTCCGAAGAAGCAGAAGAAGCCTTTCAGGAACTTAAACAAAGGTTTACTTCCGCTCCAATCCTGCGACATCCTCGTCCAGACCTCCCTTATGTCGTTGAAACTGATGCGTCCAGTCTCGCAATGAGGGCTGTCCTTTCACAGAGAGACCTGGAAACCGGCCAGCTACATCCTGTGGCCTTCTGGTCGACAAAGTTCTCACCTCCTGAGATTAATTATGCCATCACGGACAAGGAACTGCGGGCTATCAAATCCGCTTTTAAAGCCTGGAGGCACTACCTTCTGGGGGCCAGACACACCATTACAGTCATCACAGACCACCGAAACCTGCAATATCTCAAAACAGCCAAGGCCCAGTCCTCGCGTCAATTACGGTGGGCCCTTTTCTTCGACGTATATGATTATATTATCACATTTCGACCAGGAGTCAGAAACGGAAAGGCGGATGCCTTATCTCGCATGGGCATAGATGAAATAGCATATACAACTCCAGACCCAGTACCTATTATACCTGAAGACAAACTCTTGGGTATCACGACAGCCTTAACACAAGCAGAATTACAAAAAGAAATCCAATGGACAATGAATCCTGATGCCTACCTCGCATGGCAAACTCAAGGAGAACAATATACCATCAAGAACTATCTACCCTTTTTTAGGGATCGCCTATATGTACCCAAGAAGGAATTACAACAGCATATTATTTCAAACTATCACGATTCACTGATCGAAGGGCATCCTGGGATCGCCAAAACCCTAGCTAAGGTGAAAGAGAACTTTTGGTGGCCTACCTGGCGTAAGGACATCATTCAGTATATTCAGTCCTGCTGTGTCTGCGCACAAAATAAATCACAGAAACAAAAACCATCTGGTCTCCTACAACCATTGGACATTCCTCCAGTTCTATGGCACACTCTTTCCCTTGACTTCATCACTGATCTACCTCCAAGCCAAGGGTTCAACACCATCCTTGTAGTTGTGGACTTATTCTCGAAGATGGCCCATTTTATTCCTCTCAACGGCCTCCCTGACGCTGCCACTTTAGCAAAAGTGTTCCTGGAGGGCGTGGTTAAGCTACATGACTTCTCTTCGGTTCTGGTCTCTGATCGAGGCAGCCAGTTTGTTTCAAACTTCTGGTAAAAATGTTGTGCAATGGCGCAGATCGACATTCGGCTATCTACCAGTCACCATCCCCAAACGAACGGCCAAAACGAGAGAACCAATCAGACACTCGAGCAATATTTACGGTGCATGCTGCACCACAAACAAAGGAATTGGAAAGACCTACTATGGATAGCCGAATATGCATATAACAATTCTTTGCATTCAAGCACGGGACAAACGCCCTTCTATACCCTTTATGGCAGACATCCACGTACCTCTGAACTAGACCTTCCAGCCATTTTGGAAATGCCAGCGGTAAAGACTCTACACACAACCATTACTCAGGCTTTCAAAAGGGCAAAGGAACAGATTATTCATGCCAAAGAAAAACAAAATAGATTTGTCGACCAACACCGGAAAAGGCCCCTGATTATCAAGTAGGAGACAAAGTTTGGTTAGCCGCTAAATTCGTACCCATCAAGGGAACCCGGACCTTTTATCCCAGATTCTTAGGACCCTATACCATTAAGGCAATTATCAACCCAGCAGCCGTGAAACTGGATGTACCACCTAATCTACACATCCACCCGGTATTCCATGTGTCCCTCCTGAAACCAATGCAAGCCGGCACACGGATTGGGACACCACCTAAGCCCATACTTGTTGACGGAGAACGAGTATTCGAAGTCAAATATATCTTGGACTCTAAATACTCAAGGACCAAGCTATATTATCTTGTTGATTGGAAAGGATTTGGACCACAAGATAGATCCTGGGAGCCCAGTGAGAATATCCACACACCACGTCTAATCAGGAAATTCCATTGGAACTTCCCAACCAAACCTGGGCCAGACAGAAGGAACACCATGGGAGGGGCCTTAGGGGGGAGTGCTGTCACGACCCTCGCCTAAAACCCCCTCTGGCAAACCCATTGGCCAGGTGGAGTCAGGACTCGGGCCTCTAGAGCCTGGCATCCTCTTCAAAAGCCCTCGTGAGGCCAGTCCTGGCGCCTATGGCGCCAGGCTCATACACCATGAAAAACAATGTGTTTGGGAACTACTTTATTGTATTGTCAGCCAACATGTAGGCATCCACTCCACATAGCTTGGTTCCTAAGAACCAAGCTATGCGGTATAGTGTTTTGGGTGTGGTAGCCTATGGACTACTTTACATGGACTATTTTGTTGGGGCTATTTAAACCACACCTGAGCAAGACAACACGCTTCGCGTTACTTTGCAGCTTGCAACGTGACGCTCACCGTGTCCAGCTATTCCCTCGAACCTCGGAGAAGCAGAATCTGCAACGAGACAAAAGAAACATCATTAGCAGCAGCATCTTACCTGCAGTCTTCATATTTAAACACTCGCAGCTACTGAGAACAGCTTCCTCGAATCTGCACGCCTCCCGGACAGAACAACCTGAAAGAGGAAGATCGAGGCAACATTAAAGAAAGCAGTAGAGACATTTACAAATTACGAAATGCTCAAAAGGCTTACCTGGCTGGTCACCTCTCGGCTGGCACCACTCCGGACATTCCACTTGCGCTGAAGAACACCGCTACCTACAAGGAAGGAAAACACAGTTTAGCAAAGGCAAGACTTCGCAGCGCTGCGCATAGCGCTTACTTACCGCATCATAGCGCTCTAAATGCACCATCATTTACCAGCGGGGTTCAACCAAGCCAGTTCGCCACGCTGAAGCTCTGCATACCTAAGGGAGAAAAAAAGAGACATTTTAAACAAAGAAAGGCATGCAGGATAGCAACAAAACTAAAGAACAGCAATAAGACCTACCTGAACAATATCAAACGGGCCGGCGTCAGTGAAGTAACTGGACCGCACTCGCCCATGAAAGACATTGCGCCCCTGCAAAGAAGGCAGGACGGAGAGCACGCCTAATTCTACCACAAGGCAGAACCTTCCCTGCAGACCACATCAGGGCAAATCTGAGAAGCATACCAGCGAGTAACCCGGTTGGGTGGCGTCCCTGTGGATACCAGGTGAGCGTAACACAAACAGAGATCATCCTAAAGGTGCTAAAACTCGTTTTTCAAACTCGTTGAGATTAGTCCCATCAAAATTCCCAGTGACACTATCGTTCCATTGGCCAAAGAATAATGCCCTAAGCGAAGCATAACAAGCAGTAGTTAGAGGGAGTGGATGTATATACCAGCCCAATCCCTTTTCCCAATGTTGTGGCAGATGTGAACATATCAAACAATTGGTCTTATTCAGAATGGCATGGGTTGCGTTCATGATCATCAAGAGGGTGTTGTTATGATAACCCCCTCTATGTTGGAGGTCTCGAGGACGAAGAGTGTGCAAATGCACATATGGTGGAGACATAGTGGAGACACTTGCAGTTGGCAATAAAATATTAAGCGGATGTGTACTCTCCAGATACCAAAATACGAGTGTCAATGTAATTACAATACAAGCTGTTATTGAGATCAGTATCCATTTGGTCCTAGGGGATCATGGCCCTCGATGGGCTGACTAATTATCAGCAAAACGATCAGTATCCTTTTTAGTACGAGTTTCCCCAAACACAGGCATAATTTCTCAGTGTCCGTTAAGAAGCCTCACTGTTAGGCTCTTTTAGTTAATCCGTGGGTGGCACTTGACCACGTGGCCTATCTTGATTGAAGGTAACTTTGCCGGTCCCTGCCTCTTATCGTATGCAGCAGAGGAATGACAAGGGACGAGCTCAATGTTGGTTTCTTGTGGGTTTACTCTGGGTACAGAATCCTAGCTGCACTTTCCTATTCTATTTACAATAATGTAATGTCAGCAGGCCCTAAATCTAAATCCTGTTCTGTGGTCGCAGATTGTACCTTGAGACACCAGGTACGGAATGGTCAGTGAAGAAAGTGTTGTTTCCTGAAGAAGATGAAGAAGCAGAAACAAGATCAATCGACGGTGAAGAAGAAATTAAAGAAGAAAAAGCAATCTCCCTAGGCCCCACAGACTCAGGAAGAACTTTTGAAGAAGAACCAACAATCTCCCCAGGCCTCACAGGCTCAGGAAGAATTTTCGTGGCACCCTCAGTGTCGCTCAAAGCAGGCTCGTTATGAGCGTCAGGAACATCAATTCCCTTCTCCCCCCCTTTGTCATAGAGCGGAGGAAAGGAATCCGCTTCACATGTGTCACATGGATCTGGTGTTTCTTTCCGGTCAATCGTACTGCAGTTTGCGTAGCCAAAAGGATCTGATGTGGTCCTTTCCAACTAGGTGCAAGGCAGGTGCCCATCTCGAAATTTTTCACCAAGACCCACTGACCAGGTCAGAGTCGGTGACCTGGACCCTCATATTTTACAGGGAGGGTTGCTCGTACCTGTGAATAAAACGCAAGTTTTGAGTCAACTGGTTACAATAATCAGACAAAAGCGGATACTCAATATCTTTCAACTGTTTGGGCCTCGGTGCAATCCATACGTTGGCTGGTCTCCCCATGACAATCTCATAGGGGGCGAGCCCTGTTTTTGACTGTGCAGTTGTCCGCATCAATAGTATGGCTATTGGCAAAGTGTCAGGCCATTTCAGATTGCTGTGTTCACAAACTTTAGCGATTTTATTCTTTAGAATGCCGTTATGGCGTTCCACAAGGCCGGCACTCTAAGCATGTCTGCCCGAGTGGAAGCGTTTATCAATCTGTCATCCTGCACATACTTGCAGGTTGACAGCAGCGATAAAATGTGGACCATTATCGGACCAAATTACTCTTGGCAAGCCAAACCAAGGAAAATATTCCCAAAGCATGGTCTTTGCCGTTGACATTGCTGTGGCATCTTTCAGTGGGAAAGCCTCAACCCATTTGCTAAAGGCACAGATCACAACTTGGACATATTTATAGTTTTGGCAAAGTTCCATCTCAATAAAGTCAAAATGGATCACCTCAAAAGGCACGGAGGGGGGACCAAAACTGCCCTTTGGTGTCAGTGTTCCCTTCCCAATTTTAGGTTGCAAGCATATCATGCAACTCTGGACCAGACGTTCAGCAGTTTTATGAATATTAGTGTTATACCACATGGGATGTAATTGTTGACAAATCTTTTTAGCACATGTGTGTTGGGCCATGAGCCATGGTGAACATAGCAGTGACATAGGCATTGGGTAGCATCCATCTTTGCTTCTCATTATCCACCCAACAACCCTCATCGTCTAGACCCACTGAACCCTCAGCCCACTGTTTGATTTCTTCTGGAGTAGCTTCAGCCTGAATTTATTTTATACAGTTAATCCCTTCGTCCATCATACGAGTATCAGTAACCCATTTTGTTGGATCTAGCACGTATATCTTTGAGTGCAATCAGTAGCAGTCTGTTTAGCTATTCTGTTAGCAAAAGCGTTCCCTTTTCCTACATCGTCTGTCACTTTCTGTTGTGCGGCGCACTTCATTATTCCTAGTTGTGTTGGAAGTGCAAGTGCTGACAGCAACCGGACTATCAGAGTGCCATGTTGAATTTTTGTTCCATGTGAGGTCAAGAATCCTCTCTCAGCCCGTAGTCGGCCAAAATTATGAACCACCCCAAATGCATACTGGCTATCTGTATATATATTTACACTAAGCCCTTCAGAAATTTCACAAGGTCTGGTTTATGCAATAATCTCTGCGGCCTGCGCAGAATTATGCGGAATTCGTTTACTTTCCACAACAGTGCTTAATGTGGTGATTGCATAAGCAGCGGTAGATGTACCATCCAGAAGTTTAAAACAGGAGCCATCACAGGTTAGCTCCCCTTTTGGATTCTTTAAGGGTATATCAATTAAATCAATTCTGCCCTTAGTTTTTTGTTCTGTATTATAGAGACAATCATGTGACATTTCGTCACTGCAATCCTTCTCTTGTGCAGAAGGCAATAGTTCAGCCGGATTCAATGAACAACATCTCTTAATTTGGATATGTGGTGCAAATGGAATCAGTTTGTATCTTGTAATCGGGCTGATGTGAGATGTTGCGTCTGCGTTATGTTTAATAGAACGTCTACGGAGTGGGGTACCATCACGGTTAAAGAGTGACCTAAACCATACCCTCACTTTGCTTTACTGATGCAGCAGCAGCAGCCACAGCTCTCAAACATCTCAGCAAAGCGCATGCAACAGGGTCTAATGTGGAGGAAAAATAGCCGCACAGCCTGTTCTTGCCGCCATGTTCCTGTGTCAAAACAGCCAAAGCACATCCATCACGTTCATGCACATACAAAACAAAGCCTTTTTCATAATTTGGTGTGCCCAAAACTGGTGCTGAACAAAACGCAGCCTTTAGCAAATCAAAAGCGTTCTGGCAATCCATGTTCCACGGTAAAGGCAAAGAAATGTCCTTCTTTGTCAATGCCAAAATAGGTTTTATCAACAAAGAAAAATTTCGGGATCCACTGTCTACAATATGAGGCCATGCCTATTAAAGCTCTGACCTCTTTCTGTGTATTTGGAACAGACATATCAGAGCTGCTTTGTATCCGTTCAGGTGTCAGTCTTCTTCACTCCTTCGACAGGAGATAGCCCAAATAGGCGACCTCCTGTCGCCAATACTGAAACTTCTTCAATGAAGCCTTATGCCCATGTTCTGCTAGATGAAATACCTGCAACATGGTGCCCTCTTTGCAGGCATCTTCAGAATCACCAGCTAGAAGTAGATCATCAACATATTGCAACAACGTGCAAGTGGAAAGTAACTCAAGCGTATCAAGCTTTTCTTTCAATGCCCTACTATAGATGCTTGGATTCTCAGTGTACCCTTGCGGCACACGCGTGAATGTGAACGAGTGCCCCCCTAGGATGAACGCAAACAAATATCTGCTTTCAACATGCACAGGAATACCAAAGAAAGCGTTTTTCAAATCCACAACACTAAAATGTGTAGTCGTGGCTGGAATCATAGTCAGAATTGCGGTAACATCAGGCACAATCGGAATCTGTGGAGCAACAACCTTATCCCCTTTTTTGCAAACTGGTAAAATTGGACTATTACACACGCTTCCTGCAGTTTCGTCAATTACACCTCGGTGTACGAAATCAGAAATAATACACTTCAAAGCCCGTTTACCTTCAACCGAAATCTTATACTGTGGAATACGCTGCAATTTAACACTGGGTTTCACCACTATTTTAATTGGCTCAATTTGTAAAATTCCAACGTCATTATCATTACCTGCCCATAACTATGTTGGAAACCTATTCAATTCAGTTGGTAAAGACATAGACAAAAATTGTGGGACCGAAGTTTGTTGGGGCGAAATCGTTAAATGCACTCCATCTGGAGAACAGTAAATCACAGATTTCCATTTCTTTAATAAATTCAATCCCAACAAATTTTCGCCACAATTTGTCATCAATAGAAATGGACAAGAATCAGTGAATGGTCCCAGTGAAATTGGTACCGGCCGAGAGACCGGACTAACCACTGGCATACCAGAGAACCCTACAGAAATGTTGCTCTGCCCTGACAGTGGATTATCTGGAACCCGTGAATGATCAATAGAACACCCCTGTGCTCTTGTATCTATCAAGAAGAGATGCTCCCTATTCCCCACCTTCATTTCAACGTAGGGCCCTTTCTGATCGACGGGAATAATTACCGGTTGCAGACCCTGCTTTGGGCTGTCCTAACAGAACAGTTTATATCATCAGAGGAGAAATCGTCAGAAAAGTAGACATTCGAAGGATGATCAAAAATATTCCCACTATTAACACTCTGTTGCTGACTATCAAGTGATGGTGTCTGTTGGTGCTGTGCAAACTGATTTCCACTAGGACCCCCTATCCCAGGACGGCCTTTGGATCGTCTACCCATGGCACCATACGTACTATTTGATCTCTGCTGAAGGAACGGGCATTGTGCTTGCCAATGACCCTCCTCACTACAATATGCACACTGGTTTATGTGTACGGGCCCCAGTTGTGCGCCACCCTGTGCTGTAAATTGGCCTCTGAACTGTGTATTCCCACCTCTGGCTCCTCTAGCTATTTGCTGCAATAACACTCTTCAGGTCTCCCTTTTTCTTTTCCACCTTCTCCTTCTCTGTATTAACCCTATTTTCATAATACTGAGCCATGTGTAACACTTCAGATTGTGATTTCGCTTGCCATGCACAGTCTCAGAAGTCCTTATCTGTGATTGGATTTCAGGCAACAATCCACGCACAAACTTATCAACAAATAGCCTCTTCCCTGGCTCTGTACTTAAATCTTGACCACTAAAATACGAAAATACGTGCTCAAATCTGTTAAAATACTCTGGTGCACCTTCTGACTTCCCTTGCGTGTAAGGCGTAAGCTTATCCAATATAATTCTTTTTTCAGGAACGAGAGTTTTTAATGTAGTCACTATTCTGTCTAGCAACATCAATATCACCTGTGGCGGTTTTTCACCGGCATTCCTTTCCCCATCTGCTCGTACTAAGGCATCCCATGTATCACCCATCCCTGCCTGATCATCTACAGTTCTAATCTGCTTCCATAATTCAGCAGGAAGGATCACGGGAAACAACAAATCTATATCAGCCAGCGTTAAAACTGACGAATGCAAGACAGATTCAATTTCTTTATAAAATCCTGTTGGATTCTTAGTAATATCTGGAATTGATTGCCTAATGGTATTCACGTCCTGTTTAAAAAAATGGGATATGGACACACTGTGACAGATAATGTGCTTTAATAGTGGTGGCAGGTGTTCCTGCTGAGGCATCAGCTGCAATCTCTACCTTTGGAACAAATGTCGGAGGAAACTCCCTCGTTGGCAATTGTAAAGTAGGCAAATCTGAGCGTCTATTAAGCAATAAGGCTAAATCAAGTGACAAAGTAGTCAAAGCAGTATCGGGCAAAAATGCTCTTTTATAAATAATAATCAAATCTGCGGGACAACATACTTTTCTCTTCAAAAATGAATCTTGTAGATACTCTACCATCACCTGTAACACTTTCCTTTGCATTGCCGGAGCGTACTGACTAAACGTGTCATGCACTTCAAAGGGAGAAATCGAAACATCCGAAATCCATCTAAGAGCGTCTCTTGTACAAATGCGCATTTCTTCACTCATTGGTTTCAATGGAGGAAGAAATCGCTTCTGCACATATTAAGCTTGCCGTTCATTACCATCCATCACATCTCTCTGTAACTGATCTAGCTCCCTTTTAAACTCAAATACCTTCTCTACATGCTCATATACTTTCTCTGCAGTGTACCTTGAGCGGGCAAGGACATTTAAATCCCTCAACCCCTGTGGGACATTCATGCCCGTTAAATCACTCCATATATCAACTAAATACGTTCCCATCGTTCTATCAAAATATTCTGTTCAGGAATACCCCCTTGGTCAGAAATCGCAACCAAAACAGCCGATTCATCACCCTCTACAATGTACTTTTTAGGCCATCTATACAATTCCATTTTTCTGTCTTTAGATACTGTGCCACGAGTCACTATTCTTGGATTAGCTGCCACCCCTTCAGCCACTACAGGTGGAGCAGAAGCACCTGGCAACAAGTCACTCGGTAGCAGAGGCAATACCGCTGGCGGTGCAGACGGAATTATGGGGACAACAACTGTTGGCACAGGGGGAGGTGCAGGAGGGGAACCAACAACGGGAGGAAGAGGAACAACAATGGGAAGAGGAGGAACAACAGCGGGAGGAAACGCATAAGGAGGTGGTGCAGTTGAAACAGTCCGACGTTCATTCAATAATTTATTAATTAATTTGTCTGATGTAGGAAAATCCTGAGAGGGATATATCTTTTGCACATCTAGTTGAAAAGCCCTGTCCATACCTCTAATGGATTCTGACTGTTTCTGCTGATCATGCAACAATGCTTTCTCTGCATTCGTCATATGTCTACGTGCATGCTTTTCTCTACTTTTGAGTTGCTGCATAGCTTCCTTCCTCCAATCTCTAACTGCATCAAATGCTGCAGGACTAGCCTTTTTTCTCAACAATACAGATTCTAAATGCTCTAGGCGGGAAATTTCAAAACTACAATAAACTGTCCGGAACCATGTCTGGTCTGTCTGTGCCAAATTTCATTAAGTACGATAGCACCCAGGCCATACTTACAATACATTAAATAAGCCGGTGACCCTTTGGGTGGCGCCGGTTGGCCTTGTTTCAAAGATTGTCTTTCCCTGCGGAATAATACCCTGAAACATGATGACAATTTCCCAGGCATAGTTAAATCGCGATCTTACCTGGCTACGTTTGTTTCTGCAGAGACAACATTTCCAACAAATATCAGGATTTTTAGAAATCGCGGTATGACTCACCCGATTTCAAAGTTCAAAGGGTCCGATTGGACATCAAATCGTCATGGCTGGCCTTTTCGTAAAACAGGCCTCGATACGGGGACCCTCGTCGTGATGTCCTACTGAACGCTTCTCACCATCCAGGGATCGGGCGTGCAGTACTGCGGAGGAATCGCGTCTCACTTTGCAGGGGCCCCCATCACACTCCGATCCTGGTCCGGCAGCCTCGTCTTCGTCTAGCGATGTGACATCAATCTTGAGGGTCCCTATTCGGGCGCCATCTGAAAGAATAAAGAATATTGAGGCTTAATACCACATAATAGAAATACGCCAGTCACGAGTACAAAGGTAGAAGTACACTTTATTTAACAGGCAGTTGTCTGGCTCTCAATACCCCGCAATGTGTGCAAGCAGACACCATGAGATGAGAGAGTGCTGGACATTTCAAAAACACAAGTATTTATACAGATGTTCCACAATCCCAGACACATCGTCCAGCCCCTCTTTGTGCAATACATTTACCTAGGGTTCATGGCCTATCCACATAACCAAGTCATGCTTAAACATCTTTGAATAGTTTGTTGTTTTCCTTCAAACATTTCACATGTTTTCCAAACATAAGACAGAAAGGTAACATTCCTTTTTTTCTCGCTTATATTTGTCTATCATTTGTTGTTGAGTTTAAAGTCAGCTTAGTTGCAAGGAGCGAAAACAAAGATTTCTGCAGAAAGCATGTTCAACTATTTGTTATTTTACTTTGCTGTTTGAGCAGGGAAGGCACTGTTGGAACAGATGGTATCTAAATTACTGATTAGTACGGCTTTTGTTTAACTCCAAGGTTTCTCAGTGTAGGACAAACAATCCACTTTAGCAGCTTCAACATTTCTTATCTACATTGACATCATGGAAACAGTACAAAGTTCATTTTGCTCTGCTGGAGCCAAAAACACAATTCTAAACATGGGACAGAAAGCAAGAGGTGATAAAACTGACGTATAACTTCAAAATGGCGGTGTAGTCGGCTTGTTTTAGATTAATTCAATGCGATATTACAGTGCGATGCGAATGTGCTTAGGCCAATGTTTTCTATCAGGCGATATTCATGCAAAATATACTTTTACAAACCCTCCTCTTGGCCTAAGCCAAGAGCATTACTCAAACATTAGCATCATCCAAAAGCCTTGTATCATCATCAGAGCATCCTGAATCGCTATCTTCAAAAACATTGATCGCCATTAACTCTTTTATAGTGATATCCTGCATTACCGAGGCATTAGTAATCTTTCCGGGCATATGTGTCTTAGGTCCTAGTTTACCAATCGTTTGTGCACAACCTCCCCCTATTATAGAACAAATGACAGGAATAAACTGTATGCAACAGCAGCAAAACAGTACAATGCCAAGGATCACCAGCAGAACTGCAAAGATTTTCCAGCCCCAAGATCGTAACAAGTCCCATGCTAAACTCCATATCGTAAGAGGTCTGGATAAGCCATTTTTCTAAGTTGTACAAAGGTACATATTTGAGAGAAACCAATCAGTTAAACACAGAATGGCATCTAGATATTTCGGTGGAGAACCTCAAAGCCATCATAAAAGCCGGATTGAATTCTTGGGCTCCTGGCCCAAATGGCTTGTGCAACATGATGTTAAAACATGAGGCAGGAGTGTTAAGGATTCCAATCGGGCGTCCCACACCAGACCAGGACTCTTGCCTTTAGCCTCGGAGGTAGCTCACAGTTGAAATACATTTTCTTTATTTCCTAGAATTCAGATTGAGCTGGCACCCAACCCGTCTCACACCCCTTTTTACAAATATCACGGGTCACAATGGACCATGAACCAGGCCGGTGGGTGGAAATGCAATATTTATTTATTTTAGATTCAAAGAAAATTACATAATTTCAATATTGGGTAGCAATCACCAGTGGGGCGATAATTACAATGTAAAATGATGAAATACACTTGGTTGACCTTCTACTATAACATATCCAAAGCACAGATGAATGGGAGCAATTTTACTGTTCGGGTAGATAGCACCCGAGTTAAAATTTTCCCCTGCAGTGCTCCCTCAAACCCCTATTAATCGAATCGAATTTTGAGTGGATAGAAAGGAGCAGCAAGGAGTCAGGTACACTAGGCAGCAAACATAATTAAAATCCGACCTTCCCCCATGAAATGAGAGGATTCTAAACCCCTTGCAATTGAACAAATAACACTTGGAATTGGTAAATAATTAAATTACACGTGCGGTTGAATGAATGAGGTAAATATGAGTTATAGCAGTAACAGGGATGTCAGAACACTAGCAACTACAAGGCAAGGTACCAAAAAAGCGATACAGTTCATGTAATAAATTTGGAAGTAAGAACACAGTGCAGCCAAAATCACACGTTGGAAAATTGCATTTTCTTCTTTTTACAGACTAAAATGTCAAAATTGTTTGAAAAATGGGTGAAATAGACAGAATCTGAATGCAGTTTTTAGGCTGGGTGATAGATGCACATCACAGGGATAATATGGAAGTGAAAGAGTGGCTCTAGATGAATGACTGGATGAGATTTTCAAAGGGAAAGTACATTCGGTTTAAAAAATAAAAGCAGTTCACAGAGAGAATCAGTTTGGAAAGAAATGACAAATTCACTTAAACTAGATTTTAATGACTAGATTGGTAAAGAAAGACACAGTACGCTCCAAGGTTAATTTGCAAGGTTAACCTTTTCACCCCGTGTTCAGCTCTATGTGGGAATGAATTAAATTATTCAAAATATGACTAAGGACTTATGCAAGACAGAAATGAATGGAGCTAACACTTGGAGATCAAGGACAGGATGCACAGAGAATTCGAACAGTTTTAAATAAGTTATCAGGGTATTGATGGGATTACTAAGAGGTGGAACAAAGACAAGGTATCAAGTTGGGGTATACTATGTGTTGCTATGGGATGGGGAGATACTCACAATCAGTGCTGGAGTTTGGGATTTGGGACAGCCGACTGGGTTTCTGTACTCAAAGGATCTGGTCACGGCACCACGGCGGGCCTCTCGTAACAGAAAACAGCTAGGCCTGTCTGGTCATGGCACAGCGGCATGCAGGTAGCGGGGCAAAAAGCCAGTCTGGTCACAGGATGCTCTTAAAAAGGGTACCACAGCTTTTCCCCCTTTCTCCCTGAGTTAGTGGGATTTTGTTATAGGGTTTCTTTTCCTGGATCAATGGAGTCTGGCAGGATGAATATGGAATGTCTGGATACGCAGGAGCTGGAAAATTCAGAAGAGTGTGTCCTTTGTCTCTGTGAGCTTTCCCCTTTTATAAGGCGGGTGACATCACAGGATTTATTGTTGGGGCAATCTTAGGCAGGACATGCCTCTAACAACTGGATAGGTCAGCCTATGTACGTTGCCTCCTTCCTAGAAGCAGTTTGGACTAAAGGATGGAACTCCATTTTATGGGGTGTGTTTTTATGAGGTACAGAGCCATCCCACAGTTACATTAGCCAAAAATCAGTTCTGACCTAAATTGCACATTTTTACAGTTGTGGTACTTTTGCAAATCACATAGATAAATGACATATTTCATATAGAGCATGGCAGTCCAACTGCAAGGTCTGTACGACATTGTTTTGTCCTTCTAATAATCATTTGTGCTTTTCGGTGGGAAATATTCCACTTACAATTCCGCAATTTTATACAGGTGTACCCATTATCACAGAGCATGTTTGCATTAAATTTCGAAGTTATCCCATGAACACTTTTCCCATGAAGGACATTAGTTTACCGTTTGCGTCCCATAAATGCTAAGGAAGGCCACAATATCTTGTTTTAATGCCCCCAAAATCATATTTAAACTGTTGCGAGTTCTAGAAACTTCAGCAGTGGTGGTGACATATACACCTGGTAACAGTATACCTAAATAACAAGTACCCTCCCAATCTCTTGGCAACCATGGATAGGCCTCATTACCGCAAACAAAATAAACAGGATCACCTACGTACAGAGGTCTATCTTCCCTAGTTAGCAGAGCAACGTTCGTACATCCCTCAAATGTACCCATTGGTTGGGAACCCTCTCTTCATATGCAAAATGGATCAGAGTATGGACTATGGTTAACAGTATAGGAAGGAGGCATTGCATCCCTATTACCTATGGGAGCCATTTTAAAGTTAATCATTGATTGGAAAGGCCTGGAGAGTCTATCAGAAGGCCTATTAGAAGCAACATTTAGCTTGCTCTTATTCACAAACTGTCACGACCCTTGCTCAAAACCCCCCCTGGCAAACCCATTGGCCAGGTGGAGTCAGGACTTGTGCCTCTAGAGCCTGGCATCCTCTTCAAAAGCCCTCATGGGGCCAGTCCCGGCACCTACACCATGAAAAACAATGTGCTTGGGAACTACTTTATTGTATTGCAGCCAAAATGGAGGCATCCACACAGCTTGGTTCCTAAGAATCAAGCTATGCGGTCTAGTGTTTTGGTGTGGTAGCCTAGGGACTACTTTACCTGGACTATTTTGTTGGGGCTATTTAAACCACACCCGAGGAAGACAACACGCTTCGCCGTACTTTGCAGCTTGCAACGTGACGCTCACCGTGTCCAGCTATTCCATCGAACCTCGGAGAAGCAGAACCTGCAAGGAGACAAAAGAAACATCATTAGCAGCAGCATCTTACCTGCAGTCTTCATCTTTAAACACTTGCAGCTACTATGCACAGCTTCCTCGAATCTGCACGCCTCCCGGACAGAACGACCTGAAAGAGGAAGATAGAGGCAAAATTAAAGAAAGCAGTAGAGACATTTACAAATTACGAACTGCTCAAGAGGCTTACCCGGCTGGTCGCCTCTCGGCTGGCACCACTCCAGACATTCCACTCGCGCTGAAGAACACCGTGACCTACAAGGAAGGAAAACACAGGTTAGCAAAGGCAAGACTTCGCAGCGCTGCGCATAGCGATTACTTACCGCATCATAGCGCTCTAAATGCGCCATCATTTACCAGCGGGGCTCAACCAATCAGGTTCGCCGCGCTGAAGCTCCGCATACCTAAGGGAGAAAAAAGAGACATTTTAAACAAAGAAAGGCATGCAGGATAGCAACAATAAGTCCTACCTGAACAATATCAAAAGGGCCGGCGTCAGTGAAGTAACTGGACCGCACTCGCCCATGAAAGACAACGCACCCCTGCAAAGAAGGCAGGATGGAGAGCACGCCTAATTCGACCACAAGGCAGAACCTTCCCCACAGACCACATCAGGGCAAAGCTGAGAAGCATACCAGCGAGTAACTCGGCTGGGTGGCGTCCCTGTGGATACCAGGTGAGCGTAACAGAACACAAAGCCTACCATAACAAATCCACCTGGGTGCTATGGAGACATCAGAAATGGACCAATTGGCCCAATTACTAGGAGAGCTTCGTGCTGAGGTTCATTCTGCCTGACAAGAGACTAATGCCCTCCGGAGAGACCTAATAGTGACCAAAGAACACGCTGAAGAGATTAGCAGGCAATACTTGCAATCACAGGCAGGACAGACGCCTCTACCTGGAAGCAATCCAACGATGCAAAACCCCACCATACCACCCACTCCGGTACAGATCACGTTACCTGGAACAGTGCCCCTGGCACCACCAGAAAGGTTCTCAGGTGACCCACGGAAGTATGTGGCATTCATCAATCAGTGCCGCCTTCATTTTCTTTGTAGGCCTGGAGCATTTCCAAACAACCAAGCTCGTGTAGCTTTTGTTTTTATCATACCTGAGTGGTAGTGCAGCAGATTGGTCGGTGCCGTTGGTAACCCGTGACGATCCTCTATTACATGACTTTGGGGGGTTCCAGAGAGAAATGGAACAACTTTTTGCTCGCCATACCCAGGAACAAGCAGTAGACAATTTACTCTTGTCCCTCCGGCAGGGGAATCAGGACTTGGTAACTTACATTGCTACCTTCCACAGAATAGTTGCCGAAGCTAGGTGGCCAGAAAACAAAAGAACCACGTTATTCCATCGAGGCTTACGAGGCGAATTAAAGGACGTCTTAGCCCAGGTGGTTGATCCACCCAGCGACTGTGCAGAATTCATAAATCTGGTCGTGCAGCTGGACCACCGGTTGCAGGACCGAAAGGCAGACCGGTCTAAGACGGACCCTCGGACCGTGTATGTTCGACCAAGGGAAAACGCACCCCATGTACCTGAAAATGCTGTAGAACCCATGCAGATTGGAGGGATAGGGCCTCCATTAACTAAACAAGAGCAGGACAAAAGAAGACAACAGCTTTCTTTGTATTGTGGGAAACTAGGACATTTCCTAAAGGACTGTCCAGTAAAACCCCCAAGAAGAACAGTCGGGGCCACAGAGAAGTATGAAGCTAAGGAATCGGAAAACAACCAAGCTCGACAAACGTAGAGGTCAGTTTGTCGAGTGAGAAGAAAGAGTTGCTGACCTCGCACTTTGCAATACCAGTGATTTTAATTAACCACCAACAGTCGTCAAGAATGCATACCGTTGAAGCATACATCGATAGCGGAGCAGTTGGAAATTATATTGATCAAGAACTGGCAGCAGAGATGGGGCTTCCTTTGTGTTCTAAGCCAACTATGGACAAGGTAACCACTGTGGATGGGACAGAAATTGCTTCCAGACCAGTAACCCAGTGCACAGCCAGGGTAACCTTGCTGTGCCAGGACGGACATCGGGAGTCTATTTTATTCAATCTCATCAAGGCACCTCAGTTCAGGCTAATACTAGGGATGCCATGGTTGGTTGCTCAAAACACTTTGATAGATTGGCGGGCACGAAAATTAACTTTCCCCCGTGACTGCTCCCCTGCCTGCTATTACCAAGAGGAGAAACCCGACGTCTGTATCCCCATGATTCCCGGAGCGACAGTATCAACCCTGGGAGCAACTAATACCTTGCCAAGTGAATACCATGATTTCCAGGATGTTTTCCGAAAGGACCAAGCCAATACATTGCCGCCGCACAGGCCCTATGACTGTCAGATCGACCTTGTTCCTGGTGCACAAATCCCTTGCGGCAGGATCTACGCTCTCACAGAACCAGAAAACCTTCATTTGAAATCCTATTTAGACCAGTACCTTGCAAACGGATTTATCCGTCCTTCGAAGTCCCCCGCAGCCAGTTCTTTGTTCTTCGTACCGAAAAAGGAAGGAGACTTGAGAACCTGTATTGACTACCGCGCATTGAACCAGATCACCGTGAAGAACCGCTACCCCTTGCCACTTATCCCTTGAGATGCTGGACCAAGTTAAAGATGCCCAGATTTATACCAAATTGGACCCTGGAGGAGCATACCACCTGGTCCGAGTCAGAAAAGGAGATGAATGGAAAACCGCCTTCCGTACTAAGTACGGCTTGTTTGAATATCAATTCATGCCCTTCGGGTTATGGAACGCTCCTGCGGCATTCCAATATTTCATGAATGACATCTTAAGGGAGTTCATTGATGTGTGCGCCTTAGTGTACATAGACGACATCTTAGTATACTCAGCCTCGGAACAAGATAATGTCAGGCACGTTCGTTCAGTCCTCCCCAACCTCCGTCAACATCGTTTGTTTGCAAAGCTTGAAAAATTCTTTTTTCACGTCACCGAAGTAGAATTTCTTGGTTTTATCCTTACTCCAGGAGGCATCAGAATGGACGTGCACAAGGTAGATGCCATTCTGAAATGGCCTTCACCGACATCTCTGAAAGGGGTACAAAGCATGCTGGGCTTTGTGAACTTCTACCGCCGGTTCATCCCAGACTTCTCTCATGTTGTGCACCCAATCACAGAACTATTATGAAAAAACAATAAAAAGTTTGCTTGGACCGAAGAAGCAGAAGAAGCCTTTCAGGAACTTAAACAAAGGTTTACCTCCGCTCCAATCCTGCGACATCCTCGTCCAGACCTCCCTTATGTCGTTGAAACTGATGCGTCCAGTCTCGCAATGAGGGCTGTCCTTTCACAGAGAGACCTGGAAACCGGCCAGCTACATCCTGTGGCCTTCTGGTCGACAAAGTTCTCACCTCCTGAGATTAATTATGCCATCACGGACAAGGAACTGCGGGCTATCAAATCCGCTTTTAAAGCCTGGAGGCACTACCTTCTGGGGGCCAGACACACCATTACAGTCATCACAGACCACCGAAACCTGCAATATCTCAAAACAGCCAAGGCCCAGTCCTCGCGTCAATTACGGTGGGCCCTTTTCTTCGACGTATATGATTATATTATCACATTTCGACCAGGAGTCAGAAACGGAAAGGCGGATGCCTTATCTCGCATGGGCATAGATGAAATAGCATATACAACTCCAGACCCAGTACCTATTATACCTGAAGACAAACTCTTGGGTATCACGACAGCCTTAACACAAGCAGAATTACAAAAAGAAATCCAATGGACAATGAATCCTGATGCCTACCTCGCATGGCAAACTCAAGGAGAACAATATACCATCAAGAACTATCTACCCTTTTTTAGGGATCGCCTATATGTACCCAAGAAGGAATTACAACAGCATATTATTTCAAACTATCACGATTCACTGATCGAAGGGCATCCTGGGATCGCCAAAACCCTAGCTAAGGTGAAAGAGAACTTTTGGTGGCCTACCTGGCGCAAGGACATCATTCAGTATATTCAGTCCTGCTGTGTCTGCGCACAAAATAAATCACAGAAACAAAAACCATCTGGTCTCCTACAACCATTGGACATTCCTCCAGTTCTATGGCACACTCTTTCCCTTGACTTCATCACTGATCTACCTCCAAGCCAAGGGTTCAACACCATCCTTGTAGTTGTGGACTTATTCTCGAAGATGGCCCATTTTATTCCTCTCAAAGGCCTCCCTGACGCTGCCACTTTAGCAAAAGTGTTCCTGGAGGGCGTGGTTAAGCTACATGACTTCTCTTCGGTTCTGGTCTCTGATCGAGGCAGCCAGTTTGTTTCAAACTTCTGGTAAAAATGTTGTGCAATGGCGCAGATCGACATTCGGCTATCTACCAGTCACCATCCCCAAACTAACGGCCAAAACGAGAGAACCAATCAGACACTCGAGCAATATTTACGGTGCATGCTGCACCACAAACAAAGGAATTGGAAAGACCTACTATGGATAGCCGAATATGCATATAACAATTCTTTGCATTCAAGCACGGGACAAACGCCCTTCTATACCCTTTATGGCAGACATCCACGTACCTCTGAACTAGACCTTCCAGCCATTTTGGAAATGCCAGCGGTAAAGACTCTACACACAACCATTACTCAGGCTTTCAAAAGGGCAAAGGAACAGATTATTCATGCCAAAGAAAAACAAAATAGATTCGTCGACCAACACCGGAAAAGGCCCCTGATTATCAAGTAGGAGACAAAGTTTGGTTAGCCGCTAAATTCGTACCCATCAAGGGAACCCGGACCTTTTATCCCAGATTCTTAGGACCCTATACCATTAAGGCAATTATCAACCCAGCAGCCGTGAAACTGGATGTACCACCTAATCTACACATCCACCCGGTATTCCATGTGTCCCTCCTGAAACCAATGCAAGCCGGCACACGGATTGGGACACCACCTAAGCCCATACTTGTTGACGGAGAACGAGTATTCGAAGTCAAATATATCTTGGACTCTAAATACTCAAGGACCAAGCTATATTATCTTGTTGATTGGAAAGGATTTGGACCACAAGATAGATCCTGGGAGCCCAGTGAGAATATCCACACACCACGTCTAATCAGGAAATTCCATTGGAACTTCCCAACCAAACCTGGGCCAGACAGAAGGAACACCATGGGAGGGGCCTTAGGGGGGAGTGCTGTCACGACCCTCGCCTAAAACCCCCTCTGGCAAACCCATTGGCCAGGTGGAGTCAGGACTCGGGCCTCTAGAGCCTGGCATCCTCTTCAAAAGCCCTCGTGAGGCCAGTCCTGGCGCCTATGGCGCCAGGCTCATACACCATGAAAAACAATGTGCTTGGGAACTACTTTATTGTATTGTCAGCCAACATGTAGGCATCCACTCCACATAGCTTGGTTCCTAAGAACGAAGCTATGCGGTCTAGTGTTTTGGGTGTGGTAGCCTATGGACTACTTTACATGGACTATTTTGTTGGGGCTATTTAAACCACACCTGAGCAAGACAACACGCTTCGCGTTACTTTGCAGCTTGCAACGTGACGCTCACCGTGTCCAGCTATTCCCTCGAACCTCGGAGAAGCAGAATCTGCAACGAGACAAAAGAAACATCATTAGCAGCAGCATCTTACCTGCAGTCTTCATATTTAAACACTCGCAGCTACTGAGAACAGCTTCCTCGAATCTGCACGCCTCCCGGACAGAACAACCTGAAAGAGGAAGATCGAGGCAACATTAAAGAAAGCAGTAGAGACATTTACAAATTACGAAATGCTCAAAAGGCTTACCTGGCTGGTCACCTCTCGGCTGGCACCACTCCGGACATTCCACTTGCGCTGAAGAACACCGCTACCTACAAGGAAGGAAAACACAGTTTAGCAAAGGCAAGACTTCGCAGCGCTGCGCATAGCGCTTACTTACCGCATCATAGCACTCTAAATGCACCATCATTTACCAGCGGGGTTCAACCAAGCCAGTTCGCCACGCTGAAGTTCTGCATACCTAAGGGAGAAAAAAAGAGACATTTTAAACAAAGAAAGGCATGCAGGATAGCAACAAAACTAAAGAACAGCAATAAGACCTACCTGAACAATATCAAACGGGCCGGCGTCAGTGAAGTAACTGGACCGCACTCGCCCATGAAAGACATTGCGCCCCTGCAAAGAAGGCAGGACGGAGAGCACGCCTAATTCTACCACAAGGCAGAACCTTCCCTGCAGACCACATCAGGGCAAATCTGAGAAGCATACCAGCGAGTAACCCGGTTGGGTGGCGTCCCTGTGGATACCAGGTGAGCGTAACACAAACAGAGATCATCCTAAAGGTGCTAAAACTCGTTTTTCAAACTCGTTGAGATTAGTCCCATCAAAATTCCCAGTGACACTATCGTTCCATTGGCCAAAGAATAATGCCCTAAGCGAAACATAACAAGCAGTAGTTAGAGGGAGTGGATGTATATACCAGCCCAATCCCTTTTCCCAATGTTGTGGCAGATGTGAACATATCAAACAATTGGTCTTATTCAGAATGGCATGGGTTGCGTTCATGATCATCAAGAGGGTGTTGTTATGATAACCCCCTCTATGTTGGAGGTCTCGAGGACGAAGAGTGTGCAAATGCACATATGGTGGAGACATAGTGGAGACACTTGCAGTTGGCAATAAAATATTAAGCGGATGTGTACTCTCCAGATACCAAAATACGAGTGTCAATGTAATTACAATACAAGCTGTTATTGAGATCAGTATCCATTTGGTCCTAGGGGATCATGGCCCTCGATGGGCTGACTAATTATCAGCAAAACGATCAGTATCCTTATTAGTACGAGTTTCCCCAAACACAGGCATAATTTCTCAGTGTCCGTTAAGAAGCCTCACTGTTAGGCTCTTTTAGTTAATCCGTGGGTGGCACTTGACCACGTGGCCTATCTTGATTGAAGGTAACTTTGCCGGTCCCTGCCTCTTATCGTATGCAGCAGAGGAATGACAAGGGACGAGCTCAATGTTGGTTTCTTGTGGGTTTACTCTGGGTACAGAATCCTAGCTGCACTTTCCTATTCTATTTACAATAATGTAATGTCAGCAGGCCCTAAATCTAAATCCTGTTCTGTGGTCGCAGATTGTACCTTGAGACACCAGGTACGGAATGGTCAGTGAAGAAAGTGTTGTTTCCTGAAGAAGATGAAGAAGCAGAAACAAGATCAATCGACGGTGAAGAAGAAATTAAAGAAGAAAAAGCAATCTCCCTAGGCCCCACGGGCTCAGGAAGAACTTTTGAAGAAGAACCAACAATCTCCCCAGGCCTCACAGGCTCAGGAAGAATTTTCGTGGCACCCTCAGTGTCGCTCAAAGCAGGCTCGTTATGAGCGTCAGGAACATCAATTCCCTTCTCCCCCCCTTCGTCATAGAGCGGAGGAAAGGAATCCGCTTCACATGTGTCACGTGGATCTGGTGTTTCTTTCCGGTCAATCGTACTGCAGTTTGCGTAGCCAAAAGGATCTGATGTGGTCCTTTCCAACTAGGTGCAAGGCAGGTGCCCATCTCGAAATTTTTCACCAAGACCCACTGACCAGGTCAGAGTCGGTGACCTGGACCCTCGTATTTTACAGGGAGGGTTGCTCGTACCTGTGAATAAAACGCAAGTTTTGAGTCAACTGGTTACAATAATCAGACAAAAGCGGATACTCAATAACTTTCAACTGTTTGGGCCTCGGTGCAATCCATACGTTGGCTGGTCTCCCCATGACAATCTCATAGGGGGCGAGCCCTGTTTTTGACTGTGCAGTTGTCCGCATCAATAGTATGGCTATTGGCAAAGCGTCAGGCCATTTCAGATTGCTGTGTTCACAAACTTTAGCGATTTTATTCTTTAGAATGCCGTTATGGCGTTCCACAAGGCCGGCACTCTAAGCATGTCTGCCCGAGTGGAAGCGTTTATCAATCTGTCATCCTGCACATACTTGCAGGTTGACAGCAGCGATAAAATGTGGACCATTATCGGACCAAATTACTCTTGGCAAGCCAAACCAAGGAAAATATTCCCAAAGCATGGTCTTTGCCGTCGACATTGCTGTGGCATCTTTCAGTGGGAAAGCCTCAACCCATTTGCTAAAGGCACAGATCACAACTTGGACATATTTATAGTTTTGGCAAAGTTCCATCTCAATAAAGTCAAAATGGATCACCTCAAAAGGCACGGAGGGGGGACCAAAACTGCCCTTTGGTGTCAGTGTTCCCTTCCCAATTTTAGGTTGCAAGCATATCATGCAACTCTGGACCAGACGTTCAGCAGTTTTATGAATATTAGTGTTATACCACATGGGATGTAATTGTTGACAAATCTTTTTAGCACATGTGTGTTGGGCCATGAGCCATGGTGAACATAGCAGTGACATAGGCATTGGGTAGCATCCATCTTTGCTTCTCATTATCCACCCAACAACCCTCATCGTCTAGACCCACTGAACCCTCAGCCCACTGTTTGATTTCTTCTGGAGTAGCTTCAGCCTGAATTTATTTTATACAGTTAATCCCTTCGTCCATCATACGAGTATCAGTAACCCATTTTGTTGGATCTAGCACGTATATCTTTGAGTGCAATCAGTAGCAGTCTGTTTAGCTATTCTGTTAGCAAAAGCGTTCCCTTTTCCTACATCGTCTGTCACTTTCTGTTGTGCGGCGCACTTCATTATTCCTAGTTGTGTTGGAAGTGCAAGTGCTGACAGCAACCGGACTATCAGAGTGCCATGTTGAATTTTTGTTCCATGTGAGGTCAAGAATCCTCTCTCAGCCCGTAGTTGGCCAAAATTATGAACCACCCCAAATGCATACTGGCTATCTGTATATATATTTACACTAAGCCCTTCAGAAATTTCACAAGGTCTGGTTTATGCAATAATCTCTGCGGCCTGCGCAGACTTATGCGGAATTCGTTTACTTTCCACAACAGTGCTTAATGTGGTGATTGCATAAGCAGCAGTAGATGTACCATCCAGAAGTTTAAAACAGGAGCCATCACAGGTTAGCTCCCCTTGTGGATTCTTTAAGGGTATATCAATTAAATCAATTCTTCCCTTAGTTTTTTGTTCTGTATTATAGAGACAATCATGTGACATTTCGTCACTGCAATCCTTCTCTTGTGCAGAAGGCAATAGTTCAGCCAGATTCAATGAACAACATCTCTTAATTTGGATATATGGTGCAAATGGAATCAGTTTGTATCTTGTAATCGGGCTGATGTGAGATGTTGCATCTGCGTTATGTTTAATAGAACGTCTACGGAGTGGGGTACCATCACGGTTAAAGAGTGACCTAAACCATACCCTCACTTTGCTTTACTGATGCAGCAGCAGCAGCCACAGCTCTCAAACATCTCAGCAAAGCGCATGCAACAGGGTCTAACGTGGAGGAAAAATAGCCGTACAGCCTGTTCTTGCCGCCATGTTCCTGTGTCAAAACAGCCAAAGCACATCCATCACGTTCATGCACATACAAAACAAAGCCTTTTTCATAATTTGGTGTGCCCAAAACTGGTGCTGAACAAAACGCAGCCTTTAGCAAATCAAAAGCGTTCTGGCAATCCATGTTCCACGGTAAAGGCAAAGAAATGTCCTTCTTTGTCAATGCCAAAATAGGTTTTATCAACAAAGAAAAATTTCGGGATCCACTGTCTACAATATGAGGCCATGCCTATTAAAGCTCTGACATCTTTCTGTGTATTTGGAACAGACATATCAGAGCTGCTTTGTATCCGTTCAGGTGTCAGTCTTCTTCACTCCTTCGACAGGAGATAGCCCAAATAGGCGACCTCCTGTCGCCAATACTGAAACTTCTTTAATGAAGCCTTATGCCCATGTTCTGCTAGATGAAATACCTGCAACATGGTGCCCTCTTTGCAGGCATCTTCAGAATCACCAGCTAGAAGTAGATCATCAACATATTGCAACAACGTGCAAGTGGAAAGTAACTCAAGCGTATCAAGCTTTTCTTTCAATGCCCTACTATAGATGCTTGGATTCTCAGTGTACCCTTGCGGCACACGCGTCAATGTGAACGAGTGCCCCCCTAGGATGAACGCAAACAAATATCTGCTTTCAACATGCACAGGAATACCAAAGAAAGCGTTTTTCAAATCCACAACACTAAAATGTGTAGTCGTGGCTGGAATCATAGTCAGAATTGCGGTAACATCAGGCACAATCGGAATCTGTGGAGCAACAACCTTATCCCCTTTTTTGCAAACTGGTAAAATTGGACTATTACACACGCTTCCTGCAGTTTCGTCAATTACACCTCGGTGTACGAAATCAGAAATAATACACTTCAAAGCCCGTTTACCTTCAACCGAAATCTTATACTGTGGAATACGCTGCAATTTAACACTGGGTTTCACCACTATTTTAATTGGCTCAATTTGTAAAATTCCAACGTCATTATCATTACCTGCCCATAACTATGTTGGAAACTTATTCAATTCAGTTGGTAAAGACATAGACAAAAATTGTGGGACCGAAGTTTGTTGGGGCGAAATCGTTAAATACACACCATCTGGAGAACAGTAAATCACAGCATTCCATTTCTTTAATAAATTCAATCCCAACAAATTTTCGCCACAATTTGTCATCAATAGAAATGGACAAGAATCAGTGAATGGTCCCAGTGAAATTGGTACCGGCCGAGAGACCGGACTAACCACTGGCATACCAGAGAACCCTACAGAAATGTTGCTCTGCCCTGACAGTGGATTATCTGGAACCCGTGAAAGATCAATAGAACACCCCTGTGCTCTTGTATCTATCAAGAAGAGATGCTCCCTATTCCCCACCTTCATTTCAATGTAGGGCCCTTT
Source organism: Ambystoma mexicanum (assembly GCF_040938575.1). Lineage (NCBI taxonomy): Eukaryota > Metazoa > Chordata > Amphibia > Caudata > Ambystomatidae > Ambystoma > Ambystoma mexicanum. Next base: position 962,444,219 of record NC_090928.1, on the reverse strand, counting down.
CTGATCGACGGGAATAGGTACCGGTTCCAGACCCTGCTTTGGGCTGTCCTAACAGAACAGTTTATATCATCAGAGGAGAAATCGTCAGAAAAGTAGACATTCGAAGGATGATCAAAAATATTCCCACTATTAACACTCTGTTGCTGACTATCAAGTGATGGTGTCTGTTGGTGCTGTGCAAACTGATTTCCACTAGGACCCCCTATCCCAGGACGGCCTTTGGATCGTCTACCCATGGCACCATACGTACTATTTGATCTCTGCTGAAGGATCGGGCATTGTGCTCGCCAATGACCCTCCTCACTACAATATGCACACTGGTTTATGTGTACGGGCCCCAGTTGTGCGCCACCCTCTGCTGTAAATTGGCCTCTGAACTGTGTATTCCCACCTCTGGCTCCTCTAGCTATTTGCTGCAATAACACTCTTCAGGTCTCCCTTTTTCTTTTCCACCTTCTCCTTCTCTGTATTAACCCTATTTTCATAATACTGAGCCATGTGTAACACTTCAGATTGTGATTTCGCTTGCCATGCACAGTCTCAGAAGTCCTTATCTGTGATTGGATTTCAGGCAACAATCCACGCACAAACTTATCAACAAATAGCCTCTTCCCTGGCTCTGTACTTAAATCTTGACCACTAAAATACGAAAATACGTGCTCAAATCTGTTAAAATACTCTGTTGCATCTTCTGACTTCCCTTGCGTGTAAGCCGTAAGCTTATCCAATATAATTCTTTTTTCAGGAACGAGAGTTTTTAATGTAGTCACTATTCTGTCTAGCAACATCAATATCACCTGTGGCGGTTTTTCACCGGCATTCCTTTCCCCATCTGCTCGTACTAAGGCATCCCATGTATCACCCATCCCTGCCTGATCATCTACAGTTCTAATCTGCTTCCATAATTCAGCAGGAAGAATCACGGGAAACAACAAATCTATATCAGCCAGCGTTAAAACTGATGAACGCAAGACAGATTCAATTTCTTTATAAAATCCTGTTGGATTCTTACTAATATCTGGAATTGATTGCCTAATTGTATTCACTTCCTGTTTAAAAAAATGGGATATGGACACACTGTGACAGATAATGTGCTTTAATAGTGGTGGCAGGTGTTCCTGCTGAGGCATCAGCTGCAATCTCTACCTTTGGAACAAATGTCGGAGGAAACTCCCTCGTTGGCAATTGTAAAGTAGGCAAATCCGAGCGTCTATTAAGCAATAAGGCTAAATCAAGTGACAAAGTAGTCAAAGCAGTATCGGGCAAAAATGCTCTTTTATAAATAATAATCAAATCTGCGGGACAACATACTTTTCTCTTCAAAAATGAATCTTGTAGATACTCTACCATCACCTGTAACACTTTCCTTTGCATTGCCGGAGCGTACTGACTAAACGTGTCATGCACTTCAATGGGAGAAATCGAAACATCCGAAATCCATCTAAGAGCGTCTCTTGTACAAATGCGCATTTCTTCACTCATTGGTTTCAATGGAGGAAGAAATCGCTTCTGCACATATTAAGCTTGCCGTTCATTACCATCCATCACATCTCTCTGTAACCGATCTAGCTCCCTTTTAAACTCAAATACCTTCTCTACATGCTCATATACTTTCCCTGCAGTGTACCTTGAGCGGGCAAGGACATTTAAATCCCTCAACCCCTGTGGGACATTCATGCCCGTTAAATCACTCCATATATCAACTAAATACGTTCCCATCGTTCTATCAAAATATTCTGTTCAGGAATACCCCCTTGGTCAGAAATCGCAACCAAAACAGCCGATTCATCACCCTCTACAATGTACTTTTTAGGCCATCTATACAATTCCATTTTTCTGTCTTTAGATACTGTGCCACGAGTCACTATTCTTGGATTAGCTGCCACCCCTTCAGCCACTACAGGTGGAGCAGAAGCACCTGGCAACAAGTCACTCGGTAGCAGAGGCAATACCGCTGGCGGTGCAGACGGAATTATGGGGACAACAACTGTTGGCACAGGGGGAGGTGCAGGAGGGGAACCAACAACGGGAGGAAGAGGAACAACAATGGGAAGAGGAGGAACAACAGCGGGAGGAAACGCATAAGGAGGTGGTGCAGTTGAAACAGTCCGACGTTCATTCAATAATTTATTAATTAATTTGTCTCATGTATGAAAATCCTGAGAGGGATATATCTTTTGCACATCTAGTTGAAAAGCCCTGTCCATACCTCTAATGGATTCTGACTGTTTCTGCTGATCATGCAACAATGCTTTCTCTGCATTCGTCATATGTCTACGTGCATGCTTTTCTCTACTTTTGAGTTGCTGCATAGCTTCCTTCCTCCAATCTCTAACTGCATCAAATGCTGCAGGACTAGCCTTTTTTCTCAACAATACAGATTCTAAATGCGCTAGGCGGGAAATTTCAAAACTACAATAAACTGTCCGGAACCATGTCTGGTCTGTCTGTGCCAAATTTCATTAAGTACGATAGCACCCAGGCCATACTTACAATACATTAAATAAGCCGGTGACCCTTTGGGTGGCGCTGGTTGGCCTTGTTTCAAAGATTGTCTTTCCCTGCGGAATAATACCCTGAAACATGATGACAATTTCCCAGGCATAGTTAAATCGCGATCTTACCTGGCTACGTTTGTTTCTGCAGAGACAACATTTCCAACAAATATCAGGATTTTTCGAAATCGCGGTACGACTCACCCGATTTCAAAGTTCAAAGGGTCCGATTGGACATCAAATCGTCATGGCTGGCCTTTTCGTAAAACAGGCCTCGATACGGGGACCCTCGTCGTGATGTCCTACTGAACGCTGCTCACCATCCAGGGATCGGGCGTGCAGTACTGCGGAGGAATCGCGTCTCACTTTGCAGGGTCCCCCATCACACTCCGATCCTGGTCCGGCAGCCTCGTCTTCGTCTAGCGATGTGACATCAATCTTGAGGGTCCCTATTCGGGCGCCATCTGAAAGATTAAAGAATATTGAGGCTTAATACCACATAATAGAAATACGCCAGTCACGAGTACAAAGGTAGAAGTACACTTTATTTAACAGGCAGTTGTCTGGCTCTCAACACCCCGCAATGTGTGCAAGCAGACACCATGAGATGAGAGAGTGCTGGACATTTCAAAAACACAAGTATTTATACAGATGTTCCACAATCCCAGACACATCGTCCAGCCCCTCTTTGTGCAATACATTTACCTAGGGTTCATGGCCTATCCACATAACCAAGTCATGCTTAAACATCTTTGAATAGTTTGTTGTTTTCCTTCAAACATTTCACATGTTTTCCAAACATAAGACAGAAAGGTAACATTCCTTTTTTTCTCGCTTATATTTGTCTATCATTTGTTGTTGAGTTTAAAGTCAGCTTAGTTGCAAGGAGCGAAAACAAAGATTTCTGCAGAAAGCATGTTCAACTATTTGTTATTTTACTTTGCTGTTTGAGCAGGGAAGGCACTGTTGGAACAGATGGTATCTAAATTACTGATTAGTACGGCTTTTGTTTAACTCCAAGGTTTCTCAGTGTAGGACAAACAATCCACTTTAGCAGCTTCAACATTTCTTATCTACATTGACATCATGGAAACAGTACAAAGTTCAATTTGCTCTGCTGGAGCCAAAAACACAATTCTAAACATGGGACAGAAAGCAAGAGGTGATAAAACTGACGTATAACTTCAAAATGGCGGTGTAGTCGGCCTGTTTTAGATTAATTCAATGCGATATTACAGTGCGATGCGAATGTGCTTAGGCCAATGTTTTCTATCAGGCGATATTCATGCAAAATATACTTTTACAAACCCTCCTCTTGGCCTAAGCCAAGAGCATTACTCAAACATTAGCATCATCCAAAAGCCTTGTATCATCATCAGAGCATCCTGAATCGCTATCTTCAAAAACATTGATCGCCATTAACTCTTTTATAGTGATATCCTGCATTACCGAGGCATTAGTAATCTTTCCGGGCATATGTGTCTTAGGTTCTAGTTTACCAATCGTTTGTGCACAACCTCCCCATATTATAGAACAAATGACAGGAATAAACTGTATGCAACAGCAGCAAAACAGTACAATGCCAAGGATCACCAGCAGAACTGCAAAGATTTTCCAGCCCCAAGATCGTAACAAGTCCCATGCTAAACTCCATATCGTAAGAGGTCTGGATAAGCCATTTTTCTAAGTTGTACAAAGGTACATATTTGAGAGAAACCAATCAGTTAAACACAGAATGGCATCTAGATATTTCGGTGGAGAACCTCAAAGCCATCATAAAAGCCGGATTGAATTCTTGGGCTCCTGGCCCAAATGGCTTGTGCAACATGATGTTAAAACATGAGGCAGGAGTGTTAAGGATTCCAATCGGGCGTCCCACACCAGACCAGGACTCTTGCCTTTAGCCTCGGAGGTAGCTCACAGTTGAAATACATTTTCTTTATTTCCTAGAATTCAGATTGGCACCCAACCCGTCTCACACCCCTTTTTACAAATATCACGGGTCACAATGGACCATGAACCAGGCCGGTGGGTGGAAATGCAATATTTATTTATTTTAGATTCAAAGAAAATTACATAATTTCAATATTGGGTAGCAATCACCAGTGGGGCGATAATTACAATGTAAAATGATGAAATACACTTGGTTGACCTTCTACTATAACATATCCAAAGCACAGATGAATGGGAGCAATTTTACTGTTCGGGTAGATAGGACCCGAGTTAAAATTTTCCCCTGCAGTGCTCCCTCAAACCCCTATTAATCGAATCGAATTTTGAGTGGATAGAAAGGAGCAGCAAGGAGTCAGGTACACTAGGCAGCAAACATAATTAAAATCCGACCTTTCCCCATGAAATGAGTGGATTCTAAAGTCCTTGCAATTGAACAAATAACACTTGGAATTGGTAAATAATTAAATTACACGTGCGGTTGAATGAATGAGGTAAATATGAGTTATAGCAGTAACAGGGATGTCAGAACACTAGCAACTACAAGGCAAGGTACCAAAAAAGCGATACAGTTCATGTAATAAATTTGGAAGTAAGAACACAGTGAAGCCAAAATCACACGTTGGAAAATTGCATGTTCTTCTTTTTACAGACTAAAATGTCAAAATTGTTTGAAAAATGGGTGAAATAGACAGAATCTGAATGCAGTTTTTAGGCTGAGTGATAGATGCACATCACAGGGATAATATGGAAGTGAAAGAGTGGCTCTAGATGAATGATGGATGAGATTTTCAAAGGGAAAGTACATTCGGTTTAAAAAATAAAAGCAGTTCACAGAGAGAATCAGTTTGGAAAGAAATGACAAATTCACTTAAACTAGATTTTAATGACTAGATTGGTAAAGAAAGACACAGTACGCTCCAAGGTTAATTTGCAAGGTTAACCTTTTCACCCCGTGTTCAGCTCTATGTGGGAATGAATTAAATTATTCAAAATATGACTAAGGACTTATGCAAGACAGAAATGAATGGAGCTAACACTTGGAGATCAAGGACAGGATGCACAGAGAATTCGAACAGTTTTAAATAAGTTATCAGGGTATTGATGGGATTACTAAGAGGTGGAACAAAGACAAGGTATCAAGTTGGGGTATACTATGTGTTGCTATGGGATGGGGAGATACTCACAATCAGTGCTGGAGTTTGGGATTTGGGACAGCCGACTGGGTTTCTGTACTCAAAGGATCTGGTCACGGCACCACGGCGGGCCTCTCGTAACAGAAAACAGCTAGGCCTGTCTGGTCACGGCACAGCGGCATGCAGGTAGCGGGGCAAAAAGCCAGTCTGGTCACAGGATGCTCTTAAAAAGGGTACCACAGCTTTTCCCCCTTTCTCCCTGAGTTAGTGGGATTTTGTTATAGGGTTTCTTTTTCTGGATCAATGGAGTCTGGCAGGATGAATATGGAATGTCTGGATACGCAGGAGCTGGAAAATTCAGAAGAGTGTGTCCTTTGTCTCTGTGAGCTTTCCCCTTTTATAAGGCGGGTGACATCACAGGATTTATTGTTGGGGCAATCTTAGGCAGGACATGCCTCTAACAACTGGATAGGTCAGCCTATGTACGTTGCCTCCTTCCTAGAAGCAGTTTGGACTAAAGGACGGAACTCCATTTTATGGGGTGTGTTTTTATGAGGTACAGAGCCATCCCACAGTTACATTAGCCAAAAATCAGTTCTGACCTAAATTGCACATTTTTACAGTTGTGGTACTTTTGCAAATCACATAGATAAATGACATATTTCATATAGAGCATGGCAGTCCAACTGCAAGGTCTGTACGACATTGTTTTGTCCTTCTAATAATCATTTGTGCTTTTCGGTGGGAAATATTCCACTTACAATTCCGCAATTTTATACAGGTGTACCCATTATCACAGAGCATGTTTGCATTAAATTTTGAAGTTATCCCATGAACACTTTTCCCATGAAGGACATTAGTTTACCGTTTGCGTCCCATAAATGCTAAGGAAGGCCACAATATCTTGTTTTAATGCCCCCAAAATCATATTTAAACTGTTAAACTCTCACATTACTGCGTTGTCCGTTTGCAGAAATAAAGCCTTAAAGTTTATTAATTCAAAACAGTCTTTTAAGCCAGATGGGCTGGTCTTTGTCTTCCAAATATGGTAATTTCTTTCCAGGCCACAACCAAATGTCAGTTTAGCCCAGTGCTGGTTCGAGTTTGTCTTTGAAGCTCTCCAGTTTCATTTGAGGGGAGGTACTGCCTTGAAATTTCACACCTAAGTGTCCCAGAAATCTATTGTAGCAGGCTGTGAGATGCTTCGTCTTGGTCCATTCATAGTTTCCAAGGGGCTGGCCCTTTGGGGGAAGGCAAATCCTGTTCCCAGAAAGCAAATGTCCTTTGAAGCCAGGCCAGGAAACCTGTTCTGTGGCTTCAGCACAGTAAATACATTTATTTATTTTATGCAAACAAAGGGGGGTCTGGGAATCTCTCTACCAGCACGAACACAGCCCAATGACCTGTTATTGGGTGAATAACCCCTGGGAGAGACTCTACCAAGTCTTTAGCTCACTGTCCTTTTCACAGAGAAGAAATTTCCCCGCATATCAGCCTTTGTCCTGCCCAGGGGCAGTCCAGCGCCGAAATGCTAGGCAATTCTCCTCTGAACAAGAGTACCATCAGTAACCCCATACACGTGTTTCAGCCTTGTTGGGCATCATCAGTGAGGTGAAACTGTTGCCTCTCTAGGAACAGTGAGCAAGGGGTCCACGTCTGGATTGCCCTGTTAACTTAGGGTGAAACCCAAAGTTAATGTATGCAAACAAAGGGGGGTCTGGGAATCTCTCTACCAGCACAAACACAGCCCAATGACCTGTTCTTGGGTGAATAACCCCTGGGAGAGACTCTACCAAGTCTTTAGCTCACTGTCCTTTTCACAGAGAAGAAATTTCCCCGCATATCAGCCTTTGTCCTGCCCAGGGGCAGTCCAGCGCCGAAATGCTAGGCAATTCTCCTCTGAACAAGAGTACCATCAGTAACCCCATACACGTGTTTCAGCCTTGTTGGGCATCATCAGTGAGGTGAAACTGTTGCCTCTCTAGGAACAGTGAGCAAGGGGTCCACGTCTGGATTGCCCTGTTAACTTAGGGTGAAACCCAAAGTTAATGTATGCAAACAAAGGGGGGTCTGGGAATCTCTCTACCAGCACGAACACAGCCCAATGACCTGTTCTTGGGTGAATAACCCCTGGGAGAGACTCTACCAAGTCTTTAGCTTACTGTCCTTTTCACAGAGAAGAAATGTCCCCACATATCAGCCTTTGTCCTGCCCAGGGGCAGTCCAGCGCCGAAATGCTAGGCAATTCTCCTCTGAACAAGAGCACCATCAGTAACCCCATACACGTGTTTCAGCCTTGTTGGGCATCATCAGTGAGGTGAAACTGTTGCCTCTCTAGGAACAGTGAGCAAGGGGTCCACGTCTGGATTACCCTGTTAACTTAGGGTGAAACCCAAAGTTAATGTATGCAAACAAAGGGGGGTCTGGAAATCTCTCTACCAGCACGAACACAGCCCAATGACCTGTTCTTGGGTGAATAACCCCTGGGAGAGACTCTACCAAGTCTTTAGCTCACTGTCCTTTTCACAGAGAAGAAATTTCCCCGCATATCAGCCTTTGTCCTGCCCAGGGGCAGTCCAGCGCCGAAATGCTAGGCAATTCTCCTCTGAACAAGAGTACCATCAGTAACCCCATACACATGTTTCAGCCTTGTTGAGCATCATCAGTGAGGTGAAACTGTTGCCTCTCTAGGAACAGTGAGCAAGGGGTCCACGTCTGGATTGCCCTGTTAACTTAGGGTGAAACCCAAAGTTAATGTATGCAAACAAAGGGGGGTCTGGGAATCTCTCTACCAGCACGAACACAGCCCAATGACCTGTTCTTGGGTGAATAACCCCTGGGAGAGACTCTACCAAGTCTTTAGCTCACTGTCCTTTTCACAGAGAAGAAATGTCCCCACATATCAGCCTTTGTCCTGCCCAGGGGCAGTCCAGCGCCGAAATGCTAGGCAATTCTCCTCTGAACAAGAGCACCATCAGTAACCCCATACACGTGTTTCAGCCTTGTTGGGCATCATCAGTGAGGTGAAACTGTTGCCTCTCTAGGAACAGTGAGCAAGGGGTCCACGTCTGGATTGCCCTGTTAACTTAGGGTGAAACCCAAAGTTAATGTATGCAAACAAAGGGGGGTCTGGGAATCTCTCTACCAGCACGAACACAGCCCAATGACCTGTTCTTGGGTGAATAACCCCTGGGAGAGACTCTACCAAGTCTTTAGCTCACTGTCCTTTTCACAGAGAAGAAATGTCCCCACATATCAGCCTTTGTCCTGCCCAGGGGCAGTCCAGCGCCGGAATGCTAGGCAATTCTCCTCTGAACAAGAGCACCATCAGTAACCCCATACACGTGTTTCCGCCTTGTTGGGCATCATCAGTGAGGTGAAACTGTTGCCTCTCTAGGAACAGTGAGCAAGGGGTCCACGTCTGGATTACCCTGTTAACTTAGGGTGAAACCCAAAGTTAATGTATGCAAACAAAGGGGGGTCTGGAAATCTCTCTACCAGCACGAACACAGCCCAATGACCTGTTCTTGGGTGAATAACCCCTGGGAGAGACTCTACCAAGTCTTTAGCTCACTGTCCTTTTCACAGAGAAGAAATTTCCCCGCATATCAGCCTTTGTCCTGCCCAGGGGCAGTCCAGCGCCGAAATGCTAGGCAATTCTCCTCTGAACAAGAGTACCATCAGTAACCCCATACACGTGTTTCAGCCTTGTTGGGCATCATCAGTGAGGTGAAACTGTTGCCTCTCTACGAACAGTGAGCAAGGGGTCCACGTCTGGATTGCCCTGTTAACTTAGGGTGAAACCCAAAGTTAATGTATGCAAACAAAGGGGGGTCTGGGAATCTCTCTACCAGCACGAACACAGCCCAATGACCTGTTCTTGGGTGAATAACCCCTGGGAGAGACTCTACCAAGTCTTTAGCTCACTGTCCTTTTCACAGAGAAGAAATTTCCCCGCATATCAGCCTTTGTCCTGCCCAGGGGCAGTCCAGCGCCGAAATGCTAGGCAATTCTCCTTTGAACAAGAGTACCATCAGTAACCCCATACACGTGTTTCAGCCTTGTTGAGCATCATCAGTGAGGTGAAACTGTTGCCTCTCTAGGAACAGTGAGCAAGGGGTCCACGTCTGGATTGCCCTGTTAACTTAGGGTGAAACCCAAAGTTAAATAACTTAGGGTCTAACCCTAAGTTACCAGGGCGATCCAGACGTGGACCCCTTGCTCACTGTTCTTAGAGAGGCGCAGCTTCACCTCACTGATGATGCCCAACAAGGCTGAAACACGTGTATGGGGTTGCTGTGGTACTCTTGTTCAGAGGAGAATTGCCTAGCATTTCGGTGCTGTACTGCCACTTGGCAGGACAAAGACTGATATGCGGGGAAATTTCTTCTCTGTGAAAAGAACAGTGAGCTAAAGACTTGGTTGAGACTCTCCCAGGGGCCATCCACCCAAGAACAAGTCAATGGGCTGTGTTTGTGCTGGTAGAGAGTTTCCCAGACACCCCCTTTTTTTGCATAAATTAACTTAGGGTCTAACCCTAAGTTACCAGGGCGATCCAGACGTGGACCCCTTGCTCACTGTTCTTAGAGAGTCGCAGCTTCACCTCACTGATGATGCCCAACAAGGCTGAAACACGTGTATGGGTTGCTGTGGTACTCTTGTTCAGAGGAGAATTGCCTAGCATTTCGGTGCTGGACTGCCCCTGGGCAGGACAAAGACTGATATGCGGGGAAATTTCTTCTCTGTGAAAAGAACAGTGAGCTAAAGACTTGGTTGAGACTCTCCCAGGGGCCATCCACCCAAGAACAAGTCAATGGGCTGTGTTTGTGCTGGTAGAGAGTTTCCCAGACACCCCCTTTTTTTGCATAAATTAACTTAGGGTCTAACCCTAAGTTACCAGGGTGATCCAGACGTGGACCCCTTGCTCACTGTTCTTAGAGAGGCGCAGCTTCACCTCACTGATGATGCCCAACAAGGCTGAAACACGTGTATGGGGTTGCTGTGGTACTCTTGTTCAGAGGAGAATTGCCTAGCATTTCGGTGCTGGACTGCCCCTGGGCAGGACAAAGACTGATATGCGGGGAAATTTCTTCTCTGTGAAAAGAACAGTGAGCTAAAGACTTGGTTGAGACTCTCCCAGGGGCCATCCACCCAAGAACAAGTCAATGGGCTGTGTTCGTGCTGGTAGAGAGTTTCCCAGACACCCCCTTTTTTTGCATAAATTAACTTAGGGTCTAACCCTAAGTTACCAGGGTGATCCAGACGTGGACCCCTTGCTCACTGTTCTTAGAGAGGTGCAGCTTCACCTCACTGATGATGCCCAACAAGGCTGAAACACGTGTATGGGGTTCTCTTGTTCAGAGGAGAATTGCCTAGCATTTCGGTGCTGGACTGCCCCTGGGCAGGACAAAGACTGATATGCGGGGAAATTTCTTCTCTGTGAAAAGAACAGTGAGCTAAAGACTTGGTTGAGACTCTCCCAGGGGCCATCCACCCAAGAACAAGTCAATGGGCTGTGTTCGTGCTGGTAGAGAGTTTCCCAGACACCCCCTTTTTTTGCATTTATTTATTTTACTTATTTTTTTTTTCTGAATCAGAAGCACGTCTGTTGGAATAAAACATCCCATATATGTTTTCAAACAAAAACCCTCCTTACATTTCTAGACAAGGACAGGGCCTTAACTCAACAATTTACTTTCAAACATACATTTTCTTATTTGCCAAAAGAAACCCTTTTTATACGTGGTGAATTCTCCTTTTGCTGTCACTTCCAATGCGGTTTTCTCTTCCCTCTAGATTCCAAACATTATTTGAAGCACTAGTCAATTTCGCTTACACAGCAATCTGTTCAAGGCAAAGGTCCACTGACACTAACATAAGCACAGAGATATATGGCTTCTTTTGAAGAGTTTAGCTTTGAAATTTTGTTGCAAAAAGTCAAGCGTTTTTTCCGTACGGCTGAGAGTGAAGTTTCTGTGTTATTTCACAGATCTTGCCTGGCACAGCCTGTCATTCATTGAGAAATGCCTTTCTTCATGAAGCACAACCTGAATATGGATGGACATATCTGGGTCTCACTGAACAAAACTGTGTACTGTTGAAAACGGTGGACAAGAGCATCGAGGCGCAGTCATTTTAAATGCCAAATATTTCCTTTTTCAATGTGAAATTCTGAGCTAGCAGCAAAGCAGCGCTGCTTTTCAATTCTCTTCATTGGTGCACATAAGGAAACACACTGGCAGCCTTTCTCGTTGTGTTCCATGTGCCATCTTGCCCAATACGTGCTTGGCAAGACAGTGCAGCCATCATTTTTGTAGCTGCAAAACACAGTTTTGATGCAAGGGAATGGCGTTCTGCAGAGCCAGCACAGCCATTTTGCTGGTAACTGCTGAAATGCAGATTGGTGATGGAGGGGAATTCTGCTGGGTGGGTAAATGTACCCCGCAGGAGTATGGGCAAAGGTTATTCACATCCTCTTCTAAAATGTTCTCTGTTATAAAATGGTTCCACAAGCCTGAATATGGATGAAGCATCAATAATAATCCCTATATATAAAAACGGAAATCGAACCGACCCAACAAATTATAGTCCGATAGCCTTGATGGGGATTGAGAGTAAAATCTTCACAAGATGTGTCCTGACAGAGTTGGAGGCCTGGTATAAAGATAAAGAAATACTCTCAATATTCCACACAGGCTTTAGGCGAGGCATAGGTACAGATGCAAATGAGCTCCTCATTCATTCATTGATTGATCAGGCATGCAATCCCCTATATGTGACGAGTATAGATTTGAGCCTGGTATTTGATTCTGTAGATAGGCATATTTTAGATATATTAATATAATTGTAAAGAGGTACGACTATCAAAGTAAGATTAAATCAAAAAGGTGATGTTTCTAAACCTATAGACACACACTCTGGGCTGAAGCAGGGATGTGAATTGGCAGCTTGCGTTTTCAATCTATGCATGGACGATTTGTGGAACTTCCTAAAAAGTGCAGCTTCATATCACCAAAGTTCAATGGTGAGAAATGCTTCTGCGTAACATATGCTAAGGACTTCTTGTTATTAGATAGAACCCCAGTAGGTCTTCGGAAACTATTGTTGAGATTTGAGGCATATGCGAAACGGAATGATCGAACAATGAATCCTAAAAAATCCAATATTATGTGTTACAAAGGACCAAGACACAAAATAACGGGATACAAATGGTCATTGGATGGACAGAAAGTTCAAGATGTGGCTAATCCTAAATATTTTGTTTTTTTATTGACAAGACCAAAAGAACTGACAACATAAAAAGAAGCATTGTGGCTTAAAGGCAAGCAATTGATTGCTCAAATGTCTTTCATCTCAAAAAAATATGGTGGTTTTAACTTAAGCCTCTTGTTGAATTCTATAGAACAAAGTTAATCGCATTTCTGTTTTATGGTTTATAGATATTCTCACTTATAAATAAATTAGAGGTAGATAAAGCTTTCCTCAAAATTAGGCCTTCTAGTTTAAGATTACCTAACTGTGTCCCTTTGATGTTTGTTGGCTTTGAGTTGGGGTTGAACTCCCTCCCGGCTATTGTACAGTGGAAGACTATTCTATTCTTCCGAAAATTGCTGGTTGGTGGAGGAAATTCAATCTATGCTCTAATGTCGAAGCAGATGACAAATTGCGTGGTGGGAGACATTTTGTTTAAGTTTAAAGAGAAATGTGAACTGATTATGGGGCACCATGAGATATCCTTAGAATGATTGCTACAGAATCCAGTCCACGTTAAAAAGCAGATGATGGAAAAGGATTGGCTATGGATTGGAGAAAAAAGAACCGAGTACATTATGTGTAATGAAATAAGTGCTGAGTGTAAGAAGAGGGGAGCACTCCAGAAGTACAGTGCCCTGATAGCCGCTATAAGAAATATTCTTACGGTTTCAATTTCATTTATTAGCAACAGGAGAGGTGAGATTTGTATGTGGGCCGCACAAAACAGCACTGTGTTGTTTCTGTGGTTCTCATGTACAATCTCTTAAGCACTTATTCATTGCGTGTGGGGCTTTACAGAAATTGAGAGAAGAGTTTTTCAGTGTCTTTGTTTATGCAACCGCCTCTCTGAATACAGAACATTTTTGGGAATATCTAAACCAAGGGTTTACTTCCTCACTTCTGATTAGGGTAGTTACGTTTTTTAAGGTTATTGATATCTTATGAACACGTTTGTCAGGTAATTGAATGGATGGAATGTTGAGAATGAATGTCTGTGAATTAAAGTGATAATGAATTCTTCTTGTTTTTATGATGGTATTTTAAAATTGTACACAAAAGGATGATGATTAGTATTAATACGGAAGTTCTAATAATGTAAACATGAATTATGTATTATGAATGATAAATTATGAATTTAAAATGTAAACGTGATTATATGAGTGTAATTATGTAATGGATAAGGTGTTTTACTATTGATTGATTTGTATAAGGTTTGTAATAAACCATTTTACAATAAAACAAAAATAAAAAAGCACACAAATCACATACCAACTCGACACTATCAGTACGTTAAGCAAAAAATATCATCGTAGCTTTGTTTCCCCCATTCTAAATGGAAGACTACACACACCAGCATGCAAAGTAATGTCAGCCACAAACATGGCCTCTAGGTGTTCCAACTGTACCAGAAAGACTTACACAGAGAAAATAAAGGCATAGGATCACCTGCTTGAAGTCATTCTGTTGTGTGGCCCCTGGTACCTGCACCGGAATCTCCCCATTTTAAATATTCTTGATCATGTCCATGTATGTAGGTCCATATGCTAGGCGACTGCTTTCTCTTATGCCAATGTGTTTCCTAAAAGTACATGCACGCTTTGGATAACTGGAGGCAGAACATTGTTCACTTTTAGTGGGTAGTCACTGCTGGGCAAATAAAGGGTAAACAATCTCAATGAATCCGGTAATCTCGGGACTGGAGTTATGGAACAATTTTACCCTGGAGCTTTGGAATTTAGGCTGGGATGGATTCACTTAAGATTCCGGATGGCCCAGTGCTCTTTAACAATCTAGCCCCGGAAGTCAGATTGGAATGGAACCCCTTAAAGCCCAGGGAGGCCTGGTGCTATGGAACAGTTTAACCCAGGAACTGAGACTCGAATGGAACCACGTGTGGCCCATGAATCCCAGTGCTATGAACCAATTTAGCCCTGGACCTCAGACTGGATCAGAACCAAACAAGGCTCAAAAAGGCCTGATGCTATGGAGCAGTTTAGCCCAGGAACTCGGACTGGATCAAAACCAAAAAAGGCTCAAGAAGGCCTGATGCTATGGAGCAGTCTAGCCCAGGAACTCAGACTGCAATAGAACCTCGTATGGCTCATGAAGGCCCAGTTCTATAGAACAATGTGGCCCTGGACCTCAGGCTGGAATGGAACCACTTAAGGGCCAGGGAGGCCTGCTGCTATAGATCAATCTAGTCCTGTAAATCAGACTACAATATTAATATTATTATTATGGCATTGATTGAGTGCCAACCTAGCTTCG
The DNA here is from genome assembly GCF_040938575.1 of Ambystoma mexicanum. Lineage (NCBI taxonomy): Eukaryota > Metazoa > Chordata > Amphibia > Caudata > Ambystomatidae > Ambystoma > Ambystoma mexicanum. The sequence continues at coordinate 962,429,116 of NC_090928.1, read as the reverse complement.
AGAAACAGCAGAGAGCTTTACAGAGGTATACAACAATACAGATACACAACAGAGCGCTGTACATAGATAAAAGTAACATGCAGGGTCGGATCACACAGCGAGATCAAACATAAGCTCCATCTGCGCTTAAGGTATGTATAAACACAGGCACAGCTATCCATCCACACACTTTAGAATGCAGCTACGATTATGCCAAATTCGATCTAGGTGGACACGCAATGGCTTCGCCCCTTACATCAGACTCGCCTCAACACCTCTGAGAATACAGTGACAATCTACCACAATTCTCAGCCTAGCTGGTCACATTGAGTCTCTTGCACTAGCACTCTGTCGTGGCCTCTCTTAGCACCCATCCACGTGCCTCTTAGGTTGCTTACTGGAGCCAAGCCAGCACACCTAATTCCTTATCTTTGCCAAATGCAGCACCCATGCACTCTGAGCCTCGCCTGAGCATTTTCCCATACCTGTACTTCGGTCCCCGATGGCATTCCTACCACAAAGTGCTTAGAGGCCATATAAATGGGAAATGGTGCGAAACAAATGACAATTACTACTAGTACTTTACATACAACACATGACCATGAAACAGCATGTCAGTAGTCATGTCTCATCATGTGCATATTACATTAAACTTCTAGCACATTTAAGGCCCCTTATTTCACAGAATAATGCAGAGACTATTGCAAGAGCAATAGTAGGCTCAAAAATAGATTACTGCTCTAGCCTCCTTATGGTAATCAATAAGTCTGACTGTAACAGGCTGCAAATATGTCAAATCAGAGCCGTCATGAAACTTAAATATAGAGACCATGTTACGACAGCGAGACGTGAGCTTCACTGGTTGCCTGTGGCCTCTAGATTCCTATTCCGCACTCTTGACTATCATACACAAGTGTAGATCTGGGAATATGCCTGGATATCTACAACAGCTATTATCCATAAGAATTAACACAAGAACGTTAAGGTCAAATAATCTGCACCTCTTATCTGAACCAAAGTGCCACACTGTTAGAGTAGCCAATTCAGCCTTCTCCTCCAATGGACCGAGAGCCTGGAATGCTCTCCCTTTGGAGATGAGATCCATTGACTCCCTAGAATTGTTTAAGAAAAGATTAAAGACCCATCTATTGAACTAAATGACTCTGATATGCTCTTGAAATACCTTCTCTGTGGCTTTGCCTCGTGGTTACTTCTTTTTGTTATTTGTTATATTTGTCATGTAGTGCCCTCATGCCTTCGGGTCTATGGCCGCGCTATATAAATGTATTAAAGTAAAGTAAAGCAAAGTAAAGGAGTGCTTTTCAGAGGTAATAACACAACAGATATACAGTGGGGGTAGGATCCAGAGGGACACAGAAGAGGGGTACAGCTGTACATGGTAGCTGGGAGGAGAGGGGTGGACGGCATCTAGCGACTCTGGGGGCACCTGGGGCGATCTGATGACCTAGGTGTTGAAGATGTGGTCTTGAGTTCTTTTCTGAATTGTAGGAAGGTGGGGGGAGTCTGATGCTGACGGGCGGGAGTTTCCAGGGTATTGGGGCATAGGCAGAGAAGGCTTATTTTCTGGTCCTTTCCTTTTTGCAGTGGTGGATTTCAAGTCTGCATTTGTTCTGGTTTATGGTGGTGCACTGTCTGCCGGAGATGCTCAGTTTCTCAACGAGGTAGGTGGGGGACATTAAGGCGACTGCCTTAAAGAGGATGCGGCAGGACTTGAACGGGATTCGTGCGTTCAGTGGGAGCCAATGAAGATCGATGAGGGCCAGGGATATATGGTCGTATCTGCATATACCCTTGATGAGTCATGCAGCAGCTTGTAGGACACTTCTGAGGGGTACAAGGGAGGACGACGGGAGGCCATTGCCCCGAGAGGGATAGGCCCAATGCTTGAACGGTGGATCTAAAGCGGTCTGGAAGGAGAAAGGGCTTGACTTTCTGCAGGTGGGAGCGCTGATAGCAAGCTATTTGAGTATTCTTAGCTAGGGTTTGTCGAAGTGAAACCTGAGGGACTTGGCACAGGAGGTGAGCTTGGGTGTGAAGCCATCAGTTCTAGGGCTAAATTGTTGTATAACAATGTAGCTTTCACTCCTGAGGCGGGGGGCTGACATGGCTGGTAAAAGCACGCCAGCTCTTGCCAAGGTAGGCCCTCGCCAAGAAGGCCCATTTGCACCCAGGAAAGACAGATTGACCAATCACAGTCTGTCTTTCCCCGATGCGATTATGTAACCCCGCCCACACCCGTGGCATCAAATAGTAAAGGCACTAGATCTCTTTTCGGATGACTGCAGCCATTTATTTCGGTTTCTTATGGCCGCCGTCATCCAAAAAGGGACCTAGCCCCTTTCCATTTTAATTGCGGAGGACATTTGTTGTCCTTTTATTCCCTCCTTTCTTCAGGAGATGGTCTTGCGCACTACGTGCTGGGCCCATTTCCCGTCGGAAGAAAAACTAATTGAAAACCAAATAGCTTTCACCCCCTTGGTGGAGGGATGATATGGCCCGTAACGGCTCACAACCCCCGGCAAGGCCTGAGAGAGCTGGCGGGCTGTTCCTGGCCATGACATCACCCCTCAGCGGGGGTGAAAGTTACATTTTTATGCAACAATTTAGCCCGAGAACTGAGACTAGAATGGAACCACTTTAGAAGGCTCAGACTGTCCTTTATGGCAAGAAGGCTATGCCCAGAGTTCCAGCCTATGATTCTAGTATGGGTCCGTTTTTTGGGCCAGAATGAGCCAATTTTCGGCAAGATCGGTGCAGTTTCATAAGTTACTACACAAGATGTAAGCAATGTTACTAAGAATATATGCTTTCAAATGCATTATTTGCAACATATTTTACCAAAACACCCCCTTGGGCAGTACTTAAACGGTCTGTTCTGAAACGTAATACATTGTAATGTGGGCCCCATTTTCATGGGTTCCTGGCCCAATTTTATGTCCCAGTCTGACCGTGCATTTAAGGCCAGGAATGCCCGAAAATGCGGCCTTAGGTCAAATGACTTTTTTTTCCCCGACTGGAAAAATAATCAATTCAGAAAGACTGCTCTGTGACTGCACTGAGCGGTCTTTCTAAATCCAACTGTCATGCCCCTGCCGCACATGAGTGCGTGCAGGGTCTGACAGGTGGGGCTAGCCGGGTAAGTGTCTGACTGTTTGTGTCGCTATGTGCGTGCATATGTGTTTGTGTGCGTGAAATGTGTGTGTATGCAGGGCAGGGGGAAGGGGACGGGGAGGGGCAAAGGGTCATTCTGTGGGTGAAACCCCCTGAATTGAAACCCCCTGAATTGAAAAAAAAACCAACCCACCAGCATGTCCTTTTCCTGCATTCTGAGGGCTGCAAAAAAATTGACTGCAAAAACAATCAGTCTTTTTTATGTGCGACCTTCAGAAAGCGGGAAAATGACAAAGAACCGAAAATGCTACTCTTCCACAAAGCCTTCAATACTTGACGGCCCCTGCATTCACTGATGCTCTCCCATCCACCCCAACAAGGGTAGGGCGCGTGAACTGCCTCGGCCAAGCTATCTGATATTTACCACAGCTTAACAATAATACATTTAACTATGATTTATTTTTTCGGACTGTTTTAAATGTTGGAATTTTTTTGTTAATGTGATATGGTGTATATGAACATTTCACACTAAACAAAAGAAAAGATAAAATGCAATTCAATATTAATAAATCTACAAACATGTCATCATCTAAAAATGAAACTAAAACCAACAATAAGGTCCATAAATGCATTAATGACATTAAGAATGATATAATACATTGTTAAGTTTTTGTACACTTCGCATAACTATCCTAATTATAATTTGATCATACAATACAAATCGTTCTTTAATATTGTCTTATTTTAAATATGCCAGTTAAAATTCCTAGCAATACTAGAGTCAAGAAAGGCTGAATGCATGCTCTGAGATGGTCCCAAACCATGTCTAAATTCACGGTTGCAACGTACCAATTGACTAAAGTACTTGACGCTCAAGGTACGTGAACCTTGGAAATACAGGACCAAACGTTTCATATGTTCTCATATTTCCTTAAGGCTGCATTGCCTACAATTTAGGACATCAGAGGATCACTTATTTCTTGGGCCTAGGATTCCAAGAGTGGGAAATAAATTGAAACAAAATCTGATAAACTCAAAGCGTTCTTTAAAACAGGGAAACTTCATTATAAATACTGCGGCTGAACCTAATTTGGCCCTCTCCCGCAGTCAATCAGCGTAAAGCTTGTACATGGTTATCTGATTTGAAGTTCGAGAACAGTCAAGATGCCAAAGGTTCAGTTTGGTATCCATTGGGATTTTCCAGAAGTTTGGAATTTATTACATTTAACTGGTTTAAGAATGGCCTCACAATAGTCAACAAACATAACAAATTGTAGAAACGCTCAGACATAAGACATGCGCCAGTCAATTTGGATCAATTTTTGTTTTTTAATTAGTACATCTTATTAGCCCCCGTTGATGACACGGGCCGGTGCGAGAGACGAGATACTTGGTGAACACTAGGGATTACCCCTTTAATATCCAAATCTGCAAATGAATGCAATTCTAAGGAATCCCAAGCCCTGATTTGAGAAAGGCGCTTTAAAGCCGAAACACGTGTCATCAACGGGGGCTAATAAGATGTACTAATTAAAAAACAAAACTTGATCCAAATTGACTGGCGCATGTCTTATGTCTGAGCATTTCTACAATTTTCTATCTCTTGTTGATTTATCAGGCTTTTTTCACCACAACGCTCAGATAAGACGCGACAATAACCAATACCGATGTTAAAGTACAAAAGATAGACTGTTGTTTTATAGTAAAATACCAAGACTCATGTCGCCAAACCGACCAGCTCACTAAAAGCCTACATTGAGACTTTACAAACAAACGTAACAGATTTGCCATGTTTGTTTGATATCATCACTGACAAATCTTCATAGAGAGTCCTCTCAGGAGGGGATCAAATATAATCTATCAAAAACGATCCCCAAGAAACAATAGCATGACGTGAGAGCAGGTGTTATTCATGGCGTATTCTGGAGAAACATTGGCAAAGACAAAACAGTTTACCAAATTAGCCCCTTAATCTCTAACAACTGGTGCTGGTCGAAAATGTATATTAAATTCCTTTCCATAAATAAGACTATGGGCTACTTTTAATTTGTAAATTGAAATCACTGGAAGAAGGGACAACCTGTAATATTTAGATATCATTTTCTTTGGCTGGACAATTAACAGAAACATGTTGGTTTGTAATCGCAAAGGTATGGCATACTTATTAGTCCTATTTGTTATAAGAAAGCCCAGGTATATAAATTCATTCACCACAGCTAGAGGATTTTTATTGATATATCATCTCAAAGTTTGGTTGATCCTTGAATGGCAAAAGCAAAATGTCAATGTTTTATTGGTGTTGATTTCCAACTCATTTTCTTTTGCATATTGGTGCAATTTATGCAATTTGTGTTGGAGGTTGATAGGTGTCTGTTCAAAGAGTATGACATCATTGGCGTATCCCAGCCATGAGAGCCACAAATCATCCAACCGCGGAGGAAAGGCTCTCACCGTCTTCATAACTTCACCCAAATTGAACACAGATTGAACGAACCCGGAGCCAGTACACATCCCCGCCCAAGGCCCACAGAGGCTTTCATGGCTCGGAAAGAGCTCCTTCTCAGTTTAGTCTAACTTGTAGACGAATGATCAGTTTCGGAAGGCCATACTGCAGTCCCTCACTTGGATAACTTTTCCCACAATAGATTACAATTTACTCTATTGGAGGCCCCCGCAAAGTCGACAATCCCGAAATAAGTAAAGTGTGATATCTTACTAGCAGCCTCCATCTGTAGCACATTCACAACTAAGCCATTTAGAGAAGTTCCTTGCCGGCATCTAAAGTTTGATGAGTTTTATTCGGTATGCCCTATTGTTCTAGATGATAAAGTGTTAAAGAAGCAAAGAATGCTCTAGCGGCATGCAACAGAGCAATAGGGCAATAGTTGCAAGGATTGCGCCTATTGCCCTTTTAATAAATAGGCACTATGAGTGATGTATGCAATGTCGTGGGAATAATGCTGTTACTTATATGAGTCTGGTAAAAAGAATTTTTCAAGAACCATACCCATTAAAAAATCTGGGTCACCTTTAAGAGGTAAGCTTGAGAGACTGTCTGGCACTGCGGTGCTGGAATTTTTGGCTTTGAAAATTAATTTCGTAATTTCCTCTTGGGTGAAAGAGGAAATTACCGGGCAGTCCGACTGCCCGGTAAGCGCTATGTTAAGTTCCTGTGTCCCAAAGCAAGTGTTTAGTTCTCTAAAGGGTTTTTCCCAGGTAGAGGTTCATATTGGGGTTATTTCTTTGTTCCCTTTACAAATGCTCCATTTGACATTTTCCCAAAGTAGGACAGACCTTTGGTGGGCAAAATTGTCAGCATTTGTTGACTGTCGGACAAGATCATAGCAAACCTGTGGTGGCGTAACTCATTTTTATAATTGTGCTTAAGTTCCTTCCTTTGAAATGTCCAAACTTCATCAATTTGTCTTAAAGAGGCATGTCTTCTGTGTTTTTCTTTCTTCTGATACCCCTTTATTCAGCCTCCTGTTTCGCTTTTATTGCTCAGAGCACCTCCTATGCATGTAGCGCTTTACAAATCCCCAAATAGATAACCTCTGGGTATTAAGCACGTTATAAATAACCTATCATATCATATCATATCATAAGTTTGTCGCAATAGCATTGAGTTTAGGGCCCTTTAGGAATGTGCATGCAATGGATGAGATCACAAAGAATAACTCTGACTCCAAATAACCGAACCGACTCAGGAAAATGGCAAAGTACTGTTTTATTAACAATTATATAAAGCAGGGAGTTTACAACAAACATCAATGGACGTGCGCTCAGGTTCTCTCAGCGATCTTTTCACAAAACATAGGTTATACATTAAAAATACATCAGAAGTCATAATACATGGAAAAATAATGAAAAACCTACTAAGGTGTCTGGATAGGCTTAAGGGGAACATCTAAGTATATTATCTTTAGGAACTAGGTTTGTGATTGGCTGCCCACTGTCAGGTGGACAATATATGTCTACCTCTGAAACATGTCATCCTCAGAAACATTACATACACGGTTTCTCAAGGTCCTTCGTTATATGGACCACTACAATTAGTTGGCATGCTTGTGCCAGGTCTGGAACATTCAGTTCACTTAGCAGCACGGAAGCCCAGACCCAGGTGCAAGGAGATGGGGCATGAAACTACCTCCCCACCCAATTAGCCAATCATCTCTCATCACCCATGCCTTTTGCCATGAAGATTGTCTTCGAACTTGGCCTTGCAAAAGTACCCTTGTCTTTAGAATATATTGGAGTGTGCGGGCACTCACTATCCTGTTCTGGGACTCCAAGTCCGAACTCTATTTTCATCCTTGGCTCACGTGACAGGAGACCACGATCTGGTCCATTTTGCAGGTTTTAAATGCTCTAAATGAATAAAACTTGGCACTCTTGGTGTTCCTTCTTTGCACCTTAACAAGGGATGATTTATCCTTCGCACGTTCACTCCTTCCCAGAATAGATAACTGACCTTGGCTGCTTCAGTCTTGACTCCAGGCAAGACAACCTCACCATGCAGCTCCACAATTCTGCTTATTCTTGCTGCGACATAGGTTTTCCTTTCCTCTTCATGGGTCCTGACTTACTAAATTCATGGTAGCAATGTCCAGCTTCTCTAGAATGGCCACTTCGCCTGTATTCTATTCACTATTTATAGCCAGCTTCTATGATGACTTAGTCTACTTGCGTTTCACCATCTGTACAATTATTGAAAGGGTGATTTCTCTGCAGCACTTTGTGCATATGTAATCTTCTTTTCCATATTTAAAAGATCCTCTTGAATCTTTACTTTCTCATTAGTTTCTGTAGGATCCATACATTTTCTTCAGTCAGTATTCCGGGACGTTGTATATGTCTCTTGTGACGTCATTAGTATCTTGCTCTTTTTCATATTCCTTCAGGGAGTTCCTCCCTTAGGTTGTCATCACTTTGGGGATACATTTGGCATGGTTGTCTCAATGGGTATGTTCTTTCGAACACACGCTGCAATATTGGCACAACTGCTGGTGTCAAACACAGCACAATCTCAAGTCTCCAACATATGGGATGTAGGGGGCAGGGTCTCCTGCAGAGGCATGCAGATGCTCCTCTACATTATGCTTTCTGTCTCCTGGTTGTAATTATGCGCAAGAGGGCTCCCGCTGTACTCCCTTTTCTTCTGGTCTCTGAAATTGCATGAATCCGCTCCCATCCTGCTCATCGTCTGTAACGGTGCACGTACCATCACCATGGCCCAGGCAGCAGCATTCTTTTTAGTTTTGCCTTTTAGGTAGTGCTAAGCGCCAGCTATAAGCCAAACTATTTCATTGGCGTACATCTGTGAGTGGAGTGGGATGTGGTGAGGAGGGATTTGCAGCTTCTGCGTGTTGATTTGGTTATTGCCTCACACATTGACTGGCCTTGACCATGCTAATCCCTCTGGCCCTTCCCACCTTTTAGCGTGCCCTCCCTGCCCAAAATACATCTCGTTGGGCTTGCTCTATCAAGCAGTGTCATGGAGCTTTGGCCTGTACTTGTAATTTCTACGCAGTCTGCGGAGAAGTAATAGCTTAATTGTATCTGCAAAAGCATTACTGGTGTAATAAAAATGTCTTACTCAAGTGTGCCACCAGCCACTTGATTATTGAGCACTATCCTTTTACTTGTACTGAAGTCCAAGCATTGGCAAAGCCAACAGTTTGTTTTTGTATGGGTATTTTAGGCACTGTGATCATATCCCGAATGGGGTTTCCGATCAACAGTCCGACTTGGATCTTAAACTTTTTCTGAGATTTCATCATTAATCGAACATCTTCCTTCCTCTGTCAATCCTGTTCAGATAGGAATGTTGTCTGGGTCTTGTAGATACTGATAAAATCTGCCAACAATTGGATCTTCTTTTTGCACAGTGATTACATCGAGACCTGGAACATCTGTCACCCATTGAAGAGTTGAGAGTTCACTTTCAGCACATTGATCGAGTCTCTGGTGTTATTTGTATTTCTCCCAGGTGGTGTTCCATATCAATGTATTCCCCTTGGAGAGCTCCCACCATTTTAAATGTCTTAGTAGTTTATGGTCAGGAAATAGCATTAACGCAGTACCTGGTAAAGGCCTATCCCATGCATACACAGAAGCCAAAAACTTTGACTTTGTCAATGCTTGCATTATAAGCCCCGTCCCCAAAACAAGAAGACGTTTGTTTAACTGTTCTAGTGCAGGCAGGTACAAATCTTCCTTTGTAAAATAAGCCCTACAATGGAACGCGTGACTCAGAAAACGTCAGGAGCGCAGAATCACATCAGGCACACCCTGAACCCCCTCTTGGAGGCACTTTGCTTTGTTCGTTAAGGCGCTTTATTCTCCTTAAATATTCCCCTTTTCTATGCATGGAGGTTACAGTGTCACAACATCATTTAAGGCAGCTTGGTCATACACTGCAATCAGGGGTGGACTGGCCTATAGGGAACTCTGGAGACTTGCCGGTAGGCATCTGCACACTTGGCCTCTTTTTCGTGGTTACCTATTTTACTTCCCAATTTTCTCAAAGGAAAAGTGTTGTGTTTGCTCACACTGTTTAATATGGGGCCACTTTGAAAATTATTTTCAGGGCCTCTTTTAGTTCCCAGTCCATCCCCAACCGCAATAATTTCACAGCATCACTTGGGTGCATAAATGGTGGGTCGCAATTTATGTTTCATGAAGGCGGTAGGGAGCGAGCGAGTGCAGCGAGCAAGCCCGATTTATCAAAAGTCGGTCGATGGGGGTTCTCCCTCCGGGGAATTTGTTTTAAAATGAGGAGTGGAAATTGCGCATTTCCCAGTGCAATTTTCAAGAAAAGTTGGATGCCCCAGAGCGAGACAAATTTTTCCAATCCTAAAAACGCCTGACCCTACTCTCCCTCAGCTTTTGTGGGGTGTTTACACTCTCACCTCATCTCCTCCTCCCCATTTCCAAGAAATAGTGAGACGAGGAGGAGGCAACTAATATTGTTGAGAATTACACATAAGAATAACATGGAGAAAGTAAGGGCAACCAACTTTAGAGAAAACCACTGTACAACTCTTTGAATCATTCAGATTCAGGCATGGGTAGGCAACTATTCACACCGGACTCCACTTGACTCTGTGCTCAGCTATAAAAGGTGTGGTCAGTCACAGAAACCTGAGCAAGCTGGGGATGCAGTCCAGTCCAGTGAAGCCCAGAAGTAGAGAGAAGCAGGAGATGCAGGTAGGAGGAAGGCGGCACATGGAGACGCTAGCCTGTAGTGTTGGCTGCAGTGTGGCAAGGGAGCCCTGCCTCCAGGGAGCTGAGAAGCACTACCTGCATTCTGCAGGCGGCGACCAGCAAAGTACTCGTTCCCTTGGGGCCAGTGCTGACCCCAAGGGTGCCTGAGTGGCAGGAGGTGAGACCCTGACCACCATCCTGCATTGCCTGAAGAAGCCGCCTTTCTACGGGACGCTGCTCAGTAATTTTTATGAAAGAATGTAATAGAACCTGGGAGCGTGCGTTTAAACGAGAGCAGAGTGGGAGAAAGGCACAAACAAGAAAAGCGGCATAGAATCAGAAAGAAAAGCGTGAAAGTTAAAAGTGAAAAAAAGTGAAAAAGCTGAAAGTGCAACAAGGAGACAGAAAGTAAGGCAAATAAAAGCCTGATCGAAGTGGAAGATGAGAGAAAGTGGAAAAGAAACAGTGAATGGCCCGTAATAAGAGAGGCGCAAGAGAAAGGTAAATAAGAGTGCCTGGGGCATGCAAAGAAAGGTGCAAGTGTGCACGGATCCAAAAGAGGGTGCAAGGATGCACAGAAGGGACAGCTAATAAGTAAAGACAGTGCAAGGGTGCACAGAAGGAAAAACAGATCAGCAAAGTGCCAGGGGCATGTTAAAGAAGGTGCAAGTGTGCACAAAAAGGAAAGCAGAAGAAAGCAAAGTGCCAGGGGCACATTAAAGAGGGTGCAAGTGTGCACGTAAAGGAGAGCAGAAGAAAAGGAATGCAAAGAGCATCCAAAGGAGGTAGAGAGTTAACAGAAGAACATGAGAGCAAAGAGAGGGGCAAGAGTGTGAGAGTGATTGCGCTTAGGAAAAGCAAAAAGCCTGGCGTTTTCCAAACCCTCTGATTCTACCCCATGCAAGAATGGTTTATGAATTCAAGACAGAACTGTAATAAATCATATGTTGTGTTTGGGGTCTTGAAGAGGCCTAGAGGTTGAGGAAGGAAGGAGACCCTGAGAGGCTTATTTAAGAAGTCAAAGTACATCCCGATAAAGAACTGAGTTTTGTGTTTGAAAGTTGAAAGGGGCCTGAGCTTGGGCAAGGGAATCCTAAGAGGCCTAACCAAGTAAGAGACTTGTTAAGTTTTGTTCAACTGGTAAAGAGGATTGAAGCGTGGGGAAGGATCCCCAGAAAACTTTCAAAAGGAACTGTTTTGTTATTCTGACTGGTGTTTTGAAACCTGAAGAAGTTAAAGATTGGGGAAGGGTACCCCGAGGAATTTAAAGCACTTTGAAGGTAGTTTGAATAACTACAAGGGACCTGTGAAGAAGGCCTTATGAATAGCTCTGTGGATTGGACTTATTTGTGTGACTTTGAACCAACAGTACCTGGTGAAAGACCACATGAAACCAATCCTGGTTTCCATTTTTGTTGAACCACTATTTTTCCTATTTTTGAAAATACTTCCTATCACATTTTTGTATAGAGTGAGGGCAACCATAGGTTTAGACACAGACTTTTACTTTGGACTCTTCGACAACGAGGGCCATTAGAAACATCAGTTGATGGAATCATCCCATTAGAGTTAGGGCCAGTTGTAACGCTCACCTGATTCCCGTAGAGGCGCTGGTCTTGACTGGGCATATACCGTATCTGCAAAGGTGATGTGTAACACACGGCTGGCTCTTTGGGCTGGACCTCTGTGCACTGTATGTCTGACTTGAAGGGTAAGATGTCTGCAGATAGAAAATATGGGATTAAGGAACTGGGTTATTGAATGTCTCTCTCTTCTTCCCTTTCTCTTCTCCTGTAGAACCCCAAAGGTTAACGCTCTCACCTTAGGTAAGTGAACGCCGTGCTCTCCATCTGCCTCGGGGCAGGGTGCTGTAACCAGTTTCTTCACTGGATAAGGGGAGCAGGCCTCTTGACTTCAGAGGACTGCTGTCCGTCGTTTACTGCACGAACGGTAAGTTTCGAGTAATTCTAATGTCTTTAACGTCTTTAGTAATGATGTTTCTTGTTTTGCAGGGTTCCGGCGATGGCGGATGACGGGCTGAAGTGAGTTGAAGATGGAGCCCGTGTGATGAATAGAAGCGCCTGGAAGCACGTAAGTAAGCGCTTGTTGCCTGCTTCACGATGCGCTCTAACTGTCTTTTTATTTTGCAGGTACAAGTTCGGAGCGGCTGCAGGGTGCCGGAATACCCACTGGGTTAGATGTGGAAAGGAGTAATGGCACGTGAGTATTAAAGTTCCCCAATGTCTTTAAACGCACCTTGTTTTGTCTTTCAGATGCGGGATGCAGCGCCGAAGGCCTCCGGAGCGTGCGAAGAGTTGGTAAGCTTTTGTCTTTCAGATGCCGGAATGCAGTGTGAAGACCTCCGGAGCGCACAAAGAGTAGGTAAGCCTTTGTCTTTCAGATGCCGGAATGCAGCGCGAGGCGTTGGTGACAGCCGATGGACCAGGTAAGTGAAGAGCTGTCACTGAAGACCGTAATGCTAACCTGTTCTTTCTTGTCTTTATAGGTGTTGCTGAAGACTGGATTCAGGATGGTAAGCCTTTTTCCTTAGGCCCAGGATCAGATGCAGAAGACACGATGAGCGTTCTGCTGCAGAGGATGCAGAATAACGCAAAGCAAGATTCATCCATCGGGTGTGGTTTAAATAGCCTCCTGTAGTGCTTAGGTGTCTCCTTCCACAGCCACGCCTAGGTAAGAAAAGAGTTCCTGCTTTCCAGAAGAGTTCCAGTGTTCTGAATCTAGGGAGTGGCTCCTGCCCCACCCAACAGGAAAAGTAGTTCCAAACAGAAGAGGATCAGAGGCTCAACTGGCAGGCAAGTAAGCAGCATGGTCTACTGCAGGTAAGTCCACCCAAGCATTATGAGCCCGGCGCTTCCAGCGCTGGGACTGGGCATATTTATGAGCCTGGTGCCACTGGCGCCAGGACTGGGTCCAAAAGGTCCCAATTGGGACTGGTTGGCACTCGGAACCTGGGTTATGGATCTGCTTCCAAGGGAGTTGGGAAAACCCTGACCTTTTGGAAGCAGAGATCATGACAGTACCCCCCCTCAAGGCCCCTCCCAAACCGGGCTTCTCCGGGGGTTTTGGCTTGTCAGGAAATGTTCGGTGAAATCTTTTGATTAGGCGAGGAGCGTGGACATATTCAGCAGGTTCCCAGGATCTCTCTTGGGGGCCGTAGCCTTTCCAGTCAATTAGGTAAAATAGTTTAGATTTGGAGATCTTGGAGTCCAGAATGCTTTTGACTTCAAACTCGAGTTCTCCATCAACTAGGATAGGTTTTGGAGATTTAGTTAGTCGGGTTTGCGGTTGCACGGGTTTTAATAGAGAGACGTGGAAGACCGGATGTATCTTCATGTGCGGGGGCAAGTCCAACTTGACCGCTACTGGGTTTACTATGGTAGTGATGGAATAGGGACCAAGGTATCTTGGGTTGAATGTGCGTGGCCCTTTTAGAGGTAGATATTTGGTGGATAACCAGACTTGATCCCCTACTTGATATTGAGGGGCTTCCTTCCGATGTTGATCTGCTCCTTTCTTGTATTGTTCTTTAGCCCTTTGAAGGTGAGAAACAGCTTCCTTAAAGGCTTGGGTGATTGTAGAATGCAGGTAGTCTACTGCTGGTGTTTCAAGATCTTGGAGGGGATCCAACTCCGAGGTTCGAGGGTGACTGCCGTACAAAAGAAAAAACGGGGTTTTCCCAGTTCCCGAATGGACAGAGTTATTGTAGGCATATTGGGCTATCCAAAGGATGTCTTTCCAAGTTTTTTCAGTTTGTTGCAGCATGCAGCGTAAATACTGTTCCAGAGTTTGATTGGTCCTCTCGGTTTGTCCGTCGGTCTGAGGGTGGTGACTGGTCGATAGTCTCACATCAATTTGAGCTGACCGACAGCAACTTCGCCAAAAATGAGAAATAAATTGACTACCTCGATCCGAAATTAGATCCGAAGGAAAACCGTGCAGTCGGACGATGTTTTCGAGAAATTCTCGGGCCAGAGTTGCTGCTGTTGGCAAGCCTTTGAGCGGAATGAAATGCGCCATCTTGGAGAATAAGTCCACGATTACTAGAATCGTATTGTATCCGGAGCATGGAGGTAGATCGGTGATGAAGTCCATAGAAAGCGTATGCCAAGGGCGAGGTGGGATGTCAATAGGGCGTAAGAGGCCTGCTGGTCTTTCCTTTTGACTCTTGTTTTGGGCGCATACTCCACAGGACATTATAAAGTCTCTGATATCTTTTTTCCAAGACGGCCACCAGAAGTAGCGCTTGATCTTTTCTGAGGTCTTGGCCATACCGGGATGTCCTTCCATTAAAGAATCGTGATAACAAGAGATTACTTTTTTCTGTAAATCTGTGCTGGGTAGGTTTAATCGTTCTTGGAAATACAATAAGTTGTCCTTTACTGCAAAGTCCTTTCCCTGCAGATGCCAATTCTGTATGTCTGCTGGAGTTACAAGTTGCCTGGCCTTATCCTTAACTTCCTCTATGGATTCTGTGGCGATTACACCCAGAATTCTTTGTTCGGGAATGATTGGTACAGGTTTAGGGTTGATCAAGTGTTCTTCCACTCCCATCCGAGAAAGGGCATCAGCTTTACCGTTCTTTGTACCAGGTCGATAGGTAATTATGAAGTCAAACTCGGCAAAGAATAATGCCCAACGGAGTTGTCTAGAGGATTGGGCTTTTGCGGTTTTCAAATATTGCAGGTTTCGGTGATCCGTAATCACAGTAACGGTGTGTCGGGCCCCCAGCAGATAATGCCGCCAAGCCTTAAAGGCAGACTTGATAGCCAGAAGTTCCTTGTCAGTAATCGTGTAATTGATTTCAGGAGGCGAGAATTTGCGGGACCAAAATGCCACGGGATGCAACTGATTGGTTACCGGGTCCTTTTGTGATAGAACTGCCCCCATGGCAAGGCTTGAAGCATCAGTTTCCACGATGTAGGGGAGTTCGGGGCGAGGGTGTTTTAAGATTGGTGCAGAGATAAATTTAGTCTTCAAATCCTGGAAAGCTTGTTCCGCCACGGTAGACCATTCAAAACGTTTGTTTTTCTTTAACAAGGCAGTGATGGGCTGGACTATTCGAGAGAATTCGGGGATAAACCTGCGGTAAAAGTTAGCGAAGCCTAACATGCTTTGCACACCTTTTACGGAGGATGGTGATGGCCATTTGAGAACTGCATCGACCTTCTTTGAATCCATACGCACTCCGCCAGGTGATAATATGAATCCCAAGAATTCAACTTCAGTCACGTTGAAAACACATTTTTCCAACTTAGCGAAAAGTTTGTGTTGACGCAATCTTTCGAGGACCATTTTCACGTGTTTCCGATGTTCAGATTCCGATGAAGAATAAACGAGGATGTCGTCAATGTAAACAACAACACACACATCTATGAGCTCTCTGAGGACATCGTTCATAAAATATTGAAAGGCGGCCGGGGCATTGCAAAGTCCGAAGGGCATGACCTGATATTCAAATAGCCCATACTTGGTGCGGAAGGCCGTCTTCCATTCATCGCCCTCTTTTACTCGTACCAAGTGGTAAGCTCCTCTAAGATCCAGCTTTGTATATATGCATGCTTTTCTGACTTGGTCCAGGAGTTCAGGGATCAAAGGTAACGGGTATCTATTCTTAACGGTGATCTGGTTCAGGGAGCGATAATCTATACAAGTTCTAAGGTCTCCTTCCTTTTTTGGAACGAAGAACAAAGCTGAAGAAGCAGGGGACTTGGAAGGACGAATAAACCCATTTGCCAGGTATTGATCCAGGTATTGTCGAAGGTGAAGGTTCTCAGGCTCGGTGAGGGCATAAATTCTACTACAAGGAGGAGTAGATCCAGGTATCAGGTCTATCTGGCAGTCATAAGACCTATGAGGAGGTAGAGAGTTAGCCTGATCCTTCCGGAAAACATCTTGGTATTCTAGGTATTCGGGAGGTAACTGGGGAGTCTCTGAAGAAATTGCTGCCAGTGCAACACCAGGTGGAGGGTGACAAGTAGAGACACATTCTGGAAACTGGACCGTTCTTGCTCGCCAATCGATCAGAGGATTGTGTTTCTCTAACCAAGATATTCCTAGAATAATCTGAAACTGAGGGGCCTTGATCACATCGAACACGATCTTCTCATGGTGTCCATCTTGACTTACTAGCGTCACCTCTTGAGTGGTATGCGTTACTGGCCCGGAGGCTATCTCCGTACCATCCACCGTAGTAATGACGTCCTTTACAGCCTTGGGACAAAGAGTTAGATTCATCCTCAAAACCATTTCATGATCCACATAATTGCCGATGGCACCGCTGTCGATGTAAGCTTCAATTGCATGTAATCGATCCGGATTATCAGGGCTAATGAGGACCATAGGTATCACGAAATGCGAGGTCACGGAACTGGTTTTCACGCTCGGCAAGAGGACCTCTATTCTTGTCGGGCGAGGTCGTTTCCCTGCTCAGAGTTTGTAACTTTGGTAACTGCAGCTCCTACTGCCTTCTTGGCAGGTTTCACCGGACAGTCTCGAAGAAAGTGCCCTGAGTTTCCGCAATAGAGGCATAATTGCAACTGTTTTCTCCTTTCCCGCTCCTTTTGTGTTAGAGGACCTTTCAGACCCCCTATTTGCATGGGTTCCCCGGAGTCTACTCCTTTGGAAGGAGTTGGCGGTTTGGAAAATACTCGAGCATCAAACTTGGAACGATCGGCCTTCCTGTTCTGCAGTCTGTGATCTATTTGAACGACTAAGTCTATATAGTCCGAACAATCTTGTGGGGGATTCACTACTTGGGCTAACACATCTTTGAGCTCTCCACGTAGACCTCTATAAAACAGCGTAATCCTTTTGTCCTCAGGCCATTGAGTTTCCACTATCAGTCTGTTGAAAGACGCAATATAAGCCAAAAGGTCTTGATTACCTTGTCGCAACGAAAGAAGCTCATTGTCCAAGGCCTGCCCCTGTGAATGTCTTGCGAACAGTTTTTCCATACTGAGCTGAAAAGCTTGAAAATCATGGAGGACCGGATCATCTTGATTTACTAGAGGGATCGACCAGTCTGCCGCATTGCCACTAAGGTACGAAAGCACGAAAGCTACTTTAGCTTGATCAGTTGGAAAGGCTGCTGGCCGGCATAAGAAATGCAACCGGCACTGATTGATAAATACTGCAAACCTCTTTGGGTCACCAGAAAATCGTTCGGGCGGAGCCAGAGGTACATTCCCAGGTAGGTTGATCTGCACTGGATTCATAGAGGATATAGAAGGAAGATTTCCCCCAGATGCGGGTAACGGGGTCTGTCCGGCTTGTGACTGTAGCAATTGTCTAGCGAGATCATCTGTTCGCTCCTTGGAAATAATCAGTTCCCTTCTTAGAGCGTTCGTTTCCTGACGGGCTGCATGCACTTCTGCCCTTAGTTCCCCAAGTAACTGGGCTAGCTGGTCGGTATCCGAGGTTTCCATAGCGCCTGGATGGGAGTTTTGTGGTAGGCTTTGCGTTCTGTAACGCTCACCTGATTCCCGTAGAGGCGCTGGTCTTGACTGGGCATATACCGTATCTGCAAAGGTGATGTGTAACACACGGCTGGCTCTTTGGGCTGGACCTCTGTGCACTGTATGTCTGACTTGAAGGGTAAGATGTCTGCAGATAGAAAATATGGGATTAAGGAACTGGGTTATTGAATGTCTCTCTCTTCTTCCCTTTCTCTTCTCCTGTAGAACCCCAAAGGTTAATGCTCTCACCTTAGGTAAGTGAACGCCGTGCTCTCCATCTGCCTCGGGGCAGGGTGCTGTACCCAGTTTCTTCACTGGATAAGGGGAGCAGGCCTCTTGACTTCAGAGGACTGCTGTCCGTCGTTTACTGCACGAACGGTAAGTTTCGAGTAATTCTAATGTCTTTAAAGTCTTTAGTAATGATGTTTCTTGTTTTGCAGGGTTCCGGCGATGGCGGATGACGGGCTGAAGTGAGTTGAAGATGGAGCCCGTGTGATGAATAGAAGCGCCTGGAAGCACGTAAGTAAGCGCTTGTTGCCTGCTTCACGATGCGCTCTAACTGTCTTTTTATTTTGCAGGTACAAGTTCGGAGCGGCTGCAGGGTGCCGGAATACCCACTGGGTTAGATGTGGAAAGGAGTAATGGCACGTGAGTATTAAAGTTCCCCAATGTCTTTAAACGCACCTTGTTTTGTCTTTCAGATGCGGGATGCAGCGCCGAAGGCCTCCGGAGCGTGTGAAGAGTTGGTAAGCTTTTGTCTTTCAGATGCCGGAATGCAGTGTGAAGACCTCCGGAGCGCACGAAGAGTAGGTAAGCCTTTGTCTTTCAGATGCCGGAATGCAGCGCGAGGCGTTGGTGACAGCCGATGGACCAGGTAAGTGAAGAGCTGTCACTGAAGACCGTAATGCTAACCTGTTCTTTCTTGTCTTTATAGGTGTTGCTGAAGACTGGATTCAGGATGGTAAGCCTTTTTCCTTAGGCCCAGGATCAGATGCAGAAGACCCGATGAGCGTTCTGCTGCAGAGGATGCAGAATAACGCAAAGCAAGATTCATCCATCGGGTGTGGTTTAAATAGCCTCCTGTAGTGCTTAGGTGTCTCCTTCCACAGCCACGCCTAGGTAAGAAAAGAGTTCCTGCTTTCCAGAGGAGTTCCAGTGTTCTGAATCTAGGGAGTGGCTCCTGCCCCACCCAACAGGAAAAGTAGTTCCAAACAGAAGAGGATCAGAGGCTCAACTGGCAGGCAAGTAAGCAGCATGGTCTGCTGCAGGTAAGTCCACCCAAGCATTATGAGCCCGGCGCTTCCAGCGCTGGGACTGGGCATATTTATGAGCCTGGTGCCACTGGCGCCAGGACTGGGTCCAAAAGGTCCCAATTGGGACTGGTTGGCACTCGGAACCTGGGTTATGGATCTGCTTCCAAGGGAGTTGGGAAAACCCTGACCTTTTGGAAGCAGAGATCATGACACCAGTCAGGCATTACACCAACTCAGGAACCTTAGTAAATAAAGGTTTTCAAACAAACCCATTTGAGTCTGAGTCTCTCTTGAGACCATACCTGCCTCACAGTGCCCATGTCCTACAAGGGCACAAATATGCTTCCATCATTAAGGCAAGTGCTGGTTAAAGTGTGCCACTGCCATCCCTTAAGCATTTTCCTTCTTATATAATTTTCCTGCAGGAATTACACCTGGATATCAGTACCACCCCTGTAGTAATAAACCACATAAGAATAATTTGGGAAGACGCATTTACCGTTAGCTTAACTGGGCCATTCCACTGTGAATGGTGAAAAAAAAAGAGTTCGCTTACATTTTCAATCTTTGCATATTGCACTTCTGAGCAAAGTCGGACTGGGAGGAAAAATACTTCTGGGCATCAAAAAAGAGTGGTGATTTCTGAACATTGGGTCAGTATTTAACATTGACCCCAGTTGCGCCTTTCAGTGAGTTATCTTGTTGGTCATGGACAGTGGCGCAACACCATTGAGCTGACTGGCTTCAGCACCCCCACCAAAAATGTTGTGTTATGCGGATTCGGCCTGGCTGACCTGCACAGAGCCGTGGCCAAACAAAGCAGGACACAGATATTAAATGGCACCTGGGCTTCACTGTTAACAATGGCCTTGCAATTACTAACGTAAAGCATTTCACTGTTAGCCCCTGCACCCATATGCATACATTGTTAGGCAATTGAAATTGTGATGTGGGGTTAGTACTTGCATGCCAGGGGAGTGATTGGAAGGGTATAGAGGGGCAGGAGAATGCTCATTCTTACAGCAGTTTCTAAGTGGGTGCTTTCAGACTTAAAGGAGAGAGTTAACTGCTTGCAACATGAAAGCTGCACTAAATTAGTCTCTCTCATTATAATTTCTAAAGAAGTTTAGATGCCCTCACGCAAATATGTTTGCCTCTCCCCCGCCGTCTCTGAAGGTAGCGCCTCTCCGAACAATTGAAGGGACGGCCTCCCTTCCCCGGAAATTTAGGTTTCTTTGCACCCCTGGTCATTGGGCCAAAAGTTTTGCAGACTGCCCAATAAGCTGTCCCCATTTTGTGCTGTGTGCACTAGCCAAGCAGTGGTGGACCGAGCAGGGATTTGGGGGGGGGGGGTCAGCTTGCCCCCCTGTGCTCTTTTAAGAGCCAGACAGGGACATTTGGTAGTCAGATATCTCTCCCGTTCGGCAACTCAATGAGGATGCTGAACAGGAAAGGTGTCCCGCTGGCTAGACAAAGAGGGTGCCTAGCAGGCGCATTCCCACTCCGCACCCTCATTGTCCTGGCAGCAGGACAACTTTCCTGTTCGGCACCTTCATTGTCAATGAAGGTGTGGAACAGGAGAGGTGTCCCTCTGCCAGGACAATGTCCCAGGTGATCCGGGCAGCAGAGCAGCTCTCTGAGGACCTGACACATTGCTCTGTATCAACAGAGCATTAGAATGGGAGCCATTAGGCACTGATGAGAGGGATGGGTGACTATTAGCAGGGACTTTGGTCCCTTACGAAATGTCAATGGGGTGTTCAGAAGTGAGAAGGGTGCATAATGTTGTAGGCAATTGTTAGGCTAACATTAATCTGCATGATGCCTTTGTGACTTTGTATGCAGGATGGGGAGAATAAAACTAAAGCCATACTCTTATTGCTCAACATATTTCTATGACAATGTATACAGTGTATAATTAGTTTACTATGAAAGGCTAGTTCATTGTGTAATGTGGTTTGCTTCCAAGGCATTGTTATAAATAAAGTATTATTCAAGCACATGAAATGCAGAGCAAAACCCTAAGAAATATTTATATCAAGTAAACCTGGGAAGATGTGCCCAGTTGCTTAAACTGCCCACATCCTGGTTTGACCATTTTAACCAAAGTGTGTGATCCTGTACAAATCATGTAATCACACTGTGTCTCATCTGCAGCTCCATAAGTGATTCACTTCATAGCTTATGTTAATCTAAAGAACCAGGTGTTAAAATTAAGGTGTATGCTAATGATGTTTGTTATCTAGCAAATCTGCACATGGTAATGAAATGCCATTTTGGGAAATCAATTGAATCGTTTTTTTTTTGTTTTGGAAACGTGATGAATTATGTGCCTATGAGCATGCTTTTTCATTGGTGAGTTGTTTTTGTACTTGTAATTTCATGTACTTATAATTTTATGTAATTAAATTTTATGTAGTTATTTGTAATTGGATTTTATTCTTCTTTTATGTGTAAATTTTAATGAAGATCTACTTATATATTTTGTTGAAACAAGATTGAAAGGTTGATTAAATTCAACTAAAACAATCAATAAAATAAATACAATAAAAAATATACATATATTATGCTGCATGATATATTAACATACGCTATGAAGCGAATTTCATGTTACTATAATAAAAAAAAGCCCAATTATAATTATAGCGTTGCTTGATATATAATATTAGTACAATTCCGTATTTTGCACCACAAAGTTATTTACCACTTAGCTTACTTATGGCAACGTATTCTAAAGTCCCTTCCATGGTGCCTCCACCCCATTCCAAGGAACATCAACAGTCTTTGCTATGTGGAGCCTCCCAGTAGCAAAGACTGATGATGCTCCTTGCAAGGGCCTTTTCTGTAAAGACCCTTCTGTTGGTGCAATCCTTATGCGCGTATTTTGCCCCACAGAGCCTGGACAGAGGTCTAATAGATGAGTTTTCTGTAATTGGCCTGCAGTCATTTTTGGCGGTATGCAGTACAATAAATGGCTGATGCCAGCCCCCACACACTTATGTTTCCCAAAAGGTTGAGATTGAGTCAGACCGTGAAGTTCCAGCATATGGATGGGGCTCCCCAGTGACTGTGTCATCGCCCTGAGCCTACCCACCCTCTGAGCTTTGACCCTCTGAGCATTGACCCTCTGAGCATTGACCCTCCTCCTTGGATCAATGCTCGGAGGGTGGAACTGAGACACCTGACACCCCCAACCTTTCCCCCTGTCCTATCTCTTGCACTGACTGGGGTGGGGTCTGAAAAGTCTGATCCCAGCTTGGTTTGTTTGAGGGACAGGACTGGGGGCTGGGTGAAGAAAATTATGTCTTGGGGGCGTTTCTTTCTTAACGCCCCCAGGTATTCTTCTTTTTTGTTGCCGGGTTTATCTGCTTTTATTGCTGGCCCGGGAGTGCCTGCACTGAGCATGTGCGGCAGGGATGGCTGACATTCAGTGCAGCCCCCACCATGTCCACGAGTAGCAGGATTTTGCTTTTACCCGTGGACATGCTGGGGGGTGACATGGGTGGTGGGGCTCCATCTCTCCCTCCCCATGGGCCAGCCGCCACTCTGTATAAATGTATTGAATGTCGTAACCTTCTCGACCCCTCACTTAGTCAGGGAATATTCGTCTTTGTCACGGTTTCAGTTATATATGGCTGTCTTTGCGCTCCTCTACTGCATTGATATTCTGCCTATTCCTATTGGCTAAATGGTTTCATTTGATTACATTTTCATATGATTTGTATAGCGCTAACTGCCTGAACTTAGGGGTGTACTGAACTTCGGCTTCGAGAAAGTATTCGGCCGAATTCTGGCAGAAAAAAAGCTATTCGGCTCCAGCCGAATAGTTTCTAACTATTCGGCTCTTGCTGAATACTTTGATATTCTCATTTGAATACAATGCAACATGAACTCAGAAAGGCAATTATAGACGTCAGTTTGCAAAACTGAATAGAATTAGACCAGACAAATTGCTATCACACAGCTGAAAAATATCTTATATTGTAATCTGCTCTTTAGGGCATGTTTTGTTATAGATTCTTAGACAAAAAAGGTGCTCATCTTTTGTACTTAGCCTGCAACAATACAGGAGCAACTTTTCTTTTGGCGACTGTTTATATGCATAGTGCACATTTTTAGTTGGAAAAAACTAACTGAAAGAAATGTGCATAGATACTTTCAGTTCATGTCATGTCACTTCCCATTGCGTATGTCATAGTCCCCCCTTTTCTTTTTTTAAGGACTTGAGTCCTGAGTTTAACATTATCTGATATTTTATCAGGAAATTATAAGCTGAATATGTTTGTGTATTGATGAGAAAGAGTTGCTACGATAAGTGAAAAGTGAGCAACATTTGTTTGGGTGGGGTGAATAGTTGTGAGATGGAGTTCATGCATTTCAGATTTCCTCTTGACTTGTGTCCTGCATGAGTTGACACAAACCATTTTATACATTTCTATGTGAGCTGCAAAGAAGTTTTGAAACTCGACCACATCGACTTTGCAACTGGATAGAGAATTCAATGCATATGATTCACAAAGGCAGTCCTTTTGCATTTGTGAAGCCTCCTACTTTAATTGGCACTGAGTATGCAACAATCCTCTGTACATTTGGTCCCTTCATTTTGGTTAAATCTGCTTTATTTCTGGCTTTTATACTTTAAATAAAGATGCTACATTAATTACAATGAAGAGAAATAAGAGTATAGTATGCATTTAAAATTAAGCTTTATTTGTTTTTTTAATATGTGTGTTGTTTTTTAAAGTTTAGAACATGATTTATTAAATAAAGCAACTATTCGGCTTCATATTCGGCTTCGGCCGAATAGTTGACAAACTATTCGATATTCGGCCGAATACTAACTATGCTATTCGGTGCAGCCCTAGCCTGAACAGGCTTCTAAGTGCTGATCGGTAGGGAGCAGCGGCATGCACTCGCACCGGGAATCTGGGAAATTCCCAGCAATGATTTTGTGGTTCGCATCTCCTTGGCTTTTCTATGGTGTTTGGTGAGGGCTTGAGACTAAGGGGTTTTCAGAAGGGAAACGCTTGACAGACCGCAATCACATTCCATGTCCTCATTTCATGAGAGCAAACCCTCACAGCGCCTAGGGTGCCCTGAATGGGAAGCCTACATATGTCTGTGACTTTATCAACCTGGCTCTGTGAACAGGACATGTATGCATAACATGTGTTCTGCGGTTTGCACTGAAATGTCTCCATGCCATTGTCGTCATTTGTTTTTTTAAACATATTCGTTAAATAAAAAAAATACTTGTTCGTTTTCACTCTGTTTACAACCGGTGACCCATTTAACTCCTATTAAGAATAGGTTGTATTACCATTTGAATTATATATGCCTATACAAGTGTCCTGCACTACAGTTGATGGTCCATTGAAAATTTGCATATGCATTTCATTTCATTTGAAAAGTCTACGTTAAATTACAGAATGCAATATTACCCCTCAGGCTAGATAATGGCAACTGGTCGCTCTAAAGTTGTCCTGTGTTTTAATTGTACTCGGAAGCATCTTTCAAATCTGCAACTGGGAGTCAGTTTCCTTTTACCATCATTATTTGAAAGCGTGGAACATGGCAGGTGTTCGGTGCTTTCATGTAATAACTCCGGGTCCTGCTTCTTGGGGAGTCTTCTGGTGCTGGGCGCGTGATGGATCGCTTCAGTATCCTTCATCAAGGTGGCCTTCACTGCCCTGATGGATCCCTCGTCGATCTAAAGTGTGATGTGTGTGTGCGCCTACAGGGGGCGCCACTTATGAAGTTACCAGGTGGTGCATAGGCTCAGATCTTAGGATAGTGACATTGAAAGGGTATTAACATTGTCAGAGATTGGTTTTCCTGGGCGGTGCCCGGGTCCTGGCACACGCGCAGCTGCATTGATGAGAAAGAATATTTCTAGCAAGTGGGGCCACCAAAAGGTGCCTTCACAAAGTGACAGGGCAAAAGGCTTGCAATTCCCTTCACCATTACCCAGTAGGCAACAGGTGATAGATAATACAAGACATCCAAAGTTTCCCACCGTGAGTGTAACTTTCAAGTGATGCAGATAGCAAACTAGGCCCGAGGTATACCATCCAGAGAGTCCCACATTGGCGGAGGCCACTGCAAAGGTCTTGTGCGTGGCTTAACCCTATAGTGAGTGTGTGCATGGGCACCGTGTGCATGGTGGGCTGCAGTAGAGGTCCTCAAGCGCTCCAGCCAGAGAGGCCAAAGCGGCTCCTTTCCCTCCATGCTCCAGTGGTGATAGACAATCATACAAGGTCCTAATGTGTCATGCAGCCCCAACCCTCACCAACCTAAGGGTTTGTAAGTCGTGACCATTGTTTTTACTTTGGGGCTGGATGTGTGAGACAAAACGAGTGTGGGATGGTATTTCTGGATGGAAAGATATCTGTTGGTGGTTTATTCATTTCTCTAACCTCTCCACAACTATACCCTCAGAGATTAGTGTCATGCCGCAACAGGATGTGGTCTGCACGTGCCACTGGTTCTTTGATGGTGTGTTTTGGGATCTTGAAGCGTGGGATCCATAACGCAGCATGCGAAGGTATGGCCGCCCCTAGGAACTGCCCCATTTTTGTAAACCAGTACATAACTGGTGAGGTAATGCTTGCAGCAGGGCCTAAACAGAATTATCATCAGTGTGCACATGACTAGCCACAGAGGGCGCTGTTCTAAAACAGTGGCATAATGACGGTGCATATACTTAAAAAAATGTCTTTTATTTGTTATTTGTCAGTGTTCAATAGCAGCAAAAAACTGCCTTTTGAAACAATAAAAACAAACACAGTCGATTCATAAAATCAATCAATAAAATGATGGTCCAATAATATCACAAATGAACAAGTTAATGACTGGTGACAGAACTAAACGAGGTCTCCAACATAGATACAACCTTTTCCTAAAGATAGTAAAAACACAATACAGGGTTCGTGATTACCCCCCATATACAACTCCCATATTGCTAGGGCGGGAAGTGTAGGCTCCAGGCCCGCTGCCTTCAGAGCAGAGAGTCGTAGTGAGTCCAACGCCGTGCAATGGACTCGGAAGTGTTTGGCAGATTCAGTGCACAAAGGTGGCAGTTACACATAGGTCTAGGGATGTTGGTCCAGGCGCCCCTTACCTGCAAGGTTTTAACAGAATTCATGTTAACCTTATGGTACTCCCAAACCCAGGTATTGCCTACACATTGCGCAACATAACTCAGGGAGTGGGCGGGTTCCGCCTGATGATATGTTCAGTAAAGAGACAGCTGTTCGCCTTGGAG
Organism: Ambystoma mexicanum; assembly: GCF_040938575.1. Taxonomy (NCBI): domain Eukaryota; kingdom Metazoa; phylum Chordata; class Amphibia; order Caudata; family Ambystomatidae; genus Ambystoma; species Ambystoma mexicanum. The sequence continues at coordinate 962,402,807 of NC_090928.1, read as the reverse complement.
GCCAGAAATGTTATGTACTGCTTGCAGTAGCTGGCGAATACCACTGTGCGCGTGGCAGCTTTAAACAAAAAGGGTAAGAACAGCACTCGCATGCGGCTGGAAGCATGCTCTGCCACCTGCTAGCTCTGCCACCTGCTAGCTCAGCCCTCGAAAGAATGCATTGGAGGGCACTATGATGCATATAAGCAGCCTTAGGCCGGGCAGCTTTAAGGTTCATACATTTCAGGGTTCCGGGCTAGGCATTAACTAGTCGCCAATAAATGCCTAGGAGAGAGAGCTGTAGTCTTGCCCTACAGCAGAAGATACCCAGTTCCAGAAAGATGAATTCACCCGGTGCACGCAAGGGTAGTCGAAATAGCCTCTTTAGAAGGAGGGATTCGAAAACGGAGGCATAATACCTAGTACAAGGATGGCAGTGCCTGCTGCAGGGCTGTGAAAGACTGGCAGCAATGTGTAGCTTTAGAGAAAATGCATGCAGCACTACTTTGAATAGTGGTATTGGGTGGGTGCATATGCATAACTGCAGAAATCAAATGCATGCGTCAGGATTGTATAAAAGTGGCATGTGGCCAGTCCATATGCGTAGCTGCAGAAAGCAATGCATGCAACTGGGCTGTAGAGGCTTAGGGTGAGTGGATGTGCATAGCTGCAGAAAGCAATGCATGCAGCAGGGCTGTAGTGTAGTGGCTCAGGGTGAATGGATGTACATAGCTGCAGAAAGCAATGCATGCAGCAGGGCTGTAGTGTAGTGGCTTAGGGTGAGTGGATGTGCATAGCTGCAGAAAGCAATGCATGCAGCAGGGCTGCAGTGTAGTGGCTTAGGGTGAGTCGATGTGCATAGCTGCAGAAACTAAAGCATGTAACAGGGCTGCAGTGTGGTGGCTTGGGGTGAGTTGATGTGCATAGCTGCAGAAAGCAATGCATGCAGCAGGGTTGTAGTGTAGTGGCTTAGGGTGAATGGATGTGCACAGCTGCAGAAACTAAAGCATACAACAGGGCTGTAGTGAACTGGAGGCTTCCAGCCTTTTACGATGAGTAGCAATACCCTGGAGATGGGCAGGGATGCGGATTCTACTCATGCATCAATAATCAAGACAACACAAATAGTTTGGCAAAGTTTGTCTGTTTTAATGCAAGTCTTAAAACAGGGTGTACAACGAACATCAGCAATTGCTCGATACTCTGATTCTCAACTACTTCATAAAAAGTTGGGTTCTTATACCCATAAGTGGTCATAGCTGACGTGTTGACCTGCGTCATTACCAACATCATTCTACGTGGCAAACTACAGAAACTTATCGGGAAGCAGGATTGGGTTTAAGTGAATAACTAAGCATAGGTGCTATATCTGTATGGAGTAACGGAGGAAGGTAATAGGATAGCTAACATCAAGTGGGGCAATTAAGCCCTCCCTCCCAAATGGCTACTATGAATGTCACTAAATGTACACATCCCATTGGCTACACAAACTATAGGACCCCTAACTGTGTGGTCCCCTACAATTGGTTGGCTTCTAACCCCTGTCAGTAATTTCCACCTACGTGAGCAGCACACAGACTGAACATCAGGTGCGGATAAGCTCGTTTTTGCACCAGCTTCCCACCAATTAAACTATCATCCATCATCACATCAATGGTCCAGTGTCAATTAGTACTTTGAAGTTGGCCTTGAGTTTGAACTGTTCTCTGAGAATTTCTAACGAGTATGGGCACTATCCGGCTTCTGTACGTAGGTGTGACCATCTCGACCATCCAACTTACTTCCATCACGTGACTAGACACCATGAATTGAGCCTTTTCATGTATTTGATTTTATTCTTCAATAGTCCTGTGACGTCTTTTGTTTTCGATTGTCCTTCTTGAACTGGAGCTTCTGTACTTTCACGTTAATTGTATACAATGTCAGCCAACTCCTAGTTTGATAGGACCTTGGCTTTTCTTGGCTCAGTGAACTCCTTAGCTGAAATGGATTCTGTTTAATTCAATTGCTTTTGTAACTGCAACACTGAAATGAGGCCTTCTTGCGTTGTTCAGTACAGCTTTATATGTAGTGGAAACATTCATTCTTCACTTAATCCATATTTATCCATGAGGTGTAAAGGTATATGTTGACGCTTGCCGTGGTCTAATCTATTTAAGCATGTGGCTAGCTTCATGATTGCTTTGCTGCTTGCGTTTCAATGCATCTGTACACCTTTAAACTAATTAAATATCTTCATCACGTTTGTGGCATAAGTTTCTTCATCTTGATCCCAAGATGTCACTTATCCTTGGTACTTCTTTGTTCTTTATAATCGTCTGCCTCTCTGGTGTGTTTATCTTTCTATCTGGGTGTCGATTCAACTTTGTTTGATGCCACCATTCATCCTGCTCATTCAGTTTCTCGTTCAAATGGCCATCATATTGTCTTGGATGCAAGTATGGTTTCCTCAATGGGTACTTTACTTCCCATATTCTCTTAGGTATAGGTATTCTTATGGGTACTGCACAGAGCCCTATCTCTTCTCTTTGTTGGTTTAACTGCTCAGTATAAGTCACATATTTTGGTTCATACGTTTCGGTAATGTAGGCGGGGCAGTTGGAGTGGGGGTACTTGACTCCTCCTCTACAGTGGCGTAGTGGCTTAGGGTGAGTGGGTGCGCGCAGCTGCCGAAACTAAAGCATGCAACAGGGCTGTAGTGTAGTTGCTTAGGGTGAGTGGATGTGCATAGCTGCAGAAATCAAAGCATGCAACAGGGCTGTAGTGTAGTGGCTTAGGGTGAGTGGATGTGCACAGCTGCAGAAACCAAAGCATACAACATGGCTGGAGTGTAGTGTCTTAGGGTGAGTGGATGTGCATAGATGCAGAAACCAAAGCATGCAACAGGGCAGTAGGGTAGTGGCTTAGGGTGAGTGGATATGCATAGCTTCAGAAACCAAAGCATGCAACAGTGCAATAGGGAAGTGGCTTAGGGTGAGTGGATGTGCATAGCTGCAGAAACCAAAGCATGCAACAGGGCAGTAGGGTAGTGGCTTAGGGTGAGTGGATATGCATAGCTTCAGAAACCAAAGCATGCAACAGTGCAATAGGGAAGTGGCTTAGGGTGAGTGGATGTGCATAGCTGCAGAAACCAAAGCATGCAACAGGGCAGTAGAGTAGTGGCTTAGTAGGAAGAGTGGATGTGCATACCTGCAGAAACCAAAGCATGCAACAGTGCAATAGGGTAGTGGCTTAGGGTGAGTGGATGTGCATAGCTGCATAAACCAAAGCATGCAACAGGGCAGTAGGGTAGTGGCTTAGGGAGAGTGTATGTGCATAGATGCAGAAACCAAATCATGCAACAGGGCAATAGGGAAGTGGTTTAGGGTGAGTGGATGTGCATAGATGCAGAAACCAAAGCATGCAACAGGGCAGTAGGGTAGTGGCTTAGGGAGAGTGGATGTGCATAGATGCAGAAACCAAAGCATGCAACAGGGCAGCAGGGTAGTGGCTTAGGGAGAGTGGATGTGCATAGCTGCAGAAACCAAAGCATGCAACAGGGCAGTAGGGTAGTGGCTTAGGGTGAGTGGATGTGCATAGATGCAGAAACCAAAGCATGCAACAGGGCAGTAGGGTAGTGGCTTAGGGTGAGTGGATGTGCATAGATGCAGAAACCAAAGCATGCAACAGGGCAGTAGGGTAGTGGCTTAGGTAGAGTGGATGTGAATAGCTGCAGAAACCAAAGCATTAGCAATGTGGCACATGGTATGAGGGGCAACTCTGGCCTTCTAAGACACTTGGATTCTCAACCAAACAAACATGTTATGGTGACACTGTCCAGCGTATTCAAATAATCATCACAACACTCCAAACATGCTAGTGCCCATACTGATGAAGCCACGTGAGCACCTTACCCCTCTCAGGGACCGATTCTTCAGAGGCATATGATGCCACCACCCCTTGTTCCCAGTGTGCCCACTTTCCACCATGTCTGTTGTCCGCTGTTTGGCACCGTTGTGTTGTGCATTTTGTGGTCCTGACCCAGCCTACCTATGTGAAAGGCCCTATTTACATGAGACAGTCATATTATTATTTTTCCTCCACCCACACAGCGCACACAATAAACAAAATGGGTAAGGTCCATCGTTTTTGGCCTTTGTATGGGAATGGGATAGCCATTTGCCAGGCATTGACATAATGGAGGTCCCTTGCCATAACGGTGGCAACATGCTGACAATGGTGTGATTCCCTGGGCATATAATATCAGCAATGGCTGGCAAATTCCTGTCAAATAACGATGCACAAACCAAAACCATTGTCTTTTCCGATTTCTGTTTGTTGTCCCTGCCAGCTCTTACTAGAACAGTGAGGCTGAGTAAGACCCTGGGGTGACTGGCATTGATGAAGGCTGACACAGAGTGGAGCAGATTCACACGGCCAGTCGATATGGTCTGTTAGTTGGCACTGATGGCCCCCACGGCAATAAAGTTCATGGCCCAGAATTACCGGCACTGATCAACATTGGCACCTCTAGACACATTCGCTGGTGATGGCGGCTTGTGAATTTTAAAGTGGACGAGACTATATATTTTTCCTGAGGGCCCTACTACACTTGAAGTAGAACTATGTGTCCCTCTATTCTAAGATGCAATATCTTCTGAGGGTACTAGCACTCTGTTGCCATGGTACTCCAGGATGCAATATCTTCTGCGGGAACTAGCACTCCATGGCCCTGATACTCTAGGATGCAAAATCCTCTGAGGTGAGGGCACTCTGCGGCTCTGCTACCCTACACTGCCACTATCCTCTGTGGACACTAGCACTCTCTGACCCTGATACTCTAGGATGCAATATCCTTTAGAGGCACTAGCACAATGTGGCCCTGTGTTCTAAGATGCAATCTCTTTTGAGGACACTAGCACTCTGTGGTCCTGGTACCCTAGGATGCTGCTATCCTCTGTGGATGGATAGTAGCACTCTTTGGCCCTGGCATTCTTGTATGCTGACTTCTTCAGAGGGCACTAGGACTCTTGAACTAGAACTCTGTGGCACTGGTAATTTAGGATGCTATCTTCTCGTTCAAGAGTGCTAGTGCCCTCAGAATATATCAGCATCCTAAAGTACCAGGGCCACAGAGTTCTGGTTCAGGAGTACTAGTGTTCTCAGAGGATATCAGCATCCTCTGAGGGAACTAGCACCATGTGGCACTGTATTCTAGGATACAATATCTTTTGAGGGCGCTAGCACTCTGTGGTCCTGGCATTCTAGGATGCTGACATCTTCTGAGGGCACTAGCACTATGTGCCTCTGGTACTCTAGGGTGCAATATCCTTTGAGGGCACTAGCACCCTATTGTTAAGGATTTCAATCTGGCGACACACACCTTGTTCTTGGCCTAGTATGTAGCGCACAACTGAGATGCCTTTCTCCTTCTTTTATGCAGATTTAATTTGAGATGGTACACTACTCGTATCACATCCCCTTTTTCAAATACCCCGGGTCACAATGGACCAAAAACCAGGCTGGTTGGTGAAACACAATATTTATTTATTTTAAAATTCAAAAGAAATCATACAATTTTTAATATGGGGCAGCAATCACCAATGGGTTGATAATCACAATAAAAATTGAATCAAGACAATTGGTTAACCTTCTCCTAGAACATATGCAGCACGGTTGAATAGGAGCACTTTTTGATTTAGGAAAGATAGCACCCAAGTGAAGATTTCCCCCTGCAATGTTCCCTCCACCCACAGGTAATTAAATTCTGAGTAGATAGAAAGATGCAGAAGGTAATCAGGAATAAGAGGTAGAAGACAGAACAAAAATCTCACCTTCCCTCACAGAATAAGAGGCACAAACGGACTTTAAACCCTTAGCAAAGGCCTAAAATAACACTCAAATTTTACAAATCATTTATGTGTGGTTAAATTATAATATACATATGTTTTATCACAATAGCATGTATGTTATATCACTGACAATCACAAGGCAATGGATCAACAAAAGGCAGACAATTCAAAAATTAGTGGAAAGTTTAGAGCATGCTGCAGCCCAATGACACGTGGGAAAACTTGCAATTTTCTCAATTCCCGCTTTAAATTACCCAAATGGTTTTTAACAAGAACAGGTGAAATACTCTGATTTGGGCTGGGGGATAGATATATATCACAGGGACAATATAGAGGTGAAAATAGGTCTCTAGCTATGAAACTGGATGAGATATGCAAGATATAAAAAGGGTCGATTTGAGTAAAATGAAGCTGTGAAATAGGAAAGGAAATCAGTTGTGACAACAACGGTTTTACTTTAAACTAGATTATTCAGACTAGAGCACCAAAGATGGTCACAGTAAGATCCAAGGTTGATTCACGAGTTCAACCCTGTCACCCCAGCGCCCAACCCTGGCGGAAACCAGTCCGATCACTCGAAATATGACTAATGGTTTAGGATTACACAAGACAAAATTGAAAAGAGTTGGTGCTAGCACTTAAAAATTAAGGACAGGATTTGAGGATAATTCTAACAGTTTCAACAAGTTACCAGGGTAAAAATAGGATTGCTTAGGTAGTGGGATAGAGACAAAGGCAAGACAAGGTGGGCTATGCATTTCTATGGGGTAGGGATTATACGCACAGTCCACTTTTGAGTTTTGGGATTTTTGGACAGTCAACAGGGTCTGGGCAACACACAGCTGGCGCGCCTGGCAAAAGCCAGCTGGGCAAAAGACAGCTGGGCAAGGTCTGGTCACTGGGTAGCGAACAGCTGGGCAACTCGGGTCACTGGATGGCACAGGTACCGCTGGATGCAGTTAGTGGGCAAGCAGTAAGTGGGCAGCAAGCCAGGCTGGTTCAGGATGCTTCCCAAAATAATACCGCAGCTTTCCCCTTTGGTTATTTGGGATTTTAGTGGGATTTCAGAATTGAGGCCTTGCTGGAAGGGTCAGCAATGCTTAGGCCTTGTAGTTGGGATCAGCAAGATGGATGGAGCAGATAAGGAACGCGAGGCAGGAACTTCAGGAAGAGTGTGTGTCTAGAGCCCTTTCATGGACTCTGATTTATAATGCATTGTGACATCCTCAAAGTAAATGTTTGGGCAGGCTTAACTAAGTTCACCTCCAACCAACTGGTTTGGTCAGGGGTGCTAGTCCCCACCTCGCTCTCAACTGGTTGGATTTGAAGGCAGAATGTCAGATTTATGATGTGAGTTTTACAATGTTCAAAAACCTCCCACAGTTACTTTAGCTAAAATCCGATTTTTCCACAAATGGTACGTTTATACAGTTGAAGTCTCTTAGCAACTTACATAAACAGGTTACATATTTTATGCAGACCATTCTACTCCAACTCTGATCTCTGTGAGACATTGTTTCGTTCTTCTAATACTTTTTGGTAATTTTGAGTATGAAAGATTCGGCCTAAAATTCTGTAACTTTATACAAGTGTGGATTATCATAAGGGATGTAAGTATCAAAATTCGCAATGGCATCATGGATACTTTCCTTATAATCCCCAATTCTTTGCCATTTCTGTCCCCAAGGTGTCAGTGAATTCTACAATGTCTCAAATTATAAACCACAAAATCACTTTTAAACGGCGAGATTTTCATATTTTTACAAAGTCCTGCTGCAGAGATAAAAGTCTTTACATTTTTATTAATAAATAGTCTTTGGAAACAAATGTCAGTATTGTTCTCCATGTATGGGCATGCCTTTCCAAACCTACTCCGTCACCCCAGGTTGTCACAGAGATTTCCTTTGAAGCCTCCTGTAGAAATCACAAGGAAGTGTGACTTTCTTTTCCACATGTCCTTGTCGTGGAAGTTCCATTGTCAGAGGGCTCAGCCCAGACCAGATTCTGTCCAACCGAGTAATTATCACGTAGGTGTTAGTATCTACTGAGGGGCCCTTTGGTTTCTGTCATCCTCTCAGCAGAAACCTGAAAGTTTATGGTGGCTCCCTTTCTTTGGGGGAAGCCTTAGCTCTGCCAACTGGAATAACCTGTTTTTGGGAGCTTGCAAAATCCGGGCAAGGCAGTTTAAAACCTTTATTTTCTTTTATTTGGTCCTGAATCAAACAAAAAAAAACCTGTTGAATAAACAGCACATATGTGTTTCCCAGCAGCCAACCCCTTCACATTGCTAGGCACAGACAAGCTTTTATTCAACATTTTACTTTTTAAAACAGGCATTTTTTTGTTCTTTAGTTTGCCCAAGCCCATTTTGACACATGGGATGAAATCTGGCATTTCTTTTTAAATTTGTTTTTTGCATCTGCCTTTCCAATATGGTTCTATAGCTGTAGCCAGCTTATTTTACACAACAGTCTGTACAAGGCAAAGGTCTCCATGCAATTGACATCTGCACAGAAAGCTATCATTTCTTTTCAAACAGTGATTTTGACGCTTGGTAGCAAAAGTTAAGGGCTCTTCCGCGCTGCTGAAATAAAGCTTTTGTGGATTTCTATCAGATTTGGTTTGACAGGGACTGTCGTTCAGAAGTCATGCTTGTCTGCTGGAGCGCAATGTGAATGTGGATAATCATAGCAAGGTCTTATTAATAACACGTTGTGATAAGGAATCAGAGGAAAAGAGCAGCAGAGCGGCATCATTTTTAAATGTGAATAATTCCCTTTTTCCATGGAACTTTGGGCTGGCAGCAAAACAGTGCTGCTTTTTCACTCTGTTTCCTTTGTATATGTAAGAACACACTGGAAAGCTCCATAAGTGTACCCCTTGTTCCACTCGGCCCAATGTGTGCTTGGCAAGACGTTGCAGCGATCTTTTTGTTGCTGCAAAACGCAGTTTTGAGGCCATTGTGCGCACAGGAGCCAGCGCAGCCATTTTGCTCTTTCTGCTCAAATGCAGCTTGGTGATGTGGGAAGTACAGCTGAGTTGGGTCAATATATCCCAAAATATGGCCCTGTTATTCTAGAATGCAATATCTTCTGAGGGCACGTGCACTATGTGTCCATCTTACTACTTTAGGATGCCGATATCTAATGAGGGCGCTTGTACTCCATGGCCCTGGTATGCTAGGATGCTGATGTCTTATGTGGGCACTAGCACTTTGAGGCCTTGGTACTCTAGGATGCTGATGTTTTCTGTGAGCGTTAGCACTCTTTCACCCTGGTACTATAGGAGGGGATATTCTATTGTGGCACTTAAACTCTGTGCCCCTGATAAAATAGGATGTGAGGATACTCCGAAGGCATGTGGACTGTGGGGCTATAGCATAGAAGTAGCTTCAGGGCTTTTGAAAAGAGATTGAAAGCAAGGTTGGATATTTAGTGAACAGATGAATATTTGATGGCAACAATTGAAAGAAAAATATTTTTTTAAAAAAGCACATTGGGACAAACCTCATGGCTCTGCTAGCTCCTGCCTATCTTTTCTCAGTGCAGTTTTAAAAGCAACAAGGAGGGCATCGTCTCTAAGATTAGTCAATGGGAGGGAAGAGTGTGTATGCCTATTCACTGGGAGGGCAGAGTGCATATAACTAGTCACTGGGAGCGAGTGTGTGTATGGCCAGTCACTGGGAGGGCAGAGCGTATATGCTTAGTCACTTGGGAGGACAGTGTGTGTATGACTAGTCACTGGGAGGGCATCGTCTCTAAGATTAGTCAATGGGAGGGAAGAGCTGTATGCCTATTCACTGGGAGGGCAGAGTGCACATGACAAGTCATTGGGAGGGAGTGTGTGTATGACTAGTCACTGGGAGGGTGGCAGAAGACCGAGTGCATATGATCAGCCATGCTGGGAAGGTAGAGTGCATATGACTCGGCATTGGGAAGGCAAATTGTGTTTGGCAAGTCACCAGGAGGACAGAGTGCACATTTCTAGTCACATGGAAGGCAGAATAGACATTTATAGTCACTGGGAAGACAGCGCACGTGTGACCAGTCACTGGGAAAGCAGAGTGCATGGAAGGTAAAGTGAGCATGATCTGTCACTGGGGAGTGTGATGAATCCTGTGGAGTCATCACTAATCCCCAGCCTAACATCTCCTCCCATGTGGCCAGGGGACAGCAGCCGCTACCTCATCCTGACCCTGGATGTGGTATCATGAGGGAGGATCACATGGGAGGAGTTGGCTGTCGGGGAGATGTGGTGACCCCATTCGGAGAGACACGTTATTCTTATCTTAATAATGAGGAAGACCCTATGATTCCTAAATTCCTAAAAGCATGCTGTCACCTTACAAGTCCCTCTCATTGTAGGACCCAAATAAACCTTTCTGCAAAAGACTCTAGGCAGAAAAAAATTCACAAATCAAAAGAGGTGATGGCTGGGAGGCTTGGAGTTAATCCTAACCTCTGGCATTGCCCTGGGCAACCCTCCAGACCATCGTTCCTCAACCTGCTAAGCCACTACAGAAGGGGAAAGACCATACACAAATCAGGCTTGGTCCCACCCCAAAAGGGGGAGCCCAGCCAAAACTGCTAGCTCATATCCCTTCTGCACGAGACCACAAGCATCCCCAGACATCTTTCAGCCTCATTGGGCAGCATTAGTGAGGAGTAGCCTGCTGGGTCTCTAGGCCCAGCAGGTTTGGGACCCACATCTGGGCATACCCATCCCACTCGGGGTGACTAAAGCAAAACAAAAGAGGTGATGGCTGGAAGGTTTGGAATTAATCCTAACCTCTGGCATTGTCCTGGACAACCCTCCAGACCCTAGTTCTTCACCTGCCAAGCCATTACAGAAGGGGAAAGACCATATGCAAATCAGGCTTGGTCCCACACCATAAGGGGCAGTCCAGCCCAAACTGCTTGGTCACATCCCTTCTGCACGAGACCACAAGCATCCTCAACAAGGAAGGGTGTGCATTAACGGTCAAGGGGGCAGTATGATGTGTATGACTAGTCACTGGGAGGGCTGTCACCCAGAAAGGTCAGACATCTGCAGGTGAGAAGACAAGCTATGCAAAGGATTCTCCTGAGGAACAGAACAAGTAATAAAAAGCGCATTTCCGGCGGAGAAACCGCTGAACGCCGCAAGATGAGGAATATATTCCATTGGAAGCCAGTGTGTATGTGAGGAAGGCTGAATGCATATGATTGGTTACTGGGAAGGCAGATGAGTATGATTGGACCGTGGGGGAGCAGGGTGCCTATGATTGGTCCCAGGTGAAGTCAGGCTGTGTATTACAGGCCCTGGGGATGCATGGTGCGTATGACCAGTCACTGGGAAGGAAGTATGCGTAGGACCAATCACCGAGAAGGCAGAGTGCATATCGCCAGTCACTGGGAAGGAATAGTGTGTATGACTGATCAATGGGGAAGCAGAGTGTGTATGCTCATACGCATTTGAGACGGCAAAATGCGTATGACTGGGTATTGGGAAGGAAGAGTGTACGACTGGTCACTGAGAAGGCAGGGCACATGTGATGGGTCCCTGGAAAGGCAGGGTGCATATGATCCGTCCCTGGAAAGGCAGGGTACATTTGATTGGTCCCTGGAAATGCAGGGTGCATATGATCCGTCCCTGGAAAGGCAGGGTACATTTGATTGGTCCCTGGAAATGCAGGGTGCATATGACGGGCCCCTGGAGAAGGCAGTGGGCGTATGACTGGTCCTTGGGCAGACAGGGTGTTTATGACTGGTCCTTGGGCAGACAGGGTGTTTATGACTGGTCCTTGGGCAGACAGGGTGTTTATGACTGGTCCCTGGGGAGGCTGGGTGCTTATAACTGGTCCCTGGAAAGTCAGATGCGTATGTAAGGTCCTGGGGAAGGATGGGTGGCGCATTACAGGTCTAGTAGTGGGCAGTATGGTGTGCATAGCTCTCAACTCACCCGCTTTTGGCGGGTGTCACCCGCCTTGCAAAGGGCTGGCTCACCCGCCAGGCCTCCTGCACGCCCATTCATTCCAATGGGCGTCTCACCCGCCAGAAACAAAATCGGGTGATTTCACCCGCCTTTGCAAGACAAATGGTTGAGAGCTATGATGGTGTGTATGACTAGTCACTGGGAGGGCTGTCACTCAGAAAGGTCAGGCATCTGCGGCTGAGAAGACAAACCATGTAAGGACTCTCCTGAGGAAGAGAACAAGTAATAAAAACACATTCATGCGGAGAAACCGCCGAACGCCGCCAGATGCGGAATATATTTCATTTTTCATACAGCTGTGAATCATTTATATGGTGTCTGTGGAAAAAGGAGCTGTTTACTTACGGCTACTAAACTGCAAGACTAAAGCACGTGCTGGCCCGCTAATTATCTCTTAATTCTGCCCAACCCTTCAGCACTGTCATTTAATTAATTGCAAGTATGACATGGCGCGTTAATGTATTCCCCTCCGGTAATCTATGCGTGTAAAATAGCAGTGTGCTGGGAGAGCTGCCGAGGAGATGCGTTTCTCTTGCTTTGCGGGAGGGGGCGGGGGGGGGGCTTTGCTTCTCAAGCATTGGTGTGAATCTCATTGCACATCAATGCCCCCGGTCTACACAGGCTTGCTTTTTGGTATCACCGTGCTCCTGCTTCTTCTCTGGCCCTGCCTGCCCTTCCGGGGCTTGGTCACCTTCCGCCATCTTTACTGCACACATTGTCACATGTGAGTGTAACATGGCTTCCTCTGTAAACTGGACTATCTGTAGGCGGGGTCTTCTGCGTTTCTGCTGCTTGTGTCGTGTGACACCGTAGTTTGAAGACTTGTGTCTTGACCGCTCCAGCGGAGTTGCGTACACTTGAAAAGCCAACCCATGTGTCTTCAATTCTGAAGCCCCAGAAGTTGGCTCGGTGGCAGCCCTTAGGCGCACCAACTTTTGCTGAATTCCAATACCGTGAAAGTGGCATCCTTCAGAAAATAGACGCTTGGTGGGAGGACATTGGGAGCTCTTGGGGCGTCTTTGCAATAAGACCCAAATTGACCTATAGTGTTTTCAGAACTAAATCCGGTTCTCTAATGTGAATTTCTCTCAAGGCACTGGAGTACTTAAAACAGTCAATAATAATAATAATCATACATGTTATTACAGTGCTTAGAAGCTAGAGGTTTGTGCCATGAGCCACTGTATAAGAACAAAGTATTATCATTATTATTCTTTTCTTGGTATTGGTGAACACGTTTGAAAGGTAGGTCAGTTTATGGGACAGCTTTTTTAATAATTTTTTCGTTATCATTTAGCAATCCCTCTATTTAACCGCTTGACCCACTTGTGTGTCTGTCTTGGAATGGGTGTCAATGCAGTAGTGTGTTTGCCAGGGGAGGACTGGAAACCTTTGGCCTAGGGGCGAGTACAACATTCTGGCCCATGGTGCAGCGACCACTACCAGAACAACCAATCTCAATAACAAACTCTCCCCTACTCACACAGTCTGAGGTATATATAGTAGATACTGTTGGCATTACTTTCCTTTTATGCAACCTATCTTTCATTTACATTTGTGGTTCCTTAGAGACCTGGGTCCCAGGCAACCTCCCCCACATGCCAAACATGGCCAAATGATTTCATGAGGATAATCTAATTTGGTGAAATGGGAAAGCTGGGATTTCAGCCCGGGTTTCCTCGTGCACAGTTTGCAATTTGGCCGCAGGATACATCTCCCATCTTGTTTCATCTTTAGTTGTAGATCAATGTAAAGATGTGGGGGAGCTAGAGAATGAATTGGTAGAGCCAATCCATTGCTGAACCGGGATGCCAAACAAGCGGTCTTGGCAAAAGTCCCCTACTTGGCGTCCTGCCCCCCCAAAACGCACAACACAAACCTTTCACCAGTATGCATTATATTAATGGTAATAATAACACTATTTATGTAGTAACACTATAGATTGTGAACCCATAGGACATGTCCTCTACAGATAGTTAAGGAAAGTAACGCACAGTGATGCAAATTATTTGCTCATGATCCCTTAGTGTGTGAAAGCTAGGGATTGTGCCCTGGCTTCCAGATTACACAATATCCAATTCAGCCAGGAGGGGTGAATTCATCTTCACCTATTATACCTTCAATATTCAAACTAACAAACCAATTTTGCAAGGGGTAAACAAATACAATGTGCAGTAAATCTGTCTTTCAATGCACCAAGTCACATAGTAAAGCAACCTGACAAAATATAAGAGAAGTCTTAATTGAAACGTTTGTTCATAGAGCAAACATGCATCACTTCAAATCATGGGCCTAAATGACCAATTGCAAAGGTTTTGGGAGCCGGGATTGAACCCTGTGGTCCTAAATAACACATTTTAAAGGTTTTGTGAGCTGGGATTGAACCTGGGAGAATTAAAATTCCTGTACACAGGTTGCAATTGATGTGGTTAATATATGAAACTTTCTGTAAACAAGTGTAAGTCACTATATGATGTAAGGAACACAACCCACTCACCTGAATGTTAATTGATAGCATCAGCTATATAGAACAAGTGGCCCTGAAGAAGATATTTTGTTATAAAATCGAAACATGTGTTGGCTGTCCAGTAAAGATTATATGTATTGAGTAATTTGTAATTTGATTGGTACTTTTATTCGGTCAATATGACTGTGAAGCTTATTTCTTTAACTTAGGTTTAAGACGCAAGTGGTCACTACTTTCTAATTTATCAATTCTGGTGACACTGGACTTTAGTCACCTTTGGTTGATCAGGGCTAGCCAACCTACTAATTTACAATAAGTTATATTGAAAACTACAAATTGAAGTTTAACTTTCTATTGTTGTGGTATATAGCTCGATGGAGTTTTAGCCCTTGGATAGAAATTCCAGAAATACCACCTAGGCTGGTGGTAAACTCTGAATTGGCGGCTTTACTGAAATGCCACTGGTGAACATGGTATTGCATAAAAATCGACTCAGCTCTGAAAAACCCCCTTAGTTTGTAGTCTACTAATAAGTAATACCTGAATGGTACGTCTTTCTGTGTGTGTTATTGAACTGTGTGCAAAGGTGAGTACCATAAACAATCCAACAACATTTCCATAACCACCATATAGTAGCATCAAATGGCAATATTCAAGTTGTAATTAAAATCTTTTTTATAATGAACTCCCCAGTGATCAGGACATTCTCCAGAATATAGGATAGGCATTCTTACAGAATGAAACCGAGGACAAACTAATAAGATATGAATCAAGATAAGCAACGAGGATTGTAATAGACCAATGGTGCCAATAGTACAGCCAGTAGAGCGCTTGCTTTGTCATCTGTGCAGAGCCTGCTGACGCAGGTTTGAATCCCGACAGGGCCAAACTCAGCCTTTCATCCTTCCGAGGTCTATAAATGAGCACCACACCGTGGGTAATAATAAGCCGCGCTCAGTTACCTGAGTGTTCGTAGCGCTATATAAATACTAAATTATTTTATTATTATTATTTTATGTGGTGACAACATTACCATCTAGGGTCACAGGATATGTCATTTGAATTCGTACACTGCATCTGGGTAGTATAAACATGTGCATGTAGCCTACGTTCCTCTCCAGGTCACTGTGCACTGTGGAGGCCTATGTGTGGTGGCCATCCAGGTACATGTGCAAGGCTGCTGAAATCGACACGCCTTCCTCATCCCATCTACACAGAAGGCAAGCAGGCCTTTCCACACTCAGTTCTTTCGAGGCAGGCTGGATTCCGAAGGATTTTCTCTTTATTGTTTATTTAACATTGTGCAGCTCTGGCCCAGGGAGAAACAGCCCAGCCAGCGCAGGGGGCATTCACACTTCATTTAAAACATTGGTTCGAGCAGTTCCTGACACCATGGGTCTTTCTAGGCTGGCACTCAGAGCACAGTGCCCATCATCCCAGATTCTCCACTAAAGCACCGGTGACGAGGCCAAGACAGTCTAAACCCGGCAGCCTCAATAGTGAAAACAGAGAGAGAAATATGCAAGCAACTCCACCTGCTTAGTGTGAACCAGGGCCGGACCTAGGATTTGTGGGGTTCTGGGCCTCAAAAGATGTGTGGTCCCCCTTATTTGCATAAATAATGACATCAGTGATATTACAGAAAATTAAATCACAGAATGAGTCTTTAATATGCAAAGGTATCGTGGGAAGTTAAATTAGAAACACGTTGCCATGAGAAGGAGACAAATACACTGTGACGCCCAGTATATGAATTTTCACTGTTAATATTTTACTTATGTGCCAATATCAGGAGTGAGGCTTTTTTTGAAGTAGCAGACGGTGTGAGCTGAATACTTGTACAGAATACACATTTTGACAGATAAGGCATAGTGAGATAAAAGGATTTGCCTCGGAGCACACACTTTGGTTAAGTAGCAAAGCCGGATTTAAGAGCAGTCTCCAGTTCAGGCACTTGAAACCTTCTCTTCCCATATGTAATTGGTAGATGTATTGTTTGCGAAAGATCTTTTTGAAACTTTGCTTAGAAAACACGGTCATACTGTGGAAGGCATTGCAAACATGTCACTGTGTTTTGATAAACAAATTTAACTGCTGTATTTGCAGAAGTTTCACAATTGTTCTTATTTTTATTGTGTAAATATTCGGCCATACTGTCCAAACTAACAACATGATTTTATTTCATAAACTACAGACAAGGATGATTTTGACCGTCAAAAGAAATAACCTGCAAGGAGGTTCCAAGGATGTAATGTCAGGGAAGGGATTGGCCCTGGGGCAGATAGGGCAGGTGGCGTA
The DNA here is from genome assembly GCF_040938575.1 of Ambystoma mexicanum. NCBI lineage: Eukaryota > Metazoa > Chordata > Amphibia > Caudata > Ambystomatidae > Ambystoma > Ambystoma mexicanum. Next base: position 962,386,259 of record NC_090928.1, on the reverse strand, counting down.
TACTGCAGGATTGCCTTGAGGAATGATAGAGCCTATTTTCCTGGGAAGTCTTGGGGAAGTGAGAGGAAGCAGTTTTTCAGGTCTTCAAACATTATCAAAAATAACCGGGCTGAAGTTCTTACAAAAGTGGGGGGCGTCTCAATAATATACACATAGGAGCTGAGTATATAGGGGCAGTTGCACCCTTTCTCCTTGAATAGCGAGGGCAGTAGTGTTATTTTGCCCCTGTGGAAGTTCTGTAAAGTATTTGCATAGGGCGACCAAAACCATGTTTTGATTGAAAGGCGTGCTCCTCTAAATCTCTCCTGCTGTGTTCAGGCTGGGTGATGTGTTAGCATGCATCTTGCAAAATTATCAAGTACTGTTCACTTCAGAATGAGAAGGGAGCCTCATGAAAGTACCCCTTAAACCTTGATTATTGGGGTTGAGCAGGCAAAAATGGTTTGGTAGGCATGGGAATAGCAGGGAGAAGCAGGGATCCTATACCAGAATGTTGCAAAGGTGACTCAGCAGGTTAGGTGACTGTTATGTTAATTCCTTCCTGTAAATCATATGGCTTTTTTACTATGGCTGCTGAAAAATGGGTACAGCTCCCTCGCTACAGTCAGTGTGGGAACTTCTGCCCCCAAGGGAAAATCAAAAGCTGACACTCAAGAATATACACATGGCAAGTGAACATATCCTAAAGTGAAAGATACACATTTAGTTCAATAGACTTTTTCTGTTAAAAGAAAGTGCAAGAGACAAAAGAGCATTGACCTTTCCCAAAAATGTATCAAGACTGGAGAAATGTATAAATGGCGCCCTCCTTTTAGACCAAACAAACAATAGTGAAATATTCTCTGGAAAACAAAATCCCAATACGGGACATGTGCTTTGACACTTGTATGTGGTCTTGTGGGATATCGTCAGCACTGGGAACATGACAACGTGGGTGAAATAGTGGTAGCCAAACACTTGGACAAGCTTGCCGGCCTCAAAAATACTCATGGGGGGGTTGCTTCTGCCTTCTGAAAAAAAGTGGACAGAAGCTGTCCACCCACGTTTCCTATACTTGTGCCCTGGAAAACAGCATGTGGCAACAACTACGGAATATAACCTATACAGTCTCCAAAATTGCAACCTCTTGCTACACCCTGGGCAAATCCCTATGGCTATCTTGCCCTTTCATCTTTCCCCCTCCACACCCTCATGTTTGGCTTTCAACAATACTTTGTTTTATAAAGATGTACTGAGTGTTTCGTGTTTGGAGGTTAATATGTGGGATTTTAACTGCAGGAGCAGTAATACTGACTTAATTGCAGTTTGCCATCGGCTGGCTGTCATTGTCTGCTACTACCCCGCAACTTTGACTGCAGGAGCAGCATTTGTGTCACTTAGCAGTCTGTTTACAGTGCGGTCTGTAGTGGGGGTGGGCTTATCCCCTAAAACACCAGCCTCTTGTGGAGCGTGGAGAGTGCCTGAGTGTTTCGTGTTTGGAGGTTACTACGTAGGATTTGGTTACATGTCTTTTCCTTGAAAAATGTACATCAAGGTCATGTTTTATCGATTTTTTTTAGTGAAAGATGTTTCACTGAATTTCCATACATAAAGTGAAAACAGTTTATACATCGAAACTCTATTCGATGAAAGGGTTTCGATGTATAAACATGCATATCGTTACAGGGAGCTGTCCAGCACTGAAGTCGATTACAAAAAGTAACAAACGAATTCAGCACTGGACAGCTCCCTTTAACTTTTGTAGTGTCAGCGAGTCCACTTGACACTTTTATTTCATTTTTTATGGGGGGTCCCCCCCAAACACACAATAAAATAAAAGTCTCCAGTTCTGAAATTACTCGCAAATACTACACAAGTCAGAGGGAGCAGTCCAGTGCTGAAATCGATTCCATACAGTTACAATGTATTTCAGCACTGGACAGCTCCCTCTAACTTGTTTCATGTTTATTTTTTATCGGCCCCCACCACAACCCCTGTTTTCAAAATGTAATCCTTTTCCCCACCCAAACATACATACATCTATAGTTATAATGTATTAAAAATGTCAATGTTAAAACGATGAATACACACCAATTCAATGAAAACAAATTCAATGAACAGGCATTTCGATGAAAAACCAATTAAATGAAAGATTTTCGATGAACCATCTTTCACATACTTTTTTTTCAATGAAAAGACTGTATACAGTGGGATTTTAACTGCAGGAGCAGTACTACTGACTTTATTGCAGTTTGCCATCGACTGCCTGTACTTTTCTGATACTACCCCGCACCTTTGACTGTAAGAGAAGCATTTGTGTCATTTAGCAGTCTTTTTACAGTTCGGTCTACAGTGGGGGCGGAGCTTATCCCCTAAATCACTGGCCTTTCGCAGAGCGTGCAGAGTGCTTGAGTGTTTCATGTTTGTTGGGTTGATGGTAGGAGTGCGCCACTGTTCAACAGCTTGGCAGTCTTCCCCTAGCATAATTGGTGCACAGGCTGTCGCTGGTGTTTGTGGTTGCGGTGGTGCAGTGTAGGCGCCTTAATGTCTGTGGAGCCTATGACCCGGAAGAAGCCTCATGGCCTTTTGACTGTAAGGTAGGGCCTTTCGGACTCTTGCCCTCACATGGTGTACATTTGTAGAAGACTGTGTGTTGTCTATCTCTCCCATCTCTTTCCCTTTCCTTAATCCTTTACCCTCAGTCTCCCACGGGGATACCGCTAGCTACTTAGTTTTATTCCATTTATTGAGAAACATTGAGGAGGCGAGAAGACCAGGATTGGATATTTGGTGAAGTATCCAAAAACAAGCAAACTAACAAACCCATGGGGAATAAAAGAGCTGGTTTGTTGACTCCCCCTGTAACTGTTGAAGGTCAGCTTGGAAATGCTGATGAAATGAGAGGGGATGAACTTGCAGGGAGGGGTGGAAAGTCTCCCTTGCCCTTAAAGCGCCATATTACAAAGTACTTCTTCTCCAAAAGTATCAAAACCACCAGAAATCTAATAGAACATCAAGAAGTGGCTGCCAGATTGAATCAACCGATTTGTGCTGCTCCCTTGGGAGTAACGATAGACTCCAACTTTGGGGAAATAGACAATAACTCTTTATTGTGGCTTTGCTACCAGATGTGTTGTGGTGGTGTGATTGGCAGTGCTGGAGAAATAGTAATTGGTAAGGTTTTGAACTCAACTGGTGATGGCGATCAGTTCTCCATCTTACCACCTCTGCCTCCTCCGATGGCCCTAGCACCTCGGGTCTTGTTAAAAGCTACCCAACCGCATTCCTGGATTGTCAGCTCCTCCTTGATTATCCCGACAGAAAAATTGAGGCAAACCCTCGGAGAGAGGCTGTCAATTACGCCAACATTGTTTAGCTCTCCTACCCCTGGCTTTCAGGAAAATGAGGACGATGATAGGGGTGCAGATCAATATCTTTTGGGAGAGGTGGATGTCGGTAATACTGGTGCCGACTCAGGGGCCCAGATAACCCAACTTGAAGTGGGTGTGTCATGGAACGTTTCAAACTTTGCAGTTAAAATTCTGCTAAAATCATGTGGTAGCAATCACAATGAAGTTCTTAAACATGCGGAGCAAATGATGTTGTTGCAAGAGGGGTTGGATACTTGTTTGGGGATGATCCAGAAGATGGACGAAGTTAGAAAGGTTGTTCACCAAGAGGGGACAGAAGGCGTGATTCTTGACGATGGCCCTATTGCTATCCTTTCACAAAGTTTGAACCAGGGTAAGATTATCTTGGATATCTCTACCCAATCCCGAGCCAGTTATCCCACTCATAAGCAGCACCACTGTTTAAATAAAAGAAAGAAAAAGAAGGACACCAAGGTGTTCGAGAGTGTGGAACCAACCTTTAGTGTGTTTCCCGTGGTGCTTTCCTCGCTGAACTCCACTTTAGCATCAGGGAATAGTGTGAGAAAATTGACCAAAACGGGCCACTTGCAGAAAGGAGCTTGCCACGCAGGGTGACTGCACTCTATCTGGCTCATAAAAGAACAAGCAGAAGTGGAACTGCTTTCCCAATCAGTTACCTCAAGAACGCAACATGACAGTGTGTGTGACAATGAGCTGCCTCTATCCATAACACCTCCTCCGAAAAGGAGAGACAGTGCACAATCGGGGAGGGGGCCCGCAACCAGGAAGGCATGGCTCGGAGATGGTCCCTTTGATGACTCCTGCCGTCCTCTCACTAGAGCTACGCAAAGTTACGCAAAGTTACTATCGTGAGAAGTAAGAGTATGCAGAAACAACGCCATATGAACAGATGCAAGCTTCTCACGCTTTGTGGCAAAATCCTAGCTCTCTGGATCTTAAGCTCCAATGAATTTGATTTTGTGGAGCCTCTGAAAGGGGGTCTTTTGGGGACTCTGTGATTCACTGTTGTCTGCCGGTAACTTCCTCTCTGTTACGTGCCCAGTCTGATTTGCTTGTATTTCTGGGATACGTGTTAGATAAGCCCTCAATCCAGGGTAGCGACTCGCCTGGTTGTAGCTGTAACAAAGATCCCAAAGCCCTTCCCAGGAATGGTATTAGGAGTGAAAAGGACTTAGTTGCCCCAAAGTTCAACAACGTACAAGGTGGCGATGGTTGAAAGCCATATTCGCAGGAGCTGGAAACCAATTACAACGATCTTTGGCCATGGTGGTGTGGAACACCAGAGGCCATGTTCATTTCCTGCAAACGGGCTCTTCGTTAGAAGTACTGGTGCAACAAGATGTGCTATGCTCAAGTAGACCTGGCTGGTTGATCAATTCCTATTATATGGGTATCATATATACCAGATTAATGCTGAGAAGGGTCAGGTGGGGCGGCCTTGAGGGGGTTTGATGATTGGGATTACTAATGACTTGTCCTCCAGGCAGTTCAGCCCGGTGGAGAAAGAGGGTAATGTGTTGGTGGTTGAGGTGACTTGGGAAGGGCAATCAGAAATGAAGAAGGCCCTTCTTGTTAATGTGTATGATCCACCTGTGGAGCTGCTTACTGACACAATTTACGTGTATATTGATGAGGTATTGACTGAATGGGCCACAGGCAATGTGTATGATGGTATAATTCTGGTTGGGGACTTGAACGCCAGGCTGGGTGAACATTCTCTTGAAGGCCCCATAGAGAAGGGGACATCGTTTAACAGTATGGAATTAAAAACTGTTCATGTAAAGGGTAAGATGTGGCTGCAGTTTCTAGGGGACTGGGAAGTGGTGGTTCTAAATGGCAGGGCAAAGGGTGATATACCTGGGAAACCAACTTGGCAGATCGGGAACAATCGGGCTACGTTGGACTACTTAGCATGCAGTAACCTGTTGGTTGAGAGAGTGTTATTGATGTATGTGTCAACCCAAACAGCAAGTGATCATACTACCCTATTAGTTGAATGGGGGTTTGAGTTTAGAGGAGCAGGCTTGGGTATCTCATTGCCAGGACACCGACTTCAATGGTCTGACAGGAATGTGAGTAGGGCTTGTGGAATGTTAACTAAGGAGTTTGGTGATCTCAGGTTAAATTTATACTCATGGTCAGCTAATAATATCGATGGTTGGCTTCAAGTCTTATCCAGCCACACCAGTAAAATTAAGCTCAAGACCCTGACTAAAACAGGGAAGGAACATAAACAGATGAATAAAGCTAAAAGACTGCTAAGGAGAAAACTGCACGCAGTAGTTTCTTCTAAGGCAAATCCCAACATGCTAATTCAGGAGAGATCTCCATTTCATAATTGGGTAAGAAGAAGAACCTGGGACAGGAGGTGGGGGGACTGGGAGCATCTGATTCAGTCCTTGCTGACATGTAAAGTGGGGGATATGTGGAGGATGCTGGCAGGTGCCAGGAAGTCTGCGGGCAAGCTGACCCTGAACCCCATTGAAGAGCATCTTTGGATCGAACATGTCGAGAACAAAATGTCCACTCTTTAAAGAAATCTTGAGCGCCTGGCCCTAACAGCCTTTCTTCGGCCGTCGTGAAGATTGACCCAGAACTGTGGGCAGAGGTTCTGCGTCCACTGTTAAAGTGTGTCAGCACAAAATAATCCCAGACTCTTGGATGAAGGCCATTTTGGTCCCAGTATTTAAGACTGGGGATCGATTGGTCCCTGAAAACTACAAGTTACTGTTGCTACTCAATGTTACCAGTGAGGTATTTGCAAATTATGTTCTGGAACATTTCCAGTCCTGGATTATTGAGGCCAATATTCTTCACCTCTGCCAGACAGGTTTTAGACCTGGGTCTAGTACTGTTCACAAGATTCGCGTATTGGACACGCTCATTGCCCAGGCAAGAACCTCTGCCGCCCCCTCTATGTATGTCACATTTGCAGACGTTCGATCAGCATTTGATCAAGTCGACCGACATACACTGTGGGGAAAGCTTTGGGAGTGGGGGTGCCCAAGTTGGCTCCTGGATGTTAATACAGCATTGCATGATGACAATAGTGCATGGATCAGATTGGGCGTTTAGCGGACCGTGTCAGAAACAATACACATCAACAGGGGTGTCAGATAGGGGGTGTATGCTAGCTCTGCTGCTTTTTAACATCTATGTAGCAGATTTACTTAGTAGATTATTGGTGAAGGCAGGCTGCCCTCCTAAAATAGGAAACACTAGAATTGGTGGCATGCTATATGCAGATGATTTTGCCATTTTCGACCTCATGCTGATAGGCCTTAAGGCGATGCTGGAGGATCTAGCCAGCTATACCAAGGAATTTAAGCTGTCTATTAACCTTGGCAAAACCAAGGTGATGTTGGTGGCCTCCAAAAAAATAAGTACAGTAAAATTAGCGACCTCGATGGGGAGCATTGAGTACATTGATTGCTATAAATATCTGGGGCTGGAGATCTCTGGGTCTATGGGGTTACGCCAATATTGTAGCTGCCAAGGTTAGAAGGGCCAGACAAATAACAGGGGTCTGCAGGAAATGTGCCAGGGACCATTCAGGCTTCTCCCTGACAGGGGTCCTAATGCTTTACAAACAGTGGCTATGTCTGACAGTACTGTATGGACTAGAAGCTTTAGCGATGAAAGGTGAAATGGTTGGATGCTGGGAGGCTAGATTTTGAAGAACCATATTAAATTTGCCAAGGTCAACCTAGGTAGAGTATATACGTTTAGAATTTGGGCTTCCATCTCTTAGACCCTAGTTAGCGGTACAAAGAGGTTGTTTGATGCTGAAATCTAGAACCTTCCCTACTTGTCCACTATAGAGTATATCGGGAGTACGCTATGAGACAGAATTGAGTGGGAACAGCTATTCCCCTTACTCCCAACTGTTCCATGATCTGTGTGACGAGCTGGGATGGTTCACCTACCTAAATGGTTGCTCCATCTTGAATCCATGAAAAGGGCACTCAAACGTATGACTGGGTGTGTAACTATCACCATCTTTCTTCCCTGAAGAGCTATCTCAGTGTAGCTCGAGAGGTACACCGGTATATGAAGCCTGAACGGTACTTAGAACTTTGTTCTGACCCGAAGGCTTGTGAATTTTACTTACGGCTTTGTACAAATCAATTGCCGGTACTATCAATATGTGGTCCTAAAAAAAAAGATTGCCCGAGAAGCTAGATAGTGTAGTATTTGCCAAATTGTCTCTAATTGTGAGACGGCAAAGCATGTCCTGATGGAATGCCTGAGGTTAGGTTCTCTTTATATGGATGCACTAGGACATCTGCTGCCCAATTTAGATTCCATCAAAAGTGAAGAGTTCTGGGTGTTCTGCGTGAACACTACATCACTGTCAGGATTATTTGCTCTTTATAGGGATCAGTCAGTCTAACCTTAATAAATTGCAAACTGAACAAAATAATTCCTTAAGGGCAGCCTTAAACATCCCGAGACGCTCTCATATCTCCTCCGTCAGATCAGACTTACGCTGGCTCCCGGTAAAACAAAGAATTGCCCTGAAAAACCTAGCTTTGACTCACAAATGTCTGAGCAACAACGCCCCACCTCACCTGTCCACTCGCTTCTCACGCCACACCTCCACTCGACCTACCAGAGCAGCCCAAACTCACAGCCTCATTATGCCTAGATGCAAACTCCAAAATGCTGGTGGGGTGAGCTTCCCCGTCCTGGCCTCCAAACTCTGGAACACCTTCCCACACCTATCAGAATTGAACCATCATTCCACTCCTTCAAGAACAATGCTTAAACATGGCTGCTCTCCCAAGACTCATGAGACCTTGACACAGTCCAGACTCCATGTGGGGTACAGGACTGAATATACATTTTCTCTCTGCTCTGTCCCTGTATTATACGCTGTTAATGGTACCCTTTGGTACATGTATATATGCTGTATATTTTTGTAACTTACTGTAACTACTGCTTTTTGTTACATGTTCAAGAGTATGCGCCTGGTTGCCCCTGGGCCTGGTTTTTTGCGCTTTATAAATAAAATAAAATCAAAATCAAATCAAATCAAATCAAATCAAATCAAATATAGGGTCTGGAAGAACGTAACACAGTTTTTGGTTTAGTGCACTTTATGCAGCAAGTGGTAACCCTGAAGCCCCTTGGATGGTGGTCGGCTCCGGTGCAACAGGGCTGCAGAGGGGTCGGAACGGGGGACATCAGGTAATTGAGAAATGTAAACAATGATTTGTTAGCTTTATTTTAAAGTGATATTTTATTATTTTAATTGGAACACATATTTCTTTTAAATATTATTGGAACATGTTACAGTATTTGTGATAATATGTCTTATGTGTGATTATGAGTTTGTAATTGTAAATATTGTAAAAGTTCAGTTACTGAACTATAATACAATAAATAAAAAAAATAGACGACCTGAAAAGTACACAAACCATAGTAAGGTAAATCCTTATAGAAATATGTTAGGCTGAAAGTGTACAATTGTGGTATTATTCCCCCCCTCTTAAATGGGTGACTACAAATACCAGAATGAAATTCAGCAGAAGGCAAAAAATGAACTTTGATTTTTGAAAATGCATTTTTCGAGATTTAAAAGAGTCGTAGTAAAAGGTAATATGTGAAAAGGTTATCTGTTTGTGTTTCAATGTTTGACAAATGAGGCTTTATATTTGTTGTGATGAAAATGTTACATTCTACCAAATATAAACGCTTTTTGGTGTGTTAAATACACATGAGAAAATGTTGAAGTTAGTTGAACTGTTTTGTGTGATATATTTTAATTGGCCTGGAGGAGGGCGTAGATTAAGGCAGTTAATTGATGCTTTGTGTGTGCTTTTAGAATAAATGTGTCCCTTTGAAATTCTTACCAATGACCCGATAAGAACGTCTTGTCCAAACCAATGGTCTCTTAAATTAGCCATCACTTGTCAGAAGAAAGAAAGTGATAAGCCGTCATTAATGGTCCCACAGCATCAGCAGTATTTTGTCTCTAGAGTGTCAGAGACACTGGGAGGTGACATCGTGGCCTCAACTAGACAAACAGAGAAACAAGCCTTGTACATGGAAGCAGCACTGCCCCTCTTTAAAACAATAATACTTGGCACAGTCGAAGCAGGCACTTGTGCCTGTGGGCACCCAACAGACTGCCATGCCACGGGCCGTCCCGGTAGAGAACCCCCATTTTTTTTTCTTCACCCACATTTTGGGCACAATTGAGGGTGGACACCTATATACTTTTATCTCAGTTGTATTAAAAGGATTCCGGTCAATATAAGGTATTATTCCTGAGTGAGTCCTTTCTGTTTATTCGTGTTCTTGTTGTTGTCAGCACGCTTGAGCTAAATTTATTGTTACCATTGCAATAATATACAGTACTTTTGTACCTCAAGTTTGATCCCTGTTGCAGTGCACCAACTGTATTGGTGTTTTTGTAGACTTTTCAAATCATTTACATATGCATTTATTATTTTTCCAGTTTTAATGCTTCAAATACTGTTTTTCAAAATATCAATTTCCACAGATCAATTGTATCTTCATTGATTGTTCTTACAATATATTTCAAAACTCAGATTTAGACAAGTTAAACTTTTTCCACAATTTTAGATTTTTGTTTCAATAAATGTCTTTTTTCCAAAGTGAGCACTATCCACAAGTCTGTTTCACAAATCAATTTCGACTTCATTGATTGTTCATTGACTGAAATTTTCCAAATTATTCTTTTCTCTCTTAATTTTTCAAATTAGCCTTCTCTCTCTGTCAATAAGTGTCATTTTTTCCAAAGTGAGTACTTTCCACAAGTCTGTTTCACAAATCAATTTCAACTTCATTAATTGTTTGTTGACTAAAATTCTTCAAATTATTATTTTCTCTCTTAATTTTTCAAATTAACCTTCTCTCTGTCTCAACACGTGTTTCCCCATGGAGTGATCTCCATGGTTCTTCAGGAGAGAATCTAATAGAAAAGATATTTATACAAAATTGCAGATTAGTTTCACTTTCTCGTTTTTAAATGTCTTTACTTACACATGTAAGTCATTATCAATTTTTTAATATTAACCACGTTTGATTGTTTTCTAAGATTTTCTTCTATCGTCTTCTTGCTTTGATTCTATTATTTTCCTTACTCTTGTGGTAATATGGTTTCCTTTGAATGAATAAAAAACCATTAAGGGGTTTGTGAGATCTATGTCCCTTACTGTTCAATTCTCAAAATAATTGTAGTCATTATTAGATTATTTCTAGACGGGTTGTAGAGGCTTATTAAAAGAATGAAGCTGTTTTAGTTGATTCCATCCTTTAATTCAAAATCCCAGTTTTGCTGTGCTTAAACCTTCTTGTAAGTTCCCAATTATAATATGAGACTCTATTTAGTAACATTCGAGGCTAAATCCAACCAATTTGACAGAGTGTAGTTTGCTAAGGAAGATTCCTTCTTCTTACTGCATAAATGTTGTCCTGGATCCGATTGTCCAGTTCATCATCCTCACAGTGCTGAAATTTGTGCCTCTTGTGCTTCCTTAAATACGTTGTGTGATTGATGTCATTGCGCATTTTTCCGTGAAGACGTCATCACACAATTACGTATCGTGGCCATTTTGTATGCCGCTATTCAGGATATTGATAATGAGTTTGCTACTGTGTGTCGCGCCCATATTAAATGCCTCTTATCATTTTTGGTTTTTAATTTAAGATCTTCTAACCCTTAGTTCAGAATAGTTTTACTTGGCTCGCTATTCTATTTTCAGATCTTACTCTAATTTATATTTCTTGTGGTTTTTCTGATATGTCATGCTCCTATACAATTTTTTCCTTAAGGACTCAAAGGGCCTCATTACACGGAAGGCGGTGGTCCAGGGTGCTATTAGCACCCTGGACCATGCCGGTAAATTACCGGCACCGCCTTGGCGGAAAGGGGATTTACCGCCCCATTCCAAGGTTGGTGGGGCGGTAAATCCCCCTTCCGCCATTGCCCTTCCCCATTCCCATTTCTGCCCCATAGGGCTCTATGGGAATGGGGAAGGTGATAATTACGGCACCGCAATTTTGCGGTGCCGTAATTAGCTCCGAGGTCCCTTAGCGGGTTGGTTTTTAACGCCTGCAAAAAGCAGGCGTTAAAACACCAACCCGCTAAGGGACCTCGTAGTAAGGCGGTAATGGTTAACGGCCACCGTTACCATTAACGGTGGCCGTTAACCATTACCGCCGTCCGTGTAATGAGGCCCAATATGTTAAAAATGGCTATTTCTCATCATTCAGCAACTTTTCATTCTGATACTCAGATTAAGATGACCAGTATTAAACACCTGAATATATTACTAACATTCTTAACTCATCTTTTTCCATTTTAGTTGTAATTCCAATAACATATTTTTGTCTAAAATGTTATACCACTCTTTGTTGTTCAAATGTTTAACTCCTTCATTCACATAATCAGGTCTGTTCATAAGGACGATGTTTGCCATTTTAATGACTATGTTTGTGTTTTTGGCTAGTTCATCTAAAGCTTTTTTCTCCTTTAGTGTTAGATTGTAATGTAATTTCACTTTCTTATTTGTTAGATAGTTGTGCCTTAGTTCTTCACTAACTGCTGTCTAGAAGATGTCCACTGCATTATTTTCCACCAGATTTGGCAGGAACCTTGATTTCGGTTTTAATTCTGTTTCTTCTCATTGTTGTATGTCTATAGCTTGTTCTTCTATAAAGCATTCTGTTGTGAAGATTCTTTCTCCTTCGTTTATGTTTAACAAATCAATTGTTTTTTCTACCAGGTCCAATGAGAGCGGTGATATTATTGGTGCTTTTTGTGGTTCTTTCCTTTTAAATGTAGTTTCTTCAAAGTATTTTTTCAGTTTGAGCCGCCTACAGAATTTGTATAGTTCCACTTGTGTGTGAAAATATTCTGATTTATTTTTTGGGATAAAAGATAGTCCTTTGTTCAATGCTGTAATAAGATTTGAGTCAATATGAAGGTCTGAGAGGTTGAGGACCAAATTCACCTGTTTGTATGTCTCTGAGATCTTGTTTGCAACCATCTTTGATTTTCTCTTTCGTTTCTGTGAGCCTCTCCTCTTTCCCCTCTTGGCTTTGTCAAAATATTTGTATTTGTTGTTTTTTTTGCTCCTGTCTCTGCTGCACTCCACTGTTGTGGATTCAATCTTCTCGTTTTGTTGTACCTCCGAAGTTCTTCTAAAAAAGGACATTCCTTGATTGTGGCAGACAAGCTGGGTGTTTCTGTCGATGTTCCAGATTTGTCCTCAAGACCTTTATTGCTTTCACTATTTGTCTCTGAATCAGATGTTTCTGTTTTTGTGCCAAGGTTTGTAGTTTTGCAAGATTTAAATGTAGTTTTCCAATCACTCCTTGTGTCATATTTTCTGTGGAACATATATACTCTACCGTTTTTGTAATGCATTTCGTCATGCATAAACGTTTTCTGTTTTCTTGTTTTAAGCTCTTTAGTGAAATTTGATATATACTCTTCAATGATTTGATCCTTTTTAAAGGTCAAGTCAGGTAGATGGAGTTTTTCAATTTTTTCTTCGAGTTTTCCTATTTCCTTTACTATTTTCTCATGTGGCATTGCTGCCTTGTTCATAATTCTAATCATCATCCCATTAAATGTTTTTGTCAGGAATTCTTCCCCACGTGTTGAGAGAGAGAAGGTTAATTTGAAAAAATAAGTGAAAATAATAATTTGAAATTCTTTAGTCAATGAACAATCAATGAAGTGGAAATTGATTTGTGAAACAGATTTGTGGAAAGTGCTCACTTTGGGAAAAAATACACTTATTGACAGAGTGAAAAGGCTAATTTGAAAAATTAAAAGAGAAAAGAATAATTAGAAACATTTCAGTCAATCAACAATCAATGAAGTGGAAATTGATTTGTGAAACAGACTTGTGCATAGTGCTCACTTTGGAAAAAATTATATTCATTGAAACAAAAATCTAAATCTGTGGAAAAAGTTTAATGTGTCTAAATCTGAGTTTTGAAATCTATTGTAAAAACAATCAATGAAGATACAATTGATCTGTGGAAATTGATATTTTGAAAAACAGAATGTCAAGCATTAAAACTGGAAAAATGATAAATGCATATGTGTACATTTTTTGAAAAGTTTAAAAAAACACCAATACAGTTGGCGCACTGCAATAGGGCTCAAACTTGATGTAAAAAAATACTTTTATCTCAGCCATGATTTTCTTCCATTGTAATGGATGCACATGCCCCCTGCAGTTAGACATCACACTAGGAATACAACTGTGACATTGGGGGTCATTAGAAGCGTGCCATTCTGGTAGAAATGCTGGATAAAAATGCTGGTAATACAGACACTGGCATTTTTACCGGTGCCAGTGATTGCGGCACACCCATTCCATGGAGTCCTGCTGGACTCCATGGAATAGCTACTTACCGCCTTTGCCGGCGACGCCGGTAATCGTAAGGCGTGTTTGCAGGTAGGCAAACCCGCAATGAAGTCTATTGTGTTAGAAAATACTTTTTTCACTACCCTTTGTTCAAGCCACCCTCATAGTGCACTCAGGACACACCGCTCTTATCCCATGAGGATCTGTGTGGCACTCATACAGTGTTGCTTGAGTAGTGCCTATATAGCAGTTACAATTTATTTTCCTTATGAGCACCTGTGGGACCCTCCGGTATGCGTGCCAGTGTAGTGCCTGCATGCTACTCTGCCAATAACCCCAGTAGCACCAGTGTCACACTCATACAGCAGCACAGTGCAACGCCTACACCGCTTCTGGAGAACCTGTGGTGGTCTAATAGGCACAAATAAATTAAGCATAGACTGTCGAGGAATAAAATGTAGATCCACAAACTCACGCCCTGAACTCTAGAAACCATGCTGCAAGGTTGCAACAAAATAACAATTAAGGGATACCTAAGAGGGTGGTGTGACAAAATGACTGGTGCCCCCAGAAGAGTACAAGGATGAATAGTGTGTAGACCACCTACTCAGCCCCTAACACTTCTACAAAACACCAAGGATCCCAATTATAAAGGTGAGCAAACTGAGATAAGACAACTAACTCCTCCCCTTTTGTGGTAGCATGGGCGGAGGTCAGGCTATATACCCTTAAAAGGGCTGTGAATGTGAGAAAGTAGCCACCCAAACAGAACTATTTACAACAGTCCAAAACAAAGGAATGTCAAATCAAAGTTCTTTAAGATATATACTTTATGTAAGCACACTAGTATACAATAAATACTATACTAGAAAACACTAACAAAAACCCACACTTTTCAAGGAAGGCAGAGAAATGCACTATGCATGATGTAAGCACTGCAGATGCATAGAAGGGAGGAAAAGGCAATACATCATTTCAGTGTTGTACCTCAATCTGTTCTTAGTGGGTCGACCATGTCGGACAAAGCTTCTTAACATTGTGCGATTGAGTTGAACCAGGTTCGGATGCAGTGAGTCGCAGTGAGCCAGATGGGGAGCAGGTCTTGTGTCGGGTTCGAAATGAAGCTCATTGTGGTTTGATGCAGCGTTTAAATGAAGTGGGGCGGTGAGGCCAGATGGAACCCATGATTGACTCTTTGCTCTATCATTGGCACAGACATCTGTCTATGAAAGATATTTTTTCTAGTGATGTTTTAAAATGGAAGAATGACACTAATTGAATAACTCATGCCCTTAATACAACAATCCTAACCCGCAATGTGTTACAAGAAACACAACTTTTTAATGTGAATATTTTATTTTATTTTATTTAAAATAATAAATCAATGAATTAAAGGTACTCTGCTGACTTAAACGCAGGGGAAGTCAAGCACAATACTTCAACAGGATTCTGGCAGCTCGTTCACAGAAAGGAAAACACAACCTGCCTGTTGTTATCTCATTCATGTTTTAATTCCAATTTGCAGACACATCCCAACATGTAAAAACAAATATGTAAAAGTATTCTAGGCAATTAGTCCAGTTAATTTACAGTATAGCCACCTATATTAAAACGTATTATTTTCCTGAGACCAATGATCTACAGTGTGAAATGATCACTGTCTCCAACACACCTCCCTCCTGCTATCAAAAGGTGAAGCAGTATTCAGAATAACGTTTCTCTTAAACCTTTAACAAGTTCACAGCATCAGAGAAATATGTTGTTCTGATATAGCAAACCTATTCCTGGACTAATTCTAATCTAACATGTTGGACACTATCTGTGCCACACTATTGGTTGCTAGCTTGGCCATCAATATTATTTGCTGTCATTTGTGATGTTGAATTGGTTGCAAATAATTATAAAGGCTTGGGTTTCTCAGTGATTCTGTTTCTTTTGGAAAGCTGGCACGGCAGCACTGAACTCTCCCACTATTATCAAGGATTCAGGTTCACCCTCACAGTATCCCTGTTCCATGCGTTCATTAAGGAATATATTTCAATGGTTGTATACTAATTGACCTTTTCACAATTGACCTCGGGAGAATTGACCTCGGGAAAATTGACTTAATTTAGAAGGTCAATTAGGACATATATGCGGGGGAAAACCCTCCAACCCCCCACCGAATCCAGAATTCCCCCACAACCCCTCACCCAATTCCCTTATATTATTTATAATCCAAAACCAACACAATACATATATAAAAGAACTAAAATAATATAAAGGTCAATTGTGCAGAAGGTCAATTAGGACCACCATAATTAGGTCAATTGTGCAAAAGGTCAATTCTAAAAGGTCAATTTGAGTAATACCATTTCAATTACTTCATCTATGGCAGGCACCAATCGCAAGGACTTGCTTTCCATATTTCCTTTACAGATGACTACGGCCTCCAGAGATTCCAAACTGCAGATGAAAAATCTTATTATGGTGAAGCTACCAGGGGATCTAGTTTTATTTATTAATCACAAAACACATATGGTTTGCACTACATTCTCACATTCAGTGATATGGCTTTTAAATATTTCCAAAATATCTTTGCGCTCTATCTGATATAAAATTATTCTTGGAAAAATTGTCTAAATAATTTGGGTCATAGTACTCACTTCTGTTTGGTCTTTTAAAGGCCCCCAGATAGCTCCAATAGGTGTAACCTCTTCCTTCCAGTCTGTGCAAATTCTCCCAAAGTCACTGCTAGGTAATCAGGTCCTGCTTTGTTAAATGCCTCTGTATTCAGTCCCATATGGAAAAGGTTCTTTTAAGATTTCCCAATCAGATACTTCCAGTTAGAGTCTAAGGGTCTGATTCATGGAATAATCTGCGCTGAAAAAAAGGGACTTGTGCGTGAAATGGCGCGCAAGTCCTGTTCTTCGATTCATGGAGCACAATGCGCAGGGCTTACCTGGGACTTGCGAGGAATCCGTGCCGGATCCAACATGTCACTGGGAGCTGACGAACACCTTGCATGAGACTCCAAGGGAAGGGCTGGCCGGGCCAGTGCAGCCACATGTAAAGGGGGTGGAACACGTGGAATGAGAAAGAACAAGGGAAAATGTGGCCGCTACAAGGGACATTCCACCATCAAACATTTGCACCGCTCATACGCGCGCAAAACAACCATATTTATGGAATTGAACAGGGAAGGTCGGCACGCGAAAAACCATGCACAAATGCAGAAACACCTATGCCACACCATAGCAGGCTTAAGCGTCAGCGTGCACACTAATAAATGCATAAAAAGCATGCCGGATCAACAAAACGCACATATACAGCCACGATGAATGCACCATTTGTTGCAGCAGTCATCCTGGGACACCGCAGGAGGAGGATGGCCACGGCCCGGATCTTCCACCCAAGGACCAACGTTTTTGGGATGCCTGATGACCTGGTCTATAGCAGGTATAGGTTGCCCCCCCATATCATCCTAGACCTGCTCACAGAGTGGGAAGATGAACTCACATCACCCACCAGGTGCTCCCAAGCACTGAGCCCCTTGCAAATGGTGCTCAGTGTTCTGCATTTTTTGGCCACTGGCTCATTCCGGCGCACCACCGCCATAGTCGGTGACATCTCGCAGGCCACGCAGACACACTGTTACATCATGTGTTGGCTATCATAACTGCACATCTTTCCATCAGCCAGCATATCTATTTGCCCAGGACAATGGCAGAAAGGCAAGCAGTGGTCCAGGATTTTATGGGGCGGCACACTTCCCAAGAGTGCTAAGTACCATTGATTGCACACATGTTGCTCTACATCCAACTCGAGAAACAGAGCATATCTACCGCAACCATAAACATTGGCATTCCATCAATGTTCAGGTCGTGTGTGATGCCAAGTGCATCATTACTGAAGTGTATGCCAACTATCCTGGCAGCACCTATGATAGTTACATCTTCAGGATGTCCCTGCTACACTGGGCCCTGGAAGCTGGGAAGCATGGCAACACATGGCTCATTGGTGTGTATGAATGGACATGCACATGCAAGCATGCTGCACACAGACCAATAGATACTGTCAACAAATGACAATGACAACCATTCTCACCTCTACAGGGGACAGTGCCTACCCTCTGAGCACAAACATCATGGTGCCCATACGCAACACCAACACACCTGCCCAGGTAAGGTACAACACTGCCCATATTGCAACTCGGGACATTGTGGAGCAAACATTCGGAGTGCTCAAGTCACGTTTCCGCTTCCTTGACCACTCTGGTGGTGCATTGCTATATGCACCACCAGTAGTCTGCAGGATCATTGTGGCAGCATGTGTCCTGCCCAATGTTGCAACACGGCGTGGTGTCCCATTGGACATGGTGGTGGCACCCCATCCACACCCACAGGCTCACCACTTGCATATGGCTGGGCAAAGGGCACGTGGAGAGGCTGCACGTACCCATCTTGTGCAATCTTATTTCACATAAAATCCATCCCCTGTGGAGTCCACTCAATCCCGGCAAATCCAAGGGGGCCATCCAATTTTTTTTTTAACTTTCTTTTTTGGAGTGTTCAACAATTACAAACAACAAAACACCTAATGGGTGTAGTCCCAGGCTAGATGAAGGAAGTTTGCCACCGGAAATCCACATCTCTCACACAAGGCTGCCGATTCCGGTCGTTGTATGCATTGTTTGGCCGGGGTATATTACGTTTGATGGAGATAATTGAAGTGGATTTGCTTGAAGCGTGTGTTTAGTGCCACTTTTTGAGTTTGTTGAAGGATGTATGTCCAATCGTCGTCGGGTATTGAAGCTCGTAGAGACTTTTCCCACCTCGCCTTCGTGCGAGTGTTTGTTGGTACGGTGTCTGCCAAGAGGGACCTGTATATCGTTGAAACTAATCTGCCGTCACCCTGTGCTTGAATCGCATTGTGTTAAAGCTGCCATGTAGGTGGTTGTTGCAGGAAGGTTGGGAAGAGCGTTTGTAGGGTATAGCGGAGTCTAAAGTACACAAATGTGTCCAGGGATGTACTGTTTCCCTTCTCCTTAGCCAGCTGTGGTGTTATGAATATGCCCTCGGTGAACAAGTCTCCCAGGGTCTGAATGTGTAGTTTGTCTGCCCATTGGTGAAACACTTTCTCTGCGGTTAGAGGAACTCCTGGTATAAACTTGACTGGCAACAAGGGGGAGAATCTAGTTTGAATGGCATATTTCTGCGCCATCTTTTTCCAAATCGCGTATAATGATAAGAATATGTTCATTGTGGCTTGGGGCACTGGAAGGTGATCGATGATGACTGCTCTCAGTAGGTTGGGGGATACGAGGGCCCGTTCTACTTGAACGTGTGGTCTGATGAAATGAGTGACGTACCAGTAGCTGAGAAACTGTGCTTGGGCCGCCCAATGGTACCGCTCTAGGTCAGGGAGGGCCAAGCCTCCTTGGGACGTTGGCAATATGAGCGTTGCGTAGGCTACCCTTGCTGGTTTACCTGCCCACAGTAGCTCAAGGATTAGACTCCTGACTCTTTTCAGGAAGGATTGTGGCAGTAAGAGGGGTATATTGGCAAACAGGTAAAGGAGTTTAGGAAGAACCACCATTTTGACCAGTGAGGCTCTACCCCACAATGTTAGCGGGAGTGCCCTCCATCTGTGTATTCGCTCCTGAAGTGACCCAGCGTTTTCTCATAATTATCTTTGTATACGTCGTGGTGGTTTAGGGACAAAAAGATTCCCAGATAACGAACATGAGTTTTCCCATTTAAACCCATGATCGTCTGTACATTTTCTGGTGCTGGTGTCAGGGGTAATATTACTGATTTGGAGTGATTGATTTTTAAGCCCGATATAGTGCCAAACTTAATTACTTCCTGATAATGGGATTCAAGTTTTTGTTCGGGTCTTGGATGAAGAGAACCACGTCATCGGCATAGAGAGAGATCACCAGTTTGTGAGGCCCAAGAGTGAGGCCTTTCCAGAGCCGCCAGGAGCGTAGCCCTGATGCTAAGAGTTCCATTGTTAAGGCAAATATTAGGGCTATAGTGGGCAGCCCTGTATGGTCCCCCGTTGCAAGTCTATACATGCAGATTTCGTACTACATAAAATGATGGAGGATTGCAGGCTATTATACAAGAGGGACACCAACTTCATAAAGTAGCTCCCTAGGCCTATCTATCTGAGTACTACAAAGAGATAAGGCCATTCGACAGAGTTGAAGGCCTTCTCTACATCGAGTAAGACCATGATCGCTTGCAGTGTGGGATCAAGTGCTTCCATGACTCCAAATAGTCTCCTGATGCCAAATGTGGTGCTTCGCCCGGGAACAAAGCCTGACTGGTCACCCAGTACCAGTCCTGGCATAAGAGGGAGTAGCCTAGCAGTGAGGATTTTTGCCAGTATCTTTTTATCAAGATTAATCAATGAGATTGGCCTATATGAAGCACATTCTTCGGGGGGTTTGCCTGCTTTATGTAGAAGAATTACGTTGGCTTCACGAAGGGTCGGTGGTAGGACCCACGTTCTAGTGCTACTTCATAAACGTGTATGGGGAGCGGGGCCACAGTTGCCGTGAAAGCTTTATAAAATTCACCAGTCAGGCCATCAGGGCCTGGGGCTTTGGTGTTGGGTACATTTTTTATGGCTTTTGTGATTTCTTCTGTTGAGGCATATTTAGGGGCTCACAGAGTTCCCTCTCTATCCAGTAGAGTTCAATGTTGTTTAGGTAGCTCTGCAGAGTCTCGGGGTCAGTGGTGTGTTTGGAGCTATTCAGTTCTTGGTAGAATGAACGAAATGTGTTGACGATTTCTTCCTCTGTGTACACCAGTGTGCCATGTGTGTTGTGCACTCTTTCTACACAGGTGGGTTTCCTGTCTGTGGCTATCAAGCGAGCCAGGAGGGCTCTGGGTTTCTGACCGTCGCCGCATTGGCGGATTTGATGTCTGTGTCCCAGGAGTTTTAGCTCTCGCTCTGCTACAGCTCTGAATTTCAGTAGCTCCTCTTTGAGTTCTGCTTGGGTATGAGGATCATTTGAGCTGGAGCACGCTAGTTCGAGTCGTTTTAGTTGGTTCTCGCTGGTGGTTAGTTCCCACCTGATCAGTTTCAAGATCCCATTCTCCTTTGCTATGCACATACCTCTAATGTAGCATTTTAACGTTTCCCATAGCATGCCCGCTGAAGTGACAGAGTCTTGATTGGCATCTAGAAATGTCGTAATTTCATTACGTAGTTCTGTCTGTTGCGAACACCCGGTCTTACAGTGAGCCTGGTTTAAACCTCCAATGGGGTGTCCCCAGCCTGACGTCGGGGATGTCGCATTCTAGTGTCAATGTAGAATGATCAGAGAAAGTTCTAGGAAGGATTTGGCAAGTCCCCCAATGGAACAGGGTCGGGGAGGATACCAGGAGATAGTCAATGCATGAGCTGGTGTTATGGACAGCTGAGTGAAAGGTATATTCCCTAGCTTCCCAGTTGGTGTGTATCCACACGTCTACCAAGTCAAATGCTTGGCAGATTTCTCGGACCTGGAGGCGTGCTTTGGATGGGTGGGTGGTCATGCTTTGTGACTTGTCTTTTAGGGGTCCATTGGTGTATTCAGGTCTCCTCCCCAAATGATCGTTGCAGAACCTGACCCCTCGAGGTGTGGCAACCCAGGAGTGCTATGCCTTTTGCGTCTTTCTCTGATTTTATCAGGATGAAATTGACTTTTTTGTCTATAAGGATGGCCACCCCTCTGGCGTACGATGAGTAAGAAGAAAAGTATCAATGGCAGCCCCATTCACGGGCCCAGCGAAGTTCAGATTCTGGGAGGAGATGTGTCTCCTGTATCAGGGCTATGTCAACCTTGTGCCTCTTGAGGAGAAGAAGGACTCTTCATGTTTTTGCCGGAATATTGCCCCCTCTAATGTTCCATGTGGATACCTTGAATTTGTTGTGTGGGCATTATATTGAGGGTTATATCTAGTGGTAACAACTGCAGAGATTGGCGAAGGTGCTGAGGCGGTGCGTGGAGAGCGGTTGGTTCTGTTTTTCTTGATGTGGCGAGGAGTTGAAGCTTGAGAAGATTAGAGGGTAGGGTGGCGGGGGGCAGGGTCTTTGTAAGCGCAATCCCATAACAGTCTCTGTGTACCCTCCCCTGTGCGGGCAACCCCCAACTGGCCCGAGTCAACATCCCTCCTGGTATGTGGAAACAGTAACAATGCTGCGCCTGGGGCGCTAGTGGCCTTCCAAGGTAAAAGGCTCCATTAACATTGCAGGGTTATGATTCTCTGGCGGTGATGTCGGCTTTGGCTGCGCTTGGCCCCTTTCCGCAATGTAGTTTCACAGTGGATTTTTCCTCGCCCGCTCCCTTTGTGATGGCCTAGGATTGTTATTGGGGGGTCTGCAGCCGACCTTGTCAAGGAAGGAGTTAGCCTCCTCGGGCGAGGGGAAAAATTGGGCCTTCCCACCATGCTGGACGCATAGTTTTGTGGGAAAGAGCATTGAGTAGGATATCTGGTTATCTTGTAAACGATGTTTGATGCCCGCAAGAGATCTCCTTTGCACCTGGCCGGCCGGGGAGAAGTCTGGGTAGAATTGGACGGTGTCCCTGTCAAACTGGAGTTCTCCCTTTTCTCTAGCGAGTCTCAGGATCGTGTCCCGGTCTTTGTCGTTGAGCAATTTGCCAATGATTGGGCACGGGGTTGCCCCTAGAATTGGTTTGGTAGTCTGGATCATGTGAGCTCTCTCCACGACAAACAATTGAGACAGTGCTTCCGCTCTGAAGAGTTCTGTGCATATTTTTTCGACGTGGCCTTCCATTTTGTCCGTAGTTGTTGTTCTCTGACCGGGAGCGTCCCTCTAGGTCCTCATTCTTTGCATTTGCCATTTTCATTTGACCTTCCAAAGTCGACACTCTGGCCAACAGCGTTGTCGTATTGTCGTCCAGATCGGAGACTCTTTGTTCCACTGCATCAAGCCTGTCTGCATGTTTGTCGAGGCGGTGTTGTAGCTGATCTACCTTGGATGACAGTGCATCAATCTTGCAATCAAGGCTGCCGATCCCGGCCTTCAGATCGAGGAGGATCTCTCTGATATCAAGAGCTTGGGGGAGGTCATCCTCTTGGATTGCGTCCTGTGTGGGAAATTTCAGCCTGCTGCTGGGCTTATGTGTTTTGGCTGAAGCTCAGGGCTCGAAGTTGAGTTTACGTTGAGATTTGTTGGACTTTTCCATGGTGAGATCTGAAGGGTTGGGGACTGGGCTCCAGACAGTTCTGGGGCCGGGACGGCGTGTGGTGCAGTAAGGCTGGATAGGATTTAGATGGGCTCCTTGTCTCGGATCACCTGGGGTGGGAGAGGACGGTAGGTTGGCTACAGTAGGCTTGTCCCAGACTGCCAGTCAAGAGTTTGGTAGTGTATATGCGCTGAATGGCTGTGTTGGTGTTCTGTAAGTGCTCAGGTGGACATTTATTCTGCGGGGGCTCGGGTGTCTGCAATGCTTAGTTACCAGCGGCGCATGGACAGTGTGCTGGCGAGTTGTCCCCAATGTGGTCTCTGCCTCTACTTTTTTGGGAGCTCTGAGGGAACGCTGGGAAATCAAATTTCTCTTGTGCTTTGTTGCGGCCTCGTTCCTGGCTGGCTGTATCTGTGATATAACCAGTTGATAGGGTAGTGTGCGCGAGATCTAGCTCCACTAGCTCTACCCAGGCATATGTGGGACACACGTCTGTAGATCATCGGGGGGGTCTTCACCTCAGAGCGGGGCGGATGCCGCTCCTCCCTTGAAGCTCTCAATTCGTAAGCTTTTAACAGGATCAACCAGACATGAACGCTGCTACTACTGTTGGTCGCGTTGGACACAGTGTCTTGTGCTTAATGAGCTTAATGAGCTGCAGGATTTTTCTCTAATTCTCTGTGTGCTCTATTGCTCGCTGGAATTTTATCCCTCTCGGATTTACTGCAGGACTACAAAATGTGTGGGGTGCCGTGGGTGGGAGAGCGCGTCGCTCCGGTCAGGTACACCAGCCTGTATGAGGGGCGCTCATTGCGGGGGGCCAGGCAGCCAACTGCTACCGTCTGGTGAGACTGCTAGCCCCCTGCTCACTCGATGGCATCCAAGGCACAGAGCGGAGGGAGGCCACCAATGTTTTAGACTCGCGGCAGATGTGGCTGGAAACCGATATCAACTCCTTTACTTATTTTCTTCCCTCCTTTGTCTGTCGTAGGCTACGCTCATCTGGGGGAGGACACTCCTCTCCCCAATGTGCACCGCCGGCCGTTACTTTTGGAAAGCTGTTGTTACATGGTGAGCGAGCCGAGGAGCAGCCACCACTGGGCTACTCTCGGCCAGACCTGGAAGGAGGGGCAGGGGGGGTCCTCGCTGCGTAGTGCCCCCGCCCTGCAGCACTCACCAGCAGGTTTGTTCCTTGCTCTCATGGCCTCTGGTCCTCTGTGTGATGGCGGTGCCGTTGCCTGCCTTGCAGGTCCGGATGCACAGAGGCCATGGCCCCGAAGCCGGGCGAGAAACTCCTGCCTCCAGTGGCACCGCCTCTGCGGGAGACACCCACGGCCCAACACCGACTGGACATCGCACAGGCGCGTGGGTCTCCGCCGCGCTCAGGCGCTCTACCTTCTGGCAGGGTTACTGGCCGATTTTCTTTCGTTGTCTGCAGTTGGCTGTTAGGTGATCCGAGAATGTAGTAGTGAATACGCAGCGGCACTGCTGAGTCACCACACACGGGAGGCGCGGCTGGCCTCTGCCACTGCTCTCATCTGTCGTGACCAGGAGGATGCTTGGGCCGCCGTAACGTGGCTAGGGCCCAGCTCCTCCTTGGTTCTGCATAACCTCAAGTACACATGCAAAGGATGTTCTGTCTGTGACGATTCGGGGCTCGTTGCGGGCGTTCTCACTCAGTGATGTTTTCTGTTAGCGAGCTGGGCCGTTTGTGCACCAGAGAAGCAGCGATTGAACAGGATTAATTCGGAGCTACACAGAGCTCACAGGGGAGCCGCCATCTTGGTCGGCTCTCTGGCGCCCTCTCTGACAGTGCCATTCAATGGTGACAATGGGCAAATCCACTGTGCCCACAAAGCCACCCTGAGAAAGTGCCCTTAGAAGTGCAAATTTGTCTGCATCCATTAGAACAAAAATACACTTCTTTTAGTTTTTCTAAAAGAAACACATTCAAGAGTGATGACACCACTACCGCCATGCCAACCATTTAATTAAATCACCTCTTTGGCACCAAAACAATCCCATGTGTAAAGTTAAAGGATAGTGATACCGTGCACTATCCCCACTCTAGTGGTCCACTGGCGCTCTGGCAGATCTGACTAACTAACATACCTTTCAAATGTGTAAGCATTGATGAATCCTGAAACACCATGTCTGAGCTGCAAGCTATACATGTTCTCAACAATTTACATGGACATAAAATACAACAAGCACAATTTCAAGTAGCTGCACACATGCCCTACAATATGCATAATGTGCACAAACAAGTCCTATTGTGGGGTGTAGAAAAGCAGTGCAGTATTGACACCCAAGTTACTCAACGCGACCACAAACTCTATTCACAAAAGAAATATTAAAAAGAGGTAATAGACAATTGTGACAGAGTGCGACCCACCAGAATTACCACATCCAGACATGCAGCAACAAAAGTATCCATTCCATAGTGATCAAGATAAATGCACATCTCATCTGTCCCATTGGTATGCAGTCGCCATTTAAAAACACATCACAGGAAATAGCTCTCATTCCCAGATCGAAGGATCTGCAGACAATGAACAAAATGAAACTGAGTGCAGCTAACACATCCATGCAGCAAAAATTCAAGAGCCACGGGCACCCCTCTGTGACATACAACACATCCAAACAACAACTCACAACACAACCATCAACATGTGTCCCACCACACATGAAGCAAAACCTGCACACTGCATGCAAATCAAACACACAAAACACAAACTCACAAACAACATCCACCACACTGCCTGTCCCCCTCAATGACATGCAGCAAATGTGCATGTAACATATCAACATTAACTAGCCGATGGCACATACACAACGGACGCATCAGTGAACATGCTGCATGAAAATGAGAAGACATCACATATCACCCCCAAAAAAAATACAAATCATTCAGAACAACGCCCTGAAAGCAGAAGTGAATATCCCAAAAATTGAAATTTCTCAGAAGGTAGACACACTGCCCATTGGCTACCCGTCATGAACCGCATACATTGAAGACCCTCTCCATCACATTCAAGAGCATCGCTAACACAGCCCCGAGATACCTCACCAACAAAATGACCAAACACCACTCTGAGAGACCCACCCGAGCGCTTACCTCCCACCTCCTCATCACACCTAAATTCAAACAAGCTAAAGCAGGCAGCCGCAGCTTCCCAGTAGTGGCGGCCAAACAATGGAATGCCTTACCCCTCTCACTCAGATCTGAACATTAGCTATACTCCTTCTGCCAAAAATTGAAAACCTGCCCCTTTACACAAGACCCGTACCTTCACTCCATCAAGCTGCGCCATCTCGGTCATTGCTATATTCAATTATGCCTACTCATTCATATCATGCAATATGTCAGTTGACAGTTTCACCTGTGTACAGTTACAAGTGCTCACATACCTCTGGTTTAGGTGCACTCTACAAATGGAAATAAAATAAATAAAACTAATAAAATAAATATGCAGATAATCGATCACAAAAAAAAGCAGCGACAGCCCTGGAAGACTAACAATGACATGACAAGGCATTCCATCACCTGCGTAGTATTGTGACAGTGCACTGAACACAGTCATGGGAGCACATTTATTTATTCATCTATGTATTGGTCACTTGTTAGATGCTTTTAACAAAACTGATTCAAAGCGCACACAGGGCACAGGTGGGGACAGGGGAAGTTAGACAATGAATTACACCCGATATAAATAATCAAATTAATAGTACAAACAAATCATGAGAATAACTGGGTGGGGAGACAACCCTAACATGCCTTGTGAGTGTTCAGAACGTGCAAGTGTAGAGGGTAGACGGCCAGGGAAAAGCTGCTGAGGTGTGCATGGGGTGAAGTGCTAAGAAAAGAAATAAAAAACTTAAGTCCAACTTCGCGTGGTGAGGATGAGCCTGAGCAAGTGCAGTATATAGACAGTGGCTTGGATGAGAGATGGGGGCGTCATGGCCCCAAGGACACATAAGGGACCTGCACATTAGTCATGCTACTGTATGATGAGCAGGGAACAGAGGAGTAGAAGAAAGAGGAGAAGACCAAGGTCTTCAGGCTTTTTGGGAACTTAAGGAGGTCCTGCTCAAGATGCAGAGGGAGAGGGAGGCTATTACACAGAAGGCAGCCCACTGAGGAAACTGATCGACCCTCCAGATCTCTGTTTAGCAAACTGCTCCACACACAGGGAGTTGGTGCCAGAGCAATCCAAGAATCTAGAAGACGAGTATTTGATCAGGAAGCGTTGAAGATAGAGTGGTCTCTGGCCCCAGATAGCCCTGTGGATGATACTGAGGAATTTGAAAATAATCAGTGCAGAGACCGTGTTCCAGTGAAGGCATTGTAGGGCAGGAGAGATGCAGTCCCTGAGCCCGAGGCCAAGGATAAGTCTTGCTGCCCTATTCTGGGTAAACCAGAGGGGTTGCAGGGTGGACAAAGGAAGATTAAGGAGGAGGCTGTTGCAGTAGTCTAGCCTGGAGAGAACCAGAGCATGGGTAACATTGAGTCTCTGGGGGAAGGTTTTGGAAGGGTACAGTTACTTTGAGAAGGAAGAGCTGAAAGTGGCACTTATTGACAATGTCATGAATATGAGGGATGAAGGAAAGGCTGAGTCAAAGATGACTCCAAGTATCCTGGCTTCAGAGGAGGGGGCAGAGTCAGAGCCCATGGAGGAAAGACAGTGTTAAGGGATGAAGTAGGTGCAGGGGATCCAATAGGCAGATTCTAGGTTTTGCTGGCATAGAAGTTGAGGTCATTTGCAGTGCCTCACACATGGATGGCAGAGAGGCAGTCGGGGATGAAGGAAGGTGCAAGGGTGTCAGTAGGAATTCTGAAGAAAAGTTGTGTGTCATCCGCATAGCATTTGAATTTAGGGGAGAAGGAGGCACTGGCGCGTTCCAGCAGGGAAACCTATATGTTAAAGATGCAGGGCTAAAGAATGGAGCCCTAGTGTACGCCACAGGTGGAAGTGGAAGTAGGGGAGGTGAAAGGGCCAAGAATGGTTTAGGAGGAATGGTCGGTTAGGAATGAGCAAAGTCCAGTGCCCGCTCCGAGATAGCAAGTGGATCATGGAGACTTTTCATGAGAATGGAATGGTTCACTGTGTCAAATGCAGAAGAGGGATCAAGGAGGATGAGTACAGCAGGGGATTTACAATTGAGGGATGCGAGCAGTTTGTCACATGTGTTCAGGAGAGCAGTGTCTGTGGCTCCGGAATCTTGGAATCCACGCTGGTGGTCATGTAGACCGCCATCTTGTTCGGTATGGGCGTTGTGATGGGAGACGCCCGATTTCTCTAGCAGTTTTCTCAAGAAGTGGGTGATGGAAATGGGGCGGTAGTTAGCTGGGCTGGAAGGCTCTGCAGGTGGTATTGTAAGGATGTGCCGCACAAGGGAGTGTTTGAGCGAGGATGGAAAAGAACCATTAGCAAAGGAGTGGTTGTAGAGATCAGCAAGAGCAGGGGCGAGAGAGGAGATGTTGCCCGAGATTGTTCACGATGAGCATGGTACAACCTGTTTTGAAGAGACCTTCATGGAGTGGCCAACTCTGATGACTTCCTCATAGAGACATGAGCGAAGGAGGAGAAGGAGGAGGGTGAGTGGTAGTGGGGGCTGAGGTGTAGGGTTGTGTTGGAAGAGTGCGTGACAAGGATGTTCAATATGTCCATTGTTTTTCAAAAGAAGTGAGAGGCAAGTGCATTTCAGAGGAATTGTGAAGGAGTAGGGGCAGAAGATACAGCGGATGGGTTGGCAGGCTGCCTGCACATTTTGTAGAGCTCGGCTGTGATGCAAAGCACAAGAATACACATACACAAATACTCACTTCTTGCACTCCTGGCAGGATCATGCTTGCCACATCAATTCACAGAGGCCGATGTCAGAATGGGAGGCTTGCCACCGAGGAAACTGCCATGGAAGACATAAGTAGACACCCCAAAGCAATTTGATACAGCAAGCAAGGATAAATGCATGCTAAATGTAGGATGCAAACAAAAAGGGCAACCATCAAAGCAGACTTCATTATGACATCATACAATTGGTCCAATACTGCATTCATTTTTATTTGTTTTAATTCCGTTTTTTATTAGCAGTTGTAACATTTTCAAATGATAGTATCACAGTAGCTTTCTGCTGAACACAACAACCACTGAATTTAGAGACATTTGAACACAAACCAACGTAAACTCCACCCCCACACCCGCTAATTCCCCAGGGTGGCCTATCAATGTGGCCCGTGAGTCCGATGTGCTCTTTTCCACTGCCCGTATATCAGTTTCATGCGGTGAGAGGCATTACCCATCTTACAATTCAAGCGTTTCCGGAGTCTGGGCCTGTCACACTTGCCACAACCTAACACATATTTTCCTGATAGGATTGCGGTAAAGATATGCCAGCTTGTATCCACGGCGAGGCCACATAAACAACAATCCGTTCGTCTTGATCAATGCCACCCAAAACACCTGTGTGTTCCATTGTGGGTAAAATATTGAAACTTAAGTAAGTTATACAAAGCCTTGAATCAATCACATAGTGAGTAGGAGCAAGGGGCACTGTGGGAAAAAGCCTGCTTACTATAGTCAAGGTATCGTTTTTTCCGTCATAGTTTATATCTTTCTGACATAGTTTATGTGCTAGTTGCCAACTAAGGGCTTATGTACAATAGAGGCAAAACGTAAATGCAAGGCGTGAAAGCACGCCACGGCTCATTGTCAATCATTGTATTCCGGAGAGGAGGGGCTGTACTGCTATTTTGCCTGGTATGTTCTGAGCTGCAAATTGTTGGGCCATTAATCTGCTCTCACTGAGGTAGTGGCCCTGTATAGTGTTGTTCCTTTTACCTCTCAGGAACTCCCTACAGAGACGCGCTTTTTGATCCTTTATATCTGTAACCTTTCCTTCGCTTTGCACTGTATAACATACATACCTTTTCCCTATCGGGTGATGCCAGAGAGCTGGCAGACAGTTGGCCTCTCCGGCTTTCTTAGCAGAACCCTCCCTGGCATCTCTGACTTGTCACAGCTATCTTTCAGGTAAGTCTAAAATGAGAGAAGGATTTGGTGTGCTGGGAGAGCACGAGAGTAGCTGAGCACTGTTCTGAAAACCATCCAATTTTTCATTTGGAACAATGCCCACAGGTCGTTATAAATACAGAACTCTTGGTTCTCATGAAGCCACAACATGTCCCACTCAAAGCTTCTCTTAGCTAAAGAAGCAACTACACAGAGCAGTCTTTCTAAATAGAACTGTCATCCCCTGCGACACACACGAGTGCGCGCAGGGGCTGACGGGCACGCCAGGAACCGAAAGCGGCCTCGACTGAGAACGGGTAAGTTGATATGTGCATGCGTTTGTGTGTGTGTGTTGGGTGTTCGTGTTTGTGTGTGTGTGTTTGTGTGCGTTTTGGTGGGGTGGGAGTCTTGAAAGGTAGAGGGAGGTGGCGGGGCATTGGGAGGAGGGTTCAGGGGTGAAACACCTTGATTTGGAGTAAATCCGGGAAGCGCGGGTGGGGCCGAAGAAATGTTATTATTTCGATGTTTTTAAACTACCTAAAATCGGCTGAAAAGAATCGGTCTTCTGGTTAGGCGACCTACACAAATCGAAATAATGACATAGAACTGATTATTATAATCTAGAACTGCAAAATCAAAGATTCACTTTATTACGTGAACCTAATACTGAGCTATTTAAGCCATGTACATTTGCTTGAACTTATTGCACTTGAAGGACCTTCTAAGTGAGAGAAAACAATTCAGCATCGAAAAGGTAAGCTTAGTTTGTGACCCTTCCAGAATCAAATGTTCCAGGCCATGATGGTATGTCGGCTACTGTAACTATGTAAGCAACCAATCAAAAACCTGATGAAATAACCATGCACTTATAATGCCCGCAGAAACTCCTCTTAGTAGCAATGTGCTTTAAAAGCCGTCCATTGACAACAGCACATTTATTATTTCTGATGTGAGGTGAACATACTGAAAGCCGCGCTTTGCCTGGAACACTTTTCAAACATCATGTGGACATTTGGAAGCACATCATGTTGAGCTGCTCGCTTAATTCTAACATTCTATTTCAGAAATAAGACCCTCCCCTCGTGGGTGGGCACATACTATGATAAAAAAGAAAACGCATTTCAACGATGCACAAAACTAATGGAGCCACAAAGGGAATGAAATAATCATGAATTAGTGAACATCAAAGGAAAGTATTGTCTGATTCAGCGGCACATAGAAATATGCAGGAGTGCTTTCACTTTCTGAAACCCCCTGCATAGATTCAGCTCGAACCTTGGTATTTCCTTCTCGAGGAATCCTGCCTTTATTCAAATCTAAACTGCCACAGCTGCAATGATGTGAAATAGAAGTGAAAATCCAGTGCCCAGTCTTTAGACAAAGAGCCAATGTTTCAGACCCAATGTTACAGACGTAACTTGTTACTTATTTGGTAAATGCTCCCTAAAGCAACACCTTCAATAAAGAGCTTTTATTTTTTTCTCTTTGCATCTGCTTTTTCTCCTCCTCTCCCTTGCTGACTTCCTGGCTGACACTGAAACTTCACTGGTTACCTGGCCACCTTCTGATCTCGGGCCCAGCTCCCCTCCTCCGCCAGTCGCACTCCTGCACTGCCTTCCTGGCAACCCCCGCACTTGGGGACTGTTTTCTGTATCCCTACAGTCCCACTACCAGCACTTGACACCTGATGTCTGCACTTACCCTTGCACTTGCCACCTGCTGGCCGTACTTTTACTTATTGTTTATTATTTTCTTATTCCATGTACTACACTGTCTGTGCCCTTTCCCCCCTGCACTTCTCCTCCCTCCCCGGCCCATGCACTTGTGCGATCTGAATGACACCTGGCCTAGGAGGATCGTTGTCTGTCTTCCCTCTGTTTCCCCTCCCTTGCCTTGTCGCGCCTTGAAACACTTGTGTATAGCTAGGCGTGTTATAAATGCCATATCATATCATATCATCATATCATTCCGCGTGTATAGTATATTAAACCAGGAATGGCAGGTTACATCGTGGAAGAATTAATACAATACGAATTTGACACATTTTATTTAATTGAATTTGGTTGAAAATATACGTGAGGGAGTCGGTAATTGTTATAATTAAGTTAGGGAGAAGATGAGGGGGGCTACGCGGGGTCTTCCCCGGATATATCTGCAGCTAAATTGACATAAAGAAAAAAAAAGAATCAACAAATTTGTTTTCGTTTCATCTTTTCGATTTTATCACATAGAACCTATCAAGCCACGTGCCTGTGTTTCTTAGGATTGTTCAGGCTAGGGTCATGGCTTTGTTACATTTCTCCTGAAATGTTTCAGATGTACTTGCGATAACAACCCTTACATTCTGGAGATGGGCCACTCTAAGATGTAGGACAGCCAACTAGAGACTGCAGGTCAATGCGGGAGCACTGATGGGAAACGAACTTGTGATTGCAATAGAGAACCATTTATTTATTGATTGCATTTGTTAAACGCCACAACCCGGGTGTAGAGATATCGTGAGACCTCCGGGAAGCGGAAATGCTGCTCCCGCGGGAAGCGTGAGGAAGACACCTGGAGGAAGGCACAGAGCAGGATCGGCTCCTGAAAGCACCTCCGCAGGACTGGGCTGCAGGCCTTACAGCAGAACCAGAGACTCACATATTGCACCCAAGTTACGGGGCCTGTTGCCCATTTAATATTACCTCAGTTAAGCTGCAGTTTGTTAGATGCTGTTGATTGCGAATAAAGCAACATCCCCTTAAACCTCAAGGTCTCCTGCGCATCTTTCCAGTAAATATACTACATAATTGGCAACAAGGATAACCACCAGATCTGCGCGGTGCCATGCAAGGGGCTACACCACCGCCACCTTTCCTCCAGACTCCAGGTAGGCCAGCCATTCCGTGGCCACAATGCCAACCCTTATTCACCACGTATTTGGAGGCCTTGAGTGGTGCAGGCTATTCGGCGGCGAGACGCAGGGTGATGCTATTAAATGCCCTGGGTGTCGAGGGACAGAGGGTGTTCGAAAGTCTCACCCCGGAGCCGGTAGCAGGTGACAATGACAATGTATTTAAGGAAGCCGTAAGAAGAATCATCAAGCGGTTCGCCAGTAAGGAGAATACAGTCCTACACAGGATAAGATTTTACAGCCGCAAACAAGAGGCGTCGGAACCAGTAGACGACTACGTGACCAAGCTACGCGAGTTGGCGGCACTATGCAACTTTGGAAACAATGCTGAAAGTTTGATCTGCGACATGCTGGTCGTTCATACCAACAGCAGGAAGGTGCAAGATAAGTTTATACTGGAGAAAGAACTGCAACTAGAGAAAGCGGTTGAAATAGTGAGAGCAGTGGAGGAGACAGCGGGCAGGAGGAAAGAATACGCAAGCGGGCACAGCCACGCCGAGGTACGAGCGGTATCCTTGCGCCCAAAGAAAGGGAGACCGGTCGTCGACTCAAGAGAAGGGAAATGGGTGAGAAAAAAACCCTTGAAATGCCACAGGTGCACCAGCACGAAACACTTAGCGTATGACAAAGAGTGCATGGCAAGAGACAAAGAATGCTCGGTGTGCAAAAAGATTGGACATTTCTCCATAGTGTGCCGATGGCGCAACAAAAAAATCACCAGTGTCAACGCCGCACATAATACGGAGAGGGATTTGTCCTCGGATGAAGAAGGGAGACCTACCGTCATAATGGTAAGCAGCACGCGAGCCAGAAGAGAGAAGCCTCACTGTGCCATCAAAATCAATGGATTGGAAACAAGAGTCATGGCCGACTCCAGCTCAGACCTAACCATAATACCACTGAGCACGTACAAGGAGATGATGGGCACAGAGACAGTCCAAGTGCTCAGCACACGGCACAGGCCTACAGTGTTCGGTGGTGCGTCAGTAGACATGCTTGGCTACATCAAAGGCAAAGTGGAGTTCAAAGGGAGAGAGACCACCACCAGATTCTATTTCAGTCAAGAAGGGCCGGCAGTGCCGGGCTGGGATGACCAAGCAAAACTAAAAATCAAGCTGGACCCCAGCCCAGAGGATCAAGTACTGTCAGTCGGGTATAGAAGAGCGCTGGTAGCGAAGGAAGATTACCCAAAGCTATTTTCGGAAGAGCCTGTACACATCAAGGGATTCGTCCACAAAATACTACTTAAGGCCAACGCAGTCCCAGTCAAACACAGGGTAAGGCCAGTACCGGCAAACACAAGAGACACCCTCAGAAATCAATTGAACAACATGAAGAAAGACGGCACGATCGAGGAAATTGAAGCATCTGAGTGGTTGAGCCCAGTCGTGCTCATAAAGAAACAGAACTCACAAGAGCTGAGGGTATGCATCGATCTCCGCAGCCTAAACCTAGAAGTAATCGTGGACAGTTACCCTTTGCCAAACATCAGTGAATTAATCCTCATGATGAAGGAGGC
Source organism: Ambystoma mexicanum (assembly GCF_040938575.1). Lineage (NCBI taxonomy): Eukaryota > Metazoa > Chordata > Amphibia > Caudata > Ambystomatidae > Ambystoma > Ambystoma mexicanum. The sequence continues at coordinate 962,351,924 of NC_090928.1, read as the reverse complement.
CAGAGTGTTCTTGAAATTAGACATGAGGAATGCGTACCATCTAATACAGCTACATAAGGAATCCAAACCACTAACTGCTTTTATCACTCCGTTTGGTACCTACCGATTCACAAAAATGCCGTTTGGCCTATCATCTGCAGCCTCGGCATTTCAGCGCGTAATGGACGTCCTACTACGGTCAAGAACTTGTCCTATTTCCAGGATGACATCCTAGTATACGCTGCAAACGAACAAACACATGACGCCACATTGAAAACTGTGTTCACCAAACTTCAAGAAGCAGGAGTAAGATTAAGGTACGAAAATTGTGTTTTCAAGGCACATAAAGTTGAGTATTTGGGGTACAAGATATTAGAGCAAGGAATAAGCCCCAAGCAAAACTTACTACAAGCAATAATCAATGCTCCCGTACCCACCAACAAAGATGAGGTGAGGTCATTCCTCGGGTTGGCAGAGTACTACGCCAAATTCATCCCCAAATTCTCAGAAACCTCAGCGCCACTCTGTGATCTTCTCAAGAAAGGGTCAGAATATACATGGCAAGAAGCCCAGAAGAAAGCTGTAGAAAGCATCAAACGACACATAGTAGATACGCCGTGCCTGCAACCGTTTAACCCAGACTGGAGTACAGTCATCACCATGGACGCCAGTGCCTACGGTTTAGGAGCCGTTCATACCCAGAAAAAGGGTGACACGGAACATGTGGTAGCATTTGCTTCTATAGCCTTATCGTCAGCCGAACAGAATTACTCCACCATCGAGAAGGAGATGCTGGCGTGTGCATGGGCCGTGGAACATTTCAGGACATACGTGTGGGGCACTAAGTTCAAGTTAGTTACCGATCATAAGCCCCTCATCCATATGCTCAGCCCAGGCGTCACCAAAGTGTCAACGCCCAGATTAGCATGCATAGCTGCCAAGCTGCAAGAATACACGTTCGAGGTACAACATATCTCAGGGTGGAAGAACTCGCAAGAGGACTGCATGTCAAGATTACCAGAAGGAAAAGACAATACCACCACCTTCTTGCAAAAAGAGTGTATTGTGGCATCCATCACAGATCTCAAAGCCCCTGACTACTTAGAGCTGACTGAGAGACACTGGATGGAAGAGGACAGGAAAGACCCCACCATGGTGAGGATCAGAGAATGGGTCAAGAAAGGATGGCCAGATGAAAGAGCAGTGCCAGAAGGATTGAGGCCATATTGGAAAGTGGCAGATGAAATCTCTGAGATTGACGGTATAGTTATGAAGACCGACCAAGTAATTCCACCCACAGGCATGAGGAAAACCATCCTGTGCAGGGCACATTCAGGCCATTTGGGGAATACCATGACACGACGCAGAGTGAGGGAAGCCTACTGGTGGCCGTCTATGGATCAAGAGATCCGCACCATGATAGAGAGGTGCCATGAGTGTCGCAACAGTGACAAGCGCCTACAAATCAGACAAGCACCCATGATTCCCACAGAAATCCCTGAAGCGGTGTGGTCAAAAGTAGGACTGGACTTTATAGGACCACTGGCGGTAATGGCACCTGAACATCGCTATGGCATAGTGCTAGTAGATTACTTATCAAAGTGGGTCGAAGCTGAGTTTGTCCCCAACATCACAACGACCACCGTAATAGAAGTCCTTAACGGCATATTCCAGAGGGAAGGGCTCCCCAGTGAGTTAGTGATAGACAATGGGGTACAGTTCATATCCAGAGACATGGAACTATTCCTGAAGAAGCACAACATTCATCTGAAGAAAGCAGCTTTGTATCATCCCCAAGCCAATGGGCTCGTGGAGAGGGCCAACAGGTTTATCAAAGGAGCCATCCAATTAGCAACTGCATCGGGGATGGATCCCCTCAAGATGACCAAGGAGGCCATCACGGCTCACAACCTGACTCCCAGCAGGATCACCCACATCTTCCCTTTTCGCATGTTGAGAGGGAGAAGGGCAGCCTCCACACTAGTGCCACCATGGTTGGCTAGAGTAAGAGAAGACGAAGAAGTGGACATGTCAGAAGTGGTGTGGAGGATAGAAAACAGCAAAGCATGCATGAAAAGGTGGAGCGACAGAAGAAGAAGAACAAGGCAAAGGTCAGAGGTAACAGAAGGAGATTGGATCAAAATACAGTTGCCGGCCAAGGATCAAGTGACAGGTTCAAGATTCAGCAGACCCGTAAGGGTGGTTCACAGAGGAACCAATTATGTCCGCACCGAAGACGGGCGCACATGGAACATGGAGAGAGTAGCCATGTTTGAAAAGAAACAAGGGAGAGAAAAGACCCAAGAAAGATCTGAAACTGAGGAAGTAATGGACAATGAGAGAGAGAGAGAACAAGAGCCGAGAACAGACAGAAGAGAAGTCAAAGAAGAAGAAGTTGAAGCGAATACACCCGTAGAAGAGCAAGCAGATGACCACGAGCAAGATACCCGTATCGAGAGAGATGACCGGCCGAAAAGGGAACACAGAAGACCGGTGAGATACAATGACTATGTTCTGCAATAACTTGTGTTGCATTATCAGAGGGAGTTGTGTAGAGATAGGGAAGCGGAAATGCTGCTCCTGCGGGAAGCACGAGGCAGACGCCTGGAGGGAGGCACGGAGCAGGATCGGCTCCTGACAGCTCGTCCACAGGACTGGCCTGCAGGCCTTACAGCAAAACCAGAGACTCACATATTGCACCCAAGTTATGGGGCCTGTTGCCCATTTGATATTACCTCAGTTAAGCTGCAGTTTGTTAGATGCTGTTGATTGCGAATAAAGCAACATCCCCTTAAACCTCAAGGTCTCCTGCGCATCTTTCCAGTAAATATACTACAACGGGGGTATCACAGCGATACATACTTTGGAGAACTGGTGCAAGAATTTGGTTACATAAATCATCAGATACATACATTGTAAGCCTGGGACCATGAAGGCATTATTCAAGCAGCATTATTCAAACTTGTTGAAAAGCCACGTTTTCATCATTTTCTTAGTTTGTTGGTGTGACTGCTCATTCCTGATACATTCGGGCAGTCTGTTCCACAGCATAGGGGCAGGTACAGGGAAGCTAGAATCCCCTTCCCTTTTACTTCTGTATTGGGGAACTTTCAAGCAAATGCTAGAACATGATCTTGGGGTGTGGAGTAGGATATTTTGGGCACACTGTTGTTCAGGTAGGTTGGGGCCTCCTTATGGACATAGCATTCAACTCTGGAAGTGATGGTCGTAAAGCTAGCCATACCCAAGGGTCATCTACAAACTGATGAGTTGAACTGATTGGATAACACACACACCCTGCTCAGAAAAAGTTTCAATACATCCAGCATGCCAGCCGGTTTACAAGGATGTATCTTACTGAGCGTCTCAGTGCAATCTGCAATCGTGGGACGTTGAATTGTAGGATCCCCTGCACCACTCATGTGTGTGTTTTTAGACTACCATTGATTGATGTCCTGTCCCCAAGGTCTGTAGTCCTTAACAGATCATAGTAGCCCTGGACGGCGTTGAAAGGTTTAATAGACCATATAGATCGCATGGCCTCAAGCTATCACCCCACGACGAGGGTGCAACACAATGCTTGCATGTTATCCACAAAGGCGTGTAGGTAGTCTCAGTCATAGCCTGACAGTGAGCGCTTTTAGTTAGTTTTAGTGAACCCATTTGAGCAGGCTACGTAATTGTATTCCAGTCTGGCATACCCCTGATGAGTGTGTCCAGTAGTGAAGTGGCCAGTGACATGCTGAGTGCAGCCTGCTGGCCATTTATGATTCCAGAAAGGTCTTTCTGGACTGTTCCAGTCACGTGTGATGGTAACCCTCATATGTATGTGCTTTTTTGCCAGGATTTGGAGTTGGCACTCACAGCTTTTAAACAGGTGAAACTAGAATGTCCTAATCATTGAATTGTCAATATAGCTTTTTGCCATGTTAAGGGAGTCTGCGGGTTTAATACGGTGTTTGTTGATGAACTCCACGTGTCTGTCTTGTATCACTTTGCTTGAGGGTGAGTGGAGTAGGCTCTATATGGACACGTGTTGGAACCAGAATGTCTTTGAGAACCTTCATTGCCCACTGGAAGCATTCCAAAAGCCACCCTCTCAGGATTCCCAATCCAAAGGCAAGGGCACGCATGGTTTGGAAATGAGTGTATTTTAAAAAGTTAATGAGATGGGGAGATCTACATGCGATATCTGAAATATCATTTCCAAATAGTTCCGAATACTCACCCTCCATGCGGCATTCAGAGCGACGGATGTTTGCCAGTTCTCTGCTGTCATGTCAGCGAAAAACATTCTATCAATTACAGCCGGATGTGTTGACCTGGAATGATAATTATGCTTTCAGGACAAGGGAAAAGCAGATGTGCGTTCATATTCGGCGTTAGTTTTACCATTGAACCCCAGTGGTATACAGGGGAGTTGAGTTTTCAAAAGGCACCACATGTTCCCATTATGTATGATTCAACTATTGTTCTGCTGTATGTTTGTAAAAAGAACATGTGTCAAATTAGCTGACAAAGCAGACCTGAGCTGCCCTGTCCTGCCAATCCGGCTATGTTATCTTTTGTTTTGTTATGCTACAGCATATTTCGAAGCATAGACTATACCCTCTGAGGATGATGCCTCGTGACACTGAGAGGAAATAACCCCAGAAGGGTGGAAGCCTGAAAAATGCAAGTATCCCCATATCTCAATGACACCTGGGGCAATTCAAAAGAGCAAAAAGATTGGGGTGGTGTCACCTGAGCAATTTCAATTCTATAATGTAATGCAAAGCACATTTTTATGCTACAATAATCCAAGGAGCGTTCCAACCCACCTAAAGGAAATTCACACACCACTGCAATACTAACCATCGACATTTTATTCCAACACTTTATATGACAATAATGCATCTAATAATGCAAATCAATACAATCTAAAAACTTATAAATAATCAATCAGCCCCCAATTCATTAATTCAGACAAAACAGACAAACATTCTGCCTCAATACTAGCTGGGGCGAAGGGACGTCTCAGGGAAAATACCTCCTCCAACGAATCTTCACGACCACCAACAAGGCTAGTTTCACCTGATAGGGGACCTACACCCATAGTAGTGCAGTTTTCTTCAGGACCGCTTAAACATGTTAATTAAAAAATAAAAAAAATAAAAATCAGCCCACAATACACCAGTGTGTGAAAAAACCTTAGAATGGAATCTATAACCTGTCCTGAATTCGAAGAGACTTCTTCATTCAATTATGGACGTGACTAATTTCACTTTTTGATGAATTAGTAGAGCGTCATTTATGCCTGAAACAATATAATAAAACATACTTGTACTAATTCTCGCAAACCATTTATCAACCCGTGCACTGTATTAATGCCCCTCCTACTCATGTCTCTCTCACCTGCAGCAACACTCCTCTGCGGGTAGCAAGTCCCTTGACATGTCTAATTCCTTAAGCCGCGGTTCAACAAAATGTCGAAGACAATCGGAAATACCATGTGCAATTTCTAATGTGTGCCATCAATTTGTTCCTCAGTGCATTCATAGAATCACAAACAGTCGATAGAGGAATAATACTTGTTTTAGTCTCAAATATGCTCCCTGAAACTATAAAGTATCTGAACCCCAGGATTATAGTCTGGCATTCAGCGCTTACCTTATAACCAGCATTCGAAGTATCTGCCGCCTGCGAAGCAGTCATGTGATCAGAGTCGGGAACGTGATCACTACTAAATACTCTGTGGCGACGTATGGGCTAGGTATTGTGGTATGTCCAATGTACTTAAAGGGCCAGTGCCCGACTCAAGAAGAGGGTAAGCAATTTTCATTGGCATAGTATGCCCTAACTTTACCAAGCCCATCGAAAAAGAATGTTTTAAGTACATGTGAAGTGATCTGTTTGCAGTACTGCAGAAATAGCAAAACTTAGCTGCCGGAGAAGGAAAAACCAGTGACCAAGACAGTCTACATATATTAGGCAGTACTAATATTGGTCTACTCAGAGTGTAGCACCTGCATTGATTGGTAGACTTTCCAGCTTCTCTTCATAAACCCATGGTTTGGTGCATCCAGAGATTCTCTGTTGTGGACGGGTTGAATTTCAGTTGATTTTTTCCAGACCATGCATCAAAAAGAAATACAAAGTTTGCAAAGTTATTGGTTGGATTCTGAACATCCACTGTGATTTTTTTTTGTTTTATTATCTCGGTATCATTCACATGATACAATTGGGCACCCAGCTTCTGAATCATTTTTCACAGAGGCGACAGATCATCAATAAACAATGGGGAAAGGGAAGAGCCACATTCCAGGTCATGTGCGGGTTAGGAGAACGTCAAGATCACAATCTTCTGCAGAATGAGCTGATCAAAGAGTTGATCAAACAAATGTCTTGTCATAGACTTGTGCATTAAATAGACAGGATAAGAACGCTTGATGGCTAATGGTATCGTTGCCTGCTGCTAAATCAATTGCAGGGACATGAGGGCGGAAGAGGTAAGTTCATCTTTCAGTCCCTGATGATATCTGGAGTGAAGTAGTATCTGAATCCAAATATTTGATGTATAGAGCCACTGACATATAATCAGGACAAGAATAGGTGTATGACCTGATAGAGACTTATATTTGATATTTAGACATAATCCGAGCACCAACCATTAGATTTGTGTGGCCCTGAAGAAGCTGGGTCAGAAGGATTGCTTGGACCAATGCAGCCGAAAACCTGGTTGGCAGCACTTTAGATTGCTGTCATATTAACAGCCACCAACGAATTGGGCTAAATATAGATAGTCGATTTGCAATATATTACACAATTATAACAACATGTTACACATGTGTGTGCTGATGTATTAAACAGGATTTTTGTGTGACAACGTTGTATGCTTAAATGGTTCTTCTGTTTGTGGTTTTGTGTCTTATGCAATGCCTTGACAACATTTTATATCATTAAAGTATTGCATTTTCGGAATGAGTGTAATGTGTTTTTTGCGGATATATATTGGAAGTACATACAAACATAAGGAAACATATATAGATTTTTTGAATGCATCTTTCTAAAGAAGTATTTATATTAGAGTAAATTTCAAAAAGGCTAATTTGAAATATGATTGTCTCAGAATGTCTAAATTGGTATGGATATCATTAGAATAATAGGATTGATCATTGTAAAAAGTTACATTTAGATTCTTTTTCACCTTTGGGACATTGCAGACACTCTATTTTTGACTCTCTGCTCGGAGTCCCTCTTGATAAGTATTGGGGGGATGTTCCCTCTTATTGAAAAAGTTAATTCAAGGAGCACCATTGTTTCTATTTCTCCAGAATCTTTAAGCTGTATAAAATCATCGTCGTGCACATCTGTATTTACATTGGTTTTGTGACGGGGATGAAAGCCTACTTGAATTGGAGATAGGCTTGCGATTTCATCAATAAACAGTTGTAGATATTGTGTGAGTGACTGTTCTTTCAGAGGTTTGGCCAAATATGGTAGATTAGAAAAAAGCCACAAATCGGCACAGTCTGCAAGCGATTTCCTGAGTAATAGTGAAATCAAAGTTAGTCTAACTTCTGTTTGCACAGTTCAGCATTCATGTAGTTGTTTAGTAAATTCCTTGTAATAGGATTCAGGCTAAGGGTCCAGTACCGACCTGACTTGTTAGCTATTTTTCATTGTCATATTGTGTATTATTTAGTATTTGGAAGGCACACAGTACACAGATTGAAATCAATCCATCAATATACTTTATTTCAGCCATAAACGTAAAAATAGATACATACAAAATATATGCACAGTTCATTATAAGCACACCCCATTTCCCTTATATAGCAGGGCAATATCATGAACCGCCTTAATGTTTATTCAACATGACATTTTGCTAAAATGATTACAAAACATATTATAAATAACTAAAAAGTATAACATTAAAATCAAATATCGTATAATAAATACAAATCTATTTCTTTTTGATTAAGCATGTCCAATAAAATTAATAACAACAGAGATCACATTGAGAATGTGCAAATTGTGGACACAGAACTTCTGCTGCAATTAAAGTCTGAACTCCATGTTCGATTGAACAGGTCTTTAAATTCTTATAGTGTATATGTTCGTAGGCCGTACAAACGAGGAGAAAGAGTCTCAAGCTCATTAGCGCAAAAAGCACACCAATCACAAGTAGCGTCATCCCATTGAGCTCTGTTTGTTATATCTGAATAAAGTTAGATATTTCTCATTTGAATATTCTTGCTTAATGGTTAAGTAACCCAATCCCGGGGAAAGACCCAGACAGTTGGTGATCTTTTTGTCTAAAACACATTCTGCATGTGTATATTCCTTTTGGACTGGTGTTATACTAAGTGGATGTAGACACAAATCATTGAGATTCAAGATTTAGAGGGTGTTCGATATATACCTAAACCATGACAAAATGGCCACGCCATGACAGCCGAGCACGTCCATTAGAGCCTCTCTATGTCTGGTCAGGCTGCCACATGAGCATAATCACACCCAAAAGAGCAATGATTTCAAAGCCATCTTATCTTCAATTGATATGAAACCTAGCTCCAAATGCAACAGAATATTGGGTGCACCTAAAGGTAAAAATAGGAACCTTTTGAAACAAGTAATTTCAGTGGTGGCCCCACTATTCTGCTGCATACAGAGGGTTGGCAAAAGCCTGTGCTTCATACTCCTCCAATGCTGGAGTAAGAATATCTGTACAAAAGATTTGGAAAAGCTTAAACGTGCCTTACGCAATTTCTGCAAAGCCAGATTACCTTCATCAATTTGATTTCCCCACTTGCATTTACAACTTAACCTGATGCCAAAGTTAATCAAAAAGCAAAACCTCCTCTATTCTGTTTATTCTCCCTATAAATATAGTTTTATGAGTGATTTGGTGTTTCCCATATCACATAAACTTTGTTTTATTACAGTTTGTCAATTCTTTTATGGTACAAAATGTATCAAAATGGTCCTAAAGTTTCAGTAAACCACTTTGAGTGTGTGATATCAGAACGACATAATCACCAAACATTAAAAATCCTATTTTATCGCCGCTCCATGGTGGGTGCATCTGCAGTGAAAAGTGGTAATTCCTCCATTACCCTATCAAAAAATAATGAAACCACATTGGTGCCAAACTGCAGCCTTGTCTAACACCGTTTTCAACCGAGAAAGGTTTAATGCATTCACTACCAATGCCCCATCTCACTGCGGCCGAGGTACTATGATAAAATTTAATGATAGCCTAAAGCAGCGCAGGTGGAATATTTTTCTTCCTTAATGACCTCCTAAATTCAGATCTTGGAATACAATCAAAGGCAGATGTGAGTTCAGTGAACTTCATATACAGAAAACCACCTTTGAGTGCAACATAGTTTACTGATTGATATATGGTTCAGTATATAATAAGTAAAAATTAATTGGAATTATGTGAGCAATCTCTGTGTGGATCGTTTCATTCTTAGTTTTTTTTAAAACATGCCATCACAAAGATTTTGTGAGATTTCCTGAGGGACACGTGTTGGGCTTCAGTGTTTATTGAGAATTTTGTAGAGCTCCTTTGTTTGAAACAAGGGGACTAAGGTGAGATGATCCGGATAGTAATTAATGAGATGTTTTTAAATTAAATGTTTGGAAATGTACCTACATCTGGTTGGGATATGTTTCTCTTGCATGCTATAGTGTGTGTGTGCTGTGCCTTGTTAAAGAACCAATAAAATCCCTGTTGGTAGATGTCTAGAGTTTAGTCCTTAGAATGTGCCTATCTGTGCTGGACATAGGAGCACTAACAGAAAGTGATTTGACTTGTTTACTGGGGCGCCCAGAACTGGCCTCATTGGAGGGTGGGAATGCTTATGCATGCTGGCACACTACCCTGAAACACGCTCTTGTATACTGTGGTGTGGTGAGGCCCATCACAGTACTGGTAGGATGTGTTGTTGCGAATCAAAAGGCTCATTCACAGAAAAAAACAGATAAGTGCTAATGTTCTGTTGATCATTTTCCATCATTTAGTTGTGGGAGAACTAAAGGCAAATGAAGACTGTCTGGATTCCAAGTGAAAGGTACTGAAATGTTGCACTGCTTCTTCAAGTGTGACACATGATTCAGCCATTTGGAGAAATATTTCGGCAACCATCCAAGTGATTAGGTGCCGCCTTTGGTAATGGGCAGCACCTAACACAAGACATGAAGACTGTCTCAATGTAAAGCTAGAGTCGCCGAAAGAATGATATGATATGGCATTTGTAACGCGCCTATACACAAGTGTTTCAAGGCGCGACGAGGCGGGGGGGGGGACAAGGGGAAACAGACAACGATCCTACTAGGCCAGGTGTCATTCAGATCACGCAAGTGCAAGGGTGGAGGGGAAGGGAAAAGTGCAGGGGGGGAAAGGTAGAGGAAAACATGCAGTACAGGGTTATAGCATACAGGATAAATAACAAGGGCCAGGTGGCGGCAAGTGCGAGGTAAGTGCAGACAATTGCTGGGAAGGGGGGCTGTAGGGATACAGACACAGTCCCGCAGTGCAGGGGTTGCCAGGGAGGCAGTGCAGGGGAGAGTGGCTGGGCCAAGGGCCGAGAACAGTGAGTGGCCCAGTTGCAGATTCAGTGCAGTTTCAGTAATTTTAGCAGGGGAGAGGGGGAGAGAAAGCGGAAGCAAAGAGGAAAGTTTTGAGGTTCTTCCGGAACCGGAGATGGTTCTCCTCAAGTTTCAGGGAGGCAGGAAGGCTGTTCCAGAGGGAGGCCCCTGCAGCGGAGAGAGATCTGCCCCCAACTCGTTGTTTGGAGAAGCGGCTGACCCTGAGGGAGTTGGAGGCGGATGAGCGAAGAGCCCGAGAAGGAAGATATTTAGGAAGAGAGAGTTGAAGGTATTTTGGCCAAAGGCCCCAGACGGCCTTGTGGACAATGCAAAGGGTTTTGAACTTGATCCTCGCAGTCACTGGGAGCCAGTGTAGTGATTTCAGTCCTGGAGAGATACAGTCCCTGGGCTTGAGGCCAAGGACAAGTCTCGCAGTCCTGTTCTGGATGAATTGCAAAGGGCGGAGAGTAGAGGTGGGCAGATTTAGGTAGAGGCTGTTACAGTAGTCCAGCTTTGAGAGGACCAGGGCTCTAGAGACAGTGAGCTTCTGGGGGAAGGAGAGGAAAGTAAGGATACCTCTGAGGAGGTGTAGTTGGTAGTGGGACTTCTTAGAGACGTCGGATATGTGAGGAGAGAAGGAGAGTGTGGAGTCGAAGATGACCCCAAGGTTTTTTGCCTTGCAAGTAGGAGCAGGAAGAGGGCCAAGAGAGGCCGGCCAGAGAGCTGCAGGGAAGGAGGGAGTGGGTGTGCCGATGAGTAGAATCTCAGTATTACTGGCATTAAGGCAGAGGTCGTTGATGGCACACCATTCCTGGATAGCAGAAAGACAGTCAGAGATGAGGGAAGGAGAAGAGGAGGCCTAGGGTAGCCTGAAAATTAGCTGGGTATCATCCGCATAGCACTGAAAGTTGGGACAGAGAGCGGCGATGCGGTGGGCGAGAAGTGCCAGATACTGGTTGAACAGCCAGGGAGAGAGGCTAGAACCCTGGGGGACACCACAGGTAGAGAAAAAGATGTCAGAGAGGAAAGACCCCAGTTGGACCTGGGAGGGTCGATTTGAGAGGAAAGAGGTCAGCCACACCAGAGCCTGACCAGTGATACCCAGATTATCACGGAGACGGTTGAGCAGGATGGTATGGTTGACAGTATCAAAGGCAGAAGAGAGATCAAGCAAAATGAGAACATATGGAATGTTAGATTCAAGGTTCGAGAGCAGGTCTTCACGGATGTTCAGGAGAGCAGTTTCCATGCTTCTGGCAGCTCTGAAGCCAGACTGATGGTCACGAAGGCTACCAACAGATTCAGCATTGAGATTTAGCTGGGAGATGGCCAGTTTCTCCAGGAGCTTGCACAGGAAGGGAGTGATAGAGATTGGGTGAAAGTTAGCTGGGCAGGAAGGGTGAAGCAGGAGAGGAAAGGAAGTTGATGAGGCGCGGGAAGTGTCTATCAAAGAGGTGAAGGTTGGCCTGAGGGCCTTGGACCAAGACGGTCCCATTAGCGTAGACATTAATGATGGCCTTAGAGGAGTGGAAGGAGGCCAAGAGGACATCCCAACAGGTGCCACCATTAATGGGAGAAGAGGAGAAAGGAGAGAGCACAGAGACCATATGAAGGGTCCATAGGTCAGGTGAAGGCACGAAAAAGAGGATGTCAGTGAGAGTTTTCTTAGAGGAGGCACTGGTGTAGGTGTCAGCGATAAGGAGACCTGGGTTGGAGACCAGGATGTCCTTTTTAAACCTTTTCCTACCAGATTTAGTGAGGAGAGCAGGATAGTCAATGGAGAAGCAGTTAGAAAAGATAGGTGAGATAGAGAGCACCATGGGATAGGAGGGAGTGGGGGGGAAGACAGGACAAGCACAAGCAGACAGGAAGAGAGCGGCAAGCCCTAGTTTACCACAAATTCAGAACAGAGTGAACACAGTAATGCATATCAGTTACCCAGTGGAGAGGCCAACTAAGTTTGAAAATCCTGCGAGGGGAGAAAAACCCTAGTTTACCACAAGTTCAGAGCACAGTGAACACAGTAATGCATATCAGGTACCCAGTGGAGAGGCCACCTAAGTTTGAAAATCCTGCAAGGGGAGAAAAACCCTAGTTTACCACACGTTCAGGGCACAGTGAAAACAGTAGTGCATATCAGGTACCCAGTGGAGAGGCCACCTAAGTTTGAAAATCCTGCGAGGGGAGAAAAACCCTAGTTTACCACAATTTGCAGGGCACAGTGAAGTGAAAGCACCATGCGAATGAAGTGAACAGGTGTAGGTACGGCGGGCCGAGGGAGCAGGTGGAGCTAACAAGGTGGACCGGTGCCAAGCGTCCCCTGTGGACACCTGCAGGCACAGTGGGAGCCGTAGGAGCCACCCTTTGCCTGAGGGGCCCTTAGCCGTGGGGACTGCCGGGCAGGGGGCTGCCCAGGAGGGTTGGTATATGGTGGGGGGGTGGGCGGGCAGGGAGGCGGGCTGTAGGAGGGCACCAGGAAGAGGCTGCAAGGGGAGTGGGGAGGGAGAAACACAACCATGCGCTCGGAGCACAATACAAAACACAAAAATACACAATTCCTCACTTGAGGCCCAGATGGACCGGCAGGACTTCTATCCTGCAACTGGGCTGCCCGGCGAGCTGCTCTCAACCCCCTCAAATGCATCATTTTACACAGTAACAGTTTCAACAGTCACTCTCTTGAGAGACACTCCTGAAAAGAGGAGAGCAGTTACTACTGTACAAAGTAATATATGTAACAGTAATATATTTTCCAAGATTCTGTGTCTGTGTGAGACACAGAAACAGATACTGCTTTATTCTCTATAAATCAAGGAACTGTATTTTAAAAATGGAACATGGCATGTGCTACAGAAATCGTCATGTCAACTAGAGTTTCCCTCCTGTATCTGAAAAACTAAGCCAAAATGTGATGTGTATAAATAAATGACAGTTTTACAAATGCATCTGGGGGCCTATGGTTATTATACAAGGGTTTGCATGTGAAATATTTTGAACTGGGAATACATTATGGTAAATGTGAAGGGTATCAATGGTTATCTCACATGGCATTGGAAAATGCATGTTTTGATGTGTTAATTTCAGTCTGATATTGTGCTGACTGCAAGTTGACCACAGTTTCAACTCAGAGCAAGCTAGTCCCCCTACCTGCGGGAGTCTTGCAGGGGATATTCCTATAAAAACAAACTGTACATTGACAGATGTGCTTGAGTCAATTAAGCTTGATATCTTTATCAATGACAATTCAGCATTTGGATGCGTATGCTGGCCTAGGTTGAGGTTGTTGACTGAATTTACTTAAAATACCTCTTCCTTCCTAGATGAGACTTGGCCTCTGGGCGATCTACAGCTTTCTCGTTAGCTTTGGTTCTCAGGGCCTATCTGGGGCTTGTCTGCAGGTCTGCACACTGCAGGCAGCAAAGTAGTTGAGTTTGCTGTATTGCTAAACTGCATGTAACCTCAAGCCAGACAACCAACTATCAAGTAGGACTACCACTGCAGTGACCACATGGTTCAGTAGTCTTGGGATGTTATCTATATTTATTCACTGTCTGTGACAGAATGCCATCTGGCAAGGGTGTGAAAGCGCTATACTTTTTTATTAAATTATAAAATGATGCAAGTAATTCTTTTTCTGAAACGTGAGTCTGCTAATCAGACCCCCATTCAAAAATGTCTGTGCCAAAAGCATAGTGCATACATGTGCCTTGCTGCCCCACTCTCCTGACAACTACAGCACCTGCTCTTCAGTGGCACTGGGCAAGTTCAAAGGTCACATGTGCATTCCTGAGAGTTGCTGGGACCTAAAGTCACTGCACACCGAGGCTGCAATTTAACCTCTGCACCTCTGATGTGAAATGTAATAATTGTTGACTTATTCATCTGGTGGCCGAGTACACACTAAGAATAAGCCATGTCTGATTACATTATTGTGACTGCTAAGAGCACAACATTGGAAATCATTTCATATCATTCAAATGTCAGCCTTGTGATCACAGACCAGGTATGGGAGGGCAATGTGTATTCATAGAAGCCTGGCTGTCTGTGCTGCTCCCAGCGGAAACAATATACAGGATGCTGCCCTTGTTTGAACCCCAGGGAGGAAGTGTAATGCCTCCCCTCAGACATAGGGTCTCTTATCAGGACATCTCCTGGGAACTTTGCTTTCAAAGGGCCACTCACTTACACTCCCAATGGCCTTGAAATGTGCAGGCATGGAAGGGGGTGGAGTTAGGATATCCAGAGATAATGAAGTGGACCTGAGAAATGGCTCCACCATATTGCTTTTCTATTGCGCTCTCTTTCCTTCCTTTCCCCTCCATTTCCTGTGGAAGGCACTCTGGGTATGATGCAAGAATGCAACAGTCACTTGTTACAGCAACATGGATTGGACCCTTTAGAGGAGGTGTGCTTCTGGCCAATGCCATGTAACCGTTTACCTCCATAAGGGAGGGGTCTTGCACACCTTCCTTGATTCTTCCCTGGGCTCCAGGACGAAAACAACTCTGGTACCCTGATGTTGGTGCAGTCCATTCCAAAGTCTTCTACCTAGAGGGGAAGACAGGTGCGCCCAAGTAGAGCCCCTCTTACCATTCTCAGACAACATTTGGGTGACTGCTGTTTGGACAAAGGCCTGCCACTCTGCCAACTGCACTGAAACCAGACTCCTCACTGGAGTTGACAGAACCCTTGAAGGTGTCAGCCTAACTCCCTGGACTGGGAGGAGGAGAGTAATGAAGACTACCCTTGCCTTAGACGCTCTGGATTGAGACTCCCAGCAACCAGGAAAAGGCCAAGAGCAGCTGGAATCCTGTACACAAAGGTTTGACTCATGCTCAATGCCCTTTGCGCCAACCTGATCTGCAGTGCTATTTTAGGCACTCCACAACTTCAAACTGCTCGCCTGAATCTTCGAATGAGCTTGACACCAAATCGCACCATCGGTGCTCACTGCCGCGTCAGTTCAAACACAGGCTAACTGCTGCTGAAACCTTTCATTTGCCACTTCTTCAAGCACTGCATCGGCTAACAGGTCCTCATCCCAACCCGACTTGAACCGCTGGAAACCATTGTGTCACACATTGACTCAACCAGCAGTAACATCACTTCAAACTGACTCGATCACTAACCTCAGCCTCTTGGACCGTTTGAACTGCATCGCTTCGAATGCAGCATCGAAATGCACAGATCCCTGTCTTGAAACTGACTCGGTGCCAACTCGCCTCCTGTATTAACTGTGTAGCCGCATCTCAAACCCGTTTGCCAGCAATGAGTGCACTGGGAAGCCCAGTTTGACACTGTTAAAGCACTCAAGATCAAGGACAAGGTACTGTTGAGAGCGCCTCCTCCTGCCCCCAAATCCCCAAAGTATACATTATCGGAAGCTGGTGACATTTAAGTCCTTTTTGGAAAAGACCTATCATTTAAAGTGACATTGCTGCAATTGCCTGGCTGATCACACCTGCTCAAGTACACACAGTGCTATTCTCTCATGTTCTGCATTTTCTGTGTTGTCTTACAAGGGTGGGTTTTCCCTTGTGATTCCTAGATAGCTATCTGCGTATCTGATTAAGCGTATATATTTTTATAGAACCTTATTGGACATTATTTTCTTTTGGAGTCTGTACTATTGCGGTTTCGTTTGCTACTGCAATCTCTTCACACCCCTCCTGATAGTAGAGACTGCCCTTAGCCAACTTTTTCACAAAAGGTTGAGGCAGGTATCCCTGTCGGACTGTGTCTATTTTACCTTTAAGATTTGTATCACTGCTGGTTTGGTAGTAGTGTTGGGCTGAGTAGGCGGTTTAACCACTACGCATTCCTGTATTCCCGCAGAGCAGTGGCCATTTTGTCAGTCTGTCCTAGCCTGGTTCTGGGATTTTGACTCAGCCTTTCTTCTCCTCCTTCTGTCACCAGTGAAGCACTTTCTCCGCCGGGTAGGCCTTGGCGCTATCCCCTGGTTGCACTCCATCTCCAGAATCTTCAGGAGAGAAATACAGGATTTTAAAAGGATCTGCTTCCTAATTTGAGTTGATTTGCACCATTGGATAACTTGTACATGGATTTGGTAATTTGCATGACTTTGCCAGGTTCCTAACCCTTGCATCAAAGGTCTTGAGGGACGCTCCTTACCTGTCCAAAGAGCAGTCCTTAAAGGTTTGTCCCTGCTGGATCAGCACTGGTATCAGAAGCCCAAAGCTCTGGCCTTCTTCCTTATGCTCCTGCTTCCTGCCTGCACACTGCCTGATCATGAGCAACCCAGCTTGCAGCCAGAGGACCACTCAGCACACTCTAAAGAAGAAAAGCAGTGCCTTTGGTCCTTTGAGTATTTTACTGCTAACACTCAATCGAAAACCATTTGAACTGAAATGGTTTTCCAAATAGTATCTTGGTAATTCTTCGTGATGGCTGTTTACAATGTCAGCTTGCTTTATTATGTGCCTTTATTTTACCCCCCAGAGCAGCTTTTGGTTTGCTTCAGTGCAAAGCATAAATATGCCTTTCTTTGTCAGAGAATTTCCTCCCTTTGGAATCTCTTTCAAAGGCATTTTTTAAAATTCTGACAGCAACTGACCGTTCCCCACCTCCTGCCGCTCATGCTGGGCTATCCTGCAACACGGACCGCTGTGTAGAAGCTAAAAGGAACTGGACCGTTCTGTCCATCAGCGCGCATAGAGCTGGTTTTGCATTCATCGCTGTGGGTATACGGAAGGTGCAGGTGCTAAAGCCCTAAACAGACTACAGGGTTGTGCCTGCCCACATCCTGAAGCTTGTTGAAATACTAAATAATTATTAAGGAGCGCAGCCCCCTTGTTTCTTAGGTCACGCCCTGTGGTGGAAATGGGAAACATTTGGCGGGGTATGCCACAAGGGCTGGGGGCGGAGTTTGGAGGTGGGGCGGAGTTTTGAGGGGGCAGGGTTCCGATGAGGCAGAGTTCACAGGTGGTGGAGCTGGTAGTCTACCGCTGATCAAAGGAAAAGTTCAAAATAATAGTTTTAAAATGGCGCAAATTCTTTCATGCTGCTTGCTTTCCAAACTTCACACTATTTATACTCTGACTCTAGACTAAACACACGCATGTCTACTTCCCACCCCAAGTCTCCTAGCAGCACCCTATGAAATGCTAGAGTTCATCGCTAACCTACGGTGAACTCTAGCATTTCCTGATAAGCACCTAGCTAAGTGACCTGTTTGGAGATACAGGTCACTTAGCTAGGTGACGATAAATAAAAAAACGTTAAGTACAGTACTTGGGTCAACACTCTGTACAACGCGAAAGTAAAATATAATTAACGGTAATGTAATGTGCTCTGCAGTGGCGCACTGAGCGGGAGGGCAGGGAGGGAAAGCTGCCCCCCCCCCCACAGTCTCTTTTGAGAGTCTAACCAAGACTTTTGTCACTGGGACACCTCTCCCGTTCGGCACCTCAATAATGGTGCCCAACGGGAAAGGTTCCCGCTGGGAGGACAATGTGTGCTGACCAATTCCTGCTCAGCAGGGCCATTGTCCTGGCAGCAGGACACCTTACTGACAATGTCCCAAGGAGCTACGTGAGCTAATGTGAGCCAATGTGAGCCATTAGGCACTGATGGGAGGGAGGGGGACTATTAGCAGGGCCTTTGTTCCTTTAGAAATGTGCATGGCAGGGAGTGATCAGCAGTGAGAATGGTGCATAATGCTACAGGCTTTATGAAATAATGACTATGGCTTTACCCAAGTTAGGCCCACATTAATCTGTATTATGCTATCGTGACTTTGCATGCAGGATGGGGATAATCAAACTAAAGCCATTCTTTTCTTGCTCACTATATTTCTAAAATGATGTTTATAGTGTAAAGTTAATCATGAAAGGGTAGTTTCCAATGTAATGTGAAAAATATCTATATCAACTAAACCTGTGAAGATGTGCTCAGCTATTTAAATTGTCCACATCCCGGTTTCAACATTTAACCAAAGTGTGTGACCCTGGGCAGATCATTTAATCACACTGTGTCTTATCTGCAGCTCTGTGATTCACTTCAGAGCTTATGTTAATATATTATGCTGTTATTTAAAAAAAAGCCTGACTATAGAGTTGCTCCATAAATAACAATAGTGCAATTAAGGTGTTGTGCACCACAAAGTTATTTGCCACTTGGCTTACTTATGGCAATGTATTCTAAAGTCACTTCTATGGTGCCTCCAAGTATCAAAGACTGATGATGCTCGTTGCAATGCCCTTTTCTGTGAAGTCATTTCTATTGGTGCAATCTATATGCAAATTAGGAGGTCTGTATGTGTTTTGCTCCAGAGCGCCTGGACAGAGATCTAACTGAGGAGTTTCCTGCATCTGTAATGATCCTGCAGTTTTATTTGTTTGTGTTATGTGTGCAAATGCCATCTACCACTAATGTTACCAATAAAGTAGATTGGGGCAGGGATGGGCGGTTTGTGGGCACGATTGAGACCATATAGAATTGCGCAACACTGCATTTTGGAGAAAAGTAGCAGGGCTTTCTTTTCGTGGCTCCCCCCCTCTGACCCCCCACTCTTGCAATGCTAGATACTCAGCATGGGCTCTGTGGCTATGCACAGGACCGGTTAGATCACTGAATCTGCACTGTGCACAGCCACAGAGCACATTACATCATCGTTGGTTATATTTGCTTAAGTTATACAAAGCGCTTTTCTTTGCATTGGTCACTAGTGACAGGAGCCCTTGTTTAAAAAAAAAGGTTTATGGGACTGAGGCTGGCCGGATCCTGAGATCCGGCTACACATCTGATACCAAATCTCGGATCCGGCGAGAGCCGGCCCATTGACCAGCGCTGAGTATCGGCATGAAGCCCCTGTCTCTGGGACTGGTAATAGGAACCTCTGCCCCTCAACCTCTGTCTCCCGGTGGCGGTACTGCGGGAGCCAAGATACCCGTAGAGGGCATGAGGATGAGTGAACAAACGTACAAACGCCTGAGAGAAGGCACTGGTTTCACGCGCTCTCCATGCTTGCAAATACTGACAGGGCGTCAGCAGTGGTGCATATGGAAAGAATGTGCAGGGGTTTCCCACAAGGGCCAGGCAGTGGTGGCGTAGTCTAAGGAGGCGGAGTTCAGAGGGGACGGGGCTACCTGGTGAACGCCGATCAAAGGAAATGTTTAAAATAATAGTTTAAAAACAGCGCAATTTGTTTCATGATGCTTATTTTCCAAACCCCACACTATTCCACTTTAAACAACTTCCATGACAGTGTTGCACCCAAAATATGTTATCATTACAATGAAACGTTCTTATAGCGCTTCAAACTGGGTTCCTCTCCCTTCTCTGTTGTAACTCACTCCTTTTTTTGTGTATGCTTTATACCTCAGTTTTGCAACACTAAATAAAAATGCAAATTAGATTAGATCAGAGCAGGGTGGGGGCTCAGAGATCTAATCTACTGTGTGTGTGTGTGTGTGTGTGAACAGTGCGCTCTCCCAGGGGAGGATAGATTAGATCACTGAGCTGGCCCCCACCTTCGCTGGCGCGGTAACATGAGGATTACATTACCAAGCACGCCAATGTTCACTGTAATCTGCTGCGTGGATGGCCCACTGCAGACATGGCAAACTACTTACCTGGACCTGATCTGTGTGCGGCGAGAGGCACGAGCCTGGCTGCTAAACGACGGAAGTAGTGCAAGAATGTTGATCTTTAGGGAGACCTTTGGCCTGGTGTCCTGCTCTGTGACATACATGGGGGCGAGGTGGAGCCAGACACGCGCTCATGCTGCAAATGTGCTGGTCCTACTCCATAACGTAGCGGGTGAGTCTTTTCTTTTTAAACAATATAGCCGGCGCAGAGCGCTCTCATGGCATGGGTTGTTTGGGGCTGATCCCTGAGATCCGGCCCCCCATCTGGTGCCCGATCTCAGACCCGGTGAGAGCTGGCCCATTGGCCAGCGCTAGCCACGCCCCTTTCATAACCCGCAATACTCGCGCAAAGCATTTGGCTTCTGGAGCTGGCAGGAACCCGTACCCAAAGCAATCTTTGGCTTTGAAATAAAATGGCAGCGCTCCTGGAGCGGTGATGTAGGGTGTCGGGAGGCTGAATTTGTTTAAGAATAATATCTTTGATTTTATTGATGCTTTATTTATTTAATGGTACCCAAAGAATCTATTAAAGGTTAGTTTCTGTAGGTTGAACACACATGTCTGGGCTGCGCACTTACTCGCTGAGCTATCTTGCCCAGCTATGCTACATTCCAGTTTGCTAGTCTGTGGAAAGCCGAGAAAAGGCCGGCACTGTGCTCTGGCACAGCAGCAGTGCAGCGACTAAGTTCATATACAGTAGTAAGGGGGAGTCCTAGTAATGTTTGCGTGTTGCCCAGGAGCGCTAGAAGGAGGGCATAAGAGCTGGAGCGTGGGACGTTTCCCATCTCTGTAAATAGCTGTGCAGAGCCCTGAGCTGCTTCACTGATTCTATCGGAGACGACTCTTGCCTGGCATTCGGAATTTACTCCAGTAAGACCTCAGCATGAGTTCAGTACAAACATAGAGATTCCGTAGGGAGAGAGAGCTTCTATATATTACTCATTTCACCAGCACTATATATATATATATATACATATATATATATATATATATATATATATATATATATATATATATATATATATGTGTTTATTTACTCGAAAATTATTTCTCATCTGTCAATTGTATGAGGATTCAATTCAACACTACAGCTAAGTCAACGCCTAGTCTAGAATACTGAATGAAAACCCTTATTGATATATCTTTATGTCCAGTTCATGCGTTCTGGATGACTACCCCTATATAACACCCCTCTCTTGGAATCCCCCTGACCCCACTGAGCCAAGAAGTGGTTCTGTTTTGCAAGTTAAAAGGTTTATTTGATAATTTAAACAATAGATATGTATATCACACTTTATAATAATTAATACTTGGATATCACACTTAATCTGAGCAGTAATCAATAATGGATAGTCTGGCACTAGCACACTTGTGAATAGGAACAGAAGAATAAGGTGGTAGAGAATGCTTTATATAAGTTCAGATGGATGTAATGTTGAATGAAAATGCAATACAGAAAATACTCAATATGATTTCAACAAAACAATGTAATCACTTTTCTCTGGCAATCCCTTCCCCCTTTATGCAATTCAAGGAAATGGAAGGAAAGCACACAGTTCTCAGAAATGCAATGAAATGTAATTCAGCTCACCCCAGCAGCTTAGACTACAGAAGTTTACAACACAGGCCCAAAATGCTTTTATATGTGCTGGCAATGAAGTGAAAAATACGCTAAAATGCTTTTAATTCCCTCTAGAGGTTCAGGGTGAGTGGTATCTAGTTAATATTGGTCCAGGCTCACTCTAGCAATGATTCAGGGATGGTTCTTAAGAGGCAAACGAATCTTTAACAAGGAAAGCAAAAAAAACAGCTGTTTTCACACGTGGAGAAATTTGCAAATCGCGGCAAATTCGCGAGTGCGTTTTTCGCGAGTGCGGCAAAACTATAGGGAATATGAGATATGAGCGATATGGTAAAGGTCGTTTTTCAGATTTGAAATTTTAAAGTTCAAAAAGACAAGTGACAGCTAGCAACTAGAAAATGACAGGTGACAGTTAGGAGGCAGTTCTACTTAGATTAAAAAGATTGAATTATATTATTTTAACTAAGAGATTGGTTCTACACAGTTCTGCTAGGTACTCACAATATATTTTTGAAATAAATGGGCCTCGCCACGGATCTGGTCAGGTTTTAGACTGGACTCTGGTCTGGTCTCGGCACTTCACAGTGATCTGGGTCAGCTCTGCTCTGCTGGTCTGGTCTGGGTCTCTGGTTCTGGATATTGATAGATTTGAAGTCTGGATCTTTCTGCACAGCTTTCTCTAGAGATTGATGGAGGTAAAGTATGGATTTTCCCGGCAGAGCGTCCCGCAGCAAATGGATTTGAAGGTCCCTATCTGTCCTGACTGTCTGCTTTTATGTGTTTTGAAAATGGGTGTGTGTGCAGCATCACTAGACTCTACCCCTCTCCACTTGTCATTGGCCACTTCATCCTCTTCCCCTTGATTGGGGGAATGAAATGAAGTGTCATCATGATGAGGTCTGTTTATGGTACAGAGAACCCACCCCTGTCAAATTACACACAATCTATATTTTGACCCAAAAGACATATTTGCACAGGTACACATTTGTTTAAAATTACATGCACCCATCACATATCACAGGAGGTATACCCTGTCCAAATCTGCTCTTCCTGGGAGCTTGCATTCAGAAATGGCGACATTTGCGCTTTTTGGTCAAGTTACCAATATCAGATTCTTACTCAAATTTACCCAAATGTGTGCAAGGCATGCAGGCATTGATTGATGAAGTATCAGACTTTTCACATGCAGACATTTTAAGTAATACCCTCTTAACTGCTAGTTTGCCCCCAGATCATGCCACCGGTTCTAAAAACCTCTTAAAATGTGGGCAGAAAAATCACAAGAATTATGGTATCATTTAAATAATTTTCACAAGTACGTACTATGAGTTATTCATCTTTTTCTAAAACCATATTCTGGCTACAGGGGTGTGTCTTTTCAGGTCACATGGTACAGAAACCAGTCTTTCCACTTTCTTCAAGCTCAGCCTCTGTCTACAGTTTCTCCCCCTCCCAGTTTCTGCCAAGAGGAAGCCATTTTTATTACCCCTGCAATAAACCATCTGCCTGGGCCCTGGAAGGCCCATTGTTCAAGAGGAAACCATTTATGGCCACTTCAATAAACCCTCTGCCTGGGTCCTATGTTTAGTCTCTAGCAGTCCCTTGATAATTCAATCAGAGAAGTGTCATATCCCTTTTGGGGGGAGCAGCAAAAGGCAGGTAGGCCTGGGAACACAGCTGTTGTGCAAGTTTCAACTCCTGTCGGGGGTAGCTGGTGGGCAGAATTCAGTTCCTTAAGCCAGGCCCCAGCTAATGTCACTTTTTGTTACCCAGTTTAAGTCAAGACAATGTTTACATATGCAGCTAGAATGATGATTCTAAGTTCAAAACTATGACATTTAAACAATTGCAACCTATGTGACACTCAAAAGTAGGTCACTCATTTCTTTTAAACATTTAGATTTTTAGTGTCTTTCAGTCCAAATTTACTTAAACTGCTGAAATCCACAGCTCAGCCAGTCTTGTTATAAACCTTCAAGTCACTTCAGAATATAACTTTACATTGTATCCACCTCTCAGTAAGTCTTTCTTTGGCCTGCTTTGGGTTCATCTATTCAGTTTTACACAAAAAAAAAATCTGGTGTTGTTTTAAAACGCCGGCTTTCTGATAGTGGTGAGTACTGGTAATGCACCCATTTTTGGGATTTAAGAAAATGAATTCCCCACAATTCTAGGTTGCTTTTGGCAATCAGCATTGCCATTCCCAATGGTTTCAGACTACGGTGTGGGTAGTCCAATGGGGGTTTTAAGCAGTGTCCTTCTGTGCCCATAACATCGGCAAAAATGGTGGCAGCCTATTCTTCATGCATTTCCCTGTGCATTTTCTGGGAAGCTCTGGCCATCATGATGTTTTCCATGTCAGTACTGCACAGTTTTTGAGGTAGGGCTCGGATGCATGGGTAAAAACATCCCACAAGCCCCCCTCTTGCGATGGCCATTCGGTTTCACTGATGGAACTCGCAAGATCTGGGATGTTTCCTCATCTTCTTCCAATAGATGGCACAGTTCAGCATCTTTTCCTCCATCCGGTACTAATCGATCGGTTCTCCTCGCCGGTCCTGATGGGAATATTGGCCGGTACCCCGGGCCCCTCGCGTTTCTGCTCCCAGTCTCCGGATCATCCTCCTTGGCCAGTCTCCAGGTTTTCTTTCTCCTAGGACGACAAAGGAAGAGCGGCAATACCTATTCATAGACATTTTTCCCCCACCATTGATATAGTGGGGTGGCATATACATTTATAGTCAAAACATATGAACATGCACATTTCTTTTTGCATTCAAAAATGAAAACACCCACATTGAGAAACTCAGAATTTGATAGGCGATAAGTAGGATATTTTAAGTTAGAACTGAATTAATCTGAGACAGCACCCTCTAGGATTCCAGAGGATTCCTCCAGTTGTTGCAGAGTGTGCCTGGGATGGCAACACTTCAACTGGTTAATGTGGACCCACTTGTCTTCCCCCTCTGCCAAACCGCCTTTGGGGATGCGGATCTTGTAGGCCACAGGGGAGATTTTGTCTATAATCTCAAAGGGTCCCTTCCATGTAGGCAAAATTTTTCGCTGTTTGGCCTGGTTCCTTTGGAAATTGTATAGATAGACCCGGTCCCCCACCTGATATTCCTTCCTGGAAGTCTTCAGGTCATAGTGGGTCTTCATGCTATCAGCTGATCTTTCTAGATTCCGCTGAGCATAAGCAAAAGCATGTTGAAGGTGTTTCCTTAAATTCTCCACATACTCATGAGTGGTGGAGGCATTTATCAGTGTCTGCTCTTGGGTCCTGTAGAGCAAATGCTGAGGAAGCACCATCTTGCGCCCAGTCATCAACTCAAATGGTGACATTTTGGTTGCAGATGAAGGGGTAGATCTGATGGCCATTAGGACCAGAGGTAATCGGATATCCCAACTTGGCCCAGAATCTGCCACAAACTTCTTTAATATGCTCACAATGGTTCGGTTATATCTCTCTACTGCCCCAGAAGAAGCTGGCCTGTAAGCAATATGTAACTTCCTTTTGACCCCCAGTATCTCCCACATCTTTGTCATTACTTCACTGGTGAAGTGGCTACCCCTGTCTGACTCAATCCTTTGAGGTAGACCGAAACGGGAAAAGATGTGGTTAATCATCAGGGCAGCTGCAGTTTCTGCCTTGCAATTTGGGGCTGGGAGACATTCCACCCACTTGGTAAACAAGCATGTCACAGTCAACATGTACTTATTCCCCCTAGCAGAGCGAATCACGGGGCCTACAAAGTCGATTTGTAAATCTGACCATGGCAGTGTCATCCCCCTCTTTTGGAGAGGCGCATGGTGTGTGAGGGATGATGGCTGAAATTGTGCACACACAAGACACCCCTTCAAGTATTGGTCGAGGTCCTGCCCCATGTGTGGCCAGTATGCAACCTCTCTTAAGATTTCCAATGTTGTGTGAAACCCCCTATGACCGGCGGTGGCCACATCATGGGCGTGACTTAACATCAGGCTTCGGAATGAGGTAGGAACCACCCACTGATCGTGGCCAGCTTTGGATTTCCTTACCAACAAACCGTCTTGGATTCGGAACATTTTTGGACATTTCATCAACACTCTTAGGTCCTCTTTCCCAGTGTAATCGGTATCCGTCAGGGGAAAGTTCTCAGGGTCCTCAAGGTGTTGGTAAAACTTACCAATAATTGGATTCCCCTTCTGAGCTGTAATCAAATCAGCATCAGGGGTCTCCTTACTCCATTGTGCAATTGAAAGGTTGTTGTGAGCATTTGTCTGGGACCTAGTGATAGCAGTGACCTGGATTTCCCCCAACAGGGACTCAATCTCAATTAGATCCCCTTGGATGGCCCCGGTTTTGGCCAGCTGATCAGCTAAGTCATTTCCAGTTTTGTCTGGTCCCTCTACTTTGGAATGACCCTTGATCTTTTTCCAATAGATGGTCATCTCATTCGAGGTGACCAGATCATCAATGTTTTGGATCAACTTCCCATGTTTCAAGGGTTTGTTAATAGCACATAACATGCCTCTGGTTTTCCAATTAACCAGGTGCTCCACGAACCCGTTCCGTACATAATCCGAATCTGTGATTATGACCAGTTCGTGGAGTTGATGCTGGACAGCAGTGAGGATGGCCTGATGCACAGCCATCAATTCTGCCACCTGACTACTTCGGGGACCAATTTTGTACCCAGCGGAGGGTTCTGGGAACTCCTTCACCCATGCATTCCCTACGCCGGCCACCAGTTCTTTTTCCCCGTCGTTGTCAACATGGTAAGAGCATCCATCCACATAGACAGTGGGCATTCCCTCACACTTGTCTTCTTCAAAGACTTTGTGTGGGGAATTAAGGTATGCCTCCATGTTGTCCTTGATTTTTAGACTTTCGTCCTCGAGACAGTTTTCTCTGGCACAATCATGCAAGTCAGCCAGACCTTGCGCGAGGGGACTCTTCTTGTTTTGGCCATATCTGACCTCCACAGGAAAGCCTTGCATTGACAGAATCCAGGAAGTAATTCTGGAATTACTCACATTTCCGGCCCGGATTCTATCACTTTGGAGATATTGCAGAGGCTGGTGTGGAGTCTCCACTATGATGTGTTCCCCCTGGATAAACGGGCGGTAATTCTTCAATGCCCACACCGTTGCCAGGAGTGCCTTCTCACAATCGTTGAATTTTTCCTCCACAGAAGATAAAGTTTTGCTCGCATAGAAGATTACTTTATTGACCTTGTCATGCTTTTGGTATAATACTGCCGTCAAGCACGTATTAGAGAACCCCGTCTCCAGGAAGAACTCCTTGTTTCTGACAGGGTAAGCTAGGCAGGGCGCTTGTGAGAGGCTTCTTTTGAGTTGTCTTACTGCCTCGGCTTGTTCTGGACCCCATTCCCACTTGACCCCCCCCTTCAAGAGATGAATCAGGGGTCTGGTGATCTCTGCGTAGCCCTCAATGAACTTTCTGCTGTAATTAGTCAGTCCAAGGAGGCTCCTTAGTTCCCGCAGAGTTGTGGGGTCTTTCAATTTTTGGAGGGCTTCCACTTTCTTTTCCTGGGGACTGAGATCCTGAGGAGTAATCTCATGCCCCAAGAAATTAACACGGGTTCTACACCACTGTGCTTTCTGAAAGGAAAGTTTTGCTCCGGCGGCCCTCAACTGGGTCAGAACATAACGGATCTCCGCTATGTGTTCCTCCACAGATGAACTTTTGATGAGGACATCATCTACATAAGCCAGGTTACCCCTCGCACCCAGGTCGGGCATGGCCTTATGTAGGAAAATGTTGAATTCATTGCCGGAGTTGAGGTATCCGAAGGGAGTCCGGGTCCATGTGTATTGCTGACCCCCAAAGGTAAAAGCCAGCTTGTATTGGTCCTCCCTACTGACCGGCACGGTCCAGTATCCATTGGTCAGGTCTATTGCAGTGAATACCTGTGACCCCTGAATCTGGGCCAGCCCTTGGTCAATGTAGGGCAGAGGCCATCGGGAAGTATGGACCCGTTTGTTGAGCTCCCTGAGGTTGGCACAGAGTCTCCACTGGCCGTTTGGCTTCAATATTCCCAGTACCGGATTATTGAAGGTGCTGTGGACGGGACGGATTATTCCCCGGGACTCAAGGTTCTTAATTATTTCAGTAAGGGACTCCATTGATGCGAGAGGCAAGCGATATTGCTTCACAAACACAGGAGTCATGCCAGGGTCCGTGGGGATTGTTGTTGTGTGGATGTCGGTGCGGCCACAGTCATATGAGTCTACCGCAAAGAGATCTTGGAAATCCAAGAAAACTTGTTTCAACTTTTGCTTTTGTTCCAGAGTCACACAGGCATCAGCTAGGTTGACTCTCTCTTCCACCATCTGCCTGAAGCCTGGAAAGACTTCTGGTTTGGCTATTTCAGCGGCCTCCTCCAGCTGGGTGGAGAAGTCCCTGGTCAGAGTGCTGATTTGGACTGGAGGCTTCAGGTGGGAAAGGCAGCCCTCATGGACCTGGAAAATCACCTCATCCCTCCTGAAGTCACAAGTCACATCTTCCTTACCATAAGGGCAAGAAGTGTACACCAGAAAGTTCCCCCCATGCCGGGTAAAAATCCTGTCTGGTGTTGTATTGTCATCACTGTCACTGTCAAAGCAGTCCTTGGGGATTGGCCCTAACAGTTCATTACCTAAATCTATGGAAAAATGTCGGTCATCAACCGCCATTCCAATAATGGTGCCTGCGGCTAGAGTAATACTCTTTAAGTCGCTGTTATCCACCTCTATTGGAATGGTGTCATGTTCTATGTTGACTAATGGAGTTGGGTTTACCCCTAACCCTTGCAGTTGGAGAGAAGCATTTAGATGTATGTAAGCATCAGGGTTTTTCAAATGTTGTCCTCTTTTAACTTTCACTTCCAGGGAGAATTGTCGGGTCCTTTCTGGGATGGTGACTTCCTCTTTGATCTGAATTTCAACTGCATAAGGTAGCAATTGAGCTGACCTAAATGCTTTTTCTGGATCATCAAAGCCCATGGGATTATCCGCTAATCGGGACCAAGCTTTGAAGTTTATTAGGTCCAAACTAATGGCAAAGCGATTGAGAATGTCACTGCCTAAGTAAAAGGCGGCAGTGACGTCTCGCACGACCCAACAATTATGGACTATGCTCTTGTTGCCAATGGAGATTTTGAGCATACACCTGCTTGGCAGGAGATGTTTGGAATTAGGTGCTTCCAGGTCCATTTCCCATTTGTCTATCAGTTTGAAGGTGGGAATGGCTGGATCTTTTGGGAGTTGGCGGAACATGGCTTCGCTGATGAAGCTCTTACCGTTGTTCACACACACTCGAGCGAGAACAGAGCCCTTCCCATCATTTAACTGAACAGGGATGAACAACTGCTCTCCAATTTGCTGAATATCAGCCAGGGTCTGAGCTGATATCACATCTTTCTGGACTATAGGAGTGGGAGTTTCTGATTGTGGATTAGTATAGAATCTCAGAGTGTTTCCTTCCAGCGTGGAGTACCACTTTAGACTGGAAGGAAGGTTGATTTTCAGAAATAGAGAGGACCCCCCATCACCAGTCTGTTGTCCTACTGCTATTACTGTCACGTCTGGAATTTGGTTGTTCTGGAAGTGAAATTCTACTTGGTCAGATTTTTGTTCAACCATGTGGCAGGTGCCGTTTAAACTAACATGGTTGACACTCTGTTTTAATTTTATTGGTCGGCTAGTCTGGGTCCAGAGGACCTTGTTTACGCAATCTATTAAGGGTGACAACCTCCTCAGGAGGTCATTCCCCAGTAAACAAGGGGTGCCCTCTGGAGTCACTACTATGACCGGGTGTTTCACCTTGTGTCGCCCGATCTTAATGTCCAAGTCTGCAGTCCCCTCAACGGGAATTTCCTTCCCGTCAAAGTTCTGCAGTTGTCCAGGAAGAGAGGTGAGAGGAATTTGGCAATTCTCTCCCCTTCCTGCATTCAGTTCGTCAAAGGCCCTTCTGGACAGAAGGGTAGCTTGAGATCCAGTGTCCACCAGTGCCAAAATTGTACCCTGCCCCTGTACTTGTACCGGGGCATAATATCTTCCCTCCTTCTCCTCAAGGGGGCACAGATAATGCACATTTTTGGACAACTGGTGGGCTAACTTTCTGGTTTTGGACATCGCTAGCGAAGAGATTTGGGCAGAATTCTGTGGAGAGCCTTGGGAATCTGAAAGAAAAAGTTGGCAACTGGAGATCAGAGCCATTGTGGGTTCCCCTGGCTCCGGTTCTGGGCCGCCCCCCCCTTTTTGGAGGCAGTCACCAGGATGGGTTTGAACCAGGGGATTTTCTTGCTGTTGGTTCTGGGATGAGATGGTGGGCGGCGGTAGCTCAGTCTCCACATCTCCCCAGTCTGGATTTTCATCCCTAGGGACCCATTTTTCTTTGGGAGGCGTTCCCCCCTCTCTGAAGGAGAAGATCCTTTTCCCAGGATCCTCTGAGGATCCCTCTCCCTCAAATTGGAAGATCTGTACCTCCTCCTCAAACTGAGTCTGTTTGGGTCTTTTGTTTCTCCTACCCCCCCTCTGCTCCTTAGGAGGCAGACTTTCAGGGGCAAGAGATTTTGTGTCCGGTTCCTGGGTTTCCAGGGGCTGTTTACAAGTGAGGAAGGAAGCTTCCTCCAAGGCTTTACACCCCCCTTCCCTTTGTGCCTCCTCCCTGGGGACCGGTGAGTTATCGGGGTGCTGCCCCCGTCATTGTTCTGGAGCACCAGGTCCAGAGTTGGGTGCGTTCTGCGCCGGCATGCCGATCTGAGGGTTCTGCTGAGCCCTCAGTATGTGACCCAGATCCCGTGCCATGTTTTGAACCTGGCGCTCTAACTGGGAAACCCGCTCAGGCTGATACGGGGCCCTGTTTTCTCCCCTTGGCTGATCCCGGGAAGGGTAGCTATCCCTTCTTTGGTAGTACCCCTGGTTGGGAAGATTTGGATACCCCTGCACCCTTGGCCTCCCCTCTCCCGGATTCGGTTGTCTGGGCTCAGGGAATTGGGGAAAGAAGGGTGGAGGATTTTGGGGTTGGAAGTTGGGTGGATACCTGGGGAAAAGGTTCTGCCCAGGATTTGGAGAATTTCTGCCCTTCGGTGGGAAGTTAGGAGGGAAGTTCCCCGGGTTAGGTGCCTGGCTGGATCCCCCCCCTTGGGCTGGAGGAGTCCACACATAACCCAGGATGGGTCGATTTCCCTTGTAACGGGGACTTACATAATCAGGAGAGCGAGGGACCCCATTTGTGGGGCTGCCTCCCTGGCTCCCTGTCTGTGACTGGCCC
The DNA here is from genome assembly GCF_040938575.1 of Ambystoma mexicanum. NCBI lineage: Eukaryota > Metazoa > Chordata > Amphibia > Caudata > Ambystomatidae > Ambystoma > Ambystoma mexicanum. The sequence continues at coordinate 962,320,918 of NC_090928.1, read as the reverse complement.
GAGGACCTTTCGGGCCTAGCAGATCTTGGCTTTCAGTACATTTATCCTGCATGTCTCCCATATATAGGTACAGGTACGCCGCTATCCTAACCATCTTGTCTTGTTCATCCTTAGCTTTAGGAGCCATGTATAGTTCACTCAGGGCCACATGTAAGGGACCCTGATCTCTCCATATATCTGACCCTGTTTCCGTGACCTGTTGAGTGATGGCCTGCAACCAGACCATGCGGTCCTGGTGAGTCCACTCACCTCTCACAAATAACTTGTGTAAGAAGTGCTCTCTGGCTATTTTCATATCTACCAAGGTCGTCATTCTGGAATTTGAGTTCCTTCCTGACTTACAGAAGTTTGTATTTTATTTTTGCAAAACAGACCTTTTCCTTAGAGCGTTCCTTTGAGGAGTGCTTTACAGCGTAACACAGCGTGCTGATCGGACCGGATATGTGTATCTGGTCAGCTGGCACACTGTATTAATCTGCACAAATGGTAGATCTAACCCAAACGTCCCGCTCGAGCCCCCAATTTGTAAGAGGATTCAATTCAACACTACAGCTAAGTCAACGCCTAGTCTAGAATACTGAATGAAAACCCTTATTGATATATCTTTATGTCCAGTTCATGCGTTCTGGATGGCTACCCGTATATAACACCCCTCTCTTGGAATCCCCCTGACCCCACTGAGCCAAGAAGTGGTTCTGTTTTGCAAGTTAAAAGGTTTATTTGATAATTTAAACAATAGATATGTATATCACACTTTATAATAATTAATACTTGGATATCACACTTAATCTGAGCAGTAATCAATAATGGATAGTCTGGCACTAGCACACTTGTGAATAGGAACAGAAGAATAAGGTGGTAGAGAATGCTTTATATAAGTTCAGATGGATGTAATGTTGAATGAAAATGCAATACAGAAAATACTCAATATGATTTCAACAAAACAATGTAATCACTTTTCTCTGGCAATCCCCTCCCCCTTTATGCAATGCAAGGAAATGGAAGGAAAGCACACAGTTCTCAGAAATGCAATGAAATGTAATTCAGCTCACCCCAACAGCTTAGACTACAGAAGTTTACAACACAGGCCCAAAATGCTTTTATATGTGCTGGCAATGAAGTGAAAAATACGCTAAAATGCTTTTAATTCCCTCTAGAGGTTCAGGGTGAGTGGTATCTAGTTAATATTGGTCCAGGCTCACTCTAGCAATGATTCAGGGATGGTTCTTAAGAGGCAAACAAATCTTTAGTAAGGAAAGCAAAAAAAACTGCTGTTTTCACACGTGGAGAAATTTGCAAATCGCGGCAAATTCGCGAGTGCGTTTTTCGCGATTGCGGCAAAACTATAGGGAATCGGAATGCGGTTCTAGGTTCGTTGAAAAGCCAAGATTCTAAGCTTTCAGAGGAAAGTTGAACCAAGTCTCTAGGACAAACGGTCACAGAGATATGAGCGATATGGTAAAGGTCGTTTTTCAGATTTGAAATTTTAAAGTTCAAAAAGACAAGTGACAGCTAGCAACTAGAAAATGACAGGTGACAGTTAGGAGGCAGTTCTACTTAGATTAAAATAGATTGAATTATATTATTTTAACTAAGAGATTGGTTCTACACAGTTCTGCTAGGTACTCACAATATATTTTTGAAATAAATGGGCCTCGCCACAGATCTGGTCAGGTTTTAGACTGGACTCTGGTCTGGTCTCGGCACTTCACAGTGATCTGGGTCAGCTCTGCTCTGCTGGTCTGGTCTGGGTCTCTGGTTCTGGATATTGATAGATTTGAAGTCTGGATCTTTCTGCACAGCTTTCTCTAGAGATTGATGGAGGTAAAGTATGGATTTTCCCGGCAGAGCGTCCCGCAGCAAATGGATTTGAAGGTCCCTATCTGTCCTGACTGTCTGCTTTTATGTGTTTTGAAAATGGGTGTGTGTGCAGCATCACTAGACTCTACCCCTCTCCACTTGTCATTGGCCACTTCATCCTCTTCCCCTTGATTGGGGGAATGAAATGAAGTGTCATCATGATGAGGTCTGTTTATGGTACAGAGAACCCACCCCTGTCAAATTACACACAATCTATATTTTGACCCAAAAGACATATTTGCACAGGTACACATTTGTTTAAAATTACATGCACCCATCACATATCACAGGAGGTATACCCTGTCCAAATCTGCTCTTCCTGGGAGCTTGCATTCAGAAATGGCGACATTTGCACTTTTTGGTCAAGTTACCAATATCAGGTTCTTGCTCAAATTTACCCAAATGTGTGCAAGGCATGCAGGCATTGATTGATGAAGTATCAGACTTTTCACATGCAGACATTTTAAGTAATACCCTCTTAACTGCTAGTTTGCCCCCAGATCATGCCACCGGTTCTAAAAACGTCTTAAAATGTGGGCAGAAAAATCACAAGAATTATGGTATCATTTACATAATTTTCACAAGTCCGTACTATGAGTTATTCATCTTTTTCTAAAACCATATTCTGGCTACAGGGGTGTGTCTTTTCAGGTCACATGGTACAGAAACCAGTCTTTCCACTTTCTTCAAGCTCAGCCTCTGTCTACAGTTTCTCCCCCTCCCAGTTTCTGCCAAGAGGAAGCCATTTTTATTACCCCTGCAATAAACCATCTGCCTGGGCCCTGGAAGGCCCATTGTTCAAGAGGAAGCCATTTATGGCCACTTCAATAAACCCTCTGCCTGGGTCCTATGTTTAGTCTCTAGCAGTCCCTTGATAATTCAATCAGAGAAGTGTCATATCCCTTTTGGGGGGAGCAGCAAAAGGCAGGTAGGCCTGGGAACACAGCTGTTGTGCAAGTCTCAACTCCTGTCGGGGGTAGCTGGTGGGCAGAATTCAGTTCCTTAAGCCAGGCCCCAGCTAATGTCACTTTTTGTTACCCAGTTTAAGTCAAGACAATGTTTACATATGCAGCTAGAATGCTGATTCTAAGTTCAAAACTATGACATTTAAACAATTGCAACCTATGTGACACTCAAAAGTAGGTCACTCATTTCTTTTAAACATTTAGATTTTTAGTGTCTTTCAGTCCAAATGTATTTAAACTGCTGAAATCCACAGCTCAGCCAGTCTTGTTATAAACCTTCAAGTCACTTCAGAATATAACTTTACATTGTATCCACCTCTCAGTAAGTCTTTCTTTGGCCTGCTTTGGGTTCATCTATTCAGTTTTACACAAAAAAAAATCTGGTGTTGTTTTAAAACGCCGGCTTTCTGATAGTGGTGAGTACTGGTAATGCACCCATTTTTGGGATTTAAGAAAATGAATTCCCCACAATTCTAGGTTGCTTTTGGCAATCAGCATTGCCATTCCCAATGGTTTCAGACTACGGTGTGGGTAGTCCAATGGTGGTTTTAGGCAGTGTCCTTCTGTGCCCATAACATCGGCAAAAATGGTGGCAGCCTATTCTTCATGCATTTCCCTGTGCATTTTCTGGGAAGCTCTGGCCATCATGATGTTTTCCATGTCAGTACTGCACAGTTTTTGAGGTAGGGCTCGGATGCATGGGTAAAAACATCCCACACAATGGAAGGAGGAAAAGAACGTATCAGTTGGGTTATGATAGCTTTTATGTTCCCTTAAACCAAGAGGGGAGATAGGTATTTATTTATTTATTACATTTATAAAGCGAACAAACAGCCCAAGGGCATCGAGGCGCTGTTGCATGAAACGACTGCTTAGTTACATGAGTCTTACATAATGTGTTGCATATAGGGACGTTGCATTACATTGATATTGTTATAGCGCACATTACATTACAATTATCAGTGCGGGCTTGGCAATGGGTGCCCGATAATCAAATCATGCTTTAATTAGCAGGGCCCTTGGGCACAACACATGATTTGCAATAGACAGACATGCCCTCCTTGATAGTGCACTCTGTGAATCCAGAGTGGGTATTTCCCTAGCCCGGCTCTTTCTCCAGTGCTGGTCTAGCCTCCCCTTTTTTGATTTCTAAGCTTAGCCCCTTGAATCGCTTCAACCCGAGATAGAGGAACATGGCAGGCTGAGAAACACCTCAGCAGGCTGTATGGATACAGTAGCTAAAACACCCAAAGGGGAACGCTACCTTTATCTGTGTCAGGAGGGAGGAGAACATTAAACCAAGTGAAAGGGCCTAATGTGGGAGGACCTAATATCTTTACTCCAGTGTCCATTTCCCAATACTGACCAAGCAAGGTCTCAGTGCTGCAACACCCCATAAAGCGCCCTTTGGTTCCCTCACAATGTCAGAGTATTTAAAGTGCCCTGAAAGATAAGGGTTTCCTCCGGAGATCTGTAGACCACATTCCTTCCATATCAAGACCGTGCAAACTCCTTGCCTTAGAGAAATCTGAACTCCTAAATGGGCAAGTCCACACAGTCCCCCCACCACCCTTGTCCTAGCAGACTCCTTTAGTGGTAGTCCTACCCGCCCCCAACCTGGGTACTTTTCAGGCTGCACTAATTATGAAGCTCCAGCCTAGGGTTACCCACTTGGGTGTAAGCTCAATACAGGCTCTTCTCATCTTCTTAGGATTGCCACTGTCAGCCGGAAGACACTCTCTTCTTCTAAGCTCCGGTGGCCTTAGGGCTAGCACCAGGATCTGAGCAAGAAGAGGGAGTTCGAGTCGGCAGACATCTGAAGCCAACGGGGGTCCAGGAGGGTGGGAGGGGGGCCACACGGACAACACAGGGGGACAAGAGGGGTGGGTGGAGACAGGTGGAGAAATAAGAGGGGAGAGTAAATACAGTTGCCGGAGTCAGAAATAACACATAATATTGCAGGAGAACAATTGAATGCAAACCAGGATTCAAGATGAGGAAGGTCACCGCATGATTCAGGGCCACCATGAGTAGGAGAAGAAGTGGAAGTCCATCATGAAAGTTGAAAGAGGGTGAAGCACTAACTAAGAAATCCCGATGTTGGCCACAAGATGGTGAACAAAATGTATCAAGATAGCTCCTGCAGAAGGGGGGGGTGGCACAGAGGACCAGCACGGGGGACCACAGGGGGCTGGAGGGCACTGAGAGACAAAACGGGGGGCCATAGGGGGGGCGAGGGGCACTAAGAGACAAAATGGGGACCAGAGGGGTGTGGGGGGCACTAACAGACAACACGTGTTCCAGGGGGACTGGGGGCACTAAGAGACAAAACGGCGGTCCAGAGGGGGGTGGAGGGCACTGTGAGACAAAATGGGGGACCAGAGGGGGGTGAGGGGCACTGCGAGACAAAATGTGGGACCAGAAGGGGGTGGGGGAACTAAGAGACAAAACAGGGGAACCAAAGGGTGGTGGGGGGCACTAAGAGACAAAACAGGGGACTAGAGGGATGTGGGGGGCACTAAGAGACTAAACGGGGGACCAGAGGGAGGTGGGAAGCAAACCTGAAGTGAACAAGGAGCAGACAGGGCCTTAGATGCAGGCCTTTGATTGGCTAGGGCCGGCTCCCGCCTCCGGTCCAGCTGATTGGGGAAAGTAGGCACAGGCAGCCAATCATGATCCTTCAGAGGCCAAGGCAAGGGGATGGCTCCAGGCCCGAAATGAGGGCAGCCCTCTTTGAGAGCCCGGGACCCAGCAAGCCCAGAAAGTGAAAGTTAAAAGTCAAGAGGGAGTAGAAATGCTGGAGCAGCCCTGCTGCTTAAGGAGGAGCGGGAGATGTGCGAGCCCCAAAACCATAAAAGCACCATCAGCGCATATCGCGGCACGCACGCTGAAGGGCCAGAAAAAATGCAGAAGTAACAGCAAAGAAAGGCACACAGGTTCCATGCGCGGCAAAATCAGGACCCAATATTGTGGCTTACCTCCGGATGGCGAAGGGGGCAGGGCAGGGCAAGAAAGGTAGGAAAGAATGAAGGACAACTGGTCTTGCTGTCCCGTCGTCAGGGCCAGATGCGGGCCTTTTATTGGCTAGAGCCTGTTCCCGCCTCCGTTCCAGCTGATTGGGCAAAGTAGGTGCAGGCAGCCCATCATGATCCTTCAGAGGCCCAGGCAAGGGGATGGCTGCAAGCCTGAAATGAGTGCAGCCATCTTTGAGAGTCCGGGACCCAGCCAGCCCAGAAAGTGAAAGTTAAAAGTCAAGAGGGAGTAGACATGCCGGAGCAGCCCTGCTGCTTAAGGAGGAGGCGGAGATGTGCGAGCCCCAAAACCATAAAAGCGCCATCAGCGCGGATCGTGGCATGCACGCTGCAGTGCCAGAAAACATGCAGATGTAACAGCAAAGCAAGTCACACAGGTTCTGTGCGCTGCAATATCAGGACCCAGTATTGTGGCTTATCTCCGGATGGTGGAGGGGCCTGCGCAGGAGTGCTGCAGGCAAGAAAGGCAGGAGAGTCCTTACTCTGTATTCTATGCTTTCTCGTTAGGCTTTGAGCTATTTGGCTTAGCCATCTCCTTCCGACTTCACATGTTTTTCGTGCTTCTCTCACGTCTGATACTTCAACGCTTAGGAATTGAGTCCCAACTCACACACAGCTGTGTGCTTCTTTTTATGTTTTGTCTGGCTCTTGTTGTCCCAATAAGCAGTGGTCAAAGTGTACAAAAAGAAGTAGTGGAACTATGTTCCCTGTTGGTCTGCCCCCTTGCTCCTCAAAAACCTCATTGCCAGGACCCCCTACAGCGCACACTCCAGACCCCCTAACAAACGCTCCTGCTGTTTAAGGGAACGATCAGTGCAGTGCACTGAAGTGGAAGTTTCAACTTCTTCTTACACTTTTATTTTAAAACTAAACCATTCCGGAACAGAGTCTTTTTAAAATAAAAGTATGAGAACAGTAAAACAATTTTTTTAAAGTAGGTGCGCACCACTCCCAATCGCTCCCGCCCACTTTGACCACTGCCAATAAGCATTCTGATTAGTAGATTTGCTTCCCCATTAGCCCTGGGTCATGGCATTGGCTTGTTCTTCGTGTTTTTGGCTCCCCTCAATTGGTTATTCCTCCTTCCACAGAGGAATCGGGTATTGGGCTTTTCCCAATTGTCTGTGGTTACTAATGATTATGTCTCCACAGGCTGAGGACCTAAGTAAGCTGGCTACCATCTTGGAGTCAGGCCAAAGTGTCATGATGGCTGGGCGGTTCCGCTTTTCCACTACATGCAGCTGTATCATTTGTTTGCCTGCAAATCCCTTTTCCAATCTACACCCATATGCCATTTTCTTTCTCCTCTGATGCAAACTCGAATTCGATGTTTCTGGGCACTTGGTGCACAGAGCATGGAATCTAGGTTCTGCAAGAGAGCTTGCATACGGAGTCTGGGGAAAGGGACCAGTTTACAATCCTTTCCTTACTCTTATGTTTTCGGGGTTTATGCCTCGCACTACTGTTCCTCTCAGCTGTGTATCACTGCCAAACACCATGCTGTCGCCAGTGGCATAGCGCCACAAAATGTGGGGTCCCTGCTGCAAGCCCTGCTGAGGAGGCCGCCCCACCACCAGTGCCCCTCCCCCGCTGGGCATGGGCAGCATGGGGCCCCCCGCACCACAGGGGATGCAGTGGCCCCCGTTACGCCAGTGGATGTCATACTTCGAATGCTTGTACCGGACCTGCAAATAGAGATCTTCCGATAACAAAGTAGATTCTAAAACGTGACCGCTGATATTCTGGCAGAATCTCTTATGCACATGTCTTTTTTATGTGTTACCTTTTTTATACTATTTGGAACTTGTCTTCTATATACTTTTAATTGGATTTGTGAAGTTTGTTTTCTAATATACACTGTTTAACCCCTTAAGTGCCAGGCTATTATGCAAGTCTATTAAAAAAGGACCCGCATACTCGTCCTTGGCACTTGGTTCTTAGTCATGGCAAATGGTAGTTGTCAAAAGTTACTTTATTCACATTATATCACAGAAGGCCGTGTATCATCAGGAGATGAAGCATTATGTTAAGATGGTCTGGAAAACGCCAGTTTGAGCAGAAATGAGAGGCTGGGAAATCCTGCACTCAATAACGGAAATAGCCAAAGTGAAAGGCAAAACCTGCTTTATTAAAATTCCAACATAAAGCAGGGACAGCATACAAGCATCACATCTTGAGACTTTCCCATTTCTCATGCAAAACAACAGATTATAAGCCAAAATCACGTCATGATGATGACATCAGGGTTCGAAATTGCGGGGACCTGGGAGCTATTTAGCTCCTGCTTCTAGCATAGTGGAGCCTGGTTAGCTTGAAACCAACCTCTACTAGGAGCTACTTTTGGCTCCTTGGGCCAACTGGTGCCTAAACATGTAAATGTGACATTAACTGAGTATTTGAGGATGTTAATGAAGAAGAATTAGAACAAATATAATACACATTTAAACACAATAATTTATACAAAATGAACAAAAAGTTAAAGAAGCATCTCTGGTAGCTCCTGTTTCCCCTGCGGTAGCTCCTGCCTACTGGGTGATGGCCGACACCCAGGAGCTGGTTTTAGCTCCTGCTCAACGAATCTCAATTTTGAACCCTGCAACATAATACTAAAAAACTTATGGGATGAGCGGATTGGTTAGAGGAATTGACTATATACACATTATATACAGGTTAGTCTTCTAATTGGATGTTACATATCTGATGGCTCCACCTGAGACCACCTCTAAATTGATAATAGTGAGTATATGTCATCTCTAAAATACATAATTGGCTTGCATGACATGTTTTGGCCAGTTCAACATTGAGGGTCCGATTTGGTTGGCACTCTACTGACCAACCTGGGGCAACTGACAGGCCATCAACACATGAGCCAGAATGTGAGTGGGGGAGAGAGGTATGCGGACTGCTTTCCATTCAATTGAAAAATATACTATCCCTTATTCCTATGCCATGAGCAGGAGACATCTTTATAGTTAACCTTGTCAGGTGCCTCATGTCTGGGAACATGTGTAAGGACTATGGCGATGTCCTATCTGTGCCTAGGGCTAATGAATAGACAATGGGCCTCATTACAAGTTTGCCGGTCCGGTAACTACGGTACCGGTAAGCTTGGCGGCACCGTAGTTACCAGACTGGCAAACTACGAGTTCTGCTTGCGGGTGCCTTTGCGGCTGCCAGGTATGATCTGACGGGCGTACCGACACCCGCACCCGCGAGCAGAGCATGCCGCATCCGGCTTCTCCATTCCCATTGAGCCCTATGGGGATCAAACGGGAATGGGGAAGAATATTTTCCAGCGCCCAGGAAAGGGCAATTCCCAGGTCCGCTGGGGTTGTAATACCCCGGGAATTGCCCATTCCTCGGCACCGGAAACATTTGCAAGTTCGGCGGCAGCCTACCTATTTTACCAGCAAGGCTACCGCCAAACTTGTAATGAGGCCCAATGTCTTCCAGCTATGGGTCAATGATTTCATATTGCATTTATTGGGAATTCAGCTAATATAAGTGTGAGTGTTATTACTTTTTCTACCACTAGGGACTTGCTTGGTCCCTTCCCTATGATCTTTTTGGGCTTACAATTATCTTGCATCTGTCTTTCAAAGGCTGGTTTTTATTAATCTTAAAAAATATGACTTATGCCTTGGGAATTATTATCTTGCGTTCTCTCCGAGCCGCCCAGACTGCCTTCATTTCAGAGTAACCTTGGCTTGGGTTGCATAGCTACTGCCTGTTCCCTGCATGGATCTGTATTTCAGTGAATTCAGCAGTTTGAGTTTGTTTTTGTGGAGTCTTGAGGCCTTTCTCACACTAACTGTGTGCTGCGGCTTCCATTTTTGGAAAAGATGGTTGACCATTACTGTTGAGTTTCTATGTTAGTGAGCTATGTTCGTGTATACTTCATGTTGCATTCAGCTTATACATTGTTTATGTTAATATTCTTCATGTCTAAATGAATGCAATCGATATTCTTTGTGTGTATATATACATGTTTGACCTACTGTTCTTGTTTCTTCATGGTGAGTGCATATTTGCATTGTGTCTATTGCATGCACGTGTGTTATTTCTCTGTGAGTTTGCTTATTCTTTTCATCGTTAGTAACAATAGGTCAGTTTCCTGCTGTACCTGCCTGGGATAAGGGCTTTACGGTCGCTTTAGTGAGTAACGTTTTTCCCCTGTGCGATATTGCGGTGGGGAGGGCAGTAGCTATGGATGACGTATTCATCTGCCTGTCAACAATACATTGATGTCGAATGCATACTTTTAAGAAAACTAGCAATTTCAAAAAAGATCCAGGTATTTCTTACTATGTGCAGGCCACATTGCACTGCCCAAAAGTACAGGAAACCTATTGTCCATGGGTGGGGATTGTCTTGTGACCCATTATCGATAGAGCATTGTTCTTCATGTTCATTGTCATGGTCATCTGTGTGGCAATTTGCATTGACTAGACCTGAAGTAAACCTTCCTCTGCAGAGGTGTAATGCAGGGCTGGTTTGTTATAACATATTTCTGCACTGCTCTGCACTAAATCTACTGGTGCTTTCAGTCGGCAGTGCCCTGACATTTCATATGCGCAACTGACTGGCCAGATAGTTATCTCCATTGTCTATTCCGGCAAGGGTTGGATGTCTGGAAGTGGCCCTATGTTTCAAAGAGGTCTAGTAGATCTGATCATAGTTCTACGTGAGGCCGGCCGCTTCTAATGTGTATAATGGGGCACTTGTGGTGCCTGTGGGACCCCACTAGCTATGGGTCTTCAGGTGGGCACCAGGTCTGTGTATGTCTCTCGGGATGTGATTATTTTGCAAGACCCCCTTCTTCTAAGTTCTGCCACTGCAGGTCCATGATCATTCTAAAGACACACTGGGCGGGAAATTCTCTACATTTTTGCTTCAGACACTGCTGGTTTGCTAGTCTGAACTGTCATCCCTTGTAGACTGCAAGAGTCCATTTTCAGCACATCGAGCTCTTGTCCTCCAGTTGAGTTTGGAGAATTGAGATCTAGCGGGCGGATCCCTTGCATCACCCTCAATTTAAAGTCTGCATGTGACAGCATGTCTGTAGTAAGCATTAACAATGTATTGCCATTAAAGTTTGGTACTTACGTCTATAAACATTAGTGGTTTAGCCATGTGGCCAATGCTGCTGACATTTCAAGTGGACGTTTTCCTAACTTTAGGAATGCATATTTCATTTGAACCGCTAACGCTGCAGTTATTTGTGTGCGTCTTGCTACTGCCGCATAAGCGCACACATGCATCAATTATTCAGTTGTGCTTTGACGATGAATTAAAAACATAAAATGTAGGGCAGCTAAAAACAACACGTTGGCAGTCCTTCAACTACTGATTCTGGAGAGTACTAGATGCAGCGGTCATTAAATGTGAATCCACGTCCATCAACACCTGCGACATCGCTGTGTGGGTTTATGTCAGAAGTAATCAGAATTCTGCTTTCTCCTTGGCTGAGCGTTGATCCCTTGGCCAAGCATTGCTAATATTGAGTCAAAAGTTGCAGCTGTTATCCACACACACTATCACTTATCTGCTCTGTCGGTGGGGGTTACATGTAATTATAACTAATGAAAAAATAACTAATGAAAAAATAACGAATACAAAATAGCCAATTCCGAAATAACGAATTCATTTTTTGTTGTTTTTGGGGGCTTTACCCCCTCAAAAGCCCCCCCCTTTAAATAATAATACTTGTCCCCCACCGCCAAAACCACTATTCCTTCTTACAATCACATTTTTTTTCATTCGTTATTTTTTCATTAGTTGTTTTGGATTCGATTTTATCACTGCATACCGGGGTGGGGCTGATGAGTGCTCGTTCCCAAGTCTCTTGCCCACAGGGGAAGATACCGCTGCATGGGAACCTGGCACAGCAGTAGGGAGTCAGGCTCAGGAAACTTTTTGGAGGGCTGTCCTTCGTCACTAGACACACAGGACTTTAGAGGCAAGTGGCACAGTAACGAGGTGGCACATACTGGTCTCTTGTAGAGGGTAAACCGATACTTCTGGGCTTGACTTAACGAGGGATGGCATTTGGCCTTCTTCATTGTGAAGGTGCTTCAGTCTTCTCATAATGATAGTCTCACATCATCTGATTTTTCGTTTCTCAACGGATATTTCTTTTACAGAGATAAACATGTAGGCAGATAAGTGTACGAGTGCTGAGAAATATAGAATTTGGTCTTAAAATTAAGGACCTTTATTTTAAAACAGTTTGGGGAATTAGAACAGAGGGAAAGGTGTGGGCTATGCATGTCTCGAGGGCCAATAACAGCCTGATCTCCAGTAAACCAACCGCATGAGGAAAACCAAGTCTCCTTGTGGGATACTTAGCTCTCCTCTTGGTGCCTGGGCCGGGCTCAAGGCTTAACCCCACTGATGGTGACTTAGGACTGAACACACACAGGTACAAAGCAAAACAGAGCGTTAAACTGTATGGTTAAGATAAACTGTGAATAAATATAGTTAAAGTGTATTTACTGGTTCGAACTATGGATTTTCATGATGAATTCAGAGCAGTCAGGGAACAAATAACATTAAACGCTTTCTGATAAATGAAAAAATAAGGTATTACAAATGTGGCTTTTGAGAAATCAACCAGCAGCATATTGGGACGGCTAGAAGAAGTTACCTTCAGAGTTTCCTTGTGGTTCTGTGTGATGAGTTCCCGCTCCTCTTCTGGATTGGAAATGATAATAAACAAGTGCACTTAAGGTTTCTTTAGTGATAATAATCACAGGCACTTCATGTTTCGTCTTAGTGTGTGTGCCCTTTTGATCCTAAGCTGGCTAGGTTTGGGGAGGGCTCGGAGAGTGAGGGTACCCTGGGCAATTTTGGCATGTGCACTGACAAACTGTACTTATTAGGCTCTGTTGCACTCCCTCCTGGTTACAGGCTTATAATGGATTCCAGGATAGTTGGGAGGATAGCCAGGGGTAACGTGTTGGTCTTGGAAGCAAGACAACACAGAGCAACACAGGTTCAAACCCCGGTCCTGTGATTTGAGACTGGTCTCCAGTATTAAGTATTATAAAGGATTCATTAATTGAATTAATTTAATTTAACCATTCAAATGGCTTCTAGTCACTGTGGTCTGGTACCGACGCTCAGAGGTGCAGAAGGCTAACTGGGCAAGCTCTCCTGGCTTTGGAAATAGTTCAGCAGCCAAACGTCTGAGGTACAAGGGTCATCGTAGGGGTATGTCCTAGTGACCATATTGTGGAGAATGCCCATCCTGTAATGTATTCCTTTCCAGATCACACAACAGCCTTGCACCATCTCATTGCCAAGAGTTAGTCAGGCCTCAGGATGATTACGATGAAGTGGCTGTCAGCTTTGAGATTTGCTTTATTGTAGGCCAAACCTCAAGTATCATTTCCTTTAGCCATGATATGGCTACCTGCGGGAAAACTGTTACTAGCAACAGTATCCCCCCCTTTTGTCAAGCAGGGGTCTGCAACCTGTGGTTCTCTAGATGTATGGGACTACAAATCCTGTGATCCCTCACCATTGGTTCTGTTGTCTAGGGCTGATGGGAGCTGTAGTCTAAAACATCTGGAGAGCCAAATGTTGCAGACCCCTGCGATTAGTGCTTCAAAGAGCCTATACTTTCCTCAAGCTCAGCAGTCAGTTGCATATCTCACTGTCCAGGCTTCCCCTTTTTCAAGGGCAATCGGTGAGACCTTATATTTTCCTCTTGATCACAGAGTTCCACAAGGGTCTGTTCTTGGTCCTTTATCTTTTCTCTTTACACTTCCTTTCTTGCTCATGGCATCTCTTCCTTCGGAGTGTCACATCATTTCTACACAGATGACACTCAGCTCTTTCTTTCTTTCTTTCTCGTCCTTCACTCCAGACATTCATGTTACTCTTTCCTCCTGTCTTACTGCCATTAAGTCATTGATGACCTCTCACTTTCACCTTAAACTCCGGAAAGACGGAAGTTCTTTTCTTTTCTGCTACTACTCTTCCACCTCCTTCTCCTCCTCCTTTTATTCTCTTTCCCCCTTAACCCTGCAGATTTCCCCTGCTGTCCGTAATCTCGGTCTCTATCTTGACACTAATCCCTCCTTTAGCTATCGTATCTCACTAACCTCTCGCTTGTTGCTATCACCTCTTCAACATTTGTAAAACTCGTCCCTTTCTCACTTTTCATGCCACTAAGCTTTTAGTCTCTTCCCTAATTTTCTCTCGACTTCTCTACTGGTCTGTTCTACTATTTGGTCTCCCTTGCTCTTGCTCAGCTCCACTCAAATCAATCTATCATTCCTCCATCCGCTCACTCTGCCTATAATCCTATTGTGATTCCATCTCCTCTTCTCTTGACTCTCCTGGATGGCTCCCCTTTCATTCTCAGCTGAAATTCTATTTTCTCTGTTTAGTATTCAAATCTTTACATGGCCTTGCCCCTGATTATCTTGCTTCTCTTATTTCATTTTACTCTCCTTCTCGTCCTCTCCGCTCTGCCGGACATTTCTTACTCACCGTTCCACGTGCCCCTTGTGCACAATCTTGTTTTTGATCCTTTCAACTGCTGGCCCCTCTCCACTGGAATCTTCTTCCACTTTCTCTCCGATCCATAACCTCTTACTCTCTGTTTCGCTCCTCCCTTAAAAATCACCTACTCCAGTCTCCTGCTTGATTGCTATTGGCCGATACGAAATACAATTTGTTATGCTGATTTTAATGTACTGTTCACTGCTTCTTTGTGAAGCGCTTTGGTAAAAAGGGCTATATAAATCTCAGTAAAATACAAAAAGCCACATCTCATAGGAATGTCGCGCCTTTGTGGTGAAGGGAAACCTTTTTTCATACAATACTGCTCTGAGACCTATTTGAGATGGAATAAGGGTTTCCAAATACAGTGAATACAACAGATATAATGAAATCTTGAAAACCAACACAGAAGTTTGCCTTTAAGGAAACCTGTTTCTCTGATTTAGTTTGCACATAGATTTAACTGTGCCACCATCAGTGAGAGAATTTAGTTGAGATTTTATACCTGAACAATAGTTGCGAATGAACCCTAACGTTCTTACTTTCAACATGGACTGGCTTCACCTTTCAGACAGTTACTCACCTCATTCCTAGGTTACAAACCCCCGGATATACATGTGCAATGAGAAGATTGTCTCAGTTCACTAGGCATGGTAGAACTCTACCCTGGCAATGCCAAGCTCCTTCTTTGGGTGAAAAATTGGGGTTCCGGTGGCAAAAAGTGGCGGGATCAGCAGAATGCACGTCGTCTCCTTCTACTCTGTCATAATATGTCAATATAGTAAATGCACCGATCTAGAGAAATTAGCATCGTTTTTATGTATATTCTAGAAAAAATATCTTCACCCACCATGTTCTCAAATTCATTAAGTGTTGCATTGCTATTGTGCTTGAGATGTCGATTTGCAAGCCCACAGGAAACGTTGTTGAGTTACCACATGGGCTCTGTGTGTTTCCTGCTTCACCCAGTTGCTCTTCATTGGCCATGCCCTCTGGACTCCAAAAAGCCCTGTGAGCACCCTTAGGGTGAAGCTCGCGGGAAAGGGCCCAAGGTATTGAGCTCCCACAGGGCTGCTAGGCGACAGGAGAGGTTGTTTGGCCGTTGCAATCCTCCCTTTCATCAAAATGCTGATGTTACATTAGACACATTGTTTTGCCTGTTCCGTTATGGCAATATTAACCATCGATATGGGTGTTTCCCCTCCCCCCTCACTATCACCATCACAAAGCTCTCCTGTGTCCTGCATAACCAAGATGTTACTTCCAATGCAGCAGCTCTTCCAGGCACACCTTACATTCTTGCCCCTCTCTCTGCCTATGCCCCCTTCCCCGAGGAGCAAACACACGGCTGCAAATGCTCCCTTGTTCTCGCAGAACTGGTGCCCCTTAAGCTTCTATTGAGGAGTTTTGAAAATTGCATAGGCATAGGAGGAGGCATCCCAGTGGAGCACCATCACAACAATGAGGTTAACACAAGGGGGTCTGAGTTGGCATTGGAGAAACCCCATAACACTGCAAAGATGGTTGTGACTCAGTCTGACACAGTTGGTTCCATTGCCTTGCATAGAACGGGGTCTAAGAGTCGAAATAAACTTGGGACCTGCCCCACAGTCAACAGCACAACCTAACACAAACGCTGTGCCCGGCTTAATATGGGGAAGCCTCTAGTGGGGGCCAGTACAATTGGCAGGGTGGTATGCTGGTGGGTGGGGGCAAAGAAGTAGATCCCAGAAGGGCCACAGAATACGTCATCTATAGTGCCCCAAAAGGGTAAGAGACACATTTTCAAAACCTTCACACCCAGGATATGGAACATGGAAATGCGAGGGGGCCCCATCGGGGGGGGGGGGGAGAGGGGGGATTTTTACACAGGGTTCCAAAACGGTCCAGCGGTCAGATTGAAACTAGAGACTCCATCACCAACAAGTCCATACATTGGCTAAGAATGGTATATGGATGCTGTTCTTTTCGTTGTAGTAGATCAAGTTACAACATGGGAAGTACTTAGGACTATATTTGTATCGAACTAAGGGACCCAGGAATGGCCAGGGGTCTATTAGGAATTGGAGTGAGTCGGAACCCTTCAACAAGTAGTTTCATTGCAATCAGTGCTTGCCCTCCCTGTCAGAGCGTCCATTCTATAGGTAGTAAGCTTCCTTTAGGAATCAGGCCCCAGTATTTAGTGCTTTTCGGTGCCAACACAGTTGCACTGGGTAAAAGACCAGAAGGGGCCATTACTGGACATGGAGATACTCTACAAGGTTAACTAAGCAGTGTTTTCACTAATAGAATCGGCACTGCAATTGATACCATGTTAGTTACTGTTTCATGACATGAGGGCCTCGCTTGTTCCCGTCCTCATTATTGTATGATTTATGTGTTAGGTTATGTTGTATATGTGCACTTTGATGGCCTCATGGCCGAATAAAGTTAATTGATGATGAAGATGCTTCTGAACAATACACTGCACGGGGCTTTGTGTATGGCATCAAATGTTCTTTCGTTAAATTCTATAAAGGCAAGACGAACCGTAAGGTAAAAGGAAGATGGAACCAACACCGCTCAATTATTTTCTTTTTTTTGGGATTTGTAAATCCCTCTACAGGCCGGGGGCATCGAGGCACTGTTGCAAGAAAGTGTCTTAGTTACATGTAAGAAGGCATTGCTCGGGTTACAGGGAGCGAACGCCTAACATAATGAGATGAATATATCACACATACATATCATACCTTAGCTGATAAGGTTTCAAAACATTGTTATAGGTAGCATACAGCATTAGAAGGCACCAAGGCCAATTGGGCCCAATTTATACAAACAGCAGAGTTTTTATGGCTTTCCGGAAGGCTGTGTGCTCCACTTACGAAATGTGAACATAGCCAGACGCTTTATAGAGAACAACCATAATCTGGCACAACTTCAATTTTGCCTCTTGGAAGTAGTCCATAAAAGACAGCAGGGGAGGAGGCTACGAAAAACTACTGTCATAACGTGAAGCCTTTTGGATTCACTTTTTGGACATTATTCCTAAAGGCCTCAATGACCATTATGAGTTACTGCTTTTTTTGTGACCCTGATATTTAGTACACCGATCCTTTAGCTTATTTATTCTGTGTTCTCTCCATCCAATTTGGGTTTTGAAATGAAGAGTATCACTTAATGCAAAAATCCCTTTGTTAAAACTTTACTAATACTAGTCTCCATCTTTTAGTGTTGGGTATGGCTTGCCTTTAAAGGAAAAGTAGCATTTCATGCTAAACATTTCTGTAAAAATGTTATTGCTTTTAAATACCATCTTACGTATGAGTAAATGGCAGACGGCCTGCTTACTGCTATGAAACTATCCTCTTTATTAATTCATGAGGTCCTTACTGATTCAACAAATGGGATCCTGGCTATAAAAGGTAAACTAAGGTATGGGTCTGGGCATACATCTTTGTTTCCTAATACATATTGCAATCCAGCCCAATCCCCTTTACCATTATTCTTGGACACAATTTATGAACTCTTAAATGAATTTTTTGGTAACTTGAAGAATGAAGAAATGAATATTGCCTGAGATTTAAACTCTGATTGTAGAGTGGCAACTGATCCAAATACTTATATGTATACTTATACTTATATCTCATGGTTCACTCTATATGCATATAACAAAATATATAAACAGGGAAAAGTGGGTACATCTAATGCAGTCATGGGCACTCCAGATGGTAAATGGAAATGTGATGGGCAGCATTCCCAATAAAAACACCTGGAGGAATTTCTGCTCTGAATCTTGTATTGATTATATATTCTGATCTGTGAAGTTATTAGAGGATTGCAATTCGTTCTCTGTCCAAAATACGCAATTTAGCGATCATGCATTTCTTATTGCACTTCTTTTTTCGGTTTGTGGCTCTTTACTCTCGGCATGATACCCTAAGCACTTTTCGTTATTCGTAGGGTAGATCTGCTGTCTGCTGCTTTTGACACAGTTGATCATTCTCTGCGTTTGTCTTCACATTCTTCTTTTGGGCTTTCTGGTTCTGTTCTTCTTTGGTTTCAATCCTATTTTGTAAATCATACTTATTCTGTTTCATGGGCTGGCAAATCTTCTATTTTGCTCTTCAGAATGGCTTGACTCAAGGGTCGGTTCTGGGTCCTTTGCTTTTTTCTCTTTATACTTCCCCTCTCGCTTCTTTCCTCTCCTCATATGGTTTGTCCCAACATTTGTATGCAGATGATACCCAGATATTTCTATATTTTTCTTCCTTTTCTTCTACTATCCATGAGACTCTAACATCATGTCTTTTGGCTATTAAATCCTGGATGTCTGATCATTATCTTGCTCTTAATTCTTCTAAGACTGAAGTTTTTCTCTTTCCTGCTCCAACTGTTCTAACCCCTATTCCTCCTGATTCTATTTGTTTTTTGCCTTCTTTGCTTTCTATTGCTTCCTCTACCCCTAATCTGGGTCTTTATTTAGACTCTTCTCTTTCCTTTTCTTTTCATATTTCTCTATTGTCACTTTCTTGTTGTGTCCATATGTACAATATACATAGGGCAAGACCGTTCCTTACTTTTAATGCTACTAAGCTACTTATTTTCTCCCTAATCTTTTCTTGACTTTTCTACTGTTCTTCTATTCTCTTTGGTCTTCTTGTTTCTCATCCTGCTCCTATTAAATTGCTCTTCAAGTCTTCCATTTGTCTTCTTTGCTCTCTTGCACCTCGTGATTTGGGTTCTTCAGCACTGTCTTCCTTGCGTTGGATTTAGTTTAATTCTTGTCATTAATGTAATTTTCTTTGTTTGGCTTCAATATATTTGTATGGTCTCTCCGCTCCTTACCTTTCTGCTCTTTTTATTCTCCTTCTCATCTCTTGTTCCTCGCCTACATTGTGCTCAATCTCATTTTCACACATTTTCTCTACTTGCTCCTTTGCATTAGAATGTGCTTCCACTTTCAATTTGCTCTATTTCTTATTATTCATTTTTTTGTGCTGCTCTTAAAAATCATCTCTCTTAATCCTTTGGCATTTGTCATTGTGTTCCTCCTTTAACTGTACCATTATGTGATGATTTGTACAGAGCTTTGGCGTATAGCCCTTAATAAATACAAAATAAATACAAATGCAAAAATACACAACTTGATGCTGTTATTAGTACAACTATTTGTCGCTATGTGTCAAACTTGTCAAATAAAGAAAATTGGGTTGCACTGAGGATCAGTAATATTAGAACCTTCAATACCCATAACTCTCAATTTTTTCATAAATCGACATTAGAAGAAAAGCTAAACGTCTTTGCTTCAAAGTCCTTTGCAGATTTTACTTATAATCTGCAATCTCAACTAAAAACATTGAAATAGGGAAAGAAGAAAACTCATGTTTATGACCACGAAGTTCAATTAAGAAAAAGACAGCTCAGGTTGGAGGTTAGGAAAGTTCAGAAGTCGACAACTATTGAAGCCGAGAAGAATGATAAAATCTGTTTATTAAGACAGAAATATAAGAACTTGATCAAAGTCATCTTTTTCTCCTATCCCAACTTGAAGGAAAACATATGTTTGCTGTAATCACAACAACCCATATTCGAACCCTCTGGACATTAGTCATTTCCTTGAAACCTGATGTTGTGCATAACCAGTGTAACCCGGTTTCGGTAGGTGCATGGGCCATGCATTTTTCCTCTTTGTATAAACCTACAAACTTGGATAGTGGGAGATTGTCTTATTCAGGCCCCTGGGAATTAGACTTCACCTAAAAATGATGTATTGTACTTTAACAGGAAAGCGTCTAATTCATGGGCCGCCGGCCCAAATGGGTTAACAAACTATATCTTGAAAAGTGGTTCTAATATGTGGGCTACTATTTTGTTTGTACTGTTTCAAATTGTGTTTAACGCAATATCTATGGTAGATTCTTGGAAGTGTTTGATAATTATCCCCATTCATAAAAAGGGGACCTCTCCAGGGTAAGTGTAACGCTCACCTGATTCCCACGGAGGCGCGGGTCTTGGCAGGAAGGTGTCTGTGACTCGAAAAGTGATGTGCAGGACTCGATTGGCTTCTGGGGTCGAACCTCTTCGCACTGTGTGTCGGACTCGAAGAGTGAGGTTTCTGCAGGTGAAAGAATATGGGAGTTAATGATCTGGATTGTGGAGTGTCCCTCTCTCTCTCTCTTCCCAGCTTTTCCGTAGAGCCCCCAGGTCAACTTGCTCACCTTAAATAGGTGAATGCTGGACTCTCCATCTGCGTCTGATGCAGGGTGCCGTTGCCAGTTCCTTCACTGGTGAAACGTAGGCCTCTTGAATTCAGAGGATGATTACCGTCGTTATTTGCACGAGCGGTGAGTTTCTGGACACCTTTTAGTCTTTATAGTCTTTTGGTGCGTGGCACTTTAATATCAAATAAGACTCGTATAATACTTTTCCCCTTTTGTCTTGCAGGACTCTCGAGATGGAAGATGGAGTGAAGCGCCTGGAACTTCGTAAGTAAGGCAAGCGCTCTAATGGTCTTTTTCCTTGCAGCCTTGTTCGTGCTGAAGAGACGCCGGAGTATCCGCAGGCGTTCTATTGCGACGAGCGCGGAGGGCGCGTAAGTAAATACCTGTCTTTGTCTCCTCTTTTTGTCTTTCAGATGCTAGACAGCAGCGCCGGAGTTCGCGGAATGCCAGTAAGTAAGTACAATGCTTTTGTTTTCACAGGCGGCGATGCAGAATGAAGGATTCTGGAATTCACAGCGGGCCGGTAAGTATGGCAATGCTTTTGTCTTTGCAGGTGGAGATGCGGCGTGATGAAACAGCCGCAGCCGATGGATCAGGTGAGTAAGCACTGCGTGTAAAGTTCGCTTTGCTAACCTGTTGTTTCTTGTCTTTGCAGGTGCTGATGTTGTCTGGATGCAGAAATGGTAAGTAGGATTCTTGCAGGTTCAGGATCGGAAGAAGAAAGGCCAGAGCAGACTCGGTGAGCGTTCTGCTGCAGATGCAGAATAACGCGAAGCACGCTTCATCTATCGGGTGTGGTTTAAATAGCCTTGGAGTGATGAGGCGTCTTCTTCCACGGCCCCGCCTAGGAAAGAAAAGAGTTCCAGTTTCCAGAAGAGTTCCAGTGCTGTATCCAGGGAGTAGAGCTGCCCCACCCAGGTAAGAAAGTAGTTCCTGTTCACAGATGGCTTCTAAGTGGCTGGTAAGCAAGCAGCATGGTCTGCTGCAGGTAAGTCCACCCAAGCATCTTCACACCTATTATGAGCCCGGCGCTTCCAGTGCCGGGACCGATGGTTTAGATGAGCCTGGTGCCACCGGCGCCAGGACAAGGTCCAAAAGGTCCCAGTGGGGACTGGCTGGTGCCTAGGATTAGGGTTAGGGGCCTGCTTCCAAGGACGTTGGGCTGGTCCTGGCTCCTTGGAAGCAGTGATCATGACAGTAAGCCCTTCAAATTACCACCCTATTGCACTTTTGGATGCAGAAAGTAAAATCTTATCATTGCTCGCTCTTCAAGAACTAGAACAGTGGGCGGTCAATACAGGGCATTTGGAAACATTTCAAATAGGTTTTAGGAAAGGGATGGGCACTACTGTTTATGGTTTTATTCTAAATGCCCTCCAATATAAGGTATGCTCATTTAATGCCCCACCTATTTATGTGGCATGTATAGATTGTTCCTTGCCATTCGACACAGTACACAGAGTAGCTCTGTGGAAAAAATTGGACGATTGGGGAATACCTAAACTATTGCTCTCTCTTTTGTTACACCTACATTCAAATAATTATTTCCAAGTTAGGATTAATCGGGACGGTGCTCTTTTGCACAATATTGTGATTTTTATGGGTTTAAGATATGGATGTGTTTTGACTTTCTGTCTTTTTAATCTATATTTATCGGATGTTGCCTCAATTTTAGCTCCTTTTTCATTTATTCCACCAAAGTTAAATAGTTTGAAGATCTTTTGGCTGGAATATCATTCGCCTAGATCATATGCAAATGAGACTTCAGCATCTTCTTAGCACAGTAAGTCAATATGCAGAGTCTAATGATTCCTCGATTAGTGCCAGCAAATCTAAAATCTTGATATTGTGTGGTAACCAGAATAAGCCTTTTAGATGAACCTGGAGAATGGGAGTTATCCCATTAGAACCTACCTGTCAGTCAGATGAAATATCTAGAGTGTATGCTTGATTCTACAATTAATTTTAAAAATCTACATTGGCTATTGCTAGATAAAATTGTAAAACTGGTCTAAAAAAATGTGTCGAATTTTTAAAGGTTTTTGTCGATTCTCTATAGTTCCATTGATTACATTTTATACTGCTTAAATGATGCCCATAATATTGTATGAATTTGAAGTTAACCAGATCATCTCTAAACATACAATTAAGATATTGGAGAGTCAAATTTGGAAAAATGTATCAGGTCTCCCTAATTGTGTTGCCATTGAGATCATATGTTTTTAATTGGGTCTTCCCTCACTCTGTCTGGTTAGAATTGAGAAATCAAACCTTTGACAGGAAGATTTTAATTCCACTGGAAAACTCTCTATTTTGTGATTTTAATGAAATCCTCATAGATCTTCAAAGTATTTTTTTACTTGATTTTAAACTGAAGAGTGAGGCAATTTTAAGTAATATTTTGACAATAATCAACATACTAATTGTGTACCTTTTATGGGTAAAGAATACACTTTTTATATATGACTGGTGTAAGACAATTGAAAAACAAAGCCAATATAACATTTATAGTCATATTCCAACAATTGATAAACCCCTAGGATCATTACTGACATATCTGACTAATTTTCCCATGCTTTTTGGAGAGACAGATTTTTAAGATTTAGATTTCATTTGCTCCCCACAGGAGACATTTTGAATTTAAGGAAAGGATCAAATACACTTGCAGAGGCTTTCTGTGATTGTGGGTTAACAGAAGGTGCTCAATCACTTAATTTGGGGTCCATTTTTTAATTTGGATGAATGGCTTTCTACAGAGGATCTCTGGTTTCACCTATCAAGTGACTATGAAACCCTCCTGACATTCGCTGTATTAAGCTTTATGCAGACTACTGGGATAATTGGTGTTTGAGTAACTTTAAATGCAGGGAGGAAATAATAACATGTATTAAGCACATAACAATTTAGTATGAAGTATATATCTAATTTGGAATGTTTGGCAATTGAAATGATTGGAGTATTTTAATTCTATTAAATGTTGACTATTTATTGTCATGTTTTTGTGTAAGGAGTATCTTTTGTAAACCAATATCACCTTTTAGTGTTGACTACCGTCTTGACTACCATACAGCGCACACAAGATTGAGCTTATTTACCCTGTTATTTTTAATTTAATATATTTTTCCAAAAGAAAAATAACAATTTGTGCAAACAATAAGATTGTTATGTTTCAATTCTATTGATTCTTAACACAATCCTTCAAGTGTCGGCCGTAGTTTTTATTGGCATCTGTATAAAGGATATAGAGTTCGATCTTATACTACCATATGCTACAAACGATGATTGTCAATATGTTTACTACTGAATATATCTCTTAGGTGGCACAAACCCCAATACTTTGGTGATGAGTACAAGCTGTCAAGTTTATTTTTCAAAATATTCTTTTGACGTCCAAGTATTCGTCGCTGATTGCACAAGAATGATTTACTGACCACACATCCAAGAAGTGGTCTAGTGTTTTCAAGACTAATAAGATGTGGTTATCGGGACGTTAGTTATTACATCTTGCATGTACGTCATGACTTAATTGAACACATGACCTAGCAACGGATGTTCGGCTAAGAAAAGCCACAATACTGATGCACCACATAGAATGCCTTCTCAAACCCACATTGACCGTGAATGGGGGTGGAATAGTCTGTTAAAAGGTAAGAACTGATAAGGGTTTGCATTTGCAGATGATATATAATTCAAATTGCTCTGGCCTCTGATTTGACATCCTGAATTAGTGATGGTTACTTTTTATTCGCAGGTATCCATTTCAGGCACTTTATGCTAGTGGATCGTAATGCATGGTAAATATTGCTGCCTTTGGTTATTTTGTTGCTTTTAAAGTGTTATTTGTAGCGATTGGAGGGTGACTACTGTGGAGACACTGCCGAAGGTTGTCTGATTGATGCAAATCCTTTATCTCTCCTTGCAGCTAGACTACATGGCTTATTGTTGCCTTTTACGATGATATAAGATGTATTTTTGTAATGAACTGAACTATTTCTATTTTGGGTGGAGAGATGAAACTTCTTGATGTATAATGTTTTGACACTTACATATTAATTCTAATGATAACGTTTATATTTTGGTTGTAGCCTATCACACTTCTGAAGAAGGGCTGATGACCAAAATGCATCAAGTAAATAGGCTCTTGTGGTGTATCTTTGTTTTACTATCATGACTCATAATTGAATGTCTAAACATAACAATGTTGTAATGTAACATGTGAACATTTTTTTAATAAAAACGAATTTTGTACTGGGAGTAAACTCTATTGATTAATTATCGGTACAGTTAAATTAATTTGCCTTTTAGAAAAGGTTTTTCGACATTACTGTATCAGCTTTTTGTGAATTGTTTGTGCTCTACACTAGTTTAATCTATTATATAATAAATGTATATAATAAATGAGCAACAGTGGTCTTGTAGAAATCTCTACAAGCCTCATTTTCTGTTGTTCATATCTATGGCACTGGCCTCAGACACGTTAGCACTGATTGTCCCTACAAAAAGTTGAACTATTTGATAAATAGGCCTCTTTACTTTTTCATTGTATTAGTGTGCAGTCAATCTTTGTCTTTTCTTCACATTCAATGTAGTTAAGTCTAGCCACGTTATAACACTTCTCATGTTTGCTTTACTGATGAAGCATAGTAAACTTTACTGTGTATCAAGGGTAAAGCTAACATTATAAACATGATAAGTTTTATTATGTGAATAGATATGCTTATATTGAATGTAGGTCAGTCTATCCACTTAATAACACTTACCATGTTTGCTTTACTATTGATGCACAGTAATTTAATCCGCATCAAGGGTAAATTAAACCTAAGTGCTATTGCGTGGCGTGTGATGAGGGTGCGAGCAGGTAGAGTGTTTTCTAATGTAAAGTAAATATGTATATGCGTGTATGTTGGTGCGTTTGGTGCGTTTGTTTTTATGTGTGTATGTGCATGCATGTAAGGAGTTGTTTGAGTGATGTATGAATGCACATGTGGAAGTGCTGTATGTGAGCGTGTGTGTGAATGGGGATCAGGTGTGCTAAATGTAGGGGTGGACCCTGTCATACGCCCAGCAGGTCCCACACAGTGGTGGCTGTTGGGCGGAATGGTATTCTTTTGATTTACCCTTGATGCACAGTAGATATACTTTACTATGCATCATGGGTAAAGAAAACATGACACATGTTAATACATGGGTAGAGGGGCCTGCATTAAATGTAGAAGCAACCAGAATCTCAGAATAGGGGTACCCCTGTCCCTAGCACACCATAGCGCTGGAACATCCAGTTAAATAAATCAGGACTAGTCAAAGGAACATCAACAAACTACAGGTAACCCAGAATAATGCCATTAGGGCTGCGCTCAACTTTCCCAGGAAGTTACACATATCTGACACCAGACAGAGCCTTCATTGGCTTCCTGTTACTCAGAGAATATCGCTCAAAACCCTGGTACTCACTCATAAGTGTCAGACCAACCTTGCCTCCGAATACCTAGCCAACCGTTTCACCGCACATAGCGCTACCCGACCAGTGAGATCTACCCAAGCCTATTTTCTGACCATACCCAGATTCAAGCTTCAAGAAGCAGGTGGGTCTAGCTTCCCAGTCCTTGCAGCCAAATTATGGAACACACTCCCCAATACACTCAGAGCCGAGCCCTCCTTTCACGCCTTCAAGTGCAAAGTCAAAAAATGGCTACTTGAGCAGGATTCAGCTGTGACATGTATATAATGCTTACCCACATACATCTGTAACCTGTACTCCTGGACTTTACTGTGCATCTCATTCTATCTCATATACAGTAACCTGTTTTGTTATTTATTGTTGCTTTCTGTAATTGTTTACTCTGTCTGTAACATATGTACCTTTTTAAGATATGCACCCAGATGCACCCGAGCCAGGTGCACAATACAAATAAACAAAATACAAAATACAAATTAAACAGTAATGTAAATTGAAATTTACAATAATGGTAAAAAATGCAAAATTGTAAAATTATTAATGAAGATATTCAAGGATGGTCACTCAAACTCCAGTTTCATTGAAATCAGTGTCCAAATTTATGAGTACAATAACTAAGGACATGTTCAGGTGATACAAAGCCAGTCTACAAAAGCTTTTAAATTCCAATGTATATTCTCTCATGATAATCACAGGAGTTAATCACCTTAGCAAACTCTCATTTTAAAAAGAATCAATGGGCCTCACTACGAGTTTGGCGGTAGCCGTGCCGGTAAAACCCGGCACCCGGTAATGGGGACGAAACGGGGGCATTCTAACCCCGGCGGACCCGGTCCGTCCCCATTGCCGGGTGCCGGTATTCATTACTCCCCATTCCCATTTTAGCCCAATAGGGCTCAATGGGAATGAGGAGGTCGGATGCACCGGCACCATTCAAGAATGGTGCCGGTGCATCCGACGTGTTGTGCTCGCAGGTGCCGGTCAGACCTGGCGGGCAGAAAGGCACCCGTCAGCACAACTCGTAGTTTGCCAGTCCAATAGTAACAGCGCCGGTAGCTTACCAGCGCTGTTACTACCGGACCAGCAAACTCGTAATGAGGCCCAATGTAACAGAGCATTAGAGTCAAATCATTTTGGGAAAAACTGCCAATCCATAACAAGCAGATCTGGAGCTATGGATAAAAATATGAAGAATAATGTATAACCAAAAGGGAAGTAGGAAAAGGAACAAACAGTAAGTGAATTTCATACAGAGGAATTATTGTGATGTAATTTTGTTGCATTTGCAGTCTAATCATTTAAGGAATAGTGCGCTCCAAAAAATGTTTGTCCCGAGCGTTTGGGCATGTGGTTTTAAGCAAACTGTGATCGATCGTAACAACATTTCCTATGCACCATACCTTAGTTTTCTGCACTTTTACACATGTGAAATCAACGAGCGGGGTGCGGCCATCTTGTGCTAATCCTTTCCATGGATTGATCGCCCTAAGCTCAAGTGCCCCCTTAAGTTGACATCACTATTCCTAGCGATATTCTCCACGTACTTTCATGACGTTAGTGGGCAGCCTAGCCAAACGCGCCCAGTCATCACCTAGGTCTTTAACGTTAGTTGACACAGAACCCGGAAATTCAACAATCACATCCTTTCACAGCACAGCACGTCCCAAATCGGAATGGAAAACAATATTTTTAAAAGAAAAATGAATCCTCTGCAATTTATGTTCTTTTATTTCACAAAAAACTCTCTGAGAACATCCGCAGATTTCCATTTAACACCAATATTTTAATGTCCTTGGGTTACAGCATCAAAACTTTATCATGAGGCACACAGTGTTCCTTTCGGGAGAATATGCGCATTCGACGCACCTTGATTCGCAAGGCTTCGGCATCAGATTGTTGCTAGACCACCCTAAACGATGACAGGTTGCTCCTTGTAACTTGTACCGCCAAAGGGAAAATCGGTCCCGGCGATCGTCCCACATCAGCATAATCGACATCCATCCATTTAGGCATATCTGCCATTGCTGGTTGAAGAAACCGTCACTCTGCATCTGGAAACGATGACATTCACAGAAAGGAAGAATGTAGCTGTGTAGAAAACAGAATAAAAATATATTTTAGTAGCTGTTCTTTATTCAAATGTATCCATTTACCCTTTGATTCTGCACCGGGTGAAACCCAATAAACAACACAAACCACAAACAATGGAAACACAAAGAAAACATCAGGGAAAAGTTGGGTTCTACGATGTGCTTGAGAGGTTAGTGGTGTGGAGTATGTTTAGCTCACAATGGGATGCGGAAGCTGACGGAAAGAAATCGAACAACACATAGATGGCATTATAACGGATTATTAGCAACAAAGTTGTGGTTGGTGGAACCTGGGGGAACCCAGATGTGGACTCCATGCTCACTGTCCTCAGAGAGGCACATTCCACCTCACTGATGAGGCACAACAAGGCTGAAACATGTGTATGGGGTTGCTGTAGGTACTGTAGTTGAGAAGGGAATTGCCATAGCATTTCGGTGCTGGACTGCCCATGTGCCCTGGATAAAGTCCAATATGCAAATCGATATTTCCCATCTGTGAAAGGTACAGTGAGCAAAAAGCAATGGCTGCGGACACTCAAAGTGTAAAGGTGTAGATATCACTAGCCTGCATCGAGGATGTGTTTGCGTGTCGTCACAATATGCCCCAAACAACATCCCCTCACAATGTAAGTAAGCGATACCAGTCATAAAATGAAACTTTTAATTGTTCGTCTATATATAAATTCATCTTCAGTCAAACTTACATGATATTTGGTATTTCCATTCTCTCGGCGTAATGCAGAGTGTCCGCTCAGAAGAACGGTTTTCATAGAATGAAAACAAATGTTCCAATGTCTAGTTTTAAAAAAGTGAACATTATCATTTATTCGGTTGTTCCACAACGTCCGTCCTTCAATCCATAGCGAATCCTCCCTTTCTTCCAAGGTTGAACAACAATTGAACCTTGTTTTGAGCGTGAATGCCTGGTAACTTTCGTTTTTGGGAAGGAAAGCCATAAATCAAAAACATACTGTAGAAGACGCGTGGGTGCGAACTCCCCACAACCTACAACAAACAAAGTGACCGTCACTCCATTGGAGCTATTAGCCAGCCGGCCGACCGACCGATGTGGCATTTGAAATATGTTTGAAAAATAAACTAATTGTTTGCGGGCATCCACCAATGCCGCGCTATCGTGAATACTTTTGTAATCATCAATAGTGCTAGTGATTTTATTTTTTTGGGAAAACAGTAACAGGTAGGGTAAGTAAAACAGATATGTGGAAACCATTTTCAAATAGGCCCAATGACATATTTCTACTATGCCCGAAAATCCATCTCTCTTTGTACAAATGTAACTCTCCCATCCCCAGCGCCTAGCTCAGCCAGCCCACCCCATGTCCTCGCCACATCTGTGTGCGCCCTGTTCTCATGGTAGAATGTGCTCTGTGGATAACGTGAGACACTGACGAGTCATAAATCCAAGTGCCCATTCATCTCCACTGAACTTCCCGTGCACTAAAAACCTACAACCCGCCAGGCCTGAGCCCACAAGCTCAGACCCTGCAGTTCCTTTCATGCTGATATCCATCTGACACTCCCGTGCCCTGATCAGTCAAGGACCCACAAGAGTGGGGTGAAAGCGCGAGGGGGCAAAGCACAGAGTTACACTGGATGGCATCCTACAACAGGCACTTCTTGCAAAATAAATTTGACAAACAGGATACATTTGAAAAGACAATCTGGATGCTTTAGCCACCTATGTCGAGCTTTACAGACACCAACAGACATGCATGTTATCGTTCAAGATATAAATTAATGAATCATAAAACGGATAAAATGTGCATATTTAAATACTTTGTAATAGTTTTAATAGCTTTGAATTCGAGTTTAATAGCACTCCATTCTTCACGTACGAACACCGCTGCAAATCATTTATACTGGGAAGCCAACTGTTCAACAAGATCTGCTTCAGGTGGACAGGGCACGTTTGCAATGTTTTGTGGCAATGTATGTGTCCTAGGAACAAACTCAGGATCGATTCCATGAGTGTGCATGTCCAACACAGTCAAAGTGAGATCTTTCACAAAATCGAATTCCATTTCCTGGTATATTGGCTTGACCACCCATTTTTTGCTTTGTTCTTCAAAGGCCATTGTGTAATGAAGCATCCCAAAGTTTCCTGCAGTTCTCGATTGTTCTCTCCCTATGTTCTTGTTATGCGCTAATACCGCTAATAATGTCCGAGCTTGCATACCGTCTATGCCGAAATGCAACCTCTTGGGTCTGTATGTTAGGCATATATTGTGGAACACCTCCAAATCTCCAGTGTGACAGAATTCTGGGAGCCCCTTTAGGTCTCTTGAAAGAGTGTAATCAAACACAATCTTCTCAAGAGCTTTGTGCAGAGGTGAAGATGGAACCAACCACTTCTTCTTGCATTGCTGCTCCTCCGATAAACATCCATGCATGATCTCCGAACTCACAATTCTTTGGTTTCCATGTCTTGAAAGTGGTTTCCATGTCTTGAAAGTGGTATGTGGAGTACTTGGCTGAAAATCCGGGGCTTTCACACTGTCTGTCGC
The DNA here is from genome assembly GCF_040938575.1 of Ambystoma mexicanum. Classification (NCBI taxonomy): domain Eukaryota; kingdom Metazoa; phylum Chordata; class Amphibia; order Caudata; family Ambystomatidae; genus Ambystoma; species Ambystoma mexicanum. The sequence goes on along the minus strand of NC_090928.1, from coordinate 962,290,280 downwards.
CATTGTGTTTTAGCAAGGAACTCCCACAAATTGACAGAAACTGGACCACTTACTAAAAGTCGAGCCACTAAAAAGTAATGCTGCTGAACACAGTAGATTTCCAGCTGGCACTTTGCCCAGCGTCCATTGAGTGGCCCATGAAAATGTATCATGGTGGTGGACAAAGCTGGCATGGAGTTTCAGGTTAGTGCCTTGTAATACATGAGACACATGCACCAATGGCTGCCCGCATATTTTCACCATCAATGTATGAACACATTCCAGCATCAGTATAATCTCTACCAGGCAGCGGTCAAATACAATGTATTTCTGCTCCTTTATTAGCCCATCGTCCTGCATGATTGTAGTTTGTGACTCAACTGTGGTGGACAAATCGGCCAAACTAGACACACTGTAGTCGAGATCTTTGGCAAGTTCCTCGGTCAATTGTGTAGAAGCTTCAGTCTCTGTTAGTTCAGCTTGTGTTATTTGCACACGAATTGGAGAAACCATCAACGTCAATTGTCAATTGTTTATTGTGTGGACCTTTTTTTGCGGGTGTAGATTGTGTCAAGTGGTCTGTGAGGAATTCCAAGGCATCTTCAGTATATTCAGTTTCATTGTTGCAATGGTCCAAGAACACTTTGCTGGCTTTGCCAGTCACATTGCATTCAGTTTCAGGCCATTGGGCATATGCATCACGAGTCTGCTTACTGACTGGACCACGCTGCGCCTCAAATAGTAGTCGCTCCATGGTGAAATCTGTTTGGCAAGCGACAGCTTTGGTTTCATTTGTTGTCTGTGTTTTTATACTCCTTTTCCTTCTGGGCCTCTAGGAGATGGGTTGTAAAAACATGTTCAATGTATAGCACACATACAGTAGATAACACTTTAAATACAAAAACATGTTGTGAATAAAACACAAGCCCAAAACACTTCGAGAAAACAAAATTGTTTGCTAGTTACCCTTTTTTTCTTGATTTTCTGTGAAACTGTGGTCTTCTCTATAACGACCGCACCAGCAAGCTGATCCACCGTCTCTGATCCATATGCCTTCTCTTCTAATTTCACAGCATGTTTACATTCTTTGAATAGAATATTCATTAAAAAGTAAATCGTATTGGAAATGAAAATCTTTCACCGCTTTAAAACACATAACCTCGCAAAACACATAACCTTGCAAAAGTTTGAAACACTGCACGTTTATCTGCATGTCACTGTCTAATGGTATCCTATGTAGGATTTGATTTCTTTCATTAAATGTAACTGTTGGTAAACATACCTCATACTCTGGACCAGCTGCTAAGGATGTTGTAATTGTAGTTGAAGTACCACATCCCCCTGTAACACAGCACTTGTTTTAGTACAGAAGAAAACAGTGAAATGGAACAGAGACAATGGAATGCAGACAATGTGACATATAAAGAGAAACCCATAAATGGCACCTAGTGTAAACAACCGACGGGATACATAAACGTTTTCATATTATTTGAAATTCCAAGCATAATACATTCTCGTAAAGGGAAAGTGAAATAAAATTACCTGATAAGCGCTTGAAGTTGTAGTTGACTCGTGAGAATAAATGGATGTAGAATCTTGCTCCTCCATTTTCAGTGCATTGTAATGAAGTGGTAAAAGTGAAAATTAGATTTGCATTAGATATGTAGGTAAAATGCAACTGTCGAGAATATAAACCTCTGCAAGTCTGTAGGTCTCACCATTGGTATACTGGACGTGTCAGTGTTTCGTCACTTTCGAGGGTCTGTGCTTTCGTCAGTATGCTTTCCTAAAAAAATGGACATGTCAAGCAACCGATTACGAAAACATTATGCTTCTTGTGAAGGGCACCATGGCATTGTTTTCCATGATCATGATTACTTCATTTGAGGCTCCATAAACCAGGGACAGATGTGTAGTAAAATGTGCTATAGTTAAAATGTAATACAATCTGGTAAATATGCAAACTTTAGTGAGACACATTTACACCGAAAACACCAATCCGTTCATGGAGTTACCTGTTCAGTACCCCACTGCCTACAGCTAATTCATCATCCGGGACTCACCAGAGGCAGCGTGTGCATCAATAGAGCTGGAATTGCATTTGGAAGCAATTTACGAAACATTCCAGGTCGACCTTTTTTTGTGTTCGTTGATTGGTCGTACATATCCTGGCTGAAGTGCAGGCTGGAGATGCAGAATCGATTAGCCCTCAAGTCTCCAAAGACAGCCTGGGCTCTACTTTTAATCTCGTCCACAACAAAACCACAATGTCGAACCCATCTTCTTATTAAATGAATATCCTTCGGGAATGTATGCAGGATTGTGCCCTGACTTTTGACATGGCTCCTAGAACTGCAACCCAAAACCATACAAGCAGGCATTCTTGAAAAATCGATAAGATAAGTATAAAAAAAGTATAACCAATTACAAAAAAATTGTTCTGAATGCATGAGATTGATGGAATTATATCACAGTTTTCCATTGCATGTTTGTTTTGTTCAAAGAAGCAAAACCTGTGTAGCATAGTCAAATACTACATACATACATACAGAATTGACATACATACAGAATTGATTGATATGACGCTAATCATAACATGTTACTTGTCCGTTGAATGTACTTTCATGCATCAAAAGGAAACATGCTTATAGACATGATATAATAACTTCTCCAGACTGCGCCAAATAAGGGTTAACACAAGAACTTAATAAGTTAGCATAGTTTCATTTTATTTTCTGGTGCCCTTAAACTGACACGTGAAAATAAAATGAAACTATGCTAACTAATCAAGTTCTTGTGTTAACCCTTATTTGGCGCAGTCTTGAGAAGTTATTATACTATAGCAATCATTAGTGGTTTCTGGCTATATCTGCTTTTCTAACATGACGAATCATCACCATAAAATTACAGATATCATTTAAAAGCGACAGCCACCCCAATGAAATAGGCCTACAGAGGAGTCGCCGCTTGAACAGCTTTTATCAAAGACAGTACCTTTCCCTTTTCATATTTGCTTATAGACATGGTCCGAGAAAGTTGCGATTCTATTACAATTGACAATGATAAAATGTACTATATATCGAGATCGGAACACCTGAAACATTAGACATTGGTAAAGTCATTGAGATTAATGAACATTACACTACTGGGTACATTCGCTCGAAATAGATAGAAATTTTGAGACAAGAAAGAGATGAATAAAGTGAAGTTAAAAGGTGACCTGCCCTTACCTTGACTAAGAAACAATTAGATTCAGTAAGCAGGGGAGTTAGTAGCAAGAGAACAGGTAGCACGATCAAGAGTTCACTTCCAGTGCTCAGTGATGTTTTCCGGATAAATATCAAGGGGTTTATAAAGGATTATAAAAGTGGGTGTGCATGTGAATGTGTGACATGTTCTGGGGCGTTCTGCTTCAGGGGAGCCTGGAGACACGGGGTCTGGGGAGGCTGTGTGTACAATGGCCCCTGTGCGGTAGTTACCTTTGAAATGTACATGGTGTTTGGCACCTTGGCCGTTTCCACCCTGCCAGGCCCCTTGGGAGGGCACGGCCAAAGGTGCGAACTGCCATTGATAGTGGAGGGGGGGATGGATGGGCAAGAGGCATGCAGAAAAGGGCCGGAACACTGCTGAAGGGAGACACACTTATGTGGATTGCAGGGGCGGGGTCTGCAAGAGGAGAGCCTGGAAACACGGGATCTGTGGAGGCCGTGTGTACAATGACCCCTGTGCGGAAGTTACCTTTGAAATGCACATGGTGTTTGGCACCTTGGCCGTTCCCACCCTGCCAGGCCCCTTGGAAGGGCACGGCCAAAGGTGTGAACTGCCATTAATAGTGGAGGGGGGGATGGATGGGTAAGAGGCGTGCAGAAAAGGGCCAGAACACTGCTGAAGGGAGACACACTTGTGTGGATTGCAGGGGCGGAGTCTGCAAGAGGGGAGCCTGGAGACATGGGGTCTAGGGAGGCTGTGTGTACAATGGCCCCTGTGTGGAAGATACCTTTGAAGTGTCGATGGTGTTTGGCACCTTGGCTGTTTATAATGGAGGGGGGATGGATTGTTGCAGAGGAGGTGAGCGTAAAAGGGCACCAACAGTTATTTCATGTCCCTCATAGACAAGTGAGCGTGTCCTTGATTCACTGAAAAATGGAAACAACCATTCATAAAAGCTCTTTTGTATTTTATTTTGTTGCTGATGTTGATGGCACAAATATACTACACATTGTATACTTCGGGTTGCAGCACAGTGTGGGAAAAATCCCCTGTACTGTCCGTTGTCACTGGGGAATTAGGCACGAATGGCTCTAACGACACAGGCGGGTATTACTCATCGAACACGGTATCCAAGCCTCCCATGATGCCACCATGTAAATGAACGATAGGCCACTAGCCTGTACCACCTGTGGAAGAGAAACATACATACTGTATTTAAATGAACAGTTGAAAATGCATTCTGTATCCTATGGCATAGTTGCCCATACAAATGTTACTTCATGGATCAAGCAGCTTGGGCTTTAAAGTGTAGACACGTTACAAAAGTGAACACCCATGCAATCCACAACGTTTGGGGCACAGAGAAATATTGGGCCTCATTACGAGTTTGCCGGTCCGTTAACTACGGTACCGGTAAGCTTGCCATTACCGGACCGGCAAACTACGAGTTCTGCTCGCTGGTGCCTTTGCCGCTGCCAGGTCTGACCTGGGGCCGTACCGGCACCTGCGAGCAGAGCATGCTGCATGCCCCGGCACCATTCACGAATGGTGCCGGTGCATCTGGCTTCCCCATTCCCATTCGAGCCCTATGGAGCTCGAATGGGAATGGGGAAGAATATTTTCTGGCCCCTGGGAATGGGTAAATACAGGGTCTGCCAGGGTTGTAATGTCCCTGTATTTCCCCATTCCCAGGGGCCAGAATATTTCGCAAGTTTGGCAACAACCTGCAGGTTTTACCGGCAAGGCTACCTCCAAACTTGTAATGAGGCCCATTGTTTCGTAGTTGAAATTGAAAGACACATAAAATGACCACTATGATTTCCCCAAAGCGCGAGAGATGTATTGAATTGCATTCATGTGGTAGTGATAGATCAAAGTTATGACAATATAAGAGACAAACAAGAAATGTTAGTGGCCTCAGTGGTCAAAGTGACATCAAATCTAGAGTACACTTACTCGTTACTTGGATGGCGATGGGCGAACTGTTGTGCAAAGTTTGTGCATAAGCACCATCATAATCCTCAACATGGACCTTTTGAGACAGGCTGCCCTGAAGTCATGCAGCTCTGTAACGCATAGCAGCGGTGTGTCTTCTTCCGATATGTAGGCCAAGCATCCAGAGTTTTCTCTGCAGCAGCAGTTCCCCTCCTCGGTTGGCATGACCTTGCGCCGATTGCAGGTACACCAGTTGGAAACGTCTTCCATGCAACTAGGCTCTGGATCCAGTGATTCGTCTTCCCAACTGTCGTCCGATGTACAATCGTTTCTGCATCTTTCTCTATCAACTAATTCTGCCTCAGAATACTCCAGCTCGTACTGGTAGGGCTGTATTGTTGCCATTATACATCAAAATTAAAATCGATAGTAATGCTAGTACTAGTATCTGTTTGCACGGGCTCTGAGCAAAGAAGATAGCTGAACAGAGCAGAAACGAGTCACAGGCTATACAAAAAAACAGTGAAACGAATGAAAAAGCATTTCTGATGTTGTCTGATGAGAAGCAGTCTGTTTATACTTATTGAGGAAAGAGGCGCCTGCAATTTCCATGGAGACACGTAATTAGCTGCCGCACAGGGAACGTTGACACGAGACGTTCATTCGCGCCATTTTGATTGTATAAGGAATATACACACATGGGGATTTGTTTGCTCATTATTCCCCTTTTGGTTATACATTATTCTTTCTATTATTATCCATAGCTCCAGATCTGCTTCTTTCTGTATTGGGGATTTTTCCCAAACTGATTTGATTCTAATGCTCAGGTTTCTCCACCTTTAGAAAAGATCTGCACTGACTCCCAGTGGCCGCTTGAGTACAATCTGAAGTAGCCACTTTAACACACAAATGTTTGCATGGCACGGCCCCTACCTCTTTGAAGGAAAGGTTAGTTAGATACAAGCCCAAGAGGGACCTTCCTTCCAGCAATGCTAATCTGCTCCATTGCCCCAGAACCAGACAGTCAAAAGGCAAAGGTAGATCTTTCGCAGTATTGGCCGCTTCTATTTGGAATGCGCTGCCCCTAAACATACGATAGGAATCCTACTTCTGGAAACTTCTATAAACTGTGCTCTTTAACTAAGTTGTTCATTGATGACTCCTCTCCTTTGCGTGTCCTATCATTTTAAACTTAGATTTTAATTGGCATTTTCATACATCAATGCAATAATTTTCATTGAATAAAAAACATCAACAATCTTCTTTATTCACCCCCTCCCCTTATCCCGCCCCCTCACATGTACTACCAAGGACAGTCACCCAACGGGACGTTGAAACAGGCAATCATAACGAACAGTTTAGACATTCTTGGCGGCAGGTTTCTGCGTATAGTTCCCTGGCTCATTAGTGTCTCTGTTCAACATAAGAATACTGAAAGCTTCTCAGAGGTTTAGGTTTCTGCTCCCCCATTTGAACATAAAAATTCCTCACTCAATCAAAAAGCTTTCCATCGTGTCATTTACCATTGCATCTAATTTCTCATACGTAAATATGTCCCACAGCTTGGTTTCTAGTTCACTCTTAGTTGGGGTGGCTTTGTCTTTCCACTTCTGGGCTAGCGCTACTCTCCCCGCTCTTAATAGGGATTCAACAATTTTCGGTAACCTGAGAGTGTCAGCCCCTGGGATGCCCAGCAACACCTGGAGGGGGCTCAGGCTGCGAGCTATTCCGACCAAGTCTTTAATCCAACTGAGGGCTTCTTCCCAATATACCTGTACCTTAGAACAATCTCACCACATGTGATACCATGAACCCGGCTCTTCACACTCCCTTGGGCAGAGTGGGGAGGATCCCGCAAACATCTTAGACATTCTCAGGGGAGGCAAGTGGCAACAGTGTAGGATTTTAAAATTGCGCTCAATTGCTGAGGTATAGAGGTTGTCCGGAGAACATTAAGTTGAAGATTCCCCCCCAGGAGTGAACTGGCATCTCCCCGACAGCTTTTAATTCCCAGAACTGTTTAAACTTCTGCCTCCCCTCCAGCTCTGCCATGATCAGTACCATGTACATTCTAGACAGCGTTCCTTTCCTCGAGGTAGACTCACTAAGAATGTTCTCAAAGGGCGTGAGGGGGCGCAAGATTTTAGGGTGCTATTTGGAGTCAGTCATAATGCCCTGCAGGCGCAAGTATTCAAAGACATTCAGTAAATTCGCTCTCAGTACCACAGACAGAGCCTCTTATTCGATGAAGAGATTCCCTCTGAACAATTGGCCTACTCTCTCTATCCAACCACAACTGCATATGTTGAAAGCCCTTTTTTCCCATATCCAATGGGTTGCCCCATATCGAGCTCAGAGGTGATGGCCAGGAGGACAGGGGGATTTCCCTTTGCCCTTTTTCCTTAAGCCCCATTGAACATAGAGGGTTAGGTGGGTCTTGATTTTGTTGGGAATCACTCTACTTGGAGCCCACAACAGGTCCCTGACTTTTTTAGGATGGGCATGTACATCCTCAATATACGTCAAGTAGGTGCCCAGATCATCTCGCATGTGCTCCAACATGACTCGCAATTGTGCTGCCTTATGGTACTGCCTGAAGTTGGGGAGGCCGAAACCGCCAAAGTCCCTGGGGAGAGTTAGAGTTGCATGTCTAATTCTGGGCCTCTTTCCCTTCCATATGAACTGATTCACCATGGTTTCTAGTTTAGAAAAGAAAGGGTCCTGGAGGCACGAGGGGAGGGACGTAAACAAATAGGAGGTGGGAGAACATTAATTTTTACTGTCACCATACTCCCAAACCTGGCAAGGGTGAGAGGAGCCCAGCGCCTGAGGTCCAATCTTATTTTTTGGACGATGGGAGTGAAGTTGAGCTCTACCAGTTTCGTCAGGTCTCTGGGTAGGTGGATGTCCAGGTACAGGGCGTACGTGAGCTCGACTCTCATACCACCTACAGTTTTCCTACCTCTGATCGCCGAGTCATCTATTCTGATGGGCATCACATTAGACTTGGGGAGGTTAATTTTCAGGCCACAGAACCTGTCAAATAGATTTCAGGGAGGGATTTTTCTAAATTTGTAACATAGCAAAGGATGTCATCTGCGAGTTTAAAATCAATGACCCCACACTGGATTCCTGTGATCCCTTGGTTTTCCCTAATAGCGATTGCGAGGGGCTTCATGGCCATGGCATGCAGAAGGGGGGGGAGACTGGGCAGGCCTGCCTCATTTCTCTGGTGAGATGCAGGAGAGAGGAAGCTGTGCCATTTACTACCACTTTTGCCGTGGGGCCGTTATATAGGGGCGAGATTCACTGCCTAAAGTTCCTACCGAACCCCATCTTCTGTAGACCCTTTCCCATGTACTCCCACTGTACTCTATCAAAGGCCTTCCTGAGGTATTACCCAAATTGACCTTTTACAATTGACCTTTTACACAATTGACCTAATTATAGTGGTCTAATTGACCTTCTGCACAATTGACCTTTATATTATTTTAGTTATTTTATATATGTATTGGGTTGGTTTTGGATTATAAATAATATAAGGGTATTGGGTGGGGGGGTTGCAGGGGTTTTTGGATTGGGTGGGGGGCTGCAGGGGGTTTCCCCCCGCATATATGTCCTATTTGACCTTCTAAATTAGGTCAATTCTCCCGAGGTCAATTGTGAAAAGGTCAATTAGTATACAAGCTTCTCTGAATCTATGGAAATCAAATACTCCTCCAGGCCCTTGCGTTTTGATTCATGTATCAGGTCTATTGATATCCGTACATTGTTGGCTCCCTGTCGGCTCAGAACAAACCCCACTTGGTCCCCATGCACCAAGGAGGTCATCTGGTGACAGAGTCTATTGACCAGCACTTTTGCAATGATTTTAACATCCGTGTTTAGTAGGGAGATGGGTCGATAGGATTGGCACTGAGACAGGTCCTTCCCTTCCTTTGGGATAACTACTATCAGGGCTGAGAGCATGGAGTTTGGGAGGGAACCCGTTTCCATGGCATTATTGAACAGCTTGGTCAGCAATGGGGCTAGGGCAGAGAAAAACCTTAAAAAAATAGACGGTAAAGTCGTCTTCTCCCGGCGTCTTAACACCCTTCATGCCACTAATAGTGTCTATCACTTCCTGCTCAGTGATGGGAGCTTCTAGGGGATCAGCTTTTTCCAGGTGGAGACTCAGCATCAGGAGGGTGTTCAAGAACTGGTCTACATCGGTCCCATCCCCCTTGTATTCTGATGTATAGAGGTTTTTATAGTATGTCCGAAACTCTTCAGCTATCTGGGGGTCCTAAAGGAGATTTTCACCTCCTGGTGGGCGGATCGCCACCACCCTTCTGCTATTTCTCTGCTCTCTTAACCCCCATGCCCCTTCCCCTTTTTCCATATATTTCTGTTTTAGGAATGCCAGTTTTCTTTCTGTTTGGCTAACCATGAGGGCCCTCAGTTTTGATTTGTATCCCTGGAGCTTAGCCTATTTGCTTGGAAACATCTGGGATTTCAGTTTCCCTCTCTGCTGCAAGGACTCAATTTCCCACCTCAAGACCCTTTCCTCTGCTGACCTTTCTCTCTTTCTCTTGGCACCCATTCCTATCAGGACTCCCTGAATTGTGGCCTTAAACGCTGCCGCGATCCACGGGATCTGCACTTCCCCATTGTCGTTAAACTCAAAAAAATTCCCTGATTGTCTTCAACAGCGCCAGGGCTAGGTCTTTATCTCGCAGCAACTGGTCGTTGCATGTCCACCTCGATTCGTGGTTTGCTGGGGGCAGTACACCAATTCTAACTCTCACCAGGCCATGGTCCGACCACGGGATCACTTCCGTGGTGGATTCGCTCACCCTTTCCAATAGTGGGGATTCAATGAGGATTTAATCTATCCTTGAAAACGTACCATGGACTTTGAGTAGTACATGAAGGGGGGTCTCGGCCCTGTTCCCGAAGATGAGAATCCACTACCCTTAATTCCATAGTAACCCTCTGAAAGCACAAGGACAGCCTGTGTTGCGACTGGGTTGCTGTTTGGGGACCCGCCCTTTTCCTGTCGAGCTTGGGGTGCAGAACCATGTTAAAATTGCCCCCAATAATCAGGGTGCCTTCTACAAAGGCTTGAATTCTATTCTTAAATGAGTCCCAGTACTGGTCCTGTGCCTTGTTCAGACCGTAGAGAGAGACCACAATGAATGTGAGCCCTTTAACCTCCCCCTTGACCATCACAAAGCAGCCCCCTAGGTCTTTCAATGAAGCCTTCAAGACAAAGTGGAGCCTACTAGCAACTAGGAGAGCTACCCTTTGGGTTAAACAGGAAGTGTGGAACACCTCCCCTATTGATTTGGCTCTAAAGGATGGTTCCCTCCCCCTCTGCCAGTGGGTCTCCGGCAAAAACATAAAATGTAACTTCAGATGGTTCAACTCACGAACAGTTAAATAACTCTTGTGTGGGGAATTCAACCCTCTTACATTTATAGAACCCAATGCCATTGCGTTCGTTGTGCTAGTCATCTGGGGGGTCTGGCTTTTCTCATGTGACCTTTGATATTAGCACTATGCCACGCACCGCCCCAAGGCTGAGCGCCCTTCTGAACATAAATGGTGCAACTTCCCGCTTAGTGGATCTGGTACTTGGAAGCCTGCATAAATTGAACTTTGCTTCTGAAAACAACAAAACCTGCCAACTCCCCCCGCCGCCTCCCCCCCAGTGGCACCTGGACTACCTGCAACATGCAATATGTCGCTGAGCCAGACCACCTTTAACTGCCCCATTTTTGGGCCTGAGAAACACACGTAAACACCTCTGAGCCCCCTTTATGCCCACCCCCCTCAAGTCATAATTCCCTGCTGCCCGCCCTTCAGCTTGGAATTTAATCTCCCTGACATTTAACTGATCAACAGCTTAGACTACTGCATCACAGTCAGGGATCCAGGAAGCTCTCGGCCTGTTAACTAGCCATTCTGAATTGTTCTGCCCTGTAGGGCCTGGACACAGCAGGGCATCGTGAGTCACAGGATCCCAACAAGTATCACCCCACACTTCCCTTTGATAGCAGATGCAAAAGATTGACGCCATCCTTAGTTTTGCGAAGGCGACACCAGGTTCAGTTTCTTAAATTTACGATGATCTCAGACACACAAATCCGCCCCACAAATACAATAGCCTTCTGGGGATCTTTCTGTGAACCCTCTCCTGCCTCTGGGGTAGGCACTGGGGCCAGGTTCCCAGGAGTTCCTGTGTCACTCTGTTTATGTCGTCCTCTGTCACTAGGCTGTACGTATATCCCTCGAATTCAAAGGCGAGGGAGAAGGGAAACCCCCATATTTGGAACTGAGCCATTTTGTCAGTGGTGCGCAGAGTCTCCTCCTAGTCAGGCTAAAGGCTGACAGGTCCTGGAACACTGTTATTTGCGACATTCCTAATTCTACTGGGCCCCTTTTCCTTGCCATGTCCAAAATCTTAGCTTTCTCTTCAAAGTAGTCGAATCTTGCCAACACAGATCTTGGCCCTCTAGAGTTGCGCCCGCCCTGTGCGCTCTGTCGATGGTGTGTTCATTGGGGTTCCTCTTGTTGATGAACTTCCTGACAACTTCATTTATGGCTTTGATAATCTCACTCTGCGTTTCTCCTTCCTGCTCCGGAAACCCCAAAAATCTTAGATTGTTGCGGCGCTAACGTTTTTTTTCGAAATCGTCCATCTTTAACGCACACTTCTCTTCTCTCCTCTCCAGTTCCAATAGTCCCATGTCAATCTGGGTCTCTAGCAGGTCAACAGAGGTTTGGTTTGCTTCAAGGCCCTGGATTCAGTCATCCATACTGTCCACTTTTTTATCCAGCCCATCCAGTCTTTTGCTTATGTTCACCCAGAAACCTGTTATTTCTTCCAGGAGTGCCGCCATTGTCTCCCTCACTGAGTGGACCTCCTCGGGGTCGGGCGCTGTCGTGATGGGCATGGTTTCCTGGTTTGGAGGGGTGTCTGGTAAAACTGGTACTTTTGGAGCGTTGCAGCCCAGCTCATGGGTGATGGGTCAGGTCTGGCCTTCACCGGCCTGTGGTCGATGGTTCCTCTCGGTGGGGGCAGGAAGGTTGTGGTGGGTCAGGGTATGAAACAGCAACCCCTGGGCCAGACCTGATGGGCAAAAGGACTTTAAGCAGCTATGTGTCCCGTGCCGAGCTAAGTTGTGCCCGAGCCCTGATTTGGGGCAACCAGATGACTCCTATTGTGAGCACCTCTTGGTCCCCGCCCCATCCCTCCAGGGGTGACAGGAAGGAAGAGAGCCCACGGAGTATGCAGGGGAGCCCTGTTGTCTCTTGGGGCAGGCACTGGGGTATATTTCACGTGGCGTTCGTAAAGAGCTGCCGGAGGGGGGCCCTGGACGTGCGCAGGGCCTCGTTGCTCTCGTCCGTGGCCATAGATCAGGTCCAGGTGTCGGCGCAGGGGTTTGGGGAAGGAGCCGGTGTAGCAAAGGATAGCCCCCCTTGGCGTGATTTCACCCTGTGGAACTCACCCAGTGCTCCGCAGGTCAGTTAGAGTTGCAGGGGTGGGGGATATCGCAGACAGCAATGGCAGCTCTTAGCCTCTGCAGTGGGCTGTACCTGGCAATGAAGCTCGGCGCTCCAGGTCAGTTCTGGGAGCACAAGGTGCCCTTCATGTTTATTAGCTTCCCGATGGGGGGGGTCACCTCACCCAAGTTGTGCCCCAGGGGTTCGGGGTCCACTCCCTCCTCAGCTTTGGGGGTTTGGAGGGGGGCGGCAATCATACCACAGTGATCTAGGCCTCCATGCCGTCACCTGTCCCTGCGCTGCAGTACACTTTCTCTGGTCCTTGGAGGCAGAGCAGGAGCCGGTCTCGTCCCGCCACCACTAATGAGGTGGCTATCTCCAGCCCTGCCAGGGCTTGAAATTTCTGAGTTTCCCTCCACAGGGCACAAGGATGATTGGCACCCCCGGGGGGGTAGTTTCCTTGGATGGGGGCTATTCAGGGGGGGCTCTGGTCCCATTTCGGCCCTTCAGTGAGGAGCAGTTTACAGAGTTCTACATCCCTACACACCCTGGTGGCCAGCCGCTTGTCCCGTCATTAGTGTGTTGGTGTGTGCGCTGATGCTTGTGGGCTATGGCACTTTATAAATATACAAATGAAATAAGTATAAGACTGTGCTTCACACTTTTGTTTCAAGGCTTCCTGCACCAACCAGGGTCAGATTTCTTTTACATATTAAGGTTGTTCTGTAAGTTGATAACTTAACCATATTCAATTTCATTTATTGAAAATACTTGATAAACAACAAAGTATTTTGTTGGGTCATTTCTGCTTGTTTGGAGTTTTTACAATGATGCATATGTCTTCTCCTTTTCCTATAAGTGAGTAGGGGAATCCAATCTAAACGTGGGCTCCACCTATTAAATGCAAAAAGAAAAGAGTCAAGTGCACACCTATTCTTTTAAAGAAATCGTATAGGTGATTGAAAAACCAATTTAAAGGGAACTTGGGTGCAGTGGAGGTAAGGCAACCCTGACACGAGGTCGCACAAACGATAACACTGTGAAAATACCATCCTAATGTTAGGACTCCCCTGCCCCTTGCACACCTTCTTGCTGTAAATACAGCCGATAATTATTTATCAGTCGTATAATAATTAAAAAGCCACGTTTAACAGCAAAGTTCATAAAATTCACAATAGTCTTCAGTAAACAATGATGCTCCTTTTAATTGTGTAGAACAGAGCCCAATGCGTTTTGGGGGAAAAACCTTCTTGAGGAGAAGAACTGTCAATACAATAGGTAATAGTACAAATAGTAATGTATAGGGAAATAAGTTCAACACTACAAACCTTTTTTTAAACCACTATTGAAAGACTCCAACAGAATCCCTGATATGGAACTACATGACACCAGATTAATTAATGTCCCATTTGTCAACCTGTTAAGTGAAGGATGCAGACTATGTAAGCACTTTGAGTATGGAACTCTGAATCAAGATAACACCAATGCAGTTCTCATGCAGAGTAGAGAAACATAACACCATTTATGAAAGATCAACACTGTCTCCAGTGTATCAATAAAAGGAAAACACTGACGTGTAAAGGAAAACCAGAAAGGTAAACCAAAAAGAAAAATAGTCAATATTTCAACCCCTGTGTTTTCCTAAGTCAAATAACCCACATACCTCAGAAATCCAATGGAGTATACCAGGTACGGTAGAGCTGTAAACCTATATAGCATCTGACCATGTAGAAAAAACAACTGTCAGAAAACCCTTGGGTAAGGTCTAAGAACAGATAATGAAGAAAATAATCACAAATCATACCTTAACGGTGTAGGTTAATGAGGAAACCAACACCTTGTAGTAAATGACCCAATTCCAGACAGTCCAACTGCTATGTTAAACAGAAAAACAATCCAAAATAAAGACGTGTATAGAAAAGACGTAGCCTAGCAATGGACAAATATAGTAAATGTTATCATAAAGAAGGCATGAATTCCTGCTTACTATTCAAATCCAACATTTGTCCTGTGGAACTCAGCCAAAGAAGGATGTTGTTTAAAGGGTCTAGAAATCTATGGATAGATAAAATAACCCCAAAGATAAATGACGCACTGCCAGTATCCGTAGACCAGAGCGGAAACTGTAAAATAATAAGACCTTCTTAATCACCTAAACTGACTCCCAATACAAAGTGTAAAATGAATGCCTTACAGGAACAACCTAATCTGTTGCTACTCCCCATCCGGGTAGAACCACACGACTTCTCTTAGGCAACTGTAACAGAAAATGCTTTGCGGAAACTCACATCCATAAAGGCTAGCCAATCAGTCAAGTGATGCGTAATTTTCGGAGAACCTACGACGTGCACTGTGTAAATAAACATAAAAAAGACAACTTTCAGTGAAGAATATGATGCCTAATTGTAAGCAGAAACTATGTGGCCATCTTTGGCTTTACAGATAGCCAATGTTTCTTATGCTGTAAATATACACTGCCAGTTCAATGCCTAAGACAATGCATTATACCCTGTTAAATCAAACTCTTATCCAAAGTGCACTTAAATCTTGTAACGCCTCGAGTTAACAAGCAAAACACCTCAGTTAAAGCACAGTGCAAGTTTTTATAGGCCCTTCAATAAGGTGCTTGGATACAAGGCAAACATCTGATGACATTTTTAAATGTTCAAGAAAGAATGATCCTACGTTTTCCAATGTTTCTACGATGTAAATCCACACCCACAGATCTCTGACTAAAAGTCTTCCTTATAGCCAACTATTGAGTTTAAAAAGGGTTATATCCGATCCTGAAACATTTCAACATGAGAGCGTTAATCTGAAAGAGCGATTTAGTGGCAGAGGCTATCCTGTGGAAGTTCTGTCAGAGGCTATACAGAGAGCTAAACAGGTGGAGAGGAATTATCTGCTTAAGTACAAGAGAAATTATGACATTGTGTTACTCTATATCTCCAAATTCCTGAGGCAGAGTGCGCACATTTCTTGTATCATCAAAAGGAATTGGAAATCCCTACATTTTGACCCTCAATTGTTGAAATTATTCCCCAGCCACCGATGATGGCCTTTAAACGTGGCAGCAATTTGAGGGATCGATTGGCAAGGACAGAGAAACCATCCCACAATACTCAGCAGACTTTACATCTACGCAAGAGAGGCACATTTTCGTGCCTATCATGGAGCAATTTTAACAACATTATAAAAGGCATTACGATTTCACATTCATACACTGCTGAAAAACTTGCCCTTAGGGATTTTGCTAATGTGGTCATTTGCTGTATCAAATGTTTGTGCGGCCTACTATATATAGGACAAACATCAAGAACCACTTGAGAGAGATGGCTTGAGCACAAGTCAAATATTCACACTAATAATATAAGGTCACCAGTTGCAAGACATTTTCAGGAGAAGCATCACACTATTTCTCAAATCAGATTCATGATCTTGGAAATTGTCAAAATTTCAAGCAGAGGGGGGCGGCAAATCCACATGGCTTGCACAACGCGAGATGTATTGGATACAACAGATACACACACTCCTCTCTAAAGGTTTATACGAGGATTTTAGCCTGCACTGTTTCATTTAACCCATGGGTTTATCTTGTGGATTTATGTGTATTAGTGTGGACATCCTCTTCTATTATGTTTAATGAAACTTGAGTGTGCTGTTCCATTACGATACGATAGTTAATTTCGATAGTTAATTTCACATCCTAACTGTCCATGGCCTGTAAGAATGTCATATTCCCTTGTTCCCTCCCTTGCCTTGAAGCGCTTTGAAACACATTGTATATAGGTGCTATATAAATAGACTATCATATCATATATCATATCTCATATCATATCATATGATTACACATTGGGTTTTAGATATGATATGTAAATGTGTTTTAGATTCCCTCCATCACTATGCTCTATCTCCTAATGTACCATCTATGTTAATTCAAATGTGGGTTATAGATTTGTCAAGTATCTTGTAACATCAGTCTACTCTTTAGACACACTTGTCCAGAATGGTCTTAATGTGATCTTTGATTTAGTCCACAATGTACAGTTCATTTAATGGGCATGTCCTGTTGATTAATGTTTAACACCATAAGCATCCAGTTCTATCTTCTCTGATGCAATGTTTATATGTGGTAGTTTACCATATTTTCTTGCTTTTGGGAAATTATGGCTTGGTGGGTTATAGATCTTGACTGTGACAATGCATCATTATGTAACGTGACTTATTTTCAATATGAACACTGCTTGATATCTGTGAATGACTACAATATTTGTATACACATTACATCTGATATGATATGGCCTTTGTAACATACTTATACACAAGTGTTTCAAGGCGCGATGAGGCAAAGAAGGAGGAACAGAGGGAGGACAGAGACAGCGATCTTACTAGGCCAAGTGACATAGATGGCTCTATTGAATCAGAACATCGTTAAATTTAGCAACTACATTAGTTGTATCCTCACTGAAACATGTTACACCGATTGTAAAGGCATTTCAAAAAAAGAAAAAGTGCATTGTTTGCAGATATATTCTTCTTCTCATGTTTTGAGATATCAACGATACTCTCTCTTGCACTCAGGAAAAATACATTGTTCCTTTAAATAGTATCACTTTTCACATTGCTGGTCAGCTCTTGTCCTTGCTCTCGTCTGGGGTCTGGTCAGTTGTTCCTCCTCTTCTTCTGACTCCTCTTCGTTCGACAGGGGGGCCATGCCTACACATTTTGTAACATCACCTATATACACCCACACTTTTTTGCCGTGCACCTATACTGCGGTGGGTGTTGCATACTGGACTGTCTATGGGCCCATAAATTGTAGCTTGTGCCGCTTTCAGAAGAAGTTCTGTATATAAATGAGGTCTCCTGGAGAAAGGGATAAGGGGGGTATTAGAGAATTCACATCTAATCTCAAGCCATATCAGAGCCAGGGGAAGGCAATACAACCAATTCTTTTTCAGGGTGTCTTTTAATTTTTCAATGCATTCCTTTAAGAGGCCGTTGAGGTGTTCCACAATGCTGTTGGCCTGTAGGTGGTATATAGTACAAGGTTTGTGCTTGATGCCAAGTAGGCATGTTAATTCAGATAAGAAAGAATTGGCAAAGTGTTATCCGTTGTCTGACAGTAGCACATTGCACATCCCCCATCAGTGAAACACCTCTCATACGAGGAATTTAGCAGCCGACTTGGTGTCAGGATGGGTACATGCACCTGATTCTAGCGTGAAAGGTGGGGTATTGCTCCTCTGACCATTCTCTGAGTATGCCCAGCGGTATATTGCTGGCAAGTTGCACAATTAATAACAAAATCAACAACATGATCATGCAGATTGGGAACAAGCCAGTACTCTGAAACATCTGGTGCTACATATTGTCTTGTGGCATGTGCTAGGTAGTGCAGCTGTTCTAGTGCTACTGTCAATAATTAAACTGGCATTACTGGATTTCCTGTGCTATCCTTTCACCACACTAAATCACTGGGGGATAATGAACACCCCTGTTTCATCCAAAGATCCTGCTCTGTCTGTGGTGCGCATCCCTGCAACTCCACTAATGTGTTAATGGTAAGGCATTATACCTCTCTGTTTTCATCATGTTAAGCATGTATTTGTGTGAGGCAATTATAATTTCTGCTATCTGTGGAAAATATGCTGATCTTTTTGCTTCTGCAGCTTCATTGCAGCGAGAAACTAAGTCTGTGTCCCTAGCATGGGCTGCGTACCTCACCACGGCAGCCGTCATGGGATATTGCAATGCATCTAGCAATCTTGCTAATAATGGGGCATGCTGTGCTGGTGTTTCATCTGCGGACTGGCAGCCCGCTCTTTTCCATTATGACAGTCCTGAATGTACTCTAGATGTCACATAGGTGGAGTCAGAATATATCATCACTACCTGATCCTCGTGCTCTTCAAATGCTAATAGCCTGGCTACTAACTCTGCTGCCTGTGCAGAAAAATGGGCTGGCATTCTGATACTTGCCACATCCTCAATTGGATCACTGTTGCTCCCAAATGCCTCAATCCATGCTCTGATCAATAATTGATGACCCATCAACCAAGACCACCTCTATCCCCTCTTGGTTGTTTCTT
This sequence comes from Ambystoma mexicanum, assembly GCF_040938575.1. Lineage (NCBI taxonomy): Eukaryota > Metazoa > Chordata > Amphibia > Caudata > Ambystomatidae > Ambystoma > Ambystoma mexicanum. Next base: position 962,271,576 of record NC_090928.1, on the reverse strand, counting down.
TTACTGGGGGTACATCCTCATGTATGTCTGTATATGTAGAACAGTTGTAAACCCATTCCCCTCCTTGTACTGGTTCAGCTATAAATCTCACAGGGTTCATTGGATCGACATCAAACAATGTTTATAAATGGCTTGGAAAATATGACGTCGTAAACAGATGCCTGCTATGTAGTGATCATTCTCTTTGGTTTCTCCAGGACAGCAAATAGGGCGTGCTCCGCATACAATCTTTCTGCATCGTTGTTGCTGATGATTTCTCTATTGCAGTGGCTGTGCAGCCAATGCTTGTTCTCATGGGAAAAGATTTCTCATTGCTGGATCTAAAATTCCACTGTAATACGCCAAGGATTTGTGCCCATTGAAGTTGTTTGCGTGAGGACAGTCGTCATTACGTACCCAATTGAATGTGATAATAAATACAATTGTTCCTTATAATCTGGTATCCCTAACATGGGAGCTGTACTTATTGCTTCTTTCAGGGATTCAAATACATTGATCATCTTGTCTGTCCGCATTATAGGGCTTTTGTCCTTCTGTGTTCCCTTTAGTCCTTCCTAAAGGGGCCAAACATATATGCTGTAATCAAAAACCCACATGTGACAACAATGACATAGTCCCAGGAATTGCTGTAAATCTTTCACTGTCACTGGATGAGGTGTGCGTGAAATTGCCTTTGCTCTCTCAGATGTCACCCCCCTCCCATCCATTGATATTATTTGGCCCAAATATAATACTTATTCCTGGCAGTACTGCAATTTTTCATTGTCCACCTTGTAACCCTTCCAATAGTGTTAATAACGGCACTGAGTCTGTCCTGCATTCTTCTTGTGTTGTGCTGCACACTAACAACTCATCAACACACTGTATAATGGTACTGGGTGTCTGTATGTTTCTCAAGTCCATCTGCAACACTCTATTGAAAACACTGGGGGACTCAGAGTACCCCTGTGGGAGTCTTGTGTGCTGGAGCTGGATCCCACATTAGGTCAACGCCGTGAGATATTGAGAATCATCGTGGAATGAAAAATAAAGTGTTTTTTAGATCAATCAGTTTAAAATATGTGGCGGTGGGTGGTATGGTACACAAAATTGTAGCCGGGTTTGGCACAACCCTAAACTCCACCTGCACAATGTTGTTTAAGGGGAGTAAATATTGTATGCATCTCCAAGACCCTCCTTTTACCTTTTTCACTGGGTACACCGGCATGTTGCATGGGGAGTCATATGGTACAATGATACCCTGTCGCATCAAGGCAGCAATAGTCTCATAAATGCCTTCATCTGACCCTTTTGACATGGGATATTGTTTAACTCGGGGTAAAATAGCTCCCTTCTTCAGTTCTATTTATACTGCTCCAATACCTCTTAGCAGACGTACATCATAAGGGCCGCTAGTCCATAGTACACTTGGTACGTTTGCCAAATCTTGTTGCATAAATGATGGTACTTGTTTAGCCAGAAATATTATCTGAGGTATTTCTCTATACTGTATCTGTAATTGGTATGAAATAGATATTTCAAAAATTACTTCATCATCAGTATCGTCATCTTCAAATAGTTTGTCACCAGCCATGTCACTCAACCAGAGTGTTGACTTTAGTGCTGTGGATGTGCGCCAGCTAACACCTTCCTCTGTCCCGTGCAATACTACTTTGTCCTCTTGCACTATCACTGCTTCTAAATGTATCATTATGATCTCTCCCTCTGCCACATCTGTGGGCACTTCCGCTCTGAACAAAGACTCTGTAGGTAAACTTGCCTTGTATTCGAGAAGGCTTGAGAACTGCTGTTATGTTTCTGCTGACATTGTCAACTGCTCCTCTCATGCTCCCTTCTCCATATCTGTTCTCTGTCACCCTTCTTCTGATGATGGCATTCACTTTCCTTCTATACTCTTCTCTCCGGGTCACCCCCTTTTTCCTTTGCTGCACGTTATCATTGTCTGTTCCCAGTCCGTCTAATTTAAATACTATCTCTCCTACCCATTTGTCCGATGTAACTGTTGCTCCCTGTTCCCTTTCGTTCATGCCTTTCACCCTTTTCAGATCTTCTTTGGCTTCTTTTAGTTGTGTTTCCAAGCTATGTTTTTTTTAAAATCATATTCTATTTGCTCTGCTAAGGTGTTAATTTTTCCACTTTCCTTTTATTTGTTATTACCTTCCGCCTCCCAGGGCACCTATCGGGGATTACTGTAACCTGCAGCAGCTTGCAGTGGATATTATCCTGGCTCAGTTGAAGACAGAGGACATGGCTGAGGGGGAGGAGACGCTGTGGGCTTCACACACCCTTGTTCCTTTCGCCTACTTATACTTCATTTTTGACCTGCTCCTCCTCCGCAAACATTTTCCATAAGTCGTGTATGCTTAGTCTGCTCTGTAATTTCTTTCCCTTATCTGTGGCATGTATATGTGTGTGCATATGTTGCAGCAGATGCTTTATATTTTGTATTTGTATTTTGTTTATTTGTATGGCGCAACCCGGCCCGTAGGCATCTGGGCGCATATTTTGATTTACATAGGTTACATAAATTACAGCATAGAAGAACAATTCTTGGTGTCGCATAGATTAAAGAGGCAATGCAGTTTACAGAAATAACATACAGGTGAATAAAGTGTATCAAAACAGATAATAGCATTTAACGGTGAGCAGTAGCTAGGTCTTGCACAAGGAGCCATTTCTTGACCTTGTGCTTGAAAGAGTGGAAGGAGGGTTTGATTCTAAGTGTATTAGAGAGGGTGTTCCAAAGTTTGGCTGCAAGGACTGGGAAGCTAGCCCCCCCTGCTTTTTGTAGCTTAAATCTGGGTATGCGCAGAGAGTGAACTTGGGTGGATCTCAGTGGATGATTAGCTGTGTGAACCGAGAAACGGCTGACAAGTTATTCAGGGGCGCTGTTCGCTTGGCATTTGTAAGTCAGAGCAAGAGTTTTCAGGGCTATTCTTTGGTCAACGGGGAGCCTGCAGAGGGAGCGTCTAGTGTCCGGTATGTGTGATTTCATAGGAATGTTAAGGGCAGCCTTGATGGCGTTGTTCTGAGTTACCTGTAGTTTATTGAGGTTCCTAAAACTGGTACCAAGGTAGAGAGCATTGCAGTAGTCAATTTTAGAACATTATGAGGGTTCTAGCGAGGATGATACAATTTGAAGCAGTGAGAAAGGGACGACATGCTGTTATAAGTTTGCATGTATAGGCTGCAGCTGAGGCCACAGCATTACTTTGAGTGTGTCCCTTCTTGGGGCCACGGCTGGACCATTTTGCCAGCTGTGTCTTTGACCCACTGTACGTGGTATTTCAAAATGTTTCGTTTACATTGGGGAAGCGACTTACACAAGTGAACCATAGGGGTGTCCGCCATTGTAATAATATAAACTCAACTTAACAATTATTTTCAGTAATCACTGTTTCAACACACTTCCACACTTCTTTCCCTTTTTCGCCCCCCTCCCTTACAATTCCCCACAATTTCAATATAATATCCCTTCTAGCTCACACCAACAAACATAGCTTCAATCTACTCCATACTTACCTCATAAAAATTCTAGATACCGGGATGAAGAAGATGCCTGCAGAGTGCTTTGAAAGTCAGGCATGTTCCTTTAACTATGGTTAGGCAAGCCCAATTGGAAATCCACACCTGCAACCTGTCAAGTGGTTGCATGTGTACAAAGGGAGACCCATGGAACAGCAGGCAGAGCAACAGGAGTGACCAGCAGGGGACCCTTATCGTGAGGAGGCACCCATCATGGGACCTTAGAGGAAGCCAGGATGCCGGCCAATGTCCAAGACAACCTGTGGGGCCCAAGGCAAGTTGAGCAGTTAGGCTGCCACAGGTGTGGGAGCCTCTGTTGTCCAGAGGAAGCAGCAGGAGCTGCAAGCAAGGCAGAAGGGAGAGAGGATGCTGTCCGCATCCGTGGAGGAGAGCAGAGCTGCCGGCGTGTGCTCTGAAGCACCCAGAATGGGAGCGGGGCTCGCAGAGACCATCCGCTCACCAGTGAAGCAGACAAGAAGCTGTGTAGCTGCCAGAAGAATAACGCAGAGGACCGGTGAGTGGAAGGTTTTCTGTGATTCACTCTCTTCCTTCTTTGTGTCTAAGATCTCATCTATTCGTGCTAACATCAATACGGGAGTATTTCATCCTCCAGCTGTTGTTGCGCCGGGTGGGCTCTACTTTGTTAAGAGGACTTTGTCTTCATTTCCTACTTTTTCAGACTCTGACATTCTTGATGCTATCCACCATTTGAAATCTGCCTCCCCGGCTGACGCCATCCCCCTGGCTTTGTTGAAGGAAAATTTGAGGGCTCTCATCTCTCACCTTAATGTAGCAGTTAATTCATCCTTTATGGGCGTTGTGATTCCCGCTACACTCAAACATGCCCTGGTGATCCCGCTATTGAAGAAACCCTTGCTGGACCCGGAGGTCTTGGCTAATTATCGACCCATCTCACTACTGCCCTTCCTCATGAAGCTGTTGGAAGCCCTGGTCTCTCCCTTGTTGTCTACTTTTCTTGAGTCTTCTTCTTATTTTGATTCTTTTCAATCTGTGATTTGGCCGGGACGGGGCACTGAATCAGTCCTCAATTCGGTACTTGATGACCTGGCCCACCTGGTGGATTAGGGGGGGTGTCGGCGCAGTTGTTTTATTAGACCTGTCAGCTGCGTTCGACACAGTTGACCATCCCACCCTGATCTCCAGGCTGTCTACTGCCGGGTTGTCTGGTAAAGTACTTGACTGGTTCATCTCCTTTCTGCCCGATTGTTCCCAATCGGTCCCTCTCCCCCCTTTTCACTCTACTTCGGTTCTTCTTTCCTGTGGTGTTCCGCAGGTATCTGCTTTATCCCCCTTTTGTTTAATCTTTATTTCAGGCCTCTACTGTCTCTCATCCAGTCCCATGGTTTTCGCTATTATTCCTTCGCCGATGACACGCAAATCCTGGTCCATCTTGACTTATATCTGTCTGACACAGCCAGTCGGTTTAGGAAGTGTCTCGAGGATGTGTGGGACTGGATGTCGTCTAACTGGCTGAAACCAAATGGCAGTCAGATTGAGGTGCTGGTTGTCAGCACTATTACTCCTCTTCCTTTCTAGAACAATCACTGCTGGCGTCCATCCCCGGGTCCGCTTCCGGTTCCTGTCCTATTGGTTAGGAATCTGGGGGTTATTATTTCTTCCACCCTGGCTATGGATGGTCAGGTTGCGGCAGTATGCAAGAACGGCCATTTCAAACTTTGCATACTTAAGAAAGTTCTACCATTTGTGCCTGAAAACTGTTGGGCCGCTGTGGTCTCCGCACTTGTTATGAGCGGCTTAGATTACTGCAACTCGCTGTTTCTAGCCCAACCACACTATCTGGTAAATCGGCTTCAGCCGCTGCAGAAAGCTGCAGCCATAGTCATTTTACAGTCCCCTTTTGGCACCCACATGACTCCATTAATGACACAGCTCCACTTGCTACCTGTGGAAAAACTGATTTTGTCTCTGTGCATGGTACATCATGCCTTTAACGGTCTGGGACCTGAATACATCCAGGACAAATTATCTGGTTATACTCCAATGCGGTGTCTGCGATCGCTGTCCACATTTCTTGTTGTGGTCCCCCGTTTTAGACTGATGCGTACTGGCTGACTTGTCTTTTTGGTTGCTGCCGCCAAGGCCTGGAATGCCCTTCCACTCCCATTGCATAAGTCTGTTGACCTTGCCTTTCGACGTCTGCTGAAAACATTTGTGTTTTAATTCTGGTGTTGATCTACTCTGCTCATGTGTCAGCGCCATGGTGCTTTCGGGCGTTTGTGCGCTGAATAATTTCTCATAATGTAACATAACAAAGAGATGTCACCCAAAGCCGGGGGTGCTTCTCGGGGCTACACATGAACACGGTAGTGCCATATAACATATATTGACTCCCGAACTGTATGAAAACGTACAGTTAAGTTAAACTGCGCATACTGAATTCCGAAACTGAATGAAAACTTGCAGTTACATTAAATTATGCATATTGGACTGTGAAATGAATGAAAACTTAAAGAGTTGAATCATACAAATTGGATAAAGAACTAAATGAAACATTGAAACAAAGCGAAACTACACACATTGAATTTTGAATTGAATGAAACTTTATGAGCACAGCTAATAGTGGATGAAAGCTAAAAGGGAAAGTGTCCATTTTAAAGCAACCAACGGAAAAGAGCACAAGTGTGAAAGAGTGCAACAGAAAGATAAGGAATACATAAGGCCCCCTCCAAGGGAACGTTTATGAATGGATAAAGTGCAGCAAGGCTTAAGACTGGCAAGAGGTGTGCGACACATAATGACAATGCCCAGAGGCTAACCAGGAGAAGCCAAGAGAGTGTGATCTTGCACATGAAGCCACGAGGCCAACAAAGAGAAGCAAAGTGAAGGTGAATTCTGACATAGGGAAAATACAGAAAAACCTCTGAGGGCTGATGAGCCTAGGATACCAGGTTGCAGGACCTGTGATGGGTGGACCATGTGGTCTGACAACTGCACCTAGACCAGGGATCCCTGAATGGTGAAAACCAAAGACATTGTGAAATATACCAAGAAGAAGCACTGTAAGCGAGCTGGTGAGGTAAACCAGGAGGGTCAAGTTGACCTGGAGTTGTGTTGAACTTTGAAAAACCTAAACCAATGTTAATTACTACGTTGAAGTCTTGGGGAAGGGAACCCTGAGCCTTGGTGAACTGCAAATGCTGGCTTGAGAACAGAGCCTCAAGACCCTCTTCTTCTGAACTTTATTTTGTATTTGTATTTTATTTATTTCTATAGCGCACCTGGCCCAAAGGCATCTGGGCGCATTTCTTGAATTTACAGTTACATAATATATAAATGGGAGCAATACAGTTAGATCAAAGAAATACTTACAGAGAACATAATAAACATAGATAAGAGCAATACAATAAGAATCTTGCAGGTAAATTACAAAAATACAAATTTACAGGGTATTTACAACAAGAAGTAGTCCAGGGGAGTATCAGAGTAGAGTATTGTGGCAGGCAGAGCAGTTTAGGAACTGGTAGGGCTAGGATAGTCTTGCGAACAAAGCCATGCTTTGGCCTTACTCTTGAAGGCGTGGAATGAAGGTTCAGCTCTGATGGCGTTGGGCAGTGAATTCCAGAGTTTCAAGGCGAGGACTGGGAAACTGGAACCACCTGATTTCTGAAGCTTGGAACCGGGGGTTGGATTGCCCAATGGTCAGAGCAGGCATTCAATGCATGGTGTAAGGTGCTCCCAGGAATAGGCAGATAACAGTTGAAGCTATGGGAAGGGAAACCCTGAGGATTGTGTGGAACTGTGTTGCCTTGAACTTGAGGAAGCGAACCCCAAGGTTTTGTGGAACTGCTTTAAAGTTGAGAAAAGTAATCTTGAGACTTTTATGGAAGCTGGAAGAAGCTCATTACTTTGTGCCGATCACCAGTATTATGACTATATACATGCCTACACATGGTTTAGCTTTAGTTGTGAGGGCAAGGATAGGGTTTGGACACAGCCAGACTTTTAAGTTGATCTCTTTTACTCACACATTCCTTAGTTTCGTTCGGGTAGGGAAATCCCACTTAAGCAAAGGGCAAGTTAGGCCTTCAGCCATCCTGACATTTACTTTAATCAATCATTTTGTTTTAAACTCTGAATCTGTTGTCTGTGTCTTGCTTCACACCTCCTCTGCAGGTATTTTTGTGCACGGATATGCTCACACTCTTCGATTGCCAAGGTCCTCCGGCTTTGAGTCGCCACTATCTGCCTTCTTCCATCCTCTGCGCCCAGAGTTCGCTTGCAGGCACGGGCAGGAATGTTTTGAAACTGGGCTCCTGCAAAACACGTCTGTAAGTGTGCACTCAAACTGCTCCCTGCAGGCAGACGCCACTGTCCGAGGGTAGCGCAGCGAGGAGTACCCAACCCTCTGCTGGACACTGGGTATCTCAGCAGTGCCTGCAAATATTAAGACGGGCCCAAAATGTTCATCTCTGTGCTCTACATGTATGTTCCGTGTGGTTCATGTGTGTGCATGCCATAATTTAATTATTCCCTGCCTGTGTATATAATAATGCAACTACCTGTCACCCCACTTGTGTCACACCATGTATTCTGTCCTCTATGACAATTACATGACTTTTAGTGTTTTTGTTAATGGCCAACTGCAACTTTATCAGCTTATATTTTCGTTCATGATTATGTTGGGGAACAGCTGTTAGTGGTGTGGCCATGCTAGTGCAACCCTCATCTCCATTATAATAATATCCGCCAATATACAGATGACACGCAGCTCTACCTCAAGATATCCTCCATCGAAGACATCTACAGGCTCAAGGCCTGCCTCATGTTGATCCAGTCCTGAACATAGAGTGCTTAGCTGAAGCTCAACACCTGCAAGGCCGAATTCTTACTGCTAACCAACAACACCAAACACCCTGACAGCCATATCTGGTTCTCTGCTATGAAGCTTGAGTGCTTCACACGCCAGCTGGCCACCTGTGCCAAGTATTTTGGGTTTGACATCGACAGACAACTATCCTTCAAACAGCACATAGCAAGGAAGACACAGACAGCTTGGTACCAAGTTTCTCTCCTGTGGAAAATCAAGAACGTCCCTCCCAGAAAAGAACTTCAGATCTGCTGTCCAAGCCTTGGTACTCCCCCAACTGATTGTGGCAATGCCACCTGTTCCATGCATTGTCCTTTTGACTTTCACCTCACTCATCTACACCAGGCTGCCACATGTTTGATGTTCCATTGATCTCTGAGAGTGAACTCTGCTTTTCTGTACAAATAGTTAATCCTATTGGTATTCCGTTACTGTGTCCCCAACGGTATCCTCTTCATTTCCCTACTCGAAACATACTGTGTAATCTGCTTTCGTTGAAGGTTTCTTCACTGTTTCTTAATAGCATGTTATTATGCTGCCTTCACGTATGAAACTTCGGCTGCGCCCTCTACTCCTGATTGTCCCTAATCTTTCACTCCCTGAACTCATTGTTCACCACCAGCTAGCTCTGCAACCTGATTCTAATACACTCCTGTGGAAGGGATTCACAAAGAAATTACTGTTAGCAACTCGGACTTACTCCTAACTTACCCTGATGTACTCCTGGAAAGAGAAGAGTGCATCTGAGTTATTCCTGTTAAGTTATTTGCGAAAGGAATAATCTTTCTCAGGAGTTGGTCAATCCGTGACTACACATTTACATCTTTGCGTCAGTCTAAACTCTCATCTCTACTTACCTGACATGATTTGCCTGCTGCGTTTGACAGACTGGATCCTTCTATTCTTTCATTTTATTTTATGTTTTTATTTTTACATTTGATTAACGTTAGTGCACAGTGTTACAGAGGAAGCTACAGTATTAAGTCAATCATACATAGTCAACGACATGAAGTGAATACATAACCATAATCCCCTAAGCATTCGCAATATATATCACTATTCTAACCATCTGCAAAGGAAAGGTACCTCAACGCACAGAGGGTTAGAAAGATAGAAAGGAGGAGTACAAGGAAAAACAGAAGAACCTTGGAAAGTATATAGAACTGTATGTGTCCCCATTAAAAGGGCCTGATTCATGGAACATTATCCTATGGCATTGGGCCATTATAAAACACTTCCATGAATCAGGCCCGACTTCCCATTGGAATAGACACGTCTTTATTCATACAGCTCTGAAATGTCTTCTATATATTTTAAGCCTATAAAGCTGACCTGACTGTTTCAAACAAGATCCTCTCTTGGGCAGCTGTTGTACCAAGAACCTCATTGCGTTCTCGCCACACTCTGTGCTCTGTAAGTGGCCTATGTTAAACACAGGGGAGTTGATATGAGGAAGGTGGAGGCGGGGTAAAGTCAGAAAATGGTGCTATGAAAGTTAGCGACGGAGAGTTGAGAAAGGAGTGGCGCAGAACAGAACAGGTGATGGGAGCCAGTCGGTCACTCTGCCTTATCTGTGTGTAGAGGCTGGGTTAGCGTTCCTCAGGCTTCACATTAGAAGTCATTTATCATCCACTGCTCTTTGGAAATGTTCTGACCTCCGCAGCTACCTGAAGGTAAGCTAGTTTGGCTGACCCCTCAACGTTGGATCCCTCAAAGTTGAATCCTTTCTTCTGAAACCTTTGTGCATGAGGCAAAAAATATTCAACTTTATTCTGGATGCCACCCAGAGCCAGTGTAGAGATTGGTGCCCAGGTTTGATTTTATGCAATTTTTTCAAATTAAGAACCAGTCTTGTCGAATGGTTTTGTACTCTATGGGGCATGGCTTTCCCATCCTTTCGGGTACCATAAAACACGTGGTTCTTGTAGTCAAGTCATGCCATCTCTAAGGAGCTGGTTAATTCCATCCAGTGGCTTGTTTGGGGAGTCAGAATGTAAGACAGCATCAATAACTGGTTGTTCATAACCTTTTGATCATTGAGTTTGATTGGAGGATGAGAACGGAGAGCACTGCATCAAACTACCAGGTTTTTTACCCTCTTGGGATTGGGCAGGATCATTGCCCATAGTAATTGCCCATTCAATTTGGATAGTGGTAAATGGATGGTAATTGGTTTACTGCACCACACTACAAGATTTGCCAGTAAAGTGGGTTATGTCTCACCAGTAAAAAGCTGAAAGTACATTCTTCACTTTACTGCTTAAAGCAGCAGAATTACAGCAGTAGAATTACCACTTGAGGTAATTCCCGAAAAAAGTCCCAGTGGGGTCCTATGGGGGAGACTTACACCACCATACCACCAATCCTGATCTCGTGGTCGTTCCACAGGAATAAGTGGCGGTAAAGGTAAATGAGTTCGTAAGTAATTCTGTAAAATTACAACCGAATTACTGTCAAACTCGAAATGAGGCCCAGTGTTAGCTGCTGCACTTCGCAGTAGGAATATCACTGATTTGGATCAGTTAAGGAAGAGTAAGTTCTCCCTAATGTAAATGATGCATCTTTAAATTATCTTCTGTTTTGCTCATACTTTTAAAGAAATACATACATTTGCATGACCTCCTCATATCTGTAAACCAAGAGCGATCTATATGACATTGAAGAGACTCATTTTCATTATACCTTTGCCTACAATATATGGCAGTACAAAGTACATGTTCAAGCTGACTGTGCCTGTACATGTCCATGGAAGCTGCAACAATATATGCCAGTGTTATCATATAAGAACATACCCCTTGTGGCTTTACTAGTACAACATGACATGACACTGTAATAAAATATGTCCAGATTGGCTGCATCAAGGCAGGCAAGTCGAGCCAGGTAATAATACTTATCATGTTTGGTTTACCCTTGATGTTTAATAATGTATTCCATGCCACAGTAAGAAAATATACCCAGACTGGCTGCACAAATGTAGGCTAGTCTAGTCACATACTAATGCACATCGTGTTGGCTTCAACCTTAATACCCAGTCAAAAATGCCATGCCACAATAAAGAAATATGTCCAGACTGGCACCACCAATGGAGGCCAATTCCACGTAGGAACACTCATGCTGCCTTAACCCCTGATGCCCAGTAAACAATGCATGCCACAGTAAAAACGCATCCCCTCCTGGCTCCCATCCCTATCCTCCCAGTTAGAGTACTGCTTCCAGGCCCTACACACACATCAACATTCAGATAGCATCATTAATTCTTCATTGACTCTCACAATTACACACGCACATCAGCAGTCATTCGTCACTAACTCTCAAATTCACCAGCACACCCATACACCATTCATACACTCTCTCATTCACATGTACATCCGAACAGCGTTACTACGGAAATCTCAAAGGGAAACTATGTTTCCCTTTGACAGTTCAGTTAAAGCCAGCCCAGGTGCTCTCCATCATCTGCTTGCGGTGGCTCAGAGAGTGCTCAGTGTTTTCATTGGGGTGGCTTGGCCCATCCATAGTGAGAGGCTTGTCAATGCCCCGTTGTGCATTATGGACGAGCCACCCCTGCAAAAACAACCTTAATCATGGAAGGGGTCAAGTTATGTTAGTATGCTCAGCCTTTTTGATTGTATTGAAAATTCATGTCATCTGCTTGAAGTGTGTGAAGGGGGGTTGGTGAAAGATATTGAAGTGTAAAGGGGGGAACAACATGGGCGTGAAAAGAGAGGATCCCAAGGGCGTTCTTGAAGGCGTCCAGTTTAAAACACCCAGGAAAGGGTCCAGAATGGCCTGTCCCTGGCTGGACTGGCACCTCACTTGGGGAATAATCCTGAGTGATGGAAAAAGTAAGAGAAAAGCTGCGGGGAGTGGAGGTCTAAGAGGAGGATAGCACACCCAGCACAGAGGACGCGTCAGGTTATTGGATTTCATGGGGCTTGCCGAGGTGGCATGGAAGAGCCCTTTCAAACGATGTTCAACAGAAATTTGGCCCCGATCGCCAAAAATCCACTCACTCTGTCAGTTATTTGCAGCAGAAATGTATGGTCTTTGGTTTCAGAGACTGATCATAATATCAGGGGTTTATATAGCGCTTCGTAATGGTTTTCTTCCACCTTGGCTTCTGAAGAATGAAGGGCTGAATCGGCATGCATGGTGTCAAACTTGGCAAGTGTAGGGATGCCCCATGTCGTTGGCGGGTGCTGAAAGCAGGAGCAGCACCGTGCTCGTATGTCAAGAAGAATGAGGACTGCCTGATGCATTGCATTCATGCTCACTAGACGGTGCCCTAGCATGTTTTACCGGTGTGATTTTAATTTCTCTCCTCGGCTTTAAACTGATCATCGAGTCTGTAACAACTTGTGTTGTCCCACGTGATGGCTTGGCAGGCGAAGAACAATGGTCTGGAGGCTTGCCCAGAGCAATGCCAGAGGTTAAGATTCATTTTAAACCTTCCAGCCATCACCTCCTTTTGTTTTGCTCTTAAAGATGACATCTAATTTCCACTCCGACATTTTAAAATGGATGGTTAGAAGGGATGTGCGGCTAGCAAGAGTATGAATGTCCACTTAGCGTCTGCTGGTTCTCCTCCTTCTATTCTTGCTATGGGTGTTTAAGGCTAATCACACCTCCATCATTTCTCTCAACTCTGATACAGTATCCCTCAAAGCTCTTTTTGTGGCCTCCATCATTCTATGATATTGCAGTTCTACTAATGCCACTCATTGGATTATCATGTCCTATCCTGTATTTATATATACTTGGATAACAAGAGGCGCGTCGATAAACTCTACACATAAGCATGCATCAGTGATTGGGCAGTTCCATGGCTGGGTGCCTTGCAACAGTACAACAGCAGTTGCAGATATATTTCCGGGTGTAGTAGGGAGGCCCTGGGACAGCACTCAGAAGGCCTGATCAAAGAGAATAGGATTGACTGTGTGGAATAATTTAATATGATACAGGATTATCTAATGCAGCATATACATCTATGTACAGGATACAAAAGAGGATGGGAAGCGAGGAGGGTAGGCGAATGGGGACTAACAGCTTGGGTGGTCCTTAAAGTCAGAGTAGACATCCTTTTAGGGCAGTTTTAAAACCTGATAAAGTGAAAAAGGACTTTGTGTCATGGGGTAGGAAGGCCCAGTGGTCTGAGCTGAGTAGAATGAGGGAGTGAAAGCAAGAGGTAGCATGGGAGGATGCAGAACAGAGGTATTGAGGAGAGGTAGAAATGTCAGAGTGTGAGGAGATGAATAGCGCGAGATGGGTTTTACCAAGTTAGGGGGTGGACTTCCCATCAATAAATGCATAGACTATGATGAAGAATTAAAGGAGGTGTTGATTAGTTGATAATGCATGGACAGCCATCCCACATGAAGGCTCTGCCCTGATATGGGTGAGGATCATGAGGGTTGAAGAGGGTGCAGATAGGAAATGTCAGTACCTTGTTGAGTGGGGTACAAGAGTAGTGGCTGGCTCCACAATTCTATCTCCTGAAGACAACAGTCTTTACAGATTGAAATGCAGGAAAGGGGCAGGTTTTATGGATGTGAGGCGATTAAATCTGGCTGCTGTAAATAAACTGTAGTTTCAGGACGGTGTCAAAGCACTCTGGGGTTGCATTAAAAGGGTGATGACATGTGCTAAGGGTGTCAAGGGAAAAGGCGAGATGGAAGGAGGGTGAAATATTACAATCCAGGAGGTATATTACTTGCATTTTGGAGGAATTAACTATGACATATCAAAATGTCATTCAGTTGAGAAGTCTGTGAAGCAAAAGAAAGTTTAAAGGTAACTGAAGAGAACTAGTAAACAATTTGGGTTTCATCAGCAAAGATGATATAAGAATCGAAAGGAGGAGATGAGCCTGACCAGGGATTAGATGTAGAGACCGAATAGGGAGACCAAGTACACATCCTTGAGGGACCCCATTGGGCATAGGGTTTTCAGAGGATCTTTCAGCATACCTGGAGATAGAAAAGGTAAGTAGAAGGCAACCGAAGCCGGGGTAGTGCTGTGGAGGGCGAGATGAGAGAGTCAGAAGGAGGAATGTGCGGTTAAGTGTGTTAAAACAACTGAAACATCAGGAGGATGGGAATAGAGGAAGGGTGGGAGTGTTGGGTCATATTGAGGAAGTTCAAGAGTTCAGTGAGCTCTGATACTGTTGTTTGATGGCTGCGGAACACATACTGGAGGGGCATCACAGATGCATTCCTCTCCAGGGAGCTGGTGGTCCAATTGAACAACACACATGCTACGATTTTAGAATTGTGAGGCAGAAGGTGGCCAGGTCGGTAGTAAGCACAGTTCATTGGGGCAGTTGCAGGTTTGTTAAGAGGGGCAAGATCATATCCACCTTATTGCTTAAATTACTGACGGTAGGTCATCAATGTATCTTTGGAACGGCTCCTCAGTATCTGAAAGAAAGAGTGACCATCTACCACCCAAACAGGGATCTCCGATCTGCTAAGGCCTTTCTGTCTTAAAGTATACCGTACGAAAAGAGGTCGGTCTAGTGGCTGCTCCTTTCCAGTCCCGGCGGCACGGGCCTGGAGCAAGATGCCGGAAGCACTACGAAAGGAGGAAAATCATCTGGTTTTAAGGAAATCTTTAAAGACCAGACTGTTCAAGTAAATGCTCGGAGTCTTGGGGCCTCATTACACGGATGGCGGTGGACCAAGGTGCTATTAGCACCTTGGTCCATGCCGGTAAAATACCGGCACCGCCTTGGTGGAAAGTGGAATTACCGCCCTATTCCAAGATTGGTGGGGCGGTAATTCCCCTTCCCCCATTGCCCTTCCCCATTCCCATTTTTGCCCCATAGGGCTCTATGGGAATGGGGAAGGCGCTAATTACGGCACCGCAAATTGCGGTACCGTAATTAGCACCAAGATCCCTTTGCGGGTTGGTTTTTAACACAAAGGGACCTCGTAGTAGGGCGATAAGGGTTTACCGGTACCGGTAAAATACCGGTACCGGTAAACCCTTACCGCCTACCCGTGTAATGAGGCCCACAGTCTGTTCCAGCTCATGTTACCTTGTTCGCACTGTTTCAGCGCCTGGACACGCTAGGGCTTTGGCGCTATACAAATAAAGTAACATAACATAAAATGGCAGGTTGGGAAGATCACAGATGATAGATAGTGGTTAAAAAGATGGGTGAGGCAGGTGCAGGTAGAAGGGTGGGTGCCAGTTAAGCTGGAGTTGGGGGGAGTATCGTAGAGTTGAGTAGGTGAGAGTGGGGGTGGAGGGATATGAAGCTAGTGAGTGCCATGGCTTGCAGAAAGGTAGCTGGGAAAGTCATTGGCAGATACAGTGGCAGGAATGGATTGAGGGCGGGGGGGGGTCAAGCATGGCCTGTAGGGTCGTGAGTAACTTGTGTAAGTGTGTGACTAGCTAGAATTGATGTGGGTGGTGTACTAGCATGACTTGGCAGAGTCAAGGCCAGAGGAGAGCGTGTGTAGAGATTCCTCATATGTGACCAGGAGAGCTTGAAAATGGGTTTTGCACCAATGGAGAGGCTTGCTTGTTCTCAATTGCTGGAGTGCAAGAGAGAGTAAAGGTTGAGGGTATGTGATACTGGTACTTGCATGGAGCAGGAAGGGCTTGGTTTCAGTCTTGGAAGACCTTCTCAATGGAGTCAGCAAGGAGTCAACGGAGAACCTGACTTGATCCAGGTCCTTTAGAGTGGTGGCTGGTAGTTTGTTTTGCAATTGGGGCATGGCGTATTTCCCAGTAATGAACACCAATGACCGAGCACAACATGGAATAAAAAAAAAACCAAGGGGAGCACAGTGAGGTTCTCCTCTACCTCAAGAAATCTTTCTAACTAATGGATTAAAGTGGTGAATTTTCAGTACAAGCTCTATGAAAAAATGTGTAAAAATGTATATAATTTAGAATCTTTTTTTGTATGGTAAACACAATAAAAAAATCAAATAGATGCCAGTCACCAACAATATGGCTTTCATGCCCTGTCAGGAGGGTGGACATGGCCTTTAAAGGCCCACCAGTCTGAGCTAAGGCAGGGGCGAGCAGAGCGAGGGCTGTGGGCTGTTAAAGGCTTTAATGTAGTAATGCCATAGTAAGAAAACATGTCCGGGATGGTCGCCTCTGCTGTTTGCACCCAAATGAGCGGTGGCGGGCCAGACTTGGTACGCCTCACCTGTGCCAGAATTGCACTCTCCACCTTCTGTGAGGTGTCCTTCGGGCTGCATACTGATACTAAGGTACATCTAGGGCTTTAAGTCGGCCGGGGTCCGCCAAGTCCCGGCAGACTCCAGAAATGGCTCTCGAGCCGGGGCTCTGCTGAGGTATCAGCTGTCTGGGGGTAGTCGGGGGTGGGCCCCAGCAGGGCCCCAGTTCGGGAGCCATTTTAAAACCGAAGTGCTGACACCTGCAAACAGCAGGCGTAACCATGCAGTGCGGGCTGCCTGATGTGTATGAACTTGAAACAGGAGGACGACTGGACTGCCCAGCTCTCCTTTTGTTTCGAGTAACTAACTAGCATCACCCAGCATGATGCTGGGTGTTACGTTATGTTATGTTATGTTACTTGGCATTTATATAGCGCCTTATGTGTCATTGGTATGATCTCAAAGCCCTGGTAGGTTGAACGCCCTCGGGAACCGTAGTTCTAGTCAGTAGAGAGAGAGAGAGAGAATCTTATGGTGCGTTGGAGCACCGGATATGTGAGCAGCTGGTGTAGTTGTTGGATGGTAGCTGCTTCTTAGCGATAGGTGTGGTGCTGAGGAAATCTGTTGGATCTGTCCAGTCTGGTGGGTGGACACCCAGAATGGGTTCTGCATGCGTTAGGCCTGAGGAACGCCTAAACTAGCCGGAATGTGTTTCAGCTAGCTGTGTTTTTATTAGGGTGATGAGGTGATCATTGAGCCGTGTTCGTATGAGAACAGCTAGGCCAAATTATCAGTGGTATAGCTGTGTTCTGGTTGAATGATGGTGTATAGTAGAGAGCAGGCGTAGTGGTATGATATGGTGGCTATCAGTATAAGCGCCTGAGACCAGGCATGTAAGCAGGACAGTGGGGACGTACATAGTGACATACATATATATAGCGACAGGATGGGTAGAGGTATATTTATGGTTAAGTTGCTAATCCCATAGGAAAAGCACTTTTTGGGCGGCTTATAACTTCGCTCTCCCTGGACGAATCCTGACTAAACTTTGCAAAAAAAGTATAAGGCCCACTCTGAATTTTTTGCAAAGTTTGGTGAGGTTTGGTCCAGGGGGGAAAAGATATAGGGAGGGGTCCCAAAACTTTTCCTCATAGACTGAATGGGGGAAAAACTTTGCGCACGCCTACAGCTGAAACCGCTGGACGGATTTTCACCAAATTTGCGCAGGAGCAGGGGCTTGGTCCCGAAAGCAGGCTTTTGTAAATTTGGTGAAAATCCATCCAGTAGTTTTCTTTAAAACAATGAAAAAGTAGGTCTAAAAAATTAGTGATATCTATGTCCGCTCTGCGGAGACACTTCCCTGTTCGCTCCGTGGGCAGGACACCGATTGGCTAATGGGCTTGCGTCATGACCGCGGACACGCGACGTGTCCGTCGATTGGCTGGGGTGAGGAGTGATGTGCATCAGATTGTTCGGATGCGCCCGCCATCTTGGATCCGTCGACAGCGCGGCGGCGAACAGAGGCAAAATGCAGTTTTGGGGAGTGTTTTGGTGTGTCAGAGTGCTTGGGGAGGTTTAGGGAGTAAGAGATGGGTGAAATACTGTATTTGTTTAGGTGGCAGGTGCTACTGATGTATTTGCCATGCCCGCGCTGTCCGGGATGTTTGTAATTACTGAAAATGAGGGGTGTCCTAAGGATAGTATTTCCGTCCATGCTGTGCGCTGGCAAGTTGAAACTGTTCTAAGGACACGCGTGGTGTCAGTGTACATTAAAATTGAGGATATGGCCCAGTTAAAATGTTTGATTCTATGGGTGTGGTACTGAGTTATAAGCCACCATGGGTGTGATATGCTGTGGCGGTTGTGGCCAGGGCCTAGAGTCTTGGGTACATGGCTGCAGGCCATAGGCCGTAGGCCATACACCCAAGACTCTACGCCCTGGCCACAACCACCACAGCATATCACAGCCATAGATCACACCCATAGAATCGAATATCTATCAGGTGGTTGTGGGCAGGGCTAGAGTCTTGGGTGCATGGCCTAAGGCCATGCACCCAAGATGAAAGTTATAAGCACTGAAGTTATTAGGTAGCATGGGTATGATATGGTGGAGTGGTTGTGGTTCTGATCTGCTGTGAAGTTGTGGCCAGGGCTTAGAGTTTTGGGTGCATGGGCGCAGGCCGTAGGCTGTAGGCTATAGACCCAAGACTCTAGGTCCTGGCCACAACCACCTCACCATATTACAGCCATAGATCACACCTATAGATTCCAATATCTATGAAATGTTTGAAATTATACTTACTGTTTGATTTGTTGAGATTCAATATATTTTTTACATGAGTTTGGTACCTAGAGGAAATATTCTTTTTCAATTTCTGTGATAAAAGAAATGAGCATGTTAGTGTTAATACATAATAGACATGTTAGCGTTTTCTGGACCCTCATATTTGGTTTACAAACCAGTGTACTGTACATTTTGCTCAGTTTCTGTGTTTGTTTTTCAAATCATTGGGTCTGTGGGAAAAAAAAATCCTTGTCGGATTAAAAAAAAACTTTTTTTGTTATGCTATAGTCTGTTTGTTTCCTTTCAGTGTTTACTTGTTGTTTCCGGTTAATGTTTTGTCTGTTGGCTTGTTGCAGATTTCTGAAGCAGTTAGATACCTGTTGGCGTATTCTAACTGTCTATTTTTTGTTACAATTTAGTGGTATTCATGTATCTGTTTAGTTGTTATAGAATCTTGATCCAGTTAGATACCTGTTGGCATATTCTAACTGTCTATTTTTTGTTACAATTTAGTAGTATTTATTTATCTGTTTGGTTGTTACAGAATCTTGGGCCAGTTAGATACCTGTTGGCGTATTCTAACTGTTTATAGTTTTTTAATTGAATTTTTGTTAATGTTGAAGTACAGATTAGTTATTAAATTTTGGTTTTAAGAAGATTAAAGAAGCGTTTGTAAGATTTGCTGGTAATCTCTGCTTTAGAGTGATGGTACTATCATTACATTCGAACCATCCACATTTCTTTTTAATATATGCAATGTAGTGACTTGCATTGGTTGTGGCTCCTGCGTGGTAGATTATACCTATTGTTGTGAAGGTTTTCTTACCAAGTGATACTTGACCGGGTGTGAATCCAGTCAGCTTGAAGTTGTTTTTGGTACCATCTGCATTGTAACCTAGAAGCATTAGTATTACGTAGTTACTATGTGTTTGTATTAGTAAGGTGGAGCGATTATCTGAATTGCAGGTAGTACATAATCTGCCATGGTTTGCATTTTGTACAAGTTGCTGAAATGGAACAGATTCACAATTAGGTATGGATACATACACAAAGCGCTCATTAGGGATTTGTTCCTGTGTTACATTGTTGCCGAGAGTGCATGTATGTTTCCACATGTAATGAATCTGGAAGATTTCATGTATAGGTATGTTTTTGTTTTCCAGTACTTGTAGTAAGTACATATTCTTGTGGATTTTCTTGTGAGTTTATAGTGAATTTCACCATTCCAGCACAGTCGCGCAATTCTTGTCTTATTCCGTGAACAGTATATGTGTTGTCAGGATTGTTTGTTGCGTATCTATGAAGGACTAACATTTGCAAACACAATTGGTCTGTACTGTGTAAGTAAATGTTCTCAACAATTGGTGGCAATAGAAATAGAATATTCATTGCTACATTTGCGTAACAGCTTACACCAGTTACATTTGAAAATTTGAATGGACCAGATAGGTGTGTTGCTTCTTTGAAGAAGCACCTGAGTTACTTTGACTAATAGGTTCTTCTTTCGTAGTGGTAATTGATGACGTATTAGCTTCTTTTACTCTCTTAGGAGGATTTGCAGTCAAATCATATTGCATTTCAGTTTGAATTAGTTTTCTTTTACAACGTTTTCCTTTTTGTGGAACAGGATATGCTTTTAGGTGGGGGGTGTGTAGTGAACGTAGTCTAGTATATTCTAAAATGCAAGGAATTTCAGCGTTTACTTGCATCAAAGTTGATTAGAAATAGACCGTCAAGTGTACGTAAGAGTGATAGTGCTACGTAGCTCATGCATTCTTTAAAGACTGTGTTACCAATATCTATCAATGCTTTGTCTAGGGTAAGACCTTGGGATTTATGAATGGTGACTGCATATGCAAGAGTTAGAGAAAATTGTTCTCTGCTACATACATGTCTTTGAAGAGAAGGAATCGAGATGTTGAGCGCCCTATCCTTTTTACTTCTGAAGGTTTGTCGAAGAGAATATTAACAAACTGAATGTTGTTGTCACGTGGGTATGTTTGAAAGCCAACAACTGTACCCAGTGCTCCATTAACCATTCCTTGCTCCACATCATGGTTACGTTTAAGCATTACTCTACAGTTTAAGGATAATTTTAATATTTTCTCCAACCCAGCTGTGTTGGAGATAGCATTTTCTAAGGTATTTAGTCTTGTTGTGGCTTGTTGACACATGGGTAGTGTCATACCATGTACGTCTAGTTTGTCTGTGGAGCAAATTTCAATTATTGGTTGCATTTCTTTTTTCAACATTGTTTCATTGAATTTGGAACAGCTTGCAAGAGTTGGCATTAAGACCATACAATTGACATTTTTGTGCGCTAATTGTTCCATAACATCGGTAGCATATGAGTTATCGCCATAAAGTGCATGGATGTGCCGGGTTTTTAAAATTGCTTGTGCTTCTTGAGATAGTACACCAACTCTAATACTTTTTAAAATGTTGGCGTAGGTGAGGTCTGCAGATTGGCGCATGTTTTCTGTTAATTCTCTGTATTGGAAATGTTGCCAAAGGTTGACATTTTCTATGCTGCCAACAGTTTTACGGCAGATTTTGTGTCCTAAGATTATAAAAATAGGTTCACCTTTCACTGGTTTCAATTGAAGAAGATCTCCGAAAACTATAATGTGTTTTCCTCCAAAGAGTTCTTTGTAGTTTGTTTTAAGTACTTCTTGCAATCTGAGGTGAATCAAAGCCAACATTAGGTTGGAGACCATGCTCACTTCGTCTATTAGTAGCATTTTCATGTGTTTTGCAGCTTCTGTAGAAAATGTTTTGGTGTTCTACTGGAAGGAGTAGTAATTGGTGTAAAGTGACACCGCCTATGTTGTAGGCAGCTAAACCTGCGGGGGCAGTTACAACAGCTGACAGTTTGTTGTTTGTCAATTGTTGAAGGAACTTGCTGATGATTTTGATTAAGAATGTTTTGCATGAAGCAGCTTCACCATTGACGTATAGTAGTATAGGTTTGTAATTTTGGCAGGTATATATTTTTTTGTGTTGTACACCATGTGCAATTTCTTTTGTTACTTCTTTAAAAATGGTGCACTGGTCTTTGTTAAGTTTTGATTGTAGTACAGTTAAGTCTTCTGTATCTTCTTCATAGTGACACATGGTGTTTTCTACTTCTGTCATAGCTAATTCTGCCTCATTTGCTATTAGTGGCTGTCCCAGTAGTTCTTGGCTTCCTGTTACAGAAGGTTGACTACTGTCGGGAGTGTCCTTATCTAGTTGGGCCTGGAGTTCTTCTTCATGTTGCTGTTCATTGTGCAACATTGTTTTGTATTGCGTAAAGTTCACATAAGTGATAGTGGTTTCATTTGCTTTGAAAGCATCTTCATTGCAGTCATAGTTATCTAGTATCTCTTCTTCTTTTCTCCATGGTTTAAAAAGTTGTAGCAGGGACATGTAATATAGTTCTTTCTGTTGAGGAGTTTTTAATGACAATTTGATATGATTAATTAAGCTTCGTTTGGTAAGTTTCACTAAGCTGCCTTCACAATCCGTCACTCTATATCTACCTTTGCTTTCATCTGGTTTTATATTATTTTTGTATGCAAAGTTTTGGGCTATGTGGTATAGACACATGGTTTCCAAAGTGGTACTCCTGCTCGGGTAGTATGTGTCTAGTAAATTGTTTTTCAAAATGTCTTGGCTGTTGGGATCATTTTTGGCTATTGTTTCTAAGTCCTCATATGATTTGAGAACTCTTTTTCTAGATTTAGCAGGACTAAGACTTAGCCATACTATATTTTCAGATTTTCCATACAAAGTAGTACTGGTTAAACGATCTGCAGCTTCATAGGCGCCACATTCTCTATGAGAGAGCATTGTTATGCCTAAGCTGTACAATTTCTGAGATAGTGTTTTGTCTGATGATAGGTCATTCCAGAGGTCTTGAAGCTCTGTTTTTCTGCTTTTATTAAGTAGGCTGTAACATATCGTGCAACTGCAGTGGAATTGTCCGCAATGTACTGCACATTTATGTTTGCATTCCATAAGAAGGCAATGATTGCATTGTAATCATTGATATATTTTGATCCTTCTGTTCTTTTTATGTAATACGTGTTCTTAGGTGATTTACCTTTAACACTATGTCTAACTGAAGACATGAAGTTGTTCACTTCACCTGTTTCTGTAACTGGTCTAGGGAAACCAAAGCAGCATTTGGTGTAGTATTTCCCTTTGTGTTTGTATTTGCGACGACAATATTTGCCACATGTGTGTCTTTGAAATTGTACAATTAGTGCATGAAGGTCACTATGTGTAGTTTGTGAAGGGATTTCACAAGTGACATATTTTTGGATGAACTGCAAAACAGTGGCATCACTGTCCTGACCAAATTTAGGAGCATCTTTAATCCATAAAAGCATGTGGATATGTGGTGCTCATCTGGTTTGGTATTCTTTTCTCCAAAAGAAGTGTTGCACTTCTCAGAGGGGAGGAACAATTTTATTACAAATAAAGTGTAGCATAGCAATGAAATGATGGTGGAAATATCTTGCAACATTAACAGGATCTAGAGAGCAAAGTTCTCCAGGTGTTAGTATATCTATGTTTGTTTTGTTCTTGTTTGATATGCGTAGGAAATCATGTAAATCTTCCCATGCATATTCTGCACAAATTAACGTAACAAACCAAGTGGGTGGTCCAAGGTTTCTGATCATACAACGTACATCTCCATGACATCATAACCAGTATTCTTTCATACCACGCATGTTTGCAAACAGATTTGTAATGTTTGATTGTAAAACCTCATCTTTTTCTTGCACTTTTTACATTAATTGCATAGCTGACATATTTTGAAAGTGGGTTTCCGATTTCAATATGTGTGCAACTCCGTTACATAGAGTTGCTAGTTCACTTTCAAAGAGTAGGTGGAATATGTATTGCACATTTTCAGGGTAATTCATAGAATTTCGCACAAAAGTGGCGCACGCGGCTGGCGCACAGTGTCCTCGTGCGATACACTGCGCCAGCCGCGTGCGATAAAATCCTTTTCATCGCACAGCATATTCATGGATTTTAGCCTCAAAAACCAGCCGTGGCGCAGAGTGGCGCAGCGACCCTGCAGCAGCGTCAGTTACGCCCCCAAGAACGCCCTCGCCCAAGGAAAAGCATTCAAAATTCCAAAATCATCGCAAAGGGCTGCGCTAACCCTGGACCAGTTCACAGGGCAGCCAAACAGCAAACGCCAAGCGGGGAACGTGTATTTCAGTGGTTCGCGGGAAGTTTCACACGCGATTGTCCTGGGTACGTGTACATCAGGGGTGCGCGGGAAGTAACACGCGCGATTCCATCAGGGTACGTGTATTCCAGGGGTGCGGGGGAAGTATCACACGCAAAAGCAGCAGGGTACGTGTATTTCAGGGGTGCGCGGGAAGTATCACACGCGATTCCATCAGGGTACGTGTATTTCAGTAGTGCGCGGGAAGTATCACACGCAAAATCAGCAGGGTACGTGCATTTCAGGGGTGCGCAGGAAGTATCACACGCGATTCCATCAGGGTACGTGTATTTAAGTGGTGCGCGGGAAGTATCACATGCAAAATCAGCAGGGTACGTGCATTTCAGGGGTGCGCGGGAAGTATCACACGCGATTCCATCAGGGTACGTGTATTCCAGGGGTGCGCGGGAAGTATCACACACAAAATCAGCAGGGTATGTGCATTTCAGGGGTGCGCGGGAAGTATCACACGCAATTCCACCAGGGCACGTGTATTTCAGGGGTGTGCGGGGAGCACTACACGTGAATTGCCCGTGTGGGTCCTCCCAGGTGTTCCCTCTACACCCTTCACGGCCCCTGCAGGCGGCCCACACCACAGGGGACTACCCTGCACATGTCCCGCAGGCAGCCCATCCACCATGCCCCCCAGTCAACCCACATGTCACCTTGCACTACTGCCCACCAACGCATGTCCCCCTGCACCCCCACCCCCCAGCACTTTGGTGCACCCTCCACCAGGCCCCCACTCATGCCTCCCTGCACCCCCACCCCCCAGCATCCAGTGGCACCCTCCACCAGGCCCCCACTCATGTCCCCCTGCACCCCCACCCCCCAGCATCCAGGGGCACCCTCTACCAGGCCCCCACTCATGTCTCCCAGCACCCCCACCCCCAGCATCCAGGGGCACCCTCCACCAGGCCCCCACTCATGTCCCCCTGCACCCCCACCCCCCGGCATCCAGGGTCACCCTCCACCAGGCCCCCACTTATGTCCAACTCATGTCTCCCAGCACCCCCACCCCCCAGCATCCAGGGGCACCCTCCACCAGGCCCCCACTCATGTCTCCCTGCACCCCCACCCCCCACCAGTCAGGGGCACCCTCCACCAGGCCCCCACTCATGTCCAACTCATGTCTCCCTGCACCCCCACCCCCCTGCATCCAGGGGCACCCTCCACCAGGCCCCCACTCATGTCTCCCAGCACCCCCATCCCCCTGCATCCAGGGGCACCCTCCACCAGGCCCCCATTCATGTCCCCCTGCACCCCCACCCCCACCAGTCGGGGGCACCCTCCACCAGGCCCCCACTCATGTCCCCCTGCACCCCCACCCCCTAGCACTGTGGGGCACCCTCCACCAGGCCCCCACTCATGTCTCCCAGCACCCCCACCCCCCTGCATCCAGGGACACCCTCCACCAGGCCCCCACTCATGTCCCCCTGCACCCCCACCCCCCACCAGTCAGGGGCACCCTCCACCAGGCCCCCACTCATGTCTCCCAGCACCCCCACCCCCCAGCATCCAGGGGCACCCTCCACCAGGCCCCCACTCCTTCCTACCAACCCCCCACCCCCCAGCAGTGCGACTCGCCTGTGTACGTGTATATCAGGGTTGCGCGTGTAGTCTGACACGCGATATCAGCAGGGTACGTGTATTACGGGGTTCGCGGGAAGTTCCACACGCGATTGCCCTGGGTACGTGTATTTCGGGGTGCGCAGGAAGTTCCACATGCGATTTCAGCAGGGTACGTGTATTCCAAGGTGCGCGGGAAGTTCCACAAGCGATTTCAGCAGGGTACGTGTATTCCAAGGTGCAAGTGAAATTCCACACGCAAATCCAGCAGCCTACGTAGATTCCGGGGGTGCCGGCCAGTCCTACAAGTGAATCCGCCGTGTGAGTCCTCCCAGCTGTTCAACCAACTCCCTCCACGGCCCCTGAAGGCGGCCCACACCACAGGGGACTACCTTGCACATGTCCCGCAGGCAGCCTATCCACCATGCCCATGCCCCCCAGCCAACCCACATGTCACCTTGCACTAATGCCCACCAACGCATGTCTCCCAGCACCCCCACCCCCCAGCACTGTGGGGCACCTGCCAGCAGGCCCCCACACATGTCCAACTCATGTCCCCCTGCACCCCCACCCCCTGCATCCAGGGGCACCCTCCACCAGGCCCCCACTCATGTCCCCCTGCACCCTCACCCCCCACCAGTCAGGGGCACCCTCCACCAGGCCCCCACTCATGTCCCCCTGCACCCCCACCCCCCAGCACTGTGGGGCACCCTCCACCAGGCCCCCACTCATGTCTCCCAACACCCCCACCCCCCTGCATCCAGGGGCACCCTCCACCAGGCCCCCACTCATGTGCCCCTGCACCCCCACCCCCACCAGTCAGGGGCACCCTCCACCAGGCCCCCACTCATGTCCCCCTGCACCCCCACCACCCAGCAGTGCAGGGCACCCTCCACCAGGCCCCCACTCATCTCCCCCTGCACCCCCACCCCCCAGCACTGTGGGGCACCTGCCAGCAGGCCCCCACTCATGTCCAACACATGTCTCCCAGCACCCCCACACCCCTGCATCCAGGGGCACCCTCCACCAGGCCCCCACTCATGTCCCTCTGTACCCCCACCCCCCACCAGTCAGGGGCACCCTCCACCAGGCCCCCACTCATGTCCCCCTGCACCCCCACCACCCAGCAGTGCAGGGCACCCTCCACCAGGCCCCCACTCATCTCCCCCTGCACCACCACCCAGCACTGTGGGGCACCTGCCAGGAGGCCCCCACTCATGTCCAACTCATGTCTCCCAGCACCCCCACCCCCCTGCATCCAGGGGCACCCTCCACCAGGCCCCCACTCATGTCCCCCTGCACCCCCACCACCCAGCAGTGCAGGGCACCCTCCACCAGGCCCCCACTCACCTCCCCCTGCACCCCCACCCCCCAGCACTGTGGGGCACCTGCCAGCAGGCCCCCACTCATGTCCAACTCATGTCCCCCAGCACCCCCACCCCCCAGCAGTGCAGGGCACCCTCCACCAGGCCCCCACTCATCTCCCCCTGCACCCCCACCCCCCAGCACTGTGGAGCCCCTGCCAGCAGGCCCCCACTCATGTCCAACTCATGTCCCCCAGCACCCCCACTCCCCGGCACTGCGGGGCACCCTCCACCAGGCCCCCACTCATCTCCCCATGCACCCCCACCCCCCAGCACTGTGGGGTACCTGCCACAGGCCCCCACTCATGTCCAACTCATGTCCCCCAGCACCCCCACCCCGCAGCACTGTGGGGCACCCTCCACCAGGCCCCCACACATGTCCCCCAGCCAACATGTCATCACAATCTAGATCACTGGCCCTTATGGTCAGCCTCCAAATGCCAAACACCCACCCGAGTATTGCATCCACCCACTTAGAAATGGCAATAACATGATAGAACCCCAATTGCAAGTGTTGAAATGAACACATGTCCCTCACATACACCCAATGGGTGTCAGTGAATGTCAAAACCCATATCATGATATGCATGAAACCAAAGAGATGATACTACACATTGAAGGTTGAACAAAAAATATGTATTAAAAGCAACATAAATTGAATCAAAAATAAACAAACAAAAATGGGAATTTAAAAAAAAAAAAACAGCATGTCCGTGAAATAATGCAAAACCACAAATCAAAATCCAAAGGAAAGGTGTCCAAAATCACAGTCCACAAAAGTAAATCCAATGGAAAATTAAAACTGAAAACCATTGCTCCATGGGTAAATCATAAAAAAAATTGAAAATCCAACAGTCAACTATATACAGATAAACAATCCAGGGTCCATGATCCCAACAGAAGAAATGAAACCTATCTAATAATACTACCTAATAAAAAAAACTATATACAAAAATGTGGCCCATTGTCCAAAAGATCCAAAAAAAATGCAAAACCAAAGGAAACCTAACACTAACTACAGAACTATTTACAAGGGCAGCGGGCTAGTCCGATGGCTCACTTCGGGATGTTCCGGGCCAGGGCATCATCAAACTCCTGCGCAATGTCCCGGAGGCGGTCCTCCTCCATGGCCCAGAGGGCCCGCAGGGCCGTTGACATGTTCACCTCCAACTCCCTGCGGATTGCCTCGAGGCACTCGGCCCGCCTCAGGGCCCTCCGCATGGAGTTCTCCGTCCTGACCATCGTGAGCCGTGCCTCTTCTGCCCGCTGCCGCTCCGCATCTATGGCGTGGCCCAACCGCTGCCACACAGAAGACACTTCCCGTCCTGGGTCCTCCTGCCCTCCGGCCGATGCCTGCCCCTCCGATGTTGAAGGCCCCGAGCCATCATGGCTCCCACCTCGTTGCTGCTGCTGCTGTGCCTCTGCCCATGCACTGCCTCCTGCTGCCTGCACATCCTCCACTGGCTGGGGTGCAGTCGTTGATGTGGCCACCCCTGCTGGACGTCCGACTCCCGACTGTGGCAGGGATGCCTCCTCCACCAGCCTGGCCGCACCGTCAGAGGCAGCTCCGCAGGGCACCCAGGTGACTAATGGGTGGGAAGATGGCACGGAGGACGACTGGCGCATAGGGGGTTCAGTTGAGGAGGGGGTCTGAGCAAGCCCCATCAAACGGAGGAATCCGGCCTGGGTGACCTGTCCCAGTAGGCCGACGCGGTCAACGAGCCATTCGAGATGACGTGCAGTATCCTCATGAAAAGACTGCAGGTCACCTCTCATGGCCCGTTGACGAAACGCCACACCAGTCAGGACAGGCTCCGCAGGCAGAGGAAGGCCAGTTGTTGTGAGCTCATCCCCTGCCTGAAAACGGGTCTGGACGTAGGCATCCATGCTGGTGCAAGATGATGCAGTGACAGGATCAGGGACAGGATTGC
Organism: Ambystoma mexicanum; assembly: GCF_040938575.1. NCBI lineage: Eukaryota > Metazoa > Chordata > Amphibia > Caudata > Ambystomatidae > Ambystoma > Ambystoma mexicanum. The sequence goes on along the minus strand of NC_090928.1, from coordinate 962,242,692 downwards.
ACACAGGCACCTCCGCAGTGGCCTGTGCTGCCTCCTGTCCCTGGTCCTGCACTGCACCACTAGCACCAGTGGAATCCCCACCTCCAGACCCCGTCTCTGTTGTTTGCACGGCCTCTTCCTCCACCAAACCCCCCACCAACCTGGATGACTCCGTGCCATCTTCCCCCGTTGGGCCCTATGGGGTCCCAGCTGCCCCTTCTGCTGCCGAGGAGTCCAACTCCAACCTCCGCCTCTTGGACTTCCCCCCGGCAGCTGCGGCCTGGGACGCGGCACCAGACTCCTCACTCCCCGACGAGATCATAACCTGGGAGGGGAGCCGGGCCTTGCGTCTCCGGCTGGCGGTGCGATCCCCGCCGCTGTGCTCCACAGCACCTTCTCCGCCCTCTTCATCAGTTGACGCTGCAGACAGGGAGAAATAAAACACAGGCATCAGGGCACTGTACAATGGACACATACACACATGACAGTTGTACATGAGTGGCATTGGCAAACCTCAGACATGGCCTCACAATCGCCAACACACGTCATTTCAACTTGCACACATGAGCCATACCACAGCCATTTCGCAACTGCCAGCACCATCCATACACATACAACAGCATGAGCAGGCAAAGGTGAGCCAGACATCACATGCAACACAGGGAGTGCACTACACATGCACACACACCACCACACTTGCATGCATGTGTACACCTCTGCCAACTGTCACAGTGTTCAGATGGGCATCCATGTCACATCTGCCAATCAGGCTTCCACATCCCGCTGTCACATGCATCCATGTTGCATCACTGTTGCACCCTTGTCAAATACACACACATGCACATGTACACAGTGCTGATACATGCAGCTGAAAACAACATACATGCGTGACATCACGAACATGCCTACTTACATACACATTCATCCAAACATGTGTGCCCAAACAACTGCATTTGGCATGCAAGCCTACACACACAAGCACCATCCATGTCTCACACATGACAGCCCTCGCATGTGTTAGCCTCACGGCCCTGTACACCCCCACCCTTACTCGGCCCCATACTAACAGATGTGCAACCTGCACACTACTGGCACATCACCACACACACAGCTTACAATCATGATGCATGTACACTTACCGCTCGACTCCAGACGGGTCTGCCTCTCAAGGACCTGGACGTGGAGCGCTGGGGATATGCGTTCCAGGATCCTCATCTGATCTTCCGACAAGTGGCCCCGGCGCCCCTTAGCATCCGCTGCCTTCAAGAGGCACCGGGTCTTGTTGAGGGTCGTGGACCTGAAGTCCTCCCAAGCGCTTCTTGACATGTTGGAAGTCGCGGACTGCCACCCCCTCCGCGTTGATGGCAGTCACGATGTCCATCCAGATCCGAGTCCGTCCTTCCTTGTCAGCGCGGGAACTTCCGAAGAGGGCATCATACTGCCCCAGGACTTGCTCCACCAGGACACCAACTTTGGTGGCAGTGAAGCTGGTGCCCCTCTGCCTCTCTGGCCGGGGGTTGTCAGTGCTGCCAGATGTTGCAGTGCCCGACATGACAACCCCAGAGGCAGGAGTGGGTGGGCAACTGGGTCCTGGGGCTGGGCTGTGGAGTGATGGAATCCCAGTCGGGGGTCTTCGGTTCCAGCAGGGGTGGTCACAGCAACAGCACCCCCGGTTGATGTGCAGGCAGCAAATGGCAGGGCACGTGGGCAGCAGGCAATCAGGCAGCAGCAGATGGCAGGTGGGAGCGTGCTCGGGGCTCTGGGGGGCAGTAATTCAGCCTTCTGGGCAGGAGTGTGGTCTTCCGTGTGCTTACGCGTGGCCAGCTTGATATGGAGTGATTTGGCACGTGAAAATCCAGCACGTCTGCGTGTAATTCGAGGAAAGGGCCTTAGCGTGTAAGCGCGTCAGCACACGTACGCAAATTCATTGGCCCAAAGGCCAACAGCGCGTATGCGCATCTGTGACGTGCGTGCGCGGGCGTTTCCCTGTACTCAGGTGCATGTCACACATCCAATGACTGCACGTCAGAGTGTCAGCGCGTGTAATTGGCGGATGGGGCCTTAGTGCGTACACGCGGAAGTGACACTGGACGTGTGGGCATGTTTAAAAGGTACGTGTAGAAGCCATTTTCTTGTACGTGCTTTTCGTGGAGAGCGAGTGGGTGAAATCTGTACTTCTTGTCGGTTCACACGCGATTTACTTCACGGCGTTCTAAGCTCGTACTCCCTGTTACCTCTGACAGCTTTTTCTCTTTTTGTCATTTTCCTGGGCCTGTTTCCTCAAACAGCGTTCACTTCTCCTGTTGTCCTGTCTCCTCAGACAGCGTACAATTCTTCTTTTGGCGGGGGTGTTGCCAACGCGCACACGTGCGTATTTTACACGCGATTTTTCCTGGCAGACGGTGAGTTGCGCACGTATTTGACATCTGTGCTTGCCCCGTGTGTTGCCTACCCCTTCAGAGGTCAGTCTAGGCTGTGTGTGACACGCATACATTCATTTTTGTGTTTCTGGGTGCCACAGCGTAGTGCAGGTTTTTTTTTCCACGCACGTGGTCTAGGAGGGGTTGCGTGCACATTATCTACCTTTTTCGGGGTGCCTGTGCGTTGCGTGACCCGTCATCTTCCCCCAGGGGTCACATACAGCCTTGCTAGAGCACTAGGGTATGAATTCCATCTAGTACCCTACCCCTTTGACCCCCAATTGCCCAGGACAATAGTTTACTGCAACTCCCATACGCACAACAACATCAGTGCCATGGTTGGGAGCCGAGCACGCGGTAAGGGTGGCAAAGGTGGGCGAGCCACAAGAGGTGGCTGTGGTGGATACGGTAGGGGACGTGGACAGGACTTGCAGGGTGCCCCTAGCCCCCCATGTGTGGGTGACCAGTCAGGGACACCCATGCCCCCCCCCTGGTTGAGGGTAACGTGGCTGACACCATCCCTACTCAGCCCTTGTTGGACCAGCCCATTGTAGCACCAGACCTGGCACTGGATGACTCCATGGCTGACTTCCAGGTCAGCAGGTCTAGGCCACGTGTGGCAGTGCACGTTGGTGTCACCAGCCCACGTGGATCAGGGGCAGCTATGTCATCTGCTGCCCCGAGTAGGCAGGGTGGGGAGGCTGCAGGGGCAGCTGCGGCTCCATCCACCCCAGCTCTGAGTGTCCCAGCCAGGACAGTGTCGGTCCTAGTCCATCCTGCTGACGTTCCCCCTGACCACATCACACTTCAGCTAATGCCTGCACCAACTCCCATGGTGAGTGTTCATTCCCACACTCCTAGTCCACAGTCCACCGGGGCTCCTGCCCCTAATGTCCAGAGCGGCGTAGGACACTCAGTACCACCACCACCTTCCAAGCGGAAGAGGAAGAGTGCTCGTCCAGTACAGGCTGATGCCCCAGACACGGCTACACAGTCCGGCCCACCAAGGAAGCCCTGCTTCAATCGGGTCGAACTGATGCACTTGTGGAGTATGTGTCCGCACATGACACCGAAATGGTGATTACTGCAGGATGCAAGACCACAACGTCAGGCACACTGGCAGACCATTGCAGAACTCATAAGTGCCCTTGAATTCGTGAGGCGCACAGCTAATGATTGCTACAAGCGCTGGAATGACCTTAAGCGCATGGCAAAGAAAAAGCTGGCCTCAAGTCATGCCGCAACTCTAGTGACTGGAGGTGGGTCTCCGGCAGAGGACATAGAACTCACTCCACATGAGTATGTTGCTGGGACCTACGTCACAGAGGAACAGATCCAAGGTGTGGGAGACCTGCCAGATTACGAGGCATTGTCCGGTGAGTGCACATGCATGTGTGTGTCATCCATGTGCATGGCGTGTGTGTGAGTGCTTCTGATTGAGTGCCAGGTGAGGGGGTGTGTGCCTGAGTGGTTTGGGTCACCCATGTGCTTCATCCAAAACATTCTGCGCACCAGGATTTGGGTGTTGCAGTATCCCTTCTGGCAACACAGACATTCAGCCCAACCTCACGCTAGTTGCCCTTGAATTGTCATCTTGCCACAACATAGTTGCATGTTATTCTGTGTTCATTCAGGCTGATTGTCTGCATTCCACCACTTTCACTAGGCATTTCTCAGTCCTATTGTCACATGTGTGACATGGCTAGGGTACATGCCATCTGTGTGATGGCATGTGTCATGTATGTGTATTGGACATGCCAATCACAGGCCAATGTGTGATGGCACTGCTAGGCAGCATGCAGCAAATTTGTTGGTATTCCATCTTGGTGTCATCAATGTGTGCCATTTGCCTCCCCTTCATACGCAGTGACAGTGCATGCATGGGAGGGTTATAGTCATGTGGGACATGTGTCAATGAAGTACTGTTTCTGTTGCTTCTCAGCCCTAATTGTGTTCCATGTTGCTAATGCCTGTTCCCATTTCTTTTCTTTCATGTCTTTGCAGGGGATGACGCACTTGATACTGCTGGGGTTGTGGAGATGGTGCAGACCCAGGAGGGGTCTCAGGCCCAACCGGGCACCAGTGAGGGACGTGGTGTGGTGGTGGGTGAGAACCCACACTTGCTGCAGGCCGTCATCTCAAGGGGTGTCTCTGGGTGCACCTCCCCCGAGCTCTATTCAGGTGTCGATTTGCATGATGAGACCTATGTGCCGTCGCAGGTAAGTGTCTCTGGGAGGGATTCTGTACTGTCCAACCCACCTGCACCAGGGGTCAAACCCTCAATGGGGATGTCAGTGTTGGTTGGTCAGCCTTTGGTGGTTACGGATGCAGGGTCACACTCCGCTACATCTGATCCTGTTCCTGGGCCAGCAGACCAGAGGGGGAATGCAATCCTGCAGCCTCAGGCAGTGCCGGCACAGCAAGGCGCAGTTCTCCATGCCGCAGACAGGTGTGGTGCCCGCCGACGCGGTGGCCGTACGCCACCACGCATGGGAGCAATCCATATACGGTATGGCAAACCAACAGGCAGCATCAACTGAGATGATGGCTCAGGCCATGGATAGGGTGGCCACTTCTATTGTCCCCCAAGAAAGGCTTCTACAGCAGGCAACAGACCCCATTAGCCAGTCACACAGGGAGGACATGTTGGCGTCCAACAGGGACAGGCGGGCGGCACTGGAGACTCTGCGGGAAGCCATTTCCATTGAGTCCCAGGGCCACAGGGAAGCCCTGAGGGTGGAACTCCGTCAGCTCAGGGCAACTCTGGTTTAGCTTGAGGCTTCAGCTAACACGAGGATAGAACAGCAGCTGGAGCTGCTCACACGTACGCTCTCAGCTGAGATGCAGGCAACTACGGCGGAGGTCCGGGCATCCCGTGAGTTGTTGCATGGGGACCTCCGCACAATTATCCTCCAGAACCAGACCTTCCACACCCGCATGCTTGCTGCCATGGAGGACCAGACTAGGGCTTTGCGTGGGCTGCCTCCCATAGTGCCACCACCTCCTGATGCAGCTGCAGAGGGTGAGGAGAGCGACAGCAGCGAATCTCTCACAATAGGGTAGCCGTGCAGGCCATGAGCCCATGGAGGTGTTTTTTTTTTCGCAAGATCCACACAGGTGGGTTTTGGTGTGCACCCTGTCCTCGGACCTCCTGGGTGGCCTCCCCCAAACCCCGGGCCCATTAATGGCCATTTTTGATTTTTTATTTTTTTTATTTTGTTTAGATTTTTTTTTTTTTTGGACAGTGTGTTGCCTTGTGTGGCTCCCGTGGGCATATGCTATATTTTGGCTGGGCACATGCAGGCTTGTCCTGAATTTGGGTCAGATGCTTGGGTTTGTGTGACGCACACCCCTCCTGCTTCCCGTTTCCATGGGCTTGCAAAGGGTGTGCCCAAGTGACATTGACGTACACGGTGACGTTGGACTCCCATTTGATGTGTGGGCAGTCTGTAGTCAATACTGTGTATACATTCCTAGTGCATATTGTTGTTGTATTGTACACTGCATGGTGTATTGATATGTGCCTCTGCATCCATCTCATCCTCCTAATTTGCAGGTCCATTTCTCATGTCTTCACAAGGCGGTCTACTTTGGGACTGGAGTCCAGGTTGTAAGCAGTGCACCTACACTCTTGCGTGGCGCTAACACTGTATACTTGGAAGTGTTCGAAGTGCTGGCATTATCAGGTAGTGAGGCTACCAATTTTTTAAGTCTGTACTGTCATGTTTATGGTAGGTTGGAGGTTGTGTAGGTGATTGGAATTCTTGGTAAGTATTTGGTAATGTGTGTTGTTGGTCCTGCATTACTGTGAGCATTTCATGTGTGGCCAGTTTCCATTAGGGACACTGTAGTTGGTGACACTTGGGACATGTTGTGGGGATTAATTTGTTTGTTCTCACATTGCATGACATGCATGGTGTGTTGTGTGGCCGTGCCGGGAGGGATTGGGTGACATGGCACTGTTCTCATGTTGTATTTTGCAAGTGGGTATTCATTTTTGCTGCATGGAAGTGTGTCTTTTGATGACACTGCATTGGTGGTGTTTGTGTAGGTAGGGATGCACACATTGTGACACTTCCAGATGAACAATCTCAGGCTGCTATGGTTCTGACAGTTGACTGTCCCTTTGTTCATCATAATTGTCAGATTGAGTCATCATTGATTGTCAGATGGTATGTGCCAGGGCTGTGTGCACTCCACAGGGGTGTGCTTTCTATGTGAAGTAATTAGCCACCAGCTGCGTACGGGCTGCCTCACCCCGTGCCCTTTCCCCTCCCATGCGCAGCGGGCGTGCATGTGGTTGGGGATGTGGGGGCACTACCATGTCCACAGCCAGGCCCCGGTGTGTTGCAACATTGTGCAGGACACATGCTGCCACTATGATCCTGCACACTACTGGGGGAGCGTATAACAGCTGCCTGCCAGAACGGTCAAGGGAGCGAAAGCGTGACTTGAGCACTCCGAATGTGCGCTCCACTATTCCCCGTGTTGCAATATGGGCTGTGTTGTATCTTACCTCGGGAGGTGTGATGGGGTTCCAAATTGGCATTATCATGTGTGTGCTCAGAGGGTAGGCACTGTCCCCTGGGGAGGTGGTGATGGGGATCATTAGTGTGGTATTGGCATTACTATGTATCTGTCATGCATGCGTGTGCTGTGGCATTTCTACTCACCAAGCAGCCATGCATCTCCATGCCGCCCAGCTTCCATGTCCCAGTTTAGGGTTGACATCCTGTAAATGAAGCTGTCGTGGGTGGACCCTGGATAGTTGGCGTATACTGAGGTGATGATTCTCTTGGCATCACATACTACCTGGACGTTGATGGAATGCCAGTGCTTGCGGTTTCTATAGATGTGCTCAGATGCCCTGGGGGGACGTAGAGCCACATGGGTGCAATCAATGGCACCAAGCACTTTGGGGAATTGTGCCACCCTGTAGAAATCCTGGCTGACAGCCTGCCTTTCTGCAGGTGTTCTGGGCAGGTATATGTGCCTGCGGACTGATGGGCGTGCAGTGATGATGGCCAACACCTGGTGTAGGCACCGTGACTGCGTGGCCTGTGACACCCCCCCCACTATGGCACTTGTCCGTTGAAATGATCCGGTAGCCAAGAAGTGCAGTACATTGAGGACCTTCTCCAGGGGGCTGAGTGCTTGGGAGCACAGGGTGGGTGATGTGAGGTCATCCTCCCACTCACTGACCAGGTCGAGTATTATGTGAGGTGGAAACCTGTACCTCCCATACACCTGGTCATCTGGCATACCAAATAGGCTGGTTCTGGGTGTGAAGATTCTGGCCCTGACTATCCTTCTCATCCTCCTGCGGTATCCCACGGCCACTGCTGCTAGGAACGGTATATTCATCCTGGCGTCTGAGCTTGTTTGTTGTTTGCGCACTCTTTTATGTTGCGCGGGACGTGTGCCTGCTTCATGCTGGCGTACGTGTTTCAGGATTGGTCCTTTTATTTTTTGGTGCGTTGTAGGCGAGCGTGTAAATCTTCCCGCCCACCCCAGGAATACACGTAACACGCTCTCCCAGGCCCAGTCACAAGTAAATAATCCCGGCCACCCCTGGAATACACGTACCCCACTCTCACAGGCACAGTCGCGTGTGTAACTTCACGCACACACACCGAAATACACGTACCCTGCAAATTCGCGTGTGAAACTTCCCGCGCACCCCGAAATACATGTACCCTGCAAATTTGCGTGTGAAACTTCCTGCGCACCCCGAAATACACGTACCCTGCTGAAATCGCGTGTGGAACTTCCCGCGAACCCCTTAATACGCGTACCCTGCTGATATCGCGTGTCAGACTACACGCGCAACCCTGATATAGACGTACACAGGCGATTCGCACTGCTGGGGGGTGGAGGGGGTCGTAGGAAGGAGTGGGGGCCTGGTGGAGGGTGCCCCTGGATGCAGGGGGGTGGGGGTGCTGGGAGACATGAGTGGGGGCCTGGTGGAGGGTGCCCCTGACTGGTGGGGGGTGGGGGTGCTGGGAGACATGAGTGGGGGCCTGGTGGAGGGTGCCCCACAGTGCTGGGGGTGGGGTGCTGGGAGACATGAGTGGGGGCCTGGTGGAGGATGCCCCACAGTGCTGGGGGGTGGGGGTGCAGGGAGACATGAGTGGGGGCCTGGTGGAGGATGCCCCTGACTGGTGGGGGGTGGGGGTGCTCAGAGACATGAGTGGGGGCCTGGTGGAGGGTGCCCCTGGATGCTGGGGGGTGGGGGTGCAAGGAGACATGAGTTGGACATGAGTGGGGGCCTGGTGGAGGGTGACCCTGGATGCAGGGGGGTGGGGGTGCTGGGAGACATGAGTGGGGGCCTGGTGGAGGGTGCCCCACAGTGCTGGGGGTGGGGGTGCAGGGAGACATGAGTGGGGGCCTGGTGGAGGGTGCCCCTGACTGGTGGGGGTGGGGGTGCTGGGAGACATGAGTGGGGGCCTGGTGGAGGGTGCCCCTGGATGCAGGGGGGTGGGGGTGAAGGGAGACATGAGTGGGGGCCTGGTGGAGGGTGCCCCACGGTGCTGGGGGGTGGGGGTGCTGGGAGACATGAGTGGGGGCCTGGTGGAGGGTGCCCCACAGTGCTGGGGGGTGAGGGTGCTGGGAGACATGAGTGGGGGCCTGGTGGAGGGTGCCCCTGACTGGTAGGGGGTGGGGGTGCTGGGAGACATGAGTGGGGGCCTGGTGGAGGGTGCCCCACAGTGCTGGGGGGTGGGGGTGCTGGGAGACATGTGTGGGGGCCTGGTGGAGGGTGCCCCTGATTGGTGGGTGGGTGGGGATGCTGGGAGACATGAGTGGGGGCCTGGTGGAGGGTCCCCCTGGATGCTGGGGGGTGGGGGTGCAAGGAGACATGAGTTGGACATGAGTGGGGGCCTGGTGGAGGGTGCCCCACAGTGCTGGGGCGTTGGGGGTGCTGGGAGACATGAGTGGGGGCCTGGTGGAGGGTGACCCTGACTGGTGGGGGGTGGGGATGCTGGGAGACATGAGTGGGGGCCTGGTGGAGGGTGCCCCTGGACGCTGGGGGGTGGGGGTGCAAGGAGACATGAGTTGGACATGAGTGTGGGCCTGGTGGAGGGTGCCCCTGGATGCAGGGGGGTGGGGGTGTTGGGAGACATGAGTGGGGGCCTGGTGGAGGGTGCCCTTGGATGCAGGAGGGTGGGGGTGCTGGGAAACATGAGTGGGGGCCTGGTGGAGGGTGCCCCTGGATGCAGGGGGGTGGGGGTGCTGGGAGACATGAGTGGGGGCGTGGTGGAGGGTGCCCCTGGATGCAGGGGGGTGGGGGTGCTGGGAGACATGAGTGGGGGCCTGGTGGAGGGTGCCCCTGGATGCAGGGGGGTGGGAGTGCTGGGAGACATGAGTGGGGGCCTGGTGGAGGGTCCCCCTGGATGCTGGGGCAGTGGGGGTGCAAGGAGACATGAGTTGGACATGAGTGGGGGCCTGGTGGAGGGTGCCCCACAGTGCTGGGGGGTGGGGGTGCTGGGAGACATGGATGGGGGCCTGGTGGAGGGTGCCCCTGGATGCTGGGGGGTGGGGGTGCAAGGAGACATGAGTTGGACATGAGTGTGGGCCTGGTGGAGGGTGCCCCTGGATGCAAGGGGGTTGGGGGTGCTGGGAGACCTGAGTGGGGGCCTGGTGGAGGGTGCCCTTGGATGCAGGGGGGTGGGGGTGCTGGGAGACATGACTGGGGGCCTGGTGGAGGGTGCCCCTGGATGCAGGGGGGTGGGGGTGCTGGGAGACATGAGTGGGGGCCTGGTGGAGGGTGCCCCTGGATGCAGGGGGGTGGGGGTGCTGGGAGACATGAGTGGGGGCCTGGTGGAGGGTGCCCCTGGATGCAGGTGGGTAGGGGTGCTGGGAGACATGAGTGGGGGCCTGGTGGAGGGTGCCCCTGGATGCAGGGGGGTGGGGGTGCTGGGAGACATGAGTGGGGGCTGGTGGTGGGTGCCCCTGACTGGTGGGGGGTGGGGGTGCTGGGAGACATGAGTGGGGGCCTGGTGGAGGGTGCCCCACAGTGCTGGGGGGTGGGGGTGCAGGGGGACATGAGTGGGGGCCTGGTGGAGGGTGCCCCTGGATGCAGGGGGGTGGGGGTGCTGGGAGACATGAGTGGGGGCCTGGTGGAGGCTGCCCCTGGATGCAGGGGGGTGGGGGTGCTGGGAGACATGAGTGGGGACCTGGTGGAGGGTGCCCCTGGATGCAGGGGGGTGGGGGTGCTGGGAGACATAAGTGGGGGCCTGGTGGAGGGTGCCCCTGGATGCTGGGGGGTGGGGGTGCTGGGAGACATGCGTTGGTGGGCAGTAGTGCAAGGTGACATGTGGGTTGGCTGGGGGGCAAGGCCATGGTGGATGGGCTGCCTGCGGGACATGTGCAGGGGTGCAGGGTAGTCCCCTGTGGTGTGGGCCGCCTGCAGGGGCCGTGGAGGGTGTAGAGGGAACAGCTGGGAGGACCCACACGGCCAATTCACGTGTGGGACTCCCCGGCACCCCAGAAATACACGTAGGCTGCTCGATTCGCGTGTGGAATTTGCCGCGCACCCGGAGTACACGTACCCTGCTGAAATTGCGTGTGGAACTTCACGCGCACACCGAAATACACGTACCCTGCTAATTCGCGTGTGAAACTTCCCCCGCACACCGAAATACACGTACCCTGCTAATTTGCGTGTGAAACTTCCTGTGCACCCTGAAATACACGGACCCAGGGCAATCGAGTGTGGAACTTCCCGTGAACCCCGTAAAACACGTACCCTGCAAATTCGCGTGTGAAACTTCCCGCGAACCCCGTAATACACGTACCCTGCAAATTCGCGTGTGAAACTTCCCGTGCACCCCGGAATACACGTGCCCAGGCCAATCGCGTGTGGAACTTCCCGCGGACCCCGTAATACACGCACACGCTAATTTTCACACAGTGGGTGTCTGTGTTTGTCGGTACCCCTTTGCACCTCATTTGTCCTAGAGACCCACTGTATGGACCATTCATCATGGCTGTATATGGGTGCTTTTTGTTAGCATACTTTTTGGCGCACATTTATTTCAGGCGCAGGGACGATACCGCCTGCTTTCTTGTGGCGTACTTGTTTGGCCCTGTGCGCGTCTTTCACTGTGCGCTGGTTTGCGCTATTCGATTCCATGAATACGGGTTGTAGGCGAGCGTGTGGGCGTTCCACGCACTTGCCTCCTGTACTTCCCCCGTGACGCCCATATTTTCACGCGTTGTTCCCCATTCCGAGTGTTACGCCCCGTGTTCCGCCTACTTTTGTGATGTGCACCGCGCTATGTGCAATTTCGCAGTGGCCATGGCACACGCCGCTGGATGACCTGTGCGCCGGCGTGCGCCGTGCACTTTTTCAGCGCACATCCAATGTTTTTCTCGCGCACGGACTTCCATGAATCGATGTGCGCTGTTTCCCTGCGATTTTCGCAGTTGCACTGCGATTTTCGCACTTTTACTGCGAATCGCACGTTTTGGCACCTCTGCGCGGGAATTTTTGGCGCACATTTATTCCATGAATCGACTCCTTTGTCTAAATCTGGGATCTTCAGAATACATTCGTAATGAGCGGTATTCTGATGCTGTTATCTGAGTGGGTCAGTCATCGTACCTTCCTCCTTTGCCAGTAGGAAATAGTAGAGGAAAAGCATGTGCTTCTATACTTTTTTCCCATATGCTCATTGGTGATCCTTTGATTTGTCACATTTGGTACGTTTCTAGTGCATCATCTATTCTGTCCTTAGAGTGCAATGGATGAATTGTATAATGGTCTAAAATATTGGATACTGCAGCAGGATCCAGAAGTTGAAATTGACCAGTTTCTGGTGACTCTTGAATTATTTCAGTTGTTCCCCTTAAGTCTTCTTCAATATTTATTTCTTTGTAGTATTCATTATTATCTTTTAGATATTGCAAGGCTTGTCTAACTTTATGTAAATCCACAAATGGTTGCCAAATTGTTTTGTCTTTTGTTGGTACACCATTTACTAAGACAACTAAAGATTGCTCTATTGGACATTGCATTCCTAGAGTGTGCACATTGTCTGTCAGACCTAATGGTAAATAAACTACTTTGCCACAAATGCCTTTCACCAATTCAGAGGGAGGTAATTCTGCTGTTTTTGGTTGAAGGCGTATTATTGCTTTTAATTGGTGTACTGTTTGAATTAAGATGCTCTCATATAAATTGAGTTGTTGCAGGTGTTTTGGTAGTGGGAATAATTCCAAGTTATTTGTGATAGCACGTGAAGGAGTTTGGTTGTTGTCAAGTTTTCTAGTGCAGTAACTGCAAAGTATTAAGGGGTCACTTATTTCGTATTTGTTTTCTGCTAAAAGGTAGAGAGCTAAATCAAACCATTTGGAATCTTCATTGTCTTCTCTTTTGTATGTTATGTCTATAGTTTTTGTGTTACTTTTGTAAAAGGTTCTGCGGCAACACACACACACATGGTTTGGTACTTGAGCGGATGTACTTTTAAATTTTTGTATTTCTTTTTTGTATGTGTGTAGTAGAAGGTTGCCATGTGCAGAAATATTGCTAGTCTGTTCTAAAGCTATTGCATTTTGTAAGTGGCTTTCACTTCCAAAATATTTTCTCTGGATATGGTCGATTTTTTCTTGTAGGTCTTTGGATGTACCATGTAGAAGAGTGTTATTTAAATTGGCTAGTTCTAAAGCAGGACATTTAGCATAGTACAGTTTATAGACTAGATTTCTTACAGTTGAATGATGTGTTGATATCTTTTTGATATCATGGAAGGTGCTTTTGCAAATAGGTCCTGAAATGCAGGCTAATGAATGTCCTTGTAGTCCTGTGTATTTGTGCACTGGACCGTTATCCATATTTTGCAGTACTTTCATTTTGATTTTGTCTTTACCTTCACATACTGATTGAGGAAGTGGTGTAAAGATTTTAAAGATTTGTTGGGAATGATACACAATGACGTGCACGGCCATTTGTATACTGGACGTTCTGGTTCAGTCGAATGGAGAGGTAATTCTGAGTTTTCTGGGGATATTTTTGTAAGCAGTGTTTCTTGTTCCATGATGGTATTATTAATTTTTTCATAACCTCGTCCACTGCTATGGATGGCAATTGTGTTTGTTTGGTTTTGTTTGCATGATTCTTCATTAAAATATGGTTCTGTGGTCGTGGTGTGACTCCATTCACCTCCACAGATATTTAAGAAGTTATTTTTGTTGACATTTCGTTTATTCAGAAGCTTCTTTTGTTTCGTTAAAGGACTGCATTAGCTGCTTTGTTTGAACGTTTTGTACAACCTCTGGTAGAGATGGATGCTTATTTTCTACACTTTTATTTGCATTTGCTCTATTTCTGCATTGCTTTCTACGGACTTGCTTTTTGGTAGGCCTACTTTGGGGTCTGTAGAAAGAAAAAAAGGTATGGGTTGGTTTGTTTTGCAATGTATGTGTGCTGTGTGCATGCATGTATGAGTTTGATGGGAAAGATGTATGTGGTGGTGTCTGAATGTGCATTGGGCAGTTACAATGAGTTGGAAAGGCTATTCTTCTGTTTGTATGTTACTACACTGTGGTTCAGATCAGAGTAGAAAGTGAGCAAGTGGTAAGAAGAAGCATTAATAGTAAACGTAATGGTATAAAATTAAAACAGTTCTTTGTTTTGTAGTAGTAACATTCTAAGGCTTGAGTATGTTATTTATGTTCCAAAAAAATGGGGATTTGTGTGCCATTCTGCCTGCTAATCTCTGTAAAATAAATGGGGATTTGTAGGCAGAATGGTTCAGAAATCGATGTTTTTTTTGGTGCGCAAATTACATGAATGAACCACACAGTCTCTTTGAGGAACAGTAAGAATATAAAGGTAGTATTGTACTTACTTTTTTTGTGGAATGAGCAGGTTTCTTCGGATATGTTGTTTGTAGTTTAGATGCTGCTGATTTTCAGGAGAGTGGTCTTCACTGCAATTGTAAGAGGAAGAAGTCAGTCATTTTGTGTGTTTATAGCACTGATGTTAGTGTACACGTTGATTTTTATGTTTTCGTGGTAGTATTCTTGTTTGATATCTGAACATAGTGTATGCATGCATTTCATTTGAAAATGTTATTTGCAGTATGTTAGTTCAACCTGCTTCAAAATGAGTAGAATTTTAAGTTCATGAAATTCACTTGTTTTTTTGCAGCTGTGTTGTAGATAGCAAAGAGGTTTGGAAGTGATAGTTCATTATAGTAGATGGGAAAAATTTGAATAATTTCATATTATAACTAGACATGTGAACAATCGGGAGCACCTGAGAGGGAGATTTCACAATAGCAATCGGGAACATTTATTTTTCTCATACGATTGTATTGGGATTAGCATTAATTAAGGCAGGAGACAGTAAAAAATTGTGACTTTTTAAATGAAAAATAGAGTTTCGCGTCTAAATCGGGAGGGTAGGCATGTATGTATAGGTTATGCGGGAGACAGTAAAAAGTAGTGCGATTTTGTAATGAAAAATCGGGAATCTCATGCTTAAATCGGGAGCGTTGGCATGTATGTATTGGCTATGCAGATTTAGTGGCATTACTGTGTTTATATGGAATCATAAGAGTTGTACATGTACTCTGAATAAAATATGCATTCCTGTACTTTGTAATCATGCATGTGGATATGCAGGAAGCTGTAAGTAGAAATCTTCGAGAGTTGCACAGTAGTTTTTGTAGTAGGTGCTTTACAATGATATGAGACTTGTATTCAGAGTGATCAACAGTACATTTGAAGTGCGGAACTCTGATAGATGTAGAGGTCTTGGATGTGATTGGTGGATGGTTGTGTGACTGCTTAGCTGTGTCCAATGAGGGAATGGAATCATGAGTGATGTGGAAAGGGTAGAAGGGCTGGATAAAAGTTATGTGCCGCGCGGACACCACGGCTGTCCGCGGGTAGGGCATGCCACATACAGGGTTTTCCAGCAAATCCAGCATGGAAAGGGGGCTGTAGGGATCAGCCAATCAGATGTTGACGTTGATTTGTGTAGAAAGAGAGTGTGTGTAGTGAAGATGGCAGAGGTGGAGACAATCAGGGTGTTGGTGCTCGGAGATATGTTTGTCCATGGGTTAGAGCAGTATTCTGAATGCAGGCATGTGGCAAACAATTTCGATGTTAGAGGAGTGGAGGTGGTGTGGAGCGCTGTGACTGACTGCAATGTAGAGGCAATTCTCCAGGTTTGCCGAGATATGCATAGGATGAACAGTCCCCATGTGGTAGTTTTGCACTATGGTGCTTTCTATTTGGGCTACGTGAGTTCCCCTACTTTGTTGGGAGATTTGGAACAGTTGGTTGAAGGAGTAATCAACATCCTTCCAAATGCGAACATTATTTTTTCTGGATTACTTCCTAGAGCAAAATGGGATAACAGTTCTGTTTTTTTGTCCTGATCAAAGCAATGCTAGCTGTGCAAAATCGATCGAGGCATGCGTGCTTTCATGCTAAGAGCTGGTATGTTTTTCTGTAACAAGGAGAACATTGTTTCGAGTAATGCTGCTTATTTTGAAGCAGATGGTGTTTCTTTATCTTTTTTGGGAAATGCCATGTTCTTTTGGAATGTAAGGGTTGATTTGGAACAGGTTATGTGAAGATTTTAGGAGTAAAGTAAGAAGAAAAAACCCCCCAAAAAATCCAAAATAACAGGTGTCTGTCAGGCATCTGCAAAAAAACCAAAAAAATAACAGCTCTTTTCAGAGCCCACCTTAAAGGGGAAATGGGGAACACTATTTAAATGTACATTCCCCACGCTCAGATCTTCTACATGTCCGCGGACATGGCGGTAGTCTACGGACAGAGCGTATTACATACGGGTATTCTGGGGTGGAGAGGCATGCAAATGAGAATGAGCGGAGCTAGGGATTGGTCAGTAAAGTTTAGTGGGTGTGTTGTGTAAGGAGAGATTTAGTGAGGACGTCTTTTTCCTGAGAGAAGAACAGATAGCTATGGCTGTGTGTTTTCGAAAACAGATTATATGCATTTTGGGAGACTCATGGATACATTGGTTGGAGGTGCATGCAGAACGTTGTGGTGTATCTGCAGATCTTGGATTCCCTAATATGGAAGTGCACTGGCATGGAGTGCGTGGAATGAAGTGGCTGGACTTGGTACCTCTATGCTACTTTACAGACAGAGTGTCATACTGACATAATTATAATTCATTGTGGAGGCAACAGTTTAGTACATATGTCTGGAATTTCTTTGCAATTTGCAATGAAAGAAGGACTTTGGAAGGTCATGGACATGTTTCCAAATTCCCAAGTAATTTTTTCTCGTATTGCGCAACGACAAATGTGGCTGCGTTCTTCTTCATTTGGTCCACAAATGGAGAAAGTGAGGCGCAATGTCAAGAAGGCTGTTTGTGCCTTTCTAAGAGATGTTGGCATGTCCTCTTTTCACAATGAAAATATTATGTTTCGTAGCACATTCATTTTTCGCAGAGATGGAGTCCATCTTACATATGCTGGCAATCAGATTTTTCTTAGAAATGTACAAAATGCATTGCAACCTTTTTTTGAAGTATAGTCATCTTTTTTGCATTAGATGTTGACGATTCAAAGTTTTTCAAAGACACAAAAACACCACCAAAAGGCTCTTTTCAGAGCCACCACTTCCTCCCAGTGAAAAGTGCATTGGTTTTGCTAGGGCAGCACCCCAACATTTTATCTGTCCTAGGACTGTCCGCTGACTTTTAAAAAATGCGCAGGGCCCTGTACTGTTTATTTGACACTTCTATTTTTAAACTGTGGAAGGCGGCTCTGAAAAGAGCCTTTTTTTGGGAATTTTTGTTGTTTTATATTTCTTTTCATTTTTTATACACGACACACTAGGAGAGGAGGAGAAAGGAGGGTAAGGAAGGGACACCAACCATGGGGATAAGAAAGGGCAGGTGGAGAGAGGAAGATGTAGGGTGGGCCTTATTTAGGCAGGTAACAGGTCTTCTGGTGGTCCGTGACCGTAATCTTGAAAGCACTTCGAAGACTCTCCCCCCTGCAGAGTACTGCGTCACAGTACATACACAATATTGTGACCCTCAAAAGGTAAGGGTCAACAGCATTGCAAATGGCCTGTGAAGCAGCTGGAGGGATGCGCTCTCCCACAGGAGTGTCTCTTGTGGTGAGAGGAGCGGAAACGGAGGATGCTGTGGAGGAACTCAACCTACTAGGTTCATCGCAAGGTGCAACCTTGCGAACATCCGCTCCGTGGAACAAACTTAGGTGTCGCTTCATGGATGTCGTACCAAAGCTTTATGCACCACGTCTCCCACGACTCAGCACTAATTTGCACTGGTTACAGGTGACCTTGTCCGCACGTGCTTTTGGTACTTTGCCATGAACAGTAAATAACCGCCACACCCAAGACTCCCGGGCGAGTGCTGGTAGTAGGGCGTTCCTCCACCTCATTCTCTTCATCCTCTTCATCCTCGTTCTCTACATCCTCACGCGTGTTCCCCTCTGCAGGCCCTTGGGGAGGTGGTGGTGGTGGAGGGTTTGGGGGTGGGGCTGAGGCTGATGTAGCAACAGCAGCCATGGATGCCTTTAGGGTTGATGCGGTAATCTGAGCTAGAGCAGTAAAGGTAGCAAAAGTCAATCTGCAATAGTCAGAGTACCATGAAGATCAGCTCTGGGGCGTGGCCTTTTATAGGGGTGGAGGGGTGTGCCTCGAGAACATATTGAACACTCAAAATCCTTCAAAGAGTTACAAAACATATGTGGAAAGCCAGGGTCATTGTCTGGGACATGTGAAATGGTGATTTTTTACTGTAAAATAATTTGAATTGTCTAAATAAGTTCTTTTAAAATGTTGGGCATCTGGACAGAGGCTGCTAATTAGGACACATGCTCAGCGTGGGTGCGGTCACATGATGACATCGGGAACACGTCCGTGAAGGGAACGGGTGTCCGCAGGACAGCACATGCGCAGGAGCGGTCGTGCGCATGTGCTTGGTTGTACTATGGACAGTGTTCGGGTCCTGATACTAATTAAAAGTGCGACACAAGTGAGACGGACAGTTACGGAAGGGCGCAATGTTCGCAGAACTTATGGGTATGGTGCGCATGTGCGTAGATGTTCTACAGACTGTACGGCCGGGTATACTGTCTTTAGGACACCTCCATTTTGTTTGACTACACACATCCCGGACACCGCGCCTGTTCTACAGACAGTTCCATCTTGGTTGCGAACACCACGGACAGGTATAGTGTCCTGAGGACACCTCCATTTTGTTCAATTACGGACAAGCCGGACACCTGGTGTGTTCTAAGAACAGTTTCATCTTGGTTGTGAATGGTGCGGAGAGGTATAGTGTCCTTAGGACACTCCTATTTTGTTGATTTACGGACATCCCGGACAGCTGGTGTGTTCTAAGAACAGTTCAATCTTGGTTGCGAATGGTGCGGAGAGGTATAATGTCCTTAGTACACTCCTATTTTGTTGATTTATGGACATCCCGGACAGCTGGTGTGTTCTAAGAACAGTTCAATCTTGGTTGCGGATGGTACAGAGAGGTGTAGTGTCCTTCGGACATCCACATTTTGTTAATTACAGACAGGCCGGACAGGCGCGCTGTCCGCCGACATTTCAACTGCATTTAAAAAAAAATAAGATACAAAGAATTTCCTTACAAGAAACATAACATTTTTTTATTTATAAATACATATAAACACAAATTATGAAAGAGAGGGGGAAGCATAAACTGATACAAAAATAGGGGAATTAGGGTTTTGGAGAGGATGGATGAGAGGGAATGAAGGGATGGAAATCTCATCAAAATGATTATTTTGTTGTTCACAGTTTGGGGATAGGTCACTGGGACATGGAGAGGGGGCACAGGTACAGGTGGGACAATGCTACTTAATTTTTTCTTTGATGTGGTCCTCCACTAACTGTTTCAAAGTATCAAAATTTTCCTTAAGAATGTCTAGTTTTTGTTTAATGCGTTCGAGAGTGTTTTCCAATGTGTCTTTTGGAGTCACATGTTCAATCTTCTTATAGTCTGTAAGAAATAAACATATATATGTTAAATACACATTATGTAATGATTATTAATTTCCTTGTACAAGTGTCTACCATTATTATAACTCTCTTCAGACATTTCCTCATGTGGAAAATTTTCTTCCAGCCACTCCAAAGTACTGCACATTTCTGTATGAAAAACAAAAATATATTAATTATACTGTACCTCACACAAAAAGTACAGCAATATATACTAAAATATCAAGTTTACTTACTAGTTTCTGGAAAGTTGTAATCGTTGTGTTGTGTAGGTCTACTGTTGCTTCTAGTTCTGCAGTTTCTGTGAGGTAATTATGTTGGAGGTACATATTTTTTGTTATGGTATAATCCATTTTATTACATATCGTATTTCAATGGCTGGTTGATGTGTTAAAAATGTAGCTTCCACTGCTTATTTATTAATATATATAATGTGTATATGTGCTGTTTTTTCAACTTGTGTGGTGTTTATATGGTATGAAAGAACTATTTCAAATACCCCCTGCAGGTTTGGGTAGGGATGATGTCGTCCGTGCCCATCCGCGGACATCAAAATCATTAGCGGGCTCTTTGTTTTGTTCTAAGTTAATTGTGTATAAAATAAAGGAACCCTAGTACACATCTATCAAATTTACACTATGAAAATGGATATTCAGTAAAAAAACTTTGTAAAAGAGATGTTATGGTTAATTTGCGCTACTAAAAACCTATGAAATTCAGTAAAAAAAGTTGTTAAAGGGACGTTATGGTTAAATTGCGCTACTAAAACCTATGAAATTCAGAAAAAATACGTTGTTAAAGGGATGTTATGGTTCCAAGTGAAACCGAAAAACCACTGAAATTCGCCAGTTATGGTAAGCTAAGCAACCATAACTCGTGCCACCACCGTGCACTGCTAAGACTAACACCCAGGACATCAAGGATGACATCACAAATGTCATTGATGACATCACTGATGCTTAGCTTACCATAACTGGCGAATTTCAGGGGTTTTTCGGTTTTACTTGGAACCATAACGTCCCTTTTCCATTTTTTTACTGAATTTCATAGGTTTTTAGTAGCGCAATTTAACCATAACGTCCCTTTAACAAAGTTTTTTTTACTGAATATGGGATATAGATATATATATATATTTGGATACAGGTACATAGGATATATTGGGGATGCAGATATTTGGCATATATAGCATATATAGGGGGTACAGATATATGGCAACAACACGATGGGTGATGACTAGTTACTTGAAAACAATAGGAGAGACTGGGCTCTCCAGCCCTCCTCCGGTTTCAAGTACAGACCTTCCATTCAAGGAGTCGTGGTTAAAGCGGGCCCCTTGAATGAAAGGGCGGTCTGCTGCGTGTGAGCTGGGGCACACTGGTGTCACACCCTTTGGTGTGCCCAGCCACTTCTTTTGTTTAAAAGGAGGGGCTGGGCGCATCAAAGGTAATAATGCACCACACACCGTGGGAAATAAGCAGCGCTCAGATACCTGAGGGTTCGTAGCGCTATATAAATGCACAAACAAACAAACAAACAATGCCAGTGTGCCCCAGCACAACTTTTACAAGCCGCCCCCCACCCTTAATAGAGGAGGGGGCTCTCGTTAGGAGGCGTGTCCTTAGGCCACACCCCCTAATTAGGCCCCCCCGATTTCCAATCCCACTTAAAGCACCGGGTACATCATGTATGTAACAGAAGACATGCACCAGCTCAAAGGCAGAGCACAGTCCTCTCTCTACCGGTGTCCTATACAGACCGAGGCGACGTTGTCTGGATTAGTGCAGTTTAGAATTTGAAGCTAAACTAATAACTTTTCACCTAAAACAAGGAAGGGTGGTACTCTTGCGCCCCAACAGAACAGACCAGAATTCACGCCTGGTGAGTGAGAAAGCGGAGTGGAAAGGGGTCAACTGGCCGGTTTTTTTAAATGTATATTTTCAGCATCTGAAGGTCGTGAACATTTAATTAATAATGAAAGTGCGTATGCTAAGTTTGGAGAAATGGTCTTTGTGAATGTGGCCACTAGTTTCGCTGTGCTGTGCTAACTGCTCCAGTGAAACACGGACGTCGCTTTGCTCTGCCTTTTGGCTTCAAGCTTTGCAGTATAGTGGCATTGCTTTATTAGTCAGCCACATTAATAAAAAACACAATCATTTTTCTAACCACAAGATGGCGCCCTTCTGCCCATAATTATCAACGCAACATACAACCGGGTTTTCCTCTCACCTATATACTGTGCTTAAGGCACAGGCTGTGTAAATAAAAATGTAATTAATCTAAAAAACATTCATTAGACAGCAGGCGTGTGTGATGTCAGTCTTCTTACACACATTTCTGTCTTGTTGCCAGGGCGTTCACTAAACGGTTGCTTGAATGGGAGGCCAGTTTAGATAGACCCAGGCATTTCACAACTTTGTTTTCCTTCCCGTTGAATTGAATGAAATAAAAAAAATCTGGCATTTAATTATCATTTTTTAACGAATTTTACGCATAGCATTTGAAGCTATATCTAAATTACACAAAAGAAGGTGGTTGTAAAGGTTAGTTATAAAACACAGTGATGTCATTTTATGTATAAATAGCGCCTAGATGCCATCGGACTAGGTGCGCTATACAAATTCCAAAATAAATAAATACAAATAAATAAATACATATATTTTTTAAGATCTGACTTTTTTTTTTTTAAACAAAAGCTGGTTACGCTTATTTGCCGCGAAATACGGTACATGTGTTGCTATGGTTGAGTGGCGCCCACTTTGCGTATCAACGCCTATTTATTCAATGACTATACTTACGTTTATTCCTAGTAGTAAAGTCTGAGCCTTTTGCTATTGGTTATCACATATTACTCTGCTTAACACATCCATGCAATTCACTGATCAGGGATTGAAGCAATGCAGCCAGACTGAAACGCACTGCCATGAGTTAAGGGCTCATTATGTGGCCCTCCAGTTGTTTTGTCCTTCACTTCCCGTCAGTCTTGGCCAGTATAGTCCGTGGTAAAGGGTCATGGGAGTTGTAGTCCACAACATATGGAGGGCCACATAAGTAACCATGGCTTAAGGTTTGAGAAACTTGTATACGTTTTCATCTCCCGAGAATTTCATGGAATTCAAACTGGAAGTGGGAGGCAGCAGGGGGGTGGTCGCAGACGACCATAAGGATTTTGCCTCAAAGCTTTCCCCTGTGCTATGGTTCGGGAGGAGACGATTTGTGAGAAATGAGCCCCATCCTTTACTCACATTTATCATTTTGCTGTCCCTGAAAACGTGGCAGTCACATGTCCACCGAACCCAACACCCCAGCGGGGATTGGCAGTGGCTTGGCTGGGAGAGCGGTAGGTTTCGTTGGGAATAAATTAGTGAGACCGCGAGTTTAGCTTTCCTTCACAAACTATTCTGCAGGTATACCACAGGGAATGTGACCGTTATCACCGCCCTCGGAACCGACTTCTCAGTATTCATTGCCAAAACGTATGGGCCTCATTACGAGTATGGCGGTACTGGAAAAAAACGGATTAGCCGAAATCCCCATGGAGTCATAGAGACTCTGAAAGTAGGGATTAAGACTGCCCTACCACCATTTATAATCCTGCAGAAAATCCGCGTGACCAGATGGCGGTAATGGTAATTGAGTTTGCTGGTGATTCTGGCCGAATTACCACCAAACTCGTAATGAGGCCCGTATGTCTTTTACCATGAAAGGTGTGCAATTTAGATGGTTAACAGGTAGGAAAGAATTCAAATGCTTACCCTCGGCTATGGTTTGATTTCTTCTGCGTTTTTGATTTCCTAAATGAATATAAAGGGGTGTACCTCATTTTGTGAAATAGGCCAAACATTGGCACATTCACGCTATATAGTCAAATAATGGCGAAACATTTACATTTAGTGAACCGTTTGGAAGCTGGAATCCTAGAGGACTCCAGTGGCATGGGTCTAACCACAGCTTTGGACCCAGGCTCAGTGATGTCTCCAGGAATCTAATTTAGGAGGGGCACAGAGGGGGCCAAGACAAAGGTAGGGGGGCTGCCTATGAAAGGGAATGTGTGATGTCACAAGCACTTCTGCAGAGAGGCTTTTGTGCACACCAACTACCAAACCCCACTGCACCTCCCCTCCCATCAGAATGTAGGCACAACACCATTAAGTCACTAATGAGTAATCATTCACAGTTGTGTGCGCTACATTCTGATTGGAGGGTCTGGTCTTGATGGCAGAGGGAACCTAACAGCTTTTCATTGTTTATTGCGGTCCTGTGTGTGTGCCGTGCGGGCGAACACAGCACTGCAGACAGTGCACAATGAGTAGCCCAGCTGACGTAGCGGGGCCCAAAGGGGGGACAGGATTTCAGAGGAGGGGCCCAGGCCCCCCCACCCCCTAGCGACGTCACTGCCCAGGCTGCTGGGCCTTTGCAGGACCAAGGGCTCCACTGACTTTATGAGGAGTGGTGCGGGTGGATAGATGGCCAACTCAGTTTATCGACCTCAGAAGAATGAATGGCTGAGCCTCAGCCTTTCATCCTTCCGAGGTCGATAAATGAGCACCACACACCGTGGGTGATAATAAGTAGCGCTCAGATACCTGAGGGTTCCCAGCGCTATATAAATGCTAAATTATTAAAAGCTATCTCCGCTCTCTCTCTGTCCTAATAATCTTTTGGCCTGATCATTTGTCCAACCTGTTCTTGTTTTGTACTGTGTTATGTAACTATGGGCAGCGCTTTGGGCAGCGCTTAGGTGAAAGCGCTATATAAATCTAAATAAGCTACAAATAGAAAAATAAAAGTAAAATACAAAATAAAGCGCAAACATTAGGGTTTGTCAATGCCTTGAAAAAGCACCACTGTAAGAGGTTAAATGCATTATCAACCTGTTCAGTGAAATACCTGCTTTCGTACATCCTTCCTTTTAATACATTGAATAAACATAAGCTTGCCTATAGTTGTATCTCTGCGCAGACCAGCGGACTGCGCAATGTCAAGTTGCTGTACGTTCCCTTCTCTCTATAGCTTCTGCCATCAGTAAGAGATATCCACGTTTTTGCCATACCAATAGGGTTAGTGTCAGAATACTCAAAGTACTACAGGATGGTGCCATGTTTGGATCAGGATATTTGGTAATATAGACTGTTTACAAAACATTTTACACGCAGTATTATGGTTTTGTGAAAGGTTTCTATTGTGCATGTAACATCTGAAAACCTGAAAAGTAATGCCAAACCCTGCCAGTGCCAATAACTGGGAAAGGGAGCCATTGCGCTTACTTGTGCTCGGAGGTGGCCTGGCAGAGAATTGCGTTAACCGGAGTACTACCCAAAACAGAAGCCAGGTCTGTCTATTACACACAAGAGATGCCAGCTTTTCATGATACTACACAAAACAGAATGGAAGTTTACATACTACCAAAACAGAAGCCAGGTGTACACGCTACACACAACAGAGCCACTCTTGGTTTTGCCATGTGCCTTGATGTCCTTCATGGGCTTAGTTTAAAGTATCTGGCCTCCCCTTTGAGATAAAACTCATCTTCCACATGCATCTCATGTTTAATATCCAACAATCCACTGTATCCCATTTCTTACACTGTTTCTTTTTGTAGCTAATTTCTTTTTTTTATTTTTTATTTTATTTGTAACAATTAGTTTGCATTTCAAACTTCAATTACAATCAAGAAAACCAAGATAGTTCACATGAATCATAAATTCACAGTATTGTTGTTTCCATTATAATTATTTCCAACGTAACACAGCATCCAATGTATTGATTTCAAGAAGTTGGTTATCATACAACACTGGTATTTGCTGAAATGAGGAAATCATCGTTCAGGTTGTGCTCTAGAAAGTCACATACTGCACATGTAAGTGGTACATTATTACTCGAAAGTATCCTGTACCACCAGCCTTCAGTGTTACCATCAACAGGCGCGTAGCTCCCGAGATAACTAGTTCGCGAATGTGTGAGATGTGGGCATTTCGTGATCAGATGTTTCAATGATTCTGTCGAAAGTTCACAAAACCTACACAAATTATTGGAGACGTGTGTGTCGCGTCTAAACCATAAGATCTCCTTGGTTCTAAGTGCATTTAATCGAACTCTCAAGAATTGATTTCGATGTTTCCTTGATGGAAATTTTCGCAGATATTTTGGTAATCCATCTAAGCTGTTGACTGCTAGTCCTAGATCAATTGAGGTTTTCAGAACATTTCTTCGTTCCAAATTTTGGATCCAGTTCCATTCTCTCAGTTTTTTTTTGGCAATTTGCGGTGTTGCTAGCAATGTTTCCCATTTTATGTCTGCGTATTCGAGTATCCGTTTTAATCTGGTTATACATTCTAACAGAATGCCATGGTATGAATTAGAGGGGTCTAAGGATAAGATTTGATACGCGGGAACCGGATCTTTAAGTGACATCTTCCGTAGCATGGCCATAGATTTCCATACAACAATATTGTGCATGGAATCAATTCCCAGCTCGTGTCTTATGGAGATCATC
Organism: Ambystoma mexicanum; assembly: GCF_040938575.1. Taxonomy (NCBI): domain Eukaryota; kingdom Metazoa; phylum Chordata; class Amphibia; order Caudata; family Ambystomatidae; genus Ambystoma; species Ambystoma mexicanum. Next base: position 962,216,808 of record NC_090928.1, on the reverse strand, counting down.
GATACACTCGTTGGAAGTTTGAAAATACGTCTCCAAAACGTTCCCTCCAGGGAAGACCACATTTTGTAAATTCCAGGCAGCTTCAGCTCCAAATGTGATCGATGGAATCACTTTTTGGGAGTAAAAGGTTAATACAGGGTTCAATGTAAATTTTCCGTATTCGGCGTGTAACTTTGCCCCTTGCAGTGAAAAAGTTATCATGCGTTGTTTTAGGTCTTCCATCCATTCGACTTCTCTAATTGAGGTGTTAAATTGAATGCCTAGATAGCGGACCACTGGGACGTGTTTTATCTGCACGTCTGCGAGTTTCCATCTAAATTTGATGAGTAGTCTTTTGGATGAGTCACCGATCGCCACAATCTTAGACTTCTCTACATTCATTTCTAGGTCGTTGTCTATTAGGTAGCTATTAAGAGCTACTAGCAGTCTTTGAAGGCCAATGGGGGTTGAGTCTATTAGAACAATGTCATCAGCGTAGATGGTCCAACTGATATTCTGATCGTTTATTTTTGGTGGAAAACATTGCACCGATGGAAAAGCTTCAGAGACATCAAATATAAATAGTTTAAAGAGGAGGGCCGCCAAGGGGCATCCCTGCTTGACTCCCTTGTTAGTTATTATCTCCTCAGACAGGTTCCCTACCTCATTTATTCGTACTTTGATAGAAGTATCTTTGTGAAGAGCCATTATTGGTTGCAATCATTCTGGTGGACAGGACCATTTCTTTAATTTTGTCCATAATTTATGTCGATTTAATGAGTCGAATGCTTGGTTCATATCTATAAATGCAATAAACAGGTTTTTACCATTTTTCAGGGCTTCTAGTTTGAGCACGTTTAGTATCGTCAGATTTAATTCTGTGCCAACACCCTTGGTGAAGCCAGTTTGACGTATATCAAAGTGACCAGTGGCTGAGGCCCATTTCGAAAGCTTCTGCTGTAGAAAGGTTGCAAAAATATTGCCCACAATGTCCAAGAGGGCAATGGGACGATAGTTTGCCGGGTCGTCCCGATTTCCCTTTTTGAATATGGGAACTATGATGGCAGAGTTCCACGAGTGAGGCAAGGTCTTCGTCGTGGCTATTACTCGAAACAAGTGTACGATAAATGTTGCCCAAAGCTCGTTGTTTGCTTTTAGCATCACATTTGTGAGGCCATCTGGCCCAGCAGCTCTTGAATTTTTTAGGTGTTTAATAGCTGTTATGATGTCTTCTTTGGATTCGTTTGTGTCCCAAAATTGAGCAGCTGTTGGAATATCATTGACCTTGGTATTTTCCTTGATTGTAAAAACCTTTTCAAAGTGTTGTTGCCAGATTACTTTTGATATACTATGATGCATTTTAGCATTCTGAAATACATCTTTGTTGTTTATGATGCTCCATAATTCCTTAGTTTTGTGACAGATAATCATCCTTAGAATTTTCTCACCTCGCCTTGGTCTCTCATAATTGCGAAGCATATCAACCAATTACGGTATTTCATTTTGCGTTGTTTCATTAGCGCAAGCTTGTTGAAATCTGGTCCTTTTTTCAATTTTCGAAGATCTTGATGTAATTGTCTCTTTTTTTGAGCTACTAAGGCACTAAATTCATATTTCTTTATATAGTTACAATTGGTTCCATGATTGTACTTGGTTTGGAACTGTGCCAGCAGTGCCGTATAATTTAATTTGTCCTTAGCAGCAACAGTTGTTGAAGACATGTTTTTAGTTAGACTCTCAATTTGTCGACTATTTATTTTGAGTCTGTTGCCTCTTTGATTTACTTCCATCGACTGAGTAAATGTACACATTGCTGTTTTTGGTAGCGCTTTCCAAGTTAATTGTAGCGGATTATGGTCGCTGAGTGACGAATCCAAAATCTTCAGATGTTTGATATCATGACACATCGTTTTAGAGGCCCAGATGTAATCAATTATTTTTTTGCACCCGTCCCGGTGCCACGTGTGATTTGGAGGGATGTCTCCTCTTGTTTGACCATTCAACATCATACAGTTTCTGGTGATCAGTGCTTGTTGGAATTGGTAGCCTCTACCAGTTACATTGTTTTTTTGGTGTTTATGCTTTGTGAGGATCTTACCATCTTCGAACCAGGAGAAATTTAAGTCTCCACATAGGATCACATTCAAGTTGATGTAGCTTTCCATGCTGTCATCAATGATTTTTGTTATTGACTGTATGAATCGACGAGAAGAGATCATCGTTGTATTCCAATATGTATTAAGTAGGAGCAGGTGATTTGATTTTACACCCACGCCCAGTTTGTTTTGCAGTATTGTTCCTTGAACAAATAGATTTGGGGAGAAAGACTGCAAAATCTCCCAACCATTTGCATTGTTTATCATGGTCAGCAGACCTGAGAAAGGGCAACCGAGTTGATTTTTCCCTGCGGGATTGAGCAACATAGAGTATCCATCTCTTAATGGTACCTCCCGCAGCCACGTCTCCTGTAAACAGACAGCAAAATTGTTTTCCAGGGAGATCTCAAAGTTCTGAAACAAGTGTCGGAAGCCTCTGGTATTCCATGATATTAATACATTTGTGTCATCACTGATGGTTTCCAATAGCTAGGTTCTTTGGGTTTTGTTTTGTGAAATGTAATTTGAGGAAGCTTTTTGTGTAGAGGGTTGTGAGTGTCTTTCATTTTCTGCTCTTTCTTTTACGTTGAATCGTTTTCTGAGAGCTTCTCGTCTTTGTTCATGTGTAGACTCACGATCTTCAGTAGGTCTTTTTTCAGGACATTTTTTAGTTTTTTTGGTCTCTAAAGTTAGATCAAAGCCATACACATCAATTCATCTTTGGAGGAGATTAGTGTATTTTCTACAGCTTGAGAGTTGATGTGTAAATAGACTTTGTCTAATGAGTCTTCATTGATGTATTCGACGATTGCAATGTCATTTGAATTTATCGTTCTTAGTGTGGGAAAATTATGTAGAAGACACATCACATTTTTGCGATTTAAATTTACCTCGTTGTCATCAGAAAAGATGTTCTCAAGCCTGACCTTCCAATGATTATGATGTTTGGTCTGCAGTGCATTCAATGGTTCTTTTAATTTAGTTAGATTTTGTTTTCGCCACTGTGCAGCTGTCATCTTTGGATTTAGCGTTGTCGTGCTTGCCTTTGTGTTTCAGTCAGATACCCTTTTATTCTTCTCGTTTTGACTTGAGTCGGGACCAGAAGATCGACTTTGAGTAGAGCGCGTCGCTTTTACATTTGGAAATTGATCTTTTTTTGTTTTTTCTTGCTGTGATTTCTTCACAGCTGCACAAGGACTCATCACGCTAGGGTGTGAGTTGTCTAGATCTTGTGTGGGCGACGTTGTTTCATCGGATTCAACTGAATATGTTGAGAGGTCACATAGGTCGGTAACACTTAAGTCATTTCTATCTGCCTTTAGTGTTGTGTGGACAGCGAGAAAAAAGACTAAGCTTTTGAGGGGTGGAAAGATTTCTTACGAATTGTTTAGTTTTAGATCGATTTTTGCTCACATTAAGTTTCCTCTTTCTTAGATTCTGTTTGGAAAGCGATACTTTTGTTACCTTTTCACCAGGTTTTGATTGTTGTGAAAATTCAAGCGTCTTTGCAGGCCCCATGAAAATTCCGAAGGTGTTGAGCTTCCCTGTTATGGGAACTACACTATCAGTGTTTTGCTGTTCGACTAGTGGGACTGCACTGGGTAAATTATTAGTTGGTACTGAGTTGCAATTAGGTACTTGATTTGCGGACGCAGTTGCGCCTTCGTCATGGTCTTGAACAGAGACAGCGGCCGTTGGGTCAAGTATTGTGGAGGGCACTCTATCTATCTCACTGGTTTGGGAGGGGCCGTCGTTGTTATTTTGGACAATACTTTTCCTAGTTTTAGTCTTTCCACGGGGTGCCAAAATGTTTTGTGTTACATTTGTTATTGGGTTTTCACTTCCACATCTTGCTTTCTGTGAGTGTCTTCTGTCTTGATCATTTCCGACAGCCACAGATCTCACTGCATCGGCATGTCGGACCCATTTTAGTGTTTCTAAGATCGCTTCCATTAGATCAGTTTTGTCAGTATGGTCTCTCATGGCAAGGTCGCCTAGCCGGTTTTGCCATTGGAAGGAAATCTCGGCTTCGCGATCAACTCTTGCCATAAGGTAAGCATTGTTTTCTTGGAGAGTCACAATTTTGGTTACCAGATTTTGCAGCAATACGTTTTGATCTTTTGATGTTTCACTTAGGGTTTCATATAGCTTAGTAAATGGTATCAAAGCTAATGATGTAGCTGCTAGTAGGTTGTTGTGGATCTGTATACCGGCTGCCACTGATAAATTCTCTTTATTAACTGTGTCTGAATTTATGTCTTGACTGGACGGCTCTTCTAGTTGGCTTGCTCTACTTTCGTTTGTAGCATGTTGGTAAGTTGCTGTTTTATTTCGTTGATGATGAAGAGAACTGGAATAATCCCTTACTGATTTTGAGTTGATATTTGCTAACATGTTTGACTGCAGATGGACTTCTTTTTGGGAGGGTGTACTGGTGCGAGCTTTAAAGGTGTCGTTCCTTGACTGCTGCAGTCTATTTGCAAGGTTAGAAGGTATTTTTTCTTTTGCAGTCGTATTAGATGAGGCATTTGTAAAGCTAATGATCAGTTTCTCTTTCACCGTTTGATAGTCTGCTGTGAGACGTTCTGTGAGCCGTGCTTCACGCCCTGCCAGGTCAACTCGAAGGCTATTCTTCTGAGCTTGAGTCGACAAAAAGTGATGGGATACTGGGTTATGTGATTGGCGACTCGACTCTGCCGTGGTGGCGTTGGGAACAGCCTTAGAAACAGCCACCACACTTCTAGTTGCGGTTACCGCTGTAATTGCTTCATCATTTGCAGGTAGAGCCATTTCATTGCAATTGGCGTTTCGGGCGGCTTCATTTTGTGGCATGCGAGAGATTTCCGGCCGCCCTCTGCCCATTTCTATTACTGGCATCTGTATTTCCATAGATGGATTTAAGTTTGGGCACCCAATGGACAGCCTGGAAATTATATTGTCAGTAGTTAGTGGCGGCACAAATGTAAAATTTGTGTGGTCGCCTATTCCATTTGGTAGTTTTAATGCCAGAAGTTCGATGTCAGTGACATCAAAGGGGGATTGGAAAGAGGCAGTGTCAATTTCCACCATTTCACTTACTTCCAGCGTCTGAGCTGATTTATTTTCATTGACCGTATGCACGTCAATTGGTAGAGGCAACAGATTTTGTTCTGCCTCTTTTCGAAGATCTTTCACAGCATTTATAGAGTCCTCTTCTCTCCCATTTAGTGCTCATTATCCAGCGCAGTTGCAGCTTTGGAGTCCAGTACATCGTGTTTGATTAGAGCCGTACATATTGATTCTTTGCACGCTGCCTTTATCAAGGCTGGATTTGCTGTGTTAGGCAAGCACTTTTCGGTCGGATGGTTAGCTGTCTCAACAGCTGGTAAGGCATTGGGAGTTGTGTTGTCTTCGCCGTCTGTATCGGCTGTCCTCATTTTTGACAAGCTGTCGGCTTTTCGAGCCGGAGCAGGGGCGAGGGCAGGAAAAGGAGAAGGAGACGGCGGGAGGGAAAGGGAACAGTGGGTAGGAGTTATGGAAGAAAGGGGGGAAGGGGTGGAAGAGGAAGGCGAGAGGGCGGAGGGCGGAGAGGAGGGAAGGGAAGGCAGCAGCTCGATTTGTGCCTTTTTTACTGGCGCCGCCGTGGGCTCAATGTTTACCGACATTTCCCCGACATTTCCCCACGGCTACCAGCGCTCAACGTTCTTAAACAAGTTTGTGGTCTTGTGTCAATTATCATTACCATGTTGGTTCTTGCCAGAGGATGGCAACTAGACCAGTTTTTCTACCGCTTCTTCGACTTCTGCAGCGGTGCGCGGCGGTGTACGGCAGACTCCGCGCCGCGCTCCGCGCTCTGGAAAGGTTTTTGAAGTGGAAGTCAGTCGAAATAGAAACAGGACTGACCACGTAGTGCTGCTCCTCACACCACAGGTAACAACAGAGGACTGGAGGCAGACTGGACTCTGCACCGGACTCTGCGCCGCGCTCCGCACTCTGGAAAGGTTTTTGAAGTGGAAGTCAGTCGAAATAGAAACAGGACTGACTACGTAGTGCAGCTCCTCACACCACAGGTAACAACAGAGGACTGGAGGCAGACTGGACTCTGCACCGGACTCCGCGCTTTTGTAGCTAATGAACTTTCTTCTTATTTTCGATCTTGCTGCGTCATCCTCACCCGCCTATCGTCATTAATTTGAATCATGTTGTACCGCAAGTACCTGATCCGTCAATTCTTCCATCACACTAAGCCTCCATGCATCCATGTTTTTATTACTGAATACCATCTTTTGACTTCCAAGTAGGTTCTAACTCCATTCGTGGACTTAGGGTGGAGAAGATGGACAAACAGGGAACATTCCTCAACCACTTGCTACTGATAACTTGAAAGCAAATCATTTGACGGATCTGAAATTCAAAATACAGTTTTGGGAAATAATTTATACAGATAGTTACTATTTAACCAAGTAAGCCCACCCATAGTCAGACTTTGAGCGAGGTGCTTTATTTGATTGGAGGGCATTTTTGCATCCAAGTGCTCAGCTAACCCGAGTTTCTTTTAATTTAATTCTATTTACACTTTGCTAAAGAAGCTACCAATTTACTACTTCAGGTAACAGGGGGAATTCATTCTGCTTTGCAATGGAGGGGGTTTCTCTTATGGGATCCATGGAATGTAGAATATAGAATTATAGTAGGGTAGAATGTACAGAGGATTCTCTGGTGAGTTGTGGATCTCAGCTGGAATTCTAACCCAGCTATTTTCGGCTAATATCAGTCCCATCCTTTTTTATGGTGCTGGATGTTGGCATTTTGGCGTCGAATCTGAAGTTGCTGTCCTCGAATCAATGCTGTTAAAGAGATTATTTGGCTTGCTAGCTGCATACCGGTACAGGCCATTTTTCTCGAGTTTGAGATATTCTCCTGCAAAGCGAGATAGCAGATGTCCCTGCTGAACAGCTTTTGGTGCCTAGCCAATGCAATTGATGGCACATTGAACTTCATCATTTTCAAGGCTGCATCAAGCACATTTTCGAACACATCCATCAGTTGGTCTTACCCACTCTATAAAACAACTATGAAAAAGGTGGTTCATGCTAATTTTCGTGAACGGTATGTAGCGCAGCTACTAACTAAGACCAAGAGCAGACTGTTTAGCGATTATATTTTGGATCGGGTCAATAGGCCGAAAAACATTGAGCAGTTTGTGGGTAGCTCCCTGATATGGGACTATCTGAAGCTGCAAACAAACTCTGTAAAAACCTTGGCGGTAACAGGGGCATGGGCACACATCCCAAGGCCTCTATGCAGGCTATGCAACAGTGGCGGCTTGGAAACTGTGCAGCATCTGATGACTCTGTGCGAGTCTACAAAGGCTTTACAGGCAGTTGGGAGCTTGCTGCTGGCCTACATCACTCTCTCACCGAAGAGGCACTTTGTGAACTCTTTATGGGGGGAATCATGAGTACTGAATTATGCTTCACCATTTTATGGGAAAAGGTTGTTCTCCTTTTGGTAACCCATGACTAGTAGGCTGGAACTCTTCTCCATCTTTTTAATTTTGCTTGTTGCATTTCTTATGTGTTAACAAGTTGTATAACTGCTGTATAACATGGTAAACAATCATAAAAAAAATATGGAGATAAGACAAATCCATATACTTGCTGGAAGAATTGTCAGTCCTTTTCTGTACTCTCCCAAAGTCGGCCTTGAGGTGGATGGTTGGTATGAGGGAGGTCCATAGGGTGTGGCCTTGCAAGTGAAAAGATCTCCTGCTGAAACCTTTGTGGTGCATCATTTGAAGAGGGCATCTGATCAGGGGCTGTTAGAAGAGCAGCTTCATTGCATTTAAAGATGGTTTAAATGCACGGTAATCACCTCATACATGGATGGACATAGGGAAATCTCATGAGTTAAGCACTTACCTCAGACCCAGGGGTCAGCCTGCATTTCGCAAGTTTGAGTCCAGGCATGGAAAACACAGCCAGCCCTCCTTCCAAGGGTGCTAAATTCGATACCATTAAATGGAGTAATTATGAAACCTATTATCACAGCGCTTGGAAGTGGTAGGAATCCATCATGAAGCTCTGTGTATGCTATATAATCACTTGTAAAAGGAGGCTGCGTCTGTCCTGGGTTTATATTTCTTTTAAGGTATAATCTTGGCCTGATTTGTCAGGTCATGTTTCTTCATACATCATTTTTTTGTATCAAAGTTGATGTGGGTGGGTACGTTCAAAGGCAAATCCTACGTTCTATATCAGGAGTACCTCGATCCGTACAAGTTGAGGCTCTTTGGTTGGAATTGGGACTCCCTTATATCCAATCTTTATGGCTCTTCCAATGCTGCACTTTTTTTCTTAATATTTTTACCTCACCACCAGTTCCTTACACACTAATGTGCTTAATGTCTACCCACTACTCCCGGGTATGCACTAACACTCTTCTGTCTGAACTACGTTCCACTGCACTTAGTCGCTTTAAGAGCATTGAGATTGACCTTGAAGATGTAATCCAAGCCCCTAATCTTTCAGTCATTTTAAAGAACAAAACTAGATATTTGGATATTAGGCTAATCATTGAGTCTATAGCCAAAAAGACACTATACACGGCATATATTCTCCTAGGCCTTATCTAACTAAATTATGTTCTTTCCAAATACGTAGATTTATTACATACCTATGTTTTAATATATTACCTTCACGCGAGCACATTGGCAGATGCTCAAATTTACCCTGAGACGAGAGGACTTGTCGCCTCTGTAACTCGTCTATCGAAACTGCACTATATCTCACCAACTGCCACATAATCATGCCATTTTATTTGAAGGGCTATTCCACCCATGTAACTAACATCACTTTTGTCGAAACCAGCCAGTTCTGCAGTGGCCTTTTTGGGGCAGAATCAATTATGACATCAGCTGCTGGCTATTACGTCTGAAAAATATCCCTTAACTTAATTGCAATACCCTAAGGAATTTCTCTATGGAATTTGCGATTTCGTATGTATCTTGATTGTACTGTTTTAATTCTGCTCTTTATCATGATATCGAAGCTGCTATTAATGTAACGTACTGTTTGAAGTTTTAATGATATCTCTGCTTTTATTAACAATCCTCATTTAAAGTCTCATTGCAATGTCATTATTAATTTATCATTGCTCAATTACCTTTCTTTATTCTTGTGACGTGATTTTGTTTGTGCTAAAGGTTTGTATGTTTATAACCAATGCACAATAAAAGAAAAAACAAAATAATAATAATTTGTTTGAAGACATTGAAGCATTTTCCACCTTCCTCTGTGGGCGGTTATTATTTCATGCCACTTGCCTCCTGATCTTTCATACAATATCGCTTTGGATATGGTGAGCAACTCTGTCATAATAGATCCAAATTGCTGCAACGTCGACAATCATGTCGTCACTATCACACATCTGATATTATATGTTGCTCTTTATCTTCAATTCTGGAATTGTTTAATTCCCCCCCATTTTGGGGGGACTTATTGAAGTCGAATCTGGAGTATGTTTGAAAATAAGGGGAAGTGGTATTTTTTTTTGTATGGGTCTGTCCGTTTTGCCTGCTTCTCCATTCACACACTCCACTAGAGGTGCACTCCTACTTTAATTGTGAAATTTATCTTAATAAGATCAGCATTGCTTGCTTAACTTTTGTACCACCCGTATTTTGGATAGAGATTTGGAATTTGCACAAAGAGAAGGGCGATCAGCCAATCAGGTAGCTGAAAACACAGGCGGGAACTACCAGTGTGCTGCCCGCATTTTACCAGCCACTCGAGGCCCTCCCGCGGATGCTGGCATTTTTTGGCACCCCCCCTCCCTCCTACACTGCAGTGATTGCTATATTCAACGTCATATTTAAATTCGCTATTTCTCAACGATCAGGATGAAAAAAATGATCTCCATTTTATCTTTTGTCCTGCCAGCAAGGGTAAGGGTTCACCTAACCTGAACCCTATAATGATGGCAGGACCCATTCTTTCAATTTGAAATGATTTCTCATTCAATTTATGTATTAGTTGTCATGTTGCATAAATTGTGTGCATTCTAACTTTAAACCAGCGTAATTGTATTACTGATCATTGCAAGACCATGAACATTTTAGTCTTGTTATTGATTTTCTAACTGCCACCATTCTGTATCTGATATGATATGATATGATATGATAGGTTATTTATAACGCGCTTAACACCCAGAGGTTTCTAAGCACGGACCCGGGGATCGAACCTGTGGTGCTATGTGTCGTCTTTCTTTCAAGACGAGCATGTTGCCCCTGAGCTATCCACCCGAGACGCAGCTACTATCACATGAGCCATTGTTTTTAAATATGCAATCCCAAATACTCATATTTATGGGTTATAGTTCCTTTATTAATCACCTTAAAATTATGTTTGTTACCGTGCTGCTCCAAAGTGACAGTGATAACGGAGGTCCCCAAAAGTGTTTCAGTTCACATCTGTTATTAGTAAACATTAAACCATACTCCTCATGCATTGAATCTGTGTTAGACTTCAACTCAGCACACTCTGAAACCAGCTGATAGCCAACCTCTCATGGTGAAGCTTGGCACCTTTATTGAAGATTGAAGATGAGCTAGTTCAGGGTCTTGCAGAAGTGCTTTACGGGCACTTTGAAGACTTCATTTACCATTCGTGTCCTGCAGCTCCAACCATTAGTTGAATGTGTTGATGATTCCCTTCATTCTGAAGTCCATCCTCTCCAGCTTCAGAAAAAGGCATCTCTGACGTGACGCATCAGATCTTGTCAATAGGAGAGTTAGCTTTCATGATGTTTTGGACTACAACTTCCATCCCCTCTATCCATCATAATCAATGAGGTGGGATCATGGGACCTTCCGCCAAGCAACTTTGAAGCTGAGCTTCCTTTGTGAACCACAAGATAATATCACCACCTGACATTTGCATCCAGACAGGACCTCTGTTAATGTTCTCTTCATAAATTAGGCATGGGTGAATTATATACAACTCATAAAATGTGTGCTTAATGTTTGGGGTTAGCAACGCTTTTTTCCACCAGCGTAATTGTGTCATGTTCCGGACTTTGCAACTACATAAAGTTGTACATCTTCAGTTTTTTTTCTGCCCCCACCATTCATTTAGCAGGTAACATTTCTTGCCAATTCTTATTGCGGTTAAAAATCATTGCACCCAGGTTTGTACATAAAATTCACAAAATGCCCTTATTCAGACAGGCATAACCCATTTTGCGATGTTTATTTCTAGTAAAAGAACTTTTAGTGAAAAACAAAAAAGCATTACATTTGATGATGTTCATTACCGCTAAAGTATATTTAATGAAAAAACAAAAAGCGTATGACCACATTTTCTAACTTCTTTTTACTGATAAAGTACATTTAGTGAAAAACAAAACACACACAACCACATGTTTCCCATTTGCACATTTCCATTTCTCCTCAAAAATGTAAATAAGGTTCACAAAGAATTTACCTATATGTTCTTATAAATGTAATTAGCAATTGCCTGCGTTTTAGTATAACAAGGTGTGAGGATCACACTACAGACCAAAAGCTGCATTGAGACTCTTCCAATCATGAGGATGCAGTCTATCATCATTCCCAGGGCAGTCGGAGAAAAAGACAGGAAGCGGAAGTGATTTATTGGTTAACCTGCTGCCTGCAGTGCACATGGCATGCTCCTCTAAAACATTCTCTTTTGACACAGAAATCATTCTTTTGTGAGAAATAATTTCAGCAAAAAGTGTTTTGCGTGAATGCTTCCCCTCAACTACGTCTTTGGTTTGATGGTTATTCGTATGTGGAATTTATTTCTCGGTTGCAACTGTTTCCAGAAAGGCAAAAATGCAGCAGTCCCAGAGCAGCATTTATTGTGCTGCACAAATGAGCTGTTCCTGTGAGGTTTGCGTTGCAGTGGGGAGGGGCCTGGGCTTGTAGCGAGTATTGTATTCTCTCCCTCTATCACGCCCTCTCCCTCTTCCTATTCGGCATACTGATTTGAAGTGTCCTTCCTCGCCACACGCGGAAGACCTCTGACCTACCATTGGGCAGGGTTCTTCATGCGAATATTCATACCCGCACCAATAGAAAAATGGTTCTTTATGTCTGTGGTTGTTTTGTAGTCTGTGAATGGACTCCGACGGTGTGGCTGTGTGGAAACTCTTGACCTGTGTGTCCACCGCCAGTTCTGCGGCGAGGGTTAGAATTTCATCGAGCGTTCGGGCCTTTTTGAGTAGTTTGTGCCGGAATGTCTGAGATTTGCAGCCTGCAATGATTTGGGAATGCAGGGCCTCCATGTTTTAATAATTAGGAAAATCACAGTGCTTTATTTTGACCCGTAGGTGCATGATGTAGGCATCCATAGTTTTGCCTTTTGCTTGCTTTGTACTGTGAAAAAGATGTCGTTCATAGTCCACGCTGGTGTGTGGTGTTAAGTAAGCAGATAGCGCCCCTTTCAGGTCTTGAATTGAGTTGATGGATGTCGCTAAAATTTCGTCTATGATGTCCCTTGTTGCCGTCCCCTCATCCATTTTGAGTAGGCATTTTTGTCATTCCTCATCTATGGGCCCTGTTGCTCCCATATACAAATCAAAATCTGTAATCCATTTGGCACATCTGGGCCCCATTTTGCTCGTATCTGCTACATCACAAGCTCCTGAGAGCTGCAAAGCCAGTGACTCCGGAGGTTTATAGGGGCAGTTGTGAGGGGGCTTCTTGGCCCCTCGCCTGAATGTCCTGGTTTACCGCCTGGGGAATGACCTGCACAGATATGCCTGCCCCCTTTATTTGTGGTGTGTACTGTCTCTTTAAATTTCAGAGGTTCTTTCAGTGTTTCTCCCCGTTCGCCTGCATAGGCACGAGCAGCGTGAGTAGACTTGCCACGGAGAGGAGAGGGACTACAGAGGACGGCTGCCACGAGGCACGAGTACAGTCTGTCTTCTCTCCTTTCCACTCACTGCTGTGTGTAGGCTGATCACTACTTCAGTCCTGGGTAGTTTCCGACTTGCTAGCCCGTGTACATGTGTGCAGAGCAACGCCTTCACTACTGCAGCCACGGGTGATCCCTCACTCCTCCACTTGCTTGTGCCGCCTGTCAAAGCCCTTTGTGCATGGGCTCATACACACTTGCAGCGCGTGTTTCCCCTTCATCGCCACAGTAGGATGGCAGAGGGCAAGGGACCTCCTTACCCTAGGCTGTGCGCACCATGCTACGCAGGAAATAAGAGACAGAGCCTGGACTGCTCATACACATCTTTATTTTGTTACACCCAACAGTTTACTGACTCATTCTTCTTTCTCCTGTGTCACTTCCCTCTCCACCCCTGCCTGGCCCCACCCCTTACCCCACAACTAGACTGTCAACGTGACAATATGCATGCTTAAATGACCAAAAAAAGATTTGTGGGCAGTTTTGGTGCCTTCGAAATTCTTCACAAACTTTGCCGTAAGCTCCACGAAGTATGCAAAAGACTGAGTCCTGCAAATTCACCTGTACAGGAGGGCGGTGTTTCCACTGACGGGCCCATAGGTCAGTGCTCACCCTGTAGTACCTGTAAGACAAGATAGCTGCACCTTGAGGAGGTTGGGGTGCAGGATTCACATACTCCAACACAATTCAATAAGGACAACTCAAGGATTTGGCAAAGAGACTGTTAAGTTCATAAAGGTTTATTTCATGCCACTGCTGACACAGTGCACACCCAGCGTCGTGGACAAGTTCCCTGACTTAACCACCCCCAGCTCCCCACAGAGCTCACTTTTATAGCAAAATGAGAGGGAGCATTCTGCCCCCACCTTCCCCACACAGTTTAGGCAACCTCATAGTTAAGAATTAGCTCACTGGGCAATTATTTTTTAATTGAACTAAACCTTCAGAATGAAATACGCTCTAGCATGCATTTCTGACGTTTCTCCGGGGCTCTGCTCAGTTTTAGTTGATGCAGCTGGATTTTTTTTCAGATAAGGTTCTCGACCAGGCCCAATTAAATGTCTGGTTACTGCCTATTCGTCAACGTTCTGACAGCATGCCACCCTTGAATGTTTCAACTTTAAAATTACCTCATCCTACACACTCTGCTCATTTTGGCCACATTTTCGGTTACATGCATTTTCAGTAAAGGCATTTGGCAGCGCTATTTTCTGTCTGTGTACAGAAAATCTTATTGTCCATTCTGTGCCTTGCCATTTTACCACATCATCATAGGGACATTTTCGACCTTATAAACACGATGCCCTTTTTGAATACTAGTATATACTAACATTATGCATACCATTTTCACATAATTATACACCAAATTAGTCCATACGAATTTCCCAGCTTAGGTTTAAGTGGGGGGGGCGGCCCTCCACTTCATTTGCTGATTCAATATATCTTTAATTCGGGTCTTCCAGTACACACCCCTCTCTCATTAATGCACACTTTAATTGCATACATTTCTACATTTAAATTCTAAGTAAATGTGCATAATTGGGTGCAGGCAGCATTGTAGACTGAATGCAAAGGCGATGAAAACACAGTCATAATTTGATGCGTGATCACTGATCACAAATATTCAGCAGTGCATTTAATGCACTTAGCAGCACATCTAACACACCTGGACTGTTTAGGGTTAAGTGACTCTGAGAATGTTAGGAAAGAGTACCAACATGATTGGATAGAAAGTGTGTGGGAAGGGGAAGCAAATACTACAGGGAATATGTTTCACCCATTCCTTAACTCAGCATAATGCATACACCGCATACAGGCAGGGCTAGGAACTAAGGCAGATTAAATGCAACATTGTACATGGAGATTATTAACCTAAGCATGTAGTTCATAATCCTTTGGGACTGTGTGTGTAGATTTCCCTTTTAAAAAGATATGCACATGGACATAAGCATTGCACAGTCCTTTGAGAGCATTGAAAAGCACACATGAGAAGACATGGTCCTCTGCCCATGAACCATGATATTGCCCGCCAGCTCTTGAACACAGGCGCTCTCTCGGCCCTATATGCTTGATAAATCTCTAATTATGGATTATAATGTTTGGTGGCACATTAGACTAAACATGTTTGTGTTTTTGTTTTTATTAAAGACTGAAATCTAAAATTGGTTTTTCACAATGTTACTTCTATATTTCAATTCCTAACTTTAGGTTTGACACCCAAAGCACCCAACCTTGCAGATGACAGAACTGAATAGAGGCATTTTCCTATCTTACTGAACATTACTGGGAGAGCCAGACCTGGAAGGTCACTGCAGAAAGTCACTGACTTGGAGGCCTTGTGTGTAGGAAAGGAGAAGATATTTAGGAAAATGCCCTCCTTGGGCTACCACAAGACACCAACTGCCCCACTGTTTACTCAGGGAATCCTGCCCCTACCTTACAATGAAAAGTCACAGGACAGCCACATTCCACCCTCTGTCATAGGCCTAGCACAGGAACAGGGCAAACATGAGCTAATTAGGAAATTTTTGATGTAGGGGCTCGTGCATAGGTGACTGGATCACAATGAAAAGTAAAAAGGGGACCCCCCAAGCTACCTAACAAAGTGTACACTGGAGACTTAGTAAGGGCTAGTTCAAACAACCAAGTAAAAAATGAAGCACCATCTTTTTTAGCAAATATAAGAAGATGATGACATGGTCAAGTTTAGAAATAAATGTGTTATAATACATTTTTTTGCATAAAAATAGATTGACCCAATGGTCATATTTTAACATAAAAAACAACATAAAACATAAATGATGAAAACAATTCTCCAAAATAATAAAAAAGCAAAAAGAAAGAAGATTATTTGACAATAGTTGCCTAAAGGTTTTAAAGGTGTGTCATAGGACACACTGTAACTAAACGTGATGTTAGTAGCTAATAGGTGACTTCGGTTTGTTGCAATAGATAACACAAATCAAAAAAAGTCCCAGTATCTTTTGTGTCGACAGTGGTAAATCTGTTTCCAGCCTTCTAGTTGAACCCATACATTAGTCAAATTTTCAATGAAGTATAGTCTCTATCGTTTAATGAAGGCTTTCTTCAGGACAAATTTAGGCAAAAGATTTTTCAAGTTCACAGTATTGTATTTTCAAACACTGATGTATTCAAATCACAGCATATCTGTAATAAAAACATACATTTTAGCCTACCAATTATACTGAAATGTATACTGATTATTTACATTTTTACACTTGGGCAGAAAGTTACATCTGTCTCAAACTACTTTTCAGTGTGCACCCTAATTATATATTTCATTTGCCTTATCTGAGCAAAAAACACTTTCATTTCTTTTTTCTGCAAATAATTGCATTATTTACTTATAAAGCTAAAATTCTGCTTAATTATCATTCATGTGCTGTGCAGAATCCCACTTTGTTTTTCAAGTAATCAAGTAATATTCCTAGAGACAGCAAAACCAGTTGTCTCTTCTTTTATTTCTCTACCTAGACTTCTATGGTGTCAAGTAAACTATAATTGCATACCTTTCTATTTTTGTGCACAGCCAAAACGTATTTTTCGAGTCTGGCAAGCCTGCACAATCGTATTCTTTTCGCTGTTGGTGAATCTGTAATTGAATTAATAACCACATGTCATATATATTACTATATAAATTCACTTTGGGCAATATTAGTTAGAAGCAGTAGTTTCCTACCTTATACTTTCCAGTAAGCGACTTATATTTGGAGTGTTTATTTTTCTTTCTCTTTTTTTCGAGTTAACAATTGCTCGAATCCAACCCTGAATTGCTTACTTCAGTTGTCTATAACTAGTAAGACGTGAAAAGAACACGCCAAAACGTTATTTAATACTCAAAACTACAGCAGCATTTGTTAAATACGATTTGGCACTCTAAAAAGAAGCACCTTGTGATTTTCCGTGAGCGGCATCTAACTCGAAGGTTTCTTTTCTTTCATTCACGATGGCTCGAGTGTGGCGTGCCGATTTATTTTAGTCGCACTATCGGCGCCTGTTGGAATATAAGGACATGTACCCGCACGCGTTACTTGGAACTTCGATATCTGGTTAGGTATCCACTATGGTTTTTAAGCATATAAGGGGAATAACTTACTTTAGTCAGTCCAACGTGATTGTTGCAATCAATGTGTACGGGACCTCTTGCAGTATTCTCCGTGCAACTCCGCAAAGTGATGTGATAGGATTACAGATGGCGATCGCGGGATGACATGATTGTTTAAAGGAAACGAAAAAGAACTAGACCATCAACATTGTATCTGGTTCTTACTTATAACTGATTCAACACGGAGGCCATATTGATATGTGCGAAAGCGGCCTCTTTTAGCCAATACAATGTTAAAACATAGGCCGGATAACAATCATTGATCAAGGGCAATTAGTCGCTAGAGTAAAAAATATATCAGTTCACAATTTTAGGATATACCACCACAGCTCGTATAAATTCTGGGAATTACTAAAAAAAAAAACAAAAAAAAAACAAAAACAGTAGAGTCAAAGAATAGGGATTTATTTATGTAAGAAGAGATTCCACTCAATATACAAATTCAGGCCATTTTTTACAGAATCCAAATTATAAATCCATTTTTGTTCTAATTTGCAGAGTTTCAGGTCTCTATCTCCATCACAAGGATGTTGATTGACGGTTTGAATAACGCACCAGAAAATCTCGTCATATGAATGTTTTGCCTGCTTATAATGTTCCACTAACGGTTTATCCACTGTGCCATTTTTAATACATCATCGGTGTTCACCTATTCGGGTGCAAATGGGTCTTTTAGTCTTCCCGATGTATATCAACTCACATGGGCATTTTATACAATAAATCACCCATTTTGTGGCACAGTTAGTAAAAGATTTTAACTGCCAGTTTTTTCCTTTCAGGTCCATGGACTTCAGATTTTTTGTGAATTTGCACATTGTGCAATTTCCACATTTAACATGTCCTATGACTGGTGGAAGATGCCATAGTGTTGCTTGTGTGGAAGGGTTTACTTTATTCAGTGGATAAGTATGGACAAGTTTCTCTCTGAGATTCGGCAAGCGTTTAAAAGCAAACCGTGGAGGAAGAATCTTAAAATCCTCAGTATTTATAATTTTCCAATTCTTCAGTATTTGTGTTATCTATTGTAACAAACTGAAGTCACCTATTAGCTCCTAACATCAGGTTTAGCTAAAGTGTGTCATATGATACACCTTTAAAACCTTATGCAACTATTGTCAAATAATCGGCTTTTTTGTTATTTTGGAGAATTGTGTTCATCATTTATGTTTTATGTTGTTTTTATGTTAAAATATGACCATTGGGTCAATCTATTTTTAACCTAAAAAATAAATTATAATATATGTTTTGCTAAACTTGACCATGTCATCATCTTCTTATATTTGCTAAAAAAGATGGTGCTTAATTTTTTACTTGGTTGTTTGAACTAGCCCTTATTAAGTTTCCAGTGTACACTTTGTTAGGTAGCTTGGGGGTTCCCCTTTTTCCTTTTCACTCGCACAGGAACAGTCCATAGCATAACAAATGTCAAACCTATGCAGTGTACACTCAAACACTGCTATCTGGCCTGAGCCCAGGAAAGTCATCTTCCGAATATGTTTTATTTATTTATTAAGTATATGGGGTTTATATCAAACCTTTATACGATATATCATTAAATACCATGATAACAATTACATTTTATGCATATAATTATTTACATTTGTTATCGCAACTTACTAATAATTAAATAATTTATCCATGAAGGCTGGCTCTTGTTTCTGTGGCTGGGAAGTTTGCTGGCTCCAAGCCCAGCACATGGGGCCTGCCCACTGACCGATTCTTCAGCAGGCTTCCCTTTTCCCAAGAATAAAAGGGACAAAAGTAGTGAAAAGCTCTTGTCGTGGCCTCTTCCTACTCAGAATGGGAGGAACAGCAGGTATTATCTGGGCCATCCAGAACTAAATCTCAATATATGGTGAGGTCACACTGCTGTACGATGGGGCCTGGAGCAGTTTATCAAAGGCTCAGGTCTGGTACATGCAGAGCATGGATTTGAACTAATAGAATAATGACCTTTTAGAATTGTTTGCTAAAACAGGGAAAGTCCTTGTGCTACTAAGCTGTAACTCTTGCAACACCTCCGCCGACTCTTGTTGGGCAAATGCTTTTCCCAATGAAATGCTCTAGAATGAGTTCACATGTGAGCATGCATTCACGCCAGCAAACACTGTCTCAAGAAGATCAGGATTTTAGGGCAAAGGGGATTGTTGTGGCTCATAGCTTCAAAGTAAATCCTCACCAAAAGTGCCAGTTGATTTTCAGACATGTATTCCGTTATCAGAGTTTTTCAATTGACTTTTATTTAGATAAGAAAACTAATAGAATTGAATAGTTTCATTGTTATTTTTACACTTATTTTCTTTCTATGCACCTAATTGTCATAGATTTTCATAAAGCATTTTTTAATATGAGTTTAATTATGTTTCTGCCACTTTTTGCAGAGTAAGGTATAGCTTGCTGAAGCATCAGAACATTTTAGCAAATTTATTTTTCAGTTGACTTTTTAGATCAGGAAAAAGAGAATAGAAACCTACAATTTATTTTATTATTAGCGCATCAATTTATGTTACTACTACATCTAGATTTATTTTCATGCAATTTTATAGATACATTTTATTATTCTTTTCTCACTTTTCACAGTGAAATGTATGAATGTATGTCTTTCACATTTGCATTAATGTGTTCTTTTTCTTAATTTTCAGTATGGACATTATCTCATAGACAGACAGGTACAGAACGGTGCTCCGCAGTTACTTTCTCCCCATAACTTTCTCCCAGTAGTTTCCTTTCCTATTGAGTAGACCCTTGCCATTGTTCTGTTCCAATCTCTGTTAATTTGCAAGTAAAAAAACCTTTCAAATTGTTTTTTTAAAAAACGCTCTTGTTTTGAATATATGTTTAAAAAACAAGATTAGTAATCCTTTACAATTCTTTAATATGTCTGGGTTAGTTATGGAATGTACATTTTTTGCATGTGATTCTTAAATGTATATTTTGAACTATAGCCCAGAACATTGTACAATAACAAACTTTGGTATGGAACAATTGATTCATGAGTAGCGTGCTTGCTGAAATTAGCCCCCATTGTGGTGTATCCGTTCCGATTAAACCTAATCTTTACAATTTTGCTTAGCTTGTACATTCTAATTTGTAGTGAATATGATGACTTTGTTTTTCCTTTTTATACTTTTTGTTTGTCTGTGGTTTTTGCTTTCCGCAAACCTCAAGCTGTTGATGAATTGTATGAAAATGTCTGCTACGCATTTCAATGTTTGCATTTGGTGGGTACTCAAACCAGGTTATGAAACAGGTTTCTCATGTCAATGTACCATGAAGGTGTCAGAAGTATGGCCCATATGAGTAATATCCAACATTTTGTCCTCCTCAATCACATGTTTTTTGGTCTCTCCCTGTTCAATCACATGAGATGCACACACCTCCTTCAATTTTCTAGTGGTCATGCAATTGTTTACAAAGGTGCTTGTGATGATCAAACATAAAGTAATAATAATCTTGTTGCTTATATTTTCTTTCATGACAATAATTGTATATTTCAGTCTGTGCTTCCTTTTGTGAATGCCGAACAAAGTTGTATTAAATTGAAATGTAGATCCTGGATTGTCATTCATTTTAGGATATACTAATTGAATTTGAGACTATGCCAATTAAAAACAATGTAACAGAACAACCCAGCAGAAATATCTTCTCTTAGGCTGATATACTGATATTCTATGATCTGATATTTCCATAGCTGTCTGCCATAACAAAGTGAGCCTCTATTTCTGGGGATGGGAAATTGCTTAAAAGAAATTACAGAAGTAAACTCCGCCTCTCAGTAACATGGGTCGAGGCCCTCAAGATTCATCTCAAATTTTGTTTTCTGTCTCCATGCAGGGGCAGCTCGCTGTGTAGGAGGAGGAGGTAAGAATAGAACCTGCTCGCTTTCATTTTTATATCTTCTACGTCTGTTATGTTTGTGGTGTTATGGAATGTGGAGGTTTGGTGATTGACGTTTGCCAGAGCTCTTTTCTGTCTGGGCCGGATCTGTGGCAGAATGTTGCAACAAAGGAGCCATTCTTTGCCAGAGGCATAGCATTTAGCTCACCACCTTCACCAACCGTTCCTCTACCCCAACCGCATCCTGCCTAAGCAATGTTTTGTCGGCCATGTGGTGGGAAGATAGTAATGCAAAGGTGTTGGTTAAAATTCAGGACACATCATTTAGGATGCCTATGAAACTAAATGTTCCACAGATACAGGAAAAATAAGGAAGTAATTGTCTTGCTCCAGACCTAGCAAAGGCACCTCTTGAAGAGCTAGTCTTACTCTTGATCGGTTAATTGCATGCATCATGCTACAAAATAGCTGCACACAGATGGCAGGAATTGACCATGATGCCATGGAGATTGCTGTAATGCTGTGCAGCCACCAGCTTGTGTTGGTCTTGAATGGAGGCAGCCATCTTTACAATGATTTAGCACATGTTGGAACATCTTTTCAGTATACACACACCAGAAAATGAACCATCTGCTTCCAGTGGTCTGCTCTGCAACCACGCATTTAGGGCCTTGTCTACTTCTTTACTATGACAGAGGTCAGTCAAGTGGTGATTGCAAAGGCTGTGCAGGTAATGGAACCAATGCATGCCCTCCTTCCTCGATGGTGAGGTTATTTCCATTAAGGAATGACCTATCGAGAGTGCAAGCTATAAGAAATGTGCACAATACAAGGGTTATTCCCTGCTGTCAAGCTTGATCCAGGGATTAACCCCTTAAGTGCCAGGCTATTGTTGAAGTCTATGTAAAACGGACGAGTGTACTCGTCCTTGGCACTTAAAATTAATGGACGTGTACATTGCAATGGTGAACTAGTAGACTGTCTCATATTGCACTGCCACAAACAGCAGAGCAGATTTTCCTCGTGCAAGGAGGGTGCTTTAAAACTGATTTAAATGCGTGTTTAGCCTTTTCCTCAGAATAAAATCCAACCTTCTAACTTTGCAGAAAAGCATGGAAAAAACCTTTCCACCTGAAATGTGAGAGTAGAACAGGCCTTTTCAGCTATGAAGCCAGCCATGCCACAACACCACCCTTTAGTCATCCCGGAAAGTTCACCTCAAGGTCAGAGCCACTGTGCAATTAATTGTGGGTATGCAAATTAACTCAAATGCATGCTTTTTGCTCTTCATTCTGACAATGAAATGGCAATAGAATATTTTATCCTCACCTTATGTGAGAAGGAAATCTTCCTGGGATCTGAATGATCTCATTTAAACAGGTACTTTTGTAGACTTAATTTCCTGTCAGTGTCTTGCAGCTCCAACCATTAGATGATTGTGTTGGTGCTTCGATTCATACTGAAGTCCATCGTCTTTAGCTTCAGAAAGAGGCATCTCTGACTTGATGCCTCAGATCTTTTCAATAGAAGAGTTCTTTCTTTATTTAAGGCACCGCATGCAAGCTGCCAGTACCACTATCAGGACTGTTCCCATGAGAGGTGTTTACAGCCCGCAAGAGGTCTGTATCACTGTATCGAAGGCTATGAGTCAATCAAATCTTTCAGCAAATAATTGCTAACAATATGCCTCAGAATGTGCGGAACATTTGCAGAAAAGTTTAATTTACCTTTAGGGTGTTATCAAATTACGGTGAACAGATAATTGCAGACCAGTGTGGTAGATGGGGACCTAGACTACTATCATGCATTGATCAATGTATTCTGAAATCTTTATATTGGCTCCTAAAGCTGTGCTGCCAGAATCCCTGCTCTTCTCAGTCGATTTATAGAGTAGCTTTTGCCTCATTGCTTCCTGAACATAGGCCCATTGTCTGTTCACAGGTCCCTCATTTGCGTGTTGACCAAAATGAAATCTGTTTTGATGGCTTATTTTAGCGGACGTTGCTGTCATCCACATCTGGTTTACCACACTGTACATATACAGCAGATCATGAGCATAATAGTATGACAAATTGTGTGCTGCACCTAAATAATTCTTGCCTAACCCACATCCAGCATATCCTCTGAATTAAACTAATATTAAACAAGCCTGTGCAAACCTTCCTTCCTCAAGCCATCACTCCAAAGCTTCAGGCATGCTGAAAAGAGTGTTCCCCTGAGCCCTGGTATCTTTCCAAGACTGATTACTTGCTGTGGGGAAATGTCATCCAGATTGGTGGCAGTAGTGCCTTTGGAGCAACTCTTTATCACCCCCTGTTTCACATCAATTGATTCACTGGGCCTCATACTCTGAAAATGCACGCGCTCCCCCCTAGCACTGCATTTGTTGGAGTGGGTTCTGTAATCATCTCATCTGTGGAATGTTGTGCATGGTACTCAGAAACCCACAGATACATTTTGCAATTCCTCTGGTTGGAGAGATAACCTACTACTCAATCTGTTGATTAAAGCATTCATAGCACTTTGCATTACTTCTCAGTTGTGTGGGGGTTCACTTGGCAAACATTTCTGGTCATCAGGTATTGGCATCTCAGTGTCCTAATTCTATCAAAACAAGTGTTTTATGGCTCCAGCATTAGAAATATTTGCTCCTCACATGTACTCCCATTAGCCTCGAATGGCCATAATATACCTTATGTTGGCTCAATGTCTTCTCCCTGATCTCCTGTTTCAGGTGTACACCCATCTACACACACACTGGGACCCTGCATCAGCAATTCCCATTGTCTTCACATGACTGTGGTGAATCGATTACTAGTTATGATCCAGCTAATAGTTCAGGCACCATCTGCAATTTATGATGGATGTATCAAGCATCACTTGGGTACCCCAATGTATGTGCCTTCTCGTTTGTCAGAAAGCTGAATGGGCTACACCAGGTTTGGCAAAGGACATTGCAGGATACGCTCAGCATATAGAATGGCCCCCTACGTTATCTAGCTTTTTACTGCAGTTGATGACATTTTCAAATTGGTGTACTCTAGAAGTCTCTTTTAATGTGTTCAATGTCTTGACCATGACTGGCAGCAACATTAAACCTACAATATTTAGGTTTTGCAGGACATCTTAAATGTTCTCTCTTTCTGTGGAAGCATTCTAACAGATTTTACCTTTCGTCTATGGTAAATCTGTTCTTCGACCATGCGTGTGACCAACACTGGAGTGTTTTCAGTCTACATTGCTTCTGTGGTAGGGTGGATTGCATTTGTGTAAAATGGTGGTTCTTTTGGGTGCAGATTATTGAGTGTTTCTTAATTTCTACACTCTTTGGTAGATGTGTCCTTCTTAAATAGGATTTACTCTGCAATT
This sequence comes from Ambystoma mexicanum, assembly GCF_040938575.1. Classification (NCBI taxonomy): domain Eukaryota; kingdom Metazoa; phylum Chordata; class Amphibia; order Caudata; family Ambystomatidae; genus Ambystoma; species Ambystoma mexicanum. The sequence goes on along the minus strand of NC_090928.1, from coordinate 962,192,485 downwards.
ATAGCACAATGTTAAAAAATTTGTGTGAAGTAATCATCACTTGGCTCCTTCCACTTCTTGTATACATCCTCACTTGTTCATATGGAAGTGATGAAGTGAGGACTTTGGAGTAATATACTGATTACTTGCCCAAGATTGATAATCTTTTATACACCTAGTCTGTCGCTTCATCTCTGCCACCGGCCCTTCCAGTGTCCTCCCAATAGCCATTTCGGAGATCATTTCTTGGCCAACGCTTTGGGATTCTCCCATCAGATTATCAGATTGGTGGGAGTTGGTTACCTGGTTTACCACCTGGTGACCAATGGGGGGAGTTGAGTTTACTTTTGTTGTATTTCTAAATTGGGCTTCCTGTATTCAAGGTCACACCTCTCACTTTGTTATGTTGGCAGTGATAAAGAGAAGGACAAGATCAGGTAAAGATTACTGGTATTTGGTAAGTAATCTGCTCATAATGTATTGCTTTCGAAAAGACTTTTAAGCAACATTAAGGCTAATGATTCCATTCTGAGAGATAAAACGTTTCTAAAACATTCTAAATAAATAGGATGCTTCTCAGGAGTGATAGAAGGATTCCTTGATCAGTTCGAAACAAGACTTGCACCAGGTACGGAAAGTCCAAAGCCAAAGGGAGACAATCCCTTAGTAAGGTCACCAGTTTGTTGTTATCGGGTTGAGCACAAGGCATCTTTTCAGATAATATTGACATGCATTTAATACACCAAGGAAATGAAAGCAACAGCAACATGGTAAGATAGAATTTTTCATATATATATTCAAACTAGCTACTTATTAAAAGTGAATGCATTGATAAAGGAGAGCTGACAGTGGGCCAGGAACACCCCCATTAGCATGTGAAATTGACTAAGGCTAACCGGAAACCGCACATTGTTCAGCTTCTGGCACCGGCTGTACCGAACTGGAAGGCTCGAAAGGCACTATATATATATATATATTTCTGAGGCTTGTGGAATCTGCTTAGATCACATGCTGTGCATAGGCCGACATCTAGTGGAAGCAGCGGAGTATTACAGTTTGTTTTTCGAAACTCGAAAATGGGCGTCGACACAGGGCGTGCCAGTAATACTATCCCTAGTGTGACGTCCACTGTACCCAAGATCCCTCACGCGTCTAGGATCCTCAGATTGTTTTTTTCCGCCATACTGGTCGGAAGCATTTTGCGGAGTCCCCTGGCCTTAGCCATACTTTTGCTAAAAATTTAAAATAATAATCTATTGACATCCTTCCCCACCCCAACGTCGAACTTCGACACTCGACGACGGCTGGAGAAGAAATCGACCGGCGGCTGCTGCACGACGGATTTGGGCCTCGGAAGGCCGCTGGCCTCGGCCCTGCAAGTAGGGAGGGTATACTTGGTATATAGGTACACCTTATACATTTCCTACACTTAACAGCCCGCTGCCTCAAGGTGCGTATGGAGGGTACCCCTTTTCAATTCTGCCCCAAGTGCAATTGCAAATACCCTTGGGTCGACAGGCACGCCACGTGCAATCTCTGCTTGCCGAGGGACCACCCCGAAGCGAACTGCAGAGCGTGTAGTAGGTTTAAACCTAAGACACTTAAGGACCGTTCGACGAAGCGTTGGGCCCACCACGCCATGCCATGGCAGCGGAGGGCGCCTTCAGCGACGGCAGCGACGCCGTACTTTCAGACGGCGAGGGCATTACGGCGTCGAAAGACAGCCGAGCGCAGGTCCCCGACCTCAGAAGGTCGTCCGGCAGGGCGGCTATGGGGAAGACCCCCGGTGACACAAGCGCTTCACATACTACACACACTAAACATACTAAGTCCAACCGAGACTCGACGACGTCGAGTTCTCAGAAAGAGGCACAAACAGAACGGTCCGATTCGGTGTCCTCTGGGCGCTCTCGATCAAGATCGCCGCATGACTCCAGGCAATCATCCACTCTTGCCAAGAGTGCCTCGCTCCCTAGGCTAACAGAAGTTCGATCGTCGGAAGACGAAGACGACTTCCACCCCCAGGCCGCGCTCCAGGAGTTGGAGCCCGCAGTTAAAGCCAGCGAGGCCCCACGCTCGAAGGACAGGGACACCACACCCGATCCTCAACGCCAGGCGTCGAAAACCTCCGGAGCCACTAAAGGACAGGGAAAACATTTTTCCACGCACGGGGAGGGGGGAAAACAGCAGAAGAAACAACCTTTGCACTCTTCCACACCTGTGAAACACACCACTCCCCCTAAACAGTCAGACAAAACCAGGTCTGCTGATATGTCTAAGACCAGCAAAGCTACTCAGGATAAATCCTATAGACTTGCTGAGAGAGTCATTCCCAGTTCCAAAAAATGGTCCAGTGAAGACATAGATAGGGTCATGTCAAGAATGTCTTCTTTGGCTGATTTTTATGATAAAAATCCAGAACATTTCCTCTCGTATGATCCACAAGGGGCGACACCCTCAGGCTCTTCTGATCCTATCCCCCCGAGTAAAAAGCCCCGGTTTGAACCTCCGATGAGGTCAGAACCCTTCGAGGTACAACCATACGCAAGACCATACTCACTGTATCAAGGAGAGGCTTCCTTTGGTGAGGACCAAGAATTTGGTATGGTAGAAGAGCAAACCGGGACGGGCTACTATGGGGATGATGAGGATCAGGAAGAAGAAGAGGAGGACCCGGAAACATACAGAGTAGATTCCCCAGTAGAGAACGAAGCCCCGGTTACCGACTCCCCGGTCGATAACCAACCCCTCCTAAATGAGGTTCTTGCACGCGCAGCAGAACATTTCCACATTGACACCCACGGTGTCCAGGAGGAAAGGGACTTCGCAGAAGAGTTAGTGGGAGAAAGGAGGCCTGTTGCCCAGACCATCCCTATCCTTAGGTCCATTCAGCGGAGAATAGATCCGTCCCTGGTGAACCCGAACCTCACCAGAGCAGTCAATCCCAGGGTTGAAAAGCTTTTCAGGGCGGCCAAGTCTGACCCTCTCTATATAAGAGGACATCTGAAGCCAGATTCCGTAGTTGTCACCAACACTCGTAAGAGGGCTGGAACACCCTTGTCATCGTCCGAAGCTCCTCCCGACAAGGAGAGCAAAAAACTATACGGTTTCGGCAGGAAAGTAGCCTCAACGTCCGCCTATCAAGCAAGGATTGCAAACTCCACCACCCTGTTGGCCAGCTACAACTGCCATCAGTGGGAAGAAGTCACGGCACTCATAGCCTCTGCTCCTGAACCTTTAAAGGGCCAGTTAGCTCGGATTTCCGCAGAGGGTAGAGCCGTGTCTGGTTGCATTTTGAAAGCAACCTTCGACGCCGCGGCAACGCAGGCAGATTGATAGCGGAAGGCACTGTTATCAAGAGACATGCGTGGTTGCGGCAGTCTGGTTTTAAGGCAGAAACCCAGGCATCATTATTGGACTAACCGGTGGAAACCGATCTGTTGTTTGGTAAGGCGGTCGAAGACGCACTGAAGAATGCCAAGGACGAATACGAAACACTCAAGTCCCTTGGCCAGTTAACCAATAAACACCCTAACCAGAGAGGGAATAGTAATTTTCGTCGCCCACGTGGCCACAATTCTCAGAGAGGATCTACCTATTCCCAGGGGCAGGGTACACAGTGGAACAACAACCAACAGTCTACACAGGGTTAAGGCAGGGGTAATAGGAGAGGTCGTGGTAAGGGCAGAGGCAGCCCCAACAAGGGAGGCGGCACGCCTCCACCAAAGCAGTGACGCTCAGTTCAGGGTCCCTTCTCACGCAACCCCATTAGGGGGACGCATTTCCAACTTCACCCAGGCTTGGGAAGGGATCACATCAGACAGATGGGTGCTGTCAACAGTATCCGCAGGATATTGTATAGAACTACTACAGCGTCCCCGGAACCATCCTCCACGACAAAGAGTACATTCTTTAGAACATCAGAAGATTCTCCTCGAGGAGATCGCCATTCTGCTAGAAAAGGACGCAATAGAACTCGTCCCAGGACACCAGGTAAACAAGGGTATTTATTCAACTTACTTCCTTGTGCCAATGAAAGATTTGACAATGCGCCCAGTATTGGACTTACGGCCTGCCAACAAGTATGACAAGCCCCAAAAATTTCGTATGACCACGCTACAAGAGGTAATCCCCCTCCTAAAAAAGGGGGATTACATGGCAACCTTGGATATGAAAGATGCTTATTTTCATATTTCCATGTTCCCAGCGCACAGAAAGTATTTGCGCTTCAAGGTGGACAGTCGACACTACCAATTCAAGGTACTGCCCTTCGGGATAGCCTCAGCACCAAGGGTATTCATCAAGGTACTGGCGGTGGCGGCTGCACACCTACGCAGGGAGACAATCCCAGTGTACCCTTATCTGGACGACTGGCTCATAACGGGGGAACCCCAGGAATTTGCAGGACAAACATTCAAAGGACTATCGACCTCCTTCACGTGTTAGGCTTCTCAATCAACGAGAAAAAGTCAAGCCTAGTGCCAAGCACCTCAAAACAATTCCTAGGAGCAATCCTAGATACCCAAGAGTGGTTGACCTTTCCTTCAGAAGAAAGAATTCGGAATATACTACTGCAAATTCCGCATTATCAGTCCGGTCCACAAATAACGGTACGCAAAGCAATGCGTTTACTGGGCATGATGGCGTCATGTATTTACCTGGTCCCCCACGCGCGCTTGCGCATGCGTCCCATGCAGGAATGGTTGGCGAAACAGTGGTCAGTGGGACGATCTAGTGGTCGTTTCGCCAACACTGGCACAAAGCCTTCACTGGTGGACAAGAGAGAATCTCGCACAGGGGAAACCCTTTTACGATCCTGAAGTACAGGCAATAGTCACTACAGATGCATGCCTGACGGGGTGGGGAGCTCACCATCTCCACCACACAGCTCAGGGTCTCTGGTCTCACTCAGTGGCCAAGAACCACATCAACTTGCTAGAGCTTCTGGCAGTATTCAGAGAGCTTCAGGCGTTTGAGCCCCACCTACTAAACCTGTCAGTGCAAATCCGGACGGACAGCACAACAGCCATGTTCTACCTGAACAAGCAAGGAGGGACTCGCTCGCCAAATCTGTCCAAGCTTGCCCAGAAAATCTGGATATGGGCACTCAGACGGAACATCTTCCTGTCATCACAACATGTTCCAGGGGAGCTCAATTCCCTAGCGGATGCTCTGAGCAGAGACTCCCTCCCAGAGGAACACAAATGGGTTCTACACAGAGAGGTCGTAGAAAATATCTTCTCTCAGTGGGGTTTCCCCACTATAGACTTATTCGCCACAAGCGAAAACAGACAATGCCCAGGATTTGCATCCAGGTTCCCCCAACCAGACTCCCAGGGGAACGCCCTGTGGATGAACTGGTCAGGGATGTTTGCGTACGCTTTTCCACCAACTCCTCTCATCAGGAAAGTGGTGAACAAGATGAACAGAGAGTCAATGACGCTCGTCCTAGTTGCTCCCATGTGGGCAAGACAACCGTGGTTCCCACACCTACGCAGGATGGCGGTGTGCGAGCCCATCAAACTTCCAGCCTGGTACAACCTACTGTCCCAGCACCAAGGTCAAACAGTGCACCAGCAACCCAACTCAATGAACCTGGCAGCATGGCTCCTGAGGTCATAGAGTTTGGACATCTCAATTTGCCACAGAGGTGTATGGACATCCTAAAGGAATCTAGGAAACCAAACACAAGGCACTGTTACTTTGACAAATGGAAGAGGTTTGTTATCTGGTGCCAGAGTAGATCAATCAACCCGGTTGATTCCACTCCTTCCACTATTGTTACATACATGCTCCACCTGCTAGATGCAGGATTGGTTTTTAACTCACTGAAAGTACACCTGGCAGCCCTGTCGGCTTACACCACTTCCCATAGCAAGGTTTTGTGGTGGAAAGTAACAGTAGTTAAAGCCTTCATGGAAGGAGTAAAGAGACTTCACCCTCCTATTTCAAACCCACCACCAGGGTGGGACCTTAATGTGGTGCTAGCCAAGCTCAAGGGCCCCCCTTTCGAACCCATGCATAAAAGCAGTCTCAAACACCTGACTTATAAAACTGCCTTCTTAGTAGCTATTACTTCTATAAGAAGGGTCAGTGGAATTCAGGCTCTGTCGGTGCAGGATCCCTTCTTTACTGTCCATAAAGACAAACTGGTTTTACGCACACACCCTAGGTTCTCACCTAAATGTATATCTAAATTCCATGTAAACCAGTCCATCGAGCTTCCGGCTTTCTTCCAGGACCCGCAAAGCTCGGCTGAGGTGAAACTACACACCCTAGATGTGCGTAGGGCGGTCCTCTACTATGTAAATAAAACCAGACCGCTAAGGAAAACAGATCAACTGTTTGTCTCCGTAGCTACAGGCAGAGAGGGGGATCGCGTCTCTAAAGGTGCCATCTCGAAGTGGATTATTAACTGTATCCAGCTGTGTTACTCACTCTCTGAAAGAACTCTGCCTTTCACGCCAAGAGCCCACTCTACTAGAGGCATTGGGGCCACTCTGGCTTTCATTGCAAATGTACCCCTTGACACCATTTGCAAAGCAGCTACTTGGAGCTCTATTCACACTTTTACTCAGCATTACTGCATTGACACCCATTCCAAGGCAGATACACAAGTGGGACAAGCGGTTCTAAGACACTTATTTGCTCATGACCCTTCTCACATCCCACCTCCTTCTTCAGGTACTGCTCGCTAATCTATGCACAGCATGTGATCTAAGCAGATTCCACAAGCCTCAGAAGGGATACATTACTCACCGTAATTGTATTTCTGATGCTTGTATCTGCTTAGATTCACATGCGACCCACCCTTCCTCCCCTCTGAGAGAAGGAGCATGATTGCTTGTAGTCTTACCTTTCTGTCTATCTACTTGGATTATCTGTACTCACGCTACTCCTCATGCTACCTCATGTCAGAAAAAATACAATCTGAGGATCCTAGACGCGTGAGGGATCTTGGGTACAGTGGACGTCACACTAGGGATAGTATTACTGGCACGCCCTGTGTCGACGCCCATTTTCGAGTTTCGAAAAACAAACTGTAATACTCTGCAGCTGCAGCTGTGCATAGGCCGACTAGATGTCGGCCTATGCACAGCATGTGAATCTAAGCAGATACAAGCATCAGAAATACGATTACGGTGAGTAATGTATCCCATATATATATATATATATATATATATATATATATATATATATATATATATATATAGTTTTAATGTTATAGGAAGAAGCTTTTAAGCAATTATGTTAAATGTCATTAGATAATTATAGAACTTGACTTTTTGTAATGAATGATATGATATGTAATGGTAACCTGTAATGTTTGTAATGTAATGAATTGTAATGAACTTTTCAAATATCTATAAGAATAGTGTATAAGGTGTTAACTAACCAATTGCACTATAAACTAAAAAAATATATAATTATCAAACGAATCAAACAAGCACAACATTGTCAAAACATTGAAATACATTATCATGATAAAAACATAAACTAGGCAGCTCAACATACCAGAAGCTACATTCAAGCATGAAAACATTTTGTATGAAGTTCTAGGTCGTTTTTATAATGGACCTTAAGAATAAGGAACAAATGACATTCAAATGTGATGAAAAGGACCATCAAGAAGTCAGAATAATTACATTTGAAAGAAACCATAACACAAACATATAAGTGAAGCATAGCATAGACATTAAAAACACAAGAAATGTGATTATTACCATTATCATCAAAGGTCGAATCCGCAAGTGAAACTGAAATTGGTCATGCAATTCACACTACCAGCAAAAATGCAGACAGTGACTTTTCAATTTAGGGGAACCAAGAAAAAAAATGAAACATTACAATATAAATCCAAAATTATTGCAAACAGGATATTCATGTATAGACACAAGACATATATCAACTCACCAACCAAAGGGGCAAGAGCGAGGGAGAAAAATCAAAACAAAAATAAAACCAAGGCATGACTACACGATTAAAGAGGATCTAGATACTGAATATAAACTATCAAAAGAAATTACGTTCACCACTAAGCAAAGGATTATCATTTATCCCAAGTCACTTTAATGATTACATACAAATTATTTTTGACCTGTACAAGTTCTGTAGAAATGTAAGAACTACAAACACTTTTTAACATTACCTGAATGCAAAACTTGGATGTATCAGGAGACAAGTATTTTCAAAATGAGGATAAAGTTTGTAAAAGATAAAGTGACTCTTATGAACATAGAAGAAATAGAAGATTTACTCAATATAGTTTCAAAGAAGAATTCAATACTCAAACGGATTCGCACAGAGTAGCAAACTGGAACCTAAATCAAAATGGATTCCTTGTCTACCACAAGACATTGATATCTTCTACAAGTTAGCCACAGAGGACCTATGAAAAATGGAGCTTAAGCAAAATACAAACCAACACATTCTATCGTCTCTCAAAAAATGAAATTAAGGTCTTAAATGAATTACAGGAAAACGTAAATGATATAATTAAACCAGCAAGCAATGGAGTCAAAATTGCAGTCATGAATCTCAAAGATTACATAACACAAGCAATAAAACAATTAAATGACATTAAATGCTGCACAATTCTACAAAATAACATGTGTATCTACCTCTAGATAGCCTGCATCAAAGACATCCAGAAGCTCATTAACTGCCTCACATTGATCCAATCCTTACTTGAATCTGAACCTCTCCAAGACTGAATTCCTAATGCTGACCAACAACACCGAACACACTGACATACAGATGTGTCTTTCTGCTATGAACCTCAAGGTCTTCACACCCGAGCCAGCCACCTGCACTAAGTCCCTTGGGTTTGACATCGACAAACACCTCACCTTTAAAGAGCACATTGCAAGGAAGTCACACACTGCTTGGTAACGGTTTATGGTCTTTGCATCAAATCCTTTTCATTGAGAATTAGATGCATCGAATCATTTCCATTGCAAAGTGTTTATGCATCGAAACCCTTCAATCGAATAAGGTTTTGTTACATAAACACTTTACATTTTTTGCATGGAAATTCGATGAAACATGGCTAACTTTATAAAGTTAGAGGGAGCTGTTCAGTGCTTAAATCTTTAAAGTATTTCAGCACTGGCCAGCTTCCTCTAACTTTATTGGGGGGATCCGCCCCAACCTCCTCCAAACCCCGAGGGCACCCCCCAACCCTAACCCCAACTCTAACTCCAACTCTAACTCTAACTGGTACCCTTACCCTAACCCTAACCCTATCTCTAACCCTAACCCTAACTTTATTGGGGGTTTCCACCCAACTCCCCAACCACCAAGGGCACCCCCCTAATCCTAACCCTAACCCCAACATTAACACTAACCCTAAAAATCCATCGAAATTCATTCAATGAATATGCCTTTGATGGAAAAGCATTTCAATGAATAGATTTTGATGGATAGTAATTTGCTGCTAATTATTTTGATGCAAAGACTGGATATCCTTGGTACCAACTTTCTCTCCTGCAGAAAATCAAACCCCTAATCCCAGGAAACAACTTCAGATCTGCTCTTCAATCCTTGGTCTTCTCCCACCATGATGGTGGCAATATCCTTTTGGAAGGCATTCCGATTACCCTGGCACCCCTGAGATGGGTCCTGCATGCAGCAGCGTGACTCATCAAAGAACTCTGCAAATTCAACCACATTACCCTGACCCTCATTGAACTGCGATGGCTCCTCCTGCACGCTTGTATTATATTCAAATCATGTTGCATTATCTATAAGGCTGTCACCTTAAAGTCCCCAAGCTACCTCACTGAAATATTCAGCATCTACGGAGGACTGCAATACATCAGAAGAAAGGACATGTCCAGACTTGAACTCCACCAGTGCAGGAAGGAAAGAACCAGAAGACTGTGACAGAAGAAGTCTCGATGAGCTGCATAAGCAGTGAAACACATGTAAAGGAGATGTATTTGAGGAGATCTGTCTATGATCATGGGGATATATTTCAGGAAATCAGCCTATAATCAAGAAAATAAGGCAAGCATTGATTGAGGACATTTTTTTAAAAGAGACATACATTGATGGAAACATTTCAATTGCTAACTTTGCTTAGTGAGTGAATGTAAGTTTCTTCAATTTATAAAATAAATTCCGAAAATGACAACAATTTGCATGTGAATCCTTAGAACAACTTACATGAAAACTTAGCTCTCTATATGACAAGGAATAGTATACATTGTAGACCTTTGGCAGAAATGTGCAGATGGAGTTTATGATCTATGCACTAACATAGAGCACTATAGACATCTAATTTCTGCAACCAGTTTTTCCATAAGAAGTAACTTAAAACTGCGTTCATCAATGTTATTGCTCGTTTATTTAATTTTGTTATTTATTGGGTTTTTATAATGCGCCTATACCCAATGTGTTTCAATGTGCAACAAGACAAGGGGGGGCAAGGATGACAAAAACAGAATTGTCCTACTAGGCCTTGTGACATTTGGATTTTGCAAGTGCAGTAATAGAAGTGCAAGGGAGAGGGGGGAAGTGCCGGAGGTTTAAGCAATTGACCGGGTAGGCCAGGTTGACAGAGCCCAGGAAGAAGAGAGTTCAGGGGCAGAAGGTCCATGAGCTAAGTGCGAGGAACGGGCTAGAAAGGCTAAGGAGGTGCAGGCCCAGCCAGGCTAGTGCAAGGGTAGGGAGCCCAGAAGGGCAAGTGCAGGTTGGGGGGGTGGTCAGAGGAGACCAAGTATAGGGGTAGACTGGTAGGGGAGGGCCTAGTGCCCTGTGAGAATCTGAAGGAACCAGGCAGCCAGTCAAGAGGCAGAGGGGGAATAAATTAGCAGTGGAGGAGGAGAGGAAAGGAGGAAGAGAAAAGGAAGGTCTTGAGAAGCTTCCAGAACTTAAGGAGATCTGACTCAAGTCTGAGAGGGCAGGCAGGCCATTCCAGAGGGAGACACTTGTGCAGGAGAGAGATCTACCACCCATTCTCTGCTTGGAGAAGCGTCTGATCTGCAGAGAGTTAGAGCTAGAAGACCAAAGGGCTCTAGCACGGAGGTATTTAGGGACAGAGAGTTGGATGTAGTGGGGGCTCACACCCCAGAAAGCCTTCTGGATGATGCAGAGGGTTTTGATCTTGATCCTTGCAGCAACCGGGAACCAGTGGAGAGATTTTAGGGCTGGAGAATTGTGGTCCCTGGCGAAGGATAAGTCTTGCCGTTCTATTCTGGATTAGTTGAACTGAGCAAAGGGAGGAATTAAGTACATTGAGGAAGAGGCTGTTACAGTAGTCCAGCCTGGAGAGGACCAGAGCTCTGGAGACATTGAGTTTCTGGGGGAAGGTGATGAAAGGAAGAATGCCTCTGAGGAGGTGAAGTTGAAAGTGAGCCTTCTTGGCAAGGTTTGTGATGTGAGGAGAGAAGGAGAGCGAGAAGTTGAAGATGACACCTATGTTTTTTTACTCTCAGGAGGGCGAGGGGAGGGGGCCCATGGAGGGCAGCCGGAGTGTAGAGAGAAAGGAGGGAGCAGGAGTCCCAATAAGAAGAATCTCGGTCTTACTGGCATTAAGGCAGAGATTGTTAGCAGTGCACCATGCCTGAATAGCAGACAGATATGGGTATGAGAGAGGAAGAGGAGGTTCATTTGATTTGTACATTTATAACGTGCATACCCATGAGGGGACCAAGCACAAATGCATCTAGGCGCAGAAATGTTCTTATGTAACTCATTGCAGTGAGTACACTATGCAAAAAAGTTTTTTGTTGTTTCCTGAAAATTGTCAAGGAGTCAAGGAGACGAAGGTTCGACTGGAGAGCATTCCACATTCGGGGACCTAGAACGGAAAACATTTGCTCACCCCATGTTGTTGTTCTAACCCTTGGGATCAGCAAACAACGCTGATTTAAAGAGCGCAGCTGTCTTTGAGGGTGGTACAGCGGGATCTTTGTACTCAAATAGGCTGGTGCTGGCCCCTGGATGCACTTAAACACCCTGCAGAGTACTTTGAAAAGGATCCTCTGAGATACTGGAAGCCAATGTATCTGCCTTCTGAAGTGCTGTTCTTCTGCTCAATGAAAGTCTATTACCAGATTTTTGGGCTACCTGCAGTCTCCATACAGAGGGAATTGCAGTAGTGCAGACTAGCATTGGTTAGTATTCCAACTACGGTCGCCCGATCCTTCACTTCGTTAAGAGGCATTACTGGTTTTAAAAGCCTCAATTGAAAATATACGGATTTTTTTACCATCTGACTGACCTGCAATTTGCTGTCCATACTGGACTGCCAGATACAGGCGAGGTTTCTTACCGTATTTGCATACCTAGTCAGGGCACCAAAGTGGGAGGGGCATGGAGTATTATGAGCCATATCCTATACCAGTCTTCTTGCGCCGAATACAGTAACCTCAGTTTTTGCCGGGTTCAACTGTAATTTTTTTCCAACATCCAGCTCTTGATCTTGATTGCGCAGGACAGCACAGTGTTTACTGCTTCAGGCGGTTGATTGCGTCGCACGTAAATTTGGGTGTCGTCTGCGTATGAGTGGTATGACAACCCACATTCCGAAAGAATATTCAACAATATTTGAATATAGATATTAAACAGTAAGGGCGATAATGAGGACCCCTGGGGTACCCCCCACTCAACTGGCACAGTTTCAGAGAGGCAGGGAGGTTCAAAGTAGGTTCTATCTCAGATGCAATAACAGATAGTTTAAGGTTGCAACCTTACTAGTTTGCCGACAGCTGTACCTTTCAAAAAAAAAACATAGCCTTTCTTAAGATTTCAAAACTTTCCTAACTTCAAGACAAGTGTTGACTGATCCAAAATGAGAATATGCAATCACATTTGTATTGTATTGTATTGTATTTAGCACCAACTAAACTTAGAAAGGCTAAACCACGAGCACACCTCAACTCATGGTTCACTCCACAGCTAAGATTCCTTCGCAAAGCCAAACGCTGCGCGGAAAACCGGTGGAAAAGCCACCCATCTGATGAGCATAAAGACGGCTTCCTCCTCGCCTCCCTCATTTATAAAGACGCCATTTATAAAAGAGCTCGAAACCCCAGTATCCCCGCCAGACACTTGCACTAAAGACAGGAAATGGTGTGCTAACATTCCTCCTAGCCCTCCTAAACAAAATCTCTTTGCTCCAATCTAAAATAAAAGATAAGCAGGACTGCCTGAGGCGCGACAACCGCTCATCCTCCCCCACTAGGCCCACCCCCTCCAACTCTGCCAACATCAAACCCTTCACCTTCGCACCTCTCACTATCTTCGAAGTAGAAAATATCATCCTCAGGATGAAACCTTCCAACTGCCCAGGTGACCCGTGCCCAGCTCCCATCATTAAGGACTCTGCCCATGACTTAGCCCCTTTCATTACAGCCTTCATTAACTCTTCCTTTGAAACAGGTGTTGTCCCGGACAACCTTAAAGACGCCTGGGTGATCCCGCTACTAAAAAAACCTTCCCTTGACCCAAACATACCTACGAATTTCCGACCTATTACTACAGTACCATTCTTGCTGAAGATACTGGACCGTGCAGCTTACCTGCAGATCCAAAACTACCTTGAATCAAACAATCTGCTAGGTCTACGACAATCCGGATTTCGGCCCAGACACGGGACCGAAACGGCTCTATTAGACCTAAAAACCCAGATCGAAGTCCTGAAGGACAAGGGCAAATTAGCAATGCTATTACTCCTCGACCTTTCCGCCGCATTTGATTTGGTTAACCACCAGATCCTTTGCAGGCACCTCCACTCTGCTGCCAACTTCTCTCCCTCCGCAGCGGCCTGGATCAAATCCTTCCTGAGCAACAGATCTATGAGGGTCTTTGCACCCTCCGCTGCCGCAGCTCCCTCCCCTATTCATTGCGGTGTTCCTCAGGGCTCTTGCGTGTCTCCTACCCTTTACAATATCTTTACGAAACCACTCTTCGATGTGCTCGATTATCTGGGTGTCTCCTACACCAACTATGCGGACGACACCCAGATACTCATTCCCATCTCGGGTGACTACCTTGCTGACACCAAGGCCCTCAATGACGTCTACCTGGTCATCCAAGTCTGGATGGCCCAGCACCAACTATGTCTGAACGACGATAAGACGGAGCTACTTATTCTAGGTACTTCACAACGCCTGAGCAAACTGGAGCCATCTTATCAGTCATTCATCATAGACGGCAACTCCATACAAGTCTCGAAAGACACCAAAACACTAGGCTTTTACCTGGATTCCACCTTTTCCTTGTCACGTCAAACTAATGCAGTCAGATCCTCCTCCGCCTACACGTGCAAACTCATTTCAGCCTGCAGACCATTCCTCACCACCCACAATAGCGTCACACTAGCGAGAACACTTATCATGGCAAAAATAGATTACTGCAGTACCCTATATCTAGGCACCAGCCAAGAAAATCTGTCCAAACTCCAAACCACCCAGAACAATGCAATTCGAGCGGCTCTGAACATACCTCGTAACCACCACATCTCAGAAGCCAGAGCTAGCCTTAGGTGGTTACCCGTGAAGCAGAGAATTTCCCTAAAAACGCTTGCCCTCACGCACAAATGCCTATCCAACAAGGCTCCGATCTATCTCTGCAGTCGGCTTACGCGCCACTCCACTGCCCGACCACTAAGAATTGCTCAGACTCACTGCCTGACTATCCCTAGGTTTAAGCTCCAACAAGCGGGAGGCACTAGCTTCCCTGTCCTAGCCTCCAAACTTTGGAACACCCTCCCCGCTGCCATCAGAGCTGAAGATTCCTTCAACGCCTTCAAGAAGAGAACCAAATCTTGGCTCTTTGACCAGCAATAGCTGTGTCAGACATCGTTCCTACTTACCCAACCCGCCTTTCCCTCCACGATTTCCGGTCTACTTCCTTTCCCAACTACCGCAGGGATACTTCCTCTGCAGTGCCTTGGGAACTGTACGACTGTACCATGTGTAAGATATGTAACTATTAAGTCTCTTTATTACGCTGTATTGTTTATTACGCTGTATTGTTATACTTTTTTGTAATTTATCTCCCTGTATGCTCTTTTCTTGCAACCCTGTACAAATTGCGCCCTGATGCCCCCGGGCCTGATGGTTTGCGCGTTATAAATAAACAAATACAAATACAAATACAAATACAAATACAAAGTATTCAAAACTACCAATATCAACGGTTATAAAGGGAACAAAACTATATTAAGCACTGATCTAATTTTGGTATTTGCTCTATAGAATGAAGTAGCGGAAACTGTGGAATGTTCGGTTGTATGAGCTGCTAAGGCTGCAGGAAGAAAGCCACAAACCTTGAAAGACCCTGATATCTTCCCTGCATCACCTTCACCTCCCAAGCCTGTCATCAGTTAGTCTGGTTATCTTTGAGACAGAGGGCAAAGTATCAACTCATTCTCATCATCTTCAAAATTATATGCAGACTTGCCCCACCATACCTATCGGCCCATCTCATGCCCTACTCTCCCCCTCGCTCCCTATGATCATCTGTGGCTGACCTCCTTGCCACCTGTCGCGTCCTTTGCGCTCTGTCTCGTTCCTCTCTCACTCTCCCCGCTCCCTTACCGTGGAATGACCTTCCTCTCTGCAATACTCCCACTCTATCCCTATTTGAATCCAACCTCCTAGCTCTCTTCCTTTCTGGAGAACCACTTGTATAGCATTCTACGCCACCACATCTCCCTGTTCTCCTCTCTCCCTATGTCTATACGGCAACCCCACAGCACTTATCACTTAATCCTAAAACGTAGCACTGCCTGCACTCTCCCGTTCCTATATCATGCTCTCCTGTCGTTGTCCCTGGCCCATGTTTCTACCTATCCTGCATTATCTGGCCTTTTAGTCACATACTCTCACCCATTGTTAAGGACACTGGTCCTCCACTCTGTAAATCAATGTTTAAAAAAGTAAGCATTTTTGCACCAAAAATGCATTGTTTTCCCTGTACTTTGCATTAAATAAAATAAATAAAAACAAAAAAATAAATAGAATTATTTTCATTTTATCCCATTGATACCAGAAGGTATATTGGCTTTCTATTTGATACTTTGTGCTTGAATTCAGTTTTTATGAGGACATATTGTTCTGTTGTTTCCTCCCCCATCGAATAAGCCCCACAAAACGTTATTTATCTTATTGAAAGATGAAGAAAAATCCGACACTCTGATGTGCAGCTAAGACCGTGCCCGTGTTATTCTGTCTGACAGTGCAGTTTCCTTCACCCACAGTTTTTTCAGCACAAATTCCAGATCGGTGGAAAATCTGCTCCTTTCAGATATACATGCTCTTTTTCTGGCCATACACAGGGCTGGACTGGCCTATAGGGAACTCTGGAGATTTCTCAGTAGGCCTCTGCACCCTGGGCCTCTTTTGTGTGGTCAACTATTTTATTCCCACATTTTCTCATAGGAAAAGATTTGGCTTGATAAACAAATGTAAAATGGGGCCACTTTGAACATTATTTCCAAGATCTCTTTTGGTTCCCAGGCCACAGCTGGCCATACAATAAAAAAAATAATACACGTTCTCTCCTTCCTCCTACACTAATTATCCTGACATGTAAGACATTTTTATCCAAAAGTCCCTGTGGAAGGAGCAGAGCCATGGAGGAAGGTTCAGGGGGAATGGGATTGTGATGTTACAACATTAATTTAATTTGATAATAGGATTGCTGTTATGTCCGAATTTAATTACCGTACAGTCGTGGTCCCATAGCAGTATTGTATTTGGGTTTCATGAGCTGGGCCTACGCCAAGGTATATACTGCTGTGATATATATGAGGCAAAGTACCCCCATTTGTACTATACAAGGATATTGAAAGTCGCCGAGGTAGGCTCTGACAGTGGAGGCTCAATGCTGCACGACATGCGTCAGGCCACCCAGCTCAGGTCACTCGTAATATTCATTTTCTATACAGTTGGGGCGGGGGGCGGGGGGCCGGGGGGTGGCCGTATATTGCTTGCAACCAGGAGGCGGTCACTCCATAAACGCAAACACTTTCTCTCATATCCTTTTCTCTACTTTTTTCTCTCCTTTTTCATTTTTCCATTTTTCTGTTGCCCTTTTCACCGACACTTTTTTCTTTACTTTTCCTTTATTCCTATTTTACTACAGTTTTCATGATTATTCATTCTTTTTTGCTCCCATTTTCTAGCTCTGCTCTTGTCCTGTTACCCCCATCTCCCTCCTGGTTTGTTCTTTGACCGTTTCCTCTTCTTTCTTCTCTTTGAAGGCTCTAGACCCCATAATGGACATCTTCTTGTACAATGAAATGTAGGCGCTCTCACGGCCGAGCAAAATCTTTCAAAATGAATGTGTGAACAAGACTAATGCCCGACCTAAATCTCCTATTTATTTATCTAATGCAAGTGCCAGTATCCAAAACCCCTGATGGTATTCTCAGGGCACTTGAAATAGACACACTATCTGACATAGGGCCTCATTACGACCCAGGCGGTAAGTTACCGCCTGGGTCGTACCTTTACCGCCATGGCGTAAACTACGTTTACGCCATGGTGGTTGGCGGACTTACCGCCCCATTCCGAGGTTGGCGGAGCGGTAAGTCCCCATTAACCCATTTATCCTTCCCCATTCCCATTTTTGCCCCATAGGGCATAATGGGAGTGGGGAAGGCGTTAATTACGCCACCGTAAATTACGGTGGCGTAATTAACGACAAGGTCCCTTAGCGCCATGGATTTTAACACCTGCTAAAAGCAGGTGTTAAATCCTCCATGGTGCTAAGGGACCTCGGAATCAGGCGGTAAGGGTCGGCGCTGTTTACGCCGCCGTAAACCCCTTACCGCCTGGGTCCTAATGAGGCCCATAGTGGCCAACTCAGGAAGCGTTTTTGCGGCCGGAAATATGTGCAATTTGCGGCCGCTACAAAGTTCACCCTAGTCACAATGCTGTGAAGAGGTTCACTGACTACCAGTCACAATGGAAAAAAGCATGCCTGACACTTAATGGGTTGCAGGAGACCTGTACTGCAGACACATCCATTTTTCCATGTACTAAAGGGGTGTGTCTAGAGAAGCTTTATGTTTAAGGCCATTTAAACGAGCAACACACACCACGCTGCCTCACCAGAGGTCAGTACAAGGTCTCCCAGCCAGTCCCTAGTCAACTACACCACCAGCAAAAAACAACTCTAAGGGGTTAATCCACTAATATAGCCACGCAAATAGCTTGCAATAAAGTTCAGGTTCAGGTTACTACCAGGGTACACACAGACTCACCTGAGGCCAGTTCCCGGATCCCAGCCCCTCTCTAGCGCTCTGGGCCATCAGGGAAAACCAACCCTAGGGGGTAATCCATAGCTAGAGCCCTATGAATAACCACTTATATGGTTGAAGGATCCTCCTATCCCAGTTAAAAGAGCACAACACTCTCTCCAGTCATGCCCAAATATACAACTCTGAAATTGAAGGCTTTCCATTTAAAGGAAGCCCTCTGCTTGTCCCAGACAAAGGTAGTGTAGGTCTGGATCCAGCCAGCTCACTCGGCACTTCAGAAGAATACGTTTTAGGGATTTGTTGGACACTCAATAGACACTGTGGTCCCATATGCAGAATCCTTCGAGCCTGCGACTTCCTCAAACACTGGGAAACTGGCCCAACATTATCATTGTTCCCTGGGGAGTGAATCGTGCACTAGGGAAAGTTTGTTTCATTTGTGATGCTGGGTGAGTGTGAACATAGATACAGAGGAGATAGAAAGTTTACCTGGGGTGTTTCCAACACTGAGTTCACACTCTGGAAACACCTTGCCTCAGTGCAGGCAGCTGCCAGGTGGGTCTGGGAAGCATATATACATTTCAAGATGGTGGACAGGCCATACATAGGCTTGGTTTTACCTCCTCAGCACAGACCACATACAGGTGTTCTCAAAGAGACCAGCCATTCTCAGCCTTCACTCAATTACATTTCACATATGCAAACACTTATTAAAGGACCCATCCAAGGGGAGGAGGGAACAGAGTATAAACACTTCCAGCCCAAGCTGCAGAGCGTTGTCATAGGCGCATTAGGCTGACATTTGGTCAAGGCTGGAGGTTGGTAGGTGGTGACAGAGGTGGCTAGAGGAGTGGAGGAGATTTGAGTTGTGGCGGCAGAGGAGAGCTGGAGAAGGTGGTGAGAGCTAAAGGGGTGAGAAAGGAGTTGATAGTAGTAAAGGAGAAGCAGGTAGGGATATTAGAAGTGTAGAAGATGGAAGTGGTGACAGGAGTAGCGTGGCAAGAGGTGGTAACTTCAGGTGAGGGGAGGAGGTGTGGTATTCATAGTGGTGAAGGAGGTGATAACATTAGAAGTGGAAATGAAGGGTTTGGTACCAAAGAGGGTGATACATCAGAGGAGAGTGCATAGAAGGAAGTCGTGGCTGCCAAGGAGGTAGACAGGTCTGAAGCCAAGGGGTGGCAAGGGTAGGTTCAGGCAGAGGAAATAAGGCTCCTGGTTAAAGAAGGTGGGAGAACCTCAGAGCCCAGGAGCAATGTTAACAGCAGAGGGAAAGGAGACAGATGGAGTGGGGAGGAATCAGAGAAGATTGAAGAGTAAGAAAGACTGCAAGAAATACCAGGGCCTAGCCAGCCAGAATAGGCAGGCTCTGGTGGGCTTAGTCGTAAGTCTTAGAGGAGGAAGGAGACTGAGTCAAGGAGAGTACAGAGAGGAGATGGGACAAGGGCTCAGTCACCCCCACTAAGGGAAGACTCCCTATCCCTCCCCAGCTATGACCAAATCACCCAGTGGCTCCCAAAGCTTAGTGACCATATTAGTCCAGAGGCATATGGGACCTGGCAAAGTTCACACTGAGAATCGGATATAGGGTTCAGGAGCCCCATGCGCCTGCTACGCCAGGGAAGGTGGAGGTGGCACCACCTCCCTGGAGCTTTGAGAGCTTGTGAAAGGAGGGGGTTCGGCAATCCCTCAGCCCATAACACCTGATAAGAGGGAGGAATCTTTGATGCCAGAGTCCAAGGGGAAGGCCTGGCCCCCTCATACAATGAGAAAGATACATACATGGAGAAGGCCATCCTAAATATTTTGTTGTTCTTGTTAATTTTCTTTCCTTGGGGAAGTTCCCCATTACCTTTTAGTTCACCCCCCTCTACATACTTAACTATACCTAGTGATGAAACCACATGGTCTTGGTGTCACTCTAAGTGCCAGCTGTTGAAACGTGATAGGCCTTAATTAGAACTCGTCAGAATGCTTTAAACAATGTAGTCATGTAATTATCACCAATTTTTCTCTGCGATTTATCTAATCAGTGAAGATTTGTTTGGGCATTCTAGCACTTAATTTGAAACCTGAATTCCAGTGCCATGTCTTCTACATAGTCACCAGGATAGGATTAAAGCCGGTATTTGAGTCATAGCTCTCAAGCATGGCTCTCAAACATGGCTAAAAGGGCTAGGTTCCCCAAAGTGGGACTTGCCCAAATCTAGTTTAATTGAAAAACAGGTAATAACCCAGGCAAACTTTACTGTTGGCTACTTAGATGCTTGACAAAGTTTCCTGAAAACAGTTTGTTGCTAACTACCAAAAGACTTTAGAGAGCGTCACGGAGAGGCCACTGCGTGTTTTTACTGAAGAACGCGTCTACTTTCAATTTCAATTGCCAATGTAGTGCAGGGTCCTCTGTCAAAATGTCCCAAATGTTTCCTTGAAAGGCAGAATGTGAAGCAAACCAATGAGTTCAAATTATATTTTGTATACAACCAATAAACAGCAATGTAATTCATACGGGTGTATAATAATCTTTTTTCTGTGTTCTCTTAAACAGATACTAATTTTGTCTTGGGTAATGCCCAGATAGTGGATTGGCCAATCGTCTACAGCAACGATGGATTTTGCAAACTATCGGGATATCATAGAGCAGAAGTTATGCAAAAAAGTAGCACCTGCAGGTTTGTTTGCACATGTACTTTTTGTAATACACTGTTGTTTGACTGGTTATTAAGCAAGGCATGGTTGAATCTCATGTGTGACATTTAATTGAATTATTTATTCGGGTGTAATTGAGGTGTGAGCCAAACACCTGTGACATCACTTTTCAAAGGAAAGCCTTCCAAATGGGTATATATGTTTTTATTTTATTTATTGGTTATTTATAATGCGCACTATACAGCAAAAATTGTTTCAAGGCACATCAAGACAAGAGGGGAATAGGGGAGGGGAGTAAGGTACAAAATAAAAACAATGTTATTAAACATTCTTTAAAGTCGGAACATGCAAGTGCTACAGCTTGAGAGCAAGGGGAGAGGGAGGTGATGGAGGGGTAGATGGAAGGAAGACAAACAAAGACATTCTGACTAGGTTGTGAGACGATTTCGAATGTGCAAGTACTGAACATGAAAGAGGAGGAGGAAAGGAAGTGCAAGAAGGGACGGATGAGATGTACAAAACGTGCAAAAAGTTAAAAGTGCATGGACAAGTAGGCAGTTTGCATTAGGAACCCGATGCAATATATGACAAGCAGGTATGAGGGATCTGAAAACTGGAAAAGCCTCGCCTCATGGAATGAGGGGCTACATCAGGCACACAGGCAAACAGTTAAGACTAGCAGCTAAGTGACTGAAGACTGGAAAAGCCTCACCTCATGGAATGAGGGGCTACATCAGGCATGCAGACAAACAGTTAAGACTAGCAGCTAAGTGACTGAAGACTGGAAAAGCCTCACCTCATGGAATGAGGGGCTACATCAGGCACACAGGCAAACAGTTAAGACTAGCAGCTAAGTGACTGAAGACTGGAAAAGCCTCACCTCATGGAATGAGGGGCTACATCAGGCACGCAGACAAACAGTTAAGACTAGCAGCTAAGTGACTGAAGACTGGAAAAGCCTCACCTCATGGAATGAGGGGCTACATCAGGCATGCAGACAAACAGTTAAGACTAGCAGCTAAGTGACTGAAGACTGGAAAAGCCTCACCTCATGGAATGAGGGGCTACATCAGGCACACAGGCAAACAGTTAAGACTAGCAGCTAAGTGACTGAAGACTGGAAAAGCCTCACCTCATGGAATGAGGGGCTACATCAGGCACACAGGCAAACAGTTAAGACTAGCAGCTAAGTGACTGAAGACTGGAAAAGCCTCACCTCATGGAATGTGGGGCTACATCAGGCACACAGGCAAACAGTTAAGACTAGCAGCTAAGTGACTGAAGACTGGAAAAGCCTTGCATCATGGAATTAGGGGCTACATCAATCATGCAGGCAAACAGTTAAGACTAGCATGTAAGTGACTGAAGACTGGAAAAGCCTTGCCTCGTGGAATGAGGGGCTACATCAGGCATGCAGACAAACGTTAAGACTAGCAGGTAAGTGACTGAGAACTGGGGGCAACATAGCCAAGGCCAAAATTGCAAGAGGCAGGCATCCAGAAGACATTGAGAACAGGAAGGTGTGGGTTACAGTGAAAGAACATCGGACATAAGTGAGGGGTTAGGGAAGGGAGGACACATCGAGCACATAGTAAGTAATGTAGCCATATGGCATGAGAAAAAGAACAGTCAAAAGATCACTAAAGACCAAGAAGCAGGAGCAAATAGGCACATTATGGTGTGTTTAAGGAGGACACGTCTTACCCACAATGAAGGGGTTATAACAATATATAGCAGCAAGGCAAGACGGCAGTGTGCTGGGCAAGCATGTGGGAAAGCAGTGTGGGAAAGCAGTGTGGGAGTGTGTCAGCAACAACAGCAGGTATACAAAATGTAGAAGTCCCAAAGGAAGAGGCAGGAAAAACAAGCAGAAGGCCAGGAGCAGAGAAAATGATTGTAGTCCAATAAAAGTCAGAGTCATATGCTGAGGAACAATGATCAGGATACAAGACAATCCTAAAACAGTGTCGCTGCATCAGTGAACCTAAGTAGCATAAGCAATGTTCTAAAAAGGTGTTGAGCCAGCGGGAAGGGGAAACAGGCCCTTCCTTATCTTCATTGAAGCAAGGTGTCGCAGCAAAGCGCCATAACCGCAGGCGTTTCAGTGAAGAAACAGGTGAAGCAGGAGAATCAGGGATGAGGGGCATGGAAATGTGCTGAGCCGCCAGAAGCCCTGGGCAGGCTCAGACAAGGGGGACTTTCAAAAGGGGATGCTGGCAAGCCTGCTGGCGTGGATAGCAGATCTGAAGGCATCGGGGTCCATCCAATGAAAGGCACGACAAGCTGCCATAGAGACACTCTAGCGGGGTAGAATGTCATCACGGGCCAGCACAGTGCCTCCTCAGTGATGTTGCATGGAGTAGGGTGGCCATCTTAGAAGGAGCAAGAGCTCCGTGAAACAATGCCAAATTTAGGCATCAGCCTCCTCCTGCACGCAGTGTGCTGCAGGAAGGTGCTGATGTATCCCTCTGGTGGTCGTGGAAAGGATGGCCCACACAGGTGTTGAGCCTTAAAAGGGGGGCTTTCATAGGGGGAACTCTGGCAAGCCTCGGATAGTGGATGGCACAGATAATGTGCAGAATAGGAAGAACAGAACATTTACGACTCCTGCCTCATTGGCTCATTCTCCTAGTATGCCAACCTTTGCTCAAAGTATCGTTCTGTTCACATTCTGTTTTCACTGCTTTATATGCCTTGATAATTAGCCAGCGGCCTGGCACTGATGATTGCAGGCTTGTCGCCTCCACACAGCAGCTTTACTAGGTGCCCTGATTTTCTCCCTATGGGTACTTTGATGTACCCCCAGCATGTTTCTCTCCCATTTATGGTTTCATTCACTGGTCCCTGCTTATAATATAAGTGTCACATTCGCGGTCACCTGATAGAGGGCATGTCTCTGTCCCACAGACCCACCTCACTCTGACTGTGAAGCACGTGTTAGACAGTACATATGAACAAAGTGCAAAAGTGTCAGTGCTTCTATGCGGATAGACACAAAAACCAACAACATCTAACCATTGACACAGTTTATGAGACAGTGTTTTCACAAAACAATTGGCGCTAATCATTCATGGCCCCTTATTAGGTTCTGAATTCCCTGATCAACAGGTGGCATAATTGGTCTATGTCACATCGAAATGTGTGACATATATTCAAGGAACAGGAAGCATGGGATGGGTTTACACACACACATGTAGTCTGTTTAATTACAGTCGGTAACAAAGATCTGAGCCAACGGTTGGGCTACATAAAGTGGTTGATGCGTTCTCCAAGGTTCCATCGGTTACAGACATTCTGGTGCTTTCAGGTTATTGATATTGCAACAGACATAGCACTAGTCAAGGTAGAAAGTGGGGTAGAGTCTGAGGAAAGGTACACCAGCATATCCTGTATAGATATTCTGCCAGGGAGCCAGATGTCACATTCTTTTCCATACTCTTGTGGGTATATTCTGTTTTCAGGGTTATGGAGCTGTTGTTCCAGAATGTCTGACCTAATACCTCGAGGGATCTCCTGGGCTTTTGTTTGAAACTTACGTGTAGTTAGGTTGTTAACCCTACAATACAAACTTATTCTAAAAGACCATTATTGTGTATGGTAGTCTGCAAAAATTCAAATGCGTGTGGAGTCCCAATAATTTTTTTTTTAATAGGTACCAGGATGAAGGTATAGACCAGGCCTCGAGTGGATCTGGACAGAAATAGTTGTTGAGAAAATGTACATTTAGCAGAGGAAAGTGATACTGAAGGCTGATGCCTTCATCAGCACCATTTGAGAGGGGCTGGGGGGTCCGTGCCTTAGTTTGGCCTATCTTCCATGGTTGCTTCTCTTGAATTAGACTCTTCTGAATCATGTAGAGGGCTTAAAGCATGGTTCGTGCTTGTAAATGGACTTTGGTGATTGTGACTGGCATCATTGTCCTGATGACTTCTTATGATTTTCTTGGACAATACCAGCAAATGACAGTCATCCACAGTACACGTTCTAGCTCAAGACAGCTAGTGCCTTCTTGCTCTTCTTATTTTTCAGACTTTGTGTTAAGATACTGACCCTGTTTACAATGTCTTCAAGTTAAGCTGGAAACCTCTCATGGTCCCCTTGGCTAGAGCGATGTGAGCAAACCACTTCAAGCACTGCTCTGTCATGTGGTTGACTTTCAGAGAGAGGCACACATTTCCAGAAAATAGACCAACAAATTATCCGACTAGTCCTAGGGGTCAAGAAGGATGCGGGCAGTGCTGTCGTGGAGGCCATCTTCGGTCCATTCGAGACCCTTGGCAAGGCAGAAGCATGTTCATTGGCAAGGCAGTTTGACCAAAATATGTTTATTAGTGGCCCATGGCTTGCCATTTTAAAGTTTAAATAAAATTAAAAATAAAATAAATTAAAAGAAAAAGAATATATTCCCTTTCGCTAATTTAGTTGGATTCATAGGCCGAAATGCTCTACGGAAATTTCCCTGAGATATAAGCTTCCTCCCACTTTAAGTAGAGTTGCTGTTAATGTAAATCCTGTGGGATTGGCTCACTTAATTCATGCACCTTGCATCTGAATGTATCACAGTGGAAATGCGACCCCCTGCAGGGTGGTGTGAGATAAGGTTTCTCCAATGTTGAACATCCTGTCACAGAACCAAGGGGCAGCTGAGAAATGGGTTTGAAACGATAGGCCTCTCGCCTACAGGGTTGGATCCGATCTTGATGGAGACGGTTACGCCTGTCCCCAATAGAATAATGCATTCCTCTTTACACAAAAAGCTCCAGTGACTTTTGTCTGAAAATGGGAGCCTCATCTACAATGAGGAGAGCAGGGGTGCCTGACTGAAATATCATGATATGCCAGTGAGTGCACTTAATAAAAGTATTGCTAAAAGAAATGTATAAAATCTATAATGCCATAACCCTACATTTGCTTTTATTATGATCTACAAATACTGTATAGATTTTATTAGAAGTTATACCTGTTTCACCTTTTAAACAGACGTTGGTGCCCCCCACCCCTCCATAATACTTTATTTAGGCAGCATTATGTGATGTCTGTCTTAAAATACAAGTGATTGTTTCATAATTTAAAAAAACTTTTTAATGAAGAAGAAGGGCTGCATCTTGTAATACTGAAGGGTTGTGCTTACAGGGTCTTCACTCAGGCTACCCACTCAGGCTGTACGTGTTAGAGGCGTGCTATTCTCTATCTATTGTGGGAAAAGAACAGGCCCGGAGGCTGGCGGGTGGTCAACGGGTAGTCCGTGGTTGAAGAGATGACAAGTGGATTGCCTACAGAGAGATAGAAAGAGTCTTTGTACAAATAGAGAGCAACATATGTGGAGCAAGAGCCATATGCATGTGGGCAACCCCATGTAAGTAGGCACCAGGAACATCACAGACAATGAGACAGAAAACCAAAAAGGGACTCTTCTTCACTCAATCTTTCTTCATCGCTCAACCTCTGTCCTCACATAGATGCAAAGTAATCAACAAAGAGACTTCTATGCACGACGTGTACCCCGTAGAATTCCCTCATGCAAAATTATTATATAAAT
Organism: Ambystoma mexicanum; assembly: GCF_040938575.1. Taxonomy (NCBI): domain Eukaryota; kingdom Metazoa; phylum Chordata; class Amphibia; order Caudata; family Ambystomatidae; genus Ambystoma; species Ambystoma mexicanum. The sequence goes on along the minus strand of NC_090928.1, from coordinate 962,166,104 downwards.
ACAAAATACACAAGATGCAGTAAAAAACTGAAATCATAATGCATAAAAAAAGGCCAACAAGTAAGATAAACACCCCCAGAGCAACGTTAATAAATACAAATCTAAACATTCACATAGCAAAAACTTCACTCCTCACAGACTTTCTGAGACAGATGGAAGCAACTGCTTCCAACCATCAGTCAAAAAACATAAAGACGTTATATAAGTCTAACTTGCACATACTTCACACCAATGTCTATTAATCTGTCTCAATTTAAGCATTCATACATTCATTTGCATGCATCAAATTTAAGTCAAGTTCCAACTACTTTTTTCAAAATATTTCGTCAACATGATCCCAGCTATACTTTATTATATTTAAAAAAAAATTGTGATATATAATAACAGGTTATCTTTGCTGGTATAGCTGGTCGATGTGCGCCAAGTTTCAGCATCGACGGCCCAAAATGTTTATCCATGTCTTCATCAGGACCCATTATAATTTCACAGGGCTAATCTGATAGCAATGATATTATAACGGGTCTTGATGAAAGCCAATACCAAAAAGACTGTTCTGGTTTACTTAAGACATCTGTCCAGCTAAATATCTGTTATCCTATTTGATGTTATTGGTTCTAAAAACTCAAGTACTTTTAACTTCAAAGTCAGAACTCGCCCTAAGAAAGATACCTCTGGATTCTAATGAAACCTCAAACATGCAACCAGTTCCAAATCTCCCTTAACTTGCAATATTGCTGAAGAGATTCATCAACACCAGAGCATTCTGCTGAGAGCAACTCGCTCCTGGGCTCCCTCTTCATCAGAGTTTCAGCATGGCAGGAAGATTGAATCTGTTCTGGCAGCACTAAATGACTGCTGCCACGTGGCAGATGGGAGAGATGTCATTGATCTAATTCTGCTGGATTTGTCTACTTCATTTTACACTGTTGCAAATACTATCATATTATCTCATCAGACACAACCAGGTATTGATGATGTGCTACATCAATGTCTCCCCCACGTCACTGGCCATATTCTATTGAGCTGAACCCATAATCCTATGCCTTTTTCTTTAACACTGGCTGGAGGCTGGGCCCATCATTGGCCTGTACTCTTTTATGAGGTATGAGGCTGGGTGATAGTTTCCAAGTAATTAACTGACTTACTTCCTCTGTCAACAGCTCAAAAAAGGCACATTCTTTATAGGTTCTGATCTTGAGAAGAATACAGCACATTTGGATTCCAAAGTACTGACCTGAGACTAGTGACCCTGGACCCACCCCGGCAAAGTATCTGATAGCTCTAATCGATGAGCTTCCCTAGATTGAAATCTTGCAGTTCTGATTTTTCAGATTTAGCATACACACTGAAAGTCCCTGATCTTGCTTCATGGAGAGTCTTTTTTTTGTTTTTGCATCTTCTATATTATTTTTAATTTGAAACTCTGGGGTGCAGAGTACACCACCACGCAGGCATCTTGGTAATGGGGTTGGATGGCAGGGAATAAAACAAGCATTGGCTATGCCAACAGTTTGGGCTTTTATGGGCCTCTAATAGCAGTGCCTGCAAAATGCCTAATACTTCATACGCATGGTCAATCATTGGGTGGGCAAATAACCAAACACCTACAAACTTTGTGTTGTCTCCAATATATGGTACTCGCACAATCAGAATAGATGCAACAACATGCAACAAAATGGAAGCTCCCGCAACTTCAAGTAATCTGGGCTTTGCTTGGTTGCAAGTTAAGCTAGTAGCCAAAAGAGCGTTTGCTGCTGTGCCTGCAAGAAAATCACAAGTTTCAGCTCTGCACTACTAAAAATATCCCTAATTCTGGTCAATCACAGATGGATGAAATCCTGATTCCATCTCAATGGGATTCAAACATGTGACTATAGATTGCATTCTGTGCTCAGTCAGCGGTGTGCGCTCAACCCAGCCATCTATCCTAGCTAACAAAGCTAAAGATGTTCCCTCACCTCCAACCTGCCTCTGCCCTTCACTTCCTCTGCCTCCACTCTAGCACTTCACCCATCATGGTTACATCCTAAGCGCAGCTGGACGTACTGCCTACCTCCACTTAAAAATGTCCAGTGTTGGTTGTCCTTATCTATGTATGTCCACTTATCAGGGTGCAGCCTTGGAGCAGCAGCAAAGGTGTAGAGGTTGTGTGGGGCATTCCTGTCCTGGTGCTAAGTGGGTTGGACATGAGCCTAAAACACTGGCAAGACTCCCGATTGGCCAGCGATGCCTGCTGACTGGAACAAAAGCAACCCTGAGATCCTGAGTGTTTTCCTGCCAAGGCGAAAACAAGATGCATGTGGTGTCTGCTTTAAGTGGGTCCCTTCCCGGAAAGCGCTACACCAGTGACCACTGCTGCATAAGCAAGCCAATAAGACTGGGGGGTGGGCATTGGGAGATGCGCAAGTCTCACTGCAGTTTGTAAGGGCAGGTAACTGGCATAAAGTCTAGCTTCATCATAGAATGGGCAAGTAAGTACCTTTGGTTGACCCGGAAATACATTCCGGGAGCTGAGCCTCCACAGTTACTGCCATTCTGTTCTACTCTCCTGTGGAGGGTATTGAAGGAGAGTTCAAGTCTCCTGTGTCTTCAGGTGAAGACACAACAAGAGTTAATCTCATGTCTTCGCCAGGTTTGCAGAGTCACCTGGGGGGACGACAACACACATTGCTCATGGGTTGGCGAGGGCAAGATGAACATTTGAACTCTATTATGTTTCAATCAAGGAGGTGGCTAATCAACGATACACAGAATTAAGCGTAACTTGCCAACAAGGGCTGCCCTTCCCTACCTGTAATACTCACTAGCCACTCCTTGCATCACTGTTATGTGGTCTTTGTGCTTCAGAACAGGTGAAAAGACGCCCTAGACAACAGACTCGCTTGCTGAGAAAAGGGCAGCCACCCAGCAAGTTCAAAATTGCCCTAAAGCAACAGAATTGGTTACTTACCATTTCTCAAGCAGGTGGAATGTTTAAATGACAGTTCCCAAGCAGTAGGAAGGCAGTTAATGAAGTATTGACATTGATTTTACCATTGAGTTTCTTTTTCTTCAAGCCAGGCTCATGATGTTTACTAACAGATATCATTGCCACATGGTTTTGTTTTTGTGTGTCTTTATGACTTGAATGAAAAGCAGCATAACACATAGAAGATTTATTTAGGCTGACATAATTTTGAATTCATATACTTATATTATTTTATTCCAAATAGGGAAAACAAGCTTACTGTCATACAATTTTTGGTTCACATATTTATATATGTGTAATTTCAGTTTACAATGTGATTGGTGTACACAATCTTGAAAACACACAGAGGACAGTGCTCATAAGCACTGTCCTCTGTGTGTTTGTGGGATTTTGCTCACACTTTGGATTTCTAACTCCCTGCTGCCCGAATGCGCCACGTTGCCGGCAGTGGTCGAAGTGTACAAAAAGAAGTAGTGGAACTATGTTCCCTGCTGGCCTGGACCCACTCCCCACAAACCTCATCACCACGTCCCCTCCCACAAACAATACACACCCCCAAACACTTGCACCTGCTTTCTAAGGGAACGTTCAGTGCAGTGCACTGAAAGTGCAAATTTCAACTTCTTCCTACACTTTTATTTTAAAACGAAACCATTCAGGAACGGTTGCTTTTTAAAATAAAAGTATAGGAGCTGTAAAAGGTAATTTAAAAAAGTATAGGAGCACCGCTCCCGATCGCTCCCGCTCACTTCGACCACTGGTTGCCGGAAGCGTGGAGCTAGAAATCTGAAGTGCAGGCAAAATCCTGTGAACACATTGAGGACATTACTCACGTGAGCACTGTGTTCGTGAGCTAGAAATCCTGAATGCGAGCAAAATCCCACTAACAGACAGTGGACAGTGCTCACGTCAGAGAGAATCTAAAAGCCCTGAGATCCTCTCAGCCGTGAGCATTATGGGGTTTCATGTCTTATTGCAAGTGCCGTATTTGAACCAGTGGTCGAAGTGTAAGAAAAGAAGTAGTGGAACTATGTTCCCTGCTAGCCTGCCCCACTCCTCACAAACCCCATTGCCCTGCCCCCGCCCACACACAATACAAACCCCCAAACACCTTTGCCTGCTGTTTAAGGGAATGTTTAATGCAGTGCACTGAAAGTGCAAGTTTTAACTTCTTCCTACACTGTTATTTTAAAACAAAACTGTTCCGGAACGGTTTATTTTTAAAATAAAAGTATAGGAGCTGTAAAACGTAATTAAAAAAGTAGAGGAGCGCTGCTCCCACCCACTCCTGCTCACTTCGACCACTGATTTGAACCCCTTTTCAGTTAGTTTAAAAGCGGCGTGGAAGGAAACCAATGGAAAGGAAATGCATCAAAGGACAAAAATAGAAGTGGGGCGAGCCAGACAATTTATATGTGAAGCTGAACACAACGAGTCGGACTGCGGGACCATCAGGGCAAGCATCTGCATGACCCTTCTCAGCTAACAGAGGCAATCATTGATCCAGTAATGGTTCAAGCAATACATGAGAAGTATCACAACAATGCCGATTCTGAAATGAAACGCATAAAGGACAGAAATAATTACTGCTGTCGAAAGTATTGTAAATTATTTTAGCTATTTTAAAAAAGATTATACTCACATGAGTCAATGCATCATTTTATTTGGAAGATGCACAGTATTTTTCCCAATCAAAGGTGGCCGCTAGTTTTGGCTTGTTTCCAGAGAGCTTCCTTAGAGACAGTCATTCAAGATGGCTGCCTCCATTGAAGAACTCCAAGAGTTCAGAGTTCCCAGATGGGCAGGAATGGGTGGGATTAGCTTTAGGGATTAGCATGGCTAGGGGCAGGGAATGGGAGGGATTCAATAACCTAACAACTGTGTTTCCCTCCTCAAATGCCATCTCCATTGGAAAAGCATTACAGACCCTCATTCAAAGCCCATATTTGAAGCTCTCATGTTAAAGCTCTTTTTTTAATGGCAATAGTTACGGTAGCGCTTAAAGATAGTGCTTTCAGTGCCACCTAATAGCCCAAACTAAAAAGTGAAAGCGGGAAAGGTCTGGTTTTTGAGGCCCTCTGGAAGGCCAAGTGAATATGAATGTTGGTAATAGAAAGTCCAATAGAGATGCAGAGATGGGCAATTGGAATTTAGGGAGGGTCATGGTTCTGCAGCACAGTCGAACATGCAGGTAAGCACAGAATTCTCAACACAGTTATTTTGTAACAAGAGGTTTTTAGCAATTTCCTTTATTCAAATGATGTTCAGGAGCCCGTCAAGCAGGTTGGAGACAATTCCAAGTACGGGTGCTAGACAAGAAAAAGAAAGGCTCCCCTATTTGGCTCAAGAGATGTTTGGGAAGCCTTAATGTCCTCCCTGTATTGAGTGTGAGGGGCATTTGGGAATACATGCAGTTATGTTTGCGTTCAGCAAGATGGAACCTGTTCTGTGCAAGGTGTTATGGGCCAGGCACAGTATTTTAAAAACTGTGCACTTGGTTACAGGGAACCAGCACAAAGAAATCAATGAGGGCAAAAGAGGCCTCCGGAGTAATCTCAGCAGAATTCATGCACTCAGAATTTGTGTGCACTGAAGTCTTGCATGGAATATAGACAGGTGTCCTGTGTATACTGCGTTACGAGAGTAAAATCGGAAGATGTAAAGCCATTTAATAAGATAAGTTGTTACAGAAATGGAAAAGAAGTCTGTTATCGTTCAGAGAACTTAATTGTCCCATACGGGAATGCACTTTTTAGATTTGGGAGCTTAAGTGATTATCAAGTAGGACTCCGAAATTGCGACCTGATTGGTTGAGGTGGCACAGTCCCCTAGGCCAGGGACCTTGGTTGCCATGCCCGCCTTTTTCCGGGCTATTAGTATCCGGGATAAGTATTTGAGAACAAGAGATTGCATCTAATCGTTGATACGAGTGGACATATTGAATTGAAGATTTTAGGAGGAAGCAAGCTGGTAGAATGACCTCTGAACACTGCATAGTGTCTTGAATTTGACCCATTTCAGGACAAGAAGTCGTTAGAGGGAGTCATGGGCAATGATGTTGTGTACTTCGATCAAAACCTAGATCATCTGCATGGCTGCATTTCTCAAAAAATGGTTTTATCTGGGCTTTCCTCCTGACCTCACTTCGGACAATAATAATATTTATTCATATTTTTCCCCAAACCTGCCAGGCTGAGAGCTTGAAAGCAATTACGGTCAACATAGCGCAAAGCAAAGTAGTTCTCTTCAAAGAGATGTTATTCTTGCTTGCATGGTGTGTGTTCACTCATTTAAGTTTTAAGAATTTCCCTATGACTAATAAGGGTGTTCTCAGAAAAGTGTAACAATCGCATAAATCATATTGGCTTGGGGCCTCACATCTATTAGGGAGAATGGTCCCTCCACTCTGGCTGAGAAAGCCGACAGACATCTATATGGATTTGGTATGTTAGGGTCTGCTTCCTAATGAAACTGCCCCTACCATATCCACCAATTGGTCTTCCTTAAAGTAGTGTCCACAGTCAGGTTTCAGTACCCAACCAGTAGTGCAAGGGTGTGGTCAATCTCTGGCAGCACTCTGTTTAGGTAGGTGATAAAATGCTACTTGTCCACTGAAAGGACCTACAGGGATGCATTTATGAAGGTCTCAGCCTTCACATAATCGCTGATAGAAATCATCTCTCTGCGCTCCATCCTACCATATTTTCTATATCCAGGTAGGCATATATTTACTCAACAGAATCTGTATCCCACACAATTTACTGTTGGTTCTATGGCTACACTAAAGTTTCCTATCCCAGTCGATTCACAATTTGCTCAGTTGTTTACCTTCCGTAACCTGATTTGTCTCCTGCAGGAGTTCCATGTTAAGGTTCTTTTTCATTAAATAATGTAGGGTCTCTAGACCCTACATTAGATATGGTAGGGTATTTCTATGCCTAACCTAATTATTCATTTCACCTGGTCTTCCTTTTACTGAGTAGCATGTACATGGTCATTTAAGGAGATATGCATATTTGTGTGATGAAACACACTTTTTAAAAAAATTGACAATCATCTTGTATTTTACGTTTCGGAAACTTTACCTATCCGTACCTGTCATCCAATTGAACTTGAAAGCAGTCCTCAACCTGGCAATCTCAACATCAATAATATCAGTGGTTCCCTCGCTCGACTCCAAGTCTTCCATTTGCTCTAGTTTAACTTACAATAGGGAGACTCTACCCGAGTGGTAATCCAGCCTGCATGGCCAACCAGACACGGCCCCCATACATCCTACCTCATATCTCCTTTCCCACTTCTGGTACATAGATGTGTACCCACTTTCTGTATACAATCCCCAGCCCCCGATTAGATTGTATGTTCCTAGTAGGTTAAATGTTTGAGTAATCATTTCCATCAGTGGACTGCTTATTCAATGGCATCCTCAGTGTTGCTGGAATCTGTGTTCTTCTTGTTGCACATTTTTAATAGGGGACCAGGATTTCTCTCTTGTATAATCTGTTAAATTGCCATCTTAAAGACTGGTGTTTTCTTTCTATACAGAAGGTAGCATTCCTCATTTTGCCGCACTTCCAGGTGAACCTTAATTCTGTTTGGGAGCCGTGCTTCCTGTTCCTTCAGGAAATCTCACAGTGCTTCTGCTATTAGGAATTCCTGTGTGCTTGGTTCCCTTCTCAGCAACTTCCTGACGGGCTCCAGGAGGCAAAACCTATGCCCTGTTTCTGCTTTTCCTCTTCTCCATGGTTTCTATATTTTTGTCCTTTGCAGATGAGCAGGTTCTTTTTCTTTGCCAGCTACTAAATGTGGTGGGCATGATCACGGCTGAAAAACCAGGCTGTGAGAAGCTCTGTTTTGTTGGGGTCAGCACACTTTCTGCACCTGACTCTAGAAGTAAAGCAGGCACAGACTGTAAGACTATTCCCGAAGTACTGCCATTTTGGTAGGCTCCCATCTCTATTCCCATGGGTAATCACCTTTACAGTCAGAGGGCCTCATTACGAGGTGGGCGGTAAGGGATTACCGGCACCGGTAGGGGCACCAGTGACGGTAATCCCTTATCACCCTACTACGAGTTCGCTTTGCGGGTCCTTACTTAACGCCTGGTTTTATCGGGCATTAAGGATGGGACCCGCAAAGGGATACCGGGGTCAATAACGGTACCGCAATTTGCGGTACCGTTATTGCCGCCTTCCCCCTTCCCATTGAGCCCTATGGGAGCTCAAATGGGAATGGGGAATGGCTCTGGTGAATGGGGAATTACCGGTCCCTCCGACCTCAGAATGGACCGGTAATTGCTCCATCCACCAGACCGAGTCGGTACGATTTTGGAGGCAGCCATGGCGCTAAGGGCGCCATGGCTACCTCCAACCTCGTAATGAGGCCCTGGGCCCTCATTACAAGTCAGGCGGTGGACCATGGTGCTATTAGCACCATGGTCCATGCCGGATTCCGCCATGGTGGATGGCGGAATTACCGCCCCATTCCAAGGTGAGTGGGGCGGTAATTCCCCATTCACCATTTGCCCTTCCCCATTCCCATTTTTGCCCCATAGGGCATAATGGGGATGGGGAAGGCGCTAATTACGTCACCGTTAATTACGGTGCCGTAATTAGCACCAAGGTCGCTTAGCGCCTTGGACTTTAACGCCTGCAAAAAGCAGGCGTTAAAGTGTGAATCAGGCGTTAAGGGTTAACGGCGCCTACGGCGCCGTTAACCCTTAACGCCTGACTTGTAATGAGGGCCATGGACAAAATAATTCCGCCCCCCTCTAACTAAGTGTGATTGGCCTTTTCGTCCATGTTGGTTTAGTATCCCATTGAAAGGCAATCACTGGTTTTACACCTTCCGAGGTTCAGCATGGCGTCTTCAGGACCTGCTTTTGCCTGGTTTCAGTGTAGCTGCCAGACTGTTTAGCAACGTCCTTTTCTATAGTTCGGTCACAGTTTGCTTGAACCTGCCGCTGCTGCTCCCATAGGTTCTCAGCCACCTCTTCCATGGAAGGTCCATTGCATGTGTGCTCTGGATGCACTGCCACTTACTCCACCCTGCACTGCATCCACTCGTCTAAACTCCAACATGTGGGCCTCAGGGAGGAGTGATGGGCCACCGCATGGCAGCAATGGCTTAACTAGTGTCTGGTCCTCAAGGGCTCATAACGCCACAACAGTAGACAAGGTACCCTCCAGCCTACAGTCGCCATGGTGTGCTGTCAGTCCATTCAAACCATGCGGATGCTGGTGACTAGTGGTCATTTGGAGATGCAGCTATTCTACTCACAGTGCAGGTGTAGAGAGAGGATGGGAGGGGAGTAGTCACCATCATCTGTTTTTGAACTCCCAGGTTTATTCGGCAGCAACAGGAGGCCTCTCCCTGTGCCAGTGGGCCCCAAAATAAGAGCATGCCGGTCTGGAAAAAAGGTTGGTAAATGTGCCGGTAATACCGGCTTCGTCATTTTATCCAGATCGGCATACTCTGAGTGTGCTGGTAGGGGCAGTGAACCACTGGCAGGCCTGACCTGCTGGTAGTTCAGGTCCCTACCTGCAGAGAAGTTATGCAATCACCACCACCGTTGACGGCGGTGTTGGTGATTCAGCGGTTCCCAGCCCATGGTTTCCTATTGGACTCCATGGAATGGGAACTTACCGCTGTTGCTTGCATCCGTAATATAATATCCAGGTAGCACCAGTATATCGGGTGCAGTAGTACTGGCAGGTTACCGGCAAACTCCTAATGAGACCCACTGTCTCTGTCTTACACCCCTGCTAATCAGTGGATTGGACAATGTTTCTGGGATAATGTGTCACAGGGTCCATAGCATGCCCCCCCACCCCCCCACCAATATGCTCCATTTGAGATGTTTTCTTTCAGATGTTGTCGTTTTTGTGATTTCTGTTGGTACATGTAATGCATAGGTCGTATTATGTGTCATACTCTAAACATTAATACCTGGATGTGATGTGGATGTGTCTTGCGTCCTGATCGAAACCAGTGCTTTAGTTCAGGGAGCATCATTTGCACTCTACACTAGCCAGTGGCTAGTGATGATTGACTCTTGGCGGGTAAGAAATAGTGTGCTGTGCGAATACATAGGTTTGGGGTGGCAAGTGACTTTTTATGGATGGCTAGGAGCAGCTTGAAATATTTACCCCTGCTTTAGTTGATATTAGGTTCTGGGACATCGCTGCACCTTTTGCTCAACCTGCCCTCATTTCTGTTTTCCATTCAATTGAAGCTCTGATGACCTCTGAGTGGGATTGAGAAGGTGCGGTTGAGGGCGCCAGGTGGTGTTTGATTGCTCTATATGTACAAGTTATAAATAAATAATGGCATAAAATAGGATCAAATAGGATCAGTTGCACGAAAATAGAGCTAAAGACCTATCGATCGTGTTTTTTCCTAATACTAACATTTATAGAGCACTGTTCTATCCAAAACTGTTGCACTGACTGAATTAATTGATTAAATCGCAGCTTCATGTATGGAGAGTTAACGGACAAAGAAACCATTGACAAAGTACGGCAAACCTTTGAAAATTATGAGATGAATTCCTTTGAAATCCTAATGTATAAGAAAAACAGTAAGTCAAAGAAAGTTCTTGCTATCCAATGCTTCCAATGTATCGTTCAGTGCCTGAGTGTATCTTCCTAATCTTTCCATTTCGATGTTGAATTGATCATGGGTACAGCCTACTCGAGGCATTTCTGACTGCCCAGGTGCTTAACTACAGATGATGTCATCAATACGCCTCAGTGACATCATACTTCAACGACTTCATTTTACTGTGTGGGAAATGTGTTGTGGGGACGTTGTGCCACATGCTCGCATAAGGAGAATGCTCATGACCTTAATTTATGCAGTACTATACGGTAGAAATGTTTACCAACCAGTACATTTGTTTCCATCTTGTCTTTGGAATTAAAACATTTTGTTATGATTGCATTTATCTACGATTTATAATTTATGAAGATATCTTTATTATTTCTTTATAAAGAAACGCATGCAACACTTGCATTAAACCTTGCATTAACTATTCACGTCTGTTACATTGTTGGTTACTAACATCTTGCATATGTCCTGTTTCTACTTCTCCATGTTAAAAAAAATCATACGGTATAGTAGTTATGCAAACTATTTAATTCCCTAAAACACATTGTTCAGTATGCATTATAAAAGTTAACAGGCCTCATTATAACCCTGCCGGTATCCTGCCTGTAAACCCGCCACGATACCGGCAACGGCTATTACCATTTCCGGCAGTCGGTCCAGCGGCATTGCTGCCGGATTATGAGTGCCGGAGTGATGGTATAAATCCCCTTTCAGGGAGTCCTATAGGACTCCATGAGGGGATTTTCCGTCATTACCGGCACTGGCAATACCGGTGCCGGTATAGATGGCATTTTTTGCCGGTACATCACCTGCCATATCTCCACCTTTTGGTACCCCACCGGCAAACCTATAGTCAAGCGGTCTGGTAAAGTGTCGGTATTCGTGAATACTGGCACTTTAGTACCAGACCAGTCGACTCAGAATGAGGCCCAATGTTTGGTTTTACTCAGCAAAATGTAGGTTATTTTGTTGTGTACTGTGGCACCAAGAGCTCTTAGACTATCGTGTTATTCTGTACACATTTTTTTTTTATAAGCTGTCCCAGTTTCTTCTTTAAAGAGTGGATGTGAGCAGAAAGTGACAACATCATCTTTTTCCCCCCACTAGAAATGGCCTAACACCATCAATATTTCATTATCACTTTGAAAAGTAACTTCAACCTTTGCTTCAGTATTTATATTTAATGACTCTTTGGAAATGGCCACTGGTCACTGCATGTAGCAGCCACTGGACTCTATTGCTTGCAATACGTTTATGCCTGGGTGTTTTGATTCTCAAATGACCCTTTGTTCTGGGGTGCTAGATTCTTTTCTAGGAGTTTTACCAACACTTTAGTAGGAGTATGTACTGTAGGCGTCATTGCCGCCGCCACATTAGTCTTATATTGAACCTGCTGTTGAAACACGTGTCCCCATTAACAGTAAGTATTAAGTAGACAACGAATGGAAAATGTGACCAGGTTCATAGAGAGAGATTTCCAAAATGTTGAATTCCAAATATAATGAGGTTTATTGGATGAAGCCCACAATATATTTAACCTAATTTCTTTTAGAGAAAACGTCCTCCATTGTAGTTAATAAGGGCAAATCTGCAATTGAGGTGAACAAATGCATCTGCTTTCTACTGCTGGGCTTCGCAAAGGCAGGACTCTCTCTTCAGAAGGGCAGGGTGGCGTGTCCTGCATGGGAGTTGTAGATTGATCTCTGTTGAAAATCAGTGGCCTTGGGGCAAAGACTGGAGTCTGACCTTAGCTAAGGCCTCATTATATGCATTGTGGTAATGGTAAAAAGACCACCTAATTATGAGTTGGGTTTACATGGGGTAGAAAGAAATTACTATCAGTGAAGCGAGCACTGCAGCTGACAGCAGGGCAGCCACAGTCCTCTTGATAATGGAACAGAGAACCCCTCCCGTTCTAGACCTGGTAAATGACTAAACTCCTGCCTTACACACATCTGCACTTGTGACGGAATGCCATCTGCAAGGGTGTGCAATCCCAGAACTGTTTTTTATGGTATGCAGAATGATGGGGGTTTTCTCTCTCAGAAAGTGGGCTCTGCTAAACGGGAGTCAGTTTCAAAATGCTCCATGCTGAAAAGTATAGTTCTCACATGTGTACATTGCTCGGCCTCGTCTACTGACACACCAGGAGTCACAATGTGATGTGGCAAAATGGCAGCTACAGAGTAACGTAGGTCTTTCTAAAATGCCTCCTGGAACCAAATACATGGGCTGCCTTTAAATGTACTGGCACCTATTTTCCAAATATTAATAACCTTATATATCTGCTGGCAGTGCTTTGGCTAAGGATGAATTTACCACTGTATCAAGGGTTGCCATGATGGCAGATAAGGACGTATGGTAGGAATTGCCAAAACTCAGCCTGATGTAAACAAAAGGAGTGATAGCTGGCAGGTTTAGAGTTAATCCTAACATCTGGCATTGCTCTGCCCAATCCTTCAGTCCAGACCATGTTCTTTCTTTCTGCACCTGCACACACTGAATGCTCACAAGGCCTAGTAGGTCCTCTTCTCTCTCTCTTTGCTATATTGCATCCATTGACATGTTCCCTCCCTGTTGCCCTGTGCGTGCTTTGAAACACAATTTACTTGATGAATAAGTACCTTACAAATGCCCAATAAATAAATAAAAAATAAATCTGTCGTCATCCCGCCAAGCCATTACACAAACAGGAAAGACCATGTGCAAATCAGGATTTGGTCCAACCCCAAAACGGCAATCCAGCCCGAACTGTTGGGTCACATCCTCTCTGCACAAGGCCACAAGCAACCCGAGACATGTTTCAGCCACATAGGGTATCATCAATGAGTTGGAGGTTAAATCTCTAGGCCCAGTAGCCTAGAGATCCAAGTGGGCATATCAATCCCATTCAAGGTGACTAAAGTGTTGTGAGTTCCTCAGATGAGAAGACATTAGACCCATGCTTCTTATGGTGAGTTTATTGTCCTCAGGTACATATCAGGTAAGTGACATACAAGTAGGTTCCTGGACAGTAAATACTGCCACATCCACACCTTCCAGCTCCAAGATGTAACTGCCACCTTTAGAATCCCCCAACAGTCACACACACCACATTCCATAATGACCTCACTACATTCCCCACACATTGTACTTGCATCCCCAGGGCAAGCCTACAACATAAAGCAAACAAAAGGCGGTGATGGCTGAAAGATTTTGAATTACTCTTAATCTCTGGCATTGCTCTTTCCCACCCAAAAAGGGGCAGTGAGCCCAAACTGCTAGGTCACATCCCTTCGGCAAGAAACCACAAGCAACCCCAGACATGTTTTGGCCTCATTGGGCATTGTAGTTTGGGTCTCTATCCCAGCAGCCACTGGACCCACATCTGCACATACCTCTCCCACTTGAGAGACCTAAAGCAAATAAGAGAAATGATGGCTGGAAGATTTTTTAATTAATCGTAAGATCTGACGTTGCTCAAGGCAAGCCTCCAGACCAAGGAGCCATTACAGAAAGGAGACCATATGCAAATCGATATTGGTGTCTCCCCAGAGACACAGACCCCGTCTGATGTCATTTATTATTTCCACTTGGCTTTCACTGCGCCTGCAGCTGTAGGGCCAATTGTGTATAGTGGCTGGCATGGATGTTTCATCTACTACATATGGTGGGCCTTGCCCAGGATGCTCTTTATTCTCTGCTCAGAAGCTTTGACCCCTCTCCAATGTGAATAGGACATACCTCCACTAGTGACGGCCTGAGAGCTGGTAACTTCAAAGGGGACACTGCGTCACAATATAGAAGTTACACCAGGGAGATAATTGCTGGAGTTCTTTTTATTTGAGGCAGACAAGCTCCTGAGGGGAAGGCCAGTCTGGCTGGGAGAGGACCTCTGCACTATAGAATGTCTCAGCCATCTTGATATTCCCAGGTCTCCACTTCCTTCCTGAGACCCTCCATAACTTCCTGAAGACAAGGCGTTCTTGGAATGGACACCACAAGGAGGAACCCTTCTTACAACACAAGGATTGTTCCTCACAGAAGGCTTGGAATTGACCATTCTGCTGTGGATAAGTGGTTATATAATTGGGTGAGAGCCCCTTCCCCTCAATGAATCCTCTTGGAGAGCCATGTTGAGGCATTATCGGAAAGAACCATCTTGAAGAATTATCTAGGAACTATGTAGATTTAGAATTCACTGGAGCCTTGTTGGGAAAAAGGCTGCCCAAAGTTCCCATCCATTGGGTGAAGACAAGAATTTCCCAAAAATATTTTAGACCCTCTTCCTAAATGCCAATGACATGCTGGGGGAAAGCCTTTCTGCAGCTGGACACTGGCACCCAGGACTCTGTCTGCTGAAATGGTCACTCTGCAGATGTTTTAACAAAACCTCCTGGCTGGGGAAGGCAGAAGACAAACTCCACTTTTCTCAGGGACCCTTTGAAGGGACCCACAGGTTGCACAAGACCAAAAGAAGCTGCTTTTGGCTATCTCTACAATTTTGAGCCACTTAAAGCTACTGCAAGCATTTTAAGCATCTTCAAGTGGCTGCAAACACCCAACCAAACTGCCTTGGCACTTTTTCAACATCGAGCCACTTCAAGTGCCTTTGAGCTATGCTGACCTGAACTGTCAACCTGTTTCTAGCTTTTTCGAGTCACAATCCCTTACCCATGTGTTGGATTTAGTCAAGCCAACTTACTGTTGAAGTTGAATCTCTTCTTTCCTTGCATTGTAACCAATTGAGTATTTGTGCAACAATGATTCAACATTACCTGCCAGACCTAAACTGCTTTGAGCCACACGCGTTGCCGCTTGTTGAATTGCACCTACTTGTTGCATCCCATCGAGGCAGCTTAACATCTCAAACCTGACTTGAAGTATCAGACTACACCTAGAAACGTGGCTTGATGTTGCTGAGAGCCAGAAAGAAGACAAGAAGGTGTATATCTATGGTTCTGTCCCTCGAGGCCTTGCTCTGTAAGCCCTAGCGACAATTAAGACTCCATTTTATACCTTAAAGACATATCTTTGTAACTATTTGACTTTTCTAAAAGTCTGTTTGCCTGCAGACCCCTTTTCAATGATGCCCAGAGTGCCCTTTTCTCCCAACGTCTGCATTCTCTGTGTATCACACTGCAGTGGTGAATTATTTGCGTTTTTACTAGCCTATTGGATGTTCATAACCCAATGCCAACTATACTTCTTGTTTTTCCCTACTGCGGCACAAGAAGTATAGTTTGCATTGGCTCATGAAAGCCCTATCCTTTCCTGATTTCCCCACAAAGGCATCATTTGTTCTGTATCTTTTTGGTGCTCTTGTCACTTCTTGGGCTAATGCTTTCTTGGAAGCTACAGTCTGGTTCTTTATTATTTTGTTACATTGACACAAAAAATTGACATTCTTTTTGACACTTCTGTCAAAGACCAGGCCTAGGACCTGGAATTACTGTTTTTGATTATTGGTTGCACCAGTCTCCTTGCCTACCTGAACCAACTGGCTGCCGAATTGTCAGGACCAGAACAGAAAAAAGCAGCAGTGTTTTATCACTGGTTGAGGTATTCCATGAAGGACACTTTGGCTGCGGTGCCTGCAATTCTGAAGGCAAGTCCCTGTTTACGCACACGCCAGAAAGAATGCAACCCCCTAGGGAAAAAGGCCAAGAGATTGCTTGCAAGGATAACAAGGTGTAATTGTACAAAAGGTGAAGGGTTCAGCAGAGGACTCTGCTGCTCGAGAATGCTCTAACTCCAACATGTTCATTAGTACATTATAAACGGCCACAGTTTCACTCATGCCGTCATGCATAGTGTCTAAACCCGCAGAGCTGATTGGTAAGACAGTATACAGTATACATGGTCCTGCTCCATAGGTGATGTCAGGTTATGATTGGTTCTCATCTCCACCGTTTGTCTTTCCCCACGTGGGTCAGCTGGGCTCATCTCTTCAGGGACCAAAGGTCAGGCGCTTCACATGTTGCTGATCCAAGGCTATTCTTTATGAGCTAATGCTACTAGTACATCATTATGGCATGCAACTGGAAGGCCTATGAACTGGCACCTGGGGGAGAGGAATGCAATCATGCTGACCCACACATTCTGTGCTCTGTCAATATTTCACTCCCCACACCCAAGGCCTCCCCCTAGTTTTGATCTATAATTTATCCCTCCCTATACCTCGTACTACAAAGGGTGTTTTTTTGGGACAAGGTGAAATGGTCACAAGTATTCAGTTCTTTTATGACCATTGGTTTTATGGCTGATGGTCTCCGATTACTCACTATAGTGGAATGCATGGATTCTTGGACTGGGTCAGTGGTGGGTGTTATCCTTCTTGGTAGGATGCGTGGGGGTTGGAGGTCTGCTGTTGGCCTGGTTGTGATGAATGGGCACTGAGAGGAGCCTGGTGCTGTCTCATGACCTTGCAGGGCGCATTCCTCTCTATGATACAAAATAACTGCAACAGTCAGGGAACAAGGGGAAGTTTCTGTGGGAATTAGCAGCGTTGGGTTCATCTGCCCTCAGCGTTTGGGAATGTTCATGTTCCTCCATCGGGCATACGTTTGCCGCGCAGTCATGTGTCTTCCATAACTATAAAATGTTGTCTCTTTATATGCACGCACTAGGTCTATGTATCTATAATGACCGCAATATAGTTGTCGTCCTGGGTTTCTTTTAGCATGGCTCTGTCCCCTCTAGTATTTTGCATGGCTGTTCATGGGTTTCACCTCAGTATAAAGCACCTAGGGGGTGGGATGGACTTATTTCCAACCCAACAATTCCTACAAGCTTTCCCGAGCTTGTAGATGTGGAGTTGCAGCTAGATGCCTGTATGTCAGCGCGCTGTGGTGGGTCTCCTTTTCCTGAGTATCGTTCTTTGGCTAAAAGACAAAATCCTTCTGACCATGTGCTTACCAAGGCCGATTAACCTATGCAGATTGGTGCGCCACGGGGCCCGCTAACTACCAAGGAAATAGAGCACAGATGCAACACTGATCTGTGTTTGTACTGTGTTCAATAGGGACATTAGATCCATTCATGCCTGAAGCAGACCTCCTGCAAGTCGGGAAATGCATAGATTCATCCATGAAAGGGTCAAATAAAATGAGTCACTGTAATCACGGACCTTACTCGGATGACAAACTGCAATAGCATCATGTATATCTAGCAGTTACACTTTTAGTTCCTTCTGGAGACCCTATGTATATCAAGGTCCTCATCAGATATGGTATTAACAGCAACTACATGGGCATATTCTTAATCTTCATGAAGGGTTCTGGTTTGCCGATGAAAGGAACACCTATACGCAAAGTCATCAGTGCCATAGATAACATATCTCTTTGCTCTGCGCTTATGGTGGAACACACTAAAGGTAGTTAGCTACTATCAACAATCACAAACATTAAACTAGTGCTGTATATCAGTGTGCATGTTCAATTTTATTCAATAATTCCAATACAAAAAATTGCATAAATATCTAATATTACTCATAGTTAAAAGCACTATATAAAATACAATCTAATTTTCTAAAACATATGTATCAACGGTGACAAAAAAAGGGGGGACCAGATATATCTGGTGAAGTGAATAAACCGTTAAAAGGACAAATCCTAATTAATAGGATAAATATAACTACACTAAAGACAGTTAATAATATCTGAGTGATGGTGGAAGAATTGAAAGAAATTAGACAACGACTTATTAAAAGAGGTCGCCCCCTTTTCTTGTCACCATTGATATATATGTTTTAGAAAATTAGATTGTATTTTATATAGTGTTTTTAACTATGAATAATATTATATATTTGTGCTATTTTTTGTATTGGACTTATTGAATAAAATTAAACATGCACACTGAGATACAGCACTAGTTTAATGTTTGTGACTGTTGATAGTAGCTAACTACCTCCTGTTTAAATTGTTGCTTATGTCCCTTATTAAGGTAGAGCCTCCACCACAGTGGTTTTCTTGGGGATTCCCCTTAAGTTTAGTGGAACAAACTAAAGACCTGGAAATGATCACCAGTCAGAGCAATGGGGAAAGCTGTTGTTTGACCTCATTACAGCCCTCTTCTTTGGTATTATCCTTGGAATGCCATGGCTCAGACTGCACAAATTAACTGGCTGACGGGGATGTCACGTTCCTTTGCCTTCACTATATGGCCCATTTTGAGGAACCAGAGAATTAGCCGGCATGTCCTATTACAGCCCTGATGGCACAGCAGCACCTGGTGGTTGCCATACCATCTGAGATTCCTCAGGAATACCAGGATTTTACCAATGTCTTTGAGGAATAAAGCAGAGAACCTTCTATCGCATTGACCTTATGATTGCCTGATTGATCTTGTGGAAGGAGTTTGGATTAAGAGTGGAACGCTTTATTCACTGGCATGCACTGAAGATGAGATCCTTCAGGAAAACATCCAGCCATCCCTCAAGGATGTATTTATTAGTCCTTTTGGCTCACCGGATGACTCTCCCCCGATGTTTGTGACTAAAAGGAAGGCAATCTGAGACTGTGCATAGATTACAGGGCTATAAATCAGATTACTATAAAAATATGCTGTCCAATCCTCTTGAACTCTGTGTTACTACACCAATGAGGTCCGGCATGGTAATCATGAAACTTGACCTCTAAGCGGTCAATAACATTGTTTGCATTCGCCACAGTGATGAATGGAAGACCATATGTAAGCCCAAGTATGTTTTTTTGGAGTATCTGGTTATGCCCTTTGGGCTGTGCAATGCTATTGCTGTGTTTCAGCTCTTTATGCACAATACATTTGGTGACATTCTTGACCAGTTTGTTATCTTCTACATAGACGACATACAGGTTTCTCAAACTCACAGGAACGCCATGTACTACATGTCAGTTTGATGCTCCAAAGGCTTAGGGACCACACCCTGCACAGCAAGGCAGAGGTGGAATTCCTTTGTTTAATGTTATTCATAGAAGGCATAAAGATGAGTCAGTCCAAGGTCTGGGGCTGTATTACATTGCCTCATGCTCAAAATAGTGCACGAGTTGTAGTCATTCCTCGGGTTTGCACATTTGTATAGGCATTTTATTTGTGCCTTTTCGAAAACAGTTGCCCCCGACTCACCTTATTCGGGTATCAGGCCCTTTTTAGTGACCCAATAACATTCAGTAAGTGTTTCAGCAGCTGAAGCAGGTGTTTAACCCTGCTCCCATTCTGCAGGACCCTATCTGGAAGAACTGTTTTACGTTGAAGCTGACACTTTAGCCACAGCAATTGGTCGAATTCTGTTCTGAAGTTGCCCAGAAGCTGTTTTCTGCACCCTGTTGTTCTCTTTTCAAGGATACTCTCAGCTTCAGAGCAGAATTTCACCATGACAGAATGGGAATTGCTGGCCTTTAAAACCACATTTTAGGAGTGGTGCCATCATCTATTAGGAGCACGTCATAATTTAGGTGTGTTTTTCGCCCACAGAAACTTACAAGCAATAGCCATATCCATCAATAACAACGCCCACCAAGTACAATGGCATAAAGTTTGATTTTTTAGTGAAGTACTGACCGGTGGCACAGCAAAGGAAGGCTGAGCCCCAGTAGCATCAATTTGGACATTTGAAGGAGCCCCTACATTCAGATCCTGCCATACTGTCAATTTAGACATGTGAAGGAGCCCTATGTTCAGATCCTCCCCTGACTCCCAAATTAGTTATCTGTCTGTGTAACCCTCCCTTGGACATGAAGCAAGAACTAGGAGCGTAGGTATGAACCCACACTGCAGAGATCATTCCCCAAGAATCACTTTACTCAACAGGATTCCAGTGTTCAAGGATCACCTGTTCTTACCCTCTGAAAGGCTGCAGAAGCAGACACTTTGCTGGTGTCATGATGTCCAGATTGTGGCTCATCCAGACTCATTAAAGACACTTCATCTTCTTAGTCATTGTTGTTGGTGGCCTCATTTGTGGCTTTACATCGACACATACATGCGTGATTGTGCCATGTGCACCCAAGGAAAAAATCCCAGAGGTAATCCAGTGGCTCTCCCCAACAGTTACCAGTTTCACAACAACTTTAGGGGATGGTTTCCATGGATTTCATTGTTGAATTGCCTTCAGTGCATGGTTTTGATGCCATCCTGGTCCTTGCAGGTTATTACTCAACAATTGCCTTCTTTGTTTCCCTTCAGAGCATACCATCTGCTCCTGTTCTGGCAGATCTGTTTGTTCATCAGGTGTTTCAATGTTTTGGCTGTCCTACATCATAATGTCAGACAAAGGTACCCAATTCACCTCTCGGCCTCGACACTACTAATGGAAATCAACGCCCATCTGTCTTTAGAGTATCATCCAGAGATTGACGGACAGAATGAACTGGATAATCAAACTTTGGAACAATATCTTCGATGCCTAATACTCCAGTACTAAGAATTTTGGGTTTCCCCTTGGCTGCCACAGAGTTCATGCATAACAACTTCCACATGCAGCAAGAGATACCTCACCATTCTATGCTGCTTATTCTTGATACCCTTGACTATTCCTTTGTCCAGTCCAGGAGAGTCTAACACACCTGCTGGTGGACCTGTTTACAGCATTTTAGAGAGGATCAGGAGGTAGTGGCAATCCATCTGTTACAAGCACAATCCTGCAACAAGGAAAATGCTGACTGGCACAGACGTGAGGTCTATGCTTACAAACCTGGTGACTGAGTTTGGCTAGAGACACAACCCCTCTGCATCCATGGCTGTTGCAAGCTCCTGCCTCGATATGTCGTCCCCTACAGAGTTCTTCAGGTGCTCAGCGCTGTAGCATATCACATCAAACTATCCAAAGCTTGGAAGGGGCATCCTGTGTTTCATGTCTCCCTCCTCAAGCCCTGCTCTCCCTCCACCTATCTGCCCACAAAACCACCACCTGTAGTCATGAATGCAGACAAAGAGTACAAAGTTAAGAGATCATTGACTTTTGTCTTCGGTGGGGTTGACTTTCCTATCTTATTGACTGAAAAGGATATCATCCAGAAGACAGGACCTGGGAGCCAGCTGCTAATGTACTTGCCTTTTCCCTGCTGCAGAGATATCATTCAAATCCTGATCACTCAGAGGGGTGACAGACATTTGGCATGGGCACTATCATGCCTCCCAGTCCACAGAGGGCACATTTATGCAACCCGGCAAGGAGCTGGAAAGTTCCATGGTGTTTGCGAGACATGGGACACTGTGGATATTACACTACTCAGCATTCTCGGTCAGAGCCGCTTGCCATCCTCACTTTAGGCAAACTTCCTAAGGACCGGGCCAGGAGCCTTGACAGAGGACAGAGTTGTGGAACAACACTTCTCAACAGTTTTTTCCATATTGTTATAGCTTAGCTTTTTCATCCGCTCCTTTGCACCCGGCTCCAGTCATCCTTTTGTTCTCCTTCACCTGCATTTCGGTTTTCCTCTCCCGGTCATCCTTGTTTGTGTCGCTGCCTACCTGGATCTGTTCTCTTCTTCCCAACCTTACTGGTCTCTGCCTCGGTTTGTTGGGACTCTTGATCTGTTATCAGTGGATTCTGTGGATTTGTGCGTTTCCATTTGGATTTCCTTTGGATTTTGGTGTTGGACTCAATTTTCAGACTGTTTGGTTAGGACCGTTAGATTATATGGATTTGGACCTCAACTTCAATTTGGACTGCTTCGGATTACAGATTTGGTTTTCATGCACATTTGCCTCTAGGGCTTTTGACCTGGCTTTCACAATGGACTATCTTGGTGAACCCAGATAGTGCTGTCAGCTCTCAGGTATAATTCCCAGAGGGTTGCTTAATTTAAGTAAGGAACTTCTGGTCTGTAATCAATGACACTGCACATCTTCCTCTCCTCTTTGTAGGTCAGTGTTGTAGTGAGTAGATATATTAGCATCCTAAACCATGAGGTTGGGTGGGATAGGGCCATTTTACCTTCATCCTACACGTTTTCCCTTAGCTCAGTGGTTCGCTTTTGATTTTTTCTCCAAAAGATGGCCTCTGTTAGTGGACCACTGTTAGGTTAGTGATAAACACCACCATATCTTCTACATACATCTTAACTATGTTATTTAAAACATACTTAGTATTGTAAATCATTTCCTACAGCTTGAGATAAACCACCTAGTGGTTTTAAGGCACTGTAGTTAGAAGTGGCATCAGCGTTATGCCATGACGAGTGCTTTTATTCATAGACAGCCATTCTGATCTATTATTATAATTTTAATTGGTTATTTATATCGTGCTTAATAGCCAGAGGTTTTTAAGCGTGGACCCGGGGATTGAACCTGTGTTTCCCTGCGTTGTCTTGATTCCAAGGCATGCGCTTTGCCCCTGAGCTATCCTCCCAAGAGGATTCCCACAAGTCAACATTTGTGTTGTAACTCCAGAGTACACAGTTCTGAACATTTTAACAAACCCTTGTTCAAACCTATATTTTAAAGAATGTGTTCAGGATAAGATACATTAGCCCTGTCCAAGAATATTTTGAGCCAAAAATGGTTGATGCAGTCAGTATGCTTTCTTGATTCATTATGATTCATTATGCAAATTAGGCTACTAATTTCACTGTGATTATGGAAGCCATGTCAGAGGGACAAACACCTTGTGAACACACATCTCCACTCTATTTGAAAAGGTCTTGCAAATGGTTTTCACATCAACATTCAGAAGTGACCCATTCCGACCTATGCTCACCGAATGTCATTGATATTTCTTTATCTTCAGATTTGACTTCAAGTATAGTGGCGTCCCTCTTCCAATTTCAGCACATCCAATTTTGTTTAATAATGCTATCCATTTATTCTTGTAGGAGAGATATATCCTCTGAGCATAGTTTACTATAATTGATGTTGAAAATGCCATGAATGTCCTCTTTGGAGGAGACATCCTTACCATCTGAATCTATTATTGTTGGTGTTCCTTTATCCTACTTAATATTTTGGAGGCCACATGTTAAAATGTTACGCTATCAACTTGCTACCAAAACAGCTGTTTACACTACAACTTGCATATATATATATTCACTAACAAAAATGTTTTTAAAGGGACGTTATGGTTAAGTTGCACTAGCAAAAACCTGTGAAATTCAATGGAAAAACGTTTTTACAGGGACATTATGATTACTGTTAAAACCGAACCCACCCCCGAAAATTGACAGTTATGGTAAGCTAAGCAACCATAACTCATGCCAGCAGTGTGCACTGCAAGGTCTAACACCCATGACATCAAAGATGCCATCACAAATCTCATTCATGACATCACTGATGACATCACATGTGTGGCCCCCTCTGTTTTGTTCACTACCATAAGTAGGCCAGGTGTTTTTCTTTGCTAACAGTCAGGAACAAACAATTCAAAAGGTTCTACAATGAACAACAATAATGTCGGCATGATTGCGTGTCACCAAAGAGTCACACAGAGAAACCGAAATCAGGCACTTCATTGTAGGAACTTCATAGCACTACACATGCACATTATAGATCACAAAATGAGTAGTTACAAAAAACGCACAGTGTTTTCCATTCACTTTCAGTCAATGTATGTAAAAATCCCCTAAAACCTGCACGCTGTGCTTTGTGAAACACACAGCCATAACCACATTCTCTGCATTTCTGTAGGCAGATACACCATGTAGCACACTCTGTCCATACACACCACACCACAAACTTTATTGCCCAATCCCTTAGCCACTGGAGGCCCATTCCTATGGCTGTCATCTTCAAAAGGGGCGTATGTAACACGTGCCACCCTGCAACTATCATGATATTCCTGCACATTTCATGCTGCATGCGCGCAGGAGTGGGGGAATAACTTTCAACCAGGGGAGCGGACGCCCTTAGTTGTGGTGGCTCTTAAAAGACCCTTTGTTTTTTCCTGTGCACTGCTTGCATTAGGAACATCAGAATGGCCACCGGAAAGCATTCTGCTCGCTAAAAATCACCCAAAAGTGCGCAGTAAAAATCTGAAAAATAGGCCGCCATCCACTTTTGCCTATGTCAGTGGTAACACAGGAGACCACTGCCAAAACCCATCACTTGGCTGCCCACAGAGCAAGGCTGATTGCAAAAGAAACACAGAGCTGTGTGAAAATCAGTTTTTTTCTTGGTTGTCAAATGTGCAGAAATCATGGCTCACAAACCACCCAAAAGATCCAACTTCCTGTTGGGTGTTGAACATCATTCTACTTCAAGAATCCACATAAATATGATGTCAGCAGAAGTATATGTTATCTGAACAAAGTCCACTTTTGAAGATGGTTGCTGGGAAGAAATCTGTCAGATGCTGGCGATCTCTAAATCTGACAGGAGAAACTGTGTCTCAAAAGCTAAATATGCCCAAGAAGGGATTTCCATCAAATGCAATATAGGGTGCCACACATTGATTTTCATGTTGAAAAAGACTGGAATTGAAGATATGTTTGCTTATTTTAAATTTATAACTGTAATTTTGCACATGGGACAATGTTAAAATTGACCATAAGATAACCTTAATCAGCTAAAACTTCAAAGAGGCTTTCTTCCCCTGAGAACACCCCACCCTGTTCCTTCCCACCAAAAGGAGAGGATATCGCATTGGGATGCTAATGAGAAGGGGAGGAGACTTTCTCTGCTGTTCTGGGAAAGAGACAATGGAGTCCTTGAACTGAATGGAAATGCTAATTTGGGTGTGACTGACAACAACTTCCCTTGCAGGAAGACAAGCCATGTGACTCTCTGACTCAGCCAAGCTTTGGAGGCGGGCCAGACTGAAAATATGGATTTGAAACTGGACTAAATATATGTTAAGGAAAAGTCTTATACTCTCTGACTCAGCCAAGCTTTGGAGGCGGGCCAGACTGAAAATATGGATTTGAAACTGGACTAAATATATGTTAAGGAAAAGTCTTATAAAATATTCTACCAAACTGACAAAAATATGAAACTTAGAGATTATTCAAATGAAAAATTCATTCACAGTTTAAAACTAATCTGGAATCTGTGCAACATTCAGAGACTGAACAATGACATTTTTAATATTGTAGCTATTGTGATTATGCTAGGAACATGAAAAATTACAGGAATATGCCCAGAGGGTATGTGCATGTATGTATACAAAATTGTACAGATCCGAAAATGTGTAACCAACCAAAAGCACAAAAAATTGTCATTTATGAACCAGAACTCGTAGGAAGATACGATTTTGACATAAATGCACCTTAGGCAATATGTGATGTGTATATGTATTATTACCAAATTGTGCATATTGAAAATATGTTTTTGGGAAAAATAGATTTTCTGGGTAAAAGCAAAGGGGAGGTTCTTCCCTAGATTGCAAATGGCAGCATCACTCTGACACATGATGAAACCTCATGACACACTGTTCCTCTCTCAAATCAGGGGACAGGGAATTCTCAGACCTCTCAGATCCTTAGGGGGTTGGGCATTGTGTATCATCCTCCCCACCGACTTTCGAAAATGGATAAATAGGGACTGTTGAGGACCCAGAAACACACACTTTTTCTCTCATCCACTGATCCACTGGCGAAGCACCCTGCAGGAAGATCCAGACTCCAGAACCAGACTCCAGATCCAGACCCTAGAACCAGACTCTAGAACCCTGAAGCAGAGGCCTAATCCAAAAAGCTGAACCCTTTTCAGCAGGCCTTTAGAATCTTTTGCAACCTGATTCTAACCCCAAACTTCCACGGGGTCTAACCTAATCCATTCAACAGCCTGGCTGAGCTGTTTGCTGCTTCTGGCCAACAACCTTTGCTAGAACCCAAGATCCAGATCAGTCCAGCAGAGCTGTAACCCAGAGCCATTCCAAAGCCATAGTTGTAAGTATTTAGTGTAGAACTGGCCATAGTCATCTCTTAGTTTAAAGTAATCCATCCAACCCATTCTAACATATCCAAACTGCATTGTAGAATCTCTTTTGTCCATTCTGAAACCTTTTTCATCCATCTAGTCCTGTGAGAATTGTTAGTGTAAGCCAACCTGTTTGTAATTCAAAGCGCAAATTCATTTGAAATCTTGACTCCTTTGCGAAAAATCTACCTTCACTAAAACCTCTGTAACTTTTGAACGGTATGTGCTCGGAACAAAACTTAAATGTCATTTTGAAGCTAACATCCTCAGCTTTCAAACGAACCCAAACCGACATTCCAATTCCTTATAGTTTTTCCATATTTGCGTTTCCTGCACACGGCAAAGTTGCCACAAATTTGCATTTGGCTCAATTTCACCACCTGTAAAAACAGCTATTTCTTGTTTTCAACTTCTGAATTTCGTTTTCCATCTGCTAACCATTCAACAATCATTGCTAGTGTCTACCTGAACCAATCCAAAGTCACTCTCACTAGTTCTGTATCCCATTTAGCAAATGAAAATCATTTTAGCATTTTTCCCATTTAATTCAACCACATTTAAAAGCAATTGATCTGTTTTAAAATCATTACTGTTCTCTCTAAGCTTGCTGAGGGGAATTGGGATTGAAACTGCAATTGTTGATCGTTATTCCTGATACCTGTGTGTCCTCATTCATCTCTTCATATTGCATATTGGGGGGAGTGAGTAATAACAGGGGGAAATAGTGAGTATATTGTCTTTGGTTGAATTCATATCAAGTTTCTTTCTGTGTTGCATTCTTTCCTATCATTGCATTTTATTGAACCATACAAAGTATTCTCTGCTACATTAGTCTTCCTATTCCTACTCCTAATTGATAAAAGAGATTGTTGATATTGTAATATTACCCATTGCTGATCATTGTTCATATTCATAAGTGTGATATTCAGATATTATCCATATTTTTAAAAGTGTGATATATATATTGTTCAATTCTTCAAATAAATCTTTTAATTTGCAAAACAAACATGTTTCTTGGTTCAGTGAGACCAGGGGGAATTCAAAGAGAGGGGCGTTATATAAGGGTACATCATCCAGAATTAAAATAACTTTTGACATAAAAATATATCAATAAGGGTTTCCATTGGGCATCCCATACTAGGCATCGATTTAGTTGGATTGCTGGATTGAAACCACTTACAGTGCTTCTTTAGAAACACTTTTTTGTGATTTTCATATGTAAATGTGTGTTTTCAACGTCAGCTCACATTCTTACAATAGGGTCTTCAGTGAAGATTGTAGATTGTGAAACGTTTCATTGCCACTGTGCGACAAAGACATGCCATTTGCCTTGAAAAGGTGTATGTATCGCGAACCAATGTTCTCATTCTCACAGAAGAACATCCCAGCAGCACTCAAGAAGTCACACGTGCTTCTGTTGATGAGACCCCTTCTGACCTCTGGCTGGTGTCAGGAATCATTGGAATACTTCCACACTGTTCTCGGGGGTACACATGAGAAAAGCACCTGGGCAGTAGGAAAAATGCACTGCACTGCTTTCATCATAACCATCAGTTGACTAAACACACAGGAACAAGGCATGTAACCAAAAAAGAAGGCTCCAAAGTGCACAATCACAAAATGTACAGTTGCCAAAGAGGCCACGCGTCGTCATTCTACAAGCAGTCCGCCGAAACAGAATGATTCGACACTACATCACAAAGCATCCATTCCCTCAAACCGAAATGGCCAGACAAGTCTTCTCGGAGGGCATACACGCACAGATATTCCACAAGCCATCACCCACGACGTCAAGTGTGCATCGTGCCATGTTTGCCAGCCGCAGTACACAAAGTAATTGAAAAAGTGAATGGCGTCCTTTCCTGTGACGCACACCCAGAGCACCTGATTGGCCAAACGCCATAGTCCCATTCCCATTGGCCACCATGGTAAGAAGCGCAAAATGTGCCACATGTCTTTCCCCAATGGCCGTGAGGGCCATGTCCCGGGGAAGTAGGAGGACTCTTTCTCCCTATTGGTGCTGTTTCCTTTGACATAAACCCTGAGCACCTTATTGGCCAAAGGCCATAGTCCCATTCCATTGGCCAGCGTGCTAAGAAGTGCACAATGTGGCACGTGCCTTTCTCCAAGCACCGCGAGGACCACACCCCAGTAAAGCAGGAGGAGTCCTTCTTCCTATTGGCGTGCTTTCCTGTGATGCACTCCCTGAGCACAACCTGATAGGACAATTGCTACAGTCCCATTTCCATAGGCCAGCATGGTGAGAAGCGCCAAATGTGGCATGTGCGGCTGCCCAAGTGCATCGAGGACCGGGCCTGAGTGAAGCAGGTGTCCCTCTTCCTATTTCCGCACACCATAAGCATCTGA
Organism: Ambystoma mexicanum; assembly: GCF_040938575.1. Lineage (NCBI taxonomy): Eukaryota > Metazoa > Chordata > Amphibia > Caudata > Ambystomatidae > Ambystoma > Ambystoma mexicanum. The sequence continues at coordinate 962,137,351 of NC_090928.1, read as the reverse complement.
TTGGACAATCCCCACAGTTCCATTTTCGTGGCCGCCACCCACAATATCCCCGGGTGTAGCTTTTGTGCTGCATGCGGGGGAGGAATAACTTGCAACCAGGTTAGGGGGTCTTCGTGGTAAGGGGGAACTCTTAAAAGAGCGTCTTGTTTTTTTTTGTTTAGATGCTTCTACAGAAACACTTTTTTGGTTTCTTGTGCTCACATTAGTACAGTAAACTCTTCACTGCATCCTGTAGACGAGCAAACAGAACTGCATCGCCAATGGGTGACAACAAAATGCCATCTTCTTGGAAAAACTTTTCCACAACTGAGTTCATTGCTGCAGAAGAGCATTCCACGAGCGGACAAAAAAGTAGATATGCTTCTGTTGATGAGACACCTTCCTGCGTCTGGCTCTGAACAACAACCATGAGCAGGGGGCCATACTCTTTGTGGTATTATGGAGGAGGAAAGCACCTTGGCGGTGGGGAAAACCATCCTCACGACTTTCAGAAATCTCCTCAGTCTATGTAACATATGTAAGCAAGCTATGTAACCCATATGCATGCCGGCGTAATGGATGACGATAACATCTACTGCTGGAAAACTGGCGAGGTCTTTGCAACGTGCATGCATATCGCTGCAATTGCACTCATACACAGTGTTCCACAATGCGTCCATTCCTTCCAACCCAAAATTGCCTTCAAAGTGTCTTTGCAGGGCATAGTTATGCAGATCTATGTCAAAGATCACCTACAGTCAACACAATGCGTTTCGCCATGGCAGCCACACTCAATACGCAGAGTATAATTTACAACAGTTTCACCTCCCCTTCCTGTTAACCACACCCACACTACCTGATTGGCTAATCCCCACACTGCCATGGCAATTGGGCAAGGTGTTGTATATGGCAGATTTTGGCATGTGCGCAGCCCAAAGTAGCGCAAGGGCTGCGCCCCTGTAAAGCTGGAGCAGTGCTTCTTCCCTTTGCGCTATCTTCTCTGCAGGTCTAATTCCTTGGGTTGCACCTAAATAGGTGCACACACATCCACCAATCGCATCGAAGCCGCCATAATCACTTGAAATGTGCCGCTACACATTTACAGTACAAATGTCGTACCATTCCCAAGTACGTCCACTACAAAGTTCAACGCAAGTATGCACAATTTCTCCATCCGCACACATCCACATAGCAACTCAGGATGTGGCATGTGTAATCCTGAAAGTACTGCCTAATGGAGCAGTTACCATAACGTACAAATAAAACACTCTCTCCTGCCTCCCTATGCACTTTCAATCCATACTATGGGTGTACTCCCTTCCATTCACAAAGTATGGTGCCACTGCCAACCTACCCACATTCTGTTTGCAACACTGGCCTATAACGGCTAAAATGTGCTCCACAGCGATTCCTTACACGGGACCACCCTCTAACTCATTCACAATAAAAAATGCATTACTGCCATCAGCCATGCACCCAATAGTCTAGGCCTTGAACACACCCACAGCAACATAATGCCACCATGCATGTCACTGTGTCAGCAACTACGACAATCCACATACACACCACTGCCACCAGCACTTCTACCCAACCTGTATACCACCATGGCGCTATGCAGCAACAAATTGCAACAGTTAACATAACGCCCATGTGGGCAGCTAACATTATGCACAAACGTAACATACGTAGGTAGCAGCACTTCACCCCAACTCCCCCACACCACAGAACACCCATTCACGCAAACAGATTGCAATTACCAGAATCTACAAACATACCACAGCCTCCACCATGCCTACGCACTGCCATTAACTAAGTATTGTGTCACTGGCAACCTCTGCACAACACCTTCACATCATTGGGCCTACTTCAATAAATATGCACACAGCAGAGTAACCAACCACATGTAAGCTGCACTTCATCCATATCCACTTCCATACATTACGTACACACTGCACCTCCTGGCCACACTACACAACTTCTCACTGCACCATCTCCTGCCGCACACCAAATACTGTAGCATTTTGCAACTATCCCACAACCATGAAATGCACAATACACGCTTTGCAACTGACTTGTGTTGCTGTAGCATGTCGCCAATGTGCTCCACATCCATTCTCAAAAGACCACCACCCTGTGCCTCATGCACTGTCAACCTCATGCACTGTCAAACCTGCATTGCTCCAGTGGGTTGCTTCTTCCACACATTCCCTGCACCAATCTGCACACACCACACTATGCAAGCGCCACCTTCTACCGAATGCAGAGTCAAACATGCGTTCCTGTGGTGGGTATGTAGCAGCCCTACGCTCTTGAATACATGCCCTACACCCTATGGCCTACAGCCTTCAGCCATGCAGCCAATAGCCTATTCCTACCACATACCCACTGCACCCTCATTCACCCATGCATACCACCATGTGCCCAACTACCGCATTACATCCATACCGCACAGCCACCTGCACTCCCACCCAACCTATGTCATGTGCAATTCATTCCCCTCCTGAAATTGAGCTGCCACCACTCACCACGAAAAGACAGCAACAAATTGCAACAGTTACCTTAATGTACAAACAAAACACTCTCTCTTGCCTCCCTGTGCACTTTCAATCACATACTATAGGTGTACTCACTTCCATTCACAAAGTATTGTTCCACTGCCACCTTACCCACAATCTGTTTGCAACACTGGCCTATAACGGCTTAAATGTGCTCCACAACCATTCCTTACATGGAGCCACTCTATAACTCATTCACAATAAAAAATGCATTACTGCTGTGTGGGTGTTTAAGGCCTAGGCTCTTGAGTGCATGGCCTACGGCCTATGGCCTTTGGCCCTGCACCCAATAGCCTATTCCTACCACAGACCCACCGCTCCTTCATTCACCCATGCATACCACGATGTGCCAAACTACCGCATTCCATCCGCAGCACACAGCCACCTGCGCTCCCACCCGACCTAAGTCATTTGCAATTCAGTCCCCTCCTGCAATTAACCTGCCAGCACTCACCATGAAAAGAGGTCACTGCAAACAGCTTGCGGCAGAAGCTACAAGGCTGTTACGATAGCTGCTTCCAATCACCACACAACGTACTCACCTACATATATCACATGAACCACTTCTCACTCCCCCACTCGTTCCCTCCTTATTGCCGCCAACATATTCTGTGCGGTACATTTTCCAGACCCTACCGCCCCCGCACTGTCCTCCGATACACCATGGCGTCTTTCCCAAAAGATTTTGACGCACACCACGCTTCCCTCCAGCCAACCACCGGCTGCAACCAAACTTCTCCGACAGCACGCTGACAGCACGTCGTACCGCGAGCCAATGACACTTCTGTCCGCAGAGCGAACAGGGAAATGGGCCCGCGGAGCGAACCCATATTTTTTGAGACATGCATTTCAGTTCTTTGCAACAAAAGTACTGGTCGGATTTCCACCAAACACACAAAAGGATGCTTTTTGACCCAAACCTCCGCTCCTGCTGCAAATTTGGTGCAAATCCGTCCAGCCGTTCCGTTTGTAGTCATGCGCAAAGTTTTTCCCCATTCAGTCTATGGAAAAAAAAATGTTGGGACCCCCCCTATAACTTTGCCCCTCCACACGAAACCTCACCCAACTAGGCAAAATAATTCAGAGCCGACCATATACTTTTTTTTGCAAAATGTGGTGATGATTCGTCCCGGGGGAGCAAAGTTATAAGCCGCCGAAAAAGTGCCCTTCCTATGAGTTTAACGGGCCGTGTAATATCCCTCTTTCAATATATAATTCAAACGTATATTTAGCATCCCTCAAATATTGACAACTGTCAACGATTTGGATCTCGCATACAGTTTCTTTTTGTTTAATTCGACATCCAGAGTTTTACCATTTTTTCCAAGCTTTCTATCTTCTGTTTTAAGATGTGGAGCTAATAGATTATCCTTAGATTGGGGCCTCAAAGTCATCCCAAACATGAATAATTGTTGAGAGTAATGGATCCTTTCTCTCAGGCATGCTGGATATTGAACATTGTTTAGTTTAGATCTCCTAGAAACCTTTTTTCAGTTTCTCAAGTCAGTACCCAGTTTCATTTTCAGATGGCTTGCTTTTCCAATTTCCCCATTTTCCAATTGAAGAACCTCATTAACTATAGTATCAAATAATAAAAAATTAATTGTTACCATTGGCCCTTGCCCTCTGTCACCAATACCTGCATTTCTGTTCACTGATTGGCTGTAGCTGCTCTCCCATACCTGGGGCCCAGCTCTGTTCTCAGCGCTCAGTGCACCTTCTCAAGGTGATGAGAAAGAATATGTCTGTTCCCAATGTAACTGCCACTGCTACCACTTTTCCCTGTGACTGCCACTGCTACCACTTTTCCCTGTGAGAGTGCCCTCAGTGTTGCAATGTTGCTAAGGAATCCATGTTTCATTTCATGTCGGTTGCTGAGAACTGTTCGTCTTCTCACAGCGGGTGAATGACCATTATCTGTCTCGGCTGCATCACGTGGTTGAGGACCACAAAATCCAGCTCTCTGGTCTGCAGTTTATGAGGATTTATTCTGCTTTTCTGCAGATGGCTCCTTGTGTCTTAGAGCTTCAGAATGTGCTGTTTGTCTCGGACCTTGTCTGCGAGCCCTGGCCTGCAGTTCTGTGGAGCCACATTCTGCTTTTTTTTACCTCCCGTGTTGTGGCTGGTGGACTCAAGTAACCTCATTATACTATGATTTCTATATATATATATATATAATATGTATATATATATATATATATAGGTTAGTAGTATACGGTTCTTACAGGCTTCTTATCCGATCCTGTAGTTCCATAGGGTTAGTTGTGATAAGTGTCTGTAAGCTTTCTCTGCATCGCTTCTTTTGCCTTGCGTTCAGCGTTTCTGCACTTGGCATGTCTTTCATGTGCGTACGTGTGTGTCCGTGTAACTTTGTGCATGAGTGCAAGGTTGTTTCATGACTAACGTGGCTATGTCGTGGTGTTGCTAATGACAACAGCACAATTGTTTTACATTGTTAGTCAATCTGATCCATTGAGGCATTTGGATCCATGATCAGGGTAGTGGCACCTGTATCCATAAAGACGGTGACCAGATAAGGTTTGAATGGCTGTCTAAGATAATATCTGTTCGCATATGTGGATGTCACTGGCCCTCGTTGGGGCTGTCCAGACAATGAGGTACTTTGTGCGTTCTTGACTATTCTAGCTTTCATGTGCATTGGGGTGAGGAGGGGCATTTCAGGAACCCTCTCTTCAAATGCATACCCTGAACATACATACAAGTTCAATACATTGCCCACCTTCTGTGTTCATCTAGGAGTGAATACACTACCCAAACCCTGGTCCGCCCAAGTGCAATACATTGCCCACAATCAACTATATAAAATAGGATACCTTGCCCACCTCCGAAAAGTCTAAATGCCACTCATTGTCCATTCCCAAATCCATTCCGGTGTAGCTCATTGCCCACCCTCAAGGTCTGCCCAAGTGCGCTGCGTGGCCCACCCTCAGAGCCATTTAAATGCAATACATGGCCCACTCTCAGACTTCTTCCAAGTTAGAGATCCTATACACCCCCTTGACTACACCAGGCATTATTTTATAAACTGTGCTCCCCATATTTATACGTAGACACCCTAAGAACGTGTCTTTCCCTCAGACTATCACATATCATGATATAGTTCTATGTCTTTTGCGCCTTGTATTTTTGGGGCAACGCTAACTGCACAAGTATTTTCTGCGCTTAGCTCTGTTTCTCTGTGCCCCTCCCCCTTTCTTTTCTTCAAAAGGGGATCCCCCTTCACTGCCTGACCACTTCTCAGGCATCCTCTTTAGAAGGGGCATCCCCACCTTCACCCCCATATGGTGTCCCTTGTCCCCATCCCACTTACTTGGTTTCTGCTCCATTCTTGACCGCCCTACTCCCTAAGTTCCCTCCTCTCCCTGCCCACTCTCTGCCCCTCCCTGCCAGTACCAAGACGTATGCACCTGCACTGCCCTTGCGGCATTGTAAAATCTTGCATCGCAAAGCCTCCAAGGTAAATGCCTGCGCTGTAAATGGTACCGTGGGCAAGTCTCGTCTCCCATGATGCGTACACAATGCGATTTCCTGATTCTCTATTGTTGCATCACATCAGCTGTTCTATGAGGAGACACACAAATAATGCCCTGTAACACTTAAGAATGTTTCCTGAGTGTACGATAGACTGACGGATATTCACAATTGGGGGATTCTATTTGTCTTCTAATGCGTGGAACACTATTTTCAGAACAATAAGTGAAGTTTCGATATTTGTGCACTGTTGCATAGTGCGCCTGTGGTCCTGTGATATTTGTTTTCCTTTCCCTATGCAATAAAGTAAGATTTCGTTTTTGTAACACAAAGAAAATGAGTGGGTGTGGTACTTTTACATTCATGGTCAATGTAAACATGGTCATATAAATCACCTATATTCGGTGAGCTACATAACCAGCACGAGTACAAATTCAGGTGCCAATAGTCAAGCATATCAGACACCCAATAGAACCAGTGAATTCTTTAAGACAAACACAAATACCAGAAGAATGGCAAAACAAATAATTATCTTTTTATGGACGGTCTGTAGCACTATAGTCCACATATCTACAACAAAGAACCACATGTTATCTAGAAGGTATTGTGCAAAGGATGTCCCATCCCACGCTTCCGATTAAAAAATAAAAACATCAATTGGAGGAAAAGTCCAATAGAATAAACAAGTGTGACCCTAGTGGATTCCTGTCAAAACAAAGCAATGAAGGCAATTAGCAATACACGGCTATTTAATGCACAAATTATGTAATGACCCCCAAGGTGGGGGGCGGGGGTCTTTCCCGCCTCTTAATAAACTGGGCCCAGGCCTGTGTAGAACGTAAGTACTCCTAATCCCGTTTCCATCCCCTTGCAACCAGTTGGGTTGGCCAGTTTGATGGAAGAAGTTGCTGAGCGTGGGTGGGCATTTGAAGTAAGTGGGCGAGCACAGGCGGTCAGTGTGGGTGGTGACTGTGGGAGAGGGTCATGGTTGGGATGGGTGGGTGTGAAGTCAGGCTTGGGCTCAGGAGGAACAAAGGCATTATGCCGGAAAGCCAGAGGTCTCTGAGTGTGGGCTGATACAATTGGGCAAGGCTACATTCTGAGCTCCCTGATTGGCTGGAACTTCACGATTTGTCACCCCCTGGCTGCTAACATGGGAAGAGCCCATAAGAACCATCTAAACAAAGTAACTATAGGTTCAAGGATGCTTATATATAGACACGTATGACCAAGATCATCAAAAATGACAGTGCATAGTGTCAAAGTAAAAGATAACTTCAGATTCCAGAAAGGGCATGATGGGTCCTGTACTATGAATGCTTAAATGTCCTTTTGATTGATTCACGGGCCATGCTGAAAGCTTCTCATTTCCTGTTAAATTGAATGAGGGTGGCATTTCAAATTAGAGTAAATGATGAAAAAGCTTATAAGAGTATATTGGTTCCCCAGAACATCAGCTAGTGAATTGCAGAGGCTGAGGCTTTCTCCTCGATTAGCATTCAGCAATCAAATCTAATCTGCATATTTCAAAATTAAACCCATAGTGATAACAATTATTTTGGTCACAGAGCTCAACATTTTGAATAGTTATGGTAGGACATGGTAGGACAGTTAAATGGCTGTAGTGGAGCTGGAGAAAAACATGATAAAACTATACTTGTATTTGTATTTTATTGACATTTAAAGAGAACTCCCGCCAAGGCACTGAACAATGCATTCAAGACATTGGTACCGATAAGAGGTAAAACTGGCAATTCAATGATTAACAGAAGCGAGCGTCGAGTTTCGGTATCGGAAGGTAGCATAATTGAAATCTAATATGCGCTGTGTTAGACCATAACAGGGCCTCCACATAATTAACATACACATATAACACGGGAGCCACTCTCCGTTTCACCTTCTCTTTATTCGCTCTCTTCCAGTCTGCCCTCTCTTCCTCCCCGTCCCACCCCTTCCCGCCACTTCCTGCTCCTCCCATCATTCCGGGTCTCGCTTCCTTAAAGGGGCCTTTCTTCTTTTCCCTGGTAACACCTCCCCCTCACTTTAGCATGGGACTTCTTGGGCTACATCTGTTCGATCAGCCGCTGGGGTTTCCTTATGGCCCGCTTAGGCCTGCCAGGCGACCTACGGGTCTCGCCCACATTCTCTCGTTTCAGTGTTTCGTTTGCCTCTTCGTCCTCAGCTCCCTCCGTCTCAGCCACCGCTTCTTCTTTTGGTTTCGGTTCATTCAGGTATAACTCGCGGATGAGGGATGCATTCAGGGTCGTCTCGCCGTGGTTCCTCGTGGTTATCACTGGCACTTTGTCCACTGTCACTAGGAGGGGATCTGCACGGTCTTGTGAACCCCTCCTTTTGTGTTGTCTCTGGCTCTCTATGGCAGTTTCCCTGATCGGGAGTTGTGGTTCCTTGGCCTTTCATTTGCGGTCTGCCCTTCTTTGGCTTTACTTGTCTCTCCCGCATCTTGCTCAAGCGCGTAGTCCTTCACCTGAGTGACTTTGAATGATTCGTACTGGATGTTTATGAGGGCACACTCTAGTGACGTCCGATAGCTGAGAAGGCTGCGCTCTATGGCAGGACCATGTGGATGGCGGCGGGTACTTGGTGGTCTCCGTGAGTTAGGTCACAGTGGAACTGTCCTTTCCGGTGTAGCAGCTGTGCTGTTCCCCACTGGAGTGTGTGGGCATTGACCGTAGCCTCTGCGTCCACAACAAAGGGCTTGTGCAGGTTTCCAATTCAGACCATGACCTTGGGTGCTATGGTGTCATCTGGCATGGTGCTGATTCGTCTCTCGTATTCTCCACTGTACATGTCATGGGAGTAGTAGTGGTTCTCCCCCCCCGGTGTCGGCATTTCGTGAGGTGCTGGATTTTTGTATGGCTCGTGATCATCTCGCGGGATGGGCTGAGAGCTTGTGCCGTACTCCTGATCAGGTCTGTACCTCCTTGGGTGACTTAACTCTGGGTTGAGTAGGTGCCCGTACCTGCGCGGGCAGGTTGGATAGTCGTATACGTTGTAAGCGATATTCAATCAACACTACAGCTAAGTCAATGCCTAGTCTGGGATGTTGAGGAAAACCCTTATTGATGTATTTTTATGTCCAGGTCAGTACTCTGGATGACAACCCTTGAATAACACCCCCCTCTTAGAATCCCCCTGACCCCACTGAACCAAGAAGTAGGTTTGTTTTGCAAATTAAAAGGTTTATTTGAAAATTTAAACAATATATATATATATCACACTTCTATAAATAAATTGATAATGGATATTACACTTGTGAATATGAGCAGTAATCAGCAAGAGGTAACCTATGAATAGGAACAGAAGAATAAGGTGGGAAAGAATGCTTTATATGGTTCAAGGAAACGCAATGATGAATGAAATGAAGTACAGAAAATAACTTGATATGGCTTCAACAAACGACAATGTAATCACTTTTCCTTGACAATTCACTCCCCCCCCTATGCAATGTAAGAAATGGAAGGAGAGCACACAGTCTTCAAGAATCCCAACAAATCACACTTTATAATGCAATACACAGTTCCAGTTCCCCCAGCAAGCTTAGAGAAAACAGGTATGAGTTTTAAACACAGGCAAATTACTTTGAAATGTGGTGGCAATGAAGTGAAAATGCTAAAATTGATTTTAATTCCCTGCAGGAGGTTCAGGGTAGGTGATGGCTACTTTATATTAGTTCAGGCTCACTTTAACAATACTCTATGAATGATTAGCAGATTGCAAACGAATTTTAGCAAAGAGAAGAATGGAGCTGCTATTTTGACAAGTGGAGAAATTGAGCCAAATCGCAAATCGCGGTAAATAAAAAGTATAGGGAGTAGGAAGTCGGTTCTAGGTTCGTTGGAAATCCTAGAATCACAGCTTTAAAATGAAAGTTAATCCACGTTCCTAGGACAAACGGTTCAAGAGATACAGACAATTTAATAAAGGTAGATTTTCGGATTTAAAGTAAAACTCAAAATGACAGGTGCCAGCTTGCAGCTGCAGAAATGACAGATGACACGATTTCTAGGAGGCAGTTCTACATAGGTTAAAATAGTTTGGATTAGATTATTTTAACTAAGAGATTGGTTCTGCACAGTTCTGCTAGGTACTCACAATATAAATTTGAACTAGGCCTCGTCACGGATCTGGTCAACACGTCCGGCGGTGGTTCTGTCTGCTCGGCGGGTCAATCAGGCACCGGTTCTGCTCACAGCGATCCGCATCTCTGGTTCTGCTCACAGCGGTCTGGGTCTGGTCTGCGGTTCCGGCAAAAGTTCTTGGCACAGAATTCAAACAGCTCGCCCGGCTGTGGAATAATTTGGTTAGGTTTGCTGGATTCTGAAGGCCTGCTGAGAATACTTTTGCTTGCAGTGGGCCTTCTAGGTTCAAAGTTCTGTAGTCTATGTTTAGCTTGGAAGTCTAAGTGTTGGATCTCTGGATGTGAAGTCGTCGGTCAGCATGCTGCGCAGCAAATGGAATTGAATGTCTATACCTGTCCCAGCAGTCTCTTTTTATGTGTTTTGGAAGTGGGTGTGTGCATGGCATAACTGAGCCTGCCCCTCTCTACTTGTCATTGGCCCAATTCTCCCCTCTCCCATGATTGGGGGAAGGAAATGGATAGTCATCATGATGAGGTCTGTTTATGGGTCAGAGGATCCTCCCCTGGTCAATTTGCCCACAAATCTATATGTGATTCAAATACATATTTCCCAGGTACACAGCTGTTTGACATTGCGTACACACATAATATATTACTAAAGATAGTCCCTGTCCTGACTCTGGCGTTTCTAGGAGCTTGCATTCAAAAATGGCAACTTTTTTTCGATTTTAGTGGGTTTTGCAACATTGGTTTTTCATCAGAAATTATACAAAGGTACATTTCTCTTCCACATATATCCCAGTAACTTTCCATGTCTCTAGCTGAAATACATTGTCTACAATATTCATAATTAGAGGGGTTTTGCCCCAGAACATGGTACAAATTGGAGTTTGGACTCAAATCGTGAGGGCATTTTTCAAACTAAGACTCTCAAAGTTGTACATTCCTGTCATTTGGTTACAATAAGTTATCACTGTTTCTATACAATATATATTTGTTGCAATTCAACTCCCCAGAGTGTTTGGGTCCGCCTCCAGAAGTCTGGGTGGGTCAGTGATCACATGTCTCTCCTTGCTGGCAGAGGGCTGTTGACAGGAAACACTCAAAATTAACATACCCCATTCAACAGAAAGGGGCTATTGTCTCTCTCCTCCAGGCTGAAGGGGAAACCCCCTCCCTCTCACTCAGAAGGGCCATGTGATATCCTGCCTCCTGTGGTGAGTCTCTGGGGTGTTAAGAGTTCTCAGCCTCTTGGCCTCTGGGAACAGCAGGTGGCTAAGATTTTCAATTAACCAACAAGCTTTGAAGTCCCTGCCCCTCTTGCAGCTCCTAAATACAGTTTCCCTGTCAGAGTTTAGACCGCTAGCACCGCCTTGGGGAATTTGTCGGTACTGCATCCATTTTTGAGTTGTCTTGAATTACTGCATTTCAATAGAGTGGTCTTTTGCTTGATAGTATAGGACCCTTGCTTAACATTGTTTTGATGGCATCCTTACAGTAGAGTGGTGATGTGGAACCCCCCACAAGAAGGTTGTATCTTTGGAGTGGTCTTGTGCCAACTGCGCAGTTCCCCTATTCTGGCGTGAATGTGGGCGGCGATAGCTCATCCCCACATCCACCCAGTCTATTGATTTAGTTTGTTCTGGGATAGAATAATGGGCGGCGACAGCTCATCCCCAAATCTACCCAGTCTATTGATTCAACATGGGTCAAAAACCCTTGACAAAACCCCCCCGCCCGACTATGATTTGATTCAAATCGAGGGGAAGTCGGGTGCAAAGGAGGTTTTGAGCCCTTGCGCTGGGATGTCCACATTATCTTCTTCCAATTCTGTAGATGGCACAGTTCAGCATCTTTTCCTCCACCCAGTTAGATCAATCGGTTCTCCTCGCCGGTCCTGATGGGAATATTGGGCCCCGGGCCCCTTGGGTCTCTGCTCCTAGTCCGCGGTTGTCCTCCTTGGTCAGTCTCCATGGTTTCCTCTCTCCTAGGATGATAAAGCAAAAGCGGCAATACACATTCCTAGACATTTTTCCACCACTATTAATGGTGTGGCGAACATGTACATTTTATACATCCAAATGCATTTTGCAGACTGATTTTAAAAACAATATATAACAGGGAACATTTGCATTACGTTACTATATTTTTGATATGTGGAATATTTTAGAGTTTGAACTGACTTACTCTGGAGCGGCCCCCTCTGGTATTGCAGAGGACTCCTCCAGTTGCTGCAGGGTGTGCCTGGGATGGCAACACTTTAACTGATTTATATGTACCCACTTGTCTTCCCCCTCTGCCGAACTGCCTTTGGGGATGCGGATCTTGTATGCAACAGGGGAGATTTTGTCTATAATTTCAAAGGGTCCCTTCCATGTAGGCAAAAATGTTCGCTGTTTGGCCTGGTTCCTTTGGAAATTGTATAGATAGACCCGTCCCCCACAGTATATTCCTTCCTGGTGGTCTTCAGGTCGTAGTGGGTTTTCATGCTATCAGCTGATCTTTCTAGATTATGCTGAGCATAGGCAAAAGCATGCTGAAGGTGTTTCCTTAAATTCTCCACATACTCATTAGTTGTGGAGGCATTTATCAGTGTCTGCTCTTGGGTCCTGTAGAGCAGATGCTGGGGAAGCACCATCTTGCGTCCGGTCATCAACTCAAATGGTGACATTTTGGTTGCAGATGAAGGGGTAGATCTGATGGCCATTAGGACCAGAGGTAATCGGATATCCCAACTTGACCCAGAATCTGCCACAAACTTTTTTAATATGCTCACAATGGTTTGGTTGTATCTCTCCACTGCTCCAGAAGAAGCTGGCTGGGCGTGACTTAACATCAGGCTTCGGAATGAGGTAGGAACCACCCACTGATCGTGGCCAGCTTTGGATTTCCTTACCAGCAAACCATCTTGGATTCGGAACATTTTTGGATATTTCATCAACACTCTTAGGTCCTCTTTCCCAATGTAATCGGTATCCGTCAGGGGAAAGTTCTCAGGGTCCTCAGGGTGTTGGCAAAACTTACCAATAATTGGATCCCCCTTCTGAGCTGTAATCAAATCAGCATCAGGGGTCTCCTTACTCCATTGTGCAGTTGAAAGATCATTGTGAGCATTTGTCTGGGACCTAGTGATAGCAGTGACTTGGATTTCCCCCAACAGGGACTCTATTTCAATTAGATCCCCTTGGATGGCCCCGGTTTTGGCCAGCTGATCCGCTAAGTCATTTCCATTTTTGTCTGGTCCCTCTACTTTGGAATGACCCTTGATCTTTTTCCAGTAGATGGTCATCCATTCGATGTGACCAGATCATCAATATTTTGGATTAACTTCCCATGTTTCAGGGGTTTGTTATTAGCGCATAACATGCCTCTGGTTTTCCAGTTAACCAGGTGCTCCACGAACCCGTTCCGTACATAATCCGAATCTGTGATTATGACCAGTTCGTGGAGTTGATGCTGGACAGCAGTGAGGATGGCCTGATGCACAGCCATCAATTCTGCCACCTGACTACTTCGGGGACCAATTTTGCATCCAGCGGTGTGTTCTGGAAACTCCTTCACCCATGCATTCCCTACGCCGGCCACCAGTTCTTTCTCCCCGTTGTTGTCAACATGGTAAGAGCATCCATCCACATAGACAGTGGGCATTCCCTCACACTTGTCTTCTTCAAAGACTTTGTGTGGGGAATTGAGGTATGCCTCCATGTTGTCCTTGATTTTTAGGCTTTCGTCCTCGGGACAGTTTTCTCTGGCACAATCATGCAAGTCAGCCAGACCTTACGCGAGGGGACTCTTCTTATTTTGGCCATATCTGATCTCCACAGGAAAGCCTCGTATTGACAGAATCCAGGAAGTAATTCGGGAAATACTCACATTTCCAGCCCGGATTCTGTCACTTTGGAGATATTGCAGAGGCTGGTGTGGAGTCTCCACTATGATGTGTTCTCCCTGGATAAACGGGCGGTAATTATTCAATGCCCACACCGTTGCCAGGAGTGCCTTCTCACAATCGTTGAATTTTTCCTCCACAGAGGATAAAGTTTTGCTCGCATAGGAGATTACTTTATTGACCTTGTCATGCTTTTGGTATAATACTGCCGTCAAGCACGTATTAGAGAACCCTGTCTCCAGGAAGAACTCCTTGTTTCTGACAGGGTAAGCTAGGCAAGGCGCTTGTGAGAGGCTTCTTTTGAGTTGTCTTACTGCCTCGGATTGTTCTGGACCCCATTCTCACTTGACCCCCCCTTCAAGAGATGAATCAGGGGTCTAGTGATCTCTGCGTAGCCTTCAATGAACTTTCTGCTGTAATTAGTCAGTCCAAGGAGGCTCCTTAGTTCCCGCAGAGTTGTGGGGTCTCTCAGTTTCTGGAGTGCTTCCACTTTCTTTTCTTGGGGACAAAGACCCTGAGGAGTAATCTCATGCCCCAAGAAATTAACACGGGTTCTACACCACTGTGCTTTCTGAAAGGAAAGTTTTGCTCCGGCGGCCCTCAACTGTATCAGAACATAAGGGATCTCTGCTATGTGTTCTTCCACAGATGAACTTTTTATGAGGACATCATCTACATAAACCAGGTTACCCCTCGCACCCAGGTCGGGCATGGCCTTATGTAGGAAAATGTTGAATTCATTGCCGGAGTTGAGGTATCCGAAGGGAGACCGGGTCCATGTGTACTGCTGGCCCCCAAAGGTAAAAGCCAGTTTGTATTGGTCCTCCCTACTGACAGGCACGGTCCAGTATCCATTGGTCAGGTCTATTGCTGTGAATACCTGTGACCCCTGCATCTGGGCCAGCCCTTGGTCAATGTAGGGCAGAGGCCATCAGGAAGTATGGACGCGTTTGTTGAGCTCCCTAAGGTTGGCACAGAGTCTCCACTGGCCGTTTGGCTTCAATATTCCCAGCACCGGATTATTGAAAGTGCTGTGGACTGGACGGATTATTCCCTGGGACTCAAGGTTCTTAATTATTTCAGTAAGGGACTCCATGGTTGCGAGAGGCAAGCGATATTGCTTCACAAACACTGGAGTCATGCCAGGGTATGTGGGAATTGTTGTCGTGTGGATGTCGGTGCGACCACAGTCATATGAGTCTACCGCAAAGAGATCTTGGAAATCCAAGAAAACTTGTTTCAACTCTTGCTTCTGTTCCAGAGTCACGCAGGCATCAGCTAGGTTGACCCTCTCTTCCACCATCTGCCTGAAGCCTGGAAAGACTTCTGGTTTGGCTATCTCAGCGGCCTCCTCCAGCTGGGTGGAGAAGTCCCTGGTCAGAGTGCTGATTTGGACTGGAGGCTTCAGGTGGGCAAGGCAGCCCTGATGGACCTGGAAAATCACCTCATCCCTCCTGAAGTCACAAATCACATCTTCCTTACCATAAGGGCAAGAAGTGTACACCAGGAAGTTCCCCCCATGCCGGGAGAAAATCCTGTCTGGTGTTGTGTTGTCATCACTGTCACTGTCAAAACAGTCCTTGGGGATTGGTCCTAACAGTTCATTTCCTAGATCAATGGAAAAATGTCGGTCATCAACCGCCATTCCAATAATGGTGCCTGCGGCTAGAGTAATACTCTTTAAGTCGCTGTTATCCACCTCTATTGCAATGGTGTCATGTTCTATGTTGACTAATGGTGTTGGGTTTACCCCCAACCCTAGCTGTTGGAGGGAAGCATTTAGATGTATATAAGCATCAGGGTTTTTCAATTTTTGTCCTCTTTTAACTTTCACTTCCAGGGAGAATTGTCGGGTCCTTTCTGGGATGGTGACTTCCTCTTTGATCTGAATTTCAACTGCATAAGGTAGCAATTGAGCCAACCTAAATGCTTTTTCTGGATCATCAAAGCCCATGGGATTATCCGCTAATCGGGACCAAGCTTTGAAGTTTATTAGGTCCAAACTAATGGCAAAGCGATTGAGAATGTCACTGCCTAATTAAAAGGCGGCAGTGACGTCTCGCACGACCCAACAATTATGGACTATGCTCTTGTTACCAATGGAGATTTTGAGCATACACCTGCTTGGCAGGAGATGTTTGGAATTGGGTGTTTCCAGATCCATTTCCCATTTGTCTATCAGTTTGAATGTGGGAATGGCTGGATCTTTTGGGAGTTGGCGAAACATTGCTTCACTGATGAAGCTCTTACCGTTGTTCACACACACTCGGGCGAGAACAGAGTCCTTCCCCTCATTTAACTGAACAGGGATGAACAACTGCTCTCCAATTTGCTGAATATCAGCCAGGCTGATTTCACATCTTTCTGGACTATAGGAGTGGGAGTTTCTGATTGTGGATTTGTAAAGAATTTCAGAGTGTTTCCTTCCAGTGTGGAATACCACCTTAAACTGGAAGGAATGTTGATTTTCAGAAATAGAGAGGACCCCCCATCACCAGTCTGTTGTCCTACTGCTATTACTGTCACGTCTGGAATTTGGTTGTTCTGGAAGTGAAATTCTACTTGGTCAGATTTATGTTCAACCATGTGGCAGGTGCCGTTTAAACTAACATGGTTGACACTCTGTTTTAATTTTATTGGTCGGCTAGTCTGGGTCCAGAGGACCCTGTTTACGCAATCAATTAGGGGTGACAACCTTCTCAGGAGCTCATTCCCTAGTAAACAAGGGGTGCCTTCTGGAGTCACTACTATGACCGGGTGTTTCACCTTGTGTCGCCCAATTTTGATGTCCAAATCTGCAGTCCCCTCGACAGGAATTTCCTTCCCGTCAAAGTTCTGCAGTTGTCCCGGAAGAGAGGTGAGAGGAATACGGTAATTCTCCCCCCTTCCTGCATTTAGTTCATCAAAGGCCCTTTTGGACAGAAGGGTAGCTTGGGATCCAGTGTCCACCAGTGCCGAAATTGTACCCTGCCCCTGTACTTGTACCGGGCATAATATCTTCCCTCCTTGTCCTCAAGGGGGCACCGATAATGCACATTTTTGGACAACTGGTGGGCTAACTTTCTGGTTTTAGACATTTCTAGCGAAGAGATTTGGGCAGAATTCTGTGGAGAGCCTGGGGAATCTGAAAGAAAAAGTTGGCAACTGGAAATGGATTCGGGTTCTGGGCCGCCCCCCCCCTTTTTGGAGGCAGTCATCAGGATGGGTTTGACCCATGGGATTTTGGTAGTATCGGTTCTGGGATGAGATGATGGGCGGCGGTAGCTCAGTCTCCACATCTCCCCAGTCTGAATTGGCATCCCTTGGGACCCATTTTTCCTTGGGAGGAGTTCCCCCATCTCTGAAGGAGAAGATCCTTTTCCCAGGATCTTCTGAGGATCCCTCTCTGTCAAATTGGAAGACCTGTACCTCCTCCACAAAGTGGGTCTGTTTGGGTCCTTTGTTTCTCCTACCTCCTCTCTGCTCCTTGGGAGGCATGCTTTCGGGGGCAGGAGATTTTGTTTCCGGTTCCTGGTTTCCCAGGGGCTGTTTACAAGTTGGGAAGGAAGCTTCCTCCAAGGCTTTACACCCCCCTTCCCCTTGTGCCTCCTCCCTGGGAACCGGTGGGTTATCGGGGTGCTGCCCCCGTCATTGTTCTGGAGCACCAGGTCCAGAGTTTGGAGCATTCTGCGGTGGCATGCTCATCTGAGGGTTCTGTTGAGCCCTCAGTATGTGCCCCAGATCTCGTGCCATATTTTGGACCTGGCGCTCAAGTTGTGAAACCCGCTCAGGCTGATACAGGGCTCTATTTTCTCCCCTGGGCTGATTCCGGGAAGGCTAGCTATCCCTTCTCTGGTAATACCCCGGATTGGGAAGATTTGGGTACCCCTCCACCCTTGGCCTCCCCTCTCCCAGATTAGGTTGTCTGGGCTCAGGGAATTGGGGAAAGAAGGATGGATGATTTTGCGGCTGGAAATTGGGTGGATACCTGGGGAAAAAGTTCTGCCCAGGATTTGGTGAATTTATGCCCTCCTGGGGGAAGTTAGGAGGGATGTTCCCTGGGTCAGGTGCTTGGCTGGATCGCCCCCCTTGGGCTGGAGGAGTCCACACATAACCCAGGATTGGTCGGTTTCCCTTGTAGCGGGGACTTACATAGTCAGGGGAGCGGGGGACCCCATTTGTGGGACTACCTCCTCGACTCCCTGTCTGTGACTGGCCTGAGGGCCTTCTGGGCAGTGAATTATTTGGTGCAGGCAGGTTTTTAGGCCCCCCATCTCCAAATCTAAAACGGGGGCAACCTTTACCTCTGCCACCTTGGCAGCAGCAGGGCTGCTGTTGGTTTTGGGGTTTTTCGGCGCATTATTTTTATTTTCGATGGGCTTCTGCACCTCATAGATCCGGGTAGCCTGTTCAATGAACCAGTCTAAAGAACTTTTCTCATGAAAATCTCTCACGAGCTGGGTCATTATGTATTTGGGTAAGGCATGGAAAAACGTATTGATAAATTCTCTGCTATCCGTGCGCACCCTTCTGGTGGTCTGTGCAAAAGCACGATTTAATTCTTGCACAAACTCTTGTGGGGCCTGATCCTCCCCACATTGCAAATTGTAGGCTGCCTTGCGAGCCTCTTGAGGATTTATGTGCACAGAAAAATGTTTCAAGATGGCCGCCCTGTATGTGGACCACCTTGAATGGTTTTGATCCTCCAGCCCTGCAAAGAAACTGGAGTATTCTGGTGAGAAGGTCCATTTGATGTACTGCATGCAGCTACTGCTGTCCTTCAAATGGAAAGTCTCCATCATTTGCTCATAGAGCTCCAAGTGTTCCCAAACAGAATACTTGGCGTTCTTATGATAAGGCGTGATGACACTACTTATTGCCTTTATTTGTTTCAATGGGTCCTTAAGCAAGGCCCTTTTTGCCTTATTGGCCTTTTTGGTTCGAGTAACCCTGGTCCATTCATCCTCTGACTCAGAAGCACTGCTCCCAGAGGTGCCCGTCTGATCTTCCAGGTTTTCCCGGATTCTGCAAGCCTGGGAATGGCTGGCAGAATGTGGGGACCTGGTCTCCTGTGTCCTGTAATGCTCAGAGGAGTCTTCAGATCCCTCCTTGCTAACAGGATTTGCTGGGTATCCCCCCCACTGACCTAACTGGGCAGAGGTTTTCAGGATGCCCTTAATGGGCCTACTCTCCTGGGGTTCCCCACTAAATTGCACTGTGCTTGGGTGCCCATACCCGGATACCCGCCCCTCCATTCCTGGGAGGTACTGGCCTATGAGCCCCATACTTCTAGCTGGATAGTAATCTCCCCGTGGCCCTGGGCTCATGTGCGCGAGGAGACATTGGGGTGGCAGAGTCCAGGGACTGGGAGAGATGAAGGCCTCTGGTACCAGGGCGCCTGAGGTTATGCTCAGGCGTTTACCTTTCCCAGCAAACCTCGTCTCTATCAGCCCCTGATCCCTGTTGCAATGCAAGAGCCTGCGCTTTCAGTTCCTCAGTTAAGGCCTTACTAGACTCTATCAGTCTCTCCTGCATGGCTACCTGTTGCTGGAGCCTATCATTGTGCTGACAGAGAGCCTCATTTTCTCTCTGTGCCTCCTGATTGGTCCTGGAGTACTGGGCCAGTCTCTGCTGCAGGAGGGTTACCTCCTCAGTCCCATCCCTACTGGCCTGCTCCTTTCTTGCCAGAGCCTCCTCCACCCTCCTGGTGTGATCTAGCAAGCCTTGATGCTCTTTTTGGAGGTCACCCAGCCCCTGGAGGGCCAAGTGATTTTCTTCAATTTTTCTTTTTAAATGGCAGACTTCCTGGCCTAAGGTATCCCTTTCCTGACCAAGAGCCTGCATTTGTGATGCCAGGTCGTCCCTCTGCCTTTGAAAGGCACCAGCTTTCTGGCGTTCTTCATCAAACTCTGCCTGGGTATCCAGGTCTTTCAAAATCAATTTATTGCTTTCCTCTTTCTCTCTGTCTAGTTGGATTTGCAGGGTGGCTACCTGCTCTGTGCATGCCCTGTTGAAATTGATCTGTTGCTCCAGCTTTTTCTGGCTCTGCAGTAAGGAGTCCAAATTGTCTTGGTGCTCCTTCTGCAAAGCCAGAATTCTGGTATCCTGGTCTGTCTTTTCCTGTTGCAGTATATCCATGTCCTCTTTTATTTTAATGATATACTGCCTACTATCATTTTCTGACTCCTGGCTCCCCTGCAGCCTCTGCTCAGAAGAGACCAGGTCAGATTGGGCCTTTTCTAACGCCATCTGTTGCCTATTTGCCAGATCTTGGCCTTCAGCACATTTGTCCTGCATGGCTCCCATATATAGATACAAATATGCCGCTATCCTGGCAATCTTATTGTGTTCATTTTTGGCCTTAGAAGCCATATATAATTCACTCAGGGCCACATGTAATGGACCCTGATCTCTCCATGTATCTGACCCTGTTTCAGTGACCTGTTGCGCGATTGCCTGCAACCAGACCGTTTGGTCCTGATGAGTCCACTCACCTCTCACAAATAGCTTATGTAAGAAGTGCTCTCTGGCTATTTTCATATCTACCAAGGTCGTCATTCTGAATTTGAGTTCCTTCCTGACTTACAGTTTGCATTTTATTTTGCAAAACAGACCGTTTCCTTAGAGCGTTCCTTTGAGGGATGCTTTCACAGTGTAAAACAGCGTGGTGATCTAACCGGATATGTGTACTGGTCAGTTGGCACACTGTATTAATCTGCACAAGTGGTAAATCTAACCCAGAATATCCCGGCTCTGAGCCCCCACTTTGTAAGCGATATTCAATCAACACTACAGCTAAGTCAATGCCTAGTCTGGGATGCTGAGGAAAACCCTTATTGATGTATTTTTATGTCCAGTTCAGTACTCTGGATGACAACCCTTGTATAACACCCCCCTCTTAGAATCCCAGACTAGGCATTGACTAGTAGTTTGTTTTGCAAATTAAAAGATTTATTTGAAAATTTAAACAATATATATATATTCACACTTCTATAAATAAATTGATGATGGATATTACACTTGTGAATATGAGCAGTAATCAGCAAGAGGTACCTTATGAATAGAAACAGAAGAATAAGGTGGGAAAGAATGCTTTATATGGTTCAAGGAAATGCAATGATGAATGAAATGCAGTACAGAAAATAACTTGATATGGCTTCAACAAACGACAATGTAATCACTTTTCCTTGACAATTCACTCCCCCCCTATGCAATGTAAGAAATGGAAGGAGAGCACACAGTCTTCAAGAATCCCAACAAATCACACTTTATAATGCAATACACAGTTCCAGTTCCCCCAGCAAGCTTAGAGAAAACAGGTATGAGTTTTAAACACAGGCGAACTACTTTGAAATGTGGTGGCAATGAAGTGAAAATGCTAAAATTGATTTTAATTCCATGCAGGAGGTTCAGGGTAGGTGATGGCTACTTTATATTAGTTCAGGCTCACTTTAACAATACTCTATGAATGATTAGCAGATTGCAAATGAATTTTAGCAAAGAGAAGAATGGAGCTGCTATTTTGACAAGTGGAGAAATTGAGCCAAATCGCAAATCGCGGTAAATTTCGCGAGTGCGTAAATCGCGATTGCGGAAAAAGTATAGGGAGTAGTTCCTAGGACAAACGGTTCAAGAGATACAGACGATTTAATAAAGGTAGATTTTCGGATTTAAAGTAAAACTCAAAATGACAGGTGCCAGCTTGCAGCTGCAGAATTGACAGGTGACAGTTGTGCAGCTTTAAAAATGACAGATGACATGATTTCTAGGAGGCAGTTCTACTTAGGTTAAAATAGTTTGGATTAGATTATTTTAACTAAGAGATTGGTTCTGCACAGTTCTGCTAGGTACTCACAATATAAATTTGAACTAGGCCTCGTCACGGATCTGGTCAACACGTCCGGCGGCGGTTCTGTCTGCTCGGCGGGTCAATCAGGCACTGGTTCTGCTCACAGCGATCCGGATCTCTGGTTCTCTGATCTCTGGTTCTGCTCACAGCGGTCTGGGTCTGGTCTGCGGTTCCGGCAAAAGTTCTTGGCACAGAATTCAAACAGCTCGCCCGGCTGTGGAATAGTTTGGTTAGGTTTGCTGGATTCTGAAGGCCTGCTGAGAATACTTTTGCTTGCAGTGGGCCTTCTAGGTTCAAAGTTCTGTAGTCTATGTTTAGCTTGGAAGTCTAAGTGTTGGATCTCTGGGTGTGAAGTCATCGGTCAGCATGCTCCGCAGCAAATGGAATTGAATGTCTCTACCTGTCCCAGCAGTCTCTTTTTATGTGTTTTGGAAGTGGGTGTGTGCATTGCATAACTGAGCCTGCCCCTCTCTACTTGTCATTGGCCCAATTCTCCCCTCTCCCATGATTGGGGGAAGGAAATGGATAGTCATCATGATGAGGTCTGTTTATGGGTCAGAGGATCCTCCCCTGGTCAATTTGCCCACAAATCTATATTTGATTCAAATACATATTTCCCAGGTACACAGTTGTTTGACATCGCGTACACACATCATATATTACTAAAGATAGTCCCTGTCCCGACCTGGCGTTTCTAGGAGCTTGCATTCAAAAATGGCAACTTATTTTCGATTTTAGTGGGTTTTTCAACATTGGTTTTTCATAAAAAATTATACAAAGGTACATTTCCCTTCCACATATATCCCAGTAACTTTCCATGTCTCTAGCTGAAATACATTGTCTACAATAGTCATAATTAGTGGGTTTTTGCCCCAGAACATGGTACAAATTGGAGTTTGGACTCAAATCGTGAGGGCATTTTTCAAACTAAGACTCTCAAAGTTGTACATTCCTGTCATTTGGTTACAATAAGTTATCACTGTTTCTATAAAATATATATTTGTTGCAATTCAACTCCCCAAAGTGTTTGGGTCCGCCTCCAGAAGTCTGGGTGGGTCAGTGATCACATGTCTCTCCTTGCTGGCAGAGGGCTGTTGACAGGAAACACTCAAAATTAACATACCCCATTCAACAGAAAGGGGCCATTGTCTCTTTCCTCCAGGCTGAAGTGGAAACCCCCTCCCTCTCACTCAGAAGGGCCATGTGATATCCTGCCTCCTGTGGTGAGTCTCTGGGGTGTTAAGAGTTCTCAGCCTCTTGGCCTCTGGGAACAGCAGGTGGCTAAGATTTTCAATTAACCAACAAGCTTTGAAGTCCCTGCCCCTCTTGCAACTCCTAAATACAGTTTCCCTGTCAGAGTTTAGACCGCTAGCGCCGCCTTGGGGAATTTGTCAGTACTGCATCCATTTTTGAGTTGTCTTGAATTACTGCATTTCAATAGAGTGGTCTTTTGCTTGATAGTATAGGACCCTTGCTTAACATTGTTTTGATGGCATCCTTACAGTAGAGTGGTGATGTGGAACCCCCCACAAGAAGGTTGTATCTTTGGAGTGGTCTCGTGCCAACTGTGCAGTTCTCCTATTCTGGCGTGAATGTGGGCGGCGATAGCTCATCCCCACATCCACCCAGTCTATTGATTTAGTTTTTTCTGGGATAGAATAATGGGCGGCGACAGCTCATCCCCACATCTACCCAGTCTATTGATTCAACATGGGTCAAAACCCTTGACAGCATCCGAGTGACGCCTGGGTGGGTCGATGTTCATGGCCTCGATGGCTCTCATGACGTCTGGCCGTGCTGCTGGCTGCGTCGGGTACCTCTCTTGGGATGGCTTTTCCTGGTCCCTTCCGTGTGTTGGCCGGTCATTGGGCCCTCTTGTTTTTGTTGATCGTCTGGTCGGGCTTGGTGGTGGCGCTGGGCGATAACCGGGATTTGGAGGCAGCCACTCTCCATCCCCTGGAAGTGGTTTTCTTGGCCACATCGCATGCATCTCTGTCCGATGGCAGGGTATAGTCGTCTGTGTAGGAGCTCAAATCTGCACCTGTAACATTGTTTGTCACCCAGAGGTCGGTGCTCTGGGCTTCTGAGTCCTTCTGAGTCCTTATCTTCTCAAGAGTCCTGCGGTCCTAGTGTACCCCGGCTGTCCTTCTGCAAGGGTTGCGATGGAGTCACACTTTTTGGAGTTTTCAATGGCGGCTGCCTGCATGTCCACTCGCTCGTAAATTCTTGCCAGGTCAATGATTTCTTGCAGAGACAGGGGATTTTTGAGCAGGTGCTTTCTGAGCATTGACGAGGTGCACCCTTCTATGATCCTCAGCTGTATTGCCGCATCATCGTTGAAACTGGCGAAGTCGCAGTGCTTGATATTCCTCTGACAAATGACGGATGACAAACTATCATATGGACTCATGTGGAAGCTGCTTGCGTTTATTGAATGCGTGATGTTCATGGTCTTTGTTGGGGAGTACTATCAGCTTATTGTTGACTGAAGCGAGGAGGCATTGGTATGTGCTTCTGTCTTGCGTGGGTATCGTTTTCATGATCCCTTTGATCTCCTTGCCCGCCAGGTAGGTGAATATGTCCACCTTCTTTGGTGGGTCGTGGTCTCCTAATGCCCGCATGAAGTCCTCAAACTCTTTGACCCATTCTTCCCACCTTTAGCCTTGGTTCTGGTGCGGGTGAAGGGTGAACCGGTTGGGTCACCTTAGGAAAGAGACACAGGATGCTGGTCCTGGATTTGTAAGGGCCTGGGCACCCGCACCCTCTGCGTTATCTGCCATGTTGGCTGGGTGGTGTGGCGTTGATGCTGGACTGTCTGTTTTGGTCCATCCACTTCCTTTGGCTTTGCACGTTTAACGTCAGTGCAGCTGGTGTTGTGTGTGGCTGCTATTAGGCTTTCCTTTTGTTGTGGGTGTCCTACTCCTTCCTGTTCTGTCCTGTGGCCCTCCTTTCTGGGCGTTCTACACTTGTGGGTCTCCTGACCTTTCCTGTCCTTTCCTGTGGCCCTCCATTCTGGGCTTCCTTTTCCTGTGGCCTTCCTTTCTGGGCTTCCTTTTCTGTGGCACTCCGTTCTGGGCTTCCTTTTCCTACCACACTCCTTTCTGGGCTTCCTTTTCTGTGGCCCTCCTTTCTGGGCTACCTTTTCATGTGGCCCTCCCTCCTTCCTGGGCTTCCTTCTGGGCGTCCTTCACTTGTGGGTCTGCTGACCTTTCCTGTCCTTTCCTGTGGCCCTCCTTTCTGGGCAACCTTTTCCTATGGCCCTCCTTTCTGGGCTTCCTTTAATTGTAGGTCTCCTGACCTTTCCTGCTACTTGTGCGGCGGGCTGCCGTGTGCGTGTGCCTTCCTCATGTTTCTTAACATTGGGCGGAGTGCTCTGCATTCCCTCATATTGGGTGGATTTCTCCTCCACCTCCCACCTTTCCAGCATAGGCGTGATCGGCACAGTACTGGTGGACTGCCCCACCCCTTCAGACCGTTCCGGGCCTCATCCCCAGGCCTTATTCCCTTGTGGCCTTCACGTCTGTGGCAGGCGTAGTGTTTGTTGCTTGTCGTCTCATCCACGTTGCTGGCTGCTGGTGCGTATCATATGTGGGTGGCACCATGGTGAGCAGTGTTTACCTGCACGAGGGCTGGCATGCGGTGCTGCTCGTGTCCTTTACTGGTCATCCTCACTGTGCATTGGGGCCCCCGATGATATGATGGTTTGGCACCAATGTCCTGTCTCAGGGTCATTGCACTGGGGTGACCGTGCTGTATGCAGCTTGTGCGCATGTGCTACCCCTGATATATCAGTACAGGGGTGTGTCACGTTGTGAGGCTTGCTTGTTGTGTGGCCGCCGCCTGGATGTCGTTGGGGGGGTGGTGCGCTCTGCCTATGGGCCTTTAACTGACAAGTTTGTGGTGGTTTGCGCGTGTCTCTGGTTGTTGGCTCTTGCCCTTGTGGTTTATCTGGTTTTATGATGCAATGCGTAATGGACCAGTGTCCTGCTGAAAATGTTTGCTGCCCTATGTGTGTTCTCTCTCGTAGTGCTGCATGGTCTTGCTGTCACCTTCCGGGTGCTGTTGCGCACGGTCACCTCTCCGCACTGCAGGCCGGAGGGCACTTCTTCTGCTGGGCGTACAGTGCTCATCCTTACCGCTCCTCCTACTGCCATCTCCATTGCTGGGCACCCTCTTGACGCAGTGGGGAGTCCACACGCCCCGCTCCTCCTCAGCAGTCTGTCCAGCGGGGCTCATCTTGTCCGGTGGTTTGCGGGCTCCTTTTCGTAAGGACGCGTCTTCCGTCACGCTGCTGGGCATCTCACACCCGTCACCTTGACAATCTGCTGCACAGCATGGGCGCTCATTTCCCTTTGTTGCCAGTTGTTAGATCATAATGGGGCCTCCACATAATTAGCATACACATAAAACACGGGAGACACTCTCCGTTTCACCTTCTCTTTATTCGCTCTCTTCCAGACTGCCCTCTCTTCCTCCCCGTCCCTCCCCGCCACTTCCTGCTCTTCCCATCATTCCGAGTCTCGCCTCCTTAAAGGGGCCTTTCTTCTTTTCCCTGGTGACACGCTAAACAAATTATAAACCAATACGGGCTTGGAGTGCGATCCATGGCTACTGTGAGGCCACAACAGTAGAATACATTTATACAAATAGTGTGTAAAGCACAAATCATGTCATTAAGGTTGTTAGGTTCTAAGATAACTGCTTATTGGACATTGTGTACTGTAAAGGTTTATGTTATATATCAGCCTTGAGAAAGACCTCAGGTTGAAACATGTGTCGGCTGGTAAAGGATACAATTCTCTGGAGTCATATGTAATTAAGAACGAATACCTTTTGATTTGTTTATCAATACACTATATTTCAAAACCATAATGGTGTCTTAAATTGTATTTTTTACAAAATAACAGTCCGCACAGAATTCTAGTTATTCTTGTATGCAAACTCCACAAACAAGTGCCACTATTTGGCCTTTTCCTCCATTGCTGTGCTGCTGGATTCCCCACTGCAGCCCCTGTTTGCCCTTCATGCAACCCAGCTACATTCCTGCCTCCGGCTCACCCTCACCACTGTTCACCCTCTCCTGGCTCACTTGGCTGCACTCCCCTTCCCACAAACCCGTTCTGAATGTTGCTGGGTGAGGAGCGGTGCATGACATGCCAGCTGCGTCTTGCATAAAGATGTCCTGCCAGCAGCCTTTGGTGGGTCATCCTTCTTCCGGTGGGCCTTTACATCTGCAACAGTTTTTAAATAGCGTCTCATGCTGGCATTCTACTGCTTCCAAGAGATGTAACAATTTTTACCCAATGTAGTAGCACACTGTTGTAACCTTAAAGAAAATTGAGTATACTACAGACACTAACTGTGAGCCTCTTAGTAGAAAGAGCAGGTAACTTTATTTTTCATATTTACAGTTACATTGTAGTTCCAGTAATTCTTAAGTTGTATACAAGAGAGACCATCCACGGGCTATCATCATGCACTTTCACTTAAACTCTCAACTGATATCGTGAAGATTCGCACAGCAAACATTCATCAACATTCTCCTGAGCTGTCACTCATAGACTTGCACCAACATTCTATTAGCATTTTCAGGTTGCCAGCCGGACAAGGAAATATTGAGCAAGTCACAATACACTCAATTTTTTGGACCTCAATATGATGAAGGGCTGAGTCACCTGTGCCTGGATGTCAATGTGGTTGCCAAGCTTGTCCCCTTCCCAAGGGTCACCTTGGCCTCCTTCTCAGAGTGCAGCAATAAGGAGACAAGACACCCGGCTGATGGCAAATCAAGCTTCTTGAATTAGATAGAAAATAAACAGCATACAGAGTATCAGCTGATAAGCAGGAACATACAGAAGTACAAGCGTCCCGGCAGTTGTCGCACAGATTTCTAAAGACACAGCGCAGATTATATAGCACGTCATATGCAATCACTATTATATTATAACATTTTCACAATAGTGAGAGGTACTTGGCATGACATTTCAGACATTTGGCAATAGCTGTCAACATCTCACTTGTGACCTTGTGATGAAGCCTTGCGGGAACATGGGCTGGGTACATCATGTTGTCATATGGATAAGCAGTATTCACATAAAACACTATTGTTATCTACAATATATGGTGCTCATGCTATACTTGTAGAGATCAAATGGAAGAGATGGTCTGACATGTCCTTCTGCCATTTTACAGGGTTTTGGACCAACAAGCATCAGGAGGGGTTTGGGCACATCAGAGGAGCTGAGTGCAGAGGGAGGCAGAGAGAAAGACAAAATGGAGGATCTGAGGCCTAAATGTATGAGAGAGCACACTGTAGCTTACCATAGGATAACCATCTTGAGCCCTTACTCACCAAGTTGCATGCTACCCTCAATGTGACAGTGAACTGTCCCAGTGAGTGGTGGGGGGTATGGGTCGCAGCAGTTTTGCCAATGCACCATAGGCAGTCCCGCCCAGTGCTCTAATAACAGGTAGAGGCACTGCTTATTTGTGGTTGTGACTTCTGGGCTAGCTCGCATATGTGACTGCCTGCAAAATGTGTGCTGGGAGAGATAAGGAAGGATTTTTATCCACACTTATTTTTTTCACTGTGGGAACATTCTGCAGGGCTTATCAAGTTCTTATTGTAGATAATGTGTTTTCTGTGGCTTGTTCAGCATTCATTATTATTATTTTATTTATTATTGTGAATTAGTTTAATACAATAACACTTTTTTCACAGCTTAAATTGTGTCCCTCCATCTTCTAAAATCATCTTGGTCCATTCCTAGTAGTTCTCTGTGTACCCACTACTTCTTCCTGATCTTGTTGTGGATTGCCTTAAATATTTACTCAGTACTTAATTTCTGTCTTCGGACAGTGCATTGCACTCCAACAGAAGATGTTTAACTGTTTCCAGTGTGTTTTCCATATTACAAAATCTGTAGTCGCCATTATTCACTCCACAGTGTCCTTTTGTTTGTAGGAAACCGTTTGTCGGAAATACGTCCATTCTTATCTGTATTAGTTTGTATCTATGAAATTTACTTAGAAAGTACGACAAGTAGTCTGGCATTGTGTCTCTTTTCCTGTCAGCGTTTTCTGTATTCTTCAATGCTTGCTATAAAAGTTTTGTTTCTCTTGTTTTCATCCAATCAAGGGGCCTCATTCCGAGGTTGGTGGTAAGGGGTTAAGAGCGCCGGTAAAGGTGCCGGTGCCGTTAACCCCTTACCGCCGCATTACGAGGTTCTTTAGCGGGTCCCGCTAAGGGTGGCAGGTTTTACCAGGCGCCCTTAGTGGGAGCCGCTAAAGGACCAGCATGCTAATAACGTGCCCGTCACTAACGGGTACTTTGTTTTTAGCATGGTCCCCATTCCCATTGAGCCCTATGTGGGCCCGAATGGGAATCGGGATGGGTTCCCTAAATGGGGAAATACCGGGTCCTCCAAGGTTGGAATGGCCCGGTAATTCCCCATTCAGGGAACCCAGACCCGGTATGCAGTAAGGGGGTAGCCATGGCGCTAATAGCAACCTTGTAATGACCACCACAATCTTTTATTTTTATTTTCACTCTTTCAGGATTTTCTATTAATTCTGTTGTGTTTGAGTCATTTTCTTCAATGTAGGTACACCAATTTTCCTTCCATATATTTAGTAGTGCACGCTTTCACCTTTACCTTCTGGAGCGAGAATTTCGTACCCATTCACTGGTTCCTTTAGAATTACTTTTTGTAATAGTGCAACTGATTTCCAACAAATGACTGAATATAAGGACTGCAGGCCCAGTTCTGCTCTTATGGTGGAGATCGGTAGGCGTCTTGGCAGATTTAATAACGGTTTCCAGAATCTGCTCTCTATTTTGTCCCATATCTCCCATGTTATATTCAGTCCTGCTTGCCCTCCATATGTCAATATGGGCATAACTTTCTGTGTGTAAAACAGTCTTATCGGTATCATTGACACTTTCCCATATTGTCCGTTTATGATTTTCCCTTCCGAACATAACATTTTCCCCTTTGTCATAAGGTCTTTTTTCCAGTTTTCTTCAGAAATGGATTGGTTGAGTAGTATACCTAAGTACCGAATTTCTTTCATGCTTTCAAGTGTCTCTGGCCCAATCCTCTATTTGAAGTCTTTCAATGATATTCTTTTTTTTCCGCCGATCGTTATCATTTTGGACTTTTCGGTGTTTATTTTTAGGTAGTTGTAATGTAATGTAATGTATTCTTCTATAGCACCGAAAGCCCACAGGCATCAGGGCGATGTAACACAGAAACACACACATTTCTAATTGGACCTAATGTTTTCCATATAGGTTTGTAGTACCTCTAGTAGATGTTGTAGTCCTGTTTCTGTTTGATTTAACAGTACCAAGTCATCGGCATAACATATTGTTGTTACCTCCGAGTTGTTTAATTTAGGAGGATGGTGATTTATGTGTTTCAATTCTTCTGTTAGATCGGCGATGTATAATTAAAAAAACGTTGCCGCCAGAGGACAGCACTGCTTGACTCCTCTTTTTGTTTTATTTCTTTCGAGAGATCATTTAATCTTACTTTTGCTGTTGTGTTCTTGTACAGTGCCATTATCGGTTGTAGTATTGTTTCTGGGCAATTCCACTTTTTTAACTTCAGCCGGAGTATCTGCATTCATTAGGGGTGTGATGGCATTGACTAGTCATTTATGAGAGCTAGCACAGAACTTACAACCAAGAATAAGTGGTGCATCTACATGTTATTAGAGCACAAATCCTAAAATAGCAACAAACCATATACATGTAGCTTTAAAAAAAAAATCTCACCTTTTACTGTCCTTTAAGCTGGTTGTTGACAATGGTCTCTGTCCTTCACAGCTAAAAGATGGATTCTTCCGGCAGAATTTTAATTTGAATGGATCGTAAAATACCCTACATCCCTCCCCTGCCACCTACACTTAACAGAAGCACACGGTATGTACAAAAATCAAAAATCACCAGATATGTACCATGTAATGTGGTCTCAATGACACAGCAAAATTAACATTATATCGACAGTCCCTATATGACACCTCTGCTTTCTATTTGCTTCATAGTACCTGTGATGCCGCTAGATAATCAATGCTGTGTATATATTTCTGCGTCAGTGCTTAATGGTGAAATACAACCACTTATTAATAGCCACACATGTACTTTTTGCTGAGGTCTGCAAAATGCAAAAAATGACTGTCCAAACCATTTGGAGTTCCAAAATAACGTGCTTGTATTCATTAAATCATCCATTCATAAGCAGCGCCAATGCTTACACAGCAAAATACATGGCCCTTCTTATCAATAGTCACACATGTCTTTTTTGCTGCAAAACTGCCCATCGAAACCATATGAAGTTCCAAAACGCACCTACTCACTGAGTTACATCATCCATGCCTAACAAGAGAGAGTTCTACCGCTGATATATTTAGCCGGCAGAGACCTGGCTGCATTTTCCAATCCAATGGTCTTTTGTATCGTCACTGTAAACCGGCTACTGTGCTCTGTAATTTTGTAATTTGTATCTGGCTGTACATGCATTGGGTTTTAAAGGAAACAAGCACTGACAAAGGCAATAGTTCATGTTTTTATATAGTAATGGTAATGTTAAAGTTTAATGGTAGTGGGGGCGCTGTATCATCTTGGTTCAAGACTCTTCATTTAAAAAAGAAACCAAGCATTGACAAAGCCAATAGTTTTAGATCTTTTATATTAGCACTATAAACCTCACTTCACTTATAAGGGATGGATCAACAACTGGCTATGGGCTAGATCAGCAGTTTCTATATTTTTAATCACATGGTATAACTTCAGACACAAAGTAGAACTCTGTTGTTGATTCAAATGTTGGCTTTTTAATTGTCACAGTTTATGCTACAAGCTCTTGACACCCTCCATACTTACCAACGTCCCTTTATCATAATATATTTCTGACTGCTTCATGTCTGGGCATGTTTTCCCCATAATCACTAAACATACAGACACAACCAGATATTATAACCAACAGTTTTTTATTAAAATTTAAAACAGGAATTTTTATTCAGATTTTATTCGCATTAAAATACTAGAACTGTTTCAGACCTATTTATAGCTTGATCATTTTATATCAAAGTTATATCCATCTATACTCACTAACGCTCTAACGGTATTAAAATTATAACATCATTACATCATATATACTATCTATAACAGTTATATACGATTCCTATCACCTAGGGCGCAACCCCTCTCTTGCGTCCTCGCCGTACAATCTGCAAAACCCTAAGTTCACAGTCCCTGTCTACAGAGCTCACTTCACCCTCCACAGTCGCTCAAGCAGTACCACAACCCACTGCTCCAATGTTTACATAAAATGGATATTCACTTTATATGAAACTGATATGAATTATACCCACTTTATATCAAGTATACATTTTATATCCAAATGATATTAAAAAATGTTGATATAATTTTTGTATAAAATGTATATAAACTTTCTTTCAAAAACCCTATCGAAAGGAAGGCGGGACAAAGACCAGAGGCAGAGGGTGTTCCCACCTGTCAAATTTAACATGATGAAAAAAGGGGGCCCCATTAAATACTTATATATAAGAAAACAGGTGACTTACAAAGGTAGCATGGTAGTTTAGAGAACATGTTTTATGTTAATAACTTGCTGTCTTCCTGTTTTGCATGTATCTGTTTTAAAAAAAAATAAAACTGTGCTAATAAGCACACTGGGTGGGCTCAGCGGCCAATCTAATTGCTCGGATCACGGGCTCAATCCCAGGGTTCAAGCCCACATTCTGAGCAAGCGGTCAGCTGCTCACACCTATCACGCCCTCTTCTCACCTGCTCCCCACAGCCCCATGTCCCTTTTGGCCCATTCTCGCTCGGACTTCTCCTCCTGCTTTGCTTCCCACTTACCTGTTCCTTCAGCGCCTACTGCCCACTTCTGAACAGCCCAGACCACCATTGGAGCATGAGTATTTGTTTGAATGAACGGGTGATGGCGAGCGTGCACCCCGTTAATTCAAACAAATACCTTGCTATCAGCACCCAGTTAAAAAAAACGGTGTGCTAATAGAAATAACGCTTCCCTTGGGCCAATAACTTTGGCCATTGGTTGTTACCTGCCTGTGAAGCCTGCAGAGGGAGGTGATTATTGCTATATTAATGCACTAACGCCAAATGCATAGGTTTCAGAGTTAGTTCTAGGGGGTGTCAAGTACTAAAGTAATTCTTCCACAGTACCGGGCAGATTTTTCTTTGACAGCCGCCAATACTTGGGTACTTATTAGAAACTTTACTGTTGTGCCAAAAATAAACATCCACAATATGAAACACTATGGTCTAGCAGAAAAAACTCTGCCATTACTAGTTGTCTGCCAGGAGGGAGAACACCTATTGTAATTCCTGTGCTAGCAGGTATGAAGGGCACTCACCTTATTGTACCTGATTAACATTGTTTGCTTTATTTTTTCCTCACTCTCATGTCTTTAATTATTGTCTCACTTCTCCTTTTACTTAAAATCACAAAATTTCATATGTTTTCAATACTTTCCATTGAATAATTTTATTAACCCTCAATTAAATATTGTTTTTATTATTATTATTATTGTTTTGGAAAAGAATATTAGTAAATACAAGCTTACCTGTGTCTCCAACTGTGTCTCTTTAGAAATAATATTTTTTGCCTTCTTCTGTCTCTCTTACTTGGGTAAGTACTTTTCAAAATAACATAAGAAAACTATAAACCTATATAGTGTTGATGATCTGATTGGTTCTTTTTTTCGATTTAAAAAGAACACGCTGCCTGACAGTCTAAGTCTAATTCTATCAAGGCTGAGTAGGTCTCAAATTCACCTTTCTGCGCTTTGCCTCTGTGCTAGGAGATGTTCAAAGCCTGCATCTGTGAAACGTTCCGAGCAGTCCATCATACCCCGATCTTTCATGAAGTTGTGGACTGGCCTACAGGGAACTATTCAGATTTCCCTCTGGGCTTCTGCACCATGGGCCTTTTTTGAGTGGGATGAAGTAAAGAATGTGTTACAAAGCGCCCATTATATGTTAATATGGGGCCACTTTGAAAATCATATCTAGGGCCACTTTTAGTTCCCAGTCCTGCTTTCATGGTGACATTAACCCGAGAAGCCAAGTGGCAAGTTTCTTGCTAAAGTGTAAGAATTGTACTGAATAATAGTTGGCTAGTAAGGTATGTTGGGAATGGTGTAGCCATCTGTTAGCATCTTCAGTGATGGCTTGTGTCACCTTTGCACACAACACCTAAACCTCTTGACCCGCCATGGTCTGCTTCATAGTTTTTACTCTGATTGCATTTTCAATAGTTTTAAAAATGCGGTTTTCCCATAGGAGAAAATTGCTTTTTTTGGCCCAAATATGCCAAAAATGACCGGTTGTGTTTTTGTAATTGTTGTCATCCACCTAGATGTCATCAAGAATTGGTGAATGACCATTTCTTTTGAAAATCTAATTTTGAGATATTAACGATTTAAGATTTTATTGATATTACACAGGCGCAGAATGAATGTGCATCTTTAATATGAACTGTACTTGTACATGTAATATATGTACATTAGGCATATTCTAATGACAAAGCCAGCATTTCCATTGTGCGTGTCCATTTGCATGGTTCTTGACTTATTTTCCTCCTCTTGGCTTCCTTCTGCAGTCTTTGTTTTAGTTCTGTTTTATGTGTGCACTGAGGTCGCTAGGCGTGATGAGCGTTACTAGAAATAAATAAATAAAATAAATAAACGTATACTACTATATGTATAAAAACTGACATCAATGTCAGTGCTGACTTTGATGTGGGTTTTCAGCAGATGTAAATTGCGTACAGGTATGAACCGTAAAATCAAATATGCCTCTTGCACGTACTGAAAACTCACATCAAAGTTAGCACTCACATTAATGTTCGCTTTCATTTGTATAGGCATGTAATTTGTGACCAGAATGAAGGTAGATTTTAAATGCTGACTGTACACGTATGTGTGGGACATGTATATTTCATACATGTACACTAATATACATCTGAAAACTCACATGAAAGTCAGGCATGACTTTGATGTCAGCTTCCAGAAGATGTAAATTGCATATATGAAAGAACTGTAAAACTCATATATGACTCTTCTACATATTGAAAACTCACATCAATATCTTACCTGACTTTAATGTAAGTTTTCATATGTATAGGAGGCGTATGGGACATGTGCGTTGACATGTGCATTTTATGATTTTTTTCCAAACACTCATACAGGACTTATAATTAGAATTAAAAACTATGTACCTTATTAATAAGTTTCTTTGATGTTTTTACTTTTGTAGAAACCGTGAATTATCAATTCTGGCCCTGATGAAGAGTGGAAGCTCGAAACGCGTTGGGCCATCAAATTAAGAATACATTTCAATACAAGTTCTTGTGTTAAATTTGGAAATTGTCACTTATTAATGTTTTTGTATGAACACATTGGTCTTTACCTATTGTATAGAAGTAATGTATAAAAGAGTTATAACCAAATAACTACATATGGTTACATCCATATGGTTAAATTATCTATCTGTTGATACAGATTTCAGACAGTGTGCAGGGGACGGGAGTTTCCCATCTTGGGAACACCACCTTTTTTTCCAACACACAGTGTTACACCACTGGCACTTTATGACACTCACGCTTACAACACCCACTTGTATGACAGACATGTTTATGACAGACTCATTTACAGCACACACTCTTACGACACACACACTTATGACACACACTTTTGTGACACATTATTATTATGATGTATACTGTTATAACACATGCTATTAATGCAAACACTCTTACAACACATGCTCTCATGACAAATGCTCCTATAACACAGTCTTACCATTTAAACTCTTATGGCACACACACGCTTATGGAACACACACTTACACCACCTGCTGTCAGGCATCATTCTCTTATGCCACACAAACTTACAATGCATGTTCTTACAATACACAGTAGTATGACACATACTGAGAATTAATGTGCAGCTACTATGCAAAATGTACAGGTTCATGTAGAATATGCATATTTCAAACATTAATGCTACTATACATATGAAAACCATTGCATACATGTACTGTATGTAAAGTGTATGCTCATATGTCATACATTCATTTGTTCATACACTCGTACCGCAAACACTTATGCTGCATTCACTTATACTACATACACCCACGCACTAAACACCATACTCTCCACAAAAACACTGACATTATTGAGAAAATTATTGATAAAATAAACCTTTTTTAACCAAGATGTAAGGGTACATTTACATAAAGTATATACAAAGAGTGGGAATAACAACGTTGAATAAAAACCTTCACTCGTCTCAGGAGGATAGCTCAGGGGGAACGTGCTCGCCTTGGAAGCAAGACAACACGGAGCAACATGGGTTAGATCCCCGGGTCCACGCTTAAAAACATCTGGGTATTAAGCAAGTTATAAATAACCTATCATATCATCATATCATATCACTGCATACCACTACAAATTGAACCATGAACCTAGAAGTATTAACCACTGCAAACCTCACTTTAAGATTCCTTTCAAGTATAAGGCAGCATACATCAATATCACACTTGAAATTAGTGTCAAGTTGCAATGTGTAGTGGAATGGAGCAAATATTGGTTCATCTAGTTTCAGGGTGTTGTTATCTATCTATATGTACATTGATATAATATTGGTGCTGCTGTGACATGATTTGCCTGCAGGCAATTGATTTCTCTGATGTACTTTATAATTCCTGCAGGATAGACAAGTGCCTCTCACTCAGGTTCCTTCTCCTAGATTATAGAGCCTTCAATTAGTCTGGGACTCTGGCAATTCTTCATGTTTAATCACATTAGTATGAGATCATTTGTCTGGTATTTTTCTCTAGTACCATTTTAGAAATGTGT
Organism: Ambystoma mexicanum; assembly: GCF_040938575.1. Classification (NCBI taxonomy): domain Eukaryota; kingdom Metazoa; phylum Chordata; class Amphibia; order Caudata; family Ambystomatidae; genus Ambystoma; species Ambystoma mexicanum. Next base: position 962,100,597 of record NC_090928.1, on the reverse strand, counting down.
TGGAGTCTTAGCTTAATCTCTCCCACCTTCTGGCTGCAAAGTATGTGCATATTGTGCTTGATATTAGCATTTGTACAGATTACTGATGTTTCTCATCTCTTATTACTGTTTTATCACCACAGTATAGCCATGGAATCTTCCTAAGGTGCACCTGATACAGTGGCTTGACACACTCTCTATCGTTTTGTGAACAGGTGCCTCCTTGGCATTCACCGTGGGTTCTTATTCCTCCAGCTGCAAGATCTGGCTACAGTGTCTGCAGTCGTCATGTCTATAAAAGATGATTCAGATGTTCCCTGGTGGGCATAATTCTGTAAGCAACTCACACAGGAACTGTGGCTTTGATCCTCCCCACTAATGATCTCATATTGAATGTCGCATTTACCCCACAGAAGTGGTCTGATCATATCCCAAATCGTTTTCATATGGTGCTATTGAACCCCCTATCAGAAATCACTCTAAAGGGGTCTTGTGTAGAAATCATGTCTCTTAACCAAAGACAATCTAACTATTCCTCTTCAACACAGCATTGAATCAATTAAGCAAACCTTTTACCTAGAGGAAATAGCTAAGCAATAGTACTCTTAAAATCAATTTGATAATTACTGGCAAAGCACCACAATATAGGAAACTGGTTAAAAAGGCTTTTAAATAAAATAAATGGTACAACACTCATTTAAGAGATATTAAAATCAATATCACATTGCTGGAAAGAAAATGGGGGAAGATTCACTCGCCAAGTACTAACTATGCATTAAGTTTAGATTACAAATATGCCCTTGCTGATGTTAGGATAGCATTCTTTGAATGTCAAATCGACATTGTGGAGACTGCATCAACTTAGTACACCAAAGGCATGTTAAATTCCTTCTCCCTTGTCTTCTGAGTGGTGTAGCTAATTGGCTGTTGCCTTCCAAACTAAAATGGCAATAGTTCAATTGTTAATACATAAGCAAATCACAGATCAACACAGAACCGCAACCCCTTTGCAGGTGAAGACAGAAAATAATGCTCTTCCATAATTTCATTGTCTCGGTCACAACAGAACAGGTAACCAATGTAACGGTATCCGGTCATATTTTCTAATATTTATTTTCCAAACGCAAATTCGTCAAAAACATTTTGCCGAAAAAAATAATTTGGAATGCATCTTTTTTCATTTATATATATTTTTTTGGGTTTCGTTAGTAAAAAAAAGTGTTAAAAAAACAGGGGTCTGGGGGGAACCCCTCATTTGAAAAAACAAAAAAAACCATTTGAAACATTTTTTTGGGCAAAATGTTTCCAAGAAAATGGCATTCGAAAATAAGCCATTCGAAAAAAAAGTCACTATAAACCCAATGTAACTTTATTGATGAACCTGACCACATGCCCGGGGGATCCCTGTCAGTCCACCGTGATCAAGCTATGTGTTTCAACTGTAGAACCTATTATTATGAACTTTATTAATAGGTAATTTGCTGAAGGTTATATTCATGCAGATATTCCGACCTAGGAGGAGTGTGGTTACCACTGTTATAGATGTAAAAGATCAGCTCCTCAATATTATGGACCAGGGTTCATGAGCATTTCTCATTTTATTAGATCAGTCGGCTGCCTTTGATACTCCAGATCATACCATACTTATCACTAGACTGAAAAATGTAGCACAAACCTCAAGCAGAGCCCCGACATGGATTAGCTCTTTGTTAAAAGAACATACAGCCAAAGTAAAACTTGATGCATGTGATATGGAAAAACATAACATTGACTGCAGGGTGCCACAGGAGCATATCTTTCGCTATCGTGGTCAAAGTTTATCTATAACCACTCCATTACTGGTTAACAACTCAACACATCATCTTTCAGAACTATACAGACGACCCATAGCTGATCTTTCAGCTGAATATATGCCATCTTCAAAAGAACCAGGAGTATATTGCACATAGTTTTAGTAACATTGAGTATTGGGTGGACACCAACTGGCTTATCCTTAACGCTGTAAAAACTGAATGCCTGACTACATCTATATGCTCTGCATTTTGGACACCCTCAAAGAAATTTTAGATAAAGCTAATATTAAAATACAATCATCATTAAGGAACGTGGGAGTCTATTTCACAATCCCTTGCCCATGAATCAAATGTCAATACAAAATTAGCTCTTCCAATTTTCATTTGATGATTCTTAAACATGTTAGGCCATTCATTTCAGAATGGCATGCAGCAGCCATAGCTCTGGCAATCATTAACTCTAGGATTTACATTATTACTAGGAACACCTCAGTATGTACTGAATCATGTGCAAGTAATACAACAAGACTGCTAGGATTGTGACATATGCTCCAAATGGAACACATCCACCACCTATTCGTAGAAAGTTACACTGGCTACTGGTTTTACCTAGAGTTAAATTCAAAGCACTTACATTTGTGTTTGCGCTCCATGAGACAGGTCAAAAATACCTGAAACATAAATGTCAACTTCACTCTCTTCCTCGCACACTCAGATCTTCTCAGTTACTATCCCTGGTAAGTTTAAGATTCAAGCAATCTAGAGCAACGGTGCACTCTTTTCAAGTTCCTTCAAGCACAGGCCATCAAACTCTGGAAGCACTTTCCGCATGACCTCAAATCCATCAAACAACTTTCAGAATTTAGATGAAAACTTAAAACCTGTGTTTTTAAAGTACTTCCCTACAGGAGGTTCAAAATGGTCCTGAGCATTAGCGCTTAGACTCTTTTCAGCTGTAAGCACTTTATAAGCACATCTAGACTGGAAGATAGATAGATATTTTTCCCCCATTATTAAATCTAGCTGTTTGCTTTTTCACTGCACTTTAGTTATTTTATAGAAGCTAGCGATAGAAATAAACATAGAATGGCTTCACTACAAAAAAGTAACTCGTTTGAATGATGCACATTATTTTTCTAGTTCTGTCATTCAACAAGATCACAGATAAGGGCTTAATTACAGTAATGTGCTTTACGTTAATGATATTTCTCAGAGTACAAACACTAAACAGTAGGAACTATGATGGAGTCTCTTGCACTTGGGCAGTGCGCATTCGAAGGGTGTCCGCAAAAAACAACTCTTTCTGGTTTCTTCAGGGAACCTCAAGACACCCGGATTAATTGGGATAATCCAAGGTACCTGAACTGCAACTTCCAGAATTCCCCTCTTTTTCCATGGGAAAACCTGGACCAAAGCTCGGAGTATCATCTGTAAATTAGTTGAAATGAGAATTTCCGGAAACTCTAGGCAGAGAAATTACTTGCAGAGGGGTATCACCCTGGAGAACACCATGAAGGCTACCATCTGGAAGGAGGAAGAGAGGAATGTTGTGCAAGAGAGAACAATCTATTTGCAAGAGGAAAGTGGAGGAGAGTGTTGTGTTGAAGGTGATTGCAACAAATATTTTGCCTGGGAGGTGTGTCAAAAGCTAGGAGCAGAAGTTTGATGTGGAGAGCAGAAAGGAGAAGACAAAAGAGGCAAGATACTATTACATTGAGAAGGATAGGTACCTACAGAGGAGGGAGTTTTGTTGGCAAGAGGTAGAAATTATATACCGTCCTAAGAGCAAAAAAGAGTCTGAACATCTAGATGGGGATAGGCCATCATAGGTGGGGAGAGAATGACAAACCTCAAGCTGCAGTACACCAGACGCAACACAGATGTACGACACATTAACTGCACATCCAATGTGCCTAATTTCTCTGGACTTAGATCTTGATCTAAAAAAGGATAAGAACTGAGCAAAATAAACAGCGAGACATCAAAATGGACATTTAAATGTGGACAATTTGCAGGTGAAAACTACAAGGCACATAATGGAGATCATGCTTTAGTACCTATCCACATGGCTTGTGTATTTTACAGAAAGGGAAGATAAGAGGTGGATATCCTCATGCATTTACAAAAAAGTCCTAGAAGCCGGGTCTACCGTGTCTCAGGTTTTGGTCCTGTGGAAGCATATGATTCATTAAATGCTGAGATGTTTTTGTTACGTTGATCTTGATCCTCAATGCAATGTGATGTGTGATGCACATTTTCTTTTATTACAGTAGTTCTAGTCGATGTAATGGGATTCCGAATGTATTTAATACTATCAAAAAGATCCCGTAGTCCGCATGGGTTCTGTTGACAGACATGATAACACGCTCATCAATTGTTGAAAATGAAGGATACTGTAGGTCGCTGTTCCGAGTTGCTTATCGCTTGATGTGCTTTGCACTCTGAAGTAAACTGCAGATCTGCATGATTTTACTGAACCCAAAGGTTCGACTCCCAAAAGTTCGAATTTTATTTTTTTATTTTTTTTATTTTCCACAAATATATACACTTTATCCCCCACATATATATATGCAGAGAATTGTGGGTCAGACCTTTGGGAGTCAAACTTTTGGTATTCGGTCCTTTTGTACAATACTGTAAACTGCAGTGAGAATGGATGCTTGCAGCTGGCTGACATAAACCGGGCCAGGCATGGAGAGGAGGCGAGAGTTGGTGCAGCATACTGGGACCTTCTGTGCGCTCTCCCCACCTGTCGCTTCTCCATGGCATGGTGCGGTGTGTTGCGGTGCAATATTTCAGAAATGAAGCGTCCTAGGGCCTTGAAATGTGGTTTTCGAGGACCTTTGAGTCGTGTTCCTCGTGTCAAGATGATTAAATTGGATTTGTACGGTCCTTCTACGACCACATTTATGTTTCGCCGATTTCAGGCAACCGTCTTGTGTTAAGAGGCTGAAATCCGGGGAAAGGGTGGAGTGTCCAAATGTCATGTATCCAGTTATTTCCGGAGGGTCCTAACAGGTAACCATGAAAAATTTGCTGCAGATTGGTGGAACGGTGTGAAATTGTATAAGGAAAACACGAACAGATGTTCTGCTTTATATATATACAGAGATTATCATGTACAATGGGTAAAGGGGTTTCTGTGTTTCATTTGCAGTGCTTTATGAGTTGATTTTACTCTGTAAGCATCTTTGTTCCAAGTCAGTGTGAATCTTGTGAACCTGCTTTTGATATAGTTGATTTGTAAAACATGTAATTACAGTTTGTATATTTTGAGGGGCCTTCAATATTCTGGAATTACAAAGCAAGCGATTGAGCCCTTTGGTGTACTATTACTAATTATTTCTTGATGATAATGATGTAAAACATGAAATGAAATTGTGAAATATTTCAATAATTTACTGGAACGACCTGCGTCCACCACGTTTGTTCCCAAGTTCCAGGTTGATGGGTCGTGCACCCCCTTTGTGTACAATGTTCAAAGTTAACCCGTGCATTCCTACAAGATGAAAACATTGTGCACGATAGAACCTTTTTGTTTATGGTTTTGACATTTAATGAGCTGGAAAATATGGGGTCTATGACAGTGAAACGCTATCCCTTAAATGCTCTTCTATATAAGAATAATCCTTATACTTAAGTTGTTTTCATCCTCACTGGCTGTTGCTGTAAAGGCAGACTCCTTCCACAGTCATTGAAGGCCGCTGCCTATCTGCACCTGCTCTCAAACCCATCGCTCACCTTAAGCTTCCCTCCTAGCCTTCCTCACATTAGATGTACTGCCTAGTTTCGAGCACATCTGCAGTACCCAAGTCAAGGCTGAACTTGAGGTCACTGCCTTCCTTCCACTGGAGGCACAGCCCATCCATGAGCACGGTTGCAATTCCAAACTCAGTGCTGTACTTGAGCTCACTGCCTTCCTTCCACCGGAGGCACAGCCCATCCATGAGCACGGTTGCAATTCCAAACTCAGTGCTGTACTTGAGCTCACTGCCTTCCTTCCACCGGAGGCACAGCCCATCCATGAGCACGGTTGCAATTCCAAACTCAGTGCTGTACTTGAGCTCACTGCCTTCCTTCCACCGGAGGCACAGCCCATCCATGAGCACGGTTGCAATTCCAAACTCAGTGCTGTACTTGAGGTCACTGCCTTCCTTCCACCGGAAGCACAGCCCATCCATGAGCACGGTTGCAATTCCAAACTCAGTGCTGTACTTGAGCTCACTGCCTTCCTTCCACCGGAGGCACAGCCCATCCATGAGCACGGTTGCAATTCCAAACTCAGTGCTGTACTTGAGCTCACTGCCTTCCTTCCACCGGAGGCACAGCCCATCCATGAGCACGGTTGCAATTCCAAAGTCAGTGCTGTACTTGAGCTCACTGCCTTCCTTTCACCAGAGGCACAACCCATCCATGAGCACGGTTGCAATTCCAAAGTCAGTGCTGTACTTGAGCTCACTGCCTTCCTTCCACCAGAGGCACAGCCCACCCATGAGCACAGCCCACCCTGAGATCTCCTCCTTCCTCACACTGGATGGGCACTTTATGCTTGTGATGCCTGCCAGGGAGCAAGGAATGGATTTCCTGCAGCGTATTTCAATCAATCAAAATGTGTGTTTTAATTGTACAACATGTGTAGGCTATTTTAGGCCAGTGGTTGACTAAAGCGGCCCATGGAGGGCCGTTGCCACGGCAACAAATTGGTTTCTAGTCTCTTCCAATAACAGTCTTGCTTAATCGAAGCCATTTGGCAGGGCACAATTTCGCGATAATAAAACTAAGACTAAAAGGTAAATGAAAGAGGTTTGAAATCACCTCTGATGCTGCTGCTCTTTATATCTCATTTTATTTTGAATGCGGCCAGTGCATTATTCAATAAACCGGTGTTTTAGTTGTAGGCCATAACAGTTTGCATTTTAGAAAAGATACAAAGTAGAGTACCCGGGTAGAGGTTCAAACCCAGCTCACGAGGCAGAGCTGCCTTGAAAGTGCCTGTGTTCTTCTTCTAATCTGCCAATGATCTGGTTATGACGTTCATAAAGCGCTTAGAAGTTAAAACACGGCAAGGATCATCAATTTGCCCTATCTTACGGATCCCGGGGAGTGCTTGCACTGCAGCACTGTATATAGTGCTACATGGTGGTTGTGCCTGAAAACGTGCTCACGGAGAGTGCAGCTCATGTCTAGCGCGACTGCGTGGAAAGAGTGGAAGGGTGCAGCTAGATTTTCATCCATGCAGATCAGTGACGGGGAGAAAAAGAATTAAAACGTTGAAGCTGATCTGGCCAGGACACATGGGTTTGTATTGTGACAAAGGCTACATTGCATGTTGAAAGATATTACAAATGCTGAGAAGTACCATAGGAAGGCAACCAGCAATTGAATAACACATATATATTTTGATAGTGTAATGTCTTATTTTGATTGGGTTACTTTTTATCGGAGTGATAGTTTTTTCTTCTGAAGGCCTGAAATGGGCACTGGGGATTTACCAATATCACTATAGCGATGTCATTGTGAGAGAAAGCACGGGGTCTTTGGCTCTGTTTACCACACCCTCCCAGGATTATGCACAGAAGCAATGGGAAAGCCGGGTCAAGTGGAAAGCATTATGGCTCATAAGGAAGATCCGATTGGGCTGCAAGTGGTCAATGAACTAAACAGTTCACTTATTATCTGAACCCAACCTCTGAGTGGCCATCGATCCACCAGACACAAGGAAATGTGCAGACTCAAACTCCACTGTTGCAGAGAGGAAGGAACCGGAGGAGAGGCCTTCTCTGTCTACACCCACAGACTCTGTAACCTCCTCCCCGTCACCACTACACGTACCCCTTCTCTTCTACATTTCAGGAAGGAGCTCACAGCGCTCCTCTTTGGGGAATGGTCTTGAGCCGGTGGACAAGAACCAGAGGATAGGCCTTCTCTGTCTACACCCACAGACTCTTTAACCTCACCCCGTCACCACGACACGTACCCCTTCTCTTCTACATTTCAGGAAGGAGCTCACAACGCTCCTCTTTGGGGAATGGTCTCGAGCCGGTGGACAAGAACCAGAGGATAGGCCTTCTCTGTCTACACCCCCAGACTCGGTAACCTCCTCCCCATCACCACGAGACATACCCCTTCTCTTCTACATTTTAGGAAGGCGCTCACAACCCTCCTCTTTGGGGAATGGCCTCAAGCCAGGGGGCAAGAACCAGAGGAGAGGCCTTCTCTGTCTACACCCACAGACTCTGTAACCTCCACCCCGTCACCACGAGACGTACCCCTTCTCTTCTACATTTCAGGAAGGAGCTCACAACGCTCCTCTTTGGGGAATGGTCTCGAGCCGGTGGACAAGAACCAGAGGATAGGCCTTCTCTGTCTACACCCCCAGACTCGGTAACCTCCTCCCCGTCACCACGAGACATACCCCTTCTCTTCTACATTTCAGGAAGGAGCTCACAACGCTCCTCTTTGGGGAATGGTCTCGAGCCGGTGGACAAGAACCAGAGGATAGGCCTTCTCTGTCTACACCCCCAGACTTGGTAACCTCCTCCCCGTCACAACGAGACGTACCCCTTCTCTTCTACATTTCAGGAAGGAGCTCACAACGCTCCTCTTTGGGGAATGGTCTCGAGCCGGGGGACATGAACCAGAGGATAGGCCTTCTCTGTCTACACCCCCAGACTCGGTAACCTCCTCCCCGTCACCACGAGACGTACCCCTTCTCTTCTACATTTCAGGAAGGAGCTCACAACGCTCCTCTTTGGGGAATGGCCTCGAGCCAGGGGGCAAGAACCAGAGGAGAGGCCTTCTGTCTACACCCCCAGACTCGGTAACCTCCTCCCCATCACCACGAGACATACCCCTTCTCTTCTACATTTTAGGAAGGCGCTCACAACCCTCCTCTTTGGGGAATGGCCTCGAGCCAGGGGGCAAGAACCAGATGAGAGGCTTTCTCTGTCTACACCCACAGAGTCTGTAACCTCCACCCCGTCACCACGAGACGTACCCCTTCTCTTCTACATTTCAGGAAGGAGCTCACAACGCTCCTCTTTGGGGAATGGTCTCGACCCGGGGGGGTCAAGAACCAAAGGAGAGGCCTTCTTGGTCTACACCCCCAGACTCGGTAACCTCCTCCCGGTCACCACGAGACGTACCCCTTCTCTTCTACATTTCAGGAAGGAGCTCACAACCCTCCTCTTTGGGGAATGGTCCCGAGCCGGGGGGGCATCACTTTTCAGGTAATGCTCTGGGGCCTGCGTTAAGGCCAGTAACCATATGCCCCGGGGCATTACTGAAATGGTAATACCCCCCAGCTCGTGGCTTATTGCTTAAATAATAATATTAATTATAATGATAATAATGCCTGGTGTAGCAACCATGCCTTTGAAAGTTAAGTGTTTCACAGTACCTTAGTTTCCTGCTCATCCAAGGCCTTTTATATTCATGTTGAAATCACTTTCTCAGAAATGGCCTTGCCGGTTAGAAAGAAGCATCCAGTTACTGTGCTAAGACCTTGGACATGGAAATTATAATCTGGAATGTGACACTGTGTTGGTCAGGTCTTTAAATGCCATTTCAAAATAAATAACCTTTCCTTTCCACACGCTGGTGATTTGTAATAACAATAGAACACTCTGGAGTGGATATGCGATTCAGGTGCAACCATTGCGGGCTGGTACATGCAGTGCTTGCTCTCTTGAGCGCAGTTGCTCAACTACAGTAGCGCTAGAAAAGGCTTGGAAGAGCCCTTCAGGTGCTCTGCTCGATTCCACCATAGTCTGTGGTTCAAATTGTTAATGAACAGCGATCACTTTTAGGTGTTTTGAAGAAAAAATGAATCCCTATAACAGATAACTGGTAGGCATTTGTTGCAGCATCGATTAACAAAAAAACAAAAAAACCTTTATTCCTGTGAGAAACTATCTCCAGGCCTGTGTATAGTTTTTCTTTTTAAGTATCTTCCTTTTTCCGTAGTGTACTCCATTGCGTCTTGCACATGTCTGGGTAATGCAGCCTTTTATATCTTGTAGATGTGTACTGTAGTGTGTAGATACAACCTGCAGGTGGCAGCTGCTAAGGTCTGAATGTTGCCCTGATTGGGTGCGATTAAGCCAAACCCACTCACTGGCAACATTCTCTCTGGTTACACCATGTCACTTACAGCACCATTTGCCCCCCATGTCACTCACCATGCTAGTAGACTCCTTTATCCTTGGAATGGTCCCAATGCCCCCAGGTCGTACTCTGTGTCACCCAGTTGTGCCCCATGTCACACTCCTTCTCCCCAGACCTCCCACATTACCCAAGGTTTCAACCCATGTGACACATGGCTTCAGTTGTGCCCATGTTGCCCATTTCCCTGCAGATCTGCACTATTGCGATTAGGCTGACTCTGCACTCTGCCATTCTATGCAGTATGATATGATATGGCATTTACAACACGCCTGTACACAAGTGTATGCAGTGATTTTTAACAAATCAAAAACTACGAATTGAATTTTTAACGAACCCAAAACACCTAAAATAAAATAAGGAATTTGTTAAAACTATATATATGTGGTTGGGAATAGGAATAGTAGTTTTGATTGGGGGTGGGGGAGAAGTATTAATTAAACAAATCAGGGAGGGGGCCTGGAGGGGGAAGCCCCCAAAAACAGCATTTTTTAAAATAGGTTTTTCGGGGTTTGTTAAAAATTCATTCACTGTTTTGTGGTTCGTTAAAATCACATGTAACCTTCTATGCCTTCTAATACCACCTACCCATAACCCCTCCCACATAAACTCACGCATTTTACTTTAAAACATTCCCTTTTTAACCTCATTCTCTGCAACTCAGGCTCTCTAAACTCTTGCAGAGTTGCTACCTGATGGGGCAGTCGCAGAAACATGAAGTGGTGAGAGACTTTAGTCACAGCTCTCATTCTGAGACCTGCCTCTGGATGACTCATAGAAGGCCTTGAGGATGTCTGATATTCCGGGGTCCAGCGTGTGCTTGTCCTGTGCATGATGGATCTCTGAACGTCTGATGTCCCCAGTGTCTTCTATGGACTGGTGCTTGGCACTGCCATGCTGTGCCTGCATGGAGCACGGCCCTTCAGGATGCCATTCATGACAAGGTGAAACATTCTCCACTCTGCACGAGCGACTCGAGCCATGCACCACAATGGCTGTAAGCTGGCTGTGCCGCTGAGGCCAGATGACTGGCGCGCACCAAGCTCTAAGGCCCTATGACTAGAACGCACAGCCTTCTCAGCCTTGGCCACTCCTTCATTTTGAACTGTGTGAGAAGAGTCTGGGGCTTATGGGAGACAGCAGGGTAGACCTCTGGCAGAAACAAGCAGGGATTCTGGGCCCCGCCCCGACCAATGCCTGACGAACGCCTCAAAAACGTCTTGCTCTGCCTCAACACGCTCTACTCTCGATGGGTCCTAGCAACCCACTGAGCACAGCACCTAAGCATGTTAGAGTGAGGTTCGAGGCTTCTCTTGGCCTGCCAACCAACATAGTTAGGCAGGTGAAATGGATGACTGCAGCCCTCACATTTCAAGCTGCCCTTCCTCTGAGCTAAAAGTTCTTATCGCCCATAATCCTTAGCATGTAGTTTAGGGCAATTATTGAAGATTCTAGACTGCTCCTTTCCCTCATCTTCCAACTCACTGATGCATGTTTTGTTTCTCATAGAATACAATGTATCTATTTGAGACATTGACAAAGAGAGCGAGAGCATGAGAGAGAGAGAGGGGATTGACAGGTGGCATTGTGAGTAGAGAAATGGGACATGCCTGCCCATGGTCAGAGAAAGTAGTGCAGGGTTGCAGGTTGCTTTGGCTTCGAAGGTCTACTCCCCATTTTCCCCCAATGAACTGACTGCTCTCTACGATCTACTACCACCTTACACTACACACACAAACCTCTCACAGACGCCACCACAGACCTTTTCATTAGCACATCAATATTAACAGAACCACGACTAAGCTCTCCTCTTTAGCCTTAGCACATTCCCCCACATCAGCAGCTAACCAGACAAAAAGGGCTTCAGTCTAACAGATCTTGGGCTCTTCCCTATGGATAACATACTCCCAAGTTTCTCATCCAAATGCATACAAAGCAGATTGGCACACTGGAACCGGGTACTGCTGGCCTGCACCCATCAACACCACAGGTTTCCAATCTGCCTGTCCCACTGTCCCACTAATGATCCTCAGGTCCGCGTACAACGAAGCCATTAATAGTGATAAAGGGGCATTATACAAGACCACTTACATTACATTCACGGATGGTGGCGCACTGCCCTATTGCGCATTTATGGTAGTTCTTCCCTTGAACATTCTTCCTCGTTTCACCCTACGATTATGGACTTCATGTTTCTGCTTGGCCTCCGTTGAGCAGAATATTTTGAAGTTTGGGGCTCCTGACCCACAACTGGTTATGACCATGGCTGGCATGGAGCATGTTGGCCTGTAACATGCCCTTAGACACAATGTCCCTGGCTCAGGTCTTGGCATGGCATAGGGAGCATGCCAAGAAGGTATCTTCTCACATTCTCATACATGACTTGTGGCCTAGTGAGTCCACAGGGTAGGGAGTGGCAGGTGTTTTTAAGGATGATCCTTTTGTAAATTGTCAGGATGAAATTGAGTACTATGGGGACTGACCAATAACAGAGAGTTTATATGCATGCTTATGTGGAGGGAGGGTGTGGCTGGGTGGGGTATCCGAATAGAAAATCTGCAGTCCTAAATTATGTGATTGTGGGTGGGATGCAATATAGTCTTCAACATGACAATTTAAAAGAATCGTCACTAGGGACAGAATTCAAACAGCGTAACCCTGTCACATGATACCTCCCAACATTGTCTTGTCTTTTGCTTCTTTTGTATTCCTCGTTGTAATGTCCACCTTAGCTCCCCTTCACTGTCACTCCACTGATACATTTGTTCTCTTTCTTGCTCTGTCTTGATTTAACTCTTCCTCACCAGTCTGGTTCTCCTTTGACTTACTTTGTCACTCTCCCTCTCTGCTCTCGCGTTCCTTCTTGCACTTAGCATTATTTCCCCTTCACTCCCATTCCTATTCTGTCTCTTCTCTATGTTCTACATTTTCACTCCTACCATTGCTCTTTATGTCTCGTCTTTATCTCTCCTGTTCTCCTCTCTCCCTTCTGTTCAGTTTAGTATTCCTCAAATTCTTATTCTTTCAAAAGCTATCATCTTTTTTTCTCTGCCTTCCATAAATTCTTATTTTTCATCTGCCCATTCTCTTTCTCCTCCTCTCTTCTACTCTAGTTGTGTCTTGCCTCTCTCTCACTCCCATTATTTCTCTCTGTCCCATTCTCTTACTGCACCTTCCTCTACCCTTCTCATTCTGGTTCTTCTCTCGTTCCCATCTCTGTCATGCTTTGAACTGTCTGATATTATACAAGAACTGATGATAACTGGCCCCACACCACTCACCACGCCAAACACTCTCTCAGGAGAGAACGAGGTGCTTCGGGAGCCAGGAACTTCTGAATAGAAAAGGAGCAGGCATCATTCATCAAGTAAGCAGCATAGATGTAGGAAGGGCTGGTTTGGATAACTGCTTAGAGCAATTCCAGTAGGACCGGAATAGAGGCAAATCAGTACCCAGACATTCCACAAGCCCTCCAATGGTGTAACAGGGGCCTCCAAAGCCCCCGTTGTGGGGGGGCACCACACCCAGTTCTATGGGGGCCCCTATCCCAGTCCTCACCCATCAGAGTGAAGGCTGGGCTAGGGCTCGTAGCGTGGGAAGGAGGGGCTCTGCCTCCATCTCAGTGGGGATCGGAGACAAACGTGACATGTGGCACATGTCATATGCCATGTTCAACTCCTATCTCTTCTCTGGCTTCCTCGTGCTGCGTCATATACAGGAACCTGCAAGCTCTCCCAGCTTTCTGGTTTGTCTGCGTGCAGCGCGGCGGACCCAGAGGCCTCGAGTGACTCCACTGAGGACTGAAGCTTAAGTGGGAAACAGCTTTGGCTTTAGAAAAAATAAAATGTATGTGTATTTTGTGTGTGTGAGGTGCGTGCCTGATGTATGCATGCGATATAGGGCAGTGACTTGTGGGTGAATCGGTATGAATGTGATAGTGTGTGTTTCAATGGTTTGGATAGGTAGTTGTGTGCCAGTGTGGAGAATGCAGTGTGAGTGGTTGTGAGAGAAGGTGTAAGTCAGTGAATGGTGGGTGAATGGGTATGAATGTTACAGTGTGTGTTTGAATGTTCTGGGTGGGTGGCTGCGTGCCTGTGTGGAGAATGCAGTGTGAGTGTATGTGATCGAAGGTGCATAAGTGAGTGTTGACTGGTGGGTGAATGGGTATGTGCTCTAGCACCTTGAAGCATCTTCTTTGTGCTAGATTGGATTACCAATGATTATCTCAGACCAAATAATCGGACAGACCAAAGGAAGATGGTAAAATACTGCTTTAATCTCAATGAAAGAAAGCAGGGAGAAATACAGCTATCAAAGAAGATGCTCGATATTCACACCAGAGTTTGCTTGCATGGAGTTTATACACTTTTAGGGAGAATAGGTAGGAAAGACAGACATGCAGGATGGATACAAACGATATTTCGAGTGATAAGTAGCAAGGGTAAATATGTGGGATACACATATAAGCAGATAGAAGTACTATATAAATTAATAGGGATGTAAATGGTCTTTTATAACAGGTTTCCTGTCGGACTCCAGCCTCTAAACACGGTAACGGGAATCAACCTTTGCTACTTGACGCTGTCTTGTTTCTAAGACAAGCACTTCCAAGACAAGCCCATTTCCGCTGAGCTTTCCTCCCGCACATGATCAATATATAGAAAGGTAGATGGAAGAAGGATGGATGGAAAATGGATAATGGAAGTATAGATGGATGGAAGGATAGTTGGATATCTGGAACCTTTGGGATGATAGATTAATTGATGGGACCCTTCATGATGGGGATACAAATTAATTATCCTTCATTTCACCCAAGCACCCGTTGTAAGAAACTGCCCTGTGCTGACTTGCTGCACCTCCTTAGGAATAGTACAGAGAGTGGTGACCAAGACAAATAAGTTACAAGACTGAATACACAATTGAGACAAAAAATACCAGCAATTTCCTCCATGGAGTCCTATGTGACTCCATGGAATGGGGAATTACCATCATTGCTGGCACTTGGAATATGCCAGTAATCCCGGCATTCCAAGTGGCGGTAAAGGTATTGTCATTTGCCAGTATACTGCTGGATTTACTGGCGGGATAGCAGCAAACTTATAATGAGCGTCCTATTGTTGAAAACAGGCGCTGCATTCAAAATAAAGTGATGGAGGCACCACTAGGTTCCCATTTAAAAAAGTGCACGAAATGAATACATTGTTGACCGAATAGCAGATAAAATATTGCTAGATAGAGACAAATGTATTTTAAAGACAAAGATCTACATAACTGGGTTACATGTAAATGTTTAGTAGCACTGAATAGAAGACGCAAGACATTTATGGTTGCACTAAAAGGACATAGTTAGATTTACAGGTCGGATTTAAACATGGATAGTCAGCACATACAGTTGAATGTTTTTTGTGTGAATTTAATGGGTCACATTTCTTTTGCCTGAAATAATTTACCACAGAAAGCAGAGGAGAACCCCTGCAAAGCTCACATTGTCCCTCCCCCAACTGCACCTCAACCAATAATGCTTGACCCTAAGCCACCATCTACATTTTGGTGGTAAAAAACAGTACAAATTCGACCAGTTGGGGGTTGAGCAAACACCCGCTACCGCTCATAATAAACTTTCTAGTCCTACTGTTCAGGAAGCAAAATGCTACAAAATATATCCAATAATACAAGCAGAATCGTACATATTAATTTACTTGTGGATGAGTAAGTCTCACATCAGGTATAGGCCGCCTTACTGATGCTGTTAGACCTCTTCGCAGCCTTCGATCTTGTTGATCACACTCTGCTAGTGACGAGGCTCGGAGAGGTTGCAAACAGTTCCACACTTGCATCTAAATGGATAGCCTCTTTTTTGGGTCTCCGCATGGCGAGGGTTTGTGTAGGCAACAACCATTCTACCCCCATTTCCCAAGGCTCGTGCCTGTCACCGCTGCTCTTTCACTTGTATATTCGGCCACTACTGGATCTCCTGAACAGCCTAGGTGTCTAATATACGAACTAAGCAGACGACACTCAGGTTGTTATTCAGCTCAGCAGCCAATACAAGAATGATACTGAAACTCTTAATAACATATACAAAGCCATCCAGAATTGGATGGCCTGTAACTCCTTGGCTCTTAACAACAATAAAACAGAGCTTATGATAATCTCCACCAAGAACACCCGAAATAAGCTAACACCAGACTACTCTAATTTCTTGATAGCTGACAATGGGCCTCATTAGAACGCTGGCAGTATGGGTTTAACAGGGCGGTTAAAGGTGCTGACGCCGTTAAACCCATACCGCCCTATTACGAGGTTCCCTCACGGGCCACGCTCTGGACGTCTGGTCAGACCAGACGTCCTTTGCGGGTCCCATGAGGGGACCAGGGAGCTAACAACGGGCCCGTTACTAACGGGCCCGTTGTTAGCTCCCTCCCCATTCCCATTAAGCCCTATGGGGGCTCGAATGGGAAGGGGGATGGTCCGGTTCCAGGTTCCCTGAATGGGGAAATACCGGGCCCTCCAAGGTCGGAATGGCCCAGTATTTCCCCATTCAGGGAACCCAGACCCGAGTTTGGAGGCAGCCATGCCCTTATTAAGGGCATGGCTGCCTCCAAACTCCTAATGAGGCCCAATGTCATAATTGTCGTAAGGAAAGTGAAAACATTAGGTGTTATCCTAGATGATGAACTCTCTATGAAGCCTCAAGTTTCCAATATCCGGTTAAGCTGTGAGCTCATCAATAAACGGATACAAGACATTCAACCTTTTATAACAACCAAAAACTGTGCTCTCTTGTCCACAGCACTGATTAACTTTAGGCTGGACTACTGTAACAGCCTGTTGACCGGCACTACCTCTGTAAACATACAGGCACTCCAAGTCACACAGAATAATGCTGTGCGCACCATCTTTAAGCAATCACGCCGCACCCACATTTCCATCTTCAGGAAAAAGCTACACTGGCTTCCTGTAAAAAAAAAAACAAATAACACACAAGGCACTAACATTGGAGCACAAATGCGTATCTCTATCATGCCCCACATATCTATCAGAGCGTATTAAGATCAGGCCAAACAGCAGGAACCTTCGATCCACCACTGCGACGGTACTTGTTCAACCAAGATTCAAACTGGCTAGGTTCGGAGGCACTAGATTTGACTCTCAGGCCCCCACGCTCTGGAATCTACTCCTGGCGGTCATACGCCAAATACAGAACTACTCTCTTTTTAAAAAGGCCATAAAAACTCATCTCTTCAATGTCAACTAAGGAAGCATCTCTATTTTTCTCTTCTCAGGCCTGCTTTTCATGTTAAGTATGTCTTGTCTCCTGTTTCTATGTGCGCTCTGAGGCCTGCGGGTATGTGACGGGTTACAAAAATTAAAATAAATAAATAAATATAAAGGGAACCAACTAGTTTGTATGGTCAGACTCTATTCAGTTTACATCTCAGAGCATAATCTAAAACAGAAAATTCTCTAAGATCCCCAAGACGGAAGCGAGAAACGACCATGGCCAGGTTGGCTAAGGATATTGGTGCTAATATTGTGCCTCAATAATTAGATATCTCATGAAAATGTTAATGTAGGTTATACTCCACTAGTTAAACACAAGTGATAGGTATTGATGTAAAATGCTTCACCTCCCCTAATTCCGTTTTAGGCAAATCATCAAGAAGAATTTAGAAGTAGTGTGGTCCAAGGAAACTGGTTTGTGTCATCTTTGACAAATCCCAGGGTATTGTCACTGCTCACATGGGGAGCCTCTTCCCATGAGGCTATGGAGGTGAGGCCACTACCATACAGTGCCCCTGGGGGATGGTACCCTCCCTGGCAACAGTGACAATAGCTTTGGGAGAGTGCAGTATTCACCCCCTCAATTTCTGCTCCCTTGTACCTCTCATTCCCATTAGTCCATTGTGGCCCCCCACACCTCTATGTGTCTCTGTAGAGTAGAGGACATCATTCATTAATTCAGGTAGTACTGAGGTGAGGAAGAGGGAGGATTACCTAGGTGGAGTGCATACAGTCACTGTCATGAAGATAAAGCAAGGTGGCAAAAGCCCACCGCGGAACCAACATACATTAGTACAGTCTATTGGAGGCAGCTCCTGCAATAAAAAACAAAGAAGGTCTGTGTACCTTGTCAAGCCAGCCCTGGAGGAGTGAGGAACTAGACACCAATTCCATGGCAAGATACCCGAGGAGAGTGGAACGATATACAGTCAAGGGGGACAAGTGTCTCTGGTAGCCCCATGCAGTGGGGCCCTCTCCGGGAACAAAGAAAGAGGAAACATGAATGGCGAAGCCAAAATAGTGAGAAGGCGCACAGCTGAGGACGTGAGAAAGAGCCTACCACTGCAGAGCCGTAGAGAGCAGGACGCTGAACGCGGAAGGAGAGCAGAAGCCCTGCTCCACTCCCAGGACAGACTGGAGACTGCAACAGCATTTCCCAAAGGTATGGCAAGGGTCGGGCCAGCTGGTGGGACACCGAGGGGTGCAAATAGATAGAAGAGTGTGAAGGCATCATGAAGGAAGACACTGTTAACAGACTTATATTTTAAACTAAAACAATGTATTAAAAGAAATGTCAGGATGGTTAATGGCCTATCTTGCCTGATGCTAAGGTGGGCTTTCTGTATAGGAATACAACTAAGGAAAGTCTGAGTCAAATAGTCCGCTTGAGAGTCTGTCTGTGTCCACAACTTATGCTTGCCCTCATCATAAAGACTAACAATGTGAAGGGTTGTTAATAACCAATGAAACAATGTTCAACTCAAGGGTCAGTGCTTCTTCAAGCTCTCGCTCTCTTTCCACAATTATAAGATAGTCCCACAAAAGTCTCAAGATTACCTCTCTCGAGGTTCAAGCAAAAGAGTTCAAGATACTCCTTGGGGTTCCCTTCCCCAAGTCTCATGCAGCACAATTAAAAACAAAAAGGAGTCTTGAGATCTCGCTCTCAAGACGAAATTAACAGGTTTTTTCAGCCTCAGGATTCCCTGCCACTACACTTCAACTTCACCTTTTTTACTGGCTTTAGTTAATTTTACCAGTTGGTGTTCTCAATGTCCTGGGCTTTCAGCATTCAGGGTTCGCTGGTCTAGGCGCAGTTGTCAGACTGCACAGTGTACCCATAACAGGTCTCGCAACCAGGATCGCTGGGCTCTTCAACCCGCCGGTTCCTTGGCACTTGCTCCTGTGCACCAAGGTGTTCCTTCTTAAAGTCTTTTGGTTGGCCTCCTAGGCTTATGTACAAAGTTCCACTCTTTGTGGCTTCTCCTTGTTAGCCTCTTGGGATAGTCTTTGATATTCTTATTGTGCTTCACAAGTATATTGCTTAATGGTTTTAATGTGCTTTGAATGTAAGTTGCTTTCGATTCAATAGCTACTTGTGTTGTAAAAAGTTTGAGTTTTCATTCCGAAAAAACACTTGATATTTGAAATGCACTCTTGTAGTTTAAATATATGTTTACTTTCAGTACAGTATTCAAAATGCACTCTTGTAGATAAATATAATTTTGCTTTCAGTTCGGTATTCAAAATGCACTTTTGCAGTTAAATATAAGTTTGCTTTCAGTGTGCTATTCAATAGGGACAGACCAGCACTTGCCTGCGGTGCGCTTCATAGCTCCTCTGTGCCCGCGTGGCCTTCTGACAATCACCTGTGTTCTGCTCCTTCTCCCAGCGGCTCTCGTCGTTTCCCCTCTGCTTCTGGAGCCGGAAAGCACAGTTGTCGTGTACCCTGCTCGCTTGCCAGATGGTTCTTTCTTTGCTGCGGTTCTCTGTCCCCTTTTCAATGGGCGAGGGCAGTGTCCTCTTTAATCCTGGTTTGCCGGCATCCTGTTTCCGTTTCCAGTCCCACTACGGCTGCCTCCTCATAGAGCAGGTCACCTGCTGGTCTCTGCCACACCCGCCTCCCTGCTTCTCTCTCGGGTGTTCCCAGGCTCTCATTTTATGTACCAACCACCTTCTAACAGGCTGCAGGTGTGCCTGGTCAATTAGATCTGCCTGACCATAATTAGGAAGACATGCCTGACCTTCAAAATACTCGGGATGCAGCTTCCTCATCCCAGTACCTAAGTGGTGCAAGTGTGTAGTGTTCTTTCCTCCTAGTCTTTGCTTCCTTGTCACAGTACTATCACATGTCACATTAAGGAAAGTAAGGGGAACAAGCTTATAATAGCCCATAAAGGTTGGGGTAAGGTCAGGTTCATTGTTAGTAGGAAAGGGGGGATACCATGTCTCTCCCAAGGGCACCCCACTCCTAGTCCCCTAAGACCCTCCACCGAGGTGATCATCCCTCACTTGTCCACCCCCAGGGTCAGGATCCAAGACCGATGGCCTTTCGCTGTCCACCTGCGCAGAGGATCCATGGGGAATAGAAGTGAGAGAACTCTCAGATTTCTCACAAGAGACACTTACCAATATCCTGAGAGCCTGAAAGGTATAAAGAAAGAACTGTGAAAGATGGAACACACTTTGTGAAATATCTTATGAGGAACAGTACCTGGCAGTAGAGTACACGAGGTCTGTTTGATTGGACATTGAGTGAAGCTGGGGCAGAGGGCCTACAAAAGTAGTATAGCAGGGCCTGAGACCCCAATACAGCAGGTTCTGGTACCATATGATTTTGGGCGAGGCCCGCGAAAGCTACATACAGGGGTCAAGGACCCATATAAGCAGAAGGAAGCACAGAGTCAAGGGGCTGGGGAACAGGATAAGTCTGGGAGATCATGAGGTGATATACAGGGGGCTGGAACCCCCACAGAAGCCCAAAACAAGCAGCAGAGGAAATTGAGGATATCCCGAAACAACCCAGATGGGTATCGGACCCATGTAAGAGAGAGAGAATAGGGCAAGAAGCCATATCAAGGGGTTGAGGACCCATTGCAAAGAGGAGAGACACTTTTTGGAATTCCAAAGTCTGTGGTCAAGTCGTGCAGGCTATTGAACCCGACTTGATGCTACATTGGTGAATTGTAGAATGAGCAGGGGAAGAGAGTCCCATCCCCTTATTTTTGAGAACTGTGCTATGGTGAAAGGAAGATCTACAGTTATGTCTGGCAGGAGAGTACACCAGACTTGATGCTACATTTTTGTGTATTGGAGAAAAGAACAAAGGAAATGTGTAGTCAAGTCTGATGGGATAGTGAACCAGACTTGACAATACACTTGTGAGCAGGAGAGCAGGGGCTTTTTTGCATGTATTTGAAAGAACGTATGAGAGCGAGAACTTTTAAGTTAAAGAACCACTCATTGTGTTTTTCTTATCAGAAACGGAACATTTGAAAATCATATCCTGAATGAGAGAAGCCTCCTTCTGGATTAAGAAGACACCTGGTTTTTCTTTAGTTAGTTCGGAGTGTAAGGGACAGAAATAGGTTTTGAAACAGGACGGTGAACATTTTACTTTACTGGACATCCTCAGAGAGTCCTTAATATTTTTGTTGAGGAAGGGCAAGCCCTCATAGAAATGGGGCAAGATAGGTTCTTCCTTTTCTTTTACTTTTCTAAATATAAGTCTGTATCAACATGCCACCACTGTGTCAGACATGTACCTCTGCAACCTCACGTCCCCTTGCAAGCTCACAATATGGAATGAGAAAAGGAACCCCAGTGGAATTTCTTGTCCCCATCAAGAGAACATTTTGGGATGTGAGTACTGTTGTAAGATAATCACTAATATGATGTAATGTGGCAATGTAGCAATCCATTTTCTATAATTAGTAATTTGGACTGATGCAGGGACGGGGAAAACTAAAGACAGAGAGAATATAGCACAATCACATATAATAGTAAACATGTAGTGAAAACTTAGATAGTAAACAAGAGCACTTTGTAATGTTGTTACTGTGGTGGTGGTCTAGCATTTAAAAAATATATTATGAGACCATTGAAGCATCTGGCATAGTATTTTCAAGCTAAGAAATATTTTTGATGTGATGTAACCTCACCTTCCATAATATTGCTCAAGGAAGTTAAGAAGAATATTGGGTGGCAGTGGGAACGCTCTTTAAGATGTTCTCTTCATTTTCAGCAATGGAGGTTTTTCTCCCTCAGTTTCCCTGCTGAGTACTGACACTGTGGTAGTGTTGCATTTGCCATCTTAGAAATGTCTGACACTAAGGTGTTCTTGTGGTCCTTGATGGTAGTGGGCAGTTATTGCTCGGTCGGGAGGTCGGATGCCTCAGTATTTCCAAATTTGTGGAGAATGAAGTTGTGATGCTTTGCCATCTGGCCAGGGTTTAGAAACCCTGGCTTTTTTAATTTTTATTACGCTAATACAATTATACAGGTAATTCCATCTCAGGAAGGGAAATCTGCTAATCAGATCTCACTGTCATAAGTTCCATGCCTAAAGCATAGTGTATGCCTGTCCTCTGCTGGATCAGTATCCTTAATCGCAGTGCCTGCTCTTCAGTGGCCTAGAGCAGGTTCAGAGGTCACAGGTTCCCCTTTTACAGCTGCAGTGACAGACACATCTCTGCAGTGCAGGGGCTGTTTGTAAGATTTGCACCTCAGTTGCAAAAACCCATAATTATGAGTCTACTGTCCTGGTAACACATACAACTTTAAATATAAGCCATACTTGATTTTAAGGTATGGTGGATGGTATTTCTCATAATTATTAACATCCACATCAGATTGGTATCACACATGTGTCAGCCCGCAGCTGTGAAAGGGTTATGTGGATTCCCCTCACCCAGGCCATCATTTCTGCTGCTAGTGGGGCTGTAGCCCTGGCAGCGGCCTCTCTTTGTTCCTTTGTGAAGGCCACTAACACTCACCCCAGAGAGCCAGCCACTCCACAGGAAGCTACCTGGGAACAGGAATTAAGGTGCACACTGATTCACAAAATGGGTAGCCTCAGACCAGGGTACTTCATACCAAACGGGGCTTTGATTCTATTGTGAAGGCAAGGTGTCAGGGTTTGTCTAGACAGAATGAGCTCATAGCAGCTGGAGGAAGGTTCCACAATCTTGTTTCTCTCTGCCTCTAGCTTTCCTTCCTGCCCCATACACTTCCTGTAGCACAAAGGACTTTGGGTGTGATGTCTGAGGGCAAAGACCACTTGTTCCAAGACCAGGGATTGGAACCCTAAAACAGGCTAACTTTAGTCCAGTCACCTGGGGGCTTTTGTCTTTAAAAGAAGGGGTCTCCCACTACTTCTTAGATCCCCTTCTGGACAAACACTTAAGGAAGAATTTGCTGGACCTCTATTGAGAGAGTTTATTTTTTCAAAGTCCACCGACAATGAGGTGATGGTTCTGTGTTAAAAGCAGAGCCAAGCTCTGTGCCCTAACCATCCCCAAAGGTCATTGCGGTGGACTGCTGCTGGGACAAGACCTGCCTCTCTGCCAGCCTCAATGGTACCCAGGACTTCACTGTGTTGTAGGACACCTGCAGTTGTGGGCCAGCCTCCCCCATGTTTGGGAACCTGATAACAAGGACTAAAATGTATCCTTGAGTCCCTGGCTTGGGACTCAGAACAACCCGAGAGTCAAGGTAACCAGGATCCCTGTGTTTTGCCATAAAACCAGTTTGAAGTGTGATTCAACCCTGTTTGGTTGCATCAAACCATCAGGACCCTGCGGAGCTGCCGTTGGCACTCACCCGCTCTTCGGACTGCTGAACTGGATATTCAAACCTGTTTTCTGTAGCACTACACTAGCTGAGCGTATCATTGCCCTGGCTCAAACCTGAAGTTCATTGTTGCATCCGTAACTTTCAAAATGCCTCTTCGAACTGCAAGCATTTTCAGTGTTGATCTTCTTTGATAGTCAACCAGAGCCCGGAGACCTACAAATGCCACACCAGAAATGCCTGACTCAACCTGTGCATCCAGTTACCAGCCTCTTTGCAATAGCACCAACTGTGAAACCAACATTGGTGGCCCTTATCATTCGAACTTCTTCGATCATCAACTTGAAACTTAACAAGCTCCTGTTCATCCTGTACCAACCCTGGTGGCCCTCACGATTTGCAGGCCCTCAAGCAATTCATCGAACCGATCCAACTGATTCAAGTGATTGAGACAGAACCTTACTTTTTAGATCTCCTTATTTCTAATAATGTTTATGAACATGCGTGTACAAAAAGGGCATAAATGACACCATGACAGTGCACTACCCGAGAGGGCTAAAAAGATTGCTTCCAAGCTCTGTGCATCATCTGTAAATCATGGGTAAGGATCCCAGTTGCTCTTTCTGCTCTTCTGAAGTTGGTAACACGAGTACTATTAGCGTACACCTACTATCACCACCGCTGGATACATTGGTGGAGATGTACATCTTTATGAGCTGTAATGTGTTATTTTATAGATGCACACAGTGGTAAGTATTCTGATTCCCAAACTTTACCAAAACTTTAAGCAACAAAACCATTCATCAGAAAACCTAGGAACTTTGGTGGTTTCACATTCATTTAACAAACCAACTTAAGTCACATGTTGATCATTCCAGAGAGTAGTGCTCCTTGAAAACTCATATCCTGTCCATGTCACTTGCTTTTCCTATGGTACTCCTCAAACCAGTGAGAGGAATGACAGAACACTGTTCACGTAAATCCACACTTGAAGAGCAACATGCAACACATCCAATGACCGACAACCCAACAGAAACAAACCTACGAGCAAGAGTCTGCAAACAGCAAAGCCATACACCAGACACACTTGACCAATATCACAAAGCACACCATCGATGGAGAAGGACACTGTCACTGCTGGGGCAGGACATGGAGCAATACAATCCTGCAACAGTACAGTAAAAACATGCTGGAATCATCTATTTATTTTTTTATCATTATGTATTCATTTATTTCTAATGTGCCGAAAGCCCTCACGCATCGGGGCGCAACACATACACATAGGGACAAAACAAAAAGAAACGGGACAAGGTCAGAGAATTGCAGAGAGAGGAAGTTACTTGAACAGCACGGTTTTCAAGGCTTTTCTAGGCTTTTCTGACGGTCCTGCAATTGTGTTGTGTTGTAAAGATCTTCCCAAGCCATTTTCACGCCTGTACTTCTGACATATGATCTGCATTTTATTGGCAGGCTGAAGAGCGCTGGTAGGATAATACAGCGGTGTCAGAGCTTTCAAGTAGTCTGCGGTAGCTCCATACACACATTTGTGGATGATGGAACCTGCTTTGAAATTGTATACGATCCTGAATGAGTAGCCACTGCAGTTTCCTTCGGTGGGCTGAGACATGCTCCCATCTAGTGAGTTTGTTAACAATGCACATAAAATAGTTTTGTAACACTTGGCATTTCCTTAGATTTCTGGATGAGGCTCCAATCAGTAAAGAGTTGAAGTAGTCGAACCTTGTTAGAACAGTGGCTCGGGTGATGATAGCAGTATTGTCTCTGGTGATAAATGGGTGAATATTTTTGAGAAGATGAAAAAAGTAGTTAAACATTTTTATCAATTGATTGACATAGGCATCAGAGTTTAATGAAGCCTCCAGGTAGATGGCCAGGGTTTTCACCTTACTATGTACTGGAATACAACTTGTGCTTATTTTGAAGCTAGAATAAGCTGCACTATGTTTTGCCCGTGCTTCCTTAGAACCGAAGTTCAACAGTTCTGTTATTATTGCAGTTCAGGCAGAGCCAATTAGATGACATCCAATCTTCAATTTGATTATATATAGTTGAGAGGGCTGCATGGTCTGTCGTATCGTCACCTGTTTTTTATGACTACCTGGGTGTCGTCTGCGTAGTTTGTAAAGAAGGCACCCAGATTGTCTAGTAAAGAGCAGAGATGCTAGATATAGAGACTGAACAAAATGGGAGATAGGCTTGCCCCCCTGCAGTACTCCACACCAAATAGAGGCATTAGGAGAGCAGGCCTGGCCCCACTGGATTTGTGAATCACGGTCTGACAAGAAGGAGAGGAACATATCAACTGCTTCATCACAGCACTGACCGAGGTGGTGCAAGGACTGTTTAAGAATGATGTGGTCCACCAAATCAAAGGCTGCAGACAGGACCAACACGGCCAAAATACCCGCTTTACCCTCTTCTGTGATGCAAAGCATATTTGACTAAAGGTCCACTAGATCAGTCTCAGTGCTGTAATTGGGACAAAAGACTGACTGTCTAGGATGGAGAATGTTATTAGCTTCAATAAATGACTGCAACTGCTTATATGATGCCTTATTAGAAGGATATTGCAGTTGGGAATAGGTCTAAGATTATGGGGGTCTTTAGGGTCGAGGTTGGGTGGACTTAGGCACCCTTCATTCTCTAAAGGAGGCATTTACCAGCCTGGTGAGAAATGGAACAAACAGGTCCCTTTGTTCCAAGATAGTTTTTGGTGAAATTGTGTTTTCTGAACATGATGTGGGTTTCATGGACATAAGAATTTCTTCTGTGTCGTGTGTATTTATTTCAGAAAGGGAGAAGGCGGGGTTACTTAACCCTTGATTGACTCTAGAAGGATTTTACATATATTGGTCATAGCCTGCATTTTTACTTCTGTTTTCTCAATAGCCTTGATGATGTATATTGTATCAGCCTGTTTCCAGGCCTCTTTATAAATAATCCTCGGATTGATGTTTTAGCCAAGTGCATTCTAGTTTCCGTTTCTCCCTCTTAAGGGCATTCAGTTTCTAACTGAGCAATTTTTGATGGCGGGGGTTTTCTCTAGCTAGTCTGGTTTTGAGTGGCACAACCTTATCAAGCAAAATGGTTAACATTTTTGATATAGGTGGACAAGATGTTCAGCTGATTCGGTTTCAGAGGTTTCCGACATGATGAGTTTGATACAGATTGCAAGATTCTTGGGGTCTATCTTCTTGGGGTTCCTACTGGTGACTAGTTTAGCTGAATTAGGTTGTTTAGTATGCCCTTCAGGTAGCTTAATATGCAGCTCGATGGTATGATGATCAGACCAGATACATGGCTGTGTTTGATCGATCTGGGCTGCAAGGTTTCTAGTAGTCACCCAATCTAGAGTGTGGTTTTTGTCAGTAATGGAAGCATCGTTAATAACTAGAAAGTTTATGTTACTCAAAGCTCTCTGAAGTTCAATCACTTCTTTACCCATTTTATCACCCTTCAAACGGTTAAGATCACCAAGGAAGAGAATGGTGCGATTGGGGCCTTCTAGGTGATTCAAGATTTGGGTTATTTCATCATTAAAGTTGGGCATTGTTGAAGATGGCCTGTAGATCATCACGATATTTAGGCAGCTATTGGGGTTAGGCGTCATCTTGGCGAGCAGTATTTCACATTCCTGACAATAAACTGGGGATGCAAACAAACCTAGGCTGGTTTTTGCTATGATTGCCACCCCATACGCCTGATTCCCTGCTTTTGCATAGAATGGAGTACCCATGAGGGTACTGGTAAGCTGATAGCCGGGCCACTAGGGTCCTTGATCCTTGTTTCCATTAAATACAGGATATCCAGATCTCTGTCAACTATCATGTTGTGAATATTGCTGCCATGGTTGTTCACAGATCTGGTATTAAGGAGTACTATTTTCAAAGAAACTGCTGACATGATTTTAGGTTTGGGGGGACACAGTTACTTGCTGGTTTTGGTTGCTGGATGTTTAGTATGACCATGTCCTCAAAACAGTCTGCTTTCATATTAATATCATTGTTTTTACTGGCTGAAAGGAGCTTGGTTTGCTTCCCTAGGTTGAGTGACAACCTTTCGTCCAAGCGTGAGATGTGGCAATCTTTGGTGGTGTTAGGATATGCATTTTGGGGCGCTTGTGGTTGAGGACAGGCAGTATGGGTGTTCACAAAGTCAGTGGGAGGGCGTCCGTTTGGATGTTTACGTCTCTGTTGGCTACTAGATTTTGTGAGGTAACCAGGACATCCTTTATTTTCAGTTTCAGCCTATTAACAAGGGTGATACGGTGAGCTCGGAGTAGAGCCAGTGATAATGATTCAGCTTCTAAATAACCCAATTCGTAGCGTAAAATGTAATAGGGTATACCAACAATAATACGTTGGCGTGGGTAGCTTGGATTGACCTGTATAAATGAGGAGAGTGAAGCACCGGGCGCCGTGAGCATCAATGACCGGCAAAGACCGGCTTGTTACTGAAGTGCTGGCGCTGAAGGGCTTGACGTTTCAATTAGTAGCGTGAAGGCAGGCTGGGAGATGCAGTTCCGAGATGTCTGGGAAAACCCAACTCTCAGCAAGGAAATTTAAGAATCAGAAACATTAGAGTGCTTTTCTCTCTGCGTTATTCAAACAACTAGTATACAGAAAATGGGTGGAGGAAGAAACACACCTACCCGCCCCAATTATGCTAGCGAAGACCGGCTTGTTACTGAGCCTGTAATGGGGAATAAAATGGGAAAATCTATTATATTATTGTGCTTTGGGTGGGATAATATTGCCTGCTTGTCCTTAATAGATGCAGTAAACTCGTCGTGTACTGTAAGTATGGGGCAGGACAGGACAGTAGCCAACACTTCTGACAAGGAAACTGCTTGCAATATCCTGTTTACTCCTCGAGCACGCGTTTACATGGACACTCCATTCTCCTATTCATTTTACCTTTACTGGCAACCCTTTCCTTATTAATGACAACGTTTCATGTTCAAGACATGAAGTAATTATTATTTTGATCTTTCTTTTCTCCAGGAACACCGGTCTGGTTTTTTGTGAAAATTGCTCCAATTCGGAACGAACAGGACAAAGTTGTTTTATTTCTTTGCACCTTCAGCGACATAACTGCGTTCAAGCAACCAATCGAAGACGACTCGACCAAGGGTGAGTGACTCGTCAACGAAAAACTATTTGAAATATTTCTGATCAATACATTAGCATAGGAAGTGATCACATTTTTTCTGAAGGCTCACTCAATAAATTAAATATGACCAGGGCTCTATTTAACCATCGCTTAAAAAAAATAAGGTGGGTCCATTTTCAAAATTCCGTTGTTTTCTGAATCACTAGCACGAAGTATGTGCCATTTTTATTTTACGCCTTATTTATTTAGTATTCAGTGCACCGTTCCCCTGGCAAGTCACTGTGCAACAAAGTAGAACATACTGTACGAGGTCCACCTGGAGTTGACTGTTTCCCAAAATGTTTTGATTTTTGTACATCAGTCCCCCCATTTTCCGGTACTGCTAATTTTCTAGTGGAACTTTCACGTGCCAGTTTATAAAATAATGTGCCGTTTGAATTGTATCATGGGGAACCAGGCCTGCCACAATGCTCATGTGCAAGATTGTCTGGTTGTGTGATTTTACTATAGTGGAAGAAATGTCACTTGTGGCTGCAGGCAGCACACATGAAAAGCACATGTCATTTGAAATTATTGCAATGAAATCCTGTTAGTGGAAGCAACTGGGATAGGTTGAAAATAAACAGGTAACATGCTGTATTAAACTTAATTACTTTGAAAGATCTAAATTGCAATATGCTTGATATAACTATGATTTTGCTAAACTTTAATTTCAGCTAAATGAATCCCCACAAAACATCCTTAGTTAATAACGTTTTCCTCAACTAGGTAATATTTCCCTGACATTTCTATGGTATTGTTCTTGTGTGCTCATAGAGTAAAGTATGCATAGGATATGCATGGTGCAAACTTAGCTAGTAAGGAGTGGAGCGCTGCTCAAACAATAAGGAGTGGTGACAGAAGGGAAAGGACAAGGAGAGCCGGGAGAAAGAAGAGCGGGCAATGTGTCCTCATTGTATAACGAAAGGACACGTTTATTAGCATGTGATATCATTTTATCATATATGGGTGAGAGTGATAATTTTTCAGAGCCATGTCTCCTTCGTAGCGTAGGGAGGTAGCTGATGAACTTTTCCTAAATGTTACATTGTCACAGCCATTGGGTGCTGGGCTCAAGCAGCTACACGGTTCATGAATTCAGAGCCACAAACCTAGCCATGGCGTTTTTTTTCCCCAGGGAGAAGTTATTCATGCTATCAAAAGTGCAAGGTACATTTACTAGAGGTTGATGCGAATTGGGCACGTCTTCAATCTTGCAAAGCAAGAAGTGGTATATTTTAATCGAATTATGTGAAGATGTGATTCATGCCATTTTGAACCTACATGATTTCCCCTTTTTAGGAGATTGGACGTGTTCTGCTCCATCCCGTCAGGGTAAGGGGCTTGACATATATGTGAATATGTTTGACATTGATTTAGAATTCTCAAATATCATGTCAATCTTCTAAAAAGATGGGTCACTACAAGTTAAATAAATGGATTGCGTTCTACAAGGTGTTGGTTGTCATGGGCACGATGTTGCCATGTGGCCAATTAAGCCATGGGCAGCACAGAGTTACTAGTGTTTGCCATAGTAGTATAGGGATTAAAAGATGATGATGCCGTGTAGTTTCTTATCAAACTCTAGACTGGGCATTTTATCATTGCACGCGATATGCCAAGCTAGTGGCTCGACTCAATAGGCCACAGGCACCTTGCCTTTACATGATTTCAGCCTGAATATATTTTACAATGTAGCTCGGATTGACATTCTAATTCAGGAAAAGAGAATTGGTCAAATCAAAATTACAAATCTTTTCTTTGAAACACGTGCAAGTCACGGAATTACCCCGTAGTTCCATTTGCCATTTTGCTCTGGTGTGCTTGCTGCAGTGTCCCCTCTCTTGACTTTGTCAATTAAAATTATTCAATGTATAATGCTGTCCAAGCTCGTCTTCCCTTAATAAACCCTTTATTAAAATCATAGCCATGCTAAAACTGGCACTCGTTTTACGTTCAATCTATTTATCTGATTCTCTATTGATCGTTTCCAACATTTATGCTTGATGTTGTGCGTACAGCTCCACGTGGCTTGTGTTTCAGCATCTATGCTTACAATTTGTTGGATCTACCACCTTTGTGGGAACTGTTTGAGTATTTTACTTTGTTTATTAAAATGGCTAGTCTGAAATGCCCATATCCAATAAATTTAGTTTGAACCTGTTTCTTCCTACTGAATGCCTTCCACAAAACTGTTCTACTGGTATTTTAGTTTTTTAGTATGATTGTCGGACCATTACTAATTGGTATAGACTGGACACGCTCACATAACAGCCACTCCTAGCACATAACTTGAATGTGTTTCCTTTCAGCCACTTGTAAATACTTATGTCAATGTGTTTTATGAGCCATGGCAGGGGCGTTGCTAGGGGGGGGGGCTAAGGGGGCTATAGCCCCTGATCTTTTGGTTGTAGCCCCGGATAGAATCTCAGGAGCTACAGCCAAAAGACTAGCTAGCCCCCAGTCCCAACAGTTCCGACAGCAGAGTAGCCCCGGGTCTTTTCCAGACCTAGCAACTCCCCTGAGCCATGGTAAAACAGTTTGGGTTCTGGAAGAGCACAACAGGCTGCGGTGTCCTCTGTTAACACAGCTGGGAGTCAGTTTTGTTCAGTGGCAAGCGTTTTTTTGGTTCAAAGTCCCTCCCATGGGGTAACGATATCTGTGCTGCTGGTGTCCCCACTGGAGCACCACAGAACCCCATGCTATCTACCGTCTTTCCACAAAGCTCTGCGTATACACCTGCACATTCCAACAGAGCAGCCCAAAACAGCTATCGACTGAAGGGTTTAGAAGCCCATAAAAAATACCTTATAAGATTCTTTTAAGTAGCTTATAACAACTTGTGAGAAACTAGTTGGATTTTCAGAACAATAAAATGAATTTTATTTGAAAATATGACACTGTAATGCTCATTGAATTCTTGTCAAATCTTACAAGTTTAACATAGGATTTATGAAAGATCTATGATTCTGATGAGATCATTATTAGAAAATCAATAAGAAATTGTTGTATGAAGGGGTTAGGAGGGAGTAGAACCTGTGAACACAGAGAAAACATGACATGTTATTTTCAGCCAACCTTGTTGTGCCCTCATTAGCCTGTCCCCAGCTCCAGCGTTTGTCCACCGTCTTAGCATGTAAGATTCCAAGTGCTGTGCAGGGGTTCAGATTCAATTTTGCCTGCTCAAAGCTGATAAGAAATATTATCCACCTAAAGGGATATCAGTACCTTTTGTGAATACACAAGTCTCATGTTATTCCCTTAGGCAAACTGCGTGAGGCTCCAGTGCCAAGGGAAATGACATGGTTGAGAGTAGGCATTCCCCCTTTCATATCATTCCATGTGTACGTTTCCTGGCACATGGTTTACCATACAGTATCAAAACCCGCAAGTAGCAATCCATCCCGATTCTTCTCAGTACGGAGAATAGGAAATACTTTTCAGCATCAAGTAGTACCTCCGTAGCACAGCAAGTCAGCTCCATCGGATGCAACAAGGAGAACAGCCTTCAACCTACATGACGTCGACCTCCCTGGGACAAAGCTTGTTTGATCAGACAGGATGAAGAATATCCTCAGTGGACCTAATCTTATTATCCAACTTAATAAATTAGATGGGTCGACACGAACCACAGTCCGCTTGGGGTTTATCCCGCTTTATAATACGTATGATCAATGCCACTCTGGACATAGCTGGCAAAGAACCTGCGTTAATCACCTCTACATACATGGCCATCAGCTGAGGAAGTATAATTTAATTGAAGACCTTCTAAAATGCGATGGACAGACTGTCAGGTCTTTGATGAAAGCGCAGATCTACACCGTCAACCCATCACAGGGTGACTTGCTCTCTACATGCAAATATAGAGGCCTCTGTCTACTCTAATCTGGATGAATAAAGGGATTCATATAAGCACCTAAATTTGTTGTGGATGTCTTTATCCCTGGGCGACGCTTATCCACCTAAGAGACGGTTCTCCCAAATACCTGTCCTTGTTGCCCCCTAAACCATAACAGCATCCCGCCATGCCTCTCTCCCTCACGAAACAATTCAGCCTAAACACCAGTAATTAGAAATTTAACCTCTTCTGCCGTATGCCCACAATCAACCAGCTCAACATGAATACTGGATAGCTAATGGGAGTAACCTCTTTCCTCTTCGTTCGCCTCTGGGGCACTCTCCAACCTGTGCAGCCTGCCTCAAAGAGACTTCAGAATGCCTGACTCATTGGAAATATACATGCCTATTATATATATGCTTTGAAACTCTCCAACATTAAAAAAATAAGAATAATGAGACTAGAACTTCATAGCACATTATACGATGTAGAGCTGAATATATTATACATTTTGCCAATATCTAGTCTATTCTTTTGAGTTTTAGTATAGCACCAACAGGCGAGGATCAATAAAAAGGATCAATATGTATTCTTCACATTAACTGCACCCTACCTGAACGAATGGTTATACGACCATTGTGCTGCACAGACACTGGTCAAACATATCGGTGAGTGAACACATTTCATAACACAAGGTTAAAAACACAATTTGAAAGAATGGAATTTAACCAACTTTACATATTTTTATACAATTTATGCTAAACAGTTTATATGATAGGACCAGTAGAACTGGATATTACATCATAAGGGAATGATGCTAACAGTCTTGATATTTTGGTGGGGCTGGTCGCTTAATGGCTATTCACACTAACAATTGAGCATGGCACATGCAATAAATGCAAGTATGGAATATAAGAGCTCATACATGGAACAAACACAGTTAAGAATTTCAAATTGACACACGGTGGTGATATAGACTTAGCGCATGCTAAGCTGGTGTGGTGGGGAATGCCCTTGATTTACGGCACAAGATGATTAGAAGGTCTGAGGAACATAAGCTATGACCATGCACAAGGGGTGTTTTAATGGAGGATAAGCACCAGTCATTAAGACTAATGGAGATACATTGATGAATAATGTTTCTCTCTGCTTTCTCCCTTTTTGGTTTACTCTGTGGTTTTTTCAATAATTTTGAATATCATCAGTGATGTATGTGAATGTATTCTTGTATTCCTGAATTGAAGCTATAATGGTGTTTAAGGATATGTTAAAGGAATGTGCCATACTGACAGCAACAGTCTTGAGAAAGACCTAGGGGTCGAAACACGTGTAGACTAGTAACCTGATGGGAACATACTCAAGTGTAATGTTTATGGCAAGAGCTAGGATTCCCAAAAGCTACTTCATTTTCTGTACTGATTTGTTTACTAATTTCAAATATTGGGAATAGAAATCCAAGAATCACAACCATTGGATTATTACAATCCTTGCAGTTGATGTTTCTGTTTATTTCATTGTTATAATCGGTGTAGGGTAACACCTATATTAACAAGGGTTGCAGCAATCCGAATTTAAATTGACTAGAGGGTACTGAAGCGCACTTGTACTCTGAATTCACCCTAAAATTGTTATGGTCCGATAATGTGTGTGGCAATGAGATACAGTCTGTCACCCAGTGGGAGGCATGACCAGACATGGGAAAACATCTATCCAGGGTACATTAAGGTGAACCAAAGAATAAAAACAAAATCCCTACTATTTTCAGGGGCTCACATGCAAAATATAGGTTGCAGGGATATTCTTGTCCAAGTGTGCCATCAATGCAGTGGAAACATCTCTATCCCTCCTTATGGAGGCGTGGTTTACTAGGTTTGCACATGGCTTAAATACACGTTCAGCAGAGTGATCTTGTGCACCCCAATATTACTGGTTACCAGTAGCAGACTCCCCATATCTGGTTTCCTAAAATTACTGATTTTATTTTAAAAGTCGAATTGAAAACACATGATTAAGAAACAGGGCCAGTATCACATTTTCTTCAGGTAGAGCCAAAAATGTGTTTTGTATCTTCCATGTAGTGACAGGATATTGTAGGTTTCCTGGCAACAGAAACTCTCAAGTTTTAACTTGTGCAGTCTCAATATGCCAATATGCCTTCAGCTTCACAATGATTGTCTCGCTTACACACAGTGTGGCAAATGCAAAGAATGTTACCCATTTTCTAACTGTGTAGTGTCTGCTGCTAATTTAGCATGTCTCATGCTCGGTAATGGATGCCACCCATTTGAGCTTAAACATACAAGACACATTGTTGGTCTCCTGCGCCCTTCACACGTAAAGGGTCCTGAACAATAGTTGTCTGACAGCTGTTGGTCAGAATTGGTACTGGAGGGGTATCTTCTGACTTTGCTGATGTGATTGCATTTCTGGACCTGGATTCATAGTTGGCTATAGTGTGTCATAAAACCAATATCTATGGTCAGACCGGTGTCTTATAGGTTAGGCATCTTAAGGTAATTGAACTCCCACAGCCTTCAATATGTACTATTAGTTTTAAAATCATCACCAATAGATACTGCTCTGAATGCCCATCCTGTATAAAATGTAGACCCAGTAGGGTTTCTGTTTTGAGTTGTTGCATCTACATAGGTTCATCCACTCACAGACCTCTTTGCAGGTATCACCCACATAGTTCCGTTGCATGCACTTTTTGCATTGGATGGGGTTTGCACCATTGGGTGATTTGCAGTTGTATGTCCCTTTTATCTGTAGTATGCAGTTTTGTGGGGTTGTTTTGGCAGATCCAGTGCAGATGTGTTGGCATGTTTTGCATCTCCTGCTGGTGCAGTGTTCCAGATCTTCTTTGTTCTTCATCTAGTGCAAATGTACTCCTTGACAGAATGTTCTAGGTTTTTTGGTTGCTTGTATGCATTTAGATGAGCTTCTGTGTGGATGTCTCTCAGCTCATCACATGTGCTAAACATTTGTTACAGGTCCTTAAAGATTGTATTCATTATTCTGCTAAACATTTGTTACAGGTCCTTAAAGATTGTATTCATTATCCTGCTGTTATGTTTATGAAAACTACTAACACACATTTTTTTAACTAAACATAAAAATCCTATTTATTTGTCTTAGTGCTAGATGGCAGGTGACAGCCAAAGGTATGCATTCTGTCTCCCTGCTGCCTCTGTATTGGAGCAAGTTGTCTCTGTATATTTTCAATGCCTAATCAAATTGTCTGTCAATTTGTCTAGCTGAGTGACCCTTTTGCATAAAGGATGTGCGAAGTGTGGCAGGATGGTTGTCCCTTGTCCCAACTTCTCAGTGATAAGCTCCCTCTTGCCACCCCTAAACAACTCCGTAGCAGAACAACTGTAGCATAAATCACTGACTGCAGATAAGAGGCATTCAAGTGCACCCCACCCACCACACATTCAAAAGATATGTCTGCACCTGAACTAGACAAAAGTAGAGAACAGATATTGGGACCCAATTACTAAACATATGAAACTGTAGTAGGGCCCATCAGACCCCCCCCACCCCCAAACCCTGGATCAAAAGGAAGAACCCAGCTAGTCAGTCTCAGTCTCCGGAGCATGGGAGGTGTATAGACTCTGATCCACAGGCCTAGTGGAGCCTAAAGCCGGGCAGTCATGGAACTCATCAGCAGTGTCCGATGTCGAAGAGAAGTGAATTTTTCCATTGCACATGATTCTCAGCTTGGCTAGAAATATCAAAGCATACTGGATTTGTTTGTCTCTGAGCCATCTGCACTGAGTTTGTAAAGTCAAGGAAGAAGATTGTGTCCACTCAAATGCCAATTTATTTTTTCCCTGTCAAGGTTAAGTCTGAGACACCCGCTCACAGAACGCACAGCACTAAGTTGCCTCCCTGCTAGTTACATGCTTTATAAATCCCAGGCATACACGCATGAATACATACATACATACATACATACATACGCCAATATTGTGGGAGTTACCCTACTGAGAACAGCCCTGGCCAAGTAACCTGATCCCTGTGATGGTTCCCATGCAGGGGAGCCTACTGTCATGTTTTAGCTCACTACACCTTTCACAGAGGTAACCTGTACATGTGCATATCAGTCCAGTCCTACTCACAAGGATAGTCCAGCACCGAAATACTAGGCAATTCTCCTCTGAAAAAGAGTACCAACAGCAACCCCAGACATGTTTCTGCCTTGTTAGATGTCATCAGAGAGATGAAGGTGCGTCTCTTTAGGCATCAAGAGAAATGGTCCATGTCTGGTTTACCCTTTTGCCTTAGGGTGAAATCCCACCCGCTCCAAAATGTGTCAAAATTGTGGGAGCTTCTCTACCCAGAGTGAACACAACTAAATAACCTGTTATGTGGAATGATTCCAACTCAGGAGGGGCCACAACATTTTTTTGTTAGCTCACTGTACCTTTGACAGAAGAAAAACAGCCTTTCACACATCAGTCTGGTCCCACCCACAACAACAGTCCAGCACCGGAATGCTCAGCAGTTACCCTCCAAAAATGAGTACCACCATCAACCCCTGACACATGTTTCTGCCTTGATCGGTTTCATTGGTGAGGTGGAGCCGTGTCTCTCTATACACAAAGAGCAAGGGGCCCACATCTCAATTACCTTTTTGAAACCCACGATGATCTCACATTTTTGGCATACATGCATAGGTGTGACCCACCAAATAGGTGCTGGATCACAGTCTCTACAAAGCTCTCCATGTTTTTAATATCCGAGTATTCTGACATTTCTAGACTGCACACATTATTCTGCCTTGATCTCCCTTCCAGGTCCCCATGCATTGCCTCTATCACCTTATGCAACTTTGTCATCCTCTTCACCTTCTCCTTGGCCACAGCAGCAGAGCCTGCACGGTTTGCTATCCTGTTCTCACCTCATCGTCTATTCCGTTGGTAGTCCACGCATGTCAGTAGGAATTCAACTTTGCATGCCTGCTTACCACTGATGCCACTGATGCCAGGCTTAATTTCCATAAACCTTTCTCAAATATTTGCAGCCTCCTCGGCTTCCATCTGGAACCAAGTGTTGTCGACTTGTACTGCTAGGGTGCTGGAGGCAGTTCTTTGTTTTTCTTTGTTTAAAAGGGAATTTATTGAGATTCTTTCATGTTTAAATCTTCCCGGCGAACCCTTTACCCGCAAAGGAGAGTCAGGCAGCAGTCTTGCAGCTCAGAGCACTTCACTCTTACATGCGGAGCCTGTCCCCATTGTTCTATGTTTAGGGCTGATTCTGCTGGGACAGCCATCAGGAGGACCTTTCACCACCTTATTATTACAGAAAGATTGCCATCAATTGGCTCCACCTAGCACAGCCCAGTATAGCCCAAGCCACTACATACCAGGCGCCACAAGATGGAGGATCCGGCCAGGACTGAAGTAATGTATTCCAGACTATGCAGTGGGGGGCTATCCTAAATCCAAAAAAGGCTTGCATCCTATTCGCAATCTCTATTCAGGCCCTGTGGCACTTTGCTGCTACAAAGTGGACATATTTCAAGAACAACACCCCAAGGCAGTGTGCAATACCCAAAGGAGGGCAGCCACTGGAAGGTGAATGCATTCACATGAGTCTTGGCCACATACAGCTTGGACCGAAACCCCACCAGACTCTATCTCTGGCAGAACTCTGCATTATTAAGGCACTTGGATGGATTTGCCACACTTCACAGGCATGGGACTTCAGCTTCCCACACTCCGGTGCCACTAGCTCCCCGCCACAGTGTAGGGGGTGGCTCATCAGACAAAGGTTGATTTTGAGATTTGAGATTTTTAGGCAGGGTCTAATAGCCGTTACATCGCAGTGCATGCTGCATTGAAGTCTGGAGAGTGTTTCCGGCTGTGCGGATCTCACTGGGCTTGACAGCATTAGAAAGTGTATTAAAATGGCGCCCTTCTCCTCAGCTGATAGATGGTAGCCTGCTGGCATTAGTTTGATAGTTTAGGCGTGTTTACAGACCAGCACGTGTTTCGCACGTTTGCTTCTTTACAGTGAAAGCCAGAATGTATGTAAAGTTATCATACCTAAATGAATGATTTTAGCATCACAATGAATAACATTCATGACCTGTAATTGAGCACTAGCAAAACAGACGTGCTTACAGAAAAAAAAGAGGTCATTCCTCCAAATATGGTCATTATTCTCGAACGGCAAATGGACGAGAAAATCGTTAATGATATTGACATCGAATGTTTCTCTTCTATTTCCATGATAGCAACCAATATTTAACGAGCCCTCCTTTTATCCTTATTGCATAACGTCTATCTTTCATCCACTGGGTGCCATGTCCTGGTGCTCTTCTAGAATGACGACCGAAATATCTTTTTTATTTCTGTACAAATAAATGTTTCGGATGCAAATCGTTGCATACTTGTAGACTTTCTATTTCAGTCATTGGCGGTTCTTTCTTATTAGTAAGTGCTCTCTACTTTTCAAAAACAATTTTCAAGAAATGGAAGTCTCAGGCCTGCCACTCTGACCCTTTATTAAACCATATACCATTGGGTCTTTCAGCAGTGGCTCAATGACTGTAAAAACGCTGATAGGCGTACCTGCTACTGCTTTCCGTTAACTAGACATGATTTGAAGGGAGGCTAGTCCAGGTGCAATGCAGAGCAGCACGGGTTCGAATCTCAGGCCCGAGCTTAGAGGCTGCTCTCCGGTATTAAGCGTGTTATAAAAGAACATGAATCCGTTTATTCTCCCCACCTTTTGTAGCTGTATTTTATGATTTGCAGCTTTAGATATTTTTACAATGATATACTGTACAGATCCTAAGTAGTCTTTTATATTGATTTGCTCTTTGCACATGTTATGAAATGGGTCAAAAAGAAAGTATGATTATAGCCTCCTAGACTTCGAAAGAGGACAGTACCCACACCCATGTTTTTACCCAAGCACAAAAAGCTGAGCCAGGGCAGCCTCCCAATAAAGTCAGCAGCACTTTGTAGTACAATAAAATAGGTACAATATAAAGTCCAGTTTCTCGAAAACAAATTGTTATTTAGATTGTATTATTTTTTGGGAACTGGATAGTAAATACGTTTTTAGTTGTACGCACATGACTGCATCTTTTGGAACTGGAAGGAAGTGTTGAAGATGAAGGGCATTATTGCCAAGCTGCTGCGGAAGTCGGAATGTTTAGAACGAGGGCAATAACGGAGATTGACCGCATTCTGGTGGTCAATAATTCCTTCCATTAGGCAATACGGTCACTTGTACAGCGAAAGCAGATGGCTCTGCCTTAGGAGTCTCATAAACTATCTTTATGATATCTTCCAGATTTTCTAGGAGTAATGATACTAAACACAAATGCTTTAACAATCGGTAAACCCGACGCACGTGCACCCTGGGCGGTGGCCCTCACTCTGGATAGAGCGCTATGGGTTTTCTAAAATTGTAAAACTGTGTGAGATCACCCCACTTTAGGCTACTGTGGCTGAGCTGCTATGTGTTCACCTTGTGTCTCTTGTCAAGTTTGCCCTGTACCTTCATCATTAAGTGTATCTGAATGTACAGACGTGGACGTCTCTATGGGCGGGCAAACGAGGCTTATGCCCCAGGTTCCCACCTTAGTAGGGCCCCCACATCTACCTGATTCCAAGCAGTCAGTGCCTATTATTTCCATAATATTCCATTATGTTTTATGGTGCTCTGCTACAGCTCTAAACCTGCTGCCTGAATGTTGCTCACAACTTAAATCCAGTGGCGGATGGTGAAAAGTTCAAGTGGTGGGACGCTAAGCCTGGAATGAGTAAGCACATGCAAGCATTGGGAGCGAGCTAAAATCACACTATGGATGTCTGGGGGTTCCCCCCTAAAACAACTTTAAAAAAGGGTTAAAAAGTATGCATTTTACAGTACCATTTTCAAAGGAAAATTAGTAAAATTGTATTGATTTTAGAGGCAGTTCTTAAGAAGAATTAGCACCCTGCATGGGGGAACCAGCCAATCAGGTGGCTAGAAACGCGGGCTGAAGCCTACAATCTCAGCCCGCGTTCCAAGCTGCCTGACGACTGGTTTCCCTGGCTGCCATCTTCCCGCCACTCTCCGACACCTCAACTTTTTTTTTTATATTTCCAACCCCCCCAACTACACTTACCTGCTTGTTTCAGTGACACAGGCTGCCGCTGCAGCTTTCCAGCTTCTCCGGCCACTCTAGAAAGGGAAGAGGAGCACCGCTCAGCCCATTAACTTGGGCTGCCAGGCCGTAACCCTCCGTTCCAGCCTTTTGGAATGGGGGCTTAACACCACATTACTTTTTTTGTGGCATCTGGAAACACTTTCTGCTCTATAGGCGCTATATAAATGTTCAATAAATAAAATAAATAAATATAAAATACTCCAGGTTCTGTTACAATTCAAGAGCACCGTTTTTTCCACAACTGAAAACAATGTCCTAGTTGAATGCCACAAGCAATCACAAACAGGCCTTTATGTCACACAAAGAACCAAATTGTTTTTCTTACCTGTAAAGTATGTCTGCCTCTTTTCTTCATCAACTGATGCAACAAAATCCTGAGGTCATTGTATGCCTCAAAGCTAACATTCAGTGTCATTACTGGCAGAAGTATCTCTTGAAAAACACCTTAGTATTTAATGAAACAGGTTGAGCTATTGAAAACCTTTTTATGTTCAGTGGCATAAAGAACAGACAAGGGGGAGTTGTGTTACCATTGGTAGCACAACTCCCCATTGTCTGTTCTTTATACCTCTCACTGCGTGCTTTATTAATTGAACTGAGCAATCCAAAAAATTAGAAGAGCATATGAAATA
This sequence comes from Ambystoma mexicanum, assembly GCF_040938575.1. NCBI lineage: Eukaryota > Metazoa > Chordata > Amphibia > Caudata > Ambystomatidae > Ambystoma > Ambystoma mexicanum. The sequence goes on along the minus strand of NC_090928.1, from coordinate 962,059,275 downwards.
GCTGTACTGTATGTGGCATGTACATTGTTTACATTAACCCACAAAGTTGGAGTAAACTTAAAAGTGAAGATAAATTGACTTCACTCACTCTTAAAAGGAATGCAGTACCATATCTTGGTTTGCTCTGATTCACGTACGCAGTGAAGAAAGTGCCCAATGTGTGGTGGGTGCAGATGAGCTGGCAATACTCTGCATCAGGAGCTGGGGCTATATTATATACCAGTCATTGCCCAGGAAATCCATGGATATCAAGAGCACACCGGAAACACCAAGGAGAGAATTCAAAAGGTGTGGCAATCTGAGAGCAACCAATCCCATGGGTTTCTTGTTGGCAAATCACACCAGAAAGTTCAGCAAAATAGTGTGATGAGATCAGGCACATGGCACGTGGCTCCACAGCTCAGCACACAATGTTTTCACATATATATATCATTACAGTCATCACACCATGCTGCTAGATGGTTTTGCACTAAGCACTAGCACTGTATTAGAAAATTGTTTCTGGATATAGGACTACTGAACGTCATATAATTGCCTTTTTTCTTGATATAATGGTTATAGGATTTTATCTATGTCTATACCGCTATGTGTAGCGTCACTATGACGTAAACAATATTGCCCGAATTATCCATGCTGGCCGCACGGCAATTTTAAACTATCAAAAAATATTTCTTTGACGAAATTGTAATCTAACGTCTATTGCATATCAGTTACAGATTCTGTTGCAAAATGTAATAGAGGTCTATATGAATATTATCCATGAGGGCAGTATGAAATATTTTGAACTTTGCACTTTCTAAGATGGCGGAATGTAAATACCAGCATCTGTGTAAGTCACCTTTTCTGTGTTCATTGATGTGTCATGGGTTAAAAGAACTCCCAGAACAGGGCGGAGTTACTGTGAACAAGCCACAGGTGTGTTGCGAAACGCGTTAGCTAGTCTCCCTGCTACTGGGAAGCCGTTTTTTATTGTAAAATGTATTGAATTAAAATTAGAATTTAAAAAAAAAAGCAAACTGTTGCAGTGCAGTCGTTCGCTGTTGGCTTTCCCTGGTTGGATCTTTGGACAAGCTACTGCTGCAGGATATTTTTGGGATTTCGTTGGTGATGGGAGTGCAGCTTCCTAAGAGACAGGACCATGCGGTCCGTGTCTGCTTTCTTTTCCATATATTCCATGCTGAGGACATCACGGCGTTAAGCTGCACCGATGAATAAATTGAACCCTTCGCGCTCGGCAGCCTTTTTGATGTTGATGGCATCCCGGCGTGTCAATTAAAGGCTCCCTCGCAGCAGCGAAGAAACGTGCTTTGGAGGATTTCCTTGGACCTCACCCAACACTTGTGTTTTTTGTAGTGGAGGCCTGCCTCTCGGTACGGTGAAAACTGAAAGCGTCGGAGGGCGCAGTCGGAAAACACTGCGGGGGTAAGTGCGTCCACGAGCTGACTGAGTGTTTTTGACTTAATTAAGTCTGGGTGTGAGGTGTGCACCTTTCTTTTCACCTCATAGCATGAACACTGATTCAAGTGCTAATTAATGACCATCAGATGCACGGACATCCTTCGCGAAAATCCAACACAACAATACCTGTCCGCATTGTGATTGCTCAGGGATCACAACAGCTGCACGATTACAGATATCCATGGCTTCCCAAGTCAGCATAGAGGCTATCAGAAAAGAACAGGCAGCCAGCTTGTTCAATGAATCTATCCCCACAGCCAAGGGGCAGGATATGGCAAGAACGGAGAAAACCAAGGACAATACCGAAATCACATGGTTGAAAGAGCTAGAGAAATTGAAGAAAAATGAAATAAGTGAATGGTGGGAAGAATATTCACTACAGAATTATTTGGATGTAGGCCGTATCCCTCGAGGACTTAGAATTTTGACAATCCCTTCCTTTGAAGAACAGGACCCCATCATGCTCAGAGAATGGGCCGATGCCTCTGAGCAATACTCGAAAACCTTCCTGCGCATTCTAGTCAAATATGCGGGAAATGACCGGACCAAAATATTGGTACGAATAAAGGAGCTTCAAGAAAAAATCAAAAACACAAAAGAGAGCGAGGAAGGGAAAAAACTCAAAATCAATATAGAGAATGGACTCAAAATATACGAAGAGGACATAAAATTGAGAAAACAGCACAAGTTCCTACGTGACAAAGGGGACTATGAACAGGGCAGGGTGTATACATTTGCACATCGTTTCGACCAAATGAGGCAAAAGGTGAAAATAACGGCGACTCCAACAGGACCAACAAATGCAGTTATTCCTGAATCCGTAACATCCAATTCTGAATCTGATGTTACTGAAAATGAAGATGAGGAACCCACAGTTCGCCTTAATTTTTTAGAAGAAATGAGGCTGTTATGCCAAGACAGCTGCATCAACACCAACAACAAGAAAACAAGAGGAAGCGGGGCAGCACCAAGAGGAAAAGGAAGAGGGGGTAAAAAACCAAGAGGAGGGGGCAGAGGGGCAAAAAATACCGACAACAACCTTCCTCTAAGATCGCTGCGCTCTGGAGATTAAATAATGATGTTGAGCCCAGTCCACCTATACAGCAGATTATTAACTTATCTAACCATGTTTTGACAAGAGAAGAAACAAAACTATTTAAACTAGGACTCAACTTTTGCCCCTTGGCGGGTTTTGATTACGTGCAAACAAGATTAGATTTGGACAGTTTTGTCCGGAAATTGCGGTTAAAAAAGTTATTTGCCTCAAACATGTACAAAAAGAAAACTAAACCACCATTAGAGGGGCAAACAGATATTACTATCTCCGATATGGATATTCTTACTGCATTGGCCACTCTTCAACAGGAAAGTGAACAGATGTCAGCTGAGAACTCTGAAAACTTGGATAGACCAGTCATGGAACAATTGGGCATTAGCACTGACTGGCCTTCCAAAATTAAACTTAAATGCAAATCCAAGTTTAATCCTCTCAGTGCTCAGAATATACACATCGAAGCTTTCTCAAATGTAGTAATCGATGATCTTAAACAGGAAAGGAGAAAAAACAACACATATATCAAAAACAACTTGTCCTGGAAACAACGAAATGCTCTGTCAAACACATGTAAAATGGATGACTGTATAATCAAACCTGCTGATAAAGGTTGTAACATCGTTCTGATGAATAAGGTGGACTATATCAAAGAAGCCTAAAGACAGCTTAATGACTCCAGCTGCTATGAAAAACTTGAGAAAAATCCCATTGAACAGACAGAAAAAACAATCTGGGAATTTCTAGTGAAATGGGAAAATGCAGGAATCCTAGATGAGGATATGGTGAGATTTCTGTTCACTCAACACTCCACGATTCCCACCATATACTTCCTCACAAAAATTCATAAAAACTCTTCCAAACCTCCTGGTAGACCAATTGTTGCATTGTGTGGCTCGCTACTCGAAAACATGTCTAAGTTTGTGGATGAGACTTTGTGTGTGTTTGTTTCCACCCTGCCCTCTTTCATAAAAGATACCACGATTTCCTCTGTAAAATTGATGACTTACCGTGGGAACCTACATACCTTTTGGCCACTATGGATATGGTATCATTATACACATCCACACAACACGAGGATTGCATCAAGGCGTGTGAAACTTTTTTGCAAACACGCTCTCTCAACTACCTCGACCATTCTACTATGATCCTAGAAATGATAAGATTCTGTTTAGAGAATAAATTATTCCTCTTCAGCAATGAATTATTTAGCCAAATCCAGGGCACCGCAATGGGCACCACATTTGCCCCATCATACGCAAATCTTTTGATGGGGAAATGGGAAAAAACTGTAGTATGGGCCGAAGGAAATGAGACCTTCACTTACAAAATTATATTGTGGTTACGCTACATTGATGATTTATTCATTGTATGGGATGGCACAGCTCAATCTTGGAAAGAGTTTGTCAAACTACTCAATGTTAATGAATTGAATTTGCAATTCACCAAACAACACAGTAAACAATCTATCGTCTTTTTAGATGTGAAGGTTAAAATCACTGATCAAAAAATTGGGTGTGAATTACATCGCAAAACAACGGGAGCCAACATCCCACTCCACGCAAATAGCGCACTCCCAAAAAGACTTCTATGGAGTATTCCGTATGGACAATTTATTTGCATTAGAAGGAATTGCAGTGACGTTAAAGACTTTGATTCAGCAAGCAAGATCACGGCTCAGAACTTCCTGAAACAGAAGTATCCTAAAGAGGTGATTGAAAGATCTTACCTGAAGGCCAGGGATATGGATCGACAAACCCTTTTGACGACATCTCAATCTAATCTTCGGGACAGTACAAGCAATGATACCACCAGGCTAATATTGACATTCGGAAGCCATTCATCCATCATAAGAAACATCATCACAAAGTACTGGAAGGTCCTTAAAGTGGATAAAGATTTTGGCGACTTGCTTAATGAGCGTCCAGACATTACTTTTCGTAAGAGTGTGGCCATTAAAGATTTAGTGGTCCAAAGCTATATGGCTTCTGAAAAGATACCCACAAGCAGTAACTGGCTTGCAGGTGGACAAAAAGGCTTTCATAAATGTCACAAATGTAAAGCAAGTAAATATGCGTCCAACTGCAAGAGCTATACTCATCCAATTCTGCTGACAGAAATACAGATCACAAGTAAAATTACCTGTGAATCAGAATTTGTGGTATATGTCCTGAAGTGCCCTTGCCTAAAATGGTATGTGGGCAGCACCAAATGCAAATTAAAAATACGTATTTTGCAATATATCAGAGCAATCGTCAATAAGGAGCACGCATATCCCATGGCCAAACACTTTACGGAGTTTCATAATGGAGATCCCAGTACTCTGAGGTTCTTTGGTGTCCATAAAATTACCAGCGGCCCGAGAGGAGGCGATGATGAAAAATTACTATATCAGGAGGAGACTAGGTACATCATAGACTTTGAGAGCAAAAATCCGACGGGCCATAACGTGGATGAGGAACTGTATACCTTTTTGGGAACTTAAGATATGACAAACTGTTCCCCATACTATGATTCATCGAGCCCAGTATGAACATTCCCTCTCCATGCAGTCTGGGTTAAACCAGCCATCAAATTGGCTCACTGGTCTATTATCATTAGACTTGTGCTCTATGGGTCAGTGAAGCCTCCTGTTGGTGTTTAAAACTTTCATTTTGACTATTTCCTTTTTCTGAATTGGTTTCTCCTATCTTTGCCTTCCTTCCCGCAATGGTTTTTAGTGGGTGATTTCATATTGTAACCCTATATTTCTTTCCCCAGATGACACCTCTCTACACAGCCTACAATTGAATATTTGAATCAAAATGTATTTTGATGTTATTTATTACACATGCCTACATACATCCCTCATGGTGATTTAATTGTGGCCATATGAGACTTTTGTCGAGCTCTAGCCTATTAAGGATAATATGGTGTTATACGGAAACTTAGTTTTAGTAAAGCACTTGCACTTTAACTGATGACTATGTTAAATATTTCTGGTCATTCCATTCTGCTGCTATAATATTTGCACCAATGTTGTGCTATGCAGAAATTTTGTTTTAGTTAAGCACTTGCACTTTCTACGATGACCATAACATCAGTACAGTCATCACATCATGCTGCTAGATGGTTTTGCACTAAGCACTAGCACTTTATTAGAAAATTGTTTCTGCATATAGGACTACTGAACGTCATATAATTGCCTTTTTTCTTGATATAATGGTTATAGGATATTATCTATGTCTATACTGCTATGTGTAGCGTCACTATGACGTAAATAATATTGCCCGAATTATCCATGTTGGCCGCACATATTTCTTTGTTGAAATTGTAATCTAACGTCTATTTCATACCAGTTAGAGATTCTGTTGCAAATTGTAATAGAGGTCTATATGAATTTTATCCATGAGGGCAGTATGAAATATTTTGCACTTTGCACTTTTTACGATGGCGGAATGTAAATACTAGCATCTGTGTAAGTCAGCTTTTCTGTGTTCATTGATGTGTCATGGGTTAAAAGAACTCCCAGAACAGGGCAGAGTTACTGTGAACAAGCCACAGGTGTGTAGCAAAACGCGTTAGCTAGCCTCCCTGCTACTGGGAAGCCGTTTTTTATTGTAAAATTTATTTAACTAAAATTTGAATTTTTAAAAAAAAGCAAACTGTTGCAGTGCAGTCGTTCGCTGTTGGCTTTCCCTGGTTGGATCTTTGGACAAGCTACTGCTGCAGGATATTTTTTGGATTTCGTTGGTGATGGGAGTGTAGCTTCCTAAGAGACAGGACCATGCGGTCCGTGTCTGCTTTCTTTTCCATATATATATATATATATATGGAGAGTTATATAGACGGGATAGTGGTTTGGTGCTGAGCTAGAATTTGCAGGACCCTGGGCGGTGTAAGAGGATTCAATTCAACACTACAGCTAAGTCAATGCCTAGTCTGGGATACTGAATGGAAACCCTTATTGATATATCTTTATGTCCAGTTCATGCGTTCTGGATGACTACCCCTATATAACACCCCTCTCTTTGAATCCCCCTGACCCCACTGAGCCAATAAGTAGTTCTGTTTTGCAAGTTAAAAGGTTTATTTGATAATTTAAACAATAGATATATATATCACACTTTATAATAATTTAATAATTGAATATCACACTGAATCTGAGCAGTAATCAATAATGGATAGTCCGGCACTAGCACACTTCTTTATAATCAATGATGAGTGGTTATAGGATGGATAAAATAGCAACAATACTTTATGGTTTCAAATGGATGCAAGGTGGAATGAAAATGCAGTACAGAAAATACTCAATATGCGTTCAACAAAACAATGTAATCACTTTTCTCTGGCAATCCCCTCCCCCCTTTATGCAATGCAAGGAAATGGAAGGAAAGCGCACAGTTCTCAGAAATGCAATCAAATGTAATTCAGTTCACCCCATCAAGCTTACACTACAGAAGTTGGAAACACAGGCCCAAAATGCTTTTATATGTGCTGGCAATGAAGTGAGGAATATGCTGAAAATGGTTTTAATTCCCTCCAGAGGTTCAGGGTGAGTGGTATCAAGTTAATATTAGTCCAGGCTCACTTTAGCAAGGATCTAGGAGTAACTAGCAGGTTAAACAAATTTTTGGCAACTGAAAGCAAGAAAACTGCTGTTTTCACACGTGGAGAAATTTGCAAATCGCGGCAAATTCGCGAGTGCGTTTTTCGCGATTGCGGCAAAAGTATCGGGGGTAGGAATGCGGTTCTAGGTTCGTAGGAAAGCTAAGATTCTAAGCTTTCAGAGGAAAGTTACGGAGATATGAGCGATTAAATAAAGGTCATTTTTCGGATTTGGAATGTTAAAATTCAAAGTGACAAGTGCAGCTTGCAACTAGAAAATGACAGGTGACAGCTTTACAAATGACAGGTGACAGTTAGGAGACAGTTCTACTTACATTAAAATAGATTGAATTATATTATTTTAACTAAGAGATTGGTTCTGCACAGTCTGCTAGGTACTCACAATATATTTCTGAAATAAATGGGCCTCGCCTCGCCACGGATCTGGTCAGGTTTTAGACTGGACTCTGGTCTGGTCTCTGCACTTCACAGTGATCTGGGTCAGCTCTCTGGTTCTGCTAACAGTGGTCTGGTCTGGGTCTCTGGTTCTGGATATTGATAGATTTGAAGTCTGGATCTTTCTGCACAGCTTTCTCTAGAGATTGATGGAGGTAAAGTATGGATTTTCCCGGCAGAGCGTCCCGCAGCAAATGGATTTGAAGGTCCCTATCTGTCCTGTCTGTCTGCTTTTATGTGTTTTGAAAATGGGTGGAGAGGCTAGCTTCCTAGGCACTACCCCTCTCCACTTGTCATTGGCCACTTCATCCTCTTCCCCTTGATTGGGGGAATGAAATGAAGTGTCATCATGATGAGGTCTGTTTATGATACAGAGAACCCACCCCTGTCAAATTACACACAATCTATATTTTGACCCAAAAGACATATTTGCACAGGTACACATTTGTTTAAAATTACATGCACCCATCACATATCACAGGTATCCCCTGTTCAAAATCAGCTCTTCCTGGGAGCTTGCATTCAGAAATGGCAACATTTGCCCTTTTTAACTGGTTTCGTAATATCGGACATTACCACAAATTTATACACATGTGCGCAAGGAGTATGGACATTACTTGATGAAGTGTCAGATTTTTAACATGCATACATTTTAAGTAATACCCTCTTAACTGCTAGCTTGCCCCCAGATCATGCCACCGGTTCTAAAAACCTCTTAAAATGTGGGCAGAAAAATCACAAGAATTATGGTATCATTTAAATAATTATGACAAGTCCGTACTATGAGTTATTCATCTTTTTCTAAGACCATATTCTGGCTACAGGGGTGTGTCTTTTCAGGTCACATGGTACAGAAACCAGTCTTTCCACTTTCTTCAAGCTCAGCCTCTGTCTCCAGTTTCTCCCCCTCCCAGTTTCTGCCAAGAGGAAGCCATTTTTATTACCCCTGCAATAAACCATCTGCCTGGGCCCTGGAAGGCCCATTGTTCAAGAGGAAGCCATTTATGGCCCCCATAATAAAACATTTGCCTGAGTCAGGACAGGGCTTTGTTCAATTTCCTGCAGAGCCCAGGTAATTCAATCAGAGAAGTGTCATATCCCTTTTGGTGGGAGCAGCAAAATGCAGGTCGGCCTGGGAACACAGCTGTTGTGCAAGTCTCAACTCCTGTCGGGGGTAGCTGGTGGGCAGAATTCAGTTTCATTAAGCCAGGTTTCAGATAAAATGTCACTTTTTGTTACCCAGTTTAAGTCAAGACAATGTTTACATATGCAGCTAGAATGCTGATTCTAACTTTAAAACTATGACATTAACACAATTGCAACCTATGTGACACTCAAAAGTAGGTCACTCATTTCTTTTAAACATTTAGATTTTTGGTAGTTTTAAATCCAGTTTCAGTTAGGCTGCTGCAGACCTGCAGAGCTCAGCCAGTCTTGTTATGAACATTCAAGTCACTTCAGAATATAACTTTACATTGGATCCACCTCTCAGTAAGTCTTTCTTTGGCATGCTTTGGGTTCATCTATTTAGTTTTACACATATAAAAAAAATCTGGTGCTGTTTTAAAACGCCGGCTTTCTGATAGTGGTGAGTACTGGTACTGCACCCATTTTTGGGATTTAAGAAAATTAATTCCCCAAAATTCTAGGTTGCTTTTGGCAATCAGCATTGCCATTCCCAATGGTTTCAGACTACTGTGGGGGTAGTCTAATGGTGGTTTTAGGCAGTGCCCTTCTGTGCCCATAACATCGGCAAAATGGGTGGCAGCCTATTCTTCATGCACTTCCCTGGGCATTTTCTGGGAAGCTCTGGCCATCATGATGTTTTCCATGTCAGTACTGCACAGTTTTTGAGGTAGGGCTTGGATGCATGGGTAAAAACATCCCACAAGCCCCCCTCTTGCGATGGCCATTCTGTTTCAATGATGGAACTCGCAAGACCTGGGATGTTTCCTCATCTTCTTCCAATAGATTGCACAGTTCAGCATCTTTTCCTCCATCCGGTACTGATCGATCGGTTCTCCTCGCTGGTCCGGATGGGAATATTGGGCGGTACCCTGGGCCCCCCGCGTCTCTGCTCCCGGTCTCCGGATCGTCCTCCTTGGCCAGTCTCGAGGTTTTCTTTCTCCTAGGACGACAAAGGAAGAGCGGCAATACCTATTCATGGACATTTCTCCCCCACCATTGGTATAGTGGGGTGGCATATACATTTATAGTCAAAACATATGAACATGCACATTTCTTTTTGTATTCAAAAACAAAAACACCCACATTGAGAAACTCAGAATTTGATAGGCGATATGTAGGATATTTAAAGTTAGAACTGAATTAATCTGAGACAGTACCCTCTAGGATTCCAGAGGATTCCTCCAGTTGTTGCAGAGTGTGCCTGGGATGGCAACACTTCAACTGGTTAATGTGCACCCACTTGTCTTCCCCCTCTGCCAAACTGCCTTTCGGGATGCAGATCTTGTAGGCCACAGGGGAGATTTTGTCTATAATCTCAAAGGGTCCCTTCCATGTAGGCAAACATTTTCGCTGTTTGGCCTGGTTCCTTTGGAAATTGTATAGATAGACCCGGTCCCCCACCTGATATTCCTTCCTGGAAGTCTTCAGGTCATAGTGGGTCTTCATGCTATCAGCTGATCTTTCTAGATTCCGCTGAGCATAAGCAAAAGCATGTTGAAGGTGTTTCCTTAAATTCTCCACACACTCATGAGTTGTGGAGGCATTTATCAGTGTCTGCTCTTGGGTCCTGTAGAGCAAATGCTGAGGAAGCACCATCTTGCGCCCAGTCATCAACTCAAATGGTGACATTTTGGTTGCAGATGAAGGGGTAGATCTGATGGCCATTAGGACCAGAGGTAATCGGATATCCCAACTTGGCCCAGAATCTGCCACAAACTTCTTTAATATGCTCACAATGGTTCGGTTATATCTCTCTACTGCCCCAGAAGAAGCTGGCCTGTAAGCAATATGCAACTTCCTTTTGACCCCCAGTATCTCCCAAATCTTTGTCATTACTTCACTGGTGAAGTGGCTACCCCTGTCTGACTCAATCCTTTGAGGTAGACCAAAACGGGAAAAGATGTGGTTAATCATCAAGGCAGCTGCCGTTTCTGCCTTGCAGTTTGGGGCTGGGAGACATTCCACCCACTTGGTAAACAGGCATTTCACAGTCAACATGTACTTATTCCCCCTAGCAGAGCGAATGAAGGGGCCTACAAAGTCGATTTGTAAATCTGACCATGGCAGTGTCATCCCCCTCTTTTGGAGAGGCGCACGGTGCGTGAGGGATGATGGCTGAAATTGTGCACACACAAGACACCCCTTCAAGTATTGGTCGAGGTCCTGCCCCATGTGTGGCCAGTATGCAACCTCTCTTAAGATTTCCAGTGTTGTTTGAAACCCCCTATGACCGGCGGTGGCCGCATCATGGGCGTGACTTAACATCAGGCTTCGGAATGAGGTAGGAACCACCCACTGATCGTGGCCAGCTTTGGATTTCCTTACCAGCAAACCGTCTTGGATTCGGAACATTTTTGGACATTTCATCAACACTCTTAGGTCCTCTTTCCCAATGTAATCGGTATCCGTCAGGGGAAAGTTCTCAGGGTCCTCAAGGTGTTGGTAAAACTTACCAATAATTGGATCCCCCTTCTGAGCTGTAATCAAATCAGCATCAGGGGTCTCCTTACTCCATTGTGCAATTGAAAGGTCATTGTGAGCATTTTTCTGGGACCTAGTGATAGCAGTGACCTGTATTTCCCCCAACAGGGACTCAATCTCAATTAGATCCCCTTGGATGGCCCCGGTTTTGGCCAGCTGATCAGCTAAGTCATTTCCAGTTTTGTCTGGTCCCTCTACTTTGGAATGACCCTTGATCTTTTTCCAATAGATGGTCATCTCATTCGAGGTGACCAGATCATCAATGTTTTGGATCAACTTCCCATGTTTCAAGGGTTTGTTGTTAGCACATAACATGCCTCTGGTTTTCCAATTAACCAGGTGCTCCACGAACCCGTTCCGTACATAATCCGAATCTGTGATTATGACCAGTTCGTGGAGTTGATGCTGGACAGCAGTGAGGATGGCCTAATGCACAGCCATCAATTCTGCCACCTGACTACTTCGGGGACCAATTTTGTATCCAGCGGAGGGTTCTGGGGACTCATTCACCCATGCATTCCCTACGCCGGCCACCAGTTCTTTCTCCCCGTTGTTGTCAACATGGTAAGAGCATCCATCCACATAGACAGTGTGCATTCCCTCACACTTGTCTTCTTCAAAGACTTTGTGGGGGGAATTAAGGTATGCCTCCATGTTGTCCTTTATTTTTAGACTTTCGTCCTCGAGACAGTTTTCTCTGGCACAATCATGCAAGTCAGCCAGACCTTGCGCGAGGGGACTCTTCTTGTTTTGGCCATATCTGACCTCCACAGGAAAGCCTTGCATTGACAGAATCCAGGAAGTAATTCGGGAATTACTCACATTTCCGGCCCGGATTCTGTCACTTTGGAGATATTGCAGAGGCTGGTGTGGAGTCTCCACTATAATGTGTTCCCCATGGATAAACGGGCGGTAATTCTTCAATGCCCACACCGTCGCCAGGAGTGCCTTCTCACAATTGTTGAATTTTTCCTCCACAGAGGATAAAGTTTTGCTCGCATAGGAGATTACTTTACTGACCTTGTCATGCTTTTGGTATAATACCGCCGTCAAGCACGTATTAGAGAACCCCGTCTCCAGGAAGAACTCCTTGTTTCTGACAGGGTAAGCTAGGCAAGGCGCTTGTCAGAGGCTTCTTTTGAGTTGTCTTACTGCCTCGGATTGTTCTGGACCCCATTCCCACTTGACCCCCCCCTTCAGGAGATGAATCAGGGGTCTGGTGATCTCTGCGTAGCCCTCAATGAACTTTCTGCTGTAATTAGTCAGTCCAAGGAGGCTCCTTAGTTCCCGCAGAGTTGTGGGGTCTTTCAGTTTCTGAAGTGCTTCCACTTTCTTTTCCTGGGGACAGAGGCCCTGAGCAGTAATCTCATGCCCCAAGAAATTAACACGGGTTCTACACCACTGTGCTTTCTGAAAGGAAAGTTTTGCTCCGGCGGCCCTCAACTGGGTCAGAACATAACGGATCTCCGCTATGTGTTCCTCCACAGATGAACTTTTGATGAGGACATCATCTACATAAGCCAGGTTACCCCTCGCACCCAGGTCGGGCATGGCCTTATGTAGGAAAATATTGAACTCATTACCGGAGTTAAGGTATCCGAATGGAGTCCGGGTCCATGTATACTGCTGGCCCCCAAAGGTAAAAGCCAGCTTGTATTGGTCCTCCCTACTGACCGGCACGGTCCAGTATCCATTGGTCAGGTCTATTGCAGTGAATTCCTGTGACCCCTGGATCTGGGCCAGCCCTTGGTCAATGTAGGGCAGAGGCCATCGCGAAGTATGGACCTGTTTGTTGAGCTCCCTGAGGTCAGCGCAGAGTCTCCACTGGCCATTTGGCTTCAATATTCCCAGCACCAGATTACTGAAGGTGCTGTGGACTGGACGGATTATTCCCCGGGACTCAAGGTTCTTAATTATTTCAGTAAGGGACTCCATTGATGCGAGAGGCAAGCGATATTGCTTCACAAACACAGGAGTCATGCCAGGGTCTGTGGGGATTGTTGTTGTGTGGATGTCAGTGCGACCACAGTCATATGAGTCTACCGCAAAGAGATCTTGGAAATCCAAGAAAACTTGTTTCAACTTTTGCTTTTGTTCCAGAGTCACACAGGCATCAGCTAGGTTGACTCTCTCTTCCACCATCTGCCTGAAGCCTGGAAAGACTTCTGGTTTGGCTATCTCCGCGGCCTCCTCCAGCTGGGTGGAGAAGTCCCTGTCAGAGTGCTGATTTGGACCGGAGGCTTCAGGTGGGAAAGGCAGCCCTCATGGACTTGGAAAATCACCTCATCCCTCCTGAAGTCACAAGTCACATCTTCCTTACCATAAGGGCAAGAAGTGTACACCAGGAAGTTCCCCCCATGCCGGGTAAAAATCCTGTCTGGTGTCGTATTGTCATCACTGTCACTGTCAAAGCAGTCCTTGGGGATTGGCCCTAACAGTTCATTACCTAAATCAATGGAAAAATGTGGGTCATCAACCGCCATTCCAATAATGGTGCCCGCGGCTAGAGTAATACTCTTCAAGTCGCTGTTATCCACCTCTATTAGAATGGTGTCATGTTCTATGTTGACTAATGGTGTTGGGTTTACCCCCAACCCTTGCTGTTGGAGAGAAGCGTTCAGATGTATGTAAGCATCAGGGTTTTGCAAATATTGTCCTCTTTTAACTTTCACTTCCAGGGAGAATTGTCGGGTCCTTTCTGGGATGGTGACTTCCTCTTTGATCTGAATTTCAACTGCATAAGGTAGCAATTGAGCTGACCTAAATGCTTTTTCTGGATCATCAAAGCCCATGGGATTATCCGCTAATCGGGACCAAGCTTTGATTATTACTTTATTAGGTCCAAACTAATGGCAAAGCGATTGAGAATGTCACTGCCTAAGTAAAAGGCGGCATGGACGTCTCGCACGACCCAACAATTATGGACTATGCTCTTGTTGCCAATGGAGATTTTGAGCATACACCTGCTTGGCAGGAGATGTTTGGAGTTAGGCGCTTCCAGGTCCATTTCCCATTTGTCTATAAGTTTGAATGTGGGAATGGCTGGATCTTTTGGGAGTTGGCGGAACATGGCTTCGCTGATGAAGCTCTTACCATTGTTCACACACACTCGAGCGAGAACAGAGTCCTTCCCATCATTTAACTGGACAGGGATGAACAACTGCTCTCCAATTTGCTGAATATCAGCCAGGCTCTGAGCTGATTTCACATCTTTCTGGACTATAGGAGTGGGAGTTTCTGATTGTGGATTGGTAAAGAATTTCAGGGTGTTTCCTTCCAGCGTGGAGTACCACTTTAGACTGGAAGGAAGGTTGATTTTCAGAAATAGAGAGGACCCTCCATCACCAGTCTGTTGTCCTACTGCTATTACTGTCACGTCTGGAATTTGGCTATTCTGGAAGTGGAATTCTACTTGGTCAGATTTTTGTTCAACCATGTGGCAGGTGCCGTTTAAGCTAATATGGTTGACACTCTGTTTTAATTTTATTGGTCGGCTAGTCTGGGTCCAGAGGACCTTGTTTACGCAATCTATTAGGGGTGACAACCTTCTCAGGAGGTCATTCCCTAGTAAACAAGGGGTGCCCTCTGGAGTCACAACTATGACCGGGTCTTTCAACTTGTGTCTCCCAATTTTAATGTCCAAGTCTGCAGTCCCCTCAACGGGAATTTCCTTCCCGTCAAAGTTCTGCAGTTGTCCAGGAAGAGGGGTGAGAGGAATTTGGTAATTCCCTCCCCTTCCTGCATTCAGTTCATCAAAGGCCCTTCTGGACAGAAGGGTAGCTTGAGATCCCGTGTCCACCAGCGCTGAAATCGTACCCTGCCCCTGTACTTGTACCGGGGCATAATATCTTCCCTCCTTCTCCTCAAGGGGGCACAGATAATGCACATTTTTGGACAACTGGTGGGCTAACTTTCCGGTTTTGGACATCGCTAGCGAAGAGATTTGGGCAGAATTCTGTGGAGAGCCTTGGGAATCTGAAAGAAAAAATTGGCAACTGGAGATCAGAGCCATTGTGGGTTCCCCTGGCTCCGGTTCCGGGCCACCCCCCCTTTTTGTAGGCAGTCACCAGGATGGGTTTGAACCAGGGGATTTTCTTGCTGTTGGTTCTGGGATGAGATGGTGGGCGGCGGTAGCTCAGTCTCCACCTCTCCCCAGTCTGGATTTGCATCCCTAGGGACCCATTTTTCTTTGGGAGGAGTTCCCCCCTCTCTGAAGGAGAAGATCCTTTTCCCAGGATCCTCTGAGGATCCCTCTCCCTCAAATTGGAAGATCTGTACCTCCTCCTCAAACTGAGTCTGTTTGGGTCTTTTGTTTCTCCTACCCCCCCTCTGCTCCTTAGGAGGCAGGCTTTCAGGGGCAAGAGATTTTGTTTCCGGTTCCTGGGTTTCCAGGGGCTGTTTACAAGTGAGGAAGGAAGCTTCCTCCAAGGCTTTACACCCCCCTTCCCTTTGTGCCTCCTCCCTGGGAACCGGTGTGTTATCGGGGTGCTGCCCCCGTCATTGTTCTGGAGCACCAGGTCCAGAGTTTGGGGCATTCTGTGCCGGCATGCCCATCTGAGGGTTCTGCTGCGCCCTCAGTATGTGACCCAGATCCCGTGCCATATTTTGAACCTGGCGCTCTAACTGAGAAACCCGCTCAGGCTGATACGGGGCCCTGTTTTCTCCCCTGGGCCGATCCCGGGAAGGGTAGCTATCCCTTCTTTGGTAGTACCCCTGGTTGGGAAGAATTGGATACCCCTCCACCCTTGGCCTCCCCTCTCCCGGATTCGGTTGTCTGGGCTCAGGGAATTGGGGAAAGAAGGGTGGAGGATTTTGGGGCTGGAAATTGGGTGGATACCTGGGGAAGAAGTTCTGCCCAGGATTTGGAGAATTTCTGCCCTCCTGTGGGAAGTTGGGAGGGACGTTCCCTGGGTTAGGTGCTTGGCTGGATCCCCCCCCTTGGGCTGGAGGAGTCCACACATAACCCAGGATGGGTCGACTTCCCTTGTAACGGGGACTTACATAGTCAGGAGAGCGGGGGACCCCATTTGTGGGACTACCTCCTTGACTCCCTGTTTGTGACTGGCCCGAGGACCTTCTGGGCCTAGCATTATTAGGTGCAGGTAGGTTTTTAGGCCCCCCTATCTCCAAATCCAAAACGGGGGTGACCTTTACCTCTGCCACCTTGGCAGCAGCAGGGGTGCTGTTGGTTTTGGGATTTTTCTGGGTATTGCTTTTATTTTCTATGGGCTTCTGCACCTCATAGATCCGGGTAGCCTGTTCAATGACCCAGTCTAAAGATCTTTTCTCATGAAAATCTCTCACGAGCTGGGTCATTATATATTTGGGCAAGGCATGGAAAAACGTATTAATAAATTCTCTGCTATCCGTGCGCACCCTTCTTGTGGTCTGTGCAAAAGCATGCTTTAACTCCTGCACAAATTCTTGTGGGGCCTGATCCTCCCCACATTGTAAATTGTAGGCTGCCTTGCGAGCCTCTTGAGGATTTCTATGAGTAGAAAAATGTTTCAAGATGGCCGCCTTATAGGTGGACCATCTTAAATGATTTTGGTCCTCCAGCCCTGCAAAGAAACTGGAGTACTCTGGGGAGAATGTCCACTTTACATATTGGATACAGCTTTGGCTGTCCTTCAAATGAAAAGTCTCCATCATTTGCTCATAGAGCTCCAAGTGTTCCCAAACAGAGTACTTGGCGTTCTTATGATAAGGCGTGATGACACTCCTGATTGCCTTAATCTGTTTCAATGGGTCCTTAATCAAGGCTCTTTTTGCCTAATTGGCCTTTTTGGTTCGGGTAACCCTGGTCCATTCATCCTCTGACTCAGAGGCACTGCTCCCAGAGGTTCCCGTCTGTTCTTCCAGGTTTTCCCAGATTCTGCGAGCCTGGGAATGGCTGGCAGAATGTGGGGACCTGGTCTCCTGTGTCCTGTACCGCTCAGAGGAGTCTTCAGATCCCTCCTTGCTGCCAGGATTTGATGGGTACCCCCCCACTGACCTAACTGGGCAGAGGTTTTCAGGATGCCCTTAATGGGCCTACTCTCCTGGGGTTCCCCATCAAATTGCACTGTGCTTGGGTGCCCATACCCGGATGCCCGCCCCTCCATTCCTGGGTGGTACTGGCCTATGAGCCCCATGCTTCTGGCTGGATAGTAATCTGCCATCCCTGTGGCCCTGTGCTCATGTGCGCCAGGGGACATGGGGGTGGCAGAGTCCAGGGACTGTGAGAAATAAAGGCCTCTGGTACTAGGGCTCCTGGGGTTATGCTCAGGAGTTTCTCTTTCCCAGCGAACCTCATCTCTATCCGCCCCTGCTCCCTGTTGCAATGCAAGAGCCTGCGCCTTCAGTTCCTCAGTTAAGGCCTTACTAGACTCTATCAGTCTCTCCTGCATCGCTACCTGTTGTTGGAGCCTATCATTGTGCTGGCAGAGAGCCTCATTCTCTCTCTGCGTTTCCTGATTGGTCCTGGAGCACTGGGCCAGTCTTTGCTGCAGGAGGGTTACCTCCTGAGCTGTGTCCCTATTGGCCTGCTCCTTTCTTGCCAGAGCATCCTCCACCTTCCTGGTGTGCTCTAACAAGTTCTGGTGCTCTTTTTGGAGGTCACCCAGTCCCTGGAGGGCCAGGTGATTTTCTTCCATTTTCCTTTTTAAGTGGCAGACTTCCTGGCCTAAGGTATCCCTTTCCTGACTAAGAGCCTGCATCTGTGCCACCAGGTCGTCCCTTTGCCTTTGGAAGGCACCAGCTTTCTGGCGCTCCTGATCAAACTCTGCCTGGGTATCCAGGTCTTTCAGAATCACTTTATTGCTCTCTGCCTTCTCCCTATCTAGGTGGCTTTGCAGGGTGACTACCTGCTCAGCACATGCCCTATTGAAGTCTAACTGTTGCTCCAGCTTTTTCTGGCTCTGCAGTAGGGAGTCCAAACCTTCTTGGTACTCCTTCTGCAAGGCCAGAAATCTGGTAGCCTGGTCAGCCTTTTCCTGTTGCAGGATGTCCATATCCCTCTTTATTTTAATGATGTGCTGTCTACTCTCATTTTCTGACTCCTGGCTCCCTTGCAGCCTCTGCTCAGAAGAGACCAGGTCAGATTGGACCTTCTCTAACGCCATCTGTCGCTTATTCGCCAGATCTTGGCTTTCAGTACATTTATCCTGCATGTCTCCCATATATAGGTACAGGTATGCCGCTATCCTAACCATCTTGTCTTGTTCATCCTTAGCTTTAGGAGCCATGTATAGTTCACTCAGGGCCACATGTAAGGGACCCTTATCTCTCCATATATCTGACCCTGTTTCCGTGACCTGTTGCGTGATGGCCTGCAACCAGACCATGCGGTCCTGGTGAGTCCACTCACCTCTCACAAATAACTTATGTAAGAAGTGCTCTCTGGCTATTTTCATGTCTACTAAGGTCGTCATTCTAGAGATTGGTCTCTGTCCTGACTTACAGAAGTTTGTATTTTATTTTTTTTGCAAAACAGACCTTTTCCTTAGAGCGTTCCTTTGAGGAGTGCTTTACAGCGAAACACAGCGTGTGATCCGACCGGATATGTGTATCTGGTCAGCTGGCACGCTGTATTAATCTGCACAAGTGATAAATCTAATCCAAACATCCCGGACGAGCCCCGAATTTGTAAGAGGATTCAATTCAACACTACAGCTAAGTCAATGCCTAGTCTGGGATACTGAATGGAAACCCTTATTGATATATCTTTATGTCCAGTTCATGCGTTCTGGATGACTACCCCTATATAACACCCCTCTCTTTGAATCCCCCTGACCCCACTGAGCCAAGAAGTAGTTCTGTTTTGCAAGTTAAAAGGTTTATTTGATAATTTAAACAATAGATATATATATATCACACTTTATAATAATTTAATAATTGAATATCACACTGAATCTGAGCAGTAATCAATAATGGATAGTCTGGCACTAGCACACTTCTTTATAATCAATGATGAGTGGTTATAGGATGGATAAGATAGCAACAATACTTTATGGTTTCAAATGGATGCAAGGTGGAATGAAAATGCAGTACAGAAAATACTCAATATGCGTTCAACAAAACAATGTAATCACTTTTCTCTGGCAATCCCCTCCCCCCTTTATGCAATGCAAGGAAATGGAAGGAAAGCACACAGTTCTCAGAAATCCAATCAAATTTAATTCAGTTCACCCCAGCAAGCTTACACTACAGAAGTTGGAAACAGAGGCCCAAAATGCTTTTATATGTGCTGGCAATGAAGTGAGGAATATGCTGAAAATGGTTTTAATTCCCTCTAGAGGTTCAGGGTGAGTGGTATCAAGTTAATATTAGTCCAGGCTCACTTTAGCAAGGATCTAGGAGTAACTAGCAGGTTAAACAAATTTTTGGCAACTGAAAGCAAGAAAACTGCTGTTTTCACACGTTTAGAAATTTGCAAATCGCGGCAAATTTGCGAATGCGTTTTTTCGCGATTGCGGCAAAAGTATCGGGGGTAGGAATGCGGTTCTAGGTTCGTAGGAAAGCTAAGATTCTAAGCTTTCAGAGGAAAGTTACGGAGATATGAGCGATTAAATAAAGGTCGTTTTTCGGATTTGGAATGGTAAAATTCAAAGTGACAAGTGCAGCTTGCAACTAGAAAATGACAGGTGACAGCTTTACAAATGACAGGTGACAGTTAGGAGACAGTTCTACTTAGATTAAAATAGATTGAATTATATTATTTTAACTAAGAGATTGGTTCTGCACAGTCTGCTAGGTACTCACAATATATTTCTGAAATAAATGGGCCTCGCCTCGCCACGGATCTGGTCAGGTTTTAGACTGGACTCTGGTCTGGTCTCTGCACTTCACAGTGATCTGGGTCAGCTCTCTGGTTCTGCTAACAGTGGTCTGGTCTGGGTCTCTGGTTCTGGATATTGATAGATTTGAAGTCTGGATCTTTCTGCACAGCTTTCTCTAGAGATTGATGGAGGTAAAGTATGAATTTTCCCGGCAGAGCGTCCCGCAGCAAATGGATTTGAAGGTCCCTATCTGTCCTGTCTGTCTGCTTTTATGTGTTTTGAAAATGGGTGGAGAGGCTAGCTTCCTAGGCCCTACCCCTCTCCACTTGTCATTGGCCACTTCATCCTCTTCCCCTTGATTGGGGGAATGAAATGAAGTGTCATCATGATGAGGTCTGTTTATGATACAGAGAACCCACCCCTGTCAAATTACACACAATCTATATTTTGACCCAAAAGACATATTTGCACAGGTACACATTTGTTTAAAATTACATGCACCCATCACATATCACAGGTATCCCCTGTTCGAAATCTGCTCTTCCTGGGAGCTTGCATTCAGAAATGGCAACATTTGCCCTTTTTAACTGGTTTCGTAATATCGGACATTACCCCAAATTTATACACATGTGCGCAAGGAGTATGGACATTACTTGATGAAGTGTCAGATTTTTAACATGCATACATTTTAAGTAATACCCTCTTAACTGCTAGCTTGCCCTCAGATCATGCCACCGGTTCTAAAAACCTCTTAAAATGTGGGCAGAAAAATCACAAGAATTATGGTATCATTTAAATAATTATGACAAGTCCGTACTATGAGTTATTCATCTTTTTATAAGACCATATTCTGGCTACAGGGGTGTGTCTTTTCAGGTCACATGGTACAGAAACCAGTCTTTCCACTTTCTTCAAGCTCAGCCTCTGTCTCCAGTTTCTCCCCCTCCCAGTTTCTGCCAAGAGGAAGCCATTTTTATTACCCCTGCAATAAACCATCTGCCTGGGCCCTGGAAGGCCCATTGTTCAAGAGGAAGCCATTTATGGCCCCCATAATAAAACATTTGCCTGAGTCAGGACAGGGCTTTGTTCAATTTCCTGCAGAGCCCAGGTAATTCAATCAGAGAAGTGTCATATCCCTTTTGATGGGAGCAGCAAAACGCAGGTCGGCCTTTGAACACAGCTGTTGTGCAAGTCTCAACTCCTGTCGGGGGTAGCTGGTGGGCAGAATTCAGTTTCATTAAGCCAGGTTTCAGATAAAATGTCACTTTTTGTTACCCAGTTTAAGTCAAGACAATGTTTACATATGCAGCTAGAATGCTGATTCTAAGTTTAAAACTATGACATTAACACAATTGCAACCTATGTGACACTCAAAAGTAGGTCACTCATTTCTTTTAAACATTTAGATTTTTGGTAGTTTTAAATCCAGTTTCAGGTAGGCTGCTGCAGACCTGCAGAGCTCAGCCAGTCTTGTTATGAACATTCAAGTCACTTCAGAATATAACTTTACATTGGATCCACCTCTCAGTAAGTCTTTCTTTGGCATGCTTTGGGTTCATCTATTCAGTTTTACACATATAAAAAAAATCTGGTGCTGTTTTAAAACGCCGGCTTTCTGATAGTGGTGAGTACTGGTACTGCACCCATTTTTGGGATTTAAGAAAATGAATTCCCCAAAATTCTAGGTTGCTTTTGGCAATCAGCATTGCCATTCCCAATGGTTTCAGACTACTGTGTGGGTAGTCCAATGGTGGTTTTAGGCAGTGCCCTTCTGTGCCCATAACATCGGCAAAATGGGTGGCAGCCTATTCTTCATGCACTTCCCTGGGCATTTTCTGGGAAGCTCTGGCCATCATGATGTTTTCCATGTCAGTACTGCACAGTTTTTGAGGTAGGGCTTGGATGCATGGGTAAAAACATCCCACAGCAGCAAAAGGTGTGTGGGGTCCCCCTTTATTTGCATAAATAATAACATCAGTGATATTACAGAAAGTATTATAGATTAAGTCTTCAATACACAACAGTAACATGGGAAGTTGAATTAAAAACATGTTGCCATGAGGAAAGCAGGAGAGGAATAAACAGTGAGGTTCAGCATATGAATTGTCACTGTTAATGTTTACCTATGTGGAAATATCAGGAGTGAGGCTTTTTATGAGGTAGCAGACAGTGTGAGATAAATACATTAAACAGACTTTTAATGTTGGCAGTTCAGGAATAGTGAGATGAAAGGATTTGGCCGGGAGCACACCCTTTGGTTAAGTGGATAAGCCAGGAGACCAGTCTGCAATGCAGGAACTTGAACACATCTCTTCCCAGATGAAATTGGTAGAAATATTGATTGTATTTTACGTGATTCTCTTGCAAGGGTACTGATTAATTTCTCCCCATGTAATCCCCCGTTCCCGCCAGTTAGTCCCATCCGTGAAGAACTCCCCCCCCTACACCGTCCTGTACCCATTCTCCATATTTTAGTATATTTTCTACAATCTAAATCGCCTGGGAGCGGTAGCAATCTATACATGCATCTCAACATTCCCCACTTTAGTTAATACTTCATTAACTAACGTCTCACTTTCTCTCTCTCTATCTGCTTCATCTTTATGCATCCATGCCCTGAACACTTGATGCAAACTACTCCCATCCTGTGCATATTTCTCTGGAGTACACGTAAGGAATATACAGTACCCATCGCCCTCTAAATCTACCCAGTGCACCTTGTAATTCTCAGGATCTGGTGGGTCCGATGTTAATGTCCCTGGTGGGGTAAATATGCTGCTCTATTCTAACCATGCGTGGCTTATTTGAATCTTTGGTTTGAAACTGCATATCTTTTGTTCCCGTGAAAGACATTACTGCCAAAATAGTAACCATCATTCTTACGCTGTTTGGGATACTCTTAGCACAGCAACGAAGCATCCTCTGGCACGTGCAAAACATCACCCACAGGAACACCCCGATCGGAACCAATATCTTCACCAGTGCCCCAAGGCAGTATGGTGCCCAGGAAACTGCATGTCGAACCAATCCTCGGCTTGCACACCTGCTTCATTCTCCATGCCAGTCCCTAGCTTGTGCAAGGCCCCTATGATGTGCATCAATAATCCCTTCCCGGCAACATTTGGGGATATGTACATGCAAAAGGACAATCCAATTTTCTTGCACTTGCTCCCTTCCATTGCCATCAGGAGGTCGAAGATATACTGGTTTTGAAGAATCATCAACCGGATCACCCTCAGCTCACTCTTGATAGCATTAAGGCCTTGTTCGGTATCATTCAACAACTGGATCACTTCCCACCGAATCATCTGCAGCCACTTTGCATTTGCGGCTGCCTGGATTCCTGGAGTCAAGAACAATGCAAAAAACCTTCAGTTTTGGTATGCAGCCGATATTTATCTGGAATTTCTTTGAGCAATTTAGATGATTCTTCTGACAAATAATCCGATCTCTTCCTTCTTATCTTCACCGACCGCTTCCTCTTCTTCATCTGGAGGGGTTGGATAGAGGGTGGGATGAATTGCGATAACCTGTGCTAAGAGGCTATTGTCAAGTGTAATTCTGACACTAGCATGGTAGCTGAGTGTAAAGTTGTGAATGCACATGCGCCTCAGCAAGTAGATGGTCGATGCAGGTATGCTTGTTGACCATAAACCCACTACATGTCCATGAATGCTTCTGTTCCTTTTGCCAGATCTGGAATGAACATTGTCTTGTTACACTTAGTGTTAGTGACTACTGGAACATTTCCATGCCCTCTAAAACAAAACTGGTATTCATCTGCTTGTTGCAGATTTACTGGAGTTTCACATGCTTCAATCTATTTTAGTTTGGGTATATATGCAGTCCATATTGCTAAACAGTTCTTAATGATGTTCCATATAACCTATTTTCTGAACCGTGCCAACCCCCCTCCTGTACAGCTCACCACTGCTTTCTCCCATTTGTTTGACACGAACAATACTCCTTCCAGTTTTAACATGGCCTGTGGCTTGCATTCGTGGGCACTGTTATTGTTGGCACATTTCTCTCCATCTCTGTCCATGCACCTTGTGCCCCTGGAATAAGCTACAAACCCAAGCACTGAGCCCTTACATGCAGTATTTGCTGGGGTACTAACATTTTGGGTGCTCCAGACACATGGGGGAGGAGGGAACAGACATAACACCTGCTGTACTGCTTTTCCTCGACTGAGATCATGTAACTATACCACATATTTGTAACGCTCACCTGGTATCCACGGGGACGTCACTCAGCCTGTTCTGACCTCTTACGACCTCGCACCCTTCCCTGGAGTCTACTCGACTGGAGACTGGGCCTGAAACAAAGGATTGGTAGAGTTTAACTCCCTATTGTCTCTGTGTGCTTGAACTCCTTCTTCCCCGGGATCCAACCCTTCCGTTTGATCCACAGCTCACCTTGTTTTCTTGGAAAGTGTGCTCTCCATCCTGCTTTCAGCGCAGGGGCGCGTTGATTGATGCAGGCTCGTTGCTGCCTAGTTACTTCACTGGCAAGAGTCCGACAGGAAAGTATAATGAGTCTTCTGAACAGTTCTTTAACTTTGTTCCTTTCCTTCCTTAGATGATGGGCAGCGTCCGGGGATGGCGACGTGCTGCTGAGATGAGTAGCACTGAAGGTGAGTGAGAGCGCGATGCGCGATGCAACCCTTTCATATTTGTATTGAACTGAGTTCTTTTTCTGTGTCTACCCTTTACAAGGCCTACCGATATAACATCACTAGACATGTATAAAAACAAACCAAAAATCAATCCACACATAAGCGGGAGTAACATTTTAGAGCAAGTATGTTTCAAATGCACAAGTTTAATACTATTAAAAAATGTAGTCTTTTGTGAATGCATAATAAAACAAGTTGTAAGGAAAATATTTAACACCTCAAAATTGGCAAATATTATTCATAAAATTTACAACGAGGAAAAGGAAAAAACAAAACACCACTCACTAAACACTAAAATGCAGTTCCTGCTGTAATCACCTGAAACAAGGTTACCAGATAATATACTCAGATTAAAAACACTCAGATAAAATGCTGATAGCTGGTAGAAATGTTGGGGTGCTTTCTCAACATCTGACAAATATACCCAATACCGCAATTCTTTTACTTTTACAGTAATGGGAGTAGCATACACCACTGTGTAGGGGCCCTTATAACCGGGTTCACTCCACCTTCACACAACATTTTTTATGTAAACCGTATTAGGAAACAATTGCAGTGGTGGCGAGCTCGCAGATTCTGGTGCAGCACTGTTCTCACTTTCTTCTGACCGTCGTGGAACAATCTGTTGGGAAAGATATTTAATACACTTTGTTAACTGATTTAAATATGAATGGAAGTCATCGCCAGAACTGACGCAGCCCTGTGAGCATCTCAAGCACTATACACATGGGATAATGGCCTGTGCATTCATCTCCCTGTCACTATTTCATGAGGGAGAGGTGTTGGTCCTTACACGACTGAGTCCTCAAACTGAACAAGGCCAACGGGAGGCAATGCACCCAGTTCCTATTCAGTTTAACACAGAGCTTTGACAACTTATTTTTAGGCAATGCGTTCATCCTTTTTACAATCCTGTTGGACTGAGGGTGATAAATAGAAAGAACACAGTTCATGCTTTATTCCCAAAAGAGCTGTAATCTCAGATATTAAAGAAGTGTGTGCCATTATCACTTCTAAGAGTATCACACACTCCCCATTGGGGAAACACTTTCCCACCAAACATTTGACGGCCGATTTTGCATCAGGATGTACACATGGACCAGTCTCAATCCAACGGGATAAAGCACAAACTACTACTATTAAATAGCGATAAGAGTTACACCTTTGTCCCATGTTGGCTAAATCAATATGTAATTCATGAAATGGGCCAATGGGATGAGGCAGGGTGCCCCTCAATGTCCTTAGCGCCTGCCCCATACTGTGGGTCTGACACACTGCACAGTTGGATGTAAACACAGACACTAATTCCTAGATATTACATACATACCAATCCTCTTGGAGGTCTGCTGCAATATGTTGTTTGGATTCATGGGTAGGGTAGTTAAGTTGGTCAAATAACACTAATGCCAAAGCTTGAGCCATCATTACCTTTCCTGCCCTTGCCTGCCTCCATTCTAAATCAGCGGTAGACTGCACACACCTTCTCCTTTGCCACAACAACTTCCCACTATGTGGCACCTGGCCTTGAATTTCAATAACTTTGGCCACAGGAAGGGCTGTATATGTCCTGAAGCAGCAAATATGCTGCTTGTTTGGGCGCTGTATATGCTGCTTGGTTCCTGAGAGAAACAAAATCTACATCACTTGTGTGGGCAGCACACTTAACCACTGCGGCGAGTGAAGGCTCAGAAAGAGCTGCAATTAATTGGTCTAACAAAGCTGCATGCTGAACTGGAGAACATCTGCCCTACAAAATCCTCTCCTCATCCATCTTGAAAATCCTGAATCGACAGTAGTTGTGACGTATGACGAGTCAGAATAAATTGTTACTTGGCACCCTAGCGCTGCCTCAAGTGCCTCAATAAGAGGAATTAATTATGCTGCTTGTGCAGAGTAATGACTTAGAAGCCTCAGAGTCAGAAAGACTGCATATTCCCCATCCACTGTACACACCACTACTGCTCCAGAATGTCAATGGCTTGTTTCTTGATCAATAGTTGATAAACCGTTAACGAAAAACACTTCTCCATCATCCAGGGCATTATCACATACCTTGAGAATGCCATTCTCAGGGCACTCATAGGTAGTACAGTCATGTACCTCATCATCGTCAGTAATGGACTCAGTCAAAAAGGTTGCTGGATTCACTGTCTTACAATGGACAAAATGAATAGACAGGCTTGAAAGAATCACTTCATATGCAGAAGCCGTCTGAGTAGTCAAGGTAGATTTGGACCTCTTTAGTATTGCAAAAACAGCCTGTACAACATACAATGTTAATGAACACCCCATGACAATAGTTGCAGATTTCTCAATGGGGAAGGCACCAGTAGCCAACATATGTTTGCATGGAAATTGTCCTTGCATGACAGAATATAACATGCCAATATAATAGGCCAAAGGTTTATGACCCATTGTGCTCTACTGTGTCAATACGGCAGTCATCATCTGTCCATCAGAATGCAAAAAAAGGTAAACATCTTTAGTGTAATCAGGTGTTGCCAATACATGGGCAGTAGAAATGACATCTTTGAATTCCTGAAATTTCCTGACCCTCTCATCAGTCCAAATAATAGTATTGTTGTGCTTCTTTGAGGGCCTGAAGCAGTGGTTTAGTGTATGACCTACAGTGAAATGTCCACGCTCTGCAGTAGTTACACAAGCTAAAAAATGTCTGCATATCCTTAACCATCACTGGCTGAGGGGTAGCGTGCGCAGCTGCCGCACACTGTGGGGTTACTGTTTTACCGTTCATTGAACTCAATTTTCCCAGATACAACACCTATTGCTAACAATATTGCAGTTTTGCTCTGTCCACCTTGTACCCCTTGTCAGCCAACAATCGCAACAGAGTAATAGAATCCTCTCTACACTGATGCTCTGTAGAGCTACATACCAACAAATCATCTAGCTATTGAATTATGACACTAGGCACAATAATATTGCCCAGATTCCCATGTCCACTTTATTAAAGATACCTGGGGACTCGCAGTACCCTTGTGGAAGTCTAGTGTGTTGAAATCAACTCCTAGCAAACGTAAATGCAGTAAGATACTATGAATGAGGATGCAGGGGCACTGAGAAGAAGGCATTCTTTAAATCCACCACAGTAAAGTAGGTGGCTTCAACAGGCATATTACATAATACGTTAGCAGGATTTGGAACCACTGGAAATTCCACCTATACAATATCGTTGAGTGGGCGTAAATCCTGAATCCTTCTCCAACTCACCCCCTTTGCTTTCTTCACTAGATAAATAGTTGTATTACAGGGCGAGTTAGAGGGTGCTATTATACCCTGATGCAAAATGGCCATTGTGGTGTAATACATTCCCTCCTCGGCTGCTTTTGATAAAGGATATTGTTTTACTCAAGGCAGCACAGGCTTCGAGGTAATACGTATCAGTGCACAACTCTGTAAAAGCCCCACATCATGCGGATTGCTGGTCCGTAACTTATCAGGCACTTGAGACAAATCTGTAGAGGCAAAGGATGGGACGTTCCCTACCAATAGCATGGGACAAGTGACATGTCTGTACTGTATCATCATCTCACAGGGGACGCCCACTTTCAATTTTATTTCCCCTTGGTTCTCTCTATTTTCAAGTAAGTCTTTGTCTGAAACATTTTTCATTGGAATGGTTGGGTCAATACACAAAACAGTACGATACTCCACTATGTTTGAATCGACTGCTATCAGCACAATCCTATCTTCTGCCACTAGAACTCCCTCGATATGAAGCTCAATGATGGTTCCTTCAAATACCTCCAGGGGCTGGGCAGGTCTGAATAAAAACTTGGAAGGCACCCGCCAGTATCTTTTAGCTACCTGCGGTATAGCGCTAAGTGATATAGTAATGCCATATAAGAACAAATCAAGGGCCACTGGTAGTCATCTTGAATCAGATTCGATGCCCACTGCATGCAATGTCAACATTACCCTCACAGCACACATGCTGGGTGTCGAACAGACCACACTTCTTTTCGTAAACAAGATGGTCATGTTGATCTTACTCAAAATGTCTCCCCCTAACAAGTTGATTGGAGTTGCAGCACTGTACAACAAGGGGGCCCACACCTCTTTCCCTCCTATCATTATAGGTAATTTCTTTGTGAAAGGAACCGATTGAACTGCCCCAGAGAAGCCCTGCATTTCCATGACCTCACCTTATTAAGGGAATTCTCCCTCACTATTACACAATTTGGTCGCACCTGTATCTACCATGAAAATGAATGGTTTATTTCTGCCATGCACCAGCCCTGGAAGTTCTTGCACCGATGGAAATACTACTAACATGGATCTGATAGTTCCAGGTTGACGGTCTAGTTTCTATCCAACATGGCTGCTGGAACCTATAAACAACAATGTATTCTGGCGCTCGGTGCGTTGTATCAATTTTGTTACGTTCACTGCCAGTCTCTATTCCAGAGTGACTCGCTGTTCAGAGCATTTCCTCTGCTTATCCTTTCTTTCCCTCCTTTCTACATTTATTTCACCTTTATTTCCTCACGTTAGGTGCTTACAGGTAAGGTAACGATTGGTTCTGTTTCGCTGTTCTTTCATACACGTAGCGTTAACCATCTTTTGTGGCTGCCGCTATTTCCATTTAAGTGTCTATCTCGGCTACCTCTCTCATTTATTGCCGCCTTACTGAGTACCGTGAGTCCTTCTACTTTTTTCTATTTCTTTCTCCATTCTGTTTGTTCGTTTTCTTACCTCCCTCTTCCTATACCGGTGTTCCGGATCCTTCCGGTTGTGTTCGAACTTCTGGATCCAGTTGGATTTCTACAGCTCCGCCCTCCAGTATAGTATCGGAAGAATCTTTGGACACTTTCCTGGTATCCTACCTCAAGGACAATTGGGAGATACTATCAAGCATTCACCACATCTGAAGACGGACTGCAAACATCTATCAGGGTTTTTTGCCTTTGGGCTTTTTCCCAGCACGAAGGGCGTGCTCCTCTGGTATCCCCAAGATCTGTAAAACATCCAGATCAAGGTGGCCAGCGAGGGAGCACGTCCTTACTTACGTCAGAAAAAAAGAGAAAAGGCCAGTGGAAAGCATAAGGACCAAGAAGAAGAAGGAAACAGTAAAGTTGGAGGAGACACGGGAAGAATCAGGTGAGGAGGAGATAGGGGAAGAGGAGCCAAGTATTGACAATTTCCTATCTCTATGCACACCAAGGATTCCTCTTCTGGTTTGGCAGTGACTGATAGGACTGCACACACTAAGGGCCTCATTACGACCCGGGCAGTAAGGGATTACCGGTACCGGTAAGGGCACTGGTGCCGGTAATCCCTTTCCGCCCAATTCCGAGGCCATTAAAGACGGGACCCGCAAAGGGACCTTGGAGGTAATTACGGTACTGCAATTTGTGGTACCATAATTACCGCCTTCCCCATTTCCATTTCCATTGAGCCCTATGGGGGCAAAAATGGGAATGGGGAAGGGCTAATGGTGAATGGGGAATTACCGCCCCGCCAACCTTGGAATGGGGCGGTAATTCCGCCATTCACCATGCCGGAATCGGTACGGTACCGGTGTCAACCATGGCGCTAATAGCACCATGGTTAACGCCTGGGTCGTAATGAGGCCCTAAGACTCTCTTTGGACTAACCTTGTGTGGATACATATTTGTCCCTGGAATTCCCTCTGATAACTGTGGCCCCCTGATAATGTGTCACTGTGCCACCTGGAAGGGTAGTGTTGTTCAGAATATCGTGGCCAGGCTGTTGCCCTGCATAAGACAGTACATTACTGGAACCGGAGGCTGGTAGCGGCAGAAAAGATGATGCGCGCTGTAAGTGGCTGCCAGAGGTAACTGTCCATATCACTGGGGGTATGAGACCGGACCTCCCTCACAATAGGGGTTTGTTGAGGGTACACATATGCTTGTCTACTCCTACATACCCCCGAAAAAATTACCCTTTCGCCCACACGTCCAACACTGACCCGTTCCTCCTCCTACTCGCGGTCCTATCCCTCCAAACACGGCTCGCCCTCCTGGGGCACCTGAAAACTCTCATCTTCCTCAGAGAAATCCCCCTGGAAATCCTGCCTGATACTGGGGCTTATACCCACGTGCCCAATCATGTTCTCCTCCCACATAGGTACAGGTGCCCCATGCAGGTCACCTGAATCGCCCTCAAATCAATCTGCACTGCCACTATGGCCCCTTGCAATGCAACCTTTGCTAACTTCTTTTGAACCAGTTTCGCTTCCTATGCTTGTGGTCGCTGCACAGTTTCCATCTCCTTTTCTTTCAACTGTTTACAGTGGTAGATAATAATAGACAGAATTTCCGCCCACTTCATTGCCTCAGTCCCCACTATCTTGTTGAGTGCCTTCTGTACCTCTTTCGGAAGGCCTCTTTTGACCACAAAATAATGGAACGGCTCAGTCCCATGATTCTCCCGTCTCTGCCTACCACATCTCTTGTATGTGCAGTATATATTGGGCAGGGTCTTCGTCATCACGCATCATTCTTTACATAATCGACTGGAGGTTGTGCATATCCGGATATGCACACCTTAATGCCAACCATACTTGAGGCCTGATGTCTTTACAATGTGCCCTATCATGACTATCGTCACCTAACTTCACACCGGGTACCCTGTTTTAGCCCATATGTCTTCAGCCTGATATCTCCCAGAGTTTTCAAATTTCCTACAGCCAAAGTAGTACCTGATGTATGCTTCTCAAATGCATATATCCACTTTCTCGGCCTAGCTACGATGGATGGGAGTGCCTTTATAAGGTTATTTTTGTCCATATGTGCCCATGGTATATACTGCGCTCTCCCCGGTTCCTTATATAGTAATAGAAACTGTGGTCCTACCATCTTCCCAACTTTCCTCTTTCCCACCACGGATCTCTTAGCTATTGCCATCTGCCCAAACCTATTCCATAACCTATGTCCCCACAAACTTCGTACTCCCGGGGAAATCGCAGATGCCTGCTCTTCCACTTCCAACTCATCTACCGTATCCCACTCCTCTTCTCCTTTGTGTGTATAATCATACTCTTTCTCCAACCTTGCCATGCCACACTCCATACTGTCCTCTCCCTCCTTCTTGTAACACTCACCTGGTATCCACAGGGATGTCACTCAGCCTGTTCTGACCTCTTACGACCTTGAACCATTCCCTGGAGGCTATTCGACTGGAGACTGGGCCTGAAACACAGGATTGGTAGAGTTTAACTCCCTATTGTCTCTGTGTACTTGAACCCCTTCTTCCCCGGGGTCCAACCCTTCCCTTTGATCCACAGCTCACCTTGTTTTCTTGGATAGTGTGCTCTCCGTCCTGCCTTCAGCGCAGGGGCGCATTGATTGATGCAGGCTTGTTGCTGCCTAGTTACTTCACTGGCAAGAGTCCGACAGGTAAGTATAATGAGTCTTTTAAACAGTTTTCTAACTTCGGTCCTTTCCTTCCTTAGATGATGGCCGGCGTCTTGGGATGGCGGCGTGCTGCTGAGATGAGTAGCGCTGAAGGTGAGTGAGAGCGCGATGCGCGTTTCACCCCTTTCGTATTTGCATTGAACTGAGTTCTTTTTCTGTGTCTTTTAGGTGCTGCAACGTTTTCAGCGTGGATGCCGGTTATGAAGAACAAATGCAGTGGGTAAGCGCAGTATGCAGAGCCTCTAGATGTTTCCACGCTAACCTGGAGTGTCTTTTCCCTCTTGCAGATGGATGAGAAGTTCCGGAGACAGAATTCCACCAGAGCGGCTGGGATTCAGGTAAGCGTTTGAAGCTCGTACAGTATTTAGGAAGCGGCGTGCCGGGATGGGAATGACACCGCCGAAGATGCCCGCAGAACAGAAGGAGATGACTGATGGGCAGAAGAGCCGCAAGGTAAGGCTGTTCCTAACGGTGTTCTTGCAGGAGCTGAGCGCAGAAGAAACATGCAGGCCTACTGGAGACCGATCCGAACACGGTGAGTGTCACGCTGCAGATGCAGAAAACGCAAAGCATGTTTCTAAGCCTGGGTGTGGCTTAAATAGTCTCCGGGTATCCCAGGTGCCTCTAGGCTGAACCACACCCAAAAGACTAGACCGCACATGCAGTTCTGGGAACCGAAATATGTGGGGGCATCCATCTTGTCCCCATCAATGCACTACAAGTCCAATCCCCAATGTTATCCTATGGGAGTGAGTCTCGTGCCACTAGCGCCAAGTCTGACTCCAAGTGGGCCTTTGCAGGGATGGAGAGGCCCTTGAGGGCCATGTAGGTGATCGTGGCCTGGCTCCAGCCTGACATCTTGGAGGGCTGGGGACATGAGGGGCAGGAATCATGACACTTCCATATTCCCATTCTTTATCTATATGCACATCCTTGATAGCTGTGCTATCTATCCCAAGAAAAAAAATCTCCGCCCACCATTTATCCACTCCTACAGAGGTCAACTGCTCATCGCTCCTCTCTCCTTTTATTCTAATCAATTTACCCTCCACCTTCCTCAATGCATATATCAACTGTTTTTGTTTCGTTTCCCTCTGACTCCTTACCCCTTGCAGTGGTTGATGCCGTGGGGTTAGGGAGATTCTGATATTGTGCTGGCATGGGTGGGGGAGGAGCTGTGGCAGGAAAATGAACATACATAGGATTCATATATCCCGACGCAGCATGTGTGGGTTAACATCCTAATGGGGGGCACCAATCAGTTTCAATAGGGGCCACAGGGGCACCCTGGACAGCAGCCACAGTATTAGTTGTACTACATGGAGCAATCACTTCATATACTATCCTCATAGAATCTCTGGGCCCATAGTCTAAGTCTTCAACCCTTTTCCATAATTGTAATACTCCCTTTCCATTCTTTAGTTTTCTTCCTTTATATTTAACTCTCAGAAGTGTGTACTTGTGACTCAGTATCTCCCTATTAATTGTCCCCTGCTCTGCCCATGGCTTAAACATACCCCCCTTGGTTTCCGTAACCCATTCCTTATGGTACTTGAGAATATCTTGGTAGAGAGGAAGGGCTTTACACATGTCATTCAACAGGGTTATTGGCTCCATTATAGCCACCCCACCTCATCAACGTTTTACAGTATTATCAACGCCCCTGTCCTACCCCAACAAATCATACCCCTTCCCAAAACCCACTTGTTAGGTCCACCCTTACACTGTTCACACTCCTCTTACACCCCCATGCATGCTGTTCATACTCCTCTCTCACACCTCCCATGTCACACCACACTTGGTCTTCCTCCGTCCACCACTAACCACCACAAAAATCTAAAAAAATCACCAACAAAAAAATCACAATAAAATCACGTTTTTTGTTCCAACACCATCTTTACATTGGGTGAGGAGTTCCCAGGCCAACACGGGCCGCTACCACAACTACTTTGTCGTTCCCATGTCCCCTTTACATTGGACGGGGAGCTCCCAGGCTCACTGAATATACAGTGCCTCTATCCATATCCTCTTTACCTCAATACACAGTGCTGTCTTCTTCTCTATTACCTAAGGAAAGGGTCCTGCTACTCCACAGAACATAATATACAGCTCATCAACAATATATACAATACTGCGTGGTTTCCTAAGTTCTCAATCCAATTTCTTCTCACCACACACACACATACCCACTCTCCCTTACAATCCACACCAACAATACTCTCCCCTCATACTTCACTCCTTTTTATCCAAAGAGGTTGAACTTACGTGTGCATGTTCACCCAGAGTCCTCTGTCACGAGGTTCCATTAACGGCCTGCATAATCCGGGGACAACACCTTGCTCGAAAGAACAGACAGGATTTCTGTTAACAAGGCTCCTGTAAACGTCTCAACGTTTGTGCACAAAGGGGATTGGTCGCTGCAGGTATGCACAGCCTCGCCGGATGTGCGACCAAGAATCCTCCATTCTTGCAGGTAATACTGGGATCATGTCGGGGTCACCAATAATGTAGGTTAACTCCCCAGTGATCAGGCCAAGAAAATATAACCCACTAGGGAAAAAGGCTCCCTTTTTAGAGAAAGACAGGAGCTTTTATTTTGTATAGAAAAGAATAAGGTGACAGGATAGTATGAGTCCACTGCCATAGAGCTCTCTCCCGTCCTTCTTACAAGACTCAGATTATAAACACAAAAATAGTCACATGTCACCCACTCAATATACAGTTTTAATCCCCCACCCACATTGGCTACCACCTATACACATGATAATGATCACATACAGCTTATTCTCCAATTGGTTCTGCTGTCTTCTCATCCATCTTTGCCCCACGTGGGTGACGTTCTTGTCCATCTTGAAACACTGCAAAATAATTGGTTACATTCAACTGGCACCACCCTACCTTTAATTATAACCATGTTAGTTACACCTGGTTATTAACATAAACTCAGTGGTCGACTTCGAAGTCAGTCTGGTCCTTGTAAACAAAACAGCCTTCTTCTCATCCCAGACACGTTGACACACCCATCATGCCCTCCCCACTGTATGGGCATCACTCTTTGCTCTCCCTCGCACAAATCGCTGATCATGTTGTTTTCCGCTTTTCCCTTTATCAGTTCTCCCTTCCAAGAGTAAACCTAGTTTCCCACTAATCAATCCAAACCGCAAAGGATTTTGGACCCATTTTCCTACACATCTGGTAGTTCAAATAGAATGGCCATCGGTCTGCGGGGCGCCACTGTCATAAATATTAGTCACTGTTTTGGCAACTCAAGACCTTTGCCTCATTTTCAAGAATATGACCTTCATATCAGGCCGCAGCCCCTCACCTGTTCAGCTGCACACATTCCTGCCTAATTGTTCAAAGCCGTAGTTAATGTGGGTGCTGTGGGATGTATTTACCCATGCATCCGAGCCATACCTCAAAACTGTGCAGTACTGACATGGAAAACATCATGATGGCCAGAGCTTCCCAGAAAATGCACAGGGAAATGCATGAAGAATAGGCTGCCATTCATTTTTGCCGATGTTATGGGCACAGAAGGACACTGCCTAAAACCACCATTGGACTACCCACACAGTAGTCTGAAACCATTGGGAATGGCAATGCTGATTGCCAAAAGCAAACCCATAACTGTTGGGAATTCATTTTCTTAAATCCCAAAAATGGGTGCAGTACCAGTACTCACCAGTATCCAAAAGCCGGCAGTTTAAAACCACCCTGTGTTTCTCTGAAGGCAAGCCAAAGTGCCTATTTCAAACATTGCAATATGTGCAAAATATTCACTGAACACCAGCAGACATTTGGTAGAATGGAGTGTTGTGTACCTACAAAATCTGGGAAATGAAGAGCCCAGAAAAATGCTTATAACAAGACTGGCTGCGCTGTGGATTTCAGCAGTTTAAGTTGCACTGGATTTAAAGACACTAAAATCGAAAATGTTTAGATTAAATGAGTGACCTATGTTTGGTGTCACATGCCTTTGTAACTGTTGAAATGTCATAGTTTTGCACTTAGAATCAGCATTCTAGCTGCATGTGTAAAATTGCAAGTTAATTTAAAAAGCAACAAATAACATGACAGTAGCTGAAAGTCTGGCTTAAGGAACTTGATTCTGCCTGGCAACTACCCCCATCAGGAGTGAAACTTGAGTCACCACTGTGTTCCCAGGCCAACCTTCCTTTTGCTGCCCACACTAAGGATATGCCATCTATCTGATAATTGAATTACCTGTGCTCTGCAGGAGAGTGAACAAAGCCCTCTTCACTCAGGCAAAGGTTTTATTACGCAGTCGTAAAATGTAGCTTCCTCTTGGCAGGAGCTGGGAGGGGCACTGCCTGTGAGAGCAAGCTGGCTTGGCAGAACTGGATTAACCAGAAATTCAACCTTGTGCTGAGGGTAAACCACACCCCTTTGGAGCCAGAACATAACTTTAAAAAGATGAATAACTCATAGAGCGGACATGTGAAAATTTTATAAATGATACCATAATTCTTGTGATTTTTCTGCCCACAGTTTAAGAGGTTTTTCGACCCGGTGGCATGTTCAGGGGGGTTTTAGCGGAAAAGTGGATATTACTCTAAATGTATGCATGTTAAAAATCTGAAACTTCATCAGTTAATGTCCCTACTCCCTGCGCACATGTATGTAAAGTTGGGTCAATGTCAGAAATTGAAAAATCAGTTAAAAAGTCCATTATGTGCCATCTCTGAATGCAAGCTCCTAGAAAGAGCAGATTTGGACAGAGACATGGCTAAATTCAGCCACACCATGTATATGTAATTTCAAGCAACTGTGTAACTGTGAAATATGTCTTTTATTATCAAATATAGAATGTGTGCAATCTGACAGAGGAGTGTCCTATCTGCAAGCCATAAAATGACATCCCTCTGACTCACAGTTCATTCCCCAATCAAATGATAAATGGAAGTTTGACCAATTAGAAGCTGAGAGAGAGGTAGGGTCAGTGATGCTCGAACACACCCACATTCTAAACACATAAAAGCAGACAGACAGGACAGATAGGGACCTTCAAATTCCATCTGCAGCGGGACGCTCTGCCGGAAAAATCCATACTTTACCTCCATCAAACCTCCAGAGAGCCAAACTATAGACTTCAATCTATCCAGAACTAGAGACCCAGACCAGAGATCCAGAAAGAGAGAGACCCAGATCACTGTGAAGTGCAGAGGCCAGACCAGACCAGACCAGAGTCCAGTCTAAAACCCTGACCAGATCCGTGATGAGGCCCATTTCACTCAAGAATATAGTGTGAGTATCTAGAAAACTGTGCAGAACCCATCTCTTAGTTAAAATAATATAATTCAATCCTATTTTAATCTAAGTAGAACTGCAGCTTAGAAATTGTGTTATTCTGCCATCATTTTTAAAGCTGAAAAAGTGTGCGTTTAAAATTTCAAATCTGAAAAACGACCTTTATTCAATCGCTCATATCTCCGCAACCGTTT
The DNA here is from genome assembly GCF_040938575.1 of Ambystoma mexicanum. Classification (NCBI taxonomy): domain Eukaryota; kingdom Metazoa; phylum Chordata; class Amphibia; order Caudata; family Ambystomatidae; genus Ambystoma; species Ambystoma mexicanum. The sequence continues at coordinate 962,021,752 of NC_090928.1, read as the reverse complement.
GTGCTAGAGACTTGCAGTAACTTTTATTTGGAAGCTGAGATCCTAGGCTTTCCTAGGACCCCAAAACGATAGAGATAGTCCTTGTGGTTCCTCTGTAATAGCGCTCGGCGCATCCGCGAATTTTACCGCGATTTGCAAATTTCTTCACATGTAAAAACTGCTGCTGCTTGCCTTCCATTTGCCAGAAATTCGTTTAACCTGCTAACTATCCCTGCATCATTGCTAGTGTGAGCCTGGACTAATATTAACTAGATACCACTCACCCTGAACCTCTGAAAGGGAATTAAAAAGCATTTCCAGCATATTTCTCATCCATTGCTAGCACATATCAAAGCATTTGGGCCTGTGTTTTCAAAACTCCTATCTGTGTTTTCAAACTTCTGTAGCCTAAGCTTGCTGGGGTGAACTGAATCACATTTGATTGCATTTCTGAGAACTGTGTGCTTCCTTCCATTTCCTTGCCTTGCATCAAGGGGGGGAGGGGATTGCCAGAGAAAAGTGATTACATTGTTTGGTTGAAATCATATTGAGTATTTTCTATACTGCATTTCATTCATTCAACCTTGCATCCATTTGAACTCTATAAAGCATTTTGTACCACCTTCTTCTTTTGTTCCTATTTACCAGTGTGCTACCTTATCCATTTCATCTCAACTCCTTAGTAATTATAAAGAAGTGTGCTAGTGCCAGATTCTCTGTTGTTAATCTGTATCATATCAGATTAAGTGTGCTATTCAATTATTAATTTATTATAAAGTGGGATATATATATATCTATTGTTTAATTTATCAAATAAACCTTTTAACTTGCAAAACAGAACTACTTCTTGGCTCAGTGGGGTCAGGGGGATTCCAAGAGAGGGGTGTTATATAGGGGTAGTCATCCAGAACGCATGAACTGGACATAAAGATATATCAATAAGGGTTTTCATTCAGTATTATAGACCAGGCGTTGACTTAGCTGTAGTGTTGAATTGAATCCTCTTACAAATTGGGGGCTCGTCCGGGACGTTGGGTTAGATTTACCACTTGTGCAGCTTAATACAGTGTGCTAACTGACGGGATACATACATCCGGTCGGATCACCACGCTGCATTACGCTGTGAAGCATTCCTCAAAAGGGACACTCCAAGAAAAGTTCTGTTCTGCAAAAATAAAATACAAACTTCTGTAAGTCAGGACAGAGACCAATCTCTAGAATGACGACCTTAGTAGACATGAAAATAGCCAGAGAGCACCTCTTGCATAAGCTATTTGTGAGAGGTGAATGGACCGAACAGGGCCAGGATGTGTGGTTGCAGGCCATCACACAACAGGTCACTGAAACAGGGTCAGATATATATAGAGATCAGGGTCCCTTACATGTGGCCCTGAGTGAACTATATATGGCTCCTAAAGCCAAAGAGGAACACAATAAGATTGCCAGGATAGCAGCATACCTGTACCTATATATGGGAGACGTGCAGGATAGATGTGCTGAAAGCCAAAATCTGGCAAATAGGCAACAGATGGCATTACAGAAGGCCCAATCTGACCTGGTCTCTTCTGAGCAGAGGCTGCAGAGGAGCCAGGAGTCAGAAGATGATAGTAGGCAGCACATCATTAAAATAAAGAAGGATATGGATGTGCTGCAACAGGAAAAGGTAGAACAGGATACCAGATGTCTGGCCTTGCAGAAGGAATACCAAGAAGGTTTGGACTCCCTACTGCAAAACCAGAAAAAGCTGGAGCAACAACTGGACTTAAACAGGGTATGTGCTGAGCAGGTAGTCACCCTGCAAGGCCACCTAGATAGAGTGAAGGCAGAGAGCAACAAACTAATTCTGAAAGACCTGGATACCCAGGCAGAGATTGATCAGGAGCGCCAGAATGCTGGTGCCTTCCAAAGGCAAAGGGACGACCTGGCGGCACAGATGCAGGCTCTCAGTCAGGAAAGGGATACCTTAGGCCAGGAAGTCTGCCATTTAAAAAGAAAAATGGAAGAAAATCACCTGACCCACCAGGGACTGGGTGACCTCCAAAAAGAACACCAGAACTTGCTAGAGCACACCAGGAGGGTGGAGGATGCTCTAGCAAGAAAGGAGCAGGCCAATAGGGACACAGCTCAGGAGGTAACCCTCCTGCAGCAAAGACTGGCCCAGTTCTCCAGGACCAATCAGGAAGCACAGAGAGAGAATGAGGCTCTCTGCCAACACAATGATAGGCTCCAACAACAGGTAGCAATGCAGGAGAGACTGATAGAGTCTAGTAAGGCCTTAACTGAGGAACTGAAGGCACAAATGCAGGCTCTTGCATTGCAACAGGGAGCAGGGGCAGATAGAGATGAGGTCCGCTGGGAAAGAGAGACTCCTGACCATAACCGCAGGAGCCCTAACACCAGGGGCCTTCATCTCCCCCAGTCCCTGGACTCTACCACCCCCATGTCCCCTGGCGCACATGAGCACAGGGCCGCAGGGATGGCAGATTACTATCCAGCTAAGAGTATGGGGCTCATAGGCCAGTACCACTCAGGAATGGAGGGGTGGGCATCCGGGTATGGGCACCCAAGTACAGTACAGTTCAATGGGGAACCCCAGGAGAGTAGGCCCATTAAGGGCATCCTGAAAACCTCTGCCCAGTTAGGTCAGTGGAGGGGGTACCCATCAAATCCTGGCAGCAAGGAGGAATCTGAAGACTCCTCTGAACTGCGCAGGACACAGGAGACCAGGTCCCCACATTCTGCCAGCCATTCCCAGGCTCGCAGAATCCGGGAAAACCTGGAAGAACAGACGGGAACCTCTGGGAGCAGTGCCTCTGAGTCCGAGGAAGAATGGACAAGGGTTACCCGAACCAAAAAGGCCAATAAGGCAAAAAGGGCCTTGCTTAAGGACCCCTTAAAGCAGATTAAGGCGATCAGGAGCGTCATCACGCCTTACCATAAGAACGCTAAGTATTCTGTTTGGGAGCACTTAGAGTTGTTTGAACAAATGATGGAGACTTTCCATTTGAAGGACAGCCAAAGCTGTATTCAATATGTAAAGTGGACCTTCTCCCCGGAATACTCCAGTTTCTTTGCGGGGCTGGAGGACCAAAATCATTTAAGATGGTCCACCTATAAGGCGGCCATCTTGAAACATTTTTCTGTTCACAGAAATCCTCAAGAGGCTCGCAAGGCAGCCTACAATTTGCAATGTGGGGAGGATCAGGCCCCACAAGAATTTGTGCAGGAGTTAAAGCGTGCTTTTGCACAGACCACAAGAAGGGTGCGCACGGATAGCAGGGAATTTAGAAATACGTTTTTCCATGCCTTGCCCAAATATATCATGACCCAGCTCGTGAGGGATTTTCACGAGAAAAGATCTTTAGACTGGGTCATTGAACAGGCTACCCGGATCTATGAGGTGCAGAAACCGAAAGATAGCAAAAGTAATGCCCAGAAAAACCCCAAAGCCAACAGCACCCCTGCTGCTGCCAAGGTGGCAGAGGTAAAGGTCACCCCCGTTTTGGATTTGGAGATGGGGGGGCTAAAAACCTGCCTGCACCTAATAATGCTAGGCCCAGGAGGTCCTCGGGTCAGTCACAGACAGGGAGCCAAGGAGGCAGCCCCACAAATGGGGTCCCTCGCTCTCCTGATTATGTAAGTCCCCGTTACAAGGGAAATCGACCCATCCTGGGTTATGTGTGGACTCCTCCAGCCCAAGGGGGGGGATCCAGCCAAGCACCTAACCCAGGGAACTTCCCTCCAAACTTCCCACAGGAAGGCAGAAATTTACCAAACCCTGGGCAGAACTTTTTCCCCAGATATCCACCCGACTTTCAGCCCCAAAACCATCCATCCTTCTTTCCCCAATTCCCTGAGCCCAGACCACTGAATCCGGGAGAGGGGAGGCCAAGGGTGGAGGGGTACCCAAATCTTCCCAACCCGGGGTATTACCAGAGGAGGGACAGCTACCCTTCCCGGGATCAGCCCAGGGGAGAAAACAGGGCCCCGTATCAGCCTGAGCGGGTTTCCCAGTTAGAGCGCCAGGTTCAAAACATGGCGCGGGACCTGGGTCACATACTGAGGGCTCAGCAGAACCCTCAGATGGGCGTGCCGGCGCAGAACGCACCCAACTCTGGACCTGGTGCTCCAGAACAATGACGGGGGCAGCACCCCGATAACACACCGGTTCCCAGGGAGGAGGCACAAAGGGAAGGGGGGTGTAAAGCCTTGGAGGAAGCTTCCTTCCTCACTTGTAAACAGCCCCTGGAAACTCAGGAACCGGAAACGAAATCTCTTGCCCCTGAAAGTCTGCCCCCTAAGGAGCAGAGGGGGGGTGGGAGAAACAAAAGACCCAAACAGACTCAGTTTGAGGAGGAGGTACAGGTCTTCCAATTTGAGGGAGAGGGATCCTCAGAGGATCCTGGGAAAAGGATCTTCTCCTTCAGAGAGGGGGGAACTCCTCCCAAAGAAAAATGGGTCCCTAGGGATGCAAATCCAGACTGGGGAGATGTGGAGACTGAGCTACCGCCGCCCACCATCTCATCCCAGAACCAACAGCAAGAAAATCCCCTGGTTCAAACCCATCCTGGTGACTGCCTCCAAAAAGGGGGGGGGGCGGCCCGGAACCGGAGCCAGGGGAACCCACAATGGCTCTGATCTCCAGTTGCCAACTGTTTCTTTCAGATTCCCAAGACTCTCCACAGAATTATGCCCAAATCCCTTCGCTAGCAATGTCCAAAACCAGAAAGTTAGCCCACCAGTTGTCCAAAAATGTACATTACCTGTGCCCCCTTGAGGAGAAGGAGGGAAGATATTATGCCCCGGTACAAGTACAGGGGCAGGGTACAATCTCGGCACTGGTGGACACGGGATCTCAAGCTACCCTTCTGTCCAGAAGGGCCTTTGACGAACTGAATGCAGGAAGGGGAGAGAATTACCAAATTCCTCTCACCTCTCTTCCGGGACAACTACAGAACTTTGACGGGAAGGAAATTCCCGTTGAGGGGACTGCAGACTTGGACATTAAAATTGGGCGACACAAGTTGAAACACCCGGTCATAGTTGTGACCCCGGAGGGCACCCCTTGTTTACTAGGGAATGACCTCCTGAGAAGGTTGTCACCCCTAATAGATTGTGTAAACAAGGTCCTCTGGACCCAGACTAGCCGACCAATAAAATTAAAACAGTGTGTCAACCATGTTAGTTTAAACGGCACCTGCCACATGGTTGAACAAAAATCTGACCAAGTAGAATTTCACTTCCAGAATAGCCAAATTCCAGACGTGACAGTAATAGCAGTAGGACAACAGACTGGTGATGGGGGGTCCTCTCTATTTCTGAAAATCAACCTTCCTTCCAGCCTAAAGTGGTATTCCACGCTGGAAGGAAACACTCTGAAATTCTATACTAATCCACAATCAGGAACTCCCACTCCTATAGTCCAGAAAGATGTGAAATCAGCTCAAAGCCTGGCTGATATTCAGCAAATTGGAGAGCAGTTGTTCATCCCTGTTCAGTTAAATGATGGGAAGGACTCTGTTCTCGCTCGAGTGTGTGTGAACAACGGTAAGAGCTTCATCAGCGAAGCCATGTTTCGCCAACTCCCAAAAGATCCAGCCATTCCCACCTTCAAACTGATAGACAAATGGGAAATGGACCTGGAAGCACCTAATTCCAAACATCTCCTGCCAAGCAGGTGTATGCTCAAAGTCTCCATTGGCAACAAGAGCATAGTCCACAATTGTTGGGTCGTGCGAGACGTCCCTGCCGCCTTTTACTTAGGCAGTGACATTCTCAATCGCTTTGCCATTAGTTTGGACCTAATAAACTTCAAAGCTTGGTCCCGATTAGCGGATAATCCCATGGGCTTTGTTGATCCAGAAAAAGCATTTAGGTCAGCTCAATTGCTACCGTATGCAGTTGAAATTCAGGTTAAAGAGGAAGTCACCATCCCAGAAAGGACCCGACAATTCTCCCTGGAAGTGAAAGTTAAAAGGGGACAAGAGTTGAAAAACCCTGATGCTTACATACATCTAAATGCTTCTTTCCAACAGCAAGGGTTGGGGGTAAACCCAACACCATTAGTCAACATAGAACATGACACCATTCTAATAGAGGTGGATAACAGCGACTTAAAGAGTATTACTCTAGCCGCAGGCACCATTATTGGAATGGCGGTTGATGACCGACATTTCTCCATTGATCTTGTAAATGAACTGTTAGGGCCAATCCCCAAGGACTGCGTTGACAGTGACAGTGATGACAATACAACACCAGACAGGATTTTTACCCGGCATGGGGGGAACTTCCTGGTGTACACTTCCTGCCCCTATGGTAAGGAAGATGTGACGTGTGACTTCAGGAGGGATGAGGTGATTTTCCAGGTACATGAGGGCTGCCTTTCCCACCTGAAGCCTCCGGTCCAAATCAGCACTCTGACCAGGGACTTCTCCACCCAGCTGGAGGAGGCAGCGGAGATAGCCAAACCAGAAGTCTTTCCAGGCTTCAGGCAGATGGTGGAAGAGAGAGTCAACCTAGCTGATGCCTGTGTGACTCTGGAACAAAGGCAAAAGTTGAAACAAGTTTTCTTGGATTTCCAAGATCTCTTTGCGGTAGACTCATATGACTGTGGTCGCACCGACATCCACACCACAACAATCCCCACGGACCCTGGCATGACTCCAGTGTTTGTGAAGCAATATCGCTTGCCTCTCGCATCAATGGAGTCCCTTACGGAAATAATTAAGAACCTTGAGTCCCGGGGAATAATCCGTCCAGTCCACAGCACCTTCAATAATCCGGTGCTGGGAATATTGAAGCCAAACGGCCAGTGGAGACTCTGCGCCGACCTTAGGGAGCTCAACAAACGGGTCCATACTTCCCGATGGCCTCTGCCCTACATTGACCAAGGGCTGGCCCAGATCCAGGGGTCACAGGTATTCACTGCAATAGACCTGACCAATGGATACTGGACTGTGCCTGTCAGTAGGGAGGACCAATACAAGCTGGCTTTTACCTTTGGGGGCCAGCAGTACACCTGGACCCGGACTCCCTTCGGATACCTCAACTCCGGCAATGAATTCAACATTTTTCTACACAAGGCCATGCCTGACTTGGGTGCAAGGGGTAACCTGGCTTATGTAGATGATGTCCTCATCAAAAGCTCAACTGTTGAGGAACACATAGCGGAGATCCGTTATGTTCTGACACAGTTGAGGGCCGCCGGAGCAAAACTTTCCTTTCAGAAAGCACAGTGGTGTAAAACCCGTGTTAACTTCTTGGGGCATGAGATTACTCCTCAGGGTCTTTGTCCCCAGGAAAGGAAAGTGGAAGCACTTCAGAAACTGAAAGACCCCACAACTCTGCGGGAACTAAGGAGCCTCCTTGGACTGACTAATTACAGCAGAAAGTTCATTGAGGGCTACGCAGAGATCACCAGACCCCTGATTCATCTCCTGAAGGGGGGGGTCAAGTGGGAATGGGGTCCAGAACAAGCCGAGGCAGTAAGACAACTCAAGAGAAGCCTCTCACAAGCGCCTTGCCTAGCTTACCCTGTCAGAAACAAGGAGTTCTTCCTGGAGACAGGGTTCTCTAATACGTGCTTGACGGCAGTATTATACCAGAAGCATGACAAGGTCAATAAAGTAATCTCCTATGCGAGCAAAACTTTATCCTCTGTGGAGGAAAAATTCAACGATTGTGAGAAGGCACTCCTGGCAACGGTGTGGGCATTGAAGAATTACCGCCCGTTTATCCAGGGGGAACACATCATAGTGGAGACTCCACACCAGCCTCTGCAATACCTCCAAAGTGACAGAATCCGGGCCGGAAATGTGAGTAATTCCCGAATTACTTCCTGGATTCTGTCAATGCAAGGCTTTCCTGTGGAGGTCAGATATGGCCTAAACAAGAAGTGTCCCCTCGCGCAAGGTCTGGCTGACTTGCATGATTGTGCCAGAGAAAACTGTCTCGAGGACGAAAGTCTAAAAATAAAGGACAACATGGAGGCATACCGTAATTCCCCACACAAAGTCTTTGAAGAAGACAAGTGTGAGGGAATGCCCACTGTCTATGTGGATGGATGCTCTTACCATGTTGACAACGACGGGGAGAAAGAACTGGTGGCCGGCGTAGGGAATGCATGGGTGAATGAGTCCCCAGAACCCTCCGCTGGATACAAAATTGGTCCCCGAAGTAGTCAGGTGGCAGAATTGATGGCTGTGCATCAGGCCATCCTCACTGCTGTCCAGCATCAACTCCACGAACTGGTCATAATCACAGATTCGGATTATGTACGGAACGGGTTCGTGGAGCACCTGGTTAATTGGAAAACCAGAGGCATGTTATGTGCTAACAACAAACCCTTGAAACATGGGAAGTTGATCCAAAACATTGATGATTTGGTCACCTCTAATGAGATGACCATCTATTGGAAAAAGATCAAGGGTCATTCCAAAGTAGAGGGACCAGACAAAACTGGAAATGACTTAGCTGATCAGCTGGCCAAAACCGGGGCCATCCAAGGGGATCTAATTGAGATTGAGTCCCTGTTGGGGGAAATCCAGGTCGCTGCTATCACTAGGTCCCAGACAAATGCTCACAACGACCTCTCAATTGCACAATGGAGTAAGGAGACCCCTGATGCTGATTTGATTACTGCTCAGAAGGGGGATCCAATTATTGGTAAATTTTACGAGCACCTTGAGGACCCTGAGAACTTTCCCCTGACGGATACCGATTACATTGGGAAAGAGGACCTAAGAGTGTTGATGAAATGTCCAAAAATGTTCCGAATCCAAGACGGTTTGCTGGTAAGGAAATCCAAAGCTGGCCACGATCAGTGGGTGGTTCCTACCTCATTCCGAAGCCTGATGTTAAGTCACGCCCATGATGCGGCCACTGCCGGTCATTGGGGGTTTCACACAACATTGGAAATCTTAAGAGAGGTTGCATACTGGCCACACATGGGGCAGGACCTCGACCAATACTTGAAGGGGTGTCTTGTGTGTGCACAATTTCAGCCGACATCCCTCACACACCGGGCGCCTTTACAAAAGCGGGGGATGACACTGCCATGGTCAGATTTACAAATCGACTTTGTAGGCCCTGTGATTCGCTCGGCTAGGGGGAATAAGTACATGTTGACTGTGACATGCTTGTTTACCAAGTGGGTGGAATGTCTCCCAGCCCCAAATTGCAAGGCAGAAACTGCAGCTGCCTTGATGATTAACCACATCTTTTCCCGTTTTGGTCTACCTCAAAGGATTGAGTCAGACAGAGGTAGCCACTTCACCAGTGAAGTAATGACAAAGATGTGGGAGATACTGGGGGTCAAGAGAAAGCTGCATATTGCTTATAGACCAGCTTCTTCTGGGGCAGTAGAGAGATATAACCGGACAATTGTGAGCATATTAAAGAAGTTTGTGGCAGATTCTGGGCCAAGTTGGGATATCCGATTACCTCTGGTCCTAATGGCCATCAGATCTACCCCTTCATCTGCAACCAAAATGTCACCATTTGAGTTGATGACTGGGCGCAAGATGGTGCTTCCTCAGCATTTGCTCTATAGGACCCAAGAGCAGACACTGATAAATGCCTCCACTACTCATGAGTATGTAGAGAATTTAAGGAAACACCTCCAACATGCTTTTGCTTATGCTCAGCGGAATCTAGAAAGATCAGCTGATAGCATGAAGACCCACTATGACCTGAAAACTTCCAGGAAGGAATATCAGGTGGGGGACCGGGTCTATCTATACAACTTCCAAAGGAACCAGGCCAAGCAGTGCAAATTTTTGCCTACATGGAAAGGACCCTTTGAGATCGTCGATAAGATCTCCCCTGTGGCCTACAAGATCCGCATCCCCAAAGGCGGTTCGGCAGAGGGGGAAGACAAGTGGGTACACATAAACCAGTTGAAGTGTTGCCATCCCAGGCACACTCTGCAACAACTGGAGGAATCCTCTGGAATCCTAGCGGGTACTGTATCAGACTAATTCAGTTCCAATCATAAAACGTACCACATCTAGTCTCTAACATACTGTGATTTGTATGAAACTGTCTCTTAGACATACTGTTTTTCAAAATAAGAATGTAATGTTTCGTTATGATGAAATGCATATGCTGCCCCACTATCTCAACAGTGGTGGAAAAACGTCTATGAGTAGGTATTGCCGCTCTTCCTTTGTCGTCCTAGGAGAAAGAAAACCTGAAGACGGGCCAAGGAGGGTGATCCGGAGACCGGGAACGAAGATCCAATGGGCCCAGTGGACCGCCCTATATTCCCATCAGGACCGGCGAGGAGAACCCATCGATCAGTAACGGATGGAGAAGAAGATGCTGAACTGTGCCATCTATTGGAAGAAGATGAGGAAACATCCCAGGTCTTGCGAGTCCCATTCGTGAAATAGAATGGCCATCGCAAGAGGGGGGCTTGTGGGATGTATTTACCCATGCATCCGAGCCATACCTCAATACTGTGCAGTACTGACATGGAAAACATCATGATGGCCAGAGCTTCCCAGAAAATGCACAGGGAAATGCATGAAGAATAGGCTGCCATTCATTTTTGCCGATGTTATGGGCACAGAAGGACACTGCCTAAAACCACCATTGGACTACCCACACAGTAGTCTGAAACCATTGGGAATGGCAATGCTGATTGCCAAAAGCAAACCCATAACTGTTGGGAATTCATTTTCTTAAATCCCAAAAATGGGTGCAGTACCAGTACTCACCACTATCCAAAAGCCGGCAGTTTAAAACCACCCTGTGTTTCTCTGAAGGCAAGCCAAAGTGCCTATTTCAAACATTGCAATATGTGCAAAATATTCACTGAACACCAGCAGACATTTGGTAGAATGGAGTGTTGTGTGTCTACAAAATCTGGGAAATGAAGAGCCCAGAAAAATGCTTATAACAAGACTGGCTGCGCTGTGGATTTCAGCAGTTTAAGTTGCACTGGATTTAAAGACACTAAAATCGAAAATGTTTAGATTAAATGAGTGACCTATGTTTGGTGTCACATGCCTTTGTAACTGTTGAAATGTCATAGTTTTGCACTTAGAATCAGCATTCTAGCTGCATGTGTAAAATTGCAAGTTAATTTAAAAAGCAACAAATAACATGACAGTAGCTGAAAGTCTGGCTTAAGGAACTTGATTCTGCCTGGCAACTACCCCCATCAGGAGTGAAACTTGAGTCACCACTGTGTTCCCAGGCCAACCTTCCTTTTGCTGCCCACACTAAGGATATGCCATCTATCTGATAATTGAATTACCTGTGCTCTGCAGGAGAGTGAACAAAGCCCTCTTCACTCAGGCAAAGGTTTTATTACGCAGTCGTAAAATGTAGCTTCCTCTTGGCAGGAGCTGGGAGGGGCACTGCCTGTGAGAGCAAGCTGGCTTGGCAGAACTGGATTAACCAGAAATTCAACCTTGTGCTGAGGGTAAACCACACCCCTTTGGAGCCAGAACATAACTTTAAAAAGATGAATAACTCATAGAGCGGACATGTGAAAATTTTATAAATGATACCATAATTCTTGTGATTTTTCTGCCCACAGTTTAAGAGGTTTTTCGACCCGTTGGCGTGTTCAGGGGGGTTTTAGCGGAAAAGTGGATATTACTCTAAATGTATGCATGTTAAAAATCTGAAACTTCATCAGTTAATGTCCCTACTCCCTGCGCACATGTATGTAAAGTTGGGTCAATGTCAGAAATTGAAAAATCAGTTAAAAAGTCCATTATGTGCCATCTCTGAATGCAAGCTCCTAGAAAGAGCAGATTTGGACAGAGACATGGCTAAATTCAGCCACACCATGTATATGTAATTTCAAGCAACTGTGTAACTGTGAAATATGTCTTTTATTATCAAATATAGAATGTGTGCAATCTGACAGAGGAGTGTCCTATCTGCAAGCCATAAAATGACATCCCTCTGACTCACAGTTCATTCCCCAATCAAATGATAAATGGAAGTTTGACCAATTAGAAGCTGAGAGAGAGGTAGGGTCAGTGATGCTCGAACACACCCACATTCTAAACACATAAAAGCAGACAGACAGGACAGATAGGGACCTTCAAATTCCATCTGCAGCGGGACGCTCTGCCGGAAAAATCCATACTTTACCTCCATCAAACCTCCAGAGAGCCAAACTAGAGACTTCAATCTATCCAGAACTAGAGACCCAGACCAGAGATCCAGAAAGAGAGAGACCCAGATCACTGTGAAGTGCAGAGGCCAGACCAGACCAGACCAGACCAGAGTCCAGTCTAAAACCCTGACCAGATCCGTGATGAGGCCCATTTCACTCAAGAATATAGTGTGAGTATCTAGAAAACTGTGCAGAACCCATCTCTTAGTTAAAATAATATAATTCAATCCTATTTTAATCTAAGTAGAACTGCAGCTTAGAAATTGTGTTATTCTGCCATCATTTTTAAAGCTGAAAAAGTGTGCGTTTAAAATTACAAATCTGAAAAACGACCTTTATTCAATCGCTCATATCTCCGCAACCGTTTGTGCTAGAGACTTGCAGTAACTTTTATTTGGAAGCTGAGATCCTAGGCTTTCCTAGGACCCCAAAACGATAGAGATAGTCCTTGTGGTTCCTCTGTAATAGCGCTCGGTGCATCCGCGAATTTTACCGCGATTTGCAAATTTCTTCACATGTAAAAACTGCTGCTGCTTGCCTTCCATTTGCCAGAAATTCGTTTAACCTGCTAACTATCCCTGCATCATTGCTAGTGTGAGCCTGGACTAATATTAACTAGATACCACTCACCCTGAACCTCTGAAAGGGAATTAAAAAGCATTTCCAGCATATTTCTCATCCATTGCTAGCACATATCAAAGCATTTGGGCCTGTGTTTTCAAAACTCCTATCTGTGTTTTCAAACTTCTGTAGTCTAAGCTTGCTGGGGCGAACTGAATCACATTTGATTGCATTTCTGAGAACTGTGTGCTTCCTTCCATTTCCTTGCCTTGCATCAAGGGGGGGAGGGGATTGCCAGAGAAAAGTGATTACATTGTTTGGTTGAAATCATATTGAGTATTTTCTATACTGCATTTCATTCATTCAACCTTGCATCCATTTGAACTCTATAAAGCATTTTGTACCACCTTCTTCTTTTGTTCCTATTTACCAGTGTGCTACCTTATCCATTTCATCTCAACTCCTTAGTAATTATAAAGAAGTGTGCTAGTGCCAGATTCTCTGTTGTTAATCTGTATCATATCAGATTAAGTGTGCTATTCAATTATTAATTTATTATAAAGTGGGATATATATATCTATTGTTTAATTTATCAAATAAACCTTTTAACTTGCAAAACAGAACTACTTCTTGGCTGAGTGGGGTCAGGGGGATTCCAAGAGAGGGGTGTTATATAGGGGTAGTCATCCAGAACGCATGAACTGGACATAAAGATATATCAATAAGGGTTTTCATTCAGTATTATAGACCAGGCGTTGACTTAGCTGTAGTGTTGAATTGAATCCTCTTACAGTGCACAGTTGTTTTTTTCCCTGAGCCTGGGATTCAAAGAGCCTCATTGTTCTGTGTCTTCAACATGGCCTGCGATGATTCAGCCTAGGCCTACTCTTAACTATATATATATATATATATATATATATATATATATATATATATATATATATTCAGTGAAAAAACTTTGTTAAAGGGACGTGGTTCCAAGTAAAACCGAAAAAACCCTTGAAATTATGGCAAGTTTATGATTATTGCACCTCCATCATGTATGCTGCACACAATGCCAATGCCTATGTTTCTACATGAGCACCTTAGTATACTGGATGGACGAATTAGCACTTGATATTAATTCCAATAATCCTTGACACTTTTTTAAATTAAAATTACAATCAGAAACCCTTGTACAGACTTTTCATGAAAGATAAATGCACATGTGATGTCATCAGTGATGTCATCAATGACATTTGTGATGTCATCTTTGATGTCCTGGGTGTTAGTCTTAGCAGCGCATGGTGGTGGTGCAAGTTATGGTTGATTAGCTTACCATAACTGGTGAATTTCAAGGGTTTTTCGGTTTTACTTGGAACCATAACGTCCCTTTAACAAAGTTTTTTCACTGAATTTCATAGGTTTTTAGTAGCACAACTTAACCATACCGTCCCTTCAACAAAGTTTTTTCACTGAATTTCATAGGTTTTTAGTAGCGCAACTTAACCATAATGTCCCTTTAACAAAGTATTTTTTCACTGAATTTCATAGGTTTTTAGTAGCACAACTTAACCATAACGTCCCTTTAACAAAGTTTTTAAACTGAATTTCATAGGTTTTTAGTAGCAAAGCTTAACAATAGTAACTTTGACTTTATGTACATGTAATATGGAACATACTGAACCACTTCTACTGAATGTAATGTCTGCCAACATTTTTGATGCCCGCGGACATATTCGGACAACAGTACCACTACCTAAAAAGTCTGGGGGGGGTATGTTTAATTGTTATATTACAACATGATGACGTTTAAAAAGTTCACAAAGTAGTACACATACATATTATATGTAGTAATACATAAGAAATGTAACCCATATATGTAGCGCACTAACCATTCATTTAAATACAACATATTCTAAAATGGAATATACCAAGAGAAGATAAATAGGCTTCCAACATAATTACCTCACAGACACTCCACAACTAAGACCAAGACCAGACCTACAGAGTACTCAGAACATATCATACCTGAAATAGTAAGTGTACATCATGTTACTCATATCTTTATAAACTTTCTGTATTAGATTAAAAAAAAATATTATATATATTGTTTTTCTCACAGAAATGTCTAGTACTCTGGAATGGCTAGAGGAGCACTTCCCACATGACGAAATGTCAGAAAATAGTGAAGCTAATGTTACACACTTTACAATATAAACCATTTAATTGTTATTATTTTATATATATTTAACATATATATTTCTTTTTGTACAGAGCATACCAAAATAGAAAATGTGTCTGAAGAAACTGTTATGGAAAACACGCTTGACAGCTTAAAAGAAAAAATGGATTTATTATTGAGCAATTTTAATAATTTGAAAACTTTTGTTGAGGATCTTTTTGAAACAAAAACCTCATACCATTGTCCCACATGTACTTGTCCCCCCTCACCATATCCCAGTCAATTATCCCCAAACCCTCTCCATAATCCAAAACGTTTTGATGAGACTTCATCCCTTATTCACCTGATACCAATCATGTTGAAACCCCTAATTCTCCTGTTTTTGTTTCTGTTTCTGCCTCACCTTCTCTGTCATAAATTATTAATATATGTGAAATAAAGTTACATTTTTATATTGTGTTGTAATTACTTCCCATTTTTTTTTTTTTAAAACAATGTAGATGTCCGCGGACAGCGCGGGTGTTCTGAAATGTTCGTAAATAAACGAAAACGGAGGTGTCCTGAAGAACACTATACCTGTCCGTATTGTTCACTAGAAAGTTGAAACTGTTCTAAGAACCCAATTGGTGTCCTGAAATGTTCGTAATTAAACGAAAATGGAGGTGTCCTAAAGAACACTATACCTGTCCGTACTGTTCTCTAGCAAGTTGAAACTGTTCAAAGAACACAATCGGTGTCCTGAAATGTTCGTAATTAAACGAAAATGGAGGTGTCCTAAAGAACACTATACCTGTCCGTACTGTTTGCTAGCAAGTTCAAACTGTTCTAAGAACTCAATTGGTGTCCTGAAATGTTCGTAATTAAATGAAAATGGAGGTGTCCTAAAGAACACTATACCTGGCTGTAATGTTCGCTAACAAGTTAAACTGTTCTAAGAACACAATTGATGTCCTGAAAAGTTTGTAATAAAAAGAAAATGGAAGTGTCCTAAAGAACATTATATCTGTCTGTAGTGTTCGCTAGCAAGTTTAAACTGTTCTAGAACATACGCGATGTCCAGAAATGTTCGTTTGATGTGTGACGCACTTTTAATTAATTCAGGACCCGAACACTGTCCGTAGAACATCAACGCGCATGCGCAAACCAATGTCTGTGCATTTGGAGTCCTGCAGACAGGAGCTTCCTTCGCTGACCTGTTCGCGAAGGGATCATGTGACCACGCCCATGCTGATCGCGTGTTCTGAATGCGGACATTGTTCGTGTCCCCGAACAATTTAAAAGTACATTTTCGAGTAATCCACAATATTTTTACCATAAATACTCATCATGGCACAAGTCCCACATAGTAATCCTGAGTTTCTACATATATTTTGAAACTTTTTGAACCCTTTTTTGTGTTCGATCTGTCCGCGGACAGTGCGCATGTCCGCAAACCGCGTACAAGCACCCCAATAAAAGACCACGCCCTAGAGCTTATTCTCATTGTGTTTCTGGCTATTCTTCAGAGCACAGCTATTTCTCCAGCAACTTGCTGATTACACCATCGAGATGGCATCCCTGGCTGCAGAACTGCCACCTGGTGCTGCACCTGCTTGAGCACCACCCCCACCCCCTCCACCACCTTCCCAAAGGCCTGAAGAGGGGAACAGGAGTGAGGATGCAGAGGAGGAATAAGAGGATGATGAGAATGAGGTAGAGGAAATCCCTACTAGCCGCACTAGACGTGAGTCTTGGGTGTGGCGGTTATTTTCCATTTATGGCAATGGTCCTAAGGCTCGTGCGAACCGTGTTATCTGCAATGAGTGCAAAATGATACTCAGTCGCGGGAAGCACGGTTCGTACAGCTTTGGGACCACGACCATGAAGCGACACCTGAGGTCATTTCACTCTGGGGCTATTCGCAAGGTTGTACCTTGCGAAGAACGTAGTAGGTTGATTTCCTCTACTTCATCCTCCGTTTCTGATCCTGTCGCCACAAGGACCACCTGTCTGGGACAGCGTCTTCCTCAAGCTGTCTCACAGGCCATACAGAATTCTGATGACCCTTACCTTTCGAGGGTCACAGTTGTATGTATGTACTGTGACACAGTACTCTACAGGGGGGAGCGACTTCGGAGTGCTTTTGAGACTATCATCTCAGAGCAAGAGAAGACCTGCTCACTACCCAAATAAAACCCACTCTACATCTTCCTCTCTCAGCTCGCCCTTTCTTATCCCTGTGGTTGGTGTCCCCCCCCCCTTTCCCCTCCTTTCCCCTCCTCTCCTAGTGTGTCGTGCAAAAACAAAAAAAAATACAAAATTACAAAAATCAAAAAAATAAGGCTCTTTTCAGAGCCGCCTTTCACAGTTAAAAAATAGAAATGAAGATAAATAAAGCAGGGCCCTTTGTATTTCTTAAAAGTCCGCGGACAGTTGACGAACATTAAAAAAATTGGGGTACTACCCTATTGTTACCATTGCATTTTTCTCTGGGAGGAAGTGGTGGCTCTGAAAAGATCCTTTGGGGGTGTTTGTATGTCAAAAATTATAAACACTTAACACCTACTTCAAAATGGATGATGTATTTCTAAAAATGGTTGCAATGCATTTTGTACATTTCTCAGAAAAATCTGATTGCCAGCATAAGTAAGATGGACTCCATCACTGCGAAAAATGTATGTACTACGAAACATAATATTTTCATTGTGAAAAGAGGACATGCCAAAATCTCTTAGAAATGCACAAACATCCTTATTAACATTGCACCTTGCTTTTTCCATTTGTGGTCCAAATGAAGAAGAACAAAGCCACATTTGTCTCTGTGCAATCCGTGAAAATATTACTTGAGAATTAGGAACCATGTCCATGGCTTTCCCAAGTCCTTCTTTCATAGCAAATTGCAAAGAAATTCCAGACACATGTCCTAAACTGTTCCCTCCACAATGAATTACAATTATGTCTGGATGTTGCTTTGTTTCCAAAGTAGCACAGAGAGGTAGCAAGTCCAACCACTTCATTCCACGTACTCCATGCCAGTGTACTTCCACATGGGGAAATCCAAGATCTACAGCTACTCCACAGCTTTCTGCATGCACCTTCAACCAATGTATCCACAAATCTCCCAACATCCAAACAATCTATATTCTAAAACACACAGCCATAGCTATCTGTTGTTCTCTCAGCAAAAAGAGTATCTGAGAAACTCTCTCCTGGCACAACACACCCACTATACTTTCCTGACCAATCCCTTTCACTGCTCATTCTCATTTGCATGACCTCTGAACCCAAAAATCCCCGGATGTAACTCCCGATGTCCGCAAACTACCGCCATGTCCGCGGACATATCGTAACATGAACAGCCCTTCTACCATTTCCACTTCACTCTCTGTGCCATTCCCTCATTGGATGTAGCTAAGAAATCACATGACCATGCACCAATCACATTCAAGACCTCTACATCTAACTGCATCATCATAGATCAGCACTGCAAATGTACTGTGGATCTCTTTGAGTACAAGTGTCATATCATTGGCAAGCACCATCTACAAGAAATACTGTACAAGTCTCCAAGATTTCTACTTGCAGCTCCATGCATATCCATATGCATGAACACAAACTACAGGTATGCATATTTTCTGTACAGTACATGAACATATTTTCAAACTGACTTTTAGCTTGTGTAATCTGTAAAATGAATCTACTGTCTTTTTTCCAATTTCCTAAAATCAACTATCACTTATAAACCTTTATACTATTTACTTTCTTTATACACACACTATCAAATCATGTTAAACTAACATTTTTGAAATGAAATGTATAGACTACATATATTCAAACAAAATTGCATGCATGCACACTCTGTTCCAATCTCAAAAAATAATACTTATACAATTACATTTATTTATTTATTTATTTGATTACTTTAATTTAAGCATGACATTAAGGCACTATTACCTAGAACAGCTTAGTTACAGAAATGGTGCAATTCAGTGGTACATTATGAATTTCACAAGACATACTAAAGATATTTTGTTTGTTACAGTTACTCATTGCAATACAATTTGTTCATTAAGAACATATCATATGTATTGAACTGGTGCGACGTATCTTATGTAAATAAGATAGTTTTAATGGTTTTAAGGAAGGCGCTGAGGATTTCAATTAAAAAATTCAATATCTAAATTAAAAACAATGCTATATACAAACAAAATTACTAATTTGTTTCTTTTACAATTGCAGTGAAGACCATTCTCCTGAAAAGAAGCAGCCGAATTTCAAGAACAAAGAAGAACTAAGAAGAATTAACCTGTTCATTTTAGAAACAAGTAAGTAGAATATCACCATAATATTTGTATTATTACTCAAACATACTGTAAAGTTAATTCATGCTATTTCTGTGACTAAAAATAGAGATTGTGCACCATTCTGCCCAAAAATCCCCATGTCTTAAACAGAGATTTACAGCCAGAATGGCGCACAAATTCCTACTTTTGGACACACAAATTACCCAACTCAACCGCTAGAATTTTCATATTATAGAACAAACAACTGTTTTTATTGTATACATTAGATTTACTATTTGTACTTTTCCACACCACCAGCTTATTTTTTTCTGTCATCTGAACCTGAGTTTAGTAACATATTAATTGAAGAATACACATCCCTACTAGTTGTAGTTCCCAATGCACAATCAGACACCATTACATACATCATCTTACTCAAACACTCATGCACACAGCACACATACATTGCAGAACAGCCCAACTCATACCTTCTTTATTTTTTTCAACAGACCCTAAAGAATGCCTACCAAAAGTCAAGTCCGTAGAAAGCAACGCAGAAGTAGAGCAAATGAAAATAAGTGTCCAACATAAGCATCCATCTCTAGCAGAATTTGTAAAAAAAAGTTGAAACAAAACAGCTAATACAGTCATTTAGTGAAACACAAGAAGTTTCAAGTACAAAAACTTTGCCTCCTCTATCAAAATGTAAAACAAACCAAAAAACAATGAACAGAAAATCAGCTATCACTACAGATAAAACTACTTCTTTAAATTTTAATATAGTGCCAAGTAAGCATACCAAGAAAAGTATTTTAGCCAAAATGTTCCGTCACAAAGTCCTTCAAAATCTTATAAAAACAGGAGAGAAATCAGGTTCAATGCTTAAAACCTATCGTAGGAAATTAATTTTAGAAGCGTTGATAGATAGTGCAATTCTTCTCAAAAGAAAGTTATTTATTTTAGTGTTAAACAAAATGAAACCACTAACAAAACTAATAACTAAATTACAAAAAAGACTTCTCAATAAACAAAATGTCAACAGAAAGAACTTCTTAAGTATCTGCAGAGGTGAATGGAGTCACACTACGAGCACAGAACCATACTTTAATGAAGAAGCGTACAAACAAAAGCAAACAAATACAATTGCCATACATAGCAGTGGTCGAGGTTATGAAAAAGCTAATAATACCATAATGGAACAAGAAGAACTCCTTACAAAAATATGCCCTGAAAACTTAGAATTACCCCTCCATTCAACTGAATCAGAACGTCTAGTGTACAAACGGCCATGCACATCAATATGTAACATTCCTAAACAATTTTTCAAGTCTTTACGCCAATTCCTCAATCAATATGTAAAATGCAAAGACAAAATCAAAATTAAACTACTGCAAAATATGGATACCTGTCTAGTGCGCAAATACACAGGACTACAAGGACATTCATTGGCCTGCATTACAGGACCTCTTTGTAAAACCACCTTCCATGATATCAAAAGAATATCAACACATCATTCAACTATAAGAAATCTAGTCTATAAACTGTACTATGCTAAAAGTCCTGCTTTAGCACTAGAAAATTTAAATAACATTCTTCTACATGGTACAGCAAAAGATCTACTTCAAGAAATTGACTATATCCAGAAAAAATATTTTTGAAGTGAAAGCCATTTACAGAATGAAATAGCTTTGAACCAAATTAGCAACAATTCTACACATGGCAACCTTTTGCTAAACACATACAAAAAAGAAATACGAAAATTTTAAAAGTACATCAGCTGAAGTACCAGACCATGTATGTGTATGTTGCCAGAGAACTTTTTATAAACGTAACACGAAAATTGTAGACCTATCATATAAAATAGAAGACAATGAAGATTCTAAATGGTTTGAATTAGCTCTCTACCTTGTAGCAGAAAACAAATACGAAATAAGTGACCCCTTAATACGTTGCAGTTACTGCACTACAAAACTTGACAACACCAAACTCCTTCACGTGCTATCACAAATAATTTGGAATTATACCCACTACTAAAACCCCTACAACAACTTAATTTGTATGAGAGCATCATAATTCAAACAGTACACCCATTTCAAGCAATAATATGCCTTCAACCAAAAACAGTAAAATTACCTCCCTCTGAATTGGTAAAAGGCATTTGTGGAAAAGTAGTTTATTAAGCATTAGATCTAAAAGAAAATGTGCACACTCTAGGAGTGCAACGTCCAATGCAGCAATCTTTAATTATCTTAGTAAATGGAGTACCTACAAAAGACAAAAAAATATGGCAACAGCTGGTAGATTTACATAAAGTTAGACAAGCCTTACAATATCTTAAAGAGAATAATGAATATTACAAAGAAATTAATATTGAAGAAAACTTGAAAGATACAACTGAAATAATTCAAGAAACACAAGAAGCTGGTCAATTTGAGCTACTAGATCCTGCTACAATATCAAATACTTTAGACCATTATACAATTCATCCTTTGCACTCTAATGACACCAAAGAAGATGCACTGGAAACATACCAAATGCGTCAAACAAAAGGATCACCAATCAGCATGTGGGAAAAAGTATAGAAGCACATGCTTTTCCTCCACTCTTTCCTACTGGCAAAGGAGGAAGGTATGATGATAGACCTATTCAAATATCAGCTTCAGAATACCGCTCATTACGGATGTATTCTGAAGAGGCCAGATTTAGACAAAATGTGGAATACATATTCCACCTACTCTTTGAAAGTGAACTAGCAACTTTATGTTACTGAGTTGCACACATATTAAAATCAGGATCCCACTTTCAAAATAGGACAGCTACACAATTATTACAAAAAGTGCAACAAAAGGATGAGGTTTTACAATCAAATATTACAAATCTATTAGCAAATATGCGTGGTACTAAAGAGTACTGGTTTCAACGTCATGGAGATGTACGTTGTGTGATCAGAAACCTTGGCCCACCCACTTGGTTTGTTACATTAAGTTGTGCAGAATATGCATGGGAAGATTTACATGGTTTCCTACGCATATCAAATAAAAACAAAACAAACATAGATATACTAACACCAGGAGAACTTTGTTCTTTGGATCCTGTTAATGTTTCAAGATATTTTCACCATCGCTACATTGCTATGCTACATTTTATTTGTAATAAAACTGTTCCTCCCCTCGGAGAAGTGCAAAACTTCTTTTGGAGAAAAGAATACCAAGCCAGAGGAGCACCACATATCCACATGCTTTTATGGATTAAAGATGCTCCTAAATTTGGTCAAGACAGTTATGCCACTGTTTTACAGTTTATTGAAAAATATGTCACTTGTGAAATTCCATCAGAATCCACAAATAGTGATCTTCATTCACCAATTTTACAATTGCAAAGACATAAATGTGGCAAATATTGTCGTCGCAAATATAAAAACAAAGGGAAATACTACACCAAATTCCGATTTGGTTTCCCTAGACCAGTTACAAATACAGGTCAAGTGAACAACCTCATGTCTTCAGTTAGACATAGTGTTAAAGGTAAGTCACCTAAAAATACATATTACATAAAAAGAAAAGAAGAAGAAAATATATATCAATGATTATAATGCAATCATTGCCCACTTATGGAATGCAAACATAGATGTGCGGTACATTGCAGACAATTCTACTGCAGTTGCACAATATGTCACAGCATACTTAACCAAATCAGAAAAGACAGAGCTCCAAGACCTCTGGAATGACCTGTCATCAGATAAAACAGTGTCTCAGAAATTATACAGCTTGGGCATAAAAATGCTCTGCCATAGAGAATGTGGATCATATGAAGCAGCTGATCGTTTAACTGGTACTGCATTGTATGGTAAATCTGAAAATATAGTATGGCTAAGTCTTGGTCCAGCTAAATCTAGAAAAAGAGTTCTAAAAACATACGAAGATATAGAAACAATAGCCAAACATGATCCCAACAGCCAAGACATTTTAAAAAACAATGTATTGGACACATACTACCCAAACAGAAGTAATACTTTGGAAACCATGTGACTATACCACATAGCCAAAAACTACACATACAAAAATAATATAAAACCTGATGAAAAAAAGGTAAATGCAGAGTGACAAACTGTGAAGGCAGCTTAGTTAAACTCACTAAACCAAATTTAATTAATCATATCAAATTGTCATTGAAGAGTCCTCAACATAAATACATATATTACATGTCCCTGCTACAACTCTTTAAACCATGGAGAAAAGAAGAAGAAATACTAGAAAACTATTACTCATATGAAGATGCTTTCAAAGCAAATGAAAGCACTATAACTGATGTAAACTTTACACAATACAAAACAATGTTGCACAATGAACAGCAACACGAAGAAGAACTCCAAGCCCAACTAGATAAAGACACTCCTGACAGTAGTCAACCTTCTGTAACAGGAAGCCAAGAACCACTGGGAGAACCACTAATAATAAATGAGGCAGAATTAGCTATGATCGAAGTAGAAAACACCATGTGTCAGTATGAAGATAAAGAAGACTTAACTATACTACAATCAAAACTAAACAACGAACAACATAGCATTTTTGAAGAAGTAACAAAACAAATTGCACATGGTGTACAACATGAAAATAAAGAATGTTCCTGCCATAATTATAAATCTATACTACTGTACGTCACTGGTGAAGCTGGTTCTGGCAAAACATTCCTAATCAAAATCATCAGTAAATTCCTTCAACAATTGACAAACAACAAACTGTCAGCTGTTGTCACTGCCCCACAGGTTTAGCTGCGTACAACATAGATGGTGTCACTTTACACCAATTACTACTATTGCCAGTAGAACACCAGAACAAATTAGACTATTACAAACTTTCTGCAGAAGCTGCAATGGAACTACGCAGAGTATTGAAACAAATGAAAATGTTGGCTTTGATTCACCTCAGATTACAAGAAGTACTGAAAACAAACTATGAAGAGCTCTTTGCAGGAAAACACATTATTGTTTTCGGAGATCTTCTTCAATTGACACCAGTAAAAGGTGAGCCTATTTTTAAAACATTAGGACACAAACTCTGCCGTAAAACTGTTGGCAGCATTGGAAATGTCAACCTTTGGCAACATTTCCAATACAGAGAATTAACAGAAAACATGCAGCAATCTGCAGATCTCACTTATGGCAACATCTTAAAAAGTATCAGAGTTGGTATACTCTCTAAAGAAGCAGAAACAATATTGAAAACCCGGCAAATTAATGCACTTTATGGTGATAATGCATATGCTACAGATGTTATGAAACAATTAGCCCACAAAAATGTCAATTGTATGGCCTTAATGCCAACTCTTGCAAGCTGTTTCAAATTCAATGAAATAATGTTAAGTAAAGAAATGCAACCAATAATGGAAATTAGCGCCACAGACAAACTAGATGTACATGGTATGACACTACCTATGTGTGACCAAGCCACAACAAGGCTAAATAGTTTAGAAAAATCAATCTCAAACACAGCAGGCTTAGAAAAGATATTAAAATTATCCTTAAATTGCAGAGTAATGCTTAAAGGTAACCTTGATGTGGACCAAGGACTAGTTAATGGAGCACTGGGTACAGTTGTTGGCTTTCAAACGTTCCCAAGTGACAACAAAATTCAGTTTGTCAATATACTCTTTGACAAACTTTCAGAAGTTAAAAGGATAGGACGCTCAACAGCTCGATTCCTTCTCTTCAAAGACATGTATGTACGCAGAGAACAATTTTCTCTAACTCTTGCATACGCAGTCACGATTCATAAATCACAAGGTCATACCCTAGACAAAGCAATGATAGATATTGGTAACACAGTCTTTAAAGAAGGCATGAGCTACGTAGCACTATCACGCTTATGTACACTTGACGGTCTATTTCTAATCAACTTTGATGCAAGTAAAATAAACGCTGATATTCCTTGCATTTTAGAATACAATAGACTTCGCTCACTATATACTCCCCATCTAAACACATATTCTGTTCCACAAAAAGTAAAACATTATAAAAGAAAAATCAATCAAACAGAAAAGCAACAGGATGTCACTGCAAATCCTCCAAAGAGAGTAAAAGAAAGTAATACTTCATCAAGTACCACAAGCTAAAAAGAATCAATTAGGGAAAGTAAACCAGGTACTTCTTCAAAGAAGGAAGACAAACTCCAAAAAAGGCAGTCAGATACAGAACCACCTGGTCCATTTAAACTCTCAAATATAGTTGGTGTAAGTTGCTACGCAAATGTAGCAATGAATATTCTATTTCAATTACCACCAATTGTTGACAACATTTACTTACACAGTACAGACCCATTGTGTTTGCAAATGTTAGTACTTCACAGAAATGCAGCAAACAAACCTGACATAAAGTATAGTGTTTATGGAATAAGACAACAATTGGACTACTGTGCTGGAATGGTGAAATTCACTATAAACTCACAGGAAGATCCACAAGAATTTCTAATGTACTTACTACAAGTACTGGAAAACAAAAACATACCTATAAATGAAATCTTTCAGATTTCATACATGTGGAAACATACATGCACTCTCTGCAACAATGGGACACAAGAAGAAATCCCCAATGAACGCTTTGTATATATATATATCAATA
This sequence comes from Ambystoma mexicanum, assembly GCF_040938575.1. Classification (NCBI taxonomy): domain Eukaryota; kingdom Metazoa; phylum Chordata; class Amphibia; order Caudata; family Ambystomatidae; genus Ambystoma; species Ambystoma mexicanum. The sequence continues at coordinate 961,996,034 of NC_090928.1, read as the reverse complement.
CCTAATTGTGAATCCATTCCATTTCAGCAACTTGTACAAAATGCAAACCATGGTAGATTATGTTCTACCTGCAATTCAGATAATCGCTCCACGCTAGTAATACAAACACATAATAAATACGTAATACTAATGCTTCTACGTTACAATGCAGATGGTACCAAAAACAACTGCAAGCTGACTGGATTCACACATGGTCAAATATCACTTGGTAAGAAAACCTTCACAACAATAGGTATAATCTACCACGCAGGAGCCACAACCAATTCAGGACACTACACTGCATATATAAAAAAGAAATGTGGATAATTTCAATGTAATGATAGTACCATTACTCTAAAGCAGAGATTACCAGCAAATCTCACAAACGCTTATTTAATGTTCTTAAAACCAAAATTTGATAACTAAACTGTACTTAAACCTCAAGTAAACTTGCAGTAAAAAAGATTAGAATATTCCAAAAGCTATCTAACTGCCCAAAGATTCTACAACAATTAATCACATAAATGAATACCTCTAAATTAGAGCAAAAAATAGACAATTAGAATACGCCAATTGGTATCTAACTGTCCCAAAATTTAACAATATCCAAACAGATAAATCAATACCACTAAAATATATAAAAAAATAGACAGTTAGAATACCTACTGGTATTTAACTGCTCCAAAATTTCATAATATCCAAACAAATAAATAATATGTTACTGCTCCAAAAAAAATGCAACAACCCAATGTATAAAGCATTAACCAGAAACAACAAATGAACACTGAAAACAAACAAATAAACTGTAGCATAACAGAAAAAGGCTTTTTTTTTAAATCTAACATGGATTTTTTTTTCTCCCACAGAACCAATGATTTTAGCAACGAACACCGAAACTGAGCAAATTGCACAGTACTCTGGTTTGTAATCTACTAAATATGAGGGTCCAAAAAAAAATGCTGATTATACAATGTAAAAAGTCATTACAAAATACTAATACTAACATGCTATTTTCTTTTATCACAGAAATTAACAAGAAATACATGTACTCCAGTTACTAAACCAAACAGTAAGTATATTATACACTCTATGCCCTGGCCACAACCATCACAGCATATCACACCCATAGTATCTTATAAATTTGTTCCTTATAAATTTGTTTTGGACTCAAAGTTATAAGCAACTATAAATGTGATATGCTGCGGTGGTTGGGGCCAGGGCATAGAGTGTTGGGTGCATGGCCATTTGGCCATGCACCCAACACTCTATGCCCTGGCCCCAACCACCGCAGCATATCACACCCATAGAGTAAAACATTTCAACTATGGCCTATGGAAGCTTTTAATGTCCGCGGACATTACCAGTGTTCTTAGAACACTTTCAACTTGCCATCGAACAATACGGACCGCGTCTTCAGGACACCCCCTACGAACATTTCAAGACACCGCGAGAGTTCTTAGAACACTTTCAACTCGACAACGAACAATACGGACAGCGTCCTCGGGACACCCCCTACGAACATTTCAGGACAACGCGTGTGTTCTTAGAACACACCCCCATTTTGTTTATTTGCGAACATTTCAGGACACCCCGAGTGTTCTTAGAACACTTTCAACTTGCCATCGAACAATACGGACAGCGTCTTCAGGACACCCCCTGCGAACATTTCAGGACACTACGAGAGTTCTTAGAACACTTTCAACTCGACAACGAACAATACGGACAGCGTCCTCGGGACACCCCCTACGAACATTTCAGGACAACGCGTGTGTTCTTAGAACACACCCCCATTTTGTTTATTTGCGAACATTTCAGGACACTGAGACAGTTCTTAGAACACTTTCAACTTGCTATCGAACAATACGGACAGCGTCTTCAGGACAACCCCTACGAACATTTCAGGACAACGCATGAGTTCTTAGAACACACCCCCATTTTGTTTATTTACGAACATTTCAGGACACCGAGACAGTTCTTAGAAGACTTTCAACTTGCCATCGAACAATACGGACAGCGTCTTCAGGACACCCCCTATGAACATTTCAGGACACCGCAAGAGTTCTTAGAACACTTCAGGACAATGTGTGTGTTCTTAGAACACACCCCCATTTTGTTTATGTGCGAACATTTCAGGACAACGCAAGAGTTCTTAAAACACTTTCAACTTGACAACGAACAATACGGACAGCGTCCTCAGGACAACCCCTACTGGACGGATTTTCACCAAATTTGCAAAAGCACGCTTTCGGGACCAAGCCGCTGCTACTGGTCCAAATTTGGTGAAAATCCGTCCAGCGGTTTGGGCTGTAGGCGCGAGCAGAACATTTTTCCCATTCAGTCTATGGGGAAAAAAAAAGTTTTGGACCAAAGCCCCTATAACTTTGCCCCCACTGGTCGAATCCTCACCAAACTTTGCAAAAACATTCAGAGTGGGCCATATACTTATTTTGCAAAGTTTGGTGAGGATTCGTCCAGGGGGAGCGACGTTATAAGCCGCCCAAAAAGTGCTCTTCCTATGGAAACAGGGATTTAACCATAACTACATGGCCACTACCGTGGCCATGTAATATACACATATATATATATATATATATATATTCTACTTCTACGTGATTCTATTGCAAGACTACGGATTCATTTCCCCACTATGTGATTCCCTCCCCTCTACACTGACCTGTGCCCATTCTCCATATTTTAGTATATTCCGCAATCTAAATCATCTGGGAGGGTTGGCAATCTGTACATGCATCCCAACACTTGGTGATGCATTAGCATGCATCTTGAAAAATTAGCAATTAGTGCTCATTTCAAAATCGGAAAGGAGCCTCATTAATGGCCCTCCTGACCTTCGATTGGAGGGAGCAGGCAGGCTAAATCTGCTTTGTGGGAGAGGGCTTAGCAGGAGTTCCTAAAGCAGAATACTGGTAAAACAGCTCAGCAGGTTTGGGGACTGCTGCTGAGTTGTTATATGTTTAGACCTTCCAATAAATCATATGACTTTTATCTATTCCTGCTGCAAAATGTACTGTCAAATTTGTTGTTTCGACCTGGGGATGGGTACAGCTCCCTCGCATCAGTCAGCGTGGTAATCTCTGCCCCACTAGCAAAAATCAAAAGCTTCCCCCCATTAATATATGCACAGTAAGTGAACCTGTCTTAAAGTGAAATATACAAATTTAGTTCAATTGATCTTTCACTTTAGAAGAAAGTTCCCAAGACAAAGTAGTATTTGCCTTTCAAAAAAAGTAACCAACACTGAAAAAATAACCTGAGAGGTGAATTCCAATAACTATGCTGTCAAAGTATAAAATCTAGCAATGTATATTGAAATATTCCAAGGAAAACAAAATGCAAACAGGAGACGAATGCTTTGGTGACACGCTTTGTTGACACGTTTATGTGGTGGTCAATGTTTCCGAATCCCGCTAGTGGTATGCATTTGGTTGAGGTGCTGAGATTCCAGCTCTCTACAGAAGCATCGAGTGAGGAGCGGCAGATCAGCGAGGCCTTCTCCAAACCTACCCTTATAAGCGAATGTCTCTTTTCCAGCAAGAAAGGGCCCAGATGCATTTGTGCACCATCACTAATCAGAATGAACGCTGTAGCTGGGAGGCTGGGAGTGGGAGCAGCCACATCCGCCTGGCCTGTAGCTTCTGATGTGTATTGGTACTCTCAATAGTATTCACAATAGTAAAGCAGGAGGTACATCCAGGAAGAAACTACTTTGCTCTTTGAAACATCAAAGTGAGGTTTTTGTTGTTCACCGAAATAACCCAGGCATTCTGTGAAGCACAACGTTTATGCTGTAGAAATCGTTATACTGTAAAACTGTTGAAATGGTGGCATGTTGCAGGGTCTCCTGCCCCTTCACTTGGAGGCCTGCTGGAGAAACATCCCAGTTATTCTGCAGGAAAAGAAAAAGTCCTCAAATCTCTACTGAACCCATTGCCCACTATGAGTTATTCTTCACAGCAGGAGCCATGGAACTAAGAGATCAAAATATTCCAGTCCCTACTGTATCCTATGGGATATGGAAAGTCGCTTTTCAATTTCATGACCTTATACAAAGGACCTGGGGTACACCTCGGTGATTGGCAACATCCTTAAATGTGCATTAGGGGTCACTTTATCGTTAATATTACGAAGTTTAGTGGGAACTGCAAAAGTTACATTAAGTGTTGGATTTGGTGCACCCCTTTGGTTCTGGGGGACCGCCCTCATAGCAGGTGGGAATGCTAGCAAGCCCTCGGGCATTTTTCTAATGTACATTGTAAGGGGTTTAACCCGCTCTTGTACTCAATTTGGCCAATGCATTTCCCAGCCGGGGGTGGGGCCAGCATCCCAGATTCCACCCCAGCCTATGAGAGGCATAGGCAGTGGGCGGGTCCACGGGCGCATGATGCCATTGCCCCACTCGGGCCCATTCAAAACGTGACCTGCACATCGGAATTGTGTGCACTGTGTATGTGTGGTGGGGTGGCGGTGCAGAAAAGCGCCCCTCGTCCCACACATGCACAATTGAAACCGGCAGAAGCAGGGCTAATAAAATGCGAGTCCTGACTGCAGCTTGCACCGTAGTCAGATTCAGAGAGGGAGTAACTCAGATTAGGGACAGCAGCACCCTCACCACCCTGAAAGATGAGCCTCTGCTGCTTCATTATGTAAAGCACACAGTGGGTTACATTCTCAAACCTTTTTGGCGCAAGGGATGAAATGCGCTAACACATCCCATCACTTGCGCCCAGAAAACAGTGCACCCAAATTCACAAAGGGCCTCTGAATGTTTACATCTTGGATGCTCACATTCAGATGCCATTTTACACTCTCTTTGCTCACTTGTGCAACTAAGGGGGCATGTTTGCATGTTTCAATGTGGATCCCCAATCCACAAATGAGTGCACTTGTTTGCGCTAGCTCCAGGGGAAAGACCAGTGCACAATAGGTTCATTTTTGAATCTTTCATGCATTTTCTTTCAAGTAGGAGAGGAGCGGTGTTAACCTCTTTTGCATTTCTATCCTTCAAACAAGGCTAGAAATGCATTTTTATTTTACACTGCACTTCACAGAGACAGGAGGACCTATCACTCTGAAATGCTCTACAAGCACCCATGTGGGTGCTGGTATCCTGTGAAGCATTAGTGTCGGGAGGTTTTTCCCGACACTAATGTTTTTAAGGGGGCCGAGCAGTGTATCTTTATGCTACTGGTGAGCTAGCCCTGAAATGTACAAGTCATCTTTGAGAATAAGGCGGCCTGCACATTTCGAAAATGAGTTCAAATGAAAGAAACGCATCCTCTGTGCTTTTTTTATTTGCACTCAATGGGGGTCATTACGAGTACGGCGGTAAGGGGTTAACTGCGCCGGTAAGGATGCCAGTGGTGTTAACCCCTTACCGCCGCATTACGAGGTTCCTTTGCGGGAACCGCTCAAAATGTCTGGTCAGACCAGATGTCCTTTGCGGGTCCCGCAAGGGGACCAGGGAGCTAATAACGGGCCCGTTATTAATGGGCCCGTTATTAACGGGCCCGTTATTAGCTCCATCCCCATTCCCATTGAGCCCTATGGGGGCTCGAATGGGAATGGGGATGGGTATTTTGAATTGGGACTTACCGGTCCTCCAAGGTTGGAATGACCTGGTAAATCCCCATTCAAAGAACCCGGACCCGGACACAAGTTTGGAGGCAGCCATGGCACTAATAGCACCAAGGCTACCTCCAAACTCATAATGACCCGAATCTGCTTCAGTTTGTTTACTATAGTAAATCTGTAGAATGCTCTCCCTTCTGTGTGCAATATAGTGATGACGTGCAATCCTGAGAGTACAAATGCATATTGATACATTTGAATGCCACGATTTATCAGAAAATCAGTGTGGTAAGCACTCATTACAGAGATTTGTGTTCAAATACCAGATACCACAGTACCACATTCAAGCTAGGTCGACTCAGCCTTTCCAATGTCTGAGCTAGATAAACTCCCTGGTATATATGCTTTTGTGGTAGTAACACCTGCTGTGCTGCAGAAAATCTACTTCATTAAACAACACTAGATATAAAAAGCATTGACAATGCCAACAGTTTGGCTTCTGTGTAGAAAGGGGAAAGCCTTTTTGCCATCCACTGCCATAGTGCCATTAATGCTACCAGCTGAAAATGGTGCGAGTGCCTGAGCCTACAATAGCAGGGCCTAGCAAATACCTAATACCTATACACAAGCAAAAACTGTTGGCTTTGCCAATGCTTGCTTTTAACAGGACTTCAGTGAAGGATAGGCATAGTGCTTATACATCGAGTAGCTGTAGGCAGTGTTAAATGACTCCAATCAAGCAGTCCCACTAAGTCAGTGCCTTGTCTGGGATTGCTCAAGGGAAGCCCTTATTTTTTTTAGTATTTTTTTTATTTACTTGTATTTAATCATAAAAAGATTTTTACAAGAGCGCATTCCAATCTGAATGAAGTCCTTTCATATTTTGTTTGATAAGTGATGCGAGCCTTGCAATTAGATTTGTTGATGGTGCGATCAGACCCCAACTTCCGGTGTCGCTTTTATTCTTTACAAGGCCAGGTTCAGAAGTTTTGCGGCAGCCGTGTGCCATCGAGTCTTTTCTCCTGTTATCAGGCGCTTCCACCAGATAACTTCATTCCCCGCGAAGGAGGTGGCCGTCAAAGTGGAGAAATAGGCGATCCTGGCCGGCTGAAGAGCCGGACAACGCATCAGTAGATATTTTATCGATTCAATGTCCTCGAGATGTGCACAGAGTCTACAAGATTTTTTCTCCAAGCCTCCTCTGATAGCTAAGATTTCTCTAGTCGGTAAGACATTTAGGCGTGCTTTTAGAAGAGTTCTCATCAGTAGTTTATCAGGGTATTTTTTGCAGTACACCATCGGTTCTTTCAATTTATTAGTGTTCATTGGAAGGTGTGCTAGAAGTTTGTACGATGATGCTAAATCAGTGGTGTTGATCCAGTCCCAGCATTCTAGTTTATTGCGGCTCTTAAAAGAGCCTTTGGTGTTGTGGTGTTGGATCGACAGGTGGGGTCCGGTGGGGTGGGTCTGCTCAACCCCCGAATCCATACAGGGTGCGTCCCTGGCGCTTCAGGGCATAGACCACATCCATGGCGGTGACCGTCTTCCTCTTGGCGTGCTCGGTGTAGGTGACGGTGTCCCGGATCACGTTCTCCAGGAAGACCTTCAGCACACCCCGGGTCTCCTCGTAGATGAGGCCGGAGATGCGCTTGACTCCACCACGGCGGGCCCTTTGCCTCCTTTGCCGCGTCCAGACATGGTGACTCTTCTCTTCTTCACAAGCGAGCAGAGAATCCCTTATTTATATATTTTTATGTCCAGTTCGTGTACTCTGGATGACAACCCTTATATAACACCCCTCTCTTAGAATCCCGCTGACCCCACTGAGCCAAGAAGTAAGTTTGTTTTGCAAATTTAAAAGGTTTATTTGAGAATTAAACAATATATATATATATATATATCGCACTTTTATAATAAATTAATAATTGATATCACCCTTAGACATATGACAGTGATCAACAATGGATGAGGTGATACTAGCACACTGGGTAATTACTTAGGAGTAGTATATAGGATAAGGTAGCTGAGAATGCTTTATATGGTACAAGGAAATGCAAGGTGGAAAAGAAGCAACACAGGAATAAACTTGATATGATTTCAGCAAAACATAATATAATCACTTTTCCCCTTTTGGCAATTCACCCCCCCTCTATGCAATGTAAGGAGGTGGAAGTAACACACACAGTCTTCAGGAATACAATCACAGTACAATCCCAATTCAGTTCCCCCCTAGCAAGCTTTATATCAACAGGGATGATTTTAAACACAGGCAAAGTACTTTAAAGGTGGTATGCAAAGAAGGGAAAATAAGGCTAAAAATTATTTTATTTCCCTCTAGAGGTTCAGGGTGAGTGATAGTTACTTTAAATTAGTTCAGGATCACTTTAGCAATGCTCTATGAATGATTGTCAGGTTGCAAACGAATTTCAGCAAAGGAAAGCAAGGACAAATATTTTTACACGTGGCTGAAATGAAGCAAAATGTCAAATCGCGGCAATTTAGTCGCGTGCGTCGAGCGCAATTACAGAGGAAGTATAAGGAGTAGCAAGTCGGTTTAGAGCTTGTTGGAAAGCGTAGAATGTCTGCCTCAAAATAAATCTCGCTTTTATCACAAACGGTTCAAGAGATACGGACGATTTTGTGGAGGTAGATTTTCAGAAATGAAATTTTAAAGTTTTAGAATGACAGATGACAGTTTTGCAGCTTTGAATCAAAAGACGGGACACAATTTCTATGATGCAGTTCTCAATAGGTTAAATAGTTTGAATTAGATTATTTTAAACTAAGAGATTGTTTTTTTACAGTTCTGGCTGGGTACTCACACTATATTTTGGAAGGAATGGGCCTCGTCACAGATCTGGTCAGGTTGACTGCGGTTCTCTCGCCACGGACGGTCTTTAGTACCGGTTCTCTGGTTACAGCGGTCTGGGTCAGCTCTGCTCTGCTGGTCTGGTCTGGCACTCGGCGCTTCACAAAGGTCTGGTCTCTGGTTCCGGGTACAGCTCTGCTTTCTGGGTGTTTCCGGCACAGGGTTCTAGGCCAGAATCAAATAGCTCAGCCCGGCTGTTTTACTTTGATGTGCCCCTTGGAAGTCCAGGGAAAATCAGTTTGCAAAAGATTTTGAGGCCTGCTAACAAATTCTGAAGTCTGAATTCAAAGTTCTGGTCTCTGTCTGGATTTGAAGTCTAAGTGCTGGATCTGGTGTCTTCTGTCAAAACGCTCCGTAAGAAATCAGCTTGAAGTGTGAAGTGAATGTCCCTACCTGTCCTGCACAGTCCACTTTTATATGTTTAGAAAGAGGGAGGGTCGGCTCGTCTTCTATGCCCAACCCTCTCAACTTATCATTGGCCAGTTCCTCCTCTCTCCCTTGATTGGAGGAACTGGGTTGTGAGTCAGAGTGATGAGGTGGGTTTATGGTCAGAGGATCCTCCCCTTGTCAAATTGCACACAAATCTATTTCTGATCCAAATACATATTTATCTATGTACCATTTTTCTAATATTATATGTCCAGTTAACATATTTACTGTAGCACCAAACCATCCGATCCATGTCTTTGTAAGATGTTGTGTCCACTTATGACAGAATTCTCCCCTTTTCATCCAGATAACAACCTCTAAACCTTTCCAGATTTTACACAAATGCGCACAAGGGATATGGGTTTCAGATGATAAAGTGTCAGATTTTTAACATGCATACATTTGGAGTAACAACCTTTTTTTCCGCTACTATCCCCAAGAACATACCCCAGAGTCCTAACACCTCTTAAAATGTGCACAGAAAAATCACAAGAATGATGGTGTTATTTATATAATTTTTACAAGTCTGCACTATGAATTATCCATCTTTTTAAAATTATGCTCTGGCCCCAAAGGGGTGCGGTTTTCCAAAGCACATGGTGGAATTTCTGATTTATCCACTTCCCCCAAGCTCAGCTTGCTCACATGTAGTGCCCCTCCCCGTTTCCTTCCAAGAGTAAGCCATTTACGACCCCCCTAATATAACATTTGCCTGGGCCAAGGACAGTGCTTTGTTTATTTTCCTGCAGTCCCTAGGTGCTCCTCCCCTGATTCAATTAGGGAGGTGTCATCTCCTTTTGGTGGGGGCAGCAGAATGCAGCCAGGCCTGGGAAGAGAGGCTGAGCAAGTTTCTACTCCTGTCGGGGGTAGTTGCCGGGCAGAATTCACTCTCTTCAAGCCAGGCTTCAGCTAAATGTCACTTTAGTTCCCAGTTTTCTACATTCCAACCAAACTTGCAATTTTTACACATGCAGCTAGAACGCTGATTCTAAGTTCAAAACTATGGCATTTAACAGTTGCAAACTATGTGCCACTCAACAGTAGGTCACTCATTTATTTTAAACATCTAGATTTTAGTGTCTTTCAGTCCAATTTCACTTCAGCTGCTGACATCCACAGCTCAGCCAGTTTTGTTATAAACATTGTTTTGGGCTCTTTCTCTTTCCAGATTTTGTATGCACACAAGTCTACCTTCTGCCAAATGTCTGCTGGTGTTCATTGAGATTTTTGAATATCCTGCAATGTTTAAAATAGGCATTTTTAGCTTGCATTTCAGAGAAACAAAGGTGATTTCAAAGCGCTTCTTTTTTTTTAGCCACCGTTACTGCTGTTTTTCCTTTGGCACACATTTCTCTCATGGCACTCCTGGCCTATCATGCTCGGGTGGCAGATCAGGCGACCATTTTGGTGTGCGCAAAACTGCACGGTTCTCCTGGTTCTGATATAGAATGATGGGCGGCGACAGCTCATCCCCACATCTACCCAGTCTATTGATTTAGTTTTGTTCTGGGATAGAATGATGGGTGGCGACAGCTCATCCCCACATCTACCCAGTCTATTGATTTAGTTTTGTTCTGGCCTAATATTCCAACATGGGTCAAAACCCTTGACAGCAGACATGGTAAAGACATTTTGATTACAGCAGTAGAACACTTGCAGCTCCAATTAAGCCTTTAACTCTCAGAAGACTGCTCTGGAAAAATACTGGCACAAAGTGTGATGGTCGGGCTTGATAAAGCTACCTCAAAGAAATCCCAGGAGGATGTGTTTTGGGTTACGAGGGGGAAGAATTGGGTGGGAATAGCCACCAAGGTTAGAATGGCCATGGGCAGTCAATAAGTGGGTAAATAACCAAACAACACCTACAAGCTTTGTCTCCCTCCTCGTATGGCATTTCTCCTAGATGCAGCCTAATGCAATAGTTCTGGCTTTTAGGCTTTTTCACCCAGTAGCTGAAACTAAAAGATAACATAGCATCAGTATAATGCAGATCTAGAGCTTGATTCCTCCAGACAATGGTTGTAACAAGCAGGATCCACACAAATAAAGAGCATAAAGCATTAATCGGGAAAGGTGTTTAGGTAGACAAGTGTGGAACAAAAGTATTCAGGCTCAAATCCTGGCATTGCCAGCGGGTCATACAATCATTTTATCTCACTGTCTAGTTCTCTGCTGCCTTCTGTGAGAAGGTTTGACTTCTCATATACTGGTGCCATTGTTTAGCACATTGCCTGAAGAAAGATGACCAAATGTAACAGGCATAAGAAATGGGTTGCTTCCGTATGCAAATTCAAAAGGTACTTCTGTACATCATAAATAAAAGTCAACACGTCTGAGAGTTGGGTTCATTTAAAGCTTTGAAATACAATAGAAACCCCTAGATTAAATCTGTTAAACTCACACCAATTGATATTCTGGTACTTCTTTATTTACCCTGATAATGGAGAACACAAAGCAGGAATTATTGGGCCTCATTATGGGTCTGGAGTTAAGCGTGCCGGTAAAACCGGCAGGTTGCCGCCAGACCCGTAATTAATTACCAGCGCCTGACTTCCCGATAACACCGGGGTATTCCGACCCCAGCGGCCGGTAATTCAGATGCCAGTAATTTTGCGTCCTATAGGAGTCCTATAGGGGAATGGGGAAAACAGAACGTACCGGCACCGTTAACAACAGTGCTAATGCTTCTGTGAAACTCTGTGGTGCGGGCGGGTGCCGTTCCACCCTCCAGGTCTGACCCTGACGGGAAGGATGGCACCCACCCGCAGAATCGTATTTTACCAGTCCGGAAACACTTGTGTCGGTAGGTTTGACGCCACCAGTGTTTCTGGAGCGGCACAGTCGTAATGAGGCCATTCACTTTTTGCATAACATGCTCCGATAAAGTTTTGTTTTAACATTTTCATCAAGTCAGGTTATTATGTGATTTGTGTACTTTCCAAGTCCGTTGTAAACATCAGTATTATTTCAGTTCATGAAAGTCAAAAATTCACAGATAATTGTACCTTGCTCTATTATAAAACTTGTAAATGTATAAAGTGCAGACATTGCATATTAGCTCTAATCCAAGCTACACCTCACAGCCAAAGTGTGTGATCCTGTGCAAACCATTTAATCTTGTGGTGCCTCATCTGTCAAAATTACCATTCTCTTTAAATGTCAAGTTGTCAGACTCTAAAGGTGATATAACTCTCAGGGTAGACTCTTCAAAACATGGTTTAACTAGCTGTAGTGTTGCATCATGTATAATAATAGTGCCCTTGATATATTGCCCGCCACAAAAATATTTGTTTCTTCACTAATATGAATACAGCTTGAAAACCATACCTCTCTTCTAATCTCAGTCTATGTTAGCATACATGTACACTCGGGGTAGGTCCTAATTTGGTACGATGTAATTTCATCGCCGGATATTTTTTTGCAGGGTTTTTTGCTGCAGATTTTTTTTCGGGGGGGGGGGTTAAAAAGTTGTATAAATTGGGTGTGGGTGTACAGGGATATAAACATAATTAAAGCTGATCGGGAGTTTGGTAACCCCCCAAAAAAAAAAAATGCGATGATTTTTTTTAGAAAAAGATTCTGCGGTAAAAAACCCCACGATGAAACAGCAGGCGATGAAATCACATGGAACCCCTAACTTATATCCACTATCGCTTCTGTGCAATGGTACGTGTACCTTTTTTATTTATTTAGTATACATCGTAAAACAGATTTACATTTAAATTAATTAGATTTGCATCACCAAAGTGTATTAAATTAATTCAGTTGGTACAAAGTTAAGTCAATTGTTTCCTAAGCTCTTCAATCTGTTTCATTAGTAAGGCAAGAAACACACACAGTGCAAGAATCAAACTGTGTCATTGCCCTCCCATCAGCCCAGCCCACTTAACTTCACTCAGAATTGAATTTCCAAAATTCTATTCCTCTCCTCACCCACTGCTGGATAATTAGTTACTAGTTGTTTAATGGTCTCTTTGAGGTCACAGTTAGTACAAAAGCTACAGGTCTGGTTACCTAGATCCGAATCCCACTTGCTTGTTCTTTCTAGCGCATGAATTTGGTTAAGTCAAAATCGGAGTTAAATTGCCCTCAGTTTTGGACAAGGAAGATAAGAATACACCTTGGAAACACTCCTCTTTTAGTGAGAAATTTGGCATACTCGTCATACAGGGCATAAGTACCCAGCTGATCTGAGGAGACCGCCCAGTCATATTTGAAGAGCTTCTTCTTTACTGTGACCAAGTTGGTAATAAACTCTTCTTTAGAGGAGTCAATTACTGAGAGTGTTTCAGTCATGTGTCCCTTAAAATCTGGAGTACTAGCACTAGACTCTCTAGTCTGATCTTTGCTCAACTCTGGTAAAGGGACATGGATGGCGAGTTTAGTAATTTAGCAAACTCAGCCAATTGATTCCACTTGGCTCCAGTTGCCAGTGAGTTTAGGCCCAACTCCTGTTTTGTGACTGAATTTGGAGTTGAATTTGCAAGTCCCAGTGTTTTTTTGCACAACATCCCCTGAACTGAGTTGAGGTACTCCCCAGATCATTTGAGGAAAGATCCAGACCATACAAAAGCACAGCTTCCACTCTAGACAAATAGTACTGCAGCAAATGTTTTAGAGAAAAATTACACAGCTGAGAGTGCCCCTCGCTTCATTTTTACCAACAGGGGCGCACATTTTTATCTAAATAATAATTTCCAACCCTCCCTGGAGCTTGTGTTGGTAATATGGTACCCCAGGTATCTCTGGGATTGTACCTGGACTGCACCGTCTCAAGGGGGTTTCCTCCCCCATGCCATGCCATGATTTTAGGCCGCCTTTTGTTAGAGAAAATGATAACCTTGGACTTTTGACCATTTGTCTTAAGGTTGTTTTCTACTGCATAATTGAAAAAGAGGGTTAACTTCCTCTGGAGCCAAATAATTCAAACAAAACAATATAATCAGCAAAGGCAATCTGTGTACCTTTCACATTGCTTTCAAACCGTCTGCATAATTTTACATACTGTCAATATGAGTCCTCTATGCTTGGATATGTGCACCTTTTCACACGGCTACTGACCTGTGACCTGCATCTAAAACTGCACCCTCTGCATGGCTGCTATTTTTAGTTTTGGCTATAACATGGCTCTAAAGTACCACCTATAAGCCAAAACAATTGCATTGGAGTACAGCAAGAAGAGGAATATAGGAGGGATATACAGCCGGTCGGTGTGTTTGGTTATTTACTCACACATTGACTGCAGCCATGCTAAATCCTCTGGCCATTCCAATCCACTAATGCCCACCCCCATCCTGCCCAAACACATCCCTGTAGGATCTCCTTGAGCTGGTTTTCTCAAGGTGGAACATCAAGCACTGGCCAGTGTTCTTTCTAAACATTCTTCTGAGAGTTAATGGCTTAATTGCAGATGCAAATGTGTTAATGGTGCACGGGAAATGCTTTGGTGGTGAGGTTCAACTAGATGACAATCCAGTTAAACGTTTGTTAGTCATAAACATCCACGATCCCCCGGGTGCTACTCAAACGGACACAGATGTCGAGTATTAAACCTCAATGTTAACAACTTGGTGCTCCGGAGACGATATGATTCTACTGAGCACGGACCCAAACACAAGATGTAAAGACTATATTGTCTAAACATGTTTGGAACAAACGTAATGCCTCATCAAATATCAAACAGTCAAGGCAGGGCCTGGTTGGACTATTTGAAGGATTGGGAGATGGTCATGCTCAATGGACAAACGTTGGGGGACCGGCCAGCTAGTAACACCTGGAATAATGGAAAGGCCAAGGCTGTCTGGATTACTTTTTTGTTAGTGGTGAACTGATTCAATATGATAAAAGTCTGAGATCCGGATCAAGAGCGTACATTGATCATGCTGCCGTATCCCTTTGTTTGCAATTCCTCCAAAGTAATTTGGTTGTACTTAAAGTGGGTGATGTTGAGGTGAATGATGCAGGAAATTGTGCAAACTGGTTCGTAACCAATCTGAAAAGGATTGCCCTTTATTTTGCAGGTTTTAACTATGATTATTTCAATTCTGTGAGAGATTGTCAGTGAATGAAACTTGGTTTCAAAGTTTGACTGAAACATTTTGATTTTGTTCTCGTCACTATATTGTCACATCATCAAAGTTTCAGGATAAAGTGTTTGATAGAAAAATACATGTTGCCAAATGTGTAGGGAGAGCAGGGAGATTAAAAGAGAGGGCCCAGAGAAAAATAAAATGCTTGAACAAATTAGGAAAGTGAAAGATAAGTATTGTAAATGGATTAAATGGTGGAAGTTTTAAGGTATGAATGCCCAGTGGCAACACATCTTTGCACATTTTAAAAATGGGAATACCCGTTCCATTTGGCAGATCCTATGGGCAAGTAGGTGGAAGAAATAGAATTTGGTCACCAATCTCATTAATAAAAATACCTGGACACGATTCTTTCATGAAAACCTGAACACCAAAGAGTGGCGGGTGTCAAGGATGAGTGTTGACACTGGCCCTGTGGAAAATGTAAACTGAAAGGTGCAGAGTAGATCTAGGGTCAGTCTTGTTCCCTGGGTATTGGAATGGGAATTGCAAATTAGATGTATATTTTCATTGTTATTAACTATGTTTATGAATTTCCTTTTTCTATGTAAAAAAAATTGAAAAAGTTGATATAAATTCAGCTATATTCAATAATAAATAATAATAATAAAATAAAATAATTGGAAAGTATACTGGTGGTGATTGGTAATCTCAAAAGGTCTAGGATTCCTGGAGCTAATCGATTGGCAAGTGTTGTTTTAAAAACAAACCACGAGGTTTGGGCCAAGTTGTTAAACGTACTGTTTACCAAAGTATATGAGGAACAATCTATTCCTGACTCATGGCGTCGTGCTCTTTTGATTCGGGTCTTTAAAAAGACTTCCCATTTATCACCTCTGAATTATAGGCTATTGTCAATGCTCGATGTGACAGGGAAAGTTTTTACTTCCCTTATTCTAAGAGAGCTGCAATGATGGGTTGACTTGAATCATATATTGGACATGTGTCAGACTAGTTTTAGATCTGGCTCAGCCACCTCCCACAATTTAAGAATGATCGATAGACTAATCATACAGGCTAAAAGTGAAGGCATACTGGTTTTGTATGTTATGTTTGTAGATTTCCGTGCTGCCTTTGAGAAAGTCAATCGTGGAATTCTGTGCGAGAAGATGAGGAACGTCAGATTATAATCAAGTTTCACTCCAATACTGTGGTCCAATTTAGAGTATGCAGTGAGGGCCACTTCACTGAATGGGTAACCACAAGCACTGGAGTCAAGCAGAGCTGTCTGCTGGCCCCACTCCTATTCTGCATATTTCTGGCAGATCTTCTGGCCGGGTTGCAGGCAGTAACGATTTGCCCTCCTAGACTTGCCCGTGACCAAATAGTATGTTTATCGTGTGCAGATGATCTAGCACTTTTTATCACATGTATATGGGACTATTGAGGACTACTAGCGAACTGTGTGCATATGCGTCAGTAAATGACCTGGAAATGAATCTCAAGAAGAGGAGGGTTATGAAATTTACAAACCGCCCAGTAAAGAAACCAGTTTTCAAGATACCTCAGGCACAATTGAATATGCAAATAGTGACTATTTGGGTATCGAGTTTGGAATTACCTTGGGCTATAAGGATGTGATTGCAACAAAATGTAGAAGAGGCATCCAAACAAAAGGCGGGTTATAGCTTCAAAGCGGTGTTAGTGTTGTATAAACATATTTTATGTCCTGCAGTTCTATGTGGCTTAAAAGCCCTGACTCTGAAAGATTTAGGATGGTTAAATATCCTGGAAGGGGAAATTTTGGGTGTGGATTTTAAAGCTTTCAGAAAAAGCCCCTATGGAACTGCTTAGATTAGAATTGGGTCTTATATCATTGCACTCCCTGGCCCTGCAAAGAAGAGGGGAACTATTTCGGAAATCAATTAATCTTAATAGGTGTGTTCTCTTGACCAAGCTTGTAGAAGGTTTTGGCAAATAATCCACTAACATGCCCTCAATACAATGAATTATGCAAAATTAAATGAGTGGTTGTTTGAACAAATTGGTTGGTCAACCGCTATAACTACAGACACTTAGTGGACGTTGATAAAGATTATTTACTAGCTCAAGCAGCTCCTAGAGAAGAATTAGACATCTGGGATTGGAACATGAATTATTCCCATTTATCATGGTTGAAGTCTTATCACATAGTGTCTGGGTGGTTCACAAATGTAAGACTCTGGAACGATACTTGATACAATGTCCTAGTCCATCTGTTAGGATGCTGATCCTACAGTTACTATCTAACCATCTCCCAGTCCTGATGTTGACTGGTCCTAAGTTGAAGATCACGCTGGACAAAAAGGTACTGTCGAATGTGTAGCCTTTGCAAATCCAAATGCAATCTGGGCCCATTTGTTCATGATGATGATGAAATGAAGAGTGCAGATTTCTGGACCTAATGCCTGAACTCGAGTCCCTCTACATTGTACTTTGCACTTTATCATGTTTGATTACATGTTTTTAGATTGTTCTTTGATTGTTAACTGCAATATTGTGTAAATGAATTATGTGACATTTATGGAAGTGTAATCTTGTGATTTTAGATGTTTTTTAAAATCAATTCTGATTTAAGGATATACATTCATGTAACCTGATGTGATTTGATGTTTTGTTCAGTTATAAATCTGTGAAACGTCTTTATTGAACTAAGCACAGTAAAATTAAAATAACAGAAAATAAGTTACTGGTGCAATACACATTGGGCCTCATTACACGGATGGCGGTAAGGGTTTACTGGTACCGGTAAGGGTACCAGTGCCGGTAAACCCTTACCGCCTTACTACGAGGTCCCTTTTTGGGACCCTACCTTAACGACTGGTTTTACCAGCCGTTAAGGTTGGGACCCGCAAAGGGACCTTGGAGGTAATTACGGTACCGCAATTTGCGGTACCGTAATTACCGCCTTCCCCATTCCCATTGAACCCTATGGGGGCAAAAATGGGAATGGGGAAGTGCCATGGTGAATGGGGAATTACCGTCCCCACACACCTTGGAATAGGGTGATAATTCCGCCATTTACCATGGCGGACTCGGTAAAATACCAGCGGCAACAATGGCGCTAATAGTGCCATGGTTACCGCTGTCCGTGTAATGAGGCCCATTGTCTTACCAAGTGTACCTTCAGCCACTTGATGTACAAGCAGTATGCGTGTCCTTGCACTGAAGGCCTTGTAAAAACAAGCATTGGCAGTTTTAAGTTACTTGTATATAGTTATTAGATAGACATTTTTCAGGCACTGCTTACTTATGCCCTGGTACGCACACCATTTTGCAGCTGTTACTCTCATATGGCCAGGTTGTACCATTATAGTAGTGCTTGAAACATTATCTCATGCCTACACAAAAGCCAAAACTGCTAACTTCGCCAATGCTTGTTAAAATGTGTGAAATGTGTCCTGTACCCTCGTCGTGGACTGATAAATGAAATCCCTCTTGCTTGTTATTCTGATTCCAGCAAGGCTGAAGAGGGCAAAGGGTCTGGAAGGGAGTACCCATGCATATTTTGATTGCTGCAGGGCAACATATGAAGCTATGGGTTGTGATGTCATTGTGGGTGGGTGAGGGGGAACCATGGGAGGCAACGCGTCTGTGCCCCAGGTTCCAATATCCAATATTCCTTAAAATGTCCCTGAGTGCAGGCGGTTTCCACACTGCCTGGATAGTTGGGCCCCACTTTAAAATCACATTGACGTACAGTGTCCTGCTACAGAAGCCAACAGAGAATTTCCTAACAGAGCATGCTTTTTCGACTCACTGAGCGCATTGCACTCAACCAAGTCCAACCCTGTTCATTCTTTATTTCAGCACCATGGACAGCGGTAACCTGTTATCAAAATAGGCATTCTCATTCACTTCCTTAATCCAAAGCTGTGCGTGCTATGAAGAAGTTCAATGGAACTATTCACATACAAGACAGGGATGTTGGCAAACAATAAACTACAGGCCAGCGGCTGCCTTCTCCTTTCTAACAACAATCATTGGCTTTCCAGCCACCATCTGATTCCAATACTTCATTCAAAATGAACCAGCTGCTTGACCCTTCGCACCCTGATTTCTGCGCAGAACATGGAACCGAGGCAGCCAGACATGGTGCTGGTCGTATTAATTTATAACAGAAGGTCTCTTCTTGAGCTTCTTGTTTTTTTTTGGTCTCTTTTAATGTTTCAACCATCCATTTGTACTACCCTGTTGAATTTGTAGCCTATATTTCCTCACTCTACCTTCAATGATTCTGTTCCCTTCTGTGAAATGGATTCACCAAAGTCTCCCTCAGGTCCTACTCCATCCCTCCTTTTCTCTCGACTTTTGGAGTTCTCCACGGTTCTATACTATGGGTCTGCAATCTGCAGCTCTCCAGATATTTTTAGACTACCTCTTCCATAGTCACTAGCAACAAGCTATTCTGGCTAGGGTTGATGGGAGCTGTAGTCCAAACCAACTCCAGAGATAAAGGATAAGCTTTTATATCTGCACTGACAACACATTAGTTTGCATTAGGATTTCTGGGAACGGCTCCTTTAAAATATATCTGTTCTCATTTATCCTCACCTTGAGTCGCTCCTGGAAGTCTGACAACATTCTTGCCTTAATCATTATCACAAAATATTTCTTAATTCTTGGGTCTCCCAAAACCCTGTCAAACTTGTGATTCGGTTGCACCAGTAGCATTTTACTGGAACAAAATATCTTTGCAGACAAAAAAAACAGAAGGTTTGGCTATCCTACTCAACTCATTCCAATGAATCGAAGCACACATCAACATTTCTACAGGGTAATATTTCCCATTGACGAATCTGAATGACCATTCACTGCCTTTCAAATCTAATTCAAACCCCACACTGGACTCGTGCTATGCACTTCCAGAAACTGCGGGTTCTTTTTTTGTAGCTAGGCTTCAAATTCCACAGTATTCCTCCAACAGACTGATCACATACGCAGATCGCAGATGTTGCATGTACCCTCTTTCAAAATGTCTCCGCTGGCTTCCCCTGAAAGAGGGATGCAGATTTAAAATCCTCGTCTAAAAATGCACCTCTGGAAAGTTCCCAAACTACTTTGCAAAGTAATCACGTTTGGCGGTTCCTCCAGGAACCTGTTTGACCCCCCGCCTCCTCGTTCAAACAATCATCCACGGAAGGCAGACGATTTGCAGTTAGTGGAGCGACCCTTGAACATCCTACTCCACCTCCAATCCCAATAACCTCAGAGGATGCTGAAAGGTTCTCTAATCTCTGAACTTTTATTACTAAATGAATCCCTTTCAACCATTAAGGCTCATCTTGCCACAGTAGAATCACTCTGGGTACTTCCCACTTTTTTGATTTCAGGGCGCCTGTTTCAAGAAGGGAATAACACACTTGAAAATGTGAAAACAGGAAAACAGACCAAGCCTCCCTTATGTGAATTTACTGGTAAGAGGTACAACTTCTACAAGAAGGTCTTATCCAATATATGCCTATAAACCAGATTATATGGAATACGACCTGCTGGTGTACCCTTATCAGTAAAGGAACATAAGGGAAGGGTGGCTTGTTTCCCTGTTTCTATATTGTCATCTTGACATGGGCCATGAGTTATCTGCTATATGCAGCATCTCCTAAAGGTTAAAAAAAAAATGTAGAAGGAACGAAATATCATAGTAGCTCCCAGAATGCCTGAGTGTTAACTGATGCTCACAGAGGCTGCTATCTTTATTCATTTTATTTTATTGTTTTTTATAACACGCCTAATACCGCACTTGAAGTGCGTATCCAGGATTCGAACCTCTGTTGCTCTGCATGGTCTTGCTTCCAAGACCAGCGGGTTGCCCTGTGCTATCCTCATTTCAAGTAAAACACATACTAATGAAGTCTCATAAAAAGGTAACCCACAAAGCGGCAACAAATAAAACCCAGTCTATACATTTACAAGAACGAATTCGGCAATGCAGTAAGAAAGTGGTAATAATTCCATTACTGGCATTTATTGGAGGTAACAGGATTACTGCCACTTTTAGCGCACTGCTGAATTCCGAGTTTGAAATGAAGGGGGAGGGTTCAGATCTGGCAAAAACCTGAAGTTGAATCCTCCCCTTTACCTCTAATATTCATCAGCATTACTGTGGCAGAACTACCGCTCACTCGAGGTAATTCTTCCAAAAACCCCATGGAGTCCGATGGACTCCAAAAATGGAGGTCACACCACCACACTACCAATGATAATCCTGTGATAGGTCCAACGGACTGAGTGGCGGTAAATGAAAATAGTTTTTGGCATCAAATCAGCAGATTTACCTCCGATTTACTCGTAATGAGGCTCATACGTGTGTCACATGTATCAAGATTGTTTTTAGCAGTGACAGCAAAGCTTTGGCAATTTCAGGCTTGCCTGATAGAAATATGGGAAATAGGCAACTTCCCATCTAACACATGCGCACCTCTTCCAGTACTTTGCCTCTAGTAGCCTGCTAGAACTGGCACGTGTGTTGATTTCATACAGTGGAAACCAGCTCTCTGGTCACAAACTATTTACTTGTCCCCAGAGAGTACTACCTGAGTGGGTGCTCTTAGGAGGTGCACATACATCCGGCATGCCGGTGGGAATCAGGGGTGGATGGAAGAAGGAGAACTGTGTGCCAAAACCATGAAGACTGTCAGGTGACCTTCTTTTAAATATCTCTGGCAGTGAACTTCATACACTTGTGTGATAGTGTTGGGGTGGTTCGCTCAAAAGTAAAGTGGTCATCTCAGACATGGAGCCTGCCTGCACTTCAAGTTTTAATCCCTTGGCAGGGCATACTCAGTACTTTATCCTTCTGAGACCCAATTATTTGAGTACCTACACATTGGGTTCTATGAACACCCTTTATTAAAGTACTTGGAAGTGTGAGGAATATGTCGTAAGAAAACACCTTATTTGCACCCTGGGCTGGGGGGGGAGGCACCCAATCAAGTTCTGCGGATCTCAGGCTGCAGCCTGTAATCTCAGGCTGTGTTCCACTGAACGCACAGGCTGCCGCCCCCGCCACGGGTGCCCTCTTTCCCCACCCTCCTGTAACAATATATTTTTTAAAAAATCCCAACCCGCACCCTCTCTTCCCTGATTGCAGCAAATTCCCTTTTCCAGCCACCATGGTCATAGAAGAGGGGCTCGGCATGGAGCCACGCCTTCCATAACCATGGTGGCCATATTGGTAAAGTATTTTCTTTCATTCAATGTGACATCTGCAGTATTCCGTTGAATGAAGGAAAATACTTTTTTTTAGCAGCCCAGGTTACTGCTTTTGGTAACCCAGGGTGATGATAGCATTTATCCCCCGTTCCAAGGGCTGGAACAGGAGATTAATGGGCCAGTGCCCTCATTATAGATAACTTGGCCTGCCGGGCTGTTGCCCACCGTTCCGGCTCTTGGAACTGGGGATTAATGCCATTTTATAACCATGCTGTGTGCCCTATACCAGTTTAGAGTTTTGGAGCCCCTGATTTCCATTTTATTTTTTTATTTTATTGAGGGTCTTTATATAAAAAGTAATGTCTACAAAGGTTGGGCAATCCTACATTATGGGTATCATTAAGATTCCATGTACATTAACTATTGATAAACCTAGATATAGTCTCACCAACTACAAATGAAACCTTAACTCACACCATTCCATCACAACACTCAATTTAACAATGGTATGTATGTTTTTGATGTGAATTAACTATTGGTAAAAGCTACTATATTTATGTGTATGCATTTTTAATTTACATTTAGTATATATAATGACCTTGAAGTTGGTATTTCCAATGTATTTATAGTTTATCTTTTATAGATAATTAGCTTACTTTATTTTAAAGTTCACGTAACAAGACGTTGCAGACTTTAATAGTTACTGTAACCTTTTTAAAATAATGTTTTTCAATGATTTCTATTATTATTTTTGGTTGCAGCATGGTGGGTGCTCAGTAGCAGATTGTGTGTGGGAGAGGGTCTTGCAATGCATGTGGTTTATAGCAGAGGGTATAGAGTGTGCCAAAGGATATTTATTTTGTGGATTGTGGCAGAGGGTGTTGCATGGCATGTAGATTATAGCAGACAGTATTCATTTTGTGGATGATTTTGGATTGTGGCAATAGGTATTCATGTCATGGAGGGATAGATGTGGGTTGGGGCAGAGGTTGCTAATGGTTGCGTAATTTTATGAGAGGCATGTGGATGGTACTGCGTATAGTGGCGTAGGCTGAGGTAGTATGTGTGGATGGAGGTGTCTAGGGTGGCATAGGCTGATGGTTGATATGTGTGGATGTTAGTAGGCATTGTGCCTGAGAGTTATGAATGATGGTGGAGAGTCCATATGGCAGTGAATGATGGTCAGTGGAAAGAGGCATTTTGTGGTTTTGCCTGGATGGTGACTTAGGGTGTGGTTGGTGGTGGCTGATGGAGTGAATGATGGTAGCCAAGGGTGGTAAGTGCAATGGGGCGTGTTATAGCTCTGCATGGAATTTGTCTGAGTGTCTGTGTGTGGATGGTGGTGGAATGGCCATATGGTGGCATGCCCTGATGCTGTGTATCTGTGCATAGTTGGATATGTTGGTGTAGGCTGATAAGTATATGTTGATGTTGGTGTCTATGGTAGAGAAGGCTCCTGTTATGGATGGTGATGTATGGTGCCGATGGCGAAGGAGTGTATGATTGGTTGGATGTGTAGGATGCTTATGTGGTTGTTTAAGCTAACGTATATGGATGGAGGTGCCTATGGTGGTGAAGGTTGGTGTTTTAATGGATGGTGGCAGGGGTGTGCATAGTGGTGGATGCCGATGGTGGGGATGGTAACATGAGGTGCATATGGCTGCTTCTGCTGAGAAATAATGTTCTATTTTTAGCTGACTTTACAAGCATACGTTCGTTTGTTCTGCTTTAAGAAGGTACGCTTTGTTTTAGCTGAGACAGAAAGTTCTAGTTTTAGAGGCGTTTTCAGACATATTTTGGGATGTCATTTAATTCAAAGCTGTGTGCATTTGTTTGTGGCGAGACACAAAGTTCTATTTTTAGTTATCCAAAGGATTTTCGTATATGCTCGTATTTCCCACTGCATATTCCAATATCCATATACAACACGAGTTCTGATCTTTAACAGCAAGCTACTTATGTTTGTTTGTGCACAGATACAATGTCTAATTTGCAGATGAGTTGTCACACCTATTTTGGTATGTTCATATTACACATTAAACATTACACATATTGCCAATAGACATGCATTATGAGAGCTGAACAAACACCGTTTTTTGACCTTCTTGAAACCTTTCAACCTGTGCATGGATTCTTACCAAACGTTTAGGCTTGATTGGATTGGTCATGATCACTTGCTTGCCATAGTTGGTGAAGATCCATGAATGGGTTCAAAAGCTACTGGTACATCTTTTTTGTATTTTCTTATGTGAAGTTCTAGCTGTCTGTCTTTGGGTCCATCTATTGTGACAAGGTTCCATGCCTCGCTCTAGAGAATGCCAAGGGGAGAGATTCAGGGTGCTGGATGCATTCCCATTCCAGTGTATGATGGGTCCCAGGGAGGAATGGTAGGGATCCCCTGCTCTCCTTCATTGACCCCCATTGCGTGGCGGAGGACAGACACCGAACCTCCCTCCTGTGGACCTCCCTCCCCAACGGATAGAGCCTGAAGCCCTCTGTATGCAGACCCACATTTCTAGAGAGAAAGATCCTTTGTGCCAAAAGCAGTCAATTTCACCCATATGATTCGCATTTACCCTGCTAATGTTACCAATTAATCTGTAGTAGCATTAGAGTCAATGCACAACCCCTGATAGCCACTTCACAAGCTCACAAAGCTGCTTGTTAAATCAAAGCCCCAGCAAAGTGCTTATCAAGCTGTCGAAGCCCATGGCTAATCAGAGCTCCAGGGAGGCACGTGGTGAGCACCCAAGGCCCTCGACAGAACCAATGTTGCTGGGTCATGGTTTCTTGACCATAACACTAATCAAGCTTACCCATAATCTCCCTGCATAGCATTTGACCACAGAGGTTAGCAAATGCCATGTTAACCAGAGGTCACCATTCTGTATTGTAAAGGTGCAGAAGTAAGGCTCAGATCCAGTAGTGGCATATTTTTGGGTACAGACTTTTATTAATCATGAAAGGGTTGGAAAAATGCCTCTCTGTCCCTAAAGTTAAGAGGGGTTTCCCCGCCTCAAAGAAAACTAGTGAAATTGTTAGGTTGTCCAAAACCAAAAAGAGTGTCACTTTTGTGTCTTAAAAGCCTACCTCTGTCCCTAGCACTAATAACTCAAACCAACTGTGCAAGTAAAGTGTTCATAGTAGTTTCCAACCAACAGAAAAGTTGCCAATCCCTCGGGTAATCAAAAGTGAAATAAACTAAGTTCAGAAATATAGGATTCCTAGGCTAGGGTTGTGCTCCTTTACCCTATACTTCTTATTCTACTTTCCTTCCTTTTGTGCTTCTGAGCCCTGTATTCTATTAGGTAAATGTCACTTGGCAATTCACAGAATTTCTCAGATTCACAGTTAATTATCCCACCAACTTGGCACGCTTCCCTATGAAGTGTAGGATTATATTCTTCTAATTAGTCTTTTTCAGTTCCAGGGTTCTTGACCCTTTTATTCTCAACTTCTCATGTGGGTGTGGGTCCCAGACTTGCACTATTCTGAATTGCTTGGTTCACTCTCCTGCCAAGCAATTGTCCTCTCGTGGACTGTCTCTCTTTCTCTCACAGGGTATGAGATCCTATTATTCTTTGTTACTTTAGGCTTTTGCCTTTCATATGGGTGCGGGTCTCAGTCTCCAAATGTAGCATTGTATCCACTTGGTTTACCCTCCTGCCAAGCGTACAACTCTTCCTTGTTTTCCTTCTTTTACATTCAGGGTCCCAGACCCTCTTATTCTCGGCTTCTGATATGTGTGCGGGTCCCAGACTCGCAATCCATTATTGTATCTGTTTGGTTCACTCTGCTGTCAAACATACAATTCCTCTTTCTCTATCTTGGAAGTTCTTAGTGTCCCAGACCCTCTTATACTTTGACTTTCATATGGGTGCGGGTCCCAGACTTGCACTCTCATCTCAGGGTCCCAGACCCTCTTGTTCCAGCTTCTGCTTTCACCCCCTTGCTTCCCCGGACCTCTATTGCCTCTCGGGTAACCCACATACCCGTTTGGCTCTTCCTTGCAGGCACCAGAGTTTCCAGAGCAGCTGCTTTGCTTATCGAGGTTCCGGTAGCTCTGTCAGGGATGGCACTCTATTAAGAATGGCACAGGACACCCAGAAAGGGTTTGGGTGGTTGTGCCAAACTAAAGTGGACAGATAAGTACACACACAGCAGAAAGGAAAGAGAACGAAGAGTAGGCAAGAGTAGCAAGGAAAAAGGTACAGAATGAATTCCCTCTTGGGGTGTATGCAGATATAGGAAAAGAGTATTCCACGAACCTTAGGAAAAAACTCTAGCCTTCTGCACAGTTTGCTATAACAGAGGCCCACGCTGTTTGCTCATGGCTTGGAACAGCAGCTATGGGTGTCTGTTATGTAGAAACGAGACAAGGGAAGGGGCAGAGGTTGACTGATAGGAACCAACAGACACGCTCTGTACAAAAGGGTCTACAAACAGTACAAGAGAAGATACTTACAGACAAATCCAGGAAAAGGAGGTTGATAGCAAACTAGCAGAAGGAAAAAAAGGGAAAGTCGTGTAACAGGATAGGATAGCAGAGGACAGTAAGGAACAAGGTTGAGAGCTCAGAGGAGCAGGAAAGCAATGAGCAAGCCCACAGGAGCAGGGTTGTAAGGTGGAGAACCCAGAGGAAAAGGGCCTAGGGCAGCAGAGTAAAGCAGGCTGCACGGCAAGGAACCCAGAAGGGCCGGGCAGCAAGGAGTGGGCCCTGAGGGGCAGGGCCGCTGACCGTAGAAGGTTGCAGAGGACTGTAGAGGGCTGCTAGGCCGAGAACCCAACGGAAAAAAGGTAGGTAGTAGGCAGCAGAGCGTGATAAGCTGCAAAGTAGGAAGCCCAGAGGACAAGGGCTGTAGGCAGCCGGAGTGAGGCAGGCTGCAGAGCAGGGAACCCAGAGGACAAGGGCTGTAGGCAGCCGGAGTGAGGCAGGCTACAGAGCAGGGAGCCCAGAGGACAAGGGCTGAAGGCAGCCGGAGTGAGGCAGGCTGCAGAGCAGGGAGCCCAGAGGACAAGGGCTGAGGCTGGAAAGCAGCAGAGCGTGATCAGCTGCAATGTAGAGAGCCCGGCAGGGCAAGGGCGGGGGCTGGAAGGCAGCAGAGCGTGATCGGCTGCAATGTGGAGAGCACGGCAGGGCAAGGGCGGAGGCTGGAAGGCAGCAGAGCGTGATCGGCTGCAATGTGGAGAGCCCGGCAGGGCAAGGGCAGAGGCTGGAAGGCAGCAGAGCGTGATCAGCTGCAAGAGAGGAGCCTGGAAGAGCAGGGCTGAGGCAGGGAGCCCAAAAGGTTAGGGCTGTAGGCAGCAGGGTGTAGCAGGCTGCAAGGCAGGACGCCCAGAGCAGCAGGGCTGAGGCAGGGAGCCCAAAAGGCTAGGGCTGTAGGCAGCAGGGTGTAGTAGACTGCAAGGCGTGAGCCCACCAGGGCACTGGAACAAAGAACAGGTGAAATCAGGAAACAGCATACAAAGTTTGTAGCTCAAAGCAAATAAGGTGCCTGAAGGACTCTCAATGCAAGAGACTGAGCTCTCGCAGGCAGCAGCCTTTATACTGTCCAGCCCAGCACAGAGGCAGGCTAATTGGTTGCACCTGGCTCAGCACACCTGCAGACAATCGGCCACCTCCCTCTCTGTTCCTGAGCTGGTGGAAGCAGAGCAAATCCCTAGGGCTTCTGGGGATTGTAGTTCTGATGAAGAAAAATAGGAATAGCCAGGAATAGATGGTTATAGTCAAGTGCATTATGGTAAGTGTAGTTTTCTGGGAAAAATAAAAAAGCACCAAAGTCTTGCAAATGGGAAATAAAGTCCAAATAGTGAATAGCGGTTGATCCAAGAGTTTTCTATAGATAAATGAATAACAATTTGTCCATATTAATCGCCAATGTATACGCCCATGGCGCAGGCATGACAGTATGCCCCTCTCCAGGCCCCTCTCCAGGCTCCCTGAAGACTGACCAACAGGAAGAAGGTCTGTCACACCGTGAAAGAGTCTTATTCCGAAAAGGCACATCATGAAGCACCAAAAACTGTTTAAGGTTGTAAGGAGGGAGTCTTGAAAGGTGGAGACGGTATCAATGTGCTGAACCTTTGCGGTAGAAATCAGAAAAGACAAAGTCTTTGGAGCACAAAACCCAACAGAGTGTTCATGAATAGAGGAACTGTGAATGTCTGTTGCAGGTTCCATGGTAAAGCTTGATTTGAAAGGCAACAGTAAGGTGGTGAAAGGTGGAGCCAGAGGTACAGCAGAGTTGGTTGCTTTAGGAAGGTTTTCCAAGGCATCAGACACAGCAATGGCAGAGTCAAGATTAGCCGCAGAAACGTCAGGAGTCACAGTGGCGGGTTCTCCATGATTTGTAGGAGTTTCAGAAGCCACCGCAGCAGAGAGATCATGAATGGCTGTGGATAGTTCCGATGCTGTAGCAACTGGGAGAGTGGGTGCCATAGAAGAACCAGCAGACAGTGACGCACCTGAGACTGATAGAGTAGAATCTGGTAGTCTTAGTGCTGCAGAGACGCCAGTAAGAACAACCGGAGCTGTAGTCCCAAAAGAAAAGTTGTTATCTGACTTAGCAACAGTTTCTGTCCTTGCAGGCAGAGAGGAAGGGGGTGCTTTTGCTGCGAAAAGAGTGATGTGAGATGCTGCAACAGTAGCAGATTTAGAAGTATTAGCAGGAGGAGCAGCAGAGATTGGGCTAGCAGATGCAGTAACAGGTAATAAGACAGATTTGGGGTCATGATTGGGTAGGCGTTCTGAAGGCTGATCTTCAAAGTCTGGTGTGCTCAAATTACTTGGTGGGTCTGTGGTATAGACTGATGGAAAGGCTGGATTCCAGGCAGGTACCGGGTATTGTTCAGGATTGGAATCATGGTCTAGAGTACCAGAACCTGAGTTACTGTAGTTGGAAAGTGAAAGAGCTGTGTCAGACTTTAGAAGGGATGCATATGCTAAATTTAGGTCTTCCATCTGCTTGGTATAAATCTGTATCCTTTTCTGCGTGGCAATTCCAGGCCTTACCATGCCGATCTCTAAAGACAGTATTTCGGGTGTAGGACATTGTGTCAAAAGGTCTGGAATATTGTGTCCCTTCATAGAATTTTTACTATGTAAATAAACAAAGTCATCATAGGGATCTTCGGTCTTTCTTTTAAGGCGTAGGAGTTTTTCTTGTAGCAGGTATGTATCATTAGCCTGATCTAAAGCTTCAGAATCTGGTGTGGCAGAAAATTCGGTTGTAGCAATGGGAAGACTGACCTTAAGGTTATTGTGGTTGGTAGATACTGGGGAAGTATTAAGACCACCGATGGTCAGTATTGGTCTTTTGTACCCAGGACTAGGTGAACTAACCTCAGGATACATAATGCTGTGCCCTGTCAAATGAGGGTTTCCAGTAGACTGGGGAGCTTGCCAAGCAGATCTTGAACATATCACTCTAGCAACAGCGTACTCAGGTTTAGAGACCCCCACAATGAGTGCAATATCCTTGGCTGTAACAGTGTTAGAAAAATTATCAGACGCAGGAGTGTCTTTCTCTGTTTGGGCTAACAAGATCTATAAGAATTCATTATCTTGCTGTAGCTCTTCAACCGATAAGGACTGCGGATCATAGTCGCAAATGTCATAATAGTTAAACATGGAAGAAGGGTCAGCAAGCCAGTGAGTGTAGTACCGTGCTTGTAAATCTTTGTTTACTAAGGCAAGACTGTTCTTTAGACTAAGGTTCTTGTTTGCTGTCTTTAGGGAAAGTATAGATTTTTGCAAAGGTTTCTTAACCCGAAAGGAAAGCATCCTTGGTCTGTGTGTGCCTTTCCTGCCTATGGAACAAGACATTTTTGGCTCTTGCATTCTGTCAGGGATGGCACTCTATTAAGAATGGCACAGGACACCCAGAAAGGGTTTGGGTGGTTGTGCCAAACTAAAGTGGACAGATAAGTACACACACAGCAGAAAGGAAAGAGAACGAAGAGTAGGCAAGAGTAGCAAGGAAAAAGGTACAGAATTAATTCCCTCTTGGGGTGTATGCAGATATAGGAAAAGAGTATTCCACGAACCTTAGGAAAAAACTCTAGCCTTCTGCACAGTTTGCTATAACAGAGGCCCACGCTGTTTGCTCATGGCTTGGAACAGCAGCTATGGGTGTCTGTAATGTAGAAACGAGACAAGGGAAGGGGCAGAGGTTGACTGATGGGAACCAACAGACAAGCTCTGTACAAAAGGGTCTACAAACAGTACAAGAGAAGATACTTACAGAAAAATCCAGGAAAAGGAGGGTGATAGCAAACTAGCAGAAGGAAATGAAGGGAAAGTCATGTAACAGGATAGGATAGCAGAGGACAGTAAGGAACAAGGTTGAGAGCTCAGAGGAGCAGGAAAGCAATGAGCAAGCCCACAGGAGCAGGGATGTAAGATAGAGAGCCCAGAGGAAAAGGGCTTAGGGCAGCAGAGTAAAGCAGGCTGCACGGCAAGGAACCCAGAAGGGCCTGGCAGCAAGGAGTGGGCCCTGAGGGGCAGGGCCGCTGACCGTAGAAGGTTGCAGAGGACTGTAGAGGGCTGCTAGGCCGAGAGCCCAGCGGAAAAAAGGTAGGTAGTAGGCAGAAGAGCGTGATAAGCTGCAAAGTAGGAAGCCCAGAGGACAAGGGCTGTAGGCAGCCGGAGTGAGGCAGGCTGCAGAGCAGGGAGCCCAGAGGACAAGGGCTGTAGGCAGCCGGAGTGAGGCAGGCTACAGAGCAGGGAGCCCAGAGGACAAGGGCTGAAGGCAGCCGGAGTGAGGCAGGCTGGAGAGCAGGGAGCCCAGAGGACAAGGGCTGAGGCTGGAAAGCAGCAGAGCGTGATCAGCTGCAATGTAGAGAGCCCGGCAGGGCAAGGGCGGGGGCTGGAAGGCAGCAGAGCGTGATCGGCTGCAATGTGGAGAGCCCGGCAGGGCAAGGGCGGAGGCTGGAAGGCAGCAGAGCGTGATCGGCTGCAATGTGGAGAGCCCGGCAGGGCAAGGGCAGAGGCTGGAAGGCAGCAGAGCGTGATCAGCTGCAAGAGAGGAGCCTGGAAGAGCAGGGCTGAGGCAGGGAGCCCAAAAGGTTAGGGCTGTAGGCAGCAGGGTGTAGCAGGCTGCAAGGCAGGATGCCCAGAGGAGCAGGGCTGAGGCAGGGAGCCCAAAAGGCTAGGGCTGTAGGCAGCAGGGTGTAGTAGACTGCAAGGCGTGAGCCCACCAGGGCACTGGAACAAAGAACAGGTGAAATCAGGAAACAGCATACAAAGTTTGTAGCTCAAAGCAAATAAGGTGCCTGAAGGACTCTCAATGCAAGAGACTGAGCTCTCGCAGGCAGCAGCCTTTATACTGCCCAGCCCAGCACAGAGGCAGGCTAATTGGTTGCACCTGGCTCAGCACACCTGCAGACAATCGGCCACCTCCCTCTCTGTTCCTGAGCTGGTGGAAGCAAAGCAAATCCCTAGGGCTTCTGGGGATTGTAGTTCTGATGAAGAAAAATAGGAATAGCCAGGAATAGATGGTTATAGTCAAGTGCATTATGGTAAGTGTAGTTTTCTGGGAAAAATAAAAAAGCACCAAAGTCTTGCAAATGGGAAATAAAGTCCAAATAGTGAATAGCGGTTGATCCAAGAGTTTTCTATAGATAAATGAATAACAATTTGTCCATATTAATCGCCAATGTATGCGCCCATGGCGCAGGCATGACAGTATGCCCCTCTCCAGGCCCCTCTCCAGGCTCCCTGAAGACTGACCAACAGGAAGAAGGTCTGTCACACCGTGAAAGAGTCTTATTCCGAAAAGGCACATCATGAAGCACCAAAAACTGTTTAAGGTTGTAAGGAGGGAGTCTTGAAAGGTGGAGACGGTATCAATGTGCTGAACCTTTGCGGTAGAAATCAGAAAAGACAAAGTCTTTGGAGCACAAAACCCAACAGAGTGTTCATGAATAGAGGAACTGTGAATGTCTGTTGCAGGTTCCATGGTAAAGCTTGATTTGAAAGGCAACAGTAAGGTGGTGAAAGGTGGAGCCAGAGGTACAGCAGAGTTGGTTGCTTTAGGAAGGTTTTCCAAGGCATCAGACACAGCAATGGCAGAGTCAAGATTAGCCGCAAAACGTCAGGAGTCACAGTGGCGGGTTCTCCATGATTTGTAGGAGTTTCAGAAGCCACCGCAGCAGAGACATCATGAATGGCTGTGGATAGTTCCGATGCTGTAGCAACTGGGAGAGTGGGTGCCATAGAAGAACCAGCAGACAGTGACGCACCTGAGACTGATAGAGTAGAATCTGGTAGTCTTAGTGCTGCAGAGACGCCAGTAAGAACAACCAGAGCTGTAGTCCCAAAAGAAAAGTTGTTATCTGACTTAGCAACAGTTTCTGTCCTTGCAGGCAGAGAGGAAGGGGGTGCTTTTGCTGCGAAAAGAGTGATGTGAGATGCTGCAACAGTAGCAGATTTAGAAGTATTAGCAGGAGGAGCAGCAGAGATTGGGCTAGCAGATGCAGTAACAGGTAATAAGACAGATTTGGGGTCATGATTGGGTAGGCGTTCTGAAGGCTGATCTTCAAAGTCTGGTGTGCTCAAATTACTTGGTGGGTCTGTGGTATAGACTGATGGAAAGGCTGGATTCCAGGCAGGTACCGGGTATTGTTCAGGATTGGAATCATGGTCTAGAGTACCAGAACCTGAGTTACTGTAGTTGGAAAGTGAAAGAGCTGTGTCAGACTTTAGAAGGGATGCATATGCTAAATTTAGGTCTTCCATCTGCTTGGTATAAATCTGTATCCTTTTCTGCGTGGCAATTCCAGGCCTTACCATGCCGATCTCTAAAGACAGTATTTCGGGTGTAGGACATTGTGTCAAAAGGTCTGGAATATTGTGTCCCTTCATAGAATTTTTACTATGTAAATAAACAAAGTCATCATAGAGATCTTCGGTCTTTCTTTTAAGGCGTAGGAGTTTTTCTTGTAGCAGGTATGTATCATTAGCCTGATCTAAAGCTTCAGAATCTGGTGTGGCAGAAAATTCGGTTGTAGCAATGGGAAGACTGACCTTAAGGTTATTGTGGTTGGTAGATACTGGGGAAGTATTAAGACCACCGATGGTCAGTATTGGTCTTTTGTACCCAGGACTAGGTGAACTAACCTCTGGATACATAATGCTGTGCCCTGTCAAATGAGGGTTTCCAGTAGACTGGGGAGCTTGCCAAGCAGATCTTGAACATATCACTCTAGCAACAGCGTACTCAGGTTTAGAGACCCCCACAATGAGTGCAATATCCTTGGCTGTAACAGTGTTAGAAAAATTATCAGACGCAGGAGTGTCTTTCTCTGTTTGGGCTAACAAGATCTATAAGAATTCATTATCTTGCTGTAGCTCTTCAACCGATAAGGACTGCGGATCATAGTCGCAAATGTCATAATAGTTAAACATGGAAGAAGGGTCAGCAAGCCAGTGAGTGTAGTACCGTGCTTGTAAATCTTTGTTTACTAAGGCAAGACTGTTCTTTAGACTAAGGTTCTTGTTTGCTGTCTTTAGGGAAAGTATAGATTTTTGCAAAGGTTTCTTAACCCGAAAGGAAAGCATCCTTGGTCTGTGTGTGCCTTTCCTGCCTATGGAACAAGACATTTTTGGCTCTTGCATTCTGTCAGGGATGGCACTCTATTAAGAATGGCACAGGACACCCAGAAAGGGTTTGGGTGGTTGTGCCAAACTAAAGTGGACAGATAAGTACACACACAGCAGAAAGGAAAGAGAACGAAGAGTAGGCAAGAGTAGCAAGGAAAAAGGTACAGAATTAATTCCCTCTTGGGGTGTATGCAGATATAGGAAAAGAGTATTCCACGAACCTTAGGAAAAAACTCTAGCCTTCTGCACAGTTTGCTATAACAGAGGCCCACGATGTTTGCTCATGGCTTGGAACAGCAGCTATGGGTGTCTGTAATGTAGAAACGAGACAAGGGAAGGGGCAGAGGTTGACTGATGGGAACCAACAGACAAGCTCTGTACAAAAGGGTCTACAAACAGTACAAGAGAAGATACTTACAGAAAAATCCAGGAAAAGGAGGGTGATAGGAAACTAGCAGAAGGAAATGAAGGGAAAGTCATGTAACAGGATAGGATAGTAGAGGACAGTAAGGAACAAGGTTGAGAGCTCAGAGGAGCAGGAAAGCAATGAGCAAGCCCACAGGAGCAGGGATGTAAGATAGAGAGCCCAGAGGAAAAGGGCTTAGGGCAGCAGAGTAAAGCAGGCTGCACGGCAAGGAACCCAGAAGGGCCGGGCAGCAAGGAGTGGGCCCTGAGGGGCAGGGCAGCTGACCGTAGAAGGTTGCAGAGGACTGTAGAGGGCTGCTAGGCCGAGAGCTCAGCGGAAAAAAGGTAGGTAGTAGGCAGCAGAGCGTGATAAGCTGCAAAGTAGGAAGCCCAGAGGACAAGGGCTGTAGGCAGCCGGAGTGAGGCAGGCTGCAGAGCAGGGAGCCCAGAGGACAAGGGCTGTAGGCAGCCGGAGTGAGGCAGGCTACAGAGCAGGGAGCCCAGAGGACAAGGGCTGAAGGCAGCCGGAGTGAGGCAGGCTGCAGAGCAGGGAGCCCAGAGGACAAGGCTGAGGCTGGAAAGCAGCAGAGCGTGATCAGCTGCAATGTAGAGAGCCCGGCAGGGCAAGGGCGGGGGCTGGAAGGCAGCAGAGCATGATCGGCTGCAATGTGGAGAGCCCGGCAGGGCAAGGGCGGAGGCTGGAAGGCAGCAGAGCGTGATCGGCTGCAATGTGGAGAGCCCGGCAGGGCAAGGGCGGAGGCTGGAAGGCAGCAGAGCGTGATCAGCTGCAAGGCAGGAGCCTGGAAGAGCAGGGCTGAGGCAGGGAGCCCAAAAGGTTAGGGCTGTAGGCAGCAGGGTGTAGCAGGCTGCAAGGCAGGACGCCCAGAGGAGCAGGGCTGAGGCAGGGAGCCCAAAAGGCTAGGGCTGTAGGCAGCAGGGTGTAGCAGACTGCAAGGCAGGATCCCACCAGGGCACTGGAACAAAGAGCAGGTGAAATCAGGAAACAGCATACAAAGTTTGTAGCTCGAAGCAAATAAGGTGCCGGAAGGACTCTCAATGCAAGAGACTGAGCTCTCACAGGCAGCAGCCTTTATACTGCCCAGCCCAGCACAGAGGCAGGCTAATTGGTTGCACCTGGCTCAGCACACCTGCAGTCAATCGGCCACCTCCCTCTCTGTTCCTGAGCTGGTGGAAGCAGAGCAAATCCCTAGGGCTTCTGGGGATTGTAGTTCTGATGAAGAAAAATAGGAATAGCCAGGAATAGATGGTTATAGTCAAGTGCATTATGTTAAGTGTAGTTTTCTGGGAAAAATAAAAAAGCACCAAAGTCTTGCAAATGGGAAATAAAGTCCAAATAGTGAATAGCGGTTGATCCAAGAGTTTTCTGTAGATAAATGAATAACAATTTGTCCATATTGATCGCCAATGTATGCGCCCATGGCGCAGGCATGACAAGCGTTCAGGTAACCGGCCGGGTCTGCAGCTGCTCTGCAGACATCTGACTCTGCCTGCTTGCGCATCCTCTTGCTTAGACACTTTGCCGGGGCCTTAGGTGCCCAAAGGTTTTTCTCAGCAGTGGCCAGAGTAGTCCTTCTGTCTTGAACCACGTTCAGGTTCTCCTTCTACTCCGTTTACGGCTTCCCTTTCAGCTCTCGTCTGCTCGCCCGCAGCACGGCTCTTGCAGTTCCTTCACGGGAGACAGCTCTCTTCTAGCATCCCAGCTGAGCTCCTTTTGAACTCCTGCACTGGATTGTTGTATTTGTTTGGGCCAACTACCTCCCGTGAGAAGCTAGATCGCTCACTCTGGTTCACTAGCATGATCCTCAGTCTCTGTCATCTTCTTCTTCACACTACTTATTTTAAAACCATATGCAACATATTTGGTATTCTTTGGTACTTGTCAAGTATATTAGGTTGACTGATGTGACAACAGAACACATTGGCTCTATCTAGAGAGGGGGAAGGAGGATTTGGCATTGGAGAAGAGGTTGGGTGTATTGACGCGGGTGTATGCCGCATTCTCTGAGAATGGTGGTCCCCAATCCTATAAGGGGCTTCCTTCCCCATGTGATCCTCCTTCAGAGAACCACCCCAGAGAGACTATTGTACTGTGGATGCACCACCCTGACCCTATGGGAAAGGTCTCCCACTAGGAGAGAAGGGTCAACACCCTCAGATTCGTCACAGTATAGATTCGGATGAATCAACACATTCACTAAGAAAGTGAGTCCCAAGATGCCCAAGATGCCCATCAGGTTTGATAAAGGCTTGGTCTACCCCCTCACCCAACCTCCAGCCCAAAGAAAGCCCAGATGAACCTTCGGAATGTATCCAATCCCAGACTGAGGATAATTACCGAACACAGGTGTGGACAATGACAGAAGGTCCAAGAAAAGAGAAGGTAGCAAAGCCCTACATGAGGCAGAGAGTCTAGTTGGCCAGTGTGGGTTGTTGTTGGAGGAACTGTGGCCCGTAGTTGAACAGTGATGTGAGGAGCATTCATAAGATGCTGGAGACAGGGGAGAAGGGACAAAA
Source organism: Ambystoma mexicanum (assembly GCF_040938575.1). Lineage (NCBI taxonomy): Eukaryota > Metazoa > Chordata > Amphibia > Caudata > Ambystomatidae > Ambystoma > Ambystoma mexicanum. The sequence continues at coordinate 961,959,406 of NC_090928.1, read as the reverse complement.
GGAAGTGATACCATCGGGAGGTGAAGGTGATGCAGAGGAGTAGGTGATATCAGGAATCGAAGGTGGAATAGAGAAATAGGGAATAATATCAGGAGGTGAAGGTATTATGCAGGAAAGCAGCCCGAGAGTAATACAGAAAAGGAAGGCTCTGTCTGGAGTGAGAAACTAAGGGGTGTCTCACCTGCTAGTCCCCGGGGATCTCATTCTCAGGTGGCCAGGGCACAGCTATCGCCTTTGGATCCAGATCCTGGTGGTGGACCAGTGTGGGAGCATCACCTGGGTGAGGGGTTTTTGGGAGTGGGGGTGAGGCGACTGATAGTGAGACATGGTATTCCCCCCTTTCCTGTACCCATGAACCCTCCTATTTCATAGTATTTTCTGATATCCCAAATCCCCCCTTCCTACACAAACAGTGGGCTGAGGAAGAGGGCGACTGAGAGTAACAAGACTAAACCTTGCATATCTCATTGACATGCCCCGTTAATTGGGCCAGGCAAAGTCAGGCACGTGACTTTAATCCCATATATCCTATACCCATTAGCTCTTCCCACACAGATAAAAGGCAGAACATGAAGACACACTCTGAGCAAGGTGGAACACGAGAAGCAGCAGAACTTCTGGGGGAAAATGCAAACCTACTGGAGAAGAGTGACCAATCGAGGGACGAGAACCAACAGTAAAGGAACCCAGGAGCTCCCTGCAGGAGGTCATCGCCTCCAAAGAGCCGTAAGAGATACGTAGAAAAGGGCAAATCCCAGACAAGAAGACTGCATTGTGTTTCAAAGACACTGCAACTCTCCCGGGTGAATGCAGATTTGGGGAGGTGAGGTCAAGCCGGTGGGATTAGCCTTGACTCGTGAATTAAAATGAAAAAGAGAAGAAAGGAATGCACACATCTGATGAATTGGCGAGCAAGATGAAAGACCGGTGTGTGTTAAGGAAAGATTGAAGTGGCAAAATATATCTTACAATTGAAGGCTGCACACGTGTGGATGAGATGTGAAGAAAGGCAGACTTGTGTTGAACTTTAAAATTACCGGTGACTGTGAAGCCCATGATACAGAGTAGCGGAGTGGTCCGGCGAAAGTAAGTAGCCCACTCAAAAGTCTCAGCGAAAGCTGAAATGTTTTGTTATAAAGCCACAAAGTGAATGAACTTTAAAAAGCGTGATGATCAAGAGGGGGCAAATAACATAAGAGTGCAAGTTGAAAGGAAAGTCGTGATCCTGCAGAGGTCTGTAGTAAAGGCCCTGCACATTCGAAAGTCTTTGACATCAGGAAAAGGTCTGAGCCTGACTGAGGGAGATCGGAAGTGTGACAAGTTAGGGGAAGGGAACCCCTAATGAATGTGAATAAAGCTTGACGAAGGGAACCTTTGCAAGTGCTGTGATTGAGATGTCCGAGCCCGACAGATGGAGACCTAGGTGCACATTTTTGTTTATACTTGAGAGGTCCAAGCCCGATCGAGGGAGACCTATGTGAACTCTTTATTGAACTGTGAACTTTTAGTTGAATTGTGAACCCTTTTGTTGAACCGTGAAGTCACTTTTGGAACACTGGAAAAATTACTTTTACGTAGAAGGCCAGGTGGGCCTCGATCCACATTTTGAACTGCTTTGTTTTGAGAACCTGAGCCAGAGTGTTTCATCCTGTCTACAGGGACTGAATTACTACATGATGTCCAGCGTGGGGAGGAGAGCTGACTCATCCACTTTGATTCTTTATATTCTGACAATGATTTTCCTTTTCTTACATATTCTCCTTTGCACACTGTTTGTATAAGAGATAGGGCAGGCATTAGCTTTTGTTAGTATACGCCATTTTGACAGAGACTGACTAGGACCGTGTTTTCTTTATTATTTGATGGTAGAGACTACTCACATTTTAGCTATAGGGCAAAGTAGGAGTTTTTCCAAACATCGACAATTGATTAAAGGTTTTTACAAATTGTTCCTTCTGTATCAGTGTCATACTTGTGATACCATGCCTCCCTTACATTGGTCAGGTTTTCTCTAGGAAGGACCAGAAAGTGTGAGGAGGAATGAGACCTAGGCAAGGCACTCAGAGGAGGAATAGTAAGGTCAGCCATGGGTTAACTATTTATCTATCCATTTATCTATCTATGGTATATCTATTCATCCTCCTATATCTCTGGGTCTACCTATTGGTCTCTGTCTGTCTACGGTTTCTCTCTTCATCTTTCTATTGTGACGATTCACGGGGTCTCATCACTTCACCCCAGAGGGGAGCCCTTCCCTGTGAGGCTTAGGAGGTGAGCCCGCTACGCAATATTCCCTCTAGGGTTGATGGTAAGTGGGACCTCACAGGAGAGAGGCCCCTCTTGGAGACAAAGACTCCCTTTCCATCAAGGAACTCCCTAAACCCCTTTATGAGGAGTCACTTATACCAGCAGAGCTTCATGAAAACCATCAAGAAAACAAGTCACTGTTTGTTATTGTAACATCACACAAAATAACCAACAGAAAGACAATTATACTGAGAAGGACAGTATGCCAGAAATGAAGATTACTCAGTGATTGGAAGCCAACCATATTTGGAAGCAGAAGATCGAGAGAGTAACAAAAAATGCTCAAATAACAGAGACAAAGGACTGCAGGTCTATGCTGGGGAGGATCCAGCACTTCCCAATAAAAAGGAAAGAAGGACCAATGTTCAATGTTGGTGGAGCCCGGGAGTTTCAAACCTGGAGAGCGAGAGAAACCCTGAGAATCCGAGAGGTCCTCAGTTGAGAGGATGCTGGCAACCAAGAAGTTAAATGAGACACAGAGAGGGCAGGGCGTCTATCCATGTATGTCCAAGAAGGCAAGTTGAAGCAGTGGAGTGACGCAGAGGAGGTGGACTGGCTGATCCTTAAACAACACTGAGACCGTTGTCAAAGGGGATCCACAGAGTTGTACACTGGAGCAGGAAGAAAGAAGCAACACTAGAAGCATGCAATCTACAAGAGAGAGCCCAGCCCCACAGCAGGGACCAGTGACACCTATCCAGAAAAACAAAGTTAATGGGAGCGGCAGGAGACCTGGGAAGGGAACAGGGCAGGAAGAGCCCAACAGGACTCATCATACTCGTCGTAGTGGTTGTGAATACCTTAAAGAAAGTGAAGAGAGCCAAGGGCGCCCTCATACTTGTCCCACTGGTTGTCAATACCTTAAAGAAAGCGAAGAGTACCCAGGGACTCATCAAACTTGTGTTAAGAGAGGACAATGGCAATGGATATGGAATGGGACATGTGCACAAGATCACACAGTGAACAGCTTTGTGCTAAACAACAGATACTCATGAACCAAGATACATGTAGACTAAAACTGAGGACGTGCAAGTAGAATGTGATAATAATACAAATATATCTAAAAGTAGTGCTGATTTTGGGAAAGTGATTAATGTGATGGTACACGGGGGTATAAACATCAAGTAAATGCTGTGTCTGAGGAAGACTGGTTGGCGTATTTTACAACATTATATGCCCAAGATCCAGACATGTGGCCAGAAATGGAGGTCGTACTGGGCCAGAAGTTAATTAAGCGTGATCCAGGAATAGTCTTATCCCCAGAAACAGTATACAGATTCATTGTAAAAGTGAGTAACTCTAAGGCGCCCTTCCCTAATATGCTATACAATAGAGTGTTAAAAAATCCACACAGATGGGCAGTCATTCTGTCATTTCTAAAGAGTTTCGTCCACACTTGGAATAAGCCCCGCTTTCAGGGACCTTACCTAGTAGAGGGGGTCCCTCCTACTGCTGTAAAATTTAAAGGAAGAAGAGCTTGGCTGCACTTGAATAACTTAAACCTTTACAAAGGAGAGATGCTTGCACCTCCTGTACCCACCGACAGTGAAGCAAGGGAAGAAGCTCTGGCTACCAAGAGGCAAAACAAAGAACAGATGATGTAAAAACTATTTGAACTGTTGACTACTCTCAAGTTTTGAAGGGAAACAAATGGATTTTGCAGTATTTACAGAACTATTCCAATCAGGTTAAAGAGACACTGCATTGATAAACAAAGAACACGAAGACTGCACAAGACACTTTCAGGGTAATTCATAGAATTCAGCGCACAAGTAGCGCACGCGGCTGGCACACAGCGTGCGCGTGCGATAGTCTGCGCCAGCTGCGTGCGCCAAAACCGAATCCGGCGCACAGCGTATTCATGGATTTTAGCTTCCCCAGGCAGCCGTGGCGCACAGTGGCGCAGCGACTCGCTGCAGCACCAGTTACGCCCCCAGGAACGCCCCTTGCGCTGGGAAATCTCATAAAAATCACAAACCAGCGCAAGGGGCTGCGCTAACCCTGGACCATCACGGCAAGCGGCCCATGCGATTTTCAAGGGTGCGCGGGAAGTTTCACACGTCAAATCCCAGGCTACGTCCATTTCAGGGGTGCGCGGGAAGTTTCACACGCGAAAAGCTAGGCTACGGGAATTGCAGGGGTGCGCGGGAAGTCCCACACGCGAAAAACCAGGGTACGTCCATTACAGGGGTGCGCGGGAAGTTTCACACGCGAAAAGCTAGGCTACGGGAATTCCAGGGGTGCGCGGGAAGTCCCACACGCGAAAAGCCAGGGTACGTCCATTACAGGGGTGCGCGGGGAAGTTTCACACGTGAAATCCCAGGCTACTTCCATTTCAGGGGTGCGCGTGAACGTTTCACACGGGAAATCCCAGGCTACGTCCATTTCAGGGGTGCGCGGGAAGTTTCACACGCGAAAAGCTAGGCTACGGGAATACCAGGGGTGCGCGGGAAGTCCCACACGCGAAAAGCCAGGGTACGTGTATTTCAGGGGTGCGCGGGAAGTTCCACACGCGAATAGCCTGTCCGCGTGTATTTCAGGGGTGCGCGGGAAGTCCCACACGCGATTACAGCAGGGTACGTGTATTTCAGGGGTGCGCGGGAAGTTCCACACGCGAATAGCCTGTCCGCGTGTATTTCAGGGGTGCGCGGGAAGTCCCACACGCGATTACAGCAGGGTACGTGTATTTCAGGGGTGCGCGGGAAGTTCCACACGTGAATAGCCTGGCCGCGTGTATTTCAGGGGTGCGCGGGAAGTTCCACACGCGAATAGCCTGGGCGCGTGTATTTCAGGGGTGCGCGGGAATTTCCACACGCGAATAGGCTGGGCGCGTGTATTACAGGGGTGCGCGGGAAGTCCCACACGCGATTACAGCAGTGTACGTGTATTTCAGGGGTGCGCGGGAATTTCCACACGCGAATAGCCTGGGCACGTGTATTTCAGGGGTGTGCGGGAATTTCCACACGCGAATAGCCTGGGCGCGTGTATTTCAGGGGTGCGCGGGAATTATCACACGCGAATAGCCTGGGCGCGTGTATTTCAGGGGTGCGCGGGAATTTCCACACGCGAATAGGCTGGGCGCGTGTATTACAGGGGTGGGCGGGAAGTCCCACACGCGATTACAGCAGGGTACGTGTATTTCAGGGGTGCGCGGGAATTTCCACACGCGAATAGCCTGGGCGCGTGTATTTCAGGGGTGCGCGGGAATTTCCACACGCGAATAGCCTGGGCGCGTGTATTTCAGGGGTGCGCGGGAATTATCACACGCGATTTGGCTTGGTACGTGTATTACAGGGGTGCGTGCGAAGTTACACACGCGATTAGGCTGGGTGGGTCCTGTCACCCTCGACGGCCCCTGCAGGCAGCCCACAAAACAGGGGACTACCCTGCACACCTGCTCATGTCTCCCACCACCCCCACCCCCCCAGTCACCAGGGGGTACCCTCCACCAGGCCCCCACTCATGTCTCCCACCACCCCCACCCCCCCAGTCACCAGGGGCACCCTCCACCAGGCCCCCAACCATGTCTCCCACCACCCCCACCCCCCACCATCCAGGGGCACCCTCCACCAGGCCCCCAACCATGTCTCCCACCACCCCCACCCCCCCAGTCACCAGGGGCACCCTCCACCAGGCCCCCACTCATGTCTCCCACCACCCCCCCAGTCACCAGGGGCACCCTCCACCAGGCCCCCACTCATGTCACCCACCACCCCCACCCCCCACCATCCAGGGGCACCCTCCACCAGGCCCCCACTCATGTCTCCCACCACCCCCACCCCCCAGCAGTGCAGGGGCAGCCTCGACCAGGCCCCCACCCATGTCTCCCACCACCCCCACCCCCCAGCAGTGCAGGGGCAGCCTCCACCAGGCCCCCACCCATGTCTCCCACCACCCCCACCCCCCAGCAGTGCAGGGGCAGCCTCCACCAGGCCCCCACCCATGTCTCCCACCACCCCCACCCCCCAGCAGTGCAGGGGCACCCTCCACCAGGCCCCCACTCATGTCCCCTATCACCCCCACGCCCCAGTCACCAGGGGCACCCTCCACCAGGCCCCCACTCATGTCTCCCACCACCCCCACCCCCCACCATCCAGGGGCAGCCTCCACCAGGCCCCCACTCATGTCTCCCACCACCCCCACCCCCCCGCCACCAGGGGCACCCTCCACCAGGCCCCCACTCATGTCTCCCACCACCCCCACCCCCCAGCACTGTGGGGAACCTGCCAGCAGGCCCCCACACATGTCCCCCTGGCCCCAGGTCCTGATGATACACAATCATGGCAGTAATGGCCAGCATACCCAGCACAAACACCCAGGCAAGGATTGCATCCACCCACATAGTGAATGTAATCACATGACACAACCCCAATGCCAAGTATGCAAAAGAACACATGTCTGTCACACACACATACACAATGGGTGCAAGTGAATGTCAAAACCCATATCATGACATGTAACAAACCAATGAGAAAATAACACAAGTGTAAGAAAATATAAAAAATGTATTAAATACCAAAAATAAGTGAACTTTTCAAACATACAACGATGTGGCTAAGTAAATAAATGGCCCATGTCCGAGAACAAAAGTGATAAACAAAAAAACAAAGGAATAAAAAATTTAAATGATTTTGTCCAAAGCAATATCATGTCATAGGAAATTAATGAAAAACCATTACGTCATGGTGAAAACAATAAGAAATTAAAAAAATGTATCTCCCAAAAAAACAAACTATATACAGGAATGTTCCAGGGTCCATGAGCCCAACACCAAAAATGAAACCTACCACTAACTAATGAAAAATATATGTACAAAAAAGTGGCCATTGTCCGAGCGGTCCAAAATAATAAAAATAAATAAAGGAAACCTAGCACTAACTAACTAAATAACTATATACAAAGGCAGCGGGCAAGTCCTGCGGCTCACTTGGTGATGTTGCTGGCCAGGGCATCATTGAACTCCATGTCGATGTCCTGGAGGCGGGACTCTGTCCTGGCCCCGAGGTCTCGCAGGGACAACCCCATGTCCACCTCAAACTCCCTGTGAGCTTCCTCGAGGCACTCAGCCCGCCTCAATGCCCGACGCATGGAGAACTCCGCCCTGACCATGGCGAGCCGCTCCTCTTCCGCCCGCTGCCGCTCCGCACCTATCCGCTGGCCAAACTCCTCCCACACGGAACACACCACCATCCCAGGGTTGCCCTGCCCTCCGGCCGATGCCTGCCCCTCTGATCTTGATGGCCCCGAGCCATGATGCCTCCCACGTCGAGCCCGCTGCTGCCTCCGACGACACTGCCTCTGCCAGCACGACGGCATCCAGGCTGATGGAAACCACCGACGCCGTCGTGCACGTGCCCTGCCCGATGATGCCGTCACATCTTCCATCTGCTGGGGTCCACTTGCTGTGTTGTCCACCCCCACTGGACCTCCGACTCCCAACTGTGGCAGGGATGGGATCCCCACCGAGCTGGCTGCATTGGTCGGGGCAGGTCCACAGGGGGCCCTGGTGGCATCTGGGCCGGAAGACGGCAAGGAGAACGACCGGTGGATAGCCTGCACAGAGGAGGAGAGGGCCGTCAGATTGGCCAACACATGCAGGAAACCCCCGAACATGGCCGATCCCAATTGGGCCACGTCGGCACGGTGCACTTCGTGATGACGTGCGTGCTCCTCCCGGGAAGCACGCACGGCATCACGAATCACAGCCGTGCGCATCGCGACCCCAATCAGGACCTTCTCCACGCGGCCAGGGGTTACCACGTCCGCAGGTGGAGGGGAGTCAGGTGACATGGACATCCCCTCTACCTGCCGACGGGCCTGGGACGGGGCATCCCTGCTGGTGCATGGTGGTGCACTCACAGGGTCAGGGACAGTGACATGCACAGGCCCCTCCACGGTGACCTGTGCTGCCTCCTGCCCCTGGCCCTGGACTGCACCACTTGCACCAGCAGGGATGCTCCCACCAGGCCCCATGTGTGCACCAGTGTCGGCCTCCTCCTCCTCTGTGCAAACCACCAACCTGGATGGCTCCTCACCGTCTCCCGCCGTAGCAGGCCCCTGTGGGGGCTCACCCACCCCTTCCGCTGCAGCCGTGGGGGCATCCCCGCCGCCTTGCTCCACAGCGCCGTCTCCGCCCTCTTCTTCACTAGCCGCTGCGTAGAGGGAGACAAAGGACACAAGCATCAGGCTACTGTACAATGGTCCCTTAGACAGGAAGCAATAGCAGATGAGCACCACTGTCAAAGTACACTTCCATCATGTCCCTCCACAACACATGGGTCAGTCCAGGCAAAACACACACAGTAACAGGCATGGTGCATGCCATGGACATTTCCATGCATGTCCAATGGACTCTAGAAACAACCAATGATATGTAACTCACATGCATCATGGCTCATGCATATCACATGCACACACTTCACCTCAGTCACATCCATCTGGCCCCAAACACACCGAACACAGGCGAAACAAGGGTAAGTTGGGTGCGTCACTGAATCTGTGCATTGTCACACACATGTGTCATGCATCCATGGCATGCACAAGTCACAGACACGCAGGTCAGGCACACAGACATGGCTACCATATATGTACCTGGCATCAGCACCCATCCTTCACCCCCATCCATGTCCAGGTACAGAGACTGGCATGCTCTCATGTCCAAAATCTGCATAGGGCTCCCCATGCCGCATTTCAACACATGCAACAACCATGTGGGTCACACATCACTGGTCGCACATGCATTACCATGATGTCCCTGCACACATACATGCATACATGGCCCATGGCACACATACAGGCAAGTATCATAGAACCAGCACACCGCAACATGCCCTGTCTCACACAGTAATGCTTGGACACATACCGCTCAACTCCAGACGGGCCTCCCTCTCAAGGACCTGGGCGTGGAGCGCTGGGCGTACGCGTTCCAGGACCCTCTTCTGGATGCAACTCATGCGGCCCCGGCCCCCCTCCACGAGGCGCCGGGCCTTCACAAGGGTCCTGGACCTCAAGTCCTCCCAGCGCTTCTTGATCTTCTGGACTTTGCGGGTTGCCACCCCCTCCGCGTTGATGGCAACCACACAGTCGGCCCAGATCCTCTCCCGTCCTTCCTTGCTGGCGCGGGACGATCCAAAGAGGGCATCATACTGCCCCAGGACATGCTCCACCAGGACACCAACTTCGGTGGCAGTGAAGCTGGTGCCCCTCTGCCCCTCTGGCCTGGGGTTGCCACTGGTGCCAGATGTGGAAGTGCCCGACATGGCAACCCCAGAGGCAGGTGTGGGTGGGCAACTGGGTCCTGGGGCTGGGCTGTGGAGCGATGTAATCCCAGTTGGGAGTCTTCAGTTCCAGCAGGGGTGGACACAGCAACTGGACCCCTGCAGATGGCTGATGTGCAGGCACCAAATGGCAGGGCACGGTGGCAGCAGGCAGGCAGGCAGGCAGGCAGCAGCAGATAGCACGTGGGAGGCTGCTCGGGGCACTGAGGGGCAGTAACTCGGCCTTCTGGGCAGGAGCGTGGTGTTCCGTGTGTTTTCGGGTGGCCAGCTTGATACGGAGTGATTTGGCACGTGAAAATCCTGCACGTCAGCGTGAAATCCGAGGAAAGGCCCTTAGCGCGTAAGCGCGTCAGCACGCATACGCGATTCTATTGGACCAGAGTCCCTCAGCGCGTAAGCGCGTCTGACGTGACCCGCACGGGCGTTCCCCACTCAGCACGTGATGACGGAACACACGTGGAAATACTGCACGTCAGAGTGTCATCGCGTGATTGGCCTATGTACGTGTATTTCATTGCGTGTAATTGGACAAAAGTGCGCGAACACGCGATTGGCCTATGTACGTGTATTTCAGGGGTGCGCGGGCACTTACACACGCAAGTACGTCAGCGCACCTGTATGGCTGCTGCGTGTGAATTTCCACACGCTATTGGAGTGGGAACTAGATTCCAGGGGTGCGCGGGTCACACGCTCGCCTAGAACACGCGCAAAGCATTAATTTGCGCACTTTTCAAATAACAAGCCAGATGCCAGGATGAACATACCGTTCCTAGCAGCAGTGGCAGTGGGCTACCAAAGGAGGAGGAGGAGGAGAGTCAGGGCCAGAATATTCACACCCAGAACCAGCCTTTTCGGGATGCCTGATGACCAGGTGTATGGAAGGTACAGGTTTCCACCACACATAATACTGGACCTGGTGAGTGAGTGGGAGGATGACCTCACATCACCCACCCTGTGCTCTCAAGCACTCAGCCCCCTGGAGAAGGTCCTCAATGTACTGCACTTCTTAGCCACTGGATCATTTCAGCGGACAAGTGCCATAGTGGGTGGGGTGTCACAGGCCACCCAGTCACGCTGCCTACACCTGGTCTTGGACATCATCACTGCACGCCCATCAGTCCGCAGGCACATATACCTGCCCAGAACACCTGCTGAAAGGCATGCTGCCGCCCTGGATTTTTACGGAGTGGCACGATTCCCCAAAGTGCTAGGTGCCATCGACTGCACCCATGTGGCTCTACGTCCCCCCAGGGCATCTGAGCACATCTATAGGAACCGCAAGCACTGGCATTCCATCAACGTGCAGGTAGTATGTAATGCCAAGGGAATCATCACCTCAGTATATGCCAACTATTCCGGGTCCACCCACGACAGCTTCATTTACCGAATGTCCACCCTATGCCGGGACATAGATGCTGGGCGGCATGGCGATACATGGCTTCTCGGTGAGTATGTATGCCACTGCACATGCATGCATGTTGGATACTGAGCAAGGTCACAACCCCACCAATGATACCAATCACCACCTCCACAGGGGACAGTGCCTACCCTCTCAGCCCCCACATGATGACGCCAATTCGGAACCCCACCACGCCACCCGAGGTAAGATATAACACAGCCCACATTACAACCCGGGGCATAGTGGAGCGCACATTCGGAGTGCTAAAGTCACGCTTTCGCTCCCTTGACCGTTCTGGCGGGCAGCTGTTATACGCTCCCCCAGTAGTGTGCAGGATCATAGTGGCAGCATGTGTCCTGCACAACGTTGCAACACGCCGGGGCCTGCCCGTGGACATGGTGGTGGCCCCACATCCCCAACCACATGCACAGCCGCTGCGCATGGGAGGGGAAAGGGCACGAGGGGAGGCAGCCCGTACACAGCTAGTGGCTAATTACTTCACATAGTATTCACTCCCCTGTGGAGTGCACACTGGCCTGGCACATTCCATCTGACAATCAATGATGACTCAACCTGACACTGATCCTGAATGTCTGGAGATTCAACCGTGAAAAGCATATCAGCCTGAGATTGTTCACCTGGAAGTGTTACAATGTGTGCATCCCTACCCACACACAACACCAATTCAGTTTTGTGAAGGAACACATTCAAGCAGCCAAAATTAATACCCACTTGCTAAATGCAACAAGAGGACAGTGCCATGTCACCCAACCCATCCCCAGCACCGCCACACAACACACCGTGCCATGTCATGCTATGTGCAGGTAAACAAAGTAATCCCCACAACGTGACAAGTGTTGCGATGTACAGTGTCCCCAATTGAAACTTCCTACACCTGAAATGCTCACTGTAATGCAGGACAAACAACATACTTGAGCACGTACTACCATAAACATGACTTCAGTAATGTAATAAATCAGTTGTCTCACCACCTGGATATGCCTGCACTCCCACCACTTCCAACTGAACAGTGTTGGTGCCATGTAGAGTTGTAGGTGCACTGCTGCCAACAAGGACCCCATCTCCAGACTAGAGGGCCTTGTGTAGACATGAGGAAGGGACCTGCAAATTGGGAGGCAGACACAGATGATGAGTTACACATCAATGCAACATGCAGTGTACAACACAACAGCAATATGCACTAGGAATGTATACACAGTATTGACTAGACTACCCACACATGTAGTGGGAGTCCAATGTCACCATGTACTTCAATGTCACTTGGGCACACCCTTTGCAAGCCCATGGAAACGGGAAGCTGGAGGGGTGTGTGTGACTCAAACCCAGGCATCTGAACCTAATACATGACAAGCCTGCATGTGCCCAGCCACAATGCAGCGTATGCCCACAGGAACCACGGAAGCCAACAATGTGTCCCCAAAAAATTGGGAAAAATATAAAAATAAAAAGAAAATCAAAAATGGCCATTAAAGGGCCCGGGGGGTTGGGGAGGCCACCCAGGAGGTCCGAGGTCAGGGTGCACACCAGAAACCACCTGTGTGGATCCTGGGGAAAAAAAACACCTCCATGGGCTCATGGCCCACACGGCTACCCTATTGTGGGAGTATCACTGCTGTCGCTATTATCACCCTGTGCTGCTGCTTCCGGAGGTGGTTGCACTATGGGAGGCAGCCCACGCAAGGCCCTACTCTGTTCCTCCATGGCTGCAAGCATGCGGGTGTGGTAGGTCTCGTTCTGGAGGATGAGGGTGCGGAGGTCCCCATGCAACAACTCACGGGATGCCCGGACCTCCGCCCTCGTTGCTTGCATCTCAGCTGAGAGCGTACGGGTGAGACGCTCCAGCTGCTGTTCTGTCCTTTGGTGTGTTGAAGCCTCTAGCTCAACAAGAGTCGTCCTGAGTTGATGTAGCTCCTGCCTCCGGGCTTCCCTGTGGCCCTGGGACTCTATGGAGATGGCCTCCTGCAGAGTCGCCAGTGCCGCCCGCCTGTCCCTGTTGGACGCCAACATGTCCTCCCTGTGTGACTGGCAGATGGAGTCGGTTGCCTGCTCTAGTCGCTCCATCAGCCTTTCAGGGGGGACAATGGAAGTGGCCACCCTATCCATGGCCTGAGCCATCATTTCGGATGATGCTGCCTGTTGGGTAGCCATACCGTAAATGGATTGCTCCCATACGGTATTGCCAGGTGGCGTACGGCCACCACGTCGGCGGGCACCACACCTGTCTGGGGCAAGGCGGACTGCGCCTTGCTGTGCCGGCACTGCCTGAGGCTGCAGGACTGCATTCCCCCTCTGATCTGCTGGCCCAGGAACAGGATCAGATGTCGCGGAGTGTGACCCTGCATCCGTAACCACCAAAGGCCTAGCTGCCAACACTGACATCCCCATTGAGGGTTCTGACCCTGGTGCAGGTGGGTGGGACAGAACAGATTCCCTCCCTGGAACACTCACCTGCGACGGCACGTAGGTCTCATCATCCGAGTCAACAGCTGAGTACAGCTCGGGGGAGGTGCAGCCAGAGACACCCCTTGAGAGCACGACCTGCAGCACTTGTGGGTTTTCACCCACCAGCACACCACGTCCCTCACTGGTGGTTGGTCGGCCCTCGGACCCCTCCTGGCTCTGCACCATCTCCACAACCCCAGCAGTATCAGGTGCGTCTTCCCCTGCAATGACATAATGACAAAGAAATGGAAACCCGCATTAGCACCATGGCACACAATGAGGGCTGTGAAACAAGAGAACCAGTACTTGATTGACACATGTCCCACATGACTAAGACCCTCCCATGCATGCACCCTCACTGCGTATGAAGGGCAGGCAAATGGCACACACTCATTACACAAAGAGGGAAGATGAACACATTTCATGCATGCTGCCTGGCAGTGGCATCACACATTGCCCTGTGATTGCCAGGTGACACACACATGCCATCACACAGATGGCATGTGCCATTGCTTTTGAGTGTAGATGGAGAGGAGGGCAGCACTTATTCATTCTGTCCAGTTCCCACATGCTATAGCTTTTCTAATTCTGACAGGTCTGCTTTATCACCTGGAGCTGCCAGTCCAATATGGTCCAATTGCACAGGGACATGTGTGAACATATGATATCCAGGTAACAAAGTAACTCCACTTTACCATGGCCATGCCATACATGTGACTAGAGGACTGAGGAATGCCTAGTATGAGTGGTGGAATGCATACAATCTGTCTGATTGAACATAGGAAAATAATCAACAATGTAGTGGCAAGGTGACACTTCAAGGCCAACTTGGGTGCTGTTGGGCTAGATGTCTACTGTTGGCAGAAGGGATACTGCAATGGCGAAATGCAGCTGGCCAGGATGTCTTGCATGAAGCACATGGCTGACCCATTCGACTCAGGCGCACACACTCTCACCTGGCACACAAACAGATGCCCTCACACACACACCATGCACATGGATGACACACACATGCATGTGCACTCACCGGACAATGCCTCGTAATCAGGCAGATCTCCCACGCCTTGGATCTGTTCCTCCGTGACGTAGGTCCCAGCGACTGACTCATGTGGAGTGAGTTCCATGTCTTCTACTGGAGACCCACCTCCAGTCACTAGAGTTGCGGCATAACTTGAGGCCAGCTTCTTCTTTGCCCTGCACTTTAGGTCATTCCAGCGCTTGTAGCAATCATTGGCTGTGCGCCTCACGATTCCAAGGGCACTTACGATGTCCGTAATGGTCTGCCAGTGTGCCTGGCGTTGTGCAGGTGTGGTCTTGGATCCTGCAACAATGACCATCTCGTTATCATGTCCGGACACATACTCGACAAGTGCATTCAGTTCCACATCCGTGAAGCTGGGCTTCCTCGACGGACCGGACTGTGTAGCCGTGTCGGGGGCATCAGCCTGTGCCGGACGAGCACTCTTCCTCTTCCGCTTGGAAGGTGGTGGTGATCCTGAGTGTCCTGCGCCGCTCTGGACACTAGGGGCAGGAGCCCTGGTGGGCTCTGTATCAGGTGTGTGGGATTGCACACTCAGCATGGGAGTTGGTGCAGGCATTGGCTCAAGTGTAATGGTGTCATGGGGAATGTCAGCAGAATCGACTAGGACGGACACTGTCCTGGCTGGGTGTGTGAGAGCTGGGGTGGATGGAGCTGCAGCTGCCCCTGCAGCCTCTCCGCCCTGCCTACTTGGGGCAGCAGATGACCTTGCTGCCCCAGATCCACGTGGCATGATAGCATCAACGTGCACCAGCGCACGTGTCGTAGCCCTGCTGACCTGGAAGTCAGCCATGGAGTCAGCCAGGTCTGGTGCCACAATGGGCTGGTCCAACAAGGGCTGAGCATGGATGGTGTCAGCCACTTCAGCCTCAACGGGAGGGGGGGGGATGATGGGTGCCCTTGACTGGTCCTCCACACATGGGGGGACAGGCTCACCCTGCAAGTTACGACCACGTCCCCTACCGGATCCACCACGGCCACCACTTGTGGCTCTTCCACCTTTGCCACCCTTACGGAATCCTCGCCTCCCAGCCATGGCACTGATATTAATGTGCGTATGGGAGTGGCTGTAGACAATTGTCCTGGGCAATTGGGGGTCAAAGGGGTTGGGTACCAGATGGTAATTGTACATTAGTGCTCTAGGACGGCTGATTGTAACCCCTAGGGATAGATGACGGGTCACGCAACGCACAGGAGGCCCAAAAAAGGGAGATGACGTGCACGCAACCCCTCCTAGACCACGTGTGCAGAAAGAAAAACCTGCACTACGCTGTGGCACCCAGTAACACAAGAATGAACGTATGCGTGTCACACGCAGCCTAGAATGACCTCTGAAGGGGTAGGCTACACAGGGGGCAAGCACAGAAGTTGGATACGTGCGTGACTCACCGTCTGCCAGGTAAAGGAGCGTGAAAAATGAGCGCGTTTGGCTGGCTAAACCCCCGCCAAAAGAAGATGTGTACGCTGTCTGAGAAGACAGGACAACAGTAGAAGGGGACACTGTTTGAGGGAACAGGCCCAGGTAAACCAGTACAAGAGGAATAATAGAGAAAAAGCTGTCAGAGGTAACAGGGAGTACGAACTGGAAACGCCGTGAAGTAAATCGCGTGTGAAACGACAAGAAGTACAGAATTCACCCACTCGCTCTCCACTAAAAGCACGTACAAGGAAATGGTGTTCTACATGTACCTTATATACAGGCCCACACGTACAGCGTCACTTACGCGGCGTGTACGTTCACCAATCACACGCTTTGTCACTCCTGCGTGTAGATCCATTTTCACCAATCACACGCTTTGTCACTTCTGCATGTAGATCCATTTTCACCAATCACACGCTTTGTCACTTCTGCGTGTAGATCCATTTTCACCAATCACACGCTTTGACACTGGGACGTGTCACGCAACAATTTCCTGCACGTGCAGGTGACTATAGGCGCGCATATGCTGTTGACGGGTTTACGCGCTAAGGGCCTTTCCTCGATTGACACGCTGACGTGTGGGATTTCACTCCCTATCAGGCTGTCCACGCGTTCACTCACGAGAGACCACGCTCCTGGCCAGGAGGCCAAATTACTGCCCCCCAGAGCCCTGAGCACGCTCCCACCTGCCATCTGCTGCTGCCTGACTGCCTGCTGGCCACGTGCCCCACAGTGCTGGTGGTTGGGGGTGTTGGGAGACATGGGTGGGGGCCTGGTGGAGGCTGCCCCTGGTGGCGGGGGGGTGTGGGTGGTGGGGGGCATGGGTCGGGGCCTGGTGGAGGCTGCCCCTGGTGGCGGGAGGGTGGGGGTGGTGGGAGACATGGGTGGGGGCCTGGTGGAGGCTGCCCCTGCACTGCTGGGGGTTGGGGGTGGTGGGAGGCATGGGTGGGGGCCTGGTGGAGGCTGCCCCTGGTGGCAGGGGGGTGGGGGTGGTGGGGGGCATGGGTGGGGGCCTGGTGGAGGCTGCCCCTGGTGGCGGGGGGTGGGTGGGGGTGGTGGGAGGCATGGGTGGGGGCCTGGTGGAGGCTGCCCCTGGTGGCGGGAGGGTGGGGGTGGTGGGAGACATGAGTGGGGGCCTGGTGGAGGCTGCCCCTGGTGGCGGGGGGGTGGGGGTGGTGGGGGGCATGGGTGGGGGCCTGGTGGAGGCTGCCCCTGGTGGCGGGGGGGTGGGGGTGGTGGTAGACATGGGTGGGGGCCTGGTGGAGGCTGCCCCTGCACTGCTGGGGGTTGGGGGTGGTGGGAGGCATGGGCGGGGGCCTGGTGGAGGCTGCCCCTGGTGGCGGGGGGGTGGGGGTGGTGGGGGGCATGGGTGGGGGCCTGGTGGAGGCTGCCCCTGGTGGCGGGAGGGTGGGGGTGGTGGGGGGCATGGGTGGGGGCCTGGTGGAGGCTGCCCCTGGTGGCGGGGGGGTGGGGGTGGTGGTAGACATGGGTGGGGGCCTGGTGGAGGCTGCCCCTGCACTGCTGGGGGTTGGGGGTGGTGGGAGGCATGGGTGGGGGCCTGGTGGAGGCTGCCCCTGGTGGCGGGAGGGTGGGGGTGGTGGGAGACATGAGTGGGGGCCTGGTGGAGGCTGCCCCTGGTGGCGGGGGGGTGGGTGTGGTGGGGGGCATGGGTGGGGGCCTGGTGGAGGCTGCCCCTGGTGGCGGGGGGGTGGGGGTGGTGGTAGACATGGGTGGGGGCCTTCTGGCAGGTGCCCCTGACTGCTGGGGGGGTGGGGGTGGTGGTAGACATGGGTGGGGGCCTGCTGGAAGGTGCCCCTGACTGCTGGGGGGGTGGGGGTGGTGGTAGACATGGGTGGGGGCCTGCTGGAAGGTGCCCCTGACTGCTGGGGGGGTGGGGGTGGTGGTAGACATGTGTGGGGGCCTTCTGGCAGGTGCCCCTGACTGCTGGGGGGGTGGGGGTGGTGGTAGACATGGGTGGGGGCCTGCTGGAAGGTGCCCCTGACTGCTGGGGGGGTGGGGGTGGTGGGGGGCATGGGTGGGGGCCTGGTGGAGGCTGCCCGTGGTGGCGGGGGGGTGGGGGTGGTGGGGGGCATGGGTGGGGGCCTGGTGGAGGCTGCCCCTGGTGGCGGGGGGTTGGGGGTGGTGGGAGGCATGGGTGGGGGCCTGGTGGAGGCTGCCCCTGCACTGATGGGGGTTGGGGGTGGTGGGAGGCATGGGTGGGGGCCTGGTGGAGGCTGCCCCTGGTGGCGGGAGGGTGGGGGTGGTGGGAGACATGAGTGGGGGCCTGGTGGAGGCTGCCCCTGGTGGCAGGGGGGTGGGGGTGGTGGGGGGCATGGGTGGGGGCCTGGTGGAGGCTGCCCCTGGTGGCGGGAGGGTGGGGGTGGTGGGAGACATGAGTGGGGGCCTGGTGGAGGCTGCCCCTGGTGGCGGGGGGGTGGGGGTGGTGGGGGGCATGGGTGGGGGCCTGGTGGAGGCTGCCCCTGGTGGCAGGGGGGTGGGGGTGGTGGTAGACATGGGTGGGGGCCTTCTGGCAGGTGCCCCTGACTGCTGGGGGGGTGGGGGTGGTGGTAGACATGGGTGGGGGCCTGCTGGAAGGTGCCCCTGACTGCTGGGGGGGTGGGGGTGGTGGTAGACATGGGTGGGGGCCTGCTGGAAGGTGCCCCTGACTGCTGGGGGGGTGGGGGTGGTAGTAGACATGGGTGGGGGCCTTCTGGCAGGTGCCCCTGACTGCTGGGGGGGTGGGGGTGGTGGTAGACATGGGTGGGGGCCTGCTGGAAGGTGCCCCTGACTGCTGGGGGGGTGGGGGTGGTGGGGGGCATGGGTGGGGGCCTGGTGGAGGCTGCCCCTGGTGGCGGGGGGGTGGGGGTGGTGGGGGGCATGGGTGGGGGCCTGGTGGAGGCTGCCCCTGGTGGCGGGGGGTTGGGGGTGGTGGGAGGCATGGGTGGGGGCCTGGTGGAGGCTGCCCCTGCACTGCTGGGGGTTGGGGGTGGTGGGAGGCATGGGTGGGGGCCTGGTGGAGGCTGCCCCTGGTGGCAGGAGGGTGGGGGTGGTGGGAGACATGAGTGGGGGCCTGGTGGAGGCTGCCCCTGGTGGCGGGGGGCATGGGTGGGGGCCTGGTGGAGGCTGCCCCTGGTGGCGGGGGGGTGGGGGTTGTGGTAGACATGGGTGGGGGCCTGGTGGAGGCTGCCCCTGCACTGCTGGGGGTTGGGGGTGGTGGGAGGCATGGGTGGGGGCCTGGTGGAGGCTGCCCCTGGTGGCGGGAGGGTGGGGGTGGTGGGAGACATGAGTGGGGGCCTGGTGGAGGCTGCCCCTGGTGGCGGGGGGGTGGGGGTGGTGGGGGCATGGGTGGGGGCCTGGTGGAGGCTGCCCCTGGTGGCGGGGGGGTGGGGGTGGTGGTAGACATGGGTGGGGGCCTGCTGGAAGGTGCCCCTGACTGCTGGGGGGGTGGGGGTGGTGGTAGACATGGGTGGGTGCCTTCTGGCAGGTGCCCCTGACTGCGGGGGGGGGTGGTGGTGGTGGGAGGCATGAGCAGGTGTGCAGGGTAGTCCCCTGTGGTGTGGGTTGCATGCAGGGGACGTGGAGGGTGTGAATGGAACACCTGTGAGGACCCACCCAGCAGAGCCGCGTGTGAAACTTCCCGCGCACCCCTGTAAATGACGTACCCTAGTTTTTCGCGTGTAGGATTTCACGCGCACCCCTGGAATTCCCGTAGCCTAGCTTTTCGCGTGTGAAACTTCCCGCGCACCCCTGTAATTGACGTACCCTGGCTTTTCGCGTGTGGAACTTCACACGCACCCCTGATATCGACGTGGCCAGGGCAATCGCGTGTGGGACTTCCCCGCACCCCGGGATACACGTACCCAGGGCAATCGCGCGAGTGACTTCTCGCGCAACCCGTTGTACACACGCGCGCAAATTTTTGAACAGTGGGTGTCCGTGTTAATGGCGTACACTTTTGCACCTCATTTGTCCTTTGGGGTCACGGTATGGCCCATTGCTGTATGTGGGTGGTATTTGTTGGCGCAGGTTTTGGCGCACTTTAGTTAAGTGCGTCGGGACGCTACCGCCTGCTTACTTGTGGCGTACGTTTTTGGGCCTGTGCGCTGGTTTGATCGAGCGCTGTTTTGCCCTGTTCGAATCCATGAATACGTGTTGCCGGAGAGCGTGTGGGCGTTCCGCGCACTTGCCTCCTGTACTTCCCCGTGCCGCCCACATTCTTCCCCATTCCGAGTGTTGTGCCCCATTTTATTCCCCATTCCGAGTGTCCCGCCCTGTGTTCCGCCTACTTTAGAGCTGTGCGCTGCGCTCGGAGTGATAGCGCAATGGCCGTGGCGCACGCCGTTGGTTGACCTGTGCGCCGGCGTGCGCCGCGCACTTTTTCAGCGCACGTCCTATGCTTTTCTTACGCACGGACTTCCATGAATCGACGTGCGCTGGTTTCCCTGCGCTTTTCGCTATTTTTCGGCGCAGCGCACGTATAGGCCCCTCTGCGCCGGAATTTTCGGCGCACATTTATTCCATGAATCGGCCTGCAAATGTTGCCTGAATCATTGCACTCATTTCTGCATGCTGTTTTCGTGTACATACTTCCATCACATCCAGCTCTAGTGAGACAACACATTCCTATTGTCACATTTTTTGGGAAATCCATAAAAAAGTCTTATTATTTTCAGAATTATCATTGCAATAATATTACAATTTCTGTTATGAAAGTGTGGTTTATAAAAGTGACAGAAACTGAACGATTGAATTAAAGAGAATGGGAATTTTCCAGTTCATAAAAGACACCTTTCTAGCAGGAAGACTAATTGACACACAAAATGCAGTAAGACGTATGAATTATTTTGCAATCTTTCTTGTGGCTACATTTTGTACAATGTGTAGTTTTTATTTCCGTATCATTATGGCATTTCGACAAATCATATTCTATAATACAGATGGAGTGTTTAGCAATTAGACATCTATTACTATCCCTAACAAAAGCAAGAGTGAAATTTTCCCTGATACTTCCAAATAAATTATCTGACTTAAGAGAGATGCTGGGGAAGATCATGAGGATATAAATTCATGTCTTGATAATTCGGCCCGTTTTAAGAATGACATGTGGACCAGCACATGACGTAAGTGGGGAGGAGAATTTCAGATGAGATCTGCTATGTGTGTTCTCTCATTACTTATGCCATGAGCACAGCCAGAACATTAATTGCAAGAGAAATACATATAAATGATTTTTTTAAAAGTGTGTCAGACATCTAGCAGCATGCTCAACAAGAGGACAATGTGAAGGAAGATGGGCAACCCTATGATGGATGTTGAAAAGAACGTTCCCATATGAAGATGTTTACATAAAAACACAGAAAATGGAAAAAGACTCATGTTGGAAAAGTAGAATGCTCCTATATTCAGTCAGTGGATTGACTGGAGAACAGATAAGGGTTGTTGAACAAAAAAGACTCGGTTTTGGAGACACATGGGAAACACCAGGTTTGCCAGGATGCTGGGAGAGGCCTCAGCCATTGGTATATTGATGAGTTGCCACTAGTACAGGATGGGAAGAATGAATGTTAGCACGCAGTGCACACTTATTGGTGATGGCACCAGTAAACATAGTGCAAATAGTGAATGATGAATGCCTAAAGGAATGGGCCAAGTATTTGAAATTATTAGAATGGGTTGAAAATTAGCAGGACCTGTGTCCATAGCACCAATGAAGAATGCGACACTGGGGGACTGACCACAGTTGGAGAAAATAAAGGATGCAAGCAAATAATTGATATACCAGGAATGTATGGAGGAACTGCTGTGCTAATGGAGCACTATTGGGACCGTGGATCCAAAGCTTATATGCAGGTACCTAAACATTGGGGAGGAGCATGTTCCATAGTGATCATACATGTTCCTGCATTGGTTATTCCCAAACTTATCTTCACATAGAAAGATTTCCGAAAATGGATGTACATCAAAGGACGTAGAGGTCGCTCAACCTCATCCGACACAAGAGAGATAACTATTGTTTGGCAAAATCAATAGAAGCTTATCACGATATTCCAGATGCTGTAAATGCACACATGCCAACGATGGAGAAATTGGAACTCTGATGGAAGCAATAACTATGCTGTCGATGCTGCATACGCAAATGGTGTAAGAGGTAGATGAAAATGAAGATGAAGGTTTTTTGTCCCTGTTATTATGGGTTCCAACCTGAATGGCAAATGCCTTCAAACTAACGGGAGTAATACTAGTGTTGGTATTGCTAGGATTCTATCTTTTAAGGATAATCATAGGACAATGCAAGAAAACAGTGAAGAAAGCTATTGGGATGAAGATAATGATTGATGTAAATGCTGTAACTGATGAGCAAACACAGACAGAAAGCACCACCAATGAGCACCTGAAAGGAAGTGCCCTGGCACCCCAGGAACAACATTGTACTATCCCAAGGATCAGAAGAACTATGTGGGACATTGGGTATTCTGTCAATCGACTGTGGCGTGTTGCCATATGACCTGGAGTGTGGATGAACATATAATGAATGCAGGTCACCTAAGTGGGGTGACAAAGATATGGGTTCCGATGAAACCACAGTGTGAGGAAAAGGTGAAGCAAATTGAGGAGGTGGTTGAGAATTCGACCAGAAGGGGGAATGTAGAGAAGCAGATGTACATGTCACTCATGTAGCCCACCCCCACACCTCTGTCTTATTGGAAGAGCAGCAAGAAAGCACTGTGCATGACACCTGGTATCATCCCAATACCGCACCGAAGATATGAATGACATTATGAACTCAGACAACAGTACCGAATGTATTCTAGAATTGATGTGGTAGAAGGAAGTCTGCAGGCCCCAATGGACATAGAAGAACTAGAAGTAAAGTCTGACAAGTGTAAAATGACATCACGAAGAGAAGAGACGAGGATGCATTGAAACGATATACAAATACTTATAGAATGAAGATGTGACTGAAGTAACAAAGTAAAGGAACATGTGAATACGAAGAAATCATATACACTGAGAAGATGAGTAAGAAGAAATGCTATATATATATATATATATATATATATATATATATATATGCAGAAACGCAAGGTAGATGAGGAATATAGAAGCTTGCTAAACATAGGAAATATAATGCAAGTAACACAGCCATGTATAGAAGATGGACGTCGGTTCTCTTTGATTAAGTTAAGGAGTGAACTTTTGTGAGTTCCAAGTATTGGACAATCAAAAATGCAGAAGGCATATGCAAGATGTGGCAAACCAAGTCTCCAGAGGCCAAAGAGTGTAATAGCACCTAATATAATTGAATCCAATAGCACTAAATAAGAGGACAGAATGGACGAATCATGGTCTCCTCACATGTGGTGCAATACCAGAAAACAAAGTCCATTCATAACGTTTCAGACGAACATAGCAATGTACCTTCACTCCCTTTAAAATGTTATATGAGGAAGATAACAGTCAACAAGGTCAACTACAAAGAAGAGACCTTGGCTTAGGGCCTAACTAATGGGAGATGATAGGCTAATTGGCCAAATGGGCAGTTGTCTGACGTTGTTACCCTGCACCTGGGTTTGTTTTGCCTACGTGCTGCGGACAAGCCAAATGGCCAAGGTTGGAAGAGGGTGCCGAACAATCAGGATGTCCTATGTGATGATGAACTATACACTGTTGCATAGACAATCCTCTACTATTATTCTGCTATTATCTGCATTATAAGGGGCAGCTAATAATGTTACCAACACCTAACAAAAACGATAGGCATATATGTTCCCTTAATCTATCCCTCCGCCCGATAGGTTTTTACCATTTTGCCAGGTAGCATGACGTCACAGCTGACGTATATTGAGGTATAAAGCCTTTGTGTAACTGAAATGTATTCAAGAGTGTATGAGCTGCGATTTGTTATGCTTGCCAGATTTCCCTACTTTAATGAACTGATAATAAAGTAATATTTCCCCATATTCTTAGAGTGTATCTAATTCTTTGGGCCTGTAATCAGTTATTCTGGTAATCCCGTCCAGCACTTGTTACGCTTCAGGTGCTACTGCAGAGTCGTTTTCTTATATTCAGGTTGGGGGAATTTCTGCCCCCGTAGCGAAAATCAAAAGCTGGCACCCATGAAGCCACAGTTTCCAAGAACCCACAGTTTAATTTGCTAATAACTGCTATCAGCACAATAGAAGCATTTATTTGTGATTAAGCAGGTTGACAAGCATATAACAGCTTTAGAAATATATCCTGTGATGAAACACAAAGGAAGGTGCACACAAATTACAGGGTATGTGTGTGGTAGTTTGACAAAGAAATAAACATATTTGAAAGAAAACTAGTGAATGTAAGTTTAAGAGCATGTTTCTGTTTGGAAACGTCCTTTTTGTTTTTTTCTAGACAAGTGGAAGATGTACATTTGGAAAACAATAGTGTGCTGTCGGATATTTTATCTCCAGGCCTCTAGCGTCTCATCCACTGTCTTATGTATTTCCCTGATTCCTAACATGGAAATCAGCTCACCGCAAAATGTATCTTTTATTCGGGGCACTGACTAATGGACAGCACCGGGCCTAGTGTTATGTAAGGAACTCTAACTCTTATCCTGTTTTTGCAGTTATGGTTGTACCAAATTCAATCCTCTACACATTACCAAATAGATATGCCAAACAGAAATCAGTCATGCACAGCCTTCGTTATTTTATGAAGCAGTTTATAGATTTTTTGTAGATCAGAATAAAAAAAACGGAAATACACATAATGTGCGATCATTGTAACATTGAAAGCGAGCCGAGAAAAAAAAATATTCCCATTTATCTGCACATGCTGGTTTCACAATCTGTCAGAAATGATGGAACGCATTCATGTCCATACCAATTTCATGGTCCGTTCCTGGCTTTTCTCATCCCAACCGAATATTCCTCCTCGACTCAGTTTGCACCCTTAGTTTTCACCCTTTTCCATGGACTAAGCTGTCCCATTCTAATCACTAATTATATCAATGTGTTAGTGGTTAATGATTAGTATGGAGTTAGTATTGTCAGTTCCTACATTAAACCTACACTGCGCCTATGCTATGCTATATAATGCTATGTAACCAATTCAAGCTACCCTTCTTTTGGTTTGTATGAGTTCTCATCATTGTCTCACATCAGCACTAAGGTATATGCCCATACTGAAGTACACACCAGCACCAATTGCACAATGACATCTACTCTCTACAGGAGTCTAGGGTGCCGGTGAAATTCTTGGCCTCGTTAAATTGTGCACCACTTGTATGTCTTACAATGCCCAGCATGTAGGAAGCCTGCTTTTAATAGTGATGGCCCCCCAACCCAGTGATATTCATGGCTCATTGATTCCTGAGGTGTCCCTTCCAGGCCAGACGAAAGATCTCAGGCATGCTAATATAGCCTGCAAATGCTCAAATGATGGCTGAGCGAAGCAGCACCTTTAAGGCTCCTGGAAAGAGTTCTTGCCAGAGTGGGAAGGACTCCAATTAATGGGGGGTGGCTTCCCCCTCTGGCAACGGACGCCTCTGTCTGTGTTGTAGGCTATTGCGCTGTAACCTCAGTATGGACGCCAGGTAGACTCGTAGGTTTTGGGGCAGAGGTCTTTCGTCACCTTAACCCTGTAGGGCCGAAGATTCTAATGACCCACGTTCACAGTACTTACTGACACTAGACGGTGTGTTAGTACTGTACATATTCCATTTTGTTTCATAACACATTTCACTTGTGCATTCTCAGCTCTGACTTTCCAATTAAGGGACTGGAAAGGGATATTTTTCAAACAAATGAATACAGCAAATGGTTGGTCCGGCGCTCGATTTCGCACTGGAGTAAAAGTTATTTGTCTCAACATATATTTTGGACTTAATCATTGAAAGGCCTGGAGCAATGTGGCTGGCTGACTCGTGCATGATTTCCCTGGCACTTGTCCAACTCGACAAGCTTTCATAGAGCGATATACAGCTGTTTCTAGAGTATGTGGTATTTTTCAAACAGCTAGACACCAAGATGTTCAGCGCCCTTTAGTAAGAGCTAAGAAAAGTATGCGGGAGATGGGAACTCATATATGTTCACATACAATAAGAGGAGCGGAAGCTAATTTTAGGGGAACCGGGAAGTCCTTTCATACTGAGTGCAGACGTTTGGAAAAGCATAGCATAACCAGATCAAAGTTTATACAGCCAGGCCGAGGAATGGGGAAAGTGGAATCATTTCATGAATGAATACTTCATTTGTTCGGATTTCTCCATTAACACATACACATAAAACCGGAACAAAAGATAAAAACAAATACAAAAACAGCAAACTAGCATTACAGATTAAAAGACAGAAACAATCAACCCACCACACAAACCAAACCTAAACCTGAGATAAAATGGCTAAATTAGCGAATTTCTCACCCACCGAGTCAAAGCCAGACTCACATAATTGCACAGTTTAAAACCGCCTCGCGATCCCCAATATTCTTTTTTTTTATTAAACAAACTGCCTTAACAGGACCCTCAGCAAATCCAAGTACCATTTACAGATCAACAAAAAATGGCACAGATCCTTATTTGCTGCAAACCCACAAGAGCATGATTTTGCAGGGCCATCCTTTACCTGATTAGTACGAGCCTTCAGGGGAAGCATGTTTAGGCAAATCATCAGAATCAGCTGCCGACAATTGGGCGATGGAATAGTGCTCATGCCTCCCCCACACTCAATACTGCATCTGAAAGAGGAGAACAAGCTCAGGGGACCCAGGGAATAGGTTCTTCTGTGATCCTCCACCTGGTCCTTGCTAAGTACGTGCCTTGTGAGTGAGGATTTAAAAAGTCACCAAATTTGCACATTTCAACATATCCACTATTTCCACCTCACATATTTTCACTAGTTTAAAACATTCATGAGACCACCTAAACTTCGGGCATAGTGTTGATTTTACCAATTCCTCGAGAGTGTCTTGCATGTTTTGGTTGTAAGGTTCAGTCTGAAATATTTTCTGAAAAAAGGATCCAAACATGATTTTAGCATGTGTTGCAAATGTGGGCATCCACATTTCTAGGCCAAGAGCACAGTTTGGTTTTCCCTTTGGTAGGCCAGTCAACCTCTTCAAAATTCCATTTTGGATGACTTCCAGTTTATTGCACTTTGAATGCCCCCACAATTTACTGCCGTACATACAATAACACACTCCCCACGTTGCTCTTATACACCTCTAAGCACTTATCAAGCATATGCCCCCCAAACTAATGGTAGAATCTTATTAAGCCTCCCAACGTAATCCTTGCTTTTGGACTGACCAGCTCCAGATGTTTCACCCACTTCCCACCACTTTTGAAAAATAAGCCCGGGTTAACTGTGGACCCTAACAGTAAGGGATTAATATTGGTGAGAAATAAAATAAAAGAGCAGCCCTGTTTTACACCTTGATTGGTGGGGAACTCCTTCATATACCGCCCCCCTTTTACTCCCCCGGACTGCTGCAACAGTGTTCGTATGGCTCTTTAAAATCAAGTGTAAGAGTTCTGGCGGGCCCTTCAAATCCTGTTATTTCGGCCACACAGCCTCTTTATTGACCTGGTCAAAGGCCTTCTCCAGATCCAAAAAGGCCACATAAAACCTGCCCACCTTCAATGGGCAGTACTTCTCAATTAATACATGTAAAATTAAACAATGGTCGATGGTTGAGAAACCAATCCTGAACCCTGCTTGAGTTGGGTGTAGAACATTGTTAGTGCTTGCCCACTCATCCACTCTATTCTAATGTCTAGCAACAGAAGGGTAGGCAGAAGTGAGGATCATGAGTATAGCCCTTTTTAAAAATTGGAATGATTATGGCTTTTTGTCAGGTGAGTGGTATGACGCCAGAACTAGACATTTCGTTAAAATGTTTTACCAAAATGTTTGGCCACCAATCAGGGCTCCACTTTAAATAATCTGACTGCATACCGTCCGGCCAGCTGCTTTCCCTGCCGCAAGATCCTTAACACTTGTCAAGATCTCCTCCTTAGTGAAGACTATAACCCAACCACTAGCCACTACCTGGGTAGTTGCCTCCGCTGCACCCGCATCAAACAGAATACTAGAAAAATGGGCGACCAAACTGTCATCAGAAATTGAATCCAATTAATTTTCCTCTGGGGAATCAAAGCCTCCAGAAGAGCTTACAGTCCTTAGATGCAACAGCTAATTCCAATTGGGACAATTGCCACAATGTGTGTCCCCCCTTCTTCTGCTTCAACTGTTTCTTGTAGTCACACTTGATGGCATGAAACCGCTCAGCATTCATACCGCCACCTTTCACTGCCTGGTAGATTTCCCCTTTCAGCTTCCTGCATTCCAGGTTGTACCTGCCCGTACCCATGGCTCCAGGCCTAACAGTCTGCCTACAAAGAAGCTCTTGCTTTCAGAGGATATAGCTGCTACTAAGTCTTCATACCAACTAATTACGGCGGTGCCACCCTCTGGCAACTTACTAAAATTGGCGAGAAGTTCCTCAATTTTAAATGAGGACAAAAATGAAAGGCCCATTGCTCCCGAATTAATCGGGAAGAAAACCCCTGGGCCAACCCATTACCTGCTGCCACCTGATCTGGGAGCTGACTGGAATATTCACATACTAAAACGAGGGCAGAGTGATCACTGTCCAACCTGTTGCCCACCTCAAAGTTGATTATCTGGGTAAATAAATGTCAACCTAGAAATAATCAATTATAGATGTTATCTTGCCCCGTTGAAAGGTTTTCCTAGGCGGGCAGTCCCCCACCTATCCCCCATTTAGTTCCACTAAGTGAAATTCTTTCATAAATTGAGCCAGCTCCTGGACCATTCTGCCACCTGATTTGTTCTTCTAAGAGGTGGGTGTTTGCATCCTCACCAGCAGGCGGCTCCAGTTTGGCATTAAAATCCCCAGCAATTATAATATAGGCCTAAACCTCATGATCCAGCAACTCCCCCAGGGCTTTTGTCCATTGAACACCTCCTAACAGGCAGTTTCTTGGGGTTAGATACACATTCACCGCCAACACACCCCTCGTAGCAGAGGGGCATTTCAAAAGAACGGCAACGTCAAACTCGTTTGCCACCTCCACTCTTTCTGGAACCCATTGTGGAGAATTCCTGATTAAAGTTACAAACCCCCAGCTCCTTCGCCCTGGCTTTTAGCATTGACAGCAAAGCTGCCAAAACCATCGAAAGAGGGGGGGCAACTCAGACCAAGTCTCTTGTGGACAAATTATATCGTGATGAACAATATAATTAATCCATTCCTTGTTTAAGACTTTGTCACTTAGACCCGCTACATTGAAAGAGATCAATTTAAAAGTGCAAAATCCACTCCCCACCGCCTCCACTAGAGGCAGCTCGGCCTGCAGGCTGATGAGCAGTTATAGGCAAAATCCTTAGGCCCCTCAGGAGATTGCCATAGAATGACCTGCCTGATTAACTAACCAATCAGCAGCATGTGGTGCAGTTCCAGAGGGGAATGCTGTGACATGGACTGTGCTAGACTCCCATGTCTCACCACTCACCCCACTCTCAACCCCGGGGTACAATGGAGTCAAACCAGGCATCCTGACAATGACAAGTTAGTGCCATTCATAATCAACAACTTTATCCAATAGTTGGGTGACCAGAGGGTGCGCTTTAATGATTGTGCAATCGACATTGCGCACCTAATGTGTGTGAAACGTCAATTGCCCAATTACGAAAGTGAAAGGCAGCTGAGAGGAGTGGTGAGTGAGGAGGATTGGGTTGAGGGCGAGTGCAAACGGCTTTTGGCGAGGAGAGGGAGAGGAGAGGTGAGGAGTGGAATTGGTTGGGGGATGTCCCCTCAGATAATGGAAGCAGTGAGCTGGGGAGAGACAGAAGTGGCTTGTGCAGGGGAATGACAGGTGTACCAGGTGTATCCACTGGAGAGTGCGACCCCGGAGAGCGGAGGTGGATCGTTTTGGAGTAATGCATTCTGGGGGTTGTTGTTTTCGGTTGATCTATTAGAACTTAAAGCACCCAAAAACCAGGACTAGGTTGGAACGAGGTACCTGAGCAAGTCGCGCAAGTGGGACCTTTATGGTTTTCTCATATTTAGGCTTGTTGGAATGAGTTTAAGAGCAGGATCTGTTGTTATGTGCAATACATCTCCAGAAAACGCATTCATTTGGATAACATGAGGAATTATGAAGATGGCAGGAGATGGGGGGCAACAGAGGAACTATTCAGAGTCATGAGTGATGGACAAGGGCAAGGTTTAACACGTGATGGGACTAGGAGACTGAATAGGCAAGGACATATT
Organism: Ambystoma mexicanum; assembly: GCF_040938575.1. Taxonomy (NCBI): domain Eukaryota; kingdom Metazoa; phylum Chordata; class Amphibia; order Caudata; family Ambystomatidae; genus Ambystoma; species Ambystoma mexicanum. The sequence goes on along the minus strand of NC_090928.1, from coordinate 961,929,227 downwards.
TTAAGAAACTAGCTCTCAGCACTGTGGCCTTTTAACAGAGACATTGGGGGTCATTACAAGGTTGGCAGTAGCCGTGCCACTAAATACCAGCATGGCTGCCGCCGGAGTCATGAATTTTCCGCCACTCGGGAATTGGCAATAACCGGGGCATTACAGCCTGGGCGGATCCGGTAATTGCCCATTCCTGAGCGCCGGAAAATATTACTCCCCATTCCCATTTGAGTCCCATTGGACTCAATGGGAATGGGGAGGACGAATGCACCGGCACCATTCATGAATGGTGCCGGTGCATCCGTCGAGGTCTGCCAACGGGTGCCGTTCTGCCCACCAGGTCAGACCTGGAGGGCTGAAAGGCACCCGCCCGCAGAACTCGTAGTTTGCCGGTCCGGCAACATTGGTACCGGCAAACTTACCTGTACCGTTGTTTCCGGACCGGGAAATTTGTAATGAGGCCCATTGAATGCTTCTAGACACTGCTAAGGGGTAGCTACGCTGGAGAGTGGAAGAGTTACTTAAGTGGGGCGATTTTGAGTCATATCTAACAATTATATGGCAACTTTCAAGCCTGTGTGCAAAGGCACTGAGTCCAATTAAGATATCTTGATCCCCCACGCCACCCTGGCCCCTGGTCCCCCGGCCATGTTAAACATAGCCTTGTTTTTGAAACTAAAAGTGCTTTTAAGTCATATCAAGGAAATTGCCAGGGGGTTGTTAGAGAATTTGTGCTTTTAGATTGGCGGGACACACTTACCACCCCATGTTATTCATACACATTTAACAATATCATTCTAAAACTAGGCAGGCCACAGTTTGAAGGGAACAAGTAGCAGACGGCTGTTGAAATGTCTTACTGTGCTTTTAGGGCCAAAATCGGGTTTTTTGCAGCATTGCAGGCGTTCTGGAGTGCAGAGATTGGCCCTTCGGAAAGGCTCAGATAAATGGCCCTTACTTGATTTTCGTAAATTAATTAAAGCAATAAAGGCAGCATGCTTGTCTATGAAACCCAAAGGAGCAGCAGCGTGACGTCATATCTTGCCTCACTTGGAATCTGGAAAGCCCAAGATGAAGATTCCAAGTGAGGTGGTTGGGTAGGAACTGCGGTGAAGTTTGATGTGGTGGGGCCCATCAACAGAATAAATAAAGCCTCTTTGCACTCACCCTGTGCTTCTGTATCTCGTTTTGCTACACTGGTGATGCGCGGTGTATGAGCCAAACAGCAACTATCTAAGCGGAACTGCAATGACGGAGGAATAGCGCGTGCCAGGAGCAGCACAATCTGGTACAGCATTTTGAGCTCGAGTGCCGCCCCACGCCAGGCCAACCTGTTCGTATCATGTGGCCTGATGCCACAGAATTCCTGAGCCTCAGTGCTCCTTGGTTGCCAGGTAATGCATGTGCAAACACACTGACAGCATTCATGTGTGAGCGTGCACAACAGAACAATAAAAAAAGGAAAAAAGGAAGAACTAAAACCAATTGAACCCCAAAGCTAACCACCATGGGCCTCATTCCGAGTTCAGAGGTAACCACACCGCTATTAGTGGCATGGCTGCCTCCGAACTCGTCCAAACTCCGGCCTGGTGAATGGAGTAATTACTGGTCCATTCCGAGGGCGGAGGGACCGGTAATTCCCCATTCACCAGGGCCATTCCCCATTCCCATTTGAGCCCCCATAGGGCTCAATGGGAAGGGGGAAGGCGGCAATAACGGTACCGTAAATTACGGTACCGTTATTGACCCCGGAGTCCCTTTGCGGGTCCCGTCATTAACGCCTGCTAAAAGCTCGTAGTAGAGCAGTAAGGGTTTAACGGCACCGGTGTCGTTACCGGTGACCGTTAACCCTTACCGCCCTACTCGGAATGAGGCCCACTGTAGCAATACAGGAAAAATACGCCTCTTAGTGTAGCATTCTGTTTTTGGTGGTTCTGGTGTCCAATTTCATTGAACACCTAAACATCCATTGAAGTCCCTGTCCCACTGCACCCCTTTTTCCTACATCGTCCTAGGTGAGCACAAATGGATGCTAGAAGCAACCAATGCTTCCCTAGGGTGATTATTCACTCTACAATGGTGGTGTGTAGTAGGTTGGTGTTAGCTTTGATTTAGTTTTGGCAAGGGGTGCAGCTGATTTTACCTCATTAGTAGGCCAATGTACCTTTATGGGAGCCATTCAAGTACTAATGTATTTCTTTTTGGTCAACAGAGTTATCAGTGGTCTGGGTACCTGATCTTGTAAATCCCTGTGTAAGAGAAGTTGTTTACTCACTGGTTTGTTCACCGTTCCTGAGCCAAGTTCTCTGGAACAGGCACAGTGAATACTTAACCCTGGATCCTTGGCTGGTGGATTATTCTTTGGATGTATCCTGAGGGGTCCCTGGGTCCATGGTAGTTGGTTTCTGCAGATCAAGCTCAACCGCGGATCACCTTTGACTTCTTTAGCCCAAATGTTGTTTTGCTTCCTCTCTTTATTGGGCTTCTGCGTCTCGGCCATTGGACTGGAACTCTTTGAGATGGTCTCTTCCGGCATCCCCTGGGGGTGGTTGCTACCTTTTCCGTACCTCTGGGGTAGAACAGGGACTTACCTTCCCTTTTAGCATAACTGAAGCTGTGCCTATTTCTTTTGTCCGGCTGATTCCTATGGGGAACTGTTATCAATTCTAAAAGCCCCTTCAATGAGACTTTAGAAAGTACTTACCTGTACACAGGTTACTGGAATTTTCTGTCAAGAGACTGGAATTGTAGTTTTTAGCAGTGATTTTCTATGCATTTTAAATCAATGTATTACGCTGCTGCCTACAGATATGTAATAAGTTACTGTCTATCAGTGCTGATGACTTTTACATTTTATTTGTAGGAATGTAAGGAGACCTTTAGGTCCGTTATTGTATGACTACCTTTATCCTAATTGTTGGAGGCCCTCTGGGCATTGATGGCTTCATGTTCACCACTGGGGCTGGTAGTGTATGGTGTACGTTTGTATTGTTGTCGATGCTGTTTATTAGTGGTGAGGGGAGTTACTATGACCATTCATGTGTGACTTTTCTGGGTCCTGAACATGATTCTGTAAATGTGTTTTACTGTTGTCTATGGTTTCCTTTTTCTCTCCATCTCTTAACCTGGTGTGTATTGTGCCTACCATCAGGAAGTTGGTATACATTCAGCTTGGACAGGGTAAAGCCCTTTACCGTTTTTATAAATAAGCTATGTCAGTCTATACGTTTTGTCGCACCCAAGATCGCATTTGTTCCTAGAGATATTGTATGTGTGATTTTATAATAGTGTACATTTTTGTATTCTCTAGGGTTAACTGTAGAGAATAATTGTACTTCACTGCCAGCCTACCTCCCCTCTTGAGTTAAGCATGCCTGCTCCGCCATAGCTACCACTTTAAGGAGTGTGAGTCTTCTTTGGTTGAAAGCCTTGTCTTGCATTAAGCTTTGATGGTTTAACATCTTTCATCAGAGGGATGTGTGGAACATGCTTCTACAACACCATGAACGTGCGTGCACAATTTTCTAAAATAACAAAACGGAACTTTAAAAAAATAATGGACCAAGAAAAACAACTCTCACTGCCCCTGTGGGCGGGCACCCCAACCTACTAAGACAATACATAGTGGGTACAGGGGATCACTCAACCACCACACTGCCATCAACAAACACATTGGGCCTCATTACAACCCTGGCGTTGGACCATGGTGCTACTAGCACCATGGTCCATGCCGGATTCCGCCATGGTGGAAGGCGGATTTACCGCCCCATTCCAAGGTTGGCGGGGCGGTAAATCCCCATTCACCATGGCCCCTTCCCCATTCCCATTTTTGGCCCATATGGCTCAATCGGAATGGGGAAGGCCCTAATTACGGCACCGTAATTAGCACCAAGGTCCCTTAGCGGGTTGGACTTTAACGCCTGCAAAAAGCAGGCGTTAAAGTGTGAATCGGGCGTTAAGGGTTTAACGGCGCCGCAGCCTTTTACGGCGCCGTTAACCCCTTAACGCCAGAGTTGTAATGAGGCCCATTGTGTCCCCCCACTGGCACTACCACGCGAAATATTAGCTGTGTGAAATAAAAGGAAGAACGGGTTCCCCAGTGATACACTGTTTAGGGCCAGAAGGGCAAGATATGATTGAGAATCTACCTGCTCCTGACACATCAGAAAGACAGGCTCTAGAAGAATACGAATAGTGCTTAAAAAGGATTGACAAACATTAGGAACCAAACTCGACATCATTCTGTGGGAGCAATCACTTAATTAAGAGTTTAGTTTACACATCTTGCTATTATGTTATGATCACAGGAATATACATGTACAGTCACAAGAATAGAGCAGCATTTATACAGCACATAACAATGAGTACATTATAGACATGTTGGCAACAGTTGCGATGTTGACACTGAGGGGCCGGGGGCCACGTCAGTCTCTTCTTTTTTAGCAAGATTATCTAGATACATATGAAACATCCACCAATAGTGTCTGGAGCGCGAACTAGGGTTTGCTGTTGTCTTGATTACACCTTCCTGTTTCGTTACAGAAGTACCTTCATCCACACATTCACTGATGGAATACTGCCCTTCTTCCACAGTGTTGCAATGAGAGATTTAGCGAGTAGACATTGCAAGTAGACATGCAAGTAAAAAAGGAGTGATCCCTTCCTGTCTAATCCAACGAAAACGCCAGGCTTTGGCTCCTACCCTGTGCGACCACTCTGACTCCTGACACCTCTCTTTGTACTCCGTTTCTTTCTTTTGGGCACCTTTCCCTTGTGCCCTTTTCTACTAAGGCTTTCTATCACCTTCTTTCACCTTTCGGTCCTTCTATGGTGCACACCTGCACTCTTCTCTCTTCTATGCTGTGCCTCTTGCACATGCCTCTTGCACACACCTCTTGGCTTTATCATGCCATTGGCACCTTCTGCTCTTTGGCCGTACACCCCTGCACCTTCCTTTCTTTGTATCGCGTTTCTTGCATTTACCCTTTTCAACCTGCGGGTCATCCGTACACTCAGCTTTCGGGTCACTCTCCCCTTTCTTTACTTTCTTTCACTCGTTTTCACTGTCGCGTCGCTTGCACATTTCTCTCCTGTTTTTGGGTCACTCGCACCTTCTTTGCTTTCTGTCACTCTGCTTTTCAATTTGTCGGGTCGCATGCACCACCCCTTTCCTGCTTTGGGTTGATTGCACCCTCACTTCACTGTCTTCGTTTCGTGCCCCTTGTACACTCTGCTTTCCTTGCCTTCTCTTTCTTTCTGCTTGCTGCTTTACTAAGCCCCAAACCCATGTCATGAGATTTTACAATGTCAAAATCCATTGTATCAGATATTCTTTGCCAAACCACTTGACACCATATCTGAATAGGACGGCATGACCAGGATGAATATAGAACGCCAGCATTGCGTAAGTGACATCTCAGTCACTCAGCATTATAGCGTGAATTGTATTTGGCCATTTGCTGTTGCCTATGATAACACTGATGCATGTATTTAAATTGAAGGCAACAATATACAGTGTCAGGGTCCAAGAGAAATTCATTATTTAATTTCAATCCACTCAATGCCTTAATTTGGCTTGTATTTCCACAATTGAACCAGTCCAAACTACAGCGAGGTAAAACACGAGTAAGTTCTGCCAGGGCCACCTTAAGCACTTTTGAGGCCCTGGCCACAGACATCTTAAGGGCCCCCCTCCACCAAACCAAAGGAATTAAGGGATCAAGAATATTGGTTATATCCCCCAACCCCACCCGTCGCGCTCACAACCTATAGGTTGATATGCTGTCTCCCAGCATAATAAACAGGTTTACTCCCTTTAAGTCCCCTTACACTCTTCATTCAGAATTATGAACAAGTAGCATTTGAAGACCAACATTAGCAGTTTACGAAGAGGTTACTGTTCTAGTACATACAGGATACTTTTTATCAATAACATCCAGGAAGGTATGCAGCCTGTAGTATTAATGCAGAACTGTATAGAAAAGGTACATGTAACCCATAATAGACAGAGATCTCGCATTAGCTGCCTCACAGAATGCAAAAGTGCTCATGCATGGATAGAGACCACCCATTAGAAAGAAGGAGAACACTACACATACCGTAGCATGGATAGTGGAGGCAGATTAGAAGCTACCAGGAAGTTGTCTTTATCCAGACAGACTGAGATTAGAAGTGGGATATGGTTTTCAAATAGTGTTGCCATTAGATATCAAAGGAACAGATGCCTGTGGTGTGCGATATACATATGCTCACTATTAACACAGTGAAACCATGAATAAGGCTATTATGAAGATCATACCATGAGAAGGAAATCACTCTGAAGGGCTGACACTTTTGAACGGTTTAGGGACTGACAATATTGAGAGGTTAGGCAATACAAGATTAAATGAGATGCCCAGGATCACACATTGGTTAAGGGGTGAATGGGTGAAGCTGGGATTTGTGCCAACTCTGCAATTGCTGCATTTGAACACTTTCTTTTCCAGTTCTTATCATGAACTAAAACAATATCATTTTATAAAAAACGGACTTGGAAAGTACACAAATCACATTACCAAACATGACCATTTTTAAACAAAATATTATAGAAGGGTGTTATGCAAAATGGGAATGATTCTAGCTTCATTCTCTCCATCATCAAGGGAAGTATATAAGAACCAGCATACCAATCTTTGTGAGTTAACAAATTTAATCTGGGTTTGTCTTTTGTATTTTAAAGCTTTAAATACTTCCAAAACAATAGCTTGCGACATTTTAATTTATAAACGTGCATAAAAACCTTTGTCTTTTACCAAAAAGCGAACAGTTGTTGTGTCAAACAAGCAGACCTTACAATATGCTTGCCTAATACCTGCAACATATGGACCGCTCTCTTCTGTCTACCATCCCTTCCACCCAAATGGCCTACATAAGAAGAAAGATCAAGTAATGGGCTAAACTATACCAGCAGTATGCAAGAAGGCAAACCTCACAGAAGACAGCACAGTAATGTAAGATATATTAGATGATTTGACCAGGATCACTGTATTGTCTGCTGGCAAATCCAGGATACAAGCATAAACGTTTTAGTTCCATAGTCTTGAATTTGGATACTTATTCACCTCTTGAACTAACATTTTAGTCCATCATTGGAGGCGATTGCCTAGGTTTTACAACACCCCATCTGAACAAACCAATGTCTAGACCTTCAGCATAAGGACGATATGTTAGTTTTTATAGCAACCCCTAGCTAGTGCAGGTACATTGCTGATAATAGCAGATGTTGTTCTGCAAAACCAAGTATGTATGCAGGTAGGTTTATAAACCTCAGATATAGGAAAGGCTCAGCCAGCCTTGCTGGAATGTGATATTCTAATTGTGCATATGAACACATATCTCTGCAATGGATGCTTCACACACTGAGCTAACTTCTGAACCACTGTGGCACTCAATTTATCAATATGCATTTCACCATTGCCTAATGTACATGATCAACATAATTCCCACAGGAAGGAAAGAATGCTACAGAGTTGTGCCGTAAGGAGCACACAAACTATGTATAACACAGTAAACACAGAGAGCAATACATGATGAAATGATCAAGGCATAATGCACTTGTCAAAACAGAAAGGCAATAAGTTTAGAGCCTCAGCAGCACCCCATAAAATATCCTGACGTGTGCTATTTAAGACTGGTGAACAAAGGAATCTTACTTCTTCAGATCAGCTAGCCTGTGGGGCTCCCCTCCAAGGTGGGGGCCCTGGGCAAGTGCCCCTTTGGCCCTCCCATAAAAACGTCTCTGAATTCTGCCCACAACATGTATTCGTGTCACGCACTAAAAACCTGTATTGTCAACGTCGAGTATGTGCTATCCCTTCCAGGCTTCAATGACGCAGTTATTATATTGGATTCTCGGGTAGTAGCTGGAAGCCGACCACTATTGAATGAATCCTGGAACGCATTGAGCAGCCTTGATTGCAAACGTCGATGCTCAGACCATCGGGCCAGGTGATTTACCCATGGTCAGCTCTTGTTTATGCCAGCTTTCATTTCTTCAGTAGTTATGTCTTGCCCCAAATATTCTCTGTGACCATAACATATCTACATCATCTAAGTATATTTTTTATTTCTGCTTGAGATCTGCAGATCACCCCAAAAAAGTTTCATCCAGGTTTCATCCAGAAAGCAAGCATTTACATGCCCTCCGATTTAGCATTGGCTGCCTCGGTCTTTCAGAGGATGATGCATCAGCTTTTTCACGCAGTGGTGGGAGTGATAGTCTTTCAAAATAATAAATTAATAAATGCAAAAGACCACATGGAAGATCACACGTGATTGAGAAGAGCACTATGAATAATACAAGAGCCAGACATGACCCTCATCAGCAATATATGCAGGCTGCTTAGAAAAGTCTGCCTGTTTAGGCATGTCCGAAGTAAGGGAGGCATGGAACCCTCGATACTATCGAGTCCTTTCCTCCGTGAGTGGCGCACCAATCTTTATATGAGCAGTGCCCTGGAGTGATAAATGAGCTGTTATGATAGGAAGCCTTGATGGCTGGTGCCATTAGGGATCTGGTCTGCTGAGGAGTTTAGAAATGTCTCTAGTGAGGCCCAGGGTCAACCTCCTCTTGGCGCATCATTTTGTTTCTTAAGGAGATAGGGCGCTGTTCGATGTGTATATGCCACCAGATTCCACTACACCGTTAGCAATGTCTGAGGTAGATTTTGCCAGTTAGATGTGATATGTATAAGGGCAATGGAAATGAATGCATCAAAAAGTTGCGCTTGGCTGTTCTTCCTTTTGAAACTCGGGTTTGCATGTCCACAAATGATGGAAAACAATGATAGTGGGAGAGAGAGATATGTTATGTTATGGTTATTTATAGAGTGCACATACACCCCGGGGCATCTTGGCGCTGGGACAGTAACAGAAACAAGCAGGTAGACAAGCAGCCTAGAATAAGACAGTTTTCAATAGTCACGGAAAAGATATGATTCTCAACGCTTTGAAAAACAGCAAGGAGCTTTCTGGCTGCTACTGAGAAGACCGGGCCTCCTACCTGAGACCACCGAAAGTTTGGAATGACCACAAGGTTGGCCACACCTGATCGAATGGTCCGACTTGAGGTATAGGGCAGAAATGTGTCCTGTAGGAATTCTGCTCCTTGCCCATAGTACACCCGGTGGAGTAGACAGAGAGATTTAAATCTAACCCTTTCCGCCACTGGGAGCCAGTGCAAAGAGCGGAGGACAGGGCTAATATAGGCATCATAGGGCGAGAGAGTAGCCACCCTGGCCGCCATATTCTTAAGATGCTGCAGCTGATAAATGAGACCCTTAGGCTGAGCCAGATAGAGGGCATGGCAGTAGTCAATGGGGCTAGCTATCAGAGAGGAGACCACTTGAGGGTGGAGTGCCACTGGCAGAAATGTTGGGATCTTCAGGGAATAAAAACCCGTTTTGTTCACTGCCCCTACTTGTGAGGCCATGGAAAGTGAAGAAGAAAGATAGGCCATAGACTTTGGCGCATGGAGCAAAGAGATGGGGACATCCAAGGTTGGGATGCTTTGTGTGAAGGGGAAAAAGGAAAAGGATATACGAGATCAAGAGTATCAGTGAGTCAATAAGAGAAAGAGGATGTAGCAATATCAGTAGACAGAGATGAAAAGGTGTCAATAGGGGGAGAGGAGACATAACTGCTGATGTAAAGGTTGGATATTGAAAGTAACAGAGATTGCGATGAAAGAAAGTGGCTGAAGAAGAAGGGAGCAAAAGCAGAGATAGAAGAAAGGAGAAGGAGATAAGAGAATGATCAAATTAATATAGAGGTAGTTAAGTAACCAAGGAGGTGATGGGGCAGCTTGGAAGAGAATATCCAGACTAGTGTGAGGTGGGTCACCGCTTGGTACAGGGAGTAAGAGGCAAGAATCGCTAAGAGTGGGATATTAGAATGCGAAGAAGATAAGTGCACATTGAAGTCATCCATAAGAAACAGTGGGGAGGCCAAAGGGATAATAGAGTACAAGAGTGCATCAAGATAATTGCAGAAGGTAAGAATGGGTCCAGGAGGGCTATAGAGAACTAATAAAGTCAGAGGAGTGGGATGAGAAAATAACGGGTAGTGGTACTCAAAAGATGGGAACAAAGGGAGGTTAAGGGAAGCAGGAATCGGATGAGATGGGGAGAAGGGTAAAAAAACCAACACTGCCTCCATGCTGAGATAGACGTGGGGTGTGAGCAAAAAAAAAAGATGTAGGGAGCAACTAGGATGACAGTATTAGATGGTGAGATGCAGGTTTCGGTAAGGCCAACAAAGTAATGATGATGGTTGGAAAAAATATATAATAACGAATAAGCTTTGCTACAGAGTGACCGGGAGTTCCAGAGTGCGAAATTGACTGAATGAGTCAAGTCGTAGACCATAGGATATATTAAAGTGTCACGGTTATGAGTAGAAGAGTCATAATGAGGTAAGCAACTGGATTAGGAAGAAGAGTGATGCTAGGATATGGCAAAGAGCAGCAAAAGAACAATTTCAAAGAACAGAGAAGAGAAGAATATATTGACAAAGAAGTAAATTAATCAGTGCCAGGCATTAACAGACACCGATCCTTTGTGCCGGTAGGAGGTGGGCACTTGACGAGCAAAAGTAAGGGGCAAAAGAGTAACTGATCGAGAATGGGGCAGGGCAGTGAGCAACAACATAGTTGGAAATTGTATTGCCATGGCCTAGCTGCCACAGGCCTAGACAGCTACAGACAGCTGGGACTTAGCTTGGGGCTTTGCCCCTGAAGAAAATGTTATACACTTCGGGGAGTGCGGGCAGGCAGGTGGGGGCATGGCCAGTCTGCTGGAGAGCGGCCCGGGGGAGGTGCAGCAATCCAAAGCCTGCAGCAGTTCAAAGTCTTTAGAAGGGCTGGACGATGGGTTCTATCACCTCTGTCGCCTGATGCTTGAGGGTCCAGGAGGGCCAGGAGCAGGGATAGTGGGTCTTCAGCAGCCCAGACGTACACCCGCCAATCACCACAGGTGAGCCCAGACAGCATGGATTTAGCTTGGACTGGGCCAAGGCTTTGCCCTGGAAGCAGCTGTTAAACACTTCTGGGGATCGTGAGCAAGCAGGGGGCGACGTGGCTTGTCTGTTGGCGGGCAGGCATTGGGAGGTGCAGCTATTAGCAGCCTGCAGCAGTCCAAAGCCCACAGAAGGGCTGGAGGGTAGTTTCCCCTCACCCCTTCTGCCTGATGCTGGAGGGCCAGGAGCAGGGATAGTGCACTACATCAGCCCCGACGCGCACCCTGCCAAGAACTACAGGTGAGCCCAGACAGCTGGGACTTAGCCCTGACTTCCCCGGACATGACCAACATTGCATGCATGAGTGAGCTTTCCTATGATATGATATGATAGGTTATTTATAACGCGCTTAATACCCAGAGGTTTCTAAGCGCGGACCCAGGGATTGAACCTGTGTTGCTCTGTGTCATCTTGCTTCCAAGTCGAGCACGCTGCCGCTGAGCTATCCTCCTGGGACAGAACTCGTGATTGCCCCAGCACCGTTATCAACGGTGCCGGTGCAACCATCTCCCCACCCCCATTCTGCCCTATGGGGCAGAATGGGGACCGGGAACCCGGCAATACCGCCACCCGCGAATGGGCAATTACCGGCCCATTCATCTCGTAATGGGCCGGTTATTGCCCAATCGTGGGTGGCAGGGCCGGTAGCGAGCATGGCGGTAGCCGTGACTGCCATACAGGCATGGCTACCACCATGCTCGTAATGAGGCCCAATGTCTCCAGAGCTCTGGTCCTCTCTTGGCTGGACTACTTCAACACACTACTCAACACATTCCTCAATCTGCTTAAATCGACCATTCGCCCTCTTCAACTAATCCAGAATAGGACTGCAAGACTTATCCTTGGAGTCAACCCCAGGTACCGCATATCTCCAGCCCTAAAATCTCTCCACTGGCTCCCGGTTGCTGTGCGGATCAAGTTCAAGAACCTCTGCATCACCCACAAGACTTTCTGTGTCCTGGCACCCTGCTACATCCAACTCTCCTGCCCTAAACAACTCCCTGCTAGAGTCCTTCGGTCTTCTAGCTCCAACTCTCTGTGGATCAGACGCTTTTCCAAGCAGAGTGTGAGGTGGGGAGATATCTCTATTCGGCAGGAGCCTCTGACTGCAATGGCCCCCTGACCCTCTAAGACTTGAGCCGGAGCTCCTCAAGTTCCGGAAGCATCTCAAGACCCTCCTTTTCTCTTCTTCATTCCATCTTCCCCCTCCCCTGCTAATTTCCCCCTCTGACACATTTTGCCTGCTGCCTGGGTCCTTCTGATTCTTACAGGACACCAGGTCCTCCTTGACCAGTCTACCCCTAGCACCTCGGTCTCCCCTGACCCCTTTTTCCCCCCTTACCTGCACTTGCACTACCAGGCCCCCTCCCCCTGCACAAGTCTGACTGGGCGTGCACCCCGTATTCAGCCCATACAGCCCAGTATTTGCACTTAGCATATGGACCTCTTTCCCCTGCACTCTATGCATTCCCATGGCACTCGTTCACTTGGCCTACTCTTAGCCCAGGGCCCCTTCCATCCGCTCTGACCTGGACTTGCTTTTCCTTTCTTAGCATTACCATATTCTGCTCTGACCGGCACCCCCTCCTCACGCCCCTGAACTTGTTGTTACTGCACTTGCACGATTAGAAGAACACGAAGCCTAGAAGGACCGTTTTAGTTTTTCTTCATTCCTGTTCCTCCCCCCTTTTTTGTCTTGTTGCGCCTTGAAACACCATTTGCTGTAGAGGTGCATTATAAATATGCAATAAATGAATAAATAAAAAAGGATTTAAATATTTTACTATGGTATGGGTACTTTTCAAGTTATCTTTATAAAGCAGAGTATTGTTGAAAGTAAGACATGGGGATGAGGAGAGGAAAAGATGAGATGGCAAGCAAGTCTTGAGTATTTTCCTAGGATGTGGCATGAGTTATTATTTTGCAATTATTTTCCCCTGATTTAGGGCACCAATAAGGGACACATGAAGGTGGACAAAATAACCTTTTTTTAGAGGGTGGTCACAACCCCTATTTTTTCAGGTTGGCAAGCATGCTCAAGTATTTGGCTACCAGGATTTTGCCCAGGTTGTCATTTTCCCAGTGAACACGCTTCCCCACAAGACCACAAGCAATTGTCTGGTATTGGGATTTTTTGTGTCTTGGGAATATTTCAATACAGATTGCTCGGAAGGTGAGCACCTTTTGTTCTTTTACAGCAATGTATTGGAACATTTCCTCTCTCAGGTTATTTTTCCAGTGTTCATTACTTTTTGTTAAAGTCCAATGCTATTTCGTCTTGCACAGTTTCTTCTAAGCCTTAGAATCTAAGGGGAGTGTCAATTAAACTACATTTGTATATTTCACTTTAAAATATTTCTTCACTTACTGTGCGTAAATTCATGAATGTTAGCTTTTGAGTTTTGTTATGGGGCAAAAGTACCTGGGCATATGTTATTGTTGTAGCCATTCATTTTTTTCCGTTTTCCGTGCTACCTAAATGCAGTTAGTTGGGGTCATGCGATGTATCAGAGCAGTCACCAAGAGACTGGCCGTAAAACAAGGAGCTTGTAATAAGCTGCGCAACCAAAGTGTTTGATCCTTGGCAAATAATGTTATTGCACTGCACATTGCCTAAATAAATGGTGAGTTCTGAAAGCCTGTCATATTTTATACATGACAATGGCACTTTCAAAACAGGTCAAAATCAGTCTGTGATTGATGAACGTCTTTGAACAATGGGTAAAGTATAGAGTGGGCATGGCCAAAGGCCGTGCTCACTGGCCATGGCCGAAGGTCATGGCTGGTGGTCTGGAAGTATTCTAAAATATACAGTGGGCACGGATGAAGGCCATGGCTAGTCGTCTGGTAGTTTTCTAAAATGGACAGTTCTCAAAGCTTGCCATCTTTTATACATAACAATACCATTGTCAAAACAGGTCAAAATCAGTCAGTGATTGATGAACATCTTTGAGCGATGGGTTGCAAGTGTTTTAAAATGGACAGTGGGCATGGCCGAATTCAGTGCCTTCTGGCCATGCCTGAAGGCCATGGCTAGTGGTCTGGTAGTGTTTTAAAATGGACAGTTCTCAAAGCCTGCCATCTTTTATACCTAACAAAACCACTGTCAAAACAAGTCTGTGATTGATGAACGTCTTTGAGCAACGGGTTGCAATTGTTTTAAAATATAGGGCCTCATTACACGGAAGGCGGTGACCCATGGCGCTATTAGCGCCATGGCTCATGCCGGTAAAATACCGGCACCGCCTTGGCGGAAAGGGGATTTACCGCCCCATTCCAATGTTGGAGGGGCGGTAAATCCCCCTTCCGCTATTGCCCTTCCCCATTCCCATTTCTGCCCCATAGGGCTCTATGGGAATGGGGAAGGTGCTAATTACGGCACCGCAATTTTGCGGTGCCGTAATTAGCTCCGAGGTCCCTTAGCGGGTTGGATTTTAACGCCTGCAAAAAGCAGGCGTTAAATCCCCCAACCCGCAAAGGGACCTCGTAGTAAGGCGGTAGGGATTTACCGGTACCGGTATTTTACCGGTACTGGTAAATCCCTAACGCCATCCGTGTAATGAGGCCCATAGAGTGGGAGCGGCCGAAGGCTAGTGCTCTGGTAGTGTTTGAAAATGGACAGTGGGCACAGGCACACTGGCATGGTCTGCTAATGTTCTAAAATGGACAGTGGACCCAGACAAATGCCATGCCCTTTGCCCATGGCTGGCGGCTATGGCTAGCGGTCTGGTAGTGGCACTGGTCTGAAGGCCATGGCCAGTGGTGCAGAAATAATCTATGGAATAACAGAAACCTTGAAAATCATGGAAAAGCTTTAGTTGCAGAGCCATTAAGGTAAGCACATAGTGCAACAAAGCCCCAGAGGTTCAGCTAAAGCCACCTTAACTTTATGCCCCCTGTTGTAGAGCCTATGATCACAATGATGACATCCCTGATGACATCACTGATTACATCATCTATGACTTCACTGTTGGAATCTCTGATTACATTACAGCACTAACCGGCTATGGCCTGTGCCCATGGCCTTTGGCCATGCCCACTGTATAGTCTTAACACATTAAAGAGCCACTATCTATGCCCTTCGACAATAGTCAGTGACCGGGGCCTTCAGCCGTGCTCATTGTATATATTAACACATTAGGGGGCTCTAAATTTGACCTTTGGCCATGGCCAGTGGCTACAGCTTTCGGCCAGGCCTACGGTATATTTTACCACAGTAAGGGGCACAAGCCATGGCCTTCATCCATGGCCAGTGGCCACGGCCCGTGCCCACTATCTATTTCACAAAACTAACCAACCACTAGCCATGCCTAAGGCCATCAATGGTTGTATATTATAACACATTAGTGCACATCACCTTTGGCCATGCTGACTGTTTATTTTCAAACACTAATCAACCCCTAACCATGGCCTTCAGCTGTGCCGACTGTATAATTTACAACACCACCAGACCACTAGCCATGGCCTTTAGTCATAGCCAGTGGTCATGGCCCTTGGCCATGCCCACTGTATATGTTAACAGATTAAGAGGCCACTATCTATGTCCTTTGGCCGTGCCCACTGTATGTTGTGCAACACTAACAAGCTTCTAGCCATGGCATTCGGACATTGCCAGTGACCACAGTCTTGGCCATGGCAAAGACACCACAGTCTTGGCCATGGCAAAGGCCATGGCCTAAATGGTTATTTAGTTAATAGTTTTAAATAAAAAAGTTAATAACTTATATTAGCAAAGTCATAAATTATGTTATGTCTGATGCCATCACAGATGTAATCAGTGGTGTCATATATGATGTAATTAGTGATGTTATCAGTAATGTGTTCAGGTATGTCATCATTGTGGTCATAGGTTGCACAACAGGGGGCATGAAGTTAAGGTGGCTTTAGCTGAATTTCAGCGGTTTTGTTGTGCTATGTTCTTACCTTAATGGCTCTGCAACTAAAGCTTTTCCATGATTTTCAAGGGTTCTGTTATTCCATAGATTATTTCTGCACCATTGGCCATGGCCTTCAGACCAGTGCCACTTCAATAGGCCTTCAAACCAAAAAACACTAAACACATAATTAAAACAATCATCAGAAGTGATGGAGGTATGGATACTGCAACATTATGCCACTGACATAGAAAAGAGGAAGAGGGCTTGTAAAATAACTTTGGTTGAATCGGGTAGACTGGGATTAATATGATATAATGTTAAATGTCGTTCTTTTCATTTTACTAGAAATGCAGGCACATTTCGAATTGTACAACCTTTTTTGCATGCTGTGCTTATGTTCCTAATTGAAAATGTGTTATTATTATATTATTTAAACATATTTGATTCTAGCACATGTTATAATATATAAACATATTTTGGCTGTGCTTCTAGAAGCAGACCCTATCGTTGTCAATGTGAATTTATTGTAATCTTGTATTGCCATCAAATATGCTATCGAGGAGGACTGTTTACCTTTTAATTTTCCTGTGTCTTTTTGCAACCAGAAGGAAGAAAATGTAAATGTAAGTAAAAAGGCGGGAATACTGTGAGAGCCTTGTGATGGAGGAGGGACACATATGGAGTCAAAGCAGGGGGTGGAGGGAATAACTTGGTAAGTGGAGAAAGAAGTTTGCAGAGCTGGAGGTATAGAGTGGTAGCTCAATAGTGCCATGGTGTGGGGGATGGGAGGAGGAACATAAATCGATCTCTAATAGAGCTAGTAGATGGAAAATAAACAGCGAGGCAGCGTGCCAATTTCCTAGCACAACTGCCCGCATCAGGGGCCTCATCCAGGGTTGGGTGATAATGGTAAATCAGCAGTATTTTCCCAATTCAGAATTGGGTACAATACCACTGGCGGTATTTCAAGACAGACTTTCAGGTCAAGTCTGCCTATTTTTTCATCTCCACCTTAAAGGTGGAAATAATAATTGTAAAATGCCCAAATACATTTTTAATATGTGTCAACCCCATACAAGGGAAGTGCAAGTGCTTCCCTTCTATGCTGTGGAAAAACTTTACATGGGGGCATTGGAAGGGGTGAGAAAGGTTTCATCACCTTTCCCATGTAATGCATAAAGGGGTCAGTATTGATCCTTTTCTGCATTAAAAAAATCTACAGTTGTGGTATCAACCGCTACTGTACATTCAGTTCCACCATCACGTTAAAAGCTTAAATGGACATAATTTAAAAAAGAAATGTAAATTACTTCGTAGGTTACACCTGACCGAGTTGGTATTTATGACCGAGTTGGTATTTATGAAGCAGCAGTGTACCTGTGCCAGAAATAGCATCTCTACCAGGGGTAAACTTTGATAGGGCAGACTTGCATAATTGTTACTGGCACAGGTAGTATTTACTACAAGAGGTATTTCTGTAAGAAAGTCTAAGTGAGACGCAAACACTTTGAAAAGAAGCATAAGTTTGGTCCATTGGAGAAATCGGTTTCCACGTATCCACTATCAATTAAATTACATTTCACATTTGTGGGAGGATCATTCGGAAAAACCCTTAATAATTATTGGTGTCAAATTCAGTGTTGCCATATCTAAAGTGAGGATTAAAACAGCTGGAAATATGGTCACTGAAATTCAACATGGCAGTACTTTTGCAGTATAGTGTTCTTGTGTGCAGTCCTGATGACCTTATCCACATGCATAGCAGCAACACTTTGGAACCGCTCCCAAAGGAAATACGAACAACAGAAGATCCCCTAAAGTTCAGAAAACCGCTTAAAACATAGCTCTTTAACTCGTCCACCTAAACAGGAGAAATCAAAAAAGGAAAACTGCTAAAACATCACAATGGAAACACCAAAATAACCAATAATTGTTTAACCAAAACAAGAAAACCCAACAAAATAAAACAGTCCGACACAAATCACCATAGAATAGTATGACCTGGCAGATCAACAGAACCAGGACACAAAAGGACGCAGACAAATCTCCACTAATCCTACTAGAAACTCTCCAATGTCCTGCATACTCACTCTCAAACACTGAACAAAACACACTTATACCTCTCCCGCTGCAAATACCTAAAAAGCCCACTAACTGCACACACTCCACAACACCCAACAGGAAACTAAACCAATCGCACACAAATCACACATACACACTCATACACCAATCACCACATGACGTCGACCAACTAAAAACAAACCAGCCCACAGTGACTGTTCTTTCCAAACAGAAGCTACCAACAGCACATCCAAGCTCTGTTGCTCTTTTCCCTCTCAATCCCACTAACTAAGCCCTCCTGCCTTACCAGATCCGCCCGAACGCCTGGAGACTATGGAAATGGCAGAGGTGCCTTGCATAAATAACAATAACATAACATGCCACCTGCCTCTGATATCATGGATGGAGAAGCATAGAAAAGAACGCTAAAGATAATAACATCTTCAGTGGCAATCTCTGTTCAAGTAACATTTATTTATTTATTCAAGCAAAAAATAGAAAAATCAGAAAAAACGATGGCATATTCTGCTCAAAAAAAGGAAATTAAAGTGGACAGTTATAATACATTGTGCAGCGCATAGACTGTGGTGAGCTTGCTTCATGGCAATTTTCACCAAATGCCTCTACCCAGGGGTTGTGGGGAGCATGGGGGATCTGACATTTCAATCAAATCTGTTTCAATGCAGCCATTTCAATGCATGACATGTTTGTTTTATGTCATTCCACATCAAGCCAGGTTGTATTTCCTTATTGTTTTCTTGTTGTATTCCTCCATTTTTTAAACAAAAAAACGGGTTGAATCCTCCAGGCACCCCCACCCCCTTTGCCACTATTGATTTCTCCCTCCCCTTTATTTTACTCTCACACCACCTTAATGCTTATTTTTACTCCTTCATGTTTTCCTTTTGCAGTTAATTAATCTTTTATATCGGGCTTAATTCCAAAACCAGCATATGAGCACAAAACTAGGAATCGAACCTGTGTTGCTAAGCATTGTCTTTCTTCCAAACACTTGCCCCTGATAGTCCTCCTGCATTGTATGTCCTATTTCCATCTTACTGTTAATTTAAATATTCACAATACATTTTGAGTTTAATGTAAGCTGATTACTACTATTTTCTTTAAATGTCTGCTAGTTTTACATTTAACTCGATGGGCCTCATTACACGGATGGCGGTGGACCAAGGTGCTATTAGCACCTTGGTCCATGCCGGTAAAATACCGGCACCACCTTGGTGGAAAGGGGAATTACCGCCCTATTCCAAGGTTGGTGGGGCGGTAATTCCCCCTTCCCCCATTGCCCTTCCCCATTCCCATTTTTGCCCCATAGGGCATAATGGGAATGGGGAAGGTGCTAATTACGGCACCGCAAATTGCGGTACCGTAATTAGCACCCTAGTCCCTTTGCGGGTTGGTTTTTAACGCCTGCAAAAAGCAGGCGTTAAATTCCCCAACCCGCAAAGGGACCTCGTAGTAAGGCGGTAAGGTTTTACCGGTACCGGTAAAATACCGGTACCGGTAAACCCTTACCGCCGTCCGTGTAATGAGGCCTGATGTGTGCATTGTCGGGAAGATGGGCTTCCATTGACATGGGTTGAATTAAACAGCTTTCATTCCTGGGGGTGAGAAGAGGGCCCACCTTGCATGAGAGTTTGTTGTGTTATCAAAATGGCGACTGGGAGTTATCAGCTTGCTCTCTGCTGAAACACATGACATACTCCACCCTAGTAGACATTACTTTTCCGAACCGCAACATATAGGCCCCGCCCACCACGAGTAATCTAAGTAAACCTCTAAAGTGAAGCTTTAACAACCTGAGTAGCAGAGTACACCGGCTTACACACACACATTGAAAAATTCCAAACAAGCCCTCATTACTCAGGTAGCCAAAAACCACAGCAGCTCAATAACTCCCACTTCCTAAAGTCTCACACTACAAAAACCATTAAAAGCAAACTGGCAGATACTCCACTTGGGGGGACGAGTATGGGAGAGTTGATATGCGCTTAGTGCTTTAGTTTAGTTGTCATGGTAGCCGAAATAGCAAGTGTCTTTGGCACGCCCTGTGACCAAGCTTTGGTAGCCAGAGGTGCTGGCAGTCTCCGACATCGAGAGCAAAAAGTATTGAGGGCCAATGGAGACCCTCAAGGATGCTCAAAAGTCAAGAAAATCCTGGAAATCTTCAAATGACTCATTGCAATAGGGGGACCAGTCGTTCTGCTGAGTGAGAACAAACCAGGCGGACTTGGGGTAGTGGGTGCGAACTAGTGGCAAAAGTTACCTTGAAATTTATTCGATGTCAGGGACTCCAAAACAGTGAATTTGGCACATGTCAAACTTAATATTCGAGGCAGGCCCCATGGCCTCAGATTGGCTCACCTTCAGCTCTCTGTCAAAAAATGTGCAATAAAGAAAAGGCTCTGGTTGGGCGGGGTGGAGATGGACCTACACAGGATTACAGCATGATGCCAGGATGCTTGGCACACAGACACTTGGTTCTTGCTGGTGTCTGGTGATAGCGCCCAGGATTTCTCAGCCGGCACTGGTTCCAACCTGGCTGGAATAAATTTCACAGAATCAGAATGGGATTTACAGAGTACGGGTGGCAGGGTTTAGTTGAGTAGAAAACATTCTCAGTAGGAGAAGTCCCTTTCTGGAGGATGTGGCAGCAACCAGCAATCCCAAATTTATTTGGTGGGTCATTCCGATCAATACTCTCACAATAGTTTTCAAGAATCTTCACTGAGTGCTGGTGATGTTCCCACCAGGTGGCATCGAGCTCGTCGTGGGAGCTTGTTGTGATG
Source organism: Ambystoma mexicanum (assembly GCF_040938575.1). Classification (NCBI taxonomy): domain Eukaryota; kingdom Metazoa; phylum Chordata; class Amphibia; order Caudata; family Ambystomatidae; genus Ambystoma; species Ambystoma mexicanum. The sequence continues at coordinate 961,908,442 of NC_090928.1, read as the reverse complement.
TCTTATTAGCTTTGGATAGATCTGTATCACCTGGAATGAGCTACTCTGGTCAGGTGAAAAACCCACAAAAATTGGTTTTGTGTGGATTTGCAAATTTGTGTGTTTGTGATGTAAAGCAGCCTCAGTACGCTTTGCAGGTGAAACACTTAAGGTTTATTCTTAGTTACATCAAGATCTTACATTAGAGGATGCCACTGGGTCCCATCACCCAGGTAGGCCCAGCTCCAACTGACATGAGTTGGAACCTTCACACACACTCACAGGACAACATTCTACAACAGGATACAGCTCATGCAACCACAGATAAGCACTTTACAACAGTTTGTTAAGCACCCAAGTCCGGTCCCTCACACTTTGGTTTCAAACTTTTCTTCTATGTCACCTAGTTAAAGTGCTCTGAGGACAGATCAATTAGCTGGGTTGGAGAATCTTCCGTTGCACAGGATCATCAAAGTGTCGGACACGCACTCGGTCTCCAAGCAGCGATCCCAGGCAGCAGGCAAGGCTTGGGCATTCAAAGCATGGCACATCTCTCCACTGGACCTGGAAGGGGACAAGGAGATTGCAGGATACCACTGATAAACAATTGTGTAAACTGGCAAGTGGAGAAGACATCTTTCTTGATTCCTTCGCAGCCAGATCACAAGCACATCCCAATAAGTGCAATTTGTGTTAAGCTCAAGGTTGTTGCCTAGGATCTTATACCCGTTTATCAGCTGTGTGGCTGAGACATCATGGAAGTTGGTTGAAACTGTGTGACATGTTAGTCTTAACCAAACGTATTTTAGTATTCAAATACAATTTAAAAATAATTGAGACTAACATGACCAAATGCTGCATTTTTCCCAAAAAGCACACAAGAGCTTACTCTAACTTGCTGTGGTCAGAGACCTCCCAAGTTCTCCTAATTTCATCAAAGTACTTATTGTCCATAGCACAGGGGGCCATATCCTGTTTTTGGTCACATTGTAACAATAAGCAACACTCAGCTGTCCATTCAACAGTAATATCCAGGGAGGCAGAGGTAGGTCTCCTGCATTAGCGATGGGGTGAAATCTGCAACCTGCATTAAGGCAACTGTTTACCAGCTAGAACACTAATATTCCCAGTAGCTGATGAGAAGGCAACATTTGTGTAACTCTTACAACCCACCTTTCAGAAGAAATATGAACAATCTGAATTGGAGATTATAGATTTCACCTAGTAAAATAGGTATGCTGTAAAATCTTTCAAACACCACTAAATTAGAGAGTCGTAGTGCGTATTGTTTTATAGTTCATCAAAACCCACCTGCAGACTTTTGTTTTCTGCAATCCCATGCATTTGAAAACGACACCTCTAGTATGGTAACAGGTGTAGGGCTCACGAGCCTCGGGTGGAAAGTGGGTCCAACTCAAAGAAAGCAAAGGTGCTGACTCGCAGGTAGTGCATCTTATTTTGGTCTTGAACCAAGTAAGTCTAGCAGTCTTGGCTGGAACTGAAGGAGTGGTATTATAAAGATGAAAAAGACCTAGAGTTCAGTGGAAAGATAACACTGGCTCCAACGAGCGAATTCATAAAAGCACTAGGAAAAAAAGTGTATATCAGAAAGTTGAGCAGAAATTCCAAAAATCAGGAACAGCAAGTCCTTTCAAAGTCATGAAAAGAGGGGGTCCGTTGGCTTCTGTAAGTATACCTTCCTACTACCGAACACTTGCTCTCTGCCACAGGGACGTCAGAAAAAAAAAAGAAAAAAACGTTGTTTTTGTTGTTGTAATGCAAGCTCATGGGCTGTGGCCAGCACCATGTGGCTCTTTAGTTCTGGAGCGGCTGGCTTTCTTGTTAAAGTCCCTTAAAAAAAGAAGAAAAAGAAGAAAAGGAGTGACACAAGTCTAAAACTTTCAGCCCTGACCTTAAATAAGAAAGATTCGGAATACCAAATAATGTGTCTTTCTGGAATTCTATACAATAATTGCTAGACTCATTAAAGGTTTATTTCAGGCACACTTCAGGGGGTGAGTCACTGATTTAGTCTGTTCTTAAACACCTCAACTCAGCCTTTCATCCTTCTGTGGTCGTTAAATGAGTACCAACACAGGTTGAGTGATATTGGGTGTATATTTTTTCTGTATAAAGCGCTTAAGTGTAAGTGCTATATAATACCACATCATTATCATTTGGTCATGGACGTCTGCTTGCATTCACAGTAATTTGGTAATATGGGCCTATACACACTGATCTTAACGATACATATGCCGATCCATTCTTGTATGAAATGTACATCACATTATAGTGATATCGTAACCATATTTTTTGTAGTGTACAATGCTATGTGATAGCACTTTCTGTTTTGTCAACGGGTGAAAGGTTGCGTTCCATCGCATCCCGCGATATGACTTCGGGGTGTGGTCAAATGACATCACTTCCTGTGATGTCACCAGGGGGTCAAGGGTCGTGTGATGTCACTTCCGCTACCCCTGTCATTTTTGTGAAATGACGTCCCTGCTCTGCCAATGTGTCAAAGGATTCTAAAAACAAAAATGGTATGTGTCTCCTGCCTCCTTCTAGATGGTAGACATGTTTTGGCATTTAGGAAACGCTCATGGTCTTCTTCAGTATGTAAGTGTTGTCTACAAGAGACAGCAACAAAAAGAGGGTAGAAAAAGGAAAACGAGAAGAGAAAGGATAAAGTTGTTGCGCACAGTTATTTAGACCAGGTGGTATAATCTAGTGTGCAGAGATTTGAATTAAAAAAAGCTCATTCTGTGGTACGTATGGAAGATAAAACAATGAATATTTCTTGCATCACACAACAGAGAAGACGTCTTTATTCTCCATTTTGAGTCAACCGGTAAGAATAATAAAAGCTGCATGCATCCTGGGTTTTAATGGGCTAAGTAGGTGGTGGTCTTCAAAGATCAAGTTCATAATTAATGATTCATGTGCGATATTCTAACCATGCGTAAATATACACCTTTTCCATGTGCACATCACTAGTGAAAATTGGGCCCAAAGGTGACTACTTAAAGGGCCATGGATGGGATGCAGGAATTTCAATGCTCATTTTCATGCTCTCTCATCGGAGGAATGCAGCCCTGATCGTGGAATCATCCAGCTAATAGAATTCTGCACACACATTAAAATATAGCTACTTGTCCTAAATGACTGAGATTAACTCTTTCCTCTCTTCCTCCTGTTAGTTGGGGTCCCTTGCAAAAACGTGCGTCCTGAAGAAGGCAGAGACGTTCCGCGAGATGCTAAAGCATTTGAACAAAATTGAGACGAGGATGTCCACACCTCATTTTAAACGTTTGTGCGACACTGGTACAAAATACAAAGACATTTGCTAGGCAAGTGTACTGAAAGAACCCCTGATCGCCGTTCACTCTTTGGAAAGGCTGCACTCCTTGGGACTTCGAGGATTTCTGTCCATTTTTGCTCCTCACCTTTTCTCTATTGTTTTTAAGTAGGAAGCACGTGCTTTCCTCTCAGTGGCTGGCACCCCTGTCAAGTTTTAAACCCCATTGCCCTCTTGACTTTTTGCTGTTGTTCTTGATGGAAACCTTTTTATTAGAGAGAGAAATTAACATTGCAAAGAAGAGAAACAGATACAGTAGCACAACAAATGCAGAACACGAGGAACACAATCCAGGTCGGGGGGGGGGGTCATATGTGGGGGGTAAAAGTAATCACATGTAGATAATGCGCTGCACATATCGCACCCCTTAGGGTAGGTGAAGCTGAAGACAGACATCCTGGTGAGAGAAATCGCAATGATAATGCCAATAGCCCTGCCAATTGAACCCGGCGACCCACCCTCATGGCCCATCCTTCCCCCCCATTCGCACCCGCACTGTATCTCCATGGAGTGCCCTCTTGTTTTGAGAAGAAAATAAAAGGAAGTACTGCCACTTGTCCTTCCAAGGTGGCCCCACTAACCACCTACAACTGTGAACCCACAATGATAAAGAAAATAAATAGGACAAACGTACCCTAAATGATAGTGTTCCTTCCCATAATCTCCTGAGTTTAGCCAGTTTCCCTTCCCTTCTATGAAAGTTTGGATTCGTCAACTTGCATCTATTACCGGATTACAGAGGATGCCATTTAGTGACTAGTCTCACCCAATGGTTAGGACAATATGGATAACTGAACCCTTGTTCCGCGTCCTTTCCTCATCATAATTATCTGATGTTATTATACACCTTTATATGCATGATAATCTCATGCACGCCCTTTTTTGTTTTCTTGTCTGAATATGAATCCCATACACCATTGTTTAATATTTATTTACAGTCTGGTGTGCGGGCGTAGTATTCATGGAGTAGCGGAGTGCTTGAAGTGCAATCCTTCAAAGATGTGGTCTCGGTGTTGTGGGACCACATTACGTGACTTTGAGCTTCTTTAATGGGTTTGATGTTCTGAACTGATATTTAAAGTGAGGGGTGTGGTTTTCTGTAGGGTCAAATCACACAAGAACGGGGCGCTAGTGGACGTGCATGCCAGGTTTAGGTGTGCCTGTCTTGTCTGGAAATCTGCATTGGTATGCGGACCCTCATTTCCAAATTCATACTGTCTAGAGCTAACCTAAACCTGCACTCTCTGGACTTCTGTGGGCTAATGATTACTATGTTTTAAGAGGGTGGTACAGGGAGGCATATATTACTATCCAACAGGCGCTTAGGCTTCCAAATGTGCCCCTAGGATTCTCAGAAAGAAAAACTCTCATTTCAGTCCTAAAAGAAAATGGATCTTATAGACCTAATTTAGGCTTGTCATATACCTCGCACTCCTGGTCACTAGTAACTTGGTGGTGTGCTCTCTGGGGCAGGAAAGGTAGGTAACATCTAACAAGACCTAAAATAAAGATAAACAGCCAAACATTGATCCCTCCAAACCTAAGCCAATTTGCCACCTAATCCCCCAGAACAGCTGTCAAATCCCTGGCAGGAATGATCCAAGAAGCAAGACAAGCCATATGTAAAGGTTTACCAAAGGAAAGCAGTTCCCTGACCATGCTATTGCCATCAACTAATGCCTGGATCTGTAAGCCCCACCATGCATGTCTCCTTCTTTGCCCACACGACGTTGCGAAAAAGGCAAATGCAGTCCCTTTTAAAATATGCCACCCTTACCCATGAGCACACAAAGGATGCCAACCATTTGCTTCACGGGCAAGCTAACGTAGACACATATTGCATACATCCTATGAAATCAAAGACCCTAGGCTATTCTAAGAATCAAGGTCGGTACAACCCTTCGGGGCACTAAGACCTCTGACATGCCATCATTGCCACTGCAAAATACATACTGCTTGCACTACTGGAGCTCTGTGGGGTTTAGCACCATTGACTTCTATTATACATTTTAAATACAAAAATCATAGGGATAACTTACCTGCCATTGGATTGGGTTCCCCTATTTTAGTCAATTTCTTGCAAGGCAGCTTATGCCCTTCTTGGGCTCAGACCACCCCATCTTGGCGGGTGTGGAAGGAATCCGAGTAGGCGGTTCAATTGCTCAACAGCAAGCTGGCAAGAGGGTGGAATGACACCATCCACACGACGCCTTGCAAACTGAGGGTCATTACCTGATCCTTAGCAAACCTCAGAGGACCGATGGGACAGCATTTATTGCTGGCCTTCAGATTCCTCTTGGACCTTTACGAGGGAAGACTTCATGGGAAACTGTGGATGGATATGAGGAGATGCCACATCAGGGTTTATGCACGGTTTCGCCTCTCTGGGTAAAAGGATACTTTGCAGCCTCCTTACCTATCTTTGGGCTTCATTACGATTTTAACGATGTGGTAAAAACAGTGGTAATGTAGTGGTATCTGAGTTTTTACTGCATTTCCCTCGAATTACCACTCCACTGAACTATAGGTTTGGAGGTAAGGCAGTAGAAACACCTCCAGCAGAATGCTGGCGGTAACTCCTCTGCCTTAGCGCCCGAAAATGGCCTAATCTGCGGTATCATACCAGTGGTAATACCGCCAAAATCCCCATGGAGTCCTATGTACTCCAATTTATGGGGACAAGACCGCCTACCACCACTTGTAATCTGGTGGTAATACCACTGGACCAAGTGGTGGTAACGGTAATACCATTTGGTGGCATCTCAGTGGCATTACTGTCGAGATACCACCAAACTCATAATGAGGCTGTGTCCACATTTGCTACTAAAAGGAACATATTACAACCCCTGTTGATGGTCCAGTGGAAACTGACTTTTTCTATATATATATATATATAGAATGTTGGTTTTAATTTAGCTTTTGAAATGCCTCTTTCCCCCCATCCAGAGAGGCAAATCGAAACCTATCTGTCTTGAGAAGACCTTAGAAATGCTAGAAATGCTAGCCCTTTGATAGACTTAATTGCATGGACGCTCTAATCTACATCCGATCTTTGTTAAAGAATCACTGCACCACTGGATCAGTAGGATCTTCACTGGATCAGTAGGATCCTCACTGCATCAGTAGGATCTTCACCGCATCAGTAGGATCCTCACTGGATCAGTAGGATCCTCACTGCATCAGTAGGATCCTCACTGCATCAGTAGGATCCTCAATGGATCAGTAGGATCCTCACCGCATCAGTGGGATCTTCACCACATCAGTAGGATCCTCACTGGATCAGTAGGATCCTCACCGCATCAGTAGGATCCTCTCTGGATCAGTAGGATCATCACCGCATCAGTAGGATCCTCTCTGGATCAGTAGGATCCTCAGTAGGATCCTCACTGCATCAGTAGGATCCTCACTGGATCAGTAGGATCCTCACTGCATCAGTAGGATCTTCACCGCATCAGTAGGATCCTCACCGGATCAGTAGGATCCTCACCGCATCAGTGGGATCTTCACCGCATCAGTAGGATCCTCACTGGATCAGTAGGATCCTCACCACATCAGTAGGATCCTATCTGGATCAGTCGATCATCACCGCATCAGTAGGATCCTCTCTGGATCAGTAGGATCATCACCACATCAGTAGGATCCTCACCGCATCTTGTGTGCAACTCACGCTCAGTGGACATTCTAGAGCCAGATCCCGCTGGAGACTCCTGGCTGCTGTTTGTGTCTAAAGGGGCAGATGTGGCCATACTACAGCGCATATACCTTCCTCGGGCTGCTCTTGCACCTATGCTGGAAACACAAGTCCTTTCTGCGTGGACTGCTAAGGCTGCCCTTGAAATGCCATTTGCTTATTATTATGATTCCAGCTTCCACTGACCTCTGGTGACCCTAAATACCTTGCAAAGCATTCTGGGGCTCTTCCCAGCTCGTTCATGCTATACAACCCCTACACCAAATACAAATCTAGCCAGGATGAAGGGGGTGAAGAGGCTTCAAGGGGGTCCCTGCGGTTATGCGGCATCATATCAAGCAATGGCCTGTGCTGATCATGGTGGTGGCGAAGCAAGCATAGACTAAGGTTTTCCTTAACTCATTTGGTTCAAGGGTTCCAAATATGTCTGTTCCCCGGGGCCCCAACATATTTATAGATGGGCCTGCTATGCCCTGAACATTGAACTGAACGTCAATTCCAGAAGTTAATATCTTTATTTTGTTGCTGGCAACCATTACCCCTTTTCATATTCGGATCCCTCCAAGTTGCATTTGTGAGCAGCGCCAGGGTGGGGTGGCTAGAAAGGGATACTAGCTTTGCTTGGTTAATCAATATCAAAGGGTGAACTACAAAATAATGATGCTTACAAAAAGGTGGTTTTGAGATGTAGCCCTGATTTTGTTTGTCCTGCTCTGGTGGCTAGTGCACGCTCCTTTCCATGGAGGGGCCACTCTAACTGGACCCGCTCCCTACAGACCAGCTGGAAAGAAAGGGGGCTAGCTGCAAGACAGCTTGATTGCTTGCTGCTCGTTCGACTGCTTTGTTTGACAGTAGATCCCTCTATGCCTGATCTCTCTTTCCACTGAGGTACACTTTCTACACTGACACTGCTACTATTTGTGTTGCCAAATTAACATCAACTGCCAGGGAATTTGTGTTAGATATCCTCTAATTTGGTGTCCTAAACCTATTGCTGAAGTGGTCTTCTGCATTCTTTCTTCACAACAGAGCAGCAAAGCCAGGATTTGTATTTTTGTGTTGTGGTATACCGCAATCAAATACAAATCCTTGATAATTTTAGTAATTATTTATCATCGTTTCAGATTTCTGTTGCCAGATATCAATGACTTCTGTTTCTCAATGTGATGCCTCACTTCTCAGAAGACATACTACACCGTTTAGTTCCTAATAATGCTCATTCTGCTTTCTGATTGTGGTCTAAGTGCATCTCTTTGATTCTTTATCCTAAGGCTGGGGGAAGTTGGCACGGCTGACACGAGCGCTCACCAGCAGCAGGGGTGTACTCCAGCAACTTGCGCCAACCGTGCACAAAGGAGAAAATGTGCATAAGCACTCCCGACTTGCGGAGGTAACCATTTGCTTTTCCACATTATGGAACTGTGTTTTAAAAAAAATAAGAACTGTAAAATCTTTTTTCGAAAATGGATGGGATGGTAGGTGCCCAGTGCTGTTATTTTTGTTGATTCTCTTCCCTCCCTACTTTGGCATTAATGGTTCAGTCTATTTACACGCAAGGGGTTGTGGGTGGTTGGTGTAGCCTGCAGTGGAAGGGGGGATGGGCATAGAAGGAATGATGGTGAGGGGCCCAGACACTGAGAGCTGCTTGTTAATGAGCATCAGTTTGGTGATGTGGTGGTGCAAGCGGAATCCGTGTTTTCATCACACTCCCCTTGAAGCCAATGCAAAACGGATGCATGGCTCCAAAGCCCCTTGGTGTGGTGCTGCTGTGGTGTGCATGCAATGCGGCCAGCGGGTGGCATAGTAAGACCCCTTCCTGTTCACTGAGGTGCGGAGGCCTTGTACTGCTAGACTGGAGGCTTCTCTACTAATTGTAGAAAGGTCCTTTTCTAAGGACCCGGAGTGAGAATCGGAAGGGCCTGAATGGAGTGGAGAATGTTCATGCTCCCATTCAAGGTTGTGCTGATGCCCTCACGCTCTGTTACTCATACCGGTGAACTCACTGCTATGAAATGTGAAAGTAGTTCACCTATTGCAGGACTACTCCAACTCCAGTGATCGAAGTGAGCGGGAACGGTCGGCAGCAGTGTTCCACTACTTTTATTTTTTTCTGTTTACCATTTCTCTACTTTTTATGACCATATTCCCCCTTCTATACAGAGGATTTGTCCATTTGTGTCTTTGTGCAAGTGTAAAGTTGTAAAAGCAGTTTTAGTTACTAGTCACTTGGACTATTGCAATGCTCTGGCTGCAACACCTTTTCACATGTTGCACTATGCTTCTGCCTACCCTCCCCACTGGCCATACCACAGCTGCAATACTTTGTCCGGTACACTTTTACCACTGTCCACCTCCTAATCCATGCATTTTCCTCTAAGCCACGTATTTTCATCTTGTTTCTCTCTCCCTCGCCCTCTCTCCCCATTACGCGGTACTCTCCTGCACCGACGCACCGCGGTTTTCCTCTCGGTCCCCCACGTGCCTTGACCTGCTACGCCACTGTTTAGTCCATGACTGTAGTTTCACATTTAGAAATCACGGACACCTCATCTTCAGGATAAAGTGACTGGGAAAAGAAATTGGTTCAAAAATACAAACCTAACCTTGAAATGGACATTGGGCTTCATTATAAGTTTGCCGGTATAGCAACAATGGTACCGGTAAGCTTGCCGGTACCGTTGTTACCATACTGGCAAACTACGAGTTTTGCTCACGGGTGCCCTTACACCCGCCAGGTCTGACCTGACGGGTGGACCGGCACCCACGAGCAGACCATGCCGGATGCACCGGCACCATTCTGAATGGTGCCGGTGCATCCGGCCTCCCCATTCCCATTGAGCACTATGGGGCTCGAATAGGAATGGGGAGCATTTTTTACCGGCACCCAGGAATGGGTATTTACCGGGTCCGGCAAGGCCGTAACGACACAGTAATGGCCCATTCCTGGGTGCCAGTAAAAAAACGACTCTGGCGGCAATCGTGCCGGTTTTACCAGCACGGCTCCCGTCGGAGCCGTAATGAGGCCCATTGTTTTGGAAAACATAGCAAGTATTTGCATTTGCCAGCTAACATTTTTAGGAGTTGAGGTGGAAATGGGGATTTGAGGGACTAATTCTCAATTTTTTTGTAATAGATATACGCTTCACATTTGTTTTTTTAATTAATTTGGGAAGTCATAGTGTATGTCCATATATTTTTGGAATATAATGTTGTGGTCTGTGATGTTAATTTGCCACCCTGGCTTTGGAGACTTGCATGTGTGCTGGCTATTTTAAAGTCAGTGATGCCGTGGAAGGTGCTCTTGCTGAACAGGGGTAAGAGGGTGGGTTTGGAACTGTATAACTGTTGAACCCATATGCAGCAGACTTACATTAGTTGTTGTGGGGTGTGTGCATCATGTCTTACGGCCCTTGTCCTCCCCATGAAATATTCCACCACAACAATATGGTCAAGTGTTGGCAATAAAAGGCCGTAGGATTTTATTGTTACAGATATGGTTATGGGAACATAAACAATAATCGCATATCATAACAATATCATACTTTTGGGCACCAGGTCCAGAGGTTACCCCCTCTGGCCCGTGCCGCCACGACCTGGATGGGTTACCGGCTGTCCGGTCTCCCCCAAAAGTGGTTGCTTGTTCTTTCCTAGCTGCATAGTCTGTTCCCCTTAGTTTGGCCATTTCCTTGATCGTGCCCGGCGTTAGCCCCTGTGGGGGTTTGGTTTGTAGTTATGTGTGAGCCGGCACCTTGTGCTGGCCATAGATTTGCCCGCTGCTTTCTGGCCCCGGCCTATGTGACGTTGGCCTGTTTATCTATTTAAAATTTTGTATAGGTTTGAGGCTTCTAGAAGCGTGGCCCCGGCCCTCTGTGGCGTTGGCCTGATTATCTATCCCCGTTTCTGTTTGTCTGTGCTGTGTGTTGTTTAACTCACCTGGAGTGAACTTGCGAACAGGGGTGGGGTAGCCTCATGTGCAGTTGCTCAAATTGGACCCTGAAAAATGAATCCAACGACCCGGGCACCTTTGTCTTATATGGGTGGGTAACTCCCCCGTGTGCTCCAAGAATCGGTAACCGTTGTGGAATGTACCGGATCTTCTAAGAGATGGTCCACCCCTGTTAGCTCCTGTTTGTTAACAAATTATTGTATTGTACCTGCTTTTTTGGTTCCGAGCTATGTTGTAGCTCCCTGGCCCTGGCTGTTGGCCATTTGTTGACCTGTTGTATTGTGCTGTGTGGAGCTTTCCCCACCTTGCTTACCAATTTTGTTGAACCGGTTTCCCGATTCCGTGCTACTTGTAGCACTCTGGCCCCCGCCCTCGGGCATTGGCTTGTTGTGCTTTGTGGTTGTATTCCGCACTGCTTTTACTTATGTTGGGACCGTATTTAAGTTTGGTGCTTATTAAAGCACTCTGGCCCCCGCCTTCTGGTGTATTTTGCTGCCTCGAGGGCCAGTCGCCCTAGACTCTGGCATCTTGCTGGACTGGCTGCCTGCTTGGGATTTTACCTCTGTGTTATTGGTCTTTCCTTGTGTTTTAAAACATATACCTTATTCTCTAGTATTTCCCGGTACCTCTTTTGATTTCCTTCTCTATTCTGTTCTGCAAACGCATGTATTGCATGTTCTGTTTTTGCTATTTTTATGGCACTACGGCCTCTCAGGCAAAATGCTTCTAAATACCCACAGTGTGTGGTGTTCATTTATCGACTTTGGAGAATTGACAGGCTGGGCTGGGCCCTGCCAGGGATTGAAATCGCGTCAGCAGGCTCGTCCCTGGAGTCAGAATGAGCTCTCCGTTTGCTTCGCTATCCGACTAGCTGTATTGTGATTAGAGGTGTTGACTATTATGGAAATATCTCCTCTATCTGGTACCCTAGCTTGCCTGCGGCAAGCCTGGGCTTTATTCTGGCCCTGGTTGCGTTTGTTTTGGACTGTTATCTGTGGGGTGTTATTTCTTCTCCTGCCTCGGCCACCTCAGTACGCTGGAAGCTGATCATCCACTCGAGTATTACCTGCATGCGGGTGGTCCTGATGGTCTGGAACACTTCTCGTTTGCGGGCGCCATAGTCTCTGGGTTTGTTGTTAAACTTCGCTCGCACTTTGCCTATGTGTACAATTGTCACCCCTGAACTATGGCAGTGGTCTTTCTGCTCTTGTGAGAGGTGAAGGCTGAAGTTTTGCCCGGCCGGGTTTTGAAACTGTGTGGCCGGGTAGGGCCGATGGTAAGGGGGGGGGCTCAGATAATTGCGCTTACCGACCCGGCTCTGTCTTTCTGTCAGGGTTTGTCATGTGCGGGGGATGCGTCTTTGAATTTATGCGGCAGTTGAGCTGTGTTTGTTATGCCTGGACTGAGCCCTGGAACTACCCTCTAGTGTGGTTTGCAAGCTGCAAAAACGCTCTGTTTTCTGTGCAGACCTTCTGGTGTCCTGTGGGGGTTCTCTCTTACTTACCTTGCCATGGTGACTTTGCTGTCATCGCCCCCTCTTCACCTGGCTCCCTATAGCTAGCCCCTGATTGTCCTGCATGCTTCATTACCTCAGTAGCGTTGTTGCAACTAGGTCCCCTGAGCACAGGTTTCCTCAGTTGCTCATTGTTTCGAAACCCCGTTCAGGGTTCTGTGTTTTATTCTGCGTACATAGAAATATTTGGCAAGCTCCGTTTTGGATAGCTGCTTGTATTAAAACTTGGCAAGCTCCGTTTTGGATAGCTGCTTGTAGTAGAAGATCCGTTTCAACAGGTTCTCCTTTTCATGCCTTTTGTTTCTGGCTGATGCTGCTATGCATTGGCTTGTGTGTTGGCTCTGCCCGGCTTCAAAGTGCATCAGTAGGCTCTGTCCGGGTGTGCGAAATTGAGTGTTTGCGCCGGATTCTGTGCAGGTGGTTTCCCATCAATTTGGCAGTTCGAAAGACTGTCATGTCGGTGATACTTTTAGCTTGTTGCGTGCTGGCCATGATCTACCCCTTGTCTGTGGTTGGCCTGTTCAAACCTTGCTGTGCCATGTGCTCTGCTAGTCGGTGAACTGGGTTCATGGCTGGTTCCACCATTTGTAGTGTATGCGCAAAAAACTTGATCCATTTGTGATTGATCTTGTTCGAATGCTCATTGTCCCGAACCCCGTTTAGGGTTCTGTGTTTATTCTGTGTACACAGAAATATTTGACAGGCTCCGTTTTGGATAGCTGCTTGTAGTAATATTTGGCAAGCTCTGTATTGGATAGCTGCTTGTTGTTGAGGCTCCCTTTCAATGGGTTTTCCTCCTCATGGCCTTTGCTTCAGGCTGATGATGCTATGCATTGGCTTGTGTGCAGGCTCTGCCAGGCTTCAAACTGCATCAGTAGGCTCTGTCCGGGTGTGCAACATTTGAGTGCTTGTGCCGGATTTTGCACCAGTGGTTTCCCATCAATTTGGCAATTCGAAGAAAATGCCATGTCTGTGATACTTATAGCTTGTTGCGTGCTGGCCTTGTTTGTGGTTGGCATGTTCAAAACTTGCTGTGCCCTGAGCTCTGCTAGTCGGGGTACTTGGTTCATGGCTGGTCACCCATTTGTAGTGTATGTGCAAGCAAATTGATCTGATGTGATTGTTCTTGTTCGAATATCAGATATGTACTGTCCTCATTTGCTTTCAATTGTCTTGAGGTGTCTTGCCGGCTGAATGTTGTTACTGATTGACTTCAAAACTTTTCATTTTTCAATATTTTAGGCAAACCTGATATTGGTGGCTGCCTTAATGCAGTGCAACTCCATGCTGAGATTTTGTTTGTCACCCGTTTGGGTAACTGCCTGGCGCTGTGCCCCGTATAATGTAACAGTTTGCCTTGAAGGCTGACATAAAATTATTTGTGGCAACTGAGCGTTTGTATTATTATACCTATTAGCTGGCATGGTGTTCGTGCCAGTTCTGATCTACATACCTTACTCAAAACCTTTGTCTGCCCCTGTCATGAGAGTTACCAATATCCTCACTGGTGTGAGACTTGTGAGTTGCCAGCATTTGTCTTTAATTCATTCAAAATTGTATCGTATCAAGCACGATATATTATATAATTAACAGTTTGCCTTGGAAGGTTGTTTAGAGAATCTGCAGTATAAGAGTTTGGATTTCAGACACCTGCAACATTAGCTAGTAATAGGCGTTCGTGCAATTTCTACGGTTTGTACCATATTAAACCATTAGTTGCCCTTGTCATGCATATGCCTACCGTCCCCAGTGATGTGTGACTCTTGAATCTGCCAATATTTGTCATTTGCATTCGACATTGCACTCCACTATGCACGATATGACATTGTGTCATAAAAGGGCAAACATGTTTGCAAAAACGGTTTGTTAGCACAATGGTGTGTTTCCACAGAAAAACCCCTGTGTTCGTTAAACCTGGAACAGTACGTGCTTTAACAAATGTTTTTGTTCATTTACAAAAAAGGAGGGGGGCATTCTAACTCTGCCTGCTATGCCAAAATTGGGCTAGACATATTTCTAAATGCAATCTGTTTAAGGATGAAAAGCTTGGTTTGGCCCTGCTGGGATTTCAAAACTGGATTGGCAGTGTTCGCACATCTGTCAAATGCAAGTACTCTACTTGCTGTGCTACCAGTCCTGCCGTTCCATGGCTTGTCAACTTTTATTTGGCCAATATGCCCGCAACGTGAATATCAAATCCCGAGTTTTCTCTTGGCCAGGGATCCGAACCTGCGTCAGCAGGCTCCCAAATGCGTGGCTCTAGCCACAGTGCTTTCTATGTAGCCTTACAACCTGAGGGATATATGTTTGCTTTCCAGGTTCTTTTATCAAGTTTGCTTACAATGACTTTAAGGGGATGAGTCTGTTATGGATGCCGGTGTCAATTGAGCCTGGCTCGTGCTGTTCGCTCCCCCCTGCCGCCCACGCTGCTAGCATCGCTAAGGTGAAACGTTTTAAATTGCTTGAAGATCTTAATTTAGCATTTATATAGCGTGATGCACCATCAGGGGTCTGAGTGCTGTTTATTATTTCCCAATGTGTGGTGCTCCTTTATTGACCTCGGGAGGATGAAAGGCTGAGTTTGGCCCTGCCAAGATTCGAACCTGCATCTGCAGGCTCTGCACAGCTGTCAATTCGAGTGCTCAACTGGCTATGCCAAATTAGTTTGTAACGCTTAGAAAAACAACAGTTCCCGAGCAGAGACTGCTTCAAAACTGTAATTATTTGCTAATTACTTTGAAATATTTATTTTTGCAAATCACTTTTCAGAATGTTGAAGCTGGGGGATTGGTGCGAACCCCCAACTTTTGAAACCCAAGTGTGAACGCTTGCTGACTGTGCCACAGAGACTGGCCTCAGCATCTGCTGTTTACTGAAGCGTGAGCATTCGCCCTGCTTCATTAACTTGTTTATTCTAACAAACTCGGTCACTTCCCACTTGTTCTGAGCCTTGAGCTCGCATGGCCGGTAACTTGGCTGAAACTTACTTGGAATTGTAGCAAAGACGCTTCATTCCAGTTCGATGTGCCCTTCACACCTTCCCAGACCTGCCAAGATGTTCGCCTTCCCTCGAGGGCAGCGCCGGGTCTCCTCAGGCAAAGCGGGAGGGGAAAATTGTCAAGTCAATTCTTTATTCCCCTGCAGAGCGAAGGTCTCGGTAAAGCCTGGTTCTTCAATTAAAGTAGTTAGCCGTGACGCTGCATATACAGCGAACACAGCTTGCAGAATACCACAGATGCTGAGTGCACAGCAAACTAAGGTAGAAAAGATTAGTGACGCCTCGTATAAAGCGAACACTTTCAGCAAATGCCACTGATGCTGAGTGCACAGCAAACGGTGGCAGATGCCAAGAAAAAGAGCAGGAAGACGCTGAGTAGCACAGCGAACTTCCCTATCCTGTTTGGGTGTCCCCATGCAGAGTCCACAAACAGTTTGTGCTTTTGGAGCTGCAAGCAGCACATTATATAGGACCCAGGGCACCCCTTGGGTCTTTGTAGTATGTGGGGGGGGGGGCTGTGCGCCAACCCCCTAGGCCAGCCATGCAGCTGACTAATGGGTCCCCCTCCGCCCCCCCCTCCCCGGGGCAGGTGGGGGGGAGAGGGGTGGAGGCATCCCTTTGTAGTTCCCTGCCTGGTTCTCATGTGTGCAAGGCACACATCTATTCTCGTGGAAGGGTGAGGTATTTTTATTACCCCACCCTTCCTGTGCTTTGATGCACCAGACACTGCTGTTTCCCTTATCTGTGTGGAGGAGAGGGGCGCTGACCCTGTAGCAGGGCTGCTGCCCCTCTCCTAACCCTGCTGCCATGTAACAACAGTTACCTGGCCTTGCCTTGGAATCCGGCCCAGCGGCATTGCCCATAAGCAGTGGTGAATCGTGGTTGTAGCACCACCCAACCGGTAATCCCCCATAAAAACGAGTTTTTCAGTCTAATCTTTCCATTTATTTGCACTTTTTAAAGCAGAAAATAGATGGGGGTGGGGTGAGGGAATATTGGAGAGGGCTGTGGGGCGGTGGGGGAGGCTCCCCCGCATTTTATTTTTCAAAGTGCAAAAAAAGAAAAGGCATTTTCGAAATTCGACCAAAAAGAACTCAATTTCAGCCACGTTATTTAAAATGTGGTATTTCAACGTAGGACCTCCCCAACCAAGTTCTAACAGTATCGAAGGAGTGTGGATTGGTGTATATGTCCCGTAGTGAATTATCTTGCAGTATTTTTGATGCGTTCCATAGACCTAGTCACAAAACACACATGCATCAAATCCCAGGGAGGTGACCCACCTCACTTAAACAAGGTTCCTGCAGCATTCGCCCTGTTGCTGATAAAGCACATTACACACCTGCACCTATGCATTTGGAATTAATGTTTTTCCTTCTGTGGTGTTAATCCACCGTTCATCCTGTTGATGGGCCAAGTGCACTATTCAAAGAAAATTCCAGATACAGAAAATGCATAGGGGCTGTGACCTATCTGCTGAAAGCGGCAAGTAGCCATATAGTGGCCCATGAGTGGCGGGGAAGGGAGGGCCAAGTACGACCAATGCAAAGGTTACCAGAGTGAGTACTTTTATTCTCGTCTCAGTGTGTGAAATGGACCAATCAGGAGCCAGATTACAGAAACGTTGCACCGGTGCAAGTGCAATGGTGCATGGCATTAGCACTAGGGCAATGTTTGGCCTTTTTGTAAAAGCACTGGGACATATTAGAAAACCATTGCACCATGACAAATGCAGTTTGGCACGGTATAAGCACCAGGGCCCAAATGGCCCTAGTGCAAAAAAGATACATTTTGACTGAATTTTGGCTCAAGGGCAATCTTTGCCCTAGTTCTAATACCGTGAAACTTTGCACTTACCCCTCAGCAAAGTTTCTGTAATCTGGCCCCCGGACACCACAGATTTCTCTTTTCAGTAATTTAGTGTGAATAGTTTTAGAAGTGAGTCAACTCCCGCCTAATCCCCTCCCCACTGGGGATAACATAATAAAAAAGAAATAAGTGTACCATTGTCCCCGGCATTGTACACAATACCCTCCTAATGTATTTTATTTATTTTTATTTTGTCATTTGTATGGCACACCCAAGCCCTCAGGCATCTGAGCACTGTGGACAACCGGTTACAAAAAGCCCGCAGGCAGTGAAGACAAATGGGCCTTATTACACGGACGGCGATAAGGGTTTACCGGTACCGGTAAGGGTACCAGTGCCAGTAAACGCCTTACTACGAGGTCCCTTTGTGGGACCCTACCTTAACGGCTGGTTTTACCAGCCGTAAAGGACGGGACCCGCAAAGGGACCTAGGAGGTAATTACGGTACCGCAATTTGCGGTACCGTAATTAAAACCTTCCCCATTCCCATTGAGCCCTATGGGGGCAGAAATGGGAATGGGGAAGGGCCATGGTGAATGGGGGATTACCACCCCACACACCTTGGAATAGGGCGGTAATTCCGCCATTCACCATGGCGGACTCGGTAAAATACCAGCGGCAACCATGGCGCTAATAGCGCCGTAGTTACCGCCTTCCGTGTAATGAGGCCCATATTCACTTAGTCAAGTGCAGTAGTTACAGACAATGTATGCATTAAATTCGGTACATAGTGCAAGCAAATCTTTACAGAAGTGAGTAGCCGGTTTCAGGCAAATAGCCAGGTTTTAAGGGCTCTGTGGAAGGCCTAGTAGGATTCTTCCACCCTACGCCCCAGTGGGAGAGAATTCCATTGTTTGGGGCAATGATTGGTAAGCTTGACCCTCCTTCTTTGGTATGTCTGAACTTGGGTTGTACAAGTCTCTGGGTGTAAGGGGTTATGGTCGGTCTGTCTGCATGATTCTTCACAATTTTCTGGGCCAGGTAGGGTTTGGCTCATTTGAAGATGCTCCTGTGCGTGATAGTGAGTGTCTTGAAAGAGATCCTTTTCCCGATGGGGAGCCAGTGTACTGCTCTCCGGGCAGCAGAAATATGTTCTAGTCTTGGAATGTTTAGGGCAGCTCGTAGGGCATTGTTTTGGATGGTCTGGAGTTTTTGTAAGTTGCAAGCCGATGTTCTGGCAAAGAGTATGTTGCAGTAGTCCAGCCTAGATTCGACCACTGCACGTGCAATCTTTTGGCAACTGTCTACCGAGAGATAAGGTCTTGCTGCGTTGAGGAGTTTGGTTGAATAGGCCGCTGAGGAGGATATGGCATTTTCTTGCCGGGTTAAGAAGAGTGTTGCATGAAGATATACTCCTAGAGGTTTTACCACTGGTGAAACTGAGATCTGCATACCATCAATGTTGAAGGCCGAGTATTCAGGATGTCGTTCTTTTTAGCATGGAAGGGGGACCAACGAGGAGAAGTTTTGTCTTTTCATCATTAAGGCAGAGGCCGTGGGTTGCCATCCAAGCTTGGATGGTGGCATAGGTTGAGTTTAGCTTGGAAGAATCATTGGTGTACATGCCGGAGAGCGGAAAGAGAATGTGGGTGTAGTCAGCGTAGTTAGTGTACACTATACCATGGGAGTCCAGGAGATCGGACAGAGGCTTAGCAAATATGTTGTACAAAATCAGAGAGACTCATGACCCCTGTGGTACTCTGCAACTGATGGGGGAGGGCGCAGCAGATGCATTTAGTGGGAATACTTTAATTACTCCACCTGCTATGAAGGAGGCGATCCATGAAGCTGCTTCCTGGGAGAAGGAGGCTGCAGAGGTGAGATGTTGGCATAGTATATTGTGGTCGACTAGGTCAAAGGCTGTGCAAAGATCTAGTAGGAGCAGTAAGGCAGGTTTCCCCCATCCCTGATCTTATCCAACTGGTTCTTAAGGTCTAAGAGAGCTGACTCCATCCCATGGCCTGGGCGGAAGCCAGACTGACGGACTCCTAGGATATGGTTGGTTTCTAGGTGATGTTGGATTTGAACATATGCTGCCCTGTCAAGTATGTGTAGTAGGAAGGGAACGGTAGTTGTTAGGATTAGTTGGGTCAAGAGAGGTTTTTTTTAGGGGGGGAAGAACCCAGGCTTCTTTGAGGCTAGCTGGTGTAGAGCCCGTAGAGAAGGAGGCATTGATGAAGGCTGTGATAAACAGGGCCAAAGCTTCAGTGCAGTAGTTGATAACTGGGGCCGGCCAGACATCCCCTTTGCACCTAGATGGCTTTAGGCTTTTAGAATGGATAGTGTATCATGAATGGTGATTTTGCTGAAGGTGAACAGAGGAGTTCCTGGGATATTGGAGGACAGTATGTGGGTGGATATGGGGTCCTGACAGGAGTGTGTAAGGTTAGCTTGTTTGTCGAGAATTCTTTTCTGCAGCATGTCAATTTTTAGTAACATAGCCTTCTGTATGTTGGTACACCAGGCTGGATCTTCGATCAAGGTTGAAGCTGGGGGACAGGGGCTTTCAGTTCCCCAAGGATGGCAAATAGTTCTCTGGTGTCTGAGTTGGCATTGGCTATTCTATTGTTAAATGTGGTGGCTTTGGCGAGGATCATTTCTTGTTTATGTTGTTTGGACAAGCTAGTGATTTTCTGTTTACTGGCAGCGGAAGGGTTGTTTTTCCAGTCGGTTTCTGCAAGTCTTTTTTGATCAGATAGATCCTGGGTGTACCAGGAATTGCAGTTAGCTACGGGTTTCACTTTTTTTTTGTCTAGCGGGGCAATTATGTCGATGGCTTTGGTTAGGGTTTTAGTATACAGATCAACTAGGATCTCTGGATCAGAGGAGTTTAGGAACTCAGTTTTGAGGGTATCAAGGAATGGTAGGAGAATGTCCTTGGTTAGCTTTTTGGCTTACTGCACAAAAACCCAGACTCATTTAAAAGTGGAAAAGGTCGCTTTAATGTGACAGGCCAAAGCTTACAATTAAACGCTTACCTGGCTCCATGGCCTTACAAACTAAAGACATATTTTAAACAACCAATTAAATAATTAAACATTCTCATTTTTTACCCCAACAATTAAATAATTAAATAAAGCCATTTCCTCCCTAACTATCCCTTGGACCCTACCGTCTCCTTATCCCTTTTACAGGCGTCCCGCTTTCTCCCCGGGGCCATGCCCCTCCAGGCTCAATACCTTTTCCCCCGTGGTGGCCCGCTTGTGCAAACAGCGCCACCCCATCCTTTCCCGTGTCATTCCCCCATTGTGCTTCCCTCCCCCCACATCAAAAGTGGCCATGCCCCCGGAGCCCAGGACCACTTCAATACCCCTCAGACTCCCCTCTACACCAATCTCCCCCTTCCTATGACCTGCAGCCAGTCTGAACTGCCACATCAGCAACAAAATTGTACCTTACAACTTCACTGATGCTCCGACCTGTCACACAAAACTACCATATAATAGCTCCTTAACAGACCAAAGAAAAAACCCTGTAAGACCTTGACATGGGACGTAAAAAATCCCCACAGAAACCAAGTACAATGGTCCCCCATCCCGCTTTAATAAAACCAGACACCAGACCTAACCCAAAATGAAGAGGGTGGGAGGGCGGGACAATCACCAAGTCCAACTGTCGCCTGCCTCCCGAACCTTCCCTGGCCCCTTAAATACCCTAGGGAGGCACTCTGCCCCCCACGGCCACTCGCTGGCCGTGTGCAGCGCCAAAAACCTTGCGTTCCCCCCGGGGACACCCTTTTGGCTTACTGCACAAAAACCCAGACTCATTTAAAAGTGGAAAAGGTTGCTTTAATGTGACAGACCAAAGCTTACAATTAAACGCTTACTTGGCTCCATGGCCTTACAAACTAAAGACATATTTTAAACAACCAATTAAATAATTAAACATTCTCATTTTTTACCCCAACAATGAAATAATTAAATAAAGCCATTTCCTCCCTAACTATCCCTTGGACCCTACCGTCTCCTTACCCCTTTTCCAGGCGTCCCGCTTTCTCCCCAGGGCCATGCCCCTCCAGGCTCAATACCTGTTCCCCCGTGGTGGCCCGCTTGTGCAAACAGCGCCACCCCATCCTTTCCCGTGTCATTCCCCCATTGTGCTTCCCTCCCCCACATCAAAAGGGGCCATGCCCCCGGCACCAGAAAAACCCTCCCCCGAGGTGTTCTTTCTGCCCCACCCCCCCCACCAATTTTCCTACTTCCACTCCTCAACCAATCTCCAAGCCAAGAGCTCAAGTCCGCCAGATAATGATTGTTCCCCAAACCGGAAAGTTTACCCATCCTCTCTAAATCTCATCAATCCTTTCTAAACCATCTCCTTACGGTCCAAAACCTGTACTGACACCGATGTACAAAATTCTACCATCTCTCTGTTTATCCCCTTCCTTGCTCGCTCTATCGGACACTCATTTCTCGCTCCCCTCCCAACTCTCTGTGGCAAACACTTAGTCCCCCCTACAGTTGCTTGAGGCCACACTTGTCGGACCCACAACAAAAACCCTTTTTATTTTCCTAAGAAGAGCCACACCCGTATCCCTTACCAGATCATTTTCCCCACCAAGACTAATCCCCCACCCAACTGGAGGCCCCATAGTTTTCCCTCAACCCAGCCAACATAGGAAGCAACTGATCCCAGCCCAGCCCCCCAAACCCGGACCATCTTACCACAACATCTTTATAGTTGCACCCCAGTTGCCTGCCAACAACCCTTTCCTCAGCTTCTTTCCCCGCCCACTTAACCCTAGAATGTCGCAAAAACCAGATTTTTGACATCTGACCGTACCTCCTAGCAGCATCTGAAAAAGAAATTACAAAATCACTTACAAATCAACAACATCCTAATAAATGCAACACTCCTGCTACCTACTGAAAAAATGTTATAACGACATTCCGTTTGACCGGGTCCCTGGCATACCCTTTGTATCTCCCTTACTCCCAGCGTCCCAACCTATTCACCTACTCCTCTGAATAGCCCAGCCTGCTACCTTCAGATGCTGCAGCCCCACTAAGTGAATGAGTTCCAACCTCCTAACCTTTCCCACACCACTAGTAACACCTTCCTCAGTACCCTATCCTTTCTGGCCATCTCCTTAACCCTCTCCGGAAACACCCAAGGTCCTCTCCTACCTGTCCCCCATATTCCGCCCCTTTCACCTAACCTTTAAACAATACACCTAAACCCACTTAGCCCCTCTTTTTCCCCCTAAACCTGCACCCCCGTCCATACAGTCCCTTCCATATAACTAATCTTCAAGCTCCTTGCGTCCATTACCACCTTTTTCCTACCTGCACCAGGGGCCCTAGTGCACCCCCGTCCATGCAGGCCCCTTCTCTGCCTTACTCCTCTCCACCGCTGCACCAGGGGCCAAACCTGCGCCCCCGTCCATGCAGACCATTCCACATAAATTCCTCTTCCAGCACCTTGCTTCGCTGCTCCACTTTTTTCCCCCAGCTGCACCAGGGGCCCTAGTGCACCCCCGTCCATGCAGACCCATCTCATCACTTCCCCCTGCTGCACCAGAGGCGCTCCCGCACCTCCGTCCATGCAGCCTGAAGCTTACTCACCCTGTCGTGCGGCAAGCGTGAGGGCTTCGCCACCGTCAACCATGCCCTCCAAACGATGGCCACCACTCCTTAACAATTTCCACAGTTACACCCCCCTGCGGCCCTCCCCTACCTACAATTCTTCCTCCTCACCTCTCTCCTACCCCCTTTAAATCGCCCCCAAAACCTTTCATCAAACCTTGTGCCCCCCCTCCTTTTACGATAAACTGAGCCCGACCTACCAGCACACCCCAATTTACCTGGCATGCGGTCCTTCCCCCCCACCTCCTTGCCCCGCTCCTCGCCCTGACCCACTGTCCCCTGCCTGAAAACAATCCGTAACCGGATGCCGACCCGCACACTGCTGCACTCGTGTTTAAATTTGCACATCCACCTCGTGCAGCCTTCTTTATTGAACGCCCAACATGCTGTCAAGGGCTGTCCTCCGCCTCCTCCCCCCACCCCCTCATGGGCGGGGTGACCAAGAAAGGGCCGGTAAGGCACAGGCAGCCCACTTGCTGTGTGCAATGTCGGGGCAGGCCTCGTTGGAGCCATCCATTGCAGCCAAAGATCCATGTCTATCTCCCCCAGACCGCCTGACTGTCCTCCGCCATTCTCGCTCTGAATTCCTCATCATAGCGTACCCAGGCAAAACCCCCAAAACTTGTGAACGCCCTCCTAATTACGTCCATATATTCAAGCAGGGCCACGCAATGCTCTGGGAATTTTTCACAATATACACTGGCATAAATGATAAATGCCGACGTCCAATTCTCAATAGTCGCCGGGACCCTTGGGCGCAAAGCCAGTTCCCTCTCTTCTTCTTTAGACCCCTCCTTTGCTCTCACTTCCCTATGGAGCAACTTAAAAACATCTACAAATTCCCCCGCCTGAATCTTCTCCCTGGTCGCTGCCATCAAGTGCGCCCCCAAAGGTTTTGTGATACCCATGTACGGCAGTTTTTTCTCCTTGCCTTTCACTTCAACCTCCTTTTCTTTTGCACCCTGTACCTCGAGCGCCAATGGCTCCACCACCTTGTCAGTTTGAACCTCCACTGAGCAAATGCCCTTTTCATCCCCCAAGGCACCAATGGCCTGTACCCCAACTTCTTTCCTTGCCCCGTGCAGACAAGACCCTTCCTTTCCCATCCCCATTCTCGTGTCCCCTCTCCGCCATGCAGATGACCATTCCCTTTCCCGCTCACCTCTTTCAACAAAGCCCGTCTGCCGCCTGGCGTCCACACAGATGCTCCTCATCTCTTTTCTTACAGGGCTCCTACTGCGGGGACAAAACATGTCAGCAGACTCACCCAGCCAGTTGCTCCCCCGACCTCTAGCCCTTCAACCGCCCTGCACCTGTCTTTCCCACTCCCCCCTCAAACTTCTTCTCTCCTCCCCCCTTTCCCTTACAGCGCTATAACCTTCTTCCTCCCACTGCCCCACATAAACCTCCAAACCAACTTCATCACCCCTTAAATACCATTGTGGCTGCGAGCTCATGCACGAGTTGAGTCTATCTTCTTCCTGCGAGCCCGGGGTGTCCGCCCCGCCACTCATCTGACGTCTTCTCGGCGGGGCCGCAGAAACCCCTGCCTGGTCCTCTTCTCTCGGGTGAGGCGTGCAGTCCTCCACCCTGTAATCCTCCTCGCTAGGGGCCGTACAGCACCCTCTAGACTCTCCTCGCGCAGACCGAGGAGGGGCCGTTCCTAAACCCTCTCCATCCTCTTGAACAGCGGGGGCTGCGCAGCGCCCTCCGCCCCCACTCCTCTTAACCGGGGGGGCAGTTCCGCGCCCCTCCCTAACCTCCTCAATTAATGGGGACCTCTCTCTCCTTCTCCCACCTGCACTCTTCCGCAGGTATTTACCCCCTTTCCCCCTCTGCCCAGTCACCTCTTTCTGCACCCCCTCAACCCCCCACTGTGGCTCCCCTGACTCACCCCTTTCCGAGCACTCCTCACCTCCCCTAACTCCCCTTGGTCATTATTAGCTCCATCCCTAACTGGCTCCCCCCCCGAAATCATTTCACCCCTGGACGCTCTCCTGTCGATCTCCGTCCTCATCTTCCTGTCCCTGGATTCCCAAACCTCCCCTCTCCACGCCGCGGGGGTGCACGCCACCACCTAACTCCACCTCGCCCGTGACCTCCAGCACCGTCCCTTCCAGCTGTGCCTTAGATGCCCTGCTGATAAGTTCCAGGGCCTCCCTCAGAGCCCTGGCATCCACCAAACCCGTCTTGCTAGCTCCCTGGCCCACCATTCTGCACTAATACTCTGAATGTGCACTAAAAAATATGCCCCTTTCTACTCACTACCTAACTAAGCCCCCGAGCCAGCACCTACCCGTGGACAAACCCCAAAAATTGGGAAACCCACTAAACAATGTTGGGCTATAAAGCAAATATACTTAATAAAATAAATTAAATGATGTAATTCCAATGTATAAAATATATTAAATAATTGTGGACCTAACAGAATTTTTTTTTTTAATTTATTTTTTTTTTTTAAACCCCCCTTTCAATAATAACCCTGCCCTAAACAAAAAACCCTTTTGCTCCTGACCTGCCCCAGAGAAGAAAATACCCCCAAAAACCAGAAGCTCACGAAGAATTGGGGCCCAAAAAAGAAATTCCTACACTGCCCCCTGGCGGCTTGCAGGCCGCACCGCACTATCACAGGAAATGAAGCGCGGTCCTTTAAGGGAACTGCAGTGCCCTCTTAGGCTGGGGAATGCAGCACACAGAGAGGGATCCCCAGGCAGCTGTCCCAACCTAATCATCCACTCCAGGAACCCCTGCGACCCCAGAAAACTACTCTCCACCCCCCCAGAGATATAAGGCAAAACGCTCTGCCCCCACCCCAGACAACAGCGAAGCTGGGCACTGAAAAGCACACGGGCCACACAGAAACCCCAGAAAGCTGCCAGCCAACGGCGCCCGGACCAGTAAATGAGGAGGTAACTTATTTACGATACCTCCGCTAATATTATAAGTTATTAAATAAATATATGTATTTTTTTTTTTTAATAAACTAAACTGCCTACCCAAAAGTGCTGCTGCTACACTGCCCACTCCTCACCTCCACAAAAACCCCCTCGTAGGCCCAAACCAGGGAAGGCTCGGGAGCAGGCGACAGGACTGAACAATCACCAAGTCCAACTGTCGCCTGCCTCCCGAACCTTCCCTGGCCCCTTAAATACCCTAGGGAGGCGCTCTGCCCCCCACGGCCACTCGCTGGCCGTGTGCAGTGCCAAAAACCTCCCCGGGGGGAAA
Organism: Ambystoma mexicanum; assembly: GCF_040938575.1. NCBI lineage: Eukaryota > Metazoa > Chordata > Amphibia > Caudata > Ambystomatidae > Ambystoma > Ambystoma mexicanum. The sequence goes on along the minus strand of NC_090928.1, from coordinate 961,882,278 downwards.
CGCCTCGCGTTCCCCCCTTCACCCCCCTTCTGGAGCTACTAGCCATCGATGGCGGTAGTCGCTTGGTAGGGGGTTTGGAATGCTGGCCAAGGGGGAGCGTGAAGGTGATGATGTGGTGATCGGATCACGGACAGGGAGTATTAGACTTGATGGAGATATGGCCGTTGAGGTCCACTAGCCAGTCCAGGGTGCATCCTTTAATGTGTGTAGGGTTGTAGATGCGCTGATTGAAGCTTTGGCTAGTTAGTGAATTCGCTAGCAAAGTAGATTGTAGGTTGGGATTGTCATTAAGGCCAGGATTAAGAGCCCCATGAGTGTCAGTCACTTGGGTGGAATGCTTTATGTTTTGTCCTAGGGTAAAACGTAAGTCTTCTTCAAATGTCAAGATAGGTCCAGGTGGGCGATAGACCAAATGAATTGTTATAGTGTTGGTGGGGGAGCTGATCAGTATAAAGCGCCAGCATTAGGATTCATTCTTTAACCTGTTGCTGTACACCACACCCCTGCTTTACCTAAAAACAAGATGGCTGCCGATTCAGATCTTCATTAACTCTGCAGCAGCATGTCTGCATTTTGCATTTTGCTCAGGTCTGCCCTCTTTCTATGAGACGTCTACTAGCCTTCAAGGAGCCCAGTAGGAAGTGTAGTGTCCACACACTACACCTGTCTCAAGGTAGTGGGTGTAAACCAGGTCCATATCCTTCCTGTGTGTAAGCCATGCCTTGTTAGCAAAGGAGGCCATCATGTTCGGTGAAGTTGTAGGTATATCTCTCGGGTGTGAGCTCCAATTAACCTTCTTCCTTGCCTGATTCCCCATTCATTATATCAGGCACAAATCAGTGAGCCTAGCATTCCTTGGGAAAATGCCATGTTTCTATAAATCTGCACTGCCTTGAGTGAGCTACTTACTTCTTTCCTGCCGTGCCCATAACCTTCATGTAAAGCGGGTAACCTGTTACCACCTGTCACATGCCGGTATCAGTACGGACTGTCATCTTTAGAAAAATGGTATGTTGTAAAATAGGTAACGCCAGGATACTACGCATCCCAAAGGGTGTTGGGTGGTCATTTATTTTCTATGCCTGGTTATAGTTCAGAGCATAAAGCGTGTGACTAAAGCAAGGGTGCAAGTAGCAGGGGAAGAGTAGTGCCACCGGGGGTAAAAAGGGTGTCACTATTCACTTGACCTACTGTGTTTGGATCGTATCATAGAACAACTTCTAGACGATGAGAAGGAGTTAGGGTTTCTGATGCATAATACATAACTTGCAGAGAAGTTTAAACAGTGTGTGCCATGTATTGTGGTTGTTAATGTGTTATACTTAAATAAAAGAGTAGTTGTGGAAAAGCCAACACATAAAACAAAAGAACCCCAAAACAGTAAATAACACTTATATTGAAGGAAACACTATTGAAAATAGCATACTGCTGATGTGAAATAACACTGGTTTATCATTATACCAATATATCAACTGGGGTACAGCAGATACCTTCACATGGATCATGCATTGGCTACTTACCTTGGGATGAAACCTTTAATGCAGCCAGAACGAGAATGCAGTAGCTGCATGGAATGCCGCAGCCCTTGCAGGTTGGCATGCAGGCTCTGACTTGCCTATACTGCAATTGGGCAACGCTGGAAGGGCCTACCCATCTGGCAAGTTGAAGTGTCGGACAATTGTAGAGAGGTTGAGCGGATGCATGGCACAGCAGTGTGTTTTGACCCATGCTGTTCATTGAATGCATTAAAATGCACCGTTTGTCTCAGGTTTGAGCAGGAGCCTGTCTCCAGGTTCTTCTCAAACAGTTTCTAGGAACAAGCCACCGGAAAGGGATTCATGATCGCGGGCCACTTTTTTATCTGTGCCTCGGCTTTCATTGCCCCGTCGGAGCCCTTGCTCTTTCCACTCGGAAGCGTGGCATTTCTAGGCGGAGATAGTTTTTTTCCCCACTTTTTGTTTGGGGTAGAAAATGTACCTAATCAGTCCTTTTCAGCGGCTTCATGAATGGACCCAGGCTTGCGGTGCCGCCTACCACCGCAGAACCCCTCAGGCAGCCCTTTATCCTCTGCACATTACCCGTGCAGGCCTTGCTCTGGGTGCACGCTCGACTCTGCAAATGCCCCGGGGGGAGCCTGTAGCAGGTGTCACCGGGATATCCCGGGAAGAGCGGCATTGAGAGACCGCTAGAGTTCAAGGCGTTTAGACGTCCTGCCCAGCTCTGCCACGCGTTGAGAACAGCGGCGGGCAGATTGATTGCCTGCTCTCTGGGGAGATTACACGGGGGATGTGTCATGCTCTCGGGTTTAGTTCACAATGCACGCCTCACAGATAGATGCCCTCACTCACTCACTCACTCACTCACTCACTCACTCACTCACTCACTCACTCACTCACTCACTCACTGCCACACGGCAGGAGAGCAAAGCCAGAGCAGTTACACGCGGTCCAGTGTAGGTCCCACTGTCGCCGTTTCCTCCACCGCGGGTGTCTTAGACTCGGAGGCAGGCCTGCAGTGCCCTGTATTCCCCTTCATGCGCCAATCCTCCGACTACATGGCCCTTGACCGTGATTTGTGCATGCTTACAGCTGCTTATATGTTTAAAGAATTGTGTTAGTCCAAAAGCTGAAGGTGTGAGTGACCTTCTATTACGCAAGAAGGTTACACAGTGGTGTAAGTGGAAAAAGGAACTAGTGGTACTCTGGCTGCATACGAAAAGGACGTTGTAGGATGCCTGGGGGGGATTTGCGGAGAGGTGGGGGAGGGGAAGGGCGGGGCAAGACAGGGTTGACCTTTGATTTGCAATCTACAATGGCTCTTGTTGTTTTGTGGCTAGACTTGATATTGTCTGTAATAATTAATACGCATTGGCAATGCCAACAGTTCAGGCTTTTGTGTAGGCATGGGAAAGGCAAGGCACTGCCGTAGTGGTTTTAACTGGCCATTGATGGTACCAGGTGCAAAATGGCATGGGTACCTAGGTATCTAATAGCAGTGCCTGGCAAATGCCTGATACTTATACACAAGCCAAAATGATTGGCTTTGGCAGTGCTTGTTAGTTTGGGCTACTGCGGCACCCATATTTCAATTGGTTATTTATAACGTGCTTAGTAGCCAGAGGTTTCTAAGCACGGACCCAGTGATCGAACCTCTGCTGCTCCGCATCGTCTTGCTTCCACTGTGAGCGTGTTGCCCCTGAGCGATCCTCCAGAGACCCCCATAAGCCGAAACTATTGCATTAGAGTATGAATAGGGAGGAATGGCATATGAGGAGGGACACACAGGCTGCAGGTGTTGCTTGGTTATGTACCCGCACTATAGAGGACCTCCCACCTCCTTGATAAAAAACCAAACAACATCTACAAGCTGTGTGTCCCTCCTCATATGCCATTTCTCCCTATATGTATTCTAATGCAATCATTCTAACAGGCCAAATTAAAAACCTATGGCACTAGATTTATCTCCGACCTATATCAAACAAAATATTCGATCCAGCTATGCATGAAAATTAAATAATATACTATTTGACACACATCTCCTTAGAGCATGTTAATCTGTGGATCATCATTTTCACTAAAACACAATTAAAAACATAGCGTAAACACCTTTTGACTGTCATTATATTTGAACTGCATAGGGCTCTAAATAGTGTCAGTAGGCTAGCATGTCATTTCCTACAGGAATAATATAGGAAGTTAATCAAGCTATGACAGATGACCCTTTCATGTTCATTTTTAATTGTTACTCTATTCTCTTCTTTTAATAAATACGTGTATGTATAAATAGTGGTAATTGAGTAAAACAAAAATGCAATACTTCAGGCAAGTCGATACCCCTACCTTAAACTCAATACATGTTGTAGTTGTCATTAATTATCTGGCTGCAATCGCTTCACTTGAATAAAAGCATTGGCCAAGAGAACAGATTTGTCATGTGTGTAGGCATAGGGTAGGCATTTGCCAGGCAGTGCTGTAAGGGTACAGTCTGGGCTTAACATGGCAGGAGTTGGAAACTGGATGATTATCTAGGCTTCTAATATGTTTGCCTGGCATATGTCTATTACCTCTGCACAAGCCAAAACTGTCGACGTTGTCAATGTTTGCTGAAAAAGGACCTCAGTACAATGAACAGCTATAATTCAAGTGGCTGAAGGGAAACTTGGTTAATACTTTTTTTTTAACATAATTCGTGCATTTACATCTGCAATTAAGCCATTAACTCTCAGCAGACTACTTAAGAATAACACTGACTTTGTCAAAGTTTGATATGACTGCTTGATAGACCCAGCTCAAAGACATCTGGGTACGATGGGTATTGGGCAGGTAGGGACAGGTAGTGTACGGATGGACATAGAGATTAACATGGCCTTGGGCAGTCAATCGGTTGGTAAATAACTAAACAACACCCACAAACTGTGCATCTCACCTCGTACGTCCTCTTCCTCCTAGTTGTATTCCAGCCCAATCGCCAAAACAAATGTAAAAGCATAACATAGATTACACAATGGAACATACACCATCCAAAGGCATGTGTCTGCATTCCATTTTCCAAAACACCAAGCTAACCCACCACAGGTGCACCAACACAACTCCCCACACTACTTATGCAGATCTCTGAGAGACTCACAGACACTTACACAATTAGTACCTTAGCAATATGGAGAGCACATTAACTATATCATGCCAACATAACTGCACCGCTCGCCAAGATATCGATTCTGTTCTCTGTAATTGCCACCACCCTTTCAATAGGGTTGCCTTGTCTACCTTGTGGCAATTTGGCTTCTCCTCCTTCATCCGCACTTCCTTGTTTTTTGCAATACTTGCCAGTTTTGTCTCTGCTCCTCCTGCCATTTACTATCAACTCTCTCTGGTCTGCCCAAAGAGCCGGGCATTTCTCTCCTCGCCTGCACAATTTGGACGAGATCATATCTATCACACTTTCTTCTCCTCCCCAAACCTTTCTTTCAACTATCCCAATCCAAATGGGGCTTCTAAACGCACGTTCAGTGTGCAACAAGTCTCACTCAATATTAGACACTTTTCTCCACCTCAACTTGCACTTTCTCTGCATTACCAAATCTTGGATCCCTCCATCCCACTCTGCTAATGCTGCCTCCCTTTCTTGGTCCGTCACTAACTTCTCTCACTTCCATTGTGCGTCTGGTCGAGGTGGTGGAACTGGCATTCTATTCCACTCTTCATACATACCTGCCCCCGGTTCTCTGACACTACCTCTTTTTTCCTCCTTAGAATATCACTTTATATCTTTCTCCAAGCTATACTCTCTTACATGTCTTTTTATTTACTGTTATCCCGAGCCCCTCTCCTGCTTGTGTGACTACTTTGATTCCCTTCTTTTTGTCCTTCTTCCTACTTCTTCCCTATGTTTTCTTCTTAGAGACTTCAATCTTCATCTTCTATCTACTCATTCTTCCTCACCTTTCCTACCTCTGTTCGACTCCTACTATATATATTATGCAGCTATCTTCTCCTCCCTCTTAGATATCAGGTTTCTCTTTGGCCCTAATCTTCTCTTATTCCTTTTCCTTCTGCAATTGTCTCCCTTCCTTTCTCAGCCTCTGATCACCTGCGTCTCTCCTTTAGCTTCTCTCCTCTTCCCTTCTGTCCTACGTCCGCATCTCCTGGCCTTCTCTGATCTTGTCATAATCTCTCAGTCTTCAACACTTCAACTTTGATGTCCTCTTTACTACCTACCCTGCCTTCTATCACTGACTTTTCCCATCTATCTCCAAATGATGCACTGTTCTTTATTAAATCTGGCCTCCAAAATACAATTGACTTACTCTACTCGCCAAGCCTTTTCATCCGAAAGCCCCCTCAACCATGCTTCACCTCTGCACTCCTCTTCCTTTACTCCTCTTGCATCAGGCAGAGCAGAAATGGAAAAAAGACCCGCCAAAAGATCAGCCAATCTATACCATCTTTCTTCCTTGCACTCCTTTTATGACTCTTCCCAGGGGCGTCATTTCACCAAAATGCCAGGGGTAGCGGAAGTGACACCACACAACCCTTGACCCGCTGATGACATCACAGGAAGTGATGTCATTTGACCCCACCCCGAAGGGATATCGGGGGAAGCGATGGAACACGACCTTTCACCCGTTGACAAAACAGGAAGTGGCATCACACAGCATTGTACAATATGAAAAAAATGGCTACGATATCACTATAATGTGATTGGATCGCCATATGTATCGTTAAGATAAGTGTGCATATGCCCATATTACCAAATTACTTTGAATGCAAGCAGACGTCCATGACCAAATGATAATGATGTGTTATTATATAGCACTTACGCTTAAGCGCTTTAAATGGAAAAAATATACACCCAATATCACCCAACCTGTGTTGGTACTCATTTATCGACCTCAGAAGGATGAAAGGCTGAGTTGAGGCGTTTAAGAACAGACTAAATCAGTGACTCACCCCCTGAAGTGTGCCTGAAATGAACCTTTAATGAGTCTAGCAATTATTGTGTAGAGTTCCAGAAAGACACATTATTGGTATTCCTATTCTTTCTTATTTCGGGTCAGTGCTGAAAGTTTTAGACTTGTGGAACCCCCTGTTCTTTTTTTTCTTCTTTTCTTTTAAAGGGCATGAACAAGAAAGCCAGCCACTACAGAAGTAAAAAGCCACATGGTGCTGGCCACAGCCCAGGAACTTGCATTACAAAAAAAAAAAAAAAAAGAAAACGTTTTTTATTTTTATTTTTTAGAGGTAGCAAGGGAGACCTCAGAGGTCGCATTTGCAACCTCTGGCGACCCCTAAATGACGTCCCTGAATCTTCCTACTCGTGGCAACAACAAACAAATGTGCTATTCTGATCTGATCCACTCATACTCTCCTCATCTATGTCGTCTTTTCTGTTTCCTTAATGAAATCCTCTCTCCCCCTCTCTGGATACCCCCTTGCTTTCTCCTTTATCTATGTCTAACTTTGCTATGTTCTTTCCTGACAAAGTTACTAAGCTTCACTCTTCTCTTTCCACGTACCTCTCCTCCCCATCCCTACCTCCCAACCTGCTTCTTCTCTGTCCTCTTTCTCACCTCTCTCAGAATCCGACAATGCTCACTTCCTTGCCTGTTCTCATCCCACTGCTTCCACTTTAGACCCCATCCCATCCAAACTTATTCTCAGAATCTACCCTTTGCTTCTTCCCTTCTTGACCTCGCTCATCAATTCTGCTGTGACTATCTGGGTTGGGCGGCCCCTATGTGCTCTGTCCAAAACCAACTTCTCAGGAGGGTCCTCTGGGGCAAATAGTGCACAAAGCTCATGTAGCAGGCCCTCTAGCTGTTCTCCTTCGGTTTCGTCTTGCTGGAACTTGAGCCTGATGTTATCCCTCCTTGGACTGTTTTCTAGGTCCTCACACTTATCATCTAGCACTGCCAGTTTTTCTTGCAGTTCCTCAATGTCTGCAGAGGTCATGAAGGCCTGTTTTGTGACCTCAGTGAGAGTTTGCTCTATTTCGTGTACTTTATCCCCAGAGTGTCCATCTTTTTCCAGAGCCCTTGCACGCTTTTGGCCACCCCTTCTTTATCATTTGACAGCTCTCTCGCGAGATTGTCCTCTAGATCCCAGAGACATGCTTTCAAATTCCCCTTAGTGAGGGCCACTGGGGTTCCCTCTCCTTGGCAGCTCCTGTCTTTTGTTCGGGCAGAAGGCATCTCAGTAGATTTGTCCTCTTGTGCTCCTCTTATGAATTTTTCAATGCTACCTTTCTGCTGTGTATGAATTATTCTGCTCACTTTTTTCTTCTGGGCCAGCTGGTACCTGTGCTTTGCTGCTACTTGGTGTCATCAGACCACCTCTATTAATGTAAAGTCCACGTTCCGTACCCATCTATGTGTGTACTGCCTCCCGATGTCTCCATTTCTTTCATACTACTTCCTGATTACAATACTGTGTGCACAATCATGCCCCTTATCTGTCCATCGTGTTACTGTGCACTGCTTACCCCAGCTGAGGCAACCTCCATGTGCTTGTAGCCTTTAAGAAGCCACTGCTGTGAGGGCTCGCGGAGCTCAGCTCCTCCAAATTATAACATGAGTTATTGCAATAACTGCCAAGGTTCATACCTCGTTTGTGCGCAGCTCCCGCTCTCACCCACCTTTCCTCAGCATGCCAAATATTCAAGGGCCAGGTTCTGCGGCTCGCGCCATCACCTCCGCTTCACTGATGTGTGAACATAAGTTCTGCGCTCGGTATCATAGAGCTGACACCTTCCAGGGCCATCCTGAGCATCAGGTCTTCACAGCCGCACCACCGTGTTCTGCCTCAGGTCATCGCCCAGAGCAGCCCTGCAACCCCTCATCTCGGCACTATCTTGCCGTGAGCCACCATCACCACGGCGAGAGAGCGGCCACCAGCACCAAATAGCCTGTCTTCTTCGACAAAGTCTTGCCTGCCTTCATCTCCAAGATGGCGGCAGCAGGTTGCCTCGATGGGTGATCTTTACAGTCAGCGCAATCCACTTTTATGCCCTTTCGCCACCAGCACATCAATCCAGGTGCTTAGCGAGGTTCTGCTGCTTCTTGTCTCGGCATTCAGGGCATTCCAGAGTTTACGGGCCCAGGCATCCGGGAGCCACTGGCGGGTGCCTTGCAGAGCAGAGTCCGGCCCCTCCAACCCCCTAACTCTTTCCTTTAGGTCAGGCAAAAGTACTGGTTTGTGCGATAATTGGTGAAGACTGAGCTTGTCGTCCTACGCAGAGTCAATTTCACATTGGGAATCAGCTGTTTCCTCAATATTAAAAACATTGGTTTTCTTAATTGTATACACCAGCTTTCAGTTGTATGTTTCTGAAATACATTTGATTTATTTAAATAAATCCTGAGAGCTGTTGTCTGAGAAAAATAGTTTCCAACTTGCTTCCAGTACCTGAAATGTGCCTGTAGAGCGTTTTCAAGCCAGTTGACCTTCATGGTATACTAATATTTTGTACTTTCTTTTGAAGAAACCGCTTTTTCAGATGCTAGTAGAGAAAGGCATGCTTTTCACGAACTACGCAGTTGACACGCAGTGTAGGGTCCCACTGTCTGGCAGTTATGACAAGGATGTTGAGACTATTAATATGATACATAGCACTACTCAGGTCTGGATGGTTTGCAATGGTCTTTCTCTAAACGATGAGAAAACAGAACATATGATCATTGGAACAAACATTAAACTGCAAAGACTGAGTAGAGAGTATATACTGTCAATGTATACAGATCGCTGATTTTAAGATCAAGGTCCAGAAGAAAGTCAAGACGCTGGGTGTCTATTTAGACTAAACATTGAGCATCAGATCACATGTCAACAACTTAATAGCGACATCGGCATGTTACTTGAAACATCTTGCTCCAATTTCACCGTCTCTCTCAAAAAATAACTGTAAGACTATAGCTCGCGTGATCATCAATTCTAAAATGGACTATTGCAGCCGCCTCCATGTGGGGATCATTAAAGGAGACTGTGCTAAGCTTCATGTCATCCAAATCAGTGCTTTAAGAATCATTGGCAGACTAAAGAGAAGAGATCATGTGAGTGAAGCCTGAAAAAAGCAGCAGTCGTTGCCAAAAGAGGCAAGAATACAGTTTAGCCTGATAACAAAAAAAAGCAAATGTCTATTGAGAATTAGTCCGACTTATCCAAGTGAAACATAAGAAAGAAAACCTATACGTAGAGCTCTCAAGTCAAATGACAAAAATCTTCTTACAATGCCCAAGACTAAATTAATACTTGTCAGGAATGGTGCGTTTTTCTCTGCAGCCCCCCAAGCATGGATTGCCATTCCACCAGATCTTCGGGAAATAATCTCTCATGAGTAATTCCAAAGAAAATTTAAAAAACATTGTCCCTCGAATTGGATACTTTCTGTGATTCATTCTACCTCCCTTATTCTCCATCTTCCTCTTTCCACCTCCTGCACCTCTATGCCTCCACGCTCGTGTGCGCGCATTATAAATGTATCACCATAACATAACAAGAATCTGTTCACCTACCTTCAGTTCTTTAGTGTGGCTGAAGGACAGAATAAATAATTAATTTGCCATTGACTACCCCTTGCAGGCCCCCAGATAATATCCTCGGAAACCTCTTTGGTTTTAATTTCCTGAAAGTGTTGAGAAATCCTTAAAGAAATTCCATACACTCTAATTGGATTTCTAAAAAGCAAATCATTTAAGTTACCTGTCAAGCCTCATGGAATTGGTGCAAGAGAGAGCATTTTTGGGACATGATCGGAGGGATACAGATGGCCAAAATTTAAGGCCCCAGCAACCTACTCTGTCTTTTCCCCATCATCCTCAACTCTGATCCCCTTTTTTAGTTCAGTGACACACAATTAAATCTGCATGGTCACCTCCTTAATGACAAGTCTTCTCCTGATTTTTGGTGTTCCAGCCACCTATTTCATTCATGAACTGTTTTACTTTTTTGGGGTCATCATTCCATGGACTACCTTGCCATGGTATTACAATCGGTGAATCCTGCTTCCTTCAGTGGCGTCCCCCACTCATCTCTCCCAGCTCCCCCCTAGTTTGCATTGCCCAGCCTCCCTTGTTGTGTCACTTCTCCCCTGACTCTGTCCTTCCTGCCTCAATGGGGCTGTTGCGGCACTGGTACAGTAGGCTTTTTTCTGCCATGGACTAATTGGGCTCTCCATTGCACTCGGTACACCCCAGTGACCAGTGCTTTTCTTTGACGGGGGGGGGGGGGTTGACAAAAGGGTGTAGATCCCATTTCTGTGGAAAATTGACCCACAATAAAGTGACCCGCTCTCGCTTTAATAAGTTTCAGTTTCTCTTTCAACTACAGTTATCCCCTTTCTTCTTCACTCCTTAGATACGTGAAATACGCTATTGGTTCACTTCTACCTTAGTTAGCCTCTTGTGTACCTTCGTCTACCTCGTTGTAGTCAGCTCCTCTCAACTGCAAATGTTTATTGTCTTCCACCACCTGACATTCACTTCTCTGCCATTCTGTCATTCCCCTCTTTTCACCTCATGATGTTAACCTTTCTCCCTCTCCTTATATCCACCTCTATCGCCCTCCTAATGTTCACCTCTCTTCACTTCCTGGTGTTCACCTATCTCGGCCCCTTTATATTCACCTCTCTGAACCGCCTGATATTCACCCCCTGTACCCCTTCTGGCTGCCTCTCCCAGAAGAGGTCCGGGGGGTGCCATATGTTTCCATCTCTTCTTCCAACTCCTGTGCTCCAGCCCAAATGCCTCTCTCCGGCTGCTGGGTTCCTGCTCCAACCGTCACTCCACCTGCTCCTTTCCCCAGACTTCTCCAAAACAACTCCTTCTCCAAACACTCACACTGACTGATGCTCAGGGTGCATACAGATCATTAGCGCCTCCTGCTGGCCTGAGCTTTCTCTGATGGTCTGCACCTGGGGGGTTGGGGGGGTAAATGGGTGAAGACCTGGGATTCGCTATATGTAATTGATTTGCCTGGGTACGTTTTAAACTCGTCCGAGCTGGACCAAAAATGTCAAAGGCTGGTCTGTGATCTTGGATTCTACTCTAGCTGCTGGTGTAGTCTGCCCCTCCCTGTAACTACTCTGAATATTTTGAACCTTGGGTCTTAATATTTAGGGTGAGTTCTGGAACATATTTTGGACTCTGCTACTGTCTTTCGCTCAGGCTCGTTGGGAGAGCGTTATTGGGAATCATATGTCATCCCTGATGTCAATGCAGATGTGCTGTGTAAGCCATGTAGGAAACCCCACTGTGTATCTGACGTCCAGGCTGACTTTGAGTAGCATAGGAAGTTTCGGGACGTATTTGATGTCCATGCAGGCCCGCTGATCAGGCCATGCATGAAACTTCAGTTCTCCACGATGGATGATTGAAGCTCTCCTAGGACACCTGGGAGTGGGTACAGGCTATGGAATAGTGCTTGCCTGATCCTTAAAATGAAGCATTCCAACCCTTCAGAAGGATCTGCCTACATCGCTTCATGTTGTATTGGATTCACAATGCTTTGTTTCTTTAAAAGGACAGTACCCTCAATTGTACTATCCTTCTGAAGGATTAGAATGCTTCCTTTTAAGGATCAGGAAAGCACTGTTGCATAGCCTGTACCCACTCCCAGGTGTCCTATTGGCACTTCATCCCTGGTTATGAGAGTCCGCTTTCTGCTTCAATGGTGGCTACAGCATTGTTCTTTGGGGATGGAGAGTCCCTGATTCACTGATCTATATTGCTGTCCCACTGAAAGCAGTATTGTCCTTATTTTGCCCCATGGGACTGTCCACTGTAGGTCAAGGTGGCTGGGTGAGGTGACTCTCTGGGTCACTCACTGGATGCTTTCAGAGCCATGGATGTGAATTAGTCATCCATCTGCAAACCTGCATGCATGGTTCTAATTTACTATGGGCCTCATTACGACCCTGGCGGTAAGGGGTTAACGCCAGCGTTAGCTGCGCCGACCCCTTACCGCCAATTACGAGGTCCCTTAGCGCCATGGCGCTTTTAACACCTGCTTTTAGCAGGTGTTAAAATCCATGGCGCTAAGGGACCATGGAGTTAATTACGCCACCGTAATTTACGGTGGCGTAATTAACGCCTTCCCCACTCCCATTATGCCCTATGGGGCAAAAATGGGAATGGGGAAGGGTAAATGGGGATTGGGGACTTACCGCCCCGCCGACCTCGGAATGGGGCGGTAAGTCCGCCAACCACCATGGCGTAAACGTAGTTTACGCCATGGTGGTAAAGTCACGGCCCAGGCGGTAACTTACCGCCTGGGTCGTAATGAGGCCCTATGTCTATTCCGGACTGTTTTTCCCAATGCCCTCTTTGTAAGTGATTGAGGTTAATGTATTTAGAGACACCGGTACAGCCCAAAGGTGAACTTCAAGCACTTCGTAAGCTAGATGTGGTGAAGTTGCTCAGTAGGCACTCATGTATGGCAATTGTACATAGATTTTGGTATTGAGCAGATTCAGCGCTGTGACAGGTGCTCAGCCCTTCGCCATTACACTTGCCCTGAGTTGACAGAGCACGCTTCATCAGAAGTGGCAGGATCTACTAAGGTTCATTTGTTTAGCGTCACTATCGCAAGTCTGATGGCAAAACCCCCTGGTAATATACCCAGGGGCGTCATTTCGTGCTCTGAGAAGCGTGTACAAACTGATCCTTTCTTCTGGCAATACTGAAAGAAATTACAGATGACTGCAGTGATTGCAGGTACCAGATAAATAACATTCTATGTGCGTTTTGGCTAAAATTCGGCTTGGTTCTCTCAAACACTGTCCATATAATATTGGCCCGCGCCTCGCTTCGTTCTTGCTGTCCTGTTTTTCTTCCTTCTTATGTGTTTATTTTCCTTTCCCCCTCTGCCCTTTTTCTTTCCTTCCTCGTTTTCTCTGTTTCCCTTGGTTCCCCGCTAATACCTTTTCGTCCACACTCCCCCAGTGCCCTGCTTTCCCCCTCTGCTCACCACTGTTGCTACTTGTCCATCCTCCCTTCAGTCATTTCTTTATCATCCTTTTTCATTTTCTTTCCCCTCTTCCTCTTTTGCACTTCACTATTTCATTTGCTTCTTTATTTCTAACCTTAATTTTCCAATGTCCTCCCTCTTTTCCCATCTTTCTTCTTTCACTCTCTTTGCTGTTTTCACTGTCACCATCCATCTGATAAACTTTTTTTTCTTCCATTATTTTCACTTTTTCCTTTCTTATATTCGTCCTTGATTCTTTAACTGATTCTTACCTTTCTGCCATATTTTTCCCTTTCTATTCTTTCTTTTTCCCTTTTTAATCCCCATCTCCCCCCCATTATCCCACCTCACATCCCCCATCATTTCCATCCTTCAGTGACTTTCCTCTTTGCTTTTCTTGTTTCCTTGTTGCCATTCCTCCAACAACGGCCATCCTTAAAACTCTTATGTGCTTTAGTTTTTCTTTTTAATTTTTTTAAAGTTAATATTTCACATACATAGTTCTATTTAAAGAAATACGAAACTACTAAAAATCAAAATTCAAAAACAAGGGTGGTTCTATGCAAAAAGAACAAACAACCAGTACACACGCGTGCCAGGTGCAGCGCATGTTTGGAATATTTATATACGATTTATGAAGGAGTTCATGGTTTTGGCGCTTAAGATGCATCCTGATACCACACAACCTCGATGCCCGTAATTAGCGCTCACAGTCTGGCTCTTCAATATCTTGAAGGTATACGTGGTCCTTGTGTTGGTGTGTTATTGCTCATCTAGTGTATCACTAATTAGATACCCATGTGATAGTAGATACACTATTTGCATAAAGCTCCTAATGTGCAACGGTACATCATTCTTTAGTCCCTACAGCCAGTAGTGTGATGACACTGCGATCTGGACCACCAAATATCTGTGTCTTACACAAGGATAAAGACCGATCCAAAATAGGAGCATTTGAGAACCAGCTCTTGGCTTCACTGAGTGCAGGAGTTCATTCAGACATAGGTCATTCCATTGCCAGACATTGCATGGCTGCATACATTCTGCTCATCCCTGCTCTCAAACCTTCGAAATGTATGGATCATGGTTAAGCCTAAAGCTTCAGAGTGCTGAGGCTGGCCAGGATGAAGCTTCAGACTGCTGAGGCTGGCCAGGAGGAAGCTTCAGAGACCTGAGGCTGGCCAGGAGGAAGCTTCAGAGTGCTGAGGCTGGCCAGGAGGAAGCTTCAGACTGCTGAGGCTGGCCAGGAGGAAGCTTCAGGGTGCTGAGGCTGGCCAGGAGGAAGCTTCAGAGACCTGAGGCTAGGCAGGAGGAAGCTTCAGTCTGCTGAGGCTGGCCAGGAGGAAGCTTCAGACTGCTGAGGCTGGCCAGGAGGAAGCTTCAGAGACCTGAGGCTGGCCAGGAGGAAGCTTCAGAGTGCTGAGGCTGGCCAGGAGGAAGTTTCAGACTGCTGAGGCTGGCCAGGAGGAAGCTTCAGGGTGCTGAGGCTGGCCAGGAGGAAGCTTCAGAGACCTGAGGCTAGGCAGGAGGAAGCTTCAGTCTGCTGAGGCTGGCCAGGAGGAAGCTTCAGACTGCTGAGGCTGGCCAGGAGGAAGCTTCAGACTGCTTCAGAGACCTGAGGCTAGGCAGGAGGAAGCTTCAGTGTGCTGAGGCTGGCCAGGAGGAAGCTTCAGAGTGCTGACGCTGGCCAGGAGGAATCTTCAGAGACCTGAGGTTAGGCAGGAGGAAGCTTCAGTGTGCTGAAGCTGGCCAGGAGGAAGCTTCAGAGTGCTGACGCTGGCCAGGAGGAAGCTTGAGAGACCTGAGGCTAGGCAGGAGGAAGCTTCAGTGTGCTGAGGCTGGCTAGGAGGAAGCTTCAGAGACCTGAGGCTAGGCAGGAGGAAGCTTCAGTGTGCTGAGGCTGGCCAGGAGGAAGCTTCAGAGACCTGAGGCTAGGCAGGAGGAAGCTTCAGTGTGCTGGGCTGGCCAGGAGAAAGCTTCAGAGTGCTGATGCTGGCCAGGAGGAAGCTTCAGAGACCTGAGGCTAGGCAGGAGGAAGCTTCAGTGTGCTGAAGCTTGCCAGGAGGAAGCTTCAGAGTGCTGACGCTGGCCAGGAGGAAGGGGAACTCTTTCCCAGGCCGAGCCGTATGCTGAGAGACAAGACAAGGTTTCAAGATTTGAGAGGAGAAAATTATGAACCAAATGCCATATGGTTGTGGGGGCGGGGTGGGAGGTCCGTAGAATTACATGAAGTCAGCCTCATCCTTTATTTTCTATTAATTGAATGCCTAGCCACAGAGCTAAATGCTTTACTGAACATTAGACTATTAATCCATATTGGGCCTCAGACCACACACACACACACATGCAGGCAGCATTCTGGTGATTATATTGGCCGTCATCGTGTTGTTAGTGTAAAATGTTGACCTTGAGACTGAATATCCACTGCTTATCTGCTTCATTGGCAGGATATAGGGAAAGTAAATCTGGAGCAGCCTCCTCGTTGCTAGAAACATGCAACAGTGGAAGGAGGATTTCATGAGAGTCTGGGAACCCAAACCCGAACACTTCATCTTTTGAAGTCAGAAAGGGTTTTGCCGGGGAACCATCATATCCACCAATCCTAAGAAGGGCCTTCATATAGGTAACATAAGGGAATGGGAGATTTATTTTTATTGGCCAGAGTAACATTATTAATGGGTTCCATGTGATAATGTTGCCATTAAAAAGTCACCAGATCGGTGACTTTTTTTTCCTGACCCTTGAAATTCGTTCCTCAAATATTCTAGGGGGTTATAATTAATATATTGTTACCTGCAATCCTGGAATATTTGGGGAACATTTTTGATTGTCTGGAGGGTGCATTCTTAGGGAATTGTCCCCACCTGGCAGCCATTTTCACAGCGACATTATCATTGGATATGGATTCATGCACCAGGAGATTCCCAATGTTCAATAATAATTATATGATATGATATGGCATTTATAACGCACCTATAGACAAGTGTTTCAAGGCGTGATGAGGCAAGCGAGCGGGTACAGAGGGAAAACAGAGACAACGATCTTACTAGGCCTGGTGACATTGAGATTGCACAAGTGCAGCGGAGGAGGAAGGGGAAATGTGCAAGGGGAAAGGAGAGGGGCAGTGCAGTACACAGGTAAACAGTAAACTAAATAAAAACAATAAATAAGAAGTGCGGCCAGCTGGTGGCAGTGCAAGGGTAAGAGCAGACATCAGTTGTCAAGTGCTGGTAGGGGGCTGTTGGGATACTGAAACATCCCCCGAGTGCAAGGGTAGCCAGGGGGGCAGTGCAGTTTGAGTTTCGTCCAGGGGTTCAGCGGGGGAGAAGAGGAGAGAAAGCAGAAGCAAAGAGGAAGGTCTTGAGGTGTTTCTTGAACCAGAGATGGTTCTCCTCAAGTTTCAGAGAGGCAGGGAGGCTGTTCCAGAGTGAGGCCCCAGCCAAAGAAAGAGATCTACCACCAACTCGCTGTTTGGAGAAGCAACTGACCTTGAGGGAGTTGGAGGCGGATGAGCAAAGAGCTTGAGAAGGAAGATATTTAGGAAGAGTTGAAGGTATTGAGGCCTCAGGCCCCAGAAGGCCGTGTGGACAATGTAGAGGGTTTTGAACATAATCCTCACAGCCAGTGGGAGCCAGTGCAGAGATTTCAGTCCTGGAGAGATACGATCCCTGGGCTTGAGGCCAAGGACAAGTCTCGCAGTCCTGTTTTTGATGAGTTGCAGAGGGCAGAGAGTAGAAGCAGGCAGATTTAGAAAGAGGCTGTTGCAGTAGTCCAGCCTAGAGAGAACCATAGCTCTGGAGACAGTGAGCTTCTGGGGAAGGAGAGGAAAGGAAGAATACCTCTGAGGAGGTGCAGCTGGTAGTGTCACTTCTTAGAGACGTGAGAGATGTGAGGAGAGAAGGAGAGTGTGGAGTCGAAGATGACCCCGAGGATTTTAGCCTCACAGGTGGGAGCAGAAAGAGGGCCAAGAGAGGCTGAAAGAGATTGACAGGAAAGGAGGGAGCAGGTGACCAATGAGGAGAATCTCAGTCTTACTGGCATTAAGGCAGAGATTATTAGTAGCACACCACTCCTGGATAGAAGACAGACAGTCAGAGATGAGAGATGAAGAAGAGGTGGCTGAAGTGAGCCTGAAAATGAGCTGAGTGTCATGCGCATAGCACTGAAAGTTGGGGCAGAGAGCGGCAATGCGGTGGGTAAGAAGTGCCAGGGAGGGAGGTTAGACCCCTGGGGAACACCACAGGTAGAGATAGATATAGAGGAGAGGAAATACCCGAGTTTGACCTGGGAGGGTCGATCGGAGAGGACAGAAGTCAACCAAGCCAGGGCCTGATCGGTGATACCCAGGTTATCACGGAGATGATTGAGCAGGATGGGATGGTTGCCTTTGTCAAAGGCAGAAGAGAGATCAAGTAAGATGAGGACACAGAGGGTGTTGGAATAGAGGTTGGAGAGCAGGTATTCACGGATGTTCAGGAGAGCAGTGTCCATCCGTATGGCAGCTCTGAAGCCAGACTGATGGTCATGGAGACAACCAACAAATTCAGTGTGAAGATTAAGCTGGAAGATGGCCAGCATTTCCAGGAGTTTGCCCAGGAAAGGGGTGATGGAGATTGGGCGATAGTTAGTCTGGTAGGACGGGTCGGCAGAGGGTTTCTTAAGAAGGGAGTGTACAAGGGAGTGCTTCAGGGGTGAAGGGAAGACTCCAGTGGTGTAGGAGTGGTTGCAGAAGTCAGCCAGAGCAGGAGCCAGAGTGTCAATGTGGTCCTTGATGGTTTTGAGGAACAGGGGTGAATCTGTTTTGATGAGATGTTCATAGATTGGACTTGTCTAGAAACCTTGTCTGGGGAGAACATGGGCAAGCTAGAGAAGGCGGGAGGAGAGGTGGCCAAAGAAGGACCAGAGGAAGAGCAGGGAGTAGAGGGAGGAGGGGTAGAGGAAGAGAGAGAGAGTACAGGATGTCCTGAGTTTTAGAGATAAAATGAGAAGCCAGAGCCATGTAGAGGGCCTGGGAGGGGACAGGAGAGGTAGAGACGGCAGCAGGATTGAAGATTTTAAAAGAGTTGGGCCGAGTTGTTAGATGCTGCAGAGACACAGGCTTGGATGTGGGCTCTCTTCTTGGTGCGGCCAGAGAGCCGGTATTGCCTTTGGAGTAGGCGTCAGGCCAGTTTGTCAGAGGATGTACTGGAAGCACACCATTTCCTCTCAGCCACCCTGCACTTGCGTTTAAGGGTGAAGAGGTCTGAGTCGTACCAGGAGTTGCACTTGGCTTTGGGCTTCAAGCGGATCCTTATGAGGGGCAAGAACATCAAGAGTATCAGATATAGCCGAGTGGAGCATGGAAAGGGCTGTGTCAGGGTGTGTGTCAGCCAAATGGGGCACAGGGGGTGAGGAAGTGATGGCAAAAGTCTCAACTGACACACACTTCATTGGTCGGGTAACCGAGAAGGTAGGTGGCAGTGCTGGAGGTGGCTTGGCCTAATTAGATCTGTCCCTTAATCACAGCTTCTTTATTTGTTTGTGTTGGTAGCTGCCAGCTAGAGTACCTTCAGGATTTCAACTAGCGGGCTGCCTGTAATTGTAATTGGTAATTGTCATTGTAATTGGTTATTTATAACGCACTTCATACCCAAAGGTTTCTGAGCGCGGACTCAGGGATGGAACCAGTGTTGCTCTGTGTTGTCTTTCTTCCAAGGCAAGCGCGTTGCCCCTGAGCTATCCTCCCAGCCCGCCTGTAGCTCGAGGAATGGGAAAATCCCTCTGGCTCCAATAGTTGTGTTAAATATAGCATTTCTCATTATGCATTGCAATTATTATATTTGCAATACGGTTTATTTAACACCAAATGATACTTTACTCTAACTTCATAGTAAACCTGACGTAAACAAATCATTGACATAAACACTATTCTGAACTCTGGTATTTGCCCATCAGACATTTTTTTAAGCATATCTTTTGTTGATCGCTGACAGGATTTTGGTCCCAGTCCAAGGGATATCACAGAGCAGGAAACCTATTGCACAACATATTAAAGCATATCCATACAGACACAGATTCCCAAAACAAAGGCAGTATAGTCTTATTGAACAGTGCCTTCTTGTGAGAAAATACGACATGGGGACCAAATGCCTCTCGTGCGCCACTTGGGTGAGTTCACTTCACAATATGTTTCTTAGTGATTAAAATAATTCAGTGAGTATTTCCATTTATCAGATGATGACGGCGATTTGCCTGTCCAGGTTATAAGTATACATCTTTCGCTAATAATAATGCAATAGTTAATGATTTATAAGTATTTCTCAATAAGCCTTGGAACTCCCCCAACCCTTAAGGCAACAACCCACAGGATCATAAATCAGGGATGTGCCAACAATCTGCAGCAGACAATGCAAACCTTGCTTCCAGAATTGGGTAACTACGGGACACAATTGAAACCTGTGGAATAGCCCTGCCTCTATGTCCCCCACATCAGGGACGTGGAATGTCAGCTCCTGCTATGCACCAATGTATTACTTGGGGTTCCCTATTGAGAACCTTGTGCTGGATGAGTTTGACAGGAATTCAAGGACAACCCATTTGGATGAGAGCTTATACAAGCCCTGTCTTTTGACCGGAATTGATTCCCCCAGATCTAGTTCCCACTCAGAGTGTGTTTTACTTGTATCATAAAATTCCACCGTTTGGGTCTGTCGATAGAATGAAGAAAGAAAAGGACCTCCTTACAGGTTCAGTGATGGTGGTAATTCAGTTACCACTACTTTCTTGGGCGGTAACTGAATTACTGCAGTTTTCCAGCATCCCACTGGATCATACATCTGGAGGTAAAGTGGAGGATATACCTCCAGCAACAAGCTGGCGATAAATCCTCCACTTTACCTCCAAAAAAATGGTTTTACCGCACAGTCATTCGTCCAGCCATAATTCTGACAAAAATCCCCATGGAGTAATTTGGATGCCAATAATTGAGAATTACTACAGCCTGTAATCCTGCGGTAAATCCACGTAAGCAAGTGGTGCTACTGGGAATCACAGTTTTGTGTTGTTACATTGGCTTATTCCCAAGCGCCCACATTTTACCAAAAAGGATGACAATGACTCCCTTCTTGGTGTTCAAAAACTCCACATCTTGTGGTTTTATTCTTTCAGTTTTAGAAGATGATTACACGTGTTTCGATGACTTGCTCATCTTTTTCAAATCAGGGCTGGCATGCCACGGTTAATCCAGTACGTCGATGACTTGTTGATGGTGTCACCATAATATGTAGCCTTTTATAGTCTGTGCTTCTTATTTTTGCCAAACACGACACACACCAATAATGTATTCAACCCTTTTGTAGTCTTGCCGCCCGCCACTCATCTGCCATACTGGGAATCACATTTGGCAGTCATTTCTTGGATTTGCTGCTGAATGACCAAAAAACTCGTAATGAGGCCCAATGTCTCTGCTGCCATTTGCAACCAGAGTATACTGTGGCTTGGGGGTGGTCTGGCGCTTATATAGGTGGGCCACATTCGACCCCTGAATTCATCACGAATACTGCAACAGAGTCTAAGTAGTAGAATGCATTTGACTGTAGAAAGTCTCACTACAGAAAAAAGTCCCATCCTTATTTAAGTATTTAACACTGGCAGAACTGTGCTGTGCTTAATACCATTGCCACAGGTAGGAGGCCGCTCCCTATTATATGAACACCACACAAGCATATGGGCGAGTGATTTAGTGGTGAGAATCCAATACAGCCTAGGCCAAAACTGTACATCAGTCAAGAACATACTTGCAATCTTCTTGAATGTTCAAATGACGGAGAAACTATACCAATGAACATTGGTGGGTTGAAGATCTCATTAGCAACATGTGGTAATATGCCGGGCCCACAGGGCAAACAGGCTGCAAATTGTGGTCATAAAGGACAAAAACCACTTGCTTGTTGTCTGATCAGTTCCCAATTCTACCAAAGGTCTATCCATCAAGACATGATGATCGACAGTGTGGAATGCAGCAGATAGCAAAGGAAAACCAGAATCATCCATTTCCATTAGGTGGAGGAGATTGTCCTTAGCATGAATAAGTGCAGATTCTGTACTGTGCTCAGCTCTGAAACTGGATTGATATTTGCCCAGGAACAATTTATTATCCGCAAAATCTCTAAGAATTATTTACAAAAAGGGCATTTGGAGAACAGGTGATAAGATAGTTCAATCAGGCACATGGGTCCAGAGATGTTTATTTCAAAAGGGGGTAACCCAACCTTCCTTTAAAGCATTTGGAATAAAACAATCTTTAAAAGAGCCATTTACAATAC
Source organism: Ambystoma mexicanum (assembly GCF_040938575.1). NCBI lineage: Eukaryota > Metazoa > Chordata > Amphibia > Caudata > Ambystomatidae > Ambystoma > Ambystoma mexicanum. The sequence goes on along the minus strand of NC_090928.1, from coordinate 961,860,515 downwards.
TGGTCAAGAATGGAGCTAAAGTTGCCAGATGGTAGATAATACTCACTGGACTGGGATCCCATGTCTAGATGTAGATGATCTTCTAAAAACATTAACTTTGCAGATCTCATCATTGAGTTAATAATCATGGCATATGCTGATCTGTAACCAAATAAACCATGAATACATTTCAGGGAACGTTTAAGCAAGATGCTGAGAAGATCCGCAAGTAGTATGCATTGGATCAGCACCTCCCTTTGTGATAGTGTCTAGAAAACGATGGACCTCCTCTGGAGATGTAAAAAAAGGAGTCTTATTTTCAAGAATCTTGTCTGAGAATAGCATAGCATATTGTAACAGTACATCTTCTATTCCCTTTTTTACTGCAGTGAAATTCTGTGTTCTGACTGAAACAGAGATGTGAAATCAGCATAAATTGACAATTTAGAGACTTGAAACTGCTGTTAACCTTTCACTCTATTTATTCAGAGAATTGGCTCCCCACCTCTATAGTTTAGTAGCCTAGCTAACATTGGCTTTGTGTCCACCCTCTCAACCACAAATGAAGACTTGAATGGCGCATCACCCAGAATCTCTTTTAACAATGATTCTATGAATAACTCCATGTTGACAATATGTGTAGTTTCTGGCATCCCTAAAATGTATAGATTGCTTCGAGGTGACCTTGCCTCAGCATCTTCATTCTTAGCTGGGATTGGTTTTAAACCTTCCAGTACCACATCTAGCAAAGCTTGGGTTGCTCTGTCATGATTTTCTTACACCCCAATCCTATGTTTGGCCTCTGCATTCGACCACTCTCCTTATCCAGTCTAATCCATAGTGTGTTCACTTTGTGTAAAACTTTCCAATGCACAGACCTTCGAAGGGACACACCTCGATAAGTGCCTGTTGAAAGATCTAGCGCTACATCAACATACAGTCTTCAAAGCAGTCACCTGCTCTCTCTCTGTTTTTCCAAAGTGTATCCACCAGTGTGAATCTTGCAAGCAGTAGCAGAGGTTAAAGTGAAGTGCAAAACCTCTTGGCCCCGAGGGTAGAAGCAAAAACGTTCACATGGCACCTGAAGCATACAGTATGGTGGGTGCCTCGATCACAAACCCCCACACCAGCAGGATCCAACTAAAACATGATACCACGAATCTATCAAGGAGGGTCCCAACCACCAATCTCCACTGATTTGATTGGTTCTTCAATGAAGAATGTTTGCTAATGAAGGCTGAGGAGAAGAGCCAGTGGCATCGACGTGCGGTGTGTTCAGCTCACCAAGGGCCCCCATTAAAGAGCTCCTCAGTGCCCGCAGTCTGCCACACCCCAACACTCTCCTGCCAGATGATTGAATGGCAGTGAAGCAACATAGTATTCCATGCAGGGCGGCATCAACTCCCAGCAGGGCGTGTACAGAAGCACCCACCCTGGCTCACTAGCAATGGCATCCAAGCCTTTGGACAGCGCTGACACCCACCCAAAATCAGGAGGATTTTCTCCAAAATAACGAAACCGCCTCAACCCCTGCCTCATTAGACGACTCCGGGTCCAGCGGGACTCAACCTTCTTATTCAGAAGCAGCTGAATTAAACAAAAACGGACACTTGTTCAGAGGAGATCTCATGGAGATCTCATAAAAAATGGTCACCTTGGGTAGTGGTCCTATAACGCTTTGATTTACATTCTCGTCTTGAAGATTGCTGTTAATTGATATAATTAGTGTTGAGTCACACTCTGAAATGTATTTGGGATGCAGCACATTGGGCCTCATTATGACCCGGGCGGTAAGGGATTATCGGTACCGGTAAGGGCACTGGTGCCGGTAATCCCTTACTACCCAATTCCGAGGTCCACTTGTGGGTCCTCCCTTAACTGCTGGTTTTACCAGCCTTTAAGGACTGGACCCACAGAGGGACCTTGGAGGTAATTACGGTACCGCAATTTGCGGTTGCGTAATTACCGCCTTCCCCATTTCCATTGAACCCTATGGGGGCAAAAATGGGAATGGGGAAGGGCCAATGGTGAATGGGGAATTACCGCCCCGCCAACCTTGGAATGGGGCGGTAATTCCGCCATTCACCATGGCGGAATCGGTAAGGTACCGGCGTCAACCATGGCGCTAAGAGCGCCATGGTTAACGCCTGGGTCGTAATGAGGCCCATTGACCTGAAAGGATAGAACCACTTGGCACAACATAAATTATTTATTCAGCATTCATATGCTTTTGCAGTAAGATTAGAGTGACTGTCCAAAAAAGTAGCCACGATCTTCAAAATCGATTTTAATCAATGTTTATTGAATCCAGTTTTTGTTTTTTTATAGAGAGAATCAGTCTTGATGTCAGTGATCTCTGATTAATTTATAATCCGGTTTGCACAGTATTATTTTAAGAACTGAAATCTCTTTGTGAAGTGATGCAAACTTGAAGACCATTATAACTTGATAAATGAAGGTCTAGCATAGTGTGTGTAATGAAGGCTTTCACTACCTACTCAGGGGCCCTTCTCTAGGGGATGTGTTTGCTCCACATTTTGCAAGCCTGTTCATGGAGCCTTTTGAGACGCATCGTGCCCCAACCACAATAACCTAGTTGAAGAAATGAGGACAGTGATTCTGATGAATTGACACGTTTTTATGATTATGTCATCATTCTGAATTGGCCTTTAATGAGAATGGGGTATAGTTATTGTTTATTTCTTTTGTCTTGTTTGAGAATGAATTAGTTTGGGTCCCAACTCCATACTTCCTCTGAGAGCCTTCCACACCGCTCTCCTTTTTACCTTTCTCTCACTCTTCCCCCTTTTTATTCCTGTTGTATTCCCCTTTCCTGCGTACACATATGTGCCCTTTCCCAGCCTTCTTTTTCTCAATGGCGGGTTCTTCATGGACCTTTTGAATTGGTGACTGTACACATGTTCTTATCACGTGAAAGACTTCGAAACAATCCCTTACTGAAAAACTACTGTTACCAAATGATGTACATCCACCAATAATACCTGCCTTTTAACTGGGGCACGAAAAGGTCAAATCTGTGGACACAATGGTTGAGTTATATAAATCTACATTTGTCCTTAGAACCTATAAAGCCCAGTGACACCAATTTTCATTTTCATGACAAATCTCAACATCCTTACTCTGCTATTTTGGATTAATATCATAATTCATTCCTAAAATACACAAGTATAATGTCTAACCCTTAACAATTTAAGGAGTCTTCTTCAAGAATGCCACATGATTTTCTGCATTGCGTTACCCCGCACGAAGTAAGCTCGAAGTAAGCTGTTGAGCTGTTGGATACGCTGCCAGAGACTGCATTTGGACCACAGTTCATTCTTTTCCCTGCATCTTTGGGTGCTCGTAAGGACAAGAGGAAGCGCTATTCTTTATTGGCGGCGAAACGCCCGTCTGATTGGACTATTTACATTGGACTTCCATTACCAGAGTAAATACACTTATCTTGGAGAGCCGTTGTTGTTGTCTCTCTTACTTGGGTCACTTTACTGTTTGTGTGTCTTGCTTATCTCTTGTGGGCTGGGTTGTACTCGAGTGGGCTGGGTCGGGCTGGACTCTGTCCCTGGGATCTACTGTGATTGCTATTGGAAGGAACTTAGCGACGGGGTCCTGATTGGGTCTTTTCTTTTTTGTTGTAGAAGCTGTGCGACCTGGAGCCACGCCCCCCGCCCTCGCAGCCGCGCGCAAACCAGCTACTAGAGCAGGGCTTCTCGTGCACGGCGCGCGCGCACAAAGTAAGCTCTAAGTAAGCTGTGGAGCTGTTTGGCTGTGAGGTCGTGAGGGGGTGGTGGATTCTGGTACGTGCTATGTGTCGCTAATAAGCCTTGACCTCTGAATCTGAAGAGAAGGGATTTGTCTTTGTTTAAAGGCTGATGTATTGGTGGGGTACTTTAACATCAAGGTCAGTCTGTTGTTCATAGTCAGTGTGGTGTTCATCTATACAGCTGGCCTAATAGGAGTGTAATACCACATTATGGGGAAAAATAAGCTTTCAGCTCTTCGCAAAGACCATAGGGCGGATTTTTTTACAGCTGTCAGCACACGCAGAGCCAGCCTGGCACGAGCGGCGGCGCTTCCTCTTCCGCCTCCTTGTGGTGACGAAGAGGAACTGCTCCAATGTGCGCAGGATTGCTCAGCAGAATTAAGGAACGTGGACGATAATATGGACCTTTCTCAACCTATGTTTGGAGAGGATGCAAATGAAGCCCCTCATAATAACTCATCTCAGGGGGATATTGTGGCTGAATTGGAAGATCTTACTAATACGCCAGCTATCTTTATTTCTGAGGATCTTCTTTCGGACCCCATTTATGACATCAATATGGGGGTTCCAAATGACTTCCCTCCAGGTGAAGATCTGTCAATGATGCTAGGTATTTTCAACCGGGCTATTTTGACAGAACTACGAAAACAGAATACTTTTTTAGCCACAATTGTAAAATTGATTGATAATTTTCCGAATGCTTTATCGGCTTCACTTATACCTGTTATTCAATGTATTGAGGCACTGCCTAAAGGCATATCAGATATAATAATGCCAACTGTTAGGGAGGATATGGCTGTGTGGTGGGCGGATTTGAAAATCTTATGTAAGTCGGAGAAGCATGGAGCTGGGATGAGTAATGATATCTCTCCAAGCACGGTTATTGAACCAACACCCAAAGATAAAAAGCTAATCCCTAAATTTTCGGAGATTGTGGCCAATACATCAAAAAAAGATCTGCAGGTCTCTAGTGACCTTAAGCCAAATGTGCTGCCGGAAGGTAACGGTACAGCTGATGGTTTGGGGATGCCCAGGCCGCAATCCAGAGCAGCGAAAAAAAAATTGGCAAAAAAAAATAATAATAATAAAACCAAGAAAATAAACTCAAAAAATAAAACATCCATAAAATTCATGAGGGATTTGGATATGAAACATATGATTGAGGAGGATGCCTTGGATGCCGTGATTTATGTGGCATCTCAAAAAATTGATTCGGAATCTATTGCTGTAGTAAATGAGAATGCCCCGGCTATGCAAGAGCCTTTGAATGAATATGAGGATGGGACGAATGGAATGTATGAGGTTATGAAAAAGAAAAGAAAAGGGGTTTCTGCTGTAGAGAATTCAAGCGTACTGGAAAAGGGTCTGAATGATATCTTTAAGATATTCAAAGGATCTGTGGGGAATTCGGTGCAGGTTTTGGTCCCTCAGGTGACAAAGGAGGTTCTTACTAAAGATATAAAGGATATGGTTATTGAGCAAGAAAAAACCCACGTTCCTCTAAAAGACGTGGGGTGCTTTGTTAAGCCACGTACAAGACCTATTGTACAATCTGTAAATATGGGTCTATACCACAAAGACCCACTTACTGGAAACACCTTTCCATTTAGTAATTTTATGGTAAGCAGAGATACCCGGAGGGATAATGACAAGTGCGTTATGTCACAGGAGGGCAAAGATGGGATATTCCCAAACCCAGTGAATCTCAGGCTAAGGTGGAGGATATTCTTAGAAATGTGCAGGAATTGATGAATGAAAATCTAAGGCTGAAAGAAAAAGAGAGAATTACGGATCAAATTGATAAAAGTTGTGGTACCAAGGATACAGGAATAAGAGTATGTATTGACACTTTCAAGGCCAAGGCCACAGACGATGTAACCTTGCCTAACGATTCAATGGATCCAGACAAGTATTTGAAGGTCAACGAACATGGTCTTGTGGGTGAATTATTGAGAAATGTGAATGAGACGTTGGAAGAAAATAAAAAGGATACAGGAACAAGAGTATGTACTAATACTCTCAAGGCTAAGGCCACGAACGATATAACCTTGCCTAACGATTCAATGGATCCTGGCAAGGAATTGAAGGTCAATGAACATGGTCTTGTGGGTGAATTATTGAGAAATGTGATGAGATGTTGGAAGAAAATAAAAAACTAAGGAATAAAGATTGTTTGGACAGGGGGCATAAAGAAGACAAAGGAACTTTGGACAATGAGATGAATGAACTGGTTTACCGAGCCTATGTGAGGGGTGAGGTAAAGGAGTGTAATGAAAATGTTTTGTATGATACTAAATATGCACATGAGCTCAGATTCCCAGTGTTTCCGAATCTACCAGGTCTGATTTTGTGCTCCATATTTAAAGATGAAAGAAATCATCCTTTGAACAGACCGTACATTTTATCTTTATTTTCTGCAATACCTGAACTAAAACTTATCACCTCGGCCGATATCCACCTTGTGGATTTTATACACAAGGAAAGGCTTGATTTTGTAAGATTGGTAATTCCATCGCCCCTGGTTAGATCGATGTTATTGAAGGAGGTTGAATCACTTCAACGTATGGGCTTTGACCTTTTCACCTTCAAAGATCAATCTAATTTGATAAACGTACCAGAGAGAGGTGGGTTAATAGCTCAGGACAGTAATGGGCAGGTTATACCACCTTCTTTCCACAGATCGGAAGAGACGTCAGAGAAACAAGATTGGAGATGGCTGGCTTTGTCCTTGAGAGATGCTATTAATAATCTAAAAGAACTTGGTAAACCTGCATAGTTACCACTCACAATTTGAAGTTGATATGTCGGAATACTCGCGGTAATTTCAATCTTTTTAATAACGAGTCTCTTATCAACGAGTTACAGTCTTTTGATTTAATCTTACTACAGGAAACATGGTTAACTGCGCGGATGGGTTGGAAAGGCTTTGTTGTGGAAGACCTATGCGCTACTAAAGGACCGAGGGGTAGACCCAAAGGGGGTTTTCTCACGGCCACCAAAGAATCCTCGGGATTGTTAATTATAAATAAGTGGAAACAAGGTCAATCGTTCCTTATTGCTGCTTATATGGTGGGAAATGTTGAGCCGAGTTTTCCTCTATTGGTGATAAATGTTTACTGGAATGCTAACGAATACTCTGACCACGAGTTGGAAATTGAGCTAATTGACTTGGGAAAACTTATTGATAAGTGGTGCATGGAGAATAAAGATGGGGAAATTATCATAGCTGGTGACCTAAACGCCGATTGTAGCGTGGATAAGCTATCAGGAGAAATGCTGTACCTTAAGATGGCTACCTGCAGTAGCGGCAGCGCGAAGCTAAGAGGTTTTTTATGGCTTTGTTTTGCCAATCTGTGGGGGCTTAAATTGATCTCAAACAATTACCATACCTGGTACGCCAGGGGGAATGGGTCTATTATAGACTATATATTCTTAACTGCCAAATTAAGTTTCGCCATGTTAAATTTCGAAGTGAAAACCGCTAACACAAGTGACCATTGTATGTTGATGGTAGAGTTGGAATTTAAAATCACTGTGAAGACCCCTAAGAGATACAACAAAGAACTGGTGGTAAACACTGCAAAGAGCAGAGTAAACTGGACATTTAATTCAACTACGAAATTTACTTTAAACATGATTGCGGAATATGAAAAAAACAAGTTGGAACAACGCTTGTGTATGTTCTCAGTAAAAGAGTTTGATAACACAATAAGATCTAAAATTAAGCATCTCTCGGAAAAAAGGTCTGGTAGAGTTGCCCAATCAACTTACTAGAAGCACTCTATGGACACGGAAGTTTATGAGAGAAAAAGAGAGCTTAATAGAGAGCTCCACAAATTGTGGAAACTGTGTTCGTTAGAATCTGGTATTGGGGATAGAATTAGACAACTAAAGCAATCCTTTAAAAATTGGCTGATTAGCCATAGAGGTATCATGGCTCAACGCGACAGTGAAAGGATGTTGAGGGCCATGAGAGGGGCCTCATCTAAACATTTTTGGCAATTGATCAATAATGTGGACTCGACTCAAATCGTTGATATGGTAAATCCCATTCCTGAAGCATCCTGGGCCGGTCATTTTGCTAAGGTTTACAAGTTAAATCATCGATGCTCTTCACCTTGTGCCGAGTCTTCCACTTCCTGGTCATTGTCTTGTGAGGTAGATTTAATCAGAAGTCTGATAATTAAATCCAGAAATACGGGTGCACCTGGCCTTAATAACCTCACGAATAAGGTATTAAAGTCTAACCTCCTCGCATGGGCAAAAATACTATGTAAACTATTTAAAGATGTGTGCATTTCCAAAACTATCCCGCAATCCTGGAGGGTGTCTGTAGTGATTCCCGTATTTAAAAAGGGCTCCAGATTAATGCCTTGTAATTATCGACCTATAGCCATTGCAGACTCCGAGTCTAAAATCTTTGCATCTCTGGTATTGCTTGATGTACAGGAATGGATGGAGGACAATCAGATCCTTAGTATTAACCAATTGGGTTTTAGGAAAAATTGTGGTACGGACTGTGGTGGATTAGTCCTTAGATGCCTGCAAAGCAAAACCCTGATTGGGGGCTAGCGATCCACTTTTGTGGCATCGATGGATCTTAGTAATGCATTCGACCTAGTTGATAGACCTACTTTGTGGTACAAATTAAAATCCTTAAATATCCCAAATCACCTTCTGGATATTATGATTGAGTTATATACGGACACTAGTTTAGTCATACGTATGAATTCAATGGGTGATCTCTCTTCACAGATTTCTACCATTAATGGGCTACGTCAAGGCTGCATGTTGGCCCCAACGATTTTTAATCTCTATGTTAGTGGTGCTCATCTTGCTTTTCAGAAGGGGGCTCTGGTGTCTCCTAAATTTAATGGAAGGGCCATTTCTTGGCTGGCCTATGCTGATGATTTCTTACTCCTGGATAATACAAAGGTTGGTCTTCAGCGTTTAATTAAGGTTTTTGAACTGTTTGTAAGTAACTTATACTTGAAAATCAACCCGGCTAAGACAATTATAATACGTATGGGGCGTGCAAACAAGAAGCAGGATTCATTTACCTGGTTCTGTGAGGGAAAACATATTAGGTCTGAGAAAGCCTTGAAATACTTGGGATATTGCTTTATTGGTTTTGAATCTGTTACATTATTTAAAAATCAACTCAGGACCAAAGCAGAAGTTGCTCTTAGACAGATGAGAATCCTTGAAAAGAAGTTTGGAGGCTTCACTTTGATTCCCTTAAGGGAGTTTTATTTAAGAAAAGTGGTCCCCAGGATAACTTATGGTTTAGAGATCTGTCCATTTGATATTTCGGATTTTTTGAAATCATTGGAAGGTATTATATGGAGGGGGCTGTTATTCTTTCTGCCCAACTGTATCCCTATTGAAGTATTGAGGTATGAACTGGGGCTGCAATCTCTCCACGCGGTGGTGCCAGTGAAGAGACTGAGGCTGTGGAGAAAATGCAAAGCACTTGGGATTTCTAACTTTTATGTTGAAGCAGGACTTGATTTAACATGCCCTTTTAAGATTTCTTTAAACAATGAAATGGATAAGATGATGGAAGAGATAGGGATTGCCAAGTGTACCGCTATTAACAAGCCTAATAGATGCAAACAGATTATCTATGGAATGGACTGGTCACTGACTAAAAGTAATGTTTTTTCTTTGAAACTGTATAACCATGTTCATTCCTTTTGGAAATTTTCGCCGGTTATAGAGCACTATCTGATAAAATATCTGTCAAGGACTTTCAGAAATAGCTTTATGAGGTTCAGGTTGAATGTTTTGCATACACATTTTATACTAAATATAAGAAATCCTGTGAATGATAAAAAATGGTGTAGATTTTGTATGGTTCTGGAAACTGTGGAGACCTTAAAACACATCATGGTGTCCTTCGTTGATCAATCAACATACTGAATACTTTTTAGAATTTTTTGATAATATTTTATGTACTGACCCTAAATACATTTGGTATAAGATGAGAAATGGTTATTCGTCCAGTTTGATTATGCGTATTATTTCTTTTTTAAAACTAATTTGTGAATTAAGTTAATCTATTATTGGGTTAGGATGTTTCTTTATTTTGCTCGATTTTAATGTTCATACTTTTTTTATGTGAATGTTATATCATGAACTGTTTACATTTTGTGAGTATTATCTTTCCAAGATTTTAATGTTCTTGTTTTGTTTGGTGATAATTTTGTAAAGGTTTGTGATAAACCATGTACAAATAAACAAATAAAAAAATTGTGTTACCCCAAAGACACAGTACAGACTACTTTTGTAAAAATACGTTGTGAAGCAGCTTTGCATCTGGGTCAACCCATTAACAGAATAACATGTTTACTCTGGACCCGTTCCATCTGCTGTTCTAGTTCCAGTACTCATCTTGCAAGTACCTCCTGCTCTTGCCCTTGTTCTGTCATAGCGGTTTCCACCTCATCGACCCTTCTCTCCACCGCCATGACCCCTTTGTTTAGGTCTGCAATGGAATTAGCTAAGTCTGATGCACTGTCCTTAATATTCTTTTTCAGTTCCTGCAGCAAATTGCAAGCAGATCCGACTTTCAGATCGGTGGGTCCTTGGGCTCCCGCAAGCCTTCCGGTGGTGGGGAGTGTATTTGGGCCATCGCCTGTAGTTGGCTGCGCTTTTGTGTCTCTGCGGATTGCATCATTGCCTTGATATCTCCCGATGCTGCTCCTTTCGATTTCGTTCCTTGCTTGGCTATGCTACCTTTATGTGAGGAGAGAGGTGTCCCCGCTTGCTATTTCGGCATCAACTATCGTTGGTACTCCACCAATGTGACCTGCTCCGGGAGCTCCTTTTAGGTTTCTTGAAGTGCGCCTCTCTTATGCCATACTCGTTTTAAGTGGCCAGCGAGCCCGGCCCAGGGGGTTGCCAGCCTCTGAATGCCCCTCCAATTTTGTTCCCCAAGGCAGTGTACGCCTGTTCACCATGGTCGTGAAGCTTCACCGCTGCTCCTGCTGGTGGAGGACACACACTTTTCTCCCCCCCCTTTTTCCTCCTTGAAGCTGTATAGTTGTGCAAGACTTGTATGTTGTGGGGGTGTGTTGTTCACACTGCCGTGATAAGGATTGCCTGTGCCTTATCTGCTTTTTGCCCCCGGGGGTACCTCCACCAAATATCAGCAAGGGAGAGATCAGCAGTCTCCAAAGGGCTTCCTTGCCGCTTTCAAACCCTTGTTACCCCTCTGTGCAAGGGTTGGCCCTGGTGCTTCTTATTTCTGTTCACCCAGCGGGCCTCCCTTCATGGGTTGCTGCTCCTGCGTAAGCTCCTGCTGGTGTCCCCCACTCCCTCTGGGTGATACCTCCACAAGGGCGCACACACTGATGACCCCCGGTTCCACCAACCTCTGCCAGGCCCACCGCCACCGCCGCTCACCTCAGGCCGCCCAGCCAGAAGTGAAGGTGCGCCCCGCTGTCCTCTTTTAGTTGCACAATTGGGGGCCCAATTCCGTCGCCTACACGGATCCTACCAGCTTCCTCCTCTCGACCCCCGCCTCTGGATCACCGCGATCCTCCCCCGCCTGGGCCAACACCTCACAGTCCCAGCCGGATGACAGCCGGCACCGCCGCGCTGGGGCACTCACCAGAGCACCCGCCGAGGGCGTGGGCGACTGCGGCCATCCATCCTGAGCCGCTGCTAAGGCTCTGCTGTACCAACCTGCCTGCGCACGGCGTGTGTAAAGCCGATGCTTGCACTCTGGGCCGCGGGGCTCCTCTCTTCACTCCCCTCGGCCACTCCAGCTCCAGATTCACGCCTGTCTCCGGCGAACGCCCCGATGCTCCCAGCCCGGATAGGGAGGCGAGTGGGGGAGGGGCCACCCATCAGGCCTCCTCCGCTGCTTCGCTTGTCTAGTCAGATCCTCCTCACACGGACACCCGCCGCACCAGCCAGGAGGGCACTCTCAGCAGGGGTGGACTCTCTCAGGGCTATTCGCTGTGCTTCTCTCACATGGGCTGGTCTGGCATTCTCAGAGCACCGAGCCGGGTCCCGTCCACCATTTTGTCCCAGACCCTCGGGCTCTGCGCTCTTTCGCTCGCCTCTCCTTCATACGGGTGCCTCCACATCTGAAATTTCAGCCGCTCGTCCCCCAGGCATTCGGGTACCTGTGGGGTCTATCATTTCATTGATTTTCTCATTTAAGGGGGGTATGGGTCCTCGGGGCGAGAAGGGGTCCCCGGAGCTCACCGAAGAGGCATCCGTCCTCGGCTAGCCACGCGCCCCCAGAATAACATGTTTTAACACATGACCCCAATGCTGGGAAGATGAAATGAGTGATACTAAAAACAATTTAACCTTATAGACTGAGGAAGGGGTCATTATCATGGGATAATGACCTGCCACCAAGTTATGACCTGAGGCAATTTGGGGTATCTGAGTGGTACACGCTAGGTAGCGGCTCATTACTAACCTGTATATGTCATACATAAGCACTAAATAGGGTCCACAGCTCAAAATAACGTATGTTAGTGGGATGTGCTACACCACATGCGTGATCCATACTGGTATGTACAATGAAGGCTATTTTGAGAAACGTGTTACTATTGCTCAAACGGTGACTGAACAGTCCTGTGATTGGATGTAATTTTAAAAACAAAGTTCAGCAGGGTCTAGAGAAAGGAGGAGCCCTGACCATACAGATGCTGAGAGGAATCCTCTAACCAGAGACGCCGAAATTATCAGAGCAAGAAACCAAGAAATAAAACTGCTAGATACCCCTTATAGCAAGGCTGTAGTAATATGCTAGAGTCATGCATAGACTCCCAGGATTTTCACATGTTCAACAGATGAGGGAACTAGAAAATAATCCTCTTGTTTTGGTGTGCCAGCCTGAGCCTGTTTCTGGACTTGAGTACTCACATACCTGTTGGCAGCCTTTGCAAGCCCTGTAATGTTTGTGCCCTGTAAATGCTGGTGTGTAAGACTGCATCCCAGTTTTTAAGGACATCCTGACATGGAATCAGACTGTTCATCCCTTCAAATGTGGCAACTTTGTTACCAGTGACCCACCCACTCAGATACTTTAAGGACTGATGTGTAAATGGCTTAATCTTTCACCCTAAATGGGCTTCTCCTCAGGAGTCAACTGAATATTGACATCAGTTCCATCTGTCAGTAGATGGCTCATAAAAGCTGCCCCTCATAACTCCTCTTCCGGTGGAAAGTTCGTTCCGGTGCTTCCCCACCTCATGCCATTGGACTAGGTCCTTGGGGATGTGATGCCTAGGCTTCCCTTGGAAGCCAGCACTGGAAACACTCCCCACTAGAGGTTCTGCAGGGCTTCCTATTGGCCTCGAGGTCTAGCTTCCACAGATCGAGCATCACTTTATCTTTCTGTTTTGCTAAAGCTGTTGCTGCTTTGTCTCTGTCTTTCATCTCTCTGCTTCTATTCTGCTAGGTCCACACTACTCTCCTCTAGGATAATCTATCTAGCCACTAGTTCAGCCTCAGTAAGACTTATCTAGGACCTTACTCAGACCTTACACCCAATTGAAGCCTGGGACCTGACTCCGGCTTGAGATTGGTGAGAAACTTGGAACCTCTGTGAAACCTCACTACCCACCGTCTGGGAAGAATGGTGGGAATAGCTATCACTATTGCTATACCCCTCCATGTCTTTGCCCCCTATTGGAATGGTTAAATGTGATGGGGCCTCCAGACCACTAATGGCCTCCATGGGTCTCCTCCACTCACTAGCCTCCCCAAAATCTTTGGGGCTCTTAAGCATGTCAGCCTTCCTAACTTTACTGACACAGGGGAGTTCCCTTTCCTGACATAGCGCATGAAGGGCATTGGCCGTTAGTTCCTGTACAGAGCCCAGATACTAGAAACACTTGTGTACAGGTGCGTTATGAATGACTTATCATATCATATCATACACATCCATTGTATAACAATATTTAAAAAATGCTTGCCTCTGTTTCTAAAGTTAACTGCAGTTTTTTATTTTGGATGACAAAGCTGTAGGCACAGTCTGTATCAAATCCCACTGCTGCCAACAAGTGAGAGGAAATGACTGCTGCTCAGAAGGTTTACAGGCATGATTAGTGGTTAAACCACCTATTCAGCCCTACACTACTACTCATTGAGAAGTGATCCCAAACATAAAAGTAAACTGGGCACAGCCCGAAAGTTGAACCTACTCCACCTTATGTGGTATTACAGGACGAGGAAATGCTATATCTTCAGGAGGGGTGTTCGCTGGTAACAGTAGTAACACAAACAGCACTAGTACGAAGACTCCAAAAGAAAATGTCAAATCAAGGTTGTATTAAAATACAGACTTTTGATCAAACAATAACATGAAATAAACAAAAACACTAGCAAAAACCCACCCTTTTACAGAAAACCAAGAAAATGCAGTCTGTTGTAGAATGGCTTAGAAGGGCACTGTGGGTAGATGAGCAGGGGTGTTCAGGCACTTAATTGTCACAATGGCAATGTTCAAGAATGTCTTAGAAGAAAAAGGCAGAGATCGGAAACTTAAAAATCGCTATGTCCCAAAAGTGGATAAGGGGGACAGAGTCTCTTCACAGTACTGTATTCTTGTCTTTGGACCCTCGACAGCATCAAGCCAGTCTTCAAGGAACTTCCTGAGGTGGTGATTCTGTGTCGGGTTGTTGAGTTAGTTTACTGGGTTTAACACACACTGGAGACGTAGCAGAAATGGCACAGGGTGAAATGAAGCTTTGGCCGGTCAGTCGATGTCCAGGTTGATGTAGCTCACAAGTGGTTCAATGTGGGAATCAGGGCGCAGAACTGTTCCTTGACATCTGGATTTCTGGGAGACCTCATCCGGTGAATCTGTCAATTCTGCAATTCCACTGCAGGAAGCTTTGTGGGCGCCTACCAGTGAACAGGAGGTCTGGTTCCAATGCAGCCAGCATAGAGAGGCCATGGCCCACCAGCAGTCACCCTTTTGTTGCCTGGGAAGGGTTAGTGGACAGAGCTCTCTTCTGTCTTGGATGCCTTCTGTCTTTCTTTCTATGGCAGGGGACTTTGGAATTGACTAGTCTTTCAACAGAGGTCCAAAAATGTATCCTTTTTCTTCCTTGCTGGTCCAAAGAGGAATCCAAAAACGAGTGGGTGCCCTTCTCCTTTTAGAAGCAAATCGCCACAGGGGTTTGTTCCAAGGAAAGCCTGCTGTAATGAGTCCATTCCGGGTTGTTGAAACAAGTGTCCCTTGCATTATGACGTCACACCCAGGGTGCCTTTCTTTCAGGAAATGCAGGGTACAGGAAAAGAATGAGAATCTGCACAGAAAGCAAAATGGTGGGACTCCAGGTCTACCGTCTTTCTCTGGCTATGCTAACTGTGCCCCTTAGAATGCCTGTTGACTTCAAAGGCATTCCAGCGATGTGAGGCTGGCTTTGTTATGTCAATGCTACATCTGAAGCTCTGTTCCCAGGAGACATTCTGGGGATGTTTCTATGCACTGCGCGAAGGTGTGTCATTCCCTACTGGAGAATCAACGAAGGTATCATTCTGTCTATTCCAGAGTCAGCTGAGGAGCCATTCAGCACAGATGCCAATACACATCAGCCCTGTCACACCTCAGCCCTGCTCATAGAGTAGACACTGGAGTGATATTAGATTCCTCTGACTTCATAATTATGAAAGCTTATTAGTCGCTATATCACAATCAGGCATGGCTTATATTTAGAGGTTTACCTGCCACCAGAGTAATTAAGACAGACAATTATTATAGTATACTTTAGATCACAGGTGCAGAGGTTATGTTACTACTTCTGCCTGGAGTATCTTTTTGGCTCAGCAGCTATCAGGGATGCTCGGGTGACCTTTGAACCTGCTGTGTTGCACAGCAGAGCTGTACTTGTCAGTGGACTGGTTACAGCAAGGCATCTGTGTGCTCGATAATTATGGCATGCAGCATTTTGAAAGGGGGGTCTGGATAGCATTTTAGGCTAATAAAAACAGAAAAGCTAGGGCTTTCCTAACAGCAGATGGCATTTTTCACAAACCTAGCTATACGTTCTGAGAAAAATAGATATTACATTCAGATGGCTTTTTCATAGTTTGGGAGTTTGAAACACGTGACTGGAATCTAACCCACCTGAAGCGACGTATACAATTGTTTTAAGTTATGTGATTTGTTGAACATAGCCAGGGTAATACTGCTTATGAAGCCATACAATGAGTTTGGCAAAATACATGGGGGTTTTATCATTTTTCCTTATTGAGCACCCTCTCAAACTATACTTTTTCCATCACAGAGAACTGGAAAGCATCAAGGCACCAACAAGAGACAAAGTTATGTCCTCATCCTAGCTGTTCCGGCTAGACTTCCTCTATGGCTGGGCAATTTACCTTACTAGCTAGCCGGTTTCCAGAATGCTTCAGTTAGTCCAATTAACCCGTTTTCATATTCGTGCATTCAGCCCGTTTTATATACAGTTGTCCAGTTAACCTATTTGACCATTTTCTGCAGCTGCCAACTCAGGCAGTTGCACCAGTTTATAGTAGGCCCACGTCACCATTTCCCATACTGCCCTAGTTACTGGCAGTCTCCATAATAGGCCATTCATAACACTTGATATGTTTCCTCTATTTGCACACTTTCTTTAAAGGCAGCTCGCTGACTTTAGCAGCTGCCATACATCGAATAGTGTAAGCATGGTGTTACTGTATGCAATCGGGTAACGTTTTTTGTCGTTGAATCCAGTGTGCTCCATGCAAATACAATACAGAATAATCGTTTGTGCATAGATCATGCTCATGTAACTGCTTTACAAATTCAGAAATGCCATTGAACCACATGGAATAATACTGATACCTTAATTGAGTCTTTTCGAGAGGAGCTCTTTTGCGCGCGCTCGTTCCTCTAATAGAACGATCATAATGGCGGCTGCACCTGTCACCCGGCATCGCGCTTGTTGTGTGAGCTGCTTTGCCTTTCATTTGGCAAAACGCTGCACCATTTCTCATCCTGTCGGCGGGCTCTCGGATTCAGTGACTGATGGCACGAGAGTGGGATTGGGTGACAGATGCGTCGGGGGGAATCTTTCACACTGAAAGCAGTGGTGCATCCTTCAGTGCAGTGTGGCTTCCTGGGACCAGATTACAGAAAATTTGCACCGATGCAAGTGCAATGTTTGCACGGTATTAGCACTAGGGCAAAGTTTGCCCTATTTTTAAAAACACTGGGATACATTAAAAAACCTTTGCATCTTGAACAGTGCAGTTTGGCATGTTAACAGCACCAGGGCTAACATTTCCAAAGTGCTACAAAGATACATTGTTATGCATTTTTGCATCAGGTCAAAGTTTGCTCTGGTGCTAATACCATTGCGTATTAGCACTCGGGCAAACTTTGCCCTGGTGCTAAAATGTAGTGGACATGCATCTTTTTTGCACCTGGGCAATTTTTGCCCTGGTGCATTTAACATGCCAAACTGCACTTGTTGAGGTGCAATGGTTTTTTTAATGTGTCCCAAGCTTTTTAAAAATAGGCCAATCTTTGCCCTTGTGCTAATACCGTGCAAACATTGCACTTGCACCGGTGCAAAGTTTCTGTAATCTGGCCCCTGGTGTGGCTTCCTGGCTGGCTCTGGCAGAAATAAGCAGGCCGCCTTTGGTAAAAGAGCTGATCGGCTTGTAAAGAGGGCACGTGCCCTTAGCTTTCCACTGGCACATTGTCTTTGTAAAGTCTATTGGTACATCCATGTTTTAGCTGTGCAGCGGCACAACCCCGCAGGAAATTCATACCTTGCCTCCCCTCTCAGTGAGGCATAGTAAACACTGGGTACCTTTTTGAATTTGCGAAATATGTATTTCTACTGTGAGTTTGTGGACCTTTGGTAAGACTTGTCATGAGAAACAAAAAAGAAAAGATACACGAGCCTTCCTCTGGCACTCTGATGAAACCCTCGACCATGCTGTCCTGGCACCACTCGTGATACACCTGCGCCGTACTGCCATCTGGCGAGAGTGTAGAAGCCCTGACTTTTTTGATTTTTTACTAAATTAACAAAATTATACTGGTAATTCCATCTCTGAAAGGGTAATCTGCTGATCAGATCTCCCTTTCATGAGCCCCATGCCCAAAGCATATTGCACACCTGTGCCCTGCAGAGACGTAGCCAGGACTGTGTAACAAGCAGAGCCTGGAGCTAATGTAGCAGTCTCACCCTGAGAGGGCGAGCCGAGGCAAGGGGGCTTGTTCTGCTTCTGGGCGAATGCGAAGAAGAGAAAGAGTGACACAAACCAATCAAGGAGGTTCTGTGAGGCGGGGGGGACTCCTCCCCCTGGGATTCTTTTTTATCCTGGGTTAAAATGGCCCCTTTTACAGTACACTTTCTGTGATAAATTAGGTAAAAAGCCACACAGTTTACAATCGGTTTTGTAAGGTAAGATATGAAAAAAACACATTAGATGGCAAGTCACTAATAATGCACAGGAGCATTTTCCAATGCATTTTCATAAGGCCTTTGCCCACAATATGCCAGCACTCTGCAAGTGTAAAAAACATTTTCATACTGATTGTGCCACACATGTCCATTTTGGTGCACCCTATATATGCCAGTATTTCCACAGAACATACTCGTATTTGCTTTGCCCATAATGCCTGTAATGATACTATAACAAACATGCTAATGCTGGCTCCCAATATATACCAGTATCCCCATGTAAGAATATACTTCTGTTGTCTTTGCCTTAATGCCAGTAAAAAAAAAGCCGGGAAACATTAACATATATGCCCTTACTGGCTACACAACACCACCGCCCATATAAGAACACTCATCATGTTGTATTTGCCCCCTCACGCCAGTAACACGTCATGCCACAGTAAGAAATAAATGCCTTGCCAGCAGCACAAAAGCCCGCTAACCCCACGTGAGAACACTTATCATGTTGCGTTTGACCTTAACGCCAGTAAAAGAATGCTTTGTCACAGTAAAGAAACTTGCCATCCCCTCCCCCATGTAAGAGCACTCATATTTTGGCTTTGCCCTTAATGCGAGTATAAAGTTCCATGCCATAGTAGTACCCAGCCAGTACCATTGTAGTACCCTCCCCCCATTCCAAGCCTTCCTTCACATAGTAACACTTAAGTTGGATTTGCTTTGCTCAAAAACACCATTAAAACATGTCATGTCCCACTCAAAAAATGTTCATGCTCCAAGTCCCATCCCCGGGCCCCAGCCTTGCATACTGTGGCGGGTCAGAAGAAGGACACAGACAGAGTTTTGATATTTCTGAGATTATTTATTAAATGATAAGATTAATGACTATCTCTCCCTGTTGCTATCAGAGCTTTCCCTTCCTATATAAATAACTACCTTGTCAGTCATGAACAAGTCTCCAAATGAAAAATAGTCTCCAGTCCAAAAACGAATTCTACCTGACCCTAACACTATTCTCACCAAAATAAATGAAGTCAGGAGAATGACTCCCTTCTCCTGACTGTCTATTCTTACAGTTCGTACTTCAATCCAAAGTCTTTTAATATGGTATATTTAAATATTCTCTTGTCACTTTCTGTATTAGACCTTGCAACTCCTTCCATGGATTTTTGGGTTTGCAATTTCTTAAATGGATCTCCTCTCATCCTTTGTCTTATCCTTTGTCTATCCAAGGCTATTATGCCCTTTTTATTCTTTTGACATATATTTTCTTAGTGGGGACAGAGTTTCTTAGTATTTAATGTTCTCTCTCTCCTGAGATAGATTATTTGGGTACTAAGTTAAAAAATCGATTGCTTATAATCGATTACAAAAATGACCGATTTAGAAATACTGCTAAGAGACCGCTCTGAGCGGTCTTTCTAAATCGTGCTGTCAGCCCCTGCAGGTGCTAACAGGCATGGCGAGACCCAGAAGAGGAGTCAAGGGAGTGCCAGGTGAGTGAGTTACTGTCTGTGTGTGTGTATGAGAGTGAAAAGGAATGTTTGTGAAGGGGAGGGGAAGGGATGGGGAGAAATGTAACTAGTTGCGTGCTTCCATGTGTGTGTGTGTGTATGTCTGTATGTGGTGGGGTAGTGGGGGAGAATGGAGGAAAGGGGGGTTTAGGTGGTGAAACCCCCCCGAATTCAAAGAAAACCTCACTGGCATGTGCTATTTTGTCTTTTTTATGTGTGGCCTACAAAAAGCCGAAATTTCACTTAAAACCCGTATTTGGCGTTTCTTTCTGATAGACCCTATTGGTCTTTAATTCATACTCATATGATTCTCTTCCCAATATGTTCCACTCTGCACTTCTTGTTTTATGGGATATCTGTCATTCTCCCAGTGTTTGTACCCAATGGTTAGGTTCTATGTGATATGAACGCCGGAAAAGTCCAGCGGCCGAAAATACCAATTTTTGTGTGCACTTTTATATGCAGGGGGAGACCCACCACAACCCCCTCATACTCCGCTTACAATGAATTATTACCCTAACCCGTCCCCACATATATATGCGTTGAAAAGTGCATTTATTTAAAACAGCAGTTTCGGCTGCAGGATTTTTGTGGGCAACTTTATCACTGGACACCAATTCTTCTTGGTCTCTGCTACACATTTACTCCGGATTCACTTTTTCACATTGTTACTGTTCCAATTTCTCACCTTTCCTCTCCATGTCACGTCAATTTCACTGGGACGAGTTTCTCTGATGTGTAAGGATTCCTCTGCTGCCTCCTGTTTCTCCTGTCTTCCCCCTTATCGCTGAGTTGGTAAGAAAATGTCTCTGGGATCAGCGCTCGCTCTGGTTCTTTCTTTTGGCTCCACTTTGTTCTCTATTGCCGACCGGCGGTGCCCTGTTCTCGGTCTCGTTCTTCTCGTCGACCAAGTTCTGCTGCCGGCCAGCGCATCAATCGTTGTTTCTTCAGCGGGGTGGTTTCAGTGTCGTTATGCAGGCGCATGGCCCACCACAAAGCGATCATGGTCACACCAAGTGGCGGATGGTGAAAGTTTCAACTGGTGGGGCATTAAGCATGGCATGCGTAAGCAAATGTGAGCGAGCGTAGCGTGCAAGCTGAAACCACATTAGGAGTTTTGGGGGCGTTCTCCCCCCAAAAAAACTAAATGTATTGGTTTTTACAGGCAGTTATTAAGAAGAAGAATGAAGTATTCCAATACTCCAGGTTCTGGTAAAATTCACACAATTTTCATAACCCCAAAAAATGTCTTCGTTTTTAAAAGTCCACAAGCAATCACAAACATGCCTTTATGTAACACAAAGAACCACAACCAAACAGTTTTTCTTACCTGTAAAGTAGGTCTGCCTTTTTCTGCATCAACTAATGCACACACTCCCCCTTAGACACACACCGCCCCCACAAACAATGCCCCTCAACACATACTGCCAATACAGACACACTGCCACTCACACCTATGTTGGTAATACCTGACAAATGTTTATACAGTGTCAATAGAAGAGCCAAAACTGATGGCTTTGCCAAGCCAATGTGTGCTTTTTTATTTGCAGACCAGCATTATTTTTATCCCGGTCCAATCTTGGATGTGGAGAGTGTCCCAGTTATCTCTTGGTTTCTTGGCTTCTCTTTGCCAGGGGAAACTCACTTATCAGGAAGTGCACCCACAGTACGTGGAAAATCGAACTCAGTGGAAACAAAGGACAATAATGACAAAGTTACAGAACAAGGTTTCAAATTCCTGGGATCAAGGAAAAATGTTCAGTGAACTAAAAAAGCTGGATCAACATCCCCAACATGTTTATTTAAAAATTGGTGAAAGCTTTAGACCACAGGTTAACAACAAAGGGTGTGCAAGCCGTAAGTAGCACACCATGTTGCCATATACGGAGCGCCAAGGGTGATGACTTTCATAATTAATTGTGTCCTGTGCCAAACGATTGCTATGCCACTTCATGTTGTAGTTGCGCCTGGCCCAGGTGCCACAGCCTGCCGGATTGCTCAGGATGTGGCTAATACAAGCCAGTGCCAAGGCTGAAAATCACAACCCTACTCTAGCTGGATTTTAGATTCCTTCAGATGTCTTTCAGTGGTGTCAGTGGTCTAGCAGTGCAGCAACAGAAAATATGTTGTCAAATAACTTAACCACGCAGAGCAGCAAGCCCCTTGCGGTCTCTGTTGGTGGAGAGGGGGAGAACGGATTTACAGGCCGATTCATGGAATAATTAGCACGGCGCAAGTGGGCAAAAACGTGCGAATCGCAGTGGAATAGCGAAAATCGCAGTGAAAGTGCGAAAATCACACGAAAAGCAGCGCACGTCGATTCATGGAAGTCCGTGCGCGAGAAAACCAGCGGATGTGCGATAAAAAGTGCGCCGCGCACGTTGGCGCACAGGCCATCTAACAGCGTGCGCCAGGTCACAGTGAAAATCGCACAGGCCACAGCGAAATTCGCACATAGCGCGGCGCACGCAACAAAAGTAGGCGGAACACGGGCGTAACACTCGGAATGGGGAACAACTTGCAAAAACGTGGGCGTCACGGGGGAAGTACAGGGCACAAGTGCGCGGAACGCCCACACGCTCGCCTACAACACGTATTCATGGAATAGAATAGGGCAAAAAAGCGCACGCTCAAACCAGCGCACAGGCACAAACACGACCGCCACAAGAAAGCAGGCGGTAGCGTCTCTGCGGCTGTAAGAAATGTGCGCCAAAAGGTGCGCCAACAAATAGCACCCATATACTGCCATGATGAATGTCCTATACTGTGGCCCTCCTGGACAAATGACGTGCAAAGGGGTACCCACAAACACGGACACGCTGACAAAAAATACGTGTGCGTGTATACCGGGGTGCGCGGGAAGTCTCACATGCGATTTGGCCGGGTATGTGGATTTCAGGGGTGCGCGGGAAGTTCCACACGCGATTCCATCAGGGTAGGTGTATTTCAGAGGTGCGCGGGAAGTCCCACACGTGAATAGCCTGGGCGCGTGTATTTCAGGGGTGCGCGGGAAGTCCCACACGCGATTACAGCAGGGTACGTGTATTTCAGGGGTGCACGGGAAGTTCCACACGCGAATAGCCTGGGCGCGTGTATTTCAGGGGTGCGCAGGAAGTTCCACACGCGAATAGCCTGGGCGCGTGTATTTCAGGGGTGCGCGGGAAGTCCCACACGCGATTACAGCAGGGTACGTGTATTTCAGGGGTGCGCGGGAAGTTCCACACGCGAATAGCCTGGGCGCGTGTATTTCAGGGGTGCGCGGGAAGTCCCACACGCGATTACAGCAGGGTACGTGTATTTCAGGGGTGCGCGGGAAGTTCCACACGCGAATAGCCTGGGCACGTGTATTTCAGGGGTGCGCGGGAAGTCCCACACGCGAATAGCCTGGGCGCGTGTATTTCAGGGGTGCGCGGGAAGTCCCACACGCGATTACAGCAGGGTACGTGTATTGCAGGGGTGCACGGGAAGTTCCACACGCGAATAGCCTGGGCGCGTGTATTTCAGAGGTGCGCGGGAAGTTCCACACGCGAATAACCTGGGCGCATGTATTTCAGGGGTGCGCGGGAAGTCCCACACGCGATTACAGCAGGGTACGTGTATTTCAGGGGTGCGCGGGAAGTTCCACACGTGAATAGCCTGGGCGCGTGTATTTCAGGGGTGCGCGGGAAGTCCCACACGCGATTACAGCAGGGTACGTGTATTTCAGGGGTGCGCGGGAAGTCCCACACGCGAATAGCCTGGGCGCGTGTATTTCAGGGGTGCGCGGGAAGTCCCACACGCGATTACAGCAGGGTACGTGTATTTCAGGGGTGCGCGGGAAGTTCCACACGCGAATAGCCTGGGCGCGTGTATTTCAGGGGTGCGCGGGAAGTTCCACACGCGAATAGCCTGGGCGCGTGTATTTCAGGGGTGCGCGGGAAGTCCCACACACGATTACAGCAGGGTACGTGTATTTCAGGGGTGCACGGGAAGTTCCACACGCGAATAGCCTGGGCGCGTGTATTTCAGGGGTGCGCGGGAAGTTCCACACGCGAATAGCCTGGGCGCGTGTATTTCAGGGGTGCGCGGGAATTATCACACGCGATTTGGCTTGGTACGTGTATTACAGGGGTGCGTGGGAAGTTACACACGCGATTAGGCTGGGTGGGTCCTCACAGGTGTTCCCTGTACACCCTCCACGGCCCCTGCAGGCAGCCCACAAAACAGGGGACTACCCTGCACACCTGCTCATGTCTCCCACCACCCCCACCCCCCACCATCCAGGGGCACCCTCCACCAGGCCCCCACCCATGTCTCCCACCACCCCCACCCCCCAGCATCCAGGGGCACCCTCCACCAGGCCCCCACTCATGTCTCCCACCACCCCCACCCCCCCAGTAACCAGGGGCACCCTCCACCAGGCCCCCACTCATGTCTCCCACCACCCCCACCCCCCCGCCACCAGGGGCACCCTCCACCAGGCCCCAACTCATGTCTCCCACCACCCCCACCCCCCCAGTCACCAGGGGCACCCTCCACCAGGCCCCCACTCATGTCTTCCACCACTCCCACCCCCCCGCCACCAGGGGCACCCTCCACCAGGCCCCCACTCATGTCTCCCACCGCCCCCACCCCCCCAGTCACCAGGGGCACCCTCCACCAGGCACCCACACATGTCCCCCTGCCCCCAGGTCCTGACGATACTCAATCATGGCAGTAATGGGCAGCATACCCAGCACAAACACCCAGGCAAGGATTGCATCCACCCACATAGTGAATGCAATTACATGATACAACCCCAATGGCAAGTATGTAAATGAACACATGTCCGTCACACACACATACACAATGGGTGCAAGTGAATGTCAAAACCCATATCATGACATGTATGAAACCAATGAGAAAATACCACAAGTGAAAGTAAAAAAAAATTGTATTAAAGATGTGAAATAAGTAAACAAATCAAACACACAACAATGGGGATAACAAAAGAAAAGGTCCATGTCCGATAACAAATGTAAAAAAAAATAAAAACAAAGTAATCCAAAAACAAATTTTGTCCAAAGCAAAATCATGTGGAAATAAAATAATGAAAAACCATTTCCTCATGGTGAACACAATAATTAATAAAAAAAATGTTTCTTCAATAAGCAAACTATATACACGAAAATTCCAGGGTCCATGAGCCCAACACCATAAATGAAACCTACTACTACCTAATGAAAATAATATATACAAAGAAGTGGCCATTGTCCGAGCGGTCCAAATATCAAAAAATTAATAAAGGAAACCTAACACTAACTAACTAAATAACTATATACAAAGGCAGCGGGCAAGTCCTGCTGCTCACTCGGTGATGTTGCTGGCCAGGGCATCATCGAACTCCATGTCGATGTCCTGGAGGCGGGACTATGTCCTGGCCCCGAGGTCTCGCAGGGATAACCCCATGTCCAGCTCAAACTCCCTGCAAGCTTCCTCGAGGCACTCAGCCCGCCTCAACGCCCGACGCATGGAGAACTCCGCCCTGACCATGGTGAGCCGCTCCTCTTCCGCCCGCTGCCGCTCCGCACCTATCCGCTGGACCAACTGCTCCCACACGGAAGACACCACCATCCCAGGGTTGCCCTGCCCTCCGGCCGATGCCTGCCCCTCTGATCTTGAAGGCCCCGAGCCATGATGCCTCCCACGTCGAGCCTGCTGCTGCCTCCGACGCCACTGCCTCTGCCAGCACGACGGCATCCAGGCTGATGGAAACCACCGACGCCGTCGTGCACGTGCCCTGCCCGATGATGCTGTCACATCTTCCATCTGCTGGGGTCCAGTTGCTGTGTTGTCCACCCCTGCTGGACCTCCGACTCCCAACTGTGGCAGGGATGGGATCCCCACCGAGCTGGCTGCATTGGTCGGGGCATGTCCACAGGGGGCCCTGGTGGCATCTGGGCTGGAAGACGGCAAGGAGAACGACTGGTGTATAGCCTGCACAGAGGAGGAGAGGGCCGCCAGATTGGACAACACATGCAGGAAACCCCCGCACATGGCCAATCCCAATTGGGCCACGTCGGCACGGTGCACTTCGTGATGACGTGCGTCCTCCTCCCGGGAAGCACGCACGGCATCACGAATCACAGCCGTGCGCATCGCGACCCCAATCAGGACCTTCTCCACACGGCCAGGGGTTCCCACGTCCGCAGGTGGAGTGGAGTCAGGTGACATGGACATCCCCTCTACCTGCGGACGGGCCTGGGACGGGGCATCCCTGCTGGTGCATGGTGGTGCACTCACAGGGTCAGGGACAGCGACATGCACAGGCCCCTCCACGGTGACCTGTGCTGCCTCCTGCCCCTGGCCCTGGACTGCACCACTTGCACCAGCAGGGATGCCCCCACCAGGCCCCATGTGTGCCCCAGTGGCGGCCTCCTCCTCCTCTGTGCAAACCACCAACCTGGATGGCTCCTCACCATCTCCCACCGTAGCAGGCCCCTGTGGGGGCTCACCCACCCCTTCCGCTGCAGCCGTGGGGGCATCCCCGCCGCCTTGCTCCACAGCGCCGTCTCCGCCCTCTTCTTCACTAGCCGCTGCGTAGAGGGAGACAAAGAACACAAGCATCAGGGCACTGTACAATGGTCCCCTAGACAGGAAGCAATAGCAGATGAGCACCACTGTCAAAGTACACTTCCATCATGTCCCTCCACAACACATGGGTCAGTCCAGGCAAAACACACACAGTAACAGGCATGGTGCATGCCATGGACATTTCCATGCATGTCCAATGGACTCTTGAAACAATCAATGATATGTAACTCACATGCATCATGGCTCATGCCTATCACATGCACACACTTCACCTCAGTCACATCCATCTGGCCCCAAACACACCAAACACAGCGGATACAAGGGTAATTTGGCTGCTTCACTGATTCTGTGCATTGTCACACACATGTGTCATGCATCCATGGCATGCACAAGTCACAGACACGCAGGTCAGGCACACAGACATGGCTACCATATATGTACCTGGCATCAGCACCCATCCCTCACCCCCACCCATGTCCAGGTACAGAGACTGGCATGCTCTCATGTTCAACATCTGCATAGGGCTCCCCATGCGGCATTTGAACACATGCAACAACCATGTGGGTCACACATCACTGGTCGCACATGCATTACCATGATGTCCCTGCACACATACATGCATACATGGCCTATGGCACACATACAGGCAAGTATCATAGAACCAGCACACCGCAACATGCCCTGTCTCACACAGTAATGCTTGGACACTTACCGCTCAACTCCAGACGGGCCTCCCTCTCAAGGATCTGGGCGTGGAGCGCTGGGCGTACGCGTTCCAGGACCCTCATCTGGATGGAACTCATGCGGCCCCGGCCCCCCTCCACGAGGCGCCGGCCCTTCACAAGGGTCCTGGACCTCAAGTCCTCCCAGCGCTTCTTGATCTTCAGGACGTTGCGGGTTGCCACCCCCTCCGCGTTGATGGCAACCACACAGTCGGCCCAGATCCTCTCCCGTCCTTCCTTGCTGGCGCGGGACGATCCAAAGAGGGCATCATACTGCCCCAGGACATGCTCCACCAGGACACCAACTTCGTTGTCAGTGAAGCTGGTGCCCCTCTGCCCCTCTGGCCTGGGGTTGCCACTGGTGCCAGATGTGGAAGTGCCCGACATTGCAACCCAGAGGCAGGTGTGGGTGGGCAACTGGGTCCTGGGGCCGGACTGTGTAGCCGTGTCTGGGGCATCAGCCAGTGCCGGACGAGCACGTCCCCGGATCCACCACGGCCACCACTTGTGGCTCTTCCACCTTTGCCACCCTTACGGAATCCTCGCCTCCCAGCCATGGCACTGATGTAAATGTGCGTATGGGAGTGGCTGGAAACTATTGTCCTGGGCAATAGGGGGTCAAAGGGGTTGGGTACCAGATGGTTATTGTACCCTAGTGCTCTTGCAAGGCTGATTGTAACCCCTGGGGAAAGATGACGGGTCACGCTACGCACAGGAGCCCCAAAAAAGGGAGATGACGTGCACGCAACCCCTCCTAGACCACGTGTGCAGAAAGTAAAACCTGCACTACGCTGTGGCACCCAGTAACACAAGAATGAACGTATGCGTGTCACACGCAGCCTAGAATGACCTCTGAAGGGGTAGGCTACACACGGGGCAAGCACAGATGTTAGATACGTGCGTGACTCACCGTCTGCCTGGTAAACGAGCGTGTAAAAGGAGCACGTTTGGTTGGCAACACCCCCGCCAAAAGAAGATTTGTACGCTGTCTGAGGAGACAGGACAACAGTAGAAGGGAACACTGTTTGAGGGAACAGGCCCAGGTAAACCAGTAAAAGCGAAAAAAGAGAAAAAGCTGTCAGAGGTAACAGGGAATACGAACTTGAAACGCCGTGAAGTAAATCGCGTGTGAAACGACAAGAAGTACAGAATTCACCCACTCGCTCTCCACGAAAAGCACGTACAAGGAAAACGTGTTCTACACATACCTTTTATACAGGGCCACACGTCCAGCGTCACTTACGCGGCGTGTACGCGCTAGGGCCATTTCCACCAATTACACGCTTTGTCACTTCTGCGTGTAGGGCCATTTCCACCAATTACACGCTTTGTCACTTCTGCGTGTAGGGCCATTTCCACCAATCACACGCGATGAGACTCTGACGTGCAGTCTTTCCACGTGTGCTCTGTCATCACGTGCTGTGTGGGAAACACCCGTGCGGGTCACGTCACAGACGCGCTTACGCGCTGAGGGCCTTTGGTCCAATAGAATCGCGTATGCGTGCTGACGCGCTTACGCGCTAAGGGCCTTTCCTCGATTTTCACGCTGACGTGCAGGATTTTCACGTGCCAAATCACTCCGTACCAAGCTGGCCACGCGTAAGCACACGGAAGACCACGCTCCTGCCCAGAAGGCCGAACTACTGCCCCCCAGAGCCCCGAGCACGCTCCCACCTACCATCTGCTGCTGCCTGACTGCCTGCTGCCCACGTGCACTGCCATTTGCTGCCTGCACATCAGCCAGGGGTGCTGTTGCTGTGACCACCCCTGCTGGAACCGAAGACTCCCGACTGGGATTCCATCGCTCCACAGCCCAGCCCCAGGACCCAGTTGCCCACCCACTCCTGCCTCTGGGGTTGTCATGTCGGGGCAAACACCATCTGGGACCACTGACAACCCCCGGCCAGAGAGGCAGAGGGGCACCAGCTTCAGTGCCACCGAAGTTGGTGTCCTGGTGGAGCAAGTCCTGGGGCAGTATGATGCCCTCTTCGGAAGTTCCCGCGCCGACAAGGAAGGACGGACTCGGATCTGGACTGACATCGTGACTGCCATCAACGCGGAGGGGGTGGCAGTCCGGGACTTACAACATGTCAGGAAGCGCTGGGAGGACTTCAGGTCCAGGACCCTGAACAAGGCCCGGCGCCTCTTGAAGGCAGCGGATGCCAAGGGGCACCGGGGCCACTTGTCGGAAGAACAGATGGGGGTCCTGGAACGCATATCCCCAGCGCTCCACGTCCAGGTCCTGGAGAAGCAGACCCGTCTGGAGTCGAGCGGTGAGTGTACATGCATCCTGATTGTGAGCAGTGCGTGTGGTGATTATTCGGTATTGTGCAGGTTGCACATCTGTTTGTATGGGGTCGAGTATGGGTGGGGGTGTACATGGCCATGGGGCTGACACATGCGAGGGCTGTAATGTGTGAGACATGGATGGTGCTTGTGTGTGTAGGCTTGCATGGCAAATGCAGTTGTGCGTGCACACATGTTTGTATGTATGTGTATGTAAGTAGACATGTCCGTGATGTCACGCATGTATGTTGTTTTGGGCTGCATGTATGAGCACTGTGTACATGTGCATGTGTGTGTATTTGACAAGGGTGCAACAGTGATGCAACATGGATGCATGTGACTGCGGTATGTGTAAGCCTGATTGGCAGATGTGACATGGATTCCCATCTGAACAGTGCGACACTTGGCAGAGGTGTACACATGCATGCAAGTGTGGTGGTGTGTGTACATGTGTGGTGCACTTCCTGTGTTGCATGTGATGTCTGGGTCACCTTTGGCTGCTCATGCTGTTGTATGTGTATGGATGGTGGTGGCAGTTGCGATATGGCTGTGGTATGGGTCATGTGTGCGAGTTGCAATGACATGTGTGTTGGGGATTGTGATGACATGTCTGAGGTTTGCCAATGCCACTCATGTGCAACTGTCATGTGTGTATGTGTCCATTGTACAGTGCCCTGATGCCTGTGTTTTGTTTCTCCCTGTCTGCAGCGTCAACTGATGAAGAGGGCGGAGAAGGTGCTGTGGAGCACAGCGGCGGGGATCCCACCGCCAGCCGGAGACGCAAGGCCCGGCTCCCCTCCCGTGTTGTCATCTCGTTGGGGAGTGAGGAGTCCGGTGCCGCGTCCCAGGCCGCAGCTGCCGGGGGGAGGTCCAAGAGGCGGAGGTTGGAGTTGGACTCCTCGGCAGCAGAAGGGGCAGCTGGGACACCACAGGGCCCAACAGGGGAAGATGGCACGGAGTCATCCAGGTTGGTGGGGGGTCTGGTGGAGGAGGAGGCCGTGCAAGCACCAGAGACGGGGTCTGGAGGTGGGGATCCCACTGGTGCTAGTGGTGCAGTCCAGGACCAGGGACAGGAGGCAGCACAGGCCGCCGCGGAGGTGCCTGTGTGCAATCCTGTCCCCGATCCTGTCCCTGCATCATCTTGCACCAGCAGGGATGCCTACGTCCAGACCCGTTTCCAGGCAGGGGATGAGCTGACGTCAACTGGCCTTCCTCTGCCTGCGGACGTGGCTATCCAGGTCCGGGTTGAGCCTGTCCTGGCTGGTGTGGCGTTGCGTCAACGGGCCATGCGAGGTGACCTGCAGTCTTTTCATGGAGAGACTGCACGTCATCTCGAATGGCTCGTTGACCACGTCAGCCTGCTGGGACAGGTCACCCAGACCGGATTCCTCCATCTGATGGGGCTTGTTCCAACCCCCTCCTCAACTGGACCCCCTACGCGCCAGTCGTCCTCTGTGCCATCTTCCCACCCATCAGTCACCTGGGTGCCCTGTGGAGCTGCCTCTGACTGTGCGGCCAGGCTGGTGGAGGAGGCATCCCTGCCACAGTCGGGAGTCGGACGTCCAGCAGGGGTGGCCACATCAACAACTGCACCCCAGCCGGCGGAGGATATGCAGGCAGCAGGAGGCAGTGCACGGGCAGAGGCAGAGCAGCAGCAGCAACATGGTGGGAGCCATGAAGTCTCGGGGCCTTCGACATCGGAGGGGCAGGCATCGGCCGGAGGGCAGGAGGACCCAGGACAGAGAGTGTCTTCCGTGTGGCAGCGGTTGGGCCACGCCATAGGTGCGGAGCGGCGGCGGGCGGAAGAGGCGCGGCTCACAATGGTCAGGGCGGAGAACTCCATGCGGAGGGCCCTGAGGCGGGCCGAGTGCCTCGAGGCAATCCGCAGGGGGTTGGAGGAGGACACGGCGTCGTCCCTGCGGACCCTCGGGGCCATGGAACTGGACCGCCTCCGGGACATCGAACAGGAGTTCGATGATGCCCTGGCCCGGAACACCACGGAGTGAGCCGCTGGACTTGCCCGCCGCCTTTGTATATAGTTCTTTAGTTTTAGGTTTCCTTTGTTTTTTCTTATGATTTGGAGTCGACGGACACTGCTCCACTTTTTGTATATAGTTGATATTTAGGTAGGTTTTTTAGGAGGTTTCCTTAGTTCAGTTGTGATGATGGACCCTTGTTATTTTTGTACATAGTTCTTTGTTGCATGGAGAGTTTTTACATTTCACTTTGGACAAAATTTTTTGGATTTGATTTTCTACTTTTGTGTTTTTATGCGGACATGCAGCTTATTTTTTCACATTTACATTGTAGTTAGTTTTCTTTCTTTAGCATTCGTATTTTTGTCCAATACATTTTTTTTTCCATTGTTCACTGTGTGGTTTCATCTCATTGGTTTCATGCATGTCATGTTGTGTGTTTTCCCATTCAATTGGAAAATATGTGTGTGACGGACATGGGTTCATTTGCTTCATGAACATTGGGGGTGTAACAAGTTTTTCATTTCCATGAGGGTGAATGGGTTACTTGGTAGGGCTTTTTGCCTGTGGAGGCTGACCATTACGCACATGGTTGGGGATTGTGAGGACCTGGTGGGGGCTGCACATGGTGGCAGGGGGGTGGGGGTGGTGGGAGACATGGGTGGGGGCCTGGTGGAGGCTGCCCCTGCACTGCTTGTGGGTGGGGGTTGGTGGGAGACATGAGTGGGGGCCTGGTGGGGGCTGCCCATGGTGGCAGGGGGGTGGGGGTGGTGGGAGACATGAGTGGGTGCCTGGTTGAGGGTGCCCCTGCACTGCTGGGGGGTGGGGGTGGTGGGAGACATGAGTGGGGGCCTGGTGGAGGCTGCCCCTGCACTGCTGGGGGGTGGGGGTGGTGGGAGACATGGGTGGGGGCCTGGTGGGGGCTGCCCATGGTGGCAGGGGGGTGGGGGTGGTGGGAGACATGAGTGGGGGCCTGGTGGAGGGTGACCCTGCACTGCTGGGGGGTGGGGGTGGTGGGAGACATGAGTGGGGGCCTGGTGGGGGCTGCCCATGGTGGCAGGGGGGTGGGGGTGGTGGGAGACATGAGTGGGGGCCTGGTGGAGGCTGCCCCTGCACTGCTGGGGGTTGGGGTGGTGGGAGACATGGGTGGGGGCCTGGTGGAGGGTGCCCCTGCACTGCTGGGGGGTGGGGGTGGTGGGAGACATGGGTGGGTGCCTGGTGGAGGGTGCCCCTGCACTGCTGGGGGGTGGGGGTGGTGGGAGACATGGGTGGGTGCCTGGTGGAGGGTGCCCCTGCACTGCTGGGGTGTGGGGGTGGTGGGAGACATGAGTGGGGGCCTGGTGGAGGGTGCCCCTGCACTGCTGGGGTGTGGGGGTGGTGGGAGACATGAGTGGGGGCCTGGTGGAGGGTGCCGCTGCACTGCTGGGGTGTGGGGGTGGTGGGAGACATGGAAGGGGGCCTGGTGGAGGGTGTCCCTGGTGGCAGGGGGGTGGGGGTGATAGGGGACATGAGTGGGGGCCTGGTGGAGGCTGCCCCTGCACTGCTGGGGGGTGGGGGTGGTGGGAGACATGAGTGGGGGCCTGGTGGAGGGTGCCCATGGTGGCAGGGGGGTGGGGGTGGTGGGAGACATGAGTGGGGGCCTGGTGGGGGCTGCCCATGGTGGCAGGGGGGTGGGGGTGGTGGGAGACATGAGTGGGGGCCTGGTGGGGGCTGCCCATGGTGGCAGGGGGGTGGGGGTGGTGGGAGACATGAGTGGGGGCCTGGTGGAGGGTGACCCTGCACTGCTGGGGGGTGGGGGTGGTGGGAGACATGAGTGGGGGCCTGGTGGGGGCTGCCCATGGTAGCAGGGGGGTGGGGTGGTGGGAGACATGAGTGGGGGCCTGGTGGAGGCTGCCCCTGCACTTCTGGGGGTTGGGGGTGGTGGGAGGCATGGGTGGGGGCCTGGTGGAGGGTGCCCCTGCACTGCTGGGGGGTGGGGGTGGTGGGAGACATGGGTGGGTGCCTGGTGGAGGGTGCCCCTGCACTGCTGGGGGGTGGGGGTGGTGGGAGACATGGGTGGGTGCCTGGTGGAGGGTGCCCCTGCACTGCTGGGGTGTGGGGGTGGTGGGAGACATGAGTGGGGGCCTGGTGGAGGGTGCCCCTGCACTGCTGGGGTGTGGGGGTGGTGGGAGACATGAGTGGGGGCCTGGTGGAGGGTGCCCCTGCACTGCTGGGGTGTGGGGGTGGTGGGAGACATGGATGGGGGCATGGTGGAGGGTGCCCCTGGGGGCGGGGGGGTGGGGGTGATAGGGGACATGAGTGGGGGCCTGGTGGAGGCTGCCCCTGCACTGCTGGGGGGTGGGGGTGGTGGGAGACATGAGTGGGGGCCTGGTGGAGGGTGCCCATGGTGGCAGGGGGTGGGGGTGGTGGGAGACATGAGTGGTGGCCTGGTGGGGGCTGCCCATGGTGGTAGGGGGGTGGGGGTGGTGGGAGACATGAGTGGGGGCCTGGTGGGGGCTGCCCATGGTGGCAGGGGGGTGGGGGTGGTGGGAGACATGAGTGGGGGCCTGGTGGAGGGTGACCCTGCACTGCTGGGGGGTGGGGGTGGTGGGAGACATGAGTGGGGGCCTGGTGGGGGCTGCCCATGGTGGCAGGGGGGTGGGGGTGGTGGGAGACATGAGTGGGGGCCTGGTGGAGGCTGCCCCTGCACTGCTGGGGGTTGGGGGTGGTGGGAGACATGGGTGGGGGCCTGGTGGAGGGTGCCCCTGCACTGCTGGGGGGTGGGGGTGGTGGGAGACATGGGTGGGTGCCTGGTGGAGGGTGCCCCTGCACTGCTGGGGGTGGGGGTGGTGGGAGACATGGGTGGGTGCCTGGTGGAGGGTGCCCCTGCACTGCTGGGGTGTGGGGGTGGTGGGAGACATGAGTGGGGGCCTGGTGGAGGGTGCCCCTGCACTGCTGGGGTGTGGGGGTGGTGGGAGACATGAGTGGGGGCCTGGTGGAGGGTTCCCCTGCACTGCTGGGGTGTGGGGGTGGTGGGAGACATGGATGGGGGCCTGGTGGAGGGTGCCCCTGGTGGGGGGGGGGGTGTCGGTGATAGGGGACATGAGTGGGGGCCTGGTGGAGGCTGCCCCTGCACTGCTGGGGGGTGGGGGTGGTGGGAGACATGAGTGGGGGCCTGGTGGAGGCTGCCCCTGCACTGCTGGGGGGTGGGGGTGGTGGGAGACATGAGTGGGGGCCTGGTGGAGGGTGCCCCTGCACTGCTGGGGTGTGGGGGTGGTGGGAGACATGGATGGGGGCCTGGTGGAGGGTGCCCCTGGTGGCGGGGGGGTGGGGGTGATAGGGGACATGAGTGGGGGCCTGGTGGAGGGTGCCCCTGCACTGCTGGGGTGTGGGGGTGGTGGGAGACATGGATGGGGGCCTGGTGGAGGGTGCCCCTGGGGGCGGGGGGTGGGGGTGATAGGGGACATGAGTGGGGGCCTGGTGGAGGCTGCCCCTGCACTGCTGGGGGGTGGGGGTGGTGGGAGACATGAGTGGGGGCCTGGTGGAGGGTGCCCATGGTGGCAGGGGGTGGGGGTGGTGGGAGACATGAGTGGGGGCCTGGTGGGGGCTGCCCATGGTGGCAGGGGGGTGGGGGTGGTGGGAGACATGAGTGGGGGCCTGGTGGGGGCTGCCCATGGTGGCAGGGGGGTGGGGGTGGTGGGAGACATGAGTGGGGGCCTGGTGGAGGGTGACCCTGCACTGCTGGGGGGTGGGGGTGGTGGGAGACATGAGTGGGGGCCTGGTGGGGGCTGCCCATGGTGGCAGTGGGGTGGGGGTGGTGGGAGACATGAGTGGGGGCCTGGTGGAGGCTGCCCCTGCACTGCTGGGGGTTGGGGGTGGTGGGAGACATGGGTGGGGGCCTGGTGGAGGGTGCCCCTGCACTGCTGGGGGGTGGGGGTGGTGGGAGACATGGGTGGGTGCCTGGTGGAGGGTGCCCCTGCACTGCTGGGGGTGGGGGTGGTGGGAGACATGGGTGGGTGCCTGGTGGAGGGTGCCCCTGCACTGCTGGGGTGTGGGGGTGGTGGGAGACATGAGTGGGGGCCTGGTGGAGGGTGCCCCTGCACTGCTGGGGTGTGGGGGTGGTGGGAGACATGAGTGGGGGCCTGGTGGAGGGTTCCCCTGCACTGCTGGGGTGTGGGGGTGGTGGGAGACATGGATGGGGGCCTGGTGGAGGGTGCCCCTGGTGGGGGGGGGGGGTGTCGGTGATAGGGGACATGAGTGGGGGCCTGGTGGAGGCTGCCCCTGCACTGCTGGGGGGTGGGGGTGGTGGGAGACATGAGTGGGGGCCTGGTGGAGGCTGCCCCTGCACTGCTGGGGGGTGGGGGTGGTGGGAGACATGAGTGGGGGCCTGGTGGAGGGTGCCCCTGCACTGCTGGGGTGTGGGGGTGGTGGGAGACATGGATGGGGGCCTGGTGGAGGGTGCCCCTGGTGGCGGGGGGGTGGGGGTGATAGGGGACATGAGTGAGGCCTGGTGGAGGCTGCCCCTGCACTGCTGGGGGGTGGGGGTGGTGGGAGACATGAGTGGGGGCCTGGTGGAGGGTGCCCCTGCACTGCTGGGGTGTGGGGGTGGTGGGAGACATGGATGGGGGCCTGGTGGAGGGTGCCCCTGGTGGCGGGGGGGGTGGGGGTGATAGGGGACATGAGTGGGGGCCTAGTGGAGGCTGCCCCTGCACTGCTGGGGGGTGGGGGTGGTGGGAGACATGAGTGGGGGCCTGGTGGGGGCTGCCCATGGTGGCAGGGGGGTGGGGGTGGTGGGAGACATGAGTGGGGGCCTGGTGGGGGCTGCCCATGGTGGCAGGGGGGTGGGGGTGGTGGGAGACATGAGTGGGGGCCTGGTGGAGGGTGACCCTGCACTGCTGGGGGGTGGGGGTGGTGGGAGACATGAGTGGGGGCCTGGTGGGGGCTGCCCATGGTGGCAGGGGGGTGGGGGTGGTGGGAGACATGAGTGGGGGCCTGGTGGAGGGTGCCCCTGGTGGCGGGGGGGGTGGGGGTGATAGGGGACATGAGTGGGGGCCTGGTGGAGGCTGCCCCTGCACTGCTGGGGGGTGGGGGTGGTGGGAGACATGAGTGGGGGCCTGGTGGGGGGTGACCCTGCACTGCTGCGGGGTGGGGGTGGTGGGAGACATGAGTGGGGGCCTGGTGGGGGCTGCCCATGGTGGCAGGGGGGTGGGGGTGGTGGGAGACATGAGTGGGGGCCTGGTGGGGGCTGCCCATGGTGGCAGGGGGGTGGGGGTGGTGGGAGACATGAGTGGGGGCCTGGTGGAGGCTGCCCCTGCACTGCTGGGGGGTGGGGGTGCAGGGGGACATGAGCAGGTGTGCAGGGTAGTCCCCTGTTTTGTGGGCTGCCTGCAGGGGCCTTGGAGGGTGTACAGGGAACACCTGTGAGGACCCACCCAGCCTAATTGCGTGTGATAATTCCCGCACACCCCTGTAATACACGTACCTGGCCAAATCGCATGTGAGAATTCCCGCGCACCCCTGTAATACACGTACCCAGCCAAATTGCGTCTGATAATTCCCGTGCACCCCTGTAATACACGTACCTGGCCAAATCGCATGTGAGAATTCCCGCGCACCCCTGTAATACACGTACCCAGCCGAATCGCGTGTAGAACTTCCCGTGTACCCCTGTTATACACGTACCCAGCCAAATCGCGTGTGATAATTCCCACGTACCCCTGTAATACACGTACCCTGGCCAATCGTGTGTAGAACTTCCCACGCACCCCTGTAATACACGTACCAAGCCAAATCGCGTCTGATAATTCCCGCGCACCCCTGTAATACACGTACCTGGCCAAATCGCATATGAGAATTCCCGCGCACCCCTGTAATACACGTACCCAGCCGAATCGCGTGTAGAACTTCCCGTGTACCCCTGTAATACACCTACCCAGCCAAATCGCGTGTGATAATTCCCGCGCACCCCTGTAATCCACGTACCCAGCCAAATCGCGTGTGATAATTCCTGCGTACCCCTGTGATACACGTGCCCTGGCTAATCACGTGTAAAACTTCACGCGTACCCCTGTAATACACGTACCCTGGCTAATCGCGTGTATTACTTCACGCGTACCCCTGATATGCACGTTACCTGCTTTGCGTTCCGTGTTTGGCAGCCCTGTGGACTGGTCCAGGGTTAGCGCTGCCCTTTGCAATGATTTAGCGATTTTGATGGCTTTTCCTTGCGCGAGGGCGTTCTTGGGGGCGTTACTGGCGCTGCTGCAGGTTCGCTGCGATACTCTGAGCCACGGCTGGTTTGGGAGCCTGAAATCCATGAATACGCTGTGCGCGGAAATCGGTTTTAGCGCACGTGCCTGGCGCAGACAATCGCACGCGGACACTCTGCGCCAGCCGCTTGCGACACTTTTCTGCGAAATTCTATGAATTACCCTGTTAGTGTCCCCCAAGAGGCTCTCTCAGGTCAGGTGTCCATGAAACTCTGGGCTACCCAGTGGCCGCTTTTCAGGCTTTAAAGACTACTCACAGGAAAGAATTCGGCCTGTTGTCCTATGGGGAAAGTTTTTGCAACATTTGGGTTTTTCACACAATTCGACAACACAGCCTCCAGACAATACAATTCAGTCGTCCACTGTTATCCTGAGGGCTTTCCTGCGTACACGGGCTGCACCCTGCCATCAGCATTTTCATTCGTTTTGTTTTCGTTCCCTAGACTCAATAGCCCAGGAAACTTAGCATTTTGGTCGAAAATTCTAATATTAAGGCTGGAGGCTGAGCCCAAGGAGACACACAAGTGTGTATACCAGGGCTTGCCATCAGCAGTTTTTGTTAGTTTCGTGTTCCTTCCCTGGACTCTGGACCCCAGGAAACGTAAAGTAAATCATGGCAATTCTCATTCTCCTTGGCTCCATCCAATGAGAACCCGAGCTCCTTAACAGAATTGCGGCGGAGTATTACTAATACTCTGTGCTGCATTTCTATATTAATGAACTCAGGTTTTGTGGGGATGGATTGAGCCAAGGAGAACCCGGCCGAGTTCATTTAAAACAGAATTGCGGCTTAGGGCGTGGTGGACATACATTATGTATACGGAAGTAACATGCGCCGTATATATTGAAATATATACGCTGTGTGTTGTTACTTCAATATGTTTATGGAAGTAAACCGCGCTGATAATATTTCATACATAACGTATGTATCCGCGGCAGATAGACATTATGTATGAAATATATATCGGCGTGTGTTACTTCCATAAACATATGGAAGTAACACGTCCTGGTGATATATTTCATAAATAAATTCATCGAGGCTGCCAGTGGCACGCGTTACACACCAAAAGGGAGTGCTAGTCTGTTAGCCTAACAGTTGGCGCTCCCGTGTTAGCTGAGCTAACAGTAACAGCTAGGAGTCAGACCAGTGGAGAAACTTTGCTGAAAATGTTGGGGGGGGCCTGACCTCTGAAGAAAAGGTGCCCCATTCAAATGAATGGGGACAAAATAGTGTGCCATGAAAGTTGGGGGGACAAACCCCCCTGTCCCCCCCTAAAATTACGCCCATGAGTCAGACTTACCTGGAGCGGCACT
The DNA here is from genome assembly GCF_040938575.1 of Ambystoma mexicanum. Classification (NCBI taxonomy): domain Eukaryota; kingdom Metazoa; phylum Chordata; class Amphibia; order Caudata; family Ambystomatidae; genus Ambystoma; species Ambystoma mexicanum. The sequence continues at coordinate 961,821,750 of NC_090928.1, read as the reverse complement.
AGCCAGAGGCTGCACACACTACAGGCTATAGTGGTGGGCCCGGGGCTGGGAGTGGGGATGGTAGCTAGGCCTCCTTCAGCACATCGAGAATCGTGTTGCCTCGTGGAGTCTCATTGACGGCATGGGTGACGAAAGGCGTGCCTATGGTTTATTTTTGGCCCCGCCCTCTATCATTGCCCCTCACGTGCTGAGGTGGGATCAGCAGCTCCTGACCCCACCTCAACTAATGGTAGGCAAGGAAAGAGAGCGGGGTCAATGTCTCCACCATCAACACTGGGTGAGGCCTCGAATCACCCCGCTAACAACTCATTTATGATGTTATGTTGCTCTGCCACCCAGACGTCTGATTCGTGCGTCTGGGTAGGGGGACACTGTTCAAAAAAGCACCCTTCCAACCCCACATGCACAGACTCCGTCAAATGAGTGAGGCTCTGCCAATCTGCCTTGCAGGCTGGCAGAGCCTCTTCACTTATCATTGGCATAGAATACTGAGCAGGATCGAGGAGAGGCTCTGCCACAGATGCCCTCATTAACAAGCTGCTCCTGGTCACACCACCACTGGGACTTGGCTTCCCTTCTCTACAGTTCACCATGGCAGGCAAACGCTGGCCTTCCAGCATTTCATTCTCGCAGTTCGACCAATTCTGAAAGTCGCAGGCTCTGCGGCTCTGCGGCTTTCCTTAGCTGCGCCTTGTGTTCTCTCTCAGACTTGCCTCTCCTCAGCGTGTCCCCCCTTCTCAGTTTGCTCATATCCGTTAAATGCAGATTTTTCTATTGAGACCGTTACTCTTTCTTGTTCGTGCGGGTTTATTATGGTTCTCTCTTCATCAAAATCTTAGAATTTCATGATGTTCTTTGTCTCTGGTAGTCCTTTATATGCCATTATGGGGAATAGTCCTTGTCCCCAGAAGGGGAGTCCCTCCTGGTGAGCTCCCACTTGCCTCCACACCCAGGGAGGGTGTTGCGGAGTGGCGCACCTCCCTAGATTCACACAGTTGAACAGTCAAGATCGGCAGGAAGATATTTTTGACTGCTAACTGGCCCCGTGGTTCATCTTTGGGCTCTAGATACGGGTTAGGTCACCTTTAATCCCTTTTAACAAAACATTGTGTATTTTATTCGCCTTTCAGCCCTGATTCACTCTCCAGAGCTGCATCTTGCTATCTGTGCATATTCTCGGTTCTTTCCTCCGAGGGCGGGTTTCGTTTAATGTATTTCTGTTTTGTTATTTTTGCAGATGGTGTGTTTAATTAAAGTAAATATTTTTGTATACAACCTTGATTGGACTTTATTTTGTATTTTTGCTTTTTGGGTTGCTAGTGGATCACATTCACACCCCTCTCTTGAGAGTATAGCCTTCCCCGGCCCACATTACCACAAAAGGTATATCTCTTAACTACTGTGCCTGTTTTCCCTTTATTTTAGGGTTCACTGTGGTTTTGTAGCATTCTGAGGGCTGTGTATGCGCTTCAGCCACTAACCAACCTTGTACTCCTGCGGGGCAGATGTCATTTTGTCATAACACCCTCTCTAGAACCGCCCACCATCGTAAGCCTACGTTTGATGTTAAATATCCTAGAAAATGGAACAGACTCCCCATCACCTATAACACTTTTTAGAATCCCAATGATAAAGCCAGTCACTCACGTTTACTTTTAGATCATGTCCTCGCATCAGAGGCAAGTCATTTGTCTATTCCATGGATCTCCTTTGTCAAGAAACATCTTGCCTTGCTAATGCAATTAACTCTTACTAACCCATCTTATATTTCTTCGGCTTATGGCAAGACAGCTTTACTGGATTTTGACTTACTGTTGACCCTGGATCGTGAACAGACGGAATTGGGTAAACCACCTAACTGTACACACACTATTCTGATCACTCACACAATTTCTGATTATTTGTTGTGGACCAAATGCAAGCACAAACGTAGACTGATAACGAGGGTCAGATAACTTACTACCACTCAGAGTGGTTATTGGAAAATGGTCTCCAGCTGCATGAAGTGCCCTCACAGCAGGACTTTAAGGTGCTTAAAGATCACTGACTTTAAAGGAACTCTCTGTGGCACTTCCTGCTACCAAGCATGACCCAGGAATGGATGGAAGATTCTTTTGCACAGGGGACTTCCTGTGAAAGGACCAGCGCAGCACAGTCACATGTTTATGCGCCATCAGCCAAGGCGAGTTCTGAGGCTACCGAAGTTCTGCGTAGGTCCAAGCCAAGGACACAGAAGTGCAAGTGACATTCTCTGAGAGCAACTCTTTGGGATGGCCTTGAACTGCTAATGGGCTAACCTCAGAGGCGAGTTCTGAGGCTGCCAAGGTTCTGAACAGGTCCAAGCTGAGGACACAGAAGTGCAAGTGACATTCTCTCAGAGCAACTCTTTGGGATGGCCTTGAACTGCTAATGGGCCATCCTCAGAGGCGAGTTCTGAGGCTGCCAAGATTCTGAACAGGTCCAAGTCGAGGACTCAGAAGTGCAAGTGCCATTCTCTCAGAGCAACTCTTTGGGATGGCCTTGAAGTGCTAATCCATGCAGGTGTTGTCACATTCAGGGTGCTATCTTATCATCAGTGGTGTTGAAGGCAATTACTGGGAGTACCGGGAGACATCTACTCCAGGGAGCCATTTTGCAAGTCTTCTGGACTTCCAGCGCTCATTGCTGCATGATTATGTTCTCAGGCCTAGTGACACCTCTATGACTTTGCTTACACTACTAGACCCACCTGCTTTCGATGGGCAGGCCCCACCCTAGTTTGGCTCTTTCTTATCCATTTCCTCTCTTCCCGGCAAACCCACTGTCCATTGTGATTTACCCCCCCTCATCATTCTTTTACTACATTTGCATGCTGCCCTCAGCACCCTGCTCATGCACTTTAACGTTGAGTTCCTCTCGTATATCATTGACACTGGATAGAACTCAAGGTTTGAGCCCCGCAATGCAATAGTTGGATGTACAAAATACCAATTCATCAAGGACTTCATCACCAAAAACTCCACGGCTATAAAACCTTATTCCAGCTGCCAAATCCCATTCCACAAACAGGTGTCTGCCCAAAAACCCTGCCATCAGCCCTCTCCATAAAAACTCTCCTCTGCTACAGCAACTTGAGATTACACTCCTGAAGCAGACCACGGAGCATGAGTGTTTCATTATACAATTGATGAGGCACCTTGCACGGTACTCCCAGACCTCCACCGAGGCTTGACGAGAAGTACAGTGAACATCAAAATACGGTACGACACACCCCTATATTTGCCCACACCTCCCTGTATTACGACTTCCTGCATTGTGAAACCTCACTATGATGTACCCAGGCGTGCAGCTCGTTCGTGTGCATACGTATGACGTCTGTGGGTTAAGAAGGAAGTGAGAAGTGTGTTTCCAGGTTCCAAATGCCCAGCTGGCACTACATAAACTCATTCGTTTTACCTTTACTTTTTTTTTAATGTTTTAGTGCAATAAAAAAAGAACATTGTAAAAGTATGTACTTTAATACTGCTCTCTTAATTTACTGAATATGGAGGATTGCTTAAGGAAACTAATGGACAACGTGGCAGGTGCCCAAACAATAAAAATTGTTCCAGGTATCCTTGGCACACCGAATTTAATTAATATTATTTGCTATGTGTAGACATTGCGTTTTATTGTTTGTAATTAATCTTGGGTATATTGACCATTGTTGCTTTTATTGATATAAGAACATTAACAATCCTTTTGCTATTGTGGAGTGCTCTATTTGGGATACACTGCAGTGCTAGTTGAAGCTAGCCCCTGCTTTTAAAAATGGGGCACTGTGGATGTGAGCCAAGCTGGAATCCCAGCCTCGACAGTAAAGCCAAAAAGGACTGCAGGTTCGAAATTAGGATTCAATGAGAAGGAATTAAAACCGCTGGTGAACTAGGAGTGAGTACACAGTGCACCGCAAATCTAATTTCCACATGAGGCCAACTTTCACTTTTTACCATTTGCTCCACATCAATCATTAGAACTTTATTCATTGTTATTGTCACGTCTTTCCAGAATTCCCTCAAACTTCCACATTCCCGATCATATGTTCAACGGATCCCACTCTGTGTTTGCATTTCCAACACACCATTATATTTAAATATGTACTAGATGTGTCCTAATTCTTCTTTATTAATATTCCAAAATAGTCAAGGTTTAATGTCAGATATGTAGGTTTGTAAGGCATCAAAGCCAAACGTAGCTCCAGGAAGCAGTTTGCTTTAAGCTAACAAGGCTCTCCTAGGCTAGAAGCAGGAGCTAAATAGCTCCTAGAAATGTCGAACCCTTTGATGGTGTACTCTGCAGGGACCTCTTAACAGGGCTCCCTGCTGATGCATTTTTATGTTTGGATAATGTTGCAGTCGATCTTGTGTCTGGTGTGACTCCTCAGTGTAAAGTGTAGCAGACTGTCATATTATTCTATCACAATAGTAGCCTGTCCCGGAAGAACCCGCTGCCATTGCCTCTGCCAGCACTGCTGCTGCTTCACTGCATTTTCTCAATTTAATGGACTCAGGATACTGCATAGCTAGCCCTGAGATGTCACGCTCACAAACTCAAATAGAAATATAGCAAATATAAAAGCAGATAAAGCCCAACTACTTCTGCTGGTGGCCTCAGTTTCACCTGTCTAAATCTGCTGCGGATGCATTTCCTTTTTGTATACACATTTTATTATGAATAGAAAGATGACAATTTGTATTACATTAAATTTTACATATACAAATATACATCGACTTCACAGCTGTGGAATAAATATCAGAAAAAGGCAATTAGCACCGTCAATATAGAATATAGTCGCAAAGGCATAGATTACAAATCCAAGAATCATTCCCAAATTCCTTCACATAGGTCTCTTTTCTTATTCCTATACATGATCACCCTCTGTATTTTTGACATTTGCAACAAATCATGTCAACCATCTGAAACAGAGGGTGTTTCCTCACTTTTCCAGGTCCTCAAAATAATTTACTTTGCTGAAAGCGAAGCTCTAAAGAGCCAACATCTCTGCGGAAAAGACAAATCCGCTATCAGCTCCTCCTCCTCTAGAATGATGCTTGAAAAATCATACTCCACATCAATCATTAGAACTTTATTAATTGTCATTGTCACGTCTTACCAGAATTCCCTCAAACTTCCACATTCTCACATCATATGTTAAAAGGATCCCACTCTGTGTTTGCATTTCCAACAAGCCTCAAACTCTAACAGGCCCCTTTCATATAATTTCTGTGGTGTTCAGTACACCCTATTTAGGATCGTAATCTGTCTTGCTCTTTCCCCTCGATTCAACCAAGTCAATGTCACAGTCCTGCATATAGTGTTCCATCTGCTCATACTCATTTCTGAATCTATCAGCTCTGACCATTTATCCAACTGATTCTCATTAGCTACCTTATATTGTGCCAGGTGTTTGTACACCTTGGAGACAATGTGTCCATCCAACTTGAAATCTCGCAACCAATACATCCAGTCTTTGCAGTCTTTAGGAATTCTGTCCCCCACAGCTCTTTTCAGTCTTCTATATTCCCCGAATGTGCCATTCTGTAGCTTCTTTTCCATATTCAATCTTTCAAAGGTGATCCATTTTCCTCCTTCGAAAAGATCACCCAGCCATTGGATACTGCTCTAATACCAATTAGGCCAAAACAATGTTTTCCCCTCCAACTTAATCACTGGGTTTAGCCATAGAGAGGAGTTACAAGAGCAGGAGACATCTCTATTACCTTGCTTCATAAGGCCTTTCCAGCACTCCCTCAGAAATGTTGTTGGCGCGTATGATTCGCATCCATGTGCGTCTTCTGATGCCAGCATCGCCCTCAGAGCTAGTGGTGTACATCTGCAAGTTTCTGCTTGTGTCCAAACATCCATTGAAATCTCAATGAAAGGTGTAGCAAATGTCTAGCTCAAAAGGCCAGATGATAATTTTCAAAATCCGGGACTGCCAATCCACCATTTTCCGATGATATTTGTAATTTTCACGGCTTCAGCCGGGGTTGTTTCCCATTCCACAAGAATGACTGTATCAGGCTCTCCATCTTCCTCATTACCTTCTTTTTTGCGATCATGGGAATCATACTCAGGATATAGTTAACACGGGGAGCTGAAGTCATCTTGATTGCGGTCACTCTCCCCCATAGACTCTGCTTCCGTTCATTCCATCTGCGCAGGTCATTTTCAGGTTTTCAATAGCGTGATGCAAATTAACATCCATCATATTTATTTTATTTCATTTTTTGAATTTATGAAGCGCACAAAGTGGCCCTTGGGCATTGTGGCGCTGTTACAAGCGTGCTTATTTGGTTACACGGAAAAAGCGAAGAGCACCTGTCTGTGGTTCCTAGTTACATTGAACCTGCTGCCAGACATGTGAGCAGTACAATGACAAGCTGCTGCTAGGCAGGTGAGCAGTACAATGACAAAAGAGGGCAACACAAGTTCTGAAATAGAGGAAATACGATTGAGGTAGCAGATATAAAGCTGGAGAGGGCAGGAGACCTCCTCCTGGGTGCAGGCTGAGTGGGCAGACGGTACTGGGTGAGCTAGTTGAAGAGCTCAGTTTTGAGCGATTTGTGGAATACTAGATAGGATGTTTCATTTTGCATGGTTACGGGGAGTGCGTTCCAGTGCCTGGGAGCAAGGAATGTGAAGCAGGCCCCACTTGCTTTGGCCCTTTTGAAGGTGGGGACTTTAAGCTGGTTGGAGTGGTGAGACCTTTTGGGTCTGGAGGATGTACCTCTGGTAATTCTTTCAGCAAGATAAAGGGGGGCTGTGAGTGGGAGGCATATGAGCCACATCCTTCCTCAACCAAATGCCCAGGTGCTGCATTTTCACCAGACACCAACTGTAGCCATAATCACTTAGCCGTTGATTAGTACAAGCCTTTGAAGCCGGCATCGCTTCAGATTTTGACCTGTTTACCTTATATCCAGAGTACTCACGAAAGACATTGATTTGATTAATTGTTGCCTGGACCAATGAGTCTATGGTATGGTAATGTTTATTTATATAGAGCCTATACACAGGCAAGTATTTCAAAGCGCTCAAGGAGGGTGAGCCCTTGAATTTCTGAGACGATAAACGGTCTGCACAGGCAGATTATGTGAATATGATACATTTAACAGTTTAGATACAGAAAATAGGCCTGACAGCAATTCTGCAGGGCTGTATACAGATAGTGCAAGGGTGGGAGGGCAAAGGAGGGGCAGGGGACCAAGTGCACCCAGTCGCTGGAGACTGGTGAAGTGTGGAGAGAGAAGCTCTCTGGTTTTTATTACAAGTGCAGTGGGGGGGTGCAGGGCCTCGAGGCACGTGCAGAAGGACTGGCAGGGGTGCCTTGGACCTGTGAGACTCTGAGGTACACCAGGTGGCCAATCAGTGAGCTGTGTGGAAAGGAGAGAGAGAAGGAAGAGAAGAGAGCTAAGTTAGCAGGGTAGGGTGAGAGAGAAGGAAGAGGAAAAGAGGAAGGTCTTGAGGAGTTTCCGGAACTTAAGAAAATGGCTCAAGATGGACGGTGCCAGGGAGGATGTTCCAGATGGAGGCCCCTGCTGAGAAAAGGGACCTCCTCCAAATCTCTGCTTGGAGAACCGGCTCACCCGCACAAGGTTGGAGGTAGAAGAGCGGAGGGATCGAGAGGGACAGTATTTAGGAAGGCAACGTTGAAGGTAAGGAGGTCCCAGGCCCCAGAAAGCATTGTGGACAATGCAGAGGGTCTTGGATTTGATGCTTGCAGCCACGGGGAGCCAGTGAAGGGATTTCAGCACCAGAGAGATGCAGTCCCTGGGCTTGAGGCCAAGGATAGGTCTTGTGGTTTTGTTCTGGATGTGTTGAGAGCACAGGGCAGAAGCAGGGAGGTTGAGGCGAGGCTGTTACAGTAGTCCAGCCTGGAGAGAAGCAGGTCTCTGGAGACAGTGAGTCGCTGGGGGAAAGAGCGAGAAGGTATAGTGCCTCTGAGGAGATGTAGTTGATAGACTTTTTGAGATATCAGAAATGTGAGATGAGAAGGAGATAATGGAGTTGAAGATGACCCTAAGGTTTTTGGCCTCACTGGTGGGGGTAGGCGCAGGGCCAAGGGAGGCCAGCCAGAGTGAGAGGGGAAAAGCGGGAGCAGATGTCCCAATGCGAACAATCTCAGTTTTACTGGCATTTAGACAAAGGTCGTTTGCAGCACACCATGAGGCGGAGGTCGGAGTTGGACTCCTCGGCAGCAGAAGGGGCAGGCGAGACCCCACAGGGTCCAACGGAGGAAGATGGCACGGAGTCATCCAGGTTGGTGGGGGGTTTGGTGGAGTAGGAGGCCGTGCAAGGGACAGAGATGGGGTCTGGAGGTGGGGATTCCACTGGTGCCAGTGGTGCAGTGCAGGGACAGGAGGCAGCACAGGCCACCGCGGAGGTCCCTGTGTGTAATCCTGTTTCCGATCCTGTGACTGCATCATCCCGCACCAGCAGGGATGCCTACATCCAGACCCGTTTTCAGGGAGGGGATCCGCTTACAACAACTGGCCTTCCTCTCCCTGCGGACGTGGCTATCCGGGACGGGTTGAGCCTGTCCTGGGTGGGGTGGCATTGCGTCAGTGGGCCATGCGAGTTGACCTGCAGTCTGTCCATGAGGAGACTGAATAGCGGACAGACAGTCGGGTATGAGTGAGGAGGAGGAGGCCGCCGAGGGTAGCCTGAAGGATAGTTGCGTGTCATCCGCATAACACTGGAAATTGGAGGTGAAAGTGGCAATCACATGTGCCAGGATAGCCATGTAGAAGAACCAGAGGGATAGGTTTGAACCCTCAGGAACACTGCAGGTTGAGAGGGTGATAGTTGTACCACCAGCAACATATCGTCCGCATACAGACAGAGTTTTTGAGAGGCTTCTGCAAATTGGACCCCTCTTATCAGCCGATCTCCTCTGATTTTTGCTGCTAATGGTTCCATTGTGAGTGCAAAGAGCATCAGTGAAAGTGGGCACCCTTGATGTTTTTACTCTGCCCACTTCAAAACTTTCTATTGAAAATCTGTTAATATTTATATTTGCTGTTGATTTCGAGCATAGCAGTTTAATGCATCCGAGTATTGTTTTCTCCCAATCCGGAGCCTTCTAAAGTGGCCATTAGATATTCCCATTTAATGCCATCAAACGCTTTCTCAGCATCTAGTGACAGAACCACCACCTCCGTTGGTAACTTCTTACTTTCATATAGGGTTAATATCAGTCTGCGCATGTTTTCAGAAGCATGGCTCCCTTTAACAAGCCTGCTTGTTCTTGGCCAATGAGCTCCGGCCACAAGTTTTCAACTCTTATTGCTATGGATTTTGCGAGGATTTTATTATCTGTGTTGATCAGACTTATTAGCCTGTAACTGCTCAGATTCACTGTCGGTTTGCCTTGTTTTAGAAATAATGAGATGGTGGCATGTCGAGTGCTTGGAGGCTCTAGGCCTTTCTTCTGCAAGGAGTGCAACATGGCCAGCATCAGAGCATATATTTCATCCGCATCACTTTATATAATTATGCTGGTAGTCCATCTGGCCCCGGACATTTCCCCATGTTTAGATGGCACATTGCCCTTTTAAGTTCGTCAATGTCCAGATCCGTCTCCAAATTCGATCTGTCCTCTGTATTCAGTCTTTTTAGGTTACAGAATCCTATGTATTCTTTCAAGTGGTCCGCGTTAATCTGAACATCCGACAAGTATAATCTTGTGTATTCTGTATTCTTGTAGTATTCTGTGAATTCCTTGATAATCCATGTTGGCACAACTGTTGGTTCTCCCGTCATGCATTCAATTGCTTTAATAGAGTTTTCATTTTCCATAACCTAAAGACGGAGCGCCAAGAGGCGGTCACATTTTTCTCCTCCCTCATAATAGTTGCTTCTTGTTCTGAACAAGAGTACATCTGCCTTTTCTGTAACTCATTTCTCCAGTTTCTTTTTTTTGAGGTCCAGTGCTGAGCAAGAATTCACAGTATAATGTATCATTTTGCACTTTTCAATTTCTCAATTTCCTCCCCTAGTTTCTTCACTTCCATTTCTCTGTCTCTTCTCTTTTTACTAGAAAGGCCAATCAGCATGCCCCTCATGTAGCATTTGAACACTTTCCATACAAATTCCACCACTACTTCCTCCATCCAGTTTTTCTCCCAAAAAATGTGCTTCTTTCACAATCTTGTCCACTATTTGTACATCATTGAGTAGAGTGACATTAATTTTCCATGTACTTGTTTTAGGCCGTGGGAAGGACAATGACATATCAAGTGAAACTGGGGCATGTTCAGAGATCAGGATAGTATTAATATCGCTTTGTCCACAACTATGTGTGCATAAGCCTGAAGTTAGGAGCCTGTCTATTCGTGAGAACATTTTATGACACCCCAAAGGGAATGAGTATCGTCTGTCCAAGGAGTGTTGAATTCCACACATATCTTGTAGTCCACATTCTCCCATAAATTCTATCATGGCTTTCCGCTTCATTTTGCGTTCGTTACTCACAGTGCTTATGCTTTTATCTATCATGGGATCCAGTGCGATATTGAAATCTTCTCACACAACTAGGTTTGTTTGATTTATATACTGTATAAACTGCGTGAGAGAGATATAAAACTTACTTGCCACCCCCTTCATTTGGTGCATAATCATTGCAAATACAATAAGAAACATTTTGTACTTTGAAGGTAAACATACTATTCTCCCTTCATTGTCCTTTTTACAATTTATTTCAGATATTGGCCGGTTTTTCCTTATCAGTGTGCAAACTACTCTGGAGCTTGAGGTAAATGAAGAGCAAAAAACCTTCCCCACCCATCCGTGTTTCAATTTTTCAACCTCTGTTTCTAGTGGGTGTGTTTCCCATAACAGTGCTATGACTGCCCCCAGCTCACTTAGCCTTAAACGCCTTTTCCTTTTGTTTGCACAATTTGCACTATTTACATTCCAAGAGACTATTTTCAAGCCTGTTTTGTTAGGTTGTGCCATATTAGAACTGATCAGTATCTACACTGTGAAGAAACACATAAACACACATACAAAGAGACACACTATAAACAAACAATTTAACAGAACATGCAACCGCTTGGTTTTGTCAATTCCAACCCATGTGTAGCAGCTCCCTTCCATACTCCTTATAGAAAGATATCTGTCCTGTCCCCTCCCCATAGATTCTAAATAGTTTTAACTCACATCCTTATTTCAGTTTGATTGTCTTGAATATCTACATTTCATATTTATCCATGCCGAGAAACATATATGCCGTAGCAACTTAATTACATGTATGTACACCATAACTTTCAAAAGTCTCAGTGATGTTACGCGAAATCCCACAATTTTTTGTGTAAACTCTGCCGTTTCTTCAATGAGACAATACTCATAGAGGTTATATCATAGAGAAAAAAATCTCTCATTCACAATTATTTTATATTGGAACTGTGTGAGTGGTATACATAAAAGCACAATTCCAGGGAGAAACAGACATCAAAATGGTTTCTTGGACCACAACAGAACAAACAAGAATATGTTTTCAACACACTGTATCAAGGCGTTTTTCAGGCAAAAATAAAGATAGTGTGTGTATAACAAACCCAATCTGTGTGGGGGTTTGTCAAAAATGCACAATTCAATGGTGTGAAGTTACAAAACAAGGTTCTTAAAACAACATAAAACATTTGCAAGGACACAAAAGAGAAATTTGCTGTGTGGACAGCAATATATGTGCTGTAGTTTCAGGGAAATAGTGCGTCTACACCAGGTGTTTCGGCCATTTAGAGTTGAGCTAGATGAGCCTCATCATTCATATGGCCATCATCAGGACAGGTTCTGTGTGAAATGACGTCTGTGCTATGGGGTAAATTAACAGGCACTGTATAAGAGATCCGCTAGCCGCGTTGGCTAGTCTCTAGGTAATCCTTTCACCGGCAAAATCCAGGTAAGAAGGTCAAGGAGTGCTCTCTCAAAAAACAACAATCCGCCGTTGGGTGCACGGCTTGGATCGTGTATCAGGCAGTACTGGTAGTCTGCAGGAAAAAGACAGCGGGCAGCGTCTCCTCAAGCTAATGAGTCACTGGGGAGAGCCGGCAGCAAAGTGTTAACAATAGTGAGGAATAGTGTTCTTGAACCTATTCACTTGTGTGCTTTGTTCTTCAGTTAACCCTCCTGGGTAGAATAGGTTCCATACCTGGAGCCCAATTGTTTGATTCTCAGTGATGTTACTACACCTAACGGTGGAACTTCACTACTTATTCCTGATAATTCCTTCAGCAATTGTTAATTAATATCTTATCTTCACCTGCTGCCACTCTAATTGTTTCTGCTCCCTCTCTTGGTCTATCAAGTCTAGATTAAGAATGGCTATCATCAGTTTAATTAATGTTGCCTCCTTCATTACTTAATACCCCCTCATCAAATACTTTCATGTAACATATCATCCCATCAATGTACGATAACTATGACAACTAGCACTATACAGCTCCAGAAGTCCCTAACACTTCAGATTGTGTGTGTATTTATGCACCTATTTACAGGAGAGGTAGAGATAGTGCAGCATACCTCTGGGTTATTGACATCTCAATAAATATTCACTTTTGATGCCAAACCTCACCCTCTCGTGGTTGACAAAGTTGGCTCTGGTATCATCAGCCGGAATTCAGTAACATAGTGCCCCAAACTCACTCTATGTTCTCATTGCGCATTTGATCCTCCTACTGGTGCATCACTGTTATCCGAAGGCTTTTAGGCATGTTCAGGTGTCATAGGCCACACTTTCATTGCACCATGGAATCGGACACTATCTAATTCCCATGGTGCACAGCTTCTCAAGTAGAGATCCTGTTAGCCCACACCCGCAGATCTCCGGAGTTACTACCACATTGCTCCAATCCCACACTGCCATAACCCTCCAATTCTTACCCAAACGTGCTTCTTCACCTTCACACAAACTTCACTGCGCCCTATTGTTAGCCCAGTAAGGGAGGCTCACCACATCAGTGTCTGTTCAGGAATGATGGAGGGATGGGGACTGTTGCCAAATAGGATAATGGTGGGTCCAGGGGATAAATCTATACTTCTAAATCTTCTCTGGAGTCCCGGAAGATGCTTGATGCACTTGAATTCAGTCTGAATAAGGTTGCGCAACCCCCACTAGCGACATCTGAATTAATATGTGCATTATTGCACATTAATCTAATTGTCATCATGCACCCAAAACCGCCACTGTGCTCATTAAGCTGCTTCCTCCGGACACCACATCGAGGCCATGTGTAACCTGATCTCCAGCATTAACCAGGCGTAACATATACTGCAACGCGGGCCGTTGAGGTACGCAGTGACTAATGAACCTGTCAAATCTATTGTCCATGCTCATCATATTAGCGGCCACCATGTGCGGCTTGAGCACTGACCAGAAAGGTCACCACAGTCCCTCTATGACCTGACTCCAAGAACAATAAATCAAAAGCCTGTCCATAGTATGCGGCTCTCCTGGCCCCACCTACCTGGTCATGTCAAAAGCGATTTGACATCAAGCATACTGGTAGCAGTTGTCTCAACACACTCCTCTTAACAATCCTGCTGCCGGATCGAACTTTCACACGTTGCAAGTAAATGAGAGCATTACCCTGAGGGGCACTGCAATCCTATTATGATACGCTCCGCCATTTCTTTCACTTCATCCCTCGTTTCCTTATTAGAGAAAGGCACCTCACACTGCAGTGAGCGCAATCCCTTTCACACCACGAGCTTCCCGTAAATCCCAACAATGCCATTTATAACATAATCCTACATTTAAACATTAATACCAATCAAATAAAGATAACTTGTTAAAAGCAGAAATATAAAAATACATAACATTCATATAACACTTAAACGCTTAATTGCTGTACTTTTAATCCAAAATTGTAATTGAAAGGATAATGCTATTCCTGGTTGATCCAATGGTTTTCAGCCTCTTTAGGCCACCGTTCAGCCTCAGCACTGTCTGCTGTTGTTTTCAATCCCTTATCCATGTAAATCTTTAAAATTGCGGGTTTCACCGACATAGTTTTAATGTTTTTCTCCATTGCAATGACTTTGGTGACTTTAAAAGCCCTCCTTTTCTCCACGATCTCCTTGGGATAATCCGAATAAATGGCCAGGGATCTCCCATCTAGAACACATTTTCCTTTCTCCCTTGCTGCCTTCAGGATTATCTCCTTTACATTGACTTTATTTAAAACCAACATTATCTGCCTTGGTCTGTCCTTCATGGTTTTCCCGGCTCTGTAGGAATAATCCAAGTCACCAGGGCTCAAAATTTCTTTTCTCAGCACCTCTGTCAACAGCCCAAGGACTTGTGAGTCTAAATCCACATCCAAGTCAGGACTTTCCTGCAAACCAAGCATGCGTATATTCAGAATCCTGCTTTCAAACTCCAGGGATTTTTTTTTTTCCGTAGGTCAGATATTTCAGGTCTTAAGTCTTTATATGCCCTGAAGCTCCCTCCCACTTCTGAGGCCAAGGCTGAGTTACCAGATTCAACTTTTGTAACTCCGATCTCCAGATGGTTCACTTTTGAGGTCAATTAATTTAGGGAGCATTTCATCTCTTCCACGTTCTGAGAAACCTTTAGTAAAAGAGAATACATTTCACTGCCGTTGGGTGTCTCTTCCATCTCGCCTCCTTGCTTAGGTTTTTTTTGGAACAGGATTTTCAGGAACTTCAATCCTCTTCTGATTCCCAGTATTCATTCTTTTGATTTAGTATCCACAGACGGGGTAGGGAGCAGGAGCAGCTTGCCTAAGCTGCTGCTAGGCCGGCTGACATTCCGGAATTCCCAGCTGATGCATTTCAACATATCTCACAGATGCTTCAAAATGTAGCAAGGTAGTCATAAGAACACCTGAAACAAAACCTCCTTCATGAGTGACAGGCTGGTTTCAGGTAGAATTGAGGTACTGAAAATCACCTTGGCTGACATCCGAGAAGTCTGTCTTGACACCCTTGACAGTCCTGGTATGCTTTGACCTTTCAACAGGGTCCAAGACTTTGCCCAAGTGTGAAGCCTGTTGAGCAGCATCCTGTGGTTTAGGGGTGTCCAGCATGGCACTGGAATGGATCTGCTCCTTCCCCAGTAACTAATGCCATGCAACCAACTGCAGTTTAGATCAGTGGCTTTTTCCTCTCACAATGAACTATGTGCAGTACCCCTGAGTCCCTCGTTGCCTTTCATTCAACATCTACAACGAACACTTTCTCAGTTACTAGATACTAGAAGACTGTCAGGTGCATTTCCAAATGTACATAGATGACAACAAATTAAAATCGGATTTGGTAACTAGAACAACATCACCAAGTGCCTTGACCACATCTACCAGTGGATGAATGCAGCCTTCCCCTGCCAGGATGGGGGCCAAATCGAAGATGGAACATGTGATCAGCCACCAAGTCTAAGATTACTATCAAGAACATCAAAGTAAATAAAGAATCAGGGGTGTCCCCTTTGACACCAATTTCATCTCCATACCCAAATGAATGCAGTGTTGAAGGGCGTCAATTTGCAAATGTGGGTTCTTCCAAAGTCTTCCTGCTTCTTCAAATTAGACATAGGGTTGAGTTGGCTAGTGCTCTGTTGTTGGCCCACCTGCATCACCATAACCCAATCTACACGGGGCTCCCTATAAAATCTTAACAGTCTGCAGAAGTCTGGATCCTGGCAGCAACAATGTTCTTAAACCCCACTGAGTCCATGTACAATCCAGCATTAAATTAAAGGTACTCTGTACCCTGCTCATCTGATACAGGGTAAATTGCCCTAAATACATACTGGAGTGGCCCCATATTATGCCCAGACCCTTATAGCCACCTATCACAAACCTCATCTTCCTGCAAGTGTTCAAATGGCAGAAACATAGAGGTAGACCTCTAGGAGATCAGGGGCTCTGGCTCTGCAATGCCCTTATCTCTAGCTTGAGGGCAGAGCCAACCATCTATGCTTCAGGAAACTGAAGATGAAATTTCTCAGACTGTTTCAAAACAATTGTTAACTGAGGAATGCCATCTACGGGGTTACAGTGCACATCGGGCTTGACTTTATCAGACCTCAAACTATTCCAACCAGCATTTTCCTGATCCCAGCACATCACATTGACCAGAAGGTAATATGTGGAACTCTACAATTCCCCCCTAAATCAATACATGAATAATGTACAAAGGGTTTAATGTATAAAAGAATGATTCACTTGTCATATTTGATTTTTCACCACTGTCGTAGTTTGCAATGCGCACTGACTGTGACCTCATTTCGACCCAACATTAGGACTAATACTTTGAACTGTGCTTTCATTTTTATCCAATGCAGATTAGACCTAATGCCTTTTTAATACCACTTTTTCTGTGAAAAATTCTTCTGCTTCCTTAGTCAACAAGATAGCTCCATGAGTTAAGCTCTTACTGCAGAGATATGTCTGCAAATTGCTACCACAGCATCATGTACGGTAATCTCAGTGCTTGAGCCTTCTGATGTCATCAAATGGAGGAACAGTACATTGAGCAATAATATGATCTCTTTCAATGCTTGCAAGTGGGAGGAATTTGGCATTAAACAATATTTATAAATAGATTATTTTTATTATTTATTCTCACACCTCACCCTGCCATTACATTTCTCATCCATCCCATCCCTGAAAACATGAAGTTGTGAGCCTACATACTGTTCATACAAGGGAGCAACTAAGCATAGTGAGGGACCCCGAACAAACATAGAAGGATTCCGATCGACCCATGAGAAAATTGCAAAAATGATTGGTTAGAATTGTGCATTTTATAGCACAGTTACTGTGAACAATGGTGTAATATGACATACAGTTATCAATCAGCTTTGTAGGGTTCAATGGTTGCAAGTCACCAACAGTGCACGGGGACATTTTCCCACCAATTTTCACGATGCCTTTGGCCAAAAGATATGCAAGTACAAAATACATTTTCAAGCAGCTGCTTCCATACAGGTTCATGCAGTCTATACCAATATATGCCAATATTACCATAGAAGAACCTATTCCTGCTGACTTTGCTGGTAACAAATATCATGGCACATTGAGAACATATGTCCAGACTGGCTGCACCAATGTAGAGCAGTCTAGCCAAGCAATAACAATAATCATGTTTGCTTTACTCTTGATGCCCAGAAACAAAATGATATGCCGCTGTAAGAAGATATGTCCAGATTGGCTGCACCAATGTTGGTTTGTCTAGACATGTAATAACTCATCATGTTTGCTGTGTCCTTGATGCTCAGTGAAAATGCCTTGCCACAGTAAAAACACAGGCTGGCTGCACCACTGAAGGCCAGTCTAGCCAAGTAATAACAATTAACATGTTTGCTTACCCTTGATGACTAGTAACACAATGTTATGCCAGAGTGAGAAAATATGTCCAGATTGGCTGCACCAATGTGGCCCAGTCTAGACATGTAATAACACTCATGTTTGCTTTACCATTGATACTCAGTAAAAAATACCTTGCCAAATTAAGAAACGGAACAGGCTAGCTGCACCAATGTAGGCCAATCTTGCCACGTAATGACAATTATCATGTTTGCTTTACCAAAGATGCACAGTAAAAAATGCCTTGCACAGTAAGAAAATGTGTTTGGACTGGCTGTACCCAAAATAGGCTCATCTAGTTTTGCAGTAACACTTATCATGTTTGCTTTACCTCTAATGCCAGTAACGAATTGAGAACTATGGTAAGACAACATACCCAGCCTAGCTGCACCAATATTAACCAGTCTAGCCATGTAATAATATCCATCATGTTTGCTTTAAATTTGATACCAATAAACAAAATCCCCTGCCACAGTAAGAACACATGCTCAGACTGGCTGCACCAATGTAGGCCATTCTAGCAACATAATAACATATATCATGTTCATTGTACCCATGATGCCAGTACAGAATGCAATGTCAAAGTACTCAAATATAATCAGACTGGCTGCACCAACGTAGGCCAGTCTAACCACATAATAGCACTCATCATGTTTGCTTTATCCTTGATACCAGAAAAAAAATGTCATGCCCCACTAAGAAAATATAACCAGACTTGCTGTCGTCACCATCTTAATAAATATGTCCTACCTACTGCTCCCCAAATCATATTAGAGGCGAACACACGCAAGCAAGCACACAGCATTCATTCAGCATTCCTACTCATTCACTTATGCACCCATTCACATCATTCATGCTGTTTAATCCGTGCCCCCTCACAAAATACTGTTATATTCACACGCGGCCTGTCATGCATACACACAGTCTTACATTTTGTTATTGCCTTACCTGCATCCCTGATCCAGAACTATTGCTCCTCAGCTCCCCTACAGTAGCCTGCTGTTTGTCCATGGAGCTGAACCAGGGCAGAGCTGGCGGAATGAAAGGCACCCGCAGCGCAGCATGCCTGTAGCACCGGCACCGTTATGAACAGTGCCGGTGCTACAAGCATCCCTATTCCCATTGAGCCCTACGGAGCTGAAATGGGAATGGGGATCTACCGGCACTGGCACACGCAAAAGGGCAATTAACAGGTCCAGCGGGGTCAGAATACCCCGGTAATTTCCCATTCGCGGGTACCAGACTTTCATGCTGGTATGGAGGTAGCATTGCCGCTCTTACCGGCAAGGCTACCTCCAACCTCGTAATGAGGCCCATTAACTTCTCATGTAAACTTTCTGAACGTCTGCTACATACACAATGCAAGGATTTAACAACTGGACAAAAGATATGTTTGGCGATTGGTCAAAAACACCATCACATCTGCTTGTAATTATCCCTAAAACTATACGTGCAAAGCACATTATTTCCCAATGTGTGCATGTGTATAATATATATTCAGATTCTTATTATTTCAAAGAAAAACGTTGGTAACGGGATGCAATGGTTGAACAGCACAACAGTTCCTCACAGCTTTACCAGCCCTGTGTTGTAAAGCAACCATAACCGAGCCCCCGTCGTCTTAAAGCAACCATAGCTCACCCCCGCCCTCTTAAAGGAACCCTAATTCAGCCCTGGCATGCACTGCTTCTGACATTTAAAGTTTTGCGCATTGACATGGTATTGGAAATAGTCTTCATACTTTTTAGGTGAATGTGTGGGGTTTTCTTAAGGTCTGAAACCATAGCATTCCTTTCACTTAATTCCAATGTAACGTTTTAAGAAATCCCAACCATAATGCCCCTTGATCCAAAGTTATTTCACTAAATGTTTAGGTTTTTGTTAATTATATAAACTATGATCTATACAGTGCCCAATTCGGCCATACCCCATTCCACCCACTAGGCATGGTCCTTTGGTCATATCCAATCGACAAAGTAGTGTTCCAGCATGGACTTTGGCCATGTCTGGGGCTCTGACAACAGCCTCGGGCACCTCTAAGCCACATAATGTGCCCACTGGGCATGGCTTGCAGTCATAGCCACTGACTAAATTTTGCAAGCATGCCCACACTCCATCCCTGGAATTCAAGCTCTCTGATATGGCCATTGGGTATGGCCTGTGGCCATGTCCAGTGAAAACATTGTCCAGATGTGGCTTAGGCCCATTCTCTGGCCCATGTGTGGCCATTAACTACTGTAATGCATATTGGCCACTTTTCCCCGCTACCTCCCAAGTCACCCACTAGAAATGGTTCTAGTTTTTAAAAATGTATAGTTTTGAGATTAACTCTAGAAATGAAAACAGCTTTACAAATATGAATGCACTTCTGTGTATGTGTGTACACTTGTTTGTGTGGGATTGATAAAGTGCAGACCAAGTTGGGACGCAATGGAGCACTGTGCAATGGGATCCCACCTAGGGGTTTACAAATAAGGTGAAGGTGTAGCAGAGGAGCTGGGATGGGCAGGAAGAACCCCAGAGGGGGAGAAAGAGTTTAGTGGTGCGACCTTTGATTGCTGAGATGTTACTTGAGGAGTCAGATTCTTCTTCAATTGTAGGAAGGAGGGCAGTCTAATTTCCCTCTGTAACTTGTTGCAGAGAGAAGATTTGTAGCAGGAAAAGGCATGTTTCTTTTTTCCCCTCTTGCATTTCTTTGTTTCTCTTCTGGTGATGTTGTGGCTTCTGGTGTTCCGCTGGCCTGAGGAGGTGGTGAATTTCTCGGCCAAGTAGAGTGGTGTTTTGGTTGTGACAGATTCGTTGTAGATGATGTAGGCAACCTTGAACATGATGCATACTTGAAGAGATAGCCAGGGTAGTTCCTTAAGGATGAGTGTGATGAGGTTGAATTTTCTTTGTCCTGTGATGAGGCGTGCTGCAGCATGCTGGATGGCCTGACATCTGGGATTCCCGTGAGAAAGTGGTCACAGTGCAGGTGGGAAATGACCACTTGACAACTCCTCTGGAATTCGCTTCAGGGATGAATGTCTAGACTTTATGGAGGAGCCCAAGCTGGTACAATGCTGCTTCATTGTTCTTGCTGATGTTTGTTTTGAATGAAAGGTTGCAGTTGATAGTAAAGGCTAGAGATTTTTCAATGGGTGAGAGTTGAGGCATGAATCTGTGGAATTTCATGCCAGTCCGTCAATCTGCACTCGGGCGTGCTTGCCGAGCTTTCCCAGGTGTATGATTTTGATCTTTGTGGGGTTGTTGAGCTTCAGGTAGGCGCTTGACATCCAGGCTTGAATAAGGACATTCATGCTTGGATAAAGGACAGAGTTGTTGAGTTGTTGAATGTTGTTGATGCAATTGATCTTTAGGTACACATATTTCCCAACTGCCTACTCGGATATCTTGATGTTGGTGTTGACAACCTACATGGGACGCCTGATGCAGGGTCCCAAGTAGAAGTTGAAGATGACAGGGGACAGGATGCAGCATTCTTTAAAAAACAAATCTCCACTCACTGCTCCCACTGCTTTCAAAAACTCATGATGAAATAATTTTAGATATGCATATATAACATGTAACAGGCAAAATTGAGGTTTTACCCTACCAGATTTGATATAATATATATGGGCAGGAAACTGACAAACGTATTAAAATGTTTGTCAAGCGTGCTCGCAAATGACAGAGTTAGTGCAACTGATTGTGATGAGAAGTGACAATTCCTTCCATGATCCATGCTTTTATAGAGGTACAATTTAGAGCACTCTAATTGAAAGCATTTAGCTGGGATTATGGACCATTAGTTTGAACATTTTAAGTTTGAAAGACTGTTTGAAAATTATATCTAAAATTAAAGTTTTACATTTTATCTTTTTATATGCTTTGCATTACTAGGCATTTCAGCTACAAAATGTAAGTTTCAAAATATGTTTTATCTTGGTGCATTACATTTGTTTAGCCACGTAACTGCGGCAGAATCTTCCACCTGAACTGGTAGATAAAGACATAGCCATCTACATCCTGGGTTACCTAGAAGAATAGAAAAAGTCCTAGGCAGAAAGCGGTTCAAGTGTTTCCTTTATGTTGCCATATCCGTTTCCTCTCCTGGCTCCTATCCTCTAATGCATGTTCCCAACCCTGCCGCCATGTTTGCCTTTTGCCCAGTCGACTGTAGTCGCTCCTGTCCCCAAAATGGCGACCTTCTTAAAAACGTTTTTCTAAAATGATATAATTAGTCAGCACACCTCCAATTTGTCCTCTGCAACCGCATGACTTCTGCCTCCCAAATATGTTTAATGATTACATCCGTTGTTCATACTTTCTCTCACACTTTACCACTTTTGGTTTTCAAACGTTTGTGTTTTCAATTTTCTTTTAAACTTGTACTTTTGCTTCCGAAATTACTATTATGTTTTTTAACTGAGCAGAGACAACTTCATGCCTAGACTTTGTTGACAGTCTTTCTTTGCCTCTGGTGGTCTCGGGTGCAGTAATTGTGCATGAGGCTAGGCTCTTCTAAATTAGGGTAATTTGTCTTCTGATGGCGCTTTGAGTTCTTCCACTGTTCCTATTGCTAGATTTTTGATTTCTGAAGCCCTTTAAGTATGTACAGATGCAGAGCTTTGTTTAATCTTCATAATACAGCTATCGGACCCTTTCTGAGAAAACTGGGGATATTGGAAATGAGTTTGTGCTCAGGAAGGTTACAACCAGTCCTTATTATAAGGTTTTTCACAGTGAAATGGGTCTGGCATCAGAGGCCATTGGGAAGCCTGGACAAAGGATACCCCAGGACATGATACAGAGGAAGCTTTGATAAAAGTTTAGAAATATGTATCCTCTTCTTCTTTATAAATTCAGCACTAGAAAATGTACTCAACTCTGTCTTTATAATGTAAATGGTACCAGAAGAGGCCGGCCGGACGGACGATTTAGGTGTGGTAGCACTGATGCAGATTTAGACCTTATGCTTGTTGGGTTTTAAAAGCTGGGACTGGAATCGATTGTCTGTTTTGGTGGTGTTGTAATTGAAGCACAAGAACAGTTTGCCACTTCACCTACGATCTGAGACCTCCTACCAGCTATGCAGAAAACGGACAGAAAAGAGACACCTGTTGAATTAACTCCAGACACGTACTGACCTAACTACATCCACTTGCCTGTCTTCTTGTCTTTAGCCAACGCCTAGATGCCCTAAGGCTTTGCACGCGTCTATAACTGAAATAATACATAAATAATAAATGTACCTACCTCTGAAATAATGTTCTGGGTATAGGAAGATAGAATCATGTATCCTGCTAACTACAGATGGGATTGGTGGTAGCTAGAAGTCAACCTCACCCCTGAATTCTAAGCTATGAGACCAATGTTAGATGAAGGAGCAGTGGAAAAATATGAGGTGATCTGAGCTGTATTCAGGAGATATCTAGTGCTATTCTGGATTTTGCAATGCCAGTGTTAACTGTCTTTCTTTTTCTTGGTAATAGTAGAAGAACATATTTTGCGAATGATTCTTGCACACCTAATAACCAATTTTAAAATGTCTGAAAAAGTAGAATTGTATTCCATATAAATGAAAAAGAAAAAAAAAAAAAAAAAAGAATTGTATTCCATAATGTGGTACTTCTTGGAAATTGTACCATCCAAAACAGTTTAGCCCTGTGGCCGGAACTCCTTAACGTTTAAGGAGTTGGACAGATGTGAGCCCTAATTAGTGCCCTCTGTGAAGATGGAGCCCTCTCCATCATGGCTGCCTCCTGCCTACACAGAACAATAAAGAGGCAGAGGCAGAGTAAGCTTTGGGGTGATTCTTGTTGCCACATCCTTTAAACATGAACCATAACCATGGTAAATATCCTTGAGAAACTTGCACTACGACCGACAGATAGCCATGGTTTGCCAATGATCATAAAAGCAGAGCTCCATAATCTTGCTCAGTATCTCTGCTCTGTAAGGTCCTTGTCCAGGGGTCGTCCAAGTGGGACAATACTAGTGCTTTTTGTGATGGGATAAAGACGTCTATTTGGCAGGGTGCAGGTTCAGCTCTATTGCAGAGCCTTATTGTGCCTGGCAATCATTTGCAGACTGGCCCGACTCAGTGTATTGCGTATCATTTAAATGTCGAGCCTGAAATGGAGCCATAACAAGTGCCTTCTTTTGTTCCTACTCCTAGGTGCTGCAGCTGGGCTCTGAGATTCTTCCGCAATACAAACAAGAAGCACCAAAGACTCCACCTCATATCATTTTGCATTACTGTGTCTTCAAGACCACCTGGGACTGGGTCATCCTGATTCTAACGTTCTACACCGCCATTTTGGTCCCATACAACGTGTCCTTCAAGACCAAACAGAACAACGTGGCCTGGCTTGTGGTGGACAGCATTGTGGACGTCATCTTCCTGGTGGACATCGTCCTGAACTTTCACACCACCTTCGTTGGCCCTGCTGGGGAAGTGATTTCCGACCCAAAGCTCATCCGGATGAACTACTTGAAGACCTGGTTCGTCATTGATCTGCTCTCCTGCCTGCCGTACGACGTCATCAATGCCTTTGAGAATGTGGATGAGGTTGGTATTATGAACTCCCTTTGCTTAGCCGACTTATGTTTGGAATAAAAGGCTGACCTTTCTTGGAATGACCAATAGTCTTTAAACGATGCTCTTTGAAGATGCGTGCTGTTGGGCACCATGTATCATTTGCCAGGTTTTTCATTCTGCAGAAAGTTAGCAAGTGCTTTTAAACGTGTTTTAGACATTTTGAGTAAACGATGAAGAAACTGTAGTGTAACACTTCAGCCGAAGACACATGATGCAGGGAAGACACTGAGGCCAGCGAGGTACACAACGTAGAAGTGCTTTACGTTTTTAGAAGAAGAGGGAGAGCATAGATAACATCCTCCTCTCAGTGGTATCTCCCATCCTGAATGCCTAACGGTCATCCATGGAACCCAGAGGGAACCCCGGGTTCCACCACTAGTCAACATTCTGTGCCTTGCATGTAGCAATGCAAGCCCCACACTACAGAAACGTGGCAAGAGCCACATCTTTCACGGCTTTGGAAAAAAGTGTTGGTGATTGGCTCACTGTGTACAGGTTTAGTGGATATGTGGAGCCTACAGTGACACTGCACTAGCCACAATAACAAGTTAGCGCTACATATATATAATTGGTTATTTATAACATACTTAATACCCAGAGGTTTCTAAGCGTAGACCCGGGCATCAAACCTGTGTTGCTCTGCGGCTTCCAAGGCAAGCGTGTTGCCCCTGAGCTTTCCTCCCTAGCTTGTTGGAGCAAGTCGCATTCCTTCAAGCGTTGTGTAGCTTGCATTGGCAATGTACTCATAGTGCTTTTGCATTGTAGTGATCTAACGTTTCTGCCACTTACTGGTAGAAAGCGCTATAATAAGCCAATCTGGACATAGTCTCGTAGCCAAGCCTGTATTCCCGGTATGCCCTCTCTGCTGCCATTTTATGGCCCCCTTCGTCCCCACGTTCAGCCTTTCTCTGCCCCCTGTGCTTGGCACTTCCTCCTCCTGCCATCTGTTGCTGGTCTGCTTCTCTTTCTCCTTGCGCTGCCCCCGTCACTTCCTTGAAGTCTCACACACCAGTCACCCTGCAGCATCATGGGCCTCCCCAATTTCCCGCATGCCTGCTGGCACCACACGACACAGCCCAGAACATGCAGCTTTTTACTTTTGTCCCTCTTTTGGTCACATCTACATTTCAGGATATTTGTGTCTGCATAGAGCAGTCCAACATGTGGCAATGGGGCTGATTCATGGAATTATTTGCACCGAAAAATGGGGATTTGTGCGCCATTCTGCCCGCAAATCCCCATTTGTTAAACAAGGATTGACGGGCGAATGGCGCCCAAATTCCCGATTTCGGCGCACATTAATTCCATGAATCGGCCTCTTTATGTTGTGTCGTGCTTCTTTCTCCAATATTATGTTGTGAGGGGTGTGAGCTGCCTGAATGCATGTGGAATGTTAGTGTTGCAATGTTGATGTGTGTTACCATTTGAGGATTCTATTGATGGCAGTTGAAGGGTTCGATGTTTGAATGAGAGCTCTCTGTGTCCCTTAATCTATTGTTCTTACCTGTAACTTGGAACCTGAAGACTTGCAACTGGAATCTCCCACCCCATTTTGTGACTCCTGGTCTTTGATGAAGAACCCATCAATTTTAACACATGAAATATCCCAGAGTTTCTTTATCACTCAGAGTTCCCTAATTATGCAGGCTTAGGGTGCACAATTCTGTCTTGTTTCTGTCCTGGTTACTGACACCTCCTGCTTGGTGTTCCCAATGCGCAGACCCTGGGATCTAACCTGTGTTGCTCCGTGTCGTCTTGCTTCCAATGCGAGCATGTTGCCCCTGAGCTATCCTCCCGAGACTAGAAATAAGGACATGCAATGGGCTACTGCTTACGTTATTACGTGGTGGCACATTAGGAAAGCTCAGAAGTGGTGGTTGGGTGTTTCTATATAGGATAGGGTATTTAAGTGACCCTGCAATATAGTCCCTCCAGAAACATTAGACCTTATTTTCTGTATCTGAATACTGCAGCCAGGGGTGGAGTGGCCTAAAGGGAACTCAGAGATTTTTAGCACGTCGAGCGGAAGTGCGTTGGAGTAAGTGTGTTGGACTGTCTTGCTGTCCGTGACCCATTGCTGTCCGTGGCTCCTTTTCTGCTGCCAGCGGCGAAATCGATACATCTCTGAAGGACTTACCATATTATTTGTGCTGGTTTTGGTGCCGCCCCCAAGCCCGCCCTCCACTATTCAAAAATACAACGACCGCGCATGAGCGCACGCGCATTGAGCGGAAGTGCGTTGGAGTAAGTGTGTTGGACTGTCTTGTTATCCGTAACCCATTGCTGTCCATGACTCCTTTTCTGCTGCCAGCGGCAAAATCGATACATCTCTGAAGGACTTACCATATTGGTTGTGCTGGTTTTGGTTCCGCCCCCAAGCCCGCCCTCCACTATTCAAAAATACAACACCCGCGCGTGAGCACGTGGCCGTTGAGCGGAAGTGCGTTGGAGTAAGTGTGTTGGACTGTCTTGCTGTCTACCTGGACAGCGGGGGCGGGGGCAACCGTTTTTCTGAGCCTGAGTGGTATTTATATTTATTTTTATTATCCATCTTTTATATTGTTGTTATACTCTTTGTTATTTACAACCCAATTACGCCATGTCTAGACCACTTTTTTCGCTAAAATCGGGCATGCCCAAAAATGGAGCTGAAATGTATAATCTCCCGCCCCTGCAGTGTACAAAAGCTTTTATTGCCAAAAGGCTTAAAGAGAGTATAGAGAAAAATACGATCGATTTCTCTTAATGTTGACATCCGTGCCTTTTGCAAAACAGACGGCACGAAAAAGTAAAATATAGATCCCGCTTCTTTGAATGGGGATTTAAATCAACAACCACCTTGCTCCATATCAGCTACCACAGTCCCGGAGAGATCAGCTATTAACGGACCTTTAGAGGCAGTGAATGCTGGCAGCATAGAACAAGCCGGAAAGGAATTAGCAGACGCATCAATTGCTTTAGCTTGTAAAATGGGGGAAATATGCATTACCCAAGTTCTTGAGGCGATGCTAAATTGTCCCAAGTCCGCACTAATTCTCTGCCAAAAAATCCCCGATGTGCACAGTTCAGGCGCAGCAAATGCTAAGAAAAGAATACGGAAAACTAACGTTAGCTGGCGAGATTGATGAGGAAATGCTGGATTTTATGAATGCATCAAGCCATCAGTATGTATGCTCCAATACAGGTGATCTGATGCAATGTGATAACCAAACTTTACCCAGTAGAGAGGATAATCCAGTATGCAAGGGTAAGTTATCGGCGGCGAAAGACAGTCAAGACTTAAACAAAACACCAAGAATGTTTGATAAAACACCATCTAGTGCCTCAAACAGATCTCTCTCATTTGTAGCGCCCACCCCAAGGCAAACTCAATTCAATGAGCCTATTGGAAATCACCCATATTTTATACATGATTATCAGATAGGCCATAAAGATAATCGGTTTTCATTTCCAGAAGCGGCAGCCCTAAACAATACTTTGAGTGCCATGAACACGGCCCTTCTCTCCTTGGCAAAGTTATATGAGATGCTGGACCACAAAATAAAAAATCAGACAGATCCTATTCATCAATCTCATTTAAATATTATTAGAGAGCTGGCTATAAATGGCCAGGTGGACAGTAAGCCTACATCTAACTTCACAAGTCAATGTACACAGACACATTCAGTAGATGATGTTAATTTATCCCAGAATACGTCAAAGGGGTTACTAAAAAATACAACTTCTGCTGAAATAGTTATTATAGAAGGCACACACGAATTTACAAGAATGAGTTCAGAGCCGCTCACCTCTTTGCTGATAGATACATCTGTGGAAGCTCAGAGTTCTGTATTCGCACCCATCTTCATCAATACAACAACTCAGTCTACAGCCACATTGAGTGTCAATGAACAAGATAAACAAATACAGATAAGCAAAGTAGGGAGTACAGTGAATACATCTAGAAAAGCAGCAGCGCTTATGACTGCAGCTAAAATAAAAAGAAGACTTAATTTCAAGCTAGACACACAGCTAACAACAAATGTGTCTTTGAAATATAAACCTCTGGATGATTTAGTTGCTATTGTAGCACCTCCCACACAAGTTGTAATACTAAGACAAACTGAAAACCCTGTCGAAACAACAACGGCTAGAAAAATAGCAAAGAAAGTGCAACTAAAGACACCTACTAAATTACAGCCTATAATATCTAGTAGTGGAAACCCTTTTGCCATACGAGGTGAATCGGTCCCTGAAATCGAAGAAACGCATGAGATGGATGTAAGAAAAATAGGCTGCACAATACAGGAATTACGCGATGAGATACGGGCCTCCTTTGAAAAATATAATAAAGAAAATGAAACTTTAAAGCAGATTATGATGGAATCTAAACAGAAGCTGCTAAGGGACAATAGCCAATCATCTCATTTTGCACCATCCAATGTTGATTTACTTTTGAAAGGCCCGGGATTGTTACAAAAGACCCAAGAGCCTGAGCCAAAAATGAGTAGGGGCACTGAGCTGACACCCCAGGAGCTTACAAGTGGCAGACCAGTTACAATGGTACACAATGAGTCTAGGTCTACATCATCTAGTCTTAATGGGGTGCCCCAATATAGGAATCATCATCGCTTACGGATAAAATGCAGAGGCCAGCCCTTTTTAAATTATGATCTAAATCGTGCCAGCTTCTTGAATACCTGCGCGGAAATCACTGCTCTAGAAGATCTGACATCAGTAGAAATTGGTTTAGTTGAATTTTTGATCCAAATGGATCAAGCAGAAGCACGATTGTACATTCAGTCAGGGGTTGTATTAAACACCTTATGGTTAGCCGGACTGCTTTCTTCAATTTAGGCTTCATATTGAGTCAAGATATGTATGTCCATGATCAAACAAATAAAAAATGTGATCTCCCCAAAGCAAGAATATATGGTGATAAGAGAGTCGTATATTCGAGCTCTGTAACGAGTGCCCAAAATACATGGTTGAATCGAAATCATAAAGGAAGAGTATAACAACCCCAGACATTTGACTCTATTAGCCTAGTCTCTTGGAATACTAGAAGACATAAACATTTTATTAACACCAAAAAGTGAGGACCTCCTTCAATATGATATTATAGTATTCCAGGAGACTTGGCTTCGTATAATGCCTGTTTGGGATCTTTCTGACATATATGTGGTACCCGCAATTCAACCCTTGTTGGGTCGACAAATGGTGGGCGTATTGATGGCATCTCGTAAAGACAAAAATGTTGACATTAAAGGGCACAAATCACCATCTCCTTGTTTTCAAATTGTAAAAATTCAGCGTGGAGCAAATCATAGTGCCATTGTTAACATTTATTGGGGCAAGAAACATCTCACGTCTGACGAGTTTTTTGATCAATTTAACACTATTCTTGATTAGCTCTTATTGGATAAATCCATTACCAGTACATTCATTATGGGTGACTTAAACCTTCATTTATCGTCTAAGGAAACTTCGCTTTGTATGATGGACGAATATCGCTGGTCCACGGTAATGGCTAATAGAAATTTTGTCATGTTGAATGGCTCTATACAAGGAGATGTTCCCCCACAGGCTACATGGCACAATGATGGCTATCATGCGACACTGGACTATATTTATGTCAATAAACTATTTTTGAGTAATATATCATCTTTTAATGTAAAGCCAACAATAGTGAACGACCATAGTCAACTATGTATTACATGTGAATAGCCTATGGAACAGTTAAAGGCCATTAATTATAACATGTCCAATTTATTAGTCAACAATGCTGGTAACCGCATAAAATGGTCTAGGCCAAAACTAGTTTGTTATAGACAAATGCTGAGTGACTTATATCGTGTTTCTAGTGCCCATGATGGTTCTTGTTATGTTCATGCTATGCAATTACTTACATCAGGGGGGGTGACTGCTCAACGGGGCCATCAAAGCCATCTACATACCTTTGATCTGGAGGTAAAAAATAAAAAGAGTGAACTAAGGAAACATATAAAGATGCTGTCAAAGGTTTCCAAGGATTCTCTAGTGGCTAATCTTGAACAGATAAAGCAATTAAAAAATGCCTATAAAAGATGGCACAGAGGCCGACGTGCTATGCAATATCAACACGATGACGAAAGCATGATGAAACAGATCATCATGAAATCGTCTGGAGGAATATGGGTGCTTCTTAATAATAGCTGCCACAAAAATCAGACCATTATGCAAATCAATCCCATCCCAGATCAACGATGGAGAACTTTCTTTGACAATGTGTATCATTCACCAATTCCGGATGTATGTTTAGACTGGAACAGAATAGCTGTTGATTATGCTATGAAATTTGATTTGGATGATATCAATTTTTATATATCTAAGCTGAGTACTTCCTGAGCATCTGGCCCGGATGGGCTTCACAATTCAATGTTAAAACAAAATATAGACCTTTGCTTTGATATATTACTTCTAATATTTATGAATATTATGTTAACCGGGAATATTCCTCCATCCTGGAAAACCTCTATAATTCTCCCTATATTTAAGAAAGGAGATCGTGCAAATCCAATATCTTATAGACCTATTGCCCTTCTGGATTGTCTGGGAAAAATGTTTGCCCGAATGATTCTGGGAGAATTTAACAAGTGGTTAGATAAATTGAACCACAGAGATCCATATCAAACGGGGTTCTTACCAGGATTAGGTACAGCCATCAACCTAATAACATTGAATGCCATTATTCAACAAGGGAAATGGTGCAAATATCCTATATATGCGGCATTCGTCAATTTTAGGTCGGCTTTTGACCTTGTTCCAAGAGAACTACTGTATAGGAAATTAATGGACCTAGCATGTCCCTGGTATATTCCAATAACTCTATCCAGATACGTCTGAGTAATGATGGGCTGTTGTCAGAGCCTATAGAAACACCCGGGGCCTAAAACAGGGATGCATGTTAGCTTCTGCCCTTTTCAACTATTTTATCTTAGACAATGGGTATAGCTTCAGAGGTATGATCACAGATCCACCTAAGTTACATGGAACAGTAATAAATTGGCTTCTTCATGCTGATGATATGGTGCTTATATCCAAAACACCGGCTGGATTATGCACCATGTTGAATGCTCTAGATAACTATGTCAGTAAAAATTGCATTAGCATTAATATTAAGAAGCCCCAAGTTATGCAATTTGGTGTAAAAAAAGGGGCAAAAACTCTGTCATTGGAGGCTGCAGAATACTGATCTCCAGTTGGTACAAACGTATATTTATCTGGTTATCTGTGTGAATAATCACGTCTGACAAGCCGTATGAAGATCATCTTCAAATAAAGCAGAATACGGCTTTATCACAAATGGGAATCATCCAAGCTAAATTTTGCAAATTTACTATAGATCCTTTGATTATATATTACAGACAAAAGTACATTCCTACCATTCTGTATGGGTCTGAAACAAAAAGGTGTCAAACCTATGCTTATTGGTCCAAGGATGAAAATACCTATTGGAAAAATCACTAGTGCTACCATTGTCAGAATCTATGCCTATTATTAGGCAGGAACTGGGGTTGATTTCTTTCTATGCGGTTTACAAATGGAAAGTATGCCAATTGTATAGAAAATGCATAATGAGAGAAAATAGTAATGGATTACTTATGATCATATCCAAACATTTAATAACAGCTGAAGATAACTTTGCAAGAAGTTGGCACAATATTGCTAGAAAAATCATGATTAGAGCAGATATAACACCATCTTTATTAATGGAGAATCCAAATAAAGCCAAATTAAAACTGTGAAGATCTGATTGGATTAAGAAAAGAACTGCTTGTATGAAGTTTCAAAAATTCAATCAGAATCCATTTGCCTTAAAGTTCAAGGACAGGTTGAAAAACATATGCAACGATCTCCTGAATATATGGCCAACAAGAGAAATAATGTACAAATGCAAGAAGATATCTGTTTATAGCATGACATGCCGATTATGTAACCAAGCGATGGAAGCAATGAAACATCTGGTGGTGGAGTGTCCTGATTTGTTACCTTTCCGAATCTTTTATTTTAAACAGTTCTTTAATGAAGATCTTTTGCTCACGTCTGACCAATTGTGGCTAGTACTATATACTGGGAATACAAAGCGTATAAGATATGCATTTGCAAAGTTTTTTAATCGTTTGAATATCAGGCATAATGCTGATGATTTTGATTAATGTAATAAGAATGATTGATTGTACACTATGGATTTTATGTTTAATCGTGTTGTATATATGAGTGTAAATGTGAATGTATAGACACATTTTATTTTATTTTCATGAAATATTTTAAAATGTATACTTATGTTGAAAGGTCGGATTTATTTTCCGATCAAAACAACAATCAATAAAAAAAAAAAAAGATTTCTCGGTAGGCCTCTGCACCATGGACCTCTTTTGAGTGGTCACCTATTTCATTTCTAAATGCTCTCAAGGGAAAATAGTAAGGATTGCTCACACTGTGTAATATGGGGTCACTTTGAACATTATTTCCAGGGCCTCTTTTTTTGGTTCCCAGTCCACCCCTGACTGCAGCACTTTGAGAAAGTGCACACTGACTACACCTACCCTGTCGCTTTAATATCTGGGGGGTGATGTGACAATGGCTATAATTTGCTAATTTCATTATGTAGTACAAATGATGTTGCTAGCCACCCTGGAGACATGTGATACAGAGAAGCCATGAAAAGTAGTTCCACACTCTTCTGGATAAGTTGCAGCATATTGCTGCTAACTCCACAAACTGAACCATGGTGAAAATGTATAAACTATGACTTAGAGAAAGAGGAAGTTCTATAAACGTGGGTGCAGAGATCTTGGCATGCTTTCATCAACTTCCTGCTTGAGAGGTGGTTTTTATGAAAGAGCACAGGTATCTGTTGGCGAAAAGCAGTTGGCTCGTCTAAGCTGTTTACGTAATACTCGGAATTCACGTTTTCTGAAGTAGAGAAGGAACAAGACATGGCGATTTTATTTTAAGTCACCAATTCCTAGTCCATGTTTTGAAGCCAATGTTCTGTCCTCCGTTGTAAGACTGTGTCCCAAACGACAGATGGCGTGCCTGGTCCTGATTTGACAGAAACACGGACAAGTGTGGTCTAGTGGTGAAAGCTTTAGTTCTTGTCTAGGCGCACTACTGACACTGGTGTGATCGTGGGCACATGACGTGCTCTCTTTCTGCAGCATCCAGTTCCCAGAGAGCAACGATGTACACATAATTACACCCGAAGCACTTCCGAAAATGGCTAGCCATTGCGCTTAAGTTTGTTTTGAAATAAGAGATGGAATTATTTCATTATCTTAGTGTGAGAAAGAGAAATGCGTGCATGTGAAGGGCTTGGCCTGGATGTAGTGTCAACATGTAATATGCATGTAAATGGCGATATGAGGATGAGTACAATACAAAACATCGCTCGTTAATATGTTTATCTAGTTATTCTAGTGTAAACTACCCATAGGCCATGCTTAATTGTGGGGGCAGGGGAGGCTTGCCAGGACTCAGCTCCGCCACTTATTTCTAAGCCCCAGGTCTTATTTTTCAGCCTAGCTTGATTATGTTGTGGTGTTTTGGCAACTTTATTATTTTAACTGTCATTGGGCCTCATTACGAGTTTGGCGGTAGCCATGGAGCTGTTAGCTCCATGGCTACCGCCAACCGGGCTCCTTTACCGGGTTCCCAGAATGAGGAATTACCGGGCCATTCCGAATACGGAGCGCCCGGTAATTCCTCCCTCTGGGAACCCGGGCCCAGACCTTCCCCATTCCCATCTGAGCCCCCATAGGGCTCAATGGGAATGGGAGAGGGAGAAAACAACGTGCCGATTACGAG
This sequence comes from Ambystoma mexicanum, assembly GCF_040938575.1. Classification (NCBI taxonomy): domain Eukaryota; kingdom Metazoa; phylum Chordata; class Amphibia; order Caudata; family Ambystomatidae; genus Ambystoma; species Ambystoma mexicanum. The sequence goes on along the minus strand of NC_090928.1, from coordinate 961,787,988 downwards.
CGGCCCGTTGTTTGCTCCCTCTTCCCCTCGCGGGACCCGGTAACGACGCCTGGTTTGACCAGGCCTTCCTTACCGGGTCCCGCGAGGGGAGCTTGTAATCATGCGGAATGGTGTTAACGGGTCCGCACCCATTAGCGGGACCCGTTAGCCCATTCCGCACAGGCCGTAATGAGGCCCGTAGTCCTCATAGTAACATAACAATCAACAACAGTGTACACTGGCCAGTGTCTATGCATACTGGGCTGGCTCATTGTTATTCACAAGCCTGATAACTCAGGTTGGCAGGGCGGGCCTATTTATAAATTTCATGAAAAACAATGAGATGCAATGTGATAATCTTGGGCACTGATGATAGCCATGATCACACACTGCTCCACTCTGCCCGCATGACTCTGCAGCAGATTCTCTAGTGTAATAACCGCCAGGGTGGGTTGACAACACCCGGACAATGTGAGGGGTCAGAAATGTGAGGCGGACAACTTTGTGAACATTTCTCAATAAATGCCATTTTATTATAAAATAAGGTTGGATGAACGCCACTATCCCTATCCTGAGGAGGATTTCTCTGCCTGAAAAAACTAAAGGAAACACTCTAACAAAGGATATCTGTCCCTCACACTTAAACATGCAACAAGTGAACAAGGGAATACATAGCAGTTCTGAATAAACAATAACGAATGAATTTGTAATGTCACCACAGTATCTCTTTGTGACTTGGGCAAATTCCCCTTCCCCAAGTTTAAAGGTGATTCTGTTTCACAGTTCAAGAAAAGAAAACAAGGAAATCCTGATTTACAATAATGCCCAACCACAGTTTGTTTCCACTTCAATTTGGCAATATAAAGTTCCAGCTCAGTTTGATATAGTTCCAACGGTTATATGTGATATTACAGACAGATAATTCAGAATGGTGCATTTAATCGGGGCAAAAATACTGAAAAATACCAATTTCTTTTTTTTTTTATTTGGGGGGTCCCCCCAAGCCCCTCTGATTTTCTATACTTAAAATGCCACCGCTACCCCCACCTGACCCATTTTAACCCCTTACCAGAGTACCCTATATATATTTATTAAATATTTTCAGTATTTTTCTGTATTATGGTTTTCTGTGAAAGGTAGCACTGTGACAAATCAACTTCCGGGGCACCAATGTTCCAGGGATGACTATTGGTTTCTAAACCATCAATCAACCCCTTACCTCTAGTACACCAGAAGGGATCCAAACAGATTGGAATACAAGTGAATTATAAGACCTCCTTGTCCAATTTTGGTAACGTGGACAAAACAGCAGTCTTATCTCAGCACGGTCATGAATCATTGGTTAGTTGCAACATAGCAAAATACAATTGTTACCCAATGATAAAAGGGACTGTCCAGTCAAGGTTGTATAAAAATATCTACTTTATTGTTACTACGACAGACAGTTCTAGCACACTACTTAAATCAACCCACCCTGTAAAGGAACACAGAGGACAAACAGTTTCACGAAGGAAAGGGATGTACTCTGGATACTGTCAGGAGGGTAGTTGGTAGAGTAATCAGTCTTACTGTTCAAGGTTATTCGGTTCCAGCACCAAGGGGGCAAAGGGTTGTAACTGTCTCTAGGGGCCTTCAGAGAAGGACCACGGGGGCAGAACCACAATGTACCTGGTGCTGAAGAAGTTCTTGGTGCTCAACAGCATCAAGGTGGTTGCAAAGCACTTTGCAGCCCTTGAGACAGAGTTAGTGGCGGGAGACAGCTGGGGGTACCAGGCGGCAGGCAGTTTGGCAAGCCAGGCTAGATGGATGTCTGCAGGCTGTTTGGCGCAGCAGATCAGGGCCAAGAATTGTTGTCTCTGTGCTGATTGGTAGATCTGGAATGCTGATTGAGGTGTCCCGGACGGCTCTGGTGACTGCGGCATGACAACAGTCAGTGGTGCAGCCAGATGCGTTTCAAGGAATTGACTGTTTAAAAAATATGCTTTCTCCTGCACTTCCCACCTACGAAGCTTGCTGGCAGAACCTAGCAGGGCACGATGTATGCTGGCTGGGTACCAGTTCTGGAGCTACTGGATGAATCCTCTGATTCCGGTATGTCCCTCTGTTCCATGGGAGATGTTTAGGGGAGGGATCTTGCTTACCTCTTGGAACTCCTGGCCTTCCTTCACTGGCAGAAGATGTAAGGTAGACTGTACCTTCAGCTCGGGTCCAAATGAGTCCTTCTTACTCCTTTAAAAGTCTTCAGATGATCTGCTAAGTGAGGGGTTCAGCCCTCTTTTAAAGCCAAATGGGCCCCAGTGATTGGTGCAGGCTAAACCCACCTAAATGAACCAACCCTGGGTCCCCACTAACAATCTTCTGTTATGCATGAGGCCAGGACTAAAGTGCTCTGCAACAGGACAGACAAGGGGGTGACAAAATATACCTAAGTCCCACCCATCCCCCTGTCTGTAGTAGATGAAAGTGTCTCTCTGGTTAACTGAGCCCTCTGTGACTCTTGATTAAATAGCATGGTTTCCTTGAAGTTTGTGCTGGGAGCAGACCTCCTGTTTCCCCCAAACTACATACTTCTCGCCTTTGAAGGGGGTCAGCTCTGCAGGGGTTTGCCTACGGTAAATAGTGGACCCAGATATGCATTTCACTGCCTTTCCTACAGACAGTTGGGAACTAGCTTTAAGTTGGCACATTGCATACCAAAGGGGTGTTAGCCCTGCCTCTTCTGTTGACTATTCCTGCTATCAAGCCCTTTAAGGCTTGCTTCAATTATCTCTCATTAGTATGCACTTCCACCAGCTGGAGGACAAAGGAAAGCAGATCCATGGGGCCTTTGATATTTAAATTACGCTGCCCATGCTTGAGGAAGGTGTGCCCCCTCCTTGAGATGATTTGATGTATCCGGGACTGTCACATTCCAGCTGAATATTACATGGGTAGACAGCACCTGTAGGCTGTGTCTTCCTGGAGTACGTGTGACTATGCATTTTGTCCGGGAAGCAGATGGTCTGTGTAGAATGGCCTCACACAGTCCTCAGAGGTTGGTCTTCCATCATTCCTTTTCATTATTAAAAAACAAAAAAGCCCAGGCGAGCGCACCCTCCCCATGTGGATGGTCGAATTCCTCACAACCACTCTGAATTGTTTTCAGTAAATTGACTGAGTATCATTCCAACTTCTCTTGGTATAACTTCAATTTGTCAACAGAAAGTTGCAACTCAGAAAATAGCAGGTCCGTTTCCTTCTTTGAACAATTCTTCAGTTCATCTATGGCAACAATCATTGTCTTGGTCAGGATGATTTTCCACAAATTAATTTAGCAGCTTTAACTTGTCAACAGAAGGTTCTATATCAATTTAGTATACTTTTAATGGCTTCAACTGGTTACAGACAGTTCTAATTCAATGTAGCATACCTTTAATATCACCACTAACATACTTTGCGTCTTGGTCAGGATGATTTGCCACATATGTATTTAGTTTCACATTCAACATACAATGCTTTCATCAATACCCCTTTTAAGCACTTCTTCAACTTCCACCTGGTTTATTCCCACACAATGCCCACTTTTCAACAGTGTGCAGTTCAGGTATACTCCCCTGCCTGAACAGCAATTCACAACCACAAGTGCTTTTGGGGTCAATTATCATTTGATGAATGTTTCACCACAACTTCAAATTGTTCAACAAATTGCAGTTTCAAACCTTCCAATAACTCTTCAGGTGAAACCAGATTTATATTGTTGCTTTGTAACACTCTTCTCACAATAATGCTCCTCTCCCTCTGGAGACCTCTCTTCCAGAAGGGCAGCCTTTGTGACACTCTTGTATCCCCACTACACAAGTTACCAATGACTGATATGCAAATGGTCTTTTAAATCGTACATTTCTCAATTGCTTGAAAGACAACCTAGAAACCAGTTTTGGACACTGAACAGTAAGACACAGACTATCATGCGTGGTGGATTTGCCAGTGTCTAGAACCTGGCTGTTTGTGGCCCAGGGGTCATGGGTTAAGTCAAAGGCTGTTTCTGCTACTGTTCTTTTGTGCATTGTTTCAATGCATGCATGCTAAAACTGACACACAGGCATTTGGAAAAGGCCTCAAATCCTGAACTTCCTTGAGCCAAAGGCATGGTCGCATCACTAGAGAATAAGGTTGTTTACCTATACTTAAAGCATGCCAATCCCATACATAAATGATAGAATGTTTTAGAAAGCTGCCTTTGCCTGGCTAAAGATCAGGTGTATGGGGGGCACTTCATATGCTGTGACCTGGTCAATGAACTGTCAACTCCTTCATCAAGGGAGAGAAGACTGTGGCTTTATCGTATGCAAGGTGTCTGAAATTGAGAGGGAAGCAGGGATCCTTGACCTAATAGAATTCTGGAAACAGTGAACAACGATGTGAAAGCGACTTTTGTTGTCCACAGAATGGGATACACCTGGAATGATGCGCATGTTCGCATCCTTAGCCAGTCACTCCCTTATATTGTGGAGAAGCAAGCAGCATATGTCACTATAACTCCACTGAAAGGACGTGGGTTGTTCATCACAAGGCTGAGTTTGTCAGACAATATTTACAGCTGGAAAGGGAACACAACAAGATCAGAATGCCTCAGTGGGGGGGGCGGGGGGGAAATCAATTGAAAATAGAGAACGTGATTCATTGTTTTGTAACTGGTTTTTATTTTTGAGCAAGCAGTGATTGGTCCCTCTTGTATGCTTTGGTAAATGCAGGAATCAGAACGAATCCCCGTAATAGGCGTTGAGCTTGCCTGACACTAATGCGTTATGCAAATGGAGCCACCTTTTGTAAAATATGATTTTGGACCAAGGAAGGCTTTGGGAACGGTGGCTTTGGAGTGGGGGAGGGGTGTTAGGGTGTAGAAGCAATGGTTTCAGAGTCTGTCTGAGCATGCAACCAGAACATAACAAGCTGAATCCAATGCACTGTGCTCTTTAGATTGCATTACATTGTGCGTCAGTTAAACGTTATATGTTTATTTTGGTAGAGATACAGGTAGAAAATTATGTAATGGAAAGGGTTTTTATTGGCGGTTTGCACCGGAAACGTTCTATTGGTATGTAAATGTAGGTTCCTGGTTACGAATAACCTTAACTAGTGCATTGTACCCACAGGGATGCCAGACTTTCAATGCACATGGAAGGATAGTCATCGGACGCTGCTCTTCTCTGTGCACATCTCTCTTTCATATCGCCGATTCTTCACTTTGCCGCGAGACTTGGCAGCCTGGGGATACCTTTTCTCGACTTTGTTTTGTGAGAGTAGTTAAACCGGTTTGAAACTTGCTCCTGGCAATAAAAGATGACTCGCATCCGTGTTGCGCTTGAGCACATCTCATGGCCGTCGCTTTAGGAGCACCCGCTTGTCTCTCTCAAACTACCATCAAAGATGCCTTACAATGAACACTCCTAATGTATGCACTCCTGATCTCTGATCTACTTTGGCTGGATTAACATGCACGCAAGCTATGATAAGCACTATCCTTTTTGGTGTGACCTGTCCACTCCATTGAGCTGTCCCACTCCATTTAACCACTGTCTTTCTTTCATCTGGACCCCCTCTATCCCACATTGCCTCCCCCCTTTCCCTGTCCTCTGCGACTGTCTCGTTACCCCGGCCAGGGGTGCAGCATGACACCTTCCAGGCAAGTCTAAGCACTTTCAGATCAGTGCAGTGCTGATCTGCAGCAGTAACAACAATTTATAAAATAACCCAAAGTGTGTAGAGTCAAAATGTTACTTTTTCCAGCAACAAAGGTTTTCATATCATTATATGCGTTGGCTATGAGTGCAATTCATGTTGGAAAGTGTGCATTTTAGGAAGGAAGGTGATGCGACACACATCATATGCATTGTGTAGCCCAGCAGCAAAGTTATATCTCCCAATCTCTAAATTCAACACACTATTCCCTTTGAGCATGGTTGTGTTACTTTGCTGCACCGTTAGCTGTGTACAACGTTGCTTTGCTGACCAGTATTCCTCCAAAACCTGTCATCTGTGCATGTTACTTGTGCATCTCGTCCAGTAGTGGAGTCAGCCTTTGGTGCCACAGGGGGGAGGGCGTCTAATAGGGTGCCAGTCGAAGGCGGCGGGTGCACTGGGCACCAGTGGTGAGGCATGGGGGGCAACATCCTGTCCTCCCAGGGGGGTTGGCCGAAGCCCCTGCACCTCCTGGCTCTGCCACTGATTTCGCCTGGCGTGTTATGTTATGTTATGTTATGTTATTTTGCATTTATATAGCGCCTTATGTACCATTGGTATGATCTCAAGGCGCTGGTAGGTTGAACGCCCTCGGGAACCGAAGTTCAGGTCAGTAGAGAGAGACAGAGAGAGTCATAAAGGTGCATGTGAGCACCGGATATGTGTGCAGCAGGTGTGGCATTCGTGTGATAGCTGCTTCTTGGCGGTAGGTGTGTGAGTGCGTGTGAAGGAGATAGGCGCTGCATCCTGAGGGTTGGTCCGAGCGAGTGGCATTGCTGAGTGTAATGTGGAGAGAGTGCTCTGAGGGAATGCTCTCTGGGGGTCAGTTGGTGCCTTGGCACTGGATGTAATGGTCTGACTGGTGGGTGTTCCTCCCAGTGTCTCATCCTGAACCTGTAACTGGTCTTGTGACCTAGAAACTGGAATAAAGTAACATATACCTGAGTTGGCCCCAAGTTATGTGTGTACATTCAGACTACTGCACATATCATAAGGTTCATCAACACACCAAGGTAGACATCCTCTGATATGAGTGGTACATGGGAGGACCACCCTTTCAGTGGGGTGGGCTAAGGGCCACAAGTGTCTTGGATCATGGACACCACTCTGGCATCTATGGATTAGCCCGCCTTTATGATCAAGATCTATGCTGGTAACCTTCAATGCACTTAAAGATCCTAAGTCAGCATTGGTATGCTGATATCGCAGTTAGTAGATGGATGTTATTAGCGTTGTAGAACTGGGAAGGTAGTCAGTAAGACTTTCAAGGTAGCCTGTCTATGACGCATTCAGAATCCTATATCCTAGATCCCATGGTGACCTGGCTGTGACAGCTAGAAGAGGTACTAGGACAGCCAGTATATTCCACTTAGAAGACTTGACGGTAGTGTTAGGGAGAATTCTCATTTATGGCTAATTTCCCTCACCTAGTGAGTCCCTCAGCAGCTTTTCTGGATTTCTGGGGTTCGTTTTCTCCACCTGGTAAGAGTGTGAGCCTTTCTCCCACTCTTACACGTGTTTTACCAGGTGTGTTGCTAGGTCTGGAAAAGATCAGGGGCCAAACTAATGTCGGGACTGGCTAGGTAGCATTTTGTTTGTAGCACCTGAGCTTCTATCCGGGGCTACAACCAAAAGACCCGGGGCTACAGGCCCCTCAGCCCCCCCACTCCAGCAATGCCTCTGTGTTTTACCATGTGTATTTCTACTTTTTGTATGATCTTGGGCTCTGGAGCCACACCACTCCATGAGCCCCACTTTTGTGTGTGTTACACAGCACCTTCAGTGCAGTGACACAGGGTTGTCTTTGAGACTTCCCACTGACTCCATTTTCTGGGGCTGACTACTGTCCCCCAGAAACATGTAAAGTTGCCATTAACTTTATATAGTCACTTTAAAACTACAGACCCAGTACACCCCATCTTACATGGAGTATTGGCAAGGGTTAATTCCTACCCCTTTTTGTCTGTGCCTCTCTGACCTTTATTTTGCTCTTTTAACATTAAGACTTGGCTGGTGGCAGTGGTATCTACCCTAACTTTTTTACCGCGATTATACTATATAAACGTGTTACTGTTTTAGGCTATTATATTAGCCTCGAACTTAAACCTGCCTGACCAAATACTTTTTATTTTGGCTCCGGTCTGGTTTAGTCACCATTTCTTTTTGTTGAAGTCCTTCTTGTGTTTTACTTTGCGCGGCAAACCAGGTTTGCCTTCTTTGTTCACTGTCTTTTTGCGGGCTTCTACGAAGAAGCCCTCCTTTTGGCGCTTTGGTGTCTAGGTGGGCTGAATGTGAGGGAGGGGTGTAGTCAAGACCCAAGTCGCACTTTGTATTGATTGGCTGAGGTGGTTTTCCGGCCCGATTGACAGCCAGGCTGTGTGAATGGGGGATTTTGGCATAAAAGGCAGGACTCTTGGGCTGGAAGTCAGAGTCGCCACTGGAACTGCAATGAACCGAAGAGAAGCGGAGAAGAAGACGGCTGCTGCAACTCCTGAGTCCCGGTGAAGCCTTGCTGCAGCCCTGAGCTACCTACCCTTCAAGATCCAGTCCGGAGTCTTCTTCCCTTGAGCCTGGTGGGATCAACCAGCTCATCTTCCACAGCCAGAGGAACCTCTTCGTGGTCGAAATTGCTGTACATAGCTGTAGTGGTCCGGATAGCCATCTGAAGAGCCTCTCCTGTTTTAAAGGAGTGCACCTTTTATTCACCGTTGCTTCGTTGCTGCTGGCCTCATCTCTGGGTAGTGCAGATCGCTCCAGACATCCCCCTTCTTGTCCCCACGACTGAAGCTCCAGGAACCGTGAGTCTGCAGGAACTGCCAAGAACAACTGCCATGGCACCAGTTCTTCTTCATATGAATAAGGTACTGTGTCCGACTTCGAGGAATTGGGGTGAACCCTTCTTCCTCACCAAAGGCTTGTCCTTTCTTCCTTCACTCTTATAACTTTTGCCTCCTCTTCTGACAATATCTAAGTACTCCTGGCAATCTTGAATCGTGAACTGTTCTAACCGTGTGATCCTCGGCAACAGGAACCCTGTTCCACTTGACACTGGTGCAGACCTATTGACTTTTATCTTCTTGTTAGAAAGTGCCCTCTGATTCTCTCTGCCTTGACAAAAGTATTGCCTATGATTTTTATCCCCAACTCTCTTGTGTTAATTTATGTGCTAAGTGCGTTTGACTATAGTTACATTTCTTCCCGCGGGTACGCTTATCTTTAGTAAGACCGAACTGTCATTACTGTCAAAAAGTGATCGCATATGTACTCCGGGTAACCTCTTTGTTTCATAAAACCGGTCTGTCAAATCCTAAGGTACTTACCTTGAATTGTTCTGCACAAGGGGAATTGGTTGTGTGTAGTGTATTTGAAGTGTGGTTTTATTTTACTAGAAGTGAAGTGTTTTGTGAACAGATGGTTTAAAAATAAATGTACTTATATTTGTTAACCAGAAACCTTGAGTCAGTGTTTGCTTGAGTCACAGTAATTGTAGCCCTTTGTGTAATCTCTACTACTGCTCATTTGCTCTTAAGATAAGTCTGGCTGCTCCGCTACTTCTACCACTTTAACAGTGTAGTACAGGCTTGTACCAAAGGTGAACTTACCTTACCACTTGTAGTCTTAATCTTGTGTAGTGGTCCCTAAGGGCACTGCCCAGGATTCTGCCTAACAGGTAGCCTCTCCATAGTTCCTAGAAGGCTCTACGAGGGGGGCTGGCTTTTTCGTCCCCACAGAAGATATGACGACACAGCAACATCAAAGATAAGCTCCATCTGAGCTCCAGGTACATATAAATGCACTACTTCAGTGGATATCTGCCGCAGGCACGGCTTTGCACCCACACACATTAGAATGCAGCAACGTCTTATGACAAAGTTCGGTCTAGCTGGACACCATGTTTTTAAGCCTACTCACTCCAGACTTGCCTCAACACCTCTGCCATTGGAATACAGTGACAACCTACAACAAAATGTCAGTTTAGCTGGACACATAACGAGTCACTTGCACACACTAGTGCCCCCCTCTTCCGTCAGCACCCACCCACATGCCTGATCTCTTGGGTTGCTTCCCGGATCCTTGACAGGCCATCCAATCCCTAACCTTGGCCATATACACACAAGCATTCTAAACCTCTTTGAGAATTTCCCATACTCTAGACTGTGGACCCTGAAGGCGTTCCCACCAAAAGCACATTGAGACTATAGTAATGGTAAAAGGAGCTTTATAAGTGACAATTACATTAAGCATTTATCGACCAATCCACAGTTTGGGGAAGTCCTCTGTGAGATGTGAGTGCTCAGCACAAGACCTACACATTTGAATACTGAGCTGATCTACACCTAAAATGAATCAGCTAGCATCCTCTATGATCATGCAGGTGAGTAGCCACTAGGGTTCAAGCCTCCAGAACGGTGTACATACTGTGCACCATTGAGCTGTGCCATAAATGAGACACTGTGGTGCTGAAGCCCCCAGCCTCTTCATGGCTTGAGTACTCCTTTGGTGTAGCATCTTTGAGGTAACAGTGCTCTGGAGGGTGGACCGCTCATGCAGTGCCATTCGCTGGCTTACCGGCTCCTCTGTGGGTGTCAGCACTCCGTGGCTGTGCTGTTCTTGAGTGCCGGTCACAGGTAGGAGTGCCCGGTTCCACGGTATTAGCCTATTTGACCTAAAACAATTGACCGAATTACCTATTTGATTTGGCCTTCGGAGCAATCTGGTCGCTTATATTGCAAAATACCAACCATGGAGAGTGGGGGTTATAGGGTGTCGCCCGCTTTCTTAAAATAGAGGCGGGGGACCAAAAAAATGCATTTAAATTGGGCCCCAAGCAGGTAAATTGCGGTCAGTTTGGCGCGATCAAAGAAATTCAGTCAAACACACCCAAGCCCGGCTCCACAACTCTGTTCATCGAAAAACTACAAGAATTAGGGATGATGTACAGGCAGAATGCTGCCAATATGGTGTGGGAAGATTTTCCTGTGGTGTGTGGTCAGGGCACCTTTGCTAGTCTCCCTGGATTATCACTAAAAGTACGTCTGTCTCTAGGGACGCGTGGGTCCAACAGCTTCCAACAAAGGAATCTCCTGGGTGAGTTTGTCATGCCCCTCCTCGCACATGGCTCTTCATCCTGAGAGTGACCCGGGGGAGCACTGTGGGCTTGCAGGTTCATCCTATTACTTCTCTCCTTCGATGCAGTGGCTTAGTGCTCAGTAATATTGTTACCAGGGTACATTTAGAGCTGAAGGTATGAGCAATTGGGACAATATCACATATAGTGTCCTGCATTATGGTTTTCCTTGAGTGTACGGATGGAGTAGCCCTGTGATCAGTACAGTTTACCTAGGTCTAATGGAGTTTGATTGTGTCAGAAGCGGCTCAGTGACTGGAGTTTGAGGTGCGGCTTGACACGCATTCTACGTCGAGCGGTTCTTTGCTCTCTCCAGTTTTCAGACTGTGCGGCGTTAGCAGCGAAGCGTGTCGCAGGGAAGCGAGGGCCATCGTGGGTCGAGCCCGGTGGAGTGAGGCGGCAATCGGTCTAGCGGGTTGGGAGGAGTCGATTGCGCTTTCCCATGCAGCAAAACTTTGAAGCTCAGCTTCCTCTGCCAAGACAGCAAGGCAGCGAGATGCAAGACGCAACTTGCTAGCACTGCTCATCTATGATTTGATAACATTCTATGGAGACAGGAGACAGGAGGCAGGAGAATGACGATTGAAGTGCTACGTTAAGTAGATCTGGAGGCTGTGGCTGAACACTCTTATATCACTTCGGGCAGACACACATGGGAGTGGACACTGCCGATTACTTCCGGCTACTAACAGAAGTGATAGGGGTTTGACTCTTGAGAGCGCTTGTTTAACAACTGGGTCTATATTCTGTGACCTACGAAGGTGTGTGTGAGCGAGAAGTGTGCTCGCAAACTGCTCTGGCCTTCAGGAGATTTTGGAGGCCTTTCCCCGCTTAAGCTTCATTTGCCAGGGCCAGCGTTCAAACTGTGGACTGTTTAACGATTCTTTTTGATCTCAAGTATCTGCCGTCAAGGAACACAGATTGAACGGGTGTGACAAGAATGTCAGTCAGAATTAAGAATAAAGGTGAAAATACAAATAGCTGGACAAATGTCAATTTAAGGAATAAAGGCGGCAAGGACGGTGGGAGCAGGACGCCATCTAATCAGACATGCTCGACCGATGACATGCAAGCAGAAAATGCCATAGAGACAGCACCGCAAGCTGACGGCTGTAACAAAGCCAAAGACAAAATTACTTCTTATTTTCATCCAGGGCACAAAGTGGCTGGAACGAGCAGTACAAGAAATTAGACGATATGCGGAGATGAAAAGAACAAAACGGACACCTCGGTGGTTGACAATAATCCACTACTTGAATTGTGTTACTCGCTCCAAAATGCTGAAAATGAGATTCCGGCCCCCTCATTCACTAACCAAGAAGTACTTAACAAGGACGCAAGTAATCTTGTAATCATCGACCTTCAGCTCGGCAGTCATCTTCCCCAAGACTATCTAAGCCACCTAACCTGGCAGCAGAGTTGGGTGACATCACACATTCAACTAGTAAATCAACGCAGTTGGAAGAAATGCACAACTTGATTACAACACTACAATTTGCAACAAAAATCCATCTGAAGTTGTGTGGTCGGATACATGAATACCAGCAGGATTTTGGCACTAAACTGCTAAAATTGGAAGACAAAATGGACAGCCAGCACTGTGTGGTAACAGCCAAATTAGAGCCATGGGACAGGCAAGCGACAAAGCAAATCCTCCGTCGAGGGTTAGCCGGTCCGGGGAGGAGCCAGCAAAGCTGGCACAAGGGACATGGGTGGAAATATCCAATGTTTCAAACTTGAGTGCAGTGTCCGAAATTCATCTGACTAGAAAGTAACATCGAGAAATAAAGCGACTGGCAGCACAAAAACGACCAGGGGAGACCAGCTCTGCGGACAATGACTTTGACAACATTGTGGCCACTAATACCCAAGGCTCTGATACACAAAGCAGGAAAATGAAAAGGTGCCCGAAACACCGTAGGCAAAGATTGCTAAAAGACACAGGCACGCTGACTAGCTGGCTATTACAAGGTCCTCAACCACGTACGACCGAAGCGGCTAAGCAGTTGGCAATAACCAAGCTACTGAGCCCCACCTCAGTGTACTTGGATTTGGTGAAGACCCGTGCGCCCACTCCCGAAAAAGCCCCAATGAAAGAAGTTAACAATGGAGTCGGTAGTAATTTGGCTGATGGCAGTAAAACAGTGTTTAACCACTGGATGTTAAATCTTTCACAATCTAAAGTAGATTTCTGGAGAACAATAGAAAGAATATAAACCAATTTAATTTGTTGTATTTGTTACAACTAATACCTCCCCTGTGAATTTTTGACGCCCACAATTTCTTCTTCGTGAACCACTTGGATAACGAAAATGGATTTATTGCCACAGAATGGAAAATGTTTGTGCTATTCGATACCAGTATGAAGGCTTCCTGATTTTAGGATAGAGCCTGGACTCTACTCTGTTACCGTGCCCGAGACACCCCTCTTCCACAAACCCGTGAACTGATGATATTAAGAAGCTACTGCCAGAATTAAGCCTGTCTTACTCCAATCCTAAACTAGAAGAAATACAGCAAGTACTGAAGTGGATTGCTAGTCTGGTGTCAGCCGATATGGCTAAACAAACATAATCCGTTGAAACTGGGATATGGAATACTAGAGGGTTTAGCCACTGACTTACTGAAGATTGCTCTCTAAAAATTCCCAAATCCATGGACATCCTCCTACTCGAAGGGACACGGCTTAGGAAAGATGTACACATTGATAGATACAAAATTTTAGAGGAACCTTTGGTCAAGTGAACTGTAGGCCACTCTAGCGGGGGTCTTTTGGCGTGGATAAAGCATTCAATTCCATCTTGTGTCATTGGCATACTCTCGTCTTATGAAAACCTCATGGCGTTAGAGATTTATTTAAAAGTGGAGGGTCGGGACAGAAGAACTATTATCATCAATGTTTATAACCCAGATGACTGGTCAGCAAATGATTGCATAAATGAGAATATTTATACTGGGCATTAGATGTGAGCAAAGACTCAATTCTGGTTGCAGGTGATCACAATGGTCAATGCCTTGATAGACCTTTGGACTCACAACTGGGGCTGTTGTGTATTGACTCTGTGATGCAGTTAAAGAAATCTACCTATAAGGGTAAGCACTGGGTCAGTGCGTTAAATAAGTGTGGCCTCTTGATGCTTAATGGAAGAACGCCAGGTGATGTGCCAGGTAAATGTACATGGGCTAATGGCAAAAGTGCCTCGACTTTAGACTACGTTTTTGTTAATCCAGAGTTAGCTGTGGTGACTAGAAGTATGATGGTTGTGCAAACCTGCTACAGTGACTACGCAGTGTTTACAATTAAATTAGCTATGGAAATACACAGAGGTGAACAGGAAATGGTAGGAGATATTAACATAAATGCTTTCAGTAATAGGATTACATGGACAGAAGAGAATATCAGAAAAATGAAAGCACACGTTTCTGAAGCTCAATAAAAGAGCATTAGATAATCTTGAGCATTAAACTGGGAAGATATAGAGAGATGGATCAGGAAGCTAACTAATAGATTCAGATTACCAAAAAGGCACTTATGTAGTGTTGGACAGTAGTGGTGGTATTAAAAGGTATGATGGGGATAGCAGGGACACTAAACATTCTATGCAGAGGGAACCCGGATCGGTAGCACAGAGCCCCTTAGACCTAGATGTAAAGATAGCCTGCATTAAAGTAGTAAAAACTCGCTACAGGAACTGAGTAAGGAACATTAAATGTAGTAAGATTAACCAGGGATGGCAGAAGATGGTGCAGAAGCTAGGAAGGTTACTGATCCCATTCAAGAAGTAGTATGGATAGAATCTATTGCAAGGCAGTTTGGAATACCTCAGGGTGCTGATAATGAAGAACATGTCAGCTTACCGAATGCTGGTGAAATAGACTTAAAATATGATGTTGAGACTTTGGTGGGGCTGATTAAAAGGTTAAAATCCTCCAGGGCACCCAGGCCCAGTTGGTTCGCAAACCTGATCCTGAAATCTGAACCTCTAGCATTGGCAATTGTGACCGAAAAACTGTTTAATAAAGTAGTACACACAGAACAAGTCCCAGAGATATGGTGTATGTCCCTCTTAGCACCCATATCCAAGGCCAGGAATAAAAAGGAGCCTGCTAACTACCGGCTCCTCTCAATGCTGGATGTCACCGGCCAAATGTTCCCCTTGGTAGTTCTTAAGGCACTACAGAAATAGGTCAACAAGGACAAAATCCTGGATGACATTCAACGGGGATTTAGAGAGGGGAGCCCGAGCACACTTACTCTGATGGTGACTGATCTGCTCACTGGAAGAGCCAGAACTAGAGTGAATTCTATGCTGTATGCAGAATTGATATACCTCCGAACTGCATTCAACACAGTGAACTGCCAAAAACTGTGGAACAAACTGGCTGGGTTGGGCTGCCCAGGAGATTTGTTATGTATGTTGCAGAGGTTGCATACTGGAACAAGTGTAAAGGTGAGGTTGGACAGCAGGGGGCCTTCATTGCACCCATAGAGACAAATAGGGGAGTGAGACAAGGCTGCGTGCTGGACCCTCTTCTGTTAAACCTTTTCCTAATGGACTTACCTCGTGCACTGCGAGCTGCAGCAAATTGCCCGCCAAGAATTGGACAAGTGCAAATAAATAGTCTGCTGTACGCAGATGACATCGTCCTGTTAGACCACACCTAATGTGGCCTACATCTCGCTTTAAAAACATTGGAGCAATACGTTGAAGAGAACGAGCTCAGTGTCAACCTTGATAATGCAAAGGTAATGCAGTTCAGTAGTAAACAAGTACCTTGTCGGTCAATGAGGCTAATGGGCAGAAAACTGGAATACATGGAGAGTTATAAATACTTGGGTGTAGACATTGAAGGTGGTGGTGGATATACGTTACTTGTTGAGAATAGAAGAAGAAAATCACACTTACTACCGTAATATCCACATATCCATCCGAAATGTCTGAGTATAGTCTCGGAGGATATTGTGATTGTACAGGCAATGTTTCTGCCAATCGATTTTATATGGCCTGGTGGTGCTTTCAGGATTGGACCGAAAGTGGGTGGGTGTCTTGCAGAGCAAGAGTTGGAAGAGAAACTTTTACTCTCACCTGGTGTGCTGATATCTACTATGAGGATAGAGTTGGGACTTTTGTCACTTGAAGGCCAGGTACTTGATCAGCAGGGACTGCTGTTTTTAAAACTCTTAAAAGCCAAAGATGCCTAGCACTGTAGGATATGAGGACACTTCTTGACTCTACTGGGCTAGCTGCTAGTAAGAAGCTACCACTGGAAATTGAGTGCCATAAGAACCTAGAAATTATATCGTGGTCACCTGATAAATCCTCAGAATTCACAGTGCTTTGTTGCAAGTGGAAAATCAACCTGTGAACATGGGATTGGAATAGTAATTATGACAGATTGAGACGATTAAAAAAATATGTAAAGGTGTTTGAGAGCATGCACCAATCCCTCTTACCACAAAAATATTTAGCAATCTGTCCTTCGGCAAATGTGCGAAGGTTCATATTACTATTCCAGATTAACCAACTTCCTGTGTTAAGTACAGGGGGCATTCGACAAGGCTTACCTATGGAACACAGAATATGCCAGTCATGTAAAGTTAGCAGTATGCTGGAGACGCCTAGACATGTTCTAACCCAATGTCTGAGTTTTGGGTCTCTGTACATGAATGAATTAGGATAGTTCATGTACAGGTATGGCACGCTTAAAAGTGATTTTTGGAGATACTGTCTTAGTACTAAAAACCTAGCGTTGCACAATGCACTTTACAGAATATGGACTCATATAGCCGCCAGATTGAATAGTGACAGATTTTAGTATTTTATATGCTAAAGATTTTATTGGAGTTTTTATTAGGAATGTATTTTTAGATACATACTCTGTAAATGGTCAATATATAGATGCAATTGAAAAAAACGACTATGATGAGATCTGTAAATCTATCTATTCACTGAAAAACTTTGTTAAAGGGACGTTATGGTTAATTTGCACTAATTTACCATAACTGATGAATTTCTGAGGTTTTTCGGTTTTACTTGTAACCATAACGTGGCTTTAACAAAGTTTTTTTCATTGAATGTCTGAGGTTTTTATTAGTGCAACTTAACTATCCCGTCCATTTAACACAGTTTTTTCAGTGAATTCCATGGGTTTCTACCAGTGCATGCTAATTTCCTACGACTTACTAATATCATACCCCAATATAGCAAACTTTTCGTCTAATTTACAAAATTTCACCTTAAAACTTTGCCATTTCTCACCTTCTAGCATCATTGTAACTCTTCTATACACTTTTTGCAACTCGTTCCACTGTTTTTGTGTCCATCAATGTGCGTGAACGTCTGACGTCATCGCAGACTTTCTGAACGTGTCTGCACTTTGCGATAGGGTCCGTGCTTCACGAACAGTTCGGAACTGCTTTTTCTGCTCATATAGGAACTTTGAAACTCAAAATGTACCCTGGATCAGCTCCTACACCTATTCTTACTCATTACCCATTACCAATCTAGCACAGAGCACATACTTGGAAGAATATTAGCAAAACTACTATTTATCTTACAAATGCCATCAGCTATTGCCATCCCTCCTCCCTAAGAGCCACCCCACCACCAGCTAGAGGACCTACATAACAAAAAAAGCACAGAACTTCCAAAGACAATGAAGAGGACCAGGAATGTGAGGTAGAGGAAGTGCCAACCTCTAGCACCCAGAGAGAATCATGGGTGGGGCAGTTCTTTACCACTGTTGGGAATCTACCAAAGGCTAAAGCTACCAAAGTGAAATGCACTGAGTGCAACGCTGTACTCAGTCGTGGACTACATGGACAGTACTCCTACGGGACCACCTCCATGCACCGCCACACCCAATCCAACCACTGCAATGCTCTCAGAAAGGCTGTTCCTTTTGTAGTAAATAGTAGGCTGTCTTCCTACACCTCATCTTCCTCAACCAATACTATAATCACACAGCCTACTTCTGTGGGACACACAATCCCACCAGCTACCTTGCAAGCAATACAAGAGGCTGTTCATCCATATATTTCGAAAGTCAACAGTCCTCTGCATATACTGCAACACACCACTCTGCAGGGGGGAGCAATTTCGAAGTGCTTTTGAAGCTGTAATCAAGGAGCATGAGAAACACTGCCTCCTACCTTAGATGTAACACATGCACAACATCTTCCCCTGTCCACCTGCCCCTCCATATTAGTGTTTTGTGCCTCTTCCCTCATTTCCCTCCCCATCTTACGTTTTAACCTCTCCTGCAAAACCAATAAAAAGGTTCCTTTAGGAATCACCTTTCACAGTTGAAAAATAGAACTTAAAAAACATATAGGCTCCATCGACTTTACATTTCTTAGTAATGTACATAGACTCAGTAAGGTTTTCCAACATTCCCATTAGCATTTTGTGTTATGCTAATGGAAATAATGTGGTGTTTATTCCCCGTTCCAGGGACTGGAACAGGGGATAATGGCCCGCCAGTGCAGATTATCGGCGCAAGTGAAGCAAGGGCGGATAACGAGGGCTCTGAACCGTTATCCCCCATTCCAGCCCCTGCAATGGGGGATGAAGGCCATTAGCACAGAGGCTTGCCAAAGCGATAAGTCGGGGTGCGAAAAAAAGGATTTTTCTTCCTACACTGGGGAGTCCGCAGCGTCCCATTGTAGGAAGGCGAATCCTTTTTTCGAAGTTGGCCATCATGGAAAGGGAAGGCGGGGCACCGTACAGAGCCCCTCTTCCCTTTCCATGGTGGCCTGCAGAAGGCGAAGAGAGAACCCTATGACCATATTAGCACAAGCAAATTATTTTCCTTTTCAAACCCATCTCAATTTCGAAAAACTTGACTACGTAGCCGGTCCTGGTGGACATGGCCACTTTATCCCCATTGGTCATCTCTCATGGTCATTGCCAGTATCCAGATTGTCCGGTCATGACCTTATGCATTGACCCAGACAATCTGGCCACTGCTCATGGCCATAGGCTATACCTCAGTCACCAAAGGTATTTGACTATTTTTTGTACCTACATTATGACACTTGTCAAAAAATAAAATATGCACACATTTGCAAAACCATGCTTTCAGGTCCTGCCAATGCTCCTTACACGAGTTTGCTGGAAATCCACCCATGTTTTATTTTTTCAAAAGTGTCAAAATGTACATACATACAATTGTCATAGAATTTAGCTGCCACTTGACAAAATCCATTCAGGCTTTGCACAAACATTCAAGGTTGGGCCTCTAATCTTTCTGAAAACATTTGTTCAAATTCGTCACACAGCAATAAAGTTATAAGCCATCTAAAAAAGCTGAGACCCACCTTTAATTTAGCCCCTTCTTGACAAAATCCCACCAAACTTTGCCAAAAACATTTATATCTAGATCGAAAATCTTTTTGCACACTTTTGTGCAGATTTGTCAAATGACACCACATTTATAAGCCTTTAAAATATTTTGAGATCCTCCTATAATGTTGCCCCCTCTTCACAAAATCCCACCAAACTTTGCAAAAAACATTTATATCTAGATCTAAAATCTTTTTGCAAACCGTTGTGCAGATTTGTCAAATGGGATCACATTTATAAGCCTTTATAATATTTTGGGACCACCTCTCTAATTCTGTTCCCTCTTGATAGCACCACAAAATCATTCAGAATCAGGTATAGAATGAAATTCCAAAATTTCATGCAGTTTCATTGAGTTGCGCCAAAGTTATAAGCCATCCAAAAAATGCTTTTCACCAGCCCTCTAGTGCACAAATAAGCATAGATGCCCCATAACATCTAGGAAGTTCGCGGACATCACAGGACTGCCCGGACTGTGTGCGGACATCAAAGAAGAACAACGCCGGTTTTTTGGCATTTAAGACCAACCTCATCACCCCTCACGTCCCCGGAGATTGTTTGATAAGTTTGGCAAGTGTAATGTTGTGTTTTTTTAATATGTTTTTACTATGATGTTCGCGGACTACGGGTGCTGTTCGCGCATCCAACATGAGGGGCATTTCCAAAAATCTGACGCACCTCATGCTTTTCACCTTCCAATTAGTGGATGGGTCTGTTGTCCGCAGACCTCACTCCGCCCTATGGGCAAATCGAAGGCCCGCCCGCGGATCGATCAGGGAAATGGGTCTGAGGACCGAACCCAGATATCACACATTTCTTTTTACCTACTTTTTAGTCATTTTAAACAAAACTACTGGACGGATTTACACCAAATTTACAAAAGCACGCTTTTCTGGTGACAATTTTTCCAGCGGTTTGGACTGTAGGCATGAGCAACATTTATTTTCCATTGCGTCTATGGGAAAAACCACAAATTGTGGGACCCCCTATAACTTTGTCCCCTCAACAAACTCTGCAGGATCGATCTGACAAGGCCATATAGGTTTTCTGCAAAGTTCCGTGTGGATTTGTTCAGGGGGGGAGGGCAAATTATAAGCCGCCCAAAAAGTGCTCTTCCTATGGGTTGAGCAACTTAACCCTAACTACAGGGCAGCAACCACAGGCCCTGTAATATAAAACACTTCGGTATGTTTCTGTACACAGCTGATGCAATTCATCAGTGTAAGATTGCCCTCTGCTGTCCAAAGGACTTCAATACAGATGCAATTTATCAGTGTTAAATTGCCCACTGCTGTCCACATGGAAAAGTTCATCCACTTTAACAGTTACCATTTTAACAAACAGAATGAGCATGGTTCTACATGGTCACCTTCACCTTCCACTATCATAAACATTCGGAAGTTACTTCTTTCCACCTCCACTTCTCTTCACACAAAGCACTGTGGTTCCAGTGTCAATGAACAGTTAATTTCAGTCTCTAAAGTGGACTCTGCAATGGAACAAGGTGGCAATTTAGTGTCTACAAAGACACATCATAGAGACCAGTGTTATCGATGGAACCTAGATACTGTTGTTATACAGCACACACCTCTCATTCCATCTGATACGTTTAGCCTTTTCAATGACCATTAATAAGTCACAGGGACCTACGCCGCCTTCCTGGAAGCAATCAGTGGTAATTCCGATATTTAAGAAGGGGGACAGAAGTGACCCTATGAATTTACCGACTGATATTGACATTTAAGATATACTAGAAAGGCATATGTTTGACCGGGAAGAAATAGAGTATGGGAATTCACCTGATGTAGGATGTTTGTGTAAAATATGTAATGTTTATGTGAATTCTTGTGTATGTGAAATGTTTCTTTTGAAACTAAACCTCATTAAATTAAATAAATTAAATAAAGTACAGTTCACTTGTGAGTAGGTGACCTGGCAGACTTTAGCTGGGACTGTCCTAGAATTGGGTGTTATTTCCTCTCTGTCCTTTTCATTTAGAAAAAAACCCTGCCCCCCTTTTGGAAGAATATCAGGTGACCACTTGCAGTATCCCACCTACCGATGCAGGGGAAGAGTATAATTCTGCACAAGCCACTGGCTGCACTGCTGGCAATAAAGAGCATGGCTTCTTATCCCGAGGTAAAACACAGATGGATTGCAATGCTTGTTTAGCAACAAATCGACAGAACAGTTCAATTGTTATAAACAAATAAAATATTATAACAGTTTGGTGATCTTACGGTAACATCGAAACCCGGATCCCTGCCATACCTAGGTGGGCTCGAACCACTAACATTTCAGCTAACAGCCAAATGCATTAATTTATTGTGCAACAGAGGGTGCTTGGCTTCGTAATCTCACCGGAAAGCTCCTTTGTCTTTAGTAAGCATCACATCACAGCTAAATCTGCATAACTTTGTTCTAAACTTTCCATTCATCCCCTTTTTTGTTTTGTCGAAGTTACCCCAAGTGGGACATGTATGTCCAGACTTGGTCCCATGCCTGCTAGGCCTAGAGACCCAAGCTACACCTCACTGATGACACCCCTATGTGGCCCAAAGGCGTCTGCGGTTACTTGTGCTCTCGTGCAGAAGGGATGTGACTGAGCAGTTTGGGCTGGACTGGCCCTATTGGAGTGGGACCAAGCCTGATTTGCAAATAGTCTTTCCCCTTTCTGTAAAGAGTTGCCAGGCTAAATTAACGATGGTCTGGAGGGTAGCCCAGAGCAACGACCGGAGGTTGAAATTAATTCTAAACCTTCCAGCCATTACTTCTTTTGTTTTGTCTATGTCACCCCAGGTAGGAGGGGTATGCCCAGACATGGGTCACAAACCTGGAGGGATTAGATCCCAATTGATGATGTCAAATGAGGCCGAAACATGTCTTGGCCAGAGCAATACCGGAGGTTAACATCGTTTGAATTGCCCCCCAGTCAGTTTTCACAATATGCCTTATTTTGGCCATTCTGTCTTTGGTGGCCTCCCCTTACAAAGGTTGCAGGGATGTCATTTCACCAAAAAGCCATTGGTAGCGGAAGTGACATCACACAACCTTTGATCTCTGATGACAACACAGGAAGTGATGTCATTTCACCCCATCCCAAAGTGACATCACAGGAAGCGATGGAACACAACCTTTCACCCCTTGACAAAACAGGAAGTGGCATCACATCGTTCCTAACTACACCATGAAAAATATGTTTACAATATCACTATAACGTGATATACATTTGATACAAGAATGGATCGCCATGTGTATCGTTAATATCAGTGTGTATAGGCCCATATTACCATATTACAGTGAATGCAAGCAGACGTCTAAGGCCAAATGATAAAGATGTTTTATTAATATAGCTCTTACGCGTAAGTACTTTAAACAGAACAAATATGCCTACACTATCACCCAACCTGTGTAGGTACTCATTTATCGACCTCAGAAAGATGAAAGGCTGAGTTGAGGTGTTTAAGAACAGACTAGATCAGTGACTCACCACCTGAAGTGTGCCTCAAATAAACCTTTAATGAGTTGAGCAATTATTGTATAAAATTCCAGAAAGATACATTATTTGCTATTCCTATTCTTTCTTATTTAGGGGCACTGCTGAAAGTGTTCGACTTGTGGATTCCCCTGTTTTTTTAAGAAACCTGAACAAGAAACCAACCCCTGATGACACTCAAATGACGTCCCTGAAAGGTTGCTTAAACTGTGTGGAGAGTGAACATTCTCCATAGATGGAACTGCATCAAAGTTCCTAACAAGACTGCATGTGTCCTTGACGGAAGTGCTGCAGGGCAGAGAGGTGAACAGGAAATAGAATGAGGTGCTCGTACTGCGGCAGCACTGCTGGGCAGAAGGGCTATTGTTAGCACTCAAGCGGCTGCATCACCCACTCCTGGGCCTCATGACGGTGAGTCTAGCAGATTTAGGTGCCAAAGCACCAGTCTTTATGTCTATTTTGTCCATTGGAGGCGAAAAGACCAACACAAGCCGAGTTTGGAGCAGTGGGCGTTGCATAGAATCAAAGTGATTGGGGGGGGGGATTTTGCTGGTGAATTATTTAACAAGGAAGTCCTGCATTAAGTCTGCTTTCCAAACACGTGAGATTATAAAATAACATGATTTGCGGCAACAGGCATTGTATGGTGTATCTATTTCGAAGAACCTATGTCTGCAATTATGTTTTTTTTTTTTTCATTTAGTTTATACAAACTTTTTGAAAATCGTAAAAGGAAAAAAGAAAAAAAAAAGATAACAAAGCAGACAAAACAATTTGTCACTTTTTGCCTGCAATTATGTTTATTTTGATGAAATAAATGAACTCACCGTACAACTCAAATTCAAAATAGATTTATTTCGGAAAATAACCAATTCCTTTCACCAAAAACATGCAGTACAATTTTAGAACCATTGCGTTGCGTTTATTGGGGATGTTGGGGGCGAACTCTGCTTTCTCGGATGCATTTCTCGCCTTCATTGAGCCTTTTTTTAAAAACTATAATCGTTTTTAAACAAGATACACATAAGGAGGTAATCTAGATGTAAAGTCACTCACCCATAAACATTATCAGGAGATAGAGTGTCCACACTGAGCGTGGTTACACCTCTCTCAGGGAGAGAATTAAAACAAGCATTGGCAAAGCCATGCGTTTCGGCCTTTGTGTCGGCATGGGGTAGGTGTTCTTTTTGCACTGCTATAATGGTACTAAATGGTCATAAGATGCAACAGCTGGAAAATGGTGCGAGTACCTCGGCATATGATATCAGTGCCTGACAAATGCCAATCTGATATCTATACACAAGCCGAAGGTTTTCACTTTGACAATATTTGTTTTTTACAGGACTTCAGTACAAGGAACAGACGCTAGGGAAAACGCATTGATTATAAAGTAAGTGGCTGAAGGCATATTTGGTTGAGATATTTTATTACCCCAGGAGTCCATTTACAACTGAAATTAAGCCATTAACTCTCAAAAGACTACTTAGAAACAACACTGACAAAGTTTGATGCTACTGTTTGATAGAGCTAGCTCACACAGATCCCAAGAGGGCATGTTCTGGGTAGGAAGTGGCAGGTAGTGGGTGGGAATGGCCAAATGGATTAGCATGGCCATCAGTGCTCAATTGTTGGGTACAATTTCAACGTCCCACAAGAATTGTGTCCCTCTTCACAGCCCATCTCCTTCCTATCTGTATTTAATGCAATCGTTTCAGCTTGTAGGTGATGCTTGAGCACCCCCTTTAGCCAAAACTAAAAATTGAGCAATTGTATAGTGCAAGAAAAGTAACTGCATCCTGAAAAACATGCATAGCCTTTGTGGGAGAACCACTAATGAAACGTAAAGCATGGGCTCATTATAGATAGTTCTTTTTGTGGCATACCTCCTTACTATAGGGGTACTATAGGCCCTGCGGTGAGAGCCCTTAAGAAACTTAAAGAATAGATGCATTAGTGATGATTATTTTGGTGTCATGCCTCTCCTTTGTAAAGGTGGTTTCCACATAGGTAGGTGGCCCATCTCGGTACATGGATGCATTGGATGCTTGTGACCGGTAGGTGTGTCCCAACTGAATTGTGGTGGCCTAAGAGGGCCTGTTCAAAATGAGTTGTTGGAAATGTTCCTAGAATTAGAACATTGTAGTCTAGCACATGTGGCAGACGACACATTGGAAATTAGTGCTCACTTACCTTTAAAACATCTCTAATATTCATGATCATCCAGTATCATTTATTTCCAATTCAAAGCAACCGATTAACTAGAAAACGATAGGTCGTTGCCTGAGTCTGCTTGGCCCATTCTGCACTCTGTTGTACATTACTTTTAATAAATAGATACACACCACAATATGAAAACATACTTCTTGAAGCTGTCATGCTTTTAGCAAGACATTTCAAGTGGGTACTTGTCCATTATCCTCCCAGGAATCTTTTGGAATGCGCTTTTTTCCTGCCGCTTGTTGAAGCTGATCTTTGGCAAGAAGAAAGCATTACAAATAAGCTCCTTACCAGACATATTTACTCCCTAAAAACAGGCAAATGCTCCCCCGAAAAAATAGAGAGTAAAAATATTCCCAGTGAAGTATAAGAACAAGGAACACATAGACCTCCTGCTTCCACACAGAGTGCTACACGGATATGTTCAGATCAGTGGTACCAACAGAGTATCACCACTTATTATAACTGTCTTGCCCAAGCCTGAGGAATTATTTTATTACATTTATTTTTAGTAGCATTTTTCAAAAATACAAAACAGGAAAAATTCCCATTTCTCCCCTTCCTTTGCTCCCCGCCACCCTCCCTGGACCCGTGGCCTGCATTCGGTTCTCTTGGTGATACAACTCTTATCTTGTCTAAGTGAGCTTCAGTGCCTACATTATGTCCAATATTGTCAGGTTCTGGGGGCACCAATGCAGCACATAGTCTCCTCTGAGATAGTCCAATATCAATCCCCATTCCTGGCGAAATGTGTCTCTGTCGCCTTGCATTCTGTATGTGATCCATTCCATGGCAACTATGTCCCCTACTTTGCTGATCCATTCAACATTCATAGGAGGTGCTTTCTGCTTCCACTTCCTTACTACTACCACCCATGCCGCTATTAACAAGATCATAAACGCTTTGCGTTGGGGTTTTGTGGGTTCTGGAATTCCGGATCAAAGAGGCCACACATCCATTCTTTCTGGGAGTAGGTTGGCAGTGCTTGCACCATTTTCTGGATCAAAGACTTAACTTCTTATCAAAACCCTTGCAATACCGGGCAGTCCAACCATATGTGCCTCCAGTCCCCCACCCCTTCCAACATTCCTGAGTTATCCCAGGGCACATTGTATGTAGTCTTTCCGGAGTATAGTGCCACTGTAATATTGTCTTATACCATGCCTCCCTGATTTGGATAGATCTGGTTAATTTCGGGATTTGTTCCCAGAGTGTTTCCCAGTGGTTGACAGGTAAATCCTCCCCAATTGGGCTCTGCCATTTCAGCATATATGGCCATGTACGGTCAGGGGCTTCACCCTGTAGAATCCTATATAGATTTGATATTAGTCGTTTGACCCCATGAGTTGTTATACATTTTTTGAAAGGAGTCAAGCCTCTTTGCCCTGCTCTTCTTATGTCAGGTTGTTTCAACCAGGGTCTTAGCTGGTAATATGCCATCCTATCCTTTTTGGACAAGTCTAGTTGTTTACATTCCTCAAAGGATCTGACCTTGCACCCCACCATCATATCGCCCACCTTGCACATTCCAGGGGAAAACTGCAGATTTCCAAGTATTGGGGTAAATGGGGATGGGATTGTGGACAATTGCCCAATTGCCCCTGTCTAATCAGGCGGTCCCATATTTCACATACCACCGAGAGAATATCACTCAGACGTATAGACCTAGGCCTGTCCTTTCTACTGAACCAAAGCACCCCTTCTAGGGGAGTCCTTGCCACAGCCTGATCCATTCTAGCCCATGGTTTTGACATGTCATTAGAAAGCCATTCTCGCAGGACTCTAAACTGAGCTGCCGCATAATATCTAGCAAGGTTTGGGCGACCAAAGCCCGCCTTCAACCTAGGGTCCATCAAGGTCTCCAAAGCTATTCTGGGGCATTTGTTTTGCCAAATAAATTGAATTGTAAATCTGTTCAGCGATTTAAAAAACATAGGTTGAAGCTTAACTGGAATCACCTGGAAGATGTAAAGTACCCTACGGAGCACCACCATTTTTATTGAGGCTATCCTCCCGAACCAGGAAATTCGTAATGGATTCCATCTGTTCAGATCTGCCTTGATTTTAGAGAGTAGCTCCGAGAAGTTAGCCCCGTATATGGTTGAAATATAATTAGTTAATTTAACCTCAAGGTATGCTATTTTATCTGATGCTGTTTTAAATGGGGACATTTTCTGTAAAACCTTCAGATGTTTTTTTGTAAGCTCAAGATTTAACAAGATTTCACTATGCTGATTTTTAGCCCTGCTACTTTTTCCACCGTGGAGAGTTCTTTTAGTAATGCTGGTATTGAGGTGTTTAGATGTGTCAGGGTGAACAACATATCATCCACAAAAGCTATTATTTTATGCCCCCCCCAATTGTATCCCTTGTAGTGCCAGATTTTGCCTTATGGACATTAGTAGAAGTTCTAGATACACTGCGTATGGGAGTGGGGACAAAGGGCACCCTTGTCTCGTCCCTTGAGAGATTTGCACCCTTTCCGATAAGCGTGAGTTTATAGAAAGTCTCATAGTGGGTCTGCTATAAGAGGCCTTAACCATCTGTACAAACTTCAGGCCCACTCCCATTTGTTCCAGAGCTTCAAATAAAAATAGCCATTCAACATGGTTGAACTCTTTTTCGGCGTCAATCACTATTAATGCAGCTGGAACGCTACAATGCTCCACCTTTTCTATTAAATGGGACACCGTCCTAGTGTTGTCCCAAGTGTGTCTGTCCCGAATAAACCCCGATTCATCTGTACCCACTAGGTCTGGCAGAAGAGGTGATAATCTGGCCACAAGGACCTCTGTGTTTATCTTAGCATCCAAGTTTAAGAGGGCAATGGGGCGATAGGACCCACAGAGCTTCATATCCTTATTGGGTTTAGGGAGTACCACGACTTTGGCCTCTGCCATTGAGGGGGTCACTAGACCTCTCCGGCCAAATTAGTTAAATAGGCTTGCAAGCTTTGGGCTCAATTTGGTGAGGAACCTTTGGTAGAAAAGAGCTGAATAACCATCCGGTCCAGGAGTTTTGTTCTGTGGTAGACCCTTGATCATATCCTCCACCTCCTCGCTAGTGATTTCATCTTCCTGTCACTCCCTGTCAGCATCTACCAATTTATACATTGAAGCCTGCCCAAAATAGTGTTGTACTGACTGCTGATCGGGATTATTGGATTTGTACAGGGAACCGTAGAATTCCTCAAAGGAGAGCAGTATCTTCTCCGTCTCAGTTATAATTAACCCATCCCGCTGTTTCAGGGCCATAATGGTACGGTTTGCCTCTGCCTGGCTCAGTTGTCTAGCCAAGAGTCTGTGGGCTCTGTTCGCATTAATATAATAATGATATCTGGTATACAATGGGATCGTTTGAACCTGCACGAGCAGAGTAGTTCCAGCTGAGCTCTAAGGTCCTTCAACTTTTTATGGGAAGCCACCTTTCCTTTGCTAACGTTCACAAAGTTCCTCTTTTCTGGGATAAATTTCTAGTTCCATAGTCTCCCTCATTTTCCTTTTTTGGGACTGTAACACTATTATTTCCCCCCAAAGTACCACTTGAAAGGCCTACCAGATCCCTTCTTGTTACGCATCTCCACTCTTATTCTCAGTAAATGTAATAGATGTATGTCCCCTCCCATCCCCCTCTATTCACCGCTCTCTCAGAGTGAGTCCTGTAAGGAGTTTAGCTCCCCTCCACTTCCCCCTTTAGAGTATCCACCCCTTCATTTGGTCTGGGGGCCTTTCAGAATGACCTCTCTGCCTCCTCTCCTTCCCCTGATCCCAGACCATTCCCAGGGTCTTTTGCCCTCTCGAGGGTGAGTTGATCTAGGCATTTGTGTCTGGTGGGCTTCTTTTTCTTCCATGTTCATTAGCGGCAGTGACTCTTTGCTGCTTCCCTTCCCTTGTAAACAGGAGACCAAACGGGAATTTCCACTTGTAAGCAATGTGTTTGGCTATTAAACATTTTTTCAGCGGGTGCATAGCTTTGTAGTGTGGTTAGCGACATGTCTTGGTAGAGGGAAATCTGGATTCCATTGATCATTATACACGGGTGGACCCTAGCCGTTCCGAGTATGACCACCTTCATTGTGTATGAAGATAGGGCCACCAGGATATCTCGTGGCCTTGCTCCTGGATCTCTCCTCTTGGGTCCCACTCTGTGTAGCCGGTCAATCTTCACATCCTCTGGTTGAATCCCTGTCAAGAGGCTTCCAAAGCATTGTTTCATAGTATCCCTCAGGTCCACATCCAGGATGTCCTCACTCAGGCCGTTCACCCAAACATTCAATCTGCGGGAGCCATTTTCCCAGTCCTCTGCCTGTAGTTCAAGGTTGTGGGTGTCCATAGCTACTTGTTCTAAAAGGTCTCCATTCTGTTTGATTTCATCTGTCACTTCTGACAGACCTCTTTCAGTAATGTACACTCTCATGCCGAGGTCGGTGATTGCCTTCCTAACTTTATGCAATGAGCTATTAAGATCTCTCTTCATTTTCAGGAATTGGTCCTGAAGTGAGCTCATCATTCTTTCATCCATGCCACTGAGGCATTGTTGCAGGTCCTCCTTATTCAGGGTCATGGTATATGGACTTGCTTCTTTGCCCCCCCCCACTGTATGTTTCCCTGTGGCTGACCTTTGTGCTTTTTCCTGCTGCTGTTGCCAGCAATGTTCCAGCTGAACCCCTTGCAAGTTGACTGACCCTTTAGATTTGATGGGAGCAGCCTTCACCTTAGCGCCTGGCATCTGTAGAGTTCTTCCTGTCAGAATAGAAAGTATATTGTGCCTCCTATTGTGGAAAATATATTTAATATTGGCCTACACCAAGCTGCTCGAAAGTCACTTGCGAGAGAAATCTGTGTTGCAAGGTCCTGACATTTAATCCATGTAGGCCGCCATTTTAGGTCGAACCGCCATTTTAGGATTTGTGTGGAAAAGTCACCTCGTGAGCTAAAATGGTGGACGATGTCATTGCAAAATACAACATGGCCGTCTCCGGCCAAATTAGTTAAATAGGCTTGCAAGCTTTGGGCTCAATTTGGTGAGGAACCTTTGGTAGAAACAAGCTGAATAACCATCCGGTCCAGGAGTTTTGTTCTGTGGTAGACCCTTGATCATATCCTCCACCTCCTCGCTAGTGATTTCATCTTCCAGTCACTCCCTGTCAGCATCTACCAATTTATACATTGAAGCCTGCCCAAAATAGTGTTGTACTGACTGCTGATCGGGATTATTGGATTTGTACAGGGAACCGTAGAATTCCTCAAAGGAGAGCAGTATCTTCTCCGTCTCAGTTATAATTAACCCATCCCGCTGTTTCAGGGCCATAATGGTACGGTTTGCCTCTGCCTGGCTCAGTTGTCTAGCCAAGAGTCTGTGGGCTCTGTTCGCATTAATATAATAATGATATCTGGTATACAATAGGATCGTTTGAACCTGCGCGAGCAGAGTAGTTCCAGCTGAGCTCTAAGGTCCTTCAACTTTTTATGGGAAGCCACCTTTCCTTTGCTAACGTTCACAAAGTTCCTCTTTTCTGGGATAAATTTCTAGTTCCATAGTCTCCCTCATTTTCCTTTTTTGGGACTGTAACACTATTATTTCCCCCCAAAGTACCACTTGAAAGGCCTACCAGATCCCTTCTTGTTACGCATCTCCACTCTTATTCTCAGTAAATAATTCTCTATCCTACCACCCAGTACTCCTGCCACTGCACCGTCTGACAGAATCTCTTGCAGGAGCGTCCAGTACCACAACCCTATGGGCAGTTCCCACCTCTGCACTGTAAGTGTTAGTGGTGCGCGGTCAGATAATGAGATTACTCCCAAATTCACACATTCTATCTCTCCCAGGAGAACTGCCGAAACCCAGATGGAATCAATTATAGAGAATGTTTACTACACATGTGAGAAACAAGTATAAACACTCTCTTCCCCTTTCAATGCGTGCCACACATCTTTAAGAGCCAGATTTTCAAAGGCATCTCTTAAACTCTTTGGTGGAGGCTTGCTCCCTTGAACACTTCCTGAACTTCTATCTCTTATGGGAACCCATGCCAAATTGAAGTCTCCTGTGAGGATAATCTCCCCCACCGCACATTTTTCAAATTTCAGCATTTCTTCTTGAAGGAAGTTGACCTGATTTATGTTTGGAGCATATATGGTCCCTAGGGTCATTCTATTATGCCCCAGTTGCACCTGTAAAAATAGGAACCTCCTCATCTGATGTTCGAGTGTGTGTAAGATTTGCACTTGAAGAGAGACCCTGAAACCTATCAGCACTCCTGCTGCTGATCTCCCCTCTGCGTTTGCTTTATAGGTGTGTGAGAAGTGTTGAAATCGGGAAAGCAACCTATCTGATTTCTTTATGTGGTTCTTCTGGAGGATAATGATATGGACTCAACATTTTTTTGATCAACCTGATGAAAGCAAGAACTACAAGGAACAAAAATCAAGAAATTTACGTAGCTTTTATCAATTTGTCAAAAGCGTGTGACACAATAAAAAGAGTCAAATTGTGGGAGAAACTGAGGAATTGGAAATGCCCGCAGACACTGGTAGAGAACATCAAAGACCTATACACAGATACAAGCATAAGAGTCAGGTTGGATAAAGCAGGAACACTGACAGATCAAATTCTGATAAGAGCAGGTTTAAAACAAGGGTGTCCCCTTGCGCCAGAACTTTATAACCTGTATACATCGGATATCGAGGACTCCTTCGAACTTATATGCTGTTTTCCACCAAAGATTGCAGGGACCTCAATAGGGAGACTACTATATGCGGATGATATCGTCCTTATGGACCAGACCCAAATAGGCCTACAAAGACAGCTGACGGCATTGCAACATTACGTGGACACAAACAGCATGGTAATTAATCCAGGAAAATTGAGGATCCTGAAGCTGCGCCCAGGGGGGAGAAACAACAAAATGGGTAAGTCAGGCTGGCTGCTGAACGGTAAAAACATTCAGGACGTGGAGGCACTGACATACCTGGGAGTTTGCATAAACAATACCAAAAGTGAAAAACCAAGAATCGAAGGTTTAAAACGAAAAGCAAACAACTTAGCGTCTCAAGGGAAAATCCTGATGAAAAGATACTGCAGATTTACCCTAACACCATTGGTAACTTTTTATAGGATGAAAGTTGTGCCCACCCTGACATATGGAGTTGAATCACCAAGACCCATATCGACACAAACATGGTCAACTCTAGAAGGCCAATTCTGGCGAAAAGTGCTACAACTCCCCAAATCTGTGCCAATAGAGTTGATAAGGAGAGAGTTGGCATTAACTTCGCTTAAAACCATAGTGATATGGAAAACGCTAACCTTCTATCGAAAATGCTTGGAAGAAAATGCAACCGCAGGTTTCAAAGTGCTGAACAAAGCAATAAAAGAAAAAACTGATGCAACACTAACAGAATGGCAAGAAGTGTGCCGAGAGATTTTGGTGAACCTAAATGAATCACAAGATGATCTGTGGATAAACCCAAACAAAACCAAGAAAAAACTGTACATGGCAGACTGGATAGAAACCCAGGAAACTATCAGCAAATACAAAGGCTATGAAGATTTCTGGGCACAACCGAGAAAACTGAACCAGATTCCGAGCTATTTGACCTTATTCCCGAATTGGTACTTTCGAACTCTCTTTCTAAGATTTAGACTGAACATCTTGCCAACGGGAGAAATATTACAAAGGAGGAAAGTCATGAGCAGAGACGCAATATGTAGAGTGTGTGAGCTCAAAGGAGAAAAAGAAACCCTGAAACATCTCACACTCCATTGCATAGGACTACGAGAAGCTTGTGAGCAATGTTTGGTCAATTTACTTAGAAACTATGTCACAAGGAGCACGGAAGACTGGTGGAAGATCCTTATAGAAGGAGAAATAATGAAGATCAATTTAGCGCTTGTAAGAATGGTGATCTTAATACTTAAAAAATTGGAAGGACTTCGGAGTGACACAGACAACGGAACGAATAGCAAAGTTGGATGAACTACAGAAAGGTGGTAGACAAAAAAAATGAAACTTTGTCTACAACAGATTAAAGGTTTAAAATAAGGAAAACCATGTAAATCTGTGAAACAAATAAAATACAAAAAATTAAAAAAGATATCCGCCGGGCAGCGTCTGTTCATCCCCTCAACTTTTTTGCACTTGACGGGTGAATTTAGACCCCGTACATTGCATGATGTAATCCTAAGTGGCATCACACCCGTAGTGGCCGCTTCCCTTCGATCGTATCAGTAGTATATTCTTACCATATTCCTCAGTCCCCCCTTCTCATTTCCCCCCTCCTTGCCCCCTCCCTTGCACATAATAACACGCCCGCCTGCCCAACTTCCCAAGACCCAACTCCACCCCTATCCCAACCCTCAACCCTCCCCCCTTCAACCTCCCAATTTCCGGTAAGGACCTGAGTTCCCAGGAACTACCCCAGATGCTATCCTGGGGCTGTGGACCTGGGGAAACTCCCCAGGCGGCTTGAACTACACCCCATAACAGATTCCAAGATAAACCCCCACCTTCCCATCCCTCCGGGTCCCTCTCTTTCCTAATAGATGTATGTCCCCTCCCATCTCCCTCTATTCACCGCTCTCTCAGAGTGAGTCCTGTAAGGAGTTTAGCTCCCCTCCACTTCCCCCTTTCGAGTATCCACCCCTTCATTTGGTCTGGGGGCCTTTCAGAATGACCTCTCTGCCTCCTCTCCTTCCCCTGATCCCAGACCATTCCCAGGGTCTTTTGCCCTCTCGAGGGTGAGTTGATCTAGGCATTTGTGTCTGGTGGGCTTCTTTTTCTTCCATGTTCATTAGCGGCAGTGACTCTTTGCTGCTTCCCTTCCCTTGTAAACAGGAGACCAAACGGGAATTTCCACTTGTAAGCAATGTGTTTGGCTATTAAACATTTTTTCAGCGGGTGCATAGCTTTGTAGTGTGGTTAGCGACATGTCTTGGTAGAGGGAAATCTGGATTCCATTGATCATTATACACGGGTGGACCCTAGCCGCTCCGAGTATGACCACCTTCATTGTGTATGAAGATAGGGCCACCAGGATATCTCGTGGCCTTGCTCCTGGATCTCTCCTCTTGGGTCCCACTCTGTGCAGCCGGTCAATCTTCACATCCTCTGGTTGAATCCCTTTCAAGAGGCTTCCAAAGCATTGTTTCATAGTATCCCTCAGGTCCACATCCAGGATGTCCTCACTCAGGCCGTTCACCCAAACATTCAATCTGCGGGAGCCATTTTCCCAGTCCTCTGCCTGTAGTTCAAGGTTGTGGGTGTCCATAGCTACTTGTTCCAAAAGGTCTCCATTCTGTTTGATTTCATCTGTCACTTCTGACAGACCTCTTTCAGTAATGTACACTCTCATGCCAAGGTCGGTGATTGCCTTCCTAACTTTATGCAATGAGCTATTAAGATCTCCCTTCATTTTCAGGAATTGGTCCTGAAGTGAGCTCATCATTCTTTCATCCATGCCACTGAGGCATTGTTGCAGGTCCTCCTTATTCAGGGTCATGGTATATGGACTTGCTTCTTTGGCCCCCCCCCACTGTATGTTTCCCTGTGGCTGACCTTTGTGCTTTTTCCTGCTGCTGTTGCCAGCAATGTTCCAGCTGAACCCCTTGCAAGTTGACTGACCCTTTAGATTTGATGGGAGCAGCCTTCACCTTAGCCCCTGGCATCTGTAGAGTTCTTCCTGTCAGAATAGAAAGTATATTGTGCCTCCTATTGTGGAAAATATATTTAATATTGGCCTACGCCAAGCTGCTCGAAAGTCACTTGCGAGAGAAATCTGTGTTGCAAGGTCCTGACATTTAATCCATGTAGGCCGCCATTTTAGGTCGAACCGCCATTTTAGGATTTGTGTGGAAAAGTCACCTCGTGAGCTAAAATGGTGGACGATGTCATTGCAAAATACAACATGGCCGTCTTGACCTCTGTACATCGCTAATGTGTAATCTGCCTGCAGGCTACTTGTTGAGGTCATGAAGTGAGACCTCGTCCTACGTTGACCTATGTGTAAAAGGATTACTCGCGCAATGAAACCAACCCACGAGTATATATTATGATAATGTATTTACATATTGAACAAAGAACATCTGTTTTACTACATTTTATTAATGTTTAAGAAGACCTGCAATGCGATACTTTAGAATACACAGTTAATGCATACGCTTATTGTTACATGTAATAAAAACAAACCAGTTAGATGTGGTTATTTGGGATTCAGCAACAAACCCTAGAATTGGTGATGTATAAAGTGGAACATTAACCCGAAGTAGGGCTGGACATAGTGCCCACAAAATGTATAAAAGGCAAATGCATTCTAATGTACATCGTCTCTCACTGAACACACTGAACCACGCTGGAGTTCGTTGTGTTGTACTGAGGGCCGATAGCTATCTGACTTTGTACTGTTTTTGTAATTGAATTCAGTAGAGAATAAAGTACTTTGTATGTTTCTTTGTAACCCGTGTTCAGTGTATTTCCTTTTGGGGTACTCAGCCTCGATATTTTGTTTCTGTTTTCACATTCCCAGTATCCTCTTCCTCTTTAAAGTGCATCTTATGGTGTGCCCCCACTCCTTGATCAAGCTCCTTCCAGTAGCTGGTGCTGTTATATTTCATTGCCTCATGGTGGACAGACCAGAAAAGAGGGCCCTCCCGCTGCAGAGAACCACTTCTTGGTCACTTCCCAGGTCACAGCGTTGATCTAATACAGCACTTGGAGTCTTGGAGGTTATACACTGGGCCACCACAGCCTAGGAGTGATGATGTCAGCCAGGTGGCAGTGGGGAGGTGTGTCCTCCAGATCCTTAGACCACTATTAGGTTGTTTCTTCAGTCCCTCCCTGGTGTGACCCGTCCTGTATGCTCTTCTCCCTCCCCTGCAGTGAAGCACCCTATATGTGTACATGTGCGAACCTACGGTAGATGTCTGAGTAGCCCGCAGGATCATATTACACTGTTACACCACATTTTTCCTACAATGTTGAAATGACGCCTCACAAACCAGAATTTATTGGGTTAACAGTAGGTAAACCAGATGCATGGCTGCACTTTAAAGTGCAAACAGACAGACTAGAAGTAAAATGCCAGGCTCTTAAGAGCAAGAGCTGCTGCAACCAGAGGTGTTACTAGTGGGTGGCTGATGGAGCTATAGCCCCGGCTCTTTTGGTTGCAGCCCGGATAGAAGTTCAGGGGCTGCAACCAAAAGACTAGACCTAGCAACACCCTGGCTGCAAGGCTGTAAATTGGGAGGTTCAGGGACATACCGAGGTAAGAAAGAACTTATTTATTGTTTGCTTGTTAGTTGTTAGGCACTTATACAGAAAGTGCAATGCCGCTTCAAATCGCCCACAGGGCGAGGGGAGGGAACAAGTTTGACACTTATATAGTGCACAAAACCCAGAGGTATCTAGGTGCTTTTAATTTAAGAATACGGTTACAGTATGTGCTTCAGGTTACAGAAGAGGAAGAATTACATTGTGGAAGTGCAGACTAGAAGTACATGGTGCTCACATCCATTGATCCTGACCCCATGTTGCGGGGTGGCAAACGTACACAGATGCAAAGTCAAAATCAGTGGGCAAATACATGGTGCCTACTCCATGTTGCAGGGCGTAGCAGCACACAGATGCAAAGATCAAATCAGTTGGCAAGTACATGGTGCCTACCCCATGTCGCAGGGCGGCGGCAACACACAGATACAAAGTCAGATTAAAAGGCGCCTACCCTATATGATGCCTACCCCATGTTGCAGAGCTGCAGCAGCACACAGATGATGCAAAGTCAAATCAATGGGCAAATGCATGGTGCCTACCTCATGTTGCAGGGCAGCAACAGCACACAGATGCAGAGTCAAATCGATGGGCAGATACATGGTGTCTACCCAATGTTGCAGGGTGACTGCCTACCTCATGTTGCAGGGCGGTAGCAGCATGTATGTGCAGAAATTAATGGGGAGGGGCATAATACAGCTTGGAAGGTAGGATCAGGGGCGTGGGGGGCACACACAGCATCACAGGTGACCTGGGGGGGGTTGATGGAGGCACACACAACATCACAGATGACCAGGGGGGCACAACCAACATCACAGGCGACCGGGCGGGCACACACATCACAGGTGACCAGGCGGGGCACCCACAACATCACTGGTGGCCAGGGGGAGGTGGTGGGCACACACAACATCACAGGCAACCAGGGGGCGTGGGGGCACACTCAACATCACAGGTGACAAAAGGGGGGTGGGTGCACACACGACAACACAGACAACCAGGGGAGGCACACACAACATCACACATGTGACCGGGGGGGGTTGGGGAAACACACAACATCAGAGGCGACTGGGGGGTAGGGGGCACATCCAATATCACAGGCAACAAGAGGGGGTGAGGGCACACACAACATCACAGATGACTGGGGGAGTGGTGGGCACACACAACATCACAGGTGACAAGGGGGACACACACAACATTACAGGCGACCGGGGGGGTGGCCACACACAACACACAGGTGACAAGGGGGGGTCACACACAACATCACAAAGGGATTGGCTTGCACAGCTTAGCTTTGTGGGGAACTTTCTGGAATCAACACCTCAACTTTTATCTTACACTCTCCTAATCTCATCATGCTCCCCCTGAATAACTCTATGCAGGGTTTCAACGTCATACTGCCACAGAGGTTATGGAGCTCCCTCAAAACCAGGTGATGTGGCAAGAAGATGGGTGTGGGGATTCCTTTTTGGCGCATGCCTGCATGCACTGTGGGAGATGGGATGGAGGCCTTTTGGAGATATGGTGTTAGACATTTGAGAGAAACAACCATGGATTCTATCCCTTGCCCTGATCTTGTGTGTGCGGACAAATGTCCCAGCAGAGCACACTGAGTTCAGAGTCTGAACCAGTTCGAGTGGGGTTTGAGACAGTGCTCAGCCTCCCGAATAAAATATGCAAGATGATAAAGGTTCTGGGGTCTCAGTATCTCAGTCAGCCAGTTCCTTAGGCCTAAAATGTCTGCCTCCCACAACACTTAGTACTCAGTTTATGGTAATCAGTAGTCCAGATTTCCCCCTCGCCTCCTCTCCCAATTCTCAAATCATTATTGTTTCCAGTACACAATACATCTATTTGGTAGACAGAGAGCGAGCGAGACAGAGAGAGTAAGAGAGAAAGAGAGAGAGAGAGAGACAGAGAGAGAGAGAGAGAGACAAAGAGATGGAGAGAGAGCGAGAGAGAAAGAGAGAGAGCGTGACTTATTGGCAGTGGCAAAGCAAGAAAGTGAAGTGACAACTGTCCATTGGTAGAAATGTGAGAAGGGGAGAAGGCTGCTTTGCCATGTTAGGGCTTTTCATGCCTTCTAATTCTTTATAATGACTGGTCATGCCCTTATCATGCCTTGCAGGCAATGTTATACCTTGCTACATGTGGCTTGCTTGTTTGTGTCCCTCGCTGACTTGCTCAATATTCTTCTTTTCAGCTCATACTTTCCTGCTCCCAGGTGCCCCACTGTGATTCTGCCTGCTGAGATTTTCCCTGATATACCCCATTGTAATTTGGTCCTTCGTGTCCCACTGCAACTTTCCTCTTGATTTTCCCCCCTGGTGTACCATTGTGATTTGAACCCCCTGGTTCCAAATGCAATTAGTGCCCCATCATTATTTTTATATTAGATGCCCACTATCCCTGGCTGCTAGTTGCCACACCTTGACCTATTAGCATAAGGGGACCCCATCAAGACTCTTCCCTCTCTGCTGGAATACCTACTCTGAACATTAATTGCAAACTATGCTTCATCCCTGTTTACTTAGTACCCAGTGCTGCAGGCTCTTGTGTTCCCCCACTTTGCCCCAGGACCTGTTGCTGCCCACTGTCCACTTCCAGCGATATCAGCCCTCACTAGCGTACCTCGGGACATATCCCCTCCAATATCTTCCATGAATGGCACAATTGCTGAGACGTCATCCAAGGGTCACCCTGTGATTTTGCTCTGGCTACACCAAATGGATGCTAAGGGAATTATTTGTTTTAGTAAGTTTATAGGGGTCGAGGTACGCTCTAATGATTCTCCCTCCTCTCAACATCTATACATATAATCCCTGTATAGGGTTAGGGTGCGTAAAAGGGAATGCAGCAGCTTGCATTGTTGCCACCTCCTGTCTAACACCAACAAAGTGACTCAGAATTCATGCTTAAAGCGTATAATAATAATACATTTCTTATATAGCGCTAAACACCCATAGATCTCAGAGTGCTGAAATAACAGAAGACATTATTATCCCACCGAAGAGTACTCAATTTATCGTCCTCAGAAGGATGAAAGTCTGAGTTGACCCTGCCGGGATTCGAACTTGCCACAGCAGGCTGCACACCGATATCAGAGGTGAGCGCTTAACTCACTGTGCTATCTGTGCTATCTGATTGCATAAACCTGAGCATTACTTTTCAATCAAAATGTACTTTAAAATGTTTGAAGAGGATTTCAAAGAAGCATTTCTCTTGTCTTCTTGAATACTAATGTGCAATAGCACCTTGAAATGTCTCATGTGCTCGATGGAATTACCAATAATGATCTCAGGCCCAAATAAACAGACAGACTCAAAGAATATGGCAACGTACTACTTTAGTATCAGCTCAATAAAGTAGGGCAATGCGGCAAACAACAAACTGCAGTCCACGCACTCACACTTCAATTCTGTTTATGCAAAGGTTTTATACCTCAATGTGCATCATCTATGATGCCATTCTATGTGGCAAACTTAAAAACCAATTGAAGGGAGGGATTGGTTAGGCGAGGATATGTGCCTATATATCTTATAAGTATTAGTAATCTTCCCGGGGGCCCCTTATTTGGTAGGCACGCCTGTAACCACCTCTAAATAAGCATAAAACAGATTATAGCAGAATAACGGCAGCTGATTGGCCCGTGCAACACTGTATAGCATGCTGCTACATAGACCCCTATGGTTGGTTGGCATTCTCTCCCAACCTTGGACTTTTGGCTCGTTAGTAGCACGCAAGCAAAATGAAACTTAGGAGCAGAGAACAATATCAGACTACTACCCCCTTGCCCAATTAGTCCATCATCCCTCATTGGTAAGGCCCCCGCCGCCAAGGCTTCTTCTTTATAGTCGACCTTGCAATCTGTTCTCTGCTCTGGGACTTTTCAGGGAGTGTAGGCATACCATTATCTTCATTTGGAGCTTAATGAATAGCCCTTGTTTTCAACTTCTGATTCATGTGTGAGGAGACCCTGATTTTGGCCATTTGAACCTTTTATTTACTGCTATTTGACTTAATTGTGGTGGGCGCTATTACTCCTCTTGGCCTCTGGAGACTTGATTACTCCATCATACATAAGCTTTTTGCATCCTTGATGGTCCAATGTTTTCGCTTCTGCTTAATCTAAGAGAAATATGTCTTATGTACATGGCTTATCCTCTTTAACTCACTTTGTGCCTTGCAATTATTTCTTGATGTGGCACCCTTGGTCCCAGGCCAATAGACTCCCTCTTTGTTCCCAACACAAAGCTGTTTTTCCAGTATCTTCTGACTCTGCAGCCCCGGTCTGTCTCGAAGGTTGCTCGATTGGTTTCAACATGAGTCCCGACGTCCATTTTTTCACATGGCCGCTTTAGTCACGTTATATTTTCTTCTGCATCAAGCTTCTACATGTCTCAGCTAGCTTGCATTTCTGCGTATGTATATTCATTTCGTCTCTTCTTACATATTTCTCTGGTGCACATGATTTCTACATATTTCATTACATGTTTCTTCTGTCACTTCAGATACATCTTTGTTCTTTAGGTATTTGCATATTGTTTCAGTGTGTCCTTGTATCTTCCCTTCATGACATCACTCTGCTGCTATCAGTTTGTGTTTACAGCTCTTCTATGTCCAATGGTGTGTGTCAAAATCGTCCTACCATCTCAGTGCAAGGGCACATTCGATACGGTTTTCTGAGTACATAACGTATCTCATACACTCAGTGTGGTATTGGGACAATACCTGGTGTGACACATAGGGCTCTTCTACTGTTGTTCCAATTTGACTGAGGTGAGGGGACGGAGTCTAGCAGTGATGTACTCCTGTGCTCCTCTACATTCATACAAGCAAAGACACAGTTAAATCCAGTGCATCATAGCAACAAAATCATACACTAGCACAAAAAGGAGAAAATCGGATCATTATATGCTTTTGGTAGTTTTGGATATATTAATAACCTGTTTACACAACATTTCTCTAATGTGAAATTGCATTCTAATTTGAGTTGAAATTATATGGTGTTATGGATTGATTACTGTGTATTCGCCCACAAAGCAGATGATATTAGCAACAAGTAATGACATGGGTACGCACATGGTGATTACTGTGGGAGCGAATGTGACAGGATAATTGTTTTTATACTTGGTACTCCATAATTACCAGTGTTGATTGACTGCAAAGCCAGACTTCGAGCTATGATAAACAAGAACTTTCCATGCAGGCAGAGCTATATGCCAATCCGTTGTACGTTTTGAGCCTGTTTTGAAGGGTTTAACACAGCAGTATACTCTGATATCAGCCTACAGTGAATTTCTGTAGTATCTGGGGGCACAAATCATCAGCCAGCATTTAGGAATCCGTCCAGGGCCAGGTATGTATAATAGGAAAGCTTGCTTTATTGTTTCAAGTACAGAAACGAAGGTAAGTAAGGAGAGCAGGTTAACAACACTTTCCTCTTTGGATCTCTATCCTTCAGCCCCCAACTGCCATTCCTGCAACCTGGATGACACCCTGATTCCAGATACCTCACCGCATTCCAAGCACCACAACACTCATACAACACAGCTCATCCAGCTCAGTGCTAGGTCACTACAATTTTTTGCTGCCAACTGTGCATTTCAATTATTTGGTAGCCCGATTGCATCATTTAAACTCGTCCCTTAGGTAGTACCAACAATGCAGTGATTTGTACATTATGGTCCTCTGTATAGAGTGTGGACGTAGGGGCAGAGGATCGAACTCTGAGTCGGTCATGGTATAACAGTAATAATGGGTGTCAGGGTCCGTTTTCAATTTTGTTTAACTTCCCGAAACACTCCAAAGCACATGCACAAACCATTTACATGCTATCCTCTTCTTGAACACCAAAAGTTAATGGGTCGTTTTACAAGCCAATCCCTAACTACCAGAGAATGTAGTTGTCTTGGGGGGCCTCTAGAAGGGTTTTAGGTCTGCAATACAATTTGTCATAAACCTCAGAAAATATAAATCAAATTGAGCAGTGTAAGCTCAAAAGTGCAAAGCCAACCAGCATGAACCTATAAGGACACGGTTGAGTCCAGTTGTCTGGCAACCACCATCCAGGAAAGCCTTTGAGCCGGCCCTAACTATCTATAGGACCTTGAACACCACTTAGAAAAGTTTCAGGATGCAGCAATGTGGAGTTTAGCTGGGATCTGCTGTGATGGCCGGACCATCTCTGCAGCAAGCCATTGGGCTCCAACTTTTTTATAGGGCTAATGGAGAAAGAGTCATATCAGCTCGAGTGTCACTATGGACCTTGTGCAAGGAAGTCTCATTGGCTCTGTAAACATTCAATTGTATGACCTACTCTAAAGCAAAAAACAGTCTCAATTCGAATATCTTATGGATCCTCCCTGAATTGGTCGAACCACACAGCAGTCAGCACTTATTTGCTGCAGCTCCTTTTTCTGGTCTTTGATCCTTTTGTCACTTGTTTTTATATTTAAGTGGATCCCTCCACCCCCTCATGGTAGACTCTTACACTGCAGCCATCTCTCAGCCCATATCCCGAACACCAAGCGGTACTCTTCCACTGCACAGTATATCTCCAGCCTTAACTTTCAGGCACAATAACTAGAAGATGACCAAACCCTGCCTTGCTTGTGTGACTGACCCTGAGGTTTTAGCATATATGACTGCAATCCTACCATAGTTTTCTGGCGTTTGTCCGTCGCTTCAAGACAGATCACTTTTTGATCAATTTGTCGACCTCCAACTCCCAGTCTCATAACACATCAATAACAATTTAATGTGATTGTGCGTTCTGCAATTCATCATCTTTATCGATTACATTTTCTTGTCGTATTTGAAAAAGTCTCTGAAGAAAAAACTGCTACCACAAAAAGTCTTCACATAGAGTTGTCACAGGTCTAGTCTGGACCACTCGAACACTAATCGAGCAATGACTTAGTAGTCCTCCTGTTTTGTCACACTTCTCCGTATTAGTGGGTAACCTCACCCAAAGAACTTGAGCCTCAGATAACATATTCCTAAGTGCCTCTGTCAATGCTATAGAACCATTCCACCACACAGGCACAGGACATGGACACTTCCTACGACACTCATCAACAAGACAGGTTTTCACATCTGTCTCTCCCACTAACAAACCTCGCCCACTTTTCTTGCAGTGGCTTGTAGAGCATGGCCCACAGTAATGGGCAAAGGGTGATATTCAAGGTCACGTTACCTTGCCTTACCTTGTGCTAAATTCTGTGGATTTTAGCTAATGACTGCTTATTAGGGTATGAGGAGATCAAAGTTCATCCTCCGACAAAGTACAATTCTAGTACTGAGTAGTACCAATCCAAATTAACCTTCCCGATGATCAAATGTGTGTGAAACACACATTGATAAACCTTAAATGACATAGAAATGACATCTAATTACACATTTTCGTCAAAGTCCCATTCTATGACAAATATCTTCTGATACAATAACCAAAAAAATGTTCAGTCACATAT
The DNA here is from genome assembly GCF_040938575.1 of Ambystoma mexicanum. Lineage (NCBI taxonomy): Eukaryota > Metazoa > Chordata > Amphibia > Caudata > Ambystomatidae > Ambystoma > Ambystoma mexicanum. The sequence continues at coordinate 961,744,367 of NC_090928.1, read as the reverse complement.
AAATCAGAAGGAGCTTTGGCCAGGCATATGGAAAGTTAAATGCAATATCTGCATTTACACAAGTATGTTTAGTTTTCCAAGCGTGGGTACTGCATTTAGTATATAATATAGAGGGGTCTTATACAGAGCACGTTTTGCCATTTTGGCGGCCCCATGGCGTATGGTTCTGGAAGGGTGGAGGGAGTAGAGAGAGAGGCAGACAGGAAGCCTGAAAACAAATTCCTGCAGTATTGGTGCTTGCATATCAGCCATAAAACGGTTTCTGTGTGCTGGTAGATTGCAATGAATGTTGCTGTTGAGTGCACCCTGTATACGGGTATCCAGAGGGGAGCCCCAGATGTTAGTATATTGCCAGACATGTGCCTTTGAAGTAGTTAGGGATAAGAGATGTCGTTTTCCATGGAAACATCTGACTTAATCTTTAGGGTGGAGGACTTTGGAAAAGACTAGTTCCAGGTGAATCCTTCTTGTCTTGAAGTCCAAAGTAGGTAGGATTGTCCTCCCGTGTAAAGGCAAACTGCTAGGGCAGATTGGCCCAAAGCAAGCTGGTAGGGGGTTGTCCCTCCAGTCCAGAATGCTGTAAACAGTGACTCTTGACTTCTGATGTCATACCCGGAGTTCATTGTTAGCAGGAAGTGGGGGTGTGATGTTTAGGAGGCTCTAGCAGAATCCAAGATGGTCGAAAAACATTCCTTATACCTTTTTGTCGAGATACTATTACTCCACTTCCTTCCCACATGCATATACTTCAAAAGGACTCCAGTAATATGCACCCTGGTGTGAAGTGTATTTTTTATGTCAGGACTGTCTTTGAAGAACCTCTGCGGACCTCTTCAGAAGGTTCCTGAGGCCTGGAGGAAGATGTCCCTCTTCTGGAGGGGGCGAGGAGGGGGAGACGTGATTAAAGGGACAAGCTTCCTAATCTGGATCCTACATGGTTGTTGCACAGACATCCATGCAGACAGTTAATGCACATCCCCCCTGTCATGACTGAGTTACCTCTCCATGCTGACACTAATGGCGCCCCACTGCAGTGGGTGTATAACTGTGATCTCAGCAGCAACCATGCCATGAAACAGGCATTGCTTATACTTAGTTTATCATGCTGGCAGGGTCACTCACTCAGATACACAACTATTGCTTTAACCAGAGGTGCAGCCTATGTTAGAGAGCCACCTCTCCCTGTTGGAACTTTGCATTCCAGCAGCCTCCGGGCATGTACGTGATCTTTGAGCTTGCCCTGCTGCCACTGCAAAGCAGTTCTGGAAGTCTAACAAAGGCCAACGAGTGGGTTATGATTACGACATGGAGCATTATGGAAGGGGCTTTTGACTAGCAGGCCTCCCTTTCAGGAACTGGATGTCTGGTATTTCGTTTACTACAAATCAAAAGTTCAGGCTTTCCCACTCACGCTAGATGACATTCTTGTCAAAGTAGCATTCATCCTCCACAAACATGGAAGTGATTGCCTCAGAGAGAGCCATTTACTCACAATAAAAAGGAGGATTAACAAGGACTCGTCATTAAATTCAATCAAAAGCAACACAACACATTTTGCAATGGAGTTTATGAAAGAAAATTAAAGCCAACAAAAAAAACCACCGTTTGAATCCCACATCATTATGGACATCCTCCAACAGATTTTCAATTAATTTGCTCTTTGCAAAGTTTCAAAAGGTATAATTGACAAATGGGGAACTGTACAAGTTTCCTGTCTGTTGTATCAATGATGCTGAGACCTGGGATGACTTGACTAAAACCAATTCCAGACTGTCGGTCCATCTTATCTACAAAGACCGCGAGAACCTACATTTATGGCCGCTGATGCAGTTTCAACACGTAACAAATTGTCCCGCAGTTGGTGAAAAAATCTGGATTGAAGATTATTCTACATGTGAATATTGTCCCGAACCGGTAAAAAAATTCGATTTGCAAATTACTAGTCAGCCATAAAGTAAGCTGCCCCCTTCACCCTGCAGGATTTATTACATGGGCAAAACTAGCTATGAAGCCAAACCTTTAGAATCAACACACAGACGCCACAGATGAGAGGCTACATCGGAAATAGAGGAAAGGGCTGCCATCTGCAGAAGCCCGACCCCATTCCTTGCATTTGCCTGCCATTTTCCTCCCTCCCTCCCCTCAAGGTAAAAGGATGTTCCTTTTACTAGTGCGTTCTATCCTCTTCCTCGGCCTGATCCCTACCGCCCACCATGTTCCCACGCTCCACCCTCCATCCGCCCTGCCCACCTTGGATTGGTTGTTCTCGAGTGTCACCAGCCCCAGAAGAACAAACTTAAATCGGACCGCCAGGGCTGACTTGCCCGAGCCGCTGGTAAAGGGCGGCGGATAAGGGTGATTCCTGTTTGCCTGTTCGCTTGGTGCCCAGCCCAGCACTGCAGCCCCCCGTCGACCCAAGGGCACACCGAACACAAGATTGGGGATAACGCAACACAGTCACAAAATGTTTGAGACCATTTGTCACCACGTTAACTCTGGTTTGACTCCTGGTTAAGGTGAAGTCTCACCACTTGGACATTTTGCAGCTTAAAATTTAACTAGTGGGAGATTCCACCATATTTGAATGTACATACTGTGAGACTTCACCTCACTTGATTTGTCCTTCTGTGATGTTTGCATAATTTTGAGTTCTACTGCTTATGAATTTTGCCACTTTGAATGCTGCCACAGAGTTTACGCACATTTGCGTTTTGCTGCTATGAGTTTTCTCCACATGTAAATTTTCACACAGGGAGGCTTCACCTCACTTGAATTGTCCTTCCATGATGTTTGTATCATTTTGAGTTCTACTGCTTATGAATTTTGCCACTTTGAATGCTGCCACTGTGAGTTTCTGCCACATTTTAGGTTTGCTGATGTGAGGTTTATGGGCTACATGATGTCATGATAAAACAGCACAAACATCTTTGGTCAGACATTCTCTTTTGTATGTTCAACCATATTATGTTCACAGGTTTGGTACCCGCGAACTGGCAAACATCAATTATCCTTCCGATTTTCAAGAAAGGAGACAGGACCGATCCAGCATCGTATAGACCTATTGCGTTGCTGTATTGCCCTGGAAAATGTTTTGCCCGCTTGATTTTGGGTGAATTCAACCACTGGTTAGAACAACTATGCCTTCGAGACTCCTTTCAATCAGGTTTTGTCCGTGGACTATGAACTACTATTAATTTAATTACTCTGAAAGCCATCATTCACCTAAATACTCAACGCAATCAAGCAATATATATGGCCTTTGTCGATTTCAAGGCAGCCTTTGACCTTGTTCCAAGGGAATTATTATTCAAGAAACTGATGGATATAGGGTGCCCGTGGAACATACTTAAATGGATAATCCAGTTACACTCAAATACATCCATTTCAATTTGTCTGAATAATGAAGGTCTGCTGTCTGATCCCATACAAACCACAAGGGGATTGAAACAAGGATGCCTATTGGCGTCAGCCTTGTTTAATTTTTTCCTATTGGATTTTGGCTCATGTATTGAGGGTTTGGTTGTCGATCCACCCAAATTACAAGGCGTAGCCATTCAGTGGCTCTTGTACGCCGATGATATGGTGTTAATGTCCAAGACGCCTACCGGCCAATGTAATATGCTAAGTGCTTTAGATACATATGCTAAACGAAATTGCATTAGTATTAATACAAAACAAACTCAGGTAATGCAATTCGGCGGCAATAAAGGTCGGAGAGCTTGTCGTTGGCAACTACAAGGCATTAACCTACGTCTTGTAAAATCCTATATCTATTTGGGAATCTGTGTCTCTAGCAAACTGTCGGATATAACACAAGAACATCACTTACAATCGAAATTTCAGAATGCATTATCTCAACTCCGATTAATCCGGGCAAAGTATTGTAAGTTTACCATTAAGCCAATGGTTATATATTACAAGCAAAGATGTGTGCCTACCATCCTATATGTATCTGAAGCTGTGATATGCTTATCATACAAATACTGGGCCAAGTATGAAAGTAAGTTTTGGAAAAGAGGGCTTATGCTCCCTAATACTGAGTCTATTTCAATCATTAGACATGAATTGGGACTTATATCACTTTACGCTGCATTTAAATGGAAATTGTGCCTCTTTTATAGAAAGTGCATCATGAAAGAGAGTATCAATGGGTTACTTAATATTATATCTAGTTACCTATTATCAGCTGATGAGCACTTTCCAAAGAAATTGTGTACTAGTGTAAAAAATATTGACAGGAGCGGATGTCTCTGAAGTCTTGCTTATTGAAAATCCCAACAAAGCGAAAAGCAAACTATGGGAATCAGATTGGATCAAAACCCGCGAAGCGTGTATGAAAATAATTAAATTTGGGTCGAATCCTTTTGCTTTAAAAGTACAAGGACATATGGAAAACTATCTAAGTCAATCACCACACCCTAGGCATCGTACTGACTTCTTGCGTTTTAGATTGAATATCTGGCCCACCAGAGAAATTTTGTTTAGATGGAAGAAGACATCTGCTCAAACATGCCAATTTTATCATCAACACATAGAAACAATGCGACATCTAGTGGTTGAATGCGTTACTCTTTTACCATCTAGAATAATTTATTTTAAACATTTGATCAATAAACCTGTAGTCATGCATGATGAATTATGAACAATAGTATTCCAAGACCATTCAAAACAAATAAGGTATGCGCTTGTGAATTTTCTAAACGCCCTAGAAATTAAATTGCCAGAGACGGTTGTTGCCTAAACGGTTGAGTTGTGATGTACATATGTATCTTATGTTGAAGTATGATCCTTGTTCTAATTGTGCAAATTAATATGTAATATATTGATACTGTTCTTAATAATTGTATAATTTTCTTTTTTTTCTTATGTATGTAATAATGATTCTAAAATTGGATGTTTAATTTATATTTTTAAACTTTGTAATGATGTTTACTTTTTTTGTTGAAAGGTCAGGTTTTACTGATCAAAACAACAATAAATTAAAAAAAAAAAAGAAAAAAAAAGATATGAGGTTTCACCACATTTGAATTTGTTCTGCTTTGTTGCTTCAAAATCTTGAACTTTCCTGATGTTGAGGTTTGCACCATTTTGAATTCCGCTGCTAATCAATCTTGCCACTTTCAATGCTTCCACTGTGAACTTCACCATTCTGAATTTTGCTGCTGTCAAGTTTGCATCATTATGAGCTCTGCTGCCTTGAATTCTGCCATTTTGAATGTTGCTACTGTGAGGCTTCACCACATTTGAATTCTGCTACTGTGGTGTTTGTATCATTTTGAGTTCTGCTTATGAATTTTGCCACTTTGAATTTTGCTGTTAGGTTCCACAACTTTTTTTTTACAGTGAGATTTCAACACTTGTTGAATGTTGCTACTGTGAGGTTTGCACTATTTTGATCTCTGCTACCCTTTCAGTTTTACTACTCTGAATGCTGCCGCTGAGGTTTCACCACATTTCAGTTTTTCTACTTTGGGGTTTCCATTATGCTACATTTTTACTGCTATAATGAGATGGTACAGACAAGAGGACCTCTGCTGCTGGTATCTTTGTCTTAGCTGACAATTGTGCATGCAATTTACTTGTTCATTGCATGTTAGCCATTGATTCATGTTTTCTACATGTTAAGTATAGCAGAGTGCTCAACTGTATACAGCTGCCCTAGACTATTTACAATACCCTTACCCCATCCCGCACTGCAACCCATAGAATACATCAGAGTCCCACGAAAAACTCAGTCAAGCTGTTACATAGCCACTGACATAGCTGTCTTCCTTAAACCTTTGCAATATGTGCTGAATGATTTACATGTTACAACCTAGTAATCGCTTCTTATTACAGAATATCCATTACTGTTCACTCACATTGTATTGCTCCCTTTATTTACATGTTTGCACAGACTACGGTCTTCCGAAGGGTGTTCATCCACTGCAGCACTTCAAAGCCCAACCAATGGCAGTGGGCGTTGTACAAATATGAAATAACATAACATAATTTGCTACCAGGGAGGTCTGCTAGGAGTGGGCCAGGAGCATGTGAGGTACATTGTTGGTGGGATGGCAGAAATGGTGCAAAGTTAAACAGAATAACATTTGCACATCTCTAATGGGTTGCCAGTCATTTGGTCGAAATCAATTGGTCGACTGGACAACTGGTCGAATCAATTTGGTCGAAAACCAAATGGTCGAATTTTTTTTTTTTTTTTTTTTTTACCCCTTTTTTTTTTTTTTTGGGGGGGTCCCCCCCCAACCCCCTTTTTTTTCTTTCTTTTTTTTTTTTTAACACGAAAACCCACAAAACACATATATAAATAAAAAAAAAAAAATTCGACCATTTGGTTTTCGACCAAATGACGTCGACCAAATTGCAGTCGACCAGTTTGTAGTCGACCAAATGACTGGACACCCTCTAATGGATTTATATTGTGTACTGTAAGGTGGAAGGAAGGAATTTTGAGCAGCTCTGTGGGGAAGGAATGTTGCAAGAATCTTGGACTGAGGGTATTTATCAGACCAGGGACATATGTGTTCCCTCCCATCAAATATCCACAGATCTTTTTAGGGGAATTTGTGTCTGACTGGTTCAAATGCAGCCAACATATCCAGGATGATGAGGGTGCTTGGTTTGTTGTTGTTATTCAGCAGGCGTAAGCTGGATTAGAGGGTTGCTTCTACCCCCTTCATTTTTCACGTGTGATGTAATGTCTTATGCAAGATGTTATCAGTCACCACATGACCCTGAGTTGTTAATAGTTTACTTTCTCTATGCGTTTTGCTGTGTATGAGTTATTAGCCATTAGCCATTGGCTTTCTTTGAACAACCCTGGCAGGAAAGGTTCTCACCTATTTCATGAACTTTATATTTTGTTTTTCATGTGTACATGTGCTGGCAGGAAAGTGTCTGACCTCTACAACTCAATGTTTACAGCAATATTTGATCAGCATGAATTTCTCATCAGCTTAATCTGAATCTGTCACCCGAATCTCTTTAAAGATCAGCCGGCCCTGAATCAACTGGATAAAGTGAAAACTTGGGGTTCGGCCAAATTTATTTGCCAAGGCTGTCAAAATAGTAAGGAATTTTCTGTATCGGGGCAAAAAAAGCAATGCCCACAGGGGTAATGTGTCCATATTGATGTTAATCCCCAAAGTTGAGACAATGTTTTTTCTCCAGGTTGTTTATAGGTTATACAGAAAGAAAAGGTCAGCCGTCAACAACAGCGGACATTACAGATGCACACTTTTGCGCTGACACTCAGCCAAACTATTTCCTTGAACTTAACATATGGACTAAAATTCTTTTTTTGTAACAAACACCAAAATATAAAAATATGTGTGTCTTTATTTTTCCATTTTTTCTCTTTAACACAGAGTTCTCAACAAGTTTATAATTCACTCATTTAGACCTTCAACAGAATTTCGTGTCATTATATACATGTTTTTTTTTCACCCTCCTAACACATTTAACATAATGTGTGACAACAAAGTTTTAACTGTACACCAAATTCAATTCCACTTGAATACAATATAATGTTCAAAAAGAGTGTTTCTGATATCCTGTATCTGTTGTTCCAGTATGACTGCCCTAATGACGGGCTTCTGGGGTTTCCACTACGCGTTTCGGGCACTTAATAAGACCTTCTTCACGTGGGAATATCAGATTATTCTGTCTTTTTTCAACAAAATTAAATGTAGAGAGGGAACTCAATTCATATTTCTTTCTGTTAAAAATGTATTTAAACACATTATTTTAGACTATTTACACTTCACTAACCTCTGTCCAGGTAAACCGTTGTGCGGTAATACTTTGCCCGCTGCTATATGATGGCTGCTTGTATCTGCATATAGCTGCTAGTGTTATTGCTGGGATTCATCAAACTATAGAGATAAAACATAAATCAAAATACCAAAAGTCACTACTCTGTTCCATGTGTATAGAGACTAACACTGCTATGTCAGAAAGAGGTAAATGTGGAGCGATCACGAGTGGGACCAGTCGCTAAAAACAGCGCTGGGTCCCACTCTGTGATCACATATTAAGGAAAGTCGATTTTCAATTCTTGTTGGACTCACCCATTACTGATGACTCAGTCCCCTTCTAGATTTTAGTTTCGGCGCTGAATCCATTGACCATTCTGTATCTTTGGCGAGAAAAGGGCCGTGTATAGCCTTTTTTTATATGTATCCTGGACGGAGCTCCGCGTCCTGCCGTGGTGTTTGTACCACACAGGACCTCCCTCGCGGTGCAGCGTCTCCGTGTCCTGTACTTCAACTTTTCGAAAGGATGTGAACGTGTTGCTGTAATTAAACCTCGCGTGGATGTTATGCCTAGAAAACTCTTTCTATCTTTCAACCCTTAGTCGATTCCTTAGCTACACTGTTCGTCACGGTCACGGTACTGAGTTCTGGGTCCTGCATAGTCAGGTTGCCACGCAACCGCTCTCCACTTTTCTGTCTATTCCGTTGCCTGTTCAAGTTCAGGCACACCTTTTGATGATCGCCATGTTGGGTGAGGATGTAATCTAAGATGTACAGATTAGATCGTGCATTGCTAATCATGTTTGTTAATGCTAACTGTTGAATTATTTACAATACTGGTAAATTTTAAACAGTACAGTATAATACATTTAAATGCACTTTTAGAGAGAAAAACAGTCGGTGTGTATTACATTTGCGAATACTGTTCTCAATGAATTAGTGCTTGAAAGTTCTCCAACAAAATAGTAAATAATGAACATTTTGGGGGATATGATCATATCTAAATCCATGATATCACATATACACATTTCCCTACTATCACAGATGACTCATAGTCCACAACTTCTCAATATTTCATTCACATGAACCAATCTGACATAAAATAATTTTAGTGGGTTGGTATATGCATTAACATAAAATTTCATTGATTGAATGTGAGTTAGTTGGTCACCTCTATACTCGGTGCTGGTTCATAGGGGGGTCTAATGGAGTGGATACACCTTAGTTCAAATTCACAAAAAGCAATTTAAATCCCATTCCATATTCATGCCCCTCGGGTACATACTGTCCAATTTCTCTATCCAAAAAATCTCTCTCTGCTGTAAGTGTTTGTTCAAGTTCCCCCCTCTCCTGGATAGAGTAACATGTTCCAGAATCACAAATTTAATTTGTGCGATCGTGTTTTTCTTTCACAAAGTTTTGAGCCACCGGAGATTTTTCTGAGTTTTGTCTTATGTTTGATTTGTGTTCACACCATCTTGTTTTTACTTTTCATCCTGTCAGTCCTATGTAATAAAGTCTGCATGGACATTTTATTCCATAAATTACATTACAGGTATCACAAGTTGAGGTGTGTTTCAGTTGAATTCTATTTCCATTATGTGGATGATATATCACATTTCCTTCAATTAGATTGTGACAACAATTGCAATTATTACATGGAATAGTTCCTTTATATGTTGTCTCTTTTTTCTTTTCATGTCCGATATCTGATTTCATTAAATGATCTCGTATAGATGGGCTTTTGGCGTAGGCAAATAATGGTGGATTCGGAAATAGAGCTGTTAGGGTTGGATCCAATTCTAATAATTTCCAATTCTTTTTGATTATTTTTCTGATCGCATTGCTCTGTTGTGAGTAAGTAGTTACATAGACCATTTCAGTTGCTATTGTTTTTGTTCTTGGTGTCATTGCCTCTGTCCTTGCCATTCCTTTTACTTTCGCTGAATGTTGTGATACTGTCTCCGCACTGTTTCCTCTTTCCAAAAATGTTTTGGTTAAATCCCTTGCTTTGATATCATACTCTTCCTCTTTGGATATAATCCTCCTATATCTCAAAAATTGGATCAAAGGAATACTTTCTATAGTATTCTTGGGGTGAAAACTTGATGCTAACAACAAACTATTTCTGTCCGTAGTTTTTGTGAAAATTGTCGTCTCCAGTTTGCTCTCTTTCAAGTAAATTTTCACATCCAAAAATTCTATGGACGTTTTACTTAATTTATGTGTGAATTTGATTCTTGGTGTAATCGTGTTCATGAATATAAAGAATTCATTCAAGTCTTCCACTGTTCCATTCCATATTCCAAACAGATCATCTATGAACCTCACAAAACATTTCAATTTATTCTTCCAATTCGGGTTCTGTAGTACATGTTTTTCTTCCAAGTATGTCATGTAAGTGTTAGCATAACTGGGAGCCATAGCCGCTCCCATGGATGTTCCCGAGATCTGGATGAAGTAACGATTCTCAAACATAAAGTAGTTGTTGTTCAATATGATAGTGAGTAACTTAAGTATAAACAAGCGATCACTCATAACTGTTTCTCTTGTATTTAATAGAAGCCATTCCATTGCTTCTAATCCTTCCTGATGATTAATGTTAGTGTAGAGACTTGTCACGTCCATTGTGAACATGATGTCTGTTTCTTCCTCAAATTTAATAGATTCCAGTATTGTCAAAAAGTGGTTTGTGCCCTTGATATATGTCGTTGATTTTTGTGTCAAGGGTTGGATTACCTTATCAACATATTGTGCCAATGGCTCCAGTAGACTATTCTTTGCTGCAATAATAGGTCGTCCCGGTGGTTGTTCGAGGTTCTTATGAATTTTAGGCAGTATGTATATGACTGGCATAATTGGATAAGTCTTCATTAAAAACATCTTAGTCTTGTTGGTAATGATGTCGTCTGCCTCTGCTTCATCAAGAGTTTTTTTTATTATTTCCCTTATTTTTTCAGTCGGGTCATTAAATACTTCCAAGTATGTATCCTGGTCACTTAATTGTCGCTCCACCTCTGCTTTGTATTTGTTGGTGTCCATAATAACTAAAGCTCCACCTTTGTCCGCCGGTTTCAAGATGATGTCAGGGTTAAGCCACAATTTATTAAGTACTTGATTTTCTCTGTTCGTGAGATTAGATTTCTTTTTGTCTTTAAATTTGACTTTCTGAAAATCTTTCAATACAACTTTCTGAAATGCCTCCATTACTGGATTCTGAATTGGGGGATTGAACACACTCTTAGATTTCATCTCCAAATTTTCATTAGTTAGAGTCCTTTCTTGTGTTTCCACTGATTCAAAGAAAATCTTTAATCTCATTTTCCGGGTCAATTTAAAGAAATCTATCTTCTCTTTCAGTAATGTTGTGTTATATGATGGAACAAATGAAATTCCTTCCTGCAGTGTCTTTTTCTCAAAGTTTGTAAGTTGATAGTTAGAGATGTTTATAACTAGGTTTTCTTCTGTTGTAAGTTGGCTTTTCTTGCTGGGTTTTTTCTTTTTACCTCTTCGGCACGGATTTGGTCTAAAAAAGAATACACAGGTATTGTGTTTTCAACCGTTTGTTTTGAGGTCGTTGGTACTTGATTGATTCCCCTTGCCTCTTCGTGCTCGTCTCTTGGTTTTCTCCCAGCTGCTTCAGGTAGTTCAGTTTCACCACTAGATGCGTCTGACGATTGTGTATTTGGATTTGGTTCTCGTCTGTTTCTATCGTTCCAACTTGGTCTTGTCCCTCTACTGTTATCTTTTTGTTGATAATATTCCTTCCACGTATATACTATGTCAAGTTTATAATCTAGGGTACCCCTTCTGAATTTCCTGATCTTTTTGGATTCTATTTCTTTTTTATAGTTATCCAATTTGTTGTTGATTTCCTCTAATAGGGAAGACAATTCATCCTTTGTAAATAATGATGCCAATGACTTCTTAGTTTGTTCTAAATCTAATTCAATTGATGTTAAAGATTTTGATAATTCTTCTATCGTTAAAAGAATCAGATCCAAAGAACACTTGTTCAGTATAAGTCTCCACCTCTTGACAAACTCCGGGTTTTCCTTACATAAGGTCGGTTCCAGATCTATCCTTTGTCCCCTTGGGATTCTTTGTGCTTTAAAGTATTGTGCCAATGTTGTTGCATGCAATCTTTGGCTTATCTCTCTACGTATCAGTCGCTCCAATTGGTTTACTAGTTCTTCTGGTTTTGAGTCAGTGCTTAAGTCCTGTTCGGTATCTTTAATTAATTTTAGTATCTTAATCGCCTCTTCTTGAGAGAATGCAAGTGTTTCTGCCCTATTCTTCGTTATTGACTCAATTTTAGAAAATGACATGATATTTACTTGATCGGTGCCACCTCCCGATTGTTGTAGCAAAAACAGAATTTATCGAGAAGGTTTGGATCGGGAGGTGCACTCATAGGCTACTGAAATTTTAATTACTTAATTCACGTATGGTTATTTAGGTGCAATCTGTATAGAGTCTGTGCTACCAGACCAGAGAAATATACAGAAAGAAAAGGTCAGCCGTCAACAACGGCGGACATTACAGATGCACACTTTTGCGCTGACACTCAGCCAAACTATTTCCTTGAACTTAACGTATGGACTAAAATTCTTTTTTTTGTAAAAAAAAACAAAATATAAAAACATGTGTGTCTTTATTTTTCCATTTTTCCTCTTTAACACAGAGTTCTCAACAAGTTTATAATTCACTCATTTAGACCTTCAACAGAATTTCGTGTCATTATATACATGATTTTTTTTCACCCTCCTAACACATTTAACATAATGTGTGACAACAATGTTTTAACTGTACACCAAATTCAATTCCACTTGAATACAATATAATGTTAAAAAAGAGTGTTTCTGATATCCTGAATTTGTTGTTCCAGTATGACTGCCCTACTGACGGGCTTCTGGGGTTTCCACTACTTAATAAGCCCTTCTTCAGGTGGGAATATCAGATTATTCTGTCTTTTTTCTACAAAATTAAATGTAGAGAGGGAACTCAATTCATATTTCTTTCTGTTAAAAATGTATTTAAACACATTATTTTAGACTATTTGAACTTCACTAACCTCTGTCCAGGTAAACCGTTGTGCGGTAATACTTTGCCCGCTGCTATATGATGGCTGCTTGTATCTGCATATAGCTGTTAGTGTTATTGCTGGGATTCATCAAACTATAGAGATAAAACATAAATCAAAATACCAAAAGTCACTACTCTGTTCCATGTGTATAGAGACTCACACTGCTATGTCAGAAAGAGGTAAATGTGGAGCGATCAAGAGTGGGACCAGTCGCTAAAAACAGCGCTGGGTCCCACTCTGTGATCACATATTAAGGAAAGTCGATTTTCAATTCTTGTTGTACTCACCCATTACTGATGACTCAGTTCCTTTCTAGATCTTAGTTTCGGCGCTGAATCCATTGACCATTCTGTATCTTTGGCGAAAAAAAAGGGCAGTGTATAGCCTTTTTTTTTATATATATCCTGGACGGAACTCCGCGTCCTGCCGTGGTGTCTGTACCACACAGGACCTCCCTCGCAGTGCAGCGTCTCCGTGTCCTGTACTTCAACTTTTCGAAAGGATGTGAACGTGTTGCTGTAATTAAACCTCGCGTGGGTGTTATTCCTAGAAAACTCTTTCTATCTTTCAACCCTTAGTCGATTCCTTAGCTACACTGTTGGTCACGGTCACGGTACTGAGTTCTGGGTCCTGCATAGTCAGGTTGCACGCAACCGCTCTCCACTTTTCTGTCTATTCTGTTGCCTGTTCAAGTTCAGGCACACCTTTTGATGATCGCCATGTTGGGTGAGGATGTAATCTAAGATGTACAGATTAGATCGTGCATTGCTAATCATGTTTGTTAATGCTAATTGTTGAATTATTTACAATACTGGTAAATTTTAAACAGTATAGTATAATACAGTTAAACGCACTTTGAGAGAGAAAAACAGTTGGTGTGTATTACATTTGCGAATACTGTTCTCAATGAATTAGTGCTTGAAAGTTCTCCAACAAAATAGTAAATAATGAACATTTTGGGAGACATGATCATATCTAAATCCATGATATCACATATACACATTTCCCTACTATCACAGATGACTCATAGTCCACAACTTCTCAATATTTCATTCACATGAACCAATCTGACATAAAATAATTTTAGTGGGTTGGTATATGCATCAACATAAAATTTCATTGATTGAATGTGAGTTAGTTGGTCACCTCTATACTCAGTGCTGGTTCATAGGGGGGTCTAAGGGAGTGAATACACCTTAGTTCAAATTCACAAAAAGCAATTTAAATCCCATTCCATATTCATGCCCCTCTGGTACATATTGTGCAATTTCTCTATCCAATAAATCTCTCTCGGCTGTAAGAGTTTGTTCAAGTTCCCCCCTCCCCTGGGTAGAGTAACATGTTATAGAATCACAAATTTAATTTGTGCGATCATGTGTTTTTCTTTCACAAAGTGTTGAGCCACCAGAGATTTTTCTGAGTTTTGTCTTATGTTTGATTTGTGTTCACACCATCTTGTTTTTACTTTTCGTCCTGTCAGTCCTACGTAATAAAGTCTGCATGGACATTTTATTCCATAAATTACATTACAGGTATCACAAGTTGAGTTGTGTTTCAGTTGAATTCTATTTCCATTATGTGGATGATATATCACATTTCCTTTAATTAGATTGTGACAACAATTGCAATTATTATATGGAATAGTTCCTTTATATGTTGTCTCTTTTTTCTTTTCATGTCCGATATCTGATTTCATTAAATGATCTCGTATAGATGGGCTTTTGGCGTAGGCAAATAATGGTGGATTCGGAAATAGAGCTGTTAGGGTTGGATCCAATTCTAATAATTTCCAATTCTTTTTAATTATTTTTCTGATCGCATTGCTCTGTTGTGAGTAAGTAGTTACATAGACCATTTCAGTTGCTTTTGTTTTTGTTCTTGATGTAATTGCCTCTGTCCTTGCCATTCCTTTTACTTTCGCTGAATGTTGTGATACTGTCTCCACACTGTATCCTCTTTCCAAACATTTTTTGGTTAAATCCCTTGCTTTGATATCATACTCTTCCTCTTTGGATATAATCCTCCTATATCTCAAAAATTGGATCAAAGGAATACTTTCTATAGTTTTCTTGGGGTGAAAACTTGATGCTAACAACAAACTATTTCTGTCCGTAGTTTTTGTGAAAATTGTCGTCTCCAGTTTGTTCTCTTTCAAGTAAATTTTCACGTCCAAAAATTCTATGGACGTTTTACTTAATTTATGTGTGAATTTGATTCTTGGTGTAATCGTGTTCATGAATATAAAGAATTCATTCAAGTCTTCCAATGTTCCATTCTATATTCCAAACAGATCATCTATGAACCTCACAAAACATTTCAATTTATTCTTCCAATTCGGGTTCTGTAGTACATGTTTTTCTTCCAAGTATGTCATGTAAGTGTTAGCATAACTGGGAGCCATAGCCGCTCCCATGGATGTTCCCGAGATCCGGATGAAGTAACGATTCTCAAACATAAAGTAGTTGTTGTTCAATATGATAGTGAGTAACTTAAGTATAAACAAGTGATCACTCATAACTGTTTCTCTTGTATTTAATAGAAGCCATTCCATTGCTTCTAATCCTTCCTGATGATTAATGTTAGTGTAGAGACTCGTCACGTCCATCGTGAATATGATGTCTGTTTCTTCCTCAAATTTAATAGATTCCAGTATTGTCAAAAAGTGGTTTGTGTCCTTGATATATGTCGTTGATTTTTGTGTCAAGGGTTGGATTACCTTATCAACATATTGTGCCAATGGCTCCAGTAGACTATTCTTTGCTGCAATAATAGGTCGTCCCGGTGGTTGTTCGAGGTTCTTATGAATTTTAGGCCGTATGTATATGACTGGCATAATTGGATAAGTCTTCATTAAAAACATCTTAGTCTTGTTGGTAATGATGTCGTCTGCCTCTGCTTCATCGAGAGTTTTTTTTATTATTTCCCGTATTTTTTCAGTCGGGTCATTAAATACTTCCAAGTGTGTATCCTGGTCACTTAATTGTCGCTCCACCTCTGCTTTGTATTTGTTGGTGTCCATAATAACTGCGAGGGAGGTCCTGTGTGGTACGGACACCACGGCAGGACGCGGAGCTCCGTCCAGGATATATATAAAAAAAAAGGCTATACACGGCCCTTTTCTCGCCAAAGATACAGAATGGTCAATGGATTCAGTGCCGAAACTAAGATCTAGAAGGGGACTGAGTCATCAGTAATGGGTGAGTCCAACAAGAATTGAAAATCGACTTTCCTTAATATGTGATCACAGAGTGGGACCCAGCGCTGTTTTTAGCGACTGGTCGCTCCACATTTACCTCTTTCTGACATAGCAGTGTGAGTCTCTATACACATGGAACAAGGTAGTGACTTTTGGTATTTTGATTTATGTTTTATCGGTATAGTTTGATGAATCCCAGCAATAACACTAACAGCTATATGCAGATACAAGCAGCCATCATATAGCAGCGGGCAAAGTATTACCGCACAACGGTTTACCTGGACAGAAGTTAGTGAAGTCTAAATAGTCTAAAATAATGTGTTTAAATACATTTTTAATAGAAAGAAATATTAATTGAGTTCCCTCTCTACATTTAATTTTGTAGAAAAAAGACAGAATAATCTGATATTCCCACCTGAAGAAGGGCTTATTAAGTGCCCGAAGCGCGTAGTGGAAACCCCAGAAGCCCGTCATTAGGGCAGTCATACTGGAACAACAGATACAGGATATCAGAAACACTCTTTTTGAACATTATATTGTATTCAAGTGGAATTGAATGTGGTGTACAGTTAAAACTTTGTTGTCACACATTATGTTAAATGTGTTAGGAGGGTGAAAAAAATCATGTATATAATGACACGAAATTCTGTTGAAGGTCTAAATGAGTGAATTATAAACTTGTTGAGAACTCTGTGTTAAAGAGAAAAAATGGAAAAATAAAGACACACATATTTTTATATTTTGGTGTTTTTTTACAAAAAAAGAATTTTAGTCCATACGTTAAGTTCAAGGAAATAGTTTGGCTGAGTGTCAGCGCAAAAGTGTGCATCTGTAATGTCCGCCGTTGTTGACGGCTGACATTTTCTTTCTGTATACTTCTCTGGTCTGGTAGCACAGACGGTGTGCAGTCATAATTTCGAAAACATAATTTCGAAAGTCAAAAAAGTCGAATCAAAAATGTCGAAAAAAAAAATGTCGAATTGTTTTTTTTTCGATATTTTTTTTTGGGCTCTAGTTTCTGTGAAAAAAATAGGTAAAAATAAAAAAAGGGGGGTTGGGGGGGAACCCCCCCATTTCGAAAAAAAAACCTCATTAAAAAAAATTCGACATTTTTTTTTTCGACGTTTTTTTTTCGACTTTTTGACTTTCGAATATTTTGTATTCGAAATTATGTCTATGAACCAGCACAGATTCTATACAGATTGCACCTAAATAACCATATGTGAATTAAGTAATTCAAATTTCAATAACCTATGAGTGCACCTCCCCATCCAAACCTTCTCGATAAATTCTGTTTATAGGTTATAACCATATTTTGGCATATACTTTTTCCTTTTTTGAAAGCAAAGAGTGCAGATATCTCATTCTGTTTGCTATTGTATAGAGCATGCACATTCTTACATTATATCACTAGCTCATAGGATTAAATGTTGCAGCACAAGTAATTATATTGTTTTATGGCTTTCAACCCTCTGAATTTGGGCCCAGTTTCCCGGCCCACCCAGTTGCACACGCGCACTGCCTCCTGGCAACTTTTGCACTTGGGGCCGTATCTGCAACCCTACAGTCCCCTTACCTGCACTTACTGGACACCTAGTGTCTGCACTTACTCTTGCACTGCCAGCTGCTGGCCGCACTACTTGTTGTTATTTGATCCTGTGTATGGCACTTGTCCTTCCTTCCCCTTCGCTTGCACTTTTCCCCTCCCCTCTCTCCTGCACTTGCACGATCTCAATGTCACTTGTCCTATTAAAATCGTTTGTCTCTGTTCTCCCTCTGTCTCCCTCCCTTGCTTTGTCGCGCCTTGAAACACTTGTGTGTAGGCACGTTATAAATGCCCTATCAGATCATATCATAACCATTAGGTTTTAATAATATTGAACAAGTAAGTGCTTTACCCTTTTTTTAAGGCATTATAATTAATCCTGGCAGGTATCCTTTTTCTCAAAATGTACTGTCAGACTTTAAACTTCCTCGCAAAAATATTAGTCTTTATGCCATACCATTTAATCATCTAAATGTTCTGTAAGGAATACTATGTTGAGGCTTACAAGTTTGTATCTGTTAGTTTCCTGTAAAGTTTGGTCAATAACATTCTGCCTTCTCTGAAGATTAATGAGCCTAGAAATGGAATTTCCTCATTACAACAGCACATTGAACATTTAATGTGGATCATACTTATATTGACCGATTCTCTGCATTCTTCTAGCTTTTCATATTAAACAGGCCAAATCATCAGGACATCAACAATAAATCTCCATAATTTGACACATATATTGAAGGGATTTATTTCAGATTGTACATATGAGCGTTCAAATCGTCTACATACAAGTTCCCACCTCACCCCCCATGCTCGTTCCCTGTTTCTGTGTGTACAAATGGTCTTTATAAATGAAAAGGTTGTTAGTTATGGCTAATCTGGTCTGTTCCAAAAGCAACTTAGTTGAGGTCCTTTGAGAGCCTAATCTCTTAAATAAAGTATTCTGACAACCCGCATCCCATCACTTGCACCAAAAACAGGAGTAGCTCAATCCACAAAGGACATCTGAATTAACGCATTTTAGATGAGCTCATTCAGCGGCCCTTTTTCATCCCTTTGCACCCTTTGCACATTTACACAAATCAGGGGGGTTTCTGCACATTTAATACGGCATCCTGAATTCACAAACGGGATGGGCTTGTGAAATGAGGGTCATCCCCCTGCACCTGTTGGAAGCAGCAGTAGGTACAAATCATTAGGATTAAGCCGGAGCAGTCAAACTTGCATTTCCATCCTACAAATAGCATTTTTCTGTGGAACATGCTCTCAGCAACCACATGTTTGCTATTCAAGGACACTGGACAGCGCATCCTTGCCCTACTGTCCAGCCGCTCCTGAAATGGGCCTGTCACCTTTGGGAATAAGGTGAACTGCACAGTACTAAAAGGAGTGCAAATGGTGGCGTACCAGAAGACATATTCGGTTTACAATGTGTTTATTTCACTTAAAGAAAATGCCTCACTGACCCTACTGCTACCTGGGAAGTTCCCTACCCACCAAACTCGATGAAGGGTGCTCATCAATATGAGTCAAATAATAAAATGTATCCTGTGTCCAAAATCCTACACTTTTAACTGGCCCTACCACTTAGACAAATAGCCAAAGATGGGAAAATAAGCAATATAGGCTGCCGTCTCCTAGTAGTTCTAGGAATCTCTTCTAGTGTTACATTTCCATCTTGTCACAGTTTAAACAATATAGAAAAGGGGTTTTCCTCATATATAATTATCCTAAATTATCAAGCTCATAGATTAAGGGCTTTTTCCTTAATCTTTCTCCTCCAAGTACATGGGACTCTTGCCATGATATGATATGATATGATATGGCATTTATAACGGACCTATACTCAAGTGTAGAGCCCTCCTGCCTTCCTTGTTCCCAGATTCCCCTTAAATCCATATGTATATATCCATAAATCCTCTCAGTGTATCTTTCCTCTGGTTTCTGCTTGTACCTTTTGGGTATTTGGCTGATTTCAAGGCTCGGGTTCTCCGGGTTCCCATAAACGCTCCCATAACCGCTCTTCATATATTTGTCTGGTTCCCCTTTTGGGTCTTTTGGGCCGAGTTTCCCCTCATACAGTTTTGTACTTTTCATTATTCCTCCCCTCAACCGGGTTTGCTCGCTGTACCACCCTTGGCTGGCATGAACCTGTCTTCCTTCTTCCTTCTGTATAGCAAGTCTTGCTTCTGCAAGGTGATTCCGGTCCGCTGACGCTGGTGTTCTCTGCGACTCCTCGGTTTCCTCTCCAGTACTCCAGCGTGAGTGTTTCCTTACTGCCTTGTTCCTCTGTCTCTCGTTTCTCATGGTGTGAACTGAGGACTTGTTTCCCTCTTGCTCGGCTGGTTCGGCATTGATTCTTGGGCTGCAAGCCCACCACGGTTTCCGCATGGTCACGCCATTCCTCTCCGTCAATGCCACTCGACCTTGCCAACTCTGCTCGGTCCTGTGCCTCTCGACCTTGCCAACTCTGCACAGTCCTGTGCCTTTTTGACTAAGTTTCTCTCCCTCTCTGACTTTTCTGCCAGAGTCTCTCTGGGTCTCTATTCAGACCCCCGTTCTAGTCCATTTCCGCACTGTGACTGGCTCCGCCTGGCAGTGCAGCTCCTGCTCCAAATGACATCAGTACGTCGAAGGCTCGACTCTGCATATCTTCTTCCTTCCATTCAATTGAGTAATTCATTTTATCCTTGGTAGCAGATACGAAAGGGGTGTGTTGTCTAGCCTTTTGAAAGACCAACATTGCCTTGAGCTCTGTTTATATGTATTTCTTACATTATTTGTAGTTTCACAACTGGCAGACAGGTCACCTTCTGGTGCTCCCAAGTGCGCAGATAAAGTCTCAGTTATAGGGAGTTCCTTAGTGGAATGGGAGCCCCATCCCTTGATGGGGAGTCAGTAGGGAGGGTTTTTCTGAGCGGGCTCACCTCCCTAGCCTCAAAGGAAGTGTCTTCCCCAGGGAAGAGGGTCTGAAAGCTCCATATTTGTCACATAATGAAGAGTGCAGTCTCTGCACTCCTTTCCTTTGTACATCTTCTTGAGAATCTGCCCCTAATAATGTTTTCAACACCACCTACTCCAGAATCCCTCCTCTCTAAAAGAACTATACAAAATTGACAAGCTCCACAGCCAGTCCAGAAGATGCACGTTTTGTACCATCAATGTAAGCGACAACTTTGATTGCATATAAAGTATTTCTTCTGCACAATCCTTTTGTGACAGCCTAGCCAATGTCATTATGGAAGATATCAACAAGATTCATGAACATATTGCATTGCTCGAGCCATGACCCGGAACAAGAGTGTACCCTCTATTGCTTGTCCCAGCCACCGCACCCAGGGCCCTATGCAAGAGACCCAGCCTGCCATTGCCCCACTCTCCTCTGTTGTGCTGTGTGTGTAGTGCACTTCTCTTTTTCCTTTGTGAGTGCAAAGATAAAATGTAAACAACATTTTGTGGCCCTCCCAAAATGCATCATAAAAAAGTTCATCGAAATAAACGAATTACCTCTAATGAATGTAATTAGTAATGACTTCTGTTTTAGACAGCAGACCAAAGCATGCATCCAGAATCTTCCAGACAGAAGAATGCAATCAATCACCACTTACTGGGCAGTCGGGAGATACAAACATGAAGTGGAAGTGCTACTGTCTTTCCCTGATGCCAACCTCTATCATCCTTTTTTCCGGAAGTAGCAGGTTTGGGAGAAACCTAGTTCTTTAATAGTGTTTTGCAGACATATTTGTCTGCATCGACTTCCTTAGATAAACAGGTATATTTTAACAGAATTTCTCTTTGGATTGCAGATATTTGTGGAGGGGAAAACGCAGCGCTTCCAGAGCACCACTTATCGTGATTTTCAAGCCAATGCATACTTAAATACCTACAAAACCCAATTTGCTGGTATTTATTGGCACCTGTGAAAAGCTCCACATTGTTGTGAAACTTGCAGTTTTGTATAACTTGATGAAGTTCTACAAATGTGAAGGCGCCTATCCACAATACTTTTAAGTCCCAATCAGAAAGGGAGACGTAATGCAATGACATAAAATAACCATTATTCTCCATGGCTTTCGTTCGAAATCTAGAGTTAAATTCAAGCTCCTCTGTACATTATGCAAACTTCACCGCATCAAGCGATCTCTGGTCTATCAGAGCCTATATGCCTTGCAACCAATCCTCAGGAGGCAATAACATAGGAGTCGACACCTCAGAGTACAAGTCACGTGGCTCTAGAATTTCCCAACCCAACTCTGACAGTAGAAGTTAAACACATGTTCTTCCGAAAACTCCTAAAACAAATTAAAGCTAGCTTTAAAAAACTGAGTTTTGTCAGCACAGCGTGTAGCAATCGCGTGTCACTGTGAAGGATACCCAGATGGACTATACCCGGCCATATCTAAATATTGCATAGACACAAGTATATAACTGTACAGCTTAGCCTAATATGTTAAACAGTACCATCCTATTGTAAAATAGAAGCAGGACAAAAACTCAATAAATCTACTATACATTTTTCGACAGGATTTATGTTTGTTTGGGTGAGAGGATCTAATGTGAAATACTCTGGGCCTGATTCGTGGACGTTTTCCTATGGGATTGCGCCATTATAAAACACTTCCATGAATCAGGCCCATATCAAAGATATCCATGCATTTCTTTTTTTATTTTTTTTTTATTCATAGTTGTATTTAGTTTAAAATTCAAAACTTTTACAGGATTAGATGTAATGTGGCAATGACTGTCATCCCAAAATTACAAACATACCCAATTTTAACACATTCAAGGTATACAGGAATGTCTTTACATTCCGGCCTTGTAATTTGCACTCACCACTAGCCTTTGGCAGTGATAATTGACTCTTGGCTTGTAGAAAATGGCGTGCTGTGTGCACATGTTGCGAACTAGGCAGATGTTGTGGTGACCAGTAGCTTTTTAACTTTAAATTTTTCCTGCACAGTCTGCAAAATCCACATTCACTGTACTATGCATTGGTCTCTGTTGACCATCGTCATACATTTCAATAGTTTCATTGGCGTGTGTGTTTTCTGTGATCGGATAGCGCAGTGACGCATGCAGATGTTTTTCTTATTTTTTATTTATTTGGCGAAGGAGAAGAGTTTTGATAAGAATCTCTGTGCATTGGCACATGTGGCTGACGTGTCAATTCCTTGATTGGGTCGTCTTGGAGTTGTAAATGAGTAGCAGGGAGGGGATGAGGCAGCGAGAAGGAACTACACTGTCAGCCAAAGGGAAGGGATTGCCAGATAAGATCAGATGAACATCAGCAAAGAGAGAGGAAGGGTTGGAAAGTGGTCAGGGATCGCGTGAATTATTTTCCAAATCCCATTGTCAAAACGTGTACTGTAACTGTATGTATCGATGAGTGATGGGGATTGAGGATAATGTGTCATCTGAGTTGTTGGTGGACAGACGAGTAAAGACAGACATTACTTGACATGACCTCTTTGTATTTTGTGCTTCCACGAAGCTGCACCTCTATGGAGACCCAGTTGGCTGCTGTTTCCGGCCCCATTATCTGAGGCTGTGCTGTGGCTTCTGACTTTTCCTCCATAGCTTGCCCTATCAAGATGGCTGCTGTTTCCGGCCCCATTATTTGAGGCTGTGGCTCTGGCTTCTTTCTTTTCCTCCATAGCTTGCCCTATCAAGATGGCTGCTGTTTCCGACCCCATTATCTGAGGCTGTGACTCTGGCTTCTGACTTTTCCTCCATAGCTTGCCCTATCAAGATGGCTGCTGTTTCCAGCCCCATTATCTGAGACTGTGGCTTCTGACTTTTCCTCCATAGCTTGCCCTATCATGATGGCTGCTGTTTCCGGCCCCATTATCTGAGGCTGTGGCTCTGGCTTCTGACTTTTCCTCCATAGCTTGCCCTATCAAAATGGCTGCCCTTTCCGGCCCCATTATCTGAGGCTGTGGCTCTGGCTTCTGACTTTTCCTCTATAGCTTGCCCTATCAAGATGGCTGCCCTTTCCGGCCCCATTATCTGAGGCTGTGGCTCTGGCTTCTGACTTTTCCTCCATAGCTTGCCCTATCAAGATGGCTGCTGTTTCCGGCCCCATTATCTGGGGCTGTGGCTTCTGACTTTTCCTCCATAGCTTGCCCTATCATGATGACTGCTGTTTCCCGCCCCATTATCTGAGGCTGTGGCTCTGGCTTCTGACTTTTCCTCCATAGCTTGCCCTATCAAGATGGCTGCTGGTCCAGCCCCATTATCTGATACTGTGGCTCTGGCGTCTGACTTTTCATCCATAGCTTGCCCTATCAAGATGGCTTCCCTTTCCGGCCCCATTATCTGATGCTGTGGCTCTGGCTTCTGACTTTTCCTCCATAGCTTGCCCTATCAAGATGGCTGCTGTTTCCAGCCCCATTATCTGAGACTGTGGCTTCTGACTTTTCCTCCATAGCTTGCCCTATCAAGATGGCTGCCCATTTCGACCCCATTATCTGAGGCTGTGGCTCCGGCTTCTGACTTTTCCTACATAGATTGCCTTATCAAGATGACAAGCTGGAGGTAAATCTTTATTTTCAGAGAAAAATTGATTTTTAACAGCCGTCTACTTGGAACTTTCGTGCTGTGGATTCAGACAAATCAAAGAACAATGCTCAAAGGCCTGTCCGCTTGGTTAAAATGGCTCCCCGTATTCAATGTGCACCACAGCTCTGAAGCTTCCAGGTCCTTTTATTTAGCAAAATCATTCTGCATTTTCTAACACACACTAGAAACCCATCCTGTGTGATTATAGGTGTCCATTTGTGGTGTCTGGGTGTCCTGCTTTGTGATAACAGTACAAAGCAATGAGTTTAGTTTTTGCAAGAGGGCATGCCGTTTTCTCCAGCTGTGGGGTGAAGGAAGGGAACATGGGTTTATAAGGCTCAGCTCCCTCAGCGCAATGCATGTTGCACTATCCTCGCCTCCCGCGAGCTTGCTCGTCCCTGTGCTGCATGGGAAAAAGAACGCAGAAATGTACACTCTTATCTTTTCTCTCTTGTGTGGAGCATTTTCCTTGTCTCCAACACTTATGCATGCATAGTGCTGTTTCTATTGCTAGTGAGTTGGATGGTTTGTTTTGTTCCTCTCCCTCCTTTCTGCTCCCCTTCTCCCCTTCCTCTTGTCAATCTCCGGCTCTACCAGGGCCTAGTACGGTCGTCGCCTGTCTTTTCCCATTTCCTTCCCATTTACCCCCTCCCTCCCTGATATGTGTTTTAGCTCTTGCACTATCTGAAATGTCACCAGGCCGAGTAAGATTGTTAATTTCACATTCTTATTGTTCATGGCTTGTAAGAATGTCACTGTATTTTTCCCTCTTCCCTCTCTTGCCTTGAAGCGATTTGAAACACATTGTGTATAGGCGCTATATAAATAAACTATCATACCATATCATTGCTATACTTTCAGTCCTGCTTTTGTTAATCAAAGCTTAAACACTTGCGAGATCCCTACCTTTTCCTTTTATTGTCAGTCTCATTGTTTGGTTTGTTGGCGCACTGGTTCTTCATTACAGCACCTCCTGCTCATAACCTGCTTTGGGAGTAGTTTCCTTTTCTGGTGACATTCTTTTCCTAGCCAACAGTTTCCTTATTCTCTTTTTTTTCCAAATTGGACCCTAGGCATCCAATAGATTTTTTTAAATGAATGTTTCTGCTGAATTTGGGAGCTAGTCTGCAGGCCCCTTTTTCATCCCAAACATTTACATCATAAACTGCTTTTGAAAGAACCTGTGGCCATTCGGGATCATTAATTGTCCTTAAATCATTTGCATTCATACGGTAATTTCGTATCTTCCCTACTCCCGCTGTTGGGTTTTGTGCTGGAATGTGCTTCAAGGACCGCTCCAGTGAAGTGTACAGCTTTCTTATAATAAAGGCAGCAGCTCGCTTACTTTCCCCGCACCGGCTTATTTACTACCAGGAAGCACCTCCGAATAAATCTTCACTCAGACATAATGCTCCTCCTTTAAATTCTGGAAGCAAATGGAACTACTCATTAGAATTAGGCCTCAGACAATTGATTGTCTGCCTCTTTCACTTTCGATGATCAGGCCTCCTCTCCATTTCTATTAGATCTGCAAGGATGCACGCTACATGCGCTCCTTCTCCACTTCTGGGGTTACAAGAAAAGGGACTTTCTGCAAACAGTTTATCCCATTTGCATTTATGGGTCATGCTTTCACCCTTCCCTTTTGACTTAGACGATGCAAAAGGGACAGCTGGGACCTGAAATGAGGGGCATTGGCAGTTGTGTGAAGGCGTACACAAAATAATCGAATGCAGACAGCCCAGGACATCACTGTCCACATTGTCATCACTTAAGTTTACAATGATGTATCCTCCACTCCTAAATATCAGTCTGTTAAACCCATTAAAAACACATCTGCATTACCGCATTAAAAACGTTCCCTATGCGTCTGAATTGTCTGCTTCATGCTGCCAGTGCGATCATCCTTTTGCTGACATCAGCATAAATAGCCATCGCCAGAAATGGCATTACATTATTAAAACACTGCAGTGGGGATGAATGTCCGGATCTGAAGTGACAGAGCTGCTTTCTTCGTGGATTCAGTTTTGATGGGTTTGAATAAAGGCTTTACGATGGATGGGCTGTAGGAGTAGGGAACAGGGAGTCTTTGCTGTGGGATTGATGACCAGAGATGAGTGGGATTGGCAGTCTAATATATAAATTCAGCATCCCGGTCTGCTTTTCAGTTCCTTGTGGAATCATTCAAATACTTTTTACGCAAATAACCTTTTTTTCTGTAGTGAATACCAGTATTTTTTTGAACACTTGACCGAATTCATATATACATGTTTGGTTCAATGTGACTTTCCATGTTACTGTCTAGATATGACATAACTCTATTAAAGACACATAGGCAAGCAATATGCTTTCTTTTTTTATTCAACTGAGAGCAGCGAAAATGAGAAACATTCAAATAACTACATTTGCCACAATACAGGGCAGATCAAATGTAGTCCAAGCAGAAAAATGGAACCCACAGCTCTGTGAAGAACTAAGACACATTACTGTTGTGTGCTTGCTAACACCCTTTTGATCGCCTATAGCGCCTTTCTATTCCAACTCAGAACCTATATCCGCTCCTTTCCAGACAGACCTTCTCCACTTACCCCTTACATACCCCCCTTCCCTCCTGGCCTACATACATCCTCCACTGTCCTCACTTGCCAACTTCTTTTTCCCAACATCATGCAACTTCAATTCACCCCCTTCCTCCTCCTCTTTTCTCGTTGCCTTCAGCTGCAACTTCTACCTCACTCACCCCCATCTCAAACACGATTCTCTGTTTCTGCGATAATCTCCAATGTCATCTATCCCCTGGCCTACCACACGACACCACCCCCCCCCCCACCTCCTATTCCTTTCACTTGGCCTCTGGAATGCATAATCCCTCTTCACCTAGTCTTCCCACATCACCAACCACTTTAATTCTTACCACCCTCAGCGTTCACTGCTTGCTATCACAGAAACCTGGATCCCCCACATGACTCTTCTTGTGTTAATCAAAACACGAGGCATATTCTGGTTTCCCTGATTTATTCATGCAGTAGTTTGTTTGTGCCTACACCTCTTTGCGCCAAATTTCTGATGTAAATGAATAAAAGTACGTAGTCAAGTTTCTTCAAGTTGAAGAAACTTGACTACGTACTTTTATTCATTTACATCAGAAATTTGGCGCAAAGAGGTGTAGGCACAAACAAACTACTGCTTACTTTACAAACGGAGCTGAGGGACTCTATGTCTCCGTGTTGACCTACATCCTTGCGACACAAGAATAAAATAATAAAATAAGAAAACCATTGCCAACCTTAATAGCACTAACATACGGGTCGCGAGAGTACACCTTATGAGATCCCCACTCAAGAAGTTCCTCACTCAGTAGACTGATTTATTCATGAATCCCCTGCAACAACATCCTCCTATCACTCGGGCTGCTTATCGTCAACCGTTTAACATGCAATACACTTTCCATGTTCCATTTCCAGAACATGCAATATGTTATGTTATGTTATTAACATTTCCAGAGCATGCAATATGTAACTTCAACATCCAACACTTCTCTCTCCCAACAAATAGAATACAAATTCATCAAGTAATGATAACTTCTGAAAAACTAATAATCAAAACAACTATTTACATGTTGACTAGATAAGTGAACCCTCACATACTGTAATCCTTTGTCACCACAGGGCTCTGCAAACTATTTTAATTCTCATTTTCCCCGAGTCTTTCACCTACATCCCTTGTCTCCTTGCTTACATGCGTTGTCTCATATCCTGGTGCAGCTCCACAATGGAATTCAAGGTTTCTTTCCGTCATACACCCATTGACACTATCCTCCTCTATCTACCATACATTCGTGGGTTTTCTCCTTCCCCTTTCATTTATTTCTCTTTTGTCCTAGCACCTTATTGCACACATCTGATTTCCTTGAAACACTTGTGTATAGGCGCGTTATAAATGCCATATCATATCATATCACATACCACTACTCTATTGAGGTACCAGATTGACCCATCTTTCAACCTCATAGCATTCTTAAAAACTTCACTTCACAGACAGACTCAGCAAATGTTAACAAACCTTTACAAGGGCAGTGCGCGACATCACCACGCTAACGACGTCAGACGGCAGGGACGTCGGAACGTGGATGATGTCGTGCAGCATGCCAGAAAAGAATGAAAAGGCACAGGTAAGCAGACAGGGGTAATGGCACCCGCCATACATCCAGTGCTTTAAGTGGGCTCGGGCCAGCCAGGGCCGAGCCCTGGCAGTCTCCAGAAAAGGATCCCCCCCGACTAGCCCCAGCCATGCTGACACCTGAGGCAGCCCGTGTAGCTGCTGCACGAGCTGCCTGCAGGTGTCAGCACTTCTGATTAGAAGAAAAGAAAAGGCATCGCCTTCTCTTTTTTTCTAAACCAAAGCGTGGCCACCTGCAAGCAGCAGGTGTAACCGTGCAGTGCGGGCTGCCTGATGGGTCTGTACTCTGAAACAGGCGGAGGGCTGTAATGCCAGCCCTCCTTTAGTTTCTCTGTAAATAGCCATCACCCAGCACGAAGCCCCTGGGCTCCTCATGCTGGCTGATGGCTATTTACTCGAAAACAAAAGGAGAGCTGGGAAGTCCAGCCCTCCTCCTGTTTCAGCGCACAGTGCCATCAGCAGCAGGCAGCACTTTCATTCAAGGAGCCCGTGGTTAAAGCGTTGTACCACAGGGCTCCTTGAATGAAAAGGCTGCTTGCTGGGGCACTCTGGTGTCACACCTTTGGTGCACCCAGCCCCTTCTTTTCTTTAAAGGTAATAATGCCAGTGCGCCCCAGCTCAGATTCTTTTAGCAGCCCACACCACTTAGGCAAGAGGGGGCTCTTGATAGGGGGTGGGGCCTTAGCACACCCATACTTAGGCCACACCCCTAATGAGAGCCGCACCCCTCTCAATTTCTGATCCCACTTAAAGCACTGCATCCATCTGCATGCTTCTCCCTGTGGATACACTACAGCATACAGAAAGGTAAGAACAGCAGTTGATCCGCAATTTTGAAGCAATACAGCTCTTCATAAATAGGGATAGGATTGTGAAATACTTTATTTTTTCAAACAGGAGCATGTGATTTGTAAGAAATGAAATGTTACTGAAAGAAGCACAGGTAATGGGCACAACGCTTAACAATTTCATGTTGAAAGTATCAAGAATGGCTATTTAAGCTGGTGAGTATTCATGTACATTTTTTTCAGTCTACTCAGAACACACGTATACAAAGGTATTTTAGATTTTAGATTTTTCATTTAAACATTTTGTAAAAGCGTATGCGTAACCTCAATGGTAAGACTAATTAGGTTTTCGTTTTTCTTGTTTCTTTTATCATATGGTATGTACATATGGTATGTATATCTAACTTCACTTGATTTTGCAGACAAGTATGTTTTCATTAATTGATGGTAATTTCATATGAGAAGACGGACAAGAGGTCGGAAATGCATTGGCTACACATGACCTGTCAATGACTGCTTCTTCAAATAAATAACTGATTTTATGGAGACAAAGTAGTTAGTGAATTGTCAAGATTACCAAGAGAAATGAAAATATGAGAAAGTAACGATAGTGACATTATAGAACCGAAAGACCCTGCAGCTCAGTGAAGCAAAATACGCAAACGCATGGACTCCCAAGGAGCAATATTGTGACAAACCTTGATTCCTCATAAAACCCCTTTTTATTCTCACTCAATCTGCTGGTTGAACCACTCTATTTACTTGTGTACATTCAAGTCCTGTTGTTCTTTTATGTTATGTTACTGGCATTTGTATAGACCCTTTGTACCCTTGGTATGGTCTCAAAGGGCTGTGGGGTTGAACTTCCTCGATACCTCTAAGTCAGTGGCGAGAGTAGGGTACTAAGTAGTGCCGGGGTGAACACTGTATGTGTGCAGCCAGGATGCCTTTTCGTGGTAGGTAGCTGTATTCTAATGCTAGGAGTGGTGTGGAGGTTGTGTGAGGTCGTAGTGCGTGTGCAGCAAGGCCGATTGACGTGGGGTAGCTGCATTCTGGCGGAGGGGCTTGTATATGAGATTATGTGTGCAGCCAGGCTGATTTATTCCTGGGGGATAGCTGCGTTCCAAAGAATTGTTGGGTGTTCATGGTGGTGTATATTTATGTGTGACAGTCAGAATGTTTCTACTATCTGTTTCTGCACATAAACGAATTACTTTTTTCTTATTATTGTCAAAACACATGCTCTTTTGTCTTCTTATCAGTTAACAATTGTAACCTCATATTTATGTATGTTTTTTAACATATTGCTTCAATGAAACTATGTTTTATATAGATGACCTCTAAGTGTGATCCTCTATAGCTAGTCCAAAGCAATCACTAGTTTTTGAATAGCCCCCCCGCCCCATACGCCTGAAGGAGGGGTAGTCTGGGTATTAATCCTTTTTGTCCTGATATTTATGTGGGCAGCAAGGCTGAATTAGTCCAGGGGTATAGCTGCATTCTATTGTTTGTGTTGAGGAGAGAGTGAGCATATTGGTGTGTGTTTGAGTGTCTGTGCAGTTGGAGGAGGTCCCCGGTTCCTGCTTACCTTCCAGTGCCTGCCGAGATAACTATATCATCCTATTTTGGAGGTTCGATGCTTTAGATCTCCCACACACATTCTCAGTCTAGTGTGGGCATGAGAGTCCAGCAACAAACCAAGTCGTGTTGTTGGTGCTTTGCCTGTCTGACCTTTTATGTGTAATGGAACTATATGTGTTCTAGGTCTAGTATAAGGCTTGAGTATTGATAACAGGCGATGGCACATCGTTGTCACTTGCAGAAGCTTGTCTTGCCAGATTCCTCTCCTGACTTAAGAACGTAGTACCTTGACGGTGAGACAAAGCCAGTCCGTTTCTCATGGACAGCATTAGTGCTAATGGATCCATTTTCGGAGTCCTGGGTATTTGTTTACAGCGAGTGGTTGGGTGTTCCCGTACAGGTTTATGGTTTGAGTTGTGAGTTATACTACATCAGAGACTCTTGCGAGAGCTGAATGCTAGAGACCTCACCCAATCGGAGAGCGTAGTGTGAACCTGGTAGCGATATAGGGAAGGCCCAGTCATAGTTTCTAGGTCTAGTGTAAGGCTTTTGTATTGATAACAGCACATCGTTTTCACTTGCAGCAGCTTGTCTTGCCATATTCCTCTCCTGACTTAAGAGCGTAGTACCATGACGATGAGACAAAGCCAGTCCGCTTCTCATGGTAGAGCATAAGTGCTAATGGGCCCATTTTCGGAGTCTTGGGTATTTGTTTACAGCGAGTGGTTGGTTGTTCCCGTACTAGTTTATGGTTTGAGTTGTGAGTTATCCTGCATCATAGACCCTTGCGAGAGCTGAACGTGCTAGAGACCTCACCTGATCAGACAGCGTATTGTGAACCCGGTAGAGACATAGGGCAGGCCCAGCCCAGCCATAGTTTCAGAACATAAGTGCTACTAGGATCAGTGTCTGGAGTTCTGTGCATTGATTTCCAGACAGGTAAAGATAGACATCACCTGGTCAGAGAGCGTAGCACATATCTGGTGGAAGACAAGTGTTAATCCTAGCCATAGCTAGGCTGCAGGTTTGGATTCCTGGGCATTAATTTCCATGCAGGTTTAGGGTAGGCACAATCCACTCGTCGGCAACTAGGCGTCATTGCTGAACATGTAAAGGGCCAACAGGTTCCTAGTGTTATATTTAATTTGTTATCGACAAACCAGGACCAGGTTCGGTGTCTCCCAGTTATTCTTCCCTGCACATATTGATGGATTCAAAGCCAAATTATTGGACATGGGCGGTTGGTTGGGAGGGCATGTTTTGTGGGTGATCTAAGGTCAAATCGGTCTTTGCACCAATTCAGTAGAAGAGCCAGGTTTTGAGTGCTTTCCAGAAGGTCATCTAGTCCTGGGTGTGATGAATGAGGGTAGGCACTGAGTTCCAAAATGTGGGTCCCAGGGTTGAGTAGGTGGATCCTCTGATCCTGGCTGAATTGGAGCCAGGGACCACTAGGAGTAGGACAGTACTTGATCTTAGAGTGTGGGTTGGGTAGTAAGGCGTAATCTTTTCTTGCAGGTATTTGGGTCTGGCTTTGTGCACCACTCTGTGAGTAATGCACAGGTGGTCCTTCGCACAATCGGGAGCCAGTGTAGAGTGCGTAGAGCGGGTGAGAGGTGATCCCTACATCCCAGCACAAGGAGTAGTCTGGTGGCCAAGTTTTGGACTCTTTGGGTTTGTTTCCTACACTTTGCTTGCCTCTCTAATATTCTCCTCTTAGCATATTCCACTGACACGCTTTCCCTTTCCACTGAGGTATTCACCCATGCTAGCTTTAACCTAGTGTTAGGCTCTCTTCCTCTCAAGAACTGAAATAGTGAGTCTCCCGTTCCCCCATTTGGCGAAATCCTGATACTCTGCAACTTCTCTACTGCCTTACTTATCTTTCTACCATTATGTATCATTTGTTCTATGGTCTCCACTATCACCTTATTAAACCTTTCCACCAAATAATTCATTTCACTGTGATAATTCACAGAAAGTTTTCATTTAATTCCTAACTTATTTGCAAATTCCATCATAGGTCTCCCTCTAAACTAGTGTTCATTATCACTTATTAATATTTCTGAAAGTCCTTCCTTCCTAAAATCTGTTCCATGAATTCTATCACATCCAATACACTAACATACTTAGAAAACATCTCATCTGGCCATTTTGAAATATAGCACATGATATGGTTCTAAAATATCTGTCCCAATCTGCTTGAATGCTCCTTCCGGAGGTTCAATGGCCCGCTCCTTGTCCTATAGCCTGACACCATTTACCAGAGTTTTGACATGGGCAGCCATCCCTGACCATTCTTTCTGTGAACAAATCAACACCCAGCCACCAATATCTCTCTTTAACCTTGCTCTTAGTGATTGTTATTCCTGGATGACCTTTGTGTGCCAATTCACAATTCAACTATACTTTTCCACATATTCCTAGGGGTAATTCATAGTTAACCTTGTACCAGTAGACCTCCTTCCACAGACAATTCCTCCTTAACCTCCCCAAAGGGTACTTGCATTTCTTCTAGATCCTTTTTTAGAGCCCATTCTTCCCTTGTACATCAAATGACTTGTTTCAACACCTTGTCCTCACATAACTCTTTGTCCCGCCTTTTTCTTCATTTAAGTATGCCACCATTTCTGCTTCTTTATCACTCTCCTTTTTTCACTTCCTACTAGCAATCGTCACAAGAAATCCACACTACTGTTCTTCACACCTGGTAGATGTTTACTGTAAAATTATAGTCTTGCAACTTCAGGCTCAACCTTGCTAACCAAGACATTGCCTTCCTCATCCCTGCTACTGTTAGGAACTCTACAAAAGGTTTATGATCAGTACATACTGTGAACGGGTTGCCCCATAAATACTTGCAAAAATAATTGACACCTCAGACATAAGCCAACTCCTGTTCTATTTCCGAATATCTTGATCCTGTTTCTGAAATGGCTCTAGATGCATGACACACAATTTCTTCCTCGCTATCTGCTACCTGGCAAACGACAGCTCTTAAACCCTTTGCACTCGCAAAAACTGTAAACTGTAAACTGTATTGTACTACAATCCCCCCCTAGATTCACAAAATCCTACTTTTATTTCCTCCATTGCTTGGTGATATGCCTCACTCTATTCAAATGTGTTATCTTTGTTAATAGCATTCTCATAGACTGAGTAATTCTGGCAAATGTCCTGATAAACTTACTATAATATTCTGCCAACCCTAAAAACAACCTCACTTTTTCTTTATTGGTTGGTGTTGGTGCCTTTTATTGCCTTGCAATACATATTCCTTTAGTTTGCATCACTTATCAATTACTATATGTCCAAAGTATTCAACTTCCTTCACTCTGAATTTACATTTTCTTGCTTTCGTTTTTAACCCTTTCTTTCTTAACCTGTTTAGAACTGCCTGCAGCTCCTTCCATGTTCCTCCTTTCCTTTACCATATACCAGAATATCATCATGGTACGCAAGTGTACCCTGTAAACCCCTTAACACTTGTGTCATCATCATTTGAAAAACTGCAGCTACTGATGCCAAGCAACATGGCATCCTACAATATCTGTACAATCCATAAAATGTGATGAATGCTGTAAGATCATTGCAATCCTTTGTGAACTGTATTTGGTGATAAGCTGCTGACAGGCCAAGAGTACTAAACAAATCCCCTCCCTGACAATAATTCAGCATCACTGAGATAATTGGCTCTGGAAATGTATCCACTAGTATGTTCTTGTTTACATCTCTTAAATCCACACAAATTCTGATTTTGCCATTTCGTCAACGCAACTACTATCAGACTTATCAACTCCACTTCCTTTTTATTACTCCTTCCACTTCTTGTCTGTCCGATTCTTTCTCAACTTTTTCTCTCAAGGAAAATGGAATGGGTCTTGTGTTATGCATTATCATCTTTATGTGCCACTTGAGTATAATTTTGTGTGCATATCCTTTTAAATAACCTATTCGTGGCACAACAATCTCTGGAATCACACTTTCTTCTACTAATTCTTCCTTGGGTATGCTCAACACTTGATCTTTTGAACACAAATCTAATTGTATTTTTAATGCCGCTGGGTACTTCCATCCTAGACTGTCAAGACCCTTTTTTTGCTGCATATATTTTTATTGTTGACAATCTGTCTCTAATTTTCATTACCGTGTGAAACCGTCCAATCATTATATTGCTCGTACCTTCCAATCCTATTTTTTTAAAAAATATATTTGAGTTATATAGTTTGTATGATAATCCTATACATTGCAACTGTTTCCATCGGTCAGACTTTATTATTGTGTAAAGCAAGCAACAATCCACCATCATTTTTACTCTCAAATTATCAATCATTACTTTGCAACTAGGACATTTTAATTCTTGGTTTTCTGATGTACTTGTTATCCTGGTGTAGTTTGTCTCATCATTAAGACCCATCCTTCTGAACTGTACTATTCTTGTACATATGCCACCTTTTTGTTTCTACACACAACTGCAAAATAGCCACTCATATTACATATGGAAAACTGCTGGCTTATTGCTGTGCACCATTTTGAGTTTGCATAATGGCTCATTCTGCCACATCTGTAAAATCTGTTTTTCACTGTATTTGATTAATTTCCACGTGTAGAATACCATCTTTTTCCACATACTTTGACGTTGCCTGAGAACTCGTATCTCCTCTCCTTTCTCTCTAGGTTTTCTTTCAGTATTGTGACTTCATGACATTCACTTGTGTCTCACCATCCATGACAGTTGTTCTTTCACCTCTCTCTTGTTGTGCATCCTTTTACTCTCTTTCAATCATAATTGGGTGTGTTCAATGTTGTACGCTATGGCTATAATTTCTACTAACAAAGAGTCTTCACACATGCACAATCAATTATCAAACCACTTGGATATTTGTTTGTATTATTATTTGATCTCTGACCAGTTCCTGCAACAGATCTGCAAGATAACTTAACATTTTTAATGCTGATGCATATTCTTAAATGTTCTCGTCTGCTTTATGAATTTCTGAATGAAAAATAGACCTGTTATATTAATTTCAAGGGCATAATATAGACCTAGTTTTCTTTATGCCTTTTCATGTCCATCCATTTCACCCGCTTCTACTGTGTTTAAGTCAGGCAGTTCTCTATACTTCCATTGCCCTTCAGGGGTCCAAAGTATGAAGAAGAAGGTTTTTCTTTTTCTCTGCATCTAAACTGCATTGTTCTACCACTTTGATATAATCTTTTCAATATTCCTTCCATTCTAACAACAGTACTGACGGTCGTTCTGGATTTGATAGAAAAGTTTCAGGAGGGTGGACTGTTATGGACTGCATTCTTGTTTGCTATTATATTCCAGTTTGTATTCATGTGTACTATTCGTTATTACAATATCACTTTGTTTCTGTTGTTGACAATAATAAATCTTGACATTGCACATGCCATTGACTGTTCATTTTAGCTGTACGATTTGTTTATCCGTTTCTATTGTGATCCTTGGCAACGTCCGTCCTTCCTTTCAGTGCCAGCCTGGGCACAATGCACAGTCTAATTGCTTGTTTACTGGTTACTATGGTGACAGCCAGCAATGGTCTTTCTTTCTTTCTGTGCCAGCCTGAGCACAACGCGGTTTATAGTGATAATTTCGACAACAAAAATGTCGAAAGTCAAAATTTCGAAAAAAACATGTCGAAAAAAATTTTTTTTCAATGCATTTTTTTTTTAAATGGGGGGGTTCCCCCCCAACCCCCCTTTTTTACATTTTTTTTTAAATTGTTCCCTTTTTTTTAATCCCCGAACCCCTAAAATAAATATATAAATAAAAAAAACGAAAGTCGACATTTTTTTTTTCGACATTTTTTTGTCGACATTTTTGTCTGTCGACATTTTATTTTCGAAATTATGACTGGCCACCGCACAACGCACGTCCTTTCCTCTTACTGGTGCACGCAGTAGTGCAGGTCTTTGCTAGGACTCTCACACTCACACCCTTTACTTAATTTATGGGGATGTACTTAAATTAGTTTTCAGTCGCAACTTCCGTAGACCTTACACTGGCCTCAATTGTTCCTTCATGACGTTCAGAACTGGTCTCAATTATTCTTCTATCTTCATGGAATTCCCAGCCATTCGTCATTGACATCTTCCTTGGCCATCAGCATGCATGGCTCTGTGTCACAGGTGAGCTTCTTGCCAATTTATTGCGTTGGCAATCGTAACACAAGAACATTCTCGTTAGCCTGATTTATTCATGAATCACCTGCTGCAATATCCAACCTCCTATCTCTCAGGCTTTTTATCATCATCCTTTTACATTTCCACAACATGGAATTTGGAACTTCAACATACAACAACTCAGCTACTCGTGTAGTCCTCCACACTGACTCTGATACCTTCTGCAACTCTCCCTGACCAGTTGGGAAGGGCTGTGGAGTAGGGATCCTTAACAATAAAGCACTTACCGCTGCCACCTTCTGACGATCTCATTTGAATATTACTCAACCATCCCTGGTGAGCGATTATCCAGTTTCCCTCCTACCCCATTTTTCAAAGGTCCATCAGGGTGGCCTTCAACTGGATCACTAAGTACCTTGATTTTTTGGCTTTGGAGATCTACATAAATCTGGCTCCCATAGTAAACACTCACCCGAAACTGGACTCATTCATGTCTCCAATGTTCTCTCTCATGTTTAGCACTCCACACTCTCTTCTATACTCATCCTTGTGGACCACTCTATCTGTTTTGATACTGTTGACCACTCATCTCTCCTCTTCACTCTCCAGAACATATAGCCAGGACGGCCTCCTACCTGGAAGGTCACTCAATTAAACTCTCATAGAACTCCCAAACATCTGACCCCACCACTCTCCCTGTCCCTCAAGAATTTGTCCCTGCACCTCTGCTCTTCACCCTCTATACCTCTGCCTTCGGTAGACTGCACCTTCCCACATTAATTTGATGAGTATGGGAGATTCTTCACAAGTGGATTCAAATGCATTTGGTAATGAACTCCTCACTTAGGCAGCTGCCATGATTGGCTTTGAGGCTTGTCCATGTGTGTTGTTGGGCCGCCCCTGATGTGATGGTAGCCTGCCTTGATGATGTAATCAGGAAGAAAAGTGCTGATTTGGGCTGAAATGGGGCTCCGAATCTTGTGTGAGTAGTATAACTTTAAAGGTTTTAAAATAAGATCTACAGGTTCAAGCTTAGCACCCAGGGACGTCATTTCCATTGCCAGGGGTTGCACCTGTGACCCTCAAGGGTTCCCTTTCTACCCCTGTGGTCTTGCTTGCTACCCCTGAAAATTACTTTTTTTAAAATGTTTTATTTTTTTGATTTGAGGCTACTGGGCTGTGGCAAGCAGCATGTGGCTCTTTGTTTCTGGTGTGGCTGGTTTTCTTATAGGTATAACTGGTAAGATAGCTCAGTGGGTTGAGCACTCGCTGCTGCAATGTGTGTGTGATCTGCAGGTTGCAGGTTCGACTCCTGGTGAGGTCAACTAAGCCTTTCATCCTGCTGAGGTTGATAAATGAGTACCAACACAGGTTGGGTGATATATGATATGATATGATATGATGTGGCATTTATAATGCACCAGTACACAAGTGTTTCTAGACGCAACAAGGCAAGGAGGGGAAAACAAAGGGAGGACAAAATAATGATCTTACTAGGCCTTGTGTCAATCAGATCGCGCAAGTGCAGGGAAGAGGGAAGGGGAGAAGTGCCAGGGGTGAGGGGAAAGGGGACGTTGCAGTTAACTCACAAGTGCAGCCAGCAGGTGGCTCATAAATGCAGAAAGAAGGGACTGTAGGGTTGAAGATACAGATCCTTAAGTGCTGGGGATCCCGGAGGCAGTGCAAGGGCAACTGGACATGCAGGAGCCTTGGCCTGATTTCAGCGGGTGACTAGGTGACCAGTGCACGGAGCAGTCAGGTGCATCAGCAGGGGAGAGGAAGAGAGAAAGCAGAAGCCAAAAGGAAGGTCTTGAGTTGCTTCCAGAACTGGAGATAGTTCTGTTCAAGTTTGGGAGAGGCTGGGGGCTGTTCCAGAGGGAGGCCCCAGCCGAGCAGATAGATCTGCCCCCAACTCTCTGCTTGGAGAAGCATCTGACTGTCAGAGTGTTGGAGGTGGATGAGAGGAGAGCTCGAGAAGGAATATGTTTTGTAAGAGGAAGTTGGAGGTAGACCAGGCAATCCTTGTGGACCTGAACTTGACCCTTAAAGCCACAGGGAGCCAGTGAAGAGATTTCAGAACTGGAGAGATATGATCCCTGGGCTTGAGGCCAACGACACGTTTCGCAGTCCTGTTCTCGATAAGTTGTAAAGGTCGAAGAGTAGAGGCAGGAAGATTTAGAAAGAGGCTGTTGCAACAGTCCAGTCTAGTGAGGACTAGAGCTCTGGAGACAGTGAGCATCTGGGGAAAGTGAGTAAAGGAAGAATACCTCTGAGGAGGTGCAACTGATAGTTTGACTTCTTAGAGACTTCAGAGATGTGAGGAGAGAAGGAGAGTGTGGAGTCAAAGATGACACCAGGGTTCTTAGCCTCACAGGAAGGAGCAGTAAGAGGGCCCAGAGTGGAAGGCCAGAGAGAGAGGGGAAAGGAGGAAGCTGGTGTTCCAATGCAGTGGATCTCAGGTTTACTGGCATTAAGAAGTGATCATTGGCAGCACACCTTTCCTGAATTGCGGCCAGACAGTCAGGTATGAGATAAGAAGCAAAGGTGGCTGAGGGGAGTCTGAAAGAGAGCTCAGTGTCATCCGGATAACATTGAAAATTGGAGCTGAAAGTAGTGATGTGGTGGGCAAGAGGTGCCAGGTAGTGGTTGAAGAGCCAGGGAGAGTGGTTAGGCCCCTGGGGAACACTACAAGTATAGAGAGAGATAGAAGAGAAGAAAGGGTATGTCTGAGTGTGTGTGTCGATGCCAGATGTGGTTTTGGGATGTGATTGTGTTAGGATGAGATGTATATATTTGTGTGCGAAGGTTGTCATACCCTGATCCCAAAAGGATGGCTCCCTCCTTCTGGATGGTTTTTAGACAGTTTGCAAATTATGGGGGACTATCCTCCTTCCACTGACCTTCAATAGGCTTGTCTGTATAGTTCCACACAGAAGGGGAGGAGGTTTGTATTCCCCAGGCCTTCTCAGGTGATTTTTACAGTTACACAAAGGTGGGGTAAATATCTCTCTTCCCCATACCTTTCTTAGGCTCTCCTTCAATAGTTTCAATGATGTCTTGATTTTTTCCAGAAGATATATCTTTTCTACTCTGTTCTTCTCTTGACTTTTACCAAAGGATATATTTTTTTTTTCTTCGGGTTTTCTCTTGAGTTTTGCCAAAGTATCCCTCTCTCCCTCCCCACGGTCTTCTCTTCTCATTAAGGTCCCAGATCCCTTCTAAGGTGTATAATGTCTCTTAATGAGGCTTGATTCCCTATCCTGCCAGATGATGTCTTGCATGTACAATCATTCGATTCTCTGAAGATACAGGTACCAGGCTCTTGTCACTCTTCGTGTGTCCCAGACCCCCTTCTCAGATTTATAATGTCTCTCAATCAGGCCTGGTTCACTATGCTGCCAGGCATTGTCTTCCCTTCTGGTTTCTTTGGGGTGCTCTCTCACCCAGTATGTCTCTATTTTGTTTCTCTGCTCGATCCCACTGGGATGAGGAAGCTGGTCCCCCATTTCCTCCCAACCACCACCTCTAGGAGTTCCCAGAGCATTCCTGGTCCCCCTCCATGTACCTCCTAACTG
This sequence comes from Ambystoma mexicanum, assembly GCF_040938575.1. Taxonomy (NCBI): domain Eukaryota; kingdom Metazoa; phylum Chordata; class Amphibia; order Caudata; family Ambystomatidae; genus Ambystoma; species Ambystoma mexicanum. Next base: position 961,703,966 of record NC_090928.1, on the reverse strand, counting down.
TCAAGCTTCTCTGGCTTCCCATTGGCTCTCGTGGTCTGCTCTTGCATTTCTGTGGCTCCACCATGCTGGTTTCTCTATGTACATCGGGTCACACCTGGACCACTCGGTGGGCTTCCTTCCTGCCACCGGACGTTGGGTATTCCAGCCTTTTGGTAAGTGTAGGCTTCTTTCTACCTTTTCGGACCCCGGCTTCCTTCTGCAGGCATCCGGGTCTGCAGTGCGTCCTCTCTGTGCGGTGTCACTTCCCAGCTCGATGCTCCACTGGGGCAGGACTGACCCTGAGGAAAGTCCTTCGTCAGTTTTTATGGTTAGCCGGCTCTTGAATCTTAGATAGCTAATATGTTTGTCTTGGTTTCGTGTAGGGCTCTTCATTGCCCTGCTCTTTTTCGTGTGTCAGTACTTGTGGTGCCATCTATTCCCATATGGTATTGTTTATTTATATAGCGCCTATACACAGGTATGTGTTTCAAAGCGCTCAAGGAGGATGGGAACATGGGGAAAAGATATCACTCTTCCCCGTCACAGTAATGTCTATCCTATAGACAGGGCTACTATGCATGAAGTAACTAACAGTAGAAAGAGGAGACATAGACGTTGGGGGGTGCTTGTGCCCTATCTGTGTTGTATGGTGTATGATGTGGAGCAGAATGGTGATTCACATACCGCGTTCTTCCTTGATAGTTTTCCCTTTTCCCACAGAGGGGGTCCTCTATCACAGGAGCCTCTCATTGAGTACCACACCCAAGGAGGCTATCGGGCAGTGGCCACACCTCTCTGGTGCCATGGGAAGGGTGATGACTTCAAAGGTTTTGTCACAGCCCCTCACCAAGCGTATTCAAAGACAGGTGCCAAATACCTCTCAAAGTGACACGGCTCTGCACCCGTGCTATACACTGCCCATGATCCATGGCTAGCAGACTACCCTGGAACAGAGAAGAAAGACTGAACTTTCAGAGAAATTATCTTGACTCTTGGCCTTAAACTATGGAACACCTCTCAGCAGAATTGAAATCACTACACCGCCACTTGGAATTCAGAAAGGCTCTGCTGTTCCAGCATACCTTCCTTCTAGTCTAGAAAATAGGGTGCTACAGATTCTCCAATGGATGCACTGTGTCCTTATCAAACAGCAATACAGCTCTAGACTATTCATATATAAACTGTGAAACATGATTGGAGCTATCTGCCTTCCTACCCGCAGTCTCCTCATCCCTCAGTTTTCTTCATAATGTCCAACATTGCACATGGCTATACTGATTTGTCATTTTGTATTGTTTTATTAGCATTTTTAATCAGAGGTATTCTTGTTAAATGCACTCTCAAGCCAAATTCTGCTTTTCAACATACAATGCGCATACCCACGCGTGGCAATTGAACACTGCACTCCCTCAACAGACATCAGCAAGCTACATCTGTCCAACCAACCTGTGTATTCCAGTCCCAAACAAAGCATCCTCGCACTATGGACACACGAGGCTTCACTTTTGACACATTTACTCTTCACACAAACCTGCTAGAAAAAAGTCCCACACGCAGGGATGGATTGTCCTATAGGGAACTCCTGAGATTTCTCCTGGTCCACCTCTGCACCCGTGGCCTCTTTTGTGTAGCCCATTTTATTTCCAGATGTTCTCATAGGAAAAGGTTTGGGCTTGCTGAAAATTTGTTATATGGGCCCACTTTTAACATTCTTTTCAGGACCTCTTTTGTTTCCCGGTTCATCCCTGCCCACACATAGTGCCCTAGTACTTGTGAACTGTGTGCATTGACACAACAGCACAGCTATCTTGCATTTTCCTGCTTTTTCCACTGGCCAAACCCATATAGTAGACAATATTGATGTTACTTTCCTTTGATGCAACATATCATTCTGCTATGTTTGTGGTTCCCTCAGGGACCCTCCGCCACATACCAAACATAGTAAAATGCTTTGACCAGGATAATACAGCTTGGTGAAATGGAACAGCTTGCATTTGAGAACAGGTTTCCTTGTGTCTCAGTTTGCAACTGGACAGGGGACTACATGTTCTCCATTCCATGTCAATCCATCTTTAGTTTTAGACCAATGAAAAGAGGTGGGGAAGCTAGAGAATTCATTGGCGGAGCCAAGCAATAGCTCAGCCAGTAGGTCTGTAAAAGCCAAGCAAGAGCTGCTTGCATAGCAAAAAGGCAAATACCTGGCTACCTGGCTACCTGGCTACCTGCCTACCTACAATACAAAACATTTACCTGCCACTCTGTCCACCCACCCTCACTATAAATGACCCTCACTTGGCATCCTGCCTGCTCACCAGTACTCATTATGTAAATGGTCAATGTTATAAATATCTATGGAATAACACTATAGATTATAAACCCATATGAGCAAGACATTCCCTAGAGATATTTAAGGAGCATATGGCACAGTAACCAAGAGGGATTGTTTCAGGATCACTAAATGCGTGAAGGGGTAAAGACAGGCATGTGACCTCTGGACTCCTGGTTCTACAGATTCAAATTTGAACAGAATTCAACTTCTCCTATTTCATCTTCAATATTAGAACCAGCAAAGTACTTTCTGTAAAGTTGTTATTAAAGGGTTAAACTTGTACACGTTTCAATAAATCTGGCTTTCAGGGCACCAATTCACTTGATAAAACTACCTGACGAAATATAAGTCCTAATTGAAACATATGTTCATAAAACAGGCATGCCTCACTGTGCTAGAACAAGAAATGGGTTGACCCAGTCCCACAGTAAAGGACGCTTGCTTGTAGGTCAGACACAGAACTGAGGAACAGTCACTCGATATGCTGACCTACTTTTCTAAATGAGTACCTGTGTTTCACTTGCCATATTTTCCTTACACATTACCCTCTGGTGTGCTGCTTTTGCACCACATCATTGATACCCCTTCTCCCTCCACTTCGTTACAATTAACTTTCAGACCTATGTGCCACTTTCCTGCCATCTGTTAACCCTTAACTAAATTCCCTTCGTTTACTTTATCTGCACCCTCTACCCTTGCCCTCATTGCTCAGTCACTTGCCCCCTTCCATTGTCCTGGCTCACATGTAGATGGTAGATCACCTTTATTTGCCATGCAGCCTCTGCAAGAAATGAAAGGAAGTTGTGGACGGGGTCTTGCCTGTAATTATAGCTATGGGGTCTGCACCTGGACAACAAAGGGTGATAGAGTTAGCTTTTATTGTGAGTCACAGTTGCACTGCAAGGAGTGTCAGCCTGCGATACGGTGACGGAGAGGGTGTAAGAGTGACCTATTATATGTATTTGTGTTTCCAAGGAAGCAAGGTTAAGGTTTTTACAAAAGGCCATGGTAAGGGGTGAAAGGGAGGGCCCTACTGAGGCTCCCCTTCCCACCACCTTTCCAATCTAATGCCTAAAAGGACCACAATGGACCCTTTTGTGCCTACAAATATAGACTAGTGGTATGAACTACTACTGTAGATAAACCCTTTCCACCTTCACAATGAAGATGAAAATGCCCCAAAAAATGTTTTTAAAACAACCTTTTTATGTTACCATCATTGGAGGTGATATTTCTGAAATATCTCCAAATGTATTCCAGTAGTAGTGCAAAATTCTGAATTGGGCACATTTTGCGCTTCTGGAGTTCGTAACTTTTTCCAGCGGTGTTTCATAAATAAATAAGTCATTCCTAAATGTCATGCATCTTTCTGTGCATGTTTTTTGACTGTGACTAAAAGTGAGTCATTTCTGTAAACACAATCCTAATATCCTGGGGTGCTATTCAGGGTGTTATAAAACTCTTTTTGTAATGACCTCACAAGGGATCAAGAAATTCACCAGAACATAGGGGAAGCATTCTTATAGAATCAAACTCAGGACAAACTCTAATAAGATATGAATCTTTACTTCTTAGGCTAGTAGGAGTCATGATAAGCTGCTGCCAACTGTAACAAGCCAATGGTCTTTGGGGGCGCAGCGGTGCCAACATTACCTTTCAGGGTCACAGAATCTGTCATTTAAATGCCCACATGGCTGCTTGGCAGTATGAGCATGCGCCTGTGGCCTGGGCACTTTTTCCTCTCACTGTTCGGAGGCACACCTGCAACATTGCTGAAATCAAGACCACTGACTCACTCCATCTACAGAAATGCCACCCTGGCCTTTCAGCACTCCCCGCCTTTGAGGGAGTCTGGAATCTGAAGAATGTTTTATTTTTCATGATTATTTTTGCATTTTGCAGCTCTGGCCCCAGGGAACATCAGCCCAGCCAGCTTTGGGGGCAGTTTCCTCCCTGCATCCTTGCCAGACTGGACCTGCTGGGCTCTGATTTGGTTTACTACATTTTACTTTCTGATTTTGTCCTGTGGTCTCTGGAGGATAGCTCAGGGGCAAAGTGCTCGCCGACACGAGCAACACAGGTTCGATCCCCGGGTCCGCGTTTAGAAGCCTCTGGGTATTAAGCTTGTTATAAATAACCAGTCGTCACTAGTGCGCCAAGTCAATCCATGGTGTTGGAGATGTGATTGCCTAATTTACACTGGATGTTCCCTTTGTTTGAGGGTTTGGATTGTGCGTGGGAAGGGGCGTGGCGATGGGGTTTGTGGTGAGCAGGGGCAGGCCAGCAGGGCATATAGTTCCACTACTTCTTTTCGTACACTTTGAACACTGTTTAGGAAATAATATATTCGTGAAGAACCAGTGTTTTCTCTTTACGTAGTTGGTGGATATCGGGGCGTGGGTGGTCAATACTTATGATGCAAACCAATGAGATTGGAAGAGGAAGGTTCTGGTGGGGACACAGAAGCAATGAGACTGCAAGGGGCGCGGAATAGCAGCACGCGACCCTGGTCTGCAATGGACGTTAATTGCAGTTCAGAATTTCCCTGCAGTTTGTCACGGCCTCATTAAAAGACATTTCAGCAGTAAAAATCCCATGTATTGCTTTGAAACGAATCGAACCAACGCCAGGGTCACTTATTCTGCCCGCAAGACTTGTGGCGTTGCTTAACTGCACGGCTTATGACAGCCCCAAAACTTCCATTTCATTCAAAATTCAAAGTTTAATGGTACACAATTATATCATCCATGATATTAATTCAATAAAGTGAATCAGACGGTATCGTGATTTAATGCATAATTTAACAAATTCAAAAATAAATGAGTTCTTATATAGCTCATAATGCGGATTCCATCCGCTATGCTTGGGGCTGGGTTTTATATTATTATATTAGTTATCGATGATATAGAGGAGGGTGCAGGGTAAAATGTGGCTGCCAGTCTTTAGAGAGCATACCGGCTTTCCAAAATCCAATGAAAATACTGCATTTAATATTTTCCAAGTTATTGGCCCTCATTTATAAATGGTTCTTTACAAATCAATAGACTTCCCTACTAGCGTCTATATTGTTTTTTGTTGTCTGAAAGCAGAATTTTATCAGTAGTAACTTTGTACTGACTTGTTTCCATTTTATTTAATTTTTAAAAAACTCTTTTTTCTACAGATACCTGCTTGCCATTCTTTTTTTTTACCTGGTGTTGTGATTTAATGTTAATGTTTACTTTGTGTATGTTGCATGATATTGTATGTTCTGTTATTGCGATTTGTACCGCACACCCCTGCTATTTTTATGGTCTCCAGTCGCTCATGTGGGTTTGAAATGGTAAAAGAGGGAGTGCGGGTATGGGGGTAGAGGGAACATACAAGGTGTTGTGCTGAATTGTGGTCTGTGTGTAGCACCAGGAGGATCTGGTGACTGTGTGGTTATGTTGTACAGGTGGTTTGTGATTTGCACTCTGCACGTGGCTTGTTTCCAGATGGGGAGTCTGGGGGGGAGATGTGTGTGTTTTGGCCAGAAGACGAGTTTCAAGGTTGATTGGTGAGGTTTAGAGTTGTGAACATATTGTTGTGGTTTGAGTTTTTTTTATAGCCATTTCTGCTGGCTAGTTGGTGAGCACATGCTGAGTGAGTGTGGAGGAAAGATGACGGTGTTAGTATGTTGTGTTCTTTGCATGTATGTGAGCGAAGTTGGTTTGACGTGATTGGGTTTCCCATTTGTCTTGGTGGGGGGAAACATTGTGACAGGGCTTCAGGTTTATTTTTCATTAGTTTTCATTTGATTCTCCTGTCGTCTGGTGGTGGTGCCGGAGCGGCTGCCCCTGTTTAACATGATAACCTGATGCAATTTGGCTGGGGTTTGCTGGGTTGGTCCTTTTAAATGATTTGCTCATTGTGGTCACTCAGGTTTGGCATTCTTGAATGGGTGTTGGGTGGTGATGTGCTGCAGTGTATTTTGTATCTCAGTGGGTTGTGAGCAGTTCTCTATCCTCGTGTATTGAAAAGCTAGGTTTGTAACAGTTTTCTAAACATTACATGTCTTCTGTTATACAGATTTCTTTGGGGACTGTGTTATAGAGTTTTGCTAGGACGGTGGAGTAAGCTGTGCCTACTTATTTGTTTTTCTCGCAGATCCTTGATTTAAAGAGTATTTCACTGCTGGATCCAAGGGTCCTGCATGGTTAGTAGAGTGTGATTTTCAATTGGTGGAATTCAGGAATTTCCGCTCCTTGATCATGCCGCGCTCTGTGTGCAGTGAAGAGTGCTTTGAAATTGGTTATTTTCTTCACTGGTAGCCAGTGGAGGTTTCTCAGGGCTGGGTTGATGTGTACCCTCCAGTTTAGTCTTGGTCCTGCTGCAGTGTTATGTGTTTGGATCTTTGTAATTTTTTTGTGAGGTAGTCTGGCTCAACTAGTGCATGCACTTTGCGTAGTCGATTCTTGACAGAATTAGTGTCATGTTGGCGAAGGTGCTGTGTGGCAAAGCTGAGACATGGAATGACGCATCATTCGGAATATAGGTGGTAGATGCATTTCCGTACTATGGCATTAACTTGTGGTTTCAGTGTGAGACCACTGGTCATGAGAAAATCAATATTTATTATCACAGTTGAGGTCTGCGGTCTCGTTTCCATTCCTATGAGCGAGGGAAGCAGTATTTTAAAATCTATTTTTAGCTGTTAAACTTAAAATCTTCAAAGTATTCTGGCTGCACTTTAAACGTTTACTTACAGGTCATTTGCCCTAGAAAATCATGGGGTATATTTTAATAGGCCAAGACAGTTCTCTGCAGATAGTTCAGATTTTACTCTTTCGTTCATTAAGAATCAAAGTAAATTAAGAGCAGAGTTTGAGAATCAGAGAAGAGGGATCTACACCCACTAGGATGGGCTCAAATTTAGACCAGATAAGAACATCTAGGGAGCCTATTGCTGACGCGGGGACACACTTTTCTGGAGCTATCAGCTGCTTCTCTTTGCCAAAATACAGCCCATGTTTGGATATTTTGAGCCACAAAATGCTGGTGACAGCTGGAACATGTATGTCTTCATGGGATTTATCAAATACAAACCTAGCTGCAATGAAACAGCGCTCTGTATATAGGGCGCACACTCAGGTAGGGGAAGGGGTAGCAAAGCTGCTGGTGTGGTTAAGGGGAGCAGAGGAGCAGGGATTCCATAGTGGGAGAAGAGAAGGCGGCTTGAATGGAGGCATTAGTAATTGGTGAGAGGCTCTTTGTAGAGTAATGTCTTCAGGTCCTTCCTCAAGTGCAGCTTGACAAGGGGCCAGTCTGGTCAGTGTTGGTAACTTCTTCCAGAGACAGGGTGCACAGCAGGAAGAGGAACAATACAGAAAGCTGTAAAAACACAATGCGTTGAACTGTAGATTGCGGTAGCTGTAATTCTGAATTACATTTCTCTTCTTAAAGTTGACCAGGCATGGCATCTTACTTATACTGTTCAGAATGACCAGAGAGTGTGTGCACACACATACAAGCTTGTGCCATCAAAGCTTTTTAACCTGTGTTTGTTGGAACCGCTAGAGCATAGGATTCTCACTGCGTGTGCCTTATGTGTACACTTTATCAGGTACTCGTGTGCTTTGCATGATATTTATTTGTGAGTAACGGTATGAATTTTGTGAGTTATTCGGTGATAGGCAGGGAGCCAGTCCAGCGATCTTTTGGCCTCTGTTATGGGGTCTCTCCTGTTTTCCCCACATACAGCTCTCACGGCTCTGTTCTGAGTCACTTGAAAGATTTTAACATTGTTTATTGTAGTGCCAACTAGTAGACTGTTGCAGTAGTCAATACATGTATTGACCAGTGCAGAGGACACTGATGATAGGTTAATAGTTGTGTGGAATTCGACCATCCACACGGTGGGTGTGCGCTGGCCTGGGCTTTTTTCAAATGAAATTGAACGATGGTAGATCAACCTCAGGAAAATGTGTGGGGCTAATCCGCACACATTTTCCTATGCTCACTGCGTGACATACACATAGACCCGTGTACTCTGGGTGGACACAGCCTGCAGTCGCCGTCCCCCCTGTCATATTTAGTTGGGAATTGACATCTGAGAGTACAATAAGGCATCTCAGAAGTGGCAGGGAAAAACCTTCCTCCTGACATGGCCAGCTTAATTAACTAACGAAGGCTCCATGCATCCCCCCTTTCCCTTTTTCTAAGCTCTGCTGCTGGTGGCAGCTTTGCATACTAATCAAAGTTTACCTCAAACAGGCCGACAAGGGCCTGGCAGCAGAGGCTAAACAGAAGACAGGAAAACCCCAACAACCTTTGATATGCACTGTGTCATCCTGAAGCCAGATCCCAATGTAGAGGATCAGCCGAATGCCTCTGCAGGAAGTCCCGCCCCTATTCTTCCTATATGTTGAAAACCGAGAATTGCGTCATGTGCAATACCAGTAAGAATACCTATATCACGAGAAGCCTTTGAGACAAAGTATCCATTGAGAAAACCCTGTGTGATGTATCTCCGAAAGGATGATGGTCTCCTGGGAGAGATTCTTGAGAAAGTGTGAAAACATAAAAAGAAGCTGGTGACATCACGAGAAGTGAGTGTGACACACTAAGAAGGATGACCAGAGAAGAGAATGCATAAACAATATAGAATCTGATGGTGAAGAAAAGAATAGAGAAGACCTTCGTGTGCTGAATGAAGATTGCCCGTGTGAAGAAACATTGCAGAAAATGCAAGTCATTTTATAACTGTACAGATGCTGTAACGTAAGTAGACAAAGTAATCATAAGGCTGGCTCTACGTAGTGAATAGATTGCAGGCGGTACCAACAATATATATATGCATATAGAATCGGGACATTCAATGCCACAATTTGAGTAAGCTCAACCCGTGGAGAAAGGAGGATTGACAGCTGTGTGTGTGTTGCAGCAAAGAATAAACCGAGGCTCGAAGATGGACCAAAGGAAGACTGCTTGGATTGATGTCAAAGGCTAAGAGCAGCCAAAACTGGTTATTAGTCCTCGAAGAATAAATAAGCGTGAGAAGCCAAGGCATATCTTGTTAAGTTGCAAAGAGAGAACATCCTGAGAGCCAAGATCTTCATTTAATACAATTAAATGCTACAAAATGGGCCGATTCACGGTCTCTGATCACATGAGTCTAAGATGAGAATAGACATGGGCTTGCAAGATTGAACCTTGATAAGAACGTGCTCACACTGCCTTATATTTCCAGAGATAAGAAGCTACTACAAGGCCAAGTTCAAAGACAATCTGCATGGCAGACGGCATCAGTGATGAGAGATGATAGGCTAATTGGGTGGGGAGGTATGTTCATGTTCACCCACCAGCACCTGGGGTACCAGCTTACATGCTGCTAGCGAATCTAATGTTCCAGAATGGCAGAAGTTTGCCAACCAATTGTAGAAGGCCATAAAACAAAGCGTCTTATAGTTTGAGAGCCAATGAGGTGTTGTGTTTCTAATCACTGTCAAGGATGACTTGCACTAAGGAGGGTGTGAGTTGCCCAACTGACTATAGAGACCCAATCACAATCCTATCCTATCCTATATAGAAAGTACACTTAGATGTTCCCCTTGAACCAAGCACAATCCCCAGTAGGTTTTTGGAGTTTGCCACATAGTATGCCACATAGTATTACATCATGTATAACAAGTTTTTGCTATAAAAGTTGAGATCGTGCTGTGCGACATCCTATGATGTTTGTTGTACTCCCTGTTTTAGAGCATTGATATTAAAACAGAATGTCTTGCCAATTTCCTGAGTTGGTCTTCTTGTTTGGTGTGAGAGTTATTCTCCATCCCATTCATCATACAATGTGTTACCTTAATTAAAAGGACTATAAGGGTTCACCACCTCTCATCATCAAGGGCAGTGACCTATCATGTCTGGGACTGTGGGCCTCATTACGACCCTGGAGGTAACCCTGGTGCTATTAGCACCATGGTTGCCTCCAAAACCTCACTGATTCCGCCATGGTGAATGGAGCAATTACCGCCCCATTCCAAGGTTGGCAGGGGCGGTAATTCCCCATTCACCATGGCCCTTCCCCATTCCCATTTTAGCCCCCATAGGGCTCAATGGGAATGGGGAAGGCGGTAATAACGGTACCGCAATTTGCAATTACCTCTAAAGTCGCTTTGCGGGTCCCGTCCTTAACGGCTGGTTTTACCAGCCGTTAAGGGAGGACCCGCAAAGAGACCTCGGAATAGGGTGGTAAGGGATTACCGGCACCGGTGCCCTTACCGGTACCGGTAATCCCTTACCGCCCGGGTCGTAATGAGGCCAGATGTGTTTACAGTAGCCAACCCCCGCAGGGGAACCCCATTCAGAAGGTATGAGTATGTGGATTGATGGAGACAGAAAGTCTGTTCTCGCTGCACCTTCAAGGGAAACCTGCAGCTTTAATCAGGAACCACAGAGAGATCCATTAACTAGAGAGGCCCTTTGATCCGCAAGAGACAGGAAGATGGGTGGGACTTAGTATTACATGTTTTCACCCCTTTACATTTTCTGTTGCAAAGCACTCTGGTTATGACCTCATGCATACAGGAGATTATTGGTGGGGATCCGGGATTGGTTCATTAAGGTAGGCTCCGCCAACACCAATCACTGTGGGCCATCTGGCTTTAAAAGAGGGCTGAGACCCTCTTTTGGACAGATCAACTGAAGACTTCGAAAGGAGTATCAAGAACTAATTTGGTCCCTGGCTGAAGAAACAGTCTGCCTTACAGCTTTCGCAAGTGAAGGACGGCCAGGATTTCCAAAGAGGGAAGCAATATCTCTCCCCTAAACATCTCCCAGGGAACAGAGGGAGATACTAAATCCAGAGGACCCTCCAGCAGCTCCAGAACCAGTACCCAGCCAGCACACAGCATGCCCTGTAAGACTCTGCAAGCAGGCTTCCTAGGTGGGAAGTGCCAGAGAGTCTCTTAACCAAACCAAGGACAAGACTGTTGCCTGCAACACTCTCCTCGGCTTTGGGATGTTTACCTTACAGGACAAAACAAGCCCAGTGAAGAAGCTAGGAGGAGTGCATCAACAAGCATCAGCCAGTGTCCACCTTAACAGAAATTTCTGAGCCAGTCGAGCCCCTCAAACTGCAACCGACTGCACTGCTGACTGTTGTCATGCCCCAGTCGCTAACGTTGTCTGATACACTTTGACCAGTGCTTCAGACTCACCAACCAGCACTGAGACAATGATTCCTGACTGCCGAGCTGCCATGTTGGGCAGCTTGCAGCTGTCCATCCAACCTCGCTCGCCGAACTGTCTGTACCCTGATACCCGCAGCTGTCTTCCATCTTGAACTCTGACGTAGAAGTTGCAAAAAACCTTGAAACCAATTCTACACTGTCGAGCACCAAGAACTTCTACAAGCAGAAGGTGCATTGTGGTTCTGTCCCCCTGGTCCTTCTCCAAAGGCTCCTAGTGACATTTTACAACCCATTGCTCCCTTTGTGCTGAAACCAAGTATCCTCAAACTATTGCGATTAATTACTTTACCAACTACCCTCCTGTCACTATCCAAAGTACATCCCTTTTCCTTCTTGAAACTGTGTGTCCTCTGCATTCCTATACAGGGTGGGTTGTGTGCTATAACTGTCTGTTGAATAATAACAAAGTAGATATTTGTATACAACCTTAACTGGACAGTCCATTTTATCATTTGGTAATAATTGTATTTTCACTGTGTTGCAACTAACCAACAATCAATGACCTTGCGGAGATAAGCCTGCTGTTCCACCCACATTACCAAAATTGGACAAGGAGGTTTATAATTTTCTTGTGTTTTCAATCTGTTCGGACCCCTTCTGGTGTACTAGAGGCATGGGTCTGCTTGATGGTTTAGAAACCAGTATCCACCTCTGGACCTCTGGTACCCCGGAAGTTGATTTGTCACAGTAGTAGATAAGTAGGGCTTGATTTGCTTCAAAAGCTTCAAAAGCTTGCTTACGTAGGCAAAAGAAGCCTTCACTTGCAAAACATGTTTTTTCATATCAAGCCCAGAATCAAGAAGAACTCCAAGTGTTTTCACATGGGAGCTGACTTGAATAGAACAGTTGGGTATTCTCGGATGGCTGTATTTTACAGGCATTTCTTTCAGCCGTTTGTCCGAACCTTCGAGCATCAGCTTGGTTTTGTTATTATTAAGAGCAAAAGAATTGACAATCATCTAATTTTGATCGAGATCGTTTACTCTGTTGATGTTAACAGTATCAAGTTCATAGTCACCTGTAAGTTCAAAGACGAGCTGAGTGTACATTGGCATAGTTTATTTAATGCCAACTCCATACAGCAGGTCAAAGAGTGGACGCATGTAAACATTAAAAAGTGTTGGTGAAAGGCACTTGCCTTGGGGAACGCCTCATGCTAGTATCTCAGGTTGGGTCTGGAAACCCCAAATGCAACACTAGCTGATATTGGACTCAGGAAAGAAGCCATCCATGTAATGCTGTGATTAGAGCAATGTGTGAGTCTACCTAGCCTCTCAAGCAGTAGAAAGTGATCAACTAAATCAAAGGTTGCTGAAAAGTCTAACAGCACAAGCAAGGCAACTCTAGCTGTTTCAATAAATTCAACCAAATTGTCTCTCAAGTTTAACATTGCAGTCTCTGTGCCATGCATTACATTAAAGCCGGACTGATGTTCACCTAACAGGTTGTTGTCGTTGATATGTTTTTGTAGTTGTAGGTAGACAGCACAATCAAGTACCTTAACTAAGAAAGGAACAGTTGTGATGGGGTGGTAATTCCCCACAGCCTCTGGATCAAGGGCTTCTTTCTTGAGTATTGGTATAATCCACATTTCCTTTAAGCATTGGGGTACCACAGTGGTGGAAAAAGAGGAGTTGATAATGACAGTAATTACGGGGGAAAGACATTGTATAGACTCTTTAATAATGGTGGCTGGGCAGGGGTCACCAGCACAGACTGTAGGGTTTAGCCCAATGACAATGCTGATAAGTTCATCTTTAGTAAGGTGGCTGAGAGAAAAAATGGGAACTGTGTCAGAGACGTGAATGAGATCTTCATCAGTGGTAGGGAGGAGTACACCACGATTAGTAAGATCTAGGCAACAGATATTAATAGCATCTTGATGGGATCTTATTTTAGAAAAGAAACCTATCTTGAATCATTTTATGACAGATGTCGCTTTGTTGTCCAGCGGTGTGTGGACACATTTTTCCCTGCAATCCTGCAGCTGCATCTTCTTCTGTCACACCCACCCAGGAACTTTGCACGGCCCTGGCTGCACACTTCACCACAAAAACCCAAGACATCCTTTCCACCATCTCTTCCACACCACAGCATAGACCAACACCGGAGCTTCCCTTGGCCCCCCCTCCACTTACCCTCTCTTCTCTCTCACCTGTCACATCAGTTGAGGTTACCAGACAGGTCCGATCTATGAAGGTTTCATCTAAACAGGTCGACCCCTGCTCCTCAAAAACCATTAAAGACAATATGGACTCCCTTGCCCCGGCCTTGGCTGATTTCTGCAATCTCTCCTTCTCTGCTGGTGTTTTTCCCAACTGCACTGAAACACTCCCTTGTACACCCTCTGCCCAAAAAGCCCTCTGACAACCCTTCCATGCTGGCAAATGACCACCCTATCTCCAACACTCCCTTCCTGGGCAAACTCCTGGAGGTAACTGGGTATATCTCAGCAGACCCCACACACTGAATCTATTGGCTGCTTCCATGACCATCAATCTGTCTTTAGAGCATCCAGAGGCACACAAACTGCTATTCTGAACAACCGTGAATACCTGCTCTCAAATTTTGACACTAACACCCCTTCTTTCCTCATTCTCCTTGACCTTTCCTCTGCCTTCAACATGGTTAACCACAACATCCTGATCGCACATCTCTGTGACACCCTGGGAATCACAGGTAAGGCTCTGGCATGGTTAACTTCCTTCCTCTCCTACCACCCATCCCAGGTGGAACTTGAAGCCTTTCACTTGACTATCACTCTCTCAACCTGTGGTGTTCCCAAGGGATCTAACTTATCCCCCTGGTTCTTCAACATCTATATGGCTGTCCTGGCACGGGTGAGTGACACCTTCGCCTCTAACTTCCAGTGCTATTCGGATGACATGCAACTATCTTTCAGGCTACCTTCAGCCGCCGTCTCCTCGCTCATATCTGTCTGTCTGCTATTCAGTCATGTTGTTCTGTAAAGAACGTTTGCCTCAATGCCACTAAGACTGAGATCATTGGCATTAGGACCCCTGCTGCCGCTTCCCACTTTCACTCTGGCCTCTTGCGCCTGCACCCACCTGCGAAGCAAGAAACCTTGGAGTCAACTTTGATTCCACTCTCGCCTTCTCCTCTCACATATCAGACATCTCTAAAAAGTCCAACTATCAGCTACACCTCCTCAGAGGTACTCTACCCTTTCTCACTTTCCCCCAGAGGCCCACTGTCTCCAGAGCGCCGGCTCTCTCCAGGCTGGACTATTGTAACAGCCTCTTCCTCAGCCTCCCTCTGCAAGTCATCCAGAACAGAACCACAAGACTTATTCTGGGCCTTAAGCCCAGGGATTGCATCTCTCAGGCGCTTAAATCCCTGAACAGGCTCCCCGTCGCTGCAAGGATCAAATTCAAGACCCTTTGAATTGGTCACAGGCTTTCTGGGGCCTGGGACCCACCTACCTTTAACGCTGCCTACCTAAATACTGTCCCTCTTGAGGCCTCCGCTCATCTACCTCCAACCTTCTGCCAGTGAGCCGGTTCTCCAAGCAGAGATTTGGTGGCAGATCCTTATCCTCAGCAGGTGCCTCCCTCTGGAATAGCCTCCCTGCTGCCCTATGTCTTGAGCTGGATCTCATGAAATTCTGGAAACTCTTCAAGAACTTACTCTTCTCCTCTTCCTTCTCCCTCTCCCTCTACTCTGCTAACCCAGTTCTCTGTCCTTTCCCTCTCTCCCTCCTATTCCTTACAGCATGCTGACTGGCTGCCTGCTGTATCTCAGAGTCTCACTGGTCCCCAGAACCCCCGCCAGTCATGTCTCGCACTTGCCTCAGGGCCCTACACCCCACCCACACTCAATACACTTGAAATTAACCCAAGAAAGTGGCTCTCTTTGCACTTACCCCAGTCTCAACCGACCGGGTGCTCTTGTTCCTCTCCTCCTGTGACCCTTTCTGCACTTGCACGATCCGTACCCACCACGCCTGAAGATCGTCTGTCTGTCTCCCCCCTGTCTTCGCCCTAATTGTACTGTTAAAATGACAGAATCGCTGTTAGGCCTATTTGCTATATCCCATACTGATAAATGTATTTTATGCACTTACTCTGCCTGCACAGACTGTTATTGTCTCAGATTTTCAAGGGCTCTGAGCGACTGTTGTTTTTCTTCCTCTTGTTCCCACCCTCCTTGAGCACTTTGAAACACTTGCCTATGTATAGGTGCTATATAAATATAACATGCAACTCTTTCAAGATCTGGAATAGCTCTTTATCTTTTCTAGCCTTAGATATTCTAGTATTATAGTTATCCTTGTATACTTGTTTATAGTCTGCTGCAGGGCAGGGATTTTTTCTCCATGGCCTTTCTTGCAGTCTTTTGATTTTTCTGCAGTTTATAACATCTGTCGAGAACCAGATTTTGCTAAGGACTTCAGTTTTTATTGTTTGATCGACAAGGGGAGCCAATTTATTGATAACTGTGGCAGTGATATCCTTAGAATTACAGATGAGGGACTGTGTCTCCATAGTTTGCAGGGAATTAGAAAGCACTGGGACGGCGAGTTCAGCAAAGGCTTCAGGGGTCACCTTCTGGAGGTTTCTTGCTCTAATTTTGTATCTATGGTTGTCATTGACCTTTTGTATGGAGCTGGGAATAAGAGATCAAAGGTTATAAAATAGTAATCTGTCCATGGACAAGTAACCATTTTTGAAATCTCAAGGTTACAGGTTAATATCCAGTCCAAAGTATGTCCTGCTCTATGCGTAGGTTCACTAACAATTTAGTTGAACCCAATAGCCTGGGGGGCAATGCAAAGGGATGTTGCGTTATGGTCTTTGCTGTTGTGACCCCAGAGATTAAAATCTCCTAAAATGATGGCCACGGTATGGGATTTTGGTCAGTCTGTAATTTGATCAGTACATATTCACAACTATCAAGGGCATTAGGGGCGAGAGTGCGGATGTTGAAGTATTCTTTCAAGATAATTGTAACCCCACCTCCTTAGCACGATCATTGCAAACAGTTTTATACCCAGGTGGGGTGGCCAGCTGGACTGCATGGTTGGTGGTAGCAGAAAACCAGGTTTCTGTTAAACAGATCATATCTAAATCTTGTGCAAGTGGTAAGTCGGCCACTTCTGTAGCATATTTAAATGCTGAACAATTATTCAGTAATGATACCTTCAATGTATCACTAGTTATATACATCGAGGCTGCATGTTAGTGGTAGTATTGTTAAGTGATCTGTCAGTAATATCCACAAACAAGTTAAGATTGGAGTTACATAGATCACTGATTTTTGCTGCTAGGCCTGTGGGTAAAATGAGATTAAGTCGGGCTGGGCGTCATATGAGAGGGGATTAGTCTCAATCCTAGTCACATTAGTATCAGTACACACATTTTCAGGGAGATTGGTGGGTGCAGTAAATTGCTTAACAAGGTCTGTTTAGTGTTCATGAGCAGCTTGTGTAATGGGTGTAGTCAGTTGAATGCTAAGATTTTTCCTGGCACGGGCGATCGCCTCAAGAGGATGCATAAATGATCCTAGTCGACGCGATACGATATGATCAACAGTGAAGAAGAAAGCAATAAACATACAAATGTGTGTGGTATAGACGTCGCTCCATGACGCGACACGGACTGGTACAGACCGGCTTGACGCTAAATTGCTGGCACTTATGCGCGTGGTGACCAACAAAAAGGCACAAGAGTTACAAAATGTATGGGAATTGTAATTCGCGGGTTCTGCAATGCAGCAGGCAATGCATTGATTCAAATTAAAAGCACTTTTAGTCTTAACAGTGAATGCGGCAATGAACAATGAGTATTTTTCAAATGTAACGAGAATTCAGGAGACTATTAAAATGCAAATTTTAAAAAAATATAATTCATTAAAACAAAGCATCAAAATTAGCAGCAGAGTATATGGTAACACATAAAAATGTAAAATATCTAGAGGCTTGCTTAAGTCCAGTCACCTGTGGGCTTTTGCCTTTAAAAGAAGAGATTCCTGACTCCCTTTTTGGTGCACTGTTGAACAAAAACCTGAGGAAGAATTCATTGGACATTTTTGGGAGAGTAGATTATTCCAATGTCCTCCACCAGTGAGGAGAACACTTAGTGCCCAAGACAGAGGGAAGGTCTGTTCCGTAACTGTCCCCATTGACCAACAGAGGTCAACTGCTGTTGGGAGAAGTCCTGCCTCATGCCAGTCATAACGCTAACCAGACTCTCACTGTTTTGAATGACTCTCGCTCAGAACCATCTTGGCTGGGTCACAAAATGTATAATGGGTTCTTTATGGTAGTGAAAGTGACCTCAGGCAGCACCTTGGAGGAGGCATAGCAGTTGCTTTTCTTGGGTACACAAAAATGACAGCCCTTCTCAGGTGCCAATGTGCAAGGCTATTTTACACTTTTGCTCTATTTTTCATGAACCATTGAGCAGACAAAAAACAAACCTTTTTTAGTGCAGCAACCATTTACTGTCAACACAGTGTTTGCTCATTCAAAAGAGGTGTCCACAAGTGGTGTACCAAATGGTAGATTTTTTTTATTGTGTTTTTAGCATACAAGATACCTTACACAGATGTAAAATACAAACTACAACCGAAACAAGAAAGAAAATGCCAATAACGTCATCTCAACAAATTCATATTTCATTTCATTAACAATATCAACCTAAAACACCTGAAATGAGCATTCCTTTACTAAAACCTAATAAAACCCAATTCAAATGATCTAAAATGTAGAACATATCGTCTAAGAGAAAACAGATCTACTACCTCAATTAAGAGCATTGTTCATCGCTCTAGTTAGGAGCTGTTCACCTTGATATACAACAGGTTGTAGTTCTGCAAATATTATCATCAAGAATCTTCCTAATGCCAATAAAAGAGCTAAGTAAGTACTCATCATTAATCTCATCTACAGACCTATTGAAATGAGCTTTGATGTGGAATGTATGAAGGGTCCTAATGTTGTAAGGCTTACTGAGAAAGTTTCAGAACCTTCTAAAACAAGATGGTATAATGCCTCTTGGCAGTCTGACTCTACACTTTCGAAGTTCATGTGGAATTCCAAGTCTTGGACAGATTACCTCCAGTGTGGGCAAACAATTTAGTAGAAAGCTTCAATACCAGTATTGGAAACTCTGTGAGGGAAACTTTTGAAGATACAGTCTGATGTCTTTCATAGAAGCGTAGAAGATACCTCTGTTTCTATATAACCTCAGTCCGTCAAGATTCTACATATCTGTTATCCAGTCTCAGCGTTTAATTGTATTTGTAATAACACACTGTATCCTTGATGTCCATCTTTCTCAATCAAAGTTGCACATATTTTTTTTTAACTTACCAAGAAAGGGGTTTGATTCTCTTATTACCATTTCGCCCAGATATGAACCTAAGCTGGGTTTATCCATATTCACAAACTTCAGATACAGGAATATTGTTTTCTTCATATATTGAGCCCACCAGGATTGTATGTTTGCTCATTCGAAAGAGGTGCCTACTAGGGGTGTACCAAACAGTAGATTTAGGTATTCGGCCGAGTACCAAATAGTTGAATAAGTATTCGTCCGGAGCCGAAAACAGAGCTGTATAGTTGACTTTTTAATAAATAAAGTTACGTAGACAAGAAAAACACTTTGTAAATTAAAAGCACACTTTAAAATATGTATATCTATCTTTTAATGGATTTCTTTTCTTTTTGCCTATGGAAGATGTTTGTGTAAACCATTACCAGAAAAGAAACTGTCCAATAATAGCAGTGTTTACATGTGTGTGCATTCATAGGTGTCGCTTGTTGGTCAGGGCCCGAGTAACTAAGACTAGCCCATAAGATTAGTATGTATGTATGTAATCGCTGTGAGGGGCGACTGGGATGTGTCTGCTTGTTCTTTCAATTGCTCCTTTTGGCCGTGCCCATCTTTAGCGTTCTGGCTCCAGCAAGGAACTGAAACACCAGTTAGCACCCTGCTGGCTGCTGAAGTGCTACTGAATGCAAATCTTTAGGATGCTGAAGCAATGCGTGTGGATGAGGCATTTGAAAATTTTATTTTGATTCCTAGATTATCATTTTTTCTTTTTTGGGTGGGGTATGTGTTTTGCGTTTTGGGGCATGGTGAAAGACACCAGACAATATATAGGAATGCTCAGTCCACAATGGTTCTTGGCTGACCCTCTAGGGAAGTGACAGTGCTGATTTTCAGATCTTTCATTGGTATGCGCATGTTTACTTAACTTAATTGTTTCACTTGTGCGTCCAGTGTTTCTAAATTGTAAACTTGTATCTCCTTGTTCTTGCTACACAAATATCCCTCTTTTTTTTTCTCTGTAATGTTGGGAGGAATATTTGTGTTGCCACAGACTGGGGTATATTGGTTAAAGTAACAACTATCACTTTTACTCAATTCAAAGGGGCTCCTGTTGGCAAGATGATAAAGTTGGAGTGCAGGAATTGTAACCTAAATATTACAAGCACATTTCTGCCGTAGGAACGTTTCCCATTGAGCCATTTTACTTGCTTTATAACCGTGGCCTTAGGGTGAATACAGTTCTTTGCTGCAGGCACACTACCTTCTGAGCTATTTTGCTCAGGGTTTGGAACTTACTGGGATCTCTCCCTCAGCTATATTAATCCACTTAAATATATTGTTAGGATTGGGATTTGTGGGATTGGAACCTATATTTTTTGGATTCTCACACAGGCCATCAGCAGACCTTCCTGTGACTCTTACTTCTTGTAAGCGCCCTGATAATAGCTGTAACTCTTGCTCCGTTTCATGGAACTCACCAAGGGCTGGACTGGCCTATATGGAACTCTGGAGATTTCCCAGTAGGCCTCTGCACCCTGGGCCTTTTTTGTGAGGTGACCTATTTTATTTCCACAGTCCACCCCTGAACTCATCACTCTGAGAAGCTTCTTGCCTCCAGCTGCCCTTCAAGGGTCTGTCCATGGAGGGTCAGCAGCGCCAGAAGCATAAACACATTTAAGTGGACCCCGCTATCAATGCCAGCATAAGGGAAATGTGGTTCACTGAAATATTCGCTCAGTTCTGCAGATCTTAGTAAGCCTGCCCATGAGTAAAATGAAACGCAATAAAAGCCACAATTCCCGGACACCCGGACTGCTTTGAATAAAGATGTAAATGGCACAGGAACAAAGAGACAATCTGTGAACTCTATTTAAATTGAGGTAAGACCTAAACCCCTTTGCATGCACTTCGCATCCAAAATCAATGCTGTGTGAATGTGACAGTGAAATCGTCAGGTCACGTGTCAAGACGGCGGAAACCGCTTCGCCGGCGTCCCTGGCTCGGCGTACAAATGAAGATCCATTTATTTTAAATGAGCCTCAATGAAAACACTTGCGAAAGTACATTGCATTGGAGAGTGGCGGGCTGAGCACGCTTGCTAAGAATAATTATTCTGAAACATTAATAGGAAGAGGCGGTGTCCCCGTGTGAAGCAGCCACAGTGGGCTGTTTAAGGAGACGTGCGAGCACAGGTGGACTAATGCGCCACTGAACGTCTTGTGGATCCTCTTTGCTGAGCCCTGTCATGGCTGTCCTATCAAAATGTAAACGGTTCTTGTTGCCTATTTATGATGGACACGGTGCAAGCGCCACTTTGACAGGAGCAGTAAGTCCTTGTCAATCACCTCTCCTGGCCTATTGTACAGAACCATGTTAGTCAAGCAGGGCGAAGCAGAGAGTGCATTTGTTTTTTAAATGTCCAGTGCAGGGAGCCATCACACAGACTTGTCAAGCTGTGTGAGACATGTAGGAGGGTATTTCACAAATTGTTCGAACACAATTGTTCGAATGACCGAATTGACCGAAAGTAGTCAAGGGTCCGAATTGACCTTCGCACAATTGACCGTATACATATAAATATATATATATATAGTTTTGGCTTTTTATATATATGTATATATATAATGGGGGTTGCGGGGGTTTCATGTATATATATGTACCTTCACATTTCGGTCAATTGTGCAAAGGTCAATTGTAATTCGAACAATTGTAGTTCGAACAATTCGTATACAACCATGTAGGAGAACATTGCAACTCACCGATGTCTAAAAGAACAATAGACTAGTTGCCTGACCACAGGCTCATTTCAATGGACGCACATACCGACGCACAGACCTCACCTCACAGAACTGCGCTCCTGTTAAGATAAAAGCCCAAATGCTTGCTACCCACACGCTGTACAGCGCTCCGCTGCTCTCGAGTTAGTTCTGAGCTTCAACAATAAAATTAAAAAATACAAGTAGTTGGGAGCATTGATTTTAATGATGTCTAGCTGAGCTCCCCCAACATCCTGTTCAGTGCCATAAGAGAAATACAGCCAAAGGGTTGGGCGAAGCACCGTTTGGCTGACTTCTGGTACCATAGACTAAGCTTAAAAGCTGAACTCTGACAGAAGCACTTGGAGAGGAATGCATGACCAGTTGAAAAAGAAATCCAATTAAGATTTAAAGGACTCAATGTCCCTCATTACAAGTTTTCCAGTGCACAGTAAAAGTGCTTCTAATACCATTTACCGGCACTACCGGTCCTGAAAAGTACTAGTTTGCCAGAACACAGTTGCCAGAATTACCAGCACCAACATCAGGTCATCTCGAATTACTGCTGCAGGTAATACCGGCAATAAAAATACTGGCAACATCAGAAACCTGCACTGGTAATACCGGCACAATGGTATCTCTAGCATATTCCAAAATTGGATATGCAGGTAGAAAGGCAGAGGCGTGCAGTGATCCTTCACAGAAGGGCCACACCTTGGGCCCTCACTGACAGGCAGATGCAAATCCTGCACCACCTAAACAGGGAGACAATCTTTAACCTCCTGACCCACATCCAGGAGGACATTAAGAGCAGGATCAGCATCATGTCAGCCATACCTCTGCTGTTAAAGCTGGTGTTCGTCCTGCATGTCCAGTGGCACGTTCCAGCACTCCGTGAGCCAGCTGCACAGCATTTCACAGCCTGTCTTCTCTATAGTGCTGGTGCAAGGTCCGCTTCTATCCAATTGGGGGCATGCCCAATATGGTGGCAGCATGGAACTGCACACATATTGAGCTGGTGGCCCCCCAGGTCACAGAGGAGGTCTACAGAACTGGAAGCAGTTCCATTCCTTGAATGTCCAGGTCACCTGTGATGCCAATCTTACCATCACGCACTGCTGTGCCCGATCATCAGTATCAATCCACGACGCAATGGTCCTGCAGAACACAGCATGCTCCCAGCCTCCATGGACTGTCACAGAGGACAAAGAACCTGGATGTTGGGTGAGTACATGTACAATACCATCTCCCTAGCAGCATGAATGACCGACAAAGAGGGGTGGGGGCGCAACAATGTCACAAATGCATTTTCAAAAAGAGCACCCTGCACATGCAGGGCCCACCAGCGCACCACTAAATTCACAATCCACAACACACAGGGAGTATCACATGAGTGGGGATGTAGCAGTCACTGACCAAGCCATTTCAAAACCAACAGGGCATCCACACTGAATATACTACAGGTACCAGTATGTACCACCCCCCTGAGCAGGGCAATAACATGCCAGGACTGTAATGTGAAAGTGTGGCACAATGAGACATGGGACATGTATGCACAGATTGACCATTGAGACTCCGCCGTCACAGGCAACACCACTGCTTAGCATCATTACTCACACCTGTGTCCTTACCCCTTGTAGGTGACTCTGGATACCCCCCGCTTCTGTGGCTGATGACCCATCTGAGGAATCCCCAGATGCAGGAAGTGGCAGACAACAGGGTCCATGTGAGCATGTTTCAGATGCCTACAACAGTCCGGGCCTGCACTTCTGTACAGGCCAGAGAAGGTGGGGTAGATAGTTCTGACCTGTGCAATGTTGCACAACATCTGCGTCAGGTGCAACATACCTCTGACCCCATACATGGACATTCCTTCACCAGAGGATGATGATAATGCAGCACCACCAGGCCCATGCACGTGTGCATAAAGGCCAGGGATTAGCGCATGGCTGGCCACGAAATGATTGATAACCTTTTTGAGTTTCTCCTCCATTCTGTACACCCCTTGCACCTTTGTAGTCATTAACCATCACAGAAAACACTAGTTTTGAAAAAAGGAATGTCTAGTCAGTGATGCAGGTGACGCCCTACACCCTCTCCCCAAATAACCCCCTCACCCTTCCACTAACACCTCCTCACCCTTCCCCAAATAGTCCCCTCTCTGAACACCCCCCCAACAAACACACCCAGTGAAGCACCCAGTCAGTGTACATTGTCACTGGTGGTCCCTCTTTGGCATGGGGCCCTTTGCAGACTCCATTGAGGACCTGGTCGCTGCGAGCAGTGCCTTGGGCTGCCATGCGCAGAGCTCTCAGTGGTTGTGACTAATGTTGGTGGGTCAGACCCCTTGCCCTGCAAGTGTTCCAGGGTCAATTGTATGACATGGCTCATGGCCTCGGCTGTGGCAGAGGCAATCTCATTGCACTCCCACACTCTTTGGGCAAGGGTTAGGAGGGCGGCAGTGGCATGGACTCTAGACCTGGCACTCCTGCGGCTGGAGGCCGAGATGCATTCCCATATGAGTCTCATTTCCACCAGCTTCTGAGATGCAAGATGCTGGGCAGTGGCAGTGGAGGGGTGTTGTGTGGTGTTGTGGGGCTGAAACACAGTGTCAGGTAGCGGGTGTTGTCGGCCTCCTCCTCATCCATTGTGTCCCTGCCATGATGGCCTGGTGGCTGCACTGGCCATGGTGATGAGGAGGGCACAGGAGGGACAGTGTGGCCATTGACCACAGCTGTGATGATTGCGGAAGCCACATGTACTGCTGCTGCTGGGCCACTTACAGTGGTGGATGGCGAAGTTGGCGATGATGGTGGTTGGGCTGCCGCAGTTGGAGGTGTTGGGGCTGCTGCAGCTGGAGATGATGAGGATGCTGCAGCTGGAGGTGGTGGGGCTGCCGCAACTAAAGGTGGTGGGGCTACTGCAACTGAAGGTGATGGAGCTGTCACAGCTGGAGGTGGTGAGGCTGCAACAGCTAAAGGCGGTGACGCCTTCACAGGTCTGCCGCAGCTGCCGGGCCTGACGATGATGGTCCAGGTGCATCACTGTCAGAGGAGTGTGTGCCTGTTGAGGAGAGATGAGCATGCTGTTAGTTTTCTGGGAGCCATATCTGCAGGCTTGCAATACACTCATGCTACGTTGTGTGTGTCCTGCTCTTGTCATGCAGCTTCTTTGGTCTGTTTGCTTTGATGTCTGCTTCTACATTTGGTTGGTAGGAGTGCACATTGACTGTTGGTCTGTCAAGGTGGCTTATTGTGCTCTGTGCGGTGGGCCTATGATTCCTGGCTTGTTCTCCTTTGGCACACATGGGCGCTCATCATGTGTCCATGTGTGGGGATGTACATTTTGGCAACAGTGCTTGTGCATGGCTACATCTACCCGCATCCCCTGGCACGTGTGTGTGATATGGCCATTTGCTGTGATTGACATGTGTTGCACCTGTTCCCTTGCCCATTTGGTGTTTCTCTGCCGGGGAGGCATGTATTTAGACTCAACATTTGCATTTACATGGGGTTTGTTTTACTTAATGCCATCACCTTGGTACCCAGCTCCTGCCTCTGCTGTCCTGACTCCCTCTGTTACCTCCATGTGCAGGATGGAGCTGTACCTCTCCTCCTAGGGCATACAGTTTAGGGGTGCCAGAATCCCTCCTCCTGTGGCAGCAGATTCCCTCATGTGTGTTGCTATGAGGTTGCAGACCCTCAGGCCCATGTCGTCCCACCACTTATGGAAGTCCCTCAGTGTGCGGGGGACAGTCCCCAAGGTCTTTACCCTTTCTACCACTTCCTGCCAGATGGCCGTCTTCTTCCTCTGGCTGGTTCTTCTGTGGCCAGCCCCAAAGAGAGCCTCGGCATGCTGCACCATTGTGTCAGATAGTGCAACCAGTTCCACCACTGAAAACATTGGTTTCTGCAGTCGGACATCATGGGCTCCTGCCTTTTTGCTCCTAGACATGTTTGGCACCTCCTGTTGCAGTCGATGGCAGTTGGAAGTGGGGGATTCAAAGTGAATTGAGTTTTAAGGATGTCCGTCAGCGAGCTTCCTATTTTGGCAGTGATGTTAATTCCGGCACCAGTAATTCCGGTAGTTTCGGTGTAAGTATCACTATTACCAGCACATTTCCGCCAGTAATACCAGCAGATTTCTGCCGACGCGGTAATTCCGGCATGTGGTTATTACCATTTCTGGCAGGGGTGTGTGTGTGTGCCCGAGGACCTGAAATGCACTGATATTTCCAGCGGGTGACCTGTCGGTGACGGTAATATCAGCACACCGGAATTACCAGTGTTTTAGTGGCATACTTGTAATGAAGGCCAATGCCCTATTCAAGCGTTTTAGAAAATAATTAAAATAATTATTGGGCAAATAACCTTTTTTGGTTGGTAATTTCTACATAAACATTGCCAAAAAAAAGAATATAATTGACTGTGTCACTGATAAACCTAAACTATTGCATTTGAGTACAGATAGGGAAAAATGGGATACGAGGAGGGACACACAGTTTGTGGGTGTTTGGTTATTTGCCCATCCATTGACTTCCCATGGCCATGCTAATCCATATGGCCATTCACACCCATTTCCTACCCTCCCTGCCTAAAATACCTCCTCATGGGAACCCTTTGAGCTCCCTTTATTCAAGCCTTGTCATCAAACTTTGCACTCTAAGTGCCTGCCAGTGCTTTTTAAAAAGCAGTCTTCTGAGAGTTAATGACTTAATTGGAGTTGTAAACCTGCTACAAGTGTAATATAAAGGTTGCAAAGGCTTCAGCCACTCGATGTATAAGCACTTGGGGGTTTATTACGAGGTAGGCGGTAAGGGGTTAATGGCACCTGTAAAGGTGCCGGAGCCGTCAACCCCTTACCGCCTCATTATGATTTCTGCTTAGTGCTTAGACTTTAGTGGGTCCCGCGAGCAGACCAGGGTGCTAACAACGGGCCCGTTATCAACGGGCCCGTTGTTAGCACCCTCCCCAATCCCATTGAGCCCTATGGGGGCTCGAATGGGGATGGGTTCCTTGAATGAGGAATTACCGGGCCCTCCAAGGTCGGAATGGCCCGGTAATTCCTCATTCAAGGAACACGGACCCAGTACCTGGTAAGGGGGTAGCCATGCTGAAGTCCTGTTAAAAACAAGTATTGGCAAAGGCAACCGTTTTGGCTTGTGTATAAGTATTAGGCATTTGGCAGGCACTGGTTTTAAATGCCCAGGTACTCGCACCATTTTGTACTTGCCACTATCAATGGGCAGTTAATACCACTACGGCTGTGCCTGGCAAGTGCCTTTACCATGTGTACAATAAGGGGGGGCGGGGGGGTGTGTGTGTGTGTGTGCGTGCGTGCGTGCGTGCGTGCGTGCGTGCACACTAGGTCCAGCCCCGAGCGAGCACACCACTGCAGGTTTGTCTTTGCTAGAAACAATGAACTCGCTCAGAATGAAAGGAAACACTTTATACTTTGATTTTGTTTGCAATTAGTAGATAAAAGGGCAAATAATCACTACAAACTGCATGGGAATTTAGCTGACAAATGGGAAAATACATAAATTACATGAGCACAGATCTTACGTTCCTTTGCTTATTCTGCTGTGCAGGGACCCTAATGGACACCGGATTGGTAGATCTCTCTCTCTCTTCACAGGCCTGCACCCAATGCAGCACAGCAGACAGGAACAGTCGCTTGATGCTTCAGTTGAAGGACGCCCTGCATGCACGATGTTAGTTCACTGGCGACTCCAGGGATGGGATGGGGCAAATGGGTAAGAAAGAGCTGGTGATATTTAACCTAGCAGCAAGTGGGAGTTGCATGGGGCGCAGTGGCATTCTGACCCTGACCCTCAAATTCCTATCATTGCACCTAAAGGGTGCTGCGCTTACTTTAGCTCTAACAGCATCTAAATACCATCACCACACATCCAGCAGCTGAGCCCAAACATATCCGCCCTATCTGCCACGTTGTCAAGGTCCCTACTGAGAAAGAGGTGGCCATTTAAACCCCTTTGGGACTGGACCAGATATTGAAGCACAACCAAATGGAACACAAGCAGGCACCAGCAATGCTGTGCCCCATCCAGTCCACCTCAGCAGATGTGAAGGTTAGTATTGCTGCTCTCTCCTCCAGCCCATATGCAGCCACTGTTGCTGAGGTCCTTTTCACTCATGTTTTTCCATTAGAGGAAATGTCCTCAGTAGCCCCCCTCGCATGACCTGACATCTGGCTTGTGAGGTGTCTTGTCACCTCTAGCAAGTGCTGTCTGCGTGTTCCTTTTCACTAATGAAAGGTCTCTAGAAGAAAGGACGTCTGAAACATTGCTTCCGTGATGTGACAAGTGAATGCATGAGTCTGGACTGTACCATCATTACCCAAGCACTATGGTGGGGGTGGGAGCGCATAGCCATAGCACTATGGGCGAGTATCATCGGTGACTGCTATCTTCTCTTCCCCCGTCTTCACAATACATAGGATTAGTTGATGCTCCTTCGACGAGGCACTGAAGTATCATCTTTGAGCGAAGCACAAAAAATAGTATTCACTACTGAATTCTGATATATAAATGATCATAGTAGTTCAAGAGCCAAATCCTCTCTCGTTGCCACATACTGGAGAAGACACAGAGACCCTTTGTTATTCTACGTATTAAATTCCACTGATGGATCTTAATAATTCAGCATAATTTAGCTGATCTAATGATTTTTCGACAGATTGTCAACAGGAGGATATAAAATGATTGCAAAGCTGCCAAGAACAATGTTCTTTTGTTTTAACCCTGCCCCGCTGCACTACATTATCCAACCATCTTGTCCCATTGATTTTACTTTCGAGCAAACTATGTTGCGCTTTGATACATTTTATTAAATTTGCCCTAGGGCAATGCTTGCTTTTCAGGGAACTCTTGAGCCTGCACAGAGTATAAGGCTGAAAAGTGCTGTCTTGCAGGAATTTGTGCCAAGTGTTTTTGAGCACATGTAACTCAAATAGAAATAGTAAAAGAAAGTAAATACTTTGGAATAACCGCAGGCACCAGCATCACCGAAACAGCAATGCAAAGAATCTTGTTTGAAAAAGTACAAAAATTAGCATCTCAAACGATAGCAGTGGACAAAAAATGCGGCCGGTTCTCTTTGATCCATCAACTTGTACAAAGCTAAAGTCATTCCATCGCTGACATATGGAGCTGAAGCTGTGCCATATATTCCACCAAAAACATGGCTGAAACTAGAAGGCTGCTTCTGGAGAAAAGTATTGTGATTGCCAAAATCAACACCAACACCGCTTCGATACGCAGAGAGTTAAACCTGTTGTCACGCCAGGCAATAGCTGACCGAAACAGCATAATGCTGTACAGGAAAATACTTCTTCCCAAACGCCCAGAGATACTGAACTTAATCAACGTTGAAAAAACAGGAGGCCATTGCAAAATGCTGAATAAATGGGTACAGAAAAATAGAGACAAACTTGAAGAGATACAAAGTTTAGAGGAAGAACTAGTTCAGAACCCGACGAAAGTCGCCAAATAAATGGAGCAATTTGACTGGATTCAGACTTTTGAAACAGGGGCCAGAAACAAATTGACAATTAACTTACCTATCAATACAAAGAAGCTAAACTAAACTCACGAATATATGAAGACGTTTCTTAACAGAGCCCTCAGGAACATTTTCATAAGGGCACGTTCAAACCTTCTAGGGACTAATGAAATTTTGGCCATAAGAGGACTTTCAACCTGGAATAAGTGCCGATACTGCAAAAATCAAGAGCAGATAGAAACTGTGAGACACCTCCTACTATCATGCTCAAGAACTCACAACATAAAAACGACTTATCTAAACTGACACCGTTCTGCATTATCCTTATACGAGGAAGAGGTCTGGTAGTCGCGACTGATGAGCAGAGAAAAGACCTCATGGGTGATAGCTGTGGCTCAAATTCTGTGACATATATTAACAGAGCATGAAAAGAATGGACCATAAAAGAGGAGTTGAAGACAATAAAAACAAACAGGAAACTACGACTAAACCCATCAACAAATCCGCAGAGATGTGGAGAATAACGAGACGAGAAACAAATGGAGTAGCCATTTGTAGTAATGGATTTTTTTCTCTCTTTTTTTCTTAGATGCAACTAAAGAAGTTTTGACGTTGTGATACCTTGTAAAAATCGTTAAGCTATTAAAACAAGTAAATAAAAAAATAAAAATGCCAAAAAATTAAAAATGTAACTTTCTAAACCAATTGTGTCTGGTACAGACAAAGGATTGCTCAGAGAGCACAGATGACGTCTCCATGGGTGGGTAGCCTACGTCCCTGGAAGGAAGTGTTCTGAGAGGACTAGTCATGTGACATGATAACCGGAAGTAGACACCAAAGAAGGACTATACGTGAATGAAGTGTTGCATTGTTTGTAGGATCAGGAATATTCTTCTGTCGGAAGGCTTGTCAAGAATTTCCAGAATGTTCTTAAGTTTCAAATCTGTCAGCTGACTAGTGACCTATAAAGTCAGTGTTTAGGTGGGCAGGTCAGGTTGCTGTGGTCAGCTCTCAAAAGAAGTAGCATGCTGTGATTCTTGTCTTGCAATAGACAAATAAAACTGTTTCTCTTTGTCATCCCTTGAAATTGATGCATGCAGGATTCTCAGACAAACCTGTGCAGACTAATGTCCCCCAAATCCTGATAAATCATAACATAATATCATGCTTTTATATAGAACTTTATGCCAGATTCCTCCCCCTTCAAAAGCGCTGTGTACCATTGTATCTGGTAATAGCAACGCCTGTCATCACCCTCAGAATGCTGAAGCGCTGTGTTGGCCATGTCAGGACTCAAGCCTGTGTCCTGCAGTCCGATTTCAGAGGTCCGGAACATTGCTTCATCTGTTGAGCTTTATTAGCGGTTAAAACAAACACAAATGTGAATCCTGGCTATAGGTTAGGTAATATACACAATTCTTACAGTATACAAATACAAAAATCAAATACAATTTCGACATTCGGATAGAGCAAAGCCCATGAGGCAGATGACGGTCACGTAGGGAACATTTCTTGCATATATTGGATTTAGTGGGTGGATGCTTCCATTGTCTGCGTTACTGCACATACACGGATGAGGGTAGCAGCCAATCCAGGGAGTTTAACCATCAGACAAGATTTCTCGGAGGATCTCCGCTGGTCACAATTAGCCAATCAGCACGACTTACCTTGAGCAGGCACGGGAGGTATATTTTGGCGTTCCCAAATCTTTCCTATGTGACATTGGAGGGAACTCACATTGGACCTCAGGAATCACAACTAAGTGGAACTGTTTCAAAGGGCTCTAGCAAGGGAAATCAATCTCCTAACCCCACGTCACTGGTGAGCGGATTTGAAGCCATGTGTTTCTGCCCAAGAAGATGCCCACACATTTTACTAAGTGGAGTATTCCTAGAGGACAGAGCACTTGCAGAGTGACACTAGACAAACTGTTAAGGTAGCTCTGGCTATTGTCTTGATCCTTCCTGATGAATTTCTGAAGTAGTGTCTAGAAGTCAAAAGAAGCTAAAATAAAAAAGCTCTCCTGCACCCACAAGCAGACTTGAGCAAGCTTTCCCCAATGCAGAATCATAATGGGAGTTTGGAGCTGGTACATCCGGTATGCCACTAATGACCCACTCATTCCTTTATATCACTCTGGGTCAAGGATAATCTCCAAACACAAATTTCCTACACTTACTTTGGCAACACACATGAGTCACTTGACCTCTGGACTAGACTGTAGGGGAAATGCTCAGCCTACAATAGCCCAGAAGGCCTGCATAGGAACACCAGGCATCCTACATCCAAATCTGGCTAAAGGGACATAAGGGAAGAGGAGCGGCTTATTCCGCCTGCAGCACAATGGGAGTATAATCCCTACACACTCCACATACTGGGATCCTATACCTAGCTGATAAATCCATGCATGCGCAGAGGGGGACCTCACAATGAACTACGATGATGCAGAACACATTGATCAGAGGCATCAACCTTGACGGCATGGTTGCCATCTCTGCAGCTGGACCTAGTGGGCCTTGAAGAGTACGGGGACCTGCACGCCTTTGCATTTGGCACACAAACCTCCAGGAAACAATAAAGCAGTTGTAATTCATTTCCCAGTTGGCACCACCTGGATCCACTGCAAAGGCACTGAAGGCCACGTGCAAAGGAGCCTAGTATTTAGAAAGCTGTCTCAATCACTGCCGTTCATAATCTTCGAAGAATATAACACAGGTGTTTTTAGCAATATTTTTACTTGCTGGGTATGTGAAAATACCAAGTCAGTGACAATGCAAATTTAAATACATGCTACAGGATAAGCTGCCACCACTGAGCCTAACCATATAAGTCCCTGCGGTTAACCTTATAAAGGGACAAGTGGCAGACCCTAGTGGCACAACGATAGTCTTATATCTTCTGTTAACTTAAGGAAGGTTAATAAAAGCACAGAGGACGACATGTAGTCTTGAGAAAGTCCAAGGAGCTATTCTCCATCTGAAGTGTCAAGTGATTTTACCAGGAAAGACAAGCTTGCAATGGGGCAGGATCAAGAGATTGCACCTTATTACCTTTACCAGATTGCTTCCTTATGAGAAACAGGAGTTTTTTTTATATTTAAAAGAGGCAAATTTCAAATATCTGATATGTTTGACAATCACAGGTGGGAGTATTTCAGTCACTTTGCTTGCTTTTATGTTTTTTTTTACTTTCCCTCTTTTTCAGATTCCAGTCATTTGCCATCAGAAAACTCTTGATTGGCCTAGTGGAATGCTGTAATGACTGGTGCCTTATTGGAGGTCCATTATTATAGCCGTATGGCCTGAGGGAGGGGTGATTATCGCAGGATATTGACTCGCTCCCAATTTATGACCCGGGGTGAAGTCGAGGGCCATAATTAGGAAAGGGTCATTGCCTCAAGTGACAATGACCCCTCCTGAGATCTTTGAGGCTATTATGACATAATGTTAGTAGCAGTGAATGTTTTGAAATTGTGGTGGTGTAGTAAAACATGTTAGTTTAATCATGAGTTAAGGATACAAAATGTGTTAGAAAAGTAGAGTGATGATCTACCAGTTTCCCGTCTTGAAGGGGAATTAAAGAGACGAGCCTGGTTTGGAAGTGTTGTAACTGAAGGAGCTTCTTAATTGAAACAAAACTCCAGACTAAGCGGAGTGAGCTATGAAGCGGGATTGGATTACAATTTTTTTCTTATCGCCCTTTTTAGGGCTTTCTGATTGTGTTCTTTTTGTAAAAATTGACTTGTTCAATTAATTAAATAAAACATTTTAAAAAAGTGAATTTGGTTTCATTTTATGATATTAAGGAGCATTTTGATTGTAAACTTGGTTGAACTGGAAAAGTTTAACCATGAGTTTGATTTAGGAACAATGTTAAAGTGAACAGGTTTCCTTTACAAAAGAGAACACATTGTTCAATGTTTTACTTTTCACTTTGCTGTGTTAATACTTGCTGGGAAATAGAAATGCTGTTTCTTGATTGTAGAGAAATGCTTTCTGTTGTTTTATGTCTGGACTGTAGTCAATACCATTCTGATTGGCTGAGAGGTGGTCCGTAATGATATCCATGTTCTAATTGCACAGAGACACCCACAGATACTGGGCAATCCAGGACTCAGGTTCTTGGTTTAAGCAAGTCCCAAGTGGGAGGGTGGGATCCAAGTGGGGGTTGATGTTTTCTTTGTTGTAGGCCCATCGCCCAGACCTAATATGACCATATGCAGTTTCACCACTATAAGGACCCCTGCCTGGCTGGGCTAAGGCAACTAGCAGGTTTGACAATCATCTTGCTTGTGTCCTCCTTGAATTTCCACTACTGTTGCCATGTTGTCTATAGGAAGACTTCTAACTTTGGTGATACTAGTTCCAAAAAGCAGTGTAATCTCCCTGACACCTTATCATTTCTGTCAGCCATATTATCTTCTACCTACATCCCGAAGTTTCCTTCATGAGCTGTCTGCTGCCTTTCCTTTGCTATGTACCACTACACACTTGTCTACGGCTGGTCCTCCACTCCTCTTCCTGTTGCCAATTTGACATTCTGGTTGTGGTGTTTACAACAGCTATTTTGTCGTCAAAATAATACAAATTTTGAAAAATCCAAGTTGATGAGTCGAAGTCTAGCTCTCATATGCCCTTTCTTAGCCATTCATGTTGAAACTTGAAGGCCTGAGGTCTAGCGTTGCAATGCTGCTGTCTTCCCTCACGCCTGCAACACAGTCACATTTACTCACTCCTCCCCACGCTAAAGGTTCCGTTGTCTAAGTATCTGCGGTCACCAAGACTCTTTACCCCTTCTAACCTTTGGCAGACATCTGAAATACTGCAATGACAAGGTGTTCAATCATCACCCTGGCATCACATAACTCATTAGCTGGTATCTAAATCAGAGAGGTTTCCATTAACCTCGAGAATTAGATCATCGCCATCTTACTCAAGACAACTCACAGGAAGTGAATGGCAGTCCCATTTTGGGTCTCCCCTGTGAAGTCAATTTCCTAGAAACTGTCACTTCTGTAAAACTCTTCCCCTCCCAAGCAAAATAGATTACTCAATGATTTCTAATCTGACATCTGCCTTTGCTGTGGTACCCAGACCATACTTATGAATATCAGGGAAGAACTTCTAAATAGAAAGTAGAGTCGGGGGTGCATCTGTGCCTTGAATTTGCTTTACTTACCAACTCTGTTGATATCATCAACCACTGCACCCTGTTATGTTGCCAGAAGGACTCTATAGTTGCTGATGGCACAACTGTGAAATGGTGTGCCTCATTTTTTGCTCTTGGTACTTATCAGGGGAAACTGGGTTTATCCATATTTGTTCACCGAGACAACTTTTGGGATGACCTCAGGATTTGGTTCAATTACCAGCAATCTACAAAATCTATATGGCCCACTGGCACCAATACTCAGCTGTTATGAGATTGTGTCCATCTGTACCGTGACTCACCCAGCTCGTCCACATGTATGCAGACACACCCACCCACATCTATAATTGGAGAAAAACTTCTGGTTTTGTAAAATGCTTCATGATTTCATCTTGCAAGGGTGTTTAGGAAATAGATGGAGTGCCTGTTGATAGGGCCAGTGAAACCAACTTTTCTTGTGGCCCTGCTCCAAGTACCCAAGCCCAACTTCTGCCGCCCGAGAGACAGATGGATGCAGACTTGTTCTTCACGCACAAAATGCTTCACCCAGTTAAACACATGTCCAAACCCTATCCACTTTAAAAAAAAAAACAAATATTGTGTGGTTGTGTTCCCTTAGCAAGGCTCCTCCCTCTGGAATACTCTACTGATGTTTCTATGTCGCACCTGACCGTAAATATGAGTGTGTTGAAGACTCACCTGTTCCTCAGATTCTCAGTTATTTGCACTCTCATCCCCTTCCTACCTTGTCATCTAATTTTGTGATCTCGCCGCCCATGCTTTTTGAGGCTGCCTACTGGTGGCAAAGTAAACTAATTGAAGCATAATTTCTTGTAATTCCTTTGTTAGGTTGCCTTCTCACCTGCAACGGCTGTCCCTTCAACTCTTGCTGTAGCCTAACCTCTAAGAGGTGTCGCAATAGTATCGAGGAACATTTCTTCTCTCTGCCTGTTTAATGATTAGTCAGAAGGATTTCGAAGTCCTCCACCAAAGAGACCCAATTACCAATTATAAAAAAAAAAGTGTACGTTCTTTTAGTGGCTGATATCAGATGTTCCCAGATGTTTCTTTTCGGTCAAGCCTAAGCACAGGACATTCCACTATCTGATCTGAATATTGGCAGTCGGAGTGGACAATTCTAGGCAGTGCTTAGAACGCCACCGGCACACTGTCTGCAGTAGGACCCCATTTTGGCCATGATAACATTAAATTTGGCTCAATTGGACGGGAGAGGCTAGGTGCAAAATGGCGCTTTTCCGTGTCCATCTGCCTGCTCTCACAGTGGGTACTTGCGAAAGCTGCCAACGAGGAAAGGCTCTTCTGCGTTCCATGGTGGGTAGATGGGGGCAGATTGGTGTATTGAAAATGTATTGTTTCTTTATGAAAGATGTCACACTCTTCTCTTGTATTTTTTTCCTCATTTTAATTGGTGGTGGCGTGGTGTCACGTGGATTACCCAGCAGAGGCCACCACAGCGGAACAAATGTTTTTCAGATGCTTCTGGAGGGTGTGGAAAGAACTCAAAATGAATGCTGAACAGCACCCCCCTAAGACATACATTTCTGACACAGTGAGGATTAAATTGTATTACATTTTCTTTCCCCCGGGTGACAGAGACGTGGAAAAGCCAATTTGACTGCTGTGGCAATCCTTCTGCGCAGTCCAAAGCTGGACGGTTTCCAGAATGATCCTGGTGCACGCGCCCTCGGGGAGAGGGAAGGGGAAATCTCTCACGCGCTTTCACTCGGGAACTGCGCATGCTGGGAAGCTCGCTGGGCGCGAGGGGGGAAATGGGATGAAAGGAGGGCGCGTGTTTTAATAACTTTCAGATCCCAGGGGTTCATCTTATGAGGGCATACGCCGACCGATATGAGGAAGCCGTATAAGTCCGTAGGTAAAAGTTAATGGAATCGTGACCATAACGGATTTTAGCCCTGCAAGGAACCGTGTTTTTATTTAAGGAACTACTATTAAGAAGAGAAAAAAAAACATCGGTAGAAGCAAGCACAGTTTTTAGGCTTAGAATTGAAAGTGATACTGTTGCCGGTGCAATTATCATTTTAAGTTATACAAGATTAATGCAAGCTTTCTTTTTGCTTTTCCACGTTCTTTTAAACACTGCAGTTTTTTTTTGCTGTGTCATGTTGCTGCTATATAATAATATATTTTTTGTGCAACCTTTGTTTTGTCTTGTATTTTTTCATAGGTGCATATTTAAACTTTCCCAATTTGCATCCGGTGCCCGGAGTCTCAGACATGTTGGTGCAGGTCATGGGAGAAAGTGCATAAGGGGCTTGATTTACAGAAGCGTTTTTTCAATGGAGGAAATACCGATAAGAAAAGCGCTTTGTAAATCAGACCCTCTGACGAGGAATCTGCAAAGTTAGAGGGAAAGAAGCACACTTCATGTGCATGTGTGAAGAATACAATGTTACTCATGGTTACATAGCATACACGTGACACTGCGTAGAATAGCTCAGTGGGATCCAGCACCAGCTGCACTCACACTCGCTCTAACCGGGAAAGTTATCCTGGGAAGAAAGACACAGTTTTCGATACTTTGAGGCAGCACACACAAAAAGGGAAGGCCGGGTTTATGTATTGATAAACAATCTGTTGACAAACACCACACAGTAAAAGCGGAGCGTGTTTTCCGTTAACTACCCCGGCTGCTTTCCTGCTGCCCTTTTCCCAGAGGTGCTTGTACTGTAAGCTCCAGGTGTTGCGGTGCACGTCACGGCCAACTGTTTTGGTGATGGAAAAACAGCGGGACTATCTTTATGAGAGATGCAGTGTTCCTGAGGCTGAAGATGCATGCTTACCAAAGCTCTCCAACGATAGCTGGGGCTCAGCTGAAGATTTGTGGGGGCCCATTTCAACATGATATTTGGGGGGGGGGGCTTGCTTAGAGCGGGGAACAGTCGGAGGCCCCCGTGGGATACATACATTATAATAGAGACAAAGAAGTACAGCCAGGGTTAATAGTTGCCGATTAACACGAGTTGGCCAGCCAGCAGGGAGCTGAAACACTAAATGCCCACTGATGAGCTATGAATGTTAACAAGTAGTAGATGTGGAGGAACTGGAGTTAAAAGTCAACGCGGTGATAACACTTCTGCATACCCTGAGGGAAGCAAGGAGCTGAGGGGCTCCAGCAAGCATTGCTTGTAAGGCGAGGGCTACAGAGTGCACAACTAAAACACCAGAGCGAAAGTAATATAGAAAGGAATACATTACTGTGTTATAAGACTGCTGACTGACAACATGGGGGCCCCCACGAGGCTTGAGGCACCTTTCAACTGAAAAAGTTGAAAGTCCCTGATGCCGTACCTGCTGGGACTCCATTTCCGAAACCACAGAGCGTATGTTCATCAACTGCACTTTGCAGGCTTTCTTAAGTATGTGGCTTACACAATAACGGTGTACTGCTCAAATATAATGTAGTCAAATGGGACAAGTGCACATCCGTTCGTTGTTCCCTAGTGCTCCGTCTCTTCGATTCATCCTAATTGGTCTGGTTTATTGTGTGCTGGAGGAATACTCAGTCTGATTAAAGGGATCACGTTTGAAAAAATGTGGATTTTGTACAAGACATGATTTAGCGCAGAGTGCTGCACAGAAGTGATCAGTTAGTAACATTCACTATGATTGACGCATCTCACACGAACCTTGTGTTAACACTTCCACGCCCCATGACCCTTTATGAACGAGGACGTGCACACAGGGCATGCACATGTTTTGTTTTGGAAAGCTAGGTTTTACACCTGGAGCCCTGGGGGCTGCAGACTAGTCTGAGGCACTTCTGCTTTGTGTGTTGTTTCCCACTTCTTAGATAGTTTGGTTCCCAAACACACACAGACTTGCTTAACTGTTTTCGGGACTCTTGCAGCTGCCTTGCCTAGCAGAGGTGAAGAAGGAGGCTGGCATCATAAATAGTCTATGAAGGAAGAACATGGCTGTTTGGGAGGCAATGCAGTGTATGTTTTCTATGAGCATGGTGGAAGCAGCTTTTGAGGGTGGGTTGCAGGGAAGTAGTTAGAGAGGAGGTTCCTTTGGGAGAACTGGCATTTTAATAATTCCAGGCCATTAGCAGATGAGGGATATAATATATCTCCTTGATATATGAGCAACCTAGCAAAGCGAGGGAGCCCAAAATAATGCAGGGGACTTGAAGGGGCGGGTTCTCCCCAAGAGAACATTTTTGGAAACAGTGGTTTGAAATGGGTAATTTTACAACCGACATTTTGAGAAAAACAGGGTACAAAGCCGTACATTTTACAGTTAGCTCTTTAGGATAACACATACAAAATTCAATAGATATCAGGTCATCAACAGTAGACAGTATTTTACAACTGTTTCATGATGGCTGTGTCCACAACATATGGTGGCATTGCCTGTGTAAATCACTTTCAAGAAACCGGATGCTGAATGTCTACCAGCATTTATCATTTTAACCATTTTCATGAAGCTTTACCCACAATATATGCCTGCATTGCCCCTTTAAATCACTTTCATGATACTGCTACCACAATATATGTCAGGATTGACAGGGTAAATACCATTCATGAATATGCACCTATAATATGCCACTATTTCAAGAGTAAATCACTTTCATGAAGCTCTGCTCACAATAAATACCAGTATTGGCAATTTAACGCACTTTCATGTTTCTGGTGCAGCCCCTTCCACCACTAAACAAAACACATGCACACAACTCAATTGCACACACATTAGCTCAGATACTCACAAACAATCAAAGAAACACACACAGGCGCATGGATTTTCATGCATGAAAGCTCACACTCCTTTCTCTTACAAACACACACACACCTCACATTGCATACCGTTTGAAACCTGTATGCGCATATACAAACACGTTTATCTTACTTTTATAGTACTTTAGTCTTTGAGTGCTCGCCTGTGTGGTAGACACATTGGAAAGCAGGACTCTGACTCACCAGGAAGATGTAACAGGAACACGTGGGGGCATGGATGGGGAGTCTCTGAGTTGCCTAGCGATGGCAACCTAGTGGCTGCAGTGAGCAGCACTGCTCAGCCCTGTGCACACATTTTAATATTCTTTATCAAGTGGCAGCACCAGCCCAGTGGATCCAAGGGGACACACCAGGACAGAGGGCATCTCCAAGGGGTGCAGTCAGTCTACATGACCCTCACCTGGCTCTGACCCCAAGCATTCACCAAGCATCCACTTCCGCACCCCGTTTAGGATGTCTGCGATTGAGAGCTGCGCTTATTCATAAACCACTTTATCAGTCGAAATGAGTATAAGTGCTACTCCATTTTACACGATGTAAAGTGGCAATGGTTTTCATTTTGTCTCTCTATGACAATGGACTTTCACACTGCAATAATGGTAACTCTGAACATGTGAGCCAGCAAGTGGTTTTAGGATGGGTTTGAGTGGTGCTCCAGCATACACTTGACGTATGGAGTATCCCAGATGCCAGAAGGAAAGACCTTCAATTGCCCAGCCGGCTGTCCGATGTGATTGAAACAGTTTCCTGACCCTGTCAGTGTGAAATAGTATCTTTATTTGTATGCAAATGTCAGCCAATGATTGCTATTAATTAATATATTGTTCTATATTTCTGTCAGGGATACATTTAGGGCCCATTTTTTATAATTCCAGAGATTGTCTAGTTAAGCCCCAATGGAACAAGAGGCGATAAGGGATCCTACTCTGCCCGTCCCTATTCCGGCCCGCACTCCACTCCCCCTTTTTGGATGCAGCCAGAGTACCTTTGCTCCTCTTCCACCATTGGTTATCCTGCAGCCTGTGGAACACATCTGAGGGGTGCCTGGGTGTTTGCCAGAAGGTCTTCCAGGAGGGTGTTGTCACCATCCAGGAGAAAAAGCACAAATGCTGGGACAGCTGATCGAAAGTTGTTTTGAAGCCATTTGGGTCTTCCTTGCTATGTACTCTTTGAAGCTCAGGTGCCTGTTGATGTAGAACTCAAGAACATGGAGCATGTGTTCATGTGGGTTGTGAAGGTCGCTGAGGTTTATATCTGAGAGCCAGGTCTGGATGACGGGGTGTTAAGTGTTGTTGGTGAGCAGTAGACATTTTATCTTGGAGGGGTGAGCTTCAGGTAAGCAATGGACATTCACCTCTACCATGTCTTGATCCGCAATATTGGGAGACTTAATAGGAAGATGTGATTAGGAGTCAACAGAAGCATTTTTAATACAAAAAAGGTATACCACTTAAAAACGATTGGAAGTTCCCATAGTCACCTTGATATGAGAGGGGTGACTTCGGCCATCCTTTTCTAGTAACAATGTCACTGATGAGCAATAGTGTCTCCACCATTATCATTCCAGCTCACTCTGCGCTGCTGCTGACAGCTGTTTTCACCATCTGCTACCTACGTCAGTGTAAAATGGCCCGGCAGTCATGTTGCAAAACACTTTGCTGTGCATGGAATTGCATGCACCATGTCTCAACGATTCCTGTGTTTGCGTGTGTTACATCCATCCTGAGGGTCAGTTGACATCTCCGTGAAAAAGCAAGAGTTTCCACAGCACGTACCACAGCACGTACCACTAGGAGTTTGCACATGCGGTCCCTGTATATCTGTCCACTTGCACATCATGACAGAAACAGTGGGATAGGTACAGCACTTACCTCTACCTAGTGTCAGTTCCCTGCGGTACCATTGTTCTGCATAAGAGTTGCAAGAGCAGCAGGACATGAAGGCTTGCGAATTGTGATCCATTAGGCCAAGGTCTGCAATTGTCGAGGACACCCAGCTCTCCGAACACATTACTCTGCAGAAATCTGGGGGAGATAGCTGCTTCTCCCATTTCCCTGGCCCAAAACATTTTTAGAAGAACCTCGATTGCCTCCCTACTTCTGGAAATGATGGAAAGAAATATTTGACAAATATCTATAGCGATCTTGAAAGTTTCTCAGTGTCCAGGAAGGAGTC
Organism: Ambystoma mexicanum; assembly: GCF_040938575.1. Classification (NCBI taxonomy): domain Eukaryota; kingdom Metazoa; phylum Chordata; class Amphibia; order Caudata; family Ambystomatidae; genus Ambystoma; species Ambystoma mexicanum. The sequence continues at coordinate 961,662,774 of NC_090928.1, read as the reverse complement.
CATACCGCTCTGCAACCTGGATGAGGAGGCTTATAGTATTCCGAATTCTCTTTGAGTCAGTAGAAGCAGTGGGCAGGGAGCTGACATGTTCCCCTATAGTACTGACCACACTGAGATCCCCTTTGGCCCCAAAACCAACATAATCTTTGAATGGCACAAGTTCTTCATACGAGTGCAATGACCTAATGAACCCTTTTAAAAATACGCTGCAGCCCAGAGGGCCAAGCAATACATTTGAATTCGGGGATGTGGCTTCATCCTTTTTCAAAGACCAATTAGTGAAGCGCACGAAGATCTAGGAGTGATTTCTGGCAAAAAGAACCCTGCCTGTGATGCAGTGACTTTAGTATTGAGGTTAGCCAACTATGTGCAGCTGGGAATCTAGAATGGGTCACTGTTTATGCCTTTCCAACTCTGTGGGGCCAATAACTCAGATAAGGTCGACATAGGAGGCAAGGACATTTTCGACGTAGGAGGCAAAAACATTTTTTTTCCATTGTGGCAGTTTAAAACATTTATTGAGTAGACAATGTTTTTCATACAAGAAAATGTGTCTGTCACAGATGTAAGAACCAGGGACATGTTGTATGGGTCTGCATAGACATGGCCACAGAGAGAATGGATGGTGAGAGAAAGTACAGTTGGTGTTAAAGGTTTCCGTCCTGAATTGCAAGAGCCCACAGGAAATTTTAAAGGTGGGGCTGGGGGGTATAGATTTCGGCATGAAGGAGGACACAGGGTCACCTTTGACAATCATATACATGGATACTTATGCAGTCAATCTCAGTAGGAAATTTGAAGGGCTACCATAAGCTCGCTATGACCACAAGGCTTACAGAGGAGTAAAGATCCAATTGGCGGGAAGGTTCTGTGCTTCCACTGAATTTATGGGGCAGAAGTGTTGCGCTTAGGTTGAGATAGTGGACGAGGACACCTTCCTGTTGGGATGCAAGGAGTGGTGTGAGCTGAATCTCCACATTGACCCCGATGTGGAGAGCCACATGTCTGTGAATGACGTCATGTATGCATGCTGCTGAGAGTCTGGAGGTGTGTTTAATGAATGGCTGGGACAATAGACTGTACATCAGCAGCAATCCACCGACAGCCCGTTGCCAAATTATAAAGACGTGGACTCCAGGCAACACAGGTAACACTCCTTAATGACATCGGTGCCGTTTCTAGAGCAGGGAACAACCACAGAACCCTTCCTAGCCACATTCCCCAGTCATGTCACTTGAAGCAATGCGTACATGGCAGCAAACCACCCCCTAGCACACGCGTGAATGATTTAGGTGTAAACAGCACTATACGTGATGGACCGCATATCATTGCTATGGGGTTCATTATTTACGGCGCAAAAAAGAGGCCATCCAATAGCTAGAACATTTAAATCTCTGTTTAACACCTGTGATCCTGTACACATTACACTTAAGTGTGGTTTCTTTTTCACTATGGCCAATTGCATGTATGAGATACCCAATTTTTGGAGATGATTCTGCTGAATATTACGTCTACTAGTGTGTTAGTCTCGCACTCAAGAGGGGTAGAGACAGTGGGGGTAAGGTGGGTGGCGGTATAGAGAGTGGGGATGGGGTAGAGAGAGTTGGCATAGGATAGGGTAGAACGAGTGGGGGTAGGGAGGGCGGGGGTAAAGTGTGTGTGTGTAGGGTGGGTGGTGTAGAGAGTGTGAGCTAGGGTGGGTGTGAATAGGCAGTGGGGGGCAGGATAGGTGGTGGTAGAGAGTGGGGTGGAGTAGAAAGAGTGGGGGTAGGGTGAGAGGATATATGGGGGTTGGGTGGGGTATAGAGTACAGGATTTTAGTGGGTGAGGGTAGAAAATGTGGGGGTAGGGCGGGTGGGAAGGGGTAGTGAGAGTGGACGCGGGTGGGTGTGTGCGGGTGGAGAGAGTGGAGCGGTTGAGGGTAAAGAGCATGGTGGGGTTGGGCGGTGAGTGGGTGGGGGTAGAGAGAGTGGGGGAGTGGTGGTAGTCAGTTGAGGCAGAAAAAATGAAGAACAAAGCAGCCTCAGGAGAACTTGTTGAAAGTAGACCAAAACAGCCCATTCAAAACTCAACCAGCACATGTAATAGAGGTGGCTGGGAGGGGTAGAGAGGGTGGGAGTGGGGTGGTTGGGGGTAGAGAGGCAGCCTCAGGAGGACTTAAAAAACAGGTCTGCCGTCAAAAGTAGCTCCAAAATAGCTTGATTGTGCACACAATACCCCAGAATAGCCCAGTATCGCAAACTTACAAATCACTGTGCGTCTGCGAAATGGAAAGTCTGCCATCCGAACTGCTTCTTAAAAAGCTGCTGATTCGAGCAAATATTTTGAGGTAACTCCGCATTGGGCAGTACGGTGGAGTTGTTTGGAAACAGAAACTTTAATGATTTGGCATTTTCATGCCTTGGAATTTCTAATTACTATGCCAACCAGGTATTCAGTTCAGTACCCAACATTCCCTCTCTAGAGAATGTGTTCCAGCGGTGATAAATTCAGCACCTGGCAGCGCCGGCTGTTATCACAGCAGCCCAGACCACATACACTATAATACACCCATCAAGACCCTAGTTTCCCAAAAGCACCACGAGCTGAAACACATCCCTTCATATGTTTTTGCTCACACTATGAAATGTCACAGGATTGATTAGTCACTGCACCTGGCATGTACGGGAAAACAGGCAAATCACACTCAAAGTGGTTGTGATAGAATTACCACCATCTGACAGATTGGGATGCACTGCAGCCAATAGTCATGGCAGTAATTGTGCCATGGCAATGTCTCGCACTAGAAGACCAGGTGGGGGTTTCTCGTGCATTACCCCAGGAAGGCAATCAAGAACTAGGACCGGGCTCACACTGGAAGGACTTGAGGGATGGGCAGGTATTGCGCATGTAAGAATTATAGGATGGGCCAAACCCTGGTAAAGGTAACAATTGAGAAGGTTCAGTAAGCGCCCAACATCTAGGTAGACTCGCCACGCTATCTGCCTAGAAGAACCTGAAAACGCAACCCATGCCCCTCTAGTTGCAAATAGCTGGAGCATAGACTGTCACTGTTGCTATCTGTTTTATTGCAGCCAAAAGAATCGACAGAAGAAGCCAATAACTGATTGGGAGCACAAACAACAAATCACCACTGAATCTGCCTGTTACTTATAGCGCACCACTGTGGAGGACACTGGCCGCAGGCATGGCTACTCACAGGAATCCGAGTACAGCAAGAACAATGACAAAATTTGATCGGACTATTCGCATAATTTTCCACCTACTTACACCAGACTATGCTTCAACACCTCTGACATCAGAATGCAGCGAAGACCTATGGCAAATTTGGTTATGCTGAACATATAGCGAGTCTCTAGTACTCACACCATCTCCTGACTCCTCTCAGCACTATCCACATGCCCGACCACATTGATTTCTCTCTACCAGAGCCTGGACAGCCCTGCTTAGCCTTATTTAGCCAAATACACACATGCATTCTAATTTTACCCCATGGCCTTCTCACTACCAAAGCATGCAGACTATAATAATGATAAAAGGTGGTAAATAAATGAGAAGTACAATACAATACAATACAAAGTAGTTACGTTTTTATAGTTCTGCTTGAAAGGCCCAGTAAGTCACAACTATTATCTTGGGAGTGTGTGAAGGGGAGAGATGTCATATAAAGAGATTCACACAGCATTCTGATGTCCCCTGGCTATTTACACATCCATTAAATGTGAGAGTAATTGGCACCTGGCAAGATTGTAGAAGCCCTGGCTTTTTTATTTTAATTAAATGATACAATGATGCTGGTAATTCCATCTCAGAAATGGTGGCCTGCTAATCAGATCCCCCTGTCATTAGCTTCATGCCAAAAGAATAACATACACCTTTACCCTGCTGCATCAGTCTTCTGATGCACGGCTCCTTCTCTCCAGGGTCACAGATCAGGTTCAGAGATCACAGGTGCCCTGTATGATAGGTACTGTGACAGCCAAGCCACTGCAATACAGAGGATGCATTTTAATTTACACCTCTGTTATAAATTATATGATTATGATAAATCCCTCACTTTCTGGCAGGATAATCTGAAAATATAAGCCATACCCTTTGCGGTATGGTTGCAGAGGGTTTACATAATTATTAAGAGCCACATCTGATTTATATCATACACGTATCAACACCGTGGAAGGCTTGTGTGTATTTTTGCCAGCCAGCAGGACAACAGACTGAAAGTCTGTCCATCTCCTGTTATCCTTTGTTAGGTCAGGTAACACCTCTCTCCAGAAAGACTGCCCCTCATCCAGGGCTGTCCTGGGAAATAATCAAAGAACAACCCTACACAAAATGACTAACCTAACACCAAAGGGTGGGTGGGGAGTTAGTGTAGCCAGAGGGAACTGAGCACTCTCTATACTCATTTAACGCAAAACTACTACTACTACTTTGGGTATGATGCAAGATGGCAAAGACCACTTGTCACAAGAACAGGGATTGGACTTCTTAAAGCAGGCTTGCATTTGTCCAATCACCTGTGGACTTTTGCTTTTAAAAAAAAAAGAGGTCTCCCACTTTTTCTTTGATTCATCTTTGGACTCCAACCATTGAAGAAAAATTAATTTGGACCCTGCCGCGAGAGTAGTCCTTTCCAGAGTCTTCCTGTTGTGAGGTGAAGACAGGTTATCTAAGGCAGAGGCACTCTTTCCTCCTTACCCATCCCCAGGGCACATTGAGGGTGACCTGCTGCTTAAGCAAGATTAGCCTCCCTGCCAGCTGCAGAGGAGGTTTAGGACCCCTGCAGGTGTTTGCTAGCTTCCTCTGTGTTTAGAAGTGCAAGAATGAGGACTTGGCATGTCCCGGAGCCTCCAAATTGGTACTCAAAGCAACCTGAAAGCCAAATCAGCCAGGAGCCATGTTTATCGCCTTCAAACTGCTTTGAGCTGTGTTCCGAGCCCATTTGGCACATTCAAACCAACAGGCCCCACTGGTGATCATTTGCCATTTTCCTGATCTTGGAAGCATTGTTTTTCATTTTAGAACCAGTGTATCGCTGCACTGCGCCACCTGGGGCTGTTGTTGCATTGGCTCGAACAGTAAGCTCATCGCTGCACCTGCCCCGTACAAACCGATTTTCAAACCACCACCATCTTCGTGCCTGATCAAGTCAATGGTCAAACTGACCCTGGTGCTCTCATTGACAGCGAACCTCAACCACAGCACTGGAGCACCGGGTTCTCGAACTGCACATGAAGTCACCAGCTTCTCCATCGTCAAACCATATGTCGATAGCCGAACTGACCTTAGTGGCCCTCACAATCTGCATTCTTCAAACGCCACATTGAACCACCTCGAGCTGTGCATCTTCACCATCAAACCATCCCTCGACCATCGATCTGGATCTGGTCACTTTACCGGTCCGTGTCTCTCAAGCACCGTTTGTAACTGTAATGAAGCTCAGCTCGACCCCGACTCGACACTTGCTCTCCACACTGCACACGCTACATTGAAGTCTGGTTCGATCACCCCGCAAAGCACCAAGAAGCCTAGTTGATATGATAAGCAATTTATATTGTCCCGGGAGGATAGCTCAGCAGCAACGTGCTCGCCTTGGAAGCAAGACGACACAAAGCAACACAGGTTCGATCCCCGGGTCCGCGCTTAGAAATCTCTGGGTATTTAAGCGCGTTATAAATACGCAACCAAGACAAAAAAAAAAAGAATTACGCAACTGTAAAACAAACAATTCCGGTAACAGCTCCTCGATGTTAAAGGCTGTTTGAGCGCTTCAAAAATGCATAAATAAATAAATAACACACCTTTACACAAGTGTTTCTAGGCACAACAAGACAAGGGAGGGAAGACAGAGGGAGGACAAGACAAGCAATCTTACTAGGCCTTGTGTGTGCGAGATTGAAAAGTGCAAGGGGAAAGGAAGGGGGAAGAAGGGAGCGAAAAACAGGGCAGCAATGCTCTGAGTAAGTGCGGCCAGGGCAGTATGGCTCTGGGTAGTGTAAGGCGAACAAGGGACTGTAGGGTTACAGCCCCTAAGTTCATGGTATGCCCGTAGGCAGTTCAAGGGTGACTGATCAACAACCTGGTACCCAGTGAAACTCTGAGGGTAGCCAAGCAACCAGTCGGTACAGCAGACAGGTACATCCGGTAGGTCAGCAGGGGGGCGAGAGAGAAAGCAGAGGAGAAGAGGAAAGTTTTGAGCCGCTTCTGTAAATTCAGGTAGTACGGCTCAAGTTTGAGAGGGGCAGGGAGGCCATTCCACAGGGAGGCACCTGCAGAGGAGAGTTCTACCCCCATTTTCTGCCTGGAGAATCGTCTAGCCCTTAGAGAGTTGGAGGTAGCTGAGCGAAGGGCTTGAGAAGGAAGGTATTTTGGAAGACAGCGTTGAATGTAGTGTGGGCCCCGGCCCCAGAAAGCCTCGTGGACAATGCAAAGGGTCTTATACTTGATCCTTGCAGGCACCAGGAGCCAGTGGAGAGATATCTGGGCTGGAGAGACACAGGATGTACGTGATTTTTTCGAAAATATTTTACCTAATGTAGAAGTGACTGAATTTATTTAACCAAAAAATAAAAAATACTTTTGACTTTTTCTACTTCTTTAAAAATAATGCGGGGGGAAACTCCCTGACCCCGCTTATCACTCCCTACCCTAACTTATATCCTTACCACACTCAACACCTATTATGCACTATACATATACCACAATACCTACCATTTTCAGTAAAATAAATTTGGTCACTTCTTCTTAGGCAAAATTGTTTCCGGTCATTTCTCGCAAACCCAGAGAGATACGGTCCCTGGGCTTGAGGCCAAGGATAAGTCTTGCAGTCCTGTTCTGGTTTAGTTGCAGAGGGTGGAGAGTAGAGGAAGGCAGATTAAGATTGAGATTGAGAAGGCTGTTGCAGTAGTCCAGCCCAGAGAGTACCAGGGCTCTGGAGACAGTGAGCTTCAGGGGAAAATGAGAAAGGGAAGAGTCCCTTTGATGAGGTGCAGCTGGTAGTGAGAGTTCTTGGCAATGTCCAAAATGTGAGGAGAGAAAGATAGAGTGGAGTGGAAGATGACACCAATGTTTTTTGCCTAGCAGGATGGTTCGATGCTTTTGAACCACCAAGAACAGCAAAAAGGTGTTATTGACTCCTAACCGCCCTCCCACGGTGTAGGTAATTTCTTATCCCTTTTATCACACAAGAAATAGTCTTTTAAAAACATTGTGGTTATTGACTGCCTTTTACCCATGTTTCATTAGCCAGAGTGGTTTTTTCTATCTTTTGTTTTTTGTTGTGTTCTTTCCCCAGGGGTGGGTTTGTGTTTTTTTTTTAGTTATTTGTGCATATGGTGTTTAGTTAAGATATATGTGTGTTTAGTTAATATATCTATCTATATATATATATATATATATATATATATATATATATATATATATATATATATATATATATATATATATAGAGAGAAATGGTTACCAGGTATGCCGTAGGTCGTCTGGGGACTAGTCCGACTCTCAAGGGCCCAACAACCCTTTCCCCAGAATAAACAGAGGACTCAGCCAAAAGCAAGTTAGAACTGATGTTTATTACAAAAAACCAACAGGGATCATACAAGACAATCAAATTCTCCGTACATCTCAGCTCAACAAGGCGTGCTCCCCAGTTTTGATGCCACATGCCGTCATCACGTTGGCCCTTCCCCAAAAACATATTCCCACTACTGATTGGATGTCGAGAGTGGTAACCCATATAGCTACCCCATATAGAGGTTATTCTACTGGCCCTCGCATGTCAGGTGGCTGACCTGCCCCTTCCCCAAGAAACTATCATTTACATTGTTGCAGAGTGGAGGGATTACCATTGACTCTTGCCCTTTGCCATCCATCCCTGAATTTCTGTCTCGTGATTGGCTGGAGCTGGTCTCCCCAGGCCTGCGACCCAGTTCAGTTCTCAGCCATCTGTGCACCTCTTCAAGGTGATGTGAAGTGACTATGTGTCAGAATTGTATCTGGTAGTGGCTCACCTATCCTGTGAGAGTGCATTTCCACATTGCAACCTTCGTTTCACTTCTCATCTGGGTTGCTGAGAATGGCTCATCCTCCCACCAGTGGTGAATGTCCATTGTCTAGTTTGGCTGCATCAAATGGTGAGGGATCACAAAAGTGAGCTCTTGGGTATGCACTTCTGATGATTTATTGTGTTTTCCTGCAGCTGGTCCCCTAGTCGTCTAGCGTTTGGAATGTGACTATTTATCTCTGATCTTGGCTGTGAGCTCGATCTGCGCTCTGTGCAACCTGAGCCAGCTCCTCTTGTCTCATGTTCTGTGGTTCGAGGCCTTTTGTAATTTTCCTTAGACTTATAATGTGATTTCTACATGCTCTTACTGTGCTATGTTACCTATATGTTTGTCATACTTTGCCCTACCAGCCTCCATATATACTCCTGTAGTCCCATAGGGTTATTTGCCATAAGCATCTGCAACCTTGCTGACTATCTCTTGTTGCCTTGTATTTCTGCGTTATTGCATTTGGCTAATGAGAAAAATAATAAAAGCTTTGACAGTATGTATATATATCTGTCCTCTATCTACAGAACTGTGTATGCATGTTCTTCATGTATGCAAGTGTGTGTTTGTGTAATGCTGTGCAGGGCTGTAAGTATTCTTCATGATTAACACTGCTACGCTGTGGTGTCACTAGTGACGTTAGCATAGTGACTTCTCAGTACTTAATCGAGGCAGTCCATTATGGTGTTTGGGTCCACAATCTCCATCGGGTTCTCTGGATCTGGGAGGACCTGGACTGGATAAGATTGGAATGGCTGTCTGAGGGGATACCTTCCTGCACACAAGTCAGGCAGGGGTGCACTTGGGGTTCGTGCAAAATAGGATGGTTGAATTCAAGCGTTCCTGACTCTTTGGCCTTTCAAGTTCATGGTGGTGAGAAGTGGCATTCCTGGAACCGTCTCTTCAGTCCCCCCCCCTAGTCGACCTGTCGACCACTCCTCCCCACTTCATCACCTTTATTCTTGGTAGCCATATTTTAGTCAGCCCTCCAAGGTGTCCATAGTAGTTTGCATGATTGTCAAAACTCCAGGTCATGTAGCTGCATTCTTCTTCTGGGTTGCACCATACCCATTTTCCTTCATATGTCTTGTTGTTGAATGGATTATTGAACATCCCCGTCTCATTTGGGAACAGTGAACATTCCCTTATTCTTATTTTTAGCTTATCTCTTTCTTCCACTATCTTGTCCTTTTCACCACCTATATTCACGTCCATCATCACCTTCATCACTATCGACTTCTCTGTAGTCTTGCGGCATGGAGTAATGCAGATCTGTATCACACATACTCCCACTAGTACCAATATTAGTGCCCCTAGTAATACTTTCAGTTCGTCTGCCAGCCATAAAGGCATCCATGACCAGAGGTACGCTATCCAGCTTTGGTCTTTTCTGGTCCCATTTGCTTCTTCCTCCATTTTGTCATGCATCTAAAACAGTTGTGTCACTGCTTCCATCAGTGGGCCATTCTCTCCGTCATTGGCAAGTGTGAATGTGCAACAGGAACTCCCAATGTTAGCGAAAACTCCTCCTTCCATTGCTGTGAGGAGATCTAGAAAGTATCTGTTCTGGAATGTCATCATTCTTACTGCTCGGAGTTCTTCTTTTATTGCATTGAAGCCATTCACAGTAGAGTTTGTCAGCATCAACTCCCACCTGGTTATTAGTAACCAAGTTGCGTTTGTATTTGTCTGAACTGCTTGAACCACCAATGTGAAAAACATTTCTGTTCAGCAGAATAACCTATGTTCAGGTGGCACATCATATAGGGATGCTTCTGACTCTGATGAGAAATAGTTGTCTCTCTTCACTCTACTCACTTCCACAGACAGCTTCTTTCTTCCCTTTTCTTCTACTCCCATGGACCTTTTCTTCCTTGTATTAGTGTCCATCTTTGGGAAGTTATCAATCTTTTTGTCTTTATGGGGGGAAAACAAGTGATGGAATATTGATGTGCACCAACTAGCAAACTTCTCCCCAGTTGGGTGGCAGCTTCTCGTATGCCTTGGACCCACACGCCCAATAATGGTCCATCAGTACTGCGCTGCCGACCTTCATTGCTGGATGCTTTTTTGTGTACCAACATTCTGTGTTATCTCCAACTCTCACTGTTGCTTGGTTCATAGACATAATTTCGAATACAAAATATTCGAAAGTCAAAAAGTCGAAAAAAAAATGTCGAATAAAAAAATGTCGAATTTTTTTTTAATGAAGTTTTTTTTTCGAAATGGGGGGGTTCCCCCCCAACCCCCCTTTTTTTTATTTTTACCTATTTTTTTCACAGAAACTAGAGCCAAAAAAAAATATCGAAAAAAAAAACAATTCGACATTTTTTTTTCCGACATTTTTGATTCGACTTTTATTACTTTCGAAATTATGTTTTCGAAATTATGACTGGACACCCTGTTGCTTCATTCTTGTAGAACAATGATGGTTTCTTCAGAGTTATTATAGGCATCGGTCCAGCTTAATTGTCTACCAAGGTGAGCAGTTTGGCACTTGCATCCCATTCCTTCAGGCAGTTGTCATTCCTTCCTTGTACTGTATTGTGCGGTTTATTATATGGTCACACGCAAGTCCGGGAGCTGCTTCCCCACAATGAATGTTTCGCAAAATAAAAACGCTTTGGATTTTGTATTAGGTTCTGTTTGATAAGGCCCCCAACCCGTCTCGCACACAACCCCAACAAATGCCCAGGGCCACAATGAACTAGGAACCAGGCCAGTGTGTATTAATAAAATATTAATTAATTAATTGATTAATTAATTAAAGTAAAATTAGAACAAACAAATTACATCCGCCACCAATGTCGTGGCAACACAAAAACAAAAGAACCTTTTGTAATGTACCAACCCTGAGATAACACTATAATATGCAGTTACAAGAATTTCCCTTTACATCACCCACCACTACAAGCAAAGAACAGTTCAAGGCACACAATGATAATGAATACAAACAGGTTTATGCTTTTTCTCCTAGCAACCCTCACCCCCCAAACATCCACTAGGCTTGATTCTTTTGAATGGAAGGCAGTACCAGGGATTGAGAACACAATGGAAAAATCGTGTTTTGGATAGTGCTCACAAAAACAATATGGGAGACAGAAAAGTAATGGGAAAATTTGTTTTGCAAAGCACAAAGGTAAATTGGTTTTGATTTATTTAGCATAATGGCTATGGGAAGGAATAGAAAGAGATGGGGAATTCGTTTTTCTACACCTAAACATGGACAGGCAGGGCTTCAGGATCTTAGTCAGCACACAGTGGAAAAATCGGATTCTGGAAGATTTGATCACAAAAGCAATCAAGGAGACAGAAGTGCAATGGGAAAAGATTGTTTTGCTACACCTGAAAATAACACCCAGGGCTTTAGGGCTATTATCAGAACAGGACGGGAAAATCAATTTAGGGATGTTTAGCACAACTGCAATGTGAGAAAGAAAATTCAACTGGGTATTTGTCTTTTAGATCACAATGGGAACAAAGGAACAATTTTGTTTTGGAGATCACAATGGGAAGTCAGGGACAATTTCGTTTTTACCTTGCACAGTTGGAACACAGGGACAGTTTCGTTTTTACCTTACACCCTGTGCACACACGTGGAAGCAGGGCTTTTTTGGGATTTATTCGTTTGGCAAATCTTTATAAATGTACCGGCTCACAACACACTGGGAAAAGATTGTTGATTTTGAATGCCAACAATCAATCCAGATCCCGTGAATTAAATGGGGGAATTAATTGATTTACTTTGATAAATATGCTAAGGATCTACACAGGCAAACAGGGGATTTTTCAATGGGGAAATAACTAAGACAATGCTGAAAGAATACAGGGCCTACACAATATCTGGCTTTTTGTTTGGGGTAGTTCTACTTACTGGAGAGGTCTGTACTGGTCATCAGGGAGCATCAAAACACACCACTGGGACAGCATGTGGTCAGTCAGGGATTTCCTCTGAGTCATCCAAGAGTCCCAAGTCAGCTCGTAAGTCTCCTAGCTCCTGTTTCCACTGCAAGATTAGGCCATTCTGCTGAGATGTTTCTCCAGGTTTCAGCAGCAGGTCGCCTCTCGTAATTATTGGGAGAAGTCCAGCTCTGAGGCAAGCTGACTTAGTTATAGGGAAAATTACATCACTTACTTGTCATAATTACATCAGAAGGGATTGGTTAATGGTCACTACCCCACTCTCATCTGTGTGCTGATAAGACAAGGGGATGGGGGAGTGCTTTGGGACAGATCGGGGAGGAGAGAGCTTCCTCATCTCACTTTGACAGGTGGGCTCGGTCTGCATTAGGACTTGAAAATCTCATCACCATGGCTAATGCATTTTTTTATGAGCCTTGTGACTTGAAGGTCACAAGTCCTCCCAGATCAGACCAGCTTTAATAATGCCCCATCGTATTCCCAATCTAAAACCTTGTATTTCTGTCTATATAATGAAGTACTGGCTTATATTGTTGATGACACCCAGGCCAGATCTTCAGGGCAGCAGGAGAAAGAATGCTGGGGTCAGTTTCATTTTTGAAGAAACTGAACTTCCACGCTCCCAGCCACAAATTGCCTTTTGAACTCACATGTTACTGTTAAATAAGCTCTTACAAGGCACACAATTCCAGCAAATATAAATATATATGTGTCACTACTAAGTTGTCCCTTGCATAAAGCTGTTAGATAAGAACATCATATTCACACTTTTAGTGGTTTTGGTGAACATATTGCTTTGCAGATTGTCATTTTGGAGGAAAACAAAATGACATTTCATTTATTTTACACGTGAAATGAACTCTGTTTCACTGCAATTGCTGAACACAATTCTGAAATTCCATGGAGGGTTCTGTGGACTGCTGTTTCATGGAAGTATCAGTGCAGCTCTCCATAGATTTGTCAAACATTTTCACGTGTCTTTCCTTTATGAAAAGTATTGCGCACAGTTTATGAATGTGGATGTGTGTCATGTGTGGAAGGGACTGTGGGTGTCTGCCAGTCCCAGATATGGATGGAGGAGCGGAGATGCTTGCGCGCTCAACCTGGAGAGAATATGGAAGTTTAGCGCTTTGCTTCCAGGCATCAATGCCAATTAACCAATCCACTAACAATTTCACCCCTCTTCATACACCTCTCAAACTCTAACCAAACACAACCACAAGCCTATAACACAACAATCCGCACAAACTTTACTACACTGCAACAACAAAACAAACCACACATAGACTCGCACAACAGAACATGACGGCTACCGACCGGAAAGTACCCCAAGCCCAGCTAACGGTGCTAACCGGGTTGAGGCTGCCAACAGCACATCATTGCTCTCTTGCACTTTTCCAGCTTATTCCCACTAACTCACCCTCCCTCCCCTTTTCACAGCCGCCCGAGTGCCAGGGGACCATGCTGGTGGTGATAGTGCACGGTACACATATCCTTTAACAATAATATCAACATTAACATCTTGATGTTTTTAGGCCCACTTTCTTTCCTTTTGACTGGGCTTCATAGGCCTTATGTCCAACATAATTTCAGAGCAGGCATGCACACCAATGACTCTGGCCTTTTTATTCATGGCATCCAGGGCTATTTCACCCCACAGAATTCACTGGCGATTGTACTAGGGTATGTGCTTTGCTTGCTACTACTCCATTATTCCATCCTTCATCTGTGTACACCTGACAATACATGAGCATCTGTGGTCTTTCCCAACATCCTGGTTCTCCTCCTATATCTTTCACCCCCCTCTTCGGGCAGGGCAACTTTTTCAGTGTTATTGTTTTCATGTCGCCTTTCTGTGGGCTATTGGTTATGTACTGTATAGCTTGGTCTAACTGCCAATAATTGTTCATCATGTTGTGTCCCTGCTTTCCCTTGGAATCTTCCTCGGGTTGTAACCATGGATAGGTACATGGCGCATTGAGCTCTGGCTGCTGGTATTTCAGTTGCTATGAATGTACTGGAGGCACTCATGGCATAGGGGATTAGTGAGCAGACATAACAACTCTTTGGATTCCTCCTCTACTTTGGTCATGTGTTTATACCACATGTTATTAGACACTCGAGCAGTGTCGTGAGATATAGGTCCACTCCCCCATGTCTGTGCCAGCACTGCGTTTCCCCCTCTTACCATGCTAACAGTGCTCCCTTGTCCACCTGACATGATCGTTCCACCTGCTGGAGTTGGCGTGATATTAGTAGAGGATACAGGGGTTTCACTAGACACAAGCGATATTCACCAAAAAATAAATGCAAGGACCCCACTGGGAATAAAAGACATGACAAGATAAGCATTTTTTTTAATGATTTCTACCATGTACCTGTATTGCTGATACTTGTGCAGCTTGAACGTATCATTTTCCCACCTGAAATGTGCAAAGACTGTGTGTTAATTTATAAGTGTTATATTAGTTTTAAGCCCTTTGAATCATATAATCAATTGCTCATGGTGAAGACGAAAAGTTGTTCCCACACAGTTCTGATTCTAGGGTCTCGGAGTACTGTGAGTACAGATGGGTTTCCACAATTGAATTGTGGGTCAGCTTGGGCCAAATATGCTATGAAAACATGGTAATATATGCTTATATGCCAGGAGGATGTTCTTGAAATCTGTTTGACCTTCTATTGAAGTGGACAAATTGGCCCAAAAAAGTATCCGGTTGTAAATCATTGGGCAACATGAACAGTTATGAAATAAGATAGTCACACTTTCTCGACAAATGTATGTAGAGAGGAAAATAAGAAACAGAAAGTGCATCCTCACTCTGGATGTGTAGGAAGTCCTTGCCCTAACTCTGCTGCCCTTGAGCGAGTAACCATTGGGTGTCCTCCACTCAGCAGTGCTTATTCCAAATTAGTCCCTTGTTCCTTTTGCTGATGATCATTGGCCCTCTCGATCTCGTTGCCAGGTGAGGCCGCCAGCTTTGTTGGGCTTGATGTCAGTCATATGGTTCCAGACTGTCTTTCCCACAATCTTAACTGCTCTCTCAGTCACTGCTTCTACAGTGTGGGGGCCTGTGAATCTGGGAAAACAGGTTGTTGCTTAAGTAAGTCCTCAGTGCTGTTGACACTGTCACTTCCCTCGTCGGCTTCCGGGCATACTTGGTGTTGTTGTATCTGGTGAGAGATGAAAGAGGCACTAGCAATCAAGGAAGTAACATAATCAATCGTACATTTCTTGACTCAAAACATTTGCACTATTCATTGCAACTTTGAACGCTCTAGTGGGAGGAGCCATGGGACGTTGCATTCGTCGTTCTGTCACCACCACATGTGGGGTTAAATGATGGTCGGATCCAGGCTTGTTGTGCAATGCAAACAATACTAAAGGCAGGCACTGTAGCCAGTTCTTATTGGTACTCTTTTTAGTTTTGGCAATACACTCTTTCAGAAGGCCATTGAGACATTCACACTCTCTGTTTGCTTGCGGGTGATAAGCACAGGAGAATTTGTGTTGGATGCCTAGCAACATTGTGGCATGCTTGAACATTTTGTTGGCAAAGTGAGGGCCCTTGTCAGACCGCAGGACCTCACAGGTGCCCCCTCGTGGGAACACTTTCTGGACCAGAAATGTTGCTGCTCTGAGGGCATCAGGATGAGAACAGGTGCCTGCCTCAATCCACTGAGAGAATGGGCATACAACCGCTATCATGTAGCTGTATCCTTGGCATACTTGGATCATGTCGACATAGTTGATGTGGAGGTGTTGAAATGGACCGACTGGGCAAGGTATGGCTCCTCTCACATTCTCAATTCATGTCCTGCACTAAACTGCTTGCAGGTCAAACAGTTACTCATAAATTCGGCCACTTGTTCTGCCAAGTTAGGACAGAACCAGGTTTCTCCAATATGGGCAGCAAGCACCTCCAACACACCTTCCTTGTGTGTGTTGGATAATGTAACTGTGTCAGTGTTCTGTGCAACCATATGCTAGTGGCATAACCACTTTCCGTGTGTTATTCTGCCACCATAGTGCATCCATTGGAAATACTGTACACCCCCTCCTAGTCCACAGATCATTTTCCTCCCTGGGTGCAGCTCCTCCCTGCAGCTCCTTTATTTGTATTGCTGGCAATACATTGTACCCCTCCTTGAGTATCATTGTCCTTGCATAGTCATCGGCACATGACAAGGCCTCCATTTCCAGGAGTTCTCCAAAATATGCGGCACACTTTGCTTCCGCATCTGCTGCTTCATTTGCCCTTGAAACAGGGTTTTCCCCTCATGTGTGTGCTTCGCATTTCACTATTGCTAGTTGCTCAAGATAATGTATGACGTCTACTAGCCTGCCCAATAGAAGTGCATGCTGCACTGGTGACCCATCAGCCATCCTGAAACCTCTCCTCATCCATTGTGACAGACCTGCATGTACTGTGGATGTCACGTAAGCTGAATCTGAGTAAATGGTCACTTCCACTTTTCTGCTGTGCCCAACGCCAATATTAAGGCCACTAGTTCTGCTGCCTTTGCTGAATAATGTGATGACAGTCGCCCACTAACCACTACCTCACTGGTTCCATCGTCCCTGAGTCTCACCACTGCCATTCCCGTATGCCTGACCCCATCTGTCTGGTCAATTGTTGATGGACCGTCAATGTAAAGCACCTCTCCCCCTTCAAGTGCATCCTCCTGTACCTTGCAGGTATCACTGAATTCTTGTAAGTTTAATGTGCAGTCATGTGCGCAGTCACCTTCCTGTAGCACGTCAGCGAGAAAAGTCGCTGGATTGACAAGTCTGCATCTCACTACCATGAGTGCTGGATTCGATAGTAACACCTTGTACCCTTATGCTCTCTGTGTTGTCAGTGTGCTCTTTGGTTTTTCCAGTATTGCCAAGAGGGCATGCTCCACGTAAAGGGTGGTGCTGCACCCATGGTAATACCTGCTGATTTGTCCACTGCGAATGCGGATGCAGCCAAAGCTCGTTTGCATGGATAGTGTCCACTCATTACTGGGTCTAGCTTTCCGCTGTAGTATGCTAGTGGTTTGTGCCCAAGCTTGTCTTCTGGGTCAGTAGTGCTGTCATCACCACCCCATCGGAGTGTGAGAACAAAAATAATTCCTTTTTAGATCCCTAACGCTGGAGCCGTGCATATCACTTCCTTCAGCTCATTGAATGCCTCAGTCATTTCTGTTGTCCATTATAGTATCTTGCCCTCCTTTTTTGCTTTCTTCAGTGCACTCAGTAGAGGCCTTGTGTAAGTGCTGTAGTCAAAGACCAATGCCTTACAGAAATTGCATAACCCCAAGAATTGCTGCATCTCTCTTACTGTCATCGGTTTTGCTGTCCTGCGTATTGCCTCTGCCCTTTCTGGTGTCACCTTTCGGCCATTTTGGGAGATCATCTGTCCAATGTATAGCACTTTTATCTGACAGTACTGTAGTTTGGCTTTGCCCACCTTGTACCCCTTGTCAGCTAGCAATGTCAGCATGTGTACTGAGTCATTTCCACACTGTTCTTCTATTGTGCTGTAGATCAAAATATGATCTACGTACTGAATGACCGTGCTCTCCATCTGTACATTGCATGGGTCCATCTGGAGGACCATATCAAATATGCAGTGTGACTCACAGTACCCTTGAGGAAGTCTTGTATGTTTCCACTTCTTATTTCTATACAGAAAGAAAGTAATGTCTTGGGAGTCTGGCTGTAGTGGTACAAATAAGAAAGCATTCTTCAAGTCTATGACCGTGAAACAGGCAGCCTCTGCTGGAATGCTGCACACAATTCTCGCTGTATTCGGAACTAAAGGATATTCTGCTTCTACAATATGATTAAGAGGGCTGGTATAAAACAACCATGACCCCTCTTTTGCTTTCTTAACGGGGTACACAGCTGTGTTGCATGGTGATTCTGATGGTACTTGGATGCCCTGTTTTACTAGTGTTGCAATTGTCTAATAAATGTCCTTTTCTGCCTTCCTTGAGAGTGTGTATTGTTTTACTTGTGGCAAAATTGCTCCTGGTTTAGCTTTATCTTTACTCCTCCCACCCACTTCAAAAGCCCGACATCATAGGGACTAGTGGCCATAAGATGCTGGGCACCTTGGCCAGTTCCGCCTTGCAGAAGAACGGTTGTGCTTTCAGTACCATCACCATCCTCTCTGCTAACTCTCTGTAATGTATTTTTATCCAATATGTGACACTCATTTTGAACACCATCTCATGGTCTGATCTATTGATACGCCTTCGTCTGTCACTGTGGTCAACCTGTATCCCTCAGCCATGGCAATCATTGCTCGCCATGATCGTCCTGTGTTGTCCATCCTGTGTACTGCTATCCCCTCATCTCCCACAATCACTGCCTCCAATTCTAGTGGCACTATTGTCCCTTCTGCCTCATCCAATGTTATCTCTGGGCTGAACAAATACTTATTTGGAATGGACCAGATTTTCCCTGGAACCCCTGGGAGCCATGCTATTGCAATCTCAGTCCTGTATTGGAACAGCTCCTCGTCCACTGGCACCCCTCTCTGTACCTTCCGTAGACAATATGCTTGAACGAGTTCCCTTACATTAAGAAAATGTATCCCTGGTGTGGAGCACACTATTTCCTTGTCTGTGAATGAAATTGTCATGTTCAGTCGCTCATGATGTCCCTCTCCAGTATGTTTACCGCTGTCTGTCGAGAGTAAAGTAAGGGCAAAGATAAATGGTGTTCCCTTATAGAAAGCGAAATATTGTCTGTGAAATGAACCACATCCGTAGCCCCAGAGAATCCTTGAGTATTCATGGCATCGCCTGATAACCTTTAGCTTTCCTCCCGGATGCAGGATTTAGTCACCCCTGTGTCTACAAGAAAGGAAAATGTGTGTCACCTATTGATACCCCTATGCATGGTTCCTCCACAGGGTTGGGTGTAATTGACAGGATGGAACACGTCAAGTCTGGCTGTGGGCTGTCCTATTGAGGGTATAAGGACATCCTATTCCCAGAAAATAGATTGTTCCCCACCATGGTGATCCCTCCCAGGTTCCTAATGTTGTTGCTATGGAGTCTGTGTGTGCTACTGTCCCGTTTTTTGGTTGCTTGCTGCTCTGTATCTGCAGCATCTGCGGTGCTGTGTATGCATGCTTTGTGTTACCCTGGATCTGGGGCTTCTGTGGTGCCTGCAAATACTGCAGTATAGATGCTTGCATCTGTGGTATATGTGTCATGGTCTAGTGGTGGCTGCGAGTGTGAGCTTGATGTCGGTCCTCGTTGTTGTACTTGGTCCTGTGTGTAATACTCATTTTGTTCCCCTTGGTATGCTGGCTGGTACTGCAGCCGCCCATTCCGTTGCACCCCCTGCTTATGCAAACTCTAGAGATATGCACTATCTGCCTACACACCCAGTACTGTGGTGGCTCCCTCCCCTGCCCTAGGAAACCCCCGGGTTACTCCCATGGGCCCTGCTGCACCTGATTCCCATATCCCTGAAACCAACCTGGAAATCCCCCTTGGTTGTGATGTATTTGTGGCCCATATCGTGTCCCCTGGGTAGGACCCCTCTTCCTCGAAACCCATGCTGCATGTTCCCCCACCCCATGAATCCTCCCCCCCATGGGCGGCGGTGCATACTGTTGTTGTGGTGTCCCCTGTCCCCTTGCACTAGTCAGTACCGCCCCTTCCAGTGCATACTTGGATAATTTCTTTTGCACTAACTTTGCTCCTCTTGCTTCCTTTCCTCACTCGTCTTCCTCATCTTCTCTTGCAATAGCCTACAATAGTGTACTATCGTGAGCTGTATTTCCAGCCAAGCTTTTGCCTCCATGTGAAACACTTGTGTACAGGTGTGTTATAAATGCCATATCATATAATGCCTACTAATTTCTTAAACTACTTCTGTACTGGTTCTGGTAACCCTTGACACAATGGGCCTCATTACGAGTATGGAGGTAGCCATGGTGCTGTTAGCGCCATGGCTTCCTCCATACCGGGCTCCAATACCGGGTTCTGTGAATGAGGAATTACCGGGTCATTCTGACTTTGGAGGACCCGGTAATTCCTCATGCACAGAACCATTCCCCATTCCCATTTGAGCCCCCATAGGGCTCAATGGGGATGGAGCTAATAACGGGCCTGTTAATAACAGGCCCGTTATGAGCTCCTTGGTCCCCTCGCAGGACCCGGAAAGGACGTCTGGTTTTACCAGACGTCTGTTCCGCGCCCCGCTAGGGGACCTCGTAATCAGGCAGCCTGTAATGAACGGTGCCGGTTCTGTACCCGCACCCTTCATTATGGGACCGCCAGCCTCCTAATGAGGCCTAATATGTGGTAAATTAAAGCTACTGTTATGCCCCATGGTTCTCATGTTGCAAGGCACCAAAGCTCTTGAATCGCCTGAATATAGTGTCAGGGGTCTTCATCTTCCCCCATCTTGCGGGCCATAATCACACTAATGTCTGACGTGTCTGGATATTGTGTCCTGACAGCTTGCCATATGGCAGCTCAACAGTTTGCAACGGCTAACCATCATGTGCGTGTCCTGGATGGTCTACCCTGGGAACCCCGCCCTTCTCCATACGTCATCAACAGCCTTCCAGAGAATAGCCACTAATAGTCCCTTAACGTCCCCCACTACTAATTTCTGTCCTGCTGTCATTCTTTCCATTTCGTATATCCATTTCCCCACACCTGCGGTTAACGAAGGTAGCCTAAATCTCAAGTTTTACTTGTCAGTGTGTTTCCATGGTATATATTGAGGTCCTCCCTCCCTTTTCCAATAGGGACAGCCGTGTAAACCCTACCACCCTGCTTGCTCCTCGAGTCAGTCTGATCTGCTTATCAGTGTCTCTAATGTCAGTGTATGTGTCTACTGATGCTCCTCAAGTCAATTGTGCACAGTTATCCGACCCCCATGTTCCTAGTGTCCATACATGCTATGGCCGTCTCCCCCTTCCTTCGTCCTGGGAGATCCCTAAGTCTCTCAACATGTGGGTTCAAGCTGTCAGAGTTGTGTGATGCAGCTCTGGTCCGTGGCATTCGGTTGTCCCTGTCATCCTTAGCCATCCCTGTATTCATTCCCCATTCCCATATCACACTCGTTTCCGTACTATCCCCCGGAGACTATGCTCCGGTCACCCTATTTCCTAGTCCGCCCTTCCCCCTGTGTCTTCTTCTGACCATGTTTCTACATCGCTGAAAAAATAGTCCACAAAGCTCAGTCTCCTAGAGGTTGTGTCTTCCCAAGGCTTCCCTCTGGAGTCGATCAAGTCTATGCAACCCCTATCCCCATAGGATCCCATGCCCATTTCATCTGATACTGTAGTGGTGCAGCTCGGTAGGGTTGTGATGTCTGACTCCACCCGCCTACCTCCTCCCCCTTTATTGTCTCCTGTGCGCATTACCCATCATGCCCTCATGTCTCTGATCGCACGCTCTTCCTCCTCCTTCAGATTGCACTTTCTCATAATCTGCACTATCTGCCACTTCCTCCATTCCCTGTCCACTAACACTTGCTTTTCCTTTTCATCTGCTTTCCTTCATTTCTCAATCTCTTCTTTCTCCTTCCTCCTCCTCCTTTGCTGCTCTTTCTCTTCCTCCTTTGCCTGTCTGTGCACACTCTTTTGTGGCTCTCTTCTGCTTCCCTCTCTCTTCTGTCTATTTCCTCCATTATTTCTGCCCAGTCTGTTGCTTTGCTGCTTCCCTTAATGCTTTCTATCCCTTTGGTTGCTCTCTTGCCTCTCCCGTTGTCTTCCCATCTAGCTTTCGGAAAATCTGTTCCCCCAGCCACTCGTTTGTGGCTATGCCCTTTAGCCCCTCCTTCGTGCCCCTCTGCACATCACTGCTCGCTCCCTTTTCACTGATCATTTGCCCCATTCCTTTCTGTGCCTCCTCATTGGTATATGGTGGTAGTATAAATATTGGGTTTGAATATCCCTCTGCTGCTTTTAGCTCCAGTAGTGGGTACATCCCCTGCTCATCGTCTGTGTCTTCAGAGTTTTCGTTTGCAGGAGAGAGTGGGGGAGCTGAGGCGGCGCTGGCCCCGAAGCCTCCTGCTGGCTCAGCATCCATTGACACCTCGCTGCATCTCCCTCACTCTCCTGAAACATCCTCCACAACTTGAATATTGCCATGCGGTTTGCTAACTTCTTCCCCTTAAAAGTACCCTATACGTGTGTCAGTAGTGATTGCTGCACATCCTCGGGAACCTTCCACATTGTGGCCATGGTTTAGTAAATTTACCCTCTGTACTTTTCATCCATTCCACGCTATATTTACAAATCTTGTCCTTATAGGGCAGAAGAGTCTTACGTAAGTGCTGTAGGGGCGTGTTACCCCTGCACTTCCCTTGATACATTGCTTTTACTCTTACTTGACCTCAAGTCAAGGTTTTTGACAATCCGCTTTGTGAGAAAAACACAGTGCAATGGTAATTCTTTCAATTTTCTCTGAGCCTCTCTGACTCCACAACAGTCTGTCAGGTGCGCTCCGCGCACCATCCCGTACAATTCTTTGCCTCCTCAGGCACACCCACAAGTCTTGTGCATGCGCTTTGCGTGCACCACCCCTGGACAACGTCCTCTATCAATTTCAAGTTTCTCACCACTGTGTCCATGACACCTCGTGCTCTCCAAGTCCTATGCACAAACCATAGGGTGACGTCACCACTTCACTAAGCAAGGTAGTGCTAAAAACACTCATAGTGCACACAATGCTATAATTCCGTTTCCCCAAAAATACACACAACCCTAACATAAACTCACAGCTGTCTTCCTGCCTCCTAGCAGAGTATACCAATACTTTCTTGTGTTTGATCTGTACCTACAGCGTCACCTTGTAGATAACTGCCTCAGCGAGACTTAACCAGACGAATCACCTTCTGCAATCAAGGCTAGCTGCCTTTGCTAAACCTTACATGGATACCATCATCTATGATCCGAGCTACAATGCCCAACCCACAGGAGATCCAATGTTTACATAACTTCTGTCATCCGTGCCCTTGAGACAATAGTCTAGATTATTCAACAGATTCTTTTACCTCGAAACCGAAGGATACATAACCACAACTGATTGAACATTCCTTTTTTTGTATTGTTTTACTTTGCAGTTTGTTTTGCTGCTGATTAATTTCCACCCCCTCTTAAAAGTATAGCTAGCACATGGCCCACATTACCACAAAAGGAAACAGTGTTAGATCTCTTACTTGTGCCTGTTTCACCTTTATGAGATCACTCTTGTTTAGTGGAAGTGTGCAGGCTGAGTAGGTACTTTTGTCTACCCTCCAATCTTTGCTCACAACTCCCAAGCTAACATCCATCAACATCTACCTTTCTGCTAATGACTTTGCTCAGTACTTTCCCCCTAAAGTCTCTAAAACGTCTGGCTTTCACAGCTCTCCTTTCTGTCTCTCACTAACCCCCTTTCTGTCACACCTCCCTCTACCTCTTTTGCTCTCAACTACTTCTCACTTACCTCTCCCATTGAATTAGCACCAAAATGGTAAACAACTTAGGCTAAATGACTTCCCATCATCTCTCTGAGCTCTTTAACATTACTGTCTGCTGGAAACTTCCTTGCCTCCTTCAAATGTGCAACTTTCTTAACCCTATTGAAGAGACCCTCTGCTGACCCAAACATCCCAGCACCCAGTTTTCTCTCCTTCCAAATTATTCACAATTATTTGAGTAGGTGGTCTCTTTGTCCAGATCTCACAGTATTTTAAGGATAATGGTCTAGGGGATCCACTCCAATCTGGCTTCCATAGTAAACACCCCCCTGAGACTGCACTCATGCATGTCTCCAGCATTCTCTCTAATGCTCACCACTCCAAAATCTCTTCTACACATTACCGTTTTGGACCTTTCTGCCACTTTTGACACTATCGACCACTCTTCTCTTCTCCTCACTTTCCAGGACCTTGGGACTTGCAAATTTGTTCTTGACTGGATTATCTCCTACCTAGCTGGTCGATCCTTCAAAGTCTCTTGAAACTTGCAAACCTCTGAGCCCACCCATTTTCCTGTCGGCATCCCCCAATTTTCTTTACCTCTGCCAAAGGAACACTCATCCTTTGGACTTCACTATCACCTTTTTATTGATCACACTGAAATATTTTTCGCCTTTCCCTCTTTCACCCTAGCCATCTCCGAACAGATTATGAGCTGTCTCTCTTCAATTTGTCACAGGATAGCTCTCCACGGCCTCATGCTGAACTGATCAAAAACAGAAATGGTATTTCTCCAGGCTTCCAATTCCATATCTACCCTTCCCTCTCCTATCTCCTTCCTGCCTGATCCTCTTGCTCCCTTACCCAAGGCTCGCAATCATGGGGTTTTCTTGAATAGTGACCTACGACTGCAAACATTCATCACTACTACTGCCTCTGCTGCTCTTATTAACTCCTCAACATTCAGAAAATGCATCCTTTTTTTTAGTTACTGGAGAGAAACATCACTGCACCTTGCACTGCCTCTTGGCTTCCCCAGCACTTGTGGTCTGTATCTGTAATCTTACAGTCCCCTCTCTCTGCGCTTAATGAGCCACCGTTGACTGCACAGTCTTCTACCTGCTCTGAGCCACTAGCTGGCTGCACTTTTGATTACCTGCATTTTTCTAACACCTGCCCCCTTGGCACTTCTCCCATTCCCCGCACTTGTGCGATCTGTATGATACATGGCCTAGTAAGATCATTGTTTTGTCCTCCCTCTGCACCCCACCTTGTTGTGTTGCACCTAGAAACACTTGTCTACAGGAGCATTATAAATGCCATATCATATCAATGGCATTTTCCAATATCTTTCATAACTAAATTTGTAATCGTCTGTTTTGTGTGAGAAAGTGTTTGGCGCTTTGTTAGTCCAGTTTTAGAAATTAGGCAAAATCCAAGTTTTGATTCCTTTTATTGGACTAACTCTACATAGTATGCTAAGATTGTAGTTTCATAAGCATTTGAAATGCCAAAGACCTTTTAATCATAAGGTGTTCACAAGATACCTGAGCAAACATTAGAAAACAAACAGAGGTGGACATCAGTTTTACTTGGGGAAAAAAGACAAGGGATTCTCCCACTTTTAACTCCATTGGCTGCAGGAAAAAAGTATGCACGGAATTCAGTCCTGCATAGCCCCTTAAAGTAAAGGGCTATACATTGGAAACAAAACAGACACATGTTCAAATGCTGGGATGCTGTTCTCCTTGCTGGGAAATTACATTTCAAGCAGGGCCATGTGGTTCAACCAATGCTTTTTCACACCTTCACTGTGCAGTAATGTTTTTTCCCACGTACAGTGGTCTTAATTTTCCAATGTTATAAGCAGACTCCTGTTTTTCCAATTACAATGTGTATTAGAATCTGTCTGTAGTCCCAGCCAAATTATGGTTTGCAGTGATTGGAATGCCTCAAGTGACTGTGCACATGTGTGTTGGGACTAAAACATTGTTAGAAGTGGATGCATGTTTCTGAAGCCTCCATGTTGTGCTAGGATCTGACAATAGGTCAACCTGAGTTACACAGGCCTACTAAATCAAAGAATGAACCTCCATAGATACAACATCTTGAACCACAAATCAGAAACATCAGCTTCACACAGGATGGGCACACACTGCAGGACCTATTCGGCCCAGTTTACCTTCCCATCATGCCGCAGGCAGTGAGTACATCCAGTCAGCCTCCTCTAAGTATCTTTTTAGATAAAATTGCACTTGGGCGACCACAGACCCTTTAATCAATTATTGCCTGTTAGCTCTGTGCTCCTTTTTCCTCTGCATCCCTCACTGTGTTCTTTCACCTATGGTTGAAAAGTGCTCCGTTGCTTCCCGAAACTAGGATAGCACTCAATAAATATAATAATAAAAATAATAATAATAATGGTTGTCTTTCAAATTTGATACAAAAACAAGACAATGGCCTCATTACAAGTATGCCGGTCCGGTAACAACGGTGCAGCTATATTACCGGCACCATTGTTACCAGACCGGCATACTCAGAGATCTGCGTGCGGGTGCCTTCCCACCCGCCAGGTCCGACCTGGCGGGCGGAACATCACCCGCTCGCAGCCCTTGATGGTGGCACCGGCACCATTTTGAATGGTGCTGGTGCTACCGTCCTCCCCATTCCCATTGAGTCCAATGGGACTCAGATGTGAATGGGGAGTCATTTTTTCCGGCGCCCGGCAATGGGGAATTACCGGGACTGCCAGGGCGGTAAGTCTTCATTGCCAGGCACTGGAAATAAAATGACTCCAGCGGCAGCCGTGCCGTTTTTACAGGCACGGCTACCGCTTGGGTCATAATGAGGCCCAATGTTTTGGCCTGACTTTCCAATATGATGCTTGTATTTAATGTAAATGTGGGCGTTTGAGCAACAGGGACTAATGTCTCAGAAACACGCAGCTGCTTTGCTGTTTATTCATGCATTGAGAGGTGTCTTATTGGGATCTGGAGATTTTTGCTTTCCTGCAAGCCTTACTGATCGTTGTTTTGCATAGACACATGGGGGCTCATTATGTGTGCGTCAGTCCGGTAACAATGCAGGAAACAATGCCGGTACTACTGGCTCCTGCATTGTTACCCGACCAGCTCACTCCGAGTCTGTCGGTTAGTGGCCGTGAACTACCAGCAGGGCTGACCTGCGGGGAGTTCAGGCTCCTACCAGCAGAGAAGTCACTGAATCACCGGCACCATTCAGAAAGGTGCTGGTGATTCAGTGGTTCCCATCCTATGGAGTCCTGTTGGACTTCATCGAATGGGAACTTACTGCTGATGTCAGCGCCCGTAATATCCCGGTAACACCGGGATAGTGGATGATGGTAATGGTAAGGTGAATCTGCTAGTAACCCACTGGGAGTCAAGCGGGTTACTGGCAAACCCGTAATGAGGGCCACTATTTCGGTTGAAATAGCATTCACAGCTTAAAAGTTCACAGAAAGTCAGTGTAGCATGATAGATATATTATGTGCCATGCAACAGAAAAATATGCAATTTAAACCGTTTTTGCTTATAATAGTAATCTGACAATATATGGGTCTGTCAACAGCTACAGTCATTTTTCTGTGACTGATAAAGAAAATTTCAACGGTGTGACTAGTGGAAGTGTTATTTCAGTGTAAATGTAAGGCCATTGCCATTCAAATAGCATAATTCGAATCATATTGTCTTGTATTAAAAACGTACACGTGGGACTTTTAAATGTGAGGATTAGAATATAGCACAGCTCAGCAGTCTGTGGATTTCCAGATGTTTTGGACTACAGCTTCAATGAGCACTCACCATAATAATAATAATGTATTTCTTATATAGCACTACTCCCCATAGGTCTGAGAACGCTCAAATAACAGAAGACATTATTATTCCAAAGAGCGGTACTCATTTTATAGACCACGGAAGGATGAAAGGCTAAAATGACCCTGCTGGGATTCAAACCTGCCATAGCAGGCTGCGCACAGATATCAGGGTCGGGGGAGTGCTTAGCATGCTGTGCTATCTCACTGACATTGTGATGACTAGGGCTGATGGAAGTCGGAATCCAAAACATCTGAAGAGACAAAGGTTGAAAAGGCTTGGACTATTTGTAGTATATCTGTAGACTTCCTGGTCTTGGGAAACATATAATCAACTCATGCCCCCTCTCATATCCTATCCCATCCTCAAACTTGAAGCTATAATCTTTCTGCTTCGAGAAGTTGCTTAAACACATGAAATTATGGAAATGCCAGAGGCCTTCTCCATTCACAACCCAGGCTCATCCAGTCCTGCCTCCCTTCCAGTCTTGTGATCTACGTGTCTTCCATAAAATATTGCTTCCCGGAAAGAGAGAGCATTACCTGTTTAGAGATGAAGAATAGTTTTCATTTTCCATTGCTCCCACATACGTTCCCCTGTATCAACGAAGCAGTCCAGTTTAGACTTTCCTTGCAATATGCAAACTACCACATCAGTGGGCAAATGGGTTTTCCCAATTCCTGGGGACATGTCTGGTTGGCTCCAACTTTTCAGGGACTTTCTTTCACATGACAGTCCTCTCTGCTATGGAACACATCGAGTGCAGACATCAAGCAGCCCTATTGATTAAATGTGGTTGATAAAATGCAAACTTTTTCTAAGACCCAGGCTTAGCCTAAAGCAGGAAGGGTCTGCAACCTTTAGCTCTCAAAATGTTTTGGACTACAACTCCCATCAACCTTAGCCAGTATATTCAATGGTTGGGTATTATGGGATGCATAGTCCAAAACACAGGGAGAGCCACAGGTTGCAGACCCCTGGCGTAGATCCTCTTCCAGTATGGAGCAGCAAACCAGGCACACGACGATAAAATGATCCACAGCAGAGTCCCCGCTCAACAATATTAGGAGGTGTGCACTGAGCTCCCACTTGTGTGAGAGTTCCACTACATCCAGATGCGATAATGAGTACAGCCCAGGAGGATAGCTCATGGGCATCATGCTTGCCTTGGAAGGAAGACGACACGGAGCAACACAGGTTCGGTCCACGGGTCCGCGCTTAGAAACCTCTGGGTATTATGCACGTTATAAATAAACTATCATATCATAGCCTACTATTGCAACAGTGACTCTCCTCACCCAGAGGAGATATTCACTGCAATGATCTGCTTTAAAAGTGCACCTGCTTGCCTACAGAAAACTGCTACAGCAAGAGATCACACCATATATAAGGGTAGCTCCCCACTACCAGCCATTACAGTCTTACATCATTCACAGCTTGGAGACAGTACCTACCACCTGATATTGTGTATTATGTTGTCACTGTCTCTCTACTCGAAGGCCATCTCCTCTTTTTTTCTGCCAGACTTGTAGTCCACTTATCCGCCCTCTCTCAGGTGTCTTTTTGGCTGTGAACACAGAAACAATGTTTCACTACACAGTAGCCACAGCTTTTGGCTTTGTCAGCGATGTTTTTATTTCTTCTTCCATTTTGAACCAATGAAAAAAATAGATGACAAATAATGCTAACGAGAAATATTAAGAGTGAATAATGTCATAACCGTAATTTATTGGTTTAGTCTTGATTGTACCATTGATGAGATGCAACCTGCAGAATTGCAATGGGGCAATCTGGATACTACCTGGTGCTGTGACGTGCTGCAACTCCCACACTCTTTTTGGTTTCAAGAAATCTACTTAATGCACAGATGTATTCCATTGTGGATTTCTGTACGCTGTTCATCATTGCACCTGAAAATTCAATCTGTTTTTCTCATTTGCTTATCAACATTTTCTTACCTTATTCTTCCTGCTTTATTTTCAGCGTTTATTGTTAAACCTTCTCTGTTTATTTTTGATCTGCTTTTCACTCTCTTCCACTGTTATTTTATCTTGCATGCCTTTACCGAAATGCTTCCTTCTCGCCTTTGGATATGGAAGAACTGGAATCACCGATCTATGACTAACGTAGGCTTCATGAGTTCTCAGAGGTCTTCCCTGCTCTTAGCCAAGGCCCTTGTGTAGTATCCTAGTGTAGTCCTCTTTGTATTACCATGCATGCCTGAGCATAACAATAGAAAAGGTTATGTGCCATTATCTTTCCCTGTCATCGTGAACACTGTAGATAAAAACTTCTGTAATAATTACAGGTGATTTACAATTTGTTGGTAGGTGACAAAGATCTAAGATTGTCTTGTTCCCTCTTGCTTAGTCTAATGGAAAGCATGGTGATGGAGCGTAGTAGGCCTGCATCCATGCTTCTTTGCATTCATTTTGTGGCTACCACCATTCCTTGTCTCTGTGTACCCAGTAGGTGTTAGATTGTTTGGTATGAAACCAATATCAGTAGAAAATCAATTTCTGAATCCATGGCGAATACCATAAACATGGGAAACTGCGGAGCGGGAGCGGTTATTTTCTTGTCACCGATATCGCATGTAATCAGTATAATGTTCGACCAGAGCTTTATTATAACAGGGGGACGATCCTGCCAATGTATTTGGCTCAACAAAACATTCTATATTCATTCTTACACACATGCACTAGGACAAAACAACAATGTGTGGTGACAGCCTTACATCCTAGTGGAGGGGCATTCAATCACAGTGCAGGATGTATTTTCCCTGCCCATCAGTGGCAGAACCATAGAGACACAGGAGCATCATATAGATCCTCACCCCCTCCTCCCAACAAGAGTCAAGATCAATGTGTGTCACTCACATCCCCTTTCTGCCTGCACCCCCAAATAAAGCATGGTCTGGGCAACTGAGATGACCTGGATGTGTCCACCAGGTCTGTATAAGTCCCTGAGGCCGCAGCATTCCACTCACAACCGAAAAGAGGTCAAGAGACTATGTGAGGGGTGCCCCTAAAGGGTGATTGTTGGGGAATCCTGTAGTAGAAGCTAATTATTGGAAGGACATGCTGAGTGGTCTCAAGATTCTATGAAAATACATAACACTAGACATACATAATCATTTCGAAAATTATTTCAACTTGTATTGAAGATGTCCTATTTTAGAAATGTTTACAAAGGGATGCTTTAAACATGTATGATCATGTTTGCCAGCATTATTTTTCAGAGAACTCCCCTCCCCTGCATCTTGAAGGTGCAGGTGAGGATCAAAAGTGCAAATAAAAATTAATGGGCAAAACCAACAGGAGTTAAACATACATTATTTAAGGAACATTGAAAATATGTGCTGCTTTGTAAGAAGTTTCTCTTTTGCACAAAACTGACTTCATCATACGGTCCTGGTGTGAAGATGTATGCCAGGCAGAGGGCCATGTTGGCACCTGTGTTTCTTAAAATGGGGTCGTATTATTTTTGTTTCGTTGGACCATTATATGGTAGCTACCAAGTATTGCCTTATTGTTGCGCTGTGCCGTAACCGCCTTGTTAGTACAGTCAGAAATCATGTGGAATTGAAAGATGGAACAGAGAACAGCTTTTGTTTTTCATGTTCGGTAATTCATGTGTTATCTTTTTTTTAAAACTGTTGTTTGGATATTAGCTGCAAATTACAATAGTAATGGCATGGATACACTTTTTCGTATTCTTAGTACTGAGTACTGACTGGCTTCATTGAGTGGAACGGCAGAGTACCGATTTAACTAGGTTTGAATATTTGAATCTGGATGTTTTATGATGTCATGTTTTTATTTCATTTTCTACATGTTATTTATTAAAGCAATATAACCCGAGGGGGCGGGGACATTACCGGTCGGGAAATGCCCCTGAGGCAATAGTTACAAGCCAGAACGAAGCAAGGGCTTTAACGTAACTCCGGGGGCATTACCTGTCCATTAATGCCCCCATCTGAGGGTTGTATAGCTATTAGTACCCTGGCATATCGTACCACGGTACTAATAGCATTTATTCTCGAGTTGAGAAACAGCAGTGAAACCATTTCTCAGCTCGAAGAAAAAGCAAACAAAATGGCCTCGAGGGATTGGAGAGAAGGGACTACGAGTAATCAGTGCTTTCTTTCCATGGTGGCCAATAAAAACATAGAAATAAAAGTAAACAATCCAAATGGCTGCCATGGAAGGTGACAAAGGGACTACACGTAGTCCCTTCTCCCTTTCCATGGCAGCCTGAGGAGGAAAGCAAAGGAAATCCATGGGACTCAGAGCTCTGGAACAGCAGCCACCCGAATGCAGTGCGTCTTTGTCGACCGGGTGAGGTCCCGCTGAGGGCCAAACAGATAGTTTTGTAACAATCTGATTGTCCCTCGCCAGGTACTAATGTTCAATAAAACCTTTAATACTTATGATGGCATAAAACTGTTGATGTGGGTATTTTGCAGGCATTTCAAAGGCAGCATGCTTGTTGTTGTACACTCAAGTACAAGAAAGAGTGGAATGTTTTTAATAATGATTGGCTCTTAACCCTTTCAGAAAAGACAGATACAAATCATTGTAGTAAGGCAAGAAACAAGCAAAGTTACTAAAACCGAAAGTATAATGTGAACAAGTGTAATGGGCCGAATCCAGATTCGCATCAAGGATTCATATCCACATGTTTCCTTGTTGGGAAGAACACTGAGTTACACCAGTCTTACTTTTAAAGTATTAATAAGACTGGTGCTTTATTATCATTTCAAGATTAAGGGAATTCACCTACTTAGTTACATACTGTAAGCAGGAGAATAGAGGTCAAGGTTTTACTGTATGATTATACACTTGACTCTACTGTTGCATCAAATGTATCCCTGACTTTGTTTATGATTGGAAGAGGATAGTGGAGCTTTACATGTCTAGTACATGGTCCATGTTCTGTCCAAGGATGTTTTGATAAGATAAGAAGACCAAAGGTCATGCGCTTGCATGCCAGCGGTGGGATATTATTTGTACACATGTCGTAATTTGATCAAGGCACTGGATCGAGAAAGGTGGTTGCAACAGACTGATAAAGCTGTAAAGCTGCTTCAGAAATTGTGTGTTGCAATTACAATGTAAATGGAGTTATTTATGCGATAGATTGAAGATAATTGAATGGAAAAAAGTGCTTTATTCAGTATCAAGTGGCTTTCCAGGTATTAGCAGGAATAACAACAGTCCCACCTGTTTCACTGCAAATGTTATTTGACGGGAACTTGCAGAGATTAAAATATGGGGTCCTTCAGCTGCGAAGGAAGTTTTCAGATTCTGAGGAATTGATTGGTCGTGGAATTTTCAGGTGATTTTGGATGTGCTTCAGAAGCAGTGATTATTGGATGCCAGCCAGGAAGGCTTGAGACCTTGTTGTGGGCAGGTGCTGTAAACAGTGTGAGTGAGCATATGCATTGTTCAGAATCTGGCAGGGTCAACAGCATTGAATGGTTTGGGAAAAGATACTTCACTGTTGTAGTTGATTCTGAATGCACAATTCACTGGTGGTCAGATAGGTTAACAAGCTAGGAGATCTGTGATTGCCAAATCCTGCAGAACCTGAGAGAATGTCTTAGAATTAATGAATAGACTAAAAGTATGGTGAATTAGGAAGAGTCTTTAAAGTTTTTGAGAAATGTGTGTGCTGATTGTAATTCCCTCACTGGAGATATTCAAGGGAATGAATTCTGGACCGGATAGTGCTTCAGAAGACACAGGATCTTTGAGGTCCATTTTGAGTGAATCCATTTGCAAGAATGGTGAGCATTCAGTTCTTTAAAATGTACAGCTCCATGCTGGGCCTGGGGTTGTGGTGCAGTAAAGCAGGCGCTCACATGGCAGCGGTTGCATGATTGTCTGCCTTTTCCCATGGCAGCCTGTGGTGTGGGTGGATCAGGAGGAGGGATTAGTACTTTTATCGCTGATGTAAAGGTCACAGGTGTGGTTCCTGCTCCAGAAGGATATGAGAAGTTGCGCAATGCTTAAACTGCAATTCCCAGGTGTTTTGGGGAATATCATGGGTTATGAACAAGTTAACATTGAAGTGACATCTTTACTTGTTGCTATGGCAGATTGCTACTGTGATTGGTTTGTTGTGAGATGTCTGGTAGGAGCCAGAGGCTTTATGTAGGATGTCATTGCACCTGTAACATTGAAAGGATAAATCAGCATAGAAGAAGTTGGTATGGTTATGTTGTAGTTTGGGCTGGGGTGCGGATATCATTGGATCCACTGTTGCAGAGGCAGTATCACTTTTGAGTACTCTATTTCAGCACATTATTTTTATATACAAAATCAATGTGCACAAGTCTGCTATATCAACTTGTCACAGTTTGGTCAAGGGGCATTTGGCTGGATGAAAGGAAATGGGTTAGTTGAGGTTTCATGGCTGGGCCTTCTTTGCTCTCCCCAAGATCAGTAGAACCTGGAGTCGATTTTAAGTTGCAACATAATCCGTGATTAAGTTGATGAGTTTACAAGCTATAGGGAAGCTATGGGGAAGAAGTCCCAGTTTCTCACTGGGTTTTGCTGCTGCTTTTGTGCATTGCACAAGATGTCCACTTTCATTGTGTTGAAACTAACTCTGGTAAGCAGGTCAGGGCAGGCGTTCTTCTTTCAAAGTTAAGACGATAAAACATAGACGGTTCTATCCAATCAGATTGTTGGGCTATCCGTTTCGGTCAGTGAATCTTGCACATAGCTCTCCAGATCCCTCTGAGCCACCATTGTGATTTCTCTGAGTACGTTTTTGCACCTTGACCTGTTTTCTATATCATCCAGCGTCACCCCCAGGATCCCCTGCTGCCCCAGAGCGCCTGCAGTATACCTTGCATCCCTACCTCCTTATTAGTGGTGTCTGCCATCATTCCCTACAATTCTCTCTGTCTGGATTCCAAGTCATGGACAAAACTCTTTCACTCAGAGACTCTCTCACAGACTTCAAGGCTGACATTTCTTTCTGGAGTTCCTGATTGCAAGCCTCCATTAGTGGTTTGGGCCTGTTCAGGTGATGCACTTGCTTGTACCGGAGATTGTGTGCTGTCACCCAGGTCTGCAGTGAATGATGCGTCTAGCCTGTCTCCACCATGGTACCTCAATAGGGCTTTGATGTCGGAGGTATGGATTTACCTTCCTTTTTGAGGAGGTACCGTGGTACAGCAAGCTTGTTCAAAGAAATCAGATACCAAACCCTCAATATATAGCATGATGCAGCAGTACGCTTCGGTGCTAGTTGATCATAGCTACTCCTGAACCAATGATGGCTTTGGAGCTTCCTCTGTGCACTAGTCAGCGTTGCTGGAGAAGGCCCTGGCACAGTTTATAAGAGAATGAGGATATCGGCTGAGATTTCTTGGTGAGAATTTACACAACATGATCTTTTTGGCTGCGTTCTGGTATCTTTTTCTTTAGATTGCACTCAATCACAAAGGAATCCCGGGTCCCAGAGTTGCGACAGCTGACTTACAGTGTTATCCTGCTGTGGTTCAGGCTCTTTGGCTCTCGGTTCCTATGTCATCAATGCGTAAGGGTGCCCAGTGACGACCGGAGAGTGCAATTCTGCCTGTGAGATAACATATTATTTAATTTTGGTGTCTTCGCCCTCTTCTCACATTAGGCTCAAACTACTTCCAAGCCACTGTAGGGCTTCACTTGACCCACTGCCTCCTTCTGCATTAGTCCAGGTGTTTGAGCACAGGGGGCACATATCCCAGGCATTCTAATAACCTGCACTTTTGAATACTCCTATTGCCAAGCAGGCAATACGATCTCTCAGTGAATCCTAGATAATGTAGTATGAGTGAATTGCCACTTTTGTTTACTTGAACCGGTCATTCATCTTCTTTATTGATTTGTAATGGTCCTTTTTACGATCCAGGCCAGTTACCCATTCCAAAGGGATCCTAACTCATAATCATGATTTATATTTGTCCTATGTGTCAATTCTATGGTGCAACTTTCCATTACTATCAGTACAATTTAAGTTTGGACAAAAGAAATCCCCTAAAGGGCGAGGTAGGTTTATCTTTTTTCTTCTGTCATCCAACTTTCAGGTTTCACTGTGTTTAGACCATTTCACAGCAACACATCTACTAACGTATATGTCCATGGTTAACTTCTTAAAGATGTGCTCTTGCTTGATTGGTTTGTGTTCTTCAGCTGCTTTGTATGGTTAATGGATTAGGTGGAGTGCTGCGCGGGTGCAGTTGACCGTAGACTGTTCTTCACCTTAGTTGATTTCAAGGAGGCTCATTTTGGGAGTGACATGAATGCTGGTTTGCTGACCGCTTTATGAGCGCAGAGTGCCATGCAAGTGTAGACTGCAGTTGGAATTGGGAAAGGTTATCTGCTAAATTTATCCCGGTGTGGAATTGGGTGAGTTTCCTTTCCCCTAACTTTGTTGCTTTGCACGCAAACAGCTAAATCCTTCTGGAGACTTACAGCGTTCTTGACCCATGTTTTAAACTCATTTGTATAACTGTATGAAAACATTTACTCGGACTTAAAAGAACATTAAACAACTTTAAACATCATCAAATCAAAATTTGTTTTTGTAAGGCAGTTGTGTCAAAGAAACAAGAATTGAGATTAAAAAAAAGAGGCGTCTGTGACTCACACGACGAACGGTTTGGTGGAACCTAATAAAAGTTCTCTTCAATGTGCTGAGGATTCAAAGCCTCAGAATGTATTTTTAAACTCTACTCATTTACCCGCGGGGGATCTGTTAAGTTTAGCAGATATTATGGTAACCAAATAATTCAATGTACAATGAACTAACCAGTTCAGATGCAATCAGCCGCGATGCTTATAAGAACCTCCAACCATCTCTGTCCACTGCAAGTGTTTTTGCAGGGTCATATGAACATCAGGGAAACCCTCATGGGGGAAAAAACCCTGTGGTTTTGTGTAGTGGTGCAGACGGTGTCACTGGCTTTGCGAGGTGTAGGCTTCACGGGCAGAAGAGAATGGCTGCAGGTGAGTGAAGGACTGTACTACACGCTGCAGGCAAAACAAGAGCAGTAGTAAGGGCTAAATGCTAAGGCGGTGAGTGTGAGCTGACCCCGTTTTCTTGAAGAAGAAATAAGTTTACCTCATTCATGGAGCGGGAGGCTTGGCAACCAGAGGCGAGGCGGAGCAGGCGAGAAAGGAGTAACAGTACTGAGTTCTACAAAGAAGGGATACACAGTTAACATAAACGGAATGTTACAAAGGAACATGTACAGAGAGCAGCACACGAGAATAGTAGGAAGGAAGGAACACACTTACGAGCGTACAGCTGAAAGATAACAACGTGCCATGGCTCTGGTCTTCCCTGCACTTGAGCATTTCTCCAATCGCTGTCAGATGCCGCGGCTGCAGGATCCTCGGTCTGGCTCGCCTCCTCCCAAAACACTAGACCGTTGCATGGCACACTGGCAGCCATATTGGGAGAATACTCTCTCCCATTAACACCAAAACGACTGCTGGTGAAAACTGGACATGACTGGATACGATTTTTTTATTTTAGTAAATGAAAGAAAAAATTGGGAAGCAGAAACCTTCCTAATAAACCTAAAATCATCAAAAATCAACGTGCAAGTAACATTTTGGTATGAAATTTGAGAAATTGTGTATTGGAGTTGAGAGCCAAATCCTCGACAAAACAAAAGAAAAATAACATTGACATTTTAACAGAGACACTGATGAGGAAAAGAACCCAAAAAGTGGGTACTGTTTTACCAGCCAAAGGTAGCTAGAAGAAAACTGCCCTGAAACTACATTCATTTGGTGGTTTAATTAGGACATATCTTATCCCTGTGGTCGAGACCATTATGGACCTGCATGAAGAGATTCATTTATATGCTCTCTCAACATACTTTAAGGCGGTTAATGACTTGGAGACCTAATGTGAAGAGAATTTCACAGCACAAATTGAGGTCCTGCATTTCCCAGTGAAGGGTTTTCAGACATGTTCTGCTATGGAAGATGAGGGAAAGAACGTACTAGTTTGAAAATTGACAAGATAAATATGAAAATTCACTTGCAGGAAATAAAGTCTTGTCTCAAAAACTAAATGCCATATGTTTAGAAAGAGTATTTATATAAACAAAAGAGGGACTCCAAAACGTACAGGCACTCAAATGGAGCAAACAGACATCTATAAACACAAGGGTGTGCCTGAACATACAAAGTCAAAAAATATCATTTGTGGAGCTAACAGTATTATTCTCCTGGTAGCCTAAACAATAGATTAAATCAAATTCAAAATTTTAATTTACTGGTCTCTCACCAGTCAAAGTAACCTTTATGAGAAAAAAAGGGGAAAAAGTACATTGGCATAAAAAAATAATAAATTTGCTTTAATTGTTAGTTTGTAACAAGACAATGTGTCAATTTAATAAGTACATACAACATGAAAAACATACAAAAACAATGCAATTTACAAAGAGAAAAAAACAGGACTATTTAGTCCATACAATCAATGCGAGCAGAATTTATGCAAAGGTTCACAGAAGTAGGGGTACAACCCCACTAGGAAATAAACATGGGAACCCAATATATGGGAACTGACAAAAAATGATTTGGTGTTAGCAAAACAGTGAATACATTTTAAATCATAAGAGTTTTCCGAGATAGCTAATAAAACTTAAACTATCCCTAGCTGACCCTTACTTGTCTAAAGGCTCAGATTAAACAATTTCGTGAAAATGGCACAGTACATGCGCCAACCAGAGCCTGATTATGGCTACAACAAAAAAATTATATATCACAAAGAATATTGTTTGCTAAGCCTAATTTTGGCTAACCATGTAAACAATGTCGCACAGTGCTGTGTGTTAAGCCAGATTTTGGCTGAAAAAAATTTCGACATATACAATGTCACCCAAACAGTCATTTATCTGCTGTGTTGTCACAGGCTGAAAGGGGGTGTACTACGCCTACCGCTATAAAGCGTGTATATCCATGATGCCAAACCGCAGGAGAATGTAGTTCCTGCAACCATTACATAGGACTAGTTGGCGTTTCGGTGGTATATTGATGGGTAGCAACCACCTTCCTCAGGTACTGGGATCTTCACATTCAGCCTTAATACAGACAGCCTTAATGTAGGGGGTCCTCCTGAAAAGGTAGTAACAGGGGACATTTTGTGAACTCAAAAGGTTTAACTTTAAATGGGAAGAGAACTAGAGAATATACCAATATATGGTGAAGGCATCAGGCCTCAGTGCCCCAGAACCAAGTTGGCAGTACCCCCAGACAGAAAACTTGAAGGTTACCAGAAAGGCGCCCTTAAGGTGTAAAGAGCGTGCCCAAAAACTAAGTCACCTTGTGAGAAAAATAAGTGAAAGATGTGATCATATAGTGAAAAATGTGTGTGATAGAATACAAAAAAATGCTGTGCAAAAGAAAGGCACATAAATCAAAACATGGCGGAACGTACCTCAGAGGGCACATCATGTGCTCACCATGCAAGATGTTGTGCATTCAGCACATTATTTGGGTTTAGCAATGAGAAAACGAACTGAATCTGGAATTTTCACCTAAAGTGAAAGAGGAGGAGAACAAAGACATAAAGGTGGCGATAGTTTATGTGCAGCGGTAATTTAATACAGCTGGTGTGCAGGTATGGTAAAGGTAACAAAAACTCACCATACGAATATGTGGATGCCCATGGAGCGCTTCGTATTTTGCGCAGGACACGAAAACCCCTAGCCTGGGGCTGGTGGTATCAGGCTATGGGTTGATGAGTATGGCAGTGCTGCATAATAGTAAAAAATGACAAGCCCAACATGTGAGTTAGGCAGTGTAAATAAAACGACCAGCGCGTGGGTCAGTCATGGCTTAGTTAGAAAAGTAAGTAAAATGGAACTTACTGTTGACTTCTACCACGTAGAAGCAGCAGATGACTTGCTTCTAAAGAAAGCTGCGGCTTGCTTCTGGAAAATGCTGCGTGTATCCGCTATTCTTCATAGTGAAGAAAAAGGCAGCCAGTGGGGTGTAGTAGCACTCAACTGGAAGGCATGTGACACTGAATGGAAAAGGTAGACAAAGAAAGAGGACTGGGACTAACAAAGTGAGTTGGTAACACTGAATGAAAAAGGCAGACACAGAAAGGGGACTTGGACTAACAAAGTGAATGGAAAGCAAAATGGAGCCCTTCCATGAATGACCGGACACAAACAAGGGACTAACACTAACATTGCAGGCTTGCTGAAACTTTAGGGAAGCCAGGCATTATGTACTATATGCAAAGGGTACTAGTCCTAGGGTAAAAAACATTAAAAAGCGAAAAGGGGCAGCACACCCCAAAGCATATGGAGTGTTAATTCTACCAAATTCGAAACTGCATGAAAGAAAATTGAAAACCAACCAATAATAAACATTGGTAAAAAGAAACCTATAGAAATGCATAAATGCAAAAATTATGAAAAAATTGTAAAAAAGTTTTTTTGAAGAGGACTAGTTAAAAAATTAATTAAATAAATATTGCCTTAGTGCCAAAGCGGAGATAGCTCATTAAGGCCATTGGAAATGGTGTCCAATTGGAAAATCCAATGAGCCTCCTTTGTGGACAGAGTTTGAGAGGGGTTGGAAGAGTTTTTGACAACATCAATCACGCACCAGCGCAGATCCTCTGTAGAGTGGCCGTATTCCATGTAATGGCTCACTAGTGGTGAGTTAATTGACTTACATCGAATCCTGGAGCGGTGCTCCGTGATTCTAGTGTTTACTGGCCGTGTAGTTTTTCCAATATATTTAAGCCCACACGGGCATTCAATGCAATAGATAGCCCAGGCAGTCTTGCAATTTGAATAGTGTCTCAGTTCCCAAAGTTTGCCATGCACCAGGACTGTTTTTGTCTTCATCGCAAATTTACAAATAGAGCAGGACCTGCAGGGAAAGTTACCCGTCAGTGGGCGAAGGTCCCAACTGGTTGTAGTGGATCTAGAAGATTTTAGTGAAGAGGAGGCATGGACTAGTTGGTCCTTGAGATTCTTTTGTCTCTTCATGGCGAAGATCGGCAATGGTTCTGCTGGTTAAGCTAATTGTGCCACTGACCAATGCTTCTTAATTGCTTTTTTGATGAGAAAGGAATGGGGACTATAGGTAAGGGCACATACTAGCTTGTCCTGTGGCTCCACATTTTTAGGTAGTAGCAGGGTGTCCCGAGGGGTGAATCTTGCTCGTTTATTGGAATTGGTAATCAATTTTTTGGGGTACCCTCGCTGGCGGAACTTAGTGGTCAGGTTAGTAGCATGTTGGACATAATCTGCTATGGATGTACAGTTCCGTCTAATGCGTAGAAACTGGGAATAGGGTAAATTTTCTTTCAGAGTGCGTGGGTGGTAACTGTCGTAATGCAGTAATGTATTACGATCTGTGGGCTTGGTAAAAAGGGAACAGACCAGTTGGTTGGCCTTATGTTGAATGAGTAAATCAAGAAAAGGGATTTCGATATTGCTCATATCGTGAGTAAATTTAATCGTCAGGTGGCAAGAGTTCAACCAGAGAAGAAAGGAGTCAAGTTCCTGGGAGGTGCCATGCCAGATGAAGATTATGTCATCTATATAGCGCCTCCAGCTCTCGATATATTGGCGATATGGATCAATGTCAGAAAAAATGAATTTGGACTCAAAGTCAGCCATAAAAATGATGGCCAGGCTGGGGGCGAAGGCCGCACCCATTGCAGTGCCTTGGGTTTGCTGATAAAATTGATTTTGATATACAAAGTAGTTCCTGGTAAGTGCCAGGGAGAGTAATTCCATGAGAAATTCAGTGGGAGCTTTGAAACTTGATGCAGAATGGGTCAGATTGTTTCTGATACAGTCCATAGCCTCATCGTGTGGGATGTTAGTATACAATGCCGTGATATCTAGTGTGACCAGAAGGCTGGTAGCTGGGTCAAAGGTCTTGCCTTCAAACAGAGAAATTACTGCAGTACTATCTCTTAGATATGTCTCTGTTTGTTGGCTAATGGGTTGTAAATATTTGTCAATGAATTGGCAGACTGGTTCCAAAACGGTACCACAGCCTGCTAATATAGGCCACCCCGATGGTTTAGCCAAGTCTTTATGGATTTTAGGAATGGCATAAAATTTAGGGGTGGAACAGTCGGGTTTGCTAAGAAATTGTGCTTCTTTTGGAGTGATCCAGGAGTGTAGTAAGGCATAATCTGTGATTTCTGAAATCATCTTCTGGATGTCTTTAATTGGATCCTTGTGGAGGGGGCGGTAACTGCCTCGTGTCCATCACGAGGCCCCGGCCCAGGTTGGTTCCCTCCCCAATTTCAACCATGGGGACGAACCCAGAGACGGCCACGCTTCCGCAGGAGGAGCAATCGACCAGCAACGAACCAGTAAACTTACCAGTATTTAACGTATCACAAA
The DNA here is from genome assembly GCF_040938575.1 of Ambystoma mexicanum. Classification (NCBI taxonomy): domain Eukaryota; kingdom Metazoa; phylum Chordata; class Amphibia; order Caudata; family Ambystomatidae; genus Ambystoma; species Ambystoma mexicanum. Next base: position 961,621,143 of record NC_090928.1, on the reverse strand, counting down.
TACTGCTTACAGCGATGGAACTTCAAGTTCTCTCCAAAGGTCTTTCATTTATTCCAACACATCCTACTGATTGGTTCAGTGTGCACTCCGAGATCAAAAGATTCTTTAGGTCAGTTAGACTCAAGATCTTTTTTTCAGATAACCAGGGTGCATCGGATAAAAAAGTGAAACAGGGTTACACCCACCCTCTACATTCATCCCGGAAGACAGCACTATGCCAGCTGAACTCCTTACATTTGAGAAATGTATTCTAAGAGACCTTAACCAGCTACAAAAACAGCATAGGACTGTTCGCTACAATCTAACACAAGCAGAGAGACTAGCCTTAAAATCCCTCAGCAGTAACTCAAAAATTGTCATCAAACCTGCGGATAAGGGTGGGGGCATAGTAATATTAAATCAGTCTCAATACCATACTATGGTACAAGACCTTCTCAGTGTACCAGGCAGTTACCGCCCCCTCCGCAAGGATCCAATTAAAGACATCCAGAAGATGATTTCAGAAATCACAGATTATGCCTTACTACACTCCTGGATCACTCCAAAAGAAGCACAATTTCTTTACAAACCCGACTGTTCCACCCCTAAATATTATGCCATTCCTAAAATCCATAAAGACTTGGCTAAACCACCGGGGCGGCCTATATTAGCAGGCTGTGGTACCATTTTGGAACCAGTCTGCCAATTCATTGACAAATATTTACAACCCATTAGCCAACAAACAGAGACATATCTAAGAGATAGTACTGCAGTAATTTCTCTGTTTGAAGGCAAGACCTTTGACCCAGCTACCAGCCTTCTGGTCACACTAGATATCACGGCATTGTATACTAACATCCCACACAATGAGGCTATGGACTGTATCAGAAACAATCTGACCCATTCTGCATCAAGTTTCAAAGCTCCCACTGAATTTCTCATGGAATTACTCTCCCTGGCACTTACCAGGAACTACTTTGTATATCAAAATCAATTTTATCAGCAAACCCAAGGCACTGCAATGGGTGCGGCCTTCGCCCCCAGCCTGACCATCATTTTTATGGCTGACTTTGAGTCCAAATTCATATTTTCTGACGTTAATCCATATCGCCAATATATCGAGAGCTGGAGGCGCTATATAGACGACATAATCTTCATCTGGCATGGCACCTCCCAGGAACTTGACTCCTTTCTTCTCTGGTTGAACTCTTGCCACCGGGCAATTAAATTTACTCACGATATGAGCAATATCGAAATCCCTTTTCTTGATTTACTCATTCAACATAAGGCCAACCAACTGGTCTGTTCCCTTTTTACCAAGCCCACAGATCGTAATACATTACTGCATTACGACAGTTACCACCCACGCACTCTGAAAGAAAATTTACCCTATTCCCAGTTTCTACGCATTAGACGGAACTGTACATCCATAGCAGATTATGTCCAACATGCTACTAACCTGACCACTAAGTTCCACCAGCGAGGGTACCCCAAAAAATTGATTACCAATTCCAATAAACGAGCAAGATTCACCCCTCGGGAAACCCTGCTACTACCTAAAAATGTGGAGCCACAGGACAAACTAGTATGTGCCCTTACCTATAGTCCCCATTCCTTTCTCATCAAAAAAGCAATTAAGAAGCATTGGTCAGTGGCACAATTAGCTTTACCAGCTGAACCATTGCCGATCTTCTCCATGAAGAGACAAAAGAATCTCAAGGACCAACTAGTCCATGCCTCTTCTTCACTAAAATCTTTTAGATCCACTACGACCAGTTGGGACCTTCGCCCACTGACGGGTAACTTTCCCTGCGGGTCCTGCTCTATTTGTAAATTTGCGATGAAGACAAAAACAATCCTGGTGCATGGCAAACTTTGGGAACTGAGACACTATTCAAATTGCAAGACTGCCTGGGCTATCTATTGCATTGAATGCCCGTGTGGGCTTAAATATATTGGAAAAACTACACGGCCAGTACACACTAGAATCACGGAGCACCGCTCCAGGATTCGATGTAAGTCAATTAACTCACCACTAGTGAGCCATTACATGGAATACGGCCACTCTACAGAGGATCTGCGCTGGTGCGTGACTGATGTTGTCAAAAACTCTTCCAAACCCTCTCAAACTCTGTTCACAAAGGAGGCTAGTTGGATTTTCCAATTGGACACCATTTCCAATGGCCTTAATGAGCTATCTCCGCTTTGGCACTAAGGCAATATTTATTTAATTATTTTTTTAACTAGTCCTCTTCAAAAAAACTTTTTTACAATTTTTTCATAATTTTTGCATTTATGCATTTCTATATGTTTCTTTTTATCAATGTTTATTATTGGTTGGTTTTCAATTTTCTTTCATGCAGTTTCGAATTTGGTAGAATTAACACTCCATATGCTTTGGGGTGTGCTGCCCCTTTTCGCTTTTTAATGTTTTTTTCCCTAGGACTAGTACCCTTTGCATATAGTACATAATGCCTGGCTTCCCTAAAGTTTCAGCAAGCCTGCAATGTTAGTGTTAGTCCCTTGTCTATGTCCGGTCATTCATTTATAGGATTAGTACCCTTTGCATATAGTAAATAATGCCTGGCTTCACTAACATCTCAGCAAGCCTGTAATGTTAGTGTTAGTCCCTTGTTTGTGTCTGGTCATTCCTGGAAGGGCTCCATTTTGCTTTACATTCACTTTGTTAGTCCAAGTCCCCTTTCTGTGTCTGCCTTTTTCATTCAGTGTTACCAATTCACTTTGTTAGTCCTAGTCCTCTTTCTTTGTCTACCTTTTCCATTCAGTGTCACATGCCTTCCAGTTGAGTGCTACTACACCCCACTGGCTGCCTTTTTCTTCACTATGAAGAATTGCGAATAAACGCAGCATTTTCCAGAAGCAAGCCGCAGCTTTCTTTAGAAGCAAGTCATCTGCTGCTTCTACGTGGTAGAAGTCAACAGTAAGTTCCATTTTACTTACTTTTCTCACTAAGCCATGACTGACCCACGCGCTGGTCATTTTATTTACACTGCCTAACTCACATGTTGGGCTTGTCATTTTTTACTATTATGCAGCACTGCCATACTCATCAACCCATAGCCTGATACCACCAGCCCCAGGCTAGGAGTTTTCGTGTCCTGCGCAAAATACGAAGCGCTCCATGGGCATCCACATATTCGTATGGTGAGTTTTTGTTACCTTTACCATACCTGCACACCAGCCGTATTAAATTACCGCTGCACATAAACTATCGCCACCTTTATGACTTTGTTCTCCTCCTCTTTCACTTTAGGTGAAAATTCCAGATTCAGTTCGTTTTCTAATTGCTAAACCCAAATAATGTGCTGAATGCACGACATCTTGCATGGTGAGCACATGATGTGCCCTCTGAGGTACGTTCCGCCATGTTTTGATTTATGTGTCTTTCTTTTGCACAGCATTTTTTGTATTCTATCACACACATTTTTCACTATATGATCACATCTTTCACTTATTTTTCTCACGAGGTGACTTAGTTTTTGGGCACGCTCTTTACACTTTAAGGGCGCCTTTCTGGTAACCTTCAAGTTTTCTGTCTGGGGGTACTGCCAACTTGGTTCTGGGGCACTGAGGCCTGATGCCTTCACCATATATTGGTATATTCTCTAGTTCTCTTCCCATTTAAAGTTAAACCTTTTGAGTTCACAAAATGTCCCCTGTTACTACCTTTTCAGGAGGATCCACTACATTAAGGCTGTCTGTATTAAGGCTGAATGTGAAGATCCCAGTACCTGAGGAAGTTGGTTGCTACCCATCAATATACCACCGAAACGCCAACTAGTCCTATGTAATGGTCGCAGGAACTACATTCTCCTGTGGTTTGGCATCATGGACATACACGCTTTATAGCGGTAGGCGTAGTACACCCCCTTTCAGCCTGTGACAACACAGCAGATAAATGACTGTTTGGGTGACATTGTATATGTCGAATTCTTTTTCAGCCAAAATCTGGCTTAACACACAGCACTGTGCGACATTGTTTACATGGTTAGCCAAAATTAGGCTTAGCAAACAATATTCTGTGTGATATATAATTTTTTTTGTTGTAGCCATAATCAGGCTCTGGTTGGCGCATGTACTGTGCCATTTTCATGAAATTGTTTAATCTGAGCCTTTAGACAAGTAAGGGTCAGCTAGGGATAGTTTAAGTTTTATTAGCTATCTCGGAAAACTCTTATGATTTAAAATGTATTCACTGTTTTGCTAACACCAAATCATTTTTTGTCAGTTCCCATATATTGGGTTCCCATGTTTATTTCCTAGTGGGGTTGTACCCCTACTTCTGTGAACCTTTGCATAAATTCTGCTCGCATTGATTGTATGGACTAAATAGTCCTGTTTTTTTCTCTTTGTAAATTGCATTGTTTTTGTATGTTTTTCATGTTGTATGTACTTATTAAATTGACACATTGTCTTGTTACAAACTAACAATTAAAGCAAATTTATTATTTTTTTATGCCAATGTACTTTTTCCCCTTTTTTTCTCATAAAGGTTACTTTGACTGGTGAGAGACCAGTAAATTAAAATATTGAATTTGATTTAATCTATTGTTTAGGCTACCAGGAGAATAATACTGTTAGCTCCACAAATTATATTTTTTGACTTTGTATGGCAGGCACACCCTTGTGTTTATAGAAAGAGTATTTGACATTGTAAGGGCACTTGTTTTAAACCACCAAAATATTTGTCCATGCTTCAGGAGATACTGCGTTTGCGAATGATTACCTCAAAAGACAGAAGCGTGGTGGTATTCCGTATGAACGACAGAACTGATGTTATACTCCATATGTCATAAAGGATGTCAGCGAGATGCTTTTGGACAAAGCAGACACGTTTCTGTCTTTAGGGGATGATATATATATATATATATATATATATGAGTTCAAAATCTGAAGACTTTTGAAAAGTGTGGTCCTTTACCATTCACCCAAGAAAGTGAACAGAAAGATCGAAAAGACTCCGCTATTAAGGTCTACTATGATTGTGGAATACCTGCTGATAAGGGAGGCTGGCCTTAGCTCCTGATAAGGTTGCAACAACCTGCAATTAACAAGACACAGGCCCCATGAGTGAGTTCTACTACTCTTGTAAAGATTCTCTCATGCAACACCAGGGGACATATGCACCTTGTTTCAACCAACTTAGACATTTCTCTAAAGGATTTTGATATTTTACTTCTGCAGTAGGTGTGGCTTGGAGAAAGCCCATTATTTGATGGTTACAAACCTTTCTTATACCCAACCTGGAAGGGTGATAAAGAATGCCCTTACGAGGGACTAATTAATGTGGTAAAAAATGTTCTTCCGGTAATTTCTCAAAAATGGTCTGTTTTTTTTTCTCGAGACTTTTTGGGAATTATAATACTTAAGGTGAAGTGAGTCAAGTGTCAGTTGGAAGGACCTGATGCTGTCTGAACTCACTTAGTTTGGTGTATGCTGAACATTTTTCTGTAACGTTATGCAGACTGGTAATACAGCGATTGAAGCGAAAGCACACGTTCACTTCAACTTTCAAAAAACGCTGTGGGCTCCTCCTCCTAACTGGACTCAAAATCCCCCAGAACTGCGAAGCGGAATGAAGTGAGTCAAGTGACAGTTGCCAGTTGGCAGGGAGTGGATGGTGAGTGGCCTCGCCGTAGCTGCCGGCGGTCTTCCTTCATCCAGGTTGATTACAGGACAAATATGTTGTTGCGGCTATGTTCACTGAACAACCGTAAGTAACATTAAAAACTGCATTAACGTGGACCGGATGATTTTTATTGCTCACAACTAGTTATACCAAAGTCTGCGGCCTTGGGGAGACTGAGGCCAAAGTCTGCGGCCTTGGGGGCCCTTTGAACCCCAAAGCCGCAAGAGGATCCTACCTCAGTACAAGCGGCAGAGTGAAGTAAAGATGTTTTGTAGCTATATCTGCTCATGTAGTAACTTCTAACAATGAAAACACGTCAAATTAAGAGGACAACCATTATTCAACCAACAGTCGAAAGAGACAGTATAGGGACAGAAGCCCTAGATAATGGGAAGTTCTCTCTAAATGCCTCAACCCAATCCAAATTAAAGACCCCAATACAGTGGAACAATACACCACCATTAGAGGCGTGCAATGTAATACTTGATAATGCAAATACGACCTTGCAAGCAAATGAAATAAGCACAAGCAGATTGATCCCAACTGAAGAGGCTGAAGCAGTGTCTATTCTGTATATTGAGAAAGATTTAAGCCAGTTATAAAACAGAGGATCAAAAGGAACTTTGATGTCAACAGAAACTAACATGGAAATAAATGATCTATTTTGGACATGGTCTTTACAGATGGAGGTATCCTCAGTCGCTCCAGTACACCTACGAAGTTGGCTGGGACAGCACCTCCTAGAGCAGGAGATGGAATAAAAGCGAACCAAGACTGCGCCCCTTTGTCGCCACACAAGTGAAAATATGGGGCCTTAATAAGCGTAAGCAGAAGTGAACCCTCAGAATCATCGATAAAATACAAAAACTCTTAGCTCGCCGCCCAACTGGCCAAGGACCTCTCAATTCTGGCAGAAAAAATATCTACACAAAAGAGGAAGAGCCTAGCCTCAATTCAAAATAGGCTGTTGGAAATCGAATTTGATATGGCAGCAGAGGAACCACCCAGAAATTTCCCCAGAGAAACAAAATAAAGTGAGTCACAATTTGAACATAACTGACAAAGAGAAGAAACCGGACAGCTTGTAAATAATAATAAGACTCTACTAATAAGAAACTTACTGAATATGAGTTTAGAATCACTAGAGGAAATGCCACCGAATAACCCTAAGCTAAATGAATAAAGCAGTGCCTCAGACTCAAGTCAAGAAGACCGAGATCGGGAATCACAGAATGGAAATCTAAATCCCTCTATAACAAACACAGATGCGTCCGAACTACAGAGAACCATCATGGCCTCTATCTCACTCTCGTTATCACCATTTCTTAAACTATATGAAGCAATCAATGAGGCCACGAGAGATTAGAGCACTCTGATTGGCATGTTACAGACCAAATTAATAACAGTGAAGAACTTATCAACAAAAGTGGAATCTCACCTAGAAAAAGAAGCAGAGACATCACTACTCTGGCAAAATTGGTTATGCAACCTAGCACGCAGAAATCAAATGATAAATCCACTCTGATGGAAGCCGTATTAGAAGATTGCAGATGGATGCGATCAGTGTGGAAAAGTGGGAAGTATAAAGAACCGTTGGATCAAGTGGCGATAACAGCCCCCACACTGAAGAAACCCGAGACTCCCGTAGCAACAGTTGATCTAACCCAACCGGATCTAGGAAAGAAGGCCATGGGAAATATTTTTTCTATCTTCACGGTGTCGGGGGGGGATTCTGCCGGGGTCGGCCGGGCCGTCCGCAGACCTCCGGGCAGGGAGGCCCCAACTCCTCCCGTGTATATCTCGGATCGAGACAGAGTATGAGGCACACACAAGGAGCAAGGCAACTTCTGCCGTTTATTATGCAAACGGCAGGGATGGGTCAAGGAGCGTACGCGTTCGTCCTGACACACACACAATAGTGGGGCTCGCAGGCCCTTTTTACTACATTATGACGCGCTACTTGCGTCATTCCAAAAAGTTACCAAAAGAACCTATCGCCACTCTTGATTGGTTGCTCGAGTGGTGGGGTTAGTATAGTACGCATATAGAGAATGATATTAGTGGTTAAGATGTAGTCAGGTGGTATATCTGGGTTGTCCCTACAATTAGATACATAAGAATTGTTACATGAAGACCCCTGAGGATTGGCTAACGTTACTGACGTCTGAGATAAGAACCTCATGTTCTGATTGGTGCATCCGTGAGCTCCCCAGCCTGGGACCACCGTTGTTCCCAGCACACGGTGCACCTGTGGTTGCAACAGTGTTTCAATATGGGTACGTGCAGGCAATGTGAGGATTTATTCATAGGTGGGAGACTGACCGTTCCCACTGTAGCAGGTGTCCATTGAGCCTTTCAAGTGTGTCGGCCTGCGTCTCGTAGCGAGGTACCCAGACGCCTTTTCTCTCCTGGGTTTTGGCATCTCGTCAGGTTCGGCTTGGTCACGTGGGGAGGGACCGTGTTTGAGGCATAATTCTGCACAATTAATATTGTTTTTCCACTGTATGTCTGGTTTAATTTGCAGATATGATTTTAACATTGGTACGTGGAGTGCGAGGTTGCAACATCGTGCCTTTGAAGATTTGTTTCTTGACTGTGGGTTTGCAACATTACGACCTTGGCTGGTTGCTCCACTGGGTTCTTTCTGCAGGCTCAGCAACCTGACTTTTGCTTTGTTAATGTCCACGGGAACTCTTGCTTGAGGCCTACTTGGGCCTGGTGCACGAGTAATCCATTTAGTGCATGGATGCTTTAGGTTATAGTGGCATACAGTTTCATGGCCAGTATCGTGTTTCCAAAAAGACCCTGCGAATCCTAAGGAAGAGCATGAAAAATGATTACAGGAATTACTGAAAAAGGAAAAAAGGACAACAAAAAAACAAACAGCCACGAAAAAGAATTCTAATGGCTGAGAGCCTTTCTTACAAAGGTAAGAACTCCACCAAAGTTTGAAGTTGATCAACCTCCCAAAAGAGCTAGGAAAGAACTAGCAATGTTGGAAATCGAGAAGGCCATAGGGGTGAAAAAACAAACTATGTTTCCAGAAGACCAGATTCCCTCAGAAGTGAATTTATGTGAAGTTGAAGACGAAACATGTCTCAGCGACTTGGTAGAAATCATCGAACAAGATGAAGATAATGCACAATGGAATAACCTATCAGAATCAGAATGGGCAGATATTGAACGCTCAGCAGCTAAGATATCGGATGAACCCAGTAAAGAGGAGATCAACACAAAAGAGGCTAGAGAGACACCCCCTTTGAAGAAGCCTGAAGAGCTGAGAGAATTTATTACAATGGAACAGAAGAGAACGAGATTGAATCAACAGAATAAGCAAAAACCCACTCATGCGTGGAGAACAAGAGTGAAAAGCCTGCTTGAGATCAGCAATAGGCAAATTAAAGAAATACTAAAAATGTACTTAGAACGTATTGATAAAGGACGTAAAGCTTTGATTCTAAATAGATGAACTGTGATTCAATTACTACAGGATATACCTAGTTTAAGATTCATATCTACTGATGACATCAAGATAGTAGAATTTGTCTCTGAGAAGTCGATCGACCAGGTAGTCCTACACCTGACATCATGGAAAATTAAGACTTCAATCCTAGATCAAAGTGTGACATTACTATGACTAGGTTATGACCTACAAGATGATCAGAAATCCACCAGTCAAATTGAACAAAGATCTGTCCTTGTTGAAGACAGATGTGAGAGAAAAAAAAGAAGCCTATAAAGATTCACAAAGACATGACCCTGCAAAGAAGTTCTATTTCAATGTAAACAAGCATCATAATAAGCAAATTGACAGAGTTCAAAAATCATATAAACCCCCTCCACTGAGAAATGAAAATGAGAGACAAAGTGAAAAGAATCAATGCTGGCAACTGGAAACAAGGGAAAGAAATGTAGTTGATAGCTGCTCTTTAATTAGAAACACTGTGAGCTTCACCACAGCAAGTAGGGAGGAACTACGCCAAACGTGCTTCACAGTGAGAAACAGTCAGAAAGAAGCGAAGAGCCGTGCAGTAGAGGAGAAGGACTCCTGGAAATGGCTAGCTGAAGCACTAGCAGAGAAAAAGATGAAATACAATATACATATGGAAGCTACCCTGTGGACCAGGTTCACCAGCTGGAACACTAGAGGATTTAAACCCCTGTTTATGGAGGAGATGAAGGACCTAATAAAATATGAGGTTATATGTATGCAAAAAACGTGGCTGAGGAATGCCCCATCATGTGATGGTTATGAGGTCTTTTTAAATCCAGCATGTAAGGGTCTCATGGGAAGGCCTTACTCAGGGCCATTGACCATGGTGAAAGCAGATTCAGAATAGCAAGTAGTCACGCATAATAGTACGAAAACATATATATAGACTTTATATCTACAAAGGAGAAATAAGAACAAACAGGAAACAGTGATATTAATAAATGCATACTGGCGGGTTAATTCAGCCCATGAAACACATTTTATCCAGGCTCTATGTAATGAGATAGATCAAGCTATAACTGGATGGAAAGAACTACCAGGTATAATTTGTGGTGACTTTAATATACACCTCTTAGATGAAAAAGGAACTCCAAAAGATGAAAAAGAGCTGTTAGGCAAAGCACTGAACTGGTACCACAAACTGAACTTAAGAGATCTCCATATAGTCAATGGACAAACACCTGGTGATATACCCGGGAGAAGTACATGGGGCCACGGAAAGAAGAGATATTGTCTAGATTATTTCTTTGTATCTGGAAAGTCGAATTAAGACTTTAGAAGTAAAAATCCAGACTATAAGTGATCATGATCTAGTTACAATGGCCCTAGAAGTAAATGAAGCACAGAAGACCAGGGAGCTAATGGCCCCAGTTGAGTTAACATGGGCTAAAAACAGATTGGAAATCGGTAAGAAAAAGATTGTGAAGATTGGCTGAACATTTATACAAGCTACGAATGCGGATGTGAATCAAGTGGATTATACATGGATTTTGAGACACTTCTCCAAACCGTATAAATCTAACGATTCAACTTCAAAAAATCTCTATGACCTGCTAGTATACAATTCAAAAAAACAACTTTGTGTAGACATAAGAAAAAACAAAAAGTTGAAACCTCCAGACTGGATAGAAATTATCCGGCAACAGAAACAGAAGTTTAAAAACTGGCTGATGGCTACCAAATCCCAACGAGTACAAACTGAAGCAGAACATATGCTAAAGACAATTTCTAAAAAAAAAACTAGAAATCTCTGGGAACTCTTAAATAATGGAGGATCATTCAGAGTGGATAAAATGCTTGCACAAGTTTGCGAAGCAAGATGGCGCGACCAGTATACGAATTTGTTCTCTGATCCTGGCGACATCCCTTTAAGAGAAAACATCAACTCACAATCAGAATGGGCCATTGACATAGATAGAGAAGATGTCGAGATAAGAATCAAGAAACTTAGCTCATCAAGAGCTGCAGGCCCAGACGGGATATCGAACCATCTACTAAAAGAAAACCCAGAATAATGTAGTCAGGTTCTAGTTCAAATCTATGAACAAGTCCTGTGTACAAGACAAGTGCCGACTTCATGAAGCCATATTAGTCCCGTAATAGAAAAAAGGGGACAAAGTGGATCCCCATAACTATCGACCTATAGCACTGCTAGATTCAATGGGAAAATTGCTTGCACTATATTACTTAGAGAACTGACAAAATGGGCTATAACATCTGGAATCCTGGAACCACATCCAAAAGGCTTTATTAAAGGTGTGGGGAATTCAATACACATTTTCATAATCAGGATCCTGAAATTAAGAGCATTGGATCCCAGACTGAGAATCTACATGGCGTTCTTAGATCTAGAAAAAGATTTTGATTGTGTTAATCGAGCAAATGTATGTGCAAAATTAAAGAAATGGAACTGCCCCTGTGACCTGATAAGAGCGATCCATGCACTCTACACAAACACTTCTGTACGGATCAGGCTATCAGGTTTAGGAATGCTTTCAGAGAAAATTCCAACATTTAGAGGTCTGAAACAAGGCTGTCCGCTTGCTGCGTTCTTGTTTAGCCTATATATTGCTGATCTAGGTGTACCACAGGAAGAAGTAAGAGCATTTCCTTCTAAAATAAATGGAAAATTAACACCATGGATACTTTATGCAGATCGTTTTCATCGTTTTCATGGATTTAACTCCAGTGGGCCTACAGAGGAGACTTAATTGCTTCCAACAATATCTTGAAATAAATTATATGAAAATTAATACCAATAAATCCAAAATTTTGATGATGACATCAGCCCGAATGCCGAAGCGAGGGACGAAAATTGGTGGGTAAATGATGTGCTTAGGGGTTCTGATAAATAAGAACTGCGAGGAGAACGCTCATTATCATGCTCTACGAATAAAAACCAAACGCCTAGCAGCCCAAGGTACAAGAATCCTCCAAAAGTATGGAAGGTACTCCCTAATACCGCCTGTTTCATTCTATCACCAAAAGGTTGTTGCTATCGTGACACATGGGTCAGAGGGAATGTTATATCTGCCTTGGAAAATCTGGTCCCTTTTTGAAGGGCTATTTTGGCAGAAATGCCTGCCCTTACCCAATGCCCTCCAAACGGCAGCTATCCCCCAGGAACTTAGACTACAATCGTTGGAGAGCATTGTGTTAGGGAAGGCCATCACCCTTTATCGGAAAGCGAAACTAGCAGAAGCAGATTCTCCTTTGGACATCTTCACCTACCAAGATGAAACAAAAGACTCCACGCTACATAAATGGTGGATTAAAATAGCGAAAATAATGAAATATCCTAACGTATGTGAAAACAAACTTATCTTTAACCCTATGAAAATCAAAAAGAACTTAGTAGAGCAAGATTGCATTGAAACCGTGCACATGAATAATTGCAACATGAGAAGACCTGCTCAAGAAAAGGAAAGAAAAGGGTTAATTGAGTTGCCACCATATCTGAAAAAATTATCCACACCTATTTACAGAGATCTCTTGCTAAGAGTGAGACTGAACATAATAGACACACGAGCGATAGCCCTGGAGAGAAAATTAATATCTCTGGGCGAAGCAAATTGCAGATTCCGCAGAGCGGTGGGAACAGTGGAAACTCTTGTTCATTGGGTTACTATTTGTCCTAAGTTGGCAAGTCTACGTACTACACATCTAAAGAAAACTCAAAAGATTGATTTTATTGAACTTGATCAGAATTGGTGAGAGTGGAGGGTCATGGGCGCGAGCGCCATTCTATGTCTTGAAGTTCTTAAATGTATCAAAGCCCTTTTAGAAAAGATCAGTGATGAGAAACTATTGATAAATAAGAAATAATTGGCGTATATGATTTCTTCTTTTTCTTTCAGTGAAACGTGGATTTGGTCCTCACACTCCCCGTTCTTTTAGTCCTTCCCTTGTCTCATCTCACTCATTTAGTTTGGCCGGTTGAATGGAACGAAAAACAGAAATTGTATGTAAATGGTTGTTTAAATTGTCAAGCTAAGTTGTAGCTTGTCTAGGTTTAACCAATAAACATTTAAAGAAAAAAAAATAATACTTAAAGCAACTTTAATAGATACATTACCCAATATTTTGAGTGGTTGGATGGTAGTACAAGACTCTGGTAATATTATATTAGGAGGAGATTTGAATTGCACTTGCAGAAATCAGGGTAATGTTACTAACATGCAGCATACTAATGTGTTAAGCGAGTTATTTAGCAGAGGAAATAGTTCTGTTATCTGGCATTTGTATAGTTCCCCCTGCCATCGTTTATGGCATTGAAGCACTTTTGCCTGTTAGCAAGGCAAAGGAGGTGTATGATAGAACATTCAATAGTTGTAGGGATGAGCAAAGTCAGTTAGATAGCTGGGATGAGGAATAATGATGCTCAGGGAGCCATAAGAAGGGAAAGATGGAGAAGCTCTGAGTACAATTTGACCACATTTATTGTGGGACTCAACTGTAGTCTATGGGTCGCAGCACTGAAAGAAGAGATTACTGGAGAAGAGGTGCTTACTGCGCCAGGCGGTATGTTGTGATCTTACTCACTGCATGGTGAGCTTAGGCATATTGAAGCCATGCCCAAGAACACACCGACGGCAAAGACCTTCGACTTCCTATCCTGGGCTCTCAATAACATTTGGGAGGGGTTGTGTGTCAGTAATCCAAATTTGCAAAGTTTGCCAAAGCTCCTGAAAAGTGAGGCAAACCCCCCTCTCATTTTTGGGTTTGCTCATTTATATCTTGGTTATCGAAACCCTATGCTTATGCTTGTGTGCAAAGTGCTTAAGGACACACAGCCTGTCTATGGCTTAGCTGTGGTCAGACTTCTGAGCCTTCCACAGTGCCATGGTGAGCCAAGAAATGTAGAAACCATGCCCATGAAAACACAGCATGTGAAGCCCCTATTTTTACTCCCCTAATCCCCGAACCGGACAGGCTCTATAGATGGAAATATAGGCACATTTAACTGAGGGTGGGATTTCAACCGCAGCTCCCGGGGGGGCAGAAACTTAGGTCTGGCCTTCCTGAGGTTCCAGAGTCATGCTAGGTCCTTTAAGGTGATAATTATATTGGCGTGTGAGGCAGGAATTCTCTTAGGCTCAGTCTGGGAGTTAATTTACATGATCTAGCCTTTGTATAGCATTCTACCCTGGGCTGCAGTTACTGAGTCCTGTTAATAGAGGGCATCATGCGAATGCTCAGGGGTGTACGGTCTAGATAACAGATTAGATTTCCAAATCTACCCTTCTAGTTTTTCTTATTTTTGTTGCTTCGTGTTTAGGGGGTTGCTACTTGCTGTTTTATGGCTGCTTCAAAGGTGCTTGGAAATTAGGCATTTAAAGCAAAACATTATAATGAAACCTCAACATAATCTAAGATGACTAACCAGCTAGTACAAAAGCTAACCAACATCATATTCTCCCCTCTCTCCCTGAACGAAGGGAATGAGTACATACAGAAGCACTCAGATAGATTCTAGTTAATGTGAAATTCGCTTTGGGTAAAAAACATATTGGCCCTCATTACAAGTCAGGCGTTAAGGGTTTAACGGCGCCGTCGGCGCCGTTAACCCTTAACGTCTGATTCACACTTTAACGCCTGCTTTTTGCAGGCGTTAAAGTCCAAGGCGCTAAGCGACCTTGGTGCTAATTACGGCGCCGTAATTTACGGTGCCGTAATTAGCGCCTTCCCCATCCCCATTATGCCCTCACTTTGGAATGGGGCGGTAATTCCGCCATCCACCATGGCGGAATCCGGCATGGACCATGGTGCTAAAAGCACCATGGTCCACCGCCTGACTTGTAATGAGGGCCATTGATACCAGCAGAACAAGACATTACACAAGATATCTCTACAGTTTGAAACTTGACATGACATAGCATAATATAACACAGTGTAGCATACCAAACCAAACTAGGCCATCTCCTTGCTCATATTGCTGCCCCCACGGTCAGGCTCTAGAAGTGGTTGCCGTCCCCTGGCTGCCTGGGAGGAGGTCACCACTGTGAAATCAGTGATGACTCCACCAGATTTCCTCACAATGGTCACTTCTCTTTACTCACTTTGACAAAATATTATAAATTCAAAATTAACCATTCATTTTATATGGAGTAAAGTTAAATCTTTTGACTCTTGAGTGAGAATGGACAAAAATGGAGGCCCTTAATGGCCAAAGACCTTGGGCCTCATTACGACCCAGGCGGTAAGTTACCGCCTGGGTCGTACCTTTACCACCATGGCGTAAACTACGTTTACGCCATGGTGGTTGGCGGACTTACCGCCCCATTCCGAGGTTGGCGGGGCAGTAAGTCCCCAATCCCCATTTACCCTTCCCCATTCCCATTTTTGCCCCATAGGGCATAATGGGAGTGGGGAAGGCGTTAGTTACGCCACCGTAAATTACGGTGGCGTAATTAACATCAAGGTCCCTTAGCGCCATGGATTTTAACACCTGCTAAAAGCAGGTGTTAAAACCTCCATGGCGCTAAGGGACCTCGGAATCAGGTGGTAAGGGTCGGCGCTGTTTACGCCGCCGTAAACCCCTTACCGCCTGAGTCGTAATGAGGCCCCTTGTCCTTAGCGAATAGTGTCTCGATTTCAGTGATAAGATACAAACCGGGCCTCTTATCATTGAACGGCATTATCAACTGAAAGAAATTATTGTTATATAGAAAGCTGTTAGACCCTCTCGTTAATTCGATATTTATAGATTTTCAGGTCTTGTTTAAAAGTGAAAAATGCATAGAACTAAATCAATGGGTACAGTCGAACATGCTTTTAATTCAACAATTGAACGAGACACCAATACATTTAATAAAGAACCCACAAGAGGAAAAAAGAAAGGTGTGATCTCAGGATTGGGTGAACACTAGAGAAGCGGCTTCTAAATCTAAACTATTCATATATGTAACCTTAGCCGAAAAAGGTTTGAATTCCCTACCACTGTATTTAAAGACATTTCCAAATTAAAAATGACGGTGAAAATTTGAGATGACGCCAAAATGTATATCCAACGTTTGAGCCGATGCACACTATACAGAAAGTTCCAAGACAGGAGCGCTACTGCCCATTATGCAATGATCAGACAAAAGTTGAAACATTAGAGCATTTATTCATTGGATGTCCGCTTCTCCAACATTTGAGAGTCTTATGTTTTGAACAATATGTGCATGATAAAGACAGTCTAACGATGCAAGATTTTAGGAAAATACTTTTATACGGCCGGCAAGCTTCAATGATCACAGCAGCCATTAGATATATTACAACGATATTAGGAAACACTTGAGTTCTCTGTATTACATTGTGATATTTTGCATGCATTTCATGATGCTTGTCATTTTTCGATTTTATCTCTATTCTAACGTCTTATTTTAATCACCATTCTTATGTGAAAGGTTGTGTAATATAAACCAATACACAATAACAAACATAATGATGTTTTGGCATGCTTCTGAAATTAATGTAGCATCTTCGCATAGGTGTTTATTCATTCTAATTACTTCAAAGAATAACATTAATCATTGCAATACAGAAGAAGCAAAAGCAACACACTTCTTGTAATTGAACACAGATATCATGTGTGGGCGTAAATGATGAGCTCACAAGGCCGGTCATGCACAGATGTAGATGGAAACCTCGACCAGCCAGAGAGTGTCCTCCAGTAGCTTCAATGACTGGTTAGAGTAGGCTGTCATGGGATTTAGGCATCTAGATCCATCTTTGTGGCACATTGCATGAAGAGATAAATACATATTTGCTACCTCTCTCTTAAGACATCCATTGACTGAAGTGCACATCCATCCCAAATCACAAAGGGAGAAACTGTACCTGTATTGTTTGTGTAGAATTTGCTTTACTTGATCATGTGTGAAATTGAGTCAGATTGAATGGCCACTCAACAGCCTATACAGTCCCTAAAATGGCCCAATCGTGCCAATTTACCCACAAGTAGAGTGATGCTTCTGTAAAATTACAGCTTCCCACCAAAGATCACATTTCAGAAAGTGCTGCAGGTATTCACCAGCAGAATAATAGGAAAGGAACACCACCTATACAGAAGAGTATCCATATTCCAAGGAATCTCTGACTTTGAAGCACTTCACTTGTGTATAAGCACTTTACAAATAAACAATTACAATTACAACTCCATCCTTTTTTTACACTTACATTTTTATTGAAGGCACCAGACGTACATGTCACAACAAAGCATTCCTGTGTCTTCATATTCAACACCCTCTCACCCACCGGTGCCCTGCCCAACAACAGTGATATGTCATTTTGTGAAGCGATCCCTTCAAGGCCCTACTCTACTTTAACATTGGAAACATTAATCTTAATCAGGCTCTGCAGTGGAACTAGGCTTGAGTACATTTGCCCTTTGGGTGGTGAACCGTCCAAGCTAACCCATCTTCTCATTTGCTGAGGGCCCACCACTTTTGAGCTCTGTCCTCCCGTAGGATTCTCTGGTTTCAACCGGTTGTCTCCCCCATCTCTCCCGTCCTACCAACCACGTGTGAGCTACACTAAACCCTCTAGTGCACATCCTATCCCCATTTGCATATTAGTGGGTCCCATTCCGCCTTAAATGAGGATATCTGATCGTTAACTATTGCCATCAACTTTTCCATCAGATACATATCTCTCAGTTTCTATAGCAAATTGCTTAAACAGGGAGAGCCTCGCTGTTCCATTTCTGTGCCAACACCACCCTGGCCGCCCTAAACATTGCTTCCCACATTCTTGGGTATCTATAGGTGTCACAGTCTCTCGGGGGGAGCCACAGTAGAATCTGAATTGGGTCCAGTGGGAGTACCTTGTCCATAAACTCTGACATCCAACCCTGTAGTTCCCTTCAGTACAATTGGACTTGTGGGCAATGTCACCACATATGTGCCTGTGAACCGACTAGACCACACCCCCTTGGGCACAGCGGGGAGGACCCAGCAAACATTCAGGATATCCTCAGGGGATCCCTATGCCACCCTTTCAACCCTTTGAATTTGTGTTCCATGGCTGCTATGAAGAGGTTCCTGTGAAACATGATTTTATATATCTTCCCCCAGACCTTCTCCACGATATCCTCTCCCTCTAACTCATTCCAATATTTTTTAAAGGTTTGCCTATCCTTCTTATCAGTTGTAATCAGCACCTTATAGAATCTATTCACTATTCCCTTCCTCATCTCTGAGGTGTCTAGTACCTTTTCAAATGGTGCGAGTGGGCGTTTTTTTGTCACCCCATCTGTGGTTGGTGAGGATTCCCTTCAGTTATTTCAATATAGAGATATTATTCCTATCAAGCACCTCTGCTACCGCCCTATATTCCAGGAATGCCTCACCCCTAAACAGCTGTCCCATCCTTTCTAGACCCCTCTCAAACCATCGGAGAAAGCCAAGAGGATAGGCTCTCTGTGCTTTTCCTCTCCCTTCACAGAGACCATAGCACACCCAGACAAGGGTGCCCCCTCAGCCTATTCAGTATTTCCCTATAAGGCACCCAGAGTTAGTCCCTCACTTTAGCCAGGTGAGTGTCCATGTCTTCTAAGTACGTCCAATATGTTCCCAGATCATCCCTCATAGGTTCTAGCATCACTCACAATTGGGCAGCCTTGTAGTAAAGAGCAAAGTCTGGAAAGCCAAAACCCCCCTCCTCCTTTGGGAGGGAGAGGGTAGATCTTTTAATCCTCTTGGTCTTGTTTTGCCAGACAAACCTCTGCATGCTATATTGGAGGTCTCTGAAAAAGCTCTTCCCGAGCTTCATGGGTAGGGCCATAACTGAGCCCTAGCTCCCATTCCGTATGAACCCAACTGCTCTCCCCCTACCCCTGTGTCCAACTAGTCCCCAAGCCCTCCTCCACTCTCTCTCCCACAACCCCCTGAACTCCCTTCCCCAGCTCCCCCATTAGTCTCTCCCCTGCCCAGCCATCCAGTCAGGTTTCAGACCCATTTCTGATACTCAACTGAACCACCAACTCACCCGGTCACCCCGGGCCAATCCTCTCAAGTGATCCATGGGTGAGCCACTCCTCCCAATTCATCTTGGAAGGCCATTAAATTCCTCGCCCCGTTCCACTTCAATCATCTCCCCCACTACCAGGACGATCATTACCATCAGTTCACCCACTTCACTAACCAGCTAACCCCCTCGGGTCACCACAAAAAAAGGGATACTCTCCCCCTCCAACTTCCCAGTGTCCCCTTTGAGATTTGTAAAGGCAGGGACAATCGAAGGTTCCATCGTCCCTGTGTCGGAATAAAGGGCCACATTGGGGCGGTGGGATGTTACATGTCTTAAATTTCCTCAAGCTGTGGACCCTTATCCTGTCCCTCGAGACCCCCCTCCCAGCTCCCCCTTCAGCAGATTCTCCAGAAGTTTGTCTCGGTCCACAAGGCATTTCCATGTGTTCCTGAATCGCTCCTTTGATGTCTTCCTCAGAGATCAACTTAGACTGCTGGCCCCTTCTATTCAAATGTCAGTGAGAAGGGGAAACCCCAGTGATACCATATCCCCTTCTCTCTTAGTGATTGCATGAGTGGGACACACATCCGCCTTTTGGCCACGGTGAATGAGGAGAAATCCTGAAAAATCATTATTACTGTATTGTTATAGGTGATAGAGGAGGACTTCCTGGCTTCCTCCAAGATCTTCAATTTTTCTGAGTAGTTGTGGCAACATACAAGGACGGAGCGCGATCCTCCAACTCTACCACTAGCCCTGTCCACTCTGGTTATGGTGGGCTTGTTTGTCGCCTCGTCACCGAACAGAAGGCGGACTATGTCTATGACAGCGTGGCAAATGTCTTGCTCTGTCTCCCTCTCCACCTCCGGAAGACCAAAAACCCCTCCTCTCAAGGGCAGATAGTCTGGTTTCAATCTGTGCTTCCAGCATGTCCACTGAGGATTGGTTAGATTCCAGACCCTGTATTCTGTCTTCCATCTTATCTGGTCCATTTTGTCCAGTCTGTGACCTATATTGGCCTACATTTCTCTAATTTCCTGCATCAGCGCTGCAATGTCCTTTTTAATTGACATAGTGTTGTTTGCCTGCTCTACCATCTCATAGGAGGTTGTGTCTCGCGGTTTCTCTGGGCTTTCCTGGAAGCAAAATTCCTGTAGGGCCTCCCTCTAGCTCATCCGAGTTGGCCAAAGGGGAATCGGGTGCTGTATCTTGGAGGAAGGGGGGCTGTGTGAGGACCCACCTGGGTTCCCGGGCTGCTGGCATTCAATGCAGGCCTGACATGTGGAGTTGGATCACCCAACAAGGAGATTACTCCTCTGGCTAATGCACCCCCACCCGTGGGCATCTTCCTCCACCAGCATATACCCCAGGTGTGCTCCTGTGGTCACTGGTGGACTGCCACTGTTAAGGGCCTCAGGCAGGAGTGCTGGAGTCTTCCCCCAGGTTCAGAAGAGCAGTAAGCGAGGGGTGTCCATCTCTGTGTCCCCGCTTGGTTGTGGTAGGAGAATCAAGTGTTGCTTGTGCCTTTCTCCCTCTGGGTTCACTCTTTTCTGCTGTTGCTCCCCCAGTCCCCTAAAGTGGGGCCAAGTCCTCTCCACCACCTGCAGGGGGGTGTTAATAGGCCGCCAAAACTTAAGGGTGTTCTCTGGCCCCACTCCAGGCAATGCGCTGATGACCTGCCAGGACTGGCAAGTAATTCTCAGGTGGTACAGGTTTTCTCGGGTCGTCTCAGCAGGGCTCCTGCAGTGCTAAACTGCTCTGGCCTGGCTTCTCCTGGCCCTGAATGGGGGCGGGTTTATCAACGTGCCTCACTGCACTCTGTCTCGGATCGGGGAGATCCCGAGTTCCTGACAGCAACTATCGGGCATTGCGCAGTTCATTTCACGTTATCAGTTCCCCGGGAGTTCTCCTGGGGGTCTCTCTCACCTGGTCTGCTACCTCCGGATCCTGGGAGAGGGGGGAGTCGCCAGGCCTGGGGGCTCCACAAGGCTGGGGCCAGAGATTTCCTCTTGGGTCATGTCGATGGCTAGGGCCGATCACTCACTCACCACTGAGATCGCTGCAGTCTTGCGTGGTCTCCGGCTGGGGTAGGGAGAAGGCTCAGAAGCACAGGATCTCCTCGCTTATTTCGGTCTGGAGCAGCTTTGTCATTCCTGGGGCTGGAAGTGCGAGACTTCACACGATTGTGCCTCAGGTGTTATGCAGTGAGGTGGGGTTACCAGATCATCCGAGTAGGGCATATAGAGGGGGCTCAAGACCCTTATACTCCCGGCGGATGGCCAACTTAAATACCACATTCCATTATGTGCATGTGATTGGTGTTTTTCAAAGTTTTGCCTAACAGCCTAACATTAATCGAGAGCAAATGTTTCACTTAAAAGGTAGTCAATCAGCATCCATTTCAGTTCCCAACTTGCTGCCGCACCTCAGATCACCATGCACCATTCACAATCACTTTCATACTGCTACCAAAGCACACAGCAGTGAGGTCCTTCCATAGGCGCACCACTGTGTCTCTGCTCCAGAACACAAGTCACTGCACTGCCATGCTGCAGCTGTGAGCTCTTTCCATTAGCTAAATGTTGTGTGCGCTGCCGGTCGTTTCACTGTTATGAGACTATAGGTCAACCCAGGAAAAATCCAGCAGTTGCTGCAGAACTGACACCTTTGATTTCAGTTTCGTTACACCAAGTCCTACTCTTCCTTATCTCAGTACTTTGTATCTTGACCTTCACCCGAGGGGTTCTCCAAAGGTTGATACCTGTCTTCCTGTTAGTTCTATCCAAGTGAGAGGAAGGATCTCTTTCTGCAGGAGTGGGTGGTGAGCGTAAGCATTGGGATGAGAAATGGTAGGTCAGGCATATTGAAGAATTCTCGTAATCAGAGTATTACCCTTACGGCCCTCTTTAATACCTTGCAGCGTGTACCCAAAAATATAGATCGCCCTAAAAAAATCCCCAAATAAGGAAAATGGACCATTGTACGCTGCACACCCAGAGAAAAAAAATCATTCATAAAAGCAAATGTACTTGGTGGACAGTGGCCAGAAGGACCTTTTAAGAGAAATTCGGATCAATCTGAACTGCAAGGGGAAGACAATAGTGGTTTCAAATGTCTGTGGTGTAGCCCAGGTATGCGGCCTATGCCCAGAATGTTACCATTTCTGTAGCTGATCATCCCTGAATTTCCGATGGCCAGTTGAACCTGCCCAGGGAGTAGGGAAATTATATTGTTTCATCCAGCTACCAACTGATAGAAAGCACACACACCTTGTGACCTTGTACAGCTGCTCCAAACGTGATAAAACAGGCTGTTAGACGTATTAACTTGTGCAGCTCTTTCAAGTTGTGTAAACATGACCTGCCTGATACCCAGAAGAGCCCAGGTATTGCTATCCTTCTGAGTCTTAAAAGTTGTGATAGACAAAATAATGATTTCCTCAGACAGATTGAATAAGAAACCACACGTGTCCTGAAAATTGAATAACATCCAAATGTGATTGTCTCTGTAGCGACCGTCAGATTGGGTAGGGTACAGGGGAGGACCCCTAGTTCTTCCAACCTCCTATTAATGGCTACAAAGAACGCAGTCTTATGAGTGAGGTGCTAAAATCAGATGGCACAATGTGTTTGACCAGTGCCCCGTGGAGGGTTTTCAGACCGTCGGAAACTTCCAGAATGGTGTGGGAGATTCCATTTTAGGAAATACAATAATGAAATTTTCAAGAGCCTGTTTAAGGGCATATCTGCTTCTACCCCCACCAATGGCACTGGGGCAGCATCATGGCTTCCCAATGAGAGCAGAAGGGGCCAGCCCAAAGTGAAAGCCACCCTGAAAACATGGAGCGACTGCTGGCATGCCACTCTACAGTGGAAGGGTGCCTTTACACTTACACAACGTAGGAAACTACACCAAGTGCATATCATAGGTTTTTATAGTGTAGGTCCTGAAAGAGCCTTGAATGACTTTCTTGAATGACTTTTGAGATGACTCTAGACCAGGGTCTCCAACCCTTATGTTAGCCACTGCTACTTGTAGTTAATGGCCAATAGGCAAGAGCTACAGGAGTGAGCTACCAGGGCAGTGATGTCCATGAGTATGAGGATTTGTACCATGAATTCTGTGGGTGATTTATTTTCTCTTTATATAAAAAAAAGGAATTACATATGCATTTACCATGATATTAATAACATCAAAAACATATTTATTTCATTATTTTTTATTGGTCTCTGTCTCCTAAAAATTGTCAAGCATATCAGAATGTTGGAATTGCTTGAGTAAAGAACGATTAAATCTTGTGTACATCACCAATAAGAAAACACAGTCCCAAAACACATTAGCAAGAGCAAGAGCAATATCACAATACACAGAGAAATGGCAGTACATATTTGTAAATAATGCATAGTACTGAGGCATTGTAACTATATACAGGTCTCTATGAATTGCCATTGAATGTTTAGCAGCGTGGTGGAGGTTGCTCTTGGAGGAAGGCATGAGTTTTGAACATTTCCTTAAATTCTAAGGTAGAGGAGCAGACATACACATCCGCATGAGATCCTACCCCCCTACCTCCACTGTATTGGAGACATGACACTGTGCCCTGTCTAACACCAGGTATTGTACCAATAGAGCAGCAAGTATTTGGAAGACAGTATCCATTAAGACTACCATATCGAATATACCCTCGAGTTGATGACAGCCTACAGGAGATCCCTGAAGGAATATGAGGAAGAGCTAAGAAAATGGACTGAGGACATCATAAGAAATTGTGCACAAAGTCCTGAAATACTGAATGAAGACAATTTATGAATCGTAGAGGAGAATTGACAATGTAAAGAATCATGTGAACCTTAAAAGTGTAGATGAAGAAGATTACACGTTAGAAAGTGCTGCAGAAATCATAAGCATAATGAATGCACATATGCTGAAACGCATGATAGATCAAGTCATCGTACAGGCTCGCTACAAGTCGTGAATGGAATGCAGGCGGAGCAGCCATTGTAATGAAACTGGACATGGTATCATGAAATAAGTAAGCAAAGAATTATGATGAGATAATGAAAGGCTGTGTCACAGTAGAATAGCAGGTTGTTGGAGCTGCGTTGGGAGGCTGTCTGGACTGAAGTCAAGAGCTGAGAAGTCGAGGGCCGCTATCTACGCTGAAGAGGAACATGTGTGTGGAGGATAAATCCTCTCACGTTAAGGTGCAAGAAAGAACACACAAGATGCCAAGTCTTAATACGTTAAAACTTTTAAAAGCTTGCAGAGATTAATGGCATCGTGGTCTCTTATCACGTGAGTCAAGGCTGAAAATAGGGCTTGACCTTGGAGTTCCAAACATGATAAAGAGGGCTCTCACTCCCCTTGCATTCCTAGGACAAAATTCTCTGCAAGGCCAAGTACAAGAGAATTGCATGGAAGAAATAATCGGTGAAGAGACGTGTTGGGCGTTAATTGGGTGGTAGGGCACCTTCATGTCCTATCTACTTGCACATGGGTCTTGGCTTATGTGCTGCCAATTGGCTTAAATGTTCCAGACATGGCACAAGCATTCCAAACGAATTGTATTAGTCCATATACCGAAGGTCCTTATAGCTTGAGAAACTAATGGAACACTGTCTCACTGATTTTTCTTAAATGACACGTATGAAGAGGTAGTCACAGGTTGTCCACCTGATATCTGACAGACAGTAACAACCTAGCTCTTATATTGTATATCTAGATATGTCCCTTAACCAATCTCAATCCTTGATAGGTTTTTCATTATTGCCACATAGCGTGACATTATTCTGACACACAAAGAAAGTATAGAACTGTATTTCATGTGGAAATCGCTGAGAATGAGCGTACATCTGTTGATGTTCATTGTATCCTCCCTATTTTAGATAATTGCTAATAAAACAACAATTTGCCATCTTCTTGAGTTTATCCAGTTATTCTGGTGTAATCCCATCCAGTAACAGATGCATGTTTACAAGGACCATATGCTCTCTTGGTAGCAGTACATATGGTTTTGATCTAAACTAGTTTGACTTCAGAGTTTCGGACGATCAGGCATCCTCCGGCATTAGCTGGAAGATCATGGAGGTTCCTGTGGAGAGCGGCTGATAGAAATAAACTAGAAAAACCGAGACGGTGGGCAGGTCCCTCTTTGAACAAATCCCTGCTCTGTTTCACCGGGTGCTCTGTGGACGGATGGCAAAGTGGTCGGATTGGATGAGGAGCCGATACCGAAGACCTCAAGTCGATTAAATGGATGTAAATAGACTAAGGGAAATGGCACTACAAAGAGGCGGGATTGTGATATTTTATTAAATTAAATTGGGAAACGAGAATTTTGTATTAGATAAAGGAACATCTAGGTAATCCTATTTCAGGGGTGATAGAAGAAGACTTATCAAATTCCAGTCAGAATGTTAAGAGAGAGAATACCCACGGTCAGAACTGTGGACAGTGATGTCTTAAACTCCGTACAGGGTAATATAATTGGAGCCGTAGGAAGAATATGTCTTACTATACATGTTATAGGGTAAAGAGAAGGTGATCAGTTTTTTTTAAAATGTGCACTGTTATTATTTTGTTTATTGTTTGATGTATGAAGTTCTGAAAAGTGATACATTGTGAAATTTGGAATTGAAGTTCTTTTGAGTTAAATGTAGTAAACGATTGGTGCCAGTCAGAAGACAGAATAGGTTGTTGAGGTAAAAGAGGATTGAGTGGCAATTGATGGTGCTTGCTCATATTTATTGTTTTGGAGATTGAAAGTGGTGAGCAATAAGCTTTGAGATAAGTAAAGATTTATTAAATACAACACAGTAACAATCTAGTAAGTATCGACAGTTAAATGTGACTTGTCATTATGGAGGACACTCCTCTTATGCATCTTTGTAAAACATTACCACGGCATGCGCCCAAGCTCAAACAGTACAGTGCAGAAACGGTGAAGGGCACAGCTGATAACATTTTCATGCCATGGCCACAAGAGGGATCATTGTTGAAGGCAGTATTACAACACATGACCACATATGTGTATGGTGCATACACAGGAAAGAATTTTGAGAAAAGAATGGCAGTTTTAGAACTCTGGAAAAAGTATCAAGAGAAGTAAGAGGACCCGCCACCGGAGGAGTGGATGCTTAATCAGCATTGAGGAGAGGGCGTCGAGCCCTCTGCTCCTCTTACTCTGGCTGAAACTAAGCATGTAGGTGCAGAGGAAACAGGATTTTATCCTTTGAAAGAATGAAAAGCAGCGGCAGGGTATATTAATTCAGTATATGCACCCCCACTTATTGCAGTGATGACAGTCTAGAAGAGAGTAAAAAGAAGGAAGACACGTGTAGGTTCATACGAGGCAAGAGATCTAATATATCAACAGATATAGACAAGGAAATTAAGAGATGGAAAGGAGAGAATGATATGGCTGATAAGGTAATGCTTGTACATAAAGAATGGATCTGAGGACAGATATTACTCAAGTTAGATAGGAAAAGCATTGAGGAGGTTAAGCAAAAGGAAGACAAAGACGAGCAAGAAAGAAACATAAGGAATGAGAGAAGCGGTTTAGGGAGGATGAGCAAGGGAGGAAAAGCAGGGAATGACAGGAAAAGATATACAGAGAAGAACAAGAGAAAGACAAAAAGCGGGCAGGAGAACAAAGGAAGCATGAAAGTCGGAAGAAAGAAAAGGAAGAAAGGGATAGGAGAGAAAGAAAGAGAGAGGAATAAGAGGTACAACGAGTGAAGGAAAAAAGATTACAGAGAAGAAGAGCAGAAGAAGAGCCAAGAGAAGATATAAGAAGAAGGGCACGAAAGCAAGAAGAAGAGAGGGTAAGAAAAGATGTGAGAGAATGAAGAGAAGTAGAAGAATTAATAGAACAGAATAGAAGGCAGCGAGATCTTGTCATAGGTCTCGTTCTTACAGAACGAATAAGACTAAGTGGCAAAATACAGGGGCATTGGGAAACGATGAAAGAAATTTTCCCGATGAAAGAAGTGGCTTAAGAAATACCTAAAGTAACACAAGAAGAGGAAAGATATGATACAGAAGGTATTGGAGAGAGGATCGATATGTTATATCAGCAAATAAGGCAGAACAGCAAATATGGGACCCAGGGGAGTTGCAGACGATCCCCAAGATCAAAAACACAGGATGAGCAGGAAAACATGTTTATTAATGAACAAAGAGCATTGTCTTTGAGTAGATTAGATTTAGATAGGGAAGAGGAGGATGACAGTCACACCAGTTGGGGTGTAGCAATGTAACGAAGAAGGGGAGCCAGGTCATAAAATAGAAGGGGACGGTGCATGTCTCCCCTTGGGAAGCCAAAGTCTGGACAAAGAGGTACGAGAGGGATTCCATATGCTGTTGATTTTGCAACTAATAGAGATACAGGGTAGAGCCCCACAAGAAGAGCAGGGGCTGAGGAGATGTCGGGGGTGTTCTTTATCCCCACGGAAGCACTACAGAGACAGAAAAGCACTGGAAGGCCAGTGATGCCAGCTGCATTACTGAAAGTCGCAATTGAGCAGCTGCAGTACCCTGTGCATATAACCCAAGAAAGTATTGCAGCCACTATTGCAGAGGACTTGTTTATTCTCAATCTATTGGAACACATTGCACTGTTCATTGTGAATTGCATCGTGTATCAAAAATGTACAGCTTGGCATACACTAAGACCACTCAGAGGAGTAATGCTCCGTCCAAATGGCCTGTTTCAGCATTTGAATATTGACTACATCGATATGCTGCAGACATTTAATGGTTATTGGTATCTATTAGTGGTGGTGTGTCCCTTTTCTTGATGAATCGAAGCTGGTCCTTGTACACATCCTAATGCCACCTGAAGCGAAGTATTAAGGTCAGATAACAGGCCACACTTAGTCAATGAGCTATTTGATCAAATATATTTTTTTCATATGTGTTCTTCTGCTTATCACCCACAAGCAAATCGGATATGTGAAAGGCTCAATGGGCTCCTCAAGAAAGAATAGCAAAGATTAGATTAATGAAAAAGAGATGGCTACATTTCCTACATCTGGCCTTGCATACCCTTCGTTATCAGCCAGGTTTAAACCATCACCTTACTCCCCATGAATTAGTAACAGGGAACTGCATGAGGACCCTCCTCAAACCCACTCTAGAGTTAGAACTGATGCTCAGAGTGTTGCACAGACTTTAGGTGACAAGATGCACAATTATTTGACATGTATGACTATCAGTCTGTCATCATTTCAGATCAAGTCAAGCATCGGTGGGAGGGGTTGAGGAACATAGAAGAGGACAGCCCAGTAACTGATTCAAGTGAATTACTGCCAACATCAAAGTTGTATGTTGGAGACCAAGTGCTTATCAAAAACTTTACAGGCAGATGGCGTGAGCCAAGGTGCAATGGACCATACTAAGTAGTCGAAGTTTCCTCTACTGTATTTAGGGTGTCTGAAAGAAGAGCGTGGCTACTTTTGGGTGACATAAAAGTCTACAAAGGTGAGACCCTCCCTCTAGCACCCGCTGACTGGGAAGCAAGACAAGAAGAAGAATAGCCATGTCTGCAGACTTGATCGATCACCAATAAGAAGGATGATAAAGCAAGTGTGGAAAAAAAATAATTCTTTTGGACTAGAATTCATTGGACACTCCTTAAAATAGTTGAAGGAAGTGCATGGACTTGCATAGACTTCCAGAGCTTAAATGTACCTTTTAGAGATTCTTTGAAAAGGTAAAATCATATTGGCTGTATTCCCACGTGCCAATTCCTTATTATAAACTGGAAGAGAGATAAAAACCCAGATTCGTTTCGAGAAATATTGCAAAAATAGCATATGACACCAGCCGATAGTGACACACGTAGGTTTATGGTTGCAATTTTTTTTGTTTATACTTCATTCATACCCTAACTTTGTTAGGAGAGATGTTAATATTCTCAACTTTCTCCAAGATCCAAAGAACAGCCCAGTTATAAGGAGGCTTTTGATTGCAATAATCGAGAAGATTGTGCAACTACGAATGTGATTCGAGTATATGTATTAAAAATCATTCAGGGAGTAAAAAATGCAATTGCAAGAAGGCCAATAAACCAAAAAGAAATGGCGTGACACACAAAATGTTTGTCTAAACTCTTATGCATGATATACATATGCATGTGCTTTCTTTTCTTTTTTTTGTATCTCATATTGTGAAGTCTTTATCATTTTGATGGTTCAATTGAAAAATGACACATTTATCTTTCCCAGTAAAAGTACAAATGATGATAATTTCTTTTACCTATTTGGGCACATCAAACGATATAAGAGGGATGCAGAAGAAAATAACCAGGGGATAAATACCTATCTTGATAATTTGGCTCACTTGGGAAATATTTGTTGGGACCAACATTTGAAAAAGGTGGGAAGAGAGCATCTGATGAGAGCTGTCATGTCTGCTCTCTTATCCCCTATGCCATGAGTACAGTAAGAGCATTAATTTCAAAAGAGATGTCAGCACATGATGCAAAGCGCCTCAGCCATCTAGCAGCATGGACTACCAGAGGACAGTTCCAAGGGAGCTGGACAACCCTACGATGGTGATCAAGACAGACATTCCCATACCAGGATGACTATATCAAAACAAAGCAAATGGAAAAAGAGTCTGGATGGACAGACTCATGTATCCTTCTGTGGGATAAGATAAAGTAATAATTGAAGAAATTAAGAGGATGAATTGTTCTGACAAAACTGAAAAGACAGGAATGCCTGGATGCCGGGAGAACTCAAAGCTGAAAATCTATGGACAAGTGATTACGCCCAAAGGATGGGAAAATGGGATGCAGTCCTGTGCAGCTCATCTACTGAGGTAGGAAACAGTGCACGAGGTGCAGAAAGTGAACAATGAGTGCCTAAAGTCATGGGCCAAGAATTCTAAATTGCTGACATGGGTGGATGATGAATCAGGACCAGTGGCTGTAGTCCCATTAACTAATGCAACAATGTGCTTTCGAAGCAAAGGTAAAGTCTGAGTTGCAGAGATTTAAGGGTGTAAGAACATAATTGATATAGCAGGAATGCAGAGAGACTGCTGTCCTAATGGACTAATATTGGGCCTGTGGATCCAGAGCACATATAAAGTAGTCCAGAAACTGGGGAGGAGTGTGTTCCATTGTACTCATCCATGTTCTAGCCTTGGTGATTCCCCAGAGCGACCTGAATATTGAGGGTTTTCCAAAAGTGGATGAGCACCTGAGAAAAAGAAGGCCACTTGCACTCCAGCAGATGAAGAGAGAGAATTATTTCTCAGCTAAGTCAAAAGAAGCTTACAATGAGATTCCGGATTAGCACAATTTGTTCAGCAAGACTGCTATGATAATGAAATCTATATTTATGCCTGTACTCCAAGCAGTAGTGAATGACAAATGGTTGCAGATCAACAGATGGGCGCTCTTACAGACAATCAGTGCCACTATAAAAGAATTTAATGTCATAATGGTGGAGTTGAGGGCCATAAGGTTAATGACCCTTCAGAACAGGTATGTCCTCGACATGATTACAGCAATGGAAGGAGGTGTTTGCACCATGGCAGGGCCTTCTTGCTGTACTTTCATATCATCCCATGACGGTGAGAACGATACTCTGACAGATGCTATAACTTTGTTAACAGAACTGCACACGAAAAAGGAGGAGAAGACAGCGGCTATTGGAGATGACGATTGGTTCTCATTTCTGTTTGAACGGATTCCCAACTGGATGGAAAATGTGTTCAAGTTTGTTGGAGCAATGTTGATGATGATAATGTTTGGATTGTGTGTTATAAGGATAATAATTGGACAATCCCAGAAAACAACAAAGAAAGCAGTGGGGATGAAGATCATGATCAATGTGAAGGATGAAACAGAAGACAACGCACAGACTGAAGGTACCATTAGAAAGCACATAAAAGCAAGTATTGTACCCAAGAGATCATAAGAATGATGCTGGACATTGGGTCTTCTAATACAATACACAGAATACAATTACATAGAGACCTGTATATTGTTACAATGCCTCAGTATTATGTATTATTTACAAATATTCACTGCCATTTTCTCTCCTTTAACCCCCTGTTTTGTGTCCTTTGTGTATTGTCATATTGATCTTGCTAATCTTTATTGGGCCTCTGTTATCTTGTTGATCATGTAATCAAGATGCACATGTTATTTTCTCAAGCTATTGTGTGTCAATTGCAAAGTGATGTTAATAATTTACTTTCCAAAATAACTGCCCAGAACTGAGAGAAAGTCTTGATAAAGACAGATGGGTTGAAACATGTGTTGATGAGATTCTCACAGGCAGGAGGGCAGGACATGAATGTGATGGCTGCTTCTTTGTAGCAATGTTGTAAGTATTGATGAGATTCTCAAAGGTTGGAAGGCAGGACAGGAATGTAATGACTGCTCTGTAATTTGAATAAACCTACACATACTACTTCTGATCAAGCACAATCCTTCTAGTTTAGATCCAGAGTTTGTATTCATACAATAGGTGTGGGGATACACCTATCCTAAATATGCTGCAGCCGAACTATATGTCTATAGATGAATGACTCTTGAGCGCACACACACCTTGACATATGATCAACTTTGGTACTCTAGTAGTTTTTCACATTTACCTAAATGTATAATTGCCATTAGTGCTTGAATTCCTGCATTGCGACATGCATAGAGTTGGTCTCCTCCATATCATGGCAAATACCATCTTAAGATTTCATACAATTGGGGTATGACTGCCTTAAAACACAGAACTCAGTATCTTCAAATAGAAAATGAATTCAGTTTTACCATAAATGGCAACACGTACTGCTAGATGTTCCTTTTTCCTTACAGGGTAGGACTCACACAGATTGTCTTTTTTTCTACACACTAACCCACACTTTATTTTCACCATTCTGATTGAAAGCATACAATTACCAGCATGCAAAGTAATGCTAACAGAAATCAATCTAAAGAAACACAGTGAGACTGTAACTATCACATCCCCAGCTTGTTTCTCCTGGCATGCAGATTTGTGCACCCCTTCCATTTCTTATCAGCAATCATTTGCACCCCTTGGTGACAAAGGCCACACCACACATTTCTTATTTACTTTTGTTATTGATAGTCACCCCTTGTTGAGACACTGCCTAGAGCCCTTCAAGCCTACATGCAGCCCTCCTCTCACTTTGAACACAGCTTTTGACTGTTTGCTTTGCAGGAGGACGAGCGGGGGGGGGGCAAGGGAAGAGGTCCATGGTCCCCAGACACTGAAATAAACACACTGTGCTAATTTTGGTGTCTGATGCGAGAAGCTACTGGGGAGCCTCAGGCGAGCTACCAGTGGTTTACAATCTATTGGTTGGAGAACCTGGCTCTAGATTATGATGGACTCACCCTACCCTCTAAAAAGCTATGCTGCCCAACTCTAGTTGTATCTTTGCCAAAGGCAGATTTGCACCTAGGCAGGGGCAGGGTAATTATTTGGGAACATTGAGGGACGAGGGGTTGCGGTTATCTATTGAAAGAGGGGTGAAACATGTTCTCCTTGGCCATTAAGATGTCAGAAGTAGAACATTTGTGCAGCTGCTCCTGA
The DNA here is from genome assembly GCF_040938575.1 of Ambystoma mexicanum. NCBI lineage: Eukaryota > Metazoa > Chordata > Amphibia > Caudata > Ambystomatidae > Ambystoma > Ambystoma mexicanum. The sequence goes on along the minus strand of NC_090928.1, from coordinate 961,588,496 downwards.
TTTTCCGGCGTGTTTGTCAATTAGAGGAATGAGCAGAAAAGTGTAGAATTAGTTGTCTGGCCATTGTACTGAAAGCAAAAAGGTGCCCCCATAGTCTTCCCCCATTTTTCAGCTATAGAGTGTGAACAGTACATTTCCTCTGGTCTCGAATATGTCTGTTTTGGGAACCCAGCTGGGATTTGGTAATCTGGTCAAAAATCCCTGAGTGCAGGGACTATCCATGGGATGCAGGGAAGGATCAGCTTAAGCAGTCTGCAAACGTGTTTTTCACACCCCACACAATAGCTGCTCTCATTGACAGGTGGATATTGACATATAAGTGTAAGAGCCTGTGCACACGGGCCAAAGTGCAGGTTTACATTAACCCAATAAGACCACTATATATCCTAAGGCAACAGCTCCCTCTAGCGGAGATAACAGGCAAAGCTATGCAAATTGGCATTGTCTCTATATATCCTAAGACAACAGCTCCCTCTGGCAGTGACAACAGGCAAAGCTACTGCAACGCACAAACAGACCGGGACAAACATACTTCTGGCCTTTTATTATATTGTTAGATTAGATGTGTCACCTGAATAATGCCTTCTGGCAAAGTAGGCCTGGCAGACCTTAACAGCTCTATCTCTGTCCTGGAAGTACAGAGAAGCAACCAAGAGGAGTATGGGTAGGAGAAGGCTGTAGAGACAAGTGAAATAAATAACAAGGATGAGGGACATGAGGCTAATAGCGATCCCTCAGGGCAGCCCACAGTGTAGAGCAATATGGTTTTGCTATTGCACAACCAGGTAAATAATGTAATTAAATGTAGCGCTTTTCTTATGCAGGTGATCTTGTATTGGTTATAACGCCACAATATCCAATGTCTTCTCACATTACGTCTGGACTTTGAGGATGTCTAGGTCTTCTTCTGACCCGCTTGGAACTTGAACTTGCTAAATGTAGGTAATTCAAATAACGTTACAGCAACCTTTCTTTAATATACAGCTCATTTTTGGCTGCACTTCATGGAAATTGAAAAGATGATTCATAGTCTCGCCATGACCAGGGCTTAAAGTACTGCATAAAAATAAATCCGCGGAATCCAATTAAACCCATAAAATAAAGGGAAATGTGTTTACTCTACTTCTTCTGGGAAATATGTTAATATGTAAAGCATCCATTATTAAGCAAATTATATATTACACTACATTAAATAAATAAAACCTAAGAAAAACAAATTATATTTAAGCTTGAATGACCAAACTCCCCCATATATCCTGTTGACCAGCGCAATCATATAGCGCCCGGACAAGTTGTCCAGGATAAAGACATTGAGGGGCTTGACAAATTAGATTAGGCTAATTCCAAAAGAGATTCCATAGGGGGCAGATCTGCTTGCGTTACCCTCGTTACACTCTATTGCACTTCCCTGTCAGTTGAGGGTTGACAGGTGGCTGGTTTGTAGAGATCAATTTGAGTTCATTGTTAATTGCATTTAGAGGCCTGGTCGGCTTGGCGGAAAAACAGTTCTGGTCACCCAAAGAATTGATGCACAATCGCAAAGAGCAATTTCTGACTTTTCACGATTAACTGATTAGTCCTTACGGGTGCACCTTTGCAGACACTGTGGTGGTAATTGTACATCTGGAAGTACCTTGGCTAGTGCCATTTCTCAAAACTACAAGGTACACGGTGCTCAGTCAACATTAAACTGCCCCACACTGGCCTGTTGGGCAGGACTTTCGGGCATTGGTGATTGGCTGCTGCGTGCCTGTTGAATGGGTGGGGGAGAGTGTGCAGGGTAAGTTGGCAGCACGCTTTTGTAAGTCACAGCATATGTTTGAACCCCAAAATACCCAGAACTGTTTCAGTCTGAAAAGACCCATTAGACATTCTCAATAGATGAGAAAGTTGTGTAGAATAAGTGAACCTCGTCATATGTGAAAGAAAGATGTCTGCGAGTGAGGGGGGCATTTTTTGAAAGGGCGAAGGCACAGAATCCGGAAATGGGCTGACAACTCGGTCTTGCACTGGTAGGGTTGTGGGATATTTGAACACTTTGCTTTGAGGAGTTAAGAAAGAGGAAATGCAGGCAAAGAGTTTCCAATGGTAGGGAAAAGTGCATATGAGGTGGGCACGTGATGATGGCTGTGCAGGTGGAAGATGATGTATGGGACTGGGGAGTACTGGATGCTGATTGCATGGCTGCATGTTGGGTGGCCTAGTTGGGCTTCCTCTGACTCTTCTCAGAACTCTCTCTGGGACATATAAGTATGTATCTGTGTGGAACAGGCATGTTTCAGTCACTGAGGTCTCCCAGTGTTATCTGGCTTCTGGGGCACTTGGGTTCCCTTTGGTTTCCTGGGCATTGGATGTTCCTGATCTCAAAATCTTGCAGCCTGGCTTTTGGTACAGAGTGATCCTGGCAATCTTTGGTAGAGTTTTCCTAGGCTCTACAAACCCTTTTCTTTCCGTGTTCTCCCAAGGGCTACTTTCGTGAACTCTTTGGGTCACGTATGGATTTTGGGGCTGGTGATTGGCTACCTCTAGAGTTTATTTAGTATTTGATGAGATGCCTCTTCCATCTTTGCTGATTTCGTGAGATGTGATGTTACTTTACCCATTGGCCAGCTACATTTGACTTGGTTGGTATTCTGAAGGTTGTCTTGGCACCCATATATGAAGCATTGGTTGAAATGTCAATGACAACGCTTCAACTTGAGTTGAATGGAAAATGTGGGGTGGAGTTTGAAGGCACATTGTACAGACGAGAGTCAGTATATTTACACAAAAAGCAAAGGAAGACATATCTGTTTAATTTTATGGCACTTAACACCCTGCCCGCTCTGATTGACTGGGAACATGGAAGTTAAACAGGCTTGGAAAGGGGGGGGGGTGGATTTAGCTCCCAAAGGAAAGTACTTACAACAATTCCATGTGCTTCTTTGGATCTGCAGCACAAAATGTTAAACGCTGTATTATCGCATGATGCTACGACATGTAAAACTCAGCATGTCAGATCACAAAAAGGGACTACTGCACGTTTGTAATAAGAGTTGTCCCCAATGTGTATCATATGGCGACATGTTATTTCATTGTTACATGCTTTTTCAGCCCAACCTGTTGTGCAAACTCAACTTGGGCCACTTGAAAGTGCGCAAATAAGTAAACAAAACAAACCAATAGCAAAATGAGGTAAGGGAAGTAGTGTACAGATGCGGATGGAGGATGTTGCAGCCCCATAAAACACAACCACAAAAAAACTAAAAGGAACAAACGTCGAATCCACAAAGATAAAACGTCCTTGACAAGTGCACAAATATACATGTATGATCCATACACATTTCGATATATCGCCACTCAGGAACTGCTCAGTTTTTAGTAACACGCCCTCTCTGTTAGTAACATTTCATTAACTACTAGTTTTAAACCTGCGTGGTAAACTACAGTTTAGCCTCCTTTACACTCAGGTACATCATTAAGCAATGCTGATATGCCTGATGTAATCCATTTATGCATTCCGTCATTTGTGGAAAACGGCGTCAATGTTAAAAAAAAAAAAATCTCCTTTAGCAGTTCCATTAAATCTAATTAGAGCTTGTTTCTACCAATCAGGTCCTCCTTAACACGACGCCGAATGGCGGGGCTTTAATGTGAGGAGGGGCCAAGGCACTGATCTGTCTGGCTCTTATTGTATACTTGCAGTAACTGACACGACTACAGCCCTAGTGCAGGAATGCCCCCTCCATGACTTGCCTTCCCACAAAGCAGCACGCTCAGTACCTTACGACAAAAGTCGGGTCTGCTCCATTTTAGTATTTTAAAGTGCTGCCTCCCTGAAAACACCTCGCGCCCCCACCGCTAGCACTCCCCTCACTCCAGGCATGATGTGGCAGGGTCTCGTGCTGCCAGAGGCACACAGCCTGCTCTGCAGCACCTAATTCATCAACCCCACCCACCCTATGCCTACACACCCATCCCGCCCCATGTTATAACTCCACCTTACCATACGGAGGCCCCACGCTCCCCTCCTTCATTGTACCTCATCCCTTAGTCTATCGTACCCCACCCTACTGTATCCCACTCTACTCTACTACTTCCTAACTCTATCCCTACCCAGCTTTTACCCACACACTCTCACCCTACGTTATGTGACAAATCCAGGGAATTTCTCCTGTCTCCCCAAGGGGGAGCCACCAGGGTCAGAGTGGGCCATAAAAGTTTCTCGGGCACCAATAGAAAAATGGTCCACAGTTGCAAATGGCTATTCATTCATTTTGTCACACTGTTCGAATAGTACCCAAAGAAGAGCTACTTGATAATATGTGATGCAAATTGTGTATTTTAAAGAATATTTATTCAGCAACACTGGTCAAAACTATTAGTTGCATAGTGAAGTAACTCATCAAACTGGCCCACATTGGCCAGAAAAGTGACCCACTTTGACCCAAAAAACTGTCCCACACTAGCATGTTGCGTTTTTGGTCAGGCCATGGGCCTGTTGCCCTATAGGCCAGTCTGAGCCTGGGAACCACCCCCTTTAGGACTAGGAAGGTGAGCCTGCTATGCGATTCTCTCCCTAGGGGTCAGGGCAAGCAGGATTCTACTGGGGGTGCGCCCCCCTCAGGGCAAGGAATGTGAAAAGGCTTAGAATGTATAGGCCCATTTAAAGTGGACGGCTTGGTTACCGGCCTGTACTCGTTACCTCCTCTTGGAGAAAGCAATAATCAATGGAATCTTCTTTTCCTGTCCAGGGAGGAACATAAGTACAGCAGTAAGCCAGCCAAGGGGGAGAGAATCCACCAGAAAAATCTGACACAGAGGAGGGAAGCAGCCCCTCTGACGAAAGACAGAGAATGCCCCAGACGACGTGGTGGGGGAGAGTCAGGGATCTGCAAGGAATGCTGCTGCTTCAACAGAGGTGGAGACTCAAACCGCGCAGGGCCGCTGAGGCAGGAAGCGAGAGAAGAAGCAACCAGAAGTAACAGCGTCCCATCATATAGAAGGAAAACTGAACAGCCTATCGCTCAGACTGAAGAGGAGTTGACGGTACGAATACACAGGGCTAGAGAACCCAACACCAGTACTAAGTCCTGCTGCTGGAAAGAAGGTAACCGGCTGCAGATGGGGGCTGGCAGGAGGTTGGTGTGGCCGATATCAAACAGGGCTGAATTAGCCCATAACCCACATGGGGCTGAGAAGCTGAAGACCCCACGAGCAGGTGATAGAAACATGCCAAAAAGGAATGGATGAGCCATAGCCCAACTGCGGCTGAGAAGCTGAAGACCCTAGGAGCAGATGAAAGAAACATGTCAAACAGGGCCGAACGAGCCCCTACACTGCTGGGCTGAGAAGCCGAAGACCCCACAAGCGGGAGAAAGAATTGCACCAAATATGGCTGAACGAGCCTCTACCCCACCTGGGGCTGGGAAACAGAAGACCCCATGAGGAGGCAAAAGAAACAACACACAAAACAGGGCTGAATGAGCCCATAGCCTACCAGGGGCTATGAATCTGAAGACCCTGCACAGGGGTGAAAGAAACATACCGACCAGGACTGAACAAGCCATAGCCTGCATAGTGCTGAGAAATGGGATAATCCAGAAAGGGGTGAAGGAGCAGATGGATACAACAGGGCTGAGCAGGCTCATGGCCCACCTGGGGCTGAGAGAAGAGATGAACCAAACAAGGCGGAGTAGGCCCGCAGCCTACCCGAGGCTCCAAATCTGAACAGCACAGGAGTGACAAAGATGTGAACTTTGTTTATTTTGTTGTGAATATCGACAAACCCAGGTTAGGAAAATGCACCCAGAAGGAGGGATATGTTGGAAAGTATTCGGCCTACTGGACGAGGACGGTGTATTAATTAAAGCTTCGAGAACTTTCTTTTTTTGGTTTGGATTTCTTACCAGTCTACGAAGCTGGGAGCTGGAAGAGAATGTGAGAACACTGTGGGTGGAGGTCTGAAAAGCAGCCACCACTAATATTCCCATGGGGAGTAACGCTTATGCTAAACTGAAGCTTTTATAGCTGCCCTTGCTTCCCAGAAATAAGTTAGGATAGTTTAGCATAGAGGACAGAGTTTATTTTTGTGAGACGTCCTGACCAGCACCCGTTTGTTGGTTTCTACTGTAGGAAATTCATCATAGAAATAGGGCATCAAGTTTATTTTAAAGTTGTTAATAAACTATCTTGTTCAAACATGTCCCGTTGTCCGTCTGTTTGACTTACCACACTCACCACACTTTACCCGTGCCCCGACATTACTGCACTCACCAGTCTATCACCACTTTCGTCCTCCACCTCTCAACTCTATCTGACCCCTCTCAACCTCTAATTAACTTTTCCCTCACCACACTACCTATCACACCCACCTCTTATACTCTATACCACTAACTCTACCCTGAACTAACTCCCTACCTTCACCCCTCAACCAGCTCACCCAACCGTTTTCATCCATCTCAACCCTCACCCACACCACCTGCTCTACTCTACCAGCACCCTAAACCCCACCACTAAACCTTCCCCACAAACTCGAAAACCCAACTGCCCATACCCCAGCCAACTCGAAAACCACTCACCCACTCTACCCTCATCCCTCTTCTCTAACCCACCACTCTACCCAACTCTCCCCATGTCCCCACCCTACCCCACCTTCCATGCTTCCCTGCTTCCTTGCTCCACCCGACTCAACTCTCCTCCTATCCATGCTATTTCTGCACCAACCAACTATATTCAAACCCATTCCACCATCACCCCACTTACTCTACTACAGGCCACTACCCTACTACTCTACCCCACCCATCTGTCCCCATTCTTTCCCCACCTTACCTCACTGTATCCTTCTATAAACCAGCTGCTCTAACCAATTGCTGTACTCAACATCCCCAACCACCTCACTGCTCCCACATAAGTCCCAACCCACCCTTGCACCACTCTACCACCCCACACTCTAATCCCACCCTCTTATTCCAACCCACCTATTATTTCCAACCACAAAACACTCTACCCCAGCTCACCCACCTGTTTCCCCCTCTACCTCACCCCAATCTACCCCATCCACTGTACTCCATTACTCTACCCAACTTCTCTACCCAACCACTCTACCACACCCACCCTACCTCACACCTTTCTACCGCGCCTCATTCTGGCACCACCCACTCTTCCCTATCTCCTTCTATCCCACCACAATCTACCTCACCTACTCTATCCCAAACCCCACTCAACCCCACCACACACTAGCCCCACCCCACTCTACCTCTACCCCACATCACTCCACTCTACCCTTGTCCACACTACTCCTCAGTCTGCCCCACCCACCTTGCTCTACCACCACCAACCTCACTTTACCAATACCTATGCTACCCCACCCCATTCCACTACTTTACCGCACCACCCCCTCTAGCACACCTCAATGCACTCTGACCTCAAAACTCTTCACCACCACACTACTTTACAACACCCCACTACTTTACCCCTTAGCCTCACCCAATCTACATCCTCCTCATTAATTTCTATCCTTGACCCGCTACTCTACTGCCACCCCACTCTAACCTCACACACACTGCACCCTACACAATCCACTCACACTATCACAACCTACTGTGCCACCGCCCACTCTACCCCATCTCACCCCTCTTTACCCCACCCACTCTACCCCTACCCCACTCTACCCCAACCCATTCTGTTACTCACTCTCTTTACCCCCTCTACTATTACCCTCCCGACTCCCATTCACCCCTCTCTTGCCTGACCCACTCTTACTCCTCTCTACATTTACATACCCACTCTCATTCCTCCCTACCCTCACCCACCCACCCACATGCCTCTCTAATAACAACTGCCCACCCTCACATCCCTCTACCTGCACCTGCCCACCCTTACCCCTTTCACCCCCACCCAACCTTTTTCATCTCTCTTCTCCCACTGCACTCTCCTTCAACACACTCTGAACGTCCCAACATACTTAGCTCCTCTCTTCGCAACCTCTCTAAACCACTCCTCTATACCCACCCTCCATAAATAACTCATCTGGGTAGCAGCCCATCATTTCACATCAAAAAATGCCAAATCTCAAAATGCAGAATGTTGAATGACCCATTTTACCGCATATGTATGTGGGGGAGGGGGTAAAGTTAATATGAAATGTGAAGGGGAATGCAGGGGCTGCGGTGGGGCTCTCCCCACAAATATTTGCAGTGAAAGGGGGTGATAGAAAAAATAAATTCAGTATTCTTTTCCCAAATATATCACATAGATACACTCATCTCTACCCACACACCCACCACTCTACCCCCTCTCTACTCACTCCTACCCCACCTCATACTATCACTACCTCCCTCTATCCATGCCCTCCCTACCTCATAACCACCCACCCATCATATGCCCACCCCTGAGCAACATCACTCACCCACCCTATCGAACCCTGCTTATTCCCACCAACAATCAAACTCACACTTGCTCACCCCTGCCCCATCTCTACTAACCCACCCACTTTAGTTTACCCATGCATCCTATTAACACCCCTGCCTACTGCCTCCCAACATATCCCACCCCTACCACCCCACACTAGCTTCCACCCTAAAATCACCACGCTGACTTTATACGTTTTAAAAATGTCTGCTAGTTATTGCTTTCTGACACATAACATTAGTACAATTAAATTCAATACACGATTGCAAACTCCAAACCTAATGGCTTTGCCAATGCGGGTTAATTCAGGTGTGTGTGTGGTGTTTAATAATAAAGCCCCTACTTTCCATGGTAACCAATGGCATAGGCATTTATTATGCATTTATCAGATGTTAGAAAATGTCAATTTTTGGCGGGCACTGAACTAACCACAGAATGGTTAGCAACCCCTCTTTCCAGTTTACACTCTCATCATGTTATGGCTCTCTTTCATAGAAGCCTTCTCTTATTGATGGCTCAAAAATCTGGTCCAGATTGCACACATTTATAATGCACGTAAAACAAGCATTTGGTCAGACTGCAAAACTCTCCATTCAAACATGGCTGCTCTCTTTGCTGTAGCCAAACACCCGTATGCTGTCCCTTCTCGAGTCCATCTCCCCTTCTGTCTACTCTTACATGGCAAGAGTTCTGTATCACTAGGGGCCTTGTGAGTATGTGCCAAAATATATATATATAGTTTGATCATTGTATATAGATGCTTAACCATCATTACAGTGCCCAACATATAACTTTAATAAACCTTATTTGTTTTTGGGGGCCCATATATTCCTATTTACCATTTGGAGCGTGCACCACGCATTTTCTGTTGGTGTTCCATAATAGGCCTTAACATTTATTACCCAACTCCGTGTTACTCAATTTGTGATCTCGAAAGGATGAAGACTTCCTTTGCAGTTGGTCAAACTTGTCTATAAATTTGAATGATTGATTGATAGGTTATTTATAATGCGCCTGTACACAAGTGTTTCAAGGCGCACAAAGATGTCTGAAGCTATTCACTTCTCGCACCGGCATGAGGTTTTGATGTGAAAATGTACTGAGCAACATTTGCAGAACCGTGAAAAATATGTTGCTACTATGACCCAACTTTTACTATTTAGAAGTTGAATGGCACTGAGTATATTGTCCTAAGAAGGTCTGTATGCTTTCTTGACATTGCCGGGATTTGAACCTGCTACCAGCAGGATAAACACAGACCTCAGGAGCGAGCTCTTAAATCAGTGCTCTAGATTGGTAGCTGAAATCTGTGATTGGGTGTTAAAATAACCATTTGTGTTTCTTTCTAATTTTTTCATGTTGTAGAATACTCATGTTTAACATTCTCTGCTTAGATATTTCCTTAAAAAAAGTGCTGGTTGTGGATTAAATTCTAAAGCGGTGCTCTTTGTTACTCTCCTAGGGAATCAGCAGCCTGTTCAGCTCTCTGAAAGTGGTGCGGCTTCTGCGCCTGGGCCGCGTCGCCAGAAAGCTCGACCACTACATAGAATACGGAGCTGCGGTCTTGGTCCTGCTGGTGTGCGTGTTTGGCCTGGCAGCCCATTGGCTGGCTTGCATCTGGTACAGCATTGGGGACTATGAAGTCATCAACGAGGACACCAACACCATCCGAACTCAGAGCTGGCTCTTTCAGTTGGGTGAATCCATTGGTACTCCCTATCGATTCAACTCTTCAGGCTCTGGCAAATGGGAAGGAGGTCCCAGCAAGGATTCCGTCTACATATCCTCTTTGTACTTCACCATGACCAGCCTCACCAGCGTTGGATTTGGCAACATCGCTCCGACAACAGACGGAGAGAAGATCTTTGCTGTTGCCATGATGATGATTGGATGTGAGTAGTTTCTGTTTATACCATTTAAGAAACACAAATGGACCTGAATCCAGGTGTATCATGATGATGCAAGAAAGCCATGTTGAATATTGCTCACACAGACAACACGTTGTTGTTGCAGCTGGCATTTCCAGTACTTTCTTAGTAATTATGATGTGTATAGAACCACACTAATTATTGTGCAGGTGCAAAACCTGGAAGGGCATGTCTGCCAGGAGCATACACCTGTCTTGCCCTTAACATTTAATACATTCACACCTGCTGTTTTCAGTTTAGAATTGGTTAAACAGGAATGCAGGATTAAAGCAAAGCCAACAACATGGGGAAGGGCCTTGCTTAAAGTAGAGCAGGAAGTGGGGGTGGGGTTGGCGGAAACTGGTTGAAAGTTAATGGTAAAAACTTAAGACTTATTGATCAACAATACAAACATTGTTTATTGGAACAAAATGGAAACGGTATTACATTTCGGGATGTTCATTTTATTTGCATATTGCTAAACACTGAGCAGTGAACAGTGTTAAGGTTAATTTGTAGAACTCGATGGGAATCTCAATATCGTGATTTCTGTGGTTGATGTAGATCAGGTGTGACGGGTAATGGAAGACCGCTACATACATCTCAGCACTGGAATATCAACGCTTGCTGCAGGTCCAGTCTGATATCCTTTGGGAGAGCTCTACAAGGGTTTTAGTACTGAAATATTAAGTTTGGAGCAGGTCAAGGGTGACAAGTATTGGAAGAGCTCTGTGCGGGTCTTTAGTCAGGACTATCAAGGATGCTGTGTGCAGGGCTGGACTGGGAACTAAAAGAGGCCCTGGAAATAATTACTGGGGACCAAAAGAGGCCCTGGAAATAAAGTTCAAAGTGGCCCTAAATGACACATTTTCAGCAAGCCCAATGCTTTTCCTATGAGAAAATTTGGAAATACCACAGAAAAGAGGCCCAGGGTGCAGAGGCCCACCGGGAAATCTCCAGAGTTCCCTAAAGGCCAGTCCACCCCTGGCTGTGTGTAGGGTCAGATGGGCATTGGAAGAGCTGTTCGTGGGTCGTGCTACTGACATGTTAGGGTTGCTGCAGGGACTAATGCATATTGGAAGAGCTTGGGTGGGTGTGATGATTCGAAAATCAAGGGTTACTGCAGAAGGTGGGATGTGCATTGTGCAGTGAGGGTCTCGTCTTAGTACTGAACCATCCAGGGCTGCTTGAGGCAAGGTGGCAGGTGTATTGCAATAGCTCGGCGTGGGTCTCAATACTGGAACTTGAGGTTGCTCTAGGGCATGTTGGAGGAGAGTTGTGCATGAGCTTCTGTGCTAGAATAATAGTAGCAAGGAAGGCCACCACAGATCAGAATTCAGGTGCATCCTTATTTCCAGTGCTGAATTTCTAAGGGATGTGGTAGGTCATGATTATGATGCATCTACAAAGTATCCTATGGTTGACAGTGGGTATAGGTCTGGAATAATGTGCACTGGGGCTTTGGGGTATTCTGAGTGATGAAAGTGAAACAGTCAGGATAGCGTTGCACTGGCATAATGGCATGCGGTTCCTTGTGCTTGAAGTGCCTGGGATGCCACAGGTCAGGATTGAGATTCAATACAGAAACTATGTGAGGGTCTGGATAGTGGCCCCTGCAGGCTGGGATTGACAAGCCTTTATACAGTAGTTTCTCCCGTTGTTCATTTACAAGATTACTGCAGGTCCGTCTCGAGGCGAACATGGAGATCTGTGAGTGAACTGACGCCTCCAATGGAAGATTGTACTACCATCTTGAGGTGCATTTGTCAAAGCTGTGTGCTGTCTCTGGGTGATGAGTAGGTAATATTCTGCGGGTCAGGAGTGAGCGCTCCTGTCAGAAACATGTGTTGTCCTCAGTATGGACTAGGAGGAGGTGCTAGAGGGTAGGACTGAGGCCTTCGGCAGAGCAGCAGGTTTCTCAATACTAAAGTTGAGTGAATGGTTTTTGAAAGCTTGATGTTAACTCTTTTCTTCAGTAAGTCTCATGGGTTTAATCTTGGCCCTGATGGGCCGTCCTCGTTGTGGAGCAGGGCTGCATCTCGGGGGACTGAGCACCACATCCCTCCATTCTTCATCAGGCGCCTCCTATCTCCCAAGTAGGAATCATTCGACTCTCCCTGGGACCAGAACTCTGCGAGCTCATCCCATGGCCCATTACACTCCTCCATGTCTCCTCGGTATTCTCTAAAGTGAGATATATTTCGAGTGATCTCACGTCCATTATTGTCCTCTGCAGAGATCATAGAACCTTTCACTCATGTGACGGTGAGGGGTACTGGTGCAAACCAGGAATCTTCTTTCAGTCGCTGTGTCTGACGTGCCACCACTCTGCCTCTCGCTTCCACCGTATTCTGTCGAGCACCTCTTCTTGTATTGGTTGCCAACTTCATCTTCATTTTCTCTCTCTCGAGTCCTTCTCCCTGATCTCTTGGTAGGAAGGTGCGGACCCACCAGCGAGGGGGCCTTGAGGCAGTAGAGTCCTCAATCTCTGGCCAAACATAAGATCTGCTGGGCATTTGCCCGTGGTGCTGTGGGGCATGTGTTGGTAGTCTCTCAGGAGTTCGTATACTGCTTGTTCAAAAGGCTTCTGAGACACATGAGCGACTTGATATTTATCATGAACCACTCAACCATGCCATTAGCCTGGTGCCAGAGAGGTATGATCTTTTGGTGTTTGAACCCCATATACTGCACAGAATTGTCAAAGTTCATGCTGGTAAATGGCGGGCCGTTGTCCGACTTAATGATTTTTTAAATGCTGTATCCCATCAATATGCGGTCCAGGGCTGGTATGATGGCCTCCGCCACCGTGGATGTTATAATCTGCACCTCTGAGAATCTTGAATACTCATCCATCATCACCAAAGCATACGTGCCATCTCGGAGCAGGTCAAAGAAGTCGATCACCAGCTCTTCCCAGATTTCCTCCGGCAGTGAGGACATCTGCAGAGTGTTTGGCCGTGGAGGTGGTGCTAATACACAGCAAATGGCACAGTTCTTCAGGGTTTCTTTCAACCAGCTTGTCCAGACCTGGGAACGATATCTTTTGACGGGGCAGCTTCTTTGTGGACACCACCCTGCGATGCCTCTCGTGTTTCAGATCTACGACCGGCTGGCACAGTCACTTAGGTACAACAATCTTGCACCCTTTCATGACAACATGATCTTCCGTGACAGTGAGTTCATCCTTCACCAGCAACTTTTTTTTTACATCATCTTGAGGTACAGCGTCAAGATTTTTGGCCATGTCTTCTGCATGTTTCATTCTTCCTTGTCCGATGCACTCTGCAATGACGGCGAGGGCCATGTCGGCTGTCGATTCTTGTTGGAGCATTTTCCATGCCATGGGGAACAGCTTAGTTTGGTGGATGACATAGTTCAGCTAAACATCTGAAATGGAATGCACCAGTTGTTGGATGTCTACCGGATGGCGTGAAAGTTAGTCAGCGCGATTCTTGTCCTTCCTTGGTGTGTGGCAAATGGTGAATTTGTGGTCCTGGAGTCGAAGGCTCCATCTCGCAATGCGTGGTGGCATACAGGGTTTTGGTTTTCCGTAGATGGTAAGAAGGGCCTAGTGGTCCGTGGTGACTGCAAAAGCCTTCCTTCGCTACCACGTCTATAATATTCGCAAGGTCCACCCCTCTCTTACTTTCCATGCCACTAAACTCTTAATCTCCTCCCTCATCTTCTCTCGCCTCTTCTACTGCTCCTCCTTACTCTTTGGTCTACCCACTTCGCATCTGGCCCCCCTCAAATCTATTTACCATTCTGCCATATGTACCCTCTGCCTCCTCTCCTCCTGAGACTCTATCTCTGCTTCCCTATCCTCCCTTGGTTGGCTTCCCTTTCACTCCCAGCTTAAGGTTAATTCCCTCTGCCTAGTCTTCAAATCTCTCCATGATCTCGCTCCCCCTTATCTCTCTTCCCTTCTCTCTTTCTACATTCCCTCTCGCCCCCATCCCTCTGCTGACCACTTTCTTCTCACTGTTCCTCCTTCCCCTTGTGCTTCCTCTCATTTCCGCTCCTTCCAACTCCTAGCTCCCCTTCACTGGAACTCCTTACCTCTCTCAATCCGCTCTATTCCTACCTTTCCCTCATTCTGAACCTCCCTCAAATCTCTCCTTCTCCACTCTCCACCATGATTCCCCTCCCCTTATCACCCCCGTCCCACCCTCTTACTCTTCCACTTATTCACATCCCTCCACACCCCCTCCCACTCCTTGCACACCCCCTTCACTCCTCCCGTTCCCCTTCTCCTCCTCCTTCCCATCCCTCCCTCTTCCTCCCTGAACTACTCCACTACTCTCCCCTCACCTTCTATCTAATTGCTCTAAATACTGTTTTGTTGGTCTGTTTCAAAATTTCAAAATTGTTATTTGCTTCTACTGTTACTGTTAATTTGTTATCGTTAAATGTACCCTGTTTTATAATGTGAAGCGCTTTGGCGTAAAGCGCTATATAAACCTAATAAATACAAAATAAAATACAAAAAAATACTAAGGAGCTAAAGAGGAAAATGCTTGAAGGCCCAGATGACCACCAGGCTCTCCTTCTCAGCCTGCAAGTATTTCTGTCCTGTGATTGTCAGGCTGCGGTTTGCATAGGACACAACCCTTTTGATGTGCGGGGTGTTGGGGGCATATTGGGCCAACACTGCGCCAAGGCTCACCGGGCTGGCGTCGACAGTGACCTCTGCTTCCTTGCATGAACTGAAATATGCCATATCAGTGGCAGATGCAATATTTGCCTGGATGGTCTCAAAGCTGGATTTGCACTCCGTGGACCAGATGAACTCCTGGTTGTCTCTCGTCAGCTCGCAGAGTGGGGCACTCACCGTGGCATAGTTCTCCAGATAGAGGGAACATTAACTTGCAAGCCCCAACAATGATCTCTGACCCTACACATTAATTGGACATGAGGACCCTTTTAGGGCTGCAACTTTGTCTGGGTTGGGGCGCATACCTTGATCAGAAAATATGTGCCCAAAGAATTTCAGCGTATGTTTCCTGAACTTGCACTTATCCTTATTGGGGGTCACTCAGGCTGATTTCAGCGCCATGCGATCCTGGTGCAGCGTGTCAACCTGTTCCTGAGATGTTTTGCCAAATACCAAAATCTCATCGCTATAGTTAAGGATATGTTTAATGACTTGGCGGATCTCCTGTTGGAATTTCTGTTGCTGAGGATATCCCAAAGTTTAGCCATTTGTAGCGATATAGCCCCATGTGAGTCACAAATGTGGTGATGTAGCGTGATGCCCGGGAAAGTTGCAGCTGGTGATAGCCCTTGTTGAGATCAAGTATGGCGAGCACGGTTGCCCCATTGAGGAGATGGAACATGCTCGCGATTCTGGTTGCCTGGTGGCGTTTACGCTGTATGGCTATGTTCAATCGGCGCATGTCCATCTACAGGCGAATGGACCCTTCGGACAATTTCTTCGGGACAGGTACAATCAGTGAGACCCAAGGGGTGGGTCCAACCACTGGTTCGATGAGATTAAGATCCAGTAGGCACTTGATTTCCTCTTCCACCCGCTTCTGAATGTTTATGGGGATTCCGCGATATTGCTGTGCAGTGGGCTTGACTGTTGGGTCGATGTGGAGTCATATTTTGCAGTTCTATAGTTTACCAAGGCCTTTAAAGAGGTTGGGGAATGCCTTTACGACATCACTGTCTGGAGCCAGGTATTTGTGGGCCATCATGCGGTACAAAATGTGGACAAGACCCATGTAGATGGCCGTCTGGAAACTCAGAATGCACCAACTGATGGCTTTGGTGGAGAGTGTGTGTAGTTGGATGCATGCAGTGTGGGTCTTGTGGGCGCAGACTGTCGTGAACATCCCTTTGCTCGTCAATGGTGTGTTGGACTCATAAGGGAATATGTCCATAGTAGACGTTTTTAGCCTTGGCGGGTGCAGGAGTCGGTTGTGTGTTTCCTCACTCATGATGTTCACCGGTGTACCGGTGTCAATTAGGAATTCAGTCGGGTGTAATTTACTAGTAGGACCAATGTGGGGCTGCGTTCCTTGGCCATCTTGTTGCCCAGTGCCCACACGTACCCATTTTTCCCTGATCTTCCGGAGATGAGGATGATTCACTCCCTGAATGAGATCTTACTTACTCTTCTGTCTGGGGACCTGTATGACCGTTGAGACTGCTGCCTGTTGCCTTCTCCTTCCACCGGGCAATATCTCCATGATTCACTGTTGGGCTTTGTGTCATCAAGGTGATGTTTTGGGTGTTGCCCGCTGCTCCTGTGTGAAGTCCCCTGAGGTGCTGGCATGGGGGCGTTGTTGCATACAGCCCTGAAGTGGAAATCACCTCCGCAGGTAGTGCATTTTTAGCCCAGGACAGGACACGTGCCCTCATGGGGGAACTCATATCCCCACCGGAAACATGTTAAGCTTGTGCTCTTGGTGTAGTCTTGAGGCGCCAGCGTTAATTTCTTGACTACCTCTTGATCTCTCGGCGATGAGGATACCTTCACCCTGCCCAAGTTGACAACTTGCTGTGATATGGCAGTTAGTTCGTGCCATGGCCAGGATCTCGTCTAGAGACCGTTGTTTTTGGAGCAATTCTTGAATTTGGGGGATTCACATCCCGCTAAGACTTGAGAGCACAGTGCTTCCTCGTTCGAATAGCGGTAGAATGCACCGTGTTTGATGCAGATACAGAGTCTCATAACACAATTGTCCAAAGTTTTGCCTCTCTCCTGCATGGTCGTATGGAAAATGTGCCTCTCATAGCCCACATTGGTGTGGGGGGGCAAAGTATGTGGCAAGTATCTCTTGGATCTCTTGAAAAGTGGCTTTCTCCTCATCGACCATTTCATATAATATGTCACACACTGATGCCCCTACTGACAGGGTCAGTATATTTTTCTTGTGCCGATCGTCCATTGGGCCAATTGCCCCAATGTACACTTTAAAGGGATACTCTAGTAAAAAAATGTATTTCAAAAATAGATAGGCCACATTAAAAAAAAAAAAATCGCATCCTCCGTTTTAAAACTTCCTATGTAAAATTTTGAGCTATTCAAGCTCAAAATTCGAAAAAGCAAGCACAGGGGGGCCGCCATTTTGTGAAATGGAGGCCCTCCTGTGCTGGCTTTTGCTTTTGCAGCACTAATGAAGGAAAAGCCAGCCAGCTGTAGTAAACAAAGTCTACCGCTGGGTGGCTTTCCCTTCATTAGTGCCGGGACTCGGAGGACGCGGACCGGAGACCAGAGCAGGAAAGCTGCAGCTGAATCTCGGTAAGTGCTATTTTTTTTACAAAAAATAAGCACTAGCTGCGGTTTCTTTTCTCAGTTTTCCGGGCTGGAGGAGCCCGGAAAACTTAGAAATAAAACCGCAGCTTTAAAAACGTTGTATTTATGTTTGCGGTCGCTTTTGAAGCGACCGCAAACATAAATACAACGTTATTGTGTTGGAAAACGCTGCTGTTTTAAAACCGCAGCGTTTTCCAACACAACCGTGTTGTGTCTGCCTAAATCTGCTTTTCCATTTGGGGCTCTCGGGCTCCCCACGGGGAGCCCGGGAGCCCCAAATGGAAAAGCAGATTCAGGCAGACACAACGCGGCATGGCGGAAAACAACCGCGTTGTGTCTGCCTGAATCTGCTTTTCCATTTGGGGCTCTCGGGAGCCCGGGAGCCCCAAATGGAAAAGCAGATTCAGGCAGACAACGTAGCATTTCCCATTTGGGGCTCTCGGGCTCCCCACGGGGAGCCCGAGAGCCCAAAATGGGAAATCAGCTGCAGGTAGAAACACTACGCGGCATGTAAACATAACCACGTGTGTTTCTGCCTGCTGTGGCTTTCACTTTGGGTCTCCGGTGCTCCAGGGAGCACCGGAGACCCAAAGTGATAGCCACAGCAGGCAGAAACACACGCGGTTGTGTTGGAAAACACTGCGGTTTTTCTTTCCAAGTTTCTCAGGCTCCTCCGAGCCGGAGGAGCCTGAGAAACTTGGAACGAAAAACCGCAGCGTTTTCCACCACAATAACGTTGTATTCATGTTTGCGGTCCCTTCAAAGGCGACCGCAAACATAAATACAACGTTTTTAAAGCTGCGGTTTTATTTCTAAGTTTTCCGGGCTCCTCCAGCCCGGAAAACTTAGAAAAAAAAACGCAGCTAGTGCTTATTTTTTGTAAAAAAAATAGCACTTACGGAGATTCAGCTGCAGCTTTCCTGCTCTGGTCTCCGGTCCGCGTCCTCCGAGTCCCGGCACTAATGAAGGGAAAGCCACCCAGCGGTAGACTTTGTTTACTACAGCTGGCTGGCTTTTCCTTCATTAGTGCCACAAAAGCAAAAGCCAGCACAGGAGGGCCTCCATTTCACAAAATGGCGGCCCCCCTATGCTTGCTTTTTCGAATTTTGAGCTTGAATAGCTCAAAATTTTACATAGGAAGTTTTAAAACGGAGGATGCAATTTTTTTTTTTTTAATGTGGCCTATCTATTTTTGAAATAAATTTTTTTACTAGAGTATGCCTTTAAAGTCCTTTGCCCAGCGAACCCATCGGGGGCCGAGGTTGCCGTGTCAGTGAGGCCAAACGCTGTGGGCAGTTGCCAAGGAGGAACCTCCCCTTGCTCAACCTGAAACACTTCTGATGGGCGGGCAGGCACTGTGGCTGGTATTACGCCATCAGACATCGTGACAATGGAGTAGTTCTTTCCTCTGTTCCTGTGGAGCTTTTACAGGGTGCAATGACTTTCCTTGAGGGTGATTTCCCTGTGCATGAGCATGTCTGCGGAGGGCTAATCTGTACAATGACTGTCCAATGGGCACTTTGTGACTGTGAGGGCCCTGAATCCTGCTGGGCAATGCAGGGTCCCCCTCCTCACCTTATGAACTTGTCCACATGTTGCTCACATTTAGTAGCAGCTACCAAGTCCCTCTGGCTGCCGGCTGCTTCGCTGTGACCATGTGGGCCTGGGGATGTATTTTGCAGATGACAGGCCCAGCACGCTGTGACACCGACGTGTCAGGCTGGCACCCATTATGCTCCGGGGGATTGTGGTTTCACCGGCCGTTGCAGCAGTTCACCGCTGTATCCCGGCATGGAATGGAGCGTGCCAGGCTCAAGTAAACACTCCCAATCACCGGCGGAGAATAATGTTACCTAAAGATTCATTGCTGCCGCCCGGGCCGAAACGGAACACAGGCCACTCCTGCTGCAAGCCTCAAGCACAGCACACACAGCTGACTGGGCCCGCCGGGATGTTGGGCTCAAAATCTGTCATTGCCAATGTCATTTACTAACGTTCTGTGCCAGCGGACCCTGAGGCACAGTAATGTAGGTGCTCAGCAAACAAAGGGGAGGCCCACACGGGATAACCAGCATCAACTCTCTCTTTATTATAACTGACCCTCCTCCGAGGCATCCTGCCTCGCCTCTTCCTTTTCCTTGCTCCCACCCTAATCCCGCCTTAAACATAATAATGTGGATGTCCACAACATGACACAGGTCATTCATTTTCGATGCTGTATCCTACATATCTGGTGTTGTAATTGCGCAAGAGCTTTTCCACAATAATCCATGCATCAGTCATGGTGGGCATTGCGTTCTCACGATCATAAAGCGCCTTCCTGCTCCACACATTTGAGCAGGTGTATGGGAGCCCTGCAGAGCTTGCTTGAATTAGTTTCCTGGTTAGCAGCTGACTGCTCAAGCTGGATGTTGCCTAGCATCGCATCACAGATGGGGGAGGGCCAGGAGTGATAGTTGCAGCACACTGGCCAACCCCATAGTTATGGCCCAGGGAAAAGCTGAAGGTCATTGGTAGAGGAAAAGCCATTATCAAAAGCTATCTTGACCCCTCCCGAGGACTATGAGGCCATTAGCACATAGTGCTAATAGCAATATCTACCTTTGGCGTATGAGTGGTAAAAAAACGATAGTTTAATAGTAAGTAAAGTATATAATCATATGTGCTAATAAATTAAATGTGGTTTATTTTGTAGTATTTAATAACACAGTTGCCTTTCTAATATAAGCATTTTTTGTAAGCTTGATTGAACTGGAACATTTTTAAGATGTGTTGGTATTGGGTGTAAACAAAAAGTAAATGCTTAATCTGTATGAAAGGGACAGCATTTTTCATGTTTTATCCCTAACCTTGGTTTGTTAAATGGTTGTTGCCTGCCACCAAGGTAAAGTGAAAAAAAACATTCTGTGGCGTTGGGAGTATCTTTAACTATTGCTCAGAAATTGTATTGCTGTTTCTTAAATGCACAAAAATGCTTTCTGTGTTTTCCCTGTCTGCTTCTGATGTCATCGTGTTTGGAATACAAGCAATGCTGGTAGTTATTGACTGCCATACACGCCTTCTGATTGGATGATAGGAGATGAACAATGACCTCCATTATTCAGTGCTAGAGTATGTATCATCGAGCATTGGTTAAATGTTAAATGTTAAAGGTATTTGTACCGCACACCGTCACCAGCGGAGTTGGTCCCCAGGCGCTCTGTGGTGGAGTGGTGAATGCTCAAATTGTACAGCTGAATATTTGCAGAAGGGCAATACCAGGATCCGTGTTGTGGTCTGCGGTGGGCAGAGGTCAGCTACCACGCAGAACCAGGACTTCCAAGGGCTTAATTTTGGTTATCTCACTGGGAGCAAGTGTGCCAGTTCTGCAGGGAGGAGCCACGGGTGCCTGCTCAGGTCAACAAACTACAAACCCGTTCCTTTTGCAAATGAGGTGGCGCCAAAATAGAGCTTGGACTGTGCAAGCATAAATTCCTGTCCAGCCTTGGAATAGTTGACCCGCTCTATAGTATGAACATACGGGTCCCCAATGGATTGATCGTAAATACCCTTGGGACATGATGGCTTGGAGTATAACCGGGCAGAGGTGGAAAGTACTGTACAGGGCAGCTTGCTACTAAAGTGAGGCGGCTGGCTCCTGTAAATAGCACTATGCTTTACAGAAAATACTGTATGTGTCATGTATGCCTGTTAGCAGCGCAGCGAACACATGCGAAAGAATTCATCAGAGGCCCTTTCTTTTTGATTTGCTGTTTTTTTGAGATCCGAGCAAAAGCAATCACATTCAGAGATTCACCTGCTCCTAGCAAGGCCTTGGCTCTTGTCAGGTCTGTTTTGAAACCAGAGATAATGCGATCATTTATTGTTTCAGAATCATGATTTCACAATGCAGGTGATACAAATTCTTTTGAAAATGTTTGACTGACTGAAATATTTTCGATTTTCACATGTTGCTTCTGTTTGTGTCATTTATTCGGAATGCCATAAGGTCACTGAACCGATGCTCTTTATGTATAGCGCACATCCAACACAGTGAAATAGAATATTGTATATAAGGCTGTGTGTGTTATTCTCTGTTTTGAAATCAATGGGAATAGATTTATTGTTACTCAATGAGAAATTCTTGTGCCTTTTCATTGGGAAGAAAAATAATAAAAGCATGTTTTCTCACTTATAACACACAGATAAGAAATTTAAGCTAGGATCATCGAATTCCTTATGTTCTTTTGGTATAGGCTTGCTTGACTATATAATTGCCCTGTTGTTTCCAGTGTAGTAGTGGTTTGGTAGTTTTGTATTAGAATGTGAATGATCAAACAGTGGATTGTAATTGACCATAGACGTGTGAAAAAATATAACAGTTGTGTAGAGGAGTGGCACCCGCAGTGTGGAGGGACCCCTCCACCCTATGTCCTGGAAGGGCCCACGAGACTTCCAAGTGTATGGACTCAGATTTCAGTTGGAATGTATTCTTTTTGGCGCACGAGATGGAGGCTCACTGCCTCCATCTAGCTCTGGAAAGGAATAATTTACTTCTGAAGTACTAAGACTTCAGAAAAAAGTAGGCATGCCTCCATCCCGTGCTGCAAAGGAAATCATTCCTTTCTGATGCGGCATGAGATGGAGGTACTCGGGCTCCACTACGCATGTCATTAACAGGATGCTTTCCCTGCTTGAGAGCTTCCTGGTTCCTATCTGAGTGGAAAGCGGGAGCTGCTGCCTGAGGCCTGCTGGAAGGACCAGGTGACTTGAAACGGTAAGCAAAAAAGAAATGAGAGTGTTTAGGCATACAAGGGTGTAGCATGTTCGATGTATGTTCGTATGTATGCTTGCATGTATACAAGGGTGTGTATTATGTATGTAGTGTGTTTGTGTGCATGGGTGGGTGTGTGTGTGAATGAGCGAGTCATCGGTATGTGTAAATGAGGGAGTGAATATTGTGAGAATGTTTGTGCGCTTGTGTTTGTGCTAGGCAGAGAAGCTGATTTTGGTGGGTGGGGTGGGGGGAGGAGAGGGAAGAGTGTGGTTGGAATGATGAGGGAAACACAATTACTGCATTTTTAATTGGCATCCATGATAAAGCAAGCATGATATGCATAATTAAGTGGCTACAATGCCATTTTGGTGCAGCCAGTCTAGCCAATTTTTACTTTGGCATGACACAAAAAAACATGCATGATGTTATTATGTGGCTAAATGGGATTTCGGGATAGCCACCCTAGCTATTTCTTTCTGAGGCATGATATGTTTACTGAGTATCTATGATAAAGCAAGCATGGCATGTGAATCATGCTGTTCCATCTTCATCTTGTATCCTGGCTTGCAACATTATGTGTTACTACTGACTTCTGCAATTGTATTCGCTCTCTTCTCTTGCTTCTCCACTCTTTTTGACTGCTTACTCTCTGTTCTCTCCTCCCCTCTCCCTTTTCCTATCTCCTCCCCTCCTACCCTTACTTTCTTCTATGCACTTACTCTATCAGAATTGTCCCTGGACCTACTATGATAGCACCCTCGTCTGTCACTCTCCTATCCCCTTACTGTTGCCCCCCTCCCTCCAGCACTATCTGAAACGTTGTCAGGCCTAGTACGATAGTCAACGTTGTCAGGCCTAGTACGATAGTCACTTGTTTTGTTCCTCCCCTCCCTTTCTGCACCCCTCTCCCTCACCTTTTGTTTTCCTCCGGCTCTACCAGAAATGTCATCAGGCCTAGTACGGTAGTCGCCTGTCTGTTTACATTTCCTTCCCACTCTCCCCCTCCCTTCCTTATCTATGTCTTAGCACTTGCACCATCTGAAATGTCGTCAGGCCGAGTACGATAGTTAATTTCACATCCTTACTGTTCATGGCCTGTCAGAATGTCGTCGTATTTCCCCTTGTTCCCTTCCTTGCCTTGAAGCGCTTTGAAGCACATTGTGTATAGGCGCTATATAAATAAATTATCATATCATATTTGAATAGACTGGACTACATTCGAGCCAGTTTGGACATGTTTTTGTTTTGAGGCATAGCATTTTTAATGGCAAAGCCAACAAGAGTATGTTCTTACGTTGCATATATTGGCAGAGCCAGCTTGAACATGTTTTCTTATAGTACCATTACTGGCATTATGTGCAAGGCAATCATGAGTATGCTCTTATAAGGGAATATGGCATATATTGGTGCAGCCCGTGTGAAATTTTTTTTATGGCATATATTGTGGAAAAGGCATGAAAATATATTGGGAAATGCTGCTGGGGACTGTTGGTGACTTGCATCTATTGCATTATTTCATGAGTTACCCCACAAACCCGACTGCAAACTGTCTGGCTTTTCACCCAATATTTCACAGAAAGTGTGCTGTATATTGCACAATTTTTAACCCATTATTAAAAAAACATTCCCAGTGAAGAACCCTCCCGGGCCCTCTTTCTTTGGTTTAGACAGTCATGCTAGGCTTGATTTTTTGCATAATTGTGGCAAATATTTATGCCCCTATAGTGGAATAATTGACCAGTTGTCAATGGTGGCTGCTACATTTTGGTACAAGTGGCCAGGCACCACTCCCTTGTTACTAGCTAGGTGAGAGATGCATGCTTTGATTGAAAAACATTCTTAAATCTTTCACCTAGCACAGTGTGTGCGTGCCCCTGCAGCTGCAGGATCATCATTGACAGTGCACCTGCATGGTGGTCAAGGTCGGCTCTGAGTGGGTGCACATCCCGTGCTTTGTTGAGGAGCCTGGGGGCCACCCTCCGCAAAGCTCGCAGGGTGGTCCCAAATTTTGTGTTATGTCACTCGAATATATAGGCCCCTTTGACACAAAATACATAGGGCCTCATTACACAGATGGCGCTAAGGGATTACCGGCACCAGAAAGGGCACCGGTGCCGGTAATCCCTTAGCGCCATACTACGAGGTCCCTCAGCGGGTCCCGTCCTTAACGTGTGGCCAGACCACATGTTAAGGAAGGGACCAGCTGAAGGACTTCAGGGCAAATAACGGTACCGCTAATAGCGGTACCGTTATTTGCTCCTTCCCCATTCCCATTGTGCCCTATGGGGGCTCAATGGGAATGGGCAAGGGCCTTGGTGAATGGGGAATTACCGCCCCGCCAACCTTGGAATGGGGCGGTAATTCCTCCATTCACCAAGGCAGAATCGGTAGAATACCAGCGGCAACCATGGCGCTAATAGCACCATGGTTACTGCCGTCCGTAACCATGGAGGCCCCTAGTATTATTACCATGGCACAAAAAGCAGGTTTTAGGCACTTTTCCACTATCGGTTACATGTTTAAATGATGGATAAACATGCAAACAATTGAGATATTGTAAATGTACAATATCCACTGATATGGATCAACTATCTAAAGCTGTTTATTTGAGGGGTCAGCCCTTTTGGCCCACAATGTGACAAAGAGCATGAAACAACAGTTTCAAAATGTCTGGTCAATCATCCCAACTTTACCTCTTTTCATTCTTAAGAGGGAAAGTTTGGCCACTTCATGGTAATCATTATTTAAAAAAATAGTGGTGTTCGCTTTTGTCACCCAAAAATGATCCCTTTTCTAAGATAACAACATCCATGAAAAGGAAGATCCTTATCCCAAAAACACCCACCCTATAAGATGCACATTTCTAACAAGGCGGCTGGGAATACAGCTCTTCCAAAATGCTGGATGGACGATTAGGACAATGAAGGTAAGTTTTGTGGACATGTTCACCTACTGAGGCATAATAAAAAATATCTGTCTGAATTAAGATCAAGGTGTTCCCATTTAAAACCCTGCATCGGCCTTAATTTACTCCTCTAAATTGCCAGGCAGTGACAAAGGACTTTTTCCTGTTGTTAAAGAGGATGCCATGAGTCAGGCTAAATAAGGACTATACTATTACTTGTCTAATGTTGGGTACATCACATGGACGCCAAAAGAAATTGGAGAGGCTTTTTAATGCTCGGCACCCTTTTCACCAGAGCCCTGGCTTTTTGGTGAGGGGAAGCTGTTGCTCAATGTTAAAGCTACTTGGCCGTGAGTGATACATTCACTCCTTTTGTGGCTAATGCAAGCAGACTTCATGTTCTGGAAGTCAGAAGATGCCCTGTCGTTACGAAAATGCCAAAAAATCTTGTTCCAAATGTGAGCCAGAGCCTCACAACACAAATCCCTTAATACAAAATGCTGTCCACAGTTTGCCGACAACTTCTCAGCACTGCACACTGATTTGGCAAAATGTAATGGGTTTACAGTAAGGTTTGGTTGATTCAAAGTCGGGCGATAACAGTGAGGCTAATGACCCTATGGCAGTAGTAGAAGCAATACCTGATTTAATGCATAACATTTAAAACAAAGCAGATGATTCCGGAGGAGGGTTGGTGGCAATATTTAGGCTCTGTGTCTTTATTAGTTTGGTAGATAATAGAAATAGTGGGCCTCATTACGACTCAGGCGGTAAGGGTTTTACGGCGGCGTTAACAGCGCCAACCCTTACCGCCTGAGTACGAGGTCCCTTAGCGCCATGGCGGACTTAACACCTGCTTTTAGCAGGTGTTAAAATCCATGGCGCTAAGGGACCATGGCGTTAATTAAGCCACCGTAATTTACGGTGGCGTAATTAACGTCTTCCCCACTCCCATTATGCCCTACGGGGCAAAAATGGGAATGGGGAAGGGTAAATGGGGATTGGGGACTTACCGCCCCGCCAAGGTCGGAAAGTCACGGCCCAGGCGGTAACTTACCGCCTGGGTCGTAATGAGGCCCATTGACTAACACAGATTGGGACTTTGTATCGTGGGGGGAGTCAGCTTGTCACTGAACAGCATCAAAAGGGGTGCAAAGAAATCATTAAAGTAATCCATGAGATATGGGGAAATCTATGGTAGACTAAAATCCTATTGTGATTGTGACAAATTTCAAAGGAGAATCCTTCTGACTTTTTCAAAATGTTTAGGAGCTCTAGTAATGATTCTGCCATGAAAGTCACCTCTCTGAGCAGTCTCGCTTTCACGTTGCACTCTCTAATAATGCAAAACATTGGTAAATGTACATATCACTGCTGAAACTGTTTACTGACAAACATGCAACTGTCACGTAGTTTGACAACATGGCAGTTATAGATAAAATACGCATTGCAGTAAACAGCCTGCTGGCACCCAAGCTCGAACAGACAGAGGTTGCCTTAGCTCCTAGGCATCCCAGACCTAAGGTATATATGTTTGTGATCCCAGGGTCTGTTGACATATTAATGTCTAAATATAAGCCATGTCTAATATGGTGACTCCAGGGCCTATACTATTATAAATGTCAAATGGATTTGCTGACATTTTATTGTCAGATCGGTGGGCAGTGGCTCATTCCTAACAGCAACATATGTGTATTCACTTGTCTGGGTTTCAGCCAAAATAACCATTTGTTTTGAGCCCTGGAAACCCTCCTATTGATTCCCTCAGAAGGCTTGGCACCTTCTCCAGGGAACAGGACATTCCCTGTAAGGCTAGATGGGAACCACTGCTTCAAAGGCAGCCTGTGGCAGTACAATGGACTCCTCCCACCAGGGAGCTGATTACTGGAGATTCTTTCATGTAGGCACACAGAGGAAGGAGGTGGAACTTGAGTAGCCTGGGAGAGAATTTCCCAGGAGAAAACAGATTCCAGTGTCTTGGGATTTCCTAGAGATCCAAAATCCTGTGTCCCTCCCCATTTCCTGTAGATAGAGCACTTCAAGTATGACATCAGAAGGCAAAGAACTCTTGTTACCACAGGGTGGATTGTCCTTTTACAGAACGCTTGGAGCAGTCCAATCCACTATGGAATTTTGTCTGTATAAGGGGAGATCCACCAATTAATTGAGTAATCTTTGGACTCCTGTAGAAGGTTTCATCTGGAACCTGGTTGTTTGTTCTGTCACCTCCAATGTCCTCTGCCATAGAGGCTAAGACCAAGATCCAAAGAAAAGTCAAGCTCTTTCCAAGGGATTTTTTGGGGTGATCTGGTGGTGAGTCAAGACCTTCTGTTGTTTTGACCCATGGTACCCAGTAAACGGCTCACTGAAGGTGACAGAACCCTGCAGGTGGTCCCTTAAACCTTCCTGGCTGGGAGGTGCAGAGGAAAGGATTTACTTTTCCCCTGCACAACCTGTACAGTGTCTCTCAGCAGTCAAGGAACCAATGTCATGACCCCTGGCTCTCCCTGCATCTCCGAACAGCTACAATGCCAGTTTGGACACCTTCAGTTCTGTCCTATCTGCTTCAAGGGAACTGCTAGAGTATTTCTTTGCTGCTGGACCACCTCACACATCTGAGTTTAGATTGAAGCCAATGCCAAAGATCCTCTTTCTTCTTCTCTGAGACCCACCAAGCCTTTTATTTTCCCCAACTCGACACCGCCTGCCGGGTCACCAGCCTATTCTGACCACCCCAAGCCTTTGTTGCTGAAGTAGCACAATGCTGTGTTGAGCCATTTGAGTCTGCTAGCAGCCAGTGCTTTAAGTGGGGTAAGAAATTGAGGGGGGGGGCCCTCGTTTGGGGGCGTGGCTTCCATTGTGGGCGTGGCCTAAAATGTGCACAAATCACTGTAAGGTGCGCAAACAAATATATAAATGTATGTGAGCATTTATATATTTGTATGCGCACTACTATGGTTTGTGTACCTTTCAAGCCTTATAAACATACCAATGTTACGTATTTCTAGGTTTATAAAAAGGTGGCTTGAAAAGTGCACAAACCATAGTAATTTACGCAGATGAGGGGTCATCAGGGAAGTTACAGTGACTGACAGAAGTGCCAGCCAGCCTCAGCGACGCTGTGCCTGGCTGGCACTTCTGTCAGCTCGCCTGAAATTAAAAAGGCGGGCGCATCTCCCGTCGCGGCTGCTTCCGCGGCGGGATAATGCATCCCGCCAATGTTGTGTGGGATGGGGGGGCCCCGGCAGGGCCCCGGCTCACTTTAAGCACTGCTAGCAGCCAAAGACAAGTCTAAACTTCTCTGCATCTGAATTTTCCAGCGCTGCCGACCCAACACCACCTGCTGTTTCCCAGCATCTTTGATCCACAAGCTGTAGCCACTGTCTGGCTGCACAGTGTTGTTGGATCCCATCAATGTCGCTCCCTGGCCTAGTGCTGAAAGCAATCAAATGCCCAGTTTGATGCCAAAAAGCCTGCATATCAAGAATAAAGGTACTGATAGTCGTTGTGCCCGAAAGGCCTGCTTCAAGCCTGGTGACAATTAAGAGCCCACTTAATCTTTTAAGCTAATACCTTGAATTGGAATATTTCCAGCAGAAACATTTTGCCTGCCTACCATTATCTTAACGACCAGATTTCACCTTTAAACAAAAGTCATAATTCCCTGTGTTCTCTCGTACAGGGATGTATTAGTATTGGTCTTACTAGTTGCATGTACGTTTATTTGGATTATTGTTTGTATTTTTATAGAACCTTGGTTTAGCCTTCCTTTTATTTTGGCACTCCAGTACTGTTGTTTGGATTGCTCTTGTGCCATCTGTAGAGTATAGCATACCCTCTGCCTGAGCTACCTAAAAAGGCAAAGGAGACATGTCATTCAGGTGGTGTCTGTTTCACCTTTAGGACTGGGATCCCTGCTGGTTTAGTAGAAGTGTGGGGCTGAGTAAGTGATTTAATCACTACGCAGACCTGTCGACCTGCAGAGGAGTAGTCATTTCGTCAAAGTGGTGCACAATGTTTTCTGATGGAATACACAATCTAATATTTTAATTTTGTAAATTGTATACGTATGCATATTTGCTGAGATGTTGGTATTGGTTTGTAAAAATAAAAAGAAATATTCCCTTAAATCAGCACAACAAAAGAGGTGATAGCAGAAAGGTTATAATTAATCTTAACCTCTGGCATTGCTATGGGCAATCCTCCAGAGTATTGTTACACATCCTGCCAAGCCATTGCAGAAATAGAAAAGGACATACACAATGCAGACTTGATCACACCCCGAAAGAGGCAGTCCATCCCAAACTGCTTGGCCCCATCGCTTCTGCATGAAACCACAAGCAACCTCAGACATGTTTCAGCCGCATTGGGCCTCATCAGTGAGGTGCACCTTAGGTCTTTAGGAACAGCAGGCTCGAGACCCACTTATGGGCATAACTGTCTCACTTGGTTGACTATAGCAATACAAAAAGTGGTGATGGCTAGAAGGGTTAGAATTAATCTTAACATCTGGCAACCCTCTGGTCAACCTTCTAGATCATCGTACTTCAGCCTGCCAAGTCATAACATAAAGGGGAAACACCATATGGAAAACAGACTTGTCCTCAATCCAGAAGGGGCAGTCCGACCAAAACTGTTTGGTTAAATCCCTTCTGTACGAGATTACAAGTAACCACAGACATGTTTTGGCCTCATTGAGTGTCACTGGATCTCTAGGCTGGATTGTCCCATTTGGGGTGGGAAAATGTAATAAAAAGAAACACGTGCACCACTCTGGCTATGATGTAATTCAAAACAAATATATATACATTGAAACATAGTTTAAGGTGTTCTAGGGTTAAACAGACCGCATACTGGTCTGGTAGTTGATCGAAAGAAAGAACAGGTGGAAACCCAGCTGACATAAAGACCTGCCACTGCAAATGAGGGTCACAAACCCTTTATTTCATCTTATCATATAATTATATTCAGTGCCTTCCACTTAGAATCTACAATAGTTGTCTGTAACTTTCAATCATGTTCAAAATAATGTTTCAACATCAAAGAAGAGAACATAAAAATCCTCAACACATTTCAATCCAAAAGTGAATCATCATCAGGAGGACACGTTTCTGAAAAGATGAAACATAACTTATTAATGAAATACAAATCTTAAACATAAATCAGTAACCCAACAGTATGCAATATTAAAGGTTTACCTTAAAAGCAGCGTTCCCCTACTACATGTTACAAATGACAGAAAAACAGGATGAATCAATCATGTGGGGTTCTCAGTCCTGTTTCTATATCTGTTATCTAGCTGGTTTCATAATACAAAATAGCAGATGTAGTCCTGTTTCTATGCCTACAAAGCTAGGCTTCTGACTACAACAAGCAAGAATGGATGGCAAGCTAACAAATCTGCCATTTTGAAGAATCTCTGCAATTTAGTTGTTTACATAACATGCGCTCACACAAACAAAGCAAGTGTATGAAACAATGTTAACCCACGATCTTTAGAGAAACATATTTGCATGAGGTTAAACAAAATGTAAAGAATTTAAAACATACAGTATTTAAATTGTGAGTTCAAAAGCCTTTCATTGTAACAGTTTCTTTTGAGGATCAATCCCTCTTCTTCGGATAGACAGCTTTAGCAATCTGAAATTTCCTTTTTTTTCCTGATGTCCTGCTTCTTTAAAATGTCTGGTAATGCTAGATTTTTTATTTATTTGTCCTCATATTAGATGGATGTTCATTCCACCCAGCTCTATAAAGAAGGGGTGTATCGGCCACTTTTACTACCTAAAAATAGGCAAAAACTCCAAAAAACAAAAATAGGGAGTACTTACTTACTTACATACTTCCAACAAAAAAATGGTAAACCGACATGTACAACAATATCCCCCTGCTTTCACCCACACAGCTCCATGGATATGTTTGGGCCAGTAGTGCACGTAGTACCACAGGAAGAAGCTAATACTACTGCCTGATCGGAAGAAGTAAACATGTATCTTTAAATGTACATGAATAACTGGGTGCAAATCATTATTACAAAAACATTTCCATTTTCTAGTTCAAACATAGTTTTACCCATTTACCCATTTATAAAATACTCCTTTTGGAAATTGGACTTAACATTTTTACACCCTAAAAAATCATTTTACTCCCAACTTTAAAAAATAGAGAGTAAAATACTCCCACCTCCAAATCCTATCTGGAGCACTGACTCCACCTCTCCTTTGCTTTACGCATAGTCTGCCCCACATAATATTTTCTGCGAGGACATTTTATGGTATACATCATGTGCTTTGAATCGCAAGAGCAAACACTTCTTATTTTAATTCTCTTGCCAGAATATGGATGGGATCAAACCTGATTTGCATATGGTCTTTCCCTTTCTGTAATGGCTTGGCAGGCTGAAGAACGTTGGTGTGGAGAGTTGCCCAGAGCAATGCCAGAGGTTAAGATTAATTCCAAACCTTCCAGCCATCACTTCTTCTGTTATCCTTGAAATCAGCACATCAGAGCTTGCTTTTCTGAGGTGTTTGCTTACGGATATTCAACTGAATGAAGTGATGTGCTGTGGATAGAAAGAGGTCACATCCTACTTGGTCCTTGGATGGTGTTTCCAAATTGTCCAATGTAACTGAGTTGTATGGCTCGCCATTCTTAAAGCTTGCCATTTCATTTGTTCGCATTTATTGCGTTCAACATGCCGACATACAGTAGCCTCTTAGCACTTCAGCAGTGGGGGCAGGGTGTGAACTAAAAAATGTGTATTTTCCATAGTTTTAGCCTATGTGCATGAACGTTGCTAATTTTACGTGTGAGATTTATATAGCACAAACATTTGCTGCAAGCAATAACTTGGTGCTGAGAAGCAATTGTTATTAGCTAAATTGAGTCGTCAGTAGATGAATGCTTTCTTGTGAGGACGAGAGAGCAAAGAAAGCAAATAAACAGTAGAGTCATTTCAAATGAAAGAAACTATTTTGAGTCACTGATGAAATCTGTGGGGCGAGAGTCAGCTATTTGCCCAGTTTACTGCCTAAGGTGCGTTCAATCGGGGAGGTTTCGAGGTAAGGTACAAACTGATAGGCCAGAATGAAGGTACACATTTATTCAGTCTGTTACGAGCACTTTCATATCATTTACATATTCAAATGGGTTTGTGTGCAATTAATAGCATTATGTAGGTCTGGTCTGGTGACACGTACGACGGGTCGCTGGTGCAGCTGGGATGGAGGGTTTGGTCAGGCGTCCTAGCCAGGTCTAAACCTTTGTTCACGGTAGAAACCAACACTGAGGTTTGTCCTATCACGTGCCTGTTCCTAAGGGGCCTTCACTCCCTCCCCTCCTCTGAGCCACCAGACCTTACTTGAAGTCCTGTAGAACTTCCTTGATGCCTTGCCTCATTGCAACATGCACATTTCTTCGAACCTCCATCTTGCACACCCCGTATCTGTAGGATATGTGTGTCTCCACCTTCCTTCCGTGTTACCTTTCGCGACTTTGTCTTCAGTTCTTATCACTTCCTCCTGTTCCTCAATTCTCCTCTCCACTGACTCCGCTTCTGGTCTCCTCATTTTGTCAACCTTTCTCACCACTTCTTCCTCTGAAGCTCTTCTCACGACTTCCTTCTCCCTTCATAGCAGCTTTCCAAAGGGGACCAGTGTCATCTGGCCCTGCTATGTGCCTCTGGAGGGCAGCCACTGCAAATCAGGAGATTGGTACAGCAGGGACAGGGCTTTCAACATGGAGCTTACGAGAGGGGGATCTGGTTAGCAGATAACCCTCTCTGAGATCGAATTACCTGCATCATTTTATTAATTAATATAAAAAAAGGCAGGGATTTTACACCCTTGCCAGATGTAAATTCCTCACACCTCCCCAAAAACATCTGCTATAACATCTACTACAGGCCTTTTTTGGAATGTTATTGTAGATTAATACTTCTAGTCTGGCAAACCAGAAGGAGTCGGACGACTGAATGACATGGCCAAAATTAGTTTTATTAAAATAAAAGGAAAAACGAACTTGCCCTATTTCTACTAGGGAAGTTCCCTACCTATCAAAACTAAAACTAAGGATGCTTGTCAAAGTCCAAGTATTCCATCTAAACAATAATCACTAACCGGCCCTAACATTTTAGAAAACAGTCAAAAAGAAGGAGATCAGGACACGATCTCTGGGTTCAGACTCCTGCTTGGCCCAACACTTGAGTATTCTCTGCAGTTCATAATGTTCAACAACAGTTCACATCTTTCTTGCAGATGTTTGTCCAAAAGAAATGTTTTTAAGTATGTTTCCTCTTACCCCAAGTCTCTTGATAACAAGTCTGTGGCTCTTGCACTACTGAAAGTCGTATGGCTCTCTGGCAAACTTGCTTACTCTCAGGCACATACTATGTATATGGGGTGTTTGCCTACTTAAGGTACTCAGATTCCCCTAACCTCACTGGCTTCCCCAGGTGGGATGCAAAGTGTTTGAATTCAACTTTATACAATTCACACAGGGCGCTTACCTGTTCATGTTTCTCAGGCTTCCGTTACATCGTAGGTTCGCCTAACCTTGATACAAACTGCTTGTATCTCTCTTGCTCTAGTTCATCCATGTGGGTTGCCCATGCGGGTTTCTCAGGCTCTGGTAACCTTGTAGGCTTCTTCAGTCTTGATTTGCTATACCTGTATCTTTCAGTGATAGTCTTTCTGTTGGCGTGTTCACCTCCCTGATACTGCGTCTCTCAGCAGTTAACCTTAGTTGGAAATGGAGTTTGGGATTGGAGCTCTCCCTGGCGATCTGGTCCCGGCTTCGGTTGCTAGGCCCCAGGCCTTCAACAGCTTTCTCGTTGTCTCACCACCAGAGGAAACGTGTGCTTCCCTGCCTCTGCCTCTCCTTCCGACCCTGGTTTCTCGAGTGAATGGGACGCAAACCTTGCGCGTTTGATTAGCTTTAGGCCCCCTCCCCACACCACCAACGGCTTTGCAGTCTAGCGTGGCTCTGCCTCTCTAGGATGTGTCTTCTGCAGAGGTTCGCCTCTGTGTAGGCTTCACTTTCCTCCCTGCTTCGGAGATTTCTCTTTCTTCACAGTTCCTTCTGTGCTTAAGTACGTCATCAAGGTAAACAGGGGGGTGTCCTTCTTCCTTGACAGATGCACTCAGACGAAACTCAGCATTAATTGAAGGCAATGAGATTGAAGAAATGCCACTATATGGTTGTTTCAAAACAGAAGTAACAATTCCCACATAGTCTGATAAGGTCTTTGTGGGAATGGAAGTCCTTGTCCCCAAAAGGGAGTCACTCCAGTGAGGTTCCACTTACCCAGTTACTTACTCAGTTACACTTACCCTAGCCTCAAAGCCGGTGGCTCCCCTATGTGAAGGGACACATTGATCAGATCAGTCACACCAGGCTAGCCTTTGATCCAGTGGAAGCTTGAATGGATGCCACAATAGGACACATATTCTTTTGGTGTGGACTTTCCGGCCATTAAGGTCATACGTAAAGCCTGTAGTACCAACCTGGCAGCCTGTGGTGCTCTTCCTCTGCTGGCATTTTAATTCTAAGGTGCAAGCATCAGTAAGCATTGCCCTACTGTGCAACTGTTAAGAGGCAGAAGTAAGAAGAAAATTGGTGGTTGCGATCTGCCGTTTTCCCAGCTAGTAGATATCCCTTGTATCACTGCTGAAAGGAGACTGTGAATTTAAATATAGGTTAGCCATAAAGCTCCTCGAGGTGGATTATTACACTCTTTCAAAGCTTTCTGAAATAAAATGAGCCCTCATCTCTTTTCCTGCCTGGGTGCGCCCATATTGATCACAGACCTATAGCAAACAAAATTGCCAATCAATATCTTACTTTTAGCTTTCTGCTAATGATTTTAGCGTGCTAATAATAGACAGTTGATTCCACATCCTGTTTAGTAAAGGATACTGCAAAACCATTCATCTAATATTAAACCTGTTCCCGCTGAGGCATGCATACTTTATCGAGATAGCCAGTAATCCTGGTAACAAAATCATTTCAATATCTGTGCTCAGGTGGAGCAGTGGGAGACGTGTGTAATTTAGGATGCTGAAAGTCCTAGGTTTCCCAAAGACATGTTCTTTCGAGGCTTTGATGTTTTGCATACCACACAGACAGACGGCCTCTGTGCTAGAACTCTTCATTTTAATTCGAGTATTCAGAAGAAGCCAATGCAGAACCTCTAGTGGAGGTAGAGGGTGGGGGAGAAATGTTTTCAAAGTCTCTGGCCCAAACAGCAAACCTGGCTGTAGCCTTCAATGGAATGACAGAGGCCAGGAAAAAACCTAATTCATGAAGATGTGGAAGTACTAGGCCCTGCACCAAAAGACAAAAATTAGAAATAGAAATGGAAGGAGTAATGGCTTTTAAAGAAAGCAAATGAACATTCACAGATTTAATCAATGAGGTAACCAGAGGAACACATGGAGAAACATCGGAAGTGAAACCCAGTGACTCAACGACAATGGAAAACTACAAGAGCCCCACATAGTAGAAATCCCAGAAAGCAAAGGCCACACAGACACCCGTGGATTACAGGGTTTGAAATCGACAGGATCTAGGAGGCATTTACCTCCTGCTTGCAGCCTAGGACTTCCAGACAACAGCAACCATGGGCTAGTGTTGACTCCACAAGTCAACTGGTACCATACACACATACATATGCGACTCATTTTGGGTGTTTGTGAATGTGTCTTAAGGAACATTAGGAGGGACCTAGAAATCATTCCTAGGGCCTGCTAGAGCACCTCTAAAGTCCATCATGCAACCACACGCGAAGGCCATCTTTTACCAGGCATCACCTGGTCTAGATGCTGCTATCACAATAAAGCCTTTGCTTTAAACTAATTGCACATTCTTGACATTGGCCCTCATTACAACACCAGCGCTAAACCATGGCGCTATTAGCACCATGGTTGGTGCCGGTGTTGTAATGGGTCCGCCATGGTTCAATGGGGAATTACCACCCCATTCCAAGGTTGGCGGGGCGGTAATTCCCCAATTAATCATGGCCCTTCCCCATTCCCATTTTCGCCCCATAAGGCTCTATGGGAATGGGGAAGGCGCTAAGCACGGTACCGCAAATTGCGGTACCGTACTTAGCACCAAGGTCCCTTTGCGGGTCCCTACTTTAATGGCTGGTGTAGACCAGCCGTTAAGGTCGGGTCCCGCAAAGGGACCTCGTAGTAAGGCGCTAAGTGTTTAACAGCGCTGCAGCCTTTTATGGCGCCGTTAAACACTTAGGGCCAGGGTCATAATGTGGCCCATTTTCTCAGACCAACCGAGAAGTAATCTCATTTAAAAAAAACATGCATTCATACTATCATGACCATATCACCTCTCCCCTCATCCCACCTGTTTTGTTACCGTACTCTAGTGTTTTGTCTACTGGTGCCTCTCCCCTTTTTGATTCCTCCCGACTTTCTTCCTCACTATCAACAGACTAAGGTCTTGTGACACCCAGTTTGACTCGCAATAGACCAACCCTCAGACAAGGTTTACGCGCCGAAAGACCACTACGGTAGTGAAGGGCGCTGTATACTATTGGATAACATAACATTTAAACCACAAAGAGGTCCCATGTAACAAACAAAAGGATGTAGTTTGCCTCCTGTCAAAGTTAGATTTGCAACTTTCTAATCACTACCTCCTAGTTCTGAAAACCTAGTGGGTGATGCTGGATAGCGATGAGCTGCATTTATCTTCTGCTCCGCAAATCCCTTTTTCGATCCCTGAATTAGCATTCACCAATGAGGGATGGGAACATTGGTTTTAGAGTGGTTTCACATTAATAGTTCTGTCATCTGCTTTCTGTTGCATAGAGATCCCCAACCCTTGGCAACTAGTTTGAGGAGCTTTGCATAAACACAAACAATATGGATGCCGAATCAGGCCCTGGGGGACACCTTATTCAAATGAGAGTGGTCAGACCAGGCTGATCCTACTTTTACCAGCTTAGATTGCTTGGCCAGGACGGACCAGATCAAACTCAGCCAAGAACCTGATCACTGATGCTGAGCCAATGATATATGGAACCCAGAATCACACAAAGGCATACAAATACAAATTTGTTGCTGACAAGCGAAATACATAAATGATCACAAGTGCACTGCAAAAGAGCTCTACACGAGAAAAACAATGACAAAATATGACAGCATTATCGCTAAGCTGTTTTACAAAACATACATTGTTGGCAAAAATGCCACAGATGCAGACTTGCACTTCACCGAAAAAGAAGCGCAGAAAAACACACTAGCCAAACCTAAGTTGCACCCTTCCCAGTAAAAAAAGGGGCTGCACTCCTCATTCGCCTAGGCTTCAAAACATATCCACTCGAAATTAGCTTATTTATTAAGTTAGTTTCTGCAATGTTCTCGTTACTCTGTCGTTTAGCACAACCACCAATACAATGACGGGGGCATCCAATATTTCCAGATGTACATTTAGGTTTGTGATGTTAGAGCAGTTTAGCAGCATTACATTGCAAAATGACAGCCTTAAGAAACCGATGGATGGTTTGTGGTTTTTACTATCAAATCCTTACTATATTTTTTGCCAGGGTTTTGAGACTGTAGGGTAATGTGGCAAAGGGGGTGCATTCTGGCTGGCCCCTCAATCTCACGTGGGCTCCCTCCACGCTTATCCAGGCTTCCTTGTTGTCCAAGGTCAGCATGAACACTAAATACTGGTAAGCCCTATTGTCAAAGGTATCCTCTCTACTGTGAGAGGACCTAAAGGGAACTTCCTTCGCTATCTTACTGCCTCTGGCACTTCCTAAAGGTAACCTACTCTAGTGTTCCCTCAAATGATGGCCTTCATTTTGTTCAACATGATTGCTCTTTTCTCAAACCCTCTCCCGTCCCTCTCTCCCTCCTGTGCCTGTTCATTTGCCTCCTTACTTTTTACTCCTGTTTCCAGTTCTAGTTCCTCTCTTGTCCTCCTCCCTTCTACTCTCCCGCTTTCTCTGTTCCTTTCCTAGTCTCTCTGGTCTTCTCCCTCCTACTCTACTTCCTTGTATTCCCACTTGCTGCTGTCTCCAGTATTTATTCTTTCTCTCTCTCTCTCTCTCTTTATATAAATATATTGCTCTTTCCTCCCACCTATTTCAACCTCTGTCCTTCCGATCTTCCCACACTCCTCAGCCTCATATCTCTATCACTTATCTCCTCCACTGACCACTCTCTCCGCCTTGCAAAGCTTCCCTCTACAGCTCCTGCTTCTCACTTCTCTCTATCCTTCACGATCTTTCTGTTTTTCCAATTCCCACTGCTTGCACCCCCCCTTGCTCTACTCTCTCCTTCAGTCTCAGTACACTCGCTATACCCCTTGTCTACCTCTTATACCCCACCCTTGACTCGATTTAATTCCTCTAAGTCTTTCATAGGTGTGGTTACCTTCTTCTGTCCTTCCACTCTATTGGTACTGTGTTTCAGCAGGCACTATGGGCCAATCTAAAACGGTCTTTTCCTCCCGGAGTTGTGTCATCATAGCGCAATGATGCAAAAAGCCCACTTAGCACTGCCACCTATTGGCACAGGATCTTTTAATAGTCTCTGGCTTTTCTACCACTGTATGCCAGGTCAGTGTTCTGTCCCATTTAGGCTGCAGTGAGTAATGCTTCTCCTCTATAACAGGCATCGGAGTGTCAGAATGTGTAGGGGTTATCAATTTTCTCCAGTGGTCTGCTGGGCTCGCTTGGTGTGGCAGTGCATGATGGTCCAGGTAGTTCTGAAATAACGAAAAGAGAGCTCAGGCCAGATTTGAGGGAGAATGGCATTCAGTGTTTGAAAGTGATACCAGTCTTAGCAGTCAAGGCACATTCAGGGGGTTTAGGGACAGGGGTCCCCCAACTCCTTCACCCCGTCTCTAAGGTAGGATTGGCTCTGGCCTATACCCTGGTAAGCCTCCTACCCAGGTTGGGAGGGTCAAGCCCCTGACCCTGTCACGGCAGTCACAGTTGAAGGTACATTTGCTATGCACAGTGATAAGATGGTTGCAGCCTGCAGGAAGGCTCGAAGGACCTGCCATGAGTAGGAAGGATGAATCCAATGAGAACTGCATTCGCTTGACTCAGTCCCCGCAATATAAGGTAAAGATTGAGGAAGGACTAGAGGTGCTCGAGAGCAGAGAAAGCTGTTGTCCGTCCTACAGGACCCAGGAATTGTCAAACCCGTGCTGCCCGAAATATTGAGAGACAGTCAGTCTCAGAAGAAGAAATCAAAATGAACGATGCGAGCCGGGGTAAACGTGACTTGCTGCAGAAGCAGGAAAAATCCAGCGGTGACGAGGACTCTTCAAGGTGGACCTTGTGGTCCAAAAAGCATGCTGAGACTGCTGCAGAAATGACTGCGTGGAGCTGCATTGACCAAAGAGGAGGACAGCAGGAACACGCGATATACAAGGGCAGAACCAACATCGACCTGAGACCCCGGGACGAACTGACCGAAGATACAAGTAATGGGAGTTGTGGGAAAGCCGGTGTGGTCTAGGGAGCCCAAAGTGATACCCAGAGAATCAAGAGTCAAGTATTCCTCGGGAGTGAACTCCCTCATCACAGAAGTGATATCCAGAGAACCAAGAGTCAAGTATCCCTCAGGAGTGGTCTCCCTCATCACAGTGGTGATACACAGAGTATCAAGAGTCAAACATTCCTTGGGAGTGATCTCCCTTATTACAGTAGTGATATCCAGAGAAGCAACAGTCAATCATTCTTCAGGAGTAATCTCCGTTGTCACAATGGTAATACGAAAGGCCATACATGTCAAGAGTGCTTTGGGAGTGAACTCCATCATCACAGTGTGAGAATCAAAATGTGTAAAAGATGCCAAAAGGACAAAGAACTGTCAGGGAGTAATATCCCTAATATTCAAGATAGAAATAGTTCTGATAAAGTGCCAGCCACAAGAAGAAGAGTTGGGAGAAGATAAAGAGACTTTTAAAATGACTATCAAGGAATAGTAGGAATAGTCTCTATAACTCTTCCAGATAGACCAGGAGAAGTGAGTTATTCTCCTGCTCCAAGTTTATGTGGTAAATCACACCCTATTGCAAGAGGCTGCTCTTATATGAGCCTAAGACTGGATTGTTTCACTAGTAGAAGTGAGCCATTCCCCCTGTGACATTGATAAGAAGCTCGTTGAGGCCGTTGTTTGGGTTTATGTCTTAATGGAAGGGATGGAGGAGTTGGTTTGGACAGAGGACAATATTTGTTTTTGTTTTTTACTTACATCCTGACAATTACCCAAGTTATTCTGTGTTGAAATAGGGAAAACCCCTTTAGGAATAGGGAGAGACAGGTTCTTTTCTCTACTGGAATACAAGTTTATAGTCAAAATGATAATGCCTCATCAGCCTTCTTAGTCTCACGCCACAGCTTTTTATGGAAAGTATCCTGGTACTTTTTCTGCTGCCAATACCTAAATCAGAAACAGTAACCAAGTAATGTATTGTAAATATGTACATTGCTGCCACATTTATCTGTATGTATCTGTATTTTGATATCCTGTCATTTGTAACTATGTAACCTGTACTGCGCCCAGGTGCCTACGGGCCCAGCGTGCACCATAAATGAATAAACAATTTCAATTACAATTACGTTGAGTGTAGGTGATTCATCAAGCTCCATTGACTGTGACATGAAAGATTGATGGAGTCTAGGAATTTGCCTGTGGAAAGAGATTTTTTTCTCACTTGTAGTGGATGGGGACGGGAGGGTCTGGAGATTTGCTCATTGACAAAATACATTTCACCTGTACGGGTGGATGCATTGTGTCCCTAGGTCAAAACACTACATTGCACCTGTTAGATTCTGGCCCTTTTCTCACTCAAAGAAAGGATGTGTAACATGTTTACCTGTTGTAATAATTGTTTCAGGGGAATTTCCACGTCCCAGCAACAAAGCATGAGATATTACCTGAACAATGGGATGGTTCTAAGGATACACAGAGGGATTGAAAATCTGTGCCCTGTAGGAAGAGTGGAATTCTGTAATTTTGTTCAGGGACTAAATCACATTTTCCCTTGTAGAAAGTATGCGTTCTGAGCATTCACCCATGAACAAAGAGCCTGTAAACTGTAAGAAGGATTGGTTTGTGGGATTCATCAATGAATTAAAAAATATTTTAAATTAAAATCAAATATCATAGTAACCTTAACTCACCCTGATGTTGGTTTGCAATATTTTGCTTTTGGTATCAAATATTTGTAGTTAATGTAATGTAATGTGTAGTGTGAATATTTGCTTTTGTTTAAATAAATGTTAAACAGTTTTTAATGTGTATTACATTTATGCTGCTTTAGTTAATATTGCTCAATGTTTACTAAATTATATATTTGCATTGATTACATGTACAATGATATTTTAATGTAATGTATAACAGTGAAATGTTTATGTATATTTTGCAATTGTAAATTCATTTTAAATCTCTGCATTTTATTTTTGTAATTGCACCTTTTGGAGGAATCCTGCTTGTGTATATTATAATATTCGTTTCTTATTATATAGAAATGTTATATTACAAAAACGTACACTTTAACAGTTATTATAGGTGAACATTTCATCTACATTTTTATATTTTTACATTTTATACAATAACTTGTTTGTATGTGTCAAATTATTACTTGATAATATTGTGTGCTTATACATGTATGGGTGAGTTAAGGTTACCATATTTAATTTTCTCATGTTGTTACCTTAACTTTATAATGTCTAATGTTTATAGACTTTAGGGTTGTGTTGGTTTAACCTTAACTCTCTTGTAAAAAATAAATCTTCAAACAACTTTTATTTTACGTTTTCGTGGCTGTTTTTGATTTGTAATGTACATGCTCCCCATATCTATGTACATTTTGTATAAATGCTGTACAGTCATTCAGAGTGCGTGTAATGTACATACTCTACCTAGAGGTGTACATTTTGTAAAGAAGCTGTACGATTATTGTCTGATGCACATACTCTACATGTCCATGTACATATTGTACAGAAGCTGTACATTTATTCTGAGTGCACATAATGCACAAACTGTACATGGACATGTACTTTTTGTATAGAAGCAGTATATTCATTCTGAGCATGTATAATGTACATACTCTACCTATCCATGTATATTTTAAACATAATTTGTACCTTCATTCTGTGCATGCGTAATGTACATACTCTACATGTCCGTGTACATTTTGTATACAAGCATTACTTGTTTGCATACATTTTATATAACATTTGTACATTCATTCTAATTTTGATGTGAATTTTGAATATGTACAAGAGACGTATATACATTTTCCAGTTCATACTTGATTTAATGCACAAGAACTGTACAAAGAGGCATGTAAACTTTAAAGATTATACATCACTCAATTTAAATCTGAAAACTGACATCAAAGTCCGCCATTACTTTCATGAGATTACAATTGCCTAATGTATGAACTGTAAAACTCCTATGCCTCTTTGTACAGTTCCTGTATATTGATTACATCTGAAAACGGGTATCAAAGTGAGCCCTGACCTTCATGTGAGTATTCAGAAGATGCAGTGATGTCGTTTTGTTGATAAAATGGTTGAGTGATTTAGATATTGTGTTTTGTGTAGGCAACTATATCCATCGAGCTTAGTTTATGAGATGTAGATCCTTTAAAGTTGCAGATAAAGGATAGTGACATGTTTAATTTTGTCAACAAATGCATATATTTGCCTTGATTGTGATTTTACTATACTGAAGCACCTTATGAAATAGCTAATTATGACTTTTTGATATAATGTTTAATTAATTTTTACATATGAGGAAGAGACAAAACGTATCTGTTCATATGGTTTGTAGCACTTTAATATGTAGTGTTTGCACAGATACAAAGGTTTACTCCTTAAATAATTTGCACTTCATCCAACTTGAATTTGTGTCATTGTTTATGTTTTTGCCTACTTGCACATTCATTATAGAATGAACCTAAGTTTAAGGTTTTGTTGTTCAGACTTGTTGTTTCATCCTTGCTTATTTGCACATCTAGTATTGAGCAAACCTAATGGCTGGGACTTGGTTAATTTTCAAGAAATGTGTCTAGCTTTGATGTTTACATTTTTGCTCATTTACACATTCAGTATAGAATGAACCAATGTCTAGGGTTGTGTTGTTTATACCTCATGTTTTATTTTTTGCTTATTTGCACATCTAGTATTGACCAAATCTAATGGCCCGGATTTGTTTAACTACCAAGCTTGAACACTGTGCACAGGTTTAGACTTGTTTTGCTGCCCCTGCATTTCTTTAGATTGGCTTTTGTGAGAAACCTGAAGGTCTTTCACCTGGTAGTCCCTGGGGATCTATCATCCAGGTGGCCAGGACATGGCCATCACTTTTTGGATCCAGTTCCTGGGGGGTGGACCAGTGCGGAAGGATCACCTGGGTGAGGGGTCCTTGGGAGTGGAATTGGGACATCGGATGGCG
This sequence comes from Ambystoma mexicanum, assembly GCF_040938575.1. NCBI lineage: Eukaryota > Metazoa > Chordata > Amphibia > Caudata > Ambystomatidae > Ambystoma > Ambystoma mexicanum. The sequence continues at coordinate 961,544,824 of NC_090928.1, read as the reverse complement.
AGACGCAGTATCCCCTTACTTGTAACACTGTTACTCCATCCTACCAGATAGGATACTTAGGAACTCAACTCCCACCTTTCCTAACACAAACACTTTCTCATGGACAGCTCACTGTGAGAGAAAACGGACTAACACCCGAGCCGTTTACCAGACATGCCCCAATACAATTGTCAGGCAGGGTTAGGCAATCAATGACCATTAAACACACCTGACTTCTATCACACTTCCCCACACGGATAAAAGGCAGAGCATGAAAGCACACTCAGAGCAAGGCAAAGCACACGAGGAAATAGCAGTTCCAATATGGCAGTTTAATACCAGATGAAAGATGACTAAACCGAAGAAGATTGCAAGGAGAGAAGAGCCCTTGACCTTTTCAACGAAAGACCGTTCGTTACTTTCAGGAACTTCCGAGAATAGGAAATGTAAGACCAGGAATTGAAGCTGAAGAATGCTGCATTTCATGGCAGAGGTACCCAGGGCTCTCCCGCGTCGATAGTCAAGGCGGGGAGAATCATTTTCCGCTGTGGTACTGTCCTTGGCTCCTACAACAAAGCAGCGCCAGGGAAGTCAGCACAGCCGCTGAGTTGGGGATACTGATACCAGACCGGTCTGTGTTGAAGCCAAGGTTGCAAGCGGCAACATTGTATAATGAAAATGGATGAGAACCGTGTATGAAGTGTATGCGGCAAGCGATGCAAACACAATCAGCACATGAGTGATTGACCTTTGAAGCCAAGATACAATACCATAGACAGAGTGGTCCGACACCACATAGGTGCTCCTTTTTGAGTCTCTGTTAGGTAGCCAGAGGAAAGGTGGCAAATGTGAAGAGTGATAAAGAATTGTGAAATCGAAGTGGTCGTGCAACAGGTCAAGCAAAAACCCACTGCACTTTCTTAAATCTTCAATGGTTAATGAAATCTTATATGAAGTTGGTCTGAGCCTTGTGAGGGAGATCAGCTTAAATCTTTTGTTTAAAGCAAGTTTTTGTAAAGTTATGAACATTGTGTTAAACGGAATCTAAGCCCGACCAAGGGGAATCCGAGATCTGAGCCTGACCGAGGGGAAACCGAGATCTGAGCCCAACTGTGGGGGATCCGTGGTTAACCGTGAGTCACCCAAGAAAGAATACCCAACAAGAAATTGGATGCATGAATGATTTATGAAAATTGTATTGAGAGGATCTGAGCCCGACTGAGAGGGGGAACCAAGTGGAAATGTGAATCGCCTAAGAAATGGAATACTTGTGAAAATCTGGAAGAGGAAAGGAACTTATCATTGTTTGTCACATCAGGCCCTCTGAATGAAGAGAATTTGAAAGGCAAAGAGACTTGGGCATGGCAGGCCCTGATGCTAATGATTGAACTGTATGCTCATGCTAGATAATTAACAATGGGGGACCTAGGAGTCTCTCTGCCAGACATTAGTCCTGGTTACGAGAGCCTTACCCAGATTCTTTAACTCACTCTCATTCACAGAGGAGAAATACTCAAAACATATCAGTCTTTGTCCTGCCTGGTGCAGTCCAGCACCGAAAGAGTCGAGACAAAGAATGAGACTGTTATGTGTTAGATATTTCTCCTCTGTGAAAGGTAATGAGCTAAAGACTCAAGGTAAGTCTCTCGTAACTGGCATTAATGTCCGGCAGAGGGACTCTCCACAGCTCCACCCTACTGATGAGGTCCAACCAGACCAAAACACGTGTTTGGGGTTGCTGTTGGTACTCTTGTTCAGAGGAGAATGGCTTAGCATTTTGGTGCTGGACTGCTCTAGGGCAGGACAAAGACTGATATGTGTTAGATAGTGAGCTAAAGACTCTGGGTAAGTCTCCCATAACTGGGACCAATGTCCGGCAGAGGGACTTCCAGGACCCCCCCTTGCTTTTGCTCATGCTACATAAGCCAGAGACTCTGCTATGCTCAAGTGTACTGCCTTGTCCCGTGCTAAAAACAATGGCAAGGGAGGCCAATGTCCTGAACATCCTGACATATCATTTTGTGAACACTTCTTTCTTTTTTGTAACATTGTTTCCCACACTATTTGTATTTAGAGGTAAGGGATTGGAAATAGGTTTATCAGTATAGGCCTGTTTATTTTGACAAGACACTAGGAGGACTGCATTATTATTATTTGATGGTCATAGCTTGCTCCCATTTGTAGATTTAGGATTAGATGGGTGTTTTTCAAACCTTTTTTTGAAGTTCAATAAACACTCTGGAACTGTGATCATTTGTGTCTGTCTTACTGTTGATACCATGCCTTCCTTACACTTTGCACACTGTACATTTCTGCATTTATGCTGTATTGCTCTGAACTTTATATATATGTATTTTATATGTGTTTATTTATGTGTTTTGGCAAATGGCAAACTGTTGAATAAAAGCCTGATAATGATGATGATAATTTGAAAACTGGTACTGTGAAGAAGATGATGACAGGGAGTCCTAGTGAACAGTCTAGCTTATTGCCTCAACTGATTGGCCACAATCTCACATGGGAGTTTCAAAACAGTCCAGCTGAGGTACTGACAAGAGAGCATTCCCCTTAGGAGGAACAGCAGAGCTGTGCCGGAAAGTAGTAGTGATGAGCTGTGAGGAAAGACGTACAGAGAGGAAAGGGAGAAACCAAACTTGGTCCGCCTGGAGAGGAGTACTCGGGTTGCTGACAAGTGAATCCTCTAGGCCTCCCAGGCCCCGGTGAAGTGCGGGAGAAACGGAACGTGCAGCGGGCAAGCGTCAGAAATCTGCTGAGCCGCTGCAGACCCCACTGGAAGCCTGAACACTACTGGAGCCTCAGAAAGGGACACTGCTGCCCATAAAGCGCTGATACCTGCGAGAAGGAAGGAAACAGGTATATTGGGTGTCCGGTAGGTTCAGGAGGTCTGGGGAAGCAATCGGATGAATATAAAGCTGAAAGCAGAGGGTCTGGAACCCCAAGTAAGTTGGGTACTTGGCAGGAGAGTGATCCAAGGGAATACAACATATCCATGTGAGTCTGGGACCTAGACCCAAACAAGAAAATGAGAATAAGAGGTTCTGGGACCCTGAACCACTTGTGTACTTGGCAGGAGAGTAAACCAATTGAATAGAATGCAGCAGTGCAAGTCTGGAACCCGCACCGTAACAAGAGGTCGAGAATAAAATGTTCTGGGACCCTTAATGCAAGTGAAGCAAAATCGGAAGGGTTGCATGTTTGGCAGGAGAGTAAATCAAGTGGATACAACACACCAGTGTGTCTGGGACCTGCAGACATATAAGAAAAAGGGGGTCTGGGACCCTGTGAGAGAAAGAGAGACAGTCAATAAAACACTGGGTTGTCAGCAGATTGAACTAAGCCCTGTAAAGTATTGCAAGTCAGGGACTCGCACCCACATGAGAGGTTGAGTGCAAAAAGGTAAAGAACCCTGGCGCTGACATAAGGAATCCTCTGCTTGATAGCAAAGTGTGCCAAGTTGCTAAGATAAAGAAAAACAAACACAAGATGCATTACCTTGTGAATTACCCAGTGACATTTATCAAAGAGAGCCGTAAAGGAATGAGCAGAAGATATGAAGAGGTTTAGGGGAAAGGAGCATAACCCTAGCATTTGAATCCTGTATTTTGGGGAAAATATTTTTCATCACTTTTTATTACCAGAAAGACTGGGAACTTTTCTGTTGGTTGTAAACACAAATAACACTTTTTACTTTTTTACTTTGAGAAGAGATCATCCTTGTGCAGTTACTTTAGATTGTTAATGTTAGGGACAGAGGTAGACAGTGACAGACTTTTCAGTTTTGGACTTCCTGAGAGTTTGACTAGTTTTCTTTAGGTAGGGAACCTCCTCTTAGCTTTAGGGGGGATAGAGGTGTTTTTCCAACCTTTTGTTGGTAATAAAAAGTTTATACCCAAAAACATACCACCATTGTGTTTGAACCTTAGTTCGGCACCTTAACAGTTGAAAGCTCACATCAACGTCAAATCTAAATTTCATGTTCGTTTTCAATACGTACAAGTGGCATATATTACTTACTTTCACAGTTCTTACTTGAATAAATGTACACAAATGGTACCAAGAGTTGTATGAGTTTTTTAGTTCGTACATTATGCATTTTAAATCTCCTGAAAAATCACTTCAGGGTCAGCCGTCAATTTCACGTGCACTTGCAGGAGATTACAATAGTGTAATATCTAAACTGTAAAACTCCACCTCTTTGTACAGTTTGTGCACATTCATTACCTCTGAAAGCTGACATCAAAGTCAAAAGATGCAATGGTGTAATGTATAAACTGTGAAACTCATACATTGCTAGCAGAGTACACATGAAAGATGCAGGTCATACCTGAATTAATGTGCACGCACTGAGAAAGAGCCTTATGAGTTTTACTAATAAGGCCTTTCAGATAGTACAGCAACATGGATAAAGTCCTTTCTGAGTGATAGATTGATATGGGTATGTAGTGATAGTGCAGAGGCTACACAAGCCCACTTGCTGTATGGTGTTCCACAGGGTGCATGCCTCGCGCCTTCTATATACAACATTCTCACTGTTCCTCTTTTTGAGATGCTTGAAGACAGGGGAATACGATGTACAAATTATGCGGACGATAAGCAATGTGTTATTCCTCTGTCAGCACATTATCAAGAGGACGTGAACACCATTAACAAAGTGTACGGGCTGATTCAAGCATGAATGGTTAATACTGGCTTAGCTCTTAATGATGAGAAAACAGAGCTGATGGTGGTTGGTACAGAAAACAGGACACAGAAGCTCGGCCCAGAATACCTTCACTTTCAGGTGGCAGGCTGTAGGATCAGCACTAAACTAAAAGTCAAAACTCCAGGGAACCACCTGGATCAAAATCTCAATATGCGTTCCCAGGTCAATAGCCTCGTCTCATCCTCAGCTTATTATGTCAAGCTACTCTCACCGATTAGACCATACCTTACTAAAGAAAGCTGTGAGACTGTAACCAGGACTATTATCGGCACCAAGATTGATTATTGCTGTAGCCTGCTGATTGGCATCAGTAAAGATGATTGTGCAAGACTTCAAGTGATCCAAAATAGGACAGCCATGGTTATAGCAGGCTTGAAAAGGAGAGATCATATATCAGAGACAAGAATAGACCTACAATGGCTTACTATTGAGGCTAGAATAGAATAGAATGTGTTATTAATCAGACACAAGTGCCTGATAGGAACCAGTCCACTGTACCTTCAGGAAGCACTCAAGAGGAAACCTGTATTAAGAACATTGAGGTCTACCAACACCAATCTACTGGTGGTGCCTAGATCAAAACTCACTAAGGTCAGAAAATTAGCTTGTTTTGCTGTGGCCCGAGGGCATGAAATGCCATGCCGGCAGATTTGAACGAAATTAAATCTACAGATCTATTTAAAACCTTTTTGTTTAGATAATTTGCATATTAGATGTAAATAGCTGCATTTGTATGCTTGCCCCAAATGATTGTCATCCTATTGTTCATTATGTGTCTTCCATCTACTTACAATTTCTGCTTGTTTGCCTCTGGGCCACTTGGTGTGCAGGACAAATATATAAATGTAAATGTGACGAGTTTGTACATTACACATTTACATCTGAAAACTGATATCAAAGCCAGCCCTGACTTTAATGTGTTTTCAGAAGATGCAATAGTATGGAAGTGCTTGTAGTAGGAGTGTGTCGTAAGAGGGTGTTGTAAGAGTGTGCATTGTAGGAGCACATGTCATAGTATGTGTCGTTGGAGCTCGTGTACTAAGAGATTGTCATAATAGTGTGTTCCCTAAGAGTGTGTGTCCTAAGAGTGTGTGTTGTAGGACAATGTGTCATACAAGTGTGTGGTAAGAGGGTGTGTTATAGGAGCATGTGTTGTAGGAGCATGTGTTGTAGGAACACATGTCACAAGAGCACTTGTCTTAGGACTGTTTCTTGTAGGTGCACTTGCAGTAGGAGCATGCGTTGTAGAAGCAATGATTATAGGACTGCTTTTTGTAAGACCATGGGCCTCATTATGATTTTGGTGGTAGCCATGCCGCTATTGGCGGCATGGCTGCCACCAAAATCGGGTCCGGGTTCCCAGAATGGGGAATTACCGGGCCATTCCGAGTTCGGAGGGCCCGGTAATTCCTCCCTCCAGGCACCCAGGCCTGGACCTTCCCCATTCCCATTTCAGCCCCCGTAGGGCTGAATGGGAATGGGGGAGGGAGCAAACAACGGGCCGATTACGAGCGGCCCGTTGTTTGCTCCCTCTTCCCCTCGCGGGACCCGGTAAGCACGCCTGGTTTGACCAGGCATTACTTACCGGGTCCCACGAGGGGAGCTTGTAGTGAGGCGTAATGGGTTTAATGGGGCCACCTCCTTTAGCGGGTCCCGTTAACCCATTCCGCCTCACTTGTAATGAGGCCCCATGTGTCATAGGAACGCATGCCATAGAAGGGAGTGCCAGAGGACCACATGCGGTAGGAGTACGTGTCACAGATGTAAGACTGAGATTCTCCTCATCGGCACACCTGCTCCCTCCTTTCCTGTCACTCTCTGGCAGGCCTCTCTTGGCCCTCTTCCTGCTCCGACCTGTGAGGCTAAAAACCTCCGGGTCATCTTCAACTCCACACTCTCCTTCTCTCCTCACATCTATGACGTCTCTAAAAAGTCACACTACCAGCTGCACCTCCTCAGAGGTATTCTTCCTTTTCTCTCCTTCCCCCAGCAGCTCACTGTCTCCAGAGCTCTAGCGCTCTATAGGCTGGGCTACTGCAACAGCCTATTTCTAAATCTGCCTGCCTCTACTCTCCACCCTCTGAAACTCATCCAAAACAGGACTGCAAGACTTGTCCCCGGCCTCAAGCCCAGGGATCGTATATCTCCATGACTGAAATCTCTGCACTGGCTCCCAGTGGCTGCAAGGATCAAGTTTAACACCCTGTGCATTGTCCACAAGGCCTTCTGGGGCCTGAGGCTTCCATACCTTCAACTCTCTCTTCCTAAATATCTTTCTTCTCGAGCTCTTCGCTCATCCGCCTTCAACTCCCTCAGGGTCAGTCGCTTCTCCAAGCAACAAGTTGGTGGTAGATCTCTTTCTTCGACTGTGGCCTCCCTCTGGAACAACTTCCCTGCCTCTCTGAAACTTTAGGAGAACCACCTTCCTCTTTGCTTCTGCTTTCTCTCCCCCTCTCCCCTGCTGAACTCTGGGCCGAAACTTGAAACTGCACTGGTCACCTGGCTGCCCTCTGTTCTCGGGCCCAGGTCCCCTCCCTGCCATTTGCACACCTGCACTGCCCCCCCCCTGGAAATCCTTGCACTCAGGGCCTGTTTCTGTATCCCTACTGCCCCCTACCAGCACTTGACACCTGGTGTCTGCACTTACCCTTGCACTTGCCATCAGCTGGCCGCACTTCCTATTTATTGTTGTTAGTTATTTTACTGTTTATCCTATGCACTGCCCCTCCCCATTTCCCTTCACACTTTTCCCCTTTCCCCCTTCCCTGCACATGCGCGATCTCAATGTCACCTGACTTAGTAAGATTGTTGTCTCTGTCTTTCCTCTGTTCCCCCTCCTTTGCCTCGTCTTGCCTTCAAACGCTTGTGTATAGGCACGTTATAAATGCCATATCATATCATATCATATATCATATCGTATCATATCATATCATATCATATCATATGTCTTGTGAGAGTGTGTCATAGAAGCATGTGTCATAGCAGACACAAGCCATAGGAGCATGTGTTTTAGGAGTGTGTGTCCTAGAAGCATAGTAAGAGTGTGTGTTGTAACAGTGTGTTGTAGGGCCATGTGTTTTAGCAGTGCATGTTTTAGTAGTGTGTGTTAAGAGGGTGGAGTGCGTGTCATAGGAGCACATATCACAGCATATGTCATTTCAGGAGATTATGATGACTTAGTGTAAGAACTGTAAAGGCGAAAGATCCATTTGGTTTGAAGAGAAACCAGAGTATAAACTCATATGCCTGTTTGTACAGTTTGTTCACATTCATTGCATCTACAAACTGATATCAAAGTCATCCTTGACTTATATGTGAGTTTTCAGAAGATGAAATGGTGTACTGTATGAACTGTGAAACTCATATGTTCTCAGCAAAGTTTGTATGAAAGATGCAGCTCATACTTGAATTAATATGCACAGATTGTAGAAAGAGGTGTATGAGGTCTATGAGTTTTAGTTCATATGCAATTACATCTGAAAACTGATATCAAAGTCAGCCCTGACATTCATGTGTTTTCAGAAGATACAATGTCACAGGAGAACATGTCTTAGGAGGGTGTGGTAAGAGGGTGTCATAGGAGTGGGTCTCATAGGAGCACTTGTCGCAGCATATGTTTTAGGAGCGTGGGTTGTAGGAGCTTGTATTCTAAGAGCTTGCCAAAAGAGTGTCTCTCGCAGGAGCATGTGCCATTGCAGTGTGTGGTATGAGGGTGTATTGTAGGAGCATGTGTTGTAGGAGCACATGTCACAGGAGCACTTTTCGTGGGAGTGCATGTCGCAGGTGCACATGTAATAGGTGCACTTGTAGGAACATATTTTGTAAGAGCGTGTGTTGTAGGAACGTGTGTTATAGGAGTGTGCATCCTAGGACCGCTTGTTGTGTGACAACGTGTTGTAGGAGTGTGTGTTGTAGGATGGTGTCGTAGGAGAGTGTGGTAGAGAGTAAGTGGTGTTTTTGGAGCGCATGTCATAGGAGTATGCATAGTCAGAGTGTGTGTTATAACAGTGCATTGTACAACCATGTGTCATTGGAGCATGTGTCGTTGGAGAGTGTGGTAAGAGGGTCTAATAGGAGCGCATGTCATAGCATGTGTTGTTTCAAGAGATTACGATTACTTCATGTAAGAACTGTAAAACTCATACCCCTTTTTGTACAGTTTGTGCCCATTAATGACATCTAAAAACTGACATCATAGTTAGCCCTGACTCTTATGTGAGTTTTCAGAAGATGAAATAGTGCAATGTATGAACTGTGAAACGCATACATTTTCAGCAAAGTTCGTATGAAAGATGCAGTTTGTACTTGACATAATGTGCGCAAACTATAGAAAGAGGCATATGAGTTTTACAGTTTGTACATTATGCAATTACATCTGAAAACTGACATCAAAATCAGCCCTGACGTTCATGTGTTTTCAGAAGATGGAATGGCGCAATGAACTGTCAAACTAATGCATTCTTGGCACTCTGCATATCAGTTCATTCTGGGCATGCACCACATATAGACACATTTAAAATGTTAATAACTTAAAATTTGCAGATTTTCAATTTTCTTTTTCAGTTCACCAATCCCTGATGAAATCTAGGAGCATTCCGAAAATTGGGAACATCGAATCGCACAGTTTTTAGATATTTGAAAACCTTTTTTTCTCTAAAGGAAAAACACATGTTAAAAGCCTTACAAAACATCATCAAAGTAGAAAACTGTTAATATATGAAGCCGTTAATGTACAATTCTGAAATCCTGCATACTATTACTGTTGAATATTTTCAGATTGTGTCATGCAAGAGTTTGAAAGTTATTCAGAACAGTACATTTCTGAAAATCTATCGAGACTTTGGGCCCCATCACGGGTTGGGCAGTAGCCCTTAAATGTGGCAGTAATACTATTATCGTTGCATTTAAAGTCTGGCCCTATCAGTAGTCTGGCGGAAAATGGGAGTTTTATCTACAGCATTTTTCTAGAGGTAAAAATCCCAATTTTGGGGCCGTTTTGGCACTATTAGGGCAACACTATTTGACTTAAAGCCCCCGCAACTTTTGATCCGTTAACACAAATATCATTGGCTGGTATCCCAGCACAATTAGCGCCGGGATGCATCTCAACTCATGATAAGGCCATTGGTCTTAACCTTAACTATGCCTTGTGCTAGCACAAATGCATCATATAAACTGCAAAAGGTTTGGTAGCATTTACTGCTGTTAACTACAGGATGCTGCTCTTGAGCTGCCTTCTGATTGAATAAAAATCAGCAATGCCCCAGTGAACACCACTAGTTAAACACCCTACAGTGTTTCCTTAGTTCCTTTTGGATCTCCATGGCTTACCATGTTCGGCCCTTAGACTTATTATGATCTTTGAATAAACTGAATTGCTTATCCAGTCCCCTTCAAGAAACTGGCAGAGCTTTTTCTAATAATTCCATTCCTACTCATGGGGCAAGCACATTTAGTTGCATTTTGCTGAACCGTCAGTTTGCGGTGCTCCATGCCCACGAAATTGCCAACCTGAAGTGGGATATTGTATGCCCAACTGAGACCTGATTGCATGTTAACTGTTTGAAGGAGGTTTCCAGAGAGCTACTCAGAAAAGGGTATTGCATTATCTGGCATCTATGGGAAGGGGTTTAGCTGTAATTGTAAAGGATTGATTGATATTCAACCTATTCCAATCCACAGCACACTGAAAGGAGGGGAATGCTAACTGTTTTCTTACTCCCATGAAGTAGTGTGTACTACCAGAGGTAATACAGCTAAATTCTAAAAGCCTCAAGATATTCGAGCAGCCAAATTGACACAGCCAGGAATGTACCTAATATCTCAATATGTAACAGAAGCAGTGAGTGTATTGGGCATACAGGTTCTTTTTTTTTAAACTCTTGTCCAACTTCTCGACAATCTTGGTTCCTACTCCATTGCCTAAATTAAAACCATAAAAGCTGAGTTTTCCATGACTATTAAAATGTAACATTGATTTTGCTTTCATCCTATCGAACAAGACACCATCAAAAACCTCCATTAGACATTGAAGTCCTCTAACATTAAACAGGATCCTATCCCCAGATAGATTTTATTTCACATCCCGAGGTTTTTGATGAAATAATTACCAACAAAGTAAACATCTCCCTTACTTTAGAAGTTTCATCTCCATTAAAAAGAACTTCAGAGCAATGGGCAACATCTGGCCAATCACAAACGTCCCTGTCATCGCCTCGCCAAAATTGTCTAAACAGATATGGCTGATTAATTGGGGATTTCTGGCGCCAATCATCTGCCTGTCCCCCCATTCAGTTTGGGTGTTTTGGACCATGTTCTCTGGATTGCAGAAGAGGCCACACACACTTGAAAGGGGCTTTTGGGATCTATTCATAGCCTTCGACACTGTGGACCATCCACTCCCTTGTCATATTTGGGAAATGCTAAACATTCATATTGTCTTGGTATCTGAACTTCCCTAATGGGAAAAAGCAAATAATCGGGTGCTGGGTGGTATCATTCTCTGGGCGGTGCCATTCTCATCTTAAACCTCTGCTCTACAGCAGCTTTGATTATTTTCCCGGTACTCTCAACAAGCACACGACTGCCCAGTTACCCATAGCTGGAGAAATAAAATATCTGGGGGTACTTATGAAAGCCAGAATAACTATACAACCCAAAGCATCATTCGTCTCACAGGAGTGCCATTTCTTATGTTTGTGCTTGAGTAGCATGGGGCATCAAGGCCTTAGTCCAGGCACAACGATAAACTCCCACATAGATTATTGCAGTGATCTGGCTGGTGACGTCCCCTGAAATATATTAAAACTAAATTTTTTGGCTTACGTGAATTTATCATGTTTGAACTCAAAGGTAGTTGTTGCATTTACCCAGTGACCAAGCAGCTGACCTCAAAATTATGATGCTATGGCATTTAAGTGCCTGCATCACCTGGCCTCTGTTTACCTACACCCCAAAGCCATCTGTAATCCTCTTTAATAATATTAACTTTCCTCTATCTCTGGGTCCCTTAGAGTCCCAAATGTTGTCTGAATAGTAAGGGAGGCTCAGAAGGTGAGCCTTTTCTTATCCCATCAGCCCACCTTTACGGACACCAAACAACCAGATGCCTCTGCCGCCATAGTTCCTCAAGTGGTCCTACCCCTTCACTGCTCAAAATCTCCGTGGCCACACTTCGTTACCCCTCAAACCTCCCCCACACCCACCGTTACAACCTACTATCCCAAGGCTCACACTTCCACTTACCGGGCCCCATTCTGCCTGCTTCGTTGCCTCCCGGCACCTGCTCGATTTCCATCATGGAAAGGAAGAAGAGACTTGGAATAGCTCACTACTCCTTTTTTCCATGCACTATAGCCATTTTTCTTTGTTGTGTTTTTCAACTTGTGAAATGGCTCCTGTGTCATTTCGCAACTTCAAACCAAAAAGCTATCGGCACACTGGACAACATGCCGGGTGCTTATAACCCTCGGTGAGGAATATTAGTGCCTTCTATTGGCACCTGTGTTAAGGCACTCGCTCAGCTTGGGCCTGTGACTTGGGCCCTGGGTCATTACCAAACAGTAATTCCCCCAACCTCGGTTGCTATTAATGAAGTCCTAGAAGGGATTCCTCTTAGCAATTTGCACAGTGAGGTTGTTGCATGGGATATCTGTAGCAAAACTAGAATCAGAAAATGTTGAGGTAGAAATAACCAAGTTTTTTTGACAAATTATTTCAAAATATTCCTATATTTTTATTGAAAAATAGATGGGGGTGGGCTAAGGGTATAACCTAGGGTAGGTGGTAGTAGACGGTGGGTGTGGGGGTCTTGGCTGTGTATTGTTTTGGGGCTACACAGGGCCCCAGTTGTGGTTGACAATGTTATTTTTCTTTTTAGAACCTTCTTCTACACTACATTGTCTATACATGAGTTTACACTTCAGAATAGGCACAAAATAAAATAACTCAGAACGGTATCTTGAAATATTCGATTGTATGGGGGTCATTACGACCCGGGCACAAAGGGATATCGGGCACCGGTAATGACACCGGTGCCGGTAATCCCTTTGCGGGTCCTTCCTTAACGCCTGGTTTAGCAGGCGTTAAGGACGGGACCCGCAAAGGGATACCGGGGTCAATAACGGTAGCGTAATTTACGGTACTGTTATTGCCGCCTTCTCCGTTCCCATTGAGCCCTACGGGGGCTCGAATGGGAATGGGGAATGGCTTTTCAAATGGGGATTTACTGGTCCCGCAATGGTTGGAATAGACCAGTAAGTCCCCATACCAAAAAGTCGGTGGCGGTACCGGTATTGGTGCTAGTCACGGCGCTAATAGCACCATGACTAGCACCAACCTCGGAATGAGGGCCTATGTCTTATTGTGTACCAGCACCATGAGTGTCAGTACACCACCATTCAGCGAGGGCGCACTGTCAGGCTTCCTACGAAATGTACAGTAGTTTTAAATAGGGAATTCAGTTCCCTCTTTGTCCAAATAATTATACTGCAGAGTTCAATGCATTATAAATGAAGCTGAGCAAACTTTGCCGGAGGCCTGCAGACTCGAATGTTTCACCACTTGCTCATGCAAAAGTTGCACTCTTGGGCAATTAGCCGAAGCTGTGATGCAGCTGGACTTGTATTTAAAGCACGTGGATGAGGGTCTATCCCTGCCTTTCAATATTATTCATATCATCTCATCTGATTCTAATTGCTCATCAGTCACAGGCCGTGTTCTAATACACGCGTTAATGAGTTTATCATTGTAATTGACTCTGAAAGCAATGCTTTAAACACACTTGGCCCATCCGCAATTAGTGTAGCCAGCAGAGAAGGAGGGCCGACTGCCTGATGAGCTGTCAAGTAACGGAAGCTCCTCGGCTGATTCAATGCTTGCTCGTGGTACTTCCTAATATTCTTAGGATCCAGTGACCCTGCCTTCGAAAGATGCACCATCTCCATAACAATTTAAACATCCTGTCATTTATGTTGCCTGATTCTGGAGGCTATATTATAAGATAGAGGGAACAGCGAATAATGTCACCTTGTCAATGTAGTGCTTCTTGTCTGAGTCTTCTCTCTTCTAAACGCTCCAATGATAGGTGTTATCACCCAATGTAATGGTACTCATTTTGTCAACCTCAGATGCCTGAAGAGTCTGCACTCCCTTGAATTGGACTTGGAAATGACATGTTCCTTGTAGTACTGGATATGCCAGAACTCCTTCCTGCTTGAAAGGCTCTCTAATAAGGTAACTTTTCCCAGCAGATCCAAACTCTTCAAAACAGCAGCTGAACCCCTTCCAGCTCCAGCTGTCCCTGAAACCCGGTACCACTAAAACAGGGGTCTGCAACCCTTGGGTCTCCTGATATTTTAGACTACAACGCCCACCAAACCAAGGCAGCATACTCAATGGCAGAGGGATCATGGGAGTTGTAGTCGATAACATTTGGGGAGCCAAAGGTTCCAGACCTCTCCACTGACATTTTTTCACTGTGCTTGTAATTTTCACACTGCCAGAGCCCTCAATGTGCCATTTACAATAAACCTCTTTTAATACTTACACTAGCGCCGTATGCCAAACCAGTAAATTATGTCTATTTTGATGCCTACTAGGATAGTCTTTACCTAGTTAACACATTGCTACTATTTTCATAACTGCTTTTGTGTACATATTTATCTCTCAAATGTTTTGGTTGTACTTGTTGCTTCACCCATATCTCAGCACTTTTTCCACAGTAGAGAATTTTCACTAGCCAACCTATTTTAAAGGGTAGCCAAGTGTACCTTGGAGAGTTATTCTCTTAGCAAGGACTATGTGTTAAATAGACCTGGGTGGAGTGTTTTCTTTTAGTCACAATTCTTTTGTGTTTTTTATATAGTGATTCATGCTATGGTTTATTTCACTGTGACATCAAGGCATATAGGTCTCAACTAGCTATGGTCAATCTCACAGGGTCATCAGGGATATAGTGGGCAGCTTGCACTGCAGCCCCCACAGTGCCATCATGCATGTCACTCGCCTCACTCTACAGGGGTGGATCCTTTTTAGCCTCCAGCTTGTTAGGCTTCTTGAACCTCATCCTGCTCTCATGGCTTCTCAGAATCTTGTCAGCATCTTGTGGTCACCAACTACTATTTGGCTCCACATACTCTCACCCTTCATCAGCTCCTCCTTCTCCCATGCACCATTAGTCTGAATGCATACTATTTATGTACATTTCCTCTAATTCTGGTTACCTGCAGGTGGTTTCTCTGCGTGGTGCTGAAGACTTCAAAAGGACCATCAACAATTTTGGAGTCATTTTTGTGGCTCAGCACAGCGATAAGCTGACTCTTGCTGCAAAGCTGCTCCCCTGTTCTTCCTGGGTTCCATGTGCAGGGGTCCCTCTGGCAGTTTGTTTGTGTACAACTCTGGCACTAGGTACACATTCTTTCAATCCATTTGCACTCCACGCTAGGGTTTTCTGCTATTGAGCAAACCGAGGCTCCTCATTATAAGAATTGTACATGTTCCCAAACTTCAAACTTTGGGTCATATATGGGAGTACAGTAGGATTCTAAGTCTTGTAGCCTTCGAGGGAACCCTCCTTATATGCACATTGAATGGATCTTCTCTGTAGGTAAATCTATCCTGAAGAAAAAGATGCAGAGAGAAGCAGCAGCTTAAAAACAAACACCTGACCTTCAACTTCACACAGCATCTGAAAACAAATGTGTGAGGAAATGTGCAATGTGTGCTGGCTGCCCATCTATAATCAAAATATATACCCAGGATTCCAAGATGGCGGCGCTGGGAAACGGACGGGTGTGAGACGCGCTCAGTCCCCCTACTAGGCCGCGCCAGCAAAGCACATCAATTAAGCGGAAACATTTGTCTACGGCAGAACTCACCGTGGGCAGCAAACGCTACGCTCGACTGGGAGTATATCGAGACCACCTAAGCTACCCAAGCCCGGTGGCGTACCCCGCTGCAGGCAACTCCCTGGGGCGGAGACGCGTCGAGGACACCGGCGCCAGAGCACATTCCCGGGAGACAAACCGTAGAGGCCCCGCCGCTCCCCAGCTGGGCAACGGCGAGACTCTGTGACT
The DNA here is from genome assembly GCF_040938575.1 of Ambystoma mexicanum. NCBI lineage: Eukaryota > Metazoa > Chordata > Amphibia > Caudata > Ambystomatidae > Ambystoma > Ambystoma mexicanum. Next base: position 961,529,047 of record NC_090928.1, on the reverse strand, counting down.
CCGGGACCGGGCTCCCAAGACGGCGGTTGTGAGGATCGTGTCCGCGAGGAGGAGAACCGCAGACGCGCCGCCTCCAGGCCGAGGAGTGGAGGCGTCGCGCTCAAGCAGCAGACAGCCCTGACAGGAGGCAAGGAACGCTCCAGAAGGTACCAGAAAGAACGCAGCACTGAAGTACCACCTCCAGACAGCAGTAGCAGCGACCCGATCCTGCTGGGGACCGGAGCGTATACAAGGCGGCACTAAGTGGAGGACATATAACGGACAGAGTAGGACAACATCAGAGGCCTCAAGGCCTGGAGGGGACGACCAGTGCGCGGGAACACGGGCGGCTCCTACACTCCAGGTACGCAGAGAAGGGGGCAGAGGGACCAGGCGCATGGTACGCAGGTGGAGGGCCCACGCGCCCCAGGCAGACCTGAAACAGAGAAGCGGATAACCCCGGTAGAGAATCAGTTCCGATACTACAGAAGAATCTTACCGCACCTATGTCAAAATCTAGAGGGAGGGCAGGGCAACAAGACCAGCAAGCATCACAGAAAAGAGGGAACCAGAGCCTGACGCAACTGTGGGGGCCAGAACACCCCAATCCTTCCATATCCACTAGGAAGAAGACCCCAGAGGTCCATTCCGTGACACAGAGCACGGATTCGCAGGACACAGGGATGGCATCTAAGGAAGACATGAAATCGTGGTTCGGGGAGCTCCAGACGCAATTCCTAGCAACAACACAGTCACAATTCGAAGCCATGAAAAAAGACATGTGAACTGCCATACAAGAACTATGAACAGAGATCACGAGTCTGGGAGAAAGGACAGACACCCTGGAAAAAATAACCCAAAACCTAGACGAGGAGGCACGTCAGAATGCGGAACTCCAAGAACAACTCTTGACTCGCACTCATAACCTTGAATTACAGTGCGAGGATCTACAAAATAGATCACGAAGTGCGAATATAAGAATACAAAATATGGCGGAAACGGTGGAGGACAGACACCTTAAAGAAGCAGTGCAACAGGTCTTTAAAGAAATCTTAAACGCAAACGAGGAAGAGGAAGTAGGAATCGACAGGGTCCACAGGGTGGGTCCAAAGAGGATCGGACCTGGCACGCGGCCAAGGGACGTATTAGTTGCCCTCTCCTCATATCCCCAGAAAGAACTAATATTACGGAAAGCCAGGTCTATGGAGCACATCAGGATGAATGGAGAAGAGGTACAGCTATACCAAGATTTGCCACAGTCAACACTACAGAAACGCAGAGAAATGGGTCCGGTGGTGAAGTTCCTAGTGCCAAAACAGATCAAATATAAATGGACATTTCCTTTCGGACTCCTGTTCTCATGGGAAGGCAGGCAATGGAGAATAATGACATGTGAGGAAGGGAAACAACTACTGGGCATGCAAGATCGAGAAGTAGAACAAGGAGAACAGAGAGATAAAAGACCCCAGAAAAGATCGGAATGGCGCTGGACGAGAGTAGAGAAAAAGGGGAGAGCTCCGACGCCAAAAGAGTTATGACAACAAAAGGGGAAGCTCCATAAGCCCCCATCGGGGTAAATACGGCATGCCCACGCAGACTTACACGAAGAAAACAAGATGGCAGATGACGATTTTTTCCAAAAGATAAGGTGCGGAGGGGGGGAAGAGGGCTCCGGCGACACCTATTGGAATCCAGAGGGTCTTAGAATACCCTACAAGTTACCCCTGTGGTCAGATGAGCATGGCGCACACGGCAAAATGCCTGAGCGAACATAGGAACCAGGGCTCATCACAGGGCAGTTTTGGGGGAAGGGGGGAAGGAAGGCGAGTTGGGGCATGCCTTGGGGAGGAGGGGGGGGATACCGGGAACCACCATAGCTCAGATCATAAGGCTCAACCAGAGTCTTTCCATTTATGGACGGGATGGGTATCAAGGTACTAACATATAACATCAGAGGCCTTAACTCCCCTGTCAAAAGGAAAAAAGTGGAACACTACCTAAAACAAGACAAGTACGACATCATTATGCTACAAGAAACACACATAAAGAGACAGGACAGGGGAAAGGTGCGGCTGAAGGGTTACAACCAGATATTACAGGCAAACGCTAAGGACAAAAAGGTGGGGGTTCTGATCGCATTCAGGGACTCTATAAAGGTACAAGTGCTCCAAACAGAGGCTGATACTCTGGGCAGATATCTCCTAGCCAACACGATTATAGAAGGTTGCCCTCTAACTCTGGCTGCAGTATATGCCCCCAACACAGGACAGGAGGGTTTTCTGAAGGACATGCTTGAGAAGCTGGAACACTTCGCCACAGCGGAGATAATATTGGGGGGAGACCTGAACATCGCACGGGACCCCTTTTCAGACAGATCGACCCCCAGACAGCAGGGGCAAAGCCCTCCCTCGGAGGCCCTAAAAAAGAAAATGTCTAATATGGCTCCAGGGGACATCTGGAGACACATAAATACTAATCTCAGAGGATATACATACTATTCACATGTACACCATACAATGTCTAGGATAGACTACCCATGGGCCTCACCGGGCATCCTGGGCAAAATACGAAAGACAGATATCGGGTCCATATCACTGTCGGATCACGCCCCTTTGTGGGCAGAGATAGCACTAACCCCACGGACGCCTGGGCTATGGAAATGGCGACTCCCAGAGGACATAATTAGAGATCCTGTAATGGGGAATAAAATCCAAGAACAAATCACTGAATACCTTACAAGTAATAACCACCCTGACATATCGATTGGAACACAATGGGAAGCTCTAAATGCAGTAATCAGGGGACACCTAATCGCATTGAAGGCCCAAACAGAAAAGCTGAACTATCAGTGGGAGAGGGAGCTGGAGGCCAAAATTGGGAGCATTCAGGCAGAAATACTGCTGAAACCAACTATAAAGCTACAAAAAGCCCTGAGGCACGTCCAAGGTCAGTTAGAAGCGATCCGCACTAAGAAAGCAGAAATGCACCTACTGAGGCTAAAACATTGGTACTACACTAAGGCCAACAGAGCTGATAAACTTCTAGCTAGACAACTTAAGGGGAAGCAACTAGATAGGACCATATTAGCCCTCCGCGACGATAAAGGGAATAGAAAGACCCAAACAACCGAAATGGGGGAGATAATGGAGCGGTTCTACAGAACGTTGTACTCCACAGACCATCCCGATGAAAATCTCCAAAAAACCTATCTGGAGGGGGTGGACCTTACAGTGCTATCCGCCACAGAAAAACTCACATTAGATAGGGACATAACGATCGAAGAGGTCAATAAGGCAATCAGAGACCTCCCCAGAAACAAGGCCCTGGGCCCTGATGGCTACACAGCGCTATTCTACAAGGAATATGGGGACATACTGGCCCCGACCTTGACCGAATTATTTAATTCCTTCAAAGAAAAACACAACATTACCCCAATGATGAACGAGGCCAAGATGCTGGTGATACACAAACAGGGGAAAGATCCCGAGTCTCCGACCTCCTATAGACCAATAGCATTGATAAATTTAGATGCCAAGCTGCATACTAAAATCCTGTCCTACAGACTTACTCAAGTGCTACCAAAACTGATCCATCAGGACCAGTCTGGTTTCGTCCCCGGACGACAAACACACGATAATATTAGGAGGGTCCTCCACATCGTGGAAAAGATAGGAATAATGGGCACGCCCGCAGCGATACTAACTCTGGACGCAGAGAAAGCGTTTGACCGAGTAGAATGGTCCCTCCTATTCCACATACTGAGGAAAATGGGCATAGGAGAAACATTCATAAATATGATAAAAGCCAATTACAAATCCCCCAGCATTAGAATAGCGGTGAATGGGTTCCTCTCTAATAAAATACTAATCGAGAGAGGGACGAAACAAGGTTGCCCACTATCCCCCCTATTATATGCAATTTTCCTGGAACCACTGCTAGCGCGAATAAGAGACAACCAAAACATAAAGGGAATAGACATGGGAGGTATTAACCACAAAACTGTGGCATATGCTGATGATATGTTAATAACGTTGGGAGATCCCGAAAACTCTCTCCCTATACTAGTCCAGGAGATAGCCAACTATGGCTCTATATCCGGCCTCAAGATAAATAGACAAAAATTCCGAATTACTGACACTGGCTGGAGACACAACCCGAATCCAATCGGCAGCAGGCTCCCTCCAACTAAAAATCGCTACGACAGGGACCAAATACCTGGGTATCACCTTAACACATAAAATACAGCAATTATACTCCCAAAACTACCCAAACCTGTTGCAACAAGTCAAACGGGACATGGAAAGGTGGAACCCGTTATCGATATCATGGTGGGGGCGCATAACGGTCGTCAAAATGACCATCCTACCCAAACTCTTATATCTATTTCAGGCCCTACCAATAAGACTCCCGAGGGCGTTCTTCAAATCCCTAGCGAAAGCAGTCAAGGAATACATCTGGCAAGGGAAAACCCCTAGAATTTCAAGCTCGTTACTAACAGCCTCACGAAAAGAAGGGGGTTGCGCTCTACCCCACTTTAGAAGGTACTTTGAGGCAGCCCAATTATGGGTCCTGACGGAATGGATTCCGGAAGAGTCCCAAAAACTGTGGGTTGCTCAAGATAGGACAGTGGCGAACGCCCCAACAAGACATATGCTATGGGCAGGAAAGACACACAGACATCCCAATCTACGCATAAGCGAAATCATGCAGGCATCATTGGAAATATGGGATGGTGCAACTAAGAAAGGTACACTAACTAAAGACCCAGCCCCTTTCATGCCCCTATTTAGAAACCCAGAATTTCCGCCAGGTCTAGAGAATAAGGCATTCCAAAAGTGGGAGGAATCGGGTCACAATATGGTAGGGGATATGTATCAGGAACAACAAATAAGGACCTTTGAAGATTGCACGACCCTACTGCACCTGAAGGGGACGGATAGGTATAAATATGACCAACTGTACCATTGGCTAGACACACCGAGAATAAGACAAGCAGCCACCAGAGAATTAACCCCATTTGAGCAATACATCATGTCAAACGACAGGTCCAAAAAGTTTGTATCAAGTACATATGGTTTCATCAACTCCGTAGGAGAAAATGTCACCTGGCAATATATTAAGAGGTGGGAAAAAACCCCGAGAAGGACGATCCCAAGGGGACAGTGGGAATACACGTGGGGGATGATATCTAAATTAATGAGGGCCATCCACTCGATAGAAATGTGGATGAAAATTCTCCTACAATGGCACTATACCCCAGAGAGGCTCCACGGAATGTTCCGGGACTCTCCCAATGTATGCTGGAGGGCATGTGGAGGGGAAGGGAATTGGAGACACATTTGGTGGGATTGCCCAAAGCTTCAACAATATTGGACAGATGTGAAAGACCCCATGAGCTCAATGTTCCAGGGGGACAGAGACTCTGGGGGAGGAGGTGTGGCTATGTGGGATTTGGAACCCGAAGGACAAAACCCTCTCCAAAACACAGAAAAGAAACTTCATGGGTCTTTTAGTCGGGGTGTGGTTGGAAATCGCCCAAAAATGGAAGCAACGGTCCCCGCCCGTCGCAATAGACTGGATAAGAAGAGCATGGTACCATATAACAATGGAACATATGACATACAACCTACAAGGGAACTATCAGAAATTCAGGGAGGATTGGTCAGACACCTTGGAGTACCTACAAAGCGACTATATGGAACAGTGGTGCCCACATAAAATTAGAATTCTTGATATGTTCAGATAAGTCACTGACTCTGCAAACAGAAGCTAAATAGAACGGTGGACATTCCGGGGGGAAAGGGAGGGGGGATAAAGGGGGTTATGTTGATTGTTCATGTTGTAAAACCAATAAAAAATATTTAAAAAAATATATATATATGCCCAAAGTAACTGATAAAGCCAAGAAAATAAGTTCTACAATTTACCAGAAGGTATCCAGCAACCTTTATAAAAATGAAAAACAGCCCAGTCTGAGATGAAAAGCACAGCAATTACAATGACAGAAAAACGGAATTGCGTCTGCATTTTCAGCTGACATGTGTTTTTATTTCCTTTACAGGATTAAGAATCAGTATTTTGAAACATACAGATGTTAAAAATGTAAACCTTTAATAGAAATTTGATTCCAAAGAAAAAATTATAATGTTGTTCTGTTGAAATGACAATTGCAACATGGACAATAAAATGACTTTTGAAGGATGCATTGGGGAAATAGAAGTTTGGGGGAATAGAAAGCAATGTGACATTTTCCTAACCTCCCCCAATAAGACACAGGACATGGGACTTGCTTTCACGTGAAAGAAATGCTACACAAGGCTCTGGGAGCAGAAGCATTAAACCTTGACTTTCATAAAGGCTGTCCATTTATAACATCTGTCTAAGTGTTTGGTCTTAAATCCTTAAATATACATTGAATTCATCCTGACTGTGGGTCCCTGCTCAACTAATCTGATATTTCAATCCGTCAAGCCTCTCTTGAAAGAAACTTTTCACATTAGAAAAGACTGAACGTCTGCCTTACGTGATAGGAAGGAGCAGCCAGATCCTGTGAACATTCAAAGGGGGTGGGACTAAAGTCATAAATGGCCCTGCCAGCTCAACTACATAGATTTTCCATGACAACAGCATTCACAGGAGTCATAATTCCCCAACTCTGAGCTGGAAGTATGTTACACCAGATGTTCTGTTGCTGGACTAGTAACTGTTTTGTAATATTGTGTAAAGTGGAAGAGAGGAAAAAAATGCCCTTTAAATTTGATTTTGGGATTCACTATTTCGCTTGTAACTTGTGAAGAAATGTTGCAGAGTTAATTTTTAAAATAAATGCTCTGCTTGAAAAGCTCTATAAGATGGTTGTACGATGATATTTATGTGATGTTATCTTCATTATGTAAATTAGGCAAATGTGTATATTGACTTGTAGATGAACTGTTATTGTGTTAATTGTATGTATACTTGATTATGTATTTGAAATGTGTCTAATAATTGTGTTAAATTACATAAATCACAAGGGGTAGGGCATTGTAGCCGCTGAGGACATTTACTCTGGGGAACAAGTGAGCCCTCTTTGGTGAGGAAGGATAGCTCAGGGGCAACATGTTTGTCTTGGAAGCAGGATAATGCAACACAGGTTCAAATCCTGATCCCTTGCTTAGAAACCACTCACCGGTATTAAGCCAATTATAAATGAACAGTAAAATAAATACAAATATCATCATGCGAAAACGACAGACACCAGTGAGTTATACATTCTAATGTCCATGCCAGTGAGCTTATTATTGTGAGATGGAAATGTATAATTTGTATGTAAGTATAAGAGAGAAAAAAAGAAATCTGTAACGCAAACATCCATTGTTGTGACAAAATGAAAATTACATTATTTAATTTGTGAGAACAATCTGATGAACCGATAAGTAAAATGATCACATGTGTGGAGTATGCTGTTATAGAAAGTTACAAATGTTTAATGCAGAAATCTCTAAGATGACATCACATCAGATGGGAGGAGAACTATGTTTAGAAATCACTCCCATTAGACTGCCCTCCTCATTAATATGCCCATTGACCACAAGGGGTTGCATTAGCGTGATATAACTTTTGGAACACTGTCCAATCACATACGTTTACCATACGTTTACCAATTGGATTAGTTAAATGATACAAACCTTTAAGGGGAGCAGTTTCTGGTCTATAAAAGTTCAAACACAGATTCTGGGGACACACTCAATCACTCACTAACTGATAGAGAAGAAGAAAGAGTGAACGGAGAATTGATAATAACAGGAAGGAGATTAAGTAGATTGCTTTTCTTGTGGACCCATTTTCTGGATTATAAGCAAAGCACTTCAAGCCAGGCCTACCTGGAGTTAAAGTCCCAAGCCTTCTTCAGTGGACAATTCAGCAGGCAGTCTCTAGAGGGACACTGGCCCCATCTTGCTGACTGATGCCCACCTGTTCCTTGAGGGTGGGAAATGAACCCATCTTTAAGAAGGTGCCCACCTGTCTGTGAGAGAGCCAAAAGAAATTAATATGTAAGCATGATATAAATGGCAAATAACGCTGTAAGTGATTTCAATCCAGCACTCCAACTAAGTCAATGCCTAGTATGGGATGCCCAATGGAAACCCTTATTTATATATTTTTATGTCAAAAGTTCTTTTAATTCTGGATGATGTAGCCTTATATAACACCCCTCTCTTTGAATCCCCCTGGTCTCACTGAACCAAGAAGAAGGTTGTTTTGCAGAGTTAAAAGATTTATTTGAAGAATTGAACAATATATAGATTACACTTTTATGAATATGAATAATATCTGAATATCACACTTATGAATATGAACAATGATCAGCAATGAGTAGTATTGCAATAATCAACAATCTCTTTAATCAATTAGGAGTAGGAATAGGAAGATTAATGTAGCAGAGAATAACTTTGTATGGGTTCAAGGAATGCATTGATATGAAAGAATGCAACACAGAAATAAAACTTGATATGACTTCAATCAAAAGACCATATGATCACTCTTTCCCCCTGTCACTACTCACTTCCCCCAATATGCAATATGAAGAGATGGAATGAGGGGACACAGGTTTCAGGAATAACAATCAAAAATTGTAGTTTCAATCCCACTTCCCCCTAGCAAGCAGAGAGAAACAGAGCTGATTTTAAACAGGTCAAATGCTTTTGAATGTAATATGAAGTGATGGAAAAAATGCTAAAAATGATCTTAATTCGCTAAATAGGGTTCAAAGCTAGTGAGAGTTATTTTGGATTGGTTCAGAGAAACACTAGCAATAATTGTTGAATGGTTAGCAGATGGAAAACGAAATTCAGAGGTTGAATGCAAGAAATAGCTATTTTTTTATATGGAGTGAATTTGCGGCAACTTTTCCGCGTGCGAAACACGCGATTACAGCAAACCTTTACGGAATTGGAATGGATGCTAGCTTCAAAATGACATTTAAATTTTGTTTCTAGGACGTACGGTTCAAAAGTTACAGAGGTTTTAGTGAAGGTAGATTTTTCACAAAAGAGTCAAAATTTCAAAGTGAAAGATGCGCTTTACAGATTAGGAACCAAGATGGACTTATACTAAGGGGCTGTGAAAGTGCAAGATACCCAACGGGACAGCCACCAGAACAGGGCGCCTTCCGCTCTGACTTCTGTCCGCCAGGACACTTGACTTTCTTCAGAAAAATATCAGCGCACAGATGATTATCACTACAATTATCACAGACTATATAATGAGAAGGATTCAGGATGGACACAACATTCTCTAATGCAGTTTTGGATAGGTTGAAATGGATTGAATAGGATTACTTTAAACTAAGAGATGGCTATGGACAGTTCTATACTAAATACTCACTACTATGGCTTTGGAATGGAATGGGCCCGTCAAAGATCTGCTCAAGGGTTTGGCTGGGATTCGCTCACCACTGGACAGGTCTCAGGCGCTGGGTTCGGCTCTCAGCAAGGCACTCTGGTCTGTACGGCCTCTTGGACTGGATCTGATGGGTTCTGGGTTACAGCTCTGCTGGACTGGCCTGGATCTTCGGTTCTAGCAAGGGTTTTTGGCCAGAAGCAGCAAACAGCTCAGCCAGGCTGTTGAATGGTTTACTTAGGCCCCGTGGAAGTTTAGGGGTTAAAGTCAGGTTGCAAGATTTTAAAGGCCAGCTGAGAAGAGTTCAGCTTTTTGGATTGGGCCTTTCTGCTTCAGAGTTCTGGAGTCTGGATTCTGGGTTCTGGAGTCTGGATCTTCCTTCAGGGTGCTTCGTCAGTGGATCAGTTGATGAGTGAATGTGTCTGTGTGGGTCCTCAGCAGTCCCTATTTATCCATTTTCCAAAGTGGGCGGGGAGGCTGATTGTCAATGCCCAACCCTCTAAGGATGATAGGTCAAAGAATTCCCCCTCTCCTGATTTAAGAAGGGAACAGTGTGTCATGAGGTGTCATCATGTGTCAGAGTGCCACAGTGTTTAGGGTCCAGAAAAAAATCCCTCCCCTTTGCTTTTAACCAGAAAATCTACTTTTCATAAAAAACATATTTCCAATATCACAAACTTGTTTATAATACATATACACATCACAGATTGCCTAAGGTATGTTTCTGTCCAAATCTTATCTTCCTACGAGTTTTGGTTCATAAATGGCAATTTTTGGCACTTTTGGTTGGTTACACATTGTCGGATCTGTACAATATTTTTACACATGCATGCACATACCCTCTGGGCATATTCCTGTAATTTTTCATGTTCCTAACATAATCACAATAGATACAATATTAAAAATGTCATGGTTCAGTCTCAGAACATCGCACAGATTCCAGATTAGTTTTAAACTGTGAGCGAATTTTTCATTTTAATAATCTCTAAATTTCATATTTTTGTCAGTTTGGCACAATATTTTATAAGCCTTTTCCCTAAACATACAGTTACTTTAGTTTCAAATCCACATTTTCAGTCTGGCCCGCCTCCAAGGCTTGGCTGAGTCAGAGAGTCACATGGGCTTCTTCCTGCCCATGTGACTCTCTGACTCAGTTGGTGTCAGTCACACCCGAATTAGCATTTTCATTCAGCTCAAGGGAGTCCTTTGTCTACACTCAGAGCAACATGCCAGAGTGCCCCTCCCAGTTCCTTTCACACCAGCCTGCCAGTTTCTTAGCAGAGAGCAGGGGGAAGATTTCTTTGCTGGGTAAAAGGGTTTGGAATGTCTTTGAAGCCCAGTGTGGCTAACTTTAACTTTTAAACATAATGGGCCTCATTACACAGACGGCGCTAAGGGATTACCGGCACCAGTAAGGGCACCGGTGCCGGTAATCCCTTAGCGCCATACTACGAGGTCCCTCAGCGGGTCCCGTCCTTAATGTGTGGCCAGACTGCACGTTAAGGAAGGGACCCGCTGAGGGACTTCAGGGCAAATAACGGTACCGCTAATAGCGGTACCGTTATTTGCTCCTTCCCCATTCCAATTGAGCCCTATGGGGGCTTAAATGGGAATGGGGAAGGGTCTTAGTGAATGGGGAATTACTGCCCCGCCAACCTTGGAATGGGGTGGTAATTCCCCCATTCACCAAGGCGGAATCGGTAAAATACCGGCGGCAACCATGGCGCTAATAGCACCATGGTTACCGCCGTCCGTGTAATGAGGCCCAATGTCTGAAATTGTCTTTTCCTAAAATATAAATTCCATTTTTAACAAATACATCAACCAATTTCTTAATTCAAGCCTTTTTAAAATATAGTTTTGAATTTTACCCACCTCTTAGGCTTCTGATAGCAAGTCTTTCTTTGGCATACTTTGAGTTCAATATACAACTTTACACATGACAGGTTTTAGAAATCGCCAGCTTCTGACAGAGGTGAGTAACGGTATTGCGCCCATTTTCAACATAATTTTCCAAGCAAGCAATCTTCAATGTGGATTTTCTTCTGATAAGTGTACTTCTGTGGACATTGTATTTATGTGGATTCTTGAAGTAGAATGATTTTTAACACCCCACCAGCGAGGTTGTATCTTTTGCATTGTTTGTGAGCCATGGTTTTTGCAAATCTGACAACCAAGAAAAACAGATTTTCACACAGGTCTGTGTTTCTTTTGCAATCAGCCTTGCCCTGTGGCAGCCAAATGATGGGTTTTGGCAGTGGTCTTCTGTGTTACCACTGACATGGGCAAAAGTGGATGGCGGCCTATTTTTCAGATTTTTACTGTGCACTTCTGGGTGATTTTTAGCAAGCAGTATGCTTTCCGGCAGCCATTCTGATGTTCCTGATGCAAGCAATGCACAGCAATGTTGCAGGGCCTGGACTAGTGGGTTGAAACATCCCACAACGCAGAGGAGAGCTATACTATGAAGGGAAATAGATTTAACCTGATCCTGTCATTTGTAAGTACTGGTGTGTGGGAGTATACAAAATAATTGTACATCCTTAGAAGTTAAAGAATATTTCAGAAATGTCTGCACTTCTGGAATTATATATTTGATAGACTTGGTCCTATGGTGTGCATACAATGGGATCCCCTCCCTCTTTCTCTGTGTGAAGACATATAACACAGAAGAAGTATTTTGGGAGTCAAAAGAACATGCCACTCTGTGCATACCTAGACAGATAATGCAATTGAAGTCATTCCTTGCGTGCACCACCAAGCAGAATGTTGTTGGTCCATTGAGAAGGGGGAGGTATCTATTTTCAATAAAGTGTTGGTAGAGAGAATTAGATAGACTTGGATGTTGTGATTAAATTTGTTTTTTAGCAAATGAAGGCTTTATCCTGGACTCTCACACAATTTTTCCAATCCATGGTGCAAGTGTTTTCAGGGTAAACAAAATGTGTGTGTGTTGCAAAAGTCCACGTTCATGTAAATGTTGAGGTGACTAGTGTATTGGTCATTTCTTTAACATTGCCATTGGAATTTCATAGATGTATGTTTTTAAATTTGAATTGATTCAATTATTTCAATTTGATTAATAAATTGATCTTCTGTGCAACCTAGTGTGTTGCTTCTCCCAAAAGGGTAGGAAGGCTGGAGGGAATCAATATTGTTAAATGGGGTTTGTGGGTTCATAAAAAGAACTTTATTAAATAAATGAAAAGTGTACACGCCTTGTCGAGGAGGAGCCAAAAGCCTCTACCGGATGTCCCATCCCTAAATTGCCTATAGGTTGGGAACTGGTGACAAGCACGGCACCTGTATGATTCCAATAACACGAGCAGCCTTTGTAGCAAAGTACCCATTGAGAAAACCATTCTTTGTGTATCCACGAAGAGCTGACAGTCTCTTGGGGAAGATCCCTGAAGAATGAGACAAGATGGACGAAAGAGCAGACTGTTGACATCACATGACGTAAAGTGACGCACCGAGAAGAGATAACACAAGAGAAAGTAAAGAGAACATATAGAATCCGGTGATGAAGTGAGAATCAAGTAAACGTTCATGTGCAACATGAACATTATATGTGTGGAAGAGCACGCAAGAAAATGCAGACATTTTAAAACTGTACAGATGCTGCAACGCAAGTAGATTAAGTAATCATAAGGCTAGCTATACGTAGTGAATAGATTGTGGCGATGCACCAAGGTATATATATGCATAAGGAATCGGGATGTTCCACATCATGTTTTAGAAAAATGGGACCCCATGAGCAGGAAAGCTGAAAGTGTGGCACGGTTAATAAAAGTAGCTGACAAGCAAGAAAGAATCCAAGAGAGCTTGGTTGGCCAAGTGTCAAAAGGCCAGTGTAGCCGAGAACTGGTTGTCTAGCTTCAAGAGATACAATGAATGCAAGAGATGGGCCAAACCCCTGCCAAGGTACAGCAAAAAGACAATGAGTGCCAAGTTTTATTCGTTTTAAAACCATTAAATACAGAGAAGCTCGAAATGTGGTCTTCAGTCACGTGATCTAGATGGAAATAGACTTGAGGAGACAATGCTGAGGCAAGAAGATGGGAGCATGCTCACACTCCCTTTTTATTCCCAGGAGTTGTGAGGCTTGCAAGGTAATGTTCAAAGGCTAATTGAATGACAGAAAGTAAGAGTGATGATTGATATTGGGCCAATTGGGTGGGGAGACCTGGTCAAGCCCAACCCACCAACACCTGGGGTACCAGCTTGTGTGCTGCTAGTAAGTGGAATATTGCAGAAGGGTACAAGCGTGCCAACCAATTATAGAGGGCCACGTATCAAAGAGCCCTTTAGTTTGTGAAACAATAAATCATCGTGTATTTTATGATGATGAAGATGACTTGCACTAGAGGAGGGCTTAGTTGCACACCTGACAATAGAGACCCAATCAAAACACCATACCCCATAGAAAGTATATGTAGATGTTTTTCACATTATCCAACCACAATTCAGTTAAAAGTTTTACAGTTTGCCACGTAGTGTGACGTCAGTGACGATGAGGTTTCACTATAAAAGCTTGTTTTTATGAAAATCGCTTAGAGAACTTGCCATGAGACAACCGTCGATGTCCGTTGTACTCCGTGTTTTAGAGAATTGTTAATAAAAAAGCCTACCTTTTGCCAACTTCCTGACTCGATCTTTTTATTGATGTTTGAGTATGTTCTGCATCCCCATCCATCCTATAACAGAGCCACCTTGTCTTAGAGGGCTTACGGGTTCAGCCTGATTTCAGGTGGGTGGAAAACTCCCCTGAACTAGATGTCATCCGATTAATACAACCTACATCTCAAGCCACAGTACCTCAGCAGAGCCTGTCAATGAAAATAGACAGCTGACAATCAAAAACCCTTCTAACTGGCTCTCTTGATATCATGCTTTGTTTTCCCAATTGATTATTTATTCTTTCTGTACTTTCTTGACAATGCCTGTGTTACTTGATAATCTTCCTTCTCTAGGTTCCAGTAAAAAGATATTTGGTTTCAAGCTGACATCATGGCTCAGGCATGGAACCATTCATCTTACAAGCCAAAGGAGGGGTCATGGTCCATGACCAAGTGGAACATTATACTAATTAAATACTGAATGCCTGCATGGCGTGCTTGACTGTTAAGCTCTCTAATTCAATAACAGGACAGTTTTCTTCTCGAGGAAAGTTATCGACTGATTTAACAATTGGCTGTTCTACCTTGACTCATTCTTGGGGAGGGGCGATATTGTCAAACCATTTTCAAAATGATCAGAATTACTGCACTTCAGCTTACACTCCATGAGCGGGGACACCTGTATGCACTTAACCCAGGATCCTGCTGGACTCGACGCGTTTGTTTCCCACCCAGCCCCCTTTCCTCGCACCTTTGCCTGTAAGCATGCAGGACTTAAATGTTGGGACTAGTAAGTTGGTCTGTCCTACCCCTCCCTTTTTTATCCCCTCTCCCTAGCTTGGTTGCAAATGTAACACTTCATGCACTTGCACTAGGAGAAAGGCCGTCAGGCCTAGTATGCTAGTTTTTCTGTCGGATCATTCGGAAACTTCAAGGCCTAAGAATGATTTCTGTACTCCCTTGTTCACTCCCGCCTTGAAGTGCTTTGAAGCACTCCACCTGTGTAAATAAACAATTACAATTACAATCAGTCGGCACGATTAATTCTTCTCTGAACCTGTGCAGAGAAAAGGGTTGATGCAATGTTAGTCCACTTCTAAATTCAAACAAAGTAAAGACAAATGAACTAGAAATCGAATAAGTTCCGGAAACATGACAAAATATTGCTTATTTTGACCCTCATAGACAGTACTTTCTGTGCAGTATGTTCTAATACAACAGTAGGCATAGCCTACTGTTTTTCCAATTCTAGGTATGAGGGAAATTAAATTGAAGTGGGATTTAAAAACACATTTTCAGGTCCTTAGGGAGGTGTTGGTTACAATGACATGCAAACCAGTGTATGTGGATAACATTGTTAGATACCAACTGGTGTATGTATTCTCATCATAACATGAATGTAGTGAGTGATCACTTCATGGAATTGTTTTTAATTTATGTTGTTGCAAACAGAAGGCTTTATTACTAATGGGTCTGGTGCTAGGTCTGTAAAGAGGTGATTTGCCAATTTACCCTGGCATTGACAATTCAGTAGTTATAGTGTTGAATAAAGGAAGTATGTTTCACCACCCACAGTACTACGGTAAAAGAGTTTGCAGATTTTGCCATCCTGGTAGTGTTGGAGTCAGGTAAGTGTGCTGTAGAGTTAGTCTCAAGCTAAGGTAGTGACCCTTCAGACCGGTTTGTAAATTTAGGTGGGAGTTGTTGGGTGGTTAGGGTGTCTGCTGATAATACTTTCAAGGGGTTAGTGGCTCTTTTCATTGTCAGTGCCAGTGGAACGGGCACTTTACCCTGGCCTTGACGATGCACTGGTTGTAGTGTTGTAAAGAGGTAGGTTGTTTCACCTTCCTCACTGCTAGGGTACAAGAGTTTGTGTGTTTTGCAATCCTGGTAGTGGTACGGCAAAGTGGACTTGGGGCCTGGTACGTTTGCATCAGGGTTACTCTCAGTGCAGGAACTGGTTCTTTTAACGCTTGTCAGAAAGCAAGGAACAGGAGTTAGGAAGAAAGGAAATAGGGTGGGAAAAGGACTACACGGAGGTCGGAAAATTTGGTGCAGATGGAAATTGGGGGAAAAGGCTCCTAGATTCTGGATCAAGCATTTTTTACAATAATACATTTTGACATTATTTAAATGGTGAACACTGCTCATTATAAACATCACTTGTCATAATAAATACAATTCAGACGTTGTTTGGCTTTAGATCATGAAAGGGGAGGACACTGGTTTAATGTGTGTTTGTATGCATCTGTGGACTGATATATTTAAAATATTTGAGGCATTTTGATTTGAAGATGAACTGAAATAGTGTTAATTTTATGTATATTTGATTATGTATTTGTAATGTGTCTGATAATTGTACTAACTTGCAGAAATCACAAGGGGTAGGGCAGTGTAGCTGCTGAGGACATTAATCCTGGGGAAAGGGTGAGCCATCTTAGATTAGCATGGCCATCCATGTCCTTCCTAAAACCCCCCTACCTCCTGCAGACAAGGCACGGTGGGAGCTGGTATCACAAGGAAACACCCTTATCATAACAGCAAGGCGTGGCACATTACAGAAGCCTTGGAATGGACCAATCTGCTGTGGCAAATTAACTATATAAGGTTAGACCCCCCCTACATTAATCATGTTTAGGAATCATCTTTAGAAATCCTCTGTAGGAACCATCTTGAAGAGTTATCTTGAAGGAAATTGTCACTTGAACCTTATTGGAGTAAAGACTACCCAAAGTCCTCATCCATTGGGCTGAAGATAAAGAATTCCAAGGAGGGTGCAGACCCTTGCTCTAACCTCTTTAGGGGAACACTTGAATTTACCTGCTGGAGGGATAACTGACAGCTGCTTGAAGGCAAGCACCCAGGATTCTGTCTTCTGAACTGGCAGCCCTGAAAGTTTCCCTGGCCACTTTCCTGGCTGGGAAGAGCAGAAGAGGAATTGGCCTTTCCTTGGGGTAGAAGGGTCCCTCAACAACCCAAGGACTAAAGGAAGCTTCATTTCTTTCTCGTTGTATTTGCAAGGTACTTCAAGCCATTCCAAAGGCTCCAGGTGCCTTCAAACAACTGCAAAGACACAAAGGAGCTGCCTCTGACACTTTCAACTTCGAGCCACTTTAAGCGAGTCAGACCTGTCCCACTGAGGCACTCTAAAACATTAGGAGCAACCCAGATCCATACATCTGCAACACCCGTGGCCCAGACATGGGTCATATTATTGAGAACATGGGAGATGACGGGAGATCAGTACCACAACTCCCAGCAAACAGCAAACTATGTACTCTCACAAGAGTAACCAGATCACGGCAGCCATGATATCAAGGAGAGGTTATTTATACCACAGCCATCCAAATGCTCTGTGCGTTCTAGCCTTTTGCTGCCTCTGGCTTCTGCTGCATGCCTACGCCAAACCTGCTAAAGAAAACATAAAGATGCTCAGTTAGTACACTTACCAGAAGGTCTTCACCTGCTGTTTCAGTTGCCTGCAGTCAGTGGATGCTACTGCACGTCCACACCAGCACCTGAAAGAAAGAAACCAGCAAGACACACGGTTGGTACACATACCAGAAGATTTGCAAGCCTCTAGCTACATCGCTGCAACCTACTCCTAGCATCCGTACTATCTGCTATACTCCTCTTGGCACAATCTAATCCCTGCATACTGCCCCCAGTTTCC
Organism: Ambystoma mexicanum; assembly: GCF_040938575.1. Taxonomy (NCBI): domain Eukaryota; kingdom Metazoa; phylum Chordata; class Amphibia; order Caudata; family Ambystomatidae; genus Ambystoma; species Ambystoma mexicanum. Next base: position 961,511,395 of record NC_090928.1, on the reverse strand, counting down.
CGTGCTCTTGACATGGACCTATCAAGAAGAGTACAAAAATAGTGCACTTGAGTTATCCAGCGGGGGCCTTCTGCTCCATCCGCTCCATATCTGGCCACACCCCGACGTGTCCCCGTATCGTTGGAACCAAAGAAACTCTGGATTAGAAACCAGTGGGAAACCACACATTTATTATAGACATTATGCATGCGAACTGTTCATTTTTGGTACAATCTAAACACCTGTGGACATTTTACTAGAAACCAGTGGAACAACTGGAGAGCTCTGCATCATTAAACCAATTAAGCACTCCTATGGAGACAGGTCTATTCAGACTACCCTAGTGAGGTAACTGGTATAGCATTGCTGGTGGTGATTCTAGCCTGTGTTCTAGGGTAGCCCCTAAGAGGGATCAGAATCTTAGTAGGGGAATAAGGGGGGGATATCTAGAAAAGGTGCTAATAATCTGGTTAATATTCCCTTGCACAACCTTGGGAATGCATAACAACAGTACATAGCAAGTGGCATGATCACCACATCTGGGACAGTCAGGAGGAAGTGACACAACATACAACCCCATTCCCTTCACAGGGCCCTGGGCCTTGTTTCACTAGGGCTACTGGCGACCCAGCGAATGAGGTGGGGCGTCTGCAGCATTCCTGCTAGACTATCAACATAAGGCGTGACAAAGCACCTTTGAGCTATGCCGACACAAGCCTGTCCCAAGCTTTTCCAACCACAAACCATTGCCGCTTGTTGAATTGCACTGTGTTAATGCATCCTGTCAAGTCAACTCACAACTGAAATGGGGCTCAAAGCATAAAGAATGAACCCATAATCCCAGTTCAGTGCTGTAGCGACACTATATATCTATATATATATATCTATATATATATATATATATCTATATATATATATAGATATATATATATATATATATGGTTTTGTTCCTATGGCCCATAGAACACGTGACCTCGTGACAATTAAGACCCAAATGTATCTTCTTTCTGTATTCTCTGTGCATTTCATTACACGGGTGGGTCGTACCCCTATTTTATTTTGGTACCTACCATACTATTGTTGTTTTGGATGCTTCTATCATGGCTTACATTCTCTTGAAGAGTGTATTGTATCTTTGGTCCATGCTACCTAAACGAGGTTATTCGGGTAGTGTGGGTCTGAGAAGGAGTTTAGAAAATCTACTTAACCCTGAACTCTTGCATGGCAGTAGTAATTTTGTTACATTAATAAAAGATCCACCCTCCCGTCCGCACCCTCATTGAATAAGGATTTAACAATCCCTTTGATACATTTTTCCACTTTCTCTAGAGATTCGCCTTCTTCATCTAGGACTCCCACAAATTGCAAGTTTACTCTAATTCACGGTTTTCGGTATTGTCCAATTTTATCACAATCTCCCATCACTGAGTCTCCATTTCTATTAACCGTGCCTCATTTAATAAATACATCTGGAGGAGATCTGTGGAAAGCTGATATTTTCCAGAGCTTCCAATGTGTCCTCCATTTGGATACTGTCTCTTTCAGTTCCGCTACTGATACCTGAAATCCAGAGATAAAGCTCAAACGTATTTTGAACCAGAACATAATAGAAATACTTTCTGTCTGTTGTATCTATGTGAGAAGCAAGGTGTGCGAATCCATGTTGCCAGAAGTTCCCAGACAGGGTTGCCTTTCAAATGCTTTTGTAAGTAGTTGCCAGCTATATGTGGTGTTCAGTCGTGTCATAGAATGGTGGCACCTCTCAAATCTCTCAAGGTCTCCTGGCATTGACCAAACATCAATCAGTCCCTCTGTATCAGACCAGACCCTAAAGAACCTTAATATCCTTTCAGTGGTGCCACCACCTGTTTATCCCTTCAGCAATCATTTTTGCACAGGAGAGGAGGGATCACGATGGATGCTGATTCTGCAACAATTCTCATCTACTCCAGTCTGGTAGCCTCCACAATATTCCCACTGAAAGCACAGAGAGCCTCTTTACCCTGTTGCTCCGGATTTGTCTCGTGAAGTCACATTCAGATCAGTGTGTTTGACTCCCTGGTGTTTCTTCTTGGTGTATTCACAAAAGACCTACTTTAAGGGGTAATTGGCATGTGGCACACTGTCAGAGGTCCACAAGATACTATGCCTACCTCAACCATCTCAGATGAGAAACCATGCCAACATCTGAACCTTTTTGTGCAGAAGGCTCTTCCAGAGTGAATGTGGGCATCCACCACCAGAGGGCCCATGATCGCCAGGTCCTCATCAACTAAGGTAGAGCTACACTGCCCCTTCAAAGCCTTCTCAGGGGTGCGTATCTGTCTGTCTGTCTGTCTGTCTGTCTGTCTGTCTATCTATCCATCTATCTATCTCCCTCTCTTATATAGCGCCATTTGCCCGCACTCACAAGAAAGTAGACAACAAAAAACATAAAAAGAAGCAGGAAGTAAGAAAAGAAACTGGAAAGAATGGCTGATTTAGCCTGTATGTGTTTCAAACAGATAGGTTTTTAGACGTTTCTTGAATTGAGCGATAGACCTGCATGCTTTGAGATTATTTGGCAAAGGGTTCCAGAGACATGATGCCCATGCACTAAAACTTGAGCCACCGATCTTTTTTAGGAGAAAGCGGGGTTGATGGAGTAAAATGCTTTTGTTAGAGTGCAATTCCCGCCTGAAGGGAATCCTCGAGATGGGAGGTATACAGGGGCTTCCTCTGTCAGACATTTCAATACCATAATGGTGCATTTTAAACTGGACCCTTTGATTGACCGAAAGCCAGTGCAATTTTCTGCGCTCCTCAAATACATGTCACTGATGACTGATACCACAGACATCACCTACTGCTCCATTTTGAATCACCTGTAAGCTTTTCAGGTTTGCCTGAGATGTTCTGACCAATAAGCTATTGCAGTAGTCCAATTTTGAGTTGATGATGGCTGCTGCGGTCACAGCCCTGTTAGACTCTGACTGATAAGGACAAATCTGCCATAACAGGTGGAGGCAATAAGAGCAGGATGATTTGAGATGGGAGACAAGTGAGAATCAAAACTACCGCCAGTGTTTTGACAGAGTCCCGAATGTCGTGACCTGCAATACAAAATCTGTTATATAATGTTATATAATGCATCCCGTTGATTCAGTTTATGTGGGCTACCTAAGATAAGCAGCTCAGTTTTCTTGTTGTTGAATGCCAAAGAGTTTATGGCCATCCAGATCTGTATAGCTTTAAAGACTTCATTGACCCTGTCTATATCTTTACTGTGGGTGCCTGATAGTTTGAACACAATCTGGGTATTGTCTGCATAATTTTCAAACCGTACCCCTAAAGAGAGAAGAAGGCCACAGAGCGGCTTGATGTACACATTCAATGGAAGTGGTGATAGACAGGATCCCTAGGGTACGCCACACAAAAGGGAGGCCTTTTGTGATTGCGTGCTGTCCTTGGTCACATAAGCAGTTCTTGGTCCAAGGAATGATCTGCACCAGCAGGCCGCGAGGGTTGTACAGCCGCCAACCTTGACTAGTCTATCTGTAGAAGTAACCGTGCCAGGACGCCCCTGCTAATAATGCCTGCTATGTTGGATTTAAGATCCCAGAGTTTGGTTTCGGTCCTGGGATTCATACGGAATCCAGATTGTCCTGGAGTGAGAACGTTATGTTTTACAAAGTTTTGATATTCAGAATATGCCACTTTGCCAAGTATTTTAAGTACAAAGAGGACGTTTGTGATTGACCTGAAATGTCCAGGATCATTGGCATCTCAATTCTCTTTTTTTAGTAAAGGTTCAGTCCATGCCTCTATCATGTACAGAGGCTTCAGAGGAGGAGGGTTGATAAAGACGGTCACCCAGGGCACAAGAGAGCTCAGAAACTCTTGAAAAAAGACAGCAGGAAAACTGTCCCCTTTACATGATGTTGGTTTCAACATGAGCACCATGTCAGATACCTCTCTGTCAGACACTTCGTTGAAAGCGAAGGGTGGGGACACAAAACTATTTATGTTACAAGTAGATTGAATCGCATTTTCAGTGGTGTGAAAAGATTTTTGCATTCTGTCTTTTAAGCAAAAAACCCTCTGAGTTTTGCAAACAATTGCACCGGCTGAAATGTTGCACGCTCTTGCTGGATGCAGCTGAGCTGTGTGATCTGATCGCTCTGATCGCTCTTGCTGGATGCAGCTGTGCTGTGTGATCTGATCACTCTTGCTGGAGGCAGCTGTGCTGTGTGATGTGATCGCTCTTGCTGGATGCAGCTGAGCTGTGTGATCTGATCGCTCTGATCGCTCTTGCTGGATGCAGCTGTGCTGTGTGATCTGATTGCTCTTGCTGGATGCAGCTGGGCTGTGTGATGTGATCGCTCTTGCTGGATGCAGCTGTGCTGTGTGATGTGATCGCTCTTGCTGGATGCAGCTGCGCTGTGTGATGTGATTGCTCTTGCTGGATGCAGCTGTGCTGTGTGATCTGATCGCTCTTGCTGGATGCAGCTGCGCTGTGTGATGTGATCGCTCTTGCTGGGATGCAGCTGTGCTGTGTGATGTGATCGCTCTTGCTGGATGCAGCTGCGCTGTGTGATGTGATTGCTCTTGCTGGATGCAGCTGTGCTGTGTGATCTGATCGCTTTTGCTGGATGCAGCTGCGCTGTGTGATGTGATCTCAGAAGCTAATGCCACAGCCCAGCATGGAGCTATGGTTTCTTAAGAGCTTTTAATTAGTCTTATGACGTAACCCTTCCCTGTGTATGAGTGGTACACTGACATGAGTGGCCAAAACAGAACACTGTACTTCACCAACAGAAACAAGGAAATACTAGTACCCCCACACCCCTCTTCTAAACTGGAATGCACGTGGCATTGCTCGTCTAAAAAAGGCAAAAATGCCAATAATAAAGCATACGAACATGTACGATCTCATCATGGACCAAAGAAACTTTGTTATAAATAACATTCGGAAAATAGATGGAAAAGAGACCAGAGAAGGTCTGCGCAATAAGGTTCAGGCTCGGTTGCGGCAAAGAACGGGACCTGGTATGGTTAGACGCACTGACTTAAAAATTCTGCGTAGAATGGACCAGAGTGACTGGTGTTCACAACCTAACAGTTACTGTGTTTTAGTGGGTTGTGGGGATAGTACCTTACCTGCGTTTCTCAATTGCTGTAAATATTTCCCCAGAAGGCCCTCCTCCTGTAATTTGATTATTTGACGTATGTTGGCTACCTGGTTTGCTGAAACTTCCTAATACTCTCGTTTGGAATAACCAACATTGTATTATCCCTTGTTTAGCCTCTTGAATGTATTGATGTTTTGTTTTGTCTTGTAAGTGCCCTTACGCCTTTGGGTCCCATGGCGCGCTATATAAATTAAATAAAGTAAAGTAAAGACTGCTCCCCTAATCTTTAATATACCATATGTGTATGTCACAGTATCCTTTAATTGTCCATTGCCATAACCCATGGTACCTCACATCAATATCTGTTTCTTATTCTGATCACATATTAAAAAACACATTCCCCACCTTTGGTAGCGCACACTATAATGTGTGACTGCATGTGTGTATTTCTGCGACCTCATTTCCAATTATGGCATTTCAGTGTCATCACATAATGTAATTAAATGATATCCTTCAGCTATTACTGTGTGATCTGATGTGAGATATGCATTTTTCTCCGCACCCCCACTAAGGAATGTCACAAGTTCCCATTGGGTATGCTCTAAGCAATTAGAAGTGTCATATGGGCGTAAGAGAATTATGGCAAAAGATTGTAGTATACTCAATTCAGTATGTTCTCTTTTTTCTGTTGCGTGTTTTCTGACTAAACATTTTAAACATTTTCAAATTGTGCTCTTTCTTTCTGGGCCCCATAACAAGTAATGAGTTATGTCTAGGAATGGCAAAGTGCTTTTGCAAGAGCCCTCAGCTAGTGAACAATGGCTCTGGTACAGGCAGTGCATGTGTGTGCCTTTACTCACCTGCCACAGATTGCAAAGGAGTTTGTGAAGGAAGTGTCTTTTCAGCTACCTTCAAGTTTGGTGGCAGTCATTTTAACCTGCACTGCAGTGTGTGGAGAGAGAGTTGTTGATGCGTCTCCTGTTCGGTGAAATCTTCTAAGTGCAAAAAGGGAATTTTCCAAAGTTGCTGTTTCAGGGTTATGTTTTGTTTTGCAGTGAACCGCTCAGCTTTGGCTGTGCAAAGGCAATTGCTTAGTCCTGTGTACTGACGCTTGTTGTCAGGCACTCCGTTGCATCGATAGGCACACTGATTTTCTTCTTGTACCAGTCGGGTGGCAGGCAGCCCTGATTTCAAATATGCGAGGCTGCACACCTTCTAGAAAGTCACACATTCCACAATGCCACCAGTTAGCCATCATTGGAAGTTCACCTCCACTTCTGGGCCACACCAGCAAACCATTATGTGTATGCAAAATAGCCCCAGTGCCAGCAGTTTTGTACATGAAATAGAAATTGAATAGTCAAATGGACTACCCTACTTTCACATTTTGGGTGAAAGTTTTTTTTTTTAAGTCTTTGTTAAACCATCGTAACTTTTTGGGTGTTAGCGCTGGGGTCTCTGCCCTATAGTTAAGGTGAGTCGGACTCCCATAGGAACCCCTCAAAATTCTATTGGTAATAACTTTTGATTTGAGTAACAGATTTGACCGAAATTTCGAAAGTTATTAAGGATGCGCAGCCCCCCCTAGAATCCAAAGTTTCGTAAGAAATCCTGGGTTCTGAAGCCCAATGTCCATGGGTTCCTGTTTGGGTTTCTCGTGCAGGCATAACAGTTTTACTACCATCGGATGTTGGCTAGATCAAACTTTACTCTATTCTCTTGGCAAGGGTTTGCTTTGTGTCCCTGGCCTTTTCATGTTCCACGACTGACTCCCGCGAGTAAATGGCTGTCTGATGAGCACTGGCCATTTGGATGGCTTCTTTCAAGGTGCCAAGCGACCTTTGCAGATACAGGGGCAGGGAGTCTTAGAACTGTTCTAAAACCAGCATCTCTTTAACCTACTCACAGGGGTATCAGGTAATAATATCCCCAACAAAAATATCGCCGTAAATATGGCCGTTTGGTTCGCCATAGGCGATATTTTTATTGGGGATATTATGTGGGAACAGGGGTTGCAGGCGTTTCCCCTGCACATTAAAAAGTGATGCAAGGGCTGCAGGGGTGTCCCCCGCAGGGTCCATTGTGAATTTCGCCCCAAAAATATGGTGATATTTTTGTATGGCGATATTTTTGCGGAGAAATTATCACATGGAACCCTCACAGGTATTGTGGTTTAACCACTTATTTAACAGGTCCTTTACTCTGTAAAACATCTGTAGGGTAATGTATTCTCTAGTGCTCCCGATCCTGCCCGCATCTGTCCAGGATTTCTTCCCTTTAGTCTTCATATGGGGTTCTCCCTTCAGGGTTGAGGGCTTGAAAAGCCTCCTGGGTTTCTCTAGATAAAGGTGGGGTGATGTATAGGGCCCAGTGGTATCGATGCCACGCAGCCATCCTGGCCACTCGCTCAAAGTTCATGAAAAAGGTGGATCGATCTTCTCTGTTGCTTAACGTTGTAGGATTGTGGGAGGAACAGCCGGTTGTTCCTGTCTCTCAGTAATAGCCGCCTATAAGGCCACAAGAGTTTCTTGGTGTTGACGGATAATAGCCAGTTACCCTTCCACCGGAGACAAGCAATTGGTCCTCCATGGCTGTTGGTGCGATGGTTGCTTCCCTAGAGCTAGGGTCCTGGTTAGGTGGTGTGCCAGTGAATTCTGACTCCTCTTCTAACTTTTCTGATACTGTGGTTTTCTCCACTCTTAGAATGTGGGGTTGCTTGGAAGTTTCAGCAGTTCACTTCTGCTTGCTTGAGCTAGTTTCAAGTGGCTGCTTCATTCCTATATCTGCTTTAGTAGACTCTTTGGTTCCTCTGCGAGGATAGTGGATTCTGCAGGAGAGTTGGCTTTAGAGTAATTTCCAAACCAACTGATTCCCAGGAGTTTTTTGATTCTCCTGTTACGGGATCAAGACTTAGACATTTCAGTTTTACTCCGATCTCCCACTCTTTGTCAAAAAGTTCAGCACTGGCAGTTACTCAAAAGCCTCTTGTCTCTAATTTCCCGAGCTTTTTTCTTTTTCTGTATCAAGGCATGATGAATCCCACAATGACACCATGTGTCATAGATGAGCTCAAGAACACACCAACTCACGAAGAAGGTTCAAGGGCTTTTATTACATGATTTGAGGAAGGGTGTAGTAATGGCCGTCTCTCTCATCTCCCATTGGCATTTCCCTTGCTAGCCCAGGCATAACTACTTCCCAAGATAGTCACTACAGAGTGTATCCCCCACCATCTACAGCTGACTGGCTAATGGGGATGGCCTAAATGCAAATGACTTAACAAGCTGTCTCCCTCTGGGAATTCCTAGGTGTATCTAGCTAATTGTTCCCTCAACATAACAATAGTTATTCAAAATGGAATAGGTACCTTCCAGTTGCCTAGGCTCCACTCATCCTTCCCTCTCAAACCCTTGTATTCCTGTCAATGGTGTCTTTCTTTCCTTACTACGTTCTGCTCTCCTTCCTTCTCTTTCTCCCACTCTACTTCGTCTGTCCCCCTCTCTACCTCACTTTCCCCCTCTGATGTTCTTTCATCTCCTGCTACTTTTCCTTGCACTCTACACCTCTCCTTACTCCAGTCTGCTACTATCTCCTCTTCACTACACTCTCCTACTCTACACTCCGCCCCATAAAAAAACAGACTTTAAAAAACAGACTTTAAGCCCCACCCCCTTTTTGTACATGGGCCCACTGACTCTTTGTAATGGTGGCCCACTATGACCAAATTCACTGTAAGGTTTTGTATTTGTATTGGATGGAGCTTCCAAGTGCTGGTTTGACTGGCACAGCTTCCTGTTGCTTCCTCACTCTCCCTCGCCTCTCTTCCAGGTGAGTTCTCAAGCTGGGCATTCACTGCAATGACTCCTGGTAGCTGTAGTTCTACTGGGGAGAATGAAGGAAACTGGGAAGCATTCTCTACAACAGGTATGGGGTGACTTCCCTTAGTACATAATATTTGCATCCAGGGACATGTAGAAGGGACATATAAGGGGGCCCTCCCAACTCCCACCCCCCTCCTCAGGGGTAGTACTGTAAACTGGTAAACACTGTGGTAGGCTTCCTTGTCCAGGTTGAGAGGAGTTCTCAACCCCTCCTGACAGGATCATATCTCTGACCTTGTCGCAAAACCTACTTGTATGTCTCAGCGGATTACAGTAGAGAGCAGACCAAGACATGATTGGATTATCTACGTACTTGTGTACCCCTGCCCACATCTGAGATAGGGTATTTTTGTGATGGACTATCTTGCCCATTTCTGTCATGGATATTTCTTATGATTTGAAATAGCATACCGATTTCCACAAAGGTAGAGCATGCTTTCAGTTAGTGGTGATTACCTCTAATCCTAAACCCAAAAGGATGTCAAAGTTTTCTTTTGCATTGTCTGCATTTCCATGACTGGAACACTGCAGTCGGTGATACTGAATAGGGGTTGTCTGGTATCTGTCCCAACATTAGCTATGAACACCTTCTTAATCAATATCCATTAAGATAGAATACGGGAACAGCTGAGAACAGCACATGACTTGGGTTCCCTGGGGAAGAAGTCGCAGAACCAACACATTTCAGTGGGTTGGAATCTGTCTTTGTGGAGCTTATCGGGGGCATATAACATACAGCTACCCACACAATACCTAGTTTGTGCAATAGCAGCCTCATTGGATTATCTAGACCATCTCCAGATCTCATCCTATTTGGAGCTATCAATTTGCCAGTCCAAATCCAAATCCACTTCCACTTTGTGTGCCAATACTGCATTCGATTGGTCCTTTTGCCTTCTGAAGGCCAGTATTTTGTACCAGTAAGCAGGTCTGAGTGACTTTATTTAAGCAATATAACCCGAGCGGGGGGCATTACCAGTCAGATAAGGCCCCGCACCTTAAGTTAAAAGCCTGAGCAAAGTTGTATCGGTTGTATCGGGGTGCTAATAGTCTTTCAACTTGAGAAAAAATGTCAAAACAAGATGGCCACTAATGGATCGGGGAAAAGGAAACTCCTCCCTTTCCATGGTGGCCATTTCTGGGAAGGAGATGCACCCAGACCACTGATTGCTCCTGGTGCTGGCGAAGGATGGAGGAGCGGGTGGGGGCGAGTTGCTGAAATATGAGTTGTGAGGTGGGGGAGAGAAGGAATAATGGTGCAGGGCGCAATAACCCGATTCCCGGTGTGGGAAGATTGCGGCCACCCGCTCAGAGGAGGCTAGGAGCGGGGGCTTTTCTGAGCCTCCTGATTGGCTAGGAGGCCGCCACACCCCCCTCACCGGGGACTCATATTCAGTAACCGAGTGGAATAAAATTTATGGGACCAGAACTTATTTCCTCTAAGCTAGGCAGTATTGAACATGTGGTGGCATCTGTCAAAATGATGTATTGAACATAAGCAGAAGCCAGCAAATCGAAGCACTCCCTAAAGGAGCTGAAGTAAAACTGGGTATTATTATTATTATTATTATTATTATTATTATTATTATTATTATTATTATTATTATTATTATTGTATTTATTGACCACTGACCTAGCTTCAAGAAGCAATAGAGCACTTTACAGATGTATACACCAATTCTGATACATAACAGAGTGCTTTACAGAGGTGTACAACAGACCAGATATACAGCGTGGCGTAGAATACATAGGGTGGGGGGGCAGAGGAAGGGTACATCTGTTCTGGGTGACGGGAAGGAGAGCGGTAACGTGAGGGCCCATGTGTTGAGGAGGAGCGACATAAAGACCAAGAAAGTTAGTACTGCTACTGACCAGGTCAGTTCCCACCAATGTCAATGAATGAAACAACTATATCTTAGAAATGGGAATCCTGGTATTGTTGGTACTAATGGGTAAAGTCTTTAAGTTACTGACCCATAAGTTTGTCCAGAAAGAAAAAGAGGATTGGACAAGAAAAATCACATACAATAAAGGTTGTGAATAGACGTGGTTTGTATTAAAATGGAAAACATTCAAACATGAACAGAAAAACACATTTGTAGACAATTTACATATAACCCAATCAAAGTGATCTTAACATAAGAAATAAAAAAATCACAGTTATTGCTTCAGTACATAAAACAGTTCAGAGTACTTGATCATGTAGCATAGCATGAATAATTGGTGGAATCAAAGAGACTATGCTGCAATGCATGGGTAGATATCAAGTACTACCCATACATCATATTCAATAAAGCATCTCATATTGCAAGTGCCTAAACGCATCTTATATTGTAGGTGCCTTCAATGAAGCATCTCAGATTGCAAGTGCCTAGAGCATCTTGTATTACAGGTGCCAACGTGACGTGTTCTTAATATTAAGGGAGGCACTTGGGGATTAGGAGACGGTCCTAGCACCACACTAAAGTATTTCAGCCCCTTCTCATTCCACAGTGGGGAGTGTGAGGCAGAAATACTCTGAAGGCATGAACGTTGTTTACTGTTACTGTGTGAAATTGCTCCCTTTTCTATCATTGCAGAGTTAGCACTGTTTCAAAGCGCTCAGAAGCAATGACAAGGTGGCATGTTAGCGCTACATAGAACGCCAGTAGAATTGGTGGTAGTGGTCCAATTAGCAGTTCAACAAATGATGGAGTGAGCGACAGATTCATCAGTTGTATGCCATTGCGGGATTGGCAAGGTTTATTTATTTATTTATTTATTGTGCATTTCTTAGGCGCTTATACAGTAAATCAATTCTGTTTCAAAGCGCCCAAAAACCGTTAAAAACAGGTTCACAATGTATATGTTTGTTCAGTAGATTGGGAACCCAGAGTATATAGAAAGAATCACAAGGCATTGGCGTCTATGGCATGGGGTGGCAGGATTAGCAAGCAGGTCATTTTTTTTTAATTCACATTTTTATTGGTTTTACTACACAAACAGTTTACAGAGACACAGGCCGGGCCGGCCAAGCACCAGTCCTTTAGTTATACCAACTCCAGGAACCTCCCCCAAATTCCTACATACAGGTTCATTTTCTTGGTTTTTGCTCAAAATTACCCTCTCCATTAGAGACATTCAGCATAAATCACCAATCCAAGCAAACCTGACATTTTTCCAGGCCCCAAGGATTATCTTTTTTGCTGAAAGGGCTGCTCTAAAAAAACAGAGGGTCATTTTGTTAATAGAGCGTAAAATGTCTTTTACTTTTGTTGGTAGAGTGCACGTGCTCTTCTCCACTAATATAACTTCCTTTTTAGTTTTGGCTATTACGTGGTGCTCAAGCTCCATCTATAAGACAAACATATTGCATTAGAGTACAGTTAGGGAGAAATGGCTTGTAGGTGTTGTTTGGCTATTTAACTACCCATTGACTGCCCATGCTAATCCCTATGGCCATTCCTGTCCACTTCCTCCACCTCCCTTCCCAAAATACACCCTCCTGGGATCACTTTGAGCAATCTTTATCATGCCTTAAAATCAAACGTTGTACTCAAGTGCCTGCCTGGGTTTTTTCAAAGCAGTCTTCTGAGTTAATTATTTAATTGTAAGTGTAAATGGGCTACTGGCATAATAAAATGTCAACCCGGTCCGCCTTCATCCACTCGATGTATTAGCACCATGTGTGTCCTTCACTGACGTCCAGTTAAAAACCAGTATTAGCAAAGCCAACAGTTTTGTCTTATGTATGAATATTAGATGTTTGCCAGCAACTCCTAATATGCCCAGGCACCATGTTGCAGCTGCTACCATCTACGACCAGTTAATACCACTATGGCAGTGCCTAGTTAATGCCTTCCCCGTGCCTACAGAAAAGTCAAAACTGTTGGCATTGTCAATGCTGGTTCCTTGATTGAAGGCAGTTTTACAAAACAAAATGTCAAAGTATGAATAATAAAAAAATACAATTAATAAAGATGTATCTAGCCCTTGACTGAATTGAATAGTATGGAACAACTCTTACTTTTGTAAAAACCTTTATCCCTTTAAAAGGAAAGAATGTGTTATTTGGAAGCCTTTCTGCTGGCGACACCATTTTAAACTAGTAGTCACAGGCATAACGTGATTATTATCACTCAGTGAATATGCGCGCAAGCAATAGAAATGTCCTGTCATCAGCGGATGTCGAGGTAGTCCATGTTGGATAACGCCTATGGACTGATTTAGAGAGACTACAACAGCACAGAAAAGTGAAAGGAATCTTTGCAGAGACAATATGGGAATGATAGATAGGGCCTCATTACGAGGTTAGCGGTAAGGGAAAAACGATGCCGGTAAAGGATTACCGGCATCACTTACCGCTCCGGGCGATTATGACCCTCCAACCCGCTATTAGCGGCACCCTAAATAACGGTGCGTCTGATAGCTGCATGGGCGCGGGCACGCGACCCTTCATGGCGGCAATACCAGCATGGCGTAAACAGGAGGACATCACAAGTCAGGCGGACACGCACATAACGGCCTACTGAAGCCCGAAAAGTACCTTACCACATGAGTAAACACCGGCATCGCGGACAACCCGTAAACGGCCACGTGCAGTGTTCCCAACTGCCACAGGTGCACACAATCAGCACAGGTGGAGGCAATATAGACTGGGCCAGCACGAAAGGAGCACACCCCACCCCTTCCCACACCCAGTCACACACCAAAATGATTCCCATACTACTAGCAATGCTGGGGCTGGAGGACATGAGTGCAGTGGAACTCCAGCAACAACAACAACAGGCAGCACAGAGGAGGCGCAGGAGGAGAATGAGGGTGAGGCAGGCCCAGCATGCCCCACCGGTGCAGCCAGGGGTACCATGCAGCCAGCCCCCAATCCCTCGCATCAGAGCCAGTCCATTCCACCTAACCCCTGAGCAGATCCACACCCTGTACCGTCTGGACCGGGACACCATCACCACCATTGTGGACATGATACATGACGACATTGTCAGCCTGATTGAAATACGCACCGCCATCCCACCTCTACTGAAGGTAGTGTCTGTGCTCCACTTCCTGGCCACAGGCACCTACCAGCACACAGTGGGGCACATGCATGGCATATCACAACCATTATTCTCACGTACGCTGAACCAAGTGCTTGATGCCCTCCTGAAGCACACAGGCAACCACATTTTCCTACCACGGACAGCCCAGGAGGTCTCGAACACCAAAGTTGGTTTCCATTCACTGGCCGGCATCCCTGGTTGCATTGGCACCATCGACTGCACCCATGCTGAATTGGTGGCCCCACATGCCATGGAGGTAGTGTACCGCAACCGTAAGTTGTACCACTCCATCAACGTGCAAATGGTATGTGACTCAAACAAGATCATTACACATTGTTGTGCCCGATTCCCCGGATCAACCCATGATTCAATGGTCATGCGGAACTCCACGATACCACGCTACATGGAGCGACATGCAGGGCACAGATCCTGGCTTCTCAGTGAGTTGCATGTTAGGCTCATGGAAATGCAATGTGGGTGGGTGATTGGGGGAGAGAGATGCATACTTCACCTGGCTGACAGCACCTGAGAGGATGTACCATGCTCATACCCCAAAGCAGGCCAGACTTGACCCGACACCTGACCACTAAATACAAGACGTAAGCTGCACTACCATGAAAATGATGCAGTGCAACAACCATTACATAGCCATCAACATGTACACTGCACATAAGCAGACCGTAGACCCCACAGCACAATGCATCAACAAGCAACGAGGATGGCCAATGCACAGCCCCAAATACCATCAACTAAAAGTACAGGTCTCCATTACTGCGTACAAAGGAGCCACATGAGGGCAAGATACAAGAACGCACCCCTACACCAACACAGAGGTCCACCAAAACAGCATGTCACCATTGGTCGTGCAAATTGAGATCATCATGACGCTGCCATCAACGTTGACAGGATGGTAGCATACATATCACTGCACATCACCCAGATCATGGGAACAACCATCATGGACTACCAGAGTGCATGAGCAACCACAACGAATTTGCCCCCCCTGCGCCCAATTGACGATGGCATGCACACATGCATATAAGTGGAAAACACACATAGCAGTTACTTCATGTGTCTCTACTCAAGCATGGATCTGTGGGTGCATACAGGAAATGAATGCTTGCTATGGTGTCATTGATACAGGTCCCATGTGATGTGAGTACTTACACATAATCATTGTTGCCCACATGTAGGCGATGCAGGCTATCCCTTGAAGAGGTGACTCCTTACCCCAGTCTGGAACCCACAGAACAGGCACGAGGAGGACTATAATCGTGCACATACACGTACCCGTGTGTTGATTGAGCAGACCTTCGGCCTCTTTAAGGCACGGTTTCGCTGCCTCAGCAGGTCTGGTGGTGCACTCCTGTACGGCCATAAGAAGGTGGGCAAGATCGTCATGGCATGTGTCATGCTACACAATATGTGCATCAGACGGAATGTGCCCCTGCCCCCTGACGCTGAACTGCAACCACCTGACGATGAGGATGAGGAGGGTGGAGATGGGACTGCACTTCAGGGAGGCAGCGATACACAGGAGGGAGGTGCCATGCGACAGACTCTGATAGACCAATGTTTCTAGCACACATGGATGGGGAGTGTGACATGGAGGTGGAACTCAGGGCACTGGGTGTGTCAGGGACATGGACACTGTAGACTGTTCACCAATAAAGCACACGTACACAATAAGCAATGTCCTCACATGTGAAATCAGATTCCAAAACAAGTGTATTCAGAATATGTAACTAACAAGTGCACAAGCCCTCCACCCAACACACTGACTCCCCCCTCCCCCTCCTCCCTCAACTTCCCCACACACCCTCTCCCCCCTCCGCCTCCCCCCTCAACTTCCCCACACACCATCTCCCTCCTCCCCCTTCCCCCTCAACTTCCCCACACACCCTCTCCCCCCTCCCCATCCCCCCACAACTCCCCCACACATGGTGTGCACTGGCGTGCACCATAAGTCCACATGGGACCAGTATGCCTGCAGCCCTCCCCCTCTTCCAGCACCAGGTGCACCCCTGTCCGATCTGCACAGGTTCCGGCCAGACCTACGCACGGGGCTGGACTTAGTTGAGCTTGCATTGTAAAATGTCCCTGGTTGTTCTGCCACCTGTGCTGGACGCATGGCCTCCATTCCTGCCACCATTTGTGAGAGGACCTGCTGCACTGCTGCCAATGCACTGCAAATGTCCTTTGAGGTGGTCTCAATTGCTGTTTTGAGGGATGCAGCACATTCCCTTATGTCATCCCTTGCTCGGCCACATTCCTTGATGTGCTGTGTCAACAGCCCTGTCAGCTCCTCCTGCTGCTTCTGAATTGCCCTGATCCCCTCTTGGCTGGTTGGGACAGTGGTGGATGTGTGAGGGGTTTCCAACATGGTTTGTTCCTCATGCACACTTGGCGTGGGGGTGAAACTGCTCGGCCATGAATCCCCAGGAGACAGACCATGCATGCTGCTGTTGTGCAAGCTGCGTAGGGAGAGTTGTGGTGAATGCAGAGGGCCTGTGGCGGCAGTTGCGCCATGCGGCAGAACATCTGCCTCATCGTCCGACACGGCTGCTGTGGCAGCTGTCTCCCCTACTGTGCTGCTGGCAGCCGATGCAGTGCCTTCTGCCACTGGCTCCTATGTGCTGGTGGCTGGTGTGGGTGCTGTGGTGGGGGCCGTTGTGCACATTGGTGCTGTGGCCTCTGGGGTTTTCTTGCCCTTCCGTAGTAGTGCAGGGTGGCCTTTTCCCTTTATTTTGAGGGGCGGTGTTCTCTCTCCAGGCCCCTGCCCTTCTTTTGTGGTGTTGCATCATCCTCCCTAGTGTCCTGGTCATTGCTGTCTGAATGCGTGCCTGTTGGGGACCAATAGAGGGAGAGGGTTAGTGATGGGTCTATAGGCATCAGGCATGCATTGGGGTGGCTGCATTCATATGGAATAGCAGTTGATTGACATTGAGGTAGTGACATACGGGTTGCTTGGCTTTTGGGTGGGTGATGCATTGAAGCGTCTGGGTTGAAACATATATGGGGTGTATCATGCATGTGGACATGATGGTACTGTGCACTGACTGACTGTAGGCAGTCTTGTATATATGTGTCTGGTGGACCCTGCTCTACTTCATTGCACTGTCAGTTCAGGTGGACATCATCGTGTTGGTATTTGCATTGTTTCATTTTGGACACCTACCTGCATCAGCCGATGACGAGGCTCCTCGCTCCATGTCCCCCAGGGCTGCAACTTAATGGGGGAGTCCGCACCTCCGCCTGTCGCCATCCCCAGCTTGCGGTTGGCGGAGAGGATGCTCTGCACGCGTAAACGCAGATCGTCCCAGCGGTCCGGACCTCTTTAGGAGTGCGGGGTGTGGTGCCAACGGCACTTACTTTCTGTGCAACCTCCGCCCATATCTGCTTCTTCCGCTGCACTGCAGGGCGGGACATGTCAGAGGAGAAGACGACATCCGCATGTTCCTGCAGCATCTCGGCCAGCATGGTCAACTCCTCTTGGGAAAAGCGCTCCTTGTGCAAGCGCTCTGCACTTTTTTAGCGTGCTTTGGGCATGGTAAAATGCAGCAGGTAGTGGTAGAGGTGTGGTAGAGGTGTGGTGGTCAGATGGCTCCTGGTTGTGGAGGATGGCAATGGATTGTGTTTTTAAAGATGGCCGCCGTGCTCTTTCCCATTCCTGTGCGATGACGCAACTTCCGGTTCCGCCTATTAGCGGTGACCGCTAATAGCGGACACCGCTAATGCCGATGGCTTGGATGGCGGTGGAGCTATTTGCACTTCGTGCTATGCCGGTAAGGGAGATTTTTCGCCCTTTACGGCATGGCCTTGGGGTCATTACCGGCATGGCGCAAAGCTTGTGCCCGCGAAGTCGTAATAGGCTGCTTTTAGCGGTCTATTACCAGCACGGACATGGTAGTTGATCCATGCCGATAATGACCGGTACTTACCGCCAACCTCGTAATGAGGGCCATAGTCTTGTTGGTCAAAAAGTCGGTCCTCAATATAAATCCTTACTTGGAATCAGCAGAAATATAGATGACATTCTGTTAAATTCTGACCCTGGCTGCCAGCATAAGTTATAGATCCCAGGCACAGGGAATTCCAGAAATGGCTTGCGGAGTTGTGTACTGGATAAACAAACTACTAATCAAGTCTACAGAATGGTAGTAACAGCAGAGGGAAACAAACTGGCACAGTCAGGAGTAGTGAAGAAAGATGAAGAAGCCAGCTGAGGAGATCCAAAGCTTTAAAAAAATGCCCATTAAGCAAAGAGACTAAAGGAGTTGCCAAGAAGCGCATGCAAAGTAGAGCCGGGATTCATAATGATAATGTGTTACTTACATATCGCTTTGCAGAGAACCTATTTACATACAATAGCACTCAATTGAAATGAGGTACTCATTTATCAACCTCACAAGGATGAGAGGCTAAGTTGGCCTTTACAGGATTTGAACCTGCAACCTGCAGATCACAACAGCAAACACTCAACCCGCTGAGTTATCTTGCCACCCGATGTAAGGCTATAGATTTATAGTGGTGCACCAACAAGTAGGAACCTTGCATGGCTCTTTGAGCAATAGTATAACAACCACCATGCACTGTACACCAGAGAACGCTTGTACCTGTGTCCTGGGAAATTCATTGTACGAGCATGAGCACTAGACTTAAGAAGAAAGCGACAACCTCAGATGCTGTGCCTGCTTGCCTGACCTTCCAAGGGCTATGTAGAGCGACCATCCTGCCCTCGGGTCCCACGCTGATGGGGGATCCTGCTGACAGAACACTGGTCAATGCTAACAGTGGATGTTCAAGAGGACAACCATTGGTAATATACAACCAAAATGTGTAATTAGATGTTGTGCAAGAAAAAGGATTTGGTAATGCCATTAATTGTTAACGCTACTGTGAAGAAACCCTGCTTGCAATGATGTATTTCACGCCCTCACGAGATACATTTCAATCAATGTCAATTCAACTTTCTTGGGGAGTGACAAATCGCTGCGTTTGGTGAAGATTTCTCGGTAAGTAATATTTACTAAGTAATATTTACAGGTTGGGGTGTTATGAGTAAAGGACCCTGCAGTAGCAATTGCAAGAAAGAAGGGAGGTGTCAGTGTCTGAAATAAGTGCTGAGGTACAGCTGGGGCGATTGAGATTTGCTGGCCGCCACACGCACTATCCCCTCCACAAAAATATTGTGGCGATTCAAATGAAAGAAAATAATTTGGTAGAAAATGTTAATGTCAGACATTCTCACTTAGTGCTATTTTGCGATCAAGTTATCAGACTAAGCTGAATAGCATGGAGAAATTAGAACGTTTTATGAACGTAGAGCTGACTGCTTTGATTCGGCTGAATGTTAAAGAAATCCCCTTGCCCTGCCAGGCAGATTGCTATGATGGGCATTGAAGAGGACTGGCGCGGCGCACTGCGTCAAGTCAGAAAATGCTCATGCCAACTCTAGATCTGAGTCACTCTTGTCACTTTGCCCATGTCCCTTGCTCTTGCAAAGAAATATTTCAAGACTGTGCTTTTAAAAAGTGATGCCAGAAATGTGCGGTCAGCAATTTTATTTTTAGTGCATGGTAAATCCTACGAATAGGTTATCTTTTAAGAAAATATGTGAAAGCAGCATTGCACAAGTGGGTCGCCTTGTTTTGTGTTTATGCTCTTAATTAACCTTGGCGAGCCCACCCTTCTGGGGCCCAGAATGGTGGGACACAAAACCTCTTTTGCCTGTTGGCTCTGATGCCCTGTGGTAGAATCTTACTCCCTTGGCACTGCAGAACTGCTTGTGTCGCAGGGTGTTTTGGGTGCATAGTGTTTTTGCTTGAATGCTCCCAAGCGGAACGCAGATTCCCTATACATCTGTTGTTAAAGGCCTCCTGCAAACATATTTGCAGGCAGCGTTTAGAGTAAAAGAGAGTTGGCCTCGCTTTTACTCTTACAGTCATCACTTTTTCTTGGGATATTTTAAAATTGAATTAAGGGAACCCCACAGCATACACATGCTAACGTTAGTGATCCCTGTATGATATCGACATTTAGTACAAAAAGGGAGTTGACCGGGGTCATTTAGCACGCCGCTTGGTGAAAAAGTGAAAGAGTAAAAGCAAGGCACCATTTTGCACGCATGCTCTTTTTGAGCCCTTCCACGGCATGTGGGAGGGGCACACAGTAGCTGTTGCCTTTATGCTTTGCTTTCTTTCTCTATCTTGGAAGAGCACCAGGAAGGGTTTACCAAGCATGCTTTGGCTGTGTTTGGCCCCACATTGTTACACATGGGAAAAGGACACTGCCCCTGTAAGGGCAGCTAAGGAGAAAGAGCGGGAGGAGAGACGGAAAGGGAGGGGCGAGAGAGAGAGAAAGTTAGTGAGAGTTGAGAGAGGAATAAAGTTGGTTCGCAGTGAACTCGGCTCCGTGTCGTTTGTAGGCCTGAGAGCGTACGTATGAACGAGGTCCAACACTGGCGACGAAGCCGATACGACCCGTTGCGTGCCGGCAGCAGTTTGGAGGGCTTGTGAGCCCAGCAGTTAAGGAGGGCTCGTGAGCCCAGCAGACCAGGTGGGCCCGTGTGCCCTGCAGCATCAGGACCGGAGAGCCCAGCAGTGGTGGCCTGCCAGCAGCAGACCAGCCGACCAGAAGATCGGGGAGGACCGTGCGCCCAAGACTGGAGAGCCCGGTGGCGAGGAGCCCGACAGCGGAGGACTGCCAGCTGACCAGCCGACCGGAAGATCGAGAGGCCCGTGCGCCCCAACTGCAGAGCCCAACAGTGAAGAGCCCAGCAGCGGAGGCCCACCGGCAGCTGGCCCAGCCGACCAGGTGATCGAGGGGCCCGTGCGCCCGAGACTGAAGCGCCCAGCCGACCAGGTGATCGAGGGGCCCGTGCGCCCGAGACTGAAGTGCCCGGCGACGGAAGCCCGCCGACAGCAGCCCAGCCGACCAGGACCGCAGCGCCCAGCAGAGGAGGTCCCGCGCACCTCGACAAGAAGAGGACCGCGGACGCCAGCGACGAGAAGAGCCCGCGAGCCGGAAGAGGCCCACGAGAAGCAGGAAGACCACGAGGGAATACAGCAGGCCCACACGTCACGGAAGAGGAGACCCGCAGGCTCGCGGCATCCACCCTCAAGTAAGGAGTCGGAAAGGGGTAGCGAAAAGGGAACCCCGAGTCTCCCACCCACGTGACACATCAGGGAACCAGTGAAATCACCCGAAGGTGACACCTGCAAAAGGGAACCCCGAGTCTCCCACCCACGTGACACATCTGTAGAGACACCCGAAGGTGACATTTGAAAGGGGAAACCCCGAGTCTCCCACCCACGTGACACACCAGCAGACACACCCAAAGGTAACATTTGCAAAGGGGAACCCCGAGTCTCCCACCTACGTGACACATCGGTGAAAACACCTGAGAAAAAATTTTGCAAGAACCCGAAGGTGACATTGCCAGAACGCCACTCTGCACACAAAAAGCAGAGGGTGAACAACGTGCCCCAGTGGGCGAACATACACCGCAGCAGTTCAAGAGAACCATGGTGCAAAAGCCTACCAGAGCACCCCGAGCATCCGCGACGCAGCACTCCACGCTACACACCAAGATACCACCATGTCATCTGCAGACGCGGCAGACCCTAATGCACCACCACCACCGGGAGCTCCCTCCTCTCATGCAAGCCTAATGAGGAGACCTGCCCCGTTCACGCTAAACCCACACCATGACCAGGGGCAGAGATGGGAAGAATGGATGGAGGAATTTGACGACTTCGTGGGTGCCATTGGCACACAAGAACCTCCCAACATACTGAGCATATTTGCAAATGTCGCAGGGAGAGAAATCAAAAATATTATACGCACGATCCCTCCACAAGATCGCACCACATATGCAAGACTCCTGCAAGCCATTAACGAAAAACTGGGCATCTCACCCAACCGGGACTATGAAAGGTACACTTTCAACCAATGTGGCCAGCTACCTCACGAATCAATAGGGGAGTTCGTAATACGTCTTCAGAGGAAAATATCCAAATGCGACTTTGCTAACTTTAATGACGAAGAAGCCATTAGATTACGCATCATAGAAGGGTGTGTATCCTCGATGTTCCGGAAGCACCTCCTCAAGAAACCCCTATCCCTAAAAGAGGTGCTAGACCTAGCCAGGGTATACGAACGAGTGGACATTCAAGCAGCAGCCATTGAGAACCCAAAAAAGGGAGAAACCATAGCCGCAATTCATCCCTACGCCCGCCAGCCAAACACCCAACCAAGGACCAACCAGAGGTACCCGACACAACGAGCACAAGGTGACCGCCAATGCTATCGCTGCGGATTCGAATATCCACACAGAGGACCGTGCCCCGCCATTGGGCAACGATGCATGAGATGCGGAATGGAGAACCACTTCCAAGTGATGTGCAAAGAACTACTACCGGAAGGAGGATCAGCACGCCCACGATCTGCCCCTCGCACGATGGACGCACATAAAGAACAGCATCACCATGCGGACAGGAACGCACCTCTCGCGCCATCATATCAACGCCCAAACACAGTGAGAGCCTTGGAAGGACTTCAGATTGAACCAGACAGGAAAGACCACGAATTATACGATGCCTATCAGGATGACTTCATGCGGGAACTGGAACGCGAAGACACCCGCAGAGCGGAAGCACCAGACAACCGGGAACGTGACAGGGAGCCATACCCTTACCCCCCACCACACTATCCACCAAGTGGAAACGAACAGCCTCAATACCTGCAGGACGGCTACGACCGAGAGTATGTATGCCTTCTCAGCGTGGAGGAGGAGGACACCGCGGCTCCCAGAGTAACAATTCAGATGGGAAGAACCCAAAACAGATTTATTGTTGATACAGGAGCGACGGTCAACGTCATGAATGAAGACATCTATCGTGAAATAGCCTCAACATACCCCATCCAAGAGTCTAGGACACACATCTTCCAATGGGGAGCAACCCAACCCATGACATCAAAAGGGAAATTTCAATGCGACCTACGACACAGAGGCATCACAGTAACCGCCACGATACATGTGATAAGAAGCCCAGCTATTGGCCGCTGCCTTCTCAGTTATAGGACAGCTAACGCACTTGCCCTGATTGACCTACACTATGACCAGTCGGAGGTCATTGAAGGACTACCACTACCATGCGAATCCGTCAGGGCAATCATAGACAGACCATTGACAAAAAGAGAACTCAAGAACACTTTCCCCAAACTGTTCGAAGGGGTAGGGATGCTAAAAGGGCCATGCATCAAACTACACATAGACAAAAACGTCAGGCCAGTTCCACAACACCCACGGAAAGTGGGTTTCCACCTCCAGGAACAAGTGTCAAAGGAAATACAACTTCTCCTCCAGAACGACATCATAGAGAAAGCGGAAGGGCCAACACCCTGGGTGTCACCGATAGTAATTGTCCCCAAGGACAATGGTCGCCTTCGCATATGCGTAGACATGCGCATCCCGAATACTGCCATCCAGAGAGAAAGGCACCCAGGACCAGGATTGGAGGACATGCTAATCAGGTTAAACCAGGCGAGGTTTTTCTCAAAACTTGACCTCAACCAGGGCTACCATCAACTCGTCCTGGATCCAGAATCACGGCCCATAACCACATTTGCAACGCACGACGGCCTGTTCCGATACAAAAGGTTAAACTTCGGCATCTCATCTGCCGCAGAAATATTCCAAGAGACCATCAGGCGTCTCATAGCATCAGAGACGAATGCATTAAACTACAGTGATGACATCCTCATATTCGGGAAAGATCAAGACCAGCACGATAAGGCTCTCAGGAACATCTGCTCCATCCTACAAGATGCAGGGCTAACACTGAATGAGTGCAAGTGCGTCATTAACAGAACAAGTCTCAAGTTCTTCGGACACACATTCTCCAACAACGGCATATCTGCAGACCCAGACAAAATAAAGGCCATCACTGATCTTCGAACGCCGACGAACACAGCAGAGTTACGCTCGCTATTGGGAATGGCGGGATATTGTGCGCGATACCTTCCAAACTACGCCACAACGACTGACCCGCTCCGCAACCTCCTGAAGAGGAACCAACCATTCACATGGGACGCACCCTGCCAGGAGGCATTCACAGCGATAAAAGAGGGACTCACCAACAACAAACAACTGGCATATTTTGATCCCAACTGGCACACCATCATCACAGTTGATGCGAGCCCGGTGGGGCTGGGAGCCATCCTAGCACAAACTGACTCCGCAGACAACAGCCACCATGCAATAGTCGCCTACGCCAGCCGAGCCCTGTCACACACGGAAAAGGCCTACTCTCAAGCAGAGAGAGAAAGCCTGGCCGCGGTATGGGCGTGTGAAAAATACCACCACTTCATCATTGGCCGAAAATTTACCCTAGTGACAGACCACCAAGCCCTCCTATCTATCTTTGGGAACCCCAGGACGAAGATGCCACCCCGCATAGAGCGATGGGGGATAAGACTACAGGAATACGATTACACCATCATCCATAAACCAGGAGGAGACGCAAACCCAGCGGACTACTTGTCCAGACACCCTCTACCAGACAAAGATGACACTTTGGCACATGAAGCCACTGAATATGTCTTGTACCTATCGTCAAATGCCATGCCGCCCACCATCTCGACCACGACGTTCGAGGAAAGGAGCAAAGCCGACCCAACGATCAGGGCCGCTATCACCCTCACCCGCTCCAACAAATGGAGGGAACGCCACTCAAATAGAACTGAAGAAGGAGACGTAGACCAGAAAGAATTAGACCGGCTAGCCAAAGTAAAAGATGAACTTATAGCAACAGACCAAGGGCTACTACTACGAGGAAAGAGGCTAGTAGCACCAAGAGACCTAAGGAAGACACTAGCAATGCTGGCGCACAAAGGGCACAGGGGAATGGACAACACCAAAAGGTTCCTCAGGAACTATGTCTGGTTCCCATATATGGACATATTAGTGGAGGACATGCTCAGACACTGCAGACCCTGCCAACTGGCAGCCCAAGGACAAAACCCAAACCCCCTCCAACTCACCACGCTGCCAACGAGACCCTGGCAAAAGGTCGCAATGGACTTTTATGGACCCGTAGAAGAGGGAGGGTATCTATTAGTAATAATAGACGAGTACTCGAGATTCCCGTTTGTGAAGCAAACACCCTCGACATCCTTCGCTGACAATGCGCCCATAGTGGACGAACTTTTCAGCGAATGGGGCATCCCCAACGTCGTGAAGACCGACAACGGGTCCCCTTTCCAGGGACGGGAATTCGCAAACTTCGCAAAACACCTAGGCTTCTCCCATCAAAAGATCACACCACTCTGGCCCCAAGCCAATGGGATGGTCGAACGGTTTATGGCCACTATCAAATTGACCCGACAAAAGGCAGTAGCGGAACAGACACCCCATCCGAAAGCCATCTGCAGCATGCTCCGAAGCTATCGGAACACTCAACATGATGCAACTGCAAAGCCACCCGCTGAACTCATGGTGAGATACCAACCCAGGACACGTATCCCACGATGGGAGGACTATACACCGGAAGAAGACCTAGCCATCAGGGAACGTGACGCTGAGAAACGAAGGAAAGCCAAGCAATGGGCTGACACAAGAAGGAGAGCAAAGGAACAACAGCTGGAAGTTGGACAAACAGTACTGGTCCGACAAACACAGCGCAAGAAAACGGACACTCGATACCATCCAGAGCCAAGAATCATCACAGCTATCAAAGGGCCCATGGTCACGGCAACCGGAGAACTAGGGGACATTACCCGCAACTCCTCATTCTTCAAGAAGCTGTATCTGGAAGAACCTGAACCACCAGAGATACCCAACGAGAGCCTCAATGAGGAAGAGGAAACGGAACCCCCAATAGAGTCAAGCGGCGAGAGCAGAGAATCACCAGGGAGACCCCCGAGGACGATAAAGAAACCGATGAGGCTCATCGAACAGATGTAGCCGGACTGTTATGATGAGCACGGGGGAGGTGTTACACATGGGAAAAGGACACTGCCCCTTTAAGGGCAGCCAAGGAGAAAGAGCGGGAGGAGAGACGGAAAGGGAGGGGCGAGAGAGAGAGAAAGTTAGTGAGAGTTGAGAGAGGAATAAAGTTCGTTCGCAGTGAACTCGGCTCCGTGTCGTTTGTAGGCCTGAGAGCGTACGTATGAACGAGGTCCAACACACATACTCAAATGTGCTCGAGCAAGCGTTGCTGTTCCAGTGTCTGGGACCAGCTGAGCAGGAGATACTTAAAAGGCTCCCAGGACTCTCAGAGGTGGGCGATTTGAGACAATTAGAAGTGGTGTCTTGCTAAATTGGAAGACCACTACTGAGTGTAGGAGAACAAAATTCTCACTTGCTACCATTTTGCCATGAGGGAACGAAAGAAAGCAGAGTCTATTGAGTTATTTGTCACGGCACTCTGTGGGCTAGCCATCTCGTGCTGTTTTGGACATTGCCAAGAGGAGCACATCCGTGACCAGCTGATGATTAGGTGCATCAACAGCAAAGTGTGGGAAGAGCTCAACAAGGAAATAGACCCAGCCTTGGAAAGTGCCATTGAGATGACCAAGACCATTGAACACACAGACAGCGGCATCAAAGTGATACACGCGGAGGGTCCAGCAAAGCGATGGGAGAGGAGAGTGCTATCAATAGGATGGACACACAAATGGATGCTGCCTTGAGGTGTAGTTTTGGGAGGAAGTATGGTGAGCAAAATAACAAAGTCAATAAAGAGGACTCTGAGCAAGGTAGAGGTGTCAGAGGGGACCCACGAGAATAGTCCTGGGGACACCTGGGAGATGTGCAATTGCAAAAAGATGCTATTGTTGTGGCAGCATGGGTAATATGGCAAATGACAAGGAGTGTGTTGTTATACACATAGTTTGTCGAGACAGTGGGAGGAAGAGGCACTTATCAAGGAGCTGCAAGTATTTTAGGAGTACCTTTGGAACAATACTTGAAGGGACTGGTTTTGGTATTATGGAGGAAGTTATTAAAGGTGGAGAGGCAGTCTCCTCTGTAAGTGTGGTTTTGGGTGGACACAGGAGGAAGAAGCCACAGGCCAACCCCTGGATAAATGTAGTTTTAGTACCCTTGTTAGTGGAGAGCGGTGTGCAACATAGGGAGAGAGATTTAAGTTGTGCACCTTGAAGGAACCAATAATGAGGGCAAATGCTTATGGAGATGTGCCCATTGACATTGTGGGAGAGTTTGATTCCGTGTTTAAATGGAAGCGGCATTATGCAGCAGAGAAAGTGTATGTGGCCACGAAGGTTGGGGAACTACTATCATGGGATGACTGGGCAGAATTGGTCATTAGGCCGGTACTACACTTGTGGATGGTGATGGCGAGACCAGATGTGAGAAGGGAGTTGAGTCATGGTGCCCTCAAGTGTTCAGGGGTGAGGTTGGGCAGCTCATGGGTTTTGTTCATCATATATGATTGGTGCTGGGCTGACCCCGTGGTATGTAAAGTGAGACCCATTCCATTGGCTCTAAGAGAGGAGCTTGGAGCTGAATTAAAAGGGATGGAGGCTTGGGGGATCATTGTGGTTGTTGAAGCATCAGACTGGATCAGCTTGATAGTTGTGATGAGGAAGTTGAGTGTGGCTGTGAAGTTATGCATTGATCCCTGGGGTCTAAATTAGAATATTGTGGTAAAGAAATGTCCACTTCTGAGGATTGTTTATTTTGTTCAGGAGTGTGCTGGGGGCACAAATGTTCTCACTCTTAGATTTAAAGTCATCTTATCATCAAGTGGAATTACATCAGGACTCTAAGGATTTGACTGCCTTTATCACTCCTTTTGGCCTTTTTCGGTTCAGGTGCATGCCTTATGGTTTGGTATCGGCTGCAAGCGTGTTTCAGAAGGTGATGCATCGGCTGCTGGGGAGTGAGAGAGGGGTGATGGTTTATCAGGATGATGTGCTGATTTGGAGGGGAGTGAGAAGGAACATGACTACAGGTTAAAGAGAGTGTTAAAGGTGTTGAAGGAGGCTGGTGTCACAATAGCAATGGAGAAGTGTGTATTCAAGAAGGACACAGTGACATATCTAGGTCATGACATTTCTGGTGATTTGGTTCATCTCAAATGTGATACTCTGGTGGTTATACAAGAAATGCCAAGGGATAAGTATCAGGGTTCCTAGGCATTGTGAGGTTTTATGGAAAATGTATTAAGAATGTGTTAGATAATACCGATAATTTAAGATGGCTCACAAGAAAAGCAGTACTGTTTAGGTGGTCTGAGGAGTGCATGAAGGAGTTTTTTCGGGTTTCAGGGGGGAGTGCGGAACAGTGGTTTACACTGACGCTAGTGAGGCAGTATTAATGGAAGAGGACATTGATCACGATTATGCAATTGCATTTGCCTCAAGAACACTTAAGAAGGCAGAGATTAGATATTGAGCTATAGAGAGGGAATCCTTAGCATGCATTTGGGTGATAAAAAAAATCATAGTAGATATCTATGGGGAAGGTATTTCGTGTTAAGAACTGACCATACGCCTTTAGTTAACATATTTAACAAAGGAGGGTTAGATGGAGTGTAAAGAAAGATAATTAGGTGAGAAAGGAATGGATTTTACTGTTGAATTTATTATGGGAAAGAACAATGTGGTCACAGATGCATTGTCTAGAGTAGCAACTAAAGACTTTGATGATGCGGATGGCGATAAACATGAAGAGGAAGATGAAGTGAGAGACATTTTCTGGTGCAAGGCAGTGTGAAGCAAGCCGATTGGGATGAGGCATGTTCTCAAGATTAAATATATAGTAGAGGGAAGGATCTTGCACTGGTGAATTGGAATGGTGAAACAGGAGGTGTCGAGCATAAGAGAGTTTGGAATGAATTAACCATCATTGGAGGATATTTGTGCAGGGGACACCGTCTGGTTGTTCCTGAGGGTATGAGAAATCAAGTTGTGGATTTGGGTCATAGAGGTTATCTGGGAATAGTTGGAACCAAGGCATTTATATGTGCAGATTTCTGGTGCCCACGGATGGACAAATTGGTGGAGAACAGAGTTAAGAAATGTAATGAGTGAGTGGAGAGCGAGAAGAGACTTCATCCACCCCACCAATGAAAATACATGAAGTGCCAAGGTTACCATGAGATGAGATTGCTTTGGATTTGCTGGGTCTGTTTAATTCCAAAGGAGTCAGGGATGCGCACGTAGTTTATGGACGGTGTAAAGAATACTACTTCCAATGCTATAATCAGGTTTCTGGAACCCTTGTTTGGGAGGGAAGTTTTTCCAGAACGTCTCTTGACAGATAATGGTACGCAATTTGTGTCGAGGGAGTTTGGCGAATTCCTGGATGGATATGGTATAGATTATGTGACCACAGCTCTGTATCACACCTAAGGTAATGCATGTGTGGAATGTTTTAACTGTACATGTATGTATTCTGTGAGGATTGCTGTGAGGACAAAGGAAGATTGGATCAGTGCTTTGACATGTTTTACAGTATTGTTTGGCTCCACATTCAGTGATGGGGGTGTCACCATTTGAGATTTTGAGGGGGCGTAAACCAAATGCACATCCATGTCCTGGATAGATGGGGAGATCTGTTAGAGCACATACAGATATGAGAGCTGTAAGAAGCAAAATACATGAGAATGAGGTGGCAGCCAAAAAGAGATATGTTTGCCACAATTGTTGTATTATGGTTGAGGTGTAACCTGGTGACTGGGTGGAGCTAAATTTACACGGGGAGGTGAGAAAAGGGGTGTCAAGGTTTTCAAAGGAGATTGTGGTTTTGAAGAACCACAATATGGGTGGGGATGTGTGGAATAAGGAAAGGATCGTAGTGGTGAGGAGGAGAATTGAGAGGGAATATTGGTGTTCTTAAACTATGCTCTATGGCATTTGGAAGATGTGTATTGGTGAAAGGAAGGGAGGTGGTAGGACATGATGTTATCATCTACCGTGAACGACGTAGGGATGACATCACCAAAAACCATTCCGGAATAGAGAATGTGACACATGAGTAAGAAGAGAGATGGTTGAGAGAGAGTGGGGAGGGCAGGAGGTGAAGATATTCATTGTCTTTATATATAATTACAACTGGAAGACTAATAAAAGAACTTTGATCCTACTATAATCCTACTGTGTGGTCTTGGTTCTGTGGACACAGTCTTGCTTCTATAACAAGCAGGTTATGGACTGCTTTAGATTTTTAGATGTAACACCAATGGAATCTTATTGAATTCTCTTTACAATTTGCACTTGCTAGTGCACAGGCAGATTGCATTTGAATCCATTAATAAACGTCGCTGCAATGCCTTATTTGCAGGCCGCTTTGACTTTGTGAATGTTTAAAATGGCATGGAGAGGTGGGGGGGGGCTCTCAATAGGATGTAAGTGCTAATGTTGGGGGTCCCCTGCATGCAATTTGCATTTAAGTTAAAATAACACCCAAATAATGAGGAAGAGAGAGGTTGCATCCAGATGAATATCTGATGTTCAGAAATCAACATTCAGACACAAGTAAACAAAAAGTGAAGAATGTGCAACAATGAATGAAGAAAGAAAAAAGAGAAGAAAGAAAGATGGCTAGCTAATGAATGATATGTTCCTTCATCTCTGTCCATGAAGTTGAAAGGCCCTTCATAGTTCTTGGCCAGGGATATGTTCTATTCTTAATAATAATGATCAGTAGCTTCGTGTCAGTCACAGCTGTTCAATTAGACACTGGTGGCTGCCTGATCTTGGTGGAGAAGACAGTACCTTGTGACATTTATGAAAGCCCAGATTTCAGATATCATAGCCCATCGATCCATGAAGCAGCAGCTAATCAATTCCATTGGTTACACATGACACCGGCTTGGTCATAATGCAGTAAGTGGGGCACACAGCTACAAACTTTAGGCGCGAAGCAGGCAAATAAGTTCCCACGTTAAATGTATCTGTTACACCTAATCTTATTGTTAAAACAGTCATGAAGGCAACACAAAAGAGTGCAAAGATTGCAAGATTAGCGATAAGAAAAAAATCAGTGGTTGTCCCCTGCCATCACTAACCCTGATTTCAGGGACCACCCTTTTTTGATTCAGCATGCTTCTGTGCAGGGGTGATGCCCCTCCCTGTCACATGTTACAAGTTCTTTTGGGACATACCCAATGCTACCTTGAAATCCACATGTGGCACTAGAATGTGTAACTGTGGTAAAGTGTTATGTAAGTGTGGTTTGAGCCACACTGGTATTTTAAGTCTGTTTCTATGTTCATTCGTAGAGGTTTTAAGGTGTCTAGTGTTGTACCCTATATTGGAGGCCGCACAGATAGGTTATGAAGTATATAACACAATCTTAGCTATGTTATGCTTGAGCTGGTATATCTTAGTGGCGGAAATGAAACTGAGCTGTGGTTCTGTAACCATGCAATTTGCAAATCAGTTTAAGCGCTTCAACGAACCACTGTACTTTATACTTCAAAATGTTCTATGGATTGTTCCGAATAACAGCACATGTCCACAGTAATACAGCAGGCTTGTCTTACCCCCTCCTTCCTGCACTCCTAGTGATGGTGGGGTTGTTAGGGCCCGTTTCTTTCTTTCACACTACTTCCGAAGTATGGTAGGCTTTCTGATATCTGCTGGGGATGTTGACCCTGAATCGTATCTCCATTTGCCCTCCCTCTTTGGATGATGCAGTTTGGGTTTCTGAGAGCTCATAAGCTGTTGGGAAGGGGGCTTCTAGAGAAAGAGTTTCTAGAATACGTAGAAGCCTTGGCACTCCTTTTCCTGCCATTGTGGCACATTGCAGTCAGCATGCTGGTTTGCGCCTTCTGTACGGAAAGGTAGGATAACCAATGTCTTTGTTGGGTGACATGTTGTTCATAGCTGGTTCGTGAAGAGACGAGTGTTACAAGCTTGTGTGGGGGGGTGTCTAGGATTTTGAACGTTGGTAGCCAGTTGGATCATAATGTTTGTCCAGTGGATATTGGCCAGGACTGGGTTTGAGGGGCCTAATGTGCAGTGGCTTGCCTTGCCATGTGTATAGTGAAATAATTTGACTTAGTCCTTGCCTTGGTGTGGCTTGAAGAGGGGAACCAAGGATAAGGGCAAGGTGATGCTTCTTTTGGAGGGTGAATCCAAAAAGAAGCATTGAAGGTCCAGAATGTTCCAGAGACCTGAAGATACAACTACCTTCCTTGGATGAAGGCCTGCATACTAGCCTGACAAACGCCCATGTGTTGTATTCCCCTTAAGACTGACAGTTACATTTCCAAATTAGTTGTGTCTTTCAGAAAACCAGTGTCCCCACTCAACCTTCAGATTACCTTTGCATTCTGGGATCTCTTGAATTTGTTATCTCCCTAAACTCACCACAACTTTTTCACTGAATTTGCTGAAGGGACATTTTACTTTCTTTTGATGCTGCATTTTTATGAGCGTTAAAGTGTCAGGGGTAAAATAGGGAGTATGGGGGTGGGGAAGCAAGAGGCCAGTAGAACAGGGACACCAGGGGCTGGTCCCCCATAACAATGTGGTGAAATGTCCTCTGCAGTGAGTTGTCACATATCCTTGGACGGAATGGGTGATACTGGCAGATTGGGATTTGACTGCTGCAGGCAAGTTAACTGTTTCTATACTTGCCTCCCCGCTCCCACAGGATGACTTTGGTTTTGTTTCTTCTTTTACCCTCTCGCCCCCGCTCCCCCTTATCCTCAGCGTCTAAAGCTGTAACTTTGCAACATCGACATCCCCAATATTTTGCTCAATAGAGTTAGGGAAAGTCTAGCATGAATAGCAGAATTCTCTTCACCACTAATGGTTGAGGTGCTTTTAAATTCAGCGGCTGGTGTGGAGGGCGAACGATGTAGATTAGCATCTATGTGAGAACAACACATTTTTTTGGTGGATTGAAAATTTTTACTGAAAAATGGTGGGCGATCACCTGCACCCTACCTCACCCCCTCCATTCTCCCTATATATATCTTACCCAAAACCACCATCTACCGGTTAAAATATTCGGACAAAAAAATGTTGGGCAATTTACATTCAACCAAAAAGGTGAGTACCGTGCATGGATCTACCTTAGAACAACACATGTTTTGGGTGAAATGTATGGGGGCATATTTTGGATCTTGGTTTTGAATAGTTTGCCTAACTAGCTGGATGTTTTGAGTGCCTTGAATTCTTTTCCACACTGCTTGGCAACATAGGCATCACTAGGGAGGTTCTGAGGGGGCTATAGCCGGGTCCTTTGGCTGTAGCCCCTAGATATAGCCGATCTCATCCTAACCAACAACCTGGACTTCCTTGCAATTACTGAAACCTGGCTCCATTCTGCAGCAGGCCCAACTCTATCACTAGCCATACCTGAAAATAACATGATCCTACCAGAGGCGGCAGAGTAGCCTTCATTGCCAAAAATCTGCTAGGCCTAAGAGAACTCCTGAATCAACGGTTCCCTTCAGGAGAACTTCTATCCATCAAACTACCCCTAAATGCTGCATGCACCATTGCGATCAACCTCATGCACAGACTTCCAGGCCCAATATCCTCATTTGAGGAAGACGTTACACAACTCCTTACCTGGAACACAAAGCCTGGCTCCAAAATGATGTTGCTGGGACACCTAAATCTAGGCCTCAAGGACACAAATGCAATAGCTCTGGCCAACACAATCACTGAGTTTGGCTTCTCTCACCACATTACTAATCCGACGCACAGTAAAGACTGAAGCCTGGACTGGCTAGCTGACATAAACGCAACACTAGGATCTTGTCCAATACACCCTGCGCCGGGTCTGACCATCATGTTATCTCTTTCACCATTAAGGAGAGCCTGCACTTAGACATCCGGCAATACACAAGCTCCACCAGCTCTCACAAGGAATAATCGCAATATCACAGCTGAGTAATTATTGCGAGAATGGCCCATCATCTCTTGTGGAGTTGTACAATCACACCTTACTTTAGGCCATAGACAAATTAGCACCTTTAAAAATGCGTAATGCCAAGCCACTTGCACACCTAAACACGTGGTTCACTACTAACCAGAAAACCGTGCGCAGCACCAAATGAATTATAGAAGCACATTGGAAAAGATACCCTACAGGCCTGAACAAAGAAAAGTACACAACTGCCTCTAACAACTACAAAGCTGCTATCCTACAAACCAAAAGTGACACATACAATGACAGAATTATGACTGCAGACTCTGGATCAAAAGAGTTGTTCACCATCCTTGGAGAATTAGAATCCCCAACACAACCGATAGAATCTTGTACCAAAGACGCGACTTGGTGCACGAACATACAAAAAGCGAAGCTAGATAAAATCACACTTTTACAAACTAAAATGGAATCTAGAAGCTCAGCTTGCCAGCTGACACTAAATTCTTAGAGCCATGCGATTTATCTACCAAACCCTGCAGTCCATTTGAGTTTGCCCCTGTCACTATAAGGGAAGTAGAAGGAATTATATCTAGCCTTAAACCATCAAGATGCCAAGAGTATATCTCTCCGGCGACAATCATCAAAGAGGCGGCAGAGGAGTTTGCTCCATTCATCACCTCCTTAATAAATGCCTCCTTTGAAATGTGCACTGTCCCGAATAACTTAAAAGACGCCTGGGTCCTTCCATTACAAAAAAAACAAGCCTTGACCCTAACATTTACACTAATTATATGCTTATAAGCACAGTACCTTTCGTATTGAATGTTTTGGACAGTGCAGCTTACTTACAAATACAAAGCCATTTAGAATCCAATAATCTCCTAGGTCTTCGACAATCAGGCTTCAGACCGGGTCATGGCATGGAATCAGCCCTTATAGACTTAAAAATCCAAATGGATGAACTAAAAGACAAAGGCAAGCTGGCTTTCCTCCTCCTGCTGGACTTATCAGCGGCCTATGATTTACTCAACCATAAAGTCCTTACCAAACACCTGACTTTGGCAGTCTATTTCTCCCCGAATGCCGCTGCATGGATACAGTCTTTCCTTGCTAATAGATTCATGAGGGTATCCGCACCGACTGCTTCGGCAGAGCCTGCACCAGTCTCCTGTGGAGTACCGCAGGGCTCCTGCGTCTCCCCTATATTATATAATATCTTCACTAAGCCACTAGTTGACCATCTAGATGATTTGGGTGTCACCTACACCAACTATGCAGATGACACCCAAATCCTCATGCCCATTACAGGCTCCTATGACATAGACTCCAAACGTATCAATGAAATATACCAAACTATTCAGGCTTGGGTGGCTAACCACGGCCTCTGTCGCAATGACGATAAGACAGAGTTACTCCTTATTGGATCACAGACCCGGCTAAATAAGCTAGACAACCAATTTAAATCCTTCTATATTGATGACATCAATATCAAAGTCTCTAACAAAGTCAAAACACTCTGCATTTATCTTGACTCTACCCTCTCACTTAATAGAGAAGTTAATGGTACGTCCTCAGCAACGGGCTACACATCTAAACTGATTCATTCCTGTAGACCCTTTCTGTCCCCTGACAGCTTCATTACCTTGGCCAGAGAACTCATATTATCTAAACTAGAGTAGTGTAATGCCTTATACCTTGGCACGAACAGACGTAATGTGAAAAAATTACAAGTGTTACAAAATAATGTGCTAAAAGCGGCACTTAACATCCCGAGAGCCAACAACATCTTCTCATCAATACGCAACGTCCATTGGCTTCCAGTGCAGGACAGAATCTCATTTAAAACACTAGCTATTACACATAAGTGCCTCTCAAACTCACCACCAAAATATCTGGTGAACCACCAGAAATCAATCTAACAGACCCACCCAGTCTACATACAAACATTGCCTAAATATTCCCAGATTCAAGTTACAAAAAGCAAGGGACAACAGCTTCCCAGTACTAGCGGCCAAACTTTGGAACTGAACCGTCCTTTTGGATTTTTAGGAAAAAAGTGAAAACTTGGCACTTTGCACAGGATCGATAATGGTGCCCTTGATTCACAATTGCGGATGTATGCCCGAAATGATGCCTTTCTCTATGTAACACATCACTAATGTCTTGATGTCGTTGTTTTTCTGTAACAACACTGTATTCCTTAAGTAATGCGCCCAGATACCTTTGGGTTAGTTGCACTATATAAATGAATAAATAAATAAATAAATACCGGGTATCAGTAGAGCATAGAGCCCTCATGAAAGCAGGAGCAAATGAGGTTGCTTTTAAGGCATGGGTGGAATTAAAATCTGCTTCGGAAGCCAAGGATGCTGGGAAATGCATGGCATACCTTTTTTGCTGCAGTTAATGAATTAAATTTTAATGCGGCTATTAAGGGCGGGAATACACGCACCAAGGACTGTCCAATCTACCCCATTTGCATGAAGGAGGCTGATCTCATGGCTCACAAAACCCATAAAGCCCCCAGTCCAAATTTAATCACAGTTGACCTTTTATTTCTTAGCCTACAAGTATTCCTGAATCCTGGAAAACAACACTTATTGTATTGCTCTTCAAAAAAAGGGTTTGGGCAAATCTTGTGGTGCTATAGGCCCTTTCCCTCTTATATGGAATATCAGAGGTATATGGGAAGATGTTTTTGGGTCATTTCCAATCTTGGGTGGATGAGTAACCCTGGATATGATATTTGAAGGCTGATTTGAGGAATGGCATGGGACCTAGTGAATATTGTCTCATCTGTGGAATGTTTCAACCCACTGGTCCAGGCCCTGCAACATTACTGTGCATTGCTGGCAGCAGAAACCTCAGAAATGGCCACTGGAAAGCATGCTGCTCGCTAAAATCACCCAAAATTGTGCAGTAAAAATCTGAAAAATAGGCTGCCATCCACTTTTGCCTATCTCAGTGAACACAGGAGACCACTGCCAAAACCCTCCATTTGGCTACCCACAAAGTAGCCTGAAACCACTTGAAAAAGCAATGCTGATTGCCAAAAGAAACACAGAGCTGTTTGGAAATCCGTTTTCTTGGTTGTCAAATTTGCAACAATTATGGCTCACAAACCACCTAAAAGATCCAACCTCCTTGTTCGTTGTTCCACATCATTCTACTGCAAGAATCCACATAAATACAATGTCAGCAAGAATCATATGTTATCAGGACAAAATCCACTTTTAAAGATACGTGATGGAAATAAATCTGTCAAAAATGGGTGCATTACCGTTACTCGCCACCGACACACGCTGGTGATCTCTAAATCTGACAGGAGAAACTTGTGTTTTCAAAGCTAAACATGTCAAAGAAGGGATTTCCATCAAATGCATATAGAGTGCCACACATTGATTTTCATGTTGAAAAAGACTGGAATTAAAGATATGTTTGCTTATTTTAAATTTATAAATGTAATGTTTTCACAAGGAACTATGTCACAATTGACCATAAGGTAACCTGATTAAGGTAAAACTCCCAAGAGGCTCTCTTTCCCTGAGAATCTCCCACCTTGTTCATTCCCACCAAAAGGAGAGGATTTCACATTGGCATGTTAATCAGAAGGGGAGGAGATTTCCTCTGCTGCCCTGAGCAAGAAACAATGGGTTCCTTGAACTGAATCGAAATTGCTAATTCGGGTGTGATTGACAACAACTGCTCTGGCAGGAAGACAAGCCATGTGACCCTCTGACTCAGCCCAGCTTTGGAGGCGGGCCAGACTGAAAATGTGGATTGAAGTTGAAGTAAATGTATGTTTTAGAAAAATGCTTATAGCAAATTGTACTGAACTGACAAAAATATGAAATGTATAGGTTGTTAAAATGAAAAATTTGGTCACAGTTTAAAACTAGTTTGGAATCTGTGTGATGTTCTGAGACTGAACCCCGGAAATTATTCATCTTGTAGCCATTGTGTTTATGTTAGGTACATGAAAAATTACAGGAATATGCCCAGACGGGATGTGTATGCATGTATACAAATTGGTGCAGGACTAACATTAGAAACCCACCAAAAGTGCAAAAAAGTTGTCATTTATTAAATAAAGCTCACAGGAGGATGAGAGTTGGACAGCAATAAATCTTAAGCAATCTGTCATGTAATTATGTATTATTAACAAGTTGTGCATCTTGGAAATATGTTTTTTGGGTAAAATAGATTTTCTGTGTAAAAAGCAAAGGGGAGGGATTTCCTTTGGACCATAAACACAGTGTCACTCTGACACATATGACACACTGCTCCTGTCTCAAATCAGGAGAGGGGAAATTCTCTGACCTATCAGATCCTTAGAGGGTTGGGCATAGATAATCAGCCTCCCCACCCACTTTGGAAATGGATAAATAGGGACTGTTGAGGACCCACAAAAACACACACTTTCTACTCATCAACTGATTCCTTGTCGAAACACCCTGCAGGAAGATCCAGACTCCAGACTCTAGAACCAGACCCAGAATCCAGACTCTAGAACTTATCAGCTGGCCTTCACAATCTTAAGCAACCTGATTGTAACCCCTAAACTTCCAAGGGGCACCCCAAAATCCAACAGCCTGGCTGAGCTGTTTTGCTGTTCTAGCTAAGAACCTTGTGCTAGAACCAAGATCCAGACCCACAGAGCAGAGCTGTAACCCAGAACCCGTCAGATCCAGTCCAGGAGGCCACGCAGACCAGAGTTCCTTGCTGAGAGAGAATCCCAGCCAAACCTTTAACCAGATCTTTTGATGGGCCCATTCCATTCTAAAGCCATAGGAGTGAGTATTTAGTCTAGAACTGTCCATAGTCACCTCTTAGTCTTCAGTAACCCAATCCAACCATTCCAACCTATCCATAACTGCATTATTGAATCTCTTTTGTCTATTCTAAATTCTTCTCTCCTCCACATAATCCTTGATAATTGTAGTGATAATCATCTTGCTGTTAATATATATTTTCTGGAGAAAGGCAATCGTCTCGTAAAGACAGAATGAATCCGGAGGCGCCTTTGGATCGGTGGCTGGGCTGTCGTGTAGTTGGCAGGTCCATAAACTCTTTAGTGTTAAGAAATCTTTGTCCAAATCTTCAACAGCGCATCTTTCATTTTTGAAATCATGACTCCGTTTCTGAAGAATCTACCTTCACAAAAACCTCTGTAACTTTTGAACTGTACGTCCTAGAAACAAAATGTAAATGTCATTTTGAAGCTAACATCCTCAGCTTTCAAACGAACTTTGTAGTTTTTCCACATTCACGTTTCCC
Source organism: Ambystoma mexicanum (assembly GCF_040938575.1). Lineage (NCBI taxonomy): Eukaryota > Metazoa > Chordata > Amphibia > Caudata > Ambystomatidae > Ambystoma > Ambystoma mexicanum. The sequence continues at coordinate 961,472,253 of NC_090928.1, read as the reverse complement.
GCATGCAGAAAAGTTGCCACGTATTTGCAATTTGCCTCAATTTCATTCCATGTAAAATAGCTATTTCTTGCTTTCAACTTCTGAATTTCCTTTTCCATCTGCTAATCATTCTACAATCATTGCTAGTGTTGACCTGAACCAACCCAAAGCCACTCTCACTAGTTTTGAATCTCATTTAGTGAAATAAAATCATTTTTAGCATTTTTCCCCTTCAATTCAAACCACATTTAAAAGCAATTGACCTGTTTCAAAATCATACATGTTCTCTCTAAGCTTGCTGGGGGAATTGGGTTTGAACTGCATTGTTGATTGTTATTCCTGATACCTGTGTGCCCTCATTCCATATATTGTAATATTACCCATTGCTGATTGTTGTTCATATTCATAAGTGTGATATTCAGATATTATTCATATTCATAAAAGTATAATCTATATATTGTTCAACTCTTCAAATAAATCTGTTAATTTGCAAAGCAAACCTATTTCTTGGTTCAGTGAGACCGGGGGAATTCAAAGAGAGGGGCGTTATATCAGGGTACATCATCCAGAATGAAACAAACTTTTGACATGAAAATATATAAATAAGGGTTTCCATTGGGCATCCCATACTAGGCATTGACTTAGTTGGAGTGCTGGATTGAAATCACTTTCACATCCTTCATCTGATTATTCCAAAATATGTAATGGTTGAGTGGAAATCAATGTTCATAACTTTTATTCATCTGATCCAGGCATTTAACCCAGTGAATAGAACACAAATGTGGGGTCTGCAGCCTCATTATGGAATCGATTAATATCTCTTTGAAGCCATGCATGTAGAGATCAAGGCAGCAGGCCTTTATGGCAAGCATGGAGAAATAATTGAGGGCTGAAGGGTTCAAAAGCTAGGGGCCAATACACATCCCTATTGGACTCCATTGTTAAGTTCTATAATAATGATCTGCATGATAGGCTAGTGGATATCCCAGCCGGCATCCCTAAGGTAGGAAAATGGCCAGTGCCTGTTTAATTGTTTACGGACAATACAGTTTGCTGGCCTGCATAGGAAGTAGGGATTAGCAAAATGATTTAAGGTGTTTAGTTATTCTGCAGGGAGAGACAGATGGTTATTATTGGTGAGCATTCTAATGTGATGTGGATGGGGCCAGGTGACGCATTGTAATTCTGTTACATCCGAGTGAGTGTTGTGAGACAGAGCGATGACACAGACAACCAAGATATAATTCAACCAAGTTTTATCAAATGATCAGGATGGTATAATGCCAAGCTAACCCTATGCTATGGCGGATTTTCCTGCCTAAGGGAACCTAAGAAAAGTCTAAGTCACAAAGTCAAAATGCAAAAGTCTGTCTGTGTCAATATTTATGCTGTCCTCACAACTATAACAATATTAGTGGGGAATTTTCTCAACCAAAAATCAGTGTTCCAAAGCAAACGTTCAAAATGTGAATTCGAGTTCCTATAAAAGTTCTCTGCTTCAGTTTCAACACAGTTCAAATATAATCGCTTTTCAGTAGGACTGTACAAGTACCTTTCGGGGTAGAACTGACTACCTTGCTAGTTTAGATTGTCCATTACACCAATCTTGCCATTATTGGTTGCTTACCTATGACTTGACATGTTTGAACAAGATGGACCTTTTTACAAATGGTGCAAAATGACTATCAGGCTGCTCTACTTAAGCATTCACACCTGGTTGATTTGTTTATATTAGCTTGAATGTTTTATTTTGTTTTGTTTAGATAAATATCTTTGGATGTGGACATGCTTTACTGTGTTTGTTCTGCAGTTTGCAATTTCATCTTTTCAAAATCCTTCTCTTGCATTAACAAATAGTGTTGTTTGTTTTGAATATCCCTTGCACAATGCTGCTACATTTCAATAATAATGCTAATAATTTAACCACATGCAAATGATAGGAAAGAAAGGGGCTCATTTGTTTTGGAAAAAAAACACATTTCCAATTGGGAAAAATTAGAAGTGAGGCCTTTCACTCAGTCCAACTCTTATCTTATGCGTTTTGCATAGGAAAGAAAAACACATTGGGCCTCATCACGAGTTGGGCGGTAGGACAGGTGCTATTAGCGTTGGGGCTATTAGCGCTACCGCCAAACCGCCGGTGCTAATAGCGCCGGATCACGGGTTTGGCGGAGCGGTTGGTTCCCATTCCCCATTGGGTCCATTCGGGAATTCCTCATCCCCCATTGGGCCCAATGGGGAATTTTCACACTATTACTGTCAGCGGATTTCCTGCCGCCGGTAATAGTGCCAAAAACCGACACATTTTTGGCAGATTTCCCCCCAGCACAGAGCTAGGGGAAATCAGCTAAGGCCATGGTTTGGCGGACCCTTAAATGTTGCGGTAATAGCGATACCTCCGCATTTAAGGGTTTCCGCCAAACTCGTGATGAGGCCCATTGTTTAAACACTCCCAGCTTTTTATGGCTGCTGTTAAAACAGGTCAAATCTATCATGCAATCTGAAAATATCAGTAAGGTTCTATCGATTTCCGATTGCGCTTGAAATAAAAGGCTGTCAAAGTCAATATTTCGAAAGCACATTTGTGAAAAGTTTCTCTGTCAAAGTCAATGGGAATGTTCCAGTTGTGAAATGCATCACTGCCAAATTCGATAAAAAAGCTACAGGCCAATGTGGGTTTGCTCTGTGACTCTGCCAGATCCCACTCATTCAATGTGAAAGGTTCAGCAATGTTTTGTATATGTTTCACTTGTGCTTGAAAAGAGAAAGTTGTCAAAACAAAGTTGGTATGCACATTTGTGAAATGTATCCCTGTGGAAGTCAACAGGGATGTTCCATTTGTGGCATGGCTTGAAGTTTACAGATGTTCGATTGTAGGAATATTATGCTATTTATCACACTCTGATTTTACTCTTTCACAGTGATCTACTACTATGTGCTTTTGGTGCACACCATGTGATACTTTTTGAGTCACTGTAAATCTTGACTAATCCATGTAAATGATCTTAGGCTTGGCTGTGTGAAGTCTTTTTGAGCGACCCATTGCTTAAATTTACAATGTGTAATTCAGTAAAAAGAAAATGTTTTTTTTCTACATCTATTAATGTTTTCATTGGGCTTTGAAGCTGTGTGAGTAGCGTGATGCTCAATGAAAATGGGAGTATGCTTGGACTGGTTTATCTTTGTGCCCTATTTGCTTTCTCTTAAGTATATTTTTCTTTTGCCTTTAGCATGAATATGATTGGTCATTTTGTACACCACTACAGTGTAATCACCCTTTTGGTGGCTAGCATGCTGGAATGCTTGAGTCACCATTGTATGTGAATGGGTTTCTAGTTATTTTTGGGTTGTAGGAAGCAATTATCCTATTCCGCTGCTTGTAACTATAAATGTACTATGGGGGAATACCCCCCATGTTGCAGACTAATTACCATGTTAATGAAATGCATTTTTCTTTTCAAAAGGTTCTTGTGTAATGGATTATTTGAAGGCACCCTAACAATCTGTCCATCCTGTATGTTTGTGCTGGGTGAAAGTAACATTGGGTAGTATTTTGTCTCATGTGTCAATACCACAAGCAAGGAAATAAGTTGAAGAAGCCCAGAGGCCCAGGATAGTGCCCCCTCACGAGGAGGTTAAGAGTTTATGGGCCTCATTGAAGAGAAGGTATTTTACCCTCGGGTGGCACTAAACCTCAGATTGTAACTCACATGGAGAAAGATGTGCACCGAAGAAAGATAGAACATCAGGGGCTCATCTCCCTTAATGTGTCCGGGTACTTCTTAAGGATATTTGAATGGGCTAAGGGCATGAATGTCTTCTTGACTGGGAGGGGGAGAGGTAGGTCTGTGAGGAGAAGCTTGCAGGTGCCCAAACGTGGCAGAGACCCATCCATGCTGCTGTGCGGTGGTTGGCCCAATCCCACTTCCAGAACAGTGAGGAAGGTAGGTGGCATCCCTATAGGTGTTGCATATACTAAGAAGGTCGACATGGATCCAGGGGTTTGGGTCCAGAGAGCCATGCATCCAGAAGCAGCATGGCCTTCAATGTGGTACTAGGCAGGGTCAATGGCATCTGGCCAATTCCAGACTCTTTATGAAATCCAAGCCCTGGTGAGTCTAGCTACTTGGCAGGTCCCAGAAGGTGAGGGATGCAAAGTGAGGAAGTGAAAGAAAATGAGTTGGCAGGTATCAGGGAGGAAACACCAGGACAGAGAAATCAATTGAACAGTGAGATGGAGAGGAGAGGTGGCAGAGGAAGAGAGAAGAGAGGAGAAGAAAGAGGAGGGCACATGAGAGCATATTGAGGTGGGAAAGGAAGTGAGCAGCGAGAATGAAGACAACATGAAAAATTGGAGATGAGGGTGCAGGATAAAATGGAGAGGAGGAATATGTAAGTGAAAGTGGTGAGATGGGTATGGGGAAGAGGAGCAAGGAGGAGTAAATGGACAATGAAATGGAGGACATAGAGTACTAGAAGATAAAAGAAAAGAGCAGGAGGAGTGGAGAGAAAATATGGCAGAAAGATTAGTGTGGAGAGGGATGTGCACTAGGAAGGAGAGTGGAAAGAAAGGACCAGAAGAGGAGAAGAGATTGGTGGAGCAGCAAGGAGGTGGAGAGTAAATCAAGAGAAGGCAGAAGAGAGGGTTTGAATTATTGAACGAGAATATGTAGAAAGCAATGGGAGACAGGAGGAAGAGACTGAAAGGGAGGAGGTAAAGAGGAAAGCTTAACAAAGATAGGAGAAAAGATCCAAAAAGGGAAAAAGGTTTACAAAGAGGAGAAGACACAAGGGAAAACCCAGTGATCAACAAGGGCCAGAATACAGAGAGGGTGAAAGAGCCCATCCAACAAGGGGGAGGGCGTTAAGGTAAGATGTAAATACCAAAATCTAGAGAGAGAGAGAACACAATTTGGCAACAGGAGGGGCTGAGGGGGGAGAGAAGGAACAGAAAGATAGACAGGTGGGGAAGGGAAGGAGTATGAAACAAAAGGAGAGGGTGATGACAGACAACAATGAAGAGAAGAAAGAGAAAATTAGGAACATGTAAGCTTGGTAGTGTGTGACCAGATGTAAATAGAAAGTGCTACCAGCATAACCCCCAAGAGTTGCCAAGATACAATATGCTGTGGAGAGAAAGACCAGGAAAGAGGATGAGAAGAAGGCTAGATGGAACATGATGTAAGGGCAGGAGTGCTGGATCAGGGTCTCTTCCAAGACACTGGGCCCAAATGTTGCTGCCCCAGCTGAAAGGCGAGCTCTGATCCAACTCAGAGTGTTTCACCAGAGCCAGTTGGACCCTCATCCAAACCAGCCAAGGACTGTCAGAGACACAGTATCTGCTGGCCCACACAGGGTATTTGCACCCTGTGAGGGCATTCGGGCCCTAGGGGCAAATGCCCCTCAGTAAACTCAGTGTACCATCCTGTCAGTACATCCAGGAGAGTGACCATGATTAACACCTGTGAATTTCATTCCAGCCACCTTTGTGGACTCAAGCATTGGTTCACCCAGGAGGATAAGCACCCGTGTGTCCAAAGAACGTGCCCATAAGAATGTACTAGAGAGGCCATTGTGCAACCATAGGACATATGGCCCTATCACAATGTTTACTGAGCGGGAGCATCCAGGGGAATATTTGGGACATTTAAAAAAATCCAAAGACTTTGACTGACTAGTGATTTCTACAAGGACATTGGCCCTGAAACCACGGATGCATGGACTATCGATTCTAGTCGTAGAGACACTTACCTCACAAAACGAAACCCTGTCACATTTTAATTTTGACTCCACAACTAGATGACTGTTAGTCAATCTGTTGTTGGTTATTTTAGCAAAGATATGCCTAGGGCTTACATCCCAACGATCCTTGCTGAATATGAATAAAATAACTTCTGACCCCCACTTTGACACTTTGTAAACAAGACAATAACAGTATGTATGGCCAGTGTTCAGTCTGTCATGCTACTGGAAGACTCCTACTAGGAGAAATAGGAATGCCTGTGTTGTGCTTCTGTCTGTCTACTTTTCTGTAAGTTGGTCTTTTTTGCCAAGTGTGTCTTTAAGCACCAATCTGTGAGTCTTTGAGGAGCTGTGCAATGCCATGCCTAGGAATGGGCCCCCATAGTGAGATGGTATTTTGCCCTTTTTCGCTCCTGTGTAAAAGTGATCAGATGAGTGCAAACCCATTTACAAACCTTTTGGAATTTGGTGTAATACTAACTGCTTCCTTTGTTAAAACTAATATAATATTGTTTCGTCCTCATTGTATATGTTGGCCTATGCCCAGTCGCTTTGCGAGGAAATCCGTATTGCAAGGTATTGACCTTAACTGAATCAAGCCTCCATTTTAGGTTAAAGCCGCCATTTTAGTTTATCGTGCCGACCTGTGTTCTCTTGTTCTTACTTTAACCTCTTCAACCTCTATAGGATAGTTAATGTCCAACCTGCCTGCAGGCTACATGTTAGGGTCATGTAGACCTTGTCCTTTGTTGACCTCGGGATCAGGAGATTACTTGAATCGGCGATGTTAACCTACAAGTATACAAGAACAATAACACTATTTTAAACATGACATGCGAAACATCTGTTTGACCTGTATTAAAACAAATGTATAAAGAGTGTAAAGTTAAACCCAAAGAATAATAGTGTTTGTTAGTAAATGTATTAATAAGTAAACCGCATGCACGAGATATGTAAATTAGGAACGAACCTGGCGCGAACCCTAGCCCAGTACATGATTAACTTGTAGGAGGCTGGACATTGTTATGAAGAAACTGTATAAATACACTGATGTCCAGCTAGCAATTCCTGTTCACTGCTCCCATTGAACCTGCTGGTGGTCTCTGTGATGTATTGACGGCCAGATAGCTATTTGTGTACTTTGTTTTGTAAACTGTACAGTATTGCAAAAAAGATTCTGGGCATCTTTACAAGCCCGTGCTGGTGTATTTCTCTTTGCATGGTGTAAAAGCCATAATATTGTATTTTCTGATTCCACACCTTTAGTGATATGATATTTTGTTATTATATTTCCTTGGTTCTTCTCTCTGCACTTTAGATAAGTTAGGGTTGATGGATGGTAATTTGCTCTGTTGACTGTTGTGCCAACCATGATTTGTTACTGTTGACCAAAGGTTGTCTACATGCCAACCAATATGGTCAAAATCATTTTCGTGATGCCTGAAAGAATTTGCAATGTGGTATTTTGTGAAACATCTAGCAATGTATAATTTGCCAACCATTGGTATGTCATTAGTGCCTGTTCGTGTATTCCATGAAATGTGTACTCCCGCCCTGAACCGATTGCTATATAGAATTGGAATGCATATCAGATTGCTTAGATTCCTGTTCAGGTCTGAAGGCAGTGCCTTCCGCGTTTGTTCATCCTCCACAATGCATTTCCTTAAATCTTTAATAATGCAGGCATATCATACATTGTTTCTTTGAAGTGATAAGGAGAAGACATATTCTGAAAGCATATTGAGGGCATGGGGATTTGGGCGTGTATGGGGATGCCTGAAGGTTTTAGGGGCGTAAAGATTCATCTCTCCTACTGCAGGTAACTACAGATGTTCAAAATACACACAACCCAAAGTTGTACCACAACAAAAGTCTCTGGTTTCACAAGGCAGATAGAGGATGCAGCAAAATGTAATTATAATGTAACACCTTGATCGGGAATTGCCTGATTGATCTGGTTAGATCCACATAAGTAAGATCTAAACAATAATTGGCGTTTAACATATTGACATTCACATTTGCGCAATTACCATCTCTTTAACTTGCTGCCAGCGGTAAGGAGTGTAGTGATTGTAATTTCAAATGAATGCGTCCCAAGCCATCAGCTCGCGCGTTATATCTACATTCTGGGAAACTGGATGCACACACAATCCATCATGTCATTATGTTATGCAACCAATTATAAAGATTCCCATAAACCTGAACATTACACATTGCCTACCTCTATTAACCCATGATGCATAATGTTCATATCGTGGTTTACATTCAATGTGTTTTCTGAGATTAGACATGTTGGGACTGCGTGTAGCAAGTATACGGACCCACTGTGGAAAGCGTATAGTAACGATCGGCCATTGATTGGTTGAGGGGTAGACTGAGTGGAAGGACTGACTCCCAATGAGCAGATAGCTGCCCTTGCATGGGGCTGCAGACTTAAGGATTCTGAGAAAGAAAAAGAGGCTTCACTGCACCGACAGGCCTTCATATTGGTAGTCACCATTGTGCATGTTAACAAGGCCTTCCCAGCTCACTGCAGCTATATTTGGCTTAGCTACATAATTTGATGGAGTCCTTGAGTCACCATGTCTCTGCATAGGATTTTATGCTTTCTTATGCTCCCTCATCCCGCATCTTTTAGGGTTATGAGGGCAAGGAGTACAAGTACGTGTGTACTCAGTTGTTGGCTATGTACGTTTACAGCCGATCGTTATAGTCAGACAATGCCTAGTGCTCGCCCTCTCTCCATCTCTCTCTCTCTCTCTCTCTCTCTCTCTCTCTCTCTGTGTCTCTCTCTCTCTTTCTCTCTCTCTCTGTCTCTCTCTCTCTTTCTCTCTCTCTCTCTCACACACCCACACACACACAAGCTGACACTCTCTCACACAAAAAACACTCTTTCACACACCCAAACACTATGACGCTCTCAAAAATTCTCACACACCTACACACTCACGCACACCCACATACATACACACACACGAATTCTGACACTCTCTCTCTCTCTCACACACACACACACACACACACACACTGACACACACAAACACTGAGACACACACACACTCTGACACACACACTCTCACACACACACTGACACACACACTGACACTCTCACTTTCACATACAAACACACTCTCTCTCACCCACACACACACACTCTGGCACTCTCACACACTCTCACTGCTGTGCGACACACATCTTCTCTAATCTCTCTAGGAACTCTTGTTACCTTTCATTTGCTTTGTAGAATCCAACCCATGCATATCCTACATGGGTGCGTCTCAATGGCATCCACCAAATTCGAGTACTATTACAGATGCATTTTACATTTGATGGCCCTCAATGCTAGATGTTCATCAAGTCTGAATGCTGAGAAAGCACTGCACTCATTTAGTCTGTCACTGTAAGCTCAAAATATGTCCAAATAATGTATAAAGGAAAACATATAAGTTTTAATGGAGTGCAGAAGTGATACACTAATGAGTGTGCTCCACATTTGCACCAACAGTACTATACCACCATGGCAAACATCTTTTGCAACCCTAACTACTGTGAAGCCCACAGAGTGGTGGAAAGACTATAACAGTGCTGTATTCGAATCCCACCATGTGTCTTAAGAGCATTGGATTAAGTGATGCACATGTTTGGGCCTCAATGAAATGTTACCAAAGCGAGAATGTCTCCTATGAGTGCTGATGGACTTAGTAGACAGAGAAGGTTGGAGGGGAGAGGTGGAAAGAGGAAAACATATCAGTGGCAGATAGATGTTGGCACTGTATGAGGGACAGAGGATACAGAAGGAGGTGGAGATAGAAAGGGTTGGGCAGAGAGATCCTTACCCCAGAGCAAGCATTGGCCCAGCTAAGAGACCCAAAAGGAAGGGGAACCGAGATGCAGGTGGTGAACCTATAGTGCCCGAGCCTGTGTAAACGCAATGGATAAGAACCAGGAAAGGTGAGAATCTGGTAGCCCTGAGTCCAAATATTGAACAGGCCACGTCTACAGAACCCACAATGGGACTAAGAGGCATGGACAAAGGCTAGATGGTAGCCTAAACCGGATCTGGTGGAACTGAAAAGTCAACCAATGGCACTAAACATACTTGACCTCAGGGCTGGAAGATTAATACATGGAGAGAAAGCAGTTAAGCTGGTGGCCATCAACCAAATCTGTTGAAATTGACAAGTCCATCAGCAACACTAAAGAATACTTGCCTTTGCATACCTGAGACTAGTGCGGGGCCTACATGTTGAGCCCAGATGCAAAAGACTAAGAAGGTGATCTGAGCTGGTAAAAAGATTCTATGACAGCAGAACTCGGGAAGGCAGAGGAGGGGCGGGGGGCGGCTTCTTCCCAAACAAACCCAAAGAAAGACTGCCCTTGGTGAGGGCTAGCATGAAGACAGTCTGAAAAATGCATTTCCATTGAATGTGGTCCTCTAGTTTTACTATGTTTGTACACACCTGAGAAAAAATAAATGCTTCAATGAGCTTGCTGGAAATGCATTTTGGAGGGACTGGGCCTCACAGTCCTTGTCCTACCACTTCTCTGCATGTGTTTTTCTTATGTTTTCTGCCATTGAGGTCCAGCCTGGACCTCCTGCAGTGCAGCTGTTAATGTTTTCCTTTTGGTTAACAACACCCATGGGATACCCTTATGGCGCCCATGGTTGGGGGTGTACCCTTGTACCTCTTATGTGTGTTTTTGGGCACCTGTGTGTTGCCCACATAGCAGGGTATGGGCTGGTGGCAGCTACATACTGACTAGGGAGTGGCTCTGCGTGTCCTCCATGTTTGAGATACCCAAACCCTGCCATAGGAATCAATGGATTCCTGAAGAAAGGCAAGATGGCAACTGTGGCTTCTTGGTTTCTATTGCTTTTACACGTTGTTTCTCAAAGTCCTGGGAAGCCCTGACTCTGTCCCTTACCCCTGACTGGCTGTTGGGGGAACTACCATGTATGGCTCTGGGGATTGTGTGTTGTGGTACACCCTTGGCGTGGGACCTGTGTAGAATGGAGTTGGGAGCCAACTCACTTTCTGTGTTGTGGTTGTCTGGTTTTGATGTGTGACACAATGCCTGAGACAGCTCTGTCTGAACTCGTCTGAATGCAGTGTAGTGCACTGAAAGGCTGGGTGCTTACTGCAATACACATTCTGTGTTATGGGTGTCAGTGGTGTGAATGGCCTGAATGCCTGCAAGCCTGATTGGTTGACTACCTGCACAAATGCCCTTCCGCGTGATTGGTTGACTGAGCCTGTCTCAGCCTGAGTAAATGGGGAAAAATGTGTATAACTAGGGTCCCTGCACTCACCAATTTGTTCAGAAGCTGAAGTCAAAACCGAAGCTGATCCCTGGTGTCCAGCTGGAAGAGGAAGATTGCGGCTGCCACTCTTTTTCGAAATCCAAAGGCTGCTGTGCCACTCTAAGGACTGATCCAAGAGAGGACTTGGATAGAAGACCTTTCCCCGAACTATGAAGGACCATCGTGAAACCTGATGCTCTTCATCAGAACTACTCTGGAAGCTAGTCCTGTGTGCCTGCATGTGGAGAAAGGGTATTTGTGAATCCAGAAGACGAGTGCCTGGACATTTTGAGTCAAAGAAGTCCAGTGGTGTCACTCAGGGTATGCAGGAGTGTTTGTGACTGCAGGAAGTCTGTTGCAGTGTAGCACCCAGAAGAGGGGGTACCATGGCATAGTGTTGCTTGATACTCAGAGCTGCAAAAGTTCCAAACTGCAGAAGAATACCTCAAGGGATATCCTAGACATCATCAATTACCACATTTTCCCAACGGAAAAGGTCCAGGGTCACTGAGTGACAAGAAAGGTCTACCGGTGAGTTTGCCGCCACCAGAGTCCGACTAAGATGTCCCGAGGGTCCTGACTTAATGAGAGTCCGTGGTTCACTCTAGTAGTCGAGTCCAGGTCACCAGAAGCCATCCGGAGTTCTGTGCTGCAGCTGCAGCACCGAAGAATCAAAAGTTGGAAAACTGTGAAATCCCAAAACCCGACACCAAAAACAACCTCTGCACCCGTCGCAGCCAGAAGTCATTGAAGCTCCCCACGGGTCTAAATCTCATCTGCCAAGACTTTTAGGAGCCCACAGGAAGTTTAATCTTCAAAGGACTCCTACAGTGAGAGAAATCATCGACCAACAGACAGCACCACGAAGAGTAAAAATGCTGCACTTCAGAGAGAATTTGGTAAACTTTTTCCTCTTGGACTCTGCTTCCCAGTGGCTCCTTCTTCCAAGTAACCAAAGGGAGTCGTCGATTGAAACCTAAAAACTCTGCCACTTTGCCTGCCCAGGCACCCAAGGGACTGTGATGAGATAGAGCGCCTTACTGCCTCAGGAGTGTCCAGGTCCCAGATTCGTCTTGGGTCCTGTTCTCCTGTGGCCTCTCTGGTACTTTTAGGTGGTAGAACGTTTCAAAAGAAAACAGAGTGTTATTGAACATTTTTGCACTGGGCTGTAAAACACAAGATACGTTACTCCCTAACTTTTCCATTACAGGTTGTCCAGGTGGGGGGTCCATACACAGAATTGTATATCTAGTCAAAAGAAAGCATTCTGCTACTGTTCACAAATAACCTGCCTTTTCCCCTCAATTCTATGCTTTTCCAGCTCACTTAAGAATTCACATGCCTATTTGAAAGTGTCCACAGTCGGTGCATTTATTACTGAATTTAAGTATTGTGTGGTACTGCCTGTTGTGAGGTACTGTATTCACTAGAACTGCCTGAGTACAAAGTATCAATATTTATATGTATATATTTTACTGACCCTTTTTTTATACAAGAAGCTGTGTTATCACCTAAAATAATGTGTGGACATTCCTTTGTGGCGGTTTGGGGACGCACTGTACTTAAGAACCAATCTGCATCACCTCCTGAGTGCTTAAGCCTTGGTTGTTTGTCCAAGCTACCAAATGGAGAACCTTGGCTGGGGTGCTCTGTGCCTTTGTCCCAACCATATAGAGGGCAGAAGTACAGATACCCCTCTCCAGTCTTTACACTTACTTTAAATACAAAGGTACACAATTGGTAAGTAACTTGTGTAGCTTCCCAATCTACTGGATCAGGTGATACATTGAAGATAGAGGCTACAAGAAAAATCATTGTCAGTCGCAGAAGGGCCTACCTTCACTCTGATAGATGATACTACCCTAGAAAATAGGTTGAGGATGACCCAAAGAATAATACAAACATCTATAATAAAGTTCAAAAGATTTATTAAAGCAAATGGTGTTCAGGATTAGGTTCTATATTAGCATTTTCATCTACCTTTGGGAAAGGTCCATGCCTCTTTTTGGTACTGTGACATATCCTCTGATGTTTCCCTTCTTCCCTAGGGGGAGCCCCTTCCCATGAGTCCAGGGAGGTGAGCCTGCTACCCGATAGTCCCCCTGAGGGTGGTACTTAGCAGGTGGATCTCATGGGGAGGGTTACCCTTATGGGATTAGGGATGACTGTCCAGGAAGAATGCGGTATGCCCAAAATAGATCCCAACCTTCTTCCTCCTCCTACTCTATGAAGGCTTCCGTAATCCCACATGCTTCCATGTACTGCTGTAGGATAGATGATTTTGCCTACCTAAAAAATATTGGGACGAGGAAGAGTAGGGACTTCCTATGTGAGCCACATGCACTGACTGGGACGAAGAGGAGCAGCCCAGTTGAACACGAAAACCTCAATACTGAGGCAAGGAAGAAATGTGGAGCGATGCAGAGTGACCGGCCGAACCAACATGAGCGGTCTAATCACCTTAAATAAGGTATTCGGCTACTGGAAATAAAAAGGAAAGAAGGACAATCCAACCTATCAGTTCCTCCCCGGAGGCACCACGGGCGAGGGCCCAACATCGCAGATGGCAATGCTAGGAGAGAAGCAGCAGATCGGGACATAGACGGTGGGAACCCGACATCCCTACCTGTGCTGCAGATGACTGACAGACCAAGACCAGTAAGAGAAGGAGAACCAGGCGCTAGAGAATGCTGTGTGACACCGACGAATGGCAATGCACAGCCGGGCTCTGAGGAAGTGCAGTGGAGCTGCCGGAGTCAGCGCGAACATAGGAGGGTGAGTAAAAGCTGTCGAAAGACTCAGAGATGCCTGAGACCGATGACGCGGATCAGGAACCCGACAATCAGGTACTGGGGCTGCCTGGGTCCGTAAAGGGGCCTGGGACCTAAGTAAGAGAAACTACAATAACGGGGTGTGGGACCCAAGCGAGAGAAACCAAATAGAAGGGGGCTGGGACCCAAACAACCACATTAATGGGGTCTAGTAACCAAGCAATAGAAACCAAATAGAAGGGGTCCTGGACCCAATGCAGTGCCTGGCAGGAGAGTTTACCAGGGCTGCCTGTCAAGCAATCTTTGTTGGACTGCCAAGAAAGGCCTGAGAAAGGCCAGGGAAAGGGACACATTCACCCACCTTTGTGAACATTGTGATAAAAGCCAAGTGAAGGGGTTATTTGCCTGGCATTGTGAAAGACCTGAGAAAGGCTATGGGAAGGGAGTCATTCCCCCTGGTATTGTGACCATTCCAAGAACCCTGAGAAGGCTGAAGGGGAGAGTGTCATCCTCTTGCTATCAAGGTTTTGATTTGGCACTTTGCTTATTTTGTGAGCTCGAACTTTTCAATCTGTAACTCTGTGTGGTGCCTTTTGAAAGGGAACACAACCTTGAGAAGGGAGTCATTCCTTCATAAAATAGTCCTTCCAGACTACTTGCATGGTAGTGTGCTCTGCAGAAGAAGGGAGCCATTCTTCTACAGTAAAGAAACTCATTAACCTTTTATCTTTAGTTAGAAGTGTAGGGGAAGGCAATAGGTTTTGACACAGGACGGTGGACTGTTCGTTACAGACATCCTGACATATCCTTAGTATTAAGTTGAAGCAAGGAAACCAATCTTCAATCATGCCACCTGTGTGTCAGTTTCCTCCTTCCACACCCTTGCAGTACTTTTAGGTTTTTCAGTCTCTGCTGAAGTCAGACTTGACTTGGACTGTATCAATCCAGCAGAGTCTAATGATTCAAGGTTTGTTTTTTCTCTTGGGACCATTAGGTAGTGTCTGATTCCCTTGTCTTTGAACATTGGACTCTTTCACTTCACTAGAGTTCAGTGGTTTACTTTCCTTTATCTTTTCCTTAGGACACTATCGGCTTTGCTTTTTTTGCCCACTTTGAAACATCTGAGTTGCTTCCCCCTTGTTACACCTTCTCATGGAGTCATATGAGACTGAATTTCACACAATACACTAATTTCACAACGTTGCCCAGAGGCGAAGCTGGCTATTGTCAGTTCATGTCACATTCTCATAAGGGCTTCTACACACCCCACCTCTATGATTAGGGAAAACCAATCTATAGCTTTTGTATCTAAAATAAAGATCCTTTGTTTTATTATTGGCATTCATCCAGATATGAAGTCACAGGTAGATTCGGCAGTGAACATCTCCAGATACTATATCAGACTCTTCAAGCAAATTCACCCCTACTTAAATGTGAACCTTATGGTGGTGATTGCTAGGGACATTATGTTTCAAAACTGGAATACACAACTCTATGTTCTTGAGTGGACCTAAGTAACTTATCTAAAGACATCAATCAATTCAAAACAGCACTGTTTGCATTGTCACAAGCTCCCACTTTCGAACCCATATTATGACTGTTCTTATCCATCTGCACTGACTCCTAGTCCATGGTGGAATTCACTTCAAGGTTGCTGGCGTGGATCACAAAAGTCACCATGCTACAGAAATTCTGTATCTAGCAAACTAAAACTCCCACTGTCACCTTTCAGAACAGTCAGGTGCTTTAATTCCTACACAATTGTGAAACCCAGATTTAATCTTAAATCTGTGAGTGGAAGAAGTCTTTCTGTTGAGGGGCTTGTTGTATGGAACTCTCTTCCTTTCGACATTTAGTCCAAGCATAATTCCAAAAAGTGCTTAAAAAGAGTTTCCTTTTGTTAATTTCTGACTATGGAATAGTGATTACTCCTTAGCCTAGTACTTCTTTTCTAATCTGCAGTTACATTGATTTCAAACCTTAAGAACTATGCGTTGACTCCAAAAACCGCTTGGTTACAAAGGTAATATTAACGTAAGGGGGCAAGTACCAAACTAAAGAGGAATGCTAATTAAATGTTAAAAACTACATTACTAAGCCTGACTGAAGGCAATGGTGGGGTCAAGTAGGGAGGATGGGGCAGAGGGCAGGGGGAGCTCCCCCTTTAGCAAGTAAGTGAAGTTTAAGCCGAGATTTTAACGGTTCCAGAGCTGGGCTGGCTTTGATTGTTATGGGCAGTGGGTACCAGAGGAGCAAGGCAAGTCAGGAGAAAGAAAGAACATAAGCGAGAGGATGCACACGGAGTGTATTGGTTGGTGAGATTGAGTGCAGGACAGGATTGGAAGGAACAAGATGGCAAGTAAACTGAGATACAATCCAGCACTTACGGAGGGGCACAACCATTGATAGCTTTGTTGACTAGGAGAAGGAACTTGAAAAGAGAGTGGTTGTGCATATAGAATCAACCAGAATGTTGTCGTAGGTAGAGGTGGGGGAGGATCTAGGTAGGATAAAGGGAGGAAGCAAAGTTGAAGACGTTGTCTAGAAGGAGTAGAGACGAAGGACAAGAAGTAGGATTGAGCAGTAGTCCAGTTTGTTCAACACAAGAGTGGAGATGAAAGTTTTGTAGAGTGGTTAATAAGAAAAGGACACATTTTATGAATATTGAGGAGGTTAATACAAGCAGAAGAGGCAGCGGTAGTGATAAATTGTTGCAGTTGTAGGTTGCTATCCAAGAGCATATAGGGGGGAGGGGAGGGATTGCATTAAAAGCTGGGATAAAGATGACTTCAGTTTTTGAAGAGTTGAGCATGAGACTGTGAAGAGCCATCCAGTGACGAATTGCAGTGAAACAGTTCATAATCTGTTCTGAGATAGCTGGGGTGAAGGAGGGACAGGGGAAAACTATTTGAGTATCATCAGCAAAAAGGTGATAATGAAAGCCAAAGGATAAGATAAGTCTTCTTAGGGCAGAGGTGAAGAGGGTGACGAGCAGAGGTCCAAGGATTCATCCTTGGGGGACACTGAAGAGAAGGGTGGGGTCAGAGGTTTGGAAGTTCCAAGAGATGTTAAAAGATTGACCTTCCATGCAGGAGACAATCCAGGCAAGACTATATTTGTGAAACCCAAGGTACTGGAGAGTGAAGAGGAGAGAGGAGTGGTTGCCCATGCCAAAAGGAGCAGAAAAGTTCAAAATGATGAGTATAGTAATCTGAAAACCTGACTATTCTCTCAAGAGCCACATTTTCTACCCAGCCATACCAATTCTTACTGACACCTGTATCTAAAAATGTAAAGTGATTACCTGCACTGCCAAACTTATACTGTACCTTCAAATGTTTGGCCTTTACTATTGCTTATGCCTAATTGTATGCAACTCAAAAACATGTATATATATTTTATTTTTATTTATTTTTTTAAAATGTATTTTATTGTCAGAGGTTTACAGCAAACACACATGTAAAGGCTTATCACATAATTAGTACAGTTATGACACAATAGACATTCAGACTAGACATTACATCAACAAGGGGTGGAGGCAGTCAATTGCAAGACACTGTAGCTTAAAAGATCATCCCTGTGATGCTGGGGGTGAGTCACCCTCAGAAGTACCCTCAGCTTGGATGATAAGGTAACTGTTAAAAGCGGACCGTATGTTCTTGGGGCGAGAGTGCACTGGAAGCGTAGTGAGGTATTCTTCTTCAAAAGTCCGGGACCAGGTGAGTGCATTGAGCCACTTCTGGAAGGTTGGGGGGGGGCTCTTCCAACATTTGAGTACACATTTCTTATCCACCATGCAGCTAATATTTGGAAATTTAGCCACCCGTCTAGTATCATCTGTGTTCCACACCCCAAACAGGACCCCCAGTGGGCTAGTATCGATCTGTGCAACGGTGATAGCAGTGAGAGTCTTCAAGATCTCACCCCAGAAGTCTGCAAGTCTGTGGCATGTCCAGGACATGTGTAGGTGGTTTGCACTCTCTGCGTTACAGCGAGCACAGTCACTCGGTGCACACATTAGAAGTCTGGGTGGGGGTCCCCGCCAGCAACATTTTATATAAAGAGGAGACGACCCCATGGGCGCCACTCGAGTTAGCAATGTAGGCAATCTCTGGGGTGTCGGTTGGCTCATCTGGAAAAGTAGGCCACCTGGCACGGAAGGAAGCATAAAGCCTATAATACTGTAACATCTCAAGTGCAGACCCGGGGTGACCCCATCTTCATGTTTGTGGGTCAATGGATTTCCCATCGCGAAAGAAATCAGTCAGTGCCTGATAGCCCAAAGCGCCCCACCAGCGGGCCAGGGCTGTGTCGTGCCTGGGTTCCAGCTCAGTGAAGTTCCAGATGGGAAGTCATTTATAATAAGGGAAGGATTCCACAGTAGTGCTCAGGAGGCGAACCGAAGCAAACAGGGTGGTCGCCATTGGATCAAGAGGGGAATCTGACACATAATCCCTTTGAAATATCAGGATAATTACATTAATTTCAGCCTCCACCATAGCCTCCAGCTTGACATGTGGACGAATCAGGGGACTAGGGTACCAATGAGTGGCATATTGGGCTTGTGCGGCTATCCAATACAGTGTTAGGTCCGGAGCCGTGAAGCCCCCCCCCTCGTACGAGAGTGTCATGTCTGCCCATTTCTTGCAAACCGCCCCCGAATGCCACAGCAACTGTGCGCATGATTTATGTAGTTTAGCAAAGTATTTTCTCCCAGGCCAGATGAGTACGGTACTGAAGATGTAAAGCAACTTAGGGACCAAGACCATCTTGATGAGGGAGAGCTTCCCGGGAAGTGACAACGGGAGAGAGCGCCACCTCACCATTTTCGACTCGGCTAGTTGTGCCCCGGCCAAGTAGTTATCTGCGATTAGAGTGGATTCGGACAGGGACATCCGAACTCCCAAATATCGGATTCCTTTGGGGGACCAGCGGGATGGATACTCCAAGGTAGGCTGTTGGGTAGCATGTGTGAGTGGAAGAATCTCCGACTTGGAGTAGTTGATAGTAGACCTAAGAAGATGCCCACTTGTGTGATATCCTGCAAGATGGGGTCAAGGTGGGTGGCGGGGTCTCTAATGTATAATAACAAATCATATTATCTTGGGTGTATCTTTCAACCGAACCCCTCTATGGCTATGGCGTGCTCAGACATGGTCCGCCATCGGCTCAATAACCATTGCAAAGAGGATCGGAGGGAACGGGCAACCCTGTTGGGTACCCCTGAAGAGTGTAAATAATGTAGATGTTAAGGAATTGACCCGGACTCTCGCCATTGGGGAGGTGTATAGTAGTTTAATGTGTACAATCATATTGGGGCCAATCACCATTGTCTCTAAAACCAGCAACATGTATTTCCACAAGACCATATCGAATGCCTTTTGAGCATCGAGTGTGACCGCAATGGCACTCCTGTCCTAATCAATCCTGGCCATCACATTAAAGAGCCGCCGGATATGATGAGAGGTAGACTGCCCGGGTACGAACCCTCCTTGGTCCTCTTGTACCAGGTACGTCATGAATGGAAGAAAGCGGTTCGCTATTGCTTTAGCAAAAATCTTAGTGTCAATGTTCATGAGGGAATGGGGCCTGTACAAGCCACATTCATCGCTGGGTTTGTCAGGTTTAAGTAAAACCATTATGACAGCTTCACGCAGTGAGGGAGGGAGGACAGACATCCAAAGCGACTCATCCCAAACCTCTAGTAATTTGGGAGCAAGAATGGTGACGTGTTCCTGGTAGAACTCAGGGGTGAGTCCGTCAGGACCTGGCACCCTACCCTTCGGCAGATCAGAGATGGCCTTGACTATTTCGTCCAGCAGGATCGGTGTATCTAATTGATCCCTAGTTGAGGGGGAAATACAAGTAGTAGGAATCTCTCATGTGTTGTTCACTATGTTCTGGGAGTAAAGGATTGAGATTTGAGTAAAGATCCCCAATATTTGCTGGTCTGTCCATTGTGGGACGCCTTGTGCATTCTTGACAGATACAATATGGGCTAGGCCACCTTCCCCTCTCATTAGTTTTGCCAGTGTCCTACCCAGTCTTTCACCATCCCCGTATTTGCATGCTGCTTGTGGGTGATTGAAGTATCTAACCACTCTCGTGGCATGTATTTCAAAGACCTTGAGTTCCTCGCTGATTAGTGCGCATTTGGCAGGGTCGGTTATTGACGTACAATCTCGTTCCAACTCATGGAGCCTGGATTCAGAGCGCTCAAGCTCATTTCTGATAGTTTTCAATACCCCCGCCTCCCTTGAGATGGACATCACCCTGATATATACCTTGAAAGCATCCCAGCGGACCCCACCCGTAGTGTACTGCAGGGAGTTACATTAAAAAAATGTCTCAATGTCTGCCAGTATGTCCGCCCTGAACACTATGTCAAGGACGGCAGTGGACTTGAAGCGCCATGTACTGCAAGTGGGCACAGGCATTCCAAGTTCCACCAACAGTGTGATTGGAGCATGGTCGGAAAGCGCACAGGTTAGTATTTGCGACTCGCCAATCCTTCCCATGAAGTCCCTGGACACCAACAAAAGATCGATTCTGTGGGAGCTATCATGCACGGACGAGTAATAGGTTTATTCGCGCAGTTGGGGTTGAAGAGCCCTCCACACGTCCTAGATTTCAAGTGTTGCACAATGGCTGTTCAGTGTATGTGACGTGCGTGACAGGGTTCTGGGTGCGGTTCCTGTTCTATCTAAGTTGGCTTCAAGAATCAGGTTCATACCCCCTCCCCAGATGATCTGAACTCCCACATAGACTAGTAGTACAGAGGCAATGGCATCGAAGAAATCTGGAGTGTCTACTTTGGGACCATAAGTATTCACTAGGAGGTATTCCCTATTTACCATTGTACAGTGCAAGACGATGTACCTGCCTTCAGGGTCTATGTAGCTCTTGTGGAGAATGAATTTGATAGATTTATGAATCAGAGTCAGAACACCTCTAGCCATTGTAGAGTAGGTTGTATAGAATCTGTTAGGCCCCCAGGTGGGTGCGATGCTCATCGCCAGGCGACCTTGAGAATGCGTTTCCTGCAGCATGAGTATCTTAATACCGTGCCTCTGAGCGTAAACTGTCATTTTGCGGGCCTTGGTATAATCACTCAGTACCCGAATATTCTAGGCCATTATTTTTATGACATTCAATTACCTTAGGGTACATCCCAGCTAATATGACCTAGTGTGTGTCCACTTCCAGTGTTGTTTCCATTATGAAGCCCTGCCATGTCGTGAAATGCCGCCCTGCCTCTGCCATTTCCAATATAACTCCCCAAAACAGATACCCCCACACCCTCAACACCCCAACCCAGCTGGCAGTGTTGTTACCCTCCCCCCTCCCAAAAATGTCAACACCCCTCCTCACCCGGGAGTCAGCAGGCAAATCCTAACATGGATCAGCCCAGCAACTGGCCCAACAGGGGCCAACACCCAACAAGTGCTCCAAAGTAACCATTGCAACCGCAGTGGGGCGCGCTGTTGCCGTGCTCCCAACTTAATTGGAGAAATTAAGTACCAGGACTGGTACTTGAGAACCGGCATTGAATAGAATTAGAACTCGGCTTCATCACCCAAATACATGTGACACCAGAGAACCGGGCCAATTCCACAGCAAGTGTAGTCTATCAAGTCCAAATAGCATAGATGAAAAGAAGTGCGTCAATAGGTAAAAGTAGAAACTAATGTCACTTCAGAACTGGCCTACTATCCACCAAGGCTTCCCGGTATTGACCCAAATGAAAAAGGTGTACCATAATACAAAACACTATTTGTACATGTGGTGGGCGACCAGTAGATCAGGTGCTGCTATCAACTGAAGAGCAAAAGGATACAGATTACCAAGCCCCAAGGGGTACGAGGGAAGCAAAGCTTCGGTCTAGTCATTGTCCGTGAGGTCTTCAGCTGGATTGTTAAGGGCTATCTGAGCCTCGAAGAACTTCTCCGCCTCATCGGGGACCGTGAAGAAGTAGAGTTTCTCTGTAAGGGTGAACTTCAACCTAGCCGGGAACAATATTGCATAGGGAATATTGCATTCCCGCAGCATTTTCTTCACACCGAGAAACCGAGAGCCAAGGCGCAGTTCCCCCTTCTCGGTCCCTGTAGCTTAAAGTTTTAGCTATGATAGGTCTAGGGAAGTCTCCGGGCTTGCGACGTGGAGATAGGGTGCGGTGAGCACGCTCAATGGTGAAGAAGGGGGACAGAGTAGGATTGTCTAGAAGTTCTTTTAGCAGGTTCTCAACTGCCAGTTCCATATGCCCCTTGAGGGCATTTTCCAGAACCTCTATAATACGCACGTTGTTCCTGCATGATCTGGACTCTCTGTCATCGCATTTGGCCTTAACGAACTTCATGTCTCGAGTAAGGGAGGCAACCATGTCCTGAAGGGTGTGCAACCCATCTTCATTGACTCCAATCCTGGATTCTGCTTCAGTGATCCTGGTGCCAGCATGATCTAATTGAGACTTAAGTGATGCAACGTTGGCATTTATATCGTCCAGTTTTTTGTGGAAAGAAGCAACATTTTTAGCCATAGATTCCATCATTGCAGCAAGGTCAGGGGTAGGGGTGCCCAGGGGTGATGAAACAGGTTGCTCCTGAATGGATGAGGATTGGCCCAGCTCTGATCTGGGTGCCACCTTGGCAAACTAGTCCATGGCTCCTGTTTTGTTGGTGCCTCGGGATCTGTTAGACATCTCAATTCAGCAAGGGGTGCGGTTGAGTCCGGGTAGCCAGTGATCTGCTGCCAAGGGCGTTCAGGCAGTTCCGGGCGGGGCCAGACGGTGGACGGTGGCAAGCATCAAAGGGTGGAAAGGGAACAGGATGAGGGCAAGGATGACCAAGGCTAACTGACGTGGGGTGATTTGTTGCCATGCAGCTCTAGGGCCAGGCAATATAGTTTAGTGGTAGGAAAAGGAAGCCAGCGGTGCGGTCAGGGCGGTGATCAATGGCTGCAACTATGAATAGGATGAGGCTGCCCCGTCCCCCAAACTCCGAAGGATATGGGCTATGAGCAACCAGAGTAAGGGCAGGGACAATAGTCACGTACCCTGGCAATGGACAAGCACTCCAGGATGAGTACCTTGTCATGCTGCAGCGATTTGGGGATGTATCCGGATAATGTACAGTCCTATGTACAGCCAAATCTACTGGCGATTGCGTGATGGGAGAAGGAGGACTTCAGTGACGCGGCTCACGGTCTGCTCTGTGAGGATCTTGATCAGGTCGTGTGAAAGGGGCCCCCACACTCTTCACCAAATGACAGACGAGCATGAGTGACCACTGGGGGTGGGAAGGTATGCCATTTGTTGATGTTTCAACCCCAGTAGCCAGACACCAGGTGGGGTACCAGGAGCTAGCTGAGTCAACAGGGCGAGCTCTGAGCCACAGCAACAGTGTGGGGGAGGGCACATGCACACATCTGCTATTTGGTGCCCCCATTCAATGGATGCCGCAGCTCACAGTAGCCAACGTGCCCGCGCCCCCCACCACGCTCGTCCTGGCAAGGGGAAGGCAGGAGGATCCGGCTGCTGCGAAATCAGTGCGCGGGTGACAGGCAGGGTCTATTAGAACTTGTCGGCAGTGTTAGCTCTCCCCCGCCGCCGGTACCCCACCTGCAGAAGGCCTTTGGTGGGGCAGTCACAGAGACCTCAATAAGACTTGGAGGCCCTGTGGGGGTGGGTATTAGTGCAGCAGTCACCCGCCACCCGCAGCAAATGCCAGGCTTCACAGGCGCAGGCATGGTCGCTACTCAGTGCAGAGTCAGGTCGCGGGGCTCCCATGTATCAGTGGCCCAGGCCAACCGCCGGCACAGCCGTCTCAGTTCGAGCCGCTTTATCTTGGGCACAGCAGTCTGATTTTCTTTGACTTTTGAAGACAGATGAGCCCCACACGTTGCTGCAACGTGTGGGGGCAGTTATAGGTCTCAGGCTACTGAGATTTGGCCGTTGTAGTCAGATTAGCGTCAGTGTAGCAAGGAGCTTCTCAGCTAGGCAGCCATCATGCAGGCTGCTCAACAGCGCCCCCCCAACAACATGTATATTAACTCAACTGTATAATATCCAACTGTATATATATATTAAAACAACTGTTACTGATAACATGTATGTGACCTTCAAGAATCCAGTGCCCAGATGCCTCAGGGTTAGGTGTGCTCTACAAATGCCAAAATAAATAAATAAATGAATTGAAGAGAGTTAGGAGTGGTGATCATTAGAGAGACAGTTGGTGACTTGCATGTATGCAGTCTCGGTGGAGTGTTTTCTGCGTAAGCCTGATTGAAGTGGATCTCCAAGGCCATTATTCTTAAGATGCTTAGAGATCCGACCAAAGATATCCCGCAAAATTATTTGAATAATGGGGAAGGAGAGAAAACTGGGCAATAGTTTGCTTGGATCTTAGGGTCAGCAGAGGGTTTCTTCAATAGGGGTAAGACAGTTGCAGATTCCAAGGAGGCAGGAAAGAGACCAATGGGGAGAGAGAGGTTAAAGTGCTCAGAGAGTTATGGGCAAGTGATTGTGACTAAGTCTTTGACCATTGGGAAGCATAAGGGCTGATAGGAGCACAAGATGGGTTGGCATGCCAAAGGATGGGTGCAATTTCAACAGGTGATCTGGGGAGAAGTATTCAGGTGTAGTATAGGTAGGGAGAAAAGGTGATGGGCAGAAGTAGCATTGGGGAGGGAGAGAAAGGAGGACTGTGAGTGTCATGAATTGTAGAGAATTTAGAGGAAAAGTAGTGAGCAAAGTCGTCAGCTGAAAGGGAGGAGGCAATGGCCATTGGCTTGGGAGGTGAGAGCAAAGATTGAAGGGTAAATGGAAGTTTTCTTGGTTGATTACAAAGGGAGGAGATGAGGTTTGTGAAGTAGGAGGTTAGGGCAGAGTCTAGAGGTTAGGGCAGAAAGGTAATCTTTGTAGGCTACGAGTAGGGACAGTTTCTTTAATTGGATCCAGCATCAAATATCATGGTGCATGTTTGTTTTGAGAGTCTTAATTTCAGAGGTGAATCAGGGGTGAGGACGGGGATGGGAAAATGTCAAGGTGCGAGCAGGACAGTGTTAGACCAATGTAGTAATAAGAGCGTGGTAATAGTCAGAGAAAGCATGGTCAATGGCAAAGGCATGAATAGAGGAAGAGACAGGAGAGGGGATCTCACATCATCAAGGCAAGGGACAAAAGACTCCTGCATGAATTCCCTCTTAGTCATTGTCAGGGGAGATGAGGAGTGAAGGAGTAGACAATGGAGGGACTAATAAAACTGAGATACTGCTCCTCGGATCTAACCCCAACCTAAAAAAACTACCCTCAAACTACACATTCTTCAATATTGATAAGAATACCATCACAGTTTTGCCTGTAGTAAAAACTCTAGGTTTCTATTTAGACTCCGCCCTCACCCTCAAAAAGCAAGTTAGCTCCCTTGCCTCCTCAAGAGTTTACACTTGCAAGCTAATCCGCGCTGCCAGACCATTCCTCTCTAGTGCCAGCTGTACTACCCTGGCCAATGCATTAATTATGTCCAGACTAGATTATTGCAACGCCCTGTACTCCGGAGCTAACAAATACGTCACGGACAAACTACAACAATTGCAAAATAATGCCCTAAGAACAGCACTGAATATCCCAACCAGAGACCACATCTCTAAATTTAGGAAAGAAACCCACTGGCTAAAAATAAAAGAATTTTCCTCAAAACTATCTCCATAACCTCCAAATTCCTAAACAACTTAGCTCCCTCATACTTAGCGGAAAACATTCTGAGGAGAACTACAAGCTGACCTACCAGGTCCGCCAATTCATTCATGCTTGAAACCCTACGATTTAAGCGATCCATGTCTGGAGGAACTAGCTTCCCAGTCAAAGCTGCGCAATATTGGAATACACTCCCAATTGACCTCAGACGTCCACTATCTTACACTAGCTTCAGACACAATGCTATCAAATGGCTTCGCACAAATGACCTATAACCTCCTTGTCACCACACTATCCCCACTGGACCCACCCAGCCGGCCTCTAACGTGCACCTTGATCAGCGAGATTTGGTACCTCACACTGTAATTTATGATCTGCGCTCATATGTAAATATTGTATATTCTGTATAAACTTATTGTAAATAAGCAGCCCTGAGCTGTTCCTAATCAGGTACACCCTTCTGTAACATACACTGTATTCTACTGCATTAATTACTGTACTTTATTTACATGTATGTACCTGCCTACAACTGGCCTTGTAACCAAGCCTCGAGAATTCTTTTATTGCTGCGCCCGTCTACCTGAGGGTTTGGTTGCGCATTATCAAATTAATAACCAACCAAACAAACAAACAAACTGCAGGCTGGATAAGGCCTTGGAACCGTTTTTATGTTCCACCCCATGTAAATCACTTTTCGTATCGGAGCCACCGCAGCCCATTGCTTCTGCGAAATCTCTTCTTTCATAGCCTCCTTACAGAAAAATCAACTCGCAGTGACTGTTGGTGTGGGTGGCCTTTGAGCTGCAAGTTGAGTCCTCTCCAAAGCTTAACTAAAGTGCCAGAGTTCTTTTGGTTGTGTTTGTTGTTTGTCAAAATAAAAGATGCCCTCAACTCGTAAATCTACGCTGTGCAGCGCCAGAGTTAAAAACTCACAAATGGGCAAACAACGCAGCGTTACTCGATGAATAAAGGAAAAAGCAACTAAAATCGATGTCATGGCACTACAAAATCACTCACAACCGGAAATGACAGGCTTCTTTGAAACAAAATCAAATTCAAAGAGAAATTGTCCATCGACATCGTCCGCTGCATCGACAGATCTATCCTTATCCCATACAATAGACAATAACAACTCATTACTAAATATGGTTGTAAACTTGATGAGGGCATCACTCAGAGGGGATAAGGATCTGCCCAGCCAGTTCTGCAAGGAGGATATTATTGATATCAACCTATCTAACACACCAGATCTGGCCGCTTTTGCATCTTCCTCAGTCGCATCTGAAGTGTTTCACACAAGTCACGAAAGTGTGATCCCAAACGCAAATGACAAAGAAATAAACTGTGAAAAAGTGCAACCTGTGAATGGTATAAATACAATTACATCGAAAGTTGATGCAATAACATCTTTCTTGGAGTCCATAGCCAAGAAACAGCAAGAGACAGAATCATCTTTGGCAAAAGTAATGGACAACTTTTCCTGCTTTGCAAGAGATATAAAATCGACTGACACCGAGCAAAAAGATATACAGATGGCAGTCCCATGCCCATTTGTTCATTCAACAGAGGCTCCATACAATGGTTGGGACTATGAGGAGATTAATATACCCCCTCCGACCAAGTTGGAACTTGCTATGTCTTCTGCAAAATAACCAGGAAAGTGTAGTTCAAAAACGCAGTGCCTCCTGCCAAAGGACCCATCAAACCACCATCAGGTTCGAGGATACATACCTTCACCACCAGTGAAAAATCACTATTGATCACCAATAAGCTACCATACGGAACAGTGCGGCAGGCTAAGCTGCATGGTCCTTTTAAAAATATATGTAATGGTCAGGTCGAGACCTCAAAACCCATCCCAGTGAAAGAAAAAGACAAACTGACAAAAATGTGTTTGTGTTGTGATAAGGACATAAAATACTTGGGAGAAAATGACATTGAGACCATAGAAAACGCAATTCTTAAAGAACCAGAGAAACCAATAATCTCTGCTAATGCGTTGAAAGATCTAGGAAAATTGATTATTCTAAAAGAAATAAATCCTACAGATCAAATTCCTTTTCTAAATAGATCATGCCTGTTGGCGATCTTTAAACAGCTACCATACTTTGACTTAATCACATCAGCAGACATTACTAAAATTGAACTACCATGGTTTGGAAGCCACACAAACTGGGCACTGGTGGAGAATGCATCACCCTTGATGGTGACACTATTAAAGACACATGCTGATCTTTTCACCAATTTGGGATTATCATTGATAATATGCAGAAAAGTAAAAGAACAAAGGTCTGTGAGCCACGTAGTCAAACATACCAAAGGCTCACAGGGAAACGTGTTTTTAGCTTCCGAGCGAGAGGCATTGCGAGCAGTCCAAGTACAAATGGACATGGCGGGGACCATCCAAACCGAAGTAGAATATTGGAAGCCTGAACGCCCAACACCGGCACAAACTGACCTCCCCCAATTCCAACCAAACAAAAACAGATCTGCTGGAATACGCAAGGGTATCGTTCTTTCCTGGTCCATCCTAAGGGACGGGTGTCTCTGGAGTCCTGCAATGTATTTTTTCTACAAGAAACCTGGTGTACAAAGAACATTGCCATAAATGGTTTCCAGACAATCACTAGAAATGATATTTCCTCCAAGCGGGGGTGAGCCAGCAGTGGTTTGGCAATCAGAGTTAAATCTGAGCACTCCTTTTCTCAATTCACTAAATTCAACCATTCCGCATATGTATTGGCGGGCTACCAAAAGATAATCCTGCCCGGTTTTTGCTTATTACTTTATACGATCCCCCAGGGGGCAGGCATACAAATCATATTCATACGATCATGGATTGTATTATCTGCTATTGGCTTGAGAAAGTACCCTCTGGGCAAATCATCATTGCAGGTGATCTAAATAGAAGAAATTTGCATCTGCCCACTGTAAAGGGGTCTTCGCCAAACTGTGGGTGGAAAAACTTTATCTCCTATTATGATCTGTCTTTTTTGGATTGTGTGTTAACGACCCATGTATTGGGACTCACGCCTGGTCAAACGGGATTGTTAGTACACTTATTGATTATGTAATTTTGGACCCAGACACCAGAGCTAGATGCAGCCCTGTAGAAATTACTCATAATGGTCCTAGTGATCACACGTGGTTGATTTGGTATACTGATTTTAAAGATCACTTTTTGAATCCAACTAGAAAGTTACATATTACCCCAAACATGCAGGGACATCAATTACAGTGGTTGGGGAAAAACATGAAGACTGTAAATAATGTATTGTGGCACGATCAAAGGCCTTGAAAAGGCTCTGTGTATAGTTGAATGGGATTTGGGGAAAGTTGTCTCAGTAATAATTCAGACTAGTGGGACGGAAAATCAAGGCCCCATAAAAAATCATGTTGTTAAAGCAAACATTCCTTATTTCTGTTATAAACTAAAAGAAAGTTCTGCTTAGAAAGAACCAAGCGGCAATTAAAGCCTGCCCTGGCCTACATCCTCTGGAGAAACAAAGCAGAATCACTCATTTGAAAACCAAATATAGAAATTGGTTAAAATTCCATAAAAGCTCCCTAAAAAATGCAAATTGGTTAATACTGTTTCGATGGTTGAAAACAGTTGATGCTTTGAGATTTTGGTCATATTATAATGATTTTCCTAAAGCTATATCACCTATTGAACTAAATCCTATACCTGAAAGAACATGGCACAGATACATACAGGGTTTATGTTCTGCCATGAACCCTTTAAATATTGATATTGGTCCCCTGATACAACTTAGAGGAAAAGAGCTGGAAAAAACAAAAGGGGAGCCGTTGGCTCTTGATATAGGAGATGAAAACTTACTAAGAATCATTAAAAAAATTAAGCCTTCCTGTGCCCCTGGCCTGGATGGCATCCCAAACATATTGCTAAAAGATAGACCTGGCGTGTGGGCAAAAATGTTAAAAGTAATCTACGCACATGTAATAAAAACAGGTTCTATCCCATAAAGTTGCCGAAAGTCTGTACTCATCCCTGTCTTTAAAAGTGCCGATAGATTAGTCCTGTTCAACTATCGCCTCTTGGTGATGATGGACTCAAGCCAAAAGATTTTTGCAACCATATTATTGGGTGAACTTACATCTTGGTTGGAAAGAAATCAAATACTCAGCCCCTTTCAAACAGGTTTTAGAAAGCCATATAATACTCTAAACAGCATTTAATAATAAATAAATAATTTAGCTTTTTTATAGCGCTACAAACCCTGAGGTATCTGAGCGTTGCTTATTACCCACGGTGTGTGGTGCTGACATCGGAAGGATGAAAAGCTAAGTTTGGCACTGCCAGTATTTGAACCTGCGTCAGGAGGCTCTAAACAGATGTCAAAGCGAGCGATCTACTAGCTGCGCTATCGGACCAGCTGTCATTGCACATTGCAATACTTAATAGCAGATTATGAGTATAAGAAGTGTACAAACTTATACTGTTGTTATGTCGACTTCACAAAGGCGTTCGATTTTGTCTCTAGACAAATATTGTGGGAAAAACCTAAGAAACGTGGCATTGACTCAACTTTACTATATCCTATACAACAGCCGTATACGTTTACATCTATATCCATCTGCTTAAATTTGGAGGGCACTCACACAGAATATCAACACACAAATAGGGGCCTAAAGCAAGGCTGTGTGTTGGGCCTCGTATTCGATCATTTTTATATAGCTGATATAGAGAGTGAACTACAGAGCGCCCGTAATTTCCCACTAAAAATAAATGGTATCCGTATAAGCTGTCTATCTTATGCAGACGATTTAATAATATTTGATTGTACCCCAATTGGCCTTCAGTGCACGTTAACTGCACTGGAAAATTACGCAAAGAAAAACCTCATGACAATAAATACTGCCAAAACAAAGACAATGTGCCTAAGTAAGGTTAGCCATGAAAAAGATCAGTTTGTCTAGCATTTAGATGAAATAGATCTGCATAGGACAAGAGAATTCATATACCTGGTATTTCCTGTAAAAATTTAAGTCACCACCATCTTACTTTGAGCCAGGGAAAAAATATGGAAGAAGTGGCTTGTATTAAAAAATTACATGGAGTGCCGAGGAGGCCAAAACATGGAAGACTTCCTCGAAGTCTATTGTTTAAGTATGATTCCAACTATTATTTATGCACTTGATTCGATTCCCAGGACCCATGTTCAATGACTAGACGAGTTTGAAGGTAAATTGCTACAAACTATTATTAACCTTCCTAAATCTGTCCCGGTCGAAGCATTCCGATTGGAGTATGGCCTTTTCTCATTAAAATCATTATGGTTCGTGAGACGTACTTTGTTATACACGAAATTGCTGAGATCAGATTGTAACTCTAATGATTTGTTTAAATTACTGGGTTTAGGCATGGCAAATTACCAGAAAAATACCTTTATTGAGGATTTAAAAACAATGCCAAAACACATCTTGTGGCATTGGACATCCGGCCAGATATTTTTGAAATTACACCAAACTTAAAGAAAATAATAAAAGCAAAGACCAAACTGTGGGACAAGAACTTGAACATTGACACCTGACATTAAAAAAAAAAGTTATAAGGAATAATCTTGTCAGAGCTTTGCTTATTATAAACCTTGTAGCTATCTGACCAAGATTTGTTCCATGGAATTGAACGGTTTATTTTGTACCTAAGACCTAGAGGGTAATTCATAGAATTTAGCGCACAAGTGGTGCACGTAGCTGGTGCACAGAGTGCGCATGCGGCAGTCTGCACCAGCCGCGTGCGCCAAAACCCATTTCGGCGCACAGCGTATTCATGGATTTATACATCCAAAAGCAGCCATGGCGCAGAGTGGTGCAGCGACCCTGCAGCAGCGGCAGTTACGCCCCCAACACCTCCCCGTGTGCCAAAAACATTGCACAAATCCAGTACATGGCGCAAAGGCCAGTGGACCAGCATACTGCCCCCAACCACGAAAACGCGTGTAAAACTCCCCACGCACTCCTCGGAAAACACGAACCCCGCTCGCGCCAGCAAAATCGCGTGTAAAACTCCCCGCGCACCACTCCGAATACATGTACCCTGCTTGCACCAGCGAAATCATGTGTAAAACTCCCCGCACACCCCTTGGAATACACGTATCCCACTCGCGCTAGTGAAATCGCATTTAAAACTCACTGCGCAGCCCTCGGAATACACGTAACCCACTCGCGCTAGTGAAATCGCATGTAAAACTCCCCGCGCATCCCTCCGAATACGTGTACCCCGCTCGCGTCAGGTAAAATGCATGGAAAAAGTCCCCTCTGTGGTGTGGGCTGCCTGTGGGGCATGGGAAGGGTGGATGGGCTGCCTGTGGGTCATGGGGAGGGTGGATGGGCTGCCTGCGGGTCATGGACTGGGGTGATGGGCTGCCTGCATGTCCTGCACTGGGGTGATGGGCTGCCTGCGGCTCAGGGACTGGGTGATGGGCTGCCTGCGGATCATGGTCATGGTGAATGGGCTGCCTGCGGGTCATAGTAGATGGGCTGCCTGCGGGGCATGTACTAGGGTGATGGGCTGCCTGCGGGGCATGGTATGGAGTGATGGGCTGCCTGCGGGTCATGGTCATGGTGGATGGGCTGCCTGCGGGGCATGGGGAGGGTGGATGGGCTGGCTGCGCTTATTCCGGGGGTGCGCCTGGACTTTCACACGCGGTTGAACTGGTGTGAGCGGGGTACGTGTATTCCGAGGGGTGTGCGGGGAGTTTTACACGTGATTTCTCTGGCACGAGCAGGGTACATGTATTCCGAGGGGTGCGCAGGGACTTTTACACGCAATTTCTCTGGCACGAGTGGGGTACGTGTATTTCGAGGGGTGCACGGGGAGTTTTACACGTGATTTCGCTGGCGCGAGCGGTGTACATGTATTCCGGGGGTGCGCAGGCATTTCACACACGATTTGGCAGTGCGTGCCCTCCCGGGTGTGTATCCCCCTCCCCATGCCCCGCAGACCCCCCACACCACAGGGGACCACCCCACACCCCTGGCAATGCCCCGCAGGCAGCCCATCACCCCATAGCATGCTCAGCAGGCAGCCCATCACCCCAGTCCATGCCCCGCAGGCAGCCCATCACCCCATACCATGCCCCGCAGGGAGCCCATCACCCCATACCATAACCCGCAGGCCGCACATCACCCCATACCATATCCCCCAGACAGGCCACATGGCACCATGCACTTGGGAGCCCCAACTCATGTCCCCCCTAACCACCCACCCACCATTGACGGGCACCTGCCATCAGGCCCTGACTCATGTCACCCACCCCACCCCCAGTGACGGGAACCTGCCAGCAGGCCCCCACTCATGTCCCCCACCCCACCCCATTGACGGGCACTTGCCAGCAGGCCCCGACTCATGTCCCCCACCCCACCCCCAGTGACGGGCACGTGCTAGCAGACCCCGACTCATGTCGCCTACCCCACCCTCAGTGACGGCCACCTGCCAGCAGGCCCTGACACATAGACCACCAAACAACATGTCCTAACAAAACAGACCCATGGCCCTAATGCCAACCCAAATCCCCCTTGCCCCCCAGTACAAGCACGCAACCATCCACTGCACCCACTCCCAAATGACCCATGCCATCAGAGTCTTAAAAGAAACACCATGGCCATGCATAAATGTACAACAGAGCCACACAGTGGCAACACATGACTGAGTCAATGCGCATAGAGACATGCACAAAACCAATGAGAGTTCACAACACCAATAATGAAGATATATGAAATGTATTATAAAACTTAATGAAAAAACATAATGAAAATTCAAACTTGCAAATTAAGAAATAATGAAAGCCAAAAAAGTAAAAATCGAAAAATCTGATGTAAAACAAAAATGCACAACAGCAACAAATAGAAGTGGTCCATTGCCAATGTCCAAATAAAGTACATACATTTTCTTTTTTAATCATTGATCCATGGGATGTCCAAAGAATGAAAGTATGTATAAGTCCGGAACTATATACAATGGAAGTCCAAAGGGTCCATGATCCCCAAACAAAAGGAAACCTACAAAAAAAGTCCTATGAATAAAAAACTATATACATAAAGTGGAGCAAAGTCCATGAACTCCAAAAAAAAGATAAAACAAAGGAAACCTAACCCCAAAGAACTATGTACAAAGGCGGCGGGCAAGTCCTATGGCTCTCTTTTTGATTTTCCGGGCCAGGGCATCATCGAACTCCACGTTGATGTTCCGGAGGCGGGCCTCTTCCCTGGCCTTGAGGTCTCGCAGGGATGCAGCCATACCCTCCTCCAACTCCCTACGAGTTGCCTCGAGGCACTCAGCCCGTCTCAATGCCCTGCACATGGAGTTCTCTGCCCTGACCATAGTGAGCTGTGCCTCCTCCGTCCGCCACTGCTCCGCATCTATATGCTGGCCCAACCGCTGCCACATGGAAGACACTCCCAATCCAGGGTCCTCCTGCCCTCCGGCCAATGCCTGCCCCTGTGATGTTGATGGCCCCGAGCCCTCATCGCTCACACCCTGAGCCTGCTGCTGCAGTGCATGTGTCCTGCCTGTCGATGCCTGCACATCCTCCTCTTACTGGGGTCCAGTAATCACAGTCGCACACATGTCAAACACACACACGCACATGTATGCCGTGCACGTACATGAAGGTGGAACCAGCATCCATGTGTCACACCCCAACCATGCCATAGTACATACACAGAAATGCTAACATGTGTGCATCTCCACATGCAGTTGTGCATCATGCTTTGGAACACATACACCATTGATGTGCATCACACATGACAGGACTCACATGCAGCACGGTCATGTCTCTGCACATACACATCCATAGATGGGCCTTTTCAGACATATGTCCAAGCTGCGCACTCCTGGCACACTTCAACATGCACTGCGTCCAATAAGTATGCATGGACACTTACCGCTCGACTCGGGACTGCTCTGCCTCTCGAGGATCTGGCCGTGAAGCGCTGGGTTAATGCGTTCCAGGACCCTCATGTCGTCGGTGGTAAGGTGGACCCGGCGCCTCACTGCACCCGCTGCTTCCAAGAGGTGCCGGGCCTTCCTGAGGGTCCCGGACGTGTTGTATGTCGCAGGCTGCCACCCCCTCCACGTTGATGGCAGCCACGATATACTTCCAGATCCTCTCATGTCCATCCTTGTCGGCGCGTCTTCTTCCGTAGAGGTCATCATAATGCACCAGGACTTGCATCACCAGGATACCAACTTCTGCAGCACTGAAGCTGGTAGCCCTCTGCCTCTCTGGCTGGGGGTCGCCATTGGTCTCTAATGGTGTTTGCCCCGACATGGCAACCCCCGAGGCAGGTGTGGGTGGGCAACTGGGTCCCGGTACTGTGGAGCGATGGAACTGCAGTCGCGAGTCTTCTGTTCCAGACAGGGTGGTCACAGCAACTGGACCCCTGCAGATGGCTGACGTGCAGGCACCAAATAGCAGGGCACGTGGCCAGCAGGCAGGCAGGCAGCAGCAGATGGCTGGTGGGAGTCGGCTCAGGGCTCTGGGGGGCAGGAAAATGGCCTTCTGGGCAAGAGTGTGGTCTTCCGTGTGTTGTCGCGTGGCCAGCTTGATACGCAGTGATTTGACATGTGAAAAACAGCACATTTGCGTGAATTCCGAGGAAAGGCCCTTGCGCGTAAGCACGTAGGTGACATAATGTGCACACGGGTGTTTCCCTTGGCACGGGTTGAAGGTCCCACGTGGGTTTCCATTGCTCTGTACGTGCTTTTCGTGGAAAGCGGTGCGTGTGTTTTCCAGACATTGGGGTTCACACGCGATTACTTCACAGCGGCTACAGTGCGTACTCCTTCTTTTGGCGTGGGTGTTGACTACGCATTCTTCTTCTACACTCAAGGCAGACGGTGAGTCGCACATGCTATTTTTCCTACTGCGGGTGTCCCTGTTAGTCGCGTACCCCTTTTTTTCAGGCATACTAGCCTGCGGGTTGATCACATACGCATTTTTTGTGTTCCTGGCTGCCACAGCAAACTGTGTGTGGTTTTTTACACGCACTTGGGCTACAGGGGTCGCGTATCTCCTTTTCTTGCTTTTTTGGGATGTCTGAGCATTGCGTGACACGTCATTTCTCCTAAGGTGCCACAGAATGGGACATTCTTCGTAGCTGTATATACGTGTTTGTTGTTTGTGCGCCCTTTTATACTGTGTGGGGACGCTTCCGCCTGCCTTCATGTGGCGGATGTGTTTAGGCCTGTGCGTGTCTTTTGGCGTGCGCCTGTTTCCCCTATTTGATTCCATGAATACGTGTGGGTGTTCCGTGCATTTCCCGGCAGTACTTCCCCAGTTACGCCCTCATTTTCACGCATTGTTCCCCATTCCGTGTGTTCCGCCTCATGTTCCAGCCCCTTTTGGTGTGTGCGCTACACGTTGTGCGCTTTCGCTGTGCATGTCGCGCACGGCGTTTGGGATGTGGCAGTGACGTGTGCGCCCGTGTGCACACGCACGGATTTGGCGCACATCCCAGAGAAAACACGCGCAGGGCCTTCCATGAATCGCACGCATGCGCTTGCTTTTTCACACTTGCGCCAGCTTGCGCCACAAATTTCGGTGCACATTTGTTCCATGAATTGGCCCCCTAATCTCCTTCCTACAAATGAATGTTTAGGAATGTGGCGGAGTAAAAAACCTCTTGGGGAATACGACAATTTTTGTAGACTAAGCCATGGCGAGGTACAAAAATCGCGACATGTATTGACAGCTTGCACCTATTTGGCGGTATGTTACATGAAAGGGTATGCACATTATGTTAGGAAAATGGATAACATTCAGCATGACCAGTTTTGTTCAACACTACATGGCGCACAGTCAATCGTGGTCACTGCTGCTTTTGGTATATGGAAAGAAATGGAAAAAAAATAGGGAATGTGATAGATTCAAATAGAAATGTTTTTATTTTTATCGTCTATGAAATGTAGTTAGACTTTTTATCATTGATGAATTATGTAATGTGTTATTTACGTGATTAATATGTCAATCTTTATAGAAATGTGTGATGTATTATTCAAAT
Source organism: Ambystoma mexicanum (assembly GCF_040938575.1). Lineage (NCBI taxonomy): Eukaryota > Metazoa > Chordata > Amphibia > Caudata > Ambystomatidae > Ambystoma > Ambystoma mexicanum. Next base: position 961,435,739 of record NC_090928.1, on the reverse strand, counting down.
TAATGTACTTTTTTACATGTGCTTAAAGTTTTGTAAATCAAACTAAAAATGCACAATTAAAAAAAATGGATTTATCCCCCGCTGTGGGAGGCAGAAATGGCCTTTAACGGCCCCCAGCTGAGTGAAAGGCCATGTCTGCCCCCCACAGCAGGAGTGAAAGCCTTATCGCCTACAAGTTGAAACAGTGTGGCAGGTGTACACCTCTTTATAGGCTCAAGTAATAAGATGGGACTGAGACACAATAGACCCGGTTTGATTGAATTGAGTGTACATGTTTGAATCTAGGGAGCCAGTTGGACAGTGCCAAGATGCCACCTGAGCATGGGACAAAGTGAGACAGTGACAAGGGGCAGGCCACCTGAGTGCAGAATGTGTTGCTATATAAATCCACCACGACATAACACAACAGGCCTTTATACTCCTTAGCAAGGCCCACATTTTATCCCCCAGTCTTTTCGCCTGGTTCTGGGCTTCCTTAATTTGGGTTCCTCTCCTTTATGGGTATGTGTGTGTTTAAAAGAGCACTACAACCTAATTTCTACTAGAAGCAGATTTTATGCAATTGACTTTTGTGTATTTATTGGTCGTTGGGATTTCGGCTTTCTACTCGAACTTGCAGTACTGCATATTGCAAAGGTTTCCATTGCAGCTGCTGTCGGGAAACAAATGGGACTGTTGTTTAATGCAGCCCATGTTAAGAGGTGCAGGCAATGCGCATTTGACTGGAGAGACAGTGATTAATTCACTGGTGTAAGAGTCTGTATTTTAAAACCCTGCTCCTTTCCAGGAGCAAGATAGGGGCTGCTTATTCCACTTAAAAATATATGCAGTTTTTACGAATTTTCGATCTTTTATTGAGAGCCCTTTTTAATCAATGTACAGTTTTATATATAAAATGCTGAGCTCTATGCAAGTCTGTGCAAATAGGATGAGCATACTCGTCATCAGCACTTGAGGGGTTAATATTAGTGATAATTCTTCCCAAAAGTGAAAGCAGAGATTCTCCCCCGTGGGCCCGCTGGCAACATCAGGGCTCTCTCAGGTGGGCCGCCTTCCATTGGCCCCTGCCTATTATTAACTGACAAAGAAGACCTCCCTCGCCAGGTCAACCTTGCTCTGGAATTCAATGTGACTTTTGTAAAAGCTGATATAAATGTGAACACTTGCCTAGCCCTGCACATTGTAGGATTGTTCTGGGATTCCAATGATACTGTAAATCAGACCCAAGAAATGTGCAGCTGGAAACCGAGGGATACGAGAGGGGCATTTAATGGGCGGCAGGGGGCAACATATGTGCAAAAGTACAGAAGAGGCAACATGCTGTTGGATGGTCTGTCTTCTTCCTAGGTTTCTGTGCCCGGCTGCTACATTATCTTTCAAAGAATAGCACACGTGTTTTTAATGTATTTTATTATAGCTCAAACCTAGCGTCAGAGCAGCAGATCGTCACTCTACAACAGCAGGGTGCTGACATTGGACTTGGCATTTTATCTAGTGGTGTGGTACTGTCGGTGGTGGGAGATATGATCTAAAATCAACAATATACACAGTTATGATTGCTGATTGTGTTTAGTATTTCCATAGGGGTGTGGACCTTTGATATTAGCAACACTTTTTGGACTTCAATTTAAAATCCAATGACATTTAAGTGGTAGTAGGGTGAGTGAAATTGATTCAATACTGTGCAATGGGCTTTGGAATCTCCTGCACAGCAGGTGCTAAAATTCTACTTATTTTTCTCTTTCTCACCTTGAAATGAATTTAGTATCGAAATGAATTCCCAGTTGCCTCTATCCCTCATTTAACACACTTTGCAATATCCAGCCTGCTCATTGAAAAATAAATGCCTTCCGAAATTGCACACATCACAGTTCATAGCGATTTGCATTTTTGATTCTTTATGGACTGTGGTAACTGATAATCAAAGCTTTATTCATAAGTAGCTTCTTTGTTGTTTTCCTTTGACAGCAAAATGCAGTTGGATTTTGTAATTTGGTACATTCCATAAAAGTTTGAATGCCACGATGCATCCAATATCAAGGTATGGCCCACCGCTCATCTAACCCAGCATTGGCGGTACTAAAGGATGATGGGAGTTGTAGTTAAATATATCTGGAGGGCCAAATAATGAGCAGCCATGAGTCTAGTTTCCACTGCACCGAGGTCAACCAATATGGCAGAAGGGTGCTGCTATAATAGACCACTTTATATTACATTTCATTAATCATCTGAACGGCCTTTAGTAATGTTTGAGCATATACCACATGGTTACCATGCTTTACACCTTGTCTGCATATGCTATCACAAGTGTGCTGAAACAAACCCCTATACACACCCCTTACGTCGGGAAGCTTAGTCCTAAGACCACCCCCTCCCCCCTCTAAAGATCCCTAGCAGTCAGTGTGTTCTGCCAGCCACTTGTGCTCTTTGGCCAATTATCCAGGACATTCGCCTTTGTCATTTCTCCACAGGGAAGGTGTGACCTTTCCAATTCTTTCCACTAGCTCTAATTTGTGGATGACTCTTCTTTGCACTGTCTGTGGAATAATCAGTCCGGGGTCCCCTCTGATAAGCTAGCTCTGCGTGCCACCCAGCCGAGGAGAATGCTTGACACATTGCATTAGTGGGTTGCAGACAGCCAGTGCTGTAAAGGAGAACAGCCAGTCACTCTTCTGTACCATAGAACAGAACCGAACCGAACGAGCAATTCAAAATCAACGCAGTACCTTACAGGCAACTCTAAAACGCCTTGGAAGGCATCTGTAAGTCTTCCAAACCCACCTCGCAGTATGTATAGGTTTGTTAAAATCCTTTCTATTGGACTTCCCAGATGCCATAATATCCACCTTTCCTGTGCATAAGGCATGCCTCGGTTGCTAGAAAGGTGTTGGTTGACCAGACCTGCTAAGAGCCATATTCCCTTATGTTGTTTCGGGAATATTTCTCCCCTTCACAGTGTATCGTGTAACTGTTTCCTTTTAAAGGCATTTGAAGCATTTGCTGCCCACAGAAATATCCTATTAGTTTCATACAATACATATCTGCTGGCCTTCCTGCAGAGCTATTTGCTAAACTGGCTTTGAGGGCAAAATCAGGTAGTCACCTTGGCCTTCCATTTAAAAAAGGACGCAATCACTTCTTTAGAAGCACTGCAGTTGCTTGTGTTAAAATCCTGGGCACCATTCACAGTCATTTGTATCGTGGATAAGGCTTTATGCAACAAGAGTCCAGGACGCATGCAGAAGCTGACTACACTCCCCATCGTCTAACACTCAGACCGTTTCCCAGTAGGGGTTTTAATGCATAAGCATGGAGGCAAATTCATTGAAGACCAGCACTTCAAGGGCAGCTGAAATGTGGTAAATTCATCTCTGGAAACATAGACCAATTACCTACACCTCAGAGAACTGGTCGCACCCAAATAATCCGTAAACAGCAAAATTGGACATCGCTACTCAGAACAATAGTTACACTGTATTGGTGCCAGACTCAATGGGTTGGCTGGACTCGGCCGCATGCAGATCAAAGTGAATAGCCTTTACCACCCCCAGTACCAATTACCACGTCACTACCATAAAAAATGCCAAAAATAACTTGAAAGTCATTCAACCACAGAGCCTTTGGATAGAGTAGCTGAGTCTTTCACCCCAAGTCAGTACATCTGATGGTGTTGGTTCTTTAGGTATGAAATGACGTAGGGTTCTTGTCAAAGTCCCAATAGGTGCTTCTCAAAAACCACCATCAAAACCGAAAATGTGTATTGTAGTTCTCTGCAATCGCAACACTGTCATTGAGCTAAGACTGGACATCTACGCGTCCATCATGTAAATAGTTATTCCAACGAAAGATTAAGGGGGTCACTCAAAATACGTCCCACCACAGCCAGCCTCCATACCTCTGACTTCCCTAACTGGCCCATCTGCCAGTAATTAAAAAAATGCTTCAGTCATGTCTCTATGGGATTACCTTTGAACATATCCTCTCTCCAGACTCATGTCCTAATCATCTTGTCCTTACCGCTAATCCTGCCAAACCACCTTAATTTACTGTTAGCTGAAGCAGGGTAAGGCCTTTGCTGGTAACTTTAGATATTATGCATACGTGTAAACTTGGTTGGCAATATTGTTGTGAGGGGGAGACTCCATAGTTGAACCTCCAGAGTTTTTCATCTTTTCCATTAAGAGATGAGGCTTATGTTTTCCCTAACCACTTCTGAGGTCCAGCAAAATGTGCATGCATCTTTTTCTTAACAGAGGTAGTGATTGGTGTTAGACGAAGAATGGTGTAATGACAATTGCAATTGCACTGGACCTCATTCAAGTAAATGTAACAAGCCACCCCCAAACAAGAATCACAGAATTACTTCACCTCGTTGTTACAGACACAGGTAACTTCAGTAAAATGGTCTGTCACATGGCAATTTCACTTCCGGCTTCTGGTGCAAGGAGCAATCTGCGCTGTAAAAAAATATTTTTTATTTTAAAGAGAGAGCAAATTAAATTACAGAAGGCTCCCCTCTCATCACACACGTGGACATACACTGGAAACACTGTTGCCAGAAACAAGAGGAGGAAACGCAAATCTAGAATGGCAATGTGTTCTATTTTCTAGGAACAATTATGATTTAGTTCCATTTGTAATAGTAATTGAAAACAAACACACATCCATCACTGCGTGGAAATGCATTCAGAATAAGGCGGCTTCACATGACAGATAAAACAAAAATACATTACTTTACTTGTCTTTTTAAAAGCTAATGTTTTGTTAAACACAATGTACATCACGTTTGAAATATAATGTAATCATGAATTTTGGAAATCCGAATATTGAAGGAGTCAATATGTCGCTTACAACTAGTCCTCAGGCATTCATGTAAGACAATATACTTTGCCTTTTGTGCTGTTTTAATTTGCAATGCAGGCAACATAGGCAGTTTTAAAATGTCAATGTATTTTTTAGAGAAAAAAAAACCCATCCGTAGGTGTCTAATGGGATTTTGATACCCCTTGAACATTCCTCTTTTTCTATACCCTTTAAGAAATGTGAAATTCATAGGGCACCAAACGTCACAGACCAATTTTTCATCTGCGGAACCTAGGGTGTTAATTCTTTCCATTAAGCAGATAAGGGTATGCCCTTCTCTATATCAAATTCTTATGGAGATGTATTTTTAAATATTCTTTCAATTCATTATTTTACACAGCTGCACAATTCTACATTGAATGTTCGCTTTACTGGCCCCCTCTGGCCAATCCCTCCTCACTATCTTAGCTGCCTCGAAATCCATTACAGGCCCTTGAGCTACTCGCAGGAACCAACTCCAAATGTATGCTGTGTGCTTCTGCTACTAAGCACTGGACTCCCCGTCTGAAATATGCCTTTCCATGGCATTGACGGTTCTCTTCCAGAATGGCTCCTCTCTTTCTACTTTTAGTCTCTCCCCATATGGGATTCCTGGTAGTTTTCCAGGACCCTATGTCTTTCTGCTCTGGATGTTTACCAAATCTCACTTTTCTCTGCACCTTTTAAATAGAATAATCCCTCCCTTATTAGGCATTTGTGATGAAATCATGTTGTATGTATTCTCTATTTTAACAGGATTCTTGGATTGCATGACAGTTCACCAAATTACCCCTCCTGCCCCCGATTGAGTAAAAGCACGAGAATCAATTTGGCGTGGGAGGAATACTCACTTTTTTCCTCCCCCTCTTCGGAGAAGAGAACACATGTTCTCATTCATCGCACCTCTCAGCAAAGGGGATAATTGGTCAAAAAGATGTATATTATTACAATTACATTTCTGATAACTCCACTTCTTTCAAAATAACAGCTTTAAACCTTTAGATTCTGCTTGGTTAAACAGAAGTGAAGTTAAAAAACATTATTTTATATGTTAAATATGGATATCACTATTATATTTTAAAAGTCTGTTTTCTGGAGATTACAATCCTACTGTAGTTGCATCTCTAACTAACATAGTTGAGGAATTCTGCGCGATTGTAACTTTTGAAAACATCCCTTTTAGAACTGCAAGTATGCCTTTGAGTTTCATTTCTGCTTTTCAGATATCCCCTTTTCAATGCATTATTCCAAACACACACTCCAAATCTGTTTCTTTGAAGCTATGTTCTTACATTCATAAATAATGAACCCCCTTTTTACATCCTTCACAATATTTACATTGTGCATTTCCCAGAGCCTAGGATATATGTGTGGATACATGTCATCTGGTTTTCTGTGTTCCTTAAAAGGGGATAATATATACAAAAAATGAATTCAGATGCCTTAAAGGAAAATAAGGAAAGGAGATTGAGATCTGTATCACTGGCAAGACCACAATGTAGGTTATTTCTGATCTATTTTGGGATATTTTTGTGTGTACATTTGTTTCACTGTCAGGTTTCAGAGCAATTTTCCATCCTTACCCTAACACATTCATAACATTCATACAACTAACCTTTTCAATAGATACAAGAATTCAGACTTCCCACCCTGACTTTAAGTACCAAAAGTGTTTTTGAGGCTTTGCATGTTAATAAAGTGTTTGGCCAAAATAACGTGTGTTCTCTTCTGTTCTGTGGGAAAAAGATGTTTACCACCATTGTAAATAGAAAAGGGTTGTAGTTCCTTTTCTGTTTCTATTGTGGCAACGGCGGCAGGCGGTAAGGGGCTTCGGGACCAGAGCAAAAAGCTCTAGTCCAGGAGGTAAGTTGGGAAGGAGGGAGGGAGGGAGTGTGTGGGGGATGGCACAGGATGACTCGTGGAAGGTTCAGGGGAGCATGATAGTGTGGGGGAAGCAACAAGGACAGCTTCTCTGTTGCCTCCCCACAATCAAGATGGCGGCACACATGTAAGGGCCTTAGGTGTTCTCACCCATGTTTTCAGCCATGCAAATGGTTGAACGTCCTTCCTTCCCTGGGTGCCAAAAAGGAAGAAAGCAATGGCACTTAACGGATGGTAGAATGACACAAATCAGAAATTTTTGGAGTGTACTCATCCATATATTCGTTACCTAAGCATGTCAAATATCACATGGCAAATGCATACAAATAACAATTGATACACAACTCGATAGCACGTTTTCTCAGAACAACTTTGTTTCTAAATGAGATTCTGTCACGGAATGATCTAGAAGTAGAATCTTAGTGTCTGCCAATGTTTCACTTCCTCAACAGTCTGTATATAAATATAAGGCTCAAACTGGATAATGAAGCAGACCACCCCTAAAGTAATGAACTTGTCAAGAGCCTTCGGTATCTACAATGGAAGCCAATTCCGTATTAGCTGTATTCATCTTGCAAAATGTATGTTTACTCCAGAAAATTCATTCTACTTGGGTTGTGGGAAAGGGAGAGACCAGTGAAAGGAGGGAGAGTGGAATTTAAAGGAAACCTGCAAAGTAACTGTGTGCTGTCAAGATCTGCTAATACCTAAAAGGAAAGTATTAGTAATGGTTCTATTGGCATGTTCCGTTCCTTAGTTAAACAACCTAATCTTTGGAAGTTTGGGTACAAATGTTTTAATCAGAAAGGTCTGCAGTCTTTTTTGGATACTATGATATGATGTGATATGATATGGAATTTATAAGGCGCCTATACACAAGTGTTTCAAGGCGCGACGAGGCAAGGGAGGGGGAACAGAGAGAAGACAGACAGCGATCCTACTTGGCCAAGTGTCATTCAGATCGCACAAGTGCATGGGAAGGGGCAAAGTGCAGGGGAGTGGAGGTGGGAAAACTGCAGCGCATGGAATAATAGAATAACAATAAGTAAGTACGGTCAGCTGGTGCCAAGTGCAAGGGCAAGTGTAGACATCTAGTGTCAAGTGCTGGTAGTGGGACTGTAGGGATACAGAGACAGTTTCGAGTGTGAGGGTTGCCAGGAAGGCAGTGCAGGTGTGCGGCTGGTGGTGGAGGGGACCTGGGCCCGAGATCAGAGGGTAGCCAGCTAGCGAGTGCAGTTAAGCCAGGGATTCAGCAGTGGAGAGGAGGAGAAAAAGCATAAGCAAAGAGAAAGGTTTTGAGGTACTTCCGGAACCAGAGATGGTTCTCCTCAAGTTTCAGTGAGGCAGGGAGGCTGTTCCAGAGGGAGGCCCCTTGGAGAAGCGACTGGCCCTGAGGGAGTTGGAGGCGGAAGAGCGAAGAGCTCGAGAAGGAAGATATTTAGCAAGAGAGAGTTGAAGGTATTAAGGCCCCAGGCCCCAGTTGGCCTTGTGGACAATGCAAAGCTTCTTGAACTTAATCCTTGCAGTCACTGGGAGCCAATGCAGAGGTTTCAGTCCTGGAGAGATACGATCCCTGGGCTTGAGGCCAAGGACAAGTCTCGCAGTCCTGTTCTGGATGAATTGCAAAGGGCGGAGAGTAGAAGCAGGCAGATTTAAAAAGAGGCTGTTACAGTAGTCCAGCCTATAGAGAACCAGAGCCCTGGAGACAGTGAGCTTCTGGGGGAAGGAGAGGAAAGGAAGAATACCTCTGAGGAGGTGCAGCTGGTAGTGAGACTTCTTAGAAACATCAGAGATGTGAGGAGAAAAGGAGAGTGTGGAGTCGAAAATGACCCTGAGGTTTTTAGCCTCACAGGTGGGTGCAGGAAGAGGGCCAAGAGAGGCCGGCCAGAGAGTGACAGGCAAGGAGGAAGCGGGAGTGCCGATGAGGAGAATCTCAGTGTTACTGGCATTAAGGCAGAGATCATTGGTAGCACACCACTCCTGGGTGGCAGACAGACAATCAGAGATGAGAGAGGTAGAAGAGGTGGCTGAGGGTAGCCTGAAAATGAGCTGAGTGTCATCCGCATAGCACTGGAAGTTGGGGCAGAGCGCGGCAATGCGGTGTGCAAGAAGTGCCAGGTATTGGTTAAACAGCCAGGGAGAAAGGTTAGACACCTGGGGAACACCACAGGTAGAGAGAGTGATAGAGGAGAGGAAGGACCCAAGTTGAACCTGGGAGGGTCAATCAGAGAGGGAAGAAGTCAGCCATGCAAGGGCCTGACCAGTGATACCAAGGTTATCACGGAGACGATTGAGCAGGATGGCATGGTTGACCGTATCAAAGGCAGAAGAGAGATCAAGTAAGATGAGGACACAGGGGGTGTTGGAGTCAAGGCTGGAGAGCAGGTCTTCACGGATGTTCAGAAGAGCAGTTCCCATGCTTCTGGCAGCTCTGAAGCCAGACTGATGGTCATGGAGGCAGCCAACAGATTCAGTGTGAAGATTAAGCTGGGAGATGGACAGCTTTTCCAGGTGTTTGCCCAGGAAAGGAGTGATGGAGATTGGGTGATAGTTAGCCGGGCAAGACGGTTTGACTGAGGTTTTTTTAGGATGGAGGTGCACAAGGGATTGCTTCAGGGGGGAAGGGAAGAGTCCAGTGGCGAAGGAGTAGTTGTAGAAGTTGGCAAGGGCAGGAGCCAGGGAGTTGATGTGGTCCTTGATGGTTTTGGAGGAGCAGGGGTGAACCTGTTTTGACGAGACTTTGATAGATTAGACTTGTTTAGAAACCTTGTCTGGGGAGAACAGGGGAAAGGCAGAGAAGGAGGGAGGAGAGGTGGCCAAAGAAGGGCCCAAGGAGGAGCAGGGTGTGTAGGGAGGAAGGGGAGAAGAGGATATAGAGGACAGGATTTCCTGAGTTTTAGAGATGAAATTAGAAGCCAGAGCCGTGCAGAGGGCCTGGGAAGGGACAGGAGAGATAGAGACTGCGACAGGATTGGCCAGTTCCTTGCAGATTTTAAAGAGTTCAGCCGAGTTGTTGGATGCCGCAGAGATGCAGGCTTGGATGTGAGCTCTCTTCTTGGTGCGGACAGAGCGCCGGTATTGCCTTTGGAGCAGGCCGCAGGCCAGTTTGTCAGAGGATGTACCAGAAGCACGCCATTTCCTCTCGGCCACCCTGCACTTGCGTTTAAGGGTGATGAGGTCTAAGTCATACCAAGAGTTGCACTTGGATCTGGGCTTCAGGTGGATCCTCATGACAGGGGCAAGGACATCGTCAGTATCAGATGTAGCAGAGTGGAGCATGGAAAGGGCTGTGTCAAGGTGTGAGTCAGCCAAAGGGGAGCGTGGGGGTGAGAAAGTGGTGGCGAATGCCTCAACTGACACACGCTTCATGGGTCGGATGACCGAGAAGGTAGGTGGCAGTGCTGGAGTTGACTTATCCTGGGGGGTAGAGAGGGTGAGATGGGAGGAAAGGAGAAAGTGATCACTCCAGGAGAGGGGAGTGGTAAGAGGGATACAAAGGGTAAGACCTGAGGAGATCAGAAAATCCCGCGTGTGCCCTGCAGAGTGAGTTGTGCAAGAGGGGAGAATAGTGAGTAAGGGAGAGTTGCAAAGGTTGCAAAAGAGTCCAGAAGAAGTACAGGAAGCATCCAGGTGGATGTTGACGTCTCCAAGAAGGAGGAGTTGAGTGGTCGAGGCCAGGAGGGAAGAGGAGAGGTCCGCACACTCAGAAGGGAAGGAGAAGATCTGACCAGGTGGCCGATAGATAGTAGCCACATTAAGGGAATAGCTGGGAGAGAGAGCCTGCAGACGAGGCATTCAAAAGAGGAGTAGGCCTGCATAGGAATGAAAGAGGCAGGAATCTACTTGGGTAAGATCAGGGCTACACCCCCTCTGGGACGGTTGGACCTGGGTGCAGAGAGGATCTTGTATCCATCAGGGAGGAGAGTGTCAAAGCTCGTGACAGCTGGCCGTGAACCATGTCTCTGTGAGACTGAAGACATCGAGGTCAAGTTCCTCCAGAAGGCGTCAGATGTCAGAGGAGTGTTTGACAGTGGAGCAAGATTTTAGAGTAGCAATATGGAGAAGGTTGCGGTCCTTGAAAGAGTTTCGGGGAGGGGTACAAATCAGAGGTACACCCTGCAGAGGTGTAAAAGAACCCTGAGTGGGGGCAGAAAAGGAAGGAGGAGAGGGGAATATAGTCAAAGGAGAAAGGAGCAGGTGAGGAAGCTCTGGAGGGGGTAGAGGGGACAGCAGGTGAAGAAAGGAAATTGATGAGACATGGGAAGCATCTATCGAAGAGGAGAAGGTTGGCCTGAGGGCCTTGAACCAAGACGGTGCCATTTGCATAAACATTAGTGATGACCTTAGAAGAGTGGAAAGAGGCCAGGTGGGCCAGGTGGGCCTCCCTCCGGATGCCACCATTAATGGGGGAAGAAGAGAAAGGAGAGAGAACAGAGACCATATGAAGAGTCCATAGATCTGGTGAGGGAACAAAAAAGAGGATATCAATGAAGAGAAGGCACTGGTGTAGGTGTCAGCGATAGGGAGGCCTGGGTTGGAGACCAGGATTTCCTTTTTGAACTTCTTCCTACCAGATTTAGTGAGGAGAGCAGGATAGTCGATAGAGAATCGGTTGGAAAAGATGGGAGAGACAGAAAGCACCATAGAGTGGGTAGGAAGAGAGACGTGGGGCGGAGTGGGATGGGGAGAACACTAGGAAAGGACACAGGCCGAGAGCAAGCAAATGAGACACTGCGAGCAGAAGAGAAAAGTTGACAATGGGCAAGATAACATGCACTAAGATTTAAGTATTTACACAATGCAATTTCCAAACACGAGAAAACACACCTAAGTTTGAGAGTCCTGAATAGAGGGGAAAAGGCCTAGGGTTCACAATGCAATTTTAAATACTAACACAATGCAATTTTCAACAATGAGAAAACACACCTAATTTTGAGAGTCCTGAATAGAGGGGAAAAGGCCTAGGTTTCACAATGTAATTTTAAATACTAACACAGTGCAATTTTAAATACTAACACAATGCAATTTTCAAACAGGAGAAAAAACACCTAAGTTTGAGAGTCTTGAATAGAGGGGAAAAGGCCTAGGTTTCACAATGCCATTTTAAATACTAACACAATGCAATTTTAAATACTAACACAATGCAATTTTCAAACAGGAGAAAAAACACCTAAGTTTGAGATTCTTGAATAGAGGAGAAAAGGCATAGGTTTCACAATCTGTTATCTACAAAAAGAAGTTCAATTCCTTAAAAGGTGCCAAACACACATGGGTATCCTATCTGGTGGTTAAGTAATACTATGATACTCAAAAAATACACATTTTATTAGTCCTACGAAATCATTAAAAAAATCATCATAAAAATGATCATATTCTGTAAAACAATCAATCAATTGTAAAACAACACAAGAGAATCAACCTAAATGGGTTCTATTCATAAATTCAATCTTGGTTCAAACCGTGTAGTCTAATTACACTGAGATCCCTTAGCCTTAGATGTTAATGGCTATTGTGTATTTTGAATTTGTAGATTCCCAACTTGTACAAGTTTCTGTCCCATTAGCACAACAATGTAGGACATTCTTCAGGGGTGTGAAGTATCTTGTGTCAATTCTATTCAAGATGAAACTGTATTACCAAACCTCCGTCTTCTTGCAAAGACGATGTACCCTGTTAATAAAAAGGAGGCGCTGAGTTACTACCTAATGTCACAATCCTAATCCATTAATTAGACTAGTTGTGTACCCCTTATCCCCATAAGGGTGAAAAGCATGCTATTGATTTAAATGCCTCTCTACTCGGGGGCTCAATGTCCTGGAGTCTTCTCTAACCTTGATTGGTTCTCGTAATGGCAAAATTCCAATTGCTATAGAAATAGATGCCTTGTTTCCTCTATATTCTGTCCTAGTGTACAACATATATTGACATTAGACTTATAGTAGCCTGGTATGTTGTGTTACCATATCCTGGTTCCATAACAAGGGGGCTTACCATATTGCTATAAACACATGATCCAAGTGTCACTCTATCCAAACATGGTATGTTCCTACTTCTCAGAAAAAAGGGTTTACTTCTCCAAGTAGGTGTCTGTTCCCTGAAAAATATAATTTATAGAGAAAAAACTTCACTCAGTGGTTTTTCCACTAAATAAATGATAAGATAGTGTGCTTATTATATTAAAAGCATCCAATTACTTGTCAAACAGTATAAGCGGGAAAGTATCCAAGACCCCCAGCCTATAAGGCTAGTTGTTATTTTCAAATTAGGCACTCCCCAAATGGAGTTATCCTCTTCGTTCTAGGTAGCTGTAAAGTCACAAAAAACAAAGAAACCTCTTGAGGCCAACTGGTCTTTTAACCATGAGGAAACACAAAAGTACTTATTTTGAAAATACTCACTGAGTAACTCTTAATCTGGCCAGTATCTCGATCCGGGGTATGCCTATAGCAAGAGCTGTTTTTGAAAAAATTGGAATCCCGGGATCGTACTCGATCGAACCTTTGTTGCTCCGCTCATCTTGCTTCCAAGGCGAGCACCTTGCCCCAGAGCTACCCTGCCGAGACAACAGTTTTCCATTTCTATTTGCTCTGCTTAGTACATCAACGACTTTCTACACTAAATCTATAAAGGATGTGTAAACTGTTGCACTTTTACAATTCACCTGTGAGTGCCTTTTCCTGGTGAAGGCACTATTTGGCCAAACTTCACAGTCATACAATTCTGACTTTTCCCATCCCTTGTAAATATCTGATCGTGGACAATCTCTGAATGAGGATGCGGTCCCTTGAAGTTGCACTATCGACGCAGCAAAGAAAACCCCAAGCACAATGCTTCCTCATTGAGATGTTCAGTTGCATAGCAGTCTTTAAAGGGTGAGGCTAGTATTTATAATGAAAGGTGGCAAACACAGCAATGGACTGAATCTTGATACAGATTTAGTGTCACCCAGTGACATCTTCTTGTTCCTTTGACCACTAGGCCATCTATTTACTTTTGTTCTAGGTTTTGTTTTGGGGTTTTTTCATCTGCAGTCTTTATTTGCTTCCCTCTGAGGTACAATAAAAGGATCCCTATAGGCACCCTGAATCCTACTGGGCAATGCAGCTACTATAATATGTTATACAGAATGGCACATCCCCAAGTTCTTACTCCAAGTAACTGGTGGAACTCATCCACTAGTTCTTGGAGCCATTTGTTTTTATTAATTTGTATCTTATCAGTGACTTCCCCCCTCTATTTTCAGACACTTGATATTCAGGCATCAGTGATGCCTGGATGTCCCCTGTGTCTTTTCCACACTTCCAGGGGCTCAGAACCATTTTAACAGTCGGGAGATAGGAAAACTCTAGCTCTCATTCCGAGTGCGCCATTTACTTGAACACAACCATGGATCTTATCCTGAGTTAATGCATCCTGTCCAAAGACTGGAACGATCTGCAGCATGGAGGTCCGATTCCTAAACTGCTGACTTTACTTTTGTGAACCCCTCTTTCCTGTCCACCACAAGGACCCATGCAAAGAGCGTTGATAAACTTTCTGATTGTCTTTGGGCTACTGTATACACTCTCTCCCTCCTGAGATCACACCTGCAGAGAAACTTGCTGTGATTTATGATCACTTATTCAGCGCGTAGATCAGAAATGAAGGATGGATCCATGTTGGATGACATCATCTCTAATGTTCACTACTTTTCCTAGGTGATTAGGGAGCGCCAACCTCCCTCGGCATCTAAAGCCTAAATGATCTTTTGTGTGCTTATGTGAGGACAGCATTTAAGTTGAATTATCGTACAGGGGTACTGGAATGGTCCAGCAAATCCCTACTGTCCCTGAGATGGAGTTATACTAATCTCCATTGACTCACCAGTGATCATCGCCCTCTGTCGTGTCAAAGATTGGATAATGCATTTTCTGTGTCAGCAGAATTAGGGGTTGGTGCCAGTTGCAATCTCCAGCCAACCTGTTCGTTTGTTGTCATAGCCAATGCATAGCATTTGAGATATAAGAGCAATACTAAATCAAAATGGTTACATGATGAGCACTTATGACAGTGACGGATAGGCCGTCAGTCGAGACAACACAACCGCCAACTGAATTCAAGCTTAGAAAGCCACTCCACCAGCACATGGTGTCCACGCAATCAGTAGTTAGGAAATATTCTACTGAGGATAACTATTTCCTCTATTCAACCAGGTTATTTTATCAGTCAAGAAGAAATAAATGGTACAATGTCCTTTTATCGCGGGACGTTTTTTTGCGGGTTTTTTTTTACCGCAAATTTTTTAACTGAAAAAAACATTGCATGTGGGTGTTTGGGCATAGATTAAAACTGAAAGGGTATGGCGGTTTGGGGAGGAGAACAAAAATAAATGTAAAAAAAAAATTGATACGTTTTTTCATTAAAAGATTTGCGGTAAAAAACCCCACGAAAAAACGTCCCGCGATGAAATGACATGGAACCTAATAAATATGTACAATCAGTAATTCCACACCGCTCTACATTCGCAGTCTGTCTCTGGGACTCTAACTCGCTGCTCTGCTCAGTGTGTCTCACATTCCACGTGTGTGTTGTGTTTCACGTGTGTGTTTTTGATGTTGTGAAACGCATAGCAGAGCTGCTTTTCTTTCATCACCTTTGTACACTGTGCTTGACCCGTGACTATTGCCTCTACTTCTATGGATTCTATAGCTGGCAGATCTGGGGTGTCTTACTGTGTCTTTCTGTAATTCCCCTATTTCAGTCCTCCATTTGCTGCTGGCATGCTGCGATCAGGGTGACCTGCTCGCATTAACTTTTTTTCGAATTCTTGGTGGGAAAGAGCCCCATGACCCCAACTTTTTTGCAAACAGTACGTTTGTCTGCAAAAACTTTCAAAATGGCTACAAATTGATTGGAACCTTAAAATACTACTGAGACAACAATACAACATCTTTTGAAAGTTATACACCAGCTCTTTTTTAAAAATAAAAAATAACCTTTGTGTAAATAGAACATAGTTTTTTAAACAAATATACATCTTATTCTCCGGGGTCCTACAGTATATTTCCTCTAGAGGCGCTGTTGGATTCATTTAAGCTGCCCGGTGTAATCAAGGGGGTACACCCCCTTTTGGCGCGGCCGTTTCGCCACGGGCCGGTTCGGCGCGGCCAGTTGGCCGCAGCGGCCAGTTGGCCGCGCCCATTTCGGCGCGGGAGCCTTTCTGGCGCCGCCGATTTGGCGCGAGGGACGTTTGGACGTGGCTGACATTGCAGCCGCATCTAAACTCCCTCACGCCAAATTTTAAAGCATAATTATTTTCAAATGCAGCAGGTTGACAGGAACTGTGCCTGACAACATGTTGCATTTGAAAATAATTTGGGGTGAAGTGACTGGCGTGAAGTGTAGTATTTTTTATTGTGATTTTCCCAAATGCTTTATTATTATTTTTTTTTATTAGACTGTTCAATCATGGGGGTTAAATATATAACTTTTGCAGCCCCAGGCAGAGGGCCAGTTTGGTCTTGTGGATACATTCCAAGCCTCACAATCTTGCAGGCCATGGTTCGTGGCTGGGCTAAAGCTTTTAATTTTATTCTATTTGCAAAATATCACATTTATTTTTTTTCAAATAGAATAAAATTAAAAGCTTTATCCCAGCCACGAACCATGGCCTGCAAGATTGTGAGGCTTTGAACTTAACCACAACACCAAAATGGCCTTGTGCCTGGGCTACAAAACATTTATATTTAAGTCCCATGATTGAACAATTGATACAGAAAAAAAAATAAAGTATTCGGGCAATTCACAATAAAAAATACTCTAAAGCATGTGCTTTAAAATAAATACTGTAAAAAAATACTGCAACCCCCTCCCAGCGCCAAAACATCATTTGCGCAAATCACATAAAAAAATACTGTAACCCCCACCCCGCGCCAAAACATCCCTGCGGCCAAACGTCGCAGCGCCAAATCGGTCGCGCCAAAATGGGCGCGCCCAATTGGCTCCCGCGCCGAATCGGTCGCGGCGAATCGACCCGCGCCGAACTGGCCGCGCCTAATCGTCCTGCTCCGTAATCAAGGAGAGGCGTTGCTCCCAGTGTGGGGGAACATAGTAACTGCACTTGTAGCATGTCCTATCTCTTTGTTCCTGGATGAGCATCCTGTCAGCACACACTCACACTCATATCCGTACACACGTCTTCTAAGGGTAGCGCTCGCTGTCATTACGCAGTGGTGCACATGATTCGTTATGGAAAGGCGTGCCTTTTCCAAGTTGGTCCTTTTATTGTTTCTATGGATTCTATAAGTAGCCGATACGGGTCTTCTTATTGCAAGCTTCTTTTGCACTGTGAATGTCTGAGCCTACTATTTTCCTCCTCCTTCTACCGTGATGGCACCCCACTTGGATTTACCTTTTGTTTACTATATCAGTATCATGGGGGAGACCCCTGTGACCCACTCTATTTTCTATATGCTAAGCTAGTCTGTAAACACATTATGTCCGTTACATCTCTTGCTACTTAAATGGCAAGGTATAGAAATGCAAACTTAAAATGCTAATTGTAAAGTTAGCCACGTTGCTTTTGAAGGTTACAAAGACAGTGGGTTTAATTAAACGTAAGCCTCTTGTTTAAATCGAGCATTATTTTATTAAACAACAATGCATGTGTCCCTTTCATTGAAGGTTATGTCGGTAGTTTTGTCCAGAGTATGACTATGGTATTACACAGAGAGAGTACAGTATATATTGCAGGAAGCCCGAGGCACTAAACGTATGCCTGGAGTGTGCTGTTCTATTGAATTAAGCTAGCCAGTGAGTCCATGGAGCAGCATTGCTTCCAGGGGTGAGGATAACTGTAATTGCACTCGCAGCATGTCCTGCCTCTGCATGGCCATAAGAGTGCTATGTCAACGGCGCACGCGCTAACAAGCACTTGCTGAGCTCGATGCCTCGGTCATCTGAGAAGAGCGCTCACTGTGATTAAGCAGTTATCCAAATTGGTTCTTATTGAAAGGCGTGCCTTTTCCCAGGGAGACATTTTATAGCTAGAAAGTGCTTTCTTCCTGAACTGCAATTTAGGGATTATACCAAAGGGATCACAGGTAATGGAAGGGAAGGGGGTGACTGTTTCAAACTCAAATGTCAAGACAAGGTCATGGCTTCTTACAGAACAAATGTGAGAAGGCGAGTACAATATTTAAGGCCAAAGACTGTTTCCTTGATTACACCTCCACACAATTGGCCTCCCTACATGACACCAAGCAATTCAAAAGTGAGAAACGAGAGCCCTATGCAACCTGACGTTGTTTTTGTTATTAAAGGCGAGTCTTTCTATTGCATTTCTCTACTACCCCTAATCAGAAAGTGTCGTTTTCATGATTAACTACTTTCTTACTGCTGCAGAAGTGCCGAATTTCATAATATTCGGTAACAGCTTTTTAAATGAAATTCCTCAAGTACACACCATCCAGTGTGTCTTCGATTGCTGAAAAGGCAATTTATGAGTGAAGAGAACATGTGTAATGCTTTTGAGGTAAAACCATGTTTCCTGCAAATGATTTCTGTGGAATAAGCACATTGTGTGGAAACTGAAATCATGAATGCAGGATTGGATCCTCCGACCAGGTTCAGGTCAGCTATTTGAGAGAGACCTCATGTGATGGAGAATGATAAGCCAATGAAAAACATCCATTTGTATCCGAGGGAAACAGCAGCAATGGGGCCCAACAGGGAGATCTGCAGTTGAGTCAAGGTGCAAGACGAATCACTTTATTTTCTTCAGAAGGACCAGGACTCTATTCACTGACACTCAGCGGGAATGAACCCAAGTCACATGCCTAAAGCCACAATGATTGGGAAGATAGTTCTGGATCTCTGGGATCATGAAGGCAACACAATAACACAGACTCATGGACTAGAGAAAGACACATGTCATTACCTCCATTCAAAAATAAGGCCGCATCAGGATCAGAGGAGATATGCAGCGATTTAATGGCACCATTTCATGGCCTTTGGATACTTTTTTAATGGATCTTTGAAGTACAATTCCCTTTTTAAATTGAGAGTCTTAGCATGGAAAAATAATTGTCAATTATACCTAGTAATTTCCATTAATGGTAAAGAGGTGAGTGTTATATTCTTTTTACATTCACTTAAAATGCATTAAGAATACAATTATGAAATTTAAGAACACAAATACCACTTCCTTAATAGCAGTCTAGTATTCAGAGACTCTTGTCTGTTCATCTCTAATGAATCAGGTAAGTTCTCTTCTCAGATGCAAACCACTGAAGACCGTCCAGATATCACTCTGGGAGGAAACATGATGGAGGCTAATACTGCCAGAAATCAACATGAGTGAAATTTAACACCACCTCCCTTAGGTTTGCTATCTAAAAAAAACCAGTTTGAGTTGCTGCAAACCTCTGAAGGCGAAAGAAAAAATGAAATGCAAGGCAGGGATTAAAAATGGGTGGGATAATAGCCATATGTGTGCCCTTAATAGCATCCTGATTCTCCGTCATCAATTACTACTAATAATGAACATTCTATGACAGTTCATTAAAGATTCATAGTATGCATGTACAAAGCAGTCAATGTATTATGCAAGTTCAAAGTAGTCAATGACTGCATTAACACATGCACCATGATTTAAAGTAGAATTTCTGAAGGACTAGCTCACTGGACCAGTCAGCTGACCTATGAATGTCCTTGAGTCTGTCTCCAGACCAGTATGCTTTGAAAGCTATGGTTCCCACAGAAGAGTTGCCCGTAATAGACATATCTATACTATCATGTGACATCATCCACCAAATTCATCTTGCTAAAGTGGGAGAGGGAACCTGATGAAAAATAACTAAGAAAATAAATGAATAATCGTTCTTGGGTAAGCCATTTATGATGCTTGAAGACATGTCACAATGACAAGGAAAATCAGGAAAATAGGTGAATTCAATCATCCTGGGACCAGATTTAGTTAAATAACAGACATGGAAAGAAATACCCTGCATTGAGAAAAAGTGACCAGATAGATCTAGTTCCCAGACACCCACCAGGTTCCTGAATGATTTCAAGCACATAGGCGTTACCAACGTAGCAGAAAGATAGATCAGTATTATCTGGCTGATCCTTGAAGAAGGAAAGTACAAAGTTAAGATACGACATGTAGGCTATGTTTAGGAGTCTGGCTAATTAGATAACCTTGACAATATGACATGCCACTGGGTGTTCCATCAATGGTAATCCATTAAAAAACATATTTCTGGATGAAATGCCAGATGTACAAGTATTATCAGCATGGTAGAAAACATTGGTGGCAATTTCCGTTAAGACATTTAGCACCTGTGAGAACATTGTCTGAAAGGGATCCAGATGTGTTTAAATGCAAGCATACCCAGGCCTTGCATGTGGAATTGTAGACACGGAGACAAATGGGGCACATAATGTCTGTGTGAAAGCAGCAGCATCTCTCAAAAGGCGCTGAGCTAGTCCATTTGCTCTTTAAACTACCCTGGCCATCCGTCGGAAGGAGCCCTGCAGTACCAGATGATGAGAATGGAGGTCTGGGTCTGGAAGGAGATTTCTGAAAACATGGAGAAGAATTGAAGAATCCATGGTCGTTTGGAAGTCCATTGGTTTCCATGCCTGATTGGGCTAAATTTGAGTCATCCGTACCAGACATGTGCCATGTATTTGAACATACAATAGTGTGTATAATAATATTGAAAGCTGGGGTACTGTGTAATGGACCCTGGTACCCCAATTTAGAAACAAGGCGTTAGTTGTTCTGGCAAAGAGTTGCCATCTCTACCTGGGAAATCACATTAGAGGCAAACAAATCTACCTTGTCACCTGGGTTCTCCTGCACTTCAACCAAATGTCATCATCTCTCAGACCCCTTTTAAACATCATCCGGGCATCCAAAACGTTTGATGTAAAAGTTTGATTTGACATGCCTGAAGGTTCCAGATCAGCGATGACAATCGTATATTGCGACAGCACCTCATCCAGTTGCTCTGATTCAGATCTCCGATTTCCAGGGTCCACAATTTTACCATTCCCACCTCTTTCCTTCATATGCATTGTAGTCAAAAGTCCACCAGCCATACAAGACCACATATGCAACCAGACTTTATCTTCAATGGACGGACCAGGCTTATCCCCATTACTCTCAAGCAATGCCTGCCTTAATTGTCAATATTCTACATATGTGCAGTCTAGCAGGTTATGAAGTTGTCAAAATTTATCATAAGAGATCCAGGCGTTATTGGACTTCAATATAAAGAACCCTCCTAGTACCAATTCAGCCAAAAAATCATTTTCACCTGGATTGTGAGCTTAGGGATCAACCATATTGATGCTTCTGAGGAGATATACGGGTCTGTATAAAATGCATGGCATATAAAATGCCAGCTCATTTTCAGGAACTCAGTAAGGGGATTCTTTTCAAGTGTAGACCTGGACCTAGAGGTTAACGGGGCAAGTGGTTCCAAATGTGACATCTGACTCAACTCTGTGTCCATATTCAAAGTCTGGGCCTTTTAGCTTATAAATGTGCTGCACATAGAATGCCAAATGGTAGTTCGAGAAGTTGGGGATGTTCATCCCTCCCAGATGAGTAGGCAATTCGAGCTTCCAAAGCCCTAGTGTTGGCTGTTTACCATCCCACAGAAACCTCTGTAACATAGCATCAATTTTCTTGAAGAGATTTTTGGGTGGATGGAGAGGGAGCATTGAAAGAACATAGTTGCTCCGTGGAGACAAATACATTTTTATACTGTGGACTTTTCTCCCATAAGCAGAGCTTTGCTAGTGACCATCTCTCAAAATCCAGTTCAATCTTTGGCAACAAGGCCTCAACTTTCAGTTGCATATTATTGATCTAGGGCATATCCAGATTCCCAAATACTTAATTTTTAATGGCCACCATGAAAAATCCCAATCTGCAAATAGATGCCTCATACAGGAAGGGGAGATCGGCAATATCTCTGATTTGCTCCAGTTGATTTTATAACTGTACATTTTGGAGACTGTTTCAATCGCCTCTATCACAGGGCCCGTTGAATCTTCAGGGTTTTGTAGGACTGCTAGAAGGTCATCCACATATAACCAAATGTTCCCAGACTCTCTTGTATAACCAGTGCAGGATGCCATGGAAAGGGACAAAGGGCTCCATACGGAGTCCGTGCATCCCTTTCCATGGCGGCCATCTTGGAAAAGTATTATTGCGTGTCTCTTAAGCCCCCCTTCCAATCCTAGTCAATTTGATCAAACGCTTTCTCAGCATCAAGGGGCACAGCGAATACAGGATCAGTTGCATTTCAATTGTGTTCCAAAATAAGTAGCTGTCATATGTTGTCTGCACTATATCTCCCTTGGATGAAGCCCACCTGATTATCTGTTATGCTCACCTGGTCTTTGCAGAGGCATTGGGGCATGGTTGCAGCCCTCCCTGAACGTGAATCATCCAATTCCAGCCTCTCCCTCAGTAGAAAAGCTGTGAGCGGTGATACGTGGTGATATTGCTCCTGTGTGGAGATAAGAGTATGTGAGTGCACCAATCTGTGATTGTTGTACCTCTCGAACGCTTCACCCCAAAGTACGGTTTCTGTGAGCATACGCTGGCCCAAAAAGCTCACCTGTGAATTATGGAAGATAAGCTCTCCGTCCTGCTAATTCTGGCAGGGGCGCGTCGAATGGGTTCTTGTTCCTTCACTGATCCCTGATAGGGATTAGTCCAGTGCAGATGCGACTATGCTTCTCCTTATGATTGGTAAGTCTTTTTTGAGCTCTTGTGATGCTGTTCATATTGTTTAATGTTTTTATATGTTGCTCCTATTTATGCCCGCAATAATGTCTCTTTTCTGTTTTCTTCCCTTAGATGGAAATGCGGCCTTAATGCAGCTGTGAGACGCGAGACGCGGCCGGATGGACGATGGATGCTACCGCAATGTTCGACAGCAGGTATGGGATGGTTTAAGGAAAGCGCGAAGTATGGCGAAGTGCAACCTTAAACTAATTGTTTTTTCAATGTCTAACCTTGTCTTCTGTTTTTCCTTGCAGGCTCTTCTGTCGACGATGGAGCTGCGGTGCCAAGCTGAAGATTTCGGTGTTCTGGAAAGTGTAAAGATGAATACTTGGTTCACCGAAGAGATGTACAGGTAAGAACATCTTCCCCCAGTTGGTAAGTATGCTGGCAGGAAGCGGGATATCCAGGAAGCAGGATCTTCAAAGGTAAGTCTGACCTCAGGCGACGGTGAGCGTTGCGCTGCTTGCAAGTGCAGAATAATGCGAAGCGTCTGTCTTGAGGATCGGGGCAGTTTATATAGCTGAGATCGTGGACACGCCCATTAGGGTCATCTTACCAGCCACACCCTGCCACTCCTAGAGAGTGAGCACGTGCGAAGGCAATCCATTAGCAGCCACACCCAAGAATACACTTGAGGCTGCTTAATGGATGGAACATTCAAGATTAATGCATCCTGCTTAATGGGTGGAATGTTCAAGGTTAATGCATCTGAAGTGCTATGTCCATAATAAAAGCTTTTTGGTGTTAAATGGATGTTCTTGTTTACTTTTGTTCATGAGCCTGGTGCCAAAGGCGCCAGGACAGCGTCCACCCAGGTCTTCTGTGCATGCGACCCCTGCATGCCTGTGCCACTGACTTCATGACCATGACAGTATCATGGACCAGCAGGTGTATCAGCTGTTCTAGATGATGCCAGGATCTTAGAAGCAGTGTTGATCAGGCTGATTGGCCTATAATTAGCACAGCGTGTAAGTGACTTGCTTTTCTCAACAAGTCAATAATTAAGGCATGCCTCATGGAAATCAGTAAACTGCCTTATTGCAGGGACTCAATGAATGTATCATGTAGTAGATTAACTGCAGAGTCAGGCAGTGATGATAGAATTAATTTGATTTGGTCCTGTCCAAAAACCAAGGAATTTTGGAAAGTAGTATCTGAAAGCCTATACCTCGTCTTTGAGACTGCAAGACATATGGAGGCTTCATTGTTCATCCGAGGCAACGAAAGATGAATATGTGACTTAACCAAGTCAAACAATGCTTGGTTATTCAGTGGATGCATGTTAGCAAAGAAGATGATCCCGCATACCTGGAAATCGAGTACAAGTCTAAATATAGATGATTGGAATCACAACTTGCTGATTATATCGACAATTGAGAGAATTATTTACCAAAACGAGAGGTGACTCAGTTGTGTTTCAAGAAATGTGGAGTCCATTCATCGATATGTTTGGCTGAGCAAATATATGGGACATCCTTCTTAGTGTACATGCTATTACAGTTTCTATATGTCTCTGCCATGCTGATGTCCTATCCCCAACAATCCTTATCCATTTTAATGTTAACCCTATTGAGCATTGCTTTGAGTTCTGCCTTTTTGATACCATTGGCTATGGGCCATGCTATTTATCACTGTTAAGTGCATAGATGTATAATATACTATTAAAATAACAAACTTTAAATTATTAAAAATGTCTATCTTGAATAAGATGGGGACCCTAAGATTCACTGTCTGGAATGTACAGTGTTGCACTTTTATAAGATGTCTGGCAAAATTACAAAAAACGTATGGTCAGTTCTTCTAGGGGTGTGATTAATCATCACCAAACACACAACACAGTGTGATAATCTGTTAGTAAAGCACCACATTGCAAAGGACCATGCAAGCATTTACATACAATGTGTTGCAAGGTGACTCTTTAGGTCACAATAGGACCCAAGGCAAGGTCATTCCACATCTGCCACCATATCCTCTTAGACTTGCATATGATTGTAATTGAAGAGTAGGGGATGACGCAAACATTTTGCTGCTGTTCCATTATTTCACATGTGTGAGCCACCATATAAATTATTTTTTTGCACCAGTTAGAAGAACCAGAACCATGGCGTAGTGCCTTCATCTTTAATCCCTTCGAGGCCCTGCAGTGAAGAAGTCCTGAGAATATGGCCTTTATTGATGAGGCAAGGAGACCTGTCAGTCTGGCCAGGTGTAAAAGATATAAGCATGATGTCTAGGGCCTATTGAGTTCCTGCTTGATGACTATTAGTTTCTTGTGTGGCAGGCTGAGGTATGTAGCTTTGCATTTATCACAGTCACATAACTGCATCTACTGAGGTGGAACCAGTTTCAATGTATGCTAATGTATGACCAACCCCATGATGGTAGTATTGTCATTTGCAAGTGTGATTGGTCGTTTTGGACTGATCTGCCCATGTTTAGAATGTTGTCCCGATAAATCACTAGCTGTAGGCCCCTGGCTCTAATGAGCGCAACTATCAGTCTCATGATATTGGGGAGAATCTGTTAGCTGGAAATAAGCTGAACTGAGGGCATAAAAAATGATCCTCTACTGTAACTGGAGACGTTTTTGGTGGGGTTTTATTTCAGGACCATAAGTTGGGTATCTTTGAGTTTCAGCCTCACTAAAAGCGCTGAGATACCACAAAGTGAGTGGGCACTTCATAAAAGCACCATATAACATAAAATAAGCAATCTTATGGCCTTAAAACGTCACTCAATTGTCTACAACTTAAAGTTTCGCTGTACCATGAAGCAGCTCAGTTCCATGAGATTGATAACTTGTCAGTAACCTTTGTTGTTCTTTTTCACAATTAATCTTGCTGGTAAACCCTCCAGTACGCATAGGGTTCCCTGTTTTAGGCTGTTTTTTTTTGTACTTCCCGGGGTGATTTTCCAGTGTTTGCAAAAATGTTCAGAATCTGGGTTAAACTGTGTTTTCCCATTTGCCCCTTGAAAAGATCCCAAAAATCGAGAATATCAATTTTTTCAGTGTAAATACACAAATGTTCTATTCTTGTTTCATTGCGTGCATATATAGGGTAATGTCTGTCAGAGCAAGATGTTATGAACACTTTCCGGAGAATAAAGATGACTGTGTTCATCCAGTAGCATCTAACATTTCTACAAGTCAAAATTATTGTAGTAAATCGTGCAAAACTTTTTCAGGTGCTCTTTGGCCATCTTGCCTTTTCGTTTCTTCCCATGAAGACATTGATTTGTGAAAACAACCTTACCACATTGTAGAGTCTTCTAATGTTAGCAGATAAGGCATAGAATGATACAAGGATTTGCCACTGAGCACTCACTTTGGTGGCGATAAGGATTATTTTGACTGTTAAACGAAATAAACTCCAAACAGATAATAACTGTTTATCAAGTGCTGCTCACTACAAAATGAGAACAGAATCTCATTAATGTACTCCCTGAGGGTTGATTGGAGGGGGGGAGCAGACCGAAATTGTTCGCCAGACGTGGGAATATCGTGGGTTCCTATAGCAGAATGTTGCAAAAGCAACTCAGCAGGTTCAATGATTGTTGCTGAGATGTGCTATGCTTATACCTTCCTGTAAATTACATGGCTTGTTTCCTACTCCTGCTGCAAAATGTGCTGTAAAATGTGTTGTTTTGACTGGGGATGAGCACAGCTCTCTCGCTTCACCTTGTGTGGAAACTGTTGTCCCTGTAGCGAAAATCAAAAGCTGACACCCATGAGTATACGCACAGCAAGTGAACATATCTTAAAGTGAAATATACAAATGCAGTTCAATTGCCCTCCCCCTTAGAAGAAAGTGTGCAAGACAAAAGAGCATTGGACTTTTAAAAAATAAGTAATGAACACCAGATAAATAACCTAAGACATGCAATGTTCCAATAAATATGATGGCACATTATAAAAGGTGCTCACCTTTTAAACTCAGCAATCTGTAGAGAAATATTTCCTGGAAAACAAAATCCCAATATGAGACAAGTGCTTGTTTTCTTGTGGGTAAGCGTCTGCACAGGGAACTTGATAACCTCATTAACATCCTGGTAGGCAAATACTTGAGCAAGTTTGCCAATCTCAAAAAAAGTCAAGGGGTTGGGTCCGCCCTCTGAAAAAAGTTCTGAAGTCCACCCACGTATATCCTTTACTTGTACCCTGAAAAGCAGCCACAATCTGGGAAAAATAAATGCACCATGCTCCAGGATTGCAACCTCTCTTGCCACATCCTGGGCAAATGTTCATGACACACCTGCCCTCCCATCATTTCCCCTCTTCACCCTCATGTCTGGATTTCAACAATACTCTGCTTTATAAAGATACATTGAAAAGCACACATACAATATTAAGGTACTGACACAAATATATAAATCCTTATATAACTACGTTAGGGCAAAAGAGTACAATTGTGGCATTTCCCCCCACCCCCATCTTGACTGAGAGACTACAAATACCAGAATGCAATTCATCAAAAGGCAAAAAAAAATGGCCTTTGGCTTTTGAAAGGTTTATAACAAAATGTAATGTATGAAAGGGTTATCTGTTTGTGTTTGACAAATGCAGGGTTCACCTATGATGTGATGAAAACATTACATTCTACCAAAAATAAACGCTTTTTGGTGTTAAACACCAATATCTGAACATAAGGTAGTTAGTTAGTTTAAAACTGTTCGGTGTGATATTGGCCTGTAGGAGGGCATAGATTTAGGCAAGTAACTTGTGCTTTTTGTATGTTTTCAGAATGAAATGCCGTTTTCACTTCTTCACATGAGTGTCCTGTCCAAAACAATGGTCCCTTAAATGAACCACCATTAATAAATAACTCCTAATTTAAAAACTCTCCTTGAAAAAAGAAAGTGCTAAGCAGCAATTAAGGGGCCTGAAGCTTCTGATGGGCCACTGGATGCGGATCCTCTAGAGAGCCACAGGAGGTTGGGTGGTGACCATGACACTGTGGCCTCACGCGTGTCTCGTACATGGAATCTTCACACGGCTTTCCTTTTAATGCCGACAGTCAGCTGACATTTTTGAACACTCCTGTAGATTGATACACATACACTGAGGGCCTGCTTCTGCAAACAGACACACTGAAAAATCCATATTAAACCATTTTTTGTAAATACAAATATTTGTCAGTGGTCTATGGCTATTTTGAGGAACTTTAACCAATTTTAAGACGTGAATTGGCAACCACAAAATTGCTCAATATTGACCTTTTCCTATTGTCTGCCAAGCCCCCTCATCAGCCACCCCTTCACTCCCAAACCTCCTCCCATCCCTGCTCACACCGAGGCACCACTCGGATAGGAGATAAAGTGTTTTTCAGTTTAAACCTAGGAGGCACTTTTTCTTCCGAGGGTGTTTTTCCGGTATTTATTGGATTGCACTGAAAACAGGAAAGCCTAAGTATGCATAAACATCTTCTGTGTGGCATTTTTCAGTAAAGGGCACTGACCCCTTTTGAAATCAGAGAATACGTGTACCTGGAGAAGTGGACTCTCCTCCAATCTGGTTTTGGATTGAATGTGATGTAACTTCCAGTGTGGACCCCTGCATTGACTGGGGTAACCAGGGATCTTAGGAAAGGAGAGCTACTTAAAAAACAAATGCGTCACTATTACCCTAATATCCTGTATTTGTGAAGAAAGAAAAATTGTATTTTACCTCAATTAAATCAACCCTGTTCTTCTACATGAGCCATTTGGGGTTGCAAAGAGGGTCTGGTTTGCACAGCTATGGTTTGGAAATCATGTCCTCTCTGACAAGTGGGGCCTGTGTTGCATGGGAAATGGCTGACCAAACGACCTCTGGTACAGCCGGCAATTGCAGTGAATGAAGATCTTTCTCAGTCAGGACGGTGCTGATGCAGAGTCGTGAAAGTATTGACTTAATGTCCCAACTACTTCCCAAAGTCACTCCCAAAAAGGTGACTGCCTGCATTCTCTGGTTCTCTGTATTCTGCCAGGACTCAAGGTTAGGACTGATATCCAGCAACATTCCTTTACTTTCATGGGAGATGGAAGGGGAGGGGTTGAAATGCCACCAGTAAATTAAAACAGGCCAATTAGGCCCTATATTTTTCATCCGTCATTTTGTGGGGGTGAGGGAACACTTTGCGCTGCAAATTTCACCCATACGATAAAACACATTTTCTGTTTCTTCCAGCCTAAATAGCTGTGATTGGGCAATTTTGTGGCATTTTTTCGCAACACAATCTGCTGACAAATTCCAAATGTTTTTAATTCCTTGCACGGTAACACAAATGATCAGGTAGGGCTAAATTGAGCCAAAGATGCGACTTGCACTGGGATTTCTGTGAAATTTCCATAAAACAGATTTTTCCAGATTTGTACAACCCCTAAAGGGGCATGTGTTTGCATGCCCCCAGAAGCATAATACCCTTATGGCACAATCTTATATTATTTGCGTATTTATCTTGCCAGTGAATTAAGCCTCCTTGGCCAGGTCAAACATTTAAACAAGTTATCCTTACAGATACCAGGCCTGGCTTATTCCTTTAGTAATGCCCTTCCCATATTTTGAGAAGACTACTGAAATTATGGTGTCAATGGAAGGGGTGAAGGGTATTTTCTATGATGGAGAAAATCGGGACATTTTGATTTCATTTTTATTTCATGCTGAAGATTCCAGTCATTTTGTTAAACAAGGGTCAGCATAAGCTGCCACTAGTGTTAAGGGACTCCATTCTCCGGAATTGTGGTGTGCTCTGGCCTCTAGGCAAAACAGGATTTTCCTTTGAATCCTGTAAACCAGAGGTTTCCTCTACAAGGTCGTTTAAGGGTTTAGCATCAACTTGAAGGTGACACTTCCCTGTTTGTATCATCCCCTGGAAACAATATTGGAGAACCAAGACCACGACCTCTTAGCAACGAGCTCAGAGCCACCGTGATTCAAGTCTTGCCTTTCGTCCTGTCCTTGAGGCCTGAGGGAGTAGTGAGTCCTCTAAGTAGCTCTGTCAAGGAGGGCCCCAGCATCAACCCAGACATCTCTCCTTGAGGCCTGTGGGTGTAGTGAGTCCTCTTGGCAGCTCTGCCATGGATTGTCCCAGCATCAACCCAGGCATCTCTCCTTGAGGCCTGAGGGTGTAGTGAGTCATCTTGGCAGCTCTGCCATGGATTGTCCCAGCATCAACCCAGGCATCTCTCCTTGAGGCCTGAGGGTGTAGTGAGTCCTCTTGGCAGCTCTGCCATGGATTGTCCCAGCATCAACCCAGACATCTCTCCTTGAGGCCTGAGGGTGTAGTGAGTCCTGTTGTCATCTCTGCCATTGATGGTCCCAGCATCAACCCAGGCATCTCTCCTTGAGGTCTGACACTATAATTGGTTGAACAGGGCTACACATTGCTGCTGGGGTCTTTCCCCAAACCCCAAAGCAGTGTGTCTCCTATGAGTGTCCTACTCCTATCTCACTGAAAAGGAACCCCAGCTTTTGCCGGATGGATCCAGAAGCTGCGGATGTGGGCTTTCCTCTAGCACTACATCAATGAGTCTGTTCTGTGCACTGTCACTTGATCACATGCTTGCTGGGCTCCGTGCTCCGGCATGTGTACATAGACCCCGCCTACCCCTCAAACCCAGCAACTGAATAATGGCAAGATAATGCATGAAAATATCATATTCCCTTATGAAACAATCTGAAAGGTAGCAATACTCAGGTAAAATATGGCATATTACCCACTAATAGATCATGATAAGCAGAGAGTATACTGATCTCAGTACGGGAGCCATAAGAAAAGAGGAAGTGGATGATTCAGTAGAAACTGATAAAGGACTACCTAAAGTGTATGATTAGACTAGAGGCTGTGAACACTGGGGTGGCACTATGGGAGCAGTACTTTTTTGTTGTTAAATTTCACATTATTTTCTTACTGATGTTTAAATAAATGCGAGAAGTGCTTCATAGAAAGCTTCAATGACATGCTCCAGAATGTGTTGCCCAATGACAGAGCATGTTTATTATCTCAGCAGAACTACCTTCCCTGCAAACATTTCCTATAGCTAAGAATTATGATAGCCTGCGTAGGACCACCTGGGCTATTATTGATTATATAGTGATCAAATATGTAATATGTTGATTTCAGGACACTTTCTAGACAATATAGCGCCCATGGATAAACGATACAACAGTGCTAGCCCTGCCCCAACATTGCAATGATTTTGTAATGCAAACAGAAACTCTTGATTTAACTTGGAATTATTAGTAAGCTTCGGTGTTGGCTCTCAAAGAAACAAACATTCAAGATGTCAGTGTCATTTCACACTACACAAATCAATAGAGGATGGTGACGTCAAATGGTTTTGGGTGGGAATCCCTTTTTTTGTCAATGGTGATGAACATGTAGTCACAAGAAATACTTGTTAGGGGAGTGGAATTAAAATCAAAGCAGCCCACGAGGATGACATTGTTCCTGCGGGACAATCAAAATCAAACAGGGTTGGTAAAAGTCTTAATATTGTGTTTTCAATGGCTCTGTGTTGTTCTTTTATTCACAAATTACCTTGGTTAAATAACACATACATTCAGTGCTGTACCCCCATGTCAAACTCCTCTAAGGCCCACTGAATATGTTCTGGTTTTTACTAAGGATGTGAAAAGATGTGTTTCCACTGGCATGACTGCATCGTTCCAGAATTCACAATTACACAAAGTTTCCCATGGAATTTCATGTTATCTTGAGAGCAAAGTGTTTTGGCCCTGCCATTTACTTAGCTAATAACATGTCCTGTGAATTCTTCTAGGAGCTAAGAATCATCAAAGGCATGATACACGTGTGTGATGTAATTCACAAACACATAGCTGCGCTGAGAACGGAGCAGTATACCCTGTTTATGAAGTTTATTACTTGCTGAAACAGATTCAGTGGAAAAGTGCAAAACTACCATTGCAAACGTTAGTACAGGCTAAAGTACACTTAGCAGAAAACAAATCGTACATAATCAGATGTGTGAAAGTGTATTCACGGTTAATGTGGATGGTGCACATGGAAGTGGAAGGTTGTCCAACTCCAGGCCTCGAGGGTGTCGGATCCATGTCGGGTTTTCAGGATACCCCTCATTCATATTCATGAGATAAATTTGCACACAATGGGCCTCATTACAAGTCTGGCGGTAACCCTGCCGGTGATTTACCAGCCCCTGGCTTGCCGGTAACACCAGGGATTACAACTCCGGCGTTCCAGAATTTCAAGCACCAGTAAATTGTAATTCCCCATTCCCACTGAGTCGGGGAACATGGAAGCATGCACCGTTGCTTCCGTTGCGGCTTGCTTACCATGGCCGCTGTGTACGGCAGGGTCTTCCCTGTCGGGCACAGCGGCTCTGGCAGGCAAACCCGTACTGTGCCGGTCCGGAAACAACCGTGCCGGTATGATTACCGGCACGGTTGTTTCCGGACCAGCACAGTTATAATGAGGCCCAATGATTCTAAATGTATGCAAATGTTCCCTCGCGAATATTAATGTGGGATTTGCTGAAATCTCATCAAGATCCCGGCCCTCGAGGCCTGGAGTTGGACAAGCCTTTGAGTCAGACATGAGTCTGAGATTAGCCTGTCTAATCCTGCTCTTAACTGGTGACTGTCTTTGGGAATTTGGGGGATGACTGCTAGGAGAGCTGGGATTACTGAGGTGGAGGTGGATTGCCTAATGCATGCCCAGAATGCTGGGGTGGGGTGTGCCGCATACCCACCCCTACTACGCAATGTGAAGTTGTTAAAAAATGAAGATGAAAACTGGTGTGAAACACACCCCAAAACAGGGCCATCATCAATAGATTCATGTGTTGCACCATTAGCCAGGCCTGCTTGCGAGCCTGGCCATGCAGGTGTAGGAAGTCTATGAAAAAATGGCCTGCAACTGTAGCACAAGGCTTGGCTAAATGAGAGCAATGGAATTGTGAAATGTGTACATTATTAAACATGTTAGTTTATGAAGCTGTAAACACCAAGCTGCTCTATATTCTCTACTTTACTGAATACTCTACTGCTAGATAACTGCTTCCTATTTTTCAGTCAAAAAGCAGTTGGAGTCACAGCTGGGATCTTCTGGCAGAACCGTGGAAGTCCTTGCGTTAAAGGAATGGGCCGCCAATTTCCTCTTCCACTCACTTTTTACATCCAAATCCATGAGCTTTTCAGCTACATTCACTTCTAATAGCCATCATTCCTCATGCTGTTTTGTATCTTGCCTCATTTATTCCACTCTGCAAAAAGACATTTTGCCCTGTTTAACACATCCGCACAAAAACCTGCAGTATACCACCGGTACCCCTTTCACTGACCAGAAGTGCTTTCATCAGTAGATTGTCTCCTTTTGTGATGTGAGACCCCCAGACGCTGGCTCCTTTGACAGTCAGCAACTTTTGCACAGGCTTTTCTGAGCATAGGCTTCCAAAGATTAATTTAACATCAGGTTTGTGGAAATTCACGGATAGACACAGTATCGTATTTTGGGAGTGTGAGGTACCTTCGGGACATGTTATACTGGCAGGGGACCTAAATGCCTCGGACACAGAAGTTAGCACCATTGAAGACGCCTGAGAGGTAACATCCAAAATGGCGGCACAAGGGTTTAAAGCGCAGGAGGGAAGGAAATCGTGTGTGGCTTTAGCTTCGATAGAAATACCGATGCTTAATGGGAAGGTAAAAGTAGATTTTCCACAGCAATCGACATGACATCATGGTTCTAGCGAATCCATTCTGGATTTACAATAAACAATCGCCTATTCAACTTGGGCTGCAGATCACTAAAAGTACGTGGAGTGATCACTGCATGGTGCTTGCAGATTTCGATGAGGTTTTCTGTAATATAACTCAGGGACCCCCGAAAAACCACTAACAATGGGATACGCTGGTCACCCATAGGCAGTAGGTGCTTAAATAGCAGTCTTCTCGAGACTCTAAAAAAGGACGACGTTCATATGGAAGCTGTCCACTTTTTATGTGGATAATATTGTCATAGCACTGGGAAATCTAGTAGGTAATGTGCAGAGGAATAAAGGAAAGTAACCCAGGAAGTGGGAAAGAAATGTCATATGCATACAGCGCAGTGCTCACTGAAAAGAAAAGGGAAATGCCAAGGGCGATAAGGGAAATTAAGGCCTCTAACTACCCTTGTGAAAGGAAATTGCTTCAGTGTAAACAGGTAAAACAGGCCCATAAGAATTAAAAAAACAAATACTGAGCAAAGCTGGCACAGTGAGACGCCAAGGCAATGCTCCTTACATGAATTAAAAGAGATACAGGAGCCTTTTGGGAAATAGTCAATGCCCGAGACGGCATCGTGCCGACTAAACAGCTGAACGCAGTGTCCGAGTCTTCCTGGTTAGCACACGTCGAAGAACTCTATGTCCCAGGGTGCGAAGTCCATCTGGTGGCCGAAGCCATATCAGATAAGCCGGATGGAGAATTTAGAATCTTTGTAGAAAATGAGTTGGTTAAGGAATTAATTAATCGCTTTTAGCGTTCGGGCGCATCAGGCCCAACGGTTCAACCAATAATGTATTGAAGGAAGATCCTACCGCCTGGGCCATGGTATTAACTATTCTGTTCAGGAGTATAATAGTGTGTGAGTATTTTCCGGATCCTGGCGGATGGTTTTTGTTGTGCCCATTTTTAAAAAGTATGTGAAGACAAATCCTAAGAACTACTGTCCCATCACCTTGATTGATGTGGACAGCAAAGTCTTCGTGTCCCTTTTTCTACAGCATCTTAAGGATTGGGCACATTCCTCTGGTAGGGTGAACAAGCTACAAACAGGCTTCCGCAAGGGCCACTCGAGAAACATTAATGGTTTGGTGGTATCAATTTTTCAACAGCAAGCATGGGAAGATAAGATGCGCTGCACCTAGGCTTTCTCAATCGACCTTTCAGCAGCATCTGCCAGGGTCGGTAGGATGAGACTCTAGTCAAAATTGGCCAGATGGGGGCTGCCCGGCGGCTTACTAAAACTGATAATAGGCCTCCACAAGGTTTTCCAGAATGAAAGGAATACTCAATAATGCGGGAAACCTGTCTGGAAGAATTCAAACAGTATCAGAGTTGCGTTTTGCCACCCTGCCTTTTTAGTCTTACGTTATCGATGTCAGTGACTTTTTAGAATCACCTGCTTTTACATCTCGTAAACTGCGTGTTTTTAAGGTTCCCAGGATAGCTTACGCTGATGACTTTTTAATTTTTGATAAAACATGCATTGGTCTTCAGTGCCATTTATGTTCTTTTACTAAATACTCTAAGGACAATGGTCTTATAATCAATACAGGGAAAACTAGACTTCTCGAATTCTCCAAGGGGAAAAACACAGGGGATTTAAATGGCACTTGGAAAACACTGGACCTCATTACGACCCTGGCGGTAGCCGTGCCTTTATTAAGGGCATGGCTGCCGCCGGTAATGATTTTTTACCAGAGCCCAGAAAAGGCCAATAACCGGGTCATGCCTACCTTGGCGGACCCGGTTATTGCCCATTCCTGGGCTCCAGTAAAAATGAATCCCCATTCCCATTTAAGCCCCATAGGGCTCAATGGGAATGTGGAGGATGCTAACAACAGGCCCGTTAATGACTGGCCTGTTGTTAGCATCCTGGTCTGCTAGCGAGTCCCGCTAAGGACGCCTGGTCTGACCAGGCGTTCCTTAGCGGGTCCTGCTGCAGACCTCGTAATAGGGCGTCCCAGAATGAACAGGGCCGGTCCCTTACCGGCACTGTTCATTCCGTGGCCGCCTGGGTCGTAATGAGGCCCACTGTGTTGACTCGAGCCCTCAGTGTAACATACCTAGGTTTTCACATAACAGGTGAAGGCAAGCCCCTAAACGCTCACACCAGAGAGAATACAAGCCGCTAGGGAAGAAAGGCTCAAGTTGATCTTGTAAGGATAACACGGTTTTTATCTCATACACAGATGAGAGCACCTACAAAGAACTCTGCTGCTAAGAATGTTCTGCCGAAAAGTAGTACAAGCAAAATCTTATAAAGCCAAACATCGTCATACATATAGGGGAGGAAGAGTTGGCCAAGTCGCCTGAAGATCAGAAGAGATGAGTTTTCAGGTTTTTACAAAACTGAATATGATCAACAATGTTTCGAAGGAACACAGGAAGAGAGTTCCAGAAGGTAGGAGCCAAAACCGCGAAGTATCGCCCCCCCCCCCCACGCTTCAGTCCTGCAGTAACTGAGGATTCTCAGCAAAACTTGTGAGGAGGACCGCAGGGTAGAGTGCCTGTGTAGGGTGAGCTACATCTCGTAAACTGTGTGTTTTTAAGGTTCCCAGGATAGCTCACGCTGATGACTTTTTAATTTTTGATAAAACATGCATTGGTCTTCAGTGCCATTTATGTGCTTTTACTAAATACTCTAAGGACAATGGTCTTATAATCAATACAGGGAAAACTAGACTTCTCGAATTCTCCAAGGGGAAAAACACAGGGAATTTAAATGGCACTTGGAAAACACTGGACCTGATTACGACCCTTGCGGTAGCCGTGCCCTTATTAAGGGCATGGCTGCCGCCGGTAATGATTTTTTACCGGAGCCCAGAAAAGGGCAATAACTGGGTCATGCCGACCTTGGCGGACCCGGTTATTGCCCTTTCCTGGGCTCCAGTAAAAATTAATCCCCATTCCCATTTAAGCCCCATAGGGCTTAATGGGAATGGGGAGGATGCTAACAACAGGCCCGTTAATGACTGGCCTGTTGTTAGCATCCTGGTCTGCTAGCGAGTCCCGCTAAGGACGCCTGGTCTGACCAGGCGTTCCTTAGCGGGTCCTGCTGCAGACCTCGTAATAGGGCGGCCCAGAATGAACAGGGCCGGTCCCTTACCGGCACCGTTCATTCCGTGGCCGCCTGGGTCGTAATGAGGCCCACTGTGTTGACTCGAGCCCTCAGTGTAACATACCTAGGTTTTCACATAACAGGTGAAGGCAAGCCCCTACACGCTCACACCAGAGAGAATACAAGCCGCTAGGGAAGAAAGGCTCAAGTTGATCTTGTAAGGATAACACGTTTTTAAATCTCATACACAGATGAGAGCACCTGCAAAGAACTCTGCTGCTAAGAATGTTCTGCCGAAAAGTAGTACAAGCAAAATCTTATAAAGCCAAACATCGTCATACATATAGGGGAGGAAGAGTTGGCCAAGTCACTTGAAGATCAGAAGAGATGAGTTTTCAGGTTTTTACAAAACTGAATATGATCAACAATGTTTCGAAGGAACACAGGAAGAGAGTTCCAGAAGGTAGGAGCCAAAACCGAGAAGTATCGCACCACACCCCCCACGCTTGAGTCCTGCAGTAACTGGGGATTCTCAGCAAAACTTGTGAGGAGGACCGCAGGGTAGAGTGCCTGTATAGGGTGAGCTTCGAGCACGGATATTCAGCACCAGTATTATGGATGGTGCGAGAAGGCAGAGAATGGATTCCTTGCTATTCTATTCTCATGGTCGTATTGGTGGTGGAGGAACGTTTCTTAATTCTAAGATTGTATATCGATTGTGGGTTTTCAGTACCTTTGTGTTGTTCGTTTTGACATGCTTTTAGGGCTTTTGCCGAAATGCAGTTGATGATGATGGGTTAATGGCAGAATGCAGCCTTAGGGGACAATCATAAGTGTGATCCAACCTCGTGCAGCTGGCACAATGATCACATTTTCCTAAACTGTGGCATGGTCACCACTGGTGTTTGTGTGAGTGTTAGACTACTTGTAACTTGCTGCTGCTTTCCCTTTGTACAGTCGTTAATTGCTTCCCAGGTAGTTTTGCAGTTTATAAGTCCCATAAATACATCGGTACATATAAAAGTATTAAAAATGTCTTCCCAAACATAACTCGTGACGGTGCACTTTTATTAGAAATGAAGGTCACCATACACAGATAAACAGAGCGGGCTTCTTTTAGGCTTCACTCCTCTTTGCAGTGGGGCTGCACAAGGTGAATGATTTTGTGCATTTTACCTGTACACATTAAAACATACAGGCTGACACTTGAACTGTAGGTCTACAATATGGTGCTGATTAGCAACACCTTCAGGAATACACCCAAGCAGATGCAATACTTATTGACTGAACTAATCACAAATAACCACTTGCACTCCGTTCAGTCGGCTGTTTAATTCGTTTTTAACTTAGACATGTGGAACATCTGACATAGGTTGTTAAACATTTAACCAGCATAATTGTCAGTTCATGCTCGCATCATTATGTGTAAAGGATGCAGTTGAGATTGTGATGTACTGGGTAAGATAGGAGACAGGAAGCAGCGTGAGAGCGGAAGGAAAACTATGCAGTAGGAGAAGGGAAATGTATAAAGTATCTGTGTCTGTGTAGCATTTTGGAAAGCAACTCGACACAACTTGCAAAGTAGGGAAGCCTTTCATCCTTCCCAGGTCGATAATTGAGCACCACACACCGTGGATAATAATACGCAGTGCTCAGATACCCGAGGGTTCGTAGCGCTATATACATGCTAAATTATTATTATTATTATAAAACTCGCCCTAATGATGACCATCTGAAGTGTGCTTGAGTGTCACGAGGTTCAGCATGAAATGGACAGTCACATCTCTGAAGCCATCCATGACCTCTGACCTCGAGACTCTATCACATTTTCTTATTTGCCAATGTACAGGAGCTCCCCAATACCCACTGTGCTACTGCTGTTTTGTTACTTATGTAATGGTGTCGCTTTTTATGTATTTCCCCTGGTTGCTCCAATGGCTCAATGCCTGTCTGGTGGGCTCCTATGACGTGTTGTGAGGGTCTTTTATGTCTGCCGAGAAGAGGTCGTGCAATGACAGCTCTGCGTCCACCATGGCTTACTCTGGAGCAAGCGGCCCAGTCGGTGGTGCTATCTTTCTGCAGCGTTCACTATAACTTGACATTTCTGAGTGAAGCTTTAAGTTCAGCCTAAACATATGCTTCCATATAAAGGAAAATGGATATAACGAACAATAAATGTTCCAGTCTCTAGTGTTAAACCAAGGACCATTTTGTGATGCATTTATAGACAAGGATAATGATCTGTGATACAAATCTGTGCTATGCATCTGTACTTGAGTGATGAGGCTGTGAAGTGTAAAGTGATAGCTGGATGGGAGTTCTCCATATTCTGCATAGAGCACTTCAAACGCTCAGGCCATGGGTGACACAGTGGTCAATGCACGTGCTGCCTACGCGGATCGTATGTAAGAGAGGCAATGAACAGGTCCATCTGATTGAAACCTCAGCCTGAACTAGTACAAAAGCAAAATAACTGTCTCAGAACAGCCAGATCTGGGCACAAGGAATGTTTCAGATATGGTTATGAACATCCCTTTAACCTTTTAACTGCCATGGATTTCCCCCTCAGTGTCAAGGTGTTTTTTGGTGATTTTGGTATTTCGCCATTCAATGTCTTCTAACGTTTTCTGTTTCATTAACCCCTTAAGTGCCAAGGACGAGGTATATCATCCTTGGCAACAGGGAGGTTATCCCAAGGACGAGATACCTCGCCCTTGGCACTTAGGGCATACATGCAACGCATGAGGGAACAATGATGCTTTTCAATCAAAAGGATGTGTCTCGTAAAGGAGTAACCAGACATTGACACCATTTTCAAGCCTGAATATCTACCCTGTAAGGAGAGCTAGTGCTATGCAAACAATGTGTTGCCTGGAATATAGATTCCGGAACGTTCTATTACTTAGTCCCCCATTACCGGTGGTTACATCTTCACACTGGGTACAGACGCGGCCATTGAGGCCAGTGACGCTCTTCTGTTGCAGGTGAGGATGCAACTAATGTGAATTTGAGATTAACACACGGGGCGCTGTCAATGTCATGGCTGAGGAAGATTGTTTAAAAATCAGCAGGCCTGCACTGTCTCTGGCAAAGACCCACATCTATCCATATGCCTCAGAATCAGGGGTGTTGCTAGGTCTGGAAAAGATCAGGGACTAAGCTAATGCCGGGACTGGGGGGACTTGGAGCTAGCTATTGTCTTTTGGTTGTAGCCCCTGAGCTTCTATCCGGGGCTACAGCCAAAAGACCCGGGGCTATAGCTCCCTCGGCCCACCCCCTAGCAACGCCTCTGCCTCAGATCATGAAGGTGCTTTGGACATGTTGGCCGCAAACACAGGTTCAAAGTGTTTGCATCCTGAGTTTCAAGTCTGCACTTGCTTTGGGATGCATACACACCCCCTATTGCATCGATAGTGGAGCAGAGGGAGACAGCATTACATTCATTCAGACATTATTTCTGTCCTGGTTCAAGGACATTGGAAAGCCAAGTTGTTATCGGAGAAGACCTTTCATTGCTAAAACTATGTAAACAATGGCAACACACTGCTTAGAAATACTGTTCAATATACAAAAACCTGCTGCGGCTGAGAGGCAGCCTCTATTGAATCAGGACATAATTAAGCCACATTTGTACCCGGCAGACGTGCGTCCAAGGGATACACTTAATGTGATTGGCTCATTTCCGAGCCATATCACGGTGTAATCCTGTGGACGCACGTGCGTGTCTGGGTTTGTTCCCGGCAGGGGGCGTGGCAGCCCCCGCTCTGAGCCTCCCCATGGCTGGAGACTGCCTTCGTCCCCGCTGGGAATTAAGGTACGTTTTTTTTTCCTCCAACCCCCTTCCCCTGCAAACTATCTCCTCCCCTCCCTTCCAACCCCACTTACTTGCTTTTTTCTTCTTTTCTCAGGATGGGCGCCATGGAAAGGGAAAACGGACTACCCTTTCCCGGCAGCCATTTAATTTGACTTTTTTTTCCTGTTCTGAAATCCAGCAGCGTTTCGGGAACAGAAAGAAATGCCATTAGTGCCCCGGTCTAATGGGCTGGCGTACTAATGCCAATAAGCCCCTCGACGGCGGGCCAATACCGCCCGTGGTAATGCCCCCTGCGACTCCTTAAGGCCCTTTCTACGCTCAGACCTGTAACTATGTATTGGCCCGCCGCCTCGTGACTTATTGCCACAATATGACCCTACTCTCTGAATTTCTCCCATAGTGCATGTTCCCAAGATGATGGACAGGTGACTTAAATCTGTGTAGACATGCAACACCCTATTCAGGCCATACAAGACGGGCAACATCTGTCACCAAGACTATGTGACATGGTGCATTAACTGAAGGAGCCACTGTGTGTTCTAAAGTTGACCTTAATTAAGGATACCACCAACTGGAACTGCATTCTGAATCCCGATACATCACTACCACATTTGCAATACTTCTGGGTCTACATAGGTGGATAATCTTTGGGGTTTCCTCCACTGATGACGTCTTTCAATGAGAGATCTACTAAGTAACAACCCACCTTCTAAATTACATCAATGATAGTGATAATATCCTAGTATTTGGCAAAACACAAGACGCTTACAATAGCACCCTGAAACGAGTGTGCATGCCCCTAGAAGATGCCCAAACGAAAACATGTACTAGTACAACTGACCATCAAGCACGCCTCATGAAGGATGGGAGGACAAAAGCAAAGATGCCTTTGTGGAATGAAATCAAGGGGTCTCCTTCTACAGGACTGTCACTGTCTTCATAAACATGGAAAATATCCCAATGGCCCGTCCATGGCAGAAGAATGCATTAATTACAGAGTGCAAAATTCAAGATCTATTGCTGTGACATAGCTTGCCTGTTTTACACTGATCCTACTTTGTCTGTTGTTATGGATCTTAATCACTTGCAACATAGGCACATATTGATGATTATATCAAGGCACTGGTGGGCTCAACTCAGATGACATGAAATCTTTTCCCATGAGCTCTTACTTTCATATGATGGTCTCTTTGTACGTGTTAGCAGGATTGTGAGACCTTCTATTCTGAGAGATATATTGATTTACATTGCAAAAGGTGAAGTTCCCAGGTCTTTGTATTGCAAAACAGCCCTTGCCTGTCCCTTTGCGCATGTCGCCAATTCTTGGAAAGATATGTGATATGTGAAGAGGTGGTAGTTGATGTCTTTGATCCTTAATACAGTGATCACCACATTCTAGCCCTAATGGATGCATTCTCAAGATATGAGAAATTCCAAATAATGGGCCTTTTTCCAAGTTGGCCGGTCCGGGAAAAATGTGCTGGTATCCATGGATATCAGCACTTTACCGGACCGTCCAACTACGGGTTTGCTGGTGGGGCACCTGGGTTACCACCTGCTAAACACTGGAGGTAAGCCAGGGGACCACCTGGCCAAAAAAGCCCTAGTTACCACCACCAACATTGCCAGTGGTGGCAATGACAGAAAATCCCCTCATGGAGTCCTACTGGACTCCATGAATGGCGAATTACACTGTATAGCCGGCACTCGTAATCCAGAGAAATTCTACCAGACCGGGTTTCGGTAAAGGTAAGTACCAAATGCTGGTATCCTGGCATACTCGGAATGAGGCCCAATGTATTCTATGGCAGCAGCTTAAGTGATTCCGGCTCTGGAAAAATTGTCTTGGTTTATGGAATACCATTAATTCTTAAGACTGATGGTAGACCACCTTTTTATTGGCACAGACTTCAGGATGTTTACAGATTACCTCGTTTTTGACATTACAAGGTGGCCCAAACATAATGGCCTGATCGAACGATTAATGAACGGTCTTAAAAGCACTGTCCATCTCAGCCACATGACAAATGAGGCATTGACTCACAGTCTATGTCAATTCTTATGAGAATGCAGAAATATATTCCATAGTACTATTAACAGATGCCCACCTGAAATAATGTTGGAAGGTCTATTTGAACAAGGCTTTCACATCATGACATACCTGTCAACAATATCCTAGACATGTGCGACCGTGATGTTGATCAAAAGCAAAAAATGAAGTCATATGCCGATGACAAGCTAAGAGCAAAGTCAGCGTGTTTGGAGGTGGGAGACTTTGTTCTGGTGCGGCAGCCTGCAACACACACCATTTGACCAATGCCTATTAACTGTGGTGGTGATCAAGGGCCCACCATCACAGCTGAGCCGTGTTACAAGGGTGGGGGAAGAAAAACTATGGAGTAGAAGGAGGGAAATAAAAAAGACAGTTGATGCTAATGCCTGTCTCTATGTAGCCCTTTTAGATGGCAGGAGGACACCCCAATAATACACATCAGGACAGTGAAGCAAGAAGGCACCAAAGAAACTGCACAAAACACCACCTTGAGCTGGCTGAGGTCAGGAAGTAACAAATCTGATGTCCATAATTGCATGTTTGCATTCCAGGTTGTGCACATTCTTCATTTTAAGGCAGAGTAACACCCTATGTACAAAAATAAATAAAAAAATAAATAGTCAATGATTGCTTGTCCTCAAGAACTAGTCCCTTCTATAAGTAAATGTTAGTGTACATTGGCATTTATATCTGTAAATTGCCTCAAGGTTTCCTGTTTAGGTGGAGCTTGTGCACAAAGGTTTTAGTCCAGAGAGGGTTTTGGGAGTGTGGTGCAGCTGATCATGTGAAGTGAGTTCCATTGCGTAGGTCCTTGCACTTCAAAGTTTCTACATACCTTCGAGCTGCAGTTTGTTTGGGGGGTCTGTAATGGTTTTGTCTGATGAGTGTAGGAGTCATCCCGGACGAATTGCTGTTTTTTGGATGAGGCATTCTGGGGTCTTCCAATGGGTGCATTTGTGGCCAGGAGGTTTTGCTATCAAGTGAAAACGTTGCCAAAATAATGTAGTCCGTGAACAAATCATGGTGAAAATACCTCAGGAGTGAGAAAGTGGCCAAAGCAGACGCAATAAAACATTACAGCTGAAAAGTAGACACACATTCAGGGTAAGTGTTACTATTAAAGAGGGTTTAGTGGGCTTGTGATTGTCTGTTTTAGGTTAAGGATAGGCGTTAGGAAAAGGATAGGGGTTAGGCTTAGAGTAAAGATTTTGGTTAGATTTAGAGTAAGGGTTAGGGTCAAAGTGGTTGTTAGAGAGCTGGTGATTATGGGGGTTGGTTGTTGGTCAGGGTAGATTACGAGTCAGGGTAAGTGTCAGGGTAGGGGTTATGGTAAGGCTAGGTTGAACAGGAATGGTTTGGGTAAGTGTGTAAAAAGTAGG
Organism: Ambystoma mexicanum; assembly: GCF_040938575.1. Taxonomy (NCBI): domain Eukaryota; kingdom Metazoa; phylum Chordata; class Amphibia; order Caudata; family Ambystomatidae; genus Ambystoma; species Ambystoma mexicanum. The sequence continues at coordinate 961,392,199 of NC_090928.1, read as the reverse complement.
GGTGTACCGAACTTCGGCTTTGAGTAAGTATTCGGCCGAATTCCGGCTGAAAAAAAGCTATTCGGCTCTTGCCGAATACTTTGACTTTCTCATTTGAATACAATACAACATGAAACTCAGTTTGCAAAACTGAACAGAATTAGACCAGAGAAATTGCTATCACACAGCTGAAAAATATCTTATATTGTAATCTGCTCTTTAAGATATGTTTTGTTACAGATTCTTAGGCATAAAAGGTGCTCATCTTTTATACTTAGCCTTCAACAATACAGGAAAATCTTTTTTCTTTTGGCGAATATTGATATGCAATGTGCACTTTTTTCTGTTGGAAAAGACAAACTGAAAGAAATGTGCATAGATACTTTCAGTTCCTGTCATGTCACTTCCCATTGCATACGTCATAGTCCCCCCTTTTATTTTTTTAAGGACTTCAGTCCTGAGTTTAACATTATCTGATTATTTTATCAGGAATGATAAGTTGCGCATGTTTGTGTTTTGGCGAGAAGGAGTGGCTAGGATAAGTGAAAAGTGAGCAGCATTTGTTTGGGTGTGGAGAATAGTTATGAGATGGAGTTCACGCATTTGAGATTTCCTCTTGACTTGTATCCTGCATGAGCCAACATGAACCATTTTATACATTTCTATGTGAGCTTCAAAGAAGTTTTGAATCTAGACCGCATCCACTTTGCAACTGGATAGAAAATGCAATGCATCTGATTCACAAAGGCAGTCCTTTTGCATGCGTGAAGCCTCCTACTGTAACTGGCACTGAATATGCAACAATCTTCTGTACATTTGGTCCCTTCATTTTGGTTAAATCCGCTTTTTTCTGGCTTTTATACTTTAAATAAAGATACTACATTAATTAAAATGAAGAGAAATAAAAATATAGAATGCATTTAAATTGGTGCTTTATTTATTTTTTTAATAAGTGTGTTTTATTAAATAAAGCAACTATTTGGCTTCATATTCGGCTTCGGCTGAGTAATTGACAAACTATTCTGTATTCAGCCGAATACTAAATATGTTTTTCGGTACAGCCCTAGTAAAAAGGAAAAGGGATGTTGGAGAGGGCTGGTGATGCTGGCACAGGATAGGAGTTAGAATAAATCTAGGGATTAGTGTACAGTAAGTACTAGCGTAAGTGTTAAAACTGCTGTCAGAGTAAGGCTAAGGTTAGGATTAGAGTAAGGCTTTGGGTAAGGGTAAGGGCTATGGAATTTTTGGAAATATAAATGTCAGTGGATTTGCCTTTCCCAGCAGTAACAGTATTACACAAGCTACAACCTATGAGGGACAAGCAATATAAAAGTCAGTGGATTTAGAAGGGTGGCTTTAGGAAGCCAGGACAGCCAAAGTAATTCGGTCAGAGTCTATGGATCTGATGCACTTCTTGGATAAAGGTCTTGCACAAAGTTAGAAAGTTCAGAAAAATAAATTGTAGGAACATACGCTGTTAAGCCCTTTGCAAAGGGAGTTGAAATCAACTCCGAAAGTAAGTAGGTGCAACTCTCAAATGAGACAGCACGACTTAAGGCAAGAAGGTAAGTACAACCAATCCCAAACAGTACCTCTGGTTAGAGAAAAAGGTGGTCCAGCTGTATTCCGTCTTGCTACAGCTAAGCAGACCCTGGTTCTGGAGCCTCAGTCATGGGGACAAGAGGGAGGACATCTGCAGTGCTCCTGCGGCAGTACTCGGGAAGGTCGTCAGCAGCTACAGGCTCTTTTCATTTCAGTGGCAATTCACGGTTTCAGCGCTTGGTAAACAGCACTAATGCAGAACAATGGACACCGGTTGGACTTTCCTTGCTCCCTTGGTCCGGCACTCTGGTGAGGGGACTCTGGATCTGGAGGTCTTCCTTCTGGAGGGTCCTTAGGAGACTCCTGGAGCTTTCAGCCGGATTTGTTCTGCGGCAGACGTTGCACTCTACTATGGACACTCGACCCCTGGCATTGGGCTTCTGCAGCAACGGAGAGGCACAGCAAGTCAGGGAGGGTGCACAAGAGGAGTTAGTCTCTGGGTTGGTTTGTCCCACTAACCCAAGGGGAGAAGTCGTTCCATCTGAGCCTCTCTGTCAAGGTGAAAAAGGAGGTCAGCACAGCAGCAAGGCTTCACCGGGCAATTCAAGGTCCAGGAGGTTGCAGCAGGCTTCATTCACGGTTTCTTCTTCGGATGTTTCTTCCAGTGGTCAACTCTGCCTGCAATCTCAGAACCCTTGACTTTTAAGCAGGTTTCCCCCATTCATACACAGCCTAGGCTATCAATCACACAGCAGGGGGGTTGTCCTTTCCGGACAGCCATCCAGCCAATCAGGACTAGTTCCATCCAGGCATTCCTAGAGACAAAGGACAGGGGATTTCCGGGATCCTCCCTCACATCCTGTCCTTCCAGACACACTAGAGCCAGGGGCAGGCTTCAGGGCCAAAGCCTGCCAAAGGCAGAACAAACAAAGGGCTCAAACCGGCCTAAATGCACAGAGTAAAAGCCAAGAAACATCTCTCAAACAGAAAATGGCAAAAAACGTATGGTCACCTATGGGTGCTGTACTGTAGCTGAGGGTTCAGCCTGCGGTACAAAAGCACAATGGTAGGAAAAAGTAAACCACTGCCACCAGCCATTTAAAGTAGTGAGGGTAACAAAAAATGTTACATGAGAAAGTCAGATAAAGGGGCTACTAAGTAACCCCCCAGCACTTGCAATAAGATGGGGTGTGCTGGACCTACAAAGAAAAAAGGTAAGTAAAGTCAATTTCTCTTTACTATTCTTGGGAACTGTAGTTCACCCAAGAAAAGGTATTTAAACCTTAAGAGAAATCCATCAGTGACACTGCACTGAAGGTGCTGTGTGCCACCGTACAAAAAGAAGATGCATATGGAGTTTGTCAGACTCCAAAAACAGTGAAAACACAAAATCTAAATCATGTAAAAACACATGAGAGAGGGAGAAAAAAGGTCCCACTCATGCAGGCGTTAAAATTAAAAAGTCCACAGTCCAGCAAAAGAACTGTGTGTCTCTAAGGTGGGAGGATTTTTGCACAGAAATTTAAATTCTCCCTAGCAATGGCGTTGGTGTTAGATTGACCATGCATTTTCTACATGTTTGATGATTTGTCACATGCAAATAAAATGCGTTATTGTCCCGAAGGGTTAGTGTTAGTGAAGAGTTTGGGTTAGAATAAGGCTTGTGATGAAAGTTAGGGTAAGGGTTAGGAGTGGAGTTAGGGTTATTGTGATGGTGTTATTCGAGTTTTGGGTTATTGTTAGGGTTATAACTTTGTACTTTTATGTATTTTAAAATAACATTTTTTTGACCTTATTACTGGCAACATTTTCACACTTTGCATTGCTTTTATTGAATGACTACATTTATTTAAAACTACTTTTTCCTGACTACTTTTTCACATGAGTAAATTTTCCTGGAAACCTTTTCGCAGTGAACCAAGGTTTTTACATCAGCTTTGTTAAGCTATTTATAACTTTGGTAAGGGAACAAACTACCAAGCTCAAAAAGTACCAGATGACTGTGAATTACTTTGAACAGCGGTGTCTGGTGCTTGTGGATATGGTTGTGACAGTAAAATATGTTTTGATTTCTTCTCGATAATTGAGTGAACATTAACAAACAGATTTCGTAGTTCTTACTTTTCAGGAAAATCATACTAGTTGTTGATGGTTGTAACCCATACACCACTGATTGACTTTTACAATACTTACAGACTGTCCCTTCCTTACTTAGGGCCTCATCACGAGTCTGGCGGTAACCCTTAAATGCGGCGGTAGTGCTATTACCGCCACATTTAAGGGTCCACCAGATCATGGCCATGGCGGATTTCCCCCCAGCTCTAAGCTGGGGGAAAATCTGCAGCAAATTTGCTGATTTCCAGCACTATTACCGCCGGCGGGAAATCCGACAGCAGAAATAGCGCGAATATTCCCCTTTGGGCCCAATGGGGAATGAGGAATTCCTGAGCGGGCCCAATGGGGAATGGGCACTAACTGTTCCGCCAAACCCATGATCCGGCGGTAATAGCGCCGGGGGGATTTGGCAGTAGAGCTAATAGCGCCGGCGATAATAGCGCTGGCGTTACCGCCCAACTCGTGATGAGGCCCTTAGTTTTGACCTATTACAGCAACTCTGTTCTCCTCCCAGATTGCACATCTCTTTGAATGAAAGTCCTGTGCCGTAAATGAATTTTCCAAGTCTGTGCCACAGATGGCCTTAAGAACACACCGCCTCCCAGATGAGATCATAGGTTTTTGTTATTGAGATTCAATCGGCCTATTGGCCGTCCCTTTGCCTCCACTCTAGGCCTGGGCAATCCCACCCTAACTCATGGTTCCATTGCTCCCCAGTTTGGTTCTAGTGATGGGTAACACCTACTATCTAAAATCTGTCCTTTTTATAATGGCATAACGGCAAATGCCTTATCTGTCTAGCCTCCATAAGGGGACAATCTAGGGTTTGTATCCAGGAATTTCCCCAAGATATGGTTTTAGGTCTGTGCCTTTCCAACACCCCGGTCTTCACCCACTCTGTTCTTTCTGTGCTCTAATTTCACTCTCCGTAGAACATTCTGTCACTCTCTATTTCTCCTCCTACTCTTCTCCTTCCTACTCCACCCGCTGTCTCTTCTGTCTATCCCTGATTCTTCCTCTTTGGTCCCTCCGATGCCCACTCTCTACAGTTTACCCCACCCTTCTATTTTATCCTCTAATACCACCAATACCACTCTTCACTCTACTACAAATCTCCCCTCGCCAATCCACTACTACTCGCCCCTCTCCACTCTACTAAGCCACCTCTACTCTCCCCTCTCCACTCCACTGCTACTTTCTCAGACTTCTACCACTCGTCCTGCCACACTATCAGTCACCCTCCTTTCACTCTGTCATCTTATAACCTCCTTACCCTTCTTGTACCACTCTCACCCACCCCACTTGCATGCACGTTCACAACACAGTCCCACTTTCTCTCGCCAGCCAATATATCATCTTTTCTATAAATGGCTGCCACGCCCCTTAACACTGTCCTTCCTCCTTCTGGTCTATTGGTCGGTTACCTCTGCCTCCTCTGGCCTTGTCCGAACAACCCACACCTTCTTGTTTCCTGTTTTTATCCTTAAGCTGTGAGTACCTCAGATTTTAATGGCAAAACATATTATATGATTTAAGTACCACAGTAAATGTTGACCATTGCTGGCAAATATTAAATGCGCGGAAACCTCCTGTACAACGACTATTCAAAACCCAAAACTACTGACTATGTCAGTATGTTTATGATTATGCCACACTGTTATCCTAGTGCTCAACAATAAGTATCACAATACAAATAAATCAACACTCGCAATGGCAAGGATTAGTCGGGTAGAACAACATGTGTTTTATTGATGGCTATTGCCCACGGGCATTTTATACCTGATGGCTTTGTTGTCAAGCAAGTCTACATAGATGGCACCGTAACCTACTGAGCTGGAATTGCTGACCTAGTGGTTGCCAATTAGATGTTTTTTATATGATGGTTAATTCATTCGTTTTTGCGTCACTGATTTCCAATATACCCAAAGCAGGGACAATTGCAGTACAGCGTCTAAAATGTCTGCTTGTCTTGTGCATCGGGCTGACAACATTGTACTTAATTATTTTTAATAAAAAAATCGAACCCGCGTTGCTCTGCCTCGTCTTGCTTCCAAGGCGAGTGCTTTGCCCCTCAGCTATACGCCGAAGACATTCTTATTATGGTCACGAGAGAGAAGGTTATAGTCAAGTTTGTGTTTTTATTAGTCATATCTCCTTGCCTACCTCAGGAATGTAGGAGAAATACGAACAGACAAACATGGATCGAGAAATCCTACTTATTCTCCCAGAGTAACATCCGAAAGGAGTCGCATTTTGCATTCCATCCCCTGGGGTGAGCAAGATTTTGCATAGTTAAGAAAAGTACAAGCAGGGCCTACCCCTTCCAGTCCACCCCCGCAAGTACCACTTATTGATCTGTAACACACGGTGGTCTCTTAAAATGGCGGCTCCACGCATCCGGGACGTCCAAGTGTTTGTGGCTCGTGGCACTCCTGAGAGATATCACGTGTGTTGGAATAATGTATTCAAATGTTCTATGTAAACAATTTTAAAAAAAGAAGATGCAATTATAGAAAGTGGAAGTCCCAGCGACGACTCCTTTGATGGTTACACACGCAGAATGAGTCAATAATAAATATGGGCGGACATGTCGCACGTGGGAGCTTTTGGAATACCCGAAGCCCCCTTGAAATGTACTAAATGCTTTTACTATGAGCCTTTTGTTTCCCCTAAATCCCCCTCAATATGCACTCAACTTCCTGTGGACGCAACATGTAACCAGCGCCTTGATGCCTCGGGGTTTAGTGTGCTTAACCAAGGAATGAATGAATAAATAAATAAATGTGTATACATTTAATATCACTACCCATATCCGTATTTCTTTCTATATTTTCATACACATTTAGCTGTCATGTGTTGATTTTGAAAACTTTACTTAGGGAGGACTTTATATTTATTTATTTATGCATTTATAAAGCGCCCACAACCCAAAGGAATGCTTTCTGAAACATATAAGCAAGGCTTGTTTTCCTTCTTTATTGCATTTCCTCGTTTTCAGCTGCTGCTATATATAATGCAGGACTTGTTTAACAGGCTGTTGACATGTGCGGTGCGCCGCAGTTGACTGGCCAGTGTAATGCTAGGTAGCTGTGCGCAGCCTGTTAGTGGTGGCAGGTGACATCGGCAGGGGACGCTGTTTGCTCACAGAGCGGTACAGTTCACGAAACATTCACGTTAAGCTCCAACCAGTTGCCTGGGGTGGGGACAGTGGTCCAAGTGAGCGGGAGCGGATATGAGCGGTGCTCCTCTGCGTTTTTAGATTACGTTTTAGTGTTCCTATACTGTTATTTTAAAAAGAAACCGTTTTGGAATGGTTTCTTTTTCAAATAAAAGTGTAAGAAGCTGTTGAAACCCGCACTTCAGTGCACTGCACTGAACGTTCCCTTAAACAGCAGGGCCATTTGTCTGGAGGTTTGGATTGTGTGTGGGAGGGGGCGTGGCGATAGTGTTTGTGGGGAGCTGGGCAGGCCAGCAGGGAACATAGTTTCACTACTTATTTTCATGCACTTCCACCACTGCTTGGGGGCTGAAAAGACCTGCATAGGTGGGAACAAGGCAGACCTCTAGGTTCTCAGATGAGAATCATCACATGTCTTCAGCTCCGCAGCCATTGGAATGTCTTTGGCAATGATATTGTCATTGTATTGCTCCATTTAAAGTAAGACATGACTTAAAAACACTTTTTGACCTGTGGCTGACCTTCATGTTCCATTTGCAAAAGTAATTGCGGAAGACAATTACAGCGCCCTTATCCTTGAAGTTATTACAATATTTCCCGGTGGCACCTGTCATGCCTTTGCTGGGGGTGTCAGACTTTTGTCATTCCGGGACGCAGTGTGAAGCAGGCTATGCAAAGCTCTTGACTTCTTCCCTGGATTTCATAACATTTAAAAACAGCTATTTTTACAAACTCTCCTTGGAAAAACGTGCATTAATCGCAAGGTAAATAAAGCTGATATTTCATAGATGGCCAGCCGGAAGTGGCAGATCCTAACAGTCCAGTGGCTTCTTATCCAGCACATCTAATATTATAAAGATGAATTATGTATGCTATTATATCAAGGCCTCAACAGGAGCGCTGTGCATGACAGATGGATTTCCTATGGTCTGCACAGAGAGTGGCCCCGTAAGCCCTAGTTATGTGCATGGTCTCTTGCAGGCAGTAGGTGAGGCGAGGGACCTCCATCCATATAAAGCCATGTGGCCATTTATTTGAATACAGCACTCATGTCTTTGTATGGGCCATTCCATTAACTCTCACCTGACCTTACGCAAAGCAATCAAAGCCAGGCTATTTGTCTGAGTCCTGAGCAACCTGTACCTGGTACCCGACTGCTAGCCTGACTGTTGAAGCGTGATGCATCACCGGGGCCAGGACTTGCCTGGTTTTGGCTTGTTTATGAATGTCTGTAACTCATTTTTGATTGTGTAACCAAGGTATTCTGTGTTGGGCTGCTCTCCTTGTAAGTGTAACCCTTAATCAGACCTTCTTACATTCTCCTGTAACAGCGCCTCGATGCCTCCGGGCTGTAGTGTGCTCTACAAATACAAATAAATACAATAAATAAATGCTCGAGGTGGGATTTGAGGATGGGTGGGATAAGTGCCAGTCACCTTCCCTCCCTCCTGCCAGCTATTGTGTTGGTCCTGTAGAGATGAGTGGAGCTGAGTGACCTGAGGCATGTGACCATTTCTACAAATAAGGTAAGTTAACAATCAGTGTGTGTGCCCATGTGCGAGTATTATAGGAGTGCATGAATGTAAGTGTGTGTGCATGTAATGTATATTCATGGAGTGGATGTGTCTGTGGTTGAAGGGTAGAAATGTGTTTCAGTGCCACCATGGCGGGGTCAGTTCCTGAGAGGGGTTTGTATGATTTTGTCATCAGCCATCATCATACTGTCATTATTGTGGAAAATCAACATGAGATTGCACTTAAAGTGGGGGTGTGTGTCCTCACAGTGACACTATTGCCAATTTTGAATGAAATCAACACAAATGTGTATTTCCAGCAGCAGTACTAGGCTTTTTTGGTGAAGCCAAAACAAGTCTGTGCTCAATTTGGCAGTAGTGTCCTTATTGCTCAAAGCCATCATGATTGTGTTCTCACAGCTGCAGTATTGCCATTATTGAGTGAGACCAACAAGAGTGTTCTAACAGTGGAAATGTTGACATATATTGTGGGCACAAGCATCCATAACATTTGTTGGAAAGTCTTCATGTGTACTGTTAGTGATCTGGCATGTATTGTTTTTTTCCATGCGCCAGCCTACAGCAGAAGTCTGCAACCAGCAACTCGCCAGATGTCTTGCAGTGCAACATCAATGATGCCTCACCACTGGCTATGCTGGCTAGTACTGATGAGCTGTAGTCCAAAACACCTGAAGAGCCAAAGGTTGCAGATCCCTGCCCTACAAAACCTATTGCAAATTGTATGGTCTTTAACTCAATCTTTGACAGAAAGTGTACTATAAAATGCAAGCTATTTAAAAAACCCGTTATTTAAAAAAGATTCTGCAGGGAGGGAACCCCTTTGAACCATACATGGCTCGTTGCTGCTCCTTCGCTACACTTGCCTGCATTACTGGGAAATGTGTATGCCCAGTAGCTTTATTTTTTTATTTTTTTGTTACCATCTGCCATGAGTGCAGCGCTATGAGCCACACATGGCTCTGCAGATAAAACCTATTTCTACTTATAGCGGCCTCAGATATTCTGGTACGGAGACTGAGAACAGCTCTGCTAATGCTCTGCCCATGCACCTGAGTCTTATACTAGAGACCTCCAGCTATTCCAGAGCTGAGATCCACACATGGCCCACTGCCACGCTGCAGCACCTGCTGCCAGTCCGGCATTTGGACCTACACACACACACACCTCTGCCCATGCACCTGAGTCTTATACTAGAGACCTCCAGCTATTCCAGAGCTGAGATCCACACATGGCCCACTGCCACGCTGCAGCACCTGCTGCCAGTCCGGCATTTGGACCTACACACGCACACCTCTGCCCATGCACCTGAGTCTTATACTAGAGACCGCCAGCTATTCCAGAGCTGAGATCCACACATGGCCCACTGCCACGCTGCAGCACCTGCTGCCAGTCCGGCATTTGGACCTACACACACACACCTCTGCCCATGCACCTGAATCTTATACTAGAGACCTCCAGCTATTCCAGAGCTGAGGTCCACACATGGGCCACTGCCACGCTGCAGCACCTGCTGCCAGTCCGGCATTTGGACCTACACACACACACACCTCTGCCCATGCACCTGAGTCTTATACTACGGACCTCCAGCTATTCCAGAGCTGAGATCCACACATGTCGCACTGCCACGCTGCAGCACCTGCTGCAAGTCCGGCATTTGGACCTACACACACACACACCTCTGCCCATGCACCTGAGTCTTATACTAGAGACCTCCAGCTATTCCAGAGCTGAGATCCACACATGGCCCACTGCCACGCTGCAGCACCTGCTGCCAGTCCGGCATTTGGACCTGCACACACACACCTCTGCCCATGCTCCTGAGTCTTATACTAGAGACCTCCAGCTATTCCAGAGCTGAGATCCACACATGGCCCACTGCCACGCTGCAGCACCTGGTGCCAGTCCGGCATTTGGACCTACACACACACACCTCTGCCCATGCACCTGAGTCTTATACTAGAGACCGCCAGCTATTCCAGAGCTGAGATCCACACATGGCCCACTGCCACACTGCAGCATCTGCTGCCAGTCCAGCATTTGGACCTGCACACACACACACCTCTGCCCATGCACCTGAGTCTTATACTAGAGACCTCCAGCTATTCCAGAGCTGAGATCCACACATGGCCCACTGCCACGCTGTAGCACCTGGTGCCAGTCTGGAATTTGGACCTACACACACACACACACCTCTGCCCATGCACCTGAGTCTTATACTAGAGACCGCCAGCTATTCCAGAGCTGAGATCCACACATGGCCCACTGCCACGCTGCAGCACCTGCTGCCAGTCTGGCATTTGGACCTACACACGCACACCTCTGCCCATGCACCTGAGTCTTATACTAGAGACCTCCAGCTATTCCAGAGCTGAGATCCACACATGGCCCACTGCCACGCTGCAGCACCTGCTGCCAGTCCGGCATTTGGACCTACACACACACACACACCTCTGCCCATGCACCTGAGTCTTATACTAGAGACCTCCAGCTATTCCAGAGCTGAGATCCACACATGTCCCACTGCCACGCTGCAGCACCTGCTGCCAGTCCGGCATTTGGACGTACACACACACACACCTCTGCCCATGCACCTGAGTCTTATACTAGAGACCTCCAGCTATTCCAGAGCTGAGATCCACACATGTCCCACTGCCACGCTGCAGCACCTGCTGCAAGTCCGGCATTTGGACCTACACACACACACCTCTGCCCATGCACCTGAGTCTTATACTAGAGACCTCCAGCTATTCCAGAGCTGAGATCCACACATGGCCCACTGCCACGCTGCAGCACCTGCTGCCAGTCCGGCATTTGGACCTGCACACACACTCCTCTGCCCATGCTCCTGAGTCTTATACTAGAGACCTCCAGCTATTCCAGAGCTGAGATCCACACATGGCCCACTGCCACGCTGCAGCACCTGGTGCCAGTCCGGCATTTGGACCTACACACACACACCTCTGCCCATGCACCTGAGTCTTATACTAGAGACCGCCAGCTATTCCAGAGCTGAGATCCACACATGGCCCACTGCCACGCTGCAGCACCTGCTGCCAGTCCGGCATTTGGACCTGCACACACACACACCTCTGCCCATGCACCTGAGTCTTATACTAGAGACCTCCAGCTATTCCAGAGCTGGGATCCACACATGGCCCACTGCCACGCTGCAGCACCTGGTGCCAGTCTGGAATTTGGACCTACACACACACACACCTCTGCCCATGCACCTGAGTCTTATACTAGAGACCGCCAGCTATTCCAGAGCTGAGATCCACACATGGCCCACTGCCACGCTGCAGCACCTGCTGCTAGTCCGGCATTTGGACCTACACATGCACACCTCTGCCCATGCACCTGAGTCTTATACTAGAGACCTCCAGCTATTCCAGAGCTGAGATCCACACATGGCCCACTGCCACGCTGCAGCACCTGCTGCCAGTCCGGCATTTGGACCTACACACACACACACCTCTGCCCATGCACCTGAGTCTTATACTAGAGACCTCCAGCTATTCCAGAGCTGAGATCCACACATGGCCCACTGCCACGCTGCAGCACCTGCTGCCAGTCCGGCATTTGGACCTGCACACACACACCTCTGCCCATGCTCCTGAGTCTTATACTAGAGACCTCCAGCTATTCCAGAGCTGAGATCCACACATGGCCCACTGCCACGCTGCAGCACCTGGTGCCAGTCCGGCATTTGGACCTACACACACACACCTCTGCCCATGCACCTGAGTCTTATACTAGAGACCGCCAGCTATTCCAGAGCTGAGATCCACACATGGCCCACTGCCACACTGCAGCATCTGCTGCCAGTCCAGCATTTGGACCTGCACACACACACACCTCTGCCCATGCACCTGAGTCTTATACTAGAGACCTCCAGCTATTCCAGAGCTGAGATCCACACATGGCCCACTGCCACGCTGTAGCACCTGGTGCCAGTCTGGAATTTGGACCTACACACACACACACACCTCTGCCCATGCACCTGAGTCTTATACTAGAGACCGCCAGCTATTCCAGAGCTGAGATCCACACATGGCCCACTGCCACGCTGCAGCACCTGCTGCCAGTCTGGCATTTGGACCTACACACGCACACCTCTGCCCATGCACCTGAGTCTTATACTAGAGACCTCCAGCTATTCCAGAGCTGAGATCCACACATGGCCCACTGCCACGCTGCAGCACCTGCTGCCAGTCCGGCATTTGGACCTACACACACACACACCTCTGCCCATGCACCTGAGTCTTATACTAGAGACCTCCAGCTATTCCAGAGCTGAGATCCACACATGTCCCACTGCCACGCTGCAGCACCTGCTGCCAGTCCGGCATTTGGACGTACACACACACACACCTCTGCCCATGCACCTGAGTCTTATACTAGAGACCTCCAGCTATTCCAGAGCTGAGATCCACACATGTCCCACTGCCACGCTGCAGCACCTGCTGCAAGTCCGGCATTTGGACCTACACACACACACCTCTGCCCATGCACCTGAGTCTTATACTAGAGACCTCCAGCTATTCCAGAGCTGAGATCCACACATGGCCCACTGCCACGCTGCAGCACCTGCTGCCAGTCCGGCATTTGGACCTGCACACACACTCCTCTGCCCATGCTCCTGAGTCTTATACTAGAGACCTCCAGCTATTCCAGAGCTGAGATCCACACATGGCCCACTGCCACGCTGCAGCACCTGGTGCCAGTCCGGCATTTGGACCTACACACACACACCTCTGCCCATGCACCTGAGTCTTATACTAGAGACCGCCAGCTATTCCAGAGCTGAGATCCACTCATGGCCCACTGCCACGCTGCAGCACCTGCTGCCAGTCCGGCATTTGGACCTGCACACACACACACCTCTGCCCATGCACCTGAGTCTTATACTAGAGACCTCCAGCTATTCCAGAGCTGGGATCCACACATGGCCCACTGCCACGCTGCAGCACCTGGTGCCAGTCTGGAATTTGGACCTACACACACACACACCTCTGCCCATGCACCTGAGTCTTATACTAGAGACCGCCAGCTATTCCAGAGCTGAGATCCACACATGGCCCACTGCCACGCTGCAGCACCTGCTGCTAGTCCGGCATTTGGACCTACACATGCACACCTCTGCCCATGCACCTGAGTCTTATACTAGAGACCTCCAGCTATTCCAGAGCTGAGATCCACACATGGCCCACTGCCACGCTGCAGCACCTGCTGCCAGTCCGGCATTTGGACCTACACACACACACACCTCTGCCCATGTACCTGAGTCTTATACTAGAGACCTCCAGCTATTCCAGAGCTGAGATCCACACATGTCCCACTGCCACGCTGCAGCACCTGCTGCAAGTCCGGCATTTGGACCTAGACACACACACACCTCTGCCCATGCACCTGAGTCTTATACTAGAGACCTCCAGCTATTCCAGAGCTGAGATCCACACATGGCCCACTGCCACGCTGCAGCACCTGCTGCCAGTCCGGCATTTGGACCTACACACGCACACCTCTGCCCATGCACCTGAGTCTTATACTAGAGACCGCCAACTATTCCAGAGCTGAGATCCACACATGTCCCACTGCCACGCTGCAGCACCTGCTGCCAGTCCGGCATTTGGACCTGCACACACACACCTCTGCCCATGCACCTGAGTCTTATACTAGAGACCTCCAGCTATTCCAGAGCTGAGATCCACACATGTCCCACTGCCACGCTGCAGCACCTGCTGCCAGTCCGGCATTTGGACCTACACACACACACCTCTGCCCATGTACCTGAGTCTTATACTAGAGACCTCCAGCTATTCCAGAGCTGGGATCCACACATGGCCCAATGCCATGCTGCAGCACCTGCTGCCAGTCCGGCATTTGGACCTGCACACACACACCTCTGCCAATGCACCTCAGTAAAGACGTGCATCTCATCCTGCTATTTCATCAGAGACAACCAGACCCAACGCTGCCTAATTGTATTAATCTTTTGTCCTAGTACCAGAATTATTCCAGTACTGCTCAAACACAGGTGCTGCAATACACCTCATTCAGACTCTCCATCCCCTAGTCCACTCCACTAGTTAGACCCAAAGAAAGTTCTGCATCTATCCTCAGCTGCAACACTTCATGGCATTTAATTACTCGGTCCTAAAGACAGCTATGCCAGTAAAGCTCATCCTGTCGTTTAGCACCTCTTGCTATTTCGACGCTGGGCAGCACACATGGCTACACCAGTGCTCCTGAAACCAGACACGCAGGGCTATTACAGGCATGGCAGAGTGTTAAAAGTGCCGGTACAAATGCTGGTAAATGCATTACCTGCACTTTTACCAACACGCTAAACTACAGGTTTGCCGGTGGGGGTTACCTGATTTACCTCCAGCTAAGAGCTAAGAGCTGGAGGTAAATTAGGCCCCCACTGGCAAAGACATGGAATTACCGGCACCGGTAATACCGGGGCCGGTAATCCAGGTAATTCCTTCCATGGAGTCCTATGAACTACATGGAATGAGGAAACCAGCATTCCTGCTGCCTGTAATATCTCGGAAATTCCGGCATATCAGGTGGCGGGAATGCTAATTCCGTTTTGGTGTCATCCTGCCGGATTTACCACCAGGATACCGCTAAAACCGTAATGACCCCCATAGTCTTGGAAATTAATGCCTTAGTGGAAAAGGTAGTTTTGTTCATATAGAAAGCTGGGAAGCATACTTTGCACCCTGTATATAATTTAGTACCACAGTGTGACACTGACAGACGCTAATATTGTGAGGACTTCCCTACATTTCTCCCGTCTGTTCTTTCACTGCTCTCCATTCTCCAAGATTGGCCAGACATAGGCCCCCTACTCCTACAACATACAATTCTCCCCCTGGGTGGGTCTTCCAGTTAGGGTCTGCACGTGGGGCTTGTAAACTGGTGAACACGAGGATTGGTTGTTAAGCATGAGTGCACTTGAGGCTGCTTTGGGCTCCAAGGGCCGGCTGAAGCCTATATGTTTTATGTGTTCTCCCCTGACCCACCTGGGCTCTGCCTGTGCTTTACCGTGCACTTCAGTTTTCCCAGGGTGGTATTGAGTCACTGAAAATGTACTGGGTAACTGTTTGAAGCTCTTTGTTTCATTGAAGGAGTGGGTAAATAGAAACATTGCATTTCCAGCATGAGAATCCTTTGCTGGGGAACAGTGCGTCTGAAACTCTACCCCCCACTTTAAACACGCACACTGTCAACATTGTAGCTGCAGAACTGCCACGTACACCACTAGTCCTGCAACCCTTATAACATGAGAACTCTAATGTTCTGGATGAAGCTGAAACAGAATCCCAACACTACCAGCGTCGAAGCTAGAGAAATCATTGCCCTTAAATTGCAAGCTTTTTTTCTGTTTTGAGTTGTGGGTCTGCTAAGGGAGAGCTACATGCTCTCTGATTTGGGAAAGATTGCTCTAACATTGCCTGCAAGTCTTCACAGGTTGTTTGGGTAGGTTAGGGCTTTAATGTCTTGTCTGCTGTGCTGGGCTAGTAGGATAGCAAAAGGTTAGACCCTCAAGCTAAGCCTGTGGTGTGGTACTGTGGTCAAGCCAGAGTCAGTTCTATAGTTAAGGTTATGTAGAGAGGCAGATGTACACGTCATCTATACAGCCCACCCCCCACCTCCGTCATATTGGAAGACCAGCAAGAGAACACTGTGAATGACACCTAGTATCATCCCAATTGCACATTGAAGGTATGAGAGACGTTATTCACTCAGACAACCGTTCCGATTGCATCCCCGAACTGATGCGGTAGACATATGCTTGCAGACACCACAGGATATAGAAGAACTATAAGTAAAGTCGGACAGAAGAGAAGTTACGTCATGAAGAGGGACGATACATAGATTCACTGAATCCAATGTATGGATGTCCAAAGAATGAAGATGTAACTGAAGCAATGAAGTAAACATAGATGCGAATTGAAGAAAACCGTATTAGAAGATAAGTAACAAGAGATGTAGTAAATGTATATACGCAGAAACGCAAGGTAGATAAGACAACATAGACGTTTGCTAAAGTAGGAAATATAACGCAAGGAAAGCCGCCATGTTGAGAAAATGAACGTCGGCATAGTATAATAGTAAGCAAGAATCCATGAGGAGAGAGACCAAGGCTGCAGAGCTGACAGGCACTGGAATACAGATTTGTGCAAGAACAAAGGGTATTTGCTTGCCTCAGGCTCAAGGATGCCATAGCAAGGATCAACTGCAAGGAACAAAAGGAGTTAAAGAGGATAAGCCATGTACGTAAGACATATTTCTCTCAGATTAAGTAAAGGAGTGAATAATTATGAGTGCCAAGTATTGAACAATCTGATTAAGCATGCCAACTATTATTAAAATCCATGCATGGGGTTACAGGTTATGAGAAGTTGTGAAAAGTTCATTTTTCAGTTGCTTAGAATGGGGACCCCCATTGGGAAAATAGAAAATGATTTCTCAAAATAGTCTGCTATGATTTTCCTGATTTGTGCCACAAATATGAAGCTTACCATCCTCTTGTTCTTAGTGCAAACATATTGATAATCACACAGGCCAAACTGGCAAATGTATTTATCTTTTTGACATGTACACTGCAAACATTTATGAGATATACATACAATACACTTTCAAATATATTCAACAACCATGTTTACTTCACAATGTACCCTTTAAGGCAGTTGCCAACCAACTCCATGAATGGATTAACTAATTCAGCCTGATTCATAATTATAAGTCTGGATTCAGACCAAATATACTATAATATGAATATAATATATCGCGCCTTGAAACACTTGTGTATAGGCGCGTTACAAATACCATATCATATCATACTGAGGTGCTGAGACAGCCACCTTCAAGGTCATAGATGAATCACTTCAAATCATAGGCAGAAAGAAGTTACTCATGCCTCCTGGTGTCATTGACCTCTCTGCTGCATTCTACAAGCTCAACTAACTCATACTGACCAGCCTATTTGCAAACAGAATTGCCTTCTTTGCACAGTTCTCCAGTTATTCACATCTTACCTCTTGGACAGGGACCAAGCTGCCTGGTCAACTGCAGAGTCCCAAAAAGTCAGTGGTACTATGGACATATCATACCTCAGGAAGGCTTTGCCTCCACCCAAGCTTGGCCGACAGGCACATACCTGAAGATCAATTCTACAAAGATGCAATTTTCCTCAATGGGCCACCTAATTAAGTAGTTTATGGTTCAAGGGTGGCTAAGCGACATGTTTTGGTGGTCTTCACACCTCACCTGGTAGTGTCTGCTAAATCACTCTGGTTCACTTTAGGCAACCTAATGTTCTTCTTACAACATATCAGTCAGTCAGTCAAAGCATATTTTTTCCAACACAAACATTCCATAAAACAGACAAATATTAAATACATATACAGAAATCCAATTACAAATAAAGAGTCACCAGATACAATTCAGTAAGGCATTGTGGGAGTCTCAAACCCTTGAGGCTTGGCGAAATTATGATAGCAAAGCCCATGATATCTACAGATTTTCAACCAATAATAAGAAACACAGTGCAGGACTTCATTGTAAGAAACCCAAACCTCTTAGAACCTGTAATAGTGTACTTTGTCTATTGTGAGCGTAGGGGGGTGGGCTGTGGCCAAGCAGGGGAGCCATATAGATGCTCTCCCTGCCGGCTGTACACGGAGGGGGAAGACTGCAGTGATATTTCCCCACTAACTAATATCTGCAACAGGGAGATCCAGAATTATTATGCAGGAGACCCACTAGGGCAACAGTTTGACTAAAAATCAAAGCTTGGTGGGGACAGATGGCTGAGTTGTGGGTGCTGTAAGTTCTCAGCGTGGCGGAGGATGGACCCCAAATTGGCACCTGTGGCACAACACTCAAGCCAGCCCTGCAAGAACATCTGGTGAGAGCTCACCAACAGCAGCCGACGCAGAGTTCAGGTTACCTCAATGGCAGAGGTCGAAGTGGGCGGGAGCGGTCGGGAGCGGTGCTTCTATCCTTTTTATTTTTAAGTTTCACCGTTCCTATACTTTTATTTTAAAAAGAAACCGTTCTGTAATGGTTTGATTTTAAAATAAAAGTGTAGCAAGAGTTGAAGCTTGCACTTCAGTGCACTGCACTGAACATTCCCATAAAGAGCAGGTGTGTTAGTTTGGGGGTTTGGATTGTGTGTCGGAGGGTGGGTGGTGATGGGGTTTGTGGGGAGCGGGGGCAGGCCAGCAGGGAACATAGTTCCACTACTTCTTTTCATACACTTCGACCACTGCTCAATGGTGATTAGCGCCCCTTGTAGATCATGTAGTGAGGCGTGCGAGACTCCAGCGGCAGCCCTGCCAATAGCTCTGCTCTGGGCCAGGGAAAACCCCCCTTGAGTGCTGAGAAGGAGGGGTGCTGTGTGGTCTCGTGAGACCTGGGCGAGAATCAGCAGAAGGCCTTATTGCCTCTCGTACTGGTGGCACGGTGCTCTGCAAATAGAGCTGTTTCTCCGGGTGGGAGTCTGAACTGACCTGGAGTTCCTGGATGGGAGGTGGAATTGGGGAGTGTGGTGGTTTGCCTCTGATCCATCCACGTGACTCCCCATTGAGCCAATGCTCCATGCAACACTAATTGGGATGGCTCTTTTGGGGCATAGGTGATCCCCACCTTCCTTGTGTGAGGAGATGGGTAGCTATTGCAGCCTGAACACTTTCACACTAAGGTCATTCAAAATAAGGTTTAGCTGGGCTGGCAGAGGAACAATGGTCTTGGAGTGGTCCCGCAGTAATATACAGAATACTTGGAGCGTCCCCGGAATGCATGCCAGCATATCTATTGGGAAGCCATTTCGATTGGCTATAATTGATTGCAGCTGGGTTCAAGTAGATAACCAAGGGACTCTGCCATTGAATTGGCTGCAAGGTGACAAGCACCAGAAAGGGGGAGACATCTAAGAGAAACGGCTGGTGGGTTTAATACCCTTGGCTCACACCCATATAGCAGGTGATTCGGCTCTCCCTCCTCTGAGACCTTCAGCCGTCTCACCATGGCCTGTACAAACCTAAAAGCATCAAAACCCTGGACATTAAGGACATTTTTATTGCACCTGATCAACATAAACATGCCAGAGCGATGGACCCAGCTGCTTTCCCCATCCCGTCTCATGACACTAGACATTCTGCACCTGCCACCAAAACTGACATCGCCCTGCTTCTTCAAGATTATAAAAAACAACATGTTTTTGGAACTTAAAGGAGATATATCCGATTGAAAAGCAGACTTCAACTGAGCACTAGTCAAACTTAGTAAGAACGTTGAAACAATAGAAAAACAGGTTGAAGAAGTTGAGCACTCATTTATGGAGATATCCCATGGTCAAGCGGGCATTGAACAACCCCTATTTATAATCGAGGAGCACCAGGCATTAATACTAACCAAAACTGAAGAGAGAGAAAACAGATATAGGCACATTAATATATGAATCTGTGGGAACCCGCAAGACACCACTGGTGCACTGCTAGAAGCCTACGTACAAAACCTCTTTAGAGATATCCAAGGCCTTATGATGTTTGCTGACATGCAACTAGATCTTACGCACCAAGAGTTCTCCCCATAACAAAAGAAGAAAGGTTTTCTACCTGATGCTTTAACCAGGGTATGTTTAAAAGAGAATATTATATAAAAAAAGCCCAAAATATCAAAGACTACACATTTTCTGGAAGTGACGATCCATCTCTTAAAAGATTTGGCACAAACTACCCTTCAGAAGCATTGAACCATGAAGCCAGTAACCGCCTTGCTTTGAGACTACTCCATTATATGTATAAGTGGAGTTTCCCATTAAAGCTTCTCTTCAAATACAACTACAACCAGTGCCAGATAGCCTTCTTGGAAGAAGCCTCAACTCAATTCTTGGCTGGGGAGAGCTCTAACGCTTCCACAGCAGCATCTATTACCCAAAGTGGACATATGCCGATGGGTCCTGACAAAAGAAGGCTGCATCAATGCAGGGCATAGAAGCGCGGCGAGAAGAATAACCGGAATGAACATTTCTCTCACCGCAAATGGCTCGAAACCACTGTTCTGTGTGGAGCCCCTCCTTCTCCTACAACTGGGATCCACCTGTACATATTTTTTATCTCTTTAGATTGAATTGCATCTCTGCAATAGCAGATATGTCTGGGGAACAGTGGGGCACTTTGGATGCTGCTATATTAGTAAATCCCCCTCATGTTAGGAGCTGCATCCCCTACACCCTTTGAGGCTGAGTAGTGATAAGGGTTGGAATGTTCTGATTTTGTTGTGAAAATATATGATTCTCTTAGATTTGCTTGTGATTTTGTTCAATTTGAATGTTTTTAAACTTCTATTAACTGTTCACAATTCTTGGGGAAATGGAAAGACACGCCCGAGATATCCCATGTCCTTACACTTACCTGAGGGATGACTTAATGAAGACCACACACATGACCAGCATAGATACCACCGGATCCAAGAGACTTCTCATGGGGGTCTGGTTTATGGGGAAAACAAGAGGGAAGCCTAAAATATGGAGGAACAATTTGATGATACATTTACAAACCTGTTCAAGAGTTGCAAACATAGCCACCGACACCTGGCCCTCATGGATGTCTGTTGAAATAGTGTCGATCCATGTAAAAGGACTCAACTCCCCCTTTAAGATGAAAGCAGTATTGCACAGACTTACCCATCAAGACACAGATATTCTATGGCTTCAATAAACTCATCTGAAAAAAGTTGACGAATGGCACCTTGTTTCACTGAGGATTCTGCTCTAACTTTTTGCCTTGGCTGGCTGCAAACATAGAGGGATAGCAATATTAATTAATGGGTAAACACCCTTCATGAAAGAACATGCCCTTGAAAACAATGTCAGACGTAAGATAGGCCTCTCTGGGTTGTTTATAGACAAGTCTATTACTATTTTTTCAGTCTAGAGCCCTAATGACCACCAATTGCCCATCCTTGACCACCTATTCCCAGCAATTGCCCAGTTTGCAAAAGGGGATCTGTTTCTGGGTGGGGATTTTAACACTGTAGTAGACTCAGTTAACAATTGCACTTCCACGGCCCCATAACTCATGCACACGCCTCCAAAAACCCTCATTCTGTGTACTAAATATTGGGGTTTAGTCAACATCTGGAGACATCACCACCTGACAAATAATGATCATCAGTTCTATTCTCATATCCACAATAGCCACTGAAGGACTGATATGTTCTTTTCCCTCATCTCCACATTAGGCTTCGTTCAAGAGGCAACCATCGGGAATAGGATTCACTCTGACCACATCCTCATTACTCTAACCATTTTCATAGAGCAGGATCAAACACCCAGACCCGCCCCTTGGTGTGTCAAAAGATATATCACTAAGAGACCCCATTTTAGGAGAAGAAATTCACTGAACACATTACTCGCTGGAATCGTTCTGGGAAGCTTGTAAGGTCATACTTGGAGGCAAACTAATGAAACTAGCTACCATAAAAGGTAGATTATTGCAATCTCAGATAATTGATTTAGAAAATAAGATAACAGCTTTAGAGCAGGAACAGAAGCACAAAGGGTTACAGAAAACCTATTGCAAGGTACTGAATGTTCGGGGGTTGCTGGAGACATTGCTGACCGATGAAGCTGCAAAAACCTTATTGCAGACCAAACAATGTTATTACACCAAAAGAAATAAGGTGAACAAAATACTTGCCTTTAAATTGCTGTGGTCGCGGATGTGGAACTACATACAGCAACTAAGAGCTCCCAATGGACAAATCAAACCTGATGAGCCCTCAAAGTTAAAAATCTTTTCAGACTATTACGCCTCTTTCTTTAGAGTTGAGAATTTACACATAGTGCAACAAGAATCTTATCTTGACCATGCCTTGCTCCCTGCTCTTACGGAAGAAGAAAGGCTGCAATTGGAGAGCCATATCACCACGGAAGAGATCATGGAAGCTATCCTGTCATTTCCGTGTGCAAATCCGCAGGCCCGGATGGATTTTCTATAGCCTTTAAAAGACATTCTCGGTCCAGCTGTCAGACCAATTAATGTGCCTTTTTAACCACTTGCTAATAGCAAATAGCGTAACTCCCCCTATTACGGGATCTACCCTCACCCTACTACACAAACCTGGGACAAAGCCCAAGGATTGCTCGGCAAATAGCCCCATAGCCATTCTAAATACGATTTCTATATAGCCTGTAAAACTTTAGCTAACCATCTGGCTCCACTTCTACCAAAATTGATAGAACCCGATCATTCCGGCTTTATTCTTAACTGTTAAACCCACGATAATATATGTAGGGTGATCAATGCCGTTGATTGGTGTAACAGAAAGAAAACTCCCATAGCCTTACTGGCACTTGATACTTTTAATGGCATAGACTGGCCATACCTATGTAGAGTTCTAAAAACCTTTGAATTCGGACCCAATTTTTATAAAACCAGTTTTTGAAAATTTCAGTCAACCCAATACACCCAACAAAATTAACAAAAAATATCTGACCCAACCACTATTCATCCGGGAATGCATCAAGATTGTTCCCTGTCCCTACTATTATTTGCCCTGGCACTTGAACCCTTCAATAATAGAATTAGGTGTAATCCACCCATTACAGGAGTGGAAACTGGTTCAACCACACACAAACTACTTGCTTTGTTTGTGGACAGTATAATTTGTATGATGTCAAACCCCAAATCAACACTGCCAACCATAGCTAAAGAGCTAGATAGTTTTAGATGCGTTGCAGGTTACAGCATCAACTTCTCCAAATCCTCTACCATCAATATATCAATACCCGCTGTTGAAATACAGCACCTTGCTTGGATGCTTCCTTTCAAGTGGGAAGCTGAGACCATAAAATACCTCAGTATTTGTCGTAGACCTTGACATACCGCCCTTTTCCGACATAACTTTCCTGGCCTCTCTCAAGAATTACTTCAAGACCTCGATCATTGGAAAAGTACTGCAATCTCTTGGTTAAGCAGATGCACAGCAATTAAGATGAATTTACTTCCACGATTATTGGACTCCTTCTAAGCCCTCCCGCTTAGGGTTCCATTGAAAGTACTTAAAAAACTGCAGTACCAAATATCTAAATTTATCTGGCTGGGGGAACCGGCTTGTCTTTGTAAGAATCATTAATCATAATAGGCAACACGGCGGAATAGCGTTGCCAAATGTACATAATTACTTGATTGCTGCACAAACCTCTCCGATGCTTGACTTTGCTGACACACAGCTACATAAAAAATTGAAGATGTTCAAGCATTCGAGACTTGAGATCCGTCTGACCCCTCTCCCATGGGTGCCACCCCATAGTGTTTCACTGAGATACACCATAACACTGTCTATCCAGACAAGCCTATCCTATTGGGACATGGTGGTACATACATTGAAACTATCAACTCACCCTTCCCCTTTGACACACTTTTTTCAAAACCCAGGCTTGTTACCAGGTGGGCTCTCATAACCTTACCAAACAGAAAGAGGGAGGTTCTTTGGAGTCCAATCAGCTATATGAAGATGACACTCACCTAAAATGTGTGCTACGTAAAACATAATTTTCTCTCTGTGAAGGCATCATGAAGTAAGACACAGTTTTACCAAGTTCAAAACCAGTTGAAAAAGGCTGTGGGGTTCCCTTTCCCAAGAGGACAACACAGTTTGCAAAATCTCTGTGTTTCCTTCCCAGAGCAGACAATGCAATTCTCAAAGTCTCAGAGTTCCCTCCCACAAGAAGTCAGTTCTTCCGTCTTCAAAAGGTATCAAGGTTCCCTTCACAGAGAATTCACCACAGTCACTGGGTTTCATTCCCCAAGAAGTCAACGCTCCCAGTTTCAAAAGTATAATCAGTTCTAATCTAGTTCAGAACAGTTTCAAAGGGCATCAGCGTTCCTTTGCCTAAGGATTCAACATAGTTCACAAAGTCTGGTGGTTCCCTTCCCCAGGAAGTTAGGTTTCTCAACTTCCAAACAATATCCGGTTTAAGTGACTTGTTTTTCAGAATCAGTTCTAGTTCGACTTTGTAATCATCTGGGCTTTTGAATAGCTCATACAGATTGCTCTCTTTCTCATTCACTTCAGCAATCCTGTTATAAAATGCAGCTTTGTTGTTGTTGCTTTACTTAATTTCTTTCCAAGAATGCGTCCCCCGGTCTAGGCGCAGTTGTCAGACCACACGGTCCACCCATTAGAGGTCATGCAGCCGACAACCCTAGGCACTTTGTTATACTTCTGTATTCTTCAGGCTTTCTTCCCAAAACAGGTATTCTCTCTCTTTCTGAATCTGTATCATTGGCCAACATCGGATTCACTTAAGAGTCTCTTGGTTTTGCCATAACGTGTTTTCCCCCACCATGGTATCTTTGGGTTTACAGTTATTTAAAATTCTTCGTGGTAGTCTTTTGGCTTTGTCACAACTGGTATCTCATGCAACCAGATTCTCATAGGCAGTCTTTTGGCTTCACCACAACATGTTTTCTACACAACTCACTCAGTGGTGTTCACCCTTTTCACACCACCTTGCTTTCAAATTATTCATTAGTACTCATTACTTGCTTTTCGCTTTGTTCATCAGTTGCTTTTCACTTTGCTCATAAGTATTAATATGGCTTTCATTTTGTTCATAAGTATTCAAATGCTTTTCATATCTTTCCTTTATTTCAGTATTCAGTTGTACTTGCGGTCCTCTTAAAAGTGTAAAACATTTTGCAGCTTACTCATTATTCAAGAATCCGCATGTTGGGTTCCGAAACCGTCTGTCATAGGTTTCATTTAGTTTGGCATTAGCATATGTCTGCTTGCAGCCCATGGAGCACCCCGGTCTGAGTGTTCCCTGTTTTCTACACACCGGTATGCAGCTGCTCCTCCAGGCATCTTCTGTCTTGTTTCTAGCTTCCTTTCACTCTGCTTCTGTTTTTTTAGGAGTCCAGTGCTCAGCCCTCTCCTTCTACGAACCTCGCTGATTCTTGGGTTTAGCTCTGCTCTTCCCTCACGGAAGCTACAGGCAGCCTGCGGTGCTCTGGTGCCTCCGGTGTCCCCCAGCTCTGGCTGTGAACAGAAGGCCAGAGGTACTGCAGGTGACTCTCATGGCCTGCTTGGGCCCTGGCGTCTCCTTCAACCTCCTGCTGCACACAGCATCCTGACTGCCGGCCCCTTTCCAGCCTGCTCCACGTCCCTGTGCCTCGTCCTCTCCTCCAGGCAGGTTTCTCTCCTAAATCAATCTGTGCTGGCGGTCCCTCCTTTTATGCACCTGTGGCCTATTAAATGGTTACCGGTGTAAATCCTTCCCTTCAATTGACTGACCACAATTAAGCCTATTAACTGGGCATGTGTGACTGTTGCACTGGTACTCCTCTACAGTCCTCTTCCTCGTCCCAGTAACAAAGTTGTGTGAATTAGTGGAAGTATGTACAACTCCCAATTGTTTCTTCCATGTTTTGGAATTGACCTGATATTTCTCTGAAATAATAGGAGGAGGCTGATGTGTGTTTCATCTACCCAAATAAGGAGATGTCCTCCTAGGTATGTCTTCCTTGTCCCAGTATAATGATGACATTTCTGAGGATCATTTTGAAAGGAAGTAAAGGGGCAGAGTTTACAATAAACTATAAAGGCTGCTGGGACAGAGGGTTCATTGTGGAAAGGGAATGGGGTTACCATGTCTCACCCAAGGACGTCCTCTCCCCACACCCCAAATCTCCTCCACCCAGGTGATCCTCCCTCGCCTATCCATCCACCCCCAGGATTGGGATTCAAGAGCAATGGCATTTCCCTGGCCACCTGAGCAGAGTATGTCGGGGAAAATAAAGTGAGGATGCCCTCAGGCTCCTCACACCTCTTAGAGTTGGAACGATTTCAATACATACAATTATGACACTGGATATCCCAAACAAACATCAGAAATGGGGGCAGTAGAGATTTAGCACCTTTTGAGAAATTAACAACTTTTAACCTCTTTGTGCGTACGTTATCTAACATATGCAAAATATTGTCAGATGAGGGCTATGAGATAGACCTTTGAGGGGCCAAACATGAAAGCCGGATACAATGTTGTAATGTTTTTGGTTAAAGACATTTATTAAATAAAAATATGTTAGGAGAAATGCCTCTCTGGTCCCATTTTAACGAGGATCTTACCTATCTAGAAATCAAAAACTAAGGATGTGTATTTGCAGGATGTCAGTAACTGAAAAGCCGTCCTTGTGCCCAAAACATCCAATCCTGACCCTTACACTACAAATAAAACAACAAAGGGGTGCAAGGAAATGTCTTTAACTTTGATGTTGGCAAAAGTGTTTAGAACCAAAAGTATAATAATGACATCAACTAAAATGTTCTCCAAGGTAAAGACGCTTGGCTCCAGAGGGTGGTGGATTATTGGCATTTGGTCAAAAGATCTTTTTTTAAAAATAAAATTTAAGAAAAGATTGTTTTATAAAGACCGCTCTGTAACCGCACAGAGCGGTCTTTCTGATTCAAACTGTCATGACCCTGCCACACACGAGTGCACACAGGGACTGACAGGCTCACCAGGACTTGGAAGCGCTGCCGCTGAAGAAACAATAAGTGTGTGCTTGTGTGTGTGTTTCTGTGCATGTTTGTGTTTTTTTGGGTGAGGGGAATTCTTGTGTGGGTCAGGGATGGAGGAATGGAGGTTCAGGGGTGAAAACCCCAATTTCTAGCACATGCTACCCTAGACGGTGGGGGCAAAGCTATGTCATGTTTTTGCTTTTTGTGGGCCAGATATAGTTAACTTGATTCAGAAAATGATTGCCATTATGACTCCTTAGATCCATTAGTAATCTTATTGGATGATCTGGCTGAACCAGAAATGTTTACTTTATGGGCAGCGCATTCCAGATTGGCCAACCACATAATAATGGCTGCAAAACTCACTGTTGCCCACAACTGGAATAAGGCAGACACCCCCTTAATGCACATTTGGTGGGCTAAAATGTGGTATGCATGTGCCATGGAGAAAATCAGTGCCATTCTCTCGGATACTTTAGCCAGATAAAGATCGATTTGGGATCCATTCATTAATATGTGTGAACTCAGATGATTACTGCCCCATGATCCCTCAACAATGGAAGTCTTTTCATTGCAATTTATCCCAGGCACCCCTCCCTCTCTGATGATCCCAGGACTGATTAATTTGATCTGGATGATATTCTGTCTGCCTTCTTGTCTCTCCTTAACCGTTTACTTGTCATGAATTGCGTGTTAAGATGAATTGCTCCAATGTTTCTGTTATTGTTATTCTTTTTGAAAATCAAATACTTTTTAAAATAAATTAATGTGGGCGTAAGCCAGGCATAAAACAAATTGTAATACGCCTTCAGTATAACCAGTGCACACTGTACTTTTTTGTTGTAATACAGAACCAGATGTAGCCATCAACACTGTATCTAGTTGTATACAATTAAAGCGTGCTATGGTGATTAGACATCTATCTGAAACGTAGTTACTCCACAGTAGATAGTCTTGGACTTTGTTTGATGCATAAACATATGGGTGCGGTGTGAAGGTTTATTAATTTCCAACCCCCCCCTACACCCTCCTACCCGTAGTCCTGAATAACATTTTTAAAACGTGCAGATAGATCTTTGGAAGTCGGGGGAGTCAAATGGATCGAACTATTGTAATATTACTCAGCGTTAATTTTCAAAAGCCTACATTGTAAATTTTGTAGCCACTCCCTCTTTTTTGCCCACAATGTTTAGGTATGAAGAACTGGGTTAATACAGTCTTGGACCTGGCACATTTGCTCAGCCAGTTCAAAATGCTCTGCATGGTTCGGGAAGGATTTTGGTAAGATTGTGAGCATTTGCGAAACCCCATGAAGATACACCCTATTTTAATGCGCTTTTAGTTTTGATTGTGTAGATCTTGAAAGGTATGTCTATTGTCCTCCCTAAGGATTATTCTCACGGCCTGCTTTTCTAGAGGCCGAGATGGAGCTCGAGCAACAAATACCCAGGTAATCAGATGCCTGTACCCGTGGTATTGTGGGACCATTACAGATCATGTTCGGTATTTTTATGTTTCTCTTCATTCAAGAGCAGACCAAAATTGCAGGTCCAGTGCGTTCATAAAACAAGTATATTTGTTTATGAGGAGTTGGAGAGCACTTGGTGTCCGAGTGAGTAACACAGTATCGTCCGCGTATGCTTGCACTGGGAGGGGCATGTGCCCAATTTGGAACATTTCCCTTGTATACAAACAAAACATCATGCAAAGAATGTATATAAATAGAGAATAATCGCATATTGGAAATCATGGGATGCAATGATTGCTCCTGACACAATCCTCATTCTCTTAATGGATAATCATTAAAATATCCAAATATTACTGTGCACCTTCAAATCTGAATTTGTCATTCATGTGATTAAATGCATATGTGGTTGAGTGTATATAAGAGAAACAACCAGACATGTGGGCACAAGGATTATCGCAAATATGAGCAATCAGAACTACAATTACAAATGTGGGTGTGGCATGGCACTTTAATACAATATCACAACTAAACTTCCACGTCATTGATACTGCACCATAGGTACTAAGAGGCGTGAAAGAGAAAATAAACTGGTGCAAAAAAAAGTAGAAGCTTAATGGGTTGTTGTTTAAAGTTGATTAAGGCCTTTTGGTAGTAGGGAAATGTTGAACTTGTAAATACCAGTATGAACTAAGGAGATTAGAGAATGACTAGTAGCCGATTCATCAGTTTCTTTGTTTTTAATTGTTTAAAATTGTTTGTGTAAAAACATTTGTTCATATTCTATTAAGTGATCACAACAACATTTATTAAAGCTTGATATATTGCATAGTGAAAAATAGTTTGGAAATGTGGGCTACCAGATCCATGAGTCCAAACAGATGCACAAGTTATGACTCCTGGCATGTGTCGGGTCTTCTGTTAGTTCAACCCTAATTATGAAATCTTCAAGCGAATTAGGATGTTCATTTAAATCTAAGTACCATGCAAGTCAGAGAAACGGATATAGAGGTGTACCAAAACAAAACAACTTTAGATGGCAGATGGGTTAGACAGCAGAGGAAACAATGTGGAAAATAATGTGGTTTGGATGTAAATGTGTGTAGGAAGTGCAACAGACTTGAAACTGAGCTATGAGTTATAAGATCATCATAAGCTATGATGATGTCATGTTTTATTTTAACAAGTTGCATTATACAGCTATATTATTAATGTTAAAATGACACTGCAATGTTATTGATTGATGCTTGGTTCTTAAAGGCAAACATAGAGAAAAGAACATCAGAAACATGTGATGTTAGTGCATACTATTTAAAGACAACTGAGACTTTTCAGATCCATTGAACAAAAATGTGAAGAAAAGATGAGAGCATGTATATCCTAAATGGCCACTTGATGTACCCCTGAGAAAGAATATTGTGAATTATGATGTACTGCCTTAAACGTTACCATTGATATGTAATAGCCACACACACTCACCACCTAACTTGAGACTGAGTGGCCTGCTCACTCGTTTCCTCCCTGGCTGCCAAATTGCCCGCCTTCCACATCCCCCTTTGTTAGCTCCCTGCTCCCTTATACCCCTGCTTTCCTTACTGTGTACTTCCATCTATAACTCGCAAAGCGCTTTGTTGCTTCCTGAAGCTTCTTCGGCACTCAAAAAAACCCTAATAATAATAAATAATAGCCACCATTTCAGAGGAACAGCAATAATTGAAATTCGGTCCTTTTATCGATGATAATTGAACTAATGCACCCAGGGGTGTCAGGAAAGATGTCAGTGGACGAAAGTTAGGTTGCCAATGTAAGATGAGGAAAAGTCCAGACTGGAAAACCCCTAGACCTTCCCTATCATCATCAGGAACTCTTAAATGTTTGGAATAGCAATTTGGACAATACAAATGGCTTTGTTCAAATCCCGAAGATCTATAGAAATGCAGATTTTAGTTTCCAATTCTAAAGTAACAGCAATTGGGATCAACTTTTGCTTGCTTTGATAGGTTCAATAATACCCTAGTAGCATGGCGTTTTGATTCTCCGCAAAACTCAACCTCTCCTCCACTGACAATGGTTATGTACAAAGGTCCTGAAAACCTTTTTCAGGAAAATCATTTTTTGGAACCCCCTTTAAGTTTCCAACCTTCCCTGAGGATACCCTAGGAAATCATATATCTGTTTTGTGTATGCTGATTCTATACTCCACACTCTGCACCCATGTATTGGCTTCAGGCTTTAGCTCCATTCATCTCTCTCCCTCGTGAAACTATGTCAGAAAATATCCACTAATCTAAATACATTCATCTTATCTCTCGACCCTTGAATGTGAACTTGTAAATACCAGTATGAACTAAGGAGATTAGAGAATGACTAGGAGCCTATTCATCAGTTTCTTTGTTTTTAATTGTTTAATATTGTTTGTGTAAAAACATTTGTACATATTCTATTAAGTGATCACAACAACATTTATGAAAGCTTGATATATTGCATAGTAAAAAAATAGTTTGGAAATGTGGGCTATCAGATCCATGAGTCCAAACAGATGCACAAGTTATGACTCCTGGCATGTGTCGGGTCTTCTGTTAGTTCAACCCTAATTATGAAATCTTCAAGAGAATTAGGATGTTCATTTAAATCTAAGTACCATGCAAGTCAGAGAAATGGATATAGAGGTGTACCAAAACAAAACAACTTTAGATGGCAGATGACAGATGGGTTAGACAGCAGACACTCTCTTGTGTCTGGACCTTGACATGTATTGGCTTTTCTTCATAAACAGTGGTTCCTATATCCACCTGAGATTCCTTTCCCCAAACACCTGCATTGACATGCAGGAGAATGATATAAATGGTGTTCCTGAGTCAACTAGTCAACTATTAAGCAAATCCTTAAATTCCCACCACATTCATCGGGGCAGCTCTGTACTGCAACTCACCCACATGGAGAATAACCTGACCAAAATGTTCTGTGACCGCATGTTCATTAATGCTACCTATTCCCTTCTTACATTTATTTTCAGGCTTGTTTGTCTCGTTACATAATCTATATTTAAGAAAAAATGTTTATTTGATTTTGGAGCAACAAAAAATACAATAAATCATTAACAAGGAAGACATGTATCAAGAGATAAACATTTGTTACATAATCTTTCAATGCACCATCTCGGCCTGATTCATTGAATTTTTTTCATGTTGCTAAGAGACTTTTGCACTTTCAACAAACACCCAGATTCACAGAGCAATTCAAAGTGTATTTATTGCAGTGCAAACTCACTTTGCACTATAAAAGTACTCTCTGCACTGTGCTAAATGGGTCTAATTCACAGTGCCTGAAGCGCCATAAGCTCTACCAATCCTTCTGTCTGCCCCGTCAATACGCCCCCTTCCAACACAACCTTCGCTAACTTCTTTTGAACCAGTTTTGCTTCCTCCGCTTGTGCTCGTGGCACTGCTTCCTTCTCCTTTTCTTTCAACCGTTAACAATGATGAATAATAATAGACTGAATTTCCACCCAGCTCTTTGCCTCAATCCCCACTATCTTATTGAGAGTTGCTGTACTTCCTTCGAAGTCCCCTTTTTACAACAAAATTAAAAAATGTGATTGCTCGATCCCAAGAGTCACCTGTTACTGCCCTCCACATTTCCTGTAAGTGCAATATATACTGAGCAGCATCCTCATATCGCATCGCCCTCTGCATGATCGATTGGAGATGAGGCATATGTGGATATATGCGCCGTAGCGCCGCCCACACTTGGGGCCTAGTGCCATTAAAGTGTACCCCGTCATGACTATCGTCATCCAACTTCACACCTGGGTACCCAGCTTCAACCCATATGTCGTCAACCTGATCTCCCAATATCAAAACAAACAAGCTTTCCAAATCCCCCACAGCCAATGTTGTCCTGGCTGTTTGCTTCTTAAAAGCATATATCAACTTCCCTGCTCCAGCGGTGAGGGATGGGAGTATCTGCATGCGATTGTTTTTATCCATGTGAGCCCATGGTATATACTGCACTCTTCCAGGTCCCTTTTGTAATAAAGGAAACTGTGCTATGGCCATCTTCACCACCTTTTTTGTTCCTGTCACCAATATTTTAGCCACTGTCATATTCCTGAATCTGTTTCTTATCCGAGGCTACCACAACCGTTCTAATCGTGGTGAGATAACAGGTGGCTGCTCCTCTTCTTCCATGTCATCTACAGTGTCTCAATCCTCTTCTCCCCCTCACGTATGTTCATCTTCATCATCCGAGCGTCCAGTACCATAGTCCATACTCTCATCTTGCCTCCTCCTCTCCTCTTTCTCCTTCTCTATATGCCCATCCTTAGTGGCTGTGCTGTCTATCCAGTACAACATTTCTCCTGCTCTCCATTCATCTGTTCCTACAGGTACTCGCTGCCCATCTCCTCTATCTAATTTTAATTGTGCCAGTTCACCTTCCACCTTCCTTAGTGCATCTACCAACTCCTTCTGTAGTTTCGTATAAGTTCCTTCTGGTGCTTTTCCCCTTGCAGCGGCAGGCGCTGTGGGGTTAGGGAGAATGTGGTATTGGGCCGGCGTGGGTGGAGGGTAAGCTCTGGTAGGCAAGGGAACATATGTGGAGTTTGTATATCCTGGTACAGCACCCATAGGGTAACATCCTAATGGGGGACAATGTACTGTTTTGGAGGGGCTCCAGGGGCACTCGGAAAAATAGCTGTAGTAGTTATCAGGGCACAAGGGGTGACCAACTCACCCATTGTCTTAAGGGATTCTGTAGAACCATCTTCCAAATCCTCCACCATTTTCAACAGTTCTAATACCTTCTTCTATTTTTCAATTTTTTCCCTTTATACTTGGCCGCCAAAAATGTGTACATATGACTGAGTATTTCACTGTTATTTGTCCCCTGATCTGGCCATGGCTTATACATCCCTCCTTTTGTTTCAACTAGCCATTCCTTATGATACTTGAGAATTTGTTCTCGATACAACGGAAGGGTCTTGCACATATATTCCAATGGGATTGCCGTCTCATCATAGCTGTCCCTGCATCACTGTTTTACAGTGTTACCAACACCCTCACCCTAATCCAGCAAGTTGTACCCCTCCCCAATACCGTTTTCCCCTTTACCAAACTCCCACTCTCAACACCTACCCCTCTCCTTAATACTTTCTCCCTTCAGACTTCCCTTACACATGCATCCACTCACTCCTCACAAACGTCCTATTACACAACACAATAGCCTCTCCCTTGGCCTCTGCTACTCACCAGAAAAGTCCCCAATAACATAAATTACAATAAAATCAACTTTTCATTCCAACACCCCCTTTACATTGGGTGAGGAGATCCCAGGCCCACAGGGGCCTCTAACTCAACTACTTCTCATTTTCACCCCCCTTATACTGGGCGCAGAGATCCCAGACCCACCAAATATACGGGTCTCTATCCGTGTCCTTTTTCCTTTGTTACACAGCATTTTCTTCTTCCCTCGTACCATAGGAAAGGGTCCTGTTACACCACAATCCTCTACATGAAAAAAAATGTAACTTATATACAACACCACGTGAGTTTTCAACCTGTCAATACAATCCTCTCACACTACACACATATACACCCCCTTCATCACATACTGAAACACTCATGCTCCCTTCCCATACCCCACTTGTTTTTTCCCCCAGGAAGGTGTACTTACACGTGTTTACCTGAAGTCCTGCATCACAGTGTCCCATTAATGGCCTGCACAATCCGGGGACAGCGCCCCGCTCCATAGAGGAGACAGGAATTCTGAATACACGGCTCCTGTAAACCACTTGAAGGTGCGCACAAAGGGGACTGGTTGCTGCAGGTGGGCGCAGCCTCTCCGGATGTGCAGCCAGGAATACTCTGTCTTCACGGGGGAGCCAGGGATCACATCAGGCTCACCAATAATGTAGGGTAACTCCACAACAACCAGACATAGAAAAAACAAACCACTATGGAAAAAGGCTTGGTGCACCCTTTTTCAAAAATTACAAGAGGCAGGGCGACAGGGTATTAGAAGCCCGCTGCCACAGAGCTCTCTCTCCTGAAAATGGAGTTCCTCTTATAAACGTACACATCGTCATTTATGATACACTCGATATACAGTATTCATCTCCCACCCTCATTGGCTACCTTCTATTTACATGATAATAGTGACATATACACCCTTCTCCAATTGGTCATATCATTTTCTCTTCCATCTTCTCCACATGTGGGTGATGGTCTCTTTACCTCGAAGCGCTGCAAGGTAAGTGGTTAAACTATAAATGGCACCACCCTGTCTTTAAATCTATCTATCTATCTATCTATCTATCTATCTATCTATCTATCTATCTATCTATCTATCTATCTATCTATCTATCTATCTATCTATCTATCTATCTATCTATTTAATTTTTATATCGTGCCACTCACCCACAGGCCTCGGGGCACTCACAGAGACAGGAAAAACACAAAACATAAAAGTGTCTGATTAGCTGGAAGAGAGGACAGTGTTATCTAATATGTTCCTCCGTCAAACAACATTGCTTTCAACTGTTTTTTGAAAAGAGCAATAGAGCTACAGTGCCTCTAACCACGTGATGTGCACCTGTTCGTCGATATGAACTTGGCAGATAACTTTGAGGTCAGCCTGGTGCTTGCAAACAAAGGAACTCTTTTCTCATCCCAGGCACGCAGGTGCCACCTTCATTCCTCCCCGGTGCAATCCTATAAGCATTAGCATCACCCCTGGCTCTCCCTGGTGGAAATCATGGATCTTGTTGGTCTCTACTGCCCCCAGTATCAGTTAACCCTCCCAAGAGGTAGGCCTGGTGTCCAGTTAAACCATCCACTTCATGAAGGTTGTAAGGCTATTATTTCTGTACATGTGATAGTTCAAATAGAATGACCATTATTCGTGGGGATGCTAGTGTCCTAAATCTCAGTTCCTGTTCAGGCAGCTCAAGACCTCTGCCCCGGCTCCCAAGAGTATGGCCTTTGTGCTGGGCCACAGCCCTTCTCCCATTCAGCTGCCCGTATTCCTAGCTAGTTGTTTAAATGTCTGACATGATACATTTATATATGAGTGTACATGCGTGTTCCGTGCCGTGCCTGGGAATTGGAATGTGATAATCAAGCCAGCGATGAGGCCTTGTTGTTCTATGTCTCGAACACAGCCTGTGAGGGTTCAGGCCTACTCTTAAATGCAGCATTAGTTCATATTATAAATGGTGCGCACATGCAATGTAGTTTATGTGACCCTATCTAAAGTAAATGGTTAGTACATGTCTCCCACCAGTTGCTTCCTCCCATAAGATTCCTCCCTTTTCCCTACACTACTCTCTGAAGATTCTTCATGTTTTAATATATTTTCCACAATCTGAATCATTTGGGAACAGTGGTGATTTGAACATACATCCCAACATTGGCCTCTTTCCATGCCAAAAATTGACATGGTTGCAAGGACATCCCGGGTTTGGATTGTGACCATTTCTTCTAAGACCTATGCAATGGAACCAGTCAATACATTCCATAAACAATGTGTCCAGAGGGACACCATTCAGCAGCTCACTAAACATTTTCTGGATGCAGAGCTTTATTTCTTTGTCTCCAATGTCCTCTGGAAGGTTCTTTATTCGGATGCTTACATGCCTTGATCGTTTCTACAAGTCCTCATATTGCACTTCCAGGTTCTGCGACGTCCTATTGAGATGTTTTAGCAATTTGCTATTGTCGCTGGTATGTCCTGTAATGCTTTCTCATTGGTGTTGCTTCGTCTGCCTAGTTGCACCATTTTTCCCTTAATTTCTATTATGGATTGCGTTAGGTCTGCTTTAAGGGAAAGGAATTGTTCTTGGAATATCACAGTTTTTGGCGAGGATTTCAACACCAGCGTCTTCTTGGCTGTTCTGTGTCACCACACCCCACCTCCAGTCTTGTGGGTGGTTGGTGAAGTCAATGGGCTTTCCCCAGCAGTATTGTAGCTCCCCCATCCCCCTTGTCCACTGGGCCCTGCGGCTTGGGGTGGGTTTTGTGGCTTTCATTTTCAGCATCTGCAAGGATCCCCCCTCCAATTTGGCAGGTGTCCGTGGGCCCTTTTTTCATTGCCCAGTTTCACCTTTCCCACGTCCCTGGAAAGATGACTGGGGGGTCGTTTCGTAGAGCCAGGGACACACCAGTAGCTGTGTCTCTTTGATCCCAGCGGGCATGGATCCATGCTGGTGGTATTGGGCTTGTGTGAGCACAACACAACCCATGGTACCACCTCGCTCTGCTACTTATTGCTCCTTTCCACAGGGAGTAAATAGCAGGTCTTCTCCTTCGCTTGAAAGGACAGAACTGCCTTGTGTGTCCCTGCTCAGCCTCCGCCACATGAGCGGATCGGTTCAGGATTCGCCCGTCCCGGGGAAGAAGGGTTGTCTGGTATAAGTCCTGTGGGTTTGGCTGGCACTCAGCCCCAATAAGGCTGCCGGGAGTACATCGATCAATGGCACCCCCACGATATGCTGTTGGTAGCTTAATCACAGTGGCAACCAAGCGGCTGCAGGGTTTTCTACCTCCCTGCTGCTTCAGTCCTGCGGTAGCGAGCCTCCACTGCGCCGCCCTCTGGTTCTCTTCCCACCAATGCGATGGAGCTTGTTCGCTCTGGGTTGGCACAAAGTCGTCTTCCTGTGTGGCTCACGTCCGACTATACCCCCGGGCATCAACAAGTGTGACACTTACGGTCCTCACCCAGGCTTCTTTCACTGCATATGTAAGCAGGATACTTCATGTCATTATCTTCTCTGAGTGGAGCTCCGCGGGTTACGTCCGCTCTCGACATGGCACGTTTTGAATCCGTTGAGACTGTATTTTAAAAAACAAATTCATTTGAAATGAAGTAATAAAATATGCAGAGGCAGAATTTACATTAACCTGCACGCTAAAACTGAAAAACATGTTTTGCTTTATGCAATCCCCTCAATTTACCAGAGCTGCTTAGTAAATTCAAAGAAATAATTATTAATGCCTTATAGACTGACGGAGGGGTCATTCTCGTGGGATAATGACTCTCCATCAAGTTATGGTCTGAAGCGAAGCCAAGAGCCATAAATTGGGGAAGGGTCCTCATCTTCAGCGATATATATTTTGTTAATCAAGGTACATTTTTAGCAATAATGATAGCTCTTTTGCATATACTGGGCCACATTACGAGTTTGGCAGTAGGCATGCCAAACGCGCTACCAGCCCCGGCACCCGCGAATGGCCCATTACTGGCCCATTACGAGATGAATGGGCCATTACTGGCCCATTACGAGATGAATGGGCTGGTAATTGCCCATTCGCGGGTGCCAGTAGGGTAGAATGGGGGTCAGGAGCATGGTTGCACCGGCACCATTAATAACGGTGCCGGTGCAATAACGAGTTCTGCTCGCGGGTGCCGGTCTGCATGCCTGGTCAGACCACGCGTGCAGTCCTGCACCGGCAAGCAGAACTCGTAATGTGGCGGAGAGGTAACAATGGCGCCAGTAGCACTACCCGCACCATTGTTGCCTTTCTGCCACATTTGTAATGAGGCCCACTGAGTTGAGGGTGCTTCATCTGGTCTTTAGATGTGGGCATTCTGTGTTACTTTTCCTGTCCAAGCATGTGTCTTGAATGTCTGCTGCGCGAGTGCCTTCTGTCTGCTAATTGTGTACACTAGTGAGGACAGGACTACCAAGCATCCTTTCCCCAGTTTCCTTGCAGATGAAGTACTGTAAACGTGGACCCTTTTGTTGACCAATTAAGCACAATCTTCATACTAATTGCTGGATTGCTAATATTATTTATCTTATTCATCGTTGCAGCCTGTTCATCATCCCTTGGTCTGTTGGAAATTTAGCATCAGTCGCAGATGATTTTCTCTCCAAAGCTCAAAGACTTAAAGTACTCTTCCTCTGCTACTAAGACTGGCAGTGAATTATCAGAAACTAACCTGCTTGCTGCCTCCATGATAACCATCCCCCACAGTTTCCCATAAGCTGAGCTCCATGTTTCTATGTTTGATTGTTAGTCCTTGTTGCGCCCATGAGCCTCTGCGTTCTGAGAAGCGCGTTATAAATTTGTAAAGAAACACAAGCACCCACAAAAGTTGCTAGATTTCCTTTGCTCCTTTGTTTGCTCTAACGAGGACTGAAGCAAAGGTACTCGTAGCAGTGCCGCGGGGCCCACTTGGATGGTGCTGCAGATTCCTTTGATGTGCTTCTGGTTGTCTCATGCCTGCATTTGCAGACCCTTGATTTTGTATAGAAACACACTAGACTCCTGGGCACATCCCATGTGTTCTTACTGTCTGCAGACTTATATGATACCTAATGACCGTCCCATCCACCTTAACAAAGTACACGATGTAGACCTACCATCGTATGTGGATGATACTCCGTTACATATCACTATCGAGGCAAGGAGGATCAGGTGAATGAACACCGCCATCCAGTCCAGATAAATCAATACCCGAGGTCATCAGTTTTAATCCAGGATCCTATCATTTCATAAACTCTGCTTCCATCGCATCTCCTCTCTAGGTGAGGTACAGATTTGTAGGAGGTCAAATGCCTAGGGAAAATCCTGGACAGGTAACTATCATTTGATGCCTAGGTGGTTCAGAACTGCTTCAATACTCTGCAAAATGCAAGTACATTCTCCCTACATACCATCAATAAATGGACGCTTGGTAGTGGATGCATCAATTAAATTCTGACTCCACTATACGGAAACATAACATTGAACTAACCGCCACATTATCAAAAAATCCAGAATTCTGCTGTTAGGCTTTCCCTGGGACTATTAGATCAAGTTTGACTAAGGGCCTAAATCTAGTCTTCAAATTGAAATGAATGATGCCAGGGACATGGGGTATGTTTCGTACATACCTTTACGGTAGGCAATTTAGATCTGCAAAACAAAAAGTGCCTGCAATACCTGTTTGACTTAATTCCACCCAGATTTGATTTTCATTCGAGTTTTCCTTGTTTCCCTGCTCTGTTCTGTCTCCCTTTCCAGCCCCCTTGCTTGGTCCTTTTCCCTGGGTGATGCTTCTACAGCGAGGCCCAGCACCTAGACTGTTATATAGTGTTATAAAAATGTAAGTGCCTGCTCCACAAATCACCTTGCGGTGTGCATCATGGAGCCAGTCTACATCAAGATTAACTGTGGTGGTGCTGCCAACCCATCACCGCCGTAGAAAGAAACCAGGGGTTGTACTAGATGGTACCACGTGGTGTGAAGTGAGTCAAAGACAAGGTTTAGTGCCTCTGATATCTGTGGGCTAGATGGCAGACACCCATCATCAGCGCTGCTGAACGGTGACTGACCACCGGCTCCCAGCAGGCAGGCCTAACCTGGGATTGGAAAAGGTGTGAGAGGGTGCAGCAAGGATGGGTCGGGCGGCAGGGGGTTAAGTGAGGTTTGGGCCAGACAGTGACCTGTTAATAGGGACGGTGCCTCACTTTGGGGATTGGCCAACCAGATCTTCATGAAGCCGCTACCGTCACAAGTTCTGCCTCTGGCCCCGTCTCTCATTCCCCAACTATCCATACTAACACTTTTCATCGATATCAGTATTTTCGTACTGTAGCACTGAATGCTCCTGTTTGCAGATTTAAGAGGACATTTATGCCCCTTTAATTCTTGAATGCTGTTGCTCTGATGTGCAAAAGGTCTAGCTACCGACCAAAATCCCCACACTTAGTGAATTCTTGTGGATGCTTTGGAAATAACGACATACACCGGCTATTTGTGCGATATGCAGGCACACCGTTGTAAAGCTGCTAAAGTGTCCATTACTTTGTCTCTCAAAGTAATGGATACTAGAACCTCATCCATCAGAATTGGGAAATGTTGCCAACCAGCAAGGGGGGGAGTTCTGAGGGGGCTATAGCCCCGGGTCTTTTGGTTGTAGCCCCGGATAGGGCAAAATAAAACAAAATGCTAACTAGCCCAGAGTCCCACCAGTCCCGACATTAGCTTAGCCCCTGATCTTTTCCAGACCTAGCAACACCCCTGACAACCAGTGAGGCTATGTGCCATGTGCAACCCATCACTGTGCCTGATCCCTAATGTTCAGAAAACCAATTGTGCTTTATTCCAGGAGAAATCGCAAAGCTGATCAATCCATCATTGCTCATCAACGAACTTCAAGTCTTTTTCCAAGGACCAAGCTTTAAGAAAACCAGAAGCAAATGTCACCAGCCTGTGTGTCATCCTCCCATTAACAGCTGGCATTGGAATCCCTGCCATGCCTCGTTTCTAAACAATTGTGCAAGCGCTTCTCCATGAACCGTTTCTGTTTGCATATGGCACATCACATACAATGGTGATGGTCATAGGTGTGTTTCCCCGAAATGCAGAATTTCTGCCAGCTCAACTGCTCCTACATGTTCTGTAGCTGATCTGTACTGTTTTTGCCAGGCTTATGTATCCATTAGTTGGTATTTTGATTTTTCTCCCCAGCCCACTTTGTTAATTTTATGCAGAAAAGTAGGATGTCTCCTTCCCTTCTCTAGAAACTCCTTCGCTTCTCTAGCCTCTTCTTCCCTTCTCTAGGTGGTTCTTCCCTTCGCTAATAACTCTTTTTCTTCTCTCTCTTTCACTCTTTCCCTTCACTAGAAGCTCTTTTTCTTCTCTAGCAGCTTCTTCCCTTCTCTAGCAGCTCCGTTTCCTCTCTCACTATTCACTCCTTCCCTTCTGTAGCCGCTCCTTTTCTTCTGCAGCAGTCCCTTCCATTCTCTTGCAGTTTCATCCCTTCTCCACTAGCCCCTTTTCTTCTCTAGCAGCTTCTTCCCTAGCTGCCCATTTCATCTCTAGCTGCTCCTTTTCTTCTCTAGCAGTTTCTTCCCTGCTCTAGCTGCTCCTTCCCTTCTCTATCACTTCTTTCCCTCCTCTAGCAGCTCCTTTTCTTCTCTCTCTATTCACTACTTCCCTTCTGTAGCCACTCCTTTTCTTCTCTGGCAGCCCGTTCCCTTCTATAGCCGCTTCTTCCCTTCTCTAACAACTCCATTTCTTCTCTAGAAGCTTCTTCCCTCCCCTAGATACCCAATTTCTTCTCTAGGTGCTCCTTTTCTTCTCTACCAGCTTCCTCCCTGCTCTTGTAGTCCGTTCCCTTCTTTAGCTGCTCTTTCCCTTCTCTAGCAGTGCCTTCCCTTCTCTACCAGCTTCATTACTTCTTTAGCATCTTCTTCTCTTGCCTAGCTGCCCCTTTTCTTCTCTAGCCGCTCCTTTTATCTCTAGCAGTTTCGTTTCTTCTCTAGCAGCTTCTTCCCTTTGCTAGCTGCATCTTTTCTTCCCTAGATGCTCATTTTCATCTCTATACACTCCTTTTCTCTCTAGCAGCTTCGTCCCTCTTTAGCAGTGCCTTACCTTTTTAGTTGCTCCTTCGCTTCTGTAGCAGTTCTTTCCCTTCTCTAGCAGCTCCTTTTCATTTCGGTCTATGTGCGCCTTCCCTTCTCTACCAGCCCCTTTTCTTCTCTAGCAGCGTCGTTTCTTCTCTAGCAGCTTCTTCCCTTCCCTAGTTGCCCCTTTTCTTCAATAGCTACTCCTTTTCTTCTCTATTTGCTCCTGTTCTTCTCTAGCAGCTTCTTCCCTTCTCTAGCAGTGCCATCCCTTCTTTAGCTGCTCCTTCCTTTTCTAGCAGCTCTTTCCCTACCCTATCAACTCCTTCCATGCTCTATCAGATCCCTTTTTTCTCTAGCAGCTCCTTTTCTTCTCTAGCAGCTTCTTCCCTTCTCTAACAATGCCTTCCCTTCTTAAGCTGCTCCTTCCTTTTCTAGCAGCTCTTTCACTTGTCTAGCAGCTCCTTTTCTTTTCTGTCTATTTACTCCTTCCCTTCTCTGCCAGCTCCTTTTCTTCTCCAGCATCTTCGTTTCTTCTCGATCAGCTTTTCCCCTTCACTAGCTGCCCCTTTTCTTCCATAGCTGCTCCTTTTCTCCTCTAGCTGTTCCTTTTCTTCTCTAGCAGCTTTTTCCCTTCTCTAGCAGTGCCTTACCTTCTTTAGCTGCTCCATCCTTCTCTAGCAGCTCTTTCCCTTCTCTATCAGCTCCTTTTCGTTTCTGTCTATTTGCTCTTTCCCTTTTCTATCAGCTCCCTTTCTTCTCTAGCAGTGCCTTCCCATC
The DNA here is from genome assembly GCF_040938575.1 of Ambystoma mexicanum. NCBI lineage: Eukaryota > Metazoa > Chordata > Amphibia > Caudata > Ambystomatidae > Ambystoma > Ambystoma mexicanum. The sequence continues at coordinate 961,349,726 of NC_090928.1, read as the reverse complement.
TTTAGCTGCCCCTTCCTTCTATAGCAGGAACTTTCCTTCTGTAGCAGTTCCTTCCCTTCTCTAGCAGTTCTCCCCCTCCTCTAGACACTCCTACCCTTCTCTTGCAGTTTCTTCACTCCTCTAGCTTCTCCTTCTCTTCTCTGGCAGTTATTTCCTTCCTCTGGTAGCTCATTTTGTTCTCTCAATTCACTCCTTCCCTAGAGAATAGCCATCCTTTCCCTTCTCTACCAGATCCTTTTCTTCTCTATCCGCTTCTTTTCATCCCTAGCCACCCCCTTTCCTCTCTAGCTTCTCCTTTTCCTCTCTAGCAGCTTCTTCTCTACCCTAGTTGACCCTTTCCTTGCCTGGCGTCTGCTTTTCTTCTCTAGCTGCTCCTTTTCTAGCAGTTCCTTCCCTTCTCTGGTAGGTCTTTACCTCATCTAGTGGCTCCTACCCTTCTCTTGCAGTTTCACTTCCCTAGCTACCCCTTCCCTTCTCTATCACCTCCTTTTCTTTTCTGTCTATTTGCTCTTTCCCTTCTCTAGCAGTGCCTTCCCTTCTTTAGCTGCTCCTTCCTTTTCTAGCAGCTCTTTCCCTTCTCTAGCAGCTCCTTTTCTTTTCTATTTTCTCCTTCCCTTCTCTATCAGCTCCCTTTCTTCTCCAGCAACCCCTTTTCTTCTCTAGCAGCTTCTTCCCTTCTCTAGCAGTGCCTTCCCTCTTTAGCGGCCCGTTCCTTCTATAGCAGTAATTTTCTTTCTCTAGCAGTTCCTTCCCTTCTCTAGCAGTTCTCTCCCTCCTCAAGTAACTCCTACCCTTCTCTTGCAGTTTCTTCACTTCTCTAGCTGCCCCTTCTCTTCTCTGGCAGTTATTTCCTTCCACTAGTAGCTCATTTTGTTCTCTCTATTCACTCCTTCCCTAGAGAATAGCCATCCTTTTTCCCTCTCTACCAGATCCTTTTCTTCTCTATCTGCTTCTTTTCTTCCCTAACCACCCCTTTTCCTCTCTAGCTTCTCCTTTTCCTCTCTAGCATATTCTTCCCTTCTCTGGCAGTTCTTTTCCTCCTCTAGCAGTTCTGTCCCTTCTCTAGCAGTTCTTTCCTTTCTTTTGCTGTTCCTCCCCTTCTCTAGCAGTTCTTTCCCTCCTCTAACAGCTCTTTTTCTTCTGTCTATTTGCTCCTCGGCTTCTCTACCAGCTCCTTTTCTTCTCTCTCAGTTTCGTTTCTTCTCTAGCTGCTTCTTCCCTACCCTAGCTGCCCCTTTCCTTCCCTAGCTGCTCCTTTTCTTCTCTAGCTGCTCCTTTTCTAGCAGTTTCTTCCCTTCTCTAACAGTTCTTTACCTCCTGTAGTGGCTCCAACCCTCCTCTTGCAGTTTCACTTCCCTAGCTACCCCTTCCCTTCTCTATCAACAACAAGAAGTGATCAAGGCCTTGTTTTTGCAGAGTTTATAAATTACATGGCCTGCAGTAGAGGCCATCTAGTTATGGTTAAGTTGCTAAACCCATAGGAAGAGCTTATAGCTTCGCTCCCCCTGGACGAATCCTCACCAAACTTTGTAAAAAAAGTAGTTGGCCACTCTGAATTTTCCTGCCGCTGGACGGATTTTCACCAAATTTGCGGCAGGAGCAGCGGCTCGGTCCCGAAAGCGTGCTTTTGTTAATTGGGTGTAAATCCGTCCAGTAGTTTTAAACAACCAAAACGTAGGTGGCAAAACGTAGGCAAAAAAATATGTCCGCTCTGTGGACTCACTTACCTATTCGGTCTGCGGACTGGCCTCTGATTGGCTGTTCTGTCCACGGACTGGCCTCAGATTGGGCAGAAAATTTGCGGACATCGGGCGCGTTCGCTGATTGGCTGGTGGGAAAATGTGAAATGCGTCAGTTTTCATTGAATTTCATTGGTTTTTATTAGTGCAACTTAACCATAATGTCCGGTTAACAAAGTTTTTTCATTGAATTTCATAGGATTTTATCAGTGCAACTTTACCATAACATCCCTTTAACAAAGTTTTTTCACTGAATTTCATGGGTTTTTGCAAGTGCATGCTATTTTCCTACAACTTACTAATATCATACTTACCCCAATAGAGCAACACTTCTGTCCAATTTGCAATGTTTCACCTTAAAACTCTGCCATTTCCCACCTTCTAGCTTTTTTTTTTAACTCTTCCATGCACTTTTTGCAACTTTCTCCACTGTTTTTGCATCTGTCGACGTCCACAAACGTCTGATATCATCACAGACCTTCCGTCCATGCCACTTGACCATGCGCTCGCACGCAGCATGATGACGTGTCTGCGAAGGCGTCCGCACTTTGTGATCGTGTCTATGCTTCGAAGACTGTTTGGAACTGCATTTTTCGACTGATCTAGAAACTTTCAAGCTCAAAATGTACCCTTGCACAGCTACTACACCTACACTTACTCAATTAACAATCTAGTGCAAAGCACATACTTGGAAGAATATTAGTAAAACTACTATTTCCCTTAAAAATGGCATCATTTCCTCCGGCGTCCCACTGTAGGAAGGAAGGACTATCCTTTTCCAAGATGGCCATCATTGAAAGAGAAAGCCGGGCTCTGTACAGAGCCCCTCTTCCCTTTCTGTGGCAGCCTGCAGAACCCTATGACCATAATACCAAGAGCACATTTTTTTCCCTTTCAAACCTGTCCTACTTTCAAATAACTTTACCACACAGCCGGTCCCAGGTGGACATGGCCACTCTAACACAATTTTTCGTCCCTCGCGGTCATGGCCAATAGCCAGATTGTCCGCGTCATGACCTTATGCCATGACCCAGACAATCTGGCTACTGCCCACGGCCACAGGCTATACCACAGTCACCAAAGGAATATCACTATTTTTTGTACCTACATTATGACACTTTTGAAAAAATAAAACATGGGCAGATTTCAAGCAAACTCGTGTGAGGAGCATTGGCAAGGACATTAAAGCATGGTTTTGCAATTGTGCCTGTGTTTTATTTTTTGACAAGTGTCAAAATGTATGTACATACATAGTCATATAACTTAGCCCCCACTTGACAAAATCCATTCAGTCTTTATACAAACATTGAAGGTTGGGTCTATAATCTTTCTCAAAACATTTGTCCACATTCATCAAATGGCAACAAAATGTATAAGTCATCTAAAAATGTTGAGACTGTCCCCTCTAATTTCGCCCCCTCTTGAGAAAATCCCACCAAACTTTAGAAAACCATATATATCTCGATCCAAAATTGTTTTGCCAAATGTTGTGCAGATTCGTCAAATGACTCCACATGTAAATGCCTTTACAACATTTTGGGACCCCCCCTCTAATTTTGCCCCCTCTTGACAGAATACCACAAAACGTTGCACAACTATTCAGGATTAGGTCTAGAATGTGATTGCAAAATTGCATGCAGTTTCATTGAGTGGCGCTAAAGTTATAAGCCATCCAAAAACTGCTTTTCCCTAACCCTTTAATGCAGAAATAGGCACAGATGTCGAGTGTTCCCGAACTGTCGAGGGTGAAACAACCTGTTTTATGGCTTCTTATGGCCATATGCCATCCCATCCTTCTTCCCCTATGTATGTGTATCATAAGATGCGATTGAATTCTTAAGGAAAGTACTGTAAGAACATGTGAGAATTGCAAAGTCTACAATTGTAATACCTTTTGAATTTTAAGTTTTTGACTGTCATTGAATAAACTCACCTGGCCTAGATATGTCAGTGAACAAAAAAAGAAGGGGCTAGACATGTGATGTCATCAGTGATGTTATCAATCATATTTGTGATGTCATCTTTGATGTCTTGGGTAATATTCTTAGCAGTGCATGGTGGTGGCGCGAGTTATGGTTGCCTAGTTTAGCATAACTGGTGAATTTCAGGGTTTTTTCAGTTTTACTTGTAACCATAACGTCCCTTTAACACATTTTTTTCACTGAATTTGATAGGTTTTTAGTAGCGCAGCTTAACTGTAATGTCACTTTAACAAAGTTTTTTAATTGAATATATATCAACCTAGGGGAAAACCTGGTTGTCGTAAGAAAGGAGCAAAGGATATTTATGTTGAATAATAGGGTCTTGTGTTTGCTGAACTGAGTATAAGTTTACGTATGTAATATGTCTAATTGTTCATTAATTGTATATTGAAAAAAGTACGTCACATTGAACCAGGGGTGTACCGAATAGTACATTTACTATTCGGCCGAATACCGAATAGTTGGCTAAACTATTCGGCCGGAACCGAATAGTGAACCGAATAGTAGTTTACTAATAGAAATGTGTCAATATATGTATAGAAATATTTCTTTTGAAATCTAAACATAGGAACATTGCATTATTTGGTCTTATGAAATAAAACAGATGGCAAGTACTTGATATTGCTGTTCTATGTATATAAAAAAATAATTCAGAGTGCCACCCTTTAATGAGCTACGCAGCAGTAATTTTGAACATATATGCATGGCATTACATAAGTGTGAAGGAAGATGCACACTGCTCCTAGAAGCAACAACACACAAGCATTGGCAATGCCAACAGTTTGAGCTTTTGAGTAGGCATGAGAAAGGGACTTGCCAGGCACTCCCGAAGTGGTATTAACTGGCTATTGATGGTTGCAGGTGCAAAAGGGTGCAAGTACCTGGGTATATAAAGGCAGTGCATAACAAGCCAAAACTGTTGGCTTTGCCAATGCTTGTTTTAACAGGTCTTCAGTGAAGGACATGCATAGTGCTTATATAGATCATAACTAAGCTTTAGAAGGGGAGTTTTATTATCTTTGAGGACAGAGCTTTTGCCACCAACTTAAAAACACGTTGAAGTTGAATAGAATCTAGAAACGTGTGTTGTCAGAGAAACAAGAACAGCAAGTTTGCTGCTCGTCTGAACCTTAGCAAGTCATTTTGGCATGTGAGGCAAATTCCTTTTCTTCCTGGTTTCTTGGTGGGGTGGGGGAAGGGGATCGGGCCAGAGTGGGTAGAAAAGATTATGGAGTCACCACCTTAAACTATTTCTAAGATGTAACCTGCCTGGAATGGCAGTGTATTTGAAAAGTCCAAGACATTTTCACAAAAGCATTCCTACATGTAGGCCCACTGGCCCTGTACTGTTAAGACCCACCCAGTGCAATTGAAAGGATGTGCACAACAGGGTACTAGATTGTAGTTGTCTATGTTCCTGAAAAGAAATTTTTGTGACATTGCAGCCTTTAAAGATGTGCTTTGCAGCCAGCGGACAATCTAAGAGACAATTAGGTGTGTCAGGTGAGGGGCATAGCGCTTGAGTCTTTGTGAAAGGCACGGCAACATCAGCTGTTAACAATAGCTGAACTGCCTGCAGCCATCCTAATGCAGCAGTGAGTGGAAAAGGAGAATGTAGACTGGTGGGTGACCCTGCAGTCACCTCCCTGCAGGTGGTCGGCCAGACATCTCTTTTCCTGTTCAACAGGTCAGGAGAACAAGATGGCTTCCACAATGAGCAAACAAAAGCGCTGTTTAAGTGCACGTTTGTGGTCTTTGTTCCCAAAGAGTGGGGGCGGGCTGGGCACCTTTGTGCCTCTGAAGTGGACTCCCTGTGGCTCATAAAAGGGACCTGAGTATGGTCGACATTTGATGTTAAGCTTCAAACGGGAGCCGGACTGGGGGTACTAATCATCCCCAGCCCCCACCAGGTTCAAATGCGGAGTACAGGAGGACATCGCCTGTCCATCCATCACCACCGCTCCACTCTCCCCCTCTTCCCGGAGACACCTGTAGTGATTTTCGGTCCGCGGTGTGAGGCGGCGGCAGGCTCGGGCTGTCAGATCCTGGTTTTTAAGGGGTGGGAAAGGAAGGACTCGCAGCTTCCATCTCCCACAGCCTTAAATCCAACATTTATTTCCAGGCCCCAGGGAGCCCAACTGGGAGATTGCCTGCACCCCGCCCCACGGGAGTGGAACAGGTTGGAGACCGGGAGGGGCGGGGGAGGGAAGCCGATTTGCGATAGAAAAGAAACAAGTTTATTTTGCAGCTGCCAAAGCACAGGGAGAAGTGGGAGGCAGGGACCACGATCAAAGGACGGGCATCATCCGAGCGTGGCTTCATAATTTATGAACACAACTTTAACATGCAGGGGGGAAGGTGGGAGGGGGGGATTTCAAAGGGAACCGAAACTTTCTTGTTTTTTTTTTTTAAAGTCAAATGGAACCAGTCTACATGAGGCTGTCCAAAAAGAGGGACCTTTATGGAGTGAGATCACCAATCTGGGTGGTGCTGGGGTGGGGGTTGTTTGAAGGAAAATCTCTCGCCGGGTGATATCTTTATTGAAGGATCAATTCCATATTCTGGGAGCTATTGACGCGGGAAGTCGCAAGAAATCGCCCTGCTCCACGGCCGCTCAACCCCAGTGCTCCCAGAGAGACACGATGTTAATAATGCAATCAGGACTGTCTGCTCCACGTGGGGGTATTTATAGGCACACAGAGGTCACATATTTATTCTCTTCTTTATGTTGATGGGGGTGCTTCTAATTAGGGGTATAACTTCGGCTTCAAGTAAGGAGTCCAGTAAACATTCGGCCGAAACCGAATAGTGGATTTTCAGCCGAATGCCTGCCGAATACTTACTCGAAGCCGAAGTTCGGTACACCCCTACATTGAACTACATTTTTAAACTTTTGACATATGAAGCAAATTATTTATTGTTGTAAAAAAATTTAGTGTTTAGGTAACTATTGGGTGGAGTTTGCGTGACATGGAGGCCTTGGTCACTTCTCGCTGTTGATGACGATTATGGCCCCGAAGATCAAGGCCTACCAGGTACCCTAACTATAGAGAGCTTCCCTTCTACAGCAGTTCTGTACCTCCTCTAGTAGCTCATTTTCTTCTCTCTCTATTCACTCCTTCCCTAGAGAATAGCCACCCCTTCCCTTCTCTATCAGCCCCTTTTCTTCTCTAGCTTTTCCTTCCCTTCTGTAGCAGTTCCTTCCCTGCTCTAGCAGCTCATTTCCTTCTCTAGCTTTTCCTTCCCTTCTCTAGCAGTTCCTTCCCTTGTCTATCAGCTCATTTTCTTCTCTAGCTTTTCCTTCCCTTCTGTAGCTGTTCCTTCCCTGCTCTAGCAGCACATTCCCTTGTCTAGCTTTTCCTTCCTTTCTCTAGCAGCTCCTTCCTTTCTTTATCGGCTCCTTTTCTTCTTTAGCGTTTCCTTGCCTTCTGTAGCAGTTCCTTCCCTGCTCTAGCAGCTCTTTCACTTCTCTAGGTTTTCCTTCCCTTCTCTAGCAGTTCCTTCCCTGCTCTAGCAGCTCCTTCCCTTCTCTAGCTTTTCCTTCCCTTCTCTAGCAGTTCATTCCCTGCTCTAGCAGATCCTTCCCTTCTCTAGCTGTTCCTTCCTTTCTTTAGCAGTTCCTTCCCTGCTTTAGCAGCTGTGTCCCTTCTCTAGCAGTTCCTTTCCTGCTCTAGAAGCGCCTTCCCTTCTCTAGCTTTTCCTTCCATTCTCTAGCAGTTCCTTCCCTGCTCTAGCAGTTCCTTCCCATCTCTAGTTTTTCCTTCACTTCTCTAGCAGTTCCTTCTCTTCTCTATCATCTCCCTTTCTTCTCTAGACTTTCCTTCCCTTCAGTATCAGTTCCTTCCATGCTCTAGCAGTTCATTCCCTGCTCTAGCAGCTCATTCCCTTCTCTAGCTTTTCTTTCCCTTCTCTAGCAGTTCCTTTCCTGCTCTAGCAGCTCCTTCCCTTCTCTAGTGTATCCTTCCCTTCTCTAGCAGTTCCTTGCCTGCTTTAGCAGCTCCTTCCCTTCTTTAGCTTTTCCTTCCCTTCTCTAGCAGTTCCTTCCCTGTTCTAGCAGCTCCTTCCCTTCTCTAGCATTTCCTTCCCTTCTCTAGCAGTTCCTACCCTGCCCTAGCAGCTCCATCCCTTTTCTAGATTGTCCTTTCCTTCTCTTTCAGTTCATTTCCTGCTTTTGCAGCTCCTTCCCTTCTCTAGCTTTTCCTTCCCTTCTCTAGCAGTTCCTTCCCTGCTCTCCCGCTCTAGCAGCTCCTTCCCTTCTCTAGCTTTTCCTTCCGTTCTCTAGCAGCTCTTTCCCTTCTCTAGCTTTTCCATCCCTGCTTTAGCAGCTCCTTCACTTCTCTAGGTTTTCCTTCCATTCTCTAGATTTTCCATTCCTTCTCTATCTGCTCCTTTTCTTCTCTATCCTATCCTTCCTCCTGTAGCAGTTCCTTCCATGCTCTAGCAGCTCCTTCACTTCTCTAGCTTTCCTTTTCCTTCTCTAGCAGTTCCTTCACTGCTTTAGCAGCTCCTTCCCTTCTCTAGCAGCTCCTTTCCTGCTCCAGAAGCTCCTTCCCTTCTCTAGCTTTTCTTACCTTCTCTAGCAGCTCCTTCCCTTCTCTAGCAGTTCCTTCCCTTCTCTATCAGCTCATTTTCATCTCTAGCTTTTCCTTCACTTCTGTAGCAGTTCCTTCCCTCCTCTAGCAGCTCCTTCCCTTCTCTAGCTTTTCCCTCCTTTCTCTAGCAGTTCCCTCCCTTCTCTATTAGCACCTTTTCTTCTCTAGTCTTTCCTTCCCTTCTGTATAAGTTCCTTCCCTGCTCTAGCAGCTCCTTCCCTTCTCTAGCTTTTTCTTCCCTTCTCTCGCAGCTCCGTCCCTACTCTGGCAGCTCCTTCCCTTCTCTAGCTTTTCCTTCACTTCTCTAGCAGTTCATTCCCTGCTTTAGCAGCTCCTTCCCTTCTCTAGTGTTGACCTTCCCTTCTCTAGCAGTTCCTTTCCTTCTCTATCAGTTTCTTTTCTTCTCTAGCTTTTCCTTCCCTTCTGTAGCAGTTATTTCCCTGCTCTAGCAGCTCCTTCGCTTCTCTAGCTTTTCCATCCCTTCTCTAGCAGTTCCTTCCCTTCTCTATCAGCTCCTTTTCTTTTCTAGCCTCTCCTTCCCTTCTGTAGCAGTTCCTTCCCTGCTCTAGCAGCTCCTTCCCTTCTCTAGCTTTTCCCTCCCTTCTCTAGCAGTTCCTTCCCTTCTCTATCAGCGCCTTTTCTTCTCTAGCCTTTCCTTCCCTTCTGTAGCAGTTCCTTCCCTGTTCTAGCAGCTCCTTCCTTTCTCTAGCTTTTCCTTCCCTTCTCTTGCAGCTCCTTCCCTGCTCTGGCACCTCCTTCCCTTCTCTAACTTTTCCTTCACTTCTCTAGCAGTTCATTCCCTGCTCTAGCAGTTCCTTCCCTGCTCTAGCAGCTCCTTCCCTTCTCTAGCGTTTCCTTCCCTGCTTTAGCAGCTCCTTCCCTTCTCTAGCTTTTCCTTCCTTCCCTTCTGTATCAGTTCATTAACTGCTCTAGCAGCTCCTTCCCTTCTCTAGCTTTTCCTTCCCATCTCTAGCAGTTCCTTCCCTGCTCTAACAGCTCCTTCCCTTCTCTAGCTTTTCCTTCCCTTCTCTAGCTGCTCCTTCCTTTCTCTAGCTTTTCCTTCCCTGCTCCAGCAGCTTTCACTGAGTAATCTCCTTATCAATCCATTTATATCAACATTTGCATCTTCTGGAAATGGCCCACATTTATTTTTCTTGAGGCACCTACACCCTGCTTTCCACAGCACTCCTGGACGCACAGTTTTATCCTACATGGTGCTACTTTTCCATCACCCGTCCATTTCTTTTGGTTAATTACGACAGCGTTTTCAATATTATCATTATTTTATGTAAAGGCCGCGTCTAAAGCTATGAGTAAAAAATGACTTTTAGGCCTACACCCACCAACATCCAGGAGGCTTTTGTCACCTCAAGGGCAATATTATACGCATTTTTTTTTTAAATGAAGGCCGGTTGCTAAGTAATGATTGGGTTTATCCGCTCTTTGTTAAACCGGATAGTCATTAGGCAGCAGAGTAATTTCTTGTGTGCATAGTAATTGGATTATTAAGCACAGGGGTGCTTAATGGTGGCTATTAGCTGTCTGAATTGCTGCTTAGTGTGAGTATGTCACGCTAATGGGAATTAATTACAGTTTTGTATTAGAGGGCGCTTGACTCTTCAACTGGGCACATTCAGCGATCAGCAACCTCAATGAAGACCTCAGCATCCCGTCGGCGAGGTGCATTGGTGTTTACTAAGCATTTAGTTGCAATGAGGCCTTGTTTGTGTGCTGTATCCACCTTTGCCCTTGTGGAACAGGTGCCACTGTTTTTTGTCTGTTTGAAGGCCGTGTGCACTGAATATGAATCAGGTCGTTTGATTGTAAAAGAGCAGCAATAAGAGCATGTGTCGCCAGGGTCGGACTGGGACAAGAAACAGGCCCGGACACCCCAAAAAAAGTGGCCCATCCCTCGCCTCAAAAAAGTGGCCCGCCCCTCGCCTCAAAAAAGTGACCCACCCCTCGCATCAAAAATAGTGGCCCTCAAACCATCACCTGTGAATCGCGTCAATTCACGACTCTAAAGAAAATGCTACTTATGGAGGGTTCATGTGTCTGTTACATTACAACACAACTCATAAAATAACATAACTTTGCATGCAAGAATGGATCACCATATGTATCATTAATATCTGTGTGTATATATCCATTTTGTCAAATTACTGTGAATGCAAGCAGACATCCAAGGCCAAATGATAATGTTATTGTATAGCACTTACACTTAAGATCTTTTTTATAGAACAAATATGCATACAATATCACCCAACCTGTGTTGGTACTCATTTATCGACCTCAGAAGGATGAAAGGCTGAGATGGCCTTGCTGGGGATTTGAAGCTGCAACCTGCAGATCACGCACACACATCACAGCAGCGAGCACTCAACCCACTGAGCTATCCTATCAGCTATAGTAAAATGAGCAATTATTACGTAGTGGATACCATTAAACTGGTAACTGAGATTAAACAGCAGACCAGTTAAGTTCTGTTTGGCACGCCCTCTGCCAAACCTATGTCAAATACCAACGTGTCCCAGCTCCCCCACTCCATCCCAGCTGGAAGGGTCAGCATTTCATCAGTTCTGCGTTTACCTTCTGCTTGCACTGCGCATGACGCACGCTTATCTGCTTCCGCTTGGAGGCACAGCATTATTTGCACCAAGAGTACACATGCACTAAGGATCTGGGTAGGGATTTGATCTAATTGCCAGTTGTGAGCACTTTAAAAATGCAAAATAAATACAAAAAATAATAAATAAAGCATGAGGTACTGCACCAAAAGACGCCTTCCCTGTGTTCCACATTTCCTGCAGTAGCAGAAAGTTTGGTGCTGTGTCGGCCGGGCAAGACCGAGAGGGCTGTAGCGGCAGAAGGAATCCGGATGGATCCAAAACTGTGGGCTACTGATGCGGGCTTGTATGAATTTGTTGCCCTGGTGTAATGGTTGTGCCACTGGTTTTTGCCCTTGGCACCCTATTTTAATTGTGTGCCCCAACACTTCACGTCCAATCACACTCTTCGAAGAACAACTACTGCATCTCACAGAGTAACGTCAGACCCCTCCCTCCAGACAACGACTATACAGCCAACGTACACATCACTGCCTGTCCCTGGCCCCTTTCGGGATACCAATGCCCCTATGCCCTCGACAAAGACACTGTGGGGTGCTTCCGAACTGCACACAGTCAGCAACAAAGGCAAGCTATCATTCGGGGTCAGACTGGGCCATGCAATTGTCTAGGGCACCAAAGAAAAAGTGGCCCGCAGTTGCAAATGGCTTTTCATTCCTTTTGTGATACTGTTTGAATAGTACCAAGGGGGAACTTTTTGATAAAGTGACATGCAAATTGTACATTTTAAAGAATATTTATTCAGCAACACTGGTCAAAACTACTAGTCGCAGTGTGAATTAACTCATCAAACTGGCCCACATGGGCCAATAAGGGTCCCACTTTGGCCAGAAAACAGGCCCACACCAGCATTTTGTGTTTTTGGTTGGCCCTGGACCTATTGTCCTACAGGCCAGTCCGAGGCTGCTCCCAGGTTGGGTGATATTGTATGTAAATATGTGCTCTGTAAAGCACTTTGGATTAAGGCGCTATATAAATAACACATCATTATCATAATAGGAAGCCTGTTCTGTGTTATGCCAGGGAATCAGCTTTGTGCATTTCGCACATGGCCAATTATCGTCTAAAAAATCTATGAACGAATAAAGCCGTTGTTAGGAATAGGGCGGCAGTCTTTTTACTATTTATAAATCATGAAGCTGCGGCTAAGATGTAGCGCGAAGAGAGAGACACCTGTGGCAGGTAAGTGAGCGTATGTGTCTGAGGGAATGATCTGCAGGGGTGTGAGGGACTGGTGGAGGTGGTGTGGGGGCAGGGACTGTGATGGGCGAATTCGGTGTCCACGGCACCAGCCAAAACAAAACACATGGAAGACTGCAGGAGAGGCACAGGAAACAGGAATGGATGTGGGTTTATACTGACTGATACATCCCGCATTACTTGCCTGCTAATGGTATTCTGCAACTCCCCAGGTGGTAATTAACTGATAATGGCATTCCAGGTGGGCTGTACAATCTCGTAATGGCCCAGCGAGTGACCTTTGGTAACAACCGTTGGCACACTATTATCAGACAGTGCAGCCTACCTAGAAGGACCTGATCACAATTAAAGGCCACAATGTTGTGGCTGAAATGAGAAGAAAAGAAAAAAGAAAGCTCATGGAGAGTGTGAGTGGGTATGGTCTAACCTCAAGCACCCCTAATTCCAAACCTGCCAGAGCGCCTGGAGACCGTACGAATGGCAACAGAGCGCTGTGCCCAACAGAACATCTGCTGTGTGAGGGTTTATGCACTTGCGTACCACGGCCATTTGCATAGCTCCCCTCCCCATGTGCCAGGTACAGGTAGAAGCCACCGTGTTTACCTGTGCTGGGGGGACACTTCCAACAAACAAAATGGCAATGGCCACAGAAGGGGGGGCGACTTTCGTTCTATTTTAGAAACTTTGGGCCCGTTTGTGTTAGTTTACCAGTTGCCCCCGTCCAGAGATAAGGATGTTAACTGGACTGTGGCAAATGCACTTCTGACACGAGGCAGGCAACTGCCTGTTCATGTTTTACTAGGCCTGGGTGAAATGCTTCCCAATCTACAATCGCCCCAGTCACCCAGGCAGTCTAAAGTAATTTAAACCAACACATCATGACGTCCTGCCCATCGGTTGCAACTTGCAAATGGCTTTTACTGGACGCTGTTGCTCCTCCGTGTGTGTTTTGTGGTCATTGAATTGGTTAGGTGCAGACGGTGGGTGGGAAGTTGAAGTGGAGGGTGGTGGAGGCAAACTTTCCCGATTACATTACATCAACTAACAGGAAAAGGCAATACACAAGACACACAAGTGACATCTTCTCTACAGAAGCCACGTTTACGCGGACCTAGTGGACAGACACACACCCTCTATGACTGTTTCACAGGAACTTGCAACCAAACGTAACAATGGATTTTTTTCTTCACCAATGTTTAGTCAATCTCAGTTCATAAAATGCATTGCCATGTCATCTCATGTTTTTCCCAGCGTGGTGTGTGTGGATATCATTTATTAAACCCAGGGATGTCATTTCCAACAGACATGAAAGGATACAGTGCAGGTGGGGGGAGGGGCTTTGCATAGTGCCTTTTCAAGATGCAATGGCCGGATGAATAAAGTGAGCCGGGTGATCTTGGGGCACATGTAAAATGAGGCACATAGACCAAGGACAAGGGACAGTGTATATACAGTATAAAACGTAATCTATGCAAACCAGCAGGGCCCCAAGCTAGTGTTTACCCACTGAGTTTGCATTTGCTATTTTGAAAGTACCTGGACTAGAGAACTACAAACACAAGACAACATTTAAAAAAAAGAATTGGTACTACAGAAGCTACTCACTCCTTACTTGGGCTCTGATCTCAGATCATAGCAAAAGTACTCCCATCTATCGCTTGGTTATTTATTTGTTTATTTATTTATGTGACAATTTTTGCAAGCGCACAAAGCCCATGGGCATCTAGGCGCTACATGGCTCAGATAAAGATGGAATGAGCCAGAGGGATAGGGCATTAGTTAAAAAGATGGGTTTTGGGTTTCTGTCAGTGCTGGCTAAGACCATGCATGCCACGTGAAAGGGGGGGGTGACATCCATGGGGGGAACCCGAATCACCAGAGCGGTCCGGACTAAAAAAAAGTGCACATTGGGCTGCGACACAACACACTTGGCAAAAGCGACCTACCATCAGGAGTTCAGGAACGTCCACCATCAGAACTAACCCCGCCGCGTCCGCGAAAACTTACTGAGCTAGCTGGTGGTGCCACTGGGTACCCCTGCAGCTCACCAGGAATTGGAGGTCCGGACTGCAGGTTAAATGGTTCAAATACCTGGGCATGCGACAGCAGGACACAGCTAAGGCCCATCTGTACACAAGTCCAAACTGTTGAATGTGCCAATGTTTGTTTTTAACAGTAATTCAGTGCATGGAATGGATGAGAGGACACACATTACTTGCAAATGAAGTGGCTGAAGACATAACTGGTTAAGAGTTTTTTGGCATCAGGAGCACATTTAAAACTGAAATTAAGCCAATAACTTTCAGACGACTGCTTAGCAATAGCACTTGTGTGGACTAGAGTTTTATGTTACTGCTTGAAATAGCAAGCTCAAATGGATGCCCTGGGGAGGGGCAGGTGGCGGTTGTGAACGGCTATAGTGTTAGCATGGCACCGGGCAGTCAATGGGTGGGTAAATAACTAAACGCCTTCTCACATGCCATCTCCCTCATAGCTGTACTCTCATGTGACATTTTGGGTTTATAAGTGACACTGACTTAAGCATCATCTAATAGCCAAAACTAAGAAATGGCTCATGTTGCGACAGTTCCTGAAGCCTGTGAGGAAAAAGGCTTGCTGCAGTGAACTCCTGCATAGGACGTGTTCAAAGGGAGCCCCCAGGATCCTCGCGGAGCGCAGTAGCAAACTCAGCGCCTCGAGTGACTAGTGCTGAGGCTGTGAGCTGCATCCAGAGAGGGCATGGGAAAGTATAAAGAGTCTAGACTCACTTTTTTGTTGCGTCTCTTCTGTGTTTTTACCAAACCATTTTTACAGTGCTTCTTTTGCTGTTTTTTGCTGCAAAATTTAGGGGGCAACGAGATCCCCGCGCTCCACCCATCCAATATTGCCTCACCAAAACTCACCATTTTTCTGTACGCACTTGCTGCAAATGTGCACATTAATTCAAAACACAGGTTTCACTGTGCCATGCAGTCGGATCTGAGTGTCACCCACTGACCCTGTCGCAGGAGGCCCAGCACATTTTTGTGCTCTATATAAACACATTACATACATTAAAAAAAAATTCAGAGCGTGCAAGTGCACACATGGAAAGGGTATTGCTGTGAGGGCCGGGGCCAGGAAATAACCCCAGCAGTTTTGACCTGCTGAAAATAGAAGCGCTCGGGCTCGACAGAGGCATTTCTATTGTTTGCTTACAAACGGTATTCACAGTCACTCGCCGCAAATGGGTTCTTTGACCCCCTGTGGATCCTGCCTCATCCGGCATTTGCCAAACCCCTACGAGAATAGTACGAGTCCTTACCTCAGTGGCATACTGGCTGGCTGTTGGCTGGCTGGCTGCTGTGCTGTCTGTGGCCTGGGTGGCACTGGGCACTGTCTGCTGGCTGCCTCGCCTGCTGCCTGGTGGTGGTGGTCCGGACCTCCTGTGGCTGTGTGTGTGGGCACTGGGCACTAGTGGCACTGGGCTGGCAGCCTCCAAGTTGGTGAGGTCCACTGGTGTGCTTGAGTTGCACTGGGGCTCAGCTCAGCTGGTGCCTGGTGGCACTGGTGGCTCTCTCTCAGTCTCTGCCCGGCGAGTGCTGTGTCAGTGTGACTGCGTTGTGCCCAAATAAATCATGCCAAGCCCAGGGCCAGGGTGGGTCAGAGGCCCAGGGCCAAGGCAATTAGCAAAGAAATAGCAGCATACTGTCAATTGGCGGCCGGCACAGTCTATTGGGCGGGCCCAGCCGAATTTTCATTGGCTTGTTTGTTCCGCGATGCTGGCGGCCCAGGGCCTCAGCCCCCAGGCACAACTGAAGTTGATTCAACTTTGCAAAGAAGTGCAATGTGTTGTCACTTCCTGCAAAGTTGAAGCAACTAGTGTGAAATGTGTCTGTTCTGGCAGTGCCGGCCCCAGCTCTCAGCCCTGCAGGCAGACTGCCCTGCCCCCCACAGGGTCAGCCCGGTCAGGACTCGGAGGGAGGCAGGTGTTACAATTGCTTTAGTGTTGTTTGCAATTGCTTCAGCCTGCCTCCCTCCCATAGATCAAAGGCGGCACGGCACCGGCCCCTGCAGTGGCGGCCGGGGCGGCCAGCACGGCGGCCGGCCGTGGCCCAATGACCGTGATGAATTTAATTATGCTATGCCCAGCATCTGCAGGCATCATAAATTATGATGCATGCATGATGCAGATGCAATCATCAAAGCAAGGTAACGTAACAAAATCTAATGTTACCTTGCTATGATGATTGTGTGCAGAGTAGACTGCAGACAGTGCAGCCGGCGGCGCCTCCCTCCTGACTCCCTGCCCTGCCCTGCTGCCCAGCCCAGGCGGCGCAGGCGGCCCAGCCAACCCCGCCCCCCCCCCACTCCCCCATCTGACTTTCCAGCCGGTGGCCTGCTGTGAACCACAGTACTCGCGACTCGCAAGCTGCTGCTCCATGGCGCTGCCGCGTGCACACACACACACTAGGCCTGCCAATAAATTACATTGTAATTTTTTTTTAAAAAACGGCCCAAAGGTGGCTGCCGGAAAACCGGCCCCAGGGGACCCCAAGTTGTTCGGCCACGGGCCGAAAGACCGAAAGGGCCAGTCCAACCCTGTGTGTCGCTGCTGACCTGTGTATGTTTGTATGGAATTTGTCAAGCACAAACTTTGCTGGCAAACTGGTGAAGACCTCAGGCATGGTGTTGGGCCACATGTAATGTAATATTGTGAAAACAGTAAAATAATATGAGGCCAGGAAGCCCAAAGGAAACTCCATGTTATAGAGTATATCTGTGGTCCGGTTGCTGGTTCTCTCCAGTACTCTCGCTAGTCTCCTGATATCTTCGGAATTTGCTATCTGCCCCCAAAATGGCACAACTGATTTTGCTATATCTCCCAGGATTTGTGCCGGGGTATCACCATTCTCGTCCCGCCGTGGACGAGCCTTTGAAACTTCCATAGTGCTTGCTATGAACACCCCAGGTAACAGGATCCCTAAATAACAGGTTCCCTGCCAATCCCTGGGCAACCATGGAAATGCTACATTACCGCAAACGAAATAGACAGGTTCGTCTACATACAAAGGTCTGTTTTTCACAGTCAAATTTGCAACGTTGGCACAGCTTTTAAAATCTCCCATTGACCGGGTGCCATTCCTCTGTATGCAGAAAGAAACTGAATCGGGGCTATGGTTAACAGAGTAAGAAGGAGGCACAGCATCCTTATTGCCTATCAGAGCCATTTTAAAGGAAACCAAAGATTGGAAAGGACGAGATAGTCTATCAGAAGGCCTAATTGAAGCAACATTGAGTTTACTCCTATTTGCAAAAAGCGAGCATCCCAGGGGAGTCAGAACACGTTTTTCAAAACTATTCAAATTAGTTCCATCAAAATTCCCCGAGATGCTATCATTCCATCGGACAAAGAAAAGTGCTCTAAGAGAGGCATAACAAGCCGTCGTCAAAGGTAAGGGATGAATATACCAACCCAGCCCCTTATCCCTATGTTGCGGTAAATGCGAGCAGACCCAACAATTGGTTTTGTTAAAAATGGCATGTGTCGAATTCATAATCAACATCAAAGTATTGTTGTGATACTTCTGTCTATGCTGAGAGTCCCTAGGTGACAGAGTATGCAAATGTACAAAAGGAGTAAAAACAGTAGGTACAATTTCAGTTGGCAAAAGAGGCTCTAGAGGATAATTCTCCTCGACGTACCAAAATCCTAAAGCAGTTACTATAAAAACCCCAATTATTATCATCAAAACACAGCAATACGTTTTCGAGGCACAGGCACATTGTTCATTGGCCAAGTTGGTCACCCCCTTATTTACAAGTCCAATGTGAGCAGTAGCGGTGGCAGGCATCGTAGTTTTCGGATGGAAACCCCAATGTTCGTTGCTGGTGACCCCCCGGTCGCGTGGCTTCTTAGTCCTTCCCCAACCCTAGCCAACAGAATCCCCTTTCTCATCTTTGGGCAAAAGCAAGCCCTCGATGATCCTTTCCTTCTTTGAATGCACAGTCGAACCGTGCCGTAGGTCTATTTTCTCCGCCGAAGATTATATCTGGTGGTTCCCGGTACTGTTTCATCCTGAAATAAGGTAACGTCACTTCCTGAGGGAATCAACGTATCCGGGGCAACGGAAGCAATGGTTTCCGGAAATGACTTTTCCAAAGAGTGTGGAGACAAAATGGACGGTTCCCCAAGTCCCACGGGCTCAGAGAGATTCTCTGACTCACTCACAGTGCTATTTGCTGCTTCAGGATCATCGATTGCAGCGTTAGCGAGGGGTTCTGCTTCTTCTGTAACGTGTGGCTTTGGGTGAGGAAGTTTCTTGACATGTATCGTGTGTATCCAATTGTTCTGTCCAGCCACCCGCACTGCCGTTTGGGTGACCAACAAAACCTGGAATGGTCCCCGCCAGCAAGGCGCGAGGCAAGAGGACCGCTCGTATGCTCTCACCAGGACCCAGCTTCCAGGCCGGATGTTGTGACCTGGGCCCTCGTAGCGTACAGGTAAAGCTGATCGTACCTGATGATAAATGAAATACAGATTTTTAGTCAACTGTTTACAGTAGACTGAAAGCAATACATTCTCAACACTTCTCAGTGCTTTAGGTTTCGGAAGACCCCAAATATTGGCAGGCTTCCCCATCACCACCTCAAATGGAGAGAGCCCAGTCTTAGTTTGAGGGGTAGTGTGCATGGCTAGTAACACGATCGGTAAGGCGTCCGGCCATTTTAGTTTGGTACCGGCACACGTCTTAGCGAGCTTATTCTTTAGGATACCGTTATGTCTCTCTACCAACCCCGCACTTTGAGGATGTCTAGCCGAATGAAATCGCTTATCAATATGTAGTGCCGTACATATCTGCAAAATTACAGCAGCAACAAAATGTGGACCATTGTCCGACCAAATGACTCTTGGCAGCCCAAACCGTCCTTTATCATAATTTTCACAGTGGTCATGGCTGTAGCATCTTTGACAGGGAAAGCCTCAACCCATTTACTAAAGGCACAAATGACCACAAGGACATATTTTAAGCTATTGCACCGCTCCATCTCAATAAAATCAAAATGAATCACTTGAAACGGGACAGAAGGAGGCCCAAAGCTACCCCTTGGAGTTACTGTCCTCTTCCCCACATTGTGCTGTAGGCAAATCATGCAATTCTGGACATAGTGCTGAGCAATTTTCAAAATCTTATCATTTACCCAGACTTTCTCTAACATTTTTGTGATCTGTTGAGCACACACATGTGTCGGACCGTGTGCCATAGTAACCATCATGACTATGCAGGCATTAGGAAGTAACCATTTCTCTTCAACTGTGTCCACCCAACACCCATCATCATCTAATTTCCCCAAGCCTTCAGCCCATTTCTTAGATTCTTCCATTGTGGCATCAGCTTGGATATCCCGCACAGACCCAATATCCTCGTCCATTACATAGACATCCCTAGTTTCTCTTAGAGCATACATTTCTGTGCGAAGATCTGTGGCAGTTTGTCTGGCCATCTGATCATCGAAAGCATTACCTTTTCCTACATCGTCTGTGATCTTGCGATGCGCTGCGCATTTCATGATCGCTAACTGAGTAGGGAGCGCGAGCGCCGAGATCAATTGTACTATCAGGGGACTATGCTGAATCTTGGTCCCATGTGAAGTTAGAAACCCTCGCTCTGACCAAAGTCTCCCAAAGTGGTGAGCCAACCCAAAAGCATACTGACTGTCAGTATATATATTCACCGTTAGCCCTTCGGAAAGCTCACAAGCTCGGGTTAATGCTATAATCTCTGCAGCCTACGCGGAGTTATGCGTAATTCTCTTGGTCTCTACAACCGTACTTAATGTAGTGACTGCATAAGCAGCCGTTGGTATACCATCCGGAGGTTTAAAGCAGGAGCCATCACAAAATAGCTCCCCTTGCGCATTATCCAAAGGAGTGTCCTTAAGATCAATCCTGCCCTTTGTTTCTTGTTCAGTAGTATACAGGCAGTCATGTGACTCATCATCACCGCAACAGTATTTTGCGGGAAAGGTAGGAGTTCAGCCGGATTAAGAACACAACACCTCCTAATTTGGATGTGGGGAGCAAACAAGATCAATTCATATCTTGTCAATCGTGCGGAAGTGAGGTGTTGCGTTTGGGTTTTGTTCAATAGAACATCTACAGAGTGAGGCACCATCAGGGTTAGATCATGGCCTAGGACCATTCCCTCACTCTGCTTTACAGACGCGGCAGCAGCAGCGACAGCTCGAATACATCTTGGCAAATCGCATGCGACAGGATCAAGGGCGGAACAGTAGTAACTGCACGGCCTATTTTTCCCTCCATGTTCCTGCGTTAATACAGCCAAAGCACATCCATCACATTCATGCACAAACAACACAAAGGCCTTGTTGTAATTTGGTGTACCCAAAACCGGTGCAGAGCATAATGCAGTTTTGAGAAGCTCAAATGATTGTTGATGTTCCGATTTCCATGGCAATGGCGAAGAAATGCCCTTCTTTGTCAAGGCCAACATCGGTTTTATCACTAGTGAAAAGTTCGGGATCCATAACCTACAGTAAGAAGCCATACCTATTAAGGCCTTGACTTCCTTCTGTGTATTTGGGACAGACATGCCAGAAATGGTGTTTTATTCTTTCAGGTGTCAATCTTCTTCCCTCCTTTGACAGGAGGTAGCCTAAATAGGCGACCTTCTGGCGACAATATTGAAACTTTTTAAGCAAAGCTTTGTGACCATGTTTAGCTAGATGGATGAGCAAAAATACAGTGTCCTCTTTACAAGAGCTCTCAGAATCTGCTGCTAAAAGCAAGTCGTCAACGTACTGAAGCAGCGTACAAGTAGGGGGTAATTCAAAAGTATCAAGCTGTTCTTTCAAGGCCCTACTATAAATCCTAGGACTCTCGGTGTAACCTTGAGGTGCACGAGTAAATGTGAACGAGCGTCCCCCTAAGGTGAATGCGAACAAATATCTACTGTCCTTGTGTATAGGAATACTGAAGAAAGCATTCTTCAGGTCCACATCACTGAAGTAAGTAGCCGTAATCATAGTTAATATCGTCGTCACATCAGGCACAATTGGAAATTGCGGAGCGACAACTCTATAGATGGCACTCAAATCAATTATAAAACTAAACGGAATGGCATTATCACCTTTTTTGTACATGGGTAAAATTGGACTTTTGCACAAACTTCCTGTAATCTCCTCAATCACCCCACGATGCACAAAATCGGAAACAATGCTCTTCAAAGCTCGCTCACCTTCAACCAAGATCTTATACTGCGGGATGCGTGGCAGCTTAATACCATGTTTCAAGACTATTTTAACAGGCTCAATCTGTAGAACACCAACATCATTGTCCTCAGCTGCCCACAAACACTCCGGGACATTACTGAATTCTGGTGGCAAAGGTCTAGTCAAAAATTGTGAAACAGAAAATTGCTGTAGTGAAATCGTCAAACGCACTCCATCAGACGAACAATGAATTACCGCATTTAATTCCTTCAACAGATTCAACCCCAACAAATTTTCTCCACAATTCAAAGTCAAAAGAAATCGACAGTGGTCCGTAAAGTGACCCAAAGAAATAGTGTAAGAAGATTCAATTCAACACTACAGCTAAGTCAATGCCTAGTCTGGGATACTGAATGGAAACCCTTATTGATATATCTTTATGTCCAGTTCATGAGTTCTGGATCACTACCCCAATATAACACCCGTCTCTTAGAATCCCCGTGACCCCACTGAGCCAAGAAGTAGTTCTGTTTTGCAAGTTTAAAAGGTTTATTTGAAAAAAATTAACAGTATATATATATCACACTTTTATAATGAATTAATAATTAATATCACACTTAAAACATGAGCAGTGATCAACAGTGAATAATGTCCAACTAGTAAACTGATTTGGTTACCCAGGAGTAGTATAAGGATGGGGTAGCACACTTGTGAATAGGAACAGAGGAATAAGGTGGTAGAGAATGCTTTATATAAGTTCAGATGGATGCAATGTTGAATGAAAATGCAGTACAGAAAATACTCAATATGATTTCAACAAAACAATGTAATCACTTTTCCCTGGCAATCCACTCCCCCCCCCTTATTCAATGTAAGGAAATGAAGAGTAGCACACAGTTCTCAGACATGCAATCAAATGTAATTCAGTTCACCCCAGCAAGCTTAGACTACGGATAGAAGTTGAAACACAGGCCCAAAATGCTTTTATATGTGCTGGCAATGAAGTGAGGAATATGCTGAAAATGGTTTTAATTCCCTTTAGGAGGTTCAGGGTGAGTGAAAGATACTTGGGATGAGCTCAGGCTCCATTTAACAATGCTCTAGGAGTAACTAGCAGGTTAAGCGAATTTTTGGCAAAGGAAAGCAAGGAAGCTGCTGTTTTCACACGTGGCTGGATTTTTAACCAAATCGCGAATCGTGGCAAAAGTATACGGAGTAGCAAGTCAGTTCTAGGTTTGTTGAAAGGCTAAGATTCTAAGCTTTCAGAGGAAAGTTAAACCAAGTTTCTAGCGCAAACGGTTCCAAAGATATGAACGATTTTTCGAATTTAAAGTAACTCAAATTGACAGGTGACAGCTTTTAAAAATGACAGGTGACAGCTATGCGGCTGCAGAATTGACAAGTGACAGTTAGGAGGCAGTTCTACTTAGATTAAATAGATTGAATTATATCACTGGAAACTAAGAGATTTGGCTTCACACCGTCCTAGCTGTACTCACAATGTATTTGGAAGGTCTAGGTCTCACGGATCGGGTCAAGATGGCTTTGGTTCTGGTTTTGACCCCGGACGGTCTCTGCGCACAGCGTCTGGTCTCTGCTCTGCTGGTCTGGTCTGACACTGCTCCTGGCCCGGCTCCTGGATCTCTGGGTACAGCGTCTGTGCACAGCTCCTGGATCTTTCTGCACAGCTTTCTCTGGACACAGCGCTGATCTGCACGGCTCCTGGATGCTGCTACCGCTGTTAGGTTTGCTGGATGCTGAGGCCTGCTGAGAAGAGTTCTCAGTTTGTGGGTTTAGGCCCTTGCTTTGAGTTCTGAATCAAGTTCTTTGGAGTTTTAAAGTCTAAGTGTTGGATCTGGTATCTTCTGGATGTTGTGTGGTCCGGCAGAGCGCGTTGCAGCAACTGGATTTGAATGTCTCTACCTGTCCCAGCAGTCTCTTTTCATGTGTTTTGAAAATGGGTGTGTGCCTGGGCCTAGCAAAGCCTACCCATCTCTACTTGTCATTGGACCAATTCTCCCCTCTCCCATGATTGGGGGAAGGAAATGTGAGTCAGAGTGATGCTGTAGGTTTTATGGGTCAGAGGATCCTCCCCTGGTCAGTTTGCCCACAAATCTATATTTGATTCAAATACATATTGCACAGATACACAGTTGTTTAAAATTACATGCACCCATCACATATCACATGAGGTATACTCTGTTCAAACTTTGCTCTTCCTGGGGGCTTGCATTCAGAAATGGCAACATTTTGCACTTTTTAACTGGTTTTGCAATATCGGACATTTACCCAAATTTACACACATGTGCGCAAGGAGTATGGACATTAATTGATGAAGTGTCAGATTTTTAACATACAGACATTTGGAGTGAAACCCTATTTTCTGCTAGCAACCCCCCAGATCATACCACCAGGTCCTAAAACCTCTTAAAATGTGGGCAGAAAAATCACAAGAATTATGGTATCATTTAGATAATTTTGACAAGTCCACACCATACATCTTTCTTAAAATCATATTCTGGCCAACAGGGGTGTGTCTTTTCAGGTCACATGGTGTAGAAACCAGTTTATCCAGTTTCTGCCAAGCTCAGAGACCCTGCCCCTCCCAGCTTCTGCCAAGAGGAAGCTATTTTACACCCCCCCAATACACCATCTGCCTGAGTCAAGGAAGGGCTTTGTTCAACCTCCTGCAGTCTGTAGGTGCCCCACCCCTAATCCAATTATCAGAGAGATGGCATATCCTTTTAGTGTGGGCAGCAGAAGGCAGCTAGGCCTGGGAACTGCTGTGGATCCAGTTTCACTCCAGTTGGGGGAAGTTGTCAGGCGGAATGCAGTTCCTTTAAGCCAGAATTTAGCTAACATGTCACTTTTTGTTCCCAGTTTAAATCAAACATACAATTTTTACACATGCAGCTAAAACACTGATTCTAAGTTCTAAACTATGACATTTCAACAGTGACAAACTATGTGACACTCAAAAGTAGGTCACTCAGTTAATTCAAACATTTTCGATTTTTGGTAGTTTTAAATCCAGTTTCAGTTAGGCTGCTGCAGACCTGCAGAGCTCAGCCAGTCTTGTTATGAACATTGTTTTGGGGCTCTTCAACTTCCCAGATTTTGTATGCACACATACTTCATTCTGCCAGATGTCTGCTGGTGTTCAGTGAGATTTTTGGATATGTTGCAATGTTTGAAATAGGCATTTTGAGCTGGCATTCGGGGAAACAAAAGGTGATTTTAAAGTGCGGTTTTTCCTTTGGCACACATTTCACTCATGGCACCCCGGCCCATCCTGCTCGCACTGGTGGGTGGCAAGTTAGGCAACCATTTTGGTGTGGTCAAACTGTGTGGTTCTCCTGGATTCGGGCGCACATGTGGGCTTTTTGGCCATCTTGGATTTTCTAAGCCAACAGCACCAAATGTTGCAGCATGATAGGTCAAACGTGGGTCAGGACACCCAACAAAGCCCCCCCACGCGACTGCACTTTGAATTTGAGTCGATGGGGAGTCGGGTGCACAGAAGGTGATGACCCACGCACTGGTATGTCCGCATAATCTTCTTCCAATTCTGCAAATTGCACAGTTCAGCATCTTTTCCTCCATCCGGTACTGATCGATCGGTTCTCCTCGCCGGTCCTGATGGGAATATTGGGTGGTACCCCGGGCCCCTTGGGTCTCTGCTCCCGGTCTCCGGA
This sequence comes from Ambystoma mexicanum, assembly GCF_040938575.1. Lineage (NCBI taxonomy): Eukaryota > Metazoa > Chordata > Amphibia > Caudata > Ambystomatidae > Ambystoma > Ambystoma mexicanum. Next base: position 961,324,678 of record NC_090928.1, on the reverse strand, counting down.
TCGTCCTCCCTGGCCAGTCTCCAGGTTTTCTTTCTCCTAGGACGACAAAGGAAAAGCGGCAATACTTATTCATGGACATTTCTCCCACACCATTGATATAGTGGTCTAGCATATATATTTTAGAACTCAACAGATATGAACATGCACATTTTTTTAAATTAAGCAACAAGAACACATAAACTTGAGAAACACAGAATTTGATAGGCTATATGTAGGATATTTTAAGGTTGGAATTGAATTACTCTGGAGCGGTACCCTCTGGGATTGCAGAGGACTCCTCCAGTTGCTGCAAAGTGTGCCTGGGATGGCAAAACTTCAACTGGTTTATGTGGACCCACTTGTCTTCCCCCTCTGCCAAATCGCCTTTGGGGATGCGGATCTTGTAGGCCACTGGGGAGATCTTGTCTATAATTTCAAACGGTCCCTTCCATGTAGGCAAGAATTTTTGCTGTTTGGCCTGGTTCCTTTGGAAATTGTATAGATAGGCCCGATCACCCACCTTATATTCCTTTCGGGTAGTTTTTAAATCATAGTGGGTCATCATGCTCTCGGCTGATCTTTCTAGATTCCGCTGAGCATAGGCAAAAGCATGTTGAAGGTGTTTCCTTAAATTCTCCAAATACTCATGAGCAGTGGAGGCATTTATTAAGGTCTGCTCTTGGGTCCTGTAGAGCAAATGCTAAGGAAGCACCATCTTGCGTCCAGTCATCAACTCAAATGGGGACATTTTGGTTGCAGATGAAGGGGTAGATCTGATGGCCATTAGGACCAGAGGTAATCGGATATCCCAACTTGGCCCAGAATCTGCCACAAACTTTTTTAAGATGCTCACAATTGTCCGGTTGTAGCGTTCTACTGCTCCAGAAGAAGCTGGCCTGTAAGCGATGTGTAGCTTTCTCTTGACCCCCAGTATCTCCCACATCTTTGTCATCACTTCACTGGTGAAGTGGCTACCTCTGTCTGACTCAATTCTTTGGGGTAGACCAAAACGGGAAAAGATGTGGTTAATCATCAAGGCAGCTGCCGTTTCTGCCTTGCAGTTTGGGGCTGGGAGACATTCCACCCACTTGGTAAACAAGCATGTCACAGTCAACATGTACTTATTCCCCCTAGCGGATCGAATCACGGGGCCTACAAAGTCGATTTGCTAATCTGACCATGGGAGTGTCATCCCCCTCTTTTGGAGAGGCGCACAGTGTGTGAGGATGATGGCGTTAATTGTGCACACACAAGACACCCCTTCAAGTATTGGTCGAGGTCCTGCCCCATGTGTGGCCAGTATGCAACCTCTCTTAAGATTTCCAGTGTTGTGTGAAACCCCCTATGACTGGCGGTGGCCGCATCATGGGCGTGACTTAACATCAGGCTTCGGAATGAGGTAGGAACCACCCGCTGATCGTGGCCAGCTTTGGATTTCCTTACCAGCAAACTGTCTTGGATTCGGAACATTTTTGGACATTTCATCAACACTCTTAGGTCCTCTTTCCCAATGTAATTGGTATCTGTCAGAGGAAAGTTCTCAGGGTCCTCAAGGTGTTGGTAAAACTTACCAATAATTGGATCCCCCTTCTGAGCTGTAATTAAATCAGCATCAGGGGTCTCCTTACTCCATTGTGCAGTTGAAAGATCATTGTGAGCACTTGTCTGGGACCTAGTGATAGCGGTGACCTGGATTTCCCCCAACAGGGACTCTATTTCGATTAGATCCCCTTGGATGGCCCCGGTTTTGGCCAGCTGATCAGCTAAGTCATTTCCAGTTTTGTCTGGTCCCTCTACTTTGGAATGACCCTTGATCTTTTTCCAGTAGATGGTCATCCCATTCGATGTGACCAGATCATCAATGTTTTGGATTAACTTCCCATGTTTCAAGGGTTTGTTATTAGCACATAACATGCCTCTGGTTTTCCAATTAACCAGGTGCTCCACGAACCCGTTCCGTACATAATCCAAATATGTGATTATGACAAGTTCGTGGAGTTCATGTTGGCAGCAGTGAGGATGGCCTGATGCACAGCCATCAATTCTGCCACCTGACTACGTCGGGGACCAATTTTGTATCCAGCGGAGGGTTCTGGGAACTCCTTCACCCATGCATTCCCTACGCCAGCCACCAGTTCTTTCTCCCCGTCGTTGTCAACATGGTAAGTGCATCCATCCACATAGACAGTGGGCATTCCCTCACACTTGTCATTTTCAAAGACTTTGTGTGGGGAATTAAGGTATGCCTCCATGTTGTCCTTGATTTTTAGACTTTCGTCCTCGAGACAGTTTTCTCTGGCACAATCATGCAAGTCAGCCAGACCTAGCGCGAGGGGACTCTTCTTGTTTTGGCCATATCTGACCTCCACAGGAAAGCCTTGCATTGACAGAATCCAGGAAGTAATTCGGGAATTACTCACATTTCCGGCCCGGATTCTGTCACTTTGGAGATATTGCAGAGGCTGGTGTGGAGTCTCCACTATGATGTGTCCCCCCTGGATAAACGGGCGGTAATTCTTCAATGCCCACACCGTTGCCAGGAGTGCCTTCTCACAATCGTTGAATTTTTCCTCCACAGAGGATAAAGTTTTGCTTGCATAGGAGATTGCTTTATTGACCTTGTCATGCTTTTAGTATAATACTGCCGTCAGGCACGTATTAGAGAACCCCGTCTCCAGGAAGAACTCCTTGTTTCTGACAGGGTAAGCTAGGCAAGGTGCTTGTGAGAGGCTTCTTTTGAGTTGTCTTACTGCCTCGGATTGTTCTGGACCCCATTCCCACTTGACCCCCCCTTTCAGGAGATGAATCAGGGGTCTAGTGATCTCTGCGTAGCCCTCAATGAACTTTCTGCTGTAATTAGTCAGTCCAAGGAGGCTCCTTAGTTCCCGCAGAGTTGTGGGGTCTTTCAGTTTCTGGAGTGCTTCCACTTTCTTTTCCTGGGGACAGAGACCCTGAGGAGTAATCTCATGCCCCAAGAAATGAACACGGGTTCTACACCACTGTGCTTTCTGAAAGGAAAGTTTTGCTCCGGCGGCCCTCAACTGGGTCAGAACATAATGGATCTCCGCTATGTGTTCCTCCACAGATGAACTTTTGATGAGGACATCATCTACATAAGCCAGGTTACCCCTTGCACCCAGGTCGGGCATGGCCTTGTGTAGGAAAATGTTGAATTCATTGCCGGAGTTGAGGTATCCGAAGGGAGTCCGGGTCCATGTGTACTGCTGGCCCTCAAAGGTAAAAACCAGCTTGTATTGGTCCTCCCTACTAACAGGCACGTTCCAGTATCCATTGGTCAGGTCTATTGCTGTGAATACCTGTGACCCCTGAATCTGGGCCAGCCCTTGGTCAATGTAGGGCAGGGGCCATCGGGAAGTATGGACCCGTTTGTTGAGCTCCCTGAGGTCGGCGCAGAGTCTCCACTGGCCGTTTGGCTTCAATATTCCCAGCACCGGGTTATTGAAGGTGCTGTGAACTGGAGGGATTATTCCCCGGGACTCCAGGTTCTTTCTTATTTCAGTAAGGGACTCCATGGATGCGAGAGGCAAACGATATTGCTTCACAAACACTGGAGTCATTCCAGGGTCCGTGGGAATTGTTGTTGTGTGGATGTCGGTGCGATCACAGTCATATGAGTCTACCGCAAAGAGATCTTGGAAATCCAAGAAAACTTGTTTCAACTTTTGCTTCTGTTCCAGAGTCACACAGGCATCAGCTAGGTTGACTCTCTCTTCCACCATCTGCCTGAAGCCTCGAAAGACTTCTGGTTTGGCTATCTCCGCGGTCTCCTCCAGCTGGGTAGAGAAGTCCCTGGTCAGAGTGCTGATTTGGACTGGAGGCCTCAGGTGGGAAAGGCAACCCTCATGGACCTAAAAAATCACCTCATCCCTCCTGAAGTCACAAGTCATATCTTCTTTACCATAGGGGCAGGAAGTGTACACCAGGAAGTTCCCCCCATGCCGGGTAAAAATCCTGTCTGGTGTTGTATTGTCATCACTGTCACTGTCAAAACAGTCCTTGGCGATTGGTCCTAACAGTTAATTTCCTAAATCAATGGAAAAATGTCAGTCATCAAATGCCATTCCAATAATGGTGCCTGCGGCTAGAGTAATACTCTTTAAGTCGCTGTTATCCACCTCTATTAGAATGGTGTCATGTTCTATGTTGACTAATGGAGTTGGGTTTACCCCCAACCCTTGCTGTTGGAGAGAAGTGTTTAGATGTATGTAAGCATGAGGGTTTTTCAAATGTTGTCCTCTTTTAACTTTCACTTCCAGGGAGAATTGTCGGGTCCTTTCTGGGATGGTGACTTCCTCTTTGATCTGAATTTCAACTGCATAAGGTTGCAATTGAGCTGACCTAAATGCTTTTTCTGGATCATCAAAGCCCATGGGATTATCCGCTAATCGGGACCAAGCTTTGAAGTTTATTAGGTCCAAACTAATGGCAAAACGATTGAGAATGTCACTGCCTAAGTAAAAGGCGGCAGTGGCGTCTCGCACGACCCAACAATTATGGACTATGCTCTTGTTGCCAATGGAGATTTTGAGCATACACCTGCTTGGCAGGAGCTGTTTGGAATTAGGTGCTTCCAGGTCCATTTCCCATTTGTCTATCAGTTTGAATGTGGGAATGGCTGGATCTTTTGGGAGTTGGCGGAACATGGCTTCGCTGATGAAGCTCTTACCATTGTTCACGCACACTCGAACGAGAACAGAGTCCTTCCCATCATTTAACTGAACAGGGATGAACAACTGCTCTCTAATTTGCTGAATATCAGCCAGGCTCTGAGCTGATTTCACATCTTTGTGGACTATAGGAGTGGGAGTTTCTGATTGTGGATTAGTAAAGAATTTCAGGGTGTTTCCTTCCAGTGTGGAATACCACCTTAAACTGGAAGGAAGGTTGATTTTCAGAAATAGAGAGGACCCCCCATCACCAGTCTGTTGTCCTACTGCTATTACTGTCACGTCTGGAATTTGGTTGTTCTGGAAGTGAAATTCTACTTGGTCAGATTTTTGTTCAACCATGTGCTGTTTAAACTAACATGGTTGACACTCTGTTTTAATATTATTGGTTGGCTAGTCTGGGTCCAGAGGACCTTGTTTACACAATCTATTAGGGGTGACAACCTTCTCAGGAGGTCATTCCCTAGTAAACAAGGGGTGCCCTCTGGAGTCACTACTATGACCGGGTGTTTCACCTTGTGTCGCCCAATTTTGATGTCCAAATCTGCAGTCCCCTCGACAGGAATTTCCTTCCCGTCAAAGTTCTGCAGTTGTCCAGGAAGAGAGGTGAGAGGAATACGGTAATTCTCCCCCCTTCCTGCATTTAGTTCCTCAAAGGCCCTTTTGGACAGAAGGGTAGCTTGGGATCCAGTGTCCACCAGTGCCAAAATTGTACCCTGCCCCTGTACTTGTACCGGGGCATAGTATCTTCCCTCCTTCTCCTCAAGGGGGCACAGATAATGCACATTTTTGGACAACTGGTGGGCTAATTTTCTGGTTTTGGACATTGCTAGCGAAGAGATTTGGGCAGAATTCTGTGGAGAGCCTTGGGAATCTGAAAGAAAAAGTTGGCAACTGGAGATCAGAGCCATTGTGGGTTCCCCTGGTTCCGGTTCTGGGCCGCCCCCCCCTTTTTGGAGGCAGTCACCAGGATGGGTTTGAACCAGGGGATTTCGGTGTTGTGGGTTCTGGGATGAGATGATGGGCGGCGGTAGCTCAGTCTCCATATCTCCCCAGTCTGGATTGGAATCGCTTGGGACCCATTTTTCTTTGGGAGGAGTTCCCCCATCTCTGAAGGAGAAGATCCTTTTCCCAGGATCTTCTGAGGATCCCTCTCCCTCAAATTGGAAGACCTGAACCTCCTCCACAAAGTGGGTCTGTTTGGGTCCTTTGTTTCTCCTACCTCCTCTCTGCTCCTTGGGTGGCAGACTTTCAGGGGTAGGAGATTTTATTTCCGGTTCCTGGTTTTCCAGGGGATGTTTACAAGTTGTGAAGGAAGCTTCCTCCAAGGCTTTACACCTCCCTTCCCCTTGTGCCTCCTCCCTGGGAACGGGTGGGTTATCGGGGTGCTGCCCCCGTCATTGTTCTGCAGCACCAGGTGCAAAGTTTGGGGCATTCAGCGATGGCATGCTCATCTGAGGGTTCTGTTGAGCCCTCAGTACGTGACCCAGATCTCGTGCCATATTTTGGACCTGGCGCTCAAGTTGTGAAACCCGCTCAGGCTGATACGGGGCTCTATTTTCTCCCCTGGGCTGATCCTGGGAAGGGTAGCTATCCCTTCTCTGGTAGTACCCCTGGTTGGGAAGATTTGGGTACCCCTCCACCCTCGGCCTCCCCTCTCCCGGATTAGGTTGTCTGGGCTCAGGGAATTGGGGAAAGAAGGATGGATGATTTTGGGGCTGGAAATTGGGTGGATACCTGGGGAAAAAGTTCTGCCCAGGATTTGGAGAATTTCTGCCCTCCTGGGGGAAGTTAGGAGGGAAGTTCCCCCGGGTCAGGTGCTTGGCTGGATCCCCCCCTTGGGCTGGAGGAGTCCACACATAACCCAGGATTGGTTGGTTTCCCTTGTAGCGGGGACTTACATAGTCAGGGGAACGGGGGGCCCCATTTGTGGGACTACCTCCTCGACTCCCTGTTTGTGACTGGCCCGAGGGCCTTCTGGGCTGTGAATTATTTGGTGCAGGCAGGTTTTTAGGCTCCCCCATCTCCAAATTTAAAACGAGGGCAACCTTTACCTCTGCCACCTTGGCAGCAGCAGGGGTGCTGTTGGTTTTGGGGGTTTTCGGCACGTTATTTTTATTTTCAATAGGCTTCTGCACCTCATAGATCCGGGTAGCCTGTTCAATGACCCAGTCTAAAGATCTTTTCTCATGAAAATCTCTCACAAGCTGGGTCATTATATATTTAGGGAGAGCATGGAAAAATGTATTGACAAACTCTTTGCTGTCTGTGCGCACCCTTCTGGTGGTCTGCGCAAAAGCACGTTTTAATTCTTGCACAAACTCTTGTGGGGCCTGATCCTCCCCACATTGCAAATTGTAGGCTGCCTTGCGAGCCTCTTGAGGATTTCTGTGAACAGAAAAATGTTTCAAGATGGCCGCCTTATAGGTGGACCATCTTAAATGATTTTGGTCCTCCAGCCCCGCAAAGAAACTGGAGTATTCTGGGGAGAATGTCCATTTGACGTACTGGATGCAGCTACTGCTGTCCTTCAAATGGAAAGTCTCCATCATTTGCTCATAGAGCTCCAAGTGTTCCCAAACGGAATACTTGGCGTTCTTATGATAAGGCATGATGACACTCCTTATTGCCTTTATTTGCTTCAATGGGTCCTTAAGCAAGGCCCTTTTTGCCTTATTGCCTTTTTGGTTCGGGTAACCCTGGTCCATTCATCCTCTGACTCAGAGGCACTGCTCCCAGAGGTTCCTGTCTGCTCTTCCAGGTTTTCCCAGATTCTGCGAGCCTGAGAATGGCTGGCAGAATGTGGGGACCTGGTCTCCTGTGTCCTGCGCCGTTCAGAGGAGTCTTCAGATTCCTCCTTGCTGCCAGGATTTGATGGGTACCCCCCCACTGACCTAACTGGGGAGAAGTTTTCAGGATGCCCTTAATGGGCCTATTCTCCTGGGGTTCACCACTAAATTGCACAATGCTTGGGTGCCCATACCCGGATGCCCGCCCCTCCATTCCTGGGAGGTACTGGCCTATGAGCCCCATACTTCTGGTTGGATAGTAATCTGCCAACCCCGTGGCCCTGGGCTCATGTGCGCGAGGGGACATGGGGGTGGCAGAGTCCAGGGACTGAGAGACATGAAGGCCTCTGGTACTAGGGCTCCTGAGGTTATGCTCAGGAGTCTCCCTCTCCCAGCGAACCTGGTCTCTATCCGCCCCTGCTCCCTGTTGCAATGCAAGAGCCTGCGCTTTCAGTTCCTCAGTTAAGGCCTTACTAGACTCTATCAGTCTCTCCTGCATCACTACCTGTTGTTGGAGCCTATCATTGTGCTGACAGAGAGCCTCATTTTCTCTCTGTGCCTCCTGATTGGTCCTGGAGTACTGGGCCCGTCTTTGCTGCAGGAGGGTTACCTCCTGAGTCCCTTCCCTACTGGCCTGCTCCTTTCTTGCCAGAGCCTCCTCCACCATCCTGGTGTGCTCTAACAAGTTCTGGTGTTCTTTTTGGAGGTCACCTAGTCCCTGGAGGGCCAGGTGATTTTCTTCCATTTTCCTTTTTAAGTGGCAGACTTCCTGGCCTAAGGTATCCCTTTCCTGACTAAGAGCCTGCATCTGTGCCGCCAGGTCGTTCCTTTGCCTTTGGAAGGCACCAGCTTTCTGGCGCTCCTGGTCAAACTCTGCCTGGGTATCCAGGTCTTTCAAAATCAGTTTATTGCTCTCTGCCTTCTCCCTATCTAGGTGGCTTTGCAGGGTGACTACCTGCTCGGCACATGCCCTGTTGAAGTCCAGTTGTTGCTCCAGCTTTTTCTGGCTCTGCAGAAGGGAGTCCAAACATTCTTGGTACTCCTTCTGCAAGGCCAGAAATCTGGTATCCTGGTCAGCCTTCTCCTGTTACAGCACATCCATGTCCTCCTCCTTTATTTTAGTGATGTACCGTCTGCTGTCATTTTCTGACTCCTGGCTCCTGAGCAGCCTCTGCTCAGAAGAGTCCAGATCAGATTGGGCCTTCTCTAACGCCATCTGTTGCCTATTTGCCAGATCCTGGCCTTCAGCACATTTGTCCTGCATGTCTCCCATATATAGGTACAAGTATGCCGAAATCCTGGCAATCTTATTATGTTCATCTTTAGCTTTAGGGGCCATATATAGTTCACTCAGGGCCACATGTAATGGACCCTGATCTCCCCATATAGCTGACCCTGTTTCAGTGACCGTTTGGTCCTGATAAATCCACTCACCTCTCACGAATAGCTTATGTAAGAAGTGCTCTCTGGCTATATTGATGTCTACCAGTGTCGTCATTCTGGAATTTGAGTTCCTTCCTGACTTACAGAAATTAATATTTTATTTTTGAAAAACAGACCTTTTCCTTAGAGTGTCCCTTTGAAGAGTGTTTTACAGCGTAAAACAGCGTGGTGATCCGACCGGATGTATGTGTCCCGTCAGTTAGCACACTGTATTAAGCTGCACAAGTGATAGATCTAACCCAGACGTCCGGCTCGAGCCCCCAATTTGTAAGAAGATTCAATTCAACACTACAGCTAAGTCAATGCCTAGTCTGGGATACTGAATGGAAACCCTTATTGATATATCTTTATGTCCAGTTCATGAGTTCTGGATGACTACCCCTATATAACACCCCTCTCTTAGAATCCTCCTGACCCCACTGAGCCAAGAAGTAGTTCTGTTTTGCAAGTTTAAAAGGTTTATTTGAAAAAAATTAACAGTATATATATATATCACACTTTTATAATGAATTAATAATTAATATCACACTTAAAACATGAGCAGTGATCAACAGTGAATAATGTCCTACTAGTAAACTGATTTGGTTACCCAGGAGTAGTATAAGGATGAGGTAGCACACTTGTGAATAGGAACAGTAGAATAAGGTGGTAGAGAATGCTTTATATAAGTTCAGATGGATGCAATGTTGAATGAAAATGCAGTACAGAAAATACTCAATAAGATTTCATCAAAACAATGTAATCACTTTTCTCTGGCAATCCACCCCCCCCCTTATGCAATGTAAGGAAATGAAGAGTAGCACACAGTTCTCAGACATGCAATCAAATGTAATTCAGTTCACCCCAGCAAGCTTAGACTACGGATAGAAGTTGAAACACAGGCCCAAAATGCTTTTATATGTGCTGGCAATGAAGTGAGGAATATGCTGAAAATGGTTTTAATTCCCTTAAGGAGGTTCAGGGTGAGTGAAAGATACTTGGGATGAGCTCAGGCTCCCTTTAACAATGCTCTAGGAGTAACTAGCAGGTTAAACGAATTTTTGGCAAAGGAAAGCAAAGAAGCTGCTGTTTTCACACGTGGCTGGATTTTTAACCAAATCACGAATCGCGACAAAATTCGCGAATGCGTGAATCGCGATTACGGCAGGTTTCTAGCCCAAACGGTTCCAAAGATATGAACGATTTTGTAAAGGTCGTTTTTCGAATTTAAAGTAACTCAAATTGACAGGTGACAGCTTTTAAAAATGACAGGTGACAGCTATGCGGCTGCAGAATTGACAAGTGACAGTTAGGAGGCAGTTCTACTTAGATTAAATAGATTGAATTATATCACTGGAAACTAAGAGATTTGGTTTCACACCGTCCTAGCTGTACTCACAATGTATTTGGAAGGTCTAGGTCTCACGGATCGGGTCAAGATGGCTTCGGTTCTGGTTTCGACCCCGGACGGTCTCTGCGCACAGCGTCTGGTCTCTGCTCTGCTGGTCTGGTCTGACACTGCTCCCGGCCCGGCTACTGGATCTCTGATTACAGCGTCCGTGCACAGCTCCTGGACCTTTCTGCACAGCTTTCTCTGGACACAGCGCTGATCTGCACGGCTACTGGATGCTGCTACCGCTGTTAGGTTTGCTGGATGCTGGGCCTGCTGAGAAGAGTTCTCAGTTTGTGGGTTTAGGCCCTTGCTTTGAGTTCTGAATCAAGTTCTTTGGAGTTTTAAAGTCTAAGTGTTGGATCTGGTATCTTCTGGATGTTGTGTGGTCCGGCAGAGCGCGTTGCAGCAACTGGATTTGAATGTCTCTACCTGTCCCAGCAGTCTCTTTTTATGTGTTTTGAAAATGGGTGTGTGCCTGGGCCTAGCAAAGCCTACCCCTCTCTACTTGTCATTGGCCCAATTCTCCCCTCTCCCATGATTGGGGGAAGGAAATGTGAGTCAGAGTGATGCTGTAGGTTTTATGGGTCAGAGGATCCTCCCCTGGTCAGTTTGCCCACAAATCTATATTTGATTCAAATACATATTGCACAGATACACACTTGTTTAAAATTACATGCACCCATCACATATCACATGAGGTATACTCTGTTCAAACTGTGCTCTTCCTGGGGGCTTGCATTCAGAAATGGCAACATTTTGCACTTTTTAACTGGTTTTGCAATATCGGACATTTACCCAAATTTACACACATGTGCGCAAGGAGTATGGACATTAATTGGTGAAGTGTCAGATTTTTAACATGCAGACATTTGGAGTGAAACCCTATTTTCCGCTAGCAACCCCCCAGATCATACCACCAGGTCCTAAAACCTCTTAAAATGTGGGCAGAAAAATCACAAGAATTATGGTATCATTTAGATAATTTTGACAAGTCCGCACCATGAGTTATACATCTTTCTTAAAATCATATTCTGGCCAACAGGGGTGTGTCTTTTCAGGTCACATGGTGTAGAGACCAGTTTATCCAGTTTCTGCCAAGCTCAGAGACCCTGCCCCTCCCAGCTTCTGCCAAGAGGAAGCTATTTTACGCCCCCCCCCAATAAACCATCTGCCTGAGTCAAGGAAGGGCTTTGTTCAACCTCCTGCAGTCTGTAGGTGCTCCACCCCTAATCCAATTATCAGAGAGATGGCATAACCTTTTAGTGTGGGCAGCGGAAGGCAGCTAGGCCTGGGAACTGCTGTGGATCCAGTTTCACTCCAGTTGGGGGAAGTTGTCAGGCGGAATTCAGTTCCTTTAAGCCAGAATTTAGCTAACATGTCACTTTTTGTTCCCAGTTTAAATCAAACATACAATTTTTACACATGCAGCTAAAACACTGATTCTAAGTTCTAAACTATGACATTTCAACAGTGACAAACTATGTGACACTCAAAAGTAGGTCACTCAGTTAATTTAAACATTTTCGATTTTTGGTACTTTTAAATCCAGTTTCAGTTAGGCTGCTGCAGACCTGCAGAGCTCATCCAGTCTTGTTATGAACATTGTTTTGGGGCTCTTCAACTTCCCAGATTTTGTATGCACACATACTTCATTCTGCCAGATGTCTGCTGGTGTTCAGTGAGATTTTTGGATATGTTGCAATGTTTGAAATAGGCATTTTGAGCTGGCATTCGGGGAAACAAAAGGTGATTTTAAAGTGCGGTTTTTCCTTTGGCACACATTTCACTCATGGCACCCCGGCCCATCCTGCTCGCACTGGTGGGTGGCAAGTTAGGCAACCATTTTGGTGTGCGCAAACTGCGTGGTCCTCATGGATTCGGGCGCACATGTGGGCTTTTTGGCCATCTTGGATTTTCTAAGCCAACAGCACCAAATGTTGCAGCATGATAGCTCAAACGTGGGTCAGGACACCCAACAATAGGTACCGGCGAAGAAACCGGACAAACGACTGGTGTGCCAGAAAACCCTACGGAGACATTGGTTTGCCCTGACAGTGGAATGTTTGGAACCCGAGAATGATCAATGGAGCACTTCTGTGCTCCAGTGTCTATCAAAAACTGATGTTTCCTATTTCCCACTACCATTTCACCGTAGGGACCTTTCTGACTAACGGGAATAGGTGTAGGTTCCAAACCCTGCTTCGGGCAATCCTAACGAAACAGAATATTATCAAAAGGAAGCTCCTCAGAGAGGTAAGCAGCAGAGGGGTGATCGAATATGTTTCTAGTATCCACACTCAAAGTCTGATTGTCCTGTGAAAAAGGTTGATGAGGATCCTGCGAAAACTGACCTCTACCAGGGCCCCCCACCCCGGGGCGACCTCTGGGTCATCTACCCATACTCCCAAATGTGTTATTCGACCTCTGTCGAAGGACGGGGCATTGTGCACTCCAATGACCCTCCTGACGACAATAGGCACACTGGTTAATGTTCACAGGACCCAAGGGCACGTTCCCTTGTGGAACATACTGACCTCTAATCTGAGAACTACCCCATCTGGGGCCTCTAACAATTTGTTGTAACAATACTTTAGTCTTTAAGTCTCCTTTTCTCTTCACGACTCTATCTTTTTCATTATTGACACGGTTCTCGTAGTACTGAGCCATGTGCAGTACTTCTGATTGGGATTTTGCCTGCCAAGCGCTCTCGGAAGACATTATCTGTGACTGGATGTCAGGCAGCAATCCACGGACGAATCTGTCCACAAATAACCTTTTCCCAGACTCTGTGTCTAAATCCTGACAACTGAAGTCCGAGAATACTTGTTCGAACCAATTAAAGAACTCGGTGGCACCCTCAGATTTTCCTTGGACACAGGCCGTAAGCTTGTCCCAAATAATTCTTTTTTTGGGAATTATAGTTTTTAATTTTGCAATGATTCTGTCAGGCAAAGTGAGTATCACCTGAGGCGGTCTCTCACCAACTGGCCTTTCCCCGTCAAGCCTAGTTATATTAGCCCACGTATCTCCCAACCCAGGTGCATCATCTATTGTTCTAACCTGCTTCCACAAATCTACGGGCAGGAGTACACGGAATAACAAGTCAATGTCACCTAGGGTGAACACTGAGGACTGCTAGACGGACTCTATCTCTTTATAGAATCCTGTCGGATTTTTCCTAATGTCGGGAATAGATTGCCTAATAGTGTTCACTTCCTGTCGCGAAAACGGGACGTGAACAAACTGCGATACATAATGTGCGGGAATGTCCACAGGAGGTGTACCTGCTGTAACATTAGCGGGAACCTCAACTTTTGGGACAAATGTCGGAGGTACCTCTCTCCTAGGCAACTGAGATATAGGCAACTCCGAACGCTTACTAAGCAACAGAGCTAAATCGAGCGCTAAAGCATTTGAAGAAGTGTCAAGTGAAAAAGCTCTCTTATAAATACCCAGTAACTCTGTGGGACAACTAACCTTCTTCCTCACACATTCATCCTGCAGGTACTCTACCATTACCTGAATCACCTTCCTCTGCATTTCTAGCGTATATTGACTGTATGTGTCGTATACCTCAACTGGAGTTATTGATAAATCCAAAATCCATCTAATCGCATCTTTTGTACAAATTCGCGCCGATTTACGACACAGAAGAAATCGTTTCTGTACATACATACTCTCTTCTTCGACATCCTCATTCCGTAACTTTTCCAAATCTCTCCTATACTCAAATAACCTCTTAACATGCTCATGTACTTTCTCCACAGTGTCTCTTGAAAGTGCTAAAGTATTCAGATCCCTCAGCCTTTGTGGGAGATGGGAGATCCACATTATTTAATTTACCCGACATTACTCATAAATAAATCCCTAAATCTACAATGAAAACATTTTTCTCAGGAAAATTATCCATATTAGACATTGTGGCAAAAACATTAGCTCGATCACCTCTCTCCATACAATGCTTAGCCCATGCAAACATATCCCGCTTCTTATCTATAGGGACAGTATTAAGAGTAACAACCTTCGACCCCGCACCCCGATCAACTATAGTCGGTTCGGAACCACTCGGGAGTGGAGGTGTAGGCAGATTCAATGGAGGTGTTATTACTGGTGCAATGGGAGGAGGTGGTAGAGCAGGCGGAGGAAGAACAGCCGGAAGAATAGGAACAACAAGTTGAGCAGGGAGAGCAGGAATAACAGCAGGAAGAGGCAAAGCAACAGGAAGAGGATCATACGGAGGTGGTGCAGAGGCACCAGGCCTTCGCTCGTTTAACAATTTGTCAAGAAACTCGTCAGAAACATGAAGGTCTTTAGAAGGATAGATTTTCTGAGTACCGAGTGAGAAAGCCCTATCCATATTCCTAACTGACTCAAACTGTTTGTCCTGATCATATAACAGCGCCTTTTCAGTGTTCGTTTTGTGACAGCACGCATGTTTTTCCCTACTCTTAAACTGCTGCAACGCTTCTTTTTTCCAATTCTGCAGAACATCAAATGCTGCGGGTCTGGCCTTTTTCTTTAACAAGACCGACTCTAAGTATTCAATACGAGGGATCTCAAAACTACCATTGATTGGCCACTGAAGTTTGGAGGCATGTCTGGTTTGTCTGTGCCAAATATCATTAAATACTACACTTCCAATGCCATGCTTACAATACATAGAAAACGCCGGCGACCCCTCCTGTGGTGCCGGCCTGCTAAATTCCAAAGATTGTCGATCGCTGCAGAATAATGCCCTAAAGCAGCTAGACAATTTCCCAGGCATTTCTCAAATACTTGGTGTTACCTGGTCAATAATTGTGTCTGCAGATACAATGCGCCAAATTCAAATTGTCAGGGTTAAATTAAGAGTCAGGTCACGACTCACCTGACCAAACCTAAGGAGGACCGTACGGTTTATCAAAGAACTTACCTAACGAATTTTGCCTTGTGTTTGGTGATTTTGGCAAATCTGCCCGCCTCAAAAGTGGACCCTCGTCAAGATGCCGTCTCAGACCACACGGCTATCGTCCAAGGATCGGATCGTGCAGTGCTGTAGAGGTGTCGCGTCTCGTTCAGCCGGGCCCGTAGTATCACACCGTCCGATCCCGGTCCGATAGCATGCGTCAACCTTCAATGGTCTGGCATCAATCTTGAGGGTCCCTATTCGGGCGCCAACTGTGAAAACAGAAAAATAATATGAGGCCGGGAAGCCCAAAGGAAACACACCAAACACTGGTTACAAAGGAACATACAAAGTACTTTATTTTAAGGTCAAGCAGTGACAAAGTCAATGACAGATCGGACAGCTATCGGCCCTCAGTATAACACAACGAACTTCAACGGGGTTCGATGTATTCAGTGAGAGACTATACATTGGGACAATCAGGCTTATATACATCTCTCCAGCCTTTTGTCCAACCCCTTTGCGGGTTAGCCATTCCATGAATGTATTACTGGTCTAGGGTCTCTGCCAGCTCAACTTTTAACATATTCATCAGTATGTGCATAGATCAGTTCCGTTGATACAGGTAATCCATTTACACGCAGGTCAACAGAAGGACAAGGTCTCAGTTCACGACCCTAACAAGTGGCCTGTAGGCAAGTTATACATTAGCTGTACGGAGGTCATGATGACCAGATTCTGTTCGGAATGGCATCGTCCGCCATTTTGATGTACAGGGTGACTTTTACACAGCAAAAGAACCTAAAATGGCGGCTTGATTCAAGATGGCGGCTTACATCAATTTCTAAAGTCAAGACCTTGCCGTAGAGAGTTATTCGCGTACAGTTTTAAGCAACTTGGCGTAGGCCAATATACATACAATCGTTACAATAGGAGGCATAATTTAATATCCAGTATGACAATATGGCATTTGTATAGTGCCTTTTCCCACTGGTAAGGCCTCAAAGAACTGTAGGTGAATGCCCTTGAGGGACCAAAGTCCGTGCTATGGGAGATTCCTCAGAGGAGTTTAGAATAGGTGTGTGCATTTAGCCGACACGAAGGAAAGGAGAGGTGGCTAAGTCCCTGTTAGCGACCCATGTCTAGCAGGCGGGCTTGTGGATGGGTGCTGTGAGGTTGTTGGGAAGAGTATGCGAGACCAGGAGACTTTTTATGTATCCAGCGAGACCACATTTTTGTCATGGGATTTAGCTGCATTCTAAGGTGTTGTGGGATGTGTCTCCAACTGGCGTATGATTGCAGATGAGGGCGGGTGGGTGGCCGTGTTTATGGCTATCTTCCATCGGCATGGAGTGCGAAACGTACCCACAAGTCCTCGTTGGTGTCTTCTTTCGTTGCCGTTTCCACTGTATACCCACATAGAAGGGCAAATCTTTTCCTGCTAGGTCATAGGGGATAGGAGGGCCCCTGGGTGAATGTATATGTCACAGAAGTGTGGTGTAACTCGAAGGACCCAGGTTTGGATCTTCGAAGGACGACCAGCCGATTGCTGCTCTTAGGTTTGTTGACTTTGGTTCTGCTGAAACCATGATTCATGCCAAGAGGCCGTTTTCATTATAATGCTTGCCTTGCTGTTTAAATGGTTGCAATGAACCGCCGGACTGACTGGAATTGAGTTCTGGATTACCGGAGCTATATGGGGTGAAGTCCCGTTCGCATTCAAGGATAGCCTACCAGCGATGAGGAAAATATATAAAAAAACTTTGTTTATATCGGCATCTACGCAGGAGTATTGGCGTTGCAGAGGAGCAGTGATCAGGTTCCTGGTTACTTAAGAACCACCAAGAAAATATTTGCAGACTTAATTAAAGGAGTCTGAGGTTATTCGGGTGCACTTTGGCACACCCACATTACAGAAATCCTACTTATGAGGAGTACGATTTGAAGAGTATTTTTGTGGCCCTGGATTACATGGTGGAGAATAAAAACAAAAAGGTGTCTTCCCCAGAAGAAGGTTCATGCATTGAGCGCAACGAGGAACTGAAACATGTCGGGACTGTTTAACCTGAGTCAATAATACTCAGAGATTGGAAGTGTTAAAACCACTACATAAATTTTATATGTTGATGTATTGTATTGTCATGTTATAGAAATGTATGTGTGTGAAACTAGTAATTTGTATTGTATATGTATCCACCTTGTGTTGTTGGATCTATTTTAAGAAAATTCTGTTTTTAGAGTTGGTTTTATAAAGGAATAATTGGGTTGTGATTTAACCTATTAAAATAAACTGTTTTTGATATTGTGAAAAAAAACAACTAGATACTAAGTCTATTTTTTCAAGACTATTGGTACAAAGAGGGTATTTCCACATCATACAATATGTATAGATCAGTATCTAGTGAAGGAATGTAATTTCTGTCTCCTTTATATGATAAAAATGTATGGTTGTCCCCTGACCGTGAGAGAGAGGGAGTATTAAGTAAGGGGAACGATATGCCTTTGTTAAGGTAGATGCAATGCTACATGGACCAGGGCACCATGTCATATTACACGTATTCTGTTCTTCACGAGTGCCCATATTTCCCCAGGCAGTGACAGCGGGCATCACTGTCCTTGTCAGGGTACCAGTAGATACCCCTTACATTTGAAGGAAAGATCATCACTTCTGTTACATACAGTAAGTGACATACAGAATGTTTCAGTGAAAATACGCATGCGTGGGCCCGTGACCTTGTAGCCCCACTGAGTGATGTTAAATGCATCCATGTTCGTGAGGTAGACAATAAAAGAGGAAGTCACTGTGGACTTGTGGGTTTGGGCAAAGGACAGGAAAGTCCTTCATATGGCACAAGGCTTCCCTCTCTGCAAGTAGTCTTGCTTGATTGAATCACTCCGGTTCTCTTCAATGGTACAAAGCGAGTTTTACAAACACTTTCTCTCTCTCTTTCTCTCTCTCTCTCTCCCTCTCTCTCTCTCTCTCTCTCTCTCTCTCTCTCTCTCACACACACACACACACTAACACACGTGCACACACACGTACTTACGTACAAACACACACACACGCAATCACACCACTTGGCTTTCCACTCGTATTTTTCTACCACATAGTCTGCTACCATCCTAGTCGTGCCCATGATCCTTGGCATTCGTGCTTTGCTAATGAAGACCTTTCCACAATGCCATCACCTTTTGCCTGCATGCCTGGCTGGCAAGGGACCAAATGGGTGCCAGGGTGGTACGCATTCCCTTCATTAAAGATCCATGGCTAAGGGACGATGCACAAATGCTGATGTATTGATATCCACACGCCTGCGTGCACCCACCAGAGGCAACCGCTGCTAATATCTGCCAGCACATGGTCTGAGCACATGGGCAGATAATGCACATTCTTGTAGAAGGGTGTCGCGTGCAATTATCTGGGAATATGAGCGCAATGCATGGCGAATGTGCGAGTAGCTAGGAATATAGCGGCAGCATCTGAACATGGAAAGTTGCAGGGCATATCATAGGCATTGCAGGCACATGGTATCAGTATCTTGGGATGTGATATGAGCAGACATTACCATGATGACCCAACCAGCATGGTCCCAGCTTGTGCTCACCTGCAACGCTGTCCTGATGTCCAGATAAATTATCCAAGTCCTGCCCACCTCCTACTCGGACGGTGAGGTGACCAGGACTTGGAAAAAGCAGTCACAACCAAAACAAACACTGCTCTCCCTGGCTGAATAACTCATCCTCCACCCGGGCGAGTTTAGGATCAGAAGCTACAACAGAACCCTGCTGGAAAATGACTGCAAGGGGGAAAGAGAGTCCTTCCTCTTTCAAGAATACTCAGATTTTTTCCACGTGCCTGACATATTCCCCCTTCGGGTTTCCTTCGGAGCAGTTTCTTGATGCAGACAACTGTCTGACTGGTACGTGTTTACATGGCCTTTATCATGCAAACTATTCCTGCTAAGTGCAGGTCCCCAGATCAATGGCATTGAAATTTATCCAGGCACCCTGGCAGCGCCACCACCATCTCACGCTGGAACTTCTTTGCAATCCTGAAAGCACCCATTTGATTTGAATGAGAACAGGAGCTGTGGCATTTGAGCAGCTAACTTTGCCGCCAGTTCCTGCTTCAGTGCACTTTCCTCAGTGCCCTTGTGCCGCTTCTCTACCCACTCACTTGTCTCCTCCTTATCCCCTCTATTCACCCTTCACCTGCTGTGCCTTTTTCTCTTCCTGATGAGAAATGGCTGGTTTCTCCCCGCGCCCCCTATTACACCCCATCACTCGATCCCACTATAGCCTTCTCTCTTCTTTCGCTCTACCTGCCTTCTCAGACGTTCCTTCCAGCAGCCGCCCATCCTCTTCCTGCTTCCTCTCCAACGCCTGCCTTCTTATTTACTGATTTAGTATTTTATTTATTTGTTTGTTACGCGCCATAGCCCGCTGTCCCCCTTCTGCTTCCTGCCGCTGGAGCGCGACAGACCGGCACTGCTACGGCATCGCAGTAAAGACATGCAATGCAGTGGCAGCAGAGTAGAGTCAAGGAACCTCCCTCCTCCACTTGTGCCCTTTGCATTCAAGCCTTTAGTGTTCCACTTTCCACCATGAGCGTCTGCAATCAGTCTGGAGACATGGATATGTGGAGAGGTGGCTTAAACTGCTCGCCCCTTTGTGGACGATTCTACTCCTGCTTATTAGTATGTGACTCTATACTTCAACATGTGATTTTTATTGATCTTGTCTTAAATGCAAGATACCTGCCCAGAGAATGTCATTGGTCTTCAGCAGGTTCAAGAGTTGTTTCTCCATGAACTGCCCAGCTATAATATGGCACAATGATCCCCCCACCCAACTTTGGCTTCTCTTATCTCATGCTACTCACCAAGGTGACCCGTTGTTCCCACCCAACACATTCTCCATCCTAAACACTAATCACCTTCACCTTTAATATCCTTTCATCTCCGTGTACGTACACATCTCCTTCCTCTGGAGTATTTATATCCATGATATATGACCCCAGTTGCCTCATTGCACTGACCACTGTTTAAGCCTCTGAAAGAGCTTCTTATGAGAACAGCAGGCCATATTCGCACTCTGGGAGGTGGCTGCTGTTTAATCCCATTGTTTGGAGGTCAGGCTGGACTGAAATAGCTGCTATAAGCCCCCCTTCCACTGTTGGCTGCTAGTGCCTAGTTCCATTCCACCATTTGGTCACTCGCCTCATCGCTTTATCGCTCGTCCCTCTGAACCCATAGGCCCTTTAAGCGAGGCAGCCCTATCTCGGATGGATGGGGATGCAGATCTTACTCTGACACCAATAATCAGACCGTCTCAGGAAGTTGGCAAAACACAACTGTTTTTAATTGCAAATGTCTAAAACAGGGAGTACAACGGGCATCAATGGACAACCCACAAGAATTCTCTAAATGTTTCACATGAAAAAACACATATAACAAGAATTCATCATACGTGACGTCATACTATGTGGAAAAATAAGAAAACCTACTTGGGGTTGTGATAGGCTTAAGGGGAACTTCTAAGTATACTTTCTATGGGGTATAGGACTGTGATTGGCTCTCTAAGGTCAGGTGGACAGCTATCCTCGCCCATAGTGCAAGTCATCTTCTGTGTCATAAAAATACACGACGTTTCATTGGCTTTCAAACTATAGGCTTGTACCCTTCTGGAATATTCTACTCCCTAGCAGCACGCAAGCTGGTACCCCAGGTGCTGAAGGGCTGGACTTGACCTTGCCTCCCCACCCAATTAGCCCATCATCCGTCATCACTCCTACTGTCTGCCATTAGTCTTTTGAACTCGGCCTTGCAAGTATCACTGCGCCTGAGAATAGAAGGGAGTATGAGCATGGCCTCATCTTCTGATCTCCGTGCAGCTCGCCCAAAGTCTATTTTCAACTTGACGATGTGACAGGAGACTGTGTTTTGAGCTCCTTCTTCGCATTTAACACTATTAAATTAATAAAACCTGGCACTTCTAGTGTTTTTCCATTGCACCTCAACAGGAGCTCGTCTCGCTTCTCACGTTCATTGTATCTTCTTGAATAGATAATCAGTTTCTTGGCTGCCCCAATCCTTGACACTGGGCAAGAGAATCCTTTCTCGAATCTTCTCTCACCGTCAGCTGTTTTCTTCAACTGCACCACATTTTCAGCCATTCTATTCATGGCGTCCTAGTTTCCTAAAATGCATTGTGGAACATCCAGATTCTATACACATATGTATGTATATATTGGCGGCACCGGCTGCAGTCTATTGCCTACATATAGCTAGCCTCATGATTACTTAGTCTACTTGAGTTTCAGCGTCTGTACAGTTATAAAATGGCATGCATTTTTTTCAGTGCTTTCTGCACGTGTAATCTTCATTTTGCTCATGAAATGTTGCGGGAATTGGATTTTGTTATTGGTATCAACAAACTTTACGGTGTCAAGAAGTACAGGGATTATGCATCTCAGGGCTTCAAGTGTGGTAAGCCTCATAATTACTTAACCAAATGGTTCAATCCTGAGTTGAGGAGATTCACATTGCAACCCTGTTTAAATATTCTGTGGACTAAAGAATTCACTAGTCAATGGAGTAATGCACAAGTACAGGATAAGTTATGTATTGTTATATTGTTATTGTTATTGTCTGCTTGTAACGAGCGGGAAGCGCGCAGGCATCAGGGCGCAGAAAACCAAGAAAGATCAAATAGACATAGAACTCTTCTCTAAAACTATGATTGGGTGCTGGTGGGAGAGGTCGGCTCTATTCATTGGAACAAGAAAGTTTTGAGCGATTTCCTGAACCTCTGGTAGTTCACTTCTTGCCATAATCCCATCGGCATATTGTTCCAGTAGATTACTGCTTTCACCGGAAAGGATTTTCCTTGCTCTGGTGCACGCTTGGCACAGGGTAGATTCAAGGTGCCCCTGTCGGCTGATCTTAAGCATCTTCCGGGTGTATAAAAAGAGAAGTGTTTTTTAAAGTAGCTCGGGGCCTCGCCATATAAGCATCTGTGGATTATTGTCATGGCTTTAAAATGAACTCTATCCTCCACTCTTAACCAGTGTAGTGCTCTTCTCACTGTTGATACATGTTCTCTGTTTTTGATATTCTTGACTATGCGAACTGCATCATTTTGTATGACTTGGCACTTTTGCATTTCCCTCTTCATGGCACCTAGCAATAAAGCGTTGCTGTAGTCGAGACGCGACAAAATGATAGCTCTAGCAATTGTCGCGGCGTTAGCTTCGTTAATGTAGGGTCTTATCGTTCTCAAGAGGCGCAGATAATAGGCGTTATTTTTCTGCAGGTAACCTACCTGTACCTCAGATCCCACCAAAGCTTCCACCATCATCCCGAGAGTTTTGACATGCGGCATCACTGGGATGATAGTGTCTTTGATGGTAAAGGTCTTATATTCCATCCCCAACTTTGCTCTAGCCTGTCTCGTTCCGAAAATCATCAATTCGGTTTTAGTATTGTTTAAGCACATCCAATGATGTTGCATCCAATGATCTATAACCTGATATACCTCTGAGATTTTTGCACTGTCAGTGATGTAATCGCCCTTGAGTTCAAAAATAAGCTGCGTGCCATCGGCGTAATTTGTAAAGAATACGCCGATGTGTTCCAAGAGTTCGCAGAGGGTTCTCAAGTATAAGTTAAACAGTAAGGGTGACAGGCTTGCTCCCTGTGGGACTCCATAAAGAATGGTAGAGGCCTTGGAGAAAGTATCACCCCAGTGTACTCTGGCGCTCCGATCTTTCAGGAAGGATGCCAACCAGGCCAGTGCCTTGGGAGAACAACCTACGATTTTAGACAATGCCTCCTGAAGGAGCTGCTGATCCACCAAGTCGAAAACTGCGCTTAAGTCCAGGAGCATGAGAATGCCTGCTTTGCCCTTGTCTCTCAAGCCCAGCATGTGTGACTGAAGGTCCAGCATGGCAGATTCGGTGCTGTGGGAGGCCTGGAAGCCAGTTTGTTGTTTAAGCAGTAACTTCAGGTCTTCCACATGTTTTTGCAGTTGAATAGTAGCAATTTTATCTAACACCTTCAAAATGAAGTTCGAGTTTGTAATGTAATGCAAAACGTGCAACAGCTCTACCGAATCTTCTGAAATAGCTTTGGGTTGGAGGTTAGGTTCTAGTAAATGTGTTCTGGATGAAAATCATGCCAGCAATTGCAATAATAACTTGTTTTTGTAAGGGATTTCAATCCGGCACTTCACCTAAGTCAACGCCTAGCGTCTAATGCACAACTGAAATCATTATTTATTTGTGTCTAAAAGTTATTTTATTCTGAACGATGTACCACTCATATCACGCCCCTCTCTTGGAATCCACCCCCCTCCCCCCCGTGGTCACACTGAACCAAGAATCAGGCTGGTTTGCAAAGTTAAAATATTTATTAATGTAGTTACAAATTAATCACACTATGTTTAATGGGTATACAATAATCACCAATGGGGTGATGTAACACTAAGCAATCTCTTTAATCATAAGGAGCAATAGTGAGCAAAACAATTCAGCACAGAAATAATACTTTTGTGTGTGTGTTCAGAACAGATAATAGAGTTGTTACTATTTCCCCCTGCACACCCCTCAACCCCCCAATAGACAACGTAAAGAGATAAGAGATAGGAGGAGAGTAAAGGTTTCAGGAATGGCAAAATTCAAACAATATATCAATCCCAATTTACCAACCAGCAACATAAAAGGAAAATGAAATTGATTGGCAGGCTGTCAAAATGGATTGGGCAAAAACACAAAAAATGGGATAATTTGCTGAAATTGTTTAAATTCTTATGGCAGCCACTTTGGATAGTTATAGACAAACACTAGCAATGATTTAATACTAACAATCAATGTGAAATCTTAAAATTGATGTCAGAAGCAATCAAAAGCTGTTTTTACACGTGTCAGAATTTCCCTAAACGAAAATGTGCGGCAAACTTTTCAGCGTGCGATACTCACGATTACGGGAGAACTATATGGATTTGGATACAGCTGTGGATGTTAGCTCCAATCAGACGTTGAAATTCTGATTCTAGCACAAAAATTGAATGAGTTATGGATGGTTTAGTGGAGGTCGTTTTTTTCAGATAGGCGTAAGAAAGGGAAAACAGGAATGCACTTTTAAAAGACAAATGGGATTTCTTATACTAGATTATGACTATAGAAAAAGAGAATGCCACACATGAATCTCCAAAGTCCTGGCCAGGGACCCTTCATGTGGTGGATACTCACTTTCTTTCTGGGATTCAATTTATTTATACACAACACTAATGATTTATGATTTTAGAAAACAAATGAGAGTAACTTAGCGCAAGAAAAGCTCTGACAATTCAAAAATACTCCTAACCCTACCGGTTCTGAAAACGAGAGAGGATGGATTTAAGATTGGGATTGACTAAGCAAGGTACATAGGCTAGTGACACAGTTCTATCTATAGATACTCACTATATGGGTTTCAAACAGAACCGTCAGGGATTCTAGTCAGGGATTCTGGTCTTGGGACAGACTGCTGGGCACACCGGATTGGACTGGGTCTGTTCACAGCATGGTATGGACTGGATCAGGTCTGCAATGGTCCTGGTCACAGCAAGGCAAAACTGGATTGGATCTCTTGGTTCTGGTAATAATTCTTTTCAGCAGGAAAGCAGTACAGCACAGCCCGGCTGTTTCTTTTGTTCCCCTTAGGTTTTTGGGGTAATTTCTGGTTCTTTAAATTTAAGGCCTAGCTGAAATGGTTCAGCTATATGATGGGTCTTTCTGCTTTTCAAGTTTTGGAGTCTGGAGCAAGGAAGATGGATGGTTCTGCTTCAAGGTGCTCCGCAAGCAATCGGTTAGTGGGTGAATCTGTGTGTCATTTTTTCAGTGCTGAGCTGTCTCTATTTATGATTATGATAAAGGGGTGTGTGTGCTGGATTATCCTAAGCGTGCCCCCTTGCTAGGGACTGGTCAGGGTCTCCTCTCTCCCTTAATAAGAGGAGAAAAACAGTGTGTCATCATGATGATGTGGTTTTACGAGGCCTAGAGTCCACCCCTCGCCTCTTGATCACAAAATCTACTTTTGGTACAATACATCTTTCCATATGTGCAACCTCTATAACAATAACATACATAGATTACATATTTTGTGTAGTAGATACTCCTCCAAACCTCATCGCTGTAAGATCTTGTGTCTGCTTTTTACAGAATTTTGCCCTTTTTGTCCGGAACACAATATCCAATTTCGGAGCAAATTTCCACAAATGTGCGCATTGCATATGGGCATAAGGGTATGAAGTTTCATGCTTCTATCAAAAATACATTTGGTGTAATATTACAATTTCCGCCGTTCCTTCCTAGAACATGTCACAGAGTTCTGGCGCCTTTTCACCCGTGCATCCAGAAATCACATTAACAATACTGCTATTGCTATCATTTTCACAATTTTACATAGTAAGTTATATGTATTTAAACAAAATGTTCTTTGTAAATGTCCAGCCACGAATGGGTGTTTGTCTCCACCTCCTTCTTCTCCCTGCAGCTCAGAAGCAGTCTCCTCCCAGTTCCTCCTGGACCCAGGCCATTTTACGACCCTTCACACTTAGCCTTCCTTTGACTGGAGGAAGTCCATTGTCTTCTTCCTCTGGCAACCCAAATTCTTCCCCCACCCCATTATCATCACATAGGTGTGATTTCCTGATGGAGACAGAGGCCTGGGCTCTGTGGGGTAGCTGTTATACTGATTTGGTGGCTTTGAGTCAGGCTTAAATCCAAAAGTTATTTCTGTTGTAATTTTTTCTTGGTTTAAAATAAACTTGTGTTTTCAAAACAAGCAGCTAGAACACTTATTCTGGATTCTAAACCATGGGATTAAAACAGTTACAACCTAGGCTACTCTCAATAACAGGTCACTTAAATTTCAGACATTAGATTTCAGTTGTATAAGTTTACAGTTTTAAAGCAGACTTCTGACAGCTGTAATCAGGCGGCCGGGGGTACTGCCCCCAAATTTTGACAGATTCCACAGGCAGGCAACATTTGCTGGGGATGTTTTGATGACAAATTCAGCTTTTCAGGACATTAGTAATATCACCATGATTTCTTGAACTAAATGAATTGTAACACCCAGCAAAAATATTGGATGTTTGAGGGTGTTTTATACCAGCATTCTGCAGTTTCAGCAACCAATGAAAAAGATTTCAAAGCAAGATTTTGAATTTCCTTCACCAAAGCACTGCTTTTCCCTCTGCGCTCAATTTTTACTTGTTGGGCAGCCCAGTGACATGTTTCAGGAGTGCGCTTTCTGTTCCACCACTGACAACATGCATGGCAGATCGGCAGCCATCTTTTCGTGTTGCAAAGCGCGATTTTCATAGGTTTTAGCGCGCACAAGGGTTTTGCGGCCATTTTGATGTTTCTGGCACCATCAGACACAGGGAGGCCGCATGGCAGAGCAAAAGTGGGTCAATACATTCCACATTTTCTATATGTTTACAATGAAAGTTTTGTCATTTTGTAGCACAATAGCTAATGGGTATTCCCATTACCCAATTTAATAGAACTTAATAAATTGACATCTGACCGATGACATTCTTGGTGGGTCTGTCCCGCTAGGATCTGAACATGTGTCCCCTACAATTGGGCAATGCATCAAAGCAGCAAATGCTTAACTCACCAGTCTACCAGTGTGGATGATCACAATGATTATAAATGGATGGCCACATGCAGAGACTGAGATTTTGGAATTGTATTGCAAAAAACATTTTTTTTATGATGTGCATTTCTGATTCTCTAAATCAGGGGTTTTCAGGCCTTAAGAGCCTCAACCTATTGGAGTCCCTTTTCTGAAAATGTTGGGATCGGGGGCATGACATCTAAATGTAAGGAACCCTCGCCAAATGATGGGACTAATTGGCGTGCCACAAAAGGTGGGGTGGACAAACACCCTTATAAACCCCCAAAATTACACCTATGCATCACCCACACCAGGTTTTCTGGATAACCTTTGATTATGTTGAGACAGAGATACCCTGCACTAATGTGTATTTTGTGTGGCTATCCTAAAAATTTTGAGTGGGTTGAAACCTGAATTGGCGAGAAGCTGATCTACAGTAAGGATCACAAATCCCGTCCCTCATTTTGTTCGCGTTTTCGAAACCTTTACTACAGGTTTTAACAAGCTTCTGGCTGGTCACCAAGGATTGCAGCTGCTATTGATTTGCAATGAAACCTTGGTGCAACACTGCCCCAGGTTAGGTGCCCTGGTGTAGGGGTCTCAATGTCCAGTCATCAAGAGCCCCAACCAAATCAGGTTTTCATGATAACTGCTGATAATGTGAATAACTCAAGTTTTGACGAATTGCATTACAATGGGGGTCATTACAAGTTGGGCGGTAAGGGATACTGGGCACCGGTAAGGAGACCGGGGCCGGTAATCCCTTACCGCCCAATTCCGAGGTTCCTTAGCGGGAACCGTATAGGACGTGTGGTCTGACCACACGTCCTTTACGGGTCCCGCTAAGGGACCAGGGCGCTAATAACGGGCCTGCTATTCGCGAGCCCGTTATTAGCGCCCTCCCCATTCCCATTGAGCTCTATGGGGGCTCAAATGGGAATGGGGAATGGTGGATTCAATGGGGACTTACCGGTCCCTCCAGGGTTGGAATGCACCGTTAAGTCCCCATTGAACCAGTCCGGTGCCGGCCCCGGTATTGGAGGCAGCCATTTCGCAAATAGCGCTGTGGCTACCTCCAATCTCGGAATGAGGCTCAATGTATTTGATGTGTATAGACGGACAAGATGAATCGGAATACAAACTTAACTTACATTTGTGAAATAATCATGGATTGGGAGAAAGAGATGCATGCGCTTGGGAGGTGCTGCTGCTGGGTCACCAGGTGTAACATCAGAGGGGTGACAGATGCAACGTTTTATTGACATTTTCCATAGAGAATGTTGAACACAATGGGCTGCAGGGATACATTGTAAAAACCAACAAAATAAATCAATTGTTTATTTTAAAAAATCTACTTTTTGGATTTATTTCAGCGCTCTTGTATGCAACAATTTTTGGAAACGTTACAACAATCTTCCAGCAAATGTACGCAAACACAAACCGGTACCATGAAATGCTGAACAGTGTCCGGGACTTTCTCAAGCTCTACCAGGTGCCGAAAGGCCTTAGTGAACGCGTCATGGACTACATTGTCTCCACGTGGTCCATGTCCAGAGGAATTGATACGGAGAAGGTAAGAGCTGAACACGTACAGGGGATTTACTGTCTCCCGGCAAAATGGTCTTTCTTTAGCCCAGAGTCCAGCACTCGAATAATGTGCTATTTACCAAGTAAAATAAAAAAGCAGTCAAATTTGCAGCTCTAAGATTACAGTAAAAGGGACCCAACTTCAAAATGTATATGTTTTAGAAGGGCTGAGCCAGTGCTGGTCACGTGCTTGTCATTTTAAGGCAGAAAGGAGAGAGAGAGAGAGAGAGAGAGAGAGAGAGAAAGAGAGAGAGAGAGAGAGAGAGAGAGAGAGAAAGAGAGAGAGAGAGAGAGAGAGAGAGAGAGAGAGAGAGAGAGAGAAGAGAGAGAGAGAGAGAGAGAGAGAGAGAGAGAGAGATCTCTGATTCACTCAGGGAGAGAGAGAGAAGGGGGCGGTAGTGCATTGTCCCTGTTGATCACTGACTCGCACTTTGAAAGAGAGAGAGCGAGAGAGAAGTGCATTGTCCTTATTGATCTCTGATTCGCTCAGTGACAGAGAAAGAGAGAGAGGGGAGTGCATTTTCTCTGTTGTTCACCGATTCACTTTGTGAGAAAGAGAGAGCAAGGAGTGCATTGTTGCTGTTGATCTCAGACTCACTCAGGGAGAGAGGGGGGTAGTGCATTGTCCCTGTTCATCTCTGACTCGTTCAGTGAGAGACCGAGAGAGAAGTGCATTTCCCCCGTTGGTCTCTGACTCTCTCAGTGAGACAGGGGTGTAGGAGACCCATAAAATCTGGGGGGGACAGGGGACACCTTGGGGACTTTGGTTTTTTACATTTATTTGTTGTGTTTTAGTCAAGGAACTCGACTTTTCACAAAATCAAAATAGCAGTGCGTATTAAATTACATATATCATCACTGAAAAGAAGAAAAGAAAACAGAAGAAAATTAAGAAAAAGAAAAGCAGTTCAGAGTATAAAATCCTCCCAGCGATGGACCTTTAGAGAGATCTGTTATAATACTCTCACCTGCGCTTCAAGTGCAGATGCTTTATGAAGTTTCGCCAAAACTTCCTATCCTATTCCACTTGAACCCTCAATGATGGAACACTTTACAACTGTGTATGGGCTCCAATCATACCTCGGCACCAAGGTATTCACTGGATTTACACAGATAGCGGAACAAGTGTGGCCTCCATTAAAACTTGTCTATAACTCATTATTCAGCTGGTGATGGGTACCAAAAATGCAGTTGCATCCCTATTTTAAAACAAGCGTTGGAAAAGGGCCTTTTCAAGCATCACCATATTGGTATTAGGTACCCACTGATGGTAGCAGCTGCAAAATGGTGCAAGTACCTGAACATTTAATAGCAGTGCCGGGAAAATGCCCAATATGTATGGACAAGCAAACACTTGCCATTGCTGGTTTTTAGCAGGACTTGAAGGAAATGCATTGTGCTGATAGAGTGATTGATTGATTTTTGATTGATTGATTGTTTATTTGTATAGCGCCTCTACACAATGGGCCTTGTTACGAGTATGGAGGTAGCCATGGTGCTATTAGCGCCATGGCTGCCTCCATACCGGGCTCCAATACCGGGTTCCTGCAATAAGGACTTACCGGGTCATTCCGACATAGGAGGACCCGGTAATTCCTCCTTGCAGGAACACATCCCCATTCCCATTTGAGCCCCCATAGGGCTCAATGGGGATGGGGAGGGAGGTAATAATGGGCACATTACAAATGGCCCGTTATTACCTCCCTCTTCCCCTCGCGGGACCCGGAAAGGACGCCTGGTTTTACCAGGCGTCCTTACAGTGTCCCGCAAAGGGAACCTCGTAATTGTGCATCCCGTAATGAAGGGTGACTGTCCCGTACCGGCACCCTTCATTACGGGAGCTGAAGCCTCGTAATGAGGCCCCATGTGTTTCAAAGTGCTTCAAGGGGAGGAGGGGGCATGGGAGAAATACAGTTACATTCTTACAGGTCCTTGAAACAATTAAGATTGTGAAGAATAACTATCATAATTAGCCTGACAACATTTCAGATAGTGCAAGTGCAATGAACAATTAAGATGAAAAGGAGTGGATGAAGGCATCCCAGGATAAGACATTTGTATTACACCAGTAGTATGTTCCCAACTCCAATTAAGTTATTAACTACACAGGGCTTTGTAGTAAACATCCCTAAGTCAGTGCCTTTATCTAAACCAGAACTGGCACTGTACGTGCCCTTTATAGATAATTCTTGTGTTTTTTTAAAGGAATAGGTTATGGTGTAAAATGAGTCTGCGGCTCGCGTGGCATCCATCCACCAAATACCCATGAAAATTGCTAAAATAGGCCAAATAACATGATGCTGTGTCGCAAGGCAAGATGCCACACACCCTGGCACCAGCTCCCACTACAGGACAGGTCAGAGGTGAATACATACCTCATTTAAGGTTAGCCCTGACTTTAGACCGAGGCTGCAGGTAGGATTGAGTGAAAAGGGAGTTGATGCAGGAACAGCCTACTGTGACTGTCTCTTCCTGGAGAGGACCCAGACAGGAGCGCAGATGACACTGGGGCAGTGGGAGAGCACCAAGCCCGAGCTCCCACGTTCCCTCAAATAAATCCTCCCCATGCCAGCCTGCACCTGGGAGAGGGGGGCCACTTTGTGTATTATCAGGCCCAATCAATGCACAGACAGATATGGTGTAGTGTATATAGCTGCAATTATTTCAACAAATGACTTCTAATCGTCCTCGTTCAGGCCTCATGATCATGGATCAAGCGTTAGAAGAAGACGCATTTGTGACTCCACCCTTTATCTGGGAACATGAGGCGAGGCACCATTCTTCCTTGTACAAATGTCCCCTCTGTACCCTTCTCTACTCCACATTCTCATCTGCTGTACACCCTTTTCTCCCACGTCCCTTCCCTGCACCCCACACCAAGTCACTCCTCTGACACACTGTCCTCTGCACTTTCTCACTTGTCTGTACTTCTCTCTCATTTGCAAAACCCGAAGCACCTCCTATGCCATTTCTGCCCTACACCACTCTCCCTGTGTTCTGGTCTTTCCTGCACCCCTCTCTCCACTGCACACACTGGTCAACCCATGCTGCAAACCATCCCCACCTTTCATCTGCACTACGTTCTTGTTCCCATCTCTCCTCTCCCTTGCTCCTCTCTTTTTCTGTCCTCTGCACCCTTTCTACCCTTTTTCACTTTGCAGCCCCGCACTCTACTGCACCCCAGTCCCTCCCTTACCATTCCCACATGGCCAGTACCCCACAACTCTCATCTACAGTTACTCAACCCTTTCTCCTCAGTCTTCAGAGCACACTCGATATCCTGGCTTACATTTCACAGGTTTTCTCTTGCACGCCCTGCATGACCAACCACTCCATATAGCTTCTCAGAATAAGCTGGAACAGGCATGCCAGATCCATGACCTTAAAAGGGCCCATTGATACCCGCAAGCGTTAACTCTTAAGAAATAGTAAGGAGCATGGATATTTGGAAGGGGGGACAGACACAGAAGTCACTAAACCCATGTACTGCCGAGGCTCTACCCCCAAAATCCAGCCTGTTCTCACTCAATAGCAAACACACTGTCACAAGCACAGAGTCACTGCAGCACGCGTCGCTGCCTGGCTTCTCCTTCGTTCTGAAAAACGAAGGCTGAGGCTGCGCAGCAGTGCACTGCGCAGGTAGGGTACGTGCAGTTTGTTTGTTCCCTGGCCTGGGCATGTTCATTATGCGCAGGCCCAGTGCCAGTGGCATAACACAAAATGTGGGGGCCCCCTTGCGAGCCATGCTGAGGGGCCCCCCAACTCAGCAACAAATCATGGGTCGCGTCACCCTCTGGGCTGGCCTATATTATCACGCTTGCGCAATACGCACACATGTGCTGTTGATGGGGTATGCCACACACTGCACTAGGAGAAAGATATAAATATGTGTTTTAATGCAATATACAGCACACTTTCTGTGACAAATTGGCTAAAAAGTCAGAGTGTTTGCACTGGTTTTGTAGGTTAACACCAATCCAATACATGCAGGTCACCAACAGTGCACAGGAACATTAATGCTTTGCTATCAAAATGCCATACCAAAATGAAAACATGTCCAACTGGCTGCACAATGTAGAACAGTGTAGACACGTAATAACATTACAGTAAAGCATGCAAGGCCTCATTTAGACATACCTATTTGTATAGCACACCAGGCCCAGGGGCAACCGGGCGCATCACTTAGTTACAGCATGAGAAAAACAGACAGAGCAATAATTACAAAGTTTACAAGTATATTACAAAGTTTACAGGTATAATAATAACAGTGAGAGGACAAGCAGAATGTATATACAAGGGTGCGGCTATGTACAAGTTCAGCCGAGAGCACAGTGCTAGATGTCTTGGGCGGACAACCAGGCTTTGGTAAGGTGTTTGAATCTCAAGAAGGAGGGTTCTGCTCTAAACTCGTTAGGAAGCGTGTTCTATAATTTAGCTGCCATAATAGGGAAGCTGGTTCCACCTGATCTTTGGAGATTGAAGCGTGGAACGACAAGGCTGTTTGAATGAGCCATTCTGCGAGGTCTGATGGAGTTGTGGAGGGCAAAACGGTTGGCCAGGTAACAGGGAGCTTGGTTGTGAAGGCATTTGTGGGTCAGAGTCAGGGTTTTCAAGGAAATTTGGTGTGGGATTGAGAGCCAGTGAATGTTGCGTCTAGTGTCGGAAATGTGTTGATGCCTGGGAATGTTGAGGGCAGCTCTAATTGCATTGTTTTGGACAATTTGTAACTTATTTAGGTTGCAGCGATTGGTGCCTGGGTAAAGTGCATTGCAGTAATCAGACTTGGATAATACAAGGGTCCTAGCCAAGGTAATAGTTGGTAGCAGAGAGAAAGGGGCGACAGGCTGAGATAAGCTTGCAGGTATATGCCGCTGCAGATGAGACTGAGTTAGTTTGTCTGGACAGGGACGGAGTCGAGTCAATGTAGATCCCTAGGGTTTTTGTGTCCTTGGCGGTTGGGATGGTATTCCCATCGATGATGAAGGACTTAAATGCTGGGTCGAGTTTGGTAAGTTTTTGTGGCGAACCAAGAATAAGCAGCTCTGTCTTTTCGTCATTTAGACAGAGTCTGTGCTGTGCCATTCACGCTTGGATGACCTGGTAGATGGCATTGACAGCGAGGGAGTCAGCAGTGTAGTGACCTGAGATAGGGATTAGTATCTGGGTGTCGTCAGCGTAGTTGGTGTAAGTGACACCCAGATAGTCCAAAATATCGAAAAGAGGTTTGGTGAACACGTTATACAATGTGGGTGAGACACAAGATCCTTGTGGCACACCACAGGAGACAGGTGCAGGTGGGGCGGCTGCTAGTGGGGAGAACACACGCATTGATCTATTGTCTAGGAAGGAGCTAATCCAGGTTGTAGCTTTGTCGGAAAAGTGTGCAGCTGATTTGAGGTGGTGACAGAGAATGTCATGATTGACAAGATTAAAGGCCGCTGAGAGGTCTAAGAGCAGTAAAAGAGCAAGTTTGCCTTTGTCTTTTAGATCTTCAATCTGTGTTTTTAAATCTATAAGGGCGGTTTCGGTGCTGTGACGTGGCCGAAACCCAGATTGCCTAAATCCCAAAAGTTAGTTAGATTCAAGGTAATCTTGAATTAGCAGATATGCTGCTCGGTCGAGGATTTTTAGTAAAAACAGGACCGTAGTGATTGGCCTGTAGTTTGTGGGTATGCTAGCGTCCAGGGTAGGTTTTTCAGTATAGGGATTACCCACACATCCTTTAGGTTGTCAGGTACAATCCCAGAGCTAAAGGGAGAGTTGATGAACGTGGTGATGAATGGCGCTAGGTCATGACCTGCTTCCTTAATTATGGGCGCCGGGCAGAGGTCGCAGTTGGACGGTTTAAGGCTGGCGATGATCTTTTCCACTTCACAGATGGAGAGTGGAGAGAAGCTAAAAGGTGTCAGAGAATCTGGGATGGAGTGGTTTAAGGTGGGGATAGGATTGGGTTGTGGATTAGATTGTAGGTTCGTTTGTTTGTTATTGATTTTGATTTGGAGAGTGGCAATCTTGCCGAGGAGAGCCTCTTGGATTTTGGTGCACCAGGTGCTATCTTTGATGCACGTATCTGGCGCAGTGACAGGAGTTTCAAGTTCTTTTAGGATTCTAAACAATTCTTTGGTGTTGGATTTGTCTTGTTCGATACGTTTATTGTAGGTGTCTTTTTTAGTCTGGAATATGGCTTCCTTGTAATTAAGGTGGCTAGGACGAGACACGACTTGTTAGCTGCTGACTGGTTGCTTTTCCAATGTGATTTCGCAATTTCTTTTTCTTTACGCAGGATTCTAAACTGGGGTATGAACCAGGAGTTCAGGTGGGCTTGAGGTTTGGATTTTTTAGATGGGGCGATGATGTCTAACGCTTTTTGCATAGCGAGGTTAAAGGTGTCAACCAGAGCCGTGGGGTCAGAGCAAGAACGAACCTGGACATTGAGGGCAGGAAGGAGGAGGGGGAGGAGTCTGTCGCAGGTAATGTCACGTTTATTGTGAGTGGCAGTGGCAGGTGCAATGCTAGGAGAGAGACTGACAGGTTTGGACTGAATGTTAAACGTGATTAAATTATGGTCAGTCCATGCACACTGTTGGTTGGACATGATATTGATGGGATAATTGTGGGCGGTTAGCCAGTCAAGGGTTCTACCCTTGGCGTGGGTAGGTTGATTAATGAGCTGTATGAATCCTGCATTCATAAGCATATTATCAATGGTCGTGGCAGCTGTGTCATTAGGATCAGTAAGGCCAAGGTTAAAGTACCCTAATATCGATGCTTGGGATTTGGTTTTGGTGTTATGGTTGATGATGTTAGAAAGTTCCTCAGCAAAGGTGGACAGTGGCCCCGGAGGCCGGTAAAGTAGGTGGAAGGTGATAGAGTGGTTAGGGGTGACGGCTAGTTTGGCTGTCAGTGCTTCCATAGAGGAGAAGTGGTGTGCAGCGGAGAGGTGGAAATTTAGAGCATTTTTGTGGATAATGGCAATGCCACCACCTTTGGACTGGTTAGAATTAGGATCATGTCTGATAATGTTATAACCTGGAGGGATGGCCGGAGAGAGTAGTGGGCCAGAGGCTGCGTGAAGCCAGGTTTCGGTGACAGCCAAGAAGTCAAGGTCGAGAGTTTGGATAAGGTCAGCCACTTCTAAGGCATGTGCCGTGAGTGATCTGACATTAATTAACACACCCTTAATATTGCTGGTGTTGGGGGGGTTAGAATGAGGTGATGATGGGTTTGGCATGGGTGAAGTCGAGGTGGAGGTCAGCGGCTGTTTGTTAAGATGCGCAGAGTGATGGGAGGTGTGAATGAGTCGAGAGCCAAGTCTGGCATTTCTCAAGGTAATGGAGCATGGCATGTTCGGTAAAGGTCTAGATGCAAAGTGTTGGAGCCATAAGGCTGGGTTGTTAAGGTAAGGGTTGGTGTGGTGAGCGGTTGAAGGCATGGTTATGGAGTTGTAGTGGTTAGGGTAGTGGAGGGAGGCGGTGGTGTGGTTGAGAACATTCCCACCGGTATGCCGTGTGATGTGGAGTATGGTGGGCAGTATTCTTGCAAGTAGGATAAGCAAGGTGGACTTGAGCGGATACGTGGTTATTGGGCTGTTAGTGGGGGGCATGTTGGTATAATGCAGTCTTAAGAGCGGATGCCTACCAGATCTACAAGGGGGTAGTTGAGGTAGGTGTGCAGTCGTGGGCAATATCACACAATGGCATACACACAATGTTAAACCTAGACTGGTTGCACCAAAATGCCAGTCGAAGCAATAATACTCATCAAGAAGAGAACACACATTCAAGCACGCATCTCTGTGGCTGCTAACAACACGGCCAAACTCTTTAAAATCTGCAAGTAACTGGTCAATCCTGTTGCGGTCTTTACCTCTCCTGTTCCCTCCCAGGCCCTCTGTTTGGCTCTGTTCTCTCACTTCTCTGCTAAAACCCAGGAAATCCTGTCCCCCATCTCCTCTTCCTCTCCCTCTTCCTCTCTTGGCCCCCCTTTGGCCAGCTCTACTTCTGTTCCTCCTTTCTCCTCTTTCTCTCTGACAATACCTGAGGAGGTTTCTAGACAAGTCCGATCTATGAAAGTGTTGTCCAAACAGGTGCTCTCCTGCTCCTCTAGAACCATCAAGGACCATACTGACACCTTCACTCCAGCCTTGGCCAATTTCTGTAATCACTCTTTCACCACTGGAACGTTCCCCTCTTCCCTTAAACACTCCCTTGTGCACCCACTCCTCAAGAAGCCGTCTGCCTTTCCTGCCTGCCTGGCAAACTATCACCCAATCCCCTTGGCCCCATCCCTGAGCACACTGTTGGAAGAAACTGCCCATCTTCCAGCTTACTCATCACACTGAATCAGTTGGTTGTCTCCATGACCATCAGTTTGGTTTCAGAGCTGCCAGAGGCACGGAAACTGTTCTCCTGAACAACCGTGAAGATCTGCTCTCTAACCTTAATTACAGCATTCCTTCTGTCCTCATCCTCCTTGATATTTCCTCTGCTTTAGACACGGTCAACCACGCCATCCTGATCAATCGACTCCATGAGAACCTGGGCATCACGGATCAGTCCCTTGAGTGGCTGACCTCCTTCCTATTGGACTGCCCCTCCCAGGTGCAACTTGGTCCCTTTCTCTCTGCCACATCTCTCTATACCTGTGGCGTTCCACAGGGCTCTGATCTCACCCTGGTTTTTCAACCTCTTCTTGGCCCCTTTGGCCACCTGATCTCTACCTTCTCCTCTTATGCAGATGAAACTCAGCTTTCCTTCAGGCTCCCCTCAGACTCCTCTCCTCTCTCTCTCTCATTCTTGACTGTCTATCCGCAATTCAGGATTGGTGCACATCCCCCGAGAGATCCTTCTCATTGGGACCCCTGCTTTCCCTCTCGCACTCTGGCTGCCTGCCTTGGGTCCTCTTCCTTTGCCTTCCTGCGAGGCAAAAAACGTTGTCCACTCTCTCTTTCTCTCCTCACATCTCGGAAATCGCCAAGAAGTCCCACTACCAGCTGCTCCTCCTCAAAGGGACTCTTCCCTTTCTCATTTTCCCCCAGAAGCACACTGTCTCCAGAGCCCTGGCTCTCTCTAGGCTGGACTACTGAAACAGCCTCTTTATCAACCTGCCTTCCTCTACTCTCTGCCCTCTGCAACTAATCCAGAACAGGACTGCAAGACTTATCCTTGACCTCAAGCCCAGGGATCATATCTCTCCAGCCCTGAAATTTCTCCACTCGCTCCCGGTTGCTGCAAGGATCAAGTTCAAGACCCTTTGCATCCGGTCCCACACTACATCCAATGCTCTCTTCCAAAATACCTTCATTATCAAGCCCTTCGCTCAGCTACCGCCAACTCTCTAAGGGTTAGATGCTTCCCCAGACAGAGAGTGGGGGGTAGATCTCTCTCCTATGCAGGTGCCTCCCTCTGGAAAGGCACCCTGCCCCTCTAACTTGGGCTGGACCACCAGAAGATCCAGAAGCAGCTCAAAATGTTCCTTTTCTCCTCTGCTTTCTCTCTCTCCCTCCCCTGCTGGCCAACCTGACCTAATTGTCTGCTGTACCGACTGGTTGCTGGGCTACCCTCAGAGTCTCACTATGTCCAGACTCTTTCTTGATCAGTCACCCCTGAACTGCCTCTGGGACTACCACGCACTTAGGGGCTGTAACTGTAACCCTACAGTCCCTTGTTCTCCTTGCACTACCCAGATGCGCACTGCCTTGACTGCACTTACTCAGAGCCTTGATGCCCTGTTTTTCCCTCCCCTCTCCCTTGCACTTCCCACCTCCCTTTCCCCTTGCACTTCTCGTTCTCGCACATGCACGATCTGAATGATACAAGGCCTAGTAAGATTGTTTATCTTGTCCTCCCTCTATCTTCCATCCCGTATCTTGTCGTGCCTAGAAACACTTGAGTACAGGCACAGTATAAATGACTTATATCATATCATTTTATCACAGATGCCCAGAAAAATATACAATGCCCCAGTAAGAAACGACTAGTCTGGCAGCACCCAAATGCCAGTCTGGCCAGGTAATTATACTTAGCAGGACTGCTTTATCAGAAATGCCCAGTTATAAATAAAAGAGTCATACCAAACTGAGGAATTACTAGACTGGCTGCACCAAAATGCCTCTCTAGCCACTAATACCACATATCATGCCTGCTTAGCCTGGACATGGACAGCCATCATGATTTGTCTGACAATCCTGCCCCCCCACAAACAACCCCTCTCCCTCCCACCCCTACCTCAACCTCCAAAAAGCGCTCCTTGGCCCAGAATTACCTCAACGTCCCGCATCGTAGTCCCAGAGCTAACGTATGAGGCTCCTTGACTCACCGGTAAGTACGGGGATGAGGAAGGGTGGGACTAGGTGTAATGAAGATTACAGGTAGCTAAGTCAGGCATTATCTCCATGTACCTCTACCTCATCCCAGTAATTGTGTATGAGGCAGAGTGCCTTAAACGCAAGTACTGGGACAAGGAAGAATATGTCTAGGAGTAATGAAGATTACCAATAAGTAATCAAGGCATTAAACACAAGTAGTGGTGCAACACCATTGAGTTGA
Organism: Ambystoma mexicanum; assembly: GCF_040938575.1. Lineage (NCBI taxonomy): Eukaryota > Metazoa > Chordata > Amphibia > Caudata > Ambystomatidae > Ambystoma > Ambystoma mexicanum. The sequence continues at coordinate 961,285,719 of NC_090928.1, read as the reverse complement.
ATGGGGTTCAACACTCCCTCCACCCCCCGAAATGTTGGGCTATGTTGACTCGACCTGGCTGACCTTCAGAGCAGTTGCCTGACAGACCAGGATAAAGATGTTAAACGGCACCTGGGTTTCGCTGTTAAAAAGAGCCCAGCAATTACTAACATAAAGCATTTCACTGTTAGTACCTGCATTCAAATTCCTCATTTTTTAGGCAATTGAAATCGTGATGTGGGTTTAGTACTTGCATGCCAGGGGAGTGATTGGAAGGGTAGAGGAGACCACTCAATTCTCACAGCAGTCCATAAGTGGGAGCTTTCAACCTTAAAGGACAGAGTTAACTGCTTGTAACATTGAAGCTACACTAGAATAGTCTCATTAAAATGCGTACAGAAATTAGATGCACCACACAAATATGTTTGCCCTTCCTCAACCACCCGTGAAGTTGGCGCCTCTCCCAACATTTGAAGGGTTAGCCCCCCCGAAATGTAGGTTTTGTTGCACCCCTGAACTCAAGCACACACACCATGCACCATATACACACATGCACACCCAGCCATCCATACATTTTAGTGTGCACCCTCACCATACAAGCACACCCAGGCAGCCATACATACATTTAAGTGTGCACACTTTCACCATACAGGCACACCCAGGCAACCACCCGTACATTTAAATATGCACCATTTCACCATACAGGCACACACACTCAGGCACCCACCATACACTCACACAGGCAGCCACCTATACATTTAAGTATGTACCCTTTCACCATGCAGGCACACCCAGGCAGTCACCTGTACATTAAATGTGCACCCTTTCACCTTACACTCACACACGCACCCGTCATTGGGTTGAGGGGAGCCCTATTACTCTTTCATCATAAAGAAATTATTTCTGTTACAGAAATATTTTTTTATGAATGCAAAGTAAAATCAAAAAGAAAAACAATGTATTTTTTTTGCAAAAAAAAATGTTTCATTTTCTTTTCTCCAAGTGGGGCTTCCTCCCAGGATATGTGCTGGTGGGGCACCCTGCACCGCGGGGGCTGCGGGGGCCACTGTTATTCCAGTGCGTGGGGCAACAGCAGAAGTTGCAGATAGTCAGTCTACTGTAAACGTGCAAAAGTAAAAGTAGGCTCTACTTTAACTTTTGCAAGCTTACATGACAACTGCAGCCTGCAGTCGTATTTTACAGCAGATACACAAATAATCTGTGGGTGATAAAAGCTATTATATCCCCCACTTATAATTGTGGGGGCAGTTTGTCCCCCCCATACCCCCATGTCCTACGCCCATGCAGTGAGAGAGAGAGAAGTGCATGCCCCTGTTGATCTCTGACTCGCTGAGTGTGAGAGAAGTGCATTGCCCCTGTTGATCTCTGACTCGCTGAGTGAGAGAGAAGTGTATGCCCCTGTTGATCTCTGACTCGCTGAGTGAGAGAGAAGTGCATGCCCCTGTTGATCTCTGACTCGCTGAGTGTGAGAGAAGTGCATTGCCCCTGTTGATCTCTGACTCGCTGAGTGAGAGAGAAGTGCATGCCCCTGTTGATCTCTGACTCGCTGAGTGAGAGAGAAGTGCATGCCCCTGTTGATCTCTGACTCGCTGAGTGTGAGAGAAGTGCATTGCCCCTGTTGATCTCTGACTCGCTGAGTGAGAGAGAAGTGCATGCCCCTGTTGATCTCTGACTCGCTGAGTGAGAGAGAAGTGCATTGACCCTGTTGAACTCCGACTCACTGAGAGAGAGAGAGAGAGAGAGAGAGAGAGAGGTGCATTGACCCTGTTTGCCACTGTCCTTTTTAAAAAACGTTTTGGGGTAGGGCCCACCTTTCCCCCAGAATCTCTCCTTTGGTCGGCCCCATTTCTTCAGCGCATCCCACGCCTTGTCCGCTCGTCTGCCCAGCCCCATCAACTCCCTTACTTACCTTGCGTTCTGCTCCCCGTGCCTTCAAATGCTGCACGGTAGGTGACACTGCCTGCACAACGCCAAGGTTTTGGTGAGGGAGGCTCATTCACTACCGTCTGGAATACAAGGACCTATCAGGAGGCCAACATATTTCCCCCAGAAATGTCAACCAAAATTAATTTCAGTGGCCTGCAACTATTCCTGCTGAGAACAAAGTGGTTTTTAAGCAGTCACATGGCGCCCAGATACCCTGGGTCGGGTGCGCATACAAACAATAAACAAACAAACAAACATGCCACATAAAGGTTCAAAAGGAAGTAATTGCTCATGTGTGTGATAACTTGGTGTGGGCAAGTAATCAATACAGTTGGTCATTGGTCAGGTGCATTCTTTTGATCTTGTAAACCATGTAAGTAACCCTGTTATTGCATGGATAGACAAGGTAAGGTTTCAAAAAGAAAAGGTACTATTTTCCATGATATTGTCCACAGTTGTTGGCAGATATACTGTGGCTTTAAAAGGGCATGTAGGCGGCGGGACGGGGGAAATGAAGAGAGGACTAGCAGTGCAGTGTTAAGTTTTGACTATTTGCTTTTCTATGGTGGCAATATAATAACACGTTTAATCTCTAGCCTTCACAACACAGAACAGTGGAACTAAGCATTCTAAGTGAATCAATGCACGTTTCGACTCAGAGCTAATACTTTGCTAGTTCTTCCTGTGTCTTCCTCTCAATCAATCCGAGTCCACTAAGGTCTCAGTCTGGGTCCACCTTGCTGCGACCTTTAGATGCAAGGAGGCTACTGCCTCCGATGGAGGGTCCTTTGGGAGGCAACAGATTCTCAGAAGGGCCTCACATTGGCGTAAGATGGCCTTCGTTCTCGCTTAGTACCACTGGAACCCCAAATGGAATCTGGCAGGGTAAAGGTGGCTTCTGATAAAGTAGACATAGGGCACGGGAGTGAGATGTGACCCTCACTTGGCTTGTGTGACCTCCTGTTATCACAGCATGCTACCCTGATTCCCAGCCCTTCCAGATTTAGGTCCCAGTCCCACCTTCCGGCAGCTTATCTGTCTGCTGACCCTGCACTTAACTCACTGGTATCTCACAATATATCTTCTTGGTGACCCGTGGCCCTCAGATGTTGATACACTGTGTGCCACATGACTGTGGATTGCACAATCCATAGAACACACATCTGTGCAACTCTCTGTGGATGGACTGGTAACATTAACTTTTCCTTGACCTCATTTTGAAATGAATGGGTTCAAAGAGTAATGTATTTATGCCTACTAGTCATTTTGCTTCCTCTCCTTAATGCAGAGTTTACAACTGCTACCAGTTGCCCGGACATAGCTAGATGTAATGTCAGCAGAGCAAGCACTCCCTAAATGAAAGTTTCATATACATACTGCGAGGAGCCAGGAATGTAATGCGGACACAAGTTAATCATGGTTTTGGCTAAAGACGTTTATTTGAAAGAAAAAGGGTTGGAAGAATCCCTAATCTAAGAGGAATTTCTCTACCTCAACAAAAAGCTAATGAATCTGCCAATGTTAAGATACTCAAATAAAAGTAAGTCCTGTGCCGTTATCCTGTTCTGGCCCTCACACTCTAATATAACTCTAAGGTGCAAAGGGTAATGCTCCCTGTCTTCTTCAAGTGTTCAAAAATGGTCAAAGTTCAACATGAGAGTTCAAAATACAACAAAAATGTTTTTCCTCAAGGACAACAATTCACATTTCTTGGGAGAACCTCCTTCCCTAGGTTCTTTGCATTCAACATCCAATTCAAAGAATCACCACGTTTCCAAGAGGACTTCCTCTCACCCCTTAGAGTGTTCATGTCGCTTGAGGATCTTGCTCCCTTCCCTAAGAGTTCTCTTTACTTCTAGTTTCAAAGGCACCTTTCTCCCCACGGGCCTTTCCTTCTCTTTTTACACTTTTGTTCACAGTTCACAATGTTACTGTTTCCTTTAACTTCTTCTCTTAATACGTCACAACCATGGCTCAAGGTCTCCAAGACATGATTTTCCCTTGAGCCACATTATTATAGTTCATAAATGGCTTTTCCTTTTCACAGTTTATACAACAGACACATTTGTCTTCACCTGATATCCTGCCAGGACTTTTATATCTAAAACATTCATCGCTTCTTAGTATTCAGGGGAAATGTCTCCCTTGGCCCCTGATGTTTGGAAGGCTGGGTTAACTAACCTGCCCAACACGTCATTTGTCTTGACAAAAGTTCACAAGGCCAAACGGGATCTTCCCTTTCATGTGTTTTTCATTTCTCACTAGTTATGAGCTTCTCCTCGTGTATATTTCTTTCCCTTTGTTCAATTTTAAAGTAACAGCTTTGGTGCGCCGGCCACCCAGTGACGCGTTCACTTCCTCTCGGGTAACCGGTTGCCTTTGGTGTCACCTCTTCTCTGCCTGCTTCATAGATTTAGCTCGTTTGGCGCCCGGCTAAGCGCAATATTGCCACTGTGCTTCTCTCCTTAATGCACAGTTCCTGCAGCGTTTCCCTTGGTTGCAGTAAACTGCCAGTACCTTCTCCTTGCTTTGCTAAGGTTGTATCGGGCTCTCTGCTGCAGCCTGCCTTCCCCAGCATGGTGTCCAGCTGTGTGGCCGAATGGCAGGCAGACATGTGTCTGCAGCTCTCCCCCTTCCTGCTGCTCCTCCCTCTCCTTCTCTCTGTAGATTCCAACGGGCCTCTCCCCTGCGAGGTAAGTCAGTCTGGTGAACTCAGTAGACTGTGATCTCCAGCTTTCCTCCTCAGCTGGCTGGCTATCTCTCCCTCTGCTAGACTAGTCTCTCCTGGGGTCTGTGAAGGTTCAGCTGACTGTGAGGGCCAGCTCGCCTGGTCAGCTGGGCAGCTCAGCAGCTACTTCTCCTTCTGCTGGGCCAGTCTATCCTCCTTGCCTCTGTCAGGGATTCCACTGCCTCCAAGTAAGCGTCCCGGTCTGCCCCTTCTGGTTTCTCTGGACTAGCTTCACTCCTTCCACATGATTTTCCCAGGGAAGGCTGCGCTCACACTTTCTGAGTCTTTCCTTGCTTTTATTTTGGTTCTGGCCAATAGGATTTGTGGAAAGACTAGACCGCTGATAGTGCTTTTCATTAGGAGTGATCATGGTTGCTCCCCACTTCTTTGTCGTCTCAGTTGTTGTAAAGAGACTAGGTTGCTCACAGTGGTTCCCACCATTCCTCCATTCCTCTCCCTCGTCCCAGTACTGAGAAAGTGATCTTCATTGATGTGACTCTTATTCTTCCCTCGTCCCAGTAATTGTTAGAGGACTGGTGAGAAGGCTACAATTTATGAGTCTATTATGGGAGGGATTGTTCTTAGGGATTGTTCTCATGGTTATAGGATGATGGTTTAAGTCCTGTGACTGGTAGGAGTACTGTGTTCCATCTAGTGAGTACACTTTACTACCATTAGGATTGTCTCCCCCCCACATGGTCCTCCCTTGGGCATCCACTCCCAGGGTCGAGATCAGGTAGCAGCTTCCCTTCCTTGGCCATATGGGGAGAGACTCCCTCAGTGCAAATAGTGCTGACATCACTAGATTTATCACAATTCTGAAAGTTAATTGATTTTAATGTATTATGTATCTAAGAGTGTGTTGATGAGGCACAAACACTAAACTGCATTTACAGTTGATTTCTCAGTGAATGTAAGTGCTGCCTGTTACATATTTGAGTCTAAGGAATTCATTTAGAATTCCCTCATTTAGATTTCCCTCTATTTGCTATTGGTCTATACACAATCCTTTGACCTGGGATAGTATTGCTTACCTCCTTGGATGATGTATGTAGAAGACTAAGCAAGACAGGCTGATGTCATGAAGCTGCCTTGGTTTAAAGGTTGCTGGACCCTTACCGCTACCGGACAGCTGCAGTAAGGGATGGCCCAGCTTTCCTTTAGTCGCTGGAACTTGGTAATCTGATCTGCTTGGTGAATCTCTCTTCTGTTTATGAAATCTCCCTTATGTTCAACTTGATCATATGAGCTTAGGACTTGCTTTGTAGCTTGTCTCTTTAGAGCAATCCTCTTGTTTGAGAATGTCATTAAATAGGACTTTAGACTCTCCCCTTACTCCCTACTTCTGACCCTGAATGATCTGACTTTTCCTGCTAATGGTTTAGCTGCACTACTATTATTCTGAGAACGTGATTGGGGCACGGACACCATGGGCTGTCAGGGTCCACCATCTTATTATGTTCTTTTTGTCTGGCAAGGTCTCATTCTTCCTGAAGAACACATGTATGCCCTTAGATGTACCATGCTAGATTTATACTATTCCTGCTCACATCTCACAAATCTGACATCATATACTACTTTCGTAATTAAGGGCCTAATTCACAGAAGCATTTTAGAATGGTACAATCCCATTGGAAAACGCTCCATGAATCAGATCCTAAATATATTGATTTACCCAATGAGGGCATGGTTGAAATCATATAATTCTTTACCCAAACACCTAACATGTATTAAGCTGCATTTGAATCCCCTTAGCATAACAATGATGATTTTAGTTTAACTAATCACTTGTGCTGGTGTCCTTAAGAGTGTATTTCTGGCATTAAGCCTGGTTATCCACTGACAGAGCATGACAAAACATCAAGGCATAGATGTAAATCGGGCATCATTGTGTATAACTCACATATCTAGGCTGTATTATATTTGATATTCAGTGAAAAAACTTTGTTAAAGCAACGTCATGGTTAAGTTGCACTAAGAAAAAGCTATGAAATTCAGTGAAAACACTTTGTTAAAGGGACGTTATGGTTACAAGTAAAACCAAAACCCTCTAGAAATTGACCAGTTATGGCAAGCTAAGCAACCATAACTCGCACCACCACCATGCACTGCTAAGACTAACACTCAGGACATCAAAGATGACATCTCAAATGTCATTGATGACATCACAGATGACATCACATATCTGGGCCACTTGTTTTTGTTCACTGACATATATAAGCCAGGCGATTTTGTTCACTGACAGTCAGAATATAGAAATTGAAAAGGTGCTATGTATCTAGATGTTAACCTTCTTTCATGTTTTTAAAATACTTTGCTTGGGGTTTGGTCTCAGCTCATGGTGCAGATATACGGGGCAATAAGCAAGCCTTAAACACACAATTCATTTGTATACATGATGATGAACTTTAATGTTATTGAAATTTTCTGGTGATGTTGTTTCTTCCTTGTATGTGCCTCTGACTTGTGTGCATTGTGGGTCTTCATATGCATTGTTTGTACTAACACAAGTATTTAGTAAATTGAATTATTAGCTATTTATTCCATGTTTAACATTACTCAAAACTCTGATAAGGTTGTATTCAATATTTAACTATCCAAACTTACCAGATTAAAAGCATTGTACTTTTATACTTCTATGATGCATGCTTCAGCCATCGCCTATGTGTATGTATGCTTAGGTTCCAGTATTAACAGCAACACTCCAATATAATTATTTGTTTAGATGAGTACATTCTTTAATACATGAAGTAGTACATGATAGGTCTCCCGATCACCCCTGACATCTTGTTACCAACATTATAAACAGCCTCATGTTACGGCTAAGTTTTGGCATGGTTTTCTGCTTTCCTGGCAGACCATTCACAGTCTGTCTCTCTTTCTCCTTTCTGTTTGGAGCCGGTCCTCCTGTCCTGTGGTGTTCCACAGGGCTTTGCACTCTCGCCGACATTATTTAACATCTACATTAGGCCACTTCTCCGTCTTTTTCAGTCCATGGATTCCGTTATTACTGCTATGCCGATGACACACAGATTTTGGTCTGCCTTGATCTTGCTCAGCCGGAGACGGTTCCACGGTTTAGGGGTTGTTTCGAGGACCTGGGATTTTGGATGGCGGCAAATTGGCTAAAACTTAACAGCGAAAAGACGGAGGTTTTGGTCGTTGGTACTTCCAATCCTGTGTCTTTTTGGACTGTTCTTTCTGTAAAAAATCTGGGTGTAAAATTTGCTTCATCCTTATCTATGGTTGATCAGGTTGCAGCAGTCTGCAAATCTGGTCACTTCAAATAAACCATTCTGTGGAAAGTACTTTTTTTCCGGCCCACTGTCAGGCTCCTGTTGTGGTGGTGCTTGTACTTAGGACGATTGACTACTGTAATTCGCTCTACCTTGGTCAGCCCTGGTAACTCCTGCAACGCTTTCAGCTTCTCCAGAATGCTGTGGTCAGGCACATACTTCACCCTCTGTTGGGCGCGCATATGTCTATGTTGCTTTCTCAACTCTATTGGTTCCCTGTTGAGAAGCATATTCTTTTCAAATCGCTCTGCATGGTGCATCAAGCTTTTTACAAATTAGGTGCCAAATATCTTCACGCTAAATTCATTCTTTATGTTCTGTCTCATCTGCTCCATTCTCAGTCTGCTCTTCTGATTCAGATTCTGCGATGCAATTTTCCCCACATAGGTTGCAGCTGCCAGGGCCTGGAATTCTCTTCCTCATTCCCTTTGTGCCATTTTTGAGTATCTGATCTTTCGTCGTTCTCTTAAAACATTCTTGTTCCGATTCTCTGCTTTCTTCTTTTCCATTCTCTGTCGGGCGGTTTCGCGCCATGATGCCCTAGGGCAAATGTGCGCTTTATAAATATATACAACATTACATAACATAACGTCCCTTTAACACATTTCTTTTACTGAATTTCATAGCTTTTTATTAGTTCAAATTAACCATAATGTCCCTTTAACAAAGTTTTTTCACTGAATTTCATAGGTTTTTATTAGGGCAACTTAACCATAACGTCCCTTTAACAATATTTTTTCTATGAATTGCATAGGTTTTTATGAGTGAAAATGTTTCAAGATGTTACAACACTGTATATAAGTTATTAATAATTCCTCTTTTAACAAATATGAAAGAACTGTAAACCTCCTTGTACAAACATATATTTTGCAACGCATACTGATGTGTGTCGTTATCAGCAGAGCATGCTGGGGATGCAAGTCATTGTTGAATTGCCTAGGGCATGAGGTTAGACCATGACCCCAGCCCCACAAAATCACCTCCGTTATCCACTGCACCATCCATGCATCCTCATTAAGTGTCCACTACATCCTCATAATGTGACCAATGGCCAGTGCTCATGGCTTCCAGCCATGGCCAGTTTCCACAATCCATGGGGCATGGGCTTTGGCCATGCCACATGCCCCAATAAGCAAATAAGAGTACACATTTGTCCTTGCTCAGGGCCAGGCCCTTTGCCCAGGCACCAAAGTTATATCACAATTTTTTGTTCTTATATTTTGACACTTTGGAAAAATAAAACACAAGACAGATTTGCAAAAAGCATGCTTTGAGGTCCTTGCTGATGCTCCTCACGAATGTTTGGTACAATCCTGTCCAGCACTTTGTGCTGTAGCCACGTGCAGAATTTTATTCCCCATTCAAACCTATCCCAATTTCAGAACACGTTACCACATAGCCGGTGCTTGGTGGCCATGCTCATTTTAACCCATTCCATGGACATAGACTATACCTCAGTCACCAAAGGTATATCTTTCTCTGGAGGATAGCTCAGGGGTAATGTGCTCACCTTGGAAACAAGAGCACCAAAGGTTCGATCCCTGGGTCCGCGCTTATCAACCTCTGGGTGTTACACGTGTTATAAATATCATATCACTATTTTTTGTACCTACAAAAAAAACACAGACACATTTGCATTCGTTCAGGTCCTTGCCAATGCTCGTTGCACGGGTTTGCTTCAAATCCGTCCATGTTTATTTTTTGAAGTGTCAAAATGTACGTACATAAAATAGTCATATAACTTACCTCCCAGTTGACAAATTCTATTCAGACTTTGCAGAAACATTCAAGGTTGGGTGTATAATCTTTCTAAATACCTTTGTGCACATTCGTCAAATGGCAACAACGTTATAAGTCATCTAAAAATGTTGAGACCCCCCCACTCAAATGTTGCCCCCTCTTGACAAAATCCCACCAAACATAGCAGACACATTCAAATCTGGGTCTAAAATGTTGTGAAGATTGATCAAATGGCACCAAATGTATAAGCCTTGCAAATATTTTGGGACCCTCCCTCTAATGTTGCTCCCTCTTAGCAGAACAGCAGAACCATTCAGGGTCAGGTCTAGAATGATATTGTAAAATTTCATGCAGTTTCATTGAGTGGCGTCAAAGTTATAAGCCATCCAAAAACTGCTTTTCACCATGTAATTCAGAAATAGGCATGGATGCCCCGAATATCCGGACTGTTCGCAGACTTTGTACATGAAAAGAAAAAAATATTTTGGGCTTTTTAGGGCCATATCCCATCCCATCCTCGTCATCCCTCACCTCCCCAGAGATTGTTTAGTTATTTTGCCAAGTGCATTGTTGTGTTTGTTAATATGTTTTTACCGCAATGTCCGTGGACAATATCGGCAGTCTGCGAATCCAACATGGTGACCATTTTCAAAATATCTGACGGAGCTCACTTTTGTCACCATCCAATCAGCAGGCTCGTCTAATGTCTGCAGACATCACACCGGCCCTGATTGAACAAGAGGGGTGTCCGTGGACCCAGATATCACACATTTTGCTTACCTACTTTTTGCCTGTTTTTTAAAAAACTACTGGACGGATTTACACCAAATTTACAAAACCCTGATTTTGGGACCAAGCTGCTGCTCCTGGGTATATTTGGTTCAAATTCATCCAGCGGATTGGGCTGTAGGCGTGAGCAAATTTATTTTTCCATTGCGTATATGAGGATTTCCACACATTTTGGGACCTCCCCTATAATATTACCCCCCCTGGATGAAACCGCACCAAACTTGAGAATCATTCTGAGGGCACCAAAATATGTTTGGTGAGGATTCATTCAGGGGGGGGGTTATAAGCGGCCCAAAAAGTGAGCAACTTAACCATAACTACAGGGCCGCTACCCCAGGCTCTCTAATGTACCAAAATACTGCTTGTTTGAAGCAGTTTCAAGGCTGCTGCTTGAAATAATTTAGTGCTTTGCATAATCACACATGTTGCAGGTTTTGATACCTGTTATTGACCTCACTTAGACCATGCAGCTATGGTACAATGCATGAGCTTTCAAAGTTCAACAGACTTCTTCATTAGATGCTGTATGGTGTAATGATTTTGAACTGGGTCGCCCCAGCCCTTTAAGATGAGTAGCAATACACTGGAGATGGATGGGGATGCAGATTTTATTCATACATCAATAATCAAGACAACTCAGGTAGTTTGGCAAAAGGGAGTTCCTTTTAATATCAATTGTCTAAAACAGGGAGTACAACGAACATCAGCATTCGCTCGATCCTCTTACTTGACTTATTTTGGTAGAAACTGAGGTTATATTGTATAAAATCGTCATCAGTGACGTGTTGACCTGCGTCACTACCTAGGTGGCAAACTAGAAAACCTATTTGAGAAAGTGATTGGGTCTAAGGAAACATCTAAGTATATTTTGCATACTAGTCTGAGACAGTGAGAGAAAATGATAGGTTTCTTAACATCAGGTGGGGCAACTGAGCCCTTCCCTCAAAATGGGCACTATAAATGTCACTAAATACACGACGTTCCATTGGCTACACAAACTATAGGACCCTTAATTATGCGGTCCTCTATAATTGGTTGGCTTCTAACCCCGTCAGTACTTTTCCAACTACGTCTAGCAGCATGCAGACTGAACATCCAGGTGCTAGTGGGCTTATTTTAACACTAACTTCCCACCAATTAATATATCAATCCATCATCACCTCAATGGTCCAGTGTCAATTAGTGCTTTGAAGTTTGGCCTTGAGTTTGTACTTGAGAATTTTTAAGGAGTGTAGGCAGAGCCTGACCTCATGCGAAGGTATGACCACCTCGATCGTCCAATTTCTTCCTTCCACGTGACTGGTCACCATGAAATCGAGCCTTTTTGTGTATTTAATATTATTTTCTAATAGTCCTCTGACGTCTTTTGTTTTGCTCAAGCCTTCTGAACAGGAGTCTATGTTCTTTCACACAATTTGTATCCAATGTCAGCCAATTCCTGTTTGATAAGACCTTGGCTTCATGGCTCATCCAACTCTTTCTGCTGAGATTTCATTTGTAATTTAATTTGCTGTTAACTGTGACATACTGAAGTGAGGCCTTCTTGTTAATGTTCAGCACTGCTTTATAATGCGTAGTGGAAACATCCATCTTTTACTTGTCCCTATGCATCTATATATGTTAGCACTTGCCGCAATCTATTTACTATAAAGCTTTAGGCTAGCATTCAAGATAACTTTGCTTCTTGCGTTTCTGTTGCATCTGTACACGTATAAACTAGCTTAATATCTTCATCTGTGTCTGTGGCATAAGCTTCTTCACCTTGATCCCAAGATGTCACTTATCCTTGGTACTTTCTTGATGCTTTATAGAATATCTGCATTCTCTGGTCGCTACATCTATTCTCTGTGCGTCATCTCTCTCTGCGTGAGGTCACCATTCATCCTTGCCATTCATCTGCTCTGCTTCTTCAGGAATCTCATTCAAAAGGCTATCATATTGTCTTGTATGCAGGTATGGGTTTCTCAGTGGGTACCTCGCTTCCCAGATTATCTTAGGTACGGGTATTCTTATAGGTAATGCACGCTTTGCTCTTTGCTGGTTCACTTGTTCCACATACGTCACATACTTTGGTTCCCACTCTATAGGTAATAGAGGCGGGGCAGTTGGAGTAGGGGTACTTGGCACCTCCTCTACAATTTCTAAAATTAAAACCCACAGGACTGTGCATGCTCGAAACGAAGGAAACACGCATTGGCAAAACTACAGTTTTGGCTTTTGTGTAGGCATGGCATAGGCAATTGCCAGACACTGGCACAATCATACCACATGCAATAAGATGGTGACAGCTGGAAAATAGTGTGAGTACCCGGGCATATGATAGCAGTGCCTGTAAAATGCAGATTTCCTGATTTGTTGAAACTTCATAGGAGGCTTGTTGTTTGGGCTTCCTATCTGACCAATTTTCTGACTTGGAAATTTGGAAGCACAATGTTGCAGTTTAGAGTTAATTTGCTGTTGACACGAGAAAATTGCTACTTGTGGAAGAAAGCAGAGCCTGACAGTTTCAAATGTCGATACTGCGGGGAAGAAGTTGAGACTATCAAGCATTTTATATTAGTATGCGAAACACTTGTTGCTCCACCAATGATCTGTTTCAGGGATCATGTCAAAGATTTGAGATACCATTCTTGGCAAACTTTGTGGGAACGACTTTATGATTCTACCTCGTTATCGCTACATAATGGCTTGTTTTAATTTCTACTTACGATTAAACATATCAACTAAGGGTTAATTAGACCAATAATTTGGAATGGGGAAACGTGTATTGGGGAAATTATTTTTATAGATATGAATAAATGAATTTTTGCATTTGGTTTTAAGGTTTGCTATGGATGAATTGTATGTATTTTACTGATTTTGCTATTTATTTCTCTGTGATGAGGTTTTACGTTTTGATTGTGTAAGGCTTTTTGTAAACCAAGTGCACAAATAAAGAAACAAAATGCCTATCTAATGCCTTTACACAAATCAAAATTGCTTTTCCAACAGGCTTTCAATGCAAGGTGCATGTGTACTACATATAATTCAAGGGACTGAAGGTACACTTGGTTGATATATCTTTATTTCACCGGTAACACATTTACAACTGCAATTACACCATTGATGTTACAGCTTGATAAAGCTAGCTAAAATAATCTAGGAGGATGTGTTTGATGCATGAAGGGATCAGTAGTGGGTGGGAATAGCCATAGGTACGAGTATGGCCGTGGGCAGTAAATGAGTGGGTAAATAACCATACAACACCCCCACGAGCTGTGTGTCCCTCCTCAGATCCCATCTCCCTCCTAAAGATACTCGAATGCAGTCGTTTTGACTTATAGGTAGCTCTTTAGAGCCACCTAACAGCCAAGACTGAAAAAAGCACTTTAAGCTTCATTTGCTAAAGAAACAGTATGCAGGGAATGCAGGTCTGGAATTGCTGTTGCATCTAAAAGATCATAAAAACTCCTGGAAGCAGGGAGCACACATGTGTTGTATACATGTTTTTTTTAACAGGAGTCAATTTAATGTGAACAGTTTTCCAGCTGCATATTTCACTAGACCATACAAATAAACTTCCATGTTTCATTCTTCATATGTAAATAACTAGTATGGAAAGTGCCCTATTTTTCCCTGTTCCTCGACTTGTGCTGGACTGCTGAAATTCCCAATGATAAGAGGTGCTTTAAAGCTGACGTTAGTTAGCCAATCTGCCCAGAATGGCTTCTTCCATTATTAAAGGAAGACAGGATAGCGGCTCTGATGCAGCACATTAGCAGTGCAATGACAGCTGTCAAGCAATAATTCTGGGACATGTCTGAAAAAGCCACAGCGACAGAGGAGAAACACATGAGCAAGCCAAGAAGTGAACAGTTACTGCTGCTTTGCTGAGCCTTGCTGAAGGTTGGGGACTGAATGTACAAAAGTACTAAGCAACAGACTTCACAATCACCCTGTGGACATGGGAGGGGCTAAAAGTACTTTCGTTGGGAAGGACACAAGGATAGAAGGATTTTCTATCTAAAGCTACCCAGTGAATAACTAATACTAGGAAACGCTGGTGTACAGCTTATCTAAAAGTAGATAGAACAAGAAGGAAAAGACCTCAATGATTTGTCAGTTTAGTGCCTGTAATCTCACTTGGAGGTGAGAGATTTTCGACCGTTCCCTCCTAGACCACTCTCTTTCATTCTTGTTAAAAAAGAGAACATCTATGGCGTTAAATCAGCAGTCTAATTCTAGGTGCAAACAATGTAATAATCTTTAGACTTGCTGAATTTTTCCTAGGCTCTCTGTAATAAAGTTTTGTAACAGCAATAGCCTCAATTTGCTAAAACTGAGACACTAGTTCTCAACTCGCTACAGATGATTGCTGTTCATTAACAAGGAGCTGAGAGTAAAGGCTGCTTTGGCTAAATAAGAAAATTACAGGTCACGTGTATTTCCTTTCACATGTCTGTCAATTAAAGTACATACCATTTATTGAGACTCTAATTGTGAAGCCATGGAAGCGTGCACTAGCTGAGAAGTGACAACATTAGAAGTTCCCCCATTTAAGGCACCACTTGTTCTGACTCAGGATTGATCTGCGATCACTTCCCTTTTTCCCCCTGTGCTGAAAGCACTCCTGATGCGTAAGGTCATCTGCAACATGAACAATGTTGTGTCTGCTTTCCTCATAATATTGCTTTACATTGGTTTAAGTAACTCCTGTGCTTGATGAGGCTGTGGAGATAATTTGTTTAACCGTACAATATTTTTCTTATCAATGTTGTCCCTGCTTCACATAGGTACCTTGGCAATATGGAGTCAGGAATAGTTGTGCCAAGCCACTAGAAAATGGGTGACTAGGTAGATCATATATCAGCAACAGCTGGTTGTGCTTGGACAGTGTAAGTTTTACAAGATAATTGAAAATATTTGTCTTTTAGTTGCCTTGATCAATGAAGACACAGCTGCAAACTTGTCACCCGAGGAGCCTCGAGTATGTACAGCCCAAATCCTAACTCTTGAGCTTTCGCGAGTAGCAAGAGATTTTGGCTCTACATGAATATTGTGTAACGCCCAGACCCACAGGTATCACAGCATTTGTACAGGGTAATAACAGAGTAAATAACAGTCAAATCTTTACAGATCATATGAGATGTTGAGTGTAGCATCGCACATAGTTATGACGTTATGTTGTGTGGTTTATATAGAGTGCTTGTATGTCACCAAATCAGCTTCTTGACAATAAGAACGATGTGTCTGTGGTCAACGACGGAAGTCTGTCGAGGCCATGTGGAAATTGTAAACATTTTTTATTTTAAGTTGTAGCAATTAGTGCAATCAAATCTTCTGTGACAGTGAGCTCCAAACTGAAGTCACAAGCCAGAGGAGTGGTGACCAGATTGTTTGTTTAAATCTGCCAAATTGGTATTTGATGATTTTAGTGCAAAAGTAGAGATATATAACTTTCTTTTATTTTACAGAGACTCATGTCCAACTCCAGGCTTTGAGGGCCGGAAACCTGATGGGTTTTCAGGTTATCCCTCGTGAATATTCATGAGAAAAAATGTGCAGACATGGAGAATCATTGAATGCAAATTTATCTCATGAATATTAATGAGGGGTATCCTAAAAATCTGACATGGATCCGGCCCTCGAGGCCTGGATTTTGACAACCAGTGCCTATTAAGTCATGCATAAACTGGGCGTGCCAACGGCCACCAGTGCAATTAGCTTAGTGCTGGGGCTATTTGATCTAGTTTGGTAAGTCGTGGCTACATGCGGACCACTGCATTCTGCACCCCTTAGGTGGATCCGGATTGGCACTGTTACTATAATCAAAAATGGAAATGCACACAGGAAATATAGCCAGAGTTTTATGTGGAATGAATAGCATTGGGATCAATCATTTCAGGGGTTTGAGATGGACGAAGCCCCTCTTCACTACAGTTTGAACCTAAGGTGCCATAAATAGTTGGGTCTATCAAAACTGCAAAGCTTTATACTACAGGGATTGGGTAGGGTTCATTTACCAGCTCCTTCATCCAAAGGTGGACTGTCCAGGGAGATACTAAGCTCCCTGCAATCAGAAACTCTGATTAGCTGGAGCTAAGTTTAGGACAGTTTGAACACATCAAAAGATGAATTTGTGCTTTCTTTTCAAGCTTGGGCAGAGGTGTTGGGTGCCATGACCATAGTTGTTACCCTCACCTGGCTCCCACAGGGGCATCGGTCTGACCCGGACTGCTGCGGCCTCCACCCACGTGATGCGTAGTGCAGCGATGACTGACTGGATCTGCCCTCCTTATCTTGTCAGCTTGACCCGTAGAAATATTCTCCTACAAGTGGAGGGATGGATTTAGCCACTTGTGGAATGAATCTGCGGTAGAAATTGGCAAATCCGAGCATGCTTTGTACCCCTTTAACTGAACTAGGTGATGGCCACTTGAGAATTGCGTCCACCTTTCGTGAGTCCATTCGGACTCCTTTTGGAGTCAAGATAAATCCAAGGAATTCAACTTCCGTAACATGAAAAACACATTTTTCCAATTTTGCATATAACTTGTGCTGGCGTAGTTTTTCAAGGACTGCATGTACGTGCTTAACATGGTCTGATTCTGAGGAGGAGTACAGAAGGATATCGTCTATGTATACGACAACACAGACGTCAATGAGTTCACGAAAGACATTGTTCATAAAATACTGGAAGGCTGCTGGTGCATTGCACAACCCGAAGGGCATCACCTGATACTCGAATAATCCGTACTTGGTGCGAAAGGCCGTCTTCCATTTGTCGCCTTTCTTTACACGTACCAGATGATATGCCCCTCGGAGATCTAACTTAGTGTAGATACAAGCATCCTTTACTTGGTCTAGTAATTCGGGGATCAGAGGCAATGTGTACCGGTTTTTTACCGTAATCTGATTTAGTGCGCGGAAGTCCTTTTTTGGCACGAAGAACAAAGCTGAGGATACAGGAGACTTGGAAGGGCGAATAAAGCCATTAGCCAGGTATTGGTCCAAATATTGCCATAGGTGAAGATTTTCAGGTTCCGTGAGGGCATAGATTCTGCTGCATGGGGGTTGTGCACGGGGTAGAAGGTCAATTTGACAATCGTACGATCTGTGAGGTGGTAATGTATTGGCCTGTTCTTTTTGAAAAACATCCTGAAATTCTTGATACTCCTGAGGTAACTGCACGATTGGGTTGATGACTGTGGTCAGGCCTTTGTTTGGGGTTTTCTCCGGGTAACAGGTGTGTGCACAATCCGGGAAGGTTATTCTCTTCTCTCGCCATTCAATACAAGGATTATGTGTTTCCAACCACGGCATCCCCAGTATTATTTGAAACTGCGGTGCTTTGATTAAATCAAACACAATAGTCTCTCAATGCCCATCTTGACCCAACAGTGTCATCTCTGTAGTGGAATGAGTTACAGGCCCAGAGGCAATTTCAGTTCCATCGACTGTGGTGATGACATCCGAAGTGGTCTTTTTGCAAAGAGGGAGATTCATCCTTGAAGCCAATTCGTGGTCTATATAGTTCCATATGGCCCCGCTATCAATGTATGCCCTTACTGAGTGCATAGGTGAGGGTTGTCTGGGATCAATTAGGACCATTGGTATGATCAGATGCAAGGTCTGAGTGTCCTTATTTAAGCTCGGCAAGTGGACCTCTACGCTTGTCGGGCATGGTCGTTTTCTGAATCAGGCTCTTTTGGGCTTTTATCAGCAACTCCTACCACCTTCTTGAGTGGTTTTATAGGGCAATCCTGTAGAAAATGTCCTGAGGTTCCACAGTATAGACACAATTGCATCTGTCTTCTTCTTTCCATTTCCTTTTGAGTTAAGGGACCTTTGACCCCCCGATTTGCATAGGTTCTGATGCATCTGTTCCTTTGGGGGCAACGTTGGATTTAACCAATACCCGATTTTCGAATTTAGCTCGATCAGCCTTTCTATTCTGTAGTCGATGATCCAGCTGGACCACTAAGTCTATAAACTCTGCGCAATCCTGAGGTGGGTTCACAACTTGAGCCAAGACGTCTTTAAGTTCTCCCCGAAGTTCACAATGAAACAATGTAATTCGTTTTTCCTCAGGCCATCTGGTTTCCACTATCAATCTATTGAAGGTTGTGATATAGGTTAGCAGATCCTGGTTACCCTGTTGTAGGGACAAAAGTTTGCTATTCAGGGCCTGTCCTTGGGAGTGCCGGGCAAATAGTCTTTCCATGCTCGTTTGAAAGCCCTGAAAATCCCGAAGAATTGGGTCATCCTGAGTAACTAGTGGAATTGACCAATCAGCTGCACTGCCGCTGAGATATGATAATACAAAGGATACCTTGGCTTGATCGTTTGGGAAGGCTCCTGATCTGCATAAAAAGTGCAAGCGGCATTGGTTCATAAACACGGCAAACCTTTTGGGATTTCCGGCAAAGCGTTCGGGTGGAGCTAATGGAATATTTCCTGGTAGGTTTATTTGCACAGGGTTACTCGATAACACAGGAGCTGGGTTCCCCCCAGAACCAGGTAGGGGTGCTTGTCCAGCTTGAATTTGCATCAGTTGTCTAGCCAGATCATCTGTGCGCTCCTTCGATACAATTAGTTCTCTTCTGAGGGCATTAGTCTGTTGGTGAGCGGAGTGCACTTCCGCCCTAAGTTCCCCCAATAGTTGGGCCAGTTGGTCGGTTTCTGAGGTTTCCATAACGCCCTGGTGGGGATTTGTAGATAGGCTTCGCGTTCTGTTATGCTCACCTGGCTCCCACAGGGGTGTCGGTCGGACCCGGAGTGCTGCGGCCTCCACCCACGTGATGCGTAGTGCAGCGATGACTGACTGGATCTGCCCTCCTAATCTTGTCAGCTTGACCGTAGAAATATTCTCCTACAAGTGGAGAGATGGATTTAGCCACTTGTGGATTCAAGTGATAGCACCCCCACTGTCCTCCCCACTAATCACCTCTGAAGTGCCCTCTCAGCAATCTCACCTTATATTCTTGAAGGATGAGTCCTCCACCCTGCGAAGCACACAGGGGCGCGTTGATGACCAGTTACTTCACTGGCCTGAAGATATTGGAAGAGTTGTAGACGAATCCTGACTCCAAAAGGTCCTGGCGAAGAGCCATAAGTATATAGTTCGTAAGAGTTCAAAATGTCTGGAATTCACTCCTGTCCAATTCCTCTTTATCTTGCAGCTTTGACCCAATAAGAAGATTGACAGCTGAAAGCGCTCCGGTAAATGTCTGTGTTACCCAACACTGTTCGGTAAATAATGCCAAGGGTTAAAGTTGCTGCTTTCTCCTTATCTTACAGGTGCGGCAAAAGAAGATGTGGTGTGCTGATGAATTATAACTCCGGCGGTAAAATCAGGTAAGCATATGGCGGCTAAAGAAATTGTCTGTCTGTTCTCTCTGCTCACCTTGTTGTTTCTTGTCCCCCTTAAGTGCCGTGATTCGGCGATGTAAAGATGGAGACAGCACTGGATGAAAGCGAGGCTGCGTGGAACGGTGAGTATGGTGCGGCGCTGCTGCTGGTAATGCGGCGCGTTTAGAACAAAGTCTTTCCTCTGGTTTGAAGATGCGATGAATCCGGAATCAGGTAAGAAATCAGGTAATACTCTTGTTCTAACCTTTGCTTCTTTTCTTCTTTCTAGGTGCTCCAGGTTCGAGGCGGGCGTGGCAGAAGGCTGGATGCTGCTGCTAGCGCAGTGAACGTTACGCTGCTGGATGCAGAATAACGCAAAGCGTGTGCTGCTCTTCGGGCGTAGTTTAAATAGCCTCCAAAGTAGTCCCAGGTAGGTATTCCTCCCAGACCACATCCGAGTAACAAAATAGTCCCTAAGGTAAAGTAGTTCCTTCCAGGCCTCACATGGGCTTGGATCTTGTTGCAGCATGGTCTGCATCAGGTAAGTGTGCACCTATGAGCCTGGACTGAACCCAGACAGCCCCTAGCAGGGATTGCTGGGTTTTCTCAAGGCGACATGATGCCTGCTCCTGGGGCTGATGGACGTGGTCTGGATGCCAGGGGGTATGCATCATGACAATAGTTGAGGTCCGAGACCCGTTTTTATTTTTCATGAACTGAATGAGGAGCTTTAGACAGATATTAAATAATAGGGAATGGGCAGAGCCCTTTGGGACACCACACTGCCTTTGATAATTATTGGTCAGAAAAGAAAAGATCCAGTCAAATACTGAGCTTCTGATGCTAATATCCTGGAGTATCAAAATTAAGGTTGGTTGGCTGACTCTGAAAAATGCTTTGGAACGAGACAAACTCTACCCACACACATGCTTCTGAATTGTATGCCCCAAGCTTCAAATCCTCTGAAACATAGTGTTGACCGACTCTGTGGCTCTTCTTCGGATAAAGCCAACATGCACATTGTTTAGTAAGATGTTGGATTCCACAAAATACTGAATTTGATCTACTATCGCCTGTTCCATTTGTTTGGCTAAATATGGAATGTTTGAAATTGAAAAATAATTAGCCATTATTGTAGGATTTACTTGAGGTTTCTTGAGGAAAAAGTGATGCATAATCGAATTTGGAGTTGCTGTCCATTGTTTTTGATGACAGTTAATCATTTTTAGTATTTCACATTTCACTATAAGGACCTATGTCAGCAACTGTTGCTAGGGGTATCTTCTGCTGCATATGGAAAGCATTACTACAAACAACATTATATGATGCACTTTGGTTGGGAGATGCCACAACATACACAACGCCCTTTTATGCCCCCCTCGTTATTTGACTCCTTTCGTCTCTATTTTGCTCTCTTCTGATTCACATTGGTGTAATTGTCATTTGCTCGGTACTGACAGCCTTTTTAAATTACTGATGATATTATTGTAGCTATCCATGATAAATGTGAGGGGGTAAGCCAGTAAATGGCAGCAACCATTTGAATGTCATACACCTGTTTTAAAAGGCTGGCAACAGCCATGCCTCCATTAATGCCACTGTCAATGTTTTCCTATCTGCTTTTGGGCGTTGTTTAGCCCAGACAAATTTAAATATTTTCTTTTGGCGTTTCTTTATTTATCAATGATATATGTTAAAAGTGAGCACTTAGACAAATGTATTTCTGCCATCATTCTCCCTTTCCAAGAGATATCATGTTTCCCCATCTATCAATATCAGACATTAGATACTAGATTTGAGGATAAGATAGAATGGGCAGGTACGATATTCTTGAAAAGTGAATGGAATCATTTGGTTACATTCACCTAGTTGTATTGCAAGCCCCTTTTAATTGGCATCTAGATTGTTAATATCCTATAGGGGCCCTAGTTTCTGAACTATGTAATGCCATGGACTTCTCATTCTTAACCCTATCCCCAGGGATAGATTGTAAGTCCTTTAGCGCTAGCACCACATTAGCGGGTTTAGCTATATGATTCTTTATTTAAAAATGCTCTACTGCATAAAGTGGAGTCTTATGATCTTGTGTACCTTTATCATAGCCTGGATTTTTTAATAAACCTTGATATTTAGAATGTAAGGATTTATTGCTAACTCAAACATCAATGGTGAAAGGGAACAGCCCTGCCTGGTAATTGGGGATAGAAGAGAATTAACCTTAATTGTAGTGCAAGGATTAAAAAAGATGGCCATTTTAAAATGGTGGCCAATATTACATTTCTGTAGAACTTGGTCCAAATATGTCCAGACCCGGAAATGTAAATCTTTATATATTTATTTCTTTATTTATTGTTTGCTTGTTAGGCACTTATACAGGAAATACAATTCTGTTTCAAAGCGCCCACAAGGCAGGAGGGAGGGGATATTGGGTAGCGTTCAATTAAAAACAGAAAATACAATTAAATGGAAAATAAACAGGGGGGGAAGGGACGGACAAACCTACTATTCATTGTGAGTATTCAGAACATGCAAGCGCAGGAAGGAAGAGGGCAGTGGGGTAGGTGCTGAGGTGTCCGTGCTCCAGGGTGAGCTACAGATGAAGTCTAGGGTATAGTAAGTGCTATGTACCAGGAGCCATGTTGGGTGGAAAGTCCGAATCTCCATTGAAGAAGTTGAGCCGAAGCAGGTGCTGAGGAAGACAGATGCTGGGGAGATTAGGTGTGGATGGTCAGGGGCCCAGTGGATGCATAAGGGTTCAAGACACCAATCCCAGCAACTGTTTGAATTAGCACAGGAGGCAGGAAGGGAAGGAGGAGGAAAAGAGGAGAGTGTTAAGGTGTTTTCGCAACTTCAGAAGGTTGTGCTCAAAATGCAGCAGGAGCGAGAGGCTGTTCCAGAGGAGGGAACCAGCTGAGGAAAGCAAGCGGCCTCCTGCTCTCTGTTTAGCGAAACGCATTACACATAGAGAGTTGGTGCCAGAGGTGTGTAGAGGTCTAGAAGGAGAGAATTTGTTAACAGACAGTTGCAGGTAGAGTGGTCCCCAGCACCAGACAGCCTCATGGATGATGTAGCAGCATTTGAATTTAATCCGTGCAGCAACCGGGAGCCAGTGGAGGCTTTTTGGGGCAGGAGAGATGCAGTCCCTGGGCTTAAGGCCAAGGATAAGTCTTGCTGATCTATTCTGGATTAGCTGAAGAGGACGCAGTGTGGGAGAAGGTAGAATGAGGAGGAGGCTGTTGCAATAGTCAAGCCTAGAGAGAACCAGGGCTCGGGAAACATTGAGCTTCTGGGGGAAAGTGAGAAATAGGGGAATTCCTTTGAGAAGGAACAGTTGGAAGTGGCACTTTTTGGCAATGTCCTGCATGTGAGGGAGAAAGAGGAGTCAAAGATGACTCCAAGGTTTTTGACTTCAGAAGAAGGAGGAGGGGGAGAGCACATGGAGGGTGGCCAGAGAGAAGCAAAGAAGGAGGGAGCAGAGGTCCCAACTGGAAGGATCTTAGTTTTGCTGGCATTAAGGCAGAGATCACTGGAAGAGCACCAGGCCTGGAGGGCCGACAGGCAGTCAGGGATGAAGGAAGGTGTGGGAGTCAGCAGGAAGTCTGAAAAAGAGTTGTGTGTCGTCTGGATAGCACTGGAAGTTAAGGGAAAAGGAGGGGATGAGGTGTGCCAGTTGTGCAAGGTAGATGTTAAAGAGCCAGGGAGAGAGGATACATCCCTGGGGGACACCACAGGTGGAGACGGAAGTAGGAGAAGGTGTCCAGGATGACATGGAGGAGCGGTCAGTTGGAAAATAAGCCAGCCATTCCAGTGCCTGTTTCGAGATACCAAGGGTATCATGGAGCCTTTGTATGAGGATGGATTGGTTGACAGTGTGAAAGGCAAAGGAGAGATCAAGTAGAATGAGTACAGCTGGGAGTTGGAGTCCAGAGATACAAGCAGTTCTTCACAGGTGTTCAGTAGAGTGGTTTCTTTGCTTCTGGATGCTCAGAATCCATATTGATGATCATGAAGACCACCAACAAGGTCAGTGTGCAAGGTGATTTGGGGCAAGGCCAGCTTCTTCTGCAGGTTCCCCAGGAAAGGGGTGATTGAAATATGGCGGTAGTTGGATGGACAGTTAGGGTCTGCTGAAGGTTTTTTCAATAGTGGGCACAGAATGGAATGCTTAGGAGAGGAGGGGAAAGAGCCAGTGGTGAAAGACTGGTTGCAGAAATCAGCGAGTGCGGGGGCAAGAGAGCCAATGTTGTCCTTGAAAGATCAGGATGAGCAGGGGGAACCTGTTTGGAAGAAGCCTTCATAGAGCGGTCAACTCTGTTAACTTCTTAGGATGTGACAGGAGTGAAAGAGGAGAAGGCGGAAGGAGGAGGGGGGTGGCCAAGGGAGGTAAGGGGGTATGAGATGGGTTAGGTCTGTGAGTAACAAGGGTGTTCAGTATGTCCTGAGGTTTGGTGGCAAAGTGTGTGGCCAGTGCATTGCAGAAGGCCTGGGAAGGAAGAGGGGAAGACGAGACAGCAGAAAGTGTTGGCTAGCTCCCTGGCGATTTTGTAAAGCTAAGCCATGTCATTGGATGCACCAGATACTCGTGCCTGAATGTGGGCCCTTTTCTTGGCACGGATGGCGAGTCTGTATTGCCTTTGGAGCAGACGGCAGGCCAGTTTGTCAGAGGGCGAACCCAGGGTTGGATTGGCCCCTCAGCCTTTCGGCCCGTGGCGGGGCCGAAATTGTCGCTGGGGAGAGGGGGCCGATTTCTGGCCATGCCTGGGCCCATTTGGAAGAAAAAATATGTATATTTTTTTCAAAATGTTTCTTTTTTTAAAAAAAATGCCTTTCATCCTTCTTAGGTCTATAAATGAGTACCAACACAGGTTGGGTGATATTTTATGCATATTTGTTCTATAAAAAAGAGCTTAAACGTAAGTGCTATACAATAACATATCATAGGCCTTGGACGTCTGCTTGGATTCCCAGTAATTGAGTGTACTTAGGGACAATGCTATTTGATGCCACTTCCTGTTTTGTCAAGTGGTGAAAGGTTGTGTTTCATCGCTTCCCGGGATGTCACTTTGGGGTGGGATCAAATGACATCTCTTCCGGTGATGTAATCAGAGGTCAAGGGTCGTGAGGCGAGGGGTGGGCCACTTTTTTGAGGCGAGTGGTGGGCCACTTCATTTTGGGTGACCGGGCCTATTTCTTGTCCCTATTTCTTGTCCCAGTCCGACCCTGGGTGGACCTAAGGTTTGCCACTTCTGTTCTGCTGTTCTGTACCTACTTTTCAAGGCTGCAAGATCGGAGTCATACCAGGTGTTACGTTTATAGGCAGGTTTCAGGCGGATCCTCATGACTGGGACAAGAATGTCAAGGGTATTGGTGATTGCTGAGTGAAGATCGCTGAGAGCAGAGTCTGAGGTGGAGTCTGAGGTAGCGGGGGGAGGGGGATAAAGGTAGAGGCAAAGGCAGTGGCTGACACTCGTTTCATTGGGCCATTGGCATAACACAAAATGTGGGGGCCGCCCTGCGAGCCATGCTGAGGGCCTCCCCCAACTTGGCAACAAATCACGGGTCACGCCACACTCTGGGATGGCCTAGATTACCACGCTTGCACAATATGCACGAGCGTGCTGCTGAAGGGGTATGCTGCACACTGCACTAGGAGAAAGATATAAATATGTGTTTTAATGCAATATAAAGCAGAAAAACTGTCTAAAAAGCCAGCTTGTTTGCAATTGCTTTGTAGGGTAAAAAATCCAATACATGCACGTCACAAACAGTGCACAGGAACATTAATGCTTTTCTATTAAAAATGCCATGCCGCAATGAAAACATGTCAAACTGGCTGCACAATGTAGAGCAGTGTAGACACGTAATAACATTACAGTAAAGCACGCCACGCCACATTTAGACATACCTAGACTGGTTGCATCAAAATGCCAGTCGAAGCAATAACACTCATCAAGAAGAGAACACACATTCAATCCCGCGTCTCTGTGGCCTCTAACAACACGCCCAAACTCTTTAATATCTCCAAGGAACTGGCCAATCCTGTTGCATTCTCTACTGCTCATGTGCCCTCCCAGGCCCGCTGTACAGCTTTGGACTCTCACGTGTCTGCTAGAGCTCAGAACACCCTGTCCTCTATCTCCTCTTCCTCTCCCTCTTTCTCTCTTGGCCCTCCTTTGGCCATCTCTCCTCCTCCTTTCTCATCATTCTCTCTGACAACACCTGATGCAATTTCTAGACAAGTCTGACCTATTAAAGTGTTGTCCAAACAGGTGCTCCCCTGCTCCTACAGAACCCTCAAGGGCCATATTGACACCCTCGCTCCAGCCTTGGCCGAATTCTGTAATCACTCTTTGCCACTGTAACTTTCCTTTCTCCCATTAAGTACTCCCTTATTCACCCAATGCTCAAGAAGCCGCCTGCTGATCCTACCTGCCCGACAAACTATCACCCAATCTCCATCACCCCTTTCCTCGACAAACTCTTGGAAAAGCTGTCCATCTCCCTGCTTACTCTCTACACTGAATCTGTTGTCTCCATGACCATCAGTATGGCTTCAGAGCTGCCAGAGGCACGGAAACTGCTCTACTTAACACCCGTGAAGATCTGCTCTCTAACCTTGATTCCAGAATGCCTTCTGTCCTCATCCTCCTCGATCTTTCCTCTGCTTTCGACACAGTCAACCACGCCATCCTGATGAATGGGCTCCGTGAGAACCTGGGCATCATGGATCCGGCCCTGCAGTGGCTGACCTCCTTCCTCTTGGACCACCCCTCCCAGTCCAACTTTGTCCCTTTCTCTCCATCACCTCTCTCTACCTGTGGCGTTCTCCAGGGCTCTATCCTCTCACCATGGTTTTTCAACCTCTACTTGGCCCCTTTGGGCCACCTGATCTCTACCTTCTCCTCTAGCTTTCAGTTTTATGTGGATGACACTCAGCTTTACTTGAGGCTCCCCTCAGCTTTTCTTGAGGCTCCCCTCAGCCTCCTCTCCACTCTTGCTCATTCCTGACTGTTTATCCGCGATTCAGGTTTGGTGCACGGCCAATAAACCAGTAAGATGGATATCCTTCTCATTGGGACCCCTTCGCCTGCTTTCCCTCTCTCACTCTGGCTGTCCGCCTTGGCCCCTCTTCCTTTACCTTCCTGCGAGGCAAAAAATCTTGGTGTTTATCTTCGACTCCACTCTCTCTTTCTCTCCTCACATCTCGGACGCCGCCAAGAAGTCCCACTACGAGCAGCACCTCCTCAAAGGGACTCTTCCCTTTCTCACTTTCTCCCAGAAACTCACTGTCTCCAGAGCCCTTGTTCTCTCTAGGCTGGACTATTGCAACAGCCTCTTTGTCAATCTGCCTTCCTCTACTCTCCTCCCTCTGCAACTAATTCAGAACAGGAATGCACGACTTATCCTTGACCTCAATCCCAAGGATCGTATCTCTACAGCCCTGAAATCTCTCCACTGGCTCCCCGGTGGGTGCAAGGATCAAGTTCCAGACCCTTTGCATTGTCCACAAGGCTTTCTGGGGCTGGGGCCTGCACTACATCCAACGCTCTATTCCAAAACAGCTTCCGTCTCGAGCCCTTTGCTCAGCTACCTCCAACTCCCTAAGGGTTAGATGCTTGTCCAGGCAGAGAGGGGGTTGATGCCTCCCTCTGGAATGGCCTCCCTGCCCCTCTCAAACTTGATCCGGACCACCTAAAGTTCGGGAAGCAGCTCAAAACTTTCCTCTTCTCCTCTGCTTTCCCTCCCTCCCTCTCCTGCTGACCTACCTGACCTACCTGTCTGCTGTACCGACTGGTTGCTTGGCTACCCTCAGAGTCTCACTGAGTCCAGGCTCCTTCTTGATCAGTCACCCTTGTACTGCCTCTGAGCCTACCATGCACTTAGGGGCTGTAACTGTAGACCTACAGCCCTTGTTATCCTTGCACTACCCAGATCCGCGCTGCCCTGGCTGCACTTACTCAGAACATTGCTACCCTGTTTTCCAATCCCCTCTCCCTTACACTTCCCCATCCCGCTCCCCTTGCACGATCTGAATGACGCAAGGTCTACTAAGATCAGTTGTCTTGTCTTCCATCTGTCTTCCCTCCCTTGACTTGTCGCACCTAGAAAAACTTGTGTACAGGCACATTATAAATTACTTATATAATAATATCATAACATTTGATCACAGATGCCCAGAAAAATATACAATGCCGCAGAAAGAAATGGCTAGACTGCCAGCACCCAAATGCCAGTCTAGCCAGGTAATTACACTTAGCTGGACTGCTTTATCAGAAATGCTCAGTTAAAGAAAGTCATACCGAACTGAGGAATGACTAGACTGGCTGCACTAAAATTCCTCTCTAGCCACTAATAGCACATATCATTCCTGCTCAGCATGGACATGGAGGACCATTAAGGTTTATCGAACAATCCCGCCCCCACACATCCCCTCTCCCTCCCACCCCCTACCCCAGCCTCCAAAATCAGCTCCTTGGCCCAGAATTACCTCCACATCCCTCTTCCTTGTCCCAGTGCTTACGTATGAGGCTCCTAGGTAAGTACTGGGATGAGGAAGAGTGGGACTAGGAGTAATGAAGATTACAGGTAGCTAAGTCAGGCATTACCTCCCTGTACCTCTACCTCATCCCAGAGAGAACAGGAGACAGCTCATTCTCACAGCAGTCCATAAGTGGGTGATTTCAGACTTAAAGGAGAGAGTTATCTGCTTGTAACATTGAAGCTGCACTAGAATGGTCTCCTTAAAATGCTTAAAGAAGATAGATGCCTCCACACAAATAGGTTTGGGCCTCCACCCGTGAAGTTAGCGCCTCTCCCAACATTTGAAGGGTTAGCCCCCCCGAAATGTAGGTTTTGTTGCACCCCTGAACACAAGCACATGCCCCATTCACCATACACATATGCACACCCAGCCATCCATACATTTAAGTGTGCACTCTTTCACCATACAGGCACACCCAGGCAGCCACCCGTACATTTAAGTGTGCACCCTTTCAACATACAGGCACAGCCAGGCAGCTACCCATACATTAAAGTGTGCACCCTTTCACTGTACACACACACATGCACACCCAGACACCCATACATTTGTGTGCACCCTTTTACCATACACTCACACAGGAAGCCACCCATCCATTTAAGTGTGCACCCCTTCACTGAACACGCACACAAGCACACCCTGCCACCCATACATTTGTGTGCACCCTTTCACCATAACTCACACAGGCAGCAACGCATACATTTAAGTGTGCACCCTTTCACTGTACACGCACACACGTACACCCAGCCACCCATACATTTGTGTGCACCCTTTCACCATACACTCGCACATGTCATGGGGTTGAGGGGAGCCCTATCACTTCATAAAGAAATTATTTATGTTAAGGACAGGACCATAACAGAAATAATTTATTTATGAAGGCAGAGTGACTTCAAAAATAAACTCTTTATTTTTGAAGTCATAGGGCTTCCCCCACCACATGGTGGTCTTCCATGTCATGGGGTGGGTCGAGCCCTCTGGCTTCAAAAAAGAAAGTTTCTTCTTGTAGTCACTCTTCCTTCCTAAAGAAATTATTTCTGTTAGAGAAATTATTTCTTTATGAATGCAGACTGAATTAAAAAAGAAAAAGAATGTGATTGTTTGGGACTTTTTATTGTTGTATTTTTTTGTACTCCAAGTGGGGCCCCCTCCCAGGAAATGTGGTGGCGGGGGCCCCCGTTATGCCAGTGCATCCGGTGAATGTTTGAGAAAGAGGTTGACAGGGCTTTTGTGAGTGTGGTAGGAGGGCCAAAGGGACCCAGGTGGGAGGAGAGGAGGGTATGGTCTGACCAGGAGAGAGGGGTGGCCAGAGGGGGAGTGAGCAAGAGATCAGATTGGATGATGGCATCCAGGGTGTGTACACCTGAGTGGGTGGGAGTAGATGGCAGGATGGAATTGGATGTTGAAGTCGCCCAAGAGGAGGAGGTTGCAGGTGGATGAAAGTAAGGAGGAGCAGAAGCCAGCCCATTCAAAGAGGAACAGGGTGGTAGCACCTGGAGGCCGATAGATGGTAGCAATGGTCAGAGTGGAGGAGGGAGAGATCCCAACTTGCAAACCAGGCTCTCAAAGGAAGTGTAGAGTTGGGTGGGTAAGATAGAGGAAGGAACCCACTCAGGATAGATTAAGGTGACCCCGACACCAGTGGCGTTGCCAGGAATCAAATTTAGGCGGGGCACAGAGGGGGCCAAAGACAAAAGTAGGGGGGGCACAGACAAAAGTGGGGGGAGAACATGGTCACTACTCACCCTAGCAACGCCACTGCCCACCACCAGCGCGGTGTGGTCTAGGCTTGGAAACGATCTTGAAGCCTACAGGGAGGAGGGAGTCGAAAGCAATGACAGAGCTGGCATTTAACCAAGTCTCAGGATGTCGGCAGAGTGTTTGTTGGCATAGCGTGCGTTAAGAGTTGCCAGATGGAGGTGGACTCTGCTTTGAAGGTTTTCTGAGGAGGAGTACAGAGGTGTGGTACTCCGGTCAGAGGAGGAGGGACAGTGAGAGTGCTGAGGGGAGAGAGAGCAGGAGGAAGGAAGTTGATGAATGAAGGCAGGATCTAGTCGAAAAGCAGAAGGTTGGGTTGGGGACTCTGGACCAGGATAGTGCCACTGTGGTAGACATTAATGAGGCAGCGTGAGGATGAGAAGCCAGCCAAGAGGTCTTCCCACTTTGTTCCACCATTAATGGGAGAGGACGTGAAAGGGGAGAGAGTTGAGATAAAATGAGGAGTCGAAAGAGCCGGAGAGGGGACAGAGAAGAGGATATCAGTGAAGACCTCTCTAGAGGTTGCGCTGATATAGGTGTCTGCAATGGGAAGGCCAGTGTTTGTACGCAAGATTTCTTTTTTGTGCTTTTTCATTCCGTACTATGTGGGAGAGGGGTGATAGGAGATAGAGTAGCAATTGTAGAAGATAGGCGAGATTGCCATTAGGATGACGGAGGGAAGTTCAAGGAGAGAGGTGACTGCACTGCACAGTTCTGACCTAATACCGCAGGTGCATGTAATGAAGTTAGAATGCAGGATGTCAATACGCACAGCTAAATTCGAATTGCAAAATTAAAGGCCACAGGCAATGAAGTTAGTTTGCAGGAGGACAATACACAAAGCTCATTTCGATTTGTGTGCATCTGTGGCAGGAGTCTGCAACCTTTGGCTCATCAGCTGTTTTGTACTACATCTACCATCAGCCCTTGCCAGTATAGCCAATGGAGAGGGATGATAAAAGTCATAGTCCTAAACATCTGGGCAGCCGCAGGTTGCAGACCCCGTATCTAGTGCAAGGAAGGTGAAAGGGGTATCCAACCCTACTTGCAATATCTACTAGTTCTTTTACCCTGTAACTGTTGCCATGGATTTTTCTGTTCAAAGGAAATCCACTCTGATCTGAATTAATTAAATTTAGCAAAAGCATGGCTAGACGCTTGGCCCAGATTTTGCTGTAGATTCTGGCACTATAACTGAGAATCTCTACCAGTTGGTAAGAGTCACAAAAATGTGCAGTCTTTTACAAGCCTTTGCAGCACAAAAGTTACCAATTCACTCAAAGGGGTAACCCTACAAGGTTGAAGAAAAGTGTTCAACAACTCCACTAAGCGCAGAAGGTAGTCACACATTTCTTAAAGAACGGTGCTGAGAAGTCAGTTGGGCCTGCAGCTGTGTTTGGCAGGAGATACGTTATAACTTAGAGTACTTTTTCAGGCATGATTGGGCTATAAAGAGCTGGCTTTTCATCATCAGGAAGGCCATGTAAGGTGACCCTCTTTCATTCTTTCATGTGTCTGGCTCTTAAATGAAGCAGACTAATATTTTCATCAAATCGCTAAAGTAGTTTGTTCGTCAGATTGTGTTTTCCCCCTAAGATCAAAGGCTCATTTAATAACCATAAAAGACAGCAAATTCCACGATTGCAACGAAGTAATCTGTTAGTGTTATGATTATGAATGAAGTAATATTGCTTCGCTTTCAAAAGATAATTTGCAGTCTCCTCTGTTTATCCTAACTTGACTATACACCCTGGAAAATCCTGCCAATCGATGCTTCCTCTCACGGTCTCTAATTTGTGGCTCAAGGCGGAGAGTAAGGGATTTACCTGCTTTATCTGACAGAAGTCAGAGGCCAGAAGACAGAAGTCAGGCTAATGATAACTCCATAGGAGAGGGCTTGAAAGAACCCAAACCGATTCAAATGTAGGAACATTATTCCTATTTACAGAGAATTCGAGTTTAATGTGAGCTGCAAAACAGTCGGCCAATATAGGGCTTCGAAGTATCATGTAATTCATCTTCCATTAACTGGTTTAGAAAGTAATACCAAAATATGTGTGAAAGAAAAACAAATAATATGGGCACATTCCAAGACCGAGGAAGGAGCAATATCAATGGGCTCAAAATGCCACGTTAGAGACCTTGAGGCAAGAAATAGATTGATTTGAAAGAGATCCTTATGAAAATGGACACAACATTTCTCTGAATGATAAAGGTAATGCCAAACATCAACCATATCAAGATGAGTAATTGCTTTGATAACTGCTTGAGTGGATATGCTTATAGTTGTTTTCAAACTAGTCTTGTCCAATTGATGTTTAAGGACCACATTGAAATCTCCCCTTACTATCAATCCACAGAAGAAACTGTGGACTCTTTGACACCATAACCTAGGGCAGGAGGAGCGATACAAATGCAAGATATCGTAACATAACATAACACTTTGAGAATCATTCTTTAAAGAATTGCTTATGATGATTGTTAAGACCATAAATCAGAAAAAATAAGATTTGGCTACCATATCGGAGTTTGAGGCCTATCGTGCAACCCTGAACATTCCTCAACACCCCTTCCACTGCACCTTCTGACCTATGATCTTTAAGGATGGCCACAACAAGCTTCTCTTTAGACGAGAAAACATTTTCTCTCTTTAAATGGGTTGCATGTACTAGAACATTTCATTAACAATACTAATTTAAAATAGTTCCTCATTTATGCAGAGAACTGTCATTAGGGTTATTGAATTAACTAAACAATAATAAATAAAATCTATAGTGGTTCCATGAATTTGGCAAGTCAGTATGTGCCCAGCCTTCATGCACCCATTGAGAAGGCAACATTACAGAAATGTACATGCATCAAGTACTTATCCCACCACAAGATAAATAGTAAATCTATAACAGGGAAGTGGTACAGCTTAACTGTGATGTCCTAAAATGTAATATATGTAGCTTGAAAGGCCAAGTAAGGAATTTGGTGTCCACGATGGTCAAAAAGACCAATCTTCACATACAGCAACAGGAAACCTAGGGGCACAGAAAGAACTATTCTGAGTAAGAGGTGTGTAAAAACCCTCCAGTAAGGGAAAAAACGAAATGGTAAAATGCAATGAATCAACATATAGAAATATGAAGCAAAATGTGGCATCAATGCTGGATGAGAAAAAAAGAAAACTTATTGATGAAGTGATGTCCATTTCAAGTCTGTACTTTTTTGTCTCGTCTCACAGAAACGGCATCATACGCCTCAAAGTCTTTTCTCCTTTTTTAATTCTGTTAGACTAGTCAGTAGAATTGGAATCCACCTGAGTATCCTCTTGTTCTGCTTAGTGACTGTGCATAAAGGGAATGGATGTGTTCCCCCTCGCTATTGCCATAAGTTCGCTCCTTCTCAGGCTGGACATTGATTCTCATAAGCACATCTTTTCGAGGATGGAGAAGGACCACAGCTGACTGTCCCTCTCTCAAGATGTGCTTGACCAGCATCCGTAAATAAGAAGGGAGCTCTGAATCTGATGTTTTAGGCGATATGCTGCAAACATGGATATTATTATGTCCTGAACCATTTTCTAAGTCCTATGTTTTGTCTGCCAGTGGTTTTTGTTGCATTCCCTAGGGTACGACCCGCTGGGCCAAAATGAATTTTTAAGAGATTATTCACATAGGGCTGTTTCTGCTTCATCCATTCTCTTCTTTAGCTGATGCACATTTTCCATTAGAGAAGAAATAACACAGTTTAATCAGTCTTCATTCAGTTCTTGGAG
The DNA here is from genome assembly GCF_040938575.1 of Ambystoma mexicanum. Taxonomy (NCBI): domain Eukaryota; kingdom Metazoa; phylum Chordata; class Amphibia; order Caudata; family Ambystomatidae; genus Ambystoma; species Ambystoma mexicanum. The sequence continues at coordinate 961,251,850 of NC_090928.1, read as the reverse complement.
CATGTTCTTGGGGCACGCTTTAGTTGGTAGCATTTCTGCATCCTCAGCTTTCGAAAGTCCCAAAATCACAAGGTTCACCTAAAACTGGGATTCCCTGTAAATGCCAGTATCTTTAGGAGGTTGTTACATTTTTAATGCCAGAGGATTTGGTTTCCTTTGCTTTGGGAGGGCCCATTTTTGTCGAGGTAGCTTTGCTGGGGTATTACTAAACAAAGGTTGGAAGGAATATTCTCTCAAAGATATCACTGATGCACATACAGGGTGAGAAGAAGAAAGAAGCCATGTTTGAGGCCGAGCAATGGAGATATAACACCTCAGATGATCGGTTTAGTTGAAATGAGTGTAAACAAGAATTGGTCAAGAGGATCACTTGTAGTATCCAAAAAGCAGCAAGGTAGGCACATGCAGTCTGGTTCTCTTTATTATCTGGCTGTTCAGAAAGTAGGGAATTTTAATAAATACTTTCCTCAAGACAGCGGACAGCGCACTACCAGAAGCCAGGACATGTGCAGACTTGAATTCTGCCGCTGCAAAAAGGAAAGGACCAGAAAACAAGCCTTATCTGCCTATGCCCCAAGACAATGGAACCACCTCCCTGTCAGCATCAGACTTGTTCCACGCTCCTACAATTCAGAAAATAACTCAAGACCCACCTCTTCAAGGAGTCTCTCCTCGTCAACACCAAGCCTTCACCAGGTCATGACCCTTAAACAAAAAACGGACTCTCCCGAGATGTTGGTAAAGGTATGCAACAACATACTAAGTTGCCTCCTTGACAGAGTAGCCCCATTTAAATCATTTAAATCAAAAGTGTTCAGGTACAGGATATGTAAACAGTTGTGGTACACCACCGCCCTCGTCAATCTTAAAAGGTAAAAGAAGAAGGCAGAACGTAGTTGGGAGAAAAATCCAACCAATGAAAATATAGATAAATGGACACCTATACAAAAAATATACAACAGCCAAGTTATGGAGGCAAAACGCAGCTTTTTCAATAATGAAATCGTGAACGCTAGGAACAACCCAAAGAAATTTTTTGAAATATACAGATACCTTGAGAAACCCAAAGTACAACCTCGACCCTCGATGCCCACCATAGAGTTTTGTAATACGGTACAGCAGGCCTTTGCCAATAAAATCGTGACAGCCTGCGCCAAAATGTCTGTTTACATGATGAACAAACCCTTTCCTCCACTCCAATGCCGGCGCTTCGGAATGAAGCTGTTTGAGACCTACCTTTCTCGTTTCAGCACACATCAGAAGAGCAGATGCTAGCAGCTCTTAAAACAATGCACCCTACTCACTGTCTAGGTCAAATACTTCCTGCTAAAATCGTTTTAAAACACCCCAATACTTTCATCTCTTTCTTGGTATGTGATATGATATGATTTGATATTTTCTTTGTATCGCGCTCGTACACAAGTGTTTCAGAGCGCGACTAGGCAAGGGAGGGGAACAAGGGAGAACACAGCACAACATAAAAACGATCTTACTAGGCCCAGTGACATTGAGAATGCGCAAGTGCATGGGAAAGGGAAAAGGGAAAAAGTGCATGGAAGGGGGAGAGTGGAAAGTGCAGAAGCCAAGGCGCGCAGAAAAATAAAATAAATATAAAATTGAGGCAAACTGTGGTAGTGCAGCTAGCAAGTGGCAAGTGCTGTGTTTAAGGCAGCAGACTGGGTAAGTCTGAATAAGTGCACAAAAAGAAAAAAAGTGGGGGGGAGCTGTATGGGTACAGATACAGTCCCCAGTGCAAGGGGTGGCCAGGAGGCAGTGCAGGAAGGTGGCAGGGTGAGCAGGTACCGGGGCCCAGGCGACGGAGGGTGGCCAGGTGCACAGTGCCAAGAGAGCAGATCAGCAGGGGAGAAGGGGAGCGAAGGCAGAAGCAAAGAGAAGGTTTTGAGGTGCTTCTGGAACCGGAGATGGTTCTCCTCAAGTTTTAGAGTGGCAGGGAGGCTGTTTCAGAGGGAGGCCCCAGACGATGATAGAGATCTACCCCCAGCTCGTTTCTTTGAAAAACGACTGACCCTGAGGGAGTTAGAGGTAGAGGAGCGAAGAGCTCGAGATGGGAGGTATTTGCGGAGGGATAGCTGAAGGTATTTTGGACCCAGGCCCCATAAAGCCTTGTGGACAATGCATAGGGTTTTTGAATTTAATCCTTGCATCCACTGGGAGCCAATGGAGAGAATTCAAAGCTGGAGAGATACGATCCCAAGGCTTAAGGCCAAGGACAAGTCTCGCAGTCCTGTTCTGGATAAGTTGTAGAGGGCGGAGAGTAGAGGCAGGTAGATTTAGAAAGACGCTGTTACAAAAGTCCATCCGAGAGAGAACCAGAGCTTGGGAGACAGTGAGCTTCTAAGGGAAGGAGAGGAAAGGAAGAATACCTCTGAGGAGGTGCAGTAGGAAGTTTGACTTTTTAGAGACATCATAGATATGGGCCAAGAAGGAAATTGTGGAGTCAAAGATGACGCCAAGGTTCTTAGCCTCGCAGGTAGGGGTAGGAGGAGGGCCAAGGGAGGCCGGCCAGAGAGTGAGGGAAAAGGATGGCGATGGTGTGCCGATGAGGAGGATCTCTGTCTTGCTGGCATTCAGTCAAAGATCATTGGCGGCACACCAATTTTGAATGGCAGTTAGGCAGTCAGAGATGAGAGAGGGAGAGGAGGTGGCCGAGGGCAGCCGGAAAATGAGTTGAGTGTCATCAGCGTAGCACTGGAAATATGAGCAGAAAATGGCAATGCAGTGAGCGAGAGTTGCCAGGTATTGGTTGAAAAGCCAGGGAGAAGAGGTGTATCTTGGTATGTTTCATAAACTCCTCTTTTAGCCACTGTAAAGTACCAGACAGCATTAAACATGTTGCAGTTACTCTGCTCTTCTTGCTCTTCTTGCTGAATGTCATAGACAAACTGGCAATTATCCAATTACAGAACATTTGAAAAATGCCAGCATCTTTCATCCCAAACGTGCCGGCTTTCGGGCCCATCATGGCACTAAAAGTGCCTTACTTGATCTCCAATCTCATATGCTTAATTTCAACGAAAAGAATGAATGGGGACTAGCTCATCCTATTAGACTTATCAGCCATTTTCGATTTGCTTGATCACGGACGACTGCTGGACGCCTTATCCACAAATGGGGAGTGCTCCGTCAGGCCACCAATTGGATCAGCTCTTTCCTGAGCGAAAGGAAGAGTATGCTAGGGAGATGTTGCTTCTAATCCTGAGCACATACTTTTTGGGGTACGACATGATGCCTGTCTGTCCCCAACCTTGTTCAACATACACATCAGCCTTCTCTGTGATTTTCTTACTACGTCAGACATTCATTTTTCAAACAATGTAGATGACACGCAACTAGCAAAAACAAAGAGGTGATGGCTGGTGGTTATGATTAATTCAAAACCTTCCAGCCATCACCTTTCTGTTTTGTTGATGACACGCAACTACTCATGGAATTAAGTGGTGACTGCATATTTGGCTCTACCCGGCTTAACAACATTTATGACCATGTAAAAGGATCGATGTCCCACAACTGGATCTGTCTAAACCCAGCCAAAACATAGCTAATGATCTTTGGCTCCATGCAAGCTAGACCCAAGTTACATGCAGATTACACACAAATGTACATTGGAAAAAACCATGTAAAGATCATAGTGAAAGTCAAAATGTTTGGGGTGTATATTGATTCCTCCCTGATGTGAGAAACCTGAAGGTGTCTCACTTACTAGTCCCTGGGATCTGTTGTCCAGGTGGCCAGGACACGGCCATTGCTATTGGATCCAGTTCCTGGTGTTGGACAAGTGGGGGAGGATCACCTGGATGAGGGGTCTTCGGGGAGTGGTAGTGGGACACCAAAGAATGAGACGTGGTAGCGCCTTCCTTCTGACACATTTTCCCCATCCTATCCCATAGGATATCTAGAAACTCTACCCCCCACTTTTCTAACAAGAACACTTTCCTACATAGTAACAAACACTGGTCTAACACCAGAGCCGTTTTCCTGACATGTCCCAAATACAAGGGTCAGACAATTGCCAATAATTACACACACCTGACGGCCCTTTCTCTTCCCCACAGGGATAAAAGCCGGAGTCTGAGAGCACACTTCGAGCAAGGCCGAATGCAAGAGGTAGCAGCGTTTCCAGACCGGCAGTTCAAACGGAGGATAAAGGATGCGGGACCTGAAAGGACGTTCAACCCAGACCCGCAAAGCCTTTGAAAGGGAAATCATAAGACCAGGAAGTCCAGCTGGCGTGTGGTGTGACAGGTGTCAATGGTACACAGGGCCCTCCCGCTCTGGAAGCCAAAGCGGGGAGAAGCTCTTCCCGCCGTGGTGTGTCCTTCACTCCCGAGACAAGAAACTCCAACAGTTCAGTACAGCCAGTGAGGACTGACAATAGACCAAACTGTTCTCGGCCCAAGGTTGCAGGCAGCAACATAGTTGAACAAAGAACTTATGACAAAGAACTTGTGTATTTGAACTTTTAAAGAAACCCCAGTGAAGGTCCAGGTGCAGAGTAGTCGGGCATCGCGTGGGAGCTCATTCGAATGACTCTGACTGGTCCGCTTTGTTGAAAATACAAGTACCAGTCTGACTAGTCCGCTTTGTTGAAAACACAAGTACCAGGAGGCCCTAGCAGAATGTTCGAGGGGTCACACAAGGGTCAAGTCAAACCCCTTGTACAATCGAATGTCTCTGATGAATTGACAAGAAGGAAAGTAAAGAGAAGCCTTGCTGGGGGCTCAAAGGAAAGCCTGACTGGGGGCTGAGATCTGGGCCTAGGTAAAGGAAGAACCTAAGGGGTCTAAAGGAATTGTCTTGTGAATTCTGGCAAGTGTAAACCCGATGGAGGGATGCCAAGAGAACGCTAGGGCAAGGGAACCCTGCTTTCTGATGAGTTGAGGAAATCATGAACTGTATTAGAAAATCATGAACTGTGTTAGAATGGCTATGAAACCCGACGGAAGGATGCCAAGGGGAAAGCTAACGAGAGTGAACCCCGCATTGTAAGAAAACAAAGTGAACTGTGTATTTGGCAAACGTGAACCCGGCTGAGGGATGCCTGCAAATTGGGGTGAAGCATAATTCACCCGCGAACATTATGTCTACAAGAGTGGACCTGGCTTAGGGTTGTCGACACTGAATGGTTGTTTAAAAAGACATTAAGACTCTTGAATATTACAAGCTGCTGAGATAAGTAGCCCCATTTAAATCATTTAAATCAAAAGTGTTCAGGTACAGGATATGTAAACAGTTGTGGTACACCACCGCCCTCGTCAATCTTAAAAGGTAAAAGAAGAAGGCAGAACGTAGTTGGGAGAAAAATCCAACCAATGAAAATATAGATAAATGGACACCTATACAAAAAATATACAACAGCCAAGTTATGGAGGCAAAACGCAGCTTTTTCAATAATGAAATCGTGAACGCTAGGAACAACCCAAAGAAATTTTTTGAAATATACAGATACCTTGAGAAACCCAAAGTACAACCTCGACCCTCGATGCCCACCATAGAGTTTTGTAATACGGTACAGCAGGCCTTTGCCAATAAAATCGTGACAGCCTGCGCCAAAATGTCTGTTTACATGATGAACAAACCCTTTCCTCCACTCCAATGCCGGCGCTTCGGAATGAAGCTGTTTGAGACCTACCTTTCTCATTTCAGCACACATCAGAAGAGCAGATGCTAGCAGCTCTTAAAACAATGCACCCTACTCACTGTCTAGGTGAAATACTTCCTGCTAAAAGTGTTTTAAAACACCCCAATACTTTCATCTCTTTCTTGGTATGTGATATGATATGATTTGATATTTTCTTTGTATCGCGCTCGTACACAAGTGTTTCAGAGCGCGACTAGGCAAGGGAGGGGAACAAGGGAGAACACAGCACAACATAAAAACGATCTTACTAGGCCCAGTGACATTGAGAATGCGCAAGTGCATGGGAAAGGGAAAAGGGAAAAAGTGCATGGAAGGGGGAGAGTGGAAAGTGCAGAAGCCAAGGCGCGCAGAAAAATAAAATAAATATAAAATTGAGGCAAACTGTGGTAGTGCAGCTAGCAAGTGGCAAGTGCTGTGTTTAAGGCAGCAGACTGGGTAAGTCTGAATAAGTGCACAAAAAGAAAAAAAGTGGGGGGGAGCTGTATGGGTACAGATACAGTCCCCAGTGCAAGGGGTGGCCAGGAGGCAGTGCAGGAAGGTGGCAGGGTGAGCAGGTACCTGGGCCCAGGCGACGGAGGGTGGCCAGGTGCACAGTGCCAAGAGAGCAGATCAGCAGGGGAGAAGGGGAGCGAAGGCAGAAGCAAAGAGAAGGTTTTGAGGTGCTTCTGGAACCGGAGATGGTTCTCCTCAAGTTTTAGAGTGGCAGGGAGGCTGTTTCAGAGGGAGGCCCCAGACGATGATAGAGATCTACCCCCAGCTCGTTTCTTTGAAAAACGACTGACCCTGAGTTAGAGGTAGAGGAGCGAAGAGCTCGAGATGGGAGGTATTTGCGGAGGGATAGCTGAAGGTATTTTGGACCCAGGCCCCATAAAGCCTTGTGGACAATGCATAGGGTTTTTGAATTTAATCCTTGCATCCACTGGGAGCCAATGGAGAGAATTCAAAGCTGGAGAGATACGATCCCAAGGCTTAAGGCCAAGGACAAGTCTCGCAGTCCTGTTCTGGATAAGTTGTAGAGGGCGGAGAGTAGAGGCAGGTAGATTTAGAAAGACGCTGTTACAAAAGTCCATCCGAGAGAGAACCAGAGCTTGGGAGACAGTGAGCTTCTAAGGGAAGGAGAGGAAAGGAAGAATACCTCTGAGGAGGTGCAGTAGGAAGTTTGACTTTTTAGAGACATCATAGATATGGGCCAAGAAGGAAATTGTGGAGTCAAAGATGACGCCAAGGTTCTTAGCCTCGCAGGTAGGGGTAGGAGGAGGGCCAAGGGAGGCCGGCCAGAGAGTGAGGGAAAAGGATGGCGATGGTGTGCCGATGAGGAGGATCTCTGTCTTGCTGGCATTCAGTCAAAGATCATTGGCGGCACACCAATTTTGAATGGCAGTTAGGCAGTCAGAGATGAGAGAGGGAGAGGAGGTGGCCGAGGGCAGCCGGAAAATGAGTTGAGTGTCATCAGCGTAGCACTGGAAATATGAGCAGAAAATGGCAATGCAGTGAGCGAGAGTTGCCAGGTATTGGTTGAAAAGCCAGGGAGAAGAGGTGTATCTTGGTATGTTTCATAAACTCCTCTTTTAGCCACTGTAAAGTACCAGACAGCATTAAACATGTTGCAGTTACTCTGCTCTTCTTGCTCTTCTTGCTGAATGTCATAGACAAACTGGCAATTATCCAATTACAGAACATTTGAAAAATGCCAGCATCTTTCATCCCAAACGTGCCGGCTTTCGGGCCCATCATGGCACTAAAAGTGCCTTACTTGATCTCCAATCTCATATGCTTAATTTCAACGAAAAGAATGAATGGGGACTAGCTCATCCTATTAGACTTATCAGCCATTTTCGATTTGCTTGATCACGGACGACTGCTGGACGCCTTATCCACAAATGGGGAGTGCTCCGTCAGGCCACCAATTGGATCAGCTCTTTCCTGAGCGAAAGGAAGAGTATGCTAGGGAGATGTTGCTTCTAATCCTGAGCACATACTTTTTGGGGTACGACATGATGCCTGTCTGTCCCCAACCTTGTTCAACATACACATCAGCCTTCTTTGTGATTTTCTTACTACGTCAGACATTCATTTTTCAAACAATGTAGATGACACAAAACTAGCAAAAACAAAGAGGTGATGGCTGGAAGGTTCCTTTCTGTTTTGTTGATGACACGCAACTACTCATGGAATTAAGTGGTGACTGCATATTTGGCTCTACCCGGCTTAACAACATTTATGACCATGTAAAAGGATCGATGTCCCACAACTGGATCTGTCTAAACCCAGCCAAAACATAGCTAATGATCTTTGGCTCCATGCAAGCTAGACCCAAGTTACATGCAGATTACACACAAATGTACATTGGAAAAAACCATGTAAAGATCATAGTGAAAGTCAAAATGTTTGGGGTGTATATTGATTCCTCCCTGATGTGAGAAACCTGAAGGTGTCTCACTTACTAGTCCCTGGGATCTGTTGTCCAGGTGGCCAGGACACGGCCATTGCTATTGGATCCAGTTCCTGGTGTTGGACAAGTGGGGGAGGATCACCTGGATGAGGGGTCTTCGGGGAGTGGTAGTGGGACACCAAAGAATGAGACGTGGTAGCGCCTTCCTTCTGACACATTTTCCCCATCCTATCCCATAGGATATCTAGAAACTCTACCCCCCACTTTTCTAACAAGAACACTTTCCTACATAGTAACAAACACTGGTCTAACACCAGAGCCGTTTTCCTGACATGTCCCAAATACAAGGGTCAGACAATTGCCAATAATTACACACACCTGACGGCCCTTTCTCTTCCCCACAGGGATAAAAGCCGGAGTCTGAGAGCACACTTCGAGCAAGGCCGAATGCAAGAGGTAGCAGCGTTTCCAGACCGGCAGTTCAAACGGAGGATAAAGGATGCGGGACCTGAAAGGACGTTCAACCCAGACCCGCAAAGCCTTTGAAAGGGAAATCATAAGACCAGGAAGTCCAGCTGGCGTGTGGTGTGACAGGTGTCAATGGTACACAGGGCCCTCCCGCTCTGGAAGCCAAAGCGGGGAGAAGCTCTTCCCGCCGTGGTGTGTCCTTCACTCCCGAGACAAGAAACTCCAACAGTTCAGTACAGCCGGTGAGGACTGACAATAGACCAAACTGTTCTCGGCCCAAGGTTGCAGGCAGCAACATAGTTGAACAAAGAACTTATGACAAAGAACTTGTGTATTTGAACTTTTAAAGAAACCCCAGTGAAGGTCCAGGTGCAGAGTAGTCGGGCATCGCGTGGGAGCTCATTCGAATGACTCTGACTGGTCCGCTTTGTTGAAAATACAAGTACCAGTCTGACTAGTCCGCTTTGTTGAAAACACAAGTACCAGAAGGCCCTAGCAGAATGTTCGAGGGGTCACACAAGGGTCAAGTCAAACCCCTTGTACAATCGAATGTCTCTGATGAATTGACAAGAAGGAAAGTAAAGAGAAGCCTTGCTGGGGGCTCAAAGGAAAGCCTGACTGGGGGCTGAGATCTGGGCCTAGGTAAAGGAAGAACCTAAGGGGTCTAAAGGAATTGTCTTGTGAATTCTGGCAAGTGTAAACCCGATGGAGGGATGCCAAGAGAACGCTAGGGCAAGGGAACCCTGCTTTCTGATGAGTTGAGGAAATCATGAACTGTATTAGAAAATCATGAACTGTGTTAGAATGGCTATGAAACCCGACGGAAGGATGCCAAGGGGAAAGCTAACGAGAGTGAACCCCGCATTGTAAGAAAACAAAGTGAACTGTGTATTTGGCAAACGTGAACCCGGCTGAGGGATGCCTGCAAATTGGGGTGAAGCATAATTCACCCGCGAACATTATGTCTACAAGAGTGGACCCGGCTTAGGGTTGTCGACACTGAATGGTTGTTTAAAAAGACACTAAGACTCTTGAATATTACAAGCTGCTGAGAATTTGAATGAAAGGCCTTTGTGAACCTGACGGAGGGAGGCCCAGGTTGTACGAAGGATCAGAGCTTGGCAGAAGGGGATCCTAGGGCAAAGAGTAATCGCCCCATGTAGATTTATTGAAGGAGCATTTGTTTTTGTTGGTTATGACACATTAGACCCGCTGAGGCAAGAGACTTTGTGTGAAAGAGACTTGGCTACAGAAGGCCCTGATATTTTGGAAAGTAACTGTAACCTTGTGCTGGCGAGGCCCAGGAGTGTGCTCTGCTTAAGATTCCTGCCTTGTCCTGTGCTAAAAACATGGGGAAGGGAGACCCCAGTTATACCATCCTGAATTATCAAAGTGAGAACACGTCTTTATTTTCTTGTGAACACTATCCCACACTATTTTGTAGCACACCGGTAAGGATTAGCAATAGTTTTTTTTCAGTGTAGGCCCTTTTTTTTACTAGACTCTACTTGGACTGTATTATTATTATAAATGGTCGTAGCTTGCTCGCATCTTAGATTTAGGTTTAGATTAGGCGTTTATCTCACCCATTGTTACAATTTAATAAACACCTTTGAACTGGGATCATTTGTGTCTGTCTTGCTATTGCAATAATGAGTTCCTTACACTGAGCTCTGGTGCTCAGCTAGATGGCATTATAGGGAGAACAGAATACCATTTAAAAGTACTAAGGCAGGTTGAACCCTTTTAGTCCCATGAAAACCATGTAACTTTAGTTAGGGCAATAATCATGTCTCTGATAGACTACTGTAATGCCCTACTGATTGGTGCAAGCAATAGTAGCCTAAAGAAACTCCAAACACTTCAAAACTATGCTGTTCGTACTGTCTACACCATTTCTAGGAGAGAACACGTCACACACGCCAGAAGGGAATAACACTGTTTAAGTGTGGCAGCAACAATTTGTTTCAAAGCACTTTCTGTAGCACACAGATGTGCATACAGAAATGCCCCACCGTACCTAAAGGACAACATAAAAACCTATACCCCCCCCCCACGGCAACTCTGTTCTAGTACTTGTGGTTTTCTGTCTGTAACCAGAGCAAGGAAGTCTGGGTTGCTCCTTCCCGGTCCTAACTGCTCAACATTGGAACACACTACCCCAGGTACTGCGCTTGGAATCAGGCTACCAAACCTTCCGGAAACAGCTGAAAATCTTCTTGTTCGAATGATCGGCCTGACCGACCTACGTTCAGTATGCTTGACCCCGTTCCTTAACCTTTTGTTTGTCCTGTCCTCTCCAGGTAGTGTGTACGTGTAGCGTCCCGATGCCTATGGATTTTCGGCGCTTAAGAAATAAACAAATAAACAAATAATAAATAGTCCATCACGTCACCCCTTGCACCACCTGACTTGATAGACGCTTCCCCCACTTTCCTCCCCGCCACTCTGTACAGTTGTATCCCTCCTCTGTGCCCCTCTATCCTACCCCCTTATGTATATCTGTTCTATTATTACCTCTGAAAAGTGCTCATTATGAATCTGTGATGTTGTACATCTCTGTAAAGCTCTCCGTTATGTATCTGTAGTGGTGTATACCTCTGTAAAGCGCTCTGTTTCTCTTAGAAGCTAGGTCCGGGCTCAATAAATACAATAATAATAATAATAATAATAATAATAATAAAAGATGAAATGAAAGACCCAGGATGTAAGCCAGTGCACTATAAACCTTCCTTATAAATGCACATGTGTAGCCCACATGATGAAGGGTGAGCTGTTTCTGGGATATTGGTTAAATGTGACCACTGTCCCTTTAAGAGAAGCCACTGAATGGAGTTTCGAGCAGTGCACCACTCAGTGGAGTTTTAGACCTCTGATCGATGTTTATAAGGAGAAGTGCTGCGCACCAAAGTCTGACACAAAAGCAAATGCAGGAATGGGTGGAGGACCACCTCTTGTTCCACAGAGGTCCTTCCCAGTTGCTCTGAACCATTGTTTGGTGCCTGCTGGCAGCAAAGGTGCATGCAGGTGGGCTTTGGAGCTAATCCGAGTGTTGCAAATGTGGGAGAGACCCACCAGGTACCGTTGCATCCAGCAGGGACCAAGAACAGGAGCGCTAGGTCACTGGGTTAACGAGATTGCCTCCCCCACAATCAGTACACTACAGAATGTGATGCATCCTATGGAGTCATCACTGACCACCAGCCTAAAGTCTCCTTCCGTGTGGCCACACTTGGGGAATCATTTTGAATACTGACCAAGTAGAATTGAAAAACAAGTGCAAAAGGACTACAAATCTCCTTATATGAGATGTCATTTTGGGGAAACTTTGAACCCGCATTGCCATACGCCAAGAGACACTAAAGAAGAAATAAAAGGGCAAAAGATTTACAATTATCCTTAAATGAGTTGTCAGTTTGGCGCAACTTGGAACAATGATAATAATAATTTAGCATTTATATAGTGCTACAAACCCTCAGGCATCTGAGCGCTGTTTATTATTACCCACAGTGTGTGGTGCTCATTTATCGACAACGGAAGAATGAAAGGCTGAGTTTGGCCCTGCCGGGATTCAAGCCTGTGTCAGCAGGTTCTGCACAGATGTCAAAACGAGCGCTCTACTCGCTGTGCTATTGGACCGTAACAAGCATTGCCAAAAGCCAAAAGACACTAAGAAGGAAGTTGACAGGCAGAACTTGAACAAACCCCCATATGTCGAATATCAATAAGTGGGAAGTTGGAATAAGTGATACCTGCAGTCAACAAGGTATAAACAGTAAAGAAGTGCTTATACTTTAAAGGAAAGTGAACATTGTAGAAAAGACCTGGTGAAAAATACGCATCAGGCAGTGAACCCTTTTTTGGAAAGAGATACCTGGCAGGAAAGTACACCAGGGGATCTGCATGAGCTAGAAAGCAGAAACTCCTGGCAGAGGAGTACACCAGAAATGTATAAGGTAGAGAAAAAGGAAAAGATACATTGAAAGATGCCTGGCAGGGGAATACACCAGAATATCTAGAGATTGAGTTGCAGTTGTGTGAAAGGAACACTTTATCATTTGAAGCAGTTACTAAAGTTAAAAAGACAAGTGTTCTTTAGAAAATACATTTGTGTTGCCATCCTGAGAAAAGTGTTCTATTGAAGAGACATTCGCTTTGCCAATCTGAGGAATTTTCTTTGTGAAAGATACATGTTCATTCACTTTAACAGAATATTGTTGGAGAAAAACACTTTTAGCTGTTTTCCTGACATAGTTCAGGGAAAGGGAATCAACCCCTGGACACAAGTAGTGTTCTGTTGGAATGCCACATTTGGATTTGCACACATTTATGTTGAGTTGGAAATAGAGGCATTTGACTTGCACCTTTTTATTGTGTGTGTTAGAGTGAGGGTCAGATATCGTTTGGGCACAAGGCAAGCTTGCTTTAGTTTTAGTTTCATAGGCAGGGACACTCTTGTTAGGATACGGACAGATAAGCTTGTATCCAAACCGCTTTTTATACAAATAAAAATGACTAATGTTGAGAACATTACAACTTTGTGTCCACCTCTCATTTCTGACCTCTCACAAGAAGCAGAGCTGTGTTTACAAGGACGCTCACACAAACACAGTGCACGCTAGGACGACATGGGCTGCTCTTATTTCTCTCCAGGTCTCTATGAGCTCCGCCTCTGCTCAACAGATGATGACACTCTTGTGGTTACTCAACTCAGATCAATGTAGTGACTGCTCTATTAAAATATGTCCTGTCTGCAACCCTCTGCAGGCTTAAAGGCTGGGACTTTATTGCATTTAACAGCACTGTTTCCTTGGTGCGCTGGGAGATCCAGTCGGTCATGTTGCTAAGAAGGCAATTCCCCCATAGACAAAGTTAATACAAAATAATAATATTGTTGTGGTGAGGGGGGATGCTACGGACATCCAGTGGGCCCACAGAGTTCTAGGGACACCGGCACTTGACAGGCCCAGTGCCTGTGGGGGTTGGGTGCCTGCCCTGGACATTTAGCAGGCCCCATGGTACTACAGGACTCCAGCACCATTGGGGTGGGGGCACAGACTGCCATGCCCCTGACCATAAAGACCTCTGCCACCGTCCCGGCACGAGGGTCCCACGGCATCAGGGCATGCATGCCTGTTCCTCCACTGGCAGGCCTGAAGCCTACATGAAATGAGACACAGACGCAGTCATTCCTCTTCTGGAGTCTGCAGACTTTCTGTTGCACGTGCCTGCAGGTGGCTCCTTTTATTACCTTGGGCCATGACGCAGTCATGTCCCATGTTAAAAGGGCAATACACAGGGGAGGGACACATCCCCTTAAAAGGGCAACACACTTGGGAGGGTCCCACACCCCACTTATCGCTCAATGGCTTTTGCAAATATACACTGCTGGGGGTCTGCAGCAGAATTACAGAGTTTTGAGGTGGTGTGTTGTAAACCACTGCAAAGTCTAAGAAAGCCATTTTCATGCTTCGAAGCCCAGAGTACAGAAGTCTTCAGCAACACTAAATTATCCTAGTGGAGCAGGTGGGATTTGAGATGATGCAGTAATCCTTCTTCACTTGGACTTACTTGAGGGATGCTCATGGTGACGGTGCTTGAAGATGAAGAAAATGCTTCTATTTTAACTTTAATGTGATATAGATTTGAAAATAAATTCAAAACTTTACACATAATATACATTATATACATTAACAAAAATAAAAAGCAAGTCATAGAATAAGAAATCAAATCATACAATATACCATCTAACATATGGAATATCACCTAACAGATATATATGATTCTATATATATTAAAACATCAGACATAATTTCTTTAAAATGAGAATAAGATAAAATGATAGGACTTCATTATAGCAGATCTTTAACCGTTATGTTTCCCAAGTCAGTACCGTAAATACGGACATTACATCTCTCTCCCACAGCTATCCTAACCAAAAGATGCCATAGAAGTAGAGTTCCATCAAGTAAGGGTGCTTTAAGAAATAGCATGCTTGTCCAGCACATACAGCATCAGCAATCTTTTAGCCCACCATGATCAGACATTTCAGATCAGAGTAAAGGACCCAGATGTTTTTCGATCTGTTGCCACACATTGTACAATGCAATAAACAGGTGCATATTGTTGGTGTTTGTGCAATAGCGCCAGAAGGAGGTTCTACGTATGTTAAGTGGGTCGTGTACGAATTCCCTAAGATATTTAAGTATTGGCTGTTCCAACATTAAGCACTCCGTTAGCAGATGCTTAGCTGTTTCCACACATCCAGGAGATTTGCATATACGGCAAACTCTGTCACAAGGTGCAATTTTTTCTCTGACTCCTATGTTATAAAAGGTAGGTAGTTGCTCCATTCGGAACAGAATAATGAACCGTCTAAGCCTTTTGGTGGGGCAGAGATATAAATATGCTTGTGGTTGCATTAAGGTGTATAATCTATATTTAATGAAGTGGTAGGAATTTAAGCTACTTAAATGTGAGAAGTTCTCTAGCCAATCCCACATATCCACCTTTTTACCAAGTGCTATTAGCACCTCCTTAGAAACTGTTTCCTCTCTATGCATCCAGCCTATGTTCGTAAGAAATTTGGTCATTTCTTTCAGGAGGGGGGAGGAGGAATGTTTTTTACTCACTTCTTGATGTATCACCACCAATAATTGGTTGGAAGTGCCACCCTTCATTTTCAAATAAAATCCTGCTCTCCTCTTAAGTACTAATGCTTTAAGAGAGGGCAGGCCGAGTTCGAGCCTAATCAAGGCCATAGGGACACTAGGCGGTAAGCCGAGTATCCGGCGCCAAAATTTGCCCTCTATTACTTGCAGCCAGGCGAGGTCAGTAGAGAGAAGTGTCTCCAGTCCATAGATGCTTCAGGCACGTCTGTGTGCTTCCTGGGGTTAAACTAGATCACAAGACGCTCACATAATCATGTTTCCAATATCGTATTACTTTCCAGATTCTGAAGTGTTAAAGTAGTCACGTATAAGCTTTGGGAATGTTTGATAATGTTAAACATTAGATGCTGGGCTGTGTATGTAACTGCAATGAACCAGACCTTGATTTTTCCTTTACATTTTCTAATTGGACGGTGGCTGCCCTACTGCAATTTTCACTGGATTGTTGTACTTGAAAACTATAATAAAAAATAATAGTCACTGATGCTGGGTTAGTATGAAAAACTCACAATGTTCCTGCTTTGTTCCACCAGTTGCTCTCTGTCAGCATTCTAGAAGAGAATGGGCCTCATTAAGGGTTTGGCAGTAAATCTATCGCAAACAATTATTAGCGTTACCGCCTCTCGGTCCTGTGGGCTTTGGGATTATAAATGGGGGAATGGTGGTATTCGTCCACATTTTTGGAATCCATAGGACTCCATGTGAAATTTGTCAGAATTACTGTAAATGGTAATTCTGCTGCGGTAATTCTATTGATTCTTGGCAGTAAAGTGGATGATTTGCCTTCCGCTTTTTGGTGGGGGTATATCCTCTACCTTACTGCTGAAACTCATAGTACAGCAGTGCAGTAATGTGGTGTTAATGTACCGTTAATAGAATAGCATCTCTTTACCACCACTTTTTGTACCTCTTTTCCATTCATTTTCCCTTAGGGAAAATGTTAAATGTTTGCTCACGCCCACAGTCCAAAGTGGTTGATGGATCCGTCAAGTCATTTTTTTTTATTTGGCATAGAGCAGGGTGGGCCGGTATCCAAAACGTGAGTTATATCTCCCATGATGATTTTCTGGTAACAAGCTTTTTCATTTCTGAAATCTACCATTACATGATTCGAGAATAAAGTTTTTGAATCATTTTTGGAAACTGCCATAAAATGATATAAGGGCTGTAACTAGGGCAATTTTGAGTTGAAGGGGCATGTGGGCAGGTTACAAAAGTATGATTTGTGAAGGTCGTCGTCTTGGGGAAGCTACAGTTTTGTTAATATTTTTTTAATTATTTTCCCAGATTGAGAATTGAGATGCTGCAATCATTGTGATTGCTAGTTAGGCGAAGTAGAGTATTTTAAGTTAATTTAGGCAGCATGTTTTTTTAAATATAAAAATAAATTACAGGAACTGCTTCCTAAATTAACTAAAATGTGTGGGAGTGGATTATTAGAGGCTACACGTGTTGTGTGGTGTTAACTGTGCTATTAAGCCTATATTTGGAATAAATAGTGAGCAAATAAACACTGGAGTAAGCCCATGCTTGTTTACTATATCCTTTGCTGTGATTGGGCAACCTTTTTACGTAGCTTAAATGTGAAGATCTCAAATCATGTCTGACGTCAGGCAGGAAGATATCTACATGATCGCACCTCCCTCTTTCTTGTTGCAGCACCCCATTAACTCCACCTCACTCTTCCTTGTCAGAGTCTCCCACTAATTTTGCCTTACTGTTCATCGTCAGTCCCCCACGTCCCAGCTGAATTTTCCTCACCCCAGTTCCCCACTACCCCACGACTCTCTTCATCACAGTACGCCAATAACCCCACTCCTCTCTTCCTCGTTGCAGTCTCTGTGTAACTCTACTTCACTCTTCCTTGTTGTAGTACCCCTGACCCTCACTATCTCTTCCTCATCACAGTCCCCCACTAACTCCACCCACCTCATTCTACTTTTTCCCAGTCCTCAATCACCCCACTTCACTCTTCCTCTGAACAGTCCCCCAATAACTCCACCTCACTCTTCTTCATCACAGTCCCCAACTATCCCCACCTCTTACTTCCTTGTCACACTATTCCATTAACTCCACTTCACTCTCCCTCCTCACAGTCCCCAAATACCCCACCTCACTCTTCCTCATCACAGCCTACCACTAACCCCACCTAACTCTTCTTTATCACAGTCCCCTACTAACTTCACCTCACTCTTCCACGTTGCAGTCCCCCACTAACTCTACCTCACTGTTCCTCATCACAGTTCACCACTAGCTCCATCTCACCGTTACTTGTCACAGTCCACTACCCCACCTCACTCTTCCTCATCTTAGTCTCCCAATACCCCACCTCACTCTTCCTTCTTGCAGTACCCCACTACCCCACCTCAATCTTCCTCATCACAGTACCCTACTAACTCCACCTCACTCTTTCTCATCAGTGTATGCCACTAATGCCACCTCTCTCGTCCTCGTTGCAGTCCCCACTACCTCACCTTACTCTTCCTGGTTGCAGCACCCCACTTGCCCACCTCACTCTTCCTCAAAACAGAGTCACAAAAATACTTAAGAAATCCTCCACTGGCTCTTCAACTTTAATTTCTGACGTCTGCCCAACTTCCTCTTCCTGGTAAGATTGTAGAGAAAATATCCACAAGAACTCCAATATAGCATCCTTAAATGTGGCCCTTTTCAGGAAGATACCCAATTGGTGTGGCTTAAAGAAGACACACGCATGTTGGCCGAATTCGCGATGACGAGCTAACCTGAGAGAAAACAAAATGCTCCTATTGCAGGTGTCAACCAAGCTATATTTGTTCATGAAAAGCTATCTTTTTACTACTATTATTAATATTATTATTAATGTTATTTTTGTGGTATTTATTGAGTGTGGACCTAGCTTCCAGAAGCAACAGAGCCCTTTACAGAGGTATACAACAATACAAATGCACAACAGAGTGCTTTACAGAGGTATACAACAGTCCATATGCATAACAGAGTGCTTTTCAGAGGTAACCACAGAACAGATATAGAGTGGGGGGTAAGATACAGAGGGGCACAGAGGAGGAGTACAGCTGTACAGGGTGGTGAGGAGAAGAGAGGCAGACAGCGTCTAGTGAGTCAGGTTGCACGGGGTGACATGATGGCCTAGGTGTTGGAGGAGAGACTCCTTGAAGAAGGCGGTCTTGAGTTTGTTTCTGAATTGTAAGAGGGTGGAATCGAGTCTGATGTTGACAGGGAGGAGGTTCCATGGTCCTGGGTCATAGGCAGAGAAGGCTTGTTTTCTGGTCCTTTCCTTTTTGCAGCAGCGAATTTCAAGTCTGCACATGTCCTGGCTTCTGGTGGTGTGCTGTCTGCCGGAATTGCTGAGTTTCTCTTTGAGGTAGCTGGGTGATTTAAGGGTGACTGCCTTATAGATAAGACAGCAAGACCTGAAGGTGATTATTGCGTCCAGTCATAGACAATGAAGGTCTATAAAGGCTGGCGTGATGTGTTTGTATCTGCATAGACCCTTGATGTGACATGCAGCCGCACGTAGGACATTTCTCAGGGGGGAGAAGGGAGGACGACAGGAGGTCATCGAGGAGGGCATTGCCCCACCCAGGTCGGATAGGACTAGTGCTAAAGCTGTCCGCAGGCAGGGAGGGCTTGACTTTTCGCAGGAGGGAGAGCTGATACCTAGTTTTCTTAGCTATGTGTGTCTTGAAGGAGAGATGCTTGTTGGTGTGGAAATTGGACCAGGAGGTGAGCTCGGATGTGAAGCCCTCGGGGTTTATGGTTGATAGCCAGGTCTGTATGTCTGGGTGTTCAGTGTTGTTGGTGAGGAGTAGGAATTCATTTTTTGGAGGGGTTGAGCTTCAAGTATGCACTAGACATCCAAGACTGGATCAGCGATAGGCAGATTTTGAGCCTGCAGATGTCCTTGATGGAGTTGATCTTGAGGTATAGCTGTGTGTCACTGACTTATTGACGGATGTGGGTGTTGTGTGTGGCTAGGAGGGCTCATAGCGGCTCCATGTATAGATTGAAGATCACTGGGGAGAGGATGGAACCCTCTGGCACTTCACAGGTGACGGATAGCATTGGCGATCTAGCGGAATCCATCTGAACAAACGGCTTGCGGTTGGAGAGGTAGGGCTTGAACCAGCATAGTACAAGGTCGCTGATCCCCAATTGCTGATGTAGGATGCCCATGAGTACCTGATTGTCTGCTGTACCAACTGTGTCTGAGAGTTTGAGTAGAACCAGGAGGCAGGGGTGGCTGTCGTCAAGGATTTTGAGCATGTCGTCGCCCACCTGTTTGGTTGCCGTCTCCGTGCTGCAGCTACATCTGAAGCCGAATTGGTAGGTTTGGAGGAGATTGCTGGTGTAGATGTGTTGCTGCAGTTGCATGGCTACCGCTTTCTCGATTATTTTACCTAGGAAGGAAGATGAGTGATGGGGCGATAGATACCTAGGTTGTCGGGATCCAGGGTGGTTTCTTTAGTAGAGGCAGGATTTGTCCTATCTTTAGGGTCGATGGGAAGATGCCTTGAGTTAGGGAGCTGTTGATGATCTCCGGGTAGAGAAGGAGAGCTTCTGCAGGGAGGGTCTTGAGGATGCATGCTGGGAGGATGTCGTCTGTATATGATGTGGCTTTGAGGGCGGCCAGTGTTTCTACCAAGTTATCTGTAGAGAGTGTCTTAAATGTTGTCCTTGGTGGGAAGACTTTGCAAGGAGGGACATGAGGTAGGTCTGTGGATGCAGAGCAGGTGTCTATGTGCTGGTGAATCTTGCTGATTTTGTCGATGAAGAAGTTGTTGATGGCAGTGGATTTTTCGATAGAATGTGTTATGGCAGGGTCAGGTAGCAGGTTGATGCACTGCTTGACCACTTTGAATTGGGCTCTGCTTTTGTTGTCAGCTTCTTCTATGGTGTCATGATGGTAGGACGCCTTGGTTGTTTTGATTAGTTGTCAGCGGGTTGCTTTGAGTTCCTTGAGGAGCGCCAGGTCCGATGCAGTCCGGGAGCAGTGCAGGTTTTCTTTTGTTTCCTGATGACTCTTTTGCTGAGGTTGAGTTCTTGCGTGTAACAGGGTGCTGATGGTTTCGGTTCTCAGACCATTGTTTCAGAGGCACATATTGGTCGATAGATGCTGAAAGGGTGGCGTTGAGTGCTTCCAGTAGAGAGTCACAGTTGATTGGGGGTGTTTGGTCCATGTGAGGTGGAGGTTGGTGAGGTCTTCCGTGAGAGCTTCCACCGGGAAGTTCTTGAAGGACCTGAATGCTTGTCTGATGGGTTTCTGCTGGGAGCGCTTGCCTGGGGTCATATGTATGATGTTGAAAGGCACAGTCATGTGGTCAGACCAGTCAAGCGGGAGAGGAGAGCTGTAGTGGAGGGAAGGCAATACAGTGATGTTTAGGTTGAGGATGTTACCTTTCTCGTGCATTGGGTCTTTTGTGTGGTGTGAGGCTGAGGGTGTTGAAAAAGCTGAGGTTTGGTGGTCTTGTTACGTGGGAGGTTGACGTCACCTCGGAAGATGCTTTTGGCTTGGGTGAGGGACATGGTGGTGAATTTTCTGATGAAGGTGGTTTTGGATTCGGTTTTGGATTCGGGAGATGAGATGGAAGGTTACTGTGTTCATCGGGGAGAGCGGGAAGTAGTAGGAGAGGACTTCGAAGGAGCCAATGTTGTCATTGTCAAGTCAGGTGCAGGGCCACAAGGTCTTGTGGATGGCTGCGTGGCCTGTGCCTGTTTTTCGGCCGGACTCTGTGTTGAATGGTGTAGCCGCCGGGGACAAGAATGTCTAGGATGTGGGTGGAGGTGGGTGTCATCCAGTTCTCGTGATGAAGAATGCATCAAGGTTGTATGTAGTGATAAGGTTGGCAATGTGTATTGCATGGTGATAGCTGAGTGGACGTTGAAGAGCATCAACTTCCGTGTTGTGGACTTTGAGGAGGTGCTAATGGGCTTAAGGCTGATGTGAGTGAGTTTGCTGCATTGCAGAGTCCATACCTTAGAGGAGGGGTGATGTTGACGTTTGTGTTGCCTAGTGATGGCGGGATGGCCTGTGGGGACGGAGTGAGAAAATACATGTCAGCAAATGTTTGTTGTCTGAGCAGGGGTTCCGGCCCCTGGGTCCTCCCGGTCTGAATAGGTCCAAACAGGAATTGCCCTTTTCTTCATCTGCCATTCAGTCTGGACGCCCGAGCGAGAGACGCCCTTGATGTAAGAGTTAAGAGCAGAAAGGAAGAGGCAGGGCTAAGAAGGTGGTGGGACATAGGCCACATGACCTAAATCCACTTGCACCTGCTCACCAACTACAAAGGAAAAGAGGCTGGAGGGCTGCATATGTAGGGAAAAGGGTGGCAAAACTGGAATGCACCAACAGTATAGAAGTGATTGACAGGTGGGTGGGGCCTAGGCCACATGACCTAGATCCACTTGCACCTGCTCACCAACTGGACAAATATTCCTCGTGTGAGCTAGGAAAAGTATCTAGGATCAATTTACTGACGTATTGTTTTTTTTTGCCATTATCTGAGAGTCTATCTATTCAAACACCCATCCTGTAAGAAATCATTCTTATCTCTGAGCGAGTGAGCCTCCTTAGCCTTACAATGAGTTATGTATTATAGTGCCCTTTACCTGCTCCTTGAAGTCCTGAGCCCAGTTGCTCTAAGCAGTAGTCAGGATATTGCATGGTAACCAAACTGTTGGCAATTGTTGTTGATTGGACAAATACAGTTCAATATTTAATTATGTGGGGGATTGTATTGTATGTTGGGGACCAGCTTGAAGAGCTTTGAGGCAGGTGCATCCAATGCACAAGGCGTCCATGTGTCCTCAGAAAGCTTATCTGTATAAAGTCGAGATGCGGGAAAACATTGGGCTTCATTATGAGTACAGTGGTGCAGCAAAAAGTGGTGTTAAGGAGATGGTGCAAATCGTGTTACGGTTCAAAAGATATAAAGGGTCACATTAAAGTGTGTGGTTGTCACTTTTTCATTCATTTTCGCATGTGGCTTGTTCATAAATGAAGCGTTACAATTATACCTGCTTTTCTCTTTGGCAGCATTAAAGTGCTTACACGCCCATCCCGGGAGAAACACTTGAGAACATGTGAGCTACGTGACTGGAAACGTACCCCCGTCTGGAGTTTTGATGGACTTATTGCCCAGTGAACGTAGCACAACCAGAATATTTGTTTCACAAACTCTAATAATGTATAACTGGCCGAGTCACAATAAATCAGACTTCAAGAATAGCACAGACAATGCCCTTTTTTCGATGCCAATTTTTGGAAATGCTACGAGAACGTATTCACAAAGGTGACCTGAGTATTTCCAGGAGTCTATGCGCCAGCGCAAGTGATGCTCTGAAAAGCCCCCTGCCATGCATTGGTGTTGGCAGTATAAGAGGCTGCCTACCCACGTGGGTGCTTGAAGCGCTTTTCACAGTGGCGGGGCTTTGAAGGGCATGTCCCTTTGAAATGTGTAAAAAGAAAAGGAGTTTTCCTCTACTGTTTGAGTGATAGAAATGCAAGTGGGACAGCAGCAGGTTCCATCATTGCTGTCCACTTTAAAACAAAATGCATTATTACACATCCACCTGTGCCTGTTTTCTAAAACGCGCAGAGGGATGCTCTTGTTTCCTGGATATATTAGAGTGCATCCAGTTTGTGAATTGGGGATGCACTTGAAACGTACCCACTCGTTCAAAAATGGCAGCTGAATGTGGACCTCTATCATGTGCACGTACGCATCAGTTTCACTAAAAGGTTCTGTGGAACAGGCACATTACGTCAGAGGTTTGTGGCTTTTCGTGCTTCGCTATTTTGACTGAAGTTATATTGCATTTGTTAAGGTCCATCTGAATCCTGCTACGCACATCTTAAACACATTCAATGGTCGAAGTGAGTGGGCACCCTCGGGAACAGTGTTCCACTACATTTTTTTGTACTGTTAACAGCTCCACTACATTTTGCAACTATTTTCACCATTCCAGAGCTGTACTTTGTGAAGTTAAAGCACACTTCTCCACTTTACCACGGGATATCAGTTACAGCTCAGGTGAAATCTGTTAAACTCAATTGGCTGTCAATCAGCACAGCATGACTGCACCCCTTGAAAAATGTGTTGCACGTTGCTGCGTTCCTTCCTACTCTGTCCCTCACCAGAGTCACAGTTTCACTACTTATTTGGTACACTTCTACTACTGATACACACTACTTTCTAATCAAGTTTTAGAACTGTCTAAAATAGTTTTTCATAGCAAAATCCCCTTGTAATCCTATTCTGCATGATGTATAGTTTTGTGCTTCTTTGGCAGAGGTGTATGCAATGCTTCTTCTCCGCACTCCTCGCCACCTGCACATGCAACAGGCTGTCCGACAATGTCTTCACCTGTTCCCTAGACATTAAAAATGACTAGGTCATTTCGGATATTAATCGTTTTATAAAGACCTTCTATAATGGAGCAGCGCATAATGTTTTGAAATCGAAAATAAACATGATTTAATAGCATCTGCTGGGTTAGTGAAAGTGAATTTTAAATCAGCCCTTTGATTCATTTTTGAAGCAGTGACTTCATCGTGGAAAGACATGGCGGTAAGATGGACTGCATGAGAATTGCCTCCATGCCTTGTAAAACCAGGCACGCAAAACATGATTGCCTGTTCTCGATAAAGGAAAGGAAGGCTGTGTGATTATTTCCTCTCTGGGGACCAGGTTCTGCTGTAATGCACCCAAGGCTGGTGAATATTCACATGTACGGCAGCCTTGCTCTATGCCAGACAGCACTACTGCACAGCATGACGATGTGGCAAAATGGGATCTGTTTAGTACCTGACAGCATTACATACAAATCCATGGTATTAGTAAGAAAATAGTAAGAGAATTATTGCTGCTCATTGTTGTCTGCCGCTGCTTAAACCCTATAAGGCAGAGTAGCCCATCCACATTACTGTGCCCTATCTGTACATCTGGCCACCTGTCACTCTTCACAATAATGTACATGAAAAAGGGGACCCAGTGCGCCTAGCCTGGGTATTTGATAGGCCACGGTGTGGCCTGGCAGCAGAACCTATGAAAAAGGTGACTATTATCCAGTGCGCCTAGCCTGGGTATTTGATTCAGGCCATGGTGTGGCCTGGCAGCAGAACCTATGAAAAAGGTGACCATTATCCAGTGCGCCTAGCCTGGGTACTTGATAGGCCATGGTGTGGACTGGCAGCAGAACCTATGAAAAAGGTGACTATTATCCAGTGCGCCTAGCCTGGGTACTTGATAGGCCATGGTGTGGCCCGGCAGCAGAACCTATGAAAAAGGTGACTATTATCCAGTGCGCCTAGCCTGGGTATTTGATTGGCCACGGTGTGGCCTGGCAGCAGAACCTATGAAAAAGGTGACTATTATCCAGTGCGCCTAGCCTGGGTATTTGATTCAGGCCATGGTGTGGGCTGGCAGCAGAACCTATGAAAAAGGTGACTATTATCCAGTGCGCCTAGCCTGGGTACTTGATAGGCCATGGTGTGGCCCGGCAGCAGAACCTATGAAAAAGGTGACTATTATCCAGTGCGCCTAGCCTGGGTACTTGATAGGCCATGGTGTGGCCCGGCAGCAGAACCTATGAAAAAGGTGACTATTATCCAGTGCGCCTAGCCTGGGTATTTGATAGGCCATGGTGTGGCCTAGCAGCAGAACCTAGCAGTGACTGATATCCACTAGTCCGGTGGTAAGTATGAAAAAATACAGTAAGTATGGTCGCTTACTTGCACCTAGCCTTTTATTCCAAAAAGTATTCGGAAAGGGTGATTTTTAAGTGAGTTTTTATTGGTTGTAAACCACATCAAGTTTAAAGATTTAAAAAGTGGCAACATACTCAATTTGGAGGCATGTGCAATTGTTTCGCCCTTACCCGGGCTTTCTCAAGGCATACATTGTGATTAGGTAGACAGAATTACATGTGCAACATAATGACTACAATCCTGCACATAGGTCCAGCAAAGTGTCTGTGTGTACAGTATTGGTTATATTGGAATCCTAAGTAAAACATTCCTTTTTGACTCACAGTGATCAAGCATAAATAATTCATACATAAAGGTTCGTAACATTTTGAGCAACTGTTAGATTAATAAAACATGCTGAGCTCTGTTGGAAGAGGGAGGGAGGAAAGATAAAGTAGAAGGGTGTTAATTAAGGGTAGGGTTAAGTCTTTCATACGTTGCGTCACTGATGTCATATCATGAGTTAAGTCTGTGTTAGATCTTACCTACACATTTCAAATTGGCTTTCTATTCTTCTTTCTGATGTCAGATCCTTAGACAGGTCATAGATTTTGATGCAAGGTAGTGGTGGTTATAGTATGGTCCTGATGCCTTAGTGCATTTGGGTGCAATGCCTAAGGAAATCAAAGTCATATGTGTAGATCTTTACATGCTGTCACAAAGGAAGCATGTAATGAATGTTGGTCTATTTAGTTTACCTTATATTATGATCAGTCATGGGCTCCAATGTGTTTGTAAGACTCTTCTCTTAACATTGGTTCCAAGTGTTTTTTATTAGAATCCACCCAAAAATAAATCTGACTAAGAATTATCTCAATTTGCCCTATAACATGCATATGTGCATTTAATTAATGCACTATCTCAGTGCTGCTTACCTTAATATGATTAGATTCTCCTTGATGCGTCTGTATTCTTTCAGCGTGGCTTCCTTCCACGCGTTGCTCCATCATTGCCATCCTGAAAGTGATTATTTTAAGGACGCCGATGCGTTGACGTCATCTGCCGTTTTGTGATGACGTCATCATCCGTTAACATTGATTCCGTGAGGGCAAATAAGACATCCTTGTTATTTCTTTCTGATTTTATTAAACATATTCGTCCTCGAATTTTATACCGCCCATATTATAATGCCAGTAGTAATCGGTAGTAAGCATAGACAACAATCCAATTGCAAGTGAAAAATGAACGCATCAGAATACTGAGTTAAACAGCTATTATTTTTAAAGCAAAATTAGGGTGGTGGTTTTTCTCTGACAAGCCTGAAATACTTTGTCAACATTTAAATACAAAATGCTTATGAGCTACACAAAAGATCTCATCAAACTATTACTGGTGCTTTTGACCTACATTTGCTAGGACTCCATGCCTGAAACCTGTGCTACACCTGAAACAAAGAAGAATGCACAATTATTAAACTGTCCATGTATGTTTCTTCAGGAGTCTACCTCGGGTTCCCTACGCAGTGTCGTTGTAAACCTCCGCTTCAATAGAAATGCTTATGATGGACACCCTTCATGAACATCTCAACATTGTAGACATACAATAAAGAATGAAATCAAAAAGATGCAGTCTGAGATACAGATCTTCCAATCCGTTGATGTTTTAAACTAGTGTAATTTCTACTTGCATATCATTTACCAATTGACATGTTCCCCAGTGTGGTAGTGGCAATTGGATCAGGTGTTGCTTCAGTGAAAGCGTGTCTGAAATCTATAATTGTGTCCCTCTATTTGATCTGTGAGGTGCACACCTTTCTGATGGCCACATCCATAATTTGCTCCAGTGAAACACTGGTGTGTACAGTTGGTTCATCTGAAGTATTGGAAAATAAATGCGGTTCCTCAAATAACTGTTTATCTCATGGCTTATCTCCTGAAATGTGAGCAGAAAAATGCACCAAAACACCCTATTGTTTAAAAAGTCTCGTGAGGGAAACCCCACCATCCTTCCTGAGTGATTTAGGCTTGCTGGCTTTCCAATCATTTTGAGGAAAGCATTTACACCACATCAATTTTAAATTCCAACAAACACTGCTTTCCAGGGAATAATTTTCATATGGTGAAAATGGCTTTCCAGAGGTGCATTTGAATCCAAACCAGACCGCTGTCTGAATTTGAGAGTTTTATGCTGCTGAGAGATTTTTCTCCCAGTGTCAATATAGTGGGGTTCACACCCTTCAAAAGATGGGAATATCAGGATCCAAAAGCCTTTTGCACCTTTTTGTGTAGAAGGTGCACAGGTTTTTATTATTTGCAAGTGCACATTTTTTTGCACATCCATCAACCTTACCGCTTATTTCTATTTACTAGAATGTTTAAAGTGCAAACCTGCCTGGCAGCCTCTTGGCGCTAATAGACAAAATATGTGATTGTAGGGGCCTTCTCAATAAGTCACAGCTTCTTAGGTGGGCTATAGACGGGTCTTTAGTTGTACACATAATTTCAGGTAGGGAAAGTCTAAATGTCCACTTTGAGGGAAAGCCCCAATAAATTCACTTGTAAAACACTCTTCCTTCTATAAAATTAAAAAGGAAGCATACCATATTTTCATAGCCTTTTTGTGGAAAGATGGACACCTTGCAAGGGAACATACCAGTTTAGAATAGTGGCCAATTTCCATATATAGTCTTGTGGACCAGGCACTGCACTTTATGTTGACCTCGCTTCCTCACTAGCAGCCAATGTACTTGATGGATGGTAGGAGATATAGGCTCTCATAGCCCCACTTTACAAAGTATTTTGGCTGCCACATTCTGAACCTGGTGAAGAGAGGTACATTGCATTGCAGTAGTCCAATTTCAATGAGACTAGGCTATTGAAAACCCGAAGCGGATTCCACAGTGTCTTTCAGGGATTCAAGGAAAGATATGCTGTAGGGAAATATTAGCACATCTAGAGGAACAGGTGCGGATCTAAGGGAAAACCCTAACTTATGCCAACCCCCCCACCCTCAGTAGTAGCGGGTGTAAAGGAGAATGGTTTTCTCACTCCCCCCAAAGGAGCAGAATTTAAAGATAGAAATACTTTCTTCCCCCTCCCCAAAGGAAAAACAATTTTTTTTTCACAGGTGGCTGTTTACTAGAAGTGTGCCTGTCCATTCGGATGGCCCTTTTTACATTGAAAACCCACAAAACAAGCTTCTGTACTGAGGGGACATCCATGAGGCAAGGCAGGCGCAGAGCAGCTAACAAGCAGCAGTTCCAGCATTTGAAAGCCAACTGAAAGAATTCCAAGATGGCAAAAAGACTTTTAAAGACTTCCTTCCCCTGAATTGGAAGAGGAACATCATTGTAAAATTAATTCAGAAGGTTTTCTCTGCCAATGGGAGAAAGGTGAGGGCTTTCTAACATGGGCTAAGAAACACAGATATTGTGTTTTGGAGCTGGGATCTAAGGAGAGGAGTATGCTGAGGAACGTAGAAAGAACCTCAGCAGGGGAGCCCCTTGATCCCAGGAGAGGGGTCTGCTCCTGTGAAGTGGAGAGAAGCTCCCTGAACCTCATAAGAGGGATGTGCTCCAGTGAGGGGGAGAAGATCCCCCCTGCATCCCAAAATTGGGGTCTGCTCCAGTGAGAAGGGGGGAGGCTCCCTTCACCCCGAAAGAGGGGTGTGTTCCAGTGATGGAGAGAATATCACCTAAACCTCAAAATTGGGGTCTTCTTCAGTGAGGGGCGAGGAGTCTCTGCAAACCAGAAGATGGGTGTGCTCCAGTGAGATGAGTCGCCCTGAACTCCAAAAGTGAGTTCTGCTCTAGTGCGCCAGAGAGGAGCCCCCCCTGAACCGCTGAAGAGGAGTATGCTTCTATGTGGAAGAGGTGAGCCCCAGCACCCCCAGAAGAAGGATGAGTTATAGTGAGAAAAGGAGAGGCTCTTGAGGCCAGGAGAAATAGACCCCAGTCCCAAGAGAAGGAAGGGCTGAGAAGAGAGAGAGAATAACTTTGGCCAGCAAAGAGGGAAAGGGTAGCAGAAAAGGGGAGCTTTGTGAACTCAAAAGAGGGCTTTTCTACAGTTGAGAGAGAGAAAGAGAGAGAGTGAGCAGTGCGCTGTATCCCTAGGAGAGTGAGTATGGCACTGTATCCCTGGGAGAGTGACAATGGCACTATGTCCCTGGGAGATAGGGAATGGTGCTGTATCCCTGGGAGAGTGAGGCTGGCACTATATCCCTGGGAGAGTGAGAATGGCACATTATCCTTGGGAGAGTGAGAATGACACTGTATCCCTAGGAGAGTGAGCAGGGCACTGTATCCCTTGGAGAGTGAGAATGGAACTATATCCCTTGGAGAGTGAGAATGGCACTGTATCCTTGGGTGCGGATTAGTGACCAGGGCACTATACTCCTGGATGTGGAAGGGTGAGCAGGTGAGAAGAAAAATATCAGTGGTAAGGACATGTTGGGACACTTGGCAAAGGGAGATTGCCCCAAAAGCTGAGAGATACAAAGAAGCCTTGTTGCCCCCAGAAGAAGTGATAAAGATCCTGATTTCAAGGATTACTTTTTTCTTTTAAAGAATCCTCATTTTCTAGCCATAATGAAGCTGACTTACTCCAGATTGTCTTTCCTGTTGCTCACTGATACGACATGCTGAGAGATGGTGGAAAAGACCTCAATTTCTGGCTGCTCTTCTCCTTTTATCTGACCTTCACTCTGCCTAAGATTTTGCCCTTATCACCAGTAAAATGCACACATTTTCTGAACTAATTGTTTCACAGCCCTTTCATCGTCTATTTCAAATCCTCAATCTCATTCTCTTGCACCCAGCTCCTGACCCTGCTATGTCTTCTCCACTCTCCCTTCTGGCTTTGCTAACTTTTTTCAGCAGCAAAATCAGCCTATTATGATTATCACTTTCCTGTACTCGCCCCCTTCCTGACCTTTTCCCTCCTGTCCGATCTTTTATGTCTTATTTCACTCCTCTCTCTCACCTTGACACTGATGTTTTTCTCTCCGGTGCACACCCCACCTCACAGCCACTTGACCCTCTACCTTCCCATCATATTTATAAGTTTATTGCCCATCTCCTTCTCTATCTGGGCATACTCATAAACCACTGTCCTTCATCAGCTATTGTTCCTTCCAACTTCTAAAATGCTGTTATTCTCCCCATTCTCAAGAAGCCTTCCCTTCCTGCTAATTTTGGCCCATTTTTCTTCTTCCATTTATTTCCAAAATCCTCAAAACTCTCAGATTGCTTCATATCTTCACCATCACTCTCTACTTTCTGAGCACCAATCTGGCTACTCTTACCTGCCCTCTACTGAAACTGCCCTCCTCTCTGTCTGTAACTCACTTCTATCTACTACTCACTCTAAACTCTCATCAATTCCCAACCTTCTAGAGATTGACACTGTTGGCCACTCCGCACTCATATACACTCTATCTTCCCTAGGCCTTTCTGGGACTGTCTTACAGTGGTTTAGATATTACCTGACAGACTGCACCTTCTCTGTCTCCTGGACTGGTAAAGTTCCATCTACCTTTCCACTTCTTTATGGTGTTCCCCATGGGTCTGTCTTTGGTTCTCTACTGTTTTCCCTCTACATATCCCCTCTATCCTTCATTGTTCCGTGCTTTGGTCTTTCCTCCCACTTCTAAGCAGACAATTCACACATTTTTGTCTCTTTTTCCTCCTTTTGGTTATCCAATCATGGTCGCATACTAATTTCCTCCACCTCAACCCCTCAAAAACGGAGATTCTTTTTTTCCATCTTCTACTATTCCTACATTTCGTCTTCCATTTCCTTTCCCCCGGCACATCTTACCCTTACTATCGTTACATAGAACATGGGTGCTTACTTTCAATCCTCCCTCTCTTTCAGTCTGAACACCATCTCACTCGTAAAGCTTGTCCTTTTCTATCCTTTCGCAAGACTAAACTGCTTCTCTACTCTTGTCCTTTTCTGCCTTGACTATTATTTAGATTTGCTATGTGACTTACCCACTGTTATGTTGTGTCTCGTTGGCCCCTGGTGGTATAATTTCCAGCTTTAGTCTGGCTGTCGGAAGTTAGTTTGTTTTTGATTTGTGCTGTAGATCTGGGTACCATGAGGCAGTTTGTGTTCAGACATGGCAGGTTTGAGACACGCCGATGACAGCGGTGGGTGGAAGATGTATTGTTTATGTTTAATTGGTTATGAATGTAGCAATGTTGGCCTGGTGAGGGGCAGTTTGTGCTCGGATGTGGCACAACCATTTCCCACTGGTGGCAGAGGTGGGAGGATAGAGTCTTGTTCATTTATTGTTTGGTATGAATCTAGCGATGTCAGTGCAGGTCTCCTGCCTGCTGTTTGGTTAAGCCAGTTTGGATGTATGGACCTCTGATTTCCCTAGCAGATGGGAGTGTATCTGGATCTGTGTGGTATGGGTGACTGGCAAAAATGGGAGGTGTGTTATTTCGTGCCTCCTTGGTCCTTCTTTCACATGTGTAAGAATGGGAGGTGTGTTATGTCGTGTCTAATTGCCTGGATGTATCTGGTGATGTCAGTGTGTGATGCCACAGTGAGAATGTCTCCAGAATGCTTGGAGTGTTGGTGTGTTGTCATTTGAATGTTGGAGTTCCAGACCAGTTAGTTAGAGCATTGTAGCCTTGGTGGTGGAAGCAAGTGCGCTCCACTCCAGCTCTTTCATGTGCCTGTCCTCTTGATGCCATCTTAATTAAAGGAAGCTGTGTCAACCTCACTGTTGGTGCGGAACCTAGTATACCTGCGTAACCTAGTATACCTAGAGGCCTGGTGTTTGCTCTCTCTCTCTCTCTCTCTCTCTCTCTCTCTCTCTCTCTCTCTCTCTCTCTCACTGTCTCTCTCTCTCTCTTTCTACCTAACAACCCTCACCCCAGAATAACGGAGTACTCAGCCAAGGGCAAGTTAAACTGTCATTTATTACACAAAACCAACAGGACAATCTCAATTCTCCCAAATTATCCACTCCCCAATACGCGCTCCACAGTTTTGTCCTCAAATGGCATCATTACCTGGGCCCTCCCCCAAAAATGTATCTCCCCTATGGATTAGGCGCTTAGAGTGGTGTCACCTATGGCGAGCCCATACAGAGGTTATTCTACTGGCTCTAGTATTTCAGGTGGCTGACCTGCCCCGTCCCCAAGAAACTATCTATTACATTGTTTCAGGGTCATAGCCTTCCCATTGGTCCTTGCCCTTTGCCATCCACCTATGGATTTCTGTCTTTTGATTGGTTAGATCTGGTATCCCCAGGCCTGGGACCCAGCTTGGTTCCCAGCCCTCTGTGCACCTTTCAAGGTGATGTGAAGTGACTATGTGTCCCAATTGCATCTGGTAGTACACCACCTTTTCCTATTGGAGTACGCTACCCATTGCAACTTTTGTTTCACTTCTCGTCTGGATTGCTGAGAACGACTCATCTTCCCACAACGGGTGAATGCCCATTGTCTAGATCGGCTGCATCACGTGGCTGTGGACCACAAAATCGAGCTCTTTGGGTTTACATTTATGAGGATTTATTCTGTTTTCCTGCAGCTGGCCCCTTATTTTGGAGCTTGGAATGCACCTGTTATCTCTGACGTTGGGTGTGAGCTCGGACTTCACTTTGTTTAGCCTGAGCCTGCTCCTCTTTTCTGGTGTCCTGTAACTTGAGGCCTTCTGTAATTTTCCTTAGACTTATAATGTGGTTCCTACATGTTCGTACTGTACTATGTTTCCTATATGTTAGTCGTATGTGGTCCTACCAGGCTCCATATATACTCCTGTAGTCCCAAAGAGTTAATTTGCTGCAAGCATCTGCAAGCTTGCCTAGGATCTTGTTGCCTTGCATTTTTGCATTATTGCAATTTGGCTAATGAGAAAAATAATAAACGCTTTGACAGTGTGTATATGTATCTGTCCTGTATCTACAGAACTGTGCAAGCAAGTTTCTTCATGTGTTCGAGTGTGTGTTCATGTAATTCTGTGCAGGGATGCAAGTGTGCTTCATGACTAAAGCTGCTTCATCGTGGTTTCACTAGTGACGTCGGCTCAGTGTTTTCATGGCATTTAATCGATGCAGTCCATTAGAATGTTTCGGTTCACGATCACCATTGAGTCGACTGTATCTGAAAGGATATGCACTGGATACGATTGGGATGGCTGTCTGAGGGAATACATCTCTGCACACGTGGCGTCACTCCTCTGAGATGTTCATAGTAATTTGCATGATCATCAAAACTCCATTTGTGTAACTGCATTCTCCTTCGGGGTTGCACCAAACCCATTTCCCCCATATGTCTTGTTGTCAAATGGGTTATCGAATATTACCATCTCAGTTGGGAACAGTGGAAATTCCCTTATTCTTGTTCTCAGGTGATCTCTTTCTTCCACTATCTTGTCCTCCCTTCTTCCATATTCACACCCATCATCACCTTCATCCCTATCATTTTCTCAGTAATTTTGCGGCATTGAGTGATGCAGATCTTTATCACACACAGTCCCACCAGGACTAATACTAGTGCCCCTAGTAACACTTGCTGTGCATCTGCCAGCCATGACGGCATCCATGACCATAGGTACTCTATCCAGCTTTGATCTTTCCCAGTCCTTTTGGCTTCTTCCTCCATCTTGGTATGCATCTTTGACAGTCGTGTCACTGCTTCGATCAATATGCCATTCTCTCCATCATTGGCGGGTAGAATGTGCAACAGGAACTCCCAATTTTGGTGCAAACTCCTCCTTCCATTGCTGTGAGGAGATCTAGAACATATCTGTTCTCGAGTTCCATCGAACTTACTGCTCATAGCTCTTCTTTTATGCGTTGAAACTGCTTACTGTAGAGATTGTCAGCATCAGCTCCCATTTGGTAATCTGCAGCCATTTCGCATTTGTCAATTTCTGGATGGCTGGAACCACTGACGCGAACAACATTTTTGTCCTGCTGAATAACGGATATTCGGATGGTACATCATCCCGGGATGCCACTGATTCTGATGAAAAATAGTTTCCCCGCTATACTCTACTCACTTCCACGGACCGTTTCTTTCTTCCCTTTTCTTCTACTCCATTGGACCTCTTCTTTCTCGTGTTAGTATACATCTTCGGGAAGTCATCTATATTTATGTCCTTCTGGGGCACTACCAGTGATGACATATTTATGTATTTATTGTTCTTATATAGTGCCTAAAACCCTGGGGTGCCAAGGCGCTTTAGCTTAGTGGTTACATACATAATACATAATGCAGGATACATAAGTGCTTCAGTTTACAGTATTAGATAAAAACAGAAGCCAACTGCATGATAGCAGCCACATGTTACACAGCAGCAACAACAAACAGATGCAGGGTCATAATCAGAGAGTAAAGAGAAAGGATCCCAAGATGAGACTGCGCCCAGTTTTTTCAACAAGCGTTTTATTATATTGATGCCCTTAGTGATGACACGTGTTTTGGTCCCACTTGGACCTTTCTCAGATCAGGGCTAATGTTATGTATCAATCAAAAGAAATGATCACAAAATTATAAAATATTTTCAAAATCATATGAAAGCAAAATTAAAAGATGACATAAATGTTCATTCACATGTTTTACCAATTATGACAGTAATTGATGGATTAAAGCAAACCATGAAAAATAGCATGTTTGAAGACACAATCATCTACAAAGACAACAACACATGTGAGAGAGAACTTGTGCATTGGATGAGATACATCGACGATGTATTAATAATATGGAAAGATACAACCTCAGACTTTACAGACTTTAAAGACAGAATCAATCAAAATCAAATGGGAATACAATTTACGGGCAACTGCAATGAGACAAGCATAGATTTTCTCGATCTCACAATATATATTGATCACAATCAGATCAGAACCCGAACATATCGGAAACCAACGGAAGTGAATTCATCTCTCCACGCAGGGAGCTGCTACTATAGACCAACAATTTTGAACATACCTACAGGTGAATTTATAAGAGCAAGAAGAAATTGCCAAACAAATGAACACTTCGAGAAGGAATGTACTCTTTTAACATCTAGGTTTCTGGAAAGAGGGTATACAGAACAATGTGTCAAAAGAGCATTGGAAAAAAGCTCAATACTAACCCAAGAGCGTACACTAACACCAAAGACTAAAGGGATGGAGCAACCAACGATAGGATTTATCACCAAATACACTAGTGACCACATACATTTGTACAAAATACTAGCAAAACACTGGCACCTTCTCAAACTGGATAAGAACGTTGCAAACAATGTGGACAATAAACCAAGGATTATATACAGATCTGACTGGAGAAGAAACAACAAACTGGCTCAAAGCATCTACAAATGGTTTTAGAAAGTGTGGTACATGCACAATGTGCAAATTTGCACACAACAAAACGGACACATTTACCGGCACTAATAATAAAACACTGAAGATTCTACAACTAATCAACTGCAGGTCAAACTATGTAGTGTATGGAATTATATGTGTTTGCAATTTGTTCTACATTGGTAGCACTATAAGAGAATTTAGGATACAAGTCAGAGAACATCTTGCCAAAATTAACATTCAAGGTCCAAGACTGCCATTGGCCTGCCATTGGCAGGAAAAACATCAGATGGCTAATAAAGCTGAATTACGGTTTATTGGCCTTGAGAAGATCTCACTAGGCAGAAGAGGTGGAAATAAAGAAAAGAAACTAAGACAAGCGGAAGCGAGAATAATTTGCAAACTGAACTCTACAGTACTTGGATTAAACAAGGATAATGAAATGTTGTCCTTTCTATAGAGGACCCTTTTCTCTTTCATAACCTTATTTGTCCAAATGAACTACCACGAATATATTCTAATGTGTATACTTGTACCTATCTCTCTCAACAGGTTTCAGTACGGCACGCTAGCATTGTATCTTCATATGAGAATTGTAATGCTCCGATTGGCACTCATAGTAAGTGACAATAGTTACAAGAATTATATTAGACAGTTAACCCTAAGTGGTTATTTGTCTCATTAATAATCCATTAAATGAGACTAGAACCCAGGATTAACATGCATGCAACCATTACGCAATTGTAAAAAATACAGGTGTCTTAAAAAGTTTCGTAAGTATATAACACTGTCAATTTAATCTCGGAATGATGTAGTACATGGCATGCTAAGTTTTAGTAATTTCTGAAAATACATCAAAAGTTATGGTGAATGAAATTGAACATAAAACATGCCCGAAATACACCAGAGTAACTTTAAAAACACTAACTTAAAATGGCCACCACGAGAGCATAGCTGAAATGCTGTCACACAATTAGAAAACGGACCAGGGCTAGGATCCATTTCCATGATGACATGAACACAATAATGAGGGACTTGGCGCCGATCGCTGGCCCCTCAGAAGAATCCGCGGCACGCGATTAGACGTGAGTACAAAGTTGTCAGGTAAGAGACCGTCCTGCAAGTTCAGCATACGCTGCATTTGTTAGAAATGTCTGCCGCGACTTCGGGACTAAGATATAAACGCTCGGCAGCATTATTATTGTCTTGCCGTGCGCAGCCTTTATGCGCGCACAGGTTTCCCTATTAGAACATTTAAAAGCCAGAATACACAGTCAGTTAAGAATGACTTGAAAAACCTTAATGAGTATTTATATATAAAAGGAATAAGGGCATTACTTTCTCATAAATGTAGGGATGAAATTAATGGATAACGCACAGTACTATTAATTAGGCACTCAAAGTAATGGAGACTTATGAACATCCTTACGACAATTCAACGCTTAAGAATTAAAAGAAACACACATACCATGGTGATTTAAAGAAATACTATTTCACAATATTCGGTGATACCTATGGAGATCTTGCACACATAATTGGAGGTGACAACTTTGTGTGATTTGTATTTATTTGAAGGGATCTAACCCGAGACTCGAAGAGAGACTACTATTTGCTTTAACCCATAAGTGGCAGTAGATGAAAATAAGGTAAAAAAGATAACTTGAATCCAAATTTCCTTGATTTCCTATGTGACACAACATGTAACACTGACTAACGAAAATGTGGTTTTGCCTATCTCTTGACCCCCACTATTCCTCCCTATTCCCCACTCCATTTTTTGTCTGCCATTTTGGTTTACTTTGATTTAATAACTGTTATTTTTCCCCCACTATTCCTCCCTATTCCCCACTCCATTTTCTGTCTACCATTTTGGTTTACTTTGATTTAATAACTGTTATTTTTCATGGTTTGCTTTAATCCATCAATTACTGTCATAATTTGTAAAACATGTGAATGAACATTTATGTCATCTTTTAATTTTGCTTTCATATGATTTTGAAAATATCTTAATAATTTTGTGATCATTTCTTTTGATTGATACATAACATCAGCCCTGATCTGAGAACGGTCCAAGAGGGACCGAAACATGTGTCATCACTAAAGGCATCAATATAACAAAACGCTTGTTGAAAAAATTGGGCGCAGTCTCAACTTGGGATCTTTTCTCTTTACTTAACTATTTATATGTGGTTTTCACTTGGCTAAACCACTACCCAAGGTGACGCGACTGCAGGGAACGTGTTGTAGAGAAAAGAGCATTTTTACTCATTACTGAAAAAAGATGTCGCCATGTCAGACCTGACCAACGTAGCCAAGCTCTTCTAAAATCATAATCAGAGAGCACTTATATGGTATGGAGCCAGCCACATGTTGCATGGTGGCAACAACGCACAAGGGCGGCGTCGTAATCAGTAATGATATACATGGAGCCAGTCGCTTTAGCATGACGGCGACTACATACTAGAAAAAGGTCATGCTCAATCAGACAGAAGCACAGTGCCAGTCTTATGTTAAAGAACTGCATGTACACACAATGAAATGTTAAATTCGACAAGCAATAGCATGGAGCCAATATCATGATGCAAGGTGACGGCTGCACACGTAAATTGAGCCAAGTCCATGGGGGCATAGAAACGAGCACCCAGTCGACCGACTGGGGTGGGGGTTCATGCAACAACCATGCGACCAACCAGGGTAGAGGGGTGGGGAGGCAAGCACACACACAGGCATCCAAGGGGGTTGGAGGGGAGTAATGCGCACACATGGGCAACCAAGGGCAACCATGTGCATATATATATAACAACATATATATATATATAAAAATGAACTGTATGTCTAGCAAAGCAAAACATAGTTAAACATAGGTGCATTACATAATATCATCTTGTCTATTAAGAATGACCTGACCTTCTATAACACTTTACAGTGGTTCATGTCCAGCTCTGAAATTGATATACATCTCCCGTTATTCCTGACATATCATCTTTTTTTTATCGTGCAGCATAATATTCCTTGTAACACTTAATAACTGGGACATCTCCCCAGGAGCTAAACTCCTTTAACTTTCCTTTCACACATATTGTTTTCTTGTTTCATAGAATATTTAATTTGAACTTGGGTGATAAAAGACAAAATTATAAGAGGGTAAATCAAAAAGGAGCTGAGGAAGGATGTGGGAAGGGTATGATAGACCTACAGATATGATGACCCCAATGACTAAAAATATGATTGTAGTAAAAGTGTCCATTACAAGAAGTAGGGGATTTGTTTTCTAAGGGGGTAAATAGATTAGAACACACACAATCCGTATCACAAGTTAAGATTTTAGCTTTAGAAATTCAAGCTAAAGTTAACTTTTCCTCACACTCTATACAGTGAATTTGAGAATATAAATATAAAACAATTCATTACAAGCCTGCGGGGGAAAGGGCGCAGGAGTCTGCTGCTTTGTTCCCGCTCCAAGAACGAAACTCGTTTTGGCCACACCCCCAACACCTTTCTTGTCTTCCCCCCCAGGGTGAAGCCCACGGGGAAAAGGGCGGGGAGTCTGCTGTTTTTTTCCCGGTCCAAGACGGAAACTTGTTTGGCCACTCCCCCACTCTACAATTTTCCCAACCTCCCCCAGAAAGGTGACGCCGGTGGGGGAAAGCGTGCAGGAGTCTGCTGCTTTGTTCCCGCTCCAAACAGGAAACTCGTTTTAGCCATGCCACCCACTCTACAACTTTCCCGGCTTCCCCCTGCAGGGTGAAGCCCATGGGGAAAAGGGCGCAGGAGTTTGGCATCCCAAACATAGTTCGGCAGACCGAGGTGGCTACTCCACTGGTCTGGTTCTGTGCTCAACAAAGGAATCTGTACTGGGAAAAATTGTTCCACAGATGAGAAGTGTCAATCACTGTAGCACCATCATTGACTTAAATGTCTCTGACCCACTATGCAGCAGTATTACCATGGGAAAGACCAAGTAGGCCACAAACGTAAGATACTGACAGTGAAAAGCAAGTTGGTGGCGTGCCCAGATGCATGTACTGGAAAGAAATACCTTCCTGGTTCAATGAAAATCACAGGGGAAGCATATTCCTTGATTAAGGAAATTCATCAATTTTTGGGGATTGATCCTGTGAATAACAAAACCTCTGGGGGCAAATCTACAATGGACATAATGAACATAATCAACCTAGTACCCGAGACTGAATAAGAGCATGTGTAGAACCAAATTGTATGACCACCTGCACTACTACCCCAATTCCAAACTTTATTCCAGGAGAGGTGGCATTGTCAAGGAATGCTTGGACGTTTGACTTAAAAGACAAAATGACCCCAATGGTTAATGACATCACGATTCCATCTACTACGAGATCCAGCTTAAATATTAACTTGTTGGCTACATTGGAGCTGAACCCACAGCTTACCCAGCCCAAAATTAACACGTTTCTTGTTCCTGAAATTCCCAGAATTGTGGAGGCCAAATAGTGCCATGCAAATTAGATAGCGCCTAAAGCAGCTACCAATCCATAGTGTTGACCAAGAATGATCCACTCTGAAAATACTCTGTTCCAGGGCCTCAGCCATTTATGTACCCCAATG
Organism: Ambystoma mexicanum; assembly: GCF_040938575.1. NCBI lineage: Eukaryota > Metazoa > Chordata > Amphibia > Caudata > Ambystomatidae > Ambystoma > Ambystoma mexicanum. The sequence continues at coordinate 961,212,080 of NC_090928.1, read as the reverse complement.
ACACACGACTAACCTACTAAGTCCACTAATGGACCGGTTGACAAGGGATTATGTAAACCCTGTGCTTGTGACTGTCAAACTGTTTTGTTAGAACTTTGTGAAGTAAAGAGACTATTACTGGTCCTTACTCTGTCCCAGGAGGGAAGGGGATTCTTGCCGAAGCCTACAAGGGGGAAAGAAGGTAGCAGGGATTGTATGGGGAACAACTGCCCAGTGGAGGTGCCCACTGAGGTGTCCACACTGTCTATTTTGGACATTGCTAAAGGTGTGATGACTCTGGGTGGGATGAGGATGGGAACAGTCTGTACAAGAGGCGAACCCATCGAGTCTGTGGAGCAATAACTAAGCAGGCTTTGGACCCATATAAAATTGAGTGTCCTGGGTTTGGCCCTACAATATTGAGCTAAGAGGTACAAAGGCCTAAACAGCCTATTCGTACGGAAATAGCCCAGGCTCCCAAAGTCCAATTATTAACCAATAAACCATAGGTTGGAGCTGACCTTGAGGCACAAAACAATCCCATTTATGTGTCTCTTCAAAGGGCCCGCAGAGTATATCCTGGGCAAGAACTAAGGAGAGGCGCAGCGTACTTGCATCAAGTTCACAAAATCTCTAACAATCAACAAGAATCAAGGAAGGTGCTGTGAAACAAATGGCTGCATTTGTTGTGCGCTGTTCGTGGCTGTTTTTAGTATCCTGGGCGAGTATCTCAAACTGCGCCAGACTTCATTACCATGGGGAGAACGTTCATGATCTCATCCGGGTACATTCCTGGGCCCTTGGTACAGTTTGCAGCATCCTAGGCATTGATATGAAAAGTGCTCCATTAACTAACAGTTCAATTCGTATCAGCCCTCACTTTGTTTCAATTCAGATTCTTGGTTTGTAGATGGGCCCTATAATTCGGTGTTATCTGGGGCAAATGTGTTGCCATTGAGGAGACGGCCCCAGAAGAGTTGCAACAGATTAGGTTCAAAAGAATGACACAGGAAAACACAAGATTGTTGGAATTTGGGGACTTTGGGCCAAATGTAACTGTGACTTGCTCCGGCGTGAGATAGTATTGCCCACAATGTATTTTGTGACTTATTTGTAAACCTTTAAATGTTTTGTTTTTCTTTTTGTGTTACATGTTAAGTTATTGTTGATGGTAAATTGTTTACAAGCAGAAATGGAAAGCAGGGGACTACTTAGGTAATGTGTTACCAAAAACATTACTTCTGCACAATGGTAAACCTCTAGAAGTTTAGCAAAATTTTTACCCCAAATTCGCCAGCTTGTTGTTTGTCACAATTGTTTTTTTGTTACTTACATAAAATATTTGAAATCTAAATCATAGTCATGTAAGCTTTAAAAAAAATGCAGTTCTTTTGGCTAGAAAACATAAGACAAAATACTTTAATGGCTTGAGTATGATCCAATAACAAAGCATAGATAACATACTCGCTATCCCTACATTTTGTTACTCAAAACGCTATGAGCAGCATTCTCGTTTGCTGCATATAGAGTCTAGAATTCACGTTCTAGCTGCAATGAACCTTGCTCAACCCCTCCTCATAAATATTCTCTTTCTTCCTATTTTCAATGACTGGTTCCTCATTAAAATCGTTTCTTATGTATTTTCTTCCATTTGTTAGTTTAGATTTGTATTTTTTCTTTATCAAATTTAGCACTTGTTTTTTTGCTGTTGTTAAGCTGTTAATTTATGTTTATTTGATTGCACTGTTTTGGTATGTCTGTTGGAACAATGAAAGATGATTGGGTAAAAGCCTGGTCAAAACAAATTGCCATGCTTCATGTTTAACCTAGCATCCATATAGATTAAAGCAAATCATTCCTAAAACCATTTTAGGCCCCACGTGAATGCATAGCATTTCTTAAAATAATGTATTACTTTCAAGTAAACACCTATATTTTACCTGGTGACTCTGGGGTGATTTTCAAATTGGCTGGTAACCTTTCACTTGTTTCCCCAAAGTTGCTTTTTTCATTGTTGTCATGAGGCTTTGTTAGGGGGTTACTATCCTAGCTCTTGCTGTTTGGGCTTAGTTAGGTAAGGCTTGTCATGTGCACTTGATTTTGTTGTTTTTTAACACTATGTACAATAGCACATCGTCTATTGAGTGCCCCTTTCTTTTGTTTGATTTTTCACACCATGTAATACAATTATTGGCTTCCATCTGCCTCCGTTCCCTCCTTTAACCGATTCTTTGCATGTATGCCCTCTTCAAATTAGGGGTGTACCGAACTTTGGCTTCGAATAAGTATTTGGCCGAATTCTGGCTGAAAAACAGCTATTCGGCATTTAGCCAAACACTTATTTGAATCGTTACTCGAAGCCGAAGTTACACCCCGGGTTAGTTGTGTACAGCAATCGAGGCTGTAGAGCGAGTCAGGGGAGGCTCAGCACAGTCCTCCATGCCCTGCAGGCCGGTCTCACCTCCCCTGCCCTCTCGGGGCAGCCCGAGGAATGTCTGGTATGCCTACCAGGTGAAACCATTCTCCTTAGCTGCAGTGCCAGTCGCTCCATAGGACATCCTTTCACATGACAAAGGCATCTTGGAGGAACCATTGGACAGCAGTTCATGCTGCAGTATTCTGTCCTGCAGAGCTGGGTGTGTGGCACCTCCCCCGGGTGTAGCATGGTGCGGCCCGCGCGAGGTGGGATGGACTGTGGGGAAGCAGCGGGAAGTCGGTACAGAGCAATGAAGTGACTTTCATGGTGGAGGCCGCACTCTGATTGGACTTGCTTCTTTTGCTGTTTCTCTGCTCCACTCGTCATTTGTAAGTCCTTCCGCTCACACAGAGCGCAGTGTCCTCACCCCAGAGACCCCTCCAGATCTGCACAAAGTTAGCAGGCTGGAAGTTGTCAGCTGGTCCCTACTCGGGAGCCCCTGGCCACGCCATCCCCGTCTAACCCACTCCCTGGGAGCTGAGGATACAGTGCTCCAGGAATGGTTGTCCCCAACAGCAGCTACTCAGTTAGGATCATCTATCGAAAGCAAGTGAGAGGCCCGGAGGGAGAAAGATGCACTGCCCAACGAATCAGCTTTGGAGTTTACTTGCATAATCACTCCCACTCACAGTTACAGGAGACTCCACCATTGATGTGTGGAACCATAGGAGGAAGCTCCAGTTGAGCTCAAACACTCGCAGGGGGAGGCTGGAGCTTCTGTCAGTACTAGGATCCTCAGTGAAAGTCTCGGGGGTCCAGGCACAGGGAGTGAGGTGAGTACACACAGTTTGAAAGGGGGCCCATCTGAAGAGGAGCTATTGAAGGAAGGGGCCACAAAAAGGGGAGACCCCAAGTCTAATATTGAGGGTCGTGACGAGAAGGATAGGGGGGACAAGTAAATATGTGTCATGGTGACGCTGCTCTTTTCCATTGGTCGGGGCTGTACAATGTGATTTAACGCAAGCCAGCATCCTATCGGGGGGGGGGAAATTCAATGCTTGACAAACCTTTTATTAAAAAGGCAACTATTCGGCTCTGTATTCGGCTGCAGCCAAATACTTGTCTAACTATTCAGTAGTTGGCCGAATACTTAAATCTACTATTCAGTACACCCCTCCTTCAAATGGGGGATTCCCCATCACCCCACAACCCTTGTTTGACCCATCATCTTCTAAACTTCTCTCCACAGACGAAATGGCTTTTGCCCCTTTGTGGACCCCTTCTTCCTTCCCTGTTTTTTTAATTTTCCACTACATGTAGTCTGCTGATTGGCATTCCTTCAGCCCATTTTCACCACAAGTCCACTGTTCACCCTTCTAATTGGGTCCCACCCCAGAGCTTTTGTCCCCCTACTTCATCCACCGCATTCCCCTTCTGTCCGCTGCCTGTGCTGCATCTGGGTCTGAAGCCAGATTGGCAGGACTGAAGGAGTTTATTTGCTTCCACATGTTGGAGAAGTTGCATGGGTACTGCTTTCTCAAGGATCTTATCTAGAAAGAGAAGATGGGTGATGGGCAGTAGATGATGAGGTCAGCAGGGTGCAATGCTGTTTTCATGAGAAGACAGAGGATATGTTCAGTCTTGAGGAGCCACAGGAACATGTCTTGAGTTAGGGAACTGTTTATGATTGTCAGGTTAGGGAGGAGTGCTTAGGTCAGAAGGTTCTTGAGTAATGGGGCAGGGAGGATGTTGTCTGTGTACGATGTGGCCTTCAGGGATGATCGGGTGTCAGTGAGGTCTTTCGTAGTATGAGTGTCTTGAAAGTTGTCCAGGTAGTTGTGGTTTTACGAGATAGAATGTATAGTGATGTGTTGTTGGATCATTCGGATCATGGTGATTAAGAAAGAGTTGATGGTGGTGGATATCTCAATAGAGTACTGTATCGGTAGGTCGGCAGAAGGTTGATGTTGTCCTTGATGGCTTTGAAGATTGCTATGCTTTCATTATTGACCTTGGCTATGGTGTTTTGGTAGTAGTCGGCCCTGGCGGTGGTGATCAGTTTTCTGCATATAGTACAGAGTTTCCTGAGCTGGGCACGGTTTCATGTGCTGCAGGATTTTCACCAATTCTTTTGGTTTGTTTCTTGAAGTTTACTTCTTGAGTGTTCCAGGGTGTGGATGGTTTAGGTTTGAAGGTGCATTGTTTCACTGGAGCATGGAAGTTGATGTTGGTTTTGAGGATTGTGTTGATTTTTGGAGAATCGAGTCGCAATCCTGGTTTGTCTGAGGTGGATGTTAGCAAGTTCTTCCATATGTGTCACGCTGGGAATTTCTTGAATGATCTGAAGGCTTGTTTGCTGGGTTTCTGATAGGTGTGCCTGACTAGGGTGGTGTGACCAATGTCAAAGGTGGATTTGCCAGATGGCCTGACCATTTGTGCAGGATTGGAGAGCTGTGATGGACATTGGGCAGGGCAGTGATGATGAGGTTGAGGATATTAGCCCTCCTGTGAACTGGGTCTTTTGTGTGTTTTGTGAGGTTCAGAGTGTCCAGTAGGCAGTTGAGATCTTCCTTCATTGATTTACTTGGTTACTGGGGTGTCTGGGAAGTGGAAGTCGCTAACGAAGATATTGTTGGCATGCATGAGAGACAGCGTAGGGCAGTGGTCTTCAAGATTTTTTGGCTGGGGCCCCCCTGAGCAAAATTTGGGCAGGTCGGGACCCCCCAGAAATGCCAAATGGACAGTATATATTACGCGCCGTCACCTGCTCCCATCACAGTCGCTGGGCTCCCTCCTCCTACTCCTACCCAGTCGCTGGTCTCTCCCCACCCCATCACACACCCTGGGCTCTCCCCAATCTGCTCCCACCACTATCCCATGGTTCCCGCCCATTGTGCTCCCACCATAGTCCCTGGGTTCCCCCCATCCCGTTCCCAACACAGTCTGAGGGCCAGTGGCGGCTGGTGATTTTTTTAAGTGGAGGGGCATAACTATTTCCCCCAAAAATGACATAGCGACTGAGCAAAGCGAGGGAGCCTGAACCAATAAAAAGGGGTTCAGGGGGGGTTTCCCCCTGTGTTTTTTTTTTAAATAATGGGTTAAAATGTTGCATTGTAGAGCATACTTTTAACAAAAAATGGGTAAATAGCCAAACAGTTTGCAATTGGTGCTGGGGGGCTCAGGGGGCAGGCATTGATATTGATATTTTATTTCTATCGCGCTCGTACACAAGTGTTTCAGAGCGTGACAAGGCAAGGGAGGGGAACAGGGGGGAATAAAACAGCGATCTTACTAGGCCCAGTGACATTGAGAACACGCAAGTGCATGAGAGAGGGGGAGGGGGAAAATGCATGGAAGTGGAAAGTGTGAAGCAGAGGAGAAACAGATAAATAACAATAAATAAATAATAAAGGCATCAAACAGTGGTAGTGCAGCCCAGAGGGTGGTCAGGTGCACGGTGCCAAGAGAGAACAGATCAGCAGGGGAGAGGGGGGCGAAGGCAGAAGAAAAGAGGAAGGTCTTGAGGTGTTTCTGGAACCGGAGATGGTTCTCCTCAAGTTTTAGAGTGGCTGGGCGGCTGTTCCAGAAGGAGGCCCCAGCCGAAGACAGAGATCTACCTCCAGCTCGTTTCTTTGAAAAACGACTGACCCTGAGGGAGTTGGAGGTAGAGGAGCAAAGAGCTCAAGAGGGGAGGTATTTGCGGAGGGATAGCTGAAGGTATTTTGGACCCAGGCCCCAGAAAGCCCTGTGGACAATGCAAAGGGTTTTGAATGATAGATGTCCAGTAAAAAGATCCCTTCTCCTGGGCCCCACTGGTCCTAACACAATCAACATGATTATGTGTGTATGCAAGGCGCTGCACATTCATACAGCAATCACTCTATCATTCACATGAGCATCCATCACCAAAAACTCACTCATAACATAAGCATACACGCATCTATAGACATGTTTAAATAAAAACAATGAACATAAACGTACCTTCTGCATTGGCCTGCGTGTGGGTGCTGAAACGCCCTGCTCCAGGTTGCTCTGTCCGTATGTGCGAGGAGGCGCAGGAGCTACCCCTCGGACATACAGACATGCAGTGCCTCAGCCAGCATTTCCAATGAGCTGTGCAATGCTGGCGAAGCAAAATGCCCCAGCACTTCCATGGCTCAGTGAGCATGTGCGGCTGGGGAACTAAACTGAACTGTCAAAGGGAAACAGTGTTTACCTTTGACAGTTCAGCCAGCCCAGGAGCACTCCATTAGCTGAAAAAAGCAGCTGAAGGAGTGCTCACTTTTCACTGGGCTGGCTCCTTATCTCCTACATAATGGGTGAGGGGCCACTGGGTGGGCACCCCCTCGCCATTATGGATGAGCCACCAGGCTCGGACAGGCCTATAGGGCAATGCCTGTACCAAAAATGTAAAATTCTAGTGTGGGCCAGTCAAAATGGGCCACCATTTTGGCCAATGTGGACCAGTTTGATGAGTTACTTAACTATGCAGTTAGTAATTTTGACCATTGTTGCTGAATATATCACAATTTACTTACATTTTAACACAAAGCACCCCTTTGGTACTATTGAAACAGTGGGCTTCATTACAACTCTTGTGGTAGCTGTGCTGGTAAAACTGGCACGTCTGCCGCCGAGTTGCATCCGGGTCCGGCACCCACGAATGGGCAATTACCAGGTCATGCCGAGTTAGGCGGACCTGATAATTGCCCTTTCGCGGGTGCCGGTACCGGTAGATCCCCATTCCCATTTCAGCCCCATAGGGCTCAATGGGAATGGGGAGCTCGGATGCACCGGCACCGGAAATAACGGCCGAAAAATACAGAGCGTCCCGTTCATTCAAACAATATACTTTACTAAGCTGGCCGCCATGGAGATGGAAGGTGGTGCTCCTCACAGCGGCCCTCTTCCAATTCTGTGGCAGCCTCAATGGAGTGCCATGGCAGCAGCAAGGGTGGTGGTTTGCTGCGACACCGAAACGAAAGGTAAATAGGGAAGTATACGATGGGGCAAAATGGCTTCTCGAACTGGGGATGAATCAGCAGTTTCACCACCGTTCCGTGCATGAATGTTCTATGTGTCAGTTGGGGAGAGGCTGGCTGAGAGAGAGGTGCATCTAATGGCCACTGTACCTTTGGGACTGATCTATCCTGCACTGTAAAACAACAAAGAAGCTTTTCTTTTGTACCTGCGTCTCCTGTTTATTTCTGTGAAAGGATACTTTGCAACAAAACACTTTAAATGTGTTGTACATCTTGTGTGGGTGGATTGTCACAGAGAGTGTTTGATTGTTGTCTCTACTCCCCAGTTGATGGGGTTCCATGATTATTTTCTCCTCCATTGCTTTGTCGATAGTAAAGTGTAAGAGGGCATTTCTGTTTACACAGACCATATGTAAGGCTGTATGCAGGGGAGTTGCTAGGTCTGGAAAAGACCCGGGGCTAAGCTGATGTCGGAACTGTTGGGACTGGGGGCTAGCTAGTCTTTTGGCTGTAGCTCCTGAGATTCTATCCGGGGCTACAACCAAAAGATCAGGGGCTATAGCCCCCTTAGCTCCCCCCTAGCAACGCCCCTGGCTGTATGCATCTTTTATTGTGTGGTGATGTATTCTTAATAGTGTTTGTAAGATAATACTGAACATGTGGTAGGAAAGCAGCATTAGCTTTTAGCCAAGTATCTGAATTAGTTGTTAGATTGATGTTAATGTTAGGAATGGAAAGGACTGAACAAGAAAACACGTATTTTTTCCTAGCTCTTGTTTTATTTGCTCTTTTAGGCCATATAGTCTATCATTGTTATTATACACGACATTGCTTTCGATGTTTCATATGAAGTGTTTGTCGATGTGATGAAATTGAAAAGGCAGTGGACGTCAGAGCCGATCCTGTGAACACCGCCAAATACTTCATCAAAACAAATTCCTATCTTTTTCCTTAGCTCCAGTTCAGTAGTTTTGTGACATACATCAAGAATTCTTTTCAGCCAAAGTATGCAACATTTGTGCGAACATTTTATACTGCCCCAGAGATTGGGGCACACACAGAGCCTCTGGAAGGCGCTTATATATTGTGATGTAGGTATTGAAGATGTGGCACCTGTGTTTCAACTCCCAGCGTCATCTTCACCCTCGTTACCTGCGCTAATCCTGCAGACTCTGCATCGTCTGCATCAGGTGCCTTGTCTTGATGGTCTGGTTCCTTCCTGATTCCACACGCGTTGCAGCCCACATGGTGTTCTGCACACTGCTTCACCGAGTCTTGAACTTACATATAGGCTGCATGTCAGCCTAGCCATAGGCTCTGGTGACTAATATCTTTTCTCTTCTAGGGCATCCTAACCTTTCCTGTGCATTTCAAAGCAAGCAGGTTGGGGATGTTGGCTATTTTTGCTTGGCGGCTGGGTTATTGCGGCCCCGGTCAGTCTACATCTTAGATCGTAGGGATTTGGTCGAATACAAAACCATCATTTATTTTTCTTTTAATCCATTTGGCTGTCAGTATATGCGGAGGAGACCCCTCACCCCCCCCCTTGCTGCCGATTCACCTTAATTATTACCCTTACCTACCCACCACATATAATGTGGCCGGCAAATTCGGTCCCAAAAATGCAAAGCTTTTGCTTTCGACCAAATCTACTGCAATAGAATCTTCCTATGCCGTCACTCTTGCCTCATGCCAACAGCTCAATGACCCATCACTGCAAGCTTTCATCTCACCTTCTCTGGTATGGGGATGTAATGTTTCAAGGATCTCTTCTACATAACTGGACCCTGTCGTACTTAGGAATATCCGGTGTGATGTGTTTAGCAGATGCCACGCTAGCTCTCTGATTTTTCATTATTTGCACGTGTATGCTGCCACTGCGCAGTCTGCCAAACTATACCATAGTATGAATGTAGATAACTCTGAAATTCAAGTTCACATCTTTGTAGATTAGTTTGCATTGATGTATCTTTATCACATATAAGAACCACATTTTCATTTCAATGTAATGCTAGGTTTTGAGCATCTCTCTGTGTCACACACATTGTATTATTTATTTTAAATATAGAAAATGATATGCACATTTGATCACCTTGTGTGTGCTAATGAATCGTGGCCGACACGAGTTTCATGCTTGAGCACACTGTATCAAGACCTAATCAGAATGCCACTGGATCAAAGAATCTATTGGGACAAAATTGAAACAATGGAACAAATTAAAGGACTAAAACACAAGATTGTATTCTCTCATATTAGTTTGGGGGGACCCGGGGACTTCACTAATTAAACAAAAGACTGAGCAAGCAGATTACAGTAAAACGTGTTTCAAACATCTATAGTCAATGAGAAGTTGAATAAAATAAATTAATATCACTTCCTTTGTTAAGGCACATGTTGTGTCACCAATAGAGAAAAAGGGTGTTACCCAGTGTGATTGGTTTCCACATTGTACTCATCGTTCATCCTTAATTGTGACTTCACTCTTCATCAGAAATGTTGATTTTTGCGCTATTTAATAGTTCCATAGAATTTTCAATTATAGGGAAAGTCCCAAGTGGAAGATCCATTCCCATTTCAGTAGCAACTTGGTTGTATGATTGAAACATTGGAAATTAAAAAATTAAAACAATGGAGAAAGGATTGATTAAAGAAATCTCTGAAGTTTGACTGCCAGTGACAATTATACACATGCTTATAATTGCCCACAATCTTACCTGCATATTGTGAATAGGATGAGACTCTGTTTGCAACTTATTTGTATTTGTATTTGTATTTGGTTTATTTATAAAGCGTAACCAGGCCCAGGGGCATACGGGCGCGTACGTTTTTTGATCATGTTACATAAGAGTACAGTTACATTAGCAAGCAGTAGGCAACAGTTACAATAGTTGCGGTTACAAATAAATACATACATTGGTATTACAGGTACAAACATACATGTTGAAATTAAGGCGGTGGGCCGAAGGTGAGACAGATAGTAATATTATTTACAATATGTACAGTGGGTAGGCAGTAAATCTAAGCTCTAGGATGTTAAGCTGTCAATGTGTCCAGGTCATGAAGCCAACGTTTGGTGTTGCATTTAAATAGGTTGAAGGAGGTTACAGACCTGATTGGAACAGGTAGTGTGTTCCATAGCTTTGAGGCTTGTACAGGGAAACTAACTCCTCCCGAGTTATGGACTTTGAATCTTGGTATAGACATAGGCCCTCATTACGACCCTGGCGGAGTGGGTTTACGCCAGCGTTATTCGCGGCGGACCCGTCCGCCCTACTACGAGTTCCCGTAGCGCCATGGAACGTTTTCCGCCTGGTTTTTCCGGGCGGAGAAATCCATGGCGCTACGGGACCTTGATGTTAATTACGCCACCGTATTTTGCGGTGGCGCAATTAACGCCTTCCCCACTCCCATTATACCCTATGGGGCAAAAATGGGAATGGGGAAGGGTAAAATGGGGATTGGGGATTTACCGCCCCGCCAAGGTCGGCATGGGGCGGAAAATCCGCCAACCTCCATGGCGCTATCGGCAGCTTTCCGCCGTGCTCCGCGGTGCATTTAGCACCGCGATTTCCGCCAGGGTCGTAATGAGGGCCATAGTGTTAACCTGAGCTGTTCTAAGAGGTCTTGTAGATGTGTGTGGGGTAAGTTGGTTAGAGATGTAGGATGGTGCGAGGTTAGCCCTGGCTTTGTGGGTAAGGGCAAGAGCTTGCAGATTACGTCTAGTCTCAGAGATATGCGACTTCTTAGGGATGTTGAGGGCTGCCCTAATGGCGTTATTTTGAATTACTTGTAGTTTGTGAATATTTTTGCAGCTAGTGCCTAAGTAGAGGGCATTACAATAATCTACTTTGGACAAGACTAACGTTCTAGCAAGAGTAATGCAGTTGGGAGTGGAGATAAACGGCCTACATGCGGTAATAACTGTACATGTGTAGGTGGCTGAATACGCTACTGCATTGGTTTGTTTGGTGAAGGATAATGTGGCATCGAGGTAGATACCAAGGGTTTTAGTATTATTAGAGACAGGGATGGGGTTACCATCAATAGTGAATCATTTGAAAGCAGTATTTAGTTTTTTTAGTTTAGCGTAAGTACCAAGGATAATCAACTCAGTTTTTCGTCATTGAGACAAAGTCCATGGTGTGCCATCCATGCTTGTATTACTGCATATATTTCATTGAGGGTTTTGCTATCAGTTTCATTGTCACCAGAGATAGGAATGAGTGTCTGGGTGTCATCTGCATAATTAGTATACGTGACACCCAGATAGTCAAGGATATCGAAAAGGGGCTTCGTAAATACATTATGGAGCGTTGGGGACACACAAGAGCCTTGCGGGACACCACACGGGACTGGTGAGGGTTCAGCCGAGTCAGTAGGAGAAAAGACCCTCATGGTTCTGTTAGCCAAGAAGGAGCTGATCCAGGCAGTGGCTGCGTCAGAAAAGTGAGCTGCAGATTTCAGGTGGTGGCAAAGCGTTTGGTGGTTGACCAAGTCAAAGCTGCTGACAGATCAAGCAATAAGAGCAGTGCTAGTTTGCCATTGTCTTTTAAAATTTGAATCTGAGTAGTGAGATCTATTAGGGCAGTTTCTGTGCCATGTCTAGGTCAGAATCGGGATTGCCTTGGTCCCAGAAGATTGTTTGTTTCTAGATAAGCCTGTATTTGCAGGTAGGCTGCTCTATCTAGTATCTTTAGTAAGAAGGGTACAGTTGTTATCGGTCTATAGTTAGACGGGTTGGCTGGGTCAAGAGTGGGTTTTTTGATTAGTGGGATGACGCAGGCATCTTTTAAGTTATCAGGCACTACTCCCGTTTTGAAGGAGGCGTTGATAAGGTTAGTAATGAATGGTGCCAGTTCATGAGCTGCTGCTTTGATAATCGGAGCAGGACAAGCGTCGCCTTAGCAATTCGATGGTTTAAGTTTCCTAATGATGTTTTCTACTTCCCAAATTAAGAGGGGTGAGAAACTAAATGGTTTACAGGTTGGCTCAAATGTAGGTGACTTGTTAGGAAGTTGTTTGTGATCAGGGTCAGCGAGTAACAGGTCTTTTTTCGCATTGATTTTAGATTGTAAACGGGCTATTTTATCTAGAAGTGCCTTCTGGATGTTGCTGCATCATAGTGCATCTGTGACACATTTATCAATAGGGTCAATCTGGGATTCTAATTCTTTTAGAATCTTAAAAAGTTCTTTTGTGTTAGATTCCGCTTCTTCGATCCTTTTGTTATAGGTGTCTTTTTTGGCAAGTATAGTAGCTTGTTTATAGCTAGAAGTTGCTAGAATTAGTTAATTTTTATTATTTACTGAAGGGCACTTTTTCCAATGTGCTTCTGCAGTTCTCTTAGTTTTACGTAGTTCTCTAAGATGCGGCGTGAACCATGTATTCAGGTGACGTTGTGGTTTAGGTTTCCGCAATTTTAGGGGGGCAATGGTATTCAAGGCTTTCAGTATTGCCCGATTGTAAATATCTACTAAGACTGTGGGGTTGGAGGTGGCCACGTTGTCAAGAAGGGGAAGTAATAGCGGTAGGAGTTTATCTGGTGTAATGTCTTTCTTATTTCTAGTGCGGGTGGCTGGAGCGATGATGGGAGCAGGGTGTTGTGTGTTGGCTTTGATGGAAAAGGTTATTTTATGATAATCCGACCAAATACATGGATCATTGGATAGAAGATCGATCGAGCAGTTAAGGTTGGTGAGCCAGTCCAATGTTCTTCCTTTGATATATGTGGGCTCATGAATAATATGGGTATGTCCCAAGTCTGATAGGGCGTTAGCTAGACCACGGGCATTATTATTCGTGGGGTCATTAAAACCAAGGTTGAAGTCCCCTAGAAGGATAGTTTGTGAATTAGGTTTAGTGTTGGTGGATACAAGGGATACAATATCCTCTATGAATGAGGAAATCGGTCCTGGTGGTCGGTAGATAAGGTGCACTGTTGCTGTGTGGTTAGGTGATAGTGGCAGTTTGATGGACAGGGATTCGGCAGAGGGAATTTGAGCGTCCTGAATGACTCTAATATCGTAGGTGTTTCTGAAGATGAGGGCAAGTCTGCCTCCCTTCACTTGGTTGGTGTTTCTATCGCATCTTATGATAGCATATTCATTTGGTATAGCAAGGGCCAGAGATGGTCCAGAGGCTGCATTAAGCCAGGTTTCCGTAACTGCGAGGAGATCAAGCTTTTCATGAGTTATGAAGTCAGCGATGTCCAGTGCGTGGGCGGATAGGGACCTAGCATTCACCAAGGCTGCTTTGATGAATGTGTCTTTTGCAGGAGTTTTTTGCGATGGTAGAGATGGGCCATGTATGGTGATGGGGGCTAGCTTGCTGTCTAAATCAGTGGCCAGATTAGCTAGAGTATTGTTACTGCGCCGAAGTTTGTTGCTCTTGTGGGCATGTAGTTGGGGGTTTTTGAATCGCAATCGTGCTCCTAGTCTGAAGTTTCTAATTGAGATGCTTGGGTGGTAAGAGCATGGTAAGGTTGGGGCGTAGTTGTTAGTGATGTTGTTACAGGATAGGGATGAGCTATTATAAAGCTTCAAGTATGGACGTTGTTGTTAATGGGGTGGTTCTAGAATTGAGTCTGAGGTTTCTATTAGTAATAGCACAAGGTTGATTGGGAGTTGGTCTGGTAGCAAAGTGGCGTATCCAGAGTGCTGTATCATCCAAGTAAGGGTTGGCAGTGTCCATAGTAGTAGTCCATAATGTGTGGGTAATAGCTAACTTAGGTGTGCTAGTGTGTGTGTGTTGGTTAGTATGTAGGTAGGGCTGGCCTGTCCAACGTCTAGTGTGAATGTACATTAGGTGGAGGAGTGTGGTCAGGCACCAATACATAGTGGAAGTAAGCTAAGCCAGTGGGCAGGGATGGAGGACTCAGAGTGTGTAGTGAGTACTATGTCTGAATGCAATGGATAGCATCAGGTGATGGCATAAGGCTAGTGGCACAGGCAGTACATAAGTTCAATTGAGAACACGTAGTTCAGGTTAAGCAGACTGGCAGGTGTGATGGCTAACCTTAATTCATTTAAATACAAGAGGTGACACGAACGTGGCCGTATGTAATATGTAACATCAGGTGACAACAGTTGGCTACCAATACATGGAACAGATCCCCTTCCACACCAGAGGAGCAGGAGCTCCCCCGGACCCTGCAGGAGCAGTGGTCCCCGTTGTTGGAGTCAACCTGAATTGCCCTTGAATTCCGGTAAGCACCTCTCCCCGTGCAAGAATCATTTTTCACTGCTGCTAATTGCACCTACCGATTTGCGAACGTGGCCGTATGTAAGATGAGTTGTGAATGTGTAACAATTCATTTTTATTTTCATGACATGTTATTTGAATTTTTGTAAAGTGCTGGCCCTACTCAGAGGGTCACAGGGCCCCTTACAAGGTTTAAAGGTTAAAAAGGTGGGAGGTGAAACAGAAGTTACAAATTGTCTTCAGGATCCGATTGAAAGATTAGGGTAGGTGAGTGGTATCAGGGGCAGGGTTATGTGTGGGGAAACAGGTAGGTTTTGAGGATCTTTCTTAAAGTGGTGATGGAGGGTGCCGCGTGGATGTGAAGAGGTAGGTTGTTCCATGCCCTGGGTTCCTAGTGGGTAAATGTTTGTAGTTTGCAGATTGGAATGTGTAGGAGATGCTGGCGTGCTTGTCTGGTGTTTCTGTGGGTGATGGGGTTGTGTTTGTCATGAAGGTACATGGGTTTTGTGGTAGATAGCGTTGAAAACAATTCCTTGGGGTTCAGGGAGCCAGTAGAGCTGGGCGAGCATAGGGAAGATGTGTGAATGTTTTGGTAGGTGGAGGATTAGTCTGGCTGCTGTGTTTTGCATGGCTTACAAGGAAGCAACGGTGCTGCTGGGGAGTCCAGTGAGGAGAGCATTACTGTACTCTAGCTTGGACAGAACCAGTGCTTGGGCTGGGGTGCAGACCTCCTGAGGAGGAAGGATGTGTCTGATTTTTCATAGGAGGTGTAGTTAAGGATTCCATGTTTTGATGACAGCTATGTGGTGTGTGGAGGAAAGTTGGGGGTCGATGGCAAAGCCAATAGATTTGACAGGTGTGGAGAGGGATTTGTTTGGGTTGTCCATAGCAAGTTCTTTGATGCCGGGGGTTAGCTTGGGTTTGTGTCTGGGGTGGGGTGGGTGGGCAGATTAGGAGCTATTCTGTTTTGGGAAGGGTTGAGCTTCAGGAAGTGGATATCCATCAAGGTGCTGATGGTGGAGAAACAGCTTTTGAGAATGTGGAGTTGTAAGGAGGATCAGATTTTGAAGTATATTTGCATGTCATCTGCGTATAGGTGGAAATTAATATTGTGTTTGCTCAGGGTCTGTCTAAGGGATTCAACATGTAGGTTGAAGAGGAGTTGAGACAGGGAGGAGCTTTTGTGTGACCGTGTACTTACCTGGGTAGGGGTGGATTCAAAAAGAAGACATACAAACTAGGTGTGTTCTGTCAGTAAGGAAGCAGATGTAATGCAATGATAGTTCCCAGGATCTAAAAAATAACACATTTTATGGCAAACATATTATGTATACCCCCCTCAAGGAAGGAATGCATTCTAGCTTCAAAAGGAATTATCAGTATTAACCCAAATCACGATCAGAAATGAGTGTGGATCGTGGAGCACTTCCACTCCAGAGTGAAAACCTGCAAATTTACATTAACTGTAGACACGGTACAAAGTATGTCATATATATTGTGCAGAGCTGCATATCACAGCAAAAATATCGTGATGGGGCTGCCATTTTGAAGCAGTCCCATCATCCATGCATATGTATTCAGGTGTGAGAGCCCTAAGCACCGCCTTAAATGTAAACTGGAATGCTGTGTGATGTGCATGTTGTGAAACGCGCACCTTTATATCATGCTTGAGGATTCCAGCTGCAAGTGCCACCTTGAAGCACTCTAACACTCAGGAATGTATAGGTAAAAAAATGGGGACTTCCTTGATGTTCAAAGTTGGATGCCGTAGGGTGTGTCAACGGCGACAGACGACAAATTATGAACTCTTGTCTTATATTTATTTACATTTGACCAACTATACATTAATTCAGTCTTGTGTATTTAATTTTCAAATATAATCTGTGAAAGGTACAGTGAGCAAAATGAGTGTGCTGCAAACTCTCATCTCAGAACAGGTTGTCATGCCATGCTCTTTCTGGAGAGGAGCGCCTGCTACCTTTTTTGAAATGTTAAGGGTATTTACTTAACTAACATGATTGATTCACAGCTTTTATTTCGTTGTAATTGGTGGGAATGAGGCGCCTACCCCCGCATTATTCTTCGCAAACTTACTTAAAGTGTGATTGTTGCTTTAAGTATGAACTGCGAGTTCCCTTAATTAAAGCAAGTGGCTAGTTAACATAGTGACAAAGGGTAAAGGAAAGGGGCTGACTGAGTGAACATTCTTAATGCATAATTAAAGAGCACAATCCAGTGCCTGTCATATGTTATGTTATTGAAGGTGGTCGTAATGACCCTCCTGCACACAATTCTTCTTGGTAAGCTTGCTCATGGGGCAGTTCTCATTATTTCCTGTATGTGTGTACTACAAGATTCCTTACTTCATTTAAATGGCTAGTTAGCATGGTGACCCGGGCAGTGGTGTAGCACAACATGTGGGGGCCCCCCGTGAGCCATGCTGTGGGGTGGTGTCTCTTGACCCCCAGCTTGGAAACAAATCACGGGTCTCGCCAGCCTCAGGGCTGGCCTAGAATACCATGCTTGCACAATACCCACAAACGTGCTGCTGCACGGACATGCTGCACACTGCACTAGGCCGAAAGATATAAACATTTGTTTTAATGCATTATAGAACACACTTTCTGAGAAAAATTGGCAAAAAAGACAGAGCGTTTGCAATTGTTTTGTAGGGTAACACCAATCCAAAAATCCAATACATACAAGTCACCAACATTGCATAGGAACATTAATGCTTTAATTAATGTAATGCTTTGCTATTAAAAATGCTGTGCCACTATGAAAACATGTCCAACTGGTTGCACAAAGTAGAAAATTCTAGACACGTGATAACATATTACAGTAAAGCATGCCAGGCCACATTTAGACATACCGGGACTGGTTGCACCAAAAGCCAGTTGAAGCAATAACACTTATCATGGTTATTCTATGAAGGATGCCCAGAAAAATATACAATGCCATAGTAAGAAATGGCTAGACTTGCAGCACTCAAATGACAGTCTAGCCAGGTAGTTACACTTAGCAGGACAGCTTCATCAGAGATGACCAGTCAAGTCAAACCAAACTAAGAAATGACTAGACTGGCTGCACAAAAAGGCCTCTCTAGCCTCTAATACCACATATCATGCCGGCTTAGCCTGTACATGGATGAGCATTAGGATTTATCGCACAATACCTGCCCCACCCTCTTACCCCCAAACCCCTCCCTCTCACTTCCTGCTCCAACCCCCAAAATAAGCTCCTCTGCCCAGAATTAACTGCACGTCCCTCTTCCTTGTCTGAGTGCTTATGTATGAGGCTCCTTGCTTCATAGGTATGTACTGGGATGAGGAAGAGAGGAACTAGGAGCAATGACGATTACATGTAACTAAGCCAGGTATTACCTCCATGTCCCTCTACCTCATCCTAGTACTTGTGTATGAGGCAAAGGACCTCATACACAAGTACTGGGACAAAGAAAAATAGAGCTAAGAGTAATGAAGATTACCAATAAGTAATCAAGGCATTAAACACAAGCAGTGGTGCAACACCATTGATCTGACTTGGCTTCAGAACCCCCCCCCCAATGAAATTTTGGGCTATGTTGACTCGAACTGGCTGACCTACAGAGCAGTTGCCGACAGAACAGGACGCAGATGTTAAACGGCGCCTGGGTTTCGCTGTTAACAAAGGGCCGGCAATTACTAAAGTAAAGCATCACACTGTTAGTACCTGCATTCAAATGCTTATTTTTTTTTAAGCAATTGAAATCATGATGTGGGTTTAGTACTTACATGCCAGGGGAGTGATTCAAAGGGTAGAGAGGGGTTAGGAGACGGCTCATTCTCACAGCAGTCCATAAGTGGGTGCTTTCAGATTTAAAGGAGAGAATGAACTGCTTGTAACATTGCAGTTGCACTATAATAGTCTCATTGGAATGCATAAAGAAGTTGGATGCCACCACACAAATAAATGTGCCCCTCCCCCACCGCCCGTGAAGTTAGCGCCTCTCCCAACATTTGAAGGGTTAGCCCCCTGAAATGTAGTTTTCGTTGCACCCCTGAACACAAGCACACACACCATTCACCACACACACACACACACACACACACACACACCCAGCCACCCGTACAATTAAGTGTGTACAGTTTCACCATACAGGCACACTCAGGCAGCCACCCATACATTTAAGTGCCCACACTTTAACCATACAAGCACACCCAGGCAGCCACCCATACATTGACGTGTGCATCCTTTCACCATACACTCACACACACAGCCACCCATACATTTAAGTGTGCACCCTTTCACCATCCACTCACACAGGCACATCCAGGCAGCCACCCATACATCATGCACTCACCCATTCATGCACATTACATTATATACATACATACACACACACATACATACAAGCACACACATCAAAAGAAAATAAATGTTCTTACCTTTCATCCGTTGGTCCAGGGTAAGAGGCCTTCTACTCCCTGTAGCAGCCAGAGAACTCTCTTGTGTGAAAATAAAGGGGTTAACTGACTATGGTACTATATGTATCAATCAACACATGTGTGCCCTGTGTTCAGATAAATATTTTAGAAGCAAATGTTTGATAATAGTAACACTTCTGCGTAAACCTAATGGGCCCCCATCAAAAAACATGTCTTCCCTGCGGTAGTGCTATACACCTTTCTGTGTTATGCTGCCACTCATGGGCCACATTCATGTGATGTCACTCAGGAATATTGCAGACTGTCCTCCTCACACCAAGATGATGACCTCTCCTCTGCACCTTACCTTACTGTGCCCAGAGTGCACATTAGTGAACTCGCCTTCACTGAGAGGCCATGCATGTATGGCTCTTGGGGCGCTGGTGCACCCCTTCTTCCCTTGAACTGCTATCCCATTGTGTTCCCTGCATTCACTTTTAGAAACAGCAGTCCTTGTTTAGATCACTGCTTGCGTGGGCAGCCCCACACCATTTTCCTAATAATTGAAAGGGGGTGCATAAAAACATTATCTGACAAGTGGGATTTGGTTCGGCCCATGAGCTTTCCCAGGTTTGTTTATAATATATGGCTGGTATTTCTCCTATACTATTAAGAATTGCTTGGGGACTTGTTATAATCACACAGCTGCATGTGTGTGTAGGCTGCATGCCCCCTGCTTTATTAGTTTAGTATTTCACCCATCTCCTAGTCCAGATACTCACCAACTATATGTAACTAGATGGGTTCCATTCCATAAATAACCCCATTAAACGGACACCATGCATGGTTACACATTGTCAGCTAGCCTCAGATACAACATATTTGCCTTCCTTCCATGAACATTAGTTATTTATTTATTTATTTGTTTGTTTTTAATTCTTCAAAGTGCTACACGCCAATGGGCCTCAGAGCGCAAACCGAAACAAAAGGCCAGGTAGATCAGAGGGAGCAAATCAGGTAAAGAAAGAGAGAATGGAACCTAATCAGCAGAGTTAAAGAGCAATGTTTTGATGGCCTTTTTGAAGACCGGAAGTGAGGATGACAGTTTGATCCATTATGCTATGACTTACACCATAAATGGTCTGAAATGAGCTGTTGAGCGTTGTATTCGTTGGGAAGGAGAACAATGTTGTTCACTAAACCTTATGGAATGCACACTCACTCGCTTTCTTCCCTCACTGAGGAAACCTCCCATGCCTCTGGGTTTTATTTGTAATTGGATGGTGAGTATCAGACTATGGTGGTCGCAATACTCCGTACATCTGGATTCCAGAGACTGCACTCTTTCGGAGCAGGCTTTGGTATCAACCAAGTAGTCTAATGTGGAGAGTTTCTTTCCCATGGACCACGTACACTGACCCGGGCAATCACCTGGGGTACGCCCGTTATACATCAACATATCCCACTCCTTCAGCGTGCCGATCCATGCCTTCCCTTTTTTATTCCCTCTATGGTTTCATTATACACACTGGTTAGTCACATCTGTATTTGGGGCTAGTTTCCTTCTCTCTACACCCTGCATTTAGGTCCCGACCTAACAATATGAATTCACGGTCCTGGCCACTACCTGGCCACTACCACGCCTTGAAACACTTGTGTATAGACGCGTTATAAATGCCATATCATATCATGTCATACCCAGGAGGAGCATATTTGGTTAATGGTCTCATGGATCTCATCCAAGTATTCCATGTCCGCCAGTACATAGATAATAATTAGCAAGTGTTTCGTTCTCCTTTTATTTCAATACTGTTATTTTATAAATGATACTTTTGTAATGTTATATGAGGTTTTATGGAAGCAGTAATTTTGTAGTTGTTGATTTAGTTATTTCAAAAGTTTAACTAAACTGTATGAAAGAAAATAAAAAAATAAAAAATAATAATAATTAGCAAGACTGACGTTTGTCCACCCCTTTTGCCACTGCCTCAATGGCCAATGCGTTCTTTGTACTAGTAATCAAGTTTACACTAGACAAATGGACTCCTTGCTTGATTCCTACAATTAGACCACCAGATGGACGGCCTCTAAGGCCCATTATTGCAGTTTTCTGGAATAGCCCTCCATATGGATCTTGACTGTAAGCAATTTTCCCTGTAAGCTGTGCGCATGTGCGCATGTGCGCTTGCCCAGCTTCCTTCTGGGTGCCGCTCAGAAGAATTTTAGCAGCGCACACAGACAATTCCCACCTATTCTAAAAGTTTTAATAAGTTTATAATAAGGCACAAGCCACAACAAGTACATAATATTTACGTTCTCTCAAAATAAAGGTACATTATATTATTGTAGATATCCTGATTTAGCATATTTATATTTCCCTACTTTGCAAGCTTGATCTTGAAAACCTAAAAATAGAATACACCCACAACTTAAGTTAAAAATTAATATGAAAAAGTGGCTCCAAGAACAGAACATTTAACTAAGATATGCCTGCACACATGAATCAAATTATCTTCCGTCCCCACCTGGGACTCCTATACTTCAGTCTACCACACTTATACCGTATGACTCGACCTCTCTCCGAGGCCACTTTCAGATATTACCAGACAACCTTGACTCTGCCTATTTTTGCTCTGCAAATGGTTACCAGACTTGGATACAAGTCTTGTTTTATGTTTGTTATAATAATATGAACGATGTTCAAGCACTAGAATTAAAGCATTACCCACACTATGTAACCCAAGTGTCAGTTCAAATATCGGATACCGACTGTCAGTAAGCAGGCTACTAGGATGTTTAACCTCATCCCATGCTTCCTATTCTTTGTACATATTTCACACAAGCACTTTAAAGCATCCCCCTTGCAAATTAACTCATTATAAAACTCAAATATGAATTTGCCCTCTAAGGATTTTGAGTAGTGTAAGTGTGTCGAAGAAGGAAGCCGACACAAAGGTGGCATGGCTTTGGTTATAAAATTGCATTTATTGACTACAAAAAGGGAGATCCCTGCCTCAAATTAAAACTAAAGAAATAGTCAAAATGTTTGCCAAATCAAAGTTCCAACGTCCTGCATCAAATCCTACTCTAACCCTCACACTATAACTGAAGGATAAACTAACAGAATGTTCTTCAGGAGAGTGGCTCCCGCCTGCTGCTTCTTGAAGTGTCAAAAGAATGTTCCCCAGCATTCAATCTTTCATAGATTCACATGCTGTGTATATTCCCTGTCTTTATGCTGGGATTCCCCGGTTACTTTCATTTAGTATTTTTCCTATGGAAAAGCGTAGACACCATGAGTGTCCCATCAATGTTACTGTGGGTGCTTTTGGTTCCTACCAATAGGACGTAGAGTGCATAGCTCTGCCCCAGCAGCTTCCCCTCAGATTTCAGCCCTCTTTCTAGCTGGTGGGATTCCTCAAGTTCTTCTCGTCACTGGGAAATAATCTTTATACACAAAAAATATATTTTGAATGGATTGTGTGGTAAAGCCCCCGCTCTAAGCCTCCTCATTGGCTGGGAGGATTAAGCCCCGCCCCCACCAGGTACTAATATTCGTGCTCCTCCCAATGCCACTGCTCTGCTGGTCGTCGATAAGAAAAGATCAGTGAAACTTTGTGAGTAGAAGCAGGGGACATGTCCTATATGTTCATGGTTTCCTGGTTTTGTTGGGCACATTGTCCTGTTTTGTTTTAGGGAGTAAAATGGGTGGTGCATATGCCTCCTAGCTGTAAGGCTGGTTTTGAGTAAGTGTTGTCATAACTCACAGAACATAATGTGGATACTAAGCAGAGGCCCAAGTTTTCTGATCATCATATTCTGTGGTACAGTTATTCTGATGAATTAATTGTCCTTACACAAATTATTAGCGCATTTTCTCCTGGCCCTTGAATTACTCCATGAAAGTGTCACATAAACGCCTATTGCCATGTTTTCTGACACATTCCTTTCAGTTGTAGTTATTCCATTTACAAAAATTGAATAATATCAGATTTTTTTTTTACAGCCACATCAGTGATTAGCAATACTTGTTTTTTGTAATAAACAGGAGTTTTTTCCCAATGGCATTAAATACGTTCTGTATTGTCTCTGACTAGTGTTAACAAACAAATAGCCACAGCTAATTCTATTATTTCTGCTGAGCATGCAAAGCTGTGTTTGGTGTTTGTGCATACACATTTTTCTATGTAAAATATTAGTTTTTTTATAGCCTATACGTTTGGAAAAAAGATGCTCCTTTTGCACTGATTTGTAAAGAATTGCGGTGGTTGGGAAGGGGAAATTACCTTCAAACTCTTATGGAGATGGTATCTCACTAACTATGCATGCTCACAAAGTGCCTCACATCGTTATTCAGTTGCGCACATGGAAATTAATGTGCGCACAAAGGCTAATCATTTACGCACTTGGGAAAAAATAATTAGAGGGAACATTGCCTGTAAGCCAAGTTTCTTGTAGCTAAATCACATCAAATTCATTCAGTAGGCCCCTGGTGTTCCAACTGACTAGCGGTAAAGTCCACTTAGTTTCAACCAATTGCTGCATAAGGAACTTCCTAAACCATTCCCATCCCATGGCGTCTTCCAGTACTGCCTCTTTGCCAAAAACCCTACCCTGGGGACTGACACCTCTGGCGGATTCTTCTTAGCCACCTGTGTAGCTGCTACATGGGACAGGCAATCAATCACATATCCCACATTCAATACAGACTTTTGTTAACTCTGTATCAATGACAAAATGACCTCCATTAACTTTCACACGTTCTACAAAACTGAAATCTGCTGATGATAAAACTCTTAATGCCGGTATACTTTTA
Source organism: Ambystoma mexicanum (assembly GCF_040938575.1). Classification (NCBI taxonomy): domain Eukaryota; kingdom Metazoa; phylum Chordata; class Amphibia; order Caudata; family Ambystomatidae; genus Ambystoma; species Ambystoma mexicanum. Next base: position 961,188,281 of record NC_090928.1, on the reverse strand, counting down.
CAAACTTTAAGCAAATCTGACCTATTTTTACGATTGCCAGTAAGTGTCAGAAGACCCAAGGTAAGGGTCTTAGGTTAATTCCATGAAGGAGTAGGATCAGGTTGCGAGCCCAGTGGGGGCCGTGTTAGTCCCATTGTATCCAAGTATCCAGAATCTAGACCCAATAGATCGTGTTCCACAAGCAGGTGGGTTAGGTCTCCCCTCGCCGGGGCTGCGGTAGGCACTGACTTTCCCTCGTCTTGCAGTTTGGCTTGCGGGTCGTCTGCCAGCAGCCAACTGGTCAGTGTACCAGGATGCTTCTGCAAGCCAACCCGTCTCATGGTAGGATTCTGCCGGGTTTTCTTATTTGTATTTGCTCAGGCATAATCAGCGTAGAGTTTAATAGCTTGGTGAGTTGGATTTGACCCTTAGTGAGTTTTTTTCTGTTTGCTGCTTGTCTCTGCATCCTGGCCCATTTAGCCAAGTGCCTTTCCTTGTGAAATTTATACATGGAAAGGTCTTCTTCTGCTTCGGCTTCATCTTGAGTGTTTGTTCCTTTGGGTATTGTGATAACTTCTTATTCAGCACTTTTGTGCACCAGTTCGGTTATTATTGCTGGTTCAGTGTAGTCGATGCCTTTTTTGCACTTGCCCTTATTTAAGGATCGATTGTTAATTTCCCCTAAAACAGCACCCTGTTTTTTCACCTACAAAATCACTCCACACAGTTCCAAAAGATTCTTAACTGCAAAATGCAACATACCGTCTGAGACATTAATGTTATTACTATGGTACAGCGTGTTGCTACAGCCCATCCCACTTATTGTGCCTTCCACAACATCGACTGTTTCACTCGTAGTTTGTGGAAAGAGTTTAGGCGACATAGAAAGCTGCTGCGTGTTTGTTTGTATGGCCTGGAATCTTGTTGATGTACCCTCTGGTAACACTTCAGTGGCAGGGATTGGGATTTGCAGGTGGCTACTGACTGTGTGGCATTGAGGTGTACTGTTGCTTTGGTCACACAGTTCGTATCGATATTGGTTTCCTGGGCTTCTGCTGTCATAGTGGGCGTTACACACCTGGCAATAGTACCAGTCAGTTTGTAACACATTACCAATAACGTGTTATTGTCTATGTCCCTATTGTCTATGTTTGTAAAGTCCATTGGCACTGTGTTATTACTAGCAGCCTTCTGTGGCTCTCCTGGTTTAGCGTGAGTGCATGCCAACTGGAAATACGTGGTGATTTTGCCTGTTCCTACCATGCTGCTATGTACTGCTCTGTTTCCTGCAGACGCAGAGCGAGTCAACACACTAGCCTCCCCAGCAGGCTAGTGGTGGTAGCTTTACATAAGTCTTGCCATTTCTGGGTTTTCTGCATCCTGAGTTTTGTGGATGCTTTACCCGGCATTGATTTTAAATGTTCATTTTAGATTAGTGTAGACTTAAAGCTGTTGCCCAGACAATCAATCGAAGCACCCACAACCACAGCACCACTCACTCAGTTCTTTTGTGTGGTTTTGTGTAGTCGCTCAGAGCCTCCTGGCTACAGGCCACAGGAACACAGTAATACACTTCCTGCTTGCTCTGCGCTCGCTCTGCAAGGAGTTGGGAGTTTTGAAGGCTTTGCAGATTCCAACCAGCTTCAATGAAAATAAAAGAGGGACTGCATCTGGTCCACACAGTAACTCACATCTTGCTCACTCCATACTCCCTGTCTCTTGTACCTATCTAAAATAGTTCCAGAATAGCTGCAAGTCCATTAATTCCTTATTAGATTTAAGAAATGTCCATTATTATTCCAGGGTTTTTAGGCTCCATGAATTCTTTATCCTTGCTCTTGGGAACCGATCTGGTCTGCATGTGTTGAACTTCTTCTCTTGCTTCACTGTCAGCAGATGCAGGAGGGGTCAAGGTATTTCCTTTGAACAGTTTGATGTTGCGCACATTGAATGGTCTCTCAAAACAGGGTTCATTCCAAGTGTGAACAAACTTGCGTACTAGCACCTGGTCCCCTTGATATAAACTAGGTTGCTTTATTAGACTGTCGAGATCAATTAGTTGGCCATCTTCTTCAATCCTCTTTGACCCCTCCCTTTGATTGTTGATCTGTTGAGAAATAAAAGAGACACTAGCGGTCATAGTTGCCAAATAATCATGCATCTCATCACCTAATGTCTTCACTACACTATGGGCATCAGTTTCTAAACTAGTAGGAGGAGCAAGAGGTATTCTCATATGCGTCCAGTCACCAATTCATGATGAGTTAGGTGGTGATCTGAGCAAAGGCTGATTTTGCAATGCATATAATGCAAGGGGTAGACAATGTAACCACCCCTTATTTAGAGTAATCTTAATTTTTGCCATCCTCTCTTTAAGGAGTCCATTTAAATGTTGACAAACTCTGTTCATCTGTGGGTGATAGGCAAAATAGAACTTTTGCTTAATAAAAGAGCAACCTGCTCAAATAGTTCATTTATAAAATGCAGTCCATTGTCGGACCACAGGACTTTGCACACACCCCATCTTGGAAACACCTCACGCATGAGAAACTTGGCAGTGCATGTGGCATTGTGGTGCGTACATGGACCTGCCTCAATACATCTGGAAAAGGAACATACTACTACCAGCATGTACCTATATCCATTGCATGTCTGCAACATATCCACATAATCTATATGTAGATGCTGAAACGGGCCATTGGGTCTAGAAATTGCTCCTATCACTGCTTGCAAAGTGGTCCCTAATGTACATTTCTGGCACACAATGCAGTTCACAATAAACTGTGCCACATATTCTAATAAATGTGGTGAGAACCAATCTTCTCTAATCATAGCAGCAAGACCCTCTTGAGTTGTTATGTGGGGTAGTGAAGCTGCTCCAGCACTACCCGCAATAATGCTAGAGGCATAACTGTATTTCCAGTGCTAACCTGCCTCCATAAAGCCTCAGTGGGGGATGCTTTCTCCATAAATCTTGCTCTTCTTGTGGGGCGTGACCTAGTAACTCAATTAACTGAACAGTAGACTACATATTGAAACACTCCTTTACCATCATGCACCACCGTGTCACCTGTTTAACATTTTTTACTTCAGAATCAGAAATATTTTGGAAATATTCTGCTTCTTGGCTTCTGAATGTGTGGCTTCGTTACCGCAAGAAATCATGTCTGTTCTTTTAGTCTGTGCTGTGCATTTTCACGTCTGCGATAGCCAATGGGAGTCTTAGTGCTTCAAAATGTTTATCCAATAGGGATGCATGTTGCACTGACGTGCCGTCTATGTGGAGGAAGCCCCTCCTTTTCCAGCGTGACAAACCTGCATGTAGAGTTGATGTCACATAGGCGGAGACAGGATACACCGTAACTTCCTCATCCTCATATCTTTGAAGTGTGGCGATCAGCACCACTTTCTTCAGCCTTTGCTGAGCAATGCGAAGGCAATCTCACACTCTTTACTACTTCAAATTCACCCTAAAGGTTCAGCTTCAGTATTTCTGTACTACTATGTCTTTCACCAGTTTTTGAGCAATTTTTGAAGAACCATCAATTAAGAGAATGTACCCCCTCGATGAGCATTTTCTCTAACACTGGTAATGTCATCATAAAACTCAGTATACATTGTGCAGTCATGTACATAGTCATCCTTTTGTACTGGTTCTGCTATGAATGTTGCTGGGTTTACAACTCTGCATCTAACAATTTTAATCACAGGGTTTGAAATAATTACCTCGTACCCTGATGCTCTTTATGTCGTCAATGTATTTTTGGGTTTCTCTAAAATAGCAAATAGTGCATGCTCAACAAATAATGTTACTGAACATCTCATTGTAAAACTTGAAGCTTTTTTTAATAGCAAAGGCAGCAGCATTTAACACTTGTTCGAAAGGGTAATGCTCCTTCATTACTGGATCTAAAATCCCACTATAGTAAGCCAATGGTTTGTGTCCATGACCTAATGTCGTTTTCTGTGTGAGGTCCGCTGTCATAAATTCTCCATATGAATTGGAAAATAGGTAAACTTCTTCATGATATACTGGAATCCCTAGCACAGGGGCTGTACTGATCGCCATTTTGAATTCTTCAAATCCCTCAGTCATTTCATTTGTCCATGGAATCTTACTGTTGTCTACCTGTGCTTCCTTAAATCCTTTTAAAAGTGGTTGAATATATGTGCTGTAATCAAAATCCCAGCCTCTGCAGTAGCTACATATGCTTAATAATTATTGCATTTCCCTCACTGTCTTAGGTTTTGAAGTCTTCATAATTGATTCTGCTCTCTCTGGTGTAGCTTTTCTCCCTTCTTGAGAGATCAACTGTCCTATACACAGGGCCTCTTCCTGACAATATTGTAATTTTTCTTTGTCCACTTTGTATCCTTTTGCTGCTAGTATGGTCATGAGTCAAACAGAGTCTTCTCTGCATCTTTATTTTGTCTCACTGCATACTAAATTGTTATCTACGTACTGGAATATTGCACTCTCAAGCTGTAAATTCCTCAGAACCATCAGAAGGACCCTGTTAAAAATTGAGGGGGACTCACAGCACCCTTGGGTCAAACAAGTATATTTCAGGTGCGTATTTCTATGCATAAATTAGGTAAAATCCTGTTAATCCTCATTGTATTTGTATTTTGTTTATTTATATAGCGTGCCATGCCCGTAGGCATCTGGGTGCATTTCTTACAAGGTTACAGTTACATAAATATACAGAAGGTTGCGTATACATCACATTTTTTTTTAATAAAACATTTTATTGTTTTTTGGTAACATGAGAAAACATACAGCCTCGCAGAGCAAGGTAACAATTACTTCCCTTACCCTCCCAACATCGATTCCACACCATGGCTCCAGTTCGATACTCTCTTAACACGTCTAGTTGCATTTGTTACGATAGTGTCTCATAATTCTGGTTCCCTATACGTGCCCTTAGGTGCTAGTTTGGTCTGTCGATACAGACTACCTTTCAGTGTGCATCTTCCCACTTCTGCCATATTTTCTGAGCTTTCTCAGGGCATCCCCTAGCCGTATATACTCTTTTTTCCATTCCAATACAGATGTCCACATCCGTGGTCCATTGCGTATAGCTCGGTGTCGTCTCAGAACCCCAAAGTTGTGCTATAATTCTCTTGATTAATTCAGTGGTGGTGGATAAAAACAGTTTTTCGTTTCTTGATAGCTCACATCCTCCTCTATCCCCAGTGATAGCTGTTTTGGACTTCTGTGGATCGTTTTGCCCATTACCCTTGACAGTTCATCGCAGCGCTGCTGCCGGTATTGCTGAAAAAAGGTTCATTCCCACAGTATGTGATAGTAAGAGCCTTCTTCCCTTTTGCATCTCAAACAGGATGGGTTGGTGGTTTTCCCCCAATTGAATAATGCTACCCTTGGGTAGTAGATTCTATACAATATCTTCATTTGGATTAATCTGAGCTTGGAAGAGATAGCTGATTCTCTGGGAAACATCAATGCAGCTACCCATTCTTCTCGGGGTATGGCGCCCACATCCCTCTCCCATTTGGTCGCCAGACCTGACAGTTCCTTGGTGGCAAAAGCGGTTATGGCACTGTACATGGTGGACGTTACTTTGTGTTTAATCATTTCTGGAAATAGGTTGCGTTCCAGCAGGGCATAGTCAGGCATGTCAATCATTTCAGGGAGATGGGCCTGCAAACGCGTGTTTAAGTTGCGTGTAGTGATACTGCTCATTTGGGGGGAGTGCAAAGGTGGTGGTTAAATTTGCAAATGGTATTCGTTTGTTTTCTCTCACGACATTCCCAATTTTCGTAATGTCTAATTGGGACCAAGAGTGCCATTTAGGTAGTTTATTCACTTCCGAGAGATGTTTATTGTTCCACAGTGGTTGTTCTGGAGTTAGTTTTTTGTCCCAGCCTAGGTATTTATGTGTATCTGTCCATACTAGGGTTATGTGTGTCAGCATGGACGGGGTAGCGGGCCGGTCCTTTTTGCGACAGAGGTATTTCATGATGGGCCTTTCTTGTGGGTTGGGGTCCTGCATTCTGTTTTGCGGTAACGTGGTGTCTCCGTGAAGTTTATCGTTCACTATTGCCATTTGACTGTCCCAGCAGTAGGTTTGTAGCCGAGGGAGTCCGATTCCACCCTCCCATATGGATCTTTGTAGGGTGGTAAGCGCTAGGCATGGGTGACCCCCGTTCCATAGCAGTTTCCTAAGTGTCTGGTCTGTTTTATAAAACTCCCCGGGCGCTATACGTAACGGAGCGTTTTGTAATACGTAAAGAAAGCGGGGGAGAGCCATCATCTTGAAAAGTGCAGCGCGTCCTAGCAGTGTTAGTGGTAAGGACATCCAGTGACGGACGTCATCTTTGAACCTCGCCGTTATTGGGTGTAAGTTTTTGGGCACGTAGTCCATTAAATTATTCATAATTTGTATGCCTAGGTACCTGAATTGCTCCTTTTGAACGTGGTACGGGCTTTCGTCTGGCACTGCATTATCTGTTTGCTTCAATGGGAATAATATGGACTTGGACCAGTTGACACGGAGACCACTAAACATGGCATATCTATTTAATAATTGAGTCACGATGGGGCAGGATTCTCGTGGATCCTTTAGGTCTATTAGCAGGTCATCTGCGTATAAGGACACCTTGTCTTCCCAGTCATCCAACCACCTGAAGCCACTCCATGTTTGTGTGGATCTTAATAGGATTGCTAGAGGTTCAATTGCTAAAGCGAAGATCTGAGCTGATAGCGGGCAACCTTGTCTCGTACCTTTACCTAGTTGGAAAGGGTTTGAAACATACCCATTCACCTTTGTTACTGCTTCTGGGAGGTTATATAACAGTTTAACCCAGCTCATAAAGTACGGTCCTATGCCCATGCGCTGCATAATTACCCAGATTGCTTCCCAGTAGACCGAGTCAAAAGCTTTTTCGAAGTCTATGGCAAGTAGGGCCAGGGGATCTTGTAGCTCATGTAGTTTTTCTAGTGACGTGTGCAGTCTATATATGTTTTGCCTAGTGGATCTCTGCGACATGAATCCACACTGGTCCGGATGTACCAGCATGTGTATAACTTGCTGTAGCCGATTGGTCAGTACCTTTGCAAGTATTTTGGCCTCACAGTTTATAAGAGAGATGGGTCTATAGGAGCTGAACTCGTCAGGTGGTTTATCTGCTTTGGGCAGAACTATTATAGTGGCTTTCCTTAGGCCTGGGGGGGGGACAGCCCTGTGAGTGTGAGTGTTGTAATAGACGTAATAAGTGTGGGGAGATTATATTTGCGCCTATTTTTTTCCATATTTCGATGGGGAAGCCGTTCGGGCCTGGGGTTTTACCCGATTGAAGTTATGCCATGGCCTGAGTTAATTCTTCCTCAGTGATTTATTGTTCTAATAAGTTAAACTGTTGTACATTTAGGGTGGGGTGGGTAATTTCCTCCAGGATGTCACCTGTGAACAGTGAGGATGGTGCTCTGTACAACGCAGCCTAGTACTTTGCAAAGCCTTCCGCTATGTCTTGGTCTGCTACTAGTGGTTCCGGTTCTCCTGTTGTTAGTTTCCTAACTTGGGTGAGGTCCAGCTCTCTACGTTCTAGCCATACCAGTATTTTCCCCGCTTTGTCCCCTGTTTCGTATACCTTTGCCCACATCGCTGTGTGTGCTTGTTTTGCATTATCTAAAGCTATGTGTTGCAGTTGTTTCTGTGCTAGTTGTAGTGCACGGTTCGTTTCAGGTTGATCAGAGGTTAGGTGAGCAACCTCTGCGTTTTGTACCTTTACTTCGGCTTCACGTATAGCTTGAAGGTGTTTTTTCTTGTGGGATGTGGTCCATGCTATGATATCACCTCTAAGAACTGTCTTTAGTGCCTCCCATAGCGTTACCGGGCTGTCTACAGTCAGTATTTATCTCAAAGTATGATTCAGTGGTCTTTTGAATATGTTCTACCAGTTTTGGGAATCCTAGATAGTAGCCGTTCAGTCGCCAGCTGGGTGAGGGGATTGATCTGTTGGTTTTAATCATTATTGTGAGTGGGGAGTGGTCCGATATACCTCTGGGGAGAAGTTGTGCTTCACATGCTTCATGTATGTTACTTAATGGTAAGAAAAAATAGTCTAGCCTGGACAGTGAGGCATGTGCTCCGGAGTGATATGAGTATTCATTTGTGTCAGGATGTAGTGTCCTCCACATATCTTGCAGACCCAGTGCGTAGTGAATGTGGCAAGTTTGGTGCGTATGTCTGGGTTCCTGGACCATACATGTGTTCTGTCAAGGTCTACATTCATTACTTCGTTGAAGTCTCCTCCAATTAGTGTAAGGTCTGTAGAGTTGCTGGCGAGTAGGGGCGTGATGTCATTGGTCAGAGGGGTTAGTAGGTTAGGTGGTGCATATACGATAATCATGGTAATAGTGCGTTCCCAGAGGGTCCCTGTCGTGTGTACAAATCTACCTCCCGTGTCTTGTGTGACGGTAGTGGGTATAAAGGGGAGTCTTTTGTGTACTAGAATTAGTACCCCACGTGATCCCATGGTGATTCTGGAATGCAGCGCAAGCCGGTAGTTAGTGCGTTTAAATAGTGTACAGTTTGTACCAGCTAGGTGTGTTTCTGTAAGGAACGCTACATCTGGGGAGTGGCGGGTCAGTGACTCTAGGACTAGTCGCCTTGTGATGCTATTGCCAAGCCCATTTGCATCCCATGTCATCACTCGGATGGTTCTATTTTTATTCACATTGGTAACCCCTGCCATTTGACATGTGTATAAATATTGTCAGCGTGTGTTGGACATCTGGGGATGCTGTGTGATTTAACAACATAGAGATTTGCTGTGGCCATGTGTAGGGTGTTTTTTTTGTCGAGACATGCTTGCTCATTTGTGTTACGTGACTTACTAGCAAGGAGAGTATTACATTGTGCATGTTATAGATGGTGTGATTCTTAACGCTAATAACTTGGATCCCCCCACCCCATACTCCACCCAACTTGAAGCATCTGTCGCCCAATATAACAAACTAAACACACTGCCGAAAATAGACAGTTAACTCATTAACTATTAACTGTTAACCAACTTTCCTCCTTTTGCTTGTTCTCGCTCCTCAACTCACTATACGTTTTAAAGGTCCAAGTTCCTGGGTGGTGGCCTCGGGCGGCTGCCGTTACTATTGTGGTTTCGTGGTAGCATATATAGGACAAGATGAGGATGCTCCCGATATCCTGGTTCTGTCGGCGTTGCAAGAGGAAATGGGGGGAAGAAGGACCCAGGAGATCCCCGAGTGTGTCGTGGCAATGTGGCAGCCCACAGCCCCCTTAGCGTCACTTATTTGCTTCATCCAGGTTGCTGCTCTGTGGGCCCTGCTGCCCGATCAGGGTCCACCTGGGGTCTCCCAGGGGGGAAAGGGTCTGGACTAGGCCGGGGTCTTCTCTCCTGTCACCTCGGTCGTGCCATCCAGTCCCCTTCGATATGGGTTTCCGCCCATCTCCAGGCCTCCTGTGGGTCAGTAAAGTGTACTGTAGTCCCTTTAGGATAGATCTTAAACTGGGCTGGAAATAACAGTCCGAATTTCACCTTCATAGAGGATAGCTGCCTCTTCAGTGATTCAAAGGACTGTCTTGCGCGTTGTACCTCTCTTGTGTAGTTGGGAAACAAGGCTAACCCGAGAGCCATCATAAGTGATTGTTCCTTACGTGCGATCCATCTGGAGTAGTGCATCCCTGTCTCGATAATTGAGGAATTTAGCAATTACTGTTCTGGGCGGCCTTCTTGGGATGGGTTTGCCAGATAGTATCCTGTGGGCGGAGGAAAGGCACATCTGCTGCAATGCTGTCTATTTTCATTTCCATGGAAGAGCGGGAACCTGCTATGGCTGCCATAACATCTTTCAGTGAGAGAGCATTTTCCGTGTCGGGGGAGTTTGGCAGCGGCGCCTGATCCACCGGCTGGGGGGCAGTGGTGAATGCATATTGGTGCATCCTACTCTGTGTAGTCAGTTTCGCAGCTTGTCTTTCCCCATTCTGTAACGTAGGAGGTGGCGGTATGGTGTGCGGGAGTTTGATATGTTGTGCCCCTTTGTCAGGTTTCTCGGAATGGTTCTCGGGCCTGTGTATGCCGGACCAGCTACGACGTGTTGTGGTGCCTCGGCAGGAGGCTTCCCGTGAACTTGCTTCTGGCAGAATATGGCAGGGTAGTTCTATCTCCAGTGCGTCTCTTCGGATTGTCCCAGTCTAGGTGCCGTGTGTTTTCCTTTCTCCGATGGCACCGTCTGGCAGGGGAGGCAGGTCCGTGGCAACCTATTGTATGGCTGTATATTAAGTTAGGTTGGTACGCCGCCAAGACTTCTCCTGCGGTTTAACTCACGTATAGGAGCCACCGTTAGAGTAGGGCTGGGACCTGATTGTGAGCCGGGCATTCTCCTGCGTTTTCACAATTTTGCCCCCACACTGTGATTTGTATGATTGCAGCTGCTGACTCTGTCCAGAGCTGGGCTGCAGTCTACAGTGGTCTCCGTTGATGTGTTGTCAGGGAGAGGGGAGGGGGTTGTTAATGAGGACATGCATGTATCCAGCCACTACCCTAGGGGCACCACCGTCTATGCTGGTATGCATATAGTTCCCCACTCCTGCACTCCGTGATGTGCCGTGCAGGACACTGCATAGGCTGCGGCAATTACCCCCTCCACTGCGCAGGTTGCAGATCTGCTGTCTTCCTCACATGCAGAGTACATGCATTGGTTGTTCCATTACGTATAATGGTGTGCATTACAGAGTAGTTCAAGGTTACCTGGTTGGTTGGGCGAGACGGCTTCAGGTTCGTTTGTGTGCAATCCTGCCGCCTACGATATCGCAGATAGGGTGGTGGCCCAGGGTCGCGTGGCTGGTGAGGCGGGCCCCAGGGTTGCCAGTGTGCGCTTAGTGTCTTCGGATGCACCGTGTTCAGGGTCTGGGAGTTTAATTCCCAAAACCGGAATCGGGGCTATTGGCAGGTAAGGCCTCTTTGCATATGCCTACTTCCTCCTTCGCCTTGCCGCTTCGTTGGGAGCCGCAGTACACTCCACCCTTGGCTTGTGGCTGGGGGGAGTTTGCTCTCAGTTCTCCCTCTTCTGTATTTGTCACAGATCCATGTTGTATCCCCACATCGGGCTCGGTGGATCAATCACAGTGCCTCCAATCGTGCTCCGCTGGAATCAGCCCCGTACTGGGACCGTCTCGACCACTCGTGGGCATTGGGGTTGGGGATCTGGTGCCTCTTCCAGTCTGCAACACTCGCCGCCGCCTCTCCCTCGCTCGCTGGGTTGGCGAAACCGGTCAAAGCAACCGACGCCACCGTCGCCCTCCCTCTTTTGCCTTTCTTCACCTCATCAGCCGCGTCTCAGGCAGCGTGCCCCGGTCAGTCCTTTTCGTCTGCTCAGCGGACTACACCGGATCGCGGCCTCCAGGTTCAGGTGTCAATCGCCAGTGTGCCACCCTGCTTTCTTTCAGTACGTACAGGGGAAGGTGGGCAGACCGTGGATGGTCGCAGGCCTTGGGGCGCAGCGCTGTCTCTTCTCACCTCGTAGGGCCAGTCTATTAATCACTGCGCAGCCCGCCTCGGGCCCCAAGAATACACAGCGGCCATTTTGTCAACAGTGGGCCTTCTCAAATCGCAGCTCTGGATATCGGTCGGTGTTTCAGCTCTTCACAGTTGCGTTTCGCTTTACAAATTCACCGGGCCGTACACTGGGCCATCCACTTTCTGTACAGTTGCTTACTTTATAGTTACCATGTCGAAATTAGGCAGGATGTTGCAGGATTATACAGTGGCTCACGGAGCAGTGCAGATTCACATCCGCATTGCCTCGCAGTTGGCCACGCCCCCCGTATACATCACATTTTACATATCCATTTACATGTACATCAATTTACAAAACCATTTACATAGTATATATGACAGTGGAGATCCTTATGAGGGCAGAACACAAGAGCAGAGAACAAGCATATGTTGTTATAAGCAGTGCCTCTGTTATTGGTACGGCTGGTCCTGGCTTTGTTTCTGAATTGATGGAATTAGGGTTATGATCTGTGGGGGTTGGGTAGCGAGTTCCACAGTCTGGCGGCTAGCACCGGGAAACGGCAGCCCCCTGCTTTCTGCAGCTTGAACCTGGGTAGTAGGAGGCAGTGTACTTGGGCTGCTCTATGAGAGCGATTGGAAGAGATGGGTGTGAATCTGTTATCCAGGTATTCCAGAACTTAATTGGCGAGGAATTTATGAATAAGTGACCGAGACTTAAGGGTGATTCTTTGGGTAACTGATAGCCAGTGTAGGCTTCGTCTAGTGTCGGAGATATGGTGCTTTCTTGCAATGTTTAAAGCTGCCCTATTGGTGTTATTTTGGGTTACTTGTAGCTTGTTTAGTTTCCGTTGGCTGGACCCTAGATAGAGCACGTGCAGTAGTCGAGTTTCAACATGATGAGGGTTCTGGCAAGGGTAATGCAGTTGGTGGCGGTATGGAATGGTCGACATGCCGTGATAAGTTTACATGTGTAGGCTGTTGAAGATATTATGGCATTAGTATGTCTTGTTAAAGATAGCATTGAATCGAGATATATGTCTAAGGTTTTTGTGTAGTTAGATACCTTTATGATGTTGCCATCAATAATGAAGTAATTGAAGGCAGTATCAAGTCCATTGAGCCTTGGTGATCCAAGGAGGAGTAGCTCTGTCTTATCGCCGTTAAGACGGAGCCCGTGTTGTGCCATCCAGGCCTGGATAACCAGATAGATGTCGTATAGTGTTTTAGAGTCAGCGGTATGGTCTCCGTGATGGGGATGAGTATTTGGGTGTCATCTGCATAAATAGTGTAGGTGACACCCAAATAGTCAAGAATATAGAAGAGGGGCTTTGTAAACACATTATACAATGTGGGTGAAACGCAAGATCCATGGGGGACCCCATACAGAACAGGCGATGGTACAGCAGAGGCCAGTGAGGAGAAGACCCTCATAGATCTGTTCTCCAGGAAGGATGTGATCCAGGTAGTGGCTTTGTCAGGGAAATGGGCTGCAGTTTTGAGTTGTTGACAAAGTATTTGATGGTTGACCAGATGTTGACTCATGAAACGGAATTGAGAATAACATGTTTTTTAAATCTATTACTGTAAAATATTTGACTTTAGATGGGATGTTACATAATATTTTAGTGGGATTTGGAACTAAAGGAAACTCTGCTTCAACAATATTGTTTAGGGGCAGAGATCCTGAATAAATCTCCATGACCCCCCAGTTGATTTCTTCAGTGGGTACACAGCCGTGTTACATGGGGACTCAGATGGCACCAATATGCCTTGTTTCATTTAAGCAGAAATTGTCTCAAATATACCTTCATCCGCTTCTCTGGACAAAGGATATTGCGTTGCTTGTGGTAAGATTGCTCCAGGTTTAAGCTTGGTTTTAACTGCTCTTACTCTTTTCAATAGAACCATGTCCATAAAATAGTTGGCATTTTCTCTAAATCTTCCTAGAAAAATGATGGCTTATTTTTTACCATTGCATTCTTTGTGATATTTCTCTATTCTCAACTTCAATCGAATAAGTGAGACTTATGAAAAATATTAACTCATTAAGCCTACCTACATTCTCCTGCAATAGCGCCTCGATGTCTGTGGGCTGTAGTGCACTCTACAAATCCCCCCAAAATTTTTAAAAAAATCCTCTCAGTAATCATCCCTGAAAAGCTCCTTGTCTGTCATGACTGTCAACCTATATCCTTCACTGAGGGCTCTCACTGCTCTCCACCCTCTTCCCTCATCATCTGTTCCATGGACAACCACCCTTTCTTCTCTACCCAACCTTTCTTTTCTAACCACTGCTGCTTTTACCTTCAAGGGAATTACCTGTCATAATTCGTCATCAACATTCGTCATTTGTCTAAATAGACATTCTGGAGGTATTCTCAATTGTTTTCTGACCAACCTGGGTAACCATGTTAATAAAACAGTCACTCGATACAAAAATACTTCTTGATCTAAAGAGACTCCTCGTAATGCCTTCTGGCCTGTAATGGCTAATATAAACTCTTTCACATTCATATAATGTATCCCTGGAGTGGAGCACACTAATCCTTTGTTAGTTAAATATATCACCATGTTAGGTATTGTCATCAAGTCATGCCCTCATATGTTAACTGTGTCTGCCGAGAATATAATAATGGAATAGATACGTCTTTTTCTCCTATAGAGATTGGTAATTCAGCTGTAAAATGAACTAAGCTCATCCCCCCAGAGAATCCCTGCGCATTCATGGCAATTCCTGACATTGGGTATTTTCCCTCCTGGATACTCAAACAAGTTGCTCCAGTGTCTAGAAGAAATGAAAATGTCTTGCCTCCTATCATTACCTTGACCCTTGGTTTCTCTTGGGGTTCCGGTGTCATTGATAGTACTGAACACATCAGGTTGCTCTGTGGGCTGTCCTGATGTGGATGTAAATTCATCCCTGTACCTGTGAAAGGATTTCCTCCTACCACGGTCACACTCCCTATTCTAGGTGTGGATGCTTGCAGGATTCCTGTAGTCGTATTCCATTGTGGTGCAATGGCCTGTTGTGACTTGCGCTTATTGATTTTGTATCTGTTGTGTTTGCATAGGCACTAGCTGTGGTTGACCTTGTGGTGGTCGCATTTCTAATGGAGCCTGCTGTGTTTGCTGTGTTTGAGGTGCATGAGTCTGATTTTGCGTGTGATCTGTATTGTATTGTAGAACATAGCCCACCCCCCTCTTGGAGCTTGTCAGTTCTGTTGCCTGCCCCCTCTACTTCTACACATTCAGGCTGTGTCCTATTCGCCCACAATTCCAACATTGATGCAGTTGTCCACAATTACATCCTGCTCCTCCTTGAGGGTTTTGAAACCCACCTCGCCCTCCACTAGGTCTGTTCCTGCTCCCTCTTGGGCATAAATTATACCCACTTTCATCCATAGGGCACACTACATTGCTTTGCTGTGCTGGTCCCATTGTTTGTGTCGTCACACCTTCACCACTCATCACTACTGCTCCCTTTGTCAATTTTCTTCTCACCTAACTTCGCTTGCTCCTGCTTTCTGCTCTCAGCTTTCTTCCTATTCTTCTCCTGCAACAATCGACGTGCAGAGCGGGTCCTGCGAGGGGACCTCGTAATGTGGCGGAATGGTGTTAACGGGTCCGCATCCTTTTGCGGCACCCGTTAACCCATTCTGCCACAGTTGTAATGAGGCCCCTAGTGTCCTACTGTTCCAATATGATGGAGGTGAGGGTTGGGAGATACTGGTGATGTGTCCACCTGCTCCTACACATGCCAATAATGATACTATAAGAAAATAGGTTGACGCTGGTTCTGCCAATTTACGCCATTACCCCCACAACATACTACCGTTGGCTTTATCAAAATGCATGCCACAGAGCAAAAATATATCCAAACTGGCTGCACCAAAATGCCAGTCTAGCTGAGTTTCTACACTCTTGTTTATCAAACCTATCAACAATACACCAATATTTTATCTACAAAAAAAGTTCTATCCAACTATCCAGTTATTGTTAGCCATTCAACCCTTTTGCTGCACGTATATTATAAGCACCCCCAGAATGCAAACACAACGAATGCTTCTAATGTAGCATAGCATTTTTAATTACGAAAATATGCACAAAATGCTAGACAACATTTTATCCCAGTTGAAACACCCTCTTTCATTCTAGAAATACACCGATCTGACTTGGAGAACACTTTTGTCTATGCACTCCCAGCCAAGCCTCACCATTAGAGGCACAAACAATTTTAAAGGGAACATTCTTTCTGTAAGGAAATAATATATTAAGCATTAGTTGTCTTTAGTCTCCACCTTGTTCACATTTACCATAACTTATTATACACATTGTATAACTGAATATACCTTTCCATTCATCACATGCTGAACATTTAGCACCAAATGTAATCTGTTTGTTTGCTTTTTCTGCACAGAACAGGATACAGACCATAAATGGTGCAGGCAATTACTAACGTAAAGCATTTAATTGTTCGCATGTGCACTCGTATGCATACATGTTTAAACAATTGAAAACGTGATATGGGGTGAGTTCATGTCAGGGGACTGAGTGGACAGGAGACTGCTCATTCTCACAGCTGTCCTTGAGTGGCTGCTTTCAGACTTAAAGGAGAGAGTTAACTTAACTTAAATTAATTGTTTGTAACATTGAAGCTGCACTAGAAATTCCATTGCAGCTTCAATGTTACAAGCAACTCATCTAGAATAATTTCACTAGCATGCGTAAAAGTTAGAAGATGTCCCTACACAAATATGTTTGCCCCTCCCACACAGTCTCTGCCAATTGGGATGTTGGTCATTGGTTTGTTGACTCCCCTAGTTGTGATTGTGCCACTTGGTGTGCCACCCTGTTTGACATAATTATCGAGATACCCCTGAGCAGATACTTTCTGGATCTTGCGAGACACTCGTCTATATCTGTCAGGTAGTACATGTCATGTATGACAACTTCAGTCAGTCCTGAAATTTTAGCTAAAACTTTGCATGCAAGTTTTGTAGACGTGTATTTATGCAAATCCTGATTCGAGGAAGGTGCCACGCGCGGCATTAAGCCACTTGGCAGCTTATACATACGCGCCAAACTTTACTCAAATCTGGGTTTAAGCCAAATAGGAGTTTTCTTGAACAGGGTTTCTACGTCTCTTAAGGATCTTGCATTCAGTGAAGGTACTTTTGACAATGAGCTGTGAAGTAGTGACTGTACACAAAAGACTCCCTCTTTTTAAGGGTGAAGTGTGCCATTATTCATGTGGTTGTGGGGCGGGGTAGATTTTTTGGCATACTCTTAAAAAATACAGAACTTCCTAGAGAAAAAATGCAGCCAAGTTGCCAGCACCCTGCAGTAAACATGTTTCAAAGTTGCCAACACTCTTATTCTCTGTTCCAACCAGTGTGGTATTGAGCTGCTGGTTGTTGTGGCAGTCACTGTGCACAGCTGGCTGTGTGGACCCTTCTGTCTAATAGTCTTTATCAGACCTTCAAGCTTAGTATGGGGCAGTGGAGTGGGACACATGTACTCTACCAACGAATGGCCAGAAGAACCAAGTTTGTTAACAATATAAAAGTGCATGTTATGCTGGTGCCCTCATATCATGGCAGAGGCCTGCCAGCTACAAAACAAAGTAGGTCACATCATTTTCCTTGTGGTGTAACCCTGTTTTGAACATTTCCAAGCACTGCCTGTATTGCAGGAACAGAACTAGTCCTGGCCACCAGAGTGCTCTTTGAAATTCGAAGTAGTCTGCTATGCGCCAGCCCAGAACGGAGCATGTTGTAAGTTCCTCAGTCATCTTCTAAGCACTACACTGCATCCTCTAGAAGTAGGAGCTACAGGTATTGTACAAAAATATCAGCCTCATGTGCGCGCGCCTGCGACTTTGGAGGCACACAAAATGAGGGTGACATTTACTGCGCCCCCCGCTCTACCTGGGCACAGTAACGGGAGTTGGGGGTTGCGGTGTGTCCCCCGCTTATCATTTCGGAAAGCGGGGGACACGTAAGAAAAAAGAAAAGAAAAAAAAAGCACCCTGCAGCATCAGCTCTAACCCACGTTGACGCTGCAGGGATCGCAGGGGGCGGCGGCACACTTCTGCGTGTTCCGCTCTAAAGGTGAGTGGAGTGGGGGGTTGGGAGGGGTAACGTAGGCCGGGGGATGCAGGCACAGTGATCCATGTGATCACTGCGCCACGCCGTAACTGGTGTCGGCATTTTCGGCCGTCGCAGTTACGGGGGCGCAGTGATCACATAGATCCAGAGCTACACAGTATCCAGGCAACTGCCTCGCGAATAGTTACTAGTGGTGTCACTTCATTAAATTGTTATGGCTTACTACAGTAATATCTGATTCTCGGATGCTGTCCCTGATTTTTGTTGCAGCTCCTCTCCCAACATTTGAAGCTTTAGCCACCCCTCCAAATCTAGGTTTTGTTGTGCCCCTGCTTTCCAGTGCTCAACCGTATATGAACGTTTTGAATACTAGGCGGCAGTGCAACTCTCGGGAACATGATTGGACCCTGGGAGAGCCGCTCTGCTTTTCAGTGTTTACTTCACACGAAGTGTGAGCACTGGAAAGGCCACCCGCTCATCCTGCAGATCCCGTCCACAGCATGGAGCAAAAGCGGGACTTTTGCATTTCCGGAGATGGCATCTGCAGAACTCAGGACCCGGCATTGGCCACCCCAGCTTTCCTGTGAACTATGTTCTCGGCAGGGGTCTTTCTACCAGGATCGCAGCTCACTGGGAGGCTCACGGCCGACCTAGCTAATTAATAACTAGCTATATAATAATTACCCACCTCTCTGTGTATATGTTTCTGTCTGTCTCTGTGAGCGCTTCAAGGCCTTCGGGTGATTAAGCATTATACAAAAATAATATAGATTGATAGATACGTCGGTAAAAAAAAAAAAGAAATGGAAATGCCTTTTGTATTTAATTTGCAGGCACTTTTAATTTTAATTAAAAAGGGCATTACTAAAAAAGAAAATTAAAATCCCCTTACTGTGAACACTTCCAGAAAGGCTTCTGCTGTTCTGCTCCATGGGAGTAACTTTCATTTTCCGAGTTCCTGCCAGAGGAAGGCCCACACCAGTGAGGTGTGCCTTGCTCCGGCAGGCAGCATAGCGAGATTCATGAGAGCTGAGGGAGGACGGTCAGGGCTTGATCTCTTTCGTAGCTCGTGACATCATTGTGTGTCATCAAATAACCCGCCTCCTCTCCAGTCTCTTGAACAGACTGGGGTGAGGTCTGCAACATCTGGCCCCACCCCAACCTGTATGAGGGACAGGACAGGGGGCAGTGTCAAGGCCACAGTAAGCCTTGGGGGGTTACTTTTTTAACACAAGGCTTCTTGGCTTTCTATGCCTTGCCCGAGCTCAAGCAGAACTACGCATATGCAATGGGGTTTGCTCATTGGAGCACTCCTCACTGCAAATTCGAAACACAACCAGTGATGTCACCATGTCCATAAATGACACGATTTTAATGTCACTCATGGACATGATGGGGGCTTGGAGTGGTGAAATATTGGTGGGGCTTCGCCCCTAACACCCCTATAAGCCAGCCACCACTGTCCCTGGAGATGGCTGAGATGTGCAAGCAGGGTCTTGGTTGAAGCCTTACATGCCAAGGTATTGTAATTGTGAAGGATTCCAATCGGGCGTCACACATCGGACCAAGACATGCACCCTTAGCCTTAGATGTAGCGCATGATTAGAATGCCCTTCTCTTTATTTTCTGTTAATTTAATTTGAGATGACACACAACCCGTCTCACACCCCCTTTTACAAATACCTCGGGTCACAATGGACCATGAACCAGGTCGGTTGGTGGAAATGCAATATTTATTTATTTAAAAATTCAAAGGAATCACACCAATTTTATATTGGGCACCGATCACTAAGGAGGTTAAAATTACAATGAAAACCACTGAAATACACTTGGGTAACCTTCTACAAGAACATATCCAAAGCACAAATGAATAGAAGCAAAGAAGCAGCAGGTAGTTAGGGATATTTGGCAGCAAATGGAATCAAAGTCCTTCCCTCACAAAATAAGAGGCAAAAACAGATTTAAAACCCTTTGCAATGGCCTAAAATGACACTCAGATTTTAACAAATAATCAATTATAGGTGTAATTAAATAATGATATACATATGTTTTATCACAGTCTCAGGGATGTCATATCACTAGCAACTACAAGTTAAGGTATCACCAAAGGCATACAGTTCACAAAGCAGGTTGAAATTGAAAACACACTGCAGTCAAATTACACCTGGAAAAGTTGCATTTTTTCTAGTTTGCAGTTTTAAAAGTCAAAAACGTTTTTTCAGAAAAACAGCTGAAATACTCCGAATTTGAATGTGGTTTTTAGGCTGGGGGATAGAGGGACATCATAGGGACAATATAGAAGTGAAAGGATGGCTATTGCTGAAATTTGAATGAGATTTTCAAGGTGGAATGAGGTTCGATTTTAGGAAAATAAAGCAGTTAAAAATGAAAATCCATTTGGAAGGAAAGCAAAAGTTTTACTTACATGAGATTTAATGGCTAGAAAAGAGGAACGCCACCCATGAATATAAAAGTTACGCTACAGTTGTAACCCTTCACGCAGTGTACCTCTTTTCTTTAGGGAAAATAAATTTATTTAATCAAAATATTGCTAAGGAGTTACAAGATGGGGTGAATGAAAGAATGGCGCTAACCCTAGAAAAAACGAGGACAGGGTGCACAGAGAATTAGAACAGTTTAGACAAGTTATCAGGGTATGGATAGGATTACTTAGAGAATAGGGCAAAGACTAAGGCGTCAAAATGGGCTATGCTATATGTGGTTATGGGATGGGGAAATACTCACAATCTGTGCTTGAGTTTGGAATTTGGAATTTGGGTCAGCCAACCGTATTCTGTACTCAAACGGTTCTGGTCACCGGTTTGCTAGCTCTCCTGGCAAAGACAGCTTTACAAAGGTCTGGTCACGGCACAGTGACGCCTCAGCTGGATGAATCAGGTAAGCAGGGCAAGCAGGCAGCACTGGAGAATACCAAAGCGGGCTCAGCCACCTTTCCCCTTTCTCCCTGAAGTTAGT
Source organism: Ambystoma mexicanum (assembly GCF_040938575.1). Taxonomy (NCBI): domain Eukaryota; kingdom Metazoa; phylum Chordata; class Amphibia; order Caudata; family Ambystomatidae; genus Ambystoma; species Ambystoma mexicanum. The sequence goes on along the minus strand of NC_090928.1, from coordinate 961,167,705 downwards.
GGGATTTTGTTATGGGTATTTAGTGCTGAGGCGTGGTTCTGCCTGGATAGGAAGGCCTGGGTTAGCTATCGCTTTTCTGACAGTTGGGTCTGGAATCTTACAGATTGAAGGTTGAATATCGTGATACACAGACGTTGGAAAATTCAGAAGAGAGTGTGTCAGGTCCGTGTGATCTCCCACCCTTTATAAAAAAGTGGGTGACATCACTGGTTTATTGTTGGGCAGAACTGAGCTAGGCCTACCCCCAAGACTCGGATAGGTCAGCCAATGTTGGTTGCCTTCTCTAGGAGGTGACTCAGTTTATGGGGTTGTACTTTATGATGTACAAAGCCTTCCCACAGTCTTTTTTGCCAAGAATCAATCTGGACATAATTTACACATTTGTACAGTTCTGGCATTTTAACAAATTACATAGGCAGATTAAATATTTTATGCAGAGCATGGCAGTCCAATTCTCACGGTTGCAGCACTTTGTTTTGCCCGCCTAAAAGTTTTTCGTAATTTTCAGTGATAAATATTCAACCTAAAATTCTAGAACTTTATACATGGGTATAGATTATCATAAGGCATGTAAGTATTGAATTTCAGAGTGCCATCATGTACACTTTCTTCAGAATATCCAATTCTCTGCCATTTCTTTTCCCGATATGGCAGTGAAGGCTACCTCGTCTGGTTTAACAGCCACAAAAATTACATTTAAACTGTTAACTTTTTACATTAATGCAAAGTCCTGTTGCAGAGATAAAAGTCTTAAAAGTTCATTAATAAAATAGTATTTTGAGGCAAATGGTCAGCATTATTCACCATATACGGGCAGCTTCAAGCTGTTCTTGAGTTGGCTTTGAATCTCCCAGTAGAAGTTGCGTGTTTTACATGTCCATGTCCCAGAATCTCTATTGTAAGAGGCCTCAGCCCAGACAAAAGTCTGATGAGCCTGGGCTTTTTAGTGCTTTTGGTCCATTCAAAGTTTTCAGAGGTGGCAATTAACAGGCATATGTCCCAGCAGTTTATGTTGGCTCCTTTTGGGGACGGCCTCCGTTTAGCCAGCAGAGAAACCTGTTCTGGAGCTCCCAAAGCAGCCAGCTAATGTATTTAATTCTTGATTTTATTTTATTTGTTTCTGAACTAGAATCAATCCTGTTAAAATAAAACATCCCATATATGTTTCCCAACACAAACCCCTTTACATTGTTAGACAAGTGCAGGGCCTTATCCAACAAACACTTTTAAAACTGGTATTTTTCTTATGTGCAAAGGTACATTTAAACACAGTGTGAGGCCTGCTGACATGTTCCTTTCAAAAGGTTCCATCTGAATTTCCCATGTTATTCAGCAGTGATAGTCATTTTCTTTCATACAGCAGTTTGTTTAAAACACAGATCCACTGAAATTGACATAGGCTCAGAGAGCCAGGGCCTCATTGAAGCATTGATTTTTGACATTTTGTAGCCCAAAAGTCAAGCGTTTTCCTGGATGGCTGAAAGTAAAGCTTCTTTTGATTTCCCAGTTCTGAACAACAGCCTGTCCTTCAGGGATACTGCTCTCTTTACTGCTCTCTTCTGCTGGAGCACAATGTAAATATGGATGGGCATGGCAGGGTCTCACTGATAAAAGTAGTGTGATAATGAACAGATCAACATAGCGTCAGGGCAGGATCCTTTTTCATGTGAAATATTCCCTTTTCAATGGGAACTTGTTAGTAAGCAGCAGAGCAGCGCTGCTTTAATTCGCTTCTTTTGGTGCACTCAAGAACACACACTGGCACCTTTTTCGGTGTGTTCCCTGTTACAACTCGCCCCATAGGTGTTTTGCCAGATGGTGCAGCAATCATTTTGCAGCTGCAAAATGCAGTTTTGATGCGGGGCAATGGTGCTCCAAGGAGTCAGCGTAGCCACTTTGCTGTTGACTGCAGAAGCGCAGCTTGGTTATGGATTGGAATTCTGCTGAATGGGTCAATGTAGCCCACATAATGGCTACATGATTGCAGTAGGTTGTAGGTCTGCTTTATTAGTCCATCACTACATCCATTTCCCAGTTCAGGCACTCAAAAACTGTCCATATAGACAGAATACGCTCCCTCAGTGGCAACATTCCATGAAGTGACAAAACTGAATATAGACATCAGCCTGACCTCAGTGCTGAATGGTTACATCTGTAACAGGGCTGAGTATTGCTTGAAGCCAGGTGATACTGGGTCACCTGGATGGCTGTGGGAGAATCTCCTGGCTGCCATCACCATTTCACATTTGGCTCATCACATTGCCAAATTAGCAGCTCCTGTCACTTTAAAGGAATTAATGAGCAGTCTTGTGAATCCAGCTGCACCTACACATTGGCTTGCCTCACATGCGTGCAGAGATCTATCTGAAACCTTAGAGGGAAAGAACGAGACCTGAAATAAGACAGAGACCTCAGACAGTCATACAGTCACCTTGCAAGGTCACCACACCAATAGACCAGTTATACTAAGGTTGTCCTCCTCAAGGGCTGTACAATGGTCTGCTACACAGAGAGAGGATCAGCCCTGGGGATGGATTAACCAACACACAAGTCCTAAATCAAAATTGAACACCATACTCACGAATGGGGCCATCAATCAATCTCCATAACAATCGCATGACGAGGGTCACTTGGTTTCCTTTAGGTCAGAGAGAGGCTGAAATACATTGTAAATGCTGTACAATAACAAGAGTCTCTGGAAGAATTTGGTGAGAGCCCAGAGAAGGAGCTCATATGGAGATGGCTGGTGAATTTTGTGGTAGGTCAGTAGGACACAGACTTTGATTAGACATTTCACTGGTAGGTTTATTAAATAATATGAATACAGCCTATCTTTCCCTATACTACCAGGCTTCGATACCTAACAAAACTAGCTGAGGTGCCCGTCAGTGAATTTCTAGAAATAAAACTGTCCACCCTCCAACTCTAAGCCCATCTGACCCACCACTATCTTAATAACTCAAAGCCATTAGAATGGCTCCCTGCTCCTGTGATTTGTTGGTTTCTCACCAACTGCTTTTCAATAGAGGATCGCTAAATAGTATCTAGTAACTACTGTTATCAGTTTGTAGTCTCTAGTATCTACTGTTATCAGTTTGTACAGTTTATTTACTGTTGTCTTGTGCTTTTATCTCTTCTCTTGTTTCCTCTACAGAGTATAATTTACTTCTGGACTATTTCTTATTCTTCTGAGCCATTCATAGCCTTTGCTTTCTTTGTGCTCTTTGCCTTTATATACATTTACTATGTTTATCTTGTTCTCAGGTTTCCCTTTTATAACTTGGTCTTTTATTTGGATTTAGGTCTTTTTGGTCTAGACTGGTATGAACTAGGTCACTCCACAATATTTCTTATTCAGTTCTCTTCGTACTGGTTTTGCAATACTTTTTTCTTTACTGAGCTTAGAGTATTCTAATACTGCTTCACATTCACTCTCCTTTCTGGTATTGTTATATTATCTTTCTCTTGGCTGTGACGAGTACGAGCATTCCAATAATGATTCTCACTCACTCTTCTTTCTGATCTCATGACATTATCATTCTCGTGACTGTGATGAATATGATCATTCCAATAATGATTCTCATTCACTCCTCCAGGTCTCCCGTTATCGCTATTACCTTCCATTCTTAGGATTAACATCACCCGTGTTTTTGGTCATTGATGGTCTGCTCTCTCTCCCTCTAACTTGGTGTCTGGTGGCTTTTCACCAGCTCCTCTTCCGGCGGGTTCATCTTGGATGACTGTACAGTATAATCTATACGGGCTTGTTCTGTGTTTGTCGTGGCAGAATGGTTTTGGAGTTGTTGCAAGGACCCTCGGTCCACCATGAATCTCCAATCATCACGCAACCACTCCTGGGCTCTTTATCTCTCTCTCTTTTAGGATGCAATGCTTCCACAATTGCAGGACACAGTGAGTGTTGCCCCTGCCTTTTGAAACTCACAGGTTCTCTCTTCTCTGCTCCAGACTGGTTCTTTTTTTTGGACTTACGCAGCCATGGGTTTTCCTCTGGGCAAGCCTGTGTTCCTTCTTCTCTTTCTCTTGTGGATGATCTTCTCCACTATACGTCCTCTTCTTTGTCCAAGTGTTATGGGGACTTAAAAGGAACTCTTCTATTTCCTGTTGGCAATAACACATACTGGCTGTCTCTTGACGTATATTTTTACCTTAAAGGTTTGAAGATGCTTCCAAGACAAATGCGGTTCCCCTGAGCTATAGCACCTCACCATATTATGTTTAGTCAACCCTCACCTATTCATCACATGTATTTTGTTGCTTTAATCTGCCAGGGAACCTGGATCCGAGCTTGACAATAACTCAAGACCCTTCATTTGAAATACTTTGAAATACCCAGAGAGACAACGCCCATTGAGTTTACTCTGAGAACTGACCACTCATGCTGAATGATTATCCTGCCACTGATAATGTGATTTTGTGCAAATCTCAGGCCCCTAAGGAATTGACTAGCTTTGCCCTTTTAAGATACCCTAATAAAGAAGTGTTACAACAGTACATAAAGGTGCGCCTCCTCCAAAGTAATTGCCAGCAAAGACAGACTGACAAACTCACAGCACAAGATTCCTTCCACAGACTGCCACTCTACACTACACTGTGCCGCTGCGTGGGTTTGAAAGAACCTTTGTAACGGTGCTCCTCCTCCAAAGTAATTGCCAGCAAAGACAGACTGACAAACTCACAGCACGAGACTCCTGCCACAGACTGCCACTCTATGCTACTTCGCCAAGGCAGACCGTGTAGTGAGATGTTGTTTGGAGTGTGCAGCTAGCTACAAAACCAAAGTCGGTAGGCATGTGCCACCTATACCAGTTCTGGCTCCAAGGCAGCCTTGGATGAATGTGGCAGTGGATGTGTTGGAACTGTTTCAGGGATTAGGTCTTGCCTTTAAATGCGTGTTTGTCATGGTAGATTATCACACAGAATGGTTGGAGTAGTGTGCTGTAAGAGAAGCATAAATGGTGAGGATGATTAGATTTTTCAAGAAACCAAAAAGGTTGCGGGTTGGAGAAATAGAGAGAGAGGGAGACAGAGACAGACAGACAGTGGGGTGCAGTTCAGAAAGCATTAGGCAGTTTTTGGAGTGTGTGGTGATTAAGCACACCAGTTTGGCCATTACCACCCTAGGGCCAATGGATTGGTGGAAAGGGTGAGTCACCTAATTAAGGGAGGAATACAATTTAACTTAAAAGCAGGGGACATAAGGAAAAGTTGTATTTAGACAGATGGTCTAGGCGGACTGTAGCACAGTCTTTGACAAGGGATTCATAATTCTCATCGCTGAAAGGGTGAGAGCCTGGTACCAGGTAATGCCCCAGTTGGATGGGCTTGTCAAGGTCCACAATGATAGACAAGCAATTGACAAGGCGCAGATGATATACAAAGAAAAATTTGACAATCGTCATAGTCAAAGTTCTACAATGGGCCATTGGGCAATCTGTGTGGGTGGAAAATCCACGCATAATTGCTAGTTGCCAATAAAATTCATTTTTAGGAGCTGTGAAATTAGCTGTAGTGAGAGACGGAGTAGTGATCACGGATGAGGAGATCTCTGGTCTGATGATCAATTAGTGAAGGATGGCACTAATTATGAGCCCAAACGTGATGATACTCAAATAGAGAAGAGAGGAGAGAGAGCAATCTCTGCCAAAACTCGATACAATGAGGTCAGGGAGAGGAGTAAGATGAGTCCTTGTTTGATGAAAGAGGATGTCTGTAAGTAGAGAGCAGCAGATGCAATGGTCAATCACTTTACAGGCAACATATCCTCAAAGCATTTGTTTATGGTTCCACTGCTACGGGATGTTCCTTGCCTTTTATTTTTGGGTACATTGCATATAGTTCATACTTTGATTTCACTGTCCCATTTGTGGAAGGGGGATATGTTGGGGGCTTGATTCTAAAAGGAAATGCAATGAGGGTGGAATGTGAAGGAGAGGGCGTGTGAGAGGACAGTTAGTTGGTGTTGTGGCTGTCGGTGGGTGCTCTGAAGTACTCTCTAAATCAAATATATAAGTTGCTTACTGCACATTACCTTTGAGGAGGCTTAATTTTACTACTCAGACACTATGTTTGCAATGTGGTGTGGAATACCCCTGTTCCGGAATCTTTGGGTAGAATATCAGACAACAGGCACTAAGACACTCAAGCCTGTGAGTGGTCTGGATGCAGGATTCAGGATGCAGCATCTGAATGGTTTACAGACTGGAACATTAGTGGTGCTTTATGGGTTAGAGGAAATACATTTGGACGAGAGGATTCTGGGCCCTAACTTCTCTTTCATATTACCACAGTTCTGAATTGAAGAAAGAACAGGATAAGATCAGGGGGTTCTCTCACCTGGGTGGGCTAGCCAGCTGAAGGCACCACTGACACTGATGTTTCCTACAGAGTATCCAGTAACACTGGAAAGTACCCAGGTGCTTATAGAGCAGAGGCTGCAATGTAGGTAGGGAAGAGTACATCTAAAATGCAGCAGACCCAGCACTGGGACAGCAGAACTGTAGGTGATGAGGGAAAGTTCTGGGGGGACAGTTCTAGATTGGGGGCACTAATGCCACCAGCTACATGAGGAAATGCATTTCTAAGACCTGAGGAGGACTGCAGAACCTAGACACTGTTAGGAGAATGCTAGGAGCAACCAACCAATGTAGAGCAGAGTGAGCAAACAAGTGGATAGTAAGTTGAAGAGATTCATAGGGGCATGCTTAAAGATGTGTGGGACAAGACGAAGCATGCAACTAAGAGAGTTGTGAGGTGAGCGTGGAGGAGTGCCTGCAGAGGAGGTAATGGCAGAGAAGGTAAACACTGATATGTACCTGCATGAGGGCAAGGGGGAAGGGGCAGGCAAGGACAATGGATAGGGCTGGCAAGTGTAGAGAACATCAGGTGGCAAGCTGAGAGCAGGTGCTGATCTGGGGAGTAAGCAATGTTGAAAGGTTCACAAAATAGCTTCTGTCAGCTGAACAGCATGAGACCTAATTAACTGGCCTATCATTCCAGAGGCTAAAGACTGATGTCCGGCAATGGCTGGGTGAGCACAGCCCCTGTCCAGCCCTCTGTTAAGTACACTACCTCATTAGCTAAAATCACAAAATAGTGGGATGGAAAATGAAGCATTGTCTAATTGACCTTACAGATTCAAGAAAAGTCTCTACCATATTGCACAGAAAGGGATATGTGTCACTGCTTAATTCTAGCCAGTTTGCAGATTTATTACAAATTTATATGGATTCCGGATAAGGCAGAAAATGCATCTGTGCGCTGTACAAGAGGAACAAATACAATACATTTGTATAAAAGTAGCAACATGTGACAAAATAAATAACCTTTTTGAAACCCAAGACAAACAGTTTCATGAGCTAAGACAATAAAAAACCTTGCACTATTAGACGCAATAATAGGATAAAAATACAATAAAAAATAGACTGTTAAAAGAACTAAAATATGGAATTCCAAAACAAAGACTTTAAGACTTTTCTAAATTTCAAATTATCAGGAATGGTACACATTTCCTGAGTCAAAGCATTCCAAGGGTAACTGCAGCAGCAGAAAATGATCTCTTACAAAAGACTGACCATCGAACCATGTGAGCCTCAAGTGGTAGCAGCTCCCTGTGACATAGGGCCTCATTACACGGTAGGCAGTAAGGGTTTACCGGTACTGGTATTTTACCGGTACCGGTAAACCCTTACCGTCTTACTACAAGGTCCCTTTGCGGGTTGGGGAATTTAACGCCTGCTTTTTGCAGGCGTTAAAATCCAACCCGCAATTAGACCAGGGAGCTAATTACGGTACCGCAATTTGCGGTACCGTAATTAGCACCTTCCTCATTCCCATTGAGCCCTATGCGTCAAAAATGGGAATGGGGAAGGGCAATGGGGGAAGGGGGAATTACTGCCCCACCAACCTTGTAATTCCCCTTTCCACCAAGGCGGTGCCGGTATTTTGCCGGCATGGACCAAGGTGCTAATAGCACCTTGGTCCACCACCATCCGTGTAATGAGGCCCATAGACTTCTAGAACCCCTTGAGATCTTCAATGTCTCAGCAAGATATATGGGTCAAGGCCTATAGCTAGCTTTGTTGGGAATGCAGATCAATTTGAAAGAAATTCTTGCTCCTAATGGAGGCCAATATATGCTTTTCAAGATAGTCATGATTTTGTCTGGCTACAGAGTGAAATATAGCTTCTATGGGAGCTAATGAAGATTGGGGAAGATTGGGGAAGCCCCACCGAAAGAGAGTTGCCAAAATCAATAAGAGATAGCACTAACAATTGGACCAAGGATAAAAAAAATGAGTACCAAAGGTTTTCATAGCACTCAGAGAAAGGAGATGAAAATTGGCAGATTTAACTAAAGAATTTAACATGTAAATCAGAGGTTAGTGGCCATTGTAAGGAAGGCATGGTATCAACAGTAGACATAGATAAAATAGTTGCAAGTTTCAAAAACCTTTATTTTGTAGTTTACTGGGGTTGGTGAAATTCCTAACTGGCCCTAACTCTAAAATGGGAGTAGTCTCGACCATAAAATAAACAACAAACGAGTCCTAGTCAGTCTTGTCAAAATAAAGGCCTATACTAAGAAAAGCTAACCTTGTCCTCCTTCCCAAATGACAAATATGTAAAGGGAATACAAAAAGGAAAAATAGTGTCTGAAAAGAAATGTCAGAATGGCTTAGGTAACAACTTCCTTCCCCACGTTCAGAAGAACAAGATCTCGAGAGTTTCATAAAAAGGATAGGTGGATGGAACAGTTCTATAAGTCTTGCACACTCTGGCTTGCTGATACAATGCAACAGTTCAGGCTTGGGCTTCAAGCTTCTGACAGCCTCCTCAAATCTTTAGGCGTTGTCCGCCTTACCACAAATAAACAGTTCCGCTTTTGGCTAACACTTTTCAACTATTCAACAGAGGCTTCCCTCTGCCGGGCTAGTGCCTGCCTCTCTTTTCACATTCAACTCCTCACTTCATCATAGTTCAGCACAGGCTTCCCTCTGCCAGGCTCGAGCCTGTCTTTTTCTTTGTGGTGGTTCCCTTCCCCACGTTCTGTCCTTCACACCTAACTTTCACTCTACCACAGTTTAGTACAGGCTTCCCTCTGCCAGGCTCGAGCCTGTCTTTTTCTTTGTGGTGGTTCCCTTCCCCACGTTCTGTCCTTCACACCTAACTTTCACTCTACCACAGTTTAGTACAGGCTTCCCTCTGCCAGACTCGAGCCTGTCTTTCTCTTTGTGGGGGTTCCCTTCCATACATTCTATCCTTATCTCTTTTACTGTAAAAAGACTTTCAAAACTCCAAGGATTTTACGTAGACCTCTGCATGACTTCTTCAACCTCCTTCAAAACAATTTGAGAACCAACAATCTTCACAACACCAATGCTCCTTGGTACTTGTAGTTTTCTTATTTTCTTTCCTTGTGCCCTCTTGACATCTTTCAATGTTTACATACAACACCAATACTTCTTGGTACTTGTAGTTTTACTTTTTCCCACTTGTCATCTTTCAAAGCTCATATGCAACACCAATGCCTCTTGGTACTTGTAGTTTTACTTTTGCCCTCCTGGTGGTTTTCAAAGTTAATATAGATAGCTTTTTTTATTTAATCAACTCTCGTTCGGGATTGCTGTTACTTTCTTGCCTTTGTTTCCTGCTTTTGATAACTCACAGCATTTCACAGTGACGTTTGAATGTGCGATTCCACTTGCAGGGCCACTGTATTACTTTGTATATCTTTCTCAGCATTCAATCTTTGTTCTCGTCATTGCGCATTACATCGGCACACGTGCAACCTTCAACTCTTGTTACATGCCTCTTTTTTCTCTTAACACAAATCAGGCTCTTTTGTTTGCCTTCGATAACGCACTGGTCATGTTAATTGGGCTTCTATCTTCAATTCTTTTTTTTGTAGCAGTCAAACCTCCTCTACTCCTCCCCAACTCTGTCGTTCACCCGGGAGGGTAGCAGACTGCCTGCAAGTACTTCGAAGGTTTCTCTTTTCTGCTCACTCGTTTTTGGTTGTGGAACGCATATGGCTTCCCAAAAGGATGGAATTCTCACCTGGCTATCTCTCATTCTCCGCAGTAGCCGATCACCCCCTTGGCCTTCCAACTTCCATAGCCTGGTTTGCATCAGCCCTGAAAGATCTGTTCCTTCTCGCACCCAGCCTCGCTCCGAGTGTACCTGTGCGCGCCACCTTTTATCCTGACAGGGATTCTTAACAAATGACAGGTGTATGAAATTCGGATTACGTGCCTGACTCTGCCTGAGCTCCTTAGAGAGACAGAGCCATTGCAAGTCAGTAGAGGTAATCCTCCTGGCCTCATTCCTCATCTTCCTTAGCTCAGTAGTGTTGTCAATGTGAAGTGGGGAGGAATTATAGGAGTTGTAGTTTTCCATACAATAAGCAGGGATAGGGGCTAGATGGGTTAGGGAAAAAGGGGGATACCATTTCTCACCATCAGGTGGTTCACCCGCACTACCCGAGGACCCCCTACCCAGGTAATCCGCCTTCGCCTGTCCACCTCCAGGGTCGGAATCCAAAAACAATGGCCTTTACCTGGCCCACTGAGTATCGCATCCCGGGGACTAGGCCGTGAAACATCCTCTGGTTTTTCCCAGTATCTAGTGGAAAGCCCAGTTATTTGGCGTTAGGAGCAAAGCCAGAATGAACACCTTCTATGTTACCTGAACCATCTACATATCAAATGGGGAGAGGGAAGATGAATGAGCAGATAAAATGAACTCAGTCTTTGAGGAGTTCGATTCTCAAATGTGGGATGCCATCCAATCTTCAATATGAAGTAAACAACCACAGAGATGCAGATTGTCCCCCTCCGACACGCTGATGTAAAGCTGCATATCGTCAGCATACCTCTGCATGTTCACTTTGTTTCCTATCCCTGTCACTCAAAGGCTCCATATACAAATTTTAAAGCATAGGGGATAGGATTGATCCCTGGGGAACCCCAAACAGTGCTTTAAAAAGGTCTGAGTGGGCTCACCCAAGAGTTACCAACTGCCAACTATTAGGAAAGAGCAGAACCACTCCGGAACCTGACCCTTAATACAATCCTCTTTGAAAGAGTCTCTAACAGTACCTCATGATCGATGGTACCAAAGGCAGTGTATTGGTCGAGGAGGACCAGGAGACAAGAGCTCTAATCATCCGAGATCCGTTAAATGTCATCCCAGATGTGGAGAGTGGCAGTTTCAATACTGCAATCATGTCAAAATCTTGGCTGGAAGGAGACCAAAAGCTGTTGCTATGTAATCCATTGATTCAGTTGAGAGGAAACTATTCTTTCAATAAACATGCAAAGGAATGGAAACAGGGTTATGGGTCAAAAATTTGAAAGACACTCTACATCCAAATTTGATATTTTTAGAAGAGAGGAAAAATGGTCTATTTTTAAGGCATCATGGAAGCAGCCTTTACTGAGAAAAAAATGTTCACCAGAGGAGAGACAAAAGGAACAAAGAAAAGAAAACATTTCTTAAATCTAGAAGCCAGACATGGGTCTTAAATGGAAAGTTGGCTTTGTTTTGTTCATAATAATAATATGGTTATCTGTAATAGGGAAGATTGAACTGATTGCAAATGGCTTCTAATTTACACTTTCTTTTTTTACTTCTCTTTATTGTTTTCATAACTTGAAAAATGACAAAATCCCCAGAACATGCCCCTCCTCCCTCACCCCCCCAACCATGCCATAGCGCCCCCAACCTCCCCCTGACCCTTTCTTTCCGATATATCAGACATGAAGGTCCAACAGTTTGAGTCTCTGAGGTCACCACTGCTCCCGGAACTCCCCCTTCAAGTAGTCCAAGGTCTCTCCCCATTCCTCCGCAAAATCCCCCAATTTGTTGTTAACCGCAAACGTGGCACATTCCAACAAAACCATCTCCCACATTTTTCACATCCAGTCCTGCTCTGTTGGGATCCTCGGGCTCTTCCACCTTTGGGCAATGAGACCGTTGCGGCCAATATAAAAACTACTCTCGTCTTGTGTTGCCCCCCTCCCCTGCCGCCGCCCCCCGACTCTCGCCACCTTCCCAATAAGTTCCCGCAGGGGTCCTGGCTTGTACCATACCCCAGTGCCTGGTCTTGGGCCCGTGAAATAACCCTCCAGAAAGGTCAAATAATAGGGCAATCCCACCACATGTGAGCCTCCGTGCCTTCTTCGCCGCAACCCCTCCAACATATCCCACAGGTTGCTGGAAATATTGCATGAAGGCGAGCCGGGGTATAATGCCAGCCAAATAGGTACTTGTAGCAGGCTTCCTGAAGTTGAACAGCCCTAGCCACCATCGGAATCAATCTCCAAAGCCTCTCCCAGTCCTCCCATTCAATTCCCACTCCCAGCAGCCCCAACCATCTAGACATATACAGCCATTTTATTATCGGGCCAGCAGCCTCCAGAAGCCTATAGAGATTCGAGATCAACCCCCTGGACCCCTTGTGCGTCAGGAGGTAGCGTTCGAACTGAGTCAGTTCATGGGTTGCCGCCCTTCGAACCTCCGTGGACATCACCCAATGTCTGAGTTGAAAATATCTGAGTCATTCCCCCTCGTTCACCCCAAACTCCCACTTACATTCTTCAAAGGATTTCACATTCTGGCCTCGAAACATATCCCCGATGATCCTACACCCCCCGCTCTCCCACTTCAGGAATTCCCCCTTTTCCATCCCCGGGGTGAAATCCCCATTATTAAAGATGGGGGTGAACGGCAACAGAAAGGTAGTAATTCCAAATTTCTCCACAACCCCGTCCCAAATGTCAACCAGCCCCTTTGTTGTGTTGCTCATGTATAGGTGTGCCGGTCTTAACCTGCGCAGAAGCCGGAGTACCTCTCCCAGGTGGTGCCGAGCCACCGCTCTATCCATATTAACCCACTGTTTGTTGTATTCCGCTGAGAACCATTCCCTGATTAACCTGAGCTGCGCTGCTCGTAGTAGCGGCAAAAGTTCTGTAAGGCTAAGCCCCCCACCCCACTGGATGCTAACAGTAGGCGTCTGGCCAAGCACGGTCTCTTGCCCTCCCAGACAAAGTCCTTAGCTGCCTTGTCTATTCCTTAAAAAAGCTGGCTGGGATGCGACGGACAATGGCACAGCTTGAAATAAGTAGAGCAACCACCATTTTGAGCGCCGAGCCCCTTCCTAACCACGATAACCTTAGGGAGCGCCACCTCCTGAGGTCTTTTTTGATTGCAGCCAACAAGGGAGGGTAATTTGCCCCGAACCATCCCGACAGCTGAGGCGTAACCCTAATCCCGAGATAATGTATCCCACCCGGACTCCACTTAAATGGGGAGGACTCCCTTAGGACCTTTGCCTCCTCACCTTTCAGTGATAGATTCATTATTTCAGATTTTTGCAGATTCACCCGCAGTCCTGAGACTTCCCCGAATTCGGAAATTAGCACCATACACACCTTTATGGACTCCCCTGGGCTCGTCAAAGAAAGCAACATGTCATAGGGAAACACTGCCACCTTATGCTGATGCTCCCTGAAGGGAATGCCCTGGATATCCTTGGCCTCCCTTATCGCCACAAGTAGGGGCTCCAAGTACAGAGCATACAACACCGGAGAGAGTGGGCACCCCTGCTTTGTACCGCGTCCGTACTGGAAGGAACGCAACATTGCTCCGTTCACCAGCAAGCGCGAGATGGGAGCCCTGTAATTCGCCTGCACCATGCTAATGAACTTAGCGCCTAAACCAATTTTTCCATCGCCAGAAACAGAAAAGACCACTCCACCCAGTCGAACGCCTTCTCGGAATCCAAAGCTAGGAGAATCGCCGTTGTGGGGGTCTTCTGCGTTTTCTCAACCAGGTGAGCCACCCACCTGATATTATCAGCCATTTGTCATCCTTGAACAAACCCTGTCTGGTCTTGATGGATTAGTGTAGGGAGGTACGCCTCCAAGCGACTCGCCAAGATTTCAGTATAAATGTTCTCATCTGAATTTATGAGATAGGTCTATAAGAGGTAAATTCCTCCGGGTCTTTGCCTGCCTTAGGAATGAGTGTGATTTTGGCCTCCTCCATTGAAGGAGTAATACCCTCTCGAAGTACTGAATAAGTTGAATAACTGGGCGAGATGTGGGGTCAGGATGCCGGAGAAGGTTTTATAGAAGGAGACCGGATGTCATCAGGGTGTGGTGCTTTGTTACTAGGAAGAGACGCAATGACAGTTTGCACCTCATCCATCGTGATGGCCTGTCCCAATTCCTCCGCAACGTCCCTGGAGAGACGCGGGAAGGACAAGGTTCCCAAGAAGTCCTTCTGGTGCTCGGTGGCTGGACCCTGAGATGTTTACAGGGCTTCATAGAATCTAACTAATCGCTCCCCAATGTCCTCGGAACGGGTAAGTCTCTCCCTGCTTTCATCCGTTAAGCCTGAGATCACATTTCGCTCACTGTTACCCCTTAGTAACCGCGCTAAAAGCGAGTGTGCCTTATTCGCCTTTGCGTAAAAGTTAAGCCTATGATTTAACATGATTTAACATTGCTTCTTCTGCTTTTTTGGTCCTCAGACTCCCCAATTGCCCCTCTGCTAACCTGTACTCCATATAGAATTTTCCTTGAGGGGACATCCTGCAGCCTCACCCTTTCAGCCTCTACTTCCCTTCCAGCTGGGCCTCCAAGAGCCGCAGTTGTCTATTCCTCTCTGCCTTCAAAGTGATGAGTTCCCCTCTCAGGGTAGCCTTGAACGCATCCCACCTTATGCTGTGTCTGTGCCATTGTTTCTTTCAAAAAAAGCTCTAATGCTGTTGCCTATCTCCTCCCTAATCACCTGGTCCCTCAGGAGTTCCCCATAAAAATGCCAACTCCAAACCCCTGGCCTCACTTACCCAACTGCAGTTTCATCTGCACAACCCTATGATCGGCGATTCCCAGTGGGGCCGCCTCCACCCGCTCTACCCCTCCGACCAAGCTCGCTGAGACCCAGATGTAGTCAATTCTAGATTGGGTTCTATGCACATCAGAAAGAAACGTATAGCTCTCTTCCTCCCCACTCAGCACCCTCCTCACGTCCCTCAAACCTGCCCCTTCAAACGATCCTTCAGCTGTGGGGAGGCCACCGCCCCCCCTCTGCCCTCGTGTTGTGTCTGATCCAGCCACTTGTTCCAGGCCAGATTAAGATCTCAAATCAAGATGACTTGCCCCCTCGCAAACCTTTCCAACACACCCAGAGTCTCCCTCGCGAACTTCTCCTGTCCCACATTTGGGGCGTAGACCGAGGCTATGGTGTAAGTGGCGCTCATGTGATCCCCCCTCAAAATGATGAATCTCCCATTTTTATCCCTAAGGACATCCTGGATTTTGAAGTCCATGCCCCTCCAAAATGCCAGCGCCACCCCCCTTTCTTTGTAGGACCTGATGCAAAAAGGATCTGTTGGAACCCCTTCAGGCGCAGGCGACCCTGGTCTTTACGCAGCAGATGGGTCTCCTGCATAGCCAAGATGTCTGGGACATGTGTTCTGGTGAATTGTTCCAATTTAGCCCGCTTGAGGGGAGAATTTAACCCCCTCACATTATGAGTTAGCCACTTAAGACCAAGACGGTATTCTGCCCCGCTCCCTCTAATTGCCCTTCCGAACCCATCCCCAACCCTCCTGCTCTTCCTGAGACCCCCAATGCCCCAATGCTAGGCGCTATGTTCCCCCCATATCCCTCACCCCACCCCTCCAATGCTTCCCTCAGCCCAGAAACCCCAACTTTGGGCCAGACTGCACCCCCCAACCGCCCACCCTCTTTTCCCCCACCCACCGGACAGTCTCGTCCTTGCTTGGTCCAACATATTTTACTCCTCCCTCCCAGGCATAGCATACAGCCCATGAGTCCACCACCACCGTGTTCCGCCCCAGTGACGATTTGGTCACCCAGCCCCCACCCCATTACCACTAACCTCTCCCTTGGTGCTCCGGACTTTCAACCCCCCCGAGGGGCCCCACAGCACACCCCTCCTCCTGCCCCGCTCCCCCACAGTTCCCCATTCCCAAGGTCTGCTCCTCTCTCTTTGACCCGCACAGGGCGCAGGCTCCCCAATGTGACCTTTCCCACACTCTCCAGCTCCAAGCTTATAATGCTGGCCGCCGCCTGCAGCGTGCTCACATACTTCTGACTGCCCTCCCACTCGACACTAAGCCGAAAGGGAAGGTCCACTTGTATTTTATCCCATTCTTGGACAACTCCTTCAAGACCGAACACATATTCCTTCTTTTCAGCAGTGTGCTCGCAGCCAGGTTCAGGAACAACAGAATTTCCTGCCCTTTATAAAGGACCGGCTCACTTTGTCTGGCTACCCGCAACACCGCTTCCTTCTGTCCGTATCTGGCGAAGGCGACCACGACTTCCTGGGGTCTGGCATTAGGGCCCCTAGGGATCCGACCGACTCTGTGAGCCCTGTCCAGTATTATCAAACTCGGGTCCCCCTCGCCCAAGAGTTCCGCGAATATCTGCTGACATTCTTCCTTCAGTTGTCGATCCGTCACTGCCTAAGGAATCGCCTTAATCTGGATATTGATCCAAGTCCTCGAGCATCGCCTCCATGTTCCTCGTCGCGGAGTCTAGCCGGACTAAGGCCTCAGTGTTAGCCGTTGTCTCCTGCTCGTTCTCCGGGAGGCCACTTTCCAATAAATCAGTCCTTTCCCCCAGAGCCACGTTGAGGTCAGTTCTCATGAGTTGGAACTGGTCCTGGAAAGATTGAGCCAGAGATTCTCTCAGGGCCTGCATTTCCCCCCTGAGATCTTGCCTCGTCATCTGCACCAACTCCTCTACAGCCTCACTGCCCCTTTGCTCCTTTAAATGGCCAATGCCAGTTTTGTGCAAGTCCCTGTTGTCCATGGCAGGCCAAAGTGTGGGTAGTGTTTCCAGGGGTGCTCCAGCGGGGTGGCCACCTCCCCCAGATTTCCCTCTAGACCTGGAGGACATCTATGCCGGGCCCGGGTAGCAGCCCCCGCCGCGATCGGGACGGCGACCCAAGCCCCTCATCCCAGCTTGGTAGGTCGGAGACCCCACACCCCCGGACCCTGATACTCCGTCCTCCAAGGGGTGCTCTCCTTACTCTCCGGGTATGTCCTGGATAGCTGGTACGCTGCAGCCCACTTCTGGTCCCTGCCGCCTGCCAGTGGGTAGTGCTGTTTGGCCTCTCCTGCTCCTTCCTCACTCCTCTTTCCTGGCAAGTGCCCACTCAGTTCCACTAGACTCACAGTCACAATGCTCTACTGGGATAAGCCTTGAAAGAGAGGGAGAGCACCATGAGGATGGTGCCTCTATCCCAACCGTCACTGCCCCCATCAATGACCTCTCCAGGGCACTCTCCTGCACTTGTGTAACTGTGGCGCGGGCCTCCAAACCCTGTTCCGCCGGGACGCTCGCAGCTTCCTCCACTCCCTCGGATCTGGGGATGCCACTCCTCCCGCTCCTCGCGTTTGCTTTCACTTCACCCGCCGGGTGGCAAATCTGCTGTCGGGCGAGGGAGGACAAGGTGCTCCCCCACCCCCAGGCCACACTATCCAAGCCAACGGGGGCCCCATCAAGGCTCCTAGAGTGCCGTGCTGCCAGACCCCACTGCTGCTCCCTCCTCTGGGGGGTTGCCCCCCGGGCACTCGCTGCCGCCTCACCTGCCCTGGAGGCGCTGCTCTCCTCTTGGGCCCGCCCAGATGGGGGGCCCTGCTCCACGACGGTCTCCCACCTGGGCTGCCCCCAATTTCTGCTGCACTTCCCGGGGGAACCCAGGCTCCACTCTCGCGTGGGTGCATATCGCGCCAGAGCCTCCCTGCTGGTGGCTGCGCGCCGCTTCCTAATGGTCGCCGCAGGGCTGAACTTCCCCACGCCTCCTTTCTTGTGGCCATGTGCAGCTATCCTGGGGGTCTCCGCGGCACAACTCCTCCGCCGTTGTGCCCCCACTGATCTGCTTGCCACTACTGCAGCCCAAAAGCCTGGTCCCCGGGGGGGGGGTGGATCCTGCAGCAAACCTGGCCCGGGATATCGGAGCAGCCATCGGAACGTCTACTCGTTGCTGGTGGCCATCTTGAAATCCTGATTTACACTTTAACATCTGCTTTGAAGATTGAATCTGGGGTATCTCCTCTCTAATATCTGCAATCTTACTTGAGAAGAATTGTGCACATGTTTGACATTTCTCCTCTGACAAGTGGGGACAGCATTGAGAATGAGGGTTTCTCATAACCTTCATTAATGAGAAAAGAGTCCTGGACTGATGACAAGCTCTTTCAAAGTAATCCTCCATTTGCTATAAACAGTGTTTGAGCTGCATTTAATGAAAGATTTCACCACCATCACATCCATGAGATCATAGCAACACAAATATAAATTTGACGTTTTCTCATAATTATCATTAAGTCTTTTATTGAAAAGAGATGGAAAGTATTATTAATTGTGTATGAATAGAAGGTGATTAAGCTTCATAATAAAACATGGTATGCAATTTTCTGAACACTGAAGTGGAAGTTTGAGTCCACTGTTCAAAGATCGATGACTAATATGAGGACTAGTCCACTCTGCCTCCTGGCATTTCCTAATGTTTATTCTATGAATGTACAGATATTATGCAAAGATAGGTTGAATTGTCCCTGCCAGAACCATAGTATTGAACAAACCTCCAGTTGCTTTTATTGAGTAAAACAAGGATTGTGGTTTGTGACAGGGAATTGCGATATAGGGCCTCATTCCGAGAATAGAGGAAGTCATGGCGCTATATGCGCCATGACTGCGTCCAATAACGGGACGAGTCCGGTGTGGTGCAATGGGGACTTACCGGTCTAGTCCGACCCTTGCGGGACCGGTAAGTCCCCATTCCACCAACCATTCCCCATTCCCATTTGAGCCCCGATAGGGCTCAATGAGAATGGGGAAGGCCGTTAGGGGACCTCGGAATTGGGCGATAGGGTATTACCGGCACCGGTCTACTTACCGGTGCCCGGTATCCCCTACCGCCCGACTCGTAATGACCCCCATAGTCTTTAATCATAATCTAAAAAATCTTCAGGAATAGGTAGGTCCTGCGATTGGAATGCTGCCTTTTCAGATATCTTGTGAATATAATTTTTAATTCTTCTGACACAGCACCCCCTGATCTAACACTGCCCATTGCAACACTTCACCCAGAAATTCTGGGACAAGAATCAGGTTGTATTTGGAATTAAATGTCTAATTTATTTGAATAATGAAGCAAACAAAAGAAAGATGCCTCCCTAATGTTGCTCAATTTTGGTTTGTATCATTTCTTATTCTAACTGACCACAGAAAATGTAATACAATTTATATTCTCCACCATACATTATCGCTGACAAGTGTTGTTATTAGAGTGAATGTTTCAACATCCAACATATATACACAATCTTCGAAGCACACTATCATATACAAGTATATGGTGCTGAGAGCTTCTAGTGTATGCATGCATGCATGTATGTGAAATACAAACTGTGGTAGATTGCAATAGGAATCTATCTGCTTTGGTTTAGGCAATCTGTGCGTTCAATTTTAGAACACACACAATATTGGGTCATTTACACAATGTGGGAATATGAATGTATGATTTCCTGGAAATATACAAACTCTCCCCCCCATTTCAATTTGGAGACTGGGTCTATCTAATGCAAGGTTCTCTCCCTTATGTGCAATATCATTAGATTGGTTTCTATAGTCATTTTAAAGTGCATCATATTCTGGGAATGGAGGTGAGCTATCTCCCTTTTATCCCACGGTATTTATTTTCTATATAGTTATGCCTTCCAGAAGTTGAAATTGCATAACCCACTGTAAAATTATGAAGAATTGTATACCGGTTCACAATTCCAGTTTCTGGATACATCAGTTAAAAAATGTAGTGTCAAAATCAGTCCCCCAGTATCTTCCCATCAGTTCCTATTGATAAAGGATTCTCTAGGAGATTTTGCATTGTGTCTTTTTTACTTGCTTCTGGGTTTTTCTTTTAAGGCACATAACCAGCATGCCCGCCACAGCTTTCAGGAAATTCTGCCCAGTCAGCTAGGCCCACCATTCACTGTTTTCAATCAGTTTCACAGAAGGAGGGCTAGTTTGGGCAAAGTCTGCTTCAGGATTTCTCTAAATAAACCCATTGGTGAGTTTTCCCACTTCTCAATGTATTATCCCATTTCAGCATGCACCACTTCCAAAATTCTAAAGGCTCTCCCTAATTTCTATGGGTTTTGACTATCATGGGATCTAAATGTTCCCACATTGTGTCATTTGAAATCATTGTTTTTGATTGGTTGAGTGTTTCCATTGGTTCTGTTAACAGGTTGGCATTCCCAGAGACTACACCCCCTGATTTAATAGATACAAAATATTTTAGACAGGTAACAGGGGTGGTTGTATACAACCTGGACAAATATTTCTCCCCAAATCATTTATCCCTGATGTGTTTAAAATTCAAAGGTGTTCATTTACTGTTGCAACTACAACAATTTCTCTAACATACAGTATTTAAAGGATGACAGTGCAGTTGTTAAGTCTATTGCTGTTATGAAAAGAAATACAATTTAAATTCAACATTTGACTGCCAGTCTAAATAATATACACATTACAGAAACAGTGTAAACATATGTGTTATTTAACTTTGTAAAGAGAAGGTGAGGATTCTGATAAAATGTACAAGGCTGTGCACTTATTTAAACCACATGGCCACATTTCCCAGGTGATGTGCAAAATGAAACACCATGGCCCTGTTGTATTTTTCTGAGTGAATTGTATATGGTCAACCGTTGTACCTGAAAACATAACAGATGCACACTTCTGTGCTGCACTATGACAGTCAAATATTGTTCAATAAACTTCACGTATATGACAACTTGCTTATGTAAAAAACACAAACTTGTGTGTGTGTTCAGTTCTTTCGTAACAAGGATAATCTGTTATCTCATTCAGTATATCATAGGCACATTGCATATTACATTGTTATATACAAACTTGTTTGTGTATGCCTGTTTCAATAAGAATTTTTTTTCCAATTACAGTTTTAATCACATCATGATTCTTTAACAAACAATACTTCATTCATTTGTAGTCAAATTGTTCCAAAATGTCTTGATATCCTTGGTTTATTGTCCCAGTTTTACACAAGCCCTCTTGCAGGCTTTTAGGATTCTAACCTATGGGTTCCACTACACGTTTCGGGCAATGTGTTCGCCCTTCTTCAGGTGGGGATATCAATTTTTCTGTCTTTTTTTCTGCAAAATCAATGACTGAATCCAGGCTTTTAACTTGATCTCCTATAGTGGTGGAACTCTGAAAATAAGAAGTTGTACAAAAGAGAAACTAAGAGACACACAGTCACCACACAGAAGTGTGCAGAGTATTGCCACATACCGGTTCACCGGGACCAAGGTTAGTCAAGTGTTAACGGTCAGACGTATACAGAGAATGATTGTAGAAAGTAATAGAAACTAATGCAGATAACTGTACGCATTGATTTTGCAGAACAAAAAAAGACAGAAAAATTGATATCCCCACCTGAAGAAGGGCGACCACATTGCCTGAAACGTGTAGTGGAACCCATAGGTTAGAATCCTAAAAGCCTGCAAGAGGGCTTGTGTAAAACTGGGACAATAAACCAAGGATATCAAGACATTTTGGAACAATTTGACTACAAATGAATGAAGTATTGTTTGTTGAAGAATCATGATGTGATTAAAACTGTAATTGGAAAAACAAATATTATTGAAACAGGCATACACGAACAAGTTTGTATATGACAATATAATATGCAATGTGCCTATGATATACTGAATGAGATAACAGAAAATCCTTGTTACGAAAGAAATAAACACACACAAAAGTTTGTGTTTTTTACATAAGCAAGTTGTCATGCACGTGAAGTTTATAGAACAATATTTGGCTGTCGTGGTGCAGCACAGAAGTGTGTATCTGTTATATTTTCCGATACAACGGTTGACCATATACAATTCACTCAGTTTTTTAGTCTGGTAGCACAGGCTTAACGGATTGCACCTAAGTATTCAAATTAATTCTCACAGAGACTTAGATTAACATAAAGAAAATATAAACTCAGAGTGCACCTCCTCTACCAAATTTTCCTGTTGTATTTTTCCTCATGTTTATCAAACATGGGATCCATTATTCTTAAATAAATGTTCTTCATTGTCAAAATTTGATTGTGTCCGGTTATCTACAGGATGTTTCAGGTTTTCCAACTCTGATGGATTTTCAGAGAAAGTAAAAGAATAGGCAATCCCCTGGAGAAAATTATTATAGATTTTAATTGGAATTCTACTTTTTGTCCAAATGAGGACCATAACTCTACTATCTTGTCCTAAAATATGAGATATGAACCAATTCTTATGATGTAAAGCTATCCACAAAGGGACCAGAAAACATGTCTCTTTAAAGCATGAACACTATATACAGTTTTGGAGTCCACTATTTCTTCTTTCCTCTAGGGGGCTTCCTTATCAACTGTTTTCTTTAAGATAACCAGTGCTGATCCTTTTCTAATATACATTTTCAAATCCTAGACTGGGAGGAAAGTAAGGAAACTACTTAAGTGTTATATCACTATGGCCACAAGAATGTATTTCACTCACCTCTAGTCAGAAATTATGTTTGCATAAAGCACAAAAGAAAACTGTCTAATGAGGAACTGTACATACTTGAAAATGGCCTCAATAAAAATGACTGGGAACGTCTTCACACAGATGAAGGTTATTTCTACTGGTGACATACAGCCATTCTGTATGCTTTTGATAAACTGTAAAATAGCACCACAGGTGTGCTCCTTAACCATCATACGACACCCACGTAATCATTATATCTAAGATAATGTTGTGGTGTGATAGATATTTATATTGGATGGTTCTAGAGATGTTGCACTAAATGAAAATCCAGTTAGAGGGGATCTATTCTGAATGTTCAAGGGGATTGACAAGACTGATAAGGGTAGTTTTGTCATCTTGGAAGGGATCAGATATTTTTCTAACTTTTAAGAGGTGTCTATGATGCCACTGTTTCATACCAGCTGATAGCCATCCTTGATTGCATTTGTAAGATTTTTTTACAATTTTTGCACTTCGATTTTTGTAGGAGCAATCAAATGATTATGATGCAATTTCTCAGTTCTAAATGACTTTTAAAAGAGGTGTTTTGATATTTAACCTAGGCTTCATGCTGCAAAGAAACAGTCCTCTAGGGGTGCCTTTCTCACTGTTTCCTTGGCTTGGCAGCATTTAAACCAGTTATTATGAGTAAAGCATGAAACCTGGAATATCTGTTCAAAATGTTTTGAATGTGCAGAGTGATGGCATTCAGAGACCCAGGCATGAATAAGAATGGATGCATGACACAGATCACACATTCCACCAAAGAATGGTGCTATGCATTTCCATGACAATTTATCATTTAGCTTTTAGTAGATCTCTGGCCTAATTCAGTAAGTAATATCCTTCTGCAGAGGTGTATTGGAAGCCATGTGTTAGTAGTTATGGATACCGATAATAGCATTCTCATAGTCCACACCCCAATAGGAATTATGTATTTAACCTTATTCTTGGTGTTTGAGTGGCGGACATGGAAACACCAGCACCATCACGAGAACGGGAATGGGGATTTACCGAATTCCCGATTTACCGAATTCAGCCTCCGGAATTCCTGGGACACCGGGGTCGTAATGCCCCGGTAATTCCGGGAATCACGGAGGCGGAATAGTAATACGAGTCTGGCGGGAAAAACCAGCAGGTTACCGCCGGACTCGTAATGAGGCCCACTGCCTTGGCCTTCAGATTTTGCCAGTTTGCACAGTGGGTGAGACCAATGATGGTGATGGGCCTGTTCTGAATTAACCAGGACAATGGGGACTTTCCAGGTATTTTTCTAAAAAACTCTTAATTTTGATGATACATGATTTTGATTGTACATTAATAGTGATCTCACATAGCTTGTAGAAAGTGGGTTATAGCGTTGGAAGCTTACCTAGACTGTTCCACAGTCAACACCTATATGTGTTATTAGACTCGACATAGGCACAATACATTTATAGCTTTGCAGTCATGAATCTGTGGGATCTCTGGGGCCTTAAACGCCATTGGTGTCTGGAGGATAATATTGTACTTCAGCGTCTTGTGCCAACTATGGTTGGAGGTGTGATGGAAAAACTGTGTCTGCTGTGGTTTCATCAAACCCTATAAGCATAACTAAAATGGTGAAGATAATTAACAATTAGTATTTATTTGGGGAAAAACCCATACCTCTGCTCTCTCTAGCCTGCGAGGATCTGGGAATTAGGCACAGAACCTGAAAATGTTCTTATAAGCTTGTTAAAACCTTCCTACAGTAGGATGGTTTTAAAGTTGTGGATGGTGCGGGCCAACCAACATATACATGAGATGTTGGGCATATATTCCCAGTGTCAACTATGGTTGGAGGTGCGATGGAGAAACTGTGTCTGCTGTGGTTTGATCAAGCCCTATCAGCATTACTAAAATTGCATGACTATATGCATATATTTGATCAAACCCTATAAGCATAACTCACCCCTTTAGTTGCACAGCTAATATGTTATGGCTGTAAAATAAGTGTCGGTAAATGTGTTGGGACCATGTAGAATGCTTTTAGCTTTTTAGAACATAGCAGGCATTATTGACTGTCTGTTAGACAATTATGATTCTTAGAATGCAGTTAATAAAATCTAGCTATGGCTTCAAACAGTTATACTGCTCCAACATTACTCACATACTTTTTTTAAATGTTTTATTTCTTTATTGGTTTAATAACATGAAGTAACAGAACCAATAAACAATTAATATGCATATCAGAAAAGTAACTCCAACCCCCCTCCCACCTTCCCTTCACTCCTCCAAGACCACGGTTAGTTCACTGATCCTCTCGAGTCCGTTCCCTGGTCTAGGCCACCCTCTCCGCCCAGGTCACTATCCTTCAACTCAGGGTGAAGCAAGGGCACTGTCAGGGCCACCCAATGGTGCAGTTCCTCGCTGGAGTCTAGTCTCTGCACTTGGATTGCCGTTTCCCATGCAGCGTTTTCAGCTGTAATCCACTTCATAAGATCTCCCCACCATAGGGTCATATGCAGTCCTCTGGGGCTTTTCCACCCCATGGCTATGCTTCACTTAGCCATTATGTATATAAGGTCTATGAGCTTATTTAGGGGTTTGTTTTTCCTGTTTCCCCTATATCTGCCCAGGATACAGGCCGTAGGCTCGTCTACCTCGATTTCGATGTCTGTGCAGGTCACTCTTTCTTTCACTTGTGACCAGAACTCCCTTATCACTGGGCAGCCCCAGAAACCATTACTCACATACTTATAATGCAAATGCCACAATATGCTAAAAGCCACAGACTTCTTAGAGAGGCCATTACCACTTTGGGTAATCGCCCTTCCCCAGCTTTAGCCAAACCTTCGGGGCTGGCATGTGCACCATGATAATGACCCCCCGCCCTCAATATATAAGGCTTAATGAACAAATTTCATGGTCATGTACTCTTAGATTGGTTTTGCAAAAACCTTTAATAGCAACAACTAGTTCCAAGCAATCAAATATGACTAGTAACTCTAATGGTTAAGAATCAATTAGGTAAAATTAAATTATTTTATTGAACTAATGATGTTCTATATCAATATGCCTTTGATGTGGGCAATGTACATTATTCTTAGTACCAAATATCTCCTTATTTGTCAACAGATCTATAATGCGTGATAGAGGCATTGGGCCTCATTATATGTTTGGCGGTAGCCTTGCCGGTAAAACCAGTAGGCTGCCGCCAAACTTCTGAAAATTTCCAGCGTCTGCGAATGGGCAATTACTGGGTCATTACGGCCCTGCCGGACCTGGTAATTGCCCATTCGTGGGCGCCGGAACAGAATGCTCCCCATTCCCATTAGGGCTCAATGGGAATGGGGAGGTCGGATGCACCGGCACCATTCAGAATGGTGCCGTGCATCCGACATGCTGTGCTTGCGGGTGCCGCTCTGCTTGCCAGGTCAGACCTGGCGGGCAGAAAGGCATCCGTGAGCACAACTCGTAGTTTGCCGGTTTGGGAACTACGGTACCGGAAAGCTTACCAGTACCGTAGTTCCCGGACCGGCAAACTTGTAATGAGGCCCATTGTATTTGCATGGCACCATCATATGCAATAAACCATCTCAGTGAGTCACTGAACAAAACCACAGAGGGACCCTGAACCAAAAAAGGGCTAGAGTGAGATAAAACTACACACAAATGTGGGTGGCCTTTGGCACAGTCCTGAAGCCTCAGTGATTGGTTTCAGCCCTCAGGGCTCCACAGTGATTCTATAGTATTGTACCCGACACTCGGATAAGCTTTTAGCTCATTAAGTCTTTGAAGTCATATGGATTATCTGTAAGTCTACTGACCGAATGTGGCTTGCAGGAAGGTTTCTCTGAATATGTTCCTTAGGATAGGAGGTGGTAATCAAAACACAGCTTCATGTGTGCAACAAGAAATGGTGCAGGGACAATGGGAGACGAGGTGTAGTCTTTTTTGCATCCACCATAGACCCGCCTTGAGC
The DNA here is from genome assembly GCF_040938575.1 of Ambystoma mexicanum. NCBI lineage: Eukaryota > Metazoa > Chordata > Amphibia > Caudata > Ambystomatidae > Ambystoma > Ambystoma mexicanum. Next base: position 961,141,138 of record NC_090928.1, on the reverse strand, counting down.
TAGCTACGTCTGGTGAAGGAGCCGTGCAGAGAGTTTATTACAGTGACACAGCCTTCAGTTAGATGATGTTCCACCATCTCTGCTTTATTGCTTTATTGCATATGTACGACCTGCAATGATTTATCATTGCACCAAGATTTATTTGCCATTTTTCTATCAAAAGGTAACAGTGACAAGTAATCATAAAAGTGTTGTGAAACTATTTTCTCCTGCCTATGTTTTACTTGTTTAGAACGTTCAATATTTTAAGACAGTGTGGAACTTTGATGGATGCCGGTACATCCTTAGGATTTCGCCAGGCAAAACAAGGCTTTATATTATAAAAAATAAACCTTGCAGATAATAAATTATATGCCATAGGCATTTGGATTTAATTAATATAAGGTTCATTTGCTCTGTTTGGGAATAGTCAGATCTCTATTTTGAATTCATGCAAGATAGAGAGACAACACGTGGGTTGCAGGGCCTAGCAGTGCGATTACCAGAGTGTTCACTGTGGAATTGCATATCTTGTGCAAATGATTTTTCAACCATAATGATGTTTTCATGTTCCTAGGTGTCTTCTTTCAACATTTGTTTGTGGCATGAGATAAAGCACATACCGTCTAAAAATAGTATAGTTCCTTATGGATATTTGTTGTGTTATGGTGTTGAGATCAGAATTTGTTATTTAAAAGAGAGTGCAACACTAAGCCTCCTATTTTATCTTAGGTTTTACAAATTTGCCCGAAGGACATGCGGGCGGACATATGTGTCCATCTGAACAGGAAGGTCTTCAAAGAGCATCCTGCGTTTAGATTGGCGAGTGATGGGTGCCTTCGAGCTCTAGCCATGGAGTTCCAGACTGTGCACTGTGCCCCTGGGGACCTGATTTACCATGCAGGGGAGAGTATAGACACACTTTGTTTTGTGGTTTCTGGATCTTTGGAAGTTATCCAGGATGATGAAGTTGTGGCTATTTTAGGTAAGTCAAATGTTCTTTTGCTAAATGACATTGTCTGCTGACTGTCTTTTTGGTGCTCTGTTTCACTAGGCACGTATGGTTCCTTAATGGGCCACTTGCTCCATTTATTTACTACCCACACCATCATTTGGCTAATTCTTCTTACCTGTCCTAATTTACACACAACTACATTTCCTTTCTCCCACTTTTGTCTTTATTTTCTTTTCTTAGCTTGCCACTGTCTAACCATGTCCTGTTTTTGACCCACCTTTATGTCCCTTCTACTTTTTAATCATCCCTAAATCACATTTTAGTTTCTCCTTTCAATGTATCTTTTTTTCTACATTTGTAATTGTTTCCTTCAGTTTCTTCCTGTTTAAGATAAATATGTCTATTTGATCACTTGCTTTATCTTGCATGTATTTACAGGTCCTGGTCGTTCTCTTTTTGTCTATTCCATGGCATCATATTTTGATCTACTATTCACATGGGGTATGTTCTACTATCCCAAATACTGAAAGTGCAAATTACTGTAAAAAAACATTGGGAACTAGTGTCTTAAGCGACACCCATAAATCATGTCCGGTCCGATAGCACAGCGAGTAGAGTGCTCACTTTGACATCTGTGCAGAGCCTGCTGACGCAGGGCCAAACTCACCCTTTCATCCTTCTGAGGTCGATAAATGAGCACCACACACCGTGGGTAATAATAAGCAGCACTCAGATACCCGAGGGTTCGTAGCGCTATATAAATGCTAAATTATTAAATTATTATTATTGTTGTGTTAAAGGATATCACTATGTGAAAATGGAATTTCTACAGTATCCTAAGAAATATTATATAACAATGGACGAGCAAGCAGCCATGTTATAATAGGCAATATAAATATTGCAGAGATGCACCTGGACGTGTCATCATCCATATTGGCTAATGATCCAATGGTAGAATTAATGATTGATATAAATGATTGCAAGAATATTCTAAGCAAGTGTCTTCAGAGTATTTTGTGGGTAAGTGGATTTAAACAGTTATGTTAATTGATCAGGAAAATGCAGTAAAAATAAGGTATAGGGTACTACCATCATTTTCGCAGACTTATTTACAAAGTAAAAGATTAATGCCAACATCATTTAGTAGTGATTGATAGACTTGCAAGATCAGCATTACAGATACTGTCCGACTGTTGTTGGAATGTGCCTTGTTTTCTCTTTGGTGTTTGTTGGACATTAAGACAATACAACAGTTGCCAGAGAAAGGGATCGATAAACTCCCTAGATAAAAACTCTTCAGCCACCTGTTGATGTAGTTGGGTGGTTTATGATCTGGCCTTCCAACAGTGATCTGCCGTTTCTTGCTTTTTCTTTTCATCTTGTATCATTGTTTGTTTGAGACGCATCATCTAGGGAGATCATTTGGAAAAGTGTAATTTCATTTTCTTGTAGATTTCTTTTTGCAATGGACATTTTGGAATTATTATATATAATTAGCTGGCGAAGGTGCCACAATGTTTTGTGCCCAGACTTAAATATAATGCAGATAATATACTCTCTTGACTACAATGTTAACTCCCTGCGTTCTTGAATAGTGCTTTCACTGAAGACATGGTTATCTACTTTGTAGCGCTCTCTCTTTAAATAGATGGCTTATAGGGCATCATTATGAGTTCAACGGTGCAGTAAAAAGTGGTGGTCAATCCTTGAATGGTACTTTATTTGGCGGTAATGTAATTACCATTGTTTTTACCACCCAGCCGAATTCCGAGTTTAGCCTTTAAGTGGAGGATTTATCTCCAGCACGAGACCGGAAGAAATCATTCACTTTAAGGGCAGCCATTGGGCCTTGTTCTGAGTTTGCTGGTCCGGTAACAACGGTGCTGGTAAGCCTACCAGCAGCGTTGTTACCGGACCAGCATAGTACGACTCAACGGCACCCGCCCGCAGAATTTCACAGAAGCACTGGCACCATTATTAACGGTGCCGGTGCTTCCGTGGTCCCCATTCCCATTGTGTCCTATGGGAGTCAAATGGGAATGGGGATTAACATTTACCGGCGCCTGATTTCCTGGAACACTGGAGTCATAATCCCACAGTGATTCTGGCAAGCCAGGCGCCGGTAAATATAGCAAGTCCGGCGGCACCCGCTTGTAGCACCAGCTGGGTTACCGGCAGACTTGTAATGAGGCCCATTGGCACAATTACTGCAGAAGAAGTACAGCTCCTCTCAATTTGCATACAAAACCACCTGGAGTCCTATGGATTCCAAAAATGACAATTACTCTGCCTTCCCACCTGTCATAATCCAGGGAACAAGTGGAGGTAACAGGAACGATTATGGCACATTTACCACCGAATTACCGCCAAAATCGAAATGAGGCCCAAATAGGAGTTTGATTACTATATGATAGCTGAAAGCACATGTTGACACGGGTCTGGTGAATGAAGTCGAGTTTGATGACAAGTTGGTTTAGACATTCAATCCAAAGATGTTACTCAGGTTGTTGCATCTTAATTTGAATCTTGTAAGCGATTCTTACCAGGAAGGTGGCAGGCCACCCTGAACTAAACACATAAAAGCAGTCCACATTGCTTCTCTTGAAGGGTTGATTAATTTATGTGGCTGGTGTTCACAATGTGAAGGTGTGAGCGGATGAAAGTGATGCAAAAGAAAGCCATGAGCATGCTAAATGCAGGCGTTCATTCTTAATTTTCTAGGTAATCGATAATGCAATACATTGATGTGCATGTCTAATCGCCCATCTCATAGACCTTGCAATATGAATAGGATTTGATATTTTTGCATTGCAAATGTTTATTTGATGCTGTTTTAAAGCCACGATTCTGAAGGAATATTATTTTGGATTATCAATCTGAGAGGTTTTATTTTCTCCAAAGTCTCTTGTGGTTTGTTTGAGGTAAAGTGTGCTGCAAAATTAAGAGTGTGACCGACTTCAGGAGTTAGAATATTTGAAAAGTAAAGTTTTATAAGCCCTTAAGAACATCCTGATTTTGATGAAAGTGCAATGAGTATGATCCCAAACTTTGAACACTCTGGGTATTCATTGAAATACATGTTTAAACTTGTCTCTTGTTGGCATATGGACTCTTGAAATCGGTCACGATTGGTTGCTGTTGGACATTAGCTAGAGGTTATCGAATCACAGAGCTGCATTGTGTGATCACTAGGACCCGCCACCACACACATCAATGAGCAGCCAGCAATCAGTTGAATTCATGGATGTCTATACAACTTCTGAATATGTCTACGAGAAGCATGTTGCAAAACAGAAATGACAATGCAGCATATGGCTTGTTGAACTCCAACAAGACATTGTGGTTGTGGGAAGTCACAAATGAATACCTGATTGTGCCCAGCACCATAATAGTCTGGTCTTCTAAATTTGGACTTAAAGTGGAAATTGAACTGTGATTTTGGCCACAATGTCATGTTATGGTAATTGGTTGTTGTACTGCACCAGTCACCACCCTAGTAGCCTTAAAGTGCTGAGTCCCAGTCCGTGGATGAGCAAATTGTGACTCTGCCTGGGGTCTTCATGACCAGACTGTAGCCTGCTGGAGGAGGGGAGGAGATAGGGGGAAAGGGTAATTGGGTGGAGAATAGGTGGAACAGAGTCAAAACGGGGTGGCGTACCAAAGCAGAAGGGCAAGAAAAAGCAGTAAATGATATAGTACTATATATATATATATATATATATATATATATACAATATATGCATATATATATATTATAATATTCATATACCAATATATATATAGTGAAAGTAGGAAAATCCATTTGAGTCAAGTTACACACGCCACAGTGCTCCTAGTAGCCATCACTGGAAGTTAACCTTCAGTTCTGAGCCACAAAAGCAAGGCATTGTGGGTATGCAAATTAGCCAAAATGCAAACCTTTTCTCCAGGAAATTGTTTTTCACTTCCAGCGATGGCTACTAGGGGCCCTGTGGAGTCTGTGACTTGACTCAAATGGATTTTACTACTTTCACATTTCAGGTGAAAGGTTTTTTATAAAACCTTTTTAAACCCACCATAACTTTCTTGGTGTTGTGAATATATATATATATATATATACATATATATATATATATATACTTTGTTAAAGGGACGTTATGGTTCCAAGTAAAACCGAAAAACCCTTGAAATTCGCCAGTTATGGTAAGCTAAGCAACCATAACTCGCGCCACCACCGTGCACTGCTAAGCCTAACATCCAGGACATCACTGATGACATCACATGTCTGACGCCCCCTTTTTTCCTTTCCTGACATATCTAGGCCACATGATTTTCTTCAGTAACAGTCAGGAACTAAAAATTGTAAATGTACTATATCTGTAGACCTATCCTTCAAGTATGTTCTTACAATAATTCCCATATGGTCCAGTCATATCATATGAAACATATACATAGGGGAAGACACAACCTTGAAAGACAGCAATCCTTTTTGTGCATTAAAATTATCAGTAGAGTTATCAGCACTTTCTGATAGTTTTGATGTTTTTTTCTTACTGTACTTTCCCTGTATATGCTCAGATTTTCATATGTTGTACTCACACTATTTTCCTTAGGGTCCAGACACATCATGTGATATATATAGATAGGGTAAGTAACAGCTTTGAAACAGAGCAATCATTTCTCTGCATAAAGGAAAAAAGAAAAATCTTTTTTTTACCACCCGGGTTCCCACTTTGAGAACCTAGGATGCTAGTGGCCTTCATCCATTGAAAAGGAGCTTATGGTTACGTTGCACTAATGAAAAACTATGAAATTCAATTAAACAAATGTGTTAAAGGGACGTTATGGTTAAGTTGCACTATTAAAAAACTATGAAAATCAATGAAAAAACTTTGTTAAAGGGACATTATGGTAAAGTTACACTAATAGAAACCAATTAAATTCAGTGAAAAAACTTTGTTAAAGGGACGTTATGGTTAAGTTGCGCTATTAAAAACCTATGAAATTCAGTGAAAAAACGTTGTTAAAAGGACGTTATAGTTAAGGTGCGCTACTAAAAACCTTTGAAATTCAGTGAAAAAACTTTGTTAAAGGGACGTTATGGTTAAGTTGCGCTACTAAAAACCTATCAAATTCAGTGAAAAAACTTTGTTAAAGGGACGTTATGGTTTCAAGTAAAACAGAAAAACCCTTGAAATTCGCCAGTTATGGTAACCTAAGCAACCATAACTCGCGCCACTACCGTGCACTGCTAAGACTAACACCCAGGACATCAACGATGACGTCACAAATGTCATAGATGACATCACTGATGACATCACATGTGCATTTACCTTTCATGAAAAGTCTGTACAAGGGTTTCTTATTGTAATGTTAATAAAAAACGTGTGAAGGATCATTGGAATAAATATCAAGGGCTAATTAGTCCATCCAGTATACTAACACGCTCATGTAGAAACGTAGGTATTGTGTGCAGCAAACATGATGGAGATGCAATATTCATAAGCTTGCCATGTTAAATAGTGAAATGATAACTGTTTTCTTATTAGACTTTTGAATACTATGAAACATGTGATAAGTAGATAATAAAACCCACTTACTACATAATTGCATTATTACAGACAAAACAAAAAGAGACAACACCACATACAAATATGAGTATATACAAAGAAATTGAAGTAAGAGAAAAACAGCAGCAGTAGTGGCAAAAAGTGTTCATAAACTAACTGATTACCTTTATGCAGATAAATGATTGTTCTGTTTCAAAGCTGTTACTTGCCCTATGTATATATATCACATGATGTGCCTGGACTCTAATGAAAGTAGTGTCTTAGAGTATAAGAAGCTTGTGTCTTCTCCTATGTATATGTTTCATATGATATGACTGGACCCTAAGGGAATTATTGTAAGAACATACTTGAAGGATAAGTCTACAAATATACTACCTTTTCCACTTTTAATTCCTTACTGTTACTGAAGAAAACCATGTGGCCTAGATATGTCAGTAAAGGAAAAAAGGGGGAGCCACACATGTAATGTCATCAGTGATCAATTTGTGATGTCATCAGTGATGTCATCAATGACATTTGTGATGTCATCTTTGATGTCCTGGGTGTTAGTCTTAGCAGTGCACGGTAGTGGCGCGAGTTATGGTTGCTTATCTTACCATAACTGGCGAATTTCAAGGGTTTTTCGGTTTTACTTGGAACCATAACGTCCCTTTAACAAAGTTTTTTCACTGAATTTCATAGGTTTTTAGTAGCGCAACTTAACCATAACGTCCCTTTAACAATGTTTTTTTCACTGAATTTCATCGGTTTTTAGTAGCACAACTTAACCATAACGTCCTTTTAACAAAGTTCTTTCACTGAATTTCATAGGTTTTTAGTAGCAAAGCTTAACATTAGGAACTTTGACTTTAGGTACATGTAATATGGAACATACTGAACCACTTCTACTGAATGTGATGTCCGCGAACTTTTTGGATGTCCGCGGACACGTTCGGACAACAGTACCACTACCTAAAATGTCTGGGGGGGGTATGTTTAATTGTTATATTACAACATGATAACATTTTTAAAATTCACAAAGTAGTACACATACATATTATATGTAGTAATACATAAGAAATGTAACCCATATATGTCCCACACTAACCATTCATTTAAATACAATATGTTTTAAAATGGAATATACCAAGAGAAGATAAATTGGCTTCCAACATAATTACCTCACAGACACTCCACAACTAAGACCAAGACGAGACCTACAGAGTACTCAGAACATATATTACCTGAAATAGTAAGTGTACATCATTTTACTCATATCTTTATAAACTTTCTGTATTAGATAAAAAAAAAATATTATATATATATTTTTTTTTCTCACAGAAATGTCTAGTACTCTGGAATGGCTAGAGGACCTCTTCCCACATGACGAAATGTCGAAAATAGTGAAGCTAATGGTACACACTTTACAATATAAACCATTTAATTGTTATTATTTTATATATATTTAACATATATATTTCTTTTTGTACAGAGCATACCAAAATAGAAAATATCTCTGAAGAAACTGTTATGGAAAACATGCTTGACAGCTTAAAAGAAAAAATTGATTTGTTATTGAGCAATTTTAATAATTTGAAAACTTTTGTTGAGGATCATTTTAAAACAAAAACCTCATACCATTGTCCCACATGTACTTGTACCCCCTCACCATATCTCAGTCAATTATCCCCAAACCCTCTCCATAATCCAAACGTTTTGATGTGACTTCCATCCCTTCTTCACCTGATACCAATCATGTTGAAACCCCTAATTCTCCTGTTTTTGTTTCTGTTTCTGCCTCACCTTCTCTGTCTCTCTGTCATAAATTATTAATAAATGTGAAATAAAGTTAAATATTTATATTGTATTGTAATTAGTTCCCGTTTTTTATTTTTTTTAAAACAATGTAGATGTCTGCGAACAGCACGGGTGTTCTGAAATGTTTGTAAATAAACGAAAATGGAGGTGTCCTGAAGAACACTATACCTGTTCGTACTGTTCGCTAGCAAGTTGAAACTGTTCTAAGAACCCAATTGGTGTCCTGAAATGTTCGTAATTAAACGAAAATGGAGGTGTCCTAAAGAACACAATACCTGTCCATAATGTTCGCTAGCAAGTTAAACTCTTCTAAGAACACAATTGATGTCCTGAAAAGTTCATAATCAAACGAAAATGGAAGTGTCCTAAAGAACACTATATCTGTCCATAGTGTTCGCTAGCAAGTTTAAACTGTTCTAGAACACACGCGATGTCCAGAAATGTTTGTTTGATGTGTGACGCACTTTTAATTAATTCAGGACCCGAACACTGTCCGTAGAACATCAACGCGCATGCGCAAACCAATGTCCGTGCATTTGGTGTCCTGCGGACACAGCTTCCTTCGCGGACATGTTCGCGAAGGGATCATGTGACTGCACCAATGCTAATCGTGTGTTCTGAATGCGGACACTGTTCATGTACCTGAACAAATTAAAAGTACATTTTTGAGTAATCCGCAATATTTTTCCATAAAAACCATCATGGCACAAGTCCCATATAGTAATCCTGAGTTTACACATATCTTTTGAAACTTTTTGAACCCTTTTTTGTGTTCGATCTGTCCGCAGACACCGTGCATGTCCGCGAACCGCGTACAAGCACCCCTATAAAAGACCACGCCCTAGAGCTTATTCCCATTGTGTTTCTGGCTATTCTTCAGAGCACAGCTATTTCTCGTGCAACTTGCTGATTACAGCATCGAGATGGCATCCCTGGCTGAAGAACTGCCACCTGGTGCTGCACCTGCTTCAGCACCACCCCCACCCCCTCCACCACCACCACCTTCCCAAGGACCTGAAGAGGCGAACAGGAGTGAGGTGCAGAGGAGGAAGATGAGAATGAGGTAGAGGAAATCCCTACTACCCGCACTAGACATGAGTCTTGGGTGTGGCGGTTATTTTTCATTTATGGGAATGGTCCTAAGGCTCGTGCGAACCGTGTTATCTGCAATGAGTGCAAAATGATACTCAGTCGCGGGAAGCACGGTTCGTACAGCTTTGGCACCACGACCATGAAGTGACACTCTGGGGCTGTTCGCAAGGTTGTACCTTGCGAAGAACGTAGTAGGTTGATTTCCTCTACTTCATCCTCTGTTTCTGATCCTGTCACCACAAGGACCATCTCTGTGGGACAGCGTCTTCCTCAAGCTTCCTCACAGGCCATACAGAATTCTCTTGACCCTTACCTTTCGAGGGTCACAGTTGTATGTATGTACTGTGACACAGTACTCTGCAGGGGGGAGCGACTTCGGAGTGCTTTTGAGACTATCGTCTCAGAGCACGAGAAGACCTGCTCACTACCCAAATAAAACCCACTCTACATCTTCCTCTCTCAGCTTGCCCTTTCTTATTCCTGTGGTTGGTGTCCCCCCTTTCCCCTCCTTTCCCCTCCTCTCCTAGTGTATCGTGTCTAAAAAAACAAAAAGAAAATACAAAATTACAAAAAAAAAAAAAATAAGGCTCTTTTCAGAGCCGCCTTTCACAGTTAAAAAATAGAAGTGAAAATAAATGAAGCAGGGCCCTTTGTATTTTTGAGAAGTCCGCGGACAGTTCGCAGACATCAAGAAAAACTGGGTTGGTACCCTATCATAACCATTGCAATTTTCTCTGGTAGGAAGTGGTGGCTCTTAAAAGAGCCTTTGGGAGGTGTTTGTATGTCAAAAATTATAAATACTTAACACCTACTTCAAAATAGATGCTGTAAATCTAAAAAAGGTTGTAATGTATTTTGTATATTTGTCAAAAAAAATCTGATTGCCAGCATAATTAAGATGGACTCCATCTCTGCGAAAAATGTATGTACTACGAAACATAATATTTTCATTATGAGAATAAGACATGCCAAAATCTCTTAGAAAGGCACAAACAGCCTTATTAACATTGCGCCTTGCTTTTTCCATTTGTGGACCAAATGAAGAAGGACGAAGCCACATTTGTCTCTGTGCAATCCGTAAAATATTACTTGAGAATTAGGAAACATGTCCATGACCTTCCCAAGTCCTTCCTTCATAGAAAATTGCAAAGAAATTCCAGACACATGTCCTAAACTATTCCCTCCACAATGAATTACAATTATGTCTGGATGTTGCTCTGTCTCCAAAGTAGCACAAAGAGATTGCAAGTCCAGCCACTTCATTCCACGTACTCCATGCCAGTGTACGTACACATGTGGAAATCCAGGATCTGCAGCTACTCCACAGCTTTCTGCATGCACCTTCAACCAATGTATCCATGAATCTCCCAAAATCCAAACAATCTGTTTTCTGAAACACACATCCATAGCTATCTGTTGTTCTCTCAACAAAAAGAGTATCTGAGAAACTCTCTCCTGGCACAACAAAAAAAGGATAGGACGCTCAACAGCTAGATTCCTTCTCTTCAAAGACATGTATGTACGCAGAGAACAATTTTCTCTAACTCTTGCATACGCAGTCACCATTCATAAATCACAAGGTCTTACCCTAGACAAAGCAATGATAGACATTGGTAACACAGTCTTTAAAGAAGGCATGAGCTACGTAGCACTACTCACGCTTACGTATACTTGACGGGCTATTTCTAATCAACTTTGATGCAAGTAAAATAAACGCTTATATTCCTTGCATTTTAGAATACAATAGACTTTGTTCACTATACACCCCCCATCTAGAAACATATCCTGTTCCACAAAAAGGAAAATATTCGAAAAGAAAACTAAATCAAACAGAAATGCAACAGGATGTCACTGCAAATCCTCCAAAGAGAGTAAAAGAAACTAAAACTTCATCAAGTACCACAAGCAAAAAAGAACCAATTAGGAAAAGTAAACCAGGTACTTCGTCAAAGAAGGAAGACAAACTAAAAAAAAATCACTCAGATACAGAACTACCTGGTCTATTTAAACTCTCAAATATAGTTGGTGTAAGTTGCTTTGCAAATGTAGCAATGAATATTCTATTTCAATTACCACCAATTTTTGACAACATTTACTTACACAGTACAGACCCATTGTGTATGCAAATGTTAGTACTTCACAGAATTGCAGAAAACAATCCTGACAACACGTATAGTGTTTATGGAATAAGACAACAATTGGACTACTGTGCTGGAATGAAGATCCACAAGAATTTCTAATGTACTTACTACAAGTACTGGAAAACAAAAACATACCTATAAATGAAATCTTCCAGATTTCATACATGTGGAAACATACATGCACTCTCTGCAACAATGTGACACAAGAAGAAATCCCCAATGAACGCTTCGTATATATATCAATACCTAATTGTGAATCCATTCCATTTCAGCAACTTATACAAAATAAAAACCATGGTAGATTATGTTCTACCTGCAATTCAGATAATCGCTCCACGTTATTAATACAAACACACAGTAAATACGTAATACTAATGCTTCTACGTTACAATGCAGATGGTACCAAAAAGAACTGCAAGCTGACTGGATTCACACATGGTCAAATATCACTTGGTAAGAAAACCTTCACAACAATAGGTATAATCTACCACGCAGGAGCCACAACCAATTCAGGGCAATACACCACATATATAAAAAAGAAATGTGGATGGTTTGAATGTAATGATAGTACCATTACTCTAAAGCAGAGATTACCAGCAAATCTTACAAACGCTTATTTAATGTTCTTAAAACTAAAATTTGATAACTAAACTGTACTTAAACCTGAAGTAAACTTGTAGTAAAAAATATAAACTGTTGGAATATTCCAAAAGCTATCTAACTGCCCAAAGATTCTACAACAATTAATCAGATAAATGAATACCACTAAATTAGAGCAAAAAATAGACAGTTAGAATACTCCAATTGGTATCCAACTGTCCCAAAATTTAACAATATCCAAACAGATAAATCAATATCAATAAAATATATAAGAAAATAGACAGAATACGCCAATTGCTATCTAACTGTCCCAAAATTTAACAATATCCAAACAGATAAATCAATACCACTAACATATATAAAAAAATAGACAGTTAGAATTCGCCTACTGGTATCTAACTGCTCCAAAATTTCATAATATCCAAACAAATAAATAATACGTTACTGCTCCAAAAAAAATGCAACAACCCAATGTATAAAGCATTAGCCAGAAACAACAAATGAACACTGAAAACAAACAAACAAATAAACTGTAGCATAACAGAAAAAGTTTTTTTTTTAATCCAACATGGATTTTTTTTTCTCCCACAGACCCAATGATTTTAGCAACAAACACAGAAACTGAGCAAATTGCACAGTACTCTGGTTTGTAATCTACTAAATATGAGCGTCCAAAAAAAAAAAAAAATGTTGATTATACAATGTAATAAGTCATTACAAAATACTAATACTAACATGCTATTTTATTTTATCACAGAAATTAACAAGAAATACATGTACTCCAGTTACTAAACCAAACAGTAAGTATATTATACACTCTATGCCATGGCCACAACCATCGCAGCACATCACACACATAATATCTTATAACTTTGTTCCTTATGGTCATGCACCCAAAACTCTATGCCCTGGCCACAACCACCGCAGCATATCACACACAAAGAGTCAAACATTTCAACTGTAGGCTATGGAAACTTTTAATGTCCGTGGACATTACCAGTGTTCTTAGAACACTTTCAATTTGCCAGCGAACAATTCGGACAGCGTCTTGAGAACACCCCCTAGGAACATTTCAGGACAACATGAGAGTTCTTAGAAAACTTTGAACTTGACAACGAAAAATACGGACAGCGTCCTCAGAACACCACCATTTTGTTTATTTGCGAACATTTCAGGACACCCCGAGTGTTCTTAGAACACTTTCAACTTGCCATCGAACAATACGGACAGCGTCTTCAGGACACCCCCTATGAACATTTCAGGACACCGCAAGAGTTCTTAGAACACTTTCAACTCGACAACGAACGATACGGACAGCGTCCTCAGGACACCCCCTATTAACATTTCAGGACAACGCGTGTGTTCTTAGAACACACCCCCATTTTGTTTATCTGCGAACATTTCAGGACAACGTGAGAGTTCTTAGAACACTTTCAACTTGACAACGAACAATACGGACAGCATCCTCAGAACACCCTCATTTTGTTTATTTGCGAACATTTCAGGACACCCCGAGTGTTCTTAGAACACTTTCAACTTGCCATCGAACAATACGCACAGCGTCTTCAGGACACCCCATGTGAACATTTCAGGACGCCACGAGAGTTCTTAGAACACTTTCAAGTCGACAACGAACAATACGAACAGCGACCTCAGGACACCCCCTACGTACATTTCAGGACAACGTGTGTGTTCTTAGAACACACCCCTATTTTGTTTATTTGCGAACATTTCAGGACACTGAGGCAGTTCTTAGAACACTTTCAACTTGCCATCGAACAATACGGACAGCGTCTTCAGGACACCCCCTACGAACATTTCAGGACACCGCGAGAGTTCTTAGAACACTTTCAACTCGACAACGAACGATACGGACAATGTCCTCAGGACACCCCCTATTAACATTTCAGGACAACGCGTGTGTTATTAGAACACACCCCCATTTTGTTTATCTGCGAACATTTCAGGACAACGTGAGAGTTCTTAGAACACTTTCAACTTGACAACGAACAATAAGGACAGTGTCCTCAGAACACCCTAATTTTGTTTATTTGCGAACATTTCAGGACACCCCAAGTGTTCTTAGAACACTTTCAACTTGCCATCGAACAATACGGACAGTGTCTTCAGGACACCCCATGCGAACATTTCAGGACACCACGAGAGTTCTTAGAACACTTTCAACTCGACAACGAACAATACGAACAGCGACCTCAGGACACCCCCTACGAACATTTCAGGACAACGTGTGTGTTTTTAGAACACACCCCTATTTTGTTTATTTGCAAACATTTCAGGACACTGAGACAGTTCTTAGAACACTTTCAACTTGCCATCGAACAATACTGACACCGTCTTCGGGACACCCCCTACGAACATTTCAGGACAACGCGTGAGTTCTTAGAACACACCCCCATTTTGTTTATCTACAAACATTTCAGGACACAGAGACAGTTCTTAGAACACTTTCAACTTGCCATTGAACAATACAGACAGCGTCTACAGGACACCCTCTACGAACATTTAAGGACAACGCGAGAGTTCTTACAACACTTTCAACTTGACAACGAACAATACGGACAGCGTCCTCAGAACAACTCCATTTTGTTTATTTGCGAACATTTCAGGATACCCCGAGTGTTCTTAGAACACATTCAACTTGCCACAGAACAATACGGACAGCGTCCCCAGAACACCCCCATTTTGTTTATTTGCAAACATTTCAGGACACCCCGAGTGTTCTTAGAACACATTCAACTTGCCACAGAACAATACGGACAATCCGCTGCTCCTGGTCCAAATTTGGTGAAAATACGTCCAGCGGTTTAGGCTGTAGGCACAAGCAAAATCTTTTTCCCATTCAGTCTATGGGAAAAAAAGGAATTTTGGGACCCCCCCTATTACTTTTCCCCCCCTGAACGAATCCTCACCAAACTTTGCAAAATAATTCAGAGTGGGCCATATACTTTTTTTGCAAAGTTTGGTGTGGAGTCCTCCGGGGAATTAAGTTATAAGCCGCCCAAAATGTGCTCTTCCTATGGAAACCTCATTTTAACCATAACTACATGGCCACTACCGTGGCCATGTAATATATATACATTCACAGAAAAAACTTTGTTAAATGGACGTTATAGTTAAGTTGCACAAATAAAAACCGATGAAATTCAGTGAAAAAAACATTGTTAAAGGGACGTTATGGTTACGGGTAAAACTGGAACCCCCCAGAAATTCATCAGTGATGTCATCAATTACATTTGTGATGTAATCTTTGAAGACCTCGGTGTTAGTTTTAGCAGTGCATGGTGGTGGCGTGAGTTATGGTTGCTTAGCTTACCATAACTGGTGAATTCATGGGGTTTCTCAGTTTTATTTGTAAACATAACGTCCCTTTAATAACAATGTTTCACTTAATTTTATAGGTTTTTATTAGTGCAACTTAACAATAAAGTCCCTTTATAACAAAGGTTTTTCACTGAATTTAATAGGTTTTTATTAGTGCAACTTAACCATAACATCCCTTTAACAAAAACCTTTCTGTGAATTTCCTAGGTTTTTATGAGTGAAAAGGTTTCATGATGCTACAACCATGTATATAAGTTATTAATATTTCTCGTCCTTTAACAATCATATTTTTTGCAACGCATACTGATGTGTATCATTATCAGCATTGCATGCTGGGGATGTAAGTCACGGTTGAATTGCCAAGGGCATGAGGCTCGACCATGACCCCAACCCCGCCAAACCATCCCCGTTATCCACTGCACCTACCCTGCATCCTTGATCAGTGTCCACTATACCCTCATAATGTGACCAATGGCTAGTGCTCATTGCTTGCTGCCATGGTCGGTCTCCACAATCCATGGCATTTATCTGGGTCACAGTCCTCATGTATGGGGACTTCATAAGAAATCAACACCCGAGGATGCATTATCAATTTCAGCGTGCACCGTTCAGGTCCGCTCTGCCCGATTCGGTTTGTCTGCCTGCGGGCCAGCTGACATCACCTTTGGTACTCCCTCGAGCCCATGAATATGAACTATTATAGGCGGGTGCTTAATTCAACATGCACCCTCGTTCACAACGGTTCACTGCTACCAGCCTACCCCTGTGAGACAGGAATATACCTATACATATTAGGGTCCAATATTGGCTTTTGGTCCTGAAGAAGGTGGTTCCAAGTGCCCTATTCCGCCTAAATGCCATTTTGATACATATGTGTTCTAGACTTCATCTCCCTTCAGCAATTGGCGTTGAGCCTAGTCACTGTTTACTTAACTTACTTTTCCCTGTCTATGTCTGCTGTTGCCACATTAATTCACGTTCTTCAGAAGTAGATTTATCATCATTCAACTAAATTTTACGTTTCTTCTTTGTGACCTTCTTCAAATGTAGGCCGATTGGTATGGAACTAGGCTACCAACATACAGTTGCTTTTATAATGTACTGATGTTTGTGATGTTGTTTTTGTACTTGCATGCAATCATGTAAACATGTTCTGTTTTATTTTCTGTCTTGTATGTCTCTGATTGTTTGTTGCATAAAATAAATCATTCAATTTTAGATTCACTTGTATCAACTACTAACTTGCCTTGCGTTGCATGAATACCTTAAATAATGTGATTTATTGACATTGCTGCATGACCAGGATGCCTAAACACTGGTGATTAATTCAGTTTAAATAAGCCTGTATGGGAACAATCCTAATTTTTGTGTATATTTAGACTGTCCAGTTCCCATCTCACAGTTGGACTCTCCTCCCTCCGGTGCCATATCTCCACAATCCATGGGGCCTGGCTTTGTCCACATTCCCCAATAGGCAAATCAGAGGGTACATTTGTCCTTGTCGACGGCCAGCCCCACTGCCCAAGCAGCGAAGTTAAATCACTATTTTCTGTACTTACTTTTTCACACTTTCAAAAAGTAAAACACACTACAGATTTGCGAAACCATGCTTTCAGGTCCTTGGTAATGCTCCTCGTGCAAGTTTTCTGCAATCCTGTCTAGCACTTTGGGTTGCAGCTGCAAGCAGAATTTGTTTTCCCATTTAAACCTAGGGCTTTGGCCATGCTGCATGCCCCAATAAGTAAATTAGAGAGTAGGCATTCGTCCTTGCTGAGGGCCAGGCTGTAGCCGCAAGCAGACATTTTTTTTGCCATTCAAACCTAGGCCTAGGGCTTTGGCCATGCTGCATGCCCCAATAAGTAAATTAGAGAGTAGGCATTCGTCCTTGCTGAGGGCCAGGCTGTAGCCGCAAGCAGACATTTTTTTTGCCATTCAAACCTAGGCCTAGGGCTTCGGCCATGTTGCATTCCCCAAAAAGCAAATCAGAGTACACATTTCTCCTTGCTCAGGGCCAGGCCTATTGTCCAGACACCAAAGATATTTCACAATTGTTTGTACTTACATTTTGACACTTTAGAAAAAATAAAACACAGGACAGATTTGTAAAACCATGCTTTGTGGTCTTTGCTGATGCTCATCGTGAATGTTTGCTGCAATCCTGTCCAGCACTTTGGCTGTAGCCACAAGCAGAATTTCGTCTTTCCATTAAAACCTATCGCAATTTCAAAAACTGTTACCACATATCCGGTCCCTGGTGGCTATGCCCACTTTAACACCATTGCTGGTCCCTCGTGCCCATGACCCAGACAATCTGGCCAATGCCCATAGCCACAGGCTGTACCTCAGTCACCAAAGGTATATCACTATTTTTTGTACCTGCATCATGACACTTTTCCAAAAATAAAACACGGACACATTTGCAAAACCATGCTTTCGGGTCCTTGCCAATGTGGCTTGCACGAGTTTGCTGCAAATATGTCCATGTTTTTTGGCAAAAGTGTCAAAATGTATGTACAAAATATTGTCACATAACTTAGCCCCCACTTGACAAATTCCTTTCAGACCTTTGCCCAAACATTCAAGGTTGGATCTATAATCTTTCTGAAAACCTTTGAGCAGATTTGTCAAACAGCAACAAAGTTATAAGCCATCTAAAAATGATGAATCCCCCCTCTAATTGTGCCCCCTCTTGACACAATCCCACCAGACTTTGTACAAACATTCAAATCTGGGTCTTAAACCTTTTTGCAAACTTGTGTGCAGATTCGTCAAATGCACCAGATTTATAAGCCTTTCAAATATTATGCCATCTGTTGGCGAAACAGCACCGAACTTTGCAGAACCATTCAGGGCAAGGACTGAAATGAAATTGCAAATGTTCAGTTTCATTGAGTGGCGCCAAAGTTATAAGCCATCCAAAAACTGCTTTTCACCGAACCTGTAATACAGAACTATGCATGGATGCCACCGAACATCTGCGATGTTCGCAGACTTCATAGAAGAATAAACACCCTATTCTTGCTTTTTTGGCCATATCCCATCCCATCCTCATCACCCCTCACCTCCCCAGAGATTGTTTCGTTAGTTTGACAAGTGCAGTGTTGTGTTTTTTTAATGTGTTTTTACTGTGATGTTCGCAGACTACGGGCGCTGTTTGGGAATCCAAAATGGTACCCATTTCAAAGGTTTTAGCACCTCATTTTTTAAATTGACCAATGAGCGAGCACGTATGATGTCCATGAACATTATGCTGCTTTCTGATTGGTCCAGAGGCATCCACGGACTCTGAATCAGGAACTTAGTCCGCTGACCGGACCCAGATATCACAAGTATTTTGGGGACTATCTTTGGCCATTTTTTAAAAAAAATGACTGGATGGATTTACACCAAATTTACAAAAGAATGCTTTGGGACCAAGCCGCCGCTTCTGGTACAAATGTGGTAAAAATCCACCCAGCAGTTTGGGCTTTAGGCGCAAATAAATAATTATTTTATTTTATGTTTGGCCCGGCCCTATAATCCACCCCCCGCCCCTGGATGAAACTGCACCAAATCTTGCAGGAACATTCTGAGGGGGGCTTCTTGTACTTATCTTGCAAAGTTTTGTGAGGATCCGTCCGGGGGGGGTGGAGTTGGGAGCCACCCAAAAGGTGCTCTTTCTATGAGTTCAACAATTTAACCATGACTACAGCCCTGCTACCGGAGGCCCTGTCATATATAGTAAAAATACCAACACATAGATGAGAAACCCAGTAACTAACATTTCATTGTGATTCACATTTGGGTGGCCATGAGAGTATAAAGGACCAAGGGAGGTAATGGAGGGCTTGATACAAGTATGCTTAGCCAGCAAAACACATACACACATGCGCACATACATCCTGTTACTTCCCAGCTACACACTCCTACTAGTTCTCTCATATACATTAATTTGGCTATAGCATCATTTCTTATTTCTTTGTATCCTTGTTCCTGATTTGACCCAATATGTGTTATTTTAGACCTCAGGCAAGCATGTGCCCAAACAGGTCTAGCTAGTTCTATTATGGCTTACATTCGTAAATCAACATGACATTATATAAAACATCAACAGCTCTCTACCTCGAGTATACTAACCTGTGTATATCACTTTCTAGATTAACATATATTTCATTGTAATCTTATTTCTTGCAGTATTTCTTTATTTGGACCTTCATTACAGAATGTATGAATTATATAACATTTTCATATGGTTCTTCTTTTGGGTTGACATCTTTATTGTCACTTTTTTCACTTTTACCATGTTGTTATCCAGTCTGTGTGTGCAGAAGATTCCTCAGGTGTTAGGCGTGGAGAGAACACTAACTGTCCTGCCAGTCTCTGAGGCTCTGTATATTAAAATTAAAATCACTACAATAAAACAATGACCTGTGTACGGTGACCTGTGTAAGGTGAATTGTCATTGATAACATGCGTGCTGAATTTAGCATGCCTGTATTGGAAGTCTGTTTGTTCTGCACATTTATGTGGTGCAGCTTCTCCCCGAGACTTCATCATAGTTTTGAGCCTTCATGGTCCATACTCATATAATTATTTATTGATCACAGACTGCATAGAACACTTCCATCTATGTGCAAGTCTACATATGGTACCTTTTCTACCTTGTGTTTGCAGAGATCCGATAGATATTGCTTTTTTTCGGTCAAATATGGTACACCTCTTTTATTCCTTTGTTGTATCTTTACTGGGATGCACACTTGGGATCTGCAATAGACAATCACGGAACATCTGTGGTATGTGACTGGCACACTGCCAGTTAGAAAGGGTGACTGTCTATTGCAGTTAAAGAATACTTGATCATTTCATAGATAGAACTTCAATGTACTATGTTTTTAATGAAAATAACAAACACCTCTGGAATAGAGTAATTGGTACTGAAAAGGTTGCTGAAGGCAACAGATGTCAAATATGACGTTCAAACCTGGGGAAGGGCGCTTAGCCAGTCAGGTGACTGGACCAGGGGGTGAGAATAGATATTCTCCACCCGCTGGCCAAGCCACCCGAGGCCCTTCACCGGGTGTCAGTAATGTTTTTTGTTTTGTTAATGTGGGGAGGCAAGAGGGAGCATCTCCCTGTTACCTCCCTGTCCCAGTCCCTCCCCCCCACCTCCCATGTTCTCCTTTTCCAACCCCTCCCTTCAACTCCACTTAACTGCGGGACCAGAGCTCTGTGCTCCGGTCCCAGTGCTTCTCCCGTCTCTTCGTTTTTCCTTGGGAGATCAGCTGAGGAAGCAGAGCAATTGACCCGAGGAAAAATAATAAAAGCCATTCGCACCCTGGATGAACCCCGAGGTGCGAATGGCTCTCATGCTGGCTCAGGAAGACGGACATGGCCGTTAATGGCCCACAGCCCGAGCTGAAGCTTCGCCTGGGCCTGCCTTAGCTCTGGCTGGCAGGCTGTTACCAGCCATGTCCGCTCTCCTGAGCGGGCATGAAAGCCACATTACAATGACATATTTCCTAGGACCTCTTCTTTCTTATTTAGAATTGGGATAGCTTATTGCTCATCAGAGTGTTCTTTTGTTATCACGGTGTAGAAGAAATTGGTCTGGGCTGTGCCCTTTTTCCAAATAGTTTGCATTTGCAGCCTTTGCCATCAGATACAGTGGGCAGCCTGACATCGCCCCTATTGGGCTTCATTAAGCTTTCAAACTATGACATCACCCCTATTGTGCTTTTTTAAGCTTTCAAACTATGACCTCACCACTATTGCGCTTCATTGCGCTTTCAAACTATGACATCACCCCTATTGCGCTTTCAAACTATGACCAAACTATGACATCACCACTATTCCGCTTCATTAAGCTTTCAAACTATGACATCACCCCTATTGCGCTTCATTAAGCTTTCAAACTATGACATCACCCCTATTGCGCTTCATTAAGCTTTCAAACTATGACATCACCACTATTGCGCTTCATTAAGCTTTCAAACTATGACATCACCCCTATTGCGCTTCATTAAGCTTTCAAACTATGACATCACCACGATTGGGCTTCATTAAGCTTTCAAACTATGACATCAACCCTATTGCGCTTCATTAAGCTTTCAAACTATGACATCACCACGATTCGGCTTCATTAAGCTTTCAAACTATGACATCACCACGATTGGGCTTCATTAAGCTTTCAAACTGTGACATCACCACGATTGGGCTTCATTAAGCTTTCAAACTATGACATCACCCCTATTGCGCTTCATTAAGCTTTCAAACTATGACATCACCCCTATTGCGCTTCATTAAGCTTTCAAACTATGACATCACCAGTATTGCGCTTCATTAAGCTTTCAAACTATGACATCGCCCCTATTGCGCTTCATTAAGCTTTCAAACTATGACATCACCACGATTGGGCTTCATTAAGCTTTCAAACTATGACATCACCACGATTTGGCTTCATTAAGCTTTCAAACTATGACATCACCCCTATTGCGCTTCAGTAAGTTTTCAAACTATGACATCACCACGATTGGGCTTCATTAAGATTTCAAACTATGACATCACCCCTATTGCGCTTCATTAAGCTTTCAAACTATGACATCACCACTATTGCGCTTCATTAAGCTTTCAAACTATGACATCACCACGATTGGGCTTCATTAAGCTTTCAAACTATGACATCACCCCTATTGCGCTTCATTAAGCTTTCAAACTATGACATCACCACTATTGCGCTTCATTAAGCTTTCAAACTATGACATCACCACGATTGGGCTTCATTAAGCTTTCAAACTATGACATCACCCCTATTGCGCTTCATTAAGCTTTCAAACATACATCAATGATTATTTAAATTAATGTGTAGCCATGCAGGGAATTCTTAAAGAAGTTGTGAGTCACAAGAGTATCTTTTTATTTTGTTTAGTTTATTTTTATTGGAAGTATATTGTTGCATCTTCTCTAGAAACTGTGATGAACCTTTTTAAGTATGCTTTTAAATATATTCATCATAAATCAGTATATTTTACTCCATTAGTAGGGGAGAAACAGATCTCCTTATCGCCCGATGACATGCCAACTATATGACGTGTGTGATTAGACTTATGACTGCTTTTCCATAAGTTTTCAGTGTAAGAACATGAGCCCTGATGAGTGCAAGTTGTGCTTATGTTGAGCCAATAGTTCACACACAATATTCATCACCCACAGATAAACTACCCTAATTAAATATTTTGGATGATTTGACAGCAAAGCTCACACATTCTGAATAATATGAATTCATGTTTTGGAGTTTGATTGTACTAAAACTAAATTACTTTGCTAAGTTCCACACTTTCCCTGTGCCCACAATTCCTATCTTTCGAACATCGGGTTTGCTGTTAAACCCCATTTACTATATTAAAGCAAGCTTTGCAGATACCCCCAATGCATCAGCAGGTTGCTGTTGTATACACTGAGAAGCAGGAGGAGAGGCGGGGGAAGGGAAAGAGTGGGGCTCACATGCTGTTGCTTCCTGTAGCTGTCTATATGGCCAGACACGCACGTGTTAGCAGGTGGATCCATTATAGACTATGTAGAAGTTTCAAGTGGCTGCTTCGCCAGGACGCCCAGCCTTGAAGTAAAATATCCTGAGACAGCAGAGGCTGGTGATGGCAGGTGCTGGATGCCTCAAGTGGGTTCATGCTAGCTGTGAAACGTTCAGTTATATCTAAGAAACGGTTTCTCCTGGACTCGAGTTCAGCCTTTATTGAAACACAGACAACTAAATATAACGCTTCTTTCTGTGAAATTGACTTAATATAATAGTTTGCTGAACAGAAAGCCAATATGCACCCCTTTTATTTCGGCCTCTTTATGCATGTTCTGTTTTCCTTAAACACCGACCGAAATAAGGGAGTAAAACCTTCGGAAAGGGTGAAAAAGGTAACTTTATGGAGGTCATGCAATACTGTGGCCACATTTACTACTTCTCGGAACTGTTTAATCAGCTAGAAAAACATGTTTGCCAATTTATGCAGAGTATTAACTTCACTCAATTCATTTCAATGAGACATGGAGCCAGACGGGAGGAGGTGAATGGCAGTCACAGAGCTTTCTCCAACAGCTTGCACTTGCACAATGCGAACGAAAACATGAAAGGGCCAAAGACAGACGTTGCCCACGTTGTAATGGCAGCCACCAATGCCTGCATGGGATGATGTGGTGCAGATCGGGTCATGGGCAAAGGGCTGGCATGTGTGCATCCATCCATGCATCCGATCCTCCATTTTTCACACTCACATCATTGGTTTTGTGACTGCACTAGTCTCACCAGCGTTACAATGAACGCAGTAAATGAAGTGTATAAAGAAGTAAACATTGGTGCTCACCATAACTCCCTGATAGGTTGTTTACATTGGTTATTTTTTTGTAATGAGGAGAACGAAACACTCATTTAAAAAGCATGTTGTATGTAGCTGTTGTTTATTGAAATATGCTTACACATATGTATCTGAACATGGCAGAAGAGAGTGATTGGGCTCATGCTTAAATGTCCACCTGTTTTATAAATATTTGAAGAAGGTAATGGCTTTCCAAATTGAATTGAAGAATATATATATGTTTCATTACAGTAGTTGAAAAGGTGCATGGGCAATTAAACATGAAAAATAGAATTAAAACTGGACCTCTGTTAAGCGAATGGTAGTATTGGGGCACGATTAAGATAGATTAGCGATAATTAAATCATGTTTGATGCTACAGTATCTTGAATGTCTAATGTCTCTTTCTTGTATATTTTGCCATGATTATGTATGCTAATTGGTGTCATTTGTTATGTGTAGTTTACATCAGCGTCCTATGAAGATGGCTGCTAATGTTGCGAGTGTTAGAAAAAGGCATCAATCACACAGCTTATATTTACCCAAGCACATCTGGGACCTACCTGCCAGAAGCTTTCTTCCTTTATCTAAATGTGTCTTATGTGTAGGTCCATGTGAAAATGAACATGTTATTATTATAGCTGCTTATTGAAATTGAAACTGGATAATCATGTTTGCGATTAATGTTTCCTGAGCTACCCATAGGGGTCAGATGCCACTCTACCTTATGGAAGCTATTGTAATAGAGCAAAGCACCAGATGCTTAAGATCTGACAATACAAATCATCTAAAAACGACTCGCTAAAAACGAAAAAAGTTCACAATGGAGCATTCAACGTAGCTGCTCCGTTAGCATGGAATGCCCTGCCTCGAGCTATCAGAATCATTGAGTCCACAGAGGTGTTCAAGAAGAAACTGAAGACCCTTCTTTTCTGCTAGATTTCTCAAAGCCTACTGCCCTTCATTTCATCCCTGACCACTCCAATTGAGCGAAATGTTCTCTCTTCTCTTGTATCTTTTGTTTGCGCTCTTAAGCCTTCGGGTACCGGGAGTGCGGTACAAATTAACAAACATAAACATAAAAACTGCACGTACTGACTTTTTCAAAAACCAATAGGTCTCATTACGTGTTCGGTAGTATAGCGGCTGCATGTGAGCAGAAATCAATCCAAATTGAGGTTCCGTTCCTGCCGCTCGCTATGACTGACACACTTCGGGGTTATCAGTGGTGGTATGGCAGTGCTAATCCCCGGTTCTGGAGTCCATAGGACTCCATTGGGAAATTGGCTGATTTACTGCAGGTGAAATCATTCTTCCCGTGGTAACTCTACCTCTTTCAGGAGGTGAAGTACAGGATTGACGCCAGCTACATGCTGGAGTTAAACCCTACACTTTACCTTCCAAATTGGAATTTGGTTGTGTGGGGTTACTGTCGGTAAAATGGGTTGCACTGCCGAACTCGAAATGAGACCTGGGACCTGATTCACAGAAACATTTTTATAATGGCGCAACCCCATAGGAAAATGCTCTGTGGATCAGGGCCTTAAAGTGTGAAGTTTGTTTTCCAGAGAAATCCTTAGTATATGTTTGTTTAAAAAGATATTATTGGACTACTAACTCCGCAAGTGGTTGTCTCTCAAGGGAAGGCCCTTTTTACTTGGCCTAAACTGTTGTTTAATAGCATATCGCACCTCTATCTAAATCTGCCTGACTCTACTCTCCGCCCTCTGCAACTCATCCAGAACAGGACTGCGAGACTTGTCCTTGGCCTCAAGATCAGGGACCGTATCTCGCCAGGACTGAAATCACTACATTGGCTCCCTGTGGCTGCGAGGATTAAGTTCAAAACCCTCTGCATTGTCCACAAGGCCTTCTGGGGGCTGGGGCCAAATTACCTTCAACTCTCCCTTCCTAAATATCTTCCTTCTTGAGCACTTCGCTCTTCCGCCTCCAACTCCCTCAGGGTCAGCCGCTTCTCCAAGCAACGAGTTGGGGGGAGATCTCTCTCCGCAGCAGGGGCCTCCCTCTGGAACAGCCTTCCTGCCTCCCTGAAACTTGAGGAGAACCATCTCCGGTTCTGGAAGTACCTCAAAACCTTCCTCTTTGCTTCTGCTTTCTCTCTCCCTCTCCCCTGCTAAATCACTGAAACTGTACTGAATCAGCAACTGGCCACTCACCAATCTCGGTCCTTGGCCCAGCCACTCTCCCCTGCACTGCCTTCCTGGCAACCCCTGCACTGCGGGACTGTCTCTGTATCCCTACAGTCCCCCTTCCCAGCACTTGTCTGCACTTATCTTGCACTTGCCACCAGCTGGCCCTTCTTATTTATCTTGTTCATTACTAACCCTGTACTGCACTTTCCCCTCTCCCTTTCCCCCTTGCACTTTTCCCGTCCCCCCTACCCATGCACTTGCGTGATCTGAATGACACCTGGCCTAGTAGGATCGTTGTCTGTCTCCCATTGTTCCCCCCTCCCTGCCTCATTGCGCCTTGAAACACTTGTGTATAGGCGCGTTACAAATGCCATATCATATCATGTCATATCTAGTAACAATATGAAAACAGATAAACACCCCTGCTGACTTTCAAGGGAAGAGAGAGAGAATATTTTGTATTTCATTTGATACTCCCCAGATTGACCCTTTATCCCACTTTCACAAATGAATCTTAAACTGAGAATAGACTTTAATTTCCTCTATTTGTAATCCAATCCTTAAAATTATTAGTTTTTATAAAATATGCACATCTTTTCGTTAATAAACAGCTATTTCATTTTGTAAAAGCACTTAATGTAATATGCCTCGGTTCTCACCCGCTTCAAGGTCTGTAATGTGAAATTCTGCACAATGACCGGATTAAAAGTGTCACACCAAAAAGACACAACTTGAGGTCTGAAATGAGATGGTCTCCCGCCATCATCTGAATCCAGGGCCTCCTTGCAGGTGATTGGGTATCTGCCTGGCTGGATCCCACGCTCGAGGAAGGGTTCTATTCCATCCTTGCTCTGTTTTTTACTGCACATATGTACAAGACTTTTCTGCATCATCAACTCGCACTTGGAACCCTTGTGAACAATGAGGAGATTTAAAAAAAAACGTGTATGGAACACATCTATTTCTTAGTTCCACAAATAAAAGTGGTGGGTATAACTATTTCTCCTAAATTCTTCTGTGTGCTGTCTAAATCACTCAGGGTGGTTTGCCAGTGTTCATTTGCCAACACTTTTTTTTAAGTTGGCTGGAATGGCATTTTCTTTTTACAATTCAATATTATGTTGAAATCTGTAGGTATTAGAGGCAGTTCTGTCAAGGTGCACATGAAATAATGCAAAACCTCTGATGACAGAGCACCAACAGTACACAAGAGTACTTGGCCACACCAACATCATCTAAGCGCCCATCAGACCATTGTCCTACTAAAGCACTGGGTGAGCACTGAACAATAGACAAATATATTGTATTACCATGTGACGAAAACAATGTCTGATGCAGAGGAAAAATGCAAATCACAAGCCACCTGCTAGAAAAAAAGAGCACGTTTTAAATATTATACTTGGAAAAGTATTTAATGGACAACCTTGTCTGTGTGTGAGCAAATAAAATACAAACAGAATTACCAGAATAAATGGCTGCAATTGTGCTGCTGTCAAATGCCAGGCTGCCAAATAGGTCCGAGTTCAGTTTAGTGAGCCAAGGTGTCTGTTCAAACCTCTGCATGCCAGTCCCAAAAATGTCAATCAAGTTTCAAATTGCCCCAGTTAATTACATTTTGGTAAAAGCATGCCATTAAATGGATTATCGCGCCCGCACTGCCATCAGAAGATATGATGCAGTATCAGCAAAGCCATTTTAGTTTTGCTGTACTAAAAAGTGTTGCGCTACCATCTGTGTAACCAGAAAACGTTGCCACCGGTGCACACTGTGAAGAAGAAATGATTACTACATTGCAGGAGTACTGGAATGAGTAGTGGCTAAACCGCCTGCCGAGCTCTCAGCTACCACTAAGCCAGTAGTGATCCCAGTCATGAAGGTGAATCAGGCACAACCGAAAAGGTATAACTCTGTCATCTCTTTTGGTAGCGTGGGCCGAGGGCAGCCTATATTTTCAGGAGGGGTTTAGCAACCCAAACAACTTAAGTGAAATAATTCCAAAACAAATAAAATTCCAATCACGGTTCTATAAAAATGCTGTCTTTTAATTAAACAACAACATTAAATCAACTAAGTAGAAAACACCAAAAGAATCCTGCCCATTTACATAAATAGAGAAAACAGCATTTTGTAAAAGGGCACTTTGGGTAAATAAGCAGTGGTGTTCAGGCAACAATATAAATGTCACAATGGATACATGCGTATACCCGTACAAGTGTGCTAGTACCTGGCACATAAGTGCAAAATCGGACAAACGGTTTGGGCACCATGCATTTGAGTCAACAATCTGGTATGTGTTGCCAGTAACTTGACATATCATGGCAGCACCTGGCACATGATGTGAGTAGATACAAATTACACAGCCTCCCAGACAGTGTGGGTAGCTGGGCATGTATTTGTAAAATCTAAAATATGGTCTGAATAACTAGCCAAATAAAGGTAAATCCTGCCAATAATATACTAAACACATCTTTATTTGGCAATTCAAGGTCCCTGAAACTTCATCCCAGCTGTAGATGTACTGCAAAGACACTATTGAACAACATGGACAAATAATTAACTGTAATCTCCCAGAATTTGATTTGTCTCTGTTATGGGCCAACCCAAATTTGAAGGCATATACTGTGCCAATGCACTGGAGCAGATATGTAATCATTTGTAACATTTCAAGATTTGGAGCTACCTAAACTAGAACATGTTTCTCAGTGACTATGACCCTCATTACAGGGCTACCGGCAAAACTGCCTTACTGTTTCTACTGCCCGATATCCTGGTATTACAGGATATTACAGTCAGTGAAGATGCTGGCAAATTCCCATTCTATGGAGTTCCTGCGGACTCCATGGGATGCGATTGCCGGAATTACCAGCACCGTTAGTACCAGTGCAGGTGATTCCGGCATTTATTTGGGGTAAGGGCCTGATCTACTGGCAGGTCAGACCTGCCGGTAGATAACTGCCCCCACCGGCAAACTTGTGTTCCCCGGTCCGAAAAAAAGGCAGGTGTTGGAATTACCAGCATTTCTACCGGCATTATTTCCAGACCAGGGAACTCCTAATGAGCCCCTATGACTTTGATTTGGAAGGATACGCTAGAGAGAGAACAAAGGTGAGACTTGTGATATTAAACAAGCCACATTGAGGCAAACCTAGACACAGCCTACATGCTTTCACATGACCTAATACATCTAACACTTTGCAAAATCCTGGATAGAATGGTCTAATGAAATAGACCAGGGGTCTGCAACCTTTGGCTCTCTAGATGTTTTGTACTACAACTCCCATCAGCCCTAGTCAGCACAATCAGTGGGGAGGGATCATACAAGTCGTAGTTCATAACAGCTGGAGATTGCACATGTTACGTTACACCCCTGATGCTCAGAAACTGGAAAGTGAAAAACACCATGAAGTAAGGGGGTTTGGTAGGGGAAATGGAAATATTAACCACGGGGGCAGGGGTGAGGGTCCTTTAAAATGAGAGGTAGGGAGGAATATTTTATGGACATCTGGAAAGGATACAAAAACGTGCTGCTGAATATGAGATGACACTGAACTGCACAGTTCGATTGCAAAAGTGGTAAACCAAATGAACCAACCGTATTTGCTCTCTGTAAACTAGAGCTGACGTAATTTTATGCATTTATTTTTCCTCTATAAGCTAATGTTTGCTCCTGAAAATCTATCATCTCCTAATGCCAATTGAATATATATTTTTAGAAAAAACTTAATATCTTTCCATATAGCATGAATGATTCCTTCCACTTTTCAGCTTTGTAGGTCTACATTCGGTATAAAGGGGACCCCTGACTACTCATACTAGTCAGCTGCTTTCAATACCATATACCCGATGAAGGGGTTCGTTCTCTACTAGTTCTACTTGACTTCTCGGCCACTTTTGATATGCTCCAATATATATTCCAACTCAGTGTCATTGCCACCCGATGGAGCTCAATTGAACAGTCCTGATGTGGTTCATCTCCTACCTCTCCAGCAGACAACAGCTCATCCAATGGGCCCCAAGCGGTCCCATTGATGGCCAGTAACCTTCAGAGTTCCACACGTCACAAGTGTAGTGTTGTTAGTTCTGGTGTGATGTGTTCTCTCTTGGTGAGTTTTAGAAGGAGACTTGCTACTGAAATCTGGATTTGTTGTAGTTTTCTGGTGAGGTAGCCAGGCATGCCAATGTAGATGATGTTGGCATAGTCTATTCTTTACATGACATGTGAGATAATGGTGACTGCTATGTGTGGAAAAGTGAGAAAGAGTAATATCCGTCTGAAAGATCGTAGGTGTAAAAAACATTTCTTTACTTCTGTATGAACTTGAGAATCCAGCTCATTGTCCATCCGGATTCTGAGATTTGTAACCACTTTGGAGGCTTGTGCTCTGGTTCCTATTTTTTGACGCCGTGGTATGGGTGGTTATTTAGAAGGGTTGTTGGGCGGGATCATTATTTCAGTTTTATACAGACTGAGTTTAAGGTTGTTGTTGCTCATCCATGCATTGATTTGTGAGAGAGAATTGAGGAGGGTTTGGAGCTGTTATTTTTGCTATATTCTTCCCAACAAAGGGATTTGTAGATATAGGGTGGATTTTAGCCAGCAGACGGGTTTCTGGGGACTAGACCAGTAAGGAGGGAGTTATAGTACTGACACTAAGATTATTACATTTGAGCTTAAATAAATAAATAATTGTGGCTTCTATTTTAATGAGGCCATTAGGGGAAATGTGTAGGAAGGTGCAGAAAGTGCTTTTGCTTGATGTAGCTGCTCTGGACGGATGGTCAGAGAGGGGCTGAGATGCACTATTCATTTGGATGTCTGTTACCCTTTCTTCGAGGAGTTGATGTTAGGTGGAGATAGTGTGGTGAGATCTTAGCTCTTTTCAGATTTTGAAAACATCAGGGAATTGGCATATTGGTAACCTCCACTGGTGTCTGATGCATGTGGCTTTTTCTTTGAGGACTCTGGTTTTACACCATTTGGATTCAAGTATTAGGATTCAAGGAAAGAAGCAGCAGGATTAAAATGGAAGGCGGGAACAGAGACAGTGAAGATAGGGTTAGATGGAAATTGAGTAGGACTTAAGTAGCCGGGAGCTTCAACAGTGAAGTAGGGATTTTAGTAAACATGGCATCTTTCTTTGATGGCTCCTGGGAATTACCATATGGGGCAAAATAGAAGTACAACTAATAACAATTCGGGGCTAGAACTGTATTTAACAAGGAATCACAGGCAAGAGAAGATTGCTTGGCAATGTTTTTTAGTAGCTTGTCTTTGTTTGCAGCATTCCCCAACCATGCGCTCTGTCCTTTCCTTCATAATGTTGTGTGTCCTCACCGCAGGAGTTCAATTTTTGACTTTTGGCTCCTCCTCCCACTAGAATCCCATTTCTATGTGCGTCAGTTTGTTAGACTGTGCATGCATACCCCCTCCTTAGTGCTTTCTCTTTCCCTGCTACTCAGAACCCAGAGTGGCAGAGCTCTTGCTTCCACGCTCTCAATGCCTTGCATATCGCAGTGGTTGATGACAATCCTAAATTCTTAATTCTTGTCTCTTCCCAACATAAAAGCATTGGAAAAAAGGTATTTTGCTGGAGGTTGGAGATTTCTTCTGTCATCTGAAATATGGACCACTGAGAGGTTTCGGCACTGGCGGGTATCAGCGAGTCAACATGACCTTAAGTCCTCTCCTGGTTAAGTGAAGATGCTACACAGTGGGAGACACACAGAAACACGGTTGGCGAGGCCACTGATGTTAATGTCTAGTTCTCCTTATTGTGCTTTGAAGTTACTGGCCTACGTTTGTTTTGTTTCCTTGTCTACCCCTGGGCAATGGGACTCTGGGGGTTTTTATTCTACCCAGGGGCTACAGAGACGATGAGAAAGAAAGTATTTAACATCTGAGGCTCTATGAATACTGCTGGAGTGTGACAACAAGAGCCAGAGTAGCCTTTTTGAGGAGGGCCAAGTTGCAGTGCTAAGAATGAGCCTCCAGAATCACCTGCAATTAGGTATCAAGAACTTGAGTTATGTGTACAGTTTTGGTGCTGACTGTTGTCCCCTAGTGATGAAGAGTAGGTATTCTTAAAACCAGAGCAGTGACCCTTTTCGTGTGCTGGATAGGAATGGGGTCACCATCAATTTTGGAGAGTGGCCTTGCCTTGGTGCTTACCCAAGGAAACTTTGTGAGGTTGAAAAAGTGGCCTCTCAAGGAGCAAGGAAAATGTCTGGTGTCTGAAAAAAACATGTTGGAAGTGCAAATTGCACCCCGAATGTGCGCCCCAACATCAGATGCCAGTGTAAGAGGCGAGTAATGTTTAAGCTTTTGACATAGTACATAAAGCAACTCCTTCTAGTATTCGGTGGGAAGTCTGACTATGAGGGGGGTATTGTCTGAGATAGCTTGTATGTTTGAAGTGAAGTCATCCCATTCTTTCAGAAAATATGACATGTCCTCAGGGAGTCTGTAAATAACCGCTATTACTATCCTGGTGATGGGGGTGTAGGAGTATTGCACACCAAGGTTTAAAAAGAGACCACTGGGACGGGGGACTCCCCGCTGCTTGGATGTAAGCTGGTGGTTGAGGCTGACCCTCTCTTGGTATGCTTAGCAAGAATGCTTCAGCCTTCTGGAAGGATAGTGTCAATGTATGCGGTGTAGTTAGGGGTGAACAAGGTGTACCAGGCGACCTCTGGTAAAAGTAACTCCAGGGCATAAAAGCAATCCAAAAAACAGAGTGTACACCAAGCAAGAAGTAACGCAAATATATTGGACCCAAACAGCTGGTATGCATGGATCAGACTGTCCAGTGGAATTGAATTTAATGAAAGGAGCTGTTGACGCCACCCACTTCGGCTGAACATTTTATACAAAATTGACCAAATTACTACACAACATTTTAGTTACATTTTTAAGGCAGGTCACATGAGCTGATTGGTGGGCCTATGTTAGCTTCCTTTATTCAGATATATGTTGAATGATCCTAATTGGGTGATACACTTTGTGTCCACAATTACATTAACACCCCTCGTGACATCACAAACCTTCCCACACCACTCCTCAATTACATGAGTGTGCTGAACCGTAAAAACACTTGTTTGCCATTGGTTGAAAGTGTCCAATATACAAAATGGCTGGAAATGCAAGGGGCGAGACATTCACACCGAGCCGGACCAATGGTGTGCCCCGCGAACATCAGCGAGGACACTGTACAATGTTACACCATAGAGACACCAAAACCTCCTGCGCCCCATACCACCTACACCAATGATCTGCCCCCCCAGCTCCCTTCTCATGCCTTGCTGCCAAGAGTAGTCTGGCCACACTGTGACCACAGTTTAATTACCTGCATTTAATTTCTATTTCTCTGCCAATTCTCTTTGTGCACCCAGATGCCTAGATCATTGGCCTCGAAAGTATCTCTTAGAGCGACTTCGCTGTGGCTCCGTTTTCCTGGGAAACGTCAGCAGTGCTACATTTCAGCACACTGTTTATGCTGAATGCTTAAATAATGCAGACTGCTTGTCACACAAGGCCTACTGCTCCTCTCTTATGAGCTGTCTGCGAGAAATGCTTTCTTAACGTGGGCCTACAAACAAAATGGTTTCCCTACTGTTCATATATTGCTCACAGCCCCCCTGCCATATATCCACATGACATTTTGCACCACTATCCTGTGCCTACTCTATACAACTACCCTGTACAGCTCCCAAAGCACCCACCCCTCATTGCATTCCACCGGGGGACTTCTAGTGCTGCGCCTGCTTCTGCATCACCCTATGCAAGCAGCGCAGCGACCAATGACGTCTCAACCTCAAATGTCACACACCACGTCACTCCTTACGTCACCACGTTACTTGCACAAGGAGTACATGCGCCCTACTTGGCAGTGTTGAATCAGGACTTTTACAACAAAGATATCGATGATGACAAGGATCTTGTGTTGAGTTTTCCCACCTTCAGGTTTTTGTGGATTTTAGTATATTAACAGCAGAAAGAAAGCGGAACAAGAAGGAAAAGGGTCATTGCAGCAGCTCGAGGCTGCTGTGCCCTGGTTTAATGCTGGTCTAGTAGGATTGTGCCGGCTGTCTCCCAGTGATGGTATGGGGCTCATGGTGGAAAGAAGAGCCAGAAGCGCATGTGACATTTGGTTCTGATAATGACTGAGGCTGTGGAGAGTGGCTCAAGGACCCGAAGGTCAGGAGGTTCTTGTGATTGCCTTGTATTCATTTACTGCACCTGCAGGAGATGTTACAAACAAGCCATGTTTGGAAAGCTCAGTAAGGGAACATCTCGAACCTGTTTGAGAGAGAAGTCTGAGGCAATAAGTGTAAAGCAGAGAAGGGTGGCCTGGTTGTTGGGTATTGATATAAGAAAGGAATGCCTGGGATTTTCTCTTTGGAGGGAAACTCAGGTGAGTCTCTGTGAAGGCCATGCCAGAGTTGCACCCAGATTGCATTTGGATGATATATGGCAATAGCTGACAAAAAAGTATCTGAATACTTGGACATAGAGTGCCAGAGCTTAACATATGGTGTACCTCAGCCTATGATAGACATTTCTGAGAGATACTGTTTATCTGAGCATATCATACCATTACTTTTTAAATAATTGGAGTACATGGTAACATCCACCTGCCATATGGCAGAATTGAACAGGAAATGACGTTTGTGTCTTGGTCTTTGATGGTGATGCATGGCACTTTATGTTAGTATCGTCTATATTAAAGGAAACAGCTGGCCAATGGCAACAGCCTCCCAGGAATATGATTGAAAATTCTGGCACATGCTCATCACACCTGGTCAGTGATA
Source organism: Ambystoma mexicanum (assembly GCF_040938575.1). NCBI lineage: Eukaryota > Metazoa > Chordata > Amphibia > Caudata > Ambystomatidae > Ambystoma > Ambystoma mexicanum. The sequence goes on along the minus strand of NC_090928.1, from coordinate 961,106,383 downwards.
GCAATAGCAAGTACATAATGTGAATAGGTGTATGCTGGTGATAAAAGAATAATTGTGTGAGTTCCTGGACATTTGAAGATAAAAGCAACCCAATGGTCTGTGTATCTTGGCATATGACGGCTACAGCCTGACACATGGTAGGGTGAATGGGTAATTGATAGCAAACATGGAAATAATATGGGTTCTTGGGCTAATGATGTCAATAGCTGGTAACCAATGCTACTATCTATACATGTAAATGTGTATGATTTTAAATGAGCAACATAGTTAACACACTTCCATTTTGCATATGTCAACTAAATGCTGAAACTGCTGGAGGACCTTTTTAAGAACATGAAGACTATTGGCTTTACTAAAATGAGTCTGATTCAATCCTCTGATTGCATGCTAAGTGATGCTAAGTGATAGCAAGTGTACAGGGGATCTTTGGTGTGTTCATAACATGCCTTCAAACATTTACTAGATGCTGCAAACTCGTTTTTTTTATTTATTTCATGACTGTGTGGTGCGTCTTTTCTGTAATCTGCCTTTAGTACCGGCCCATTGCCCATAGGGTCATGTATGCTCATGCGTTTGTCATGTGACTCATATGTATGACATACGTCTATCTGCTAGGTATGGCGCGTTGTTGAGTTGTGTTGCTTGCGGATAGCTAGGGCGTTGAGAATAGGATCATGTGTAGGAAAGGAGTTTTTTTAACATGGCTCCCAAGCCCCACTCTAGTGCTAGAATACACATTACACTTAATGAAGAAACGATACTGGTTATTCTATGCCTTTGATTCTGACTATAGTGGTAACCATAAAAACATGCTATTTTAAATACCCCCTGTTTCTTTTAAAATTCCACCTAGTTATAGGTTTGGATGGAATGGGATAGTTAAGGTGTAGGATACATAGACGTTATTTGTACACCAATGCCAGAACACACATAATTGGGTGGTGTTTTTACACCAGGAAGAATTAAACGTGCAGAATGTTTTTCTATTACCACACTACACTGCAATCGATTTCAAAGTACCATTGGATTGTTTACCTGGTTGGAAAAACCTAGATGCTCGTATCCCTTATTGCATAGGAGGGGGATATGCAGCCTTTTCAGTTTCAATATTTCCTAGGTGCATTGAATAATAATTATCTCCTGAATATGTTTAGTGGACACTCTAAGGATCTGAGTTATACATTCCAGTTTATTTCGCTCCCAGATTTCTTGAAAATGTAAACTGCAAATACACGAAGACATTTGTATCAGCACTCGTGGCTAATTAAAATCACACCTTAGAGTTGTCTGGTCCACAGACCAATCTCAATCAGACTTGCCGCGTGGGCTGGGATAGTCGCCTTCCCTCTGGACCACTCTCAGTATCCAGCAAGCACAATGCAGACCCAGTGTGCTGATTTCTAATCACTCCATGAAGGGAGATCTTCTTTTATGTTTAGTCAATTAGTGCTATGTCAGAACTCATTAAGTTGCACTTCTCAGGTTAACTACATGCAAGGAAAGGCCACATGGTAGTCAGTTAATTCAACTTGTAAAATCAAACAACACGTTATGTTAAATTGTAAAAAGCTGGCACATTTTATATTGCACTAATGATACCAGTGTTCAAAACTTCCTAATGTGTTATTGGTTTATGATTCTATTTCAATACCCATAGTATAATGTGTTCATGCACTGGAGTATTTGCTAACATGGGTGCTATAATTACAGCTGTTGCAATTGACGCGTGCGCTGTATTTTTCTCCATTTATGTTGCTAGCTTAGACTATATTCTTATTGTATTTTGTAGTGGTTGTTCATATTATTCCCCCCTTTTTTTTAAATTAATGTTTTGTCAAGATATTGATGGGCTGAATCTTGGCTCATGCGTTTGGTGCTGTATGACCTTGATACCACAGGTGAACTTCAACGGGAGAACTTTCATTTCTTTATATGGCCGAGTTACCATAGATAGTCTCAGATCATTGTGTTTACAAGAGAAACCCAACATTTTTACAAAATGATGAATTGCTGGCTTGAGTTGTACAATATGGTACATGCTATATGGGATAAGCATATCCAACATAGGCAATACTTGCTAAATGGAGTCAGTACTTGATCATAGGAATGCAACACCCTGCAATTGGTGTGAGTATTTGGGCTCATGATGGCAATCCTGGCAAATGGTGTGAGCACCTCTGCATATGACAGCACTACCTAATCCTTCAAACAAGATATCCAATGATCCCTAGCAATGAGAACCCTCATTTCAGCATGTGAAAATGGGCTTTTATGGTGCTGTAACCCTATTTCTTATGGCTCGCTGTCCATCCTTGAGTAAATGGTAAGAATTACAATAATTCCCTTCCAGGTTGCTGTATCCAAGTATCTATAAACCCTTTAACAAGAGTTAACTGTTGGTCTTAAGCTCCCTAAAGATAGAATCACATTTACCAAACAAGCGCTGACTTTCTCTAGTTTAGTATCAATTCATCTCACTCCTTTGGAAATGGGAGGGATAACCTACTGACCAGTGGAAATATATGATCAAAGTATTGAATTTATTTTATCAAGAGACGCAGAAAGGAAAGCATGATCAGTAGCTGTGTTGGCAAATAGATTGAAAAATGAATCAAATAACTAATAGGATTCAAAAACATAATCCGAAAGGGAAGTTGTTCTTCCATTAGTCTGTGTATAATTAGCTTGTCTATCATAATATAATCTACCATGCAGGGCCACAAGAAATTCTAGCAAGGTAGTTCTGTGTATCAAATTTCAACAAACCGTTGCCTAAACAGTGCTCTCATCTTCATTCAACAGCATATTATTGTTATTATAAAAACATGTTATATAGAAATCTCCTATATTATGTAAAGTAACCAAACCATATAGTAAACATTTCTGTAATCATTTTTGGCATGAACTGCACATTTCTATCGCTTGGGAGTAAATTAATGATTATAATCATCCATCTTTCTTATTATACACAGACTTTGAATTTCTAATCAACATCAAGAGGCCCCACCTTAGGACTGCCCTTACTACCATTGGTAGCCAATTATATAAAAGAAGCAAAACCATCAAAATATGTAGGGACTAGAAGCCAAACCTCTTGGAGTGCAATACTATTGCTGTCAAGTATAAACTTGAAATCAATTGGGTTTTGGACAAAACTATTAAAACCCTGAGAATTCCATGATAATAAACTAAAAGTGCCCCCTCTATTAGTAAAGGTTCTTCACAGACTGCAATTGTGAAGTATTAGGAAACCACAACCATTCTTGAACATTTTACGTAATAATAGGTTCAGTTGAACTGTAACCGACTACTTGATTTATTATACCTTCTGTATTAAACTGAGAAGTGATCTTTAAATTGTCACATTTACACATACTTAACCCTGATTATTTCACTAATTTCTCTATAGGATGCAAAGGGTAAAAAGAAATGGCCTGCTTGCAAAACTATATTACGTATCCCATCACAATCAAAACAGAATCAAAATTCACCACTGAGCAAGTTAAATTCAAATCAATAGGAAATTCAACTAGAGTAACATCGTTCATATTAATTGCTCTCAATGCTGGAATCTGTTGAAATAACCCTTAGATTCGAGGTCTATAGGGTAAGATTTTGATGAAATATTGTCTATTTTTGTATCGCCGTGGGACTTTCAACACATTTTTCAGCGAATGTGTTTCAACCAAATCTTTGCCTGAGTCAATATAATGCTGAGAAATTACATTCAGGGCAACTACCCCTCCCCAATATCATAAAGGAGAGAAACGCTATGCACTAATGTCACCATATTGCCTTATCCCAGACCGATACAGGAAGATAGAGACCTGATGTAACTGAAGACGCCAGGAATAAGCAAATTCACTGTTAACTGACACACATGCATACAATAAACATGACGCAAATATGCACTCACCATGAAAAAACACGAACATTAGGTCAAACGTACATTTATACATGAAGAATATGGCTTGCATTATAAAGACACAAAGAACATAACAATGTATAGGCTGAAAAGCAACACAAATAATATATGTATACAATTTACTAACATAGACATGCAACAGTAAAATGCTGCCATCTTTGTTAAAATGGAAGCCACAGCATGCATTGAAATGAATAGAGGCCTCGAAGCTTTATGAAAACTCAAATTGCTGAATTCACTGAAATACAGATTTGTGCGGAGCACATGCAGAAGCTGCGTGGCCCCTTTCCAAGGTTACTAGAAGACTAGGAAGGGTTTGGAAAGTTCAGCAGAAAACAAGAGATAGCACTTCCCAAGGCCCAAGACATATTTCTCTTAGATTAATTGATGAACAACTAGCCTTTGAATGCCAGGTGCCGACTAATTATGAGCTAATGCTATACAAGGAATGGATCAACCAAGTCGCTAGTGGTTAGAAAAATAATAACACTTAAAACTCAATACATGCAAGGTGAAATCATTCAGAACATGGTCTCCTCACATGTGACCCATAATTCAAGAACAGTGTCTATTCATTAGTGCAGGCACAGATAAGACACCTTCCTTGTCCCACATGCATATTTCCAGTCACAGGGCACCATACAAGGTCAACTACAAGCAAATCAATCTGGCTCATGGCCTAGAAGATGATGGATGCTGTTCTTCTTGAAATTGACATGCAGCTCATGGACCTTTCTCCCCTACTGCCTTTGGTTTGATGACCTGTCACTTGCTCAAGGTTGGAAAGTATGATGCCAACCAATAGAATCTTCCAATGTTATGCCGCCCAGTATATTTTGTTTTAACCAATAAGCTACCTTAAAGAGGATATGTTTTCTCTATTATCAATTTAGAGGTGGCCTCAGGTGGAGCCATCAGATAGACGACTAACCCATATACAATGAGTATATAGTCTATTCCCATAACCAATCCCTCAACCTGGTAGGTTTTTGTAACCAAGATTGTGATGTGACGTCAATGATGACATCATTTCTGTTTTTAGACTATTGTCATGCTCGAGAAGAGCTGAGAGATCACAACTATTTTGTGTGTATGCTGTCCCTGCATTATGTGGATTTTCAATAAAGAGGAATTTTGGCATTTACCTTGACTATTTCCGTTTTTGAGTCTGGGATTTCCCAGCCTACCATTTCCGCTTAAAATGGGGTTTCCCAGAACATTATTACAACTGCATCACCAGATGTAGTGAGTAAGAAACCATGATCAATTACAGGGTCTAAATGCCGCTCTTCTAGATCCTCCAAATCCTTATTTCTTTCATTAATCGAAGCATGCAGGCCAACTTTCTATTGCAGAGATGTTCTAACCAACATATCTTCATTCATTTTTAGAGGTTTCTGTGTAAGATCTATTTTTTTCTTAGAAAAGAATTTCCTTATGTCATTAGAACAGGAGGCCGCACCAATAGTTTTAGCTTTTTTTTTTACTGCCAATGAACTGCTCCTCCTTGTCTATTGTATCATCTGTTTTGCCAGATTCTAACTGCTCAGTCTGAGCAAATACAATTTGTCGTTGCCTCTTTAGACGACCCAGCATTTTATATTTAGTGTACCATTGTATGTTAAGGAGTCATGTCTTTTTGGTACGACCCGATTGAAATCAAGCCTTTTCTATCCAGACTTCTTGGATGGTAGCTAACTCAGTCTTGATCATAGACATCGAAACACTCTGGTCTTCCTCTTGGAAATGATTATCCTCTTTCTGATTAACATTGTCCACTGATTTCTGAGGATATGATCTGCCTGTCATTCATTAGATGAGAGTATCGAATCCACATTAGTACCCCTGTATCATTAATAAAATGCCTGACCTTTATACATATAACTGACAATTCACCAATGGATGTGGAGTTATCTCACTTCTAGGATTATTTCATATAACTTTGTTAAGGAGTGCAAGCCAACATGATTTTCCCCAAGAGAGGGAGGAGCTATAGTAGAAAAAGTTTATGGTGTACAAATCACTTTTCTTGGTAATAAAGTGGTATAAGTAGAAGCAGCGAATGAAGAACTGAAGCCAGTCGCACCATTCCTCTGTTCATGGAAGGAATTGTTCTTCCATGCCTCCTACGGCTTCTGTTTGTATGCTCAAACATCCTTTCTCGAAAAGGAGGGTGCATTCACAGAATCTTCTGCTGAGTTTTCCTCAAATATTTCAGGTGTAACTAAAAGTCAGCGACCATTGAGAGTAGTACCCTTTGCAGATGTGTCCTCACACGTCAGGCTGTTACCCTTTTTTTGGAGAAAATAAATAGTAATCTTACCCTGCAATTTAGAAATAGTAGGCTCTTGATTACTAGCCAGTGAGGAAGAGGGCATCTCACTAGAAATCAAGTCCCTTGATTCCAGTTCTTCAGTAGACTGCAGAGTATAGGGAAGATATGCATTTTTAACAGACTTACTTCTCAAGTTGTATCCTTCTCATGCTTCCATAGCAGCAACCTTAAATGATTACAATTACAAGAAAAGCCCGCTTTGTCTGATTCTCCTGGTCCAACTGCACCCACTGCAATCCCCTTAGCTCACCACATTGCGTGAGCTCACCATGCAGGCGCTTGGATTTTATAGCCCCTGAAGTTTTCTCTTTGGTCTGGAGCTTTAGGAGCGTAAAGGAAAAACAACGCCTACACACCACCACAGGACTGACAGACTGCAATTCATTTAGTTTGGCACTCCTCACACAGTAGATTTTCAGGCATGACTCACCTTCCTTGTATCTCACACCACTTTCTGTCCTTTTTAAGTGATTCCAAAGACTTTTTTACAGTGCCAGACCCGTGTGAATGGCCTATAGTTGTCAGCCTTTTTCCTGCTCCTGCTTTTCTGTAATGGGACTACATCTGCAGAATTAAGCAATAGAACCAGAGATGACGTTTAGCCGAGGAGAGACAAGAGTCATAAGGAGAGTGGTAAGAGAAATATGAGGTTTGGTTGGAAAGCAAAGGAGATTTGAGCCAGAGTCTCTCGAGACGTCGGAGGAGACGACACATGGAGAGAAGTTGAGTAGAGAGCCATGGTTGAGAGGGTTTCCGGGTTGGACGGAAGAAGGAAAGGGGGTAAAGTAGATCAAGAGAGGAGGAGATAGAAGAGGAAAGAGTACATAGTGCATCATTGGCCGAAAGTGAAGAGAAATCTTGGAGAGAGGGGAGAGAAGAAGAGCAAGTGTCGAGAAAGAGGGAGGGATCAAAGTTGCGAAGGTCACAGAGGGAAAAGATGGAAGGGAAGTGCATAGGAGAAGAAGGATGGGGAAGGGAAGTAAGGGAGAAGGAGAGTAGAGCATGATCAGAGAGATAGACAGGTAGTGTAGAGACAGTAGAAGAGGGGTAGGTAGAGTTGAAGATAAGGTCAAGAGTGGAGCCAGAGGAATGAGTAGGAGAGAAAAGAAGAGGGTAAAGGAGGTAGGAGTCATGGATGGAGAAAAGGGGTGAGGAATGAGGAGGAGAAGGGAGGTGAAGATTAAAGTCGCCGAGTACAGTTAGAGGAGAGGGGGAGGGAGAGATGAGTGAAAGGAGGTGATTGAGGTCATCGTAGAAGGAAGAAAGAGGGCCAGGAGACTGATAGATGATTAGAAAGGAGATGGGGTGAGGAGAAGAAAAGGATTTGTAAAGGAATTCGAAGGATGGGAAAGAAGGAAGAGATGGTGAGGAGGTAGAGGAGAGGTATTTAGGGTGGAAGAAGAGGCCAATACCTCTGCCACGACTAGTAGAGCGAGAGATATGAGAGAAGGATGAAGAGGAAGTGGTTAGGGAAGCAGGGACAGTAGTGTTGTGAGGGGGTATCAGGTTTCAGTTAGACATAGGAAATGAAGGTTGAGACGAAAGAACATGTCCAAACTGCAGCAACACATTATACGTGTTTAGAAGGAGTTCGAGGGTTGTCTTACAGATAAGACAAAACCAATGAAGTACTAACCAGTATATATCCTAAATGTGGATATGTTCCACTAATCCAATCCCTCCCACTAATAAGCTTTATGGTTTGCCACATAGTATGACATCATAGATGACGCATATTGGGGTGTAAGACATCTATATAATCAGGTTTGTGTGAGTGTGCAAGCATCTGTTTGATGTTTGTCAGTTGACCCTGCTTTATTTAACCGGAGAATAAAGAAGTTGCCATATTCCTTGTGTCTGTCCGGTTATTTGGCCAGATCTTTATTGGTAATTCCATCTAGCACAAGAGACGCTTCAAGTATCCGGCACTTCAAATTCAATGAAAGCTTCACTTCGATTGGAGCTTTCAAAGCCTTACCTTGCGGGAAGCTTGATCACGTTGTGGCGTACATCTGGTGCCGGTCTCCAGCCCGACATGGAAAGGGAGAAGGATCTAGCGGGCCGGAGTACTAATTGCAATAAGCCCCTCACCGGGGGGCCATTACTGCATCCGGTAATACCTCAGGGGCCTTCATTACGGCCCTTTATACACGTGGGCCTGTAACTATAGGCCCCAGGGGCATTACCTGAAACAGTAATGGCCCCACAGATCAGGTCTTATTGCCTTATTATTGTTTTCTTTGGATTGAAGGCATTTTAATATACATATTTCATCTGTTGGTAGTAAGTAAAATCTGAAATGCATAAATTAAGTACACCAGCATGTTTTAGAAAATGTAACTAAATATTTTGGTAAGACATTGAAACCTCTAATGTACATGGAAAGATGAGTATATAATTTGTATTTTAAGACCCCTTCTCAATTTTGTAAAAGCAATTCTTTCTTTATCTCTGTCGGATTTAAAATAAGTGTATCAATACCAGAATCTATATTCTTCAAAGTGGATTCACAATCTGTTTTTGAAGGTTCGGAGGGTACCACTTTTGTCCCGTGTCATTTCGAACTGGAGATCTAGGCATAGCGTTTTATTACAGGGCATTATTATTTGCCTGCATAGTTGTAGTTTCCCCGAGTAGTACCAGCCTTCCAGGGAGATCAGCCCTAGTTCATGTCTGATCACGGTTACTGGTACAAAATTTGGTAATAGTAGTGCTCCTCTCCAAATTATGCCTTCAATTTTACTTGGGCCATTATGTTTTGCCTGATGGTTTATTTCAGGGCCATATACTAGTACTGGTATATTTTAACGTTTATAAAATTGTATCATCAGTGGTATAGAAAATGTACCATACTTGGAATGAATCCCCTACATTTGACTAACATAGGATGTTGCTTTTACCACAATGCTCCCTTAATAGGGAATGATCTCAATTTATATCCCAAGTATGCGAGTTCTTATGTCGTGAGGCAAGAGTCACCTATTTTCCATGTGAATCCTTGTCTTCTGGGTAAGTCGCAACATTTTGGTTTTCTTAATATGAATAAGCAAATCATTTTCAACTGTAAATGTTTGGAAGGCCTCAATCTTTGCAGGCCTACTTGCATATGATGCAAGAGGATGACATCGTCGGCGTAGGTCAGCCAGCACATTTTTGTAATCCCCAGTTTAGTGGAAAAGAAGGCCGCCCTTTACAGGTAATCACCCATATCTGACATGTATAGATTGAATAGACAGGGCTCAAGCACGCATCCTTGCCTAAAACCTTTTAGAAGTAGAAATGTCTTTGGTGATGACGCCCTGTAGATCCAATCTGACACGTATTTTGAAGTCTCTATGGATTGACATTAGTACCGCTAGTAGTCCAGCGAGTATTTTTTATTTTGCCAATGTATGTCACAATTTCATCCGATTCACAGTATCAATATTTAATACATATCTTAAAGCACATTCACCATAAAAAGTTTAACTCCAGATATTAAAATTGTCCAAATATCCTGAGACATTACATTTATCCTAAATAAAAGCCAAGTTTTCCACCACAGGTCAGCTGGCCAATTAGGATACAAGGATTTTCCCAGTTCGATGCTGGGATTAGGAGGTTTTTCAGCCTGTTCCCAATTCCATGCTGCAGGGGATGGATCAGTTCCCCAAACAATAAGAAAAGTCCTACTTCACGTATGTAAATGCATTTTTTGTGTTTTCGGTATCGCTCACTGATGGCTCAGGTTATCCAGTGCAGGGCAATTGGAGGAAGGTGGGCCAATGGTACCGGGTCATCCACCCCCAATTTGAAAGCTCATTTCACTTGCCTTTCTGTCCATGGATCGTAACAACTCACTAGTACCCTCTCCCATTATTCAGGAGCCGCTGCTTAAACTGGCATGGGGAAATAGGGATCCCTCTGATAGTTTCTGTTCCCAGCCCGCATGCCCAATGGACCATGCATGGCTAGGGCACGTTTTGCCTCTCCAGCCTTGCATGTCCCATTAGGAATGCAGGCTAGGGAACTGCGTGTCTGAATGTGGGTAGGTGTCAGTGGATACACAGGGCACCCAGGTAGGTTTGAGGTGGCTATGCTGATGTAAGAGGACAGGCAAGCACATACAGCAGGAGGCTAAACAAGAAAGAAGAACAGATAAGGTAAATCAGAACAACGAAACAGGAAGAAAGGGCAGACCTTGATGGTGAACAGGAAGGGAATGGGAACCATGTACTGGGCAAACAATGAGGAGTCTCACTAGGGGCGTGTACACAGGTTGGCCTTGAGACTACCCACAGAAATAAGATAATCTCAATGCCTCTGTGCAAGGTCCTCTTAAAGGTGCCACACCATGCTAGCCCATGGAAGGGGGCCACAAGAGTGGCTTCAGTATCTGGTCCCTAAGTCACAAACAAGGATTGTACTTACACGAGACAAGCATGTGTGGGTCCAGCCGGAACATACAGTGGATGGCGTCTGTGGGAACTGTACGCAACACACTGTCACATGAAATACTCTATACACTACAGGTAAAACAAGAGAATGTAAGGAGCAGAGATTGATTCTAGGCTATAGGAACCAATCTCTGTACAAAGGAATACACAGAAGCATGGGTGCAGGAACTATAAAACACTTACCAAACACTAAGAGCTCCAAAAGGGAAACAAGAATTCAGAACAGGAAGGCAGGAACTAGGAATGCAAACATTTGTAGCACAGAACTGGTACAAGGTAACAGAGGCAAAGATTTGGCACAAGGTATCAGAGGCAATGAGTTGGTGCAAGGTAACAAAGGAAAGGTACATCTATAAGGTATCATAGCTGTCTACTGGTACAAGGTAACAGAACAGGGTACTGGTACATGGTAAAAGAGGACAGGTACTGGTGCAAGATAAAAGATAAGTGTACTGGTATAAGGTGACTGAATCTATACAACAATTTATTTGTTGTATAAGCGCCTAATAAATTCCCAATAACTAAAATAAATAAATAATACAAGCAAGCTGGAAAACTGGAATGGAAACACAAACTATGCAAGGCAAGACAGTAGAAAACAGGACTAGAACAAAGGGGAAAGGGTACAAACTGAAACAATATAAACAGAGATGATTGACTAATGGGGTAAAGCTTGAAAGTCAATCGACCTGAAAGCAAGGAAAAGGCACAGCACGGAGGAGAGGAGACTGACTGGGACAGCACAAGTAACAGAAATTAGGACAGGAAACAGGGGTTAATAGTTGAGGAGACACAGCAAAAAGGGAAACAAACTGTTACGAGGCAGTGGGTGCAGGACTTACCCTGCAAGATAAGGCTTTAAGATTTGGAGCAAGGCAACAGAGGAGCAGCAAAGAGTCACAGGCAAAGCACAAGGCAAAATAGTCAGCAAGGCATAGAGAGAGATTCCAAATGGGTCACAGCTGCACATGATTCAGAAAATAATGCAAGAACATGGAAGCTTGAGGGCATGGCAGCTTATAAGCTGTTCTAGCAGGGTGGAAAGTCAGGGTGGACTTGCATGATTGGGCTGCACAAAAGCAGGTGTGGTTAATGGGGATCTCTGGCATGGACTTTGGGAAGGATGCAGTGCTGACAAACACCAGGAGTTTTTGTATGTAAACGAAAGCACAGCAATTGCCACACCATTTTGAATGTTACAGTCCATTGAAATGAGTCTGTTTGCTTCCAGTCACAGTGAAACCAGTGTGTATGCAACTCAGATCCCGAAAGAGATTCCGGATTGGGCTGCTGGGTTTTCCAGTTATCTTGCAAGTGCATTAAAGGAATTGAAGTCCTTGTTTTTGGAAATTCAGATGTGTGAGAGAATGATTCAGGGGCTTCTCTGATGATGGTTGACAATGCTCCATGGGTCTGTAGATAGCGCCACCCAGAGGCACAGATGCAGAGATGTGACAGTAGGGGCCCTCCTGCTCATCCCATTATTCAGACTGAATAATGGGGCATTGCACTCCTCTGCGCATGTGTAGGAACTAAGAAGAGCTCTGTGCTTTCTGGTCCCCGCTCTTGCAAGCAGAAGACGGAAACCCCTTGGTATGGGAGGTGGCATCATGGTGAGGAGCAGCATTTACTCCAGTGCTGAAGGTAAGTATGTATTTTGTATGCATGAATGTGTATGTTATGTGTCCATGCATGCATGTGTGAATGAGTGAGTGCGTGATGTATGGGTGGTTGGTTGTGCATAGAGCGAGTGTATGGTGTATGGGTGTGAATGCGAATCTCGCAAGTGAATTCTGTGTGAATGTGTGTTTGAATGAGAGAGTGAATGTTTATGCACTTGAGTTTGGTTTGTGCCGGCCTGATACTCATCAATGTGGATGTTCTTATATGGGAATGTTGGCATACATTGGTGCAGTCAGCATAGAAATGCATGGAAACATCCATCAAGAACATATTTTTGTACTGGCACATATTGTGGGGACAGGCATTATGACATTGTACTGGAAAATGCTCCTGCGTTTTATGGTGACTTGCATCTATTGGATTTTTTTAATGAGTTACCCTATTAAACCGATTGTAAACTGGCTTTTTACTCAATTTCTCACAGAAAGTGTGCTTCTTACTGCAACATTTTAAACCCTTATTTAAAAATATTTGTCAGGGACAGAACCCCCAGAAATGCTCCTTGGTTGGTTCACGTGCCCTCACTAAACTCCGTTGCTCTTGCAAATTTGAGACAAATATGTATGCCCCTGCAATTAGAACATTCACCCGCTACCACTGCTCCCTCCCCATTCCTGGGCGTCATCATTATTTGTATTTCTCCAATTTTGAGCTCTCTCACTTCTCACATGTTCTCCCTTCTTGAACTCCTGCAGATCATGGTGTACAGTGAGGTCATGAACCTAAGACTTGTATTCAGTACACATGTAAACATGCATATTGACAATCGCCATTCATTGCTTTGTACACTTTTCTCTGAGGGCAAAACCCTCATATACGTCTGCCTTTACGCTGTGGGTTTTGTTTTTATGCGTGTTTCGTGTAATATGAAGCTGGTCGAGGGAAATATGCATGGCTGCTTTTAGTTCTCAGTCTTTCCGCCCTTGCTTAATTTGAAAAATAAGTGCCAGGTCCCAGATATTTTCTAGTACCCGTGCATCATCTGGGCAGTAGCTTGTCACCCACTGCTGCCAAAACGTTCCCCAGTTCCCCACAGCTCCACTCCCCATGGCAAATGTGCCATTTACAATTACCAATCAACGTAAGTGGAACATGTTGACAGTCATTCTGCAGAAAAGAGAGTTAAAGTGCTTTCTTGCTAGTTAGAAATGCAGACAAAATCATTATTGAAATGATGACCTTAACTGCCACACACCACAGCAACTTTTTCTATGGGTCGGTACGCAGCACAGGAACTCTCCCTCATCAATGGCTTTTTCCATGGCCTTGCTCGTGTGGTGGTACTCCTGGGTGTTGATGTGACGAATCAGTTTCTGGGGCACCAGTGGTCCAGGGATGAATATCGGTTTCTAAACCATCAATCAACCCCACACCTCTAGTACACCAGAAGGGATCCAAACAGATTGCAATACAAGCAAATTATAAAACCTCCTGTCCAATTTTGGTAATGCAGACGGAACGGCAGGCTTATCTCTGCAAGGTCATGGATCGTTGGTTAGTTGCAACACAGTGAAAATACAATTATTACTCAATGATAAAAGGGGCTGTCTAGTCAAGGTTGTATAAAAATATCTACTTTATTATTACAACAACATAGAAGAAAGGGATGCACTCTGGATAATGACAGGAGGGTAGCTGGTAAAGTAACCAGTTTTATAGTTCAAGATTATTTGGTTTCAACACCAAAGGGCAAAGGGTCACAACTGTCTCTAGGGGCCTTCGGAGAAGGACCAGGGGGCAGAACCACAATGTACCGGTGCTGAAGAAGTTCTTGGGGCTCGACAGTGGCGAAGCGGTTCCAGGGCGCATCGCAGCCTGTGAGACAGAGTTAGTGGTGGGAGACAGCTGCGGGTACCAGGCGACAGGCAGTTCGGCTAGCGGAGCTGGACGGTTGTCTGCAGGCTGTCCGGCATAGCTTCTAGGGGCCAAGAGTCTCTCTCTACGTGCTGGTTGGCGGATCTGGAATGCTGGTCGAGGCGTCTGCGGCATGACTTCAGTCAGCGGTGCAGCAGGATGCGGTTCGAGTACTCGACTGTCTCAAAATTGTCCTTAAAAAGATGGACACTGCATGATGCATGAGTGGCACTCTTCCTAGCTTCTTCGCATGGCTCGTGTCCTTTCAAGGTGGACGGCCCAAAGCTCAGGAGGGTTTTAGCAGGCAACAGCCTTGTCCTTTGTCCAGAGACTCTCCTGCACTTCCCACCTAGGAAGCTGGCTGTCAGAACCTAGCAGGGCACACTGTGTGCTGGGTGGGTACCGGTTCCCGAGCTGCTGGACGGGTCCTCTGAGTCTGGTATCTCCCTCTGTTCCCAGGGAGATGTCTAGGGGAGGAATCTTGCTTCACACTTAGAACTCCTGGCCTTAATCACTGGTGGAAGATGTAAGGTAGACTGTACCTTCAGCTCGAGTCCAAATGAGTCCTTCTCATTTGGACTCGAGCTGAAGGTACAGTCTACCTTGCAAAGTCTTCAGGTGATCTGATCATTGAGGGGGTCAACCCTCTTTTAAAGCCAAATGGACCCCAGTGATTGGTGTAGGCTAAGCCCTCCAAGCAATCTTCAGTGATGCTTCAGGTCAGAATCGGAGCACTTGGCAACAGACAGGGGAAGGATGACAACATATACTTCTAAGTTCCATCCATCTTCCTGTCCACTGTACATCAAAGTGTCTCCCTAATTAACTATGCAGTGCGTGTTCACAACATGGGCCTCCTTTGAGTAGGGGGTTGCAGGCAGACTTTCGTCTCCTACAATTCACATACTTCCCTGCTTCATACCAAGGAGGGGTGTTAGTACCAAGTTGACAGATTGCATTTCGAAGAGGTGTTGGTCTCTGGCCTCCATTGTCACTTCCTGCATCCAGGCCCTGGTACCTGCTAATTAACATTCTTCAGTATTCGCCACCACCAGCAAGGTGTAGAAATGGTGATGCAAATCCATGGGGCCTGGAAATGCTACTCAGGCTGCCCAAGGCCAGAGGCTTTTGATGTACCCACAGCTGTTAGGTGTCAGCTAAACATGACAGGGGAGGGCGGCACTGGTAAGCTGTGCCCTCTCAGATTACATGACTATTTTTCAGCTGTGCGGTTGGCGTGGGAAATTTGTTTAGGAATGACCCCACATATTGGGCCTCATCACGAGCTCGGCGGTAACGCCGGCGGTATTAGCGCGGGGGCTATTGGCGCGACTGCAATATTCCCCGGCGCTAATAGCGCGGGATCATGAGTTGGGCGGACTTGGAAGTCCCCATTCACCATTGAGCCCATTCGGGAATGCCCCATTCCCCATTGGGCTCAATGGGGAAATTTCGCGCTCATACCACCGGCAGATTTCCCGCCGGCGGTATGAGCGCGAATTCTCGGCGGATTTCACACCAGCTCAGAGCTGGGTTGAAATCCGCCGAGGCCCTGATTCGGCGGACCCTTAAATCCGGCGGTAATAGCGCTACCGCCGGATTTAAGGGTTACCGCCGAGGTCGTGATGAGGCCCATAATCTGGAGGTTGATCTCACATCATTAACTCTTTTAAAATAAACAAAAATCAAAAAGCCCAGGCCAGCGCACTCTCCCTGCACGGATGGTCAAATTCCTCACAGTGGACTATTCTGTTGTCTGCTCTGTTCCAGTTCCCCCTCTGCACCACTAAGGGAGCTGGCAACTCTGCTGCACCAATCACATTCATTCAAACACTAAAACACCCCATGCTGGCTGTTTACTAGAATAGGAAGGGGCAGTTACCAGCTTAACAAGGCCATGTATGTACCTATTGAGTGTCCCAATCTACAGGGTTGCAGCAGTGCCAGAGATGTGTTGGCCTCACGTCAGCCATGCCACTGACACTGGTACGTAAGCTGGTTCTGGCATACCTGCCCATAGAAGTTGTCAGCTGCTTTGGTACTGCAGCTGCCTGCTTGCTGCTCGTACCCATGCCTTGATCCTCCTCTCATGCTGCGGCAGTGCTTCCAGCTTTTATGCTAGCAGACTGGAGCCATAGCAGACTGGAGCCAATGTCATGCAGAATCCCTAGTGCAGTGCATGGGCATGGCCAGCATGAGTGCCAAGCACTGCTTTACGGGTTTGTTAGGACATGCAACATTTACTGCAACAGGCAATGTCAACAACACTTGTGCACAGACGTGTTATACGTGGCGCGTTATACATGACTTATCATATCCTATCATAACAAACCCTAAAGTCGTCTACTGTGGTTACTCCAGAGCAATGCACTGCACAACACATGCAGGGGTTCCACAAATCACCCAGGAAAGCTATGGTCTTGCCCAGGAGGTCCGTGGACTGCGATGAACCGAAGAGAGAAAGAGAAGAATCCGAAGGTTACTCAATGCAGAACTTTGCCAGGAATTTACCAGAATTTTGCTGAGCTGCACTCCTTGCAAATTAGAGCTAAAATGCACGTTGAGGAGTTACTATAAATCATTTGGAAGACTCTGAAAATAGCTTTGATGTAATCGATTCTGGAGCCACTAAATACAGTACAGTGTCTGGGAAACAGAGGTGAACAGGCCAATGTCATGAACTTAAACCGATTAATCAAGGCTCTTGGCATGGATTGGCTGCTGTTAATGTATGCACAAACTGCAGATCACATTGACCTGGATTGTGGAAGGCTCTTTGACCCGCGAGGTTATTGGCATACAAGGGGAGGCGGGGTAGGAGTAGCAGCCTCTCTCAGTGATCATGTCCCTCTTCATTATTGACAGAGGGCAGTTTTGATGAGCAGCATTGCAGGCGTCTATTACATTTTGGCAATTGACAGAAGGCATTTAAGCAGTCTGGGCCTGAGCAAACCCAGATGAACTGAACTCTGCCATGAGGCGCACCAAATGAGCACATTCCCACCCACAACACGTATTAGGGACCCCTGTTCAAAGATATAGTAGGTACGTCGCTAAACATTACTGTTCCTTATGATTGAAATGCTTCATTTGCACAAGTAAATGCAATCACCAGAAAATGCATGCTTTCCTCTCTGCTACCTGTGTCCTTTCGCATCTCTCCTTTGTTGCAGACTTGACAACATAACAGATGGATTTGAGTACTAAAGCTCAAGCAAGATATTTATTTCGAAAGTCTTTGTGGCTGAGTGTTTAGAGCTTTCCCTTCCAAGTTCCTCTGTCCACTCCATAAGGAGTGGAGACGCCTACCTACATTTTCTGAGCTTTAAGAGTCTCCTTTCCATTAAGCAGCCGTCTTAGAAATGTAATTCCTTATCTGTTGTCTGTGGGCCTGAGAACCACTTTTCCAGCATGCAGTTTCTCAGGTGATAAATACCTTGCCAGTTTATTCTGGGGTTTGAGACCCTCTCACCCAACATGCAGAGCTTTAGAGATTGGCTCTCATTATGTGTCTGCATGAATTACGGTCAAACTCAATTACCGTTTCCACCAGAAGTCCACTAGGCAGTTTTATTGCTAGATTCCAAGTGGTGGAATGGCAGTGTTATTCCCCCTTTGAGGAATCTGGAGGACACCATAGGGATTTAGTGAATTTACCAATAAAATGGCAGGAAGGGATTTACTGTAATTTTGAATGCACCACCAAACTTGCATTGAACCCCATTGCATTATTTTCCAGTTTGATTTGAACTTTGAGGTTCACTTTCCCAACGTTAAATGTTTCCGACTGTGATTTTCTTTATCCCACACCAAATGATTGGACAGTTCAAATGTGCTGTGACAAATCAACTTTCGGCGGGAACCAGTGGTCCAGGGATGAATATCTGTTTCTAAACCATCAATCAGTGCCACACCTCTAGTACACCAGAAGGGATCCGAACAGATTGAAAACACAAGCACATTATACTTGTCAAATTATGTTAACATGGACGAAACGGAAGGCTTATCGCCGAAAGGTTGTGGATCGCTGGTTAGCTGCAATCCAGCAAAAATACAATTATTACCCAATGATAAAAGGGACTGCCAGTCAAGGTTGTATAAAATGATCTACATTAGTATTATCACAACAAACTGTTCTAGCACACTACAAAATACAACCCACCCTGTAAAGGAAATCAGAGGACAGGCAGTTTCAAAGAAGGAAAAGGGATGCACTCTGGATACTGACAGGAGGGTAGTCGGTTTATTAAATAATCGCAACAGTTCAAGGATACTTGGTTTCAGCAAAAAGGCAGAAATGGGTCATAAAATTTCAGATGGGGCCATTGGAGAAGGGCCCTGTGGACAGAACCACAATGTACATTGTCCTGTAGGAGTTCTTGGTGCTCGACAGGGAAGAGTCGGTTTCAGGGTGCATTGCAGCTATTGCGACAGAGGTCAACATGGGAGACAGCTGCAGGTATCAGGCGGCAGGCAGTTTGGCGAGCGAAGCTGGATGGACGGCTGCAGGATGGCCTACACAGTGGCTCTGGGTCAGGAAACCTTGTCTCAGTGCTGGTCAGCATTTCTGAAGCACTGATCAAAGTGTCTTGGACAGCTTTTAGTGACTGTGGCATAACAACAATCAGCATTGCAGTCGGTTGCAGCTCGAGGGGCTCGACTGGCTCAAACATGTAATTTAAGGTCGACGTTCGGTAGATGCTTGTTGATGCACTTGTACTTTAGCACCTTGAAGCATTTGTTGTGCTAGATGGAATTACAAAGAAAATACTTCAGACCCAATAACTGGACAGACTCAAAGGAGATGGTAAAATATTGCTTTAATCTCAAGAAGTAAAGCTGGACGAATAAACACACATCAATTCGACTCATGCAGGATCACACTGTTTTTTCAGTCATACATAGTTTATATAATGCTAGATGCGTCATCTATGACTTCACCCAACATGGCAAACTTCAAAAACCTTTTGAGGGGTGGGATTGGATTAGAGGATCATGTCTACATATAGAAAATATGCGTGTTAGTCCCTCATTGGTGGTCTCTTTCCTGTGAGACACACCCTGAGCTACTTCTAATGACATGGTTTAATGTAATCGTCACAGCAGAAATGTGGCAGCAGACTAATATTTTGCAACATTGTATAGAAAAGTGCACGGTAGGCTATTCTAATTGGTTGGCAACCCAAATCCAACCTTGGACAATCGGCTTGTTAGCAGCACGTACATAGAAACGAAACCCAGGTGGTTGGAGGTACGTCAGCTCTTCCTTTGTTTCCCAATTAGGCCATCCTCACTCATCGGGACATCCGTGGGAGTGTGGGTATACCGCTATTTTAGCTCCAGGCCTAATGAATAGCCCTTGTTTTCAAACTCTTCATCACATGTTGCCAGGCCATGAATTTCTCCATATTGACGGTGCTTTTAACCTTATTCGATTCATTTTGTCTGGGAGCAGTTCTCCTTTTGTGCTTTAGAGACTCATTCTATCCCATATTAACTGTGTGCCTTTTAATCATCCAATATTTGGCATCAGTGAATGTTCGTGTTTCTCTTAATCTTTAGAAAAGATGTCCTTGTGCATGGTCTGCTCATGCTTTTCAATCATCTCTCGAAATAGCATCCTTTATTCAAAACCAATGTTCTTTCCTATTTTGCGAGGAAAACAGCTTCTGCATTCTGACTCCATGTTTAAGATTCTGGGCTCGTATTTCTGAACTAACTGGGTTGATTGATATACCTCTGATAAGCAAGCTTCTATGTATTCTTTCTACCTTGCCTTTCAGCATATTTACAGTTATTGACCAGGTGGTCCCTTCACTCTTGTTTGTGGTCGTAAATACTGCATCATGGAGTACATGTTTCTCTTACTGCTTCAATTTCATTGTTATTCTTAAGTATTTTCATATTGTTTCAACTCATATGGTCATATATCTTCTTCCAGACATTTGTTTGCTTTTATAAGACTTTGTTTAACGTACATCCATGTGGTGCAACATTTTATTCATGGCTGCTTTTCGACAACTCAGCAAGGGACATCCTTCTTGGTAGGTTTCCTCCACTGTTTCCACATGAGGGTATCTTCTGAATGGCTGCCTGAGTGCATATACAGCCAACGTGGTATGGACATGCTGCATAAACCTGTACATGGGTTCCTAATAGTAGCTCCTCATCTGTTAATCCAATAGGGTGATGGGGAGGGAGCATTGACTATGGAGAATGCATCTACTTGCTCCTCTACATACTTCTAGCTTCTTCACTCGGCTTGTGCCATCCTTTAAGGCAGACAAACCCATGCTAAGGAGTGTGATGCAGGCAGCTGCCTTGTCCTTGGTTTGGGTCAGAGACTCTCTGGCACTTGCCACCTAGGAAGCTTGCTGCAGAGCCTAGCAGAGCACGCTGTGTGCTGGCTAGGTATCAGTTCTAGAGCTGCTGCAGGGTCCTCTGGATTTGGTGTCTCCCCCTGTTCCCTGGGAGATGTTTAGGGGAGGGATCTTGCTTCCATCTTGGAGGTCCTGGCCTTCCTTCACTGGCGAAAGATGTAAGGCAGACTGTACCTTCAGCCAGGGTCCAATGCTGAGTTCCTCTTGTTACTCCTTGCAAAGTTTTCAAGTGATCTTCCAAAAGAGGGGATTGTCCCTCTTTTTAAGCCAAGTGGACCACATGGATTGGTGTAGGGCAGAGGTCTTCAAACTGTGGGGCGTGCCTCCCCAGGGGGGCGCTTCCGCATCCCCGGGGGGGTGCCAGAGCCCAGCATGAAATGTAAAAAAAATAATAATAATAATTCTTTTTTTTTTAGATTGAAGGAAATGGGAAGGGGCAGCTGCAGGTCACATGGTCAGACTGGACCATAAAACGGTTTTAGGTACCAATGAAAAAATGGCCAGCAGTTGCAAATGGATATTCACTCCTTTAATCAGACTGTTTGAATAGTACCCAAGGGGTTGTTTTTTGTTCAAATGTAAACAAATTGTGATATTTAAAGAATATGTATTCAGCAACAATGGTCAAAACTACTAGCTGCATAGTGAAGTAACTCCTCAAACGGGCCCACATTGGCCATAAAAGTGGCCCATTTTGACTGGCCTACACTAGCATTTTTGGTACGGTTCGCCCTATTGTCCTATAGGCCAGTCCAAGCCTGCCGGCTCATCCATAATGGGTGAGGGGGCGTCCACCCACTGGCCACCTCAGCAATTATGGAGGAGCCGAGGAGCCAGCCCAGTAAAACACTGCGCACTCCCTCAGCTGCTTTTTCAAGCTGAGGGAGTGCTCCTGGGCTGGCTGAACTGTCAAAGGGAAACACTGTTTGCCTTTGACAGTTCATTTCACCAGCTGCACATGATCACTGAGCCATGCAACACTGGGGGTGTTTTGCTTCGCCAGCCTTGCATAGCTCATTGGAAATGCTGGCTGGGGCACTGCATGCATGTTTGTGCGAGGGGGTGCTCCTGCGCCTCCTCGCACATACGGGCAGAGCAACCTGGAGCGGGGCATTTTAGCAACCACCCGCAGGCCCCTGCGGAAGGTACGTTTATGGCGATTTATTTTTTATTTAAATGTGTATGGATGTGTGTATGCTTGTGTTATGGGACTGTGGTGGGAGCAGGATGGGCGGCAGCACTGGGATAGTGGTGGGAGTAGGGTGGGGAAAGCCCAGGGTCTGTACTGGGAGTAGAGTGCGGTGACGGCACACAAAAGTTCATAGCGATTTCTACATACTGTCCATCTGGCACTTTTGGGGGGGCCCGGCCTGGCCAAACTTTGCTCAGTGGGGGCCCAGGCCAAAAAAGTTTGAAGACCACTGGTGTAGGGTAAGCCTACCTTAATTAACCAACCCTGGATCCCCACCAACAATCATGGATGAGGTCATAACCTCTGTAACAGAGAAGCGAAAGGGGTGAAAACTTGTACTACTAAGTCCCACCCATCTTCCTGTCTGTTGTCGATTAAAGGGTACCTCTGGTTAATTGAGCTCTCTGTGGTTCCTGATTAAAGCATCAGATCTCCATTGAAGCTGCAGCAAGACCAGACTTTCTGGCTCCGGCAAAACACATACTCGTTCCTTCTGAACCCTGTAATCCCTCCAGGATCCCCCTGGCGGGATTACAACTGTAAACACATAGGGCCTCATTATACGGAAGGCAGTAAGGGTTAACGGTCACCAGTAATGGTACCGGTGACCGGTAACCCTTACTGTCTTACTACGAGGTCCCTTTGCGGGTAGGTACTTTAACGCCTGCTGTTTAGCAGGCGTTAAAAACCAACCCGCAAAGGGACCATGGTGCTAATTACGGTACCGCAATTTGCGGCATCGTAATTAGCGCCTTCTCCATTCCCATAGAGCCCTATGGGGCAAAAATGGGAATGGGGAAGGGCAATGGGGGAAGGGGGAATTACCGCCCCGCCAACCTTGGAATAGGGCGGTAATTCCCCTTTCCACCAAGGCGGTGCCGGTATTTCACCGGCATGGACCAAGGTGCTAATAGCACCTTGGTCCTCCGCCAACCGTGCAATGAGGCCCATAGTCCCAGAAATGGCATTTCTCTGTCAATCAATAATCAGGGTATCAGGGTGAGAGCTGGTTTCAGATTGAGACAGTTGCATATGAAAGGTTGTTGGGGTTTCCTGTATCCCATTTTAGCCTCTGCAGCCAGGCCCCATGTGGGCCTGTTTATATTACTCTGTGATTAATATGCAAATCTCTGCCATCAGCTTCAGGGCTCAACAAAAGGACAGGAAGGATCCATAGAGCTTGTTAGTTAATTAGGCTGGCCATGGCTGGTGGAACGTTTTGTACTCTTTGTTCCGGGATGCATCATGTACTCCTCCTGTCATATACCAACTAAATATGACATGGGGGGCTGTGCGTGTAGGCTGTGCCCACCCAGAGCACACAGGTCTATGCATATGTCGTGCAGTGTGCACAGGAAAATGTACGGATTAGCCCTGAACATTTTCCAGAGGTTGATCTACCATAATTCAATTCCATTTAAAATGTTTTTAAAAAAACAGGCAATCGCACACCCACTGTGTTGATGGTCAAATTCTTCACAGCTGCCTTGCCTAAGTGCCTGTCTTCCGTCGTTCAGCTTCACTCCCTGCCTAGCAATCACAGCTCTCAATCTTGACACTGTTGCATTTTTTCCCTTTTGGTCATCACTGATGTTTGAGGGTTTGCCTCCCTACCCAACATCAGTCTTTCGTTGTTCTATTTCCACTCCCCTCACTCCCTCTCACGCTTCAGCCATAGGTCACTGGTCTCTTTCTAATACTTACCCTAGGCCCCCAGCAATCTCCCTCTCTCTATTTGATTTTTGAATTTTCTTCATCATAGTATATGTGAGCCAGGCAATGGTGTTATCCTTGTCCTCTTCACTTTTGACTGCTGCGGTGTTAAACATCCAGTGGGACCTCAAGTTAGGTACATGCTTCTTGTCCGTTCTCTCTTTACAGGCCTATTTAGGGGTGTCACATCAGCAGACTACATCCAGTGAAGAAATACTTCCACAAGCAGCTTTATAAAGCAAGGTTTATAGAGAAATGTATCTCATCAATAAAATTACCCTGACCCTTACACTGATCATGTCCCACTTAGACTATTGCAATGCCACCTGTGCAGGTCTGCCTTCTAAGAAACTGCAGATAGCACATAACCACACCATATATCTTATATTTAGACTATGACCCACTGATCACACCAGATATGTACTGAAGACACTCCACTGACTTGCAATCAAGGTGAGAATGCATGTAAAATCTCTGGGACTCATTACTTGTGTGATGGTAATTCCATTTGAATTACCACCAAATTCATTTAGTTACTGCAACTCAGTCTTGCAGATTTACTGTGAGATTACAAGGAGGTATAAGACCACATTTTTCCAAACAGATAGTACAGCGGTGCGGGAAACTGGCAGTAAAGTTGCAGGATTTCCTAACACCACTTTTCCCCATGCCTCCAAACTCATAATGAGACCTACTCTTTGGCATACAAGGTCTTGCATTGCCACATCCCTTGTTACTTCTCCAAGGTTTCTTGCCGGACGACCCAGTTACTAGTCAGCGATCCGTTAACCATTGCCTCATTGAAGATACATACACACTCTGGAGGCAGAACATGACATATCTGAGGTGCAACCCACTCAAATACTCACCTTGTACCACCTTAGGCATGAAGCAGACTTTGTGAATTTCCATGGAGCTCTACAGACTAGCCTTGCTCATGAACTCTGTTTTCTTGTGAGCAACATCATCATCGCTGTGGGTAGATAACTGTCCTGATGGTACGCTCACTTCCTAGTGAAAAGCAGCCAGCATGGGGAGGGGCACGCAGCCCCTGTGCCTTCCGAGATACCCCCAAACTTAGGTGGGGCTCACTTTAGACCCTAAGCTGCGTGCTGCTGTCTCTTACAGACATAACCTTATCCAAGGCTACACACTCTCTCCCTTCTAGATCAGTAATCAGCCAGAGGGCCAGGTGGTCCTCGTTTTCATGGGGCATGTCCCCTTGCAGAGGATGTTCCTGCTGGTGGTGATGTCATCACGGTTGTGTCTATTCCATGGAGAAGGGGAGCACTAAGGACTAGTTTTCTCCATTGCTTCCCTTTTAGTCAGCTTTTGCCTCACCTTGGGCCCTAAAGCCAGAGATGGTTGTTCACTGATGGAATTCTCATTTCACTGCCTCTGAGGGTCTCATGGATTTTCCTCCCCCACCCCTTTACAGGCAAACGCACTACTGCACACTTGCAATCTTTTACTTGATACTCCATAACACGCATGGCCCTGGGAAAATAGGTAGTATTGGCATTCAGCTGACGACCTAGAGCCATGTGTACCGGCTACTTGGCCAGTCTGAGGGACCCATATTTAGTGGGACCCTTGTGTCATTCCGCCGCTCCCCAATGAACAAGGAATCTAAGAAAGCTCTGTTATAATCTTGTGGCTATCTAAAGGGAGGACAGGGTTCCCCCACTCAACAGGACTCTGGGTATATTGTCAATCAAACAAGAGGGTGTTCCTGCGGGACCATTAGATTCAATGGGTTAAGACAACAGTGATTGATGTTTCAAAAAATGTCAAGAATTAACATAGTTTGTGTAATGAACCACGTTGCGTATATTTTATAATTAAAGAGACAGAATTACTCAAAAAAAGGTTTTTGTATTCATTGACAAATTAAAAAGAATTTGTTTTCAAATTTTGTTTGACTGTTATAATCTTGGTCATTTTGAAGAAGCGGGGGCGCTGTTGTGCAGCTAGCAAAATGGCCGAACTTTGCTAACGCTAACGCTCCAACCCAGTTACCCTAACATAGCCCATGTGCCCACAACAGAGAGACTCACCAAGGCACTTTACTTCATAAAATACAGCCCTGGGCCCCTGAGTCGGAGCTACGCAGGCACCGTCCCGGCAGACCCGCTCCTCGGGTGCCGGTAAGAGGATGGTCATGCTGCCTTTAAATCTCTACTGTTAAACAGAGTGACGGACATGGACCAAGCCCATCAAAGCCTACATGTACTGTATTCAACGAAATGCAAAAGTGAGCTCTGCTTTGCTATGTCATTTAATTCAATGTGGTCTTACATACAGCCGAAACCTTGCATCAGCACAGTGCAATGTTTGCAGCAGTACAGAAATTGTATCAGTGCAACATGCATTAAATCTACACATTTTGCAATTGAGCAAAATTTGCTATTTGCCGACACATAATGTTGGTCAATCAGGCCCTTAGACACCAAGGGAATAATAATGTTGCTGCTCATTGGTTATTGTTAAGCCTTATTAGCACATAGGGATTGTTATAGACCTGCTCTCAGCCAATCAGAATGTTCAGAATGCAGTCAATAATTACTGGTATTGACTGCTTTCTGAACATTTTTTCTTCAAAAGCGAAAAGGGACGTACAGGGCAATTTCCAGGAAATAATTTTTTTCATCAAGACGCTTCCTTTCTGGGAGGAGCTTTTTTTTTGCTGCAACATCATATTTAAAACAACAAAGAAAAAGCTAAAACAATGGAAAAGGTTTTCACGTTTTTACATGGCGCCTAATGCATGCTTATGTTTAACCCGCTTAGTTATAGCCGAAATTGCAATTTAAATGTTCAACTCATAAAGACAAACATATTTAGATGCTAAAAAAATAAAAACACATTTACTGACTTTGTCTATTTTATTCACTATTAAAGTAATGTTTTATTTCACCATGAAAAATTCCAAAGCATGTACTGCTATTACCACTCCCTCTCTCGGGAGGGGTCATTTTCGATGGGGATAATGGGCCTCATTAGGACCCTGGCGGAGAGGGTGTTACGCCAGCGTAGTGCATGGCGTACCTCTCCGCCATACTACGAGTTCCCGTAGCGCCATGGAGGTTTTCTCCGCCTGGTTTTACCAGCCGGAGAAAACCATGGCGCTACGGGACCTCGTTGTTAATTACGCCACCGTATTTTACGGTGGCGTAATTAACTCCTTCCCCACTCCCATTATACCCTATGGGGCGAAAATGGGAATGGGGAAGGGCAGAATGGGGATTGGGGATTTACCGCTCCGCCGAGGTCGGAATGGGGCGGTAAATCCGCCAACCCCCATGGCGCTATCGGCGGCTTTCCGCCATGCTTCGCGGTGCATTTAGCACCGCGAAGTCCGCCTGGGTCGTAATGAGGCCCAATGACCTTTCCCCAACTTATGACCCGAGGCGAAGCTCCCTCCCTCAGTCAATACGGCTGTAATAATAAACCTGGAAGAGACCTTCGATCTCAGCGTAGAATGATAATTAATAAAAAACACTGACGTGCAACCAGTATTCAGTCATGTCCTTATACACGTGCAGTACTGAGTGTTCTTTCTAAAGGCTCGAATAAGGCCCTGCTGCTTCTTATACACACCATGGCAATTCTAAATTATTTAGGTATTTACATGCGTGTGAAATGTAACATGGGGACTCGGCTCGTGCTGTGCTAGTAAACCAGTCACGTGCCGTTAGCACATGAATGATGGTTCCAATACCTTTTCCGGATAATAGAAACACTACATTAACATTAAATCCACTTTCTTGAAAAGGGCCTATACATTCTTTGTCAAGAGGCAGAGAAACCACACTGTCATGCATTAATAAATATTCAGAAATATGTCTGCAAGCCTGCCAACATTCAAAGCAACATATTTAAAAATAGAAAGTCTAGTCGTGTGGTTAGCAAGTTTACGTTCAGTAGACAGCGGATGCGATATACATATTTCATTGTATTGTTTGTCATTACACAGAAAGCAATGCATAGAGAATGGTACTCATTTCCCTGCTATGGGGGCTCTGTCAATGCCCAGTCAGTTTCCTTTACCGACTACTGATATTGCATTGAAGTAACTAGCAAAGGAGTAAAAATTGGTCATTTCTTTAGGTCTGGCTTTGGAAAGCTTTGGCTCTCTTACACTACTTTTACTTGTTGTTGTTATGTTTAAAACAATCATGTTGTTTCTTAACAATCTTTGAAAAAAACGTACAAAAAACTACAAGAATAGCCAAAATAATAAAAAGGCTGATGTAGACCTACCTCAGATGGTGGTTGTTTCTTCCCCTTACTATGAGTATTGGTTACCAAGGTTTGGGTCTTCAAGGAAGGTAAAATCATAACTGCAAAAAGTGATTGCAGTCTTTAATCTGTGAGGACAGGATTACCCCGTATAAATGCATTCACTCTTCAGCCCATTATATCCTGTCCGGTTTAGGGCTGTCCCTTCTGTTACAAGTTGGCTCTCTTACATAGCTCTCTTACATAGCTCAGGCTGCAGTATTTGTATTTATTTGTATTCATTGATTTTTAAAGTGCTTTAGCCAAAGCATTGTACATGCCTAATAAAAATGGTAGAAACAATGAAGAAGGCAAAAAGAAAAAGAAAATATAAACAATTTAATGAGGTTTCGATAAGGGGGTGAGAGGTGACTTCAGACTAGGTAGAGTGTAGAGGTAGATGTTATAGGAAGGGTTATGGAATTACAGTAATTACAGTATTTTGGGAGCAGGAAAGAGCACAAGCCAGATGGAGCATGGAGGCAGAGGTGGGAGTAACAAACAACCAGAAGAAACTGGTTTTGCGAGCGTAGAGTATGAGAATGGTTACAGTTATTATCAAGGAATGTCGAATACAGTGAGTCAAGGCCATGCATGAATTTACAAACAGTGGCCCTGGACACACAGCCTGGAATCCAAGGGACGCCCAGGAATGGGAAGAAGAAAAGAGGAAATGGACGTGCGAAGGGGTGGCTGGAAAAATACAGAGAGCCAAGTTGAAAATGGGATATGGGGGCGAGCTGGTAGGCCAGATGGGCAACCAAGAGCTGAGCAGTAACCTAGGGGGGAAAGAACAAGAGATGACATGATAGGTTTGGTAGAATGAAAGGAAATAGCACAGTCATAGCATTGCAAATATTGATAAGATGGAAAAGGCATGAACAGGCCACATTGGAGATATGAAGAGAAAAGGAGAGGGATGGGACAAAGATACTCCCAAATGTGCAGGCGGAGGCAGATAGAAGCAGGAAAAGAAAGAAGGGGAGAAGAACGTGGGGGAGTGACAGATACTGCAGGCAGTGCTTAGTTGTAGGCCCCAAATACTTTCTAGCACTCCTGTGACACTGCGGGTGGGCAGTTCCCTGCCACTCCTGCTTCCCACAGTGGGGGTTACACTACAGCTCGCACCTGCTTATTGTGGTTGATGGATGCACTGGCTATCACCACTTCCTAATTAAAGTGAGTCTGAGACAGTAAGTGCGGGGGCTCAAAAATACGTGCCAGGGCTGAGCCCTGGCAAACACCTCCACGAATTAAGCACTGACTGCCGGGAAGGAGCAGTTAGATGCAGGAAATGTAAATGCATCCAAGACTGAGCAGTAAGAGAAGAATGGAGAAAATCAGAAAATCAGTATAGAAAGGAAAGGAAATACATATTTGGGAGACATCTGCATGAATGTGACAGGAGAGGCCAAAAGATGCAACAATGCAAGAAAGAGAATGGTGCAGAGTGAGCAAAGAAGCGAAGCATGGCCAGGGAACTGAAGGACTCATCTTTCCTCCGCTCTCTAATGATGGAGTTTAAGAAAACTCTGTTACAATCTTGTGGCTATCTAAAGGGAGGGCAGGATTCCCCCACTCAATAGGACTCTGGGTATATTGTCAATCAAGCAAGGGGGTGGGGGTCCTGTTGGACCATTCGTTTCAATCGGTTAAGACAATATTGATTCTTGTTTCAAAATTGCCAAGAATGAACATAGTTTGTGTTATGAGCCACGTTGCATATCATTTATAATTAAAGAGACGGAATTGCTAAGAACATTTTATTCATAGACAAATGAAAAATAATTTGTTTTCACATTTTGTTTGACTGTTATAATCATGGTCATTTTGAAGAAGCTAGTGCAACTGTATTAGTTGCATTGAGAATGTGCCAATGTTACTTTTAAGAGCTTTTTTCCATGCTGCTTGGCACACTGATGTTTATTCCACTGTTGTGCTGCGCTCGGGTGTGCTTAAAGAATATAATACTAAGGATCCCAATCAGCTGTTCAGTGACGCAGAGAGTGACTTTCAGTGGGCCACTGCATCCTAACTAAAGCAATCTTTTATTGGGCGCCATCTTGAAATGGTAGGACATGCTTGACAGCATGAAAGTGAACTTGTCTGGGCCTTGTCTGTCATATACTTGTAAGAGCAAAGAAGCAATTACCCCTTCCAGTTTGGATTCCACAACAAGCAAGCAATGAAAACAGTGCTCACCGGAAGGGCGGGCCGCTGAACTTTGCTGACACTCCAGCCCAATAAAACTCACATAGCCCATAAGAGAAAGACTCCCCAAGGCACTTTACTGCATGAAATACAGCCCTGAGTGGGAGCGACGCGCGCACCATCCCGGCAGTCCCGCTCCTCTGCTGATGTGCGCTGCTGCCGGCTCGGCTGCCTCAGTCTCCAAGTGCCTGCAGAGACTCAACTACTGGGCCTGATGCCTGGGCGGCCCTCCTTCTGCTGGAGCCTGGTACCCCCATCCATGACTTGCCAGAGCTGGCGGAGGAGCGCGGCACTCTGCATGGAGGAACCAGAGACAGATATGGTTAAACCTGGGGCTGCAATGTGCTCCTTTTGTGGACGTAAGAGGATTAAAGGTCCTGGCGGGTATGAGGGCGGGTATGAGATGCAGCAGGTTTGAAGCCGGCTGGCTGATGTGGACCACGGCACCATCCTGATTTCTTGGGCATTCGGTACTTTGTTTAAGGGAAGATATAGCATGATACGTACTTTCTGGCCCTTCTAATCCACCGTTTGTTGGCCCTCACCTTTTTCAAGGTTCTGGCCATATTGGTGCAGTAGTGGCGACAAACCACAATTGTTTGTGGCCTGGCTGAAGAGCCTCCTCCTCAATGTGCATAGTCTACGGCCCTCATTACGACCCTGGCGTTAACCAATGGCGGTATTAGCGCCATGGTTAATGCCGGTAAATTACCGAAACCGCCATGGTGAAATGGGGAATTACCGCCCCATTCCAAGGTTGGCGGGGCGGTAATTCCCTATTTACCATTGGCCCTTCCCCATTCCCATTTTTGCCCCATAAGGCTCAATGGGAATGGGGAAGGCGGTAATTACGGTACCGCAAAATGCGATCACCTTCAAGGTCCCTTTGCGGGTCCCTACCTTAACGGCTCGTACAGACCAGCCGTTAAGGTCAGGACCCGCAAAGAGACCTCGTAATCAGGCGTTAAGGGATTACCAGTATCGGTAACCTTACCGGTACCGGTAATCCCTTAACGCCAGGGTAGTAATGAGGGCCTATGTGTAGTTCAAAACCTCCTACTTCAGTGAGGAGGATATTGATAATTTCTTCAACCTACCTTTCCACTTGTGCTTTTTCTACATCCTGTGCTACACATTCGTTCCCCATTTTCCATCTAATCCATTTTTAGTTTCAATTCTATGTTACATGATTCAAGTTTATTTAGGCGGGTATGATATCTGCAGTGAGCTGGTTATTTTGCAAAGCTTCTTTCCGGTCTACCCGCTTGACCACTTTCCCTTTCAGTTCTGTTGCTTTAATTTCTGATCTCATCACCAAGATTTCCATCAGCATGTCTCCAATGTCTCTCTTTTTGCCCACCTCACCTCCCATATAATTGGCTGGAATGTCCACTGTCTTGGGCACCTCCATTGCTATTATCCCAGTGGGTCATCTAGGGTGAAAATGATGTTTCAATAATGTGACCTTCCATTCCGTGTCACCCTTCCACATCCAACCTTTACGATAGCTAACCTCTTATGAGAGTCTTCAATTGGGTTTAAGACTTTGTACATGTTTGTAGGCCTGCTTGTCTACATTTATTTATTTATTTGTTTATTGTTTGCTTGTTAGGCGCATATGCAGGAAGTAAATACTGTTTCAAAGCACCCAAATGTATTTGTTATTTGAATTGACAACTTGATGATGTATTTTTACTCTGTATTTTGTTTGCTTCTGGAGCAACTGTCCTATTATTTGATGCAGGAGCACCGTCCTAATCTACAGTGGTTAACCCGTGTTTGGCTTCAATTTCAATGTGCCACCCTATATTCCAAGTTAGTACCAGGTCCAATCCTTCTTCCTGCCCAATGTCTAAACGCTCTGGTTCCTCCCCACACTCTGGTTCACGAAAACACTGCAGGTCACCTCGCATGCCCTGTTGACGCAACGCCATCCCACTCAGGACAGGCTCAACCCGGTCCCGGATAGCCACGTCCGCAGGGAGAGGAAGGCCAGTTGTTGTAAGCGGATCCCCTCCCTGAAAACGGGTCTGGACGTAGGCATCCCTGCTGGTGCGGGATGATGCAGTCACAGGATCGGGGACAGGATTACACACAGGCACCTCCGCGGCGGCCTGTGCTGCCTCCTGTCCCTGCCCCTGCACTGCACCACTAGCACCAGTGGAATCCCCACCTCCAGACCCCGTGTGTGTCCCTTCCACGGCCTCCTCCTCCACCAAACCCCCCACCAACCTGGATGACTCTGTGCCATCTTCCTCCGTCAGACCCTGTGGGGTCTCAGCTGCCCCTTCTGCTGCTGAGGAGTCCACCTCCAACCTCCGCCTCTTGGACATACCCTCGGCAGCTGCGGCCTGGGACGCGGCCCCAGAATCCTCACTCCCCGAAAAGATGGCAACCTGGGAGGGGAGCCGGGCCTTGCATTTCCGGCTGGTGGTGCGATCCCTGCCGCTTTGCTCCACAGCACCCTCTCCGCCCTCTTCATCAGTTGACGCTGCAGACAGGGAGAGATAGAACACAGGCATCAGGGCACTGGACAATGGACTGATACACACATGACAGTTCTACATGAGTGTCAGTGTCAAACTTCAGACATGGCATCACACTCCCCAACACACATGTTATTTCAACTCACACACATGAGCAATTCAACAACAATATTGCACCAGGCAGCACCATCCATACACAAACAACAGCACGAGCACCCGAAGGTGAGCCTGATGTCACATGAAACACGGGGAGTGCACAACACATGCACACAGGCCACCACACTTACATGCATGTGTACATCTCCACCAACTGTCGCAGTGATGAGATCGCCATCCATGTCACATCTGGCATTCAGCCTTCTACATGTCAGTGTCACATGCATCCATGTTGCATCACAGTTGCACACTTGTCAAATACACATACATGCACATGTACACAGTGCAGATACATGCAGCTGGAACCACCATCCATGTGTGACACCACAACACTGCCAACATACATACACAGTAATTCAAACATGTGTGCTCCCACACCTGCATTTGGCCTGCATGCTTACCAACACATACACCATCCATGTGTCTCACACATGAGAGGACTCACATGTGTCAGCCTCACGCCCCTGTACATACACATCCATACATGGCCCTACAAAAACACATGTGCAACCTGCACACTACTGGCACATCACAAAACACGCACAGTGTCCAATCAGTATGCATGTACACTTACCGCTCGACTCCAGACGGGTCTGCCTCTCAAGGACCTGGACATGGAGCGCTGGCATATGCGTTCCAGGACCCTCATTTGGTGCTCTGACAGGTGGCCCCGGCGCCCCTTGGCATCCGCTGCCTTCAAGAGGCGCTGGCCCTTGTCGAGGGTCCTGGACGTGAAGTCCTCCCAGCGATTCCGGACATGTTTGAAGTCGCGGACTGCCACCCCCTCCTCATAGATGGCAGTCACGATGTCCATCCAGATCCTGGTCCGTCCTTCATTGTCGGCGTGCAAACTTCTAAAGAGGGCATCATACTGCCCCAGGACTTGCTCCACCAGGACACCAACTTCCCTGGCACTGAAGCTGGTGGCCCTCTGCCTCTCTGGCTGGGGGTTGCCAGTGGTGTCAGATGGTGTTGTGCCCGACATGGCAACCCCAGAGGCAGGTGTGGGTGGGCAACTGGGTCCTGGGGCTGGGCTGTGGAGCGATGGTATCCCAGTCAGGAGTCTTCAGTTCCAGCAGGAGTGGTCACAGCACTGCACCCCTGGCTGATGTGCAGGCAGCAAATAGCACGGCACGTGGGCAGCAGGCAGTCAGGCAGCAGCAGATGGCAGATGGGAGCGTGCTCGGGGCTCTGGGGGGCAGGAAAATGGCTTTTTGGGCAGGAGCGTGGTCTTCCGTGTGTATTCGCGTGGCCAGCTTGATACGGAGTGATTTGGCACGTGAAAAAATTGCACGTCAGCGTGAAATCTGAGGAAAGGCCCTTAGCGCGTAAGCGCATCAGTGACGTTACGCACGCAGGCGTTGCCCACAACACGGGTGCATAGTGAATCAGCACATGAGAAAACTGCACGTCACCGTGCTATTGGAGGAAAGGGCCTTAGCGCGTAAGCGCATAAGTGACGTTTCACGTGTGGGCTGCCTTAAAAGGTACGAGTATCACGCTATTTCCTTGTACATGCTTTTTGTGGAGAGCGAGCGGGTGTATCTTGTACTTCTTGTCAGTTCACACGCGATTACTTCACAACGTTTCCAGTTCGTACTCCCTGTTCCTCAGACTGCATTCTTTTTTTCTTTTGGCGGGGGTGTTGCCAACGCGCACATGCACGTCTTTTTCACGTTCTTTTTCAAGGCAGACGGTGAGTCGCGCTCGTATTTTCCAACTGTGGTTGCCCCCGTGTGTTGCGTACCCCTTCAGAGGTCATTGTAGGCTGTGTGTAACACGCGTACGCTTATTTTTGTGTTTCTGTGTGCCACAGCGTAGTGTGGGTTTATTTTTCCATGCACGTGGTCTACCAGGGGTTGCGTGCACGTGTGCTTTTGTTTTTGGGGTGCCTGTGCGTTGCATGACCCGTCATCTTCCCCCAGGGGTCACATACAGCCTTGCCAGAGCACTAGGGTACGAATTCCATCTAGTACTCTACCCTTTTCACCCCAATTGCCCAGGACAATTGTTTACTGCAACTCCCATACGCACAACAACATCAGTGCCATGGTTGCTAGGCGACCAAGCAGTAAGGGAGGCAAAGGTGGCCGACCTCCAAATGGTGGGCGTGGTGGGTGCGGTAGGGGACGTTGCCAGGATTTGCAGGGTGCCCCTAGAGCCCTGTGTGTGGAGGACCAATCAGGGACACCCATGCCCCACCCCCAATGGTTGTGGGAAACGTAGCTGACACCATCCCGGCTCAGCCCTTGTTGGACTGGCCCATTTTGGCACCTGAACCGGCACACGATGACTCCCAGGCTGACTTCCAGGTCAGCAATTCTAAGCCACGTGTGGCGGTGAAAGTTGCTGTCACCCGGCCACGTGGATCTGGGGCAGCAATGTCATCTGCTGCCTCAAGTAGCCAGGGTGGGGAGGATGCAGGGGCAGCTGCAGCTCAATCCACCCCAGCTCCGAGTCTCCCAGCTGGGACAGTGTCGGTCCAGGTCCATCAAACCGATGTTGGCCCTGCCAACATCACCCTGCAGTCAATGCCTGCACCAAGACCTATGGTCATTGTGCCTTTACAGGCTTCTGTTACCCAGTCCACCTGCGCTTCTGCCTCTACTGACCAGAGCGGCGTAAGCCACTCAGGATCCGCACCACCTTTGAAGAAGAAGAAGAAGAAGAAGGGTGCTCTGGCACTACAGGCTGAGACCCCAGACATGGCTACACACTCCGGCATGTCAAGGAAGCCTAGCTTTAATGACGCCGAACTTGATGCACTTGTGGCCTATGTGTTGGCACATAGCCGCAAAATGTTGGTGACTGTAGGGTGCAAGACCACACCTGGTCAACGTAGGGCACACAGGCAGACCATCGCGGACCACATTAGTGCCCTTGGATTTGTGAGGCGCACAGCTGATGATTGCTACAAGCGGTGGAATGACCTGAAACGCAGAGCAAAGAACAAGCTGGCTTCCAATCATGCCTCTAGTCTGGTGACTGGCGGTGGGTCTCCACCAGAGGACAACCAACTCACTGAACATGAGTCTGTTGCTGGAACCTTCGTCACAGAGGAACAGATCCAAAGCGTGGGAGACCTACCAGATTACGAAGCATTGTCCGGTGAGTGCCCATGCATGTGTGTGTAATCCATGTGTATGTTGCATGGGTGACGTGTTCAGATTGAGTGCCAGGTGAGGGTGTGTAGTCCTGAGTGGTATGGGTCACCCATGTGCTTCCTCCAAAACATTCAGCAGCCTCGAATTTGGGTATGACAGTATCCCTTCTGACCACAGTAGCCAATTAGCGCAACATTACTGCAGTTGCCCTTGAACTGTCATCCTGCAACAACATTGTTCTGAATTTTTCAGTGTTCATTCAGCCTGATTGTTTCAATTCTCCCATTTTTCAAACGCATTTTTCAGCCCTAATGCCACATATGTGACATGCTTCTGTCATTGATTACACCCCACATTGGGCCACATTTATTACCTTGTTATGGGAATGATTAGACCATTCAGGCTGATTGAGTAAGGGCCTGCTCACAAAAAATGTTGGGGCCTGTTTGAATGTGAAACATGATAGTCTTTTCGTGTCATATTGAAGTGACCAACCATTGATGTATCCATCTGCATGCCATCACTGTATCATTGTACGCTGGATGTGTTGCAGTGTGTGGCACATGCGTATTTTGACACACTATTTTGCATTTTTCATCTCATCATGTCCATCTCACATGGATGGGTGACAGTACTCATTCACTGACATATGGCTGTACTTGTGAAATGTACCATGGCTATGCTACATGGCATCTATGTGCTGGCATGTGTCATGTATGTGTATTGGACATGCCACTCACAGGCTAATGTGTGATGCCAGTGCCACCCAGCATGCAGCAAATGTGTTGCTTTTCCATCTTGGTGTCCTCAGTGTCTGCTTTTTGCCTCCCCTTCCAATTCATTGACAGTGCATGCATGCCAGGGTTATAGTCATGTGGGACATGTGTAATTCATGTACTGGATCTCTGGCTTGTCAGGCCTATATGTGTGCTATGGTGCTCAGTCCTGTTTACATTTGTTGTCTTTCATGTTTTTGCAGGTGATGACGCACTTGATGCTGTTGAGTTGGAGGAGATGTGCAGACCCAGGAGGAATCTCAGGCACGACCAGTCACCAGTGGAGGACGTGGTGTGGTGGTGGGTGAAAACCCAATCTTACTGCAGACCATACTGTCCAGGGGTGTCTCTGGTTGCACCTCCCCAGACCTCTATGATTCAGGTGCTGAATCGGATGATGAGACTTATGTGCTGTCGCAGGTGAGTGTTTCTGGCAGGGATTCTGTTCTGTCCAACCCACCTGCACCAGGCGTAGAACCCTGTATGGGGATGTCAGTGTTGGTAAATCCGCCTTTGGCGGTTACGGATGCAGGGTCACACTCCAAAACATCTGATCCGGTTCCTGGGCCAGCAGATCAGAGGGGGAATGCAGTCCTGCAGCCTCAGGCAGTGCCAGCACTGCAAGGTGCAGATTGCCTTGCCCCAAACGGGTGTGGTGCCCGCCGACGCGGTGGCCGTACGCCACCAGGCAATACTGTTTGGGAAAACTCCATGTACGGTATAGCAGCACAACAGGGAGCATCGGTTGAAATGATGGCTCAGGCAATGGAGAGGGTGGCCACTTCCATTCTCCCCCCTGAAAGGCAGATGGAGCAACAACAGCAGGCAACAGACTCCATTTGCCAATCACAAAGGGAAGACATGTTGGCGTCCAACAGGGACCGACGGGCGGCACTGGAGACTCTGTGGGAAGCCATTTCTGTAGAGTCACAGGGCCACAGGGAAGCCCTGAGGTTAGAACTCCAGTTCCTCAGGCAGACTCTAAGTGAACTTGAGGCTTCCCGAAATTTA
Source organism: Ambystoma mexicanum (assembly GCF_040938575.1). NCBI lineage: Eukaryota > Metazoa > Chordata > Amphibia > Caudata > Ambystomatidae > Ambystoma > Ambystoma mexicanum. Next base: position 961,068,840 of record NC_090928.1, on the reverse strand, counting down.
AGGTCAGAACAGCAGCTGGAGCAGCTCACACGTTCGCTCTCAGCTGAGCTGCAGGCAACCGGGAGGAGATCCGGACATCACGCGAGGCCATGCGTGCAGAAATGCAGGCAACCCGTGAGGTGCTGCATGGGGATCTCTGCACTATCATCCTCCAGAATCAGACCTTCAACAACTGCATGCTTGCTGCCATGAAACGCCATACCAGGGCTTTGCGTGGGTTTCCTCCCATAGCACCACCACCTCTGGATGCAGCAGCAGAGGGTGAAGAGAGCGACAGCAGCAGTTCTCCCACATTAGTGTAGCCGTGCAGGCCATGAGCCCATGGAGGTTTTTTTTTTTTTGCAACATCCACGCAGGTGGGTGTTGGTGTGCATCCTGTCCTTGAACCTCCTGGGTGGACTCCCACCCCCCTAGCCCCCTCATGGCCATTTTTTATTTTTTTTAATTTTTTTTACAGTGAGTTGCCTTGTGTGGCTCCCGTGGGCATCCACTGTGTATTCCAGCTGGGCACATGCAGGCTTTTCCTGTCTTTGGGTTAGATGCTTGGGTTCCTGACACACACACACCCCTCCTGCTTCCCTTTCCATGGTCTTGCAAAGGGTGTGACCAAGTGACAGTGACTTACACAGTGACATTGGGCTCCCATGAGCTGTGTGGGCAGTCTGTAGTCAAAACTGTGTGTACATCCCTAGTGGGGATTGTTGTTCTATTGAACACTGCATGGTGTATTGATATGTGCTTGTGCATCCATGTCTTCCTCCTTATTCACAGGTACCTTCTTCATGTCTTCACAAGGCCATCTCCTTTGCAGATGCAGATCATGTTGTATGCAGTACACTGACACATTTGCCTGACAGCAACACTCTGCAGTTGGAACGGGTCGATGTGCTGGCTTATTCAGGTTGTAAGACTTGCACTACTTGATTTTGTACTGTCATATTTTGGCAATGTTTCATCCTTAGTTGCTGTATTGTGTTGCTGGTCAGTATTTGGTCATGTGTGCTGTTTGTTATTGATTACTGGGAGCATATTGTCTGTGGCCTGTTTCCATTTGGGACAGTGCACTTTGTGACACTTGTGTCATGTGTTGTGCATTCCTTTGTTTGCTTTCTCATTTTGCTTGACATGCCATGGTGTGTTGGGTAGCGGAGATGGGGAGGGGTTGGGTGACATGGCGCTGTTTTCATGTTGTATTTTGCAAGGGGGTAGTCATTCATGCAGCATAAATGTGTGTCTTTTTGTGACACAGCATTGGTTGTCTTTCGGTAGGTAGGGATGCACACAATGTAACACTTCCAGGTGACCAATCTCAGGCTGGTATGGTTGTAACAGTTGACTGCCCCTTATGTCATCATCATTGATTGTCAGCTGGTATGTGCCAGGGCTGTGTGCAATCCACAGGGGTGTGATTTTAGGTGAAGTAATTAGCCACCAGCTGCGTACGGGCTGCCTCACCACATGCCCTTTCCCCTCCCATGCCTAGCAGCCGTGCATGTGGTTGGGGATGTGGGGGCACCACCATGTCCACTTGCAGGCCCGGCGGGTTGCAACGTTGTGCAGGACACATGCTGCCACTATGATCCTGCACACTACTGCGCGTATAGCAGCTGCCCACCAGAGCGGTCAAGGGAGCGAAAGCGTGACTTGAGCACTCCGAATGTGCGCTCCACTATGCCCCGGGTTGCAATATGGGCTGTGTTGTATCTTACCTCGGGTGGTGTGGTGGGGTTCTGAATTGGCGTCTTTATGTGGGTGCCTAGAGGGTGGGCACTGTCCCCTGGGGAGGTGATGATGGGTATCATTAGTGAGGTTGTGACATTACTCAGTATCTGACATGCCTGCATGTGCAGAGGCATTTATACTCACCAAGCAGCCATGTATCGCCATGCCGCCCAGCTTCTAGGTCCCGGTTTAGTGGTGACATTCCGTAAATGAAACTGTCATGGGTGGACCCTGGATAGTTGGCATATACTGAGGTGATGATTCCCTTGGCATCACATACTACCTGCACGTTGATGGAATGCCAGTGCTTGCGGTTTCTATAGATGTGCTCAGTTGCCCTGGGAGGACGTAGAGCCACATGGATGCAATCAATGGCACCTAGCACTTTGGGGAAGTGTGCCACCCCGTAAAAATCCTGGACGGCAGCCTGCCTTTCTGCAGGAGTTCTGGGCAGGTATATGTGCCTGCGGACTGAAGAGCGTGCAGGCATGATGGGCAACACCTGGTGTAGGCAACGTGACTGCGTGGCCTGTGACACCCCCCCCACTATGGCACTTGTCCGCTGAAATGAACCAGTGGCCAAGAAGTGCAGTACATTGAGGACCTTTTCCAAGGGGCTCAGTGCTTGGGAGCACAGGGTGGGTAATGTGAGGTCATCCTCCCACTCACTCACCAGGTCGAGTATTATGTGAGGTGGAAACCTGTACCTCTTATACACCTGGTCATCAGGCATCCCAAAAAGGCTGGTCCTGGGTGTAAAAATTATGGGCCTGACTATCCTCCTCCTCCTGCGGTGTCCCATGACCACTGCTGCGAGGAACGGTATATTCATCGTAGCGTCTGAGCTTGTTTGTTGTTTGTGTGCACTTTTATGCTGCGCAGGGCCGCGTACGCCTGCTTCCTGCTGGCATACGTGTTTCCGGATTAGCGCGTCTTTTTTGGCGCATGCGTTTCCCCTGTTCGATTCCATGAATACATGTTGTAGGCGCGCGTGTGGGCGTTCCGCGCATTTAACTCCTGGACTTCCCCCGTAACGCCCACATTTTCACGCGTTGTTCCCCATTCCACGTGTTACGCTCTGTGTTCCGCCCACTTTTGTTGTGTGCGCCGCGCTATGTGCGCTTTCGCTGTGCGCGTAGCGCATGCCGTTTTATGACGTGTGTGCCCGCGTGCGCCACGCAGGATTTTATCGCACATCCCAGGATTTACACGCGCACGGACTTCCATGAATCGATGTGCGTGGCTTTCGCACGCTTGCGCTGCGATTTTCGCACTTGCGCTGCAATTCGCACGCTTTTGCATGCTTGCGCAGAGATTTTCAGCGCACATTAATTCCATGAATCGGCCTGTTTATCTGTGAGTTTTTGGGGCTCAGATAAAACCAATGGCAGCAAGGAAATACATGGAGGGGTAGGAACTTGTCTTCGCTGATCTGACTGGACAGTGGGCACCAATATATTTCACTGATTCATGATGACAGGAGGAATGGGCATCATGCTGACAGGGAGGTCAGTAAGGTGTTCTTTGACTTTCACACTCAGCTATACCAAATGTAAGCTAGTAAGGGTACTGCGGAAATAGATAAACTCCTTGAAGATATGCCTATATCTGTACTATCGAAGAGTGCGAGCACCTGGGACACCTATTGACCATTGGTAAGATTCCTAAGGCAATAAAGACCTGGCCAAAAATAAAGCCCCTTTGCCCAGACGGATTGAGCTCCGAATTCTACATGGCAAACATGCGGAGCAATCGTAATCCCACTGCTTAAACACGGAAGCCAGCTGAGGAATGCGGATCATATGGACAACTGTCCCTCAAAAACACTGATACTAAAATGCATGCCAAAGTTGTGGCAAGAAGGCAGGTGCTACTAATGCACCATAAAATACACCCTGATCAGGCAGGATTCACCCCGGCTCACTTACTGGTGCTCCATACGAGCAGATTTTTAAACGTGATGTCACAGAATAATTCCGAGGCCTCCACGGGAGTGCCCTCTCTGGATGCCCAAAGGTCCTTTCACATGGTGTCCTGGAACATTATGCTCAGGGTGCTGGATAGATGTGGATTCGGTGACCAATGTTTAAACTTCCTCAAACGACTTTATGCTGCATCAGAGGCCTGAGAGCAAGTTAACGGGATTGCTTTCGGATCTGATTGTGCTGGGAAGGGGCAGTTGCCAAAGCTGCCCTCTATCACCCCTTCTCTTTGCAATTGCAATGGAGCCCTGGCAGACCTTATCAGAGCAAGTCATCATCAGCGCGGCATCCGTATATCGCGTGCCCTGGAGATCATTTTGCTTTATGAGGACAACGTCCTGCTGTACATAAGAAGCTCACATGATAAGCTCGACCCAATTATGGGAGACATGACATACTCTGGTACCTTCTCTGGGTTTACAATCAATTACACTAAGACAGAACTTCCCCTTACTAAAGAAAACAGCAACCCCCACATTAGATGTCTCAAAGGACAGTATTAAATACTGGGGCAGCCCAATAGATAACCAGTATAGTGGACACTTTTACTCCCTAAAAATAATCAAATGCTCTCCAAAAATCAAAATAGGGAGTAAAAATACTCCCAGCCAAAATCGAAAACAGACACATAGGAGCCTCTCCCAGTACCTTCTCCCACACAGCTCAATGGATACGTTTGGAACCAATAGTACACGTAGTGCAACAGGAAGAAACACTGCTATTATTACTGCCAGATCCGAAGAGGTAAAAAGGTATCTTTTGAATATGCATTAATAACATGATTGAAGGAAATGCTTATTGTGAAACATTTCTATTTGTCATTTAAAACATGTTTACTTGTAAATGAAATACTCCCTTTGGGTATAGTACTTAAGTTTTTACTCTCTAAACAACATTACTCCCAACTTAAAAAAAATAGGGAGTAAAATACTCCCACTTCCAAATCTTAACTGGGGCACTGCCTGGGGGGTCGTTATAACCAGAACCGGGCAGTCCCTCTATAATAATAACTATTTAAGCAATATGACCCGAGTGGCCGGGGCATTACCGACTCAGGTATTGCCCTGGGGCCCATAGTTATAGGTTCGAGCGAAGCGAGGGCCTTAGCGAGGGTCATATTGCTTTTAGCACCCGGCCCACAAGGTTTGCATGACTGGGGCACTAAAAGCATTTTTTTCTGACCCGTTTCGGGACAGAAAAAAAAAAACAACCAAGAAAATGTCCTTTGGGAAAGGGAAAACAGAGTCTGTTCTCCTTTTCCATGGTGGCCATCGGGAGCCAACAGAAGTGTTCCCAGCGTGTCCGCTCCTGAAAAAAGGAGAAGAAGGTAAGTGGGGTTAGGAGGGAGGAAGGGAGGGAGGGGGAACTAAATGAGAAAAAAAACGTACCTGTGTCCCCAGCGGGGGATGATGGAAGCCTCCAGCTGTGGGGAGGCGCAGAGCGGGGATGGTCCCACTCTGAGCCTCTACACCGCTGGAGGCTGTCATCGTCCCCCACCGGGGACAAAGGAGAAAGAAGGTAAGTGGGGTGGTGAGGGTAGGGAGGAGGTAGGAAATGGGAAGGGGAAAAAAAAAGCCTTACCTGAGTCCCCGGCGGGGGGCGAAGGCAGCCTCTCAACCGTGGGGAGGCTTGGAGCGGAGATGGCCCGCTTCGCACCTCCTCATTGGCTGAGGGGCTGCCACACCCCTGGCCCGGTACAATGGCTTGGAATCTCAGACCAAGGGATTCCCGGCCGGGTAATGCCTCAGCGAGGGCCAATCAGAATGGTTGTGCCAATCAGAATGGTTGTTTCATTCTGATTTCCCCCTTGCTGGGTACTAAAATACCCATATCGAACGGCTTGGGGAAAAAAAACAAAAGAAATTGCGACACATTCCACTTTTGCTAGTGAGAAAGATAGCCTTGATGAAAATGACTGCATTACCCAGGTTCTTATTCCCTTTTCAGAATTTCCCAATCTGGTCCGGGCCAGCTTTCTTTGCCAACCTACTTAAGATGCTAAAACAGTACTTGTGCCATGCAAGAGCAGTGTGAAAAAAGTGTGATAATATTGCTAAATCCTATGAACGAAGGAGCTTCGTGGCACAAAACGTTGAAATATATTGGCTTGCAGCACAAGCTGAATTCACCTGTTTTTGGTTTGGCACAGAACAAAATAGAGAAAGCAGCGGGGAGGTAAAGCAGACTTTAGATCTTCATTAGAATGGTGCAGCAATGCCATACTACAAGGGAATGCCGCAATGGAGATTCCCAGACATCTCCCCAATGATGGAGTGCCGAATCAAGTTCACTTGGGCGAATTAGGATATAACACAATATGAGATATGCTCCCGTGGGGGGTATATTTCTGGCCATGCAGAACCGAGGCCACAGGTTCACGAACAGACATACAATATTACCGTCTCTGTGCAACCTTTAGGGAGGGGAGGCCATCCTAGTGTAAGAGATATTCAATTCAACACTACAGCTAAGTCAACACCTAGTCTAGAATACTGAATGAAAACCCTTATTGATATATCTTTATGTCCAGTTCATGCGTTCTGGATGACTGCCCCTATATAACACCCCTCTCTTGGAATCCCCCTGACCCCACTGAGCCAAGAAGTAGTTCTGTTTTGCAAGTTTAAAAGGTTTATTTGATAATTTAAACAATAGATATATATATCACACTTTATAATAATTAATAATTGAATAGCACACTTAATCTGCGCAGTAATCAATAATGGATAGTCCGGCACTAGCACACTTCTTTATAATCAATGATGAGTGGTTATAGGATGGATACGATAGCAACAATACTCTTATGGTTTCAAATGGATGCAATGTGGAATGAAATGCAGTACAGAAAATAACTTGATAGGATTTCAGCAAAAGACAATGGCCCTCATTACGACCCTGGCGGAAAGTGACTGACCGGACCGCCACAGCGTAAATAGCGTTTCCGCCATTGCACGAAGGAGCAAAGTGCGGCCCATTCCGACCCATCGGGCACGAGCACCACGGCATGGCGGAAGTGCAAAGTCCGCGATGGCGGAAATGACCCCAAAACGGCCCACACCGCCGCCGTACGGCGCCCTAGGTGCAATACCGCCACCCATCACAGCGGACACCGCAGTGTGCGCCTACCGGAAAGTACGGTGACCGGAAATATACGGAAACGGAAGTTAAAACATGGGCCCGGAACGGGAAACATCCCGCCGTACACCTATAAAACCACTAAAACCACACAACCACTAAAATCACTACCCTGAGACACACCCCAACCCGTCATCCACCCTAGCGAAACCAAGAAAAATGGGAAAAGTAGCGAAGAAAGCGTGCGACCGCAAGCGGCAGGTCCACTTCTCCCGTGAGGAACTCACCGTGCTAACAGAGACCCTCCAGGAGAATGCTGCCATCGTCTTCTGCACGCAAATGACCAGGACGGCACTTGCAAACAAGAAGGCCATATGGGCTCTGGTGGCACAGCGGGTAAGTGCGGTGGGGACCGCACCCCGCACCCCACAGCAATGCCGTAAGCGATGGGACGACCTGCGGATACGCGTCCGCAGCATACTCTCTGCCAACCGCAACATTGCCACAGCCACCGGGGGAGGTCCTGAATCACCCATCAAGTTGACCCCCTGGGAAGAAATCTGTGCCTCCACCATCGGAATGGAGAGCATAGAGGGAGTCGGAGGGATGGAGAAAGGAGTGCAGACATCCGAAGATTCAGGTAGGTGGCCCAAATAAAACAATGCCAAATCCACAAAGTCCATCCATGTGAAGTACCATGCGTCCACATAGTGCAACAGAAACACATGTCCAGGAGAACGGCCACACACATCGGCCTGATAGCGCACGTTAAAACCCACAATAAATACATAAATAATTTAAAACCCCTAAAACACGCACTACACGTGCAGCAGGCACACCCTAACTGCAGGCTGCCAAACAACTGCACCCTCACTCCACACACAAATGAAAGCACCTCCAAGGCCCCGACCCAAATCACCCTCAGGTACCACCCCAATGCATGTGATACAATGCCATTCCAATTCCCACAGACCCATCAATAACCCTCGCCCTCCTTTACTCCACCACAGGGTCCGATCCAAACGACGAGCTTCAGGACACCCCTACCAGCACACCTGCAAAGAGGGCCAAGACCAACGGCCAAAGACCCTCCACCTCAGCTGCACGCATCAAGACACGGCAGCAGCACAAATCAGGTGGCAGCACAGAGGAGGGAACATCAACAGGCACCCCAGCAGCCAGCATGCCCACAACACCACCACCACAGGTCCCCCCAACGGATGCCACAGAAGGCACTGCCTCCGGTGGCAGCAGCACCATAGGTGACACCCCATTGATGGCAGCATGCTCCGACACAGAAGACGGGGATGTCGAAGTCAGATCCATCCATGACCTGTCCCAATCCCCCTGTCTGTCCCATCCCGTACAACATGAGAATACCACTCAGGGGCACCCACAAGACGACGACTGGCCATCCCCCACAAGCCCTGTGGCAGGGCAACATGAGGACAACAGCCCCTCTGTGACACCCCCGCAAATGTCCATGGCCCAGCAGAGGCAACAGTCCCTCGACCAGTTAATCGTGCAACAGCAGCAACTGGCCACGCTCCTCAAGGACCATGCCGATGAATGTGGGGGCACTAAGGCAGACATAGAAACATCAACTGAGACACTTAGGGCAGAAATGGAGAGAGGTACAGAGACACTAAGGGCACAAATGGAGAGAAGCACCGAGAGGGGAACTGCATGCGACGTCCAAGGACGTATGTGCCGAACTTGCCGCAGTGCGCCGTGTGCTCACTGAGCTCTCGCAAACCCTTAGGGACATGCATGGACGTGAGCAGGCAGAGACATCATCCGTTGCAAGTTCCGTCCAGGGCAGCCCCCAACATAGATCTGGGAGGAACCTGCGCTCCACAGGCAGGGGTGCCCCTGATACCCGCAGAGGGGGCTTGCAATAGCGACTGCCCACTGACAATGAGCATCTTTGGACACTGGTGTTCGGGGGGGAGGTAGGAGGGTGGAGGGGGTGTGTTGGGCTCACTTGGGTGGCGGGTCGATAGGGTGTTCCACATGATATCACATATGCCATAAAAAGTGCACGATCAACCAATGAGATGTGTGGACATTGATCTTTGTGTACTAGGCCATCATAGGCGTACAGTCCATATTGTGCATGTCCCAGACACACAAGAGTCCCGTGTCCATGTATCAGCCACCAGGCGTGAGTGCTAGAAGCATACATCAATGAGATGCTGACGAATGTCACGGCCCTCCGGTGCCTCGCAGACTCCTTGAGGTGCTGCCACATCCCCACCCTCATCATGACCATCATCAGGTGCTTGCAGTTCTGCGTCAGGGGGCATGGGCACATTTCTACGTACGCACATGTTGTGGAGCATGACACATGCCATCACCATCTTTGCAACCTTCTCATGGCGGTACAGGAGTGCCCCGCCAGACCTGCTGAGGCAGCGGAAACGACCCTTCAGTAGGCCGAATGCCTGTTCAATGACTACACGGGTACGTGAGTGGGCATGGTTGTAGTCCTCCTCATGCTGGTCCCGTGGGTTCCGGACTGGTGTGAGGAGCCATCTCTTCAGTGGATATCCAGCATCACCTGTATGTGGACGAGAAACGTATGATGTGGAATGCCATTGCTACGTACGCACACCCCCCCCCCCCTTCCTGCCAGGTCATTGCCGCATCACATACCCCACATCATCATGCATGTAATGAGACTCCCCGAGTAGCCAGGATCTGTTCCCTGCGTGTCGCTCCATGTAGCGTGGTATTGTAGAGTTCCTCAAGACCATTGAATCATGGGTTGATCCAGGGAATCGGGCACAACAATGTGTAATGATCCTGTTGGAGTCACACACCATTTGTACATTCAGAGAATGAAATTGTTTTCGGTTGCGGTACTGGGCCTCCATGGCATGTGGGACGACCAATTCCACATGGGTGCAGTCGATGGCACCAATGCAACCAGGTATGCCGGCAAGTGCATGGAATCCCACTTTTGTGTTGGTAATTTCCTGCTCCGAGCGTGGTAGGGAGATGTAGTCGTCTGCGTGCTGCAGGAGGGCATCGAGCACTTGCAATAGTGTCCGTGAGAACAGTGGCTGAGAAATGCCATGCAACTGTCCGACTGTGTGCTGGTAGGTGCCTGTGGCCAGGAAGTGAAGTACAGACACCACCTTCAGTAGGGGTGGGATGGCGGTTGGGCTGTCTATCATGCTGACAAGGTCAGCCTGTGTCATGTCCACAATGGCGGCTATGGTGTCCCGGTCCAGACGGTAGAGGGTGTGGATCTGCTCATCAGTGAGGTTGAACGGATGTGCTCGGAGGCGTGGGATTGCGGGCTGCCTGCGTGGTGGTAGTGGCTGTGCTGGCGGCCCTTGCTGGCCCTGCCTTGGCCTCCTCCTCCTCCTGCGTCTCCTCCGTGCGGCCGGTTGTAGTTGGTGTTCGTCTTCTTCTTGGAGTTGGAGTACTTGCAGTGCTATCAGGTCCCCCAGGGCCAACATCGCGAGTCCTGCCGGTAGCATTTCGGTGTGGTTGTGGGAGGAGACTGGCTGTGCAATTTATGTGTTTTCAGGCTGAATGGCCTCCACCTGTGGTGATTCATTCCACCTGTGCAAACTGCTCTCCCCTTTGGCCGAGCACGTCCCGCGCACAACGCTGCAATTCGTGGAATGGCATCTTGCTATTGCAATCATGTATTTGTACCCGATGGCCGTGTAACATTGGTTGATATGTTCATTCTGCTGTGGTCCCATTGTTTCACATACTATCTGTGCAGTCGCGAACAGAGTTGTGAAGGGTCAGTGGAACGTAGTACTCGAGTAACGGTGGACCCTCATGCATCACTGTACCGAGGTTCACCGACGGGCGGGGCCTCCCATTTGTGAGTGAAGGCAGTTGCCATTTTCACACACAGCCGCACTAGATGGATTAATTTGTGATTTCAAGCGGCCACAGATGCCTTTTCGACGTGATGTTGCAAATGAGGAATTCGGAGGGCGGCGCTTTCGGTTTTCAGCTAGCGGCGAGGAAATGCCCACAGGTCTGACTGCAAATATAACGTACTATTGTACAATGTCCTTGAGACAGGGGCCATGGCGAGAATGCAATGATTGATATGAATGGTTTGGGATGCGCAATAGCGACGTGGGCGATGAGGCCGGACGTTCCCAAATACATGTTACTTCACTACACTGGAATTACGGGCTGGGGCACTGTGGATTTTGCAGGCTGCATAACGCACAGACTCAATGGATATTTCTAATGTTATGTGAGTAAATATTCAGGCGTTTTTATACCGGGATGAGGGAATGATGAATGGATGCATGGGCAGATGATTTGATACAGAGTTTGCCATGTACAGGGCTTCTTGGAATCTGTCCGCCTCCCCTGCGCTATGTGATGCAGGGCTGCCATACTGGGACCATCGTCTATCTGGCCTTGTTGAGCCCTCCCTGTCTCGACGCGCCTTCAGACACTTGTGTCCATGCACGTTAACAATCCCATCAGGTGGATTCTGTATTCACAGACGCATGCACAGGTACACTCGTTTGTGATGGTGTTTACACCTCGATATAGATAGTTATGAGTCGCAAGTGGTTTTGGGGTGGTGATGATCCTTTGGAGTGGGCTAGCATGCATATGGCTGTGGATTTAGTGTGATCATTGCAGTGAGTTGTTGGAATGTAGTACTGATGGCCATACTGTTCTTTTTCTTTTCTTTTGGTTGACAGGTATCTCCTCCCCTTTTGCCACTGCCATCTGTATGCCACTCCTGCAGATGGGTTTTACTCCCGACACCTGCTGCTTCGTGTTAATCAGTGGAGCAGCATTACGATCTTATGGGACGATCGCCAATGGGCCACATGCCCTTACGCAGTACTGGTGGCTCGGAGCAACATTTCGGCCTTTCAGCTGGACTAGTGCCTCCCCATTGGGACGGCCCTGCGGTTCTGTGCGCTTCCATGTTGCCTTTTCCTACGTGAATGTGGCTCTGTGTACCATGAGGGAACAGGGCGTCACACAAGTAGTGGCTGGTCATTTCTTGCGGATGCAGCCCACAATGGTGAAATGTGTTTTGGAGTTCATGGCCTGATGGCTGTATGGGCTTGGTGATTTTGATGTGCATTAAATTTCTATTCTGATTTGGCCCGTGTAGCGTTCTTCTTTGCAAGTGATGTGGCATATGCCTATTTGGGGGGCGATGTATTGTGAGGAGATCTGCACTGGGTTCCAGCTTCGGAGTTTAGTTGCGTGGTACTGTACTGGGCTCGTTTGCCTACGAAGCCCGTGAGGTCAGGGATGGGGGCTGCCAATATGACAGTTTGAATGTTGTCATGCTCAGGGGCGGGGGATTGGGTTTTGTGTAACAGATGCCGGTCAGCCAGGTGGACTGGTGGAATGATGTGATTTTCGGAATATTGCTGGTCACAGGTGCCTGTGTTTGCGTGCGTTTCTTGGTGGGAGACTGTGGTCATGTCCATTGGGATGGCTTCTGTATTCGTGCCATCTGTGCCCTGCAGCTCCCATTGGCCCCTGTTGTGTTTCTTTTGTTCGTTGGCATGCATGGGTGACTTGTACATTTCAATGGTTGCATTGTGACTTCATTGCACCTACGGGGAGTTGTACTTTGTGGCCAGGGAGCGGTGTACAGGCACTCAGTGGGGCCGTTTACGGTTGATTCGCGATGCCGTACTTCTCACCATGGCGGAATGGTGCATTCCGCCATGCTTGATGGCGTTAGGTACATGTCCGCTAGGGTCGGAATTGGCGTACCCTTGCGCCATGGTGGTGTTTACGGTTTGGCATGGCGCGCGCGCGCGTGCTTGGTGCAGTTGGCGTTGGCGTTCACTACGGTGTCGCTAATGGCATCGTACTTTGCGGTGACGGGTCATAGTCGCACCGAGCGCTATTCGATGGCGGTATTGCATTTCCGCCATCGTTTTCCGGATTCCGCCAGGGTCGTAATGAGGGCCAATGTAATCACTTTCTTGGACAATTCACCCCCCCTTTTATGCACTGTAAGGAGATGAAGATGACACAGTTCTTAGGAATGCAATCAAATAGAAATCAGTTCAATTCCCCCCCAGAAGCTTATACAACAGATAGGAGTTTTGAAACGCAGGCAAAATGCTTTGAATATGGTGACAATGCAGTGAGAAATATGCTGAAAATGGTTTTAATTCCCTTTAGGAGGTTCAGGGTGAGTGGTATCTAGTTAATATTAGTCCAGGCTCACTCTAGCAATGATTCAGGGATGGTTCTTAAGAGGCAAACGAATTTTAGTAGTTCAGGCAACAGCAGCTGTCTTTTTACAAGTAAAGAAATCGGGCCAAATCGCAAATCGCGGCAAAATTCGTGAATGCGAGAATCGTGATTATGGAGAAAATATAAGGAGTAGGAAGTCGATTCCAGGCTTGTTGGAAAGGTAAGATTCTAAGCTTTCAGAGGAAAGTTACTGCAAGTCTCTAAGACAAACGGTCACGGAGATATGAGCGATATGGTAAAGGTCGTTTTTCAGATTTGAAATTTTAAAAGTTCAAAGTGACAAGTTACAGCTAGCAACTAGAAATGACAGGTGGCAGCTTTGCAAATGACAGGCGACAGTTAGGAGACAGTTCTGGTTAGATTAAAATAGATTGAATTATATTATTTTAACTAAGAGATTGGTTCTGCACAGTTCTTCTAGGTACTCACAATATATTTAGAAATAGAATGGGCCTCGCCACGGATCTGGTCAGGATTTCTTCACTCGCCACGGACGGTCTCTGCGCACAGCGTCTGGGTCAGCTCTACTCTGCTGGTCTGGTCTGGGTCTCTGGTTCTGATCAGGTCTGTGGGTCCGGATACAGCGGTCTCCGGTTCAGCTGGTCTCTCTCTGGATACAACACTGCTCTCTGGCAAATGGCAAGAGTTCTTGCAAAGAATTCAAACAGCTCGCCTGGCTGTGATAATGGCAATGATTTGAGGCCTGCTAAAGAGGGATTTAGCTTGTAGTTGACCTCTCTGCTACAAATTCTGAAGTAAAGTCTTGGTCTCTGAAGGTGGATAAATTGAAGTCTCTATGTTGGCTCTCTGGAGGTTGATGGAGGTAAAGTATGGATTTTCCCGGCAGAGCGTCCCGCAGCAGATGGAATTGACTGTCCCTATCTGTCCTGACTGTCTGCTTTTATGTGTTTTGAAAATGGGTGTGTGCAGCATCACTAGCCAGCCCCTCTCCACTTGTCATTGGCCACTTCATCCTCTTCCCCTTGATTGGGGGAATGAAATGAAGTGTCATCATGATGAGGTCTGTTTATGATACAGAGAACCCACCCCTGTCAAATTACACACAATCTATATTTTGACCCAAAAGACATATTTGCACAGGTACACATTTGTTTAAAATTACATGCACCCATCACATATCACAGGAGGTATACCCTGTCCAAATCTGCTCTTCCTGAGAGCTTGCATTGAGAAATGGCAACTTTTTGCGCTTTTGGTCGGGTTACCAATATCGTATTCTTACTCAAATTTACCCAAATGTGTGCAAGGCATGCAGGCATTAATTGATGAAGTGTCAGATTTTTAACATGCATACATTTTAAGTAATACCCTCTTAACTGCTAGTTTGCCCCCAGATCATGCCACCGGTTCTAAAAACCTCTTAAAATGTGGCCAGAAAAATCACAAGAATTATGGTATCATTTAAATAATTATGACAAGTCCGTACTATGAGTTATTCATCTTTTTCTAAAACCATATTCTGGCTACAGGGGTGTGTCTTTTCAGGTCACATGGTACAGAAACTAGTCTTTCCACTTTCTTCAAGCTCAGCCTCTGTCTCCAGTTTCTCCCCCTCCCAGTTTCTGCCAAGAGGAAGCCATTTTTATGACCCGTGCAATAAACCATCTGCCTGGGTGAATGGGGTTGCATTGTTCAGAGGAAGGCATTTATGGCCACTTCAATAAACCCTCTGCCTGGGTCCTATGTTTAGTCTCTAGCAGTCCCTTGGTAATTCAATCAGAGAAGTGTCATATCCCTTTTGGTGGGAACAGCAAAAGGCAGCTAGGCCTGGGAACACAGCTGTTGTGCAAGTCTCAACTCCTGTCGGGGGTAGCTGGTGGGCAGAATTCAGTTCCTTAAGCCAGGCCCCAGCTAATGTCACTTTTAGTTACCCAGTTTTCTGCATTCAAATAAAACTAACCATTTTTACATATGCAGCTAGAATGCTGATTCTAAGTTTAAAACTATGACATTTAAACAATTGCAACCTATGTGACACTCAAAAGTAGGTCACTCAGTTAATTTAAACATTTTCGATTTTTGGTAGTTTTAAATCCAGTTTCAGTTAGGCTGCTGCAGACCTGCAGAGCTCAGCCAGTCTTGTTATGAACATTCAAGTCACTTCAGAATATAACTTTACATTGTATCCACCTCTCAGTAAGTCTTTCTTTGGCCTGCTTTGGGTTCATTTATTCAGTTTTACACAAAAAGTCTGGTGGTTTTAAAACGCCGGCTTTCTGATAGTGGTGAGTACTGGTAATGCAACCATTTTTTGGATTTTGCATTCCAAACAGGAATGGTTCTTACATGGTAGTAAATCCTTGCTTGACATTGTTTTGATGGGGCTCCTTACAGTAAAATGGTTATGTGGAACCCCACAAAAGGGTTGAATCTTTAAAGAGGTCCAATGACTCACGATTTCAGCAACTTTTTGACATCAGTAACAGTGGATTTTGTTAACAAAGATCTTTCTTTACACTGGTGGGTGGCAAGTTAGGTAACCATTTTGGTGTGTGCACAAACTGCGTGGTTCTCCTGGATTCTGGCGCACTTGTGGGCTTTTTGGCCATCTTGGATTTTTTAAGCCCACAGCACCAAATGTTGCAGCATGATAGCTCAAACGTGGGTCAGGACACCCAACAGATCCCCCACGTGACTGCCCTTTGAATTTGAGTCGATGAGGAGTCGGGTGCACAAGGGTTTTGACCCACGCACTGGTCTGTCCGCATCATCTTCTTCCAATTCTGCAAATGGCACAGTTCAGCATCTTTTCCTCCATCCGGTACTGATCGATCGGTTCTCCTCGCCGGTCCTGATGGGAATATTGGGCGGTACCCCGGGCCCCTCGCGTCTCTGCTCCCGGTCTCCGGATCGTCCTCCTTGGCCAGTCTCGAGGTTTTCTTTCTCCTAGGACGACAAAGGAAGAGCGGCAATACCTATTCATAGACATTTTTCCCCCACCATTGATATAGTGGGGTGGCATATAAATTTATAGTCAAAACATATGGACATGCACATTTCTTTTTGCATTCAAAAACGAAAACACCCACATTGAGAAACTCAGAATTTGATAGGCGATATGTAGGATATTTTAAGTTAGAACTGAATTAATCTGAGACAGTACCCTCTAGGATTCCAGAGGATTCCTCCAGTTGTTGCAGAGTGTGCCTGGGATGGCAACACTTCAACTGGTTTATGTGGACCCACTTGTCTTCCCCCTCTGCCAAACCGCCTTTGGGGATGCGGATCTTGTAGGCCACAGGGGAGATTTTGTCTATAATCTCAAAGGGTCCCTTCCATGTAGGCAAACATTTTCGCTGTTTGGCCTGGTTCCTTTGGAAATTGTATAGATAGACCCGGTCCCCCACCTGATATTCCTTCCTGGAAGTCTTCAGGTCATAGTGGTTCTTCATGCTATCAGCTGATCTTTCTAGATTCCGCTGAGCATAAGCAAAAGCATGTTGAAGGTGTTTCCTTAAATTCTCCACATACTCATGAGTTGTGGAGGCATTTATCAGTGTCTGCTCTTGGGTCCTGTAGAGCAAAGGCTGAGGAAGCACCATCTTGCGCCCAGTCATCAACTCAAATGGTGACATTTTGGTTGCAGATGAAGGGGTAGATCTGATGGCCATTAGGACCAGAGGTAATCGATATCCCAACTTGGCCCAGAATCTGCCACAAACTTCTTTAATATGCTCACAATGGTTCGGTTACATCTCTCTACTGCTCCAGAAGAAGCTGGCCGGTAAGCAATATGCAACTTCCTTTTGACCCCCAGTATCTCCCACATCTTTGTCATTACTTCACTGGTGAAGTGGCTACCCCTGTCTGACTCAATCCTTTGAGGTAGACCTAAACGGGAAAAGATCTGGTTAATCATCAGGGCAGCTGCAGTTTCTGCCTTGCAATTTGGGGCTGGGAGACATTCCACCCACTTGGTAAACAAGCATGTCACAGTCAACATGTACTTATTCCCCCTAGCAGAGCGAATCACGGGGCCTACAAAGTCGATTTGTAAATCTGACCATGGCAGTGTCATCCCCCTCTTTTGGAGAGGCGCCCGGTGCGTGAGGGATGATGGCTGAAATTGTGTGCACACAAGACACCCCTTCAAGTATTGGTCAAGGTCCTGCCCCATGTGTGGCCAGTATGCAACCTCTCTTAAGATTTCCAGTGTTGTGTGAAACCCCCTATGACCGGCGGTGGCCGCATCATGGGCGTGACTTAACATCAGGCTTCGGAATGAGGTAGGAACCACCCACTGATCGTGGCCAGCTTTGGATTTCCTTACCAGCAAACCGTCTTGGATTCGGAACATTTTCGGACATTTCATCAACACTCTTAGGTCCTCTTTCCCAATGAAATCGGTATCCGTCAGGGGAAAGTTCTCAGGGTCCTCAAGGTGTTGGTAAAACTTACCAATGATTGGGTCCCCCTTCTGAGCTGTAATCAAATCAGCATCAGGGGTCTCCTTGCTCCATTGGGCAGTTGAAAGATCATTGTGAGCATTTGTCTGCGACCTAGTGATAGCAGTGACCTGGATTTCCCCCAACAGGGACTCAATCTCAATTAGATCCCCTTGGATGGCCCCGGTTTTGGCCAGCTGATCAGCTAAGTCATTTCCAGTTTTGTCTGGTCCCTCTACTTTGGAATGACCCTTGATCTTTTTCCAATAGATGGTCATCTCATTCGAGGTGACCAGATCATCAATGTTTTGGATCAACTTCCCATGTTTCAAGGGTTTGTTGTTAGCACATAACATGCCTCTGGCTTTCCAATTAACCAGGTGCTCCACGAACCCGTTCCATACATAATCCGAATCTGTGATTATGACCAGTTTGTGGAGTTGATGCTGGACAGCAGTGAGGATGGCCTGATGCACAGCCATCAATTCTGCCACCTGACTACTTCGGGGACCAATTTTGTATCCAGCGGAGGGTTCTGGGAACTCCTTCACCCATGCATTCCCTACGCCTGCCACCAGTTCTTTCTCCCCGTTGTTGTCAACATGGTAAGAGCATCCATCCACATAGACAGTGGGCATTCCCTCACACTTGTCCTCTTCAAAGACTTTGTGGGGGGAATTAAGGTATGCCTCCATGTTGTCCTTTATTTTTAGACTTTCGTCCTCGAGACAGTTTTCTCTGGCACAATCATGCAAGTCAGCCAGACCTTGCGCGAGGGGACTCTTCTTGTTTTGGCCATATCTGACCTCCACAGGAAAGCCTTGCATTGACAGAATCCAGGAAGTAATTTGGGAATTACTCACATTTCCGGCCCGGATTCTATCACTTTGGAGATATTGCAGAGGCTGGTGTGGAGTCTCCACTATGATGTGTTCCCCCTGGATAAACGGGCGGTAATTCTTCAATGCCCACACCGTTGCCAGGAGTGCCTTCTCACAATCGTTGAATTTTTCCTCCACAGTGGATAAAGTTTTGCTCGCATAGGAGATTACTTTGTTGACCTTGTCATGCTTTTGGTATAATACTGCCGTCAAGCACGTATTAGAGAACCCCGTCTCCAGGAAGAACTCCTTGTTTCTGACAGGGTAAGCTAGGCAAGGCGCTTTTGAGAGGCTTCTTTTGAGTTGTTTTACTGCCTCGGCTTGTTCTGGACCCCATTCCCACTTGACCCCCCCCTTCAGGACATGAATCAGGGGTCTGGTGATCTCTGCGTAGCCCTCAATGAACTTTCTGCTGTAATTAGTCAGTCCAAGGAGGCTCCTTAGTTCCCGCAGAGTTGTGGGGTCTTTCAGTTTTTGGATTGCTTCCACCTTCTTTTCCTGGGGACAGAGACCCTGAGGAGTAATCTCATGCCCCAAAAAATTAACACGGGTTCTACACCACTGTGCTTTCTGAAAGGAAAGTTTTGCTCCGGCGGCCCTCAACTGGGTCAGAACATAACAGATCTCCGCTATGTGTTCCTCCACAGATGAACTTTTGATGAGGACATCATCTACATAAGCCAGGTTACCCCTTGCACCCAGGTCGGGCATGGCCTTGTGTAGGAAAATGTTGAATTCATTACCGGAGTTAAGGTATCCGA
This sequence comes from Ambystoma mexicanum, assembly GCF_040938575.1. NCBI lineage: Eukaryota > Metazoa > Chordata > Amphibia > Caudata > Ambystomatidae > Ambystoma > Ambystoma mexicanum. Next base: position 961,049,782 of record NC_090928.1, on the reverse strand, counting down.
AGGGAGTCCGGGTCCATGTATACTGCTGGCCCCCAAAGGTAAAAGCCAGCTTGTATTGGTCCTCCCTACTGACCGGCACGGTCCAGTATCCATTGGTCAGGTCTATTGCCGTGAATACCTGTGACCCCTGGATCTGGGCCAGCCCTTGGTCAATGTAGGACAGAGGTCCCTGAGGTCGGCGCAGAGTCTCCACTGGCCGTTTGGCTTCAATATTCCCAGCACCGGATTATTGAAGGTGCTGTGGACTGGACGGATTATTCCCCGGGACTCAAGGTTCTTAATTATTTCAGCAAGGGACTCCATTGATGCGAGAGGCAAGCGATATTGCTTCACAAACACAGGAGTCATGCCAGGGTCCGTGGGGATTGTTGTTGTGTGGATGTCAGTGCGACCGCAGTCATATGAGTCTACCGCAAAGAGATCTTGGAAATCCAAGAAAACTTGTTTCAACTTTTGCTTTTGTTCCAGAGTCACACAGGCATCAGCTAGGTTGACTCTCTCTTCCACCATCTGCCTGAAGCCTGGAAAGACTTCTGGTTTGGCTATCTCCGCGGCCTCCTCCAGCTGGGTGGAGAAGTCCCTGGTCAGAGTGCTGATTTGGACCGGAGGCTTCAGGTGGGAAAGGCAGCCCTCATGGACCTGGAAAATCACCTCATCCCTCCTGAAGTCACAAGTCACATCTTCCTTACCATAGGGGCAGGAAGTGTACACCAGGAAGTTCCCCCCATGCTGGGTAAAAATCCTGTCTGGTGTTGTATTGTCATCACTGTCACTGTCAAAGCAGTCCTTGGGGATTGGCCCTAACAGTTCATTACCTAAATCGATGGAAAAATGTCGGTCATCAACCGCCATTCCAATAATGGTGCCTGCGGCTAGAGTAATACTATTTAAGTCGCTGTTATCCACCTCTATTAGAATGGTGTCATGTTCTATGTTGACTAATGGAGTTGGGTTTACCCCCAACCCTTGCTGTTGGAGAGAAGCGTTTAGATGTATGTAAGCATCAGGGTTTTCAAATGTTGTCCTCTTTTAACTTTCACTTCCAGGGAGAATTGTCGGGTCCTTTCTGGGATGGTGACTTCCTCTTTAATCTGAATTTCAACTGCATAAGGTAGCAATTGAGCTGACCTAAATGCTTTTTCCGGATCATCAAAGCCCATGGGATTATCCGCTAATCGGGACCAAGCTTTGAAGTTTATTAGGTCCAAACTAATGGCAAAGCGATTGAGAATGTCACTGCCTAAGTAAAAGGCGGCAGTGACGTCTCGCACGACCCAACAATTATGGACTATGCTCTTGTTGCCAATGGAGATTTTGAGCATACACCTGCTTGGCAGGAGCTGTTTGGAATTAGGTGCTTCCAGGTCCATTTCCCATTTGTCTATCAGTTTGAATGTGGGAATGGCTGGATCTTTTGGGAGTTGGCGGAACATGGCTTCGCTGATGAAGCTCTTACCGTTGTTCACACACACTCGAGCGAGAACAGAGTCCTTCCCATCATTTAATTGGACAGGGATGAACAACTGCTCTCCAATTTGCTGAATATCAGCCAGGCTCTGAGCTGATTTCACATCTTTCTGGACTATAGGAGTGGGAGTTTCTGATTGTGGATTAGTATAGAATCTCAGAGTGTTTCCTTCCAGCGTGGAGTACCACTTTAGACTGGAAGGAAGGTTGATTTTCCGAAATAGAGAGGACCCTCCATCACCAGTCTGTTGTCCTACTGCTATTACTGTCACGTCTGGAATTTGGCTATTCTGGAAGTGAAATTCTACTTGGTCAGATTTTTGTTCAACCATGTGGCAGGTGCCGTTTAAACTAACATGGTTGACATTCTGTTTTAATTTTATTGGTCGGCTAGTCTGGGTCCAGAGGACCTTGTTTACGCAATCTATTAAGGGTGACAACCTCCTCAGGAGGTCATTCCCCATTAAACAAGGGGTGCCCTCTGGAGTCACTACTATGACCGGGTGTTTCACCTTGTGTCGCCCGATCTTAATGTCCAAGTCTGCAGTCCCCTCAACGGGAATTTCCTTCCCGTCAAAGTTCTGCAGTTGTCCAGAAAGAGAGGTGAGAGGAATTTGGTAATTCTCTCCCCTTCCTGCATTCAGTTCGTCAAAGGCCCTTCTGGACAGAAGGGTAGCTTGAGATCCAGTGTCCACAAGTGCCAAAATTTTACCCTGCCCCTGTACTTGTACCGGGGCATAGTATCTTCCCTCCTTCTCCTCAAGGGGGCACAGATAATGCACATTTTTGGACAACTGGTGGGCTAACTTTCTGGTTTTGGACATCGCTAGCGAAGAGATTTGGGCAGAATTCTGTGGAGAGCCTTGGGAATCTGAAAGAAAAAGTTGGCAACTGGAGATCAGAGCCATTGTGGGTTCCCCTGGTTCCGGTTCTGGGACGCCCCGCCCTTTTTGGAGGCAGTCATCAGGATGGGTTTGAACCAGGGGATTTTCTTGCGGTTGGTTCTGGGATGAGATGGTGGGCGGCGGTAGCTCAGTCTCCACATCTCCCCAGTCTGGATTTGCATCCCTAGGGACCCATTTTTCTTTGGGAGGAGTTCCCCCCTCTCTGAAGGAGAAGATCCTTTTCCCAGGATCCTCTGAGAATCCCTCTCCCTCAAATTGGAAGATCTGTACCTCCTCCTCAAACTGTGTCTGTTTGGGTCTTTTGTTTCTCCTACCCCCCCTCTGCTCCTTAGGAGGCAGACTTTCAGGGGCAGGAGATTTTGTTTCCGGTTCCTGGGTTTCCAGGGGCTGTTTACAAGTGAGGAAGGAAGCTTCCTCCAAGGCTTTACACCCCCCTTCCCCTTGTGCCTCCTCCCTGGGAACCGGTGAGTTATCGGGGTGCTGCCCCCGTCATTGTTCTGGAGCACCAGGTCCAGAGTTGGGCGCGTTCTGCGCCGGCATGTCGATCTGAGGGTTCTGCTGAGCCCTCAGTATGTGACCCAGATCCCGCGCCATGTTTTGAACCTGGCGCTCTAACTGGGAAACCCGCTCAGGCTGATACGGGGCCCTGTTTTCTCCCCTGGGCTGATCCCGGGAAGGGTAGCTATCCCTTCTTTGGTAGTACCCCTGGTTGGGAAGATTTGGATACCCCTCCACCCTTGGCCTCCCCTCTCCCGGATTCGGTTGTCTGGGCTCAGGGAATTGGGGAAAGAAGGGTGGAGGATTTTGGGGCTGGAAGTTGGGTGGATACCTGGGGAAGAAGTTCTGCCCAGGGTTTGGTGAGTTTCTGCCCTCCTGTGAGAAGTTGGGAGGGACGTTCTCTGGGTTAGGTGCTTGGCTGGATCCCCCCCTTGCGCTGGAAGAGTCCACACATAACCCAGGATGGGTCTGTTTCCCTTGTAACGGGGGCTTACATAATCAGGAGAGCGAGGGACCCCATTTGTGGGGCTGCCTCCCTGGCTCCCTGTCTGTGACTGGCCCGAGGACCTTCTGGGCCTAGCATTATTAGGTGCAGGTAGGTTTTTAGGCCCCCCCATCTCCAAATCTAAAACGGGGGTGACCTTTACCTCTGCCACCTTGGCAGCAGCAGGGGTGTTGTTGGCTTTGTGGTTTTTGGGCGCATTATTTTTATTTTCTATTGGCTTCTGCACCTCATAGATCCGGGTCGCCTGTTCAATGACCCAGTCTAAAGATCTTTTCTCGTGAAAATCCCTCACGAGCTGGGTCATTATGTATTTGGACAAGGCATGGAAAAACGTATTAATAAATTCTCTGCTATCCGTGCGCACCCTTCTTGTGGTCTGTGCAAAAGCACGCTTTAACTCCTGCACAAACTCTTGTGGGGCCTGATCCTCCCCACATTGTAAATTGTAGGCTGCCTTGCGAGCCTCTTGAGGATTTCTATGAGTAGAAAAATGTTTCAAGATGGCCGCCTTATAGGTGGACCATCTTAAATGATTTTGGTCCTCCAGCCCCGCAAAGAAACTGGAGTATTCCGGGGAGAAGGTCCACTTTACATATTGAATACAGCTTTGGCTGTCCTTCAAATGGAAAGTCTCCATCATTTGCTCAAACAACTCTAAGTGCTCCCAAACAGAATACTTGGCGTTCTTATGATAAGGCGTGATGACGCTCCTGATTGCCTTAATCTGCTTTAAGGGGTCCTTAAGCAAGGCCCTTTTTGTCTTATTGGCCCTTTTGGTCCGGGTAACCCTGGTCCATTCATCTTCTGACTCAGAGGCACTGCTCCCAGAGGTTCCCGTCTGTTCTTCCAGGTTTTCCCGGATTCTGCGAGCCTGGGAATGGCTGGCAGAATGTGGGGACCTGGTCTCCTGTGTCCTGTACCGCTCAGAGGAGTCTTCAGATCCCTCCTTGCTGCCAGGATTTGATGGGTACCCCCCCACTGACCTAACTGGGCAATGGTTTTCAGGATGCCCTTAATGGGCCTACTCTCCTGGGGTTCCCCATTAAATTGCACTGTGCTTGGGTGCCCATACCCGGATGCCCGCCCCTCCATTCCTGGGTGGTACTGGCCTATGAGCCCCATGCTTCTGGCTGGATAGTAATCTGCCATCCCTGTGGCCCTGTGCTCATGTGCGCCAGGGGACATGGGGGTGGCAGAGTCCAGGGACTGAGAGAGATAAAGGCCTCTGGTACTAGGGCTCCTGGGGTTAGGCTCAGGAGTTTCTCTTTCCCAGCGAACCTCATCTCTATCCGCCCCTGCTCCCTGTTGCAATGCAAGAGCCGGCGCCTTCAGTTCCTCAGTTAAGGCCTTACTAGACTCTATCAGTCTCTCCTGCATCGCTACCTGTTGTTGGAGTCTATCATTGTGCTGGCAGAGAGCCTCATTCTCTCTCTGTGCCTCCTGATTGGTCCTGGAGCACTGGGCCAGTTTTTGCTGCAGGAGGGTTACCTCCTGAGCTGTGTCCCTATTGGCCTGCTCCTTTCTTACCAGAGCATCCTCCACCTTCCTGGTGTGCTCTAACAAGTTCTGGTGTTCTTTTTGGAGGTCACCCAGTCCCTGGAGGGCCAGGTGATTTTCTTCCATTTTCCTTTTTAAGTGGCAGACTTCCTGGCCTAAGGTATCCCTTTCCTGACTAAGAGCCTGCATCTGTGCCGCCAGGTCGTCCCTTTGCCTTTGGAAGGCACCAGTTTTCTGGCGCTCCTGGTCAAACTCTGCCTGGGTATCCAGGTCTTTCAAAATCAGTTTATTGCTCTCTGCCTTCTCCCTATCTAGGTGGCTTTGCAGGGTGACTACCTGCTCAGCACATGCCCTATTGAAGTCTAACTGTTGCTCCAGCTTTTTCTGGCTCTGCAGTAGGGAGTCCAAACCTTCTTGGTACTCCTTCTGCAAGGCCAGAAATCTGTTATCCTGGTCCGCCTTTTCCTGTTGTAGCACATCCATATCCTCCTTTATTTTAGTGATGTACCGTCTGCTGTCATTTTCTGACTCCTGGCTCCTGAGCAGCCTCTGCTCAGAAGGGTCCAGATCAGATTGGGCCTTCTGTAATGCCAGCAGTTGCCTACTCGCCAGATCTTGGCCTTCAGCACATTTGTCCTGCATGGCTCCCATATGTAAATATAAATATGCCGCTACCCTGGCAATCTTGTGGTGCTCATCCTTGGCCTTCGGGGCCAAATATAGTTCACTCAGGGCCACATGTAGGGGACCCTGATCTCCCCATATATCTGACCCTGTTTCAGTGACCTGTTTCGCGATTGCCTGCAACCAAACCGTTTGGTCCTGATGAGTCCACTCACCTCTCACAAATAACTTATGTAAGAAGTGCTCTCTGGCTATTTTCATATCTACCAAGGTCGTCATTCTAGAGATTGGTCTCTGTCCTGACTTACAGAAGTTTGTATTTTATTTTTGCAAAACAGACCTTTTCCTTAGAGCGTTCCTTTGAGGAGTGCTTTACAGCGTAACACAGCGTGTGATCCGACCGGATATGTGTATCTGGTCAGCTGGCACGCTGTATTAATCTGCACAAGTGATAGATCTAATCCAAACATCCCGGACGAGCCCCCAATTTGTAAGAGATATTCAATTCAACACTACAGCTAAGTCAAAGCCTAGTCTAGAATACTGAATGAAAACCCTTATTGATATATCTTTATGTCCAGTTCATGCGTTCTGGATGACTACCCCTATATAACACCCCTCTCTTGGAATCCCCCTGACCCCACTGAGCCAAGAAGTAGTTCTGTTTTGCAAGTTTAAAAGGTTTATTTGATAATTTAAAAAATAGATATATATATCACACTTTATAATAATTAATAATTGAATATCACACTTAATCTGCGCAGTAATCAATAATGGATAGTCCGGCACTAGCACACTTCTTTATAATCAATGATGAGTGGTTATAGGATGGATACGATAGCAACAATACTTTTATGGTTTCAAATGGATGCAATGTGGAATGAAATGCAGTACAGAAAATAACTTGATAGGATTTCAGCAAAAGACAATGTAATCACTTTCTTGGACAATTCACCCCCCCCTTTTATGCACTGTAAGGAGATGAAGATGACACAGTTCTTAGGAATGCAATCAAATAGAATTCAGTTCAATTCCCCCCCAGAAGCTTATACAACAGATAGGAGTTTTGAAACGCAGGCAAAATGCTTTGAATATGGTGACAATGCAGTGAGAAATATGCTGAAAATGGTTTTAATTCCCTTTAGGAGGTTCAGGGTGAGTGGTATCTAGTTAATATTAGTCCAGGCTCACTCTAGCAATGATTCTGGGATGATTCTTAAGAGGCAAATGAATTTTAGTAGTTCAGGCAACAGCAGCTGTCTTTTTACAAGTAAAGAAATCGGGCCAAATCGCAAATCGCGGCAAAATTCATGAATGCGAGAATCGTGATCATGGAGAAAATATAAGGAGTAGGAAGGCTTGTTGGAAAGGTAAGATTCTAAGCGTTCAGAGGAAAGTTACTGCAAGTCTCTAAGACAAACGGTCACGGAGATATGAGCGATATGGTAAAGGTCGTTTTTCAGATTTGAAATTTTAAAAGTTCAAAGTGACAAGTTACAGCTAGCAACTAGAAATGACAGGTGGCAGCTTTGCAAATGACAGGCGACAGTGAGGAGACAGTTCTGGTTAGATTAAAATAGATTGAATTATATTATTTTAAATAAGAGATTGGTTCTGCACAGTTCTGCTAGGTACTCACAATATATTTAGAAATAGAATGGGCCTCGCCACGGATCTGGTCAGGTTTTCTTCACTCGCCACTGACGGTCTCTGCGCACAGCGTCTGGGTCAGCTCTACTCTGCTGGTCTGGTCTGGGTCTCTGGTTCTGATCAGGTCTGTGGGTCCGGATACAGCGGTCTCCGGTTCAGCTGGTCTCTCTCTGGATACAACACTGCTCTCTGGCAAATGGCAAGAGTTCTTGCAAAGAATTCAAACAGCTCGCCTGGCTGTGATAATGGCAATGATTTGAGGCCTGCTAAAGAGGGATTTAGCTTGTAGTTGACCTCTCTGCTACAAATTCTGAAGTAAAGTCTTGGTCTCTGAAGGTGGATAGATTGAAGTCTCTATGTTGGCTCTCTGGAGGTTGATGGAGGTAAAGTATGGATTTTCCCGGCAGAGCGTCCCGCAGCAGATGGAATTGAATGTCCCTATCTGTCCTGACTGTCTGCTTTTATGTGTTTTGAAAATGGGTGTGTGCAGCATCACTAGCCAGCCCCTCTCCACTTGTCATTGGCCACTTCATCCTCTTCCCCTTGATTGGGGGAATGAAATGAAGTGTCATCATGATGAGGTCTGTTTATGATACAGAGAACCCACCCCTGTCAAATTACACACAATCTATATTTTGACCCAAAAGACATATTTGCACAGGTACACATTTGTTTAAAATTACATGCACCCATCACATATCACAGGAGGTATACCCTGTCCAAATCTGCTCTTCCTGAGAGCTTGCATTGAGAAATGGCAACTTTTTGCGCTTTTGGTCGGGTTACCAATATCATATTCTTACTCAAATTTACCCAAATGTGTGCAAGGCATGCAGGCATTAATTGATGAAGTGTCAGATTTTTAACATGCATACATTTTAAGTAATACCCTCTTGACTGCTAGTTTGCCCCCAGATCATGCCACCGGTTCTAAAAAACCTCTTAAAATGTGGCCAGAAAAATCACAAGAATTATGGTATCATTTAAATAATTATGACAAGTCCGTACTATGAGTTATTCATCTTTTTCTAAAACCATATTCTGGCTACAGGGGTGTGTCTTTTCAGGTCACATGGTACAGAAACCAGTCTTTCCACTTTCTTCAAGCTCAGCCTCTGTCTCTAGTTTCTCCCCCTCCCAGTTTCTGCCAAGAGGAAGCCATTTTTATGACCCCTGCAATAAACCATCTGCCTGGGTGAAGGGGGTTGCATTGTTCAGAGGAAGCCATTTATGGCCACTTCAATAAACCCTCTGCCTGGGTCCTATGTTTAGTCTCTAGCAGTCCCTTGGTAATTCAATCAGAGAAGTGTCATATCCCTTTTGGTGGGAACAGCAAAAGGCAGCTAGGCCTGGGAACACAGCTGTTGTGCAAGTCTCAACTCCTGTCGGGGGTAGCTGGTGGGCAGAATTCAGTTCCTTAAGCCAGGCCCCAGCTAATGTCACTTTTAGTTACCCAGTTTTCTGCATTCAAATAAAACTAACCATTTTTACATATGCAGCTAGAATGCTGATTCTAAGTTTAAAACTATGACATTTAAACAATTGCAACCTATGTGACACTCAAAAGTAGGTCACTCAGTTAATTTAAACATTTTCGATTTTTGGTAGTTTTAAATCCAGTTTCAGTTAGGCTGCTGCAGACCTGCAGAGCTCAGCCAGTCTTGTTATGAACATTCAAGTCACTTCAGAATATAACTTTACATTGTATCCACCTCTCAGTAAGTCTTTCTTTGGCCTGCTTTGGGTTCATTTATTCAGTTTTACACAAAAAGTCTGGTGGTTTTAAAACGCTGGCTTTCTGATAGTGGTGAGTACTGGTAATGCAACCATTTTTGGGATTTTGCATTCCAAACAGGAATGGTTCTTACATGGTAGTAAATCCTTGCTTAACATTGTTTTGATGGGGCTCCTTACAGTAAAATGGTTATGTGGAACCCCACAAAAGGGTTGAATCTTTAAAGTGGTCCAATGAGTCACGATTTCAGCAACTTTTTGACATCAGTAACAGTGGATTTTGTTAACGAAGATCTTTCTTTACACTGGTGGGTGGCAAGTTAGGTAACCATTTTGGTGTGCGCACAAACTGCGTGGTTCTCCTGGATTCTGGCGCACTTGTGGGCTTTTTGGCCATCTTGGATTTTCTAAGCCCACAGCACCAAATGTTGCAGCATGATAGCTCAAACGTGGGTCAGGACACCCAACACTACCCACTAGAGCCTCCTCATAACCCTTGTTTATACTATTTTATAAATTCACATGGTTGTCGTAGAATAGTTGCAACACTATATACATTAATACAAGAACCAGTACCAGAAGTATCCATCAAAGTACGCAATAAGTGGGCTGAGGGCCTAACCACTGATATATTTGATGACAAGTGGGCTAATTTGTGTGGTCTGACTAAACACGTATCTCTAAATTCCATGTTTAAATGAATCCAATATCAAATCTTTCATAGACTCCACTATACCCCGGCTACACTAAGACTGATTCACCCGGACAATAATGGCCAGTGCCCAAGATGTGGGACAGAAAATGCGGGCCACTTACACATGCTTTGGCAATGTCCTATGCTACTCGCTTTCTGGACACTGCGAATATGCACTTAAACTCACAACCTTGAACTTTGCTTGTTTGGCAAACCTAAAAAGGTACTGGTGTCGAAAAGGCATTTTATTAACTTATTCTCCTGGTTGTGTCAAATGTTCATAATAATGATGCCCTGTGGAATATATGAAATACGAGGATTGGTTCAATAATTACACCAGACTGTTGCCAAACCATTTGTAGGAACGTTTCGTTATGCTCTCTGAACTTAGGTGAAAGGACGCGACAACTCAAAATTCTTAATCGGGTTTATTGGTGTCCGGAAAAACTGAAACTACGAGGGATGCTAGATTGTGATGACTGTTGGGGTTGTGTACATGCGGTTGGGTCCTTGGAACATATGTTGTGGAGTTGTGTGAGGGTTTCTGGTTTCTGGTCTGCAGTTTGTGATGCTTGTATTCAAATTCCCGATGGGATTCCCAACTTGGATTTCAAGGCTATGGTGTTGGGTGATGATTATGAGCTTGGTGATCTCAGCTCTTCCAACAAAAAATGTCTTTTTAGAGGTGCCATTGTGGCCAAACGTTTGATATTTCGGGGTTGGAAAAGCAGGATTCCTCCTTTATTTGAGGATTGGGTGGAGGAAATGCAAAAGCTGTCAAGGGTTGAAAAATTAATTTATAAACTGAAATGCAAATTGTCTTTTTATGAGAAAATATGGTGGAAGTGTAATGATCTTTACTGAAGGTTTTTTTTTTTCACGTATATATATTGTTCTGGATTTGTATAGTTTTCAGTTTCTGTTGTAAATACTTGTAAATGCCTGTAAATAAATTAAAATAAAAAAAAAAAACCTTACTCTCCTGGCAGAAAGATGCACCTTATGCTGTTCTAACAAGAAATATCCACCCTAACTCAGCGGGTGGATGCGTGAAATAACCTCGACACACAAGAACAAGTAACTCTTTATTGCCATGATGCCTTCAAAATCCAAGCCCAGAAACATTTGGACAGAGTTCTGAAATGTCCTACTAAAACGGAACCCGCAAGCGTAAGAGAAAGCAAGCAGGGCCTGCCATGTCTATACATATGGACTGCACCGAATGACCCATTCATATGTCTCGAGTTCCAACATCACGATGATGCTTGCAAATAAGTGTTACTTAATATATAATGTTTACACCTGGCGGCAGAATCCTACATACATATATGTTTCTGTTTGTCTACTATGCAATGCTATCAGTCAAGCTATAGGTGCGCATCCATTAATCTAACTCCTATTACTGCCCAAGACTCGCATCTTTCCTCATTTGAGAAAACTTGATGCTTGATACTTTCGCCCCTCATCCCAGCTCTTGTCTTTCTGGCACCTAGACTTCCAGGGCAGTCCCTTGCCAGCATTACATCCTACTTATGTGGTTGCTCTATCTCCATCTATTGGAACACTGGGACCTCCTTTGCAACCCCTTATGGGTTGGTCGTTTTTCTTCTCTTTGTCCCCTGATAATTTTGTCTCCTTCTTTTGGGCTCCCATTTCACCTGTTTGCTAATCACACTCAGCATTTTCTCCTTCCCTTCTTTCAGCCGGGAATTGTCCTTCCCCATCAGTGATTTCATGACCCCCATTCCACAGCAAAAGGCAATCCTCTCTCTGATGCTTAATTCAGTTTCCAAAGGTTTATCCTTCCCAGCTTGCCCTTTCCTCCTGACACCCTCACTCCATGCGCCAGGACCTTGGGGTCCTCTTTTACAGTGATCTGAAACTAGCGTAATATCTAGCATCCCATTATTTCGCCCCAGGCTTCGTCAATAGTTAATCTGTATTCTTTCATCAGGGAACCGAAGAGTTGCGAGCGGAGAGACCTTAGCGCTTTACATTCTAGAGTTAAATGACTAAGGGTTTCCACTTTACCCAACCCTACACAGAAATGACAAATACGGTTCTGATGAAGGATACCGTTTCTAGATCCCACAACTTCATTGGTGGATTATAAGTTCAAACGTAGACTCAAAAATGTTGTTCTCCTCTGAGTTTAGAGGCTTCTCTTGAATTTTCATGTGGGCCAAAGATGTATACTTTTTGATCAACTCTACTGTCCTAATCCAGTCTAGTTGGTATACTTTCATTTGAACTTCTAAGAGATTCACCAATAGCAACTCTTTGTTTACACTTATTACTTTTCAGACAGTAGTGCATTCCCCTATGCGTTCATTGAAAGCATGATTTAACCTCAGCACTCTTAACTTGTTTAGTAGATTCCAAAGCGAGTCTACGCATGTGCTAATCATTTTAAAAAACAGATTTAACATTTTGTAACAGACAATAGCTTCTAAATAGACAAGGCCAAACTCATACCTGAGAGCACAAGTCGGCACCACTTGCGGCAAAAAAAGTACCTGCTTCCAGAAGGTGCCCCCACAATGCTTTGGGAAATTGTAGTCTTGTTTCTGCCGCCTAGGTTAAAGTTGGAGATACTTTTGCTTTATAGAACTACCATACCAGGAGCAGAGTACATTTCCCATACTTATAATTTATAGTCGTAGCTTGGGTGGCCAAGCACAGTGTTTTACTCATGAATATCTTAAAAGCACCTATGTCCTTAAAGATAAAACAATAATCCTAGCTATGTAAAAAACAAATCTCTCAGTGGTCCCTGATTAAATGACCATTTAAAATGTTGCTCGTTTTTTTTTTCTTAGGTGCTTTAAAAATAAAAATCGTAGTTTTACCTGTTTCCCCTGTTAAGTCGTTATGATTTCCATAATTTTCCAAAGCCCTCAGTTACACTGAAGGCCTATTGGGGTGTGGTCAAGGAGTGCTAAATTGTCTGCATATTATAACCATTGTACAGCCAATTTTAGGGGGAAAGGAGCGTATTTTCTTCAGCGCATCACCTATGTCAGATATAAAAAGATTAAACAGAAAAGGCACAAAGGCGCAACCTTTTTTCAAACCTTGGTTTGTCTCCAATTTTGCAGAAAGAATACCTTCTTCATTTAGTCTAACCTGTACATGGGTATCAGAAACGAGAGTGATCAGCATATTCAGTAGCGCTAAAGGGCAAGCCCATGACTCCATTTTTCCAAAGGAGGATGCAATTGATGCTTTCATACTCCATGGAGTACTCGATGAACGCTATCGAAATAGGCTTATCTTTCCGAATAGTTTCAGTTTTCAACAGGTTTACTAGAAAGCCGTTTAGTGATGTACCTGAGCCTTTCATAAACCCCGTTTGCCTCTTGTCCAACCCCTGAATCTTCTCTGCCCATAATAGCAGATCTTCCTTGAGCAAGGATGCATTTTACTGGATATATCTAAAAGGACAATGGGTCGATAGTTGGAATGGTTAGTTCGATCACCCTTTTTGAACATTGTGCCCAGTAGTGAAGGTTGCCACGAATCAATGAAGGCTTTTGCCTCTAAAATCTTCCCAAATAATGCAATTAAAAATGTAGCCCTTAGATCTGGATTTACCTTTAATGTTATGTTTGCAAGTCTCTTGGGGCTTGTGGCTCTAGAAGTCATAGGGGGTAATTACAAGGTGGGCAGTAAGGGATACCGGGCACCGGTAAGGAGACCGGTGCCGGTAATCCCTTACCACCCTATTCCAAGGTCCCAAAAAGCGGGGACCGTAAGGAACGTATGGTCTGACCACACGTCCCTTACGGGTCCCGCTAAGGGACCAGGGCGCTAATAACGGGCTTGCAAGTCGCGAGCCCGTTATTAGCACCCTCCCCATTCCCATTTGAGCCCTAGGGGGGCTCAAATAGGAATGGGGAATGGCATGTTCAATGGGGATTTACCGGTCCTGCCAGGGTCGGACTACACCGGTAAGTCCCCATTGAACTACACCGGTGCTGGACCCGTTATTGGTGGCAGTCATGGCGCATATAGCGCCATGACTATCACCAATCTCGGAATGAGGCCCATAATCTTTCTAATCAAGATCACGAGCCCATACCTCTGCCGTTGGTATATCGATAGCCTTCATAACATCAGAACTTGAATAAATCTTCCCATCATGCACCAACCAAGTGTTCCTCGGGATTAGGTTTAATTGAATCTTTGCTTGTATTTTCTCATGGCTCGTTATTAGCCTCCAGAATTCGAGTGAATTCTTTGAAGCTAACACATGTAGCATCATTTGCGCATCACTTAGGGACAGTATATATTTAGGCCCACAAATCCAATTTCTGTTTTGGTTTGTTAACTATCTACATCTGATTTCCTTCAACAGACAGTCTGATGATTCCACTGTATGCATGCATGCTCGCATGCAGGCCGGTCCCTTTTGTAATATCTTACTAGCGGATCATAACAGCAGGTTCTTATCAAAGATCTCTTGATCATGTAGCTCAATAATTCATACGGTTTATTTAATAAATTGGTGTAATAGTATTGTGCCAAAAAACGCTACTAGATCAATGCACATGTGTCTTGCCTCTAGTCCACAATTATATGAATCAATGGTTTCCTGTCCCAAGTGAGCCTGTTCTCTGCAATAATTGCCATTACTGTAGGCAATACTCCATTTCAGGATAGAGGACAGGGGTCACTAGCAAAAAAGTAGTTCAAAATACTTTTTTGAAGGTTACAAAAACTAAGTATAATTAGCTGGAGAATCCCCCAAAACATTACCATTATTTACCCTGGTGAGGCCCCACATAGGCATACCTTCAAGCCAAGTGTTACCCCTTTTAAATGCCTTTTCCGTGGCCGAACGTTCCTTGTCTGGTCCCGCATGAATGTCAAAACAATAACAATTTAGGTCATCACAAATCATTGACCTTGCCAGGATTTCTTTTAGAAAATTATTCTACCAGCATAGTTTCAATTGAGTCATATAACTCCTGTAATGAAATGCCTGTTATAATTCCCAAAAATATTAATTAGTAGTAGTGGTTTCATATTCGGGAATTTTATTTTGTCTTCCCAAGTCAATTCTCTCTCTTGGGTCAGAGCATTAGGGGAACTTCAAGGCTTGGCGCTTATGCCTATCCCAGAACGAATACCCGTTATAGCTCTGATACAGGATGCTCCTTCAATGGCTGGGTTTAGCTGCAGCAGATAACCATGTAACACATTCCGGTAACATGTAGATTTCTGAACATTCTAAATTATAACTACCACTCTGTAGTCAATGCACGCTGCCACTCGTGTTCCATGATATTTACATATCCTAACACCTAGGTTGATCTAGTTGTTAATCCCTGAAGTTCGAGGTAGATTGAAGTTTTTTTTGCCAGCCAACTCCACGAGGTATCTGCTGCACTCCAGGGATCTGTATCTGTCTTTTAGATTGTTTGTACTTACAACAGGTCACCCGGATTTGTGGTGCCCCTCTCGAATTAGAGGAATTTCATTGACTAGGCATTGCCACCACAGATTTGGAGTGTGGATTCTTAAACGGGAGCAGATAATCGGCTACCACTAGGAGTCTGGAGACAATACCTTTAGAATTCACTTGGAGTATAACACAATACAACTGCTCATCACTCACAAACTCCACTTGAGTAACCTCACTGGAGCATAACCCAGATAACTCTTCAACATTTTTGAATACTTTCAGCACATTTTCTCTTTTTAGGATCACTGCTTGTTTTACTGTTGGCAGTTTTTCAAGTAGGAGACAAGAGACCTCAAATTCAACAGCTTCAGTCGGTGTGTTCTGAGTCATCTCCCTAGTGTTCCAGCTAGAATGCTTATCTTCCAGAGCCTACCTTCGCTCTTGTAATGTACGGACGCCTGTACGGTCATAAGTAGAGGAAGGGAGGTGCTTCCCAATCCAGTCTGTTTTGATGCACAGCCTTTCCACCTTCAAGGAGTGGGATAGTCTTCCATTGAGGGGCCCAGTTTTCCATTGCGTATTTAGAGGGGGCCTCAATGGATTATGTCAACAAATATAGTAAATAATGACTGCACTCGGTCTCTGGTTCTCATCTCTGAGAAGCATAACGGGCATTAGGCAAGCCAGCATCTATTGTCTTCTCTGGTCACGGCTCATAAGGCCCGTTTGGTGCAAAATGATTACATTTTTGTACGCCTCTTATTTCTTGGGGTTTACAACCCTTCACAGCCCAGTCTCTGTTTGTGGTAACTTCAAATTACGCAGAGATTTCTGCAAACCCCCGATTTGTAATGGCCTTTTCCTGCTTTTTATTTTTCGAATTTCTTTTTTCCTGTCTTTTACCATTTTTCATTTTCTTCCTCTGGTAAAAATGTAGCAATTGTCGTGCTCACCTTGCTTTTCTTCGTCTGTGCTCTCGATGGATATAGCAGCAAGATGATTTTGAGAAGTGGCTGCCCATACTTATTGCGACGCTAACTCTTCTTCGGAAAAAACAATATCTTGTGACTGCTGCATCACCTCTGACTAGTAGGCCCTACAAAGGGACCTATTTTGTATGCAAGAAAGCTTGTCACACCTTCTTTTTACAAAATCAGAGCAGCCTTATGGCTTGATCAGAGGTTTTTAGAGAAACGATGATAAAGACGACTGATTTCTCCTTTCCTGGGAAGTTAAAAACAAGATTTGGTGAAGCATCCATTCCAAGAACAAGCTCAACTGTAGCAACATTATCATTTGGTATGCTTGGCACGGGTGCTTGTAAAAAAAAGCTGAGCCGTTCCCATGTTCAAGAATGGCTGAGTCAGGAATTGCTTCCAGGGGGGATGAGTGTTCCCCAACACCAATAGTGTACTAGACTTCAGCCCCTGCCGGTGTATATTGGTGGTTATTTTGGCATATGCCGGTTTTGGTACTGACATGGGCTGCATAGGATGTCTACTCGGGGTTACCCCTCTAATGCTCTCGCTATTGCAGGTGCCTTCTGGGATCATCAGCCAGGGTGCAGTCTGGGCTCTGTCTACTCAATGAGCGGGCTAGTAAAGTTGTTGGCTATATAGCTCCCCATCGCAGCTTGTTTGCTGCCAAGCCCGTATAGCCATTACAAAAGTGACCACTGAAACAAAACACCCCGGCACTGCATAAACACACCACTCACCTTACCAGGACCTTCCAAGACCTTCAGTAAGAATGCAGTTAGACTGCACTCTGTGCACTCCTCATGTTTGAAGCCTCGATCACACGCTCAGCGATCCGGGTCCTACTCTGGTCATGAAAAGGCAAGTCCACTTCACTGTCATTAGACTGCACTCTGCACACACCTTGCGCCTGTTTCACACTGTATTGGGCTTTTTGAAGCCTGTGTCACACATTAAGTGGTGCGGTTACAACTCTGGTCACGAAAAGTTGAGTCCACTTCACTGCAGTTAGACTGGACTCTACACACTCCTCTCATGCCTGACATTTGTTTTGCAAGGAAATTAAAACACAATCAGGGCTGCCGATGGGGCAGGGAGTTTGTAAAACTGGCGCACACTATTAAGTGCCAACATATGGAACTCTCTTTAATTACAACTCAACAAAAACACCTTTTAGCAAGTTCAATAGGCTTGGCTTTGCAAAGATACAAGAGGTTTTTGTCCTGTGATGGTTCTAAAACCTATTTGTAGCGTCCACATTTGCAATGCCAGAGTTATTGACTTTACAAATATGTGTTACTGTCTGCATTGCCGTTTAGCTTTAGTTTCAATAACACAAAAAGGGGTGGCTCCCTCTGTCCCTGGCTGCTCTTGACGCACCTTTCCGAGCCCCCTTTTAAGGACATAATTATTTCGCCTTACTTTTCTTCATTGTTCTTTCTTTCCGCCATCGTGTTGGAAGGTGTTTTCCTTTATTCTCAGCCCGTTCTGTTATTGTTTTTCTAATATTGGTCTTGACCCCTATAATCCCAGCTTGTACAGCAGGGTCTACTTCTAACAGTAGTGTTCTGTTGACTCTATGACTTATCTATTTGTGCTGTCGCATCTGAAAAATAAATCTCTGTTTTATCTCTACAAATTCTGTTTTTTCCATGCTGAGTAGGCAGAGTAGGCATATAAACATGCTGGAGCATCTGCATGCAGTCACTATTGGAGGTCTGCCGTTGTATTTCCTGTTTGTTTTTCTAATTTTCATGATGGAGCCTGCAGACCTGCACTAGATACCCTACATAGCTCTACTCAGTCGTGCATACCATTCCAACGTAACGCCCGTTTTTGCTATTTATGGCAAAATGCCTTTTGGTTCCTTATTACTATGCTTATCTAACTTCAGGCAGTAGTCTCTAGTTCAGAAAATGTGAAAGACCCCATTGGGCCGGGGGGATAGTTCAGGGGCAACGTGTTTGTCTTGGGAGCAAGACAACGCAGAGCAAAAGAGGTTTTAATCTCGGTCCCGCCCTCAGAGAGTGGTCTCCAGTGTTGAGCGTGTTATAAAAGGTTAATTAATTGACCGCATTGTGCATAAGATGCGACTTCCAATTGTGGATCGTCATAAGCTTTCTTGAACATGTAGCTAGAGCGGTATTATAGCCCTATCAAGCACAAGTCTCAGATTGGACAACCCATTAACATGGTTTTGTTATGCACAAATCACAAAACACATATCATACCAGGATATCTCAAGTGGAAAAATATTAAATGGTCACAACATTACATTGACCCAGATATGAATGGTCTTTTGACCTTACATTTTTTACCATAATTATTATCATTTATTTTTTGCTATGTAAAAGAATAAGTCGGAACTACTATTTCTCCACATGTATTTAAATGGAACTACAACACATGAACTCTTGGACTCCTGTAATGGGAAGCTCTTTGAGCTCTGGTCTTGCACAACATTTCAAGGCCTATAATTCTGAAGCCATTTCCACCTGTATTTATATGTACAAATCTGTATAAACAGGGAGCCTTAGTTATGAAAGTTTAGTTAATAACACACCCATTTGGGCCATATTTATGTTATTTTAATATTTTACCCAGGTCCCTGCAGGCTTATTGGGGGTATACATGCCCTTTGGCAAAGCCTTCTCAAGCAGCCAGAGTTTTAAAAGGACTGAATTTTAAAATGGTCCTTGACCTAATGTATTTTAGCTGAGACGTGAGAGGAAGGATGGTGTCATGTCACAGGCAATAGTCTCCATAATACTTTAATGATTATTTACATATTTGTATAGCTCTAAATATCACTGTAATGTTCACTTCAAAGCATATCAATGAATAGGTGGCCATTGTGAATAGAATGAAAGAGTGTTACAAGAAACCAGAGTGAAGATCTGAAAGCAATGAGTGACTGGTAGGTCTTCAGTGAGCGTCTGATTTTCATAGGCTGGTTCACTGTGCAGATACATCAGAAAAGAGAGTTCCAGAAGGAGCATGAGTAACAGAATGGTCTGTCCCAAAATGATTTACTTTTGTGATGTGATGCCAACAAGCAATGACATTAGGTGTCTAGTGGGCCAGTAGAGAGAAAGATTTATGGTCATGAATTGTCTTGTAGGTTAAATATTGGCTCTTGAAGCTGATGCTTTCTTTAACAGGAAGCCCATGTAAAAGCTTCAAGGCCAACATGTAGTGCTGTCTTCTTTCAGGCCCAAGATGAGTCAGGTGACATAGTCATTGGCGGCCATTTTCAAGGTTGGTACATTTTGTCAGGGTTATTGTATCTTCGCCTAGACCTCCGTCTCATAGAAATGTTTCAGTGCTCAAGAAAAACTGGTTGACATGCAGAAGTGGTTGACATACATTACTGGTTTACTTTTCTTTTGATTATCATTTTAAAGTAAAAAACAGACACCGAAAAATTATTTTATTGTTTAATGTCACCTGGTTCCCTTTTGTATGTCAAATATCCCCACCACCTAACCACTCTTGGATGCTCAACTCATTCCTTTTTCTGAGAACATAAACCTTCACATGGTCACAAAGAGTGATCTCAAACTTCACAATTTGCCAATTACCCCAGAAGAGGATATCAGTTCCATTATCTGCTCTTTAATTAAGGGCAGAGCTGAAGATCCTGGTGGGCTGCTCATAGATTTGTATTATGCATGTTGAGACCCTTGCTGCAAAACATGCCCTGATGTTTGAAAAAAAGCACTAGCATAAGGTAAACTACCTCGCTCAATGTAGCCAGCAACCATTGTAGACGTTCATGCATGAGGACATGATCCCAGACCAGTTTCCCTTATCAACATGCCAAAATATTGTCTGAATGCCTTGAGATGAGGCTGAAATAATACCCCCAAATTAATTCACGATGACCAAACCAGTTTTCTGAGGGAGCGGCATTCAGTTGATGATATCAAAAGGATATTCAATGTGATTTACACTATGATTGGCTGTAATGATGTTGTTTTATCCTATGATGACAAAAAGGCCATTGATTCTGTACAATGGGATTATGTGTTCACAATGATGGCAACATTTGGCATGAAAGAGCACTTTCTAGAGCGAACTTATCATATTTGACTAGTCGAGTGTCTGTTCTTAGTGATGGTTATTTGTCTTCTCACTTCCCTCTGTACACCAGTACGCAACAGGGATGTCCTCTAGCCCCTCTAATATATGCTCAGTCCATGGAGCCACTACCACGTTAAATTAGGGTATCTATCAAATGAGTAGATGGTGTAGGTCATAAGATATCACTTTATGCAGGCAACGCCCTCCTATACATTAGCAACCCCTTTCCGTTCCTCGTAAACGTGTCCACTCCCCTTTATTTTCCCCCCATTGCAGGATATAAAGTCAATATCGACAAATCGAAAGCTATATTTAATCTGTGAAGATTTACACCTAGTCCACCAGCCAAAAACTGATTAAAGTTGGATTGCTTTAATTCCGAAAAGGCTGATGTAATTGTGCGGCCAGTCACCTAGGAGCATTCGGTACACTACATTTTAAAATGACTGCTTACGATGCTATAGGCAATGTCATCTCTCTGAATGACATGTGCGATGACATCACTGTAATAATAAAAAGCAGGCGCCATTTTGAAACGCTGAGTTACCACATGGTAAGGAAGGGTGCTGTTCCCTGGATTAACAGGTCCAGCATTCAGCAACCTTCAGAAATATGGTAAGAATATAGATAAAAAAGGATACTCAACACAATAAGGTTATACCTTATATTGTGGAACTGATGGGACTATTTGACAAGGACACATCATTTAAAACTTTGGCTTCTTTAATGATGTCAGGAATCTTGACACTGTATTGATTCCCCTAACGGGCACAAATGAAAACAAGGTTAGGTGAGTGAAATTGGTAATAAATGCCCTTAGAAATACATATCAATGAGAGGCGCTTCAATTTCATTTGGGTGAATTGACATTTTTAACCCCCTTTTTAAATTTTGTTTTATTTAACAGTCGAAGCATTTGATTAAGGAATCAGTTTATAGATCCCCCTAAAGATCCACCTAAGGGTGGTGAAACACACGTAGATTTAGTTAACACATGGACAGACTTATTTGCAATCTTGGTTTGAGGAGATGACAACAAAAAGAGATATTTACAACAAATAGGAGGTTGATATTTGGTTGTGGTTAAGGATTATTCAAATTTGGAATATGAACAGATGACTCAAACAAGGAATCAATACAAATTACAACTTTGGAAAAAAGGAATGTGAATTGATTTATTGGAAATTGCTAATCATACTAAAAAGAGACCGTTTTGAAGGTGCTTCCTTCATTTAATAACTACAAAATAACTTTTCATAAATCAGAAGCTATGTCGGTCAGAATTGACATCCTGTGGGATCCTATAGGGTTGGGCTCTTTCAAACTGCGACAGCACTCTTTTTAAATATCTTGGTATTCATATAAATGATGTATATCACAAATCATAATGTATCAGTCATCCCAGGGTTATCACCAAAATTAAAGCAAGTATGGCTATACAGAACATTCATCCCCTATCTCTTATAGGGATGATTAAAGTGAGTAAGATGAATACTATGCACACTTTAATTTACTGGACGCAGATGCGTCCAATTCAGCCCCCTGCTACAGTAATCAAAGAACTTTAAAAGCAATTTAATATCATAATTATAATTGGTTATTTATAAAGTGCTTAATACCCAGAGGTTTCTAAGCGTGGACCCGGGGATCGAACCTGTGTTGCTCTGCATCGTCTTGCTTCCAAGGTATGATATGATATGATATGATATTTTATTTGTATTGCGCTTGTACACAAGTGTTTCAGAGCACGACTAGGCAGGGGATGGGAACAGGGGAGAACACAACACAACAATGATCTTACTAGGCCCAGTGACATTAAGAACAGGCAAGTGCATGGGAAAGGGGAAACACTGCATGGTAGGGGGAGAGTGGAAAGTGCAGAGCAGAGGAGAGCAGATAAATAATAATAAATACAAATAAATAGGAAATGGAGGCAATAAACAGTGGTAGTGCAGCCGGCAAGTGGCAAGTGCTGTGTTTAAGGCAGCAGACTGGGTAAGTCTGATAAGTGCAGAAAAAAAGTAAAAATGGAGGCGGCCTGTATGGGTACAGATACAGTCCTCAGTGCAAGGGGTGGCCAGGAGGCAGTGCAGGAGGGTGGCAGGGTGAGCAGGTACCTGGGCCCAGAGGACAGAGGCTGGCCAGGTGCACAGTGCCAAGAGAGAGCAGATCAGCATGGGCGAGGGGGGGGTGAAGGCAGACGCAAAGAGGAAGGTCCTGAGGTGCTTCTGGAACTGGAGATGGTTCTCCTCAAGTTTTAGAGTGGCAGGGAGGCTGTTCCAATGGGAGGCCGCAGCCGAAGATAGAGATCTACCCCCAGCTTGTTTCTTTGAAAAACGATTGATCCGGAGGGAGTTAGAGGCAGAGGAGCGAAGAGCTTGACCGGGGAGATATTTGATGAGGGATAGCTGCAGGTACTTTGGACCCAGGCCCCAGAAAGCCTTGTGGACAATGCAGAGGGTTTTGAATTTAATCCTTGCATCCACTGGGAGCCAATGGAGAGATTTCAGAGCTGGAGAGATACGATCTCAGGGCTTGAGGCCAAGGACAAGTCTCACAGTCCTGTTCTGAATAAGTTGCAGAAGGCGGAGAGTAGAGACAGGTAGATTTAGAAAGAGGCTGTTACAATAGTCCAACCTAGAGAGACCCAGAGGTTTGGAGACAGTGAGCTTCTGAGGGAAGGAGAGGAATGGCCTCTGAGGAGGTGCAGTAAGAAGTTTGTCTTTTTAGAGATCTCAGAGATATGGGCGGAGAAGGAAAGTGTGGAGTCAAAGTTGACCCCGAGGTTCTTAGCCTTGCAGGTAGCGATAGGAGGAGGGCCAAGGGAAGCCGGCCAGAGAGTGAGGGAAAAGGATGGGAATTGTGTGCCGATGAGGAGGTTCTCAGTCTTGCTGGCATTCAGACAAAGATCATTGGCGGCACACCAATCATCAATGGCAGTTAGGCAGTCAGAGATGAGAGAGGGAGAGGAGGTGGCTGAGGGCAGCTGGAAAATGAGTTGACTGTCATTAGTGTAGCACGGCAAACTTGAGCAGAAAATGGCAATGCAGTGGGCGAGAGATGCCAGGTATTGGTTGAAGAGCCAGGTTGAGAGGTTAGACCCCTGGGAATCCCACAGGTAGAGAGGAAGATAGATGATAGGATGGATCCCAGTTGGACCTGGGAGGGTTGATCAGAGAGGAAAGAGATCAGCCAAGCCAGAGCCTGATCAGTGATACCCAGGTTATTACGGAGACAGTTGAGCAGGATGGTGTGGTTGACCGTGTTGAAGGCAGAAGAGAGATCAAGAAGGATGAGGACAGAGGGAATGTTAGAGTCCAGGTTGGAGAGCAGATCTTGACAGATGTTCAGGAGAGAAGTTGCCGTGCTTCTGGCTGCTCTGAAGTCTGACTGGTGGTCATGGAGACAGCCAACAGAATCTGAGTGAAGGTTAAGCTGAGAAATGGCCAGCTTTTCCAGGAGTTTGCCCAGAAAGGGGGTAATGGAAATTGGGTGATAGTTAGCCGGACAGGAAGGATCAGCTGTGGGTTTCTTGAGAAGAGGATGCACAAGGGAGTGCTTCAGAGGAGAGGGGAAGGATCCTGAGGCAAAGGTGTGGTTTCAAAAATCAGCAAGGGCCGGAGCGAGGATGTCAATGTGGTCCTTGATGGATTTAGAGGAACAGGGAGGAAGCTGTTTTGATGAGGCTTTCATAGATCGGTTTTGTCTGGCGACCTAGTCAGGGGAGAAAATAGGAAAGGAAGAGAAGGACGGTTGGGGGGTGCTTAAAAGGGGGTCTGCAAACACAGACTGAGAGGGAATAGGAGGGGAAAGGGAGGAGAAGGTGGACAGGAAGTCCTGGGTTTTTGAGATAAAGTGTGAGGCAAGGGCATTGCAGAGGACCTGGGAGGCAAGAGGAGGGGTGGAGACTTCCAGAGGGTTGGCAAGCTCCTTGCAGATTTTAAAGAGTATGGCTGAGTTGTCAGTTGCCGCAGAGACACAGGCTTGAATGTGGGCTCTCTTCTTAGTGTGGACAGAGAGTCAGTATTGCCTTTGGAGCAGGCGACAGGCCAGTTTCTCAGAGGATGAGCAAGAAGCCCTCCATTTCCTCTCAGCCGCCCTACACTTACGTTTAAGTGTAGCTAGGTCGGACTCATACCAGGAATTGCACTTGGCTTTGGACTTCAAGCAGATCCTCATGATAGGGGCAAGAACATCAAGAGTATCAGAGATAGAAGAGTAGAGAAGGGACAGGGTTGTGTCGGGGTGTGAGTCAGCCAGAGGAGGAGGAGGGGGAGAGAAGGTGGCAGCGAAGGCCTCAGCTTACACACGCTTCATAGGTCGGATGTCCGAGAAAGTAAGTGGCAGTGTTGGGGTTGGGTTGGCTTGGGGGGAAGAGAGTGAGAGATGGGAGGAGAGAAGGCAGTGGTCACTCCAGGAGAAAGGAGTGTTCAGAGGGATAGAGAGGGGGAGGCCAGGGGAGATCAAGACATCAAGTGTGTGTCCTGCAGAGTGCATTGGGCCAGAGGGGAGGATAGAGAGGGAGTGGGAATCACAGAGGTTGCGAAAGAGCAGAGATGATGGACAGGGTGAATTGAGGTGGATGTCGAGGTCACAAAGGAGGAGGAGTTGAGTGGTTGAGGCCAGTAACACTAAGAGAGTGGCTAGGAGAGATTGAGAGCCTGCAGACATGGCATTCTAAAGAGGAGTAAATCTGAATGGGAATGATAGTGGCCGGAATCCACTCAGGAAAGATCAGTGCTACACCCCCTCCCGGTTGAGTGGATCTGGGTGTAGAGAGGATCTTGTAGCCCTCAGGGAGTAGAGTGTAAAAACTCGTGACAGAGCAGGCCATGAACCATGGCTCTCTAAGACCGAGGACATCAAAGTCCAGTTCTTCAAAGAGGTGGCAGATGTCAGAGGAGTGTTTGACAGCAGAGCAAGAGTTGAGAGTGGCAAAATGAAGAAGGTTGCCGGCCTTAAAGACCTTCCGGGGAGGGGTACAAATCAGAGGTACGCCCTGCGGAGTTGTGGAGGTAGCCTGAAGAGTGGCAGAGGAGGAGGAAAAAGTGGGCAAGGTAACCAAGGAGTGAGAGGAGGGGACAGCTGGATGCGTGAGGAAGTTGATGAGGCAAGGGAAACGCCTATCAAAGAGGAGGAGATTGACCTGAGGACCTTGGTGAGTGAGTGCATTGCCCCAGAGCTATCGTGTTGCCCCTGAGCTATCGTCCCAGCCCCCTAACCATATTTGTACGAGTCCACAGGGAAGCACAGATTAATGTGAAACTGCTTCAATCGATGAATTTACACTGGGGAATTGCATTTCCAGATGTGAATGTCTATTACATACTCAAACTCTATGGCAGTCTAGTCAATGGCTACTGCCTAGTGACAACTCTACATGGTAATTGATTGAACTTGATGAGCTATATCCCTTTAAACCACATGAGACGTTGACACTTTCTCGTGGCATTCCATTTATAGTATGGTGCCATCCAACAATAGACAGCAAGATTGACTGCTTGCATAGGTTCTTTAGGATGAAATCGGTATAACTTGCAACCCTTCCACCATGGCTCAGAGTGAGAGCCAGTTTGCTGACAAAAGTAACATGTACTTTCAACCCTCAGAAGAGTGGTGAAATGTTACTGTTGGAGAGCCCTATGCTGATTACTGCCCCAAACGTTTTCAAGAGTCACATAAGGTAAGTGGTTTAACTCATATGCATAGTCATTAAGATGTGTAATCAATTACTTATAAAATGAATGAAAGGAAACAATGTGGCTGGTAAGGACTGATATTTCAAGATGCAGCCCTTCCCAACACTCATATATTTGTACAGACTTCTCATCCCTCTAATTCTACAAATGAATAGCACTTTAGTGAACTCATAGTCTGAGGATTTAGGAAATACGATAGATTTTCTTGGATTAACAGACTGTCTGGGAGCAGTGTTCCAATGTTTCCTGTAATATAAATAATAGAGAGATACATTTTGTACTACTTCAGTCTCTATAATATATCCCATCCAAACTGTAGAGGAGCAGCCAAATGAGTCTGCAGGAAGTCCCGCCCCCATGCTACCTCACGCTGGAAACCAGAAGTGGTGACATGCACAACACCAGTGACTGTGACTATTCTGAGTAGAGTCTTGGAGAAAAGGTATCCATTAAGAAAAACCCTATCTAATGTATCCTCAGAGAACTGAGAATCTGCTGGAAGAGATCCCCAAGGGAATATGAAAATAAGAAAAAGAGAAGCTGGTGATGTCACAGGAAATGAGCGTGACACACCGAGAAGAATGGTCAAAGAAGAAGATGCATAGACCTTATTGAATCTGTTGCCGAAGTAAAGAATTAAGTAAACTTTCATATGCGGAATGAAGATTGCACGTGTGAAGAGCACTGCAGAAAATGAAAGATGTTTATAACTGTACAGGTGCAGAAACGCAAGTATACTAAGTAATCATAAGGCTGGCTATACGTAGTGAATAGACTGCAGGTGGTATCGCCATTGTATAGAATATGGATATTCAATGTCACAATTGTAGTAAGCTCAAATCCACACAGAAAGAAGGATTGATAGCTATGCATGTGCCGCAGCAAGAAATAAGCTGAAGCTCGAAGGAAAACCAAGAAAAGCTGTTTGGCCTGGTGTCAAAGGCTGAAGAAGCGAAAAACTGGTTATCAGTCCTTGAAGAACAGTGAATGTGAGACACCGAGGTATCCCTTGTTAAGT
Source organism: Ambystoma mexicanum (assembly GCF_040938575.1). NCBI lineage: Eukaryota > Metazoa > Chordata > Amphibia > Caudata > Ambystomatidae > Ambystoma > Ambystoma mexicanum. Next base: position 961,023,024 of record NC_090928.1, on the reverse strand, counting down.
TGCAAAGAGAGAACACCATGAGTGCCGAGTTTCTTTATTCAAGACAATTAAATGATATAACACGGGCCGATCCAACCTGGAAACAATGCCCAACTGATGAGAATAAGGATAACTTAAATGACATCTCTTGCCAGTACAAACATGAAGTGTGCCTGGCAAAACAAAATTCTTCCAATGATCGCATTGCCAATTCCAACTGAAATATGAAGGAACTCTTCTCCATATTGAAAGAACTTGAATCTCCCATTGCCATTCCTGATATCTGCACTAAGGATCAGATCTGGTGTGCAGATATCCAAGACGCACTAGGCAACAAAATAGACACCCTCCAAAAGAAAATCCAACTAAAAAAAGACTTGCTAAACCTCTCAAATCAGCCCCAGACTCCGCCCAATGATATCTCAAACGACCATACTAATGAATTCACTTTCACCAAAACTTCCATAATAGAGGTAGAGAAAAACATACTCTCCCTCAAACCCTCTAATTGCAAAGGGGACATCTGTCCAGCAAAGACAATAAAAGACGCCGCCAGAGATCTATCTCCTTTTATCTCAAAATTGATTAATGCCTCATTCACTACTGGTAACATCCCGGCCAACCTAAAGCAATCTTGGGTGCTCCCGCTTCTCAGGAAACAGACTTTAGACCCCCTGATCCCCACCAATTACCGCCCAATTACTACGGTACCATTTTTACTGAAGATTTTGGACAAAGTGGCGTACACACAAATTCAAAAACATATTGAATCTCACAAGTTACTGGGAGTGAGACAATCAGGCTTCTGGCCATTACATGGAACGAAGACAGCCCTCATTGACTCAAAGGCCCAAATAGATGAGCTGAGAGATCAAGGAAAGACAGCACTCCTCCTACTACTTGATCTCTCAGCGGCCTTCGACCTTGTGGACCACAAGGTCCTCTGTAGACATCTGGATTCTGTCGCTCAGTTCTCCACCCAGACTATTAGATGGATAGAATCCTTTCTTAGCGAGAGAACCACGCGAGTTTTCTCCCCCTCAGCAGCAGCGGACCCGACACCAATCACATGCGGAGTCCTGCAGGGCTGTTGTGTCTCCCCTAACCTATACAACATATTCACAAAACCCCTTTTCGATGATTTGGACAATCTAGGTATTACCTACACTAACTATGCGGATGATACACAGATTCTCCTCCCGCTTTCTGGGGATCATGGCAGGGATAGGGAGTTGGTGAATAGGGTGTATCTTATCATTCAGGCATGGATGGCACTACATGGTCTATGCCTGAATGACGACAAAACAGAACTGATCATCCTGGTCACACAGGCCAACATTAACAAATTAGGCCCAGACTACGCCGCATTCAGCATAGACGGCAATATCATAAGGATCTCTAGGGAAGTAAAAACTCTTGTTTTTTATCTTGATTCCACTATGTCATTTTCCAAACAGGTCAACTCACTAGCCTCTGCGACAGCCTATACCTGTAAACTAATAAGAGCAGGCAAACCATTCCTTTCCAATGCCAGTTGTATGATCCTAGCGAGAGCCCTTATACTATCCCGTCTCGACTATTGCAACGCCCTTGACCCAAAGGCTCCAAATTTTACAAAATAATGCACTTAGAGCTGCACTTGGCATAAATAAAAGAGAACATATCTCCTCTATTAGACAACAACATAAATGGCTCTCTAATGACGACAAAATCCATCTAAAAATGATCTCCCTAAAGCATAAAGCCCTCAATAATGCGACGCCTAGCTACCTGGCTGACAAAATAAAGAGAACAACTTCCTACAGACCAGCAAGATCGGTCAATTCGAACTGTCTGTAATACCAAGATTTAAACTGTCCAAAATTGGTGGTATTAGCTTCCCGGTAATAGCCGCTAAATTGTGGAATGCCTTGCCACGCCACCTGAGAATAGACCAACTAATACCCTTCGCACACTTCAGAAGGATCTTTATCAACTACATCAATGCTAATAATCCGTAATTACTCAAACCCTCTCCCTCTAGTCTGATGGAACCCTGCTACTTCGCATCCAACATATCCTATCTCTAACTAGTGCCCATACTTACCGGTATCTATGTAAATTTGTAAATTGTATTTGATGAACCTCTGTATAATCTTTGTATCACTTGTATATTCTGTAATATTGTGTATTTCTGTATCATTTCTGTAACATTGTAAGTCTCACATATTCTTCTGCTGCGCCCGGTTACCCCTGGGTCTGGCGCGCATTACAAATAAATAAACAAACAAACAAACAAACAAACGTGAGCCAAGGATGAAAATCGAAGTGGGCATGCAGACCAGAACTTTGATAAGCATATGCTCACACTCCGTTATAGTCCCAGAGAAGAGAAGCTACTACAAGTTCAAAGACAAATTGCATGGCAGAAGGCTCGGGTGTTGAAATATATGGGCTAATTGACACGGTCACGTCCACACACTGCGACCTGGGGTACCATCTTACGTGCTCCTAGTGATCAAATGTTCCAGAAGGGCACAAGCGTGCCAACCAATTGTAGTGAGCCATATAACGAAGGACATTATAGTTTGAGAGCCAATGATGTGCCGTGTGCTTAATAACTGTTGATAATGACTTGCACTGGGGGTGGGTATAAGTTGTCCACCTGACTGTAGAGACCCAGTCACAACCCATCCCTATATAGAAACTATACTTAGATGTAAGTTTTCTTAGTTTGCAACGTAGTATGACATCACATATGATGAGGTTTAGTTATATAAGAATGCTTTTTAATGAAATGCGTTGGGACTATACTGTGTGACGTCCATTGATGTCCGTCGTAACTCTGTGTTTTAAACAATTGAAAATAAAACAATAGGACTAGATGCTTTGCCAACTTCCTGAGTTGGTTTTATTATTTGGTGTAAGAGTTACCTCAATTGAAGGAGCATAAAGGTTCAAAGCTATTTCTTATGGGCATCTCGCCGTCTCTGAGTTGTTGAAGAGGATGTAAGCAGATAGGGATCATGGGTCATGTGATGTGGTTATTTCCCTCTGTTGCAAAGATTTTGGGAACGATTAGGACAAGTTGATAAAATTCCTGGGTGGAACCAGGCCGATCTATCACCTACATTGATCCTGTTTGGCGATGGAATATTACAACTGGTGACACAGAAAAACAAAGGACATCTTTTTCATGCACTACTGCTTGCTGCATGGAAGACTATCATAACAGTTTAGAAATCAATGGACCAGTTAATGTGCTCGAATGGAAGCGGCCGATATCTTAACTACGTAATTATGTTTCATGAAAATATGCTAACCCAATGTGGCTAATAATGTGTGGGAACCAACGGTCGAAGTGGGCGGGAGCGGTCGGGAGCGGTGCTCCTCTACTTCTTTTAAATAGCTTTTACCGTTCCTATGCTTTTATTTTAAAAAGAAACCGTTCCGGGACGGTTTCGTTTTAAAATAAAGGTGTAGGAACACGTTGAAACTTGCACTTTCAGTGCACTGCACTGGATGTTCCCTTAAACATCAGGCGCAAGTGTTTTGAGGTTTGTATTGTGCATGGGAGTGGGTACATCAATGGGGTTTGTGGGGAGCGCTGCAGTCAAGTAGGGAACATAGTTCCACTACTTCTTTTCGTACACTTCGACCACTGGTGGGAACATATTGATAACTTTATTTAAGAAGAGTTCTATTTCCAATGTTTCAACTCCCATCTCGCTCTCTCCTTTTCTTGGTATCCAGACACTCCTCCTTGATCAATGCATAGAAGATTTGATGGGCCCATATGTGTTTACCGAAGACAATGGACTTCAAACTTCAAAATAACATTTGAATGTGATCAGTTCACTATCGAAAGGCCCAAATGCATAGTGTTATATATTTAATCTAATCTGAAAGTGAACAATTCCGGCATGTGGTTTATCCCAAAGTGCATTCTTAAAATCAGATGCCTATGCAGTCCATTGTTGCATAAACCATGGCGATCATTATATTTCACAAAGAATTTCCATCTGTTGCATTTATTTGCCTATGAAAGTGATCATTTAGTTAACAGCATGTCTCTCATGGCAACTGGATTCTGTTGCTACTGGGGCAAGTCCCATACAAATGAAATGCAGCTTAAAATGTAGAACAAAAAATGCCTTCAAAGTTACCATTGTAAATACACAATAATTTGTAATTTCAGAACTAAGTATCCAATTTGAAAACTGAATACAGATCTGGATTTAGCGGAAAAACACAAACCACAGGCATATAAAAGGATATATTAAAAGAAACATTGTATACATAATTTACATGTTATAATGACTTCATTATATCTGAAGGGACAGGAACATAAATGTTATCTCTAGATTCACAGTCGTCTTACTAATATAAATATATCCTTTTCATTAATGGCACATGTCCACATAGAAAAAATGAATAATCCAGTTCAGTACTCATTCCCCTCAGAAAAGAGGGAGCTAGTTTGCTTCTAGCCTGTCTCTTATGGCATATCAACCTTCACTGGGCGAATAAACGTAAGAAGAAGGCTCTGGTGGTTGTGATAAAGCAAAGGTATGTTAGGAAAGATGATGTCCAATCCAAAATGCAACATCAAATGATACTGCATGGGTGGGGTTTGCTAGGTATTTGCTAGGTATTTAAACCCAAAAACATAGGAAGCATAGAGAGATGATTTGGGGAAAAAGAGCAGCAGGATATCCTGTCCATCAGGAGAGTAGCAGCTTTGAATTGCAATAAGATGTCATTGATGGGGAAATAGTTTTCAGGCAAAATAAGACTGTTTATAAGATTGGAATCAATCAATTGGAAACACTGGAACTGCTAGGTACTAGGGCAAACATTAAGCAAGCATTTAGATAATGTAGGTTTTTAAATAAACAGGATCAATTATACATTTTAAGCATTGAATAACATATTGTAAGATTAATTACATTCCAATAGGCTGGGCAAATGTGTGACTAATTCTGAAATGCTAAAGATGGAACATTTTTAGTTAAGGTGTGCAAATGGAGAGGTGTCATTACTATTGGCACTTATAAGGCTCTCTGAACATATTCAGGCAAAAATGTGAAGTTATGAAATATGAATTTATAAAAATAGTCATATATTAACCATGATTAATATGTCTACATAATGTATTTGTGTTTTATTTTTCTATTGTAATACATAAACTTGGTTATTATTAAAATGAGCAAGGTTCACTTAAAACCATTTCACATGTTAAATTAAATAAATTAAAAGGGCCTCTTCCCACATTGGATTGAATACAGAACCCCTTCCCAAGGCAGGACCAAAATTACCTGAGAGGGAATGGGAAAGCAAGTACACGCTGTGTAAACAAGTGCTTACTAGGTGGAGCTGACTGAGGCCAGTCACTGTCCCTACTTGCCCTGTGCCTTTCAAAGGCAAACAAACAATGCAAACCCTGACCCCATATTATTTAGAAAATGTTCACAAAATTATCACTGAAAAGAGGAATGTGTGCTTTGTGATCTATAATCAAATTGAAACCCTGCTAGCCTCAACTCAATAGAGCTTTTCTCTTGCAATGTTGGATCTCCGGTGGCCTAAGAAATCTCAAATTGAAATGTGGAATGACACGTCTTTTGATTGGTGTTTGTCAGTCAATAAAATAATTGAAATACATTCCTTAATAAACCTAAGAAACAGTGGTATTCTGAGAGACAATCGGATTCGAAGACCACATCGACTCCCTGGCTCCTGCCCTGGCTGATTTTTGCAACCACTCCTTCGCCTCTGGAGTCTTCCCTTCCCCCCTCAAGCACTCCCTTGTGCACCCCCTCCTCAAGAAACCCTCTTCCGACCTTTCCTGCCCGGCTAACTATCGCCCAATCTCCATTACTCCCTTCCTGGGCAAGCTCCTGGAGAAACTGGCCATCTCCCAGCTTAACCTCCACGCTGAATCTGTTGGTAGTCTTCATGACCATCAATCTGGCTTCAGAGCTGCCAGAAGCACGGAAACTGCTCTCCTGAACATCTGTGAGGACCTGCTCTCGAACCTCGATCCCAACACTCCGTGTGTTCTCATTCTACTCGATCTCTCCTCTGTCTTTGACACTGTCAACCATGCCATCCTGCTCAACCGTCTCTGTGATAACCTGGGTATCACTGTTCAGGCTCTGGCGTGGCTGACCTCTTTCCTTTCCAATCGACCCTCCCAGGTCCAACTGGGGTCCTTCCTCTCTGACATCTTTTTCTCCTCCTGTGGTGTTCCGCAGGGATCTAACCTCTCTCCCTGGCTTTTCAACCAGTATCTGGCACTCCTTGCCCTCCGCATCGCCGCTCTCTGCCCCAACTTCCAGTGCTATGCGGACGATACCCAGCTCATTTCCAGGCTACCCTCGGCCTCCTCCTCTCCTTCCCTCATCTCTGACTGTCTGCTATCCAGGAATGGTGTGCCGCCAATGACCTCTGCCTTAATGCCAGTAAGACTGAGATTCTACTTATCGGCACACCCACTCCCTCCTTCCCTGCAGCTCTCTGGCCGGCCTCCCTTCGCCCCCTTCCTGCTCCTACCTGCAAGGCAAAAAACCTCGGGGTCATCTTCGACTCCACACTCTCCTTCTCTCCTCATATATCAGACGTCTCTAAGAAGTCACACAACCAGCTGCACCTCCTCAGAGGTATTCTTCCCTTCCTGTCCTTCCCCCAGAAGCTCACTGTCTCCCGAGCCCTGGTTCTCTCAAAGCTGGACTACTGTAACAGCCTCTATCTTAATCTGCCTGCCTCCACTCTCCACCCTCTGCAACTCATCCAGAACAGAACTGCGAGACTTGTCCTTGGCCTCAAGCCCAGGGACCGTATCTCTCCAGGACTGAAATCTCTACACTGGCTCCCAGTGGCTGCGAGGATTAAGTTCAAAACCCTCTGCAATGTCCACAAGGCCTTCTGGGGCCTGGGGCCCAAATACCTTCAACTCTCTCTTCCTAAATATCTTCCTTCCCGAGCCCTTCGCTCATCCGTCTCCAACTCCCTCAGGGTCAGCCGCTTCTCGAAGCAACGAGCTGGGGGTAGATCTCTCTCTGCAGCAGGGGCCTCCCTCTGGAACAGCCTTCTTGCCTCCCTGAAACTTGAGGAGAACCACCTCCGGTTCCGGAAGCACCTCAAAACCTTCCTCTTTGCTTCTGCTTTCTCTCTCCCTCTCCCCTGCTGAACAGCTTTAATTCTTCACTGAATCTGCTCTGAATCTGCAACTGGGCCACTCTCAGTGACCTCCGTCCAGGGCCCAGCCACTCTCCACTTGCACTGCCTCCCTGGCACCCCCCTGCACTGTGGGACTGTCACTGTATCCTTACAGCCCCCCCTTCCCAGCACTTGTTCTGCATCTACCTTGCACTTGCCACCAGCTGGCCTTATTTATTATTTTTTACGCTACTTACCTTGTACTGCACTTCCCCCCCTCCCCTTCCCCTTGCACTTTTCCCTTCTCCCCACCCCTGCACTTGCGCGATCTGAATGACACCTGGCCTAGTAGGATCGTTGTCTGTCTTCCCCTTGTCCCCCCCCCCCGCCTCATCGCACCTTGAAACACTTGTGTATAGGCGCGTTACAAATGCCATATCATATCATATCATATCATATCATTTCTTCAGAATGGAGAGAGAGTTAGGCTCTGCTGCTACATCATCCCAAACAAAATGGAATTCCTGGGAAATGCAAACATTTATAATTATTTTCAGCTAATCCAACTTTGTAACAGATGTTAAATACTATTGATGCAAATGGCTAATAACAAATAGTTTGTTACAGATACTGTCCAACAGCCTCGATTCATATCAGTCCAAGAATTGGCGAACTACATTAGAGACACATTCACCTCTGTTGCCAATACTTGTTAATAATTTCAGATAAAACGAAGTACATTGTTTTGTCTCCAAGTTTGATCTGAGAACTGCTTAATCTTTCGATTTCAAGGATAGGAGGGTTACACCCAAATAATGATATTCTGTTAATTGATGGTACACAAAATACAAATCAAACAATGACAATTTTTTGTCTACATTGTGAAACAATTGACCTTATTGTCTAGAATAATCATTGTTATGTGATTATATAAATGTGTGGATGTCAGTGTGAATATGCAAAATAAGCTGAACATATTTTAAATGAAAACATTAGTGAGACAACAGCAGGTAGGTTGCAATTTTTGTTCTGTAGACAAGCTGCCGGTATTAATTTGAAGTATTGTGGGTGGCGTCTCTAGCATTCTGTGTTAGGGCACCACCTTTAATTCCTTGATGTATTATTTTAAATAAAACAAAAAATTCAGATACAATTAGCCTGTTTTCTAAGATAGTGGGATAGGATTGTTGCAGTTGGGGATATAAGATCAGGGATATTTCTCAGAAAGATGCAACCGATATAGGGAAACATAAATATATCCCATAGATAGATCTCATTACATCCCTGTATTCGGTGATGAATCCTGGATCAACAGACTGCACATGGTAGGTTTGGGAGCTTCAGGGGTTTGATGGAGAAGTTAATGGGCATTTGCAGTAGCACAGCCTCCTTAGACTTAGTGCATTAATTGGGGTCTAGCAAAATGGGAGGCAAGGTGGGGGCTTATTGTGTGGTTGTTGAGTAGATGGTAAGGGACTGAAGTTGTGGAAAAGGTTATATAGGAGGTGAGCCTCTCTTCACTGCCAAAGGTAACACAAAGGTTGTGGGCCAAAAGCAAGGAAAGTATAGCTGTAGGTGATTGAAATATGATCGGAGCAGTAGATGAAGGCACGTACAAAGTATTGGTTACACCCACACACTTTTGATCTCCGTTTTAAGTTGTTAAGGGAATAGAGGCCCAGGTGAGACATCAGTAGATTGCAATGGCATCACATAGTTTGGGCAAGTGTGGAACCAGGAGAAGGATTTTGGTCTCCAGGTTGGGAAGCCAGTACAGTAACTGCTAGGCCACTTACCACAAACCACATAGACAAATGTGCTTGAACTATGAACATAATCATACTTCCACTTTGAGAAATGCAATGTTTTCATTATTTGTTGCTTGTAGAGAAACTGGAAAAATAAAAGCACGTTCCCTCCAACAAAGAAGCCCGTCTTTGTTAGATGTATTAAAAATGAATGAACACGTGTAACCACTTTGGCATTTGATTTGCTGCATGTAGTAGACATTCTCCAGAATTCTAAAAGACATGCTTACAAAGAGTGCTCAGAACTCATCAATGTAAAGATGATATGTCTGGAAACTGCATGTGGCCAAGAACATCAGGTTGTGAATGTTTTTAAGGCAGGAACAATCATTCGCCAATTCAGGCATGTACGTGCATCCTTGATTTTGGGTCCGCTTGTTTACTTGTTTTGTTTATATTAATTTCAAAAAGTATAAAACGTTCTTTTGAAAGGAAATGATAGAAACGTGAGCTAGGGACAGAAAGACAAGCTGGTATGTTTTGTTCATACAATTGGAGACCTCAATATGGGCTTCATAGTAGGGAACATGATTATGCAAACTCTGCAGTAATGATCAAAGAATGATTAACTGAAATGTGGAGAAACAGTTAGACAGCAAAGTGATGTGTAGTTTACAAAGCAGCGCCTAAGAGCCAAGAAACACTGGTATGCAATAACTGGAGCCATTTTATTTGTTCAGGACATGTGTTGCTTTGTCCTTGGGGAAATTAAAGCATCTGCATTTTTGTTTAATTAGACACTCTAGGGAGGTACGAATGCAGTACGCTAAATCTGGGTGAGAAGCGTTGCGGGAGGACATAGGAAGAGCTTATATTTCAGGCATGGGGCTGATTCTAATAGTGCTAGTGAGCCATTATTAGAGCCTGGCCACAGCAGACTTGATATGATCTTATAATATCTACACACCATGGGCCAGATTTACCAGACATTTTTCAATGGGGTTTTTCTATTGAAAAACGCTTTTTGTAAATCAGTTCCTATTTCTTTATTAGCACCCTGGCAGAGGATCAGGCAGCATGTCAGCCATGGTTAGGCCCAGGGTCTGAGCCTTCTCAAAAGTGAGTGGCTGCCATCTTCCTCGCAGGGACAGCAGGCAAGTGCACCCAGCACTCCCCTGCTTTCCCTTCACCAATCACCAACCACCAACCACCCCCGATTTCCACATACCTCACCCACCCCCCTTACCTGCAGCTTCCAGGTCCCTTGCCGGTGCCAGTAATAGTCAGTGTTCCCGATGCATCCCTGCCATGGTAATATCCGTCTTGGAAAGGGAGAAGGGACTACATGTAGTTCCCTTCGCTTTCGTCAATGGTGGCCATCTTGTATTGTAGTTTTTTCAAGTTGAGAAACCAGCAAACATGTTGTTTCTGAACTTGAAAATAAACTATTAGCATCTGGGTAAAACACGCTGGGATGCTAACAGCAATAAAACCCTCATAGCGGGACCTTACTGGGTCTGGTAATTCCTCAGGGGTAACGTTCGGGCCCCCACTTTTCTCAGGCCTGTAACTTGCTCCCAGAGCCTTACTTGACTTGGTAATGTCCCAGCCCCTTGGAATGTATTGCTTAAGTAAAAGGGGTGTAATATTGAGGCGTTATTAAAACCTATGAATATTTTGTCCTCTAAAAGTGGTGAGACAGAGGAAAAGCAGCCAGAAGACGGTAAAGATCAAGGAAATGATTTCAGATGATGATAGAGATAGTGGAAAAGGATCCAGCTGGCAATAGCGATAGAGGAAAAGGAACCAGATGATGGTAGAGATACAGGAGAAGGAGTGAGCCAGATGAGGGTAGATATAGAGGAAAAGGAGCCAGATGACAGTTGAGATAGAGGTAAAGGATCCACATGATGGTAAAGATAGAGGCAAAGTATAGAGCTGTTGTGGGAGGCTTAACAGAGTGAGACATGCCTGCAATATGTGGCATGTGCTGAAGAGGGGATCTAGGGGAAATAAGGAGGCCTATGAAATGGGATCAGTGATTGTTCGAAATCAGACAGAGGTGTGTGGATCCTAGTTATTCTTAGAGTAAGGAAGGTCTCAGCCAGATTACAACCAGATGTACACCAAAATAAAGGTTGTGCTTTGTGTGCTCTATAATGCCACACCATTGTCCAATTTGTAAATTGGGGGTAGGCAGAATATGTATTTTTGGCAAAATGCAAACAAGTGTTGGAAAGACATTGGGCCTCATTACACGGAAGGCGGTGATCCAGGGTGCGATTAGCACCCTGGACCATGCCGGTAAATTACCGGCACCGCCTTGGTGGAAAGGGGAATTACCGCCCTATTCCAAGGTCGGTGGGGCGGTAAATCCCCCTTCCGCCATTTCCCTTCCCCATTCCCATTTCTGCCCCATAGGGCTCTATGGGAATGGGGAAGGCGCTAATTACGGCACCGCAATTTTGCAGTGCCGTAATTAGCTCCGAGGTCCCTTAGCGGGTTGGCTTTTAACGCCTGCAAAAAGCAGGCGTTAGAGCACCAACCCGCAAAGGGACCTCGTAGTACGGCGGTAAGGGTTAACGGTCACCGTTGCCATTAACGGTGACCGTTAACCCTTACCGCCGTCCGTGTAGTGAGGCCCATTGTTTTACCATTTAAGACAAATGCAATATATGTGTCTCTGTGTGTGTATGTGTATAAACACACTCACACACTCCCCTTTCTCGCTCTCTACCCTGCTATCTTTACAGTTGCTATCCATTATTTATCTTCCTTGGCCCCTCTTCTAGACTGAAGTATTGAGACAAGTAGAATACATACTGTGACAAATCTGGCAAAATAGCCACTGATTCTCTGGAGGGAAGCTTCTCTATGTGGCCACGGAAAGGCAAAAACTACCTGACTTTGACCATGTGGGTGGCTATCTTGGGCAGGACACATAGGGGAAGACCAACTCCAGAGAGATAGGAAAACCATAGAGCAAAATAACTCGTAACCTTAATTCCACATGAAACCCATACACCTGTACAGCATACTTGTATGGCATATTGTGACATAGAGATAGAAAACCCAAAATGCCCCCCCCCTCCATTTAAATACTGAGATGAGGAAGAGAGATGGACCAATGAAGATGCCTATAAGCGGTAGGTTACGCCACGTTCTAGTCATTTGAAGTTTTTGACTGATGCCGGAAAGTTTAAAACTAAAACGCTGATAGCAATGAGAGAGGGTGGCAGAGGATAAAATGGTTGGCAACCGATGCAAACACCAACAAAGACGTCAGAAACCAGGAGATTGTGAGTTGCAATGCAGAGGCTCTAACGGTGTGAGGATGAACCAAATTGAAATCAGCCTGCCGCTTGGTGACCGGGAGCAGCAGGAGCCACCCGAAGTGCGGGAAACCAGAGCGAAGATGGACCGACTGACAGGACGTACGCCTGGTCAGCGGACCGTATGAGAAGCCAAAAAGGAGATGCAAGGACCGACAGAGGTGCCTAGTAAGCCCAGTGAGACTTAATGGGTTACCAGGGCATCTAACAGTGAATGCTGTGTCACACTGAGCACACGACACGAGAAAACGGCATTGAAAATAGTAAAGGAATTAATATAAAAGAGAACATTGTTAAATACGGGTCGGTGACCCTGCATTCCAAAGGAGAGAATTATGTGCATGTGAACATTGTTGAAAGTGAGACAGAAGCACAAAACTGTAAAAGATGAACTGTTTAAGTACGGACAGAGTTGAAAAGGGGTCAGAGACCCAACCCTTGCAAAAGGGAGACAAAGTAAAGGCATAGTCTATTGGAAAGGGACAGTGAGCCAACTGTGGAAATCTATTGTAACATGGATGAAACAAAGAGTGCATAAAGAAAGAGAAATCCCTGGCAGGTTAGTGCACCAGGCAAACAGGGAGTCTGAGACTCATACCCAGGAGGAGGAGAAAAGAACCAACGTGATATACTGGCAGGAGTGTAAACAGGAGTGTAAACCAGGGGTATGAAGCACATTGATATCCTGGAAGGAGAATAGACCAGGAGTGAGAAGCAAAGTGCTATACTGGCAGGGGAGTGAACCAGGAATAATAAGTGAGATCCATACCCCTTAGAGGAAGATAAGAAACCAAGCAATAACCTGTCAAGGAAGTAAACCAGAAGTGAGAAGTAAAGAGATATCGTGGCAAGGGAGTAAAGCAGGAGTAAGATGTGAAGTGACGTCCTTGCAAGAGAGTAAACTAGGAGCGAGACAGGAAGTGATGTCCTAGCAAGGAAGTAAACATGGCGTGAGAAGAAAATAAGTTGAGCGATATCCTGACATGTGTGTGGAGGAGCAGGTGAACACTTTCTCCCTGATCTCCGCCACTTAGCATCATCCCAATGGAATGACAGACAAAGAGCCACAATTGGGAACCCGTGCAATAATCCTTGCAACATCCCTGTACCACATCGAGAATATGAGAGACGATATGCACTCAGGCAACAATTTAGAGGGTACCCACAAGCTGACATAGTGGAGGAAAGCTACCATTAAGGATTCCGCCATGAACAGAATCGATGTACGTTAAGACATAGTCTGACGACAGCAAAAGAATGTCATAAAGAAGATATAAAACGTATGCTGAAATAATATAAAAATACTTAACGATGATGATATAACTAGAGCACTAAGAGGAGCAAGTACATTGGCCTGAGTCCAAGGATGCTATTTCGAGAGATGAAGGCAAAGTACAAAGGGAGTCTGTTGATCAGACCATGTCCGAAAGACATATTTCTCAAGATTCGGAACGACAAGAACCTTTACAGATGCCAAGTATTGGACAATTAAAAGTGTATAAAGTTTCTATGGGAGGGAGTGAGCATATAATTGAATCAAAAAGTGTTGAGTACACTGTCGAAATGGACAAATTTTGTGGTGTCTTAACACGTGATGAAGAGCTTGCAAACAAGCGTTATTCATTAGGCTTGAAACTAAGATAATAGTGTGCCTACATTTCCTTAAATGTTCCAGGACAGTGCAGACTGGCAAGGTCAATCTTCAAACAGAGTACACTGGCATGAGGCCTACCGATGAGAGAAGGTAAACTAATTGGGAGAACAAGGAAAGAGCTGATGTATCTCCAAGCACCTTGGTTTCGTTTTATGTACTTGCTGCTAGCGAGCCGAATATTCAAGGTTGGATTTGGGTTGCCAACCTATTAGAAAAGCCTTCCATGTACTTTTATATCCAATGTTGCAAGTATTATTCTGCGGCCCTATTCTCTGCTGTAATCAGTAATATACATACTTAGAAGTAGCTCAGGGTGTGTCTTAGGGACTGCCAATGAGAGACACTCATGTATTCTATAGGTAGACATGTTCCCTTAATCCAATCCAACCCCTATATAGGTTTTTGTAATATACCACATAGGATGACGTCATTGATAACGCATCTAGCATTATATAAACTAAGGATAAACAAAAAGACATTGGGCCTCATTATGAGTCACCTGGTATGGAAATAACGGTGGCAGTAAATCCGCCGCCACCGTTGTTTCCATACCGGGTGAACTCGAGTCCTGCAGGCGGAGGTGTCATTCCCGCCAGGTCTGAGAGCTGACCAACCTTACCTACATTTTAGAAAAATTTTAATAAAATACATCATCGCCATTAACCCCTAGTTCCCTGTACCTGTTGTGTACTTCCCTATCTCTGAAGAGATCTCTCACCTTGCATTAATAATGTAGTACGGCGCCACTTTCGAAGACAATGTGCTATCTAGTCTTCCTGTGCATTATCCAGTCTACTTGCGAGCCTAAGTGACACATATGTAATACATATTTTTGTACAGTGCTTATTGTTTATTTCTGTAATTAAATAGCCCATTTTGATTCATTGCCATTATTTTTGTACTTTGTGTATATCCTGTAAGTATGTAAATATTATATGCTGTGCTCAAGTCGCAACTTTGTAAGCTTTGCATCTCCATACTGCTGCGCTCTTTTACTTACGGGTCTGTTGCGCAGAACAAATGAATAAACAAACAAACAAACAAACAAACTGAACAGTCCCTTAAAAAGCTGGTGTGTTTGTTTGGGGATTTGGATTGCATGCCAGAGGGGGCATAGTGATGGGGTTTGTGCAGAGAAGGGGCAGGCCAGTAGGGAGCATAATTCCACTACTTCTTTTAGTACACTTCGACCACTGCTAAAAAGGCAGAGTGCTAAAATTGTGGGATTTGGAGAATACAATAGTTTTTACCATTATCGCCCAACTTTCAATGTCCCCCTTAACCCTTTAAGTGGCACCGACGAGCCGGCTCGTTGGTGGCAGGCGCTCCAGGTTGCCACCGATGAGCCGGCAAGGCAGGGATCGAGCAAAACTGTAATCCAACCCCTGGGCTATGTGAGGGGGAGGTCCCCCCTCACTGCCAGGGGGCTGGATTACCTTCAGTTTCACGTCAGCGTGCGTGACGCACGTCGGCGTGAAACTGAAAGTTAATTCCCTGCAGCAGCCATTTTCGGCTGCTGCGGGGAAGAGAGAAGGTAAAAGACCTTCTTGTTCCGCCTCGATTTCCGGCTGTATTTCAATACGGAGATCGAAGCGGGTATCATTGGATAGGGGAGATCCTCTCCCCTCCCGGGCCCCCAAAGCATGGGGGCACATGTACATGAACCCTGGGGGCAGATGGCTGACCATCTGCCCCCAGGGAATGTAAAAAATAAAAATAAAAATGATGGGAAAAGGGGTGGGGAGCCTCTAGCCACCATGGATGTTTTACTGATTGAAAGGGGGGGTGACCTCCCCACGCAACCGAAGTAGAAAGGGGGGCGCCCCTTGTAATCCTCCCTGGGGGCAGATATCTACTCCTAGGAAGGGGCATCTGACCCCAGGGAGGGATGCATGAGGTGGTGCCTCCCCTATCTGACGCCAGGGAGGGATGCATGAGGTGGGGACCTCCATTTGGGGCGGGGGAGTGAGAGTGCAACCCATGTTGCAGTACAATATTCGCTGCCAATTTACAGTGCCCCTCAGCCCCGATTTTGTACTATTTTTTTTGTTTACCCAACTTCGCTTGGCGCAGATTGCCACATTAGTGTGCCAATCTGGCCGCAGAGTGCCCAAACCTTACTGCCCCATCTATTGGGGGTCCTGTCCCACCTTTTGTGGTGGCCCTCTCGCCCCCCACCCCAAATGGCTGAGGGGGACACCTCATGCAGCCCTCCCTGAGCCTCCTAGGAAGGACTGCATGATGTGCCCCCCCTCCGTTCAGTGTGGGTGAGGAGAGGGCCACCACAAAAGGTGGGGCAGGACCCCCAATAGATGGGGAAGTAGGGTTTGGGCACCCTGGGGCCAGATTGGCACCCTAATGTGGCCATCTGCGCCAAGCGAACTTGGGTAAACAAAAACAAAAATCCAAAATCGTAGGCTGCATTTTAGGGGTGGCTGAGGGGCACCCTAAATTTGCAGCGAATGTTGTACTGCAACGGGGGGTGGCACTCACTCCCCCACCCCAAATGGAGGCCCCACCTCATGCAACCCTCCCTGGGGGCAGATATCTGCTCCTAGGCAGGGGCATCTAACCCCAGGGAGGGATGCATGAGGTGGGGCATCCCCTATCTGACGCAAGGGAGGTATGCATGAGGTGGGGACCTCCATTTGGGGTGGGGGAGTAGAGTGCCCCCCCGTTGCAGTACAACATTCGCTGCCAATTTAGGGTGCCCCTCAGCCGAGCGAAATGTGCGGAAAATGTGGTTTTTTCCCACATTTCGGACTTTGCGGGGGTGTCTGGGTAATAAATTCTGGGGCGATTTGGGCATATCATACCTCTGCGGATTCCCACGGGTGTCCTCTTTTCGGAAATGCATGGGGTTCCCTGTTTTCCCCGGTGGCTTGGACACCCGAGGCCCATATCTGTATGTTCCGCCGATCGGCAGAGCGTTTCAAATTCCGGTCAGAAAACAGACTTAGGGTTACTTGTGTTTTAGGCTTTCCCCTTGGCGGCCAGGTAGGTGCACCCACATATGTGAAGTACCGTTTTCATCGGGACACCTGTGGGAATGTGGGACGGTAGGCCATGTGCTGTTGGAGGCGTGTTTCGATGGGTGAGCCGAGCGAAATGTGCGGAAAATGCGTTTTTTTTCCCACATTTCGGACTTTGCGGGGGTGTCTGGGTAATAAATTCTTGGGCGATTTGGGCATATCATACCTCTGCGGATTCCCACAGGTGCCCTCTTTTCGGAAATGCATGGGGTTCCCTGTTTTCCCCGGTGACTTGGACGCCCGAGGCCCATATCTGTATGTTGTGCCGGTCGGCAGAGCGTCCCAAATTCCGGTCAGAAAACAGACTTGGGGTTACTTGTGTTTTAGGCTTTCCCCTTGACAGCCAGGTAGGTGCACCCACACATGTGAGGTACCGTTTTCATCGGTACACCTGTGGGAACGCGGGATGGTAGGCCATGTGTTGTTGGGGGCGTGTTTTGATGGGTGAGCCGAGCGAAATGTGCGGAAAATGCGTTTTTCCCCCCACATTTCAGACTTTGCGGGGGTGTCTGGGTAATACAATCTGGGGCGATTTGGGCATATCATACCTCTGCGGATTCCCACGGGTGTCCTCTTTTCAGAAATGCATGGGGTTCCCTGTTTTCCCCGGTGGCTTGGACACCCGAGGCCCATATCTGTATGTTGTGCCGGTCGGCAGAGCGTCTCAAATTCCGGTCAGAAAACAGACTTGGGGTTACTTGTGTTTTAGGCTTTCCCCTTGGCGGCCAGGTAGGTGCACCCACACACGTGAGGTACAGTTTTCATCTGGACACCTGTGGGAACGCGGGACGGTAGGCCATGTGCTGTGTTTGTGTGGTTTTCATAACGTTTTGACCCATTTGCTGGTGGCCTTTGTCACACAACCCTTTCATTTCCCAAATGTGACCTACATTTAGTCGCTGCTTTAGGCAACATACACTTTTGTAACCTGCACAAGTCACCTCCCCTTGAAAAGGTCTGCCTGTGCTCTTTCAAAAAATGTATGCTTGCCATTCCTCACCACATTGGTTTTCCCGATTTACACATGCTAAGTGCGTCTGTTCAGGCCGTGAGCGTAAAACTCCTGTGTACCATGGCTCAGTGTTTGGCTTGTGGTATTGCTTGTTTTGTAAAACACTACAAAAAATGTGTGCTCTCCTAACTGCAAGAGTCGGGGGAATGTAGCGGAGCATTGCTTTTCTCAAAATTCATAGAAGCCATTGCCGTACCAAGCCAACCATGTCCAACACATACCTTTTTTTCGGTCATTTTCCTGCTTTTCCCCCAATCTATGGCAGTTTCGCCTACCTGGTTGTTGCCTGACCTACGCAAATCACCCCTTCCGAGACTTGGAATTTTGTCTACTTTTCAGAAATACTTGCCTTTCTGTCCTCCAATTCGGCTTTCCTACCCTTTTCTTCCATTCCATCCATGCATGTCCAATTGGCAAAAATGGCCAAAATCGCCTACCTCTCACAAAACGGTTGATAACCACATCAAAATAATGTATTTTCGTTTCCACTCAACCTGTTCTTGAAAGCCAGGAAATTGGGGAATTCAGCACAGCAAACCATTCGTTCCTAGCTCTTACAAGGAAAAAACCACAGGCTTCTTGGTACATCATTTTATTGGCATTTTTTGAAAAACCCCAACATTTTCACCCTTTTTGCTTATTTTCTCTCACCCCCCTACAGCAACCTAGGATTCCTGTGTGGCGTTACGACCGCCTACATTTGAGAAAAAAAGGAGCCAAATTTGACCGAGATACCTCATGTAACAAAAAAGTTACAAGCCATTGAATGGCCACATACCGAAATCACCAAAAAAGGCCCTGGCACTGGGGAGAAATCCCCATGGCACTTAAGCGGTTAATAACTGGCATCCACACAGTGGATACATATACTCCAAAGACACTCGAGCAGCTGATGAGGTAAAATGGGAGCCTGAAAATGTACACATTGGAAGCTGTATCAGTTGTTCAATTTGGGTGATATGGCCACAGTCATTTTTGTATAATTAGTAGTCCATTCACGATTAGTTCAAAAACTGAACCGCAGGTCAACAAATATACATAAACACTAGATACTATTCATTTTAATTGCATTGCTCACTAAGTCAGCGCATCTCATATCATTGTTAGTAAACCTAACAATCTTGTAAGCTAACCAGTAAAAGTCTGGTGATTGGCCAAATATATTTTGCAAGTGTTGCATAACATAAGTATTGTAAGGGGTCACACAGTAACTAGTTTGGATACAATTTTGATATTTTATTTATCATAAAATAATCAGGAGGGTTGGGGTAAATCCTACCTGTCCCTAAATCTGTGAGGGGTTTCCCAGGCTCAACAAAACTAAGGAATGTCTGTGTCAGGATGTTAAACAAAATAGCGTGATCTCTCCTGTGTCCAAAACTCCTAATCTGACCCTTACACTCTAGACTCAATATAATGTGTACAGGGAGACTCTGGTAAGCTATATACTCGTAGCTTGTTTCAAAAGTTCTCAACATAAAAGGTTTAAGTTGGAGAAGAGAAAAAGGAAATACAGGTTTTGACAGAAAAAGGGATCCTCCCTTCCCCTACATTTTCTCTGGTAATGTACAGGTTTATCCAGTTGAAGGTCAATAATGTTTGACACAAATGTGGGGGAGGGGTTGGTTCCTCCCCTGTGTATCACCTTTCCCACAATATTTCACTTCATAACTCAACTGAGAAACATCTTCTCCCTTGAAGTTATTCTTTTCTTACACTTTCACAGTTTTAGGGAAAATATTCCTTTTCCTTTACCGAGTTTACTTTCAATAGTTCCTGGTTGCCGCTCTTTTCCCCTACTTAAGGTGCCCTCCAGCCTCTTTTCCTTTGCAGATGGGGAGCAGGTGCAAGTGGTTCTAGGTCACCTGGACTAAGCCCCACCCACCTGGTGCCTTCAAGGTTGCTGCTCTTTTTACCCACTTAGCAAGCCCCACCCACCTGGTGCTTTCCTGGTTGCTGCTCTTTTTCCCCACTTAGCAAGTCCCGCCCACCTGTTGCCTTCCTGGTTGTCGCTCTTTTTCCCCCCCTACTTAAGGAGCCCTCCAGCCTCTTTTCCTTTGCAAATGGGGAGCAGGCGCAATTGGATCTAGGTCACCTGGCCTGAGCACCACCCACCTTCTTAGCCCTGCCACTTCCTTCCTGCTCTTAACTCATAGATCAAGGGTGGAAGAAAAGGGCAATTTCTGTTTGGACCTGATCGGACCAGGAGGAGCAGGGCCTGAACCCCTGTTCAGAAAACAGGTAAGCATGCACCAACATGTGTTTACTCCCTCTGTCCCCACAGGCCATCACCACCCCCACTGTTCCCCCCGTGAGGTTCCCTTGTGCCCACAACCCTTCTCGCACACAAAAGTTGCTTGTTTTGCTTGATTTCTCTACCCTGCTCCACTCCCTCCCCCTCCAGCCTACTTCTGCAGGAGTCTTTCTTGATACATTCTGGTTTCACCATCCCCGTCTTGTGTCTAATGGTGGATTTGACTTTTATGGACTTCATTGATTCACGGCGCGTCACCCTTTCTCAACTCTCGTGCTGGAATTCCTTTGCATCTTGTACTCATATTGGCCCTGAATCATGTTGTTCCCATCTTCATCTTGTATCCTGCCTTGCAACATTATGTGTTACTACTGACTTCTGCAATGGTATTCGCCCTCCCCTCTTGCTTCTCCACTCTTTTGACTGCTTACTCTCCCTTTCTCCCTTTTCCTATCTCCTCCCCTCATCCCCTTACTTTCTACTATGCACTTACTCTATCAGAATTGTCCCTGGAATTAGTATGATAGCAACCTCAACTGTCTCCTCCTCCTCCCATTACTTGCCCCTTCCCCCCTCAAGCACTATCTGAAATGTTGTCAGGCCTAGTACGATAGTTGCTTCTTTTGTTCCTCCCCTCCCTTTCTGCATCCCTCTCCCTCACCTTTTGTTTTTCTCTGGCTGTACCAGAAATGTTGTCAGGCCTAGTACGGTAGCCACTTGTCTGTTTGTATTTCCTTCCCACTCTCCCCATTCCTTCTGTATCTATGTCTTAGCTCTTGCACTATCTGAAATGTCGTGAGGCCGAGTATGATAGTTAGTATCACATCCTTACTGTTCATGGCCTGTAAGAATGGCATCATATTTTCCCTTGTTCCCTGGCTTGCCTTGAATCGCTTTGAAATACATTGTGTACAGGCGCTATATAAAAATAAATAAACTATCATGCTCAACACTTTAACACCATTCCACTTAGCACCAACGGAATTAATCTTCTCTTCTAGCTCCTTCACTTATTATAGGTCATCACAATTTAAATGTACTCTAGGGGTATTATTCCTTCCATGCATTTATCTTAAGTAGACAGTTATCTTGTTTGTTCAATACCTCACACTCTCGTCTATGATTACCTCTGGTATACTTTCCTGCCAGGGTATGTGTGACTTTCTCTTTGGTTCTTAAAAGGGGTATGCGTATCCCCTTTTGGGTTTACAATTTTGTATGTATTTGCCTCCTCACCCCTGGTTTAATCCCTCATGCTTTAGCACCTTGAAGCATCTTAGTGCTAGATGGAATTACCAATAAAATGTCTCAGAAAAAATAACCGGACAGACTCAAAGAAGATGGTAAAATACTCCTTTTATCTCAATGAAGGAAAGAAGGCTTAATCATCATTCATCAAATTTATTCAAGTAGGTTCACAATGGGCCTCATTACGAGTCTGGCGGTAACAGTGCCTGAAATTCCATCAGGTTACCGCTGGACTCGTATTACCATTCCGCCTCCGTGATTCCCGGAATTACCGGGGCATTACGACCCCGGTGACCTGAGAATTTCCGAGGCGGAATTCGGTAAATCCCCATTCCCGAGTGGGTTAAGACATCCCACAGGTGTGGGTCCTGTCATTCTCTCTATGCCGTTTTTTAGTAGTGTCTGGATTTCGTGGGTTACCTTGGCTTGTAGATGGAACCCTATTCGTCTGGGATGTTGTGGCACTGGTCGTACCGACGGGTCAATGTGCAGTTTTATTCGGTTGTCCTTCAGCATGCCACCTCCTTCAAACAGGCCAGGATAGGTGGTCTTTAGTGTCTCGATGTGTAGGGGATTTTGGCTGATGGCCCGAATGTGCTGAGAGTTGGGCAGGAGTCCTTGAATTGCTTCCAATTGGTCGTAGTGGATATCGATGAGGTGTAAAGCGACAGCTATTTTGTGACTAAGGAGGCACCTCCCAGTCGCTGGGCTGTGGATGACATGTATTGCTGTCTGGACTCTTCTTCCTCTGTGTATCAGGTCACGCACAAATTGTCCTTTCGATGCTAGTGGTTGTGTCGCGCCCCTTTGGAAGATATGTGCATGTGATGGTTGTAGCGGGAACTTGTCGGGAACATTTGTGTAGGTTTGGTGGCTCATGACATTGACCGTGGCTCTCATGTCTGCCAGGAACGGTGTATCAATTCCTCCTAGGTGAACTGTCACCCTTGGTGCGGTGCTGTCGTCCGAGGAATCGGAGATGAGACGGACATACTCTCTGCTGTATCGGTCGTACTCCATGCATTGTTCCTGTTCTGGTGGTTGTCCTTCGAGTGGCGGGTTCTCGTACGGGTCCCTGGTGGTATTCTCTCTTCTGAGTTCTTCGTCAGGATAAGATTGTACGTGGTATATCTGTTCTTGAGTGGCGTAGGTTTCATTTGCCGGTTCTACCTGCAGGTTCTCTACTGCTCTGATGAACCGCAAGTTGGTCATGGTTCTGGGGTTGATGTTTTTGGTGTTCTCTCGTTCGGGGTATGGTCGTGGGTTGAAGGGTCTCGGCTGTTCAGCGCGACTCGCTGGCATTTGTTGATGTGGTGGACGGTATGCTGGCAGCATTGAGGTTTTCTCCCAGCACATGCTCTGGAAATGATTTTCTTGGCCCTACATCATGCACATTTGGCCTATTGCGGGGCACTGACCTTTGTGTGGGAATTCAAAGCCGCAGCAGTAGCATTGCCTTTCTGGTGGTGTTCATCTCGTGGTGTTCCACTGGTCTTGCCTGTACGTGTTGCATGGTTGGCGGCCTGGTTGGCTCTGGTGATGGCCGCTATGGAATCTATTTTCTTTGGGTTTTCTATGTGGGCAGCTTGGATGTCTACCCTTTCATATACTCTGGGCAGTTCTCTTTCAGGGGTAGTGGCTTCTTTAGCAGGTGTTTACAGAATTAAAGTTAGCGAAGTTGCAATATGTGATTTTCCTCTGGAGACATAGTATGAATTGTCCGACTGTTTCCTGCGGCATCTGGGTGCATTGGTTGAAAATGTAGCCCTCATAGTCTCATTGCCTTGAGTCACAGTCTCATTGACTCAAGGCTGTTGATGGCTTCGATGAGTTTCTGGTATGTCGTTCTCTCTGCTAGTGGAATAGTTTTGATGACGCTATTCATGTCTTTCCCGACCAGGTTTGTGAAGATGTCTAGTTTGTTTGGTGCTTCCTGGTTTCCTACTGCCCTCATGAATTCTTCAAATTCATCCATCCACTCCTGCCATCTCTGGCCCTGATTTTCCTGGGGTTCTAGTCGGAATGAGTTTGAACGGCGTAAGAATGATACAGGGTTGGTGGGCGTTACTCCCGGTGCCGCAGGTGCCATAGTGTCTACTGCTGCGCTCCCTGATTTTTCCATGGTCGACGGTGTTTAGGCGTGGTTGTGGTCCTACTGCCACAGTCCTCGTTTTCAAGTGTTTATCGCTATGACAGGTATTTGTCTTTGTTCCCTCGCTTTCATGTGGCTTATGTCTATGACTGATGCTTGCCCTTGTTTCCTCGCTTTCAAGTGGCTTATAGCTATGACTGATGTTTGGGTTTGTTTCCTCGCTTTTAAGTGGCTTATGATTATGACTGATGCCTGCCCTTGTCTCCTCGCTTTCAAGTGGCTTATAGCTATGACTGATGCTTGCCTTCGTTTCCTCGCTTTCAAGTGGCTTATACCTATGACTGGTGCTTGCTCGTGTCTCCTCGCTTTGAAGTGGCTTATATCTATGATTGACGCTTGCCTTCATTTCCTCGCTTTCAAGTGGCTTATGGCTATGACAGCCGTGTTTTTATTATGCCTCTCTCCCCACGTGCCGGGCTCTCTTGTCTCCGTACCTGTGTAGTGTCTCCTTCCGCGTGTTCAGGCCTCGTGGGTCCTCCGCTTCTTCTACGGGCGATGCGGTTTGTTCCTTTCTGTGCGTCGGGGCTTCCTCCGTTGGACACGGCCAGCGTCGTCTTCTTTCTTGGCGGGCGGCACACTCCTCGGCTCCTCCTCGCTCACTCTTACACAGGTGGGCCCCCTTCCCGGGCGTGCCGTAGGCCTCCGTCAGTCTTCTTCCTCTTTGGCGGGTTGCCGGACCTCCTTTCCGGCACTGCTACATTGCTTCTTGTTGGGGTGCCGTGTCCCTCCATGACTCCGGCTGCTCTCCTCGACATGCTGCAGGCCTCCGTCAGTCTTCTTCCTCTTTGGTGGGCTGCCGAACCTCCTTTCCGGCACTGCTACGTTGCTTCTTATTGGGGCACCGGGTCCCTCCTTGACTCCGGCTGCCCTCCGCGCTTCTCCTTTCCTTTCGTTTTCCTTCTGCGCTGGGCTGTCGGACCTCCCCACCGGCGTTGCAGTGCTGCCTTCGCTGGCGGCGTCGAGTCCCTCCGTGACTCTGGTGGCTCTGCACGTCCTTCCTTCGCTTCCTCGAAGGCGGTTTCACTTCTGCTCGTCGACAGTTGTTGTGGGCGTGCTAAGGCCCAAATAAAGACACAGACTCAGAGCACGTCTTGACTCTACTTTATTCTTCTACCAACTGCCAAACTCTCCCGTCCCGCTTCCCCACCTCCCACCCCTCCCTCTGTCCCCCATTCTCCTTTCATTTTCCCTTAAAGGAGCCAGGTCCCTTTTCACTTCACAAGAACGGGTTCACCTAAAACCCAAAGTAAGTGCTAAAGACGAGTATGCTTGTCCTTTTTCCATAGACTTGCATAAAGCCTGGCAGTTTACTGGAAATTCTGCTACCCAGAAAGAGTAAGTTTGCTTGCCAGGTGCGAGGTATCTCTAAATGCATTGCCTTGTAGACCAGGTATCCAAGCTCAAACAAAATACAGCCTTTGAATTGAAGCCAGGGGAGGTGTCACATGAACAGACTTCCTGCCACCAAATGCAAGCTTTGTTGCTGTATGAAGGGTTTTAGGGGTCTAACAGCAGCCTTTGAGACCCCACTAGGAATGTATCATCGCTCTCGAAGTGAGGCAATACATGTGTCTGGACAACTGAAGGAAGAGACATTGAGGTAGCAAATAGCTTAAGATCATGCAGCAAAACTATGTGGTACTTGCCCAGATGAGTCTGTTTTGCCAATTGCACACAGGGATACTTTGAGGTCTAAAAATCCCCAAAGATTTCGAGGACTCAGCCAGAGTAGATACTGTTCTGCCTCCCTGCAGGTGAGATAACCAGGGTTGAGCTTAGCTAGATTACTTCTAAAGGCCAAAAAAGATACATTCTGTCCTACTGTTGTGAAATTTGAGATGGTATGGTGTCACCCATGCCTCACTCAGTGGAAGCCACGACCCAGGTGACAGAGGCCCCTGCCCCAATGACACCTGAAGATGTAATTGCATGTCATCACCATACAGAAGAATGGAAACACCAAAATCCATCGCCAGATTGCCTGTTGGCTACATGTGTCGATTGAAAATAATGGGCAGCAGTGCTGACCCAAGAATCACACCCTACAATGCAGAAGAAGGGGGATCGCCAGTAGGACCCACGCTGGACAACCTGAGATCTGCCGACAGAAAAGACTCAAACTACTCCAGGGTGGCACCCCCATGTCCATATAGGCAGACAGTGGGAAAGTAGTGCCTCATGGTCCACTGTGTCAAACCCCCCTGACTGCTCCAGCAAGACCATCAGAATGGCATCCCAATTATCAGCGATACAGGTCATATCATCCACCATCTTGTATTGTGACACACTGTGCCATGATTAGACTGAAAGCCTGACTGATAGGGCTTGAGACGCTGCTCTGAAATGATATGACCCTGCATGTATACGTCCTTTTCTATAACTTTCCCTATGTGAGAGGACGAAAGTTACTTGCAATTTCTGGATATGAGTTAGATTTCTTGAGTAGGGGGTGTAAATACGCTCTGATTTCAGTTGTTCTCGGAATTCTTTATGGTAAAGCACTTTTCAAGATATATTTAACAGGTACTAAGGTCTGCAAGTTGTGTCCCTAATATACCTGGCCAGAAGTAAATCATCCGAACAAGCAGTAGGTTTTACACCCACAGTCAGGTTACAGAAGCCAAAGTCTATAAGTGATATAGAAAGTATGCCAACAATGTATAAAACAAGAGGAGCAAACAGTACTGGGAAAATAAATCATTTGGTATGCAAAGTCAGCACAGGTTGAGCTAATTTAATCAATACAACATTATTGATCCTTTCAAACAAATCAACAGAGTGCTTCTTTGTATTGTACTTAATTGTATGAACACATTTTTTCACTGCACCACTTGATTCTCAAAGTAAATAATTAAATTAAAATAACATGGCGAATTAGCTTCTTTAATTTCAGATTTTCCCACACTGACCTGTCTAATTTCAATAGATCACTGTTTTAGTCCACTCTGAGTAATCGTTTATGTATTTTTCAATGTTCCTCCTCTACATTTATTAGAACGTAATCCCTATATATAGCAGGAATTAAGTGTCTTTTCTGGGAGTGTACCATGTAAAGGATTGATAGTATTCAGAGAGCCCAAAATGGTCCTGGAATTCTTTCCCGTAAGACTATCAACTTCAGAAAGCTTTTCTATGTTTGAAGTGATTTCAACTCACACGCATCTCAAGAAGAGACTTCTCTCCAGAGGCTATTCAAAAAAGGTAGTTGGAAGTAATTTTAAAAGAGATGCTAAAATCAACAGGGAGATATGTCTAACATTTCAACCCAAACTTCCTTCAAAGACACTAGTATGTGTGACCACATACAATGCCGTGAGCAGTCGGATTAAAAGAATTAGCCAAAAGAACTGGTATTTGGTGAAACATCAGGGTGCTCTTAATAGGAAACCCTTTTTGCATTTAAAAAGAACTTTAATCTGAGACAGAAACTAGTGCATAGCTACACAGTCTCTGCAGAGGAATCTACAGTCTTGTCGCTGTTGGGTATGCCTCCTGTTACAGGCCTCCATAAATGTGGCAACTGTGTGGTTTGTAATTTTACTGAAACAAAGACCTGTTTGAATATGAGAGGATCAAATAGGAACTGAGATTGCATACTACTTGCAAGAGCAAAAATATGATCTATGTTATAAAGTGTCCCTGCAACTTACTATATGTTGGCAAAACCATCCGCCCCCTATGATAAGGTATTTATCTGAAATAATGTCTGTGACAAACCCCCAGTTGATCACTACAAATTAGAGTGCCACACTGACAAGCATCTCAAATGGTTCATACTTAAAATGTTAAAACCACATGCTAAGGGTGGTGACAGAGGTTCTCAGTTATACAAACTGCAACAAAGATGGATTTATCAGCTGGATACAGTGAAACATGGTCTGAATATTTTGGTTGAATGGAATAATTTGATCCTAGACTCGAGATGGTTTCTTCCCCTTACATTTAATTAGTGCCAATGTGTTTGCATCTGTGTAGGTGTTTGGAGCTTGCGGTGGTACCTTGTCCACTTAGTAATGGCGCCTTCCTTTAGCGGCTGCCTGATAATTAGCAGGAGCCCCCGGTTATGTGTGCTCCATTGCACTGAACTTAAATGCAGCTTCCACGTGTCTGGAAGATCTACATGTCTCTAGCTAAAGAGTGAGTATGAATACACTATACAATGATTAAGAGTCACTTTTAAATATAAAACAATAATTTTCCGCAGCGTTTTATGGTGGGTTTGTCAGTTTTCCATTTTTGTGGTAAAGGAAGCGGGTTAGTTCCATCCATCTTCACTGTCAATGACACAACTCTGTCATTTATGGGCTAATCTTTGCAGGAGCGTATCACTGCTTTTCTATGTGGCATCGACGCAACAAGATCACTTTGAAGGCTTCACCTAAATGCTTCATTATAAGTGGGGTGGGAGCCGTAATGCTTAATATACAAATATCAAGTGCTGCAAGGGAGGTGGCGGGTACCCCATGTTAGAGCATGGAATCTCACAAGTGAAATATGCCTCACTGGAGGATGTGCATGCTCTGTAGAAAGGGTACGTACACTACAGTAGGGGAACAATCATTTTCCTTTCCAATTTGACTGGTAATGAGATTCTGCTGAGACAAAATTGTGTTATAGCCGGAGTGCCCAGTTTGATAGGAAATATGGGTTTATGATATTGGCTGATTGTAATCTTTGTCCATTGCCCAGAGATACATTTTTCCTGACCCGGGAACGGGACAGCAGTTTCCCCCGGGCAGTATGGAAACATTGCCACTGGTTGTGAAATGATTACATCTATACTTAGCAGTTTTCCACAAGGAGGTGCGCAAAGTGTGTTTATGTAGCAATAAATGACTACATGAGACCAGGTGTTAGAACTTGTTTCCCTTTATTGTATTCATGCAGGTGCTCCAAGAATAATGCAGACTTTCCTTTGTTGCCCAAAATGATTGAGTGAAGGGCACTGTGAACATAAGGTATGCAGTTTGCTTTGGACATTAATTGTCTATTCATATTCATTTGACTGATTAGTTCTGTGTAATAATAAGTGTTGGACAGACCGCTATAACCGAAAACAAGATTTTATATATTTACCACAGACATACACGAACATAGGATCCCATTGGTGGCTTTGAGAGAAAACACTGTTATTGTCCTGATGAAGGTCAAACATCGCTGGAGCATTACAATCACTGGCATATCTGCTGAAACATGTGTCAACCACATATCATATATATAAGACATGCACACATTGTTAAATAAGGGCAGGTGTTGTGGAGACCTTTCCATGAAGTTTTCTTCCCCTGATCTAGGAGGTGTAAGAGGATTCAATTCAACACTACAGCTAAGTCAATGCCTAGTCTGGGATACTGAATGGAAACCCTTATTGATATATCTTTGTGTCCAGTTCATGAGTTCTGGATGACTACCCCTATATAACACCCCTCTCTTGGAATCCCCCTGACCCCACTGAGCCAAGAAGTAGTTCTGTTTTGCAAGTTTAAAAGGTTTATTTGAGAATGTAAAAAAAAAAAATATATATATATATATATATATATATATATATATATATATATATATATATATATATATCACACTTTATAAAAAATTAATAATTGAATATCACACTTAATCTGAGCAGTAATCAATAATGGATAGTCTGGCACTAGCACACTTCTTTATAATCAATGATGAGTGGTTATAGGATGGATAAGATAGCAACAATACTTTTATGGTTTCAAATAGATGCAATGTGGAATGAAAATGCAGTACAGAAAATAACTTGATAGGATTTCAGCAAAAGACGATGTAATCACTTTCTTGGACAATTCCCCCCCCCCTTTATGCAATGTAAGGAGATGAAGATGAGAGCACACAGTTCTTAGGAATGCAATCAAATAGAATTCAGTTCAATTCCCCCCCAGCAGTTTATACAACAGATAGGAGTTTTGAAACACAGGCAAAATGCTTTGAATATGGTGACAATGCAGTGAGAAATATGCTGAAAATGCTTTTAATTCCCTTCAGGAGGTTCAGGGTGAGTGGTATCTAGTTAATATTAGTCCAGGCTCACTCTAGCAATGATTCAGGGATGGTTCTTAAGAGGCAAACGAAATTTAGCAGTTCAGGCAAAAGCAGCTATCTTTTCACAAGTAAAGAAATCGGGCTAAATCGCAAAAAATTTGCGAATGCGTGAATCGTGATTGCGGAAAAAGTATAAGGAGTAGGAAGTCTGTTCTAGGCTTGTTGGAAAGGCAAGATTCTAAGCTTTCGGAGGAAAGTTAAACCAAGTTACGGAGTTATGAACGATTTTGTGAAGGTTGTTTTTCGGATTTGAAATTTTAAAAGTTCAAAGCGACAGGTTACAGCTTGCAGCTAGAAAATGACAGGTGACAGCTTTGCAGCTGCAGAATTGACAAATGACAGTGGTGCAGCTTTACAAAATAACAAGTGACAACTTCTAGGAGGCAGTTCTGGTTAGATTAAAATAGTTTGGATTAGATTATTTTAACTAAGAGATTGGTTCTGCACAGTTCTGCTAGGTACTCACAATATATTTTTGAAATAGGCCTCGCCACGGATCTGGTCAGGTTTTAGAATGGACTCCGGTTCTGGTCTCGGCACTTCACAGTGATCTGGGTCAGCTCTGCTCTGCTGGTCTAGCCTCTCTGGATTCTGGATGTAACACTGCTTTCTGGGTACTGCTACAGGTTCTGGAGATTGATGGATTTGAAGTCTGGATCTCTGGATGTGAAGTCGTCGGTCAGCATGCTTCGCAGCAAATGGAATTGAATGTCCTCTCTAGCTTCCAGTGGCTCTTTTTATGTCTTTTGAAAGTGGGTGTGTATGCGGCATCACTAGCCAGCCCCTTTCTCAACTGGCCATTGGTCAAGCTTTCCGCACTGTTTTGATTGGGGGAATGAAATGTGTGTCATGGTGATGCTGTTTTATGGTATGCAGAAAGGATACTCCCCTGTCAAATTGCACACAAATCTATATTTGACCCAAATACATATTTGCACAGGTACACATTTGTTTAAAATTACATGCACACATCACATATCACATGAGGTATACTCTGTTCACACTCTGCTCTTCCTGGGGGCTTGCATTCAGAAATGGCAACATTTTGTGCTTTTTAGTGGGTTTTGCAACATCGGATTTTTCTCCAGATTTATACACATGTACACCCCCCTCCCACACATGCCTCAGTAACTTTCCAGGTCGCTAGCTTAAACACAGAGTATGTGGTATCAATAAATAGCGGGGTTTTGCCCCAGAACATCACACAAATTCCCAACGTGTCTTAAAACGTGCACAGAAAAATTACAAGAATTATGGTATCATTTAAATAATTTTGACAAGTCTGCACTGTGAGTTATAAATCTTTCTTAGAATCATATTCTGGCCAACAGGGGTGTGTCTTTTCAGGTCACATGGTGTAGAAACCAGTTTATCCAGTTTCTGCCAAGCTCAGAGACCCTGCCCCTCCCAGCTTCTGCCAAGAGGAAGCTATTTTACGGTCCCCCCAATAAACCATCTGCCTGGGCCCTGGAAGGCCCATTGTTCAAGAGGAAGCCATTTACGACCGCCCCAATAAACCATCTGCATGGGTCCTTTGTTTAGTCTCTAGCAGTCCCTTGGTAATTCAATCAGAGAGGGGTAACCTCCTTTTGACAGGAGCAACAGAATGCAGCCAGGTCTGGGAATGCATTTGTTGGGCAACCCCCCACTCCTGTCGGGGGTAGCTGTCTGGCAGAATTCCAGTTTCCTTAAGCCAGGTTTCAGGTAAAATGTCACTTTTTGTTCCCCAGTTTAAGTCAAGACAATTTTTACATATGCAGCTAGAATGCTGATTCTAAGTTCAAAACTATGACATTTCAACAACGACAAACTATGTGACACTCAAAAGTAGGTCACTCAGTTAATTTAAACATTTTCAATTTTTGGTAGTTTTAAATCCAGTTTCAGTTAGGCTGCTGCAGACCTGCAGAGCTCAGCCAGTCTTGTTATGAACATTGTTTTGGGGCTCTTCAACTTCCCAGATTTAGTATGCACACATACTTCATTCTGCCAGATGTCCGCTGGTGTTCAGTGAGATTTTTGGATGTGTTGCAATGTTTGAAAATAGGCATTTTGAGCTGGCATTCAGAGAAACCAAAGGTGATTTTAAAGTGCGGTTTTTCCTGTGGCACACATTTCACTCATGGCACCCCGGCCCATCCTGCTCGCACTGGTGGGTGGCAAGTTTAGGCAACCATTTTAGTGTGCACAAACTGCGTGGTTCTCCTGGATTCAGGCGCACATGTGGGCTTTTTGGCCATCTTGGATTTTCTGAGCCCACAGCACCAAATGTTGCAGCATGATAGCTCAAACGTGGGTCAGGACCCCCAACAGAGGGGTGCCTCCCTGTATATGCTGAATATATGTCCAACCATTGTATATATCTGCACAAGCTTTGTTTGTTTTCCTGTGCCTCGAGATTTTTTCAAATTGTATTTTGATGTTTTGGATGTAATTAATTTGTTCATGTCCTTGTCAGGAAGCACAATAGTAAGAGTAGGTGTCACTATGTATTAGTATTTTCTATGACTTCTTTTATGTCTGTGCATTCATTGCTTTCTAGGTTTATTTGTGTGTAATCACATTGAGTGTTTAAAATAGAAAAATATATCCCTTGTGCTTTTAACATTTGATATAGAAACGTGAAATCACTTTTTTGAGTAATTTGGCTGAGTATTTGGCATAGCCTGGTCTGTCTGTCGCATAGGCCTTGATAATTTTTGGAGCATAGTAGATTTGTTAGCCTGGATGATCAATGCTTTATCAGGCACCCTTTATGTTTTTTGACACATGAGAGAGCCTGGAGAAATGCCTCCTCCAAAGATCAGGGTTGGTCAGGGAACCTTTCTAACAATAACCTTGCTAATGTTCCTCTGGCCCGGTGTAGAAGAAACTTCAGTTGAAGTTCAAAGGGCAACAGAACTAGCAGACACGTGCCTTGGTTTCCAATATCATGCAAACTCCTCCACCGGAAGTATTGCCTCCTTTGTAAACAAACACTCGAGTTATTGATGCTCTACACACCACTCCCGTACATCTACAGTGGAGCTCATAGCTCACATTGCTGAACCTATAGGCTCCTGATTGCCCTATTTCCATCCTCTTATGGAAACCACTTGTGCTAACTCTTTCTCACCCAAGCATCTATCTATGCATTTGCCTCACCCTTACTTCATAGGAACATCAGCGACCAATGTTAAATGAGACACTTTAAACTGTGCCCTGATCAATGCATGTCCAGCAATATTTCATGCCATAGAAATATTGGAATTGTTTACTACATACATATTTATCTTTCTCAGCCATTACTGAGCAGTGGTTTCAATCTTACGTAGGTCCATCCATGTCTCTAGCCATTCCAGAAGGCTACAAGATACTTAAATAAAACCGTACAATGAGTCATGAGGGTGGAGTAGTTTTGATTTTGACGTCCTCTATCCATTGTTTGCTAAGAGAGTGCACACCAATCAGTGAATGCAATACTCTTTATACCAAGGCCCTCCTTAAGAACAGTAGCCACATGTTTCATATTTTTTTAACATATTGTCCACCTAGTACCAATAAGAATTTCACTACAGATCTCCTCTACCATTTTACTCATCATAAAACATTCCAACTCACTTCTTGTCATGTGTGATTATAATGTAGGCTGCAACAACCCCTCAGGCAAGCAAGCACATGATTTATGGTCCTCATTTGAGGGACTCGGTTTTTCTCACCATATTGGAAGCAGCATCTAATTCCAAAGGGTGTGCTCTTGATTGGCTTCACTGTCTCAACATCAGTTTTGCATGGACTTTGCATGGACTATCTTTTCTGTTTTTCAAAATAGATGTTACTAACTTTAATTTAGGGATGATTAAAAGTTCATTCTGACAAACGGGCACAGAAATATATTTGATCTCAAAGCTATTTGTATATATTCCATGTCATTTTTAAACTCGATTGCGATGAATTGCCATCTGTGAAAACCCTGACTTTTTAACAATTAAATAATAAAACAATGCTGATAATTCTATCTCTGACCGGCAATCTGCTGTCCAGGTTCTCTTTCCATAAAATCCAATTCAGAAGTGTAGTTTGCATCAGTATCCTGATTTGGAGCACCTATACTACCAGTGGCACAGAGCAGGTTCAGAGGTCACAGTTGCCCATCTGCAGTGACAGCAAGTCCCTGTAGCGGAGGGGCTCCATTTAAGATATGGATCCCTGTACCAAAATTATGGTGCCAAAAACTAAATAGCCCATAATGGTGGCAGGGTAAACTGGCATTGTGCATGGCACTACCTGTGATCATTCCAGCCACATCCAAGTTGATATCACACATGTGTCAGCTCCTGTGTGCCAAGCTCAACTGTGTGAGGTGATGTGTATTCAGACCAGATGGGTTGAGCCTGTCAAACGACTGTCCAGGTACCTGAATGGCGATGCCTCCTCTTGTATCTCTTTGTGAGGGCAGAACACCCTCTGCCAGAGACAGCCATGTAGCAGCCAGCTTGCCTGGTCCTAGGCCTCAAAGGAGCATACTCATTCAAAGGGAGTAGCCCCACACCAGGGGGCTGCATATCTTAAATCCTTTGATTCTATTGAGAAGGGAAGGGGGTGAGGTTAGTGTAGCAAAAGGGAGATCTGTACAAGTTTGGGAAACTTCTGCCATCTTGGTTCTCTCTGCCTCTCTTTCTCTTTCCTGTCCCCTCCACTTCCTTTAGCACAAATCACGTTGGGCTGGTTTCAGGAGGGCAAGATCCACTAATTTAAAGAGCGGGAATGGGTTCCCTAAAGCAATCTAGCTTTTGGCCAATCACAAGTGGACATTTACCTTGTAAAGAAGGGGTCTCAACTACTTCTTTGAATCATCTTCTAGACTTCAAACCTCGAAGATTTCATTTGAACCCTGCTGGGAGAACAGTCTTTCTAGAGTGCTAGAGTTGTGAGGTGAAGGCATGTGTTCCAAGGCAGAGGCAAGCTCTGCCTCCTACCCATCCCCAGAGACAATTGAGGGAGGACCTGTTGCTGGCAAACAAGACCTGCCTCTCTGACAGCCACTGCAGTACTCAGGACCTCACTGTTTTGTTTTGATGGACCCTGCAATTATGTGCCAGCGTCCCCTGTGAATGGGAGCATGAGAAAAGGACTCATCTGTCACTTAGCCTGCAGATCAGGACTCATAGCACACTAAGAGCCAAGAAAGCCGGGATCATAGTGTGTTTTGCCATGGAACTGCTTGAAGCAGTAATTCCAGAAATGGTCGACACATTGTGTTTCTGCCTTTTGGCCTCTTCCAATATGTTCACAAGTGCCAATAAGATTAATTTGGTTCGGCTGTACCACCAAGAACTGCAAAAAGGTACTATTGACTGGTAGCCCCTTTACTTTGGACCTTAGAGACTCAAGCCATATCCGTTTGAACATTGTGGTCTTAATTGCATTTTCTCCCCCTGTCACATTAATGCTGCATCTCTTCTATCACTACATAGTTTTTGTTTTTGTTATTTTCACAGGGGTTCCTGAATAATGTGTACTCTAATATAAATAGTTTTAGTTTATCTCTTGCAAATATTTCAAAATCGTCAGAGAACAATGCCATATTATCTTTGTTTTATATGCCATATGCATTACAACTAGTGGAAGAATTTAAGGACCTGATCCAAAGAGCATTTTCCAGGCCCTTAGTGTATAGTGCATACAATTCTAACATTTTTACCTGAACATTACATATTCCTATGATCATTCTTTTGAGTTCATCATATAACCATCAAATCTCATTTTGTTGTATTCTGGGACAAAGTAAGAAAGAAGAAAAAACACATGTTATAATTAGCTTGTATTATCATACTCTGAGATCCTATTCATCCATTAAAGTTACCCAATATTCCATCTAATTCTCTCTTCATTATTTTTCCACACCTACCATGCACAATTCTTATATTTAATTGTCTTGTTCTCTTGCTTGCTTTGTCTTTTCTTTTATTACTTCACTGTGTTGGGTTATGACATTTTTCTCAATATTGATAATATTATGGTGAAATATTTTCTCAATCCAAGGGTTCCTGTACATCCGAGTCACAATAACCCTTCCTTCAAATCTGAGATATTGCGTTTAGCAGGTCTTTGCCTTCCCTTCCTCCTCCATATCTGGTCTTCATCAGGGTATGAGATATAGCCCTCATCTGGCGTATGGATATCCACGGGAATAGATAGAGGGATTTAAGCGATACAATAGGAAAGGAGAAGAAGCAAAGAAATGGTGAAGGGTTTAAACAATTCTTTATTAACGTGTATGTTCTTTGACTATGGTTTATGGACTTACCTGAGTGTTCTAAAATTTCTCCACACTGGGGAAAAATAGGGTCTAAGGACAATGGGCAGGACTCCTCTGCCTTCAAGAATGAACTTACCTTTGTGGAGATTCTAGAAGATGAGGTAAAAAAAGCAAGGACCTTAAAAAAGTGGCAGTTGGAAGAAGAGAGGGAGAGCAGAGAAACAGTGAAGCAAAGCATCTGCTCGGGGATGGGGCGCAAGGCCTCTAGTGGGCCCCCTAGGGCAACAGAGATCCTGATGTCCAGGCTGCATATGCCATCTGCTGTTCGTTTTCGTGCGATGCCCCGAGTTGCGTATCGGGAACAGTCTGGGAGAAGTGTGAGTCCCGATATGGGGCCGGCATGCATAGAGCGGCCTCAGCATTGAGGCCTGCCCTGTGGCCAGACCAGGTGGTCCTGCAAGAATCTAAGGGCCAGGGCATGTGAGGGGTGCAGCCTAGGTGAAGAAGTGCCAGAGCCAGAGCCCGGATCTCCATGGCGAACCCAGGCAAGCAGTGCGGCCTCGGTCACATATAGCCCAGATGGGGACCAGGCCTGACCGTCCATGAGAGAATCAAAGCCTGTGCCATGTACACCTATGGACCCAGTAAATATGGCGTGGCCTGAGGAGATATGACCACCCGCCCCTAGGATAGATGGGGCGGACAGTGAAGGTGTCTGCTTCCACATTACATCAAAGAGAGGCTTGCAAGGTGTCTGCCCTCAGTTGGGCCAGAGGATGGGGGGCAGTACAGCAAGAGAATTACCAAGAGGCCATCTACAACATCTGATGGGGCTAGGGCTCAGAGGTGGATTTCAATGTTCGTTGTAGGCCCAGCTCATGTGGGTGGGGCCCTGAGTGGAGCTGAGAGTAGGACTTGATGATGCAGGCCCGCCTGCCTGGGCATAGAGCACTACCACAGAGGAAATGGGGTGCTGGAGCCGATGAACAGCTGTAGCACCACCACAGAGGTAATTTGGGCTCCATTAGCGCTAAACCCAACGTCAGCGCCGCCACAGAGGACATTTGGGCTGCTTTAGCCCTAGAAGTAATGGTGACACAACCACAGAGGAAAATGGGTTTGTAGTAAAAGCCCTACCGTGCTCCTGAATGCCATGCTAATGAGCTGGTGGTAGCCACCCGCGGCAGAGCGGGATTGCACAGGAAGAAATAAGGTGGAGTACTCAAGTTATGAAAGGTACTGTTATTTGAATTGCTGTAAATAGGCAATGACTAAAACATTGAGACTTTTGCCAATATTGTAGGGCAGCTGCCAGTGTTATTATTTAAAGGTATATGCACTAGAGAGAAAGGGGAAATGGTAATGGGATGAAGGTGAGAGCCCGGGGGAAGGGGTGAGTAGCAACCTGCCCAATGTTCATATGGTGTGTTTCTCTTTTGGATGGCTTTATAGTCTGTCCTTCATGTCAGTCACAAGCTAGGAGCATAGGTACTTTTTCAAAATGGCAACCAGAAAAAAAAGAATATCAAAAGCTTTGCGGTTATCATGCCAGTGAAGCAGTAAGTAAACAGACACAAGTAATTGATTGGATTTAAATCAAGAAGTGCACATGCAGGGGTGGACTGGTAATCAAAAGAGGCCCTGGAAATTATTTTCAAATATTACACATTTTTAAGCAAGCCCAACCCTTTTCCTATGGGAACATTTGGAAATACCACACAAAAGAGGCACAGGGTGCAGAGGGCTACCAGAAAATTTCCAGAGTTACGTATAGGCCAGTCCAGCCCTGGGCACAAGGAACAGATTCAGCCTAAAAAAGCCCAAACTGTTGGCTCTGCCAATGCGCATTGTTCTTGTTTCCAACCTAGCATGCGTATTTACAGTTGTGTGTTTTTTATGCGCACTCAGTATGTGCATATGTTAAACGCATGTTGCACTTGCAATGCATATGTGGTATATGGGCAACCACGTACCCGCATTTTCCACCTGTCTGTGCTAAGGTTGCTCACGTCTGTGGCACCGGCGTACACTGAACTTGCTCCGTATTCTACAAGCAGCGCAATCGGAGCAATGGTGCAGAGTCACACCTTGCTCCGGCCACGTGGGCCACAGATACTTGCAATGAAGTACATGGTGTACATGTGAACATTAGGCCACACTTCTACATGATGCGCTCTGCATAGCAATGTCATTAGGTCACTATGTCAAAACTCCAGGATTCCAGAATCTATTGCGCTTGAGTTCCCGGCCAAGACCAGGCCCACTTCCTCCAAGCCCCCCAACACTTAGATTTGCTGGTGGGTTTGCTCAGGTTTATTGTGAGGGTCCCTCCACCCCATTCCTGAACCCCAATTAATTGTCAAGCTGAAATGAAAGTCTCCCAGATGTATAATGGCACCCAGAGGAGTACACACTGCCTGCAAAGATTAATACTACTTTAAATAAAAATGACATTAACTTTTATTTGAAACACATGTGTAAAATATAAAGGTCATGCCATGCAAGAAACACAGTGACACATGGATTCCGACCAATATTTAGAAAGAAGGGAAGGAAGAAAAAATAGACAAAAGAGAGAAACAAGAAAGAAAGGAAGAGAGAAGAAGTAAAGGCAGAAAGAGGAAGTGTGTGAGAAATAAAAAGAAATTAACTAAGAAAGAAAAAAACAAGCAAACAAAGGACTATAGAAGGAATAAAAGGAGGGGAGAAATACACTTCAGGAATGAGAGAAGGAAAGAAAGAAGGGAAGGAAGGAAGGAAGGAAGGAAGGAAGGAAGGAAGGAAGGAAGGAAGGAAGGAAGGAAGGAAGGAAGGAAGGAAGGAAGGAAGGAAGGAAGGAAGGAAGGAAGGAAGGAAGGAAGGAAGGAAGGGAGGGAGGGAGGGAGGATACATGGAAGCAGGGAAGGAAGCAAGGAAGGGAGCAAGAAAGCAAGGACGGAGGGAGCAAGGAAAGGAGGACGCAAGGAAGCAGGGAAGGAAGGGAGCAAGGAAGGAAGGAAGGAAAGAAGGAAGGAAGGAAGAAGCAAGGAAGGAAGCAAGGAAGGAAGCAGGAAGGAAGCAAGGAAAGAAGGAAGCAAGGAAGGAAGGAAGCAAGGGAGCAAGGAAGAGGGACGCAAGGAAGGGGGAAGCAAGGAAGCAAGCAAGGAAGCAAGGAAAGGAGGACGCAAGGAAGCAGGGAAGGAAAGAAGGAAAGAAGGAAGGAAGGAAGCAGTAAAGGAAGGAAGCAGGGAAGCAAGGAAGGAAGGAAGCAGGGAAGGGAGCAAGGAAGGAAGGAAGGAAGCAGGGAAGGAAGGAAACAAGGAAGCAAGGAAGGGGGAAGCAAGGACGGGAGGAAGCAGGGAAGGGAGGAAGCAAGGAAGGAATCAAGGAAGGGAGCAAGGAAGGAAGGAAGGAAGCAAGGAAGGAACTTCACCCCGGATACTCGGGTGTTCTAGATGCTCCCAACAATAGACTCAGCACCCTGCAATTTGCCGCCAATCCTGGCCCAGCAACTCCCGCACACCAAAGACAACGGCAAGTTCTCCCCAATGAATATTTTCGGGGTGGTGCTTACCAGGTAGGCGGTGAGAGGGCGATGTTATTAGCACAAGGGAGAGAGGAGAGATGAGAAAGGGGTAAACACAGTGCCCGTGCTTGCAAAGCCCTGCTCAGGGCAGCCCCTGACCTCCTGCGCACACGCCATGTTCGTAGCCACCAGCATACCTCCCTCGCAGACGCAGTTCAGCAATCCTCCCCAGCATGGCCTGCCTAGCTCACTGGTCGGAGCAGAGCAGCCAGCCAGCCAGGTCACTCGCAGCCTGCCCCTGTCACTTGCCTGGCTGCTGCGCATGTGTGCACTGTGCAGAGACAGGCTGCAAGGCAGGGCATGTGCAGTTCCTGGCCTCATGCGCAGATGCAGTCTGGCTCGTCAGTCCTGGAGGGGGCTGAAGAAAAGACATGCACAGCACCCGCAGCCAGTTCCATGCGAACGACCCAGTCGGATCGTTGTTATCATTCTTTATATGTATCCTTCCGAGTTCTGTGAAAAGAGGCCCTTTGACCCAAGGCCTACCGGGGGATGTCCCGGTGTCCCGGTGGGGCAGTCCAGCCCTGTGCACATGGATGGGGTATAGTACCATTTGTGTATACAGTTAGAGTATAGCATTATCTATGGTATAAATAATATGACAAGACATTTGGAGCAGCTAATATTTATATTGAGAAAAGGTAGAACCCATAAATATGCATTAAAACATTTGCATACATTAGATATGAGGTGAGGGTTATTGGTGCCCGGGAATGAAGAAAAGCCTTGCGATTATCATGCCGAAGACTTAAGAAACATAAATATACATTGAAATGGGTGTATAAAGATTTTAATACAGTGTTCATAAACCACAGTCAAAGTGCACACACTTTAATAAAGAATTGTTTAGGCCCTTCACTGTGTCTGTGTTCTTTCTCCTCTCCTATTCTATCCCTTAAATCTCATTATCTGATGAAGACCAGGTACAGGGAAAGAAAGAAGACAAAAACCTGCTGATGGAAAAATCACAGGCACCAGTAGAGACAGACAAATGTTGGAATGTGACCTTTGCACTAAAAGAGACCAGAGGAGACCTTCGCTTAGGAGGGTTACCCATGGCTGTTGGTTTACAATAATAGAGCCTGACAAAAACCTCTAGGCAACGGGGATGAAATGGGGTATGACAGTGTCTAATGGGATTGCTACTGACATGATACTACGTGGCATTAATGAAAAATCTATCAAGGGTCATGATTGGCTAAGGGGAACATCTAAGTATACTTTCCATAGGAGCTAGGATTGTGATTGGTTGTCCACTATCAGGTGGGCAACATATGCCTACCTCTAAAACATGCCATCTTCAGAAACATTAAATACACATTTTCTCATTGGTCTTCAAACTATAAGGTCCTTCATTATATGGACTTATACAATTGGTTGGCATGCGTGTGCCATGGCTGGAACAGTCGGTTCACTTAGCAGCACGTAAGCCCAGACCCAGGTGCAAGGAGATGGGGCATGACAGTACCTCACCACCCGAATAAGACCAGCATCTCTTATGGCTCATGCCTTCTGCCATGAAGATTGTCTTTGTACTTGGCCTCGCAAAGTATCCTTGCCTCTGAGAATGCACGGGAGTAAGAGCATTCATCATGTCTGGGACTCCAAGTTCGAACTCTATTTTCATAATTGGCTCACGTGACGGGATACCACGTTTTGGTCCATTTTACAGGTTTTGAATGCTCTAAATGAATTAAACTTGGCACCCTTGATGTTCTTCCTTTGCACCTTAACAAGGGAAGATTCATCCTCCGCATGTTTGCTCCTTTCCAGAATTGATAGCCGACCTTGGCTGCTTCAGTGTTGACTCCAGGCCAGGCAGCATTGCCATGCAGCTCCATGATTCTGCTTATTCTTGCTGCAACATAGTTTTCCTTTCTCTCTTCATGGTTTCTGGCTTACTAAATTCATGATATCGATGTCCAGCCACTATATAATGGTAGCTTTGCCTGCATTATATTCACTATGTATAGCCAGGTTTTATGATGACTTAGTCTACCTTGCGTTTGAGCATCTGTACATTCATTGAACAGTGATTTTCTGGGGCACTTAGTGCATGTGTAATCGTCTTCTTTTGCATTTAAAAGTGTCCTTGATTCTTTACTCCGTCATTAGTTTCTTTGGGATCTATATATTCTGTTCAGCCAGTATACTTTTCGTGATGTCACTGTCTTCTTTTCTTTGCTCCTTCTCATATTGTTTCAGGGAGTTCCTCCCTTACGTTGTCATCACTTCGAGGATACAGTCGGTAGGGTTGTCTCAACTGGTATCTTATTTCGAACACACGCTGCGGTATTGGCACAATGGCTTGTGACAAACATGGCATGGTCTCATTTCTCCAACAGATGGGAGGAAGGGCTGCAGGGTCTCCTGCAGAGGTATACAGCTGCTCCTCTACATGTTGCTGCCATCTCTGACCAGTTCTGTCTTTTGGCTGTGAGCCTGGCAAAGCGGGAAGGGCAGGAAGAACACCTGGGAGGGCTGGGAGTCGGGGTTGAGGAGTTATGCTGTCTGTGCC
The DNA here is from genome assembly GCF_040938575.1 of Ambystoma mexicanum. Taxonomy (NCBI): domain Eukaryota; kingdom Metazoa; phylum Chordata; class Amphibia; order Caudata; family Ambystomatidae; genus Ambystoma; species Ambystoma mexicanum. The sequence goes on along the minus strand of NC_090928.1, from coordinate 960,981,083 downwards.
TCTCCCACGAACCCTATGCACTCTGCCGCTACTTTTCCTAAACCAATGCACTGCATCTGCAGACAAATCGCGAAAGACCAAACATGCCGTTACTTGGACTCACTGCTGGCAAAACTAACTAAATGAAGCCAATTAGCCTTGGAACTGAGTGACACTAATTCTCAGCAGTGTACTTGATATATTAATATCAATGCAATCTTCTCTAATGAGCATGTAAACAGCAACACTGGCTGATTAGGGTCATTGATTCCATCAAACTGATTAGATTCATAAACATATGTAAACAGAACAACTCGCAAGAAGAAAAGCATCTTCAAATAATCAGAGCGGCAGTGTGCAGATCTCTTTCCAGCCCACTCAGCGTGAACCTCTAAAATCCTCTCCTAGACTCTAGATGTAGGACATGAATCTCTGTCTGCGTGCTCTGCTGCACCCATCACTATCCTTTTTTCATTATGTCACTGAATGTATGGCTCGCGACAGGATGGATTTGGTACCATTGAAGGATGGATCTGGTACCACTGCGGTTTCCCAGTTATGATATGTTATTTATAATGTGCATAATAGCCAGAGGTTTCTAAGCGCGGACCCAGGGATCGAACCTGTGGTGGTACGTGTCGTCTTTCTTCCAAGGCGAGCACGTTGCACCTGAGCAATGTTCTCGAGACTATTTCGCTGGAAATGTGTGTGCCGTTTTAAGCACCAACTCTTGTACTGAGCATACACTCATTTGTAGAATTCCAGACATGTCTAAGGTCCTCATTACGAGAAAGGCGCTCGCGTTATGAAGGGTGCCAGTACGCGACCGGCACCCTTCATTACGGGACGCCCTATTATGAGGTTCCCTTTGCGGGACCCGGCATCCTTAGTGGGTCCCGTGAGGGGACCAGGGAGCTAATAAAGGGCCCGTTATTAACAGCGCCGTTATTAGCTCCTTCCCCATTCCCATTAAGCCCTATGGGGGCTCAAATGGGAATGGGGGTGGATTTTTCCGATGAGGATTTACCGGGTCCTTCAAGGTTGGAATAGCCCGGTAAGTCCTCATTGAAGGAACCCACTACTGGAACCCGGTATGGAGGCAGCCATGCCCTAATGAGGCCCTAAATCCCAGCAATATATTGCTACTAATGGTTAGTAAATTGTTATGACTTATTGGTCCCATTAAAAATGTGCCTGCTGTTAAGAAGAGCAGTTTTTTTGGGAAGGGAGCACCTTTATATGGTAGGTCAGCCATGTGGATTTTGGTGTCTGTTGATAACTTTTCTCACATTAGAAAAGGGTTCGCCATCGACAGATATGTCTATTCTATATGCGATTAATCGTACTTTACAGTGAAAATGTAATTGTTAAATTGTTTAACTAAATGCGGCACCCGGCAAATGGTACCCTTACAAGGATGAAAGACTGAATGGGTGCTGCCTGATTCTCTATGCCCGGAGGTTTACGCACAGGCTTTTGCAGTGGGTGCTCAGCACACAGGGGGGACGTTGAGGGGCTTCGCTGGCTTACAGAATGGCACGTTTTGGCTGGAATATGTTGCTATTGTACCTACTTTAATTCTATTTGTATACTCAATTGTGAAGATGAGTGGACTTTGTGTCTGAATTGAGAGGCGACTTTTAATATGAGCAAAGTTGTTAAGCATCGTTTTCATCCTTGTAGATGCCTTTATTAATGTATGATATTAAGAAGGGCCTGTGCAGTATAAGGGACCTAGGCTACCTAATATGTGGTACATTTGGTTATTTGCACATATGCATTGAAGATTTAGTTTGAATAGAAAAGATAGGTTTTAGGGTCCCTTGTTGAGGTACTCACTGCAAGAGCCTCACAAATCAACAGAGGAAGCCACTACCTGATCGAGCGCACATGCTGTGAATCACCACCGAATCTGCGAAGTACGTACAACACACCACTCTGGTGGACCCTGGCCGCAGGCATCGCTACCCGCGCACATCAGAATGCAGCAAGGACTATGACAAAATGGGATTGCGCTGGTCACATCATTTACTGCCTACTTATGCCATATTACACCTCAACACCTCTGACATGAGTATGCAGCATAGACTTATCACAAGTTTTGGCACGCGGAACACATAATAAGTCTCTAGCACTGATGCCATCTTCTGACTCCTCTCAGCACCTATCCACTTGACTGACCTCATGGGTTGCTCTCTACTGGAACTTGGCCAGCCCTGCTAAGCCTTATTTGGCCAAATGCACACACACATTCTAATCTTACTTTGCACTACATAAATGATAAGTACAATACAATAATACTGCACGACCCTGCATTGTTTATCATCCTTATTGCAGGGGATATTGATTTAATGTTTTCCTAGAGATGCGTCGTTCTCTTTACGTAACACGGTTATACCCAATCCGGGGATGTTTCTGGTACTTGAAGAGAAATTGGAAGTACATTGATTTCGATTTGGAAGATCGGTATTCAAAATTGTAATGATTTTCCAAGCCATCTGAGACTTTCTCTTTGTATTAAAAAAAAATATATATATCAATCAATATTAACCAATTCAATATTTAAACTCCATTTCCATGCAGGGGGTCCTGTATGCCTCCTGTACAGATATGTGTATTCCTTTTCTTATATCTGCCCGCAATGATATGACATGGACATTTCTACACTAAGTGTACCATTTTCTCTTTTATTGATCTGCCACTAAGTGAATTGTCTTAATATACTACATCCAAACCAGTTTGTTAGATATTCTGAATTGTGACCTACAAAATATTCTTACATTTCCTTTTCCTGAAAAAACCTTCCATAAAAAGGAATGTAAAGATACTGGTTTGAAAATTGATTTGCCAGTGAGTTTGGTTACTTTGAAGGCATAACTTTTTGATGCAGGCATAGAGGCAGAAATCACATTGTTGTTCATGGTTTTCATTGAACCGATTCAGCATCTATGCAACACTTAGGAATTCATAACTCCCTGATATGCCACCACCACCACAGTGAAATGTGAAAGTCATATTCCATTGCAGTGATGTCACACACCCACACACCTGGCTGCAGCCACTTTCCCATGTCCAAACGCTCAGCAGGTCCTTCTTCTTGGTGCTCTTTGAGGTGCATTATAGCAGCCTACAGCCTGCATCCTGCCTGCCCACATGCAGGCCACGCTGAAACAGGAAGTGATGGACCACTTAGAGGAAAGGACCCTACCTTGCCTCCGAAATCCGGGAGTGGATTGACACACACCGATATAGTACATACAACTTGACATGAGTGATCGCATCACAGCCAACTCGAGCGTCTCTCTCGTTGTACATCACATTTGACTCTGAAAGCCTAGGTGGAACACTTGCCCATAGTCAGGAGCCACCCATGTACAAATCTGAGTTGATTGCCTGGCCCTGCCTTATGCATCTGTCGGGAATCTGATGGTGATACTTGCAGAAACATGCCGTTTCACCAAATTATTTTTAAATAAATGATAAATATGGATGTGTAAGCAAAATAAATAGCATTTCAAAATGAAACAATTGAAAAAGACAATAACGAACAATCGGAAAATGAACAAATAGGTCTATAGTTTAAAAGGTAGCAATGACAAAGTGTGCCTGCGCAAACAACATCTGCTCCATTCCTCTTTAATGCAAAAAAAAAAACCAGCATGCAATGTTCAGTCATTCGGAACATTATAGTCGTGAATAATTCTCTTTGTTCACCCATAACACAGAAAATTGCTGTTTGGGAGTAGTAACCAAGAGGCGTCTTGCAGGACATAGGGAATGGAACAGGAGTGTGAATAAGCAAAAAAAAAAAACACATCGAATATGGGTAGGGAAAAGGAAGGGGGGTGGAGAAAGTGCATATGTTGCATGTCAAACGAGAGAAGGCGACAGAATATACCTAACACGTGTGTTAATATAAAAAATACTTTTGTTGACAAATATTTGTTACAACAAGGCAAAAGGAAGTGTTTTTCTACTTAGTTTTTAACAAAATGGTTTAAAAAATGTAGCCAGAGTATACAGATCTCCACAGGGCACTACAATGTTGAATTTTTAATTGTAATGTTTAAATAAACCCCCTCTAGCCCCCACCGATGCTGTATATCTGGTATTAGTATAATTGATCAAAAAACATTTGACCTAAAAGATTTGATCGAATTTTGTACCTTTTGTTTTTGTCAAATTTAATTAAATATATTTATATAGGGGGTTTATATATGGGGGTGGGTAAGGGTATGTATTAGGTTGAGGGGAAGTGGGTTTGGGGACATTTTAGACCGAAAAAAGGTCAAATAAATTTGATCAAATATGATTAGGTCAAATGTTTTAGGTCAAATAGACCCACACCATATATCTAGTATAGGGGCTATGCACAGTAGTGCACTTAACAGCAGAAGCATAGGGGATATCACTAGCACCATTTTGAGTCATGAGCAATTGCTATAATATTGACAGAGTAGAAAGACTATCTTCCGCTATAGCTAAAACACACAAAGCAGAAGGTAGTCTTTTGTCTCTAGTGACTTTGAATATGTTCAATGTGTTTGAAGATTTTGTAACTATAATGTTTTAACACAATTTACATTTTGAAAAATTGCATTAAATTCATCTGCTTTTTTGTCTTTAGGTAAAGGCGATGTGTTTGGGGATGTGTTCTGGAAAGAAACAACTCTTGCCCAGTCGTGTGCCAACGTGAGAGCCCTCACATACTGTGATCTTCATGTCATTAAAAGGGATGCCTTACAGAAAGTTCTGGAGTTCTACACTGCCTTCTCACACTCCTTCTCCAGGAACCTGATCCTAACCTACAACTTGAGAAAAAGGGTAAGGCCATACGGCTCGCTGTCAGAAGAATAGCGATGGCTAGTTGAAATTGTGTGACTCTTGATGTTTTGGGGAGTTCCTTTAAGAATTATACGTTTGAATGCAGTTTTTGTCAGAGGATTTTGCTTGTTAAAGCAATTTTTGAGTGCTATGTGTAGCTGATGACTTTAGTTGTGTACAGTTGCGTAAGAGAACCCACAAAGGGCCAGTGCTTTGCTCTGAAGCTGCTATGTTATGGAACTGTGTAGCCACGGTGGCTGCTTTATTGCACAAACCCACATTTTCTGTGCAACCGAGGCTATTTGAGTGCTAGGTAGATTTTGAGGTCATTGGAAAACTAACAGCTGGGCAAGACAAGCTCATAGGTTTGACAGTATGATTGTGCCTGAAAAACTACTTTCACGTGTTTTGCAGGGGAGACATGCACATGTTTTCCTAGCTAACGTGTGTGATATGTTGGCCACTTGTGAATAGAAGGGTATGTTGGTGACAGCTGCCTTATGATTGAAGCAACACATTGAAATGCAAGCCGAGCAAGTTAATATAGGACATGGCAGAGTGAGGCATTAAGGGGCTGATTCATGGAATTAATTGTGCAGAAAATAGGCTACTTGCCCCCAATCTGCATGCACAACTCTGTCGATTCATGGAATCTAATGTGCAGCAATTTTCCTGGATTTGTTTTTTTGTTTGTTTGTTTATTTATTTAGTATAGCGCGCAAAACCCAGCGGTAACAGGGCGCAACATAGAGCAGGAAGGTAAGATTACATAAAAACGTAGTTACTGGAAGGCACATTTGAGTAAGAATCGACATATAGATAATAACTTGCTTACAGATTTACATATTTGATGCTGTGCATGGAGGCAGTTCGGTTGAAGTTGCATATTTACATATATACATTTTAATTCTGTACATAGAATCAGTCAGGTTAGAGCAGAGGCATGAGCGTGTGGGAGGGCAGGGTTAGTCATGGGGATCATTGGACCTTAGCCAGGTGAGGGTGTTTCGCCTGAAGCTATGGTAGGATTGGTCTATTCTGATGTTGAGTGGGAGGGCGTTCCAGCGTTGGGCTGCCAAGACAGGGAAGCTATTGCCGCCGGTTTTCTTTTGTCTGAATTTGGGTACTTGCTGGCAGTAAGAGTTAATCGATCTGGTGGGGCGGGTGGAGTTTTTTTTTGCTATTCTGGCTGCGAGATAGGGGGGCTGCATTGTTTAAACATTTGAAGGTGAATGATGCCGTTTTGAGAGAGATGCGGTCAGAGATTTTGAGCCATTTGTGTTCTCTCCTTTTGTTGGAGATGTGTTCCTTGGATGGTAGGTTAAAGGCTGTTCTGAGTGCGTTATTTTGCAGTGTCTGTAGTTTGTCGGTTATGTATTTATTGGCTCCTAGGTACATGGTGTTACAATAGTCAAGTCTGGAGAGTATTAGGGCATTGGCGATGATGGTGCAGCTAGCTTGGGTGAGGAAGGCTCTGCTTGCCCTGATTAGATTGCATGTGTAGGCGGTAGAGGATGCTAGTGAGTTAACTTGTTGTTTTAGTGACATGGTTGCATCTAGGTGAAAGCCTAGCGTTTTCACTGTTTTGGCTACTGTAATGGTGTTGCCATCAATGATGAAAGCTTTATAGGTCAAGCTGAGTTTTTTTAGATTGGTGTTGGATCCGAAGAGAAGGATTTTGGTTTTCTCATCAATCAGGCATAGGCCGTGTGTGGCCATCCATGCCTGAATGATGAGATATATTTTGTTTACCAAGGCCGTATCTGAGTCGTAGTTGCCCGACAGGGGTATGAGGATCTGGGTGTCATCTGCGTAATTATTATATGAGACACCCAGTCTATCCAACTTGTCAAATAGGGGCTTGGTAAAGATGTTGTAGAGGGTAGGAGAGACGCAGGAACCAAGGGGAACCCCGCAGGTTATTTTGATGGGGTCAGCTGAGGCTAGAGTGGAGAAGACTTTGCATGGATTTCGCACCAACCTGGCAGGCCTGAGCGAGCCGTTGAGGGCCATGCACAAGACTCCGAGCAGAGGGTGGATTTGGCTTGCGCAGAGGGCTGGTAAGGGGGCAGAGCACCAGAAATGGGGACTAACTTGCGAAGAAGTGGGAGTTCCAAGGGACGGTCTGCAGGCAGTCCCTCGCATGACCACTATTGCATGGCAAGAGACGTATTCATGGAATCGATCGCGCTACGTCTCGGCTGGGAAATTTCATAGGATCTGCCACCCAAAGGCTGGCGTAAGTACATTTGCGCGTAGGATATTCAGTGCGCAGGTGGGATTGCATATTGGATTTCAGGGTGTGTGTACTCAATCAGGGTTCCGATGTAACGTAGGGGTGCACGTAAGCTGTGTTACACAGCACAGGAAAGTTTTACGTGGGTTTGCACACACATTTCACAAGTTATTGCTGAGTTGCAAATTTTCATACACTTGTTGTCGGGGTGCCGGATACAGTTACGGGGGACCCCGTGCAGGCTCCCCGAGTTGCAGGCCTTCTTACGAGGGACCCCACGCACTGTTTGAAGGATGTGTGTATTCGGACAAAGGTAGCTGATCTGACAGGTTCCTGCTTTGCGTTTGGGTGTGTCGAGGGCGTGCCTGGCGTGACTTGCGAATACGGTTGCTTTACATGAACAATTCCATGAATTCGCGTTGTGCGCATTTTTCTTTCTGCACACAGGCTTGCGCAGTGTCCTTCTCGGCACGCAGCCCTTGCGTGATTTCTGCGCGAAATTCCATGAATCGGCCTCGATATATATATATATATATATATATATATATATATATATATATAAACTGATGCATTATTGAAATATTAATGTTTGAAACAGTGGCTGCTGATTTCTGATATGGGAATATAACATGGCATAGAGTGTTTCACGCACATAGAAAACGAGTGACATGCAGTTGGAAAAATCAAAATGTTTGCTGCCTACAGAACAGATTATAAAGGAAGTCATTTCTAGATTGTATGAAGATACGGTTCTTACTTTTATAAATATATCGGGTGTGCCAATATTAGTCTGGCCTGATTATACATCAGCATTCCCGACAAGCACCATAAGCAAATGCTACCTTAAGTTAGTAAGACATGCTGATTGTTGGTTTGCATTGAATTGTTATTGCCTGCTCTTTGTATCTGATTTGAAGTAGGTGTGTACTATGCCAGATTGCCGGATATCAATTATAGCATAGAACAGACAAAGGAATATCAAATTGAAGTGGGAAATGTTCGCCACATTTCCTGCCAGGCATAATCAGGAATGGTGGCGTTTCAACCTTCCTCGGGCACAGTTTGAAAGGCCGCAGATCTCCAGTTCCATCTCAAATACATTTGTAATGACCTGGATTTCGGGAACTTACTCAGAAGTATATGTCGGTGCGGCCCCATTTTCGGGAGCATTTTACTTGACTGAGTTTGGTCCGACTTCTGGGACAGCAGCGCACTATGCGTTTGCAGCATAGGAGAACCAGGAAGTAGTGAAGCTTTTTGGTTAATTCTCTGACCTTCAGGAACTTTTTTGTGAAGATATCCTGTGTTTGTACCTGCGTGACCTATTTTTTCCTTATGATTACCGTTCTTTCTTTATGGATTTGTACTTCTTCTGTGTTAGTTAGTTGTTTGTCGCATATGTGAAGGCCACCACGGAGACACTGAGTTCCTCTGCTCCGTCTGTAAACTGTGAGAAAAGTACACTTCTGCCTGCACTTCTTTGCACCAAAATAGATAGATAATAAATTTGAAACCGCCGTTGTATCTCAAGTAGAATTTTTTTTTTAATTCATTTGGTTTCTTGGTCCCAAGTCCTGCAAAATTTCGGGAACTTACTCAGAAGTACATGTCAGTGCGGCCCCATTTTCGAATGAATCCAAGAGGGGCTAAAAACCAAGAAACCAAATAAATAAAAATAATAATAATAAAAAATTCTACTTGAGATACAACGGCTGTTTCAAATCTTCTATTTTGGCGCAAAGAAGTGCAGGCACAGGTGTACTTTTCGCACAAGCTTTTTGGTTACCTTGGCTGGAAGGTTGTGTGGCAAGGTGTGGAAACAAGCAGATATTTAGTAATTGCACAGAACGTCTGTTTTGCAGGATTTGGGACATGGCACGTGTAGGGGGGGGGGGGGTTTCATGAGAAATATCGAGACCATGATAAAAGTTTTTTTTAAGAACAATGTTGTGGTTTTATCGAGAATGCATTGTGTTTCTTTACACTGCGTAGATTTCCAGCAACACTGCCTTCCTATAAATCTTCGTAGCGAGTGTGACCAATAAAATGTACTCTAACCCTTTATTGCTAAACATTGTTGTAAAAACAGTGCCCATTCCTGTCAGCTTACTAATATATACTGCGGAGAAAGCCTGCTTTGATGTCCTTCTGTAAACCATTTGGCACTGTGAGAAATCAACAGAGCCATTAGAAGCCCCGAGTTAAATAATTACCGGCTCATTATCACGGGAAGCTTAGTTTGTGTTTAAGTTTATGCAATTAGATGTCACAATTACAGCTAAGTGCAAAGTCTGACCCAGAAATCGCGTGGACAAATAATGCGGTTTACATTTTTCACAATACGTGTTTAAAGGACGTGCAAATCGGACACCTATTAGATACTTGTAAGAGAGATAGTGTGCTGAGGTTTCACGCTGGTACTTGCAGTTACTACAAATGATTGTACATGTGGCAGTTTCTTGATGCACTGGAGAAATGCTGTTTGGACAATTCTTTTGTCAGTAGTTTATATTTCGAATTATTGCATTCAATGTTCCTGTTGTATTTCTGCCTCTGTGATTGTATACTGTGCAACAATATTTTTATTTTACAAATGGCTACAGGAATGCTACAATGGCAGCATTTAAAATGAAAAGATACACATTAGCTCAGTGTGTACGTTTTGTCCGATGCTCTAATTTAGCGTTTAATGACATTTAGCTGGGTGTTATCATGGGATAATTGTCTGCTGCACAATTTAGAGGCTCTGCGCCAAAGATATGGGCCTTTAATGATGGCCTGGTCAATTACGTCCTGATAACGCACTACGTAATGTACATTTAGGCTACAAAGGTATGTTCGTTGGATGCAGCAAATGTCCACTGCTGCCTTCCTTTGCAACAGTGCAAACTACACACAACTAAAGCTTTTGGCTCCTAGATGGTCGGTCAGATGGGCTTCTGTTCTCCTGCTGGGCACATCTTCAGCCAGACTCTGCCTCTGGAGGTGCCTCTGCAGGGCATTGCTCAAGGGTTTCCCGCTTCTCTAAGTTGGATGGTGTCTCAGAAGTTGAATTCAGGGACTTGCAGCCCCGGCAGGAAAGCTACACCGGCACTTTTAGGCAGAGGTTGGATGAGGCGGGCACTGCCGCCTCCATGGCATCTCAATGACACCATGACACTTCCAGCCCAACTCCAACTCTCATTGCAAGTCATCTGAAGGACATTATAAGTGTTTGGGCCATTTCGCCTCAAGACATTTTGCTCAATTTTCGGGTGTTTTTTCTTTATTTAAAATCAGGGGATCCCCGTGTTGCTCTTACTTATCTCTCCCTCACATGTACTCTCTAGTTTCTTTTTAATTTCGTCACGGTTTCTTCTTCTTTAGTCCCCATTCCCGCTTACTGTTTATCAATTTTAAAAAGGTGACCCTTTTCTTACATGTATCTTAACATGTAACTCAGTCTATTTTTTCAATGAGAGGGCCTTGCAGTGAAATGGGTGAGGTGAAGTGGGTTGCTGCAGCGGTGTGGATCTTTAGGAAAGACGCGCTCCATGTATCCCCCACTATGCCAAGACAATCCAAGCGTCAAAGTGACCACTTCGCTACCTTTACCCACGGGCGCTGGGTCCCAAGGGATCGCCCTGCTCTGTGCCTGCTGATTCGAGCCTCCTGCAGGCTTCGTGGGCAGGGAAGTTTCCATCGTTACTTTAGATGTCCACCCTTATTGCAGGGGCAGACATTTAAAAACTGGAATTGCCGCAACAGCCCGACTTTCGTATGGGATTTGCGTGCCAAAGCATATCAAGGTGTCAGAAATGCCTCTCATACTAAGACATGCATACATGCATGGGCTGTCTGAGGGTACCTTTCCACGACTTCCTGAATACACAATTTCGAATCATGAATTTGCCTCCACAGAGATGCATTTGCCAGAATGCAAAGTACACTTGACACCTTCATGTTCTGCAACCTGGGGCCCCAGGATGTCAAGTTGACATCCTTTGTCAACAGACGCCCAGCCCACTTTAGATAATAGATCCAGAGTTTAAAAGGACTAGGCAGACAGATGCTCTTGGCTCAGTGTACACTAACGAAGAGCATGTTGTGTAAAGCATGTCAGCTGTTTTCTGATTAGCCTTTTAAAGGTGGCCCCTGAACCCTGGGAGGCCACATGGCCATCTGAAGTGAGTAATAGAGGTGCATGCAGAGTCCTTCTGCATGCATTGAGGTCTGAAATGAAGAACACATCTGTGGTGTCCAGGCAGCATTTCTTCTACCCACAGAGGAGAATCAGCTAGAGTCCTTTGGTGAGAGAGAAGTGGGCGTGGAACTGAAGGTACCCACCTCGAGCTGTTACATGACCATCTTAGATGGCCCATGTGGAAGCAGCTCAGCTTCATTCACTGATTTCCAGACATGTCCAACTCACAATATTTATGCATGTGAGGAGTAGAGAGGAACAAGGCTTTGTGAAAGCATGTGCTACAAAGCAGGCCGTTAGGGCCCCTGGCGTCCATTGCTTACAGCAAGCCCCTATATACTGGCTGGTTGCTTTACCCTAAGTACAAGGTTGTCACAACATATGCAATGTTTCCAGGCAGAGACAGCTGTGTGTACAGATGTCTGGACAACTAAGGTCATCATGTTTAGGCAGGTCCAGGCAGGGACATACCGCTTTATGAAGGAATATTGAAGTAAGCACGAGGGAGTCTGCATGTGTTGCTGTAGGTTTTACCAGGCCATCAAGCTTGTGCTTCAGGCAGGTCCAGGCAGGGACATAACGCTTTATATAGGAATATGGAAGGAAGTACGAGAGAGTCTTCCTGTGTTGCTGAAGGTTTTACGAGGCCATCGTGCTTGTGCTTCAGGCAGGTCCAGGCAGGGACATAACGCTTTATATAGGAATATGGAAGGAAGTACGAGAGAGTCTTCCTGTGTTGCTGTAGGTTTTACCAGTCCATCAAGCTTGTGCTTCAGGCAGGTCCAGGCAGGGATATACAGCTTTATGTAGGAATATTGAAGTGAGCACGAGGGAGTCTGCCTGTGTTGCTGTAGGTTTTATCAGGCCATCGTGCTTGTGCTTCAGGCAGGAACATACAGCTTTATGTAGGAATATTGAAGTGAGCACGAGGGAGTCTGCCTGTGTTGCTGAAGGTTTTACCAGTCCATCAAGCTTGTGCTTCAGGCAGGAACATACAGCTTTATGAAGGAATATGGAAGTGAGCACGAGGGAGTCTGCCTGTGTTGCTGTAGGTTTTATCAGGCCATAAAGCCTGTGCTTCAGGCAGGGACATACAGCTTGATGTAGGAATATTGAAGTGAGCACGAGGGAGTCTGCCTGCGTTGCTGTAGGTTTTATCAGGCCATCGTGCTTGTGCTTCAGGCAGGAACATACAGCTTGATGTAGGAATATTGAAGTGAGCACGAGGGAGTCTGCCTGTGTTGCTGTAGGTTTTATCAGGCCATCGTGCTTGTGCTTCAGGCAGGAACATACAGCTTTATGAAGGAATATGGAAGTGAGCACGAGGGAGTCTGCCTGTGTTGCTGTAGGTTTTATCAGGCCATCGTGCTTGTGCTTCAGGCAGGAACATACAGCTTTATGAAGGAATATGGAAGTGAGCACGAGGGAGTCTGCCTGCGTTGCTGTAGGTTTTATCAGGCCATCGTGCTTGTGCTTCAGGCAGGAACATACAGCTTTATGAAGGAATATGGAAGTGAGCACGAGGGAGTCTGCCTGTGTTGCTGTAGGTTTTATCAGGCCATCGTGCTTGTGCTTCAGGCAGGAACATACAGCTTGATGTAGGAATATTGAAGTGAGCACGAGGGAGTCTGCCTGTGTTGCTGTAGGTTTAAACAGGCCATCGTGCTTGTGCTTCAGGCAGGAACATACAGCTTTATGAAGGAATATGGAAGTGAGCACGAGGGAGTCTGCCTGTGTTGCTGTAGGTTTTATCAGGCCATAAAGCCTGTGCTTTAGGCAGGTCCAGGCAGGGACATATAGCTTGTTGTAGGAATATTGAAATAATCACGAGGGAGTCTGCCTGCGTTGCTGTAGGTTTTCATCAAGCTTGCATTTCAGGCAGGGACAGCTAAGTGTACTACTCAGAAGCACCGAGGCTTTAGAAGGCGCTACTGCATTCCTCTTAGTTGCATCCAAGCCATGTAAGGACAGGTTCGACCAGGTTTCTTTGTCTGGAATTAAAAGCACAGAACTAGACATTGTAGTGGTGGGGGTCTTCTATGTGAATCTAGACCTGAATGGGACCCGCTAGGCATCAGAAAAGCCATCAGAGTAGCTGAGAGTAAAAGAATCTGAGGGTATGCTCATGCAAGAACTGTCTTGATAACACTGGTGGCCGCGGATGAAGGTCTGCTGTCCAGAAAAAGGAACTGGTGTATGTTCATTTCTCAGATATTGCTGTTCCCTTACTCCAGACTGAAAGCAAAGGTGACATGAAGAGACCTGCAGGACGTGAGAAAGTATTGCATGGTACTTGGCAACACTAGATTTGTGTTTGCAGGGAAGGCTTTCAGGTTCCGTACATGGAGGCAGATGGAGCATTCCTCATTAAAGTGAAGCTTTAGAAAAGCCTTTGGGATAACACACTGGTCGTGGTGTCTTTTGAATTTGAACAATTGTTCTTTTTTTCTATATTCACTGCCTTGGGCTGAAAGCTAAGCTCCAATCTGTGCGAGTTGGTCCTCCCACCTGATCTCTTTCGTACACAACTATTGAAAGGTGCTTTGCATTCATTCCTTTAGCGTAATCTTGCAAGTCCACCACCCTTCTCTCTACTATGGTGATGTTGACAGATAATTATTGTGTTATTAGACTTGACTTGGTGAATCATTTCGTGCCGAGCATAATTGTGTTGCACTCTTTTTCCAGGTATACGCTTTACGTTGCCTGATCACAGAAAGTCCATGAAAAGATAAAAGCAAAATGATTAAACAAATAACACATTTGACAGCACACCCATGAATTTACCATGATCCAATGTGAGGCAGTTATTTCCCTGCTTGTGCCCGTGTGAAAAATACCAATTTAACGCAAACGATTATTGACCAGCGCATCACTTCAAAGACTAAATTGGCAAACATACATTATCGCTCAAAAGAACATTAATGTGCAAAATGCCATTGGTGGTGGTTATGACTGGGAGGACTGACTGACAATACTGCACTTAACACATGAAGAGGGCATTGTACTTGCCCATTCGCTAGCATCATTGTTGGACAATGATGCAACAGGGGTATTGGTATTGAGCTACCCAGAGCCAATCAGGAGCGGCACAGGTAGTGGTTCAACAGGAGAGAGAAGAGTAATCGGCAGAGACAAGTAGTCCCCCAGCAGATGTCTCAAGAGGAGGAAGAGTCTGAGAGTCTGAAGCATCTGCACCTGTGGCTGCTCTGGCAGAGAGGCCTTGAGGCAGGAACAGGTGTCCCTTCTAAGTGCCAGGTCATACAGGGAGCATCACGACCCTAAGGTAGACATGTCCTCTCTTCATGGGCCTGGGAATGTTTCAAGTTGCTAGAAGGGAAGGCACTGAGGGTGCAGGAAGGCACTGTGATGTGAAATCTGTGCAACACTCCAGTGAAGCGGAGTACAATAAGGAACGGTTGCTCCTTGGGGACTGCGGCAATGCACATGGAATTGCAGCCTGGCCTGAGCTGTCCTGGTGCATGCAGATCCACTTTCACTTTCACTGCAGCCTCCAGTGGTGGAGTCGTCTATGAGTGAGTGTTTGTATAGGACGAAACACGCCCATTCCTGGTCCAGGAAACACCACCACAATCAGCAATACGTGCCTGCAAAGCACCTCTGCCCACTCTGCATACTGTGCCAGTGGCACCAAACAGCAGTGGCGGTCATTGTTTCTAAGCCAGCATCTCCACCACTGCAGTGTGTTGTTGTTTGTAGCACTGTGGGTGTGCCACAGTTTGAGAAGGCATAGAGGGACGGAGTGATGCATCATGCTGGCCCTCAGTGCCTTTATTTCTTGATGACCTTCAGGCGGCGGGAGCTGCACCCCACAACAGTGGTGGATGCTATGGGGCAGAGGCACATGATCCAGTACACTCCTACACTCTTGTATGTGACTGACTGGGCATTAGGCAAGAGGGTAGGAAAACAGAAGGAGTGAATGCTCGCTGGCCAAACGAATCACTCTAGCATGGATTAGGTGTGACACTGTTATAGGAAATAGGTGTCTTAAATATGAATGCAGCAGATAAATCGCTGAGTCAAACAAATCATGTTGAAGCAGCAGCGTGCTGTGCGGAAAAATGGAACTGAAGCAACAGGCGTGGTGCGTGCTACTCATACCAGCGTCGACATCGCAGTTGAGAGAGTGATGAATAAAAAAAGCAAACAAGAAAAACACAAAATGAAAACATTCATTAAATAAATATATGTCTGATGCCTACAATCTATTTGCAGTATTCCACACCTAAATAGTTAAAGCACGTCATATCTTATTTAGCCCTGCATATCCATGCTAGTTTTACAACTGCTACTGGAAATGCAGTTCCCACCTCATTTATATAACAGCACATCTAGACATTAGCATTTCAGCTGTAGATGCAATATTCATGATAACTTTTAAAGACTCGGCATGATCATGATTTAGCATAATGTTGTTTGATGCACCTGATGTCCGGATAAAGTGCACATGACGGTGAAAAGAATGGCATGTAGTGGTAGTGCAGCCATCGAAGTAGCCAGGACTTATTTCATTGATTGGGATGTGGTGCCACGTGCGTACGCATTAAAAGCTCTCT
The DNA here is from genome assembly GCF_040938575.1 of Ambystoma mexicanum. Classification (NCBI taxonomy): domain Eukaryota; kingdom Metazoa; phylum Chordata; class Amphibia; order Caudata; family Ambystomatidae; genus Ambystoma; species Ambystoma mexicanum. The sequence goes on along the minus strand of NC_090928.1, from coordinate 960,965,281 downwards.
GGTGTTAAGAAGCCAGTAGCATTCAGAATGGCTATGTGCATTCTTGACAGCACTCAGGCTTGACCTTGTTTCAGTCACAGGTCCCATTTCGCTGTGTGGAGATGGAGGGTGGGTCTAAAAGAATGTGACTGGACATTTATAGAATTATCCTCAGCAGAGAAATGGTTCTCTTTAATTGTTCACATTGTCCTACTCCCCAATCTATTACTGCACTGCTGCAATCTGCTGCAGGCCCACATATTCATTTTCCATGGAGCTTTTTGGTGTAACATATTGCATTGCATTATGGGGGCCAGCCTGCATAGTGTCATAGCATAATCACGATAATGCAAAATATCGTTTAGGGCAAATGGGCACAATGTTTTCTTTTCAATCATTTTTCTTTGCAATTGAACATTGCATCAATCTGAGATCGTGATGTTACAAAACATAAGGACATGTATAGCCGAAAAGAGTTTGGCAGCTTCTGGTAGGAACGAGATGTACCAACACACTTAAGCGATGCCTGTGTGAATGCACAGTGTTTGAAATGATAGACATTTATCAGTAGGATCCTTTAACTCCTACCATGAAATCATCTTCCAGCTAGTTCTAATTCTTAAACACTAATATGCAAAATAGTCATTGGAAAGTGCAACATTAAATACAGGAAATGCATAATGCAAATAAAATGCATTCATCCCTAGAGAAGTCACACCGTGGCATAATGCTGAAAAGATGACATTGATGACTGACTTTCTTACACACAGATGTTCTGGAGCCATGTCACAGTTGTGTCTGAACTGAACATTGGCATTGGCCGTTCATTGTTTCCTCACTCAATGATGCTCGGTTTTACTTCTGCCAGGGGTGCTCCTTCGTCCGTCGGCTCCTTTTCTGTGGAGTGATGACAAGACCAAATAGGAAGGTCCCCCAAGATCCCATCCTTAAAGACCATGCAGTCAAGATCACAAGGTGTCGGCAGATCTACTGCAATGCACTGGGCTTCATTACAAGTCATGGGGTGCGGATAAAATTCAGTGGTATTACCATTTACTGCTGCTTTGCCGCGGTGCCCAAATATACGTTTGTCAGAAAGTTGGAGGATTCACCTCCAGCTCAGAGCTGGAGCTAAATCCATCACCTTTCCAGCAGATTTTGGTGGATTTACCGCTGCACTAACACCGCCTGCCGCTGCTTGTAATCCAGTGGTAATACTGCCGGACCAAGTTGCTGCAACGATAATACAGTTTGATGGTATCTCTGCAAATTTACCACCAAACGTGTAATGAGGCCCACTGTATGGGATGATGGGAGTACCATGATGAAACCACCCAACTCTGGTGACTATCTAATTGACTACATGAAAGGTCTATATTGAGTGCTGGAGGGTGAACTTCAATGAAGAGGTTAACTCACCTCTACCATCAATGTAGCATAAATCTAAAGCTTGACTGGCAACTCTGAAATTCTGTGGCACGAGGAAGGGGTGTATTCTCCACAAAAGGGTCGTGAGTTAAGGGCTGTCTGAGATCTTTTGTAGATGTGGGAGTGAATTACCTGACAAGTGTAGATCTGGAGAGAAGTCCATGGATCTGGCAAAAGAAGGAATCTGAGGGGATCTCTCATATGAAGCTTTTACATTTTTGTGGTTGATCGATGGACTCCAGATGAGAGTAGAACAATTCTCTTTTTTCATGGCTTTCTACTTCCTAGGCTTTGGATGCATCACTAGATACCACCTTAAGGTGAGTGCTGTCCACATATTGGCGGAGGACAGTGCCTCGTCAGTAGCTACATATAGAAGTTGGAATGAATGAATGAATGAATGAATCGGTGACAGCATAGACCCCTGGGGCGTGCCTGCTGACACCAGTTCTATGTTGTTTCATCACCAGGAGTTTTTTCAAAGTCATTTTTTCCAAAGAAATTACAAACACCTGGCGATGAAAGGACAGGATACTCCTGACACCAGCTGGCTTGTGACTCTTGAAGGACAAAACTGGAAAAGGTATGTGTATTCCGAGAGGGAGAATGAAAAGCTCACGAGGGCCACAACTTCCATGCCCACGTGGGCTCCAAGAAGGGACAAAAGTGCCATCTTGACTGTGCTGTAACCCTGACACACAATCTGCTTCTCAAGCTGTGTTGCCATGGTCTCTTGTAGGCTGCATGGGTGTGTGATCCACACAAGGGAAGAGATACCCCTCTTGTGTACCTTTCTTGTTACCTCTCCATTGAAGGACTCTAGTGTGAACAAAAGCAACCTAAATCACTCAACACATTGATTGAAACAAATCTGTGTAACTCAGAAGTAATTTGACCATTTATGTCTTTGACAGAATAGTAGATAGACGCTTTAGTGGAGGTGTTCTCTTTTTGGCATGGTACTTTGAATTTGGCGAGGTACTTTGAATTGTTTGGCCACCCCAAATGTGTTGATACCCTTAGCAACCAAGAGTAAAGTAGCTATTTATATTTTTTACTGTTAGCAGCTCCACTACTTTTTGTAACCATTATCACTATTCCATCACTGTTCTTTGTGAAGTTAAAGCACACTTCTCCACTTTCCCACCCGATAGCAGTTACAGCTCTGGTGAAATCTGTTTCAACTCAATTGGCTTTCATTTCAACCAACATGTCGGCAACACTTGAAAATATTTTGCGTGGTGCTCCCTTCATGCCTACTCTGTCCACTGACAGGGTCACAGTTCCGCTACTTTTTTTGGAACACTTCTACCACTGACGAAGGGCCAACATGTACAAAAGCGTGTTTAAGTGGGAAAATCCCATTGAAAAACGCTTCGTAAATAAGGCCTCAACTGTCCAGAAAAGTGTGTTGCTTGAAAGAAAGGTCCACTCACGCAGCCCATAAAAAGTTTCACCTTAAAGTCATTTCTTATGATTTAGGTGTATATTTAGTGCATACATTGTGGGTGTCGTTTTTTAAGCAAGCGAGTTTGATGTAGAGTCACTTCTCCAAGCACGATTATAGAACATTAATTAAGGATAAGGGGAGGAAGGATAGCTCAGGGGCAGCGCATTTTTCTTGGAAGCAAGACAAGGCAGTGCAACACAGGTTTAAATCCCGATACCGCGCTTAGACACCACTCGTTGGTATTAAGCGTGTTATAAAAGAACAATTATTATTATAAGCAGAATTGATGCCATCCACGAGAAAGAGAAGCACACAAACAGCATGTTTCTGTGCAAAAGGTTAAGTACAGTCACCAGTGTTGAGAAATATGGATCTATGTGATCAATGCGTGCCACGTTATGTTGAATACGAAAATACTGAAACCGAAAATGGAGGCGTGTAGTGAGCACATGGATCACACTGTGTCGCTTTCCCCCTACCTGAGACCCCCTGCACCCTACTTACCTTTGCTTCTTCTTACTTACCTTCACTGCGGACTAAACTTCCACTCACCGTCTCCTGTGACAAAAGTCTCCAAACCCTTAAGTGGGTAGGGACCTCCGTCGTAGGGTCCTTTTCTTTCCTATACTTTAATATCCGCTGGTGCCGCACTACTTGCATTGGAAGCAGGGAAAACCCCTGCAGCCCCCCTGTTCGGTATTATGGGGTACAGCATTTTCCTTCATGCCGAATGCAAAGTAAAAGCGCATTCGACATTTTGTTCTCAATATTTTGCTGCAATTTGTGTTCAAATATTGCCCAATGAAGCAGCATCATGAAGTTCAACATAATACTCAGAAATACTCCTATCGTCAGGCCAAGAATTTGAGAGACCATCCATCACACACAGACATGGGTCCTCCAGGGTAGGGCCAACCTTTTGCAAGAGCCCAGGAAAGTCACTTTTCCCTTGTTGCTGTAACCTCATCATAACAATGTATTTAAAATTGATGTTGGTAATAAAGACTGACCAAAATTCTTTTGGTGTTGGGTGTTTTATGTTTTGTTTGTAAGATGACCTTTTGAGTACGCCTTGTACACTTCAAATGGATCAGCCTTGGAAGGCACCACGGTCATCATGACTGGTGCATGTTATTCAAGAATGCTCTGCTTAGTTTCAATCCAGTTGAGCATATGTTAATGTTGTCCTATTAAAGAGTTACTGTTGATCCTCCTTCGTGAATGTGTCCCAGCGATGCAGGCTCACCTACTCACTAGCGGCTACTTCGTGGCACTGCCATGTTGAGTAGTCTCCAGAGGCCCTTGTATGCTAGTGACTCCAAGGGCCTACTGACATTACTTGAAGGTTAATCCATTGGTGATTTGGAAGTACTTTTATAAGACGCAGTTAATCACTTGTCAGGTCACTTGTCACCTGCCCAGCTGTAATGGCTGCTTGAAGGAACTGGCCTCTCAAGTTCTCTCCAGATTTCCCAATGGACATGTCTGGCCATGAATCCGAAGGGTTACATCAGGTGGTACTAGGTTTGTTAATTTCCAAACAAAATGGTCAACAAATATTGTTAGATGGTTTACAGTAGCTGACATGAGTTACTGGTCAACATGTCCCCCGATTATCATTACTCTAAGTATTCAGATCTATAGTTAGCATCTTGAAACAACTCAAAGTTTGAAAGTTGACAGAGTTAATAAGTATGACATGCCTTAAGGAATTTACTGCTAAAAGAAAAGAGCTCTAAGAGATCAATATTAACTAAAGGGTGGATCTTCTTCATATCTCTACTGAATCACTAAAAGCAGCATGCGAAGCTGCATCGTGGACGTGCAGCACAGATCCAGGTGGTGCAGACAAGTGTACGTCTGATGCAACTCTCCCTCATTTCTTAGTGGAAGCTGGGAAGGAACCGGGGTTGGGTTTACAAGGGAGTTGGGTGATGGATTGAAGGTGTGTGCACAAAGCAGGGTTGTGGGGAAGAGGAAAGCATGGAATGCTTGAATAATCAGGTGCCACAATGTGGGGTTTCTGAGGGGTGGACCATGCCTGATGACAAAAAACAATGAGGAAGGTGGGCAGCGGGGAAGGATGATGTATCCGAGGGTGATGAATCAACTTCCGAGGCACCAATGGTCCAGGAATGAATTTCAGTTTCTAAAGCATCATTCAACCCCACACCTCTAGTACACCAGAAGGGATCCGAACAGATTGGAATATAAGTGAATTATAAGATCTCCTTGTCCAATTTTGGTAACGTGGACGTAATGGCAGGCTTATCTCTGCAAGGTTGTGGATCGTTGGTTAGATGCAACACAGCGAAATACAATTATTACCCAATGACAAAAAGGACTGCCCAGTCAAGTTAGTATACCAATATCTACTTTATTATTACTACAACAGACAGTTCTATCCCACTACAAATACGACCCTCCCTGTAAAGGAAAACAGAGAACAGGCAGTTTCACAAAGGAATGGGATGCACCCTGGATACTAATAGAAGGGTAGTTGGTAAAGTAATCAGTCTTACTGTTCAAGGTTATTCGGTTGCAGCACCAAGGGGGAAAACGGTCATAACTGTCTGTAGGGGCCTTTGGAGAAGGACCAGCAGGGCAGAAACACAAAGTACCTGGTGCTGAAGAAGTTCTTCCTGCTTGACAGAGTTGAGGCGGTTGCAGGGCATTTTGCAGCCCTTGAGACAGAGTTAGAGGCGGGAGACAGCTGCTGGGACCAGGCGGCAGGCAGTTTGGCAAGCGAGGCTGGGCAGACATCTGCATGCTGTCCAGTATGATGGCTTTTGACCAAAAATCGTGTTCTCTGTGCTGGTTGGTCGATATGGAATGCTGGTCGCGGCAGCTCCAACAGCTCTTGCGATTGCGGCGTGGCAATAGTCAGTGGTGCAGCCGGATGTGGTTTGAGGACTGTCCTTAAAACTGTCCTTAAAATATAGACGCTGGATGATGCTTGTGTTGCACTCCTCCATGCTTCTTCGCAGGGCTTGTGTCCTTTCATGGTGGATGGCCCAAAGCTCAGGAGAGTGATTGCAGGCAACAGCCTTGTCCTTAGACCAGAGACTCTCTGGCACTTCCCACCTAGAAAGCTTGCTGGCAGAACCTAGCAGGGCATGCTGTGTGCTGGCTGGGTACCAGTTCTGGAGCAGCTGGATGGGTCCTCTGAGTCCGGTATCTCCCTCTGTTCCCTAGGAGAAGTTTAGGGGAGGGATCTTGCTTCCTTCTTGGGACTCCTGGTCTCTATTTTAAAGCCAAATGGACCCCAGTGATTAGTGCAAGCAAAGTCCACCTTAATGAACCAATCCTGGGTCCTCACCAACAATCTTCTGTTATGCATGAGGTCAGGACCAGAGTACTATGAAAGAGGACAGACAAGGGGTGACAACATATAACTAAGTCCCACCCATCTTCCTGTCTGTTGTAGATCAAAGTGTCTCTCTCTTTAACTGAGCCCTATGTGACTCTTAAAGCGCAGGTCTCCCTTGAAGTTTTTGCTGGGAGCAAACTTCCTGTCTACCCTAAATCACATCCTTCGTCCCTCTGAAATGGGTCTGCTCTGCAGGGACACCTGCGGTAACTGCGAGACCCAGGCAGTCCATTCACTGCTGTTCATACAGAGAGGTGGGAACTAGCTTCAAGTTAATACATTGCATACCAAAGGGGTGTTAGCCCTGCCTTTCCTGCATTCTCTCCAGCAACCAAGCCCCTCCTCTAGGCTTGCATCAATTATCTCATTAGTATGCACTGCCACCAGCTGGAGTAGACAAAAGGAATACAGATCCATGGAGCCTTTGATATTTAAATTAGGCTGCCCATGGCTGGAGGAAGGTGTGCTTTTCCCCCTTCTTGAGATGCTTTGATGTACCCGGGGCTGTCACATTCCAGCTGAATATGACAGGGGAAGATGGCGCTTGGCGCTTGTAGGCTGTCTTGTTCCGGTTTACATGTGACTATACATTTTGTGCAGGAAGCAGATGAAATGTGCGTGGAATGGCCTTGCACATTTCTCAGACACTGATCTCCCATCATTCATTTTCATTATTAAAAAATCAAAAAAGCCCACACGAGCGCACTCTCCCCGTGCAGATGGTCGAATTCCTCACACCGAGTACTACGGGGCATAAGAGAAGAATCCCCCTTTTCACATCCCAAAGAAGCCAGTACAAACTGAGATCGTGGTTTCCGCCATGGGGAGGGGTCTAAATTGCTGCTTAAAGTACCATGGAGGAGACCTGGGTGCGTGTGCTTTGGGGTGGGAGGAGTGATGGAATGAGCGCTGCTCATGAGAGAAGAACTATCTTAATAAAAACAAAGCCAATTAGATCCTTGCCGATAAGTGACGACCAGACACATTTTTGCTATATTGGTTGACGATGTTGTCAAGTCTGCTCTGGTTTGCAGTTTACATCGACTAGTGGGTATTCGAACCAATAAATGGCTCTTAATAGACAGACGTGTGACCGGGTTTGCCCCAAGCACTCTGTTTAGAAGCATTTCTAAGGAGAAGCTTAACACCTTTGATTCTGGCGACCTTACAAGGGGCCGTTGTTCTTCCCCACGTGTTCGGTGGCATCTGTTATAAATTGCATGGAGCTTAAAATCAAGAACATAAACTTTGTCCACCTTTACTTTTTGATGGACATAGCAAGCACCTTATTGTTGTGTGGGATCTGGAACGCCCATTTATTTCTCTTTGCACACCTTTTAAATGGAATCCTCTGGCTGGGTGCCCAATTGTAATGTAAAAGGGAAGGGGTGGAGGAGGGAGATAAACAGGCTTGCTGACATGCAATTTGCTGAAAGTGTACCTTTGCTTTTGCCCGCTGTTGCTAATGATTGTGAAACATATGTGTGATCTGGGAAAACGTGTCCATTTAGAAATCTTTTCCAATACAGCAAACGCGTCAATGCGGTTAGATGGTCTTTCCTTACCTTTAAGTCGTAGGAGATTTTTTTTTGTTTTTTAGCAGGTGTCTGTCCTGTGAACATTAGCTGCCATTGTAAGCAGGAACTGATTTCCGATTGCTGTACTTTAAGTAGAAAGCTGAAACATGGTTATTACATCTGGCCTCCGATTCAACAATGCTGCATTTCCAAACCCTATTTGTCTTGTGTGTGTGAAGTTTGACCTTCTCGATGCACAATGTCAAATACCTAACATTATTTCCCTGCGGTAGCCCCGTGATTGATTTGCATATTGTCCTGCCCAGCATGCCGTTTTCTCGCCTGCTGTTGCTTGGGAACTTGCATGGCACATGCCATTTAACAGCTGTGCTTCCCCCATGTTCCGGTTAGCTGTGGGATTCAGAGCGCCGCACGGGGCCTCTATTTGCAGTCGCAAGGAACGCGAGGGAGCACTTCTCTTAGTGTATCCAGTGAACAGTCTTAAATACAGGGGGCTAGAAAATGTTTTGGGAGCAAAGTGAAATGCATGAAGGAAATGGAGGCTGCATTCCCATGTAGGTAAATGGCTTATAACTTAAAATAACAGCAGAGGAAAAGGTACACCCACTTTGCACTAGTTTTGCCACACTTGTAATATATGAAATTCAGCAGTTGTTGCTCCTATATGGATTGTATTGTGCCGTGGTCATCGGGCATCCCGTGAGCCCCCCAGCCAATAGAGCACATGGGACACAATGCTCTCTGGCCGGGCTCCAAGTGCGTACTGGTCCGCACGTGGTCTTCCCCCTTTGTTTACCCACACGTGGCAGAGTTACGTCACTCCACCGCACGTGTCTGATTTTAAGGTACAGTCACAACACTCCTCCTTTTTCATAACAACGAACACAACAGGATGCACCCAGAGGGATACAACATTTAACTGTAGAAACATTTCACTGCAAACACCCCCCCCCCATTGTTATATTCCAACGGGCACCCGTTGTCCCCAACTCGGTCCGATGGACAAGTTGCGCAAGTTCAGGGGTCCAATATATAGTCATGGAGGTGTGCAGGCTTCCCCCTTCAAACTCTAGGGGGATATCTCCTGCCCCCTTCCCGGCTCAGACTCTCCTCACCTGTGTCCCCTAGACCCAGGGAACTTTGCGGTTGGACAGAGCCACTACCCTCATCGGGCACCTCATCAAGCCACGCCTCAGGGTCACGTTCGGCCTGGCATTCACAGTCACCTCTGATCGGCTGCTCTCCTCCACCTTCTTGAAGAAGCAGGCTTTCCGACTTACAGTCGCAGTTCCATCGTCCGCCGTCACCATTGAGCCATTGACTGCAACAACGTCCAGGGGGTTGGGTTCATAAATCAGGGACAGCTTCTCTTGAGGGCAGCAGTTTCTCACCAGTAACTCATCTCTGGGACTTAGCTAATGATGTTGAAGGCCCTTTCTTACGTTCTCGCCCTCCGTCCTTGCTCTTCTTTCCTGGTTGACATGAGCATCGTTGATCACTACTTGCTCTCTCAAACCTGCATCAGGTATCAGGCCCCTCGGGCATCGCTGAAACATTTCCTCTGCCGGTGCCACTATGATGGATGCATGAGAGGTAGCTCGATACTCCCTCAGGAAATGGTATAGTGCTCGCTGAAGGCATTGAGCTGTCCATGGGCAATTCTGAAGACTTTAAGGGTCCTTATAAATCGCTCTGCCTCGCCGCTAGCATGCAACCAGACAGGTATGATCTTCTGGTGATGGAGCCAATATTGGCCTTGGAATGGTGGTCCGTTGTCAGAGCACAGAGTCTAGGGCAGCCCATGAGTGGCAAAGATCATTGCGAGAGCCACCGCGACCCAGTCAAACGACACCGACTTGACAAACTCAACTTCGGGGCACCATGATCACTCGTCCATCACCACAAGGAAGTGAATGTCTCTGCCAGTGGAGCCAAAATCTGCATGTACGATTTCCCAGGGTCGTGTTCTTCTGGGCAGGGCTTCAATTATGGGCTCCCGCTGTGCTGGGGAGGCTGGTTGGCACCACACACAGGTTGAGACAATGTCTTTCACCTGCTTCTCAGGTTCGGGGCACCACACCTTTTGCCGGCGTCTGGCATTTGTCTTGTCCATGCCCTGGTGTCTCTGGTGCACCAGCTTGATGACTTGCTGAATTTTATTTGCCAGCACTACAATGCGGTCTCTGCGGACAAGAAGTTCCGACTTCACGAATGTTAGTTCATCCCTTACTCTCCATAGATATTCCAATGTCATCCGTGCCTCGTGGATTCTTCTCCCAAGGGTTTCCACAATCGACCTCGATTCGCCCTTTTGAAGTGTCCCCTTGAGAACCTGGAAGCACTCACCTGCCTCTGATGCCCTTTCCAGCTATTGGAGGGGCAGGGAGTTTGGTGTTGCTGATTGAAGGAGCAACCGCACATGTTCATCAGCCTCATCCACACTGATGTTCCCCCCTTCTTCAGCCCCGCTCCATGGATGTCGGGATAGGTAGTCCGCTGGTTTGTTGGTTCAAGGACTGCCGGCATCCACCTTTCAATACGTGCCAGGGGTTTCGATGAGGATTCAGCCATGATCAGCAGCAGGGGCTTGTTGTCTATCATGATAGTCACCGGCCAGCCCAACACATAGAGCCAAAAATGCTGACATCACCATAGCACTGGCAGGGCTTCCTGTTCTATCTGGGAATAACATTGCTCCATCTCTGACATGGCTATGTTCGCATAGGCAAGTGGCCTGACCTCCCCTTGGGCATCTGTTTTGGTATGGACCACCCCTAAACCGAACAGGCTGGCAACCACCATAACCTCAGACAGGAGAGAAGGGCCAAAAAATGCCATGGTGTCTTCTGCCGTGAGGGCCCCCTTCACGTCCTTGAATGCATCCTGCTCTAACAGGCCCCACTGCCACGTGCCAACCTTTCTGGTGAGGCTCCACAGGGCCTTTGACCTGGAAGCCAAATTCTTGATAAATCGAGCACAGTAGGTCACCATCCCTAAGAAGCTGCGGACCTCGGTCACATTCTCCGGTGGTTTTGCCTCCACAATGTCTTTGACTTTGCGAGGATCTGGAGACACTCCTCCTTCCTTAAATATGAACCACAAGAATTTGATCTTAATCTTCAAGAACTTATCCTTGTGCAATGTCAGTCTGAGGTCCTGGAGTCGCTCTAGGGTCTTCACCAGGTGTTTCATGTGTTCAGCCTCTGTTCAAGCGAATACCAGGATTTCATCGCTGATATTCAGAACACTGTCTAGATCTGCCAGGGCCCCTCGGATGATGATCTGAAAAACCTCTGCCGCTGAGAACACACCGAAACTCAGATGCTTGTACCTATACCCTCGATATGCAGTAAAGGTTGTGATATACCTCGAGTCAGGGTGTAACACAACCTGGTGGTACCCTGCCCTCAAGTCCTGTTTCAAGAATAACTTGGAGCCTTGCATCTCTGTAATTATGTAATCGATGTGGGTGTGAGGTGCCTCTCGTGCTTGATCGCCTTGTTAGGTAGCCTCATGTCCACACATATTCTGACCAAATCAGGTTGTTTTGGCTTGTGAGCAATGACTATGGGTGACACCCAGGGTATGGGCCTATCAACTTTCTCTATAATGTCCAAAGACACCAAACTGTCCAACTCTTTGTCCACAAGGTTTCACAGGTGAAATGGGGCTCTCCGGTGTTTGAGGGTGTACTGCATAAAATGTTTTGCATTGGGGTAAAAATGAAGCTTTTTTTTATAATATGTTTGCTGTGTGACATTGAAAGAAGCACATCTTGCCTCACACTCAAATCACATTGGACAAGTGGGATCCCATTTATTGTTGTGTTCAGTTATCTCAACTTGTTTCAAAATAGCGTGAAACAGGGTCACAGCTATATTTGGAGAAAGCGCTGTTCCCTCTATTCTTTATCATGGGGGCAGAAAACCATGGGCAAAACCATTTCACTTCATTGCAAACATCTTTTTGTACTATGGGTGGAAGCAAATTAGGTTGAATTTATTCTGATATATACAACCAACAAAAATAGTGCTAGGAGCATATTCTCACTTCTAAGCATTATGCAAGTACACCACCAGTTTACATGCTTTTCAGAGGTGTGTTGCATCCTGAGTAAGAAAGGAAATTGCATTTCCAGTCCTACTACTCAGACTAATGCTGATAGAACAAGTCTAAAGGCACTCTTAGCCATCTGAACATGTTTACATTGATGATTTGTGGTAAGTTGTGCAAAGGTTGGAGTAGCCCATGTAGGCTTCTATGAATGGTGCATTGTTATGGTGCAGGGTTCAAAAGTGAAATTCGATGAGCAGGAGCTAAAACCAGCTTCTGGGTATCAGGCATCACCCCATAGGTTGGGAGCTAACACAGAGGAACCAGGAGCTACGAGAGATGCTCCTTTTACCTTTTATCCATGTTGAATGAATCATTGTGTTTAAATGTATATTAGATGTTTTATAATTCTTCTTCAGTAAAATCCTAAAATACTCAGTTAATGTCACATTTACATTTTGGAAAGCACCAGTCGGCCTTAGGAGCTGAAAGTAGCTCCTGGTAGCTGTTGTTTTCAAGCTAACCAGGTCGTACCATGCTAGAAGCAGGAGCTAAATAGCTTCCAGCTCCCCTCAATTTCTAACCCTGATGGTGTAAAAACTGAGATGGGAATGTGTTTTTGCAATGGAGGCTGTTTTATTCTTGTGCTAGGCTGGGTTCTACTTGATGAGCAGCTGGTCTGGTTCATAATCAACATCTGATTTAGGCAGTAGCTCAGGGCGTTACAAAAAGGAGGGCCTTGAGACTTGCAAGCATTGCATAATTAAACTTAGCTAGGTAGATTCATGTCTGACAAACGGAGGTGCTGACAGTGATGAAATCTGAGAGTTAAAGTGCATTAACTAGCTCTGATTATGACAAACAGATGAGTCCTAATACCTTCCTTTGTAATTTGTGAATTTTATAGTGGTATTTCTGCAACTTGTGAACAGGGTGTAAAAGCAAGAGAAAATATTGGAGCTGAGTACCCCAAAAGGAAATACACCAAACACGGCTTATAAAGATTCACAGATCTTTATTCTAAGACTGTACAGTTTACAAAGAAACAAAGTATCAGATAGCTATCTAGCCCACAGTACATCACTGCGAATACCAGCCCTTTCGGTGTGAGAAGTGAGAGGTACTGGACGTCTAAACAGTTACACATTTTATACATTTCCAATTATAATGTCCAGCCCCTCTACAGGTTAATGATACTCGGTCTAGGGTTCGTGCCGAGTTGACATCAAATTTGTCCAACTATATGCATCTTCAATTTGCATGTCAACAAATCACAATGGCAACAGTGTATTCTCGGATTTAACAATAAGCCTTAACACATGTCTTATACAATGCAATTCAGCCAGTGTCCACGTTCAGTATTGATACAGCATTGTAGTTGTTGTATGTCAGCGGATCAAACTTGTTGGGGGATATAATCCTCTGTCTACAAGTCAGTCATGGGACAAGCTCTCTTTACTTGCCCCAAACATTCGGCCAACAGTCAGTTTACACATTAACTAAGGAACAAAGTTCAGGACGGCTCAGTTACAAGCGGGAAACACTGTCCACCATTTTAGAACACAGAATCACTTTAGAATAGAAATCAAAATGGCGGACGGACCTAAAATGGCAGCTAAGTCGATCTAAGATCGGAACTTTGCAACGCGGTTTTCTTCGCAGAACGACTGGGCTGAGGCCAATATATACAATAAAGGAGGCACAATATGATATCCCGTTTAACAAGGGGGGAGTCGTTGGCACTGTAAATTTGTTCTACAGAGTGGTATAAATATTTCCCACTTATGAGTGAAAGAGAGTGTAACAATGGACCCCTAAAAAAACCAATGGGTATATCAAGGTTCTTGCACCAAGAGAATTTCCTTTTTAAAATAATGAGTTAAGATGGTGGATTTTACAGCACACTTTTTCTTAAACATTTAGCAAAAAGTCATGCAATTTACAATCAGTTCTGCAGGGTAAGTCATGAAAAAATCTAGTAGATGCAGGGTCATAATGGTTGTTCCAACATTATATTCCAGAACTTTCACTTAAAAGCACATTTTCATGATGCCTGTGTCTTCAACATAAACCAGGATTGTCAATGCAAAGTACACATCATGATGGCTGTGTCACAATATTTTACCAAAGTGCCACTATGTAGCACGTGTTCATGATGCCTGTGCCTTCTTGATATATTCCAATAATATTCCAATAATGCCATTGTAAAACACATTTTCATGATATCCCTGCTCAAAAAGAATGCCATCACGCCAGTGTAAAATAAATGGCATAATACATGTGTCACAGAAATGTCCAACATTGTCCCTATTTAGCACATGTTCATGATGCATGTGCTCACAAAATAAGCCTGTATTATGATACTGTAAGAAGACATTTGAATGTGGACAGCACCAATATAGACCAGTATTTTCACTGCATGATCATTCTCACATTTGCTATGCCAAAACTGGCCACTGTTAGAAGACATCATAATGCGCATTGTTGCAATCTATGCCAGTATTGTAACTGCAAGAACACACACATTTTGGCTGTGTCAATATATGCCAGCATTGCTACTTTGGGAACATTCATGTTGGCAGTGCCCCATAAAGTCAATATAATGTCGTTATGAGAAGACATTTTCACCCAATCTCTTGCAATGCATTGTATTGTATTTGTCATTTAGCTAACGATTTCCCCATTTGTATGGCCTCAATGATCTCTGTGGTTGGAACGCCCACTGGGACCGAAGTCCATGTGTGGGCGATTCGAAGAGTACATTTTAAGATGCGTGTGTGCATTTTGCCAGGTTAGGACATAGGTGGGCTGGCTAGGCTCCAGTAAGCAGCCCGGAGGTCAAGCACATACGCATGCGCTCTTGGTGGTTTAGGGTAGAGTGTTAGTGCCAGAGACTTGATGTGTGCCCAGCTGGACCAAATATATTTTGTACGTTGTTGCTGCATACTAATGGCAAAGGTGTTGAGGTAAATCAGGAGTTTCAGTGTGGATGCTATGCAAGCTGCTAGACCGGAATTGCCCAGCCATCCCTCCATTCTATGGTGCATGGATGGATGGCCATGCCTACGGCCTGTTTCCACAGATGTGATGCAAGGTATACATACCTTAAACTCAGATGGAGTTCATTTTGGATGCTGTTTTCCCTAGTCCCACACAATTGGCTGGTGTCACCAGCTGTGGGCTCCCTAGTTTGAGAGCCTGAGCAGTGGGAGAGGGCCTGGAGGGATGGGGAGTGATCTACGATCTTCTGGGTGGTCGGGGGTAACACCTATATTCAAGACACCATGAATAGAGGGAAAAATTGGGGATACAGCAGCAAATGTAGCAACACCCAGACCCTGGGACACCTGGTAAGAGGGAGACATGCCTAAAACGGGGGCACAGCAGTAAATGCAGTAGTACCTAGATTTGAGACACCATGATTAGCGGGAGAACACCTAAAATGGGGGCATAACAGTACACGCAGTAACACTTATATTTGTGACACCATGATTAGCGGGAGAATGTCTAAAATGGGGACATAACAGTAAAAGCAGTAACACCAAGATTTGACACACGAAGATTAGAGGGTATATGCCACGTTAGACATGCCATGTTGGCTGTGTCAATATATAACAGTGTTGTCCCTGTGAAAACTCATGTTGGCTTTGTCCTTTAATGCCAATATAAGAAGACAATGTCATGCTAACTGTGACAACATATGCAGGTATTGCCATGTTAAAGACACAAATCCAAATGATTTGCCCGCGGCTGAAAGTACCGCGGGCAAATCGTTCGTATGAGAAAGGTGCGAACTACCAAAAGTTTGCACATTTCTCATGCGAACACACATACATTTGTATTTGTATTTGTTTTATTTATAACGCGCAAACCATCAGGCCCGGAGGCACACCCACACACACAACACACCAACAACACACCCATAACACACCCCCCACCCACACCCTCAGCACACCCCCACCCACACCCCCAACATAAACAAACGCCACTTACCTTCATCTTCACGCTGGTTCCCTGCAGCGCCAGTTTCCTTTCACTTCCATGATCGGGAACCGGCGCTGCAGGGTCCTTTTCCTTTCTTTTTTTTT
Source organism: Ambystoma mexicanum (assembly GCF_040938575.1). Lineage (NCBI taxonomy): Eukaryota > Metazoa > Chordata > Amphibia > Caudata > Ambystomatidae > Ambystoma > Ambystoma mexicanum. The sequence continues at coordinate 960,949,375 of NC_090928.1, read as the reverse complement.
TAACGGAACGCTGAGGGGATGTCCCCCGAAGCCCCCGTTCACTATACCATAAAGTATAGTGAGCGGGGCGATGCGGAGGACACCCCCGCAGCCCCTGTTTTTTTTTTTTTACAATGCTACTACTAAAGGTTCGAACCTTTGGTGTTCGAACCTTTGGCGGTAGCATTTTTAGAACAAATGGTCATTGCGACCATTTGTTTTCGGGAAAATCATCCTAAACCAAAGACACACTGATGTTGGCTGCGTCTAATAATGCCAGTGTTGTGCCACTGTATTAAGACACCTACATAGTGACTGTGCCAGCATATGCCAGTACTGCCACTTTAAGAAAACACTCATGATGGCAGTGCCCAATAATGAGGTATCATGTCATTGTAAGAAGAAACCTGCACCTGCAAAATCCCAATATTGCCACTGCAAGAAGACCAATTCATGCTGCCTGTGAAATAACATACCAATATTTACATATAAAACATTGCGTTACAGCTGTGCTGTAAGCGATATTCAATCAACACTACAGCTAAGTCAATGCCTAGTCTGGGATGCTGAGGAAAACCCTTATTGATGTATTTTTATGTCCAGTTCAGTACTCTGGATGACAACCCTTATATAACACCCCCCTCTTAGAATCCCCCTGACCCCACTGAGCCAAGAAGTAGGTTTGTTTTGCAAATGAAAAGGTTTATTTGAGAATTTAAACAATATATATATATCACACTTTATGATAAATTAATATCTGATAGTACACTTAGACATATGATGTTGATCAACAATGGGTAATCTGGCACTAGCACACTTATTTACAATCAATGAGGAGTTAGTATAGGATGGATAAAGTAGCAAAAATACTTTTATGATTTCAAGGGAAAAGCAATGAGGAATAAAATGCAGTACAGAAATACTTGATATGATTTTAGCAAAAGATAAGATAATCACTTTTTCTCTGGCAATTCACCCCCCTCCCCTATGCAATGTAAGAAATGGAAGGAGATGGAAAGAGGAGCACACAGTTCCCAGGAATGCAATCAAATACAATACGAAATTCAGTTCCCCCCCAGCAAGCTTAGAGGAAACAGGTAGGAGTTTCAAACACAGGCTCAAAATGCTTTTTAAATGTGATGGCAATGGATGGGAAAATGTGCCAACTGATTTTAATTCCCTCTAGAGATTCAGGGTAAGTGGGAGATGCGTGTTGGTATTAGTTCAGGCTCACTTTAGCAATGCTCTATGAGTTATTACCAAGTTTCAAACGGATTTTAACAAAAGAAAGAATGGAGCTGCTATTTTGACAAGTGGAGAAATTGAGCCAAAATCGCAAATCGCAGTAAATTACGCGAGTGCGTGAATCGCGATTGCGGTAAAAGTATAAGGAGTAGGAAGTCAGTTCTAGGCTTGTTGGAAATCTTAGATTCTAAGCTTTCAGAGGAATCTTGTTCCTAGCCCAAACGGTTCCAGAGATACGGACGATTTAATAAAGGTAGTTTTTGGGATTTAAATTAAACTCAAAATGACAGGTGACAGCTTGCAGCTGCATAATTGACAGGTGACAGTTGTGCAGCTTTAAAAATGACAGATGACACGATTTCTAGGAGGCTGTTCTACTTAGGTTAAAATAGTTTGGATTAGATTATTTTAACTACGAGATTGGTTCTGCACAATTCTGCTAGGTACTCACAATATAAATTTGAACTAGGCCTCGTCACGGATCTGGTCAACACATCCGGCTGCGGTTCTGTCTGCTCGGCGGGTCAATCAGGCACCGGTTCTGCTCACAGCGATCTGGGTCTGTCAAGCACCGGATCTGCTCACAACGGTCTGGTTTGTGGTTCTCTCGGGTTCCGGATACAGCACTGCTTTCTGGATACTGCTACAGGTTCTTGCAAAAATTCTTGGCAAAAATTCAAACAGCTCGCCCGGCTGTTGAATAGTTTGGTTGGTTTTTAGGCCTGCTGAAGAGGATTCAGCTGGTGGATTCAGGCCTCTCTGCTACAAATTCTGGAGTTAATTTCTGCTACAGGTTCTGGAGATTGATGGATTTGAAGTCTGGATCTCTGGATGTGAAGTCGTCGGTCAGCATGCTCCGCAGCAAATGGAATTGAATCTCTCTACCTGCCCCAGCAGTCTCTTTTTATGTGTTTTGAAAATGGGTGTGTGCCTGGGCCTAGCTAAGCCTGCCCCTCTCTACTTGTCATTGGCCCAGCTTTCCTCTCTCCCTAGATTGGGGGGAAGAAATGTAGTGTCAGAGTGATGCTGTAGGTTTTATGGTCAGAGGAACTTCCCCTTGTCAAATTGCACACAAATCTATTTCTGACCCAAATACATATTTACCTATGTACCATTTTTCTAATATTATAGGTCCAGTTAACATATTTTCTGTAGCACCAAACCATCTGATCCCTGTCTTTGTACGATGTTGTGTCCACTGATGACAGAATTCTCCCCTTTTCATCCAGATAATGACCTCTAAACCTTTCCAGATTTTATACAAATGTGCACCAGGGATATGGGTTACAGATGATAAAGTGTCAGATTTTTAACATGCAGACATTTGGAGTAAGAACCTTTTTTCCGATACTATCCCCAGGAACATACCACAGGGTCCTAACCCCTCTTAAAATGTGCACCGAAGAATCACAAGAATAATGGTATTATTTATATAATTTTGACCAGTCCGCACTATGAGTTATCTATCTTTTTAAAATTATGCCCTGGTCAAAAAGGGGTGTGGCTTCCCACATCACAGGGTGGAATAACTGGTTTATCCACTTCCCCCAAGCTCATCTGCTAGCAGAGGCACTGCCCCTCCCAGTTCTCCCAAGAGGAAGCCACTTTACGCCCCCCCCAACATAACATTTGCCTGAGTCCAGGACAAGGCTTTGTTCAACCTCCTGCAGTCTGCAGGTCCCCTCCCTTAATTCAATCAGGGAGGTGTGATCTCCTTTTGGCGGGGAAGCGGGAGGCAGCCAGGCCTGGGAATGCAGTTTGATCAAGTTTCAACTCCTGTCGGGGGTAGTTGTCAGGCAGAATTCAGCTAAATGTCACTTTAGTTCCCAGTTTAAATCAAAACTTACATTTTTTACATATACATTAAATAATTACTTCCTTCAAGTCATTTAAGAATATAGATTTACATTGTATCCACCTCTTAGCAAGTCTTTCCTTGGCCTGGTTTTGTTTCATTTGTTTAATTTTACACAAAAGTCTGGTGGTTTTAAAACGCCGGCTTTCTGATAGTGGTGAGTACCAGTATTGCAACCAGTTTTGGGATTAAGAAAATGAATTCCCCACAGTTCTGAGTTGCTTTTTGGCAATCAGCATTGCCATTCCCAATGGTTTCAGGCTACTGTGTGTGTAGCCCAATGGTGGTTTTAGGCGGTGCCCTCCTGTGCTCACAACATAGGCAAAAATGGGTGGCAGCTTATTCTTCATGTTTTCCCTGTGTACTCTCTAGGGAGTTCTGGCCATCATGATGTTTTCCATGCCAGTACTGCACAGTTTTATGGTAGGGCTTGGATGCATGGGTAAAAACATCTCACAGTGCCAAATATATGCCATCATTAATTTGTAAACACTTTGGGCCTCATTTGTCGAATGACAGCTAAACTCACTTACTTTTACTGCCCCAAGGGGATTTTGTCAGAATTGCCACAATCAGTAATTCTGCTGTGGTAATTCTGACCTTATTCTTTATCTTAAGGTGGTTGACTCACTCCCAGCATGATGCTGGAGGACAATACTCCACTTTAGTATCAAACCTGTAGCTCAGCTGTGCTGGGAAAACAAGCAGTAACTCTCCCCAAAAAGTGGTGGTAAGTGAATTACCATTTGCTTTTTCCTGTACTGCTGAACTCATAATGAGTGTCTCGCCAGGGCACAATAGCCTAGGAAATCAATTCTGAAACATGTTCTAATGGGGCCAGGTTCTGTTCCCACAAATAAGTACACATGCATACACAAACACACATGTGCACAAAGGCACACACAAACATACTTGCAGCATGTACAATTTATTATTATTATTTGGGCCTCAGGGTGCACAAAATTAACACAGAACAAAAACATGACAGACAAGGATCAAAGCTGGGGAAAGAACAGAAGGTCACACACATTCACGCAACAATATTTTTTTTACATTGACCTCTTTTGGGTGGTTCCATGCCTGGTCTCTCACTCTCCTAAACTGCAGTCCTCATTCAGTAACAGGAATCAGGATACATAGAGGGAAGACACTTTCTTCCCTGAGTCCCACATTCACATGACCTTGAATGCATTGATTCATATAGGCCATCCACCCTTGCTCCCCCTACTGCCTGAAGGGAATGAGGTCTTACAGACCTTCATCTGACACAGTGGCCCAAACTAAAGTCTGCAGGCAGTAGGTGATTGGTCTGCGGTGTGCAGGGATCCTGAAATTGAGCACAGTGCATGATAAAATAATGTACTTCCTATACATGTCGGGAGGTGCACATTATGCAAAGACCTACGATTGGTGGTGTGGTGAAATAGATCATGGCAATTAATTGAAATAGCTGTGCTAATGACAAACAGTGTGTTGGGGTGTTCACATGGTGTTTGGACATTGGCTTGAGGTTTTCCAGAAATGGATAAGCAGGGTGCAGAGCCCCTTGTTCCTGAAAGGTGGTGACGTGTTGCTGACGGTTGTGGGTCCCTTCCTCTAGCCTTGATGGGACTGCCTTTGCGCCGCTGCTGTAGCTGTAGCAGAGCTCCATTGCAGAGTGCCTTGTGCCCGACGCAACCAAAGAGCATCGGTCAGAATGACAGGGAAGTGCAGTCAAGCACTGCTCCTCAGCTGGGTCACCACCAGATCCTTGTCCCTGGCCCTGACCTCTCCCTGGAACGGGTGCTGATGCTGATCTGGTTGTAGAAAGAGCAGAGCATTGAGGTGCAAGATGAGTGTTTGATATTTGGTGAGCTTGGGAGTAAGTAAGGAAGGAGCTAATTCCATGTAGCAGCGATTTCACCGTAAACTGGATAAGTGCAACTCAATAGTGTTAACCCAACAACACTTTGTTTAAAAGAAGCAACAGCAAAGGAAGCAGTGAGTGGAAACCGAGGCGAGAGCCTTTTTGCCTGCTTACAGTACATTCTGGTGCCACGTGCCCCTGAAGTTTGTTTGCCTTCAGTTCGACCAATACAATATAACTGTTGCACAGTTCGGTGACTGTGACATCTCTGTTTCAATTGACCGTTATTTCAAATCTGTGCATGCACTTTTTCAAATGGTGAAAGCTGCCGCTAATCGTATACGATTGCATAAATTAGGTCTGTAACTGCTGGTTTTCTACCCTTGCAACCAACCGTCCAAAGTGAACTTTAGTACACTTATTTAGATATGAGTGTGGCAGAGTGTCCGGTGCCTCATGGATCGAGACGCGAGCGGCTAACAGGTCAACAGTGGTAAGGTAAGGTCTTTCAGTGCCCAAACTTATTGATATGAAGTGCTCTTCTACAAGACAATATGGGCTCTGCAGTGCATCTGCTCACACTGGGAAAGACCCAAGTGCCCAGCAACAAACCACATAACCAGAGACCTTGACTCATGTTAACAAGAAGGACAGGCTAGAGAAGAGTTCAGGTATGCACCCTGCAATTCTGGGCTTTTTCGAAGCTACTGGTAAGGATTTCAATCAGGCAATACACCCGGGTCTCGGCCTAGCATACAATGCACAAATAAAATATTATTTATTGTGTCTATATGTTCAATATTCTCAGTGATATACCACTCATGTCACACCCCTTTTAAAAATACCCCCAGGTCACAATGGACCAGGAATCCGGCTGGTTGGTAAAGGTAATATTTATTTATTTATTTAAAATTCAAATGAAACATATGTTTTAATATATGGGGCAGCAATCACCTATGTGGTGACAATACAAATCAGAAAGTAGGTAAGGCAGTTGAAATCACATTTTAGAACACAGAATATAAAATACAGGGAAAAGAACAGTTTTGGCTTGTTGAAAAGATAGCGCTTAAGTTAAGATTTCCCCCCGTAAATTTCTCAACTCTAACAGAAGTAGTTCTACCCATATGTAAGTATGCAACAGGTATTCAGGAATATAGAACAGTGTACAGGGTTTGAATACAATCTTCCCTCCCCAAACAAGAGATAAAATCGTTTTGGAACTTTTACACTTTTAAAATGACATTTGAAAATGGCTTAGAAAAACAATGAAAAGTGTGCAAAAAGTCCTTCAATTGATATAAATTCCTATGGGAGCAACATTGAAAGGATCCGAACAAACATAAGCTATAATATGAGCAATGGTACACACTTTGAATCAGAATGGAAGTTTGGACATACTTTGAATTGAAATCACACATGTAAAACCTTTGCAAAACGCGAATTCCCACTTAAATTTCACTATGCGATTTTTAAGAAGAACGGGTCAAATGTTTCTGGATGCGGTTTTTAGGTTGGCAGGTAGCTAAAGGACTTAGATTTAAGTCAGAGTTGAACTCTAGCTATTAAATTGAGGAAGTTATGCAAGTTTGAATGAGAGGTGAAAATGAAAACGGAAATCAATTTTTACAATGACAATTATGCTTTACACTAGGGTATTCAGGCTGGTTACCAGTTTGAAACACAGTAAGCTCCAGAGTGGTCTGTGGAACCAACTCCAGCACCTCCGTGTCCGCCTTGAAGGACTCAGTCTGATTACCCGAGGGAGGAACAAGGTTTTGGGATTTCACAAGACAAAAGGATTTTAAAGAAATTATCACTAGCCCAAGGAATCAAAGGCAAGGTTTCAAGACTGGGGTGACAATATTACAAGTTCTTAAATTAAAGAGAGGATGGGTTATAGATTGGGATAGGACAATGTAAGGCAATTATACTATGGTTTACTCTGATTCCTATTGATACTTACAGTCCACTTTAATTTAGGATTTGGACCATCAGGTTCTGGTCATCACAGATTGGGTCTACAGACAGCAGGGCACCTCTGGTGGGATAGGTCAGCTGGGTGGTTCTGCTCAATTGGACTGGCACCTCAGACTGGAATGGACTGGATTGGATTGGCTCTTTTGGTTGCTGGACACTGTAGATCAGTGGGATGGCGAGTTTCAGCAGGCAAGTATTAATGGTAGCAAGCCAAACGGGATCAAAATTGTTTCCCTATGGTTTTGGGATGGTTTCAGGCTTTGAGTCTAGCTGAAAAGGAGTTCAGCAATGCTGAGGCCTTGGCTTTGCAAAGAAATCAGGAACAAAATGAAGACTTCAGGAACAGGGCATCACGCGGAAATTAGGATGGAGTCAGGAATCAGTGTGTTATGTGTTGTGAGATTCCCTTATTTATCCTGCCAAATTACACTAAGTTTATGGTAGGTGCAGACTTACAACCCACACCCACAAGGCTATGATTGGTCAAGGGCATAGTTTATGCCTTGCTTTTTCCTGGTTGGATGACAGAAAGGGTTGTCATGTTTTATGATGTGACTTGGAAACCTCCCATAGTTATTGGGACCAAAATGTAACTTTCCCACAAATACACATTTATATACGTATGCCCTCTAATAAAATCGGACACATCAATTACATATTTCGTGTGTCACATTTACATCCAACTCCCAAGTCGGTGGGACCTGCCTTTGTCTTTCTGTGGAAGTTTGGCAATTTTAATCATAAAGGTTTGGCCTAACAATTCCTTATTCGGTACAATCACCACTAGAACATGGGTACACAATATTAGATTTGCAGCATTAATTAATATAAGGTCTGGTCAATTAGTCCTTTTTCATAACTTCAGTTCCTTACGCAGTAAGAAATCCTCCCCCAAGTCTTCAAAGGTCTATCCTAAATTCAGATTTCAATGTATATACTTTTCATTCCTTTACTTATTTTTTATGCCAAGTTAAATATCTTAGGTTTCAGTGGCAAATAAGCATTTTAAATCCAAAATAAACAAGTCGTTTTTTTTTCTTTCCTTCCCAAGTGGGAGCAAATTGCCAGCCCTTTGAGGTTCACTGAGAAGCCTCTCCCAGCATCCTGCCCCTCCCCTCGAAGGATGAGTGTCAAAGCCTTCTATTGTCTTTGCCTCGGGCAAAGACAAATGTCTAATGAGGTCCTTTGTTGTGAGTATGCGAGGCCTCCAAGCAGCAATTAGTCCTTTCCTGCCAGCAGTGAAGTGTCAACCATTTCCCAGGCTAAGGACTGTCAAGGCAGAATTGTTTTTTTTAAAATAGTTAATCAACTCAAAACAGGGTCACTTTAAGTTTTACCTAAATCTTGCATTAAAACATATAAAATGAGCACAGTTTATAGGTGGATTTTTACATTAGCAATCCTTTAAAATTTCTTAAAGAATTAGGCCTTTCAACAAAAACATGCTTTCAAAACAGGCGATTTTGCACTTTCTTCATGGAAAAACACATTAAACTGAGTTCTGTTAAATCCGATTTTCCTATGAAGGACATGCACCTTTTATTCATCATTCTTTCTTCCCTTGAGTGCTGGGATGGTTTGCAGTCTGGATACATGTATCCAGCCTTTCTTTGGAGTTTCTGTCTGCATAGCTGATTTTGTTACATGTAGCAATTTTAGCCGCGTTTTTCCCTGTGGAAATGAAAACAAATGCTCCTGGGCTGCTTTTTCCTTAGATACATTTTATAAGGCTGTCAGTCAATGAGGCCCGGTTATTCTGAGCCATACTGGATGATCCTGGCATTTCAGTACCATTTTAATCTCGATGATTCAATGGAAATAAATGGATCTAGCACCAAAAACAACACTTTTGATGGTTGCAAAGCTAACATTTTAAAAGGCCTTTTCAGTTTTCAGCACAATTCTGCTGCTTTGCTCCATGTTGAATGCGGCAGAGCCCACTGGCATGCTCCTGCAATGATAACTCTGTTTTGACCCCCCCTGACTGTGTGTGGCGAGATGTGCAAGCAATTTTGGTTGTGACCCAATGCATTTTTCAAGATTTTGGCATGCGCAAGAGTCAGGACATCCATTTTAGGCTGTTTCCTTCACTATTTGTGAAGTTGTGCATAATGGCACATTGGAATGGGTCAAAATTTCCCACACTACCCAATCTCTACCTAAGGATGAGAAACAATCGAACTTTCCGGTAGACCAGCCCAAAGTTGAAAGTAGGGCACAAACACTCTCGCCTACAATTGATAATAATAATTCCCTGTTAATTATGGTTATAGGTTTGCAGAGAGCATCATTTGGTGGGGGTAACTCCCTCCTGCGAAATAGCAGAAATGAAAACATTATTATCTAATACTCTGGATTTGACAACTTTTGTTTCTTCACCGGCCCCCTCAAATTATTCTGATTCTGAAACTGAGAGTGAAGTTGCCCCTGTGGTCCATGCAGGTTTGGCAGATTTGGCGGACAAGGTTATCTCTATGTCTGCCAACACAGTAAATGCAATTATTACCAAGATCTAAAATCGTTTTGCCTTCACTGCTACTATCGCAATAGAACAAGTGGACTTTACAGTTATTCTGACAAAAATTGAAGAATTGGTGTTGGCCAACTCATTGACGCTTGTTACTGAAACCCCCATACCTGCTGCTAAACTTTCCCACTGTAGGCAATTTAATCCGTAGTGCTTAGCTTGTAACCCAAGTCCACCTAGGGCAAACGCGAGGGAAGAATCTCATCAGACATCAACGAAAGTCACTGTGAGAAGGCATCAATCATCTGCTACTTACTTGGATTGAGACTATGAGGAGTTATCTGTTCTTCCTACTACTATTGAGCTAAAAAGCACAACTAAGAGTCAACAGTGTTATCATTGAATCTATAACAAATTCAAGGAAAAAAAACACAAGGAGAAACAAAACATCAATATAAATGACGTGGGAATTCACAAATAATCCGATCTCGTCTAAATGAATTTGTGAAACACGAAATATCGATCCCAAAACATTGGTCACAAACACTCTTTAGGAAGGTTCCATATGGCAGGTTCGACTTCAGGGCCCATTAGATCAATGGCTACGACCTTCCACACCTGCCACTACGACTGTCCCGTGTTATTTGCAAACACAAGGACATCTCCTTGCTAATACTCATGTAGCAGATCTACAAACTCACCCCCAGACAACTGTGTCCTTGAAAGGAACTAGGAACCCACCTTCAATGATATAACCTTCTATAACTGACCAATATCCCGAAAACCAGCCCATCACAGCTAATGCAGTTGATATCAGATCTACAACTGTTCTGGCTGGTAAAAGGAATGTAATCCTAATACTTATAGTCCTTTTTTAAATCAAACTTATCCATTGGAATTATTTAGTTCAGTGTCATTTCATCTGTTGACATGCTCCAAATTGAACTGCCAGGGATGGGCAGTGCCTCAAATTGGGCACTCATTGAATTTACCTTTGCTTTGATGGTGGCTTTGTAAAAAAATGCAAGTTCATATATTGGACTTTTCTTTGACTATATGTCATAAAGTCAAGAAGTAGGTACAAGTTTTGGATGGTTCCCAACAAATAACAATGAACGCATAGGGCCCACATTATGCTTCTGAGCATGCCATTTTGCGGGCTTCCTAAGCTTGCACAGGGAAAAAAGGGGAAACACATCAAGAAATTGCCCATAGGGTTTCGGAAAGGGTAAAGGGTAAACAAGGGGGTTAATCGACAGACTTCTTTAGATTGTCCCATGGCTTGGCTCACTTGGAATAGGAGGGGCTAAACGTCTTTCCTTACACATCCCATTGGCCTTACTATGATTTCGGCCACATATTTGTTTATTTTGCAGGAAACGTGGCTGTCTAGTTCATTTAACATCAATCGATAAGTTGTACTACACAAGGCAACACTACCTTCCTTGCGAGGATATGTTAGTGGGGGCTTGGCGATTGCTATATGGTCTGGACACCATTTGGAGATTTTTTATTAAGGTACGTGTGTTTTCCTTTGTACTTTCAGCTAGGTTTTATTTACATGTGAGTCTCATAGTCAGAAAATTGATTTTTAATGTCTATGATCCGCCAACAGCCCTGTACACACAAACAGTACAGAAGATAATGGGCAAGACAATTTTACTATGGCATGAAAAGTACCTTGAATGGCATATACCTCTAGCGGGAGACCTAGATGTGAAAGATCTTCTTTTAGATCCAAAGAGTTTGGGCTGTTTGGATCGTAAATGGAAACATTTTATAAACATGTACAAACTAAAATGTTTGCCTTTTTACCTTTCTAAAAAATAGGGTCCCACTCATTCTTGGTCCAATTTGTATTCACATACTGATTATCTTATAACTGATTCAGTGATGAGGACTCGCTTTAGCCCCAGTTAAAATGGAACCTAATGAGGTGAGCGATCATGCCTCTTTGAGCTGGACAGTTAACCATGTTCCTATGGGTTGAAGCACTTTTAGCAATGTAAACATAAGGATTAACAAGCAGGGCAATTGAATAATATGGTCTGAATCCAAGATACAAGAGGTCACTAACATCTTAATAGCTAACCAAACTCAGTTTGAGCTAAGGATGGAACATGAAGGTATTGTTAAAAAACATTACAAATTGTATTCTTTTATATAAAACAATCCATTTGGGAAAGCTGGGAGCACCCACATAGCTTTATTTGATGTACTTACCCATCAACAAAAAATGGCTTACCACAAAGAGAGAGCACATATTAAAGGGCATTTAATAATATCTAATAAAGAAAAAGCTAACCGTGTAATCAATGTGGCTAATTGGTATCTTAATGGACTGTGCCAGAATAAGCATTCTATTAGAAATGTGAATAGGCGAACATTGGCTTGTGAAAAGAGAAAAATAATATGAGGCCGGGAATCCCAAAGGAAACACACCAAACACCAGTTACAAAGGAACATACAAAGTACTTTATTTTAAGGTCAAGCAATGACAAAGTCAAATGACAGATCGGATAGCTATCGGCCCTCAGCACAACACAACAAACTTAAACGGGGTTCGATGTATTCAGTGAGAGACTGTACATTGGGACATTCAGGCTTTAATACATTTCTCCAGCCTGTTGTCCAACCCCTTCGCGGGTTAACCATTCCATGAATGTATTACTGGCCTAGGGTCTCTGCCAGGTCAATCTTCTAATCCATACATCAGTATGCTCATAGATCAGTTCTGTTGATACAGGTAATCCATTTACATACAGGTCAACAGAAGGACAAGGTCTCGGTTCACGGCCATAACAAGTGGCTTGCAGGCAAGTTATACATTAGCTGTACGGAGGTCATGTCGACCAGATTCTGTTCGGAATGGCATTGTCCACCATTTTGATGTACAGGGTGACTTTTACACAACAAGAGAACCTAAAATGGCGGTTTGATTCAAGATGGCGGCTTACATCAATTTCTAAGGTCAAGATCTTGTCGTAGAGAGTTATTCGCATACAGTTTTATGCAACTTGGCGTAGGCCAATATACATACAATCGTTTAAATAGGAGGCATAATTTAATATCCAGTTTGACAAACCCTCCTTTTGGCCTATGCCAAGTGCTAAGACTACTTCTGATTTCCTTGCAAGTAACTCCATACGTCATCGTCCATACACCCTGAATCGCCATCAGAGATATCTATGGCCATCAGGTCATTCACTAAGATCTCTTTTAACACATACTCCTTGGAAGTTTTATCCGGGGCATATACTTTGTGTCCTATCGTACCTATCACCTGAGCACAACATCCCCCTAGCATCGAACATATACTAGGCAGACATTGGATACAACAACAAAGGAATAGCAGAACTCCCAAAATGATCAACAAAACCGAAAGTACCTTCCAACCCCAAGATCGCAAGAAATCCCAAAACCAAACACTAAGATTCCAGTTCCCCTCGGGAACGTGCACTTCTGAACTAAGGACGTGCAGATTCTGAACTGCTTTGAAAATGGTTGGGGAGGAGTCTGGTACAAAAACACAGCAAGCAGACCCCACTAATTTACATACTCCACCACGTTCAGCCAGAATGACATCTAATGCCACCCGGTTCTGGAGTGCTACTAATCTTATCGCTTTTTGCTCTAATGTCATGTTATAGAGTATATCTGTGGTCCGGTTGATGGTTCTCTCCAGTACTCTCGCTAGTCTCCTGATGTCTTCGGAATCAGAGTAAGAAGGAGGCACGGCATCCTTATTGCCTATCGGAGCCATTTTAAAGGAAACTAAAGATTGGAAAGGACAGGATAGTCTATCAGAAGGCCTAATTGAAGCAGCATTGAGTTTGCTCCTATTGTGTGAAAAGCGAGCATCCCAGGGGAGTCAGAACACGTTTCTCAAAATCATTCAAATTAGTTCCATCAAAGTTCCCCGAGATGATATCATTCCATCGGCCAAAGAACAGTGCTCTAAGAGAAGCATAGCAAGCAGTTGTCAAAGGTAAAGGATGAATATACCAACCTAGCCCCTTATCCCCATGTTGCGATAAATGCAAGCAGACCCAGTAATTGGTTTTGTTAAAAATGGCATGTGTCGAATTCATAATCAGCATCATAGTATTATTGTGATACTTCTGTCTATGCTGAGAGTCCCTAGGTGACAGAGTATGCAGGTGTACAAAAGGAGTAAAAATAGTAGGTGCAATTTCATTTGGCAAAAGAGGCTCTAGAGGATAAATCTCCTCAACGTATCAGAATACTAAAGCAGTTACTATAAAAACCCCAATTATTATCATCAAAACACAGCAATACGTTTTCGGGGCCCAGGCACATTGTTCATTGTCCAAGTTGGTCACCCCCTTATTTAAAAGTCCAATACAGGCTGTAGCTGTGGCAGGCATCGTAGTCTTCGGATGGAAACCCCAATGTTCGTTGCTGGCGACCCCGCGGTCACGCGGCTTCTTAGTCCTTCCCCAACCCTAGCCGACAGAGCCCTCTTTCTCAAAATTTGGGCAAAAGCAAGCCCTTTATGATCCTTTCCTTCTTTTGAATGCACAGTCAAACCGTGCTGCAGGTCTATTTTCTCCGCCGAAGATTATATCAGGTGGTTCCCGGTACTGTTTGATCGGAAATAAGGCAACATCACTTCCTGAGGGAAGCAACGTATCAGAGGCAACGGAAGTTGCAGAATTCGGAGCAATAGTTTCCAGAAATGACTTTTCCAAAGAGTATGGAGACAAACTGGACGGTTCCCCAAACCCCACAGGCTCAGAGAGATTCTCTGACTCACTCACAGTGCTATTTGCTGCTTCAGGATCATCGATTGCAGCGTTAGCGAGGGGTTCTGTTTCTTCTGTAACGTGCAGCGTCGGGTGAGGAAGTTTCTTGACATGCGTCACATGTATCCAGTTCTGCTTTCCAGCCACCCGCCAGCGAGTTGCGACGCAAGAAGACCGCTCGTATGCTCTCACCAGGACCCAGCTTCCAGGCCGGATGTTGTGTCCTGGGCCCTCATCACGTACAGGTAAAGCTGATCGTACCTGATGATAAATGAAATACAGATTTTTAGTCAACTGGTTACAGTAGTCTGAAAGCAATACATTCTCAACATTTCTGAGTGCTTTAGGTTTCAGAAGACCCCAAATATTGGCAGGCCTCCCCATCACCACCTCAAATGGAGAGAGCCCAGTCTTAGTTTGAGGGGTAGTGCGCATTGATAATAACACGATCGGTAAGGCGTCCGGCCAGTTTAGTTTGGTACCGGCACACGTTTTAGCGAGTTTGTTCTTTAGAATACCATTATGTCTCTCTACCAACCCGGCACTTTGAGGATGTCTAGCCGAATGAAATCGCTTATCAATATGTAGTGCCGTACATATCTGTAAAATTACAGCAGCAACAAAATGTGGACCATTGTCTGACCAGATGACTCTTGGCAACCCAAACCGCGGGAAGTACTCCTTTATCATAATTTTTGCAGTGGTCATGGCTGTAGCATCTTTGACAGGGAAAGCCTCAACCCATTTACTGAAGGCACAAATGACCACAAGGACATATTTTAAACTCTTGCACTGCTCCATCTCAATAAAATCAAAATGAATCACTTCAAACGGGACAGAAGGAGGCCCAAAGCTACCCCTTGGAGTTACCGTCCCCTTCCCCACATTGTGCTGTAGGCAAATCATGCAATTTTGGACATAATGCTGAGCAATTTTTGAAATCTTATCATTTACCCAGACCTTCTGTAACATTTTCGTAATCTGTTGAGCACACACATGTGTTGGACCGTGTGCCATAGTAACCATCATGACTATGTAGGCATTAGGAAGTAACCATTTCCCTTCAACTGTGTCCACCCAACACCCGTCATCATCTAATTTCCCCAAGCCTTCCGCCCATTTCTTAGATTCTTCCATTGTGGCATCAGCTTGGATATCCCGCACAGACCCAATATCCTCGTCCATTACATAGACATCCCTAGTTTCTCTTAGAGCATACATTTCTGTGCGAAGATCTGTGGCAGTTTGTCTGGCTATCTGATCAGCAATTGTACTATCAGGGGGCCATGCTGAATCTTAGTCCCATGTGAAGTTAGAAACCCTCTCTCTGAGCAAAGTCTCCCAAAGTTGTGAGCCACCCCAAAAGCATACTTACTGTCAGTATATATATTCACTGTTAGCCCTTCGGAAAGCTCACAAGCTCGGGTTAATGCTATAATATCTGCGGCCTGCGCGGAGTTATGTGTAATTCGCTTGGTCTCTACAACCATGCTCAATGTAGTGACTGCATAAGCAGCTGTGGATGTACCATCCGGAAGTTTGAAACAGGAGCCATCACAAAATAGATCCCCTTGCGCATTATCCAAAGGAGTGTACTTAAGATCAATTCTGTCCTTCGTTTCTTGTTCAGTAGCATACAGGTAGTCATGTGACTCATCATCACCGCAAACAGTATTTTGCGAGAAAGGTAGGAGTTCAGACGGATTAAGAACACAACACCTCCTAATTTGTATGTGGGGAGCAAACAAAATTAATTCATATCTCGTCAATCGTGCGGAAGTGAGATCTTGCGTTTGGGTTTTGTTCAATAGAACATCTACAGAGTGAGGCACCATCAGGGTTAAATCATGGCGTAGGACCATTCCCTCACTCTGTTTTACAGACGCGGCAGCAGCAGCGACAGCTCGCAAACATCTTGGCAAATCGCAAGCGACAGGATCAAGGGCGGAAGAATAGTAACCGCACGGCCTATTCTTCCCTCCATGTTCCTGCATTAATACAGCCAAAGCACATCCATCACATTCATGCACAAACAACACAAAGGCCATGTTGTAATTTGGTGTACCCAAAACCGGTGCAGAGCATAATGCAGTCTTGAGAAGCTCAAATGATTGTTAATGTTCCGATTTCCATGGCAATGGCGAAGAAATGCCCTTCTTTGTCAAAGCCAACATCGGTTTTATCACTAGTGAAAAGTTCGGGATCCATAACCTACAGTAAGAAGCCATACCTATTAAGGCTCTGACTTCCTTCTGTGTATTTGGGACCGACATGCCAGAAATGTGTTTTATTCTTTCAGGTGTCAATCTTCTTCCCTCCTTTGACAGGAGGTAGCCTAAATAGGCGACCTCCTGGCAACATATTGAAACTTTTTAAGCCAAGCTTTGTGACCATGCTTAGCTCGATGGATGAGCAACAATACAGTGCCCTTTTTAAAAGAGCTCTCAGAATCTGCTGCTAAAAGCAAGTTGTCAACATACTGAAGCAGCGTACAATTAGGGGGTAATTCAAGAGTATCAAGCTGTTCTTTCAAGGCCCTACTGTAAATGCTAGGACTCTCGGTGTAACCTTGAGGTGCACGAGTAAATGTGAACGAGCGTCCCCCTAAGGTGAATGCGAACAAATATCTACTGTCCTTGTCTATAGGAATACTGAAGAAAGCATTCTTCAGGTCCACAACACTAAAGTAAGTAGCCGTAGCTGTAATCATAGTTAATATCGTTGTCAGATCAGGCACAATTGGAAATTGTGGTGCGACAACTCTATTGATGGCACGCAAATCAATTATAAAACGAAACGGAATAGCATTATCGCCTTTTTTGTACACGGGTAGGATCGGACTATTGCACAAACTTCCTGTAATCTCCTCAATCACTCCACGATGCACAAAATCGTAAACAATGCTCTTCAAAGCTCGCTCACCTTCAACCGAGATCTTATACTGCGGAATACGTGGCAGCTTAATACCATGTTTCAAGACTATTCTCAATTCTCAAGACAGGCTCAATCTGTAGAACACCGACATCATTGTCGTCAGCTGCCCACAAACACTCCGGGACATTACTGAATTCTGGTGGCAAAGGTCTAGTCAAAAATTGTGAAACAGAAAACTGCTGTGGTGAAATCGTCAAACGCACTCCATCAGATGAACAATGAATTACCGCATTTAATTCCTTCAACAGATTCAACCCCAACAAATTCTCTCTACAATTCGAAGTCAAAAGAAAGGGACAATGGTCCATAAAGGGACCCAAAGAAATAGGTAGCGGCGAAGAAACCGGACAAATGACTGGTGTGCCAGAAAACCCTATGGAGACATTGGTTTGCCCTGACAGTGGAATGTTTGGAACCCGAGAATGGTCAATGGAGCACTTCTGTGCTCCAGTGTCTATCAAGAACTGATGTTTCCTATTTCCCACTACCATTTCAACGTAGGGACCGTTCTGACTAACGGGAATAGGTGTAGGTTCCAAACCCTGCTTCGGGCAATCCTAACGAAACAGAATATCATCAGAAGGAAGCTCCTCAGAGAGGTAAGGGTGATCGAATATGTTTCTAGTATCCACACTCGAAGTCTGATTGTCCTGTGAAAAAGGTTGCTGAGGATCCTGCGAAAACTGACCTCTACCAGGGCCCCCCACCCCGTGGCGACCTCTGGGTCGTCTACCCATATTTCCAAATGTGTTATTCGACCTCTGTCGAAGGACGGGGCATTGTGCACGCCAATGACCCTCCTGGCGACAATAGGCACATTGGTTAATGTTCACAGGATCCAAGGGCACATTCCCTTGTGGAACATACTGACCTCTAATCTGCGAACTACCCCCTCTGGGGCCTCTAACAATTTGTTGTAACAATACTTTAGTCTTTAAGTCTCCTTTTCTCTTTTCTACTCTATCTTTTTCATTATTGACACGGTTCTCGTAGCACTGAGCCATGTGCAGTACTTCTGATTGGGATTTCGCCTGCCAAGCGCTCTCGGAAGAGATAATCTTTGACTGGATGTCAGGCAGCAATCCACGCACAAATTTGTCCACAAATAACCTTTTCCCAGATTCTGTGCCTAAATCCTGTCCACTGAAGTCCGAGAATACTTGTTCGAACTGATTAAAGAACTCGGTGGCACCCTCAGATTTTCCTTGGACACAGGCCGTAAGCTTGTGCCAAATAATTCTTTTTTCGGGAATTATAGTTTTTAATTTCGCAAAGATTCTGTCAGGCAAAGTGAGTATCACCTGAGGCAGTCTCTCACCAGCTGGCCTTTCCCCGTCAAGCCTAGTTATATTAGCCCACGTATCTCCCAACCCAGGTGCATCATCTATTGTTCTAACCTGCTTCCACAAATCTACGGGCAGGAGTACAGGGAATAACAAGTCAATATCGCCTAGGGTGAACAATGAGGACTGCAAGACGGACTCTATCTCTTTATAGAATCCTGTCAGATTTTTCCTAATGTCGGGAATAGATTGCCTAATAGTGTTCACTTCCTGTCGTGAAAACTGGACGTGAACAAACTGTGATACATAATGTGCAGGAATGTCCACAGCAGCTATACCTGCTGCAGCATTAGCAGCAATCTCAACTTTTGGGACAAATGTCGGAGGTACCTCTCTCATAGGCAACTGAGATATAGGCAACTCTGAACGCTTACTAAGCAACAGAGCTAAGTCGAGCGCTAAAGGAGTCAAAGAAGTGCCAAGTGAAAAATCTCTCTTATAAATACCCAGTAACTCTGTGGGACAACTAACCTTCTTCCTCACACATTCATCCTACAGGTACTCTACCATTACCTGAATCACCTTCCTCTGCATTTCTAGCGTATATTGACTATATGTGTCATATACCTCAACCGGAGTTATCGATAAATCCAAAATCCATCTAATCGCATCTCTTGTACAAATTTGTGCTTCCTCAGATGCCCATTTACGACACGAAAGAAATTGTTTCTGTACATACATACTCTCTTCTTCGTCATCCTCATTCCGTAACTTCTCCAAATCTCTCCTATACACAAACAACCTCTCGACATGCTCATGTACTTTCTCCACAGTATCTCTTGATAGTGCTAAAGTATTCAGATCCCTCAGCCCTTGTGGGAGATCCACATTATTTAATTTACCCCACATTACGCATCAATGAATCCCTAAACCTTCAATAAAAACATTTTTCTCAGGAAAATTATCCATATTAGACAGTGTGGCAAAAACATTAGCTCGATCATCTCACTCCATACAATGCTTAGCCCATGCAAACAAATCCCGCTTTTTATCTGTAAGGACAGTATTACGAGTAACAACCTTCGACCCTGCACCCCGATCAACTATAGTCGGTACAGAACCACTCCGGAGTGGAGGTGCAGGCAGATTCAATGGAGGTGTTATTACTGGTGCAATGGGAAGAGGTAGTAGAGTAGGCGGAGGAACAACAGCCGGAATAATAGGAGCAACAGGTTGAGTAGGGAGAGCAGGAATAACAGCAGGAAGAGGCAAAGCAACAGGAAGAGGATCATACAGAGGTGGTGCAGAGGCACCAGGCCTTCACTCATTTAACAATTTGTCGAGAAACTCATCAGAAACATGAAGGTCTTTAGAAGGATAGATTTTCTGAATACCGAGTG
Organism: Ambystoma mexicanum; assembly: GCF_040938575.1. Classification (NCBI taxonomy): domain Eukaryota; kingdom Metazoa; phylum Chordata; class Amphibia; order Caudata; family Ambystomatidae; genus Ambystoma; species Ambystoma mexicanum. The sequence goes on along the minus strand of NC_090928.1, from coordinate 960,929,620 downwards.
AGAAAGCCCTATCCATATTCTTAACTGACTCAGACTGTTTGTCCTGATCATATAACCACGCCTTTTCAGCGTTCGTTTTATGACGCTGCTCATGTTTTTCCCTACTCTTAAACTGCTGCAACGCTTCTTTTTTCCAATTCTGTAGAACATCAAATGCTGCGGGTCTGGCCTTTTTCTTTAACAAGACCGACTCTAAGTATTCAATACGAGGGATCTCAAAACTACCATTGATTGGCCAATGAAGTTCGGAGGCATGTCTGGTTTGTCTGTGCCAAATATCATTAAATACTACACTTCCAATGCCATGTTTACAATACATAGTAAATGCCGGCGACCCCTCCTGTGGTGCCGGGTGGCTAAATTCCAAAGATTGTCGATCGCTGCGGAGTAATGCCCTAAAGCAGCTAGACAATTTCCCAGGCATTTCTCAAAACCTTGGTGTTACCTGGTCAATAATTGTGTCTGCAGATACAATGCGCCAAATTCAAATTGTCAGGGTTAAATTAAGAGTCGGGTCACGACTCACCTGACCAGACCTAAGGAGGACCGTACGGTTTATCAAAGAAGTTACCTAACCGATTTTACCTTGTGTTTGGCGATTTCGGCAAATCTGCCCACCTCAAAAGTGGACCCTCGTCAAGATGCCATCTCAGACTGCACAGCTATCGTCCAAGGATCGGATCGTCCAGCGCTGTAGAAGTGTCGCGTCTCGTTCAGTCGGGCCCGTAGTATCACACCGTCCGATCCCGGTCCAATAGCATGCGTCAACCTTCAATGGTCCGGCATCAATCTTGAGGGTCCTTATTCGGGCGCCAACTGTGAAAAGAGAAAAATAATATGAGGCCGGGAAACCCAAAGGAAACACACCAAACACCGGTTACAAAGGAACATACAAAGTACTTTATTTTAAGGTTAAGCAATGACAAAGTCAAATGACAGATTGGATAGCTATCGGCCCTCAGTACAACACAACAAACTTCAACGGGGTTCGATGTATTCAGTGAGAGACTGTACATTGGGATATTCAGGTTTTTATACATTTCTCCAGCCTGCTGTCCATCCCCTTCATGGGTTAACCATTCCATGAATGTATTACTGGCCTAGGGTCTCTGCCAGGTCAATCTTTTAATACATACATCAGTATGCGCATAAATCAGTTCCGTTGATACAGGTAATCCATTTACATACAGGTCAACAGAAGGACAAGGTCTCGGTTCACGGCCCTAACAAGTGGCTTGCAGCAAGTTATACATTAGCTGTACGGAGGTCATGTCGACCAGATTCTGTTCGGAATGGCATCGTCCACCATTTTGATGTACAGGGTGACTTTTACACAACAAGAGAACCTAAAATGGCAGTTTGATTCAAGATGGCGGCTTACATCAATTTCTAAGGTCAAGACCTTGTCGTAGAGAGTTATTCGCGTACAGTTTTATGCAACTTGGCGTAGGCCAATATACATACAATCGTTTACAATAGGAGGCATAATTTAATATCCAGTTTGACAGGCTGGCTTGTTAAAAACGAACAATACGCAAAAGTTTTGGCCTCGTTATAATGACTTTCATGCAGCCCCTTCCTCTATGGAACTAAATCCAGTCTTAAAATAGTCAATGGGTTCCCACACTGAAGAGCTATACACCGACCCTGAAGATGACAATTATGAGGTGACCTTTCATACTTACAGAGTGAATGTAACATCTCTGGGATATGACTTGGACGATCTTGTCATCATTATAGATAGAGGTGCTATCCCCAACGGCTGGGAAAGGTCAATTCGTATCCATGTTTTTAAAAAAAGGGGGATAGACTGGATCCAGGAAACTATTGTTTGCTGGCAATGCTGTGTTTGAGCCTGAAAATATTTGCATCGATTTTATTAAAAAAGCTCACTCGATAGGCTGAAGACAGGGAATTGATAAAGCCTTTTCAGACAGGCTTCAGAGAGGCACGTAGTATGATAAATAACATTTGCGCCATTCATTATCTGATGGCAGAGACTGCTGTCCTTAAACATAACTTGTATTGATGCCATATAGATTATAGTAGGGTATTTGATTTAGTATCGAGACCTTTGCTGCAGAAACAGCTAGAGCTTTGGGGGATAGATCAACGGTTAAAATATTTAATCAAGTCCCTATACACAAACACCTCAGTCACTGTTTGTTTGAGTCTAACTGGTGGATTCACTCAGTACAGTAAAACTAACCGAGTCTTCAAACAGGGCTGTGTTTTAGCCATATGCTGGACAACTTGTATGTAGCTGACATGGCTGATTCCATCAATGCTGTACGTAACTTCCTGCTGAAAAACAACGGTAGGCCAGTCTCTTGGCTGGCTTAGGCTGATGATAGTACCTTGTTCGATATGACCCCTGTTAGTTTACCACACCCTATCAATGCTTTAGCTGTCTATGCCACACAAATTCGATGATTATACATATTTCCAAGACCAAAATGATGTGTCTTGGAGGTAGTATGCCACAAAAAAAAAAAAAATGTTTGGAAGTTAAGTGATATTAAACTTGCAGTTGTGGAAGACTACATTTATTTGGGTTTCCCAATCAGATTAAATACTCCTAAATGCTTTAATGGTGAATTGATAATTCCAAAGATTTGGAGAAAATGGAATGTAGTGAAACATTATATTGCATAGAAAGGGGGACATAATATTAAAGCATTGTTGGCATTCTACTGTGTTAGTATTATTCCAAGCCTGCTCTATTGCCTATCCGTATTCCCACAAAGACCGATTAGTTGGCTCGAAAAAATAGAGGGCAACATTTTACGATCACTAATAAACCTTCCGTCCTCAGTCCTGTGGAAGCTCTAAGAATGGAATTTCTTCTTTCATCACTTACCTCGTTATGGCGTGCACAAAGAACCCTACTTTACCTTAGGACAGTATCACCAAATGCAAATTCGAACAAGCTACAGAGCTTGATTGGTAAAAATTGTGATAGAGGCACTAACAATGTATTATTTTCCGACCAAAAGTGGACTTGCCTTGCACTATTTATATTAGATATACCAACTGAAATTGCATTAAATACCCCGAATATCGAAGCTACTTTAAAGATCAAGTCAATGAATTGGGACAAAGTTGGTATTATTGGAAAGCTGTCAACCAAGAGAAAACACGAGTATTCAACCCAGAGTTTTTTTCCTGTACTCTCCCGAGCATACTTAGCCAAATTCTGTTCAATCGTACGTAAGCGTTTTAAACCACATCTGCGGTTAAATATACTTCCAACAGGGGAATATATTGGGGTATGGAATGGGATTCCTTTTGAGGATCGACTGTGCCATTTTTGTTGGAAAAACATTGCGACAATTCGACACATATTGTCACTTTGCCCATTATTACAACCCTATTATATTATGGGATTTAGCAACTTTGTCAAGCATCTCGATCAGATGAGATTTGACCAATTCTGGAGTATGATATACAGGGCTGAATCATCTGTTGTTGTAACGCCTGCAGCCCACAATATTTGGAAAGTTGTTTTACAACTGATAGGGCCTGGGTTGATCAATGTTTGGCTCTATCTATTGAACCTCTTTTTATGTTGGCCCATCAATGGATTATAATGTTAGTTCTTGCTAGGTTTTAACGGTCTCCCTACATGGAACACTTTCGTTTTCTCTATGTTCACTTTGTAATTTTTTCATTCTGATGCATTTTTATGTAATTTATTCAATAATTTCTTTGTGTTTTTATGTGCTTAAGGCTTGCTTAATTGCTAAATGGGCAATACATATAATAAATAATAATAATAATATCAATAAATAAAAGATAAACAGGGTGTTGGTATATGTTTTAATTTGAGAACCAACATCAGGTAGGTGGGATCTTGTAGACCAGGGAGTGAGGTGTTAGGTGATGTTTGTTATTTGAGAAATACATTTGGGCTCAGGGCGACATGTTCATACATGGCTTTTCTAAACTGGAATTTAATTTGTTGTGGCTTTGGCATTAAAGGAAATGAATGTGGTGCTTGTTTCACTTTTGTCAGATGAGAATTCAGCTATCTGCACCACTGATGAAGAGGATGACCCGCATATGCTTGGCATACGCTTGACATCTACAAAATACAATTGCCGGCATGGCTGATGGCTTGAAGAGTAGTGCGCGCTCTGTTGGAATTTGAGAAATAATTACATGTGGCACAATATCATACCCGCGTCATCACCTGATGAATGTCTTCTGCACAGGCCTGCCAGTGAGACGGTGGTAAGAGGTGCAGTTGACGTTGCTGAATGTGGAGGAAATGCCAGAAGTGTTTCTGTTAATGCATAGCAGCCAGCTCTGCAGGAATGCTGTGCTGGAAGAACACCACCACTAAACCAGCAAACAATGTCACGTTGTAGCAGCAAGAGTGACATTTGAGGAGTGGCAAAAGGAATGTCCTTCAGAAACGAGTAGAACTTCCCTAGAACATGAGTAATGGGATGAGGCAGAAGAGTGAACATTGACTCTCACTACAAGACCACAGAAACACGTTGAAGCGGCACCATTGGCAGTGGTTTCAGGGGCGGAAAATGTAAGGCTGGAAAACGACTCCTGGGGCAGTTATTGTGCTTGTGTCAAAAAGAGGCACCCATATTTTATGGTCTAGCTGAAGTGAACCAACATTGAAATGGAGTTCATTTTGAAGTCAATCTTCCCACTACTTAATGATCATCATGATACATGTTATCTTCCTTCTGACAGCATACTATTAGCAGTGGTTGGAGTGGGCGGGAACTGTCGGGAGCAGACTTAAACTACTTTTCTTTTTTTCTTTTCACAGGTCCACCACTTTTTACAACCATATTCACCATTCCCGAATCTACTTCTTCACTTTACCATTTTATAGCAGTTGCATAGCTGCATGGATTTTAGATGTCTTCATCGTGGACAGGGGAAGATGGAGTTGGTCCTGGTAACACTAAGAAGGAATTTCTCCTCACACTCCATGTCTCCCTGATTTTTGGAAAACATGTCAAGTTGTTTTCTCAAGTAAAACATGCTAAAATAATAGAGTTTCTAAAGGTCCATGCCATTCGGAAGGAACACTTTTTAAATATTAGGTTGCTATTGAGGATTTTTCCATTAACATCCCTGCGCATGTGTAAAGTTGTAGTAGGAGCCTCAGTGACTAGTCACTTGGACTATTGCAATGCACTCCTGGTGGAAACTTCAATGAAACTGATTAGCAGCTTCCAGGTGGCTCAACCTCCTTGATGTAGGAAAAGTGGTAATCTCCAAGCTGTTCTCAAGAACTGGGTGTGGCTTCCAGTAGCGTATAAAATTCAGTTTCAAATTCTTTGCATCCTTTTCAAATGGCTTTAATGGGGCTGTCTGTGCCTAGCATTGCACGGTATATCCCTGAATTGAATGTTTGGTCTATGGAGGAATACACACTATTCATCTCTAAAACTCAGTCAGGCCAGAAGAGATAAGACTTTCATTCTTGGAGTATATTACCAAATTCTGTTAATGAAAGTACAAACTTTATCTAGTTCCAGGATCCTGTCGAAGAGGCATCTTTTCAGGTAGATGTTAGGTATGAATTCTAGTGGAGATACCACAAGCGAGTTAAAGCAATTTATGAATGATCCCAAAACTGACCGACTGAGAAAAAATAATAATAATATCGGGGAACCACCTTTTTTCACCTGTGCCACCCACTTGGCTACCACCCACCACAGCTGAAGAACCTTGTCACTTGTTGCTCTATGCTCAGCCAGACCTGTTCCCAGCCTAGATCACAATTCCACCACTTGTTTTTGTACATTTCTACCACTGAATACGGGGCTTTGTTTCTGATGTGATAGAGGCTCAGACACACCAGTTGACTTAAGAAACTGGGTTTATTGAGATACAATGTTACAGACCCCCAGCACAGCCTCTTCATACACAAGTCCATCTCCAACTGCTGTGTCAAGAACATAAAACAAAAATAAATAAATACATTCCATATGGATTGTTCGCTACCTCACACACATGCATCACAACACATCTCCCTTCGTTTAACCAACCAAACCCCTCTTCCCCAACGCAATCCTATTACTATTCTACACCTGACCCCCACTCACCCTGACAGTGCCTTTCAACACTTCCAACACACGTAAATGGTCTGAATATAACATGTCATACTTCCTCTTCGCAACACCTTTCTTTATTCTCACCCAGTCACAACACTCCACTCGTACCTCTTTCTTTCCACGTCTCATATTCGCCCTCATCACCCATACCTCTTTGTTCCTCTTCAACCTCCCTCTCAGCTCATCAACTACACAATCTGATTCCCTTGCTCTTCCAAGCCAAGGAGGACTCACTTGTGTGTTTACCTTTCAACCCCATATCAATTAATACAGGTTTACACTCGTGGCAGCATGGGGTGACATCTGCAACACATATAACCTCTTTGGAATAACCGCATTCCTGTCCTTCCAATACACACCAGCCATGCGAATGGCGTACATGACACACCTATTCACCCTCTCTAACATACCATTCTCCTCAGTGTGATACAGTGCAGATCACCTGTGCTCTATTCCACACTTATATACAAAGTAACCACCAGTAAACTGTGAACCATTATCTGTAAGAATACTCCCTGTCACACCCTCTCTTGCAAACACTTCTTGAACAAAATCAACAATACTTTCTCCACTGATATCACAGAAAATGTTGTACTCCGTCCACCTTGACAATAAATCACCCAGAACAATCACATATTTACCATGTCCTCCTCCCAAATCCATGGGACACAAAATAACATTTTCTAAGTCACACTTTATTTGGAACACCAACCTCCACCACAGGTTGTTTCTTGGCAACCTCATCCTTGCCAACCTTGGAACATTCTATGCAACTAGCCAACCTCCTTTCTATATCTCTGTCCAATCCAGGCCACCAATATTCTTCCCTCAGAATCCTCTTAGTCCGTGACACACCCACATGCCCTCCAGGGGAGAAATCCACAATTAATTTTTAAATCAATCCCAGAACAATGGCATGTTCCCACCGAAAGAAAACATCACCAACCACACTTCATTCTTTACGCACCTCCCGATATGGTCGCTCTCCTTGTCGCAACTCATTCTTCATAGGCCACACTGAATTCATATAACCTTTGATTCGCATCAACACCTCATCACTATTCATAGCCTCCATCTACTCTTCCTTGCTCACAATGCCCTCATAGCTTACACAAAACATTTCTGAGATTGCAACCACACTTCTATCTTCCATGTGAATACCCATCCTTGGTGGACAATCAGTCATTATATTCTCTTTGCAGGGTACAACCAGAATTTCAAATGTATGGCCTTGCATCCTACTTATACAAATCTTTACACTCAAAATTTCACTTTAATGGTTTATGATCCAGCCTTATGACAAACTCAGTGCCCCACACAAAATGTTGAAATTTCTCCACAGCCCAGTGGCACGCTAATGCCTCCTTTTACAAAACAGAATAATTATTTTCGGAACCTCTTAATGCTCTCAAAGCAAGAACAATAATCTCATCACCAGAATTCCCCACCTGTGACAACACAGCATGTATGCCACAGTTGCTCGCATCCACAGTAATTACACTCCTATGGGAATCAAAATATCTCAACAGTTGCACTAAATCAATTTTCTATTTTATAATGGGCATTTTCCTTTCACATTTCTCACTCCAGATAATCTCCTCTCCTTTCTTCAATAATTTCCTAATTTCTTACACCTTATCAGCATACTTCTTTACACACTTCTGATAGAACTCAATTGTGCCTAAAAATGAGCAAAGCTCTCCTTTCAATTTCTGTCCTTTCCGCACATTTTATTGAGTCCACCATGCTACTCTTTGGCCTCACGCCATCCACAGATACTTAATTTCCCAGATAGTCACCTTGTTTTCTCTAAAAATACATGTTTCCTTCCTCAAAGTCACGCCTCTCATTTGCGGAATCTGCAATACCTTTCCAATTTCAGACTCTCCACACACCAACACATCCTCCTGAAAACAAAACACACCCTTCACCCCTTTAAACAATCTATCCATCACTTTTTGGACTACAGAAGACGCTGATATGAGACCAAATGTCATCATTCGAAACTGGAAGATCCCCTCATGAGTTATAAATGCTGTCAGCTTGCTACATGCCTCCTCCAATTCTACTTGATAAACTGAAGCATTATCTAATTTAGAGAATACTCTTCCATGACCAATCATGGTAAGCATCTTACACATATTTGGTAGCGGATGCCTTTCCACCAACACACATTTATTTAATTTGCGGAGATCAACACACAATCTCAAATCACCCAATGCCTTCTTCACAACAACCAAAGGTGAAATTCACTGAACTCCTCCTGCCCTTTCAATGATAACCATCTTGAGTACATTTTCAAGTTTCCTTTTTACTCCATCCCTTAACACAATCGGGACCAGACGTAACTTTGCTGTCACTGACATACTCCCTTTTTTCAGAATTTTTTGGTGTCTCATCCCTTTTATTTTGCCCATGCCTTTCTTAAACACATTACTGAATTCTTCACGTCAAAGAACTCACATGTAACACTTCATAAGATGTGTTCAGATCCAATCTCATCTGCAACCTTTTCTGATCATGCCAGCCCAGCAAAGTTGCATCTTTCTTAGTCACATAGACATTCCCTTGAATTCAATTTAGCACAGAAATACCTAAGAAGTTCAATCTTATCTTGCTTGTAACACCCTGGCTCAACATTTGGATCCACTAAATTCTGCACATCTCCCCCAATTTCTTGTCCAAATACAATCCTTTGCATAAGCAATTATTTTTATTAACAATCGGCCATCATAAACACCTCTTGCCATTCACACTGCCACATATGACACCCTTTTTTGATTAAATTGAAAATTCTTGCAACAATTTGCAAAATGTCCTCTTCTCTTGCATTCGCCACATGCATTTGGAAAACCGGGATATGACAATGACCCAGCAAAATATGAGTTACTGGCACACTAAAAGCACAACCGCTCTTCCTTCTTTTCTACTTAAACGCTGTTATTCGTATTGACACCACTTCCCTAGGTGAACTTCACCTTTCCTTTCTTTTTCTGTTTTCAATTGGTGAAACTTAACACTTCCACTTTTGTTTCTCTGTTCTCCTTTTCATGCAATTTGGCTGCACACGCCATTGAATGTTCCGCACGGTTCGCAATGTCCAACACTTCATCCAAGGAAGGCTCATCTTTTAATCACAAATCCTCTCTGATTTTGCTGCTATTGCAATCAATCATAAATTGATCTCAAATATGCTTATTGAAGGACTTGTTATAGAGGTATTTTGGCAGTATTTTTGGTTGGTGGTATTTTTGGTATTTCATGGTATAGTGGTGAGCCTAACTTTAGAGTACTGCCTGATAATTCTTCTTATACCAGGGTAAGTAACGGTAAGCAAATACTAGACTTAGTACACTCTAACTGATGATTTTATGCCCTTGCAGTATTTTAGTTACAATACCACATGATGCCCTTTTAGCTTGCATCTCAGAATACATTTACCATGTACATGAAATAGTATCATTTACTCAGAGCCCCAGAGAAGAACTGACTTCACAGTGATCCGTTTATTTTTACCACATGTGATAAATTAATTACCACCTGTGGTAAAATGAATTTACCACCCGCTATGCACCAATCTGTATGCCAGCCCAAGAAACCTGAACACTGATTAAGTACGCTGAGGCTATTTCACCTTTTTCTTAGATTCCTTATCGGTAGTTAGAAATATTCAAAATACAGAATGACATGTACAATGTACGATATCCACATTATATTTCAAACCTGTTTCAAAGATGAAAAGGGAGCATAATAAGCACAACTCATTTGCAGATACTTTGCCTGTGATGAATGATTGGCTTCAAAATGTTCTGTTGTATAAAACTAAGCCTTTCCTGCAATGGTTTCAAAACATTCTATTTGGGATAAACCCCGGAGTTCTGTTAACATTAGCCTTGACCATCGCAACTAATCTTGGCAGAGTATGAGCTTCTGTCACATCTGAAATTTATTGCATTAATGGAGAAACATGAACACAGCTGTTTACGTTTAAAATGTACAGTGCAGCACCTAAATAAAAAGGGGGTTCCCACTCTACACTATCTGATCACAAATCATTCGATCATGCTGACCTCAATTATCTGAACTCACTAGGGATTATAGTTGTTTGTATGTGTGTTGTGAACTGCTCGCAACCACAGACTAGCTGCCAGACCGAATAATTCTTTATCTGGTTCACTCCCTCTGTGCTTGGAAAGAGCCCATTGTGTTCTCTGACAGCTTTTCTGTCGCACACTTCTCCCAGAGTCAGGCAAAGAATAAGAGTATCCAAGACTGCAAACTCTTCTGAGACAATTGCCAGCCCAGAAAACCAAGAGAGAGAGCGACCCCTCACTCGTCCAGCCTTTTTAAACCCTCTGAACTAAGACTGCCCATAATGTAAATCTCACTTTAAATAACCCTCAAACATGTGACTATTCAGAGTTGCTTGGAATGGCAGCCATGTAAGCAAATAGTTTCATCTCAGTGCTGTTTTCCTGCTGTGGAACTATTTGAAACAATAAAATCGTTTTTTAGCAGAACAGATTTCACATTCTACAATGCTGACTTGTCACGTCTTCATTCAAACACAGCAGAGCCTTAATTCTGCACGTTTTATTTATTGCATTTCCACGCTAACCTTGCACAGCCCAAATGCCTTGCCCACTGGATTTATCAATCGGCACCAGGTTTGAAAACAACAATCATCTACTGATTTGCTCGGAATGTTAATAGGGAATATGTTATAAGTTAGATGGATAAGGTAAATTAGTATATGTTAGTCTTATGGCCCACAACAATTCAGTCCACAACTGTGATATGGAGTAAAATCCATGTTGTGCAGTATCAATTTCAAATTCATATTTTGCTTGCATGTGCTTTATATATTCACAGTATTGACATCTGCTAGATTCAGCATGAGTCTCACACATGAGTCTCACACTCTTGCTCACTAATGGGATCAATCTTTTACCCTTGTTGAAATGTGGAGGCCTAGCTAAAATGTGGAGTCACTGTTTAAATTTGAAGTCACCTCTCCCTACATGCTCTCTGAATTTGCATGGCAAAGACAAATGGGTGAGCACCATCACATATTCTTCCAAGCTCTAACCTTGTTCTTGGGTCTGCACCCGAAACTTGTATCACTCTAGGGTGACACTTGTCGAAATGTAGGTCCAACTGGAGTAGAGCTCTTCTCAAGTTAATTTGCATTGTCTGCCCCACTTTCATCAACCGGAGGCGGAAGAGTGACTTTACTTTTACAGGGCCCGAGGAAGCCATAAAAACCGGAGGACCAGGGACTCAAGGCATTGCCATCCTCACTTCCTTTCAAGACTTGTTTTGTGTCTCTCCCTTTTTTAAATTGTTTTATGCAAGACGTTGCCAATTGCCAACATGAGTAAAACTCTAAAGCCCTCCGGCAGCAGCACGCAATGTAATCAGTAAGCTTTCTCAATCTGATTGATACAATATGCACTTGTTGCCTTGGAAACACAGCTTGCGCATGCGTGAGAGTGATCGTCTGTGAAGACCAGGTACCGCTACCATGGCTGTAGATAATGTTGCGCATGTATGTGTGCTTCTGTCCTCGCCAAACTGGCACTGAAAGAGTTGCAGTGATGGAATTAAAAGCTGTTGAGAATGGTTGACAGCAAGAGTGCCACACATGCACTTACTTGAGAAGATAACAATAAATTGCAGTCAGTAGGCCAGATCTAACAGCTTGTCCGTATCAATGCCTTACAAGCAGAGCGGATCGAACAGGGCACGTCTCCTCCCAGCTTCACAGAGAAACATGCCAGAAGACACACGCTGCTGGGGGGTCCACGTTCTGCTTCAGATTCAGTAAATCCTCATCACCATTGATGTGATGGAGGCTCAGACACACAAGTTGACTTTAGAAACTGGGTTTAATGAGATATAACATTACATATGCCAAGCACAGCCTCTTCCTACACAAGTCCATCTCCAACTGCTGTGTCAAGAACTTAGAACCCAAAGTAATTAATAGATTCCATATGGAGTGTTCACTACCTCACACTCCAGAGTAAAAAGAATACATTACAACAGTTTCCTCAGCTTTAAATCTAGCACAGTTGAGTAAATGAAAGATAGTTGGCATTGCCTCACACATGGAACCTCACCAACAACTCACAGTAGCCCGATCCATAATATTTTCCACAGATCAATGCAGACAAACCGTATCAGTGCCCTCGACTGGTGTCAGAACGACTAGCACCAGCCTCAAGTGCAGCAATCTCAGACTGATGCATCTGCCATGGCCGCTTAGACTAACTAAGCATCTGGTGATTGCTCACCTTAGACAAATAAGCTCAATTCACAAAGTGCTTTATGAGCCACCAGTGAACCTGCGGCCCTTAAAAAGCTTTAAATGCAACTTAATAAATAACAAACACAAAAAGGTTGTTTTGACAAGCAACTACAAAAACTATACGTATGGGAAATAGACTTTGCATCTGCAAAATAGATGTATATGGATGTTTGTCAGCAGCAGGGCAATTCACACGAGGGACACCTTCACATTCAAATGAATAATTTGTTTTAAAAAAATAAAAGTTGCCTGCTCCTGTGTCATTTTGCCCCTGTTCCAACCGAAGTGTGTTTGGGTGATAGGAAAGTCAGGAAGAAAGGCACTGTCCTAAAAAAAAAAATCACAAAGGTGATTCACTTTTGACATTCTCATGCTGGTTTAAACTTCCATGCCTTGTTTTTTTTTATCTGGCTAATTTTACATGCATAGTGTGGCAGATGCAAATGATGCCTGGTGCAGATGAGATTCCCTTTGCATCACCATGACTGTCCAGTTCACACGAAGACAATATCCTCCGTGACTCTGCCTGCTCCCATAACCACCTATTGGTCCTTGGCGACACCAACCTCTTTCTAGATATAGTGCATGACCCCCTAACCCGTGACTCTCTGGATCCGTGAAAGGTCTTCAATCTAGCTTTGTCCCACCCCCAAGATCTTACCCTAACCTGAGGTGATGCTTTGTTCATTGTTGCAGTTAGGGGAGTTCAGTTCTATCCTCCCCCATCTATTATTTGCACAGTCCTCTACTGTCTCCACTTTGTGGTCGTTATTTCTGCATATTTGCAGCACAAGGTTCTCAGGGTTGCATCCCTTTTGCATTTCTAAAAACATCTCTATAGCTACTAGACCGCACCCCTTCCAACAGGGAGATTTGTCAGGGCGGCCATGACATATGATGCCATATTTAAGAACACCATCAATCACTTGCCGTGCGTTAACATTTGCAAGACCAAAGAAGAGACGTCACTTGGTTTACTGGTTACTTCAAGAAACTTAAATCCATCACTAAACCCCTCAAGACTAACTGGTGTAAAAACGACCTTCAGGCAATATTAGTGACTTTTTCTTTTGTGACATTACAATTCTGAAGTATTCCCACGAGTGGAGAATGCCCTGTGGGGTTGTTTTGACCTTTTCTCCCCCCCACGACTTATCCGATGTCTGAATTGCTGGGTTTGCAATCTGGAATTTTTCTAAACAAAGATCAGCAAAATAAGGGCCTCAATGTTTGCAATTAAACCCAGGATGGAGAACCCTTAATCACTGTAGTTCACCTTTGCCCTTTCTCCTTTCTTTTGGTGGGTATCACTCGAGAATGTTGAGGGCAGATTCAATTCTATTGAAACCTCCAATTCGTCTGTGGTTGCCATTCCATGGTCAGTTGTACGAGGATTTCCTGATCTTTTTGCATCAGCCCTTGTAAACAACATTAATGTGCCCTTCTCAGTAAGCGTCTTTCCAACTTGCTAAAAACCTGCTCTTGTCATCCCCATTAATAAGGCTCCTCTTGTTCTGGTCAACGCCGCCCATTATTGTCCCACTGCTATATTACCACAAACGGCCAAGCTCCTGGAACCCATGCCAACTCCAGGAAGTGAAGCTTTTGCCTCAGCCAAGAATATTTTATACATTCTTAACACATTTAAGTCAGGATTCCGTTCATAGGACAGAATGAAATATTCTTTCTGGTTATGGACATGAATCAGGATGCTGTTAACACAGTGTAACAGCGTCATTGGTATTACCGTGTCAAGGCAGAGGGGAGTGTTGACTCCCTGGTATGTCTGAAGCCATGTAAGGCAATTAGTGCTCGCTCTTTCTGAACTGCTGCCTATCAACCTCTGCCCTAGCCTGGACTCTTTTTCTATTTTTGCAGACAATACGAATACCAGCATGCACCTGACTCCTCAGAAACCTGGCATGGACCCTGAGATGCAGTGCAAAACAAAGGACTAATGGAACCGCAAATACCGAACCGCACCTGGGCCCAACAGACACTATTTGGCCTAACGCAAGCGGAATTGGTTAATTTCCCAAAAGGGAATAGTGTGGGCTTTCTGTTAAAAAGCACCTTCTTCAGACTTATTTAGCTTCTTAGATGTACTTTATTGCATAGTTACATGAAGCTACATGAAAGGCAACCACTGGGTCCCATCACCCAGGCTTAACTGACCTCAGGTAGAACACTCATACAACATTCACACATCAACATTCCAACTTGACATCACAGGGTCTCACATTCACAAGCAAGTACTTCACAACACATCTCCTTCCTTTACGACATACACCGATAAACACATCACAACACATCCCCTTCTTACCACAACCATAAAACTTCAGGGACTCTATCCCTACCTAACTGGGATACTATCCCTACACTCATGTTGAGAGACGCTATCCCCACTCCGGGTCTCTTCCCTTTTACTACACTTAACAGGGATGCTATCCCTAAACCTTATGCTAAGGGGCGCTATCCCTTCTCAACAGGGATGCTATCCCAACACTCCTTTTGAAGGACGCTATCCCTACCTCTTACTTGGGACGCTATCCCCATACTGATACCGAGTATCCCTACTTCACTCAGGAACACTATCCCTAAACTGGTGCGGGACGCTATCCCTACTTCACTCAGGGACGCTATCCCTAAACTGGTGCAGAACGCTATGTCGGAATAGAAAGTATATTGTGCCGCCTATTGTAATTAATATATTTAATATTGGCCTACCCCGAGCTGCTCGAAAGTCGCTTGTGAAAGAAATCTGTGTTGCAAGGTCCTGACCTTAAATCCATGTAGGCCGCCATTTTAGGTCAAACCGCCATCTTAGGATTTGTTGTGTAAAAGTCACCCTGTGAGCTAAAATGGTGGACAATGTCATTGCAGAATACAACATGTCCGTCTTGACCTCTGTACATAGCTAATGTGTAATCTGCCTGCAGGCCACTTGTTGAGGTCATGAGCTGAGACCTTGTACTTCACTGACCTATGTGAAGAAGGATTACTCGTACTTGAAAACTAATCCACGAGCATATGTTGAGACAATGTATTCAAATACTGAACAAAGGACATCTGTTTAACTACATTGTATTAATATTTAAGAAGCCCTGCCTGGAAAAACTTTAGAATACACAGTTATTGCATACTCTTGTTGATATATTAAAGGAAAACCAGTTGTTATTTGAGACTTGGCACAAACCCTAAATCGGTGATATATGAAAAGGAATATTAACCCAAAGTGGGGCTGGGCATCAAGGCCACAAAATGTATAAAAAGCAAATGCATTCTAATGTACAGCGTCTCTCACTGAACACACTGAACCACTCTGGAGTTTGTTGTGTTGTACTGAGGGCCGATAGCTATCTGACTTTGCACTGTTTTTGTAATTGGATTCAGTATAGAATAAAGTACTTTGTATGTTCCTTTGAAACCCGTGTTCGGTGTATTTCCTTTTGGGGTACTCAGCCTCGATATTCTTTTTCTGTTTTCACAGCTATCCCTACTTCACTCAGGGACGCTATCCCAAAACTGGTGTGGGACGCTATCCCTACTTCACTTTAGGGACGCTATCCCTAATTACACACTGGATGGGGCACTATACCTCCTTCACACTAGGGACGCTATCCCTAAACTGGTGCGGGATGCTATCCCTACTTCAGTCAGGGGCGCTATCCCAAAACTGGTGTGGGACGCTATCCCTACTTCACTTCAGGGACGCTATCCCTAATTACACACAGGATGGGGCACTATACCTCCTTTACACTAGGGACGCTATCCGTTGTACCTCAAATGGGACGCTATCCTTGCTACATACTAGGGACGCTATCCCTGTACCTCAGTTGGGACGCTATCCCTATACTTCACTGCTGATTGGAGGCACTACCCTCCTCCATTGGGGACGCTAGCCCTACTCTTCACTTCACACTTCACTAACAAGGGAAGGCCCTACCTTCCTCTATTGGGAACGCTATGCCTACACTTTACTTCAACTATCACACTTCTGGTATATTTGCACTTCAGCAACGGTGACCCACTTCTAAAATAGAACATTTTGAATTTCAATATCTTATTACAGTAAAATCTGCAAATCTATGAATCTCTAAAAGTCCATGCCGCCTTCTTACAGCCTACTTTTGCATTATGCACATATCCTTAAACACTAAAAGTCCATGCCACCTTCTTGCAGTCTACTTTTGCATTATGCACATATCCTTAAACACTAAAAGTCCATGCCACCTTCTTGCAGTCTACTTTTGCATTATGCACATATCCTTAAACACTAAAAGTCCATGCCACCTTCTTGCAGTCTACTTTTGCATTATGCACATATCCTTAAGCACTAAAAGTCCATGCCACCTTCTTGCAGCCTACTTTTGCATTATGCACATATCCTTAAACACTATAAATCCATGCTGCCTTCATGCAGCCTACTTTTGCTTTATGCGCATACCTCTAAACTTCTATAAGTCCATTTTGCACTAGACAACATAACCCTGAAATGCCTCAAAAGGTTACTTCTAGCCACTCAGGCTCTCTTTCTTGCAATTCCATGCATGCATCATGCACCTCCAACTTTCTCACTTAAGACAATAACTGTATTCTAAAATGTACATAAGAGTCCATTTATAGTTGCAAACCCTCAAAGGGTTAGGCTTCAATCAGTAACTTTTAAACTTCAATACTTGTAGACCACATATGCATATTCTCACTATCATTTGCATCCTCATAAGAATACAGTATCTTATTGCATTAATGTAGCCTTAATAATGTGACGCTACTGAAATACAAATAATCCGTAAAGTTCATAACTTTAAAGGATACATGCATATGATGACGCTTCATATAATGGCACTCATTCTTCATGCCCATCACTTCTTTTAGTCTGGCCTGAGAAAGTTTGGGGAAGTTATACGACACCAAATTCCACAAAGTCACGTGGTTTCATTTCACTCTATAGCGCTTCTGCAAAAACAAAACAATAATTTGTCATTCCACAAAGGTCCTTCCTCTTATTTCTTATTTCTTCTTCCCTTCACTATGGAAACTTCACTGGGCTCCACACTGCAGTGACTTCTTCACACCTTTGGTTACCAAGCTGCATCTGCTTTACCAAATCTTCCTTCTTGGGGATCTTCTTCCTCACTTTAGTTCTCCCTTCGCTTTGCTTCTACTTCTGTCCTTTGAAGCCTGCTTCTCCTTCAAGACATCACAGCGCAGGTGCTTATCTTCATAACACTACACCCTGCCTCTGCTTCACACTTCACACATTTGGGGCCTTCTTCGCTATTGGGGCTTCACTTCATTTCCCCAGTCACTTTGCTGCAGCTTCTACTTCAAGCTTCAAGACCTCTCCTTGGGGCCTGCTTTACTATTTGGGGCTTCACTTCAAGACCTAAGCCCTCTGCTTCTGCGCTGGGCTGCCCCTTACTCTTTACTTGTGCCCTGGGCCTGCGCTGGGGCTTTCTTCACTTCTCAAGCCCTTTGCTTTTGCGCTGGGCTGCCCCTTCCTCTTTACTTGTGCCCTGGGCCTGCGCTGGGGCTTTCTTCAATTCTCAAGCCCTTTGCTTTTGCGCTGGGCTGCCCCTTCCTCTTTACTTGTGCCCTGGGCCTTCGCTGCGGCTTTCTTTACTTCTCAACCCATCTGTTTCTGTGCTGGGCTGCCCCTTCTTCTTTACTTGTGCCCTGGTCCTGCTGGGGCTTTCTTTACTTCTAAACCCCTTTGCTTCTGCGCGGGGCTGCCCCTTCTTCTTTATTTGTGCCCTGGGCCTGCGCTGGGTATTTCTTTTACTCTCTGCTTTAAATCCCCTGCCCAGCGCTGTACACCCCTGCGTGATGGGACTTACTTTTGGTCTTTGGGGGGCCGTGGTTCCTTTTCTCCTTTTCTTTCTGTGCTGCTCCTCCCTCAGCAGTCTCTTAGTCTCTTCCTTACGCAGGTTCTTAGATCCTCGTCGCCAATGTTAGAAAGCACTTTCTTCAGACTTCTTTAGCTTCTTAGATGTACTTTATTGCATAGTTACATGAAGCTACATGAAAGGCAACCACTGGGTCCCATTACCCAGGCTTAACTGACCTCAGGTAGAACACTCATACAACATTCACACATCAACATTCCAACTTGACATCACAGGGTCTCACATTCACAAGCAAGTACTTCACAACACTTTCCCCTTCGTAAGCCGAATGGAACACCAAACGCAGACCCTACCAACCTCACACAGACTACAGGAGAACATAGGGACTACATGGGAACAGGGCAGATCCAAGAACACTCCCCAAACCCTGTTTGAACAGATACTCACCCAGGATAGGAGAACTTCTGAGAGCAAACAGCCCTTCTGACCAAATGGCTGGCTGCAGGAAAATGGAGACTGAGAAGGGCTTTCTAAAGACTCCCACAGGACGTCCCGGGGCACAAGTGTATAGAACAGACAGAGACTGACCCAGGGGAGCAGGTGATGCAGGGGGCTAACAGAAGCCCCGGGGAGCTCTTACGCAGAAAGAGGTGGGCTATAAAAACCCAGCACTTTCATTTGAGAGTGAAACGTGAAGGCTGAGGTCAAAGAGGAGGAGGTTGATCAAGAGATCAGCGAGGAGGGAGAAGCAGGTGGAGAAGTTGTCAGAGACTGTTGGAGTTCTTTGAAAAAGTGAAGTTAAGGTGTTTGGGATGTGAGAGGGTGGTAGTTGGTTGTATTTGAGGGAGCGAGTGAGACACTAATTGAAGGGAACTTTGGATGGAGTGCAGAAAGGGGAGGAGAGTGAGAGTAGGTGTGAGAGAAGATGTGTGTGTGAGAGAGAGAAAGAAGTGAGGGACTGGAGGTTAGAGGACAGTAGAGACAGTAGTGTTGGGAGCAGGGAGATTTCGGGGAGAGAGAGAGAGAGAGAGAGAGAGAAACACAAAATTCAGTATATGGAGAAGGAAAAGTTCATTTGGAGGGTGTAGCCAGGAGAAAGGATAGAGACCAGTAAGACCAGGTGGGTGAGGAGGGGGTGACAATATGGTCATCAGGAGAAGAGTGCCAGTGCCAGGACTACTTGATTACTCCACTAGGTTTCGTAGGAAGTCGGTTGAGGGAGTCAGACAGATTCGTGCTGTGGCCCTTAGGCCTCAGTAGGGCAAGGGATAGTCTGACTGTAGGCACCCGAGCTTGGAACAAGGAAGGGTGGAATAGGCAGCATGGGCTAGGGAGGTGGGACCCCCCTTCAAGGTTGAAGGAATTGCTACAGAGACCATGCAGTCCCAGTGGACTGGGAACCCCAATTTCTTTTTTTGTACCTATTGTTATAATACAAGTTGAAGCTGGTTTTTGTCATTTGATTCATTGAACATGTTGTTGCAACAGGTTGGGGATACCCCCATTGGCTTATTTGATGTTTTGGTGGCCTTCAAAAGGGTGACACATGGAGTTCTAGTTGAGCAATAGTCCATCAACCACCTCATTTATATCTGCAAGATCCCCTAGAAGTAGTCATTTTAGACCCCTAGAGGCTTGCTTTTTCTGTCACATGTGGGGACACATCACACATCTTATTCACACAATATCTTATCAATCTCAAGCAGATGAAATTCAGCTGCTCATCAGTCTCAGCAATGCATCGGAATAGCCCAGCAGAACTTGTGTTTAGGGTTCAGGATTGGATGAGAAAAAAAAGGGGTAGACATAAATCTTCCTTCTGTGCTACCCACGATTATCAGGGAGGTGCCTTCTTCCCTCTGTATTAAAGTCACAAGGGAGGCTAGGGATGGGGTGGGTTGAACTAGTGTGCTGAGGACTGTCATGCTCTCCATGATGCATGCCCCAGCAGAGGTACACAGGGATCACCCAGGTCCCTTATCCCATCTCAAGCCTTGGGAGTAGGTGAGGATTGGGAGGGGGGTTGCACCTGTCCTTAGGAGCCACTGGATTACCTAAAAACACCTATGAATATTGTTGAAGGTGCAGATTCAATAAGTCAGAAGCAGGCCCTTTCGCATTGCATCACATCCACATCCACAAGTCACATCCTGCACATCGCAGGGGCACGCTACACAAGGAAAAACATTTCTTAGCACTGCTCACAGAGTATGCCCTGGGCTCTGCTCATACCCATCTTCAGGGTCTCACGCTCATCAGGATGAAAACAGTAACTATGCCGTGCAGAGATCTGAGGTGGGAGGGGGCTGGTTGGCCCTCAGGGAGGGTTGCCAGAGTCCATTACACTGTCAGACTGTTTCCAGAATGGCAGGCAAGCAATCACCTTGCAAACTTGGAAAACAGAGCCATGCGGTGATCCGCAAGCTGACATAAAACATATGGCAAATTAGTAATCCACATAGGCCTAAACCAACCCATTGATGCACTCCCACAACTTACACACCAAAGCCCAATTGCCCATTTAAACAGGTTAGCATCAGCTCCACAGAGCTGATAGAGTGAAAGCCAGCAGACGTAAGGTCTGGGCATTAGGAGTCTTGTTATGGAGAGGTTGATGTGCTGAAAAGTGTAGTGTAGAGCTTGGTGGAGTGGCAAGCAGGTGGGGAGTCAAGAGGATGGAGAAGTGAGATGAAGAGACAAAGAGCCAAGTGGAATGGTAAAGAGATGTAGTGGAGAGAGAGGAGGAGGGGAGAGAAGTACAGGGGAGTGGCAAGACGGTGGAGAAGAGAGAGAGAAGAATTGCAGAATTGCAAGTGGGTGAAAAGGGTAGAAAAAGGAGACAAGGTGGAGAGGAGAAAGAGAGAGCTCAGAGGAGAGGAGGTGAAGAATGGAGAATGGATGAGAGGCGGAGAGGGGGAGGACATATCAGCAGTAAGGAGACGAAAGAGGGAAGAAAGGAAGAGATGATGGTACAACAGAAGGAACAGATAGGAGAAAAAGTTAAGGGAGAGAAAGCACATAGGAAGAAGAGAGAGAACAGATGAGCAGAAAAGGGAATAAAAAAATAATGCAGCGATAATGGAGAGAAGAAACAGAAGGGAGAGAGAAGAGAGAAATAGAAAAGTGGTAGATGACAACTGCAAGGGTGGAAGGAGTAGATGGAACCTTGGTCCTAGAATAAACCCTAGAGTGGTCGATAGGCCTCAGGTCATTCCCACACACTTTGGATGCCCACAAGGTGAGGTTGCTAACTAAAAGGAGGGGACCCTTTAAAGCCTTGGGTTTCACCGTCTATGCATCTTTCTGACACCCAACCCTGTTGGAAGACTTAAGGGTGCCATTCCAGGGTGCCTAAACTGGTAGGAGAGTCTATGTTGGCCGACACTTCAACCTGGTGACATTAGCAATGATCAAGAACCCTGCCACACCACAAAGGCCTTAACATAAGACTGGACTTTATAAACCCCATAGATTGTGAACCTGAATTGGAAGAGAGATTGAGCGACTGAAAACCACAGTCCTAAAGAAAGGCTGACTGATTTTTGTAACCTGACACTGTTTTGTGGGTTCAATCAAAACCTAATCCGTGTTTTGTGGACACATAATAAAAGGAAAGGTGAACATATATTGAATGTTCGAGTTGACAGTTGATCTCTCGTCTGTGACGCCTCCCACTGCTGTGTTTCTTGTCTGACATCTCCATCGCCTTGTGATTTCACACGTCTGTGATCCTGCAGATCAACATCATGTTTTTTTTTAAAGATTAAAGTTCTCTGACACATCTCACCATTCCATCCCTCAGAGGACCAAGCTACCATTGGGGGGAAACAATGAATCCCAATCAGGACTTCTACAATACCCTTTTCGAAGGTCCTTCTATGCCCAGCGCTCCAGGTAACCCAAAAGGCAGCAGTGAGACTAGCAGTAGGTGTAGACATAAGGGATAACAATACAGCTTGTCAGAGATTCCTTCTCTGGCTGTATGTAAAGAACAGGATTCATTTTAAGAGTATCTTCCTAGTGTCTCTGAAAGCTTGCTCATAGTTGCCTGAGATTGCTCATTCACTGATACATGACCCCAAAGCATTACGCCACTCTAGGTTGGGCAATGCACCACTGGGGGCAGCTATCATTTCATTTTATGGGCACCCATGCATTGGAAGGTTGCCCCCTTAACATCAAGTTAGAACCCAACCGCTTATTTTTTAGGACATTTTCTTTAGTGGAGATCAGTAGCCAGAAGGAGTTTGGTTCTCAGTGTGCGCTATTCAAGTTGGCCCACCTACTCACTCAGTTCACCAGAGCCACAGGTCCAAGTTGGGCCTGGTACAATATGCACGTGCAACTGGATTTGGCTAATATTCTTTAAGTATGAAATGTGCTTGTGGGAGTATGCAAAAGTTATAGTGGGGTATCTGTATGCCCCTCTACCACTCTGGCAGCCATCTGGCATGGTGGTCAGGGGAAGACTGGGGGGGCACTGTTGGGGCTGGGCATTGACAGAGAACCACTGTGCCTTATGGAACTCATCCAACAACAGGAAAAAGTCATCTCAGACAGGGTGGCACAGGGACTCCATAGGCATGAATGTCATTGCAAAGCTAGTGAAGCAGCGCGACCCATGGTACGTCTCATCACCTGTTTGATCTGGATGCAAGAAATTGAAAAGGACACAGAGCTAATTCTCTGATATGAGGCTGACACTAAAAGTGAGCAAACCCATGGTTCGCCATTGCTGGAGATGCTTTCTCTGACTGAGTGGATCTCTTCGACAATATCAACCAGAAGGAGAATGAGAGAGCACATATCTTGGATTAACAGTTTTCTGGACTAGACCCATAGAGAGGCCATCATGAAACAGGGATCAGTACTGCAGAACAACAAACAAGTAGAGACATCACAACAATGTAAAGGATCAATACCAGGTTCTCGATTCAGTGTGTCAAGGTTGGGGTGCAATTTAACCCTGCTGAAAGGAGGAACCCAAGTGTGGCATTTAAGTCCTGTTGAATGGGCCTGTTCTCTAAAAACCCAATTCAGTTGAAGTGAATATAAAGGTATGAGCCAAGGAATAACCATTGGATGGTTGCAACACAAGGAAGTGATCTCACCATGTGTGATCTATTGCGCCCAAATGCACACTTGAGCAGCAAGAAGTAAAGATCAGGAACATTGTAAGGATAATGGCATCAATACTCACTCAAGGGATGTTTGTTGCTCGCAAACCTTCCATTGGTACTTGGAATCAGGCAGCCCGATGGATGGTGGCAGTTCTTGGTTCTCAATTCAATCACTCCTGATCCAGATGAGGGTTAACTCGCTTATGCTCAAAGGCAAGACCAGTGAATGGGACTGAGACCAGAAAGCATGTCTTTTTCTCTATTAGTACCCGTCGAGGATCAACCAAAATGTAAAAAAATTCTGATTTGCTCTCGCCGGGGCATTAACAAACAGTGAATCGCTCGGCCGAGATTCTATTCCTTTGTTCACGGCAGAGGGCGTGGCAGCCCCTCAGACAATGAGGAGGCTCGAAACGGGGCCATCCCCGCACCGAGCCTCCACATGGCTGGAGGCTGCCATCCTCCCCTGCCGGGGATTCAGGCAAGTTTCAGATCCCGCCACCCTCCACTGCAAACAATCCCCTCCCTGCCCTACCAACCCCACTTACCTTATTTCTCCTTTTTTGGGCGTGAATGCACTGGGAACACTTATGTTCCCAGTGCGTCCACTCCCTAGGGCAGCCATGGAAAGGGAAAAGAGACTCTGTTTTCCCTTCCTCGGTGGCCATTTTCTTTGATTATCTTTTTTTTTCTGTTCCGAAACGCTGCAGTGTTTCGGAACACATAAAATGCGATTAGTACCCCGGTCTTTCGGGCCCGGTACTAATAGCAATAAGCCCATCGCCAGAGGGGCATTACCGAGTCAGGTAATGCTCGGAGCCTACGTTAACTATGGGCCCGGGGCTTAATGCTTAAATAACTACATTGGTGCGGGCCAAGAGGAAAGACATGGAGCATTCCCTAACTCTGTACTTGTATTGTATTGTGCACCACCCGCCAAGATTGCCTGGGTATGATTTCCGACCATAATAACTCTGTGCCCCGGAAATTGTTCCCTACCTGAGTCAATGACTCCCTCATCTCTGTCAGTAACTCCTTTCTCCCCATAGCCACCAGGTCGTTACCCCCAAGGTGGATCACTATTACGTTCGGCAATGTGTCGTACTGCCTGCAACTGTTCAGCACCCCCCACAACTCGTCCCATCTCATCCCTCCTTTTGCGATCCAAGAGATCCGGGTCTGTAAAAAACCCATTTGAGTGCCATGGTACTCCTTTATAGTTCCCTCAGCCGCCCGGGCCACGACGGAATGGCCGATGACCCACACCGATTTTTGATCTGTGGAGAAATGAAATGTTGTTTGATGAATGCCCTAACACCTGGTGCCACTCCCCTCCTCTCGTACTCCACGCCCTCCCTTGCCCTTCGAACCTTGCATTATGTGGCGTTCCCCCTTCCTCTTCCCTCCAACCTGATGTACCGCTTGTACGTATGTGAGTCCCACCTTCCTTTTCTCTTAATTGCATCCTCTCCCATTCCCTCCTGCTAGGCTGTTGTAGCCGCCCCTATGCGGAATGATTGGGGCGTGTTGTGACCCTCCGTGCACTTGATGCCTGCTAGGGTTGCGGCCATTACCTTTCTAAATTGGAATACGTAAGGGGGAGCCCTCGTTATGTGCAAATAGATAACCTGGGCTTCATGTCCTGGCGCCTAGGAAAGTGGCCATGGCCATGACTGGGCAAAATGTGTCCTTCCACAGGCCCCCCAGGGACAGCATCCTCCCTTTGCCCCCTTGATCTGTCTTAGAACTCCTTATCCTCATGCCCAGGGACCTCTCAGAGATTTTTTTGTCTTCCCTTAGCAGGGCCTTCCATTCTCTGTCGTGTTTGGAGCTTGCGACCAGCTCACTGGGGCGCAGGGCTCCGAAGAAGGCTAATGCAAAACAGTCTTTAAACAGGAGACACTCATAAGAGGAGTAACATACCAGGTGTATGTGTGAGAGCATCTTTTTTAACAAGTCGAAATGTATGGGGCACCTGTTATCCCGGCTGGGGGTAACCCCCCTGTCCCAACCCCTCGCCTCCGCCCTGATGAGGAAACTCTTGGTCGGGTCCCTATACCCTGCTAGCTGGCTGTGGAAGGCGATCACGCTTAGGTGCCCTGTGAGCCAGGATTTTGACTTGTGGTTATCCCCGGCCCATAGAATGAAGCGTTGAACCCTAACCTCCCGCTCTTCATGATTTATGTCTCCTGTCATTTCTAAAAAGGTCTTGAAGCCCCTGCTGTACCTTTCCCTTGAGCACATTGACAGGGCCCTGGCTGCTAGTACCCTCATACCCTTTTCCAGGGCACTAGGCTCCACCACTCACCATTGAACAGTGCCATCCTCTCGTGTGCCCCTGGGAGCGCCTTCTGGAATCGTCCCATCTGCGAACGAGAAAGCATATCCGCTGCAATGTTAAAAACACCCGGAATATGCCGAGCCCCGACCTCAGTGTTAATCTTCAGCACGATCTTCACCAGGTGACGTAGTAGGCTCAGGGTAGCAGGACAGTGAGCCACCTGCGTGTTTATTCCTACTACCACGGCCATGTTGTGTGAACATATCATTAGATGTTTGTTTAACAGGTCTTTGTCCCAGAGGTGTAGGGCAAATACAATAGGGAATAATTCTAACACGTTGATGTTCTTTCACCAGCCTTTTCTGACCTATGCGTTGGGCCAGCTTGTCCTTCACCATTGGAGCCCCAGAATTGGCCCAAAACCGTGCCTTTCAGATGCATCAGTAAATAACTGTACATCATTAGCGCTAATCCAAGGAGCCCTCCATAAGAGCACCCCATTGAAATCAGACAGGAAACCCCTCCACATGCGCAAGTCAGCTTTTATGCCTGAGCTCAAGCGTACCATATGCCACCTCTTGGACCCTTGTCCCAAAGCTGCTGTCAGCCTCCTTGCAAAGACCCGCCCTGCCAGGATGACTCTGCCCGGAAAATTCAGTCTTCCAATCAGTGACGGGATGACCTTCAATGGCGCCCTGTTGCTGCTCAGGACTGTGCCAATGTGGGCAATGCATTCCGCCACCTTCTCCTGTGGAAGCCTGCAAAGGCCTTCCATTGTATCTATCTCAATCCCCAAATAAGTCAAGCGGGTGCAGGGGTCTTCGGTCTTCTCCGCTGCCAAAGGCACGCCCAGCTCTATGGCAAGACCAAGGAACTTGTCCAGTAATGAGCTACAGACATCTGTGCCCTGTTCCATAATGAACAAAAAATCATCCAGATAGTGAGTCTTGGTGCCCCTGCTTTCCAACTCGTTCAGGTCCCATTCCAAAAAAGAGCTGAACGTTTCAAAGTATCTGCAGGATATTCTGCAGCCCATTGGCATGCATTTGTCCACATAAATGGCCTCCATGACCTGAAAGCCCAGCAGGTGGAAACTGTCGAGGTGCACCGGTAGCAATCTGAAAGCCGCCTCTATATCTACCTACGCCAATAAGGCACCCATGCCCACCCTTCTGGCACTGTTGACAGCTTGATCGAAGGATGCATAAGACATAGAACATACCCTTTCATCCAGCCAGTCATTGAGGGAATCTCTGCTCGGGCGAGACAGGTTATGTATAAGGCCATATTTTCCCTTCTCTTTCTTGGGCACCACCCCCAGGGGGGACACTCCAATACCAGTTCCTTGCTGATCTTATCCCGAACCACTTCCGGGAAGGCCTTGGCAGATTTCAAATTTTCCGCAGTTTGCGGCAATAGGGGGCCTTCGTAAGGGATTACAGAGCCCATGGTGAAACCTTTCAACAAGGTGTTTCTCTCCTGCTCTAAAGGGTAGTGAGCCAACCAGGGCAGCAGTTTCTCAATTTTGATGGGTGATGGACCCATGGAGCCAAGGCCACCCCTAACCCGGTGGCTGTAAATCCCTTTATTCCTATTGTGGCATCCTCCCCCCAATGTTGGTGTTGCCCCCTGTTCCCCCACCCCTTACCTTCAATCCCTCCATCTTTCCCCAATATAGTGAACTTTTATTACCATGTGGCTGGGACACCCTTAACCCGTTGTTTGGGTATGCTTTGTGCTCCCTCAGGTCAAACGATACACAAACTGATTTGCCTTAAAGAGAGATAACATTTTATTAGTATGCATACAGAAACCTCCAGGCACACACAACCATTGTTTGTGCAAGATTTTTACATGTTTGGTCTTCCTCCATCCTTTGTAGGCCAAGGGTTGGCCCCTCCGATTGCCCCCCTACAAAAAGTTGCGGCATGCCCTGTGCTGCCACATGATGCGCAGTCCTGCCTATACCGACAATTGGGCCCCCAATTACAGTGTCCATTGTTGATGTTTCTGCATGGGTAGGGAGAGTGCCCATGACCCTGACTGCTTGAGCCCCCTCTTCCCCTGTACACGCTCGGCTGTGCGTTTTGCATCACCCTTCCCCCCTTTCCCCCTATCCCTGAGCCGGTCTCTGTCTGGAACCCCTCCCTGCGATCAAGTTTCAGTGTGGCTGGCGGTGCTTGCTGCACCGTGCACATGTCCTCCGTCATAACCCTGTAAAGCTGATGCCCCTTGTGAGCAGGGCTTCTGCTGACACTGGCCTTGGGTCCAACCAATCCTCCATCACATGTGTTCCCATTTTAAGCTAGGGTTATTTTCCATCCTCTTTCAGAACCTTTGATCCCTCAGAAGCCATGATGTTCCTCCCCACTTTCTGTGCTCCTCAATTACATATTTGCTGTAATTATATAGGGTTGGCCCTTGAAACTGGCTTGCTCTGCACTATTATATGTGGCATTATTCTAAAACCTGCCAACCAGTTCTGACGGTTCCCCTCCGGCTTGACCCTCTTCCTAGCTTTTACAGCCTCCCTGCCCCCACTGGCTTGGAGAGTGTCATACCCTTTGGTTTCGTGCTCCAATAATGAAAAAGTATTGATAAATCTCCCCTTGGCAATCTCCTTTTGTACGCAATCCGGTATGTGCCAGCACAAATAATTGTTCTCCGTGATAACCGGGAGAAAATCAGCTGGCCTGTCAGTTGGAGTGGATCCCTCGCCCCGCTACTCACCCTTTGCCAGCCCACCTAGCCTGACCCGTTCTCCCATTGCTATCCTGGGGCCTCAGCGCTTTTCCGTTGCTTTCCCTGTGCCTCCTCACACCCTACCAGGGCCTTTCACCACCTCTTCTGCCAGAGTCCCCTTCCCTCATAGCCGGGCATCCCCCCCACCAGTACTTCCATTATTAGGTCCATTTTCGTGCCCCAGTCTAACTCACCATCCAAGCTACAGGCCTTCACCGGCAGAGCCCCAGCCCATTCGCTTGTCCCTGCGTCCTTGCGACCCTCATAGTTGGGGGACAGGGGGGCCTGATCTGTTAGACCGCTCCCCAGCTGGCAATGTCGACACCTCTCTATCTCTTCCTTTCGCCATGAGGGCGGTCAATGCGGCCAAGTCCTCCTCCAAATCCTTCTTGGTCCTTCTTCCCCTGGGACCACCGCTCCTTTTTAATTGTCTTTTGCGCGAGCTGATGGACTCTCCCACACCAGAAGATCCCTGCGAGTTGGAGCTGGTGTTAGGGGAAGGGGAGATCAAGGCTTGTGTGTTCATAGTCTCGCCGGCTGGCTGAGGGGCCCCCATCCTGACAATCGCTGCTTCCCAACCTATGGATCTGGCCAGCACTGTGTATCTGGCCCATGCCTCTGCGTTCCTTGTCTGACCCTGAGGTGGCAAAAAAGCTGTCTCCACCTCTACTAGCCCTTCTTCTAATTACGTGTCTGCAACTATCTCCAGGTCCAGGCTTTGCGAATGCGTCATGGCGACCTATAGGAAATACCAAATTGTCACTAGCCGGGCAAGCAAAACCCCAAACAGCCCCACTCTACCTCTTGAGCTTAGCCTGCGTGCCCAATCCCCTTGCTGCTCCTGTGGCCCTGTTACCTTTTTCCAAATCTGAACGTTTTGCTGTAGTATTGCGTATTATTCCTGCCTTGCTGTTTCGTATCTGTCCCCCCCGACAGAACCAACCAAAGCACCCCTCCCTGACAAGGGGTTAGGGGGATATGGCTAGTCCCGGCTATAAGTATCCTCCTATAACACATCTTGTAGGGTTGCCTCCCAAAACCTGGCCCATTCCGCGGTGGTAATGGCGTATCCCCCATGCCCCCGTAGCTACTTGGCCATATGCACCCGCAGCATCCCGTAGCCCCTGAGGCATGAGCTTTTCCCCTTGGACCGCCCCAAAACGTGCATGCCACGAATGCCGAGGTGTTCCGGTCCCCTAATGCTAAAATATATATATTATTTTTTTGCCCCACCCCTCCTACACCCAAGTAGGGGGGGCTACTAAGTGTGGTGCTACGTTAACTATATGCCCTGGGGCATTACCTGACTTGGTAATGCCCCTGCGGCCCTGGGCTTATTGCTTAAATAACTACATTGGCGCGGGCCAAGGGGAAAGACATGGAGCATTCCCTAACTCTGTACTTGTATTGTAACAATGCCATGTGGGGGTAATATCATGTCCAATTATGTGAAAGGGGGCAGTTAGCTCATGTCAAGGGATAGTGATAATGCTATGTAGTAGGTACGTTTTAGAAGGGAGTGTGGCAAATTAAAGCTACATTCGTGCAGGATTATACACATTATGGCATTCTGTGATTTATTACGGAGAGTGTTATTTATAGCGTATTTTGGCATCACCGACTCGGGCGAGTTTAGATAAGATGCCGGAGAGACATTTTGTTTCTTTTCAGTTTAATTTGTATTTATTTGTTTTTCTTACAGAAGGATCTAGCAAATCCAGGATTGAATCGAGAACTAGTAATTTTGTGTAAATTATAATAGATCCGTTCTATTCACTATAAAAGGTAGAGGCCACAGTCGGGTAACGACTTTCCGACCTCTATGATGGTTATTTCAAAACATCTTCCGTTCGCGCATCTGCATATCTTTACTTTCAATGAAATGTTGCATGAATATGAATTTCATGCCTGTACCAAATGGAGACACCTGAATAAGATACGGAAAGGAAGACATTGTAATGACAGATTTTCAGTGGTGGCCGCCTCAAAGTCAGTGACGTTAGCCTCACTCACTGGCGGTGACCTCACTGTGACTGGTACCTGCTGCACTCACTGTGAACAATTATAAAACAGGCAAGCAGCACAGCCACCCAGCCTTTTAGAAGCCTACAACTAATTGAAATCATCAAACTAGCACTACACAGTGAGCCTGTCCTGCACACTAGCAAAAACCCATAAACCACCTGCTGGCACAGCCTCTGTTCCAGCTCTGAAGCATTTGGTGTGCAGCATAGCTGATCGAAAATACCGAGCTTGCACTGCAAACCTTCGGGCCCTAATGTGTGTATTCACTAGTGCCGAGCCTCTTATGGGCCTGTAATCGTGTACTCGTTCTATAATGTACCTTTTAACTTGCCTTGAACCTCTGAAGTGCCTGTGAACTTTCCCCGAGTCTCGGATGTGCCTGTGAACTTAGACTGAGCATGTAAAATGGCCTGACAACTTAATGTGACTAAAAACGTGGCCTGAGACTCTGATGTGCCTGTAAACTTGCCTTGCCTTTCTGGTGTGCCTGTAAACTTGCCTTGCCTTTCTGGTGTGCCTGTAAACTTGCCTTCCCTTTCTGGTGTGCCTGTAAACTTGCCTTGCCTTTCTGGTGTGCTTGTGAATTTTAAACAAGCCTCCGATGTGCCTGTGGAACGTGAACTAAGCCTCTGATGAGACTATGTACAATGTGAACGGGTCCCGAGATTCTGGGGCGCTGTGCATTTACCCCAGGACTCTGAGCTTCTGATGTACCTGTGCACTCTGGAAAAGGGGTTCATTGTTGACATAACCGATGCTTACGGAGTATGGGTCCCCATTTGTTAAAGGCTGTGTGATCTTGGGCTAGTTGATCATGTATCGGTTGATAGGCTGCCTCCCACAGTAAGCAAGCACTTATATGAACAGGAAGACTTTCTCGGGTCACTTCTCATCTATGTGCAAGTATATGCAGTGTAACAAAAGATTTAAACAACAATCGGTTTTAAGGAAGGATAATAGCAAGCCTTGAACTTGCTTCAGACATTTTTCTGAGTGGGAGCCCCAGGTTTCAGACCTGACAGGGTTAGCTCGGTTCTTCATCCTTCTGAGGCTGACAAATCAATTGCGTTAAATTGTGGAGAGGTAAGGCGTGCTATTATAGTGCTCCGGTGCGGGAGGAATCTGCACGAAACCCTGTACGAAAAGTTTAGATTGTGATGTGCCTTTTTGTTAGCTACCTGGGCACAGTGGCAGCGTACGTATACTGATAAGTATATCATATTGTCATGCTATGTCTTTAGGTCGACGCAGAACAATGCCCGCCGCGGGTCCTTTACTTTATGCTTCACTACAGAAGTATGATGGAACGTATACAATGTGAGTTCTTTCTTGTACTTTCTGTGCGGGGGTGGCAGTCTTTCTCCCTCCCCTGCTGATGGAAATTCGAGTCTTTTGCCGTTTGAACTGGGAGCTGCGAGTTTCTCCCTCGATGCTGGTGTTGCAAATATGTGGTTAAGTAGCTTGGTCGGTTTATGTACCTGTTGTAACTTCGCGAGTTCGAGCGAGGAAGATTAAGCATCACGATGACAGTAGATGGGGTGGCAATTTCGCTTAGGTACTCAGGGCGAATTGAATTTAGAAAGTGTTAAACTTCACACACATAAAGATCATTATTTATCTAGTGGGGCCGGCTGCTAGGTGAACACTCAGGGAAATGAGAAAATCCATATATCTGTAGAAAAATGTAGTCAAATCCTGGCAAAACGCCCAGATGTAAAATGGCCTATGTTCTATGTGTCAAACTGCTTGTTAGGCTTGCACCGTCACGAGGTCAGCAGTGGCAGCTGGCATATTTTTTAATTGGATGGCCCTCAATATTTTCAACAAATATGCTAGAGTGACCGAGTGTTGCCAGGGAGCCCAAATCAATCAAGGAGGGCTTCAGAGAGCCCCTCCACCCCCCAGAACATTTTTTGAAGGATGTGTTAAAATGGTGCATTTTACAGCACACTTTCTGTAGAAAATTGGGTAAATAGCTAGAGTGTCTGCGGCTTTGTAGCGTAACTCATGAAAAAATCTGATAAATACATGTCACAAACAGTGCACAAAAGCCTTTCCCAATGCATAGTCAAGATTCCTTTGCCCACACTGTGTGCCAGTATAAAAACATGTTCATGCTGGTTGTGCCCATACATTTCCATGCTGGCTGTTCCAATATATTCCAATATTACCATATAAGAACATATACATGGTTGATTTGCGCATAATGCCAGTAATGATACTATAAGAAAACATGTACATGCTGGTTCAACCAAAATATTGATTGATAGATATTTTATCTCTATTGCGCTCGTACACAAGTGTTTCAGAGCGCGGCAAGGCAAGGGAGGGGAACAGGGGAGAACAAAACAGCGATCTTACTAGGCCCAGTGACATTGGGAACGTGCAAGTGCATGGGAGAGGGGAAGGGGAGAAGTGCATGGAAGGAGGGAGAAGTGGAAAGTGCGAAGCAGAGGAGAAACATAATATACGAATGCCAGCATTTTTACATAAGAACATAATCCTGTTGGACTTACTATTAAAAATACCATGCCACTGCACAAAAACATTCCCAAACTGGCTGCACCAATGTAGGCCAGTCTGGCCCCCAATAACAATTACAATGTCTGCTTTAAACTTGATGCTCAGTAAAAGAAATAGCATGCCACATTATGAAATTACAGCCAGACTACCTGCATCAACATATGCATCAAAATACACAGGTCTAGCCAAGAAAATATCATGCTTGCTTTATCATAGATGGCCAGTAAAAAATCCCTTGCCAAAGTCAGAAATAGCTAGATAGGCTGCACCAAAATGCAAGTTTAGCCATGTAAAACATTTATCATGCTTGCTTTATGAAAGATGCCCAGAAAAAGATGCCATGCCAACATAGGAAATAGCTGGGCTGCCTGAACCAAAATGTCAGTGTAGCCATGTAGTAATGCATATGATGCTTGCTTTATCATAGATGCATATTAATGCCATGCAGATCCCTTCCACCCCCAACCTCCAACCTTCTGCCCACCCTCTGGCCTGACACATATAAGTGATTTCATTCCGGCACTTCAACTAAGTCAATGCCTAGCGTGGGATGCACAGCTGAAACACTTAATTATTTATTTGTGTCTATGAGGTCTTTTATTCTGAACAATGTACCACTTATATCACACCCCTCTCTTTTAACCCCTCCCCCACCCCCCCCAGTCACACTGAACCAGGAAGCAGGCTGGTTTGCAAAGTAAAAATATTTATTTATGGATTTCACAATATATATCACACTATTTTTAATGGGTATTTAATGATCACCAATGGGGTGATGTCACACTAAACAATCACTTTAATCACAAGGAGCAATGATGGGAAAAAGAATGCAGCACAGAAATAATACTTTTGTGTGTGTTCAATCAAATGGCAATGTGATTACTATTTCCCCTGCACACCACTCAATCCCCCCAATATGCAATATAAAGGGATAGAAGGAGAGAGAACAGTTTTCAGGAATGCAGAATTCAAGCAAATATCTCAATCCCAATTCCCGCCCCCCCAGAAAACACCAGAGAAAAACAGAATTGCTTGGCAAACTTGTCAAAAATGGTTTTAAAGTTGGCTTTGAATGGAATGGGTAAAACACTGAAAATGGTTTAATTCACTGAAATTGTTGAAATTCTAATGGGAGCCACTTTGTATGATTTCAGACACACACTAGCAATGATTTGAGAGTAACAAGCAAGTAGAAAACTTAATTTTGAGGTTGGTTGCAATGAAAGCTATTTTACACGTTATGGATTTTAGCCAAACGAAAATTTTGTGGCAAACTATTCCGTGCGCGGTATAACTATACGTTTCTAGCATAAAGTATGAAGAAGTTATGGACGTTTTCGTGGAGGTCGTGGAGGTCGTTTTTTTCAGATAGAGGCAAAATGTAAAACAAGGATGCGCTTTTTAAAATACAAACAGGATTCTTTACACTAGGGATGGGCTATGAAGAAACAAACTACACGACAGCACAGCCACCATACCAGGACGTCTCTGAATGGTCTTTGCCCGCCGAGACGATTGCCTTCTTCAGATGAATATATCAGCGCAAAGATGATTTTAACAATATTATTACAGAAGGACTATAGGATAAGAGAGAGAGTTCAAGTAAGACAAAAAGGATTTTTAACAATACAGTTCTGGATATGAGATAGATTTTGATTTGGATAAGGATGACTAGGGACAGTACATAGGTGTAACGCTCACCTGATTCCCACGGAGGCGCGGGTCTTGGCAGGAAGGTGTCTGTGACTCGAAAAGTGATGTGCAGGACTCGACTGGCTTCTGGGGTCGAACCTCTTCGCACTGTGTGTCGAACTCGAAGGGTGAGGTTTCTGCAGGTGAAAGAATATGGGGATAAAAGGTCTGGGTTGTTGAATGTCCCTATCTCTCTCTTCCCAGCTTGTCTGTAGAGCCCCCCTCCCAGGTCAACGTGCTCACCTTAGATAGGTGAATGCTGGGCTCTCCATCTGCGTCTAGTGCAGGGTGCCGTTGCCAGTTCCTTCACTGGTGAAACATCGGCCTCTTGACTTCAGAGGATGGTTACCGTCGTTGTCTGCACGACCGGTAAGTTTCTGGACACCTTTTGTCTTTATAGTCTTTTAATGCGTGGCAGTGAAGCGCCTAGAGATTCGTAAGTATGGCAAGCGCTCCAACTGTCTCTTCCCTTGCAGATTAGTTCATGTTTAAGAGATGCCGGAGTATTCGCAGGCGTTTGATTGCGACGAGCGTGATGGGCGTGAGTAAGTACCTGCTTAATGTCTTTTTCTTTGTCTTTACAGGCGACGATGCAGAATGAAGAAATCCGTAATTCGCCGCGTGCCGGTAAGTGTAACAATGCTGTGTCTTTGCAGGTGAAGATGCAGCGTGAAGAATCCGGAATGCACAGCGTGCCGGTAAGTATAATAATGCTGTTGGTCTTTGCAGGCGAAGGTGCAGCGTGAGACACGGCCGCTGCCGACGGATCAGGTGAGTAAGCACTGCATGTAAAGTTCGTCTTGCTAACCTGTTGTTTTCTGGTCTTTTGCAGGTGCTGATGTTGGTCGGGTACAGGAATGGTAAGTATAATTCTTGCAGGTTCAGGATCAAAAGAAGAAAGGCTGGAACAGACTCGGTGAGCGTTCTGCTGCAGATGCAGAATAACGCGAAGCACGTTTCATCATTCGGGTGTGGTTTAAATAGCCTTGGAGTGATGAGGCGTCTTCTTCCACGGCCCCGCCTAGGTAAGAAAAGAGTTCCTGCTTCCAGAAGAGTTCCAGTGCTGTATCCAGGGAGTGGAGCTGCCCCACCCAGGTAAGAAAGTAGTCCCTGTTCACAGAGGGCTTCTAAGAGGCTGGTAAGTAAGCAGCATGGTCTGCCGCAGGTAAGTCCACCCAAGCACTTTCACACCAATGATGAGCCCGGCGCTTCCAGTGCCGGGACCGATGATAATGATGAGCCTGGTGCCACCGGCGCCAGGACAAGGTCCAAAAGGTCCCTGTGGGGACCGGCTGGTGCCTAGGATTAGGGTTAGGGGCCTGCTTCCAAGGACGTTGTGCTGGTCCTGGCTCCTTGGAAGCAGTGATCATGACAGTACCCCCCCTCAAGGCCCCTCCTAAGCGTGTCTTCTCCGGGGGCTTTGGCTTGTCGGGGTGATTCAGATGGAATCTCTTGACCAGACGAGGTGCGTGGACATGTTCTGAGGGTTCCCAAGACCTCTCCTGGGGACCGTATCCTTTCCAATCAACCAGATAGTACAATTTAGATCTGGAGATTTTGGAGTCTAGGATGTTCTTTACTTCGAATTCGAGTTCTCCGTCTACCAAAACGGGTTCTGGGAGTTCAGTCAATCGGGTTTCTGGTTGTACTGGTTTTAATAAGGAGACATGGAATACTGGATGTATTTTCATATGCGTAGGTAATTCCAATTTGACAGCCACCGGATTAATTATGGCAGATATGAGGTAGGGTCCAAGGTATCTCGGGATGAAGGTGCGGGGTCCTTTTAAAGGCAGGTGCTTAGTGGATAACCAGACCTGATCTCCTACAGCGTAGTGAGGGGCCTCTTTACGGTGCCGATCGGCTGCCTTTTTGAATTGAGCTTTAGCTCTTTGCAGATGGGCAGTGGCTTCCTTAAAAGCACAGGTGATCTCCGAATGCAAGTGATCCACAGCAGGTGCTTCAATTTCTTGGGGAGGATCCAGGTTGGAGGTTCTAGGATGGTGTCCGTATAATAGGAAAAAAGGAGTCTTCCCGGTTCCCGAATGAGTCGAATTGTTGTAAGCGTATTCAGCGATCCAAAGAATGTCCTTCCAGGGGTTTTCTGTTTGTTGGAGCATGCAACGTAGATATTGTTCTAGTGTCTGATTTGTCCTTTCGGTTTGTCCGTCAGTTTGGGGATGGTGACTGGTCGAAAGTCTTACATCAACTTGGGCTAGACGACAGCAACTGCGCCAGAAGTGGGAGATGAATTGACTTCCCCTATCGGAGACTAAAACCGAAGGAAAACCGTGTAAGTGAACGATGTTT
Organism: Ambystoma mexicanum; assembly: GCF_040938575.1. Taxonomy (NCBI): domain Eukaryota; kingdom Metazoa; phylum Chordata; class Amphibia; order Caudata; family Ambystomatidae; genus Ambystoma; species Ambystoma mexicanum. The sequence goes on along the minus strand of NC_090928.1, from coordinate 960,892,679 downwards.
GCCAAGAATTCTTGGGCCAATACTGAGGCTGAAGGTAGACCCTTCAGGGGTATGAAGTGAGCCATCTTGGAGAATAGATCCACGACTACTAAGATGGTAGTATACCCCAAGCATAGAGGTAAGTCCGTGATAAAATCCAAGGACAGGGTATGCCATGGACAGGGAGGGATGTCAAGTGGCTGTAATAGGCCGGCTGGTTTCTGCTTTTGACTCTTATTCTGGGCGCACACACCGCAGGAGATTACAAAGTCTCTAATATCCTTTTTCCACGATGGCCACCAGAAATGTCTTTTAATCTTTTCCATGGTTTTGGTAATGCCAGGGTGCCCCTCCATTAGAGAATCGTGATAGCAGGAGATTACTTGTTTTTGTAGTTTCTCACAGGGCAAGTGCAATCGTCCTCGGAAATATGGTAGGTCTTTATCTACTGAGAATTCTTTTCCCTTTAATTGCCAGTCCTGCAAATCGGCCGGAGTTAGGAGTGATTTAACCGTGGTCTTGATGTCTTCAAAAGATTGAGTGCTGACCAAACCCAAAATCCTTTGTTCTGGGATTATGGGTATTGGATCTGGATTGATCAAATGTTCATCTACTCCCATCCGGGAGAGGGCATCCGCTTTTCCGTTCTTACTGCCTGGTCGATAAGTAATTATAAAGTCAAATTCTGCTAGAAACAGAGCCCAGCGAAGCTGTCTGGAAGACTGAGCTTTGGCTGTCTTTAGATATTGTAAATTGCGGTGGTCAGTCATTACGGTGACTGTGTGTCTGGCTCCTAGAGGATAATGCCGCCAGGCTTTAAAAGCCGATCTGATGGCCAAAAGTTCCTTGTCTGTAATTGAATAGTTGATCTCAGGAGGCGAAAACTTGCGGGACCAAAAGGCAACAGGATGTAGTTGGTGAGTGACCGGATCTCTTTGTGATAACACTGCCCCCATAGCAAGACTAGAAGCATCCGTTTCCATGATGTAAGGAAGTTCTGGGCGAGGATGTTTTAAAACAGGTGCAGAAATTAACTTAGCTTTTAAGTCTTGAAAAGCTTGTTCTGCTTCTGAAGACCACTCAAAACGTTTGTTCTTTTTCAACAGAGCGGTGATGGGCTGGACTATCCGAGAAAATTCAGGAATGAATCTGCGGTAAAAGTTAGCGAATCCTAACATGCTTTGAACTCCTTTTACAGAGGTTGGTGATGGCCACTTGATAATTGCATCAACTTTCTTTGAATCCATATGGACTCCATTAGGTGACAATATGAATCCCAGGAACTCGACTTCCGTTACGTTGAAAACGCATTTCTCAAGCTTAGCAAAAAGATTATGTTGACCCAATCTCTCAAGAACCTTTTTAACGTGTCTCTGATGTTCTTCTTCAGATGATGAATAGACAAGGATGTCGTCAATGTAGACAACAACACACACGTCTATGAGTTCTCTAAGGACATTGTTCATAAAATATTGGAAAGCAGCAGGAGCATTACACAGTCCAAAGGGCATCACTTGATATTCGAATAGCCCGTACTTGGTGCGGAAGGCCGTTTTCCATTCATCGCCCTCTTTTATCCGTACCAAGTGGTAGGCTCCTCTGAGATCCAGCTTTGTGTATATACATGCATCTTTGACTTGGTCCAGGAGTTCAGGGATCAAAGGTAACGGGTATCTGTTTTTAACAGTGATCTGATTCAGGGCGCGGTAATCTATACAAGTCCTAAGGTCTCCTTCCTTTTTCGGAACGAAGAACAAAGCCGATGAAGCTGGAGATTTTGAAGGAGGAATAAACCCGTTAGCTAGGTATTGGTCCAGGTACTGTCTGAGGTGAAGGTTCTCTGGCTCGGTGAGGGCATAGATCCTGCTGCAAGGAGGAGTTGTTCCGGGTATCAGATCTATTTGACAGTCGTAAGACCTATGAGGAGGCAGGGTGTTAGCTTGATCCTTCCGGAAGACGTCTTGGAATTCCTGGTATTCGGGAGGTAATTTGGGAACCTCCTCAGAAGAGATCGCCGCCAGTGAAACGTCAGGCCGAGGATAACAAGTGGTAAAACACTCTGGAAATTGAACCGTCTTTGCTCGCCAATCAATCTGAGGATTGTGCTTCTCTAACCAAGGGATTCCCAGAATGATCTGGAACTGAGGGGCCTTGATTACATCGAACACGATTCTCTCCCGGTGTCCATCTTGACTCACTAGCGTCACTTCTTGGGTGGCATGCGTTACTGGTCCGGAGGCTATCTCCGTGCCATCCACAGTAGTGATGACGTCTTTTACTGCCTTAGGGACAAGGGGTAGATTCATCCTTGATACCATTTCACGGTCCACATAGTTACCGATTGCTCCGCTGTCAATGTAAGCTTCAATTGCATGCAAACGATCCGGACGTTCAGGACTAATGAGGACCATGGGTATCACGAAATGCGAGGTCACGGGAGAGATCTTAACGCTCAGCAAGAGGACCTCTACTCTTGTCGGGCGAGGTCGTTTCCCTGCTCAGAATTTGTGGTACAGGTATCCGCGGCTCCTACAGTCTTCTTAGCTGGCTTCACTGGACAGTCCCGAAGAAAGTGTCCTGAGTTTCTGCAATAGAGGCATAATTGCAGCTGCCTTCTTCTGTTCTGTAGTCTATGGTCCAATTGGACAACTAAGTCAATATAGTCAGAACATTCTTGTGGAGGATTCACAACTTGCGCTAGCACATCCTTGAGCTCTCCGCGCAGGCCTCTGTAGAAAAGCGTTATGCTCTTGTCCTCGGGCCATTGTGTTTCCACTATGAGTCTATTGAAAGAGGCTATATAAGTCAAGAGGTCTTGATTACCCTGTCGTAATGAGAGAAGTTCATTGTCCAAGGCCTGCCCTTGTGCATGTCTTGCGAACAGTTTCTCCATGCTGGACTGGAAGGCCTGAAAATCATGTAAAACCGGATCATCCTGAGTGACTAAAGGGATCGACCAATCTGCAGCGCTGCCACTGAGATAAGAAAGCACGAAAGCCACCTTGGCCTGGTCTGTTGGGAATGCAGCTGGTCGACATAAGAAGTGCAGGCGGCACTGGTTGATGAACACTGCGAATTTCTTTGGATCACCAGAAAAGCGTTCGGGCGGAGCCAAAGGCACATTACCGGGCAGATTGATTTGCACTGGATTTGAAGCTGATGCAGAAGGATAGCTCCCTCCTGGAACGGGCAAAGGTGTCTGTCCTGCCTGCGTTTGTAACAACTGCCTAGCAAGGTCCTCTGTTCGCTCCTTGGAAATGATCAGTTCTCTTCTTAGAGAGTTTGTTTCCTGACGAGCTGCATGTACTTCTGCTCTTAATTCCCCAAGCAACTGGGCTAGTTGATCAGTGTCTGAGGTTTCCATTGCGCCTGGGTAGGAGTTTTGTGGTGGGCTTCGCGTTCTGTAACGCTCACCTGATTCCCACGGATGCGCGGGTCTTGGCAGGAAGGTGTCTGTGACTCGAAAAGTGATGTGCAGGACTCGACTGGCTTCTGGGGTCGAACCTCTTCGCACTGTGTGTCGAACTCGAAGGGTGAAGTTTCTGCAGGTGAAAGAATATGGGGATTAAAGGTCTGGGTTGTTGAATGTCCCTATCTCTCTCTTCCCAGCTTGTCTGTAGAGCCCCCCTCCCAGGTCAACGTGCTCACCTTAGATAGGTGAATGCTGGGCTCTCCATCTGCGTCTAGTGCAGGGTGCCGTTGCCAGTTCCTTCACTGGTGAAACATCGGCCTCTTGACTTCAGAGGATGGTTACCGTCGTTGTCTGCACGACCGGTAATTTTCTGGACACCTTTTGTCTTTATAGTCTTTTAATGCGTGGCAGTGAAGCGCCTGGAGATTCGTAAGTATGGCAAGCGCTCCAACTGTCTCTTCCCTTGCAGATTAGTTCGTGTTTAAGAGATGCCGGAGTATTCGCAGGCGTTTGATTGCGACGAGCGTGATGGGCGTGAGTAAGTACCTGCTTAATGTCTTTTTCTTTGTCTTTACAGGCGACGATGCAGAATGAAGAAATCCGGAATTCGCCGCGTGCCGGTAAGTGTAACAATGCTGTGTCTTTGCAGGTGAAGATGCAGCGTGAAGAATCCGGAATGCACAGCGTGCCGGTAAGTATAATAATGCTGTTGGTCTTTGCAGGCGAAGGTGCAGCGTGAGACACGGCCGCTGCCGACGGATCAGGTGAGTAAGCACTGCATGTAAAGTTCGTCTTGCTAACCTGTTGTTTTCTGGTCTTTTGCAGGTGCTGATGTTGGTCGGGTACAGGAATGGTAAGTATAATTCTTGCAGGTTCAGGATCAAAAGAAGAAAGGCTGGAACAGACTCGGTGAGCATTCTGCTGCAGATGCAGAATAACGCGAAGCACGTTTCATCATTCGGGTGTGGTTTAAATAGCCTTGGAGTGATGAGGCGTCTTCTTCCACGGCCCCGCCTAGGTAAGAAAAGAGTTCCTGCTTCCAGAAGAGTTCCAGTGCTGTATCCAGGGAGTGGAGCTGCCCCACCCAGGTAAGAAAGTAGTCCCTGTTCACAGAGGGCTTCTAAGAGGCTGGTAAGTAATCAGCATGGTCTGCCGCAGGTAAGTCCACCCAAGCACTTTCACACCAATGATGAGCCCGGTGCTTCCAGTGCCGGGACCGATGATAATGATGAGCCTGGTGCCACCGGCGCCAGGACAAGGTCCAAAAGGTCCCTGTGGGGACCGGCTGGTGCCTAGGATTAGGGTTAGGGGCCTGCTTCCAAGGACGTTGAGCTGGTCCTGGCTCCTTGGAAGCAGTGATCATGACAATAGGCTAGTGACAGTCGTATACTATGGATACTCACTACCAAGGTTTTGAATGGAACCGTCAAGGATTCTGGTTCTGGTCAAGGATATTTTCTGGGACAGACTGCTGGGCACACCGGACTGGACAGGTCAGCGATCAGCAAGGCACTCTGGACACCGCACGGCAGGACTGGACAGCAAGGCGCTCTGGTCTACACTGCACAGCACGACGGGACTGGATCTGCAATGGCTCTCTGGTCTGCACAGCACAGCACGGCACCAGACTGGGATTTAATCCACCTTTCTGGTTATGAAGATAATTCTTTGGCAGGCAAGCAGTTACAGCACAGCCTGGCTGCTTCTTTGGTTTCCCTTTTAAGGTGAGCGATGGGTTCTGGAAGTTAGGCCCAGCTGAAAGTGGTTCAGCTATGCTCTGAGACTTTCTGCTTGCAAAGTTTCTGTAGTCTGGAACAAGGAGTATGGATGGATCTCCTTCAGAGTGCTTTGCCAAATTCGGGATGGTGGGTGGATCAGTGTGTTTTTCTAGGTCCTCAACTGTCTCTATTTATGTGTTTGATAAAGGGCTGGGTATGCTGAATTATCCTAGGCGCACCCCCAATGTAGTCTATTAGCTAAAGTCTGCTCTCTCCCTTGACCGGAGGAGAAAACAGAGTGTCATCATGATGACGTGGTTTATGAGGCAAAACATCCTCCCCATTGCCTTTTGCACATATAATCGATTTTTTATATACATCTTTACATGTGTACAATCTTTATACCAATAACATACATAGATCACATATTTTGTGGAGCAAACCCTCTTCCATTCATCGTTGCGGTGAGATCTTGGGTCTGGATTTGACAGATTTTCGCTCTTTTTGTCCGGGACACAACATCTGATTTGTCCAGAATTTTGTACATATGTGCGCATGATATCTGGGCATAATCGTATGAAGTTTCATGCTTCTGACATAAAAACAATTGCTACAAAACCAGAATTTTCACTGTGCCTTCTCAGAACATCGCACAGATTTCTGGCACCTCTTAAAATGTGCACAAAAAAATCACATTAACACTGCTACTAATTCTATAATTTTTACAAATTCGCACAGTTCTTTATCGGTCTTTTTGGAAATATGGTTTCTGTGCTTTGTGAATCAACAAAAATGTCTGTCTCCGCCTCCATCTTGTAGCTCAAGAGCAATCCCCTCCTTCTTCCTCTGGCAGAGGCCACTGTCGACACTTTACAATCTGCATATCCTTTCAGCCCAGGAAGGTTCTTTGTCTCTTGCAGGAGCAGCCCCAGTGCCCCTCCCCTCTTAATCAACACTTGAATGTGAGTTCCTAGTCCAGAGAGCAGAAGGGAGGTGCCTTGCACAGTGGGGGAAGTTGCTTTGTAGTTTGGCTTGCATCAGGCTTACTTTAATTTTTGTTGAAAATAAACTTGTAATTTTAAAACAGGCAACTAGAACTCTAATTCCAGTCTCTAAACCATGGATATTAAATTGTTGCAACCTATATTACCTTTGATAACAAGTCACTTAAGTTATAGACATTTGATTTCAATTGCACAAGTTTAAGCTTCTAATGCAACTAATGACAACTGTCATACAGGCGGCCACTGGTACTGCGCCCCTATTTTGACAGATTTTCACAGGCAATCACACTTTTTACTGTGGATAGTTTCATGACAGATTCTGCTTTTCCTGACATTGTGTGTTCATATTGATTCCTTAAATGAAGTGGCGGGTAACACCCAGTAAGGATACTGGATGTTTTGTGGTGTTTTGGACCGGTATTTTGTATTTTCAGCTACCCAGAAAAAGGGATTCAAAATCAATTTCCGGTATTCTTGCAATAAAGCACTGCCTTTCCTGCAGTGTTAATTTTTACTTGGTGGGCAGACCAGTCACATATTTCAGCAGTGAGGTCTCCATTTCACTACTGACAACAGGCAAATTAGATCTGGCAGCCATCTTTTCTGGTTTCAAAACGCAATTTTCATAGGTTTTGGCACGCATAGGACTTTGCTGCCATTTTGCTGATTCTGGTGCCACCAGCAAACAATGATGCCGCAGGGCAGAGCCTAGTGGGTTAAAACATCCCACACACAATTTCTAAACACAAGTGCAACTCAGACACATTCTCCCAACTCAATCACTTTTACACCCAGCCACTCATACATCATACACTCACTCACTCATTCATGCATGCATACATACACTCAACATACTTTAAAGTTAATCAATTTTACCTTCAACCCTGGTCCAGTGTCTGCTCCCTGCCACTGGTACCTCCTGAAAGCACTTTGGTTCCTGTGCAGCATGAACAGGAAACCAGAAGCAAAGAGTGCCTCCTGGTTCCTGTACATGTGCACAGGAGCCAGAGTGCTGAAAAGCCAGCGACCCACGCGGTCTCAATGCCGTCTGATGGTGTTTGCTTCATCATGCTAAGCTATTAAAGTGACAGGTGCCAATGCAAGGTGGAGTCGGTCATTATAGCATATTCTGCATGTCTGGTGGTGTTCTTGTTTGGCACATTACTAACTACACAGTCAGAGTGGTAGCCCTTTTGCCAATTACCAACTGACTGCAAGATTTTTGTGCTGTTAGCATATGGCTGCTGTGCCACGTGGATGCGGCTGTTGTGGCCCGGAGTTGTAACCCAATCACTTAGTGGGACTCATCCATTATGGGAGGTTGTTTCATTCCCTTGCTCCCCCCATCACCCTCTCTATCAATGAGTGGGACAGGGACCTATGGGGTGCATGGTCGGCTCGTGAGGAAAGTCATAGTCAAAAAAATAAAAGAATCACACATATGCATTATAATATGTGCCCTGCAGCTCTATTGCCAGTACAAAGACATGTCTGGCCAGCAACCCACCACAGGCCTCTGGCCCAGGGTGCTCAACTGGCCTGTGATTTTTTGAAGGCTGCCGCTAGATGGAAGTTAATAGTCTGGAGAAGGTCATTGGGTTGTCCTCATCTGCTCCTGATAAACATCACTCCCTCAGTCCTACTGACCCTTTGTTGTCCCACAACAGATTTCAGATGCAACCCATGGCTGGTTTGATGTCAGGTGGGCGTTATCCTCGCAAAATCCCAGGTGGGACTTGTTGGTGGAAAGGCTGAAGAAGTACTTTGCCACCTCTATTGAGATGAATGATATTTCTTAGAAATCTAGGATGCTCTATATTGTAGGGCACATGATTTTTAAGACTCTCCAGGCTGGGGACAGATTGTATAATGTGGTCTAATGTGTCCTCCTACCGTGCATCAGCCCTCTGATGAACACTGACTTGGCAGTTCCAACTAAGAAGGGGCGCTCCATTTGCATTTCACAACCCTAAGTTTATTGGCTCTCTCATGCAACCTTAGAGACAAACAGGATGAGGTTTGAGCACAACTCTTCCAAAGATGCTTCTCCCCCAAGCTATACCAGCAGATGGTCTATTAAGCGGGCATAACCTTGCCAAGGATACTCAAGTTAGAAAACTTGTCAACATGAGAGTTGAGCATGTGTGAGGAGGCATTGCCGTTGCTTAGGGTTGAAGATGCTAATGCATATCCTGATCACTCATCACCTTCATAGAAACCTAGCCAGGGAACTCAACACCAGAAAGTGACACCACTGTTGACTACTAAAACCCTCCTGCAATACCTTTGAGCCACACCACCACACTTAGCTTAGGGGACTATCCTTCACTGGGTCAGATGTGTGGTCACTGTCAGAGCCGCACCAGCAGCACTCCTAACCCCCAATCCACACCAAGAGAAGGATACTTCCCATGGCAACAGAGCAGCAGAGGAAGGGTGCCACTGGTCAACTTGACACACAGATCTGTTATACCCCACCCTGTGACAAGGAAGATGAGCACCAGTTGCTCTTCATTGCAATCGTTTTTATGGCAAAGACAAGCAAAAAAGGCAACACTGAGGTAAGGTGACAAGTAGCTCATTTGAGTTGTCTGTCCTCATTAATACAGGCACTCTGTCAATGTGATGACCACGCAACAGTGTCTCGCCTTCTGTCCGCATCCACTGTTGATATAGATCATATTGGCCATACTCAGGCTCACAGAATAAGTATCATGTCCTGCAGTGGTGCATTCATCATGTCTGATAAGCCAATGAGTGTGTTCAGACCAACTTCTGGGACACAGCTAAAGTGAAGGGCACTCTACTTAGTTGAAACACTGCAGTGGCACGCAAACTGATGTACTTTCCCTCTGGGATGTATGAGGGGGACATTGAGGCCTCAAAGGGATTTGTAGCTGAACGTGAAACTGCACATTGATCTGGTTATGTAGCATAAACCATAATAAAGGGAGTGTCCTAAAGAGATATTATGTTGCTTCACGGACCTTTCAGTATTTTTTTTATATAAATCAACTGTAAGAAAAATATTTTATAACATAATACATGTATTCAAGGAACAGTATGTTTGTAAAAATCTTCAATTCAAGTAGACCTCATTTGACGACAATCAACTTAATGGATAACGATATTTAAAGTGCAAAACCAAAGTGCTAGTGAAATCAAAACAAAATAAAAACCTTGTTTATACAGGAATAAAAATTCATTTTCATAAACAATCATTCAATCTCAATTCTAAATTCTTAAGCCTGTGCAAATAAAATATACATTTGTTATTCCAATTATTTTTTACAATATGCATTTTAATTGCAGTGTTTATGCAAACTACATGTTTCTGATATAGTGGCTGTATATGATTCACAATATATTATGGTATACATTACATTGTACAGTGAGAATACCTTCCCTCAAGGTTTTAACTATGATATAAAGCCTCCCTTTCTTCATCCAAAAACTCAGCCTTTCTTTTTTCTATATATTTTGCTTTTCTTCTTGTCCGTGAAAAATATAAAATCACAATCACTAAAATATCTTAGTTTGATATATGGGATGATAAATACATTACTTAAATATGTTTCACCTCCGTTGGGGTTTATTGGTTTAAGGTGATATTACCCTTAGTTGTTGATTAAGATTTCTTGAAACTGGCTTCTTCCAATTATTCTTTGTACAGACATTAAACATAGCTAACAAATTAATAATAATTTTGTTTGTGTCTGTAAGTATATCTCTGTTTTAATACTACTACCTTCCATTATGAGCCCAGTTACTCTTTTTTGAAGAATTCCTTTTGTTGTCAACCTTCTGCTGACCTTCTTACACTGATTTTGAATTGTTTAATCGACGTTTTCCATCTTCATTTAATTTAATTAGGTAGGGCCAAAAGGTAAAAAACAACTAACAGAAAACAAGAAAACTAGGTAAAATTCAGATTCATTCTGTTTATAATTAATTGTTTGTTTTAAAAAAAGTCAGCTTTAAAAGTACTAATGCACCTTACCTAGTTTAGTGACAACTCCTAAATTATTGCCTCATGTCTCCCCGCATTTACTGTTTGATCAGCTAATCCTACTATATAAAATGGCTGCCGAATGGTGTAATGTGCACTTTGACGCTACGTGATCACTTCATATCCTCGCTACATTTATCATGTGTACTAGCGTGATGTACGCTTTGACACTATGTAGTTTAGTATACCCTTTGTACGTGTTTCACATGCACTGAGCATCAGCGTTACATGATTGCATAATAACAATTAGCACCCGGCGAGAGCCAAGCAGTATTCAACATGCATTCTGATTGGCTCTCACCGGGTTGTTACCCAGCCGAGAATCGTTTGATTCTCGGCCGGGATTACAGCCGCCTTGTCCTCGGCGGGGGGCGTGGCAGCCCCTCAGCCAATGAGGAGGCTCGAAACGGGGCTATCCCCGCTCCGAGCCTTCCCACGGCTGAGAGGCTGTCTTCGTCCCCCACTCGGGACTCAGGTAAGGGTTTCAAAAAGAATTCCCCTTTCCTCCATCCTCCCTGCCCTCCCCACCCCACTTACATTCTTGCTCCTTCGTCTCCGGCGGGGGACAATGGCAGCCTCCAGCCATGTGGAGACTTGGAGCAGGCCCATCCCAGCTCCGTGCCTCCGCATGGCTGGAGGCTTCCATCGCCGGGAAGCCGGGGACGCAGGTACGTATTATTTTTTTTCTCTTCCCCTCATCCCGCCCAACCCACTTACCTTCTGCTTCTTTCCTTTTTTCGGGAGCGGACACGCTGGGAACACTTCTGTTCCCAGCGCGTCCGCTCCCGATGGCCACCATGGAAAGGGAAAACAGACTCAGTTTTCCCTTTCCCAGCGGCCATTTTCTTGGTAGTTTATTTTTGTTTTCTGTTCCGAAACACTGCAGCGTTTCGGGACAGAATAAAATGCTTTTAGTGCCCCGGTCAGGAAGATATTGCGGGCCAGGGTACTAATAGCAATATGCCCCTCGCGGCGGGGGCATTACCGACTCTCGGTCAGTAATGCCCCGCCGCTTGGGGCATATTGGGGCATATTGCTTAATTATAGCATATATTTGGCAAACAATGCTATTATATTTTACAGAGCTGCACCACCTTTAAACGTGTAACTGCGTTTTAGAGATATGTTACTGAAAATAGCTCAGAGAAGTTATATTTTTTGAAAAAGTAATTAAAAATGAATGCTAAGATTCACTGTAAAAAGAGGAAAGAGCTACATTAATATTAACACCCAGCTTCACATAGTCAAATTAAGGTACTGTGCCATTTCACAATGTCGTTAAGCCCCATGACATGGCTTTAGTCAACAGCATCACAGCACTGTAGGCAACCTCTTCAAATACAAAAAAGGGAGAGTGTGAATTGGGGAATTTGGAGAGTGATGGCATACAGCAAAGGTAACGGGGCCTACTCCATGGGTATTGACAATTTTATTTGTGACTATATGTGACTATATGAAAGCAGACAATGAGGATTTGTGTGGATATGAGGCTGCCCAACAAAGCCCTAAAGAGGGAATGGCATCCCACCCCAACTATAGATGCTATAGTGGGGGATCTGCAAGAGGCAAAGATATTTTCAAATCTCGTTCTCGATTCACCAGGTGCCCTTTGTTCTGTGCTTTTAGGGGTTTTAGCATATCAGGGAACATGACATCACACTCAACAGGTAAATATGTGTGTTCATCCAAAATACCATTGACTTCTTTTGGGCATATGTTTCAGGAATCTGTGCTGTCAGAGAGCCTCAAACTGTGGCAGGCTTTCAGTTGCTACTTTGGCGTGGATAATGTCTGTGGCTGTTTAATTCCTGATCATGCCATTGTTACAGAACTCCACAGACACATACACAGTATGATTCTGAAAAATAATGGATAGAAACATCCAGGACATTTTAGCATCATGATAAGTTTATATTGCTTTTCTTCCATTAGCATAGAGCACCATTAGACGTGAATGGGAAGTAAGGGTGCAGTGGTTTGCTTTGCAAAGGAAGCCTAGCCAATCCTCTGTGTCCTGTGAAATTGCCCTCTGTGTTTCCTCCAGCTGGCGCATTATTCACAGGTTCGCTCTTTGGAAACTTAATTTGCTTCATACAGCGTGCATGATTTGGTCTTCGTCTTTGGTGCTTGCATCAACAGGTGTTGCACACAGGCCCACGCTATGATCCAATTTGACAAGGGACAGTGGGAAGCTTCTGTACAATTTGAAGACCCATCTCATCTCCTCTAGCATCCAATCTCGTTCCCATCCTTGTCCTGCACAACACAAGGCCATCCTGCATGCTTACCTGTCCACCGAAATTCATTTAGAGATCAGTTGTAAGAGATGGGTTATTCACTACAGCTGTATATTAAAATAATGTGCTTTGGCCAATTTTGGCATTTACAATTCTGCCAATGCCTTCCGCCAGGCCCCATGCCTTCTTAATGTTTCCATCACAGTAATTTCTTCTTCATCCATGCCCAGTGTCGATCATATTGGCCTCTTTTGCAAACTAAAGATGGATTAAAAAAATCTGCCAAATGAATCCTATTTGTTTGCTCGCGGTTGTAATGCCTGTAAATCCACAACTCCATGGCAACGTGTGTAAACCCATAAGTCATGCCAATAAAACAACAGGGACTGATTGAAATGGCTGAACAGGTGCACATTACATGAAATAGCTCTGCCATTGCAAATTACAGAACAGAGCAGACTGGCTTTCAGGGTTTGAATGCAGAGAGAAAATGGCCACCTGCACATTCTCCGTTGTCGCTCCATCCATCGTTCCCGCAGCGTAGAATGTAAGCAGGTTGCTTAACACACCATTTCTCTTAGTATGGAACTCTTTTAGCAACACAAGCTGCTACATTACAACCCTAAGAGGAGGATGGTTAAGTTCTGTAATAACCTGCAGTTTAGAGTACAGTCCGCTAGTCTCCCGCATCCCATTGGACAGGTAATAGCGAATAGTAAAATTTCATCTTGATTCTGAAATGTCTTGAATACTTCAATTTTTCTTTAAAATCATATTGATGTAGAGTTTAAAACAATCTTGGCAGGTAAAAAGCAGACAATATTCTAATTTATTTATTGCTCTAAAAATATTTTTCGAAACACGTAGAATTTGCAAAGGTCTCATCAAGAACTAAAGTTCTACTGCTGCATGCCCATGTACTGTGCAGCAGTTCCTTTATTTGCATTCCCAGAAGAAGGAACATACCAAGAATCCTTGAAAGTGGTTGGAAAAGGAGATATGTTGTCAACATGTATGATTCTCCTTATCGCTTGACACAGGATCCTGCCTCTCTGTAAACCAAGGCACAACCTATACCTGTACCTGTAACTAAGTTCCCTTACAAGTAACAGCGCCACAATGCCCTTGGGCTGCCTGCACGCTATATAAATGTAATACATAAATAAATAAATAAATATGAAGGACTTGCAAACACTTAACCATGCTTAATTTCGGTTAGAGGCATTTGCAGCTATTTTGGTTGTCAAATGAAATTAGCACCCTGGTGTGGGGTGCCAGCCAATCAGGTGACTAGGAACGCTGGCTTTCACAGGCGAACACGGGCTTGAACTGCGGGTGAAAGCCCACATTCCATGTTGCCTGACGGCCGACTCCCCCTGCTGCCCTCTCCCCCCTATCCTCCGTCCCCCTTTTTTTAAATCCCCCTACTTACCTTATTTCCCACTGCCGCTGCATCCTCTCCTTCCCCTTGCCTACCACAGGCTGCCATGGAAAGGGAAGAGGGACTCCATACAGCCACTTTTTTTTCCTGCCTTGCCAAGCTTGTAATGTGGCCCAATGTGCTGTTACATCCAAAAGCTGTACAGTAAACAAAAGAAATTCCAAACACAATTTAAAACTGCCTTTTTCACTCTAGCACTCCCAGCACAGCCACAACAAGCTTGCCTATTTGTTGACAGTGCCAGGAAGACTTTCTGGTTATTGGCCATTTATCCACATTACCATAACATAAAATTCTCCATAGTCAGTGAGGTCATGTGACTCCTAGCAGCTACAGTTAGGGCCCCATGAGTGTGGTGGTAGTGCAGTATTTTAAATACTTTGTGCCTCATCCGCGGCCTTGCGGAGCAGTAGAAAAGCAGTGGTAACACTATTACTGCCGCATTACTGCTCCGCCCTATCCTGAGTTTGGGCGGACAGTGGGAAATTTACCTCCAGATTTTTGCTGAAGGTAAAAACCTCCCCTTTCTGCCCCTTTCTGGCTGTATTAGCGCAGCACTAATTGTTCTGTTACTGCCCCATGGAGTCCTGTGGACCTTACAAAAAATGGAATAACAGCCTTACCACAACTCGGGACCCAGCGCTAATAGCGCCAGACCGGGTTGCAGTAACGCTATTTGCGTTGGTGGTATCCTGTCGCAATTACCACCGGGATACCTGCAAGGCCGTGATGAGGCCCTTCCTGTTTTTAAAATATCGGCTAATTATGAGTTGGGAGTGCATGTGATAATTGATAGGAAGTACTGTCTGGAGTTAGTAACCATTATCTACCCCAAGATTGCCAGGCTAAATAACATTTATTTACCCCAGGAAGTACTTTCCATGTACCCCATACACTAAATTGCACGTACTGTGCCCCAACTCATAATAAGGTGGTATGATAAAAATAAGTGGTGCATAAAATGATATATGAGTTCACAAGCACCAGCAGATTCTATCTCAATGCAAGAGGCAAGCATTATGCTTCAACTTCTTTAATACCACTCTTCAGCAGTTTCTACAAAATAACAGAAAAAACAATGGAAATGCTTCCAACTACTCATTTTCTTTTTTCTTTCTTTTAGAACTACATTTCTCTCTGTCACTGTAGTCCTTTTCAGTGTTTGCCAGGTTCATATGTCACTTCCTGTCTCCTAACTCCTCCTCTACTTTTCCTGCTCTTCAGCAAGATAAGTGATGTCTCTCTTACTTCCGAACCAGTGTTTAGGAAGTTGATTCCAAACAATGGGGGTCATTACGACCCTGGCGTTAAGGGTTTAACGGCGCCGTAAAAGGTGTCGGCGCCATTAAACCCTTAACGCCTGATTACGAGGTCCCTTTGCGGGACCCGACCTTAACGGCTGGTTTTACCAGCCGTTAAAATAGGGTGCCGCAAAGGGACCTCGGTGCTAAATACGGTACCGCAATTTGCGGTACCGTACTTAGCGCCTTCCCCAGTCCCATTGAGCCCTATGGGGCGAAAATGGGAATTGGGAAGGGCCATGGTGAAATGGGGAAATACCGCCCAGCCAACCTTGGAATGGGGCGGTATTTCCCCATTCCACCATGGCGGACTCGTTACAACACCGGCACCAACCATGGTGCTAATAGCGCCATGGTTTAGCGCCGGGGTTGTAATGAGGGCCAATGTGTAATGTTTCGTTCTGGAAATGTTGAGGACTTAATGTGAACGTGATGATTTTATAGTATTGTAACATTGAGCTTCCAGCGAACAGAGTTCTGAATGGGAACGGCAATGCTTCGGGAGGGATCACAAAAATATCGGGGGCACAGTGCTCCTTGTGGGCAGGACGTGGCGCGCACACCCCGGATTAGCCAAGAAAGGAAGGGAAACGCAACCCGTATCGCACATTAGACACAGCCGGGGGCCTGTTTCCCTTCAGAAGAGAGGAGTGAGCAAGGGGTGGGGCCTAGCGAACAAAAGAGCCCAGAGGCAAGCAGATGCCCTCCCTCGCAAGGGCGGGCCTCAGAGCGACAAGTGTCAGTAAGAGCGACGAGCTCCATAGACAGCGTCTCTCTCTGAAAGGGAAAGGAGAACCTGTCCGCAACAGTGATTATTAAACATTCGCTCAGAACGTGGGGCCATTGTTATATCGAGCATTTAGTACCCATCAAAGTTCATAGAAACACAAATAAAAGGTGCTGGCAACAGAAAAAAAAGAGAATGTATCTAAATAATCGTAGATTCTCTTACTTGCTACTAGGAACAGACGTCAGCACAATACCTTAATTCTGGTACAAGCTTTGGTACAAGACCCTAGAGCCATATAGATTCCCTGCCATTTACCCACATGGGATAATCTACACTTTCCCATCACCAGGTAGGATTTTTTCCTTATGAGAACATATAAAAGACCTATCTCATGAGATTTAGGTAATACATTCAACCATTAAATATGACCCCTTTTCTGAGTGCCTTTATTATTATCCATGAAGAATACCACGGACATGCGCACTATTCCAACTTTGATCCATATGGTGATATACATATTGTGGGCCAACAATACTATTAGAAAGTTCTGAAGTCAGACCACCAACAGACAGGTATAGTCGCTACTTCTATACATGACTATCCTAACCTAATGTCACATCTGATTAATATAATTCATTGACTTAAAGGGACTCAATAATATTTCCAGGTTCCCTATACATAGGACGAAGTGGATATTTAGGCATTATTACTTTAGTGAAACCTTCAGTGATCTCCAGTCAGCACTCGCGACAGGTATGAACATGCCAGCTCAGGAAATTCGAATTATGAAGTAATCATGGTATGAGATTCAAGCCATCTGACATCATTTCTGTTGTTTGCTTACATTTAACAGAGTAGACATATTAAGACAATTGGATTGACACGAAATCCAGCTCCTGAAGAAGGGATAGGAGATCCCGAAACTCGTTGAGCCTTTGTACAAACCACCCTTTTTTCTTTCTGGGAAATACATCCCTCCATTTTGGAAATTCCTTGATTGTGTCTATTTTGAAGATTGTTTTGCATTTGAATCATAATAATATTATGTACTACCAAATACTGTATTGTACAATATGATTTGAATATTGTGGATTTGTATTAATACAACATATATCACAAGTTGTTAGTAAAAACTAAAATAGTAAATTCTGCAAGTGCCTTTTCTTTGTCTTACGTATAACAAATGTGGGTATTCTATTATGTCCGAAATCTGTTTTTTTCAAGATGAGATATATAGATTTTTATGAATTTCATTTGTCTTTGGACAAAACCCCTGAGTATGCATGGGACGCGAGGGTTCCACAGATCGTGGAGACCATTTCCTTTTGTTCCATTTAACCACGACCCAGTGTCAGGGTCGATACACACTCCCGTGCACCTCTCTACATACATAAGATTAGTTACAAACATCGAACCTCCAGATGTGCAACTGTATAAACCCTCTTTGCAAGATGCAGAAGAAGACTCAGAAGAAGAGTCACTGGAGGCCACAATATCCTCACAGGATGAAGGAGAGAAACCAGAGGAGGATTGGCCAAAGCCCACCGGGGGCAAGAGACCCAGAAAGAGAAACACCTAGAGAGTGAGGAGAGGGTGGGGAGATATCGGCCATGTTTGAGCCAGAAAACGTCAGGAAACCCAGGTCCTCAAACTGGAAGCAGTCATCCAGAGTGTCGAAATACATGACCCATAGACTCAGAAAGGTGCTACACAAACTCATGAGGCAGCACATGAGAGCTGGGTGTCCTCATCCAGACCTCCTATTAAAAATGGCAGAGGCACCAGAGTTGGACCCTAAAATACTAGCATTTGTCACAAAGACAGAAAAGGACCCTTGCAAGGGGATGGACAGGTCCTGGAGAAGCTGCCAGGAGAAGGTGGTGAACCTCACTGGTCCTCTAGCTAAAATCATGGATCTAGCAGAGAGTGCAAGAGACACTGGAGAAGAGGTGGGCCCAAACGTGCTAGTTAACTGGGCCCAAAGAGCAGCTTGCCTACTAGGCAATGCCAACTGTGCAATATCATCAGAAAGGATAAGAGGCCTCCTACGGAACATAGATGCAAAGCTAGGAGAGCTAGCCACACATTAGGTGGGAGAAGCAGACAACGGCCTCCTATTCGGAGAAACCATTGGTAAAGAAAAAGCCCAAGCCTTGATAAGAAAGATTTTCCCAGGCAGAGTTTTTGCCACAAACGCTATAGGGGTTGTGCGGCCGGTTGATTTCAGGGTGCAAGGAGGCCTCAGAACAGCAGATCCCAGTACAGAGAACAGGCATCAAGACTCTTTTTTCCCCGCCAGAGGTCGATTCCCCAGCGGTCACAGAGGTCGAGGTCCAGGAAGAGGCCAAGACCCTGCTACATGTGAGAGCCTACACATACCCACCGGTAGCGGGGAGGACACAAGAGTTTTGGCAGAATTGGCACACACTTTCCAGCGATGCATGGGTGCTGCAGACAGTAAGAGGGTTGCAGTTAGACTTTGTTCAAGATCCAGTGCAAGAGTGTGACCCGCAAGCGATAAACCTAAACTACGAGTTAGGCCAGCTCGAGCAGAAAAAAAGCCATTGAACAATGCTCAGCAGCGCCTCGATTTATAAGCAACATGTTCCTGGTACACAGGAAAGAGAAGGTGAGACAAGTCATGAACCTATAGGAGTTGAACAGCTGGGTGCGATACCAACACTTCAAGATGGAAGGTATACATCAGCTGCGAGACACCTTAAGAGAAGGAGACTGTCTGACCAGAATAGACTTAAAAGAGGCCTATCCCACTGTACTAGTCCAAGAAGAATTCTGGACATTCCTGGCATTCGACTGGGATGGGCGGTTCTGGCAGTTCAAAACAATTCCATTCAGCCTGGCATCGGCACCATGGACGTTCACCAAGCTCGAGACCAGTAGCAGCAGCGATAAGGGAGAAAGGGATCTGCATGATCATATACCTGGATGGTTTGCTGCTACTGGCGGAAAACAAAGAAACTCTGAAGTGTCAGACAGCTTGGGTAAGTGAGCTCCACGCTTCACTGGGGTTCCTAGTGAACCAAGAGAAGTCAGACATGACCCCAGAAAGAAGATTAGTCTGCCTAGGTTTTGCGCTTGATAACAAGTTGGCAACACTAGAGTTGCAAGCCAAGAAGATTTGAGACATCAAGAAAGAGCTCAGAGTATGCCTGAGCAAGCATGTGGTATCTGTGAGTGTACTAGCAAGGATAGTAGGGCTACTAGCGTCATATATACAAGCCATCTTTCCAGGGCCCTTACATTATCGAGCCCAGCAGGGATTGAAAATAAGACACCTCGAATGGGTTGAAATATCACCAATCAATCCCAGTGAATCGCAAGTCCATCACAGAACTAGAGTGGTGGTTGAAGAATATGGACACCTGGAATGGGTGAGCCATCTTCGGAGACCAACCCGATCTAGTCATAGAGTCAGACGCCAGCAGAGTGGGCTAGGGGGCACAAAGCGGCTCCCTAGAGACAGGGGGAAAATGAAGCGCAGAAGAACTGCAGCTTCACATAAATTGCTTGGAACTACTAGCTGGATCATTTGCGATCAAAACATTTACGAAATGGAAAATGAATTTGTGCATCCTACTGAAGATGGACAACATCTCAGCAGTGAAGTACATCAATCATCTAGGAGGAACGAGATCCAAGCTCCCGGCAGAACTGCCAAAGGACTTCTGGCATTTTTGGATACAGATCACATGACGGGTTTCTTGCTTGATTTGCAATGGAATGCCAGTTTTTTCTATATCGTTTGAGCCGATCGGTTGATGACCAAGCTAGCCTGACAAAGTCCTGTTGGACAGAGTAATGCATGGTAATTTAACTGTCATAGGTTCTTTTTCCCTCATTTTATCCATGGTTCCTTTATGAACTGACATGTTGGACA
The DNA here is from genome assembly GCF_040938575.1 of Ambystoma mexicanum. Classification (NCBI taxonomy): domain Eukaryota; kingdom Metazoa; phylum Chordata; class Amphibia; order Caudata; family Ambystomatidae; genus Ambystoma; species Ambystoma mexicanum. The sequence continues at coordinate 960,872,950 of NC_090928.1, read as the reverse complement.
ATTTTATCTCTTTCTAATAAATTGCACTTGTTTGCACTAATGCACTTTTGGCATTTCTTTATTTGATAAAAATGTTACATTTTTGGTCTGACCGTCCAGATTATTCATTGGAAAGCTTTTACCATGACTCAGAGGGACGTGCAACACTAAAGTAGCAGAGTCCTTTGACAAGCAGTGAATATATATTCAGTGAAAGGACTTTTGTTGAAGCACTGTTAAGGTGAATCAATTTGATGCAACAAAACCATTGAAATACAGTGAAAACACTTTAGTTTAAGTCTTATTTGTTGTTTTAGAGTTTTTATACTCCCTTTTATACTCCCCTTTTCAGGTATATATATATATATATATATATATATATATATATATATATATATATATATATATATATATATATATATATATATATATTACACGGCCACGCTAGTGGCAGTGTAGGCAGTGTAGTTATGGTTAAGTTGCCAATCCCACAGGAAGAGCACTTTTTGGGTGGCTTATAACTTCGCTACCCCTGGACGAATCCTCATCAAACTTTGCATCAAAAGTATATGGTCCACTCTGAATCTCTCTGCAAATTCTGGTGAGTTTTGGTCCAGGGGGGGCAAAGTTATAAAGGGGGTCCCAAAATGTCTTTTTTCCCATAGACTGAATGGGAAAAAAACTTTGCTCACGCCTACAGCCCAAACCGTTGGATGGATTTTCACCAAATTTGTGGCAGGAGCGGTGGCTTGGCCCCGAAAGCGTGGTTTTGTAAATTTAGTGAAAATCCGTCCAGTAGTTTTTTTAAAAAAAGACCAAAAAGTAGGTCAATAAAATAGTGATATCTATGTCACATTTTCCTGTTCGCTCCGCAGACAGGACACCGATTGGCCAATCGGCTTGCGTCATGTCCACGGACATGCAACGTGTTCGCTGATTGGCTGGAATGAAGCGTGAGGTGCGCCGTATTGTTTTGATGCGTCCGCCATCTTGGATCCGCGGTGACGAACGGGGGAGAAATACACCTTTGGCAAGTGTGTTGGTGTGTAAGAGTGTTTGGGGAGGGTGGGGGAGTAAGAGATGGGTCAAATGCTTATTTGTTTGGGTGGCAGGCACCCCTGATGTGTTTGTGATGTCCGCGGTCACTGCAGCTGTCCGCGGGCATAAAAGATATGCACTTCTTGCTATTTTACTCTAGTATGATATTGGTTTTGGGTTGTTGGTACAGTGTTGATTGTAATTAATATCCTGTATAAGTAGCCCATATAGCACAGTTAAAATGTTTGATTCTATATAAGTAGCCCATATAGCAGAGTTAAAATGTTTGATTCTATGGGTGTGATCTGTGGGTGTGATATGCTGCGGTGGTTGTAGGACGTAGGCCATGCACCCAAGACTCTAGGCCCTGGCCACAACCACCGCAGCATATCACACCCATAGATCACACCCATAGACTCTCACATCTATCAAATATTTGCAAATCTACAGTTTGTGTTGTGTTTGATTTGTGTAGTTTGTATGTGATGTTTTGGCTACATCATGTCATTAAGATTGTAGAGATTGGTAACAAGCACTGCAGTATAACATATCCATGGAAGTAAACATTTTCAGGCCGATTCATGGAATAAATGTGCGCCGAAAATCCCGGCGCAGAGGGGCCAATACGTGCGCTGCGCCGAAAATCAGCGCAAAGCGCAGGGAAACCAGCGCACGTCGATTCATGGAAGTCCGTGCGCAAGAAAAGCAGAGGACGTGCGCCGAAAAAGCGCGCGGCGCAGGCCGGCGCACAGGTCAACCAACGTCGTGCGCCACGGCCACTGCGCCATCACTCCGAGCGCAGCGCACAGCTCTAAAGTAGGCGGAACACAGGGCGGGACACTCGGAATGGGGAATAAAATGGGGCACAACACTCGGAATGGGGAAGAATGTGGGCGGCACGGGGAAAGTTCAGGAGGCAAGTGCGCGGAACGCCCACACGCTCGCATACAACACGTATTCATGGAATAGAATAGGGCAAAAAAGCGCACGCTCAAAGCAGCGCACAGGCACAAACAGGCACAAACACGACCGCCACAAGAAAGCAGGCGGTAGCGTGTCTGCGCCTGCAAGAAATGTGCGCTAAAAGGCGCGCCAACAAATAGCACCTATATACAGACATGACCAATGTACAATACTGTTGCCCTCCTGGACAAATGACGTACAAAGGGGTACCCACAAACACAGACACGCGCAGAGAGAAAAAATAAACGTGTGCGTGCATACCGGGGTGCGCGGTAAGTTCCACACGCGATATGGGCTGGGCGGGTACGTGGATTGCAGGGGTGCGCGGGAAGTTCCACACGCGATATGGCAGGGAACGTGGATTCGAGGGGTGCGCGGGAAGTTGCACACGCGAAATGGGCGGGTACGTGGATTTCAGGGGCGCGCGGGAAGTCCCACACGCGATATGGCAGGGAACGTGGATTCGAGGGGTGCGCGGGAAGTTGCACACACGATATGGCAGGGAACGTGGATTCGAGGGGTGCGCGGGAAGTTGCACACGCGAAATGGCCGGGTACGTGGCTTTCAGGGGCGCGCGGGAAGTCCCACACGCGATATGGCAGGGAACGTGGATTCGAGGGGTGCGCGGGAAGTTGCACACGCGAAATGGCCGGGTACGTGGATTGCAGGAGTGCGCGGGAAGTTGCACACGCGATATGGCCGGGTACGTGGTTTTCAGGGGCGCGCGGGAAGTTCCACACGCGACATGGCCGGGTACGTGGATTTCTGGGGCGCGCGGGAAGTTCCACACGCGATATGGCCGGGTACGTGGATTTCTGGGGCGCGCGGGAAGTTCCACACGCGATATGGCAGGGAACGTGGATTCGAGGGGTGCGCGGGAAGTTGCACACGCGAAATGGCCGGGTACGTGGTTATCAGGGGCGCGCGGGAAGTTCCACACGCGATATGGCCGGGTACGTGGATTGCAGGAGTGCGCTGGAAGTTGCACACGCGAAATGGCCGGGTACGTGGATTTCTGGGGCGCGCGGGAAGTTCCACACGCGATATGGCAGGGAACGTGGATTCGAGGGGTGCGCGGGAAGTTGCACACGCGAAATGGCCGGGTACGTGGTTTTCAGGGGCGCGCGGGAAGTTCCACACGCGATATGGCCGGGTACGTGGATTTCTGGGGCGCGCGGGAAGTTCCACACGCGATATGGCAGGGAACGTGGATTCGAGGGGTGCATGGGAAGTTGCACACGCGAAATGGCCGGGTACGTGGATTTCTGGGGCGCGCGGGAAGTTCCACACGCGATATGGCAGGGAACGTGGATTTGAGGGGTGAGCGGGAAGTTGCACACGCGAAATGGCCGGGTACGTGGTTTTCAGGGGCGCGCGGGAAGTTCCACACGCGATATGGCCGGGTACGTGGATTGCAGGAGTGCGCGGGAAGTTCCACACGCGATATGGCCGGGTACGTGGATTTCTGGGGCGCGCGGGAAGTTCCACACGCGATATGGCAGGGAACGTGGATTCGAGGGGTGCGCGGGAAGTTGCACACGCGAAATGGCCGGGTACGTGGTTTTCAGGGGCGCGCGGGAAGTTCCACACGCGATATGGCCGGGTACGTGGATTTCTGGGGCGCGCGGGAAGTTCCACACGCGATATGGCAGGGAACGTGGATTCGAGGGGTGCGCGGGAAGTTCCACACGCGATATGGCAGGGAACGTGGATTTGAGGGGTGAGCGGGAAGTTGCACACGCGAAATGGCCGGGTACGTGGTTTTCAGGGGCGCGCGGGAAGTTCCACACGCGATATGGCCGGGTACGTGGATTTCTGGGGTGCGCGGGAAGTTCCACACGCGATATGGCAGGGAACGTGGATTCGAGGGGTGCGCGGGAAGTTGCACACGCGAAATGGCCGGGTACGTGGATTTCTGGGGCGCGCGGCCACTTACACAGGCAAGTACGTCAGCGCACCTGTATGCCTGCAGCGTGGGAATTTCCACACGCGATTGGAGTGGGAACCCGATTCCAGGGGTGCGAGGCTCACACGCTGCCTACTACACGCGCAAGGCATTAATTTGCGCACTTTTCAATAAACAAGCCAGATGCCAGGATGAACATACCGTTCCTAGCAGCAGTGGCAGTGGGCTACCAAAGGAGGATGAGGAGGAGAGTCAGGGCCAGAATATTCACACCCAGAACCAGCCTATTCGGGATGCCTGATGACCAGGTGTATGGGAGGTACAGGTTTCCAGCACACATCATACTGGACCTGGTCAGTGAGTGGGAGGATGACCTCACATCACCCACCCTGTGCTCCCAAGCACTCAGCCCCCTGCAGAAGGTCCTGAATGTACTGCACTTCTTGGCCACTGGATCCTTTCAGCGGACAAGTGCCATAGTGGGTGGTGTGTCACAGGCCACGCAGTCACGCTGCCTACACCAGGTCTTGAACATCATCACTGCACGGCCTTCAGTCCGCAGGCACATATATCTCCCCAGGACTCATGCAGAAAGGCGGACGTGCATCCAGGAATTCTATGGTGTGGCTCAATTCCCCAAAGTGCTTGGTGCAATTGACTGCACACATGTGGCTCTACGTCCACCCAGGGCAACAGAGCACATCTATAGAAACCGCAAGCACTGGCATTCCATCAACGTCCAAGTTGTATGCAATGCCAAGGGAATCATCACATCAGTATATGCCAACTATCCAGGGTCCACCCACGACAGCTTCATCTACAGAATGTCTACCCTATGCCGGGACCTAGAGGCTGGCCAGCATGGAGATACATGGCTGCTTGGTGAGCATGAATGCCACTCCACATGCATGCATGTCAGATACTGGGTCATGACACAACACCACTAATGATACCCATCACCACCTCCGCAGGGGACAGTGCCTACCCTATCAGCCCCCACATGATGACCCCAATCCGGAACCCCACCACGCCACCCCAGGTAAGGTACAACACAGCCCACATTGCTACACGGGGCATAGTGGAGCGCACATTCGGAGTGCTCAAGTCACGCTTTCGCTCCCTTGACCGTTCTGGCGGGCAGCTGTTATATGCTCCCCGAATAGTGTGCAGGATCATAGTGGCAGCATGTGTCCTGCACAACGTTGCAACACGCCGGGGCCTGCCCGTGGACATGGTGGTGCCCCCACATCCACAACCACATGCACGCCCGCTGCGCATGGGAGGGGAAAGGGCACGGGGGGAGGCAGCCCGTACGCAACTGGTGGCCAACTTCTTCACCTAGGAATCACAGTGCTGGCTAGTGCACACTGCTCTGGCACATACCATCTGACAATCAATGATGACTCTACCTGACAATGTCTGAAAATTACTTGACAATGAACTGTCAGATACACATCAGCCTGAGATTGTTAACATGGAAGTGTCAATATGTGTGCACCCCTAGCTACACATACACCAGCTATGCATCCCAACGCAAAGACACAACTCCATCAATCTAAAATGCATTGCCACAGGCGATTCACTACATGACAACATTGCCATGTCACCCACTCCCTTCACAGTCCCGCCACTGAGGACACCATGTCATGGTATGTGACAGCAAACAAACTGGCCATCACAACATGACACCAGTGTCACAAATAGCAGTGCCCCAAATGGAACATAGCCGCACTTGAGCAGCTAACCGCCCTGGAGCCACTACTACACACCTGTGTAAGAGTAATTTCTATCAAATTACACACCAACCCACCCTGAAGCCCACCCAAACAAGACACATTGCATGTAATCAATGGTAGTCTCATTACCTGATTCAGCTGGTATGTCCTCACCGTCCAGATGTACAGTGATGGCGCCATGCAAAAGTGTCAGTGCACATCTACCGACATGTAGTGTGACTCCAGAGAGTATGCCCTTGTGAAGATCTGTGTGAAATACCTGCAAAACATGAGCAACATATGTAAGTAGAGGCACATATCATACCATCATGCATAGTTAGGTGCAACAACAATGAACACTATGAATGTCTACACAGTATTGACTATGGACTGGCCAACAGCTCATGGGAGTCCAATGTCACCGTGTAATTTGCTGTCACTTGGGCACACCCTTTGCAAGCCCATGGAAAGGGAAGCAGGAGGGGTGTGGATGTCTGCTACCCAAGCATCGAAACCAAACTCAGGACAAGCCTGCATGTGCCCAGCCACAATACAGTGTATGCCCAGGTACCCACACAAGGCAACACTCTTGCAAAATAAAAATGAAAAAGAGAAAAAATGGCCATGAAAGGGCCGGCGGGGGGGGGGGGGGCACCTATGAGGTCCGAGGACAGGATGCACGCCACAATCCACCTGTGTGGATCATGGGAAAGGAAAACACCCCATAGGCTCGTGGCCCACACGGCTACTCTGTTGTGGGAGATGAGTCGCTATGGCTCTGCCCAGACCCTGCAGCTGACTCTGGAGGTGGGGGAGCTGCCTCAGAAGATGGTGTGACAATGGGAGGCAGCCCACGCAAAGCACGAGTTTGCTCCTCCATGGCTGCAAGCAGGCGGGTCTGGTAGTTCTGGTTCTGGGTTATAATCATGCGGAGGTCCCCATGCAGTAACTCCCGGGATGACCTGACCTCCGCACGAGTTGCCTGCATCTCGGCCGAGAGCGTCCGTGTCAGACGCTCCAGCTGCTCCTCTGTCCTTCTATGGGATGAAGCCTCAAGCTCTAACAGGGTCGACCTGAGGTGACGGAGTTCTTCCCTCAGGGCTTCCCTGTGGCGCTGGGACTCCATGGAAAGTGATTCCCCCAGAGTCGCCAGTGCCGCCCGCCTGTCCATGTTGGACGCCAACATATCCTCCCTGTGTGCCTGGCAGATGGACTCTGTAGCCTGCTCCAGTCGCTCCATCAGCCTTTCTGGGGGGACAATGGAAGTGGCCACCCTATCCATGGCCTGTGCAATCATCTCGGATGATGCTGCCTGTTGGGTGGCCATACCGTAGATGGATTGCTCCCATACGGTATTGCCAGGTGGCATACGGCCACCACGTTGACGGGCACCACACCTGCCTGGGGCAAGGCGGACTGCGCCTTGCTGTGCCGGCAAGGCCTCAGGCTGCAGGACTGCATTCCCTCTCTGATCTGCAGCCCCAGGAACAGGATCAGAGATTGGGTGGTGTGGCCCTGCATCCGTAACCACCGGAGGCTGATCTGCCGACACTGACATCCCCATTGAGGCCAATGGCCTGGCTGCAGGTGGGTCGGACAGAGGAGATTCTCTCCCAAGAACACTCACCTGCGACTGCACATAGGTGTCATCCTCCGAGTCTACACCTGAATACTGCTCGGGGGAGGAACCCCCAGAGACACCCCTCGACAGCACGGCCTGCAGCACTTGTGGGTTTTCACCCACAAACACACCACGTCCCTCACTTGTGGTAGGTCGGCCCGGGTTGCCCTCCTGGGACGGCTCCACCACCACATCCCCAGCATCAACAAGTGCTTCGTCCCCTGCAAAGACATGAAAGAGAAAAATGGAAACAGGCATTAGCACCATGGCATGCAACAAGGGCTGATGAACAACATAGGCAGTAGTCCTACGACACATGTCCTACATGACTGGGAGTCCTCCTATGCATTCACCATCACTGGGTCTGTAGGGGAGGCTCAGGGCATACTATGTACTGATTGGAGAGCAACGCCTGCTCACCTTGATGCCTAGCACTGCCATCACACATTGGGCGGTGATTGCCATGTCAAAGGCACATGCCATCACACACATGGCATGTGACATAGCCACCAAGTGAAGAGGGAGAGGAGGGCTACTTTTTTGGATTTCAACCACTCTGGTCCTGACATTGCATCGTCACATCAATTAGTATACATGTTGTACATGGATCTGCTAGTCCAAATTGGCAACGATGCACAGTGCCTTGTCTAGATCAACATAATGCAGTAAACATTGTGATTCCACCTCCCCAACACCTGTAACGGAATAATTTTGCATTCGTGAAGCACCGGTCAAGTAATGTTTGTAGGTGCAGCGGAGCACTGAGGGGTGGTGGGGCAGAAGGGGATGCCAGTCAACAATACTACTGGTGCTGGTGTCATTCATGTCACGCAAGTGCAGGGGTGGGTGGCACAATGAAGTGCAAGGGGGAGTGGCGGCTGGAAGTGCTGTACAAGGTAAGTAGGACTTGACGTCAAGGGCAGATGGTGTTAGGCGCAGACAAGTGCTGGGGGGGTGGCCTATAGGGGTACAGAGACAATCATGCTGTGCTGTGGGCTCGGAGGGGACAGGGGAGGTACACACTGCCTCTGGCTCGGCAAGGTCCTTTCAGATTTCTATGTGTCCTGCAGAGTTGTCACATGCCGCAGATATGTGCCCTTGGATTGGGGATCTCATCTTGGTGAGAAGGGTGAGGCGCTATTGCCTTTGGAGCATGTGGCAGGCCAGTTTGCCAGAGGATGGCCATGATGCAGGACATTCCCTCTCTGCCACCCGGCACCTGTGGTTTGGGTTCCCAAGATCCGAGTCATGCCAGGACTCTGCATTGGCATGGGGCTTCAGACAGGTGGTCATGACCGTGGCTAAGACATCCAGTGTACCTGACATGGAGTGGAGCATGGAGTGGGCCCTGTCAGGATGGGAGTGAGCCTAAGGGGGAGCTGGATGGGGGGGACATTTTGGCAGCATGAGCCTCGACTGACACACACTTCATGGGTAGGAATACCAAGAAGGTGTGTGACAGTGGTGAGGGTGGCTTTGCCTGTGGGGTGTTGAGGGTGAGCTGGGAGGAGAGGAGAATGTGATCACTCCAGGAGAGAGGAGTGCAGAGATGGACGGAGAGGGGAAAGTCAGATGAGATCAGAGCATCAAGAGTGTGCCCTGCAGAATGAGTAGGGACAGACGGGAGTCTAGAGGGTGAGAGGGAGTTGCTGAGGTCACAGAAAGGTCACGTGGGGGCGTCAACAGGCATGCAGGTGGATGCGTACCGCACCAAGGATGAGGAATTCTGTGTCTGGGGACATGAGTGAGGAGGAGAGGTGAGGACACTCAGAAAGGAAGTAGTACATTTGACCAGTTTTCCCAGACACAGTACGCACTGTTTGGAATGTCAAGGTGTGGTGGACAGAAACCTCACACAAGCCATTCCAGAGTGGAGTAGGTCTAAGTAGGTGTGACAGTGGCAGGAATACCCTCAGGGAAGCCAAGGGCACACCCCCCTGCACAGTAGTGGCGGGCCAAGGAGAGGGTCAAGGATGCAGACAGAGCTGGCCGTCAGACATGTTTCCATGAGACCAAGGATGTCAAGGTGCATAACCTCATGTAAGTGACAGTTATCGGAGGAATGCCTGATGCAGCCGCAGTGAAAGGAGTGTAATTGTGGAGGAGGTTGACAGCCTTGTAGGACTTACGGGGAGTGCTAGAGATCAGAGGTGCCGCATGTGTAGGAGTTGGAGTGGGAGGCGGAGAAGGTTCATGGGAGGGTGCAGGGAGGCAGTGCAGGATTGATGAGGAGAGAGGAGGGGGGACAGCAGGAGAGGTAAGGAAGTTGATGTGATGTGGGTAGCATTTCTCAAGGAGATTGAGGTTGGCCTAAGGGCCTTGGACTGAGACGCTCCCATTACCATGCACATCATTAGTGGTATCTGAGGATTGGAAGGAGGCCAGGAGTACACCCCAACGGGTCCCACCTATGATGGTGGAAGAGGAGCAAGGAGAGAGGACAGGGACCATGTGAAGGGTCTATGGGACAGGCAAAGGCATGTATGAGCAGATGTCAGTGAGAGTTAGCTTAGAGTAGGCTCAGATGCACTGGTCAGCAATAGGGTGGGTCGCATTGGAGGGCAGGCTGCCCTCATTTGACTTTTGGCAAGCAGGTGTCGTGCGTAGGGCACGATGGTCTGAACTGTAGAAGTCATGGAAGATAGACCATGAAGAGCAGCATGGAGTGTGAGGGAATGGGGCTCGAAACCAGACGGTACCAAAGGACCCAGGAAGGAGGTGGATGTCAAGGCTACATCCACATTATGACTGCATGTTGGTAGGCATTTATATACAGAGGACGCATTAGCATGTGGTATCATTGCATGTCAGGCATGTGAAGATGAAACTTTAATGGCTGGGGGAAAGGAGAGGAATGGTATGTAAGACATCAGATGAATAGACAGGGGAGTATGAGCAACAATGTAGTGACAAAATTACTAATCAAGGGCAACTTCCATGGTGTTGGCCCATATGTGCACTGTTGCCAGTAGGGATAGTGCTGTGGCCAGATGGTGTTGCACTGAACATACTGGATGAGGCACATGGGTGCCACTATCAACTCTGCCACACACCCCCTTGACAGGCACCCAACATGAATGCTTCACACACACACCATGCACATGGATGATACACACATGCATGTGCACTCACCGGATGATGCCTCGTAATCAGGGAGGTCTCCCACACCTTGGAGTTGTCCCTCGGTGACGTAGGATCCAGCTACGGACTCGTGTGGTGTGAGTTCTATTTCCTGTGCTGGGGACCCACCTCCAGTCACCAAGGTTGCGGCATGACTTGAGGCCAGCTTATCCTTTGCCCTGCGCTTAAGGTCATTCCAGCGCTTCTGGCAATCACTAGCTGTGCGCCTCACTACTCCAAGGGCACTTATTCTGTCAGCAATGGTCTGCCAGTGTGCCTGGCGTCTGGCATGTGTGGTCTTGGACCCTGCAACGATGACCATTTCCCTATCATGATCTGACACATACTGAACAAGTGCATTAAGTTCGGCGTCTGTGAAGCTTGGCTTCCTTGATGGGCCGGACTGTGCAGCCGTGTCTGGGGCATCAGCCTGTGCCGGACGTGCACTCTTCCTCTTGCGCTTGGAAGGGGGTGGGGATCCAGAGTGTCCTACGCCGCTGTGGACACTAGGGGCAGGAGCCGTGGTGGACTCTGTACTGGGTGTGTGTGATTGCCCACTCAGCATGGGAGTAGGTGCAGGCATTGGGGGTAGTGGGATGGGGTCAGGCCTGATCTGAGGTGCATGAACTAGGACCGACACAGTCTTGGCAGGGTGTATGAGAGGTGGGGTGGATTGAGCCACACCCTGGCTACGGGGGCCAGCAGATGACCTATCTGGCATAGATGCGCGTGCCCTGATGACACCAATGTGCACCGGTGCACGTACAGTGGACCTGCTGACCTGGATGTCAGCGATGGAATCACCCTCGGACAGGTCTGGTGCCACAATGGCCTGGTCCGACATGGGCTGATCAGGGTTGGTATCAGCCACATGACTCTCAACTGGGGGGGGGGGGGGCATGGGTGTCCCTGACTGTTCCTCCAGACTGGGGGGAACAGGGGCGCCCTGCAAGTCACAACCACGTCCCCTGTTGGATCCTCCACGGCCACCACGTGTGGCTCGGCCACCTTTGCCACCCTTACGGCTTGCACGCCTCCCAACCATGGCACTGATGGTATTGTGCGTATGGGAGTGGGTGTGCACAATTGTCCTGGGCAATTGGGTGTCAAAGGGGTTGGGTACCAGATGGTATTCGTACCCTAGTGCAGTGGCAAGGCTATATGACACCCCTGGGGAAAGATGACGGGTCACGCAACGCACAGGCACCCCAAAAAAGTTAAGGAACGTGCACAATACCCCTCCTAGACCACGTGTGCTGATGGAAAACCCTGCACTACGCTGTGGCATCCAGTAACACAATGAACGTATGCGTGTCACACGCGGCCTAGATTGACCTCTGAAGGGGTAGGCTACACACGGGGCAAGCACAGATGTTAGATACGTGCGTGACTCACCGTCTGCCAGGTAAAAGAGCGTGAAAAAATAGCACTTTTGGTTGGCAACACCCCCGCCAAAAGAAGAGGTGTACGCTGTCTGAGGAGACAGGACAACTGTAGAAGGGGACACTGTTTGAGGGAACAGGCCCAGGAAAACCAGTACAAGAGGAAAAAGAGAAAAGAGCTGTCAGAGGTAACAGGGAGTACGAACTGGAAACGCCGTGAAGTAAATCGCGTGTGAAACGACAAGAAGTACCGAATTCACCCACTCGCTCTCCACGAAAAGCATGTACAAGGAAATTGTGTTCAACACTACCTTTTATACAGGCCCACACGTACATCGTCACTTACGGCGTGTACGTGCTTGGCCCATTTTCACCAATCACACGCTTTGGCACTCCTGCGTGTAGGTATCTTTTCACCAATCACACGCTTTGTCACTCCTGCATGTGGATCCTTTTTCACCAATCACGCGCTTCGACACTCCTGCGTGTAGCTCACTTTTCACCAATCACACGCTTTGTCACTCCTGCATGTGGATCCTTTTTCACCAATCACGCGCTTCGACACTCCTGCGTGTCGCTCACTTTTCACCAATCACAGCTTTGACACTGCACGTGCAGGTAACTATTGACGCACATATGCTGGTGACGGGTTTTCGCGCGATGCGGGTTTTCGCGCGATGAGTGTGGGGTTTTCAGGTGCAAAATCACTCCCTATCAGGCTGTCCACGCGTTCTAACACGAAAGACCACGCTCCTGGCCAGGAGGCCGAATTTAAGTCCCCAAGAACCCTGAGCACGCTCCCACCTGCCATCGGCTGCTGCCTGACTGCCTGCTGGCCACGTGCCCCACAGTGCTGGTGGGTGGGGGTGGTGGGAGACATGGGTGGGGGCCTGGTGGAGGGTGCCCCTGGTGGATGGGGGTTGGGGGTGGTGGGAGACATGGATGGGGGCCTGATGGCAGGTGCCCCTGCACTGCTGGGGGGTGGGGGTGGTGGGAGACATGGGTGGGGGCCTGGTGGAGGGTGCCCCTGGTGGATGGGGGTGCAGGGGGACATGATCAGGTGTGCAGGGTAGTCCACTGTTTTGTGGGCTGCCTGCAGGGGCCGGGGAGGGTGTACAGGGTACACCTGTGGGGGCCCACCCAGCCTATTCGCATGTGATAATTCCCACGCACCCCTGTGATACACGTACCCTGGCCAATCGCGTGTTGAACTTCCCGCTACCCCTGTAATACACGCACCCTGCCTGTTCGCGTGTGATGATTCCCGCGTACCCCTGTAATACACGTTCCCTGGCCTATCGCGTGTTCTACTTCACGCGTCCCCCTGTAATACACGTTCCCTGGCCCATCGCGTGTTGAACTTCCCGCTACCCCTGTAATACACGCACCCTGGCTGTTCGCGTGTGATGATTCCCGCGTACCCCTGTGATGCACGTTCCCTGGCCTATCGCTTGTTCTACTTCACGCGTCCCCCTGTAATACACGTTCCCTGGCCCTTCGCGTGTTGAACTTCCCGCTACCCCTGTAATACACGCACCCTGGCTGTTCGCGTGTGATGATTCCCGCGTACCCCTGTAATACACGTTCCCTGGCCTATCGCGTGTTCTACTTCACGCGTCCCCCTGTAATACACGTTCCCTGGCCCATCGCGTGTTGAACTTCCCGCTACCCCTGTAATACACGCACCCTGGCTGTTCGCGTGTGATGATTCCCGCGTACCCCTGTGATGCACGTTCCCTGGCCTATCGCGTGTTCTACTTCACGCGTCCCCCTGTAATACACGTTCCCTGGCCCATCGCGTGTTGGACTTCCCGCTACCCCTGTAATACACGCACCCTGGCTGTTCGCGTGTGATGATTCCCGCGTACCCCTGTGATTCACGTTCCCTGCCTAGTCGCGTGTAGTACTTCCCGCGTACTCCTGATTTGGAGATTGCCCGCTTTGCTTTCCTTGTTTGCCTGCCCTGTGAAGTGGTCCGGGGTTAGCGCAGCCCTTAGCGATGATTTAGCGCTTTTGATGGCTTTTCCGTGCGCGAGGGCGTTCTTGGGGGCGTTACTGGCGCTGCTGCAGGCTCGCTGCGATTCTCTGCGCCACGGCTGTTTTGGGAGCTTGAAATCCATGAATACGCTGTGCGCGGAAATCTGTTTTAGCGCACGTGCCTGGCGCAGACTATCGCAGGCGCACGCTGTGCGCCAGCCGCGTGCGCTACTTGTGCGCTGGATTCTATGAATTAGCCTGTTTATATTGTGGTGTATAGTTAGATGTTTGCTTCAATGGTTGTGTTATGGAGCAGTATTTATGAGTTGTATTTATTATAATATACTTACTGTTTGATTTTTTGTGATTGGATATATTTTTTTCATGACGTGGGTAACTGGAGCAGATATTCTTTTTCAATTTCTGTGATAAAAGAAAAGATCATGTTAGTGTACGTAGTTTATAAACACTTATTACATTGCATAACAGACATTTTTGCTTTATTTCAACCCTCATATTTAGTAGTTTACAAACCAGTGTACTGTGCAATTTGCTCAGTTTCTGTGTTTGTTGCTTAAATCATTAGGTGTGTGGAAAGAAAAATCCATGTTGGATTAAAAAAAAAACATTTTTTGTTATGGTACAGTACATTTTTTTCTTTTTTTTAGTGTTTACTTGTTGTTTCTGGCTAGTGTTCTATCTGTTGGTTGTTGCAGATTGTAAGATACCTGATGTCGAATTGTAACTGATTATAGTTTTTTATTTATATTATTAACTTTGCTAATATACCTGTTGGGTTGTTGCAGATTCTTGGGGCAGTTAGATACATGTTGGTGTATTCTAACTGTTTATTTCTTTTTATAATTTAGTGGTATTGATTTATCTGTTTGGTTTTTGCAAAACATCGGGGCAGTTAGATACTTGTTGGCATATTCTAACTGTTTATTTCTTCTTATAATTTAGTGGTGTTGATTTATCTGTTTGGTTGTTGCAGAATTTTGGGGCAGTTAGATACCTGTTGGCGTATTCTAACTATTTATTTTTTTGTTATATTCTAGTGGTGTTGATTTATTTGTTTGGATGTTGTAAAATCTTGGGGCAGTTAGATACCTGTTGGCTTATTCTAACTGTGTATTTCTTCTTATAGTTTAGTGGTGTTGATTTATCTGTTTGGTTGTTGCAGAATTTTGAGGCAGTTAGATACCTGTATTGATGCATACACGAAGCATTCATTAGGGATTTGTTCCTGTGCCACATTGTTGCAGAGAGTGCATGTATGTTTCCACATGTATGAAATCTGGAAGATTTCATTTATAGGTATATTTTTGTTTTCCATTACTTGTAGTAAGTACATTAGAAATTCTTGTGGATCCTTTTGTGAATTTATAGTGAATTTCACCATTCCAGCACAGTAGTCCAATTCTTGTCTTATTCCATGAACACTGTAAGTGTTGTCAGGATTATTGGTTGCATTTCTATGAAGGACTAACATTTGCAAACACAATGGGTTTGTATTGTGTAAGTAAATGTTGTTAATATTTGGTGGCAATTGAAATAGAATATTTATTGCCACATTTGCATAGCAATTTACACCAGTTTCATTTGAAAATTTGAATGGACCAGATAGTTCTGTGTGCAAGTCATTTCTTTGGAGTGTGTGTTTCTTCTTTGAAGAAGTATCTGAGTTACTTTGAGTAGTACATTCTTCTTTGGTTGTAAAAATTGGTGAAGTATTAGCTTCTTTTACTCTCTTTGGAGGATTTGCAGTGAGATCCTGTTGCATTTCTGTTTGAAGTAGTTTTCTATTATAACATTTTGCTTTTTGTGGAACAGGATAGGTTTTTAGATGGGGGTGGACAGTGAATGTAGTCTATTGTATTCTAAAATGCAAGGAATATCAGCGTTTACTTTACTTGCATCAAAATTGATTAGAAATAGACCGTAAAGTTTACATAAGCATGATAGTGCTGCGTAGCTCATGCCTTCTTTAAAGACTGTGTTGCCAATACCTATTAATGCTTTATCTAGGGGAAAACCTTGTGATTTGTGAATCGTGACTGCGTATGCTAGATTTAGAGAAATTTGCTCTCTGCGTACATACATGTCTTTAAAATGAAGTAATCAAGCTGTTGAGCGTCCTATTCTTTTTACTTCTGATAGTTTGTCAAAGAGAATATTGACAAACTGAATGTTGTTGTCACATGGGTATGTTTGAAAGCCAACAACTGTACCAAGTGCTCCATTAACTAGTCCTTGCTCCACGTCAAGGTTACGTTTAAGCATTACTCTACAGTTTAAAGATACTTTTAATATTTTCTCCAAACTAGCTGTGTTGTAGATAGAGTTTTCTAAGGCATTTAATCTTGTTGTGGCTTGTTGACACATGGGTAGTGTCATACCATGTACGTCCAGTTTGTCTGTGGAGAAAATTTCAATTATTGGTTGCATTTCTTTTTTCAACATTGTTTCATTGAACTTGGAACAGCTTGCAAGAGTTGGCATCAAGGACATAAAAGTGACATTTTTGTGTGCTAATTTTTCCATGACATCAGTAGCACATGAGTTATGGCCATAAAGTGCATGGATATGCCGGGTTTTTAATATTGCTTGTGCTTCTTGAGATAGTACACCAACTCTAATACTTTTTAAAATGTTGGCATAGGTGAGGTCTGCAGACTAGTGCATGTTTTCTGTTAATTCTCTGTATCGGAAATGTTGCCAAAGGTTAACATTTCCTATGCTGGCAACAGTTTTACAGCAGAGTTTGTGTCCTAAGGTTTTAAAAATAGGCTCACCTTTCACTGGTGTCAATTGAAGAAGATCTCTGAAAATAATCATGTGTTTTCCTCCAAAGAGCTCTTCGTAGTTTGTTTTGAGTACTTCTTGTATTCTGAGGTGAATCAAAGCCAACATTAGATTGGAGACCATGCTCACCTCATCTATTAGCAGCATTTTAATTTGTTTTAACACTCTGCGTAATTCCATTGCAGCTTCTGTAGAAAGTTTGTAATATTCTAATTTGTTTTGGTGTTCTACTGGAAGGAGTAGTAATCAGTGTAAAGTGACACCCCCTATGTTGTAGGCAGTTAAACCTGTAGGGGCAGTTACAACAGCTGACAGTTTGTTGTTTGTCAATTGTTGAAGGAATTTGCTGATGATTTTGATTAAGAATGTTTTGCCTGAACCAGCTTCACCACAGATGCATAGTAGTATAGGTTTGGAATTATGGCAGGTACATTCTTTATTTTCTTGTTGTACACCATGTGCAATTTCTTGTGTTACTTCTTGAACAATGGTATGCTGCTCTTTGTTTAGTTTTGATTGTAGTACAGTTAAGTCTTCTGTATCTTCTTCATAGTGACACATGGTGTTTTCGATTTCTGTTATAGCTAATTCTGCCTCATTTGCTATTAGTGGCTGTCCCAGTGGTTCTTGGCTTCCTGTTACAGAAGGTTGACTACTGTCGGGAGTGTCCTTATCTAGTTGAGCTCTGAGTTCTTCTTTGTGTTGCTGTTCATTGTGCAACATTGTTTTGTACTGTGTAAAGGTTACATCGGTTATAGTGCTTTCATTTGCTTTGAAAGCGTCTTCATAAGAGTCATAGATACCTAGTATCTCTTCTTCTTTTCTCCATGGTTTAAAAAGTTCTAGCAGGGACATGTAATATAGTTCTTTATGTTGAGGAGTTTTTAATGACAATTTTATATGATTAAGTTTCTTTTGGTGAGTTTCACTAAGCTGCCTTCACAATTTGTCACTCTGTATCTACCTTTGTTTTCATCAGGTTTTATACTATTTTTGTATGCAAAGTTTTGGGCTATGTGGTATAGGCACATGGTTTCGAAAGTGGTACTTCTGTTTGTGTAGTACGTGTCTAGTAAATTGTTTTTCAAAATATCTTGGCTGTTGGGATCATTTTTGGCTATTTCTATGTTGTCGTATGATTTGAGAACTCCTTTTCTAGATTTAGCAGGACCAAGACTTAGCCATACTATATTTTCAGATTTTCCATATAAAGCAGTACCGGATAAACGATCTGCAGCTTCATAGCAGCCACATTCTCTATGGGAGAGCATTTTTATGCCTAAGCTGTACAATTTCTGAGACAGTATTTTGTCCAATGACAGGTCATTCCAGAGGTCTTGCAGCTCTGTTTATTCTGCTTTGGTTAAGTAGGCTGTAAGATACCATGCAAATGCAGTGGAATTGTCTGCAATGTACTGCACATCTATGTTTGCATTCCATAAGAGGGCAATGATTGCATTGTAATCATTGATATATTTTGCTTCTTCTGTTCTTTTTATGTAATATGTGTTCTCAGGTGATTTACCTTTAACACTATGTCTAACTGAAGACATGAAGTTGTTCACTTCACCTGTTTCTTTAACTGGTCTAGGGAAACCAAAGTGGCATTTGGTGTAGTATTTCCCTTTGTTTTTGTATTTGCGATGACAATATTTCCCACATTTGTGTCTTTGTAAGTGTACAATTTGTGCATGAAGATCACTATTTGTTGCTTCTGATGGAATTTCACAAGTGACATATTTTTCGATAAACTGTAAAACAGTGGAATCACTGTCTTGACCAAATTTAGGAGCATCTTTAATCCATAAAAGCATGTGGATATGAGGTGCTCCTCTAGCTTGGTATTCTTTTCTTCAAAAGAAGTGTTGCACTTCTCCGAGGGGAGGAACAGTTTTATTACAAATAAAGTGTAGCATAGCAATGCATTAACAGGATCTAGAGTGCAAAGTTCTCCAGGTGTTAGTATATCTATGTTTGTTTTGTTTTTGTTTGCTATGCGTAGGAAATCATGCAAATCTTCCCATGCATATTCTGCACAACTTAATGTAACAAACCAAGTGGGCGGGCCAAGGTTTCTTATCATACAATGTACATCTCCATGACGTCTGAACCAGTACTCTTTAGTACCCCGCATGTTTGCTAACAGATTTGTTATGCTTGATTGTAGAATCTCATCTTTTTCTTGCACTTTTTGTAGTAATTGCATATCTGACATATTTTGAAATTGGGTACCTGATTTTAATGTGTGTGCAACTCCGTAGCATAGAGTTGCTAGTTCACTTTCAAAGAGTAGATGGAACAAGTATTCCACATTTTGTCTAAATCTGGGATCTTCAGAATACATTCATAACGAGCGGTATTCTGATGCTGTTATCTGACTGGGTCTATCATCGTACCTTCCTCCTTTTCCAGTAGGAAAGAGTAGAGGACAAGCACGTGCTTCTATACTTTTTTCCCATTTGCTGATTGGTGATCCTTTGGTTTGTCGCATTTGGTACGTTTCTAGTGCATAATCTATGGTGTCACTAGAGTGTAATGGATGAATTGTATAATGGTCTAAAATATTGGGTAGTGTAGCAGGATCTAAAAGTTCAAATTGACCAGTTTCTGGTGACTCTTGAATTATTTTAGTGGTTTCCTTCAAGTTTTCTTCAGTATTCATTTCTTTATAGTATTCATTATTGTCTTTTAGATATTGCAAGGCTTGTCTAGCTTTATGTAAGTCTACTAGTTGTTGTCACATTTTTTTGTCTTTTGTAGGTACACCATTTACTAAAACAATTAAAGATTGCTCTATTGGACGTTGTACTCCCAGAGTGTTCACATTTTCTTTCAGATCTAATGGTAAATAAACTACTTTGCCACAAATGCCTTTCACTAATTCAGAGGGAGCTAATTTTGCTGTTTTTGGTTGAAGGTGTATTATTGCTTGAAATGGGTGCACTGTTTGAATTATGATGCTCTCATATAAATTGAGTTGTTGCAGGGGTTTTGGTAGTGGGAATAAGTTATTTGTGATAACACGTGAAGGAGTTTGGCTGTTGTCAAGTTTTGTAGTGCAGCAAGTGCAAAGTATTAAGGGGTCATTTATTTCATATTTGTTTTCTGCTATAAGGTACAGAGCTAATTCAAACTATTTGGAATATTCATTGTCTTCTATTTTGTATGTTACGTCTACAGTTTTTGTGTTACTTTTATAAAAAGTTCTGCGGCAACACACACACACATAGGGCCTCATCACGACTTTGGCGGTAACCCTTAAATCCGGCGGTAGCGCTATTACCGCCGGATTTAAGGGTTCACCAAATCAGGACTTCAGTGGATTTCCGCCGAAGATTCGCGCTATTACCGCCGGCGGGAAATCCGCTGGCGGTAAGAGTGCGAATTTTCCCCATTGAGCCCAATGGGGAATGGGGCATTCCCGAATGGGCTCAATGGGGAATGGGGACTCCCAAGTCCGCCAAAGTCGTGATCCCGCGCTATTAGCGCCGGGGGCTATGGCGGTCGCGCTAATAGCCCCCGCGCTAATAGCGTTACCGTTACCGCCCAAGTCGTGATGAGGCCCATAGTTTGGTACTTCAGCGGATGTACTTTTACATTTTAGTATTTCTTTTTTGTATGTCTGTTGTTGAAGGTTGCCATCTGTACAATTTTTGCTAGTCTTTTGTAAAGGTTTTGCATTTTGTAAATGCATTTCAGTTCCAAAATATTTTCCCTGGATATGCTCTATTTCTTCAAGTAGGTCTTTGGCTCTACCATTTAGAAGATTGTTATTTAAATTGGCTAGTGCTAAAGCAGGACTTTTAGCATAGTGCAGTTTATAGACTAGATTTCTTCTAGTTGAATGATGTGTTGGTATAATTTTGATACGATGGATGGTGCTTTTGCAAATAGGTCCTGAAATGCAGGCTAATGAATGTCATTGTAGTCCTTTGTGTTTGCGCACTGGACAGGTATCTATATTTTGTAGTAGTTTTATTTTGATTTTGTCTTTGCCTTTCACATACTGATTGAGGAACTGGCGTAAACATTTGAAAGATTTTTGGCAATGTTAAACATTGACGTGCACGGCCATTTGTATATTGGACGTTCTGGTTCAGTTGAATGGAGAGGTGATACTGAATTTTCTGGGGACATTTTTGTAAGCTGTATTTCTTGTTCCATAATGGTATTATTAGGGTTTTCATAGCCTCTTCCACTGCTTTGTATGGCAATTATGTTTGTTTGATTTTGTTTGTATGCTTCTTCATTGAAATATGGTTATGTGCCGGTGGTGTGACTCCATTCACCTCCACAGATATTTAAGAAGTTATTTTTGTTGACATTCTGTTTATTTAGAAGTCGTTTGTGTAATTTAGTAGTTAGTTTTGTTAGTGGTTTCATTCTGTTTAACAGTAAAATAAATAACTTCCTTTTGAGAAGGATTGCACTGTCTATCAAAGCTTCTAAAATTAATTTTCTATGGTAGGTTTTAAGGGTAGTGCATGATTTCTATCCTGTTTTTATAAGATTTTGAAGGACTCTGTGGCAGAACATTTTTTCTAATATACTTTTTTTTGTATGGTTACTTGCCACTACATCATGATTTATAGGAGCAGTGTTAGAAGTAGTGGTAGCTGAATTGTTGTTAATCACTTTTTGGTTTGTTTTACATTTTGAAAGAGTAAGGAAAGTTTTTGTACTGGAAGCTTGTTTTGTTTCGCTTAAAGGTATAGGTTGGGCTGTTCTGCAATGTATGTGTGCTGTGTGCATGAGTGTGTGAGTATGATGGTATGGATGGTAAGGAAGTATGTGATGGTGTGTGATTGTGCATTGGGATACCATCACTCCACAGCCCAGCCCCAGAACCCAGTTGCCCACCCACACCTGCCTCTGGGGTTCCCATGTTGGGCACAACACCATCTGGCACCACTGACAACCCCCAGCCAGAGAGGCAGAGGGCCACCAGCTTCAATGCCAGGGAAGTTGGTGTCCTGGTGGAGCAAGTCCTGGGGCAGTATGATGCCCTCTTTGGAAGTTTGCGCGCCGACTATGAAGGATGGACCAGGATCTGGATGGACATCGTGACTGCCATCAACGAGGAGGGGGTGGCAGTCCGCGACATCAAACATGTCAAGAAGCGCTGGGAGGACTTCTGGTACAGGACCCTCGACAAGGCCCGGTGCCTCTTGAAGGTAGCGGATGCCAAGGGGCACTGGGGCCGCCTGTCCGACCACCAAATGAGGGTGCTGGAACGCATAAGCCCAGCGCTCCACGTCCAGGTCCTTGAGAGGCATACCCGTCTGGAGTCGAGCGGTAAGTGTACATGCACAATGATTGGACGCTGTGCGTGCCGTGGTGTGCCAGTAGTGTGCAGGTTGCATATGTTTTTATGTAGGGCCATGTATGGATGTGTATGTACAGGGGCGTGAGGCTGACACATGAGAGTCCTCTCATGTGTGAGACACATGGATGGTGTACGTGTGGGTAAGCATGCAGGTGAAATGCAGATGTGGGAGCACACATGTTTGAATTACTGTGTATGTACGTTGGCATGGTTATGGAGTCACACATGGATGTTGGTTCCAGCTGCATGTATCTGCACTGTGTACATGTGCATGTGTGTGTATTTGACAAGTGTGCAACTGTGATGCAACATGGATGCATGTGGCACTGACATGTAGAAGGCTGAATGCCAGATGTGACATGGATGGCGATCTCATCACTCTGACATGACTGTAAACATGCATGTAAGTGTGTTGGTGTGTGTGCATGTGTTGTGTACTCCCCGTGTTTCATGTGACGTCAGGCTCACCTTCGGATGCTGATGCTGTTGTATGTGTATGGATGGTGCTGCCTGGTGCAATATTGCTGTGGAATTGCTCATGTGTGTGAGTAGAAATGACATGTTTGTTAGGGAGTGTGATGCCATGTCTGAAGTTTGACACTGCCACTCATGTACAACTGTCATGTGTGTATCAGTCCATTGTACAGTGCCCTGATGCCTGTGTTCTATCTCTCCCTGTCTGCAGTGTCAACTGATGAAGAGGGCGGAGAGGGTGCTGTGGAGCAAAGCAACAGGGATCGCACCACAAGCCGGAGATGCAAGGCCCGGCTCCCCTCCCAGATTGTCATCTCTTCGGGGAGTGAGGAGTCTGGTGCCGCGTCCCAGGCCGCAGCTGCCGAGGGTAGGTCCAAGAGGCAGAGGTTGCAGATGGACTCCTCGGCAGCAGAAGGGGCAGCTGAGACCCGACAGGGTCCGACGGAGAAAGATGGCATGGAGTCATCCAGGTTGGTGGGGGGTTTGGAGGAGGAGGAGGCCGTGAAAGGGACACACACGGGGTCTGGAGGTGGGGATTCCACTGGTGCCAGTGGTGCAGTGCAGGGACAGGAGGCAGCACAGGCCGCCGCGGAGGTGCCTGTGTGTAATCCTGTCCCTAATCCTGTGACTGCATCATCCGGCACCAGGAGGGATGCCTACATCCAGACCTGTTTTCAGGGAGGGGATGGGCGCACAACAACTGGCCTTCCTCTCCCTGCGGACGTGGCTATCCGCGATCGGGTTGGGCCTGTCCTGGCTGGGATAGCGTTCCGTCAACGGGGCATGCGAGGTGACCTGCAGTGTTTTCGTGAAGACACTGCACGTCATCTCGGATGCCTCTTTGACCGCGTTGACCTACTGGGACGGGTCAGCAGTGCTGGATTCCTCCGTGTGCTAGACCTTCTTGTGACCCCCTCCTCACCTGAAACCCCTACGCGCCAGTCGTCCTCCGTGCCATCTTCCCACCCATATATCACCTGGGTACCCTGTGGAGCTGCCTCTGACCCAGCGGCCAGGCTGGTGGAGGACACATCCCTGCCACAGTCGGGAGTCGGACGTCCAGCAGGGGTGGCCACCACGACAACTGCACCCCAGCAGGAGGAGGACGTGCAGGCAGCAAGAGCCAGGGCGCAGGCACAGGCACAGCAGCAGCAGCAACATGGTGGGAGCAATGATGGCTCGGGGCCTTCAACATCGGAGGGGCAGGCATCGGCCAGAGGGCAGGAGGACCCAGGAATGCAAGTGTCTTCTGTGTGCAGCGGTTGGGCTACGCCATAGATGCAGAGCGGCAGCGGCCGGAAGAGGCACGGCTCACAATGGTCAGGGCGGAGAGGGCACTGAGGCGGGCCGAGTGCCTCGAGGCAATTCGCAGGGAGTTGGAGGTCAACATGTCATCGTCCCTGCGAACCCTCGGGGCCATGGAAGAGGACCTCCTCCAGGACATTGAGCGGGAGTTCGATGATGCCCTGGCCTGGGACATCAAAAAGTGAGCCGTCGGACTTGCCCGCTGCCATTGTAAATAGTTAGTTAGTGTTAGGTTTCATTTTGGTTTTCATTTTTTTTTTGGGGCGCTTGGACAATACCCCACATTTTTGTATGTAGTTATTCATTAATTAATGTATTTTTGTAGGTTGCATTTGGACAGTTGGGCTCATGGTCCCAGGATTTCATCCTTGTAAATAGTTGGAGTGTGGATTTGTCGGCATTTTCTTTTTTGATTTTTCCATGGAGCAATGTATTTTACTTTTTCATTTCTGTTTGGATTTGCTTTGTTGGAAGGAGACTTTGGAGACATTTTTGATTTCATATATTTTGGATTCTGATTTCCTTTTTTTATCATTATGTGACATTCTGCATTGTTTTCCTTATGTCCATTGTTTGGTCTTTGAATTTCTTTCACCACATTTTTTGTTCAATACATTTTTTCCTGTACTTCAATGTGTGGTATTCTCTCATTGGTTTCATGCATGTCACGATGTGGGTTTTCACATTCACTGGCACCCATTGTGTGTGTGTGACGGACATGTGTTGATGTACATACATGCCATTTGGGTTGTTTCATGTAATAGGCATTTCAAAGTGGGGTGTATGTTATGCTTGGTTGGTTATTTGGGCAGGGGTGGCGTGTCGTGGGATTTTGGTGGCCATGAGGGCCATGATTGTGGGTCATGTTGACGTGTTGGGGGAGACATGAGTGGGGACCTGCTGCCAGGTGCCCCTCACTGCTCGGGGGTTGTGGGTGCAGGGGGACATGAGTGGGGGCCTGCTGGCAGGTGCCCCTCACTGCTGGGGGGTGGGGGTGCAGGGGGACATGTGTGGGACAAAGATGGCATCCTTCCTTAATCACGCTCTGGCCTTATTCCGACAGGATGGTGGTGACAGTGGGCTATCTGGTTTTCCTGCTTCTACTTTGGCTCATTCATTAGCTATTCTTCAATTCTTCATGCTATTCTAAGACTAACTCAGTGTTTTAGGAGGTTTGATCTCATTACCCCATTTCATTACAGTTGCTCTACATTGCCCTTTATTTGCTATAGTTAATGCACATGTTGTGACATCACACTGCTTAATGCAGGATTACATGCCTCTGGTGGCTCTTGCAGCACTTGCACTGCTTACATTAGACAGATGGAAATTCCCATTGATAAACCTGCCCAAACTAGAGTTTTGCCCATCATGTTTTTAATTCAACTCCAGCGTTTCTCTAGCTTCCCCTTCACCTCTTTCGTTCCCTTGTACCCTCAAACCCCACATTTATTAAAAATGAGTTTTCCACAGCAGAGCTGGTAACTGCTACCCAGTTGATCTGTTGCGTTTAGTTTTTCTTTCCTTTGAGTTGTTTTATGTTATGACCCTTTGCATTCCTTGTGCATCACGAGGCTTTCTATGATAGTTATGATGCTTTAAAATGCTGGATTACTTTGAAAAGCCCCCACTAGTCTTTGCTCTGGATTAGGTGGGACAGTATAATACATGTTTTTAAAATGAATAATCAAGGCACTTGGAATGGTTTTTGGAAGTAATTGAATACTGGTGAATCTCATTTGGATTTCAACATTGAGTTCTGTAAAATGTTGGTAGTCCATTGGAGTTTTACAGTGTCTTCCTCTCAATCCAGTATGATCCAACGAATGATTACAGTCCCTCATATGAAACATTGTGACCAGGTCAATTCAGGGCCATCACGGGGAGGGAAGTAGGGGGGCAAATGGCTCTAGGCCTTGCAGAGCAGGGGGTCCCCTCGGGCGTGAGGCAGGTACCTCTGTATGTGTATGAGCTTGCTTTGCAGCACGCATGTTATGGGGCGGGTGTGAGGGTCATCACCGAGCCATCCGGCCGGCATTCAAAGAAGTCAACCTTTTATTTTTTTTTATCACAAGTCTTAGTAGTTATGATAATGTTTTGTGCGCTGATGATGCTATGTCAACTGAGTTCGATGTAATCCATTGAACCTGTAATGCATTCCATGTTCACTGTATTACATTCAGTTTGTTCATTCATTGTAGCACCACCCATGTAGAGTTTTCAATTTTCTTTGCAATATATTGATCATATGTAATCAGAAAAGTTGAAATGCACATTAATAGGTTTGAGTGCCACAATGGTTGAGAAGATAGCTCAGTGTGTTAAGCACTTGTTGCAGAGATCTGTATTCATATGCTGTATCACAGCACCACATCCTGGCAAGGCCGACTAAGATGTTACTCTCTCTGAGATTGTTTATCACTGTTGATGGTAACACTTACTGGTTTTCAAAACAACATACCACCAACAACGAAAACTAGTTTCAAATGCTAAATGGACATCACAGGTCTATTTAGCATTCCTAGTGAGGAGCATAATGCATTGGTCTGAAGATGTGGTTAGGTAGTCAATTTAGAGGCAGTGAATCTAACGTGCTGAGGCCAGTATCCTGGTTTCA
This sequence comes from Ambystoma mexicanum, assembly GCF_040938575.1. NCBI lineage: Eukaryota > Metazoa > Chordata > Amphibia > Caudata > Ambystomatidae > Ambystoma > Ambystoma mexicanum. Next base: position 960,846,722 of record NC_090928.1, on the reverse strand, counting down.
CCACTAGACAATACAATAATCCTGGATATATCATCTCCATTAATTGTATAGTACTGGGCTATCTTTGGTGAAAAGGTTTGCCTTCTCACATTCTGTTTGCATTCCTTAGCACAGTGCATGTGCTTTGCCTTTATGTGAACCATCTGAGTAGAAGGGCTCCTAGAGAGGAGCAAGGCAGTTAAATGTCAAAGACCTCAGGTGAGCTTATATGATACCAACTCTTAGCTTTTTTTAAATAGAATTTCATATGTTCTTCATGTTATGATTAGCAATCTGTTTCAAACTATGACTATAGGTAGGTGGCCTTATCACACAGTTTATTTTGTTTACCATCCCTAGTGAGGAGAAGAATTCAGTGCTTGGAGGATGTGGTTAGGTAGTCAAATTCGAGACTGTGAAACCAATGTGCCAAGGCCAGTGTGCTGGTTTCACTAGTAGACAATACAATCATCCTGGACAGACCATTTTCATTGACTGTATCGTACTGGGCCCTCTTTGTTAAAACGGTTTGCTTTTTCACATTTTCTTTCAATACCTTAGCCTATTGCCTGCTCTTTAGGTTCATGTAGGACATCTTAATAGAAGGGGTCCAAGACAGGAGAAAGCCAGTTTAATGTCAAAGGCCTCCGGTGAGCTTATTTGACACCAACTCTGCCTTTTGCTATAATTTCAAATGTTTGTCATCTAACTGTATTTCTGTGTCAAACAATGACCATAGGAAGCCGGCCTTATCACACTATGGGGTCGTTATGAGTTGAGCGGTAAGGGATGACCAGCTCCGGTAAGGAGACCAGTGCCGGTAATCCTTTACCGCCCAATTCCGAGTAAGGAGCCCGTTATTAGCGCCCTCCCCATTCCCATTGAGCCCTATGGGGGCTCAAATGGGAATGGGGAATGGTTTGTTCAATGGGGACTTACTGGTCCCTGCAGGGTCGGAATGCACCGGTAAATCCCCATTGAACAAGACCAGTGCCGGACCCGGTATTGGAGGCAGCCATGGCGCAAATAGCGCCAATCTCGGAATGAGGCCCTATTTCTTTTGTTGGGTGTAAAATCTTCAAAATCACAACAATTAGGACTTGCCCATGAGGTTCCCTATATATTGGAGAAATAAAACTGTAATCAAGATCCTTTTCCATAACCAGTTTCTAAAAGGATTTGTTAAACATACTGGCCCTCATTACGACCCAGGCGGTAAGGGGTTTACGCCGGCGTAAACTTCGCCGACCCTTACCGCCTGAGTACGAGTTCCCTTAGCGCCATGGCGGATATAACACCTGCTTTTAGCAGGTGTTAAAATCCATGGCGCTAAGGGACCTTGTTGTTAATTACGCCACCGTAATTTACGGTGGCGTAATTAACGCCTTCCCCACTCCCATTATGCCCTATGGGGCAAAAATGGGAATGGGGAAGGGTAAATGGGGATTGGGGACTTACCGCCCGCCAAGGTCGGAATGGGGCGGTAAGTCCGCCAACCACCATGGCGGAGTTGGCAGCTTAGCGCCATGGACCATGGTGCTAATAGCACCATGGTTCTCCGCCAAGGTCGTAATGAGGGCCACTGTCATGTTTGTTTAGCAGTGATTTGTGCACTTAGTTCCGGGACTTCAAACATTCAGAAATAATGTAATCTTGCTGTATGACAGAACTGGGAAATATTGTAGTCAAGGGTTGGAATTGTAGACTGGGCTCATATCCCAGCTTCACCACTTAACACAAATGTATCATCCTGGCCCACACATTTAATGCCAGTGTCTAATCTTTTGTGAATCCCAATACCTAAATATTTCAAAACTGTTAGTCATTTAGAGTGATTTAGTTCTCAAGGAAAGCTTTTTCAAACAAGCCTCATTCATGGGTTAGCTGGTGGTTGTGGTGTTGCTTGACATATTATTTTAGTGGCCATCCATGTATTGCAAATCACAGTCATTCGTTTCTTGGCACACTCAAAGCAACCACACTTGAAAACCAAAGACCTCTTCTGATCTCATTCTATGTTTAGATATAGGCACCATCCTGGTAACTTGTAACCTGAATGCGCTACCTCGGGAGGATAGCTTAGGGACAAGGTGCTTGTCTTGGAAGCAAGATAACGCTGAGTAACACAGGTTCGATCCCTGTGTCCTATGGGACTCAAATGGGAATGGGGATTAACAGTTCTCCAGAGCCTTACTCCCAGGAACACCGGGGTCATAATACCCCCGTGTTTCCGTGGAGCCAGGCGCCAGAAAAATACATGAGTCCATCGGCAGCCTGCCGGTTTTACCGGCATGGCTACTGCCAGACTCGTAATGAAGCCCAATGTCTTGTGGGTCTGTGCAACGCACCCTTCAACCTATTCACAAGCTCACTACAGTACTTTCGGATGATCCAAGCAAAGTCTTATCATGGACCCCCCCTTACAGGGGGAGCAGATGTGATGGCTTCACAGTCGGAATGGTGCCCCTGGTACCTCTTTGCCTGTTGCCCTCTGGGCAGTTGCTTGTAATTGTCTTAGTGTAGCCCAGCAACCCTTGAAAGTACTGTCCATGGCAAATATAGAGAGACCCGTTTTGAAAGTGGTCAAGTTTACAAAGGTTCAACAAAAAGAAAGGAACCCTCTCAGAACTGGCAACAAACCTGATATATGGGAGGATGCGACGTAAACTACGTATGTTTTAGACAGCAACAATGTATTGCGCAATAAAATAAAACTACATTATATGAAAACAAAGTGACACATTTTTCACTTTGTATTCATTTGCCAACCGTAAAGCAGTACTGGGTTAATGGCTCACACATACACAATTCCAGGAAAATCACAAAGAACTAACAGCACATTTCCTAATCGCCATACGTTGGTCCCAGCTTGCTCTGTAGAGGTGGGATTGAGGAGAGAAGCAATGGCATTTGGAAGTAATGGATTCTTACAACCAGTCTTGCGGGGATTGGGGTGGCGGAGGGTGGCACACTCACACATAGGTAGGCATAAGGTGTCAGGTGGAGGGGTGCTCTGGGAGTGAATGGGTCTGGCATCCAATGGAAGAACTGGATTGCACTGGGTATCATGCCACCGAGTCATGTCTCTAGACTGAATTTGAATGAATGAACGGATGATGGGCTCACATACAGCCTAAACGAAAGGGAAATAGCCAGATAGCATGACTTCAAGAGCATCTGATAGTGTTGACCAACTCTGGGCCTCAAGGGCCGGAATCCTCACTAGTTTTCAGAATATCCCTCATTAATATTCATGAGGAAAATATGCATACATTTAAAATCATTGTATCCAAATTTATCTCATGAATATTAATGAGGGGTATCCTGAAACCCTGTCATGGATCCGGCCCTCGTGGCCTGGAGTTGGACAAACCTGGTGTAGGGGATCCAGGGTGTCAGGGGAAAACCGGAATAGCTCTGAATCCCTGTGACAGATGCAGCCTCTACGTCAGCGGGAACTATGTGCACATCACCATATGGCATACGGTGACGGCTTCATATGAACGCTAGGTCCATGGAGACAGGCGTTAATCATCAGACGTAATTCTGATAGGCACGATTTTACCAGAAAGTGCCTCATGAGATGATTAAACATGCCGGGAGCTGGTATAGGGAATATTGTCTGGAAAGGGGAATCATGGAAGTTCACTCATGATTGTGAACAGCACCGTGGAGATTTTTAGGAACTCGGCAAGGTGGGAGCCGAAGATTTGTGTTCAGGTATCGCAGGCTACCCTGCCCAGCTGCTGCTCCTCGGTGGACAGGGCACATGCTTCAACATTTAGGGACAGATAGCGTCTCATCTATAGTGCCAGTCATGCTTTGAATTTCACTCTAAACATTTACACAAGTGTCATAAGCTCTGTGGTCGAAGTGTAAGGAATAAAGAAGTGGAACTATGGCATTTGATGGGAAAATGTTAGGAGGGGTGTACAGAAAGAGTGTACAAGAGGGCGGGGCTTGTCAAAGCAGAACTATTCGAATTGACTATTTTACATTGGAGAGACTAACTAGTAAATGTTCGCTACTCACAGAACAAGAGGATGGCTTTCAACATGTATTTTAAATGACGTAATGTTACCACTTTGGGGCTTGTTCGGGCCTGCTCCCGGATAAGAGGCGATAGAAAAAATATAGAGGAGTGTAAATGATATGGAGAAAGAAGTGTGTGTATATGTGTGTGCTCAAACACGTAGTGTGGGTGCGAAAAGCGCCGCCTTTGTTCCTTTCTCAAAGCATTTTTTTTTTGGGTCAAAATTTGTGTTGGACTGTCATTGTTTAGTTCGACTCTTTGTTTTCGCAGTGCAGCCATGTGCGATCCTGGCACTTTGTGTGCAGTTTGGTGGCACAATTCCAGTAGCCTTCTAGAAGGCATTCTTAACATTAACGCTTTAAGCACTATCAATCCACTCTCACCTATTCACTATATCTTCCGCCCAAAGCTGCCTCGAGTAAGCACAGTCAGACTGCAGCAGTCGCAGATTGTGTGTGTTTGTGTAGCAAAAGAAAATAAAAAGACACGCAAGTAAGCAGGCTCAGGGCCTGATTTACAAAAGTGTTTTTTAATGTGTAAATGCCATTTGAAAAGCACTTTGTAAAACAGGCCCTCGGGGTGGAACAGAGGCTAGACCCCATGGAAAGGCCTGCTTCTCAATAAAGGTGGTGTTCAGATCTTATGTTTTTTAAATGGTCGACCTCTCTGTGGGCACTAGTGGGGTGACTCACTTTAAATCCTGACCCCTCCTCTAGTCTCATCCCCTTTGCCTCCCAGCCAAGAATCACAAAGCAAATCCTCCGGGAATATCTCCACTCCCAGAAAGCATCACACGCACCTGCAGCAATGCAGGCAAGGAACGAAAAAAAAAAAACTACTGAACTTTGGGCACCGTCCAGGAACGGTGTGTCCAAGGAAAGAAAGTAAGGGAACGATGTCACCTGTTTTTTAAAAGTAGAGGAACGTCGTACCCTATAGTTCCCGCCCACTTTGACCTCTGCATAAGCTGTATTTGAAGTACGCTGATATTAATTAAGCTTTGCGTCGATCTCTTCATTGGCTCCCAGTGAAGGAGAGAATTGATTTTAAGATCTTATGTCTGGTCTTTAGATGTTTACATAATCTTACCCCTACCTCGTGGAAAAGTTGACTCGGTATCAACCTAAACGACCACTGCGCTCGTCAGAGAAACTGCTACTAGTAGTTCGTCAGGAGGAGGCAGGCACTTTGCAGTTTATGCACCCATGAATGGAATGCTTTGCCTTGGGAGCTAGGATACCTGACAGAGCTTATGCAGCTCCCGACATCTCTAAGGACCTTCCTATTTAAATGAACGCCAGGGATTGATCCGTGGGCAGAACCCCTTCAAGTGTTTCGGCGGAATATGGAGTGGAACATGGAGTTAGGAACATAGGCACCCAGGTGCATTGGAGTCTGCTCGTTTTGCTTGTTACAAGTACATCAAATCAAATCAAAGGTATGCTTTTGAATAATTCAGTTTGTGAGACTGAAGATATTTTTGGCCATTAAAAATAAAGGAAAGGCAAAGAGTGTACTTGTATTTTCACTATTGGGCAATGAGGAGCGGATGCTTTTTCTAAATGTATTTATAATTTATTATTTGGGCACACAGTGGGATTGCACTTCGCAGCACCCCAAGGGGAAGATTAGGGAGTAGGGACTGATCCTAAATTCAATGGAACATTCAGATCCGGAAAGCGCAAACGGGGGAGGGGGAGGAAGGCGAGGGGGGCAGGAATTGGGTGATGCCGAATAAGTGCGAAGTAGAACAAAGCAAACACAAAACAGAGGTGCAAGAGAGTAGTGTCGGAGGCACCTAGACCAGGAGGAGTGTTCAGACCAGAGGGAGTGCCATCACTAGTAGAAAGACCACAGTCCAGGTTCCTACAGGGCTCAAGTCGAGGGTACACGTGGGTGGACAGCGCTTCCCACTTTTTTCTGTGGGCACCTAGTTATGCTAATTTCCGGTGACGCCGCAATCATTTGCTATGTTAATGAGTACCCCCACTTTCTTTTTTTGGACTACACCCTTGCACCCTTGCTTTTTCGAAGAGGAGAGTTTATAAGTCTTTTCTGAAACATAACAATGTTTCCTCTTCCCTGAGAGATGGCGGGAGTTCAGTCCAATCGCTCCCCGCAGCAACACCCACGATTCTTCCGTCAATCTTATTTTTCTTAATGTGCTAGACAGCTGCAGATATAGTTGAAGGGGATCCCAGGACACTTGCTTGATTGTGTGCTGGAAAACCGAGGCCCCAGGTGGTCCAATGACTGGTTCAAAGGAACTTGAAGGAGATCCAAGCATTCCCCAGAAACCGTTGAATTCTTTTGAGAGCAGGAGCAATCCTCTGGGCTGCAATCCAAGGGCACACTAGGTCACCTTGTTTTGAATGCTCCAGGACACGCAGCAGAGATTCGGGGGGGGGAGCAGGGAAAGAAAATCATAGTAGTCATTCCGTGAGAGGACCTGAGCCCAGGTAACTTCCACCTTTTGGGAGAAGCTTAAGGAGGGCAGGATCCACTAAAGAATGTGTAGCTGATAGTGTGAGAGCGGTGGAAGTGAGAGTGCTTTCAAAAAGTGAGCACCAGGTTCCTGGCACAAGGGAAGGCAAAGAACCACGTGGGATCACAAGGAGGAGAGGAAGACAATGGAGAAGGGATGGAGGAACCCATGTAAATGATTAGAGTTTTTCCAGGATGGAGGCACGAGTCATTGGCAGACTTCCAGCTTTGGATGCATGTAAGGCAAGCAGGGATTTTACTGGAGGCCAGGGAGGGATCTCCGCCCAGCTCAAACACAGTCTGATTGCCCACTGTGAAGGCATTGCAGGACCAGACGATGGGGGACGAGCCCGGACAAGGTTTGCATGCAAGTATTAAAGCGCCAGAATTTATGGAGCCTTCTGGGACCCCATAGTTGTAGATTTTAGTTTTGGTAGTTCTGGAGGGAAATGGACCGGAACATGTCTAGACCCCTCTGATACGAGGAAGGAATACATCCACTGCAAGAAGTTGTTGATGATACAGGTATGTGCATTTAAGCAGTTAAGCTTAATGGGTCACAGTATTATGAGTGGATTCTGGCTTGAGGGTGTTGTGATATTGGATGCTGTGGGAATGTGACACTCATGTATACAATCTGCTAAACATAAAGCAAGAGCCCATGTGTAAATACAAGCTGCAAGTTAAAGGATCACATCACTATTGAGGGACTAAGATGATGAGGGTGTACAAAGAATTTCCAGGAAGCCTCTTCACCTTAAACTATCAACTTTAGGGTGGCAAAGCACCAAATCATATGATAGGTAAGGAAGCAGGGCAGCAGTGAGCACACGAAAGAAAGAACAAGAAATTGTACAAAGTGAAAAGAAATATTTCAAGATATAGGAAAGCATCTTTACATTGTTCGAAAAAGCAAAGTTCCTTGAAAGGGGGGGCAGGTGGAAAAAAGCACTGCACATTCAATGATCTAGCATTGGATTGGCTAGCCTGCCTTCTCACCAATAGATCCTGTCTTGACTACAATCGGAAATCACTCTTTTGCTATTTCCCTTTAATATCTGCTTAAGAACCCTGCTGCCCCTGTTCACTCCTTTTTTGGTCTCTTGTATTAGTTTTGGGATTGACACCCAAATTATCATCCAAATAGACAAAAACAGCTTCGTGGACACTGTCATCTTAATTGATGTCAAACTGCAATGTTTGATTTATTTATTTATTGGTTATTTATAATGCACCTATGCCAATGTATTTCGAGGCCCAACAGATCATGAAATCCCCAACACATATAACCGTAGCCCTGGCAAAGCTGAACTCTCGCACTGCAGTAAGACATCACTGCCAGAGACCGCTCCACTTACCATCTTCCCAGGGGATCCCACGGCTCCCAAAGAAATAGAAGAAGTCCGGGGCGTATTCATGGATTGTAACCTTTCAGCTAATCTACAGATGTGTCTAACCATTTTTGTATCCCCCAAAAGCACTCACACTCCTCGTTATGGTACTCTCTCATGTTAACTGCGTCAGTGTCTACACGTCAACCTCTGTGAATAACGGATTCTGACCGTTGCTTATCCCATGACATCAGATCCGGCTTGTACGCCACTGTTTCACACCAAATCAGATTCAAAGCCCTCTGCAGGGCACGCCTGGCAATGTGCATTAGTAAGGTGAAAATTGTAAATCCAAACCAGCCACATATCTACCCAATCCCCCTGTCAGCTCAGCAGAGCCGCTTATACAAATATACACTATACAAAGGCTGAATTGGGAAGCTACTGTGTGCAAACGGTTAATAGCCATGATGTCTCACCTAATTAATTTGCAGGCTAGCAGATAGTATTGCCCTAAGAGGGTCCCAAAAATACTGGGCCTAATTATGACTCCGGTGGTAGCCATGCCGGTAAAACCCGGCATGGCTGCCGCTGGAGTCATTTTTTCCCCAGCGCCCGGGAATGGGCAATTACCGGGGCATTACAGCCCCGGCAGACCTGGTAATTGCCCATTCCTGGGCGCCGAAAAATATTAGTCCCCATTTCCATTTGAGTCCCATTGGACTCAATGGGAATGGGGAGGCTGAATGCACCCGCACCATTCAGGAATGGTGCCGGTGCATCCGACATGGTCTGTTCGCGGGTGCCGGTCCGCCTGCCAGGTCAGACCTGGTGGCCGGTAAGGCACCTGTGAGCTGAACTCGTAGTTTGCCGGTCCGGTAACAACGGTACCAGAAAGCTTACCAGTACCGTTGTTACCGGACTGGCAACCTTATAATGAGGCCCTCTATCTTTTCACACAACCACTAACCCTGTTCACGAGACAAAAAAACCCTAGGAGCTAACTATACACCTTTTATCATCAACATGCCATACTAATCATCTCAAGCCAGACAAGTGGGTCAAAGAGGATGATGATAGTAGTCTGTAACTGTACCCTAACGCAGTGCTATGGCATACTGCAGAACCCTTGCATAGCATCCCGTCATAATCCCTCGCATAGTTTACACTTCACTCCTTTATCTCAACCAAGCTTTATCAAAACCAAGAAAGGTGTGCTTAGGTACTGCCAGGCAAACCGTCACCACTACCAAGCTGCAGCCATGGCTAATGGATGATGTACAAATAACATACTGTATAGCACAAAATCACACAAGTCCTTGTAACCGAACAACCACAGTGCCAGGATTTATTTTTAGTGATTTTTTTTACATTTCTGAAATGCCCAAACCCAAGGGTATCACAGCTTTGTGTACAGTACAGGCCGGAGAACATGTACATCATAACATCATAATCATAGAGGAAGGTAAGAGCTGTTACTCATATTTATAAAACAACCAGGTCTTAACTAGTTTTTTGAAGGTGGTGAGTGAATGCTCGTTTCTAATGTGGGTGGGAAGTGAGTTACAGAGCGAAGGTGCACTGATGGGGAAACTGGCACGGTCGGCTCTTTTGCTCTTAACGCGGGGATGAACAGTGAGGTGCTAATTCTAGATATGAGCACTCACACCAGGATCATTTGGGTGATACAATTGTTGAGGCAGAGGGAAGCCTCCTTGTGAATGCAGCGGTGTGCGATAGACAAAGATTTGAATTCTATGCAAGCTTTAATGGGGAGCCAGTGGGATTCATGTCTTGTAGCTGAGATGCACAAAGAGCTTTATTTTGGGAATATTTGGAGTTTGGACATGTTGGCATTCGAGGTGCCCATGAGTAGACAAGTTAAGAGAGAATCAATGCTTGTGCAAGTGTGAGACAATTGTTCAGTGAGAGGAACTGTCTGCTCAGAGAGATAGGTCTTGCAGTATAAGCAGTGGATGAGGCTAGGGCATTGATCTGCCTGGTCATGGCTAGACCTGCTTCGAGGTAGTAGACCCCCAGAGTTTTTATTTGTTTCAGAACTGAAACGGTTGTTCCATCAATACAGAAGGAGGAGAAGGTAGCATCTAGGTGTCTCAGCTGGTGTGGAGAGCCAATGATGATGAGCTCAGCTTTTTCATCCTTGAGCCATAAATTGTGGGTGGCCATCCAGTTTTGGATTGGGCTGTATACTGCATTGATTGTGATTGTGTCACAGATGTGGTCACCCGTGATGGGCATGAGTATTTGGGTGTCATAGATGTGGTCACCCGTGATAGGCATGAGTATTTGGGTGGCATCTGCAAAATTGGTGTAGATGATCTCCTGGGGTCAAGAAGATCGAATAAGGGTTTTGTGTATGTGTTATACAGAGTATGAGAGAGACATGCCCTTGCGGGACTCCCAACAGGGCGGGATGGGATCAGCTCCTGATTCCCCAATGAATACTCAAGTGGTGTGACCACTGAGAAAATATTTGATCCATGAGGTGGCTTCAGGAGGGACGTGGAAGTGATGGCTGAGGTGGTGGCATAGTATGTTATGGTCGACTGGGTCAAACGCTGCGGAGAGATCTAGCAGGAGGGGGATAGCTAGTTTGCCGGAATCACGGATGGAATCCATTTGTATTTTTAGGTCCAGCAAAGCAGTTTCTGTGCTATGCTTGAGGCGAAAATCAGATTGGCTTTTGCAGAGAATTATTAGAAGGAAAGATGGGGCGGTAGTTGGTGGGGATGGAAGGGTCGAGGGATGGCTTTTTTTTAGTAGAGGTGTGACCCAAGCAGATTTGATGTTAGAGGGCACCACACTAGTTGAGAATGATGAATTGGCAAAGTCAGTGATGATAGGAGTGAGTGAAGGAGCATAGAGCTTCACTAAGTGGGCGGGGCAGGAGTCTCCTTTGCAATTAGAAGGTTTTAGAGTTCTAATGGTGGTAGCTACTTGCTCTTGAGTGATATGGCTAAAAGCAAATGCAGGAGTATTAGGGGTCTGGGCATTGCTGGGGGGGGCACCAGAATCAGGCACGGGTAGTTTGGTGGCATGCAAGGCCTTTTTGTCACTGATCTTGGTGAATAGTGTCTCCATTTTGATTAAGGGCGTCTTGTATTGTTTTACACCAGGCTTTATCTTGTGCGTGCCAGTGATAGGAGGGGTAGGAGTTTAAGCTCTCTGAGGATTGCAAATAGTTCTCTACTGTTGGAGCTTGCATTGGCGTTTCTGTCATTGTAGCTGTTAGATTTGTAGGTGGTAACCGTTTTCTTATGGGTGCAATTCACTGTGTCAAGTGTCATGCAATTATTTGGAAAGGGGTGTTTTTTGAAAAGGTGTTTAAGGGCTCTTTTTTCCCTGCTCAGGAGAACTAATAACTCTGAGAACCAGGAGTTTTTAGGTTTGTGCAGTTTAGAAATGTTTGTTTTGATTGGCGCATATAGATAAAGGGTCTGGAGCAGGCAAGCATGGTATTGATTGGCAAGGTCGTGTGCCGAATAGGTTTGAGCTCGGGCATTGGTGCCGAGCAACGTGAGGAGTGAAGGCATAAGATCCTTGTATTTCAGATTACGCGTGTTGCAGACTTGTATAGGGCTCAATGGAAGAGCTGGGGCTTTGTGGAGCTTAGACAAGGAAAGATTAAAGTGGATGAGAAAGTGGTCAGACCGAAGACAGGGTCAGCGGCAGAGATGTTGATTTTAGCATTGGCTGTGAGGATCCAGTCATGAATGCACCCTTTAGAATGGTGCAGCCATTTATAAGTTGGATGAAGCTCATGTCACTAAGAGCGACTCAGAGTGCAGAGGCTTTGGGGTCAGTGGCATCATTGTAGCCTAGGTTAAGGTCTCTCAGGATGATACATTTAGTAGAGGGTTTCATGAAGCGTGTGATGAGGAGCGGGATGTCGATGTCTGGGCAGCTGGTTCCGTTAGGTTGCCTATAGATCAGGAGCAGGTTGAATGTGGTTTGAGGGCCGGTGGTCAACTTCAGGAGTGACATTTTCGTACCCTGGGGTGTTAGGTAAGGGGCATTACCTGATTTGAAGGGATGATTTAGCTATGATGGCTACTCCACCTCCTATTGCGTCTATGCGGTCTGATCTGTAGATAGACTAGTTAGGTGGGATGGCCAAGGAGAGCAAGGGACCGGATGAGTCATGAAGCCATTATTATGTGGTAGCTAGGATGTCTGAATGGAGATCAAGGACAACATCATAGTTTTCAACAGCATGAGCACCTAAGGATCTAATATTAATTAGTGCACATTTGAGGAGTTCTGTTTACTGAGAATGTGTCGCAGCATTAATGGCTAAGGGGGGTCTGATGTGTTGAATCAGGGGACGTCGAGGGGGAGGGTTTTCCCGCATTCCTAGTCTGTCCAATCTGGTGGCTCCTGGAAGTGGATGGCAAGTTCGAGAACGGAGTCTATGTTAGCGAGATGGGGTTGCTGGAGGCGGGTAGAGTGCTATGGGCGAGTGTAACTGGTGCAGTGAGGCAAGTGAAGGTGACTGTGCCCAGAGGTGGGATGTTGTGGGGAGGCAATGTCGCCTAGGTTAATGGTCATCGTAGGCACTGATTCAGTGGGTGAGTGGGTGCATCGACCAATGAATGCCCTATCCATAGGTGGAGGTGGGTTGACACTGGGGGTGTCTTGGACAGAGTTGGGTATCAGGGTTGGTGCATCGCAATCCACCGCAGATTTAGTGTGGTGCAGTTTTGGTGAGATTGGCTTCAGCGGTCGGAAGGGGTCATCAGGAGGATCTCGAAGGCTACCAAAAGTCAATGACTGTGCAGCACAATATGCTGTAGTGCGAATACAGTACAATGCAGGCAGGAAAGGTGTCCAGCGGGATGGGGCCAACAGGAAGGACACGGTTTATATCCATGGGCAGGGCACCAGCATGAGTCGTGGCGCCAATCCACTGCAGGGTGAGCAAGAATGGAGTCAGAGGAGGGCAGGGTCCCTCAGGGAGGCAGTATACTGCGCTGAAGTGCCATAACAAGACATTTCAAGCACATTTGGAGTAGTAGGAGGGCGGGGCCCACAGGGGAGGCACAGTTTCAATCATATATTAAGGAAGATGCAAAGCAATGCACTGCATTGCCATTCGACTGCAAAGTGGGCAGAACTGTTGTCAGAGGCGGGTAGGGACCCTCAGGTGAGGAGTACAATGCGCTGAGGCACCAGATTAAAACATTTCAGGACTAATTAGTGCCGGAGGCGGGTATGGACCCTCTGGCGAAGCAATAGAATGCGCAGAGGTGCCATAGTAAAACATTTCAGCACTAGTTAAAGTGTCGGAGGCGGCGGGGCTTCGCAGGCGAGGCACGGTTCAAACCATCCATTATCAAAGGTGCAAAACAGTGCGTTGGAGTACCATTCCACTGCAAAGTGGGCGGAAATGGTGCTTGAGCTGGCAGGGCCCGCATACACAGCATCAAGTTTTGTCAATCACAGTGCTCTGCTAGAGCAGGGCCGCAGAGTGTGGGAGAGATGTTCATCAGAAGTGGGTGGTAGTAATCGAGAAATGCCATGAAACAGTGGGTGGGCATACAGATGCGAGTAAGCAAGGTTTACAAGCACCTCTTACCTGTGCTAATAGTCTGGTGAACAGCTTGCGAGGGATACACGGTGGGAGGGACAACTGTGGTGCTGGCAGCTTCAAGGGAAAGCAGATCTGCAGCATCTCTCCCGTTCAACCGGGCGTCCATGGCCATGCATGCCCGGACAGGTGGAAGCCTTTCTTCCTGGCATTCCTTCTGTGCCGGCACCGCCTGCCGGCTTTGGGGCACTTCCTTATTTCAAATGGTGAAGGCCTAGATGGACTGGATGATGTTGTGGCCGTGAAGATGGCAGACCGCTCATGCAACTTAGTCATGTGAGAGTACCAGTGACATTGAGTCGTTCTACTTCAGGCATGTAAAGAAGGAAGACATATTAAAGTGGTAGCTATCTTTTTGAAACTTGTACCCAACAAAAGAATTCGGGAAATCATGGAAAGTTGCTCTTACATTAAAGTACATTTTTTGGGATCTTCTGCTGGAGTTACTATGTGTCACTAATTGCAGTGATTTCAGATTGCAAGCAAATTCTCTTGATAATGAAGTAACAACCTTGACTCAGCTTACCACTGACCAGCAAATCGCTCTCAAAACTATCTCTATACTGCTCCTCCCCACCTGTTGCCTTGTTGATGAAGCTGGTGTCCCCGTAGACAAAGTTGAAGCCGCCAGAATAAATCTGTAAACCCAGGCCGCCGCACAAAATCTGAGAATCCGGCTGGAAGGATCTGTGATTAGATTGCATCAATTCAGTAACAAAGTATCTTGTGCGGCTCACGCTTTGACCTGCAACATCTCTAGGCGCCACTAATGGATGTTTCCGAGGATCGCCCAGTTTGGGAAGAGTGAAAAGAAGGATTCGAACTTTGCCGGTCTTCCTCTCATCCATTAAACCAAAACGTCCATCTCACTATAATGACTATTTATATAGCGCGCACCACAACCTAAATCATCTTCAACTGCCTGAATAATATGTGTTATTAGCACATGGAAATCGTTATTGACCTCCTCTCAGCCAGTCAGAACGTTCTGAGTGTAGTCAATAACTACTGGTGTTGACTGCACTCTGAACATTCTATTTTCAGAAGCAGACAGGAAAACAACAATTTTGTTTCAACAAGACATTTCATCTTTGGAGGACCGTATTTTTGCTACAGCATGTTATTTAAACACACACAAGAGAAAGATAAAACACTGAAAAATGATTTCACTTTATTATGAAGAAACTATTTACTTTTACATGACAGCAATGCATTCTCACGTTAACCCTGTTCTAGTTAAATCAATTTGCAATTAAAATGCTTAACTCATGAAGACAACCTTGTTATTTAAATTCTACGAAGTCAAACCACATTTAATTTGCTAACAAAGTTTTCTATTTACTCTTAAATCACCATGTTTTAATTCACCACAAAAACTCCAAAACATGTACACTACTATCAACGTGCTAATAACCTTACAGACCTCAGCAGAGTCATTATCGCTTGGATAATGACCCTTCCCCAAATTATGGCCCTCAGTGTCGCTTCAGGCTATGACTTGTTGGCGGGTCATTATTCCACAATAACAACCCAACCCTCAGTCTATAATGCTACATTAATTCCGTACTCAATGGTAGCCGTTTAATCAACCAATGAGTGCCCTGAATGGAGCCAACACTTGTTATCTGTGTGACCTCGAATATGCACGGAATCCATGGTGTATTCTTACTAACCATATCCAAATTCTCATGAAAGCATCACTTATGCATTTACCATTTGCCACAAAGACTGATATTGATGCCATTAAATCGGGAATTCAAGAGGCTTGTTAATTGAACTGGTCACATGATAGTTTATCAATACCAATGTAATGGGCCCTTCGATAGCATTGATGGCTAAGTGACCCTTTTCATTCTGTGACCTTACACAGGTGTATCCCATTACCCTTTGTTCTCCATTGAGCTAATTCAAGTGTGTTTAATCCCAGGGATCTTCAGGGAATTCCAAGAGGAGGCAATAAGCTGCTGAAAGAGGCTTAGTGATGAAATACTATTAGACTGATAAAAAAATGGCCGGAAAAAAGAGCACTAGGCTCACCGATTAATGGCATGATTATCTGTGTATTGTGCAAGATTCATGTGTATCGCATAAGGACTGAAAATGGCCCGGGGTCCCTAATACCTTGACTGTCCACGCCTCCCTTTACCGTCAGTTTTTTGTTGTAAAAAGATTTAGAAAAACAGACTTGCAATTGGATATTTTTTCCCATGCACCAATGCTAAGTACCTAGCTGTCTCATAGAGGTGCTAGAGACGTTTGAGGAGTGGAAATGACAGGCATGGATGGTACACACACCTGTTGCCAAACCTGACATTAGCATAACACACCACGGATTGCTTAGATGGTGGAATACCTCTAAAGGTACGCTGCTCCAGAGAGGAACACGACTCAGGGGACGGCATGCCCCTGAGACCGTGCAAGCAGCATGCAGTCCTACCCACTGCTCATGCCTCCCCTTATTGCATACCGTGTTGCTTGCTCTGCACGTGGAACATGTTTTTCCGCCGACTGTGCTGAGCATGCTGATATAGTGGGACCGCAAGCCTTTCTTATCAGCTCTGAGCACTGCAGCTCCTGGAACTTAGCGATTCCAGATAATTGGCGTCGCTGTGGCTGAGCTGTATCCGAAGCTCTGGACCATAACAGGAGAGCATCATGAACATAAAAAAATGGAATGAAACGCAATGGGCTGATAGTTTATAAACTTGCACAGCCAATGCCGCGCATCCCCAAGGGCAGCAGCAGTTAAGATGATTCAGTTGCACTGAAGCTCGACGGTAGTTGAAAGGAGGTTCAGTAAAGGCAGAAGGGTGCCCATCCCCTCCACCTGCCAGGCCAGGGCACAGCGAGCTTCATGCATCTAGCAACTGCCCATGCGCTCTTCTCGCAGGAGCAGCATCTTGGCAAGGAGGAAATGCGCTCCAGTGCCCGAACTGCTGACCGTGGAGGCAGCGTGAATACATCTTTACTCATAGCCACTATCTTTTCTTCACTTTATTGTTTATTCTAGAAATTATGAATGCAACTATTATTTATTTTGAATGTGACATTTTCTCCTATTCTTATGGGCAAGGACTTCGATCTCAACGTTTCAGAAAATATGTCTGTGCGCATCATATTTTGCTAAATCCATCATCAGGTGCTTCTCGGAGGTATGTCCTGCCTCGACAGTCGCTCCTGAGAGGGAGTGAGGGAGGAACAGTGATTTTGACAAAATGACCACTGCCGGCAGGAGTACAAGGATGCGTAGTGGCTAGTCTTCTCATCTCTCACACTACTACAGAAGAACAGTCATCCCAAACATAAAGGTGAAATAGGCCTTCTGTGGGCGGATAGAAGGCTATATATTCACTTAGAAGGGGTGTGAGACAGTGGCTACCCAAACAGCAATAGTACAACAATCCAAATTAAAAGAATGTCCAATCAAAGTTCTATAAACATGTATGTATTTTAATTAAAAACACTATGTGCAATATAGCTATACTAGAAAAATATTTACAAAGACCCCATGCCCAGGGGGAGAACACAGAATATGCAGCATGTAAATGATGCAAGCCCTCTGGGCAATTTTGCAGGGGATGAAAGACAAATAAACCACCAACAATGGTACCAAAAGACTCTGACCCTCATAAGGAGTAAGCCGGTTCAGGAAAAATGCTGGTAAAATGGCTTGTACTACCTGTTCCAGCTTTTTTCCAAACCAGCAAACTCTGAGTCTGCCGGTACGGGCAGTGAACTACCGACAGGCCTGACCTGCCAGGAGAACAGGCCCCTACCGGCAGAGAAATCAGTACATCACCAGCACGGTTAACGGGGCCGGTGATTCAGTGGTTCCCATTCCATGGAGTCCTATTGGACACCCATAATATCCTAGCAAGACTAGGATATCGGGCACCGGTAACAGAAAGGCAAGTCTGCCGGTAATCCCCCGGTAGCACCAGTGGGTTACCGGCAGACTCGTAATGAGGGCCTATGTTTTGGTTGAAAAAGGTTCACCAATCAAGGAGCCCCCCAACATTTTTCTTACATTTTTTAGCACAGTCACTATTGACGACTCTTAAAGAGGCACATAGATCTCCCTCTGTACCAACAGTGAGCCAAGAACCAGGTCTTGATATAGAAAGAATATAGATGTATTTCAATGATAGGCTCAATGAATAATAATGTTCTTAATTACACATGCCACCACTTTGGCAGACAACAAAGCTGCAATTACAAAACAAAGTAAATTGTACTTGCTGAAGTTTGGTAAACACAAAAAACAGTTTACCATGAGAACACTTTACATATGGTACATGCAGTCCTTTGTTTAATTTCCTGCACACTTTAAAATACTTGCAGTTCTGGAAACACAGACTTAGGGTTTGATTCACAGAGCGTTTTCCAATTAGGTTTTGCCATTACAAAACACTCTGTGAATTTGACCCTTAGGCAATTGCATGTGGCAAGTAGCACCCTGTTTTCTTTTCACCCAAAATCAGTGCAAAATCCTTCTTTTATCAGGGTCACGTACTCAGTCCCAGGAGAAAGTGTATTTTGTTCACTGGAAATCACACTAGTTTCACTTAGAAAAACAATTCTTCCCCCAGCACCAAAACCTGTGCAGCAGTGATATGCAACAGCCCTCTGTTTAAAGGCCAGGTCTAGGGAGTGGGGACAGTTTAGGAATTTCATTTGGATAGGGCACCCCTTTTGTTTAATACAATATTGAAGGAGTGCTGACGATCGGGATTTTCGTTTTAAGATAAGTATACCTTTTATTTAAAAGCAAGTTGTGGGAAGGGGTTTCAGTTGGGAAGTTTATTTTAGGGATAAGTATGCTTTTGTTTGAAAGGCAAGGTTTGGGAAGGATGTCAGTTATCAATTCTGTTTTTGTGACAAGTATATCTCTGGTTTAAAAATAAGTTTTGGGATGGGGTATCAGTTGGGCATTTTGTTTTAGGGAAAGACACCCCTTTTCATTAGAGAAGTTGGGGGTAAACAGGAAAAATGAAGGCAACCCAATTACTTTAGACTATCTTGTATTTTCCCACTAGGAAAAAGGTTGGAGGTTTCAAACTCCTCCAAACTCCCCCTGCATCAATCTATTTGTGAATTCATTAAATTAATCCAGTCAAATGTGCTAAGGGTGTACACAATTTGCCCCTGACCCACACTTTTAAGAGAAGTATATTAAGTCAATCAGATCCCCCTGCACTCAATTTCGTTTTGGGAAAGTTACTTACATGCAATTTTTCTGGGTTAAGTGCACAGGAAGGTCAGCCAGGTTGGAAAGTCAGCTAGGTTCTGGGATCTGGTGCCAATACTTCAGTCAAAGGACAGCACAAGCTTCCCCTCCCTCGGCTCCCCTCAGCTTAAAGCTTCCCAATGGCTGTCCTCCCGGGCAAGCTTACATCTCCATTCAGCTTTTCCCCCAGGTGATTTTAGGCATGTGTCCCTGGATGGATTGTGCTCCTGTCTTCTGAGTTTTTATTGCACAGCTTTTCCCCTTGTTTAATCCCCTTCTGCATACAGCAAGTGCTTTTTAATGTATAAGACACGCCTCTGATTATTACAATGAGGAGGTGCTAGTTTATTAGTGCTAACGTTTTCATTGGATGATGATCCTCTCTTACCGCTTCCTACAGCAAACCCCTGTCTGCGTATAGGCCAGGAAGTTCCCTGAGTCAAGTGAAGTGGAGTGGTACACACCTTATTTACAATTGTTTTTCCATGGCCATTTTTCCTCAAAATGAACCTACATGGCAACATTTTGCAATTTACCAATAAATGCCATGCTATATAAATATTCATAGTCCCCTCCTAATGACAGATCGGGAGAGGTCACTCTCGTTTCAGCAAGTGATTGCATGGGCGCACTGCAGTTTTTTGACCTTTTATCTGAAACTAGCATAGTTAGAAATGTGAAACTTCATAGCCATATCTCTAATTTAATAAGTCATTAGCTCCCCAAACTTCCAATGTTTACTATTTTGGGGCAGATAGATACACTTTTTCACTTATAACTTGAGTCCACATTTCTATAAACATTGTGGCAACATAATCACCATTAAAGACATTTTCAATGAAAGTCAATGACCATATATTTATACATATGAACAACAGTTTCATGTTTGGTTCTTGGTCTCATTCCCTGAAACCATGTGGTCCAGGTATGTGCATAAGGCTGTTGGTTCAGGCTTGCAATAACATGAACAATCTCTCTGATTTGGCCCAAAAGCTGTGCTAAGGGAGATGGCAAAGTTTATATTAATCTTTATGGCATGCCATTCCCCAGTGAAGACAGTATTTTAGTCTTCAACATTTCTTCAATTTAGGGTATTTTTAAAAGTTAAGCTTCACTTGATTGAAGCCTCTTTTTATGAAACCAACCAATGCATTCCTGTCACACTCTGGCCACAACCTTCTGCTTGGACTTAAAAAGTTCAAAGCAATTGTTTATCAACTGGGAAAGCCTGAGCAAAGCCAGGAGTGGGGGAAGTTTGTTTTGAATCTCTGTGTTGCCGTCAGTCCCACTTTCCATTTGAAATGTAATTTTGGCTAATCCAGAGTCTTTCATTTACTTTGAAAACAACATATTTATTAATGTGGGAGACTTTAAGTGAAGGGCTGATGTGCATTTCTATTTATATTATATCAGTTTTTGTGCTGAAATGTAGGAGTTTGTCACCTGAAAGGAAACATATTCACATGGCTTTGAATTTCGTCTGCACAACTTATTGTGCTCAGCATTTTGATGTGTGACAGTTTCAATGCAAATGAGTTTGTTTCTCAACCAACACTGTAATGTACCATTCCCATCTTTACCTACTTCTTTGTGTCATTGTCAGCAAGACACATTTTTATTCTCCAGGCCCCTTTGCTGTGTTAAGGTTTTGGCTGGTATGTATATTCCATTATGTCTTTTCTCATAAGGCCAATGAATTTCACAGTAAGCCTAACCTGGTTTTTCCTTCCGTCATGCAGGGGCTGCCATTAAACCCCACAGAATCCCTCCCCCATCTCTTTTCTCTGATTATTTGTGCAAAAGAGAATTTGAGAGTGGGGTTTTCGTTGGAAGTCCTTTTCCTTTGTTGGAGGTCTTTCGATTCATTTTCATTCCTTTGGGAGTGGCCGCTCCAGACTCCACTTCTGTTTTTTTTCATTCTTTGGGGGATAGTTGCTGCTTTACTTTTCTAGCACTAACGCTATTGCTAAGTTCATTTAGGTTTTTTTTAAGAGTGAAGCCCTTTACTTTTAAATATTTTAGGCACTCAGAGACTTTTTTTTTAAAAGTCTAGGTTTGATTTATATATCGATTGCTATAACCGTACTTAAATCGCTATTTTTGCCACATCTTAGAAGTGGGAAGTTGTTTCTTTATGTATACTGAGCACACTACCTTACTTACTCACACAGAACTACAAATCCCTTTGGGATTGTAGTCTGCATGCAGTTTTATTGCTGAGTCAGGCATGTCAAGGGTTAAGCAATTCTGCGTAAGACCACGTGAGGATGCGCCTTACTTGCTGGCCCTCTGCGTCAGGCTGTGCAGACAATCTGAGAGTCGGGGCTATGGAATCATCACTCACTGACTGTAGTAATTGCCACCCAACATTTACGATAGGAGGCCATAGTGCGGATATTTCTGGTTGAACGTTTAGTGGGTGCATAGGCAACATGTCTATCCAATGATTTCTGTGTTTCAGTAACTGGGGAGGGTGGATTGCATACATCACTCCCAGTAATTACCTCTTTGCTGTTAAAAGTTGATAGTAGCTGCTTAGCACCTAACTTGATAGATGACATGCCTACTCAAGTTGCTCTTTGCAGTGACAAAATTGGATCACACCACGCAATCACGAAATTAGTGACCAGCGGGGTGGAGAATTGAAGAGCCCCTGCAGCCTAACCTCTGGGGACAAGGCAGTCATGCGGCCTGATGCCAATTTCTAAACATGGGGCTGGTGTAAGCTACACTATTGAACACCAGGAGTCTCCCAAAATACTTGGTGGACATATATGACCACATTGTATATAATCAGATAGACATTATGTGTCTAACCGAGAGATGGCTACAGCCTTCAAGTGGGCCAAAGATCAAACAGGTGACACCCCTGGGTTATGCAGTCTTTGGGTAAAACTGGGCAGAGAAGGCATAAGTGGTGGGGTGGCCATTATCTGAAGAAAATAATTGGGTTATGTATGGCATCAAGACAGAATATGATGGGTGTGAAATTGTACATACTAAAATCACGACTACTAATAACAACAGTGTGAACTTTATACTAGATTACGGTATGCCTATAGAGATCATATTGAACAATTGTTACTACCCCTACATAAACCCAATCTTGCCACCATTCTCCTGGGAGATTTTAATTGTTGCAGCGGTGACCCCACGGACAAACAAGCCATGGATTTAGAGCGTATGTTAAAGAACATGGATATACACACTCTTAATTCAGACCCCTCACACATTAAGGGTCATTCCCTTGATTGGCTTGCCATTATGACTATAGATGTGCTAATCGTGAAAGAAGTACCATGTATATGGTCAGATCATTCCTTTTTCACATGTGTATTGCATTTACCAGCATCTCGACAGCAAAGCCATCGGAGCTCTAAATTGGTTAGTAGCAGGAACTTTGAGAAGTGCAAGCTTCCTGAGATGGCTATCTGTCTTGACAAACTTATGAATATGAACTTAACAACTGATCAGGATTCCCCCAACCATCTAGCGGGTGATTATAGAACGCAAGTTGAGGCGTTCCTGGACAGAACCGTTCCCTTTGAAATAAAAAATGTTAGAGACTGTTCCAACCATCAGAGTTTGTTCACTATTGAACTGATATTGCTCAGACAAGGAAGATACAGGCCAAACGCACCTGGTCCAAAGATAAGGTAGAGAAAAACAAAGTGGCTTGGAAATTGATTGAGTACACATTTTAAAAATTACACAGACTAAGAGAATCTTTTATAACAAGCAAATAAGTATGGCAGAAAACAAAACCAAAAAACTGTTTAAGAAATGAGAAAAACCTAGTTTCCTGGAAAGACCATTTGTGCCTGACAAAGATGACTGCCTTAAAATTCATAAGGCTTTCTCCTATAAAAATCAATTTAGCACACAACAAAATCAGCTAGGAATTAAATATGAAAAAACCCTCAGATCAGCTAATTTCTGAAGGAATAGAGGACCATCACAAGTTTCAAATGCAGTTTAATTTAAGCACCATTACAGTTACAGAAACAGAACATCTTCTGAAAGATATGCACCCGACTAGTTGTCCCGGACACGTCTTACCCTCCTTTTGGAAAATGGGAAAATGTTCTCTCCTTACCTCTGTAGATTCATTAATGCATTGCTTACTCAAGGATCTATTCCATCCATGATCAAGGAAGTGGTTGTATCTCCTCTAGTAACAATAACAGGATTGGATCCTAAGGAACCATCAAATCTCATGCCCATTCCTGATCCCCCCTTCTTGCTTAAAATAATGGATTAAAATGAGCACAATCCAACTACAACAACATATTGAAGTCGCCAAACATCTTCATGTGAAACAGTCTGGGTTTCGTAGTAATCATGGAACTGAGACTGTGCTCTCAGATCTACGTACCTAGAAGTTGTCTGTGTTGGAAAATAGTAGTACAGGGCTGCTGATACTTCTAGATTTATGAACAGCCTTTGACCTGCTAGATCACAAATGGCTACTGGACACTCAGGCAAATATTGGTAATTGCTCCCAGAACGTGATCAAGTGGATGGACACATTCCTTAGTGGCAGGAAATCCAGAATATGTTGGGGATGCCTCATTGGAACCGACCCGGATTTGCTATGGAGTGCCACAAGGTGCGTGTCTGTCGCCATCTTTGTTTAATATTTATATTAAATCTTTTGCATCAAAATGGAAAAACTTGTAATTCAGTTTACCAATTATGCTGATGACTTCCAGTTGATAATGGAGCTTAGTGGTGACCATAAACTGGAACAGAACAAATTGAATTTAGTTAATGGTACCTTTAAAGACTGGATGAGAACAAACTCGCTCTGTTTAGTACTAAAAGTGAGCTGATGGTCTACGGGTCCAAACAAGCCAGAGCACTTTTTAATCACGCTTATAGAAGTTTTGAAATCGAAGGATGTCGAATCCCAGTGGCTGATAAGGTAAAAACGTTTGGTGTTTATATGGAAGCATCTCTGAACACTGATGCCCATGCGAATTACGTGGTTAAAATCTCTTATCTGAAGGTCCTGAGGCAGATTTGTCGACTGGTCTCCCAGTATAATTGCAAAAAGCTAGTCCGGGACATTATACTACTGAGATTCCAATATTGTAACTCCCACTATAGAGGGGCAAGTCAAGAGTGCTTGGGGAGGTTGCAGAAGATCCAGAATGATGCTGTCTGCATAGTCTGCAATACACCCAGGCGAGAGCCTGTATCCAGGGCTCAGAAAGTGGTAGCAGGAGTGCAATACAATTGTTGCCTGTTTGGAAATGCTCCTGCTTATTTGAAAGAAAAATTGGAGATTCACAAACCCTGCCTAACTTGCGGTCATGAGTTGCGTAATTACTCACTATCCCATGATATAAAAGTGCTAATGGGAATGGTCATTACTTTCTTGTGCTGGTTGCCAAGGCATGGAACAAACTACATCTCAAACTGTGTAAGGAACAAGGTCTTTTTACCTTCAGGAAATGCTTATAAACCATCCTGTTTACATAGAATAGGTCAGGCAATCCCTCCTCTTGGCCTGTCAATTTAGCTTTTCTGTTTTTGTGTTAGTGCCCTGATGTCTATGGGCTTTGGCGCTTTATAAGTAAATGTAACATAACAAATATAACATAACATATGGGCTGGAGCCTCCTTCCTTTTCCTTGCTGGTGTCCTCCCCAGACTCCTCTCCTACCTCCAGGCTGGAAGTGAAGGAGTTAATTATCTAGAAATAGGAAGAAAAGAGAGGTTCAGTACTTTTGACACAACATATTTCCCTGGAACATAGGAGATAGCATTCAAGATACAATATTCGGGAAACAAATAGAATGACATTTCAGAGATGAACAAAACATATATGGACAGCAGTTTCAATTACATTTTTTAAACTGCTTAATCTCATTTTCATGGGTATTAATTAAATTACTCACTGTTATATATCTTTTGGTCTCCATCCAGGGTTTCCCTCCTCACCCCTCATTCCTCAGATGGTTCCACAGTTCGACTATCTTTGGGCTCCTCAATCAGTCGTAAAGCTTGTATAGGATGACAGTTTTTCAACTGATTGATGTGGCCCCATTTTTCTTCCATCTGTTCTCCTCTTGGGATGTGGATCTTGTAGTCGACAGGTGATATTGTACCTACAATTTCAAAGCCCCATTCCAAGACGGAAGAAATATCCGCTGCTGTTTTTGATTCTTCTGTAAATTGTACAGGTAAACCTTGTCACCTACCTCATACTCCTTCTTTGTGGTCTTGAGATCATTATATGTTTTCTTCCCTTCAGTCGACTTTTCTAATTTGCACCGAGCATAAGCAAAAGCATGCTGAAGATCCTTCCTTGAATGTTCAATGTACTCATGAGTGGTGGACGCATTAACCAGTGTCTGGTCCTGAGTTCTGTAATGCAGATGCTGAGGTAACATCATCCAGTTATATGATCAAATGGAGACATTTTGTTGCAGAAGTTTGTGTAGACTTAATGGCCATCAAGACTAGTGGTAGTCGAATGTCCCAACATGTGTCCTGAGTCTCCCCCAAACGTCTTTAAGATGCTCAAAATTGTGTTGTTGCATCTCTCTAGTACCCAATCCCCCACTGGATTGTCACGGCATATCAGTAGGCAATGTGGAGGTTTCTTTTTACCGTTAGAATCTCCCACAGTGTTGCCATCACCTCACTGGTAAAAGGACTTCCTTGTTCCAACTCAATCTTTTGCCGGAGGCCGAAATGAGAGAAGATGTGATTGATCATTAGTGTGGCAACAGTCTCTGCCTTACAATTCATGGCTGGAAAACCTTCTACCCACTTTGTGAACAAGCATGCTACAGTCAACATGCACTTGTTTCCTCTAGAGGAGCGAATCACTGGACCAATGAAGTCAACTTGGAAATCTGACCAAGGCAGTGTCATTGCCATTTTTTGTAGAGGAGCTCTGTGTGTGAGTAAACTGGGTTGGAATTAAGCACACCCCATTAGATAAATGTTGAGATCCTGGCCCATGTGTGGCCAATAAGCAACCTTGTGCAAGATTTCTAATGTCGTATGAAACCCCGGATGACTGGCAGTTGCTGCGTCATGGGTGTGGTTCCACATCAGGCTTCGGAATGAGCTAGGTACCACCCACTGGTCACATCCAGATAGGGCTCTTTGTACCAACAAACCACCTTGGATTAGAAACATCCTGGAAAACTTCATCAACACCTAGAGATCCTCTTTACCAGTATATTCCGATTCAGTTACAGTGAAATTTACTGGGTCTTCAATGTGTCAATAGCATTTTTCTATGATCTAGTGCTTTTTCTGTGCAGTGATCAAATATGCATCTGGGGTATCTTTACTCCACTGGGCAGATGAGAGTTCACTGTTGTTTGTGATCTGGTGACAGCAGAACTTGGTCTTCACCTGGCAGTGATTCAGTTTCTATAAAATTCCCCTCAGAGCTCAAAATGTAGCCAACTGGTCAGCCAAGTCATTCTCAGTATTATCGGACCCCTCTATTTTAGAATGACCTCTGATTTTCATCCAATAGATGATCATCTTATTAGAGGCCACCAGATTGTCAATTGACTGGATCAATTTTATATACTTTAATGGTTTATTGTTTGCACAAAGCATTCATCAAGTCTTCTAGTTAATCAGGTGCTCCAAAAACCCATTCCTGACATAATCAGAGTGAGTTCTTTGAGTTGGTGGTACACTGCAGTGAGGATGGCTTGATAAATGGCCATCAACTCTGCCACCTGCTTTGGAGTCTTCTTTTGTAACCAGCAGAGGGAACCAAGGTATCATTCACTCAGGTATTCGCAATTCCAGCCACAAGTTCATTTTCCCTGTTGTGATCAACATGGTAGGAGCATCCATCTATATAAACCGTGGTTATCCCCTAGCACATGTCTGCCTCATAGACCTTGTGCTGGCAAGTAAAAGTATGCCTCCATATTGTTGTTATTCGTTAGACGTGAGTCTTTGAAACAGTTTTCTTGAGCACAATCATGCAGGTCGGCAAATCCTTGCACTAAAAGACTCGTCTTGTTGTTTTGGATGTATTTGACATAAAACATTTGACCTAATCACATTTGATCGAATTGTTTTGACCTTTATCTGGTCTAAAAAGCAGGGGTAGACCCCCCTGAATTCCCCACTTAGCCTCAACCTATTCTATACCCTTATCCACCCCATATATATATATTTAATTAAATCTGACCGAAGAAAAGGTCAAAGAAATTTGATCAAATGTTTTAGGTCAAATGTTTTTAGGTCAATTATGCTAATACCTTATTGTTTTGGTCATATATTACCTCCACAGGAAAGCCTTGCATGGACAGAATCCAGGAACATTCCCCACATGGAGTCTGTCATTTTGTATATATTGCAGGGGTTAGTGAGGAGTCTCGACAATGATGTGCTCCCCTGGATAAATGGGTGGTAATAGTTCAATGCCCACACCATTCCCAGGAGTGCCTTTGCACAGTCATTGACATTTTCCTCCACAGAGGACAAAGTCTTGCTTGCATATGAGATGTCTTTGTTGACCCAGTTGTGCTTTTGATACACAGGCAGGTATCCGAGAACCTCCATGTTCTTTATGGGGTAAGCAAAACAAGGAGCCTGTGAAAGGCTTCTTTTCAGTTGTTTAACTGCCTCATATTGTTCGGGACCCCACTCCCACTTGACACCTGCCTTTAATAAATGCACCAAGGGTCGAATGATCCCTGCATAGTCTTCAATGAACTTCCGACTATAATTAGTGAGTCAAAGAAGGCTTCTTAATTCCCGCAGAGTAGTAGGGTCTTTTAGTTTCAGTAATGCTTTCACCTTCTTCACCTGTGGATTCAGACCCGCGGGGTGATCTTGTGCCCTAAGAAGTTCACATGCCCTAAGAAGTTCACTCGGGTCTTACACCACTGTGCCTTCTGAAACGACAGTTTTGCTCCAGCTTTCTGTTCCGGCTTTCTGCAACTGTGTTGGAACATAGAGGATTTCTGCTATATGTTCCTCCACTGTTGAGCTATAGATCAGAACATCATCTACATAGGCCAGGTTTCCCCTTTTGCCCAAGTCGGGCATGGCCTTATGTATAAAGATGTTGAGCTCATTGCCAGAGTTTATGTATCGAAAGGGTCAACATTGATTGCTGCCCCGAAGGTAAAGGCAAGCTTGTACTAGTCTTCCCTGCACACGGGTACTGTCCAGTAGCCATTGGTCAGGTCAAGGTGGTGTACACCTTTGATCCATGGATCTGTGCCAGACCCTGATCAATGTAGGGAAGTGGGCATCTTGACATGTGGACCCATTTGTTCAACTCCCTCAGGTCTGCACATAGTCTCCATTGGGCATTTGGTTTGAGTATCCCCAGTACTGGGTTGTTGAAGGTACTGTGGATCGGACAAATATTTCACAAATATTTCACAAATATTTGAGCCATCTCAGGGGTTTGTGGGACTGGTGGTTGAATGAATGGCTCTGCGTCCACAATCCTATGAGTGCACTGAAACAATATTCTGGAATTCTAGGAAGACCTGTTTCAGCTTTTTTCTCTGCTCCTCTGTCTCACAGGCATCAGCAAGGTTGATCCATTCTTCGACCATCTGCATGAAACCTGGAAATACCTAGGGCGTGGTCCTTGACTCTGAATACTACCTCCTTCCTCCTGTTGTCACAGGTCACCTCTTCCATGCCATAAGGGCAGGAAGAGTACACCAAGAAATTCTCCCCATGCCTAGTAAAAATCTTTTTGGGAAGAATATCATTGCTGATATAGAAATAATTGTTTGGGAGTGGCCCAATGATTTCATTATGTAAATCAATAGAATAATGTTGGGCATCAACTGCCATTCCAATAAAGGTGTCTGCACTCAAAGTGATACTTTGAGGGTCACTGTTATCCACCAATATTCAAACGGTGTTGTGTTCTAGGTCTATTTGAGGTATTGGATTTAATGACAAACCTTGTTGTTGGAGATGGGAATTCAAATTTGTATAGGTGCCCTGATGTTTGAGGTTCTGTCCCCACTTAATTTGGAGGGCAATAGTAAATGTTCTCACCTGCCCTGCGATGGTAACCTATTCTCGCACTTAAACTTCAACTGCATAAGGCAACAATTGAGCTGATTTGAATGCTTTTTTTTGTTGTCTAAACCCCTGGGGTTACCTATCGTGATCATGCTTTATAATGAATTAGGTCCAAATGTATTGCTAATCGGTTGAGAATGTCACTGCCTAAATAAACGGTGAAAGGGACATCTCTCACAACCCAACAATTATAAGCCATGCTTTTGTTGCCAATGGATATTTTTAGCATACACCTGCTAGGCAGGAGATGTTTGGATTTTGGGGTTTCCTCACCTACTTCACATTTATCAAACAATTTAAATTTGGGAATGGATTGATCTTTTGGGCGTTTCCTGCATATCCCTTCGCTGATGAAGCTTCTTCTTTGATTCAGGCATACATGAGCACAAGCCCCTCCCCTTAATTTTTCTGAATTGGGAAAAATAATTTTTGCCCTTTTTCTGAATGTCCATCAGACTTTAAGCTGGTTCTTCATTGTCTTGTTTCACAGGACTCAGTGCTTCTTTTGGACTGGTGTACAATTTCAGAATAGAATGCAAATTAAAACTGGGAGGATGGTTAATTTTGAAGAATGGAGAAGGGTTTCCATCGCCAGTTTGTTCTTCTACAGAGATGACGGTGATGTCTGAGGCCTGATTGTTCTTGAAATGGAATTCTACTTTCTCAGAGCGTTGGACAATTAAATGGCAGGTAATTAAATGACAGGTACTATTCATGCTTACATAGTTAGCACTCATTTTTAATTTCATCGGCCAGTTTACACAGTCGATCAGAGGTGATACGCTCCTAAGCAGATCATTAGCCAGTAAAAAAGGTGTGCCCCTGGGAGTCACGACTTTCACTGGGTGTTTCAACCAGTGCCGCCTACTTTTTATTTCCAGATCTGCATTCCCTTCGACGAAAGTGTCATTCCCGTCGACATTTTGGAGTTGTCCGGGAAATGGTTTGAGAGAAATTTGGTGACTCACCCCCTTCGTGAGTTGAGTTGGTCAAAGGCCTTTTTGGACAGGAGGGTGGCTTAGGAGGCAGTGTCTACCAGAGCTGATAATTCACACTTACCCTGCACTGCGACCGGCACATAACTTTTGCCTTCCTTCTCCTCCAGGGTGCAGAGAAAGTGTGAGTTATTTGCCAGCCTGTGTGTCATTTTCTTAAGATTGAATTCCGACACTGGGTGATCTTGGGTGATTTTCTGTGTCAGAGATCAGGAATCTGAGAAGAAAATGTTGCAGCTAACAATGTCCGTTTTTGGTGCATCTTCTTTCTCTCCCGATTCTTTGCTATCCCTCTTTACCTGGAGGCAGTTTTCTGAATCTGTTTGGGGGAGGACACCTCCGCCATTTTATTTCTGTCTGGTTTACATTTTTGGGATTGAATAGTTTCTTGATCTAGGTCGGTCTCCATTTTTGCCCATTTCACCTTAGAATCTTTTGGGACCCATTTGTCTTTGGGAGGGATCCCCCGTTCCTGAAAGAGAAGGTTTGCTTACCTGAATCCTCCAGGGACTCTTCTCTTTCAAAGGGTATGACCTTGAGCTCCTACCCAAATCGAGTTCTTCATTTCCCTCTCCTATTTACCTTTTGCTCTTTGGGTTGTAACTTCCCTGGGCTAAGAGAGTCACTTTCAGGTTGAGAGGTTTCCAGTGGTTGTGTCTGGGCGAAAAAGAAAGCTTTTGCTATGCCTTGGCATCTCCCCTTCAATCGGACCCCTTCCTCAAGAACCTGTGACTTGTTGGATGTTTCCTCCTGTCATTTCCCCACTGGGGCATCAGACCTGGGTGATGGGGAATTCTGGGAAGCAGGATTAGGTTGAGAGTTGGACTGAGCCCTCAACATATGCCCCAGATCGGCTGTCAGTTGCTGGACCTGTCGCTTCAGGTGTGCGACTTTTTATGGGTTGTGGGGAGGTCTTGAGCCATACCTCTGCTGCTCCCAAAAAGGGTAACTATCCCTTCTCCCAGAGTAGCTTGGTTACTGGAAATTTCACTCATAATTTTCCATCTTGAGTCTTCCTTCCCCGGGTTCTGGGATCTATTGTCCTGGAACCGGGGAGAGAGAGATCAGGGTTATCTGGGGAAAACATTCACGTTGGGAGGTGGAATGATACTTCTCTCCTGAGGGAGGTTTGGAGGGAAGTTTTGTGGGGCAACACTTACCTGGTTGGGTCCCCTGCTGTGCCATGGCAATGTATACATACCCCAGGATAGGCTTGGCACCCTTATATCTAGGGCTTCCCTACGTGGCAGGGTCAGAGACATCATTGTTGTGGACCCCTGCCTGACTACCATTCGATTGGGCCAGGGTAAGCAGTTCCCTGCTGCCTTCCATTTTTCTTGTTGGCAGGAAGAGTATTTTTACCCCACCACCCATCTTCAGGTCAAAAGGAGGGGTAGTTCTCACCTCTGCCAACTTCGCAGCTGCAGGTGTGTTAGGTGGCTTTGGTGTTTTGGGGGTGTATTTACTCTCAGTGGGCTTCTGGACCTCATGGATCCTGGTGGCTTGTTAAATTCCCTAATCCAGGGTCCTGTGCTCATGACAATCTCACACCAGCTGAGTTATTATGTATTTGGGGAGCTTGTGAAAATAAGTGGTCACAAACTCCCAACTATGGGTGTTCACCCCCTGGGAAGTCTGTTCAAAGGCACGCACAAAGTCTCTAGGCACCTGATCCTCCCTACATTTCAAATTATGCACAGCCTTACGGGCCTCTTGTGGGTTCCTGTGTGAGGAGTATTTAAGGCTCCTCCTTTAAGGCTGCCTTAAAGGTGGACCATTTATAATGATCCTGGTCCTACAGTCCAGCAAAGAAACTGCAGTACTCAGCTGAAAAAGTCGATTTAGCAAATGCTATGCAATTCACATAATTTCTGATGTGGAATGATGCCATCACCTACTCTTAAGATTCCTGGGGCTCCCATACAATGAAACCTGGTATTCTTGTGGTATGGGGTCTGGAAGCTATTTATGGGCTTCACTTGTCTTATTGGGTCTTTAACAAAACCCTTGCTCTGTTTCTGTGTCCTTTTCTTCCTCTGCACCTGAGTGTATTCCTTTTCTGACTCATGGCTGCTGTTTGTACTCCATTCCCTGTCCTCTAGGTGCTCCCTTTCCCCTTAAGATTGGAATATCTTCCATACTCATAGTATCTGGACTCCTCTCGCCTGGACTGCAGTGAACTCTCAGGATCACTTTCCCTGTAGTTACTTTTAGTCCCAGGATAAAACACAGCCTCTTCCTCACTCCTTCCAGTGAATCTGGGGGAATACTCCCTTGCCCTGAATGTATGGAGGTTTTTAGTATGCCCTTCTTAAGATGCAACTCAGGCTTCTCTCCTCCAGTGAAGAGGGCTAGGTGACCCCTTTGTAATTTAATCTTCAGCCAATCTTCCCTGATTTTCTCATCATAGGGGTTTTCATGGTCTGAAGTCCTCACAATATTCTTTTCGGTCTACCAGGATATGCTGGTCCGGCCCCCTTCCCTTCTGTGTGATAGAGGTGAATACTCATCAGTGTCAGGCAAGGACTGGCCTTCTGGATCAGTTTGGCTAGGCCTGGGTAAACCCATCCGTCTCATGTCTCCCTAACCTTTATAGGTGGCCTGCATGAGGTCAGTTCTCATTTGTGCATGGGAGGTTGTAGTTGACTGGCCTGAGATCCCTGATGGAAGGGGCTTCTCACCTTGATCAGTGGGCCTTGTCACATATCCTGATTGATCAGGGTGCTCCAGGGCCCATTTATATTTTTCAATTTCATTTATAAAACTCTCACACCTACTTCTCTCTCTGTCCTTATTTCCTGGTGAGATTCAGAGAGCTGGCATTTTTATTTTTGGCACCACCATGAAGCAAAGTAAAAGCCAGAGGTCTAGCTCAGGGGAAATCCCCACGCCCAAGTAGCTGAGGAGTCCAGGATTGTGACTGCTTTAATAATGACATTTCAGAAAAAGCAGGGATGGGCAAAGACATCTCAAGATTTCCAATGATCTCAACTCATTACAGGCTTGTCATGGGGATTTATTGCACAGTGACACCACAAACAAAAGATGCAGTTCTAAAATCTCAGATGAGATGAGATTTGGGTGAACAGTATAGATAGATATGTATTCTACATGGGTGGATGATCTAATAGGTCTGGTCATGTTGAGTAGCTCTGCCTGGGAGATGTTGCAACTACAGATATGTCAGGTTAGTATGCTGTGATTGGGTTATCTAACAAAGTGTGAGCTTACCGTTTAAGGTGAATAGTGATTGGTCAATGTGGGCTTTCTCAGCCTTGATGCCTTGGAAAGTTACTAGTACATGAGCGCATGGGGGGGTGGGAAGAAGGACCTCAGGGGGATGCCTTGTCCCAATAAGGTTACCACCCTCCGACTCCCCAGGCTGCAAGCAGGGAACAGTCTAGCCACCAACTTCATGCTGTATTACTTTTGTATCATGTCTTCAGTTTGGTGGGAACAACAGCCTTTGTCTGGCTTGAATGAATGGGCTTTGTATTCCAGGTTCAGATCACATGTGCAGGGATCATGAACTTAATTTTCTTGCTCACATTTATGAGGATTTTCTACTTTTACCCACACAGGTATCCTATTTCTTCTGCTGATGAGCAATTTTCTCTCACTCAGTGTCATTTCACTGCTGTCAGCCTGGCCTGCGTTTCTCAGTGAAATCAGTGTGTCAGGCCTCTCCATGTGTTCTTGAGCTTCTTCAGTGCCTTCCATTCATTTAATGCGGCTGTGGCTTCCATCTTGATTTATATGGCCTCTCATGTTAGCTGTAATCTGCATCATATAAGCAGGTATATGTATTCTTGTGTGATTGGCAGTTCTGCACAAGAAAGATTGGGTGTACTAATCTCTATTTTAGTGATTGTAAGCATCTTCTTCATGCCCAGAACAGTGTGGCCTAAGTGTCTTTGTAACTTTGTGCTGGGATGCATGTGCTTCATGTCTAACACATCAAATACCCAAATACAGTAATTGAAAGACAAGGGCAAGCTAGCCTAGCTTCTCTTACTTGATCCTTCAGCAGAATTTGACCTGGTGGACCATAATATCCTATGCAAACGCCTATCAACTGCAGCTCACTTCTCTGACCAAGCAAATGCCTGGATTAAGTCCTTCCTTAACAATAGATCCATGAGGGTCTTCGCACCAACAGCATCCTCTAGACCAACTCCAGTCACATGTGGGGTTCCCCAAGGATCACGTGTATCCCCTACTCTCTATAATGTGCTCACAAAGCCCCTCTTTGATAAACTTGACTATCTGGGTGTCACTTACACAAATAATGTGGATGATATCCAGATACTCATACCTATCACGGGTGACCACATTACAGACAGCAAGTCCCTCAATGACATCTGCCTAATTATTCAAGCGTGGATGGCTCTGCACGGACTCTGCCTCAACGATGAGAAGACTGAGTTGCTACTTCTAGGGTCCCCAGCTAACCTGATCAAACTAGGGGCAATATTCAACTCCTTCAATATTGATGGAAATGTAATCAAAGTGGCCAATGCAGTGAAAACACTAGGAATATACATAAATTCCACACTCACCTTAAAAAGACAAACTAATGCCCTGGCCTCATCCACAGCACACACATGCAAGCTCATCTCGGCTTGCTGCCCTTACCTGACAACATCTAACTGCATAACAATAACAAGAGTGCTAGTATTATCTAAGCTTGATTATATTGCAATGCTCTCTCTCTAGGCACCTAACAACACAACCTCAATAAAATGCAAGCTATGCAAAACAACGCCATCACAGCAGCCTTAAACATTCCTAGGAATCATCACATTTCTGCAACCAGACAAGCAATTAAATGGCTTAAGATTAAGCAAAAATTGACCTCAAATCACTCTACCTCACTCGTAAGTGCTTAGCCAATGAAGTGCCTATCTACCTGTCAAGCACTATTGCCTGTCATTCATCTTCACAACCCACCAGATGAGCCCAATCACACTGCATCTCCATTCCACGCTTTAAACAACAACGCGCTGGAGGGGTTAGCTCCCTTGTCCTAGCGGCTAAGAAATGGAATTCACTACCTGTCTCCCTGAGAGAGGAACCCTAATTCCCACTTTTCTGAAAAAAGATAAAAACTTGGTTGCTAGAGCAAGACCCCATCCGTGCTTTTGTAAACACATAGGCAACCTATTGCTCTCTTTGTATATATGTACATTTTAGTCTTACTTTCCTGCCTACTTATTGATCTATTGCTGATGTAACAATTTCCCTATGGTAACTCATTACTGCCTTGTACAAATTGTATATATCTATATGTTACTATTTTTCTGTATTCCTGTCTGCCTGATTATCTGTAACATGTACGAATAGTGCCCAGATGCCTCTCTGCTGTGTTGCGCTCTGTAAATAAATAAACTAAACTAAACTAATGTGTGTGTGTTCTGCCATGTCACCTCTTCATAACTACTTCAGTGATGTCATCTGGTTATGGTCTGTAGGGCTGCTTCAGTGAGTGGTATCTGTCACCTTGGTGGTTTACTCGGGAGCGGAGGGGTAGCACCCTCATTAAAACGGCCTGACTGGTTTGTAGCACCCTGCTCTGGGCCACCAATCCTCCCTTCATTTTCTTTAATTCCTCCTGAGAAGTTTCATTTTCTCTCTGGGAGTCTTGTGTGATGCGTGCAGATTCTTGGCGCTTCTCATTCAAGAAACACATCTCTTTTTCCTGAACGTTTCTAAAATGCACTCGCTGCATGTAGCACGTCAGCTTCTGGTTGCTTCACATGCTCCCCAAGCGCCATATTTTCTTCTCTAATTCTGGTCGTTTTTTGAGAGCCTGACGGTTCCCTTTCTGTATCATGGTGTTTGACCAGCTGTAAATTCTGTTGCTTCAGAATATGTACATTCTCTCTATGCACTGGCTTACTGCTGCGTTTTTAGCTCATTCTGAATTTGCTCAATGAGTTCAGCCTGATTCACTTCATCAGCCTCTCTATTTTACAATCTCTCTTCAAGCAATTGCACATGAAAATATGAATGTGCAGTGAAGCTTTCTTTGGGCAGGGGCAAACTCATCCTGTTCCTGCTTGATTTCCACACACGCTGCCAACTCAAAAATCAATTCTTACTGAGGTAACCTCTTGGACCATTCCTGGACCATTCTAGTTTGCCAACTCCCGGCTTTACCCTCACTCCATTCTCCTTGAATGCAAAGCTTAGCCAGGAGATTTTTCATTGCATCACACATTTCTACAGTACTCATTTCAATACGACTTTTTGTAACTTTGTAAAGCTTTCTTTGAGCAGGGGCAAACTCACCCTGTTCCTGCTTAATTTCCACACAGGCTGTGAAATCAAATATCAATTCTAATCAATCTTCCCTTTGCACTGGTACGCTACTTAATCTTATTTGTCTACAACTATACACCCCCCTGGAGCACAGGAGTCAAGTTACAGTGGTCCTTTAACTATGCACAGTGCCTTCTATTTACTTCAATGCACTTACACCAAAATGAATATCCTGTCATCAATTCACTTGTCATGAAACATAATTAGCCAGATCCCAGCACACAAGCCTCCAATTTGTAGCAATATATTGTGATACTTCCCTTAACCTAGGGAGTTCTTCTCCCCCAGTCAATGAGCCCCACAAGATTTTGCTTACGTTTTTAGTGCTGACCCTATTGATAACTCATATAGAGCCACATAAAGCAACTCCAAACTCCCCCTGCATAAATCAATTTGGGAAATAATAAAATTCATCTTTAGTTAAATTTGCTAAGGGTCTACACATTTTGCCCCCTCACCCACTTTTAAGGCAAGCAGATCCCCTCACACTTAATTTCATTGTGGGTAAATTCATTATATGGGATTTCCTTGGGTTAAGTGCACAGGAAAGTCAGCCAGGTTCCAGGACTCTCTCTGGTGGGAACACCTGGGATCTGGTCCTGATACTTCAGTCAAGGGTCAGAACCAGCTTCTCTTCCCTTTGGCTCCACGCAACATTAGGCTTCCCAATGGCTGTCCTCCCAGGCAAGGTTACATCTCCATTCAGCTTTTCGTCCAGGTGATTTTAGACATGTGTCCCTGGAAGGTTTGAGCTCCTGTCTTCTCAGTGTATTTTAGGCAGCTTTTCTCCTTGTATAATCCCCTTCTGCATAGAGCAAGTGTTTTTAATGTACAAGCCACTCCTCTGATTATTACAATAAGGGGGTGCCAGGTAATTGGTACTAAGCTTTCATTGACTGATGATCCTCTCTTACTCCTCCCGAGAGCCAACCCCTGTCTGCCTATAGACAGGGAGTTCCCTGAGTGAAATGAAGTAGAGAGGTACACTTCTTCTATCATTTAAAAAATGTTTCTATGGCAATTGCTCCTCAAAATGCCCCTACATGGCAACATGTTGCAATTTACCAATAAATGCCATAATATATAGATAGTAATATTCCCCTCCTCATGACAGATCTGGAGAGGTCACTCTCTTTTTGGCAAGTGATTGCACGGGTGCGCTGTGGTTTTTCTCCCTTTATTTGAAAACATACATAGTAAGGAATGAGAAACTTCAGAAAAGGCATCTGATAAGCACTCAGATGTCCTAATCAGCTCTAAGTGACCAGAACGTGCATCAGGAACTGGGTCCTGTCAGAAATTCCCATTCCTGGGGCTCCCATACCAAAAACTTGGTATTCTTGTGTTATTGCGTCAGGAAGCTATTTATGGGCTTCATTTGTCTTATTGGGTTTTTACCAAAACCCTTGCTCTGTTTCTGTGTCCTTTTCTTCCTCTGCACCTGAGTGTATTCCTTTTCTGACTCATGGCTGCTGTTTGTACTCCATTCCCTGTCCTCTAGGTGCTCCCTTTCCCCTTAAAGGGGAATCCTGGCTGTGCAGTGATTGAGAATTCCTTGCCTCCCTATCTGTGAACAGGTGAGGGATTTTGCCTTGAACATGCTCCCTGTTTTTGAAATAGTCCAGGGCTCTTGCTCTTTGCTTTTTCCAATTGCTTTAGTGTCTCAGGACCTCTTCTTTGTGCCTGCCTTTTGTCTTCTTCCACAGACCTGCCTGACCTAGGACCCCAGCTGAAGGCAACTCATTCAGTTCTGGAAGACCCTTCAGGTCTGAATCTACCCTGCCCACCATCTCAGGTTCTTTTTCTGTGTCATTTGTCAACCAGAGGATCACTGAATTGGGTGCTAAATGCATAGACACCTAAGTAGCTCCTAAGCCCTTTCTCACACAAGAGTAGGTGCTTCAGGGGAATTTGGGTTGAGATTGGGAGTTACCGGTGAGATCTCGCACTCATTGCTTGAGAAAGACTCAGGGCTTCTGCCCTGAAGTGCCTTCATACTTTGCTGCTTACCTAGATTGTATTCTAGTTACTGCTTGGACTATTTCTGGGTCAGGAAGATGGATAGCTCAGGGGCAATGTGTTTGTCTTGGAAGCAAGACATTGCACCGCCACACAGGTTTGAATCCCGATCCACACTTAGAAACCAATCTCTGGTTTTAAGCGCAGTATAAAAGAACAATAAAAAAAAAAGAAATTACTCAACAGACACCCTACTGGAATGGACTCTGTAAGGGAGGCTTGGTATCACAATTATGACACTGACACAAGGGTTGCACGTTTCAAAACATTTATCAGATGCTTGGGGTTTGGAGAAACTTCTATTTTGCCCTATAGCTATGACAGGAGTAGTCTCTACCATCATATAATACAGAAAATACAGTCCTAGTCAGTCTATGTCAAATCAAAAGGGCCTATACTAACAACACCTAATGCCTGCCCTAGCTCTCATACAAAACGGGTGTGAAGGGGAATATATATGCAAAGGAACATTAGTGTTATAACACAAAGGATCAAAAGTGGTAATCCTCCCCACGTTGGACAGCACGGAGAAACGCGGCCCCTGTAGACAGGATGACACACTCTGGCTTAGGTTCTCAAAACAAAGGCAGTTCAAAATGTGGATCAAGGCCTATCTGGCCTTCCACGTTAAAGTCACTTATTCCAGCATTCCAAAAGTTCTTTCACAGTTCAACAAAAAGTTCACATAAGTCTCCCTCCATTAGGCTTGGACCTCTCAATCAACAAGTACCTGATTCAATGCAGATCTCCCTTAGCTGTGGTTGGACCTCACAATCACAACACTTGCACAGGTTCCCTTCCTCAAGCTTAATTCACATTCGTTAGGGGGTTCCCTTTCACTGACTTACCATACCTCTGGTCTCCTTCAGTCGGGTGCGGACCTTGCACTGATGTCGAAGACTTTCGAATGTGTGAGGCTTTTACCATAGACCCCCGCAGGACCACTTTGACTTTCTCTTCAGCTCACCCGCTTATGTTATTTGCCCCAGTGTTTCTTGGTCTTGGTAGTTCAGTACCGTAAGCACAAAAGTTCAAAGAAATCTTTCTCTTCAAGCATTCACCTTTCCACTTCCCCTTTTTCCGGGGCTAATCTTGATATACACTTCAGAGTTTGTTTACTTTGCAGCTTTATAACAAAACATTTCTCATTTCATGGAGACTTTTGAGTCGACAACTTCCTTTCGCCGGACTGCTCAGCTACTCCATATCACTGGCTTCACAATTATCAGCCACTTAAAAGTTAATCACTGGTTAGCTTTCTCTCGCATCTCATCAGCATGTGCGCACCCTTCACTTTTGAGATACACTATTGCGGCTTCAATCTATCCTTGACACAAACTGGCCTTTCATGTCCTTCACTAACTCACTGGTTGTGCGCATTCCTTTCTTGTCTCTGCGGCTTTGATTCAAGAGACAAGGTTAATACCACAGCTTTGGCCTCACCTCCCCAATTCTGTCGTTCACCCGGGAGGGTCGCTGATGTCCTTGAAACACAATGCAGGTTTCTTCTTGGCTGCGATTTGGCTTTCTCCCCGTCTCCTTCACCGTTTCCCTGAAGCAACAACCTCCTGTAGGAATCTTCAGGGTTTCCCTACCCTTTGCTCTAGTTCGTTGATCGATTGTCCTGCTCTAGTTGGTTCGCCTTCACCCCGGAAGTTCTGCTCCTTCTCTTGTTCCACCTTGCTCAGAGTGTGTCTCTATGTTTCACCTTTTATATGTGTGGGGAGAGCGAATGGGTATCATATGTATGTGATTAAAGTCAATTTCCTGACTTTGCTTGACCCGATTAGCGTGATATGTCCAATGAGATATGTAAGTGTTAGCCTCTTTACTCTGAGTTTCGCTCTTCCTCGCCCCAGTGTTTGTGTAGAAAGGGGGGTGAGTTGGGATGTTGGAGGATACTATAAAATAGGATGGGGCATTGTTACGAGAAAGGGGGAAATACTGCATCTCACCATCGTCTGCATCATCCTCACTCCCCAAAGACCCCTCACCCAGGTGATCCTCCCACATTGGTTCACCCACAGGGTCTGGATCCAAAGGTGATGGCCATGCCTTGGCCACCTGAGAGAGAGATCCCCAGGGACTAGAAAGTGCGACACCCTTTGGTTTCTCATAATTCTTTGACTGCAACAAGGTGCAGGGAGCTGTTACCCCTCCAACTATGCTCTATCATTGCCAAAGGATAATAGCTCAGACCATTAAACTCCTTCGCACAGCTGGTTTGGTCCTGGGACATACTGTCCATCCTTCATCCATTGTCACCTGACAGCTGTAACTAGAAGGAAATTCACCCTAAGTGGGAGAATGTTCCCAATTTATGGAGACATGCTACAAAAACATCTGCGTATTGGCGGGAATTGGGTCCACCTCTATGATCCTGGTACCATTCCCACTCAGAGTTAGGGAACCTTTGGCCACTCTCTGGCCTAGTGGGGCTTCATCTGCTCAGATTACCACACTTACTGCGACCTCATCTACAATGAGATCAACAGTCACAATGGTCCGTTTTGGATTTCCACTTGCAGGTCAGATTTCCCTTTGTATGTGTCCTCCCTCGACTCAGAAAGCAACCTTTCAGTGTTTCATGTGCCTCAGTGATAGAGGTATCCTCACTATTCATTTCTGTGGTGGTTGACTAACCATGGGTCTGGGTTTTCCGTTCATGTTGTGGGGGCCTTTATTGATGGAGGGTTCAGTCCTTTCCTTCCTTATGCTTTGTTATCAGATTCCTTGCCATCTGGTCTGGATCCTGTCACCTGAACCTTTTTCTGGACTTAAGTGCTCATGTACCGGTCAGCAGCCTTTGCAATCTCCCTAGGGTCTGCAATACTTTTGTCCACTAAATAAGGGTGTAACTCCATCTTACAATTTTTAAGGTTATTATCTCATGCGACCGAATTATACTTGCCCTCAAAAGAGTCAACTTTGTTACTTGTGATGCATCAAGTAAGATACTTTATGGATTGATGTACAATTGCCCCAAAGTTTTGACTCCCCGTCTTGTTCACCTCTCTAAATCTCCTGTGGCACTGTTCTGGGATCTTAAAGAACCTCCTAATGACAGCAGTCATCATTTTGGTATGAATGGGCCTCACAAGTCAACTGATTTCATCAGCACAAGCCATCAGGAGGCAGCTCATATGATCTGCTTCCTACGGCTCCTCTTCCACCTGCTTGAGGCGGAAAATGAGCCCCACTTAAAAATGCCCTTCTCCACCACATATTATGGGGCTAGGTCTTGGAGATGTAGTGACTAGGCTTTCTTTGAAAGCCAACATATGAAGTACTGCCCTCTCAACCTGTAGTTCTTCTGTTTTCTCTCTGTGTCTCCAGTTCCGTGTTGTACAGCCTCACATAGCCCCACTGCTTCTGCTCTGCAACCTTCTGCCTTTGCTCTGCAAGAACTGCAGCTTTCCTCTGATTTATTTCAGCAAGAGCCACCCTTCTTTGCTCCAGAAGGAACTGTCATCAAAGTTGTCCCCAGTGAAGCTCACCTGGGACCTAATAGATGCCTTCAACTTAGCTGAAGTGGAAGTTACAAACCAGAGGTTGGCTTGAGGAAATCCCCCGTGCCCAATTAAAAGAGGCGTCCACAAATGTGACAAATTACTGCTTTTATTAATTCAAAAGCAGGGATAGGCACACAGATTTCTGCAGCGTCCAAATGCACTCTCAGTTCATTATAGGCTGGTAGTGAGGTTTTATTCCACCGTTACATCACAATCAAAAGTTACAATTCTGGACCTTAGGTGAGATGGGATTCGATGAACAGTATAGACTGTTTTACATCCTATAAGGGACAGATAATCTGGTTGGCCTGGCCATATCGGGTAGCTCCACCTGGCACCACCCAGAGGAGACCAGTCTGAGCCTTCTCAACTTGGGAAATTTACCAGCTTGTGAGCACAATAATGGTTGGAGAGAACGGCTTCAGCACCCAGCCTGTTTCCCACCAATGATACCACCTCTATGACTGCTCTGGCCCTGAGCAAGGACATTCAAGCCTCCAACGGAATGTTGTGTTACATGTTTGCATATTTTGTCTTCAGTTTGATGGGAACAACAGTTTCTGAATCCCTCAGATGAATGGGCCTTGTTCCCCAGGTTCAGATCACGTGTGTAGGGACCGTAGATTTGAACTCTCTGATTGCATCTATGAAGAATTTCAGTACCTAGCCCTCGCAGGTGTTCTATCTTTTTAAACACACTCTCTAGCAGCGTCCTTGGCAAGGTTGGCCACAGTAACTGCACTGCCAGCTTTGCTTTGCGTTTTTGAGGGAAATCCGTGAGTCAGGCCTCTCCCTGTGTTTTGAGCCTTTCCAATGTCTTCCATTAATTTCAATGCAGCTGTGGCTTCCTTGTTTATTTTCATAGCTGTTCATGTTAGTTGCTTTTTGTCTTCTACAAGCAGTTAATGTGCGTCCCTTTGAAACTAGCTAATGCCTCTATGTGTGTGTTTAGCAGCCATGTCGCCTTTTCATGATAACTTTGGTGATGTCATCCAGTTATGTTGTGGGGGGTGGCATCTGTCATCCTGGTGGTATGCTGGGTGGAGGGTGTTTGTGGCCCCCACAATAATGCTGGATGGGGGTTTGAGGCCTCCTCAACAACGTATCGGCCAGCTGCCTTTGCAATCTCCCTAGGGTCTGCAATTCTTACTAAATGCTGGTGTAACTCCATTTTACAATATGTAACGTTATTCTCACATGCAACCACATTACACTTGCCCTCAAAAGAGTCAACTTGTAACTTATGACCCGTAAAGTAAGATACTTTATGAATTGATGTACAATTTCCTCTGTGACCTAACATATGTCTTCGAACGGTGGGACACGTGGGACCTTTCTGGGAGGAAAGCACAATTGCTGTCACTCTCCCCATCTGCCTCCATGCCCCTCAGAGAATGGGTACCTTGGTGTGATGTTCTAACTCACTACTGGCACCCTGGGAACCTTCAAAACCCCTAGCTTCCTGAAAAGCTCTGAGACTCTTGAGCAGTTCAGCCTTCTTAACCTTATTGCTGCTGGGGAGTCCCTTCTCTTGACACATCTCATGAAGGGGTTTGCTTTGTAGCCACCTGTGACACTCATTCCAAACGTCATTGTAGCAATTAAACAATTCCTGCAGTGCTCCGAACATTACCTGCAGCTATTCTCTTTTGGATGACTAAGCTATAGGCACACCATGTATCAAATGCCAACTACTGCCTACCATTGTGAAGAAATTACTGCTGCCCCTCAGGAGTTCAAGGATGAGTAGTTCTAAACTACCCAGTCAGCCCTCACACTACTACAGAGAAAACATGTTCCCACAAATAATGATCATATAGACATAGTAATGAGATATACCTCTGACTTTTG
Organism: Ambystoma mexicanum; assembly: GCF_040938575.1. NCBI lineage: Eukaryota > Metazoa > Chordata > Amphibia > Caudata > Ambystomatidae > Ambystoma > Ambystoma mexicanum. The sequence continues at coordinate 960,803,315 of NC_090928.1, read as the reverse complement.
TCGTAAACTTGGCATATGGCTGACTATACTCTTAAGAGTGGTGCAAATGTAAGACAGTAGCAACCCCAACAGCAATAGTACAACAGTCCAAAATAAAGTTAGGTCCAAGCAAGATTCTATAGAAATATATATATATATATATATATATATATATATATATATATATATATATATATATATATATATATATATATACATATATATATATATATGTATATATATATATATATATATATATATATATATATATATATACTTTAATTAAACAAATCATATACAATACAACCATACAAGTAAAATACTTTCAAGGAAGCTACCCCAGGGTACAGAACACAGAATAATCAGAATGTAAATGATGCAAGAACTCTGGGTAATGTAGCAAAGGTGGATGGCAAATAAATCACCAAAAATATTTCCAAAAGGATGTGTTTGGTTGGAAAAGGTTACAATGGGTGGCTTAGAAGTCTTTAGGGTCCAAAAAGTGGATCAAAGACGCCGGGCCCCCTCAACAGTATCTTTCTCAACTCTTGGTGGTTTTATGGTGTTGAACCAGGCTTCTGGATGCTGTAGAAGTGGGTCTAGCCACGTTTGGATGCTGCAAGTCATGCAGACAAGACCGATTTTGAGTCAAAGGCGACACTCGATGATGCAGTTTGGTGAGCTAACTAGGATAATTTTGAAACTGGTTTGAGATATTGGTAACTACTGGGTCAGGATGACAAGTGATACGATACTTTCAGTAGTGAGAGTCGAGGTCTGTCAGTTTGAAGCTGCAATACTGATTGTCCGATGCAAGATGGAGCAATGCTTCCTCCCTTCTATTTTGCTCCGTCTGACTTTCAAACACACCCCCTACTCTAAGCCTGCACTTCAATGGCCCTTTTCTATGCAACTCCCTGGTGTGCGGCTGGACCTTTTGTATAGGGTGTGCCCTTTACGTCTTGTTTCCCTGGGTAGCTCCTGCTGGGAGCTACCATGCTGTAAAGAGGTGTTACCTGACCTCACAACGGATCAGAGTCACAGTCTTCCTGACCATTTTCCTGCTGGCTGAGCAGAGCCCGGCCATCTGAATAGAATACACACAATTCTTCCTGGCTGGCATTGCCTCACACTGTTTGGCCTGTATTTCCTCATCCTTCAAATCCTCTGGAATCCTGATTCTAGGAGTTGGTACCCAGAAGGTTCACAGCACAAGGCTCACATGTCATGGGACATGGTTCAGTTTGATGCCCTCTATGCACTAGGCATGCACCTAACACTGAAGCTATACCCTCCTAGTGGTAAATTCCTGTGAGTTTCATTTTTCGGCACATCCAGTGTTACCATAAAGCATGGTTATACACATGTTACAGTGTCCGAGACAGATACTCTTTACAGTACACCATTATATTATCCACATGAGGCACCGAAAGTGAGATGCATTAATCTCGGAAACTCCACACTTTAGAGTTCGTGCAAGGCAGGTTTAATTTTCACTGCCATGTTGTCAACATGTGTTTCATGCTGTGAATAGCAACATGGCATTGACCATAAAATTGCGGTACTACCAGTAAAGTTGGAAGTCCTTTCTTTCTCGTGCAATCCGTCTAGTATTAAGAGAATGTGACAACCCGTACAGCTGCATGCAAACAGATTCAAAGTGTTCAGAGGCAGTATCCGCCAACCCACGGATGCCATTCCACATGTCATCTGTGTTCCAGGACCATGCATTGTAGTCAAAGGAGAGGAAAGATAATAATGATATTGTAACGACTGCCGATACAATTCAGAAGCACTTTGCAGGCAAAAATGGAAAAGTCCTACCTTGTCTTCGGTATCTCCTGAAGGAGTGAAAGTTTACCACAGACCCCTTCCCCAACCTTCCAACACAGGTGCCAGAAAGGGGTTCTCCGGGAAACCCTCTTAGAGGGCAAAAACCCGGTGCGGATGTTGTCCTGTAGGTGGTTCGCGTAGCTCCCTCACGACTGGAGTAGGAAGTTAACCAGATGTAGTTGCGATGAATTGGATTGGGTGAGACTCTTCTGTGGGACTAGAATAGGTAGAATTAACCATCTGTAGCACCCTTCGTCTTATGGTTACTGAAGGTTGAATGAGTGAGATGTACCTGTGGGAGAATCCCAAGGAGTGTTATGGAGAGTCTCTGTTGGCTGGTGATGCGGTCCGATCTAATATAGGTTAAAGAAAAACAGAAGGGAAGTGTTTGCATAAGGTTTTGTGAGAAGAGAAGTGAAGGGGGGCAAAGCCTGAATGTTTAGATCCCTACCTGTTGGATAGGCAAGGATGCAGAGATCACGTGTTGAGTCTTAGGAGTTTGAGGTTAGTGTTGAGGCAGGATCGACCAAAGGGTAATAAGACTGCTGAGAATTTCATCCGTAAGACTGAGCCGGGTGGAGCGGCTGGGTTGGACTGAATAGGGGTATATGGAGGAAAGTCCTGCAGGAAATGTAAGCAGAGTAAAGTAAAGAAAGGCTTCCCTAAATCTAACTCAATGAGAGGCGCGTATCGCAGTTTCAGTAACTCACGGAGCGGAGCTGTGATGAATCGTAGCAACGCGTAGTACTCCTGGCAAATCTCGTTCATATCGTACTTCCGGAGTGGAAGGAGGAGTCTTGCTCTCGTCCTTCTCACGAACCACTAGACCGCTCCTCCGAGCTAGAGGCTCCCTGTTGGTGGTATGAAATCGCATCCGCGGCTGTAACCGCCAACGATGCCAGAGAGTGGGATGCCGAAATCTGGGTGTAACAGATATTGCCTGTCTGTCTGTTGTAGGTTATAGAAAAGAAATGCCTATGCTGAGGACGTGAATCTGAGATACAGTGTAGGCCGTCCCGTCGCACCTAATTTGTGATCTAAGCCCATAAACGGACTTAACTGCAGGAGTGGGCAGTGCTTCCAATGACTTCGTAGGTAAATCAGGGTCAAAATAGTCGCCTTTAGTAATGAATATGGAGAGAGGGATGCAAAAGGAGCATATCAGCTGTTAAATGAATGGACATACTTATTTTTCCTCTATGTCACGAAAAAAAGTTGTCTGCCCAAGAGAAGTCAATTTGCCTTTCTCTAGCCATTGTCTTGAGGCGATGCACACATGATTTGTCGCTGGTCACACCACTGTGATGCTATCAGCCTAGACTAGCATGGCTCATTTATTCCATTGGCTCAGCTCATTGTATTTTCACATATCGCTCACTGATGTTTCCATGCACGCTATCTCATGTATGCAGCGGATTGTGCCTTCGTTGCCCTGTAATAGCATCATCTATTTTAAGTGTGTTTTGTATGCAACATTCCATTTATATGAAATGACAGTGGCCACGAGGCAACTGCATTACAGCATGCACGCAACAATGACCAACCAATAAATAAATACAAATTAGCAGTATACAGTGAAATATTTCATTACTTCTAAAATTAGATGAGCAGAATGATCCATAAACCGTCCTATTCATTGACAAATCTTTCAGTATGTACTGTACCTTACACACAATGCTTTAAATTGTACATTATTTACCTGCTGCCCTGCACTTAAAGCTGTTCATTGTAACTCCTTGGAGAGACTATAGGGTTAAGATTTCTGACCCAGAGGAGAGTGTATTTTACAAGATCTCAAGTTTTACTTTGACCAAGTGGGCAACGCTCCAGCAGAATATGTGCCTTAGCTTTGCCCAAGAGCACAATTCTACAGCACCATAGATGAATTCGCTTTGACCGAGAGGGCAGTGCGAAATCAACATACATGTATTAGCTCTGCTCAGATCATGGCTGTCCTGTAAGTTTGAAATCAGATTCACAATCCCATTATAAAGTGTGCACGCTTCATTGTATTGGTCACACCTATTCTTCTGCATTGGTCATGGCATTCTGCATCCTCCTAAAGTTTCAGAACAGGTTGTGTGTTATGGCAACAGGGTTCAGGGACACATGCAATCTTCTGCCTTGGTTATACTATTTATTTTTTATTCTATTTATTTATATACTCGAGAAACAATGCTCTTTTGATCACAAAAGAACGTATAATAGATAAGAAATCAGATTTGATGAGAAGCAGTGAGCTCCTTTCAATGGGGAGAGCTTGAGGGATATTCTGACCAGGTTGTGGAGGGAGTAAATGGAACAGTCACTGGGCACAATACATAAGTGGACATACATAGATTAAGGACAACCACATGGACGTTTTTAAGTGCAGGCAGGTAGTATGGGCAGCTGTGCTCGGGATGTGACCACGGTGAGTGAAGTGCTAGAGTGTAGGCAGAGAAAGTGAAAGACAGAAGCTGGTTAGACTGTCATGCTTGGATTATGTAGTTTAGTAGTCTTTTTGGTCTCGATGGATAACTGAATATTACAGTTGTTTAATTCAATTATATCAAAGGTCCATCAAGTTTCACTTTCCCTAAATTGCCAGAAGTGTAGATGTACAGAAAAGTAAAGTTCATTTTGATCAAGGAGGGAAGGCAAAGACATTCGGCCCTGCCCTGATAAGTGATTACTGTAACAACTTGTCCAGTGAGGCTGTTCGGGAGCTTGTAGCTTCATGGATGGACGTCCTACGATTGATGTTGATTTATTGCACTGACTGCGTCTCTGCAAGTGGAGAACATGTTTGCATACTTGAATTTTTAACACAGCTTTGGGGGATATGGGCCACAAGGGAAGCCTGTAGCTTTCAAAGCTTTTGTTAAAGCAGCTTTGTGAAATAGAAAGGGGTCTTTTTAGAAACAATGTATGAGCCCGCTTTCCATTTCTGTCGGCAGCATTGTGGTATTGTGGGTTGTTTTCGTCAATACAAGCATGTTTACTAGCGGACATACTCATGAATGAGAAAGCACTTGAGTGGCACGCAGCCACTGCCCCTAAAGACCGTGCTAAAGACCATATACTCCTGGGCTGTGGGCTGTGCCAGATGGTAAAGTGCCACAGCTCAAGTTGGAGACCCTGTACACATTTGGCCCAATACCTGGGGCTGCACTCCATCACCATCCAGTACTGTAGCCAGCCTCAGGCAACATTGTATACATATCATGAGGGCGCTATACTCCTTGCAAAGTGTTAGCCCAGTCTAAGTTCAGAGCTGTTTACTACTGCCTGAGGTGAATGGCGGAAACTACCCTGAACGGGACATATAATTAACGTTGTGGGTTAAAGAGCAAATCAATCTATATCTTTTTTGTTTTTTTTTAATTTCAAAATTGTTTTAGTTGTTAAACAACTTTTTCAACATAAGGTGTGTTACATTGTTAATCGGTTACAGAACAACCATAAACATAGATCGTTAACACAATGCCTAGCTTTAGTTGTCAGTTCATATTGGTGAAAGAATAAAAAGGAGAATCACAGAGAAGAGGAATACAATGAACATATATCATAACTGTGTGCTTCATTTCAAATTGGCAACATATCCTTAAGCACAATCATTATTTGCACATCAAGGTGATATATTCTGGGTTTCAATTATCTAATTATTTCAGGAATCTTATAGTTTCTAAATTTAGTGATATTCTTTGTGCAGCAAAAACTAGTTCCCACATTGTCTGTTCTGATAATGCACAGTACTCACCAGGTGTTTTGTAAAAATGATCATATCTCAGTTTTGTTTGACCAGGACATTCAACTAGCACATGTTTCAGTGGTTCGCTATTTTCAGGAGTTTTACAACATCTACACGATTGATCGTATATAGCTTTATCTCTAGAGGCGAGCAGAGACCTAGTTGGCCACAGGTTGAACCACAATCTCATTATGTCAGCTCTGTACACTGGGTCTGGAAACTTTTTCAGATACAAAGGGATGGAGTTTATTGTTAGATTTGAAGATGTTACAATGTTGCCATTCTGTCCATGTGTTGATCCAATCTGCAGACCACCACTTTTGTTTTGCTTTGGATGGATTAGATCATATCCTTTCTATATCTATGACTGCTTTATTTATACACTCTTGGCAAGCCACACTCCAAGCTTCCAAAGATTTGGGCGGCTACATAGAAAGAGTCTATTGCAGTAAGAAAAGAATCCGGGTACAGCTCTTTTGATTTGCATTTTGCATGTAATACCCTGGTTTTCCAGCTTACACTCACTTTCATTCCTCTAGCTGTTCATTTTTGTGCAATTTAATTCTGATGCCCCGAAAAATACAAAGCTGGCATATAGCAACCAGAGTCACATCAGCTTTGGAGCTAGCACAGGCCATAGAAATGCCCCTTGGAAGGCTGTATTTCATCTTAAGGGAGGCAACTTTTGCAAGCAGCAACTGTACTTTTCCAAACACCCTCCTCCGCGCCATGTTCATAGTTCATAGCATGTGGGATTCCATAGCATTTGTCGGTTGAGAAAAGAAAATCCGTTAGAATCTTGACGGTAGCCACATTTCACAGGGCACACGGAAGCAATCAGTTATCCAGTTCTATCCTCACAGTTTTCACAGTTTGAAAACAAGTGCAGAAAGAGAAAGTTCGCTAGTCATATACATTTGCATGCTCAGTTTTGGGATCAAGCAGGCAACAATGTTCACTTCACTTTTGGAGGGAATGTCAATTTTTCGGTTCAGTTTTACTGATATCTTAATGCATCTGTATAGGTGCTGCGAGATTAGCCATGCACAGTGGCTAGAAACTTAGCTTTTGGGTTCTCTTGAGACCGATTCCCACCAAGCCAGGTTGCAGAGCAAAATGTTACTTGACTTTGACTTTTGCGGTCAGCACTTTGTATTGCACTTCGAATCAGGCGTAATCCTGCAGAAAGACTTTGAGCAAGGGCCAGCTTCTTCAACAGGACAAGCTGTTGTGCACTTTCAAGCCTTTATCACTTTGATGACTTGATAGGGGGGCAAAACAACCAAATAAATACAACCATTAATAATTCAAGATAGTGGCCCTCTCCCAAATGCTAAGTGAGCAGTGTTTCAATTGCTCTTTGCTCGAGAATTGCCAGTCCCAATCCTGTGCATAGGACATGCAGGGTCACTTCCTGACACCCCTCATACAATTGCAGGTGTTCAGTGCACCTTGTTTTCAGCCCGCGCTGGCTGTACTTTGGGACCTATGGATTCCTATAAGTACATATTTTAAACCATCCAGCAATTCGCTACCCAGCAGCTGCTGCACACTGTATACAAACGACAGATTAATTTGTGTGGATGTAATAACAATTAAAGACAGAAATATTAATATGTTTTAAAATAATGTTCTAAAAACGCTTTTTTTATTTTTTCCATTTGTATTTCCAATTCATAACTATCTTGGCATTTTAAAATTAAATTCTCAATCATTTATGTTCATAGGGTTCAGGATAGAAATCCCCTACATCAGGACGTCAATTTCTATGAAAAAGGGCAGCATAACATCACCAAGCGTGAGTTGGAGTGTGAGGAATTGTGAATCTAAGAACAGGAGCTTGTGGGAGCGGGATTTTGCTGGGATGGAGTAGCAAAGATTTGGGCTAGAGGATGATACACATTTGAAAACCTTTCGAAAAATATGACTGCACTTAAACAAGCCAGAGGCAGGGGAGACCTGGCGCTCGTAGTCTTTTCCCTTCTGCAGCACTTGCTGTGTGCACTGTGAAAGCCACAATTGCACATTATCAATTAAAGAGACCATCCAACTCGCATTTCACAATCCCCATCAGAGGTCAAGCTGGAGTACATGCAAGAAAATGAATGGGTGAACAATCTGCACAACCGAGAGAGGAGGTTGCGATTTCAGTCCCATCCACTATCTTGGGCAGAACGGGGCAGATATTATCTACAGAACATCAGGGAAGAACGACACACAGGTAATTGACCAGCGTGTGGAAACAATATCCCAGGTCTCTATCGATACCACCCTTATCCACTGACAGGTCAGAAAGTAAAGAAGATGATGAGACTGATGACGATCAGGACATTTATTATGATCACTCAGAGTCCAGACAGGAATGAGCACTGCTGGTGCAATGCACCGATACTGAGGATGAAGGGGAGAATGACACCACAGATGCAAAGGCTGTAGTATTAACAGAAGCACACCCACCACCTGCTTACAGTCTCTTTGATGAACAGCCTTTCCTGTTGCAGATGAGAAAGCACATCACATCATTACTTGGTATTCAGAACACCACTAGCACCAAAACCACCAGCAATATCATACCCAGTCTACATGCCAGCCCACTATGAAAGTCAAAAGTGTGGAAGTTCTTCATAGAGATCGACAGCAAATGAATCTCACCACTTGCACACTCTGTCGGAAAACGGCATGCCGTGGGACAGCAGGTACCACTTTGGATAGCACATCTATGAGGTCCCATATGCTGCTGCAACATGCACACACATGGAAAGAAACAGAAGTGCATCCCTCCACATAGCATCAGACAAGGATCTTTCTTCCACCATCCACCTAATTACTGCTAAATGTACTGCAGCTCTGTCATTGCTTGGGAGCTGGACATCGAGCTCTACCCCCTTACCCTACAGGAGCCTAGCAGTGATATGCCATTGTATCAGGACAGCATTATTGGAACATTTGAGCATGCTAAAAATATCACAAGTCCCATGACAGACAGCGCCTAATCTAGTTATAATGTAGGCAATAGACTGTTGCCCTACACCTTTGTGGAAAACCCTGGATGGTAGTAGTCAATAATTGCAGGGAAGTTCCTGGGTGACATCTTTTCTTTCGCAAAGTGGCACCAAAATTGTACAAAAGGGCTTTGGCTACAGTAGGGTGGGAACATGGATACTTGGCTGTTAGAGAACACAGCGTGGCCTTTACTTCCTTTAACAGCCAAGGCGAGCCCTGGAGTAATTAAAGATTGCTGCAGGTGTATGCAGTTCAGCACCAGGCAAACTTGTGCATTGAAGGATTATACGGCATAATCCACAAGGAAGTTGACCTCTGGGACAAGGTGGCGTAGGTTGCTGCACGGTGGCTTAAGCCTTTTAGTTTGCTTTTGGTCGTTTTTACAGCAGACAATGGATCAAATGTCTTTGCTGCCTTATTAATTGGCAAGACAGTGAACATCCACTTCTTTGCTTGTCTCATTTACCTCGTGGTCACATGCTTCATCTGCAGTTGTGAGCCTGTGAAAGTGTCCCAGAAGACCAGCTCCTATTTCAACTGGGCTTACCATGCTAAAAATGCCACACATGTGCCACAAGCTGCCGATACTACACCTAAAGATCTCAGTGTCGATCTTTTGGAACTTTTTTTGGACATGTTAGGCAGGCTATATGAGAAGGGTAATACCATCATATATTAGTTTAACACTCACAGCAGAGCTCTAGATGGGGCAGTTTTAACACTGTGTCAGTGCAGCTGCGGTTTCATTTCTGCTCTGCTCTATGATCTATGGAACTCAGCCTGACCAACTTGGCGAGGATAGCTTCGCAAGTGAAGCCAATGTGGTACAAATGGCGAAGGGCCTGCTTTTAACCTTGCATGATGATTCACAGGTAGTTGGATTTAAGAGAAACAGTAAGTACCTGCTAGTTTATGCCAGCCATGGACCCAGGACTCCTCACATCAAGCATCACACAGAGGAGATACTATGCAAACACACAAGGCTGCAGTGCTTGTAATTTTGATTTGAGAAAGAAGGCAGGTAGTAGGAAGAACACCAACCAGCCCATATTTTGCCAGTACACCAGGCATGTCAAACTCACAAATGGTGGCATCAACAGAAATTACATTGCTGCCACTGGTCGAAAGCTTTGTAAGGCGTGCAGATGCAGCCTATGGGGAGGAGAATCTGTGGGACACCCCCATCTTGAATACAAGAGCAGACAGTGGACCATCTGCCACACAGATACATTATGCCTATCTTCCCTACACTTCACCTGTGGGAAGGGATGATATTTTCTGGAAAGATTTTCTGATCCTTTGTCCTGCGAGACCTTCAGCACTGGGTTGAAGCCAAACTGGCTTTCGCCCGGGATGCTCTACTACTCATAATTTGCACCTGATGGACAGTTTAATAGGAAGAGCATAGGTTGGAGCCTGCCCGGGTCTTTATGCCACCTTTATTGATTTTCAGGCTGCCTTCGACAACGTAAATTGGCAGTGACTCTGGCACAAACTCGAGGGCATGGGCTGCCCAGCATATCTTCTCCAGATTGTGATTCTACTACACACAGGTGCAAAGGTGCAAATTAGGTTGGATGATGCTGGCAGTTTTACAGATTGGATTAACATTATTAGGGGGTGAAACAAGGATGTCTATTGGCCCCCCTCTTATTCAATTTTGTATATGGTCAACCTCGCACAAAGATTAAGAGCAGTGACCCATTGTCCCCTTAGGCTAGGTACAGCCCTGAATCGGCCGTTATGTATGCTGATGACAGGATACGCTTGGGAAAACCAGTTAGAGATCAACTATGATCAAACTAAGGCAACACTGTATTCAAATATGTCTAATATAAAAGCTATCTCTTGCACTGGACCGTAACATCATAGAATATGTTACCAGCTATACCTATCTAGGTCTTGAACTGGAGTTGCTTGGGCAATATTCAGAACTGCTCTCTATGAAGTCCAGAAGGGCATCACATCTGACTGGCGTGTTCTATAATTTTGCGAAGAAGACAGCTGGCTGGCTGGTTTTAGAAAACTTTATATCCAATGTTTCTGTCCGACTATCCTTTACAGGCTAGTGTCTTTAACTCTGCCAGACCTGGATTGGCTTAATATTCTGGATGTTCGCTTTTGGATATTCTATTGAACCTTCCACAGTCAGTCTTTATGGAGATTCTAAGGTTGGAATTGGGTCTTACATTTTCGAAGACCCTGGCCCTGGAATGTAGTGGAGAATTATATTTGAAGTCCGTTAATGCCCCCAAATGTCCCCTATTGGGCCATTTGGCATGGTGTTACTGTAAGGAACCTAGGAATAAAGGGACCAACTTTGCATTTTTAAATAAAAGACTATTTGCAGCTATTGAATGGTCACCTGACACTTGCAATAGCCAGGATACAAGGATTATTATAAGCGTAAACGACTTTTCGATAAAAACATCTTGCTGTGGGACTGCAACCTCAATGTTAGTAACTTGGAGAAATTGAAATCTTATTGGATGGTCCTACGGTTGACATATAAATATCTAGCTCCCCAGAAATATCTTATGTTATCCCCTAACCTGGAAGTGAGAAGGCTGTTATTAAGATTGCACACCAACTAGCTCCCGGTCCTGTCTATTATAGGTTCTCGGAAAGGTCTTTCTTTCAAAAATAGATATTGTAGGATCTGTAAACTTCGACATACAGTTTAATCCCCCAGACATGTGAAGACGAAATTTAAAGAACATGGTACTTTGTACAGGTGTAATTTGGGATCATTTGTTGGTGAATACAACAAGATAAAGAGCGAGAAATGTTGGTTCTATTGTTAAAATGTAGGTCTGGTTCATTTACAGATTGCATTATATCGGATATGGGTTATAGTGGACATTTTATTTTTAGTTATGCGATTGTTTAAATGACCACAATAGCTCGATGACATGCTTTGTAATTGTTTTTATTATGTATTCTGATAACAATGAATTATGTATCTTTTATATATTTATTATCAAGTTTTATATTTTGTTTCAAAGTCGTGTGAAAAGCTCTTTGTGAGCTAAGCACATTACATTTAAATAAAATATATGTTTTTTTAAGCCTTGGTAGAGGAAGAACTCGTGCAAGTTGCTGGAAAATAACTTAGCTAAGCCTCTGCTAGCTTGTGCTTCGAAAGTGTTTATAGTGCAGCCTGCTCTATTGTTTCTAACCGCAGGAGAATCCTTGCAGTGCTGCCTGTTGAACAATTGACATGTATAAAAAAGAAAAGCCACTTCAATGCAGAAGACTATAAAACAAAATTGCCCCGTAGCCGACACACCAAATGAGGACTATGTTATGTTACCCAGGACATGTCAGAAAGGGAAAAGGGTAGTGGGGTTGTTTTGTAGTGTGTTTCCCTGCATTTTCTCACCACTTGTCAAAAGGCCTTGGATTATACCGCAGGATGGAGCCGCAAGCTAAGGTTCTCAGGCACTTTCACGTGGTGCAGCCAACCACTAAGATTCTCGGGTTCTCTCACACGGTACATCCACCCACACATTTCTCAGGCTCTTTCAGGATGCATCTACCCACTAGGTTTCTCAGGCTCTTTCACAGGGTGTAGCCATCTACTATTATTATATGCTACTTTGACAGGGCACAACCTCTCACTAAGATTATTTGGCTGTCCTAGAGGGTGCAGCCAACTCTTTGATAGGATACAGCTCCCCACTAAGGTCCTCAGGCTCCTTCAAGGTGTGCATCCATTCACTAAACATCTCAAGGCCTCCTACAGACTGCTGCCACTCTTGAGGTTGAGGAGTATCCCTGTGAGACCAGCCTATCTCCCATGAGTGCTTCCATTCTTAGCCCTGCACAAAGTCCTCCAAGAGGAAAGGTTGGAAGAGATCCATATGCCTCCTCAGGTTGGCTGTAACAACTACATGGCCCAACTCTCCCAGCTAACAGACGGCCTACAATGAAAGCAATAGCTCTGTTGTTGAGAAGGTGCCAGAAACAGGGGCGTGATCCCAAATTGCACATAGCAATCAATGCCCATTTTCCCTTCTCTTGAATTTCATTGGCCCTCATTACGACCTTGGCGGAGGTCCATGGTGCAATTTGCACCATGGTCCATGGCGCTAAGCTGCCAACTCCGCCATGGGGGTTGGCGGACTTACCGCCCCATTCCGAGGTTGGCGGGGCGGTAAGTCCCCAATCCCCATTTACCCTTCCCCATTCCCATTTCTGGCCCCATAGGGCATAATGGGAGTGGGGAAGGCGTTAATTACGCCACCGTAAATTACGGTGGCGTAATTAACAACAAGGTCCCTTAGCGCCATGGATTTTAACGCCTGCAAAAAGCAGGCGTTAAAATCACCATGGCGCTAGGGGAACTCGTACTCAGGCGGTAAGGTACGCCATGGTTTACGCCGGCGTAAACCCCTTTTCGCCAGGGTCGTAATGAGGGCCATTGTCTTTTCCTGGATTTAGACACCCCCATCAGGTCCTGGAATTATTAATGTAATTGTTGATGTGCCCATTTATGTAGCTCCTAGAGCGTGTGCTTGCCCTTGTCTGGAATTGCCCTTTGCCCTGTAAAGTTCCTTGTGTATCCCTCCCTGCCTGGCACTGTGACTGGTTCCAACTATGAACTGCTGTCCCCTTTTACTCAACCCTGAGTATTGTGGGTGTTGTATTTGATATGATCTGTACAAGGTCCCTCTGTCTTTGCTCTTTCTGCTAGTGAAAAGTACAAGTAAATATTATTGCAAATTGTCTGCTTGTTTCTCTGGTTTACCAATCATATGAATGTAAACTGTTGTGCTAGTTTGCTCTTTTCTAACAAAAGCACACATTGATGAATTTAATAAGAAATCTAAATCTAAGTCGAGGTAGGAGTATGTTTAATTGACCATTAATAACTGAAAGTGACCTTTGTCTGGAGCATTGTAACTCCTTCAGGGTAGAATTGAAGTTGGAACATAATATCAAAAGGGGTAAGACTGCACACTATAGTCAGAGGGAGCAGGCCAATATGGAGGAGCAGCTGGCAGATGGTTGTTATATAACCAATTATCTGATTGAATGTAATGCTTTCCCTTAAACAATGTGAATTGACAGCTCCTTAAGACTTTAATATCATGCAGTTAATGTTAAGCACAATAAGTCCAAATGTTGTATTCAAACAATGCAATTGGCTCAGGCAAGGCATTTCAGTATTTATACAGTGACTTTGCTTGAACAATATAGTCAATTGTGCACTTGTATGTTTATGTTCTGAAAAACAATGATTGACAGGGTATGAATATTAAATTACATGAAAGGTTTAGTGCCGGGTTGTCCAGCTCCAGGCCTCGAAGGCTGGAAAGATGTTGGATTTTCAGGATATCCCTCATTAACATTCATGAGATACATTTGCAAAGACTGATTCTAAATGTATGCACATTTCTCTCATGAATCTCAATGAGGTCTATCCTGAAACCCAGTCAGGCTTCCCACCCTCGAGGCCTGGAGTTGGACAACCCATGTTTAGTATATTTATTAACATAATTATTTAATATGCACATGTTATTATAAATTAGGTCAAGGTAAATAATCAATTTCTGCTACATGGTATACTTACATCTCATTTATATACTGCAATCCTAAGGTTGTTCATTTCAGTTAAACTGTGTTTTTATGTAGAAATCAGCCCTCTTGATACAAAGTATACACAGAACCCATTATCCATTATGATGACCCACACAATAAAGATGTTAATAGACACATCATTGTTTACCCAGAACAAAGGCTTCTGCGTTAAACACAAAAACACCTCAAAATCCATTCCAAAATCAGGATTTTTGTGGTCCTATTTTTTAAGAGAATGGAAAGGTCTGGTGGATCAGTAATGTGTACTCTTCCAATGGCAGAGGCCCCAAACAAACACTGACCTCTGTCTCTAGAACGGGGAGTCTATTAAAATTGTCCCTTTCTTTCACATAATACATGTTTTAGCAGATGGGTTTAGTGTAAAAAATGGGTTAAGACATACACACACATCTTAAACAGGAGTATACAGTTTGTTTGTTTGTTTATTTATTTGTAATGCACACCAGACCCGAGGGTATTAGGGCGCAGGGTACAGAAAAGGTTACAAGATTACTTTCAGCTTAGGGTGAATAGGTTACAGAGTAATATAAACAAGGTATGCACTGCTCCCTAATACAAAACAATTTAGGGATTGGTGATCATACTAAGCATATAGGCAAATTGCATAAATTACATAAAGCATATATATATGTAGATAGAGTCAGATAGTAATTACATATTTACATTATATTGAATTTACATTACATTACATTATTACTGTTGAATGTACAAAGGCTACGATAATGATCAGATAAATAGTCATACAATCCGGTTGGATCTATAGATGAGTCAGAATGAGGATTGGTGCAGGATGGGAACTCATATGGTTAGTGGTCATTTTCCATGAGCCACTTGATGGTGTTGTATCTAAGTTTAGAAAATGTTTGGTCTACCCTCCAGGTGGGTGGGAGGGAGTTCCAGAGCTGCGCTGCTTTGACAGGGAAACTACCCCCACCTGCTTTGGTTAATTTGAATCTGGGTACTGTTAGACAGTTGGCATTGGCAGTTCTGGTGGGACGATCAGATATGTTCCTGGTAATTCTCTGCACAAGGTAACGAGGGGCGGCGTTGTTGAGGCATTTGTGGATAAGCGACACCATTTTCAGGCAGAATTTTGTCATTGATGGTTAGCCATTTGGTGTGTCGCCTTGCTACCGAGATATGATCTCTTCTAGCAAGGCCAAAGGCCGATCTCAGGGTGTTATACTGTAAGATTTGAATCTTATTTAGAATGTGTTTACTAGCACCCAAATATAAGGCATTGCAGTAATCCAATGTACTCATAATTAAAGCTTGGGCAAGAGTAATACAACTATCTTTAGATAAGAAAGGGTTACCGGCTCAAATTAGCTTGCAAGTATATGCCGTGGCCGAGGCCATAGCATTAACCTGTCTGGCCAAGGTTAGGGTTGAGTCAAGGTAGAAACCTAAGATTTTTTCCTCTTTAGCGACTTGTATGATGTTGCCATCTATGTTGAAAGATGAGTAGTTGTGGCCAAGTTTATTGTGGCTGGTTGTGGTCCCTAGGATGAGGAGCTCAGTTTTTTCATCATTCAGGCATAGCCCATGTGCGGCCCTCCATACCTGAATGATGAGGTAGATTTTATATACTAAGGCCATATCCTTATCATAATCCCCAGAAAGTGGTATGAGGACCTGGGCGTCATCAGCATAATTAGTGTATGTGACACCGAAGTGGTCCAGATCATCGAATAGAGGCTTACTAAAGATATTATACAATGTTGGTGAGGCACAAGATCCCTGTGTCACACCACATGTGATGGGGATGGAGTCTGCTGCTGCAGTAGGCTAGAAGAGTCTCATAGTCCTATTGCTCAGAAAGGACTGAATACAGAGGATGGCATCCTGGGTGAAATGGGCTGCTGTATTTAGGTGGTTACATAGGACTACGTGGTCAACCAGGTCAAAGCCCCTTGTCCCTAAATTCATCAATCTGTGTTTTAAGATTGATCAAAGCTGTCTCAGTGCCGTGTTGAGGCCTGAATCCAGATTGGCGGGTTCCCAGGAGCTGATTGGACTCTAAGTAATCCTGAATCTGGAGATAGGCCACACAGTCTAGTATTTTGATCAAGAAAGGCATTGTCATAATAGGCCTGTAATTGGTGGGGATTGAAGGATCAAGTGATTATTTTTTAAGGAGGGGGAGGACCCAGGACTCCTTTAGGTTATTTGGGGAGGTACCTGTTGCAAAAGAGGTATTGATTAGTTTTGTTATAAAGGGAGAGAGGTCTCTTGCAGCATCTTTGATGTAAATCTATGCACTGAAAAATGCTTTTGAAAAGTCACGAATTGGAAATACCTTTTCAGCTCTAGTTTTTAACCCTTTGTCTGATTTAAAAAACAAAAGATAGAATTGAATTCTGAAGGGAGAATCACATGCATATAAATAAGTGAAATAAAATGTAAACATATGCAAAATGCATGAATTATTACTAAATTAGCACATTTAATATCTGTGTTACACATGCAGTCACAAACACTTGAAGGATGTCTCAGAATTCTGGATATTCTTGTGATTCTGACTATCTACTTCCTATTAATGGCACTAGTCCTTTCCAGGAACTAAAAGGGAAAGACATATTTCAATCCAATTGACATTCCTAAGGGGAAGGCTACTTCATAGCTAACATATCCCCTTATGACAATACACATTCAGTGGGTCAACCAAAGCAAAGCATAGGACACTGGTGGGTATGAGCAATTGAACAGAACCTATCACAGGCTCTGTCCAATCCAAAGTTGCTTTGTGAAATGATGCTGCCTGGGTGGAATTTCCTCGGTATTTAAACCCAAACACATAGAAATATAGAGATCATTTTTTGGGAAGGCCGCAAAGGGAGAGAGCCTGTCTGACAGGAGAAAGGTGATTGGGGTTGCGACTGGAAGTAGCTGATGGAACTTTCCTGTAAGAAGGCCATTTCCAGAAACAGCTGAATGAAGAGGTTGTCCCCAAGACGGAACTAGATTGCCTGAATGGGATTGTGGGAAGGAGATGAAAGGAGGAGTTTGCCAGGCGGATTTGTCTAGAGCATTTCAACAAATGTCCCAACAATTAACTAAATAACAAATAGTAATTAAATGTATTTTGGGGAACTCTGTTTATAAGCTATTTCACTGCAAGAGGTACCATAGTACAAGGCGTGTATGCATTGTGATAATTCAAATTGAAATTCATTGCTATTTTCACCTTCGTAAGGCATTTCTCCAGCAATTTTGGATCTCTGGTGGCCTAAGACATCGTCAATTGAAATGTTGAATGACAAGCCTCTGTGATTGGGGTCTTCCTTAAACAATAAAGTAATTGAAATGTATTCCTTAATGAACATATTAAACTGGAGTATTGAGCGAATTGACGTGATTCCTGGAGAAATAGTGGGGGAGTTAGGCATTAAGATCTCAGCATTCCAAAAGGAAATAGAAATCCTAAACCCACATCTTCACAATAATTGTAACCAAGTCAACCCTACATAAAACTCTTGCATCTATGTCCAAGCTATGTCCAAGCTACAAATTAATAGTGTGTGATAGTGTTCAACATCTAGCATCGAATCACTCTTAAAATAAGAAAGTCAAATGTTATGCAATATTTTTCTCTGATGCCCACGCTTGATCTCAGAGAAAACAAAGCATATTTTTTATTTCAAACAATAATATAATGGTTTTGTGATTTTGAAGCAAAATGACCAGTGTCAATATATATGTTTATAATGGCATGTATTATAATCTTTTGTCTGGAATAGTCATTCATACTTGCTTTTATACATATGGAAGTTTGTGCAAATTGGAATGAAAACATAGCAAAATAGGGGTATGTAAGACAACAGTAAAATAGGGGTATGTATACACTGTTGAGATGGGTATTTTTTTTTTAACAGTTTATTCATGCTACTTATTGAAATCTTCTTACTATCATTTTGTGCACTGTAGCCTCCCATTAAAGTTGGGAGATGCGTTATGACAACTATCACATGAATCCCTCCTCACCTATTATTCAAAGCTTCTGTAATGTGTGGTGTTTCCCTACAAATCTGGAGATGAACAACCTTTATAAACTTCTCCATTCTGGGTCGTGCAGTCACCACTTTACTGAAATTACACTCACCTAAATGTCCCCATGTTGCAGGCTCATCCTGCTCCCCATCACAACACCTCAGACACTCGCTCAGACATACATAATACACAGGAGACCAGAATTAGAGAGGAATTCGCTTTAATACAAACAGAGGCGTGCATGGGAGGGCTGCATACTGTTCTGCCCCTCCTAAACTCGGCTCATCCTAATATACAAATGGAGTTGCTAAACCTATTCTCCACCCATGAAATAGCATGTATATAACAAAAAGGTCAATTTCAGAGAACAGGGAAGGAAGCCTGCAGTTGCAAAATTCATGGTCATATCTGCGAGGCAGCCTCTGGCATTGGATTACATCCAGCAATGTAGTCAGCTGTGTACTTCTCAGGAGGGTCCTCAACTGGCCTTGGTAGCCTGAGCATCGCAGCATTCAAAAATTTGGCTCTGCTCTGTGACCTCGCTTGACATGGGGGTTCAGCTTTTAGGCCAGCCTGTAGGCCAGTCTCATTGTATCAGATGTGCCTCAAATAAATTAAAAGAAAATGCAGTATCAGAGTTGTTAACACTCCCTCCCTCACCACTGCTGACAGTGCCAAGCTATCCTCCCTTCTTCTTCTCCTGGACCTTATGCTGCATTTAAAACTGCCGGCTATACCCCTCTCTAGTCTACACTATTTCCTAGTCTTCAAAGGAAGATCCCTCACCCGAGTGGTCCTCCTTGGGCTTCTCGCACCATCTTTTTGCGGACAAAACCCAGATCTTTTGTATCCTTCTCCACCTTCACCTCAGAGTTGCCCATGTGCATCGCCACCTGTCTTTCCTTCATCCAATACTGGATGCAGCTCTCTGCGCTGATCCCCAACTCTGAAACCAAATTGTCTTCCTCCCAGCTTCTAAGGTCACACGCCTTCTCCTATCTCATTTGCACATTAATATTTTGCTCGTTTGCCCGTGCCCTAATGTTTGAAACCTAAGGTTTCTCTTAATCAATGATATAGAACTTCACCAATTTCTCACCTCCACAGCCAGGCACAACCTACTAAACTTCCTTAAGATCTTCCCTTGCATCACCCTTCACTCTGATAAAACTCTGATGTCCTCCTTGGTCGTCCGTAAGCTTGGCTACTGCTTCAGCCTTCTTGTAGTTATGCCCACTTAGTCTTGTTTTGCTCTTAACACAGTATTCAACTTTACCACCTCCATGATCAACAACCTCCACTTTACTCCGCCCACCTCAGCACATCTCCTCAACACAGTGGGTCCATATGTAGCACCCAAAGTACCTTCTTGTCCTCATATCTATTCATGAGTTGATGCTGCACTTTAGCTAGCTGACCTTTTATCTGCATAGGTCTCTGTTCACATGTCTGCAATTTTAAGCCCTCCTCAATCTCTTTATTTCCTCTGCCACCCACTCCTTCAATCTTCTGGCTCCCTCCCATTGCAATGTGCCCCCCCCCCCCTGAAGTTAAGAGATGATTACTGTTCAGGGTTTTAAGATTGCCCAAAAAACTCCTGCTCCGGAGACGACCTCAAATAGTATTACCCCACCTGCGATCAGATTAATTGTCCCCAAATATACAGTTTTCCTGTTCAAAGCACTGTTATCTGACACAAATAAAATAAAAAATAGGTTTCTCTGTAACAGCAGACCTCTCACTTTTTCTCCTCCTTGCTCTCTCCATTTATGCTATAGTAAAGAAGCAATCCTGGAGGGATTAGGGTTTTGTGTCCCTACTGGGCTACTGTAGACAGAATCCCTCTCCTTCCCCATTTTTAAGGCATTTTGCTTAGTGGTCAGAAACCAATGAGGGCATCACACCGTGTTCCTCTCCCTTTGACTCGTGTGTTGTATTCAGCCCAGTGATTGGAAAAGTTTCAGTAAATGCAGGATGTAAAAGAGGGGGGTTAAATCCCTGCCTTAGTCTGAAAAGGATGAAGGAAATGTAACATTTCTTTATCTCTAATTGCCAATAAAAGTGATGGGTGTGCAACTTGCGGTCTACTGGAGATCTGAACTGTGAAAGCCGTCTGCATGCAAACCCTGCTGGTCCTTATGATGGCTGTACAACGCTTCTCTGCTAGAGCTCTGCAGGAAAGAGGAAGCTAGTCTGCAAACCTTTCCTGGTGGAATATCCAGGTTCTCTCTGAGCTTTAGTGTACCCTAGGACCAAGACATGTCTAAGTTTAGTCTCCAGCACAGGAGGTTTGCTGTCACAGTTGAGTGCCTCAGTCTACCCACCTGTGCACAGCTTTATCGATCCATGAGGAACGCTGCAGCCAAAGTGTGCACTAGCTGTTCTTTGTGTCAGCCTAATCAGAGACTAAGCTCTATATGCAACCCTCCAGCGGGTGGAAGCCATTGCAGTACGCTGGTCACCTGCTATCTTTTTCTCAGCTCTAACCATAGGAGTTGGCCACTTTAATTCTTTAGCTTTGTGTACTAAAGAATTCATAACTAATGAGTTATTTTTAAACACATGTCTGAGGGCCTTAAGAAAAAATGACTGACTTGATTTATTATATGGGAATTGACACATGAACCGGCTGGCATTTTGACATGTGGATGTCCAGATGAAGGTTCCGTATCAGCCATGGCAGATACTGAGGAAGAGTATAATCCGGGACATAATCCAAAATGTGCACCCACACAAACCATCATAGACTCCACCTGGGCGAGCTTGCCACAGGATAATCCTATGTTGCCTAGGAATTTGGGCAGCACTGAGCATATGGTCATGGGTAAAATCCATGGTCCATGTGACCTAACACACATCTAGTCATATCCTAAAACAAATGCTACTTTAAAAGGGCGCGATACAAGGTGAGACATAATGTGCATGGGGTAACCGACTGCCGCTCGGAAAGTCGAACTTGAGAATCCTGGGGATGGGCCACATGCTTTAACAAAGGCAGATGAAGGGAGAAAAAGAAATGTGGGTACATCATAATAAAAACAAGTTCTGAAAACGAACGACATGCGTTCTTCTTGGAAAGCAATGGAATCCGGCACAATAATGTCTGTGATGACATTTGTGAAGGCATATTGATTGGTAATGACACGGTAGTACTAGATGGACTGCAAGAACTGTTCAATACTGATCAATATATTGAACATTACAAGGGCCTCATCATCGCATCTGGGGAGTTACCCCAGGTAGAGTACAATGTTATTGTCAAATGTTGAAGGTGTTAATAAACGCTGCCTGCAATGCAGGGATAGGTCAGAGGTTACAGCAGCACTGGTGACGGTGCATGTGGTAATTATGAATTGGGGATCCTTTGTGGGAAGTGCACGTAGGGAGTGTATAAGGAAGAGAATAGCAAGCCAATAGGGGGCTGTACCAGGGAGAATACATTGGCAATGCAAAGCTTTACTACTTTGTTTTCATATGATTGAACAACTTAGATCAATAACTATGGGAGATATGGTTATTGTTGATTTAGTGGAAGACGTGGATTGGGGTACATCTTTCATTTATTTCAACTCTGAGCTGATAAACAACTCTGTGCTGTCTGCGACTGAAGCTTTCTACACACTTGCCTATGTCTGTGAGGACTTTCCTGTTGGCCTCTTGAAATGTCATCATGAGATGATCCCGGATCAGTTTATTACTAACAAACCCCTGGAAAGCCCCTCTAGTAACAAACAAAGTCACAAACGAAGGCCACAAGGCAGTCTGCCTGCACTCCCATGTTACGCGCAATTTACGTATGTTTTTGGATGTAAATGGATAGACCTGACTGGTGAGTGTTGTGCATACCAGAGTTGTATTGAGGCCCTAACAATAGGCAAGAGCTGACATTACTCTCCTGGAACACCCAAGGCCACACTCATTATTCCAAGGTTGGAGAGTTGATGGACCATGGGGCCCGCTGTGATGTCATTGCCTTACAAGAACCATGGTGTGTTGGCAGTATTGCGTTGGATGGTCGAAACGCTATACTGAAGCTAGCCACAAAGGGAATCATGGGAAGACCTAAGGGGGAGGATGGTGCTAATTATAAGTGTTAAATATAACTACAAAATAAGAAAATTGACTATTAATGCGGTTACTAATAATGTGCTGGCTAGTTTTATTACTGATATTAGTCTGCCTTGGAATCATACTCAAATGTTGGTAATAAATGTCTACGACCTGCCTTACCATAAGCCCACAGAGATTTAGACTGGTTGTGGATGACACTTAAGACATATATGTGCTGTGATGGTAGTGCTAAACTTCAATGGTAGAATCCATTAGATGTAGTGACACCTATACCCTAGAAGAGATATGGACCATTCGGCAAGGTACATTATTACAAAAGGAATCTGTTAGGAAGGGAATAACATGACATAGGGCCTCATTACACGGTAAGAGGTAATGGTTTACCGGTACTGGTATTTTACCGGTACCAGTAAACCCTTACCGCCTTACTACGAGGTCCCTTTCCGGGTTGGAGAATTTAACGCCTGCTTTTTGCAGGCGTTAAAAACCAACCCGCAAAGGGACCAGGGACCTAATTACGGTACCGCAATTTGCGGCACCGTAATTAGCACCTTCCCCATTCCCATAGAGCCCTATGGGGCAAAAATGGGAATGGGGAAGGGCAATGGGGGAAAGGGGAATTACCGCCCCGGCAACCTTGGAATAGGGCGGTAATTCCCCTTTCCACCAAGGCGGTGCCGGTATTTTACCGGCATGGACCAAGGTGCTTATATCACCTTGGTCCACCGCCATCCGTGTAATGAGGCCCATAATCTACATATCCCTTAAGGTCTTCGCATGTTGAAAGGCGGATGAAGAGGTGAAATATATAAGGGCACCTGGCTAGGCCCTGAAAAGCCCATGTGGGCGTACATATAGGTAAACAAAGTATTCCGGGTGAAAGGTCACACATTCATTTCATATTGGTTTCATGGTAGCATATCTATCATGTTGGAAAAAAAGAAGAAGAATCAATCACGGAAAGTGTTTTTGATTCTGTGCGTTTAATTCATGTTTTTTATAAGAGAAGGTGGGGATAGAGCACCCAAAGATATTCAGAATTTGTTGCACCCAAAGATATTCAGAATTTGTTACACAAAGTAAATGATACAGGTGAGCGCAGCCTAGTCAGGTGGAGCCACATGAACCATGACATCCCTTTAACAACGTTTTTTCAGTGAATTTCATAGGTTTTTATTAGTGCAACTTAACCATAAGGTCCCTTTAACAACATTTTCTCAGTGAATTTCACAGGTTTTTATCAGTGCATGCTATTTTCCTACAATTTAATAATATCATACTTACACAAAAATAGCAAAATTTGTGTCCAATTTACAAAGTTTCACCTTAAAACTCTGCCATTTCCCACCATCTCGCATCATTTTTAACACTTCTGTACAATTTGTTCAACTTTTTCCATAGTTTTTGCGTCCGTCGAAGTCCGCAAACGTCTCACATCATCGCGGACCTTCTGGACAGTGCCCTGTGACCATGCGCTTGCACGCGGCATGATGATGTGTCCGCAAATGCGTCCGCCCTTCACGATCGGTTCCCTGCTTCGAGGACAGTTCGGAACTACTGATCTACTCATCAATTTTTATCCATTAACAATCTAGTACAAAGCACATTCTTGGAAGAATATTAGAAAAAACTGCTATTTATCTTAAAAATGCATCAACTATTGCCATCCCTTCTCCCCAAGAACCACCAGCACCACCAGCTCGAGGACCTACACAACAAAAAAAGTGCTGTAATTCTAAAGACAATGAAGAGGACCAAGAAGATGAGGTAGAGGTAGTGCCTACCTCTAGCACCCAGAGAGAATGATGGGTGGGGCAGTTCTTTACCACTGTTGGGAATGTACCAAAGGCTAACGCTACCAAAGTGAAATGCAACTTTGTAATTAGTCATGGACTACCTGGACAGTAATCCTACGGGACCACCTCCATGCGTCGCCACACCAAATCCAACCACTGCAATGCTCTCAGAAGGTTGTTCCTTTATTAGCAAGTAGTAAACTGTCTTCCTCCACCTCATCATCCTCAACCAATACTGTAACCACACAGCCTACTTCTGTAGGACACAAAATCTCACCAGCTACCTTGCAAGCAATAAGATAGACTGTTGATCCATATCTTTCGAAGACAAAAGTCCTCTGCATATACTGCAACACACCACTCTGCAGGGGGAAGCAATTTCGAAGAGATTTTGAAGCTGTAATCAAGGAGCATGAGAAACACTGCCCCCTACCTTAGATGTAACACACCCACAACATCTTCCCCTATCCACCTGCCACTCCACATTAGTGCTTGGTGCCTCTTCCCTCATTTCCCTCCCCACCTTACGTTCTATGCAAAAGAAATACATAAAAAAACAACAAAAGAAAGGTTCCTTTAGGAACCACCTCTCACAGTTAAAAAATAGAACTAAAAAAAAATTGTCTGATAGACACAGTCTACTTTACATTTTTCAGTAAAGTACATAGACTCAATAAGATTTTCCAACATTTCCATTTGTATTTTGTGTTATGCTAATGGGAATAATGTGTCATTCATCCGCTGTTCCAGGGACTCGAATGGGGGATAACGGCCCAGCACCGCAAGTTATCAGCCCAAGTGAAGCAAGGGCGCCTAACGAGGACTCCGGACCGCTATCCCCCATTCCAACCCCTGCAATGGGGGATGAAAGCCATTAGCACCCCGGCATCCCAAGGCGGGAACGCGGGGTGCCTAAAAAAAGGATTTTTCTTCCTAAACCGGGACGCCTGCGGCATCCATCTGTAGGAAGGAAAATCCTTTCCCAAGATGGCCACCATGGAAAGGGAAGGTGGGGCTCCATACAGAGCCCCTCTTCCCTTTCCATGGCAGCCTGCAAAAGGCAATGAGAGATGCCTATGACCATATTACCAAAAGCATTTTTTTTTCCCCTTTGAAAAATATCCCTCTTTCCAATAACTTTACCACATTGCCGGTCCCAGGTGGACATGGCCACTTTAACTCCATTTGTCGTCAGTCGTGGTCATGGCCAGTGCCAGATTGTCCGGCACATGACCTTGTGGCATGACCCAGACAATCTGGTCACTGCCCATGGCCACAGGCTATACCTCAGTCACCAACATTATGACACTTCTCAAAAAATAAAACATAGGCACATTTGAGTTTGCTGGAAATCCACCGATGTTTTATTTTTTTTTTAAAGTGTCAAAATGTATGGACATACAATAGTCACATAAGTTAGCCGCCACTTGACAAAATCCATTCAGACATTACACAAATATTCAAGGTTGGGTCTATATTCTTTCAGAAAACTTTTTGTCCACATTCATCAAATGGCAACAAAGTTATAAGCCATCTAAAAATGTTGAAACCCCCCCTCTAATTTAGCCCGCTCTTGACAAAATCCCACCAAACTTAACAAATAAATGTATATCTAGTTCTAGAATCATTTTGCAAACCTTTGTGTGGATTTGTCAAGTCGCACCACATTTATAAGCATTTACAATATTTTAGGACCCCCCCTCTATTTTTGCCCCCACTTGACAGAATCCCAAAAAACTTTGCAGAAACATGTATATCTATCTCTATTTAAAATCGTTATGCGAACCTTTGTGCAGATTTGTCAAATGGCACCACATTTATAAGCCTCTACACTATTTTGTAACCCCCCTATAATTTTGTTTCCTCTTGACAATATAGCTCCACACTTTTGACAACCATTTAGAATCAGGTCTAAAATAAGATTCAAAAATTTCATGCAGTTTCATTGAGTGGCGCCAAAGTTATAAGCCATCCAAAAACTGCTTTTTGCCAACCCATTAATGCAGAAATAGGCATAGATTCCCCCGAACATCTGAAGTGTTTGCAGACTTTGGGGGATTAAAACCACCAGTTTTTTGGCTTTTTACGGCCATATCCCTCCCATCCTCATTACCCCCACCTTCCCAGAGATTGTTGGATGAGTTTGACAAGTGCAATGTTGTGTTTTTTAATAGGTTTTTACTGCGATGTTCGCGGACACAGGCGGATGTCCGCAAATCCAACATGGCAGCGTTTCCAAAAATCTAATGCATTTCACCATCCAACCAGTGGACGCGCCCGATGCTCGCGGACCTCACGTCGCGGATCGAAACCAGATATCATTCTTTTTTTTGTATCCAACTTTTGGCCCATTTTAAAATAAACTACTGGACGGATTGACACCAAATTTACAAAAGCATGCTTTCGGGAACACACCACCGCTCCTGCTGCAAATTTGGTGAAAACCCTTCCGGCGTTTTGGGCTGTCGACGTGAGCAAACTTTTCTTCCATCCCGTCTATGGAAAAAAAAATAACATTTTGGGACTCCCTAAAACTTTGCCCCCCCTTGATGAAACCTCACCAAACTTGTAAAAGAAATTCAGAGGGGGACATATACTTTTTTTGCAAAGTTTGGTAAGGATTCGGAGAGGGGGAGCAAAGTTATAAGCCATCCAAAAAGTGCTCTTCCAATGAGTTGAGCAACTTAACCATAACTACAGGGCCGCTGCCGCAGGCCCTGTAATGAAATATGGATATAATGTCAATCTTTGTTTTTATGCATGGTAGATCATCTATAAAAGGCTATGAACCTATACAGGTATAAAATGCTAATACAAATATGGGCAATTGATGTGCCATAGGTTGTGATGTAAGCTATGATTTAAAAAAATATATTATAAGCAAAACTGATTTATGCAACTTGGAGATTTCAGTCCAGACAGCCTTCCATAGTTTATTCTGTTTAAATTATGGTGTGCTCTTCATTCACTATCCCAGCTGCGATTTCTTGTCAAGTGAAGCCTTGTTCTCAGCTTGCTACTGATATGCGAGCCTTTGTTTCTGTAGCAAAGTATTGTTGCCTATATTTGTATATTGAGATCTGAAATTGGCTGAGGTCGTGGTTTGCACTCCCTCGACCTCCCAACCTTCCATTGAATGAATCATTACAGTACTGTTGATGCGCATCTCTTGGATACTGTCATCGTTGTTGCACATTTTTAGGTGCACTTGTTTGTCTTTCGCTGGGTTTCCTCCCAAATATCTCTTGCTGCTTTGTCGACAGCAATTTTCAGAGAACTGGTCACGCCCATCATGGCCTGCCTCAGATATACCCAAGGCACTGTCAATTCTGGTGACAGTAGTGGCAAGCCAGAAAGCGTTGCATTGTAGCTGGGAGATTAAGGAGACAAAATCACATTGCTGTCTTTTACAAGTGCGTGCAATCTTATTTCATCTGCCTAGCTGCACTCAGGAATAAGAGTACAACATAGTGAATATTAGGGGCATGCATAGTTTTCTTTCCCCCAGTGTAATTGTGCGGTGTTCCATGCACAACTATGTGGGTATTTGTGGCACCTGTGTAAAGCTTCCCAACTTTGTGAAGTTCACAACGTTTTGCTTTAAACCTCACTAAGTATGTGAATATAGATACGCTATAGCCTCAGACAAAATGGGCGTCCAAATTCGGTCACAGTACACCATGTCCTTTCCTTGATGATTCCAAATATTGTGTATCGTGAAAGATCACATCAATGCACAGTATTTCAGTTATTATAGTGGGTGGTAGTTACCACATTTGATCATTGTCATTGCCTCACTAATTGCTAATTGCCGCAAAAACCATCAGGTCTTTTATGAAATAATAAACCTATCGAACCCGTTGCTCTGTACTTCACTATACGAATTAAACAAATAAACATGATAAATGCATCCTTGCCAAGCACACAGGTTGGATTGCTGTTGCAGCCTCATAGCACCACTTATCTGAATCAGAATGAGACTTCGCCATTAAAAGCAAATTACTGTCAAAAGCATTTGGGATGATGAAGAGGGCATTATTACATTGGATTGTTGCTTAATGAGAGATGTAATGGGTTTTGTCATGAAGAGCAGATATAAAATGGATTCTGAAACTCACCTAAACATCACTTGTACATTGAGAACTAAGGATGTAGAATAAGAACACTGTGTCCTAAAAATGGTAAAGTCCCTTTAAGGGTAATGACGTTTTTCTGGGTCTAAACAATGTAAATCCTGTGACGAATCAACTTCTGGAGCATCAGTGGTCCAGGGATACATTTTGGTTTCAAAACCATCAATCAACCGCACACCTCTAGTATGATATGATATGGCATTTGTAACGCGCTTATACACAAGTGTTTCAAGGCGCGACGAGGCGGGGGGGGACAAGAGGAGACAGACAACGATCCTACTAGGCCAGGTGTCATTCAGATCGCGCACGTGCAAGGGTAGAGGGGAAGGGAAAGTGCAAGGGGGAAAGTGAGAGGGGAAAGTGCAGTACAGGGTTAGTAGAATACAAGATAAATAATAAGGCCAGCTGGTGGCAAGTGCGAGGTAAGTGCAGTCAAGTGCTGGGAAGGGGGGCTGTGGGGATACAGACACAGTCCCGCGGTGCAGGGGTTGCCAGGGAGGCAGTGCAGGGGAGAGTGGCTGGGCCAAGGACCAAGAACTGTGTGTAGCACAGTTGCAGATTCAGTGCAGTTTCAGTAACTTTAGCAGGGGAGAGGGGGAGAAAAGGCGGAGGCAAAGAGGAACGTTTTGAGGTGCTTCCGGAACCGGAGATGGTTCTCCTCAAGTTTCAGGGGGGCAGGAAGGCTGTTCCAGAGGGAGGCCCCTGCAGCGGAGAGAGATCTGCCCCCAACTCGTTGTTTGGAGAAGCAGCTGACCCTGAGGGAGTTGGAGGCGGATGAGCGAAGAGCTCGAGAAGGAAGATATTTAGGAAGAGAGAGTTGAAGGTATTTTGGCCCAAAGCCCCAGAAGGCCTTGTGGACAATGCAGAGGGTTTTGAACTTGATCCTCGCAGTCACTGGGAGCCAGTGTAGTGATTTCAGTCCTGGAGGGATACAGTCCCTGGGCTTCAGGCCAAGGACAAGTCTCGCAGTCCTGTTCTGGATGAGTTGCAAAGGGTGGAGAGTAGAGGCAGGCAGATTTAGATAGAGGCTTTTACAGTAGTCCAGCTTCGAGAGAACCAGGGCTCTAGAGACAGTGAGCTTCTGGGGGAAGGAGAGGAAAGGAAGGATACCTCTGAGGAGGTGTAGCTGGTAGTGTGACTTCTTAGAGACGTCGGCTCTGTGAGGAGAGAAGGAGAGTGTGGAGTCGAAGATGACCCCGAGGTTTTTTGCCTTGCAGGTAGGAGCAGGAAGAGGGCCAAGTGAGGCCAGCCAGAGAGCTGCAGGGAAGGAAGGAGTGGGTGTGCCGATGAGTAGAATCTCAGTCTTACTGGCATTAAGGCAGAGGTCATTGGCGACACACCAGTCCTGGATAGCAGAAAAACAGTCAGAGATGAAGGAAGGAGAAGAGGTGGCCGAGGGTAGCCTGAAAATGAGCTGGGTATCATCCGCATAGCGCTGAAAGTTGGGGCAGAGAACGGCGATGAGGTGGGCGAGAAGTGCCAGATACTGGTTGAAAAGCCAGGGAGAGAGGTTAGATCCCTGGGGGACACCACAGGTAGAGAAAAAGATGTCAGAGAGGAAGGACCCCAGTTGGACCTGGGTGGGTCGATTGGAGAGGAAAGAGGTCAGCCACGCCAGAGCCTGACCAGTGATACCCAGGTTATCAAGGAGACGGTTGAGCAGGATGGTATGGTTGACAGTATCAAAGGCAGAAGAGAGATCAAGCAAAATGAGAGCACATGGAGTGTTAGAGTCAAGGTTTCGAGAGCAGGTCCTCACGGATGTTCAGGAGAGCAGTTTCCGTGCTTCTGGCAGCTCTGAAGCCAGACTGATGGTCATGAAGACTACCAACAGATTCAGCATGGAGATTAAGCTGGGAGATGGCCAGTTTCTCCAGGAGCTTGCCCAGGAAGGGAGTGATAGAGATTGGGCGATAGTTAGCTGGGCAGGTGGGGTCGGAAGAGGGTTTCTTAAGAAGGGGGTGCACAACGGAGTGCTTGAAAGGGGATGGGAAGACTCCAGAGGTGAAGGAGTGATTGCAGAAGTCAGCAAGGCAGGAGCCAAGGAGTCGATGTGGTCCTTGATAGTTTTGGAGGAACAGGGGTGGACCTGTTTTGACAAGACTTTCATAGATTGGACTTGTCTCGAAACCTCGTCAGCAGAAAAAAGGGGAAAGGCAGAGAAGGGGGGGAGGGGTGGCTGCAGAAGGGCCAGAGGAAGAGCAGGGAATAGAGTACACCAGAAGGGATTTGAACAGATTGGAATACAAGTAAATTATAAGACCTCCTTGTCCAATGTTGGTAATGTGGATGAAGCGGCAAGCTTATCTCCGCAAGGTCATGGATCGTTTGATAGAATTGTGTAGACTAGCCATGTGTCACGCTTAGATAGAATTGTGTAGATCAGCACCTATAAGAATGTTGAGAGTTGCCAATTTACTAACCACCCCTCTCATGCTCCCCTACAACACACCATGCAAGTACTATACATGGCCACTAGGCTAGTCAAACTACACACAAAGATGCACCCAACATTTGTAACACTCGCATACAACAAAAAATCACAGATATTGGACCTTACCCCTATGG
Organism: Ambystoma mexicanum; assembly: GCF_040938575.1. Classification (NCBI taxonomy): domain Eukaryota; kingdom Metazoa; phylum Chordata; class Amphibia; order Caudata; family Ambystomatidae; genus Ambystoma; species Ambystoma mexicanum. The sequence continues at coordinate 960,772,605 of NC_090928.1, read as the reverse complement.
ACACAACAAGTCAGTGCGCACAACCACAACCTTAAATACCAGCCGATCTATGCGTAAAATACACAGACACACAACCAACATAACAAACATGCACTTACAACAAACAACCCAGGCATTGAGCCTCACCCATATGGATACAACAAGCCAGTGCATGCAATCAACCATCTGAAAGCCAACACACACAGATGCCAGTTTCTCCTGGTTCTGAAATTATCCAATCACCCTACCCTCACTAACCAACCCAGTGCTCTTTCTTGATGAAGACGTTGTTTGAGAGTCTATTCTTTTCTTCTACATATACAGCAGCCTACAGCTTGCTAAATCTCCCTATTGGAAAGTCTGGAAAAGGTAAGAATACCATGAAGAGGAGGGGATATAGGATTGATACTCCTTAAAGGAGAACAATTGTGGATTTCCCGCCTCAATACTTTCAAGGATGGTCTAAATGAGGAAATCTATTGGCAGACTTTGGCCACCTTGTAAAAGAAGTAAACTCATAGAATGCCAGTAAAATATGAAAACAACAGTATTGAGTATGAACATTGTTTGGGATAGGAAAAAACCCATAGAATGCTTGTAACATAAGAAAAAACAGCATTGAGTATGAACATAATTTGGGAATCCATGAATACTAAGACACAATTACCTTGAGATCCAATATATTTGTAATATATAGCTGAACATTGTGACATGATATATATGAGAGACAAACAACAGGTGTAAAACGAGATGAACACACTAAAAAGTGTATATCCCAAAAGGTCGAAAAATATCGAATTTTTAAGATCGTGACACAGCAGGGATGTATATATGCACATGCACAAAACGAATAGCAAGATGGTGAGAGGAGTATCGCAAACATATGAAGTGTTCCATTTTTGTTTTAAAAACAAAGGAAGTCCTAACTAGCACGAGTTCCCAACCCAAGATGGTGGTGGAGGACTGTGCACACAGTACGGAATTATCATACATGACGCACGATATTGCTCCTTAACAAATGAGAAAGGGATACCATGCATAGATGTTGAACGCGTGTGAGAACGAAATACAGAACACTTTGAAGAGAAGATATGAAGGAATAATGCTAAGCAATGCACAATACTTGCAGAGCTTTATGGCTGTACAACCACAATATATGAAAGTACAGGTGAGCGGATTGTACACCTTGAAAAGACATTAGATTCTGACCTACTCACTGATATATCGACCCATATAAACACAGCGAAAAGTAGCTCATTAACAAGTCACTGAGCAGCTTTCTGAAACCAAGTTTGTAAAAATGCTAGACATTGATATATAATGGACCAAAAGCCTAACGGTATAGATATAAATACTGACTGCGGGGTCTCTTGAACCCACAGGTTCACTAAGAACAGAAGAAAAAATGAAAATAAGATACTTCTGAGTGGCACACTAAAGAAACCACTGGTGAGCTAAACAAAAGATAAAAAGCAAATTAAAAAGGATGTAGTGTGATAATGTAGATATCGCAAAAGAGAATAGTGTATCGTGCACATATGTTTATATTACACAGTCTGCGGTAACGGCCGTGTAGTTATGGTTAAGTTGCTCAACTCATAGGAAGAGCACTTTTGGGCGGCTTATAACTTTGCTCTCCCTGGGCGAATCCTTACCAAACTTTCCAAAAAAAGCATATGGCTCGGTCTGAATCCTTTTGGCAAGTTTGGTGAGGTTTTGTAAAGAGGGAAAAGTTATAGGGGGATCCCAACATTTTCTTTTTCTCACATAGACATCATGGAAAATTATTTTGCTCACACCTACAACCCAAACCGTTGGATGGATTTTCATCAAATTTGGGCCAGGAGCAGCGGCTTGGTCCCGAAAGCGTGCATTTCTAAATCTGGTTTAAACCTGTCCAGTCGTTTCTTTTTTTTAAACGACCAAAATGTAGGTCCAAAAAAATGTGTGATATCTGGGTTCGGTCCGCGGACCCATTTCCCTGTTTGGTCCGCGGACAGGCATCCGATTGGCATAGAGGGTGCCGTGATGTCTGCGGACATCGTATGCATTAACAGATTAGATGGTGAAAAGCATGAAGTTTGTCAGATTTTGGAAATGCCCGCCATGTTGGATTCGCGGACAACTGGCAGTGTCCACAGACATTGCGGTAGAAATATAAAAAACACAGCATTGCACTTATCAAACTTATCAAACTGGGGAGGTGAGGGGTGATGAAGATGGGATGGGATATGGCCTTAAGAAGCCAAAAAAACAGGCGTTTTTCACCCCCGAAGTCCGCAAACAGTCTGGATGATTCGGGGTAGTCCTGTAATGTTCGCGAACACTTCAGATGTTCGGGGACATCTATGCCTATTTCTGCATTACAGGGTTGGTGAAAAGCAGTTCTTGGATGGCTTATAACTTTGGCGCCACTCAATGAAACTGCATGAAATTATTGAGTTTTATTCTAGACTTGATTCTGAATTGTTTTGGAAAGTGTGGAGTTGTTTCTTAAAGAGGGAACAAATTTAGAGGGGGGTCCCACAATATTATAAAGGCTTATAAATGTGGTGCCATTTGACGAAACTGCACAAAAGTTTGTAAAACTTTTTAAATCCAGATATACATGTTTTTGTACATTTTGGTGAGATTTTCTCAAGAAGGGCTAAATTAGAAGGGGGGTCTCAACATTTTTAGATGGCTTGTAACTTTTTTGCCGTTTGACGAATGTGGACAAATGTTTTCAGAAAGATTGTAGACCTAACCTTCAATGTTTGTGTAAAGACTGAATGAATTTTGTCAAGTGGGGGCTAAGTTATATGACTAATGTATGTACATACATTTTGACACTTTTGAAAACATAAAACATGGGCAAATTTAAAGCAAACTCGTTGGCAAGGACCTTAAAGCATGGTTTTGCAAATGTGCCCATGCTTTATTTTTTGACAAGTGTCATAATGTAGGTATAAAAAAGAGTGATATACCTTTGGTGACTGAGGTATAGACTGTGGACATGGGCAGTGGTCAGATTGTCTTGGTCATGGTATAAGGTCATGCCCTGGACAATCTGGCTACTGGCCATGGCCGCGAGGGATGAAAAATGGTGTTAAAGTGGCCATGTCCACCTGGGACTGACTATGTGGTAAAATTATTCAAATTAGGATAGGTTTGAAAGAGAAGAAAAATGTGCTTGTGTTAATATGGTCATAGGGTTTGAACTTCACCTTCTGCAGGCTGCCATGGAAAGTTAAGAGGGGCTCTGTACAGAGCCCCACTTCTCTTTCCACGGTGGCCATTTTGGAAAAGGATTTTCCTTCCCAGCTGTATCAATTTTTCAGCACCCTGTGTTCCCGCTTTGGGAACCAGGGGTGCTAACGGCTTTTATCCCCCATTGCAGGTGCTGCAAAGGAGGATAATGGTCTGGAGCCCTTGTTATTTATTCATTTATTTATGTATAATGCCCCGAAGCCCGCAGGCATCAGGGCGCACACAGACACACTTCACTTGGGCCGATAACTTGGGCTGCCGAGCGGTTATCCAATTAGCACTACAAATGCTAATGTGAATGTTGGAAAAAAGTATTGAGTCTATGTACTTTACTGAGACATGTAAAGTAGATGCAGTCTATAAGATTTTTTTTTTAGTTCTATTTTTTAACTGTTTTCATTTGTTGTTTAAAATAAAATGTTTGCAGGGGAGGTTAGAACGTAAGGTGAGGAGGGAAATGAGGGAAGAGGCACCAAGCACTAATTTGGAGGGGCAGGTGGACAGGGGAAGATTTTGCGCATGTGCTACATCTAAGGTAGGGGGCAGTGTTTCTCATGCTCCTTGATTACAGCTTCAAACGCACATCGAAATTGCTTCCCCCTGCAGAGTGATGTGTTGCAGTATAAACAGAGGACTGTTGTCTTCCAAAGATATGGATCAACAGCCTCTTTTATTGCTTCCAAGGTAGCTGGTGGGATATTGTGTCCCAAAGAAGTAGGCTGTGTGGTTACAGTATTGGTTGAGGAAGATGATGTGGAGGAAGACAGCCTAGTACTTGCTAAGAAAGGGACAGCCTTTCTGAGAGCATTGTGGTTTTTGTATTTGGTATGGCGGCGCATGGAGGTGGTCCCGTAGGAGTAATGTCCAGGTAATCTGTGTGACTGAGTACAAAGTTGCACTCAGTGCATTTCACTTTTGCAGCTTTAGCCTTTGGCACATTCCCAACAGTGGTAAAGAACTGCCACACCCATGATTCTCTCTGGGTGCTAGAGGTAGGCACTTCCTCTACCCAATCTTCTTGGTCCTCTTCATTGCCTTTGGAAATACTGTACTTTTTTGTTGTGTGGTTCCTCCAGCTGGTCATCAATGACATTTGTGATGTCATATTTGATGTTCTGGGTGTTGGTCTCAGCAGTGCACGGTGGTGGTGCGAGTTATGGTTGCTTAGCTTACCATAACTGGTGAATTTCTGAAGTTTTTTCAGTTTTACTTGTAACCATAACGTCCCTTTAGCAACGTGTTTGTCATTGAATTTCATGTTTTTATTAGTGCAACCTAACCATAATGTCCCTTTAACAAAGTTTTTTCATTGAATATATATATATATATATATATAATTTAGAGGGGGGTCCCACAATATTATAAAGGCTTATAAATGTGGTGCCATTTGACGAAACTGCACAAAAGTTTGTAAAACTTTTTAAATCCAGATATACATGTTTTTGTACATTTTGGTGAGATTTTCTCAAGAAGGGCTAAATTAGAAGGGGGGGTCTCAACATTTTTAGATGGCTTGTAACTTTTTTGCCGTTTGACGAATGTGGACAAATGTTTTCAGAAAGATTTTTCATTGAATACATATATATATATGTAAAGGGTAATAGGTGCAGTGATGTCCCACATTTTATGTCTCCCTATGTAGGGTTGGAATAACAGAAGAATAAAGACCTCTTGAGTTGGAAAAAGGAGGATTCTTGAAGAAAAAAAAACAAGTTCCCTCTTCTAGAAAAGTCCAACCACATGGCTGGGCTCCAGTCCTCAAGAAAGCGGCCAGACTAGAGCTAATCTTGCTGAAACTGGTTAATGATTATAAGTGTTCAGGGTGATTCCCTGAAACCCCGGGACACTCAGACTTAATGAGAGCATGGGCTGAGAAAATCATGTTTTAATGAAGCAAGCAGAGTTAACTGCATATCTTTTTTTATTACACTACAAAGGGAGGAATAAAAGAGTGTAAACTCCCCTCAGTGTCTTGTTTTTAGCTATAGGAAAGTAGTGAGTTAGTTGAGGGTCTGTCTCTTGTCCATACCCTTTCCTAGATAGGCGGCACATCAGCGCTAACTTGGAATAGAACTACAGGGTCGAGGGGTAGATAGATTTTAAAATAGGGAGATTTAGCGAGCTGTAGGACGCTGTATATGTAGAAGAAAACAATAGAATCTTAAACAACTTCTTGTGTTGTGCTAAAAAACTGTGGGCATCAGGCAGAAGTTGCTGCTCTTTAGCACTTCTCTATGATGGTGTGTTTTGATACTCTTTCTTGATGAGCCACGTGCGCACATGGATACAGCCTCTGTGTGGTAATAGTGCCCGGTATAAATCAACATAACGTGACATAATATAACATTTGTGGGTCTTGAAATGTTTTGCATGAGGTTTCCAGGCAGCAGCAGAACATGTTTACTGCATCTTCTAGTGTGCCCCAGTCCGGGTCAAGAGTTAACAGTTGCTGTGTATAGCTCCAGTTGGAAGCCAGTTTACACCACACAGACATTGCTTACAAATAGTATTTACTGTTATGACCTCTTAATAGTGAAGAGTAATTTTGTCTGTGCTCACTTTTTGATAATAAGATACAGTAACCTTCCCATACCCTTGGTGCACTGGCAACAATTGTCTTACCCCTCATTAAATAGGACTACTTAGGCCCTTGGGAGGTGCAAAAAGGCAGAGTGCAGCAGAAATCCCTTTTCTACCTTGCACCTGAATAAACCTGTGAGAAACATCGGGTACCAATTGATTTTGAGCGCAGCTCTATCACTGTGACAGAGCCGCTGCTAAGCATAGCAGACAGCAGCACCACAGTCTTCATCAGCTCTCTCATCGAGCTTTGGCAGCATGTGACGCTGCTACCACTTTGTGCAAAGGAGAAAACATGCTGAAAGAGGAAGGGTGTGCTGAAGAAGGTGGGGACAGATATACATGGTGGGAGTGGGCACTCATTAGAGTGGCGAGGGAGGTATTTATAGTTTATTTAGTGTTAGGGACAGAAGGACACAAAATGTCTTGTGTTCTTAAAGCTCTCACAGCCTACGTATTCTTTGGTATGCTGGGGTGGGTAGTTGGAGGATGGGATAAAGGAGCGTTGAGTGGATGTAAGGGGGACAACTTTACTTTTTATTTCAGCCAGCGTGTGAAGACTTCCAAGAGATAAGGGTTGATGGCAGGAGATATTTTTCCTTATTTGTTTGACTTTGACTCACCCCACCCCACCCCACCCCACCCCACACTGATGACTCAAGGAGAAAGGTAGAAGGTTGAGGGTGCCAGAAGGAATGCTGGGGCATGGGCATACCAAAATAATGTCACTGGGAAGGCATCAACAATATAACGGTCCTATATACGGAGACCTGTTTGTCTCAATTAATGTGCCAATATGTTGTATTGAACTATCATTCATATTTTTGTGGATGGCACACTTGTAACATAGGGACAACTAATTCTGCAACGTTCATGTGGTATTAACCCCTACTATCTCTTCCCATACATTTCTGAGGATTCAGAATTCTTCTAGCCATGTAAAATGAAGTCCAACAAAACCAAAACACTTTCTCTTTTGCTTGTCGAGACTTTTCATAATTCTATGAACTAATATCTACACCCTATTAGTAATATAAATGTAATTTCACAGCTTAACTTATATTCATGAGAGCATGCATTTATTAAGCCATATAATCACACTTCATTCATTTTCTTCATTGAATTTAAAGCTACATCATGTCTGTTCTAAATAACCAGCTTCCTGTACACTTTCCATAAGGATGCATAAGTCACCCAATCAGCATACCATTTCTTTACTGAGCCTGCAACACCACTAACATATAATATTGTCTGATGGGTTTCTGAGCATAATAACGCTTGGTTGCAGAAAAAGAAGAAAACAAACACTTATATCCAAATGTATTCATAGGTCCCCTTTCCAAAACAGAGGACACAGTAATAATCCTAGCTTCAATATGCCCACTGTTCCTCGTGTAACAATGCTTTCTGGAGAAGTGGATGCTGTAACAACTCACGTAGCAGCAATATTAGCTTTGTCTCACAGCTCATGGGTTGTGGTACCAGACCTGCTCATTTCACGTGTAATTCTGCATTTTATGGCTAAACCATTCTCTAGCTTCTGAGTTTTAGTGATTTGACACACTGATTTTTTAGATTTTTAGATTCATTCAGAACATGTATTCTTTAAAGCAATTAGCCTCTCCAGCATAGCACAGCAATTGTTAATGTGTGTTAATACAAAAATGAGTGTCCTGGTATCTGGTTGTATTTACATATCAGTGTCCATATAATAAAATACATTTTCATGTAACACATCTCCATTCAATTTCTCACTCGTTTCATGCTACTCCTTTCACCATTTGCATTTTTTCCTGATATAACTGGAGTGCACCTCTCACTCACCAATTAGCATAAATATGGAGGCCTGTTTGTTCCAATGAATCTTTCCCTTATATAGCGTATGCTCTATAGAGCTATCATTTGCTCTATAGAGCTATCATTCTTTTTTCTTTTTTTTTTGTGGAGGGCACACTTATGACATTTGAACAACTATGTTTGTAACTCACACATTTTCCCTCACTTTCTGCACCTTGAAAGCAGATACAGTCTGGAGAGAAGAAAACAGCTTCTATTTTATATACTTAAGCTTTCATAACTATTAAAGTTCATAGAAGTGCTTATACATAATACATAGTACATACATATATAATACAAGTAACACCTTGGAAATATGTTATGAATAGATCAAATAATTATCAAGTTTCAATTTTGACACAAGACATACATCATGGATTAAGCTTCCCTCATTGTTACATGATGATTAAAAGGAAAGTAAGACCAAAACTCAAATACATTCCATTTGTTTGAATGGGTTCCTCATCCTCCGTTCAGGTACAATGAATATGTTGTTTAACTTCCAATCAAGATTTGTCCTCCGATAAGTTTAAAGATTGCATGAATTTGACCATTGCTATATTCACCACAGATCTTTGGCAATCAAACAGAAATCTCCACAGCATATCGGAATTCAAAAACCGATATTCCAGAAGAAAATGGTGAAAATATTTAACTCTCAGTTCAGTTAGTAAAGGACATTTAGCAATCAGGTGCCTTAAAGTCTCAGGTTCAGAAGGGTGGGCACAGAATTTACATCTGTTATTTTGGGTCAGTTTGCGGATATATAGAACATCATGTGTGTACTAGAGGTTCAAGCTCAGTCTCATATAAAGGTTCCTAAAGTTGGGATCCCGGAAACATGTCATATAAGCCTCTGTGGTGTAAAGCTTTTTTGTTATAAATGCTTGTTTTACAGACTGGTGCAAAGAGGAGCATTTATCCATTGTTCTTATCCAGTCGCTCAACCAGAGTTTTTTCATAAATCTGTCTGGGTCAAATATCAGGAATCTTGGTGGGATCGCCTCACTCTGCAAGATGTCCTGAATTTTAGTTCTCCAGCATTGTATTTTCTTGTTCCTAGTCATTAGCAGATATCAACAAATTATTCAGCAGCTGCCAAGGTACTACCTCCTGTGTTCATATAGACATTCAATGGCGCTAATGTGCCCTTTGCCTCAATCAAGTACCCCACTTACCTATACTCGGCTAGTTTATCAAGGTGGTAGCCACCAAGGATCCATTAAGAGGTCTTATATCCGCTCCCCACTATCAGCACCTTTGTTTTGAATGGTATATTTTCAGGTGCTTTACGCTACAACACTGCTGGGGGGCTGCCATGTTACTGTGTAAGCCTTTTGGGATTCTGACCATGAGTAGTGTCTCATCAGCAAGCAAGGTTTGAGATGGATGTCAGACCTACTTTTGGGATTTTTGCAGGGGGCATTATTTTTCATTATCAAGGCTTTCCCCCTCTCACTCTGACCAGCCTCCCATGGCCCTGCGGCTAGCCCCACCTGTGAGGCCGAAAACCGTGGGATCATCTTCGACTCCACTCTCTCCTTCTCTCTTCACATTTCTGACATTTCAAAAAAGTCTATCAACTATACCTCCTTAGACGCACTCTACTTTTTCTCATTTTCCCCCAGCGGTTCACTGTCTCCAGAGCCCTAGTTCTCCCTAGGCTGGACTACTGCAACAGCCTATTCCTCAACCTCCCTGCTTCTGCCCTGTGCCCTCTGCAACTCATCCAGAACAGAACCGTAAGACTTATCTTTGGCCTCAAGCCCAGGGACCGCATCTCTCTGGCGCTGAAATCCCTTCACTGGCTCCCCATGGCTGCAAGGATCAAATTCAAGACCCTCTGCATTGTCCACAAGGCTTTCTCAAGCCTGGGACCTACTTACCTTCAACGTTGCCTTCCTAAATACTGTCCCTCTCGAGCCCTCCGCTCTTCTACCTCCAACCTTCTGCGAGTGAGCCAGTTCTCCAAGCAGAGATTTGGAGGGTGATCCCTTTCCTCAGCAGGTGCCTCCCTCTGGAACAGCCTCCCTGCCACCCTCTGTCTTAAGCCTGAAATTCTCAAGTTCCGGAAACTCCTCAAGACCTTCCTCTTCTCTTCTTCCTTCTCTCTCATCCTACCCTGCTAACCTAGCTGTCTGCTCTTCCAGCTCTCCCTCCTTCCACACATCTTATTGACTGGCTGCCTGGTGTACCTCAGAGTCTCACAGGTCCCAGGCACCCCTGCCAGTCCTCCTGCACTTGCCGCAAAGCCTTACACCCCACTGCACTTGTAATAAAACCTTGTGAGCTTCTCTCGCCGCACTTCACCAGTTTATACTGACTGGGTGCACTTGGTCCCCTGCCTCTCCCTTGCCCCCCCCTACACGATTGTTGTTTTTCTTGTGTTCCTTCCCTCCCTGAGCACTTTGAAACACTTGCCTGTGTATAGGTGCTATATAAATAAACATTACCATACCATACCTGTAGGTTAAATAGCAAGGGACTAATGTTCACCACTGCTTTAACCCTCTATGCTTGATGTTCTTTTGTTGGATAACTTGATCTTAACCAATGTGTTTGTTTAACACACCATAATCCTCTTCAATCTCCCCTCAGTATTCCCCAAAGTTCTATCAGACCACATCACTTCTTATTCTTGATCAGCTGCATCGTCCTTTGGTGATCCTTCTGATAGTCTCTTTCCAATCGGCCCGTACCATTTTTCTTAAAAATCACATTCCATTTTAACTAGGAAATAATTTCCTTTATATCAGTTTCGGACCTTTAAACTCGCTTTTCCCCCCAAATATTACAAGGGACAGAAAGTAGTCTAACATTGTCGTTATCAACTGAATATTGCCCCAGATCCTTCCATCACCAATAAATACATCATGGTGTCCCCTCTCGTGTTAGTACGGGCCCTGACATGACCTTATCGAGGATTACTACTTTGAAGCACTTAATCATAGCCTCATGAGTCTTACTCTGCAATAGTTGCAGTGTGTCTAATGTAAGGTCAATGGATGGCTGTAGCCTCCGCTGTGATATTGGGGAGGTGAAATGGGAACCGCACCTCCCCCAATGTATTTGGAAATAAATGTGCATAATGGTGAGTGGATTGTAGAAAAGATCTCTTGTGCCAGTCTAATAAGAGGTCAACACATTCAAACGTACATGTTCTGAACACTCGCAAGGCATAGTAGGCTTGTCTTCCCCGTTCCACTGTTTTGATATTTATTTTTGTATTGTTATTGTTTCTCATCCCTTATCCCATCCCCGCTGCCCTGTTGGCGTTTTGATACATTATTTGCTTCTTGTATAAGCGCCTAACAAGTGAACAATACATACAATAAAAAATAAAAGGGTTTTATGCACTAGAGTAGCCACAACACCTTTCTTACTCAGCGCGACTTCACCCATCTATTGAGGATGCAGTGTGGCTGTATTTCTTAGCATCTGCAGCAGTTTCCTGAGTGATGGCGCTGGAGCCTTTGAGCTTCTGTAGGTGTGAAAATCAGCCTCAATATTCGGATGGCGTTGGCAGTAGAAGGATCTGGTGGCTATTGAATTACGGCAAAACAAAAGAGGTGAGGGTGGAAGGTTTGGAATTAATCTTAACCTGTGGCATTGCTCTGGGCAACCCTCCAGACCATCGTTCTTCACCTGCCAAGCCATTACAAAAGGGGAAAGACCAGGCTTGCAAAATCAGGCTTGGTGCCACCCCTGGAGGTGTAGTCCAGCCCGAAGCACTATTGAATTAAGGACAATTGTACTGTTCCGCACTTGGCTGGAGGTATTCCAGAAAAAGTGAGGAATTAGAACGAAAAGAATTATCAGCATAAATAATAACATCCTATGGCCCTCCATAATGGTAAAACTCGACAACTTGTCATATTGTGCATTTGCAGTAATGGGGAGCAAGGTTCATGGAATTACCATGGGTAATTCTTGTAAAATCTCAATAAGGCTAAAAGGGCCTCATTACAAGTACAGCTGTAACCCTGCCGGTGCTTCCTGCGGGTTGCAGCTGGACTCGTAACATTTTACCGTTGCCTGACTTCTCGGTGCCGCTGGGACATTACAAGTCCAGTAGCCCGGGAATTGAGGCGCTGGTAAAATGTTAGTCCCTATTCCCATAGAGTCCGGTTGGACTCTATGGGAGCGGGGACTCGGAAGTGCCAGCAGTGTTGCTAACGGTGTCCTGGAGCTTCCGTGAAGAGTCTGCCTACCAGGACTGCTGTGTCCGGCAGGTTCAGACCTGTCGGGCGCAGTGACCCTGACAGGCAAGCTCATAGTTTGCCGGTCCGGAAACAAAAGTGCTGGTGAGCGGACCAGTACCCTTGTTTCCGGACCGGCGAACTTGTAATGAGGCTCAATGTCTGTTACTCTCAATTGACTGATTTACACCTCTAAAATTCCAAGACATAAAATAAAATACCATAGTTCACACTCTATCCTGTTGTAAGCAGCATTTACACCCAAAGGAATGAAGCAACACCAGCGTAATAACTGCACCTCCACTTTATTCAACCTTTAACTTCTAACTGCCACTTCCTCCTTGACTCCTCCTGTTCCTCCCTAACTCCCGCTTCCTGCTAGTGTCCCTGTCTGTGCCTTTAAGGCACAGAGACCCTTAACATCACCCCTAGGCAAATTTCCTTTCATCAGGCTTAACATTCCTCCACCAGGTGTGCAGGTCTCCTGGTTATACGCTGTGGGTGTAGCCATGTCTCGCCATGTCCTGCTGCTGATAGGTCCTGGGTTTCTTGTCAATCTACCTCAGGGGGGATCCATGTGTCATCAAAGGATTCCCTGGGTTCAGGGTCTGGTTCTGATGGGAGTAGTTCGGGTTCTTCTCTTTTAATGAGATGTTTCAACTGTGAGCTGTTCCTTGTTATTTCATGTGACAAGTTTTAGGCTGTGACCATGGACCCTTTTACAGCAACCACTTTCATTGGTCTTGGTGAATATCTTGCACCTGTCTTCCTGTTCATGCCCTGTTGTACTAGGACATCATCTTTGACCTGCAAGTCTTTAGGTACCGCTCGTCTTCTCCTGTCTGTTTCCGCTTTTGCACGTTCCTTTCTCTCTGTGTCTCCCCTCATGGTTTAATTCCCATTTTTCTCTTGCTCATTGGTGTCTCTCACAATCCTGGTATGGACTTGATGGTGCATCATTTTTTCTGCAGGTGCCTTGTTGGTGGCTTCATGGGGCGTGTTGTGGTAGTCCCATAACAGCCTAGAGAGTGCTTGGTGCGGGTTGGCAGCTTCTATGTGAGCCCATTCGATTGTCTTTTTAATTGATGCCATAAATCGTTCTGCCATTCTGTTGGCTTGTGGCCACCGAGGGGTAATCTTTTGGTGGGTGAATCCCATGTGTCTCGAACGCATAACTGTTGAATGGGGGTCCGTTATCTGACTTGATGGACCGTGGAATGCCCCATTCGCTGAGTACCTCATTGAAGGTTGTGGCTACCTGGGGTATGCCATCGTTGTCAACATCTTTACGATGGGAAATCTTGAGTATTCATCAATAAATACTGGGAGGTCTTTCCCTGACTCCATTGAACCATAGAAGTCGAAAGCTACCCGGTCCCATGGTCGGTCCTGTATGTGTGTCTGTTGAAGTGGGATGGGGGCTTCTGCCTGTGCGGTACATTGACAGGACAGACAGTTCTTGACCCACCTGTCTACTAGCAAGTCTAGGAATCAGAACCATACGTGGCACCTCAGCTGTTTCTTTGAATTGTCAGCTCCCCGATGTCCTTTGTGTGCCGTTTTGATGAATTCGGCCCTGAGTGTCACAGGGATGATCAGTTGACACCCTCTCAACAGAATGGAGTGGTCCTTGACTGCCAGCTTGTTATGCACTCTCGCCAGCCTCTCCAGCTCTTCCCTGCCCACCCTTGGGCGGCTTGGACCACGTGGTGGTAATCTTTACATTTGTTGCTGCATGTGAGGATGATGGCTAGCGTCATGTATGGGTGAGCCGCTGATGCCGTAGCGATGGTCTCCAAAGACAGTGTGGGTGGTAGGGCGTTGGCAGTCACGAAGTTATTGTATTCAATGTGTCCTTTGCGAGTCTTCAGTGCCCCAGATGGATGACGGTAAATATAGTCTGCCAGATTTTGGTCTCTTCCAGGTCTGTGGACGATGGTGAAGTCATATTCCTGCAATCTGATGCCCCATCATTCTATCCTGGGCAGCATTTGTGTGCAGGGGTTTCCAAAGAGTGAACGCAGCAGTTGGTGGTCGGTGAGCAGCGTAAACCTCTTTCCAATGGCGAAATTGTGAAAGTGCTAACATGCCCAGACTGCTGTCAAGCTCTCCTTCTCGGCTTGTGAGTATGCTGACTCTGTGACTGATGGGGCTCTGCTCACGTAGGCAACGATGTGTCTGGGGTGTGTGTCCTCTCCACTTGTTTACACCAAGATTGCGCCTAGTCCCACCAGGCTGGCGTCCACTGTTATCTCCATGTGCCATGAGGGGTTGAAGTATGCAAGATGAGGTGCCTCGACTAGGGCTGTTTGGATGTTGTCAAATGCCGTCTGACAGTCTTTCGACCACTCAAAGGAAGTGTCTTTCTGCAGCAATTCTCTTAGGCATTCGGTGAGGGAAGCATAATGCGGGATGTATCATGTGCAATAACCGGTGATGCTGAGATATGACCGCACGTCTGCTACTTGAGCTGGTTCCTGTAGATTGGTGATTGTGCTGACTGTGTCTGGGTCAGGTGACATGCCTTCATCCGAGAAGATTTGGCCAAAGAATTTTAGTTTTCTCTTACCAAACCTGCACTTCTCCAGGTTGAGCGTCAGGCTGGCTTTTTGTAGTGCCTTGCATGTCTCCAGCAATGCTGTGTCATGGTCTTCCTGCGACATGCCAAACACGAGAAAATTGTTGCTGAAATTTAGTGCATCCTTGATCAGGCGGATGATCTGCCTCATGGCCTCTTGAAAAATGTCTGCGCCACATGAGATGCTAAAATGTAGTCACCGGTATCGGAAGAGTCCTTCATGCGTGGCGAATGTAGAGATGCTTCTTGAGTCTGGGTGGAGTTCCAGTGGATGGTAACCTTGACTGAGATCAAGCTTTGAGAATGTGGTTGATTTGTTTAATAGCACAATCATGTCCCCAATGCACGGACCTGGGTGCCTTTCCCGCGGTATGGCAGTATTTGCCATTCTCATGTCAACACATAGTCTCAAACGCCCTCCCTCTTTTGGTAGGATGACTAGTGGGGATTGTGAGATGTATCAACCCACTCATCCAAGCCTGCAACATCACTGTGCATTGGTGGCAGCAGAAACATCATAATGGCCACTGGAAAGCATGCTGCTCGCTCGAAATCACTAGAAATTGCGCAATGAAAAATAGGTCATTATCTACTTTTGCCTATGTCAGTGGTAACACATGAGACCACTGCCAAAAACCACCATTGAGCTACCCACAAAGTAGCCTGAAACCACTTGGAAATAGCAATGCTGATTGAAAAAGAAACACAGAGCTGTTTGAAAATCTGTTTCCTTGATTGTCAAGAATTGCTAAAATCATGGCTCACAAATCACTTAAAAGACCCAACCTCTTTGTTGGGTGTTCCACATTACTCTACTGCAAGAATCCACATCATTATAATGTCAGCAAGAATCATATGTTCTCAGAGCAAAATCCCCTATTTTAAAGATACTTGATGGAAAGACAGCTGTCAAAATGGGTGTAGTACCGTTACTCACCTCTGTCAGGTGCTGGCGATTTATAATTCTAACAGGAGAACTCGTGTTTCAGAAGTTAAATATGCCAAAGAAGAGAATTCCATCAAAATGCCATCTAGAGTGCCACACATTGATTTAATGCTGAAAAGGACTGGATTTAAAGACATGTTGCTTATTTTAAATGTATAAATGTATTTTTTTTATTTTACAAGGAACTATGTTGCCATTGACCAGAAGGTAATCTGATTTAGTTAAAACTTTCAAGAGGTTTTCTTTCCCTGAGAACCCTTCACACCTTGGGCCTTCCCACCAAAAGGTAGGATGTCGCATGGACATGTTAATCAGATGGGGAGGGGATTCCTCTGCTGGCAAGAGAAAGAGACAATAGAGTCTTTCAACTGAATAAGAATGCTAATTTGGGTGTGACTGGTCAACAACTGCTCCGGCAGGAAGGCAGGCCATGTGACCATCTGACTCAGCCCAGCTCTAGGGGCGGACCAGACTGAGATGTGAATTGAATTGAAAGCAAATGTATGTTTATAAAAATGCTTGCAACAAATTGTACCAAGCTGACAAAAATGGGAAGCTTTGAGGTTCTTGAAATGAAAAATTCACTCACAATTTAAGACTAAGCTGAAATCTGTGCGATGTTCTAAGACTAAACCTCAGAATTTATTCATCTTGTAGCTGCTATGTTTATGCTAGGGACAAGAAAAATTACAGAGATGTGATCAGATGGAGTGTGTATGCCTGTGTAAAATTTGGTGCAGAACTGGGAAACCCACCAAAAGCGCGAAGAGTGGTCATTTCTGAACCCAAGCTCGTAGGAACATGGGACTTGAACAGAGACATGCCTTAATTAAGCTGTGATGTGTATATGTATTATGAACAACTTGTGTATCTGGGAAAATGTTTTTTTGGGAAAAATAGATTTTCTATGTAAAAGCAAAGGATAGGGATTTCAGTTAAGCCATAAAACACAGCATCACTCTGACACATATGACACACTGCTTCTGTCTCAAATCAGGGGACAGGAAATTCTCTGATCTAACAGGATCCTTAGAGGGTTGGGCATAGAGAGTCAGCCTCCCCACCCACTTTGGAAATACATAAATAGGGACTGCTGAGACCCAGACGCACTTTTTTCCACTCATCAGCCGATTTCTTGGCGAAGCACCCTAAAGGACTCCAGGCTCCAGAACTTAGACTCCAGACTCCAGATAGCTCCAGATACAAACTCTAGAATCCAAACTCTAGAACCTTGAAGCAGAGAGGCCTAACCCACAAGCTGAACCCTTTTCAGCACGCTTCAGAATCTACCAACCTGATTCTAACCCCTAAACTGCCAAGGGGCTCTCACATTCAACAGCCGGGCTGTGCTGTTTTGCTATTCTAGCCTAGAGCCCTGTGCTGGAACCAAGGTCCCAACCCAGAAAGCAGAGCTGTCTCTAGAACCCGTCACATCCAGTACAAGAAGCCGTGCAGACCGCCATGCAGTGCTGAGCGCAGACCAGAGTGCCTGATCCTGTCCGGTGGCGAGTGAAGCCAAACCCTTGACCAGATCCTGATGGGACCTCTTCCATTCCCAGGCCTAGGAGTGAGTATCTAGTCTAGAACTGTGCTTAGTCATCTCTTAGTCTAAAGTAATCTTATTCAAACCATTCCATTTATCCAGAACTGCATTATAGAATCCTGTGTCCATCCTGTTGATTCCAAATCTGTAAAGCGCAATCTGTCATTTTGAAGCTAAGATCCTAAGCTTTCCAATGAACCTAAACCGACATTCAAATGATAGTTTTTCCGTAATTGCATTTCACGCACGCAGAAACATTGCCGTGAATTGCCATTGAGCTCAATTTCAACACATGCCAAAATAACTGTTTCTTGTTTGCAACTGCTGAGATTCGTTTTCAATCTGATAACCATTCATGAATCATTGTTAGTGTTGACCTGTACCGATCCAAACTAACTCTCACTATCCTGAATCTCCTTTAGTGAATTAAAATCATTTTAGCATATTTTCCCTTACATTGCAATCACATTCAGAAGTATTTTTGCCTGTTTTAAAAACATACCTGTTTTCTCTACGCTTGATGGGGGAAATGGAATTGAACTGCATTATTGATTGTATTCCTGAAACCTGTGTGCCCTCATTTCCACCTCTTCATATTGCATAGAGGGGGTGAGTAATAACAGGGGAAAGACTGAACATATTGTCCTTTGATTGAACCCATATCTAGTTTTATTTCTGTGTTTCATTTTCCCATCATTGCACTTCCTTGAATCATATAAAGTATTCTCTGCTACCTTATACTTTCTATTCCTACTCCCAACTGATTAAAGAGATTGCTGATCTCTCATATTACCCATTGCTGATCCCCGTTCATATTGATAAGTGTGATATTCAGATATTATTTTATTCATAAAAGTGTGATATATGTATTGTTAAATTCCTCAAATAAACCTTTTAATTTGCAAAACAAACCTACTTCTTGGCTCAGATAGGACGGGGAGATCCAAAGAGAGGGGCGTTATATAAGGGTTCATCATCCAGATTTAAAGAACTTTGACATCAAAATAGATAAATAAGGGCTTCCATTGGGCATCCCAGACTAGGCATTGGGCCTCATTCCGAGTACGGCGCTAACCAATGGCGCTATTAACGCCTTGGTTGACGCCGTACCCGGACCGGCAGCGCCTTGGTGGTTGGCGGAATTACCGCCCCATTCCAAGGTTGGCGGGGCGGTAATTCCCCAATCCCCATTTACCCTTCCCCATTCCCATTCTTGCCCCATAGGGCATAATGGGAGTGGGGAAGGCGTCAATTACGCCACCGTAAATTACGGTGGCGTAATTTACATCAAGGTCCCTTAGCGCCATGGTATTTAACGCCTGCTAAAAGCAGGTGTTAAAAGCACCATGGCGCTAAGGGAACTCGGAGTATGGCGGTAAGGGATTACCGCCACCGCTCTCGTTAGCGGTGGCCGCTATCCCTTACCGCCATACTCGGAATGAGGCCCATTGACTTAGTTGGAGTGCTGGATTGAAGTCACTTACAGGATACCAATGGAGTGGGACCCTTCACTGGTTCTATGATACCGTCAAGTGCTTTCGATACTGCATCCTGGAGGTGGAATCCTACCCTTCTGGGGTGCTGAGGGACCAGTCAGACAGTTCTGTTAATGTGTAATCTTACAGGTGCCCCCTTGACCTTCCATAAACCTCTGCACAAGTCTGGGAATCTGGCCAAGATTGTATCTATTTTGATGTCAATTCATTCTTGCGTGGTGGTGTTGATTGTGCACACTGATTCTCCATTGTTCTCCGCAAACGTGGTCGACTCAATCACCTCACCCACCTTGAAAGGGAAGTCAATAAGCTCAAGGCAGCATACTGTGTGATAGCTGAGCAAAGAGCTACCTTTCGCTGGGCTCCGTATGATGTGGATGGTAGTGTCCAATGTTAGACTGTTGTGTATTAGCCATTTTCTCAACTGTCCAATTGAGTGCAAAGGCAGTGCTGCGCCCCATTGAGTTGGCTTGAGAGAGTTCAGGCCTCTCCACCATTTGCAGGAACTCCTGTTGCCCCATTATTTTAACTGTCGCGCCTGAGTCAATGAGAAAACAGAATTGCTTGTTGCCCAGATTGACTGCTATGCTGGACGCTTCTCTTGCTTCCTGGTCATCCTGGATGAGGTTGATGTATTCATCCAGGTAGCTCTGGTCGTATTCATCCCCTGCTTGCTGCTGGAAATAATGGTGTTAGTCTCCAGACATCTGGTATATGTTTGGTGGTTTGTCATATTCATCTCCGAATTGGAAGCACTGCTCGTACTGGTCATAACCATGTTCGCTGTCTTGTGGGGAAGTCTCCTCCATTGCTCTGATGTATCACTGCTGGCCTTGGTAGTAGGGTATATTCGGTCAGTTTTGGTAGGCTTGGGGCTGTGATGGATGGCTATATGTCTTGCTTAGAGGCTGGTTGTTCAGTTAGGGGGTGGGGAATGGTCTTCCTTCTCTGCAGACAGACTGAAAGTGCCCTTCCCTACCACAATTGCAGCACTTCTGTGAAAATGCTGGACAGGACCCAGAGTGCGGGAAGCTCATGTCAAAAAGGTAGTATTGTCTCTGCGTTCTGAACCCCATCTGGTTGGCCATTCTGTTGCGTGTCGTCCCCCGATCTGTGCGTCGTTGAGGTATCGGTTCGATGGCGGCGATGGTCTCATCCTTCTCATGTTTGGTGTTCAGGCTTTTTTCAATGGAAGCCGCTTGTGCATCTACTCTCTCGAAGATCTAGAACATCTCACTCACTTCATCAATTGAGAGAGAGAGAGGTTTCTTTAGTAGTTGTTTTCTGATGGCTGGTGTTAGGCATCATTCAATTGCGCGTAGTATGATTGCCTCATCGGTGGAAAATAAGTGGAATTGGAAATGGGTGCTCTTTAGTGTGAGGCAAGTGATAAACTCATCAATAGTCTCCTCTGGTTTTTGGGCGCACTGATTGAAAATGTATCTTTCATAGTCTCTGTTGGGTTCGATAATACATTTTCTGTTTAGGGCCGTGATCAATGTAGTGAAATCTGTCTTGTCTTCTGGTGGAATTGTTTTCACAATGGTCTTGATTTCACTGCCCACCAGGTTAATGAACATGTTGTTGAGATTCAGAGATTTCTCTTCTCCTGCAGCTTTCACAAAGTGATTGAAGTCCTCCATGCACTCGATCCACTTCTGCCATTTATAGGATTGGGGCATCAAGGTGAATGGGAGCGGCTTGCACAGTAGTGCCGCTTGGATGTGGTGACGGAAGTAGTGGGCGGTGGTGCTTCTGGGTTGTTAATGATGGTGGGGTGATTTGTGGTTTCCCTTCTTGTAATCTGTGTTCACTTGCATGTGTCCCTGGTGGTGTTCGGGCTTGGTGGTGCAATGTCCTCTGGTTTAGGGTGTTGTCCCTTAGGTGGCAGACCACTCTGCGTGGGCAGGTATGCATCGCGGCACCTGAAGGGGCATGTCTTTATTCCTGTCTTTGCTGCGTGTTTGGTTTCCCTCCTGTTCTAATTTATTTTTATTTTTTTTGGGCCGTGCCTCCTTGTAGTGGGCTGCTGTGATGTCTTGCAGGCAATGGGAGGGCAGGGGTTGTTGCTCCGCCACTGCGCAATGTCCGTTCACTTACTGTCTGAATTAGTTTGTAGGTTGACGGCAACTCTTGTGCTGTGCTGTCTTGTATCAGCAGTTCCAGCTGCTGTGCCATCATCAGGAGTGGGCCGCTGGCGGAAATGCCACACGGCCAGTGGTGGATGGCCACTTAGGATGAGGCCCGTGGCGGGATCGCCGGGCACTGAAGTACTGCAGGATGTCCCTCGTGGAGGGGGATGGTGGCGGACTGTGACACAAAGCGGGCGCTCGGCAGGGTCACTGTGTGCTCCTGGATACTGCACAGGAGGCGTGATTGCCTTAAGGAGGACGGACGCAGTGGGATCACTGCTCCGAGCGAAGGGTGGGGAGTCTGGTGTGTGGGGAGAAATTCTCATCGCCAGTTGTTGTAAGTGGCACTTACACCCAAAGGATGAATGCGACACCAGCAGAATAATTACACCTCAATTTTATTCAACCGTTAACTTATAACTGCCTCTTCCTTCTTGACTGCTCCCTTTCCTCCCTCGCTCCCGTTTTCCACCAATGTCCTTGTCCGTGCCTTAAAAGTACAGAGACCCTTGACACATACATCAATATTTTGCTAGTCTCAACACTACCCCATTTAACGTTTTGTTATATGAATTTCAGAGGAAAATACACCTGATGGCCAAAAATGTAGGCTAAGAAAATAAACAAAGATTACAAAAAAGTGGATATGAAAAAATAGAAAACTTGAGAAATGTGGCAGTCATTTGGCCTAACCTGTGCAAAAGCCAACACCAGTGGTCTCATTAAAGAACCTTTCTACCCGTCCATGGGGAATGTTACACAAACTTAGGAGAAAAATGGCTCTAGTACAAAAAACATATTCTTGAATGCATTTTGACTGAGGACAATGTTTTGCCTTGATGCTCAGACGGCTAACACTATGCCAATCATTTGTATTTTCACTAAGACTATTTTTCCTTTATTTTTAACACTATGTAAAATTGTACTTGCACCGTTGGAAGTTTTTTTTTAATATGATTCATGTATGAGAAAGGGGTGTGAAGCAAGCCACACATTGCTTTCACGTCCCTTCCCCCACACTGTATTGCCTTATGTTTAAAATCTAAAATTTCACCAATTACATTGACATTAAATGCCTGTATTCAGCCTTATTTTATGCAGCAGACTTTCAATGGCACAGGAGTTAGTTAATTAAAATGATTCCCGAGGTAGCATTTGGGTCCTCAACAAGTAACCGCACTAGCCCCAAACGTGATATCTTCATTTCTTATATTCCTGTATGATATGATATGATATATTTTAAGTGTTTCAGAGCGCAAGGGGATTGCACATAGCCAATGTGTTTTGGGATGTTATTGCAGAGTAGTGGAAAACCACATTTTTGTTTACTCCTTCATACACATCTTGTTTTCTAGGGGCCTCATTACACGGTAGGCGGTAAACCATGGTGCTATTAGCACCATGGTTGCCGCTGGTACCATACCGGTACCACCATGGAGAAAAGGGGAATTACCACCCTATTCCAAGGTTGGCGGGCGGTAATTCCCCCTTCCTCCATGGCCCTTCCCCATTCCCAATTTTGCCCCGTAGGGCTCAATGGAAATGGGGAAGGGGCTAATTACGGTACCGCAAATTGCGGTACTGTAATTAGCACCAAGGTCCCTTTGCGGCAGGGTCCCTACACCAGGTCCCTACACCAGCCGTTAAGTTCGGGTCCTGCAAAAGGACCTCATAGTAAGGTGGTAAGGGTTTACCGGTACCGGTGCCCTTACCGGTACCGGTAAACCCTTATCACCTACCGTGTAATGAGGCCCCTAGTCTCACATTCCTGGTGACATCTTAAAGACCTCTGAGATTTTCCTGCGATGCAGTTAAATTATTACTTATAAAATTAAACATGAATGTAGTAAACAAAGCCTGTTTAATGAAGTCCTTTTTATTGTAACTATTTACTTACATTATTTTGCAGCAATTCACACATTTAAATCATAAATGCATATCATTAGTCATTGACTATTAAATGCAATTGTCATTTCAAGATAACTTTTCACAAAGCTCATGAGTAATCGTGTAATGGGTCAATGTACAGGTCAGCAGATCATTATACCGAACAAACAAGAGATGGGAGGGTGGTGTGGCATGGCAGTGGATGCACAGCGAGTCCATATGAAAGACTGAAATTATTAGATGAAGAGTAGAAGCAGACAGCATACTTCAATTAATGAAAAAACAGTATTTATGTTCCAGTATGTTTCAGATATAAAGGTCTAAGTTGTCTATGTTTGGAAATTGTATATAAAACCCCCTTCCTCGTGGACTGAACTTTCTTGTGAGAGGCTCGATGGCTCACCTCTGCAATTGTGCCTTCTATAACTGGTGCAAACTTACTCTTCGACACTCCCAGAATAAGTTGTTTGTCAAGAAAAGGAGATCTGGGGCCAGATTACAGAAGCTTTGCACTGGTGCAAGTGCAAAGTTTGCACAGTATTACTAGGGCACAGTTTGCCCTATTTTTAAAAACATTGAGACACATCAGAAACCTATCGCACCATGACAGAAGCAGTTTTCCATGGTATAAGCACCAGAGCAAAAATTGCCCTCAGTCAAAAAAGATGCATTTTCAGTGCATCATTACAACAGGGAAAAGTTTCCCTAGTCCTAATACGGAACGGTATTAGCACTAGGGCAAACTTTGCCCTGGTAAAAAAACGAATTGAAAATGTATCTTCTTTGCACTCTGGCAATGTTTGCCCTGGTGCTTTTACCGTGCCAATCTGTACATGTCATGGTGCAATAGTTTTCTAATATGTTCCAGTGTTTTTAAAAATAGGGCAAACTTTGCCCTAGTGTTAATACCATGCAAACTTTGCACTTGCACCAGTGCAAATTTTCTATAATCTGGCCCCAGATTGTACTATCTCGGGCCCCGTTTTAAAAAGAAGCGTTGGTCATGCAGGCAAAGAATGATAGCGGAGACATCACTAGGTTATCTCATGTTGATTTATACCACAACACTATCATTTGCATGGTCTCCAGGCGCTTGCGTGGCTTTGGAAGAAAGTCGGTGGGGTCGGTTAGTGAGGGAAGAGGGATAGGATAGAGGTTGTGATCTTATATCGGTGCTTGCAGAACCAGGAGAAACTGCTGTCTCTGAGTGTCAGCTTTCTGAGTGTGCTTTGATTGTTTTCACTGGGGTTATTGTGCCCGGAAGGGTAGACCCAGTGTCTGGGTTGTTTGTTATTTGAGGCAGGTTGTTCTTGTGGGGGATGAGTGCCTTGTGAGTTTGTATGTAGTGAGGCTAAGCCATGTGGGCCTTAGTGGTATGTGGGAGGTATGCAGGAGAGGAGTGAGCAGCAGGGGTAGTTATTAGTTAGTAGAGTTTAGTTGTTTTATTGTTGGTTCCGGGATCTGCACTGTCCCATGACTGCCTTGGGTCTGGGAATTATTTGTGGGAGGTGGCCCTTTTTATGCTAGTCTCAGTTAATTGAATAGCCAGGTTTTCAGTCATGTTCTGAAGTCCATTCCACTGCCCCCTACTCAGCTGATCGTCTGCAGAATCATAGATGCTCTGGTTCCAATATTGACTACATCTCCCAATTTTAGTCATTTTTGACAATTTCAATATAGGGTTTGACACCACAGTAAACTCTTTAGCTACTTGTACTCATGTCCTATTAACCACCTCAGGTCTATATCCACTGGTCACTGTCTATGCATGAGCACAGTCATTGGCTTGACCAAATTGTTTTTCAACTGTCTAGATTCATTGATGCACATGTTCAAGTAGGGTAGTTTGGCAATTTTCTCATACATTTTCAAATCCCACCACAAACAAAACCTCAACGAGTACAGTGCACAACTGCTAAAATGCCAATGTGTTTATGGAAATGGGTTCCACCGAGCTCAGGGACCTTATCGTAATTTCCTGTTGAGAAATCTATCATAAGTCACCCTGGTGTGATATGCTCAAAATTTCATAAAAACTTGGAAGGCGTGTCAGAACTTACTTCTCTATAAAAGTAATGAATATAAAACGAAACAAGAAAAAGAAATCCATGGTTTACCTCCGATTTGGAAACCATGAGAAAAAATAATTAGAAATTAGAAACAAATTGGCGACTCACTCATACTTAGCTGCAAAAGGATACTTAATTGCACTCACTTACCAGCTATAAACCGGCTGTTAAAGCTGCCAAGCATACATATTACTCAGAAAGAGTTAGATATGTGACTGCCCAGCTAAAGAAACTTGTTTTCTTTTAAATGATCTATAAAATCCATATTCCACCAACAATTCTATTCCTCATTCTATGTATATTTGTAATTGTTTTGCCTCTTTCTTCTCTGGAGAGACCTGTAGACTTCAATCTTCTATGGAAACATATGACTCACCCATAGTTGACATTCGTTCCTTTCCTAGGACTACTATATTGCTGTCATGGTTATAAGAGTGTTCTGGGCCAACATAATCTGAGTACAGAAGATATTAATTGAATGGGGTAAGGTCTAGGTCACCCCATGATTTAATACCTGTAGCATACAGCAATGTTCAGCATAATCCTTTTGAACCATAAGCATGTTCCTGCTGCTCTAAAGTGGTAGTAAAGACTCTGATGAAAAAGCCTTTATTAAAAACCACATTTTTGTTCAATTGTTGGCCTGTTTCTCAATTACCATTTGTGAGATGACTGCACAAGCAAACTATGGCTGCACGGGCGCAAAGCTTTGCTGAGCAACAGGTTCCTCTTCATAGATAGCATCCTGGCTTCTGCCCTGGTATGGGCCCTGAATGTGACCTTGTCAGAGTTTCAGATGATCTCCAGAAAACTGCAGACAAAAGAGGACCGCACTACAGCTTTCAAAAAGGTTGACCTTGGTAAACTCCTGGATTGAGGTTATATGTCATTGTTTATTAAAAAAAAGCTGAGCTCCTACCTTAGAGGACACACTTAGACTGTTGATCGGGAACACTTCGAGCCCCAAGACATTCATTTGACCTGTGGAGGCCACTAGGTTCTACTTAAGCAAAAATCCCTGAGCAGAGGGGGCATTACTACTTCACGTAATGTCCCGGGGCCCATAGTTACATGCCCGAACGAGGCAGGGGCCTTAAGAAAGGCCCCAGGGCATTACCTAAAGTGGTAATGCCCCCCTGCGAGGGGCTTATTGCTATTAGTACCCTGTTCCGTAAGAATTGGGTACTAAAAGCATTTTGTTTTTGTTCCGAAACGCAGGATTTCAGAACAGAAAAACAAATGTAAAAAATGTGCACCCGGGGAAGGGAAAACAAAGTCTGTAAACAAAACAAATGGTCCCTTCTCCCTTTTTTCGATTGCGCCCAATAAAAAAAATAAACAAAACAATGGCCACCATGGAAAGGAGAGAAGGGACTACACAGATGTAGTCCCTTCTTCCTCTCTATGATGGCCTGTCGGAGATCGGGAATGGAAGTGCTGGGCACACAAGTGTTCCCAGCGTGTCCGCTCCTGAAATGGACTAAATGAAGTAAGTGAGGGTGGGGCGCAGGGAGTGAATTCTGTGGATGGGGGAGGAGGAGGGCGGAGAGGAAGGAGACCACACTTACCTCGTTCCCCGGCAGGGGAAGATGGCAGGCTCCAGCTGTGAAGCGGCTCAGAGCAGGGGGATTACTGCGCATAAAGCCACACATTCCGAACCTCCTCATTGGCTGAGACATTGACTGAGAAGTTGCCACCACCCTGGTACTCATTTGTAACCTTTAACATTTCATTGATTAGTGGAACCTTTGGCGAACCTGGTACACTTATTTGGTGCCAATTGTACATGTGTATTGATGAGACACAGGTTATCGCCCACTTGGATGATCACGGTGGAAGCAGCATTTAATTTACAATCCTGTCTTCTGACAGTTGATCATTGAATTTGTGTAAACCACCTGAAACTCACTGGTAACAAAACCGACATCATAAGATGTGGTCACGAGTGTTGCTGTACAAATTGATTAGTTTTCTCCTTGAATACACACATCCCCTCTGTGGAGCAGACTGGGTTTTGCCCAGAGGGCTGTTTAAATATTTCTTTGCTAACCCCTTGATTATTTTTGTTAATGCACTACTTACTGTCTTCAAGGCTCAACTATTGTAACAATGTTTATTTGGGATCCATTCAGTATGCTCTCCACGAACTTGATTAAGTCTCCAGAACTTGGTTGCCTCTACATTATGCAACGTGGGTCCACATGAACATGAACATATCTCACCTGCTCTCCATCGCCTTTGAATCTGGTCCTCTACCAGTAAATTGCTTAAAAGCTCCATTCCATTGTCTGGCTTAAACTGGTGTCCACAGATTTTCCAGGGATAGATTCTGTGGAACTCTTTGGCCCTCATTATGAGCATGGCGGTCTGGGAAGTACGGTACTGGTAAGCATGCTGGTACTGTACTTTGCGGACCACCATACTACGGGCTCTGCTCGCGGGAACTGTTTCACCTGCCAGGTTTTTCCAGGCAGGTGTAATGGCACCCGCGAACAGAGCACATCGGATGCACCGGCACATGCAGAGTTGTGTCAGCGCATCCGACATCCCAAGCCCCATTCAGCCCTATGGGGCAGAATGGAGATGAGGAGGCCCTTGATTCCGGCACCCGAAAATGGTCAAGTACCGGGTCCGCCTAACTCGGCATGACCCGGTTCTTGCCCATTCACGGGTGCCAGAAAAAATGCAACTCCGGCTGCCAGAGTTGTAATAAGGGCCTTTGTCTTTGGTCATATGGCCTACACAAGATTTATTAAAATTCTGTAAAATTTTAAAAACTTTAAAACTTTATCCGACATTGATCTCTTTTTGTTTTCTGGCATCTGTGATTGGGTGTTTTGTCCCTCACAGCACCAATAAGCTACCAGGTGAAAGTTGTATTTAATAACTACACAACAAACTGAAACAAACATAAAATGAATTCAGACCTAGGGTCATAGTTTGTTAGTTGAATGTTATCTAATCCAGTAAAATTAAATTCAGCTGGTATCTTCACTATTTTCTCACAATAAAATGTTGGTGGTAGATCTTCAGCCATGGCCTGCAAAAAGGAGGCAGTTGAGGCGGTGGCCTCCAGATTTATGAATTCAATGAGCATTTCAAACAGATATTTTGAGAAGTTTTTAGAGGCATCAGTTAAATTCTTAATTAAATCTTTATTTGCTCAAAGTAAAGTCACTCTATAGATTCTTAGCTGGCAGCTTAAGATATTTATGTTGGCAAGATCATAGGAACTTTGCCATATTCGTTCAGATTTCTGGAATGTTGCTGGCTTTGGAGACAAGCATTTTTGATGCCTCTTTTCCATTTATGTTTAATCATTTTAAGATGGGCCGTGGCATCAACATTGGCTTCCAATTTTGATAGGGTAGATATAATGTTATCAGGGTCTAGAGGGACATGATTAGGAGAGATCGTCCCACGTTACACGTCCTGCATACCATGTTACAAACTATCAAGGGTGGGGGGACATAGTTTCACCGTCACGGCCCCCAAATTCCTCTTATCACTAGAAATTAACCCTCCCACCAGAAATTCAAGAAAATGTTAAGAACCTGGCTGTTCAACAAATACTAAATGAATATAAAACAAAATCTGATTCTCCATTGTAACCTGAGAATCTTCCATGTAACTATGTTTTGTTTACAATGTCTTCCATATAAACTGCAATGACTTTCTACCTATAATCTGAGAATCTATCATGGACTGCATTTCTTATTGCACTCGTCCTCCGCATTAGCTGGGAATTATGACTGACCAATTTATACTTGTAACCAGAATCCTAAGCTTCCTGTAGCCTACGCTGTGATATTGCAGGGTTTGGGTGTATAACAAATGAAATAAATAAATAATAATAAAATCAAATCGTAGAGCCCATCTTCAGCGAAACCACAGTCAGACCTATACTGGCCTAGGATCTAGACTAGCTGCAGTTCAAGACTTATTAATAATAAAAAGCATTGACAATCTATAGTGGAATCTCTAAAGGTTCAGTGTGAGTAAATGACAAAGGGGGAGTGGTCACAAACCATGGTTGCTGTTGTTGCTGTTGCTTTTCATTTGTCTTTCTGTGTGTGTGCTGTTCATGAGTCACCTAGTATTTTTCAAGCATAGGGATCCAGTGGAAAATACTTTACTTCAAAGAATATAGTGGCAGGTGCAGGAGCTAAACAAAGATGTTTTCATTTTTTTATGAGGCGGCTGAGGCCCTAATGGGTGTCAACACGCCTAAAAAGAAGCTATGTGACATTTCTTGATGGACAAAGTTGAATTACACATCTTGAAACACAATATACTTAATTCCAACCCATGGTTTATTCTTATGTTTTTCTGCCCATGGGTTATTCTTACGAACAGTTAAAGTAGCAGCTTTCCTCCATAAGCATTAATATAAGATTCGTATTATATGTGTGATAAAGAAATAGAATATTCTTAAACTTCTTGTGTGTAATGAATCTCCTGGAGTATAACTAGGGCACATTTGTAGACCCACAGGAGCAGTGCAGAGTACAGACGTATCACAAATACACCTTGTAGATGTCTTCTCTAATAATAAATGAACAAGTGTACAGCGTCTAACGAGGATATTCCATACAGTCATGAAAGAGAAACGGCTTTTAGATCCGTAAGGCATAGTGGCAGAAGGGCTAGATTATGGGTCTTTAAGCAAACATGGAGGCATGGGTTCCTACAAGAGGCATGATCAAATCTTGATGGTGACCAGTTTCCTAAATAAGAAAATTTTCAGATGTTTCTTGAGGAGGTTGAGAGAAGGGGACAGCCTCATTCCCCTGGAAAAGGTGTTCCACATAACGTTTCTAAAGGAGTTAAATATATTTGAAAACCACTCGGATACTAGGAGGGACTTCAATTCCTAAATGTGCAACATTTAAAAAACTCCCTATGAGTATCTTTAGATGTTGTTGATAATAGAGCCCTCAGCTTTTCTTGTTCAGGAATGTTTCTATTGCAACGAGGAATCTTTGTCAAAGGGCTCAATGATATAGGGGATGTCTGACGATGACGCCCTCCCTGCACAATAAAATTGTTTTTCTTAGTGCTCTTGTGCAGGAGTCGTGATTTGCATAGATTAATCGACACACTTAGCCAGACGTTTTCTAAGTTTATGAAGCCACGTATGTTGTACACACTACATAATGCAGAGACTGTTAAATGCCCCCGACCAAGTGTACCCATAGCAGGGCTCATTTGCCTAGATTCCTAGGAATCCGCCAAATTGTAACAGGTGCAAAAATCTTTCAGATGTTTTGGGAATCCATTGCCTTTCAAACTGCATCAAAATCTGATGCCGGTGGAGATTCTGCCAGGTTTCTATGGCAGAGTGGATGTAGGTGGAAGATTTGCACATAAGGATCTGCACCTTTGCTCCACCTTAGAAAACCTTGAAAATCAAGCAGTTCATATATAGCATCTGTAACGCATGTATGCATGCTGTTTAACCATTCTGTTTGTGGACCCTCTCATTTAAAGTGCGCCCTTTAGAGTTTTTGCAGGATTCTATCTGGTATGGCTTGCCAAAATGCCAGTTGTAGGATAGTAGCAGCACAAGCCTCAGAGGGAATGGAGAGATGGCAATAATTGTCCTTGACAATGGCCAATTTGGGCCCTTTCAAGTTTTCTTCCGGCAAAATGCGCAATGTAGGCACGCAAAAAACTTCAAAGACCTTTACAAAAGATCTTCATACTGAAACACATTCCAAAGGCACCCCCTCTTGACTAAAGTAGTTGTAATACCTTATAGCTGCCAATCACTGCTACTTAAGACTAAGCCTGGGGCTCCAACAAACAGATGACCTTGGCACGTCTTCACCGCCGTTCCAGTCTTAATTATATCTAGTCTTGTTCACTTGGACTGATAAGCACCTCTAATCTCAAGGTCTTCTTGGCCATTGGTATTCATGGTATAGAAGCTCATGCAGGATAGTTGGTACCCAGAACCGAGGAAGGTTGAAAGTTCGTCTTGTGTGAAGGAACATCTGCCTGGATCATTAAGGCATTCATTGGCTGGAAGCCAATACCAATCAACAGCCCTCCTGCAATAGACTGAAATCGATTAGGCCACAGGAAGTTTTGGACTACTTTGCTGGAGAAAAATAAATTCTATTGCTACCAAATAAGTTTTCCTATCTTATGCCTAGAAGAGGATTCTGGAGATGGGTGGGGGTCTTCTCCCTAGACTTAAGTTTTCTGCTGTAATGCAAACAGAATGAAGCCCAGCTCTCATTGAACAAATCACTCTCCATTCGCGATCAGCCAAACCACCATGCATGCACAATCTTCCACAGCTTTTGAGGTCTCCAGGTAACACCATGGAATGAGTCCCATTTCCATTCTGCAACCTGTGAAAAGGAGAATGGAGCCATAGCGCAGAATGACACACAGAAAACACATGCTTGCGTTGTCCCAGCCTTTTGTCTCTTTGTCTATTTGTTCTCTGTTCCTTTTCCTACCTTTACTCTGCATGTTTTGTCTTGACAGCTTTGCATCAGCCTGCTTTCCTACTGTGACTTGGCTCCTTTGCTTACTCTTGCTTAGTAGTCCACCATGTGGCCTGAATCCCCATTCCCTTTAAGTTTCTGTCAGTAGCATTCTGACCATGGTGCTACTACGCTGTTTTCTTTTACTCGTCCCACCAGGCTCTCGCTTCCCTCTAGTCTTGTCTTCTATTTTTATGTTGACTTTAGCATCCTGCCAGATTTCTTCTTTTTCCAGATAGTCTCTTGTTTTTAGCCCAACTCCTTGTTCTCTGGAACCTTCTTTCAGAAAAGGTCTTCTGGTATTGCCATCATCTCAGTGTTGGAGGCAGCTTTTTGCTGCAGGGAGTGTGGGCAGCTACCGATCGGCCACCATCAGTTTTACTGATTCACAGTCAGTTGTGGTTGGTAATTATTTTGAAAAAACATAGGTTTCACACTGCACTCCTAATTTACTCATGTTTAGAAAAGGAAAACAAATCGGTGGTATTAGAGTTATTAATTGAACACGTTTGGTGCAGGGGAGAAACTAACAATTAACTAACAATCCTGGCATATAGACTGTCAAACAACACAACAAGTAGGATCCTAATGGTAGGGTTACCCTCTTCCCCTGAACTATGTCGAGGGCATAAACAGCCAAATAATAATGAAAATGCAAGTATAAATCTTTATAGCTGCATCCTGCTGGTGTGTCCAGATCAAAAGGAAACCGCGTGGTAACAGTGGCGTCTTGTTTACCATGCAGTTTCCTTTTGATCTGTTCTCACCTTCAGGATAAAGATGTAGATCCATATCCTATTAGAGTGATTCTCACAATTCAGTTAAGAAGAAACTTTCAAGGTACCTTCCAAGTCTTGGGGAGAAGTTTAATCTTGTAACATTATAAGATGTGACATTTCTTATTGGAGGCCCTTCAGGCCAATCGCCTTTAGTTTTTGGCTGGCACTGAACTTTCTACTTTATTCAATTTTAGAAGAATGTGCATATTATTAATATTATTATTATTATTATTATTATTATTATTATTATTATTAATTATTATTGAGTGTGGACCTAGCTTCGAGAGAAACAGGGGGTTTACAGAGGTATAACACAATACAGATACACAACTGAGCGGTTTACAGGTATTGCCCAAATTGATGGTTTACAAAACATTCAATGGTTTGTAAACTATCAATTTGGGTAATCACTACCAAACATGGGAAGCAGGGGTGTCCCCCGCAGCCCATGTTTGGTAGTGATGGCCTTTGGGGGTAGCTTCCAGAGGTTTGGAGGAGGGGGACGAAAAAAAAAGAAATGCTGGAACCTGCAGAGTTGGATCCGACCCACGTAGGAGGGACGGATCCAACACTGCAGGGTCAGAAACAAAGTGGATGCCAAAAAGGTAAGTAGGGGGGGTGTTTTGGGGGTGGTGGGGGGTTTAAATTTGGCCCAATTTGGCTGCGGCAAAATTGTCTTCGCGGCAGAATTTACCACAGTAATTTCAGCCATGAAGAGTTGTGCCACGGCCAAATCGTATACATCCGCTTTAGAATCGGTATACAACAGTACAGATCCATAATAGAGTGATTTTCAGAGGTAACAACATAACAGATATACAGCAGGGGTAGGATACAGAGGGGCACACAGGAGGGGTACAGCTGTACAGGGTGGAGGGGAGCAGAGAGGTGGACGGCATCTAGCGAGTCAGGTGGCACTGGGGGCAACGTGATGGTCCAGGTGTTGAGGAGGAGATACACCTTGAAGAGGTGGGTCGTGAGTTCTTTTCTGAATTGTAGGCGCATGGAGCTAGTCTGATGCTGAGGGGGAGGAGGATCCATAGTCTTGGGGCATTTTGCAGCAGCGGATTTCAAGTCTGCATGTGTCCTGATTTCTAGCGGTGCGCTTTCTGTCAGAGATGCAGAGTTTCTCCACGAGGTAGCTCGATGACTTGAGGGCGACTGCCTCATACATGATGCAGCATACTTGAAGGTGATTTGTGCATGCAGTTGGAGCCATTGAAGGTCAATGAAGGCTGGGGTGATATAGTCGTATCTACATAGACCATTGATGAGGTGTGCAGCCGCATGTAGGACACTTCTCAGCGGCACAATGGAGGATGGTGGAAGGCCTTTGAGGATGGCATTGTCCCAGTCAGGCGGGATAGAACCAGTGCTTGAACGGTGGATCCAAAGCTGTAATATATATAAGATTTATTTTAATTTGCTCCTGATGAAGGAACCAATGTTCCGAAACACGTTGAGGTTAATCTTTTATCAAAAAACGCTTTTCTGAATGAAGAATTTAAGGACTGATATCATTAACACATGATCTTTTGAATTATTCCATTAACAGATTCTCCAAAATGTTTACTTTAATTTTCATAATTGTTTGAGTGTTTATGCCCTAGATAGAGTGCAGGGGATGAGGGTATCTCTACCATTGGGATCCTACTTTTTGTGGTGACTATTTTGACTCAAAGGGGTTGTAAATATCACTCGAGTTTATTGTAGAAGCCTCAAAATATTCTAGATTGGTTTTCTTTCCCAACAAATATTTTTTAAATAATGGTTTGAAATGGTGCATTTTACAACAACATTTCTGAGAACAATTGGGTAAAAAATCATTAGTAGATAGTAACATTTTACAACATTTTCATGATGCTGCCCTCACAATATATGATATGATATGACATGATATGGCATTTAAAACGTGCCTATACGCAAGTGTTTCAAGGCACGACGAGGCAAGGGAAGGGGAACAAAGGGAAGACAGACAACGATCTTACTAGGCCATGTGTCATTCAGATTGCGCACGTGCATGGGAAGGGGGAAATGGAGAAGTGTGTGGGGGAGGGGGAGGGGAAAGTGCAGTACATGGGATAGTAGAATAAATAAGCTAAATAAAAAACGGCCAGATGGTGGCAAGTGCAAGGTACGTGCAGACATAAATGCTGGTAGGGGGTCTTTAGGGATACCGAAAACAGTCCCCAGGTGCAGGGGTTGCCAGGGAGGCAGTGCAGGTGTACAACTGGAAGGGCCTGGGCCTGAGATCAGAAAGGGGGGCCAGGTAACCAGTACAGTTTCAGGAATTCAGCAGGGGAGAGGGAGAGAGAAAGCAGAAGCAAAGAGGAAGGTTTTGAGGTGCTTCCGGAACTAGAGATGGTTCCCCTCAACTTTCAGGAAGGCAGGAAGGCTGTTCCAGAGGGAGGCCCCTGCCGAAGAGAGAGATCTACCACCAACTTGTTGCTTGGAGAATCGACTGACCCTGAGGAAGTTGGAGGCGGATGAGCGAAGAGCTTGAAAAGGAAGATATTTAGGAAGATAGTTGAAGGTATTGCAGCCCCAGAAGGCCTTGTGGACAATGCAGAGGGTTTTGAACTTAATCCTTGCAGCCACAGGGAGCCAGTGCAGAGATTTCAGTCCTGGAGAGATACGATCCCTGGGCTTGAGGCCAAGGACAAGTCTCGCAGTCCTGTTCTGGATAAGTTGCAGAGGGCGGAGAGTAGAGGCAGGCAGATTTAGATAGAGGCTGTTACAATAGTCCAGCCTAGAGAGAACCAGGGCTCTGGAGACAGTGAGCTTCTGGGGGAAGGAGAGGAAAGGAAGAATACCTCTGAAGAGGTGCATCTGGTATTGTGACTTCTTAGAGACGTCAGAGATGTGAGGAGTGAAGAAGAGTGTGGAGTCGAAGATGACCCAAGGTTTTTAGCCTTGCCAGTGGGACCAGGAAGAGGGCCAAGAGAGGCCAGCCAGAGAGCTGCAGGGAAGGAGGGAGTGGGCGTGCCGATTAGTAGAATCTCAGTCTTACTGGCATTAAGGCAGAGGTCATTGGCGGCACACCACTCCTGGATAGCAGACAGACAGTCTGAGATGAGGGAAGGAGAGGAGGAGGCCGAGGGTAGCCTGAAAATGAGCTGGGCATCATCCCTATAGCACTCACAATTGGGGCAGAGAGCAGCAATGCAGTGGGCAAGGGAGTGCTTCTGGGGGATGGGACGACTCAAGTGGCAAAGGAGTCTTTGCCACATTAAATCACTTTCAAGATGCTGTGTCCACAGCATATGTCAGCAATGTCATGTAAATCGCTCAAGATGCCGACCCTGCAAAATATACGGCATTGTCACTGAAAATCACTTTGATGAACATATGCCACAAAGTATGCCAGCAGTACCAATATAAATGTATTTAATTATGCTTCGCCTACAAAATAATACTGACATTCTTACTGTAAATCAATTGGATGATGGGCCCCCAATGCATGCAAGCACTATCATTCCAAACTACTTGCTGTGACTAAAGAATATTCAGTCATTGTCACCTTGCACCACTTTCATGACGCTGCTCCCACAATATTTGCCAGGTTAAATCACTTTTTTGAAGCTGCAACTACAATAGATGCCAACAATGTCATTGTGTTTCACCTTCATGATGCTGGCACCCACTGTGTACCACACCAACCAAAACCCATGCTCCCATGTTCTTGAACACGCAGTCACAAACACAATTGCACACCCACAAATTTGCACACCCATACACACACCCATACAAAGAACAACACACCTGCTCTCCAACCTTAACTATAACATTCCCTCTTCCTACTTGATCTCTCCTCTGCTTTCAACACAGTCAACCATACCACCTTGCTCAATCGTCTCCGTGACAAACTGGGTATCACCGATCAGGCTCTGGCCTGGCTGACCTCTTTTCTCTCTGATCGACCCTCCCAGTTACAACTTGGGTCCTTCCTATCTTCTATCTCCCTCTCTATCTGTGGTGTTCCCCAGGGGTCTAACCTCATGCCCTAGCTTTTCAACCAATACCTGGAAACTCTTGCATACTGCATTTCTATCTTCTGCTCACATTTCCAGTGCTATGCTGATGACAACAAACTCATTTTCAAGCTTCCTTCAGCCACCTCCTCTCCTTCCCTCATCTCTTACTGTCTCATCGCCATTCAAAATTGGTGTGCCACCAACGATCTGTGTTTTAAATAAATGTCAACAAGACTGAGATCCGCCTCATTTGTACACCCTCTACATCCTTTCCCCTCACTCTCTGGCTAGCCTCCCTTGGCCCTCCTCCTGCCCCTACCTGCAAAGCTAAGAACCTCAGGGTCATCTTTGACTCCACACTTTCCTTCCCCCCACACATCTCTGATGTCTCTAAGAAGTTAAACCTCTTACTGCACCTCCTTAGAGGTACTTTTCCTTTCCTCACCTTCCCTCAGAAGCTCACTGTCTCCCTAGCTCTGATTCCCTCTAGGTTGGACTACTGTAACAGCCTCTTTCTAAATCTACCTGCCTCCACTCTCCGTCCCTTTACAACTAATCCAGAACAGGACTGCAAGACTTGTCGTTGGCCTCAAGCCCTGGGATCGTATCTCTCCAGCTCTGAAATCCCTTTATTGGATCCCAGTGGATGCAAGGACTACATTTAAAACCCTTTGCATTGTCCACAAGGCTTTCTGGGGCCTGGGTCCAAAATCCCTTCAACTATCCCTCTGTAAATACTGTAAATACCTCCCCTCTCGAGCCCTTCGCTCCTCTACCTCTAACTCCCTCAGGGTTAGTCATTTTTCAAAGAAACAAGCTAGAGGTAGATCTCTGTCTTTGGCTGGGGCCTCCCTTTGGAACTGCCTCCCTGCCACCTTGAAATTTGAGGAGAACCATCTACGGTTCCGGAAGCTCCTCAAGACCTTGCTCTTCGATTCTGCCTATCCCTGCTTCTCCCCTGCTGACCTGCCCTCTCCTTCGGCACTGTGCACCTGGCCACCCTCTGTCCTTTGGGCCCAGGTACCTGCTCACCCTGCCATCCTCCTGCACTGCCTCCGGGCCACCCATTGCACTGGGGCCTGTATCTGTACCCACACAGTTCCCCACCCACTTTTCTTCTGCACTTACCTGATACACCCTATCTGACTAACCTAGCACCTTTGCCTGTTACAGGCTGAACTACCACTGCTAACAACAATTTAATTATTTATTTACTTCTATTTATTTTGTTCTCTCCTATGCTCTGCACGTTCCCCCTTTTTCCCTTCCCCATGCACTTTCCCTCTTTTCCCTTCCCTATGCACTTGCACATTCTCAGTGTCACTGGGCCTAGTAAGATTGTTGTTTTTGCTTCTCCCCTGTTCCCCTCCCTTCGCCTGGTTACGCTCTGAAACACCTGTGTAAGAGCGCGATATAAATAAAATATTACATCATATCACATCCCTCTAAAAACGTGCATAGATGCAAAGACCTTTGAGCTTACTTTCACACACATCTACACTTTCATGAATCACATTCTTCTTTCTAACCCAGCAGGGCTAAGAACGAAATAATCTGCTGGCACACTGCCAGAAGCCACACCCAGAAAGCCAAAGAAACATATGAGGTGGATGGGAAAGGTAGCGGTTGCTAGCAATGGTAACATACAGGTTGTAGTGAGCGCCTGATCCACCACTCCCACACACTTTTGTTTCTTTTTTTAAACAATTAAAATTCAACTGGCAGCAGTCCAGGAAGTGGGCCCAAAGGGGGTTGTCTTCATCTCTGCCCCAGGGCTTACACACTGCCACATCTATCCAGCATTTGGCAGCAGGGTCTCTAGGATATCATCTGTTCAGAACCTGTACTTGTGGCCTAGCAAGCCCCTTGTCTCTGCCTCTCTTTGTCATCACTCAGAGGGAGCAGCGGAAACAGGCTTTATCAGTTACTCTTGAAACCTTCCTCTCCTTAAAGGAGAAACAGACACAAAGGCCCTCATTATAGTTTTGCAGGTACCCGACTATAAATATATGCGGGGGATACCAGCAAAACCTGCCTTACCATCTCTGCCGCCCGATATCCTGGTATTACTGGGATATTACTGGCAGTGTATTGACAGAAACTACTAGCAGTGGTACATTCCGGCAATTATTTGCCAGTAGGGGCCTGATCTACTGGCAGGTCAGGCCTGCCGGGAGATCCATGGCCCCCACTGGCAAACTTGAAGTGTGCCAGTCCAGAAAAAAATGCAGAGCCGGAATTACTGTCATATTTCCTCAGGACCAGCACACGTGTAATGAGGCCCAAAGACGTTTCTCCTGTCATCTCTTGTATTCTTGTTATGAGCACAAACCAAGGGACATCAAACAGCGTTAAAAGGGCACCCAGCATACCCCTTACATGGTCATTGTTCAATTTTACAATATTGTGTGTTTGGGTTTCCTTTCAGGCCGTCCTGTGCTTGTGGCTTTTGCTTACCATAACAATGCAGCCTCTTCTCACACTTAGTGATGCAGAGAATTCCCTCTCCCAGGAAACACACAACGTCAGACCCATCTGGTCGTAGAATGGTTCCTCATTAAGATTTATCTGGTCGTAGAATGGTTCCTCATTAAGATTTATCCTTCATCCAAAGTCTCATCGTTTTGTTTTTGGGACCTGTTCTGTCAATAAACCTGTCTGCAAAGATAGGCCAGGCGTTCACTGTTTGATTTTCTCTGTTATTGCAACGTGAGGTACTCTGACGCTACCAGAATTTATCTATGTAGTTTGCAGGGTCTGTATAAAGAAGTATGTTTGTAAATGCACCTTGCTTTGGTGACCCCGAATGTCTCTTGCTTGTTGCAAGCCTTTTAAAACGTTGCCTGATTTAATGGGCTGTTTTACTTTTGCCAATATCCTCAGGTGCTCAGTGCAACATTAAGCCTCCATGCACTTGCACTATGCTGGCAAGAGAATTGCCTAGTGCATCCAGCTGTTTGCAAACTGACGAGTAAACATTTTTGGTGGCATTGATTATTTTTCCACGTCTGCTGGTCCTCATCTAATGTTTAAAGGGGCAGATGTTGCATTTAACCAGGTTCTCTCAAACTGTAACTCTTCAGATGGAAAAAGTTAAGGATATAATAAACTAAAATATAGAATATGCTGAAGGACAACATACAACAGCCCAGTTGTGTTTTGTTCTTTGTATAACTATCACATACACATGTCATTGTACACACCATGACATTAGATTTCACACCTGCGATCAATTTGCAGCATCAATATTAGTTATATTGGATGCTGCTACATCTCCAGCCCATTCAAATCCTGTTTAAGAACACCCCCGCCTCCACCACAATATGGCATGATAATTAGGAGATTGGCACTTATGCATTGTGCAGCTGTGGCTGGTGGTAGCTCAGCGGATATTCAGGAGACATCGTGGGGACTAAACACCTGCAGTCCCAGAGCAAGTGTCTGCGGATCTGGCCTGTAGGAAGTGAGGTAGTGAAATGGTATTGTTATGCAAGTAGTTGGTGGCCACGTTTGATCCTCAGGGAATCACATACAAAAACGGGCTGTCCAAGTTGGTAATGCTATGGTATTGGGAAATGCTGGAAGATACATTGATTATAGAGAGGGACTGTCAGCTGTTAAAACCGTTTGATATCTACAATAACATGGTAGATAATTTCACTGTGTGAATGCCAAGCTCTGGCACACTAAAGTTGTACCAGTGACGAAGGAATCATATTTCTACCAAGCCTAAAAGGGGCTGCTGCATTCTTGCTGGATAACCGACAGCTTGGGAGACCTGTGAGAGTCAACCTCCTGACTCATGAGCTACTATGCTTGTTGTTGACGATCTGAAAGTATGCCTTGTTTTTGGTGCCCAAGTACCTTAAAGGCCCGCAACAGGTCCTTGTGCCCAATGCCAGGCCATAGGGCGAGAGGGTGAAGCAGTAATGCTTGAGTTAGTAAGTGAGAGGGACCATGTATACATTGCACACTGTGGGAAGCCCGGTTATTGGCGCAGAGTAGTCCACTTTGGAGAGGTTGACAGATGCCCAGAAGCCATTCATCAAACCACTGTGCCCAGAAGTTACAAGAAGAGTGGAACGTTAGCAATTCTCTGGCTGATGCTTAGTCTGCTGTGATATGACATGTCTTTTGGCGGCAAGTCCTATCATTTTACTATGTTTGAGTCCCCTCAAATTTGATGCCAGGATTTGCAAGGTTGAATATGCACTGAACCTCACTTTGCTAAACGAGTGTCATAGCCCAACATTTAATGGCTCTCACTTGGAGAAACGTTTGTGCTGAATCGGGGAAGGCACTCTCTTCTTAGCTTCTGTCAACATCTGCTCCTACTATGTGGTTTTTGAAGTCTGCGCGAATCCTTGACTGCAATCTCTGAGCAAGCTCCTCTGATATCATGGAGCCATTGCTTGATAACATATGAGCCAGCAACCCACTGCAGAGAACCTGGCTCCGGAGACCCTGAATGTCAAGAGAGCTTAAGTGGAGGAACAAAGAGGTGGGTTTGTTAGCTGAGTAACTAAAAAAAGAATTAATTGGTAGGTTATATCATGCTTCATGTGGGAGACAAGTTTCTAAGTGCAGGACTGGGTATCAAACCCATGCTGCTTGGTGTTATTTTTCTTCCAAGAAAAGCGCATTGCCCCTGAAGTTATCCTCTTGGCCCTTCTGGCCTTCCCGGAGTATCCAGCTCCTGCCATTTACGGTGCCTTCGGCCTCCTTGAACAACTTCACTGCACATAACGTTGAACAGGACATGCTTCATGAAATGTAACCAGCCACTGGTCCAGCCATTCATTTTCATATCCCAAAGGCAGGGTTTGCCATTCACCCACGCTCCGACATCAGATTTCTCAACTCTAGTTATGGCACAGTGTATCCCTCAAATTGATAAAGAGAACGAAGTATCAGATCTCTCCATGGACCTAATGGGAATCTATTCACTTTAATTCATGACTTCCATTGATGGTATATTAAGAGCTCTACTGTTCTTCTTTCTCCTCCAGTGTTTCTCTTTTCAAATCCTTTTTGTTGTACGCACACACCTGTCTCCTGTTTAAAATATGTGTTCCTGCTGGGACCTTACTCTTTTTATTTCCTAACTCTATTGCAATTGTGATTGGTGATTCCTGCATCCCTCTGCACTCTGGTACAGTTCACACCTTGACCTCAGCCTGCCCTTCTCTTGGGGAATCAGGGTAGTTTCTAGGAGTTGTAACTCACCTCTGTTTTCGAATGTCCGGATTATGACTTAATGCAGTAAAGCATGCTAAGCTTCCAGCCAATCTTTCCTGCGCACCCTGCAAATCATCTTCTCACAGGGCAGCTCCCTTCTTAGCCAGTCTTCTTGCCAGGCTGTTTCATGTTGACCATGCTTTCTTCCAAACATTGGCAAGCTGTGCCCCAGAGTCACAATGGACAGGAATTGTATTAACCTGTTGCTGGGGATAAGACAGAATCATATAGGGTTCCTTACAGATCGCTTATTGGGCCTGTGCTTCTATTTCCTTTGTGCCTATGTTATGCCGTCGCCATCTTCATTTCTCATTGCATTTTCACATCGTCGTCAAGTTCAATTTTTCCAATGCAGTCATATCTCCTTCTCCAGCTGTTCCCTACTGCATTGCTAGCTAAGTGAGGCCCTCAAATGTGCATGCTGCCAAGTCCCAGATGCTGTGGCAAAGAAGTGCCAGTGCAGTGTCTCAAGGTGTCCTGCCAAACATCTTGGGGCAGAAAAATGCATACGTTAACATAGGCTTCCTCTTTCCGTTGTGGCCAATTGGCCATTAACACCACAGTCCTCTTGGGGCTTTGCTTGCCAATTAGTGGCCTTATCAAAAACATTATTTGATCAATTACTGCGAGAAGTCAGACAACTTGTAAACTCTGTTTCTGTAATTGAAAGGACCATGGTGTATCTTCTGCCATATAATGGGAACCCATTGTGTAGTATGCATACACCTTGGTTTAGGTGAAGACAATATATCTGCAAAGATAATTAATTGTTCGTATTATTACCATACTGTACCTGTTCTGCTCTGAATATTGCAATACACACATCTCTGCTGGCCTAATTCTCTTCATATTATGCTGCTATCATTGTAGCATTTCATTTATTACTTCAGCATATAAACTGAGACTGCAAGATGCTGTGGTCCCAATAAAATAGACTGCTGTTAATAGAACTCTGACTGTGTATATCTTGACAGTGAGATCTAAAGACTTTGGTGCTGTCACAAGGCCCATGCAGCCAGGAGCCAAAATCCTAATTGTGGGGATGGGGGCAAGGGGTGCTAAGAACCGACCCCCGTTAATTTTACCTCTTGCCTGGTGTAAATCCCTAAACCCTCAACGCGGCCCTTCACTGCTGCGGTCGGGATAACCTCCTCTGCTGCTGGGTGTCCTACCTGTCCGGTCTTGCTGCTGCTGCATGCCACGGATGTGGCAGCTTCTTCGTTTCACTGCTGGGTCAAACTACCCTGTCTGCGGCACGCCATGGATGCAGCGGCTTCGTCGCCAGTTGTTGGCTGTTACCTCACGGCATTCACTCGTCCACACTTCAGTCAATAACGACAGGATCCATCCGTACTGTCAACCTCCTTTATTCTTCTCCAACTTCCAACTAACTGAAACTCCCCTTTGTCCCTCCCTTTCCGCCCTCCTCCGGCCCTGGCGTTCTCTTCCTTCTTAAAGGAGCCGTGCCTCTTCATTCACCCGTAACACAAACCCCCACAAAGGCCAAGCGTATTTCACAGAGGGCATAACTCATGGATACATAGTTACAATCCAAGTCTTTGGGGACGATGTTTCTGCAGAAAATGCAGATTTCTTATGACCACAGACTTTCAAAGTTCTCTTCAGGTATTACAAATCACCCGGATATTTCTGAAATATTTCTGCATGTTTGGAGCGTTCCTGCAGATTTCCTCCCTGTAACTATGGAAGTTCCGACTCCACAGAAGTATGAAAGATATTCTGCACATTTTCACAAAGTGTTCTGTAGATTTGGACTATTTCTACTCATGGGTTTAGTTCCAACAGGTATTCTTTGGGACTATGCACAATCAAACTCAAAAAGGAGCCATAGTGCCAAACCAGTTTTTTGATGTTCAAAGATTCTTCAAAACTCTCTCCCGCCCTCTACCTGGTGTTGCTCACTGTCCCTGGTATTGGGAACTGCTATGACGATTGACACTCTGATAACAAGGTAGTTTCACCTAGTCGGCCACTGCTTGGGAAGCATCCCTAAGATGTTACAGGTTGTTTGGATTGAAAGTCTAGATTTCACCACGGATGCAAGAGGTGAGATAGGCAGGGGGTGGTCTCTAAGTGCTTACCATAATTTGGCTTAACTCACTGTCTTACTAACCTTCTCAATGAGTCAACACCCACTTTATCATGTAGGTCTGTTGCCAATGCCACCTGCTGGTCCTGTACCTGACCGCCAATTACATTTCTTGACCTTCCACCATATGTTCGTTCCTCCTCCCACTTCACCTTGACAATTATTTGGTTCTGTCATGCTTTCTTATGCCCCATAGTCCTACAAGGGATCTCCCACTGTCAACCTCTCCACCTCCCTGTTCCCTTGCCTCGACTCTTATGCCCTGATGGTTTACATTCTTTACATTTACATGCTCACCTTTTCAACATCTTGCTCTCACTCATCCTAATTGCTGTTCACCACCTCAACCGCTCTCCTCCCCCAAGATGTTATGTTTTTCCCCTCCTGCAGTTCCTTCAACTTCCTTTTGCACCTCCACCTCCTGCACCACCTTCCACTCCTTTCCTCATCTCTGCCTACTCCTGCACTTCCACCTCCCCTTGCAACTTCAAGTACTTCTGTTCATGGCTCACTGCTACGCTACTATGAATGCCAAAACACTCTACTTCCCTGCCCGGGATATTTAAATAGTTTGTCCCCTCCTTTGAGCCTAGCTTTCTTCATGCAACCTGTAGCTTGTTATGAAAATTACTCTGTTTGGCCTTGGCTGGGCTGTAAGGATTTTGGGAATTGGGTGTGTGTAATAACTCCCCTTGGGCCTTGCTTCCCAGACCAAGTCTTTGAAAGACCAGTCCACCATTTGGGAAGCATCAGTTCTGTGCATGCATTAGGGACACATTCGCCCAGTTAGCTGTGTTAAGCTAGTGAAACCTGCATGCCTTGCCGCATCCTTCCAGTGTATTGCTATGCCGGTGAAGGTAATCTCTTGTGGGAGATTAAGGTTGGAAAACTATGTGGCTCTCTCAGTATGTCAGCCTCTCAGGTCTGCATGAAAAAGAGCTCTGGAACACAACTCCGCGTTTGGGTTTATGACCCTTAAGGGTCCTGTAGTGGTAGTAGAATTAATGTTCTGGGCCTTGCTTCCCAGACCAAGTCTTTGAAAGACCAGCCCACCATTTGGGAAGCATCAGTTCCGTGCATGCATTAGGGACACATTCGCCCAGTTAGCTGTGTTAAGCTAGTGAAACCTGCATGCCTTGCCGCATCCTTCCAGTGTGTTGCTATGCCGGTGAAGGTAATCTTTTGTGGGAGATTAAGGTTGGAAAACTATGTGGCTCTCTCAGTATGTCAGCCTCTCAGGTCTGCATGAAAAAGAGCTCTGGAACCCAACTCCGCGTTTGGGTTTATGACCCTTAAGGCTCCTGTAGTGGTAGTACAATT
The DNA here is from genome assembly GCF_040938575.1 of Ambystoma mexicanum. Taxonomy (NCBI): domain Eukaryota; kingdom Metazoa; phylum Chordata; class Amphibia; order Caudata; family Ambystomatidae; genus Ambystoma; species Ambystoma mexicanum. The sequence goes on along the minus strand of NC_090928.1, from coordinate 960,728,193 downwards.
AATGTTCTGAGCCTCTGTCCCATGTCCCATAGCTGTGCATAACGAACCAAAGGATCCTGAGGGTCGTGCATATGTTGCACGTGGGTTCCACATGCCGTAGTGGGTGCTGGGGGATGGCCTGCTGTGTACCCCACACAGACCCTAAGTTTCAAGAGATACGCACTGTGCCCTTTTAAATGTGGTGGCCGTGGGTGTATTATAACACAACATCCACCTTCCCAGCTTTGCTATCCTTGGGTCAGTTGCTGTCAGCTTGTGAACGGGGCAATGGGGTCAGTGCTTTCAGGGCCTTGTTACTTGTTTCTTTCATTTGTTGTCTTGGGAAAAGGCAAGGACTAATGAGGTGCTCTCAACGCTGCTAATTCTTCCTTACGGGTACTATCAGAGCTGAATGTAGGGGCATAATAGGTAAAGGTTTAGGGGTGGGTACAATTTTGGGACACGTGGGTAGGTGTTGATTCATCTATCAAACTGGGTCATTCAGAACATGTCTGGTGCTTTGGACTGTCTGGATAATGATAATAATTATTTTCTTGGATTCCTACAACTTCTCTAATAACAATTGTTACTACCCTCATTTTAATTGCATTCGTTTTATTGAACTTGGAAGGATGAAAGGCTAAGTCTGCCATGTCATGAGTTCCGAATTAGCAAAAAACTGGTTGCCATCATGTTGGAGACCCATCGTGTTGGGGACCAGCGCTTTACATGTGCGCTATCCATCCGCAATTTGACCTGAATCACAGAAAAGACTATGAGCTTCATTTCAAAGAGTTTTCGATGGGATGTTCCCCTGGAAAGATGCTTTTGGAGATCAGGCCCTATGACCTACATAGATCTATGAAGACCGGTGTAATATTGTTTGTTTGTAAGAAACCTGGCTTTAGCCACAAAAGTATTTTCCATTAAGGGCACAGGTAGTTTAATTACTGACCATAGGGTTAAGCTTGAGACGTATACGTCAGATCCCCACCTCCGAATGAGTTATCGCTGTAGACTTAACATGGAGTGTCTTCTAATTTATTTCTCTAAATACAAAGAAAGAGGAAATCATTGTATTTTCGGACCTAGCATCCAAACCTAGGCTGACTGGTCCAATACTATCATTGTGGGGTGTGAAAATAAGGACTCCAGGCAGACAAGACTCCAATGGGAGTTTATTGATTAAGATCAGCGTGACAGCAGGCACCTAACCGAGCGGCAGCTCCAACTGAACTGAGACTCCCACACCAGTCAGGCACATCAAATCAAAACATTAACTCATCCCTCACACCAAAATACCTTTCATATTCCTTTCCAATCACATTCTTGTGAGGCCATCCTTCTTTAGTCCACACCTTGACTTGTTTCAATATCGAGTCCTCCTCATCAGCACTTACCCATCTCTCTTTATCAATGGCATCATACTCAATCTCGGTAATACTAACGTTTTGATATTCCGGTATCTCACCACTTTCTCCATCTCTTACAGGCAACCTAGACAAACAATCCGCAACCACATTCTCTCTCCTAGGAATGTAGCACACTCTGAAGTTATAGCTCATGAGTTCCACCATCCACCTTGAAATCCTATGAGACCCTTTGGCCCACTCAGAACTATTCATCAGTTGAACCAAGGGCTTGTGATCTGTTCTGACAAGGAAAGCTCGACCGCACAGAAAAAATCTAAAATGTGTAATGGCCATAAAACGGCCAAAGCCTCTTTTTCGATTCCTTTCTGCTCCTCTAAGTGGCCTGGACGCAAATGCAATGACATGTTCAACCTTACCTGAATCAAACTGAGTCAAGGTAGCTCCCAATCCTAGGGTACTTGCAACAACTGAAAGCAGGGTCTTCCTACCTGATATAAATCCCCCTAATGACGGTGCCTTGGCAATCCCTTCCTTGATCTGCTGAAATGCCTCTTGACACTCTTTGGACCACTCATACCTCACCCCTTTCTTTAACAAATCTCTCAAAGGGGATGAGATGGATGCAAATCCACCCACAAATTTATGGTAATATTCCGCTAGTCCCATGAAAGAACGCAATTGGTCCTTGTCCTGAGGCTGGGGAGCATTACTGATACTTTCCACTAGCGACCTCCTGGGAGAAATGCCTTCTTTAGAAATCCTGTGTCCCAGGTAGTCCACTTCCCCAACAGCTATCCTACATTAGCTCCTTTGGACTGTCAACCCCGCTTCTCTTAGTTTACATAATACAGCCCTAAGTACCTTGTCATGCTCTGACTCATCACTCGCAAATATCAAAATGTCATCTTGAAATACCGTTACTTTTTCAGACCCTTCAACACCTCCTCCATCACCTTTTGTAACACAGAAGCAGCTGAAGCTAACCCAAAGGGCATGCAATTGTATTTGAACGTGCCTTCGGGTGTGATAAAGGCAGTAAGGTGTTGTGACTCTCTGGAAAGGGGAACCTGGTGATAGGCAGCAGAGAGGTCAATGACCGAAAACACTTTTGGGTCACCAAGGGTGGAGAGTGTTTCTGAAATTTTGGGCAAAGGATGCCTTTCCACTAATATGTTATGATTAAGACTACGTAGGTCTACACACAACCTCAATTTCCCATTGTTTTTAGCCACAAGCACTATAGGTGACAACCACTCCGTAGCCGCCACAGGCTCAATCACACCTTTGCAAACTAAATCATCCAGTTCACTACGCAGTTGCGCGCTCATGTTTAACGGCACATGCCTCACTTTATGAACGATAGGTTGAGCATCCTTCTTCAGTTTTATATGATGCTCAAAATGCCTGAGCCTGCCCAAGTTTTCAGAGAAAACCTCTGGAAACTCCTTGGACCATACATCATCAATCTCAGCAATAGTAATGGGTTCAAGAGCACTGGCCTGCACCCTGACCCTCAGATTTCTCTGTTCCTCCCAACCCAATAGGGAGGCACCCTTCTATGCGACCAAAATGTTAGCCTTGCATTCCTTTCCTTTGTATGCAACTCTTGGCGAAAATTGACCCAGAACTTCAATTGGAGACTCTCCATAACCACAGGGTTGAATGTCAGGTGGGTTCAGAATTGTTTCATCCCTCTTGAGGGTTCTCTTCAAGGTGTCTTTCGATATGATGGTCCAGGGAGAGCATGTGTCTACTTTCATAACTATTTCTTGACCATCAATCATGAACTCTGCCTCTGCACTTGAAGCATTCAGCAAATTTTGCTGGGCAAGAAGGGTAATTTGATCCATGTCTGAGACTGCCACATCTGGTACATTTCATGCTCGATCCTCCCTTTCGGTTCATGCTGACACTCGGCTTCCTCTTTTGATCAACAGCACACATGGCTTGAGCACTTTGTTTGTCAATTCTCAGTTCCTTAACATATTTTGATGTTTGCTCTATACTCCTGGCTAGATCCACAGCCTCCTCCAGCTTCATGTCCTTGGTTAGCAACTTTTCTTGGATTCTGACATTGTTCGTACACCTCACCAGCTGGTCCCTGATAAGTGAGTAAGAGAGGTGTTCGAATTCACAAGAGTGACTTAGAGTCCTTAAGGATGCTATATATGATTCCACTGACTCTGATGGCTCCTGCACGTGTTGGAAGAACCTGTGCCTCTCAAAAGTCACATTCTTTCTCAGTTCAAAATGATCCTCCAATTGTTTGAGGGCGAATATATACTCATCCACATCTTCGGCTTCGGCACTAAGACCTCTGCTTAGTCCATCAAACACGGTGCGCCCTTCTATTCCCAGATTATGAAGCAACAATGCCTTTTTACGAGCCAAACTGAACCTCTCTCCACCCATCGCTACCAAGTAGTTCTCGAAAATGTTCTTCCACCTGTCCCACCTGATGGAGGGACGGCCAGGCTCGTTCAGGAAAGGCACAAGTGGGGGTATTGTTGCTGCCATGTTGCGGCAGACAACTGTGGCTATATGTGTGAGGCAACAGTGTAGAGAACGGAGCCTTCAATTGATTGAAGAGTCTTTCAGTAGTTCATTGTGAGTGCATCACAATGCCCTTCTTAGAAGGCAGGGAGATTCCAATGAAAGGGTGCTGCTCGGCAACCCAATAACAATGTCAGCATGAGAGAGGAGCTCTTTCCACGTCAGAGGGACATACCCACTTCCTCACCAGGTGCGCGAGCTCAGGAGACTGCAGGCACGTGAATTAGCTTTCTTTCAGCCTCGAGCAGGGCTGCAACAACGTTGCGAGCGAGCGCTGAATTGGGAAGCGCAGCGCAAAGGCACACCAGCCCCCACCCTCCAGGGTACACCTCCTGACCTGTTCCTGATCCTGCTTCCACTGGGACTCGTTCCGCTCCGCCTGCTGTCATGCACGGAAGCAGGTTGAACAGGCATTGATCCGACGCGGCCCCGGCAGGGGGAAGAAAACGAGCCAGTAGCATGACAATCCTCGTCGCCAATGTGAAAATAAGGACTCCAGGCAGACAAGACTCCAACAGGAGTTTATTGATTAAGATCTGTGTGACAGCAGGCACCTAACTGAGCGGCAGCTCCAACTGAACTGAGACTCCTGCACCAGTCAGGCACATCAAATCAAAACATTCCTAGAACCCTATGACTCATAATAGAGTTGCTCTGTACAAAATACACACCACACAGTACTCTCGTGAACCAACATACAAGGATATGTGAATACATAATAGTGCTGTGCACTTTGACCATCACAACATGGGGATTATGATTTACACTTTGAATCGTCACTTATATCAAAGGCTTCCAGTTTTCAGTTTTTACTGATTTTTACACATAAATATAGACGGAAATCAGGTCTTTCTGTCTAGTCCTCTATGATGTCACTCATACCTCACAGGCCAATCACACTGAAGATTGGCAGCATGGAGAGGGTAAAACTTGTATAAAAATAGCATTAAAGTTCTGACAGCATGTATCTTAAGGCAGCAGCAGTCACAGGAGCAACCGTTTGTTGTTATGGAAAAAATGCAGCTAGCATTTCTTTCCTATATGGGTACATGTGCGCTTTGATAAATGCATTTTTTTATTAGAATAAATGCCGAAAAATACCGGTTGTGGATAAATACAGAAAAAAGGTCCAAAAATAAATATGGACAAATACAGACAGAAATGGCAGAAAAATAAATACCATAAACCGGAAGCCTTACTTATATCATACGACCAGTAAAACGAAAAACCAATCGTCTAACGTAAAACACCTCTAGGCTGCCATACCCTCACCTGTGAATGTGTCAATACTTGGCACGCTGTTAAATATGAGGTTTAAGAATACTTGAATGTCTTAAATGTATGCCAGCACAACTACTAAAAATGTCTAATACTGTCAAGATATGTTCTAGTTAGTGCAGCTGCTTTTCAGCACAAAAACATTTTATGATCTTACCAATTTTTTAGGGCTATGGGCCTCATTACACGGATGGCGGTAGGGATTTACTGGTACCGGTAAAATACTGGTACCGGTAAATCCTTACCACCTTACTACGAGGTCCCTTTGCGGGTTGGGGGATTTAACGCCTGCTTTTTGCAGGCGTTAAAATCCAAACCGCTAAGTGACCTCGGAGCTAATTACGGCACCGCAAAATTGCAGTGCCGTAATTAGCGCCTTCCCCATTCCCATAGAGCCCTATGGGGCAGAAATGGGAATGGGGAAGGGCAATGGTGGAAGGGGGATTTACCGCCCCTCCAACCTTGGAATGGGGCGGTAAATCCCCTTTCTGCCAAGGCGGTGCCGCTATTTTACCGGCATGAGCCATGGCGCTAATAGCGCCATGGCTCACCGCCTACCGTGTAATGAGGCCCTATGACTATTGAGCTACATATCAATTTCGTCTGAACTCGAAGCTGGAGTTTTGTCATAATGTTTTTGTAAAATCCGAGACTTGGCAACAGTTGATTTGGTATATTTATTTTCTTGGGTTTTATAATGTCGTGCATGCCTCAGAGTGGAGAGGAAGAGGAAATGTTTGGAGGGGTGGGTGGCAGCAATTTGTAACTCACCAAAATTGAGTTTAATGACAGAATGGAGGGATGAATAAGTGAGAGGGGAGATGGGTTATCAAAGTTAGCTAACTTCTAATCACATTCCTGGCACTTAAGATCTTATTTGTTTATGGAAAAATAATATGTGGTTTGCTTTTTAAAACCAAGCATAAGGTAATTTCTTTTCAAGAGAAGTATAGATATGACATAAAGCATCTTCCTGCGAGGGCCCCATACTTTGAAACATTCTCAGCACAATGTTCATGGCTAGCAGAGATGTTCGTAGCCTGAGAAGTACTCAGTAGCCATGTAGCCCTTTAATGGAGGACCACTGAAGGACCACTCTAGGGCTAGCAATGTAATCCTACTCAGACTGCCGGAGGACACGGAGACTGGAGACAGAGAGTGCTTTGGGTACTGCTCTGCCCGGAGATATTCCAGGAACATTATGGCACACTAAGGTACTATAGAACAGTGTTGTGGCTGAAAGGACACATAGAATGACATGAGGAGGCCTATCCGAGTTCACGACCAAGGCCAAGCCTGATGAAGATGCGTATTATTCAGGAGAAGAGCGTGATCCTACAAATCCTGTATCAGCAGTGCCCAAAATACTTGCCGACCATAGGTGAACTGCAATAAGCAGGATATCTTGCCTAAGGGGCGTGCCTAAATGGCACATTATTGATTTTTCACTAATCTGATCAGGAAACTGGATTAGGAACCTAAGGCTGCCCATTAACTCAAATCTTACAAAGGCAAAGTAAGCAGTGGTTCAAAAATCTGCCACCTCCATTGAGTACAATAACTGTGCGTGCTTAAAAGTGCAATAATGTCAAAGTGCTTGAGTGTAATTGATAATGTAGTATTTAAGATTTATAGACCTGACCTGAGGCCCATACCAGGAGTTATGGGCCCTGAAGACCAAGGTAAAGGCCCAAGCAAAGCTAGGGAATTTAATGAGCTTTCAGGGACCATAACTCCTGGTATGGCCTGAGGGCAGCATCTATAAAAAAATTATGTTCATTCAAAAAATGTAAAGATTTTTTTTTAGAAAAGGAAATCTACCTGGAGTGTGAAACTGGCTCTCCAGTTGGGTTCCCATGGTTGGGATGTCTGTGTTGTACTATTTTCTTGTGGGGCGATTAATATTTCTGTTTTGGGTGGGTTTAGTTTGAAGTTGTTGTTTGCCATCCAGTTTTTTGTCGGTGAGGCATTTAGTGAGGATGGATGTTGTCCAGGTTGTTGTCATTAGTTATCTTGAAGATCAGTTGGGTGTCATTCGCATAGTTGTAGGCTATTCATGGGCTTCAATGAGTTTCATCAAGGGGTCTAATAGATGATGAAGAGCAGTGGAGAGATCCTTGTAGTACACTGCGTGTTCCATGTGAATGGTGGAATGTGGGTTCTTTCTCTTCGGTTGGTGTGGAAAGATTTCAGCCATTTGTAAGGAGTCAGGAATAAGACTAGGACACAAGGCCATTATGGTGGCTGGAAAATAATTTTATTAACAAAAAAATAAAAGGGGTTGGAGAACATCCCATCTCACCCACACTCTAGGGGGGGCTTCCCTGCCTCAACAAAACTAACTAAGGTCTGTGTTAGAATGTCCAAAGTAAAGTTCTCAGTCTTGTGTTCAAATCCTAATCTGGCCCTTATATGTTAACTTCAATATATAATAAAAAGGGAATAGTCTCCCAGCAGTCTACTCACAGCTCGTTTCCAGAGTTCCAATATAAAGTTCCAAAAAGTGCTAAAAGAAACAACCAAGTAAGCCTCCACAAGTCTCATGCAGTGATTTCCTTCCCCTGAGTCTCTTCAGGTTTCTTCCAGTTCACACCATGAAGGGTTATAGCTCTTCTCTTGACCTTTCTCAGGCTTTCACAGTTCACAACGTCTTTCCAAGACATAGAATCAACACCAGAGTAAACGTCTCCCTTCCCCTGGTCAGCAGTTATACCTTTTTCCACAAGGTCAAGAAGCAGCTCTGCAACGCTTGGCCTTTGGACAACACCAGGATAGATGATTCCCTTCTCCTGGTCATAACTTGCTCAAGTTCCAGCCCCAGGGGGAATAACTCCCTTCCCCTGGATTCGTCACACTCAGAGGATAACTCCTCTTGATTTCCTAGTTCTCTTAAAGGTTCACCAAAAAGGAGAGTGAGTTCCAGACCATCCTCTTTCCATCTGGTACACTCTCCTGTCACACTTTCAATGCTTTGGTTTCACACACTTGGGCGCAGGTCCCAGACTCGCAAATTCTTCTGCCTTGTATAGTCTCCTGCCAGGACTTGTTTTAGTCCGCCTTTATGTTCTTAGGTGGATGTTCCAGACTTGCAAGCCTTCTCTCTGAACATTAAACAGTTTGTACATTCTATATTTTTTCCCTTGGGTACTGGGTCCCAGACCCATCCTCCTTCTTTGCATAGGTTCTTCGTAAATATTCCAGCACCTCAAGTCCCTTTTCAGGGCTCACAAAGTTCATACAACTTTGTTTCATTGGTACGCGGGATATGCCATGAAGCGCCTCCGTGTCCCAACTTCCCTCTATGGGCGCACCGGCTTTACTCAGCAACATCTGCATTCTTTGCGGTCTTCGTCTTTCCCAGCTGCTTGTCTCCATGTCTGGCCAGCGCATCTGTTGCTCTCTGGTTCCTGCAATGCTGCGATCTTTCTCTGCTTACGGCATTCACACAGAAACCTCCCACTTCAGAGTCTCTTTGTATGGTGTCTCCTGGAGCTTCCTCCTTCCATGTAGCAACCTGTCTCCATCGGATGACCTGACCTGCGTCAGGAGCAGGAGAGACCATTATTCTTGGCTTTCAGTGTTTTTAAATGTCCCAGCACCAACCAAATTATTGCAACCACTAGAGCGCAGGTCTTGGTTCTCTGATTCTGCAATCTTCATGGCTCTAGTCCTCCTCCTCATCCCAGTATTACCAGTCAGATTTACACAGTGAAGTGGAAGGAATCCTTTATTATTATTAAATGGATGCTCTTGTTCGACTTCACAATATGGAGGATTAGGGAATAAGGTGGGAGTTCTCAAGCTGTAAAGGGGGATACCATGTTACACCTAGCAAGTCTACTCCACCCTTCTTAGCACCATCTCCCCGCATGTGGTGCTCTCTCATATAACCAACCCCAGGGTCAGGATTAGGTAGCTGCTGACTTCCCCTGACTACATGAGGAGAGACTTTCCCTGGGACAGTAGTGACGACATCACTAGATTAATCACACATTGTAGTGCAGAGCTTTGAATACAGTATTCTTCAAGTATCTTGATTAGGACTGTGTGCCTGATCATATCAAAGTCACCTGATATGTTCAGTAGTACAAGTGCCAATTGTTGTCTGAGTTAATTTGTGGGTCATCCCATTTGTGTAGTGCTGATTTTGTTCCTCTCATGAGTCTGAAACCGACCTGGGACTGGTCAAGTATTCCATAGCTTTCTACATGATTGAGTAGTTCTTTGTGCATGTGGGGCTCCAAACGTTTTGCTGAGAACCGTAGGTTTGATATGGGCCTGTAGTTAGTAGGGTTGTCTGTTATCCCATCTCATCTTTTATAGGTGGTTTAATCTAGGCTGATTTGAATGGCTTTGGTACTTTTACAGTGTTTAGGGATAAGTTAATTAGTAGTCAGATGAAGAGGGCTGGTGATTTGTGGGTATGTAGCTTTTTGTTGATATCTGGTGGCCATGGGTCACTGGGAGATCATTTTGGTATCTTTTAATAGTTTGTAGAAGATTTCCTTGCTTATAGGTTTGAATCTATTCAGCCTTGTGTTGGCTGTTGGTGTGCTGGTTTCTGGAAGGGTGTTGTTTGTGGTCCTGCGAGATGTGTTGATGACCTGTTGTATTGTTTGTACTTTTTGCTCTTAGGTGGGCCATGGCGCTGCCACCTAGGGTGTGCGAGGGTATGATGTTGCATGAAGTGTGACTAAATTGAAAATCTGCAGGAACTAAATCAGTACAGTTCTCGTGTGGCTAAATTGAAAAGCAGCAGGAAGTAAATCATTACAATTCTCGTGTGGCTAAATCGAAAAGCAGCAGGAAGTAAATCAGTACAATTCTGGTGTGGCTAAATTAAAAAGCAGCAAGGTTTAAACAAGTACCGTTTCAGTGTGACCAAATTCAAAAACAGCAATGATTGAACCTGTGCACTTTTTGTTGTGGCTAAATTCGAAGTCTCAATGAGAACCAAGTCAGTACAGCTCTAGTGTTGCAAAATTTTAAAGCAGCATGAACGAAATCTGTACAATTCTAGTGTGACAAAATTCAAAAGCCGCAGACACCAAATAAGTACAGTTCTAGTGTGGCTAATTTCAAGACCGAGGGGAACCAAATCAGTACAGTTCTAGTGTGGCTAAATCCAAGAGCGAGGGGAACCAAATCAGTACAGTTCTAGTGTGACTAAATTCCAAACAGCATGAACCAAATTGTTTCAGTTCTAGTGTGGCTAAATTCATAACTAGTGTGAGCCAGGTCGGTACAGTTCTTGTGTGGATTCATTCAAAAGCAGATGGAACCAAATTGGTACAGATCTAGTGTGACTAAATTGAAAAGCTGCGGGAACTAAATCAGTACAGTTCTCATGTGGCTAAATTGAAAAGCAGCGGGAAGTAAATCAATACAATTCTAATGTGGCTAAATTGAAAATCTGCGGGAAGTAAATCATTACAATTCTCGTGTGGCTAAATTGAAAAGTAGCAGGAAGTAAATCAGTACAATTCTGGTGTGCCTAAATGTATGAATTGCAATTTGACAAATTGATGAATAAAGAGCTCTGGAAAAACAAAATAAATTCTTCACTTTATGACATCTTTCAAAATTCTTGGGCACATTACAAATATGAAACAAAAGTAAATCGATGTTCAAATTTGAAAGAAACTTACTAATCAACATTACAAAAATTGAGTGTACAGTATGTGTGAAGGAACAGAAGATTGTTTTTGAATGGTTGATGTATTTGAATTATGAACTTTTTGATACGGTTTCCATTTTCTTTTTGCCCTGATTATGTTTTTAGGCTATACAAGAGTTTGTAACCTCTTTAACTATTGTGATATTTTTGTCATCTGACCCAATAAAAAGGAAAGATGTGGGTACTTTTTGTCCTGACAAAGTCTCCTGATAGACTGCAGGACACGTACCTCTTCCATCATGAGCTTGGCTTGCTTGTTAGCATGCAACGTTGCAAAAGTGAAAGGCATTCATGGCAAAGTAGTTTATTTGCCATTAGATCTGACAGAAAATGTGCACACTCTAGGAGTGCAACATCCAATAGAGCATTCTATAATTGTCTTAGTAAATGGTGTACCAACAAGAGACAAAAACATTTGGTAACAACTGGTGGACTTACATAAAGTTAGACAAGTCTTGGAATATCTGAAAGACAATAACGAATACTACAAAGAAATAAATATTGAAGAAAGCTTAAGGGAAACAACTGAAATAATTCAAGAGTCATCAGAAACTGGTCAATTTGAACTTCTGGATCCTGCTGCAGTATCTACTATTTTGGACCATTACACAATTCATCCATTGCGCTCTAATGAGAGCATAGAGCATTTGCAGCTAGAACTACTAACATATTCATGCTATCTAGCACTCTAATCACACTTCCTGGCAAACTGGCTAAAACCGAGAAATCAAATGTGGTAAAAAAAAAAAAAGAAGCTCTGCCCACGCTTGCCTTGAGTATTAAACACACGCAATTAAAAGATCTTTAGGACGGGGTCAGAGGTAGCGGATTTTTTACCCCTAAAGACCCTTCTCTCTGCACTTATGACCCACCCGCTGGCCTCACGTGTGAGTTAACTGCACTATGGTGTCAGCCTCGAGTAAGCCCTTGTTTAGCAAGTTTTCAAAAACTAAATATGGATATATTTTCTATAGATACATAGCTCTGCCCCCAATTGGGAAAGGGGATATGTAATACAAGTTGACCCGCCCCACGACCTGTATGAATGGTCGGACTGGGGCATAACATTGTCTCGGGCACCAATGGAAAACGTATCCCCCAGTTGCTAATGGTAGTTCATTCCTTTTGTGACAGAATGAATAGTACCCAAGGGGGAGTTTTTTGATAAAATGTAATACAAATTGTGCAATTTAAAGAATATTTATTCAGCAACACTGGTCAAAACTACTAGCCGTATAGTGAAGTAACTCATCAAACTGGCCTACATTTTCCCAAAAAAAGGGCCCACTTTGACCAAAATAACTGCCCGACACTAGCATTTTGCGTTGTTGTTTCGGGCATTGCCTTTTTGCCTTTTAGGCCAGTCCAAGCCTGCCTGTATGTCGTTGTTGGAGCCACAATTCCAGGAAAAGACAGGAAGGTGTGTAGGATGAGGAAGAAGTCGACTCAGAGTAATTAAGCTTTCTCGTAAGTAATTAGGGCATTACCTCTCCATCCCGTCTTCTTCTTCTGCCCAGTCTATACCAGTGAGGATATCATGAACAGAACTTGAACTAAGAAGAGTTGAGATGTGATACACAATGTATTGGTGATGATTGATTAGAGAGGGATCCTGCATATCAGCCTGTCCCATGTATGAAATCTTCTATCTAAAGCAGAACATGCACACACAAGTCAGCAGCATTGCAGGCTTCCCTTACACACGCAGGGCAGGTAGAGTGCAGCAGCATCAGCAAAACCCTCCCCACATGCAGAGGAGAAAGGCACACTCTTTACATCATGTTTGAAACCCCAACAACTTCAATCAAGTTGGAAAAGTTGAAATTGCAGATACTTTAAAATGATATAAAATATATTCTACACTTTAGCATCCAATACCAACATTTCTCTATAAAGTTGCAAAAGTTACTTTCCGTTCTGAATATCAATTCTAATAAGGTGCTATGACCATGTATAAAGTAGGCATCATCCATAGGACACAAAATGTAGCAATAGTTTACTAATGAGAAACTGATGACAAATTCTTGTGTTGCATGTACATCAATATCGGTGCTGTGGTTAGTCCATTCATAATGCACGATCGACCAGTGTTAAAGAGGCAATCCCACTTGGTTGTGTCTTGTATACACTGTGAAGTGGTCCTTTTTTACTGTGTCCGGTTAAATTTGATGCTGGCACCAATAGCATGCTATTTAGAGCCATGCATTATGCATTATAATGAAGGAAAGATGATCATTGTGGGTCCCAACAGAGAAAAGCAGACATAAAACAAGGGATTCTGTCTTTGAAACTGATTAACCCACCATTATGTATACACTGATCCTAGAGTCATCAGTGAGACATACAATACACAATATTTAGGAATAACTTACTCCTAAGTACATTGTTACACTTTTGTTGCATACTGAAGATCCATGTATTAAAAGCCTTGTTACTACGCCTTACTATACAGTGATGCCTTATTCCACTATTATACTCAATTTTATTTGCCATCATTAAGTATTATTTGTTTTACAACTATTGTACTTTATTTCTATTTGATTTTTATTAAAGTTTTGATTTTTAGTAACCATTAAGGACAACATTGACTCTCTCGCTCCAGCCTTGGCTGATCTCTGCAATCTCTCTTTTGCCACTGGAGTTTTCCCAACTTCTCTAAACAACTCCCTTGTGCACCCTCTATTTAAGAAACCCTCTGCACAACCCTCGGTTCCTGCAAACTACCACCCTATCTCTATCACCCCTTTCCTGGGCAAACTTCTTGAGAAGCTGGCTATCTCCCAACTCACCCTCCACACTGAATCTGCAGGTTGCTTCCACGACCAACAGTCTGGCTTTAGATCATCCAGAGGCACGGAAATTGCTCTTCTGAACACCTGTGAAGACCTGCTCTCAAATCTTGACTCTAACACTCCCTCTGTCCTCATTCTTCTTGACCTCTCCTCTGCCTTTGACACAGTAAACCACAACATCCTGATTGCACGTCTGCATGACACCCTGGGGATCCAGGTCAGGCTCTGGCATGGTTAACCTCCTTTGTTTCTGACCGCCCATCCCAGGTGGAACTTGAGTCTTTTCCCTCTACTATCACTCTTTCAACTTGTGGCATTCCCCAGGGTTCTAACCTACCCCCTGGTTCTTCGGTGTCTACATGGCTGCCCTTGCACGTGTGATTGTCACTTCCATTTCTAGCTTCCAGTGTTATGTGGATGACACGCAACCATCCTAAGGGCTACCCTCAGCCACCTCCTCTATTTCGCTCATATGTGACTGTCTGCAATTCAGTCATGGTGTGCTGCAAACGACCTCTGCCTCAGCACCAGTAAGACTGAGATCGTTCACATTGGGCTCCTGCTCCCGCTTTCCCCCTCTCACTCTGGCCGGCATCCCTTGGTCATGCCCCTGCACCCACCTGCGAGGCAAAAAACCTTGGGTCATTTTTGACTCCACTCTCTCCGTCTTCATCCTACTATCAACTACACCTCCTCAGAGGTACTCTTCCTTTTCTCACCTTCCCCCAGTGGCTCACTGTCTCCAGGGCCCTGGTTCTCTCAATGCTGGACTACTGCAACAACCTCTTTCTCAACCTCCCTGCCTCTGCTCTGGGCCCTCTGCAACTCATCCAGAACAGAACCGCAAGACTTATCCTTGGCCTCAAGCCCAGGGACCACATCAGTCCAGCACTGAAATCCCTCCACTGGCTCCCCGTGGCTGCAAGGATCAAGTTCAATACCCTATGCATTGTCCACAAGGCTTTCTGGGGCCTGGGACCTACCTATCTGCAACGATGCCTACCTAAATATTGTCCTTCCCGAGCCCTCTAGATATCTACTTCCAACCTTCTGTGAGTGAGCAGTTCTCCAAGCAGAGATTTGGAGGGAGATCTTTATGCTTTACAGGGGCCTCCCTCTGGAATAGCCTCCCTGCTGCCCTCCATCTCCAGCCTGATCTCCTTAAATTCCGGAAACTCCTTAAGACATTCCTCTTCTCTTCCTTCTCTCTCCCTCTACATCTCTACATGGCTAACCTTTCTGTCCGCTCTATCCCTCGCTCCCTCCTTTTCTGCTCATCCTTATGACTGGCCACCTGGTGTACCTCAGAGTCTTCCAGGTCCCTGGCACCCTCATCAGGCCTCTTGCACTTGACTACGGGCCTGCACGTGTCTTATCGTTCCTGCACTTGGTCAACGACCCTTCAGCGCAGCATCTCTCAGCACTTACCTCTGACTGACTGGGTGCACTTGGTCCCCTTTGTACTTGTCCGCCCCTACTCCCTGCACCTCTCCTGAACCTGTTGGCACACTTGCTGGATATGAACGCACCATGCCATGAAGATCGTCTGTTTTCCCTTGTCTCTCCTACTTGCATGGTGGCGCCTCAATGCACTTAGAGAAACTGCAGAATCGTCGTCAGACCTATTTGCTGTCATCCACACTGGTAATTGTATTATATGCACTTGTTCCATGCACCCACTCTGCTTGTGCAGACTTGTATCATTCAGAAATTCAAGGGCATTGAATGACTGTTGTTTCTTTCCCCTTGTTCCCTCCCTCCTTGAGAGCTTTGTAACACTTGCTTTGTGAATAGGCGCTTTACAAATAAACAATACCAAAAACAGTACCTATTGAATATTGTTTCTCAGGTTTCCCTTGTTTACATCGCAGCTCTTTTAAAAGTTGTAATTTCCACGTGGAGTTTTCCACCGAAGCTGTTTTCGCTGAATACTTTTTTTAAAAATGGGGGCTTGCCCCAAACCGTCTCTAACCCACCACCCCCAAATCCCCTACCCCAAACACAGAACGCATATTAATTTTAAACAAAAATGTGTTGAAATCGTCCGCAGGGAAAATGCCAACTTAAAACACTTGTGAAGTGTATGCTGTGGCTATTAACCCAAATGAGGTGTTTCCCTTGGTAGACTTACAAGATCCATTAAAGAATTGGATTCATGCATGAAACGTTATTCGGCCCAATTTGCAAATGCTTTTCTGGAAGAAATTAAGGAAGGCACCAGCGCACGCAAGACAAATATTCACAAAGGGCATCAGAATGTGTGCTTATCTGATGTCCCCTACTCCTCCCCCACGTGCCATATTGTCCAAATCAGTGACTGAAGAGGGCATTTAAGGCTTTTTCAATCATATCCATCTCTTTTAAACAGTCCCAGGTCAGTGCAGAATGCATGACAGCAGTGGAGGAAATGTGCTGAACATGTTTGTTTTTGTCTGTTGACTGTATTTCGCTCTGACAGACCATCTAAGGGCCCCTCGCTGTGACTCGTTGTGTGCTCGGATCAAATTATGTTCAGGCTTCCCAGGCACCAGTGTATGAAAGTGGACCAATTATAAAACAGCACTTAAACGGGAAAACGGATTCCTTTCATTAACTCCTGCCCTCCCCTAATTCTGTGGTGCCTATCCATGCACCCCTCTTTCACATGCAAAACATATCCGCAAATGTATTTCAATTTTATTTATTGCACAATACAAAAATCTACTCAATATAACAAAACTCATAAAAACATACGCACATAAAAATACTAATACATATTTGTGTGGGGGTTAGTACGTGAGGCAATAATGTACTATTGCTCAGTACGAGCACATTTACTGAGCTACCCTGGTATCACAAAGTGGACCAGCCAGCACATCATTTGTGCCGGTGGCAGAGCAAGCGGCAGTAGAGTGTGCCGCCCATCCTGACTCCTCCCGGGTGCCTGGTTCGCCCCCTAACACCTCACAGGGCTGGTGATGCCCTCATCATTATTTGTTTTTCTAAACTAATTGAAGCAGCTTCATTTTGTTTTGTTTTTTAAATAATGAAGCACGCGGTGAGCTGAGTGTGCAGCACTTCACGCCATAGTGTAAAGGTTGCCTAGCAACCAGAATGCTGAAAGGCACGGCACCAGCGGACCCCGGGTCTGTGTTCTAGGCCTTCCAGAGTGCACCAGCACTGCATGCCTGGATTCTTTCCCACTTGTCGTTGGAGCCCACCCTGATGCAGTGACGTGCCACTGTCTGTGAAGTTTTTGTTTGATGCTTGTATTTATGCCTGTGTGTGTGTGTATGAATGGAATGGTATGTGTAAGTGTGTAAGATTAGTTGAGTGAGGCTGTGTGCATGTATGTGAATGTTAACATTATATAGTGTCTGTGTGCTCATGCTCTTGGGGCTTGTTTGGGCATGAGTGTGTGTGTACGTGTTTATATGGTAGGGGTAGGGGTTGGGGCACTGTAGCATTACTCTGTCCCCACCCACGGTGGGAGGGACAGCAATTCTACATAGACGGTGGGGCACTGTAGCATTACTTTATCCCCCACCCACAGTGGGGGACAGAGTAACGCCACAGTGAAAGTTGTGCTGTGTAGCATTGCTCGTTTCCGCACCATGGGTGGTAGGGACAGCAATACTACAGAGACGGTGGGGCACTGTAGCATAAGTCTGTCCCCCACCCACAGTGGGGGATTGAGTAATGCAACAGTGACAGTTGGGCACTTTCTCATTACTCTATTCCCGACTGTGGGTGGGAGGGACAGAGTAATGCAACAGCACCCCAACGGTCACAAAAGCATCACTTAGTCCCCCAGAAATTTCGGGGGACGGAGTAAAGCTGACGTGCCCAGGGCCTGCCAAAGATGTGTTACAGCTAGTGGTGGAAAGTTTCAACATGATGTTTGGGGGAGCCCTTTTCCTATAGCAGAGAAAAAGGGTCGGAGGCCCCGTGGAGTACATACATCACAATGGGCTTAATAGTCAGAGATTCTCAGGGGATGTACAGCCAGCAGGGATCTGAAACACTAAACGTTCACTGAAAAGCTATTCATCATTTTCTGTCAGAAATGGGCTAATGTGGAGCAACCGGAGTAAAAGGGTAAAGGGGTGGTAAGAACACTTCTAGATACCACAGAGTACACATTTAAAGTATGAATGAAAGGAATATATTTCCATGTCATAAGACAGCTGACTGCCAACAGAGGGGCCACTGCAGCCCCCCCCTCCTCCAGCGGCTCTGACCCCTTTTTTGAAAAGATTGAAAGGCCCTGGTGCAGTCCCTGACAGTGCCCCATCATCACTGTAGCAATACTATGTTCCCCCACCCATGGTGACTCACCGTCACCGTAGCTTAACTTTGTCCCCCACCACGATGGGGGACAAAATAATGCTACAGTGATTATTGCTGGCATAACAAGTTGTGGCCTTACTCAGGCTCAAGCAACTGATTTAAAATGGCCCAAGCTCCTTCCACAACTAGTCTATGCCTGTAGTGATCAATGTAAATCACATGTATGAATCTGTGGTCACAACCTATCTATGCCAGTAATGGTCAATGTAAATCAATGCATGAAGCTGCTTTACTTGCAGTGATTTACTGTGACCGTTACTGGTAAATATATGTTGTGGTAGAGGCGTAGACAGGGTAGGGTCTGAGCGGGCAAGGCCCAACCAAAATCTGCAAACGCTCACCCAACAGTGCTCTGTGGGCATTTACAGATATTAATGTCACTGCAGTGGGCCCAACTACTTTAGCTTCAGGCCCCACTTGTTAGACAATCCTGGCTACGCCTCTGCATTGTGGGAGCAGCTTCATGCATGTGATTTACATTGACCATTACTGGCATTGCTAGGTTGTGGGGGAACAGTTTATTTGATGCGATTTATGTTGGCTCATGACCCTCACCAGGACACGGAGATTGTGGCGGCAGCCTCATGCAACAGGTTTACAGTGACCATTAGTGGCCTAGGTAGGTTGTGTACTTTTTGTAAGTTGGCATTTACTAGATTTTGTCTTTCTGCTTCATTTTTCCCAAAGACTGGGCTGCAAGATGCATACATTAAACCTATTATTTTTCTCAGTGTTTACAGACTCTGCCTCCCCTCCCGAACCCATGTTAATATTATTGGACTCCTTTGCTACACTCGGTCGGTTGGACTAATTTGAGGAAATATTTAGGCTGCTCGACTGAAAATATTCACCAGACATGACTGGCTATGAATCATGAAATTTACTGAAATGTATTAATGTTTTACTAGTGAACTAATTGCAAATTGTACGGCTTTTTTACTTCATTTACACTCAAAAATTGTGCTGAAAAATTCATAATTTTAGTATGTTATTTTGAAAAATGGTCACAGGGTAAATTCACCCAAGCACTCTTTAAGTATTTTGGGCTCTCTCGCTGCACTCGGTTGCTCGTTCTCATTTATGGAAATATTTAGTACCTCCACTGAAAACATGCACCAAATGTGAGGCTTCACCCATGAATCGGTTCAAACATGGTGCCCATTCAGGGGTATCCATCCCCACCCCCGGCACCAGAAGCTGTCTAGGCTACTGATTTGCGCTTGTGCCAAGTGACCTAGAAATGCTTACATAACATTTCTGAATAGTTTGACCTGCACATTTCATCAAATCCCATGAGTAAACAAAAACCACCCTCAGAATCTGGCCTATAGAATACAGCTTGTATTTTACTTATTAAGAGATATATGCCACAGTATTCCTTTTTATCTGTTGTGGCAGGTCATGAGAAGAAGAGCATGGACTTTGGTTTTCCATCTCACTATTTGGTTTATTAAAAGAAAGGTGACAATCCTAACTTTCCCTAAAATAGGGTATACCCTACATAACAAAACTAATGAGAGTGCAAATCAAAATTAGAGTCCACTGTTGAAAACGAACTATGCTGACCTTCCACTTTTTAAATAACTAAGGCACAGGAGAATGATTTCCTTCTCCTGTGTGACAGCTTTTACACCCAGTTCAGTTCAATAGAATATCCTTAGGTCGTTCTTTACAACTGTGGTTATAAAATCATACAGTTCAGATACTGGATTATGTCTCTTGCCTTCCTCAAGATATCTATTTTCCGTTCTCTTTATTAAAACAAACTTTATTCAATGTCTCTTCTTTCCTTGAGTGATACAAGCTTGAGGACTCAGACACTGATTCTTTCGACTTTCATCCGCTCTCAGTGATGTATCTTGATCAGGACAAATATGAGCCCTCTAGCACTAACTCTTAGTCTTCTCACTTATTCTTGCTACTTTGTCGTGACTGGGATGATTGTGAGCGTTCCAGTAAAGATTGTCACTCTCTGTGTATGCTTTTGACAATCTGTCTTTACTGGAGTATGAATTATTTTTACTGGGAGGAAATTGAGTGTTCCATCAATAAATCTCGCTCTCTCTGTATCTTCTTGACACTTCATTTTTAATGGGATTAGTAAGAGTGTTCCTGTCATGATTCTTACCCTCTTCGTTTCTACTTGACACTTTGATTTTCCTCGGAGGGTTCCAGTAATGATTCTAACTCTCTTCATATCTTCTTGACACTTCGTCTTTACTGGGACTAGTATGAGTGTTCCAGAAATTATTCTTACTCTCTTCATGTCTTCTTGAATCTTGGTCTTCACTGGTCGAGTATGAGTGTTCCAATAATTTTTCTTACTCCCTTTTGTATATTCTTGACACTTTACTTTTACTGGGACGAGTATGAGTGTCCCTGTGATTATCTTTGGTCTCCCTCACGGGTACCCCCGTTCTCCCTGTTACCAGGATTAAGTAGGGATAACATCACTGGGCTCTGCAATGCGCTGGAATTCTCTTCTTTCCTTGTCAGGATGATTACTGGCTTCTTTGTTTCCCTGTCAGTCTTCTTACTCCTCAATACCTTGGGAAAAATGATATTGACATAGTTCATGAACGTCACGGTACACTGTGATGCAGTCACACCACCACTTCTTTGTTTCTCGAGTTCAGGACACCCTGCGACCACTTCAGTATTCCGCATCCTCTCTCCCCTCCGTTGGCACACGTCAGAGGCTGCAGTCTGGATTCTCTCTATGGCCAGATGCCAAGATTCCAAGTTTCTCTTGGCTTGTACCTTCCAACTGATTCGAATTTCCCAGGCTCTCTCTACTCTTATGTCTCTGCCTCCAAAATGTATGGCGCTGTCATGGGACTTCCCTAGCGTAGTGTCAAAGTCCTTCTTTTGTGTTTGGGTAAGACTCTGTATTCCTACAATAATCTTTTTCATCTCAGTACCATGTACATCTTTATCTATAGGTACAACCAAAGGGGTTGGCTGGCAGAAACAGATTCTAGTCTTTTCTTTATGTGTTTCGTCCATTAGTTGTTTCGGAAGATGGGTTGGTGACAGGTTGTTTCGGGAGTTCTTCATTCGAACATGAGTCTGTGTCTTTAGAGGGGGAGTCTCTCCAGGTGAGATTCTGCTTGCCTCTACCCCAGGAAGGGTATTGCATAGCGGGCTCACCTCCCTAGCCTCACAAGGAACGGCTCCCCCCCCTGGGGAGACGTGACGGAATCCCACAATTTGTCACACTGTTTATAATAACGTGCATGATATGTAATCTTATGAGCTGCTCAACCAAAAGGTTCCCTTTTTATGCATTCTTCTTTTTAATTACCTCAATAGAAAGATAGTTTTAAATGAAAAACACAATTCAGAAATGTTTGTGCATTCTATTATAGGTTTAGACAGAGTGAGCAAGAGCAAGGTCTTTAGTTTTTCCTGAATTAGGTAGTTGAGGTAATGCCAGTCAATTCAACAGCAAGAGAGTTCAATTTCTGGCCAGCCAAAAGGAGAAAGTACAGCATACAAGTACGTTCATGCTTGATTCCTGTGATAATGAACTAAAGACTGATGACTGGATAGTTCTTGTGTGAAATAGTGCTGTAATCTGACAGAAATAACCAAAGAAGTCAAAAACACAGAAAGATTTATGGACTACTCAGAAAGCCTTAACTAAGTTCCGTTTTGGTTAAGTGTGCCATGCTCCTGAGTCTGAAGCATAATAGACCAAATCCAGCAAAATCTTGGCAGCAGCAGTCTAGACTCCATGTGACCTTGTCATTACCTAGTTTGGGAGTCATAGTTAGTCTCTGTTGGCTGAATCCAACCTGGAAATTATAAGAACAATAGAGGTTGTAATACACTATGGTCTAACAGGAAATGTAAAAAATGTCCCTAGTTCTAAAACGGATCAACAAAAATTGACCAGTTAGGTCGTTTAAGGGTTAATGGATAGTGAGCAATCGAAATTAACAACCATTTTCCTCACTTCCCCTCTTTGAATCGGTGGAGTCATAATGAAGGGGGGGGCAATAGTTTGAAGTCCGAAATAGTGGTGCAAACTGTATTAGCGCTAGGGGGAGAGGTGCTGAGTAATTGGGTGTACAGAAATGTGGGTGGAATCTCACAAAAACTGTCCTTGTTCTCACCAACCCGAGCACTTCCTCCGCATGTCCACAATTATTTGTGACTCCCCTCCACCCTTTTCTTTAGCCCTCTCTACTCGGGAACGCTGTTTTTCTCTTACAATGCCTCATCAATACTTTCCTGCTCCTCTCCTACAGTCCAGGGCCCGTGACATTTCAGCCTTCTGCCATCAAAATAGAAATTAGACTATTTCCATTTCTATTTTACATTGTGGTGCACTTCTTTGTTTTGTGCTAGAATGGGAAGACACAATGCGTGCAGTGGTCATCTCTCGTGACAAAAACAAAAAAGTATTATCACCCCAGAGGGAGACCCGGGGCTGATAATAGCGATAAACCCTGCAGTTGGGGGTGACCTGACCAGTAAAGGTCCAGAACACGTGTAAATCCTCCACTGCACTTGATCCTACCTTGCTCAACCAATGAAATACCTGACTAAATTTCCTGAATTGGTGCTGGGCGCCATCTATCTCAAAGCGCGGCTGAACGTCTTAAAAACGAATGAGATATTGGCCATTCGGGGCCAATCCTCTTCTAATTCATGACGTTATTGTAAAGATAAGACTAAAAAAGAAACCATACATCTTCTGTAAAGCATAAGTGGCATTTTCTATCAATAATCCGGAACATTGGATTGGGAGACTCACTATTTTGTAAAAATTGTAAAAAAAAAACGATTGAATGCAAAGACAAATAAAAAAAAAATGAATTTGAAAATAGGACACTGATTAAAATGCTATTTAATTGGGTGCAGTATATGATATGCAATGCAAATTAATGAATTGATTTAGAAAATCCTCCTTTATGGGTTACTGCAGGACAAATAACCATGAAACTGACTACATTGCATCTGTTATAGTTTGTGGTTGACAGATATCCATATATTTCCCCATGATATTGCCACTGGGTCATGGAAACTGCATGCAGAGTTGTATTCAAAATGCTACTGGTTATATTGTTTAGATCATGGAATGGAGGGTAATGCATGAAACTGGCTTCCAGCAGGAACCGCGGGGTGCACAATCAATAGCAGAATTCAATAATGTCTGATATGCAATTAGCAGAATTAACGTACTGAGATCTTATCTGGTAGGCAGGAAAATTAGCAGATTTGATATGAAGGTGGTACTATTTTTTCATCATAGTTAAATCAATCAAAGATATGTTTATGTCAGATTAAACATACATTAAACTACACAAAAACAGTAACATGTCAAACAATATATGAGATGTTAAAACAATCAAATACATATACATGTGAATACATACAATGTACAATGGTTAACTTGGATATAAGCTCCATACATTGTATACATCCATTACAATCACACACATTTAAACTGCGAATAGCAAATACATCTCTACTCACCTGAGCTAATTGTATCACCACTTACAAACTTTATATATAACTCTAACATTCAATATTTTCAGCAGATATATTGATAGCGCTCCCTAATTTTGCTTCTTAGACCGCTCTATAATCACATACAGTGAGTTAGTTTGGGTCGTAGACATTGTTTAGTGTATTCATAGCTCTGCAAGTCTTGCTCCTCAATTCCCAAGGCCAGGACACTTGTGGACAACCTACAAGTCACATAGGGCATATGTGAATATTTTCATCAGGTGTGTGTCCAGAGGAAACTGGTTTTATGAATTCAGAGGTCTTTGTGGAAAAGATTGCTTTTGGAAAGAAACATTTAAAGAACATTGTTCAACTATGCTGTGAGTGTGTTAAGTGCTGTTTGGATCTATAAATGATCCGAATAACATGTTGGGTGTTCATTTCACTTCTATTTCTGCTCAACATTAGTAGCTGTGGACTTTGATTGAAAATGCATAATGACGGGCATACCGATATTCAAATTGCTTGGAAGGGAATTAATTAAACAAAACAGTAATGTGCTGACTAGATTCAGTGACAGGTGTGCCGCTTTATCGAGGAAATGGAATGGCACGTTAACTGGGAAATGGATGTACCCCTCTTAAATAAGAGAATGGGGGGCAAGGCCAAAACATGGGATTGCTGTGAAAACTTAGAAAGGTTAAAGAGTTATAAGCAGATGCAAGAGGTGTTGAGCATTCGTATACGGCTAGTTGCCTAGGACCATATATGCCCAGGTTTCCCTGTCCTGTGATCAGGAGACATTTTGTGCTCTTTGGTTTTAACCAGCTCGCATGCATGGAGGAAATGGGAGCACCTACAAAAGGTTGCTTGCGAAGCGCGACATTGCCGGATTTACAGAGATAAGCCATTCTGGAACAATGCTCCACCTCATCCCGGCATGTTTGGCATTAACTAGGAGGCGAAAAGCTCATCTGGGCTGATTTGTACATCATTGTGACTTCCTTGACACTATTTCTTTTTTGGGTAGGTGGCGTGTGGGCTCTCAGCGAGCATTAATTATAGCAATTGTGATGTTCTGGGAGGAAACAATGGCACTGATTTCCAATTGAATCAAGTATAATTATTAATTTGAGACATGGTCTTGGTTAAGTTGGTATGCTGTTATGATAATGAATCTTAATGAGGGGAAATAAGGAAGTATTACATAATCTGTTTCCCATCAGTATGAAAGTAGTATGGATGAATTTTCTCGATTTAAGAAAACAAATCTTAAATATCGACTTGTATGTCTTTCTGATATATATTTGTACTGTGGTATGAAAAGTTACTTTGCAGCTGTAACACGACAAATCATTTTTTTAAAGTTATCAGAATACTTTCAATGCAGTTGTCATAACCAAATCTAAAGTCCTACATTATTAATTATTATTATTATTATTATTATTATTATTATATTTATTGAGCACAGACCTAGCTTTGAGAAGCAATGGAGTGCTTTACAGAGGTATAGACCAATACAGATACATAACAGAGCGCTTTACAGAGGTAACAACAGAACAGATATAGAGTGGAGGGTAGGAGACAGAGGGGCACAGAGGAGGGGTATAGCTGTATAGGGCGGCGGGGAGTAGAGGGGTGGACAGTGTCTAGCCAGTCAGGTGGCGAGAGGGGTGACATGATGGCCTAGGTGTTGAGGAGGATTTAAGGTTGTGTGTCAAGTTCTGTCTTCAATCAGTATGGCAATACATGATGACCCTATTCTTGATGTCTGGTGTTTGATAAGTTGATTTGATGGCCATTAACCTAAAGGGGAAAAGGAGAATTGCAGACAATGAGAAGACCAAGTGATGGTCAATGAGAGGTAAAGAGTGGGGGCTAAGGGAGAAACTCTCCCCATTTCACAGCAAA
Source organism: Ambystoma mexicanum (assembly GCF_040938575.1). NCBI lineage: Eukaryota > Metazoa > Chordata > Amphibia > Caudata > Ambystomatidae > Ambystoma > Ambystoma mexicanum. Next base: position 960,702,844 of record NC_090928.1, on the reverse strand, counting down.
AACTTTAAGCAATTACTTATAAAAAAGAGTCAGTCACCAAGAAATCACATTTCCAGGAATTCCGCAAAATTATAGTTATCATTTTGAAATAGACAGTTAATTTTAATGACCAAAATAATGAATTTGAGCAACTCTCTTGTCAAATTAGATCATTCTTTTTTGTAAACTATTGTTTATACAAAAAATGACAGTACTATTGCACCAACATTTTTTTTATTTTTAACATTGACCTAATTGAGATCTGGAGTCAAAAAGCAACAAGGACAAGTGAACAAAGTTAATCTTACCTTTGAAATTATCTTTTACACGGCCTGCAACCAGCATCTCTCCAGGTGTTTTGGACTACAACACCCATGATCCTGCACCATTGATCATGCAGGCCAGGGCTGATGGGAGGGTGTAGTCTAACACATCTGAAGATCCCACGGTTGCAGACGCTTGATCTATTACATTATTGTGAAAGGTGGCAGGCGCCAAAGTGCATTTGTAAATATTATTAAAGCAATGTGCAGTGGAAGACCAGTGACGTTTTGAGAATGGCCACTGTGCAATGGGAGTACTGATGACACACTGAAGACATGCCCTTTTGATATGCGATGTGCAATATGCAATTGATACGGAACTCTCCATTCACAATTTGAAAGAAGGTTCACAGCTTCAAATCTGTGGTGTATTTACCCATTGCTCCTGCCATATTACAAAGTTGCGTAAAGATCCCAGAGTCAACATTGAGCACACTATTTGCACATAGAACAACAAAGAACAACATCTGCTCAAGGGCAATCATTTATTAGGCTACAGACTAAGTGTCGTTTTTTCATGGTAGACGCACCTTTAAAATGGGGTCAGATTTGACGTTCTAGTGCAAAAACAGTGCATTTTGGGCCTCTCTTCTGGTGGCACTAGTTGGAGCGATTTGTGATCCTTACCCAACGTTTATTGATTAAAACAACTCGTGCTGCTATTACCATCTGGTGAGAAAGCAGGTGTCAAGAATGGAAATATGAAAGAGCGCCCTGTCATGATCAGCCTAGAGGTGGCCATGAAAGCTGAAGCAAGAGGCTACTTTACCCAGGGGTGCATTCTAGAGGCGTGGGTCCAGGACGGAACCTTAGGGGTCAGAGAAATAACAGGGCAACCATTTAGATACAGTGGGCCTCATCACAAGTTTGGCAGTAACCCTTAAATCTGACAATAGCACTGTTACTGCCGGATTTAAGGATCCACCAAATCAGGGCTTTGGTGGATTTCTCCCCAGCTCTGAGCTGGGGGGAAATCCGCTGAAAATTCACGCTCATACTGCCGGCGGGAAATCCGTAAAATTTTAAAATTGCGTAAAATTTTACCCAAGTTAGTTCCGAGATGCAGTTGGTTAGGATTGCATCAGTGGCTTTTCCCAGTGGTCTTAACAACTTCCAAAAATCTCGAGAATTAGTGTTGTTAACTTGTTTTAACATTACTTCTCAATCCTGTTGATAGAGGGCCAGGTGATAAGATCTTAACCAAGTCTTGTAGCTCTTTAGAATCTCTTTTGCTCGAGTCCTGTTTAGTTCAGTATTGTATCGTAAGGCTTTCCTTTTAGTTTTACGGACTGTGTTTCGTTTAGACACCAAGAGAGCGTCAAAAGTGTGGATGTGGAGGTTCTGCTCTTTTCCCTTACTCTTGGAAGTTTGTTTGTTGCATCTGAATGGTTCCAAAAGAGGTCTGTAGTCTACTTGGGTGAAGTCAGTCAAGTTCTTGTAAGAAGTTGTTAAGGCTTTGATGTTGTTCTGGGACAGCCGTAAGTGATTTCCGTTGCCTGCTGGTTCCACGGCCGCCAAGTAGTGAGGTTTTTATGAGTTTGTGGATGACCATTTTATATACAGTAAGTTGTGGTCACTTTGGGCTGTTTGTACAACATTTGTTTCAATCAGGTTTGGTAGAAATGATTGTGAGGCGAAAATATAGTCAATAATAGAGTTTGACAAGCCTTTCTTCCATGTTGGAGTGTTAGGTATGTCAGCCAGGAAAGTAGCCGTGCTGAACAAGTTCCTTGCTGACATTACCATACACCACTCCTTCCCACATAAGTCTGCCTGAGCGACTGTTGTTTCTTTGGGCTCAGTTGTGCTGGAAGTGCAGTTTATTTTAAGGTCCCCGCAAATCAGCAAGTCTGCACCATGCAAGGCGGAGTATGTGAAGTCTATTATAGATGTCACCAGGTCAAGTAAAACTTCTGTGCGGATTCCCTTTAGATTCCATAAATGTTGGTAATCAGGAGATCCGTGCTGATGTAGATTCCGGTGTGTGGGTCTTTATGTGTCCATGAAAGTAGAACCGCTAATACAAAAAGTGTTTCCAGGATTATTTTTTCCATCTGCAAACCACTTCCCAAGCGGACTGCAATCATCAAGCTAGAAGTCGGGCGGCCTTTATCTCCTGTCTTTGCTGGTGAGAAGGCTATTTCAAAGCTGTCTAAAGTTGTTTTTTCTTTAAGCTACAGCTCTTGCAGACACAGAATGTCAAAAGCTCCCAGATCAATCTCGCCAGGGGCCGTTAAGTGCAGAAATCCCCTGGCGTTCCAGCAGGCTAAAGAGTGTTGCGGTGGGTTCAATGGTATGTTCAAGAGTTGATGGCTATTGAAGCCATGACCATGACTGCTGCTTCGGCTCTGGTCTATGAGATTCTGCTTTCCCCGGTTCTGTTGTATCCCGCACTTGTTCTAAGGAAACATGAAGGCTTTTTTTAGGTCCTTTTGGCCTACGTGATGAGGCACACCTTGTTGGCGAAAAAAATACTTTTTTCGTGTCTGTTGCTTCAAAGTCGCGTTTTGGCGGACCATCGCTCTTTCTTGGAAAGAGTCACAAGCTGCATCGCCAGAATTATGCAGGTCTCTTCGATCTTTTGGTAAGCTGGAATATTGATCAGGTAATGCCAAAGCATTGTCGTTCTTTTTCAAATATGTCAACTCAAAGCCTTGTTTGTAGAGCGTATCAAAAGCCTTTCTTAGCATGTTGTCCACCACTTTTGACGATATGTAGAGGTAGCAGGTGGCTTTTTTTCCTTCGTGGGATGATTCGACTATCTTAAAGTCTTCTTTCTTGATGGTTCTGAACGGTTCTGAGCGAAGTGAGACTACGGAACAGGTTTATTAACGTGTGTCTGTTCAAGACCATGTATTTCTGGGTTCCGGTTCGTTGTCTCAGTTTGAAGGTGGGACTCCCGTTGGTTTTAAAGTGCTCATTTTGGTGTAGCAACCTTTTTTTTTTTTTAGGGCTCCTTTGCTCTTGACTTGAACGACAGTTTAGCATTTGGGATTTACAAGGGCTTTGGGAGCCGGGAACGCGGCCCACCTTAATTTTGGGCGTGCGTGCCCGCAGCTTGTAATTTGAGGTTGCTTGAAGTTTTGTTGATTTGCAGCCAAAGGACCTTTCATAAGCTTAAAGTCGGTGTGATAAGGAGCATGTCATTGCGAGGTCCGGCAGGTTTTTAAAATGGTCACTCAATGATAAGAAGCTACACGGATCGATTTTGACGGTTTGGAGCATTGTTGGAACAGGACTTTGCGCCTGTGCTTCAGGCCGTGTTTGACTGTCATTTAGGACTTCAAGATGCTGGCTAAGTTCCATCAGGTCCCTGTGGTCGAGGAAATGTTCTGTGGTTTTAGATGAAAGTTGTTTGCAGGGGTCGCCATCCTGGGAGTTTGTGGCTTCATTGGGGTTCACAGCATCAGGTCCACTTGCTCGACGTTCTTTTTGGCTTGAGACTGGTCTTTGTGTGCCACGATGCCACTGGTTTAAGTGGTTTGGCAGGTTTTAGACAGACATGGCGACCCTTGACTTGAGTTATTCTTGGTAATGTTGTGCTTACACTACCGTTTGTAGGCAGCCTAACTGTCAGTGGCTTTTTCAAGGTGTCCTGTCTGTGTAGATTTTTTGGTGACAGCAGAGGAGTATCGTCCAGGCACGTCACCTTGTTATCCTGTGAAATAATTAGATTTTCATTTGTTTTGTGGCCAAGTTGACTTCCGGGGCCAGAAGGCCTTCTCGTGGATTCTTTCGTCTGCGATCCACTCATCTTGAGAAGGTGGTTAGGTGCCCAGGGATCTGTTTGAGTGCTTAGGTCTATGGTTTTCCAAGGACCTTAGGTAGTTGCTTTCAAAGGGTTTTCCCCAACTAGACTGGGCTGATTCATGTGTTCCAGAGTATAAGGGTCGTTCTTTTGACGTTCCAAGGCATTTATGTAACCTTCCAAGTAAATGAGCTTGAAATGCATCATTGCAAAGATTGAGGTATGGTCCTTTAGAGTGTCGTTGATGGACTCATAGAGTTTGCAGAAAGGCGCCAAGGCTATGGTGACTGATGATATGATTGCAAAGAGGTCTGGCTTCTTTGTTGGGGTGTCCTTGGAAGTGTTGTAAGAAATGTCACTCATCCTTCTGGGATTAGAGATGTGAGGGGTCGAAGGTAATGGTGCGGGCCTGGTGTTTTGTGGTAGGTTTTGCCATGGTTTTCCTGATATGTGCGCCAAATCCAAGGCCTTTTTAGGGGCTGGGTTTGAGTTTTTTATGGAAGGACGTGCTGAGTGGGGTGTAACCGTCAGCCTGTGCTTGGGAACCCTCCCGACACTCCGGGCTTGTGATTGTGAGACCTGACTGGTCCAGGTTGAGGATTTGAGTTGCTGGAGGTTGAGCCTGGCCAGGAGGGGGGGATTCCTTTGAGGGTTCAATATGTTTTTTTTCTCTGGGCGTTCGAGGTAAAAAAGAAAAGTTGTTTGTTGATGTATTTAAAGTTGTGTCACATTTGGGCAGGTTGTTCAGTGACACATCCTTTTCAATTTTGGATGTATGGTTTTGTGCCAGGAGCAAGTCTGAAGCAAATGTTTCCGAAGTCTGGGGGAAAAGGGAAAGTTGCTGAAGAGTTGGGGCAAGGCCAAAGTGACATACGGGACTGTTTAGCGTCACTTTCTTGAGGCTGGATGTTTCATTTGCAATTGAAAAAGGTTTTATGGCCGCGTGGGTCTCAAGGAGTCCCTCAATAGGTCCGCGTCTGAAATCTCAACAGGGTCACTCTGTTTCCGCTTGGTCTGTCTTAAGAAGAAGTTTTTTAAGGAGTTTTCTAAAGCGGCGGAAGTTGCAGATTTAGACAGTACACCTTTCTTGAATGATCTTTGTGTATAAGGCCTTTTACTTTGAATGAGGATTTCTTTCCGTGTGTTTAAGGGGCCACTGTGCAGCACTTGAGAGTTCAGAAGAGAGCCATGTCGCTTTGGTCTTACCTGGAGTTTCGTCAGAGGTCTTGGATTTACCTCCACAGAAGCCACTTGTGGCGGCAAAACGAAGAGGCCCAAGCTCACTTCTTTGAACCCTTGCCTAGTGTGGGGTTTTTCAGTGGTCTGTGATGGCAAAAGAGACTTGTTGCATGGTGTTAGGTCGTGCTTGTGAATCATGACTTGCACGGTCTGGCGGGCACTCTGGCAAGCACTCGCACTTTTGATGGCATCCACACTGGGGGACTGTGGAGTGTCTCTGCCACAAACCTCCACCTCCCTGACTTGTTCTCCCAAGCCAGACATGTCGTCCGTTCCAGACTTGGGGTCTCGGCATGCAGGGAGTCCACGCCTCTGTTGCTGTGTAGTGAAGCCTCAGACGAATCACGAGAGGCTACACCGAGTGCTCCGCTTTCCTACATCCACGTCCCCAGCCACTCGTCACCGTGGGCACCCAGCCCTCCTCCTTGATTATTTTGGAAACCTCCCTGATTACTCTGCCATCTTCTTCCCCTAAATCCCCTTCCCATGCAGTAAAACCCTGTATTGCCCTGATTATTCTGCTGTGGATTTGTCACCTGCTGCATGCTTGGTTCAGCTGTGCTAGTTATCATAGCCCCCTCAAGAGCATACTTCAACAATTTCTTCTGCACCAATTTTGCTTCCTCACCCTTACGTGCAGCTTCCTTTTTGTGATTCTTTTCTTGCAGCAATCTGCAATAGTGTGAAATGGTCAGCTGTATTTCAGCCCAAAGCTTGGCCTCAATTCCTACCAATTTCTTGAGTTGTTTCTGTACCGGCTCTGGCAGCCCTCGGCAAAATATAGGGTAGAACACAGGTATAGATTTCATCCAAGATTCATGAGTCTCGAGCATCCATGCATCTTGAAAATTCTGTATATAAATCAACAGATCCTCGGACTCTTTCATTTTTCATGTTATTATAGCTCCCATATCGGAAGTATCTGGGTATAGCACTCATAGCGCTTTCCATACTGCGGCTCTACAATTGTTAAATGGAGCTCCGTCATGCAAGGTATTAATTGTGGTTATACCAGGGTAGCGTGCTCGTGCCCACACATCGTCTGCACTCTCACCAAGTATGGCGATTAGGAGACCCTTAATATCCCCTATGGCTAACGTGTTCCCTCCTGTCATTTTTTCTAACTTGTGTATCCACTTTCTGGCTCCTGATGTCAGCATTGGAAGCTTATTTTTCAAATGTTCTCGATCCATGTGTGTCCATGGAATATATTGTGGTCTTACTCCCCCCTTCTCGAGTAACAGAAATTGGGATGCATAGCCCTCTCTCTTTTCTCTCATTGTTCTCCTGTCTATTGTAGGGGTAATATTCCTGCATCGCTGTTTGGCTGGCAATGTCCTGAACCTGTCTACATAGGACGGTGAAGACACCCCCCTCTGACCGTGAGATACTTCTTCATGTCAGTCAGACTGACTCTGATGCCCTCGGTGCAGACTCGCTAGTGTCTGACCATCTTATTCCTTTTTCCCTTGGGAGTCATCTTTCGCTCCGTCTCTCTTCCTCATTTTCCTCGCGCTCCTCCCTTTCCGAATCAGACATTGTCTGTGCCCAACTAGTGCCACTTCTTTGTTCCTACTTATTTCTAGTCTATCCAAGGTTAGGTATCTATTCCCACTACTTCGGGAGACATCCTCAGTGTTGTAAAGCTGAGTGCTCTCCAGGCGCTCGTCTTCCCCCTCCCCTTGGGGTGTTTGTTCTAACCCCATTTGATCATATATTCTATTGATCGTTTTTCTGATTCTTCTGGTGTCAAAGTCATCTTCCATATTTGCCCTAGACGTGGCTGGTACTGAATCATACGCAGGAAAGAATTCTTCAATGTCTTCCCAGTCTACTACTGGAGCGGGTTTTCTAACCTCTTTCCCCAGATATTCAAGATTGCGTGCTATCTGTCTCTGCTTACTTTCTATGTCATCATTGAATTCTCTGCGCTTCCTCGCTTCTTCTCTTACTCTTTCTTCTTCCTTTTTCTTTTCATTTCTATGTTCATCTGCCCTTCCAGTTTCCTCATCTCTTCGTCCCTCTATTCTTTTCCCTCGTATCCTTTGCTCTTCCTCTGACCTTTGCTGTTCCTGTCTGCCCTGATCAGTTGCTGCTCTTTGTTTGTGATCGAGCTGTCTTTCTTGCTCTTCACGATATAGCTGTTCTCGCCTTTGTCTGTCTTTCTTTCTTATTCTTTCGTCTCTCAACTCCTAACTCTTAAATCCTTCTCTTTCCCTTTTCTCTGTACATCATCCAACCTCTCCTTTTGTTTTGCGTCATCAATGCCTTTGCCATCAAGTTTCAACTGGCAACCCCTGAACCTGGGGACCATTTTTCTGTATCCTTACACTCCCCCCCAGCACTTATGTCTGCACTTCTTCGAACTTGCCACCAGCTCCTTGCACTTGCTGTTTTATTTATCTTATTTATTCCACTTTCCCATGTACTGCATTTTCCCCTCTTCCTTCCCCCTCGCACTTTTCCTTTTTCCCCCCTTCCCATGCACTTGCGCAATCTGAATGACATCTGGCCTAGTAGGATTGTTGTCTGTCTTCCCTTTGTTCCCCCACTTGCCTCGTCGCGCCTTGAAAGACTTGTGTATAGGCTTGTTATAAATGCCATATCATATCATATCATATCATAATCAATACAATTTTTCCTCCCATCCATTAATTTGCGAATGCTATCTCATCCGTTCTGTCTTTATTTTCCTTCCATCTCTTCCCTTCTCTCTCTTTGTCAAGAGATGCGCTTGTCTGTGCCTGATCCCTTCTTTGGTCATTGCATCTCCCCTTGTCCCGTGGGACTGTGGAGGTAATATCTTATCCTTATCTTTCCCTTGATTTTCATCACTACTTTGCATAGGTGACTCACATGCCGGATTGCTTTACCCCGTGGCTGCTTTAAGCTCTCCCAGCGGGTTTAGTCCCTCGTCCTTAATTTCTTCACCCTTCGTTTCGGACGGGGTGGGTGGCGTGGTAGGCGTCTCACCCCCCTCTGAGCATACATTAAGTATCCAATCTATTGACGGCTCCTCTTCCTTTCGCTGTTCATACATTTTCCAAAGTTCTAGAACAGCGAGGCGTTTGTCTAACTGTTTGCCGTGTATGTGGCATGCAAATATGTCGTCATGTGTTGCAAGACAGCTTTAGATAAGGACCCACCCTGTGGCCATGGCATAAACATCTTGTGGGCGGTTCCTTTAACCTACTCTGTACTGTATTTCTTCAGTTTAGGTGTGTCAATGGAGTTATGTCCTCCATGCTCAAATCTGTTCCCTTTCCTCTTCTATAACATTTGTCAACACTCTTGTGTGGCTTAAACAGTTCCAACAATATGAGCGAGCACCAAACACTGGAAGATCCAATCAACATTTTTCACAAAATTTTATACCTTCTAATTTACTTGAAAAATATCAATTCATATGCGATATCTCAGCTATTCAATCGCGTAAAATTTAAATCAGTTTTCTCAAGGAAATGTTTTGATGTATGACGTCACAACAAAAAACATGTAAGACAGACGCTTTACAGACTAGACGAACACCAGCTGGTCACAGATATCTCTGCCTCTAATTATTACCCCTTCATGGAGTCCAAACATACCCCTTTCACAACATCTTTAACCGTTGTGGTAGTCTAATTGTTCCCCTTTAGCTGGGACTCTGGGTACACGTTTCTTCTAGCCGCTTGTGTTAAAAGCGTAGGAATAAGGCGAATCCTCTCACTTCTCAGGTGTCTTCCCCAGTATCCTCTCTCTTCTCGGGTGTCCTCCCCCGTAACCTTTATTTACTTAGTTATTCTCGAGTCATTATCCCCTTATATATATACATTCTTCTCTACTTCTAACTATATATTTTTTTCTTTTCCCACCTCCCTCCGTTACCTTTTCCCTTTACTTGTTCTAAGGCATGCACTTTTGCCAACACATTCAATCTTTTTCACTCACCGTTCGCATGGTTCCTTTCTGGACCCTAGGGATCAGCACCTTTGTTACCACCTTCTTTGGCTTTTCACCCGCTCAGCTGCCTGTAAGAATGGGAAGGGATAGCGTGGGGAACACGGGTCCCTTCAGGCCGTGGTCTGCAGTTTTTCTTACACTACCACTGTCTACGGGGAGCTTCACGGTCTACTCAGCTGAATGGCAAAGGACTCGTGATATTGCCGAAGACCTAGAGTTACTTTATGTCAACGGTCAATAGGTGTCTTATTCTAATCAATAATCAATAATCGATAAACCATCCTCTGCTACCAAGTGTACTCCGGAGACCCCCGGCTGGCCCATAGAGCTGAGGTTTGCTCCGAAAGTACTTTAGGATGAGATAGCTGCACCCTTGAGATGGATGGGGGTGCAGATTTATTACTTCAACAGAAATCAATAAGGATAACTCAATGCTTTGGCAAAGGGAGTCCGTTCAATGACAAGTACAAAAACGGAGAGTGAAGGAAATCAGCAGTGATGCAATTGTCCTTCTCGCTTCAACTCCATTGAACTTCATAAAAATCATAGCATTTATACTGAAAACTCATCATAATTGCCGCATAACACTCAAAAGTTAACATGCAATTCTATTGGTTAGGAAAGGGTAACTTTAATATAGGTACTATATCTGTATATGGTAACGGAGTGAGGGGATTGGATAAACACTGTCAGGTGGGCGTCTAAGCCCTTCCTTCAAAAATGACTACTGTAGACATCACTAAAAGTACGACGTCCCATTGGCTCTACTAACTATAGGACCCTAGATTATTTGGTCCATTGTGATTGGGTTGACACCAACCCCATGCATACATTTCCACTTTGCTTAGCAGCACGCAGAATGGTCAGCCAGGTGCAACGTGCCCCCTAGTTACCCGGCCTTTCTCCAATTACGGTTACAATCAATCATCGCTTCAGCAGCTATGTGTCATTTATTTCACTGTAGTTGGCCTCAAAACTGTATCTTCTGTCTTGGAAAGTTCCGATATCTCTGCCTGGGCGGATGCCAAGTGTAGGTGTGAACTCCTGCTTCTCCTCGCTCGGATGGTCACGTGCTTCCCACACCGTGAATTTGTCTAGTTTCTCTCCATTTGTGCATTTGATTCTTATTCGGCTTGCCACCTGCCTATGCCTCCTTATCTTGACCTTTCAGAGACAGGATATTCTGTTCTTAAGTTTCAATTATTGTCATGATGCCTACCCCCAGGCATCCGGACCAAGCCCATCAGCCCCGGGAGCAGGCATCTAGACATTTAGTAAAACCTCAGCAGCCCCGGCTAGGGGCTATCTGGGTTCAAACCTGGCGCCTTAGGCGCCAGGCTTATAGTAAAAATCAGTCCTGGCGACTAAGGCGCCAGGCTCATAGTCATTACTTACCTCAGGCAGACCATGCTGCAAATGACTCCAATCCAACATGAAGCCTGAAAGGGACTATTTTTCTACAGGGACTATTTTTTACTCGGGTGGGTTCTAGGGACTTCTTACTTGGGTCTACTTTTGAGGCTATTTAAACCACACCCGACCAGCAACACACGCTTCGCATTATTCTGCATCCAGCAGCGTAACACTCACCATGCCTGCAGCCTGCATCCAGTCTTCTGCCACACCCGCCTCGAATCCGGAGCTCCTAAAACAAAGAGGAAAGAAAGGGACAAGGTTAGAAAACAAACTTATTTCTATTCCACACCTGATTCTGGATCCATCTTGTCTCTGGACCTGTAAAGAACATCATTTCTGCACGCGCCGCACCTCCAGCTGCCTCCATCATTTCTTCGCCGAACTTCGGCACCTAGGAGACAAAAGAAAACCACAAGGTGAGCCGAGGGAACCAACAAATATAATTCTTACCACCATAGACTTACCTGATTTACCACCGGAGGCATCCTTTTGTGGCTCTCCATATTTTCACGTGCCGCATCTGTAAAGAGAGACTAAGCAACCAGTTTTCCTCGTGCAACATTTACCGGACAGCACTCTTACCTGAGTGCCACCAGCTGCCACAAGAGCATCTTTTCACGAGCCAGCTGCAAGACAAGAAAGGAAGGGGGGAACAAGAGTGAACATCGGACATATTGAACTCTATGAACTTAATACTTACTGGTCCTCACAAGGAACCTCAGAGTCGATACTCTCTGGAACTCTCCCGAGCCTTCAAACCAGTGAAGTAACTGGAATCGACGCGCCCCTGAAAATCCAGGCAGGATGGAGAGCTCATCTTTCAAGAATATAAGGTGAGATTGCTGTGAGGGCATTTCGGAGGTGATTAGTTGGGGAGGACTGTGGGGGTGCCATCACTTGAATCCACAAGTGGCTAAATCCATCTCTCCACTTGCAGGAGAATATTTCTACGGGTTAAGCAGACAAGATTAGGAGGGCAGATCCAGTCAGTCATCGCTGCACTACGCATCACGTGGGTGGAGACCGCAGCTGTCCGAGTCCGACCGACGCCCCTGTGGGAGCCAGGTGAGCGTAACAGAACGCAAAGCCTATCTACAAATCCCCACCCGGGCGTTATGGAAACCTCAGAAACCGACAAACTAGCCCTATTGTTAGGGGAACTTAGGGCAGAAGTGCACTCCGCGCGCCAAGAGACTAATGCCCTCAGGAGAGAACTGATTGTGTCAAAGGGGCGCACTGATGATCTCGCTAGACAATTACTGCAAAACCAAGCTGGGCAAACACCATTACCTGGACTCGGGGGGAATCCAACTCCTGTTTCATCGAGCAATCCTGTGCAAGTGGTTCTACCAGGGAGCATTCCTTTAGCTCCACCTGAACGTTTTGCTGGAGACCCAAAAAAGTTTGCTGTGTTTATGAACCAATGCTGCTTGCACTTTTTATGCAGACCTGGAGCTTTTCCGAACGACCAAACCAAAGTAGCCTTTGTACTATCATATCTTAGTGGCAGCGCAGCGGATTGGTCAATTCCATTAGTTAATCAGGATGACCCTCTTCTTCGGGATTTTCAAGGTTTTCAATTGAGCATGGAAAGACTATTTGCCAGACATTCACAGGGACAGGCCCTGGATAATGAACTTTTATCATTACGACAAGGTAACCAGGATCTACTAACGTATATTGCCACTTTCAATAGGTTAGTGGTGGAAACCGGATGGCCAGAGGTAAAACGAATTACATTATTTCATCGTGGACTTCGGGGTGAACTCAAAGACGTTTTGGCCCAAGTTGTGAACCCACCTCAGGATTGTGCAGAATATATAGACTTAGTGGTCCAGTTAGACCACCGACTTCAGAATAGAAAGGCTGATCGAGCTAAGTTCGAGAATCGGGTATTGGTTAAACCCAATGTTACCCTCAAAGGAACAGATGTATCAGAACCAATGCAGATCGGGGGGGTCAAGGGACCCTTAACTCAAAAGGAAAGAGAAAGAAGATGGCAGATGCAATTGTGTCTGTACTGTGGGGCCTCAGGACATTTTCTACGGGATTGCCCTATAAAAACATCTAAAAAAGTAGTCGGAGTTGCTGATAAAAATCAAACAGAGCCTGATTCGGGAAACGACCACGCCCGACAAGCGTAGAGGTCCGCTTGCCGAGCTTGAAGAAGGATACTCAGACCTCGCACTTCATCATACCAATGGTCCTTATAGATCCAAGACAGCCATCACGTATGCACGCAGTGAGGGCATACATTGATAGCGGGGCCATAGGAAACTATGTGGACCACGAGTTGGCTTCTAGGATGAATCTATCTCTCTGCAAAAAGACCACTTCGGATGTCATCACCACAGTCGATGGAACTGAAATTGCCTCTCGGCCTGTAACTCATTCCACCGCAGAGATGACACTATTGGGTCAGGATGGGCATCGAGAGACTATTGTGTTTGATTTAATCAAAGCCCCGCAGTTCCAAATAATACTGGGGATACCTTGGTTGGAAACACATAATTCTTGTATTGATTCGCGAGAGAAGAGAATAACCTTCCCGGATTGTGCACATACTTGTTATCCAAAAAAGCCCTTGAACCAAGGCCTGGCCTCAGTCGCTACTCCAGTCGTGCAGTTACCTCAGGAATATCAAGAATTCCAGGATGTTTTCCAAAAGGAACAGGCAAACACCCTACCACCTCACAGATCATACGATTGTCAAATCGATCTCATACCCGGTGCACAACCTCCATGTAGTAGGATCTACGCCCTTACGGAACCCGAAAACCTTCACCTACGACAATACTTGGACCAATACTTTGCTAATGGCTTCATTCGTCCATCCAAGTCCCCTGCATCTTCAGCTTTGTTCTTCGCGCCTAAAAATGTAGGTGACCTCAGAACGTGCATAGACTACTGCGCATTAAATCAGATCACGGTTAAGAACCGATACCCATTGCCGCTGATCCCCGAATTACTAGACCAAGTTAAGGACGCTTGCATCTACACTAATTTAGATCTCCGAGGAGCATATCATCTGGTTCGTGTAAAGAAAGGCGACGAATGGAAGACTGCTTTTCACACTAAGTACGGGTTATTCGAATACCAGGTGATGCCCTTCGGGTTGTGCAATGCACCTGCAGCCTTCCAGTATTTTATGAACGATGTCCTTCGTGAACTCATTGACGTCTGTGTTGTTGTATACATAGACGATATTCTAGTGTACTCTTCTTCAGAATCAGACCATGTGAAGCACGTTCGTGCAGTCCTTGAGAAACTACGCCAGCACAAGCTATATGCAAAATTGGAAAAATGTGTTTTTCATGCTACGGAAGTTGAATTCCTTGGATTTATCCGGATTCCAAAAGGAGTCCGAATGGACTCTCGAAAGGTCGACGCAATCCTCAAGTGGCCATCACCTAGTTCAGTTAAAGGGGTACAAAGCATGCTCGGATTTGCTAATTTCTACCGCAGATTCATTCCGGATTTCTCACATGTTGTACACCCTATCACAGCACTTTTGCGAAAAAACAAACGCTTCTTGTGGACCGAAGAAGCTGAAAAGGCCTTCCAAGAGCTGAAAGCGAAATTCACGTCTGCTCCTGTCTTAAAGCATCCACGCCCCGAACTTCCATACATAGTTGAAACTGATGCATCCAGTTTAGCCATGGGAGCTGTCCTGTCCCAGAAGGATCCTGAAACCGGTCAACTTCACCCAGTAGCATTTTGGTCCAGAAAGTTCTCGGCACCCGAGTTAAACTATGCGGTTACCGATAAAGAATTATTAGCCATCAAATCCGCCTTCAAAGCTTGGCGGCATTATCTTCTCGGTGCCAGGCATACCATTATGGTAATCAGCGATCACCGGAACTTGCAGTATTTAAAAACAGCCAAGGCCCAATCATCGCGTCAACTTCGTTGGGCATTGTTCTTTGCCGAGTTCGATTTCGTGATCACTTATCGACCAGGTTGTAAAAATGGCAAGGCAGTTGCCTTATCCCGAATAGGGATGGGAGAAGCATATGCGAACCCGGAACCGGTGCCTATAATTTCAGAACAAAGAATTATTGGCATAACCACTCTACAGACACTAGAGGATATTCAAGTAAAGATCCAACAACTCTTCGATCCAACAGCCCTGCAGGACTGGGTGAAGAAAGGCCCGGACTACTCAGTCATCAATGACCTACCTTATTATCAAGGGCGACTATTTCTACTACACAAGGAACTACAAGAACTAGTCATCTCCAATTATCATGACACCCTGATGGAAGGACACCCAGGTATTGCAAAAACTGAAGCTAAAATTAAGAGACAATTCTGGTGGCCCACCTGGCGAAAAGACGTGAAGTAATTTGTAATGTCTTGTGGCATTTGCGCCCAAAACAAAAGTCAGAAGAAAAGCCCAGCTGGCCTCTTACAACCTTTGGATATTCCACCTACACCATGGCACACCTTATCGTTAGACTTTATTACAGATCTACCTCCATGTAATGG
This sequence comes from Ambystoma mexicanum, assembly GCF_040938575.1. Lineage (NCBI taxonomy): Eukaryota > Metazoa > Chordata > Amphibia > Caudata > Ambystomatidae > Ambystoma > Ambystoma mexicanum. Next base: position 960,687,709 of record NC_090928.1, on the reverse strand, counting down.
ATTTAACACCATTCTAGTTATTGTGGATCTTTTTTCCAAGATGGCCCACTTTATTCCTCTAAAGGGATTACCTTCTGCTTCAATTCTGGCCAAGGAGTTCCTCGAAAACATTGTTCGAATACACGGATTTCCTTCCGTATTGGTCTCTGACCGAGGTAGTCAAGTCATTTCACATTTTTGGAAGAAATGTTGTCAACTGGCACAAATCGACGTGAGGTTATCAACCAGTTACCATCCCCAGACCGATGGTCAGACGGAGAGGACCAAACAGACCCTTGAACAGTACCTACGTTGCATGCTACACCAGACCGAAAGTAATTGGAAAGATATTTTATGGATTTCCGCGTATGCATACAATAATTCTGTACATTCAGGAACCGGACAAAGCCCCTTTTATACCATATATGGACATCACCCTCGAACCTCAGAACTAGATTCGCCTCAGCATTTAGAAATGCCTGCAGTTAGTCATTTGCATTCTACTATTACACAAGCCTTTAAAGAGGCAACAGAACATTTGAAACAAGCAAAAGAGAAATATAAGAAAAATGATGATCAACATAGAAGTGAAACTCCACAATACCAGATTGGGGATCAAGTTTGGCTGGCTACAAAACACATACCTCTGAAGGGAACTCGGACTTTTAACCCTAGATATTTGGGACCTTACACTATTAAGGCCATTATCAACCCGGTAGCCGTCAAATTGGAATTACCCTCTACTATGCGCATTCATCCTGTCTTTCATGTTTAACTCTTAAAACCAGTTCAACCAGGAACAAGATTAACCAAACCACCCGACCCCATCTTGATAGATGGAGAACCTGAATTCGAGGTAAAAAATATCCTGGACTCCAAGATGGTTAAATCAAAACTTTTGTATTTAATCGATTGGAAGGGCTACACACCACAAGAAAGGTCATGGGAACCTAGTGACCACGTCCATGCACCTCGGTTGGTGAAAAGATTCCATCGGAACTTCCCTGACAAACCAGGGCCCAGGGGAAGAACAACTTTAGGAGGGGCCTTGCGGGGGAGTGCTGTCATGATGCCTACCCCCAGGCATCCGGACCAAGCCCATCAGCCCCGGGAGCAGGCATCTAGACATTTAGTAAAACCTCAGCAGCCTCGGCTAGGGGCTATCTGGGTTCAGTCCTGGCGCCTTAGGCGCCAGGCTCATAGTAGAAATCAGTCCTGGCGCCTAAGGCGCCAGGCTCATAGTCATTACTTAACTCAGGCAGACCATGCTGCAAATGACTCCAATCCAACATGAAGCCTGAAAGGGACTATTTTTCTACAGGGACTATTTTTTACTCGGGTGGGTTCTAGGGACTTCTTACCTGGGTCTACTTTTGAGGCTATTTAAACCACACCCGACCAGCAACACAAGCTTCGCATTATTCTGCCACCAGCAGCGTAACACTCACCGTGCCTGCAGCCTGCATCCAGTCTTCTGCCACGCCCGCCTCGAATCCGGAGCTCCTAAAACAAAGAGGAAAGAAAGGGACAAGGTTAGAAAACAAACTTATTTCTATTCCACACCTGATTCTGGATCCATCTTGTCTCCGGACCTGTAAAGAACATCATTTCTGCACGCGCCGCAGCTCCAGCTGCAGCGCCGCGCCATACTCACCAGTCTTCACAGCATCCTTTGGGTCGGCGCTGCCTCCATCATTTCTTCGCCGAACTTCGGCACCTAGGAGACAAAAGAAAACCACAAGGTGAGCCAAGGTAACCAATAAAATATAATTCTTACCACCATAGACTTACCTGATTTACCACCGGAGGCATCCTTTTGTGACTCTCCATATTTTCACGTGCCGGATCTGTAAAGAGAGACAAAACAACACGTTTTCCTCATGCAACATTTACCGGACAGCGCCGGGTAATACAGACTCTTACCTGAGCGCCAACAACTGCCACAAAAGCACCTTTTCACGAGCCAGCTGCAAGACAAGAAAGGAAGGGGGGAACAAGAGTGAACATCAGACATATTGAACTCTCTGAACTTAATACTTACTAGTCCTCACCAGGAACCTCAGAGTCAGTACTCTCCGGAACTCTCCCGAGCCTTCAAACCAGTGAAGTAACTGGAATCGACGCGCCCCTGCAAATCAACGCAGGATGGAGAGCTCATCTTTCAAGAATATAAGGTGAGATTGCTGTTAGGGCATTTCGTAGGTGATTAGTTGGGGAGGACTGTGGGGGTGCCATCACTTGAATCCACAAGTGGCTAAATCCATCTCTCCACTTGCAGGAGAATGTTTCTACGGGTTAAGTAGACAAGATTAGGAGGGCAGATCCAGTCAGTCATCGCTGCACTACGCATCACGTGTGTGGAGACCGCAGCTGTCCGGGTCTGACCGACGCCCCTGTGGGAGCCAGGTGAGCGTAACAATCATATGTAGCTACTGTTCGTTCCTTCTATTGGTATGACCTTGGCTTCTCATGGCACGAGTTGCATCTGCCGAGTTTCGATTCAGCCGTCTCTTCTCATTTTCCTAGAATATGAATCTCTGCTCATTTGGCCTTTAGTAACCTGGGTTGATTCTGCTTTGTTTGCAAAGTGGAATTACACTTATAATACTGTGCTTCGTTTTGAGGAAGATTATGTATAATGGCGCTTGCCGCACTATTCTTCTATTTAGCATTGCAAGCCGCACTGTTTTCTTAGCTTTCTTGCGGTTCCAAGCATATGTACAGGTGTTAGCTGGTTGACTATCTTCATCCTGTTTACAGCTTCTTTGTATTTTAACATTGTTGTCCCCTTTTAGGTTCACAATATCCTTATTCATGGCATTTCGTTTCTGGGTGTCATTCTCGGGTTGTCATTTCTTTTACTTGTACGTCAGTCCGGATCCTCGTGATGTCACCATTCGTCTTCCATTAAGACCTTTTTGGTTTCTTCGGGGACTGTACTTAGGCAATCTTCATTTTGTCTCATTTGCTTGCAAGGTCTCCTTAGTGGATACCTTACTGTCCATGGTTTTCTCGGTATCGGTACTTCAATCAGTGTTGCTCTCTTAAAAGGTACTGAGCAGAGCCCTACTGTGGCTCTGTGCTGATTTATCTGCTCACCATACATCACATATTTTGATGTGAATTTTCTTGGTACTTCAAAATGGGCGACTGGAGTGCAGGCTTTATTTGGGACCTCCTCTACAGCGTGCAATGCTGTTTATGAGTGGCTTGGATGCCGCGGGGGCCAGAGCCCCGCTGTCAAGGACCTTAGAGTCTGGGGCCAAAGGGTTCCATTGAGGTGAGGAGCTCGAGGGATGAGGTGGGGGGAAGGGCCCACTTCTACTGCAAGATCAATAATGCCCTGTTGTCCGTGAGACCAACCGTTGTGTGAGGAATAACTCAACGGTTCTTTGAATTTGAGTCTTTGCTTCTCTGGTTTAGTTTGCAGCACACGCTCCAAAGAGCTGGGAAGCGTTGAGTTTTGTAGGGTGCCCGCATGCCACTTAATTGATGATAATGGTAGTGTTTGGGGTAATGACGACACACTCGTACCTGAAACAGCTGTCACAGGGCGAGATCTTCTAAGTCTTCTGCGGTCGTCCTCTCGACTTAACCCGTTGTCATTTTCAGGGGAGGAGGCCTCAGAGGGCGCACACTCCACCGCCCTCTCCACCATAGACTGCCAAAGACTGTCACTCTGAACCCACTCTGCGTCCCGCTCCGCGGTTGTTGTGGGTATTAGTAGGGAACTCTGCCTCTTATGACAGCAGCAACTGGAGACAGACTCTGTGTAGCGACTGCCAAAGACTGTCACTCTGCACCCACTCTGCGTCCCGCTCCGCAGGTGTTGTGGGTATTAGTAGCGAACTCCGCCTTCTCTGGCATCAGCAACTGGAGACAGACTCTGTGTAGGGACTGCCAAAGACTGTCACTCTGAACCCACTCCGATATCTTTATCAGGGACATAGAAGGAGTAGGCGGTGCGCGACATGGTTGAAAACTGCTGTGACTTCACTGACGTTTGCCATCATTTTGTTTGCTTCCTGCTGTATCATCTCGGTTTATATTTACATTACATACAAGAAGACAAAAGGGAAGATAAGTGGAAGCAAACATGCAATAGGAAGAATAGGAAGAGATTAGTGCACCCAAGAGGTGTAATACGAGCAAATAAGTTAAAGGTAGGAGATAATGAAGATTTGATGAGAAAATAAAATAAAATCTATTTGTTTTTGAACATTCAATATTTGTGCCACTGTTCACTGGTGAGATACATTTCCATAGTGAACATATTATGTTTGTGAATGCGTGCATCTCTAGTGCCTATGTTCGCGATCTGTTCGCTCTTACTCAAGTATATGAGTGCTATGCCTGGAAGACCCTGGCATAGTGCCAGCCAGCAATGGAGCTCATCTCCACTGAAGACATGTCTTTTGTGATGTGCACCAAGGCGTCCGTGTGGAAAGAAGCCAGCTTTTCTTCTTACATCTTTCATCATTAGCCGACACAGAAGCTCTTCAACTTGATGGAGCGGGAAATGACAGCACAATTAAAGTGAATGCTTTGGTCATTTGCATTTCCCCAAGACAGGTTCAGTCTTGCTTTCTGACTGTTTATTTTGTACACTAAGAGACACACATAATCTAATTTAGTTTTAAAGGACTGTGCTTGTTTAGAGTGGCTAAACTAATATAATTCAACCGCAGACATTGATTGATTTAATGCTTAAATTATGTATTGTATCGGTCTAATCAAACATTTCATTAATAATGTTCCAGTATCTTTTAGTCCATGCAGCAAAAAAGGTTTTGTCTTTATGTACTCCTTTAAAGTACTTCACTAGAAGCATTTTGAAGATGCAATTCTAGATGCGGTACACAAGTAGTATACAGTCGGAGATCACATTGGTTGGGACATGGGGATAGTAACACATCATATGTCAACGTCATCAAGCAGTAAGTGCTAATGAGGGTTCTGGGATGTGCCAGTGGAAGATACAATGACAGAGGAGGCACTCAACATGTTGGAGGTGGCTTTTGAGGAAACGTTGGAAGGGAACCAGGGAGGCTATTCTTCTCAATTCCATTACTGGGACCTTCTTTAGTACAGATGTTTGAGGAGAGAAACTAATCAGAATTGGGTTCTTGCGCAGGACTTGTTGGGTGCTGAGGTGGTGCTGCGTCAGAGGGTGGGATCTTGTGTTTAGGAGGTTTAGGGGAAGATCAATTGAGCAAACTATACAGGTTGAGGCTCCATAATGGACTCCTTTATGCTGAGTGAACTGCTGCAAATGAGGTGTATACAAGGACGTAATAGTGGTTCTGAGTACACTGAAAAAAAAGATCTGATGACAATGTTGAGGACATTTTCTAGTGTTAGGAATGAGAGGTTTGGAAGATGCAGACGAAAGCTTTTAGAGGCATCAAGTATGCTTGGTCCAGTAGTGTTGTCTGTTAAAGTGGCCAAGTAAAAAAGGGCTGAAGGAAGACACAGAGAGTTGCCATTTAGGCAGGAATCGACATGTCGCTATCGAAGAATGTGGCAGTGGCCCCTCAGAGTGATTTCATATGTTTATTGTAAAGGAAGATGGAGCACAAACAGTAGTTGTAGCAGTTTAAGAAGAAAAGATAACTTTGGATGGGTTTAACATCAGGCATTTCAGGTCATTAAGATGTGAGAAGTAGTGAGACAATTTGCAACGTGTTTTTGAAGTTGGTAAAAAACATCTGATGGAAAACAAAAAAGGATTAGGGTACACGAAAAGCCAAAAAGTGATAAATTCACCAAAGACGAGTGATGCAGATTGACAAGAGGGATCCAACAACTGAGTCCTGGCGATGTCAATCAAGAGTGACTTAGCTTTCATTTGGGGCGAAGACTAGCATATGGAGACTGTCAACCAACAGTTGGTTGTCTAGACAAAGGCAGTGGTATGTCCAAGGGGATAGGTATGTAGAGAAAATACTTTATTGTGGTCCAAGTTAATTCAAGTTTGATTGTGTGTCATGGAGTGAAATGTCTTGCATATGTGTTGCAAAATGTTCCCCACAATTGAATCTTCGAGGAGCTTATAATGTGTACTTAATGGGAGGTTCAGAGAAAACAATGTTGCCTGTTCAGATTCACCAAGCATGTCTAAATGTAATCTGGGACTTGCACATTCAACAGATAACCCCACTAAAGAATTGATTTCCTGGGGCTATAATTTACAAATCTGAATAAATCAACCATTAAATATGTTTTTCAGACCAGGTATATGTAATTTAAACCAAACAATTAAGAACAAGGTAAAAAACCTATGTCAAAAAATTAAATTAGTTCATTAAAAATCAGAACATTTATCAATGCATATACATTGCATCTACCACCAATTCTTTCAAGTATCACAATTAAAAAAGAATGAGAGAAAGACAGCAAACAGTTAACTACATATGCTCAAATGTCAGTTCCTCTCTGAATATTGCTAAACATATAGATTAGTGCAGGAACACGTTTGTGTAACTATTGATTGTGTTTAATTATTTTATTTTGAAATTTCTGTACATGTGTTTATATTATGATCAATTTTGTGTTTTTCATATTTGGTAATAACCCACAAAGAACCACATAATCTATGTTAATAATCAAGCACATCAACCACTGATCATTACAGATCTTCCTCGAAGTGTGAAACAATTGTTGGCAAGGGACATTAACACTGTCAAGGGACAGTAGCATTGAAGAATTACGGATTTTATTTTTCCTGAATCCCGGGAACTATGTTTAAAATTAAATTGTGATCTCATAAATGTATAATTTGATAACTTAAAAAAGATAATAATAAAAATAATATTAATACATTCCTATCCTATCATGATATGACCAAAGGTAACATTTTAACATTTCACCATACCTATGATACAGGTGATAACCTTTATTTGGATGTGATGGCCACAATTTAATCTACACAATCCACAGAATATTTTGATTCATATATTGTATTATGGCAGATAGAATTTCAAAGTTATTAGACTGTTTACACGGTGTGAGTGCACAGGTAATATCACGAACCTGAACACATTTCAGCAATAGTAACCACTTACACCGCAAGGATTTATATCACTAACATAAGAACATGTAACAAGCAATCGTTTCCTCAGTGTTCTCACCACAGCAACAACAAGGAGAGAGAACATGTCCACTATTCCATATTGGTTCAATGTTTGCTAGAGGCAGTGGGGGTCATTACGACCCGGGTGGTAAGGGATTACTGGTACCAGTAAGGGCACCAGTACCGGTAATCCCTTACCGCCCTATTACGAGGTCTCTTTGCGGGTCCGCCCTTAATGCCTGGTTTTACCAGGCGTTAAGGACGGGACCCGCAAAGGAACTTTGGAGGAAATAACAGTACCGCAATTTGCGGTACCGTTATTACCGCCTTCCCCATTCCCATTGAGTCCTATGGGTGCTCAAATGGGAATGGGGAAGGGCCCTGGTGAATGGGGAATTACCGCCCCCGCCAACCTTGAAATGGGGCGATAATACCTCCATTCACCAGGGCGGAGTCGGTATGGGTTTGGAGGCAGCCATGGTGCCAAATAGCACCATGGCTACTCCAAACTCGTAATGACCCCCAGTATGTTAGACAATGGGCCTCATTCCGAGTTTTGCGGTAAGTATGGGTTTTTACCGGCATGGCGGAAAGACCGAGTCCGATCTGGTACGACACCGCAATTTACAGGCCATTCCGACTTCGCGGGCACGAGCTTACCGCCATGCCGGTAAATCCCCTAGCGGCATACCGCTAAAGGGCCCGTAAAACCCCTTAGCGGCAAGAAGCGAGACAGTCATTACAACACCGCCACCGAAGCTTCGCTGTCCGTTATTAGCGGTGACCGTAAATTACGGTATCCGTAAATTACGGTCACCATTAATTAACGGATACAGAAATTACGTCATCGCACAGGAAAGGGAAGAAGCGTGGCGGCCATCTTTAAAAACACAATCCACTGCCATCCTCTTAATACAGTACCCGGAGGTATATTTCGACCCTCAAAAAACCCATCAGTGACCAGTATCATGCCGAAAGCACTGAAGAAAGGTGCCGCCCGCATCAGGAAGGAGCGTTTCACGCAGGACGAGCTCCAGGTCCTGGTGGACACCCTGCATGCAAATGCTGAGACAGTATTCAGCAGCGACATGCGTAGGCCGACCATTGCCAGGAAGAAGGAGATCTGGGACTTGGTGGCACAGAGGCTGAGCGCTGTAGGGAACACCCCCCGTACAACGAGGGACTGCAGGAAACGGTGGGATGACCTCCGTCTCAGGGTGCGGGCCATCCTATCGGCCAACCGAACACAGGCCCTGGAGACAGGAGGAGGCCCAGCTTCTCCAATCAAGATGATGCCCTGGGAGCAAACGTGTGTGGACATGGTGGGCACTGAAGCCATAGAGGGGGTTGGCGAGATGGAGTGCGATGCCCCGTCATCCGCAGATGGAGGTGAGTGTCATGAGTGAAGATAGTAAATGCATTCCCAATGTAAGGCACCGCTAAAGGCTGGGCAAGCAGTCACATAACGTATGGGAACCCCCTCACCCCCCCATCAAATCATGCCGTTACGAGTAAGACCCAGGCTGATGCCAGGTGCAAGGCTCCAACCCATATTGGCCAGAGCACACAAAGAGGCAGTCAATGTGAGTCAGCACAGTACTCCACCAACATGAGTGACCCAGACACCTGCATGCATTTACCGCTGCAATCCCATTGTCATACCATAGGCTTGAAGAAATGCTGACCCCCAAATCATAGCTCATGCCATCTCTCTCTTCCCCCCCACAGGCAGCAGCCATGAAAGTGAAGGCCAGGAAGCCACACAGCCCTGTACCTCCAGGCGCACAGCCAGGGGACAGCGTAAACCTGCAGGAAGGAAGAAGGCACAGGCAACACCACCTGCACCAGCAACCCCCATGGAGGCTGCACAACCCACACCCCTACCCATGCCTGCACTGCCGACGGAGACATGCCCCACGGTGCACTCAGAGGAGTCCAATGTGGCAGGGGAGAATGCTGCCATGTGCCTCCCCGAAGAGCCAGATAGCCCGACATCAGTTCCCGTATCCCACGTGGAGGAGCCCCATGACATCGTGCACAGCTAGACACCCCATCCTACAGTCAAGTTGCACACAGCGACTCCGGGGAGAGTGACACCCCAGGCCTCACAGGCCAAGGAGCACCACCTGCCAGTCCTGGATCCACCTCCCCTGCAGAAAGCCCCGAAAGGGCTGCAGGCTCAACACCACGGTTGCCTAGCACATCTGCCACACCGGCCATGGATGGATTGCACTCCCAGCGCCTCACGGGCCTGATTGAGGACTTCATCCGGGACAACCGTGAATCCAGGTCGGAGTGACACAATGACCTGCAGGCTCTGGGCAAAGTCATCACTGCCAACACAAACCGGCTCTGTGAGGTGCTGGGCCGGATCGCTGATGCCCTGGAGGCAGCACCCCCCAGACCACAGCCCCAGTGGGAGTGCCCACCCTCACAGTGCTCCTCCACGTAGACCAGCCCTGTCCGTCGGTCAATGCGCACACTCCGCCGCCAGAACATGGATACCCCTGGCTCTGGAAGCACACAATGACCATACTGCCACACACAAGTGGCATGTTGCACTGATGGGACTATTGTAGGGTTGTTGTGGGGGGAGGCGGAGGGGGGTGAGGGTGTGTGTGGGAGTTGGGGGGGAGGGAGAGGGGGTTGAGGGTGTGTGTGGGAGTTGGGGGGGCGGGGGAAGGGGGTGAGGGTATGTGTGGGAGTTGGTGGGGATTGGGAGGGGGGTGAGGGTGGTGGTTTTGTTGTACACGTTCCTACATAAATGTTGAATACACTGGTTGTTCATTCCCAAAAAACGGAGTGGACATTGCTCATTTTGCTTGTGTCTTTTGATGTCGCACATTGCATGGTGTACATGTATCCCCACACCCAGTGCCCAATGTCCTTTCACCCTCACACCATCAGCTAACTTGTGAGTCAGAAATATTGTCCAATCAATGATTGACGCACTGAACGTCCCTCCTGTGCATCGGCACCCTGCTGCTGTCCTGCCATTCCTTCCTCCTCCCCCTCATCATCATCTGGTGGTAGCAGTTCCACATCAGGGGGCAGTGGCACGTTCCGACGGATGCACATGTTGTGTAGCATTACACATGCCATGGTGATCTTGGACACCTTCTCATGGCTGTAGATGAGTGCCCCACCAGACCGGCTGAGGCTCGAAATCGTGCCTTCAACAGGCCGAAGGTCTGCTCTATCACCACCCGTGTATGGTATGGGATCTGTTGTAGTCCTCCTCGTGCCTGTTCTGTGGGTTGCGGACCGGGGTCATGAGCCACGGCTTTAGAGGGTAGCCAGCATCACCTGCATGGAAGTGGAAAGGAGGTAATTGTGTGTGCATTCATGGTGGAGAATTGTACTTGTCTTACCTGGCCACAGATGATTACTGGGATGAGTGTGCATCCCACCCCCCTTTCCTACCCAGGTGGAGTATGCAGGCGACCTACTCACAGCCCCAATGCACTGGCATGGCCCATTCAGGTTACTCACCAAGCAGCCAGGCACGTCGTCCGGCATGTCGCTCCATGTAGCGTGGTAGTGTTGAGTTCCGCAGGACCAAGGAGTCATGAGTTGATCCGGGGTATCGGGCATTGCAATGTGTGATGGCTTTACTGGCATTACACACCATCTGGACGTTGATGGAGTGGTATTGCTTGCGGTTGTGATACGGCACCTCCATGGCATGCGGGACCACTAATTCCACGTGGGTGAAGTCGATGGCACCTATGCAATTTGGCATGCCTGCCAGAGCATGGAAGGCAGCTTTGGTGTCATATATCTCCTGGGGAGTACGGGGTAGGGATATGTATTCCCTTGTGTGGGTGAGGAGGGCATCCAGCACTTGTTTGAGTATCCGTGAAAATATGGGCTGTGTAATGCCATGCATGTGCCCCACTGTATGCTGGTAGCTGCCTGTGGCGAGGAAGTGGAGCACAGACACTACCTTCAGTAGAGGGGGGATGGCAGTGCGGATTTCTATGCGGCTCACTGTATCATCATGTATCATGTCCACTATGCTGGTAATGGTGTCCCAGTCAAGCCGGTACAGGGTGTGGATCTGCTCTGGTGTGAGGTTGAAGGGGGTGGCTCTGATGCGGGGGATTGGGGTCTGCCGGCGTGGTAATGGTGGCTGCACCGGTAGGGCATGCTGGGCCTGTCTCACCCTCCTTCTCCTCCTGTGTATCCTCTGCGGTGGGGGTTGTGGTTGTTGTAGTTGCTGCCTTGCAAGCAGGGCCTCCAGCTCCAGGAATGCTGCTACAATTGGTATCATCTTGGTGTGGGAGGGGGTGTGCTGTGTGGGTGTGCTCCTTTTGTGCCGTGCCAGACTCCATTGCCTCCACCTGTGCTGATTGAGTGCACCTGTTCCTCTTGGAAACACTGCTCAGGGTCCTTAACACCTTCTCAGCGATGCTGGTATTTACTCCATGGCGGTAAGGTACTTTGCGGTCTTGTGGAGTTTTTTCCATGTCCACTTTACTTGGGATCAGCTCCGGTTTACGCCATGCCGGTAATTACGGCGTGGCGTGTCGGGCGCGCGCCACTAAACCGCTATTTACAGCATCGTACTTTACGACGCCGTAAATAACGGTCTGGTGGGTCAGAATGGGCCGTAACGGGAAACGATGCCGGTATTCCTTTACCGGCATCATTTTTCCCTTACCACCCAACTCGGAATGAGGCCCGATATGTTTTACAGGACAGTCAATAGCATACTGGGGGTCATTGTGAGTTTGGAGGTAACCATCCTGGTAAAACCAGGCGTTAAGGGAGGACCCGCAAAGGGACCTCGTAATAGGGCGTTAAGGGATTACCGGTACCGGTGACCTCCACTGAGTGATTCCTCTCATGGGGCACTATTTAGAATGAAATATTTGAATTTAAATTTGAGCTTGAATTGGGAATTTATATCACATGGCTGAATTGATAAAAATGCTTCTGGACACTGACCAAAAATAAACATCACAAAAGGTACGGCTGGGCTAAATGAGCTGAATGAAAAGATTGTTTTTTAGAATCTTCCAAAAGATTCCAGAGAATGTGTTGCGAGCATCAACGGAGAGGAACATAATTCCAGAGCTGAGGGCCTGGCATAACATGCCTTCAATCTCCTCTAGTTTTAAGTATGGAAGAGCGTCCAGACAGCTAAAAATTGTTCTTGTGAGTTCATATCGCTGGATATTATGAGCCTAATAGTCGAGGGAAAGGCCATATGTGATTAACTTAAAGACTGCTGAAAGACTGTCACTGCGCTCAGAACTAGTATTCTTATTAAGTAAACATATGTTCAGATGATGTTTTTCTAACAATCACAAGCTGATGCTGAAAATAATATAGTCCACGCGTATGATCATGAAAATTTCTTCTTTGTATTGTAAATAATAGCCAACACGTGTTTCGACCCCGAAGGTCGTCCTCAAGGCTATTAGTTACCAATGTTGTACAATGTGTCACAGAATAAACCAGTAACATGATATTATCATCATATTGTGAGATCGGTTGTTAAAAAAAACAGAAAAAATAGAAAAATCAACCAATAATAGGACATAAAATGAATGATAAATAGAATACTACATCGGTTGATAGTTTTGGGATGAGCAAGCGTTCATAGGAGCAATTAAAGGAAAGAAACAAGTTCAGTTCACATTCACTATCATAGAGGACATGATTGGCTGAAATAACATTTGCTTTGCGTGTGCATGCTCGCAAAAGAATATATTTGTGTTTATATTTTGTGCATATGTACCATTTAGTGGGGCATGTGTCCAGCACCAACGACCACCCATTTGGAGTCCGAAACAGTCTCGCCCATGTGGCAAAATAATGTGCATAAAAGTGAAGTTATGAGTGCACAGTAAGCAATGCCCGTGAATTATGTCTGCCAATTGTGATATGCAAATGTTTCTGGAAAGTGAATACAAGTGCTTACTGTCTAAGTGCACTGATTCTTATTAAAGCCTGTGAATATTATTGTGGAGAAATAAATGAGTTTCGTATTCCTGAATGTCAAAGAAATGTATGTACTGTAACTATATATCATGCAAATCTATGACTACCTTGAATAACGTTTTTCAAATTGACCTCAAGTTGGTTAGGAAAAATCCTTGGGTTAAATCCCTGCATCCCTATATATGTGTGTTATAATGAGCAGAATAATGTGGGAGAATTAGGAGTTCCTATAAAGTTAACGCTTATCTTTAAATGGGTAAAAGAATCCCCGATGCCGATGCCGATAGAATTACTTCCTAGTACTGGATTTCCGCGATAAAATGGATGCTCGGGCATGCCGCGCTAGAGAATGACGTTTCGTGTGATGATATCACGCGCACGGCTACGCGTGACGTCACAGTGTAAACAAGACACGTCAGTGTCGAAAATAGTGTCGTACCAGCACGGCGATCTACTGACTTGACCATGCACTACACATACATCCATAGAATTTATCATATGTATCGAAACAATCCAGAGAACGTCTATATTCTGATGTGTAGCTTTGCATGACATCAAATTGGATGTCATCAGCATGCTTTATCTTCCAGTGATGTCATTGATAATGGAATACGTGATGTCATATGTGATTTCCTTTTTCATGTAATCTAAGATGTCATCTGCAATTTCATCAGTGTGCTTGTAGGCTGCTCAATGGGGGCTCAGAGTTAATTTGGGGACACTTCCAATACTTGACGAATTGCAAGGGTTTTGTTGTTTTAAACCATCAGCTTAACGCCACTTCCACTAAAGTATTTTCACTGAATTTCAAGGGTTTTACTGTTTAAGCTTATATTGTAAGGCCATAGCCGCCCTATAGTTAAGGTAAAACCCATCATCCATATGAAAAGCGAAGATTCTATGGTTAACCCTTGAGCCGTAGGACGGACCAGCACAGCGTTTGACATTCCTATATTAGGACCCAGGCCCCCAGGACTGGAACGTTTCATGCACATCCATGTTACGGTTCAAATGATATAAAGGGTAAATAAAAGGGTGTGTTTTTCACTTTTGCATTAGGGAAAATGTCAGATTTTTTGTTCACTCGCACAGCCCAAACCGCTTGATGAATTTGAGCCAAATAGAAACAAGTCGCCATGAAGCGTTCAGTGGAAATCCTTTCTTGTTTACGCCCAGACCATCCAGTGGTCTTTTTAAAATTTGGTACAGAGCAGGGTGACCCTGTAGCCTAAAAGGTTTGTCATATCTTCCATGAGCATTGCCGTTGGTAGGCTTTTTCTGTTCTGAAAGTCAGCCATTACATGATTTGAGAATCAAGTTCCGAATTGACATTGAAAAGTGCCCTAAAATGATATAAAAGGTGTATATTAAGGAGTTTTGAGGGCAGGGAGCATGTGGGCAGGGTGAAGAAGGATAATTGGTGAAGGTGTATGATGGGGGGGAGTAGCTTTTTTTCCAAGCATTTTGCCGGGATCAGAAGCGGCGGGAAAGGGAGAGAAAAGAGTAAATAGTCAAAAACGATAATACATTGAGATGTGCTAATCAGAGCAAGATGAGGGACGAGCGGGGAGGGGAAGGATGCACAGGGCAAGAGGGCACTAGCCAAAAGCACTCAAGCTGCTCTTGCTTGGGTTGTTTAATTTGAAAAAACCAACACTGTCTTTGTGGCATACCTCAGCGCCACATCCTACTTCCTGAAATCCCATTTTCTCTGTTGATGACCATGACATAATCAACAGTGAAAGAAACTACTAAAGGTATGCATTGCACAGTTCCACAACACAAGATCATATTTATTATTTTTAATTAAAAAACATTTGTACGAGCAGCCTGAGTGCTGTTGGCCAGTGCCCCCTTGCCCTGCGCATCCTTCCCCTCCCCTGCTCCTTCCTTAACTCTTACCACCCATGTAGATTTCTATGCGGTTTCTAAGGGCGAGTAACGGTGCCATACCATACCTTTCTAAGTTTGGTTCCCTGCTGATGAGGTCACGGTCATCAACAGAGAAAATGTATTTCAGTAATTCTGGTGTGGTACTGCGGTGTGCCGCAAGGTAAGTATGTTTTTTTGTAAATAAACATTCTTAGCAACTAAAAGGTGCTAAGTACATTTAATGTATTTTTTTATTATGAACTTGTAGTGTGGTGCTGTGCTGTGCCATACCTTCAGAAGTCAATTTCTCTGCTAACAATGTCCCAGTCAACAACAGAGAACATGGATTTCAGGAACTATGGTGTGGCGCCGAGGTGCGCCGCAAGGTAAATGTATTTTTTTCTTTTAAACACGCTTAGCACCTACATAGGAAACTACACAGGTGGTAATGGTGATATAATCCGTGGCGGCAAGCCAAGACTGCCGATAATGGTACCCCTGTCTGCGTTAAGGCACCTTTGTTTCATTTGGGCCTGTAACTTGGTTGGTGAGCGGTTACTGGTTAGGGTTAGGCTATTGCCATGGTGCTTAATGTTAAACCCATGTCCCCCCAATTTAGATTTTTTTTTTTAAATGTGTTGTTCTGAAAAGAACCATTGTGGGGTTACGGTGGAGATTGTAGCGAGGTAGTGGATGCCAGAAAGATAGGTGGAAAGTAGCAATATATATATATATATTTTTTAATTTACAGTCAGGTAAATACAAACCTGATAAGGGCATCACAACTCTCAGAAAATGAAACAAAACTACTGCCAATTTCACCCATCTCCAATTAGGCATCCTCAATTGTCTATGAGGTTTTAGCATTCAGTGCTATTAGCATATAGCACTTCCTGTAAGTGAAAACACCACCTACTGGAGACCTACGTTGGCAAGGACTGAATTTCATACACTTGTTTTTGGCTGATTGACTTCTGATGTGGACGTATTTATGTTATTGTCTCTTCTAGTCCTCTATGTTTATGTAGCGCCCTGATGCTTGTGAGCTTTGGTGCTTTACAAATAAGTACAATTAAAATAAATAAATGGAGGATCCAATCGGCAGAGGTGACACTCCCATTATTGGCACCAGATGTAGTTGATGGGAGAGGTCCAGAGGATGATGCAGCTAGTGATGATGTTTCTGCTTCCCCTGTGGCCTGTGGCATTGCAGTACTGGCAGTGGGTTGCAGAGCATTGCAACCAAGGTGGATTGTCAGTTGCCGAAACCTGCTCCTGAAATGTTCATCCACTGGCTGCCGATGATAACGGATCAGGTGGTTGACGAGATCTGTGGTGCCCAGGCTTTGTGCAGGAACCATGGAAAATCCTCTACTTTGCACCTTGCCGCAAAATGTGCACTGGCCCTTCGTGACATGTGACAGTGGAGTGTCTTTAGGAACTTTGAAGTACTGCCAGCACAGGGAAGGTCTGACACTCCTGCGGCAGTACTTCTTGGGTGGTGCTGGCTGCTCTACTCACTCAATGTCTTCTGAGTCAGTGACAAGGTCGATTTCTTCATCCATGGAGGATGCCTCAGAATGTTGTGTCACCATCTCCAGAAAAAAAATCAAAAAGAAAAATGAAAGGAAAAAAACAATTAAAAGAAAAATTATTTAAAAAATCCTTAAAACAGGAATTAAAAAAACAAAAACGAATGTTCAACAAACAGATGGAAAAAAAGATGCAACAAAGGGAAAACACAAAGGGATAAGGTTTGGGTAGGACATAGTGCCAATTGAGCAAATTTGATAGACACAGTGATAGATACAGTTTCCACTGTGTCTACCTGAATTTATCTCTAAAGCAATGAGGAAATGCAAGGAGTTCTGCAGTATGTTTATATTTCATTCACGATCTGTGTTTCTGTGAACCAATTAGTTCTCGAATTTCCTACCGTGCACGTGCCCTTAGTCAATCCACTTACAGATTTTCTGTACCTGTGAATCTCGATTCAATAAAAAAGAGTCTATTTATATTAAAGGTTTTTGAATAGGTTAAGTGACAATTTGGTTGTTGATTACATCAGGTGTGGCAAATTGTTATTTGTACAAATGTTATATGTATGCTTTTGCTTTAATGAAGATTCAGACGAATGACGATTTGAAGTTAAGTTGAGCAAATTAGTACATTTTATACTCTGTTTTTATAGATATTTATCAAAAAGTGTGTTTAATTATCAATGTTTTTTTAGTGTTTACATTCTCCCTTCACATAAAATAAAGTTTTTGGACGGTTAAGATGCAGTTGTTATTCTATTGGGTGTATATGTGTGTCTCGATCTGCATTTTTGCACTCAGTATCGTCTCAGTATCGTCCGAATAATTTGTACCATTATAACTTCTTGATTCACACACTGTCTTCACATCTTTCCTTCTTGTTAATTCAAGAACAGATAGTGATAGCAAATGTTATGACATCATGTATGTTATCAGAATAAAAGACCAAATTACACATGGTGGGAGGAATAGCATACATTCAGTGAAAACACTTTAATTAAGGGACAGCTATAGTGAATATGTTTAGTGCAACAAAACCCTTGATATTCGGTGTAAAAACTTTAGTTGAAGTGATGTTAAGGTGCTGAATTAATGCCACATAATGCCTGAAATATGGAAGGTGCTGGAAGCTCCACCACCTTAACTATGAACTATGATGCCCTCATTTCAAGGCCCCTAAGCACATTGTTGACATCACAAATGACATCCCTGATGATATAACATATAAGATCACTTATGGCATCATGAGTGACATCACTGGTACAGCAGATCACCCGTGCAAAAAAGAAAGATGCAACATTTAAAAAGCGTGGGTTCAGCTTGGTCAGACTTTGCATTTAAAAATACTGTTCCTGTGATATGGTGAAGTATCTGGATAAACTGCCCACACATTTACATGGCTCAGTATGCCACACATGTGCATTGACATTGCGCTATGCCTGACATCATTTTCGTGCACATTCACCCTGACATCTACATGTACTTTGACTCCAACCAAGCACTGAATGCAGTCCAAGGTGTGTCCACACTCAACAATACTTGCAACATGTACAGCCCTACCTCGGTAACCCCTTAGGACATGTTAGATGCCATCAGTCATGACATCATATGACAAATCGGGAATGACATCTCCTGCAATATCCTCAGGGGCCTCACTAGTAAGTACCAGCAATAGGAAAATATTTTTGACTGTATCTGAACCTGTCTTTTATGAAGGTCTGAAAACATGCATCAAGCATTATAAATAATGGTTGGGGGACTGCAGAAAGTTGCTCTTGCACATAGCAATTGACAATTTAGATGAGGAGAATTCTGTAAGCTTTGGTTTCTCCAGAGGTTTTACATTACAACTTCCTCTAGCCCTACCCAGCAAAGGCACTGACGAAGAAAAATGGGAGCCATAGTCCAAAACGCTTTAAACCCCAGCACTAAAACAATTTTAACTTTTGACCAGCCAGTACATTAGCCAATATGGTTCTAATTACTATGTGTCCTCACCTGCCCTAGCCTTCACTTTTTTACATGGTCAAGGCCTAACATTTGACTTGTTATAATGACCGTAAGTAGCCTGCCTTATGTGGATATGTTGACTTTGGAAACTGCCCCTTATATGTATGTTGTTTTTTGGTGAAGCATGCAAATGTCTTCTTTGCACAGGGGACTGTTTTTAGATCAGAGGGATAAAGGTATTAGAGTATCTCATCATGGTGCTTTAGCGCCACCTATAAGCCGAAACTATTGCAGTGGAGTACAGATATGAGGGAGATGGGATCGGAGGAGGGACACAAAGGTTGTAGGTGTTGTTTGTATATATTAACCCACCCACTGACTGCCCATGGCTATGCAATCCCTTTGGCCATTCCCAACCACCACCGGCCCCTCGCCTCCCAAAACACATCCTCCTAGGATCTCTTTAAGCTACCTCTATCGAGCAGTAAAACCAGATTTTGTGCTGTAAGTGGCTGCCAGTGGTATTTCAAATCAGTCTTCTGAGAGTGAATGGCTTAATTGTAGTTGTAAATGTGTTTAAGTGCCACAAACATGGCTTTACCAAGTGTGCCTGCAGTCACTTTATTTAGTTTGAGGTCTGGCCCTCTCAGGTAATGTTCTCTTTTCGATGCCGCCATATTTGTTGAGCTCAGTTAACTCAAGGGGATGCCTCTCCTCTGTGATCTCTGAAACAGTTTTATTCTGTGTTAGTCTGACACGGACAGTGCCATCGCTAGGTGAACACTGGAGGGACTATAGCTGCAGGTCTTTTGGTTGTGGCCCTGGATAGAAGCTCTGGGCAACAACCAAAAGGCTAGCCACATATAGGGCACACACCTCAGTGGACATTCAAGTGTTCATTGAATGTCCAGGATAAAGAATTGCAAGGGTCCCCGTCGTCATTAATAAAATGTGTTAAACGTAATTTACAAACACAATTTGCAAACAAAATTTACAAAACAGTTTATATTATGTAACAATCCAGTACAATGGAGTATTGGAAAAAAGTGCACACTCTGCAATACACAGGATTCACTGCAGATGTCGCTGCAGCAGGTTGCTCTGAGACAGAGAGAAGCCCCCAACCACCTGCTGTCACAGATCATTTCCCAAAGGTTGGAAGACAGCACTGTTCTCACTGCTAACTCAGCGCTGCCGCCCCATCCCAGCAGCACTACTACAGTCCATTTTGGGGAACTAATTCATCCGTGCCTAAATGCTGGCTTGGAGCTCCGGCTCCCCGTCAACCCTCCCTCTCCCCCCGCTCTGCAGACCCTTCCATTTCTACCACTCGTGCTGCACTCTCATACTCACACCCATCTCTCTCTCTCCTGTTCGCTGGCCCATCTTCTCATCTAACAGGTAAGTATTAACAGGTGCGGACCACATTGGCAATTATTTTAAAAGACAGAAGGGATAAGGCCAAATTATTTAAAGAGATTATGGCCAAGCCACTGTACCTGACACCACCTTCCTTTTTTCCCTCCCCTTTTTCCACTAAGTAAAAGTACCAGCTCCTCGAAGCCCTTGGGAGCTTGTGCGCTTAACAAATGTAAATATAAATAAATAAATGACACAAAATAAGAATGGGGGTATGTCTGTAAATGTATCAGATTTAAACTTGTTTTGTGGGGGGAATCAGGTGTCACTTACATTCGCCCTTTAAATATATATATATATATATATATATATATATATATATATATATATATATATATATATATATATATATATATATATATATATATTATTTAGGCAATAAGTCCAGAGTCTGTAGGGCATTACCGCATAAGGTAATGCCCCCGGGGTCCATAGATACAGGCCCGAGCGTAGCATTACAAAATTGGAGATGAAAGAGGAATTAAAATATGTATATATATATATATGTATATAAACAAAAAGAATAAAATCACACAAAAAACGAATAAAAGGACAATCAGTATTACAGAATGCATTTCAATAAAACCATTCCATATCAAATTTGATTTAATACAAAAAACAGATTTTGTTCTTTCAATACTTTCAGGACTTCCATTGTTAGCATTGTTTCATGTCCCAACACCATTCTTTCCCGAAAGGACAATGTTTCAACCACCATTCCTTATCCACAAATGTAGGATCCACAAATCCTCCTAACTCTGAGTTCCCATGTACCACGTACCAATGCAAACTGTCATTATATGCCTCAGAGACTGTATTTCCAATGCACTACACAGTGGACAAAGATTGTCAATGTACTCCTCCTTGTACCTTATATGAAAACATTTCCCTGGTTGCTAGTACATTGAGACGAAACCTCCAAAATTCCATTCTCCATTGCGAGTTAGGAAAATGCCTCAAATACGAAGGACACTAGGCTCTAGGTTTATTAAAGCACGATAATGAGATCGCATCACTGAGATCGTGTTTATCCTCTTCAAGGACTCTTTGACATTCATCAGGCTCTGTAGCAAGTGAATTTCCCTATGGTCACACTCCAAGAGAGTTTCAAGCACATGTGTTTTCAGACTAATTAATTATGGGTTGACATTCTCCCTCAACAATTTCTCTATGGGCCTCATTACGACCCAGGCGGTAAGTTACCACCTGGGCCATGACTTTACCACCATGGCGTAAACTACGTTTACGCCATGGTGGTTGGCGGACTTACCGCCCCATTCCGAGTTTGGCGGGGCGGTAAGTCCCCAATCCCCATTTACCCATACCCATTCCCATTTTTGCCCCATAGGGCATAATGGGAGTGGGGAAGGCGTTAATTACGCCACCGTAAATTACGGTGGCGTAATTAACTCCATGGTCCCTTAGCGCCATGGATTTTAACACCTGCTAAAAGCAGGTGTTAAATCCGCCATGGCGCTAAGGGACCTCGTACTAAGGCGGTAAGGGTCGGCGCTGTTTACGGCGCCGTAAACCCCTTACCGCCTGAGTTGTAATGAGGCCCAATCTCTTTGTATAGTGAGTTCTTCCACAGGACCAGTATCATCCTATATAGAGACAATACCCTCTAATTAATCTGTGGCCGCAGGACTGTAAACCTAGTTTCTTTCTCAGGGATGAGAAAGAAACTATTTATTTATTTTACTTCAAGCCGATGCCAGTTCGCAGCTCTCAACACAGGATTTACATCCAGACCGTAAATGAGGGATGGAATTACCTTACCAATATAGAACTTCACTAGCAGCATTAATGAGAATTTGTAATACTTGTTTAGGATTCTCTTCAATTGCATCAATTTACCCTCCAGAAACGATGTATAAAATCCTAAAGTCGGAAATTACCTTAGTTGAAATCCAGGTACGTGACTTCATTCACCACGGATATTACTTGGTCATCCACGCGCCATACAACTGGAGGGTCATGCTTAAGAGGGCACTTAAACTTCACAATTTCTGACTTTGCTGGATAAATCGGTCATTCAACCTAGCATAAACTCACAGAGCTCCCAGCAAACGTTGGAGCCCTATGGCAGTATAATCCAACAGTACAATGTCATCTGTGTAGGTGATGCAATTGAGCCTTTCTTTTCCAATTTTAGGACTTGCCAACCCTGACCCATCGAGACTCTCAGTCATATCTACCAGGTACAGATTGAAAAGGCAGGGTGCTATTATGCATTCCTGCGTGACCGCCGTTTCGGTCACTATCGGGTTAGTTAACCTGCCTGTCTTATCCAGCCTCACCTGTAATTTTGTATGTTCGTGGAGCTCCACAATAACTGCTAGAAGCGGTATAGGTGACCCCCAGTTTTTTTACTTTCTCCACAAATAGCCTCTATTTATTATATTAAAGGTCTGTGAAAGGTCAATCCATGCTCCAGTCAACAAAGGGCCTTGCTTTAGGAACGACCTACTACTCACTATTCTCATCACCAAACCATTAAGTGAGGTAGAGTGACCCCTTTGAAAACCTATTTGATGCCTATAAAGAATTTCCTTTATCTCAGTCTAGACTTCCAGTTCTCTCAATATAATCCCCCAAAATATTTTACTGTCTATATCTAATAGAGAGATCGGGCGGTAGTTTCTTGGATCCTCCCGATCTCCCTTCTTATAGATTGGTATTATTATAGTTCTTCTCCATGATGCTGCAAGGTGCCTGGTCCTCAACACTTCCTTAAATACCACTAGTAGTAGTCTTGACCCCAAAGCAGTATTTAATGTTAGAATCTGGCTAGTTAGGCTATTAGGCCATTTGGACCAGATGCTCTTGAGGATGAGGATTTTTGTATTAGACCTTCTACTAAGTCCCTTCCTGATGTTCAGCACCTAAGGAACTTCGTTTAGGGGCTTCACGACTGACATCTGAGGTTTCCTGTATAGCTTGCTCAGGTATTCCTGCCAGACTTCATCTTGCATAACATTACTCTGTTTATTGGTAAATGAATTAATAAGCGACCAGAAGAGTTGTGAGCAAGGTTCCCTGTAAGGTGCACGCGTGTGCGGCCGCGCACCTTTGAATTTAATGCCGCGCATATTATTTTCTTTACCGCGCAGTGCGCACGTATTGATTTTTGTTAACTATAAATGCTCACTTTATCATCAGGCCGTCTCACGGACACAGCATGGAAGCAGTATGCCAGTCACTCAATCAATGCTGCTGATATTATTGGCTCACCCAGGCCAAAAAAAATTAGAGGGGGAGCATTGATTGGCTGTAGCAGCGCTTCGCTGCACGCGCTGTGCTGCTACAGCCAATCAAACACGGTTGTTCCCGGGGCGTCTCCCACTCCGACTGTTCATGTGCTTAAGGCTTGGCACCTTCGTTGGAGCTCTCAGTGAACCGTTTGAAGCTGATCGGTGTGCAGCTCGTGCTTTAGCCTTTTTTTCAGACCCATACCAATCTGGCCAGTGAGCAGTGGCACAGTGGTGGGCGGCACGGGTATGCCCTTTACATTATGCTCTGAGTCTGCACAAGTGAGTGGGTGAGTACTAGTGCTGCGCAGCATGCGCATTATGTTTCCTGCTCTGGCCTTCGTTACGGGGCCATGAATCATGTAACGCTGCATGCATTGGAGGCCCCCCGCCCTCACTACAGATTCAAAACCAAACCCACCAAGTGAATACGAACCATCTCCTTGGAATAGAGCCTGTCTCCGGGTCCTTCCAAGTCCTGAGGTTGGTGACAAATGTCTCTCGAATCTTCCGTAATAATGGAAAACCTATCTCAGTGCCGTCATTAATGCTACACTGAGGAGGGATGTCAGTCAATTAGTAACATGTGGTGTGAAAATGTCTGAATAGTGCGAACACAGAAAAAGTACTGGCGGCAAGGAGGATCGGATGAAAAGGGCAAAATAAGTTTTGCTGACTCTCAGGACGATGACATGGACAATGAGGAAAGTGCCCTGGCATGGAGAGACTGCAGGTATTGTTGACTGCGAGTATGCAGGTGCTGATGACCGTGCTAGTGCGCAGAGCGAGATAGCGAGGCATGTGAGATAGCGAGGCATGTGAGCTTAACATCATGTTTACAAATCGCTGTTTAAATAGAACATTTGCACAAACACTCTCTGCTCCGTGAAACGAAGCCTGAGTTCTTCCTGCAGTTTCCAGGGCAGCTGCTTTTTCTGCACAAATAGCATGGAAAGAAGCGAGGCTGCCAACACTTTAGTGTTCGTGCTGATCTCCCTGCAATTTGGTTCACAGCAATGGGTGCAAAGCGGGCATAGGTATACAGGCAGTCCTAGGCGTCCATGCCTTTTTGGACCCCTTAGACAAAACAAGCAGTAATGTGAGCCACCATGTACATGCCCAGCAAATGGAATTGCAAATTATCTGTAAGGCCAAATCGATGTGCACAGAGAAGCAGTCCTATTTTCAGCACATAGCTCAGTTAAGATGCGGAGCAGAATTTACACACCATCCTCAAAGTTTGTGCTAAAGTACAGTGAAAATGGCACAGAATGCACTTTACTGACGCAGCGCTTATCTCTGCGAATAAATAATGTTCCGGTCATTTTTTAATGGGCCCTCATTGCTCTGTCCCACACCACCCACTTTGCGACCTCTTCAGACATTCTGTGACACTTCAGACACTGTGCCCACGTAGCCCCCTCTGTTCTCGCCATTCGGCCGACCTCTTGTTCACTTTACCAGTGGACGCATTCACACCTTCTGTGCCTCTTTATCCATGCTATGCTCCCTACCCCCACTGTGAAGACATCCTCCCGTCCTAGTCCCTATCCCTTCCTGACAGGGTCAAGTACCTGCCCCTTTCACATTTCTTAAGTACCGGCATAGGGCCTTGTAGGCCTCAGGTATGCCCCTGGGAACTGGGGCTAGCCGGCACACCTCGCAGTTAAAGGTTATTCAGATGATTGGCCACTTCTTCCACAATCTTCTCGTATTAGTTATTTGCCCGCCATTCTTCCATTGTCTTCTGGACCAGTCCGAGGGGGAGGGAAGTTTGAGGGTCAGACGTCTACCTTCAGGGGAAATGCTTTTAAAATCCCAGAGAAGTGCTGAATGGCGTCGGCAAGTGTTCTTTTTCAGGATGTCACCAAAAAAGTGTAAGCTGGGGAAAAAGTAAGAAATGTCTTTTGTGAAACAATGCTGAACACGAAGAGAGACTCCCTAAGTCAGAAAACTGCTTTGTCAAATAGTGCTGCAAGCTCAAAAGAGTTCCAATATCTAAGAGCTGTCTTTAGTCAAATAACTTTGTATGCTGAGATAGAGAGTCCCAAAATATGAGAACTGTCTTTTTTTTAAGAAAGGTTGCATACTAGGGAAGGGATTTTGAAAGACTAGTCTAGGACTATCTTTTATCAAACCACGTTGCATGATGTAAGGACAACCCAAACTTTAAACAGTGTATTTTGTCAGAGATGTGCAGAATTGTCTTTTTGTCAAGCAATGCACTTAGGGAAAGAAAATATCAAGGCCCAGAGAAAGAACTGAGTAATACATGTTCAGATTTTTATCTACCCCCCTCTTGCTTAACTCAGTGTGGTCCAACTGTGCGAACAATAGAACTGAACAAAGGGACGATCTTCTCTGTGAGATTTAAACACAAGAGACTCCACGCAAATCTCAGTAACAGCCACATTGACGCACCAAGCTCTCCCATCGAGGGGCTATACAAATATACAAGCCAGGAGATTGTTGCGTTGCTTGGAGGGGCCCTAACCCTGGGCCCTCCTCAACCTTCTTCTATTATGCTCTTTCTTCAATAGCTCCACTGCTCCAATTCCGCTGCAGGAGCTACCCCACCAGATTGTCGCTGCTTCAGCCCCCTGGTCCCTGGTCCCTCACCAGTCAGACACACTCACACCAGCTCCGAAGGTCCCAGTTGCCACGCCAGCACCCGAAAATTTGAGAGACCTTAATGCTAATAACTTATTTAGAAAATAGCACGAGAAAGAGAAACCACTTTGAAACACGCTTTAATGAAACTTTAAGTTATATACATGCATTTAATATGCTAATGCTAACTGTTAACGTTGAATAGGGCTGTGTTTCAGTCAGCCATGATGTGTCCATGTATATGACAACAAGCAGTGGCAAAATCAATGAAGCTATTTTTGTTTGCAATTGAGTGCTTCTGTGTGAGCATTACAGAGTGGGTTTTGTGTTTTGTGCTGTACTTTTATGTGTGAAGACTGATGGTGTGGGTGGGTCATCTCAGCAAAGAAGGCAAGGCAAGGACTGAATTGTCATGAAATCATACCACCACATACTAGGTCCTCCTGACTCAGATGACTGCTGGCTTCGGGAAGTTCTTTAGTACTAACAGTACTAACTCAGTAGTACTGTTTGTGATGTTGCTTATTCTGTGTATTTTCCATAGTCTTGATTTTTGCTTGGATTCTCTTTGCCTAGTAGCGGCTCAGGTCCCATTGATGTAACCTTTCCTGCGTAATGTAGCTTTCCGTACATATCTGTTCTAGTTTCGACCTATTTTGTGCATTTATGTTGGCACTTGGCAGGTGCCATCCTACTGTGTGGCCTTTGTGGAGAACACACTTGTCCAGGGCTTTGAGGATCCAATATTGTAATTCTTGCAGCAGGTCCACTTTCTGGGTTTGAGATTGTAACAGACTTGTTACTGGTCTGGTTGGCAGCCTGGCACTATGTCTAAGTTGTCCATGTCCTTCAGTGACCTGTGTGCTGTTGTTGTTGCTTTCGTGTGTTTGGGAAGATTACTTATCCATCCATGGATACTGAACACAGGGTGACACATTTTATTTTGCTAGCTTGGATCTAAAGTCACTCATGCCAGTGCGCCACCATTTATGAATGGAGGTAGTTCAGCAAACCAACCCCGAATTTTGTGAAACATACCTATACCCTGCTTGGTGTGAAAGTGACCTAGGCGGCTAGAAAAGTTTGAAGTAACATGCAATTGGTTCCACTCCATTTCTATCGCCAAGCCAGCCAACTCAGAGCCCATTGGCCTCCATCCAGCTATCAGACACACACACCATGTGTGATCTTGGGCATGTAAGACAGTACAAGCTGGCTGACAGTGACACCATGTGTAATCTTGGGCATGTAAGACAGTGCAGCCAGGCTGACACATAGCAGGATGGAGCGCCACATATTCCCTCATCACAGGGGCTGCTTGCCTAATTAACTGGAAGTTGTTCCCGTCCTTCAGATTGACACAGGCGGCTTTCAGGAATCATGTCATATCCTTCCCTTTAGGTGTTTATATGAACACATAACTTCAAACCATATGTTTTCTAATGGGCACTTTTTAATGCATGTCCTCCCATATCTATTAGCTATGCTTTCACATACACACGCGTGTACAAACATATGCACGCACTCTTTTTTCTCTCTGTCTCTGTCTCTTTATCATTACAAGCTAGGTTGTTTCTCTTTCATAATGACTAACGAAGTTGGAGCAAGGTCAAATACTCACTCACTCCAACTTCCTGATGTGATGGTAAAGGATGCTTGCATCCTTTCCGTGCCTCGTGGGAGGAGATCAGCCAGGATCCTCGACTGTTGCAGTCTTATTTTATTTTATATTCGGGGAGGAACAATGCTCTTTCGATCACAAAACAACATATAATAGATAGGAAATCAGATTTGACGAGAAGCAGTGAGTTTCTTACAATGCAGTGGGTTTCAGTGACATTCTGACAAGGTTGTTGAGGGTGGGGGAGCACCCAAATGTCCCCTGAAATAGAGCTTGTGCCACAAATTCACATTCCTCACTTGCACACTGTGGAATCGGATCACTAAGCACTTGCTCACTGGTGGCCTGGCCAGCGCCGACCGCCACCGGCAGTGCATCACTCGGTTGCGCACATGACTGGAAAACAGCCCGCACACAACTATTCTTTGGTGCACACAGCCCAAAAAAATTAGAGGGAACATTGGTTGTGAGGTTGGATGACTAACCCCCTCAACATCAACTCCCTGTTTTATTGAATGCTGTAAGGAACTCGTGGTGGCAACAGTAAAGACAGACACAAGTGATCATAGTTCAAGGTTGTTTATTAAACTGTATATGCAGGTTGGAAAAACACCTAATCTAAACCTAAATCTAAGATAAGAGCAAGCTACGACCATCAAATAATAATAAGGTAGTCCTAGTGGCATTTTGTCAAATAAAAGGGCCTATTCTAAAAAACCTATTGCCAATCCTTCCAACTAAATACAGTGCAGGATAGGATTCACAAGAAAGAAAGAAGTGTTCGCAAATGATAAATCAGGATGTGGGAGCCAGGGTTCTCCCTTCCCCATGTTTTGAGCATGGGACAAGGCGGGACTCCTAAGCATAGCACACGCTTGAGCTTTTCCAGCACGAGACGGAAGTTCCGCTCTCAGGTATCAGGACCTTTGGTCAGTTAAGTCTCTTTTCTACAAAAAGTCTCTTGCCTCCGTAGACCGGATTTGTTAAAAAATAACAAACAAAATGTTCCTCTACAATGTACGTTGGGTGATGACTTGACCCCTTGGTTCCCCTCTTCCGGGCTCAGACCCTTCTCATATGTTTACCTCCCTTCGTCGGGTTCACTATGGCATTCACTTGTCACTGGCTGATGGCTTTTCACCCTTGGATCCCCCTCTTCTGGGCTCAGACCCCTCTCGAATGTTAGCCTCACTCCATCAGGTTCACTACAGCTTTTTCCAAACAATCTCAACTGTTGCATTCACAAGTTGTAATGTCTTTTTAAACAAATCTCTGTGGACCTCCCTATGTCGGGTTCACTCCTGTCAACATAATGTTCTTTTTGCTTTCTCATTTTGTTCGGGATTCGTCTCCCTCAGCATTCCAATCGTTTGTCGGTTAAAGACATTTGACTGTAAAAAGGATTTTGCTAGACTTCTGTATGGCCACTTTGGCCATTTCCTGCAGCTCTCCTAAGGCCTTCTGGTATCGGTAGTTTCAACAAATGTGGGATCAACCAGAGTATTTTGGGTGAGCACCCACATGGTGCCGGACCCCTCTGCAGTTGGTTTTCCCTTAATGTTAACAGTTCTTTGAACTTCCCTAAATTTGCCACTTTGTGACTTTCGTTCAACACATTTCGGTATCTTATCGGCTCTCCCCTCGACTCACTGGCTGTGATGAACCGCTTGGCTGTTCTTGTATCTGGAGTCAAGGACGGTACCACGGAAGCAGGTGTCTCTCTTTGTCCTGCTTATCTGATTAAGCATGCTCTGTGTACCGTTGACATCTGCTGCGACACACATTGGCTATTGTTCGTGGGCTTACGATTCCTTCCACAGAGGCTTTGCGGGTCTGGGTCGGAAAGGACAAGGCCGCTTCTCTCCTTGTTACCCTCTCAATTCTCAATGCCTTTCTCCTCCTCTTTGACTGCCATGCTTAGATAGCTGTCTCGTCATGTGGTCTTCCTTGCTCTTCGTGTGCTCTCGTGCTCCACCTTTTATCTCTGTGGGGAAGGGAAAGGGCCGTCAGGTGTGTGTGATTCTGGTCAATTACCTGACTTTGCTTAACCCTTGTATTGGGACATGTCAGGTTAGTCTGTTGTCTTTTGTGATGTGCGAAAGTGTTCTTGTCGGAAAAGAGGGGGGGGGAGTGTTTGAGTATCCTACATGGTAGGATGTGGAAAAGGTGTTATAAGAAGGGGGATACTGTGTCTCACCCATCTGTGTCCCACTTCCACTCCCGGAGCACCCCCTGGTCCACCCCAAGGAACCGGATCCAATAGCGATGGCCGTGTCCTGGCCACCTGGATGACAGATCCCCAGAGACTGGTCAAAGAGACACCTTCAGGTTTCTCACAATGTGTAGATGTTTATTTGCCTTTGACCAAGTCGTATATTCATTTCCCAAATTGTTCAGTGCTCTCCTATACAAGTCCCCTCTCAAATGTGTAGTTTTCAACACACAAACTGCCCTCCTTACTTCTCTTTTTCTTACCCATGTGTTGTCATCAAAGGTGTGTTTATGGAAAGTGTTTATTTGACCTCCTGTAGTACTAGGCGTATCTAAATCCCACAGAAAGTCTACACAATTTGCGGATTGCACACCCCTCTCATCTCATTGTTGCATAAGGTATCAAGAGTTTTTTGCAGATTCCTATTGAAGCCAATCCCACCTCCAAATGTCACTGCTCTATGCTTCCCATTATTTATTATTAGCTCCTCTTGTCGGCTTTTATCACACTTTTGAATGTCATGAGCTAAAACCCTGACAAGCATGTTATGATCACTATTTCCCGTTCTTTGACACTGAACTGTTGACATTTCTCACACATGTCTTTTGAGAGGAACGGTTAGTCAGTGGTTGAGCTCCGCCCCCCTCTCTTCCAGGTAGTTCCCGAGGGAACATCCCAATGTATGTTCCCTTTTACCATAGATTCCACTCTGCAAGAAAGGAGTGCTGCCGCTTAGCATTTTCCATTGCTTCTCTCAATTGACTCCCCTCTCGGGCAATAGTTTTAATACCCTGGGAGTTCAAATCACCCATTAGGATAATGCTGACGGAACCATACTGGACCTCGATTTCCACAAACAAATCCGCCATACTCTGTAAGAAATCAGAGGGGAGAAATCGAAGGGGGTCCCGTATAAATTAATCACTATCCTTATTTCAAAATGTCACTGCTCACTTCCACCTTTACAGCCAAAATGCCTGTTTTTTCATTGCTCAGGAGTACTGAATTTTTGAAAATATAATTTCGACAAGCAATCAGGAGGCCCCCCAAAATCCGCCCCTCACCCCTACTCATAGCATACGGTTCCATTATTGAGAACCCATCCACCTTAAAGCTGGATGTAAGCCAAACCTCCTGAAATACGATTACGTCATGATGGTTGAATATTTCCTCCCTAGTCATCTTATTTTTAAAAGAACTGGAACCCCTCGTTTTCCAACCAATCAATAAAGGTTCACATCCCACGCACCGAGCTGATTTAAAAAGAGCATTTCTTGTGAATGGCTGGGACCTTTAAACATCATAACAACGAAACACATTTTCCAATAATCAGGGGAAATGGGGGTGTGGAGAGTGTCCTTTTTATTGTTAGCACAGACTCCTCCATCTTCAACTGGCTAGAAGGTAGCCTGATAAGGCCTTTCCAGGGTGAGAGGTCATTCCGCTTACTAGTGTATGGCCAAACAGATTCCCATTGAATTGTAACTGACATAGGATGGTAGATTGAAGAGCCATGCTTTCAATTAAAAAATATATAATTCCCAAAATGGTTGTACAAAGTAGCAGCACTGTTAACAGTAAAAGAAAACAGTTCAAAGAAAAAGTAAAAGCAATTGAACTCCGTTCCTGATAATATTGGCTCATTTGAACCTCGAAGCATAAAAGCATGCACTATCCAACACAAGTTCCCTCTGAGCTGTTACTAAAGTATATTAGCTGGACGGACAGATTTACAGCGCCTATATGAAGTACAGATCCAGTTGAAAAGATAAGTGGCGTGATCTGGCCTGGATGTGTGCTCAGCTGAGATAGGCAGTGTGCAGGGCCAGGTTGGGATTCAGGACGGGCAGTGATTTTCTTCTGCACATGATGATGGGGAAGCGCTAGGGTTAGGAAGAAGAGGGGGTCCTAGGTCTGAAGGGATCCTATGACTATTTTGGGGGGAACCATATGACATTGGGTAAACCCATCTAATGCATATAGACCTATCCATGTTCTTTGCTTAGGCTTCCTTCCTTGCCTCCAGGAAATCACTCCAGGAATTTCACTCTTATTCCTCACGAGCCTGGTCACGTGACTGAATGGAGTCCTGACGTTACGCTCCGGAGCCCGACTAAGGAAAGGTTGAAACTGGTGCAGTGATGTCCAGGTCGTGCTACGTTGCCCTCCACATTCAGTGACATCCTTAGCAGAGGGAGGCCCGAGCAGGGGTGTTGCTAGGTCTGGAAAAGATCTGGGCCTACCCTGATGTCGGGACTGTCAGGACTCTGGGCTAGCCAGCCTTTTGGTTTCAGCCCCAGAGCTTCTATCCAGGGCTACAACCAAAAGACCCAGCACTTGTAGCTCCCCCAGTCCCGCCTAGCGACGCCTCTGGGCCCGAGGCAGGGGAGTAGCTATCCCCACCCCTGCCAATGTACAACGTAGGCTAGGGGTCGGAGCTAAGGGAAATGTATGCTTCGGGGGCACTGCAATTTTAACAGCACCTTTTGGGTCTTTCCTGGGGGGCTCTGCTCCTCGACCTGGCTGCGAACGGAACTGCCAATGTGTCCCGGTGAATGGCTCATAAAGAGCTGCCATTTAATGTCCACAATTGTTCCTTCATGTATGAGCATGGGAGGACATGTAAGGCTGCCAGTGACTCGCAGACTCGGGAGGATAGCACAGAGGCAAAGCGCTCACCTTGGAAGCAAGACAACGCAGTGCAACACGGGTTCGATCCCCGGATCCATGCTTAGAAACCTCTGGGTATTAAGTGCGTTATAAATAATCAATTACAATCATGGACATGGTGAAGGTTGGTCAAGCTGGCGGGGCTCTGCCCCCAACGCTCCAGTGGACCAGCCCCACTGCAACATCGGTTATTGTTACTTTTTGATCGTCCCCTCTTGCCTCTGATAGCGGGTAGCGCTCTGGGGAAGTTAGACCTAAAATCGATACTTATTGGTTAGAAGACAGCCCGAAGAAGAAAGCGCAGAAATGGAATGTCGCCAGATTTCAAGGCAGATGAATAATGAACAGTGGCCCTCGCATCGTCTCAAGAACCAGCGCGGTGTGCTTATACTGTAAAAAGCCAGGTGATTTCTCACAACAGGAGAACTCGGAGGTTAGGAGGTTTCTATAAATACATCAGACTCTTATCTCTGAAATTCACTCCACTTAACCTTGAGCGACCGACTCGCGGAAAGAGAAGGGGCAGTGCTCTGTCAGCATTGCAAATGGCCCTATTGACAGCCTTATTCAGCAGGTTAAAAATCCATTCCTTATCTGCTCTGTTCCTAAAGAGTTTGTCTTCCTCTGAGAGAAAAATACAAATTACATCTGCGATTTAATAGGAATGATAACATGATATTGTCTTTTGTCACTTTTAAAGTGTGTGTAGTCTTTAGTGTGACATACATCAGACAGTATTTTATTTGTGTTAGGGCCGGCCATAACAGAGGAAAATGCAATGCATCATTACTGTCTAATTAGCAGGTTCTTACATACACATGCTGTACCTATAGTAGTGTGCAGTGTTTATTAGAAGCATGCTATGTTTGGCTCAGTCTGACAGCCGGCTGTTGTGGCGGGAGAGACAGCCAGCACAGACCTTTTAATACAAAGGGATCTTTGCAAACAAGCACTGCTTCCTGTAACGATCAGCCCAAAATGTCCTCCAAGACCACCCTGTGGTGCTGCCCCAGAGGGGACGCGCACGCGGCAGCGTGACGTTGCATGCCACAGCATGCATTATAAATAAAGGGGGCATTCCCGGCCGCAGTAGTGTGACCGGGGAGCCCGAGCAGAGCAGAAGTGTCAGTGTCAGTCTGTTCATGTTGGGGGCTCACGGGCATCCCTTCTGGGGGTCCTCACAAACTCCCAACACACCCTGCCCACTCACAGAATAACAGCTCATACTTCCCTCAGTGCTGGGATGCTCCTCCTCCACTCAAGCCTTGCCCTCTCTGTGGTTTCGGAGACGTTGCCTCGCATTCTACACCCAGCAATGCCTCCAGTTTTAAATACAGCTTCCCAGGATGACGGAAGTTGCCATCTGCCAGGGAGGGGCGAACACTACACACCACCACCCTGCCACACCAGCTGCGTATGAAAAGCCTGCTGGGAAGCCTGCTAAATGAACAGCTGCATTCCTGAATTTCTGAAAAGGCAGCCAACCCTCAGCATGACTGGTGCAAGACTGACAACATACGCGCTAGGCATCACATGCCGGATGCAAACCAGTTAGTGTTTGCTGACAGCAAAGAACACAGAACACTGAGTACCACACAACCATACAATTCCTGCAATGGACACCAGAAGATAATATCATCAGTCGAGGACCGGAACGGTTGTAGTGTCCCGACAGTGACTTTGCCATCCAAACAGCAATACAGTAACCTCCTAGGTGACTGCATCCTATAGTGCAACATCCCCTTTCATACTGCTGTGTCATAAATAGGACTTCAAGAGAGCACCAAAAATGGGTCTGAAAGTGAGTGTAATCTGTATAAGGGATCGACAACTTTAACCCCAGAACCAGAAGAACATCATGAGTTACCTTGCATGTCAACAAGCACGGCAACTGCAAACTCAGAACAGCATAGCCCCATCCTTGGGTGACTCCTAGAGGCTCACCGATCAATTCTGTCACAATGCAACGCTAGTCACTTAGGTGGTAGCTCGCATGGTGCTGCATTAATTCCCCCCCCCCACAGCTATTCCTCATTCATGGGCTTGGGGAGAGTGCCGAAGACTGGATGAGAAATACAACACCAGTGTCACCTATTAGAAAAACCTGTGGGCCTTCTAGCAAGCAGCAGCCTGGCAATGAGCCTTTACCTGATTACAGATCATTACCCAGAGATCCAGTCAAGGACCTTCTAGCAAGCTGCAGCCTGCCAATGAGCCTTTACCTGATTACAGATCATGACCCAGAGATCCAGTCATGGGCCTTCTACCAAGCTGCAGCCTGCCAATGAGCCTTTACCTGATTACAGATCATGACCCAGAGATCCAGTCAAGGACCTTCTAGCAAGCTGCAGTCTGCCAATGAGCCTTTACCTGATTACAGATCATGACCCAGAGATCCAGTCAAGGACCTTCTAGCAAGCTGCAGCCTGCCAATGAGCCTTTACCTGATTACAGATCATGACCCAGAGATCCAGTCAAGGACCTTCTAGCAAGCTGCAGTCTGCCAGTGAGCCTATACCTGATTACAGATCATTACCCAGAGATCCAGTCATGGGCCTTCTAGCAAGCAGCAGCCTGCCAATGAGCCTTTACCTGATTACAGATCATTACCCAGAGATCCAGTCATGGGCCTTCTACCAAGCTGCAGTCTGCCAGTGAGCCTATACCTGATTACAGATAATTACCCAGAGATCCAGTCATGGGCCTTCTACCAAGCTGCAGCCTGCCAATGAGCCTTTACCTGATTACAGATCATTACCCAGTGATCCAGTCATGGACCTTCTAGCAAGCAAGAGTCTGCCAGCGAGCCTTTACCTGATTACAGATCATTACCCAGAGATCCAGTCATGGGCCTTCTAGCAAGCAGCAGTGTGCCAGCGAGACTTTACCTGATTACAGATCATTACCCAGAGATCCAGTCATGGGCCTTCTAGCAAGCAGCAGTCTGCCAGCGAGACTTTACCTGATTACAGATCATTACCCAGAGATCCAGTCATGGGCCTTCTAGCAAGCTGCAGCCTGCCAGTGAGGCTTTACCCGATTACAGATCATTACCCAGAGATCCAGTCATGGACCTTTTAGCAAGCAAGGGTCTGCCAGCGAGCCTTTACCGGATTACAGATCATTACCTAGAGATCCAATCAATCATAAACTCCTCGCCAGTCCCTCTATCCTGCTAATTCCACACTCCTCTTGTCCACTCCTTATACTTCTCTATGCTCTGAACAGATCCGCTCAGCCCCGGGTGGACACTGATGGACTATCAACTGGCTGTGAATGATGTAATAAACTGGTGAAATCAAGAAAAGATCCAGTGGAACAGCGTTTCCCTTGCCCATGCTAATTCAGGATATTCTGCTCCCCCCCACCAACAGTTAATACAAAAGCATTTTTGCAGTACAAAATTACTTTGCACTAAATTGGCACGCCAAAAATACACTTTGAACTGTTCCATGAATCAGGGTTTGTGTTGGCAGTGCAAAGTCACTTTTCAGCAGTGCAAAGTTACTTAGAACCTTGCAAAAAATTCTATGACCCGGGCCCACAGTGTTCATGCTGTGAAAAGATAATTAAACACCAACCTTGTCATTTGCACCTATTTCCAGCATCTATTTAATGACGAAAATCGAGGAGAAATTAATTAGTATAATCTTGAAAAGATCTTAAGGCTTGACATTTCAATCATTGCTTTTTGGACGCTGAAGGAATGTGACATTGCTGGCATGTACCCTATCTGATTTTCTAGGAATATAAATACACTGTTGGTCACGGAAAATGTATGATTTTATTCAGTGAATTGTTACTGTCACTCCCTTTTTGCTTAACACTTGATCCTGATTTCTTACTGGCCTTAACAGACAGTCTAAAGTATCAGGACTCTAATGGGTGATTGACAAACTACAATACATAAATACACCAATTTATGACATCACTGGTGCGAAATGAATAACACAATTGTGTCTCCTGGTGTTTGCACTCATTTTCTTTCATGTCATCAATACTCCCCTTAGTCGTGGTGCAGTCCCTTGCAAACTCAAGTATGCCATCTTTATTCCACTTGACTGAACTAGATATATCACCACGGTCTGTCCCCTTTCAGACCTATAATATATGTCACGGTCATCAAAAAA
The DNA here is from genome assembly GCF_040938575.1 of Ambystoma mexicanum. Taxonomy (NCBI): domain Eukaryota; kingdom Metazoa; phylum Chordata; class Amphibia; order Caudata; family Ambystomatidae; genus Ambystoma; species Ambystoma mexicanum. The sequence goes on along the minus strand of NC_090928.1, from coordinate 960,651,436 downwards.
ATATTGTAATCTGACTTTCACTCTGGCTGCTGGGAGTGGCTGCTTTAGAAAAATGGACGTGTGCAGATGCCCCTGGAGTGTTCCAAGTGCCAAATGGGATTATAAGATACATGATCTCAGGCCTAAGTAACCGGACGGACTAAAAAAATATGGTAAAATATTACTTTATTATCAATTCAATAAAGTAGGGAAATATGGTGAGCAAACATATTGTAGCTCACACACTGCCAGCACATTTCCATTACGCAAAAGGTTTTATACCTCGATGTACGTCAACTATGATGTCATCCTACGTGGCAAATAGTAATAACCTATTGGTGGAGGGATTAGTTAAGGGAACATATATACCTATAATTCATGTATGTGTGTAGGTGTTATTAACATCATTGGCGGCCCCTCATCTGGTAGGCTCGCCTTGACCAACCTCCAACTGCTTATGATACAGATAATAGCAGAATAAAAACAGCATATTGGCTTTTGCAACAATGTATAGTCCACCATTGCATAGGCCCTCATGATTGGTTGTCACTCTTCCGACCCTTAGACATTTGGCTTGTTAGCAGTACGTAAGCAAAATGACACCCAGGTGCCGGGAACAACGTCAGACAACTGCTCTCCTTAGCTAATTAGCCTACCATCTCTTATCAGTTAGGCCCTAAACCAAGGCTGCTCTGTAGTTGACGTTGCTAACTGTTCTCTTCTCTGGAACCTTAAAGGGGGTGAAGGTACATTGCTATCATTGTCTGGAGCTCTATGAATAGGCCGTGTCTTTTGGTCGTGCACCACGTGTGAGGAGACCATGGGCCTCATTACGACCCTGGCAGTACGGAGTGAACGGCACCGTAAAACCAGGCATGCTTACCGGGTCCCGCGAAGGGAAGAGGGAGCAAACAACGGGCCATCTCGTAATGGCCCGTTGTTTGCTCCCTCTCCCATTTCCATTCATCCCTATGGGGGCTGAAATGTTAATGGGGAAGGACCGTATCCGTGTCCGTGGAGGGAGGAATTACCGGGCCTTCCGACCTCGGAATGGCCCGGTAAGTCTTCATTCCGAGGACCCGTACCCCAACGCAATTTCGGCGGCAGCCATGCCACCAATAGAGGCATGGTTACCGCCGAACTCGTAATGAGGGCCTATGATTTTATCCATTCTGTCCTATTATTTAATGTTATTTGATTCAATTATATCGGGTGTCATTAATATCCTTGGTCCTCTGGAGACTTGGTTGCTCTGTCTTGCAGGTGCTTTCTGCATCTTTGATTGTACAATATTTGGCACTCACAAATGTTCACTCCCTTGCTTAGTCTCAGAGAAATATGTCTTATGCACATGGCTTATCCTCTTCGACTCCTTTCGGTCCGTGCAGTTGCGTCTTGCTGTGGCATCCTTGATCATGAGCCAAGCAAATACCCTTTGTTCTTGTGCAAAACTGTATTCCAGTGCCTGTCAGCTCTGAGCCTTGGTCTTTCTCTTCGGAGCTTCTCGCATACTATTATACAATGCGGAAATCCATTTTCTCAACATGGCTGCTTTACCTGTGTTACCTTTCCTATGTTTAGTAAGATTCTATATGTATCATCTACCTTGCGTTTCTGCCTATATTCATCTACTGCATCTCTTTTCACTTATCTTCTATGTGTATGTGATTTTCTTCATCTTCATATATATGTTTACTTTGTTACTTCAGTCACATCTCCATTCTTTTGATATCCGTATGTCATTTCAGTGCGTCCACGTGTCTTCTCTTCATGACGCCACTTTGCATCTATCAGACTTTACTTATAGTTATTCCATATCCAGTGATAGCTGCAGACTTCCTTCTACCACGTCTGTTCAGGGGTACATTCTATACAGTTGTCTCAGTGCATAACATCTCCCATATTATTATCACAATTATAATTGTTCTTTTATAACACGTGAGCCTGGGATTCAAACCTTTGTTATGCATTGTCGTAATTCCAAGACAAACGTGTTGCCCCTACGCTATCCCCCTGGCTCATTGATGTGGTATTGGGATGATACCTGGTGTCATGAATAGTGATTTCTTGCTGTTCTTCCAATATGACAGAGGTGAGGGGGTGGGCACCATGAGTGAATATTTGCTTCTCTACATTCCCCCCTCTGGTCGAGTTCTTCACCACCTCCTCAATCTTTTTCACCTTCTCTTCACACTGGGGTTTCTTCTGAATCCATATCTCTGTCACACCCCTCTGGTCACCTGCATTCTTTATGTGTTCATCCACACTCCAGGTCATATGGCAACACTTCCCAGTTGGTTGACAGAATACCGAAAATCCCACATAGCTTTTATGATCTTTGGGATAGTATATGTTTATTCCTAGGGGTGCCAGAGGACTTCCTTTCAGGTGCTCATGGATGGTGTTTTTGGTATGTCTGTGTTCATCAGCCACAGCATTCACATTGATCATTATCTTCATCCCAATTGCTTTCTTCGCTTTTTTCTTGCTTAGTCCTATGATTATTATTATAAGCCAGAATCCTAGCAACACTAACACTAGTATTGCTCCTAACATTGTGAAGGCATTTGCCATCCAGGATGAAACCCACGAGGACAGAGGCGAAAAACCAATCTTCATCTTTGGTTTCATCTACTTCTTCCACCCTTTTGATAGGCAGGTTTGAGAGCATAGATATTGCTTCTTTCAGGGTTCCATTTTCTCCATCATGGTCAGGTTTGTATGTACAGCAAGAAGGCCTGATCTTGGCACACAAACCTCCTTCCATTACTGTAATTAAATCCAGGGAATACCTGCTCTGAAGGGTCATATAACTGATGGCTCTCAATTCTTCTTTGTTCACATTAAATACTTTTTATCATCAAATGAATGGTTTGCAGCAGCTCCCATCTGGTGATTTGTAACCATTTGGCATGGACTGCAGCCTGAAGTCCTGGCAGGAATATAGATGTAAATATCACTGCTGTCCTACCAAACTGTTTGAAGGTTGTCATGATAACCTTCTATTGATTTTGCGGAATAATAGTTCTCTCTCTTCGGTCGGGTGAGGTTGAGTGACCTCCTCTTCCTTTGGTGTGCATCCATTTTTGAAAAGTTGGTGATGTGGAGATCACTTTGGTGTATCACCAATGCAGGAACATGTATTATCACTATAGAACATATTCCACCCCAATCTTTAGGCTACATCATATATGCTTTAGATCCACAGGCCCAATAGTGGTCTATCATTACATCAGTTTCTTCTGTCATTCCTTCCACATCAATTACTTGCTAGCATTCTTTATCTTCTCCGACTTTGGTCAGACCCCTGTTTCTGAAAAATAATATTGCATTCTTTATGGGCAGTATGGATACAGGTCCTGTTTTCATCTTCAACCCATGTTAATAACTTCATCATTAACTATTTGCACTACCTTTTCTGGTGCTGTCATCAATAAGTGTAAAAAGAAAATCATAGAGAAACAGCACACCCTTTCTTTAATGACCTTGTATGAATGGTAGGTTACATTTTAAATAATTCAGAGCTCCTAAGGCTCATCTTCAGAATTTCAAGGGTGCGGGGGAGAAAAGAAATAACTCTGGTATCAAAAGTCAATGTTAAAGTGCGGATAATAGAGTTCCCATTGGTGACAGGAACTCCCGTCCGCTGCACACCATTTAGTAGTGGAAAGGTTCTTGGTAGCCGATCTAGTCTGCATTTGCTGAGATTCTTCTCTTGCTTCACTGTCAACGGGTGCTGGAGGGGTAAGGCCCTCCCCTTTGTATGATATAATATGATATGATAGGTTATTTATAACATGCTTAATACTCAGAGGTTTCTAGGTGGAGACCCAGGGATCGAACCTGTGTTGCTCTGCGTCGTCTTGCTTCCAAGGTGAGCATGTTGCTGCTGAGCTATCCGCCAGAGAATGCTGAGCTATCCTCCCAAAACAGTAAGGCTTTACATCATTCAGTTGTAGCCAAGCTCATCTTCCTTGGATCTTCACAGCCAGGGGAGTGACCCCCTCTACTAGGTACTGTCCTTCAAAACAGGCCTTATTCCTAGTGCGGGCAAAACTCTTCACACACACTTGGTAACCTGGATACAAACTCTTCTTCAATCTTCTTTGACCCTTCCATTTGATTTTTGATCTGTTGGGAAATAAAATAAACACTAGCTATCAAATTTGTAAAATAATCATGCATCTCATCCCCTAATGTTTTTGCTACACTATTGGCATCAGTTTTGATTTGAGTGGGAGGAGCAAGTGGTACTCTCATACAGCACCCAGTAAGCAACTGATGAGAAGTCAGGCGGTGATCTGAGCACGGCTGTTTTCTCAAGGCAAATAAAACAAGGTATAGGTAATGTAGCCATCCCTTCTTCTAAGTAATCTTAATCTTGGCTATCCTTTCTTTAAGGAGTCAATGTAAATGCTCACAGATACCCTTTGCCTGTGGGTGATAAGCAGACGAAGACTTGTGCTTTATGCCTAATAGAACAGCTATCTGTTCAAACAATACATTTACAAAATGCGGCACATTAGGATGCAGGACTTTCAAATGTATCCCATCTAGGAAGCATGTCGCGTACGAGAACTTGGCAGCACATGTGGCATCGGGGTGCATGCAGGGAACTACCAAGATCCATCAGGAAAAATGACACACTAGTATTAGCATATATCTGTATTCATTGATGCCGGGAGGATAGCAGAGTTGCTGGAAGGATAGCACAGTTGCAACGTGCTTGCCTTGGAAGCAAGATGACACAACGCAACATTAGTTCGATCCCCAGGTCCGCGCTTAGAAACCTCTTGGTATTAAGCACATTATAAATAACCTATCATAACATATCCACGTAATCTATATGCAGATGCTGAAAAGGACCATTGGGGCGGAGTATTGCTCCTCTCACTGTTAGCAAGATATGCCCTGCTGTGAATTACTGGCAGACAATGCAGTTCACAATAAACTGTGCAACATGTTCTAACAAATATGGTGAAAACAAGTCTTCTGCAATCATGAAAGCAAAATTCTCTGGTTGTATGCACAGGATAGTGAAGCTGACCCAGCATAACTCTCAATAATTCTAGAGGCATAATTGCCTTTCCAGTACAATCGTGTCTCCATATAGCCTCTGTGGGGATAAGGAACACTCCCTTCTTTTCCATAAATCCTGTTCCTCTTGTGGCGCTTGACCCTGCAGCTCAATTAACTCTGCATGGATAACATTGTAAAGCCTTCTTTCATCATCGTGCAACCCTCTGACATTTGCGTAACACTTTCTGCTTAAAAATTTGAAATATTTGCAAAATATGCTGCTCTTTTCACTTCAATGTTTGTGGCTTCATTACCACGAGAAATAATGTCAGCCCTCTTAGTATCAGCTGCACACTTCACCACAGTGATAGCAAATGGGAGCTTTAGTATCTTAATAAGTGTATCCAATAACAGTGTATTTTGCCCTGGTGTGCTGTTTGCGTGGCAGAAACCCCTCCTTTTGCAGCATGTAAACCCTGCATGAATGGATGATGTCACACAGGAAGAGTAAGAGTACACTGTCACTTACTCACATCTCTGAAGTGCAGCAAAGAGCACCACTCATTCTGCAACCTGTGCCAAACAATGTGAAGGCAATCTTGCAGCTGTCACTACTTCAAATTCACGATTCTGTTTTAGCTTTACTACTGCTGATCCAGTTTGCTTTATCCTGTCTTTTGATCAATTTTTGAAGAGCCATCAATAAATAGGATTTCCCCACCTCCTACAGCATTGTCTTTAATGTGTGGAATGTTGTCATAAAACTCAATATATGTTGTGCAATTACATACATAATCCTCCTTCTCTACTCGTTCTGCTATGAATGTTGCTCTATTCACTACTCTACATCTAACAATTTGATTGCTGGGTTTGAAATGATCACCTCATAACCTGACACTCTTTGTGTAGTCAATGTGCTTTCAGGTTTCTCCAAAATGGCGAATAAGGAATGCTCGAAGTATAATGTAATTGAACACCCCATTGTAATACTTGCAGCCTTTTCAATTGCAAAGGCAGCAGCAGCTAATGCCTGTTCGCAAGGGTAATGCCCTCCCATTACTGGGTCTAGAATAACTCTGTAATAAGCCAATGGTGTATGTCCGTGTCCTAATGTTGTCCTTTGCGTAAGGACTGCTGTCATTACCACTCCATTTGAATGTGAAAATAAATAGAACTCTTCATAGTCTGGCATCTCTAGCACAGGGGCTGTAAAAATCATCACCCTTTTTTTTCCATGTCATGTCATCTTTACCTGTATGTTCTTCTTTAAGTCATTTCAGAAGTGGTATAATATATGTACTCTAGTCCAAAACCCAGGACCTACAATAACTGCTTAAGCCTATAATAATTACTGCATATCTCTCACTGTCATAGGTCTTAACATTTTTATGATTGCTTCTGCTCTCTCAGGTGCCACTTTTCTCCCCTCTTCAGAGATTAGGTTTCCTCTATACCGGACCTCTTCCTGACAATATTGTAGTTTCTCTTTGTCCACCTTGTATCTCTTTTCTGCTAGTATTGTCATTAGTCAAACTGAATCTTCTCTGCATCTTTCTTCTGTCTCACTGCACACTAATATGTCATCTACGTACTGGATTATCATGCTCTCAAGTTGTATATTGCCTCGGTCCATCTGAAGGACCCTATTAAAGATTGATAGGGACTCACAGAACCCTTGTATGTTTCCACCGCTAATTTCTATACAAAAGGTAAGTCCAATCTTGGGAGTCCTCATGAAGGAGAATTGAAAAGAAAGTGTTTTTTAAATCTACTGCTGTAAAATATTTAGCTATAGCTGGGAAATTGCATAATATTGTATCTGGGTTCGGAACTAGTGAAACTCTGCTTTGACAATATTGTGTAGGGGGCAGAGATCTCGCATACATCTCCACGACCCCACTGTTGAATTCTTTACTGGGTACACCGCCGTGTTACATGTCCAGTTTGATGGTACTAATATTCCCTGCTGTACTAAAGCAGAAATGGTTTCAAATAAACCTTTGTCTGCTTCTCTGGACATGGGGTACTTTTTTGCTTGTGGTAAAATGCCTCCTGGTTTAAGATTAATTTTAACTGCTCCTACTCCACTCAATAGACCCACGTCATATGGACTGTTGGTCCAAAAGATGCTTGTCAACTTTTCTAAATCTTCCTGGAAAAATGACTGTTTCTTTTTTACTTATGCTGTTCAATGCACACACTTTCCTATGCTCACCGCACAACATATACATAGACGCATGTACTCTGGGTGGACATAGAATCCAGGTGCAGTCCCCACTGCCATATTTAGTTGGATCTGATAGGTGGAGTACATGATGCATCTCAGAAAGGCGGAGGGCAAAAACCTTCCTGCTGCCATGGCCAGCCTAATTAACTATCAAATGCTCCATGGATCCGCCTTGTCCTTTTGTGTAAGCACTGCAGATGGTAGCAGCAATTGACATAATTAGCATACTAATGGAGTATACTTCAAACAAGCCCATGTGGGGCCTTGCTGCAGAGGCTAAACAAAAGACAGAAAAACCTCAACAATCTTTGATATACACTGTGCCAACTTGAAGCCAGCTCCTGCCTCTCAGTATCAAGGGCAGTGACCTGTCATGTCTGGGACTATGTGTTTACAGTAGGCAACCCCCGGAGGGGTAACCCATTCAAAAGGTACAAGTATGTGGATTGATTGAGACATAAAGTCTGTTCTCACTGCAGCTTCATTGAGACCTGCTGCTTTACTCTGGAACCACAAAGAGCTCAATTAACCAGAGAGACCCTTTGATCCAGAACAGACAGGAAGACGGGTGTGACTTAGTATTACATGTGTTCACCCATTTAACTTTTCTGTTGCAAGGCACTCTGGTTATGCCCTCACGCACACAGGAGATTGTGGGTGGGGACTCAGGATTTATTCATTAAGGTAGGCTTAGCCTACACTAAACCCTGGGGCCCATTTGGCCCTGTTTTACCAGATCATCTGAAGACTTTCCAAGAAGTAAGAAGAATAAATAATTTGGACACTGGCTGAAGGTACAGTCTGCCTTATAGCTTCTGCCAGTGAAGGAAGGCCAGGATTTCCAAAGAGGGAAGCATCTCCAAGGGAACAGAGGGAGATACTAAATCCAGAGGACCCTCCAGCAGCTCCAGAACCGGTACCCTGCTAGCACACAACATGCCCTGCTAGGCTCTGCATTCAAGCTTCCTAGATGGGAAGTGCCAGAGAGTCTCTGAACCAAACCAAGGACAAGGCAGTTGCCTGCAACCCTCCCCTAAGCTTTAGGCTGTCTGCCTTAAAGGACGACACAAGCCCAGTGAAGACACTAGGAGGAGTGCATCAACACATATCTACCAGCATCTGCCTTGTCAGTCTAGAAAAACTAGACACCCCTCGAACGGAAGGTAATGTATGATAATTGGTTGGCCGAAGACCAACCGCCTCATTTAAAGTGTTAAGAATATATGCTCATTAGTGATTACGTAGCTATTAGCTCAACTAGAGTGCGGACATTTTAAGATGACCAGAATCGCCATTTTGTTTTCTCTCTGCTCTCTCTAACGTTGCCACTTTGCCTCATGTAAAACTGCTTTGCTGTAGATATTATATCGCTTCAATGGTCCAAGGTTACTAAAGACATGTTGAAACATTACGCTGGAGACCCAGACAGAAATGCCCAGTTCCCTCCCTCACATATCCTTGAAGGCAAGGAGCAAGGCATTTTAATCAGTACACGGATGCCAGCGAGTCTCCTTAAAAGAATAGCAATGTACAAAACTAATATTAAAAGGTTTGAATTATGCTCTTCTTATGGCCCCCCTTCTGAGCACTGTGAGGCCCCAGAGAGCAAGCTGACCTCTAGAGCATGAATCGAAACCAGGAGATAGTGAGGCCTGGAATGTGCCAGTCCCCTACGCGCAGCTTGCCCATGAAAACAGAAGCACTGTGTTCTCTCAAATAAAGAATGGTGTCTGTAAATTCGAGATTGCAAACTGTTACTAAATATGGTGGTTTGAGGGGTCATATTCGTCACCATGGTCAATCATCGCCTCCAATTGAAAGGGAATGAATTGGGGGCGGCATCAAAGGTGTCATTACTGATTATAAGATGTTCATTTTGTATATATGTAACTGATGTACAATTTTCGCTCTCTTGCGTCCCCCGAGGTCTGTTAGACACACGTCGCGGGGCGTGGGACCATTTGGCCAACTGGGTCTATTTGTTTTGCAATAAACCCTAGATTTTGGGAATACAACCTTGTGTCTGGTGTATCAGTTTGTGTGTGGTGATTGTGCCTTGATTTCCACATTCGAGGGTCCCTCAGGGGCTCCTTCAGCCTTTAAGGACATTTTCAAGCCAGTCGAGCCCCTCGAGCTGCAACCAACTGCACCGCTAAGTGTTGTCACACTGCAGTTGTTAATGACATCCGAGATGCTTCGACTAGTGCTTCAGACCCGCCAACAAGCACTGAGACAATCCCTGACCACAGGCCACCATGTAGGCGAGCCTGCACCCGTCCGTCCAGCCTTGCTCACAGAACTGCCTGCCGCATGATACCCACAGATGTCTCCCATCTTGAACTCTGTCGCAGGAGCTGCAAACTGCCCTAAAATCTACTCAACCCTATTTATCACCAAGAACTTCTATAAGCACAATGTAGGGTTCTGTCTGCCTGGTCCTTCTCCGAAGGCCCCTAGTGACATATTACCACCCATTGCTGTCTTTGTGCTGAAACCAAGTATCCTTGAACAATTGTGATTAATTACTTTACTGACTACCCTCCTGTCAGTATCCAAAGTGCATCCTTTCTCTTTCTCGAAACTGTCTGTCCTCTGCATTCCTTTACAATGTGGGTCATATTTTGTAGTGTGCTAGAACTGCCTGTTGAATAAGAATAAAGTAGATGTTTTTATACAACCTTGACTGGACAGTCCCTTTTATCATTGGGCAATAATTGTATTTTCGCTGCGTTGCAACTAACCAATGATCCATGACCTTGCAGAGATAGGCTTGCTGTTCCGTCCGTGTTACCAAAATTGGACAAGGAGTTTTATAATTTGCTTGTTTTTCCAATCTGTTCAGATCTTTTCTGGTGTGCTGGAGGTGTGGGACTGATTGATGTTTTAGAAACTGATATTCATCCCTTGACCATGGATGCCTCAGAAGTTGATTTGTCACACGCCCATGTATGACGTATCAGAATTCTGCACTCTAAGTGCCCTCCATAGGTCTGCTCTGCAATTATTAAATGGTGCACCATCATGTGTTATGTTTTATACTGTCACACTCGCATATCCTGATAGTCTCCAAATGTCATCAGCTCTCTCCGCTGGAATAGCTGCTAGTAGGCCTTTTACGTCAGCCACTGCTAACATTTCCACTGTCATTCTTTCCAACGCATAAACCCACTTACCCGCTCCTGCGATCAAACTAGGTAATTTTCATTTTAAATTATCCTTATCCATCTGCAGCCATATATTGTAGTAGTCCTCCCCCATTCTCTAATAACAGGAATTGTGTAAATCCTGTTCTATAATCATATACTACTACACTACACTACTACACTACACTTCTTGACTTCGAGGTGAGGCTAGTTACACCCACTTGTCTTTGCCCTGGCAATTACCTCAATCTTCGGACATAATCAGTGACCTTTCCCTTGTAGTATGGAATTGTCGTTTTGGTCATTTGGGATATGATACAGGCTCTGATGTTTCTATTTCCAGTTCTTCTATATCTGACCATTTTAATCTTTTTCCTACATCTGGATCTATCGAAGAGCCACACACTCTCTCTTCTTGCACTCTCATTTTCTTCCCTCTCTTCATCTGACATTATTATGCCCCAACTGGTATGGCTGTTATCCCTTTCCTCATCATCAAGGTCTAGTCTGCTTAGGGACAGTGTTCTAAGCGTGTCCAGCATTACGTCATCTTATCTACCGCTTGTTTCTCGCGGTGGCGATCCTTCGATACTCCCTCTGGTCTCGTAACCATATGTTTCCCTCATCTGTCTGTGTAATTCCCAATCCTTTTCCCTATACCTTCTGCCTCATTCTCATCAGCCCATGTCGGTGCTCAAGGTATGTTGTGCGGCTCCCTGCGGGTCATCTGTGACCTTATCTCTTCTTCCCATTGTTCTCGTTCTTCAACTGGTATTACACATCTGTTAACGATGTGATCTATTTAATTTTATTCTCATTTCCTTTGCCTCTTGATCTTCCCTTCTTCCAATTTCCCTCTTCTCTTTTTCCTCTCACCTTCTCTGCAACCTTCTGTCTTTCAATCTCTGTGTTTATACTTCCTCTCATTTCTTTTTCTCTCCATCTTTTCTCAACATCTCTTTTACCTGATCTTCATAACTTTTTCATTTTTCCTTTTGCTTCTTCTCTTTTTCCTTCTAATCTTTGTATGCCATTTCTCATTCTTTTTCCTTTATTTCCCGTTTCCCATTTCTTTAACTTCATTGATACCCTTTCTGTCTAAATTGAGTAATATTTGTCCTCCCATCCTCTCATTCTGTACAATTGTTATGTCACTGTCTTTGCATTTCTCTCCCTTTTGTCTCTTAGTCTCTTCTATCTCTAGCAGTTTGTGCCTTCTCTTGTTACACTCCTCAGTTTTACTGCATCCAGACATACATTCACATTCTTTAGTCTTACTTTCTTTCATACTATCTTCACTACTATATGAGGGGGGTGATCGATTAACACATCCTGCTGCTGCTTTTAGTTCCTTTAGAGGATAGAATCCCTGTTTATCAGTGGCCGTACCATTGTTTTCAGAAGGAGAAAGAGGAGTTGAAGGCACTTCACCCTGCCCTTCATGCTGGTTTAGCATCCATTCCTTTTCAGGTGGGTCTTCTCTCACCCTCTGGTACAATTTCCAATTTAGCTCTAAAATAGCTCGCCTTTTTTTGTAAGTTTGTTATTATGTGCTGCAATACTATTCTTGATAGGGAACACTCTTGAGGCCAAGGCATGAACATTTTGTCAGCCGTGCCTCATACTAATTCTGCATGGTATTTCCTAATCTTGGTGTCTACCTCATTGCTGGTTTTCTCAAGTGTAGAAGAGGAGTCGCCTCCATGATGATAAGTCATTTTTAACTGTCAATACTTACCTGACCTTTTATTCTATTATGAATTTATTTACTTATATCACAACAATCCATTCGGGCAAGCACCATCAATCACTGCCGATTTCCCCAAAACAATTTTTCTTGTTTATAGTTTTGTCAATCTTCACTGTCCTGCTGTTTTATTGACAATTTAGGAATCTTATTTTACACACATTTTTCTCAACCATTGTCCTCCTATGATTGACATCAATACCTTGTTTTTAGCGTCTGATAAGCCGTCAAGTTATTACTATAAATGTATATTTTTAGTTAAACAACCTTTTTAATCACAACTACACCAACATATTCATATCCCCAAAAAAATGTGCACAACAATTTCTATAATTGTCTTTCTTTTACTTTCTCTAGTAAAGGTATCTCATCTCCCTGTTGCCCCATTTTGGAGTGTGCAATGCATTGTTCATATCAGCCCTCCCTAAAAATACCCCACTTGGAGTGTAATGCGTTACCTTCTATCTCCTAAAATAAAAATGGAGGCAATCTATCTTTTTATTCAACAAACCCCATTACATTTCCCCCACTATATATCTAAGCATGCCATACAGTCCCTCCCCTTTTATTTGCCACTTTTGATGTTCTACTTACATCTGTTGCTCAGTTCGAGCACTTTGGTATGGACTCTTCCCCAATTAACCAGTTGGCCTTCAGTCCGTGTGGCGCCAGTGGGGACGGACAAGAGGCACATGCCAACCGCCTTGTCTTACACATGCTTTTCTCCGATCTCCACAGGAACTCTGCGATCTTCAGGCTAATGGCGGAAGACTTCAAAAATCGGAGTTTGGATCTGAAACCATCAACTATAAAGTTATCCTCCGTGGCAAACAGTAAAAACCGATCGGGCAGAGGGATTGGTTAAGGCAACATATATACCTATAATTCATTTACGTGTCAGTAACATAATTGGCTGCCCCTTATGCCTTGACCAACCTCTAACTATGTATAATACAGATAACAGCAGAATAACACCTGGGGATTTACTTCTGCAACAATGCATAGTCCACCATTACATTGGCACACCTGATTGTTTGGCACTTTCTTCCAACCAAAATCCAAGGGGCGGAGAACAACATCAGACAACTGCCCTAATTAGCTTATTAGCCCACCATCTCTCATGAGTTAGGCTCTGAGCCAAGGCTGCTGCTCTGTAGTTGACCTTGCTAACTGTTCTCCAGAACTTTAAAGGGAGTGAAGGTATATTGCTATCTCCGTCTGGAGCTCCATGAATAGGCCTTGTCTTCTGGTCTTGCACCATGTGTGAGGAGACCATGATTTTATCCATTATGTCCTTTTATTTAATGTTATTTGATTCAATTATATTGGGTGTTATTACTCTCCTTGGTCTCTTGAGACTTGGTTGCTTCATCTTGCATGTGCTTTCTGCATCTTTAATTGTACAACATTTGGCACTCGCAAATTTTCACCCCTTTGCTTAATCTAAGAAATATATGTCTTGCACACTAGGCTTATCCTTTTTGACTCCTTTTGTTCCTTGCATTTGTTTCTTGCTGTGGCATCCTTGATACTGAGCCAAGCAAATACCCTTTGTTCTTGCAGAAAACTGTATTCCAGCACCTGTCATCTCTGCAGCCTTGGTCTCTCTCCTCGAGGCTTCTCGCTTACTATTATTATACAATGCTGACATCCATTTTCTCAACATGCTTGCTTTACCTTTTTTATATTTTCTACGTTTAGGAAGCTTCTATATGTATCATTTACCTTGTGTTTCTGTGTATATACATCTACTGCATATCTTGTCACTTATCTTCTTTGTGTATATGATTTTCTTCGTATATATGTTTACTTCGTCACTTCAGTCACATCTTCATTCTTTCAATCCCTGTATTTCATTTCAGTTCGTCCATGTGTATTCTCTTCATGACGTCTCTTTGCATCTATTAGGCTTTACTTATAGTCTTTCCATATCCAGTGATGTCTGCAGACTTCCTTCTATGATGTCAGTTCAGGGGTACATTCGATACAGTTGTCTAAGCACGTAACGTCTATTATATGTTCGATGCAGTATTGTGATGATACCAGGTGTCATGCATAGTGCTTTCTTGCTGTTCTTCCAACACGATGGAGGTGAGGGGGTGGGCCCCATGAGCGTTGTGTTGATCTGCTTCTCTACAGTCGTAAGCTCCTGACCTTTCATGGCCACAGTTCAGCACTACTTATTGGCTGTACCCTTTCATGTGTCCATGCATGAAGATCATTGTGGAATGCCATGGCATGGCCATGCCTGCATCCAGCTACACCCCGAAAGCCTAGGAGGGCATCAAGGGCATGAAATGGTGGCCAATTGCATGACTCCTCGGCTATGAAGGTGACCACCAACTTTACCTGTTTCCATCTATAGATTTTGCTTCCGGGCCTGTAGATGAATGGTTGCTACCTTTCCCAAGTCCTCCCTCTTTCCACCTGTCAACCAATCAGAACATTTCAGGCTTCACAGGTCAAGACAAAGGCAAACCATTCATTGGTCCTAGAGTTGGCGTCCTTCAACCATGACCAACAATCTTCTAGGCTGGCAGATGAAGAGCAAATCTTGTAATCATCTTTGGTTCCTCAATTAGGGTAACACTGCTACTATTTCCTTCTTGTAGATGAGCTTGCTGTACTTTCAATCCACCATTTACTGACTTACTATTATGCTAATGCTATAGGCTGAATAAAAAGTAACATTTTAATGGCATCATATAGCATCTATGTAGGCCTCGCTAAAACACTAACACAACTGTTCCAATCACTGAAAAGCCAAATCACTTAAAAGATTGCACGCTTGAAAACAATCTCTCCACTTGGTCCCAGTGGGGCAGTTTAAAGCCTTACAAACTGCTATGCACTGCCAACTGAGCTTTTTGGATTACTGGACTCAAACACATAAAGTAAGCACCCGTAACTGAACCTGCCATTTGCCAATCCTCTGCAAGGATTAAACAACAATCACGTGGCAGCTTAAATCTTATAGAGCAATGTGTCCTTGTACCTAAGACTGGAAAATGACCACTTTGAGTTTAGGAAGACTCTGATAAAAGCTCTTTTCCAACAAGCTTTTGAGTAATATTGTGTATTCATACATATCATTTGTTGTCCTGCCCTATGGCACTTCAGCACCCAAAGGCCAGGCAATTCTCCTTTGAACAAGAGTACTGATAGCAACCCCAGATATGTGTTTTGGCCTCATAGGAACTCATCGCAGGCATCTGAACTACTACAACTATCGCCATGCAGAATAACCTCATCCTCCCTAATGGATTTGCCCACGTCCCATATCTTCCATAGCCCTTCAATCACTGTTAATGTTTGACAATGTGTTTCTCCTTCTGATTCCTGTACACTTCCTCTAACACGTGTTACTGTGCCAATGGGACATGTGCAGTCCAGGGCACCTGTGATGTTGTGGTGTGAGCTATGCTGTAACCTCGCTTTTATGGCATTGTTGGTTAGAGGTGAGCAGAAAGAGAGCAGGTAAGACATGGAACCGGCTTGTGGAAATATGGGCTAAGAAATATGCAGATAAATTCTGTGTAACTGCTGTAAATTTCCAAGGACTGAGAAATGTTAAAACACCACCACATTGAGTACAGGGGATATGGCTGTGCAAGATTTACAGTGGCTTTGTGAGTCCCACACTTGCAAAACTAGCATATCAGGTGATACAGACTAATCCATTTTTGGTCTATTAGTGCCCATGCATTTGATCAGTCCCTGGGAATGGGTGGCCTACTCATCACTAGTTACCTTCCAAGGGGCACATATCTCAATGAAGGCATTGACTACTGAGAAATGATGCTTCAAAGTCTGGATATTTTTTAACTGGATGTATTGACAGACATATCAAATAACTCTATATCAACTTTTAAACACTCCCTCCACTCCTATCACAACCCCTAAACACACTTCAATATACATTCCACCACCACCCTCACGCTAAACACCCCCCAACACATCTGTCCACCCCTACCCCAGAACTCAGCCCAAAAATAAAAAGTGACATGCCTTTTTCCCATTACCAGGTGGGATGGGAGCGAGGGGGAATTAGGGCAATGGAGAGAAATGGCATGGTTGCCTGCTGCTTAGAGAGCCCTCTGCGGGCATAGTGGGTCCACGGAATTGCTTTCCAAACTCCTACATTTTGCTAATGCACCAAGGAGTGTGCAACCCTCTCCAATATGCCCAATAGAAATTGAAATCCCTGTGGTGTGGTCCGTCTTGGCCTCCTTGACAATTTGATTGCCCAACGGGAAGGCCTTGGATCATATTTCGATGAAAACAGAGCACTGTTTTGGTCCACCTTCTTAGTCAGGACTGTGATAGCCCTCCTGATCTCCTCCTGCACCCACCTTGTGGTCTTCTTCGAGTGGCATTGCATGGAGCAGCATGATAAGATCCTCATTGTGGGTATCTTTGGGAATTTACAACCTGTCCCCACTCAGCTGCCTGTGTTGGTGAGGGAGATATATGGAAGAGATCAGCACCACCCCCTTCTAACCAACACTGCATGATAACAGTCACCAGCATCAGTATCAGCCTGATCATGATGAGCGTCCATTAGTGGGTCCTCTTGTGTGCATGCAGTGTCGCTTCCATTAGTTTTCCAATATCTACAGGCTACACCACTCGTGGGTTGGGGTATGGGGGTGGGGAGGTATTGTGGGTGGTGTTTGCTAAAATGTCCTAACTGATGGCTAAGCATGTCATCTAGTGAGGTTTGCAGAGGGGGCAGTGCTGGCTGGGCAGGGGTGGACAGATGGAGCAGCACTGTTGGAGGACAGGATGTTGCTGCCTCTGGCTGGTCGTAGTAGGGGAGGTGGTGCTGCTTCCTGCTGATGGGCGTGTGGTAGCAGGCATTGCAGAGGTTGCCATAGTGTGTAATGTTGTGTCAAATATGTTTCCAATAACATGCTCTCAGTCACTGCACAGCAATTGGCTGAACACATATGCGCAATCCTGTCTAGTACATAACGTTCAGATGTCAGCAGCTTCACTAATCATCGTTGCATGTCATCTTCTGGTTGGCTTTTTTTGGCGGGCATGACACCACGTTGCTCCTTGTATGTGCTCTCCTGATGATGGACAACCACATGACAATCCTTGGAAGTGGCTGTTACAGGAGATGTGTGGCATATGAGTGTCCATATATGTGCTAGAACCTGTGGCTAAATACACACTATATCTAGGCCTAGTGGTGAGGTGGCACTGCCTCAATCGTCTCCTTAGAAATGTCTCATTTAAGCAGTGGCACTAAAGATGGGTTCACTTACTCATTACTAACAATGCTGTCTATCGTTTGACCAATGCCATGTAGCATTGCACATTATTGCATTTTCTTAATCCTATTTGTTTGGGTTTGCAGTTGCCTTCTGGTACATTTAGTGTTTCATAGATGATAGGTTTCTGTATTATATGTGGCAGTTTACCATTTGAGTGGCTAGGTTTGACATTTCTTCCAGGCAACTCTTCCTTTGTGTTGGTGGCCACTGAACTGTTGCCCTTCACTCTGGCATGCTTTGTAGTGTTTCTGTGGTACACAAGATGTGTATGGCTGGAGCCACATGAACTAATCCTGTTGCTCTGTTTTGTACTCATGCTTGATGAACATTGCATGGTGGTTCCTTGGTTTACATAGGTGTGGATGACAATGTAATTAGTACTACATGTGCCTTATCCACACAAACAAGGCGTCACCTTCTGTTCACCATGTACACATTACATTACCAAAAACAAAGGAGGGTCCTGGAAGTCCCTCTGCCAGCAAATAAGTCCCGATTTTGAGAGTTTTACCCAGATTCTTTAGCTCACTATCTCTTTCACAAAGGAGAACTATCCATAAAATATCAGTCTTTGTACTGCCCTGGGACAGTCCAGCACTGATAAACCAGGCAATTCGTCTCTGAACAAGAGTACCGGCAGCAACCCAGATACATGTTTCCGCCTCGTTGGACCTCATCAGTAGGGTGGAGCTGTGTTTCTCTAAGAGCGGTGAGCAAGGGGCCCACATCTGGATTGCCCTTGTAATTTAGGGTGAGACCCAAAGTTACTTTAATTATGCAAAAACAATGAGGGTCCTGGGAGTCCCTCTGCCAACCAATATGTCCCGACAGATGGACTCCCAGGGCCCCCTTGTTTTTGTATAATTAAAGTAACTTTGGGTCTCACCCTAAATTACTAGGGTAATCCAGCCGTGAACCCCTTGCTCACCGCTCTTAAAGAGGCACAGTTCCACCCTACTGATGAGGCACTACAAGGCCGAAACATGTATCTGGGGTTGCTGTCAGTACTCTTGTTCATAGGAGAATTGCTGGCATTCCGGGGCTGGACTGCCCCAAGGCAGGACATAGACTGATAAGTTATGGATATTTCTCCTCTGTGAAAGAGATAGTGAGCTAAAGAATCTGGCTAAGACTCTCGAAACTGGAACTTATTGTCCAGCAGAGGGACTCCCATGGCCACCTTGTCTTTGCATAATTAAAGTAACTTTGGGTCTCACCCTAAATTACAAGGGTAATCCAGATGTTGGCCCCTTGCTCACCGCTCTCAGAGGCACAGATCCACCCTACTGATGAGGTCCTATGAGGCCAAAACACATATCTGGGGTTGCTATCAGTACTCTTGTTCAGAGGAGAATTGCCTGGCCTTTGGGTGCTGAAGTGCCCTAGGGCAGGACAACAAATGATATGTTATGGATATTTCTCCTCTGTGAAAGAGATAGTGAGCTAACGGATCTGGGTAAGACTCTCAAAACCGGGACTAACTGGCCGGCAGAGGGACTACCAAGACCCTGCTTGTTTTTGGCCATCACATTACCAAACAAGATGCTGGATTAATGTTATACTCCCCGCCAGGAGATATTGCTCTGTCCTCAGAATCATTGATGCACATTAAACTGCTAAGGTGGATGACACTAGCATTCTTCTCCTACAAGGTCTGGAACTGTGCTCCCTCCAGCAGCATTACATACTTGCCTGTGTTGGGAAGGATGCCAATGACCTGTTAGTGTATGGCATCCCATCCATTTCTCGCCTCCTTTGTGATTCAGGAGTGGATGGGAATGCTACCACTTTGTCGCAAACTCTGTCTCAGAGCTGCCTTGGCTTATGGGTTGATGTTTTTCCCTGAGGTGGTCAATAAGTGTCGGTCCCTCCTTCACCTCATCCACAGCAAGCACTGTGAGCTCCTTCTCACTAAATGTGAACATTGCCATGTTTGAAAAGGAAGAAAGACCTAGGATTATTAGCCTTCGGTGTGGGCCGCACACCCATAATGCCCACTAGGGGTTAATTATTTCTTAGCTTAGTCTTAGAAAATAGTATAAGCAAACTCTACAATGCTTCAAATAAATGTGTTTTTATTCCATCAATTCTTCCAATTAATTGGTAAATCATCACCAATTCGGCTGAATTTAAAGCAAACAATGAATGTCTGGCAAATGCATTTCGGATGTAATCCTTCATCAGAGCCCAATCTTAACTTAATATTTTTCTGTACAGAGTATACCAAATTTACAATTGTCATAACATCATACAACATTTCAAAACGGGGTACCCACATGTGAGAAAAAACACATGACATGTAAGAGAAAAAATTGTTGACGATCAACATCAGTTGCAAAAGCTTAAACATTTAAAAGCTTCTTTCTGTCCATTCACATGCACTGTGTGTTTTTTTAAAACATCTTGTCTCATAACAACATGTGCTTTTAGCCATTGCCCCATAGTGCTCAATGTTTAGCATGCTATGTGCATGGAAATAGTGAGAAAGTATGCTATAATCATGTTATGTTACAAGTGCCTTATACAATGCACTCATGTGAATTATACTGTTTCACCCCCCTGCACCGTGTCAGTCTCAATTACCTGTCAGCAGGGAGCTGCCCTGCTAAAGAGATGCACGTATTGTACCTTGTGTGTTTACAGTCCTGCAAAAAAATGCTGCTGATCACTTTTCTGTCATAACATTGTCCTACAGGTTCAATCTGTATAGCCATACCACTATGTAAACAGTAATTGTTAATCTTCTTACTGTGTGATAAGGACCGCTACCTTCTCCTAATGCCACATGTGGAGCTGCCGCGGCAGCCGTCTGGAACTAAATGCTTGTACGTTGTCACAGCAACGTTTGTACAGCAACAGGTCCGCTCGCTGTTCATTGCGATGGGCATATTAGTGTGGGCAATTATCTCGATTCATTTGTACCGTTTGTGAATAAACAAAACCATAATTGTTCATGCATGTGTCACCCTCCACAATTAGTATTGGAAATGTTAATAATATAATGGAGTATTCGACTTGTAATAGTGACCTTGACAGATGAACTCAATTATATTGTATTGTTATCTATTGGAGTTAGATTGCACAATTACTCAAGGTACAGAGTGCTGAGTATGCTCAGCCTATAGGGATATTTCTCAATTCTATTATTACGCCTTAGCTCTTCTTCTTGGCTTACTTCATTCATTATGGGTAACCGTAACACACTCTGACCATAATCAGCATGTGGCATGCTTAGCCGAGAAATGATAAATTATTGTCCACCTGCTTAAATTATACTCTTTTTGTTAACTCTTAGTTTTCAAATGCTCAGCTACCCATTGTCTTCTCTGATGTGGCACCCAAAGTCGTTTATTTCTGTCAAAATCGTTTTTGAAACAATTTGTCTCCTGAAACCAGGGCAGGCCAGTTTTTTGGATACCATACATACCTTACTTCCACTTTCTAGTGAAAAAACACATTAGTTACATGAATCAATTAGGTTAGATCATAAAAAACTATTTAAATCAAATTCCTTGTTCATTCCTCGTGGTGATAACGCTTTCAGTCGATCGATCCAATAGGCTTCTCTTTGTTGTTTTCTTTTCTTCATGTCATTATAGGTTAACAAAATCTCGATGGTTTCTAAAGCCTGAAATTTCACTTGTGATATATTGTGCTTTTTTTCATTGAAACGTCTTGCTACCGCTGAATTGCTGTTCCGATTGCGTATGCATGATTTGTGCTCATTCATGCATATTTGCAGTTTCCGACCTGTTTCCCCCACATGCTATAAGCCACAAGGACAACGTATGCAGTAAATACAGTTCTCTGTGTTGCAGGTCGCATAGCATCTTAATGCATTTTTTTCTCCAGTGTATGGATGCAAAACCACTCCACCTTTTATTATATTGTTGCAGTTGCTGCAATTCAACCAGGGGTATGTTCCAATTTTTTTGGTTTGATTTTCTTTGGTTTATCATCTCTGGTGTTCTCTAGTAGATCTCTCAAATTGCTTGACATCTGGTATGCAAACAATGGTTGGTTGGTAAACAGATTTTGGTCCTGTCATCATTAGTGCGTATTGGCCAATGTTTATTAATACACCTCTTAATTTGCGTACTTTGAGTCAAAAATTAAGATACGTATACTAGTGGTGGTGTTTCTGATTTGGCGTTTGGAGTGCTCGCTCTAGTCTTTGTTGCCACTTTGTTTGATGTTGCTTTCAGATCCTCATCTGGGTATCCATGCTCTTCTAATCTTTTGCTCAGTTTTATAATTTCTTGCTTCTCCCTGATCACTTATGATCCTTTTTGGGCGTAACATTAGTCCATAATGTAGGTTTCTTAGGGTTTTCTGTGGGTGAAAACTCGGCGGTGTAGCAAATTGTTTCTGTCTGTAGGTTTAGTGAAGAATGAAGTTGTGATCTGCTGGTTGTGTACATTCCCCTATACATCCAAATAGTGTATCCCAGGATCTCCTATTTCTGAGGTAAATTAGATTTGTTGATCAATGCTGTTTATGTAAAGTAATAACATCGTCAATGTAGCGTACCCACATTTTTAGCTTATCCTTCCATTGGGCTTTGTATAATATGTGGGTTGTTTCAAATCGGTACATAAAAGCATTTGCATATACCGGTTTCCACTGTCGCTGTTCTATGGCAACATGATTTTTATATCTCTGCCCCTGTGACATTTCTGCATCAGGTAATGGTAGATGCTGTCAGATGTTATTTTATCAAGAATTGACTGTTACCTCATGCATAACATTAACCAATGGCTGTACGTTTTGCCTCAGAATAATGCATGCATTAACAGTCATTGCTGCAAGCCATGCTCTAAATTCAGGACGTTTACCAACCATGTATTGAGACACTTGATCTTTTTTTTATTAAAAACAATGGATCTAGTATGACAGTAGTCTTCCATCCTATCCAGCTATCACTGAAAACCAGCACCTATGTGCTCTATAAGTGTCCTTTGTATTCAGAAGAAGCACAGGCTGTTATTTAGGCTGGAAGCACCAGGGGTTGATGAAATAAATCCACAGATTGTGCAAGCACAGCGGCT
This sequence comes from Ambystoma mexicanum, assembly GCF_040938575.1. NCBI lineage: Eukaryota > Metazoa > Chordata > Amphibia > Caudata > Ambystomatidae > Ambystoma > Ambystoma mexicanum. The sequence goes on along the minus strand of NC_090928.1, from coordinate 960,628,991 downwards.
GAAGAGCAGATGGCCAGGGTTACATCCTTGTTTGTGCCCCTGGCTCAACGGTGCACCATGTCTGCTTATGCAAACTCCTGGGCAGGCGGGTGCAATAGGGGTGCAGGTACTCCCATGTATTGCTACGTCCACCAAAGCAGAGACCAGTTCACCACGTAAAACACTGGTTTACAATCTGACCAACAATCCAGCCCCACTTTGAACATAACCTCACATAGGCCAAGGAATAACAATAATCGTGGGTCAACGTTCCAGACCTAAATCCTGACTGGAGTGCTGAGTGCACTTCCAGCTCTTACGCCCACTGTAGTAGAAGTTCCATTATCAGTTTAGCCAATGTTTTGTCGGTGGTGTCTATAAGAGCGATGATTCAAAGTGAGACTTGATCTACCTCGGCCCTTGCTTATAAATTGGTACTACCAGACTCTACCCAGATCAGTGTGAATCTTTTGTAAGTCTCCACGTCCAAAAAACAAGTGTCTCAGAAAATAGCCTGCCACTTTTACCTATGCAGTTTGGGACCGCTACACCCTTAAAGGTTTTAATGACTGGTTCTGTCTGATTAACAAACATTTCAAAGGGAACGCTGCCATTTATTCGGTCAGTAGACCGATACGCTGCCTCTCACGACTAACCTAAAAGCATGCAGAGGTTGCATGTGATCCCTTTCAAAGTCAAACGCCTCCCTTCTTGCATCCCCCCAAGATGTGGGCTTTCAATATTCCAAAAGCACTTGCTATCAATTGTACTGAGTGCACACAAAACCTTCCCCCACATTTGCTGCCAGTCCTAGGATCATCGGCTTGAATTCATGTATACATCATGTTCCTGAGTTTGCTGCTTCATGTGAGCAGGGGTGGACTGGGAACCAAAAGAGGTCCTGCAAATATTTTTCAAAGTGGCCCCATATTACACATTTTCAGCAAGCCCAGCCCTTTTTCTATGAGACAATTTGGAAATACCACACAAAAGAGGCCCAAGATGCAGAGGCCTACGTGGAAATCACCAGAATGTCACATTCACCCCTGATTTACATACACATACAGCTTCAATTATTTGTATACACTCCCCAAAACATCCATGGTTAGGAAGTCCCACCTTCATTCAAACCATTGGCTAGCTGGCATTCAGACACCAGAACTCTAGACAATGTAAGCTAGATAATTAATCAACCACCACTGCACTACTGCCCATGTCCCTGCAGATTCAGGGATGCCCCATTACCAGCTTTGGTGAGCTCATCCTTGATTGCCTTCATTGCCAGGTGGAAAGCACCTGGTAAAATAAACCCTGTTATTTATTGCCATGTTCTTCTCTTCAAATGCTTACACAATAAGAGACAGCTTGACAATACTTCTGACCCACCGGCGGCTTCTTTCTCCTCACCACCTGTCACTGCAATCATGTCTCTCTACAAAATCCCTCACATGGGCACCCATACTCCAGCTGCTCACCCATCGTGGGCCCCCTTTCAAGTATTTATACTACTGGCAAAATAGGAACTGGAATCCATGACCCTTGCTTTTCCTTCTCTTCTTTTCAAGCTATGAATCACTTCTGGCACCATCCTAGCTCGCTCCATCATGGCCACTTTCCTTATAGTTGGACCTACTTGGCTTCAAGTGTTGTCTCAATCACCGGCAATAATAGATGTTCACAGTGGATTTATTTCACACTCATAAATGGATTAAATAATTGATTCCAAACAATATACTTCAGATAAAATCTAATTATGTTATAACTGTGTGAGTTCATTAATCTAGCTCAACCACTAAATCAGTATCCATGAAGAGGACCTCGGGATTAACAATGAGTTACTGATTTCTATGATAATGTAATTCTTTATTCATCATTTCAAGTTGAATATCCTTCATTCAGCAGCCTGGATACTCAAACTCTATATAAGTTCTGATGCTTACTTCTTCATGACTGATTTTGCTCCATTGTGTCCCATTGACATTCTTCTAGGTGTCACACTATGATTATGCATGCTGAGACATGCCCCAGCGCGCACCACTGTACATTTGCCCCACTGTGACTTTACTTCCAAGTGTTCCTATGGGAAGTGTCCCCTGAAGTGATTTCACTCCACTGTTGCCTGCTATTTCGTGTCTTCCCTCATCTTACTCAAATAAAATATGGTTTAAGATCAGGTGATGCGTGCTGTCTGCTGCTGGGAACACCCGCCCATTCCGATGAGTCTTTCAACTTCTGCTCACAACTACGCTACCTGAGGTGCACCACTATCAGGACGTTGGCACAGCTGCACAGGATGGATTCCACAAAGGCCCATCAAGGTCTCCACTGACTGGTGTCTGTATCAACACACTTACACAATTTGTTCCAACACACAAAACCCCAGGGCTCAAGACGAGGGTACGCACAGAGGGACGGTGTCCCCCACTTTATTCAGAGTGGGGACTCAGTCCCCCCTGCTAAAATGAGAAACATCGAATGTCCTCTTTGAATTTATGAATTAAAGCAGACCTCAGGGATCAAGCCGCAGTCGGCAAATTTGTAGGCCGGACACTCCATCACTAAACTATATAACTTGATGAAAAATAACAAACAACTAAAGGTGAAATATCCTATTTCGGTACTGCAAGTCCCAGGGAAATATTTGCATTCGTTACTGGAATTTAAAACATGCACACCTTTTAACGTTTTCAAAAACACTATTAGAAGAAAATATCCTCTCTTGATTTTGTGTGTGTGTTGATTTCATGAAAGGCAAATGCCATTTGTCCTGTTCCATTTCGGTGGTCATGCAAAGCCAATTTAATGAAATGTGCATATTGCACCTTGATATGCTAATTTCTGGCAATGTCACATCCAGTTGCGTTTGTTAATGAGTCCCCCCACTTAAATTTTTAGGACTTGACCCCTGCAAAACCCATACCAACCAAACCACCCACTCAGGGCCATTGAATAGCCCTTCCAACAGACGTCAAAAGTCTGAAAGCTATATCTCGCCAACCAAGTTATATAACACAACTCCCGCCAATGCATCCTTGCATATTGTGTACACAAGTCTTCATTGAACACAGATATTGAAGTTGCTCTTGCCACAAACCGTCTAGAAACAGACATATGTAGTGGTCGGATACATTTGCTCTGCGTAAACTAATGCTGCAGCACAGCTAGCTTGCATTTCTCTCTTCTTCACTAACCAAACCTAGCTCCCCTCTCTTTCAGACCCACCAGAGCATCAAGTGCCCATGTAAATGATGGTGGAGTGTGGTATATAAACCAGTAATATAGCGTAACAGAATTCGGACTCAAGTGGTTATGGGTATAGGTCTGTGTGTAGTCTGCACACAAATGATAAGACGTAGGATAGGATTTCAGAATATCAGATCTGACATAATGGTTTCAAAAGGATGCAGCAGACAATCACACGCTTCCTTGCCCTGGACATCGATTCCTTGATAAATTATGCTGCTGAGAGCTGATTAAAAGAATTAAGTTTGTTCAAAAAGTATACAACCTGTATTCTCCTTTGCTCCCTTTTTCCCCAGAGCAGAATCCATTCTGCACGCTTTTAAAAAATACCAGTGGCCGATCCAGGCTGGTGTGGCAATCTGAAAATAATGGCGGCTGAGGTGGAGCCATGTTGTTGATTGTTATGGAAACCTTGTCTGTTTAGAAAGTGGTTACTGATACAAGGAAATGTTCATATTGCTATGGAGATTGCACGCTTCACTTTCAGAGGGCGATCTTTTCATGTTCTCAAACGGTGGGATAGTTTTGCCCCCATTCTGCAGCCTTCCAATAGTGCAGAGCAAGACACAAATCAGGAAGAGAAACTGAATCAAGCTGAAGTCAGGGATGAACAGTCATCCATAACTAAGAGTTGATGGGTGTGCATGGGAGTTGCATCACGATTGTAATGATCATTGATTTGTATTCATTGCAAATGATTTGGTGCTTAACAAGGAAGCATTCTCCCAGAAAGAGAACTCCAACCGAACATGAAAGAGACATGCCGCTTTTAAAATCAATTATCAGGGGAGTTGCTAGGTCTGGAAAAGACCCGGGGCTAAACTGATGTCGGAACTGTTGGGACTGGGGGCTAGCTAGTCTTTTGGCTGTAGCTCCTGAGATTCTATCCGGGGCTACAACCAAAAGATCAGGGGCTATAGCCCCCTTAGCCCCCCCTAGCAACGCCCCTGTCAATTATATCCAGATAATTAATTTGGCAAATTACACTAATTCACATAAGGATTGTATTGCCCAGCATGTGATGAACTTTATACTCCTGTGAAAACATTTTGAAATGTTTCCAAGCCTTTGCGACAACTAAAATGAGCTGCTTGGCCCTGATGGCAAGTTTCCATAAAAGCTTTCTCATTAGTTCAAGCAAGCTTGTCAATTCTAATCTAGACAATAGCTTGGCTTCAATAGAGGGGCTAATTCTACATAAGGCAGTAAAGCTGCTCTCCAACCTGCTTAGTGAAAGTCTAATTGAGCCTCCCCGTGTCAGGATTATGAACACGTGACCTTGACGTTCAGCTCACGTTCGGCTGTGATTTACACATCTAGATGAAATAAAAGTGGGCTGGTGTGACGAAGCGACCTTGGGGTTATCATCATGACATGGACCTGGGCATTAAATCCTCAGGTCTTTGAAGCCAGTTCCAATCCAGAGAGTTGCACTCCCTGAGTGCCCATTTTAGGATACCCAACATTGAAGGACCACAGTTTCTCTCTGTATTACAGTGGAGGGAAGTCATAAAAGACATGGACCTCTCAAAAGCCTATAGGGATGGGGAAGAGTCAGTCATGAATTAGGGACACATGACGTTTCATCCTGCAAAGTTTGCCTCCATGAAGACTACTGACGTTATGTATTTAATAATAGGCAGAGTGCATTTCCACAGGTCAATGACCTCGAAAAGGCCAGTAGGGCTGAGGCAGAGTCAGTCACATTTCAAGCAGCCATATTGTAGAATCTTAAAGGAATACCATTTAGCCAGGCAGGACTGCAATGTTATGAACTCCGTCCCTGGGGAAAAAAGGCACAGTATATATCTACAGTAAGAGGCCTACTCTCATTTCTTGGTGCAAATGTTGGGATGTGCAAGTTGATATCATCACTTAACCAGAAAGGATGTGCCCTAGTCACAACGTTCCTTTGAATGTGTGTGTGGGTCCCTCGTGTATGTACACAGGCCTGGCAGCTACTGAACGCTCTCAACCATGGAGGTACTGCTGGATACCACCACCTCTCCCCCTACTGTCTAGCTGCAAGACTAGGAGCATGATAGGCAACCTGTTTTTCATAGGTGACACATTACTCCAGGAGATGGACTACCACCTGAGCTGTTACCTCACAACAAACGTACCCCAAATCAGGTGGAATTTCTAAGCGCATGTGGGGGAATTGAAACATATTAACAGGTAAATAAACATACTGAATCCTACGTTCAGCCCCACACTCCCCACATCTCGCCCCTTGATAATAGGGTTTAGAGAATAAACACCTTGAACAACCCCATCTACCTGGCGTGCCTAATGCAGGCACCAACCTAATCCGTTCCCTGAGCGTTCGGGCTTACCATTAGTTACAACCTTCATACAAATATAATTAACATATATACCTTAACTTACTACTAGCAACTGCAGCCGGCCCTACACCTTTGTTGTCCTATGTCCTAAAATGGTCCCTTATTGTTTTTGCCCTTGCTGATATACATTCCTCCATTGAAGGTACAGCACCTTATATCCGGTGTATCCGTCAAGGCACCATGCCATGTGGGGCTACACCACCCACTCTGTCGTGGTTGGCTGTTGAGGGCGTCATCCTCCGGACCCACATTGGGGTGGAACGTTGCCTGTGGCCATACATACCCTCAATCCCACTGTGGTGGCGTGAAATTAAAATCGTCCTCCTTGGTGGCATCATTCGCATCCTTTTCTACCCGGTGGTGGTGTGCCTAATTGATTTCTTCCATAGTGACATAGTTGAAAAAGGTCTGCACTCTTTGCTGCATAGGGCACAGCACCCACATAGTGGTCCCGGTGAGTGAGTCACTCGTTGGCCCCCACCCAGGCTTCACCCACCTGGGTGGGGAAAAAGTTGGTTGCGGCGCACTCATAAGTGTTCCCCGGGTACCCCAGACATGAATGCTGGGTTCTCTGTATGCCTAACTCCTGTGCATATGTGCCTGGGGTTAGTGGGGTTTGATGATCTTCACAGCCCGCCCGATCCGGCTGCAGAGAGAGCTAACGTACCCCCACCCACCCCCATCTTCTGCCTGGGCCACACTGCACACGTGGGCTAGGTAAGGATGATAATCTTCTGGGGAGAGGCCTGCCCGTCTCCTTTGCATGTGAAGATTTCATATTCCCCCGATAAGGAGGACACCCTGGTATAATCCCATTTGACAGGCAAGAGTACACATTACAAAGCACACCTACACTAAATACATGTCGATGAAGAACCCCCTGTTGTCTGCATGTGTTTATTTCTGTGTTTTCCTCTGTGGCTCTTAATAAATACAGATAAATATATAATTGGGCCAGGAGTTACATGTGCATCATATGTATGCACATTCCAAATCCACTTTTCATCCCCCTTTGCACATTTTCACAAATAAGGGTGTATTCCTGTATTTATTAATGAACATCACAGATTCCAAAATGGGAAACACATTGCAATATTCAGAAAACAAACACATTCCCTGTGATGATTCCATGAGGGCATGTGATTCACAGGTCATGTGCAACGAATGAACCGCTGCTGTCCCACTTATATTACTATCCCTCAAACAATCCTTCTTATTTCACACATTTCATAATGTCAGGCTCGTTAAGTGCCCGTCATGATGAAATGCACTTTCATTAACCATGCGGGTGCAAGGAGCGCTACTAATGCTCCTGACCAGGGGCGTTGCTAGGGGGGGGCTAAGGGGGCTATAGCCCCTGATCTTTTGGTTGTAGCCCCGGATAGAATCTCAAGAGCTACAGCCAAAAGACTAGCTAGCCCCCAGTCCCCACAGTGCCGACATCAGCGTTCAGCGTAGCCCCGGGTCTTTTCCAGACCTAGCAACTCCCCTGCTCCTGACACTGGTATATGCAAGGCAGCTAACCAAGGCATCACATCAATTGTGCTGCAGCACAGCTCCCGGGAAATGTACAGGTCCTATTTGTGAATAAGGTGACCTCTGAATTGATCACAGCAATGGAACTAAAAAGAAAGTGCATCCTCTGCTCATTTTCTATTTGCATTACTATATGTGAATGTGGTACTATTTTTGTAAAAGGGTTACAATTTTTTGTCACCTGCAAACAAAGAGTTCATTTTGATTTCAATATTAAAGAAACCAATGGAAGATGTACACAATTTGCCATTGATACCCTTTGCTTTCTTTGAGCATCCCGGGCAGGAAGGTTTCTGAACTTCTGACTTATTCCATTAACTTTATACTTTGTTTGATTTGATCATATGCTGGCAGGAAAAGGTCTGACCTGTTCAACCTAATGTGTACAGCAACATTTAATCTGCATGAATTGTCCTGAGCATATCCCAAATCTGCCACTCGAATCTCTTAAAGGTTTGGACAAACTTGAATCACCCCAATACAGTTAGCATTCTTTTGACTTGGTTTCCAGCAATTTATTAGCCCATGCTTAATGAACAGCATTGGCACTCTGAAGGAGAAAGTGGCTTAATACAGTTTTTGTTATGAACACAATTCACATGAAAAGCAAATTATGTTTCATGTAACGACATTCAATTGTGTAAGGAAAAACTTTTCTTCCAATTTAAGCAATGCCATTTAAACAAATGAACAGCATTATTTTGTAAGGAATATCCTCAGAAACATATTTAAAGTAGAGCCGATATGATTTCTTTGAAACATTCAACTTCAACAAGAATATCTGTGTGTAGATATTTCTGTCACTGTAAATTCTCAATGTGTTTCTAGTCTCTAGTGGACACTTCATCGGGAACACATGTTCTTGCTTGCTTAAAATTCAAAAGGAATATACATATTCTACAAAACATCAACACTTGTAAACATTCATTAGGAATGTAGTAAGACTATCCTTCAGACTACTCTCAAAATGTGTGCTCCGCTTGATCCCTGTTAAGATAGATTTCTAGAATCTGGCCGGGTAGAAATATTTCAGGAGTCCAATATTGTTATAGTGAACAGGGGAACTCTGTGAGGCTAGCCAAAACCCAATCCAGATAGAAATGGAGAGCATTCAAGGTGCGTTCTCAGGAGTGTGAGTGGGGTCAGGGATCCAGAATGAGTCCACAAAGTGAAGCACACAATAATTTAATTTAAACAAGAATGTAGAAAAATACCGTTTTTATCATAGGCCCAAACACACACAAAAAAATGAAACAAGCAAGTGATAATATCACACAGCACTCAATAATATAAACATATAAACAGTTACCAAAGATTCTAATATGGATTCAATGAGTTAAGTTGATATAGGGCCTCATTACACGGACGGCGGTAAGGGTTTACTGGTACTGGTAAGGGCACCGGTACCGGTAAACCCTTACCGCCTTACTACGAGGTCCCTTTGCGGGTAGGTACTTTAACGCCTGCTGTTTAGCAGGCGTTAAAAACCAACCCGCAAAGGGACCAGGGTGCTAATTACGGTACCGCAATTTGCGGCACCGTAATTAGCGCCTTCCCCATTCCCATCGAGCCCTATGGGGCAAAAATGGGAATGGGGGAAGGGAGAATTACCACCCCGCCAACCTTGGAATAGGGCGGTAATTCCCCTTTCCACCAAGGTCCTCCGCCTGCCGTGTAATGAGGCCCATAGTATTGTAAGCAAGTGATGTAGTATGATGGAACAAAGTCACAAAAATGATGCCCTAGCTTCAGAAGTCTGATCCCCACGAAGAGTGGGGTCTTGTGCCCAGACATCACAATGCTTCTCCCCAGAATGTATCTATTGCAGGTAAAGTACTTGTGTTGGTGAAATATTCAAGAGAAGGGATTCAACAAAGTTACTGGTAGGTAAACATGTGCTCTTATCTTTCACGTAAAGTTTCTCAATTGCGACAACCAAAAAGCAGTGGAATGGAAGAGACTTGTTTTCAATGTTATCCTGTGGAAGACAGGGGGAGATAAATGCTTTGCGTTTGCTTGCCCATCTGATTACAATTTTCCCAGAAGACTGAATGGGTCGACTGGGGATCACTGAAAGTTGGTTTTCCCACTGAGAGGTGCCAAGGAGCTGCGGGTTCAGAAATTATTCTGGTCGGGTCTAGGAGCTGAGTGCAACCATTGGCGATGGAGAAATGCAGAGAGCACAGAGGCAGACCTATTCAGGACACTTCACAAGATGTGGGAAGGTGAGTTGCAGTGATGGCCTCCGCACACAGGCGACGGCAAGTGTCCTTCCAGTCGCGGTTGAAGCAGACTTTCCAGAGCAGTATCCCTTGAAGCTGGGAGGCTGAAATTCAGCAGGTTGATGTCTTACATCACAAGCGTTCAACCACCAAAGATCTGTCTACAAATGCAGAATGGCAATGGTTTCAGTGAGGTAAACCATTGGAGAACTTCTCGGTCCACTGGGTGATCCAGGGAAATGTCCTAAGGCTCAGGACGGCTGGATACCCGAACACGTCAAGAATGGTTGATCCCACCACTCCAGAGGTTCAAGCACGGGTCAGGGTCTTTGCAGATCAGGTCATCCAAAAGTGCTTCACCGGGCCAGACATAGGAAGGAATACTGGGCCTCTTCAGGAGTCTTCTTCGGTTCTCAATCAGCTATTCTTCTACACAGGATTATTGTCTCCAACACTGATATGAAGAAACGGTGGCAAGAGTCCAACATCCTGGTTGTGAGCAAGTCCAAGACCACCAATGGTAGGGATCTGCACCATTCAAACAACCAGCAGTGGCCCAATAAGCAACCACTTTTGGTTTTACTCATGTCCCTCACCCAGACTTTCAGGCCCCACTAATGTGGAGTGGAACCCGACAGTCCCACTTCCTTCCTAAACCACACACACACAAACGCATCACCATCCTGCGAACACTGGGGCTTGGAGTCCTCTATTAATTCAATACAAACAGTAGATTAAATACTAAAAACTCGCCATTGCTGACATCACAACATAATCTCTTGGTGCAAAAGCTATGCAGACTAGGGATTGGCTAAGGGGATTGGCTACATGTAGATTCTATAAGTGTAAGACATTTTATTGGGTTATGACAATCTGATGGCTCCACCTCGCACAACCTCTAAATTGATAAAAAATTAAATAAATCGTCTCTACACCCCATTATTGGTTGGCATATAATTTTCTGGGCAGCCAAAAACAGTAGAGTCTAATTGGTTGGCGTTCTTCTAACCAACCTTGAATGATTCATAGGTTGTCAAGACATGAGCCAGGCAGGAGTAAGGGGAGGGAGGTCCACGGGCTGCTTTTAATTAAATTTAAAAAGATACCATCCCTTATTCCCAGGCCAGGCCATGAGCCAGTGTAATTTCTTTGTATTTAGCCTTGTATGATGTCTCCTGTCTGGGAGTGCAGCAGGTGTTCTTTCAGTTTTGGTTTCTAATGACTAGGCATTCTTTGCCGATTATGTGTCATGTGTTATGGGAACACGGTTGGAATTATTTTACCCTGCATTTATTAGGAGTTTAGCTATTGGCAATTTCAGTGTTACGGTTTCTTTTACCACTGGGACACTATTGTGTTATCTTGCATGGATGTTTCTTGGCTTATAGTTTGTGTGCACCTGGCTAACAATGGTTGGTTGTGCTTGTCTCATCTTTAATTAATCTGGGAGTATAATTTCTATGTCCTGGGAATTGCTATCTCATGCCTTCTCTGAATGTTATGACCCTCTCTTGTTTTGCAGTAACCTTGACAGTGGTTGCTGGCTACTACCTGAGCTAATCATGGATCTGTATTTCTGTGATTTCAGGATCTTGAGTTCTTGTGAAGCCTTGAGGCCTTTTTTTAAATTAAAACTGTGTTGCGGCTTCCATTTTGGAAAGGATGGCTGCCCATTACTGTTGCATTTCTATGTTAGTGAGCTATGTTTGCGTCATTCATGTTGAATTCAGCTTATACATTGCTTATGTTAGTTTTCTTCATGTCTTATGGATGCTATGTTAATATGTATAAATGCATATATTACCTAGTGTACGTGTTCTTCATGTTGAGTGCACCTTTGCTTTCCTAATGCGTGCACATGTATTGTCAAAACGTCAGTTTGGTTACTTTTGCCATCTTCAGCTTAGATTGTGTCCATTTACTGCTGTACCTGCCTGGGATAAGGGCGGTATGGTTGTCTTAATAAGTAACGTGTCTCACCTGTGCAGTATTGGGCTGGGGGAGGAGCAGAAGCTATGGATGATGTATTCATCTGTCTCTCAACATAAGATATTTCCTGACCTGGCAAGGCAGGAAGAAAGCCAAAGAACAATATAGCCAAAGAGCAAGTGAACATTTTGTGACACGACCAGTTTAGGCCACTAGCTACATTTATTCACGTGTGCGAATGTGCACACTAGAAATAACACAATTGTAAAAATATAATTGCAGCCACCAGCAAGTCTTTGTGCACATATAACAGTAACCAAAAATCCCAAGTTTAAAAGACTAGGGTGATATGAAAGTATCCACATTGCACTGCATTGTAAAATGCTCTGTGCAATGTTAAATAGTTACAAAGTATAAAAAGTCAAAAGGGAATCATAGGTTCCCAGTACTGATAGTCTGACGGACTGATCAGTTCCCCGTTACTAAATGAGCAAAAGGCCAGGGGAGTGAAGCAGAAGGTTTCACTTTCCTGTAAAAAGTTCAGGTTCAAAAATAAAAGCAAAAGGTTTAGGGGTCCATAGAACTATGGAGGGAAAGTTGCCAAAAGATAAGTATTTCCTAACACTTCCTCATTTTATCGGTTTGTATTTGTTATATAAAACACTGCTGAGAAGATGTCATAAGAATCTTTCTGTCCAATGTTCTCTTAACAATGAATACATCTTATGCTCTACTAATCTGCTGATCAAGTTAACCCAGCAAGCCTTGCCCATTGGGTAGTCATAAAGAACAATCGTTCACTAATTCTTGCAGTTGTTAAGATAATTACAAATGCTTTGTTTATTTGATAAGTTTATACTTATTTGTGCCATCCGACCGGTCCCACAGATTATGTGCTACAAAATACACAACAGAATTCTAATGCTATTATTCTGTGATTTCTCTTAATGGCCTAGTTGTGGGTCTAACCCTTATTGATATGTACATGCATCTGAAGTGTGCCTTTGGAGGATGATAACATTAATCCCATTCTAGTGCTTATTGTAAATCTGAGATATTTAATTATAACCCATTGTCTCTGAAAGAGGCTGAGGGCTTTGACAGCCGTTCTCAAATGAGGTATGCCTGACACAGCACCGTGCACATGAAATGACCCCATATCTATAGATGATTTTCCCCTATGCTCTAGGTGGTTTGTTGTACATGCCTGAATGCTTATCGCTCTATTTAGGAACATGCAATGCCTCTGAATGTTAGTTAGGGCTGTGACAGCCTCATGCAAGCCCGCCTCGTCACCGTCTTGCAAATAAGCTCACTCTGTGAGTTATTGAGCCCTCTGCACAGATCTTTGATATGATATGATATGGCATTTATAACGCGCATATACACAAGTGTTTTACAGCGCGATGAGACGAGGGAGGGGAAACAGACGAAGAACAAAAAACAACAATCTTACTAGGCCTAGTGATATTGAGATCGCTCAACTGCAGGGGAGAGGGAACAGGAAGTGCCATGTTTTTAATATGAGGTTCGAAGAATCCAATCACGGTAGCATAGCTCAGGAGGTCTAATCACTTCCATTCAGAGATGATGTGCGGAGTAATCTTGACACAAAATTCACTTTGCAGTTTGCCTTATAGTGTGTAAAAAAAGAAAAGGAGGAGGTGTCTGGGGTCTCCACCCTGAAGAACCAAAAAGATTGTTAATGGGGCCATAGCACACAAACACTCTCCAGACATGGAGTTGGGAGGCAACTTGCAAGCGGGAAATCACTCGCCCCTTTTATTACAGGGCACATGTGCCCATTTCACATGTGACTAAGCAAGCACCCTCTGTTGGCATACATAAGTCACAACATCCCATGCCAAGGGTAAAACAAATGAACAAGACGATAACAGCAACATCAAGCGATATTGCCAATTTATATTTGTACAATTGTATATCGGGCTCTGGGGTGCGGTTACGGATGATGGAGCACTTACAGCAAGTCTCTGTACTGGGTCCACTTTAAGCATATGACCATGAGGCCATGCAGAATCGTAGTATTGTATGACCATCCCTGTTCCGTTCTGAGTTCTGTGTCACTCTGGACGGGGAGCACACATCCGCACGCGCACAGGGAAAGCCGCATCCGGTAATGCCGGGGGCCACATCTGCTTTGTGCCGGCAGTGTCCTTGGAGGACCAAGTGTCGCGTTGGTTAGCTGGCAGCAGGGTTTTCGATTAAACTAGAGTTTGTGCCATGTACACTGAAGGGGTGGAAGGGTCTACAGGCAGCAGACTTGGCAGTGCCACCTTCCGGCTCCTCAGGCAGGAGTTTCTTCACCAGGCAGGAATGTCTCCCACCGGCAGGAGTTGCAGCAGGTGGCTCTCAGAGGCCTCGCCACATCTAGGCTCCCCCGGGCAGGAGTGTTTCCCCCAGGCAGGACTTGTAGCAGGCAGTAGCCCAAGGGCCATGCCACATCTATGTTCCCTGAGGCAGGAGTGTCTTAGCAGGCATCAGACCATGCCGTCCTCTTGGAGGGGCGGCAGACCTTGGTTCAGCCTGGCAACATGAGCACCCTCATAATGAGAGCCGCGGCTGGGTGTGCACTTGCCTTGTTGTTCTGGTGCTGTGTCCTCCCTCAGGAGGGAGATGGTGGTGGCAGACAGGGTGGCAGAATGTTTATCAGATAGTGAGGGCAGACAAGTTGGCAGCGTGTCACTCATCGAGCGTGTCACTCATCGAGTGGCCCCTCGAGAAACGGACAGCATTCCACCTCCTCTGTGACTCCAGGGGTTACAGTCCTCCCTGCAGCCAGCCACACGAGCACCCCATTAACAGAGAGCCGCGGCCGGGGTGAGGCAAGGTCTCGTAGTGTGCCCCTTCTGGTGGTGGGCCTTGAGCGGGGGCCTTGATGTGACACTGGGGTATGTTCTATGTGCCCCCCCTTCAGGAGGGAGATATGGTGGTGGTACGCGGCCCCAGGAGAGACAGCCGGACATTGCGCCAACTCCAGGTGCAGCAGTGCTGGGACCTGTAATGCAGAATCTATTAATGTGGTGAAAGGAGCTGCGAGCAATGATGCGGGCCGCGCCACACTCAGGGTCACCAGGCAGCAGAGTGCACCAGCGGCAGTCCATGCCACTTTCAGGCTCCCCCAGTCAGGGGTAGCTAATGTAGTGGCAGAGGCCATGCAGTCTCTCTCCACCCAGGTGGGAGGTTTTCATGCACTTATGGCAGTGGCAGTTCTCACTGTGCAGACATCCGGCTTTCTCAGTGGGGAGTTATATTTAACTGAATGCAGCATGTGCACTGGACGCTTCCTCTCTTCCCAAGGGAGAAGTTATTTAATAGATAATGCAGTAGAGGCCGCTCCGAAACAGCAATCCCACCATGTGGGAATACAGGGAGGCAGCTGTCATGGGCCACTAAGCCCTTTGCCGTCCAGGCTGGAGCTCTTTACCTGTACTGCGGCAGCTGCAGAAGCCGTGCCGCTTCTTTATCTCTCCCCCATCCGGGAACGTTGACCAGCTGAAGGTAGCTGCGGTGGAGGGCGTGATCGCACTCTCCCACCGCAGGAGTTTGGATGGCAGCATACCCGGGCCGTGCCATCCTCACCAGGCTCCCCCATGCGGGAGCTTACTTCCTTTATTTTCTTCTCCTGCACAGCAGCCCGCGCCACACATCGTCCAGGCTCCTCCATGTAGGAGCAGACCATGGCTGTCTGGGAAAGGCCAGGGCATCAGGAGGGCTCGTCCCTACCCCAGTGTCATGGTTGACTCACACACGTGGGAGTGCGCTTCGCTGCACCCCAGCGGTACAGCGGGGACAGGCTGTGTCCCCTTGATTGGGATCGCCAGGCACAGGATCCCATCCTCGTCGCCAAATGTTATGGGGAGCAGGCAGCCTGGACCCCACCATGATGAAACTGCCCTGGGAGGCAGGGTGGCCTGTCTAGGGCCATGGAACACCACACCATGGCACACAAACACTCTCCAGACAGGGAGTTGGGAGACAACTGGCGAGCGGTAAACCGCTCACCCCTTTTATTATGGGGCACATGTGATCATTTCACATGTGGCTTAGCATGCACCCTCTGGTGGCGTGCTTAAGTCACAACAAAGATCAAGGCCGAATATAAAGGTTGTGGGGACTGGCGACGTTTGAATTGCAGGCAGATGGTAAACCGTGAATAAATGATGCACTAAAATGGCCGCAACCCACAGAGAACCCCTGACAATCACTGGTTTCAATCCCAGTCATATAGAATGGTGGCATAAAGCAGCTACTGCCGAGATCTTTGCAACCTGAAGACTACAGATTTTAATCTCCCTGAAATAGCTCATGGCATCGAGCAGGATCAGTGATGGATTTGCCAGCTTCAGGGATATGTGTGAAGCCAGCTGGTCACACGTTCCTGTGGTTCATATGTTCAAAGGAAAGCAGAACTATCTCAAACGTTGATTTTGGTCAATGAAAAGACAAACTTGATATTTTCAAAACTGTAAGAAGAAATTATTTTGGTTCTATTCCTTTTCAATATTTTCGGACGTTGTAGCCCTCCGGCTGTCTTTTTATAATATGGCTCAGTAGTTTAATGTGCCTACTTTTAAAATCTGTGTGTATCCTCCTGGTCCCAGGTTTGAATCCAGATGGGTAAAAAACGAAACCTTTAATTGTTCTCAAATCTGGAAAATATATTTTAACCTTAAAGTCAGCCTTACTGGGCTATACCAAGTGTTAAAAGCCTCAATGCCAAGTTACAGCCCAAGTGAAAGTTACAGCCCAAGTGAAGGGAATGCCTTAATACTAGTCTCTGGTGCTTTAACACCTGGCCTAGCCTCCTCCAGCTCTCTTCAAAGCTATTATCACCCGGGTCACACCCACATGGGCCTTTTTCACAATGAGGTAACGTTTGTTTAAACTGTAAATGCGACGTGATTGGAGTACAATCAGGTATAACTCATAATGAAAGAAAATGATGGGCTCCAAGAAAACTGAATTGGAGTTCCTTCACAGAAGGAGTCCCATTTCTGTTTCCTTGGCGGCAGGAAGAGGAGCAGGGGAGCGACAGGAACGGTGGCAGAAGGAAGCAATAGTGTGAGCCAGTACAACTGAGATGTTCAAAGAAATGGTCCTGAGAGGCGCTGAGTGCTCAGAATGCAGCACCATACCAGCAGTTAGTGCCCGCATTCGAAGAATTCTGATTAGCTCTCGCGCGTCTCTTATGTGTTAATAATGGTTATTGTTGAAAGTGCCCAAACGATGTCCAACCAATGTTTGCAACTGTGACCTGCATATCACAAATAGATTCCTGCAGAGGTTGCTTATCCCATTGGGCACTTTAGGGTATCTATTTTGATGTAAACTGAAAATATCCTTTTTCTTCTTGGTGTCCTTCATTACAGTACCTGTCTTTGACATTGGTAGTGTCCCCAGTGCCTTAATAAGTGGCATTGGAAAATGAGCCGAGGGGCATTAAGGGTATAACGTTGTTTCATTGCC
Organism: Ambystoma mexicanum; assembly: GCF_040938575.1. Classification (NCBI taxonomy): domain Eukaryota; kingdom Metazoa; phylum Chordata; class Amphibia; order Caudata; family Ambystomatidae; genus Ambystoma; species Ambystoma mexicanum. Next base: position 960,612,250 of record NC_090928.1, on the reverse strand, counting down.
AGTAATTTCTATGACTGGCTTTTAAACAAATACAAAATAACGAAAAAGGTAAATGAAAATTTTCAGGGGGGGTGGGAAAGGGCAGATAAGGGGTTGGGAGTAGGGAATAGGTAAAAATAGGTGGGGCCAGGGTTGGGTGTGGGTAAACCCCCCCAAAAAAAAATTAGATTACCTTTTTTGGTCGTTTTAAAGCCATTCGTAGAAATTACTGGTGATGAAAGAACATAGAACCCTCATCAACAGGCGTGGCCTAACGGTGGGGCCAGGAGGTTGGGTGTCGCCTGCCAGCTCATTAGGCTACAACCCCTCAATGGTCTACAGGCAGCCTTTTATAGAGATCAGCACACTCTTCCCCCCTGGGGGAGAAGGAGCTGATCTCTGCATTTACTTGCTCAAGGCTTGCCTGGCAGGGGACAATGCCTCGCCTTTTCAGATTTAATGGTGGCGCTGCCCCTCGCCAGGCTGGGTAGGGTCAGCATCACCATTAAAGCTGAAAAGGTGAGGCCGCTGGAAGCCAAGGCCTTTTTTCCTACGGTCTAAAACTCCTTCAAATGAGCGGGAGCTCCAGGCTTTAGAAAAAAAAGACCTCTGCTTCCAATGGCCTCACCTTTTTTCCATAATGATGGCTCTGGCCCAAGGGCATCTCTTGCTTGAAGGGATGCCTCGCAGGTGCGGCACCACTTTTATGGCTTAAAGGCATTTTTTCTGAAGCCTGAGATGCTTTAGAAAGAAAGTATTGTCCTGTCGCAGCTGGGGCTGCCAGGGGAGATTAGTGAGCCCCAGCAGGGCCCCGCCTCTGAATGAGATATCTGAGCCTGCCGAGGCTCGGCCCAAGCTAGCCCTGGCTAGCTCCAGCACACGTAAAGACCTGAGTGTCCCCAAAACACGGTGTGCCATTTGCTGCAATACCATAACCTGCATCTTGCCAAGCTACTTCCCACACATGTGTCTTCTTTTTTTTCCCATTGTTAACACACCTCAAGAAAACTAACTGCACGTTGCTACCCTCTCCACAGTGTGTCTAGATGCAAAGCATACTGCTCATATGCAAGGTTTAGCCATACAAAACATGCCACCTTACCTGCTGCCCCACAATATTGGCATCGAATGCCATCCATAGCAGAGGCATAGTCAAGATTGGCTAACAAGTGGGGCGTGAGGTTAATGTAGTTCGGCCCACCGCACAGACATTGGAATCCGTAAATGCTCACACAGTGCTGTTGGGTGTGCATTTACAGATTTTGGGTGGCCAGGCCCGCTAATGCCCTCCCTGCCAATAGGCAGTTAGTGATGTACTGTGCTATGCTTAAGCTTACATAAATGTGTACGTGCTTCCCAACCAGAGCATTGGACATACTTGACTTTCAAAAAAAAAGAAGCAGCCTTGAAAATTGGTTCAAACCTCTCTGCCAGTGTGACACCTCTTTTTAAATGTACATTTATTTTTTTCATCGGGGTGGGCAGCATGGAAAATGTACTACTTTAAATGTTTCTTATGAATCAAATATTGATCTGGGCGTCAAGTAGAAGGTGATTAGAACCTTTACATCAATGCCGGTCTGCTTGATTTTCCTTAAGAGTTGGCCCCATGCTATGTGTGATCAGTATGCGTGATTTGCTACCTCAGTGCCGCTGGCCTTCTGGTAATTTCTTCTTTGCATGATATTGCAGTATTAACTGGGGTGAACCACTGATAAGCAATTGTGTGTTTCTCTCTTGCAAAGTGTGCAGTATCAAGGTTGTGTGTCCTCTCACCTCTCTCTTGGAAGCTGTGGATTCATACTTTCAAAACTCTCACGGGATGTGGGCATCGAATTCCATCTCATACACTTATGGATGAATCATGCGCCGACAGCCCATGGGCATCAGGGCACAGAGAAACAAAGCCAAAATTTGAGTAGACAGTCAGGTGTGGAAAGAATGCTATTACGTAGTGAGGTTACTTAAAAAGGTGCGTCTTCAGGTTTTTCCTGAAGATCTTGTAATTAGATTCTACTCGCAGTGTCACTGGGAGGTTATTCCATTGCCGGGATGCCTGAACCGGAAAGGATTTCCCGGCACCCTGGGCTCAGTTGGCCAGTGGTACCAGTAGCTTGCATAGTGCTTGTGATCTCAGGACCCTATTAGGGTTGTAACGGATGAACTTGGATCTGAGGTACGACAGTGCTGCTCCATAGAGGCACCTATGCACCAGCGTCATAGAATTTAAGAGGATTATTTCCTCGACCCTGAGCCAGTGCAGAGATCTTCTGCTCTCAGTCACATGGTCTCTTCTGTTGATTCCTTTTACGACTCGGACAGTGTTATTTTCCATTATCTGGCATTTCTTTATGCATTTTTTAGATGCTCCCAGCAATAATTAAGTGCCGTAATCAAGGCGTGCCAGTATAATGGCCCTGGCTATCGTGGCTGCGTTGTTCTCACTGAGGAGCGGACGAATAGCTCTCAGGAGCCTTATTTAGTAGGCATTCTTTTTATAGGAGGTAGTTTGTCTGAGCCTCGGTTCCCAGGGTGGATTCCATCATCATCCCGAGCATTTTTACATGGGAGACTACCTTGATACATGAATCTTTAACCACAAACTCCTCATATTCTGTTCCGAGCTTGTCCCTTGCTTGGCTGGATCCGAAAATCATGAACTCTGTTTTTTTACTATTTAAACACATCCAGTTTTCTTCCATCCATTTGTCGATCAGATCGTATAATGTCATGATCCTATTCTTATCGGTTTGGTAATCACCCTCCAGTTCCAGCACTTACTGTTTGTCATCGGCGTAGTTGTTAAAATGTACGCCGATGAGTTCTAAGAGGACACACAGATATTTCATAAAAAGGTTGAAGAGAAGGAGCGATATACTAGCTTCTTGAGGGACCCCTGAACTAATGGGGGTTGTGGTTGAGAACTTCTCTTCCCAATGTACTCTGGCTACTAGTATGCTTGTATAAACTTGATAGCCAGGGCACTGGCTGTGTAGATGACCAAATACTTAGCGTTGAAAAAAGGGTTCAGTCTTTGGAGCTGGGTTCTAACCTCGACCACCAGTGCTGTTCAAAACCAGAGCCCATCTGTCAAGCGGACGCAAATATGCAAGACCATTGTTAACAGGTCAAGTCGTCAACTTGCTTGTATGACAGTGACCCACCCCTGGCTGCTTTGGCTAGTCCCCACACTGGTTTTCTTCACAACAACATCATTAAAGTGGAAATGGGATTTCACATCCAATATCAGTACAACCCCATGGTGCACAAAACCAGGCCAGGAACAGCAATCATAGCAGACATACCACCGCAATCTGCTCACCCTCAGCTGTGCATCCTCAATATAGGACCCAAGGATTGAAGTACTCTTCGGTATCACAATATTATTGTTTGTGTAGCCATGATTTAAACCGAAAGGGGCTGTTCTAGGCCATGAACCACAGACACTGTATTTGTAAGGTCATGGCAAACTAACACTACTCATCAAGTCATCATAAATATGGACTAATGGACAGCATGAACCAAGCCACCCTATTTCCAACACCAAAGACCCTCCCTCATCTCCACTGCTCACATATTGAAAAGCTCTTCTGTCATTATGAGTCAAATAGGTTCAGTTACACGGACTGGCAAAGCCCTACCTCATGTTACAGGGGCCTACATCAGGCAGTATATGAGTCAAATATGTACAGTTACACGGACTGGCAAAGCCTCACCTCGTGTTACAGGTGGCTATATGAGGCAATATATGAGTCAAATAGGTACAGTTAAACAGACTGGCAAAACCTCACCTCATGTTACAGAGGGCTACATCAGGCAATATATGAGTCAAATAGGTTCAGTTACAGGGACTGGCAAAGCCTCACCTCATGTTACAGGGGCCTATATCAGGCAGTATATGAGTCAAATAGGTACAGTTATACGGACTGGCAAAGCCTCACCTCATGTTACAGGGGGCTACATCAGACAGCATAGGAGTCAGATAGGTGCGGGTGCACAGACTTGCAAAGCTACACTTATGGTGAGTGGGGTAGCAACCATGAGGCTGCCATGCAGTAAGGACGTACAGCTAAATAAGAAGTGAGCATAGGATGAACGCCTCACCCATGTGAGTGGCACTCTACAGAAACGAAAATGGTTGCACAGATGTAGGAACGCCTAAAATTGATTTGTCTAGACAAGGCATTCTTAGCACAAAAATGAAAATGGTCGCACAGATGTAGGAATGACTACATTCGATTTTTCTAAACAAAGCACTCTAAGCACAAACACGGTTGCACAGATGTAGGGACGCCTAAATTCGATTTTTCTAGACAAGGCCTTTTGTCAGGGCACTCTAAGGCATGCATAGTATTGTAATGTTAATGGGAGTGGTTGATAGGTAGCTATCGATGGACAAAGGGGAAGAGGTATGCAACAGTAGTCGATAACGGGATAGTGCACAGGCAAGAAGGATGGAGCGCTGTGCCATATGGCAGTTTACCGCGTCAAATAGAAGTTCCATGAAACAAAAAGTTGTACAAGTTCGGAAAAAGATTGTAAGGAGAGGTGCTCCTTCATGCTCTGACAGGCTCAGACAGGGACTCTTTGTGTGGGCCTTAGTGCTGTGGTCGGCTTCCTCGCCTGCCGGCTTCGGGTTAGTCCACGGCCAGTGAGGAGCATTGCTATACCATTGTCATGATTACCCTCCGAGGCACTCCGGTGCCGAGGAAGAGGGCGGCCATGCTGGCATGGTGGAGTAGCCAACAGAGCTGGAGCTGCACGCTCCTAGGGCCAGGCAAAGGGAAGACTGATGGGGTGAAATCGGGTGCCGGTGACAAAGGGCACTGCTGCTGCCTGAGATATTATGTACGAGTGGTGTGCAGCACCACAAGGAAGCGTGTGCCCGATGGGCTTACCAGCATGCATTATTGCAACCCGAGTAAGCTGCCATCAATGCAGGGTCGGGTTGTGGGGGTGGGGGAGGGCAGGAGATCCTCTCACTTTGGCGAGCATCGTGGAGGAGGCCTGATGGAGGAAGGGGCCTTGTGCGGGCCTTAGTGCTGTGGCCAGCTTCGGTCAAGGAAGAGGAACAATGGGCCAATGAGGAGCATTGCGATACCATTTCTATGGTTACACTCTGAAGCACTCTGGTGCTGAGGAAGAGGGCAGCCATTCTGGTGTGGTGGAGTAGCCAACAGAGCTGAAGCTGTGTGCTGCTAGGGCTAGGTAAAGAGAAGACTTTGTATTATTTCACAGTTCATGGAAAAATAACAGGGTAAATGTATGGTGTGCCAAGAATGGATGCAGATCAGGGAACGGAGGAAAGGGCAGCACAGGCATTTATGCAATAAAGAATTTGCCTGAATTATTAATTAAACCATCCATCACTTTTGCTCTATTTAGGATTGCCCCATAGCCAACAATAGAGATTAACGTTTAATACAGGCTGATTGGCTTTCTCTCTTGTGTGTGTTCCTCTTTTCAGAGTCAGTCATTAGTTTTGTTCAACATTCAGCCTCATTACTTAGTTTGGTTGTATCTCAGCAGGAAATCTCCTGCGATAGCACCAAATGGAATCACTTGTCACTTGGTCCAGCGGTATTATTGCCGGATTACAAGTGATGCTAAATGGTGTTAGTCCCCATTAATTGTAGTCCATAGGACTCCAAGGGGGATTTCGGCAGAGCTACCACTGGTGATAATTTTGCTGGCAGTAATCCTGCCAAAATTGTTGTCAGAAAGGTTGTGGATTTACTTCCAGCTCAGCTGGAGGTGAATCCTCCACCTGTCCGCCCAACTTGTAGTTGGGCCGTGCGATAATGAGGGGGTAAGGGTAACCCCTTCCCTAATGTCGGTTTGTGTTTAAGGGCCTTAGTTATGTTTTATATATTTTTGTTACACTACAGCCACATTTTTACTGCACCAGACAATTTATGATGAGGCCCATTGTTTTTGTCATTGATTTTTATAACGTGCTTAATACCTAAGAGGTTTTTAAGTGCAGACCCAGGATTCGAACCTGTGTTACTCTGCGTTGTCTTGCTTCCATGACGAGGGCTTTTCCACTGAGCTATACTACCTGTGCGCTGCTTTAGCCTCATGTTTGGTGTTTTGTAGGATCATTTCATTGATCATAGTGACAATACAAATATAACGCTTGTGAAACTATGCAGGTCCAGAAAGCACTATATGTTTGTATAAGACTACAGATGGGATGGTGGAAGGAGGAGGGAAAGGGATGGAGACTACTGTATAACCTAACAGCCTTCTATCTAATCGCAGCCCACAATCCTGACCAAATAGTACGATCCTGGGAAAACCAACTTTACTGCACTGAGCCTTATTTTATTCCGCTGGCAAATAGGGACCAGGCAGAAGTACATTTTGTTAAATGTTTGCCATGCCAAAATCTTCTCTGATGCCTGCTTTAATTGCCTAAATTCACATATGGCTCACTGGACTTGCAACATCTGAATGTCACAAGGCCTAGTAAGATTGTTTGTCTTGTCCTACCTCTGTACCCTTTTGTCCACATGTGCAGACGTGTTATGATATGATTAGTTATTTATAACGCTCTTAATACCCAGAGGTTTCTAAGCCGGACCTGGGGATCGAACCTGTGTTGCTCGTGTCGTTTTGCTTCTAAGGTGAGCACGTTGCTGCTGAGCTATCCTCCTGAGACCAATAAAGACTTATATCATATCAAGTGGCACAGTAATTTATTGATAGCCCCCATGATATGACTTCGGCACAGTGAGCATGAAAATGTGTTTTCCCATGTATTCCTGGCGTATATTGGGCACAGTCAAATCCCATTTTGGTTCGTGGCATACTGGCACATATTGGTCAGAGGCAGTATGAAAATATCTTTTTCATTGTCAGCACTGGAATCATGAAAATGAGTTTTACAGGGCAAGCCGGGCACATATTTGTGAATCAAAACTCATGCTATCTTTTCGGATTTAGCATGAACACATATTGTGGAATGCCCCTGTGTACTGCTGGTCAACTGCCCCTCTAGTGTAGGTTTGCATGGGTTCCCCTACAGAGCCCATTGTACATTGTATGACTTGGTATACCATTGTGTAGAAATGTATGTTATAAAATACACCCATTTTGCAAACGTTTTTTGTAGGGGGGTGAACTTCCCAGCACGAACCATCTGGTAACCTTCCTAAATGATTAAGTCTCATTTGATGTACTCACTTGACAAGCCAAATTTGAGATAAATATATACACCATTCTGCTTTCAAAATTCACCAGCTGCCAGTGCCGTATTATCCATTAGGCCAACGAGGCACCGGCCCATGGGCCCCACTCCTTTTAGGGGAGCGCGACAACCGATCAAAATAAAGCAGTGCAGAAAATTCAAAATGTATTGCGAGATCATTTTCAAGGGGTGGGCCCAACATTTCAACTGCCTAGAGGCCACCACAGGGTTTAATCTGGCACTGCCAGCCACCACTGATAATGGCAGACAGAACTTCCTACCCGCACACACCACACCCGCCTCTCCCTCTCGTCACAATATTTTTCTTGCTAAACAATGTGCCAAGAGAAGAACAAACTGACCCGCCGCTCTACAGGGCTACTGTACATTTCATAGCAGCGCCACAGCACAGATCCCTACTCTTGGCTACCCAGGCGTCAATTTCTTGGAGTCGGAGTGCGGATGGTTATTTTTAAACATCTCAAGGTGATGTACTTCACCTGGCCTGTGGCCTTCCTCTACTCATGAATTATTTCAGACAATCAATTCACAAACTGACTTATCCTGCTTTTAGATGTAATTGCTTTCACAAACAATCAATTTGAGGAAAGTGTCTACATCCTTTTCTGCTTCATTATGCAATAGTGCTGCATGAATCATTGTAATGGCCCCGGGCGTCATTGTATTTGCTGCGGAGCTCTCTGGGCAGTGGAGATGTAAATACAATATCTTCATTTGACTTTTTACTAAATCCTTCAAAGGAGAATTCAGTCTAGGCTGCCAAAAAGTAATTTCGAAAAGAGTTGGAGCCAATAGCATTCTTTGTGACAACCGGAATATTATAATGATACATCCAATGTACTTTTAAGGCGCATTATTAGTTTATGAATACTTACACTGCAGTTTTACCCAGCCAGTATTGTTTGAACTAATTATGGAACACAAAAATAAAGGCACATTTTGTGGAATTATCTTTAACTTCAGTCACTGTGGGGTCATGATGTAGTATGGTATTTTCCTAGGGAGCTATTTGTCTGAATTTAGGACATCATTGTGCTGGTGGGGTAGGCGGGGTGGTGCGTGGTGTGGGGACCACACACTCCTATTTATGATGGAAGGACCAGGTCTTTACTTTTCTACTAAATAAAATATTTTACTCCAATCGGAAGAAGGTTCACGCTACAGCTCCTGGTGCTGACAAGCATGACCACCATCCCTGGGGAGTTGTACTGATGCCGGACGGTCCCAACAATGAGTTTGACGAGCGGAAGTTCAACTAATGTGCCTTGAGGTGAACATTTCTCGGAACGCATTGTTGCCCACGAAACCTCAAACAGTGCACGTCTCTTATGGTTATATTAAGCATGAGGCCTGGGACCGAATTCTGATGTTTTTCCAATGTACTGATTGCAAACTTTGGTAACAATGAAATCATTTCATTGCAGTAAACAGCCTAATTCAATGACATGATTAGCAATCATGATTTAAACAGAAATCCTGAAAAATATATTATGCCTATTAGTAGGCATAAATAGGAGAAAACCCGCTGATGAGTGATGACTGTCTTTATCTGCGATGGCAACACATCACTTCTTGCTGGTCATTTGCCCAAAACATCTCACTGGAAGAACGTTACTGCCTAATAAGTCTATGAGGGAACAAATCTTGGTCTTGCTCCCATCAAGGATGTGTCTAGTCAAGAACATCCAGGACTCAATTGTGAAGAAAGGCGACTGAAAAGTAGGAGTAACAACACTCATTCCCATGGCATCCGAATTGTCTGTATAGATGTGAATTTACCGGTTCTACGTCATATTATCGAATATTAAAGGCCGCACACAAAAAAGACCAATTTTATTGGGCCGTTTTGGTGCGGCCATTAATATTCTAAATACATCCCTCCCTCTTCTCCCATCCACCCCGTGAGATTGGGAGGTTTCACCCTCAAGCCCCTTTTGAAACTGCACAACACCCTCACCATAACCATAGCAGACAAACCCCCGTACAAATACACACACACGCAGAAAAACACCTTCTCCCCACAACTTACACACTTGCACGCAAATACTTACCCATCAACCGTCTGCTATCTTAAGTCATCCCCCTGCCCGTCCTGGATCACCTGTCAGCCGCTATGTGCACTTGTGTACGGCAGGGGAGTGACAGTTATGATTTAGAAAGACCGCTCTGAACGTTCTCAGAGCGGTCTTTCTAAATTAGTCTTTTTAATTTTTTCGATTCAATTAAAAAGGCTTTCACCCACCATACCAATTTACCAGCAAAAGATTAGCCTCACCCAGTAATGCCACCAACTAAGGCACCCATCAACGATATACGCTAATGAAAGATAGTGGATTCTATTAAGGTCCAATGTGGATTGCGGCTAATCACAGGGCTTTTCTTCAAGAAAAATAGAATTCACCCACTTAAACACATTTTCTAAAAGAAGAGATGCAGTATGATGAAAAAGCAGGTGAAAAAATGTAAAGAGCATACACAAAGATGCGCCTAACTACCAAGAAAGCACATGCATGTCAAACTATATCAAGGTGCATTAAAGAGACATCTTGATTAATAGATGATTGACCTATTGCAGGATTCATGTGAAATTAAGAAATCAGCCTAAATGTTGAGCTGGTGTCTTCCCAGAGTCCCAGAGCAGATACTGACATGCACAAGGTCTCAGGATCAGACCAGGACACACATGATCTTAATTGCATATGTGGGGGACTCATTCTGCGATTGTCAGTGCAATATCTTTCCAGCAGTAATTCTTTTATCACCCTTTTTACTGCGCGACTTCAATTCCCAGTTAAACAAATTAAAGTGGAGGATTTACCTTTAGCCACCCATTGGGGACAGATCCTCCACTTTAACACCAATATTTGGATGACTTACCACTGACTTGATGAATGAGGGCTAAAACCACCATCCTGCTACTCATAATCTGGCGGTTATTCTGCCAGGTGCGTCGGCAGCATTGTTACTCGAGTTGCCAGTCTCATTATGAATTGGAATTACTGATAATCTCCGATGAGGTCCCTATTCTCAAGCCCAAAGTCACTAAAGAGTGCCTTATTGTCTTGGGAGGATACCTCAGGGGCAACATGCTCGCCTTAGAAGCAAGAGATGCAGAGCAACACAGGTTCAAACCCCAGGTCCGCACTTAGAAACCCCTGGGTATTAAGCACGTTATAAAAAATCTATTATATATATTATATATTATTTGGTCTATCAAAGGGCAGCCAGTTCCTAGTGCATTCTCACTGTAACCATCTGCTACTTTTGGACTTACACTAGACTCTAATAGTGAGTCAAACATAAGTGAGTGTTGAGCTCTTCATGGCGGGTTTTGCTTGGAATATAACAATGTGATCTAGAAGGGGGCGCAACCACACCTTTTGAACACTGCTTCTTGTGCACTGATCACCAGGAGCATGCTGGTAGGGTTCATCAACGCATCTGCTGAGTAGACCCCTCACATGTTCTACCAGTATTCGATAATGCTGAGCTTGTTCTTGCGGTGGCATATTGGCATTTTGGTGATTACTGTGGCTTGACTCTCATTTTAATCATATAGGAATACTTCAGCTGTCTAATATACATGCTGCGTACAGTCTTTGCAGACTTAAAGTCTCATAACGGAAAATTGTGAACTTCTCAATTTTCCTCATTGTTGATGTAAGTAGGGCCACCACTAAATCTAACGATTAAAAATGCATTTAGGTAGTATTGTGTCTTGTAAAGGTGTTCGAAGAAGGAAGCTGACACAAAGGTAGTATGTTGGTGATTACTGACGTATATGTGCATAAAACGGTCCTCACTATCCCTATCTTCTAAGAGGGGTTTCCCTGCCTTAAAGCTAATACTAAAAGGTTTGTCGGAATGTCAGTCAAATTAAACTCCACCATCCTGTGTCACAACCTACTTCTATCTGTCACACTGGCATCTTTAACACAACTCCTAGTACAGAACCAGGAGAATGACTCCCTTATCCTGTTAATGCATGGCATAGTTCTTTCTTACAATCTTCTGCTTAATGCCTCCACTGCAGGTAGGAAGTTCTCCTTGTTTGCTCAGTTCCCTTTTGTTGGGGTACCAAACCCTTCTCTGGTGGTCAGTAGGTTTATTGTCACCACTGCAAAGAGGAAGATTTCCTCTAATACTCTGCTTTCGGGACCGAGGCCCTTCAATGGTGGTCAGTGGTTCTCTCTTCCCCACTGTAACGAGGAAGATTTCCTCCAATCCTCTCAGTACTTGCTTTCGGGTGCCAGACCGTCCTGTGATTATACTCAGAAGCAGGCTCCCCACTACTGAGGTGAGAGAGAGCTCTGAGAACCAGCCTCTCTTCTAACATTGTGTTCCCTCTGGGTCTCCTGTACCTGCCGTTACCTTGAATGGGATTGTGGTATTTTGCAGGACGTCCTGTGACCGCAAGTCTTCTCTCCGGCTCTGCTGGTTAATTGCCATTGCTCCGTCAGCTGTGAGGTATTTCTCCCATATTCCATGCGGTTCCACTCTCCTGCTCGGTCTTCTGCTCAGGTTCACTCCTGCAGAACCCATGGAGCACTCCCACAGCACTTCACTGGCGTTCTCTTCCCTCCAGTCTCTTAGTAGCTCCTGGATCTCTCGTACTGGTTCATCTCCACACATGCTGCCAGACTCGGCAGGGTTTGATACGCCCATGCTTGACACGGCTGAGTTTGACACATTTGATAGTCCTTTGTTACTTTTTATGCCTTATATCCGGTTCCTGACATGTGGATAGTAAAAGTCCTTTGACTCTGTTGATAGCTTAATCATCATGCTTCCTCAGGGCCACCTTTTACCAGTAGTAGCACAGTGAATGACCTTCATATCTCCTGTGATCTTCCTCATACTAGTACTTTTAGCTTTATCACATATATTACAACAATACAAAGATTTTATTTCAATATAATGGTGCTGAACAGTGGGGAGGGCTAGGGAATGTTGGGTAATTGACAACATTCAATGTGCTGTATCCTAGGTGATCATCCTTGCCTGCATAAGGGGAGCCCTCCCCATGAGGTCCTCCTGCATTAAACCACCCGTAGGGGGACTATTGGGTAACAGCCACACTTCCCTAGCCTCATGGAAAACGACAGCCCCTTGGAGAGAAGTGACATACCTTGTGAATTGTCAAAGTCTACAAAAACAAATTTTGCTTAACATATCTTTATTTATTTATTTATTTATTTACAGTATACCTATAGTCTAAAAGACTTTTTATACAACAACCTAAAACCTTCTTTAAGTCACTCAAATATTCCTTCCGATGAATCATATAAAATCAACATTATACAGTCACAGAATTTCACATACAATAAATACATTTCCTTTGCTAAAGACCTTCATTCTCTCTAACCCTCTTATAGTAATAAGTTCAACGATGCATACTTTCCAGCCAGTTTAAGCTTGTACATCTAATCAACAAATCCTCTATAGTTTCTTAACAATCGTCTCCATGTGAACTACAGAGTCGTTCATTGCGAGGTATGCACATCCTATTGTCCACAATCTCCAACGAGCTAGCTATATGAAACTTCACCTCTAAGTATCTTATGATTGTGTAACTGGTAGGATAGGCATCTATGTATCCCAGAAGCTGTTCCTGCCTCTGCATTTATTGGACAAAGTTTCCACTATTTAAATGTGTTGCTAATTTAATCGTTACATTCTCCCGATCATATTCCCTTAAAAATCTTTTTACTGTTTGTTTAAAAAACGTGTAAAGCCACCTGGGATGGTTGTATGTCCAGTGAAGATTGCCAGCGCTCATAGGTTAAAAATGACTTTCCTATACATCCATGCTGTACCCTTTCCTGCTTTGACAAATAGGTTTGGAAAAACTGAGGTTTCATAATAGTATGGTCCATCCCAACACATTATGCTTGTGTAAGAAACTTCCATAGTTATACCCAGTATATCAAATTCCAGACAAATAAAACCGAAGGCAATGATTGCCAGAGTCTTCGCAACACTTTCACTACTTTCCACTCCAGACCTTCCAGTGCCTCACTGTACTTTCCCGCCCAAATATCCACACCATAAAGTCCTTTCCTGCCCTCAAGATAACTACGCGCACTCAAAACTAGCTCATGCCCTCCCAAGACAAACCCATAACTAGATGTTCCCACCTACAGACACGTACGCACAATGAGGCGCTCCAGAGCCACCAGTTCACTACCAGCACATCCGCTGGCACAGTGAGCCCACGTATGCAGCCACCTAGTGTGGTACTAGCAATGAGCAACGATAACCATAGGTCAACCACATGCACCAGGAATAGCGGCGCTCTTACACCGGCCACACCCGACTATCCATCACATAGCCTGCAAATTAGACCCATAACACGCAACCCCAATACCAATACGCCTGCCCAGACACTGGTCTATGCTAAGCCTGGCTAAGGCAGCCACTTAGACTTACCTACACCACGCTCCACCCCACATCAAAGCACTTTTCTGGCCTTACAATGATACAAAACGGCTGCCAAACTCAAGGACCCTTCCTCCATCCACATAGCCCTCGCTCTGCACGCACAGCACCGTACCATCCTCATATGGCCTACCTAGTACACCAAATGCAGCACTGCACCACCTCAACTAAACAAGCCACCTATGAAAACAGCAGCCTCCACATCTACCCCAGCCACTATAATAACTAGAAATAGCAGGATATGCAGTAGACTCACAACCAACACGTTCTGCCTCCCAGCACACACCACTATTCAAAACCTAAACCTTGGTACCAGAACTACTATCAAGCTTGAACCCACTACTAGTACAAATGCCCCAAAACGCTATAGGTACACCTTCAGGAAACAACCTCACTCCCAGACCGCCAACAGCAAACTAGTGTACACTCAACCCAGAGGTTGAGTGTTGCACTCATCTATAGAGACTCACTACAAATAAGACCCTCCAACTGCTCTATGGAAGGAAATGGTGAATTCCCCTGGGCCACACTCTCTTCGTCCCCCAATTACCCCATCACCATCCACATCATCTACCAACCTCCTGGTCCTACAACCTTCTTTGAGGAAAACCTCTCTTTCATGGTAGGAAATAACATCAAACCCACATCCAGATCTATGAGGTGTGGTGACCTAAACCTAGGTAGCAACAATCCCACGGACACTACAGCCACAACAGTGGCCAATGCACTCTCAGTCCTTGGCTTCATACAGCTCGTCTTTGACCCAATGCACATCAAGGGTAGAACACTGGACTGGATAGCCGACCTGAAGATCCAGATCACCATCACCACTAACACCCCTTCCCCTGGTCAGACCACCATATCTTGACCTATACCCTCCCTCCTACGAAACAGTAGCCACCCACCAGCCTAGCCCTACCAACTATCTTGGCCAATAGCTCCCGGAAGATCTCCAAAGACACCATCTCCCTACTCCTCTCACCAGAAAACCTTAACTACAGTAACGCGCAAGTCTTAGCAGCCATTTATTGGAACACCCTGACCAACGCAGTAGTCACAGTTGCCCCTCTCCTGCCCAGAAAAGCCAAACCAACAGGTCACTTTAATTCATGGTTTACCTTGGAGCTCCAAGCCCTGCGCTAAAAGAAAAGACCAGCAAAAAGTGCTTGGGGGAAAACACCTACAGGACACACCAAAGTCACATTCCCCCTGATATCCAAATAATACAAGCAGGTCATCATTGCAGCAAAAGCAGCAGCCTATAACACTAGAATCAGCAATGCCAGTTTCAACTCCCAAGAAATCTTTAGAATTTTCAGAGAACTGGTAACACCCTCCATCCCTCCTACCACCATCTCGAAAAATGAGAAATGGTGCATCAACATCCAGAAAACCATGCAGGCTAAAATAGTCTCTCTGCAGCAGAATATATAGAGAAAAGCTCTCATCACCATAACCACCACCCCTCACATCACCACTAGACTTCAGCAACACCCTTCCACTTTAGAGAAATCCCAGAAACAAAAACAGCCAGAATTCTCAGAAACCTCACACCTTCCAGCTGTAAAGGAGACACCTGCCCAGCCTAGACCATCAAAGAGTGCTCTGAAGCACTAGTCCCTTTTATTACGAAGTGTATCAGCGCCCCCATCTCTGCAGATCTAGTCCCAGACAGCTTACATGAATCATGGGTCCGACCCCTACTGAAAAAACCCACGCTTGACCCATCAAAACCTAAAAACGAACGCCCCATCACCACGGTTCCCTTCCGGCTAAAGATCTTAGATAGAGCTGCCTACAAACAAATCCAACTTTACCTACATTCTAACAACATCCTCTGCATGCGCCAATCAGGTTTCTGGCCAGGCCAAAGTACGGAATCAGCGCTACTGGATCTGAAAAACCAGCTAAACACCTTCATAGATGAAGGCAAGCCAGCCCTCCTTCTCCTCCTGGACCTCTCTGCCGCCTTTAATTTGGTAGACCACAAAACACTATGCCACCACCT
Source organism: Ambystoma mexicanum (assembly GCF_040938575.1). Lineage (NCBI taxonomy): Eukaryota > Metazoa > Chordata > Amphibia > Caudata > Ambystomatidae > Ambystoma > Ambystoma mexicanum. The sequence continues at coordinate 960,596,612 of NC_090928.1, read as the reverse complement.
GACAGCCACCTCCAACTTCTCCCACAAAGCTAAGACATGGATAGCCTCCTTCCTAGAAGTAAGATCCACGAGGGTCTTCTCTGACAGCGCCAGCGCACCACCCATTCCGTTTCCTTGTGGAGTCCCACAAGGATCATGTGTCTCCCCGTCTCTCTACAACATCCTCACCAGACCTCTCTTCGACCTCCTGGACTTGATTGGCATATCATACACAAACTATGCTAATCATACCCAAGTCCTCCTCCCCCTGTCTGGTATCCACGCGGACGACTGCCACACTATTAACAAAATCTACGCCACCATCCAGGCCTGGATGGCCACCAACAGTCTATGCCTCAACAAGGACAAATCAGAGATCCTATTGGTAGGATCCCCACCCATGCTGAAGAAGGTCAACTCCAAATTCATCTCTTTCACTATATATGGAATACAGATACCAGTGTCAACATCTGTGAAAACACTGAGCATCGACCTGGATGCCTCCCTGACACTTACTAAACAAGTGAATGCAATTGCCTTTTCAGCTGCATACACAGGCAAACTCATCAACGCAGCCAGACAATTCCTCACACCCATGAGCTGCCTAACCATTGCCCGTGCAATCATCAGGGCAAGTATTGATTACTGCAATGCCCTATTTGCTGGAACCTCCAAACAGAACATCCACAAAATGCAAGTAATTCAGAACAATGCCCTTCGCTCAGCACTCAACATTCCTAAAAGAGAGCGCATCTCATCAGTAAGAAAGGAAGTTCACTGGCTCCCAATTAGGGAAAGGATTATCTTCAAGACATTGGCCATAACACATAAATGTCTAGCTAAAACTGCCCCTGAATACTCGTCTCAAAAGATAGTGAAATGCCAGTCCAACAGACAGGTAAGTACAACCCACATGCATCGCCTTGCTGAAATTCAAAAGAGCTAGAGGAGAAGGATACAGCTTCCCAACTGTGGCAGCAAACCAATGGAATGCCCACCCACTGGCCCTAAGAGCCGAGGAAGCATATTGGCCATTCTGCAAAGCCCTAAAAATGTTGTTCTTTGCCTAACCCCTGACTTTCATACGCCTCTATACACCCCAATTATTGTTTCTACTGTCTATTCTTACATCCTGTTTTATGTGTAACTGATGCATATCAGCACCCAGTTGCCCTTGGACTTAGGCGCTTTACAAATGTACAAAATAAATAAAGGATACTAGGTTATATTCTTTCTCTGAATAACAATAATACAGTCCTTACAGAATATCCTCCCTGCTTTCCTACACATTTACTTATGGCCTGTTTTTGCTGCATCGTCTTGCTGCGTACATTTTACGAGTGTGCCGTCCATTTTAGTTTATCATCAATCAGCACCCCTAGGTATTTATATTTTTAGACCTATTCTATTTTTATTTTAAATTTCAGATATAGTTTCTTAATAGCGTACGCGATGGAGCAAAAACCATCATTTTGGTTTTGTCAATATTTATTTTTAATCCATTCACTGAAGCATACAGACCTAACTCATTTAATTTGGTTTGCAAGTCCTTAGGGGAGTAGTCCATCAGCAACATGTCAACATGTTACGCATGTCATCTATAACCCAACCACCCCACTTTAAGTCTTTCAAATCTTACTTGACACAACCTAGGTGAATTGAGAGCCTCATTAAGATCTGCCAAATAGAGATTGAATGGGGTCAGGGCTAGTATTCAACCCTGTTTTACACCCTTATTGGTTGACATCCATTCTGTGACCCACCCTAACCTATCCAGGTGGATTATCACCCTGGTATCAGTATACAACTGCATATTTGTTGACAACAGGCCAGTTGTATGTTCCATGATGCCAATTTCCGCCATAACCGGTTTCTGATAATCGTATCGGACAGGGCGCTGAAGTCAACGCATGCACAGTATACGTGCAATTTACGTTTATCCCAAGCATGTTCCACCTATGTGATCAGGTTATGTACCATAGAGGTTTTCTTGCAGAAGCCCATCTGATTCGACGGCAAGATGGTATTTGCCTCAATCCAACACCTCCTCTATTCTAATAGGACTCTCTCAAATAATGTGGCTGGTATGTTAAGCATAGCAAGTAGAGTAGAATTGGCCAGGCTTTTCCAACATCCTTTTTTTTAAGCCAACAAAATATTGCTGTCTTTCCGTGAGCTAGGTACTATGCCCTTAATGCTAATACAATCAAACAACCTATGTAATGCAGTTTCCCACAACCAAGGGTTCTGTTTAACAAGTTCCTTCTGGTCCTGCCGCCTGTGATGAATTTAGTTTTGATGTTCATTTTATTAGGTCACTCAGACTCATTTTACTAGTCCATTTATTATTGCTCTCTAATATATATGTTTCTTCCTGTGCACCAGCACCGAAAGTGTTCTCTATATATGTCACCAATCTCTATTGGACACACTGTTTATTCAGTCGGCCCTCGCTTTAGCCTCATTAATTAAACTCCACAGGGATCTGTGATCATTCTTTTGTGCACAGAACACCAACTGTTGCCATCTTTCCTTTTCTTTAGAGATGAAATGGTCCCTCAGCCATTTCCCATAGGCCCTTTTTACTATTTTGATGGCATCATTAATCTTTATACTGCCTGGCCTTTCATGTGAGGCTTATAAAATGCCCTTATGGTGTGTTGCAGCTGCCTTTTTGCCCCTTGTACTATCTGATAAAAATTCCATTTCCATCTCTCCTTAACATTCCACCTGGCTACACAGTCCTTATCTTCTCTTCACCTGGATCTTATCATTGATAGTTTTGACCATCGATTCAAATCTTCTGATCAGGTCTATCTCACCTCTAGGAAAGCTCTCGCCATAATTGCTGTATGTGTCAATTCCTTTTCAGCCACTAGGTCTGCCTTCTCCAAACTGGTCAGATCCCATTAAACGTGTTTGTTTCCATTTGTTTTGGCAATACCACCACTTCCATCATAGCTCACCAGCTTACACTCTACACCCATCAATACACATAGAGGTAGGTGGTCACTCCCCTCTCTAATGAGTATTGCCATATATTTCACCCACCCAAGGCTGCTGTATTCACAAATATATAATCAACAGTTACTTGCACTTTTACCATTAAGGCACGTACATCCTATATGTGTGTTCTCGGCACATTGACCAATAAGCATTATCAAATTATTCTGCTAGAGCATCTTAACCTACAAAATGCCCTTTTAGTCTGTATATTCTTAACTATAGCAGAAGACACCCCTTTATCAATAAACACACCTAAATCCAGAGGTATTCTCGCATTAAAATCACCAGGCACAAAAAAGGGGGTGTTTGCACTCACTTCCGCCAACAGAAGTAGAGGATGTAGCCAGATTGCAAGAACGACACTTTGCTGATTAGGTGCCTGCCACCCCCAGGAAGACACAACCATACAGAAGATGTAAGGTGTGTACAAAACAAGGAAGGAGGAGGGATACTCGGGTGTACTGTCCCCAATGCCCTTCAAAGCCAGTCCTCTGCCTACAGCCTTGCTTTGCTTTGTATCATACAAAGAAAAAAATATTGGGAGATCAAGTGATTTCCTGAAATGCCCATCTTTCCTACAAAGTGACCCATAGACTCTCGATTCATGCAACACCCAATTTACTTGTGTCTTGGAAAAGACAACACCATTCAGGCTTCCTCCACTTGAGGCGTGCCTCACCTTCCATCAGCATTAGAATTGCAACTGCAAACTTCTTGATGGCTCTGGCCTTGGAGAACACCAATGAACTAGAACTGAAGTAGATATAATTTGCATTTTCCCTATACATGTGCAATATCCACTAAGTCGAAATCATGGGCTCCCAGTGGCATTGATCCAAACAACTATCAATATGTTTTGTTAGAAATTTTGAAATTGTGAAAAATGGCATGATCTGCTGCAGGTGGGAAATTATGTGCTCTGTCTTATACTTTATACAGTTTAAGGAACTAGCTTGTAATCATGGTGTTCAGATATCAAACACAAATGCATTGGAATCACTGTATTTTGTTGGTAGGTGTCATTTTTCTTACTTTTATGATGGATGACATATGCATTTGTAATTTGTAATTGAACGTACAAATGTTATGTTTTGTTTTTTTATCTTTTTTATATTATAAAAATATAATCACCTAATCACCCTTTTCTGTGATATAATTTATTTTAATATGGGAGGTATCCTACAACATTTCTACAATGTCAGTACTAACACATTATATTCTCCTAGCCTAAACATGTATGTGTCCCTAAAGAATACCTTTGTTTACTTTTATCTAAATCCCACCTCTGTTACCCAGTTAACTTTAAACTAACTATATGCCTCACATAATTTTACAGCCACTATGAGAATTTGAAAGGTGGTCACGCTTTGAGGTAAGCCACCAGCCCGTTTGTCACACTTTATTCACGTGTGGCTTATACTCCACATTTGTTCCATTGCTCCCATCCCATAACATTTCCTGGTTCTCCATTTGTATTTTTACACGTTGATTTTCCCTCTCTTCTTTATTCATTGTGCATTTCTTCCACCCGAATCATCTTGGTTTGGACTCCATAGATCGTCTGTCCGGTCGTATTTGTCCTCTTTTTAGGCATGCTTTGCAGCAAGTTCCTGGGACTTTCACTGCATAGGCCACTTAGTCCATTTAACGATATGGGAGTTTTCACAGGAGTATGTCCACTGTCAAAACTGCACAGCAGGCACATTTGTGTATGGGCATCTGGTTAGGTCCCTTGACCCTTCTCTCTGCTCATAGGTTCGAGTGCCGCCAATTCTCTGGGTATATATAGCGTTCTCTTTCTCCCCGCCTGTATTATAAAACTGAATGAGTTTCCTTTGAAAAATAAGTGTCTCTATTGTCAATATTTTTCCTTTCAACCCAACCCTTTAAAACCCATTTATGTGTTACCTTTAAACATTAAATTCCTTCTACTTCTCAAACTATCCAGAAGAGACCACATCACTCCAGCCCTAAAAACACTACAGTGGCTCCCAGTAAAACATTGCATCACCTTCAAAACAATGTGCATAACGCACACGGCAATCAGCGGACAAGGAGCAGAATTCCTACAAAAGAAAATAACAGTCTACAAACCAACGAGACCCCTCCGATCAAGCAAAAAAAAACTTGGAGGCACCTCCTTCTACCACGTAGCCGCAAAAACCTGGAACAAGATCCCAAACGAAATAAGAAACACTGAAGATCATCTAAAATTCAGGAAATCACTAAAACCCTGGCTCTTCAACACCACAGACTAAATCTGGAAACCGAAACCGGAAAAAAGATGACTAATCCAGAAAGGACACGGACATCCCCGACCCGAGAAGATAGCTCCCACGGCACCTGGACGGGTGACACTGGATAGACTGGAACACAGGCAGCACGCACGAAGACTGAGCCAACTCCCCCAGACAATCCCACCAACACTTTCGCCCGTCCCTTAGTTACCGCCAGGTACCACAGTGGTGTGGAATTGTCGTGATATTGGCAATAACCACTCTACCTGAGAGGTTGACATTGGTAGGTGCACTGGCCACAGGAGTATGAAGGGGGGATAAGGGGAGCTATGAGAGAGCATGTTAGAGGTGGGGGGCAGAGGAGTAAGGAACCTTGTATGCCAGTCGGACTCAGATCAGGACAGAGCCGCACCAGGGGAGACTGCGCAAGCTGAGCACCTGAATTCAGGATAGAGACACAAACTAACCAACCCTACTAACAATTTCCCTTTCTGCATACACCTCTCAAATGCCAAACCAAACACAACCAAAATCTACCGCACAACAAACCGCACAAACTTCACTACATTTCAACAACAAAACAAAAACACACATAGTCTTGCACAACATTACACGTCGACTACCGGCTGCAAACACCCCAGGCCCAGCCAACGGACCCACCGGGCTGAGGCCACCAACAGCATATCACTGCTCTCTTGCCCTTTTCCTGCCTCCTCCCACTAACTCAACCCCCCCTCCTCTTTCAGAGCCACCAGCGCGCCAGGGGACCACTCCGGTGGTGATAGTGCGCGGTACAAATGTCCTTTAACATTAACATTAACATTAAGATATCCCATATTGTCTTTACGTTGTTACATGCAAATTTACGTTGGGTGGATCATAGACATTGGGCCTCATTCCGAGTTGGGCGGTAAGGGTTAACGGTCACCGGTAAGGAGACCGGTGCTGTTAAACCCTTACCGCCCAATTCCGAGGTCCCTTAGCAGCACCCGCAAAGGGACCAGGGTGCTAATAACGGGCCCGCTATTTGTGGGCCCGTAATTAGCGCCTTCCCCATTCCCATTTGAGCCCTATAGGGGCTCAAATGGGAATGGGGAATGGTCTACAGAATGGGGACTTACCGGGTCCTCCAAGATCAGAATGACCCGGTAAATCCAAATTCTGCCAGACCGGACCCGGGTTTGGAGGCAGCCATGGCGCTAATAGCGCCATGGCTACCTCCAAACTCAGAATGAGGCCCATTGACTATCACTAAATCATCAACGCTTAACTGTCAGTTCATTAATAGAAGATCTTCCATCAAACTCCGGCAGATCAACAATCCATGTCTCCTGTAATAGACGGATAGCAAATAAATCCACGTTGTCTAGCAGACCACCCTCCAAAGTATAATGTGATGAGCCCCTGGTATCCCAAAAACACAACATAACCATTTCATCAGGGTCTGTTAGTGAAGTGCGACTGAAAGACCTTCAGCAACCATTGCCGGTAGTCTTCCTCTCCCAAGCCTACACTGACCACCCCGCCTTCTACCCTTTCAATTTGTGCCCTCTTATGCGGCCCTGCGCTCGTACCATCATACTGATTGCACTCATAGGATTCATGGTTACTCCCCTCAATACTTTTTGTCTGAAATTCAAACCAACTACCCTTATCCTCACTTAGATTTTTAGCAAGTCTTGGCTTTTCAAATTTCTTCACTGGTATATTAACCTGTGAACATTGATAATTCTCTTAAATATAGTCTCCTCATAATTCATGATAAAATCCAGCATAGCCTTTGTTGTAAACTAGATGTTGGATGTTATTTTACTAGCCTCTTCCATCTGATTGACTATTTTAATGTCCGGCATAGTGATGACAGGCAACGGTACTATGCTCTGTCGGAATTGGAGGGACATTGATTGGTTAAGTCCTGGATGCTTATCTATGGTAGAAACCACCTGTAGTTGCAGAGCCTTTTGCGCACTCCAGTTCGTTTCCACTTCATTACCCAGTGTTTGCACTAAGGCACCACGTGACACTTGGCTTGCGCTCGTATTGGCCCCTGTGCTGATGCTACCGCTAGTCTGTGATATTGCGTCCTTATGTTGTTTTTGCGTCCGGAGCAGCAATATTTTGGAAAAGCACCTGCAAACCCTCTAGCACATCATCCTCTATCTCTGTCTGGGTCTTATTTTTCTTATTCCTCCTTTTTTTCTCACTTCCTCACTCCTCTCACTCTTTACCATATCACCAATCTGCTTCGTGAAAAAGGACTGACTGTCTGTATTACAGTTTACGTCACTAGGTGAGTGTCTTTCTTGCACCAATTCAATTTTACTCCCAACGTCCTCTTCTTCACTTCGGTTTTATTTACATTTTGAGGGTTCTTCCCTCTCTCTGTCTCTTCAGTTTAGATGTTACTCCTTGGCTCACTTCCCTGATTGTTTCTAGATCAAAACTACCCAAATAATTCTCAATTAGCATTACCATGTTTGATTCCGATGTTATGATCTCTTTTATTTTGTTACTCTTTTAGTTATTTCTATGCATCACTGCTTGACGAGCCACTCTTTTCTTTTGCTTACCACCTTTCCTTTTACCCTTCATTACCATTTCCCCAGTAAGAACAAGAGTGTCTGTAGTGTACTTGGAATATGTGATTATGAGTGAATAAATAAAAATTGGAAAACAAAACCTACTTCCATATTTCCAAGTTTTTTACTTTGTGCATATACACTATTCATAAGTATCAAGCTTTGTCACTTCTCAATTAAATCATCTTCACAAGGTGGTAAACTCATAACCCCTAAAGTGCGGCAATCCTGATCTTCCTGACTGTGCCAACATATTTCACCCAACGTACTCTTACTTGCACATTGAACTTCACTCACACTTGTGCATTTAGATATCCATGTGTTTAACAATAAGGTTTGTTGGTCCAATTTTTCTTTCAAACACTCACATTTCCTCACCGGTATAGTAAGTAAGCTTTCCAGTGCGGAAAACATTAATACCGATGATCCACTAACAACACTATCATTTAATTTTCCAACTTATGTCCTTCCTCCTCTTCCCCAATTGCTACCTCCTCTTGGTCTGCTTCAAACAGCAAGGGCACAGTAAATAAGTCTGTTTGTAATGTTGGCTCAGTGTATCAATGGATTCTACCACCAGTTGCTGCCCCGCTGGTCTTATACTACTTTTACCCATGCTCACCTCTATTTCCGCTTGGTACGACAACACAACTATCCCTGAACACTTAGATACTTGAAATTCTCTGCTGCCACCTCCTCCCCTCTCTCATCATGGGTTTCTCCCTCTGATCTTGCCCCATCACATTTTCACCTGACCCAATTCTACCTGGCTAGACTGAATAGAGTTAATCACCCTTTCAGATAATGTTAGGTCTGCTGTTCGACGTAATATCGTCTTCGATCCCTGTACCCTTTCCCGCCTCAGGAAAAGGTTCGTAATGTTTACTGTTGTTTTCTCCTTTACCTCTGCTGTGGATACTCATGTCGTCTTGGGGGGACATGTTCTTGGGTGTCTGATTTGGCAGGCGCATTTGGGCGACTAATCATATTCTGCTATCCTCACCATTTCTTTGTCTTCCGTGAAGAGGATTTATCTTGTGCTGTCAGTTTTACTAACACCCTCTACGTCACTACAACAGCTACCGCCATCACCGCTACGCCGCCTGACGACATGATGACGATGTGTTTTGAATGCGTAGTGCATAGCACTGTCACAACGCTGAAGCGCCAATTCAGCACTCTCTCCCCAGTTGTATATGATTTCAAATTGCCACTCAATGGGTCACTGCCCAGCAGTTACTGCCACTGGCTTCTAGGGATTGCAGTCCGGGTAATCCAGCACCAGTTTAACGGTTCCCAGCAAACACCAGCACAAATTCAAATGCACCGCTTCATCACTCTCTCCCCACGTATATATATACAATTTCAAATTGGCAGCTCAACGGGTCATGGCCCAGCAGTCACTGCCACAGCCTTCTGGGGATTGCAGTCCAGGTATTTCAGCACCAGCTGAACAGTCTGCAGAAAACACCAGCACAAATTCAAATGCCTAACATATCTAAAATAGAGTTCGAGTCAGAAAACAAACCACTCACTGTGAGCAATTAAACAAAATGGGTCTAAGAAAACAAACTAAAAGAAATATTCAGAAGTCATAAAAGAAGGCAGGATTACAACAAAATGACAGAGGAAGCAGGTAAGACATGTCTGGTGACATCATATGACCTTTGACACTGATGATTTCACAGGAAGGGACACTGCAGACAAAAAATATCCAACCTTCCTTGCATATGCCAGGCACTGCTTGCTATCTTGGTCCCCTGCCTGCCCCCACCTGTTTGGCAAAAAAACCTCAGGGTCATCTTCACTCTCCTTCACTTCTCACATCTCTGACATCTCCAAGAAGTCACACTACCAGCTGCACCTCCTCAAAGGTATTTTTCTTTTCCTCTCCTTCCCCCAGAACCTCACTGTCTTCAGAGCTCTGGTTCTCTACAGGCTGGACTACTGCAACAGCCTATTTCTAAATCTGCCTCTATACTCCACCCTCTGCAAATCATTCAGAACAGGACTGCGAGACTTGTCCTTGGCCTCAAGCCCAGGGATCGTATCTCTCCAGGACTGAAATCTCTGCACTGGCTCCCAGTGGCTGCGAGGATTAAGTTCAAAACCTTCTGCATTGTCGACAAGGCCAAGTGGGGCCTCAATACCGTCAACTCTCTCTTCCCAAATATCTTCCTTCTCAAGCTCTTTGCTCAGCTACCTCCAACTCCCTCGGGGTCAGTCGCTTCTCCAAGCAACGAGTTGATGGTAGATCTCTTTCTATGGGTGGGCCCTCCCCTTCCCCCTCCCTCTGGAAAAGCCTCCCTGCCTCTCTGGAACTTGAGCAGAACCATCTCCGCTTCTGGAAGCATCTCAAAACCTTTCACTTTGCCTCTGCTTTTTCCCCTCCTCTCCCCTGCTGACCTCCTGGCTGAAACTGAAGCTGCACTTGTTACCTGGCCACCCTCTGATCTCGAGCCCAGGTCCCTTCCTCGCCAGTCACACATACCTGCACTGCCTTCATTGCAACCCCCACACTTGGGGACTGTTTCTGTATCCCCACAGTCCCACTACCAGCACTAAACACCTGATGTCTGCACTAACCGTTGCACCTGCCACCTGCTGGCTGCACTTCCACTTATTGCTTATTTATTCTATTTCCCATGTACTACACTGTCGCCTCCCACCTCACCCCCCCTGCAAGTTTCCCCCTTCCCATGCACTTACGCAATATGAATAACACCTGGCCTAGTAGGATCATTGTCTGTCTTCCCTCTGCCCCCCCTTTGCCTCATTGCGCCTTGAAACACTTGTGCATAGGCGCGTTATAAATGCCACATCATATCATATCATATCATATCTAGAACCCATTAATACCATCCAATGACAATTTCTCATGTGCATGGCTTAGTCATCTTCTCTCCTCCCTGCTCTTTCACTACCCAGCATGATCTCTATTAAGGTATTTCCATCTTCCACTCTCCTTTTCCACCATTCTTTGGCTTCCCTCTTTCACCTATTCTACCATACTCTCCCATGCCTTAAAATCCAACTCATCTTGTAATCCTATAGTTCAGATAATTTAGACCCTTGCACCCCTAACCTGCCCCAACCTCTCCCCTCTTGTTCACCACTCTTCAGTGATTTCTACAAAATAACTACTCCCCTACCCACCCTAAAAAGACCCAATAACCCTGCCAACTATTAGCCCCCTCCTGTAACCCATACTTCATTATAATTCTAGTAGCGTAAGTTGTTTAACTAAATTATCACATAACTGGAGACCAACACACACTGCAAATCCCTTCAATATACCATAAAAAGGTCGCCTGAGCGCAGAAGGCTTCCAGCACATAAGGGGTGCCTCACAAAAGACCACTGGGGGAATCAAAACTCCCCCGCCACGAGTAACATGAGAATCCCAGCGCAAGACCAGAATCCAGTGGTGCCAGCACCTCAAGGGAGGGATGCCTCCCCACTGCCGTCCCTACTCCCTTTCGACACCACAGACAACTCCAGCCTAGGCCCAGGATGGATGAAGGAGTTTGACACTCAACGCTCTCGACCCGCAAGAGGACAAGCGCATTATTGGACTCCTTACCCTCACAGCAGGCCCCGGAGGTGTGGGATGTCATTTTCAAATTGGCCCAGGACGTTTTATATGAATACAAGGATCTGAAATGCATATTAGGGGAACACTTCACAGTGCACAAAAAAGCGGACTACGAGAGGCACATGTTTCACACCACGATGCAACTCCCAGGTGAAAGTATGGACAAATTTGTGACACGCCTCATGTCCAAAGTGAGTCACTGCAACTTCCCTCTCTACATGAACAAGAAGTCTCAGGCTATCGCAGGATGTGAATTGATGCCCCTAAAAAAAAAACTGCTATAAACAGCACATACGCTAGCTGAGATCCTCATCCTGGCCAGGACAACCTCAGTGCTAGGCCTCTAATTATCCACTTTTAGTAAGGTACACATCTCACCAACAGTCTCAGTGAAAGAGGAAGCCATAAATAAGCCTGCAAACCAACCACTCTTGACTCAAGAAATCAGGATGGAAAAGCGACAGTGTTTCTGCTGCAGTTATGACCTCCCATATGATGGGTCATGCCCGGCCATTGGCCAGATGTGCTTTGCCTGCGATGGAGAAGACCATTACTGGGTAATGTGTCACAACCTCAGAGTTTTTAGGACAAGCCAAGCGAAGCAGAGATCATATCGTTGCTAAACCTCTCCTCTGCAACACCACGAAAAGAGACTCAGGTACCCAGAAAAGAGATACTTCAAAGAAAGGTGCCAGGCCAGGATGAAACACTCCCCTTCTCTGGAGGGTTGTCGACGAGGAACGAGACAAATTCACCACCTTTGCACAAACACACAATCCACGAGTGAATGGGAATCCCAACTAAGCACAGAACAGAGGAAGAGGGGGTACCGATATGCCCTAGGAAATCCGACCGCCTCGGAACACAGCCTCACATTACCATTAACCATACTTGGTAAAGAGTGCGATTTCATTATTGACTGAGGTGCAACGATCAACGCAATGCAAGAGGACGAATTTCACAACCTCACACGAGCACTGAGATTGACGAAAGCCACTTGGTCATCTATGCATACGGAACAAAGCAGCCACTCCCGTACCTAGGAGTCTTCACAATAACATTTCGATACAAAAACAAACAAGACCATGTAATCATGCACGTCCTTGCCACTGAGGCCTCCCGTGGGTGCATCTGAGCTTCAAGTCAGCAATCCAAATGGGGCTCGTTCACATACTGTACCAAGTTATGCCAGAAAAGTATATGTCACCAGCTGCACAAATTTCAATGAACTTTCCCAACCTACACAAAGGAATCAGAAAACTGAAAGGATGTAAAATTCAACTGCACATCAACAAGCCAGTGAAGCACATTATTGAAGAATCCTACTTAATATTTAACACCAAGTAGAGAAGGAACTACTTGCCCTGGTTGAAGAGAACATCATAGAACCAGCATCGGATCCGGCCCCGTGGTTCTCCTCAGTTGTGCCAGTACCAAAAAAAGGGCCAGAAGGGCACATAAGACTATGTGTGGACATGCGCACACCAAAGCAAGCAATACTGTGTGAACATCACCAGTCCCCGGGCATTGCGGATGTGATGCACCTGCTCAGTGGGGCCAATGTATTTTCCCGCTTGGACCTGAACAAATATACCATTAGATAGAATTAAGCAAAGAATCACGCTACATCTCAACCTTCACCCCCCCACCTAGGGTTTTTCCGTTATAAACGCATGAATTTTGGAATATCTTCAGCCGCAGATATATTCCAGGAGAAAATCTGCAAGATCTGCCATATACCTCACTGTATTAATTACAGTAACAATATTCTCATCTTTGGCCAGTCACAAGAAACTCACCCTATGACACTATTGAAAGTTTTCGCCACCCTCGACAATGCCAACCTCACACTAAATAAGGACAAGTGCACCTTCAACAAGATGATACTCAAGTTTTTTGGACACATCTTTTCAGAAAAAGGCATCCAATCTGACCCTGACAAGATCCGGGCCCTAACAGAAACTCCTCGCCCGACAAACAACGCACAGGTGAGGTCATTCCTTGGCCTGGAAAGCTATTGCATGCAATACCTGCCTGGTTTCACCTCCACAAGTGCCCCTCTCAGAGCCTTGACCAAAAAGGACCACCCTTTTAAGTGGGGAGCCACCCAACAGACATCTTTCCACAGAATTTGCAAAGACATCACGGCGGCCATCTGCATGTCATACTTTGACCTGAACCTACACACTGAAGTGACGGTGGATGCAAGCCCTGTTGAATTGGGTATCATCCTAGCCCAAAACTCTGTCAGTGAACATGCAGGCAGAAGAGTGTGTTGTACACCAGCAAAAGCCTCATGGAGGTAAAGCAGCGGTACTCACAGGCCGAAATGTAAGCCCTGACAGTGGTCTGGGCATGTGAACACTTCAACTTGTTCCTTTATGCAAAGTCGTTCACTATCATCACATAGTCACCATATATGGAAAACCGACGAACCAAATGCACCCCCGCATAGCAAGGTAGGGACTCCATCTGCAGGAGTACCACTACAACATCATACACAAACCCTGGGTGGACTTCCTATCCCATCACCCATGTGTCAGATAACCGTGCGAATGTGTACATCAATTACATCATCCATCTCGCTGTACGACAAGCCACCCCGTGGAAGAACTAACTAGCCTCACCGCGGATGATGCAACCCTGACCCTTGCCACCTCCTGTATACGGGTGATGGAAATCTGCCAAAGACTCGATACAAAACAATCAGGCACTCGACGCTCAGCTATTCTAAACTCTAGCACGGTCCCAGGATGAACTATCGCTGTCACCCTCTGGGCTGATATTAAAAGGAGACTGAATCAAGCTACCGTCCCCCCTGTCTCAAAGGGCGATCGATATTGCACAAGAAGACCACAGAGGCACTATGTCTACAAAACGCATGCTCTGAAGGAAAGTGTGGTTCCCAGGCCTGGACAAATTCATTGAAAGCACCCTGAAAACATGTCACATATGCATCAGCTTGCAACCACCTTTGTTCCCGGAACCATTGCACATGATAACCCTCACTGAGGCCGTGTGGGAAGAAATAGCAATCGACTTTTACGGCCCATTAAGATAGGGAGAATATATACTGGTAATACTAGACAAACATTCCAGATACCCTGAGGTTTGATACTATCATCCACAGCCGTTACGGCCGTGGTCCCTGCATACCGAATATTCTCCGCCTATGGCATCCCAAAGGTAGTGAAATCAGACAATGGCCCCCCTTTTACCAGCAATTACTTCCACAACTTTGCCAAATACATGGGATTCCACCACAGGAAAATAACCCTGCTATGGCTCCAGGCAAACGGGGCTGTAGAACGATTCATGGCAAATGTTAAGAGGGCCGTGCGGATAGCCAACATTACGCATATGCCGATAGAACGATCTCTATGCCAACTCCTGAAGGACTACCGAAACACTCCATACGACTCCACGGGAGTATGAACAGATGTTTGGTCACCCATACACTCCAGAATACCCCACGTGGACCTGCGGAATGACACAGATCCATAGGACCAGGAGGTGAGGAAAAGGATGACGAGGTGAAAGAAAAAATGAAGGATTATGCTGACAGGAGATGCTGAGCCCGGGAGACCAGCCTAAAAGTTGGAGATCACGTCCTTGTGCCACAAACACAGTCTTGCAAAGACACACCACCATTTGATCTGCAGACTCTAACCATCATCGACATGAATGGATCCATGTTCACAGCAGAGAGAGCGGGCAGGATAGTGACCAGGAACAGATCGCTCTTCAGGAGGGCATACAGTGACCAACAACAAATGAATCAGGACTGGAGTGAAGAAGAAGTAATAGTTCAAGAGGAATTGGGTTACACCGGAGATGAAGACGGATCAGATGACGAGGAACGAGCGGAACCAGGAAGCGGACAGAAGGAGGAAGCAAAACACTCCCGGACTGAAGGAAGATCATGTCGCACCATCCATAGACCCAGACGGTGGATCGACAAGATGGGGTAGGACTAGATTATTTTGGGGGGAGATGTAGTGTTGTACGTGCCACCACACCAGTTGACATGACTGCGTGGAGTGGAACGTTCACCTGACCGGAATCAATGTGAGCGTGCAAGGCGTGCGAATAAAGCCGTTTTAATCATGCAGATTACAGAGTTTGGTCACGTGTGTTATTCCTGCGGCGTGCGTAGACTGCGTGCCACCCTGGGTGCCGATTCGACAAGCCCCATGGCTGGCCTGGGAAAAGGTCTGTCTTTGTGGCTTGCTACGAGGAGAAGATTTATGGCATTCTTTTATTGGATTGTACATTTTTTTGCTTATATTAAGGAAGCAGTGGCTAAGACATGCCCTTATTAAAAATCAACTATGGACATGAAGGTACACTATGGATTTTATCATGAATTGTGATGATGTGAAGTTTTTCATTATACATCACATTTTTATTAAGAACGCATGATGGTTAATGGTGATAAAGTGTATGATGTTTTTAACCTATCCTATTATTGCATGCTGTATTTTACCATCTGTCGAGTCACACAGGGCTGGGGTTTATTTAAAAATAAATGTTGTTTTATGTTGTATTTTAATGGATCGTATTTCTACCCCCCAAAGAAATTCTCTCTTTTCCAGTCAGGGACTTAATCAAGGGTTAGTGATGTTGGTAGCCAGATAATGAAGTTCGGTTCTTAAAAGTGGTGCTGGGAATAGAAGGGCTATAATTCTACTTAGTTCCTTGAAAACATGTGAATGTATTGATCGATCAAATGCAGATGAAGAGACTCAGTATAGCCTAGGCATTTTTTATTGTAGGAAATCTGCCCAAATAAATGCTGCTGGTGGTATTTCTGAAAACCTGCTCCGTTATAGCTTTTCCGCTGTACCAGTGCTAACAGTAGCGGTACTGTTGAAATTCCCTGGAGGAGTTCCAGTAATACCACGTGCTGTCTTTTTTTCACCTCAATTTGATGGTGGGAATGATTCGTGTAAAGTAGTGTTTAATATAACTATAGCACGTGTTTTAATGGGTATCAAAGATGCCATTTTCTCACCCCATTCCTATATCCCCATTAAGACAAGTGTGTTCCATGTATAGATTGGAAGCACCTGCACTTCTCTTCCCTTTAAAAGAAAATTCGCGTTCAACATTTTCTGGCGACACAGGCAGATTTTCAGGGCAAAAGACCACCTTGTAATCTGGTGGTATTTACTGCCCGGGGTGTTCCTTATTGCCGGAAATATATACCTCCAATGTCACAATGGGAGGGGGAAAACAGATCGTATTTAAATCTGGGCACATGCAAGTGAGGACGACGATTGCTAAAATGAACTAACAAGGCCTATCCGTTTACAGCCAGCAGGCAACAGAATGAACAACTCGGCGGACCAATGCTTAGTAGAGTGAGATGTTCCTATATGACTTTCAGTGAATGCAATACAATTCTTCCCTCCACATAATTCAGTATTTTGTGGACAATATGTGGATAGCTGCTATTAACCATGAAGGAATGCTGATGTTACTGGACATAGTATTGGAATAATTAAGAAAACACCTTTGTGAACTAATCCTCTATCCCCCCATCATTTGCTGGTGCCAGGAAAGGTCTAGACAAACGGGCCACTACTGCTCTTCTGAAAACTCTTCTGAAAACTCCTTTTACCATTGGTTCTGTAATACCTGTTTGCAGACACCTCCACATTTGCCAATTCAAAACTAGCAGGGCATATGCCTTTGCTCTCACATAGTCTGTGGTCAATGTAGTCCAATTGAGGGTCACCTACAAAATGTGAACGCCAATTTTTCACGGAAATCTTTGGACAGGTTATATTGTTCTGTTCTTTTGACGTGGCCATGATTTGTGCTCCATGCTTAGTGATGAAGGTGAAACCTTTTGCAATTCAGGTCAATTGTTCAACCAATTAACCGCCCTTTAACTGCTGGCCAAGTGCTATATCGAGAATGTGAATCGTATACATCGTGGTATTACCCCGGGCACGCGCGCATTGCGCATGGACACGCATGTACATCTAAATCTCGAAAAGTTGAAGATTTTGAAATTCCACCAACTGTTATTGAAATTAATCGAACAATAATAGTTTGCTGTGCAAATTGGAAAGACACGGCAAAAATATGGACATGGAGAGTAAAGTAAACTTTGTTGGTCAGTTTCACACTTTTAGTTGTTGCTATGAAGTTGCTGTTCAGGACCTTTTATTCCCAAAACTTCAAGTGGTGTCAACAATGTAGCTTTATGGATTTAGACCACGTAAGTGGACTGATGTCCTTTATGGGAGATGTACCCCAAACGTAATTTATTAAACATTCTAACTCAACGCATTCTACCTCTTTTCTCTGCTATCCTTTCCCCCAGATTAGTAATTTATGAAACATTCTAACTCAACGCATTCTACCTCTTTTCTCTGCTATCCTTTCCCCCAGATTAGTAATTTATGAAACATTCTAACTCAACGCATTCTACCTCTTTTCTCTGCTATCCTTTCCCCCAGATTAGTAATTTATGAAACATTCTAACTCAACGCATTCTACCTCTTTTCTCTGCTATCCTTTCCCCCAGATTAGTAATTTATTAAACATTGTAACTCAACGCATTCTACCTCTTTTCTCTGCTATCCTTTCCCCCAGATTAGTAATTTATTAAACATTCTAACTCAACGCATTCTACCTCTTTTCTCTGCTATGCTTTCCCCCAGATTAGTAATTTATTAAACATTCTAACTCAACGCATTCTACCTCTTTTCTCTGCTATCCTTTCCCCCAGATTAGTAATTTATTAAACATTCTAACTCAACGCATTCTACCTCTTTTCTCTGCTATCCTTTCCCCCAGATTAGTAATTTATTAAACATTCTAACTCAACGCATTCTACCTCTTTTCTCTGCTATCCTTTCCCCCAGATTAGTAATTTATTAAACATTCTAACTCAACGCATTCTACCTCTTTTCTCTGCTATCCTTTCCCCCAGATTACGCTATTCGCATGCGCTGCTTTTGGAGATTGAGACACGAGTTTTCTGTTATGCTTCTCTTACGTCCTGGAATGCCAAATCAAGCTGCCAAGAACAAAGGCATTATCCAAAAGTGGCTACCCACGTTCTCTCCGACGCCTCCACGTCCCCTCCAAAGAATGTCATTTTTCCCTGCAGTCCCCGGCCTTTGCCTCCTCCTTCCAGAACCCATGGAATCCCACTGCACCACTAGCCTCCCACCCTACGCCCACTTCTCTTGCTGCTCCTAATGTGCACCTTCCCAAAGACTGCCATGGAAATGGAAAAGGGACTTAGTCTCTTCACTATTGTTTTATTGTTATTCTTTTTATTAACAATGTGAAGGTTAATCCAACCAGCCAAATAATTGCATTGAGATACATTGCCAAGCAAATCAATTTGTCAAATCAAAACATATTTTTGCATCTAAATTGGGTTCCAAGTGTTAGAGAGCAAGTTGTCTCTCATCTAGCTTATTTAAACCTGGAGAGTAAAATTGAGACATTAGGCTTAAGGGTTAAATTAAATAATTTGTCCCATTCTACCTGGGACATTGTAAGACTTCATCGTAGTGTTAACAGTGTAGAAGGTGCAGTACAGTTTTGATCACAATTAACCAATTTATGTGCATTAAACAAACACTGAGTAAAATCAACACATTGGAACCTTTCACACAAAACAAAGAACAAGAAAACATGAAAACATGAAAACTATGGTGGGTGTGTTTTCAAAACATGATTAGGTGTAGGAGGCATTGGACCTATGTAGTCTCAGTTTAGTTCAGATGCCGTGTACAACAGTGAGGTGAAAAGGGGGGTGGGTTGTTTGTTATTCATTCATTTTATTGACACATCTCGTACTTTCTAGGGCGCTATCCCAAACTTCTGGCAATGTTTGCACATCGTATGCGCTGCTGCTATCTTTAAAAGCAGCAGAGCTCCCGTGTCCGCCTCGACTGAGCGGTTGTGTTCAACATGGAAACTGATCTCTCACTTCCCGGTGGAGTCTGCGTTACCTTAGTAAGGTAGCGCTCACTGGCAGCCGATGTGGACATGGGAGCTCTGCAGCTTTTAAAGATAGCAGCACCACAGATTGAGTGGAGGCAGAGACGTTTTTATGGGAGGGCAAAAGGGGCACTTTTCCAGGGCCCCCACCTTGGAGGGGGGCCCACAAGGCTAGCTGATCTGAAGAACTAAGATTCCATTGTTCACCAGTCTTAAATAGCAGATGTCAGGATATTTTATGAGGTGCTCCTGAGCAGTGCTTAATTTCTAAAAAAAAAGTGGCAGTGCCCAAAAAATATTTGCCCCATAATGCCGGGCACGGTGCCACCACGCAGTGCAGACACAGCGCCGGTGCTGCCCTGCAGTGCGGATGCGCGCCCCGCGCCAGTTCAGTGCTAGACCTACCTAGATCGGCCCACCAGCAGCCCATCACACTGCTGCTGCTCCATGTCACATGTCTGGCGCTGCAGCAATTGCTGGCACAGCCTAGTAGTGGGATGGATGGGGAAGGGCACTCATGGGTTGAGAAAGTATAATACTTTAAAGTTGGAAAACACTTACTTGTTATGGTAGGTGTAGTGGTTCAAAAGGGTTGGGGTTTCTGAAAATGTGTAACACGGGCTGACTTTAAACATTATTTTCAGGGTCTCTTTCGGCTCGCAGTCCACCCCTGATGCAGATTAGCACATCTTCCGAGTGGGGGCTTGTACACACTCTGCCGGCTGCATGCTCTTGATTTTTGACTATAGAGCTTTGCATGCTGACACATGTGTCCACAGAGTAGTCATGGTAAAAAAACAAAAGCACAAATCCCAGCATGCACCTGCGGTCAGCTACACATTAAAGAGTGCATTAAGGTGACTGGAGAGATGGGGCGAGTCTGAAACCATGAACATTGCAACATGGATACAGACGCCTTGACGATGAAAGAGTGTTTTAGTGATTGCAACATGATGTCGCAGATTGGCAGGCTCAGCCGCTCAGCTGTAGGCAGCCTTGGTCATCCGAGTCCGACCAAGGCTGCCGCGGGGGCGGGACGCTTTCCGCACTTCACGCTCGGCTTATTGCTGGGCCAGGCAGCGGCCGCACTGGCTATGGGATCTCATCTGCATCATCAATATTGATGCATTCAGATGATCCCATTAGCCAGTGCCTCTGCCGGGCCGCTCGCATTGTCTCGTGGGCCGCGGCCGGCTGCTGAGTCGGGCTCGGGACAGGCCGGCTGCGGAGCAGGCGCACCGGCCACGGGGCAGCAGTGGCACACACACTGCTGCAATGCATGCAGCATTGCATTGCACGCCACACCGACACTGGTGCCCGTGGTCAAAGTTGTGAGGGTGCGGGGGGGTCGCACTGCACTCGCAGTCGACGTCGGACATATGGATGGCGGCATGGCACGCACGGCAAACTGCCCACGGCCCACCACTGTGGATGTCACAGAACTGAGCATGTACATTTCACGGCGGCGGGTGGACGCAGGCCTGAACAACACAGATGGTGAAGTAAAAAAAAAAAGATAAGTTAACTTAGATTCACTTCACTTACCGTTACCGCCGGCGGTGCAGGGTTGTTCAGCAAGCGCGGCCTGCCCCTGAGGAACTCAAGTAGGCCCGGGCCGCGGAGCACACAGAACAGAACACGACTCTCACCCTCATCTCATGCCACACCTTAACAAGTTTGCTCCTGAATCCTGCCTCTGCTCAACAACAGACCCACGTGACTCACCCACCCCCACCCCCACACACTCACGTCATCATGTCATTTCACTGGCTGGAGCCTCAGTCAACAAGTTTACAACACAGCCAATGAAAACTGTACAGTCTGTGTTACTATACAGAATGTATCAGATACTGCATAGTAACAACAGAATGTTCATTTTCATTGGCTGTTGTTGTTGTTGTACTCTGTAGGCCCAGCCAGCAAGGAGCCAGCCATGTCTCTGCAAGGAGAGCAGCAGCAGAATGATTTATGATGATCATGAAACTATTTAAAGTGTGAACAAACAAAGTAATTACACGTGCGCCAGCCGCCCAATGATGTTCCGGTCCTCAAAAAAGAGGTCCTGTGTTGGCCACCGCCTAACACTGGCACAAATTATGCACTGCTCCTGAGGCTCTAAACCCACTGCCTTTCTGTTTTGGCAAGTGCATTCTGCTTCGATCAATTCATCATGTATTGCTTTCTGTGTTCACTGTGGTATACTTTGTGTGTTCCTTATGGCACAACTCTGTAGCATTCTTTCCTTCCTTTGGGTATTATGTTTATCATGTGCAAACGGCAATGGTGAAATGTATATTGATAAATTAAGTGCCACAATGGTTCAGAAGTTAGCTCAGTGGGTGAAGCCCCCATTGCAGAGATATTTGTTCATATGCAAAATTAGAATATCACATTGGAGCAAGGCTGGCTAAGCCTTTCCTATGTCTGAAATTTATAAACCTACCTGCATATGTACTTGGTTTTGCAGAACACCATCTGCTATTATCAGCAATGTACCTGTACGAGGGGTTGCTATAAAAACTAACATATCATCCATATGGTGAAGGTCCAGAAATTGGTTTGTTCAGATGGGGTGTTGTAAAACATAGGGAATCACCTCCAACAATGGCATAAACTGTTAGTCCAAGAGTTAAATACATTTCCAAATTCCAGACTATGGAACAACAGCATTCATGTTTGTATCCTGGATTTACCAGCAAACGATAAAGTGATCCTGGTCAAATCATCTAATATATTTTACATTACTGTGCTGTCTTCTATGAGGTTTGCCTTCTTGCATGGTGCTGGTATTGTTTAGTCTATTACTTGATCTTTCTTCTTGTGTAGGCCATTTGGGTGGAAGGGTTGGTAGACAGAAGAGAGCGGACCATATGTTGCAGGCCTCAGGCAAACATATTGTAAGGTCTGCTTGTTTGACACAAAAAAGGTTTGCTTTTTGGTAAAAGTCAAAGGTTTTATAGACATTTATAAATAACAATGTCACAAGCCGTTGTTTTAGAAGTATTTAAAGCTTTAAAATACAAAAGACAAACCCAGATTAAATTTGTTAAATCATATCAATTGGTATGCTGGTTCTTATATAATTCCCCTGATGATGGAGAGAATGAAGCTAGAATCATTCCCATTTTGCATAACACCCTTCCATAATATTTTGTTTAAAAATGTTGCATGTTTGGTAAAATGATTTGTGTGTGATTTTCTTAAGTAAAATTAGATTGTTTTAGTTCATGGTAAGAACTGGAAAAGAAAGTGTTCAAATGCAGAAATTGCAGAGTTGGCACAAATCCCAGCTTCACCCCATCATCCCGTAACCAATGTGTGATCCTGGGCATGTCATGTAATCTTGTGTTGCCTATGTTCTCAATATTGCCAGTCCCTAAATCTTTCGAAATTGTCAGCCCTTCCAATTGATTTTCTTATCATGGTATGATCTTCATAAAAGCCTTATTCATGGTTTCACTGTGTTAATAGGTAGCATATTTATATCACACACCACAGGCATTTGTTTCTTTGATATCTAATGGCAATATTATTTGAAAACCATATCCCACTTCTAATTTCAGTCTGTCTGGATAAAGACATCTTCCTGGTAGATTCTAATCTACCTCCACTATCCATATCCATACTATGGCATGTGTAGCTTTCTCCTTTCTTCCAATTGGTGGTCTATATCCATGCATGAGCACTTTTGCGTCCTGTGTGGCAGCTAATGTGAGTTCTCTGTCTATTATGGGTTATATGTACCTTTTAGATACGGTCCTGCATTAATACTACATCTACCTTCCTGGATGTTATTGATAAAAAGTATCCTGTATGTACTAGAACAGTAACCCCTTTGTAGACTGCTAATGTTGGTCTTCAAATGCTACTTGTTTATCATATTGATTAGAGCAAGAATGAAGAGGGCAAGGGGACTTAAAGGAAGTAAACGTGCTTATTATGCTGCGAGCCAGCATATCAACCTGTAGGTTGTGAGCGCGACTGGTGAGGGGTGGGGGCGCAACCAGGAATCTTTGATCCTTTAATTCCTTTGGTTTGGTGGAGGGGGGCCCCAAAGATGTCTGTGCCCAGGGCCCCAAAAGTGCTTACGATGGCCCTGAGTGAAGGGTTGCAAGTACGCCAGTACAGCGAGGCATTCCCGACATGCATAAGCACATAGGACATTAAATGTCAAAAGAGGAGAGCGAGCCGGGGAAAGACATGCTCCTTCAGGTGCTGAGTTTGTCAAACATCCTGGGAGCCATGTGGTTTATAACAATGAAAGAATAATTTTTCTGAAATTAAAGCTTTTTGAATTGGATTTTTTCCAGAAGTCGAGCCAGTACAAGGTTCTTAGCATTTTCAATGGAAAACAAAGAAGGGGATACAGTGTTTTTACTGGTCCTGACGAAGGCCCGCTCACAATAGCAGAGGCTCCCAACCATTTTGTAAGGGAGACCCAAGAAATCTTGGGGGCAAAACACAGCAGTGTCGACGTTTTTATTACAAACATTGTACGCGATGACATATGGTGACATCAGAAGTGTGTAGGTATACACATTAGCAGTATATGATTAAAGAATACTCAGATGTGAACACAGCGTTACAACTATGAAGAGATTAAGAAATATGGAGCAACAAGGATCTACAGTTGTTTATGGAAATTGATCAGAATGTGCTGTGAAAGACCACAAACACAAAAGATCAACACATTGGAACATTTGACACAAAACAAAGAACAAGAAAACATGCAAACATGAAAACTATGGTGGGTGTGTTTTCAAAACATGATTAGGTGTGGGAGGCATTGGACCTATGTAGTCTCAGTTTAGTTCAGATGCCGTGTACAACAGTGAGGTGAAAAGGGGGCGGGGGGTTGTTTGTTATTCATTCATTTTATTGACACATCTCGTACTTTCTAGGGCGCTATCCCAAACTTCTGGGAATGTCTGCACATCGTATGCGCTGCTGCTATCTTTAAAAGCAGCATAGCTCCCGTGTCCGCCTCGACTGAGCGGTTGTGCTCAACATGGAAACTGATCTCTCACTTCCCGGTGGAGTCTGCGTTACCTTAGTAAGGTAGCGCTCACTGGCAGCCGATGTGGACATGGGAGCTCTGCAGCTTTTAAAGATAGCAGCACCACAGATTGAGTGGAGGCAGAGACGTTTTTATGGGAGGGCAAAAGGGGCACTTTTCCAGGGCCCCCACCTTGGAGGGGGGCCCACAAGGCTAGCTGATCTGAAGAACTAAGATTCCATTGTTCACCAGTCTTAAATAGCAGATGTCAGGATATTTTATGAGGTGCTCCTGAGCAGTGCTTAATTTAAAAAAAAAAAAAAAAAAGTGGCAGTGCCCAAAAAATATTTACCCCATAATGCCGGGCACGGTGCCACCCCGCAGTGCAGACACTGCGCCGGTGCTGCCCTGCAGTGCGGACGCGCGCCCCGCTCCCAGTTCATTGTTAGACCTACCTAGATCGGCCCACCAGCAGCCCATCACACTGCTGCTGCTCCATGTCACATGTCTGGCGCTGCAGCAATTGCTGGCACAGCCTAGTAGTGGGATGGATGGGGAAGGGCACTCATGGGTTGAGAAAGTATAATGCTTTAAAGTTGGAAAACACTTACTTGTTATGGTAGGTGTAGTGGTTCAAAAGGGTTGGGGTTTCTGAAAATGTGTAACACGGGCTGACTTTAAACATTATTTTCAGGGTCTCTTTCGGCTCCCAGTCCACCCCTGATGCAGATTAGCACATCTTCCGAGTGGGGGCTTGTACACACTCTGCCGGCCGCATGCTCTTGATTTTTAGCTATAGAGCTTTGCATGCTGACACGTGTCCACAGAGTAGTCATGGTAAAAAAACAAAAGCACAAATCCCAGTATGCACCTGCGGTCAGCTACACATTAAAGAGTGCATTAAGGTGACTGGAGAGATGGGGCGAGTCTGAAACCATGAACATTGCAACATGGATACAGATGCCTTGACGATGAAAGAGTGTTTTAGTGATTGCAACATGATGTCGCAGATTGGCAGGCTCAGCCGCTCAGCTGTAGGCAGCCTTGGTCATCCGAGTCCGACCAAGGCTGCCGCGGGGGCGGGACGCTTTCCGCACTTCACGCTCGGCTTATTGCTGGGCCAGGCAGCGGCCGCACTGGCTATGGGATCTCATCTGCATCATCAATATTGATGCATTCAGATGATCCCATTAGCCAGTGCCGCTGCCGGGCCGCTCGCATTGCCTCGTGGGCCGCGGCCGGCTGCTGAGTCGGGCTCGGGACAGCCCGGCTGCGGAGCAGGCGCACCGGCCACGGGGCAGCAGTGGCACACACACTGCTGCAATGCATGCAGCATTGCATTGCACGCCACACCGACACTGGTGCCCGTGGTCAAAGTTGTGGGGGTGCGGGGGGGTCGCACTGCACTCGCAGTCGACGTCGGACATATGGATGGCGCCATGGCACGCACGGCACGCTGCCCACGGCCCGCCACTGTGGATGTCACAGAACTGAGCATGTACATTTCACGGCGGCGGGTGGACGCAGGCCTGAACAACACAGATGGTGAAGTAAAAAAAAAAAGATAAGTTAACTTAGATTCACTTCACTTACCGTTACCGCCGGCGGTGCCGGGTTGTTCAGCAAGCGCGGCCTGCCCCTGAGGAACTCAAGTAGGCCTGGGCCGCGGAGCACACAGAACAGAACACGACTCTCACCCTCACCTCATGCCACACCTTAACAAGTGTGCTCCTGAATCCTGCCTCTGCTCAACAACAGACCCACGTGACTCACCCACCCCCACCACCACACACTCACGTCATTATGTCATTTCACTGGCTGGAGCCTCAGTCAACAAGTTAACAACACAGCCAATGAAAACTGTACATTCTGTGTTACTATACAGAATGTATCAGATACTGCATAGTAACAACAGAATGTTCGTTTTCATTGGCTGTTGTTGTTGTACTCTGTAGGCCCAGCCAGCCAGGAGCCAGCCATGTCTCTGCAAGGAGAGCAGCAGCAGAATGATTTATGATGATCATGAAACTATTTAAAGTGTGAACAAACAAAGGAATTACACGTGCGCCAGCCGCCCAATGATGTTCCGGTCCTCAAAAAAGAGGTCCTGTGTTGGCCACCGCCTAACACTGGCACAAATTATGCACTGCTCCTGAGGCTCTAAACCCACTGCCTTTCTGTTTTGGCAAGTGCATTCTGCTTCGATCAATTCATCATGTATTGCTTTCTGTGTTCACTGTGGTATACTTAGTTTGTGTGTTCCTTATGGCACAACTCTGTAGCATTCTTTCCTTCCTTTGGGTATTATGTTTATCATGTGCAAACGGCAATGGTGAAATGCATATTGATAAATTAAGTGCCACAAGGGTTCAGAAGTTAGCTCAGTGGGTGAAGCCCCCATTGCAGAGATATTTGTTCATATGCAAAATTAGAATATTACATTCGAGCAAGGCTGGCTGAGCCTTTCCTATGTCTGAAGTTTATAAACCTACCTGCATATGTACTTGGTTTTGCAGAACACCATCTGCTATTATCAGCAATGTACCTGTACGAGGGGTTGCCATAAAAACTAACATATCATCCATATGGTGAAGGTCCAGAAATTGGTTTGTTCAGATGGGGTGTTGTAAAACATAGGCAATCACCTCCAACAATGGCATAAACTGTTAGTCCAAGAGTTAAATACATTTCCAAATTCCAGACAATGGAACAACAGCATTCATGTTTGTATCCTGGATTTACCAGCAAACGATAAAGTGATCCTGGTCAAATCATCTAATATATTTTACATTACTGTGCTGTCTTCTATGAAGTTTGCCTTCTTGCATGCTGCTGGTATTGTTTAGTCTATTACTTCATCTTTCTTCTTGTGTAGGCCATTTGGATGGAAGGGTTGGAAGACAGAAGAGAGCGGACCATATGTTGCAGGCCTCAGGCAAGCATATTGTAAGGTCTGCTTGTTTGACACAAAAAAGGTTTGCTTTTTGGTAAAAGTCAAAGGTTTTATAGACATTTATAAATAAAAATGTCACAAGCCATTGTTTTGGAAGTATTTAAAGCTTTAAAATACAAAAGACAAACCCAGATTAAATTTGTTAAATCATATCAATTGGTATGCTGGTTCTTATATAATTCCCCTGATGATAGAGAGAATGAAGCTAGAATCATTCCCATTTTGCATAACACCCTTCCATAATATTTTGTTTAAAAATGTTGCATGTTTGGTAAAATGATTTGCGTACTTTCCAAGTCCTTTTCTTAAGTAAAATTAGATTGTTTTAGTTCATGGTAAGAACTGGAAAAGAAAGTGTTCAAATGCAGAAATTGCAGAGTTGGCACAAATCCCAGCTTCACCCCATCATCCCGTAACCAATGTGTGATCCTGGACATGTCATGTAATCTTGTGTTGCCTATGTTCTCAATATTGCCAGTCCCTAAATCTTTCGAAATTGTCAGCCCTTCCAATTGATTTTCTTCTCATGGTATGATCTTCATAAAAGCCTTATTCATGGTTTCACTGTGTTAATAGGTAGCATATTTATATCACACACCACAGGCATTTGTTTCTTTGATATCTAATGGCAATATTATTTGAAAACCATATCCCACTTCTAATTTCAGTCTGTCTGGATAAAGACATCTTCCTGGTAGATTCTAATCTACCTCCACTATCCATATCCATAATATGGCATGTGTAGCTTTCTCCTTTCTTCCAATTGGTGGTCTATATCCATGCATGAGCACTTTTGCGTCCTGTGTGGCAGCTAATGTGAGTTCTCTGTCTATTATGGGTTATATGTACCTTTTAGATACGGTCCTGCATTAATACTACATCTGCCTTCCTGGATGTTATTGATAAGAAGTATCCTGTATGTACTAGAACAGTAACCCCTTTGTAGACTGCTAATGTTGGTCTTCAAATGCTACTTGTTTATCATATTGATTAGAGCAAGAATGAAGAGGGCAAGGGGACTCAAAGGAAGTAAACGTGCTTATTATGCTGCAAGCCAGCATATCAACCTGTAGGTTGTGAGCGCGACGGGTGAGGGGTGGGGGCGCAACCAGTAATCTTTGATCCTTTAATTCCTTTGGTTTGGTGGAGGGGGGCCCCAAAGATGTCTGTGCCCAGGGCCCCAAAAGTGCTTACGATGGCCCTGAGTGGAGGGTTGCAAGTACGCCAGTACAGCGAGGCATTCCCGACATGCATAAGCACATAGGACATTAAATGTCAAAAGAGGAGAGCGAGCCGGGGAAAGACATGCTCCTTCAGGTGCTGAGTTTGTCAAACATCCTGGAAGCCATGTGGTTTATAACAATGAAAGAATAATTTTTCTGAAATTAAAGCTTTTTGAATTGGATTTTTTCCAGAAGTCGAGCCAGTACAAGGTTCTTAGCATTTTCAATGGAAAACAAGGAAGGGGATACAGTGTTTTTACTGGTCCTGACGAAGGCCCGCTCACAATAGCAGAGGCTCCCAACCATTTTGTAAGGGAGACCCAAGAAATCTTGGGGGCAAAACACAGCAGTGTCGACGTTTTTATTACAAACATTGTACGAGATGACATATGGTGACATCAGAAGTGTGTAGGTATACACATTAGCAGTATATGATTAAAGAATACTCAGATGTGAACACAGCGTTACAACTGTGAAGAGATTAAGAAATATGGAGCAACAAGGATCTACAGTTGTTTATGGAAATTGATCAGAATGTGCTGTGAAAGACCACAAACACTTATAATGTATATATAAAATTGAGATACTCAGTTGTGTCATCCGTGAGTGATGTGTGGTCACGTATGGAGGGCAGATATTTATATTGCAATGTGGATAATGTATCAATCACATAGTTAGAAAAATATACAGCAAGATTTGATTCTGATGCAAGATTTGATTCTAATGCAACAATACATTCGAATGTAGCATATATAGCCACCATTGCAAACCTATTGCCACACATATACACACTAGTGAATAAACAAAATATACAGTAGAGAAACACATCAGACATATGCATCTGTAGCATTAACACGCACCTTTTAGAATATCAAAATTCTTTCAATCAGCGTGGCTAACTATTAAAAAGATCTGAGTTGGTTCTGACAAACTCCTTCCATGTTCTTACATAAGTAGAAAGCGGGTGGGGGGGCACATGATGGATGCACAAAAATAAGGAGTGGGGAGTTGCCCTATGGCAGTAGATGGAGGAAGTCTAGAGGTTAAACGTGGTGGGTGCTATGAAGGGGGAGATAATGGTCTCAATATTTGATCAGGTTTCAGTTCCCAGTCTGTTTTTCAAATCTTCCATTTGGGTCAATGTGGAGAGCTGGTTCGCATGAGGGAATGCCGGTGAATGCTCTTTACTCGGCTTGTATCTATATCTTTCACACCTATCCTCTCTAGATCTTGTCTCCAGGTTTGTGTTGGTGCCCAATGCGATGGAGGCTGCTACTGTTGCATCCATTGCTTCCAAATCAAGCCCTTTTAGATATTCCTATAAGTTTTCTGGGGTTAGAAATTCTTTTCCCTGTCCGTCTTTGGTTACTTGCATTCTGGCTGGGTCTATTAGGTCATATCTTAGATCCTATTTCTTCAGGGGCGCCGTAGTACTACCACTTTTTTTGTGTTTTCCCATGGTCGCCTTGGAGTGATCTTGCACAATGTACATTATTTGGCCTTCATATATGAAGGGGTTTTTCCTCTGAGCTGTGGAATTGCATTCATATGATTGTACCTAAAAGCACAAACAATAAAAGGCCTTAGGATGTTTATATTACCTGAGGTATGACTCTGCACTCTTTGGGATGGTTGCAGTGACAATGCTGGGTTAACATTAATGTTAGTTCATATGGGAATTAACAAATCCATGAAAGTCATGGGATCATTGCCTTCCTTCCTTTGTGATTCCATAAAAGCATACATTGTTCCATTTATTCTGGTCTTCCAAGTCTGTACTTTATTATTTTGTAGTTCTATGACATTGTAAGTATTCTATCCCCTCTACTTTGTCTTCTAATGATGCTATCCGTTCTTCAGCCTCAGTGAGCCGTCCAAATATTTGTTTAATATCTTTCTTCATTTCTCATGGATCCACATGTGTTTCTGATGTTTTAGAATCAATGGACATTATTGTTAATTTTAAAGATGATATCTCCTGGAGAAGAAGAGTTAAGGTTGACAACGATATCTGTGAGGGAATGCTGTCGCCTGTTTGTGCCATTGTCCTCTGGATAAGTTATATGTTCCTGCTCTAGAAAAAGCTCCTTTCTGGCTTGGTATGTGGTAGTCCTGTTTGATGCAGATCATTTTGAAAGATATGTTGTGGGATACAGCATTATCAGTATTACCCTCTTATGAAGGTCCCGAATCTAAGGCTACATCCCCTATGAAGGAAGCACCACCAACATCTCCCTCCTCCTGAGGAAGTAAACAACCACTGAATTACGGCCTCACCCCTTTGGGGTTTGTTATTGCACCTGAGGAAGGATGTGCATATGGTCCTCGTAAGCCCATGAAGTCTAGACCAGCTAACCTAAGTAGTCGGTGTTTAAGAAAATCCAATGTGCTGATGCCCAAAGATGACGCCACTAGAGCTTTGGTTATGGACAATAGAAACTTTATCATCACCAATGTCACAAAACCCTTGCAGATAGAACCTAGAGATGCTCTTTGCAATTAAGTCCATGCTTGGCTTCATGCAAGATCTGGGCCTAGGGTGGTCCGTTGTTCCGATCTGAAGTTCTTGTGCAGGATTGAACTGGACGATTGGTGTGCCCAAGGGAACAGGGACTGTATCCTGGTGGGGTGTGGAGCTAGTACTTTGCCCCTTTTCCTGAGATTATGTAAATATCTGCCCATGGGCTCTTCGAACCTTGGACTAGTAGTCTGACCTTGACAGGCCTCCTGGGAAAGTAAATTGATGGGTCACTATTGGTCTCTCCATATTTTGTTCTTTTTTCATACTGTTTCTTTTTCCAAATAGTTTGTTTTTCCCCTCCCGCCTTTGTAATATATGCTTGTATTGTTTGTATGTTGTGTTTTTTGTAAGTTCCTTGATGCCTATGAGCAAAAGGCGCTCTATAAGAAATCTTAATAAATAAATAAATCAAGTCTCCTATTGTGTACGCGGTTTATGAGTAGCAAATAAGAGATCAATCCAAGTTGTGTAGATGATATTAATTGTGTCAGTCACATGGCAGCTACATTAATAAGGTAGAGCATTGGTACAATTCAAAGATGGCTGCTGTTTTGTGCTTTATAGCCTATGTTGTACTAGTCCCTTTTCTATGTCAAGTATCTCATTACGTTGAATCCGTTTTTAGCTGTACTTTTATACATAATGATTGGGGAAACAACCATTCATCCTTTCCTTTCCAGCAGTTTCCGTAGCTTCTGAAAGGGATTTCCTTGATTGCTGGTCATCTCCAACTCCAGCTCCTTTTGTTCGCACTGCAAACCATTCCCTCCTGCACTGGTCTGCTAAATGAGCACTGCTCCGGCTCTTGGATTGTCTAGTAAGTGTTGTCAGGACCCCAGACACCTGTGCTAGGTTCATTTGCACTGTCTTTCACCAGATATCATAATGAGAGTGTAGGTTCTCATGGTCGGTGCAGGCTGTTTCTGTGGTTCCTGGTGTGTGTTCTGTGATGCAGCGGCTATGGTAAGCCATGGGCCTTCCTGCGTTCATAAGGGCATGAATTAAGTGAAGAAAAATATTCAGATAAGGTTTAATCCATAGTTAAGAGAGGATTAATGGATGAGTTAACAGCAGATCTGCTCCTGTGTGGCCATCTTCTTTGGCTGCTGACCACGCCCCTCGCTGTCTCTATTTTCTGCTGTGGTCATCGTGGTTTGTAGTTTTTTATGAGAACCTGAGCATGCGAGAAAGGAGACGGTGGTGCTGATAGTGATAACCACTGCTGTTTGGGATGGACAGGGCTGGCAATGTTCCTGGATCACTGCAAGACTCTTGATGCAGAGTGGAGCTTTCATGTCACTAGCCAGAGAAGTCATGGTTGAAGGCCGGGCGGGATGGATCTGCAACAGAGCCACCTGACATTAAACAAACAGAGCCTTCACCTCAAGTTGAGTGAGAAGAAACCAAAAATGAGGAAGAGTCACAGAAGTACATTCTGATTGTAGAGTGAAGTTCCTGCAAACAGAGCCAATGCCCCAGGTAGATTCTAGGAACCCCGAAGATGAAGAAAGGATGAATCCTGTGAGTCACGGTTGGTTCATAGGTGAGATAGCAGAGTGAAGCTTCTGGATGTGCAGCCAGTCATGCCATGGTTCAATGTAGAATGGGCAGGGTCCGCCACTGAGGACTCCACGGTCAGACGAAGGAACTGGGGTTCAGGATAAAGTCCCAGTAAAACCAAAGACAATCTCATGAAGGCAGGATGCATGAAAGCAGTTTCGTGAATAAGATGTCACAATGGTGACTAGCAAGGCTCACAATTTGCAATTCTGGCCAAAATCTCCAGAACAACACAAAGGAGAGCCCTGCATTGGAAGAATGGTACTAGGGCTGTGCTTTGGAATTGAAAACATCAAGCAATGGCAACCCTGCAGGGCTTCTGAAGAAAACTGGGCTCCCGCTTCTGGGGCAGGTGACGAATGCGGGAGACCAGCATTTCTAGAGGAGCAAAAAACACCTGGCAGAGGTGCTCAGCTGACTTTAATCATTGACTCAAGGGGAAAATGTTCCAAGGTTTCTATTTCTAGTTGCAGAAGAGGTCAAACTTCTCACCAAGCTTGCAAGCGATCAGGAGATTCTGGCACAGGGCCCCATTGCGAACATTTGGTTATTCCTCCTTCCTGGCACTTTGGGATTCAATCCTAACATCTAGCAAAGTACTGGTGCAGAGTGTCTACTTGTATCTCTAAACTGGGGTTTAATGGGTAATCCTAATCTCCAAATGGATACACATGGACTCCTCAAACTCTTTGCAGCAAGCCAACCAGTGCTGGTGGCAGCATTAAAAGGTTTGCAAGCATTATTATAGACAAACGTGGTGATGTGGCCTCTGTGGGACTTCCAGACATCTCAGGCACACCCACTCAAAGCCCATTTGTGAGCTCCCTGTCAGAGCTTGAGGCAGAAATTACCCGGGTTGGTTCTTTCCTGTCATCACACCCACAAAGGGCAACCTAGTGAAGTTGACATGGTTTTGGATTTGAACAATGCAGAGTCGTAATATGGGGCTCTCTTGGGGAGTAAGAAAGGCTCTCTCTGTAGTGAGATGATCACACACGGGGCAGTCATGAAATAAAGTATCATTGCCACCGGACCGAATCTGGGCACACTGTCTGGGCGAGGTTACTCGCCCGGGATGACTAAGGTGCACCTTCGTGGTAGCAACTACCATGGCTCCATAAGGGCTCCCAAGGAAGCTCAAACATGACAGACTTATGACCCAAGTTGGGCCTAGATGGGACTCACTGAAAGAAAAAGATCAAGACTTTCAAAAACAAACAAAAAACAGCAAAATGTTGAGGGGGCTACCAAAGTGGGAAAAGGTGTTTCCCCTAACACGGTTATCTAGTAGCATTTGCCCGTGGAGTGACATTTTTCTGAAATAGGGAAGCGGAAGCTATCAGCAATGAACCATTGGCCTGTACTAGCTATTAGCAATTACATTCGACCAATTAATCAAACTGGGCAAATAAATGCAGGTTATAGAGCAATGATCTGCCAAGCAGGCTCTTCCTACGAGATGAATACCAAAGCACACTGTGGTTTCTGTAGCTGAAATACCGACGGACTGCCCTGGTTTTCTCTTACACGCATTTGCTGATTCTGTTCCGCCTCTGCATCTCTCTTGTCCTCTTTCCTGATCGCCACTTCTTAGCCAGATCCCAGACATGTCATACCTGTATTGCGCCCGGCAAGAGAGTGCACAATGCTAACATTCCTTGAATTGTAGCTACCATATCAAGTTTAAGAAAAAAAGTCTCCATTTACGTAATCTATTTCTCATGCAAGATAATCACATTAATCGCGCAGGTTGGGACGGTTCCCTGGATTATTGGTATATGACAGTGACTGATATCATGGCCAGGGGGGGAACATATTGCTGTTAATGGCTCTACTAAATCATTCTAATTTAGAATGGTCCACTAGTCCACTATAGAGTCTGTAAAGCACCAACCATCTTCTATTCTGCCAGACCCAAGTGTTTTCCTTCTGGCACCTGTTGTTTTTGGCCACTGGACACCTTTATTCCACCTATTCTGAGGGCTCAGTGGCTGCTTCCCATCCCTGGCATTTTATAGAATCCGTATGGTTCAATTCTGCAGTTAATGCTGCACTCGTCCTCTTCCCAATATGCGGTAATTTAAGCATAAAGCGGCACCGGAAGTATAACACTGTTATACAATGCTGTATTTATATGTGGCAGACAGCCATATTGTGATTCCTGCAATTCCTAGGAGACAGATCGATTTGTATTTTCTCTGTACAATAGCTCCTTTGAGGCAAGAAATGGGAGGTTACAGAGAGGTCGAAGCAGCAATCTGTCTGAGACTAGGGCAGGCAGAAAAACGGTTCCAATTAATGAAAAGCAGAAGGGTCAGAGACAGATAAGGAAAGGTATTCCAATTGAAAGCCATTGCAAAGTGGCATGTCAAGATTAGCACATCAAAACATCCGGTCCGAATAATTATGCAAGGATTTCTATGTGTTGGGACTTAGTATGTGTACAGCCATTCTTATTCTGAGACCTTGCTTCCCCTCATTATATATTTTGTTTAATTGATTTTTTTATAACACGCCTATAAGCGCGGATCCGGGACTCAAACCTCTGTTGCTCTGCATGGTCTTGCTTCCAATACTAGTGTGTTGCCCCTGTGGTATCATCCGTTCACTTTGTCTCTAACCGTCTAATAACTTTGTAAGAGTAAAGGAAAAATCACCTCCCGCCCTTCTATGCTCACATGGAGATTCTGAGCCTGTCTGTATTAATATATAAATGGTTCACGGCTGGACCAGTTGTCAACGAGTTCCCTCCTTCTCACCTGAGTTCGATCTTTGCTGGATTTCTTGATCGATGTCTTCTTGCGGACTGATCAAGTCTTGAATAAGGCGGCACAAGTCTCTTCCGACTCCAGCGTGCGTTCAAAGTTCCGGGATGCAAGGATCCAGGAATCCGGGAAATGAACAGAGTGCGCAACTAGCACACAAGTCCAGGAATCAAGAAAGGAAGGAAAGGGACTAGGAATGGGGTAGGCTGGGAGAGGCAAGGGAAACAATACCGCGAGCTACGGAGCACACGTCTGGTCGCTACTTCGCAATAGCATTGAGATGCGCGGAGTCGCGGGAGGCGTGGTCTATAAATAGAACACGCTACGTCTAAGGTGTAGAGTGAGGAAGGTGTTTCACAGTGGACGGCCATGTTGGAAGTATAAGGGAGTGTAAGCCCCGCTGAGACAAGGACCAGGAAGTCCAAAAGGGGCGTGTTCTGTAGTTCATGACAGCATGCCTCCTCCGAAGGCCCGTTCCTCCGGGTTTGCCCGGGAGTATGAGGTGAAATCTTCTGAGTAGTTGAGGGGCCTTGAGATTAGAAAGTGGTTCTCAGGTTCTTTCGATAGGAGGATATCCTTTCCATTCAACCAGGTATTGAAGCTGACCCCGTTTATACCTGAAGTCACATATTCGGGATACTTCATATTCCAATTGGTTGTCGACCAGTAGAGGAGGAGGTCGGCAGGATTTCCGGGAGGATTGGGTGTAGGGTTTTAATAAGGATGTGTGAAATACTGGGTGAATGTTCTTCCAGGAGTCTGGTAGTCTGATCCGGTATGAAACTGGATTGATAATTTCCTTGATGGGAAATGGACCATAGTACCGAGGGACCAACTTGTTTGGCCGTAGATGTCGGGGTAGTAATTTCAAGGACAACCAGACTTGATCACCGATTGCATAAGAAAGACCAGGTCTTTTTTTGAAATCCGCATACCTCTTAGTCTGTGTTCTGGCCCTCTCTAAGTTTTCTTTGGCCTCCTGGTGTACGTTGATGAGGCTTTCTATCCAGGAGTCGACAGTAGGTACTGGTGTAGGATGAGAGAGAACAGAGGGTAGAACCGATGGATGGAAACCTTGGCTACAATAAAAGGGACTGGTCTTAAGTGCTGAATGATCAGAATTGTTGTAAGTGAATTCAGCCACGGGTATCAGGAGCGACCAGTCATCCTGAACATTGGTGGCGAAACATCGAAGATACTGCTCCAGGGTCTGATTAGCACGTTCTGTAGCCCCGTTGGTTTGGGGATGATAACCAGAAGAGAGGGCGTTGCATTCCCAAAATGCGACAGAGATGTTTCCAGAATGGAGAGACGTATTGAAGTCCTCGATCAGATATGATCTTGGAAGGAAGTCCATGTAAACGGAATATGTGTTCCAGGAAGATTCCAGCAAGCTCCGACGAGGATGGCAGTTTACACAGGGGTGTAAAATGAGCCATATGAGTGAACAAGTCAATGGTAACCATGATGGTCGTGTACCCTCGGGAAGGTGGTAATTCTACAATGAAGTCTGTAGCAATGAATTCCCATGGCCTTGTAGGCAGTGTAGGTTGCAGTAGAAGACCCGCCGGTCTCTTGTTATCATGTTTATTTTGACTGCAGACAGTACAAGCTTTGATGTACTGCTGTACCTTGGTCTTCATTCCAGGCCACCAAAACTGTCTTTGTATAATACGGAGGGTGTTGGTTAAGCCACGATGTCCGGAGTGAAGGGTATCATGACAGAGGTTTATTATTCTTTGTTGTAATTTCTGTGTAGGAATGACCAGTGCATTGTCCTTGAATAAATATCCTTCCTTAAAGGATAGTTCCGGGACTTTTTTTTATTGTTCCTATGGTTCGGCCATGTGTTTTTAAGCATAAATCGGTAGATCGTAGAAAACCTTCCTATGGACCTTACCCGACTTTTCGTCCATTAACGCACTCGAAATCAGCCGCCATTTTCTGATAATCCTATCATTTCCCCCCATCGCCCTGGCTCACCTGCTTTTGCGGCACTAAATCAAATCCCCCGCCCCTGAAACAGACTTGATCAAAACATTCATATTCCCCGCCTCTATCCGTGACGTGACTGAGCTGCGTAGGCAAACGCGCCCAGGCGTCTTCTACGCGACTCCACACAGAACCAGGAAATCAACACAGATGAGCTCACACAACACAGCGCGCCACAATTGGGAATATGAAACTGTACTTTTAAATGAAACCGCAAGATTGTAAATTTGGTAAAGTACATTTATTTGACATCAAATGTTTTGAGAATATTCAGCGATTTGCATTTTTATTTGCTCACGTTCAAAAAAGTTCGTTTTTGAGGCACACGATGTTCCTTAGCTGTACACAGGGTCTTAGATCATCTCACAATACAGCGCCACAAATCGGAATATGAAACTGTGGTTTAAAAGCAAACGGCAAGATTGTACATTTGGCAAAGTACATTTATTTGACATCAAATGTTTTTTTAGAATATTCAGCAATTTGCATTTTTATTTGCTCACGTTCCAAAAAGTTCATTTTTGAGGCACACGATGTTCCTTAGCTGTACACAGGGTCTTAGATCATCTCACAATACAGCGCCACAAATCGGAATATGAAACTGTGGTTTAAAAGCAAACGGCAAGATTGTACATTTGGCAAAGTACATTTATTTGACTTCAAATGTTTTGAGAATATTCAGCGATTTGAATATTCAGCGGTCGCACTGATAATCGCATGGCTGTTCCAACAACGAGGCACTAGGCCACCACAACGGTATGTATGTTGCATCTAGCCGTTAGTACCGCGTAAGGGCATACTTGGACTTGGCGATCGTCCCTTAAAATGGTCAGGGTGGTAACGTTGTTCACGCGGAGAAGCAACTGGCGGTTCAAAAAACCATCCGCCGGTGTCTGGTACTCGTGACACATGCAGTAATGCATGATGTACCTGTTTGAAAAACATAAAAAATGAAATTAGTCTCACCATCAGATCTTTATTAAAATTATTCATTTTATATATTAGGTCGGGAAATTATTTCATAGCTAGGACAGTGAAACTGGGTATTATACATCAAGGGGGGGCTGTAGGATACTGAGACAGTCCCCCAGTGCAGGGGTTGACAGGGAGGCAGTGCAGGTGGAGAGTGGAAGGGCCCAGGACCGAGGTCGCAGACAGTGGACCAGTTGTAGCAGGGGAGAGGGAGAGAGAAAGCAGAAGCAAAGAGGAAGGTTTTGAGGTGCTTCCGTAAAAGGAGATGGTTCTCCTCAAGATAGTGCGCGGTACAAAACAATATGCCACATAGAACGAACAAGTACAACTTAACCCGTCTTTAAAGGTACTGTATAGTAATTAAATTGCGGTATAAACTCATCTAAAGAGTTACTTACATTATATTTGCATTTTCCATTGTGTCTGTGCGTAGGGCAGCCCCGAAATACCACTCCTTCTATGGCGACGTTATTTCTTCTAATGAACGAACATGAAATGGCTTTCGTTTCTGAAATTATATTCATTATCGTTTCTTACGTTATTGCCCCACACCCCCAAAAAGAAGTCTTTCGGGATGGTCCCGGCCTGTCAAGGTCAAATAACAATAGAACCTTATACTGAGTCGTGGGCCATTCCGGCACCCGAGCAAAAAATCAAAGCAGCTGACCTTCACTTTGAACGAGCACACATTCCTAGTTAGCTACATTCAGTGTAAGGCCATCTCACAGGACTTGAAATTTACACTCCATCTTTGCATTTCCATCTTTGCAGCCCCAGAGAACCATAAATACGGAGACATTCTATATTTTTTGAAAAATGTTTTATATTACTGTTTGGTTGGATAGACACATTGCATGTACACTGAGCAATCACTTTTATTTACACATTACATAGATACACATATTCAATGGGCCTGCGACATGAGGAGACTCGAGAGAACAGACAATCAAATTACAATCATTTAAACCGTGATGTGTATTTCTCAATGAGCTCTTCTTTAGGTGGACATGGAACAGAGGCGATGTTGGGTGGCAATGCAGTTGTCCCCTGCACAGGTTCGTTCACAATTCCATTTATGTGCCTATCTAGGACGTCAACAATAAGTCTCTCAATAAACTCATATTGCATATCCTCAAACACTGGTTTGATCACCCATTGTTTACTTCTTTTAGTGAAGGCCTTATTGTAGCGAAGCGTCCCTAAAGTTCCGGTCGTCCTACTTTGTTGACGGCCAACATTATGGTTATGTGCCAAGACCGCTAGAAGAGTCCGATTTATCATGCCCTCCATGCCAAAATGCAATCGTTTTGGCCTGTACTTTAGGCACATATTGTGGAACACCTCCAAATCTCCTGTGTGGCAGAATTCCGTGAGTCCCCTCAAATATCTTGTTATACTTTTATCAAATACAATCTTTTCAATGGCTTTGTGAGTGGGTGATGAAGGAATCAACCACTTCTTCTTCTGTGCCTCCTCTGTGGACAAATGGCCATGTTCACAATTGTGAAAATGTTGGTTTGTGTTCCAACGGTGAACGTTTGTACAGTGTAGCATTACTGACCGCCATTTTTCCAGTAGAATTTCCAACGACCCTCCACATGTTTTTGAGCTCCACCAAAGATGGTTGCTGATTGACTTGGACCACTGTGAAATACCTTGCATTTCTTTTTTTTTACCTGCAGCCGACATTTTTTTATTGATTGTTTTTGCAAGATGCCAAACGTCAAATTGGTGATTTATATTTTTGTACTCTTCTCTCATTGTCTTGGCAATTGAAACGTGTCTGTCCGTGGCTATCAGGTCGATCACCATTCCCCGCGATTGTAGTTCTTGCAATGATGCTACAAAGCCAACTTTCTCCATGGCCACTGAGGATGTACTTTGTGACACCTGCACGACCACCGAACTCACAATTTTCTTACTTTCCATGTCCTGAAAGTGGTAGGTGCAGTACTTGGCTGAAAATCCTGGGCTGTCGCACTGTCCATCACCGGCTAGCCTGAACCGTTTGCCCGCGAATGTACTATCAATAGACATTTTTTCCATTCTCCAAGCTTCGCTAATGGCTGGAAATAGATAATCGG
Organism: Ambystoma mexicanum; assembly: GCF_040938575.1. Lineage (NCBI taxonomy): Eukaryota > Metazoa > Chordata > Amphibia > Caudata > Ambystomatidae > Ambystoma > Ambystoma mexicanum. The sequence continues at coordinate 960,556,179 of NC_090928.1, read as the reverse complement.
TTTGGTATTTGTAGAACTGAGTTTTCGCAATGAAATGGATTCCCACAAACTGAAAGAAAGACTCTAACTTTTTAAAACTTGAACCACTAAAAAATGCAGCCGCTGCACAAAGTAGATTGCCTGCTGGCAGTTGTCCCAGCATGGGTTGTGCAGACCATGAGAAAGGATGATATTTTGTACAGGTGGCATGTATTTTAAGGTTAGTGCCTCGAATTGCACGAGTCACATTAATCAATGGCTCCCCACATACTTCCCCACCTACCGAATGCCCACATTTCAACCGAATAATAATATCAATCAAACAACTATCGAATACAATGAATTTGGCCTCTTTCCTTATACTGTCACTCTGCCTCCCAGCTGGTTCGGCCTGTAACGTTGAGGACATGTCACTCACATGAAAGGTAGAATCTCCGATATCGTCTTCCGCTATGTTCAGTGATATTGATGGTGTTTCATTGTAGTCCACTTCATTCTCTTCCATTGCAACATCTGTTCCTTCTCCGGCGATGGGTGAATAAGACAATTTCTTCAACTTTCTCGCGGTCTTAGTTTTTGCGGGTGTGGATTCTGTGAATTGATCTCCGACTGCATCCGAACTACCAGGAGGACATTCACTATCAATGGCTGGTGCTGGTATAGCTCCGTTGTCAATTACTTCACTTCATATTCTTCCCATTGGCACGATGCATCTCCAGTCTCAAGTCCCTGCCAAAAGGTTTGACAAGCAACATCTCTCGTTCGCTTCACTGTCTGTGTAGATCTAGTTCGTACACCCACTCGCAACTAGAGGACAGATTGGAAAAGGGATGTTCAGTTTAAACACAACTTACAGTATTGAACTATTAACAGTGAAAAACAACATAATATAGTGACCAGGACACTAACCTTCTTTTGCTTTCTTTTCTTTGAAACTTTCTTGCCTCGAACTTCAACATCAGGACGCTGTTGCTCCGACTCGTGTGTGCATGTCTCCACTTCCTCTTGCGCTGCAACGACTATATTTTCATGAAAAGCACATCCATCACCCACTGACGCTCCATCGACTCCCTGAAAAATAGAACTTTCATTAGTATGTATAATAATATCGAAAACACAAAATGTACTTGGGGACCAATACCCACGTACATCTCAATAGCAAAACACGAATGAACGCTTTGTGTAGAACATTCAAACGACAATTATTCACGCATAGTTGTTCTAGTTAGATGGAACTGTCAAGATCCATACCTCGGGCTCCTCATAGACTTCCATTGATGATATTATTGAAGATGGTGCTTCAGTGACTCCCTGAAACACAGTAATTGCATTAGTATGGTTTTCTATTTTGATAAAAAGAACAGAAACTTTGTGCAGGCGTCAACGGCTCATCTAAATAGACCTGCACAAATGATCAGTTGTCTAAAATAAATAATGGATATGTAAATATGATTCGATTTGCTCGATCGTTGGAAGTGTCACCACCCAGAGATCTGCATCAACTACTAGGGGTGATGTTCTTGTAGAAGGTCCGTCATCTCCCTGAAACATAGTACTTGCGTTAATAAAGAAGGAAGTATAGCGGATGTAATCACGTCATATGATTTCGCTTGGTCGAACTGTCAGTATCCATACCTCGAAATGCATAAGAACATCAAGGGACGATGTAACTGCGGTGCACACTTCTGCAAGCTGTTGCACCGAACCGTAACTGCATGCTCCCCCTTCTTCTTGGACTAGTGCTCCATCGACTCCCTGAAACATAGGACTTTCATTAGTAATGAACACAATATTGAAAAAAGAAGACACATAGGAGGGCGACGACAGAAGGACATATCAATGGCTAAAAACAAAAGAAACATTGTGTGTAACAATCACGCTACAAGAATGCAAGATCTGATGATCTCCATCGATGGAACTGTCCGGAAACGTACCTCGAGCATCTGAGTGACATCAACGGTAGTCGTCAATACGTTGGACTCCTCAGCATCTCCCTGAAAGACAGTACTTGCATTATTTTGGATAACAATAATTATAACTGAAAACAAAGACTAGAGGATGAGTACATAGGGTGTACCATTAGGTAAAATAATTACACGATAAATTAAAACTATTGATTTACATGCCTAAAACAAGTCAGTGGCAGAATAGCCAAGTAAGATTACCCGATAGGCGCTTGAAGTGGCTGATGACTGCAATAACGACACGGATGGAGAATCTTCCGCCTTCATATTGAGTGGATACATAAATGGGGAAATTATTGTTAGCTAATGCTACACACTACCGCAAGGCCGAGAGATAAATACGTAAACTTGACTCACCAGTGGAGGGATGTGGACGAATAGAGTGGGAATAGCGGTTGAGAGCAATTTTCGCCTCGCTCGCGGTGTGTTCTTCTTTATTAGCAATGATGTGGAGTACATGTCTGAGCTAAAGTGCCTGCTGCAGATGCGGTATCGATCACCCCTCTTGTCCGCAAAGACTTCTAGGACTCTACTTTCAAGCTCAGACGGTTGATATCCGCAATATCGGACCCATTCTCTTATCTGATCTATTGTCTTAGGGAAAACATGCATTATAGTACCTTCAGATTTATTATGGGTCTTCGAAGGGCAACCGCCAATGGAACAGGCAGGCATTGTGGAAAGTTCTGAAAAGTAAAGATCAACAATTCTCTATGAATACCAATGTGTTAAAAAATTAAATGACACATAAAAGGTTCAATGCAAGGTTCGTTTTGGTTCTTGGAACTATACACGTTATTCACATGCGGATAAGTATTTGAATAACTTTAAAAAAATTGAAAGATAATTTGACTAGACTCAGAACATGTGACTAGTTCCTTACATGTACTGTCTTGAACGAAAAGAAATTGAACGCAAAATGATTATGGTACATGGCCCTACCTTGACGAACAAACAGTTAGATGCAGAGATCAGAGTAGTTTCTTGTCGTAGAACAGGGAGCAGTTCACAGGTTGCAAACTGAGGAGTTTCCTCGAAGTGGTCACGGAAGTTCACAGAGACGAAGAGCAGATAACCAGCACCTTCACGGGTTGACTAGCAAAGCGCAAAGAAGTGCTCATTAGAAATATGAAGTGGGTTATAAAGGATTCGAAACAGGGGTGTGTTTGTGAATGAATGACGTGTATATGTCGTGGCATTATGCGGTTTGCAGGGGGGCATCCAGCGTGAGGGGAATGCTTGGCAGGAGACACGGGGTCTGGAGGTAGACATGGGAACAACAACCCATGCTCTATAGACCACTTTGAAGTGTACATGGTCTTTGGCACCTCTTGGCCTTTCTCGCTCCCTGACAGCTCCACTTGCCAGCACAAGTACCCCGGTGCGAACTGCCTTTGATAGAGCGGGGGGTGGATTGGGGCGGTGGTCGTGCAGACAAGACACAGGAAGACTCGTGAATGGAGACACACTTATGTGGATTGCAGGGGGGCGTCCAGCGTGAGGGGAATGCTTGGCAGGAGACACGGGGTCTGGAGGTAGACATGGGAACAACAACCCATGCTCTATAGACCACTTTGAAGTGTACATGGTCTTTGGCACCTCTTGGCCTTTATCGCTCCCTGACAGCTCCACTTGCCAGCACAAGTACCCCGGTGCGAACTGCCTTTGATAGAGCGGGGGGTGGATTGGGGCGGTGGTCGTGCAGACAAGACTCGTTTGCCATAGGGCCTCACCAAGGAGAGGCCATCTAACTGCATGTAAGAGTCAGGCTGCAGGATCTAGTACATGGAAGGCAGGGGGTGAGTTTATAAATACCTCACCCTCCCAGGATAATATATGGGTGCAGTTCACCCTGGAGACCCTGGATGCCTAGGCAGTTAGTCAGCAGCAGGCTGGCCTGTGGTGGCAAGGCGGCACGGGCCAGAGGGGGTCATCTCTGTACCCGGTGCCCAAAAGGATGATTTATTATGATCAACCACATTGATTATTTACCTATAACCATGTTTTGTGTCAATAAAATCCAACGGCCTTCCTTTTATTGCCAACGCTTGAACAAAGTGGTGTGGTAAGTATTTTTGGGGGAGGAGGCAAGGCTGGGAGGCTTGATGCCAACCCGCAAAATAACATATGTATGTCTGCTGCATATGGGTTCAACGAGACATGTGGTGTGACAAGACAAGGCACAGGAAGACTATTCAATGGAGACACACCAGATTCATTTAAAAAATCAAAACAACCATTGTTAAAATATATGTTGGGTTTTATTTTAGATCTTAATTTCGATTGAACATAAATAATAAACATTACACATTATAAAGTTCCGGTTGCAGCACATCCAGGGAAAATCCGCGGTATTGTCCACTGTCGCTGGGGAAATGTTGTCTAATGGCAAGTACCGCACAGGCAGGTATTACTCTCCGAACGCGGTGTCCGAGCCTCCCGTGAAGCCACCAAGTGAAGCAACGATAGGCCACCAGCCTGTACCACCTGTGAAAATGAAAGATGCAAACTGTATTAAAATGACAAAACTTTCTTATCATTGTCGATTCAGGTAAAAAATGTCATTCTGCTTTGAAAAAAATTCTATCTCGAAAATGCACAATATGGAAACAATTTACATGCATTCGAATGATATGTAGATGTAATTTTATATGTGGGAGACGACCATGACATAGTAGTGGCATCACTGACATCACAACCAGAGTATACTTACTCGTTACTCGGATTACGCGGACGAACAGTGCCGCGAAGTTCGTGCATAAGCACCATCATCATCCTCAACACGGTCCGTGAGAGGCAGGCTTCCCTGAACTCTGGCAGCTCGGTGATGCATTGCGGACTTGGCTCGCCTTCCGAAATGTAGGCCAAGCACCCGGAATTTTCACGGCAGCAGCAGTTCTCCTCCTCAGTTGGCATTAGCTCGCACCGATTGCACGTGCACCAGGTGGAGACGCCGTCCATGCGACATGGTCCAGGCTCTTCATCCGTTGACTGGTCCTCCCAACTGCCGTCCGAATCCCCATCGTTTTCGCGTGCTTGCCTTTCCAGTAGTTCCTCCTCGGTGTACTCGGGCTCGTACATATACGGCATTATTGTAGCCATTGTGTGGTAAAGAAAGTAAAATAATTTACAGAGATGGTACAGGTGTTCACAAGGCCTACAAGCGGCGAAGGTAGCTGACCAGAGCACAGAAACGAGTCACAGAATACTCAAAGTAACACAGAGAGAGTAATGGAATCGAAAATCTGCTGCTGTGTGTTGTGAAACGGTGTGTTTATACTTATTGAGGAAAGAGGCGTCCTGCCATTTCCATGGCGACACTTCATTAGCTGAGGCGCAGCGATTGTTGACACGAAACGTGCTTTGGCGTTGGGAAATGGGCGGTACGTGTCTGCTGATGTCAGGCTCAGGGGCGGGGGATTTGATTTAGTGCCGCAAAAGCAGGTGAGCCAGGGCGATGGGGGGAAATGATAGGATTATCAGAAAATGGCGGCTGATTTCGAGTGCGTTAATGGACGAAAAGTCGGGTAAGGTCCATAGGAAAGTTTTCTACGATCTACTGATTTATGCTTAAAAACACATGGCCGAACCATAGGAACAATTAAAAAAAAGTCCCGGAACTATCCTTTAAGTCTTAGGTTCCATGGATTCCTCCTTGAAATATCCTTCCAGAGGTCAGAGGATTGGGTTTGCACTCGAATTTCTTCCAGGAGGTTGACTGCTTGAGCTACAAAGATCGTGTGGGGAAAGATCTTAGGATAGGCCTTGTCTTCAGTGGTTACATAGTCAGGACGTCGAGATAAGGCATCAGCAATCATGTTTTGAGATCCGGGAACATGAGTGATCTGGAATTGATACTGGGCAAAGAAGTAGGCCCAACGCGCCTGAAGACTGTTACTGCACTCCAACGACTGTAGAATTTGAAGATTCCGATGGTCCGTGCGGACCTGAACTGGATATTTAGCACCCAGAAGTAGATGTCGCCATTCAGTGAAGGCTTGGCGGGCGGCTGACAGTTCCTTTTCGAGGACGGAATAGTGTGTCTCACTGGGAGTCAGGGTTCGTGAGAGGTAACTAATGGGGTGTTCCAGTTTATCCTCAAGTTCCTGCTTCAAGACCGCTCATATGGCGTAGTTAGAGGCATCCGTTTCCATTAGGAATGGCTGATTTATGTCCGGTTGGCCAAGATGGGGGCTTGCGTGTGCTCTGTCTTTAAACGTTGGAATGCCTTATCTTGCGGTTTAGACCAGATAAAGGGGGTGTCTTTCTTCAAGAGGGCACCGATCGGCTGAACAATCTCGGAAAAGGTAGAAATGAACTTCCGGTAGAAGTTGGCAAGCCCCAGGAAGGATTGAACTTGTTTCACCGATGTGGGAGCGGGTCATGCCAGTATGGCCTTTACCTTTGAAGGGTCCATACCAATTCCTTCTGGGCTGAGGATGAATCCTAGGTAGTGAACAGAAATAACGTGAAACAAGCATTTTTCGGGTTTGGCTAAAAGTTTGTGTTCAAGGAGTCGTTGTAATGGTGAGCCTTTACATGTTTTTCATGCTTTAGAGGATCCTTGGAAAAGATCAATATGTCATCCAGATAGACAATGACGAAGAGGAATAACATGTCAGAAAACACCCTATCCATAAAACGTTGAAAAACTGCAGGGGCATTAGCTAGTCCAAAGGGCATGACCAGATATTCATAGAGACCAAAGGGTGTTCTAAAGGCTGTTTTCCATTTGTCTCCTTCCCGGACACGGATAAAATGATAGGCACTCCGGAGATCGAACTTCGTGAATATTACGGCGCCTCTCACAGCTTCCAGGATATCCGAGATCAGGGGCAGTGGGTACCGATTTTTAAGGGTGCATTGATTTAAGCCACGATAGTCGAGCAAGGTCTGAGTTCCTTGGTGTCCTTCTTGGGAACAAAGAACAACGAAGCACCCGCTGGAGATTTGGTGGGTCTTATGGTGCCGTTTTCAAGGTTGGTATACAGGTATTCTCGGAGGGCCTTTTTCTCTGGTTCGGAAAGGATGAACATTCTGCCGAAAGGAATCACTGCTGAGGGATCTGCATCTATGGCACAGTCTTCAGGTCTGTGAGGGGGTAAGACCTGGACTATGGCAGTTGAAAATACATCAGCATATCCCTGATAGGTCTCTGGGACTTGTATGATGTTGGAAACCATGAGTGGTGTTTTCTGGTCTCTTAATGGTTCTTTAGGGGGTGTCGAGGAGGGATCCAGGAATAGACAGTGGGACATACAAAACTCTGAGCCAAGGAATAGTGATCCTACTGTCCAATTGATATACAGATTGTGCTTCTGTAACCAGGGCATACCCAATACCATGGGGTAATGAGCTGACTTAATGATGTCGAATGTAATCCGCTCTTGGTGATGGTTTATGGAAAGATGGATCTCTTTTGCCTGCAGGCTTATGGGTCCTGAAGTGAGGGGTCTTCCGTCGATTGCTTCCACCGGCTGCATGATGCTTCGTGTCTCGTACGGAATATGATGACTAACAACCCAGTCTTGATCAATGAAAATTCCCATAGCTCTGCAGTCTACCAAGGCCAGAATGGGATAGGTCTTATTCTTGGAGGGCGACAGGAAGGCCTGTAGTATCACCAAATTGTTTTGTCCAGGAGAGTTCAAGGATGGAATTGATGTGGAGCAAACATCTCTCTCCCGAAGCTCTGCTCCATCTAGGATCGGGAGCTGGCGTTTCACGAACGCCGAGGAGGAACTAGAGGACACTCCCTAACCAAGTGTTTGTCTGAGGCACAATACATGCACAACCCTGTATGAAGCCTTGTCATTCTTTCTTGTGGAGATATAGGTCCACGGAAGGCTCCGACCTGCATGGGTTCTGGTTCAGAGACTGAGCCTGGGTTTGTGCCCGTCTTGGTACTACTCTCAAAGGACAGCTTCGGAGGATTACCCCTGGATTTCTTCTTCTCTGCCTTCCTTTCCTGGATACGGAAATCTATTTGCATGGCCTGGTCCATTAGTGCCTGGAATGAGTTTGGGCGAGCCACTCTGGCCTACTCATCCTTAATCTCCTCGTTCAGTCCCCTCCTGAAAAGGGTAAAACTCGCCTCAGGGGACCAATCAGCTTCCTTAACTAATTGCTTGAATCGGGTAACATAGGTGAGCATATCCTGGGATCCTTGCTGAAAGTCTAACAGGCATTCCTGGGCACTATAGACCTGCTCTGGACAGTCAAACATGGTCTTAAGGGCTTGTATGAAGCCATCATAGTCATCTAGAAGAGCATCACCGGAATTAACGAGGGGTGTAGCCCAGGTTAAGGCGTTTCCTGAAAGGTGGGAAATTATGAACCCCACCTTAGCCCTGGGAGTTGAAAAGTAGTAGGGCTTAAAAGTAAAGTGGACCAAACATGAATCCAGGAATCCACGAAGGGTTTTTGCCGAGCCATCGTATTTGTCCACTATGCCGCCCAGCAACACACTTTCTTTTGTGGCAGAATCACAGGATAGAACTAATTGTTTGAGAGCGCCGTTTTCCGCCTTTAGATTCTGCACCTTGGTTGATAGCTCTTGCATGCCACGCATCAGGTCCTGGACGGCCGCTTCCATGTCCATATCGAGTTTGGTTGGTTGGCGTCTCAAACTGCCAAGGAGTTCCCCCCTTCTCACCTGAGTTCGATCTTTGCTGGATTTCTTGATCGATGTCTTCTTGCGGTCAGATCGAGTCTTGAATAAGGCGGCACGAGTCTCTTCCGACTCCAGCGTGCGTTCAAAGTTCCGGGATGCAAGGATCCAGGAATCCGGAAAATTAACAGAGTGCGCAACTAGCACACGAGTCCAGGAATCAAGAAATGAAGGAAAGGGACTAGGAATGGGGTAGGCTGGGAGAAGCAAGGGAAACAATACCGCGAGCTACGGAGCACACGTCTGGTCGCTACTTCGCAATAGCATTGAGACGCGCGGAGCCGCGGGAGGCGTGGTCTATAAATTGAACACGCTACGTCTAAGGTGTAGAGCGAGGAAGGTGTTTCACAGTGGACGGCCATGTTGGAAGTATAAGGGAGTGTAAGCCCCATTGAGACAAGGACCAGGAAGTCCAAAAGGGGCGTGTTCTGTAGTTCATGACACCAGTGGCCTTTGAACCTCTGGATCTCAGTTATTATTGTTGTTCCCAAAATCCCATTTGTTTCTCACCGGTTCTTATAAACTACTTATAAGAAGCTTTGAAATAATGTTTGTATGTCTAGCCAATAACACTGTCTGAAAAGCCATGGCACTGGCCCTCTGCACCCATTACGATAAAAGACCATGGCCAACCAGCTTCTCCCTTCGGCCAGGTCCAGTGCCAGTTTCCACCTATTTGGCCATATGCACCTTTCCACCAATTACGGTAAAAGGACGTGGGGCATTAAGGTAACGACTGGGCATTATTTTCCTTTTTTTTTGCTTCGTTTGTTTTATTATCATGAGATTTTCCCACAGAAAAATTCCCACTTGAGCCCAAGCGTTGGCAGTCCATTAGCGCTGAATGATAGTTGCGAGAACGCAATGTGTTTTGATTCTCACAGGAAGACGAAAATGCCTTTGAAATTAAATGTATTTTTAGGCCTGCTGTAACTGTGCATATGCACCCTCCATTTTTGGTATTCCCAAATCCCCTGTGAAGTCAATCTGCCCCAGCCCTTCTTCTAATGTAGCTTTCCCCTAGTGTCTTCCTGTGGTACACTACGTTACTGCAGTAAAGTCGCTCTTTGCGGGAATTTCTTGACATTTCTGTGGTAAGACTGAAACAATCTGGCTGAAAAGGGCCTCTCTAGCCCTCTCCGGGTGTGTCACCCACCCCACCCCTATGATGATGTCAAACCTCCCTTTACACTCCTCTAAATATAATTTTGAGCACATTTCTCTTTCCATTCCAGTGAGGCTATCACAGGAAAGGCTTGCATGTGTCTATCACAGGAAAGGCTTGCATGAGGCTATCACAGGAAAGGCTTGCATGAGGCTACCACAGGAAAGGCTTGCATGAGGCTATCACAGGAAAGGCTTGCATTAGGCTACCACAGGAAAGGCTTGCATGAGACTATCCCAGAAAAGGCTTGCATGAGGCTGCCACAGGAAATGCGTGCATGAGGCTATCCCAGGAAAGGCTTGCATGAGGCTACTACAGGAAAGGTTTGCATGTGGCTATCACAGGAAAGGCTTGCATGAGGCTATTACAGGAAAGGCTTGCATGAGGCTACCCCAGGAAAGGCTTGCATGAGGCTACCACAGGAAAGGCTTGCATGAGGCTATCACAGGAAAGGCTTGCATGAGGCTACCACAGGAAAGGCTTGCACGTGGCCATCACAGGAAAGGCTCACATGAGGCTATCACAGGAAAGGCTTGCATGTGTCTATCCCAGGAAAGGCTTGGATGAGGCTACCACAGGAAAGGCTTGCATTAGGTTACCACAGGAAAGGCTTGCATCAAGCAAAATAAAAACTGCATGTTTTGATTTTTCAAAAGGCGTGGTGATGCAATGCACCATGAGAGATATATAATATTTTTTGGGCCTGGGGCACCCCCTTATCAGTCATATTTCTAAGAGCCTACTGGATGGATTCACACTAAACCCCAAAAAGCAATATCTGCACCACTTTGTGCACAACCTGTTTTTTATTTGGTGCAAATCCCTCACTATGCACTTGTTTATAGCGTGCACATTTGTATCTATGGGAAATTAATAGGCTCGCTACAAAGCAGATTTGTTTCTGTGCTTAATTCCTTTTGGCGAATTTGATCCCAATTATCCAGTTTTTGGGTTGTGCCAGGCAATCTTGGGGGATAATAACAATAGAAGGTTTTCAACTGCCAGTGGTCCATACATTTCACCTTAACTATAAGGCAGCGAATGCATGATGGTTCTTTTAATGTGAATTGCTCCATGATGGGAAATGAAGTCTTGTATGAAAGAAACATTGTTGAAAGTCAGTTTCATGAAGTACCAAGAATCCGTTGTGATAACACGAGATAACTGTGAGGTTCTAGTGTGATGCATGATATGATATTTATAACGCGCTTAATACCCAGCGGTTTCTAAGCACGAACAAGGGGATTGAACCTGTGTTGTCCATGTTGTCTCTATTCCAAGACGGGCACAGTGCCCCTGAGCTATCCTCCCAAGATGGGAGCCAGGAAGCTATCCTATCCTCCATGCTGAGAAAGACTGGTTGAAGCCAAATCATCTCAAACTCTGGAATTAACCGGGATAACCTGAATATATATATGCAGGACAAAGAAGACGTTTGGGATCTTAGGAAACATGTAACCATTGTGGTTACGAGTATTCCTAACCATAAGGCAAGTGTCAGGTTCTCAACACAAATCACTCTTTGAGGAGAAACTCTAAGGGCCTGAGTCACAGAATGTTTTACTATGGGATTGCGCCATTATGAAACGCTTCCATGAATCAGGCCCTACATCTTCAACACGCATTTAAAGCTACAGAGCTAAAGCAAGGGTAGCATGACTCCAGGGCCCACGTATGATCGAAATAATATGTATGTTGGAAATACAAGCCGGATCATAATGAGAGGACTGGAAGGCAAACTTGTTATGCCACCCGTGTCATGGCCATAACTGATTCCATACACATGTTTGATTATAATTAGATAACTACTCTTATTCCTGATGAAGGAGCACATGTATTGTTGGCATAGCATCATACAATTGCTGTATTTATCCACGGCATTAATCAATTGCTTTGTAACATAGTGTAATGCTGATAGGGTTAACAGCAATGTAAATATATAGTTGAAATGTCTTTGAAAATATTGATAATATTTGAAGATGGCCACGGAGCATTGTAAAATCTGACATGTATTGTCAAACATTAAGCGTGAACAGAGCTAGCCTGCACTGGTTTCCTTCCACAGTATGATGCACATTTCACTGATTTAGCTTGGAATGTCGATTTGCTCGCTGCAATTGAATGGGTAATGAGAAGAAGCGGGTAATATTCTTTAACTGTTATGTTGTTTATAGTGATATGATATTACAGGTTATTTATAACGCGCCGGGGATCGAACCTGTGTTGCTCCGTGTCGTCTAGCTTCCAAGGCGAGCACCTTGCCCTGAGCTATCCTCCCGAGTTTGGTAATCAATGCAAGAACGTAGAGTTCCTTACAATGGTAAGAAGGGAAGTCCTACAGGGGATTTGCATTTAAGCAATAACACCTACACAGGTGGGATTTTTGAGGCAGTATTTGCCTGGATACAAAGTTGGCTGAGCCCTTTAAGACACTTTCATGCTGTTACAGCCCTGTGAATGGGGTTATTAGCACACGGCATGTGGTGTGGCTACTATTAGCATTTTTTGTTTAAGTTGAGAAACGGCAAAATGGTTATTTCTCAAGTTAAACAAATAGCCAGAAACTATGGCTGCCATGAAAGTGGCATAGGGAACTGCTTGAAATCCCTTCTCTATTTCCATAGGCAGCCCTGGAAAGCGGTGACAAGGCAGAGAGGTGACTGGCGAGAGGCTGGGAGTCTGGTAAGGGAAGGTTTGTACATGCAGAGTGAGGTAAGTAAGGGGACAAAATCCAAGCGAACTCAGAGCCCAGGGTCAGGAGCCAGGGGAAATGGTGGTCAGTAGCAAGATGTGGGCACAAATCATGAGGTATGGCCTGCAATCCAATCTCGTTGATTGGCTAAGAAGCACCATGACATCAGGACATGAATGCTAATTCCTAACACATCACACACATAACATACTCTCCTTCTAAACCAAAAAAACTCACTTTTGTTTTAGTGGGTGAGTAAACTAAAGCACAGAGCAAGCGTCACAGGGACAGATTCACAAACGTGTAATCTGGAGCAGACTGGGAATTTTCCAATTCTTTTACCGGAACCGGTCTAGAGAGGCTGAGAATCTTTTAGAACTGCTCCTTTGCAAATATCTAGATCTATTGCCTCAGGTGCGTCTTTATTGTGCACGCAGCATCTCAAAGCTTTATCCCCCAGACGTCTCGCAGTTCGAGCTGTTGCAATTCATGGCAAATAAGTGAAGATGCTGGCGGCATGAGTCTGCTGCATCACTCAATTTCCTGCAAAGTGAATATCTGTGAATGTGGTGTAGATCATTTTAACCCAATGACTGCACCCTCCGTGTATGCGAACATTCATGATGCGTTCTTCAAGTGTTAGCTTTTTGGTCTGCGCACAACAGGAAAAGGAAGGCTTGGCGCTCTGTACTAGGAAGCCACACAATGTTCTGAACTTCTATATTTATTAATGACCACTTCTCACTTGAACCAATTTGATGTAAACAGCCTCTACTTCCCTTGCACGTTATGTGCCTTCCAGGGCCGGCCTTAGGGCAGGGCGGGCCGGGCAACCGCCTGGGGCGCCATGCCCCCAGGGCGCCATTAGACCCCGCTATGCCAGCTCGGGGAAGTCTTTCAAGGGCTCCCCCGAGCCGGAACAGTTGCGGCGTGTGCATTTAATAACATTAGGGTCAGAGGCGTTGCTAGGGGGGGGCTAAGGGGGCTATAGCCCTGGGTTCTTTGGTTGTATCCCTGGATAGAAGCTCAGGGGCTACAACCAAAAAGCTAGCCAGCCCTGAGTCCTGACAGACCCGACATTAGCATAGCCCCGGATCTTTTCCAGACCGGGCAACACCTCTGAATAGGGTGCTTATGCAAATTCATGTGATTACGTCCTCGTTCCGACGTGGGAGTGAGGTGGTTTGCATTGGAATAGGGCGCTCATGAATTAGCATGAGCGTCCTATTCCAGTGATTAGCTCCCTGCAAGGGGCCAAAGCAAGGAGGTATAAAACAAATGTGGCGCATCCTGCCTCCCTGCACTGCCCCCTGTTGACCAGGGGCGTGCTGGGAGGGCGGGGGTGCCAATTAGCGCAGGCTGCTGCTGCTAATGCCAGCCTTGGTACCTTCTCTTTGTCTTCGGTCCCTCATTCAGTCTCCATTGCTATGGTGATGTGATTTCTCTCACTCTCTCACGGGTAAGAAGTCTTACTCACTATAAGTACCCACAATCCCTTACTATGCTCCACTGTGGTCTTGCTTCCTCGGCCATTTTACAGTGGTATTTGGTGTCACTGCTTTTATTTGCGATCATTGGCGAATGTACCATTCATTCATTGCTAAAAAAGATCTTAATCTCCCCCTTCAGAAACGTGCCCTTCCAACCTTAAGGTCATCCAGAGAGGCAGCACCCTCGCCACCCCAGCATGCCCCGCTCTCACCGACGCCCTTCTCCTGCGACAATCCGATAAAGAACTCTCAATTACGGGCACTGAGGCTTAATTGCAGACGTGCTTTTTCCCGCTCCTGCTGCGCCGTCAGCACGCAGTAAATCTGCAGCCAGGGAATTAACCCGCCCTCTCGTGGCAGTAAACCTTTAGAGGTTAAGTAGGAGTACAGTTCATCCAGTATGGCGAACATACCTACTCCCATACCTTGCGTGTCGGGGCAAAGGTCAAAGAAGAAACGGAATGACCTGGTAAAGCCCAGAGCATGTATCCACAAAGCCTGTACCTCGGAAATGCTGTTAGCCTGATGCTATGATATGATATTTATAACGCGCCTGAACACAGGTGTTTGTTTCTATCCAATTTGACTTGCACTGCATTATCGGCTGTCAGCGAAAGCTGCGGATTGTGAGCACTTCCTCTCCACCTTCGTTCATCACATGATTGGCTTTCGTCTTCACGTCCCATGCTGCGGATGATAATGACTATTTGGAATAAAGGATTTCGCAGCAGCCAAATCCCACACTTTGTCCCTTCCAGTGCCAGGCATTGTGTTACCCGTAAATATGTGTGGCAGCCATTTTCACACCAGAGTAAAGTGGCTGAGTGGAATCCAGAGGAAAGGACCCAAAGCACGAGGGTGGCCTAAGAGAGTAAGGGAGTCCTGCTTGCCGACTGAATCCAATGTCGCAGGGGGAGCTGAGAGAATACTCGGGGACTGAGGCCAAGGGCCCAGAGCCAAATGAAAGAGTCAGTTGCCAGAGAACCTGTGCATGATGGGACTCTGAGTCCAGGGTCCTAGAGCACATTAAGGAGGATAATACCCGCATATTGAGATTTTGAGTCTAAGGCCCCTTCCATACATACAATTCACCTCAAAAAAAGATTAAACAGACCCACAAAATAAAAAGGAATGCACTCGCTCTAAAATATTCTCTCTGGGCTGTCAACTAATTCCATCTGCACTTATAGTCTTTGAACAGTGGCTTGGCAACTCACTTCCCTGTGTTGGCCAGTGACTTGCTTTCTCTTCTCCATCTACAGATGTCTGTAAATGTTCGGGATGCCCGTTTGACCCACACCATCTTACCCCAACATCTTTCCCTCCTGTTATTGCCACACTTTCTTCATGGGAGTTAAGTGTCCTAGATTCCTAGTGGGGCAGGTCATGGAAATTCTCCCTCTTTTTTATCAAAAAGGTGTTGTGGTATCTATCTCTTAAGCCTGAAGGATTTCACTAAGTTCAGCATTTTAAAGCTTTGATGTTCATTGGATGGATTGTCTTGTGAAGTATTCTCTGCCGTGCTCATTCCTCCTTTCAAAGCGAATCATGTTAGTTTTGTATAAAATGTTTCTATGAAAATGTAATTGATTGTCGGGTTAGTTTATATGATAATACCTGTGACCTGGCCTTGTCAATTAGGGGGGTGGAAGAGACAGAGGCAATCCTTGTCAGAGTCTACTCTAAAAACCCCAATGCCTGAACCACTCGCCCCCTGGACAGTATGCCATTTGCAGAACCCTGTCTCCTACCGTACCTCTTCCCGAAAATCCTTGTAGGTGTGTTTCTGTCCCTTGCAGACCCACTGAGGCCGAAGCAGACGAGAGGCGAGACCGCGTCTCGAGCAAAGAACTGGAGAAAGAAAATCAGAGCCACAGGAAACCCCAAAATTGAGAAGACGGGGGTCTGCATTCCCGAGATGGGCTGGCTGCAAAGGATAGTGGTTACTCCCCCTCGCAGAAGTCTACGGGACTTCATAACACAGCCGTATCAAACCAACAGTCTTGAGCAAGGTCACGGGGTCACTCGGATCCCTAGTGCGGGAGAGCGAGAATAGACTCTCACTTTGCAATTATGCTTACCTGGGAGGTCCTCAAAGGAATAGACCAGATACCGAACAGTTAACATGCTGCATTAGCACAATGCGGAGACCTGAAGTGGAGAAAAGTGGGCATGGCTTAGCCCCCATCTTATAGATTCACAATAAATACACCCCCGGGAGGAGAAGTTAAAGCTGGATTGGTTAGGGAAAGAAGGCCAATGCCCAGGTACGGACGAATATATAAGGGGCAGCAGAAAACAGGAAATTGTGGGTCATCCGGGTGAGGTCAAAGGAGGAGTAAAGAGGCAGACTAACAGACCAGCTGTAGGACGGAGTGGGAAATGGACTGTGGAGACTTTCTAAAAAAGGTGAGGTTTTGGTTTACTGAGTACAAGGGTACTGCACTGTGAGTGTGCATGTCTGTGTGGCGATTGAGTAGAGTAGGTTAGTGTAAGGAGTGAACGTGAAGTGGTTGGTGGGGTGTGGGAGGAGTCTGTTTGGATAAATTTGGAGGGAGGACTGACAGAGATGGAGTAGTGTTGTAATGGGAGGAGGCATACCATTGTGGGAGGAGGAGGAGCGGTAGTAGTAATAGTAGTGTGGAGGGCAGGATAGTGGTGTGGCGGGCAGAGTAGTGGTGCAAAGGGCGGAGTAGTGGTGTGGAGGAGGAAGAAGTAGGAAGAGGAGTGTAGTAGTATGAGGAGGACTGTAGTAGAAGGAGAGTGAGTAGTGAAGTGGAGTGTGAGGAATGGTGATATCAAAGAGTGGAGGTGATAACTAGGAGGAGTGAAACTTTGGAGGGATAGTAGCTTGGTGGGAGGAGTAACAGGAGCAACGCGGGAGTAATAGTAGTACGGTAGAGGTATATATTGATATAAGTGAAAGGTTCTATGTGAAGAGACCTTTTTTAAGAGTCTCAAGAGAAAAAGACCGCTTTACATTGACCGATTTTCTTTTGATCGGAAAATCAGCATTGTAAAGGTCTTTTTCTCTTGAGACCTTTAAAATGCGGTTTCCCATTTTTCGTTTACACATTCAGAGGTTTTCACACCTGCCCCCCCTCCCCCAACCTCCCCATTGTTCTTGGCCTCCCCACCACCCCCAAACCAAAACACCTACATTCCCACAGCACACATACCAACACACAAGCAGCCACAAACCCCCATCGCTCTGCCCCAGCCCCCTAGCCCCCACACCCCCCAACCCCCAAACCAAAACCCATACATATACACACACACATACCCACACACATGCAGCCAAAATCCCCGAACTCTCAGCCCCAGCTCCCTACCCCCAGCTCCCACCCCCCCCACACCAAAAACACATACAAACATACACACACACCAACACACAAGCGCCCACACACTAACCCGTTCTCCTGGTCCTACGCTTCCGGGTCCCAACCTGCCTGTCAGCCCCTGTGCACACTCGTGTGTGGCAGGAGCGTGACAGTTGGATTTAGAAAGACCGCTCCGTGGAGTCACGGAGAGCTCTCACCGAGCAGTGTTTCTAAATCAGTCTTTAAATGATAAGATCTTTTGAAAAATATTTTTTCACTTAGGAACAAGTGAAATTGGCCTATGTCCACAGAGTAAGTGCAAGGTACAAACCTGAACACCAATAGAACACTAACCTATGGTTACCACAGGGAATCCTAGGAAGTACCTGTGGGTGTTAGTGAGCCTGCGTTCAGATAAAACATCATCAGTACAAGATCAGTCCCCAAATGACCAAAGATGTGTCTTGGGGAAAGGTCTGCTCTTCACTGTCACTTATCTGTGTTAGCTGAGAAACTGGATCACCAGGACGTGTACCCGATACTAATAGCCTGACTCACGCATGGAATAATTTAGCATTGGCTGCTGAAATTGTGATCACCTAGAAGAATATGATATGCAAATAGCCCCACTTAAGCACGGATTAATTTAGTTACAGAGGATGTGGGCATTAACAGGGGATAACTGCCCACAACCCATGTTAATGGGCCATTACCAAAGTTTACGGTAATTAAATCCTGTTAGGGCCGGCACCTGCAGGCTCTAAAGACACTGGCACGATGCTACCAGGAAAAGTGCCATAAATAGACCCGCATTTTCATTTTTGCTCCCAAATGTGAAGTAATTGTTATGCACCAGAGAAATGGAGGGTCAAATCAGCAACATTAAACATCTGGATATGGTCCCCTGTGTAAACTCTGTATATTAGTGAATATCAGTGGGAGGCAAACAATCACATTGCACTTTTAAAGTAGAGAAATTCTGCCCACAAGGGAACATTGGCTGCGGTCAGCAGACAGGGTCGTACAGGGCCATACAAAAGTGGCCCACTGTTGAAAATGGCTATTCATTCATTTTGTGACACTGTTTGAACAGTACTCACGGGAGAGTCTTTTTTTTTATAAAAGGTGCTACACATTGTGCATTTTAAAGAATATTTATTTAGCAACACTGGCCAAAATTATTAGCAACATAGTGAAGTAACTCGACAAACTGGACCACATTGGCCAAAAAAGTGGCCCACTTTGACCCAAAAAATGGGCCCACACCAGCATTTTGCGTTTTTGGTTCGGCCATGGGCCTAAAGCTCCATAGGCCAGTCCGAGCCTGGGAACAGAGTACGCCGAAGGGAGACCTAACACCAGTGCGATATCTTACATGTACTGTCATGCAAAATACTAGTAAGTGCAGTGTTTTGGATGACATGTATTCAAGGAATGCACAACACGCTCATCAAGTGAAGCTATGTTGTCGGCCTCACTTGCTCAGTGGGCCGTGCAGGCCTTGCTATCCAGGACACTGCATTTATTAGTATTTGGGATGTCAATATGTTTAAGAAACGGTACTGCGCGGTGTTAGACCTCCTTTGGCGTGCCCTGCTGGCCGTGGCACGCTGAAGGGGGACCTGCACCCAAGACACCGTGCCGAATTTGCCGGTGGTGGCATAACCACGCCAAAACATGCAGAGTTGATAAAAGAGGAGATGCTGATGCCAGCACTCGAGGGGTCAGGGGCAAGAGCAGAGGCGTTGTGAGAGGGTGCGGGGGAGCCTATAGCCCTGGGTGTTTTTGGTGTAGCACCTGATGGAAGCTCAAGGGCTACATCCAAAAGGCTAGCTAGACCGAGTCCCGACATTAGCGTAGCCCCAAATATTTTCCAGACATAGTAACACCCCTGGACAAGATGATGGTTGGAAGAGAAGCACAGTCAAAAAGGGCAGTCAAAGAAATAAGAGGATAGCAACAGAGACCTAAGGCTGGAGTCTGACCTCTATGCAGCAGCAGCTTCAAGAGAATTGCAGGCAGCCAATAGCAGATTCCTTGGAAGCTCATTGGTAGAGGCATGTGGGTGCTAACTGCACATTAGTGATTGCAGGTCAGGGTTCTAATGGGTCTTACCCCGCAACTCAAGGTAAATGTCTTGATAGAAGCAAGAGATATTAGAGAGTAACGGGTAATTCCGCACTGCAGGCTATACAGCTATTAGCTGCATGGGGTCATTTGAATTGTTTTCACATCGAGAGAAATTTCCTCGAACATTTGCTCAATATACTGATGTGAAAACCTTAAAGGAAAAACAGTGACAAGATGGCAGCCATGGCAGCAGATTCAAGAGCATTATCCCGTTTCCAGGTCTCAAAATGGAAAGCGAGCACAGCAGATCGCCAGAGCAGGACACCAGAGGAAGTCAAAGCTCATAACAAAGGTCATCGAGGCCCTGCCGGTGAGGGAGCGGTTGGACATGAGTGAAGGGTAGAGAACCAACAGCAGCCAGCGGCCAAGAATCTAGGGTATATGTGGGGAACAGAGATACACATGGGGTCCATGGAGTCGTGATCAAGGATGGGCCATTAGTGCTCACATTTCAGAGATCTTCATTGGCTAGTCCAGCAAGCAACGTTCCATTCCAGGTTCTCACTGACTACATTGGTGCTCTTTGCATAAGAAGGACAAACTATAGTCTGAATGTTCAGTTACCTTATTAATGGAACGTCACCTGTGAAAATCAAACACATGGCAGTCTACATCGTTCTGCTGGTGGGGTGATTCTCTTCAACGGGGGCGGGGGGAGTCTCTGAAGGATAACAAATTCATCAGCAAGATACGCTGCACCAATGTAGAGTGGAAGAGCATAAAACAGCGAACATCATAACATATGATCCATGCAAACTAAAGCACGTGGGGCCCTCTGGTGTGCCTGGACACTGCTCACGCTTGTGAACATCTTTGCCGTTTTGTTCCTGTTACAGTAAATGCTTCACTGGGCATTGTTTCCCCGGGGCGCTGTCTCAGCCAAACAGAAGTTATAAAAAATATATGAGAATGCTTACTGGGAAATTGACTGATTAGATGTATACTGCTATTAGAATGCCTTTAGTATTTGTTGATTACTAAATCTGTTTCCCAACAGGGCCATGCTTATCCTGTCCTTCTGGACATCTGCATGCCATGGCACAAATGTCCCTACAAATGTGCCGCTGTGTCCGGCCCGTCTCTTCGCTCTCTATTGGTTATTATAAAAGGAGCAGCCAGCTTTCAAAACATTACCTTTCATGCTGGCTTTTATCTTCCCCCTATAGGAGCATGAAAGGATGCCCTCTCTCCTATACCTCACTCCCCTGTGATGAATGTTTGATGCCTTTCCCATCCCTCTGGCAGTCTGTCCTTAGTATAAAGCCTAACTCGTCAGCTTACTTTATTGCGTAAAGGTAACACGTACTGGGCACGGAAGTGATGGTTTGGCATTTTCATAAAGTGCGGTGTATGGAAATGTCGACAGTAAAAACGAGAAGAAAAGACAGACACACAAACAACAACACAAACATCGGAAATAAGTGATCTAATTAAATTAACAATAGAAGGCATGCCATTAATCTCTATGTACTGGCTGGAGCTAAAGAAATATGCAGGAATGTACATGTTAGCAAGGGCTTATATCGATGATCCACAATGCGCTGTAAAAAATATGTTTTTTTTATATGGTCACATTAATTCAGTATTTCCTCTGTCGCCACTCTTGTCTTAATATAAAAAGAGTAAGCACCTCTTAACATCAGCAAATCATGAAACCACCAAACTTCCTTACTCCCTCATCATTGAAATTGGGGATGTTGTTACTCCAAAGGAGAAAGCAACATCAAGATGCCTTGGTGTCTCTTCGGTGAAAGGGTTAATAAGAGTGTAGGCAGATGCCACAGCAGTGAATACGCAAAGTCATCACATGACGCTAGAGGGTCTAGGGCCATCCTAGTCGGTACTCTTGCCTGTTAAACATTCTAAACATTGTGATATACCGAAAATATGGTCTATGCCCAAATAAACGCGCTCATTTCGCAGTTGTGCATTTGAACTATATGGCCATTTTGAACAGGAATTCTACATGGTAAGACTTTCCAGACCACTCAGTTGGCCGTCGAAGCTTACTCTAGAAAAGGAGCCTTCTTTTTTAGTTTTGGTAAAGCACCACCTATAAACTGAAACTATCCCATTAGAGTACAGCTAGGAGGGATATCACTTGTGAGGAGGGATATGACTTGTGAGGAGGAAGACACAGCTTGTGTGTGATTCCCGGTTATTAAGCCTTCCATTGACTGCCCAAGGCTGCGTTAATCCCTATGGTCAGTCCTATCCACTGAGTGCCCCCCCCTCTAAAACAACCACACACTCCTGTTATCTCTTTGATAGTAGGAGACATCTGATTTCTATCTCTATTAGGCAGTAACATCCAACATTGGCCTGCTACTGGTATTTCTGAGCAGACTTCTGAGAGTTAATGGCTTATCATTTTAATATTATTTTATTGCTTACAGCACAAAGTCACCTCAAGAGCAGCCAAGTGCTTTACAACAGGAAGATGCCAGCTGGAATTGTACACATTATGTCACAGGGAGAGGGAGCAAAGAAGGGAGCCCACATCAAGCAACTTGTGGTGCCGTCACGAGTACGGGACCCGTTCCCCGATACTCCATAATAGTATCAAAGTGAATCAAAACAAAAGAGGACCCAACCACATAGACAGCACCATATTAGCCCGCCACCCAAACTAACCCAACCTGCCTTCAATTTGCCGTTTTCTTATTTCTCCCATGGTCTGGCCCCACGCAATAAACATAATTTACGCTTGACCTCTCCCGCCCACCAGAGGTAACAATAACCCTTCTTGTTAATTCCTTTAGTCCGTCTTCCATGCCCATCCCATCATCACACGATCCCCTGCTCCCGGGTCAGTCACTTTGGTCTGACAATATCCAGCTTTATCCTCCTCAGGTGTGAGGAATAGTTGCAGTCAAGAATAAGGTCCCTATTGTCAAGACCGGTCTAAGCCGGCATAATCAGAAAACAGAAACCGGGTGGCCTTCCCCCAGTCAACCGTAGGGCTCGTGAAAGCACTATCTTAGCAGTCCTACAGCACATGACCCTCTGGAGAGTCCTTGGGGCAAGCATTGCCTTAAGCCAACAAATGGGGATATCCCTATCCATTGTCCTCTAGGATTTAAAGCAAAATAATAAACACTCAGGCAATATATGTAAACGTGTGACAATTCAGGCATTCCAATATATCCCCAGACTCTTCCCATATCATTGTTTACCCTCATAAGTGACTATCGTCTCATGCCTTTATGATGTCATCACAACATAAATCATGTTCCCTCTCCCACAGAGGTTATCAGCGTTAACAGGTGGAATGTTTGTAGAGAGGCTACGGCAGACCTTGCCACCATCCATGGAGCTGCAGGACAATACGCCACAGAAGCCGTGCTGTGCACTGGTGGCCCAGCCTGAAGAACAGCCATAGGACGTTGCGCGATGCTCTGAACTGACCACACGAGTCACATTCGAGGAGGAGGAAAAATCCTGGGATGCAGGGGCCTGGACAACACCATCCACTGTTGAAGCTGAAGCAGAGCGCCCTCTAGCTGGCAGTGTCAGCTGGAGCCCACAGAACCCACGCATGTAAAGCAATCCAATAGCCCATCCAGAGAACATATTAAACTCCTATGCAACCTGGGAATAATTATTAAAGAAAGGCCTCTATGACGGCCAGGACGACCTCATATTTTGAGCCACTTTAAGCAGAACCCCGGGGACCCCATCAAGGCCCATGTTGGAAGCGATGGAAGATTGCCTGGAAGAAAGGCGCCAGGCTTACAAGCCCTCTTTGAAGCCTCTCTGAGCCCTTCCCTTGACACACCCCTCTAAGAAGGTTAACTATTGGACAAGGTAACTGGCCAATAGGGATTGGGGTATTTAAGAAGGTGTGTGAAAATGGCTGTATGTGGGTTAGTTGGGTGAAGATAGGAGGTGGTGGAGGACATCCGAGAGACTAGGGGAGGTGAGGCCGAAAGGATTGGAGAGGCTATTTGAAGGAGGGGATCTGTGGTGTGTTTGAGAGGGAAGAGCATAAGGAGTAAAGGTATAGTAGAAGTAGCAGAGCGGTAGGGGTGGTAGTGACACAAGTAGTAGTAGTTGGAAGTGGCGATAGTGGTAGTGGGAGTAGCGGTGTAGCGAGTGAGGGAATGGTAGTAGTGGTAGTGGGCGTGAACAGGTTTGGAAGTTGAATCGGCAGTGGAGCGGTAGTTGGTAGTAGGGGACGTAGTAAGTGTTTATCATGGAGTAGGAATAACAGTAGAGGGAGTGTAGTAGGATCGACAGGCAGTGGCTGATTAGGAGTTGTGTTAGAAGCAGAGAGGGATTATAACAGAAGAACAGCCACAAGCAAGGAAGTAGATTGGGAGTAAGGAGGAAAGGTAAGAGGAGATAGCAACAGTAACAGGTGAAGGAGTTGGGAAGTACTAGGAGAAGTCAAATCAAAGGGTGGACTTGGCAAAGCAGAGGAGAATATCTTAAAGCCAGTGTAGTGAAGGGAGAGATAAAAACGTGTATAAAAGACGAGAGCGCGACACCACATAAAAGAAGGCACCATCCCTAACTTAACTCCCTAGGATACTAAGTGGGATAGGTCAAGGCTAGGTCAGGGACTAGAATGCCCTAGGAGGTCACAACCACCATTATCCTTAAAAAGAGAACAGACAGTAGGGGTTACCATTGGAAAGCACTGATATCCCTGATAAGGATGCCTGGACTAGGGAGGAGGGAAAGGCTTGGGAAGTCGAGCCAAGGAGGGACAGTCCTAGCACCATTTCCCCTTAAAGCCCTGAAGAACCTTAAGCCCAGAGGCAATTCTACCAGTCTGTATTTCAATAAACACCCTTGGACTGGCAATCCGAGTCAGCATCATTATTTGTGGCGGGCTGCCCATCATATGTGTTGTCAAAAGTGGAATTGGCTAGATCTCGAAACAGAGATTACCTGTGCCAATCAAAAGATGACAACCCACACGCAGGATATGTATCACCAGTAACCAGAGTTGATTTTTCAACGATTCACTGCTCATGCACATCTACCATCCAGAACTCTTGGAGAATTCCTACGAGGTTCGGAGTGCATATGAACACTGGATTCCTATCAATGAAAATACTCTGATTGAGACAGACTTGTGAATGGACCTTCCCCGGGACTGTGTGGGATATTTTACTCTGGTTTATCAGTCCCAATGAAAGTCCCAGTTTCAGATTCTCACAGTCCTCAGCAATGCACAGTATCTAGCCAACATCCAAGCGCTCTTGGTTAACTTACCCACAGGACCCCTACACCTGCGAGCCGGGGAGGTATTCGGCTACTTCTGTTTGGCTACTGTCTGGGAGATCGAAAAAAGCTTACATGGAGCTGAAGCAGAGAAGTCCCAAATTCTGTCACGGAAACAACTTGACGTGGTTTCAGAGAGTGGGTCAAATCCAAGCCTGGGAAAACAGAGAGATCACTATCAGATTGACAGCGAGGCTAAATTATCAGGAGAAGAAGGGATTCTTTTTAACTTGATAACACCTTTAGATTCACCAAATCTAGGCCTTTCGACGGAGGGGGCAAACCTACAGGGATCCCAGCTGGATCTGAAGACTGACAACCAATCAGGTTCAGAGAGAGAGAACATTCCAAATGAAACTGGAACCAGCGATAGGCTACCACAGGAAGAAATCCAAAGAGACTGTCTAAGGTAATCTCCAACACTCATGACCAACCCGGGGGAAGGTAACGAGAAGAATGGGTCAAGTTCTGTGCCTGCTAAGCAGCAGGGTCAAAGTTCCCTTAAGGTGAGTTCTAAAACCAAGAGAACAAGCCTCCAAGTATGTCCAAAGGCAGCTGATCACTTGTCATGATGTTGAGAAGAGATCCCAAAACGGTCATACGACAAAAGCACCAGCAAATGACAATTCCTAAGTAGCAACACTGCAAACTGGCCGAGACCACAAGCCTTGAGACCTGACCCCTTTTCAGACAAGGAAGAGGAGTGTCCCTCCACAAAGAGAGAGTCCAGTTGTGTTACATGCTGGTCCAACAATGTCCAGAAGACTTTATGCAGGACGTGGATGGTGGACATACATGAGGAAATGGCGTTCCGGACAGAGTAGGAGATGGAGTTGGCCATGACTGACCGGGACCTGAGGCCCAAGGATACACTCTCAAACCAGAACCCGAGAGGAAACCTAAAGGCCAGAAGAAAAACAACTGCCAAAGATGCCCCAGGGCCCAGGGTGACTTCTTGGAAGACGGATACTGTGTCCTGGTGAAGGTGCACGAGCAATCCATCTGGCGCTTGCTAGACTCGGGTAGTGCTCACAGCAGCATCAGCCCAGCGCATTTACCCATGAACAGCCAAGTGTATGGATCTCTCACAGCCACCTGTTGCTTCCACAGAAACTGGGTGTCCTAAATGTTAACTAAAATTCCAATCCAACTTGGGGGATCTTTTTTTTAGAAAATAAGGTTTTTTTTTATAAATCCCAATCTTCAAGAGGACCTTACAATTGGGAGAACATTCTCCAGCTTTGATGCCTGGCCATTGGCTAGCAAAACTCGTCAACCAAAGCAGGAGAAAGCAAACATCCCAAGTAAACTTTGGAGTATGCAGGCATGTATCTTATCAGTTCCCAGGGAAATCCAGGGCACCAGCAACATCCATTAAACCCAGAAGCGTAACTATACCCAGGGAAGCGGGTGGGAATTTTCTGCAAGAAAGAGTCCCTTCAAGAGTGGGGAGAATACCCATATATTCATGGCGCTTCAACATCAAAAGATCATAGCCTTATTACATAAGACTATGACCAGTGTCCCAAACCCCAGTAAGGCAGAAAATAACAAGGGACAGGAGACTACACTGGAGAGCTATAAACCAAGTGTGGAGTTATGTGACTGGCGCTGTCATGGGAGGGAGCCCACCTCAAGCAACCTTCAGTGCCATCGCGACTAAGGGACCTCCTCCCAGTCTCTCTTTACATGGAACGTTAGTGGCAGGGTCTCCGCAGACCATGCCACAATCCAGGGAACAGCAGGAGGATAGGGTTGGAGGTGGAAGAGGCAGTATAGCATTAGTTGGTAGTGGAGGTAGTAGTGAGCATTAATAACAGAGTGGGATTCACAGTAGAGGGAAGGGTACAGCGTCCTTTCATCGCCTGCATGTTCATCCCCAGGCATTTTAACTTGCATATTCCATCGAATGTGCTCATTGAATTTTTTAGGGGGGTGTGGGAAAGGGCAGATAAGGGTTTGGGCAGGTAGGCAATAGCCAAAAATAAGTATGATACAGGGGATTTGGGGGGAATCCCCCCCAAAAAAAGATGAGCATTTTCGATGGAATGTGCACGTTAAAATGACAGGGGATGAAATTACAGGTGATGAAATGTCATGGAACTGAGGGAAAGTAGTAGGTGCGACAGGGAGTGGGAGAATAGGCATTGTGGTAGGAGCAGACAGGGATTATAACAGAAGAACAGCAACAGGCAAGGAGGTAGATTGGGAAGAAGAAGGAAAGGTAACAGGGGCTAGCAACAGTAAGAGGTGAAGGAGTTGAGAAGTAAGATAAGTCAATTCAGTATTACAGTGGGAGGAGAATATCTTAAAGCCAGTGTAGTGAAGAGACAGGTAATAACGTGTGTAAAAGATCAGAGAGTGACACAGTCTAAAAGAAGGCACCATCCTTAACTCACTAGAATACTAAGCAGGCTACGTCAGGAAAAGACTAGAAGGCCCTAGGGAGTCAGTTAGTCATTGAATTAGAGAAACCACCATTAGCCTTAAAAGAGAACAGACCATAGGTGTTACCATTGGTGAGCACTGACGTCCCTGATAAGGAGGCCGGGGCTACGGAGGAGGAAAAGGCTGTGGATGTCAAGAGGGACTGCCCGAGCATCTATTCCCCTTAAGATCCTCAAGAGCCTTAAACCCAGATGCCATTCTATATACATTTATTTCAATAAACACCCTTGGACTTGCAATCCAAGTCAGTGTGGTTATTTGTGGCATGCCGCCCCGTCACAAGTCGTAAAGTACATTGGTGGGGGTGATTCTTTTTTTTAGCCAGTAGGTATTGTTGAAGGGGGCATATTTTAGAGATTTGTGCAACTGGAGGATGGCCAGGGCATTGAGATGCACATGGTCAGGATGTGGCAGGAGGAACACTGATTGCAAGACTTCTGTCTACAGACTAGCTTAGCCTCCAACCTTTTTATAGTTTTGCTATGCGAGGCACGAGAGCCTCCAGAAATGTAGAGTTTACTCACCAAGAATGTTAATGTTCTGTTTGAGACTGCTTTGTATGTGATACATGCAGTTTTGAATATGATCCAGGTGGGGAGAGAGTCAGTGAAGCTTTTGAAGTGTTGGAGATACAGTTGACTTTGCGGGCACTTCTTATGAGGCAGGTTGCAGTGTGTTTGACTGCCTAAAGGGTGACCAGTGGTGCAGCTGGAATCCCAGTTTCCCCTGTTGATGTTTGAGATAATGAGGGCTTGGATCACCATGCTCAAATCATGCAGCAGGTTGAAGGGTTTGATTTTGCAAAGTGTGGATACCTGCAGCAAAGTGGTTTGTGCCTTTTTGGCTACGTGCTTTTGGAAGGAAAGGCTACTGTCAACAAAAAAGCCTAGGGATGTTGCTGTGTTTGATAGCTGAGGAGTGAATCGTTCCAGGCACATGAAATCCAGCCTTTGTTGCACTAGTTTTTGTTTGATCGGGAGACCGATGAGGTTGAATTCCATCTTGGTGAAGTGCAGTTTGAGGAAGGTATTTGACATCCAAGTTTGAGTGGTACTCAGGCATTTGCAGAGGTCAGTGGTGTCCTTTGGGCCACTGACCGAAGTGTTATCAGCATACTGATGGATAACTATAGGGTCCTTTGGAGCATTTCCAATGGTTCCATGTCTACATTGAAGATGATGAGGGAGAGGATGCAACCTTGGGAGAACCCACATGTGACTAGGAGTCGGTTGGATCTAAATGATGTGGTGTCTAGCAGATAGATAGGACAGGAAACCTTTTAGGATGGTTCCAGAGAAGCCCAACCTGTCAGTGAGAAGAGAGAGAAGTGTTGGGTGTGAACATTGTGTTGAAGACAAATGTGCAGTGGAATTCAGTTCCAGGCTTGTATGCGTGATA
The DNA here is from genome assembly GCF_040938575.1 of Ambystoma mexicanum. Taxonomy (NCBI): domain Eukaryota; kingdom Metazoa; phylum Chordata; class Amphibia; order Caudata; family Ambystomatidae; genus Ambystoma; species Ambystoma mexicanum. The sequence goes on along the minus strand of NC_090928.1, from coordinate 960,527,691 downwards.
ACATATTCAGTGTATACATTTCTCTAGTGATTAACCATTAAATTAAAATATTGGCCAAATTGACCTTAATACCTAGTGGTATCGTCTGCTTGTTCTTGTCTCAATCTTTAGAGAGATGGGTTCAGACGCTATCTGGGTGCAAGTATCCCGCTAGAGATTGGAAAACAAAATGTTTTCATTGTTCTTTATTGCTTACTTGAAATTGTATTACTGCTTCAGAGTGTTATTCTGATACTTTAGATTGAAATATGGTGTAGATATGATTCACCGTTATCACAGATATACTTTTGACCAAAATGTATTATCATTTATTAATGCTTTTGATTTAACTTTGTGATTAAATTACATATCTGACTGTATGATTACACACCAAACTATTGTTCCTATTTCCTTACTGACATTGGTCAGTCAACAGTGTGCCCTGTGTTCGGCCCCCATGAATTGGTGGACCTCCTATCCTGTACTTCTATAATGGTCTTGTAGCCGAGACACACACAGGAGCACCTAAATTAATAAAGAAATTATCAGATTTTTGTTATTACGAGACATACTACACTTGAGTCAGATTGATACACTTCTAGTGTTAGCACCTCTACGACCACCTGTTGCAAGTATCCCACTAGCCCAAGCATTTGTTAAGAGGCACATCCTCCTCCAGGGAGAACTGTAAACAGTACCACACCTCTGAATAACATCCTGTGCCTTGTACCAAATCATGCCCCATCAAGGAATGAACCAGGTCCAATCTTAGCTCATGAAGGATTGAAGGCAAGGCTGGACACTAAGGTAGCACCTTTTAGATAATTAGCAACAGGATGTGGCCTAGCTAAAGATACATTGTGGAATTGCGTGCCATTGTGTATTTGTGTCACAGACCGATATGGCTGCTGGAAACCGTAGCTCTTCGATAGCTCAACTATACCCTTTCAATAGATGTCCCCATGTCTTCTAACCATGGGAAGATGGGAAGATGAACTGAGATCACCTATCCCCAGACTCAAAAAAAATAAGAAATGTGTGCAAAATGCTGGCCAAGTCTGCAGGCCCATCTAGAACCCACACACCCACACAGATAGGTATCTCTTCAGAAACCTTCAGAGCATCCTTAATGAGAGTGGGGAGGTAACCTCTTCCATGTCTGTCTTTAAAAAAGAAATAGCGCCGAATGTAGTGGGAAGTAAACATTAGAGCTGATATCATCCGTCTGAACTGAAGTGGATATTGCTATCCTCTCCTCTTTTCATTAAGAATACTGCACAGGCTGGGGATGTCTTGTCGCTCATGCCATCACTATGGGCCATCATTGTATTATCTTCTGCCTCTACCTCTGTGGCATATAGTCAGACACCAGAGGGGCTATCCGCCTAGGAGGCAAAATGTCATGAAACTTTATCCACGTAAATTAAATTAAAACAAAAAACGGGTAAACACGCACATATGCTTCAGGGTCTAGAGAGCTAGATCACCAAACTCAGAAGAGTGCCATACACTTAGCCTTAGCATCTCCCACTCTTAGAAACTACACTTCAGGCAGTGATCAATATATTCGTTTGGTAATCTATTTACTAATTTAGCATCAACATATATGTATAGTTGCTAGGATTGTATTGCAGTTTGTTCTTAGGTTTGGTAATATTGCTAATCGCACCTCGTCTTGCCTGTCATCTTGCTCTGTGGCTCGATCTGTGGTCTCCTTAATGAGCGAAAGGTCCACTTCAGCCACATTCACAGAGGTCTGTGAACAAAATGAGGGTTGCAAAAATAGTACCGTGGCATATGAACGGGATAAATAACCTGATTAAACAGAACATAACTTATGTGTTTCAAAATAATAAATGTGATATTGCTCCACTGTAAGAAACTCATTCGATACAAAGTGAAGCAAACAAACTTTGGCGAAAATGGAAAGGAATGCAATATCATTATCCATTGTTCTGTTCAATAATCTGACCTCCATGTGACTTGGTCAACAAACATGATGTGGATGATTGAAGGCTTATTGCCTGATTCACAGAACGTGTTCAATGGGATTGTGCCATTATAAAGTGCTCCTGTGAATCAGGCCCTTAATGTTTAACTGGACTAACTTCAAATATTGTAAATGTGGTTGCTTCATTTTTTGATTCAATTATGACTGAATATGATTTGCATTAATGATTAGACAACATATTATAAGAAACGTTTTGGGTAGTGTATGCACGATTTATTTATTTAGTGTCATTTTTCCTTTTCTCTTTGTATGTACAGTACTGATTGTTTACGTATTTTCTTTGTAATGTGTTAAAGGTTGAATTGATTTTTAACTAATAAAAGAAAAACAAAAAAGAAAAATAAAGGCTTAATGGTGGGGGAACATTTATTTTAAGGCAATGGAGACCTTGTAATGTGTAATGCAATCTCCATCCCACCTTGAGGGACATAAATGACAAAGGTGGTGCCTCATGAGAGAGTGCCTTAGACAATAAAGGGCAAGGTGCGCCTAATTATCTAACTCCATATGAGTCTCTTACATTGCCATATACCAGCGGCCTACCAGTACCTCGGCTTACCGTTTCTGCAGCCCGATATCCTGGTAATACCGAGACATTAAGGGCGGAGGAGGAACTGTAAGTTCCCATTACCGTGGAGTTCTTTGTGACTCCACGGCAATGGGAACACTGAAGCACCGGCACTGTTAGTAACGGTGCTGGTGCTTCAGTGAAAAATCTGCCGGTAGGTGCCTCAACTACGGGCAGGTCAGGCCTGCCAGTATTCACTGCCCCTGCTGGTAGACTCAGAGTATGCCGATCTGGGAAAGGTGCCAGTAACTGTTGTTACCAGCACTTATTTCCGGACTGGTATTGCCGTAATGGGGCACATTTTTATTATTTAAATATATATATATATGTATATATATATATATTTATTTTTTAATGATTTTTAGGCTAATCAGCACCGAAGGGAAAACAGCTGCAGACGGTCCTCATGATGCAAGCACACTGGACAGATACATGATTGAGCTGGTCATGTGTTTCGGGGCCCTTGTTTGGTAGCAAGTGGTCAATACATGGATTTCCTTCTGCATTCAGTGTTCAGTCTGCCTCTGAGCATACAAATGCTTTGTCATCAAGCAATCAGATATGCAGCTGAATTTAGATCAGGATCCAGAAACGAGTCCCTTTTAATTGGATGTACACACATTAGTTCCAGACTTATCATTTAAGTAAAATGTCAAATCCATTTCATAACAGTGATGCATGGGTGAGGAATTGCATTCTCTGCATTGCATGGCAACTATGCAGCGACCCTATCTAGATTCTGATATATGTGACCTTTAACTTAAGTATTTTGCAACACTTATTCCACAGTCGGCTAGGTAGCTTGCCATTCTCTGCTGCTTGCAAATTCCTTCATGCATAATCTACTTGTAATGACTTTAGACAAGTCCACCTGATATTGATCCCAGACAGCCTTTAGACTCACATTAACAGAATGCCTTCATTACCAATACAGGGTCTCTTTACTATGTACTGAACCAGTTTCTGTACAAATCGTCTGCATTTTCCCTATGCTGGGACATGAGTACTCTGATGGAGCACATACTGCTTAGAGCTGTGGAGGTCTCAATCTACTTCGAATCTCACCTTCCTGCTTTGCTCTCGATCGCGTGTTTGTATTTCTTTTAGGTAGTAACTGCTGCTTTATTAGCAAGAGGCTATTTTGTAGATCATGCTTGCTTCGCGATGTGTTTTTCTGAACCAGCGGACCCACAAAGCACTCCTTTTGGCAGCCTAGCTGCAGGGTGCACTGTGTTCATCTGGCTGTCTGCTCTGCTGAGTGTTGCATTGTTTCTCGGAGTTGCTTTATTTCCAGTGTGAGCTCCAGTGTGCACTGGGAGGTTTGTGTGGCACTGATCAGAATGAAGACATATGAAACATGGCATCTTGGAGGGCATGTGAGGCTACCGGTTGGCCTTCCTAGAACCCCTTAGCCACAACATCAACCTTTTTGCATGTGGCATGGCACGGGTGCAGCCAGGGCGCTCACTGTAAAAGTGGCAGGCTGATCAGGTTAGGCTGAACAAAGTCACTTTGATCACCCTGAACCCTATGAATACCAGCATGTGCCACACTTAGATATAATTGTGAACGTTAGCCTGTGTCGCATCTAGATAGATTTGTGAATATTAGCATGCGCCACACTTAGATATTATTGTGAACCCTAGCCTGTGTTACATCTAGATAGGACTATGAAGGTTGGCAAGCATCACACACAGAAGGAATTGTGACTGCTAGCAAGGCCCACAATTAGAATTGTGAAAAATAATATGTGTCACACTTAGATATAATTATAAACATTAACCTGTGTCATATCTAGATAGGACCGTGAATATTAGCATACGCCACTCTCAAGATTGAATTGTGAACATCAGTTTACGTCTCATCTAGATAGATTTGTGAATTTTAGCATGTGCCACACCTAGATAGAGTTGGGAACGCTAGCCCATGTCACATCTAGATGAGTTTGTGAATTTTAGCATGTGCCACACCTAGATAGAGTTGGGAACGCTAGCCCATGTCGCATCTAGATGAGTTTGTGAATTTTAGCATGTGCCACACCTAGATAGAGTTGGGAACGCTAGCCCATGTCGCATCTAGATGAGTTTGTGAATTTTGCATGTGCCACACCTAGATAGAGTTGGGAACGCTAGCCCATGTCGCATCTAGATGAGTTTGTGAATTTTGCATGTGCCACACCTAGATAGAGTTGGGAACGCTAGCCCATGTCGCATCTAGATGAGTTTGTGAATTTTAGCATGTGCCACACCTAGATAGAGTTGGGAACGCTAGCCCATGTCGCATCTAGATGAGTTTGTGAATTTTGCATGTGCCACACCTAGATAGAGTTGGGAACGCTAGCCCATGTCGCATCTAGATGAGTTTGTGAATTTTGGCATGTGCCACACCTAGATAGAGTTGGGAACACTAGCCCATGTCGCATCTAGATGAGTTTGTGAATTTTGCATGTGCCACACCTAGATAGAGTTGGGAACGCTAGCCCATGTCGCATCTAGATGAGTTTGTGAATTTTGCATGTGCCACACCTAGATAGAGTTGGGAACACTAGCCTGCGCTGCATCTGGTTAGGACTGTGAAGGTTAGCCTGGTGTAGCCTACTTCTATGCCTATCATCAGCGGAAACCCTTCACTGCGGAACCGGGGCCTTTGCCTCACTTTACAGGACTCTCATATCAAGGGCTAGCCTATATCTTTTTCTATTGTCTGATGAGACGTAGTGTATTATGAGACCTAGGCCTCTGCCCACCACACAGGACACTTAACTCTAGTCATATAGCCACATATAACCCACTAACCAAAAAGCTGAAACTCTGCATACTTAACTCATAGAGCAACCTACACAACCACCTTTCGCACAGCAAGACGCACACACTTCACCACACCGCAACAACAAACAGACAACACATAAGCCGCACCAACAGCACACGAGGCACGACTTTGATCCGATACTCGCACCAAAGCTCAGAGCACGGTGTAAACCAAACTGAAGCCGCCAACAGCACACCACTTCTCTCACTATCCTACTCCCTCTTCACCCTACTGAACCAACCCGCCTTATCGTTTACAAATCTGCCTAAGCGCCTGGAGACCAACTCTGTTGGTGACTGTGCACTATACAAATACCTTTAACATTAACATTAATTGACTTCACCGAAAAACATGAAAACAAGAATTCCCTGCGTCTCTGCAAGGATATTCCTCTGTACCTGGTAATGCTGGTATGTGATACAGTAGTGCTCCTCATCCAAACACTAAGCTTTTAAAGTGGTGATGTGCATATCCAACTCCCAGTCCTAATATACTGCTAATACCTTAACATCCATAATTGCTTTTGAGCAACTCAGTGCTGGGAACATAACTGTAGAGGAACAGAGTGATGTACATTTGACAGGTAGATTCATGATCCAGAAAATGATTCATGGAAGGGAGGAGGAGTCTAGATAGGATCAGTTGATCTAGGCAGGATCTGATGTACAGCACTCGCCATCAACATTTGTAATGCCGGCCTACATGCGACACACCCTTTTCCCTAATGCAAGACACTTTGTCATGGAGAGCAACCACTGGTGAATGTGTATTTCTTTCCCATCGCATAGGCCTAAACAGACACAATTGCACCTCTCCACTCTACCCATGGTCTGAAGCTAGAGGGAAACTGCTCTGCCCATGCCCAAGGTCTTGTCTGAAACTGAACACATGGTGACATATGATAAGGTACCTGGCTGTATTTATGAAGGCTTCTACGGCTTCAGAGTTAAGGTGTTGGTTGTGAAGTGGTTTGGACTATCGTCTGCATAAATAGAGCAGACATAAGAGTTGGGTTCAAACCGCACCTCCTCCAATGCCCTTTTGGATTTGCCATTTTTAAAACGTTTGTTTTGTTGCTTTTGTTTATCCATTAACAAGTAAAGTAATACAAAAAGCACAACTACACAATATGCAATTGACACAGTGAACAATACACCTCAAGGAAAGGAAGCATTAGGCGTTCTGCCGCCATCTGTTTAATGACATGGGGTAATTGGAGGTAGTCATTCAATGAATCCGAGGGTCCAGGTTGTGAGCACCTTTGCAACCAATGCTGTTTTGCTTTTACAAAACAAATTCTAATATTTGGTAACATGTTGTTCACATTCCATTATTCCTAGCAAAGAGACCAGGAAGAGCCTATCCAAGACCGTCAACCAGTTGGCATGTGCTCAACCCTTTCCACCACTCACTGAGGGTACCATAGACAGAAAAGCACTGTTGTGTGTGGCCTTTGCGCTACTGCACATTGGTTCAGGTGATGTGTGGGGCATGGTGCACGAGACATGGCAGCTCTGGACCTTTAAGCAAAGCCCTTATTCTGCAACTGTTAGCCACATGATTTGACTACAAATGACATCAGCTATAGTTAATGGTGATGGATGATGGGTGATATAGTCCAAAACATACCAAGAGCTGAGGGTTATAGCCCTGCCATTCAGTACCTTTTGTTTAGATGTTTATGTCATCATAGCAATGTAGATCACCCTCCTGATGTTTATTAATATCAGTTGAAGTGACCTCCTTCTGATTTCCTATTGGCCCATTAGCCGTGCCCTTTCTGATAAGTGATGCACATATTCTGCATCTCTGATCATATAGTGCGTACAGACACGAAGGCTATGTCCTTGGCCCCCATTTCTTTTCCCTCTACACATCCTCTCTTGGGTCTCTTATTTCTTCCTTTGGATTTTCCTATCATCGATATAAAAACCATTTTCTGATCGTTCTGTCTTTCCCCTCCTTTACTGAATCTCATTCATCTTTATCTGCCTATCTTCTGGCTATACAAGCATGGATGTCTTCTCACTATCTCCACTTCAACCTTCTTAAAACGGAGGTTCTTTTCTTTCGTGCTAATAATATTCCTCCCCTACTTTCATCTCTCTCTATTTCGCTTCTTCCATCGTCTTTGTCCATTTCCCCGACTACACGTTATCTTTGATTCATCTCTTTCTTTCTCGGCTCACGTCTCCATTACCTCACGTTCATGCTGCTACCAACTGTATAACATCCGGAAGGCCTCTGTTTCCTCACCTTTCCAGCTTATAAGATTCTCATTTCTTCCCTTGTCTTCTTCCGCCTCTTCTACTGTTGCTCTCTCCTTTTAGGTCTTCCAGCTGCTAATCCTGTTCCCCTTCACTCTATCTATCACTCTTTTATTTGAATCCTATGCTCGCTGTGCCCACATGACTCTACTTGTTCTACTCTCCAATTTCTTCAATGGCTATCCTTTAAATCCTGTGTGCTCTTTAATTTCCTCTTCATCATCTTTAAATGCCTCTATGAACTTTCTCCTCCTTTATTTTCCGCTCTTATCTCTTTCTATGCCCCCACATGCTCTCTATTCTAAATCTCTTTTTATTTTAACTGTTCAATGCTCTCCTTGTGCCACTTCCTGTTTCACACCTTTTCTTTGCTCGCACCCAAAGCAGTGGAATGCTCTTCCCCTTTTCCTTTGCTCTATCTCATCCTTTTCTCTCTCTTCAAAACTTGTCTCCTAGCTTATCTTCTTCCTAATTAACGTTTTGGTTTCATTTTGCTATTACTCATCCTATGTACCATTGATGTCTTTTGTAAAGCGCCTATGCCTCAAGCGTTATAGAAATAAAAGAAACATACACAAATACAAATCATTTTCAGTGGTGGTTCATGGGAGTTGTAGTCCAAATGACTACAGCTCTAATCAGACCTAGCCTGCATAATCAATGGGAGGCATGATATGAGCTTTAGCCCTTCTTTTGGTACACACACAAACCAATGCTCATCTTCCTTAGAAACATATGACAGAGGGAAGGGCTGCGTGCTACCAAAGGGGGCACATAGTGGAAGGGGAGGTTGCAAGTAGGGATGGGGGTATCCAGTCACTTTCAGGGCGTTATGAGGGGAGTATTTTTCAGGTCTGATGGGTAGGGTGTTGAAGAGAGTGTGAAGGGTACTGTGGTTATTGCTAAAGATATGCAGGTGTGCCAGTCCCAAGAGTGCTGGAAGTGCCTTTGACTGTCATGGAATGCCGGGGGTACAAGCTATGGTAATGGGCCCTTTGAGCTTGGTTGGTCCCCAACAATATATTCTAAATATTAGACAGGGTCCACTGTTGCAGCTGGCATTGCCCAGCCAGCTCCCCGGGCTCCTTTTGCACTTCTTACCACAGATGAAAAGTATGCCTTCGGAAGCTCCAATGCTGCTTCTGGCTGCACCGTTCAGAGAAAAGCCTCTGCATTCAGCAGCCCAAGGTGCAGGGTCGGCCCTGCAGGTGCTGGCTTTTTCTGCTGGCACCCACATGTCCGTCCTCATGTGAATGATGTTACAGCACTTCTTGAACGTGAGTGTCATGATCAAGATCCTAGGCAGTTTCTAATCTTGGTCCTTGCCCCACTCATTGGTGTTGCCCACTGGCTTCTTGTGCACCTCTTACACCCCCACCCTGTTGCTGAGAGTATAGTCAGATTGGCCTTGCCCCTGACCTTTCTCCCACCTCAGTGAGAAAACCTCTGGTTCGGTCAACAGAGGTGTTGGCACCCACAAAAGGAAATGTATACACAATGTAAATGTCATCGGCCCCCACAAATGCGAGAATGAACGAGGAACGTAATGGGAATGGATCTAATGGCCTGTATTGGGAATAACAAAGAAGGTCCTATGGTGCTGCCATTTAGTATCAAAGCCTTCCAATGGCAACACAGAAAAAGAAAACGTCATAGTTACAACAGAGGAACAGACAGGAACGAGACTCGCCATACAGTACAGCGCAGAAACATACTGGGATGGTGAAGAGGGCATTGTTCTTCGCTGAAGCCGATCAGATTTCCTTGGTCTTTAGGGGTGCATTCTTCTTTGTCTTCTCAGGGCTCTTCTTTTTTATTACAGGCTTCTGATGTCCCAACATGTGTCTCTTGAGGAAGGCAAGCTATTTATTCTTTTCATTCACTTTGAGTAGGATGCCTTTAGTGTGGGTCTTGGCAAATACTGCATTCAGATTAGAACCAGCAGGGAAGGTGCACTTACAAATCCCTGGCTCGGTTATCATTATAAGCGCTGCAGAGAACATTGTCACATCAGCAGAAGTTATATCATGCAAATGCCTAAATTGTTTCTGTTTGAAGTGCGGCCATACAATGGCCTGTGTTTGCCTTGAAGACATTGCCAAACACTCTGCAGGAAGGCTCTGCAGTGATACAGTGAAATGTGCCCCTGGTGAGCTAAGAACGGTAGTCTGAAGTCTGAATTCAAAGTTCTGGTCTCTGTCTGGATTTGAAGTCTAAGTCTGGTGTCTTCTGGTAAAACGCTCTGCAAGAAATCAGCTTGAAGTGGGAAGTGAATGTTCCTACCTGTCCTACACAGTCTCCTTTTATGTGTTTAGAAAGTGGGAGGGTCGGCTCATCTTCTATGCCCAACCCTCTCAACGTATCATTGGCCAGTTCCTCCTCTCTCCCTTGATTGGGGGAACTGGGTTGTGAGTCAGAGTGATGAGGTATGTTTATGGTCAGAGGATCCTCCCCTTGTCAAATTGCACACAAATCTATTTCTGATCCAAATACATATTTATCTATGTACCATTTTTCTAATATTATATTATATGTCCATAACATATTTTCTGTAGCACCAAACCATCTGATCCTTGTCTTTGTAAGATGTCGTGTCCTCTTATGACAGAATTCTCCCCTTTTCATCCAGATAACGACCTCTAAACCTTTCCAGATTTTACACAAATGTGCACCAGGGATATGGGTTTCAGATGATAAAGTGTCAGATTTTTAACATGCATACATTTGGGGTAACAACCTTGTTTCCGCTACTGTCCCCAAACACATACCCCAGAGTCCTAACACCTCTTAAAATGTGCACAGAAAAATCAAAAGAATGATGATGTTATTTATATAATTTTTACAAGTCCGCACTATAAATTATCCATCTTTTTAAAATTATGCTCTGGCCCCAAAGGGGTGTGGTTTTCCAACGCACATGGTGGAATTTCTGGTTTATCCACTTCCCCCAAGCTCAGCTTGCTCACATGCAGTGCCCCTCCCTGTTTCCTCCCAAGAGGAAGCCATTTACGACCCCCCTAATTTAACATTTGCCTGGGCCAAGGACAGTGCTTTGTTTAGTTTCCTGCAGTCCCCAGGTGCTCCTCCCCTGATTCAATCAGGGAGGTGTCATCTCCTTTTGGTGGGGGCAGCAGAATGCAGCCGGGCCTGGGAAGAGTGGCTGAGCAAGTTTCAACTCCTGTCGGGGGTAGTTGCCGGGCAGAATTCACTCTCTTCAAGCCAGGCTTCAGCTAAATGTCACTTTGGTACCCAGTTTTCTACATTCAAATCAAACTGACAATTTTTAAACATGCAGCTAGAACACTGATTCTAAGTTCAAAACTATGGCATTTAACAGTTGCAAACTATGTGCCACTCAACAGTAGGTCACTCATTTATTTTAAACATTCAGATTTTAGTGTCTTTCAGTCCAATTTCACTTCAGCTGCTGACATCCACAGCTCAGCCAGTTTTGTTATAAACATTGTTTTGGGCTCTTTCTCTTTCCAGATTTTGTATGCACACAAGTCTACCTTCTGCCAAATGTCTGCTGGTGTTCATTGAGATTTTTGAATGTCTTGCAATGTTTAAAATAGGCATTTTTAGCTTGCATTTCAGAGAAACAAAGGTGATTTCAACAAGCTTTTTTATTTTAGCCACCGGCACTGCTGTTTTTCCTTTGGCACACATTTCACTCATGGCACTCCTGGCCCCTCACGCTCGCACTGGTGGGTGGCAGGTCAGGGGACCATTTTGCTGTGCGCAAAACTGCGAGGTTCTTCAGGATCTGGGATAGAATGATGGGCGGCGACAGCTCATCCCCACATCTACCCAGTCTATTGATTTAGTTTTGTTTTGGGATAGAATGATGGGCGGCGACAGCTCATCCCCACATCTACCCAGTCTAATAATTCAACATGGGTCAAAACCCTTGACAGTGGGAAACCTTGTCATGATGTTGAGAAGAGATCCCAAAACGGTCATACGACAAAAGCACCAGAAAATGACAATTCCTAAGTAGCAACACTGCAAGCTGGCCGGGTCCACAAGCCTTGAGACCTGACCCCTTTTCAGACAAGGAAGAGGAGGGTCCCTCCGCAAAGAGAGAGTCCAGTTGTGTTACATGCTGGTCCAACAATGTCCAGAAAACTTTATGCAGGACGGGGATGGTGGACATACATGAGGAAATGGCGTTCCGGACAGAGTAGGAGATTGAGTTGGCCGTGACTGACCGGGACCTGAGGCCCAAGGATACACTCTCAAACCAGAACCCAAGAGGAAACCTAAAGGCCAGAAGAAAAACAACTGCCAAAGATGCCCCAGGGCCCAGGGTGACTTCTTGGAAGATGGATACTGTGTCCTGGTGAAGGTGCATGAGAAATCCATCTGGCGCTTGCAAGACTCGGGTAGTGCTCACAGCAGCATCAGCCCAGCGCATTTACCCATGAACAGCCAAGTGTATGGATCTCTCACAGCCACCTGTTGCTTCCACAGAAACTGGGTGTCCTATATGTTAACTAAAATTCCAATCCAACTTGGGGGATCTTTTTTTAGAAACTAAGGTTTTTTATAAATCCTAATCTTCAAGAGGACCTTACAATTGGGAGAACATTCTCCAGCTTAAATGCCTGGTCATTGGCCAGCAAAACACGTCAACCAAAGCAGGAGAACGCTAAACATCCCAAGTAAACCATGTCACCAAATGTTGTGCCTTTGGAGTACGCAAGCATGTATCTTATCAGTTCCCAGGGAAATATAGGGCATCAGCAACATCCATTAAACCCAGAAACGTAACTATACCCAGGGAAGCGGGTGGGAATTTTCTGCAAGAAAGAGTCCCTTCAAGAGTGGGGAGAATACCCATATATTCATGACGCTTCAACATCAAAAGATCATAGCCTTATTACATAAGACTATGTCCAGTATCCCAAACCCCAGTAAGGCAGAAAATAACAAGAGACAGGAGACTACACTGGAGAGCTATAAAGCAAGTGTGGAGTTCTGTGACTGGCACTGTCATGGGAGGGAGCCCACCTCAAGCAACTTTCAGTGCCATCGCGAGTAAGGGACCTCCTCCCAGTCTCTCTTTACATGGAACGTTAGTGGCAGGGCCTCCGCAGACCATGCCGCAATCCAGGGAGCAGCAGGATGATAGGTTTGGAGGTGGAAGAGGCAGTATAGCATTAGTTGGTAGTGGAGGTAGTAGTGAGTATTAATAACGGAGTGGGATTTACAGTAGAGGGAAGGGTACAGCGTCATTTCATCGCCTGCATGTTCATCCCCAGGCATTTTAACGTGGACATTCCATCTAATGTGCTCATCGAATTTTATAGGGGGGTGTGGGAAAGGGCAGATAAGGGTTTGGGCAGGTAGGCAATAGCCAAAAATAAGTATGATAGAGGGGATTGGGGGGAACCACCCCCCAAAAAAAAAAAGATGAGCATTTTCGATGGAATGTGCATGTTAAAATGACAGGGGATGAAATTACATGCAATGTAATGACATGGAACTGAGGGAAAGTAGTAGGTGCGACAGGGAGTGGGAGAATAGGCCTTGTGGTAGAGCAGATAGGGATTATAACAGAAGAACAGCAACAGGCAAGGAGGTAAATTGGGAAGAAGAAGGAAGGGTAACAGGGGATTGCAACAGTAAGAGGTGAAGGAGTTGAGAAGAAAGAGAAGTCAATTCAAAGGGTGGAGGTGGATAGGCAGAGTGACTGACCGGAGGGACAGTATTACAGTGGGAGGAGAATATCTTAAAGCCAGTGTAGTAAAGAGACAGGTAATAACGTGTGTAAAAGATCAGAGAGTGACACAGTCTAAAAGAAGGCACCATCCTTAACTCACTAGAATACTAAGCAGGCTACGTCATGAAAAGACTAGAAGGCCCTAGGGAGTCAGTTAGTCATTGAATTAGAGAAACCACCATTAAAAAGAGAACACCATAGGGTTACCATTGGTGAGCATTGACGTCCCTGATAAGGAGGCCGGGGTTACGGAGGAGAAAAAGTCTGTGGATGTCAAGAGGGACTGCCCTAGCACCTATTCCCCTTAAGATCCTCAAGAGCCTTAAACCCAGATGCCATTCTATATACATGTATTTCAATAAACACCCTTGGACTTGCAATCCAAGTCAGTGTGGTTATTTGTGGCATGCCGCCCCATCACAAGTCGTATAGTACATTGGTGGGGGTGATTCTTTTTTTCAGCCAGTAGGTATTGTTGAAGGAGGCATATTTTAGAGATTTGTGCAACTAGAGGATGGCCAGGGCATTGAGTTGCACATGGTCAGGATGTGGCAGGAGGAACACTGATTGCAAGTCTTCTGTCTACAGACTAGCTTAGCCTCCAACCTTTTTATAGTTTTGCTATGCGAGGCACGAGAGCCTCCAGAAATGTAGAGTTTACTCACCAAGAATGTTAATGTTCTGTTTGAGACTGCTTTGTATGTGATACATGCAGTTTTGAATATGATCCAGGTGGGGAGAGAGTCTGTGAAGCTTTTGAAGTGTTGGAGATACAGTTGACTTTGCGGGCACTTCTTATGAGGCAGGTTTCAGTGTATTTGGCTGCCTTGAGGGTGGCCAGCGGTGCAGCTGGAATCCCAGAAAGGAGTACATTTCCCCTGTTGATGTTTGAGATAATGAGGGCTTGGATCACCATGCTCAAATCATGCAGCAGGTTGAAGGGTTTGATTTTGGAAAGTGTGGATACCTGTAGCAAAGTGGTTTGTGCCTTTTTGGCTATGTGCTTTTAGAAGGAAAGGCTACTGTCAACAAAAAAGCCTGGGGATGTTGCTGTGTTTGATAGCTGAGGAGTGAATCCTTCCAGGCACGTCATCCAGCCTTTGTTGCACTAGTTTTTGTTTGATCGGGAGACCGATGAGGTTGAATTCCATCTTGGTGAAGTGCAGTTTGAGGAAGGTATTTGACATCCAACTTTGAGTGGTACTCAGGCATTTGCAGCGGTCAGTGGTGTCCTTTGGGCCACTGACCGAAGTGTCATCAGCATACTGATGGATAACTATATGGTCCTTTGGAGCATTTCCAATGGTTCCATGTCTACAGTGAAGACGATCAGGGAGAGGATGGAACCTTGGGAGAACCCACATGTGACTAGGAGTCGGCTGGATCTAAATGATCCCACTATACAGTCTGGTGTCTAGCAGATAGATAGGACAGGAACCTTTTTAGGATGGTTCCAGAGAAGCCCAACCTGTCAGTGAGAAGAGAGAGAAGTGTTGGGTGTGAACATTGTGTTGAAGACAAATGTGCAGTGGAATTCAGTTCCAGGCTTGTATGCGTGATAACACATTCAGTGTATACATTTCTCTAGTGATTAACCATTAAATTAAAATTTTGGCCAAATTGACCTGAATACCTAGTGGTATCGTCTGCTTGTTCTTGTCTCAATCTTTAGAGCAATGGTTTCAGACGCTATCTGGGTGCAAGTATCCCGCTAGAGATTGGAAAACAACATTTTTTCATTGTTCTTTGTTGCTTCTTGAAATTGTATTACTGCTTCAGAGTGTTGTTCTGATACTTTAGATTGAAATGTGGTGTAGATATGATTCACCGTTATCACAGAAATACTTTTGACCAAAATGTATTATCGTTTATTAGTACCCGGCGAGAGTCAAGCAGAATGCAACACGCATTCTGATTGGCTCTCGCCGGGTCCTTACCTGGCCGAAAATCCTTCGATTCTCGGCCGGGACTCCAGCTGCCTTGTCCTCGGCAGGTGGCGTGGCAGACCCTCAGCCAATGAGGAGGCTCGAAGTGGGGCCATCCCCACTCCGAGCCTCCCCACGGCTGAGAGGCTGCCTCCGCCCCCCGCTGGGGACTCGGGTAAACTTTTTTTTTTTTTTCTTTCTCCTCCCTCCTCCCTACCCCACCCCACTTACCTTCTTGCTCCTGAGTCCCTGGTGGGGGACGATGGCAGCCTCCAGCAGTGTGGAGACCTGCGCCTCCACACAGCTGGAGGCTTCCATCGTCCTCTGGCAGGGACGAAGGTATGTTTTTTTTTTTTTTTGGTCCCCCTTCCCCTCCCTCCCGCCCTCCCAACCCCACTTACCTTCTGCTTCTTTTTTTTCGGGAGCGGACGCGCTTGGAACACCTGTGTTCCCAGCACGTCTGCTCCCGAAGACTGCCATGGAAAGAGAAAACAGACTCCCGTTTTCCCTTTCCCGGCGGCCATTTTCTTGGTCGTTTTTTTTTTTTTCTGTCCCGAACCGCCGGGACTTTTCGGGACAGAAAAAAATGCTTTTAGGGCCCCGGTCACACATAAAATGCGGGCTGGGGTACTAATAGCAATATGACCCTCGCAGCGGGGGCATTACCGACTCTGGTAATGCCCCGGGGCCTTCGTTAAGAACAGCAACAGGCAAAGAGGTAGATTGGGAAGAAGAAGGAAAGGTAACAGGGGATAGCAACAGTAAGAGGTGAAAGAGTTGAAAAGTAAGAGAAGTCAATTCAAAGGGTGGAGGTGGATAGGCGGAGTGACTGACCGGAGGGACAGTATTACAGTGGGAGAAGAATATCTTAAAGCCAGTGTAGTGAAGAGACAGGTAATAACGTGTGTAAAAGATCAGAGAGTGACACAGTCTAAACGAAGGCACCATCCTTAACTCACTAGAATACTAAGCAGGCTATGTCAGGAAAAGACTAGAAGGCCCTAGGGAGTCAGTTAGTCATTGAATTAGAGAAACCACCATTAAAAAGAGAACAGACCATAGGGGTTACCATTGGGTTACCATCAGGCACTGACGTCCCTGATAAGGATGCCGGGGCTACAGAAGAGGAAAAGCCTGTGGATGTCACGAGGGACTGCCCTAACACCTATTCCCCTTAAGATCCTCAAGAGCCTTAAGCCCAGATGCCATTCTATATACATGTATTTCAATAAACACCCTTGGACTTGCAATCCAAGTCAGTGTGGTTATTTGTGGCATGCCGCCCCGTCACAAGTCGTATAGTACATTGGTGGGGGTGATTCTTTTTTTCAGCCAGTAGTTATTGTTGAAGGAGGCATATTTTAGAGATTTGTGCAACTAGAGGATGGCCAGGGCATTGAGTTGCACATGGTCAGGATGTGGCAGGAGGAACACTGATTGCAAGTCTTCTGTCTACAGACTAGCTTAGCCTCCAACCTTTTTATAGTTTTGCTATGCGAGGCACGAGAGCCTCCAGAAATGTAGAGTTTACTCACCAAGAATGTTAATGTTCTGTTTGAGACTGCTTTGTATGTGATACATGCAGTTTTGAATATGATCCAGGTGGGGAGAGAGTCAGTGAAGCTGTTGAAGTGTTGGAGATACAGTTGACTTTGCGGGCACTTCTTATGAGGCAGGTTGCAGTGTGTTTGACTGCCTTGAGGGTGGCCAGCGGTGCAGCTGGAATCCCAGAAAGGAGTACATTTCCCCTGTTGATGTTTGAGATAATGAGGGCTTGGATCACCACGCTCAAATCATGCAGCAGGTTGAAGGGTTTGATTTTGCAAAGTGTGGATACCTGTAGCAAAGTGGTTTGTGCCTTTTTGGCTATGTGCCTTTAGAAGGAAAGGCTACTGTCAACAAAAAAGCCTAGGGATGTTGCTGTGTTTGATAGCTGAGGAGTGAATCCTTCCAGGCACGTCATCCAGCCTTTGTTGCACTAGCTTTTGTTTGATCGGGAGACCGATGAGGTTGAATTCCATCTTGGTGAAGTGCAGTTTCTCCTCCCTACCCCACCCCACTTACCTTCTTGCTCCTGCGTCCCTGGTGGGGGACGATGGCAGCCTCCAGCAGTGTGGAGACTCTGCGCCTCCACACAGCTGGAGGCTTCCATCGTGCCCTGGCAGGGAAGAAGGTACGTTATTTTTTTTTTGTCCCCCCTTCCCCTCCCTCCCGCCCTCCCAACCCCACTTACCTTCTGCTTCTTTTTTTTCGGGAGCGGACGCGCTGGGAACACTTGTGTTCCCAGCGCGTCCGCTCCCGAAGACCGCCATTGAAAGAGAAAACGGACTCCCGTTTTCCCTTTCCCGGTGGCCATTTTCTTGGTCGTTTTTTAACCTGAATCGGTAATGCCTCCGCCGCTCGGGTCATATTGCTTAATTAATGCTTTTGATTTAACTTTGTGATTAAATTACATATCTGACTATGTGATTACACACCAAACTATTGTTCCTATTTCCTTACTGACATTGGTCAGTCAACAGTGTGCCCTGTGTTCGGCCCCCATGAATTGGTGGACCTCCTATCCTGTACTTCTATAATGGTCTTGTAGCCGAGACACACACAGGAGCACCTACATTAATAAAGAAATTATCAGATTTGTGTTATTAAGAGACATACTACACTTGAGTCAGATTGATACACTTCTAGTGTTGGCACCTCTAGGACCACCTGCTGCAAGTATCCCACTAGCCTAAGCATTTGTTAAGAGGCACATCCTCCTCCAGGGAGAACTGTAAACAGTACCACACCTCTGAATAACATCCTGTGCCTTGTAACAAATCATGCCCCAACAAAGAATGAACCAGGTCCAATCTTAGCTCATGAAGGATTGAAGGCAAGGCTGGACACTAAGGTAGCACCTTTTAGATAATTAGCAACAGGATGTGGCCTAGCTAAAGATACATTGTGGAATTGCGTGCCATTGTGGATTTGTGTCACGGACCGATATGGCTGCTGGAAACCGTAGCTCTTCGATAGCTCAACTATACCCTTTCAATAGATGTCCGCATGTCTTCTAACCATGGGAAGATGGGAAGATGAACTTAGATCACCTATCCCCAGACTCAAAAAAAATAAGAAATGTGTGCAAAATGCTGGCCAAGTCTACAGGCCCATCTAGAACCCACACACCCACACAGATAGGTATCTCTTCAGAAACCTTCAGAGCATCCTTAATGAGAGTGGGGAGGTAACCTCTTCCATGTCTGTCTTTAAAAAAGAAATAGACGCCAAATGTAGTGGTAAGTAAACATTAGAGCTGATATCATCCGTCTGAACTGAAATGGATATTGCTATCCTCTCCTCTTTTCATTAAGAATACTGCACAGGCTGGGGATGTCTTGTCGCTCATGCCATCACTATGGGTCATCATTGTATTATCTTCTGCCTCTACCTCTGTGGCATATAGTCAGACACCAGAGGGGCTATCCGCCTAGAAGGCAAAATGTGATGAAACTTTATCCGCGTAAATTAAATTTAAAAAAGGGAGATTTACAGGCTCTGGGCAGTTTCATGTGGAAGAGCATACACAGGGTAAACAGGCACATATGCTTCAGGGTCTAGAGAGCTAGATCACCAAACTCAGGAGAGTGCCATACACTTAGCCTTAGCATCTGCCACTCTTAGAAACTACACTTCAGGCAGTGATCAATATATTCGTTTGGTAATCTATTTACTCATTTAGTATCAACATATATGTATAGTTGCTAGGATTGTATTGCACTTTGTTCTTAGGTTTGGTAATATTGCTAATCGCACCCCGTCTTCCCTGTCATCTTGCTCTGTGGCTCGATCTCTGGTCTCCTTAATGAGCGAAAGATCCACTTCAGCCACATTCACAGTGGTCTGTGAACAAAATGAGGGTTGCAAAAATAGTACCGTGGCATATGAACGGGATAAATAACCTGATTAAACAGAAAATAACTTATGTGTTTCAAAATAATAAATGTGATATTGCTCCACTGTAAGAAACTCATCGGATACAAAGTGAAGCAAACAAACTTTGGCGAAAATGGAAAGGAATGCAATATCATTATCCATTGTTCTGTTCAATAATCTGACCTCCATGTGACTTGGTCAACAAACATGATGTGGATGATTGAAGGCTTATTGCCTGATTCACAGAACGTGTTCAATGGAATTGTGCCATTATACAGTGCTCCTGTGAATCAGGCCCTTAATGTTTAACTGGACTAACTTTAAATATTTTAAATGGGGTTGCTTCATTTTTTGATTCAATTATGACTGAATATGATTTGCATTAATGATTAGACAACATATTATAAGAAACGTTTTGGGTAGTGTATGCACGATTTATTTATTTAGTGTCATTTTTCCTTTTCTCTTTGTATGTACAGTACTGATTGTTTACGTATTTTTTTTGTAATGTGTTAAAGGTTGAATTGATTTTTAACTAATAAAAGAAAAACAAAAAACGAAAAATAAAGGCTTAATGGTGGGGGAACATTTATTTTAAGGCAATGGAGACCTTGTAATGTGTAATGCAATCTCCATCCCACCTTGAGGGAAATAAATGACAAAGGTGGTGTCTCATGAGAGAGTGCCTTAGAAAATAAAGGGTACGGTGCGCCTAATTATCTAACTCCATATGAGTCTCTTATATTGCCATATACCAGCTGCCTACCAGTACCTCGGTTTACCGTTTCTGCAGCCCGATATCCTGGTAATACCGAGACATTAAGGGCGGAGGAGGATCTGTAAGTTCCCATTACCGTGGAGTTCTTTCTGACTCCTCGGGAATGGGAATACATGAAGCACTGGCACTGTTAGTAACGGTGCTGGTGCTTCAGTGAAAAATCTGCCGGTAGGTGCCTCAACTACGGGCAGGTCAGGCCTGCCAGTATTCACTGCCCCTGCTGGTAGACTCAGAGTATGCCGATCTGGGAAAGGTGCCGGTAACTGTTGTTACCAGCACTTATTTCCGGACTGGTATTGCCGTAATGGGGCCCATTTTTATTATTTAAATATATATATATATATATATATATATATATATATATATATATATATATATATATATATATATATATATATATATATATATTTTTTTTTTTAATGATTTTTAGGCTAATCAGCACCGAAGGGAAAACAGCTGCAGACGGTCCTCATGATGCAAGCACACTGGACAGATACATGATTGAGCTGGTCATGTGTTTCGGGGCCCTTGTTTGGTAGCAAGTGGTCAATACATGGATTTACTTTTGCATTCAGTCTTCAGTCTGCCTCTGAGCATACAAATGCTTTGTCATCAAGCAATCAGATATGCAGCTGAATTTAGATCAGGATCCAGAAACGAGTCCCTTTTAATTGGATGTACACACATTAGTTCCAGAGGTATCATTTAAATAAAATGTAAAATCCATTTCATAACAGTGATGCATGGGTGAGGAATTGCATTCTCTGCATTGCATGGCAACTATGCAGCGACCCTATCTAGATTCTGATATATGTGACCTTTAACTTACGTATTTTGCAACACTTATTCCGCAGTCGGCTAGGCAGCTTACTTACCATTCTCTGCTGCTTGCAAATTCCTTCATGCATAATCTACTTGTAATGACTTTAGACAAGTCCACCTGATATTGATCCCAGACAGCCTTTACACTCACATTAACAGAATGACTTAACACTAAAACATAATGCCTTCATTACCAATAGAGGGTCTCTTTACTATGTACTGAACCAGTTTCTGTACAAATCGTCTGCATTTTCCCTATGCTGGGACATGAGTACTCTGATGGAGCACATACTGCTTAGAACTGTGGAGGTCTCAATCTACTTCGAATCTCACCTGCCTGCTTTGCTCTCGATCGCGTGTTTGTATTTCTTTTAGGTAGTAACTGCTGCTTAATTAGCAAGAGGCTATTTTGTAGATCATGCTTGCTTCGCGATGGGTTTTTCTGAACCAGCGGACCCACAAAGCACTCCTTTTGGAAGCCTAGCTGCAGGGTGCACTGTGTTCATCTGGCTGTCTACTCTGCTGAGTGTTGCATTGTTTCTCGGAGTTGCTTTACTTCCAGTGTGAGATCCAGTGTGCACTGGGAGGTTTGTGTGGCACTGATCAGAATGAAGACATATGAAACATGGCATCTTGGAGGGCATGTGAGGCTACCGATTGGCCTTCCTAGAAAACCTTAGCCACAACATCAACCTTTTTGCATGTGGTGTGGCACGGGTGCAGCCAGGGCGCCCACTGTAAAAGTGGCAGCCTGATCAGGTTAGGCTGAACAAAGTCACTTTGAGCACCCTGAACCCTATGAATACCAGCATGTGCCACACTTAGATATAATTGTGAACGTTAGCCTGTGTCGCATCTAGATAGATTTGTGAATGTTAGCATGCGCCACACTTAGATATTATTGTGAACCCTAGCCTGTGTTACATCTAGATAGGACTATGAAGGTTAGCAAGCATCACACACAGAAGGAATTGTGAATGCTAGCAAGGCCCACAATTAGAATTGTGAATACTAATATGTGTCACACTTAGATATAATTATAAACATTAACCTGTGTCACATCTAGATAGGACCGTGAATATTAGCATACGCCACTCTCAAGATTGAATTGTGAACATCAGCTTACGTCGCGTATAGATTTGTACATTTTAGTATGTGCCACACCTAGATAGAGTTGGGAACACTAGCCCATGTCACATCTAGATGAGTTTGTGAATTTTGGCATGTGCCACACCTAGATAGAGTTGGGAACACTAGCCTGCGCTGCATCTGGTTACGACTGTGAAGGTTAGCCTGGTGTCGCCTACTTCTATGCCTATCATAAGCGGAAACCCTTTACTGCGAGACCGTGGCCTTTGACTCACTTTACAGGACTCTCATATCAAGGGATAGTCTATATCTTTGTCTATTGTCTGATGAAACGTAGTGTATTATGAGACCTAGGCCACTGCCGACCACACAGGACACTTAACTCTAGTCATATAGCCATACTGTGAAGGTCAGCTCCGAGACATATAACCCACTAACCAAAAAGCTCAAACTCTGCATACTTAACTCATACAGCAACCTACACAACCACCTTTCGCACAGCAAGACGCACGCACTTCACCACACCGCAACAACAAACAAACAACACATAAACCGCACCAACAGCACACGAGGCACGACTTCGATCCGATACTCGCACCAAAGCTCAGAGCACGGTGTAAACCAAACTGAAGCCGCCAACAGCACACCACTTCTCTCACTATCCTACTCCCTCTTCACCCTACTAAACCAACCCGCCTTATCGTTTACAGATCTGCCTGAGCGCCTGGAGACCAACTCTGTTGGTGACGCTGCACTATACAAATACCTTTAACATTAACATTAATTGACTTCACCGAAAAACATGAAAACAAGAATTCCCTGCGTCTTTGCAAGGATATTCCTCTGTACCTGGTAATGCTGGTATGTGATACAGTAGTGCTCCTCATCCAAACACTAAGCTTTTAAAGTGGTGATGTGCATATCCAACTCCCAGTCCTAATATACTGCTAATACCTTAACATGCATAATTGCTTTTGAGCAACTCAGCGCTGGAAACATAACTGTAGAGGAACAGAGTGATGTACATTTGACAGGTAGATTCATGATCCATAAAATGATTCATGGAAGGGAGGAGGAGTCTAGATAGGATCAGTTGATCTAGGCAGGATCTGATGTACAGCACTCGTCATCAACATTTTTAATGTCGGCCTACATGCGACACACCCTTTTCCCTAATGCAAGACACTTTGTCACGGAGAGCAACCACTGGTGAATGTGTATTTCTTTTTTCCCATCGCATAGGCCTAAACAGACACAATTGCACCTCTCCACTCTACCCATGGTCTGAAGCTAGAGGGAAACTGCTCTGCCCATGCCCAAGGTCTTGTCTGAAACTGAACACATGGTGACATATGATAAGGTACCTGGCTGTATTTATGAAGGCTTCTACGGCTTCAGAGTTAAGGTGTTGGTTGTGAAGTGGTTTGGACTATCGTCTGCATAAATAGAGCAGACATAAGAGTTGGGTTCAAACTGCACCTCCTCCAATGCCCTTTTGGATTTGCCATTTTTAAAAGGTTTGTTTTGTTGCTTTTGTTTATCCATTAACAAGTAAAGTAATACAAAAAGCACAACTACACAATATGCAATTGACACAGTGAACAATACACCTCAAGGAAAGGAAGCAGTAGGCGTTCTGCCGCCATCTGTTTAATGACATGGGGTAATTGGAGGTAGTCATTCAATGAATCCGAGGGTCCAGGTTGTGAGCACCTTTGCAACCAATGCTGTTTTGCTTTTACAAAACAAATTCTAATATTTGGTAACATGTTGTTAACATTCCATTATTCCTAGCAAAGAGACCAGGAAGAGCCTATCCGAGACCGTCAACCAGTTGGCATGTGCTCAACCCTTTCCACCACTCACTGAGGGTACCATAGACAGAAAAGCACTGTTGTGTGTGGCCTTTGCGCTACTGCACATTGGTTCAGGTGATGTGTGGGGCATGGTGCACGAGACATGGCAGCTCTGGACCTTTAAGCAATGCCCTTATTCTGCAACTGTTAGCCACATGATTTGACTACAAATGACATCAGCTCTACCTTGCATAGTTAATGGTGATGGATGATGGGTGATATAGTCCAAAACATACCAAGAGCTGAGGGTTATAGCCCTGCCATTCAGTACCTTTTGTTTGGATGTTTATGTCATCATAGCAATGTAGATCGCCCTCCTGATGTTTATTAATATCAGTTGAAGTGACCTCCTTCTGATTTCCTACTGGCCCATTAGCCGTGCCCTTTCTGATAAGTGATGCACATATTCTTCATCTCTGATCATATAGTGCGTACAGACACGAAGGCTCTGTCCTTGGCCCCCATTTCTTTTCCCTCTACACATCCTCTCTTGGGTCTCTTATTTCTTCCTTTGGATTTTCCTATCATCGATATAAAAACCATTTTCTGATCGTTATGTATTTCCCCTCCTTTACTGAATCTCATTCATCTTTATCTGCCTATCTTCTGGCTATACAAGCATGGATGTCTTCTCACTATCTCCACTTCAACCTTCTTAAAACGGAGGTTCTTTTCTTTCCTGCTAATAATATTCCTCCCCTACTTTCATCTCTCTCTATTTCGCTTCTTCCATCGTCTTTGTCCATTTCCCCGACTACACGTTATCTTTGATTCATCTCTTTCTTTCTCGGCTCATGTCTCCATTACCTCACGTTCATGCTGCTACCAACTGTATAACATCCGGAAGGCCTCCGTTTCCTCACCTTTCCAGCTTATAAGATTCTAATTTCTTCCCTTGTCTTCTTCCGCCTCTTCTACTGTTGCTCTCTCCTTTTAGGTCTTCCCGCTGCTAATCCTGTTCCCCTTCACTCTATCTATCACTCTTTTATTTGAATCCTATGCTTGCTGTGCCCACGTGACTCTACTTGTTCTACTCTCCAATTTCTTCAATGGCTATCCTTTAAATCCTGTGTGCTCTTTAATTTCCTCTTCATCATCTTTAAATGCCTCTATGAACTTTCTCCTCCTTTATTTTCCGCTCTTATCTCTTTCTATGCCCCCACATGCTCTCTATTCTAAATCTCTTTTTATTTTAACTGTTCAATGCTCTCCTTGTGCCACTTCCTGTTTCACACCTTTTCTTTGCTCGCACCCAAAGCCGTGGAATGCCCTTCCCCTCTTCCTTTGCTCTATCTCATCCTTTTCTCTCTCTTCAAAACTTGTCTCCTAGCTTATCTTCTTCCTAATTAACGTTTTGGTTTCATTTTGCTATTACTCATCCTATGTACCATTGATGTCTTTTGTAAAGCGCCTATGCCTCAAGCGTTATAGAAATAAAAGAAACATACACAAATACAAATCATGTTCAGTGGTGGTTCATGGGAGTTGTAGTCCAAATGACTACAGCTCTAATCAGACCTAGCCTGCATAATCAATGGGAGGCCTGGTATGAGCTTTAGCCCTTCTTTTGGTACACACACAAACCAATGCTCCTCTTCCTTAGAAACATATGACAGAGGGAAGGGCTGCGTGCTACCAAAGGGGGCAAATAGTGGAAGGGGAGGTTGCAAGTAGGGATGGGGGTATCCAGTCACTTTCAGGGTGTTATGAGGGGAGTATTTTTCAGGTCTGATGGGTAGGGTGTTGAAGAGAAAGTGAAGGGTACTGTGGTTATTGCTAAAGATATGCAGGTGTGCCAGTCCCAAGAGTGCTGGAAGTGCCTTTGACTGTCATGGAATGCCGGGGGTACAAGCTATGGTAATGGGCCCTTTGAGCTTGGTTGGTCCTCAACAATATATTCTAAATATTAGACAGGGTCCACAGTTGCAGCTGGCATTGCCAAGCCAGCTCCCCAGGCTCCTTTTGCACTTCTTACCACAGTTGAAAGGTATGCCTTCAGATGCTCCAATGCTGCTTCTGTCTGCACCGTTCAGAAAAAAGCCTCTGCATTCAGGAGCCCAGGGTGCAGGGTCGCCCTGGCAGGTGCTGGCTTTTTCTGCTGGCACCCACATGTCCGTCCTCATGTGAATGATGTTACAGCACTTCTTGAACGTGAGTGTCATGATCAAGATCCTAGGCAGTTTCTAATCTTGGTCCTTGCCCCACTCATTGGTGTTGCCCACTGGCTTCTTGTGCACCTCTTACACCCCCACCCTGTTGCTGAGAGTATAGTCAGATTGGCCTTGCCCCTGACCTTTCTCCCACCTCAGTGAGAAAACCTCTGGTTCGGTCAACAGAGGTGTTGGCACCCACAAAAGGAAATGTATACACAATGTAAATGTCATCGGCCCCCACAAATGCGAGAATGAACGAGGAACGTAATGGGAATGGATCTAATGGCCTGTATTGGGAATAACAAAGAAGTTCCTATGGTGCTGCCATTTAGTATCAAAGCCTTCCAATGGCAACACAGAAAAAGAAAACGTCATAGTTACAACAGAGGAACAGACAGGAACGAGACTCGCCATACAGTACAGCGCAGAAACGTACTGGGATGGTGAAGAGGGCATTGTTCTTCGCTGAAGCCGATCAGATTTCCTTGGTCTTTAGGGGTGCATTCTTCTTTGTCTTCTCAGGGCTCTTCTTTTTTATTACAGGCTTCTGATGTCCCAACATGTGTCTCTTGAGGAAGGCAAGCTATTTATTCTTTTCATTCACTTTGAGTAGGATGCCTTTAGTGTGGGTCTTGGCAAATACTGCATTCAGATTAGAACCAGCAGGGAAGGTGCACTTACAAATCCCTGGCTCGGTTATCATTATAAGCGCTGCAGAGAACATTGTCACATCAGAAGAAGTTATATCATGCAAATGCCTAAATTGTTTCTGTTTGAAGTGCGGCCATACATTGGCCTGTGTTTGCCTTGAAGACATTGCCAGACACTCTGCAGGAAGGCTCTGCAGTGATACAGTGAAATGTGCCCCTGGTGAGCTAAGAACGGTAGTCTGAAGTCTGAATTCAAAGTTCTGGTCTCTGTCTGGATTTGAAGTCTAAGTCTGGTGTCTTCTGGTAAAACGCTCTGCAAGAAATCAGCTTGAAGTGGGAAGTGAATGTTCCTACCTGTCCTGCACAGTCTCCTTTTATGTGTTTAGAAAGTGGGAGGGTCGGCTCATCTTCTATGCCCAACCCTCTCAACGTATCATTGGCCAGTTCCTCCTCTCTCCCTTGATTGGGGGAACTGGGTTGTGAGTCAGAGTGATGAGGTAGGTTTATGGTCAGAGGATCCTCCCCTTGTCAAATTGCACACAAATCTATTTCTGATCCAAATACATATTTATCTATGTATCATTTTTCTAATATTATATGTCCATAACATATTTTCTGTGGCACCAAACCATCCGATCTTTGTCTTTGTAAGATGTCGTGTCCTCTTATGACAGAATTCTCCCCTTTTCATCCAGATAACGACCTCTAAACCTTTCCAGATTTTACACAAATGTGCACCAGGGATATGGGTTTCAGATGATAAAGTGTCAGATTTTTAACATGCATACATTTGGAGTAACAACCTTGTTTCCGCTACTGTCCCCAAACACATACCCCAGAGTCCTAACACCTCTTAAAATGTGCACAGAAAAATCAAAAGAATGATGATGTTATTTATATAATTTTTACAAGTCCGCACTATAAATTATCCATCTTTTTAAAATTATGCTCTGGCCCCAAAGGGGTGTGGTTTTCCAACGCACATGGTGGAATTTCTGGTTTATCCACTTCCCCCAAGCTCAGCTTGCTCACATGCAGTGCCCCTCCCAGTTTCCTTCCAAGAGGAAGCCATTTACGACCCCCCTAATTTAACATTTGCCTGGGCCAAGGACAGTGCTTTGTTTAGTTTCCTGCAGTCCCCAGGTGCTCTTCCCCTGATTCAATCAGGGAGGTGTCATCTCCTTTTGGTGGGGGCAGCAGAATGCAGCCAGGCCTGGGAAGAGTGGCTGAGCAAGTTTCAACTCCTGTCGGGGGTAGTTGCCGGACAGAATTCACTCTCTTCAAGCCAGGCTTCAGCTAAATGTCACTTTGGTAACCAGTTTTCTACATTCAAATCAAACTGACAATTTTTACACATGCAGCTAGAACACTGATTCTAAGTTCAAAACTATGGCATTTAACAGTTGCAAACTATGTGCCACTCAACAGTAGGTCACTCATTTATTTTAAACATTCAGATTTTAGTGTCTTTCAGTCCAATTTCACTTCAGCTGCTGACATCCACAGCTCAGCCAGTTTTGTTATAAACATTGTTTTGGGCTCTTTCTCTTTCCAGATTTTGCATGCAAACAAGTCTACCTTCTGCCAAATGTCTGCTGGTGTTCATTGAGATTTTTGAACATCTTGCAATGTTTAAAATAGGCATTTTTAGCTTGCATTTCAGAGAAACAAAGGTGGTTTCGACGAGCTTTTTTATTTTAGCCACCGGCACTGCTGTTTTTCCTTTGGCACACATTTCACTCATGGCACTCCTGGCCCCTCAGGCTCGCACTGGTGGGTGGCAGGTCAGGGGACCATTTTGCTGTGCGCAAAACTGCGAGGTTCTTCTGGATCTGGGATAGAATGATGGGCGGCGACAGTTCATCCCCACATCTACCCAGTCTATTGATTTAGTTTTGTTCTGGGATAGAATGATGGGCGGCGACAGCTCATCCCCACATCTACCCAGTCTAATAATTCAACATGGGTCAAAACCCTTGACAGTGGGAAACCTTGTCATGATGTTGAGAAGAGATCCCAAAACGGTCATACGACAAAAGCACCAGAAAATGACAATTCCTAAGTAGCAACACTGCAAGCTGGCCGGGTCCACAAGCCTTGAGACCTGACCCCTTTTCAGACAAGGAAGAGGAGGGTCCCTCCGCAAAGAGAGAGTCCAGTTGTGTTACATGCTGGTCCAACAATGTCCAGAAAACTTTATGCAGGACGGGGATGGTGGACGTACATGAGGAAATGGCGTTCCGGACAGAGTAGGAGATTGAGTTGGCCATGACTGACCGGGACCTGAGGCCCAAGGATACACTCTCAAACCTGAACCCAAGAGGAAACCTAAAGGCCAGAAGAAAAACAACTGCCAAAGATTCCCCAGGGCCCAGGGTGACTTCTTGGAAGATGGATACTGTGTCCTGGTGAAGGTGCACGAGAAATCCATCTGGCGCTTGCTAGACTCGGGTAGTGCTCACAGCAGCATCAGCCCAGCGCATTTACCCATGAACAGCCAAGTGTATGGATCTCTCACAGTCACCTGTTGCTTCCACGGAAACTGGGTGTCCTATATGTTAACTAAAATTCCAATCCAACTTGGGGGATCTTTTTTTAGAAACTAAGGTTTTTTATAAATCCTAATCTTCAAGAGGACCTTACAATTGGGAGAACATTCTCCAGCTTTGATGCCTGGTCATTGGCCAGCAAAACACATCAACCAAAGCAGGAGAACGCTAAACATCCCAAGTAAACCATGTCACCAAATGTTGTGCCTTTGGAGTACGCAGGCATGTATCTTATCAGTTCCCAGGGAAATCCAGGGCATCAGCAACATCCATTAAACCCAGAAGCGTAACTATACCCAGGGAAGCGGGTGGGAATTTTCTGCAAGAAACAGTCCCTTCAAGAGTGGGGAGAATACCCATATATTCATGGCGCTTCAACATCAAAAGATCATAGCCTTATTACATAAGACTATGTCCAGTGTCCCAAACCCCAGTAAGGCAGAAAATAACAAGAGACAGGAGACTACACTGGAGAGCTATAAAGCAAGTGTGGAGTTATGTGACTGGCACTGTCATGGGAGGGAGCTCACCTCAAGCAACTTTCAGTGCCATCGCGAGTAGGGGACCTCCTCCCAGTCTCTCTTTACATGGAACGTTAGTGGCAGGGCCTCCACAGACCATGCCGCAATCCAGGGAGCAGCAGGATGATAGGTTTGGAGGTGGAAGAGGCAGTATAGCATTAGTTGGTAGTGGAGGTAGTAGTGAGTATTAATAACGGAGTGGGATTTACAGTAGAGGGAAGGGTACAACATCATTTCATCGCCTGCATGTTCATCCCCAGGCATTTTAACGTGGACATTCCATCTAATATGCACATCGAATTTTTTAGGGGGGTGTGGGAAAGGGCAGATAAGGGTTTGGGCAAGTAGGCAATAGCCAAAAATAAGTATGATAGAGGGGATTGGGGGGAACCACCCCAAAAAAAAAAAGATGAGCATTTTCGATGGAATGTGCATGTTAAAATGACAGGGGATGAAATTACATGCAATGAAATGACATGGAACTGAGGGAAAGTAGTAGGTGCGACAGGGAGTGTGAGAATAGGCCTTGTGGTAGAGCAGATAGGGATTATAACAGAAGAACAGCAACAGGCAAGGAGGTAAATTGGGAAGAAGAAGGAAAGGTAACAGGGGATTGCAACAGTAAGAGGTGAAGGAGTTGAGAAGAAAGAGAAGTCAATTCAAAGGGTGGAGGTGGATAGGCGGAGTGACTGACCGGAGGGACAGTATTACAGTGGGAGGAGAATAGCTTAAAGCCAGTGTAGTGAAGAGACAGGAAATAACGTGTGTAAAAGATCAGAGAGTGACACAGTCTAAAAGAAGGCACCATCCTTAACTCACTAGAATACTAAGCAGGCTACGTCAGGAAAAGACTAGAAGGCCCTAGGGAGTCAGTTAGTCATTGAATTAGAGAAACCACCATTAAAAAGAGAACACCATAGGGGTTACCATTGGTGAGCATTGACGTCCCTGATAAGGAGGCCGGGGTTACGGAGGAGAAAAAGTCTGTGGATGTCAAGAGGGACTGCCCTAGCACCTATTCCCCTTTATATCCTCAAGAGCTTTAAGCCCAGATGCCATTCTATATACATGTATTTCAATAAACACCCTTGGACTTGCAATCCAAGTCAGTGTGGTTATTTGTGGCATGCCGCCCCGTCACAAGTCGTATAGTACATTGGTGGGGGTGATTCTTTTTTTCAGCCAGTAGGTATTGTTGAAGGAGGCATATTTTAGAGATTTGTGCAACTAGAGGATGGCCAGGGCATTGAGTTGCACATGGTCAGGATGTGGCAGGAGGAACACTGATTGCAAGTCTTCTGTTTACAGACTAGCTTAGCCTCCAACCTTTTTATAGTTTTGCTATGCGAGGCACGAGAGCCTCCAGAAATGTAGAGTTTACTCACCAAGAATGTTAATGTTCTGTTTGAGACTGCTTTGTATGTGATACATGCAGTTTTGAATATGATCCAGGTGGGGAGAGAGTCTGTGAAGCTTTTGAAGTGTTGGAGATACAGTTGACTTTGCGGGCACTTCTTATGAGGCAGGTTGCAGTGTGTTTGACTGCCTTGAGGGTGGCCAGCGGTGCAGCTGGAATCCCAGAAAGGAGTACATATCCCCTGTTGATGTTTGAGATAATGAGGGCTTGGATCACCATGCTCAAATCATGCAGCAGGTTGAAGGGTTTGATTTTGGAAAGTGTGGATACCTGTAGCAAAGTGGTTTGTGCCTTTTTGGCTATGTGCTTTTAGAAGGAAAGGCTACTGTCAACAAAAAAGCCTGGGGATGTTGCTGTGTTTGATAGCTGAGGAGTGAATCCTTCCAGGCACGTCATCCAGCCTTTGTTGCACTAGTTTTTGTTTGATCGGGAGACGATGAGGTTGAATTCCATCTTGGTGAAGTGCAGTTTGAGGAAGGTATTTGACATCCAACTTTGAATGGTACTCAGGCATTTGCAGCGGTCAGTGGTGTCCTATGGGCCACTGACCGAAGTGTCATCAGCATACTGATGGATAACTATATGGTCCTTTGGAGCATTTCCAATGGTTCTATGTCTACAGTGAAGACGATCAGGGAGAGGATGGAACCTTGGGAGAACCCACATGTGACTAGGAGTCGGCTGGATCTAAATGATCCCACTATACAGTCTGGTGTCTAGCAGATAGATAGGACAGGAACCTTTTTAGGATGGTTCCAGAGAAGCCCAACCTGTCAGTGAGAAGAGAGAGAAGTGTTGGGTGTGAACATTGTGTTGAAGACAAATGTGCAGTGGAATTCAGTTCCAGGCTTGTATGCGTGATAACACAGTCAGTGTATATATTTCTCTAATGATTAACCATTAAATTAAAATTTTAGCCAAATTGACCTGAATACCCAGTGGTATTGTCTGCTTGTTCTTGTCTCAATCTTTAGAGCAATGGGTTCAGACGCTATCTGGGTGCAAGTATCCCGCTAGAGATTGGAAAACAACATTTTTTCATTGTTCTTTATTGCTTCTTGAAATTGTATTACTGCTTCAGAGTGTTATTCTGATACTTTAGATTGAAATATGGTGTAGATATGATTCACCGTTATCACAGAAATACTTTTGACCAAAATGTATTATCGATTATTAGTACCCGGTGAGAGTCAAGCAGAATGCAACACGCATTCTGATTGGCTCTCGCCGGGTCCTTACCTGGCCGAAAATCCTTCGATTCTCGGCCGGGACTCCAGCTGCCTTGTCCTCGGCAGGTGGCGTGGCAGACCCTCAGCCAATGAGGAGGCTCGAAGCGGGGCCATCCCACTCCGAGCCTCCCCACGGCTGAGAGGCTGCCTCCGCCCCCCGCTGGGGACTCGGGTAAACTTTTTTTTTTTTCTCCTCCCTCCTCCCTACCCCACCCCACTTACCTTCTTGCTCCTGCGTCCCTGGTGGGGGACGATGGCAGCCTCCAGCAGTGTGGAGACCTGCGCCTCCACACAGCTGGAGGCTTCCATCGTGTTCTGGCAGGGACGAAGGTACGTTTTCTTTTTTTTAATTTTGGTCCCCCTTCCCATCCCTCCCGCCCTCCCAACCCCACTTACCTTCTGCTTCTTTTTTTCGGGAGCGGACGCGCTGGGAACACCTGTGTTCCCAGCGCGTCTGCCCCCGAAGACTGCCATGGAAAAAGAAAACGGACTCCCGTTTTCCCTTTCCCGGCAGCCATTTTCTTGGTCGTTTTTTTTTTTTTCTGTCCCGACCCGCCGCGACTTTTCGGGACAGAAAAAAATGCTTTTAGTGCCCCGGTCACACATATAATGCGGGCCGGGGTACTAATAGCAATATGACCCTCGCAGCGGGGGCATTACCGACTCTGGTAATGCCCCGGGGCCTTCGTTAAGAACAGCAACAGGCAAAGAGGTAGATTGGGAAGAAGAAGGAAAGGTAACAGGGGATAGCAACAGTAAGAGGTGAAAGAGTTGAAAAGTAAGAGAAGTCAATTCAAAGGGTGGAGGTGGATAGGCGGAGTGACTGACCGGAGGGACAGTATTACAGTGGGAGAAGAATATCTTAAAGCCAGTGTAGTGAAGAGACAGGTAATAACGTGTGTAAAAGATCAGAGAGTGACACAGTCTATACGAAGGCACCATCCTTAACTCACTAGAATACTAAGCAGGCTATGTCAGGAAAAGACTAGAAGGCCCTAGGTAGTCAGTTAGTCATTGAATTAGAGAAACCACCATTAAAAAGAGAACAGTCCATAGGGGTTACCATTGGGTTACCATCAGGCACTCACGTCCCTGATAAGGATGCCGGGGCTACGGAATAGGAAAAGCCTGTGGATGTCACGAGGGACTGCCCTAGCACCTATTCCCCTTAAGATCCTCAAGAGCCTTAAGCCCAGATGCCATTCTATATACATGTATTTCAATAAACACCCTTGGACTTGAAATCCAAGTCAGTGTGGTTATTTGTGGCATGCCGCCCCGTCACAAGTCGTATGGTACATTGGTGGGGGTGATTCTTTTTTCAGCCAGTAGGTATTGTTGAAGGAGGCCTATTTTAGAGATTTGTGCAACTGGAGGATGGCCAGGGCATTGAGTTGCACATGGTCAGGATGTGGCAGGAGGAACACTGATTGCAAGTCTTCTGTCTACAGACTAGCTTAGCCTCCAACCTTTTTATAGTTTTGCTATGCGAGGCACGAGGGCCTCCAGAAATGTAGAGTTTACTCACCAAGAATGTTAATGTTCTGTTTGAGACTGCTTTGTATGTGATACATGCAGTTTTGAATATGATCCAGGTGGGGAGAGAGTCAGTGAAGGTGTTGAAGTGTTGGAGATACAGTTGACTTTGGGGGCACTTCTTATGAGGCAGGTTGCAGTGTGTTTGACTGCCTTGAGGGTGGCCAGCGGTGCAGCTGGAATCCCAGAAAGGAGTACATTTCCCCTGTTGATGTTTGAAATAATGAGGGCTTGGATCACCATGCTCAAATCATGCAGCAGGTTGAAGGGTTTGATTTTGCAAAGTGTGGATACCTGTAGCAAAGTGGTTTGTGCCTTTTTGGCTATGTGCCTTTAGAAGGAAAGGCTACTGTCAACAAAAAAGCCTAGGGATGTTGCTGTGTTTGATAGCTGAGGAGTGAATCCTTCCAGGCACGTCATCCAGCCTTTGTTGCACTAGCTTTTGTTTGATCGGGAGACCAATGAGGTTGAATTCCATCTTGGTGAAGTGCAGTTTCTCCTCCCTACCCCACCCCACTTACCTTCTTGCTCCTGCGTCCCTGGTGGGGGACGATTGCAGCCTCCAGCAGTGTGGAGACTGCGCCTCCACACAGCTGGAGGCTTCCATCGTGCCCTGGCAGGGAAGAAGGTACGTTATTTTTTTTTTGTCCCCCCTTCCCCTCCCTCCCACCCTCCCAACCCCACTTACCTTCTGCTTCTTTTTTTTTCGGGAGCGGACGCGCTGGGAACACTTGTGTTCCCAGCGCGTCCACTCCCGAAGACCGCCATGGAAAGAGAAAACGGACTCCCGTTTTCCCTTTCCCGGTGGCCATTTTCTTGGTCGTTTTTTAACCTGAATCGGTAATGCCTCCGCCGCTCGAGTCATATTGCTTAATTAATGCTTTTGATTTAACTTTGTGATTAAATTACATATCTGACTATGTGATTACACACCAAACTATTGTTCCTATTTCCTTACTGACATTGGTCAGTCAACAGTGTGCCCTGTGTTCGGCCCCCATGAATTTGTGGACCTCCTATCCTGTACTTCTATAATGGTCTTGTAGCCGAGACACACACAGGAGCACCTACATTAATAAAGAAATTATCAGATTTATGTTATTGAGAGACATACTACACTTGAGTCAGATTGATACACTTCTAGTGTTGGCACCTCTAGGACCACCTGCTGCAAGTATCCCACTAGCCTAAGCATTTGTTAAGAGGCACATCCTCCTCCAGGGAGAACTGTAAACAGTACCACACCTCTGAATAACATCCTGTGCCTTGTAACAAATCATGCCCCATCAAAGAATGAACCAGGTCCAATCTTAGCTCATGAAGGATTGAAGGCAAGGCTGGACACTAAGGTAGCACCTTTTAGATAATTAGCAACAGGATGTGGCCTAGCTAAAGATACATTGTGGAATTGCGTGCCATTGTGGATTTGTGTCACGGACCGATATGGCTGCTGGAAACCGTAGATCTTCGATAGCTCAACTATACCCTTTCAATAGATGTCCCCATGTCTTCTAACCATGGGAAGATGGGAAGATGAACTGAGATCACCTATCCCCAGACTCAAAAAAAATAAGAAATGTGTGCAAAATGCTGGCCAAGTCTACAGGCCCATCTAGAACCCACATACCCACACAGATAGGTATCTCTTCAGAAACCTTCAGAGCATCCTTAATGAGAGTGGGGAGGTAACCTCTTCCATGTCTGTCTTTAAAAAAGAAATAGACGCCGAATGTAGTGGTAAGTAAACATTAGAGCTGATATCATCCGTCTGAACTGAAATGGATATTGCTATCCTCTCCTCTTTTCATTAAGAATACTGCACAGGCTGGGGATGTCTTGTCGCTCATGCCTTCACTATGGGTCATCATTGTATTATCTTCTGCCTCTACCTCTGTGGCATATAGTCAGACACCAGAGGGGCTATCCGCCTAGAAGGCAAAATGTGATGAAACTTTATCAGCGTAAATTAAATTTAAAAAAGGGAGATTTACAGGCTCTGGGCAGTTTCATGTGGAAGAGCATACACAGGGTAAACAGGCACATATGCTTCAGGGTCTAGAGAGCTAGATCACCAAACTCAGAAGAGTGCCATACACTTAGCCTTAGCATCTGCCGCTCTTAGAAACTACACTTCAGGCAGTGATCAATATATTCGTTTGGTAATCTATTTACTAATTTAGTATCAACATATATGTATAGTTGCTAGGATTGTATTGCAGTTTGTTCTTAGGTTTGGTAATATTGCTAATCGCACCCCGTCTTCCCTGTCATCTTGCTCTGTGGCTCGATCTCTGGTCTCCTTAATGAGCGAAAGATCCACTTCAGCCACATTCACAGTGGTCTGTGAACAAAATGAGGGTTGCAAAAATAGTACCGTGGCATATGAACGGGATAAATAACCTGATTAAACAGAAAATAACTTATGTGTTTCAAAATAATAAATGTGATATTGCTCCACTGTAAGAAACTCATCGGATACAAAGTGAAGCAAACAAACTTTGGCGAAAATGGAAAGGAATGCAATATCATTATCCATTGTTCTGTTCAATAATCTGACCTCCATGTGACTTGGTCAACAAACATGATGTGGATGATTGAAGGCTTATTGCCTGATTCACAGAACGTGTTCAATGGAATTGTGCCATTATAAAGTGCTCCTGTGAATCAGGCCCTTAATGTTTAACTGGACTAACTTCAAATATTGTAAATGGGGTTGCTTCATTTTTTGATTCAATTATGACTGAATATGATTTGCATTAATGATTAGACAACATATTATAAGAAACGGTTTGGGTAGTGTATGCACAATTTATTTATTTAGTGTCATTTTTCCTTTTCTCTTTGTATGCACAGTACTGATTGTTTACGTATTTTTTTTGTAATGTGTTAAAGGTTGAATTGATTTTTAACTAATAAAAGAAAAACAAAAAAGAAAAATAAAGGCTTAATGGTGGGGGAACATTTATTTTAAGGCAACAGAGACCTTGTAATGTGTAATGCAATCTCCATCCCACCTTGAGGGACATAAATGACAAAGGTGGTGTCTCATGAGAGAGTGCCTTAGAAAATAAAGGGTACGGTGCGCCTAATTATCCAACTCCATATGAGTCTCTTATATTGCCATATACCAGCTGCCTACCAGTACCTCGGTTTACCGTTTCTGCAGCCCGATATCCTGGTAATACCGAGACATTAAGGGCGGAGGAGGATCTGTAAGTTCCCATTACCGTGGAGTTCTTTCTGACTCCTCGGGAATGGGAATACATGAAGCACTGGCACTGTTAGTAACGGTGCTGGTGCTTCAGTGAAAAATCTGCCGGTAGGTGCCTCAACTACGGGCAGGTCAGGCCTGCCAGTATTCACTGCCCCTGCTGGTAGACTCAGAGTATGCCGATCTGGGAAAGGTGCCGGTAACTGTTGTTACCAGCACTTATTTCCGGACTGGTATTGCCATAATGGGGCCCATTTTTATTATTTAAATATATATATATATATATATATATATTTTTTTTTAATGATTTTTAGGCTAATCAGCACCGAAGGGAAAACAGCTGCAGACGGTCCTCATGATGCAAGCACACTGGACAGATACATGATTGAGCTGGTCATGTGTTTCGGGGCCCTTGTTTGGTAGCAAGTGGTCAATACATGGATTTACTTTTGCATTCAGTCTTCAGTCTGCCTCTGAGCATACAAATGCTTTGTCATCAAGCAATCAGATATGCAGCTGAATTTAGATCAGGATCCAGAAACGAGTCCCTTTTAATTGGATGTACACACATTAGTTCCAGAGGTATCATTTAAATAAAATGTCAAATCCATTTCATAACAGTGATGCATGGGTGAGGAATTGCATTCTCTGCATTGCATGGCAACTATGCAGCGACCCTATCTAGATTCTGATATATGTGACCTTTAACTTACGTATTTTGCAACACTTATTCCGCAGTCGGCTAGGCAGCTTACTTACCATTCTCTGCTGCTTGCAAATTCCTTCATGCATAATCTACTTGTAATGACTTTAGACAAGTCCACCTGATATTGATCCCAGACAGCCTTTAGACTCACATTAACAGAATGACTTAACACTAAAACATAATGCCTTCATTACCAATAGAGGGTCTCTTTACTATGTACTGAACCAGTTTCTGTACAAATCGTCTGCATTTTCCCTATGCTGGGACATGAGTACTCTGATGGAGCACATACTGCTTAGAGCTGTGGAGGTCTCAATCTACTTCGAATCTCACCTGCCTGCTTTGCTCTCGATCGCGTGTTTGTATTTCTTTTAGGTAGTAGCTGCTGCTTTCTTAGCAAGAGGCTATTTTGTAGATCATGCTTGCTTCGCGATGGGTTTTTCTGAACCAGCGGACCCACAAAGCACTCCTTTTGGAAGCCTAGCTGCAGGGTGCACTGTGTTCATCTGGCTGTCTACTCTGCTGAGTGTTGCATTGTTTCTCGGAGTTGCTTTATTTCCAGTGTGAGATCCAGTGTGCACTGGGAGGTTTGTGTGGCACTGATCAGAATGAAGACATATGAAACATGGCATCTTGGAGGGCATGTGAGGCTACCGATTGGCCTTCCTAGAAAACCTTAGCCACAACATCAACCTTTTTGCATGTGGTGTGGCACGGGTGCAGCCAGGGCGCCCACTGTAAAAGTGGCAGGCTGATCAGGTTAGGCTGAACAAAGTCACTTTGATCACCCTGAACCCTATGAATACCAGCATGTGCCACACTTAGATATAATTGTGAACGTTAGCCTGTGTCGCATCTAGATAGATTTGTGAATGTTAGCATGCGCCACACTTAGATATTATTGTGAACCCTAGCCTGTGTTACTTCTAGATAGGACTATGAAGGTTAGCAAGCATCACACACAGAAGGAATTGTGAATGCTAGCAAGGCCCACAATTAGAATTGTGAATACTAGTATGTGTCACACTTAGATATAATTATAAACATTAACCTGTGTCACATCTAGATAGGACCGTGAATATTAGCATACGCCACTCTCAAGATTGAATTGTGAACATCAGCTTACGTCGCGTATAGATAGATTTGTACATTTTAGTATGTGCCACACCTAGATAGAGTTGGGAACACTAGCCCATGTCACATCTAGATGAGTTTGTGAATTTTGGCATGTGCCACACCTAGATAGAGTTGGGAACACTAGCCTGCGCTGCATCTGGTTACGACTGTGAAGGTTAGCCTGGTGTAGCCTACTTCTATGCCTATCATAAGCGGAAACCCTTTACTGCGAGACCGTGGCCTTTGCCTCACTTTACAGGACTCTCATATCAAGGGATAGTCTATATCTTTGTCTATTGTCTGATGAAACCTAGTGTATTATGAGACCTAGGCCTCTGCCGACCACACAGGACACTTAACTCTAGTCATATAGCCATACTGTGAAGGTCAGCTCCGAGACATATAACCCACTAACCAAAAAGCTCAATCTCTGCATACTTAACTCATACAGCAACCTACACAACCACCTTTCGCACAGCAAGACGCACGCACTTCACCACACCGCAACAACAAACAAACAACACATAAACCGCACCAACAGCACACGAGGCACGACTTCGATCCGATACTCGCACCAAAGCTCAGAGCACGGTGTAAACCAAACTGAAGCCGCCAACAGCACACCACTTCTCTCACTATCCTACTCCCTCTTCACCCTACTAAACCAACCCGCCTTATCGTTTACAGATCTGCCTGAGCGCCTGGAGACCAACTCTGTTGGTGACGCTGCACTATACAAATACCTTTAACATTAACATTAATTGACTTCACCGAAAAACAGGAAAACAAGAATTCCCTGCGTCTTTGCAAGGATATTCCTCTGTACCTGGTAATGCTGGTATGTGATACAGTAGTGCTCCTCATCCAAACACTAAGCTTTTAAAGTGGTGATGTGCATATCCAACTCCCAGTCCTAATATACTGCTAATACCTTAACATCCATAATTGCTTTTGAGCAACTCAGTGCTGGGAACATAACTGTAGAGGAACAGAGTGATGTGCATTTGACAGGTAGATTCATGATCCAGAAAATGATTCATGGAAGGGAGGAGGAGTCTAGATAGGATCAGTTGATCTAGGCAGGATCTGATGTACAGCACTCGTCATCAACATTTGTAATGTCGGCCTACATGCGACACACCCTTTTCCTTAATGCAAGACACTTTGTCATGGAGAGCAACCACTGGTGAATGTGTAT
Organism: Ambystoma mexicanum; assembly: GCF_040938575.1. Classification (NCBI taxonomy): domain Eukaryota; kingdom Metazoa; phylum Chordata; class Amphibia; order Caudata; family Ambystomatidae; genus Ambystoma; species Ambystoma mexicanum. The sequence goes on along the minus strand of NC_090928.1, from coordinate 960,487,659 downwards.
TTCTTTCCCATCGCATAGGCCTAAACAGACACAATTGCACCTCTCCACTCTACCCATGGTCTGAAGCTAGAGGGAAACTGCTCTGCCCATGCCCAAGGTCTTGTCTGAAACTGAACACATGGTGACATATGATAAGGTACCTGGCTGTATTTATGAAGGCTTCTACGGCTTCAGAGTTAAGGTGTTGGTTGTGAAGTGGTTTGGACTATCGTCTGCATAAATAGAGCAGACATAAGAGTTGGGTTCAAACCGCACCTCCTCCAATGCCCTTTTGGATTTGCCATTTTTAAAACGTTTGTTTTGTTGCTTTTGTTTATCCATTAACAAGTAAAGTAATACAAAAAGCACAACTACACAATATGCAATTGACACAGTGAACAATACACCTCAAGGAAAGGAAGCATTAGGCGTTCTGCCGCCATCTGTTTAATGACATGGGGTAATTGGAGGTAGTCATTCAATGAATCCGAGGGTCCAGGTTGTGAGCACCTTTGCAACCAATGCTGTTTTGCTTTTACAAAGCAAATTCTAATATTTGGTAACATGTTGTTCACATTCCATTATTCCTAGCAAAGAGACCAGGAAGAGCCTATCCGAGACCGTCAACCAGTTGGCATGCGCTCAACCCTTTACACCACTCACTGAGGGTACCATAGACAGAAAAGCACTGTTGTGTGTGGCCTTTGCGCTACTGCACATTGGTTCAGGTGATGTGTGGGGCATGGTGCACGAGACATGGCAGCTCTGGACCTTTAAGCAATGCCCGTATTCTGCAACTGTTAGCCACATGATTTGACTACAAATGACATCAGCTATAGTTAATGGTGATGGATGATTGGTGATATAGTCCAAAACATACCAAGAGCTGAGGGTTATAGCCCTGCCATTCAGTACCTTTTGTTTAGATGTTTATGTCATCATAGCAATGTAGATCACCCTCCTGATGTTTATTAATATCAGTTGAAGTGACCTCCTTCTGATTTCCTATTGGCCCATTAGCCGTGCCCTTTCTGATAAGTGATGCACATATTCTGCATCTCTGATCATATAGTGCGTACAGACACGAAGGCTATGTCCTTGGCCCCCATTTCTTTTCCCTCTACACATCCTCTCTTGGGTCTCTTATTTCTTCCTTTGGATTTTCCTATCATCGATATAAAAAACATTTTCTGATCGTTCTGTCTTTCCCCTCCTTTACTGAATCTCATTCATCTTTATCTGCCTATCTTCTGGCTATACAAGCATGGATGTCTTCTCACTATCTCCACTTCAACCTTCTTAAAACGGAGGTTCTTTTCTTTCGTGCTAATAATATTCTTCCCCTACTTTCATCTCTCTCTATTTCGCTTCTTCCATCGTCTTTGTCCATTTCCCCGACTACACGTTATCTTTGATTCATCTCTTTCTTTCTCGGCTCATGTCTCCATTACCTCACGTTCATGCTGCTACCAACTGTATAACATCCGGAAGGCCTCTGTTTCCTCACCTTTCCAGCTTATAAGATTCTCATTTCTTCCCTTGTCTTCTTCCGCCTCTTCTACTGTTGCTCTCTCCTTTTAGGTCTTCCAGCTGCTAATCCTGTTCCCCTTCACTCTATCTATCACTCTTTTATTTGAATCCTATGTTCGCTGTGCCCACATGACTCTACTTGTTCTACTCTCCAATTTCTTCAATGGCTATCCTTTAAATCCTGTGTGCTCTTTAATTTCCTCTTCATCATCTTTAAATGCCTCTATGAACTTTCTCCTCCTTTATTTTCCGCTCTTATCTCTTTCTATGCCCCCACATGCTCTCTATTCTAAATCTCTTTTTATTTTAACTGTTCAATGCTCTCCTTGTGCCACTTCCTGTTTCACTCCTTTTCTTTGCTCGCACCCAAAGCCGTGGAATGCCCTTCCCCTCTTCCTTTGCTCTATCTCATCCTTTTCTCTCTCTTCAAAACTTGTCTCCTAGCTTATCTTCTTCCTAATTAACGTTTTGGTTTCATTTTGCTATTACTCATCCTATGTACCATTGATGTCTTTTGTAAAGCGCCTATGCCTCAAGCGTTATAGAAATAAAAGAAACATACACAAATACAAATCATTTTCAGTGGTGGTTCATGGGAGTTGTAGTCCAAATGACTACAGCTCTAATCAGACGTAGCCTGCATAATCAATGGGAGGCATGATATGAGCTTTAGCCCTTCTTTTGGTACACACACAAACCAATGCTCCTCTTCCTTAGAAACATATGACAGAGGGAAGGGCTGCGTGCTACCAAAGGGGGGCAAATAGTGGAAGGAGAGGTTGCAAGTAGGGATGGGGGTATCCAGTCACTTTCAGGGCGTTATGAGGGGAGTATTTTTCAGGTCTGATGGGTAGGGTGTTGAAGAGAGTGTGAAGGGTACTGTGGTTATTGCTAAAGATATGCAGGTGTGCCAGTCCCAAGAGTGCTGGAAGTGCCTTTTGATTATCATGGAATGCAGAGGGTACCAGGTATGGTAATGGGCCCTTTGAGCTTGGTTGGTCCTCAACAATATATTCTAAATATTAGACAGGGTCCACTGTTGCAGCTGGCATTGCCCAGCCAGCTCCCAGGGCTCCTTTTCCACTTCTTACCACAGATGAAAAGTATGCCTTCGGAAGCTCCAATGCTGCTTCTGGCTGCACAGTTCAGAGAAAAGCCGCTGCATCGAGCAGCCCAGGGTGCAGGGTCGGCCCTGCAGGTGCTGGCTTTTTCTGCTGGCACCCACATGTCCGTCCTCATGTGAATGATGTTACAGCACTTCTTGAACGTGAGTGTCATGATCAAGATCCTAGGCAGTTTCTAATCTTGGTCCTTGCCCAACTCATTGGTGTTGCCCACTGGCTTCTTGTGCACCTCTTACACCCCCACCCTGTTGCTGATCAGGTCAGATTGGTCTTGCCCCTGACCTTTCTCCCACCTCAGTGAGAAAACCTCTGGTTCGGTCAACAGAGGTGTTGGCACCCACAAAAGGAAATGTATACACAATGTAAATGTCATCGGCCCCCACAAATGCGAGAATGAACGAGGAACGTAATGGGAATGGATCTAATGGCCTGTATTAGGAATAACAAAGAAGGTCCTATGGTGCTGCCATTTAGTATAAAAGCCTTCCAATGGCAACACAGAAAAAGAAAACGTCATAGTTACAACAGAGGAACAGACCGGAAAGAGACTCCCCATACAGTACAGCGCAGAAACGTACCGGGATGGTGAAGAGGGCATTGTTCTTCGCTGAAGTCGATCAGATTTCCTTGGTCTTTAGGGGTGCATTCTTCTTTGTCTTCTCAGGGCTCTTCTTTTTTATTACAGGCTTCTGATGTCCCAACATGTGTCTCTTGAGTAAGGCAAGCTATTTATTCTTTTCATTCACTTTGAGTAGGATGCCTTTAGTGTGGGTCTTGGCAAATACTGCATTCAGATTAGAACCAGCAGGGAAGGTGCACTTACAAATCCCTGGCTCGGTTATCATTATAAGCGCTGCAGAGAACATTGTTACATCAGCAGAAGTTATATCATGCAAATGCCTACATTGTTTCTGTTTGAAGTGCTGCCATACATTTGCCTGTGTTTGCCTTGAAGACATTGCCAGACTGTTAGGAAAGATTTCGTAATTGTAGGTAATTTTCCTTCCATGTGGCAACCCCTAAACTTTTTGCTGTTGTTTTTCACCTTGTTCTCGACTTTGCCAGAGAAGTGCAGCCTTCTGCCGCACTCCTCTGGGCTTTCGCTCCTTTCTTACGGGGAAACTGACATGCCCTTAAGACAGTCAGTACCGGGGAACGCTGTTTCCCGTAGTTTCTTTTATCATGTTGCGGCTTTCGTGCAACATGACACAAGAGGACACTGTAAGCTAAGTTACAGCTCTCTTGGGTCTCTAGCCTTCTACAGGCCCTAGATACTCGTTTAGGATTGTATCTGATCGGTGCAAGTGATTCAGGGACGGGAATAGTGGCAGCGATCGTTTCTTGTGTTTTGAGCTCCTTTTGGCGTTCTAAGCGCATTTCTCCCCCTTAACAGAAAATGGTGGCCTGGCTCCCAAAATGGCCAGACCACAAGGCTCCTTTGTCCTGTCCGCTGACCGTCTTGCTCCCTTCACCTTCCCCAGGTCGAGCCGACCCGGGGCCTTCATTATTTGGGCATGTACTTTCCCGCGAAACACAGATGCTTTCGCGGGCTTCTACATGTCTTGTGTGTGCTTCCAGGATGTGGGCTGGGATGTCTGGACCCAATACACATCCTGGGTGCCAGAGAGTCTAGGGTGGTGTGAATGCCTGGGACCACCGTGGTCCGTGATTGGTCCACGAATGGTGTGAGTGTTGATGAGCGGATCTCCCATTGGGTCCCCTCCATTTTGGCGCGACGGGAACCGTGGATAAGAGGGGGCTGGAAAAACCACTACCATGTCGATCTCCTGAGTTCTCACGAACGAAGGAATACAGGAGCCAAGTATCCTGCAACCAAGAGGCTGGACCGAGGAATCGCTGGTGACCCGCTGAAGGACTTCTCCTCTGCACTGCTGTCACCTTGTGAAACCCTTTTCACCTTTGATCGAACCAGAAGGCCTGTACTGGTACTTCGACCCTTGGAATAGCGGGAACAGCTATTCTCGGCATCTTCACCATCTCCTGCCAGTAAGCCTTCGGAAGCGTCTCTGGGCCATCCAGCTGACTGACCAGCTTACACGGGAGTCTTGCTCTGTAACCGCCGCCAGGTTGTGTAGTATTTCGAGTCCCTGTCACTCTCACACGCTTCGTACACTTGGCGTTCCCAGGTCTGAAGTGAGTAGTGTACATTTGGCTCAGATACACACGGCCGCTAAATTGCCCTGCTGTGGTAACAAACTGTGCGAGTTTCTTCGATTGGGACGTCTTTTTACTCAACACGACGACGAGGCGTTCCCTGCTCTTCTGAACCTGCCAGCTACTGAAACGGACGCAGAGAAGCCTGGATCTGCTTGCATCGGGGACCTGTGAGTAGCATAGCTAGGATCTGGTCGCCCTCCTGCAGGAGCCCATTGCTTTTCCCTGCTGTGTCAAACAGCACCCTTTTCTGTACTCGTGCTCTGCTTCTGCCCACTGTGGAGGCTGCGCTTGAGTCGCGGAACGTGTTCTTCTTTTGTGCACTAAACTGAACTGCCTGATTTCCCTCGAAGAGCTTCTCCTTTTGCCCGTTGGCACCAGCGCGTGCAGGTACTTTTGAGCACAAGGCTCCACTCTTCGCAGGGCTCGGACTTCCATCTAGTTAGGTGCCTCTGAAGGCGAACTGGGTCTAAGCATTATTTCGCACTGCCTCTCTTCCTTCCCTTTTAGGTGGACTACCCATTTCGTGCATCTAACACTTGAGACTGTCGTATTTGTATATATATTGTGTTGATATGGTATGTGTTGGTTCACTATCGTTATATTGTGATTTTCTCGCTACGGTCATTGTTTTGAAGGCCTTGGAATAAATGTGTATATATTTTTAATATAACAACTGTTTGGAGTAGTTTGTAAGTGATCTTGCTTTGTGTGCTCATTGCGGGCTTTCAGTCACCCTCACCCCTCTTGAGACCTAGTCTTGACCGCCGCGATCGCTACCTTGATTGGTCTGGCTCGTCCAGAGGTTACCCTGTTCCAAGTAATTAGGTTGGCCTTCTGAACTTCTGCGCCACTAGGACAGAGTTCAGAAATCTGTCTTAACAAATTGGTGTACAGCGGTGGGATACGACTGAGGGTATCCAGTGTTGCGCACAAACTAAGGCATTTCAGGTTATTCCAACCATGACACGTAGTGAATTGTTGTAGTATAACTTTAAAAAGGCCATAGTCCTATATAACAGTATGGAAACAAATACCTTGTTAACTTTAAATGCTTCCAAATCAGAAACATTGAAAATGATGTGTGCGGAGAGAGGTGTTTCCTCTCAAGGCACGAAATTGGAAATGATCCAAAGAATCGTGGCGTGGCAAGAAGCTCAGCTTGACGCTATAACTTCTGAGGACAGTGCGGAAGGAGGTGGGGTTGCTCTCACTGGTAGAACTGACGGTTCTGCCGCTGCACTGATCCATCGCGACCACGAGGACAGGGAGGACAAGATGTCTAATGTTTCCTCTGCCAGTGCTGATGGGGAGGCTATGCTTGAATTCAAGAAGCAAGAGCTGCGGTTTAGGCAGCAGGAGCTTGAATTCAGCATAGCCAAACTAAAAATCGAACAGGCAGAAAAACAAAAAGACAGGGATCACCAGTTGGAACTGGCCAAGCTTCAGGTTGCAAATGGGTCCAAGGGTCCTGGACATGGGTCTGGGGCCTCCTCTCATCCACGGTTTCCGAAAGATCTGCTCAGTGTGTATGAGGAAAGGAATGACATTATGGACTGGCTGAATGCGTTTGAGTATGCATGCGAAGTTCAACAAGTTGACAATGCTGATAAGATTGCCTGGTTACTCAGCAGACTGCCCCATTCTGGCTGTAGTGCCATTATGGAAATGTCGAAGGCTGAGCGAGCTGATTTCGCAATGTTAAAGCAAACTCTCTTTTTAAAGTTTGGGAAGACTCCGGCCCAATATTTGAAACGTTTCAGAGAGTATAAGAAAAAGGAAGGTGGTACTTGGGTATCTTATGTCACTGAGTCCTTGAAAAACTTAACTGGCTGGGTCGAAGGTTATAAGGTTTCTACCTTCGAAGGCATGATAAATCTTGTCATGCTGGAACACATTTTTGCATCTTCTTCCCCGGAGCTTAAGCAGCATTTGGCCGATTCGAAGGAGATAGATCCTAAGAAGCTGGCCATTGCAGCCGACTTATGGGTGTCACATCGAGTGTCCCATAAGGACAAAACTCATCCTGGTAAGCAGGAGTAAGGGAAAAAGTCCAAAGATAAGGAGGGTGGAGAATCTGATAAATCTTCTTCTAATAAGGGCCACAAAAAGAAAAATAAGGGTAAGACACAAGAGAACTCACAGGGTAGTGGAGGTCAGCCTCCAAAACAGAACTCTGGTTACAATAAGCCTCCCTATGTAAACAGACCCAATGGATCTTGTTTTGCTTGTGGAGCAACTGACCACATGAAGGGGGATCCCTGGTGCAAGGTTAGACCTTTGGGGGTCCACTCCGCTAATCTGGCCTTCTCCTCCTACGAGGAAGAAGAGATTACAGGAGCATCCTTCTCCTCAGACACATTTCCCAGCGGGATAGAGGCTGAGGTAGTTTTAGTGTCCCTGGGTTCCTGGGAGCCTAAAGTCGCAGAGGCTTATGCTAGGATTCCAGATAATACCAAGCACTACTTTAAAGACAGTGTGCTGATCAATGGAGTAGATACTCCAGCTCTTAGGGATAGTGGGTGCAGTCGCACTGTAGTGGATTCTACCTTGGTAGACTCAGAGGAAGTTGCCAGAGTTACTCTGATGCCCACTAAGTTGGCTGACAGCCCACTCCGTATGTTCCCAGTAATACCTGTAAATCTTACTTTAAATGGTACAGTAGTCAGGATTCCAGTGAGCATTCAGAGAAACGTCCCGGGAAAGGTCTTGTTAGGTAATGATCTCAGAGCTTTAGGGCTCGTAGGAGACACTGCCGAAAGACCCTACACACGGTCTCAAGCACGGGCAGCATTGGCCAAGACCAATACGCCGCCCCAGCCGAAGGGGAAACCCAAGGCGAAAGGAGTCGACAAGTCAAGACAAGGGAAAGAGAACATTCCCCCGAGCTCGCCTACCACTGCGGTGGAGGAAGTTGGTCAATCGCCCGGGCCTGACGAGGAGGTGGCGATGCCTGAAGTATTTGACCCCAACGATCATCCTCAACTAAAAGACTTGTTAGTTGAAGGAGGTCCTGATAGGGACGAATTCAGTAAAGGCCAACGTGAGTGCCCATCTCTGGAAGGCCTAAGGAGACAGGCCTGCTCCCAGCTTGAGGGTGAACCTCCTGGGACGCATAGGATTTATTGGGAAGGTGGACTCCTGTAAAGTGAGCCCACAGAGTCTACAGAAGGAGACCATAGGAGGTTGGTGGTTCCCCTTGCTGTTAGGCCCTTCCTCCTGCAGTTGGCGCATGAAGTTCCCCTTGCTGGTCACCTTGGTATGAAGAGGACCAAGCAAAGGTTATCCATGCACTTCTACTGGCCCAAGTGGGGGTGCAAGTAGAAAGTCACTGCAGGAGTTGTGCCTCCTGCCAGTTGTCTGGTAAGGTTGGCGCGACAATCCAAGCTCTGTTGGTACCGCTCCCAGTTGTGGGGGTACCATTTGAAAGGGTAGGGATCGACATCGTTGGTCCCCTTGACCCGCAAACATCCTCGGGCAATAGGTTTATCCTGGTGCTGGTCGACCATGCAACCAGATATCCTGAGGCCATCCCATTGAAAACTGTAACTGCCAAGTCAGTTGCAAAAGCTTTACTTGGCATATTTACTAGGGTTGGCTTCCCTAAAGAAGTTGTGTCGGATCGTGGCAGCAACTTTATGTCGAAGTATATGCAGGCTATGTGGAAAGAATGTGGGGTCACCTACAAGTTCTCTTCTGCATACCACCCCCAGACCAATGGTCTGGTGGAACGTTTCAACAGAACGTTAAAGAGCATGATTGGGGCTCTGGAGGAACCTCAGAGAAGAAAATGGGATCTTCTTTTACCATGCTTACTGTTTGCCTACCGAGAGGTACCACAGGAGGGTGTTGGCTTCAGCCCCTTCGAACTTCTGTTCGGTCATCCCGTACGGGGACCCTTAGCCATCGTCAAAGAGGGATGGGAGATGCCCACTCCCCCTGTTACTACCAACGTAGTTGATTTTGTGCTAGGGCTCAGAAAACGGATGGTACTTCTGATGGGCTTGGCTAGTGATAAATTGAAGGCAGGACAAGCGCTGGTGAAACATTGGTACGACCAGAAAGCTTCCCTTATCAACTTTACACCTGGTCAGCAAGTCCTGATCATGAATCCCATAAGGCCTCGAGCTTTACAGGACAAATGGTCAGGCCCTTACACAGTGGTGGAGCCCCTGGGTGAGGTTAACTATTTAGTGGACCTTGGAAGGCCTGGACAGGCTCCAAAAGTGTTTCACATGAATAGGCTGAAGGCTTTCGTCCCAAGAGTCGAAATCGCAGCACTGCTACTGGCTTCAGATGTTGAGGAAGAGGAGTCTGAACCTCTCCCCGACCTGTTCCAAAGCGGTCCTTCAGATAGCTCCTTTGAGGGTGTCCGAGTGGCCCCTCACCTGACTTCTGATCAGCAGCCTGAGGTGAAAAGTTTGCTTAGGCAGTTTTCCCCCCTGTTTTCACAGTCGCCTGGTTTGACACCTTGGTGCAAACATAACATTGACACAGGAGACAGTGTACCTACCAAAAGTAGGGGATACAGGATGTCAGACAAAGTACGGTCTTATATTAAGACCGAGGTCAACAAGATGTTAGCCCTTGGGGTGATTGAACCCTCTAGTAGTCCTTGGTCCAGCCATGTGGTTTTGGTTCCAAAGGCAGGCACTTCTGAATTGAGGTTCTGCGTGGATTACAGGGCTCTGAATGCTGTCACCAAGACAGATGCACACCCCTTGCCTCGAACAGATGAGCTGGTGGATACTTTGGGTGCCTCCAAGCACCTCAGCACGTTTGACCTCACTGCTGGCTATTGGCAAATAGCTTTAGCAGAACATGCCAAGGAGAAGACAGCATTTTCTACTCCAGACGGCCTTTACCAATTCTGGGTAATGCCGTTCGGGTTGAAGAATGCACCTGCCACTTTCCAGAGGCTTGTAAATCATGTGTTGAATGGGTTGGACGAATTCTGTCTTGCATATCTGGACGATATAGCAGTTTTCAGTGCCCCCTGGGAAGACCATGCGAAACACCTCGGGATTGTGCTCCAGGCTCCTCAGAAAGCACACCTGACCATAAAGGCTAGTAAATGCCAGATTGGACAAGGCTCAGTGGTTTACTTGGACATGAAGTAGGTGGAGGGAGGATACAGCCTCTTTCCAGTAAAGTACAAGCAGTACAAGACTGGCCTACCCCCACTACGCAAACCCAAGTGAGAGCCTTCTTAGGACTCACGGGGTATTACCGCAATTTTGTGGCAGACTATGGCACCATAGCTGCCCCTCTGACTGCCCTCACAACTCCGAAGAAACCCAAGAAGGTAACTTGGACCGACGAGTGTGAGAAGGCCTTCAATGGCTTAAAAGACTCCTTGTGCCAGGCCCCTGTCCTCAGGACCCTGATTATCAAAGACCTTTTATCGTGCAGACGGACGCCTCTGACACTGGGTAGGAGCTGTACTATCACAAGTAGATGAGAAGGGTAAGGAACACCCTATTGGTTTTATTAGCCGCCAGCTTAAGGACAGAGAGCTCAGATGGTCCACGGTAGAGAAAGAATGTTTCTCTGTTGTGTGGGCCCTAAGGAAGCTGAGGCCCTACCTCTATGGGACCCACTTCACTGTACAAACTGACCATAAGCCCTTAAAGTGGCTAATGAACATGAAGGGGGAGAATCCAAAGTTGCTTAGGTGGTCCATAAGTCTACAAGGCTTCGACTTCACTATTGAGCATAGGCCAGGTGCCCAACATAGCAATGCTGATGGGTTGTCCAGAATGTTTAACCGACCTGAACAAGAGACTCATCCAGGGGTGGATTAGTTCCCCCTGTCCATAGCCTGGGAGGGGCGAGTGTTAGGAAAGATTTCGTAATTGTAGGTAATTTTCCTTCCATGTGGCAACCCCTAAACTTTTTGCTGTTGTTTTTCACCTTGTTCTCGACTTTGCCAGAGAAGTGCAGCCTTCTGCCGCACTCCTCTGGGCTTTCGCTCCTTTCTTACGGGGAAACTGACATGCCCTTAAGACAGTCAGTACCTGGGAACACTGTTTCCCCTAGTTTCTTTTATCATGTTGCGGCTTTCGTGCAACATGACACAAGAGGGCACTGTAAGCTAAGTTACAGCTCTCTTGGGTCTCTAGCCTTCTACAGGCCCTAGATACTCGTTTAGGATTGTATCTGATCGGTGCAAGTGATTCAGGGACGGGAATGGTGGCAGCGATCGTTTCTTGTGTTTTGAGCTCCTTTTGGCGTTCTAAGCGCGTTTCTCGCCCTTAACCCAAAATGGTGGCCTGGCTCCCATAATGGCCAGACCACGAGGCTCCTTTGTCCTGTCTGCTGACCGTCTTGCTCCCTTCACTTTCCCCAGGTAGAGCCGACCCGGGGCCTTCCTTATTTGGGCATGTACTTTCCCGCGAAACACGGATGCTTTCGCAGGCTTCTACATGTCTTGTGTGTGCCACCAGGATGTGGGCTGGGATGTCTGGTCCCAATACACATCCTGGGTGCCAGAGAGTCTAGGGTGGTGTGAATGCCTGGGACCACCGTGGTCCGTGATTGGTCCACGAATGGTGTGAGTGTTGATGAGCAGATCTCCCATTGGGTCTCCTCCGTTTTGGCGCAAAGGGAACCGTGGATAAGAGGGGGCTGGAAACACCACTACCATGTCGATCTCCTGAGTTCTCACGAACGAAGGAATACAGGAGCCAAGTATCCTGCAACCAAGAGGCTGGACCGAGGAATCGCTGGTGACCCGCTGAAGGACTTCTCCTCTGCACTGCTGTCGCCTTGTGAAACCCTTTTCACCTTTGATCGAACCAGAAGGCCTGTACTGGTACTTCGACCCTTGGAATAGCGGGAACAGCTATTCTCTGCATCTTCACCATCTCCTGCCAGTAAGCCTTCGGAAGCGTCTCTGGGCCATCCAGCTGACTGACCAGCTTACATGGGAGTCTTGCTCTGTAACCGCCGCCAGGTTGTGTAGTATTTCGAGTCCCTGTCACTCTCACACGCTTCGTACACTTGGCGTTCCCAGGTCTGAAGTGAGTAGTGTACATTTGACTCAGATACACATGGCCGCTCCGTTGCCTTGCTGTGGTAACAAACTGTGCGGGTTTCTTCGATTGGGACGTCTTTTTACTCAACATGACGACGAGGCGTTCCCTGCTCTTCTGAACCTGCCAGCTACTGAAACGGACGCAGAGAAGCCTGGGTCTGCTTGCATCGGGGACCGGTGAGTAGCATAGCTAGGATCTGGTCGCCCTCCTGCAGGAGCCCATTGCTTTTCCCCGCTGTGTCAAACAGCACCCTTTTCTGTACTCGCGCTCTGCTTCTGCCCACTGTGGAGGCTGCGCTTGAGTCGCGGAACGTGTTCTTCTTCTTTTGTGCACTAAACTGAACTGCCTGATTTCCCTCGAAGAGCTTCTCCTTTTGCCCGTTGGCACCAGCACATGCAGGTACTTTTGAGCACAAGGCTCCACTCTTCACAGGGCTCGGACTTCCATCTAGTTAGGTGCCTCTGAAGGCGAACTGGCTCTAAGCATTATTTCGCACTGCCTGTCTTCCTTCCCTTTTAGGTGGACTACCCATTTCGTGCATCTAACGCTTGAGACTGTCGTATTTGTATATATATTGTGTTGATATGGTATGTGTTGGTTTACTATCGTTATATTGTGATTTTCTCGCTACGGTCATTGTTTTAAAGGCCTTGGAATAAATGTGTATATATTTTTAATATAACAACTGTTTGGAGTAGTTTGTAAGTGATCTTGCTTTGTGTGCTCATTGCGGGCTTTCAGTCACCCTCACCCCTCTTGAGACCTAGTCTTGACCGCCGCGATCGCTACCTTGATTGGTCTGGCTCGTCCAGAGGTTACCCTGTTCCAAGTAATTAGGTTGGCCTTCTGAACTTCTGCGCCACCAGGACAGAGTTCAGAAATCCGTCTTAACACAGACACTCTGCAGGAAGGCTTTGCAGTGATACAGTGAAATGTGCCCCTGGTGAGCTAAGAACGGTAGTCCCTCAGCTCTGTCTGGTGTGAACTGGTAGGGGAGTGGAGTCGAATGCAGCTTCAGCTGAACAGCATGTTTTAAGAAGCAAGTGCTCTGGTGGAAGTGGGTTTATCGACAGGATACATGTTGGTACATGATGCCTTTCCAGCCACCTTCACTGGCTTTTAGTGGTGCAGTAAGAGTCCCAGTATAAAATGCAAATCAAAATCGCATGCATTGTAGAAACAGATCTCTTACACGCTCACATAAATACCTTTTCACTTGGTCCAGAATGTTAATATGTACCATGCCCTTTACTTGTAACATTAGTGGTATACTCCATGCAACAGAGGAATACAATGGTGTCTGTTCTGCAGAAATGTACGGAATGTGTCTGATGTGTGTAGTGCATGCCAATATGTCCTCTACCTTCTAGGACATGTAGTCCTAGATCTATAATGGGGAACAATAAAAGGAATGCCAAGAAAAAGCCATGGATAAATGAGCATCTCTCAAACAATATTTGGCTTAATTACATGCACTATAGAGTATGTTGATATGGGAGTGGCTATGGTGTGTTGCCCAAGTGACAGTCTTGTCAAATGTAGAGTCTCTTTAGTCTAATGTTACACATTGTCAGAGAAAATGTAGCTTAGATATTGGCTTAACATAGAGTGAACTGAGAAAAGCATTTCTGGAAGAGTGAGAGTGGTGACAATCAAATGATGCCTCCTGTTGGATTGCACCTCGTGCTCACTGTCTTGATAAGAAAGATGTCTCCTTAAAGGTGTATTGCAACCGCTTCCATGGCCTTTTAAATTGAATTTAGATACTGGCTGATCAGTGCTGGAGACATGCGAGAACTGTAATTACAAGTGAATTCACTGCATAGAAGTGTAGAAATGTCTGATTTTATACTTTAAAGAAAGAAATGTACATTGCAGATTTCTTCAACTAGTGCCTCATAACTATCTAAGAGCATTTAGAAAACTTCCCAGGAAAGTCAGAACAGTGCACCTGCAAAAATATTATGTTTACATCAACCCAGGGACTTTAGTAGGCCTACGGGCACATATTTAGAACTTTGGAACCTCAAGGAATCATTTCAGAAATTATACAAGTGCTAGGTTCCTGTGTTCCAGAACACTTCATTTTGCTGCACTATAGCTTAAGAAAAACTTGATTTATCTGCATAGTCATATCATTTAGAAGCCATGTGCAATGAAGATGTGTCTCACTTTAAAATATGTTACTTTCTTTTCCAGGGTGAACTCATGAAAATATGCCATGACAAATGAATAGGTGAACCTGCGAATGTTATTCTGCCATGCATTTCCTTTACTCTGAATAACATTATCTAGCATTTAAAACTCTAAATGTAAAAGGCCTGACAATTTGCTGTTTTTGCTTGGTGGAACTTGGAAACTGTCTGAAAAATCACTTCACTCCAATTGCCCCACCTAAAGAATGCAGTCATTAGACTGGTCACAAGCTAGCCTTGTTTTTGTGTTGAAATAAGATGTTCCTGCTTGATTCCTGTTGTTTACCATTATCTAGCAAATGAAAGTCACATACTACAAGACAAATAGCATATTTGAGCTTTGTATGTCAGGAAAATGGAAAAGAGACAATTTCCCGTGTATCAACAATGGCATCGTCAGGCCAAAGTGAGCATCTTCTTCATTTACAAATGGAAGAATAGACTGTTTAGCTTCAAGAAATCAGATCCCTGGGAGGAAAGCTGCTAGAAACATGAACTTTGTTGCAGATTGTAGATATAAAATATGTCTTTTCCCCACATATAACATCTGTATCGTGTGTCATGGAAACGGGAGATAATAATAAAAACACTTATTGCAGACAATGTACAACACAACACAATTGTGCACACTGCACTACAGAAACTGAAGATATTGATTTTATTAATCTAAAACATTCACATCCAATGTTACGTCCAGAACATAAAATAGATATTTTAACATTGAGAGTTAGTTTCACCCTCTCTTTTCAAGTCATGGGAGTGGGGAAGATATATAATTACATGAATCCAGAATAGGAGGGCTAATTAATATTGGAAGATGAATCTTGGAAACAACTGGAGATGGCTAGAAAGAGCTGAAACTACTTGGAGACTGATTTGCAAGCTAGTGAGAGAAGCCCCTACAGAGATAGATGTGCTGCCCATATTGAAAACTGGGTTCCAGACAACCAGCTGCGCTTGCTGAGTCGGTCATTTCAGACTGAGCAGGTCCCTGCTGATTCACCTAAAACTAGAAGCTATCTTTAAAAGTAAGACTAACCCAACTATATATACAAATTGCCCAGAGTATTTTCCAATCAATAAATAAATAATATGCATATTACAGTTGTGAGAGTCTCTTATGCCACAGTGAAGTACTCTGAGGCCTCTAATCTGAAAAAGAGGAGCTGCATCACTGCCCCAAGACACATGATGCTGAGTCCCTGCGTGTCCTGCTTGCCTCCTTCCACTCCAACGCCAATCACCTGTCAGTGGTGACCACATTTAAAGTTTATACAGTGCCTTTCACCAGCAGCAATATTCTTGTACAGGCATGTAGTCCTACTGATAGCCTGTGTGGTTCCTCTACCCTGTTCTTTGAATGTACAGTAGTTGTCTATTGTAACATACTTCCAACCAACATTTGGAATATCAGTGGCACAATTCACCCTTTTCCGCGATAAGAGACCCAATATCTTGGTGAGCAGCCTCTGTGGAATTTATATATTTTTTTATCTACCATAGACTATCTTAACTAAATTGTGCATAATGATTTTTAAGAGTTACACATGCTGTTTCTGTATAATTTTGGGAGCTGTGTCAGTTTTAAAGTGACACTGGAAAGAAAGTATGGTAAACAGTTATGGATCAAAATATGGTGCTGAGCTAATTGAGAAGTTCACCCATTTAAGGAGGGTTCCACCAGGATTGAACCATAGGCCCAATCAGGCACACCAGGTAGGCACTAAACCTCCCTTCCACTAAAGTTACAGAGTACAGCAGGTCCCTTAATGACAATGTGCTTGAGAGGATGTCGCCATTTTCTCTTCCTCCATAAAGTGCCCTTGTGGCCAGGTGCAGGGAGCACAGGTGCAGGTGCTTCAATCCCATCAATCACCTAGTGGTGAAATGATGAACAGCGTCTTGGAAGGCTGTGACTGGCATGCATCAGAGATAAATTTAGGCCAAAATAGTGCTGACATGCGTCGTGAGATGGGCGATTCAGTCAATTAAAAAAAGGGCAATATATATATATATAAATGATGTTTTCAAGTTCAGTATTGAGATCCTGAAGCTGAGATTAAGGAGCAGGACAATAGGTCTGTCCAGCGGAAATCGGTATAACGTCTTTTCATCACCAGGCATTTTTACGAGTGCATTTTAAATGTGTACGAAATAAAGAAAAAAGCTTAACAAAATTTTTTTGGGGGGTGGGAAAGGGCAGATAAAGGGTTAGGTGGGTCAGTAATAGTTAAAAATAGGTGGTGGATTGGCGGTTAGAGGGGACTCCCCCCCCACCAAAAAGAAAAAACAAAAAAGATGGCCTTTTTCGTTAATTTGTACACGTTTGAAAGGCAGTCGTAAAAATGCCTCACGATGAAATAACATAGAACCCTGAAATCAAGGGGTCTAGATCGGATCAGGTTTTTTAGTTTGGTGTATGCAGGGATTGTTTGACAAGAAAGGTTTTAAGCTCTTTGCATACTTGGAGGAGTGGCAGAACCTGCCCTCTATGGTGGGGAATGTTTTATGTTAATCCACATGCTCGGGTCCTTTTTGGGCTTGCTCAAAAAACTACTGGAAATTGTTCAATTTTGCCTTGAGCTCCCCAGAAAATGTTCCACATGTACCAAATGTATTGTTTAAAACAGTTTGGTCAACTGTGTAGTTAACATCTGACTTTAGCTGAGAATAGCTGTGCTATTTTCTTTTACAATGATCACGTGTGTAAACAGATTACGGGGCTTCTGTGCCTCTCAGTGTGGAATCAGAAAAATACAATATTAAGGCTTTTACACCATGCAAAAGGAAAATACACCGACACAGGCTTGTAAAGATTCCCAGAATCTTTATTACAAACTGAACAGTTACAAAACAAAGTACACAAATAGCTATTAGGCCGTCAGTACATCACAGAGACCACCAGCAGGGTTCAATGTGAGCAGTGAGCAGGATTTGCTAGCTGGACATCGGCGTATTTATACATTTTCGTTATAACAATGTCGAGCCTCTTTTAAGTTAATCATGTACTGGGCTAGGGTCACGCCAGGTTTGTTCCTAATTTACATATCTCGTGCATGCGGTTTACTTTTTAATACATTTACCAACAAACATTATTATTCTCTAAGTTTAACATTACACTCTTTACACATTGCTTTAATACAGATCAAAGAAATGTTTCGCATGTCATATTTGGATAGCGTTATTGTTCTTGTATACTTGTAGGTTAACATTGCTGATTCAAGTAATCCCCTGATCCCGAGGTCAACAAAGGACAAGGTCTACATGACCCTAACATGTAGCCTGAAGGCAGGTTGACATTAACTCTCCTACAGAGGTTGCAGAGGTTAAAGCAAGAACAAGAGCACACGAGATGGCCATTTTAGGCCACAGGGTGACTTTGTATAATAAACTAAAATGGCGGCTCTAACCTAAAATGGAGGCTTGATTCACTTAAGGTCACAACCTTGCAATACAAATTTCCTCGCAAAGCGACTGGGCATAGGCCAACATATACAATGAGGATGAAACAATATTATATCGGTTCTAACAAACCCTCCTTTTGGCCTATGCCAAGCGCTAAACTACCTTCAATCATTTTGCGATTAACTCCACATTTCAACGTCTATACACCCCGAATCATTGTCAGACATATCTATTGCCATGACACTAGAATTTCTTTCAACACATACTCTTTGGAAACCTTATCTGGGGCGTATATTTTATGCCCTAATACACTTGTTGCTTGCTCGCAACACCCCCCAATACTGAACATATACCAGGGAGACACTATATACAACAACAAAGGAATAGAAAACTTCCCAAGATAATCAGCAGGGCCGAAAACAACTTCCATCCCCACAACCGTAGGAGGTCCCAAAACCATGCACTAAGTTCCCAGTTTCCCTCAGGAAGATGCACTTCTGAACTAAGAACATGTAGATTTTGGCTAGCCCTAAAGATTGTTGGAGAGGAGTCTAGTATGTAAACGCAGCAAGCGGACCCCACTAATTTACATACTCCTCCACGCTCAGCCAGAATGACATCTAATGCCATCCGGTTCTGAAGAGCCACTAATCTTATCACTTTCTGTTCTAACGTCATATTATAGAGTATTTCGGTGGTCCAGTTGATGGTTCTCTCCAATACTCTCGCTAGTCCCCTGATATCTTCTGAATTCGTAATTTGCCCAAAAAATGGCACAAAAGATTTCATGACGTCCCCTAGAGTTTGCGCTGGAGTATCCCCTTTCACACCTCGTTGTGGACGAGTTTTCGAAATTTCTGCAGTACTGGCAATAAATACCCCAGGTAATAGAATCCCTAAATAACAGGTTCCTTGCCAATCCCTGGGCAACCATGGAAATGCCACATTACCGCAAACAAAATAGACAGGTTCGCCTACGTACAGAGGTCTGTTCTCACTAGTCAAATTCGCAACGTTGGCGCATTTTCTAAAATTACCCATTGACCGTGTTCCATTCCTCTATATGCAGAAGGATACTGAATCGGGGCTATGATTAACAGAATAAGATGGAGGCGTGGCATCCTTATTGCCTATAGGAGCCATTTTGAAAGAGATTAAAGACTGAAAAGGACGAGACAATCTATCAGAGGGCCTAACAGAAGCAACGTTTGGTTCACTCCTATTCGCAAAAAGCGAGCATCCCAGGGGCATCAAAACACGTTTTTCAAAACTATTCAAATTTGTATCATCAAAGTTCCCTGAGATGCTGTCATTCCATCGGCAAAAGAATAGTGCTCTAAGAGAAGCATAACAAGCAGTTGTCAAAGGTAAAGGATGAATATACCAACCTAGCCCCTTATCCCTATGTTGCGGTAGATGTGAACAGATCCAACAATTGGTTCTATTTAAAATTGCATGAGTGGCATTCATGATTAACAAAAGGGTATTATTCTGATAGTTCCGTCTATGCGAAGAATCTCTAGGCGATAAAGTATGCAATTGCAAGGAAGGAGTGGGGATAACAGATACATTTTCAATAGGTAAAAAGTCCTCTATCGGATATGCTTCCTCCAGATACCATAACCCAAAACCAACATTTACTAAAAATCCAATTATTATTACAAAAAGGCAACAATACATTTTGGGGGTCCCATTGCATGCTTGATCATTGTCACTGCTAGTCACATATTTATCTAAAAGTTCGGTAAGAGCGGTAGCGGGTGCAGGTATTGTAGTCTTCAATCGAAAAAACACCAATTGTTCATTTGCTGGCGGCTCCAGCCGCGCGTCTTATTAATGTCTTTCCCACAACCCTTAGCCAACAGAATCCTCCCATACAGTCGGGCCAAAAGGCAAGCCCTCAGATGATTTTCCTCAATCGCACAGTCAGACCGTGCTGTATGTCTATTTCCTTGGACGTAAATTATATTTCACAATTTCTGGTGGGAACAAAGTGTCGTCACTTCCTACTGGAGGTGGCGAGTGAACGGAAATGGGATCAGAAAAGGATTGATCCGGAAGTTCCACTGTTGGCGAGTGCAGAGACAAGATGGCCGTTTTGTCTGGCCTTGCGAATTCTGGAACGGTCTCCGATACTCTCTTGTCGCTTGCTGCTGTTTCATGCACGTTAGTTACAGCAGTGGGAAGGGATTCTGTGTCTTCTGT
This sequence comes from Ambystoma mexicanum, assembly GCF_040938575.1. Lineage (NCBI taxonomy): Eukaryota > Metazoa > Chordata > Amphibia > Caudata > Ambystomatidae > Ambystoma > Ambystoma mexicanum. Next base: position 960,468,009 of record NC_090928.1, on the reverse strand, counting down.
ATCAGATGGCACGGGCTGCGGGATCCGTTTGGTGTGCGTCACATGGATCCAGTTCTTACAACCCGCTACCCGCACAGCAGTCTGGGTGACTAGCAGAACTTGGTAGGGACCGCTACACTGAGGTGCAAGGCAAGACGACCTCTCAAAAACTTTCGTGAGGATCCAGTCCCCCAGCCGTAGACTGTGCCAGGACCCTCGTATCGTACAGGTAATGCCTCCCGCACCTGGTGATAAATTGCAAACAGATGTTTAGTCAACTGGTTACAGCAATCTGAAAGAAGCACATTCTCTATATCCCGCAACAAACTGCTTTTTGGCAAACCCCAAATATTCGCAGGTCTCCCCATTACCACCTCAAAGGGAGAGAGCTTAGTCTTAGTTTGAGGGATTGTTCTCATCGACAGCAACACGATCGGTAAGGCGTCCGGCCATTTTAACTTGGTGCCAGCACACGTCTTAGCGAGCTTGTTCTTTATAATGCCGTTATGCCTTTCCACTAATCTGGCACTTTGGGCATGTTTGGCCGAATGGAACCGTTTTCAATCTGTAATCCTTTGCATATTTGTAGGATTACAGCAGTGATAAAGTGTGGCCCATTATCCGACCAGATGACTCTCGGCAGCCCGAACCTAGGAAAAAACTCTTTCAACAGAGTTTTTGCCGTGGTTACGGCCATTTCATCTCTAACCGGGAAGGCCTCAACCCACTTATTAAAGGCCCAAATGACAACCAACACATATTTAAAATTGTTGCAACGTTCCATTTCAATAAAATCAAAGTGAATAACCTCAAACGAAACAGAAGGTGGAGCGAAACTTCCTCTAGGAGTCGAGGTACCTTTTCCTACATTATGCTGCAAGCAGACGATGCACCCTTGGACAAAGCACTCCGCAGTTTTGAAAATCTTATCATTGGCCCATACACTGTGTAACATCTTAGTCAATTTACGCGCACAGACATGTGTCGGACCATGAGCCATAATAACCATCATTGTAATATAGGCGTCAGAGAGTAACCATTTTCCTTCAACATTGTCCACCCAACACCCATCATCATCCAGTCTTCCTGCACCCTCGACCCATCTCTTAGTTTCCTCTATAGTAGCATCTGCATGAATGTCTTTTACAGAATCGATACTTTCACCCAAAGTGCAAATATTTACAGTTTCTCTTACAGCATACATTTCTGAACTAAAATCAGGGGCAGTTTGTTTAGCTATCTGATCAGCGAAAGCATTCCCTTTTCCTACATCATCTATAACCTTTTGATGTGCTGCACATTTTATGATAGCCAGCTGAACAGGGAGTGCGAGTGCTGAAAGTAATCGTACTATTAAAGTGCCATTCTGAATTTTCCAGCCATGCAAGGTCAAGAAACCTCGTTCTTTCCACAGTCTACCGAAGTTGTGAACCACCCCAAAAGCATACTGACTATCGGTATATATATTTACTGTAAGCCCTTCAGAAAGTTCACAAGCTCGAGTTAACGCTATAATTTCTGCGGCCTGCGCGGAATTATGCATAATTCTTTTGGTTTCCACAATCGTGCTTAAAGTAGTAACGGCATAAGCACCCATGGATGTACCATTGGGAAGTTTAAAACAAGAGCCATCACAAAATAGTTCTCCTTGTGGGCTATTCAAAGGTGTGTCTTTCAGATCGATTCTACCTTTAGTCTCTTTTTCTGTCGCATAAAGGCAATCGTGTGACATTTCGTCACTATCAACAGTATCTTGCGGGACAGGTAAAAGTTCAGCCGGATTTAATACACAATACCTCTGAATTTGAATGTGGGGGGCAAACAAGATTAGTTCATATCTTGTCAATCGTGCGGAAGTGAGGTGTTGCATTTGAGTTCTATTCAATAAAATATCTACGGAGTGAGGTACCATTAGAGTTATCGCATGACCCAGGACCATTCCCTCACTCTGTTTTACAGACGCAGCAGCAGCTCTCAAACATCTTGGCAAAGCGCATGCAACAGGATCAAGAGCTGATGAGAAATAGCCGCACTGCCTATTCTTCCCTCCATGTTCCTGCGTTAACACAGCCAAAGCACATCCATCACGTTCATGCACATACAACACAAAGGCCTTGTCATAATTTGGAGTTCTTAAAACCGGCATGAACACAGCACGGATTTGAGCAAATCAAATGCTGTCTGGTGTTCCAAAGTCCATGGCAATGGCAAAGAAATGCCCTTCTTTGTCAAAGCCAGCATTGGTTTAATCGTTAACGAAAAGTTAGTGATCCACAATCTACACTAAGAAGCCATACCTATCAGGGCTCTAACTTCCTTCTGTGTATTTGGGACAGACATGCCAAAAATAGTCTTTATTCGTTCAGGTGTGAACCGTCTTCCCTCCTTTGACAGGAGATAGCCTAAATAGGCAACCTCCTGACAACAATATTGGAATTTTTTGAGCGAAGCTTTGTGGCCATGTTTCGCTAGATGACAAAGCAACAACACGGTACCTTCTTTACAGGCACTCTCAGAATCAGCAGCCAAGAGGAGATCATCTACATACTGTAGTAACGTGCAAGTAGTAGGCAACTCGAGAGTATCGAGCTGCTCTTTTAATGCCCTACTATAAATACTTGGACTCTCAGTGTACCCTTGTGGTGCACGAGTGAATGTGAACGAGCGTCCACCTAGGGTAAACCCAAACAAATACCTGCTATCTTTGTGTATGGGAATACTGAAAAACGCGTTTTTAAGATCTACAACACTAAAATGAGTGGCAGAAGCCGGAATCATGGTTAGTATCGTTGTAACATCAGGTACAATAGGAAATTGAGGAGCCACAATTTTGTTAATAGCGCGTAATTCAATTATAAACCGAAAGGGAATCGCATGATCACCTTTTTTGTATACTGGCAAAATGGGGCTGTTACATAGGCTACCCGTAATTTCCTCAATTACTCCACGATGTACAAAATCAGAAACTATACATTTCAAAGCCTGCTCGCCTTCAACTGAGATCTTATATTGCGTGATGCGAGGCAATTTTACTCCATGTTTCAGAATAATTTTAACAGGTTCAATTTGAAGAATGCCCACATCATTATCATCAATTGCCCATAAGGATTCCGGAACATTACTGAATTCTGGCGGTAAAGGTCGAGTCAAAAACTGAGAGGCGAGTGATTGCTGAGGTTAAATTGTTAACCAAACTCCGTCCGGAGAACAATGTATTACTGCATGCAATTCCTACAACAAATTTAACCCCAGCAAGTTCTCCCCACAGTTTGTGGTAAGTAGAAATGGACACTGCTCCGTGAAGGGACCCAGTGTTATCGGTACCGGCAAAGAGACCGGACAAACTACAGGTGTGCCTGAAAACCCTACGGAAACGTTGGACTGCACTGACAGGGGAATATTTGGAACCGTGAATGGTCAATGCAACATTTCTGTGCTCCCGTATCTACTAAAAATAGATGCTTCCTATTTCCCACCGCCATCTCAACGAAGGGGCCTTTCTGATGAACGGGAATAGGCGTTGGTTCCAAATCCTGCTTCGGGCAATCCTAGCGAAACAGAATATTATCAAAAGGAAGCTCTTCAGAGAGGTATGCGGCAGAAGGGTGATCAATAATGTTTCTATTATCCACATTCGAAACTTGCTTATCTTGTGAAGGAGGTTTCTGTGATTCTGGTGCAAACTGACCTCTGCCAGGGCCCCCTGCACCTGGGCGACCTCTGGATTTTTTACCCATGTTCCCAAATGACCTTTGCTGCAAGGTCAGACATTGTGCGCCCCAGTGACCTTCCTGTCGACAATAGGCACACTGGTTAATGGTTACCGGAGCCGGGGGCATACTTCCCTGTGGAACGTACTGACCTCTAGATTGATTACCCCCTCTAGAGTTTCTAACAATCTGTTGTAATGGGACTTTTGTTTTCAGGTGACCCTTTTTTTTCTCAAGTTTTTCCTTTTCATTATTCACACGATTTTCATAGTACTGAGCCATATGCAGTACTTCTGATTGAGTCTTCGACCTGTCAAGCACTTTCAGAAGACATAATCTGTAACTGGATGTCAGGCAGCAATCCACGTACAAATTTGTCGACAAACAGCCTTTTCCATGACTCTGTGCCTGAGTCTTGTCCACTGAAATCTGAAAATACCTGTTCAAACCGATTGAAAAAATCGGTAGCACCCTCAGACTTTCCTTGGACACAGGCCGTAAGCTTGTACCAAATGATTCTTTTTTTCAGGAACTACAGTTTTCAATTTTACAATAATCCTATCAGGCAAGGTTCCTATCACTTGAGGCAGTCGCTCACCAGCTGGTCTTTCTCTATCTAGCCTAACCATGTTATCCCATGTATCTCCTAACCCAGGTACATCATCTACAGTCCTAATCTGTTTCCATAAATCAACTGGCAGGAGTACGGGAAATAATAAATCAATATCACTTAAGGTGTATACTGACGACTGTAAGACCGACTCTATTTCTTTATAGAACCCGGTCGGATTCTTTCTTACATCGGGAATAGATTGCTTTATGGTGCTCACTTCCTGTCTTGAAAATGGGACGTGAACAAATTGCGATACGTAATGTGCAGGGATGTCCACCGCGAGTATTCCTCACGCAGCATCGGCCGCAATCTCAACTTTCGGGACAAATGTCGGAGGGACCTCTCTCATAGGCAACTGAAAAGTAGGCAGCTCCTAATGCTTACTAAGCAACAGAGCCAAATCAAGCGCTAAGGCAGTAGAAGAAGTATCAATCGAAAAGCCTCTCTTATAAACACTCAACAATTCTGCGGGACAACAAATCTTTCTTTTTACACACTCATTCTGCAGGTATTCTACCATCACCTGTATCACCTTCTTTTGCATTTCTAACGTATAGTGACTATATGTGTCATATACTTCATCTGGAGTTATCGACATATCCGAAATCCATCTTATCGCATCCTTTATACAAATTCGCACTTCCACATCTTTTAATTCACGGCGAGGAGAAAACCGTTTCTGTAAGTACATAATACCTAAAATATCACCATCTGCTTCCTCATTCTGTAACTCTTCCAACTCCTTCCTATACTCAAAAACCTTCTCGACAAGCTCATATACTTTCTCTGCAGTATCTCTGGACAACGCTAAGGCGTTCAAATCCCGTAACCCTTGTGGGAAATCTACATCGTTTAATTTATTCCACATTATACTCAAATGAGTCCCTAATGCTTCAATAAAAACATTTTTTTCAGCAATACTTTTTACATTTTCGAGTGTGGAAAAAACATCAGCTTGTTCACCCTTCTCCATACAATGTTTAGCCCAAGCGATCAATTCATTCTTTTTTTCTGGGGGCACAGTATTACGAGTCACAACCCTTGGTCTCTCTCCCTGGTCTACTACAAGCGATGCAGAATCACTTGGAAGAGGAAGAGTAGGCACATTCTGAATATCAACAGGTGGAGGCAAGGGGGCAGGCAAAGGAGTGATGGCTGGAAGAACAACAGGAAGAACAGCAGGGAGGACCGGAGGAACTATAGGAGGGGCAATAACAACAGGAAGGGGCAAAGCACAAGGAGGAGGGACGTACGTAGGTGGCGCGGAGGCCCCGGGCCTTCGTTCATGCAAAAGTTTATTAATCAATTCATCTCACGTATGAAAATCTTTTGAAGGGTAAATTTTCTGAATGCCTAATTGATACGCCCTGTCCGTGTTCCTAACGGACTCCAATTGTTTATTTTGATCATATAACTGTGCCTTTTCGACACTTGTCATATGTCTACGCATATGTTTCTCTCTACTCTTTTGTTGCTGAAAAGCTACTGTTTTCCAACTATGCAAGGCGTCAAATGCTGCAGGTCTAGCCTTTTTCTTTACTAATACAGACTCTAGATATTCTATACAAGGGATTTCAAAACTACCATTGGTTGGCCACCGAAGATTAGAATTATGTCTGGTCTGTCTGTGCCAAATGTCATTAAATGCTATACTACCAAAGCCTTTCTTACAGTACATAGTACATGCCGGCGACCCCACCTGTGGTGCGGGACGGCTATCTTCCAAAGATTGTCTGTCGCTGCGGAAAAATGCCCTAAAGCAGGCAGACAATTTCCCAGGTATATCAAAGTTCTGGTGTTACCTGGTCAAGTAATTGTGCTCGCGAGTACAATGCGCCAAATTCAAATGATCAGGGTTAAATTAAAAATCGGGTCACGATTCACCTGACCAAAGGACTGGGAGGCCCGATCGGGTTACTAAGGACAATGCTAAGGACCCACGTGTCTATTGATTTTCGGCAAATTTACCCACCTCGATATATGGACCCTCGTCAAGACGTCGTCTCGGGCTACAGCTCACCGTTCAGGGATCGGATCGTGCAGTTTTGTCGAGGAATTCACTTCTCGTCCAGAGTGGCCGTTTCTGTTGGCACCATCCAATCCCGGTCCGATAGCAGAGCCAACCTTCAATGAGACGAAGTCGATCTTGATGGTCCCTATTCGGGCGCCATCTGTGGAATCAGAAAAATACAATATTAAGGCTTTTACACCATGCAAAAGGAAAATACACCGACACGGACATGTACCAAATGTATTGTTTAAAACAGTTTGGTCAACTGTGTAGTTAACATCTGACTTTAGCTGAGAATAGCTGTGCTATTTTCTTTTACAATGATCACGTGTGTAAACAGATTACGGGGCTTCTGTGCCTCTCAGTGTGGAATCAGAAAAATACAATATTAAGGCTTTTACACCATGCAAAAGGAAAATACACCGACACAGGCTTGTAAAGATTCCTAGAATCTTTATTACAAACTGAACAGTTACAAAACAAAGTACACAAATAGCTATTTGGCCGTCAGTACATCACAGAGACCACCATCAGGGTTCAATGTGAGCAGTGAGCAGGATTTGCTAGCTGGACATCGGCGTATTTATACATTTTCGTTATAACGATGTCCAGCCTCTTTCAAGTTAATCATGTACTGGGCTAGGGTCACGCCAGGTTCGTTCCTAATTTACATATCTCGTGCATGCGGTTTACTTTTTAATACATTTACTAACAAACATTATTATTCTCTAAGTTTAACGTTACACTCTATACACATTGCTTTAATACAGATCAAACAAATGTTTTGCATGTCATATTTGGATAGCGTTATTGTTCTTGTATACTTGTAGGTTAACATCACTGATTCAAGTAATCCCCTGATCCCGAGGTCAACAAAGGACAAGGTCTACATGACCCTAACATGTAGCCTCAAGGCAGGTCGGACATTAACTCTCCTACAGAGGTTGCAGAGGATAAAGCAAGAACAAGAGTACACGAGACGGCCATTTTAGGCCACAGGGTGACTTGTACAATAAACTAAAATGGCGGCTGTAACCTAAAATGGAGGCTTGATTCACTTAAGGTCACGACCTTGTAATAGGAATTTCCTCGCAAAGCGACTGGGCATAGGCCAACATATACAATGAGGACGAAACAATATTATACCAGTTCTAACATCAGGAAATGTGGTATCCTGTAGCAATGCGTTCAAAGTGCCAAGGACCAGGCAAATGAATGCCTCTGAGTGTTTCCCGAGATGCAGTTTTATACTCCGAATTGGTGCAAAGCGCCTCTCTTATTCTATGTGTCCTTAGAGGCACTTTAGGTACGTTTGATAGTAACTCAGAAATGCTTCTCCCCGGGTATTCAGAGACTGTCCTTAAAGATGTGAATCCCTCTGGGTAACTCTATTTGTGGGTGTGTTGGAAGTACTGCTTAGAGGGCTTTTAAGTGCTATGGTGCTCTTTAGTTTTAGCTCGTGGTGTCCTCGAGATACTGTTCCTAAATGTGAACTTGTTGCAAGCTTCATCTGTGCAGCTTCGCATCTAGGTACGGTCAAAATATCGCTTAACATCTTTAAATTCGATTAAGTTGCAGCTGTGCCTTACACTTTTATTTAAAATGGGTCTGAGCAGCTCGGCATCTGGGTACACCTTCAATACTGTTTGCAATTGATAAAATGGAGAGGGGTGATGCTGTGCTGTTTTGCTTTCAATATATCTGGGATTGTTTATAGCTTACTAAACTGGGCTGATGAAGGCACATATATGTCTACTGTTTGTATTGTTCATTTATACAGCGCCAATACACAGTAAAGTGTTTCAAAGCGCTCAACGAGGGATTGGGGACAAGGGGAAAAAATAGTCGCTCAGAGCACTAGAAATTCTGAGACAATAATAGCCTGCACAGGCAGAGTAAGAGTGTAAAATAAATTTAACAGTTGAGACACAGCAAATAGGCCTGAAGGCAATTCTGCAGTTTTACCAGTGCAATAAGGGGAGAAGACATGGGAGAACAGACAGACGATCTTCAGGCATGGTCCATATCGATCATGCAACTGCATAGACGGTAGAGGAAGGGGGAGGTCCAGTGCACCCAGTCGGTGGAGACTGTGGTAAATGCAGAGAGAACCACTCTCTTGGGCCATTTGTAAGTGCTGTGAAGGTGGTTGGGTGTAGGGCCCACAGGCAAGTGCGATGGGGGACTGGCTGGGGTGCCCGGGACTGGTGAGACTCTGCGGTATGCCCGAGAGAGATGGAGAGAGCAGAGAGCTAGGTCAGGAGGGAAGAGGGAGAGCGAAGGAAAAGAAGAGGAAGGTCTTGAGGAGTGTTCGGAACTTAAAAAGTCAGGCTCAGATGGAGGGCAGCAGGGAGGCTGTTCCAGAGGGAGTCACCTGCTGTGAATAAGGATCCCCTCCAAGTCTCTGCTTCGAGAATCGCTCACTCGCAGAAGGTTGGATATGGATGAGGGACAGTATTTAGGTAGGCAGTGCTGCAGGTAGGTTTTTCCCAGGTCCCAGAAAGCCTTGTGGACAATGCAGAGGGTCTTGAACTTGATCCTTGCAGCCACGGGGAGACAGTGAAGGGATTTCAGCACCAGAGATGCGGTCCCTGGGCTTGAGGCCAAGGATAAGTCTCACACTTCTGTTCTGGATGAGTTGCAGAGGCCCAGTCTGAAGAAGGGAGGTTGAGGAAGAGGCTGTTGCAATAGTCCAGCCTAGAGAGAAGCAAGGCTCTGGAGACAGTGAGCCGCTGGGGGAAAGTGAGAAAAGAAAGAGTACCTCTGAGGAGGTGTAGTTGATAGACTTTTTAGAGATGTGAGAGATGTGAGAGGAGAGAGTGGAGTCGAAGATGACCCTGAGCTTTTTTTGCCTTGCGGGGGGGTGCGGGAGCAGGGCCAAGGGATGCCGGCCAGAGTGAAAGTGGAAAAGTGGAGTGGAAGTGAAGTTTAAGGGACATTAGGGCTAAGTTGTTCCAAGAGAAACCTGTGAAATTCAGTGAAAGAACTTTGTGATAGGGACCTTATGGTTGCCGCAAAAAAACTGAGAACCAAAGAAATGTGTCATTTATTGTAAGCTACTCAACCATATCTGGTGACTCCGCCATCCACTACTCATATTGACACATATAACATTATGGATGTCATCACAATGACATCCTCAATTAAATTACACCATAATACAACTGATTATGTGCGCCACAATTATCTGTGCAAAACAAAACCGAGAATACAAAAGCAGTTGCAACATCACAGTGCCCTAAAATAGTGAACCTTCCACCCAAGAACTTCACACTTGCACTACACTCACATCAAAAACAGGACAAGGGAAAGGAAGACCCAGCGCCTGCCCTGCAACTACACCCCAAACCCACTATTTGCTGACCCTGATTATAATAAAATGCACATCACAAACGAAACACAGAAAATAGGCCCATGGCATTTTATACCTATAAAGTGCTCATTTACAATCTCATATCCATTGCACTCTGCTTCACCAGTCATCACCTGTACCTATTAGCTACCACCATAAATAATTTAATGGTATATGCATTGGCACGACAGAAACAACACCATACCACGAATTAGGTATACAAACTGCCATTCAAAGTCATGCACTGTCAATCCTGCTTTCACCACACTTATGTGAATGCCCTCACTAATATACCACCAGCTTCCCAGCTCAAATTCCCAACCCACCTAAAGATCATACATTTTTACGTTCAGTCCTGCTAAACAGACATAACATTCACAGCATCCAATAGCAGATTGCAGGAACAGCCGTATAATCCCATCTCAAGTTACCAGACCAGCTACACATCATGTCTCTTCATATGTTAGACAAGGTAATGCTTCAATGTACAGAAAATAAAGAACGCATTTTAATAAAATCACCACAGGTGGTGGTGCATCATGCTACCACCGTAGTGTGGTGATGCATCTCAAATTCCCAGACGAGCTAAACATTACGTCTCCTCAAACACTAGACTGTGTAATGCCTCAATGCACATAAAGCAAACAATGTACATTCATGAAATCACCACAGGTGGTGCATCATGCTACCACAATAGTGCACTGAAGTCTGTGAACACAAGACATAGCCATGGATGTATGCCAGCTTCCACCAAGGACGCAAAACTGTGGAACAAATAACACCAGTGTTCTGCTCTTTGCAACATGTATTTGCACCACCCTACCCACCCCTTACCTCCTCAGTTCAGGTCTGTGGACCGTGCCAGGATGTCACTAATTTTCTTTTTACCCACTCTTCTGACATTTTCAGAAAATGCACTGGACAGATTAACACCAAATTTTCAAAAGCATGCTCTCGAGACCAAGTTGCCGCTCCTCACGCAGGTTTGGTGCAAATATGTTCATCTGTTCGAGCTGTAGCCGTGAGCAATGTTTGTCTTCATTTAGGGCTCTCCATATTTGGGGAAATTTGCAAGCCCCCCCTATAACTTTTCAGCACCTATTCGCTGTAGTAAAGCTGTAGTGTAGACGACTGTAGTGTGTAGCCCATCTTCATGTTTGCCACACGTCTGCTAAGCTTGAACTAGGGCCTACAGATGTATTATGTGAACCTATATGGTATAAAAAGACCACAGCATGAAGCCGGAGATACTGTTTGATAGTTGCTATAATAGGTTTTTAACACACACTATTCATACAGATGGCGCTTGGAATATAAATGTAATTATTATCCTTTTCTATGACTCTGGTGGAAGCATAATTCATTTTGGAGAAGATATTTCTTTGCTCAAAATAGTGTAGAAATTACAATTGAGACTCATATTTATGAGAGCTGACAGTAATGAGAGACCATCATTAATAGAGGCACAGTGGCAAAAATTGCATGGAGCCAAAAAGCAACATTTTATAATGCATGTTTGCAAAAGAGTTTGTAATTCGATGGTGGTGTTGGTTATGCATTTCTGAAAAAAGATGTTGGTCCAGACAATGGTCAAGGTCACTGAGAACCAGATAGTGGATTAGACGGTTGTTGATAGGATGGCGTGACAAAATGACTACCTCCCTGCGAAATCATACAAAATTGTCGATTCCACTATTTCGCCCCCACATTTATCGCACCTTTAGGGTTGCACAAAATCTCAACTCCCATTTCTGAGCCCAAGCAGAGTGAGGGTTGTAGGGGTGTCCCCTGCTCCTCTTGGGCTCTGTAACGGGAGTCGGGAGTTGTGGGTGTGTCCCCTGCTTACCATAGTGGTAAGCAGGGGATAAGAAGTCAAAAAAAATAATAAAAAAATAATAAGGACCCTGCAGCGTCAATATCGACCACTGAAAGTGGGAAAAACTGATGCTGCAGGGTCGCAAGAGAAGCGGCTGCACACTTCACTGTGTGCCGCCTAAAAGGTAAGTGGATAGGGGGGAGGCAGGTATGGGTATGCAGGGCACAGTGATCTATGCGATCACTGCACTGTGCCATAATGGGAGTCGGCAATGTAATAGTCGACATTATGGGCAGCGCAGTGATCACATAGATTTCCTCCCCGCAGGAGTACATGGATGAGCCAGGCTTCTAAGATCTTACTCAACCAAACAATACAACTAGAACAGCAATGGTCATAGAGGTAAAATAGGCACAGGATGAATGGTATGGCTATGTTCTTCAGGAGAGATGGAGCCAGAATAGAAGGATCCAAACTACAATAGTATGATAAGTACCAAAATAAACAAAAGGTCCAGTTAACGAGCTATAAAACTAAGTCTTTAATTGAATTTAAAGGAAAAAGTTTTGAAAACGAGAACAAGCCAATCCTTTACTACACAGTGAATGGAACCTTTGGGAGAAATGGGTGCTCTGGGCTTAAAGAGTAAAGTCAAACAATTTTTAAGAATATGTCTATAATGCATAAAATGGTGTCGTGAATGTCACTAGGTCCCATAGAACTAGGCCATGGGAGCGTAACCACTGATTTATACCTTTTTATCTTTTATCATGATCTCGACAGTGTAGAGAGATGTTTCTTGGTGCTCTCCAATGCGTTGAGTCTGGTTTGCGTTGATGAGCTGACTTGATGGAATTCAGTGAAGTGATGTAGTTCGACAAGCTGCAATGGCTTCAATCTTGAAGAACTCAGGGCAGGTATGTGATTTAGAGTCGGCAAGGCTCAACGGTGTCTCGATGCAAGGAACATTTAGTGTTGGCTTCAGCAGTGAGCTGGCTTAGCAGGATCCAAAAAAGCAGAGAAGTTTAACAAGCAGCAATAGCTTGAAGCTTTGGACAGGCAGGTAATGTTTGGGCTAGTGTTGCCAGAAGGCGCACACAGTGGCACAAGGTTGCAAGACTCTCAAAGGCAGTTCCAATAGATCTTTTCAGAGACTCAAAGGAGTTTGGCGTTCTTTCAGCATCACAAAGTAGCTTGAATTTGCAGAGCCAAGGGCAGCTTTTTTTCATCTGATGGGTGATGTGGTGCCCTTCACTGGGTCCCTGAGGAAAGGCGAGTCACCTGTCCTTCCCACTCAGTACGGTTTCCAGGGAAACCTGCAGATCTGCCTCTTCAGCAGTGAGTTTCCAGGGTACCGTTATCCGGCAGAAGTCAGGCTTTTCCTTCAGCAGGTCTCTTCGGATGTTCCCCTGAAGTGGTTAGGGAAGAGCCTGCACTCTACTTGGTGGTCCTTGCCTTTATCCAATGTATGGGACTTTAGGCAACCTTTACCCTCACAATAGTTCAGTGAAACCTTATTCAAGACGCACCAGGTTGATTCTTCAAAATAGTCTTAAAGTTGATTCCCAAGGATTATTTTTTCAACATGGTCTCAAAGAGAATTCCCAAAGATGATTCTTAAAGATGATTACCAAATGGATCTCAAAGATGACTCAATTAAGGCACGGTAGCACCCCTTTAGATAGTCACTTTGTTGCAGAGGATTGGTTAAATCCAAGCCTTCTTTTTTTGAGGGCCACTCCTTGCTGCTGTAGCACATTTCATTCCTTGTGATGTCAGCACCCACTGTGCCTTTTCTTCAGGAGGTTTGGGGTGGGTGAATCTCAATATGGAAGTGGTGTTTGGGCATTGTCAAGTTGGTTTGGACCTACTTCAGTCTAAGTGTCCTCTCCCAGCTACACTGCTCTTCCATCTATCTCCTGGCTGCCTCAGGTCACAAGGACTGCAGTAATTCATTGTGCAGTGTCACTTCCCCATTCTGTTGCAGATGCACCTTTGAAGATGCAAGATCTCACACCTCCAGGAAGCATGTCAGCTTGACCTGGGAGTGGTGCCAGGCATGGCTACCCTGCAGAGAACAAAGGGCTTCCTGAGCAAGTCACCATCTGTTGTGAGTAAAACTCCTAGTATCAGACTCAGTACACATATGGTTGTGCAGCTGCAGATCACAATAAAAACAGTGTGGATACATTAATGACATCAGATTGGGTTTTTGCAATTTTAGCTATATGTCCTCAAATGCTATAGCTTTATATTTACATTTAACCGAAGTACTACCACCAGACTAATACAATATGCAGCTAATAGTATTTTGGACATGAGAGCAGCCGATTTAGGAAGGCACATATTACACTATGCCTGCCATGGTGCCATATCACATCACAGCTGCAGGTGTGTCGGTAACTCCTACACACACAATGTGTCATTAGACAAGACTCAACAGAGTACATTTTTCAGCAAGGAACATTGGAAAGTGAAGTCTGTTTAGCAGAGCAATCTTTCTGGGAGAGAAAACACTATCATTGTATTAGCAAAAAGCAAGAAACAAGATTGCACACCCTAGCAGATGGCATTCAGGCAGAGATACTTTAAAAATGGTGGGCTTGTTGGTTTGGTTTAATGCCTAATCATGCTCAGCAAGGTTCAATGGCAAATCAATTATTTTGGGCTTTTGCATTGTGGGAAGGGCTGTTTTCCGAAGTCCTATCTTCATGTGGTTGGGTATTCTTATCCTTGCTAAATGTTGCCATCATATACACAGATAATGACATCATATACAAAGTAATGTCATCATATACCAGCCATTGTCATCATATGCCAACGTACTCCCACTATTTGCCTGTTGTCATCATAGAACCAGGTAATCACGCTATCTTCAGGTTTACCCATCAGATACCAAGACACCCCACCATTTTCCAGGCAATGCCATCATATGTAAAGTGTTGCCATCCCATGCAGGGAGTCCACTTGATTATCGGGTAAAGTCAAGGTATTCATTGGTACTTCCATGGTGCACCCCAGGTGTTGCTATCATATGCTCAATTGCTCACATCATTTGCAAGATATTGCCATCTTATACCCAGATACTTGCATAAAATAATAATTATTATAATAAAATGACAGGTTTGCCATTTGCTGAGTATTGGTATTTCTTGTTACAGGTCCATGCACCATCCGCAAGGTATTATTGTCTTCATTTACTTAGGTACAAACTTTGGCTGGTATTATCAGAGCGCTATGTAGTACCACCATTTTCCAGTGACTGACAAAATTTGATCGGGTACTCAGACCATTTGCAATCTATTGACTTTACATTCTCAGGATGTCATGCCACCAGGTATTGTCCTTATTAGCCTGGCTACGTGCACCATTTTCCAGGTATTGCTGCTATATGCCAAGTTATTCAAATGAGCAGTATGCAGGTTGCAGGGGAGAGTTGAGATGCTTCAATGCCTGAATCTCAAACTCCACATTACAGTTCCGAAGAAGAGGTAAGTATTCCTCTCCTACAAGCAGTTCATATATTCTTTAAGCATTGACTAAACTGCTTATCAAATACTCACTGACTATTGATTAGAATTGTTTAAACAGTTACTAAAACGTGTATTCAATTGTAAACTTATGTGATCTAAGATCTTGCGTCCTGGCCCCTGCGGGTTGAGTGTCCCCCTTTATGCTCTCTGCCTTCAGTGTTGCTCCTTTCTGCCGGTTTCTACATTTTCTCTTCTTTCACCTCCTTTCTAGGCCTCTGCCTTAATTTGTGCTCCTTTCTGCAGTGTTATCCCGCATTTTCTCTGCTTTCGCCCCCTTGCCAGGCCTCTGCCTCAATTTTTGCTCCTTTCTCACGTTTACCCTGCATTTTCTCTCCTTTCACATCATTCCTGCCCTCTGCCACCGTATTTGCTCCGTTCTGCTGTTTTTTTCCTTGCCTTTTCTCTGCTTTCAACCCCTTTTCAGGCCTCTGCCTCAATTTCTGCTCCTTTCTGCAGTTTTTTCCTGTATTTTCTCTCCTTTTACCCCCATTCCAGGCCTCTGCCTCCATTTTTGCTCCATTGTGCCATTTTTTCTCCTTTGACTCCCTTTCCAGGCCTCTGTCTCCATTTTCACTCCTTTCTCCTGTGTTTCAATCTTTTTTCTCCTTTCATTACACCTTCTTTGATCACCTTTCCAGGCCTCTCCTGTGCCTGGTTTTCTCTGGCGACCTCCGCCCTGCACTCTTTCCCGACCCCCTGCCGCTTCCCCTGATTGGGTCCTCCTCAGCGGGAGCAGACTCTTAACAGTGTCCTCCAGGGCAGCTTTGCCAGGGCAGCCCTCTGCTAAGGGCAGCTCCTACAGAAGCAGCTCCAGATGGTGTCTGCCGGTGAAGCAGGAAACAGGCAGCCATCAACCAGCAGCGACAGACAAAGTAAGTGTGGTGTGGGCAGGGGGCACAGCAATCACTTCGCCTCACTAAACTGGCCACCTCTCTCATATCTTATCCTCCCCACCACCCAAGAGCTTGCAGCCTGCATGCTACCCATTTCTATTTAGCAACTGTTGTCCCATATAGACTCACTGAGTTTTGAACTGTGTTGCCTAGCCATGTTTCATATCTAGGAGAACTGTTAGTTAGCAATATCTCACATCCAGGTGGACTATACTCTAACAGCACTAGCTGGTCCAGACAGATTGTGAATACTAGCTTGCACCACATCTAGACAGAATTGTAAATATAGGTTTGCGTCACATCTAGACAGAAATACATATATCAGCCATTTGTCGCTTCTAGGTGAACTGTTTCAGTTAGCCATTTACAACCTCTAGGTGAACTGTGTCAGTTAGCCATTTGTCACATCCAGGTGAACTGTGCCAGTCAGCCATCTGCCACATCCAGGTTAACTGCGTTAGCCATTTGTCACATCTAAGTGAACTGTGCTAATTAGCCAGTTGCAACATCTAGATGAACTGTGTCAGTTAGCCATTTGTCACATCCAGGTGAACTGTGTTAGTCAGCCATCTTTCACATCTAGGTGAACTGTGCCAGCTATCTGTCACAGCGAGGTGAACTGTGTTAGTCAGCCATTTTTCACATCTAGGTGAACTGTGTTAGCCATTTGTCAAATCCAGGTGAACTGTGTCAGTTAGCCTTTTGTCACATCCAGGTGAACTATGTCAGTTAGCCATCTATCACATCCAGGTGAACTGCGTTAGTCAGCCATTTTTCACATCTAGGTGAACTGTTAGCCACTCGCCACACCAAGATGAACTGTGTTAGTTATCCATCTGTCACATCCAGGTAAACTGTGGCAGTCAGCCATCTGTCACATCCAGGTGAACTGCATTTGTCAGCCATTTATCACATCTAGGTGAACTGTGTTAGTTAGCCACTCGGCACATCCAGGTAAACTGTGTTAGTCAGCCCTTTGTGACATCGAGGTGAACTGCGTTAGTCAGCCATTTGTCATCTCTGGGCAAACTGTGTTGCTTAGCCATCACTTGCATCAGGGTGAACTACACTAAATACAACTAGAACTCCTCAACACAGAAACTACACATACTTCACAACACCGCAACAAGACAGAGCACACATAACCTTGCACAACACCACACGACGGCTGCCTCAGAATCTTGCACCAGGCTTAGTGAACGATCCATCCCAACTGAAGCTGCGAACAGCACATCACAGCTCCCTTGCTCTTTTCCCGCTCCTTCCACTAACCGTACCCTCTCCCCTCATTTTTTCACGGAAGAGCCAGAGCGCAGAGACACCACGCAAGTGGCACCTGTGCACGGTATAAAAACCTTTAACATTAACATTAAATGTTTACTTGCCTAGAGCATGCTAAAAAAAACTGTTGATAAGAAGTGTTAAGCATTTGCTTGAGATTTCCAAATCAGCATAGAAGGATTATGTAATTGACATTTTTCCTACTCTATACACGCATGCGTACGGCTCAGTAGATGCTTCTGGAAGCAGGCTGCTTGCTTAGTCAACGCTTAAGAGAGGCCTTTCATTTAGACCAGAGCTGGAAGTGCGCCTTGTATTCCAAGTATTTCTGGACGCAGGAAAAGCGTTGGGGTATCCCGGTGATAACATTAATAAAAAGGGAAACATGTCAACAAATAATTCCCTGCACAAGGTTAATGAGATGTGTGTGTTGCATGTGTCAAGCATAACATCACCGAAGAAATGCAAAAGATCAAATCAGCGTCACACTGCATGAAGTCACAGGTTAATTGGACAGCGCACATGGCTGTGTTTTATCTGTAGTAGTAAATACAGATTACATCCCAAAGTCATAAAGTGAAAGTCTGCCACACTCCGGGAAGACGCCCCCGCTGCCGTGCTTTGAGCGTGGCTGGTAAGCAGAAGGGATGTCTGAAGAGGTGAAATGCTGACGGGTCCATTTTTCTTTTGAATTAATTTTAGAGGAGTAAACAGCCCCTTTCCCTAGGGCTTATCCATTGACATGCCACGCGCGAGGTTGGAGGGTCCCTGGCGCACCCGCATGTAGGCTCATTATCATTCACGGGCTTATGCGCCCAAGCTGAACTCGAGACGTCATCCTTTGATTGATTGGCTATCCAGGCCACACAGCATTGCTGTGATATAATAGCATTCCTACTCTGCCACCAGAAGGAAGTGGGGCGGCTGCAGGGTGTGTTTACAGTGTCTTCTGCCACGGCATAGAAGTGGTCTCACGTGGAAAAGAGTCCCGCGCTCCACCGCCCATGGGATCCTGAAACCCATTACTATTGGTGGGGCCCAGATTAAAGGGTGAACTCAGGGACTAAGGCTCCAACAGAGAAGCGAAGCAGGAACGAGTTTTGCAAATTGTTTAATTTGGAGGATGGCCAATGCAGGCCTTTGAACTTTGAATGTCGTCTGTAAATCATATTTCTCCATCACTATCAGAATCAGATCTGATCACAATCATCATAAAAAACAACTATAATAGCCTGGCACTTAAGGGGTTAAAATAATTAGCAGTGAATGGGGTGTTTAATAATAATAATAATAATAATGCAGAATGCAAAAGTGTGGATTTCAGAAATGCAGCCCGAAATCACAAGGCAGTGTGGCAATACCATCCCTCCACCTCACGTTTTCTGATTACTTTCCTCCAAATGTCATAACAGGACTTTAAGGGGGCCGGGGCTAGTCAAGCCTCTGCACACGAGCGCTGAAGCCTGCAGGCAGCCCTTTCACTGTGCACACGATGAAAGGGTTGCCTGCAGGGGTTGACACCGCAATTTAAGAAACTGTCATGAACCGTCGCTTGCGTCCATTCTGGACTTCGTGGTCCCTGACCCATAGAGGACTGAATGCCCTGATCCTCCCAACATGGCCGCCTGACACAGAACGCAGCTTGCCAGTCTTTACGCGTCACGCTCAACGTTCTACTAAACAGACACACCCCCGCGGCTCTGCGTGTCTCAACGCTACTGCTTGCTGTAGTTGGACGTGTGTTGCCAGAGTTCGCTCGGGGCTTTCTTCCGTATCCTGTTTCCCGATTCCTTGAATCTTCCTCCTTTCCTTCCCTTTCGTCAAACTTACCTTTGAGCTTCCTTCCTGGATTTTCGCCTGCACTCGGGTCACGGCGTTCCGTGCCTCCGAGCCCGGCCATTGTTCCTTCCTGGTTCCCGCCCTGGACATCTGAACGTCTCCTGGAGTTGGATTACTATCCTCACGCTGGACCCCGAAGACCTGCACACAGGTTTATACAAATCCCGGAGCATGCAAAAGAAATCATCAAAGAAGGTCGCAAGCAAACAGGAAAAACAGGTGAGAAGGGGAGAGACTTGTGACAGAAACACAGGGAGAGGCGAGTGCTGAAAAATGAATTCTAGCATTGTGCCCACTGACCTACAAAGACGGTTAAGAGGAGTCAGTTAATGTGTTTTTAAGAGGTCAGTGGGAGAGGCAGGCACTTTGCTAGAATTCATTTTGCTACACCAGCTTCCCTTTTTGTTTCTTAATCTGCAGAGCCAACCTCTGCAGGCATCCCTTTCATAATAGGTGCCAACCTTTGTCTCTCTGCAGGTAAAGTACTTAGGCTCCGCCCTGTGATCTCCCCACCTTGATTGAACATCCCCTTTAAGGCACTGTGACATACAGAAATGTTTAGGAGATGTTTAGGAGAGATGGGGGTCTCACAGAAAGCACTGCTCATGTGTTCTTTCCCTCTTCTTATAAGACACATATTAATTTCTGATGATTTCAATCTGCTGGGGACTCATGTATGAAAATATATTTTTTAAAATTGGGCCTTTATTGAAGACATCCCTCGCTGGCATTCTCCTCTTCTTATCTGACCAGCTTATCCCAGTAACTAGATATGAATTTTGCTAATGGGTGGCGCACGTTTACTGTGCCAGTTTATTGCTTGATGGTTAACTTCATTGCCCTTTGTACCACTCTACCCATACCGAGGTCATGCATACAGCAGTGGACGCAGCATCTTGACGCCATGTGAAGTGTGAGGACTTCACTGTGTTGATTGTCAGATGAGACATATCCTTGAAAACATTGGTGGCGCACACGAGTGCAAGACACTGGCGTTGAACTCAAGCAATGGCTCTATAATATTGTGACTGTGGGAAATGTGGGTCTAATTGAATTGTCAAGGGCATGCTCGGGCAAAGTTTCCACTGGGCAGGACTTCAGCTTCTGTCCACCTCCCACAGAATCCATATGCCTAGATGGGACCTGCGGTCTCTTTGCGGTGCTGTCAATCAAGCCGCAGGCACCCATGCCCAGTGGACTGCAAATAACTGACACCATGCAGCAAAACTGCACAAATAATTACCAACTGTGAATTTGTTTGGAACCAGTCTTCGAAGTCAGCAGGAACGGTCGGGAGTGGCATTCCACTCCTTTTTTTTTTTTTACTAATAACAGTTCCACTATTTTTTGCTACCATTTTCACCACTGCAGAACTGTTCTTTGTGAAGTTAAAGCACACTTCTCCACTTTACCATCTGATAGCAGTTATAGGCAACGCCACCGGGCCGCCCCAGGCGAGGCACGGTAATGGCTTGCTCATGGCAGCAGGCCCAGGAGAGGGGCAGGGGCCCTCCCTCCATATGCCCTGCTCCCCTCTCCCATCATCCCAGGAGACATGCAGTCTCTGCGCTGCAAAGTGCAGGAAGGGCGAGGTGTGAAAGAACACATTGCCCTTCCCCAAAGGCAAAAGGGTGCTAAACACCCAAGGGAAGTCAGGGCAGCCTTGCAAGGCAACAACAAAAGAAAAGCCCAAGAGGGGCACAGGCAGTCGTCTCCATAGCTGGCCTGAGGGCTGGAGGCACAGCCCCCATTGATACACCACAAGGACCCAGAGGCTACCATGGGTCCTATATAAGGAGCTGCTCGCAGCACAAAGAACACAAACTGTTTGTGGACCCTGCACGGGGACCCAAACAACTGGGGAAGTGCACTGTGTACTCAGTGTCTTCCTTTTTCTTTTCTGCAAACCCTCTCACCCCAGAAAAAGGGAGAAGAACAACGGAAGGAAAAGACAGGACACTGTACGGTGACCACAACAAGTCGTGGGACAAAGAAGGTGGCACGGGCCAGAGGGGATAACCTCAGGACCCGGTGCCCAAAGGTACTATATTATACAATATGCGATATTTGCTTATTTTCCATAACCATATCTGTAACAATAAAAACCTACGGCCTTTTATTGCCAACACTTGACCAAATGGTGTGGTGTAATAATTCATGGGATAGGGCAGGGGCCATTAGGAATGACAACACAACAAATGTAAATTTGCCTGCATATGGGACCAGCAGTTACAGCTAAACTGAAATATTTTAAAACTCAATTGGCTGCCAACCAGCATTGCTTCAACCCTTGAAAAATGTGTTGCACGTTGCACCCTTCCAGCGGGGTCACAGTTCTACTACTTTGTTGGTACACTTCTAACACTGTTTGGAACGTTTCTAGAGGTTTCATCAGGGAGTGGGGGCAAATTACAGAGGGGTGGCCTACACATTGTACTTCCCATACAAATTCGCAAAGGGAGATTTTGCTCTCACTAACAGCATGGCCTGTTGGATGGATGCACGCCAAAACAATCACAGGAAGCAGACACGTGGTTCACTCACAGGCGTCACTTAGCTTGATTAAATGCTGAACTGTTATGAAGAAAGTGTCACTATTAATTGTTCTCCCTCAATGGGCGCCGTGCCACCCTTTCCCACCCTGTGAGCGCAGCTCTTTCTCTCCAGTCCACCCTTGCCCCTCTTTCGTAGATTACTGCTGCTTTGGGGCTGCTGCAAAGCACATTATGACGCTGGAAGCACGCAGGCATTTATAAAACTAAAATGGACATCATGAAACACACACAATTTAGTGAACGCAACAATCAGCGTTGAGCGGCGTCTCTTACTCTGCATTACCAGGTACAAAACATTGATTTGGCACAAAAGATTTAAAATCAGAGTGAAAAAGTGTGATTCCTCATTGCTTGAAGTAGAAATCAGGGTCATACTGGGGCATACAATTGCCTCGGGCACCATTTAAAAAGTGGCCCTCAGTTACGAATGTCAATTCATTTACTTTTGTGACAGACTGTTTGGATAGTACCCAAGGGCGAGTTTTTTGATACGATGTGATGCAAATTGTGGTATTTTAAGAATATGTATTCAGAAACAATGATCAAAACTGCTAGACGCACAGTGAAGTAACTCATCAAACTGGCCCACATGACCGAATAAAAATGGACCCACTTTGACCAAACCAACTGGCCCAGACTCCGGGGTGTTGCTAGATCTTGAAAAGATCCAGGGCTATGATAATGTTGTGACTGTCGGGACTGGGGGCTAGCTAGCCTGTTTGGTTGTACCCCCTGAGCTTCTATCCAGGGCTACAACCAAAAGTGCCAGGGCTATAGCCCCCTTTTCGCCCCTGGCAACGCCTCTGCCCAGACTAGCATTTTGCATTTTTGGTTCGGGCATTGCCCTATTGCCCCATAGGCCAGTCAGAGTCTGGTAGAGAGGCAAAAAGGCAATGACAGACTTCCAAAGCAAAGGACCCTTACTCAAGGATTCTCATCAGGACCATATAGGTATTTATTGACTTATTTGCAGGTTTCCTGTAGTATTCCTTTGGGGCATTTCAGGCTGCATATGTCTTACAATGGCAGCAGCCGCATGTGTCAGGTTATACCTTACCAAAGAGTGCCTATCCAAGGCATGCCATGACTTTATTTTGGTATTTGAGACAGCACGTGACTTACAATGTCAGCAGGTGCACGTGTGGGGTACACCTCACTATACGGTGACTAATCCAAGCATGCAATGGAATTATTGGGACATTTGAGGCGGCGGCATGTGACTTGCAATGCTGGTGTGGGGTCAGGTTTATAGTGAAAATTTCGAAACCAATAATGTCGAAAGTAATTTTTTCGAGAAAAAAAATGTCGAAAAAAAAATGCATTTTTTTTCGAAATGGGGGGATTCCCCCCCAACCCCCCTTTTTTAATTTTTTTTTTGTTTTACCCGTTTTTTTATCCCGAACCCCAAAATAAATATATAATTTAAAAAAAACGGAATTCGACATTTTTTTTTTTTCGACATTATTTTTTCGAAAAAATTGTCATCCGACATTCTTTTTTCGAAAAAATGACCGACCACCGTGGGGTCATTACTGTGCTCTTACTCATCATTCGCTGGGCCATTTGAGGCGCCACATAGTACATGAAAGCCAAAATCTACCCTCCAGCTCTTTTTTTTTACCTAAGGGGCTTGATGTAGTGTGATTACAGCTGCAATGAACAAGTGACACACATTACAAAGGAAAGCATGAGTTGAGGTGAGTACAGGGCCTGCTAATGTGTGATTGGAACAGGACTAGACTTAAGACTAATATTGTCTGGTTATAATACATGATATGATTGGTTATTTATAATGTGCTTACTACCCAGAGGTTTCTAAGCGGGTACTGGGGATCGAACCTGTGTTGCTACGTGTCATCTTACGAGGAGAGCACGTTGCCGCTGAGCTATCCTCCCGAGACCCTTTATATGTTACATCTATTTAAAATGCGAAGCAATTGGAGATAGTGGTTTGCTCCGTGTCAGCCAATTTTAGGGCAAAGTGCCGAAGCTGAGGTTTGAAGCCAGGGTGCGGCGCGGCATCCACTGTCTGCGGATGTTTTCATTTAAAAATCAAATGACTATTATGAGAAAGACTAGGAAGAGAGCGCGCAGACTAAAGGAAGTGTACTCTTTGGTGGAAGAGAATGCAAACAGGGTGCTTATTTTTAGCCATTAAAATCTCTCCAATCAGAGAGTATCTGATGCCCTCGGAAAGACGGACAGCCTTCCACCCCCATCCCGCGGGACAGCCACCGGCTCTGACAGGCGGAGCTGGATTTGGGAAGGCAGTTAATCCTGTGGTGTGGGTTTTTATACCGCACGCCACATGGGGAGGGGACTCGTGCCCTAAGCAGCACAAAACAAGCTGCTTTGGAAGAGTTCCACGTTCAGGCTTTCTGTGGCTGGAGGGTGGCCGCACACTTCTGACAGGGTCTTGAAAGGGCCTCAACACAAGGTTCAACCGCGTGCCGTAGGGCAGGCTTACTCAGCATGCACGGCTCAGGTGAAGGGTGGGCTAATATGCGCACTGCATGTATTCTAACACAACCAAGGGAGTGGGATCCTATCGCAAATTATAGGCAGATAGGATTTCCTGCATGAATGCATATATTGATTATGTAGAGGATATGGCAAGGGAGACTAAGATACCAAAGCGCTTGAAAGCAAGTAAACCAAATACAAGAGGCTGCAGGGGACTGTATATTGTGGGTATTCTGCCTAATACACCACAGATACACAAGTATACATCTAGATAAGTACAATCACACTGCGCACAATTTCTGTATGTTCCATGCGTGATTGCATATGATTTATTCAATTGAAAGTCAGCCTAACACGTGTTTCGAGCTGTGCTCTTCCTCTGAGGCATGTATGTATTATGTTGTATTGCACGTTTTGGTTGTGTTGGACTGCGTGCAGGAACAGGTGTGCTGCGCTTGCCTGTGAGTGCAGTATTTGTGATAGGGGCGCTGTCCTGCGAGACCCATGTTTCCCTTCCCTTAGGGTCTGTCTCCGGAGAAGTTCCTGCGAGGCCTGATGAGTGGTAGTGCTTTGCTTATATGACCTCTCCAGTCAAATTCTGCTCAGGGCAGTTTCTAAGCAATTTGGTGCCCACAGCGAACAGCTGAGATGCGCCCCCAAGGTTTGCACGGCTACCTCCCACATCCACCCTAGCACCGCCCCTCGTGGGGGTTAAGGGTCACAAGGCTGATTTCTCCCTGTGAAATATAAGGCATTTAATGTGTCAAAATGTGTAGATTGCATCTGGGCGAGTCTGCAAGGCAACTCTGGAGGTCAAAGCTGGCTTCTGTCCTCTGCCCACTGTCGGATGTTAATTGGACGGAGCATGATTTGTTTTCTACTGCTTTGCAGCTCTGGGAGATTCGGTAATGCCTACATTGTTAAGTGCAAGGCGTACAGTCTCCGACCACACCTATGCAATGCACACCCCTCAAGTAGATTGTGTGAGTGGCAGTGCCTAGGAAGAGAGATGCATGGGAAACATGACCAGTGAGAGTGGAAGAGAGGGGCACAGATATAAGGTGGTCGTGAGGAGTTGGCAGTGGTTCTGGTCCGCGCTGCACGAAGGCTTAGAATCTGCTGTTCTTAAGAACCTGTGGGTTATCCCGGTTCAAACATCCTGCAAATTGTCTAATGAGAATCCTCTATCAATCTTTCAATGGTTATCACAAAGCGTTATTATAGGCCTGACCCGAGGTGGGGGTTACAGCAATAAAGACACAGATGAAGGCCCAAATGCACAAGGTTTAGGGGCCCATAACGCTCGGCTCATCTGGAGAGTGTGACATATAAAGCTGTTAGAACTGTGTAGCTCTTGATAGAATAAAGTATACACATGTATGTGGAAGTCGCTAGTGCATAAGTCTGCCTAGTTCGTTGCAGAGAATTGGCTGCGCCTCATCGCTTACTGCCGTAGCTTTGGAATGTTACATTATGCATAATCTCTGGCCTACACAACGCATTCTGTGGGCTATACTGGATTGCACAGCCCACAGATTTTTTTCCACAGAGAACACTTGTTGGATGTTGCATCTGGTTTAATGGCTTGTATTCACCTCATTTTGCACACCTTGAACGGATGTGATCATTCACTAACATGGCTGCTAAAGACCGAACTGATTGGAAACAGATGTGTTGGGACGCGCAGTGCTCGTGAAAGGGACAAGCAGCGTGTTTTATAGAATAAGATACTGGATTGCGTTCACCGTTCCCAGCTGTTATTGGAATCTAGTGTAGTAGGACGAAAAGATGTATTTTCTTTTTTGGCAGAGAATCATATGCCATGGATGATAGCTTACCTGCATGGTAAAAAAATACAACAAATGTATGCTTCTCGAAAATACCTTTAATTTCGCATGTAGTATTTGCTCCCAATGGAGTCGCTGCGTTTCTCAGTGCGCATGCGCCTGCTGAGGGTTTGGCCAAGCCCTTAACGATTGCATGCCTTGGATTGCAGTTTGCAAATACGCGCGCCACGTAGACCTTCAGAAAGGAGTTCTAGGTGTCATGCCAGTTTCCGAACTTCAGTGCTTATATTGCTTTTTCATTTTTAAATGGTGCCATGCCAATCAGTGACATGCAGTTTTAGGGGACGCGAGCTGCCGCAGCCAGCACTCCGGCCTATGAGCCCACCATGTGCCACTGCACAGACAGGCTGGCAAAGGCAGAGGACACAAGGGAGACTGTGGTGTAGATACAGCCTGTTAGCAGCATTTAATCCCCTTCAGCAGAGCAGCACCCTTGCCCCGCCTGCCTTTGGTAGACTGTCCTACAGCACCCTAATAGGAGAATAGAGGGAGAGTCGACACTGGCATCACCTCGTAGTTAGCTGATGTGGTAAATGTATGTTGTTGTATTTGTGTGCAAATGTAAACGTTTGAATTGGCGTGTGCATGTGCGTGTGCGTGTGCGTGTGCGTGTGTGTGTGTGTGTGTTTTTGGGATATGTCACATGTGTATTTGGCCCGGATGAGTGGTCACACGATACCAAGAATATGCTTTACAGTGGCATGCACCCTTCCTGGCATACATTGTGTACACAATTGTGAAATAGCTTTACAGTGGCAATGATATTGCTGCCATATATTTGGTCAAATGGGTTATGAAAGTGTATTTTGCAGTTTTGCTGGGCAGTACTTGCACATATTGTGGACAGAGGCCTCATGAACGTGTGCTTCACAGTAATAGTGCTTGCATGTATTGTAGCACTACAATGAAAGTGTTTTACAGTGGCAATGCGACCATTTGGGCAAATGCAGCACAAACACATATTTTTCTGTGCAATGCTGTAATAAATTGTAGAAACAGGTATCATGAACCTGTGCTTTACAGTGGCAGTGCCGACGTGCATTTTGGAGCACCATCATAAGTGTTATACATTGGCAATTATAGCATCTACTGTGGGCACACATATCATAGACATGTGTTACAATGCTCCTGTGCATCCTTGGAGACCTGGCATTAATCTATTGCATTTTTGCAAGTGTTACCCTACATAACGGGTCGCAAATTGTATTTCTTTCTACAGTTTTACCCAAAAATTGTGAGTTACAATTTGCCATTTAAAACCAATTATTAAAATCGATTACACACCAGACATCTGCTAGGTGTAGTGGCTTGTGCTGATTCAGGAGTAATGGTGGCAGTGCTCCAATGAAAAGAAATCAACAGTTGCCGTTCACTTGGATTAATTTATAAAATTGCATGGCAATTGAATCAAGTAAATAAGTAAAAAAGAAAAAAATGATAATGGAGGTGCATTCCTCAGGCTCTGCTGCTGCCCACTCCTGCACCAAAAGCCACTGGGGTTCCTACTGCTTTCTCAGTGGGGTTTATGAAAAACAACACTTTCAAAGATAGTTTCACGTTTAAACATGCTCCGTGTGTTCTCCTGTCTCCCCCAGCCCCCGAACATGCCCCGTGTGTTTCTCCGACTCCCCCACCCCCCGCTCATGCTCCGTGTGTCCACCTGTCTCCCCCACTCCCTGCTCATGGCCCATGTTGTTCTATTTCCTCCCACCCCTATGATGCCCCTTGTTGTCTCTCCTGTTCCCCCCACCCCCTAGGATGCCCCATGTTGTCTCCTTCTACCCTCACCCACCTCAGAATACCCATGTTCTCTCTGTATCCCCTCCTCCTATACCCTGTGCTGTCTCTTTGTGTCCCCCACCCACTTGCATTCACTATAGTCTTGTGTCTGTGCCCCCGGGCCCACCTCTCATTGTTTTGTTGGCTCCGTGCCCTTTTGTACATCTTGTTTGCCCCCCCACTGCCTCTTGCGTCTCTATGTGTTCCCCCCATTTGCCCCTGCATCCACTGTTGCTTGTCCACCCCTGCCACATGTTCATCTTTGTTCCCCCTTGTATCCCTCTGACTCCCCCTCTGGCTCATCTTCCTTTTTCCTCCCCCTTCCCCTTTCTTCCTCCTGCTCCCTTATCCTTGCCTTTGTCTCCTCTTGTCTCCCCCTCCCTCCCCCCTGTTTATTCTCCGGCACAACGTCAAATTGCCATCAGGCATATTAAGTGTAGCGCCTGCTTTCTGCTTCCATCCTCCCTTATCCCCCTTTCTTTATCCTTCTACTTTACAAGCACTTACTCTTAGCACTGTCCTTGACTTCTGATAAAGAGCTGTCTGTTTCCCCCTCCCCCTTCTTGTTTTCTCCTCCCCTCCCCCTAGCACTACCTTGATTGTTCATTGACCCTCAAGATAGTTCTCCTGTTTGTTCCTCTCCCCTCCCACTCCATCCCCTCATCCATCTGCTCTCCTCCTCCCCCTCCTTTTGTCATTTTTGCACTGCAACAATTGCCGTCAGGCATAGTAATGCTACTGCTTGTATTGTGTCCTTTTTTCCTCCCTCAACTCTCTGTTATTTGTTCCATGCACTTATACTATCAGCCTATCAGTTGTGAAAAGATAGTTATTTCTCACATTCTGATTTGCTTCATGGACCTGTAAGAATGTATTGTATTTTCCCTTGTTTCCCTCCCTCCTTGAAGCGCTTTGAAACACATTGTGTATAGGCGCTATACAAATAAACAATCATCAATCAATCAATCAATCAAAACTTCACCAAACGCAAGTCACACTGAGCCTGCTAGTGAGGTGACTATGTTTCTAAGATTGTGGTAATATGCTTACCGTTCCCTACTCAAAGCTTTTCTCTTTAGACCCATCACACTCTCCCACATCAGTGGTTAGCAAGACACAACGCACTGTAGTCCATCAGAACGCAGATTCTTCCCTATGGATAACAGACTCACAAGTTTGTCTGCCAAACCCATAGACAGCAGAATGGCACATAGGAACTGGGTACTTCTGACCTGCACTCATCAACACCACAGGTTCCACATCTGTGAGTACTTTCCATCGGGCAAGAATGTAGAAGCTCCGGCATTTCTATTTGTATTATTTATTATGATTAATTATTCTTGCATCAGAATGCAGCAACAACTTATGACTAATTTGGTCTAGCTGGGCACATAATGTTTTTGCCTCCTTACACCCAATTAAGCCTCAACACCTCTGCCACCAGGTATCGCGTTGATTTGCAGTCGCTTTTTATTTCAAAGTCATTTTCTCTGATTAAAATTACTTTAAAAAACCTCTCAAAAATATATAGAGGTTGGGGGTAAGGGATTAATAGTAGTGGGAAGGGAGTAGGGGTAACAGAATAGGGAAAGGTGAGTTTGGCGGGGACACCCCCAAAATAAAAATAAAAAACATTTTGAATAGTTTTTTTTCAAAGTAATTTCATCAGAGAAAATTACTTCGAAAAAAAGTCACTCTGCAAAGGGACATGAAACCTCCCATCAGAATACAGCGATGACCTATGACCAAAATCAGTCCAGCTGGACACATAAAGAGTCTCTAGCACTCTCACACTCTCCTGATCTCCCTCATCACCCGTCCACATGCCTGATCTCATAGGTTGCTTACTGGAGCTCTGCCAGCACACCTAATTCCTTATCTTAGACAAATGCATACATGCATTCTAAGTCTTATCTGAGAATTTCCCATACTCTGGACTGCGGTACGCCGACGGCATTCCCACCACAAGCGCGTTGAGACCATTGTTATTAGAAAAGGCACTATATAAATGACTACTACAATACAATTTAATACAATTATGCAGGTAATTTCATTTCAGGAAGGAAAATTTGCTGATCAGATTTCTCTTTCATAATCTCCATGCCAAAAGCATAGTGAACACGTGTGCCCTGCTGCATCAGTACTCTCATCTGCAGCGCCTGCTCTTCAGTGGCACAGAGCAAGTTCAGAGGTCACAGGTGCCAATTTGACAGCTGCAGTCACAGACAAGTCTCTGCAGCGCAGGGGGTCCATTTAAGATATTTTCCCCTGTTCCAAACACTACATAACTGTGAGATTGCTGACCTGGTGGCACAGAAAATTGTAAATGTAAGCCATCCATGAGTTTAGGGTATGGTGCCCAGCTTCTCATGTAGCTATGCAAGCCACATTAATTTTGTATCACACATGTGTCAGCCCTATGAGCCCAGTTCAGTTGGGTTTCTGTATTGTCCCCCAGACAGGCTGTCTTTGCTACAGCTAGCAAGACTGTAGCCTTGGGGCTGCTTCTTTGTTTCTTTGTGAGGGCAGGTAACACCCTCCCCAGAGAGACAGCCACTCCAAAGGAAGCTGTTTTGGGAGCATAAATCAAAGGCCATACCCCTCCTAAAAAGTAGTAGCATCCCACCATATCCAAAGGCCTTTGATTCTATTGGAAAGCGGGCATGGTTAGTGTAGAAAGAGGAAGCTCTTTACAGCAGGAGGAAGGATCTACCATCTTGCTTCTCTCTGCCAAGTAAAAACCTTACAGTTTAACAAATATGTGTAATTCCACAGCTCATTTTATGAATATGATTGTCTTGATGTAATGCAACTCTGTAACACTGTATGTACTGCCTTTAGCACTGTGATACCTCTGGGACTGGGTGCTACCAACAAATACAATAAATAAATAAATACAATTCCTCTAACCTTTCTTCATGTCCCCTTCACTCCCTGATGCACAAAGCATTTTGGGTGTGATGTCAGAAGGCACAGTCCACTTGTTCCAAGAACAGTGATTGTACCCCTGAAGCAGGCAAGGTTTAGTCCAATCCCCTGAGGGCTTTCACCTTTAAAAGAAGGGGTCTCCCACTACGCCTTTGAATCATCTCTGGAATACAAACATACAAGAAGATTCTGTTGGACCCTGTTGGGAGAGCAGTCCTTTTCTAAGTCCTCCAATTGTGAGTTGAAGGAAGGTGTTCAAGGGAAGAGGCAAGATTTATCACCTAACCATCCCAGGCTTGTAAATACGTCGCTATCTATGAGGCTAAAGAGATCAAACCCAATGACTGAGGTGTAGCTATTTCTGGGAGTTTCGCTCTAGGGTCTAACCGTTTCTCTAACATGTGGGTCAAACCCATGTCAGATTGTGCAAATCTGATTTCTGACACCACTCACAGTAGGTCAGAATCAGGAGATGGACAAGGAGGAATGATCAGTGCATTTGTTATTCTTTCTACACCGTTAAGAGGCTTAACCTTTCCCTAAGCCTCTAAAACCTCATCTAAGAAGAAACAAATGAATCAGGTGCTCATCAGGATGCCTTACATAAATGAGTACATATATGAGCCCTCGGTCCATAATCCTGTTCTAACCTAGTTTCTTTCACTACCGCTAAAAAGTAAAATACAAATACAACCAAGACACAATTAAAAGGATGGCAAATGGATTCTCACCCCAATCCTTTTGTTTCTTCACCATAGGCTATTGCCTATGCTCATTTGTGTGCTGTAGGAGTTTCACAGTCCTTCTCCATTTTGTGTAGACTTTTGTCTTTTTTGTGTATTTCTAGTTCCCCTCAGTCTGTTGTTCCCTCAGTCTCTCCCTCCCCACTCCCAGACTCCACTCCTTCTCAATCACCATTCTGGAGATGCTCTCTTTGTTGCTCCCCAATCTAGGGGTTTTCTCTGCCTTAATCCCCACTCTGCGGTTTCTCTGGTCTCTTTCCCCACCCTGGGGTTTGTCTCTTTCTCTCCATACTCCAGAGTTTCTGCTCAGGGGTTCTTCTGTACTTTCCCCATTACAGGGGTTCTCTCTCATTCTCACCATACTCCAGAGTTTCTGTCTCTCTCTTCCTTCCCACTCTGGGACTGCTCTGTTCTCTCCCCACTCTGGGGCTCTTTCTTTCTCTCACTAGTCCAAGGGTTCCCACTCTGGGGTTTGTCTCTTTATTTCTCTTTCTCACATTGCACCCACCTTCCATTCCTCTGGAGCCGCCATGTATCTGCTTCTGATGAGCGGTGCAGACCACATGCCCCTCCCAGGGAGAACGGCTCACATGAATTTAAATAAATCAACAAGAACTGACCAGCCGCATAAACCAGCAGATGAGAATTATGTAAACACCAATTGAAAATGTGGAGAAAAACGGAAGGCTGAAGTTATATCTTGGGTGAAACTTAGGCAGACAAGACACACCTCATTTTAGAAACACAGCATGATCTTGGATTGTGTTTAGGACAATAAAAACAATTGCTGTAAACGGCAAAAAGATCTTGAAATATATAAAAACCTTCACTGGATATCAATGGAATTATTTGATCAAACAAACTTTATTGGATCTAATGTAATCTTTTTTATTATGACACAAACTACTTCCTTAGTAACCCATAACAAGTGTTTTTTTGTATTCATAGATTATTATGAAATATACATTCTGGCAGCAATAAAACTTGTTTTCTCAAACTTTGTAACCCTTTATCATCAATTACATTGCTAACCACTAGGTGGTCTCTGTAATTCCAATGCATTTGCGTAGCCAAGAAGGAGATTATCTACTTCGACCAAGTTAATAATTAGGGATTCAGAATTAGAAACAAAGGGCCTAATTCATAGAAGCATTTTACAATGGCAAACCCCCATTAACAATGCTCTGTGAATAAGGGCTACAGACTGGCTGAAGCAGACTCCCTCTTTGCATCCCACACACTTCGCCCACACTTGCTGGGGGATTCTACCTTCCTAAGCATCTCTAAAGAAACATGTTGGAGTACATTTCTAAAACGGAATTGTCTAAATTTGTGAGCTTGCTGCCCTTAGAAACAGAAAAACTCACAGCATGGAAAACAACCTACACAAGACATCTCCTGAAATTATCAATCTTTTGATCAAACAGGCCAGAAAACCTAGTCCTTGAAAAGTTCATTAGAGAGAAATTCGCCCTGAATAAAGAAATAGACAAAACAAGGAGAGGCGACCAAGAAAAATTATAAACAGCTACACTATGTAATACATTCATGATGAAATAAAAGCCTATACACAAAGCCAGTTCAGAAGAGGCATACATGTTTATGCACAAGGAGCACCTATTTCTTTCATAGAAGTTTTGACAAAGAAACAGAGACCATTGTAATATTCAGCGCTATCCTCAAAGGTCATCTCTGAAACTGACACAATCTCCATAATATTTAGAGAAGATAATAAGATACAAACAGGGAAACTTACATTTTGTCGTTTAGGTTTTTATTTGTTTACACATAACACTGATAACAAGAACCAGAATTGCACAGAATTATGAAGACCTTATCTAGTGTTAGAATCAGTCTCAACTCCTCTCTAGTGATTCGGGCGAGATGGTATTAATCATTCCTTCTCTAAATTTCAAATATGTGCAGAAAAAACGTAGTCATTCAGAGGAGATGGTGGTGTTACAGTTCTTGGGTTTTAGATCATGAAATCAAGAGGGAGGAAGTCTGGTAGACATTACTGGTGATTCGGAACGCTGTGGGGCAATTGATAATGGCAATTAGACACAGATACATAGCTATAGTACAATTTGATATAATTCTATCCACAATTAGTGCCCTTAATATTATGGACTTCACTGAGTTCAAACTCAGAGTAAACTGTTGCAAACTCCATACAAAGTCGATGTGAAGGTGCCTCTAAAGGACACAATTCCACTTTCTTTGGTGCCTTTCCAGACCTGGCCGCAGCAATATAATTAACTTTACCGAAAAATCTGGTATACCAATACAAATACGGCATTGGCTGAGAGAAGAAGTCCTACATCCCCAGTTCGAGGTGAGTGTGCACCTTCTCACAAGTAACTAAAAATAATCAAACATAATGTGTTATGCTCATACACCGAAATTAGTCAATAAATAAATACCTAAAAGTATGAGCAATCCTTCTGAGACTCGAATGTCTAATATTAGAGCAACATAAGAGAAGTGGCCAAAAAAAGACCATGGTCTGGATAATGTTTTGTGTTAACGAGATCCTTGAAGTGCAAAAAGGCGTGACTTTCTGTTCTTAGACATGCCCTACACAGAGTCACGGAAGTGCAGAACACGCCTCGTGTATATTTCCAAATGTGGTAAGAATTGCTGTATATCAGACCTCATCAAGAAATGGCGGTGAGTATACCACATTTTTACAAGACCGTCCTGATGAAAGTAGACAAAGTCATATTGCCCGACTGAAACGGGTCGGCAACTGGGGAGATGGCTAGTGAATAAAAAGAGCCACGATCCACAGAAAACTTAATTCACGAGGGGCTAAGTAGTCTAGTCCACATCAGTAGAACAAGTTGGTCTTTTGTAAGCATCAATTTATTTTTAAATAAAATGGAAACACTGTTTTTAGAAGTTTGTCCTCCCATACTATTGGGTTCCACATATCTTAAACTACACGCTCTGTTTGTAAATGTGTAAGTGAGGTTGAAGAGGTGTTGTGATGGGATAAAAATCAATCCAAATGAAGAACGGAGAAGAAAAGACTGGTCGCATTTCTATTTTTCTTAATCTATACACCTTTAGGCAGCGCACCAACGTTTGCTAGGGCCAGGTGGGTTTAGGAAGGGCAAGTTAGCTGCTGTTCTCTGTCCCCCTTTGCCTTCCTGTTGTAACCCTGTTAATTTCATGATCTAAAACCCACGAACTGTAACATCACCATCCTCTCTGAATGACTACTTGCACGTTTTTTCTGCACATAATTGAAATTTAGAGGATTTCTGCCCCGTTCTAGTGCAATAATACTCTGGAGCTGGGCAGATCCCTACTGGCTCAGACATGACCCTCCTGTGAGTGTCTTTCATTAATCATTCCTTGTCAAGACTGAATCAGGTTCATGTGAATACTTAATTACATTACATTTTTAAGCTCTCTTCTTTGGCTTCCATTGAATACATAAGTCTATAACGACCAAGCCAACCTTATGCATCATTCAGAAACTTATCTAACATAGCATGTGAAAACCAAACATATAACGAGAAATTCAAGGTTATACCAGAAAGGAAATAAAATACAAGAAAAATAAGAAAAGTAACAAGAAATAAATCTGGGTTGGTCCCAGTGCTCACTGAAGAGAAACAGTGAATTAAAGTCCCAACTCGTAATAGGTTCACCATCGAGAATATGATCTAAGGTAGTCATCTAACACTGATTAGGTGGTTATTCCACTGATTTTTAGGAATGCCCTCCAAGTCTGTATACTATCTTGGGCTCTTCAGCCTTTCGTATGTCACTGTCTTCATCATCTCTTCCTTCCTTGTATATGAAAGGGTGGCCACCACTATTTATTCAAAAGTTTGAGAATGTAAGACAACGTATGGAGCTCTACAGATGAAAAGTCCCTGGTCCAAGGACATTTAGACAGCACATACCAATCACTCAGAGAGACCCTGTAGGTGCTGTGTGATCACCAAATTGGTCAAACGACCTTTCAAATTACAGGTCTAACTAGCAGTTTCTAATGACTTTGAAGAAATGAAAAAAAGCATAATATCTTCTACCAATAATTACCATCAAAACCATATATTTAGAGAAAATAATGTATGAACAGATTGGATGAACAATCATTAGATCGTTATCAAGGAGGCAGACAAGGGCCCTATCATAGTCAATATGAACAGGGAAAACTGTGTAACCAAAGCATATAGACAACTACAAAATGGAGAACATTAAGAAAAAGTCGCTCAAGACACCACCAACCACTTTCAGATATATTTTCAGGAGTTACTTGTATCATGGGGACAAGAAGGTCTGATCCAAAGAGAAGAATGACACACAAGTAGGAGCCTTTTACCTAATATCTTCAACAGTGACACTCTTATTCCCCAAATTGACCCATAGTCAATGGAACGGTTTTGATAACTAACAATACCAGTGAATATATGGACACTTTTCTTTTCTAACACTCAGATTTAGGACCTCAGAGTGTATATCAGAGTCACTGGCGGCACAACAACCCTTTAGTTACTTTGGATGTAGTGACATTATATGTATCATTTCCATATCTGAAAGAAATACTGTTTACTGCTGATCCTCAGCTAGTTATTTTCTAAATGAACATTTTTATTAGACAAAAGATCTTATTTAATGATTCCATTTGCAGACACAGCATATAAACACACAATGGGAGCAACATTTGCTCTGCCAAACCAAACATGCACATGCAAATATACACACGGCTACTTGGAAATATACTGCCAATGACTATAGCCGATATCTATGTATAGATGGCATTTTGATAATTTGGACAGGAACTATTTAAAAGCTGAAAACCTTTTTACAATATCTTAACGATAATTCATGCAATGTGAAATTCACAATGGAACAGAACCTGACACACCAACTTTCTAGATGTAGTAGTCCAGTAGTGAGTGGTAAACAATTGTTAATAAGCACAAACATATACCAGTCAAAAACAGTCGTATTGTCCTAACATCAGTTGGCAATTACAACATTACTTTACACACAAAAATATATACAGCATGGCTCTATGTGGCTCTATATATGATAAACATGTACACACTAGACTGTCAGAAATCCAACCTCTACAAATAATATCCCACACGTTTATGGAAAGCTTATTTATTCTTTCCTAACTCAAGGTACCTCATATCTGAAAGTGGGCCTTATCACACTTCTACTAATGAAACCCTGTCTGGATTTTGAAGCCTATTTCAATCTTGCCAATCACCAGCCTCTCCTTTTTGGGTTACATTCTTGAAAAGGTAGTTATGAATCAGTTGCGTGATTATGTAACACAAGATCATCTGCTATGCCCATACCAATCCGGTTTTCGCCAGTTTCATAGTACCGAAATAGCGACACTTTTGTTACTAGATGACATACTGAAGATTGCTTATGAGGGTGATGCTTGCTTACTGGTGTTACTCGATCTCTCTGTGGAATTCAGTACTGTTAACCACAATGTTAGGCTTTCAATACTTGAAGCCTGGATGGGAATGCTTCAGAGCTATGATATTAAAAGGGTTTCAATCTGATTTGACTTTGGGGACAGTTTGTTATTGCACATTCGAAAAGGTCCTCACCATTTCCAGCCTTATGTGGAGTACCTCAGGATTCAGTTTTGTCCCCTAACTTGTTTAACCTTTATGTTGAACCTTACAGCCCTATGTGGAGTACCCCAGGATTCAGTTTTGTCCCCTAACTTGTTTAACCTTTATGTTGAACCTTTAGGTGACATTGCCTCTGATTATAACCTCGCTATTAATCTGTACGCCAGTGACAAACAACTGTGCCTTCATGTCCGTTTAGCCAATGACATTGGCAATCGTAAAGATTGTTTATCCAACATTGATAAATGGATGGCATTAGCTACCCTTAAAGTCAACACAAGTAAAACTGAATTTATCCTCTTTGCATCTCCAACTCAAGAATTTGGAATAAAAATGTGGCTTGGCCCTTTATTGGTTGAGGGTATTAGTATTTCTGTAACATCTACTGCCAGATCTTTAGGCTGATGGCTGGACTTCAAATTTCCTCTGTATAATCATATTGAAAAAATCATTGGCAGTTCATTTGAAAAATGTTCTCCTTGCTAACATGAAACCTTTTATTCCAGAAGCTCTATTTCGTACTGTTCTCCAGGTACTGGTTCACTTACATATTGATGGAGGGAATATAATCTACATGGGAATTTCTAAAATTGCTCTTTGGGCCCTTAAATCAGTCTTGCATTCTGCACCTCGGTTGATTCTGGGTAGAAGGAAATTCTACCATATTTACCCAATTCTGAGCACATTGCCTTCGTGGCCCCTTTGAAGCATGCATTAAGTTTAAACTTTATGGACCTCCAAGTTTGGCAAATCGCTTGATCATATCCGGCGGCTCTCGAGCTACCGATAGTAAACATATTCTTTGTCTTTTGACCGCCAAAGTGAGAAAATCTCATATATATTTGCAGGCACTTTCTGTTGCCCTGCCGCATCTGTATAACTCGTTGCCCATCTCTCTTCAGCTTCCTCCCTGTTTGATTTTTGTAAAGAGATGAAAACATTTTTGTTTCCATTCTTCTGTTTTCAGCTAAAAACTATGAATTCTTGATTTTGTGTAGTTCCTCATCAGTTGTATGTTCTGTGCTCTGATGTGAAAGCGATATTCAATCAACACTACAGCTAAGTCAATGCCTTGTCTGGGATGGTGAGGAAAACCCTTATTGATGTATTTTTATATCCAGTTCAGTACTCTGGATGACAACCCTTGTATAACACTCCCCTCTTAGAATCCCCCTGACCCCACTGAGCCAAGAAGTAGGTTTGTTTTGCAAATTAAAAGGTTTATTCGGACAATTCAACAATATATATCTATCACACTTTTATAATATATTAATATCTGATAGTGCACTGAGACATATGATGTGGATCCACAATGGGTAATGTTACAGTGGTACACTTGATTACTTAGGAGTAGTATAGAGGATGAGGTAGCTGAAAATGCTTTATGGTTTCAAGGAAATGCAATGAGGAATAAAATGCAGTACAGAAATACTTGATATGATTTTAGCAAAAGATAAGATAATCACTTTTTCTCTGGCAATTCACCCTCCTCCCCTATGCAATGTAAGAAATGGAAGGAGATGGAAAGAGGAGCACACAGTTCTCAGGAATGCAATCAAATACAATACGAAATTCAGTTCCCCCCCAGCAAGCTTAGAGGAAACAGGTAGGAGTTTGAAACACCGGCCCAAAATGCTTTTTAAATGTGATGGCAATGGATGGGAAAATGTGCCAACTGATTTTAATTCCCTCTAGAGATTCAGGGTGAGTGGGAGATGCGTGTTGGTATTAGTTCAGGCTCACTTTAGCAATGGTCTATGAG
This sequence comes from Ambystoma mexicanum, assembly GCF_040938575.1. Lineage (NCBI taxonomy): Eukaryota > Metazoa > Chordata > Amphibia > Caudata > Ambystomatidae > Ambystoma > Ambystoma mexicanum. The sequence goes on along the minus strand of NC_090928.1, from coordinate 960,429,287 downwards.
TTATTGTCATGATGCCTGCTCCCGGAAGGCCAGACCAAGACCAGCAGCCCCGGAAGCAGGCATCATGCCACTTGGAGCATGCCCAAAAGCCCCAGTTAGGGGCTGTTTGGGTACAGTCCTGGCGCCTATGGCGCCAGGCTCATAAAGATAAAGTCAGTCCTGGCGTCATGGGTGCCAGGCTCATTATTGATAACTTACCTGAGGCAGACCATGCTGCATGAAGGCTCAAGCCAAATGAGGTTTAGGAGGGACTATTTTACTGAAGGGACTATTTTGTTACTTGGGTGGGGCTGTGGAAGAATACTTACCTGGATCTTCTTCCAAGGCTATTTAAACCACGCCCGGACAGCCACACGTGCTTCGCGTTATTCTGCTTGCTGCAGCGTAACGCTCACCGTGTTTTCAGCAGCTTCAGTCTTCAGCCACGCCCGCTTCAGTCCTGGGACTCCTGAAACAAGAAGAAAAGAAGGATAAAGGTTAGAACAGGAGTTTTAACTTTAATCCTTACCTGAATCCTGATCCATTTCACCACGGAACTGAAAGACAGAAGTCTTTGAAGCATCGCTTCGCATTCCTTCGGCGCCGCGTTGAACTCACCTGCTTGGCTGTACTTCAGCATTCCATCTTCGCTCTCTCCATCTCGCCGCCGCCCTCCGACACCTAGGGAGACAAAGACAGCAAGGTGAGCAAGGGGACTCTCTAAGGCTATACAAGCTACCCCCAAGGACTTACCTGATTTACCACGGGAGGTACTCACCTCATCTCGGGTCGGCACAGTCAACTCTGCTTCATCGCCGTACCCCGGCCACTAAGGGGAGAAAGCAAAGACAATCCCAGTTACCCCCCACAAAATTTACCTGATTTACCACGGGGGTCTCACCTCATCTCGGGTCGGCACAGTCAACTCTGCTTCATCGCCGTACCCCGGCCCCTAAGGGGAAAACCACAATAGACTTACCTGAATCTTACCGAGTGCCATTTGGAAATCTTCGAGTGGATTAATCGGCAACCTGCAAGGAATCGGACAGAGTGAAGAGCAGACATTTGAACTCTTATGAACAATTGGACTTTAGAGTCAATACTGGAACTCACCAATTCCTCTACGCCAGTGAAGTAACTGGTCATCAACGCGCCCCTGTGGTCGACGCAGGATGGAGAGCTCATCCTTCCAAACCATCAGGTGAGACTAAGGAGGGGACATCAAGAGTGATCTGTGGGAAGACAACAGGAGTGGGGTAGGTGGGTTGACACTCAATTCCACAGGTGGTTAATTCCTCTTCTCCTTTTCAGAAGAATATTCTTGCGAGCCAGAAAAATTAGGCTGAGCGGGCCAGTCCAGTCAGTCATCTCGGCGCTACACATCACGCTGGTGGAAATAACAGCGGCCCAGTTCCGGTCAACGCCCCCGTGGGAACCAGGTGAGCGTAACAGTTATTACCAAGTTGCAAACGGATTTTAACAAAAGAAAGAATGGTGCTGCTATTTTTACAAGTGGAGAAATTGAGCCAAAATCGCAAATCGCGGTAAATTTCGTGAGTGCGTAAATCGTGATTGCAGAAAAAGTATAAGGAGTAGGTTCGTTGGAAAGCCTAGAATCACAGCTTTAAAATGAAAGTTAAACCACGTTCCTAGCCCAAACGGGTCCAGAGATACGGACGATTTAATAAAGGTAGTTTTTGGGATTTAAAGTAAACTCAAAATGACAGGTGACAGCTTGCAGCTGCAGAATTGACAGGTGACAGTTGGGCAGCTTTAAAAATGACAGATGACACGATTTCTAGGAGGCTGTTCTACTTAGGTTAAAATAGTTTGGATTAGATTATTTTAACTAAGAGATTGGTTCTGCACAGTTCTGCTAGGTACTCACAATATCAATTTGAAATAGGCCTCGTCACGGTCTGGTCAGGTTGGACGGGACTTCCGGCGGGTGGTTCTGAAGTCCCAGCTATCTGGGTCAGCTCTGCTCTCTGGGTCTGTCAAGCACCGGATCTGCTCACAACGGTCTGGTTTGTGGTTCTCTCGGGTTCCGGATACAGCACTGCTTTCTGGATACTGCTACAGTTTCTTGCAAAAATTCTTGGCAAAAATTCAAACAGCTCGCCCGGCTGTTGAATAGTTTGGTTGGTTTGAGGCCTGCTGAAGAGGATTCAGCTGGTGGATTCAGGCCTCTCTGCTACAAATTCTGGAGTTAATTTCTGCTACAGGTTCTGGAGATTGATGGATTTGAAGTCTGGATCTCTGGATGTGAAGTCGTCGGTCAGCATGCTCCGCAGCAAATGGAATTGAATGTGTCTACCTGTCCCAGCAGTCTCTTTTTATGTGTTTTAAAAAGTGGGTGGAGAGGCTAGCATCCCTAAGCCTGCCCCTCTCTTGATTTGATAGGTCAATAGATTCTTTGGTCCATGATTTGGGAAGAGATAGTGTGTCAGAGTGATGTCATTTTTATGACCTGCAGAAATGACACTCCCCTGGTCAATGTGCACACAAACCTATTCCTGATCCAAATACCTATTTCCCAGGTACACAGTTGTTTGACATCACATACATACATCATATATTACTAAAGATAATCCCTGTCCCGACTGTGGCGTTTCTAGGAGCTTGCATTAAAAAATGGCAACTTATTTTCGATTTTAGTGGGTTTTGCAACATGGGATTTTCATCAAAAATTATACAAAGGTACATTTCCCTTCCACATATATCCCAGTAACTTTCCATGTCTCTAGCTTAAACACATTGGGCCTCATTACGACCCAGGCGGTAAGGGGTTTACGGCAGCGTTAACAGCGCCGACCCTTACCGCCTGAGTACAAGGTCCCTTAGCGCCATGGCGCTTTTAACACCTGCTTTTAGCAGGTGTTAAAATCCATGGCGCTAAGGGACCATGGAGTTAATTACGCCACCGTAATTTACGGTGGCGTAATTAACGCCTTCCCCACTCCCATTATGCCCTATGGGGCAAAAATGGGAATGGGGAAGGGTAAATGGGGATTGGGGACTTACCGCCCCCGCCAACCTCGGAATGGGGCGGTAAGTCCGCCAACCACCATGGCGTAAACGTAGTTTACGCCATGGTGGTAAAGTCACGGCCCAGGCGGTAACTTACCGCCTGGGTCGTAATGAGGCCCATTGTCTACAATAATCATAATTAGCAGGGTTTTGCCCCAGAACATGGTACAAATTGGAGTTTGGACTCAAATCGTGAGGGCATTTTTCAAACTAAGACTCTCAAAGTTGTACATTCCTGTCATTTGGTTACAATAAATTATCACTGTTTCTATAAAATATATATTTGTTGCAATTCAACTCCCCCAAGTGTTTGGGTCCGCCTCCAGGAGTCTGGGTGGGTCAGTGATCACATGTCTCTCCTTGCTGGCAGAGGGCTGTTGACAGGAAACACTAATAATTAACATACCCCATTCAACAGAAAGAGCCTTTTGTGTGGGCTCCAGCAGGCTGCCTGGAAGTCTCTCCTCAATCAATCAACAGGGTCATGTGATATCCTGCCTCCTAGTGTGGGAATCTCTGAGGTGTTAAGGTTTCCCAGCCTCTTGGCCTCTGGGAACAGCAGGTGGCTAGATTTTCAATTAACCCACAAGCTTTGAAGTCCCTGCCCCTCTTGCAACTCCTAAATACAGTTTCCCTGTCAGAGTTTAGACCGCTAGCGCCACCTTGGGAAATTTGTCAGTACTGCATCCATTTTTGAGTTGTCTTGAATTACTGCATTTCAATAGAGTGGTCTTGTGCCAACTGCGCAATTCTCCTATTCTGGCGTGAATGTGGGCGGCGATAGCTCATCCCCACATCCACCCAGTCTATTGATTTAGTTTGCTCTGGGATAGAATAATGGGCGGCGACAACTCATCCCCACATCTACCCAGTCTATTGATTCAACATGGGTCAAAACCCTTGACAAATCCCCCCACCCGACTGCGCTTTGATTCAAGTCGAGGGGAAGTCGGGTGCAAAAGAGGTTTTGAGCCCTTGCGCTGGTATGTCCCCATTATCTTCTTCCAATTCTGTGGATGGCACAGTTCAGCATCTTTTCCTCCACCCAGTTGGATTGATCGGTTCTCCTCGCCGGTCCTGATGGGAATATTCGGCGGTACCCCGGGCCCCTCGGGTCTCTGCTCCCGGTCCCCGGATCGTCCTCCTTGACCAGTCTCCAGGTTTTCTTTCTCCTAGGACGACAAAGGAAAGCGGCAATACCTATTCGTAGACATTTCTTCCCCACCATTGATATAGTGGGGTGGCATATACATTTTATAGTCAAAACATTTGCGTTCTTATTTTAACAAAAAACAAGATACATTCATAAGACATTTTTTTTTCCAAATCATAATATTTTAGAGACTATATGTGGGATATTTTAGGGTTGGAATTGAATTACTCTGGGGCGGTCCCCTCTGGTATTGCAGAGGACTCCTCCAGTTGTTGCAGAGTGTGCCTGGGATGGCAACACTTTAGCTGATTTATATGAACCCACTTATCTTCCCCCTCTGCCAAACTGCCTTTGGGGATGCAGATCTTATAGGCAACAGGGGAGATCTTGTCTATAATTTCAAACGGTCCCTTCCATGTAGGCAAGAATTTTCGCTGTTTGGCCTGTTTCCTTTGGAAATTGTATAGATAGACCCGATCACCCACCTTATATTCCTTTCGGGAAGTTTTTAAATCATAGTGGGTCTTCATGCTCTCGGCTAATCTTCCTAGATTCCGCTGAGCATAGGCAAAAGAATTCTGAAGGTGTTTCCTTAAATTCTCCACATACTCATGAGTTGTGGAGGCATTTATCAACGTTTGTTCTTGGGTTCTGTAGAGCAAATGCTGGGGAAGCACCATCTTGCGTCCGGTCATCAACTCAAATGGTGACATTTTAGTTGCAGATGAAGGGGTAGATCTGATGGCCATTAGGACCAGAGGTAGTCGGATATCCCAACTTGGCCCAGAATCTGCCACAAACTTTTTTAAGATGCTCACAATGGTTCGGTTGTATCTCTCTACTGCTCCAGAAGAAGCTGGCCTGTAAGCAATGTGTAGCTTCCTTTTAACCCCCAGTATCTCCAACATCTTTGTCATTACTTCACTGGTCAAGTGGCTACCTCTGTCTGACTCAAGCCTTTGAGGTAGACCAAAACGGGAAAAGATGTGGTTAATCATCAGGGCAGCTGCTGTTTCTGCCTTGCAGTTTGGGGCTGGGAGACATTTCATCCACTTGGTAAACAAGCATGTAATGGTCAACATGTACTTGTTTCTTCGAGACGAGCGAATCACAGGGCCTACAAAGTCGATTTGCAAATCTGACCATGGCAGTGTCATCCCCCTCTTTTGGAGAGGCGCACGGTGTGTGAGGGATGATGGCTGAAATTGTGCACCCACAAGACACCCCTTCAAGTATTGGTGGAGGTTTTGCCCCATGTGTGGCCAGTATGCAACCTCTCTTAAGATTTCCAGTGTTGTGTGAAACCCCCTATGACCGGCTGTGGCCGCATCATGGGCGTGACTTAACATCAGGCTTCAGAATGAGGTAGGAACCACCCACTGATCATGGCCAGCTTGGGGTTTCCTTACCAACAAACCGTCTTGGATTCGAAACATCTTTGGACATTTCATCAACACTCCAAGGTCCTCCTTCCCAATGTAATCGGTATCCGTCAGGGGAAAGTTCTCAGGGTCCTCAATGTGTTGGTAAAACTTACCAATTATTGGATCCCCCTTCTGAGCTGTAATCAAATCAGCATCAGGGGTCTCCTTACTCCATTGTGCAGTTGAAAGATCATTGTGAGCATTGGTCTGGGACCTAGTGATGGCAGTGACCTGGATTTCCCCCAACAGGGACTCTATTTCTATTAGATCCCCTTGGATGGCCCCGGTTTTGGCCAGCTGATCAGCTAAGTCATTTCCAGTTTGGTCTGGTCCCTCTACTTTGGAATGACCCTTGATCTTTTTCCAGTAGATGGTCATCCCATCTGATGTGACCAGATCATCTATGTTTTGGATTAACTTCCCATGTTTCAGGGGTTTGTTATTAGCACATAACATGCCTCTGGTTTTCCAATTAACCGGGTGCTCCACGAACCCGTTCCGTACATAATCCAAATCTGTGATTATGACCAGTTCGTGGAGTTGATGTTGGACAGCAGTGAGGATGACCTGATGCACAGCCATCAATTCTGCCACCTGACTACTTCGGGGACCAATTTTGTATCCAACGGAGGGTTCTGGAAACTCCCTCACCCATGCATTCCCTACACCGGCCACCAGTTCTTTCTCCCCATTGTCGTCAACATGGTACGAGCATCCATCCACATAGACAGTGGGCATTCCCTCACACTTGTCTTCTTCAAAGACTTTGTGTGGGGAATTATGGTATGCCTCCATGGTGTCCTTGATTTTTAGACTTTCCTCCTCGAGACTGTTTTCTCTGGCACAATCATGCAAGTCAGCCAGACCTTGCGCGAGGGGATTCTTCTTGTTTTGGCCATATCTGACCTCCACAGGAAAGCCTTGCATTGACAGAATCCAGGAAGTAATTCGGGAATTACTCACATTTCCGACCCGGATTCTGTCACTTTAGAGGTATTGCAGAGGCTGGTGTGGAGTCTCCACTATGATGTGTTCCCCCTGGATGAACGGGCGGTAATTCTTCAATGCCCACACCGTTGCCAGGAGTGCCATCTCACAATCGTTGAATTTTTCCTCCACAGAGGATAAAGTTTTGCTCGCATAGGAGATTACTTTATTGACCTTGTCATGCTTTTGGTATAATACTGCCGTCAAGCACGTATTAGAGAACCCTGTCTCCAGGAAGAACTCCTTGTTTCTGACAGGGTAAGCTAGGCAAGGCACTTGTGAGAGGCTTCTTTTGAGTTGTCTTACTGCCTCGGATTGTTCTGGACCCCATTCCCACTTGACCCCCCCTTCAGGAGATGAATCAGGGGTCTAGTGATCTCTGCGTAGCCCTCAATGAACTTTCTGCTGTAATTAGTCAGTCCAAGGAGGCTCCTTAGTTCCCGCAGAGTTGTGGGATCCTTCAGTTTCTGGAGTGCTTCCACTTTCTTTTCTTGGGGACAGAGCCCTGAGGAGTAATCTCATGCCCTAAGAAATTAACACGGGTTCTACACCACTGTGCTTTCTGAAAGGAAAGTTTTGCTTCGGCGGCCCTCAACTGTGTCAGAACATAACGGATCTCCGCTATGTGTTCCTCCACAGATGAACTTTTGATGAGGACATCATCTACATAAGCCAGGTTACCCCTCGCACCCAGGTCGGGCATGGTCTTATGTAAGAAAATGTTGAATTCATTGCCGGAATTGAGGTATCCGAAGGGAGTCCGGGTCCATGTGTACTGCTGACTCCCAAAGGTAAAAGCCAGTTTGTATTGGTCCTCCCTACTGACAGGCACGGTCCAGTATCCATTGGTCAGGTCTATTGCTGTGAATACCTGTGACCCCTGAATCTGGGCCAGCCCTTGGTCAATGTAGGGCAGAGGCCATCGGGAAGTATGGACCCGTTTGTTGAGCTCCCTAAGGTCGGTGCAGAGTCTCCACGGGCCGTTTGGCTTCAATATTCCCAGCACCGGATTATTGAAGGTGCTGTGTACTGGATGGATTATTCCCCGGGACTCAATGTTCTTAATTATTTCAGTAAGGGACTCCATGGATGCGAGAGGCAAATGATATTGCTTCACAAACACTGGAGTCATTCCAGGGTCTCTGGGAATTGTTGTGGTGTGGATGTCGGTGCGACCACAGTCATATGAGTCTACCGCAAAGAGATCTTGGAAATCCAAGAAAACATATTTCAACTTTTGCTTCTGTTCCAGAGTCACGCAGGCATCAGCTAGGTTGACCCTCTCTTCTACCATCTGCCTGAAGCCTGGAAAGACTTCTGGTTTGGCTATCTCGGCGGCCTCCTCCAGCTGGGTAGAGAAGTCCCTTGTCAGAGTCCTGATTTGGACTGAAGGCTTCAGGTGGCAAAGGCAGCCCTCATGGACCTGGAAAATCACCTCGTCCCCTCTGAAGTCACAAGTCACATCTTCCATACCATAAGTGCAAGAAGTGTACACCAGGAAGTTCCCCCCATGCCGGGTGAAAATCATGTCTGGTGTTGTATTGTCATCACTGTCACTGTCAAAACAGTCCTTGGGGATTGGTCCTAACAGTTCATTTCCTAGATCAATGGAAAAATGTCGGTCATCAACCGCCATTCCAATAATGGTGCCTGCGGCTGGAGTAATACTCTTTAAGTCGCTGTTATCCACCTCTATTGGAATGGTGTCATGTTCTATGTTGACTAATGGAGTTGGGTTTACCCCCAACCCTTGCTGTTGGAGAGAAGCATTTAGATGTATGTAAGCATCAGGGTTTTTCAATTTTTGTCCTCTTTTAACTTTCACTTCCAGGGAGAATTGTCGGGGCCTTTCTGGGATGGTGACTTCCTCTTTGATCTGAATTTCAACTGCATAAGGTAGCAATTGAGCTGATCTAAATGCTTTTTCTGGATCAACAAAGCCCATGGGATTATATGCTAATCGGGACCAAGCTTTGAAGTTTATTAGGTCCAAACTAATGTCAAAGCGATTGAGAATGTCACTGCCTAAGTAAAAGGCGGCAGTGATGTCTCGCACGACCCAACAATTATGGACTATGCTCTTGTTGCTAATGGAGATTTTGAGCATACACCTGCTTGGCAGGAGATGTTTGGAATTAGGTGCTTCAAGGTCCATTTCCCATTTGCTAGCAGTTTGAATGTGGGAATGGCTGGATCTTTTGGGAGTTGGCGGAACATGGCTTCGCTGATGAAGCTCTTACCATTGTTCACACACACTCGAACGAGAACAGAGTCCTTCCCATCATTTAAATGAACAGGGATGAACAACTGCTCTCCAATTTGTTGAATATCAGCCAGGCTCTGAGCTGATTTCACATCTTTCTGGACTATAGGAGTGGGAGTTTCTGATTGTGGATTAGTAAAGAATTTCAGGGTGTTTCCTTCCAGTGTGGAATACCACCTTAAACTGGAAGGAAGGTTGATTTTCAGAAATAGAGAGTACCCCCCATCACCAGTCTGTTGTCCTACTGCTATTACTGTCACGTCTGGAATTTGGTTGTTCTGGAAGTGAAATTCTACTTAGTCAGATTTTTGTTCAACCATATGGCAGGTGCCATTTAAACTAACATGGTTGACACTCTGTTTTAATTTTATTGGTCGGCTAGTCTGGGTCCAGAGGACCTTGTTTACGCAATCTATTAGGGGTGACAACCTTCTCAGGAGGTCATTCCCTAGTAAACAAGGGGTGCCCTCTGGAGTCACTACTATGACCGGGTGTTTCACCTTGTGTCGCCCAATTTTGATGTCCAAATCTGCAGTCCCCTCGACAGGAATTTCCTTCCCGTCAAAGTTCTGCAGTTGTCCAGGAAGAGAGGTGAGAGGAATACGGTAATTCTCCCCCCTTCCTGCATTTAGTTCCTCAAAGACACTTTTGGACAGAAGGGTAGCTTGGGATCCAGTGTCCACCAGTGCCAAAATTGTACCCTGTCCCTGTACTTGTACCGGGGCATAGTATCTTCCCTCCTTCTCCTCAAGGGGGCACAGATAATGCACATTTTTGGACAACTGGTGGGCTAACTTTCTGGTTTTGGACATTGCTAGCGAAGAGATTTGGGCAGAATTCTGTGGGAATCTGAAAGAAAAAGTTGGCAACTGGAGATCAGAGCCATTGTGGGTTCCCCTGGTTCTGGTTCTGGGCCGCCCCCCCCCTTTTTGGAGGCAGTCACCAGGATGGGTTTGAACGAGGGGATTTTGGTATTGTCGGTTCTGGGATGAGATGATGGGTGGCGGTAGCTCAGTCTCCACATCTCCCCAGTCTGAATTGGCATCCCTGGGGACCTATTTTTCCTTGGGAGGAGTTCCCCCATCTCTGAAGGAGAAGATCCTTTCCCCAGGATCCTCTGAGGATCCCTCTCCCTCAAATTGGAAGATCTGTACCTCCTCCACAAACTGGGCCTGTTTGGGTCCTTTGTTTCTCCTACCCCCCCTCTGCTCCTTGGGAGGCAGGCTTTCAGGGGCAGGAGATTTTGTTTCCGGTTCCTGGTTTTTCCAGGGGCTGTTTACAAGTTCCTCCAAGGCTTTACACCCCCCTTCCCCTTGTGCCTCCTCCCTGGGAACTGGTGGGTTATCGGGGTGCTGCTCCCGTCATTGTTCTGGAGCACCAGGTCCAGAGTTTGGGGCATTCTGCGGTGGCATGCTCATCTGAGGGTTCTGTTGAGCCCTCAGTATGTGACCCAGATCCCGTGCCATATTTTGGACCTGGCGCTCTAACTGTGAAACGCGCTCAGGCTGATACGGGGCTCTATTTTCTCCCATGGGCTGATCCCGGGAAGGGTAGCTATCCCTTCTCTGGTAGTACCCCTGGTTGGGAAGATTTTGGTACCCCTCCACCCTTGGCCTCCCCTCTCCCGGATTAGGTTGTGTGGGCTCAGGGAATTGGGGAAAGAAGGATGGATGATTTTGGGGCTGGAAATTGGGTGGATACCTGGGGAAAAAGTTCTGCCCAGGATTTGGAGAATTTCAGCCCTCCTGTGGGAAATTGGGAGGGAAGTTCCCTGGGTTAGGTGCTTGGCTGGATCCCCCCCCTTGTGCTGCAGGAGTCCACACATAACCCAGGATTGGTCGGTTTCCCTTGTAGCGGGGACTTACATAGTCAGGGGAGCGGGGGACCCCATTTGTGGGACTACCTCCTCGACTCCCTGTCTGTGACTGGGCCGAGGGCCATCTGGGCTGTGAATTATTTGGTGCAGGCAGGTTTTTAGCCCCCCCATCTCCAAATCAAAAACGGGGGCAAGCTTTACCTCCGCCACCTTGGCAGCAGCAGGGGTGCTGTTGGTTTTGGGGTTTTTCGGCGCGTTATTTTTATTTTCGATGGGCTTCTGCACCTCATAGATCCGGGTAGCCTGTTCAATGACCCAGTCTAAAGATCTTTTCTCATGAAAATCTCTCACGAGCTGGGTCATTATGTATTTGGGTAAGGCATGGAAAAACGTATTGATAAATTCTCTGCTATCTGTGCGCACCCTTCTGGTGGTCTGCGCAAAAGCACACTTTAATTCTTGCACAAACTCTTGTGGGGCCTGATCCTCCCCACATTGCAAATTGTAGGCTGCCTTGCGAGCCTCTTGAGGATTTCTGTGCACAGAAAAATGTTTCAAGATGGCCGCCCTGTATGTGGATCACCTTGAATGGTTTTGATCCTCCAGCCCTGCAAAGAAACTGGAGTATTCTGGTGAGAAGGTCCATTTGACGTACTGGATGCAGCTACTGCTGTCCTTCAAATGGAAAGTCTCCATCATTTGTTCATAGAGCTCCAAGTGTTCCCAAACAGAATACTTGGCGTTCTTATGATAAGGAGTGATGACACTCCTTATTGCCTTTATTTGTTTCAATGGGTCCTTAAGCAAGGCCCTTTTTGCCTTATTGGCCTTTTTGGTTCGGGTAACCCTGGTCCATTTATACTCTGACTCAGAAGCACTGCTCCCAGAGGTACCCGTCTGATATTCCAGGTTTTCCCGGATTCTGCGAGCCTGGGAATGGCTGGCAGAATGTGGGGACCTGGTTGCCTGTGTCCTGTAATGCTCAGAGGAGTCTTCAGATCCCTCCTTGCTGCCAGGATTTGATGGGTACCCCCTCCCCACTGACCTAACTGGGCAGAGGTTTTCAGGATGCCTTTAATGGGCCTACTCTCCTTGGGTTCCCCACTAAATTGCACTGTGCTTGGGTGCTCATACCCGGATGCCCGCCCATCCATTCCTGGAGGTACTGGCCTATGAGCCCCATACTTCTAGCTGGATAGTAATCTGCCATCCCCGTGGCCCTGGGCTCATGTGCGCCAGTGGACATGGGGGTGGCAGAGTCCAGGGACTGAGAGAGATAAAGGCCTCTGGTACTGGGCTCCTGGGGTTATGCTCAGGAGTTTCTCTTTCCCAGCGAGCCTCATCTCTATCCGCCCCTGCTCCCTGTTGCAATGCAAGAGCCTGCGCCTTCAGTTCCTCAGTTAAGGCCTTACTAGACTCTATCAGTCTCACCTGCATCGCTACCTGTTGTTGGAGCCTATCATTGTGCTGGCAGAGAGCCTTGTTTTCTCTCTGTGCCTCCTGATTGGTCCTGGAGTACTGGGACATGGGGGTGGCAGAGTCCAGGGACTGGGAGAGATGAAGGCCTCTGTTACTAGGGCTCATGAGGTTATGCTCAGGAGTTTCTCTTTCCCAGCGAACCTCATCTCTATCCGCCCCTGCTTCCTGTTGCAATGCAAGAGCCTGCGCTTTCAGTTCCTCAGTTAAGGCCTTACTAGACTCTATCAGTCTCTCCTGCATGGCTACCTGCTGCTGGAGCCTATCATTGTGCTGACAGAGAGCCTAATTTTCTCTCTGTGCCTCCTGATTGGTCCTTGAGTAATGGGCCAGTCTCTGCTGCAGGAGGGTTACCTCCTCAGTCCCATCCCTACTGGCCTGCTCCTTTCTTGCCAGAGCCTCCTCCATCCTCCTGGTTTGATCTAGCAAGCCCTGATGCTCTTTTTGGAGGTCACCCAGCCCCTGGAGGGCCACGTGATTTTCTTCAATTTTTCTTTTTAAATGGCAGACTTCCTGGCCTAAGGTATCCCTTTCCTGACCAAGAGCCTGCATTTGTGATGCCAGATCGTCCCTCTGCCTTTGAAAGGCACCAGCTTTCTGGCGTTCTTCATCAAGCCCTGCCTGGGTATCCAGGTTTTTCATAATCAATTTATTGCTTTCCTCTTTCTCTCTGTCTAGTTGGATCTGCAGGATGGCTACCTGCTCTGTGCCTGCCCTGTTGAAATTGATCTGTTGCTCCAGCTTTTTCTGGCTCTGCAGTAAGGAGTCCAAACTGTCTTGGTGCTCCTTCTGCAAAGCGAGAATTCTGGTATCCTGATCTGTCTTTTCCTGTTGCAGTATATCCATGTCCTCTTTTATTTTAATGATATACTGCCTACTTTCATTTTCTGACTCCTGGCTCCTCTGTAGCCTCTGCTCAGAAGAGACCAAGTCAGATTGGGCCTTTTCTAATGCCATCTGTTGCCTATTTGCCAGGTCTTGGCCTTCAGCACATTTGTCCTGCATGGCTCCCATATATAGATACAAATATGCTGCTATCCTGGCATCTTATTGTGTTCATCTTTGGCCTTTGAAGCCATATATAATTCACTCAGGGACACATGTAATGGACCCTGAAATCTCCATAAATCTGACCCTGTTTCAGTGACCTGTTGCGCGATTGCCTGCAACCAGACCGTTTGGTCCTGATGAGTCCACTCACCGCTCACAAATAGCTTATGTAAGAAGTGCTCTCTGGCTATTTTCATATCTACCAAGGTCGTCATTCTGGAATTTGAGTTCCTTCCTGACTTACAGAAGTTTGTATTTTATTTTGCAAAACAGACCGTTTCCTTAGAGCGTTCCTTTGAGGGATGCTTTCACAGTGTAAAACAGCGTGGTGATCTAACCGGATATGTGTATCTGGTCACTTGGCACACTGTATTCATCTGCACAAGTGGTAATTCTAACCCAGAATATCCCGGCTCCGAGCCCCCACTTCTGTAAGCGATATTCAATCAACACTACAGCTAAGTCAATGCCTAGTCTGGGATGCTGAGGAAAACCCTTATTGATGTATTTTTATATCCAGTTCAGTACTCTGCATGACAACCCTTGTATAACACCCCCCTCTTAGAATCCCCCTGACCCCACTGAGCCAAGAAGTAGGTTTGTTTTGCAAATTAAAAGGTTTATTTGGACAATTCAACAATATATATCTATCACACTTTTATAATATATTAATATCTGATAGTACACTGAGACATATGATGTGGATCCACAATGGGTAATGTTACAGTGGTACACTTGATTACTTAGTAGTAGTATAGAGGATGAGGTAGCTGAAAATGCTTTATGGTTTCAAGGAAATGCAATGAGGAATAAAATGCAGTACAGAAATACTTGATATGATTTTAGCAAAAGATAAGATAATCACTTTTTCTCTGGCAATTCACCCCCCTCCCCTATGCAATGTAAGAAATGGAAGGAGATGGAAAGAGGAGCACACAGTTCTCAGGAATGCAATCAAATACAATACGAAATTCAGTTCCCCCCCCCAGCAAGCTTAGAGGAAACAGGTAGGAGTTTGAAACACAGGCCCAAAATGCTTTTTAAATGTGATGGTAATGGATGGGAAAATGTGCCAACTGATTTTAATTCCCTCTAGATATTCAGGGTGAGTGGGAGATGCGTGTTGGTATTATTTCAGGCTCACTTTAGCAATGCTCTATGAGTTATTACCAAGTTGCAAACGGATTTTAACAAAAGAAGGAATGGAGCTGCTATTTTGACAAGTGGAGAAATTGAGCCAAAATCGCAAATCGCGGTAAATTTCGTGAGTGCGTAAATCGTGATTGCGGAAAAAAAAGTATAAGGAGTAGGTTCGTTGGAAAGCCTAGAATCACAGCTTTAAAATGAAAGTTAAACCACTTTCCTAGCCCAAACGGTTCCAGAGATACGGACGATTTAATAAAGGTAGTTTTTGGGATTTAAAGTAAACTCAAAATGACAGGTGACAGCTTGCAGCTGCAGAATTGACAGGTGACAGTTGTGCAGCTTTAAAAATGACACATGACACGATTTCTAGGAGGCTGTTCTACTTAGGTTAAAATAGTTTGGATTAGATTATTTTAACTAAGAGATTGGTTCTGCACAGTTCTGCTAGGTACTCACAATATCAATTTGAAATAGGCCTCATCACGGTCTGGTCAGGTTGGACGGGACTTCCGGCGGGTGGTTCTGAAGTCCCGGCTATCTGGGTCAGCTCTGCTCTCTGGGTCTGTCAAGCACCGGATCTGCTCACAAGGGTCTGGTTTGTGGTTCTCTCGGGTTCCGGATACAGCACTGCTTTCTGGATACTGCTACAGTTTCTTGCAAAAATTCTTGGCAAAAATTCAAACAGCTCGCCCGGCTGTTGAATAGTTTGGTTGGTTTGAGGCCTGCTGAAGAGGATTCAGCTGGTGGATTCAGGCCTCTCTGCTACAAATTCTGGAGTTAATTTCTGCTACAGGTTCTGGAGATTGATGGATTTGAAGTCTGGATCTCTGGATGTGAAGTCGTCGGTCAGCATGCTCCGCAGCAAATGGAATTGAATGTGTCTACCTGTCCCAGCAGTCTCTTTTTATGTGTTTTAAAAAGTGGGTGGAGAGGCTAGCATCCCTAAGCCTGCCCCTCTCTTGATTTGATAGGTCAATAGATTCTTTGGTCCCTGATTTGGGAAGAGATAGTGTGTCAGAGTGATGTCATTTTTATGACCTGCAGAAATGACACTCCCCTGGTCAATGTGCACACAAACCTATTCCTGATCCAAATACATATTTCCCAGGTACACAGTTGTTTGACATCACATACACACATCATATATTACTAAAGATAGTCCCTGTCCCGACTCTGGCATTTCTAGGAGCTTGCATTCAAAAATGGCAACTTATTTTCGATTTTAGTGGGTTTTGAAACATGGGATTTTCATCAAAAATTATACAAATGTACATTTCCCTTCCACATATATCCCAGTAACTTTCCATGTCTCTAGCTTAAACACATTGTCTACAATAATCATAATTAGCAGGGTTTTTCCCCAGAACATGGTACAAATTGGAGTTTGGACTCAAATCGTGAGGGCATTTTTCAAACTAAGACTCTCAAAGTTGTACATTCCTGTCATTTGGTTACAATAAATTATCACTGTTTCCATAAAATATATATTTGTTGCAATTCAACTCCCCCAAGTGTTTGGGTCCGCCTCCAGGAGTCTGGGTGGGTCAGTGATCACATGTCTCTCCTTGCTGGCAGAGGGCTGTTGACAGGAAACACTCAAAATTAACATACCCCATTCAACAGAAAGAGCCTTTTGTGTGGGCTCCAGCAGGCTGCCTGGAAGTCTCTCCTCAATCAACAAGGTCATGTGATATCCTGCCTCCTAGTGTGGGAATCTCTGATGTGTTAAGGTTTCCCAGCCTCTTGGCCTCTGGGAACAGAAGGTGGCTAGATTTTCAATTAACCCACAAGCTTTGAAGTCCCTGCCCCTCTTGCAACTCCTAAATACAGTTTCCCTGTCAGAGTTTAGACCGCTAGCGCCACCTTGGGGAATTTGTCGGTACTGCATCCATTTTTTAGTTGTCTTGAATTACTGCATTTCAATAGAGTGGTCTAATGCCAACTGCGTAATTCTCCTATTCTGGCGTGAATGTGGGCGGCGATAGCTCATCCCCACATCCACCCAGTCTATTGATTTAGTTTGTTCTGGGATATAATAATGGGCGGCGACAACTCATCCCCACATCTACCCAGTCTATTGATTCAACATGGGTCAAAACCCTTGACAGATGCCTATGGGTTAGGGAGGCACAGTACAACATTTCAAAATAAAATAAAATAAGCCAGTCCTCAGTGAACACTCATTTAAAATGAAATACAAACATACCACTGGGTGAAAATATAGGGCTCAAATGGAATTGTAGATAACCAGAAGGTACCGATCTTAAAATAGGTTAACTCCTAACACAGATGTTGCTATAAACACAAAGAACAACAAGAGATATAAAACTGAGTTGCAAACGTGGCCCAATACTCTACCTTCCAGTCTAGACAAACCAAACAGATTCCATTGTATGGACATAGACTGTGATACAAACAGTTTTAGCACAATCAAAATAATTGCTTTTAATGTCAACAAAAATCTTGAAGGAAATGGAAAAGTCTGTTTTGATCTCCTGTAATTTTACCTCTATGAATTAAAACAATGGCGAGTTAACCCATGAAATGTTTTTCCCCCTAATATATACATAATTGTGAAATGCATGTTGCAGCAGTGTCAGACCACCTTTATGGACGGGGCCCTAGTCACCTTACCCAAGCAGGCCCACCACTTAAAAAGCGAGTGCACATTTGTGTGTAAAGCAAGTTTATTGTGCAATCTTCCGGGGGGGAGGGGGAGAAGCTAGATGACCCTGTTGAGTCAAACTACCTGAAGTCTTATTGAGCCACATAAGGTGACATATTACATACATGTTTGCAACAGTTAAAACACTCCTATATGTTTTATTACAATACACCCCCCACATGATTGGGCACAACCTATACAAAGAAATCCCATCTTTCTCAAATTATTCTATTCCCATTGGCCATTGTTATCTTAACTACCATAGTCCGATAGTATTCATAGCACACCCCTCTTTGTGATTCATCCATGGTAGTTCATGACATTAGCACATGGTTACACATTCATATGCATACATAATTCATTAGGAGTCACAACTGGCCTGAAACCTCTTAACCTATTTACCTTAAAAATAATTGCACATGGTTCACAAGGATACTTCAAAAAAGCAGAATAAACAGGTTGCCTTTGAACTGACAATAACTATCTCATCCACCCCAGCTTTACTGCGTCCTGGAATCTTAATAACTACCATTTCAACATGCATTGCCCAGGCCACATCTGGAGTAAATAATCGAATCACAGGGAGTATCAGTCACTTTTGCATCGAGCATCACTTCACCCCATATTTAATGTTGGTCAAAACAAATAGCTGAACCCTCTGTCAAGCTCCTATGCACTTAAAGGATTACATCTGTTTTCTGAGATACTGCCAGGCAATGAAAACCATGGCCGGTTGCTTAGCTGAGCTGACCATCGGCTAAGGTCGTAGTTACTAATTTAGCAATCCGCTGGCCTTGAAAACTCTGCAAAACCAGTATATCAAACTCTGATTGCTGTATTTTAATTCATTATAACAAAGCCCACTACATGTAGATTTATGAATGCCATGTGTGTGTATATCAGTGTGCATGCATGTTTAAAACCTGTCATTGTGTTCCAAGTGGGTTTTCTATGACCAGTCTCCTTCCTTTCATGTGCATTATGAAAACTCCCTGTTGCTCAGTTTCTAGGCACTTCATTGCACATTATATCTGGATTGTGGTTTATATTTCATTTGGTGGTTTTGGCATTTGTCTTTCTACGGTCAAGCAAATCTAATATGTATCAACTTAACAAAAAGTAACAGTAAAATAATATATCACATTCACGTTTAACTACACTGAATAAATAAACAAAACCGCATCATCACGCTAACTATGCCACACCACCAGTCACAAATATGGTGCGCAACATGAACCCCTCTTCGTCATTGGGACTTTTCCTAACCACCCCAACACACTTTTTCTACCTTTTCTACCCTTTACCATCCATGATATATCAACAAGGCTCCCAGGTCAAGTTGTCATTTTTCCACAATCCAAAAGGTGTCACCGGTATTACTCTGTTCAGAGGGTTCCATATACATTGTGCAGTTCTCCAAAAGATTGGCCTTTTTGCATCCCCCTAAATCTCCCATTTTCACCCCATATAAGGGTAATCATCTACACATTTCTGCCAGTATCCCAATATTCGTAGTGTGAACGGGCAGTCCTTTCATTCCATGTTACCCAGCATTTGTATCCAATGTCTATGGACAATCTGACGGTTTGTTAAAGGAAGCATGTATTTTAAGCCTTTGGGATATAAATGCTTACAAGTAAGTACTGCTCTCGAAACACAGCACAATAGTAAGTGTTCTACATAACTTCAGAGTGCTAAGTCTACAAAGATGTTCAACGAGGCTATGATGCATATTTGATGTTAGGGAGAATTCTCAGAAATGTGCTAATTCCCTTCTGCCTTAGAGACACTCAGTGTTTCATTTGGTAAACTGCATATACATAATCTTTTTACATTGTGACACACAGCACCCTCAGTGCAGTGTCAGAGAGAAATCATTTGGATCTCTGCTAAGGTTTTAATACCTTCTCTTGGAAACTGTTTCCTAGAATAGTGAAATGAAATTTAATTTACTTACCTTTTTTTCTTTATAGACCCAGCACACACTATCTTACAATAGAGTAATGGAGGGGTTACTTAGTATCCCCTTTGAATAACTTCTCATGTAAGATTTTTATGTTACCCTTTCTACAATTAATGGCTGGTGGCAGTGGTTTACTTTTTCCTACCATTTTGTGTTTTACCCTGGGCTATGCTCGCAGCCGCAGTATAGCACCCATGGGTGTCCATTTTTTCAAAATGGGCTGCTCTTCTTTTTTCACCATTTCTTGTTGGAAAGGTCCTTTTTGACATTTACTCGGCACGCAAAACCAGGTTTGGTCCCTTTGTTTGTTTTGTCCTTGGCAGGATTCACTGGTGAAGCCTGCCTCTGGTTCCAGCATGTCTGACAGGGCAGGAAGCGGGGGAGGTTCCCAAAACTCCCCGTGCTTAGTCTCCTTGGTTACAGGAATGCACCCAAAGGTGTTTGGCTGGCTGGCTGTCCTTGAAGGACAGCCATCCTGCTGTGTTAATGACCGCTGGGCTGCAAATGAATGGGAATGACTTGCTTAAAAGGCAAGGTCTTTTACAAGGAAGGCAGAGTCGACCACTGGACGAAGGAACCGAAGAAAGAAACTGGAAGAGGTGCTTGCTGCAACTCCTAGACTTTTTGTTTGCCTGGTGAAGCCTTGCTGCAGTGCTGAAGCTCCTAATTCGGCATCGACTAGATAAGCCCGGAAAGGACGTCTTCTCCCCTTGGTTGGTGGGACCAATCAAAACCAAGACAAACTTCACTTAAACCCCTCTCTCTGCTGGCTGTACTTCCGTTGCTGCTGCAGAAACTGAGTGCCAGGGGACAGGAACACCAGAATCGAGTGCATCATTTTTAAGCAGGACCTGAGCTTCAGGAAGATCCTCCGGACTCCCTCAAAACAGAGATGACCAAGCCTGAGCCACCTCAACAGAGTGCTGGACCCCAGAAGCAAGGAAAGTCCACAAGGTGTCCAAGAACCCCTATGATCTGAATTGTGCCCATTGCTGCCGCTGACCTTCAAATCTTAGTGCAGGAGACCCTAGACGTCCTCCCTCTTGTCCCCATGACTGAGACCCAGGAACAACAGGATCTGCAGGAACTACAACAGGAACATAATCCAGATGGAACAATTTCTTCAGACCTAAGGTACTGTGAACTAAGGGGTACTTATGTCTTGTGTGGGTAGCTTGCTTGCTCTCAGTTGAGACTTGCATTGGCTGTCCTTTGCAGAGTTGCTTGCAGCTTTGCCCTTCACAGGCCTCCCAGCTTGTGGACCAACAGTGATTTCCTTAGCAACAACAACTCTCTTTAACATTGTGCAAGACTTTCAGCTACCTTCAAGAAGTGCCTCAGCTCCCCTAAACTTTGCTCAAGTGACATCGACCGTCCTGACTCCCTGCATACTTTTCTTACCTTATGACTCTGTCTTTAACTATCCCTCCAAAAAGTCATACATCCCTTACTTGTATAGCCTAGGAAAGGGTTAATCTACTTTGCGTTGGGGGTTCAAAAGTGCTTAACTGTTTGAGAAACCTATTAACCATTGTTTCCTTCCCTAACCTTTTCCTTTTTGCCACAACTTCAGTATTACCATTTAAGTGTGAAAAGTGATATATTAATGTCCGCAGTGTCCTAGCAATTGAAGTCACCTCAGGCTGTAGGAAAATCTGTGTGCCATCCCAAAAGGTTATCTACTTACTTTATTGAACTGAAGGAGTGTATGTTCAAGTGTTTTTTTATTGTTGCCAATAGCTCCCTTCTAAAGAAGGCTTATTTTAAAGCTGACTGTTAAATTAATACATATTTATTTAATCAAGAAACCTTGAGTATAAGTGTTATTTGAATACTTGTCATAGTGAAACTCTATGTTGCAACCCTACAGCCCACATTGACCCCTCTTGAGATAAGCCTGGCTGTTCAGTCACTCTACCAACTTCTGTAGACCTATACCAAAGGTTGGGCTACCTATTTACCTAACGCCAAGAGGACAAGGCTGGTGTAGTCTCCCACAGAGGTATATACAATCTTACCTTACACTTAACCTCTTGTCAAATCGAATATAACCCACCCAAACTTGTCCCTGCTTACTGCATCCCATCTCCCCGGCATCCCACCAACCCATTGAAGGATCTCTACAGAGTGAAAAAGGCCATTTTGGACTTGTGTTTCCATTCTAAATACTTTATGCTTCACTATTCTTGGAATAAAGGAATAACTACAAAATGTAATGGTCTCTACAATAATTTACTTTCTGAAATTGGTAAGTTTCCAGGACTGGCTTTCTGAATTTGTGCTGAGAATATAGATCCAATTTCCCAGCATGCAACAGTTGGTCAACAATAGTTAAGTAGTAAGTTTGCACTAAGTAATAGTTGCTCCACAATGGACTTTGTAATTCCTTTCAGAAATTCTCAATTCATTATCATATTATATGACAATAGTTTATTCAGGGTCTTTCTAAGTACCTGCTTGGAATCCGGCCTCGATATTCCATCTTACTATAGTTGTTCCACAGTTGCCTTTCCTAATTTCTGGGAATCTGGGCTCAATATTCCAGCATGCAACAGTTTCTCATCAAATAATTATGTCAAGTTGCTCTGGGAGTTGGTCCTCCTTATCAGCAGGTAGTGTTTTCTCAGCTTGATTCTTTCCAGTAACTCCAGGCCGTTCCCATGTTAGTCTGGGAAGAGTAATTAATTAGGCAATGTCCTCACTTCTTTCCCTATGTGGCCAGGGGATGGCAGCCGCCACCTGATCCTGAAGATGGGGGTGGCTATATAGGGGAGGTGCACCTCAGGGAGATGACAGGGCATCGTTGGAGGAAATCTCAGACCCCCATTTCCTTTCAGGGATGTTTCCTCTATTCCACATGCCTTAATGGCATATTATCACGCTCTTCCCCAACCCCAACTTTGACTACTCTCCAAACTCCAATTAGGGATAATATATTGACAACTGGGATGAGGAAGAGGGAGTAGTGAGGATCACTCCCAATGAAGTTCAGTATGCACTTCCACAACTCCATTCAAGAAGTGGTTCCATTACCACTGACACGAGAAACAACAAAAGAGAATTAAGATCACTAGGAGCGGATGACCAACACAGCTAGTTGTTTGAAAAGGTATGATCAAGCCAGGAATTTTAAATACGACCCAGATATGGCTGATGAGGAGAAGGAGAAAAGAGAGCTGCAGATGCTGGTCTGCCTCGTGACCTCTAACAAAGTCAAACACCACGCTGGAGGGAAACACGCCACAGCAGGTGACGTGAAGACAAACCCAAATCCAGGAAGAAGACGCTGAGGTGCAGACAGCTTGCTGCTTGAGGGAAGAAAGCAGTGGGAACCACTCAGAGATAAAAAAAGGCATGGTGAAGGTGCAGCGCTTAAGGGGGCACACGCAGAGCCAATACTCAGAAGCAGAAGGAAGCAAAGAAAGGCTGGAGGTAACCAGTAATTCTAGGGTACACAAGTGGGTTATGGTTTGCTGGCGAGCACATGCCGCTCTGTAGGAATAACACAGAGTGAAAGAAACCGAAGCAAGTGGAAGCCAGAAAATACTGGCAAACCCAAGAACACAAACGGGTTATCGGGTTGTCTAACCTAGTGTGCTTCTTCATTAAAAAAAAATGCAGCAAGAGAACAAAAATAAAACCATTAAAGAAGTGAAAGTGTTTGTAGAACCATTTATGAATGGGTTGTTAAACCAGCAACTTAAAGAGAAAGTATTGTGTACAAAAACGTCTTGGCAGAAAAGTATACTAGGTGAAGTTAAGTGTGTCTGTTTAATACAGTCCTGTCAGGGGAGAATACCAGGTGAAGTTAAGTTACATGTTTGGTCCATGGGTATAGTATGTATGGGTGCATATTGTACTGTCTCTCAGGGAAGGATCATGCCCTTGAGAGCATGAACTATTGCGTGAACTGTTAAAAGAAGAATCTCAAGGAAGGTCATGTCCTTGAGCTTGTGAAATGTTATGGTTTATCGTGTAAACTGTAGAAAGGAGGATCTCAAGGAAGGCCATTCCCTTGAGCTTGTGAACTGTTATAGAAAGTGTGCAAAGAAAAAGAGAGTCCCTTCAAGATACCCTTAGGATTTTGAAGTGAAGAGAAAGCTTGGGGAAGAGGGATCTATTTCCTCTAGGGAAGTGAATACACCAAGGCCAAGGGGACAGTGTAATCGTCTTGGAAACCTGATTATTCTTTTTCTAAACTTGTTGCTATGGTACAAGGAGTCTGGGGGAGGAAGCAACACCCTGGAATTGTGAAACATGTCCATTTGGAAAGAATGTTGTTGCATGTGAAGTTTTGTGTTGAACTTGATCATCTGAGCACTTTGAGAAATCAAGAGAGAATACCTTTTTCGCTTTGGAGTTATTTTAAAGTGTGAGGACCAGAATAGGATTATGGACACAGGGCCTTCTTTTGTTTGGACATCTTGACACAGGACAGACCCATTCATTTTGTTTGAGGTAGGGAAATTACTCATAGATTAGGGATAGTGAGCAATTTCCCAAACCCCATTTGTTTCAATACAAGTTTGTAGCCACAAACATGCCTCCCCCGTGTTCACGTCTCATTCCTGGTTCCTCACAGAAGTTAGAATCAATATCCCAGTACGACAACTGCTTTGACTTGATCACAGTTGTCAGCATATTGTCAGCAAGTGCATCTTTCAGTTCACTATGGGTGTTTAGACTCCATGTCCCGGTGACAGTGTGTTCACCTCAACCAGTTCTCTCTCTTCAGTCTCTCTTCATGGTGGTGCTTCTCTGCCTTTTCGTCTGCAGCTCTGCTCCTTGAAAATGTTCACCTTGATCTTAGCTTTCTCCAGCTTATCAGGGATGCGTGCAAGGGTTTTTCCTCTCCTTGCCCATTTGTTGATGGCGGAGGTTATCCTCATCATGCTTGCTCTGACTGTATCTGCTAACTCCCTGGTTAGAGGGCACATCTGGAAATGAGGGTTCTGGTGGTAACAGTCCAGTATTTTCATACCAATATGCTGCCTATTGCCATCAGTTTCTGTCCTTGGGAAAGGGTAACCTACTCATCTTATTCAGTTTCTCTGAGAGTCATCATATGGTCTGGTGGCCTCAGTCACTTCACTGTGAATTTCCCCAAGGCAGGGGGGAAAAGGAGAGCATATCTTGGTGTGTCTCTGCTCCTCTCAGGTATTGCACGGCACAGACCTTCAGCTACCTTCCAACAGTAGGATGGTGACACTGCCTCTTCACCTGGGAGGGACTCTTCACGTGACTGCGGCCCTGTATCATGCACACGAAAATGACAAAACGAATTTGGATGTTGGGTTCTTCTCAGGATCATATATGACAATTCATCACCAAGTTTACATGACCTTTGCATCCCAAGGTATACAGAATCACCATTTAATTAACAGCCCACCACCAACATTACTGTCACCAACAGTACAAAATATGATTGAACATGTAACTGTTTTGCCATTGATAGCTCAAGGGCGATGGGTGTGTCTTGGAAGCGAGACAACGCAGCGCAAGACAGGTTCAAATCCTGATCCCGCGCTTAGAAACCACTTGCTGGTATTAAGCGTGTTATAAAAGAACAATTATTTTAAAAAAGAACAATTATAAAAGGACAATTATGAATTAATAAGACATTTCTAATTGCTGTCTTCTGGTTGCTCCCCCGTGCCCTCCTTCCTTGGGCGCTCCAGAGGATGATATCTAAGATAGGCTCTTCTGTGAGTCCTCTTAAAGCCAAGCTCAGCTAATGATGCAAGCCGTGCAAATGCATACATGTCAGCAGGCTACTTTGTCAGCTACAAAGACATTCGCAGGTGCAATGCTTGAGTTATGTGCCCCCTTCACAGCTGATAGATCAGCGCCCAGTCATGGAGTCATGGCCGTCCAGCCCAAACTGCTTGGTCGTATCTCTTCTGCACAAGAACACAAGCATCCCCAGACATGGTTTGGCCTTTTCAAAGGCAGGGGGCGTGGTCAACAAGTACCATTCTGGGCATAAAAAGTACAATCTGGCCCCATTGAAAGAGAGAGAGGGCCTCTATGGGATATTCTGAGCACTGATTCTTGTAGGGAATGAGTGTGGAAAGATCCCTCAATGTGGGTTTTTACCTGCTCCAGCTACCTTAGCCCTCTTCTAAAGTCCCTGGGCACTATCCCCAGCAGTGCAGTTTTAACCCTGTCCCTTCAGGTGCTCTTAAAATGTGAGCATTTGTTGGTGTCCAAAGTATGATAACCGGGGCAGCCGACTGGAGCCGAGTGGAGGGAAGCACTCTTCTGCAGCCTCTCTGGAAAGAAAATTATATCTATCTACCCAAGGAATTCTGCTGGAGGCCAAGTGGTATTAAAATGGAAGCTCCGCCCCCTCTCTGTAATATAAACCTTGTCACTTTATACACAGGCCTTGCACATTATGGCTGTGCACCATGATGTCTGACACCTAAAACATTAAAGTCATTTTAGATACATATATCATTTTTTCAGTCTTGCATCTCACTGACATTGTGTCCCACATGGAGTGCGGTTTACACTCCGCTGTTTTCTTTTTGTATATCTATATATAGACACTTCTTACTGATCATACATCAGCTTAGATGAGCAGCACTCCTCATAGCCATTAGTAATCATCAGGATACAGTTAGTCTTTTTGCAAAAAGCGATACCCGCCCTATATTTAAGGTGTGTCGGAGACACATAGGAATCTCTCAAAATTCTATTGTTAATAACTTTTTATTCGAGTGACGGATTCGACCGAAAGTGATTAAAAGTCTGTGCCCCCCATCTCCAGAATGCAAAGTTTCATAAAGATTTGTTAGAAATACGAAATTAATTAATCGTCAAAAAAGAAATTCCCAAAGTGCGGCCTACTTCCCATTCATTTTACCATAGGCAAAAGGTCAATTTTTGCCAAAGCGCACAGCCCAAACAGCTGGACGGATTTGATCCAGGTCTGAAACAACTTGGGCAACTTGCTTGGTTTGGGGTTATTCTGTGCAGTATTTATTTAAATATTTGACAGAGAAGGGGGTTCCCGTCCCCCCAAAAAATAGAGATTTCTTCCATGGTGCATTGCAGGATCATGGTTTTCAGAAATGAAATGACCGCCATCTTGTTTTTATCTTGATGCAAGAGATATTTGCAGCTATAACTGCGGTTATGGCAAAACGAAATGCAGTAAAAAGCTATTTCTAGGTCAGAAAACATACAAATGACATCAGGGTAGAGGTGGAGGGATGGGTAGGGGGCACTGAGTGAAATTTGGGAGTTGGAGGGGGTCCAGGAACCGAGTTCCCAACACAAAACTTTCCGAAGACTCAGCTATAGCCGTGAATAGCTGACATCTGAAAGCAAACTGCATCAAAGAAGCAGCGTGTGTTGTGGGGGGGGGCAGATGAGGTGAGGAGGCCTTGAGGGGAGTGGGGAGAGCTGGCACATATGAGGGGGCACTTGGTTAGGTGCTTGGGGTGCAAGAAATGTTGTTTTCCTCCAGCCATTTTGCCGATATTCGCGGCTATATCTGAGGCTACAAAAGACTACAGATAACCGTGGGTACGAGTAGTTCTTTTCCCGCAGCTATATATATTTTGGTGTCAGTGTTTCATTTCTTTTTTACAGTTGTTTCTATAGTTATAGTGACGTCGGGGTGAAAAATAACTGGCCAGAGGCCTGGTAGGTATTTGGGACTCTTTTCTATTTTGGCTGTGTGTTTTCAGGCTTTTGTATATGTTAAACTTTGGAGAAAAAGAGAAGAAATTAGTTTAACAAAATTTATATAAAAAGGATCAATCATATTCTATTTTTAGATGCCCTATTTTTTGTTTACCCAGTTTTCTGTTCTGTATTATTCTCTGAATGCTTTCTTTTCAGCTACTTTATATAAGTACATGAGTAGTGTTGTGCGTAGTGGAGAGGGGCTGGTACATGTGCTAGCGACAACTATTTGGAGTTTGGGGGAGTGGAAGTACATTTGTTAATTTCGGTGTTTTTGTCAATAGCCGCTGGTAGCAGCAAAAGTCCATGTATGTGTCTTATATAACTGCATGTATAAAAGGCACGTGCGTAGGTGCATCAATACTTTTTGTCTTTTCATTGGTTGTCTCTGTAGGAACGGTTATATATATAGATGCATATATAAATATACATTTTCTTTGCAATAATCATAGTGTTAGGTGGATAATATAGCACAGAACGGTATTTTGTGTGTTTAGATGTTGTCTTGTCTTATTTCAAGTTTTGAGGTTGGCTTACTTTGGTTTTTAGTTTGTAGAAAATGTATGCTTACCCGCGGCTACAAGTAAGCTTGATGCTGGGCAGGGTTTTGTATGTGTTTCTGTGTTTCTAATTGGCTGCTGTTAATGTTGTAAATGTGTAATTCATTGCTATAGCTTACAGTGAATATGTCGGCCATTTTATTAGTTTTCTTACAATACAGTCCTCTTTTTCTGATTTTGATTTTTGAAAGTATGAAACTCCCCATTTTGTCTTCTCAATTTGACTACAGAACTCACACTGTGCAGTTCATGTTACCTGTGATAACATATGATTGATAACATTAATCAGTTGTTTGTCATTGTTTTGTTAAAAGTTTGATTTGATAATATGTTGATAATGGTGCTCTGTATTTTCTTTTTGTTTTTTATTGTATTTGTTAACAATGAAGTGGTCCTTATGTATATATAGAAAATGGGTGGGAATAATTATTGGAAGTTGTTTATTAGGAAATACATTTAATTTTAGTGAGGTGCATGATACATAATCATGAAGTATACTTGTTGCATTCAAAATAAAAGAATTATCACAGAGCAGTAGAAATGTGATTTTATATACAAAGAATTTTTAATCACTTAAGGTGTGTTAAAGTGAATTTTGGGGTGATATAAAAATGTGTTTGTTTTAAAAAGATTTGTATTTTTCTGGTGTTGTGTGATTTAAAAATGTGTGTTTTAAAAAAAAGATTTTGTTTGCTGAAGTATGTTACTCGGTTATTATTTATAAGAGAAAATACTTTGTGTTTATTTGTTGTTTTGTGAAACCTTGTGTTTAATGTCATGAACATATGTTTGATTGGTTTTATTTTTAAATATATATTCATAAAGAATATAAGAATGGTATTAGTTGTGCAAACCGCTATTATCTAAAAAAGAAATGGAATGGAATGTTCAGTGCAAATTGCCCAAATAAATACAGGTGCAATATATGTTCAGCAATGCTATTTTAGTACACAATTTAAACGTTGTAACATTTTTGGATGGTTTATTGGAAGTTTAGATGTGCAAGAGTTTAAAATAGGAAACAGACTGATTTTTTATAATGTTCTTGTTTTTGCACTGCTAAGTGATATAAAAATACTGTTAGTTGTCAATGGCCGTTTTCTGGGCATTCTGGTTCTCATATGGAGTTAAGGCAAATATTTAGCGTGCCCACAGTTACAGGTTCTGACTAATGTGAGGGCTTTAATAAAGACCTTGGGGCATTATCTGATGCAGCAATGCCCCCTTGGCTTTTGGCTTATTGCTATACTAACTACTATTATGTAAAAAAGAAATGGAATGGTTTTTTTCAGTGCAAATATCCCCAATAAATGCAGTACTCAAATTAGAGGATGTAAAATGTTGGGATGCTTTATTTGAAATTTACATGTGCAACAGTTTAAAATAGGAAACACTGTTTTATTTAATGTTCTTGTTGCTGTGCTGTTATTTGATCCAGAAGTACTGGCAGCTGTCAATGGAAGTTTACTGGGCACATTGGTTCTTTTATAGAGTTTATGCAAATATTTAGCATATCCATAGTTACAGGTCTGACCAATGTGAGGGCTTTAATAAAGACCCTGGGGCACTATCTGACACAAAAAATTCCGCCCTGGCTGTAGGTTTATTGCTATTAGGATTGTGTCCCTTGAGACTGGAGTAGTAATAGTGTCTTTATTTGCTTGGAAGACAGACCAGAATTTTGCAACTGAGAAAGAAATGGTATAGAAAGCCTGTTCACTCTTTCAATGGTCGCTACTTAATACATGAGGATTATGTCTCAAACTAGTACTTAATGCCTGTTTGTTTATTTCTTTTTACATTGATTTGAATGGTTGCTATGGAAAGGATGTGCATTTGTGTTTGCTCTTTTTTTTTCAAGTCGAGAAATGGTTGCGGTGCCATTTGTCAACATGTCTATTCATGAGATTTGCAGCTGCAATGATAATACGACCTGTACCCCAACCCATCAACACCATGAAGAAAATGATAAGAACAAAAATGTGTGTAGACAGTTGGAGATATTTAAGGTGAATGTATCGTGCTTTGAAATCGAGGTGGAGGATGTGCAGTGTACATTGTAGAAGAAAACATTAAGATATGGGCCTTCTAATGCTCTGTTTTAAAGCTTGGGAACATCAATTATGATAAATTATCTGGTGCAAGTTTCCTGGGATGATGTGGATGATGTGTATTGGAAATTGCATGAGCATCACAAAATAAAAATGCTTGGGGGTCATGTGTTCTGTGTATGGAAATTGGCAGCACGTCGAGTAGGTGATTCCACCAGTGCGATGCCACTAAAAGTTAATGAACTCTCGACTTGACAATAGTGTCAACTCCACATGTTCCAGTTTTACCGTCTGCCAATGTCTAAGTGTTCTGAACAATAAAAATGCTCTCTTTCTAAAATTGGCTGCATATTTGAAATATCTAATCCAAGAGTAAATGTACCCTAAGTATAACACAATCTCCTAAAACTACATCTAACTGTCATGTAATAAATATGTACTACATAGAAAAAGTCTTAATAGAATGATATGATATAATATAATATACAGTTTTATTGGCATGTATAAACATCACTCAAAAAATACATTCTCTGATAGGTTCAATAATTCAATAGCATCTGACGTACTTGACATGCTATTGGCAGTTTCGCACGATATAGACAATCAACAATGAATCAGAAAGTTAACATAAATATTCGATTAACTGTTCTCATGTACTGTTTTCTATTTCTAATTCCCATATTTGAATTGACAAGCAGTATTTCTATCTACTACACTAAAGTAGAAAACTACATGCAATGGCTGGAGGACAATTATCCTGCAGAAATACAAGAGAAGTTCTTGAACAAAAAGAAGCAAAAAAAGAAATACATCAGATGCAGCATTTTATAAGTCCATTGTTGATATATATGTAAAATGAGACTAACAATAATATTTTAAGGAAAACATGTTAGTTACCACACACATATATTTTGTCTGCCTACAACCAACTCAATTATTTTAGTGTATTATATCTTCAATTATTTCAAAATATTTGAAATATTTTCAAATAGACGAAGAAGTTATTCAAGTATGACAAAGAATCAAACAAGAAGCATACCAACAACTACTCACAAAACTAATCCTGGATTAATGAAAATAATTAAAACGACAGTCATTTAATGTTGGAAAGAAGTACAATCAATCAAAAGGGATATTGAAAATGTAAGAGAAATTATGGACAGTAAAAATCCTGTTGTGTAGGATAACACAAAGACTTGGCTTTTTTCATGTTCCGTTCGAAAAATTGCAAACATGAATTATGATAAATGATCTGGTGCAAGTCTCCTGGAGAGAGAAATTGGATGAGATGGTATGGCCCATAGCGGGCTGCTGCTTTTCTTGGCTTAGGTGTGGTTTTATATTTTTATTGTAGTTGTAAGCGGTGGTTGTGCATATTAGTCCTCACTGATTAAAGGTGCTGCTAGCAACAGCTAGAGTCTTAAAATAGTGGCAGCACTGCAACACTCTAATGAAGAGTCATTGGAAATGCTAAAGTGGTTCAGAGAGGAGGCTTCATGTTTTGTGGCATTGTGTTTTTAGATTTGTAATTTTTGTTATTTAATATTTTCATCTCCAGTTGGATATTTCAATGTCTAACTTTGCAATGTTTTTTAAAAAAAAATAATAACAGTCTGCCAACCATAGATTTACCAGTGGATACAGCTTTCAACCATGTCCACTGTATATTATATACAGTGATCAGGTACTAGCCATGGACTTTTGCACAATACTGGCCAGTGGCTGCAATCTTTGGCCGTGCCAACTACATATTCTATTATATAAATGGGCCACTAACATGGCCTTTGACCTTGAGCAGGTTGTACATGTTTTGGCCATGTCCAGTTTTTGTTTTAAAACAATAAAATGCAGTAAGTGATGGCCTTCAAACGTGCCCACTGTGTATTATACAACACTAACTAGCCACTAGCTATAGCTTTCGGCCATGTCCACTGTATATTATATACACTAACCAGCCACTAGCCATGGTTTTGAACACAATACTAGCCAGTGGCTATGGCCTTTGGCTCTGCCAACTGTATATTCTGACATATGAATGGGCACTAGCTATGGCATTTAGCTATGGACGCTGACTACAGCTTTCAGCATTGCCTATTGTATATTCTAAAATAGTGATGGGCTACTAGGCATGGCTTTTAATCATGCACATTGGTATTTTTTAACACTAACCGGCCACTAGCTATGGCATTCAGTGCTGGGCAGTGACCACAGCCTTTGTCACGGTCAGGTCCACGTCCACATCCTAAATTGTTATTAAGGTAAAGATTTCATGAGCTAACTTATAAATAATGCTATGTCTAATTCCATTATTGATGTAATAAGTTATATACAATGTAATTAGTGTTGTCACCAGTGATGGCATCAGTGATGTGATTTATAATGTCATGAGTGTTCTCATACCACATGTAATTAGTGATGTCATCAGTGATGTGATCTGTGATGTCATTGTGGTCAGTTAGTGGTTAGTTGGTGTTAAAAATACCAATGTTCATGGTGGTTCAAAGACATGCCTGGTAGCCCATGAACTGTTTTAAAATATACAGGTATCAACGTTGAAAGCTGTAGTCAGTGGACCTGGCTAAAGGCCATAGCTAGGGCCCATTAATATGTTAGAATATACAGTCGGCCCAGCCAAAGGCTGTGTCCACTGGCTATTACTGTGTTGAAGACCATGGTTAGTGTATATTATATATAAGCAGTGTTTATTATATATAAGAAGGGAAATTATGAAGCCATAAAATCGAGGGTTGATGACTATCATGTCTCCTGGAGTTCAGCATTTTTTACTATGGGCAGAATTCCCCAAGGATCATGTACTTCTAGCTCGGGCAAGGTTCAACTGCATCCCGCTAAAGGCTGTGGTGGCAGCATGGGCCAGGATTGGTGCAGATAGATTTTGCCTTAATTTTAAAGCCCCTTACAAGGACTAGGCACACCTGATTCTCTTTTGCCCTGCATATGCACAGGCGAGAAAACAGCTCAAACGACCACTGTTATGGGAAATGGGTGCTGGGCAATATAGGCTGGCTCTAATGACCTGTTAAGGGCAAATTCACCGCAAGTAGACTGGTTGCTACTTTCGTACCTATAAATAGCACTCTGTCATAGGAAATGACTGCTTGATACATCACTCTGATAATCTGTTTCTATATATTAATCAATAAACTGAACTCGTAATCTTTTTCTGCTCTTTTCTGTTGTTTGTCTGTTCTGTGGTCTTGATATGGTATGGTTTCAATATGATCTAATTGTATGTATTTTACAATGGTTTTATGGATTGTTTTTATATGCAAATACGAAGAAACTTGATGAAAATGAAAATATACAGTGGACATGGCCAAAAGATGTACACACTGCTGAAGGACAATGGCCATGGCTAAAGGTTAATTTATATTTATTTATTTATTTACATGTATAAAGTGCCTAAGATCAAAGACATTAAGGCGCTGTTGCGGACCAGTTACACAGTACATATAATTGGTGGAAATAACAAACAACAATCAAAAAGCATGTAAATGTGGAGCAAGTATGAATCTCTTCACTCCCAATGTCTGAGGTCAGCCAAGACAAAGATTAGGTGAAAAGCCAAGTTCTAAGGGCTTTCCTGAATGCCCAGTAAGTGTTTTCTGCTCTTAGCATGGACAGGAGGGAGTTCCAATGAGATATCCCTGCTACTGGGAAACTGGCACCTACTCCTCTGATACCGTTGAACTTCAGTGGTGCAATACGGTGTATATGGGTAGACCCTACTGGCCTGGTATGGTTGGGTCTGACAATTTTCTGGACCAGATTCTCGTGTGCTGTGTTCAGGAGGCTTATGTGAGTGATGGTAAGGATTCTCAAGTCAATCCTTTCCTGGATTGGCAGCCAGTGTGCCTCCTTTCTTGCTGCGGAAATATGATCTCTTTTGCAGATGTTGATTGCCGCACGAAGCGCATTGTTTTGGATTACCTGCATTTTACAGATATTTTTGTTTAGATGTTCTTACAAAGAGGGCATTGCAATAGTTAAGTCTTGCTCCAGTTATTGAATGTGTAATGGTGAGGCAACTAGTTGGTGTAGGGAATTGTCTGGCTGTGTTAAGTGGGTCGACAGTGCATGCTGCTGAGGAGGTGATTGCATTGAGTTGTTTTGTAAATGATAGGGTGGCATTTAAGAGGACTCCCAGGGTTTTCATGGATGCTATCACTGGGATTTTAATGCCATCAATCAAGAACGAAGTGTATTGGGGGGGGAGATTTACTTTAGCATAGCTGGTGACCCCACCACTGGGATCTCAGTCTTATTGTCTTTTAGACAAAGATGGTACGCAGCCATCCAGGTTTGTATGGTTGAGTAGGTTTTGTTAATGGTTGTAATGTCATCTTCATAGGATCTTGACAGGGGGAGGAGGATTTGGGTGTCTTTGGCATAGTTGGTGTAGGCTATGCTGAGATCATAGAGGAGGTCAAAGAGGGGTTTGGTAAAAATATCATAAAGGGCGGTGGAGACACAAGACCCTTGCGAGACACCACAAAGGATCAGTAAAGGGAGGACATTACCCGAATCAGAGAAGACTCTCATGGATCTCCCTTCAAGGAAAGAGGCAACCCAGGACATGGTTTCTTGGGAGAAGTTGGCAGCAACAGTGAGGTGGTGGCACACATATTTATGGTCTACTATGTCAAAGGCGGCTGATAAGTCAAGGAGAAGGAGGATAGCTGTCTTTCCTTTGTCTCTGTAATTGTCAAGCTGATTTTTTAAGTCTAGCAGAGCTGACTCAGCTATATGTCCCGGGTGCAAACCAGATTGGCACTTTGCCAGGTGGTGGTTGGTTTCCAGGAAAGGTTGAATTTAGTTGCAAGCTGCTCTGTCCAACATTTCTAGTAGGAATAGAAGAGTGGTAATCGGGCAGTAATTGTTGGGGGCAGATGGGTTTAAGCTAGGGGAGGACCCACGATTATTTTAGACTAGTAGGTACGTGGGTCGAAGTGAATGATGCATTAATAAAACTAGCAATGAATGGGGTTAGGACGTTCCTGCAGTCCTTGCTAATAGATGCTGGCCGAAAATCTCCTTTGCATCTGGAAGGTTTGAGTTTTCTAATAATATTCTTTATTTATTTATTTGAATTGATTCATTATGAACTTTTACAAAACATATAAGACATATAAACATATTTGACTTATAAAACATATGAGACTTATAAAACATACATTTTTCTCTAAAACATATGTATTGATGACTAAAATGATTTAAATGTCTTGGCATCTAAACAATAAAACAATTAAAGCTTCAAGAACGTGAAAAATATGACATGATCTAGGACATGGCCTATGGAGTTATAAGTTTAAACAGTTAACATATGGTATTTCATTGCCTTAAATGACATAGCCTTAGCCTAGGGACACAGCTATTTGATATGACGGTTTGTTGGGTCTGATTACATAGTGAACTCATCTCTTTTCTTTCACATGTCACATCAGTAAATCTTTCTCTTCAAAATCCCTTCTAAAACTCTTGAAACAACAATGTGTATTTCATTATGTTTCATCTAGACTAGCAATAGTCTTAAGTAAAACCAAACAGTGCAATACAGCAGCATTTTCTTCAAATGTGTGATCTTGTAGCATTTAGGTGTTTTAATATTTTGCTCCAGATCTCATAAAGCGCTATATGTACTGATTGGAGATGAGAATTTAAGCATTCATTGCTTTTTATAGCATCATAGTTGCTCACAAAACGGCCCCGGGTGGTCATATAAAGTGTTCCCATTTTAGGGCATAGAGTCAAGACATGTCTTGGAGACTCTATGCTAGCCTGTCGATTACACACTCAACAAGTTCTTTCTTCAAGAGGAATGTTGATATTAATACCTTGAAACACAAGTACTGGGAGTTGAATAACTCGCAATTTCGTCACAAAGTTTCGAATAGTTGGACAAGGAAATTTCAAAGGTACTGCTAAGTACTGTAGTATTGATGGATAATAGTTGATATATATTTACAATTGATGCCATGTTTGGAGATGTGAATAGTTATTAGTCCAGTGCCACTGTTCAAATTCTGTACAGCGTGTGTAATCAGGACTCCAACATATGTCTTTAAAACATGAATCATTTAGTTTTATGAAGTGAATAAATGGTTTTGAATCATAATTTCTGCACGTAAAATGTAACAGTGGGCATTGAGGAGAGCAGCAAGATTTAATATAATGAGAATCTCTGCGAATTAAGGCCTGATTCCTAAATGAAACCAGTCCAAACTCCATGCGGAGATAGGCCATTGTAGTAGAGGTGGACAGGTGCAACATATTTCTCCAAAAGGTACTTTCCACTAAATTAACGGATGCAAGTTCCTTTATAGCTAGGGCCTCAAGACCATATAATATGGCAGGTGTGAAACATTGCTTGTATAATTTAATGATGCCCTCAATCTAATATCCCACACTTTTATTTGCAAATTTGCTGATCAGGCAAGTCAACTGTCTTGCTTTCCTTTTTTTGTTCTCTACAATTAATTTATAGTTACCAGCCGCACTCAACTCAAGTCTCAAATTGGGGTAGCTATCAACGTACTGAAGCTTGTGGGAATTAAGCTGAAAGTTTACCATAAGAGCACTGCTAAAGTTATCCCACCTGCAGCCTTTAGAGTGGGCTGACTCTACCCAGATAGGTCATGCATATATTCAGTGCACTCCAACTAGAACTATAAACATTCTGTTTGGGTATCGCCCACTAGGCCTTGCGAGATCATTCCTAGACTATTTATAT
Source organism: Ambystoma mexicanum (assembly GCF_040938575.1). Taxonomy (NCBI): domain Eukaryota; kingdom Metazoa; phylum Chordata; class Amphibia; order Caudata; family Ambystomatidae; genus Ambystoma; species Ambystoma mexicanum. The sequence goes on along the minus strand of NC_090928.1, from coordinate 960,393,278 downwards.
CTGTGTGTTGCAGATACAGGACTTAAGCATAGGGAATTGCTTTGTTTGGGTGATTTCAACATTTGGGCGGTGGATATGACTTCCGTGGATGCAAAGGAATTAAGGGAGATTTTGGAGGCTAGTGGAATGGAATTGTTGGGCACCTCACCCTCACACCGTCAGGGCCATTTCCTTGATGTATTGTTGTACAGAGGGGGTATTATACACTTCTTGGATACGTGCTCCCAGTATCATGGACAGATCGTTATGCCAGATTGTTCAAAATGACTCTGTCTGAGAAAATATCAGAGGTGTATGATAATGGTATGATTGGCCAGTTCCACAAGACCAAAGACTTAATAAAGATTTTTGGGGAGGATTTGAAGCAAGCCTTTGCCCAAATTGATAGCTCCTTGCCTTGTGAGGAGTTTTTTTAACAACGGCACAGAGACTATGGACAGGCTTTGCAAAGAACTGGCCCTTTCCAATAAAGTAGACCCAGGAAAGTGACCAATTCTTGGTAATCGCAAGATCATGCTAAACAAAGGAGACAGTTGAGAAAGCTATCAATAGGCCTCGTGAACTATACTCAGTGATCTCCCATCTTGTGGAACCCAAGTATGCGTCAGCCACACTAGAATCTTCACAATTACAGGTAGATGCTTTTAATAACCATTTCATGGAAAAAATAGATTTGATCTGAGAAAAGATTGCTCAAGCCTCACTGATTGACCCCCAGGAACAATCGGAGGTGGGTGAAACCATTAGTCCAGACAAGGTAGTGGTTCAGAAACCATTTGTATTTATTGAAGTTTCAGAGGAGAGGATATGTTCCCTACTTTCTAACTTGAAGGCCACTAACAATGTTTTGTTTGCAATCCCATCCTCAGTAGCCAAACGAGTAGCCATGGACATTCACAAAGTTTGTGAATATATCTTTAGCTACAGGTATAGGGTTCCAAAGGGGTCTTCACTTTCTCCTCTGCTCTTTAACTTATATGTTAAACCCCTTATGGACATCTTGAGAAAACATTGCATCAAATTTCATTTGTATGTGGATGATATTCAGGTATACCAGAAAGTAGAGAGATTAGAGGAGACCCTTGAGTTGGTGGAAGAGTGCCTAAAAGAGGTACAGGTTTGGATAAGTGTGAATCAGTTGTTGTTAAATAAGAGCAACACAGAGGTTGTGTTATTTGCCTCAGAACATCATTTGCAACATACCAAACAGGAGCTGTCACCATGGGACCTCGCACAAAAAGTAAAAAATTTGGGATGTGTATGGGAAGACAACATGGGTTGACGAGCGCAGGTGAGCGTAAAGGTGCAGTCAGTTTTTTATACTCTACGAATGCTGAGAAAACATTCTGCCTTTCATAGCGAATGAGGACAGAGCAACAGTTGTGAGGACTCTTGTTAACTCGTGTCTGGATTATGGTAATGCAGTGCTGTCAGGCATACCAGCATTCCAAATGCTAAGACTGCAAGTAGTCCAAAATGCTGCAGTTAGGTTGGTGTTTAGGGTGGAAAAATCTTCCACCATCTCAAATCTAAGAAGATTGCTATACTGGCTGCTGGTGAGAGAGTGCATTGATTTTAAAATCCTCTCTCTTTTCTTCAAATGTGTGAACAAAATTGCTGCAAGGTATCTATCGGATAAAATGACGAGCTATATCCCTAGTTGTCAATTACGCTCATGCAATAAGAATCTGCTGCATCTACCACGGTCTAAATACGTGAGAAAAGGGGATTGAAGATTAGGGGTATATAGACCAAGACTTTGGATTAAGCTCCCAGGAACTATTTGAGATTTCAAATCACTCTCTGCTTTCCGTAAGGCTGTGAATACCCATTTGTTTTGCTAGGGAACACATACAGTTAGTGACTGGTTTGTGCAATATACCATCTGATTGGATGTTACTGTGTTGATTGCAGACGCATTGTTACTTATGCCATCAGCGCTTGTTAAGTTTGTTAGGTGCGTGCTTACAAATGATTCAAAACAAATCAAAGTTTGCTCTAGTGAGCCTACTGCCTGCTACCAACCTGATTTTGGTCTTATTCATGTTGATCTTCAGATCATTTTGTCCTGCAAATTCAATGAGGATCTTGAATTTATTTTTGGCACCTCCTATTGTCTGATCTAACAATATAAAATCATCAGCATATAGTAGGTTTGCAGTCTCTTCTTCCAAAATTTCTCTGAATTGAAAGGCAATGGTGGGCGGGCTGGAGGAAGTGAAAGAAACGGTTGGTGTATTTACAGGTGCCTTTGCTTTAATGAGATCTTGTTTTAGCAATATTTCCTCCTGTACGGAATGCAGTTTAGTTCTCAAGGCATTTTGAATGCTAGTACACCACAACGCATCTTTTAAAATGGTAGATGGGGGCAGCTGGCGTTTCTAATTCTCTGACAATACGGAACATTTCTTGTGAGTTAGAGCTGGCATTCATGATTCTAGCATTATAGGGCATCGCTTTGGCTGCAATGATGGCTGACTTGTATTATCTAGCAATATTATTCAGAGCAGTCAGGAGTATTAGCTGGTGCCTTTTTCCAGGCAGCTTCTGCTTGTCGGGTATTAGTTCTGTTAGAATATATAGTGGGCAGAGTCAAAGATTGTAGCCACTTGCCAGTATTGAGCTGAAGTCCATGGCTAGTGCCTGACCAGTGCATATACTATACAGTGAACATTGTATCCACTGGTAATGGCTAAAATCTAGGGTTGGTAGCCTGTACATGATTTAAAATATTCAGTGCACATGGGTGAAGGTTGTGACCAATGTCCATAACTGAAGGCCATGACTAGTACCCATTCATGTGTTAAAAATATATTTGTCCATGCACACTGACTATGGCTGAAGGCCATGCTTAATGCCAGTTACTGTTGTTTTGTAATTAGGGATCTCCTCAGTGATGTGATCTGTGATGTCATCATCGTGGTCATAGGATACGCAACATGGGGGCACAAAGTTAAGGTGGATTTAGCTGAATTTCATGGGTTTTGTTGCATGAAGTTCTCACCTTAACGTTCCTGCAAGTAAAGTTTTTTCCTTGAATATATATATAACATGGCCTGCGGTAGCGGCCGTGTAGTTATGGTTAAGTTGCTCAACCTATAGGAAGAGCACTTTTTTACAGCCCAAACCTCTAGACATATTTTCAACAAATTTGAAACAGGAGTGGTGGCTTGGTACTGAAAGCGTGCTTTTTTAAATTCAGTGTAAATCCGTCCAGCAGTTCTTTTTTAAATGGCCAAAAAGTAGGTAAAATACATTAATGATATCTGGGATTTAGTCCTCAGACCTAGTTCCCTGTTCACTCCATGGACGGGCATCCGATTGGTCCAGAGGATGGCATGAGGTCTACGGACATCAGACGGGCCTGCTAATTGGTCAATAAAAATCATGAGGTGCGTCATATTTTCTGAAAAGCCAGCCATGTTGTATCCACGGACAGCCGTCGCTGACCGCAGACATCGCAGTTGGGGAAAAAGTATGGAAAACACATTTTGAGTTATTATGTGGTGGGAAGAGGGGCTGGGATAGGTGTGGGACTGGATAAAGATGATATGAGGCTACTTTTGTAGGTGGAGAAAGGTTGGGCAGGTGTCGTAGCACTCTGCCGACACCTCAGTAGTTCACATAAAGATAAAGATGATATGGAGCCATTTGTCTAGGTTGAAAAAATGGTTTGCAGATGCTGGTGAGTCCGCAAAAAATGTTGGTGTCCGTGGACATCATTTCGATTGCAGGGGGGTCAGGATGAGTTTTATTAGTTGACGATGTATGGTACGTACTTGTTATATAGTTAATTGTATTGTGGCAGATATGGCTAGTGGCCAGATTCTGAGGGGCATGGCTGGATTTGGAGGGGCATGGCCATAGGCCATACTCCCAAGAATCTGGCCACGGCCACCACAGTAGTAATATGTGTATAGTAATAATAGTTAATGTAGTGGGAGTGTAAAGTATTTTTAATATGGTGGAATGATATGATTGAACTCGATATGGTACTTATGATTGCAGTACAATTGAGGATAGTGCTTATTAAATATGTATTTGATTATACTTGGTATGGCTATCTAGTTCCATAACATTATGAAGCTGGAATCTCTGGTTCATTTTTTGTGGAAATAAAACGGTATAATTTGTTAGTTCTGCTGGTAACTTACGTTTTGGAGTACTGGAAATGTCATTACATTCAAACTAACCACTTCTCTTTTGACATATGTAGTATAGTGTCATGAAGTGGTTGTGGCATACCTACTGTTGTGAAGGTTTTCTTTCGAAGAGATACTTGGTCGTATGTGAAGCCTGTAAGTTTACAGTTATTTTTGCTACCATCTGCATTGGACCATAGAAGCATTAGTATGACATATTGACTATGTGAGTTCATTTGTATTGTGGAACGATTGTCTGAATTGCAAAAAGGGCATAATATGCCATGATTTTCATTCTGCAGAATTTGCTGAAATGCAATGGATTCAGAATTTGGTTTGGATACATATACAAATCGTTCATTAGGGATGTGCTCTTGTGAAACATGATTGCAGAGAGTTCATGTATGTTTCCAAATTTCATTTATATGGAGGTTTTTGGTTTCCAGTACTTGTAGCAAGTACATTAGGAATTCTTGTGGATCTTCCTGTGTGCTTATGGTACATTTTACCATTCTTGCACAATAGCCCACTTCTTGCCTTATACCTGAGACACTGTAAGTGTTGTCAGGATTATTTGTGGCATTTCTATGAAGGACGAGCATTGTCAAATACAGCTGGTCGTAGCTGTTTTGTGGTTGGATTCTTTGATGCAGAAGGAGTTGGTTGTTGTTAACGGTATTGTTGGGAGACCTGTTATAGAATTTGTTTGCATCAGTTCTCTTTTTAAAGGTTTCCTTTTTTGAAGTACAGGGTACATATCCAGGTGGGGTTATTTAGTACATGTAGTCTGTTGTTAACTAGGAATAGACCATTGAGTGTACGCAGACACGAAAGTGCTATGTAACTCCTACCTTCTTTAAAGACTGTTCTGCCAATGTCAATCAATGCTTGATCTAGGGTCAGACCTTGTGATTTGTGAATAGTGACAGCATATGTACGTGCATGTCTTTGAAAAGAAGGAAACGTGCTATTGTGCGGCCAATAATTTTTACTTCTGCAAGTTTGTCAAGTGGATGCTGACAAACTGAATGTTCTCATGTGGATATGTTTGGAAGCCAACAACGGTATCAATTGCTCCATTGACTAAATCTTGTTCTACATCAAGGTTTTTTTCGAATTATTCTGGAGTTTAGACACAAAGTCAATATTTTCTCCAATCCAGCTGTGTTGGGGATACATTTGTCTAAGCAATGTAGTCGTGTTGTTGCTTGTTGACACAAAGGAAGTGTCATGCTGTGCATATCCAGTTTGTCTGTGGAGCTGATATGCAGTATGGGTTACATTTCCTTTTTTAACATTGTCTGGTTGAATTCACTACAGCTGCAAGGTTTTGCATTAAGGACATGCATTGTAGATTTTGTTGAGTTAATTATTCCATGACATTAGGAGCAGATGTGGTTTGTCCATTTAGCTCAAGGATTAGTCTACTATTTTAGATGGATTGTGCATCTTTAGTTAGCGATCAGTTCTAATGGTTTTTAAAATGTTAGCATAGGTGAGGTGTGCAGACTGACACATGTATTGAGTTAGTTCTTTGTAGTGAAAATGTTGCCAGACATTTACATTTGCAATGCAGCCAAGCATAATGCGACATTGTTTGTGTCCTAGTGTTTTGAAAATAAGTTGACCTTTTACTGGTGTTAACTGCAGGAGATCTCAGAAAACAATAACATGTTTTCCTCCAAACAGTTGTTCTTAGTTGGTTTTTAGGACTTCTTGCATTTTGAGATGAAGTAAAGCCAACATGAGGTTGGATACCATGCTTACTTCATCTATCAGGAGCCCTGTCATTTATTTCAGAATTCAGTAGCAGCTTCTGCTGATAATATGTAGTATGCTAATATGTTTTCGTGTTCTATGGGGAGGAGCAGTAGTCGATGTAAAGTTACACCTCTTATGTTGTAGGCAGTTAAACCTGTGGGGCCTACACCCAAAAGGTTGTTGTTTGTTAGGTTTTGTAGAAATGTGCTGATTATTTTAATTAAGAATGTTTTACCAGAACCAGCTTCACTAATTGTGTATAAGCGCTGCACAAATAAACAATTACAATTACAATTACTTACATTCAGGAGCAGAGGTTTTTACAGCTACAGGTTTTAGTTTCATGTTTAAAACCATGTTCAATTTCTTGAGTGACTTCTAGATAAATGGTGAGTTGTTCATAATTTAGCTGTGATTCGAGCACTGACAAGTCTTCTTCACATTGTTTATATTGATACATGGTATGTTCTACCTCAGTCATGGCTATTTCAGCTTCATTTAGAATGAGTGGATCTCCAAGTGGTTCTTGACTTCCTGCAAGGGAAGGTTGACTGCGCTGAGGTGTGTCTTTATCTAGTTGAGGTTCAATTTCTTCCTTTTGTTGGCGTTCATTGTGTAATATTTCTTTGTACTGTTTGACATTGTCATTTGGTATACTCCATTCATTTGCTTTGAATGCAGCTTCAAATGAGTCAAAGTCACCTAATAATTCTTCTTCATTTCTCCAAGGTTTAAGAAGTTGCAGTAGTGCCATGTAATACAGTTATCTATGTTGTGGAGATATAAATGATGACTTTATATGTAAAAAAGGTAGCAGGCGCTCCTCTCCACAAAGAACATGGAAAGGTAACTTGTTCTGAGATGACAGATAACTTTATATGATTGATTAAACTGGGTTATCGTGAGTTTCACTAGGCTTTCTTCACAAGTTGAGACTCACTATTTTCTGGTTTTCTCATTTGGCGTGACATTGTTTTTGTAGGTGTAGTTTTGGGCAATGTCATACTGACACTTGTTTTCCAAAGCAGTACTTCTCTTTGGGTAGTATGTCTAAATTAAATTGTTTTTTAAAGTGTCCTGGCTGTTGGGATCATTTGTGGCTATGTTTTCTATCTCTTGGTTGGATTTTAGTACTCTTTTTCGGGATGAAGCTGGACCAAGGTTTAGCAAGACAATGTGTTCAGATTTGCCATTTAAGGCTGCACCTGTTAAAAGGTCTGCAGCTTTGTAGCACCCGCATTCTCTATGGGAGAGCATTTTTATACAAAAGCTGTACAATTTTGTGATAGTATTTTATAAGATGATATGTCATCCCAGTGGTCTTTTAGCTGTTTTCTCAGCTTTGGATACTCTGTAACATATCTTTCAACCACACTGGAATTGTGTGCAATATATAGTATGTCTACGTTTGCATTCCACAAGAGGGCAATGATTGCATTGCATTGTAAACATTGATGTACTTGGAAGCTTTGTTCCTTTTAATGTTGTAAGTCTTTTGGGGGGATTTGCATTTATGCTGTGTCTAACAGAAGACATCACGCTATCCACGTGTCCTTTTCGGCAAATTGGTCTAGGGAAGCCAATGCAACATTTGGTATTGTATTTGCCTTTATTTTTATATCTATATGAGCAGTATTTGCTACACTTATACTTTTGGAAGCATATGATTTGTGTATGTAGGTCACTATCTGTGGTTTCTGAAGGAATCTCACAGGTAATATATTTTTCAATAAACTGTAAAATAGTGGCGTCACTATCATGGAAAAATTTAGGAGCATGTTTTATTCACAAAAGCATGTGGATGTGTGGTGCTCCTCTGGATTGATATTCTTTTCTGAAAAAGAAGTGTTGCACTTCCCATGAGTGGACTGGTCATTTTTTTGTGGATAAAGTGCAGCATGGTGATAAAGCAATGGTGAAAGTATTGTGATACATTTACAGGGTCAAGAGAACAGAGCTGTCCTGGTGTTTTTATATCTATTCCATCTTAATTTTGGTTTGCAGTGCCTAAGAAGTTGTGCAAGTCATCACATGTGAACTCTACTGTTAAGCGACTTCAATTCAGCACCCCAACTATGTCAGTGCCTAGTCTGGGTGCCCAATGAAAGCCCTTATTTATATATTTTTATTACAAGTTCATAGATCTGGATGATAAACCCTTGTATAACACCCCTCTCTTTGAATCCCCCTGACCTCACTGAGCCAAGAAGTAGGTTAGTTTTGCAAATTAAAAGATTTATTTTACAACTGAAACAATATATATATCACACTTTTATAAATAAAATACTATTTGATAGCACACTGATGAATATGACAGTGATCAACAATGGATAATATTACACTAGCACACTTTTTTAATTACTTAAGAGTAGGTATAGAGAGGATAAAGTAGCTGAGAATTCTATTATGGGTTTAAGGAAATGCAATGATGGAAAAGAATGCAGCACAGAAATAACCGAGATGGTTTCCACAAGAGATAATATGATCACTTTTTCTTTTGACAATTCACTCCCCCCCTATGCAATATAAGGAGATGGAAGAAGAGCACACAATTTTCAGGAATACAATCAAATGCAATACCAATTCAGTTCCCCCCTAGCAAGCTTAGAGCAACAGGGATGATTTTAAAACACAGGCAAAAATACTTTAAATGTGATTTGCAAAGAAGTGAAAATATGCTAAAAACGATTTTAATTTCCTTTAGGAGATTCAGGGTAGGTGATAGCTACTTAAGATTAGTTCAGGTCAACACTAGCAATGATTCATGAGGGATTATCAGGTTGAAAACGAATTTCAGCAATGCAAGCAAGAGACAGCTATTTTGACAGGTGGAGAAATTTGATTCTAATTGCAATTCGCTGCACTTTTTCCAAGTGCGTCGAGCGCGATTACGGAAAAACTATAAAGAGTCCTAGCACGTATGGTTCAAAAGATATGGACGATTTTGTGGAGGTAGATTTCCGAAATTAAATAATGATTCAGAATGTCAATTGACACTTTGACAGGTTTGACATCACAGAATGGACACACGATTTCTATGCAGTTCTAAATAGGTGGAAGGGTTTGAATTAGATTATTTTAAACTAAGAGATTGGTTTTGCACAGCTCTGGCTGGATACTCACTCCTAATTTTGGAAGGAATGGGCCTCGTCACAGATCTGGTCAACAGGTTTAGCTGCGGTTCTCTCTGCTCTGCTGGTCTGGATCTCTGGTTCTGGAAAAAGTTCTGGCACTGCACAGCGGTCTGGTCTCTGGTTTTGGGAAAAGTTCTTGGCACTGCACAGCGGTCTGGTCTGGGTCTCTAGTTCCGGCAAAAGTTCTAGCAAGAAGCGCACAGCACAGCCCGGCTGTTGAATAGTTTGGTTAGGTGGCTGAATTCTGAGGCCCGCTGAGAAGGATTCAGCTTTTGGTTCAGGCCTCTCTGCTTCAAGTTCTGGAGTCTATCTGGAGTCTATGGTCCTTCTTTATATTGTCTGGATTAGAAGTCGTCCGGCAAAGTGCTTTGCAAAAAAGTGGAAAGAGCAGTCCCTACCTGGGTTTCAGTGGGTCTTTTTATGTCTTTTGAAAGTGGGTGGTAAGGCTGACTTTCTATGCCCAACCCTCTGAGGATCCTGATAGGCTAGAAAATTCTTTGTCGTCTGACTGGGGAACAGAGTTGTGAGTCATCCGGCATCCTTTTATGGCATACAGAAAGAACACTTCCCTTGTTACTTTGCACACAAATCTATTTTTGACTTAAATGCATATTTATATATGTACAATTTTTCTAATATTATATGTCCAGTTAACATATTTTCGGTAGCGCCAAACCATTCGATCCCTGTCTTTGTAAGATGTTGTGTTCACTTCTAACATAATTCTTCCCTTTTCACCCAGAACACAACCTCTAAACTTTTCCAAAATTTACACAAATGTGCGCAAGGAATATGGACATCAGATGATGAAGTGTCAGATTTTTAACATACATACATTAAGAGTAATACCCTATTTTCCACTACTACCCCCCAGAACATACCACAGAGTCCTAACACCTCTTAAAATGTGCACAGAAAAATCACAGGAATCATGATATTATTGATATAATTTTGACAATTATGTGCTATGAATTATCCATCTTTTTAAAATTATGCTCTGGCCCAGAGGTGTGTGGTTTAGGTTCCAAAGCACATGGGGGAATTTCTGTCTGTCCCCGCCTCCAAGCTGGGCTGGCTCACAGAGGCAGTGCCCCTCCCATTTCCTTCCGGGAGGAAGCCATTTACGACCCCCTGATTTAGCATTTGCCTGAGCCAAGGAAAGTTCATTGTTCTGTTTCCTGCAGTCTCAGGTACCCCTGCCCTAATTCAATCAGAGAGGTGTAATCTCCTTTTGGTGGGGGCAGGAGAAGACAGGCCAGGCCTGTGAATGCTGTTGCCTGGCAAGTTTCAACTCCTGTCGGGGTAGTTACCGGGCAGAATTCAATCTAAGCTAGGCTTCAGCCAAATGTCACTTTTGTTCCCATTTTTCTTCATTCAAATCAAACTTACAATTTTGACACATGCAGCTAGAACGCTGATTCTAAGTTCAAAACTATGACATATAAACAGTTGCTACCTATGTGACACTCCAAAGTAAATCACTAATTTATTTTAAACATTTCGATTTTAGTGGCTTTAAGTCCAATTTCACTTAAGCTGCTGACATCCACAGCTCAGCCAGTTTTGTTATGAACATTATTTTAGGCTCTTCATCTTTCCAGATTTTGTATGCACACAAGACTTCATTCTGCCAGATGCCTGCTGGTGTTCAGTAAGATTTTTGAATATCTTGCGATGTTTGAAATAGGCATTTTGAGCTTTCATTCAGAGAAACAAAGGTGATTTCAAATCGCTTTTTGAGCTAACAGACACTGCTGTTTTTCTTTTGGCACCACATTTCACTCATGGCACTTCTGGCCCCTCACGCTCGCACTGGTGGGTGGCAGGTCAGGCAACCATTTTGGTGTGCGCCAAAACTGCACGGTTTTCCTGGATTCTGACGCACATGTGGGCTTTTCGGCCAACTTGGATTTTCTAAGCCTACGGCACCAAATGTTGTAGCATAATGATTCAAATGTGGGTCAATACACCTGACAAGCCCCCCCGCCCGACTGCACTTTGATTTCGAGTCGAGGGGGAGTCGGGTGCAACGGATGTTTTGATCCACGCACTGCAATGTCCACATCATCTTCTTCCGATTCCGCAGATGGCAAAGTTCAGCATATTTTCCTCCATCAGGGTGGATTGATCGGTTCTCCTCGCCGGTCCTGATGGGAGTATTGGGCGGTACCCCGGGGCCCTCGGATCTTTGCTCCCGGTCCCCGGATCAGCCTCCTTGGTCAGTCTCCATGGTTTATCTCTCCTAGGATGACAAAGCAAAGCGGCAGAAACATATTTGTAGACATTTCCCCACCACTATTAATGGTGGGGCAAACACATACATTTTATACATCAGGAGACATTTGCATTCTTATCATAATATTTTAGAGACTATATGTGGGATATTTTAGGGTTGGAAATGTATTACTCTGGAGCGGCCCCCTCTGGGATTGCAGAGGACTCCTCCAGTTGCTGCAGAGTGTGCCAGGGATGGCAACACTTTAGCTGATTTATATGGACCCACTTGTCTTCCCCTTCCGCCAAACTACCCTTAGGGATGCCGATCTTGTAGGTGACTGGGGAGATCTTGTCTACAATTTCAAAAGGTCGCTTCCATGTAGGCAGAAATTTCCGCTGTTTGCCTGGTTCCTCTGGAAATTGTATAGAGAGACCCGGTCTCACACATTGTATTCTTTCATATTAGTCTTCAAATCATAATGAGTCTTCATACTATCGGCTGGTCTTTCTAGGTTTCACTGAGCATAAGCAAAAGCATGTTGGAGGTGTTTCCTTAAATTTTCAACATACTCGTGCGTTGTGGAGCATTGATCAAGGTTTGCTCTTGGGTCCAGTAAAGCAAATGCTGGGGAAGCACCATCCTGCGTCCAGTCATCAGCTCAAACGGTGACATTTTAGTTGCAGATGAAGGGGTAGATCTGATGGCCATTAGGACCAGAGGTAATTGGATATACCAACTTGGCCCAGAATCTGCCATAAACGTTTTAATATGCTCACAATGGTTCGGTTGTAACGTTCTACTGCACCAGGAGAGGCTGGCCGGTAAACAATGTGTAGCTTCCTTTTAACCCCCATTATATCTAACATCTTAGTCATTACTTCGCTGGTAAAATGGCTACCTCTGTCTGACTCGATCCTTTGGGGTAGACCAAAACGGGAAAAGATGCAGCTGCTGTTTCTGCCTTGCAGTTTGGGGCCGGGAGACATTCCACCCATTTAGTAAATAAGCATGTCACCATCAACATGTACTTATTTCCCCTAGAGGAGCGAATCACGGGGCCTATGAAGTCGACTTGCAAATCTGACCATGGCAGTGTCATCCCCCTCTTTTGGAGAGGCGCACTGTGTGTGAGTCATGTTGGCTGAAATTGTGCACACACAAGGCATCCCTTCAAGTATTGGTCGAGGTCCTGCCGCATGTGTGGCCAGCATGCAACCTCTCTTAAGATCTCAAGTGTTGTATGAAACCCCCTATGAGCGGCGGTGGCCGCATCATGAGCGTGACTTAACATCAGGCTTCGGAATGAGGTAGGGACCACCCACTGATCATGGCCAGCTTGGGATTTCCTTACCAACAAACCGTCTTGGATTCGGAACATTTTTGGACATTTCATCAACACTCTAAGGTCCTCTTTCCCAATGTAATCGGTGTCTGTCAGGGGAAAGTTCTCAGGGTCCTCAATGTGTTGGTAAAACTTACCAATTATTGGATCCCCCTTCTGAGCCATAATCAAATCAGCATCTGGGGTCTCCTTACTCTATTGTGCAGTTGCACAGCCATCAACTCTGCCACCTGACTACTTCGGGGACCAATCTTGTATCCAGCGAGGGTTCTGGGGACTCATTCACCCATGCATTCCCTACGCCGGCCACTAGTTCTTTTCCCCAGTTGTTGTCAACATGGTAAGAGCATCCATCCACATAGACAGTGGGCATTCCCTCACACTTGTCTTCTTCAAAGACTTTATGGGGGGAATTAAGTTTTGCCTCCATGTTGTCCTTGATTTTTAGACTTTCGTCCTCGAGACAGTTTTCTCTGGCACAATCATGCAAGTCAGCCAGACCTTGCGCGAGGGGACTCTTCTTGTTTTGGCCATATCTGACCTCCACAGGAAAACATTGCATTGACAGAATCCAGGAAGTAATTTGGGAATTACTCACATTTCCGGCCCGGATTCTGTCACTTTGGAGATATTGCAGAGGCTGGTATGGAGTCTCCACTATGATGTGTTCCCCCTGGATAAACGGGCAGTAATTCTTCAATGCCCACACCATTGCCAGGAGTGCCTTCTCACAATCGTTGAATTTTTCCTCCACAGAGGATAAGGTTTTGCTTGCATAGGAGATTACTTTAGAACCCTGTCTCCAGGAAGAACTCCTTGTTTCTGACAGGGTAAGCTAGGCAAGGCGCTTGTGAGAGGCTTCTTTTGAGCTGTCTTACTGCCTCGGATTGTTCTGGACCCCATTCCCACTTGACCCCCCTTCAAGAAATGAATCAGGGGTCTGGTGATATCTGCATAGCCCTCAATGAACTTTCTGCTGTAATTAGTCAGTCCAAGGAGGCTCCTTAGTTCCCGCAGAGTTGTGGGGTCTTTCAGTTTCTGAAGTGCTTCCACTTTCTTTTCCTGGGGACAGAGACCCTGGGGAGTAATTTCATTCCCCAAGAAATTAACATGGGTTCTACACCACTGTGCTTTCTGAAAGGAAAGTTTTGCTCCGGCAGCCCTCAACTGGGTCAGAACATAACGGATCTCTGCTATGTGTTCCTCCACAGATGAACTTTTTATGAGGACATGATCTACATAAGCCAGGTTACCCTTTGCAACCAGGTCGGGCATGGCCTTGTGTAGGAAAATGTTGAATTCATTGTCGGAGTTGAGGTATCCGAAGGGAGTTCAGGTCCATGTGTACTGCTGGCCCCCAAAGGTAAAAGCCAGTTTGTATTGGTCCTCCCTACTGACAGGCACAGTCCAGTATCCATTGGTCAGGTCTATTGCAGTGAATACCTGTGACCCGTGGATCTGGGCCAGCCCTTGGTCAATGTAGGGAAGAGGCCATCAGGAAGTATGGACCCATTTGTTGAGCTCCCAAAGGTCGGCGCAGAGTCTCCACTGGCCATTTGGCTTCAATATTCCCAGCACCAGATTATTGAAGGTGCTGTGTACTGGAAGAATTATTCCCTGGGACTCAAGGTTCATAATTATTTCAGTAAGGGACTCCATGGATGCGAGAGGCAAGCGATATTGCTTCACAAACACTGGAGTCATGCCAGGGTCTGTGGGAATTGTTGTGTGGATGTCGGTGCGACCACAGTCATGGGAGTCTACCGCAAAGAGATCTTGAAAATCCAAGAAAACTTGTTTCAACTTTTGCTTCTGTTCCAGAGTCACACAGGCATCAGCTAGGTTGACTCTCTCTTCCACCATCTGCCTGAAGCCTGGAAAGACTTCTGGTTTTGCTATCTCAGCGGCCTCCTCCAGCTGGGTGGAGAAGTCCCTGGTGCTGATTTGGACTGGAGGCTTCAGGTGGGAAAGGCAGACATCATGGACCTGGAAAATCACCTCATCCCTTCTGAAGTCACAAGTCACATCTTCCTTACCATAAGGGCAGAAAGTGTACACCAGGAAGTTCCCCCCATGCCGGGTAAATATCTTGTCTCGTGTTGTATTGTCATCACTGTCACTGTCAAAACTGTCCTTGGGGATTGGTCCTAACAGTTCATTTCCTAAATCAATGGAGAAATGTTGGTCATCAACCGCCATTCCAATAATGGTGCCTGCGGCTAGAGTAATACTCTTTAAGTCGCTGTTATCGACCTCTATTGGAATGGTGTCATGTTCTATGTTGACTAATGGTGTTGGGTTTAGCCCTAACCCTTACTGTTGGAGAAAAGTATTTAGATGAATATAAGCATCAGGGTTTTTCAATTTTTGTCCTCTTTTAACTTTCACTTCCAGGGAGAATTGTCGGGTCCTTTCTAGGATGGTGACTTCCTCTTTAATCTGAATGTCAACTGCATAAGGTAGCAATTGAGTTGACCTAAATGCTTTTTCTGGATCATCAAAGCCCATGGGGTTATCTGCTAATCAGGACCAAGCTTTGAACTTTATTAGGTCCAAACTAATGGCAAAGCGATTGAGAATATTGCTGCCTAAGTAAAAGGCGGCAGTAACGTCTCGCACGACCCAACAATTATGGACTATGCTCTTGTTGCCAATGGAGATTTTGAGCATACACCTGCTTGGCAGGAGATGTTTCGAATTGGGTGTTTCCAGATCCATTTCCAGTTTGTCTATCAGTTTGAATGTGGAAATGGCTGGATCTTTTGGGAGTTGGCGGAACATGGTTTCGCTGATGAAGCTCTTACCATTGTTCACACACACTCGGGCGAGAACAGAGTCCTTCCCATCATTTAACTGAACAGGGAAGAGCAACTGCTCTCCAATTTGCTGAATATCAGCCAGGCTCTGAGCTGATTTCACATCTTTCTGGACTATTGGAGTGGGAATGTCGGATTGTGGATTAGTAAAGATTTTCAGAGTGTTTCCTTCCAGTGTGGAGTACCACCTTAAACTGGAAGGAAGGTTGATTTTCAGAAATAGAGAGGACCCCCCATCACCAGTCTGTTGTCCTACTGCTATTACTGTCACGTCTGGAATTTGGTTGTTCTGGAAGTGAAATTCTACTTGGTCAGATTTTTGTTCAACCATGTGGCAGCTGCCGTTTAAACTAACATGGTTGACGCTCTGTTTTAATTTTATTGGTCGCCTAGTCTGGGTCCAGAGGACCTTGTTTACGCAATCTATTAGGGGTGACAACCTTCTCAGGAGGTTATTCCCTAGTAAACAAGGGGTGCCCTCTGGAGTCACTACTATGACCGGGTGTTTCACCTTGTGTTGCCCAATTTAGATGTCCAAATCTGCAGTCCCCTCAACGGGAATTTCCTTCCCGTCAAAGTTATGAAGTTGTCCAGGAAGAGAGGTGAGAGGATTTTGGTAATTCTCCCCCCTCCCTGCATTTAGTTCATCAAAGGCCCTTTTGGAAAAAAGGGTAGCTTGGGATCCAGTGTCCACCAGTGCCAAAACTATGCCCTGCCCCTGCACTTGTACCGGGGCATAGTATAGTCCCTCCTTCTCCTCAAGGGGGCACAGATAATGTACATTTTTGGACAACTGGTGGGCTATTATTTTAGTTTTGGACATTGAGAGAGAAGAGATTTGGGCAGAATTCTGTGGAGAGTCATGGGAATCTGCAAGAAAAAGTTGGCAACTGGAAATCAGAGCCATTGTGGGTTCCCCTGGTTCCGGTTCTGATCTGCCCCCCCCCCCCTTTTGGAGGCAGTCACCAGGATGGGTTTGAACCAGGGGATTTTGATGCAGTTGGTTCTGGGATGAGATGATGGGCGGCGCTAGCTCAGTCCCCACATCTCCCTTGGGACCCATCTTTCTTTTGGAGGAGTTCCCCCATCTCTGAAGGAGAAAATCCTTTTCCCAGGATCCTCTGAGGATCCCTCTCCCTCAAATTGGAAGATCTGTACCTCCTCCACAAACTGGGTCCGTTTGGGTCCTTTATTTCTCCTTTCTCCTACCTCCTCTCTGCTCCTTGGGTGGCAGACTTTCAAGGGTAGGAGATTTTGTTTCCGGTTCCTGGGTTGCCAGGGGCTGTTTACAAGTGGGGAAGGAAGCTTCCTCCAAGGCTTTACACCCCCTTTCCCCTTGTGACTCCTCCCTGGGAACCGGTGGGTTATCAGGGTGATGCCCCTGTCATTGTTCTGGGCCACCAGGCCCAGTGTTTGGGGCATTCTGCGCCGGTATGCTCATCTGAGGGTTCTGTTGAGCCCTCAGCATGCGACTCCGATCCCGTGCCATGTTTTGGACCTGGCGCTCTAACTGTGAAACCCGCTCAGGCTGATACGGGGTTCGGTTTTTTCCCCTAGGCTGATCCCGGGAAGGGTAGCTATCCCTTATCTGGTAGTACCCCGGGTTGGGAAGATTTGGGTACCCCTCCACCCTTGGCCTCCCCTCTCCCGGATTAAGTGGTCTGGGCTCAGGGAATGGGGAAAGCAGGATGGATGATTTTGGGGTTGGAAGTTGGGTGGATACCTGGGGAAAAAGTTCTGCCCAGGGTTTGGTGAATTTCTGCCCTCCTGTGGGAAGTTAGGAGGGAAGTTCACTGGGTTGGGTGCCTGGTTGGATCCCCCCCCTTGGGCTGGAGGAGTCCACACATACCCCAGGATGGGTCACTTTCCCTTGTAGCGGGGACTTACATAGTCAGGGGAGCGAGGGACCCCATTTGTGGGACTACCTCCTTGACTCCCTGTCTGTGACTGGCCAGAGGGCCTTTTGGGCTGAGAATTATTCGGTGCAGGCAGGTTTTTAGGCCCCCCATCTCCAAATCTAAAATGGGGGCAACCTTTACCTCTGCCACCTTGGCAGCAGCAGAGGTGCTGGTCGATTTGGGGCTTTTCTGGGCGTTATTTTTATTTTCTATGGGCTTCTGCACCTCATAGATCTGGGTAGCCTGTTCAATGACCCAGTCTAGTGATCTTTTCTCGTGAAAATCTCTCACTAGCTGGGTCATGATGGAAAAACGTATTTACAAACTCTTTACTGTCCATGCGCACCCTTCTGGTAGTCTGCGCAAAGGCACGCTTCAATTCCTGCACAAATTCTTGTGGGGCCTGATCCTCCCCACATTGCAAATTGTAGGCTGCCTTCCGAGCCTCTTGGGGATTCCGGTGAACAGAATTATTTTTCAAGATGGCCACCCTATATGTGGACCATCTGGAATGGTTTTGGTCCTCCAGCCCCGCAAAGAAACTGGAGTATTCTGGGGAGAATGTCCATTTTACATACTGAATGCAGCTACTGCTGTCCTTCAAATGGAAAGTCTCCATCATTTGCTCGTAAAGCTCCAAGTGTTCCCAAACAGAATACTTGGCGTTCTTGTGATAAGGGGTGATGACAATCCTTATCGCCTTAATCTGTTTTACGGGGTACTTAAGCAAGGCCCTTTTTGCCTTATTGGCATTTTTGGTTCGGGTAACCCTGGTCCATTCATCCTCTGACTCAGAAGCACTGCTCCCAGAGGTGCCCGTCTGATCTTCCAGGTTTTCCTGGATTCTGCGAGCCTGGGAATGACTGGCAGAATGTGGGGACCTGGTCTCCTGTGTCCTGTGACGCTCAGAGGAGTCTTCAGATCCCTCCTTGCTGCCTGGATTTGATGGGTACCCCCTTACTGACCTAACTGGGCAGAGGTTTTCAGGATGCCCTTAGCGGGCCTACTCTCCTGGGGTTCCCCACTAAATTGCATTGTACTTAGGTGCCCATACCCGGATGCCCGCCCATCCATTCTTGGGTGGTACTGGCCTATGAGCCCTATACTTTTGGCTGGATAGTAATCTGCCATCCCTGTGGCCCTGTGCTCATGTGCGCCAGGGGACATGGGGGTGTCAGAGTGCAGGGACTGGGAGAGATGAAGGCCTCTGGTACTAGGGCTCCTGAGGTTATGCTCAGGTGTTTCCCTTTCCCAGCGAACCTCATCTCTATCAGCCCCTGCTCCCTGTTGCAATGCAAGAGCCTGTGCTTTCAGTTCCTCAGTCAAGGCCTTACTAGACTCTATCATTCTCTCCTGCATGGCTACCTGTTGCTGGAGCCTATCATTGTGCTGACAGAGAGCCTCATTCTCTCTCTGTGCTTCCTGGTTAGTCTTGGAGTACTGGGCCAGTCTTTGCTGCAGGAGGGTTACTTCCTGAGTCCTATCCCTACTGCCTTGCTCCTTTCTTGCCAGAGCATCTTCCACCCTCCTGGTGTGCTCTAACAAGTTCTGATGCTCTTTTTGGAGGTCACCCAGTCCCTGGAGGGCCATGTGATTTTCTTCAATTTTTCCTTTTAATTGTCAGACTTCCTGGCCTAAGGTGTCCCTTTCCTGACTAAGGGCCTGCATCTGTGCCGCCAGGTCGACCCTCTGCCTTTTAAGGATACCAGCTTTCTGGCGCTCTTCCTCAAATTCTGTCTGGGTATCCAGGTCTTTCAGAATCAGTTTTTTGCTCTCTGCCTTCTCCCTATCTAGGTGGCTTTGCAGGGTGACTACCTGCTCTGCGCATGCCCTATTGAAGTCCAGCTGTTGCTCAAGCTTTTTCTGGCTCTGCAGTAGGGCGTCCAAACCTTCTTGGTACTCCTTCTGCAAGGCCAGAAATCTGGTATCCCGGTCAGACTTTTCCTGTTGAGGATACCCATATCCTCTTTTATTTTAATGATATACTGCCTACTATCATTTTCTGACTCCTGGCTCCTCTGCAGCCTCTGCTCGGAAGAGACCAGGTCAGATTGGGCCTTCTCTAATGCCATCTGTTGCCTATTCGCCAGATCTTGGCCTTCAGCACATTTGTCTTGTATGGTTCCCATATATAAACACAAATATGCCGCTATCCTAACAATCTTTTTGTGCTCATCTTTGGCCTTACGGTCCATGTATAGTTCGCTCAGGGCCATGTGTAAGGGACCCTGATCTTTCCAGATGTCTAACCCAGTCGCATTGACCTGTTGTGTGATCGCCTGCAGCCACACATTCTGGTCCTGTTCAGACCATTCACCTCTCACAAACAGTTTATGTAAGAGGTGCTCTCTAGCTATCTTCATATCTACCAATGTCATCATTCTGGAAATTGATTTCCTTCCTGACTTACAGAAGTTTGTATTTTATTTTGCAAAACAGACCCTCTCCTTAGAGCGTCCTTCTTTTGAGGGGTGATTTTACAGTGTAACACAGCATGGTGATCCAACAGGATTTATGGATCCTGTCAGTTAGCACGCTGCACAAGTGGTAGATCTAATCGAGACGTCCCGGCTCGAGCCCCCATTCTGTTAAGCGACTTCAATTCAGCACTCCAACTAAGTCAGTGCCTAGTCTGGAATGCCCAATGAATGCCCTTATTTATATATTTTTATGACAAGTTCATAGATCTGGATGATAAACCCTTGTATAACACCCCTCTCTTTGAATCCCCCTGACCTCACTGAGCCAAGAAGTAGGTTTGTTTTGCAAATTAAAAGATTTATTTTACAAATTAAACAGTATATATATATATCACACTTTTATAAATAAATTAATATTTGATAGCACACTGATGAATATGACAGTGATCAACAATGGATAATATTATGCTAGCACACTTTTTTAATTACTTAAGAGTTGGTATAGAGAGGATAAAGTAGCTGAGAATGCTTTTATGGGTTCAAGGAAATGCAATGATGGAAAATAATGCAGCACAGAAATAACTGAAATGGTTTCCACAAGAGATAATATGATCACTTTTTCTTTTGACAATTCACCCCCCCCTATGCAATATAAGGAGATGGAAGAAGAGCACACAATTTTCAGGAATACAATCAAATGCAATACCAATTCAGTTCTCCCCTAGCACGCTTAGAGCAACAGGGATGATTTTAAAACACAGGCAAAAATACTTTAAATGTGATTTGCAAAGAAGTGGAAATATGCTAAAAATGATTTTAATTCCCTATAGGAGATTCAGGGTAGGTGATAGCTACTTAAGATTCGTTCAGGTCAACACTATCAATGATTCATGAGGGATTATCAGGTTGAAAACGAATTTCAGCAATGCAAGCAGGAGACAGAGATTTTGACAGGTGGAGAAATTTGATTCAAATTGCAATTCGCAGCACTTTTTCCGAGTGCGTCGAGCGCGATTACGGAATAACTATAAAGAGTAGAAAGTCTTGGTTTAGGGCTTCGAATGCTGCGGATCTTAGCTTTAAAATGAAAGTTAAATCTCATTCCTAGCACGTATGGTTCAAAGGATACAGACGATTTTGTGGAGGTAGATTTCAGAAATGAAATAATGATTCAGAATGGCAATTGACATTTTCACAGGTTTGAAATCACAGAATCGACACACGATTTCTATGCAGTTCTAAATAGGTGGAAAGGGTTTGAATTAGATTATTTTAAACTAAGAGATTGGTTTTGCACAGCTCTGGCTGGATACTCACTCCTAATTTTGGAAGGAATGGGCCTATTAAAAAAATGTTTTGTGACAACAGGCACGTACTTGGTCTGGTATTTCAGCAGACGTGTTTTCAAACTTAGATATTTCTTTTGTGTATGTCTTTGTTAAGACATTGTTTATGAGCTTTTCGGTAATGTTTTCTGAAGTTACAGAATTTTCAAAGCCAACTTCAGTTCCAAAGTATTTATTTTGGATGTGTTCTAATTCTTAAATCAGTTCTTTGGCTGTTCAATGTAGGAGAATGTTATTTAAATGTTGCTGTTCCAGAGCAGGACTTTTTGCATGGTATGGTCTATGCACAAGATTTCGTACAGCAGAATGGTGTGTTGCTAACATTTTGATGGGGTGGAAGGTGCTTTTGCAAACAGTTCCCAAAATGCAGGCTAATGAATGTCCTCACAGACCAGTGTGGCTGCAAACTGGATAGGAGTGTATGGTTTGTAACATTTTGATTCTACTTTTGTCTTTTAGTTTCACATAGTGATTGAGGAATAGTCGTACAGATTTAAAGGATTGTTGGCGTATGGTGCACATTGAGCTGAATGCCCATTTGTACACTGAATGGTTTGTTTGGGTGAAAGGAGCATTTGGTTGTTGGGGACATTTTTTCTGAAAGGGTTTCTTTTGCCATAATGGTGTCTTCTACCACTTCATACTCTTAACCATTATTGTCTATGGCAATCTTGTGTTGTTGTTCTTGTTTATAAGCGTATTCATTGAAATATGGCTCGGTGCTGCTTGTTTGAATCAATTCACCATCACAGAAGTTTGAAAAGGTGTCTATATTGACAGTGTGCATATTTAAAAGTAGTTTTTGTAATTTATTGATTCATTTAGTTAGTGGTTTTATTTTGTTTAAAATCAATATAAACAATGTTAATAGAAAAACGCTGTCAATTAAAGCTTTGAGGATTAATCTCTTGCAGTCGTTTTTAAGAGTAGATCGTGACTTTTCAGCAGTTTTTATGAGATTGTGAAGAACTCTATGGTGGAACATTTTTTGTAACATAAATGTTTTGGACTGCTTTACTTTGACTATGTTAACACTGGTAGATACAGCTTTAGGTTTGTTAGTAGGTCTGCTTTTCCTTGTACCTAGTTTGTTACTTAAAAATTTTGCGAGAGAGGCCTTAACATTTTTAGTTGTGGCTGGTTTATTTTTGTTGAGTGAGTTTACTAGCTCTTTTGTTTTAATGTTTTCTATACATTGTTTTAGAGATGGATGACTATATGAATAGTTTTTTTCTTAACTGCTCTATATTTCCTTTTTGTTCTACTGAGTTGCTTTTTAGTAGGCATCCTGTTGTGTCTGTTTGGAAAAGAGAAAGTTTGGGTTTGAAAGTCATTCAATGAATATGCATATGTTGTGAATGGGTACATGGGTTTGATTGGAGAGCTTAATACAGTGCTGTTTGATTGTGTGGTGGCATATGAGGTGTGGTTGGGAAGGTTGGGAGAGTATAAGTCTGTAAAGGTGTGATGGTGTTGGGTTATTGAGTAAGGGAGTGGTGGTGTGATGGAATCAGTATGGACTTTGTGGTGTTCTCATGAAAACAGTGGGTGTTGCAATGGTGGTGTTTAGATGGGAATAGGAAGAGTGTGAATGCTGCAGTATAATGTGTTAGAGTGAAACAAATGTTGGTTCACAAAGAGTAGTCTGGGGTTATATATAGTGGAACTGTGCTGTTGTAATTAGATACATATATATTGTACATTAATGTACCTACTTTGTAGGTTGTGAAGGGTTTTCTTTTTTCAATTCTTGTCTTCGGCAATGTGCTTCTTTCCTTACACTGTAAAAGTAGGTTAGTGGGGATATGTGATAATGGTGAAGTACTTTTACTAAGCAATGTTATTTATGAAGGTAGAAGGAGTTGGTAAGTGCTATGCGACCAGAGTCCACATTGGGTACAAAGTGCAGGCCTACAGGAATGAGGTTGGCGGGTGCCTAGGCAAGTGCCCAGCCTCTACCTTCCTGGCAGAACTTGCCTAGGCACCCACTGGCCTCATTCTTGTGCTATCTACCCAATGCAGCCTCTGGTCGCATAGTACTTAGCACACTATGCACTTCATCTACTGCTCATACACGAGCACGGACATTCCTGCACCTGCCCCGACTCCCACTTCCACTCTTCTCGCTGCACTTGCATGTTCTGAACACTCACAAGGCATAGTAGGTGCGTTGTCGCCCTCCACTGCATGTATTGCTTAATCCCATGTTCCCTCCCTGTCACCATGTGGGTGCTTTGAAACAGAATTGACTTACTGTGAAAGCACCTAACAAATGCACAATAAAACGAAATTAAAAAATGAGGTCAGTGACTGATTCTCTGAAACAATTGGGCACACATGCGGGTTCTGTCTTACAAGCTTTTTAAGAAATATGCATTATTTTCTTGATAAACATCCCCTCCAAACAGCACTATTGTTGGGCCAAGTAACATGCATGCTTTTGTTGAAACTATATGGCCAGGAGGTGGCCATTTAGCAAGCAACCTTGCCCCCTTCACAGCATCTCAAGAGTTAACATTGGGGTTGGGCCCTTGTCTGTACCATCAGGGTCGCTGTTAAACAGGGTATTGCAAATGCATGCTTGTTGGTGCCAAAGCCATCTCATTCTGCCAAACTACAACCGACATACACCATTTACAGAAAAGAGCATTACCGCCAATGCAGTCCCTGTGCTGGGTGTTTTGTATAAGCGATGATTAAGTAGGTAATGATTCAGGTGGTGGGAGGGGAGAGAGTCTAGTGGGGACATGGATTGTGGAAAACACACATTATCAATACAAGCTATGTACAAAATATACAGATAATCCAATATTAAAACATCATGAATAAACAATATCTACAACGAAGGTGAGGAGGGGAGCAATAAACTGGATTAAGGCAGGGTTGCCGTCCAGGGAGAGGAAATGGAGTTTAAATGAAGTTTTGAATGCAGGGATATGAGGTTTAATGTTGATTAACACTAACCAATAGGGTGTATCATTTAAGGGAAAAACTGGCGCACAGGGTGGCCCTATCCAGGTGTTCCTCCTAACGTGAGTTGTTGGCAATTCACTTTCCAGGCCAGGAGCAGCAGCAGGTGCAGTGCTGGGATCCAGGCACGGATTAGCCCCACGAAACATCACACACCATGACATATCACACTTCCCTGTACATCACGCAGACTGGGTTACCCAGGTACAAGGGCAGGACATGGGGACAGCCTAAGGGGCTCTGCAGGTCCATGTGTGAGCAGAAACCATGCTGCGGTTCTATAGAATTGCCCGAGTGTGGAAGAGAATAGGTTGTGCTTCAGAGATTGTATTGCATTTGTTTAAAAACTTAAGAAGAGAATGTATCTACTCCCAAATTGCAAAGTGTGGAACCAGGAAAGCTGGGATCAAATCTCGGCTTCCCCGCTGCACCAAATGATGTTAACCTGGTTAAATAACTTCAGCTCATTGAGATGCTAAAACTGTGAGCAACGAGAAGGGACATTCTTAAGCATTCACTATACCGACGACCTCATGTATGTATTGGGTAACAGACTACAGTGTTCTGCCATATATGGCAACATACGAGTACACAACAATGTTTCTGTCAAAATATTGTAGTAGGGAATATAACATTTGGAAACAGGGGGCCTGGGTTAGAGTCCTAGCTTTCCTACATGACACAAACTGTTTGCTCCTGTGCAAATTGCCATAATTTTAATGGTAGGTTTGGGGCGACTGCATAGTGGGATGCGCCTTGCATCATGAGCCACCAAGTTGTACTTGCCCACTGGGCCAAAATGTGCCTGTCCTCGCCTGTTAAAAAGAGCCAGGATTAGGCAATTGAAGGGGGCTGATGGAAGAGAAAGGTTCGTGATGACCTCGAAAGGAAGCCCATCCCCCGTTTGAAAAGAGAGTAAACAAAGGTTATCAATAGAAAACATAATTTCATAAGCGTTTTAACTAATTCCATGTAAACCTTTCAGGAACGTAGTGAAAACACCTCTGTTTCATCATAACATTAATTCTCTTGCTGTTTTTTGTGTTTTCATTTTGTTTTGGTTGGAATTTCTTGAAAATTGCAGCTCGATCTGAGAGAGTGTAAGTATTCCTTTGTGCCCATGCCATTTCAGGTCAACATAGCCGAAGAACCCGGGCCCTTCTGTTGTCACAGTGCTTTTACCCAGGTTTAGGAGCGTCCCTTTTCCTACTCGAAAGTGGTTTACTTTAGGGTGCCAATCCAGTCTTGCAATGCTTCTGTAACAAACTCTGGTCTGACCATTAGCAGAAACGTGCAGCCATTGCACTGGGAAGTCATGCTAATGGCAGGTGTTTACTATTGAAAGCACTTATCACATTACCATTAACATAAAAGATGGGAGGTGGTAGGAAAGAATGTCATTTTGCACCTTTCAAGCCATGGATTCCTAAGGCACTGCCAGTCATTTTGCTTATATTCAACCTGGTCCTGCGTTTTGGAGGCCAGCCAAGCCTTCTGTTTTACTTGCCTTGCCTGTTTTTCCTATTCTTAGGGGGAAACTGATTAGTCCTTACGAGTGGTCAGTACTGATAGTCTTTGGGCCTCATTACACGGTAGGCGGTAAGGCGCCTTACTACGAGGTCCCTTTGCGGGTTGGAGAATTTAACGCCTGCTTTTTGCAGGCGTTAAAAACCAACCCGCAAAGGGACCAGGGAGCTAATTACGGTACCGCAAATTGCGGCGCCGTAATTAGCACCTTCCCCATTCCCATAGAGCCCTATGGGGCAAAAATGGGAATGGGGAAGGGCAATGGGGGAAGGGGGAATTACTGCCCCACCAACCTTGGAATCGGGCGGTAATTCCCCTTTCCACCAAGGCGGTGCCGGTATTTTACCAGCATGGACCAAGGTGCTAACAGCACCTTGGTCCACCGCTGTCCGTGTAATGAGGCCCTTTGTCTCTCTTTTGGAATTCTTGTATTTTCACACTTGCGCACAGTGAAGTGCAGTCAGAATGCCATTTTAACTAATGGCTTTTTGATTTCTTTGGAAATGTGCTTAAGACAAGCTGGTGGCATTTGTGATATTTTTACAACTGGTATGATATTTTTCTCATGCACTTTTGCATTTATCACAAATGGCTACTAAAGGTGGCTAGCACCCTAAAATGTTCACTTGTTCATTGGCCATATTATTCTTTGGCCTTCTTCCTGCCTTCTCAGGGAACAAAATGACATATATGGTAACCCCTTTTGTGGTTAAACTTGCTGCTTTTGTGGGAAAGTGGGCTTTGTGTGTGTGAGCCAGAGGAGGGAGCTGGGACTGTTTAGTCCCAGTCCACATTCTCTGCTGTCTGAATTTCTGTTGCTGGATGGAAGGTATGACCAGTGGTTGCCCATGATTGGACAACCCTGGGCTGTTTGAATGTTGCATATCCTTACCATTGATGGGCTTGGGCTTGCTCCCAGCCTGGATCTTGGATAAAAGGAGGGCTCCTGCAACTGTTCATCAGATCATCGCTGGGAGCAAAACATCTAGGAATAACAGCAGTCCACTAACGACCTGAGAATGACTCCTCAGATGACCAGCAACGGCTCAAGTGATTGGCCCGGTGAAGCCCTGCTCTTCTGCTTGATTTCAGAAGACCCTCGTCAGTGCTTCTATCCTTGGACCAGTAGGAACAACCAGTCTTAATCCCTGCTCGAGGAACCAAGCCTTGGGAGCCTTTGGAAGTGTTCCTGCGGCACCTGGTGTATTGACCAGCTCTCTTCGTGGCTACCTTAATGCAGTCGTCACCGTTTCGTGTCAAGCCTTGGAACTTTGCAGTTCGTCAGCTTATGCTACAGGTCTCCTGTCCTCACAATTTCAGTGGTCTCGTATTAAGGGAAGATGCGCTGAGGCTACTTCTTTGTTCACCACTGTAAGATCAAATGTTGCCGCCTGAATGGTGACCTTCGCTGGAACGCATGTTCTCCAGTCCTGTGAGGTGTCCTGAGGCAGTACACACTGCATAGGTCTTCATCTCCGCTTATTTTGGGTCATGTACTGGAAGCTGTCTGGAATGGATTCCTGTGTACCGTGACTGACCAAAACTAAATCCCAATGCCAAAAGTGACCTCTGCACCTGCAACACCTGGGCCTCCCTCACCTGAACCAAGGACAGAACATTGTGTGCCCAGCGAATTCAGGAAGGCCGAAGTGGAATCTGGTAGAATCAGATTGACGGGGATATGTTAACATAACTGTTTCTGTCCCGCCCTGTCCTACATAGGGTAGTTTTGGGTGAAAAGCCTTTGTACCTAATACCCTCTTGTCTGGCCTCTAGTAATCAAACTTGAGCTAAGCATCCTTTCTTATGTCTCTCCCAGTGAGTACGATAGAATATGGTACTTAACTAATTTTGGGGGAAATGCTTATCTACCTTTTAAACATTTTACTAAGTACCACCTCCAGCCCACTGTATCATTTTGGCTTAAACTCATCTGAAGAAGTTACCATTTAGAATGTGTGACTTCTGGACACAAGACCTCATACCATCTTAGGGTTGGACTTAATATAAGAGAGGGAATCTGTTCTTGTGTTGGTGCCACCTATTTTCTACTTGCATCTGATACTCACCTGTATTGCACTGGTAACTAATTAATATGCAATTCGGTACTCCTAATGGTGAATGTGTATTTATATTATATATGAATTTCATCTACAATGCTTACCTGTGATTTGTTATATGCTTAGGGGCTACTAAAGGCCTAATCAATAACTGTAATTTTATATACTCACTGTCTGACTGGAATTATTGGTGTTGTTCATTGTGGACTCGTTGTAGCCCTAGATCATTCTCACACTTTTCCTGAGACTAAGTCTTCACTACTCACTAACCTATCTTCATTGGGGTATGGCTAACCTCTCAGTGTCTTCCCTGTTTACCAAAAATAGGGTTGCCTCCCAAAACCCTCCCACAGGGGCTGATTTTGGAAATTCATCTTAACAGGAGAGTTCTAGGGAGTTACATTTTCTGTGGAAGGCTTATATAATTAGATTTCAATGTCAGGAATTCAAGAGATTCAACAGATTCTCCAACAAGGTCCAGGTTGAAAATAATGCCATAGGTTTAGAATCAATGAAGCTGGAAGCAAAACAGAAATAAATCTGCAAACTAGGAATGTAGTTGTTTGACTCACAGATTCTCTAACACACTTGACATTATTATTGTCAAGGATGTGCACTGAGGCAAATCAGAAGATTCCCAGCGCATCTTAGATGTGTTCCTGTTACCTTACACCGGAATCATAAAGCCTAAAATGGGAGGAAATATGTGAAGTCTGGAGCATCTTTGAGATGCTCATGTGCAAAGTGATTAACACATATTTGCTGAAGGACATCTCAGAGATTCTCCAGTCAATACCAGACTTGCTCCAATGCAGACCATAGGAAATTTGACTCAATATTCTCACATTCCTCAACTCCATTAACTACATGATAAGCACTAACATACATTGACAGTAATTCCTAACTAACTAAAAGCCCTTCACTGCCCCAATTCACAATGTTCACCTCAATATACGTTTAAAAATTAATGCAGATCACAAATGGATATGCTTGTTTCTTAATATCACAAATGATAACATTTGCCCGATCCCCTATTACGGTGACTGAAGAGGAAGTCAAAATCAAAGTTACCCAAGCACACATCACCCGACTCCAACAAAAAGCAAATGCAGAAACAT
Organism: Ambystoma mexicanum; assembly: GCF_040938575.1. Lineage (NCBI taxonomy): Eukaryota > Metazoa > Chordata > Amphibia > Caudata > Ambystomatidae > Ambystoma > Ambystoma mexicanum. The sequence continues at coordinate 960,364,526 of NC_090928.1, read as the reverse complement.
AAGATTCAGAGAACTGTTATTCAATATTGACTGCCCGCTATCATCTCAACTCAAAATCAATGTGATACTAAAACTCATTGTCCACCAAAAGGCCAACACCCAGCCTCCTTGCTGTCGTCAAACAGGGCTTGATTATCCAAGTACTAGCCCCTTGCAAAGTGGATTAATGTAATCAACTATGCATAGGTCATCCAATTAAACAGGAAGAGTCCCTCCAGTCACAACAAAACACTTTCTGGGAAATGTACCTCATTAAACTATCTTGTATTGACCAAGCTTTCTATGGGAAACGCCAGTTACTTGTTAGAAGCCACTAGTAGCTGCACCATGAAAAAGTATCTCAAATCCAACAGGCTTAACAAAATGACCAGAGAAGCATACATGCTAAGATGCCCCATTCCAGTTGGGAGATGCTAGGAGAGTCCTGGGTTTATAATGGGGTAATGCCGGACTAGAAGTCCCAGAATGCAAAGTTAAAACCAGGACTGGACTAGCATCTCCCGAATGGAATGTGGCATGTGTTATGTATAGAGAAGATGTCGAAAGAATTGCAGACTCCGATCTCTACAGCATCATGTAAGTTTCAGAAAGGAACATACATATGAATTTCTCTTTAATGCCTAGTTCTAAATGGAACGGTGATCAACATATGTGCCCTAATCTTATATGGGATGACACGTGCACTGTGAGCTGTGATCTAGTACATTGCACTCACTGGCCTCTGAAGCACCTTCAGAGTTCTGTGACCCTATATAAAACACAATGCATCGTGAACAACCCGGCAGCCCTCTATGGGGAGATGTCTTCACATAATCACTGCTAATGGAGGCGACTCTCTGACCTACGAATTGGCAACCATTAGGGGTCACCAAACGTGCCTGTTGCATCACCTGTGGGTGGACTCTGGGAATGGAGCTAACCGGGAAACAAAGTAATGGGCGGAAGGGGTGCAGCATTTTAGGCAAACCCTTATAAGTGCTTGAAGCACCAGAGAACGGTACCTCTTGATGCCTGGCTGCGACCCACAGCACACCAGCAGGGACAGCGGGGCTAATACCCTGTGTTGTCCATGAGGATATGGGGCAGGTTCCTGGGCATTTGGTACTGCCCTCATATGCCCCATATTTCTGGGATCTCATCTGAACAATATAACATCTGTCCCTGTTAGGCCTGCAGGTTTTCCGGTCATGGAAAGTACTTCCGGATCATGGAGAATGTATGAGGTATACCTCTGGGGTAGTTTCCGTCAATACTGCAAAAAGTGTTTGTGATAAAAATGATAACTCAAATAAATGCGGGCATTCTACAGCCAGATGTGTGTGGCATCAGGTTCTTCTGTGCTGATGTTGGATCGGAAGGGCTTCCTCCGTATGTCCCTACATGCGGTGTTTGCACATTTGCTTTGAGGATCAGCTACTTTTTAGCTTTGAGGCTTCTTACCTCCCATGGCTCTACTAGGCAAAGACACACCTGTGTTAATGAATCATAGCCATGTTTCTAGCGATTTGGTATGTTCATTCCACTCACGAAACAGGTGTCCTGTACACCAGTGAAGGGGAAAGTATCTTCACCCGGCTATATATAGTTCAGATACAAAATGGAAACAGTAAAAGAAAAATCAAGAAGGCCTGAGTCTGCCCACGTCCTTTGCCAGCTGGCACTGTCATCGGCAAGTGGAGCTGAATTAACTGTGATTTAGGTGAACGTCCGAGGCACAGCCACCACTCCGGATGTATAATGCAGAGCATTAACTAAAAAGCTTTTACCAACTTGGCCAACCAAACGTAAGACTTTTTAGTAATCAATCGCTAGATACAATTTATAAATGGGGAACGCAGTATTCTCTCCTGTTTTGCACTTCAATCTATATTTTTTTCATTGTTTTTTTCCAAATGTTGACCTTCAACGTTCCACTCTGATTAGTTGCGACTCTAACATTAGAGATGCTCCCTTATCATGTATGGCCCTTTCTCCTTGCACAGCGCTCAGTATATCATCTGCTTGATAAGGTTTGTGATTTATATCTAGATATATATATATATATATATATCTCAAAAATAAAATAATTAAATTTGCGTCGACAGAGCAGCCAGAAAATGCTGTCTGTTTGCGGGCACAGACATAGGGCATCATTACGAGGTCGGCGGTAAGAGGTTAACGGCAACGGTAATGGTGCCGTTGCCGTTAACCCCTTAGCGCCGCATTACGAGTTCCCTTAGCGGGTCCCCCGCTTAACGGGAGCTGCTAAGGGACCAGGAATCTAATAACGGGCCCGGTTAGCGGGCCCGTTATTAGCGCCATCGCCATTCCCATTGAGCCCTATGGGGGCTCGCATGGGAATGGGGAATGGTTCTCAGAATGGGGATTTACCGGGTCCTCCAAGGTTGGAATGACCCAGTAAATCCCTATTCTGAGAACCCGGACCCAGAATGCGTTAAGGGGGTAAGCACCATGGCTACCTTCAACCTCGTAATGAGGCCCATAGACTCCTGCACCTTGTGTGACACAGCTGCAATGGTTGCAATCCCCCAATACAAAGGTGGTATCATAACTCACTAATATGCAACTTGTGGTCCCCCCCCTCAACTTTACTGGCTACAAAGCTCATGATCTCTCACCACTGACTGTGATGGCTAGTGCTGATGGGAGTTGTAGTACAAAACATCGGGAGTGCTAACTAAAGATTACAGACCTCTGTCCTAGTTCATCTGCAAAGCCAGTGGGGTGAAAGATGCATGCTGCATGGGAGTGGAAGCCAGGATGTAGATCTCCTCTCTAACCACAGAGTTATAATAAAGAACTAGAGGGACACCATTCCATACTTTACGAGAGCAAAATGTGAGGCAGCCGTTTCCCGTTCATCTAGCAGCCACGGACGCCATGCTGGTGAAAAAACTGTCAGAGGATACAATGGAAAGCGGTGTGCTTTCTCACCAGCATGGCGTCCTCCAGGGCTGACACAGCTTGTGGTGGAATGTTGGCCCTCTAGTTCTTTATTAGAATTCTGTGCTTCTAGGTGACTATCTCTACAAAACGGAGAGAGTACATGTGCTTTTGATTACAATAACCAGCAGTGTTCTACATTTCCCGACTTCTGGCGGCCATATCTTGCCAAATGGTACAAGTATCTTGACTTTTCATGGTGACACCTGGCACTTGCAGAAGTGTCTGGTGTTTTCACTGCAATACATGAATTCATAATTAGAAGATGTAGGTTTTAGATGGCATTACCTGGCAGTGGTGTATGTGCACTAGCATTTGACTGTAATACATGGCAAGGCTGTCAATACGTGCGCTTTTCATGGCCTTGCCTGGCATAACATGGCAGTACATGGGCATTTGATCACAAACCATGGCATGGGGTGGCTATTCTTTGCAAACGGAGGGCTTACCACAGCATTTCATGGCAATAGCTTGCTTATGATCCAAGTACATAAGTCTATGGCAATACCTGGAAAATGATGGCATTGCACAGGCACAGTTGGAAATACCTGGGAAATTATGTACTGGACCGGTAATGGCAATACCCAGTGAATAGTGCAATTGAGCATTTGATAGATGCCTGGCAAATGGTGGTGATAACTGACATATGAGTAAACCTCTTGGTCATTTGGTGGCATCACCGGGCAAGCTATGGATGAAGCTGGGCATATCATGATTCCAAAAGAAGGCCTCTATACAAAAGCCCAAACTGTTTGCTTTGCCAACGCTTGTTTTAACTTGTGACACAATAATAGCAAGCATTTGGCATGGATTACTATCCTTTAAACTTCAGAGCATGAAAGGAGAATGGAAATCGAAGGTTTAAGCATAGAAGTATGGCACAAACGTAGGTGCCGCACATATACCTTGTACTGACGGTTTGTGGATTTTCCAAGGGTCGGTGTAGCTTCTCCTGCTGAGCATCCTGGGGCCTCATCACGAGTTGAGCGGTAGCCCTTAAATGCAGCGGTAACCCTATTACCGCTGCATTTAAGTGTCTGCCCAATCACAAGTCTGGCAGCATTTATCCCCAGCTGCAAGCTGGGGGTAAATGCGATGGAAAAATGCTGATTTTCCGTGCAATTACCTTGCGGTAATACTGCCAGTCGTAATTGCACCGAAAAGGAATGGAAATTACGTTTACTGCTCAACCCGTGATCCAGTGGTAACAATGCTGCATGGGCTTCCAAATCCCCAGCCTTGAAATGTTTGCACATGATGGGAGGGGAGTGCAGTATCACTGCCCTCTTCAGCCTCAAAGAGCGGTTTATGAGAGCACTTGTAGACTGCCCTTGGGTGGCAGCGGTACATAATATCTATCAAAATAACATAACATAACATGAGGACCAGCAAGCAGAGTTCCTGAGGTCCTTTCACCTAATGGGTTTTCAGTTCCATGTGAAAATGCTGGTTGAGAGAGACAACAGATCCAAAAAAGGGCGCACAAGAAACGCTGATTTGCATGAATGGCGACATCAAAAAAGGTCGTCACGTGCATCCATGCATGCAGTCCCCACTCCTCACACAAAGGAGAGTGAGCAAAGAGGGTAAGCAGAAGCATGCAGGGACTACCGTGGGGGACGAGGGCAAGAGTTGACAGGGAACAAAAAGAGGCCTTGGAAATAATTTCCAAAGTGGTCACATAATACACATTTTCCGCAAGACCAAGCCTTTTCCTATGAGAAAGCTTGGAAATATATTAAGTTACCAGAGAAAAGAGGCGCAGGGTGCAGAGGCCTACCGAGTTCCCTATAGGCCAGTCCACCCCTGGTTGAGGGTATGGACAGAGGAGGAGGGGGATGTGGTGCAGACACAACCTATCAGTGGGCATGTGGGAGAATGAGGGGGCTAACGCAGAAGAGGAAGGCACTTTATGGGATGTTTGAGGGCCTCCCTATTTTTTGTTGTAAAAAGTAAGACGCTGCATGATGGGAGGTGTGTTTAGAGGAAATGCCCACGTGCAGAGGATGAGGAAGAATCTGTGGAGTGACCTTCAGCCCGCTCCAAGGATTCCAGGCAGCAGGAAAGAGATGGCAAGATAACATAGAACTGAATTCTGATTGGAGGAAATTACCTCAGCCATGCTGCTTACCTTACATCACAAGCTACAGGTACACAAGAGCATCTCCAGCAGAGCCAGGGATTGGGTAGAAAGTCACAGGTTGCCACTATCTGAACCTCTGTCTCTGCTTGGGTTGCACAGGAGAGTGTGCCGCATAGCTGCACTCTTATCTGATCATGTCATCGGCTTATCACTCAGACCTCTGGACCACAGTACAGATCCTTGCGGATTTCATATCTGGGAAGTAGCAATGTCATCCTCACTGGAGGCGCTACATCACACCTCGCCCACCTAAAGGGAGTCCAGCACGCCGCAGTGTGCTTAATCACTGACACTAAAATATTTGGCCATCGCTTTCCAATCCTTAGACAATTTAATTAGCTGTCCATGCCAGCCAGAATACTGCTCAAGACAGCATATATCACATACAGTCTCTAGGCACCCAGGGGCTAGCCTATATCACCTTGAAACACTCCAATTCTGCCAAACTTTGCCCTAGAGCTAATACCGTGCAAATTTGCACTCGCACCTGTGCAACATTTCTGTAATCTGGCCCCAGATTATAAAAAAAGAAAAACACTCATTTATGTTCACAAGTGGATCCTCACTCCCATGAAAAGTGAATCTGTTTTGCTTTTGACATTGCTGATGTGTGAAGTGCTGGCCAGTCCTCTGGGATGGGTCTCCTTTGTCCGGCCAAGAGAGACCATCTCTGTCAATTCCCCATACCTTTGTCTGATTCACATAATGAGATGAAATCTTGAACAGTTACCGCCCACATTTCTCATAGTATTGTGAAGCATTACTGTTCATATAATTCAGAGCAATGATCACTCATCATTTGCAATGGGGCGGGTTCATCTGAGTGAACCCAGGTAGTGTTATTTCCACTGCAGAAGGAACCATTTTCTGACCCAGATCAAAAAGCCACATGCCTCAATTCTCACCTTTTGTGTCAATTAAAGTAGTATAAATGCCTGTGTCTAGGTGGCTCCAGATTTTAATTGAGGATTATCTGATCGGCCCCGTGCGGTTGGGGTTCAGGCCACGTGGAGGCAGCACATTGGTTCTCTTAACTCTGGTGGATAAACCACTTGGGTTTATGTATTACTTTTTTATTGCAGTTTTTAGTTTATTACATTTTTCAGAAAACCAATTCTGTACAATACAAGTCCATAAAATGTCATAAAATACACTCAACACATACCTATTTCCATCTCTCTTTTTTATAAAGGCCATGATTTGAGCCAGAGCCTCTTGAACACATTTCCTGTAGAATGCTAAAGATTTTCCAATTGGCCATTGTTTTAAGTGTTCTGGATTGGTGTAGAATTCAGAAGGCAAAGAACTCTCTTCCAGAAGGTGCCTTCTAAGGTCGGCTAGTACTTCTTTTGAAGAAACAGTACAGTGTCTGAGCCATAGGTCAGGGTAGCCACCACCTTATAGAATTCTAATATAAGAGGCATGGAGTATCCACAATATTTCTTTTTCAGTGTTAGAGCTTAGTTAGATAACATTAGCACTTTTCCTTTTAAGGCATCAGCGTGATGTACTTTCGACCTTGCTCCTACTAATTTGAATCCCCAGATACCTGAAGGATTCGACCTGCTCTATTGCTGATGATCTTAGGTTCCATTTGAATGGTCGTTTCGTTTTGCATTGGAAGTTTTCATGGATTAAGATCTTTTTTCTGTGTTGATCTCCAAATCATTTTCCAAGGCGCAGCCATCCAATTTTTTCAGCTGCCTCTGCAACCTTATTGCAGTATGATCTAACAGGACTAGGTCATCCGCATAAAGTAGCCAACCAACTAGGGTCCCTCCAGTTCTAGGTGGGAAGCATCAAGTTTCCTCCATATAAGGGCCCAAATCAGATAAATACAAATTAAAGAGGGTGGTAGCCAAAGGGCATCCTTGTTATACACCCCCACACGTAGGTATTTCTTCTGTCAACACACCTCCAGCGTTCAGTCGCACTTTCAAGGAGTTCTCAATGTGGAGGGCTTTCAACTGTTCGAGCAGGATTTCAGGGCATTTCCAAGTAGACATTTTGGACCATAAATACTGTCTGTTGATGGTGTCAAATGCTTTGGCTTGATCCACAAAAGCCAAATAAATGTTGCCTTTCTTTCTTGCAGCTTTGTCTTTTAGCACTGAGAGCAAAAAAATAGTTGGCCTTCTCCCCAGGCCCCTAACAAATCCTGTTAGGAAGGGGTCTAGGCCGCCTTCTATTTGCGTGCAGTTGTTCAATCTCTTTAGTAGACGTGAGGCGTATATTTTACCCATTACATCCAAGAGGGCAATGGGCCAATAGTTATTCGGGTTGTCTCTATTGAATATGGGCACCATGGTAGCTCACCTCCATGTTTCTGGTATGTCCCGTGAGCTTAGTATGTTTTCCAGAATTGGACAAATCGTTGAAGCGCACAACTCAGGATTTTGTTTTAGGGTTGCGTTGGACAAGCCGTCAGGGCCCTGGAGCACGTGATGCGCTTGCTCGCTTTATTACGGTGACAATATCTTCATGATCATAGGCTATAGACCATGCAAGGGTTGTGCCAAATACTATAGCTTTACCCGGGTGGGGGTCAGAGTAAATGTTTTAAAGTGTTTTATCCATTCAGCTTCTGACACACTATTTATTTGTGGTAACTTCTGAATATTTCTGATGTATTTACTAGGTCCCAAACCTCACCCGGTTTCCTATTACCAATTGCGATCAGCATCTTTTCAGCATATTGTTGGATCATAATATGCATGTACCATTTAATCCAGTTTTTATGTTGATTTCTCAGCCTCTTAATGGATATATCCTTATTCGAAACTAGGCCGAGTTTAGCATGTCGAATTGTTCTCCTCAATTCCTGCTTTTTTTCGGCTACTTCATGATCATATACATGCTTATGCCGTGATGGAGTCAGACGTCCAGAATCATTTCTTGTGATGAAGGATTGCAAGATTGAGGTATAATCGGGTATTGAGTATGGGGCCAGTGCGCTCCCGTAGTCTTTGTTCTAGCATAATGTGCCACTAGTTTTTCTACGTCTCTTTTTACAATGTTTAGGCGGCAGTCATTATTAAAGCAGTCTTCACACTTGCTTTCATTTTGGTAACAGGACTTTCAATCCCACCACACCAATGTAGTTTCAGCAGATTATGATTGCTTGTTTTGGACGGAAGGATTTTGAAATCGTCTATATCCCTAATCAGGACTCTGGAGACGAATATATAATCAATTACAGAACTTTGAGTTCCTCGACCCCAAGTAGGGTGGCAGAGCGTATTGACTTCAAAGTGCCCATTCAACATGTGGAGGTCCCTACTGTCCATTATTTTTTTCCATACGAATCCTCTCTCCGGTGTAAGGAGTTCAGAGCAGTAGTGTCTTCCTTATTTAGTATCCTGTGCTTATTGACACAAGACAGATTGAGGTTTCCACTTAACATTATTGAAGAGTTGTCCAACTTATATGTTTCATCTATCACCTCTGAAATCTTCTCGATCAAGTAACCTACCCAAAGTGTTACAGGATTCCAGTATATGTTAATTATGGTTAGGTGTTTTCTGCATTGTTTTTTCTGCTGCTTCTGAGTTTATATGTTGCCGAGTACCATTCTTTGAATGTGTGGGCCTATATTGTCCGAAAAAATCACTTCCAAGTTGTTCCCATTTTTTATTAAAGTCAAAAGGCTGCACTCGGCCTCCTAGCTCCCCCTCCCACCGATGGGTTTAGGAAAATAGTAAGTCTGTCTCGCATGGGTTTGCACGCAACCAAGTTTCTTGGAAGCATAGAAAGTCAAACGTATACCATTTCAGCTCTCCTTCTACCAAAAAGTGTGAAAAACCCTGTGTGTTCCAGGAGGCTAATACGTACATTTTATTTGCCTCTGGAGGACTCAGCTAATGATTGTAGGAACCCATTAAGACTTCTGGAAGCCATGACTGCTCCACCAGCAAGACTGAAGGCTTTTGTCTTTGTAGCTATACCTTCTGTTCATAAGATTCAATTCCCTGCCGACATATTGTCAAGATCCGGTCCAGCCTTGGATGCTGATGGTCCTGTCGCTCTCCCACAGTAACTGTGTCTCGGTTCACCGGTAGCACATCCACCAAGACCTCCCCCCTTCGATGCAGTTGCTGAGTTTGTAGCATGGAAAGTCTTCCTTGAATCCCTGTCTGTAGCTTTAGGGACTGAAGACCTGCTCAAGCTATGATGTGTACAAACGTCAGCCGCTGGGTTGTTTAAGATCGTATGGTTAAACCCTAATATTTGTAAACCAATATGAGTCCAACATCAGTTGTTTTACTACAATTGAATGTAGATGGATGGATGTACTCTAAATCCATGCGATCTTCTCTTACTAATTCTATCACGGACATATCATCAGTATTCACTTGCCTCAGGTTAGGGATACAATGAAGACGTATTATCACGTTTTGTCTATTCAAGATGAAGCTATCCATTTTATCCTCTATTCATTCCAATCTGAGGCATCGTAAGTAGTCTCTTATCAGGGTTTTCTTTTGAGTGTTTTATTCCACATGCGTCTTTGATTCTAGTCTCATGATTTGACACAGAAGATCTATTTTTCATATAGGGCAGCTCTTGGGTGTGTCTCCTTTCTTCCCCTGTTCTGAGCTCGTCTGGGTTCTTTGATGAGACCCACTTAGCTGATGCAATTGAGGCTTCTTCATACACTGTTTGCTTCAATGGGTTTGAGACTATCGAGGCCTGCTGGGATATCCTCTTAGTCAATACATCTCTAGGGTTAATATCTGTATCTTCAATTTTTTATCAGCTCTGAATTTTGCGTCGGCTATGACCTACTTTTCTGCAAATGTCAGAAATGGGCTGGCTTGGGGTACGTCTTCAATAGGCAAAGACACCTGGTCCATAACTTCTATTGCTGTACGGGGAATGTTTAGGTTTTGCACCTTGTTGCTCTCTTCTATTTGGTCTCCCAAAGAGTATGTCAATATCTTTAACAGTTTGCTAGAAATTTCCTCCCCCAAAGACTGTTCTCTTGAGTCTTTCCTAGTCTGTTATAGACTCTGATTCCTTTTTCTGGGGTTTTTAGATGGAATGTTTGTACCCCAGTTCTTCTCAGCTGTAGGCATTGAAAATTGTCTCAGGAAGCTCCTGGAGTCGTATGATTTCACCATTGGCAGGGGTCTTTGTTGTTTATTGACTTCCTTCATTCATGTTCTTCTTTGTTGACTATGTCAGAATATTGGATAGGCATTACATGTTGCAGTTTAAGTGCCATTTACAGGCTCTGCTGATTTCTCGCCCAATATGCTCAGGTCCACTGTATCTAGAGCTTCACCGTCCCACTCATCCGGTGTAATCAAGTATACTACTTGGGTACTTTTTAGAGGCACTACACAAATTGTACTAGCTCCGACAGATTTTTCACAAGGCACAGAAATTGGAAGTCTCAAACAACTAGGTGCGCCTTGTTCTGTCGCGGATATTTCCTTAGTAGTTTCCACACAGTTTTTTGTCCAATCCTTTGGGCTCGTTCCTTCATCACCCACCTCCCGAGAACAACCACCCACAGTTACTACTTTTCAAGTTGTGATAAATTCTTCGATAAAAATTACCTTGGAATGTAACGTGGCCAGTAACGTTGTGTGGTCCTTTAAAGTGTTGTTAATGGACTCGTATAATATTAGAAATGGGGCCATGGCGATGGTCACTGCAGACACTTGGCTCAATGGGTCATGGGAGACAGAAGATTTTACTAATGCATTTCCCTTCTTGCTGCTTTTCATTCCCAGTCGGTCACACCTGTTGTTGTTTTTCTTTTCCTAGGTCGACGAAGTTGGCTGTGAAGGTTTGTTGTAAGGACATGTTCTCCTCCTCGTCAACCTTGCTAGCACTAAGCCCCTTGTTCGTTTATTCGTTTGACGTGTCCAATGAGATTTTTTGTGTTCCCCGCGGGGACAGACAATCTGCATTGACCAGCTCGATCATTTTTCGTATTCTCTTGATATGTCGTTGTAAGGATAAGGCTGTTATGCTTTTTTTTGTTATGGTTGATACGTCTTCCTGCAGGTTGCAGTAATTTATGGTGTTTTTAATGCCATTCTCCAGGATAATTACTTGCTTGTAGTTGTCAACTAAGTTTAGGCATTGGTCCTTCTGTAACAGTGTGTGTGCAGTTGTTGTAGAAGCCCCAGTGATCTTTAGCCTGGGAGCAGCTCCGTACACATCGGCATTTTATGAGCTGTGGGTCGCTACTAAATTCAAATTATGGAGAGGAGCCTCTACTCCTGCTCTACTCTCCAGCAATTCGACGTCCTTTACTTCGTCGTTAAAAACTAGTTCGCCCCCTGAGCCAGGTACTTTGTTGGGGGTAGAGTTTTATTCAGTTGATCTATGATTTGTCCAACTGCCCACCCCAGTTTTCATTACTTTGGTGGAGTCGTTCTTCATAGCTGGGATGCTCCTTTCCACTTCCATTTCTTTGCGGGGGCGAGGGGGGGGGTGTTGCTGGGTATTTTGTATTATCAGTAGAGAAAAAAAAATAAGTTCTTGGTGGTTGTCTCTTGGCAGTTGGGGCTGTTTAAGGCTTGGTCAGTCCCAGGACGAAAGAGATGGGTTCTGTGCTGCCCCCCAATGATCTATCCAAGACTCGATGAATTATGATAATACCTTGTTTGCCGTAACGGCAAACAAGGTATTATCCGGCAAAACAGTCTTCATAAATTGCTGGTTAAGTGTGCTCTCTGCCTCTATTTCTTCACCCCCAACCCCACATCCTTTTGTCATTTCTAAGTTCGATTTAGCCATACACACCACCCCCGGCATAGCGGTAAGGTTATTCGAATTCTCAACCACTGTGTTAAGTTTAAGTTTATATCCTCATTCGTTCTCCCTAGTCTCTCGTCCGTGTACTTTAAGATTTCTCTGTCCGGAGATGTTATTTTAGCCACTGGGTCAATAAGGAAATGGCAGGATGGTAATGTGGAAGGGAACTGCAGTGTAAGTGTAATTATCTCTGCAGGGCTCTTACCCGCTGTCCGATTATTAATGGTTGGAGTTTCTCCTGGTGTGGCACATAATTCATAGAGCAGATGTCCACGTCTCAAAGTTCGAGAACTGTCTCCTTATATCCTGCGTTCTCCCGTTTTGTAAGTCTTTACGCCATCATCCAGGCACCAACCCCAGGCACTGACGCGGTTGCTGACGGTTAACTGGAGAGTGACTGGACTTGTCCCAGGAGTCCGCACAGGTGCTCTCCACCTCCTACTGGCAGATATAGATTTTGTTAAAGAAACAACGTAGCACTGTAGGACTTTACTCAGAGTCCAAAACACACGGCCTCCACAAGCAGATTATACACCGCCCAGATATCTCAAGAATCCTTTTGAGAGTGACTGGCCTTGTCGCAGGACTTTTTTCAGGACTCTGTGCAGGTATTCCGCGAATCCTGAGTCAGATATAGATATTCTTTCAAAACAGTGTAGCAGTGTAGGAGTTCTCAGCGAGCAGAGTTTATAACTGGCTGACCATTTCTTCTAGCTGCAGGAAATTAAGTGCACCTGGCAACCTCTTCATTTCCAAACTGGTCATAATGCCATGTTTGGTTACTTTGAGGTGATCACTAAGACCCATCATCTGCAACCTACATTTCTGTCCACTCGCTACCCTTTTATCTTCACTTTCTCTTATTCGATCTTAGCCTGGATTTTCTCACCACATGGATGATGTGGATTTTGTGGGAGTCAGGCCCTTGCAACAAGTGGCTGACGTGTTCGCCTGACTGCAGGCAGATTCATAGATAAAAGCTGGCTATGCAGCAATAAATGAATATTGGACTGACGTATAAGTATGTAGCAATTGCACAGGGGCAGTTTGGGTGGATTCAGATTGAGGTTTTCTGATGTTTAATATCTGTTTCTTAAATCCCACAGATAGAATGGCTACCTACCATCCTGTATGTCAGTGACATGTTGTCAATTTGGCTTTTGGTACCTCTTCAGTGTTTGCCTGGATCACAAACAATACCTCATCTCTCCCCGCACTGGGTCTGAACAACAGCCTAATTTTCACAGGCACAACATCACCCCAGTCATGGCGAGACTTCATGTTGTAGAGATTTCTCAACACGTTTGCTTTGGGAGGCCTTTTGCATCACCCATACGACTTTGAACAATATTTAACTTTTTTTCATGATCCCCTTATCACTGATCATCCACTCATATCTTCACCTGGAAGCTTTTGGATTTTCCAGCCCGTCTCTAGAACCTAGGCAAGAGGCAGAACATATGCATGTGGCGTGCGTCCTTCGTCTACTCTATCACCTTTCTTTTGGTTGATGGTAGATTGATCTGTTCCCGGAACCTGCAAAGTCTTCTTCTTTTGACAACTAACGCCTTATGGTAATGACAATGCAGTGAACCACGGAGAGGCCCCCATTCACTTATGACGGCTCTGGGTCTGGATTCCCCTTGTTTGCTGTGTCACCTGGTAATCTAGAATTATTATTTATGTAAGACCCGGACTGCCTGACCTGTCCCTGCGCGCTCCTTTGGATTGAGACGCCACAGACTAGTGCCGATATTTCTTCCTATTGTTCCATTTATTGGTCCCTTCTGTTGTTTCTTCTACTTGTCTCTGCAGTCCCTGGACTTCATACTTTCTTTTACCCACAACCTTGGAGTGTGCCCTCGTGCCACCCAGGAGCCCCCTGCAGATGTTGTATGTTCTTTTGCATCCTGGTGCCATGTGGGATGGTTACCCTCTCCCCCTACCTGCTGCCACTTCATTGGTACACTTTCTAGCCTTGTGGCTGTGGATGGAGTCCTCTGGGATTTCTACACGCCCATCTGAAGCTCAATTCTGCACCTGGTTTTCAGTTGCTACATGTAAGGTAGGGCGACTTTCCTTATGTCTACTTCTTGCTGGCTCATATACTACGGTACGCCCCTGGCTCTTGTAAGGCCCCTTAGTCACCCCACCTGAAAATTCCCCTCTGTTTCTGTTATGTTTCCGCCGTTTACCCTGCTTTCAAGTGGTTTGTACTGTAAATTGGCGTGTTATAGATCTCCTAAATAAATAGGAAAAAGGGTTCTTATGAAAATCTTTCACAACTATTTCACGACCCAGGGCTGGATTAGTGAAGGCACTGAGGCTCTGCTTTGCTTACAGCAATGCACTACATTGAGAAAATAGGCATTCCCTTATCACCAGCAGCCATAGTATGAGTACTGGTGCATTGACGTGCTGAGCCGAATATGCGTGGCCTCATTGTGGGGAGGGTGGGTGAATGACTGCAGCTCAAAGACTGCATCCACGCTCGTGGGTGCGCTCGCCTTCTGCTCCAAGGCCCGAAACATGGAAATCATGCACTAATACTGATAGCGCAGCACCTGATACATTGACAGGGTTTGCCTATGTGCACCCCCACACAACCTTTGGGAGGTGGCCATGGCCCTCCTCTGGCCAATCTGTGAGGGGAGAGCCCACAGAATACCCCTGGAGCCTTCCTTTTCTATTCTTAAAGGGCATCCAAATGGTCTTCTCTAAATGCCCATCACCTCTGAGATAAGGGACAGCCAGAATGCTTCTCTGCAGCCTCTTGGCATATGCCCATGATTCGTAAACCCACTCTGCCCTTAAGTTGCATGGAGGCGTGCCCTCATAAAAGAAGGAAGACTCTCTTCCATCCTGAGTCTGCAACAAGAGCAGGTGGGCAGGCACTTTGAATTAAAGAAGGGCCCTAGTGGCCCTTTGTGCAGAACCATATTGCTGACCCTTTCAGGGTACACCACACCATTTTCCATCTCCCAAGAGACCCCGCGTTGTTCATTCAGCCTCACACATGCTCATCTACATACTTCTAGAAATGTCACCTTCTTCCAGGCCCCACCTCAAAATGATGGCTTCCCCGCTTGACCCCCATAAGGAGAATTTTACTGGCCTCCCAGGGCAACTATGACCAACTAAAACCCTCTTAAACAGAAAAGCGCTCACTGGTTTATTTGAACAGATCTCGGATGTAGAGGAACAGATGGACATGTCATCCCTAGCTCCCGCCCCCTCTACCCCATCATATTGGAACTGCAGGAGAAGAGCCCTATGTGGGACACCAGGTATTGTCCCAATAAGGTAAAGGAACTACTTACTTCGCACTAATAGTCTTTTATCTGCACTTAGCGAAAGCCGACATCCGGTATTCCTGGATCTCTGTTTAACAGCACTACATTGTGTAACCTGGTCCACTATACTATACTTTTTCTAATATTGTACCCCACCTGTATGTGCAACTTTATGTAACATGTGACTTGCTTAAGCCTAAGCGCCCAGCTACCCCAGGGTTTGGCTGCGCTATATAAATAAACAAACTAAACTAAACTAAACTAATACCTCACAGAGTGTATGAGAGACGATATGCACTCAGACAACCATATCAAATGTGCCCCTGCATTGAAAGGGTGGAAGGATGTCTGCACACACCATTGGACATCCAAGACTATAAGTGAAATTGGACAAGGGCAGAGTGACCTCATAATGGAAAGCCACGAAGACGCACTGAAATGATATGCAAATACTTAAAGGATAAAGATGTAACTGGAGTGATAAGAGAAACGTAATCGAATATAAAGAAATTATATGCACCAAAGGAATAAGTAAGAAGAGATGAAGTGAATGTATTTACGCAGAAACGCAAGGTAGCTGAGACATATAGAAGCTAGCTGCAGAAGAAAACATAACGTGGCTAAGGCAGCCACGAGAAAAGGATGGATGTCGGACTTGTGTTGAAACCAATCTGGCTACCTCAGAAACAGACTAGGGCTGCAGAGTCAGATGATGCTTGAAAAACAGCTTTGTGGAGCAACAAAGAGGAGTCTATTAGTCTGGGCTCAAGGATGCCACATCAAGGAATAATTGCAAGGCACAGAGGGAGTCAAGAGGATAGGCCATGCATGATATGAAATGATAGGGCATTTATAACGCACCTATACACAAGTGTTTCAATGCGTGATGAGGCAAGGGAGGGGAACAGATGCAAGACAGGGACAACGATCTTACCAGGCTAGGTGACATTGAGATTGCGCAAGTGCAAGGGAGGGGGGAAGGGGAAAAGTGCAAGGGGGAACGGGGAGGGGACGTGCAGTACATAGGATAAACAGTAAATAAATAAGAACAATAAATAAGAAGTGCAGCCAGCTGGTGGCAGGTGCAAGGGTAAGTGCAGACATAAGGTGTCAAGTGCTGGTAGGGGGCTGTAGGGATAGAGAAACAGCCCCAGAGTGAAAGGGTTGCCAGAGGGGGCAGTGCAGGTTTGCAAATAGAGGGAAGGTGACCTCGACCCGAGAACAGAGGGCAGCCAGGTAACCAGTGCAGTTTCAGTTTCAGCCAGGAGTTCTGCAGGGAAGAGGAGGAGAGAAAGCAGAAGCATATGTATGACATATTTCTCTTAGATTAAGCAAAGAAGAAAACATCTGCACGTGCCAAGTATTGGACAATCCAGGATGCAAAAAGTCAATGCAATGTGGAGTGACCAAGTCTCCAGAGGCCAAAATGAGTAATAACACTGAGCACAATTAAATCAAATAGTAGTAATCGAAATTGACAAAATTGTGGTCTCCTCACACGTGATTCAGAAGTCGAAAACAAGGGCTATTCATTAAGCGCCAGATGGAGATAATGGTATACCTACACCCCCTTGAAAGTCTCAGAACAGAGAACAGGCTGCAAGGTCAATTATATAGTAGAAGACTTGGCTTAGGGCCTGACCGATGAGAGATGATGGACTAATTGGGCAAGTGGGTAGTAGTCTGACGTTGCTCTCTGCACATGGGTTTTGTTTAGCTTACGTTCTACTAACAAGCTGAAAGTCCAAGGTTGGGAGAGAATGCCAACCAATCAGAGGGTCTATGTAGCAACATGCTATACAATGTTGCACAGGCCAACCAGGGACATCATTTGGGGGTCATCACAGGTCGTTGCTGTGACCACTGGGTGACTCCCTTGTGACTGCAACTTTAAAAAAAATGTAAAAAAGATTTTTTTGCACACAAAAAACTGGAGCTCCTGGTGTAGCGGGCCCCATCAGGATGAAGGCTGGGCACTCAGTAAGGGTTGCAGCTGACCGTGATGTGTGGCACATGTCACATGCCGCGTTCAACTCCAACCCCTTTTCTCTCAGCTTCATTCCAGCTCACGCAGCTGCCTGGTTCCTGTTTTGAGCATCATGGAGGATCCGAGGGGGGTTTGGAAGGAGGGGCCGAAGCTACAAGAAAAAGGTAAAAATGCTTTTTTTTGTAATATGCTGTGTATTTTGCATGTGTGATGTACGTGTCAGATGTATGTATGTGAATGGTGAGGGAATGATAAGTGATATGATGTGTGCTGTTGAATGTTCTGGGTGGGAGGGTGGTTGGGTGTGTGTCTGTGTAGAGAATGTAATGAGTGGATGTAGGAGAAGGTGTGAGTGACTGGTGGATGAATGCAAAGTGAAGTGATGTGATGTGTTGTGATGTTATGTGATGTGATGTGTGTTTTTGAATTCTCTGGGTTGGTGGGTGTGTGCCTGTGTAGAGAATGCAATGAGTGGATGTAAGAGAAGGTGTGAGCAACTGGTGGGTGAATGAGAAGTGATGTGATATGGGTTTTTGAATGTTCTGGGTGGGTGGGTGTGTGCCTGTGTAGAGAATGCAATGAGTGGATGTAAGAGAAGGTGGGAGTGACTGGTGGGTGAAGAAGTGATTTGATGTGTGTTTTTGAATGTTCTGGGTGGGTGGGTGTGTGCCTCTGTAGAGAATGCAAAGATTGGATATAAGAGAAGGTGGGAGTGACTGGTAGGTGAATGAGAAGTAATGTGATGTGTCTTTTGGAATGTTCTGGTGGGTGGGTGTGTGCCTGTGTAGAGAATGCAATAAATGGATGTAATAGAAGGTGTGAGTGACTGATGGGTGAATGAGAAGTGATGTGATGTGTGTTTTTGAATGTGCTGGGTGGGTGGGTGGGTGGCTGGTGTGCCTGTGTAGAGAATGCAATGAGTGTATGGGTATGTGCCTGTGTAGAGAATGCAATGAGTGGATGTAAGAGAAGGTGTGAGTGACTGATGGGTGAATGAGAAGTGATGTGATGTGTGTTTTTGAATGTGCTGGGTGGGTGGGTGGCTGGTGTGCCTGTGTAGAGAATGCAATGGGTGTATGGGTATGTGCCTGTGTAGAGATTGCAATGAGTGGATGTAAGAGAAGGTGTGAGTGACTGATGGGTGAATGAGAAGTGATGTGATGTGTGTTTTTGAATGTGCTGGGTGGGTGGGTGGCTGGTGTGCCTGTGTAGAGAATGCAATGAGTGTATGAGTATGTGCCTGTGTAGAGAATGCAATGAGTGGATGTAAGAGAAGGTGTGAGTGAGTGACTGGTGGATGAATGAGTATGAATGTGATGGTGTATTTTTGAATGTTCTGGGTGTGTGTGAGGGTGGGGTTGTACCTGTGTAGAGAATGCAATGGGTGGAGGTAAGAAAGATTTTATGAGTGAGTGACTGCTTGGTTGAATGAGTATGAATGTGATGGTGTGTGTTTGAATGTTCTGGGTGGGGTTTCGTGTGTGCCTGTGTGAGTGAATGCGAGAGGGTGTTTATGGGTGAGCGACCGGTGGGTGAACTGAGATGCATGTGTGTGTAAGGCCCTGGGAGACTGGGCATCACTGGAGCATTTTTGCCACATCCTTTATTGACTTTGCCTGTTTACTGGTATTTTTGGGCATAGCCAAGTTCATGTGTTTCATTCCCTGGCTAGACTGGCATTTTGGTGCAGTCAGTCTAGCCATTGCTTACTGTGGCATGACCTTTATTACGCTGCATCTTTAAAAAAGCAACCAAGATAAGTAGTGTTACCCCGCTAGACTGATGTTCTGGTGTAGCGGCCTATGTATTCTTTTACGGTAGAATGACATTTTATTTACTGAGCATCTACTATGAATCAAGCCTAAGTGTTCTTATACATAGACTGGGTTACATTGGAACCGGTTTGTGCAGGTTTTCATATTCTGACATGCCACTTTTAATGGCCAAACCAACAGGAGTGTGTTCTTACATAGGAGCACTGGCATATATTGGCAGAGGCAGTTTTGTGTGCATTGCCAGTAATGATACTATAAAACACATTTTAAAGTGAACATGAGTATGGTCTTATATGAGAATACTAGCATATGTTGGTGGAGCCAGCATGGAAACCTATGGGCACAGCCAGCATAAATATGGTTAACTACTGGCATATATCGCAGGCACAGGCATGAAAATGCAATGGGAAACGCCATGTGCACTTTTGGTGACTTGCATGTATTGTACTTTTTTCATGATTTACCCTACACCCTACAAACACGATTGTTGGCCTTCTACCCAAATTGTTGGCCTTCACCCACTTTTGCCCAGAAAGTGTTCTGTGTAATGCACCATTTTAACCCATTGTTGAAAAATGTTCTCTGGAGGGGGGGAAGAATCTTCCCCCCGCCCCAAACTTATTTTTGTTAGTTTGGGCTCCGTCACTGCACTTGGTTGCAATCACAGACTAGTGGTAATATTTACACCCTCCAAAAAACAACTTGCCAACCACCACCGGTGGCTGGTATCTTTGTGGGCCATGCACACCCCCCTCTGTTCTATGATATGTTAAACATTTAAGCTTTGATTGAAAAACATGTTTACTTCTTTCACTTGCAGTAGTGCATGACCCTGCAGCGGCATAATCATCATGGACATTGCGCACACGTGGTTGTCCGGACCGGCGGTGGGTGTGGCGTGCCCTGTGCTTTGTTAAGGAGCTTGGGGCGGGGCCCACAGCATGGCTCGCAGGGGAGCTGCTAAATGTTGTGCTACGCCATTGGGCACCACTGGGTCTGACAAAGGCGTAGTGTGCAGTGCACACCTTGAAGTCTGCCAGTGAGTCCCCCGCTGAGAAGCAACTCGTGGGTATTTTCAATGTAAAATAACTGTGTGGTGCCATGGATTTATGTGTGCACCAATGATATTACATTAAATTGTGTGTTTTTTTTTAAGTCCTGAGGCACCCAGTATTCCGCTTACATAATAAGAACTATGGGGGGTCTTGCGTATATTGAAAGAACCTTTCCCATGTATTATACTTCAGCAAAGATAATATCAGGTGCACTCCCCTGTGTGCATTCAGACCAGTCTAATAGGTTTCTTCTGTCGTGGTGGTAGCTGACTCATACATACATTTATAACCAGGGATTTTTCTTCATACTAAATCCTGGTCAATGATTTAATTTTCAGGCCTTGCTTGTGCAGCATTTTTCTCCTGGGTAAACAGCAGCGCATTCCTCCCAGTTCAGTGCTTTTTTTGGCATGTTTAACACAGCAAAGCCACAGATAACACGTACTTCTGTATCCAAAGATCTATAGATGGTTTATACACTAGCTGTAGCCTGCGTTAGTGATTTCGGTTACCCTGTTGCAAATACTGCATTTTGTATGTTTTACATATAGACCGCACGTCAAATCTGGAAAATGACATTTAACAATTGTGTAATCGTGGACAAATCATGCATCCTTCTGTGCCTCGTTTCTTATATCTTGCTGAAATGAGAGCACCTGGAAACATGGGTGCTAGACTCAGCTTCCTGTGATGTCACTTGGGGGAGGGGCAAAATCACATCATTTCCTGTGATGTCAGCGGAGGTTAAGGGTTGTGTGTGTCACTTCCGCTCCCCCTGGCATTTTGGTGAATGACATCCCTGAGGCCAACCCGCTGCTATTATTCTGCTATAATCTGTATTAAACGTATTTAGAGGTGGCTCAAAGCGTGCCTACTAGATACGCGGCATCCAGTGATATTACTAATACTTATGATACATAGGTACATATGTTCTTTTAACCAATCCCTCCCTTCAATAGCCACGTCGGATGACGTCATAGATGACGTATATCGAGGTTTTAAAACCTTTGTGTAATCAAAAAAGTGTGAGTGTGTGGACTACAGTTTGTTGTTCGCCAGATTGACCAACTTTATTTGAGCTGACATTAAAGGAGTACTGTGCCACATTTGTTGAGTCTGTCCGGTTATTTGGGTCTGAGATGATTATTGGTCATTCCATCTAGCACGTGAGACGCTTCAAGGTGCTAGAGCACACCAATTCTAAACACGTTGTGTTACCTAGTCCACAATTTCGCACCTTGCACAGCATGTGTAAAGCTGTGAATACTCCCTCATTCTTCTGTATGTACTTTGAAGTAATGTGTATGTATACACGCAGCGCTTTATAAAACACCAACCAAATAAAAACAAATCAATCAAAACGGCAGAGGAACTATATTTGTCTCTAAAATCATTAAAGCTATTAGTGTTAAAAAAAACTCTGCATCATCTACTGATTTCTACCTATGAGAACATGATGATCTAAGCGCGTCAGATTTTCTTCTAAAATGGCTCCCTTTAAACCCATACCTTTGCTTAAAAATGTTTTTTTTTTAAACAAGAGCTCGCTGTTAAAAGCGCTCAGACTTCCTAACTGGACATGAGCCTTCACTTCAGAAGGGGAGGGGCACGCTGACCTCTGCTCGCATCAAAGTAGACATTGAAATAGTATGTGGGCAGTCTGGCAGGCCCGTCGATATTCACAGGCCATGAATAATACATGAGTTCAGATTGAGTAGCCCACTCTCTGAGCGCTGGGTGTATATATCAGCTAAGAGGCTGTAGGTTCGGTGGGAGCTGGGTTATATTACCACCATTCTTCATGCCTCCCGCACTCCCATAGAGTGCACAGCGATGAATAGTGCGGAGCCTCTCTGCAAACAGAAATGAGCAGGCCAGGGGCAGGAGAAATGCCATTCCATAAAAAGTTAAGCAATGCATGAGTTCACTTCCACTCTCTTTCTAATACAGCATCTTAAGGAGTGGGGTTAATTAGCACACTGGATCTTCTCATCTTCATCTAATAAGCTTAAGAGGATCTCATTATTTTGCCCATGTTACATTGATTTTCTTTCTTGGCTGTAGATGCAATAACGAATACATGAGATGTATTCTAGATGCGTGCTTGATGGGCTGCATTATTTCTAGTTTATTAGCAAACCTAAAACCGAAGAGGAGACACAAAATTAGAATCAATAATGCTCTCCCCGGGGACTGGATGGCTCAGTGGTTTGGCGCGCTCTCAGGGACTTGTGTGGCTTCAGCTCTCCTCCTAAAAGCAGCAGTAGATGGAAGCCTTTTCTTGTGCTTTTGTATGTTAGGTTGATGATGTTGTCTAGGTGTGATCTGGCTGCCTCCCATATCACACAGAAGATGGATAAATACACTGCCCATTTTCCGAACCCTGTTTCTGTCCAGTGAGCCGATTATGACTGAATCAATGAGAGTGATCCCGAACACCGCAAATGGTTTACGAACAAAATGGCCACTGGAGTTCCTTCACTGTCTTTGGGCTTTGTGTTTTTATGACACAGAGCAATTTGATCTCCTGTGCTTAGGCTCAAAATTCACGCTCACACTTCATATAAATTGGATGTTTGTGGCAAATGTATTTGATTTCTTACAGCACAAACCCAGCCCAAGAGCCGCAAGCGCTTTATAGCGGGAGGGTGTCACATTGGGCTTGGTATTTTATACAGTAGCACAGTACTGTTGGTGGAGGGAGGAATGGAATTTATTTTTGTTCAGTAGGCATTGTTGAAAGAGCCACTGGAGAACTGGAGCATGGTAATGGCATTTTCGAGACTCTGCCGGGATTGAGTTCCAGAGGGTCGGGGTATAGCAGGAGAAGGACTGCTTGCGAGTCTTCTTTTTATAGGCTAGCTTAGACTTCAACAATTTGATGGTATTGCTACATGATGTGCGCGAGCCTCCAGCCACCAAGTATGCTGGTATTCCATTTGAGAATGCAAAGTAACAAATAATATGATTGCAAAGCTTGACCACAAAAATCCTGTTCTGAATCTAGATTGGCTCAATCTCTACCCATCCAGATTAGATCCGGAATAAGCCTGTCAGAATGGGGGATCGTAATTTAGGAATCTTGGCTTCTGAATGTGTTAATACAACCTTACAGAAAGAGAGGCATTGCTACTGGTAAAATGTACTATACATGTACTCTTTTTTTAACTATTTTTTTTCATGAAATATACCGTAGCAATGACAAATACAACATTAGTACCCGGCGTACGTGCATCCACGGGATACACTTAACGTGATTGGCTCGTTTCTGAGCCATACCATGGTATAATCCTGTGGATGCAAGTATATGTCTGGGTTTGTTCCCGGCAGGGGGCGCGGCAGCCCCTAAGTCAATGAGGAGGCTGGAAACATGGCAATCCCCTCGCCGAGCCTCCCCACGGCTGGAGGCTGCCTTCGTCCCCCGCAGGGGACTCAGGTATGTATTTTTTTTCCTCCACCCCTCTCCCCTGCAAACTATCCCCTCCCTGCCCTCCCAACCCCACTTACCTTCTTTTTTCTTGTTTTCTCGGGAGCGAACGCACTGGAAACATTTCTGTTCCCAATGCGTCGGCTCCCGATGCCCGCCATGGAAAGGGAAAATGGACTACGTTTTCCCTTTTCCCGGCGGCCATTTTATTTGACTTTTTTTTTCTTCTGTTTTTCTTTTCCGAAAATGCAATTAGTACCCTGGTCTAACGGGCCGGGGTACTAATAGGAATACGCCCCTCGACGGCGGGCATATACCGCCCATGGTAATGCCCCTGTGGCCTCGTTAAGGCCCTCGCTATGCTCGAGTCTGTAACTATGGGCCCCGGGGGCATTACCTGGGGCGGTATTGGCCTGCCGTCTCGGGGCTTATTGCTACAGTAAATCCATACTATGACTGAAGAACAAAACAAATGATCAGGTGCACAACAAAATTGAGGTATCAGAATCAAGAAAACATGCTATACATATACTCGAAACCATCCCGCCCTCTCTGGCCCTTAATCGCTATCAACCCACTGGCCGCATATTATTGTGAACTTGTCTGGGTATCATCTAGATCAGTGGTGCACAACATGTGGCCCATGGGCCAAATGCACCCCTTTAGGACATTATTTCTGGCCCTCTAAGTCATTTAATGAAGTGTTGCCTGGCCTAAAGTTAGTCAGTCACTAAGTCCGTCATATCAGGTGTGTGAAGCCTCTGTGGTGTAGTTTGTCTCTTTGCATCATTATATGTGCGGCTTTAAAAGGGCTAGGCATAATGTCTCACAGTAAAAAAGTAATAAATAACAATGACAGCCTTAAGAACATATTTTTCACTGAAATGTTAAAAACCCAGGAGGATAGCTCAGCGGCAGCGTGCTCGACTTGGAAACAAGACGACACGGAGCAACACAGGTTCGATCTCTGGGTCCGCGCTTAGAAACCTCTGGGTATTAAGCGCGTTATAAATAACCTATCATATCATATCATAACCGATGCCCCTACCAACTGCACATTCACTTTGATAGTTTGACCCACTGTATGGGACTTGTGTGGTACATTCGGCCATCGAGCGAAACAAGTTCTGCACCCTTGATCTAGATCTTTACTTCCTTTCTTCCATGGGCATACAGTAGCCCATGTCTTGCACCCATTTGGAAAATCTCGGTGGATCTCTAGCCCCCCACGTCACTGCGATATTTCGCTTAGCAATAATCAAGGCACTCAACATCAGACGTTTTTCGTATATAGTATAGGGTGACTATACCCATATACCCAGCATATCCTCATATACCCAGCCTGTCCTCATGTTCCCAGCCTATCCCCATATTCCTAGTAGAGTGAATTGCGGGTCATCTGCAACAGGCATGTGAGCGCCGTGGACATCCACCTCGGTACCGCAAGCCAGAAGCTCCTAATTACCGGACACTGCCAAAGTGTATGGAAATATGTGAGCAT
This sequence comes from Ambystoma mexicanum, assembly GCF_040938575.1. Lineage (NCBI taxonomy): Eukaryota > Metazoa > Chordata > Amphibia > Caudata > Ambystomatidae > Ambystoma > Ambystoma mexicanum. Next base: position 960,339,631 of record NC_090928.1, on the reverse strand, counting down.
ATCAGCATGGAGCACGAGCACATTTAAACAGTACTTCATGAGTGTAATATATTCTATGGAGGATTTTCAACTGCACTAGTCTGAGTTACGCCAAAATCGCCACTTCGTAGGGGTACATTAGGGCCTACAGCCACTCCCCCTCAATGGATCCCACGTCCTCTTCCCATCTATTCGTAAATCTCAACAGCGGGTTTGATGTGAAATTAATGACCACTTGGTGGCCAAATCGGAACCACATAGTGTACATAGAGCTATTCTAGGCTGAGATGCGCCCCATAACAATATCCTCAGGGACTACTCTATTTTCTGCAATTCACAATCTGGGAGTTTAACGTGAGTGTTTTGGGGAACATATAGATACCTGCGATGGGCTAACATTTTGAATAGAGTGACTGATCTAGCAGGGAAAGGGGGAGGGCTGTCCAGAACCGAGTGTCCACCTGAAACCTACTGGTGATAGGCACCAATCTGCAGGCCACAAATGCATCCGAGATGCAGCAAATGCTAATGCTTAGGTATTTAAAGATGTACACCGCTAATAGGAAGAGACATTCAGAGGGGATTGCCGCGGGACCTCCTTGGCCCAGGAATAACAGTGTTTTGTTCCAATTAACCTGCAGTCAGCTAAATTCCCCCAAAATGTGCTGGATTCTCATGACCCGCGGGATAGATCTAATTGGATCTCCCATATATAACAATTTGTCATTGCCATACAATGAAATTATCTTTGTGCCCCAAATGCCATACAAACCCTGTTATCAATGGGTCCGTTCGCCTCTCAGCCAGATCACCATGATAAAAAGCAATCGGACACCCCTGGTGTGTGCTCTGTTCCAGAGGGAAACACTGAAAAGTCACTCCCTTAACATCGATGGCAGCCATTGGGTGCTCGCATAATCGACCTGCCAGATTTGAGAATGATCAGACCAAACCCCATAGCCCTCCTCACCACCCAGATGAACCCCCAATAATAGCGAGCGGATTATGGGTAGTGTCTACTTTTTCTGGGCGATGTGGAGTCTGAATATTCATTTGAGTGGTCCATTTGAAAGAGGGAAGAACTATCATGAGTCTATGAGCTAAAACTTTAGCCAATATTTTGGTTTAGCTTTTGCTAAGGGAAATTTGTATTTATTTATTTATTGTACATTTATAAGGCTCCTACACATCAGAAAGTGTTTCCAGGTGCCACAAGGCAAAGGGGGAGGGGCAACAGAGGAGGATAAACAACAATAAACGGTCCTACTTGGCCCTGTGACATTCAGATCGTGCAAGTGCAGCAAACAGGAAGTGCAGGTGGGAGGGGCAAGTCAGGGTGGACCGAAAGTAAGGGGACGGGGAGGGGGGATGCAGGAGGGATGGGGCCCCAGGGACTGGGTAAGTGCTGGGGGTAAGTGCAGAGGGGAACCTGGAAGGCAAGTGCATGGAGGGAGTGGATAAGGGTCAACTAGTACGTGGAGGGGGTGGACCAGAAGGGTGCCTGGAGGAAAGCACTGGAAGGGAGTGCTGAGACAGACTGGTTGAGGGAAGGCCTGCCCCCTGTATGGCACTGAAGTGACCAGGCTGCCAGTTGCAGCAGAAGGGGGAAATTAGCAAGGAAGGGGGAGCGGGAAGGAGAAGGAGAAAATGAGGGTCTTGAGAAGCTTACAGAACTTAAGGCAATCTGATTCAAGTCTGAGAGGGGCGAAGCAGCCCTTGCAAAGGGAGGCTCCTGCCATAGAAGGATATCTACCCCCCACCCTCTGCTTGGAAAAGCGCCTGACCAGCAGGGAGTTCGAGCTAGAGGATCGAGCAGGGAGATATTTAAGGAGAGAAGGTTTGATGTCCCAGACCTCAGAAAGCCTCGTGGATGATGCAGAGGATCTTAAATTTGATCCTTGCAGCCACCGTGAGCCAGTGGAGAGACCTTAGGGCTGAAGAGATGTGGTCCCTGGGTGTGAGGCCAAGGATAAGTCTTGCAGTCCTATTCTAGATTAGGTGGAGAGGGCAGGGGGAGGAAAAGGGCAGATTGAGGAAGAGGCTGTTGCAGTAGTCCAGCCTGGAGAGAACCAGAGCTCTAGAGACCTTGAGTTTCTGGGGGAAGGTGAGGAAAGGGAGAATGCCTTTGAGGAGGTGAAGTTGAAATTGAACCTTCTTGGCAAGACCAGTGATATGTGGTGAGAAGGAGAGAGAGGAGTCGAATATGACACCCAGGTTTTTTGCCTCACAAGAGGGTAGGGGGCCCAAGGAGGGCAGCCAGAGAGTGGAGAGGGAGGTCTAGTTCCAATGAGAAGGATTGTGGTCTTGCTGGCACCAAGAAAGAGATTGGTAACAGTACACCATGTCTGAATAGCAATCAGACAATCAGGAATGAGAGAGGAAGGAGAGGAGTAGAGGAGGGAGGCTTAACGGAGAGCTGAGTGTTATCCCCATAACACTGGATGTGTGGAGGGAAGGTAGAGAACAAGCTAAAACCTTTGCCAATATTTTGACTGCTGTTGCTATGCAAAATCGTCCTATAGTAGGCACCGTAATCCAGTGGCTTGTCTTTCTTAGGCGGCAAAACAATAATATTGGCCTTACATAAAGCTCTTCCTCTGTAATATCTGATTCTAAGTCCTCACATTGCTGAACAGTAATAGCAGGGAGAGGGTTATCCTCCAAGATATCCGTATATATGGATTCGGGCCAAGCCCACAAGCATTTGGTACAGTCGCCCATAAAACTTAGAAAAGGTCTTGCCAACTTCAGTGTCTTCGACAGTCTTCCTCCCTGTATCCGTCCTAAACTCGAAAATATATTGCAAAGAGGTTTCTCATTGCTGCAGCCAAGCAAGCAATTTCCCAGCCTTGTCCCCAGTTTCATACAGCCTGGCATGAGATGCCAGGTATGACTGGGGGGCCATGTCATACGCACAATTGGGGTACAAAGCTGGTGAGTGCAGCAAGGCTCTCTGGTACATAGAAGAGCGATCAGCAAGGAAGGTATGTTCCAGACATTCGGTTTCGAGTTCATATTCAACCAGTCTTGCAAGCCACTGCTTTTACCTTGCTGCGAGCACCGACATAGATTCCCTTCTTGTTAACGCAGTCTACCCTTCCCACAATCTATCAAGGGCGTCCATCGATGGTATTCTGAAGCTCAAAGTATTGCTGTGTTTTGTCTGCCTACCGCGTCAAGACCTCTGAGAAGACAAGGTAATACGGGTTGAGTTGCCAGGTGGCATCAAAATCTCTTTTCTGTAACAGTTGGATGCAATAGCAGCAACAACACAATACACAGCAGCCCTGTTAATGGCACCTTGCAGAGCATCACGAAAAACAGCACACTGCACCCAACATAGACCCAACTCCACCCAGCACCTTGGCAACCATGCATCTACTGTGCTCTGCTGTGCACATGTTCGTACTGTCACAATGTGACTGACAAGGTGCTACACAGCCTTATCAATCAGAATTGTGTGCTATAGAAATGGCAGTAACATCACAAAACATTACATACTGAAGAGTGATAAAAAGCAATCTTGGGCAATATGTTTTACAAATTGAAACAAAGCTGCATGTAACTTCATTGAGGAAAAAATGTCCATGAACTCAGAGCTATGCACCGCATACAGTGCTGAGAGATCTAACCTCCTCTAATGCATAGTCCATCTTGGAGCGGGACTTAGTTTGAAGAAAAACAACAATTTTGAATGACTAAGAAGTTCAGAATTAAAGAAGCCATAGAGCACTAGTTTAAATTGTGCTTTAACAAAATGACCGGTTGCTATTTGGTAAAGGTGAAGTTGCCCTAGCTTTTTAAAAGGATATGGTTAATTCCATCTACGGAAGCATAAACTGCTGATCAGATTCACCTTTCATAAGGGCTGCATTTAAGACATGCACCCCTGTACCAAAACCCCATAATTATGAGTTAACTGTCCAGGTGACAGCTACATCTTTGAATATAAGCCATGCCTTACTTATGATACAGTGGATATTTCCCATAAGTATTACAACCGCATCAAGTAGATATGACACAGTTCAGCTATGAAAGGATTATCTGCCTTTTCCCAAAACAGGCTGATCATGCAACTGCTAGCAGGACGTTATAATTGGGGATTATAACAGATCTTTGTGAAGCCACGTAACACTCCACCCAGAGAGACAACCATGTCATGGAAAGCTGTCCTGGGATCAGGAATCAAAGGGCACATCTTTCACAACAGAAGTTGTATCCTAGTGCATTGTTGCCCTAGCTTGAACTTGATGCTCTTCAGTGCACCGGCCGCCTCCAAACCACCTCTTCAAACTGCCACAATCTTCGTTGCCGATCTTCAAAGACTGTCGACCAGATCCTAGGGGAACCTTCAAATGCTGCACTGCAGTTGCTCGACTCAATCTGCACATCCAGTCACCAAACTCTTCGTCATCGACCCGACAGTTGAAGTGACCCTGTTGGTCCTCACGATCTGAACTTCTTTGAGCATCATCTTCGAACCATTTATTTATTTTATTTATTTGCATTTATATAGTGCACAAAAATATCCCAGAGGCATTGTCCAAGCTCCTGTTTGACCACTGCTCGATATCCGCTCCCCATCTACTATCAACATGACTGCTGTACCTGAACCGCTGTACTGCTTGTTCAAACCTATTTGCCACTGCAATACCTGAATTATTTGTTGCCTCGCATCGTACTACAAGCTCTTCATAGCATCTGCTGCCTTCGAACTACAGATCACCCACCCAGTATCTTCGCTGTCGATCTCCATCGCAAGTCGAACCAACCCTGGTGGATCATGAAACCTTGACCATCGAGCGACACATGAAACCACTCAAACTGGACTGTGCCTCCAGCCTCTTTGACGTCGAAGGTGGCCCTCACGATCCACAGCCTCATGAATGCTTGATCAAAGCAATCCTGTATGAACCGCGCATCTAGTCACCAGCATCTTTGCAGTCGAACCAATTCTGGGAGCCCTTGCAATCCGCACTTTTTCAAGCGTTGCCTTTGAAATGCAGCAAGCTCCTTTTCAACCCCTGCTGGACACCATTCACCGTCAAGCACAAGGCGATTGCTGCACTTTAACCTCAACGAACTGCATGAACAGCACAGTGCCAAGAAGCCTGCTTCAATGCATCAGATATGGTTGATCTCTACAACATCACCATCCTCCAAGCCATCAACAAAATCGCCCCACTCAAACTCTGCATGCCAAAACAGACTGCCCACCTGCACTCTTGGTTCACACCTGACCTGAAGAAACTCAGATCTAATAAACATGCCGCCGAATCACTTTGGAAAACCTCACCTTCAAAAAACAACAGGGATCTATTCATTGCCTCTAGAAAAAAAATACAAAAAAGCCATTCTACTTGCTAAAAACGCAACATACAATGAGTGCATAGCAAATGCCAAATCTGGAACCAAGGAAATATTTACCATTTTGAGAGAGCTCGAGCGCCCCACTAGCCCACCTGAAACCTGTCAAAAAGAAAAAACTTGGAGTACAAATATACAGCATGCACATCTGGACAAGATAAAAATGCTTCAAAACAAAATTACCAACAAACAAAACAAGTTAAGGCTGATAGTCATAAACACTGACTCGCCATCTATAAGAAACCCTTCACCTCACCTATTCAAATTCAGACCAGTCTCCACAACCGAGGTTAACAAAATCATTTCCAACTTAAAATCCTCAAGATGTCAAGGCGACATATGCCCTGCCCCAGTCATCAACGACTGCGTTACAGAACTCGCCCCTTTCACCACCTCACTCATAAATAATTCATTCTCACATGGTACAGTACCTAAGAATTTGAAAGAAGCCTGGGTCCTCCCGCTTCTAAAAAAAAATCACTTGATCCCAACTAATTACCGTCTCATTATGTCAGTCCCTTTCCTCCTGAAAATCCTTGACCACGCCACTTACCTCCAGATACAGGAACATCTAGAATCCAACAACCTCTTGGGTCTACGCCAATCGGGCTTCTGACCCAGACACGGCACGGAAACAGCACTCCTTGACCTAAAAAATCAAATGGCCACCATAATTGACAACAGAAAACTAGTCATACTCTCTGAGGCATTTGACTTAGTAAATCACAAAATACTATGTCACCACCTGGACCGCGCTGCACACTTCTCACCTAATGCCATCGCCTGGATAAAATCATTCCTTTCTGAGCGTACTTTGAGAGTTTTTTTCTAACTTAGCTAACGCCGCCTCTGCCCTGTTCCTTGCGGAGTACCTCAAGGATCCTGCATGTCCCCAACGCTCTACAACATATTCACCAAGTTTCTATTCGACCGCCTTCATGAACATGGAGTGTCCTACAAAAACTACACGGATGACACGCAAATTCTCATCCACCTAACCGGAGACTACGATATGGACTCTTCCATCCTTAATGACATTTACCAGCTGATCCAATCCTGGATGGCCCAAAATGAACTTTGTCTAAGCTACGACAAAACTGAGCTACTCCTAGTCGGCACCCAAACTCACCTCAAGAAACTTGACCCCAAATACAATCACTTCATAATTGATGGAAACACCATTAACGTCTCTAAAGAAGTTAAAACACTGGGCGTTTACCTAGACTCCTCCTTAATCTTCTCCAGGCAAGTTAACTCCAGATTCTCATCAACAACCCATACTGCCAAATGTATCAATGCTTGCAGACCCTACTTATCAGCAGGCAGCTGGGGCCCTCATTTTGTTAAAACTTGACTATTGCACTATCCTCCTGGCGGGCACTGCAACTAACAGAATAAAAAATCTTCAGGTCACTCAGAAAAACGCCTTACGGGCAACAATGAACATACCAAGAAGAGAACATATTTCTGAAATCAGGCGCAAAGTGCACTAGCTACCAGTTCAAGACTGGATCAAATTCAAAACATTGGCAATCGCTCACAAATGCCTAACTAACATTGCTACGAAAAATCTCACCAATTTTCTTACTCCAACCCAAACCATGAAGCCTAGTCGTTCCGCGTCAGCATTCCTTCTCGCGGTTCCAAAATTCAAAAGAACTAAGGCAGGGGGACGCAGCTTCCCAGTTGTGGCAGCCAAAAGCGGAATGCCCTACCCTTAGACATCAGAGCAGACCCGTCCCACACCTGATTTTGCAGAAAGCTCGAAGCCTGGCTCCTCACCTCCAATACATAGACTTTGCAGCTTCACACCCACCGACTGTCACTTCTATCATCACTTCTTCAGCACAATACTTATGTGAATAATACTACACATGTACATTTCATTGATCATTTGGTGCATCTGTAAATTATTGTATGCCTCTAAATAAGCCTTTCATAATATATGTCAAACTTAAGTTTATTATTGTTGAATGTACTGCATTACCTGTTTTCCAGCGCCCAGATAACCACTGGTTCGGCACGCTCTATAAATGCTAAATAAATAAATAAAAAATACATAAAATGCTGTTGAACGGTCAAGAACTGCAAAAGGTATTATAGACTGGTAACTGCCCCCTTGGTCTACCTTTGGGCCCTAGAGACTCGTTAGGACACCTTTAATCCCTTTTTGTATCAGAGAATATCCATTTACTAAAATGTTGGTTTTTACTTACTTTACACCTTATGACCCAAAGTGCTGCATTTTTCTATCTGTACATATTCTGTGATGTTTCCTCAGGGGTGGGTTTGGTGGAGTGTTTTTGCTAGTTAATTTTGCAGATTGTATGTTTCATGTAAATATTTCTATTTTTATAGAACCTTGATTGGACATTTCCTTTGTTTTGGACTGTTGTACGATTGCAGTTTGGGTTGTGCCTGAATCACATTCACACCCCTCTTGAGAGTATAGCCCCCCCTTGCCCCACATTACCACAAAAGGCGAAGGAGTTATATCTCTCAACTGTGCCTGTTTTACCTTTATGATTGGGATCACTCTTGATGTGTAACAGTTTGAGGGTCGGAAAAGGCGCTTTAGCCACTACTCACCCTTTTACTCCTGCAGGGCACAAGTCCTTTTGTAACAAACAATTACTTTCGTTTTTAATGTCCTCTCCAGGCTAATTTTACTACTGTTGAAATATAGAAGTGCAAGTTACACCTGGTTTGTAAAAATGCCAACCTGCAAGCAAAATTGCTGGTCTGACAAAGTGTACATTGTCAGACGGGATTTTTTCCACTAATATGTATAGAAATGTTTTTATCTCTAAAATATTTGTCCACCACATATCTCTTCACACTCCACATCTGCATATATTTTCATTCACCTTCACAACTCACATTCCAGACTTACACGGCACCTGGGTCATTCAGGCTTAACTTAAGTTTGTTAATGAAAGTCTGTATCACAAGGTTGACATTTTTAATACACTTAAACTTACACTTTTCTGAACCTCTTCCTTATTTAAGCACAGCCCTAAAACTTCCAAAACTCCCCAATATAACCTTCCAAATGCACCATTTTGCTGCTGGCAAGTTAGTGTAATGTTTGCTAATATGTACACAAATCACCAGTACAACATTTTATATTCTTTTGGGACTTCTGGCACGAGTCCTTTTGTAATTCAGACATAACTCACTCTTGAGTTAGCAATGTTGGACTGGCACATCAAATGTTCCTGGGCACCAATGAAAAAGAGGCTTGCCATCAGGAATTGGAAATCATAACTTTTCGTGAAGACAGTTTGAGTTCTGCTCAAGGCAATGGAGTAACTGCTGAAAATGTTGAGGGGGGCATGACATATAATGGAATGACGCCCCTGCCAAATGAGGGAGACAAAATGATGTGCTATGAAAGTTGGGGGGGACACCCCTGCCCCCCCCCTAAAATTACACCCATGGCTCCAGCTGGAGTTTTTGGTAAAATCTAATGCAAACAGTGCATTTTAAAGCATATTTGATTAGCAACATTGGAGTCCAGCAACTCAAACTGGCCTACTTTGGCCAAAAAACACTGGTCCACACTAGAATTTTTGGCTGGCCCTGCAGACATTGCCCTGTTGCCCCACGGGGCGGTTCGACCCTGTGAGTAAGTTACACCTTTTTGCAGTAATGTGTCACAATAACTCCTGTCAAAAGCTTTGGCCTTATAGTTAGAGTTGTATGGCAGAATGGATTTCAAGAAAAAGGTCCATTGCATGAATGCAGCAGATTCCAGGCCAAATATCACCATTCATGGAACACTTCTCCTAGGGCAGTGAAGCAGGGGGTTTCAAGCCAAGGTGGCACTTGTGCTCTGGCAAACATACCCGGTGGTGATGATGTCTGGCTGATTCCGTAGAGTTATACCCAGTGACGTTCTGGTTGTTGCATGCATGTTACAAAGATGTTTGCCTTCTCGTGAACCGAAGAGAAGGCACTTGTTTGAGACAGAACAGGAGCCAATGGACAATGGTAAAGAGTATGTAAAGCTAAGAATGAACACAATCCAGGCTTTTCTTATTCAAGCATGTGTAGACCTATAAATATGGTGCATTTTGCCTAAGCACTTGATTTTACCTCACATGTTCTGCTTCTCATGATGTATATATGAAAATGAACTTGTGTGTGTATAAAGACTCACGATTGGTGGTCTTTCAAAAACACAGGTATTAAAGGCAAGATGTGGCCAGAAGATTTTCGGCCTGGTTCTCATTAATGGGTCAATCTGAAATATAGCTATGGTGACCGACATCTGCCATAAAAATAACTTGAACTTTTTCATAGCACTTGCTACTGCAGTTTTGGGCCTTGCCCAGGTGCTATAAATAACTTTTATTAGTGCTATTCAACTTAATGCTACTCCTCTTTCTACCTAGCTTGAAAGGCTGAGCCTGCGGTGATGGTATTCACACTGAGGACTAACACACCGCAGCCAATCTCAGATGTGAATTATTTTCTCACTGAACTACCTTAGGAGCTATATGTGTTAATATGCCATTTTATTGTATTGTAACACATTATTAGTGCCAGAGACATCGCATGGAAGACCCCAAAGTTGCTTTTATTGGACCCCTAATAGAAAAAGGTCCTGGCAGGAGCAGAGCGACTGCATGAAGTAAAAAATTTGGCACCTTAGGCCCATTGAACCTCGATATGTCAAAAGAAAAAACAAAACAGAAAAGCCAAACTGTAGCAACAGCATGAGATTCTATAACTGATATATATATATATATATATATATATATATATATATATATATATATATATTGTTTTTATTGATTTAGTTGAAATTAATCAACTTTTCAATAAGTACCTGTTATGTTACTTTATGGCAAAAGGCATTTATACTGCGCCCATCACCCATGTGACGATAAAAAATACAAAGCTGATGTCATGAAACATCTAGCAACTACTATTACTCTGTGTAAAACTGGCTGGCACAAACAATGCGTTTGGGAGATACAACTAACCAAAAGACCATGCAAGAGCCAGATCAGTCAATTATTAAAGTAAAATATGTCACCAAAGGACTACATTTGCATTTAAATGGCCTAGGCAGTGGGGAGGAGGGGTATTTTCATTTGCTAATTGAACAGCTTGCAGGCACCTGGCACCTTCAATCCAGGTCTCTCCTTTCATTCTGTTATGTTGCAAATTAACAAGGGGGGTCCTGGGAGTCCCTCTGCCAGACATTAGTCCTGGTTACGAGAGACTTACCCAGAGTCTTTAGCTCACTATCTTTCACAGAGCTCCTCCCTACTGATGAGGTCCATCCAGACCGAAACACGTGTCTGGGGATGCTGTTGGTACTCTTGTTCAGAGGAGAATTGCCTAGCATTTCGGTGCTGGACTGCCCCAGGGAAGGACAAATACTGATATGTTTGGGATATTTCTTCTCTGTGAAATATAGTGAGCTAAAGACTCTGGGTAAGTCCCTCGTAACCAGGACTAATGTCTGGCAGAGGGACTCCCAGGACCCCCCTTGTCAATTTGCATAATTAAGTAACTTTGGGTCTCACCCTAAATTAATAGGGGAATCCAGATGTGGACCCCTTGCTCACTATTCTTAGAGAGGCACAGCTCCTCCCTATTGATGAGGTCCAACCAGACCGAAACACGTGTCTGGGGATGCTGCTGGTACTCTTGTTCAGAGGAGAATTGCCTAGCATTTCGGTGCTGGACTGCCCCAGCGCAGGATAAAGACTGATATGTTTGGGATATTTCTTCTCTGTGAAAGATAGTGAGCTAAAGACTCTGGTTAAGTCCCTCGTAACCAGGACTAATGTCTGGCAGAGAGACTCCCAGGACCCCCCTTGTCAATTTGCATTCTGTTATGTTGAACACACATCTAGATCTGGAATTCAAGCTGGAGGGGTCATCTCTTTGAATAGAGGTGGCATGGAAGTGAGTGTGGTCCATCGACCCCCCACCCCCATTCCCCCTTATCCCCCGGCCGGCCCCCATGCTCAGCCCAGAGTGTGATCTGAGAAGAGCTGTAGCTTTATTAAGCAAGTAACATTCTACACACCGAAACCTACACCTCTCTACTGCATTGGCCAGTGGAGGTAATTAATATGATTAGTTGCGGCTGAGACCAGCTAGACCGTCTATGCTGGGGTGCAAAAGTTAGTGTTCTCTTCTCTGCCCTAAAGCAAATGAGGGTATCCATGGGCAGACTAAGCATTGAGAAACCAAACAAATTAAGAAGTAGCCTCTGGAGGAAGTGCTAAATGTGGACGGGGCGCACAACTGGGAGTGCGTGATCCATTATCAGGTCTTTTTACTGGAGTCCATTGGACCTTGATTCCTTCAGAAAGGCGCATTAATGTGCTATAAAGACTGATTCAAGAAGGAAAAGGGCAAGTCATTATCTATGTATATCAAAATGAAAGCATGCCTAATGTCAATATGTAGAAACTAAGTGTGCGCTGTGCCCTCTACTAGTGTTACAATCAAACTTGCCACAACCTACCTGCCCATCAAGTCTTATTTACTGTAAACCGGTCGAGCTTCCTTCTAGAAAAAAAGGTTATTTTTACAACGCTCCACCGCACTATTGCAAATGCAATATTTCCCCAGTGTCTGTAAAGGTATTGATATTATTGTGCCTGCTCCTTCCAGTGCCTCGGTCCTTTTCCGCCCAGGAGGTCTGACTAGAGGTCCAGTCATTTGCTTTTTCCCCCCACTTACAGAGTTACTGTTACATGTCGTCTGTCTTCAATGCGTTCAGTTAGACCCTATGATGAAGTGAGAATCATGTGTCACGAATTCAAAAAATACAAATAAACTGAAGCAATGACAGGCGAATGTGAAAATACTAACGTCATCCATCTGTATGAAAAGCGACGCGCCGTGCCTGTGGCGCTTGTCGCCATTGCCAAATGCAAGGTGAGCCGAGCCCGGAACCTATGAAGACGAACCCAGAAGAAGAAACGAAGGCTGACAGGCGTCCTCCGGGGGCCACCCTTCCCGCTGACTGAAGGCTGGAAACTTCACAGATGGAGGGGGCAGGGGCATCCTGCTGGAATTACAATGACCTCGCTTCCCGCCAGCGCTCGGCGGTGCTCGGATAGTGACGCGCCAAGACAACGGAACATGCCAATGTGCCATCTTAAAACCGCGCGGTTTGTGTTTACAGCATATTCTAGAACTGATGCCAGAAGGCGAGCCCTCGCCTCAACAAGACACGTCGTTCCAGACCAACATCCCAAGACACAGAGCTCGCGCTATATTCTGGACTCTGTTTCTGCCTTGCAGGCAGTCTCAAGGGCTTTTCTGGCAGAACCATCTTATTTGAAAGGAGTCCTCTGTTAGCTAGAATAATTGAAGAGGATCGTTATTGCATAGAAGCGTCTTTCGGTTATTCTCCTGTTGATAAATGGAACAGCCAGGAACACTTCAGACATGACCTGCAGTGAACATTGCACGTATTTACCTTTCAGTACAGAATTACTATTGCCCTGTGCCTTCATCTTCATGGATAAACTGGTGGGGTCAAAGCCAAACCCCAAGGTACTATCACCTGACCTGACAATTCACAGCTTTGACTCAGTGCTGGTTGAAAGTTCATGATTGACACCCATTTGGGGTTGCTTTTAGCATGCATTCAAACTATTGTTTTACTTTGACTGACTTTTTTAGAATTGCAAAAAAACGTTGCCACTGCTGGCATACACATATGTGCTGAGCATGGGCTCTTGTTCTTCCTTTTGACCGGTGGCTCACCTCTTGCCTCCTTCTGCCACATCATTTCTAGGGCCTGTGCTACAAAAACACAAATCTTTGTAGTAAGTGCCGGCCTTATCGGCGGCAGAACCCTGGGCAGTGAAATAAAAATGTGGCGCGCCCCTCGTCAACGGGGAGGTGTTTAGATCCCCGCACCTGCGTCGGAGCAGGGAGTTAATCACTGGAATAGGGTGCCGATGCAAAGCATCAGAATCCTATTCTAATGAAAAACCGGGCCGCTCATGCGCCGGAGTGGGAAGGTAATCACATCAATAATGTGCCAGTGCGAAAGCATCATCCCCCTATTGTTACTCAATGTACCCTGCTCCCGTGCTGGAAAGCCTGGTGCCAGCACAAGAACAGGGGGCACTTCATTTCAATAGGGTGCCTGCCACGCCTTCACCCACCATACCAGCTTGGCAGAGCCCTTGAAAGACTCCCCCAAGCTGGCGTTGCGGGCAGTGGTCGAAGTGTATGAAAAGAAGGTAGTGGAACTATGTTCCCTACTGGCCTGCACCGCTCCCCACAGACCAACCCTCAAAAGACATGCACCTGCTGTTTGAGGGAGCGTTCAGTGCAGTGCACTGAAAGTGCAAGTTCCAACCTCTTCCTACATTTTTATTTTAAAACGAAACCGTTCAGAACAGTTTCTTTTTAAAATAAAAGTATAGGAATGATAAAACTTAATTAAAAGAAGTAGAGCAGCACCGCTCCCGACCGTTCCCGCTCACTTAGATCACTGGTTGCTGGGGGCTTACGGTGCCCCAGGTGGTTGCCCGGGCGGCCCTACCCTAAGACCAGCCCTGCTTGTAGCTGCCTATGGTGTTGATCCACAGGTGAGTGACATTATGGCCCCTAAAACTTCAAATATATCCTTATAGGAATGACACTCGTTGTGGGGCGGCAATGATCCAGTTCTCCATTCGCTTCTCTGGTCACCAGGCAGCAATGATAAATTCTCTATTGGCTTCCCTGGGGTCATCAGGACCACACAGCTACATGATTCCATTGGCAGTTGCATTCACTTTGGTGTTGCTGCATCCATTACAATTTATTGCATGAGTGAGTGATCACAGCTAGGCAGCCTGCTGTGGCAGAGCCAGGCATTTAGGACAGGTCACTTACATTTTCTTAGCTGTGGTTCCACTACATTTTAAATGTGTTCTATTGCTCATTTTCTGGCATTAAAACAGAGTGTCTGTCCTTGTTTTACAATCAACCTAGTTATATGTAGCCTCTCTAATTGCAATAACAGGACTGCTACTTGAGTAACTGTGAGGAATTCGACCATCCGCGTGGTGGGCGTGCAATCGCCTGGGCTTTTTAAAAATGTTTTTATATGTAATTGAATGATGATGAATCAATCTCCGGAAAATGTGTGGGGCTAATCAGCATACATTTTCCTATGCTCACCGCACAACATACACATAGACTTGTGTACTCTAGGTTGATACAGCATACAGGCCCCGTTCCCACTGCCATATTTAGTTGGAAAATGACAGCCAAGAGAACATCAAGGCATCTCAGAAGGGGGAAGACAAAACCTTCCTCCTGCCATGGCCAGCCTAATTAGCTATCAAAGTCTCCATGGATCAGCCCTGTCCTTTTTTGTAAGCATTGCAGAATGGTTGCAGCAATTAACATAATTAGCATACTAATAGAGTATACTTCAACCAGGCCCACATGGGGCCTGGCTGCAAAGGTGAACAAAGGAGACAGGAAACACCAACAACCTATGATATGCACTGTGTCAACCTGAAGCCAGCTCCTCCCCCAAAGTATCAATGACAGTGAGATGTCATGTCTGGGACTGTGTATTTACAGTAGTCATCCCTGCAGGGGGACTCCATTCAGAAGGTATGAGTATGTGGTTTGACGGCAACCAAAAGTCTGTTCTCCCCACAACTTCAAGAGAGACCTGCCATTTTAATCAGGAACCACAGAGAGCTCAATTAACCAGAAAGACCCTTTAATCCACAACAGACAAGAAGATGGCTGGGACTTAGTATTACATGTTTTTTACCCATTCACCTTTTCTGTTGCAAAACACTTTGGTTATGACCTCATGCATACAGGAGATTACTGGTGGGGACCCAAAATTGGTTTAGTAAAGTAGGCTTAGGCTACACCAATCACTGTGGCCCATTTGGCTTTAAAAGAGGGTTAAGCCCCTCTTTTGGCAGATCATCTGAAAACTTTGCAAGGAGTAAACAAGAAGAACTCATGTGGACCCTGGCTGAAGGTACAGTCTGCCTTAGAGCTTCCGCCAGTAAAAGAAGGCCAGGATTTCCAAAGAGGGAAGCAAGATCCCTCCCTAAACATCTCCCAGGGAACAGAGGGAGATACGGAATCCAGAGGACCCTCCAGCAGCTCTGGAACTGGCACGCAGCCAGCACACAGCGTGCCCTGCTAGGCTCTGCAAGCAAGCTTCATAGGTGGGAAGTGACAGAGAGTCCCTGAACCAAGCCAAGCACAAGGCCTTTGCCTGCAACACTCTACTCATCTTTGGGCTGCCTGCCTTAAAGGATGACACAAGCCTTCTGAAGAAGCTAGGAGGCGTGCATTGACATGCATCAACCAGCATCTGCCTTAAAGGACATTTTCGATCCAGTCGATCCCATCAAGCTGCAACTGACTGCACCACTGACTGTTGTTATGCCGCAGTCGCTAACGTCCTCCAAGACGTCGCGACCAGTGCTTCAGACTTGCCAACCAGCACTGAGACAACGGTTCCTGTCCTTGAGCTGCCGTGTAGGCCAGCCTGCAGCCATCCATCCACCTTCACTCCCCGAAATGCCTGTCACCTCATACCTGCAGCTGTCTCCCATCTTGAACTCTGTCACAGGAGCTGCAAAGCACCCTGAAACTGACTTGACCCTGTTGAGCACCAAGAACTTCTACATGCACAAGGTACATTGTGGTTTTGTCCCCCTGGTCCTTCTCCAAAGACCTCTAGGGACATTTTATGACCCATGGCTCCCGCTGTGCTGAAACCAAGTCCTGAGGTATTGTGATTAATTACTTTACTTACTACCCTCCTGTTAGTATCCAGAGTGCATCCCTTTTCCTTCTTAAAACTGTCTGTCCTCTGCATTCCTTTACAAGGTAGGTTGTATTTTGTAGTGTGCTAGAGCTGTCTTCGAAATAATAATAAAAGATATTTGTATACAACCATGACTGGACAGTCCCTTTTATCATTGTGTAATGTTTTTATTTTCCTGTGTTGCAACTAACCAACAAGTCATAAGCTTGCAGAGATAAGCCTGCCGTTCTGTCCATGTTACCAAAATTGGACAAGGACGTCTATAATTTTCTTGTGTTTCCAATCTGTTCGGATACCTTCTGGTGTACTAGAGGATTGGGGCTGATTGATGGTTTAGAAACAGATATTCATCCCTGGACCACTGATGCCCGTAAGTTGATTTGTCACAGTAGCAACACATTACAGCATCAATTCTATTAATTCCTTGTGCACTTCAAGACGGTTGCAGTGTTGGTTGGTTACTATGTGAAACAAAACACTGCACAGAATGATGAACATATTGCACTGCCTCAGACTCAGCATAGGTCTCAACACTCGGGACCATCATAGTTCATGGTTACAACCAATGCATTGCCGAACTAATGCATCCGAAACCTTCACTTTTCCAAAGCGTCGGTGGCTGAGTAGGCAGAACCTCTGAGGAGTGAATTAGTGAGTGCATCATATAGACTGCACATGTATTGCCTTTAGGAATGTGTGACTGCAGGAAGTATATGTGTATTTCATTCTTGGTGTAAGCCAGGGTTGTCCAACTCCAGGTCTCGAGGGCTTGAAACATGTTGGATGTTCAGGACACCTCTTATTAATATTCATGAGATAAATGTGCATACAATGATTATAAATGTATGCCCATTTTTCTCATACATATTAATGAGTGATATCCTGAACACCCATCAGAAGTCTGACCGGCACAGGCCTGGAGTTGGGCAACCGTGGTGTAAGCGAAAGGTGCTGCATTAGGAGCAAAGCATCTTAAGCATCATACTCATTCTTCCTGTATTTTGAAATCACGCTATGGTCCGACAGATAAATGACTGCAACAATTTGTGGATGTAAGGTTTACTGAGATTGGCTCCTGCGGTGGCAATTGTGGTGGACAAATGCCAGCAAGACAGGGTTGAACGTAACGCTCTTAATAGCCAAATCTTGAGGTTTTTAACCCAAAACGTGTTTTGCTGCTAAGATGATAATTACTCCTGTTTCAACAAAAAGTTTTGATCGGACAAAAAAGTTTAAAAAAACAATCACTTTGCTACAGAAACAAGGTTTTCTTTTCAAAATGTACTAATCGATTATAACAAATCTAAAAAAAGAAGGATTATTAAAAAAAGTGAGTGGCCGCCCTTTTCCCTGGCCGGGAAGCAGGTAATGCCCCCCCCCACCTTTGCCACCGATATCCCGATTTATACCTCCCCACTGACTCCTGCCTTCAGCCTTCCCCACCACGCTTACCTGAAACTGCATGATCCCCTACCGGTGCCTGGAACTGGCTCTTCCCTGCCACACCAATGGCGTCATGGAAGGGGGACAGGACTATGTGTAGTTCCCTTCTCCCTGGACCATGGTGACAATCTTGGCTTGTCGTTTTTTAAAGATGAGAGACAGCAACCAGGCTGTTTCTCAACTTAACAAAAAATGATTATTATCCTGGAAAACCATGCCAGGATGCTAATAGCAATAAACCCCTCTGCACGGGGGCTTTACCAGGGCTGGTAATGCCTGGGCTAACATTAAGGCTCTTGCTTCACTCTGGCCTGTAACTAGCCCCGGCATTACCTGTCCTGGTAAAGCCCCCGCCCGTCAGGCTTTATTGCTTAAATGTTAATTTACCCTTGAGTCTCATAGTTTGAGGGGTTGGATGGCTGAAAAATCTGGACTGTCCACTGCCTTATAATGTCTACCTATAACGCCACTTCCTGTACTGGACAAACAATTGGGTTTCTTCTTTCATACAATTTAGATGATTCTTTTAAAAAGCTCTTTGTCAAAAGCCCTCTTTTTAAATTCCAACTGCAATGGGAGCTGCCAGCAGCATTCCCGTTTATTGGTGGGTGGTGAGGTTTGGCAGAAGGGTATTGCGTCATTCACTTCTGTTACCTCTGCTCCCCTACCCCCTTTGCCCTGCCCACTACATCCTCCATAGGTGTGCTGAAGGGCTTTCCATGATATAAGAAGAAAGGGTCTGGAGTGGTCTGCCAATGCCGCAGGCAAATAGGCAACTTAGAAGAAGCCATAAGGTGGAGGTGGTAGAAGGCAAGCACGGTGGGCATTTGCGATGGCCCAGCCCTTGGCTGAGCCATCCAGAAAGTTCTCAAAAGGGTCCTTATTAAATTAAAACCTGAATAGATTACAAGTTTAGAGAGGAGCATAATCCTTCCAGGAGTCACTGAACATGGCTTTTTTCTACAGCGGAACTACCCAGGGCCAAGCAATCTTGGCTGAGCCATCCAGAAAGTTCTCAAAAGGGTCCTTATTAAATTAAAACCTGAATAGATTACAAGTTTAGAGAGGAGCATAATCCTTCCAGGAGTCACTGAACATGGCTTTTTTCTACAGCGGAACTACCCAGGGCCAAGCAATCTTTCCAACCTAGGCCTCACATGATTCCTCCTTCTGCAATTGACTTTGCTACCTTCTTCTCATCAGTGATCAGGATCTCCCAAAGCTGCTCACCCCTGAAATATCACCCTCATCACCAGTCACCAAACCAGTGCCTCCTGAGTCCGACTCCCCCTTCTATAAAACCTAGCATTGCAAGTGGCATCAATTCTCATATTCATCGATCTGCCCGATGTTTACCTTGGACTCTTGCCTCACAATTGAGGAAAGTCCTTTTACCATTCCTATATGTCAATCTGTCTCATCTTCTTAACCAACACCAAATGTCTTGCATCTATGCAGACTTGCTGATCTATCCAAATAATGAAAAATCCATTTACAGACTCATCAAGCCCCTTAAATTATCATCACAGCACCCTTCTTGTGCTCTGCAAAATCCCTCAAAAGATGTTATCAACTAACGCATTCACTTCCTATCCTTCCCAAATCTCTACAATGAGCTTTTAGAGAGAACGAACCGGTGTGACTGGTGTCTCCACACTTATAACCTCTGCACACCGCAAGCACCTCACCTGTGTTATTAACCAAATCAATCTTTTTAGCCTTATTTGGTCAGAACATACTCTTGCCTGAACATCTAATTCCCTCCCAAAGTCCCGTCTTTGCCGCCAAATCATAACCACACGAATCAAACAGCGAAAAAAGGCTGACCCTATATCACCTTGGCACCCCTTCCTTCTACCTTGTGCTCAGCATATGCTAAATCTGCCCTACTTAACCTTCATCTTTGCAAGAAGAAAAGCCATGATTTAATCTTCAGCAGACTGGACTCAAACTTCCTCTTTATAGGTCTCCATGCTATTGCTTCCATCTGTAGCAAAGGTTGCCATTGTTGCTAACAGCAAACTTCCTATCTCTACATCCATCAATTGATAGAAAGCAGCTTAACGCCTGAGGTGCAGCGGGTCGCTCTTAAAATTACTAATCCAAATACTCCTATATGTGCACAGCCCTTTCCCCAATCTCATCTCTTTTTTCAGGCAACCTGACCCTATGATACAACCAAACACCACCTTGCAAACCCCAAAAATGTCTTTAGAGTCCTGATCTCTGCATGCTTGCAAACTCAATACAGCTTCACCACCCCTAAACACTAACTAGTCAATTGTCGTTCCAGGTCATTTTCCCTTCTTTCTCTTGCTCATTGGCCCGTTTCTTGACTAGGCCTCTTATGCCATTCCTTCCAATCCTGCCCCAACCACACACCCTCAAATACTAAATAACCTAACTGATGTAATTATGTATCATCTTTCACGGTACTACCTCTCACCCACATAACTGTGCTGCTGTTTCTACCCTCACACAATGGTAGGTCTAAGTCAAATCATTGTAACCCTTGTAAAGCCTTTTTATGAATCCTTATAACTAATAAATAATGTATAGTAGGCTAGAGCGCAGCAACGAAATGTAGTCACATATTCCACAAGCTCTATGTGATTTTCTGATAAATATCCTGATTTACTGCTGTTTGGCACCATGGTAAGGCCGAAAACCGTAAATGAGGTGCTGGGGTTCCGAACTGCAGCATTATACACTGCCTGCAGGCCAATGGGGACGCTGGCCTGAACTCTACCTCGGGGCCTGTGAAAGAGCAGAGGCGGCGGTACCGCATAATCTGGTGGGACGACACAGAGCAGGGGTCAACAGCGGAGTCTACAAACTCTCCCTGATTGTGCGATCTGGCAGACTGTATCCCCAACGGGTTCAGGGCATTGTGTTTTGAGCGATCTCCCCTCCCACCCTCCTGGGCTTCTGAGACTGATCGTAGGCTGTATTCACCAACCCGGCTGCCTAGAGGGGACTGCCATAGGGACAGAGGTGTGACCTGCTCTGAGGAGTTGCCTGTCAATTGGCAGAATGGGTGGGAGAGCCAGGATAAGTGCTGCCACCTTCGCCCAGACTTGATAACGGAGATGCCTGGCCTGCATCGCTCCCCGGGCAGGTTCGGAATGTCCCCGTCTTGCTATTCTTCTCCCGAGCAATCAATCTATCTATCCATCCATCTGAATTTGTCTATAGCGCCACTAACCCAGAGGCCTCAGGGTACTTACAATGAGAGACATAGAGACAAGGAAAAGGGAAACACCCCAAAGAGCAAGCCTGGATCTAAAAAGCAAGAAATTAGTGTGAAAACGAGGGCTTAAGAAAAGAGTGTTAAGAAAATAGTTTTTGGGTCAATCAGCCAAGTCCAGCGTCAAAGACAAAGGCTTTCAAATGCTTCTTAAAAAGAGCAGTTGAGTCGCTATCAACAAGATATTTGAGGAGGACATTCCATGGGGAAGGAGCCCAGGAGTTGAAGCTTGCTCCACTAATTTTCTTCAGGATGATGCGTGGTTGTGTCAAAAGACAGTATCATTGGAGCGCAAAGTGCGCCCGATGGACTTCTTCTTGAGTCTGGATGCCAGATAGGATGGAGCTTCATCATGAAGGCACTTAAACACTGTGACTAGGACTTTGTACTGTAACCTGTGTTGGATGCGCAGCCAGTGTATGCTCGTTCGGGCTGCCGTGACATGTGCTTTGCGCTTAAGACCACAGGCAGCACTTACTGCGCCATTCTGAATTACCTGTAATTTTTTTATATTAGTCTGCGACGTGCCTATTGATAGGCTGTTACAGTAATTCAGCTTGCAATTTATGATAGCAGCTGCTATCATCGCAAGATTTGCGTCAGACAGAAAAGGGCGAATATGCCATAGAAGTTGGGTGTAGTAACAACAGGAGGATTTCAGGTAGCTAACCTGACGATTGAAGGATAATTGGGGATCAAAGAAAACACTGAGAGTCTTTACAGTTTTGGAGACAGGAATAACGTGTTGGGCAATAGTAAAGTTTTCATATTTAGAATCAAGCTTTTTTAGCTTTTGTTGGGTGCCCAATATAAGAAGCTCAATCTTTGAGTTGTTAAGAGCTAGTGAATTCATAGCCATCTATTTTTGAATCTCAATGAAAATGTTGTTAATGTTTTCAGAATCATCGATGTACACTCCAGATAACCGCAGAACAATCTGTGTGTCATCAGCGTAACTTGCAAAATAAACACCCATGGTAGACAAAAGGTCACACCAATGTCTTGCGTAGACATTAAACAACAGTGGTGACAGGCATGACCCCTGGGGTACCCCAGAAGGAAGAACAGAACTGTTGGAGT
The DNA here is from genome assembly GCF_040938575.1 of Ambystoma mexicanum. Classification (NCBI taxonomy): domain Eukaryota; kingdom Metazoa; phylum Chordata; class Amphibia; order Caudata; family Ambystomatidae; genus Ambystoma; species Ambystoma mexicanum. Next base: position 960,317,726 of record NC_090928.1, on the reverse strand, counting down.
ATGCATTGTCCTTAGCAACATTCATGCTTCTTCGGCCTAAAAATTATTTGCCCACAGTAGATAGTCTATATCCACCAAAAGCCGATGATCAACAAGATCAAAGGCAGCGGATAAATCTAAAAGCAGAAGCAGTGCTGTATTTTCCTCTTTGATAAGGCCTGCAATGTGTGACTTCAAAACTAGCAGAGCTGTCTCAATCCCATGATTGGGACAAAAACCAGATTGCTGGACAGCTAATATCCTGGTTTTCGACGATCGCCTGGTACTGCATGCATGCTATTTTGTCCAGGATTTTAACAATAAAGGGAACATTGGTTATGGGCTGATAGTTGCAACGTCTGCCGGATCAAGATGATATTTTTTCAATAGTGGCGTAACCCTGGTCTCCTTGATATTCTGAGGTACGTATGGCTCTTGGAAGGAGAGGTTTATGAATCTTGTGACCCAATGCAAAATTGTGGCTGGAGTGGCTCATGGTTCAGAGAGGCTGGGGACCTGGTAGTGGAGTGACTTTGGGTGGACGGTTGACTCAGTGGCAGAGAGGGTGAGGTAAGCAATGGGGGCACAGCGACCTGGACACCTGGGAACAACAAGACACCACTGAGCACTAAGCTCCGGTCAATAGGGGGTTGCTCTGCTCTACTGGACTTCCAGGGGTGCTTCATTCATTTCTTCAGGTAGCACTGGACTGTGAGTCACAGGGGATAGCCAGGGGAAGCCTCCCCCATCCCTGTGACCTACCTGCAAGATACAGACCCTGGAACTGGAACACTACATGAGGGCCCCACTTGTTGTTTGTGGGTTCGGAGAGGCTATCCCTGCCCCAACCCCTCTGCCTGGTTGGCCAGGCAAGTGCCGAAGTATTATCTGTCCAGTGCACAGGTGCTGGTTGAGGTGGGCTTAGGTGCAGCCCGGCTTGGACCCCTATGGGATACCATGGTTGAGGTTGGAGTAGCAAGGTGCCCTGCCATCTAGATCATCATAACCTGGGATAGGGCACATAAGGATAGTGTACAGAGCAAGAAGGAGATATACACATTGCTGCCCACCCCAAGACACCTGTCCCAAGGTGGGGAAAATCTGGTGAATGAGGCACGCAGTCCTGCTGGTCCCGCTGACTCACCTTCAATTTCGGATATAATCCAAGCCTTACACAACTCCAGATCCTCTATGGAAAGCAAGATCAATATGCTGGGCATCGGTTTGGGTCTTCTTTGTCAGGACCTACACAAGGTCTCCGTCCGCGCCACGAAAATGGAAACAAGACTGTCAGAAGTAGAAGAGGAAATTACAACCATGAAAAGCCAGCCAACGGATTCCCTGCATAGGACCAAACTCCAGGAGGTAATGGTGGAGGAGGCGGAGGGCAGATCCCGAAGTAATGATGTTTGTGTGGTCAGCCTGCTGGAGGGAGCAGATGGCCCATCAATGGAAATGTTTCTGGAGGAGTCGCTTAAGAGACTGGTGGGTGCCACCAGAATGTCTCTGCTTTTCTCCATTGAACGAGCGCATAGAGTTCCCACTAAGCCCTCGCAACCTTGATCTCCTCCTAGGGTGATAGCCGGCAGGATCCTTAATTTTAGAGATAGGGTTTCCATTCTTCAAGTGGCCAAGCAGAAAACTGTATTGGAGCTGGATGTCACTAAGATGGCAATTTTTGAGATTTCACTCGTGTGGTACAAAGGGCTAGGCAATGATTTGACTCTGTTAAGAGGGGACTCAGTGCCCAGAATATAAAATATGCACTGTACTTTCATACAAATCTTAAAATGCATCATGTGGATTCAGAAACCCTTTTTTCTGAGCCAAAGCATGCGTGGGAGTGGATGGAGCTGAAGTTTGGAGTGGCCCGGACCATTGCGCCCCCAAGAGGCGAGCTGCCAGAGTCACAAATTCCCAATCAGCAGCAGGAATATGACCACCTACTGGCTTGCAAATAGATGAAGATTTGCTGTGAGACTCTCGACCTCCCTCATGAAAATCTACTCATGAGGAGTGGGGAGGGATCCTGACCTGATCCAGAGGCCGTAGATTTATTTGTATGCAAACAGGCCATAGTAGTGCCACTGTGCCTTATTATGGGGACAAATGGGGGTGTTGTGGAGGAGTGTATTGTTTATCTTTGCTCCTCTGCCTCCAGTATAGGCCTATAAAGTTCTAGTTTATGTTTGGGCAACAAATGCATCAAGTTCATGTGATGTATGGGATGGGGTGCGTTGACGTGTGACAGGGGTTAATTATACACAATCAGGTGGGTGGACTACTTTTTCGTTCAGGTTTAAAAGTAAAGTGATACTGGGACTGGGTAATATGCCCCACATATGATACTATTAGGTTGTCTTGATGAGTGGTATGAATGATATTAAGTTTTCATGTATGTCCTGGAATGTCAATGGTCTGTGTAACTGGATCATGCAGAGTGCTGCAATTACTCAATAGGCAGACACCAACTTTTGTATTGCTTCAGTAAACCCACCAGCATGGGGAGATATGCAGGTTCTTCAGGTGGAAAAACTATGGGAAAGTGTGGCATGAGGGGTTTGCAAATGGTTCTTGGGGCGGGAGGGTCAGGATTTTAATTTGCAAGTATATGCCCTGTGAGGTCAAATTGATTACATGGGACATCAGTGGGAGATATCTACTGGTAACTGGGCTGTTCTGGGGGAAACGGTTGGTCTCCTTAACGTTTATGCCACCGCTGCCGCACAGCATTGATTTCTTGCATGATCTACAGGAGTTACTGGTGGGCCACTCTGTTGACCTGCGGGTGATGGTAGGGTTCTTTAATGATGTGGTAGACCGCTTCATAGACAGATACCCAAATCCTGCTGACCAAGTCCAGACCCACACCAAACTGTCAGATTCTCCTTAAATTATGGGACTGGCTGGTGCTTGGTTGTCAACCCATCCCCATCTTCAGGGTTTTGCTTTTCACTCAGGAGCACACCTTTCCCTGTCCCAGGTATACTACTTTTTCCTGCACAACAGTGATCTTTGCAGAGTCACAGATTTCAGTTTTCTTTCACTGGGTATCTCTAAATACTCCCCACTTCTACACTCTGTAGGTCATTCAATGTCTCCCAGCCGGGCGACCTATCAATTCAACCCATGTTACCTCAGCTTCCCAGAGATCCTGACCCATCTACAAGAATGCTGAGATGAGGTGTGGGCCATGTCAGAAGATGCCATTTGATGAAATATGTAGCCATTTGAAATTACATGCACTGTTCCTTCTGTGGTAGATCAGAATAAAGAGACAGACCAGTTGTTGGCATGTGTGAAACTCTTTTATTAAAATACTAAGCGTAATATACCTAATCTATGGATTTCCCTGCCAAACCAAACGAAGCTGTATGTAGTCTTTTGTGAAGCCCAAAGTAAACAGTATGTCCTCCGTCCAAAGCTAAACTAATCTGTCCCTACCACTAAGACAAACATAACAAAAGACCAGGAGAATCACTGCCTTCTCCTGGATAGACTTCCTCAGCCTTAGTATGCAATTTTGAGATACTTTTTGGCTATCTCTTAGATTAACATATTTAGGTCCTCTAGGGGCCCTTTCCAAGTCTTTGGTTCACTCCTCATTCTCTTTGTAGACTTTTCCTCCTCTGCGTTACGGGCTTTGGAAACTATTATACAATGTCTTTCTTACGTGTCGCTGAAAGTATGTAACACTGAGATAACTAGAGGTACTGAATACCTCTATATGTGGTTCTTGTTCTCTGTGTTCCAGTATTTCTTTAACGTCTTATGAATAGGACATTGGATATCATGATCCTCCTCCTCTGATTCACTGTCTTTCTCCGTTAGATCATTATAGCAGACCCAATAGTTGTTCTTATTCTCTTGTCCAGTTCCTATATTACTAAGATGTGTAAAAGAAGTTTTGTTCTGGTTCTCATTCTTGTTAACTTCTAACCCTTCACTGGGACGAGTATATTGAATCCCTGAATGTTTCTTACTATTGTTCTTAATCTGCAGCCACTCACTGGGATGAGGATGGTGCTTCCCTGAGTGTCTTTCACTTGTCTTACTTTCAGACCTTCAAAGAAGGAATTCAAACACTGTTTGACAGGCACTCCAAAATGAATGTTTATTTGATTTAAGTCGTTTTAAGGATATCTGTTATCTTCACAGAATCAAAAAAAATTATTTTCACATGTTTAGCCCTCAACACGTGTTTCCCCACTTTGTATTTCGTGGTTCTTCAGGAGGTAAGTTTGCATATATTGTGATTAACGTTTCCTTATGACTTTTGATGGTACGAAGGTTGAATTCCTGTGAATCTTGATAGATAAAGGATCTTGCTGGATTTTACTTTCTTTTCTGGTAAGGGTCAGTCCCTGGATTTCTCCTTTAATGCGATTAAGCCGGATAGGGGATCGTAGCTGGAACTGCTCCTTTCAGACCTCTCACTGGGACGAGTAGACTGAGTCGCAGAATGTTTCACACTCGTCTTAGTTTTGGGCCACTCACTGGTATGAGTAGACTGATGGTACTCTTTATTCCTATGTTCCCTCCCGGGTCTTCCGCTGTCCCCGTTATGCACCTGTTTTCACGATACAGACTTCTTTTGTAGTGAGGACAGCTTCAGTACTTGCTCTCACTCCGTCTGTTTCTTCTTTGCTGCTCCATGGCACCAGTGCTCCAGCGGTCTCTGCGCGGTCTCTGCGTTGTTGACAGGCATTCCAGACCACCTCTCTTGGGTCATGCCACTGCCCTCAACTGGTTTTCTCCCCTGGGGATTTCTTTTCCCCTCCCTTCTACCTTCGGCTTCCTCAGTGCCTCTTGCCCACAGCACCCTGGGGCTTCCTTCCGATGGAGGATCTCTGGGTCTTCCTCAATGCTTCCAACTCGGATGATTTGAAACTCCCGGGTGTCAGTTTTCACTGACAGTAGTCCGTCTTCCCTTTTTATGATAGGTCGGTGGGTACTCACCAGCAGAGGATTATAGTCTGTGTTCTCTTTTACTTGAGCACTCGTCGTTATTTTTTAATTCTTCTTCGTCACAGTAGTGTTGGTTCTCAACCACTGAGTGTCGATATTACTCATGCACCATTCTTCTTCTTCACAGTATTTTTTATTATATTGTTCCTCAGTTTGGATCTTGGGTCTTATGTCACAATAACAAAGAGTGGCTTGGCTTGATGGATGTCTCTGAAGTTCTGATGTTACTGTTGTTCCAAAAAAGATGACTCTAGGGAGTTCCTCTGCGGAATGGGAGTCCTTGTCTCCCAGAGGGCAGTCTCTCCCTGTGAGGTCCTGCATGCCACCGCTCCTAGGGGAATTATTGCATAGAGGGCTCACCTTCCTAGCCTCACAAGGAAAGGCTCCCATCAGGAGAGAAGTGACTGAATCCTGCAATTCATCACACTTCTCACATTTTATTTTGTGGTAAAGCAAAGAAAGAAGGAAATAACTGGAGGAGTTAGTAAGTAGAAAGAATGGTAGTAATCAACTTATCTAATTTAAAAAAAAAACACTTTTACCAACTTACTTTGCCAAACAACCACACTGTGCAAAAACATGGCTCATACTCATTTTAACATTCTGTTTCCTGGAATCCCCACTCTGAAAACAGTACATGGGAGACTTAAAATATGTCTATAAGCAAGTTATACAAAAGGAGTTAGGTGAAACATAGTTCTGAAATCCATGGTACCTTAAATTCTATCATCCCCACAGGGAATTCCTCTGCACAGCTGTTTAGCTCACCTGCAAGATTACAGCATTGGACCCAACAAAAGCAAGTAAAGAGAAGGCTTCTGCTTGAGCTACAGGCCACGCTCCTTTTGCATGGGAACAAGAGTACCCACCATGGATGTGCTGTCCATGTTGGGCTTCATGAGTGAGCAATGGACCTGCATCTGGGCATACTCAGTCTTCAGTAGGAATACCAAAAGCAAACAAAAGTGATGGATAGAAATGTGTGAATCAATCATAACAGAAGGGGTTTTCTCTTGGCTTCTTGCCATTCCATTCTATGAATTGCCCTAGATCCTTTGTGCATGCCGAGGAGTAGCTTGTGAGCTTGCTGTGCCTGGTGTCGTAAACTGGACCTCGGTAGCATGCCCAACTTACTAGCACCATTATGCGGGACACTTTCACACATGACAATGACGTCATGACATAATTAACGATTGGCCCGCTTCCAATTGCTATTTATGGTATTAGTGAACGACTGTTAAAACTCCCAACACCCGGATTAAATCCGATGCTAATGGTTTGTCATTGGTAGGTTATGGTCACGTTTTCAAATGTTACTAGAAGCAGCCACAGAGGCCGACCGAGTTTAACTGAAAATGTGGCCATCACAACCCCAAGAACAAAAATGGGACAGCCCACATAATACGAGACGGTTGGACTTCCAGTGTGGGCAAAACATTCCAAGGGTTGACTGTGCTCCCACTTGGTCTTGATGGGCCCTTTTTGGCGTGAGTCTAATATTTGGCCTGCTTTTTCTCTGTAGTGGCACAGATGGCATAAAAAGCAATGCAATGGATGGTTGCACAGAGCAATTCACAGCACTGATGCTTAACTGAAACCCTGCTATTCATTTTTTGTCTATTTTTTAGCTTCTCCTCCTCCTTTTATGCTGCTTCTTCACGTGGTTATTTCATTATCTAGTGCTCACTCTATAGTCTCTTCATGCCCCTCACTCTGTTCCGCTACATTACTCTGTTTTTAAATATCTGCATATGTTTGCATTAGTGGTATACATACTTTTTTATGCCAAGTCCCCACAAAGTAAATATTGTGTTGCTTGGTGCCCCCACGACCCTTGAGTTTATTATTGTTTCTGGACTCCCTCAGATGACGTGTACGCTACACTTTCTATTAAAAGCAGTCACCGTAATCCCTTTTGGAAGAGTCTTAAGCATCCCCCTGGACATCATTCGGGGGCCCCCCTATTGGCCCAGCCCCACAGTTTCAATGACCACCAATTTACATAGATAGACATTTATTTAGGGCCCGATTCATGGAATATTTGCCGCTTTCAAAGCGAATTCGCACTGCTGAAAAGTGACGTCACTGCCGACACAAACCCTGATTCATGGAACCGTGCAAAGTGTAATTTTGCCGGGCAAAGTCATTTTATACTGCAAAAATGACTATGCGCTGACTTTACCCACAAAAATACACTTTGCACGGTTCCATGAATCAGGGTTTGTGTCTGCCGTGCAAAGTCACTTTTCAGCAGTGCAAATTCACTTTGAACCAGGCAACTATTCCATGACTCATGCCCTCCGTGTTTTCGTGTGTGTGTTTATGCTTCTATGAATGCATGAGCCCAATACGTTCACGCACTTGGAACAGCATGAAATAAACCAGCGCGTCACGTCATGGATTGACTTGAGCCAGCGGGGATTCCGTTGCGCCCCCGCTGCCGGGGCTTTTCTGGAAGGAAGCGCGCCGCCATGTCACATCTGTGATATCTGACTGGCTGCTAAATCGCTGCATTAACCCGGCGCTAGAGTGCGCACGCTCCGTGTTCCCACCTCATCGCGCATTACATTGATAAACACTTAGCGGCAAACTTGGGAAATGATTACAAATGGGATAGCCTGGTTATTGACAGCAGAACACACAATTTTGGAGCGCATGAGAAGAATTCGCTTCCCGCCAGCCTCCTCCTCCCCCTGTAATTGCTGGCAAAAGCATTGTCCTTGAACAGTTATTGAATACAAAACAGACCTCCCCAGGAATTAGATGCAAAACACTTACATAAACGCGATGAATGCTTCAGAGTGATGTCGGCAAGCCCCCGACGGAGGCAGAATTCCAAGTGGTGCACCGCCGGGATTCGAAGGGTGGCGGGGAAGGCAGGTTAAAGGACAAGTAGAAACGATAATACATCATAATACCATCCCATGATGTTGTATGTGCACCAGTTTGCGTTCAGATTCGTATCCGCGATGTAATCGCATTTTCAGTAAATGTATATGCCCTGGGGCTCTGAGTGCATTTTATATGTGGCGAAGTGCTGTTGCGCGAGAGTGGGTCCGTTATATTATGATTCTGAGCCCATAATCCTCAAAATTTCATGCTGTGTTATTTCCTTGGGGGCATTTTTCTAAATGCTGATGAAATGGTAGGTTTTCATTTGACACGGTACGTGACAAATATCTCTGTGGTTTCATCAACGATGAGGCCCGATTCCCCAGGCTAGACAGGCGCAAGTAAAGAACTGATGATGAGGCCCGACTCCCCCGGCTGATTCCCCAGGCCAGACAGGCGCAAGTGAAGAACTTATGATGAGTTCCGACTCCCCAGGCTAGACAGGAGCAAGTGAAGAACTGATGATGAGGCCTGATTCCCCAGGCTAGACAGGAGCAAGTGAAGAACTGATGATGAGGCCTGATTCCCCAGGCTAGACAGGAGCAAGTGAAGAACTGATGATGAGGCCTGATTGATTCCCCAGGCTAGACAGGAGCAAATGAAGAACTGATGATGAGGCCTGATTCCCCAGGCTAGACAGGCGCAATTGATGATCAGTTCCGACTCCCCAGGCTAGACAGGTGCAAGTAAAGAACTGATGATGAGGCCTGATTCCCCAGGCTAGACAGGCGCAAGTGAAGAACTGATGATGAGGCCTGATTCCCCAGGCTAGAGAGGCGCAAGTGAAGAACTGATGATCAGTTCCGACTCCCCAGGGTAGACAGGTGCAAGTGAAGAACTGATGATGAGGCCCGATTCCCCAGGCTAGACAGGCGCAAGTGAAGAACGGATGATAAACCATCTGTGGCGATCTAACTGAGGCTTGGATCATTGGTAGGTGTGCTACGAGCGTGACCCATGTGCACCCACTTTTTGGTTTGTAACAGTTTATTGAGAAGCCACCCTCAACACAGGGAATTCCTTCCCTCCCCACTCACGTGGTTAAGCAACACAATGTATAACAGATTCTTTTTTTAGCCCTATCTCAGACACATATCATGCCCCTTGCATCCCTCTCCCATGAGCTAACAATGAGCCATGAACCAGGCTGGTGTACATGAAATATATTGGTATTTATTTAAATTGAAAATAATAGAAATTAGCACGAAAATGTTAAAACACTACTTAATCCGTGGCACAACACAATCAACTTCTTTCCGCATAAATAAATCACAAACGTGAGTTAAAAAAAGAACACAATCACAATTCTTATTACTTTCTGCACATTTCACTTCACAAAATAATTACACTGATCAATAACAAATGCACTTATGTAATGTTTTGCAATTTTGATATCCCTGCAAGTTAAAAGGGTAGCATTAGGATTTCAAGATTGGTAATTATGATTTCGCCAAACACTTTTGGTTTAAAATAAACACAGGAGAATTTCTTGGCTTGTTTTTCAGAACACCCCTTCCTCGTTGGGAAGTCAGACATAAAAATAGGAACGGTTTGGGGAATTTGGGTTTCAGACCCCCCTCACTGAAAGGCCTGTGTTGGGGAAGCTGGATAAAAAGGTTGGCCTGCTTTAAGAACACAGACACCCCTCTTCCTTAAAGAAGTCGGGGTCAGCTGGACAACAAGGATTACCCAGTTAATTTATAGGCTATAGTTTTCAGCACACACTGGGAAGTGAGCTCTGTTAATTTCGAATTTAAAAGAAATTCACCTCGTAGTGTTCTGCCAAATGGGGAATTAATTAAATTAACATTTTTGGGTAAATGGGCTAAGAATCTACACAGTATTGCCCCCCCTACCCACTATAAAGGGGAGGGATTCATGGCAAGCAGACTCCCCTCCACCTTTTGGTTTCCCAGGGCTCAGTTCTACTTTCATAGCAAACCTCTGTTTAAGGTTCAGGAAAGCCAGCTGCATCTCAGGACACTCTGGAAGGATAGGGCAGGAGTCTGGTCACTCCACTCTCAAAGATGGCCTCCCACTCTCCACCTTAGGACCCAGTCAGCTTTGAGGCCTTCCTAGAAATAGAAAGCTCCTCCCAGATGCACTCTCAGCAATCTCCTCTGGTGTCGCTTTAAAGCTGTCAGATGGTAAGTTTCAGCAGCCTTCCTGATGGTCTGTCTCTTGTCTGTCTGTTCCTCTCCTTCTCCTTTCTCTCGTCTTTCTTTGTCCCCTGTCCGAGTGGAGTCCCCCTTATACAGCAGCAATGACATCACCAATTTTCAATCTTGGGGATGTACCCTGCAATAATTCCTGCCACTAGGACTGGACAGTTACCCTTCTCTCTGCTCCCAAACCCAGCCTCCAAGTCAGGATTGGTTTAGGGGTCTGGAGCAACATATGGCAATACCCATTTGTCATCATCCTTTGTTCTCCTTTCAACTTTTTGGCATCAAAAAACTGGTTATGTATCACAACTTCATAATTTTACTAGCAACTGCCAGACTAAACATATTTTCTGTTTCAGCTCATCTTGGGAGGATAGCTCAGGGGCACAGGAAGATGCATTTGATATCCCCAAAATCTACTGGAAATTACATAAAAAATGCTACATAGATGAAATCCTTCCACCTTATGATGGCTGAGAAAAAGGCCTAAATGATAATAGTCCTTTTAATTTAATTGAGAATCTTCATGTAGGACAAATGGTCCCGTAGCTTCTTCGGGACATTTATTTTCACTGGGTCAGCCTGTGCCCACAGGTTTTTTTTTCAATCTCCTTTGTGCTGAAAGCTTGCTCTTTGAAGTGGGTGCCCCAATTTTCACACATATTAGTCGTGCTCCAGCCAAGGGAGACTTTTCTTGAAGGTAATGCTTTCAGAGCCAGCATCTGGAGAACTCAAAATTCGACACCATTAGCAGGAAATGTTATTGTGGTTGGTCATTAGTTGGGAGATGTGATATCCAGGCTGAGAGTCAGAGTTTTCCATGTGAAGTTTTGCCCTCAGCCAGCAAAAGGGACTGCCCTGGGCTGACATTTTCCATGAAGACAAAGTGGCTCTTCAGTTGAAACAGTGGCTCTTCAGTTGAAACATTACATTCCTTTTGGTCAACCCGCACATCTTGTTTTGTTTTCCTGAGATTTCTTCTGTGAGCAGTGATATATTTTTTTCACTTTTACTTTTTTAAAACTGTTTTTATTTGCACACACCTGTGCAGGCCATTTTTGTTTTCACTGTGTAAAAATCCTGTTTTCCATGACACCGGGATCTTTGATTCCTCCTTCTTTTGTAAATACAATGGGCCTCATCATGAGTCTGGCGGTAATCTTTAAATGTGGCGGTAGCGTTATTACTGCCGCATTTAAGGGTCCGCCAGATCATGGCTTTGGCAGATTTCCCCCAAGCCCTAAACTGGGGGGAAATCCGCGGCAAAATTGCCGATTTTTGGCATGATTACCGCCAGCGGGAAATCCGCCGGCGGTAATAGTGCAAATTTTCCCCATTGGCCCAATGGGGAATGAGGAATTCCCGAATGGGCCCAATGGGGAATGGGCAATAACCCTTCTGCCAAACCCGTGATCTGGCGCTAATAGTGCGGAGGGTTTGGCGGTAGGGCTATTAGCACCGGTGCTAATAGCATTGGCGTTACCGCCCAACTTGTGATGAGGCCCAATGCTGCTTATCTATTGGTAATGACAGGTAGGCTCATTTCCACATGGCTCTTTCATTTTACTTGAAAAACCAAGACAAAGGCGTGGGATGTTTTTGTTTCAGTGTTTAAAATCTTGCTATTCATGTGAAAGGGACTTCTGTTTGGGGCCTTCAAATGCACCCTGCAGGTTGATTGTCTATAGTTGCTCCATGCAATGCATCGTCCTCAAACGATAAAGGAGTGAGTCAGCCCTGCTGGGATTCAAACCTCTGACAGAGGGTTACACAGAGGTCTCTCAAACAAGTGCTTAACTGACTGAGCTATGTGACAGGCTTCTTGGCTTGCCACGTCTTAGTCCCCCACAAATAGATAATGTATTTAGTACATCTTTGTTTAGCCACTGGTTATCACCTAGGAGTACAATAAAGTGTCTGTCATTACGCTCACATCAGGTGATCCCCTTGAGCCTGAACTATTCAACCAGTGAGTGCTTCAGCGGAGACTTTGTCTGATTAGACCTACGCAACAGTTTGAGGGGACTTTACAATTTGATTAAACATGGCCCAACCTTTGCAGGCCGAAATCTGGCCCCACACTCAATGTCATGGCGGGCCATCAGAGGTGTTACTCACTTGGGCAGCCATATTCTTGGCATTCTCGTCAGCCCCGAAGGAATAATCTGGGCTGAGACCACAGTCGTCATGGTGTGGGCCGACTACTTAGTGCTTAATTTCCATGTTCCTGTTACTAAACCTAGAGCATCCAAGTCGTTCGACTCAGATGTCCTATTAGTTTGAACCCCCCTTGTTCACTGATTCTAAGTGAGATGGACACATTATATTGTATAACTCAGATTCCGATTGGTGACTAAAAACAGCAGCCCAACCCAGAGAGGCAGCCTAAAGTCACCTGACATCATTAAATGCATGATGAAAATACATTTGCGGCCAGGCAAGCGGGGTCATGTTAGAGTCATTTATGCTTATTTCATACCTGCTTTACTAGTACCTTAGGTAAACAATCTCACTTAGTGCCACATAGGCTGCATTTTCTATAGGCACATGGGGCCGAGCTCTGCAAGTCTGTGCAGATGTATGGTTCTCCATAGTGTCCTGTGGCACCTTTTGAGATTATGGTTGCACTTGCGAATGGTAATAACATCATCAGGTGTCTGCTTCTTTATGATTTCATGCTGAGGGGGCCAGTACTAGCCCACCCTGGCAGGATTATACTTCTGTCTATTATCAAAAGAAATTCTAAAGAGACACTCTAATTCTAAAATGCTACATGTTTGCAGGTTAAGCCATCAGAAAATTGCCACCTACCATGTTTGTCTCGCCAAGACACAGAGAAGTTAATTCGCCCCCACCTTCCCCACCGTGAATGCGATACTGTTTATGCCCTTCACGGCTTTGCAGTCAGAGGGACAGACTGGAGGAGGTTACAACGCCTCTCAGGAGGCGCTTGGCAAAGCAGAGGACTACCTCAATTTGTAGGGTGAAGCTGATCTGAGGAGAGAAGCTATGAATGGGTGACCTGTGCATAGGAGAGGTTGGGACAGGCTGCAAACAAGAGGTAGTTATACACATTTGAATGCTAGTTTATTGGAGTTAAGGGAAGGCATACACAGCCTTGGGCTTCTCCTTAAATTGTGGATCCAACAAGCACTGCAAACAAATTCTCCCCTCTTTAATTATTAGCTCGTGAAGAACAGTCTTAATAACCACCATTTCATGATTTAATGGAGACCTTGCTGTCTTAGTTATTGGGCGGCGAGCGACGTGATACCTGTTTCCTTATGTGATGTAAACATGTATGTATGATAAGAGGCAGAACAATTATGCACAGTGAATCCTCAATGATCCTTCAGTGGTTTATTACGGAGCATTATGCATGTGTAAAATGCATGCATAATACTCTTCCCCAGGCTTTTTACCCGACACCATATTTCCATTCATGTGTATTGCAGAGAGGGCACATGGGACAGAAATGCCTTTTCCACCACCCTATCCTCTCCGTCATACAAATGTCGGCTATTTTCATGCTGGTGCAAATGCTTTGCATTCCTTTGCAGTCTGCCCTCTTTCTACACCAGCTAAATTCATGCTCAGTCCATAGGAATCTATTATAAATGGCACATGCTATGTGTAAAAGAGCAAAAACAAAGGTGCTCAGGTGATAACGTCTTCATTTTCACCTTTGTTTTGAACATAATAGTGTCATTGACCGAATCTGCACAGGCGGGTTCTGTGCGCACTTAAGTGCAAACGTGACAGGCCTGCATGCAATTAACCCCTGGGCTGCGTCTATGGAAATGCTGGTCCTTGTTTTGAAGCTGCATCCTTTTATTTCCTCTCATGGCAGAGAAGACGCTCTATATTTTCTTGGTCGTGATCCTCAAATGTGCATTGCAAAATACTCAGCACTCTGGTCCACACCGGGACTCGCATCTACGCTTCCAACTACTTCGCGCGTTCTCTGCCCAAAAATCAAATAGGTTCCTAGAACCAAAGACTTGGGTCTCTTTCTTGCTAGTAAGTCTATGAAACCTGTAAGTCAAGCACATGGCCCATGAGTTCTCCTTCACTGCTGGAATGACGCAAGACTGAAATCGCAGCCAGGGACGGCAGATCGGCGTAGAGTGCAATGGGTCTGGGTGGATCCTGTTCCAAAAGACGTGGTGAATTTATCTCATTAAAATCCTGCTTCCCCAAACTCCTTTCCTGATTTGTGACACAAGCAAGTGTTTATAAATAACAGCGCGCTCCCTTCTCCATCTGTTGGACCAGAAGGGTTCCATAATCTGGAAGGAGCAGATCCAGGATTGTGCCGGCCAGGTTTCATTGATGGAAACCGCAAACATATCAATAGAGATAAACAGAGCGCGTCTATAGACCGTGTTTCGGAGCATTGCATGGTAGGAATTGGCAGCCGACCTACCTCCAGCGACCGGCGACGATGCTGGAAATTGCACAGGTGGTCAGACCACTGTTTACGTGGGCAAATACCTGAGGCCGCGCGTGCCGCTGAAATGAGTTGATCCCAGTCCAGTTTTCAAGAGATGATCTCACCATTTCTGAAGCCAAACATCCCAGTTGGGCAAGCTGGCTGCACATTTTCATTGACGACGCCAAGGATTGATTGGGCATGGACGCTGAATCGCCGTCTCTCTAGTCATGGCTCATCTCCCTTGGCACGGTAGCGTGAACAAGTGTGGACTGCGTGTTAGTATTCTTTATGCAAAGTCAGGGGATGAACAGGGCGCTCCGTGGGCCAGTCGAGAGGATAAACCCTGACAGAAGGACCATCTATGTAGACTGCACCAAAAGATGACCCCCTGGCTCAATTCCCATCAGTGCTTTTACAGCAGAACACCCGTTCAGTGCATCCTTTTTGCACTGCTCTTTTATTTTGGTGAAGCACAAAAGTGACATACACTAGTTCCAGGGGTCTGCAATGCTCTGCTCTCCAGATGTTTTGGACTACGACGCCCATTATCCTTCACCAATGATGTGGGTGCACCATTTTAACACCAGCTTCAGGATGCCACAGCAGACCACGGCTACGGGTTGCGGCTTTCCTAGCTGCTGGGAGGGGCATAGAGCAACATGAAGATTGTGCATTGCCTTATTTTCACCCTGCCCTGAATTGAAAATTCTACTGTAGTAGTGGCACATAAGTACGTGGCTCCATGGATTCCATACTTGTTAGGGCACTACAGAGGGGTTTTGCCTCCTCCTCACCCTCAACATCGAAGATTGCCTCTTTTTTGATTTTCAAGCAGCTGTAGGAAAACTTCAATGATTGCCCTGCACTCAACTCAAGGGAAAAACAGATTATGGAAGTGGTGTGGGATAATACTAGGGCTGTAACAGAAAACCTGGGATCTCTTTTTTGTGGTGCCGCTGTCACATGGAGTGACACTTCCATCATCTATTTTTCAATTGGAATTGAGTGTGCTGGGCTGCTCCCTAACCACCTACTGAGAGCCCAGGGTCCTGTTGTGTGGCAATGGGGTGCGGGAGGGGGAGACACCGTTTCCATGCTCTGTTTCTCTGGAGTTAAGTGTGAAAGAACCATGGCAGCATGAGCAGATCAGCAGCAAGTACCCTACTCTTCTCCTGCATGGGACCAAGACCATGAATAATGGCCTGGTGTAACATACGGCTTTGGAGCACAGATGCAGCGTGCCCGCTTCCGGCAACGGTGCAGCATGGGAGCTTGATTAGAAGTAGGCCGGTGTTCAGATTCATTTATTCACATTGCCCCTAGAGAGTTATACATCTGTGACCGATAACCTCGAATACATTGAAATTAGAAACAAGCACTGGCAAAGCCAACAGGTCTGGCCCTCTAGAAGTATGTGTGGTCGTGGGACTAATGACAGAAAGCCAGGGGCCTTATGGGAGCAATCAGCTTTAATGGCACTTTCCAGTTGCTTACTTTCCGCCGAGGGGGGACTGAGCACTAGGGATTGGAGGAGTAGGAACCTAGGGAAAGACATGATGGGAGCATGAGGAGCAGTGGGGGCTTAAGGAGCACTAATGGGGAGCAAAGCAGCATGTGCAGGCTGGACAAGGAACCACACGGGTAAGAAAACAAGCAGGTGTGAAAAAGAAACACTGGCCGATAAATGACCCCTGACGGCCAATGGTGCAAAGGTGAGATGCATTTATTTATTTATCCATGTATAGCAGCGCACAAAGCCTGTGGGCATCTAGGCACTAGTTACATAGAGAGGTTAAAGGTATGGTCGAGTAAATTTTTTTATTTAAAAAATAGATAGGCAACATAAAAAAAAATACTAGCATTCTCTTTTTTAAAACTTCCTATGTAAAAGTTTGAGCTATTCAAGCTCAAAATTCGCAAAAGCAAGCACATGGGCGCATCCATTTTGTGAAATGGATGCCCTCCTGTGCTGGCTTTTGCTTTTGCGGCACTAATGAAGGAAAAGCCAGCCAGCTGTAGTAAAGAAAAGCTACCGCTGGGTGGCTTTCCCTTCATTAGTGCTGTACGCGGAGGGCGGGGACCGGAGACCAGAGCAGGAAAGCTGCAGCTGAATCTTGGTAAGTGCTATTTATTAAAAAAAAAATAAGCACTAGCTGCGTTTTTTTTTCTAAGTTTTCCAGGCTGGAGGAGCCCAGAAAACTTAGAAATAAAACCGCAGCTTTAAAAACGTTGTATTTATGTTTGCGGTCGCTTTTGAAGCGACCGCAAACATAAATACAACGTTATTGTGTTGGAAAACGCTGCGGTTTTTCTTTCCAAGTTTCTCAGGTTCCTCTGGCTCGGAGGAGCCTGAGAAACTCGGAAAGAAAAACCGCAGCATTTTCCAACACAACCGCGTTGTGTTTCTGCAGTGAAAGCCACAGCAGGCAGAAACACAACGCGGTTGTGTTTACATGCCGCGTAGTGTTTCTGCCTACAGCTGATTTCCCATATGGGGCTCTCGGAGAGCCCCAAATGGGAAATGCTAAATGCTGCGTTGTTTCTGCCTGAATCTGCTTTCCCATTTGGGGCTCTCGGGCTCCCCGGGAGCCCGAGAGCCCCAAATGGGAAAGCAGATTCAGGCAGAAACAACGCAGTTGTTTTCTGCAATGCTGCGTTGTTTCTGCCTGAATCTGCTTTCCCATTTGGTGCTCTCGGGCTCCCTGTGGGGAGCCCGAGTGCCCCAAATGGGAAGCAGATTCAGGCAGAAACACAACGCGGTTGTGTTGGAAACCGCAGCGTTTTCCAACACAATAACGTTGTATTTATGTTTGCGGTAGCTTCAAAAGCGACCGCAAACATAAATACAACGTTTTTAAAGCTGCGGTTTTATTTCTAAGTTTTCCGGGCTCCTCCAGCCCGGAAAACGTAGAAAAAAACCCAGCTAGTGCTTATTTTTTTTAAAAAAAAATAAATAGCACTTACCGAGATTCAGCTGCAGCTTTCCTGCTCTGGTCTCCGGTCGCCGTCCTCCGCGTACAGCACTAATGAAGGGAAAGCCACCCAGCGGTAGCTTTTGTTTACTACAGCTGGCTGGCTTTTCCTTCATTAGTGCCACAAAAGCAAAAGCCAGCACAGGAGGGCATCCATTTCACAAAATGGATGCGCCCATGTGCTTGCTTTTGCGAATTTTGAGCTTGAATAGCTCAAAATTTTACATAGGAAGTTTTAAAAAAGAGAATGCTAGTATTTTTTTTTATGTTGCCTATCTATTTTTTAAATAACATTTTTTATTAGACCATGCCTTTAAGAACTGGGCGAAAAAGTAGTAAGTGCAAGAGGCTCTGTGTGTGTGCTCAAGGGGCACTGAGGGGGGTACAGGACGCAGTTGGGGGGGCTAGGTAGGACTGAAAAGGGTGCAGGGGTCACTAGATGGTACCTGACTGGCACTGAGACCGATCTAGGGGAGCTGTGAGGGGCCCCGGCTTCACAGAGGTGCTGAGGACCGCTGGAGAGTTACCAGTAAGGGAGAAAGCAGGCACTGGGAGGGGCTCAGGAGGCATTGAGCTACACCTGGGGGTGGGGGGTGCGCAGTCAAGGGAGGTGCTTAGGGGGTTTGTGCAAGGGGGCTGAGCACTGCTAAAGACACAACAGCCCCTGATTCATACAAGTGTACAGGTACGTCAAGGGCATGTTTTCTTACTATCAATAAGGCAACACCGAACACATCGTGAGTAGTACTGCTATCAGCGGCCAATGGTAAGAGTGGGCTAGCCCATGTTAATGGTCAGAATGCATGCTAAGATCGAAGGGTTTGGGGGTGTCAGGACCCCATTATTTTTGTAGACTAACACAATGTCTGCAGCAAAAACAGGGCAACCGTAGTGGTAAAGCCTAGATAATGGCCATTGCCAGGGTAAGGTTGGAAACGTGGTAACAGGTGATCAGGTGATACGCGGATGGCATATCATGCATTTATTCAGTCTCCTTTTTACCACTTTAATTATACAGATCAATGGACACACACCTTTCATGCAAGTGATTTAATGTGTGCCATTCCTTGGGGCACTCACACTATGAAAGGGGCAGATCGGTCCCCAACTATTTCTTTTTTTTTTTTTTTGTTTAAAGAGCAAGCACTTTTAAGAATGCAAAATCCAGTATAATTCGAAGTTTTTCTGTTCTAATGCTGAATGTTACCTTCCACTTCAGGGTCATTTTTAGAGTGCCGCCTAAAGAGGGTAACTTCAGAGCCCTTAGTCGCTTGTTTTGTTCCTTCCCTACCTTTCTGCACCCCTCTCCCTCACCTCTTGTTTTTTTTCCGGCTCTACCAGAAATGTCGTCACGCCTAGTACGGTAGTCGCCTGTCTGTTTCCATTTCCTTCCCACTCTCCCCCTCCCTTATCTATGTCTTAGCTCTTGCACTATCTGAAATGTCGTCAGGCCGAGTACAATAGTTAATTTCACATCCTTACTGTTCATGGCTTGTAAGAATGTCATTGTTTTTTCCCTTGTTCCCTGTCTTGCCTTGAAGCGCTTTGAAACATATTGTGTATAGGCGCTAAATAAATAAACTATCATATCATATCATTAGGCACACGCGCGACTCACCTCCATGCTTGCTGCCGCACCCTCATCAAGGGCATACTCGGCCATTTCCTCGATTTATAGCCCAAGCTTCTATGTGATAGGAGGCCCTCTGAAATCTTCAGCCCACTCAAAATACCACTGTTGCTCCTAAGCTTTCAAGTCAGCCAAGAAAAATCCCAGGCGACCTCAATCTTTGACAGACATTCTCAAGCTAGACAGAGCTCCCACAGCCCAAGCTGGGGGTTCCAAAGGCTACTGAGTCTGATGGTGTCACCCGGTCCAACGGTGACATTGACAAACATTCATTTAAGACATTCCTAACAGGAAATGGTCGCAGGAAGAAGGCATTTTTTCCAGTCCTCTTTTATTCAAAGAGCAAATGGGACATATTTCTCCCAGAGAAACGGATTTCTATAAACGTGTTTCACCAGCTACCCAGTGATGTGCTATATTCGGGACCAATGCCATCTGCTAATACCAGTGGTCGAAGTGAAAGGGAGCGGCGTTGCGGCGTTACACAACTTTTTCTTTTCCGTTTCACTGCTTTTTGCAACCATGTTCACCATTGCGGAACAGTTCTTTGTGAAGTTAAAGCACACTTCTCCACTTTGCTACCGGATGGCATTTACAAATAAACAGAACTCTGTGTGCACAGTGCCCTCTTCCTGCCCACCAGGGGAGCCGACTTATGAATTTCCCAGGGGGTGCCCCAGGGTTCAAGTCGAGGGTACACGCAGGGGGACGGAGTTCACCCACTTTATTCAGAGGGTGGACTCAGTCCCCCCAGCTAAAATGAGAAACATTGAACGTCCTCTTTGAGATATGAATTTAAGTGACCTCTGGGATCAAACTGCAGTCAGCAGATTTGTAGGCCGGACACTTCACCATTACACTATATAACCTGATGAAAAATAACAAACAACTAAAGGTGAAATGTCCCATTTCGGCACTGAAGTCCCAGGGAAAACATTTGTATTGGTTCTTGGAGTTTAAAACATGCACACCTTTTAAAGCTTTCAAAAACACTATTAGAAGAAGTTATCCTCTCTTAGTTTTGTGTGTGTATTGATTTTATGAAATGCAAACGCCATTCGTCCTGTTCAATTTGGGTGGATATGCAAAGCCAATTTAATGAAAAATGAATATTTGACCTTGATATGCTCATTTCTGGTGACTTCACACCCCATTGCGTTTGTTGAGGAGTCCCCCCACTTTAATTTTTAGGTCTTGACCCCTGGGGTGCCCAAATATAGGAAGTGACATCACCAGCAGTTATAGGACCGCATTTGCACATAGTCGCCAACATGGCGCGAGGGGGTAGGGGAGCGCAGAACAGTGGAAACATTGGCTAGCATGTACTGCGTATACTAAAGTCAAGTAAGGAGGAGGTTTAACCATCCAGTTGCATTCCAGTAGGCCAACACTGCCCCTTCTCCACCCCTCTATTATCATCCAGGTTGTAGTAGCCCTCAAAAGGCAGAGCAACACAACTAGGATGGGAGAATGAAATGCCATCCCATCCTGTGAGTGTGTCAAACCTCAGAGCAAAGACTGTGCGTGTACCTCCTACCTTGGAGCACAATCTCACTAATTTGGTGCAAATCTCGCAAGTGGGTGCATGGGAATCCCATGCCTGTGTATGGGCTGTAGACCCTGGATCACATGCTCACTTCTTCAGTGTGAAACTCTGGCCAAGGCTCTTTGGGCAAGCCTTCAGGATGGGTCTCACACCTTTAAACGGTGTGATATATTGAGTAGGCACCTCCCTCCTTGGAGCATAGTATACCTGTTGCTGGTAATCTCACAACTGAACGTACAGTTTCACTCTTGGTCATCTCAGTGACCCCATGTATATTAATGGAGTCAGTCTCCCATCTGGGAAGACAATTATATTTCTGTTAAAACACTCTGAATTTTCACTCCAATTTTCGCGATCTATAGATCCATACCATATTCATTCACTGTGTGTGCAGGGGTGATAACTTGTGTCTGAGAGCTCATTCTTTCATTCAGAAGAGATAAAGGTGTAACAACCTCCTGTATGTGGGATCAGGTTCATTTTGCCCCATGGCCCCTCACTCCAGAATGAGCGAGCAGGTTTTAAGACCCTGCTGATTCTGCTATCCTACAGGCTCGAGCCTTTTATCCCCTGCCCCATCACGGCTTCCAACATTCTGAGCGCAGCTTATGTACAGCAGGCAGCTCAGGACATGCCTGTTGCCAATTGAATGTAGCCATATCTACTATTTAGACACTGGGAGAGTGCCATGAACCCACATTGGTGATGAAGACGCACTCAACATACAGAACACAATGGTATAGTGTTGCAGTCCTGCTGAGAAATGGCAATTCGGTCCGTATAAATGTAAAGCAAAGTGGCTGAGAAGTACATGCACTGTGCCATTAAAAATAAAGCCGCTGTGGTGGGTGGAAGTGCTGCTTTGGTGGCATCAAGAGTATGCAATTCCATGCAGGGTAGTATTGGTCATTTCCTTTTCAAGTATAGCAGTCCTATTGAGAAGTGCCATTACAAGTGAAGCTGTCCAGTAGGCTGGATCAGTGCTGCCCCATAAAAGGCATAGAAGCCTCTGTGAGAAGTGGCAGTACTGTTCAAATGGTGAGAAGTGTAGTATTTTCACATTAACTATGCATAAGCACTTTGGGTTATTGAATAGTGCTGCTACATTCTGAGCAATTCCATCCCTTTAAATATATTAGCTCTTGTATAACCACGACAGTGTTTAGTTATTCTGATGCTGATGAAGATGATGTTAGACCTGCTCAATAGTTCTGGCTCTATATCATTAGATGTACTTTAGATCTACAGAGTCTCGGGAGGACAGCTCAGGGGCAACATGCTCACCTTGGAAGCAAGACGACATGGAACAACACTGGTTTGGTCCGCGTAACACAGGTTCGATCCCTCGGTCCGCGCATAGAAACCTCTGGGTGTTATGCGCATTATAAATAACCAATAAAAATAAATAGATCTGCGGAGAAGTGCGGGGGCCTTGTCAATAAGAGTGTAGCAGCTCAACTGAGAAGTGCTGATGTTGTCCCATCAAAAGTATAGCAGCCCCACTAAGATGAACGAGCATTGCCTCAACAAAAGCATAGTATTACAATAATAGAAGCCCTGTTTAGCGAGCTAACTGAGGAGTACCAGCATTGCCCCATTTCAAATATGGCAGCTCTAGTAGAAAAAAGATTACACAGCCCTGCTGAGATGTGCTGTTACTGTCTCTTTAAAAATATAGAAGCCCATAAGCTCTGCACCATTAGGCCCTGCAAGTACTGTCCCATTGAATACTATTACGCTGAACAAGGTCAACAGTATGGCAAGGTCCATACTGGGTTCCATTTGATAATTCTGCATTTTGAAGAACAAATACAAAAAAGACTGATTTATTTTGGCCGATTTGTGTGGTCTTCAAAAGGCCAAATTATCACATTCTACTGCCCCCAACCCACTAACCCCCTCCCCCAAGAAGGTGATCCCACCTCACCCCACACTCCCATGCTGTTACCTTTCTTAGAATTCAGGGGAGTTTCATCCCTCAACGCCTCCGTTCCCCGCCCATAGCATACCATTCACCCTCACCACGTACACACTCAGAGACATGCAAACAGTCTCATTTGCCCTCTCCCTGCCACCTCCCTCCGCAGATGCAATGCAAGGGGGATGCACAGATGTACAAATACATCCAACCCAAAAAGATTTTTAGAAATTGAGGAACAGACTTGCTTTGCATCTGTGCCTCCATTTCTAAAAATCGTTTTGGGTTGTGTGTACTTCTACATCTGCGCAACCCTCTTGCCAAGAGGGGTGCACAGATGTACAAATATACCCAAACCAAAACGATTTTTAGAAATTGAGGAACGGATGCAAAACAAGAGCCTTTTGATTTGCATCCGTCCCTCAATGTTTAAACATCGTTTTTTACCCGCCAGAGAGAGACGCGGTATGGATGGAACAAAGGCCCATCCATACTGCGTCTCTTCTCTCCGGCCATGGCGGGGGGGGGGCTCAGCCCCGACTTCATTCTGCCGGCGGGTGCCCGGGCCCCAGAGCACCCGCATACTCGGCGCCCCTGCTGCCCACTATGTGCCTCGCCGGGGTGACAGTTCCATAATACCCTACGGTTCTCGGCCACATGCATCCTCTTTTGTGTCACTATGGACAGGTCACCTATTAATAGTCTGTGGCACTGCACACATATGCATCTAGTTCTGTGCTAGTCTCTGCAGGGCCATGTGTTAGTAGTTTGTGGTACACACCTATTTAAGTGTTAGTCTATATAGTGCCATGTGTTAGCAATCTCTGGTTCTGCACCTAATTGCACATTGTTAAGTTACTAATACTATAATAATTGCTTATTTATAACACCTTATTCCCCAGCGGTTTGTAAGGGACCCGAACCTGTACTGCTCCACGTCCTCTTGCTTTCCAGACGAGCACGTTGCCCCAAAGCTATCCTACCGAGACTAAGGCTTCACCTGCATTAGCTTGAGGGTTGAGCAAGACACGCCATTGTGAATCGCATTCCATCCACTGGAGGAACTGCCTTCACTCCATAGGCCTGCCTTGGCCTATCTGTCTGGGCCAGGACACGGCATTCCTGGCGCTGCTGGCTCCGATGGCATCATGCAGCGGAATGGTGCCATTCACAAGCGCCTGGGTTAGATGATTGTAAACACAGAGGGTTCACAGAAGTTAGGGACCAGTCACATCCCCTCTTGTGAAATACATTTCACCAGACAACAGCTGCACGTGGTATCCCTGGACAGGCATTACTAGTGCCAGGCCTGCGCCATCTTCTGTTTACAGCATACATGCAGCGCTGTGACAGACTGTGCAGCGCCATTTAATGATGCTCAGACTCCTGGTACGCCCAGTGCTGCTCCAGTCTGCACAATTGTTCTTGGTAATGGCCCAATCATACTTACATAGGCAGTGCATGTAAAGATACATGCAGATGAGTTTTAATAATGAAAGAAACGTAAGCATCGGTCCAACACGTTTGCCATATCTATTCTAAAACGATGAAGGGGTAATGTGAGTCTTCCCACCTGTTAACGGCCTGTGTAACTACACTCTTGCTCATGAAGGGCACAAAACATTTAAATGAAGTGCTGGCATCAGTCTGCTTGTAAGGATTCGGCACAGTGACACCTGTTAACAGCTTGCGGTACTGCAACTATAAGCAGGGCAGGAGTATACTTTTATTATCACTTGCAGAAAGGCACTTTGCTCTTTCTGGAAAGATATGCATTTCCTTTTTGTATTTTAAATTAAAATTATTTAAAGGTTTGCGACAAAAAATGTTTTTGAGAGATGCCTTTCGTCAGCGCTACTGTGTTCTTTGCATGTTAGTTATGAATTGTTATGAGAAGTTTACTTCCAGTGCAGAAAATATATTCAGAGAGAGATAGAGCATCAGCTGGTTATGATCGACAGACAACGTAGGGAGGATAGCTCATAGGCGGCGATATGTTTGTCTTAGGAGCAGAGACAATGCAGAGCAACACAGGTTCGAATCCTGTCTCCTGCTCAGACAATGGTCTCTGGTATTAAACGCCTTATACAAGAGTAATCATTAATTAATGCAATACTACTGAGTTGCTCTGACTGTTGATTTAAAACTATGTTATGTAAATTCCCTTTGTCAAATTACAGCGCACTTTAAAATGGCGTCACCATCTTAGGACACACAATTTGACAAAGTGCGCGTAAGTAAAACCCATCTACCGTAGGAAATGCATTTGAATGCTGAGAAACACGTGCATCGCTTGCACACTCTTACATTAGGCATAGTACGGCGATGGATGGAAGTCTTTTGCACTGTGTCTATTGGTGTGCAGTCATTTTTTCGGGAAAAAATGTCGAAAGACAATAATGTCGAAAAATAAATGTAAAAAAAAAAAGTCGAATTCCCTGTTTTTAATTATATATTTATTTTGGGGTCTGGGAATAAAAAAAAGGGGTAAAATAAAAAAAAGAAAAAGGGGGGTTGGGGGGAACCCCTCATTTCGAATAAAAAACGTCATAAAAACAAAAAGCGACTTTTTTTCGACATTTTTTTTAAAAAAAATGACTTTTGAGATTCTTCATTTCGAAAAAATGACTATGAACTGTGTCTATTCTTAATGGAAGTGTGCGCAGAGCCTGAACTGCGTACATTCTTCTCTGGGCACAACACACCTGTGCCAGTACAGGCGCAAGGGCTGTCCTGGTGAAGGAAATCAATGCAAAAGGCATCACAGGTGTGTCTTCAGAGAGGGAAATGCTGGTATGTTGGGGCAAAGCCATCGCAGGTGTGTCCTGATAAGGATAACTGTTGACCTGATGGGGCAAAGTAATCGCAGGTTCGTTTTTACTGGGGTAATTGCTCGCACTGTTGGGGCAAAGCCATCACAGGTGCGTCCTGAGAAGGATACATGTTCACATGATGGGGCAAAGCTATAGCAGGTGCGTCCTTAGAGAATTACCCCTTTTCCTTGCAGGCCACTTTCATCGCATCCCATTTCACCAAAGGGATTTTACTGCATTTTACCACAAGTATGTAGATGGGGCATGGGTTTAGGTATTAAGAAAGGTGAGGGTTTGTAGGGAGTGGAAGGATGGTGCAGGGGTCTCCCCCCAAATTTATTTGTGGTAAAATGTGTTAAAGAAAATCAGTGAAATGGGATTCAGTGAAATCCCTGCAGGGACATGCCATAGATCAGTTCTTACTGGGGCTATTGCTAGCATGTTGGGGCAAAGCCATCAAAGGTGTGTCCTTCTGGTGAAAATGTTGGGGCAAAGCCATCAAAGGTGTGTCCTTCTAAGAAAAATATTGCGGGAAAAGCCACCAACGTTGTGTCCTTCTAGTAAAAAAGTTGGGGCAAATCCATCAAAGGTATGTCCTTCCAGGGAAAATGTTGGGGAAAAGCCATCAAAGGGGCCAATACTAGCAATATTTGGCATAGCCATCATGACTGCGTTCTTGTGGTTGTAATCCAGGTCTTATTTATTTTTTTATGTGTCTATATTGTATATCTACACAATGCTCCAACCAGCATTCAGACCTCTGCATGCTTACCTAACTTCGGGTGAAAGACACTACTCCCTTCCAATAGACATAGGTAATAAATAACTTGCACCTTAAAAAGAAAGAATTTTATGAATGACATTTGTGTC
Source organism: Ambystoma mexicanum (assembly GCF_040938575.1). NCBI lineage: Eukaryota > Metazoa > Chordata > Amphibia > Caudata > Ambystomatidae > Ambystoma > Ambystoma mexicanum. The sequence continues at coordinate 960,291,538 of NC_090928.1, read as the reverse complement.
CTCTTCTAGTGGTATTGCCGCTTTGAGTGCATGTCAGCCTTTATGTATATTAAGGGCTCTCAAGCCATCATTGCCACCTCTTAAAGAAATAGAGAAAGGACTACATTAGCAAGAACATTTACAAACATTGGCACCAATAAAAGAAAATAAGAATAACAAAACAGCATAAAAGAGAAAAACACAGCAATGCATCAAGACACATGTAGAGAAAGACTATGTTTTTTGCATAAAAACAGTTTTTTTTCTCAACTAGAAACAACACTGCAAAACTGTACGTGCACTGCTGCACACTTTCTGCCCAAAGGTTTGTTCTCACCCTGGAGGCACATCTGACGTTTGATGAGTAAGTCTTGTTGGGCTTGTTGTATAGAGGGTAGCAACAGAAACACCAGAGAATGGTCACCCCAATCTTAATGTGTCACGAGTGGGTATAATTGGTCACTTAAAGGTTGGGGAGCTTCGTTTCTATCTAAGTGTACATCAAAGTGTTTCCAATCGAGCTCTTTATTGGACTGGTAACTTTAATGTTTAACTTTGATGTTTAACTTTGATGAAGCCACTTTAATGTTTGTCCTGTTTGCTTATTTCAATCAAGACTACAGCAGTGGGATTTTTGATCCAAATAACGTTTCCTCCTTGCATTGGCAACTGAGTAAAGTCCAATACATACGTCAAGGCACTCTCCGAGGGTTTGGTCAGGATGCGTCCGTGATACAATATCACTGCACGGAACAGCTGTGCAATATTTAATAAACAAATGCACCAGCTGCTGTGGATTTCTGCTTAAAATGAATGATAACACCACAGATCCAAAACACCTGTTGCTACGGCGTCCGGGTTACTCAAAAATGCAAAATGTGAACAATATTGCTGTGAATGCTGCTCCATGGTGTAATAAGCAAATCGTGATCAGATCAATCAATTTCACTGCTTAGTCTTTTTTTTCATTGTCATCTAGGCCTGGCTGGGAAAATGAACTGTCGTGTCTAAAACGGCAAAGGTTGCTTCGGTGTTGCTGGAACAGATTTGGGTTTACACATCACTCCATCTCGTTCTGTAGTGTTGGCTGCTGCTACTGAAGCTACATGATCTTGTAGGGGGATTTAACAGAAGTTTGAGTTTATTAGAATTCCCTGTAGCTTTTAGCAAATGGCTCTCAATGCAGCTGTCCCTGGCAGTGGCGGCTGGTGGATTTTTTAATTGGAGGGGCGTAAAGATTTTCCACAAATACGCCAGAGCGAACAAGTGTAGCAATTAAACCTGAACTAAACTAGGGAAATTTGGGGTGTGTTTTCCCCACCTCCCGATATTCTTTTTTAAAAACATTTTTTAATAATGTGCTAAGATAGTTCATGCAAGGCTGGAGAAGCAAAACGCCACCCAGGCCTTGCAAACCCATTGGGCATGCGTGCTGGGGAATAAACCTGCCCAGTAGCACTCCCTCATCTGAAACAAGCAGCTGACGGAGTGCTCCTGGGCTGACGCCAATCCGCCATGACGGGCGCGGTTACAGGTGGGTCGGCATCCCCTCATCTATTGTTGACAAGCCGCCCCTGGAGAAATATATGTCAATATATGTCATAAGTGGACATCAGGAAATGTGTGTGCGATGGAGAGGATGTGTGAGCAGGGTGGACAATGCAAGGTTTTTAGAATCCATACCTCCACTTCCTTCCCCAAACTCCCTAAACAAACCCTTTGTTCGGACTACAGTTCTGAATTGTTAGATTGTGAATGTTGTATTGTGCCCCTGTTGGACCACGATTGGTAAAGCCGCCCCCCTACCAACCATTGATACCTTTGGTCCAATATCAAGAGATGTAGATATTGAGCTTGATAGACGAATATGTGGGAGACCAATGTCACCGTCCTACACCATACTATTATTTTGTAATGTATATGGTGCTTCTTGCTGGATTCCTGCAGTTTCAAAGTACTCTAATAATCAGCTATACATTATTACCCACTCCTGGTTTATTACCTGTGGGTTGGTGGTGGAGACCAACTGGGGCATTAAACCCATGATGTGCGGCACTGTCCTATCCTCAGGTGAGCACATTGTACTTCAGCAATCCACCCTATTATTATCCATAATTATTACTGCAGGTTCCGTAGGACTGTTCATCGTTCGACTTGAAATAAAGAGTACAAAATTCATCAGCAAGATAAAAAAAAATGGAAATAGTCAACCAGGGCATGTTCATGCAAGTGTGAGTACAATCTTTTGGGAGATCACAGTAACAGAACATCCAGAGTCATCCCATGCCCCTTGTGCAGAACGAACATCCAGGAAGACTGCATTCCACAAATGTGGACCACACAGGGCCCAATTCCACAAACCCAGGTTGCAGCTCTAGTCGCGTAGGATACCCTGCATGCTGAAATCCTGAGAAAGAGAGTGTGCCTGAAGAATGTGTGCCTAGCTCAGCAACAGGAGATACCTGAAGAGGCCCTGGCTTGGGGATCCTGAGGTGCCCTACCTGGCAATGCAAAAGCAGCCAACGACTGCTCTTCAACATTGTGGCATGCCCATTCCATGCGCTCTCAAGAACATCATGAGACAGGGTGTCTTTTTTATGCTAATGGCACGCAAGGGCTTCTCCCACCCATCAGGGACTGAGAATCTCATGTGAAAAAGAAAAGTGCATGCTTAACAGAATCCAGGAACAGCAGCCTGCAAACTAGATGAGCCTACACGACTGGTAAAGCCACTCCCATCCAGTGGGCTTAAAGCACAGTTCAAAGAAGCCTGTCCATGTATTGCTAACTCAGAGGAAATGTAAAACATTTGCATGTACTTTTGATGATCGAGTATGGAAGGTCCCATGCAATTAAGAGTGAACCATTATCTACAGCTCTTCAGGTGGATGCAACCCTCCCTAATGGATTGACTAACATGCAATTAAGGACAGGACAGGACAGGACAGGACAGAACACAATGCTGGACCATGGCAAATCATACGTCCTTGAAATGTCCATATATGGTTTACTGTGTCACATGGATCCAGAATAAGGCAGTGACGATTTTGACTAAACCCTAATGCTTGGCTTATCCATTAAACCTACTGGGTAAAAAAAGCACAGGCTGCTGATAAATGCCATTCTGGCATTTATCAGTATACCTTTACTAATGGATTGCCTTGCCGACAACCATTATTTTTACAAAAAATATAAGATATTGTTAAAGCTGGTCACTTGATTCACACTGCATCAAATTCTGTGTTAAGCTAATAAATATTTTTGGCCCAGAATAGGAGGAGCCAACCTTACCTCTTGGTGGGCGTTACCTGATGAAATCCCCTCTGATAACTGCAGGATCTCGGCTCTCTTTACATGGCGTCACAGAGGTTAACGTGCTCTCTGCCGAAAGTGTCTCCACATGCCTTTTGGCTGTGGGGCTGCAGACTGGCTACTCTTTTCAAAACTACAGGTTTCCTCTCCAGATACATATTCCCCTCTTCCATCACAAAAGGAGGACAGCAAATAGCCGGCATGCCCCACAAACAAGAGCGGGGTTAGCGTCACCCGTGCTCTACCCCTGGTCTTCCTTCAATAACTGAATGAGTTGGAACCATTGCTCAGTGTCTGGCAGTGGACGTTGGCAGCTGGTTGTATCCCCGACTCCAAACAACCTAAACTACCTATTGCTAGGCAGTAAGCCCAAATGCACTCCTACCGAATCTTCGTTCGGGAGTTAAATGTTGACTCTTAGTTGATCAATTAATACTCTCATGTGGAAAGAGTGTTAATTGAGTCTTGACTTTAACAAATTACAAAATAGAAAATAAATAACATCAATAAAGGGTAGACCGGGCATGTAAGATCACTTATGTAACCAATTATACAGATCTGGTACTGACTAATACTTTTTAATACTTTTTAATAGACCTCTCAAGGTCTGTTTTTTTCCAAACAAATGAACAATGTACAAAAGAATTATTCAGACAATGGTGAAGCATCCAGGAATTCTCATTCCAATTAACAAACAGAGTATATCCTGGTTCGTGAAGGTACATAAATGCAACAAAAGCAGAAAGCAAGTAGCTCAAAGCCTAGCATAATTATTTACATCCTGTAAATGTTCAAAGGGACATGTATACACTTCATTAACCAATTGTAAACCAGCGATATAAATTTGACAAACAGCAATAAGTTCACTCTTGGGGTTTTGTATTGTGAAGTAGCTCCATTCAGGGAAGCCCCTTTTAATAGGTGACATAGGTAACCAACGCGTTTCGGATCGAATGATCCATCTTCAGGGTGGGGACTTCACTGTTCCTGTATGTAGTAGGGTAGTGATTGTTAAATGCGTTCTAAAAGCCTTTCCTGCGGGGAATTCAAAAGAGTAAACATTACCATTTAAGCTAATCAGTGAGGTTAACTGATGTAATTTTGAACCGAAATAAGTAGAGAGGTAATGGGTACTAACCTCAATCTGAGGCTGTATCCCCGACTCCCCCCTCTTCCCGATATCGGGGAAATTCCCTTTGGGCTTCGAAGGCCGGGGAGGAGGGTGTGCATCTCTGCATGGTAAGTGCTTTTCTGCCAAGCAGCTTGCTGAGTATAGGCCACTGTTCATGCCTGGTGTTAGAATGAGGTGTGATTGCTGCCTCCTGGCCTGTGGGAAGACATATCTGGTGCAAGCAGTGCCTTAAAATGCATTAATTTTCAGGCCTGGACTCACCCCGCTAGTGGATTTCCTGTCAAGTGAAGGATATACTAAGACCAATTGTGAGAGGATATGAACCATTGCCTTATTCCGTCTTGTATTCTGCGGTTTCTGGCATCACTTGGAAAGCTGTGCCGTGTTATGGCTGGTCATTGGTCGTGCACCATTCTCTGGTAGTGCCGGATCTCCTCTGAATTTCTTCCTGTGTGTGATTGACCTAGCACAACTGCAATGGGAAAATGTACTCCATGTGTGTTCTGTTACTGGCATGTCTCAATCGTTTATATACATATTCATGTAAGAGGTGGAGATTAATGCCGTCCGATAGATAGCACAGCGAGTACAGCGCTTGCTTTGACATCTGTGTAGATACTGCTGATCCAAGTTCGAATCCCAGCAGAGCCAAATTCAGCCTTTCCGTCCTTCTGAGATGGGTAAATGAACACCACACACCTGGGTAATAATAAGCAGCTCAGATGCCTGAGGGTTCGTAGCTCTAAATAAATAATTAATTAAAATAACGTCAAGAGCTGTGTCTAAACATGGCGTATTATGTCATTGGACAAACTATTGTCATTATTCCCTTCCTTGTTTTTGGGTAGTGCCAGCATTTTCCCCCTCCTTTTGCCAACCACTAAATTAGGGACGTAAAGAGAGTAATGGTGTATAGCACACATTAGGCCTAAGGGTTTACCTTATTGTTGATCAGTATTTTGGCAATATAGAGATGGCAGAAAAGTAGCCTAAGCATAAACCATGCTAATTGACAAAGCCTTAGTGGTCAGGTGTGCTTCCATGATGAGAGAACGAGGAATTTGAGGAAGTACAACGTGCACTCCTTAGCAATGGCTGTGAGCGTGTGAAGGCCATTACCCTGGAGCTGAATGTTTGACAGAATCCTGAACATGAATTGAGCCACAAAAAGGCAAGATGAGTGCTATAATGTTTGCCTCAAACACTGTGATGAAATGACGTCTGCCCCAGAGGGGTACAAGAATGAGTAGTGGTTTCTCAACACCATCTGAGGAAAAATCAGTTAATCTTCTGCCTTACCCATTCGGGAAGGTTGCCTGGGTCACTTGTAGGGTTGCCACTTCAGCAGGCAGGGTACTGGATACCAGTGTCCAGCAGAAAATATATTTCTCCAGCAGGTCGCTTCAAATGTTCCCCTTGAGCAGTTAGGAAGAGAGTCTGCATTCTCATTGACGTTCCTCGTCTTTACCCACTAGATGGGACTTTGGGCAGCCTTTACCTGTTCCAGGATGATTATTCAAGGTGATCCCAGAGATGATTCAACTAATGGGGGGGGGGTAATCACTTTGCTACAGCGGATTGGGCCATTCCAAGTCTTTTAGTTATTCCTTGTGATGTCATCTCCCACAGTGCCTTGTCAGCAGGAAGTTAGGGGGGACCTAGGAGGCTGTGGGATCAGGGCATATTCTAGATGGCTGGCCTCCTCTCCAGTGTGTAGGTGCTCTGCCAGTTATGCTCTGCATCCTCCTCGCCCATGTCTGCCTCACATCAAAGGTAGTCCAGTAACCATGCTCCTGGAGTGACTTTTATTTTGCAGAGGCATCCTTTGAAGTTCCCAGCTACAACCCAACTCCCAGAAGAGGTATGTCCTCTTCTCCTTGGACATTTAAAAGATATCCTGTGCAGGCCTACCAACCGTTGTGGGTACAATTCCTAGGGCCAGACATACATTCACAAATGGCCCTGCAGTTGCAGGCCACAGTCCTTACCAAGTGGATCAAATAAATTGCAGAATATTGGATTATGGAAATGTAACTGTTTACCTCATATGCCACTATGTATAACTAGATATAGCTTTAGGATTTAGCCATATTACTGCCACCAGACAAATGAGGATATGCATTTAAAAGTAATTTGAACATGGGAGTCAGTACATTTTACGGCAGTCCATGGCTTTTGGAATACATTTGTGTGCCCAGTCACATTGCAGCCGATGGCATGTCAGCAGACAAGGCCCAGCAGAGTACATATGTGCTCACAATGCTTTTCAGCATGAAGTATGGGAAAGTAAGGTGTGCTTAGCAGAGCACACTTTCATGGAGAGAAAACCACCACCATTCTGCATAGCAACAAATCAAAAAAAGTTCAGGATAACACACCGCACAGACGCCATTCTATCACAAACACCCTCTCCTGGTACCATGGCGAAATAACTACTGCTCCGGAAGATTACAGGTATGTGTGTAGTGGATACAACTCATACTTGCCCGCACACAACTACTAAACCAGCAAAGATCCCAGTCATAAAAGTTGAAACAGGCCCAGCCCGACAGGTATTCCTCCTTCATCATGTCAAAAGTCGACTATGCAAACAGCCTCTACCTTGGAATACCAGAATACCTCCTGAAGAAACTACAACACATCCAAAATACAGCTGCAAGACTACTCCTCAAACTATCAAGAAGAGAACACATCACTCCTGCCCTAAAAACTCTACACTGTCTCCCAATTAAACATTGCATCACCTTCAAAACAATGTGCATAACGCACAGGGCAATCAGCGGACAAAGAGCAGAATTCCTACAAAAGAAAATAACAATCTACAAGCCTACTAGATCCCTCAGGTCATGCAACGAAATCCGCCTGGAACCAAAACCATACCTCAAGAAAACATTTGGAGGCACTTCCTTCTACCACTTATCTGCAAAAATTTGGAACAACATCCCAAAAGAAATAAGAAATACCAAAGATCATCAAAAATTTAGGAAACTTTTAAAAACCTGGCTATTCAACAACACAAACTCAAACTGAAAATGGAAACAGAAAGGAAAAAAGGATGACTAGACTAAACCAGACACGGACAGCTCCCAGAACCCACTGGGAAACTCCCACCCGGACGAGTAGAGTGTAACACAGGCGACACCCACGGAGACGGAATCAACAAACCCTACCTAATCCCACCCAACGTACGCACACGTCCCCTAGTTCCCACCGGGTACCACAGTGGTTGGAATTATCAGGATACGTAGGCATAGGCAGGTGCAATGGCTGTATGAGTGGGAAGGGAAGATAGGTAGCGCTGCGAGGCAGGCGGGAGGAGGAGGGGGATAGATGTAAAAGGGACCTTGAAGACTGGACAGACTCAGATCATGACAGGTGCATAGGGGTGCTACCGAAACCCATCCCGGGCGAATACAGAAACCCACCACCTGAAGTCAGGATAGAGATGCCAACTAATCAACAGCACTAACAATTTCCCCCTCTGCATACATCTCTCAAACTCTAAACCAAACACAACCACAAACCTACAGCACAGCAAACCGCACAAACTTCACTACATGGCAACAACAAAATAAAAACACACATAGACTTGCACAACAGTACACACTGACTACCGGCTGCAAAACACCCCAGGCCCAGCCAACGGACCCACCGGGCTGAAGCCGCCAACAGCACATCACTGCTCTCTTGCACTTTTCCAGCTCCATCCCACTAACCCCCCTCCCCTCCCTTTTCAGAGCCGCCATAGCAACAGGGGACCACTTTGGTGGTAATAGTGCGAGGTACACATGCCCTTTAACATTAACATTCATGTCTTATAGGTAGCACGGGCTGAAGACAGTCTATACTCTTCAGGAGAGGGGCTGTGAGCTAGCACAGAAGCATCCAAAACAACAATGGCAGAGAACAACGGGCCAGACTGTACCCCCAATAAGGTTCCAGATGAATTCCTTATATTGTCTATAGGTGGTTCAACTGAGGAGGGTGGTCTCACCCCCCCCTTAAAAGGCAATCTGCCACAGTGAAGTGGTCCCTTTCAAGCCTCCTATAAGGGGTCCAATCCTATCTGCTGTGTTCAGGGTCATTGAGGACATCATTGGCCGCAGTTTGAAGACACTCTCACACTCCTCAAGACAGGACACGTGTTTATGCCATTTCCTATCATTGTGAGCGCAGTAGTGATCTCCAGGAGCTGGCACTGCCCAGCCCCCATCGATAAGCTCAGTCCTGTCGACATATACGCCTGATGCACCCTTGCCAAAAACGGCTGCTGAATCCAAACCTGTGACATGCTTGCAGCCTAATACGTAAAAAACCAGGCCCATGTGCACATCTGTCAGTATGCATGTGTGTCTTCTCTATTGCCTGTGTCATAACACAAGCATGAGAATATGACATATCTAGCCTGCCCCTACATTGTCTGTACGCAGTCAATTTGGGCTCCTTCCACGTGAGCCATGCTGACAGGTCCTCCGTCAGCTCTTTGTCAAAGCAAGTGCTGCGCCACACTCTGGGCTGCCCTGAAGCACAGCACATGCACAACGCGCACGATGCTCATGCTGTTGCAGAGGCAAACTGCGCACTGCACTAGGTGACATATGCAAGTATGTTTTTGAATGAAGGCTTAAATCTTTCACCAAGTGATGGTGCCTGCCCTCTGACACCCACATGTACCAGCCACCAGAGGCAGCGGTGCTTCTTTTATTAGAGGGGCATAAATATTTGCCACACATATGTAGGAGTGACTGAGCATAGCCACAGAGTCTGAGCCACCCATGGTGCGTTTGGGGGGTCTCCCACTGAGAAAATGTTTTGAATAATGAGTTAAAATGGTGCATTATACTGCACACTTTCTGTGAAAAATAGGTAAAAGTCAGACAGTTTACCATTGGTTTAGAAGGGCAACTCATGACAAAGTCCAATGGATGCAAGTCCTCAACAGTGCAGAGGAGCATTTCACAAGGCACCTTCATGATGCCATTCCCCACAATGGTTCTATGTTCATTCATCAGCCGTTTTTTTTGTGGCACTTTTTGGCAAATTGTTTTTACCAAGAACGATCATCAAATGTTTTATTTTATTTGGGGGGGGTCCCACCAATCCCCTCTTCCCCATTATTTATTCCCTACACACCAGCCCTCCATACCCCTTAAAAAGGGCACCCTCACCAACAAAATAATCTATGATCTTTTTCATCAAAACATTTTCGGCAAAAAATGCCTAAAAAAAAAACGAGCGATGATTGACCGTCATACCCCCACAATATTACACAGCCACAGTAGTGGCTCTATAGTTATGGTTAAGTTGCTAATCCCATAGGAAGAGCACTTTTTGGGTGGCTTTTAACTTTGCTCCCCCTGGACGAATCCACACCAAACTTTGCAAAAGTATATGGCCCACTCTGAATTTTCTTGCAAAGTTTGGTGCGGTTTGTCCCAGGGGGGGAAAAATTATAGGGGGGGTCCCAACATGTCTTTTTTTCCCATAGACTGAATGGGGAAAAAAGTTTGCTCATGCCTAGAGCCCAAATTGCTGGACAGATTTTCACCAAATTTGTGGCAGGAGCAGCGGCTTGGTCCCGAAAGTGTGCTTTTGTAAATTTGGTGAAAATCCGTCCAGTAGTTTTTTTAAAACGACTAAAAAGTAGGTCACAAAAAATTTGTGATATCTATGTCCGCTCCGCGGACACACTTCCCTGTTCGCTCCGCGGACAGGACACCAATTGGGTAATCGGCTTGCATCATGTCCACGGACATACGACATGTTCGCTGATTGGCTGGGATGAAGCGTGAGGTGCGTCGGATTGTTTCGATGCGCCCGCCATCTTGGATCCGTGTTTGGTGTCCGCGGACATTGCAGTAAAAACAAATTAAAAAACACAACATTGCACTTGTTAAACTTATCAAATAATCTTTGGGGAGGTGAGGGGTGATGAGGATGGGATGGGATATGGCTGCAAGAAGCAAAAAACGGATGTTTTATTGTTCCGAAAGTCGCACGTTACATTTGGAGGTGTTCCATAATATGTGTCTAAAGTACAGGCGAAAGAGATTGCATTTTGGCATTCAAGGGATGGAGAAGTATAATCATGGAATTGTGGACTTGTAGACATAGATTGTTGCTTCTGCAGTCTGCAACTCCAACCTTACCTTGTGGTATTACAGAGTAATACTACATTCCAAATGCCCGTTCCTCTATATTGTTTATATTGGTTGCCCAATATTTATTAATATTAAATAGAAGCAATTTCAGATTATTTTACGCTCTTAATTAAAACGGTTGATGTTTATAAATTGATGTGCTGTTGCTACACCCAAAGCACAGCAAATAAAGGGCTAATGATGTCTGTGTGAAAATGTAATAAAAATAATAATGGAGTCAGACTGGCGCCCCCTAGAGCCTGGCACCTCAGGTAGCCACCTGCAGTGCTTGATGCACGTGGATCACAATAACAATTCTCATGGATGCGGTGAGGCAAGTTATTGCAAACTAAGAATGTATGTTGATTCGGAGTGAAGGTCACCAGTTTTAAATTTTTGCTTGCGAGCTAATGAAGCCCACGCATCGGACACACAGTATAAAGTTCAATTGTTTTTTGACCTTGAGAGAAAGGGACCTTCCGAAAGGAATTGAATGAAAGGAGGTTTGTAATAATGAAGATATGATAAGGTTATGCATTCCAAAACTGGGCTAAGGAACATGTAAATTCAGTTTATGACGAATCGTTGGTGCAAACGCAGTGTGCGTTATGGTCTGAGTTACGCCAAGATAATGGAAATGGTGAATATAAGTTTTATTTTCGACGATTGTATACCCGAACGGGCATCAATTTATTAATATCTGACCATTATTTCTGGGTTACATTCTATTTGTTCTGTGTGGCATATTGCAATGAAACGCAAGTACAACCTTTGTGTCTAGTGGTCTTTCTAACATGCACATGGGGAGTCCAGCATCGAGGTGCATGTAGACCACCACTCGGTTCCTCCAGGTTCAACGCTAATATTTCATTAAAATGTCATGTATGACCATCTCGAATTGTGTACCACTTTCCACATTGTTTTCTCTCTGTTGAGATTGTTTCATGTCTGTGCTAATCATTAGTTTAAACTCTATGCCGAATTAATGAGCCAATGTTATGTTTTCGAAACAGGTACATCCTGCCATTCTGTGATTATCTTAGATTCCAGTTGCCAACTGACAGGTTTTTTAACTGGCAGCTGCACATAGTTGTGAACAACTGGATCACAGTGACTCTTTTTTGGGACGATCGCCAAGGGCCCATATGCCCTTACGCTGTACTAGCGATTAGGAGCAACATAACATCCTTTACGGTGATCTAGCCCCAAGTTGATGGAGAAGCACTGGAATTCACTGTGGGACACAAGCGCTTCTTTTACCGAAAAAGAACACCTTGTGTACGCAAAAAGAACAACGCGTGCCTCACGAGAAACATTTTGAATCGCGAGCGAAGAAACAAATTTGCAATTTGATTGAATATGGCAATAGTCGGATGGTCTCAGAGTGTTTATTGTGAAATAAAAGTACTTTACAAATTGTACAGTGTTGTTGTTTTCTTTTGAAGTCGATGTGTGTTGATTTTCGGGTTCTGCATCACGTTACGTAGGTGATTATGAGCGTGTTTGGCTACGCTGATGAGGAACGTGAAAGGTGGAGAATATCACTAGGTTTGGTGATGTGAGGCTCAGTGTCGGGGTATATGATTTAGTGACGTCAGGGCAGTTTACCTTAGGTGGATGCAGCAACGGATAAGATTAGCACAAGATGGGCGTGCCCTGCTGCCAGATTTTGCATGTTTACAAAAGAGGAAAACTAAAGTAAGGTGCATTGGAAATGTTTGTGCGATGGATCAACGTATGTATAAAAATACATGCCCGAACCCTCGGGACAATAATATTTTCTGAGCATTACACTTGTGAAACTTATCAAATAATGTCTGGGGACGTGAGGGGTGATGAAGATGGGATGGGATATTACTGACCTGATTTCGAATGAGTTTACAAAGTTTGGTGGGATTATGTCATGAGGGGGGAAAATTAGAGGGGAGGGTCCCAAAATAATGTAATGGCTTATAAAATAGGTGCCATTTGACGAATCTACACTTAATTTGGCAAACTGATAATAGATCTAGATAGAAATGTTTTTGCGAAGTTTGGTGGGATTTTATCAAGAGGGGGCAAAATTAGAGGGGGATGCCAAAATAATGTAAAGGCTTATAAATGTGGTGCTGTTTGACAAATCTACACAAAGGTTTGCAAAAAGATTATAGATCTAGATAGAAATGTTTTCGTAAAGTCTGAATGGATTTTGTGAAGTGGAGGGTAGGTTATATGAAGATTGTATGTGCATTCATTTGACACTTTTGAAAAAATAAAACGTGGGTGGATTTCCAGCAAACTTGCGTAAGGCGCATTGGCAAGGATCGACAAGCATGGTTTTGCAAATGTGCTAGTGTTTTATTATTTGACAAGTGTACAAAAAATAGCGGTATACCTTTAGTAACTGAGGGGTAGCCTGTGGCCATGGGCAGTGGCCAGATTGTCCGGTTCATGGAATAAGGTCATGATCTGGACAATCTGGCTACTGGCCATGACCACAAGGGACAAACATTGCATTAAAGTGGCCATGTCCACTTGGGACTGGCTTTGTGGTCAAGTTATTCGAAATTAGGGTAGATCTGAAAGGGAAGAAAAAAGTGTTCGTGTTAATATGGTCATAGGGTTCTCTTTTTGCCTTCTGCAGGCTGCCATGGAAAGTGAACAGGGCCCTGTATGGAACCCTCGCCTTCTCTTTCTTTGGTGGCCATGTTGGAAAAGGATTTTCCTTCCTACACCGGGACGCCAGGCGTAGTAAGCAAAATCCTCTTTTTTAGCACCTCGGGTTCCCGTTTGGGAACCTAGGTTGCTAATGGCCTTCATCCCCCATTTCAGGGGCTGGAATGGGGGGATAATGGTCCAGAGACCTCGTTATCCACCCTCGCTTCGTTTGGGCTGATAACTTGGGCTGCTGAGCCGGTGTAAACCGTTCCAGTCCCTGGAAAGGAGGATGAACACCACAATATTCCCATTAGCATTACACAAAATGCAAATGGAAATGTTGGAAAATCTTATTGAGTCTATGTACTTTACTGAGAAATATAAAGTAGATGGAGTCGAAACGTTTTTTTTTAGTTCTATTTTTTAACTGTGAAAGGTGGTTCCTAAAGGAACATTTATTTTGTTTTTGTATGCATTTTGTTTGGCAGGAGAGCTTGGAACGAAAGGTGGGGAGGGAAATGAGGGAAGAGGCACCAAACACTAATATGGAGGGGCAGGTGGACAGGGGAAAATGTTGCGTGTGTGTTATTTCTAAGGTAGGAGCCAGTGTTTCTCATGCTCCTTGATTACAGCAGTGGTGGTGTCTCTTGGGGAGGAGGGATGGATACATAGCAGTTTTGCTAAAAACATATACTGTGTACTAGATTGTTAATGGATGAGTAGGGATAGGTGTTGGAGCTGTGCAAGGGAAGTTTTGAAGTTGAAAGTTCCTAGTTCAGTAGAAAATGCAGTTCTGAACTGTCCGCGAAGCACAGATCTTATCGTGAAGTGTGTACGGGTTCTCGGACACGTCATCATGCCGCGCACCAACATATGGTCATGTGGCACTCTCTGGAAGGTCTGCAATGAAGTCAGATGTTCGTAAATATTATGGTTAAGTTGCACTAATAAAAACCTATGAAATTCAGTAAAAAAAACCTTGTTAAAGGGACGTTATGGTTAAGTTGCTCTACTAAAAACCTGCGAAATTCAGTAAAAAACCTTTGTTAAAGGGACATTATGGTTCCAAGTAAAACCGAAACCCCCCTGAAATTCACCAGTTTTGGTAAGCTAAACAAGCATAACTCACGCCACCACCGTGCCCTGCTAAGACTAACAGCCAGGACATCAAAGCTGACATCACAAATGTCATTGATGACATCACTGATGACATCACATGTGCATTTACTTTTCATGAAAAGTCTGTACAAGGGATTCTTATTATAATGTTGACAAAAAAAGTGTCAAGGATCATTGGAATAAATATCATGAGCTAATTAGTGCATCAAGCAATGCATTAATATAAATAGCATTCTATTATGAAGTTCTCTCCAGTATACTAAGCTACTCATGTAGAAAGATAGGCATTGTGTGCAGCATACATGAGGGAGGTGCAATATTCATAAACTTGCCATGTTGAATAGTGAAATGATAACTGCTTTCTTATTAGAGTTTTGCATACTGTGAAACATGTAATAAGTAGTTAATAAAACTTACTTACTACTTAAATGCATTATCACAGACAAAACACAAAGAGACAACAATACATACAAATATGAGTATATACAGGGTGTGGGATTTTTTTATCCATGCATCCGAGCCCTACCTCAAAACTGTGCAGTACTGACATGGAAAACATCATGATGGCCAGAGCTTCCCAGAAAATGCACAGGGAAGTGCATGAAGAATAGGCTGCCACTCATTTTTGCCGATGTTATGGGCACAGAAGGGCACTGCCTAAAACCACCATTGGACTACCCACACAGTAGTCTGAAACCATTGGGAATGGCAATGCTGATTGCCAAAAGCAACCTAGAAGTGTGGGGAATTCATTTTCTTAAATCCCAAAAATGGGTGCATTACCAGTACTCACCACTATCAGAAAGCCGGCGTTTTAAAACAACACCAGATTTTGTTTTTTTTTGTGTAAAACTGAATAAATGAACCCAAAGCAGGCCAAAGAAAGACTTACTGAGAGGTGGATACAATGTAAAGTTATATTCTGAAGTGACATGAAGGTTTATAACAAGACTGGCTGAGCTGTGGATTTCAGCAGTTTAAGTAAATTTGGACTGAAAGACACTAAAAATCTAAATGTTTAAAAGAAATGAGTGACCTACTTTTGAGTGTCACATAGGTTGCAATTGTTTAAATGTCATAGTTTGAAACTTAGAATCAGCATACTAGCTGCATATGTAAAAAATGGTTAGTTTTATTTGAATGCAGAAAACTAGGTAACCAAAAGTGACATTAGCTGGGGCCTGGCTTAAGGAACTGAATTCTGCCCACCAGCTACCCCCGACAGGAGTTGAGACTTGCACAACAGCTGTGTTCCCAGGCAGAGCTGCCTTTTGCTGTTCCCACCCAAAAGGGATATGACACTTCTCTGATTGAATTAACCAAGGGACTGCTAGAGACTAAACATAGGACCCAGGCAGAGGGTTTATTGAAGTGGCCATAAATGGCTTCCTCTTGAACAATGGGCCTTCCAGGGCCCAGGCAGATGGTTTATTGCAGGGGTAATAAAAATGGCTTCCTCTTGGCAGAAACTGGGAGGGGGAGAAACTGGAGACAGAGGCTGAGCTTGAAGAAAGTGGAAAGACTGGTTTCTGTACCATGTGACCTGAAAAGACACACCCCTGTAGCCAGAATATGGTTTTAGAAAAAGATGAATAACTCATAGTACGGACTTGTCATAATTATTTAAAAGATACCATAATTCTTGTGATTTTTCTGCCCACATTTTAAGAGGTTTTTAGAACCGGTGGCATGATCTGGGGGCAAGCTAGCAGTTAAGAGGGTATTACTTAAAATGTATGCATGTTAAAAATCTGACACTTCATCACTTAATGTCCATACTCCTTGCGCACATGTGTATAAATTTGGGGTAATGTCCGATATTACGAAACCAGTTAAAAAGTGCAAATGTTGCCATTTCTGAATGCAAGCTCCCAGGAAGAGCAGATTTGGACAGGGTATACCTCCTGTGATATGTGATGGGTGCATGTAATTTTAAACAAATGTATACCTGTGCAAATATGTCTTTTGGGTCAAAATATAGATTGTGTGTAATTTGACAGGGGTGGGTTCTCTGTACCATAAACAGACCTCATCATGATGACACTTCATTTCATTCCCCCAATCAAGTGGAAGAGGATGAAGTGGCCAATGACAAGTGGAGAGGGGTAGGGCCTAGGAAGCTAGCCTTTCCACCCATTTTCAAAACACATAAAAGCAGACAGTCAGGACAGATAGGGACATTCAATTCCATCTGCTGCGGGACGCTCTGCCGGGAAAATCCATACGTTACCTCCATCAACCTCCAGAGAGCCAACATAGAGACTTCAATCTATCCACCTTCAGAGACCAAGACTTTACTTCAGAATTTGTAGCAGGGAGGTCAACTACAAGCTAAATCCCTCTTTAGCAGGCCTCAAATCATTGCCATTATCACAGCCAGGTGAGCTGTTTGAATTCTTTGCAAGAACTCTTGCCATTTGCCAGAGAGCAGTGTTGTATCCAGAGAGAGACCAGCTGAACCGGAGACCGCTGTATCCGGACCCACAGACGTGATCAGAACCAGAGACCCAGACCAGACCAGCAGAGTAGAGCTGACCCAGACGCTGTGCGCAGAGACCGTCCGTGGCGAGTGAAGAAAACCTGACCAGATCCGTGGCGAGGCCCATTTATTTAAAAAATGTATTGTGAGTACCTAGCAGAACTGTGCAGAACCAATCTCTTAGTTAAAATAATATAATTCAATCTATTTTAATCTAAGTAGAACTGTCACCTGTCATTTTGCAAAACTGTCACCTGTCATTTGCAAAGCTGTAACCTGTCGCTTTGAACTTTTAACATTTCAAATCCGAAAAACTACCTTTATTTAATCGTTCATAACTCCGTAACCCTTTGTGCTAGGAACTTGGTTTAACTTTCCTCCGAAAGCTTAGAATCTTGGCTTTTCAACGAACCTAGAACCGCATTCCTATTCCATACACTTTTGCCGCAATCGCGAAAAACGCACTCGCGAATTTGCCGCGGTTTGCAAATTTCTCCACATGTGAAAACAGCAGCTTCCTTGCTTTCCTTGCTAAAAATTTGTTTGCCTCTTAAGAACCATCCCTGAATCATTGCTAGAGTGAGCCTGGACTAATATTAACTAGATACCACTCACCCTGAACCTCCAGAGGGAATTAAAATCATTTTAGCACATTTTCCAATATATTGCTATCACATATTGCTGGGGTGAACTGAATTACATTTGATTGCATTTCTGAGAACTGTGTGCTTTCCTTCCATTTCCTTGCATTGCATAAAGGGGGGAGTGGATTGCCAGAGAAAAGTGATTACATTGTTTTGGTGAAATCATATTGAGTATTTTCTGTACTGCATTTTCATTCAACATTGCATCCATCTGAACTTATATAAAGCATTCTCTACCACCTTATTCTTCTGTTCCTATTCACAAGTGTGTCAGTGCCAGACTATCCATTATTGATTACTGCTCATATTAAGTGTCATATTCAATTATTAAATTATTATAAAGTGTGATATATATATCTATTGTTTAAATTATCAAATAAACCTTTTAACTTGCAAAACAGAACTACTTCTTGGCTCAGTGGGGTCAGGGGGATTCCAAGAGAGGGGTGTTATATAGGGGTAGTCATCCAGAACGCATGAACTGGACATAAAGATATATCAATAAGGGTTTCCATTCATTATCCCAGACTAGGCATTGACTTAGCTGTAGTGTTGAATTGAATCCTCTTACAAGGGAAAGTGAAGTAAGCAAAAAAGCAGCAGTAGTACCAGAAAGTGTTCATAACCTAACTGATTACCTTTATGCAGAGAAATGAATGCTCTGTTTCAAAGCTGCTACTTACCCTATGTATATGTATCACATGATGTGACTGGACCCTAAGGAAAGTAGTGTGAGTACAATGTATACACATATGAGCATATACAGGGAAAGTACAGTAATAAAAAAAAACAGAACTATCACTAAGTGCTGATAACCCTACTGATTATCTTCATGCACAGAAAGGATTGCTGTCTTTCAAGCCTGTGTCTTCTCCTATGTATATGTTTCATATGATGTGACTGGACCCTAAGGGAATTACTGTAAGAACATACTTGAAGGATAAGTCTACAAATATAGTATCTTTTCAATTTTGAGTTCCTGGCTGTTACTGATGAAAACCATGTGGCCTAGATATGTCAGTAAAGGAAAAAAGGGGGAGCCAGAAATGTGATGTCATCAGTGATATCATCAATGACATTTGTGATGTCATCTTTGATGTCCTGGGTGTTAGTTTTAGCATTGCACGGTGGTGGTGCGAGTTATAGTTGCTTAGCTTACCATAACTGGCGAATTTCAGGGGTTTTTCGGTTTTACTTGGAACCATAACGTCCCTTTAAGAAAGTTTTTTTACTGAATATACAGTATAAACACTTGTTCACACTGGCTGTGTCCATATTGTTCCATGCTGGCTGCACCAATATGTGCCAGCATTCCCATACAATAGCATACTCATATTTGCTTTGCACGTAATGCCAGTATGATACTATAAGAAATCATCTCCAAACTGAATCTGCCAATATATGCTAGTGCCCCCACGTAAGAACATATTCCTGTTGGCCTTGCCATTAAGAATACCATGCCACAATTAGAAAACATGTCCAAATTGTCTGTAACAAAGAAGGCCATTAAGCCACGTAATAGCTTTGATCATGCCTGCTTTATCATGGATTCCCAGTGTAAAATGCCATACCACAGTAAGAAATGGTTATACTGGCTGCACAAACATGCCCGTCTAAACATGTAAATATACATGTAATGGTTGCTATAACATCGATGCAGAGTAAAAATGATCATGCCACAGTAAGAAATGGCTAAATTAGCAGCATTAAAATGCCAGTCTAACCACATAATGACAATTATCATGCTTACTTTATCATAGGCACCCAGTATAAAATACCATGCCTGCCCCATAATACCTTGCACACACAGATAATCACATTCATTATGAATGTTATTATGTGTGCATTGGAGGCGTTGGGGGCCGTGTAGAAAATGCCAGGCCTGCTCCCTTGCGCCCAGCACCTCACACACACACACAGTCATTTTGGTGCAGTACATCTGCTTGTTTTGGGCCTTGAAGTGTAGGACTTCCCTCCAGCAACTTGCTGGGGCTAAATTCACCATTGCAAGATCAAACATATTATTCAGCATTGTGGTAAATGTGAAGCTAATTCCATTACTGACAAAGAAGTGTGGCAGTGGGAGTAATTCCATTAATGTCACTTCACACACCGAATTAATAACTCACAAGAGTGGAACAGTTTAACTTCTTTCCATGGGCCTTGAACTGAGCAATATAACCACTTAAGACTAATACATACACAATCTACAAGAGTGGCACTGAGGTCATTCCCACTTATGACTACTTGAACACACTTCCTACTCAGCTAACATGGCACCCAATTAGTCTCTAATCTGACCACATATAGTGCTGCCTCTGGTTAGCCAGTATCTCCCCTCACATACCAGTTCCGTATTATGAGGAGTATTGCCACCTGGCAAGGGTGCAAAGCCCTGGCTTTTTTTATTTGTATTAATACATAAAATGATGCAAGTGTAATTCCATCTCCAAAGGGGTAATCTGCTAATCAGATTCCCCTTTTCGTCAACTCCATGCCAAAGCATAGTGCACTTGTGCCCTGCTGAATCAGTAGCCTGACCCACAGCACCTGCGAAAGCCATGTCTTTGCAGCACGTGGGTGGCATTTAAGATATGTCCACCTCTACCAGAACTACAATGATCATAGGTAACTCAGGCTCGTGGCGGGGTAAACTCTAAAATAAAGCTATGCCTGAGCTTAGGGATAGTGCATGGCACTACTTATGAGTATAGCTTTAGACCAATCACCTGAGGACATGTGCCCTTAATAGAAGGAATCTTTCAACCCTTCTTCAGATTCTCTCAGATCCTCTCGGATCCTCTTAAGTCCTGCAGATTTACTCTGAAAGAACTATCTGGACTTCCTTTGAGAAAGTTGTACTGTCCAAAGCCCTGAGGTGAAGAAGGAGTCATCTAAGGTAGAAGGAATATCTGTCCCCTACCCTCTCGCAGGGCACATCAGGAGTGACCTCTGCTGTGGACCAGGACCTCTGCTGTGGACCAGGACCTACAACTCTGAACTGGAATCTCCTAGAGCTGGGAGAGTAGACCCTGCATGGAACTATCAAGTCCTCCTGATTGGGCTTCACAGAAACTGGAGGGCCAGACCGGCCAAAGCTCCCTGTTCTACCACACCAAACCGGGCGCTACGTGTACACTGCACCTTGAATGAGAGGATAGTCGTTGGTGCTGGCGGTTACGCTCCTCCACCACTTCGAACTTGCTTGCATTTCAAACCAGCTCGACGCTGCATTGTGCCCTAGCTGAGCCTGTCAGCTGCAAGGCCCGAAACTACTGCTCAATGCCGGGACCTAATCCGAATCACTGGTGAGTCACACGCTGACTCTGATGTGGTTACAACCATGACTCAACCAAGCTATCCCTTGAATGACCGCTTCATCGACTTGCACATCGATGCACCCAAGATCACCCAAGATAACCACTTCAATGATCGCCGCCCACCGACTCAAACCACTGGAGCGTCACTTATCGACCCTTCCCGGCGGCTGAAGCCAGACTTGGCTCAACTGTGAAACAATTATGTGACCAGCCTGACCTCCATCCTTGAGAGAAGCCCTTTCGACTGCACAGAGAGACCACATTCGCCCCTACTCAACTCCTGCTTGCTTGATGCTTGGGCCCACATTATCCACCATGTCCGAACTGAGCTTGAGCCACTTGCATCTTTGTTTGACTGCAGGTCTGACTCTGTCAACCAACCAAGAATTGAATCCAGGTGCTGTTGACAATGAACTGCCCCCTCGGGCCACTTGGGCCACAGAGACTGGTTAGAACACGATCTCTCCTGGTTTCACCAACTATATATCCTTTTTGGGGCTAATAATTTACCTACCACCCTTGGAACTACGCTCAAAGTTCTACTTTCCTCAGTCTGTTGCATCTTCTCTGTTCTTCCTTCCGTGTGGGTTTTTGTATAGTTTTTAGACTGTTATTGTGTTCTTTGGGCCACTACTGGCTCACCTTTACACTCCTCTTAAGAGCATACATAGCCTTCCCTCAGCCCACGTTTCCACAAAAGGCAAAGGAGGTACATCTTGTCACTGACCCGGTTTTAACTTTATGATTACGTTGGGGTTTGGTTTGTAGAGGCCTGAGTGGGCCATATTACCCCTACACATCCTGCAGAGTAGAGTCCAATTTGCCACACTTATACCTTGAAACATTTTTCTTTCCCCAGATAACTTAACGTGTTGAAAAATCAGCATTATAAATAGAACAACGAATTTGAATCTGTCCCTTTTTGTCTTACAACTCTTTTTCATTCCCTCCAACACTGCAGACACACAATGTATTTAAAGCTCCTCTCTACACATACAAAGCATTTCGTTCCTGGAACCTCTCAACCCCATCCCTCACCATCCTTCAAGCAGTCTGTCGTCTCCACTTATCAGTTATATACAGTAAGAAAGCACATTAAGGATGCTCTTCATGCCAACTGCAATATTAAAAATAGTAGTGCTTCGTGGACTATCCCTCATGCTTCTGAGCCCGTAAAATGAAAGCTGTTACTATTGCCAATTCAATGATCCTCATTGTATCGACCGCGAATGGATGCAGGGCAGAGTGGGCCCTGCATGTTGCATGCAGATATCCTTGACATCACCTAATTTGCTTAGCGAAAAAAACAATATTTTTTTAACGACTTTGTAACCAGCACATCTAATTGTCATTCCAAGGCGGTGTACTGGCACTGACATATGTTTCGTGGGTGGCAGTACTGGCCATTAGCTGAATGTACTAGCTGCAAAATGGCGAGAGATTGCAATTCATTCATGCATTTAAAGCGGCGGCAATAGCGAGCTATTAATGTCCATGTGTATAATGAGCAGAGATTTAGGGGGGCCATTTTCTAGGAGCCTCATGTCTGTCCAGCAGAGACAGATGGTGGTGTGTCATTGTGGATTAAGAATGCCTTGCCAGGTGATGGGGAGACAACTAAATTGATTGCCAGGCCTTGAGCGTGTGGGTCTGGGGAGGTGTTAATGGGGAAAATGGATGGGTGATTAGATTGTGTATGTGAGGCTACTATCAATATTTGCCTTGACATTCTAGAGGTTGGTGCATGCTTGTATCGACTATTAGTTCATGTAATAAATGTGTATAGCGCTTCGACGTAGCTATGCCCCAGAATTCTGTCCTGTATCATTTCATTCTGGATTTCAGCTGAGGGGTGTACCCACAGAACATCAACAGCACCTGATCTTGGATCACACCTTGTGCCAATAGACAGGAGAGCAAATGCTAGCATTGCTTAGGTGAGGGGTCTGCAACCTTTGGCTCTCCAGATGTTTAGGGCTACACATCTCATCAGAGCCAGCTTTCAGAGTCTATAGTGAAGGATCATGGGTAGGATCATGTGGTAAGAGATGCATGTTTGTAATTTTCTTTTAGAGAGCAAAGTGTACCAGCATAATATAAACACATAAACCCAGGAAAAAAGCACCTGTGCAGTTTCACGCTTTTTCTTAATCGAGGGCATGTTACACCCCTCCCCCTATCTAGTGAAAACCCCTTACCAATGAGAGGGACTTGCAAGTGTATATTTAGTGATCTGGTTTCTAGCTGACTTGGGGCTGCTATATCTACGTACCCACTTAAAGTCCCGACACAGACAATCTCTATTTGAAATCCAACTGTGAAATCCTATTCATCAAAACATTTTGATTTTTAAAGACCTCCATGCTGGCCCTCAGAGGAATCCTGGCCTGCGCATGTCTCCCAGGACTCTAATATGATCAGTATACATGTCTCATGGCATGCACCTCTGCATGCGTAACATGAATGTGGACTTTCTGCCAGGTCTAGTGACAGAGAGCACATCCTCCATGCTAAATGAAGCTCTGCCACGCAAATGATTATGGTGTGTTATTTAAATAGCGCCTTAATCCAAAGTGCTTTATAGAGCACATATTTACATACAATACAAAGTGTTATCAGCTGCTGCCAGCGAATTTGGTAACTTTTATAAAAAGTAGTATTTCTTGAGTTTAAGGAAAAAAACATTTTATCTTTCTCTTTTCACACATTTTAATGAATGCTAGCTGTACTAGGTGTATCTTATGCCGTTCTAGTTCTCTCTCTCTCTCTCCTCACTCTGTCTCTGTTCCTCTGTGGGAGAGAGTCGAGTTCTCAGTTGCATGTTCATTGGAGCCACCCCAGCTGTTGCTGACAGCTGCATGACCAGGGGAAAACAATGGGTTCCTGTGGGGAAGGAGGCTGTGTATTTTGCAAACACAGCTGTTAAACACGCATTGGCAATGCCAACAGGTTGAGCTTTTTGTGTAGGCAGGGTAAAGGCACATGCCAGGCACTGCCATAGTATTAACTGGCCATTGATGGTAGGAGGTGCAACATGGTGTGAGTACCTGGGAAATGCCTAAAATGTGTACACAAGTCAAAACGGTTGGCTTTGCCAATGCTTGTGTTTAACAGGACTTCAGTGAAGGACTCACATAGTGATTATAAATCATGGCTTGAGGCAGAGCTGATTAAGACATTTTTATTACACCAGGTTTACAGCTCCAATTAAGTCATTAACTCTCAGAATACTGCTCTGAAAAACGTTGGCAGGCACTTTGAGTGCAGTGTTTGATGGTAAGGCTTGAATAAAGCAAGCTCAAATAGTTCCCATGAGGAGGTGTTTTGGGTGGGAGGGGCAGGAACTGGGTGGGAATAGCCATAGCGGTGTGCATGACCATGGGCAGTCAATGGGTGGGCAAAAAACCAAACAATCTCTATAGTCTTTGTGCCCCACCTCACGTGCCATTTCTCCCTATATGCACTCTAATGCAATCGTTTTGGCTAATAGGCGATGCTTTAATAGCCAAAACTAAAAAGGACAATGTAACTGTACCAACTTTGTAATCTCGTTTTATTTTATTTTACAATGTTCATTTGTAATGAACTACTTCCAGTATTTATCCCAATCATACTAAGATGATTACATCTGTCTTACTCAGCAAAACCCATGATCAAAATGTTGAATAAACACATGCTTTATTTTTTGATCGTTTTTCATTCCGATCTAGAAAGCCTGGCACTGTCCTAGTGTCCTACACCCTATGAGAAAGGGCGAGAGACAGTGTATTCTTGACTCACTCGATTGGGTTATATCACTGACAGGCTCCTCACTTGTATTTCTCAGCATCTGTCTCTTTGAGGCTCTTGGCTGAAGTCGCTGTAGTAACCACGAGAGGATAGGTCCTAATCCAGACCAGTTATGAGCCTCCCTGGGACACCATTCTGCAAGACACTACAATGGCACTCTTACAATTAACTCACATGAGTTTCTGAGTGTTTACATGCTTGATTGGGATGGCAATCTTGCACTTGCACCCATGGTTCACTTGTCTTTATTAGCCCGACTGTGCCCCCACTGCTTCCTCCTGGATTCATTGACTTGCCAATGCCAATGTGTTCCTTACAGTGCGGGAACACAATTCACATAAAGCATCCCTTCAATGATTCAAATCTCTTTGGTAGCTCATTGGTGCACACCTTCATTCTTACTTGGTTCTCTTATTTGGTCAATACCTCCGCTCTCCACTGTGGTCATGTCCAGTGGTCACTTTGCTCAGGTCCAAGTCTGTGGCCATGCCCTTGGTATGCATGAGCCAACAATGTGCCAATTGGGTGCAGCCCGCAGCCTGCCAGAGGACCACAGACCAGTTCAGCCAGTGAATTGCTGATTGTGGTCTGAGTCCAGAAGTCCCACAACTCTGAGAGGTTAGGGGGATCCCCCAGTGGCAACGTTATATATCGGGACACAATGGCTGCCCTTCACACAAAAATAAATCCTCGTCATCTTAGTTGCTCCTTACTGAATCCTGCAGACCAGAGCTGAGCCTGTGGACCATCATTATTCAATCCAGATTCTTAAAAATGCCACGTGGGTCAATAGGCAGGGTCCAGGTGCCCAGATCTCGCGAACAGGTTATTGGCCACTTTTGGGCAAATATGAAAGAAACGCATTCATGGATTTGTAGCAAACAAGCAACTGGATGCTACCATCTCATTAATGTTTGATGCAAATCCATCCAACAATTCAGGCAACAGGTGTGAGCAAGGTTTGCATTAATAGGAGACACGCGTTCTCAGCCCCTGACATATGCCACCTTGATTAAATGTCACAAATCTTTCCAAATTCGAATTCGAGACTATATTGTTTTTGGAATGTTTTGCAGTCTTGTTGAATGAAACCAAACTTATATGCATCTGAAAAAGCTCTTCGTGTGTAGAGCCAACTTTATCATGACTGCTATTGCAGATGCGTGATCATTTAAAATATATAGCTATATGTATGTATCGAAAGAGAAGAGGAAAATGAACCGCACTCTCCGCAGTCAAAATAAAACAATAAATGCCCAATTTCCAAAACGGAAAAAGCACAGCGCACAACACTGGGAAGGTCATAAAAAATTATTTAATGTTGCACAAAGAAATTTGTTTAAAAAAACAAAAAAAACAAAATATAGCTGGAACAGTAGCAAAAACAAAGGCAGGACGCCTGTCAAAACGGCCCGCACACAACGCGTTTCACACTCATTGAAAACCCTTTATTTGACGTGGCGTAAAGAAGCTAGTATAATAACTAAAACCCCAAAAATTTGGCAAGAGTTGGAAGCGACCCAACGCACATTAACTAGGAGCCCACTGTTGCACAGCCCAAAAGTACACCAATAACATCACACATTTCTTCACTGATGACATCAAGTAGTACATCCAAAGATGACATGTATGACATCACTTATGGGCTCAACGATAACATCACTGGTAAAAACCCATCAAGGTAAATGTCAAGCACTCTTTCAAGACATATGGGCCATGGTAACACATATGTAATAAAACCAGTCATGTTTTATATCTTCTTAATATAATGTCAAAAATTATTTTCCCCACATTTTAACTGAAAGAATAAATTAAGAAGGTAGTTCAAGCCAAGCGCGTGATAATTTACAATTTCATCGATACCAGAACAGGCCTCTTCAACTTTTGGGTCTCCACATGTTTTAGATTACAATTACCATCAGCCCAAGCCAGCATATTCAATGATGAGGGATAGTGGTAGCCATATTCCAAAACATCTTGATATACTGACAATTAGTTTGTTGTGATGAGAAAAAGAAAGTGATTTAGGAACCTGTCCCTTCTCATTTGTGTTACTGATCTTTGTGATTGTCTACTATTCACAATGTCTACTTAGCCTTACATGATGCTCTGACATACCATAATGTTGTCTTTACAACATGTGGCTGCATCCATGCAGACCACCTTCCAGCATATCCTGAAATCTGAGACTCCAACATATATGCAAAGGGTAGCGATTTAAGGACAGAATGACAAAGACACTAGAATTTCTTTTCCTTGTAAACATTATTTTAATGCTGTCAGACTCTGGTGTGTAAAACAATTGTGGTTGTTAATATGAACTCAACACAAACTTTGCACTTGTCTTCATATACTTTATTTTAGATGCATCATACCACTTTATACATGTTTCATCACTCTTGCTTTCAGGTGAAATCTGCAGTATCATTGATATGAGATCATTGATAATGATCAAAGGGATGTCATCAGTGATGTCATCTGTGATGTCATTAGTGTGATCTAGTGTCCACTGATTCCATTGATGATGTCATACGTGATGTCAATAGTGATGTCATATGTGCTATCAGTGATGTCATTTGGGATGCCATAAGTGTGGCTATGGGCTGTACAGTGGCTCAAAGTTAAAGTGGCAAAGCCACCAACACCTGAATTTCAGGAGCTCTGTTGCATTAAACTGGCATCTTAATTTCACTTCAACAAACAATTATCAATGAATTTCAAGGTTTTTGTTGTGGTTGCACTGTACTTACTCACCTTGACAGTCTCTTAACTAAAACACATTTTCACTTTCAAGGTTTTGTTATGCTATATTTCCCACAACCTGTAATGCTACAGCTTTTTTTCTTCTGGGGCCAGATCACAGAAACTTTGCACCGGTGCAAGTGCAAAGTTGCACGGTATTAGCACTAGGGCAAAGTTTGCCTTATTTCTAAAAACACTTGGAAATATTAGAAATCCATTGACAAGTGCAATTTGGCATGGTATAAGCACCAATGTTAAAATTGCCCTAATGCAAAAAAGATATATTTTTGATACATTTGTGAGCCATGGAAAATGTTGCCTTAATGCTAATACCATTCTGCCTGGAGGATAAATACAGTGAAAATGTATCTTTCACCCTAATGCTTATAACATGCCAAAATGCACTTGTCATGGTTCAATGGTTTTCTAATATTTCCAGGTGTTTTTAGAAATAGGGCAAACCTTGCCCTAGTGCTAATACTGTGCACACTTTGCACTTGCACCAGTGCAAAGTTTCTGTGATCTGGCCCCAGAAGAAAAAAAGCTGTAGCATTACAGGTTGTGGGAAATATAGCACAAGAGTGTTGAGAATATTATTGCACACAGAATCAAAAATGTTTGTGATACAAGTAATTATGTTTTTTTTTTTTTAATTTTCTTTAGATGTGATATAAATTGCTGAATATACCCCGGAAGAAGAGATGATTATCTCGAAACCCGTTGGGCCACCTATGAACCTTTGAAAAATAAAAAAAACTAATGAAGAAACATCCTCACCCTATGTGTGAAAGTTTATCATTGGATGCCACAAAATGCCTATGTACTTACCATACAATTGAACTATTGTTATAATTACTCCACTAACTCAGAGGGTATAAATATACATAAAAAGATTGTCCTTAACAGTGTGGCTCATCTATTGAGCTTGTGAAAGTGTGCAGGGGACGAGAGTTCCTTCACAAGGAACTTATCTTGTTCATGCATACAGCCTTTTGCCCCGCACATTTACACTCCTCTGTGCAAATAACGGAAATGTGGCCTTCATTTACGTCAACAAGTAACGGTCCCCAACCGCAAAATTACGAATTTCACAAACATTAGATCCATTGAAGGTTATACTTATTTGCTTTATTTTGCACATTGTGGCACAAGAAGATATTAATTCAGCTGGAATCACACACATGTGTTGCAATGCAGAAGCCTGCATTGGTTGTGCCGAGTGGCACAACATAAGGAATCCAAACATAGCTGGTGAAGCCGTGTGTCCACTTTACAGGGCCTATATCCTCGCACCATAACAAATGTGTCGTAGCACATACGTGCATTTCTGGGAAATCTGTGGCCTGAGGCTCCAATGGAGCTGACAAACACCAAAATTGTGGCACGAGCTTCAAGAAATTAAGGATTCCAGATGTTCAGATTCTAAGGTCCGCAACTTAACCACTGCACGGCATCTCCAATTCTCCATAGATTTATGCTGATTTTAAACGGAAAAGGCTTTTAGGAATTGTAGCGCACAGTGAAGATTCGTTTGCATATGGTCGATGCCTATGCCCAAACAGAAAGCTTGGCAGTTTTCAAAACAAATATAGTGTGCTGGTAGCTTGCCTTCAGTCTACATTGTTTTACTCTGTCTGGTGATACAGCATGTGCATACACCCTGGCCTTCCCTAGTGTTAGGTATGACCCTCCCATGTGTATTGCCCCTTTAAGGGGATGTGTCCCTCCCATGTGTATTGCCCCTTTAAGGTGGGCCATGACTATGTCATGGCCCAAGTTAATAAAGGGAGCCCCTGCAGGCACGTGAGACAGAACGGCTGCAGACCCCAGAAGAGGAGGCTCTGAGTCTGTGTCTCATTTCATGTACTCTGCAGGCCTACACGTGGAGGGCCAGGCCTGCAGGCCCTGATGCCATGGGACCCTTGTGCCAGGACGGTGGCAGAGGTCCGCATCGTCAGGTGCCTGGCAGGCTGTCCCCCCACCCTCCATAGGTGCTGATGACCCTAAGTATCATGGGGCATGCCAGATGTACAGGGTAGGCCACAACCGCCACAGGCACTGGGGCTGTCGTGTGCTGAAATGAATAGCACCCAGGGTGCTTGCCGGATGTCCATGGCAGGCAACTCCCAACACTGGCGACGAGGATGAGCCCTGCGGGATTATGCCATTCCCGCCGTTCCAGAGTGTATCTGCTTTGTTTGAGCGCTGCATGCGGCAGCCATCGCCGTGAGTGAGGGCGGAGAAGCGGAAACAAAGATCAAGGTGGGGTGCCCTGCCAGCAAGTTTCCCCTGCTGCGGCCATCTAGTTAGGGTGCTCTTGCGGTGGGGTAGGAGTTCATCGCCAGTTTTGTTTCCCACCCCTGCGGCATCTGCAGTTCTTTGAATGCTCCTGTGGAGCGGAGGAAGTGGGCACCTGCCCATTGAGGAACAGCAGTGGGTGTGGGGCATCTGCCGAGACAAATAGGGATGTTAGGGGGTGCCTGTTGCCCCAGGTGAAATACGGTGAGGCCAGCTGGTGGACCCCTCCCCGGTCGCGGCCCTCTGCGGAGAGGGTGCTCGTGCGGCCGGGGAGAGGGGCAGCCTGGTGGCAGTGTCAGAACGTTCTCCGCACCATAGGAAGCGGTGTCCACTGCTGAAGAAATGAAGTGGAGCGGTCCCCCGCCCTAAATGAGGCTAGTGCTGGTGCAGTCGCCTTCGGCTGCGTGCCGCCACCCAATACAGGAAGAGGAGTGCCTGCCCCCCGCCCCAAGAGGGTGGGCATGATCACCCTCCCGTAACTAAAGAACAGGGCCAACGCAAGGCGGAGGGGAGAAACCCCACAGGTTGTGGCACCACCCTGTCGGGGGCTGCGCCGCCTCTGGAGCCCCATGGTGATCCTGGGCCTTGCGGAGGTGAAGTGAAGCTCTGGGAGCGGAGCTGTTAAAAAAAAAGAAAAAAAAGGAAAGATGGTCCTGCTTTCTCTTGTGTGCGGGTACACACGGACTTGTCAGACTCCCCGCTGTCACAGCTTTGTCACCACCAAGCCGGAATAATGCTGTCTTTCATTTGAATGATGTCGGATGTTATCACGGATCTCAAATAGTGAGGTTGTAACTCCTCTGCAGCGATATAGGACTCCCGATCAAAGCCACGGAACAGAATGAGCAGATGCAATAGTCAGTCAAGATTAAATGCAGCCTTGTCATTTTCTTTGTTCTACGCCATGCATTCTGTATGAACCACATCAGTGAGCATCGCCCATCCTCCAGCATTTGTGGCATGCCACTGTGGTGTATGCATTGATACCATAGAACATTCTTTGCCCCTCCACCGTTTATAAAGGCTGCACGTATCGGTTAAAAAAAAGTCAATTGGGAATTCCTGAAATTGGAGTGCAGCAACAATGCCTGAAGGCATGTAAGGTGTTACATAATCCTCCTTGGGAAAGAGGATGACGTCAATTGGCCAGGGAAGTTTGTCTACCAAGACAAAGCATCAGTCCCAGTGCGCTTTCATTGTTTCGGGCCAAGCGGTGAGGTGGACGTCAAAAAGGCGCTGCAGTGGGATGTTCCGGTCAGGAGCCTGAGAGGAAGAAAGCACCCGGGGAGAACATCAGACCGCTGGGGGTGAGTGTGGCTGCACCCCGGCAAGGCCAGAGCGATATCTATATGTGCGCGTGCTCCCTGCCGGAGCGAATCAAGATAACAGCTGATCGCCCTACAAGAGCCAGGGCCGCTCAAGGAGCGACGACAGAGTGCTCTACCTACCAGCATGGCAAAAGGGCCTTCAGCATGATCCGGGGCCCGATGGTGAGGGCCAAGAGGTGCTCCTGCCTGGAGCATCAACAGGACGGGTCTGCCATGATCCCGGGCCGACAGGCGGTGAACTAGAAGCACAGTGCCCCAATCCAGAGAGGCATCGAGGAGAACCCCAGCCTGACTCTGTGCCCTGCAGCGGTGACCTAAAGAAAGTGCGCCTTTCTGGAACACTGCAGCAGTGCTCGGGTGGGAGCAAAACAAACACCTGCCGGATCCCCCAGCATGATCTCAGGCCCGACAGTGATGGAAAAGGGCGCTCCAGCATGAAGAGACACCCATGTGAGCCCCAGCATGATCCTGGTCAAGCCCCAACAGGATCCTTCGCACCGGCGGTGACTGTTACTATGGTCGGAGCACATAAAGAAGGGCGGCAGCGGCATCTCTGCCGGTGTTTGCTGCCAGACCCACACAAGAGGTAGCACACAGAGAGGGCCATGTCACCCAATGCATCCCAAAGAAGATCCCGGGCTGCTGCTGGGGAGAAGCCACTGTGCTCTGGAAGGAGCAGTGAAGAAGAGAATGCATGCTCCCCGTCGAAGCTCCTGGCATCAAAAAGGGGCCCCAATGAAGATCCCAGGCCTCGTGGTGGCAGCAAGAATTAAAGAGCTCCGGCGAGGTACCAGGATGCCTGGTGGTAATTGTCAGGAACGTTGTCTTACGCGGAGGTAGCACGTACACCTGCCTCCCCGTTGGGTCTTGGCGCCTGGGATATGCAGCACTCAGGCATCCGCGACCCGCCGGGGAAAGAGGGTTAGGGTCCGCTGGTTTGGATGGGTAGGGGGAATTAGGTAAACCGGGTTGAGGGAAAGGGAGAGGTTTTGGATAGGGATGGGGTAGTTCAGGGAAAATATACGTTCAGCCCTCCGGGGTCTTCCGTGGGCTCTCTGGTACTGCCAGACTCATGCACCTTAGCACTTTCTTGTGCTTACCAATTCCAACACCCAGATTATTTCTCTTGGCTTGGATGCATTAGGCAATACCACATCACATTTCCCAGATAGCTCCTCTGGTTTCAGATTCATAGATTCATAGGTTATACCGTAGCACACACACACAGGAAAATGCCCCCCCCAAAACATTAACACAAGAGCAATACAATCACACAAAGGTTAAGACACTTAGCTTCAAGAAGTACGGGCTTCTGTCATGGATCGATCACTCCAATGTTCTTTAACGAGGCCGTGTAGTCGGCGATCTGCCACTACAAGAAATAAAACACCTGTGAATTTGGTGCGTAACTGCGTAAGACATTCACGAACTCAACCAGCTCGAGTGATGCGGGAGTCTACATGCAGCTTGCTGTTCAAAGTATCAAGGGTTAATGGTGCCGGTTCACAACAACATAGCATCCAGCATGCAACTCTGCCAAGCAAGGGTTAATGACATCGGGTGCCCCGGTACACCACTACATTGGAGTCCGGCATGCAAGTCTGCCAACCAAGGGTTAATGGTGCCGGTGCCGGAGCCCAATCCGCGGTGTTTCACCCCGGAGTCGGAGCGGTTGAGTAGCACAAAAAACTCCCCACACGCCCACGCTCCCAACCAATGAATTATTCGAGTGAAAGCACTTATCTCTAGCGAGCAGCGGGGCCTGCAGTGTTCACAGGCGGGGAATGGCCCCGCTGACAGCAGCCTGCAGGAGCCCGCGGAGACACGTCTTCTCTGCCGGAGACTCTGTAGAGCAAGCGTAGATCCACGTGGGTTCTGCGCGCATGCGCGATTGGACGGGCGTGGTCCCTAAGCTTCCCAGAGGCTCGCGGTTGCGCGGGGCCTCTGGGAAATGTAGTCTTCTGTTCTTTTTTCCAGCGTTTGAGGACTTCATGCCAGAAGGGCTGGTCCCAAGTCTTGTGCCTGCACTTTGGACACAGGAGGGCCCTAAAATAAAGACATTTGTTACTGCTAGGCAGTCTGGCAACAGTATATGCCCCAGCTACTCGTACAGGAGTAGGATTCTTGACAGTACTCCCCCTCCCAACAGGTCCCGGTTTGGTAGGGTTGTTGACATGAAACCGTCGGACCAAACGAGAGGCATGAACATTGGTCGCTGGCTCCCAAGATCGTTCCTCGGGTCCATACCCTAGCCAATCTATTAAATATTGTAGTACCCCATGTTGTATGCGTGAATCCAAAATAGACTGTATCTCATATTCTGGATTTCCCTGTATGTCGATGGGAGGAGGCCTCTTTAGGTGAATGGATGCGGGTGCCGGCTTTAATAGAGACACATGAAACACTGGGTGTATACGCATCTGAGGTGGTAAGGTTAGGCGGATGGCTACTGGGTTTATAACTTGCTCTACTAAGAATGGGCCTATAAACCTTGGCTGAAACTTCTTGGGACCATGTAAGTGGAGATTCCGTGTAGCCAACCAGACCTTATCACCAATTTTGTACTGGGGGCCCGGTCGTCTTTTCTTATCAGCAGATGTTTTGTATGCTAGTTTTGCTTTGTTTAAATTTGTAAGAATATTTTTCCAAATCTTTACTAAGTGTTCTCTGTGTGTTTGAGCCGCAGGTACCATGTCAACAGCCCCATGGGGAACAGGTTGGAATCGCGGATGATAACCATAAGTACCATAAAAGGGTGTTGTTTTGGTGGATGAATGTACAGCATTATTGTAAGCCAATTCTGCCAACCAGAGAGTATCAGCCCAAGAAACATTATTATCATAGATCATGCATCGTAAATATTGTTCGAGTGTTTGATTGACTCGTTCAGTTTGTCCGTCTGTTTCTGGGTGGTAACTGGTAGATAGTCTCATATCAATACCAGTTGATGTACAGAAAGCCCGCCAGAAACGAGACGTAAACTGAGAACCCTGATCAGATACCATACATTGAGGGATGCCATGTAACCTTACGATATTTTGGAGGAAAAGCTCGACTAATTCTTTGGCTGTAGGAACCCCCTTACAAGGTATGAAATGAGCTAGCTTACTTAAAGAATCTACTACTACTATAATTGTGGTGAGGCCGTGGCTAGCGGGTAAGTCCACAATCAAATCCAAGGACACAGTATGCCAGGGCGTTGGTGGTGTTGGTAGTGGTTGCAGCATTCCGGCAGGTCTTTGATGGTCCGCTTTGTTCCTCAAGCAACATTCACAATTTAATATATACCGCTGGACGTCTCGTCGTAGCTTAGGCCACCAAAAATGACGTCTCAATAATTCGCAAGTTTTGGCAACCCCCGGGTGTCCCACAAACGGCGAATCATGACACCATTTAATAGCTTGCAGTTGAATGGGTGTGGTAGGCAAATATAAAGTCGCTCCTTGGAAAGGAAGTCCCTCTTTAATGGTTCGTGAAGTCTTAGGGTCATTCCATCGTGCTAGTTCCTGAGCAGTCATTGCATTCCTAATGTCGTTGAATATGTCATCCACAGTGATGCTGCCTATGATGCGTGCGGAAGGCACGATAGGCCTTGGTTCTTCCTCCTTTAGTGTTTTAGGATCTGGTTCTGGGTAGCGGGATAGGATATCGGCTTTCTTATTTTCTGTTCCAGGACGATAAGTCACTATAAAATCGTACTCTGAAAATAGCATCGCCCAACGTAGTTGTCTGGGGCTTAGGGCCTTGGCTGATTTCAGGAATTGTAAATTCCTATGATCTGTTAATATGGTGATAGTGTGACGGGCACCCATCAAGTAGTGACGCCACTCATCGAAGGCCACCTTTATTGCAAGAAGTTCCCGGTCTGCAATCACATAGTTGCGCTCTGCAGGAAGTAGTGAGCGCGAATAGTATGCAACAGGATGTAGTTGACCTGAATTATCCCGTTGAGACAGAATTGCCCCCAGCGCATAGCTGGAGGCATCCGTTTCTACTATATAGGGGCGATCGGGGTCTGGATGAAGCAACACAGGGGCTGAAGCAAATGCGTTTTTCAGGGCTTGGAAACCAGTCTCTGCAGCTGCATCCCAAAGGAACGTGATTCCCTTTTTCAGTAGACGGGTGATAGGTTGCACCATCTTTGCAAACCCATTAATAAACCGTCGATAAAAGTTGGCAAAGCCTAGCACCGTTTGCACTTCCTTCACTGACGTAGGAGAAGGCCACCCCAGAATGGCTTTCACTTTCTTATTGTCCATGGTTATGCCGTCTGGGGATAAAACAAAACCTAAGAACTCTATG
Organism: Ambystoma mexicanum; assembly: GCF_040938575.1. Taxonomy (NCBI): domain Eukaryota; kingdom Metazoa; phylum Chordata; class Amphibia; order Caudata; family Ambystomatidae; genus Ambystoma; species Ambystoma mexicanum. Next base: position 960,256,317 of record NC_090928.1, on the reverse strand, counting down.
GTGGACTGATGAAATTCACACTTTTCTAGTTTTACGTAGAGTTGGTGTTCCCTTAGGCGTTGTAGGACCGCTTCCACATGTTTTTGATGTTCCTCCGGGTTGTGGGAATAAATTAGGATGTCGTCGATATACACCATGGTAAAAACGTCTAGATACCCCCGCAAAACTTCGTCCAGGAAGTGCTGGAAGGCGGCCGGAGCGTTGCAGAGCCCGAATGGCATGACTTGATACTCGTAAAGGCCAAACTTGGTCCGAAAAGCAGTCTTCCATTCATCACCCTCACGCACCCGCACAAGATGGTAGGCTCCTCGCAAGTCTAGCTTGGTGAATATCTTAGCGTCTCGTACTTGATCCAACAGAGTGGAAATTAACGGCAGGGGGTACCTATTCTTTATGGTTATACGGTTTATGGCTCTATAGTCAATGCATGTCCTTAAGTCCCCGGTCTTTTTTGGGACGAAGAATAAGGGGGACGAGACAGGTGACTTAGAATGGCGTATAAACCCATTGGCTAGGTTAGTTTCGATATAAGCTTTTAGGTGTTCATTTTCTGCTTCCGTTAGAGCATATATTCTGCTGCAAGGCATAGATGCACCTGGTTCTAAGTCTATCCTGCAGTCGAAGGTTCGGTGGGGTGGTAAGGTCTCGGCAGCGGTTTTACTGAATACATCCCTATAGCACTCGTACACTGCGGGTAACATAGTTTCGGTACTTCCTATTACTTGTTCTTCCTTGGTTGACACCCTACCAACCTGCAGACAGGTCTTAGAGCAGTAGCTTGACGGGAAACACAACGAACCTTGAACCCAGTCTATGTCTGGATTATGGGTACCCAACCAAGGTAACCCTAAAATTATTCCAAACTGGGGTGCTGCGATGACATCGAACCTGATGTCCTCATGATGCTGCGTATCGCATTCCAAATGTAACCACCTGGTTTGCTGAGTGATGCGACCTGAGATCAGGGGTGATCCATCTACGGATTTCACTTCTTCCTCATGCTTCTTAAGGGTTAGAGGAATACCTAACTGATGTGCCAAGATGGTGTCAATGAAGTTCCCGGTAGCTCCTGAGTCTATCATCAGCTTAACTGGCATACGCTGATTTTCCCAACTAATATGCCCGGAAACTGTTACATGTGAGTATTTTGATTGCTGAATATTAGCGAGATACTTAGGGGTGTCTTCAGATTGGCTCGCCGGGGCCACCCTTACTGGCGAGCTTTTTCGTTTCCCGACTGCTCTCCCTTAGGCTTGCTGGTGCAATCTCGAACAAAATGTCCTGCCTTTCCACAGTAAAGACAGAGTTTCTCACGACGTCTCTTGTCTTTTTCTTCCTTACTGAGAGGGCCTCGCACGGTTCCTACCTGCATTGGTTCTTCAGAGGATTTCTCTACTCTGGTATTTTTAGCCTGTTGATCTAGTCGTACTAGGGGCCTTGCATCCCATTTTTTCCTGTCTTGTTTCCTATCGCTCTGCCTTTGGTCTAACCGTAGAGCTAAATCAATCATAGCTGAACACGTTTCTGGTTGGGGATCAACCTGTGCTATGAGGTCCTTAGTTTCGTCCCGCAACCCTTGGTAGAATAAGGCCAGGCGTTTCTCTTGGGGCCAATCCGTTTCTACTGCTAACCTATTAAACGTAGTGACATAAGAAACTAAATCCCTGCCACCTTGACGTAAGGTGAGTAGCTCTCGATCCTTAATCAGGGTCGCTGCCCTTCGATTAAAAATCTTCCCAAACTCCTCAAGGAACATGTCCCATTGGTATAAAAGCTCATCGTCCTTAGACACTAATGGCGTAGCCCATGATGCTGCGTCCCCCCCAAGGTAAGAGATCACAAAAGCCGAACGAGCCTGGGAGGTACGAAAGACATTTGGCTTAGTAATAAAATGCAACTGACATTGCATGATGAACTGATTGAATTTATGTGGATCCCCATGATACCTTTCGGGGGCGGACAAGGGAATAGGGGCTTCCGTGGTCACCGATACCTGGACTGGGACAGGTGGAGTTGGGTCCGGAGGCAACGGAACAGCTTGGGCATTGGCTTGCACCGTAAGGGCATGGACCTGACCCGCCAAATTTGCATAATCATGCCGAGTAGCTTGCAATTCGTGTTTTAATTCTCGTAAGGCGTTTAAAACCTCTTCCATGGTGGCGACGTGCTACCCAGGCGCTTGGCAATACTTGGGCTTGCGCTCCTGTCAGGAACGTTGTCTTACGCGGAGGTAGCACGTACACCTGCCTCCCCGTTGGGTCTTGGCGCCTGGGATATGCAGCACTCAGGCATCCGCGACCCGCCGGGGAAAGAGGGTTAGGGTCCGCTGGTTTGGATGGGTAGGGGGAATTAGGTAAACCGGGTTGAGGGAAAGGGAGAGGTTTTGGATAGGGATGGGGTAGTTCAGGGAAAATATACGTTCAGCCCTCCGGGGTCTTCCGTGGGCTCTCTGGTACTGCCAGACTCATGCACCTTAGCACTTTCTTGTGCTTACCAATTCCAACACCCAGATTATTTCTCTTGGCTTGGATGCATTAGGCAATACCACATCACATTTCCCAGATAGCTCCTCTGGTTTCAGATTCATAGATTCATAGGTTATACCGTAGCACACACACACAGGAAAATGCCCCCCCCAAAACATTAACACAAGAGCAATACAATCACACAAAGGTTAAGACACTTAGCTTCAAGAAGTACGGGCTTCTGTTATGGATCGATCACTCCAATGTTCTTTAACGAGGCCGTGTAGTCGGCGATCTGCCACTACAAGAAATAAAACACCTGTGAATTTGGTGCGTAACTGCGTAAGACATTCACGAACTCAACCAGCTCGAGTGATGCGGGAGTCTACATGCAGCTTGCTGTTCAAAGTATCAAGGGTTAATGGTGCCGGTTCACAACAACATAGCATCCAGCATGCAACTCTGCCAAGCAAGGGTTAATGACATCGGGTGCCCCGGTACACCACTACATTGGAGTCCGGCATGCAAGTCTGCCAACCAAGGGTTAATGGTGCCGGTGCCGGAGCCCAATCCGCGGTGTTTCACCCCGGAGTCGGAGCGGTTGAGTAGCACAAAAAACTCCCCACACGCCCACGCTCCCAACCAATGAATTATTCGAGTGAAAGCACTAATCTCTAGCGAGCAGCGGGGCCTGCAGTGTTCACAGGCGGGGAATGGCCCCGCTGACAGCAGCCTGCAGGAGCCCGCGGAGACACGTCTTCTCTGCCGGAGACTCTGTAGAGCAAGCGTAGATCCACGTGGGTTCTGCGCGCATGCGCGATTGGACGGGCGTGGTCCCTAAGCTTCCCAGAGGCTCGCGGTTGCGCGGGGCCTCTGGGAAATGTAGTCTTCTGTTCTTTTTTCCAGCGTTTGAGGACTTCATGCCAGAAGGGCTGGTCCCAAGTCTTGTGCCTGCACTTTGGACACAGGAGGGCCCTAAAATAAAGACATTTGTTACTGCTAGGCAGTCTGGCAACAGTATATGCCCCAGCTACTCGTACAGGAGTAGGATTCTTGACAGTAATGGAGATAGCAACTACAGGCCAGAGGCGCCCCAACACCGGTCCCAAGGCACAACCCGTGTTGAGTGCACAAGACACAAAGCGGAGCTACGGCACCAGCACCCACAGGGACCACAACATCTCGACAGTAGGACCTCCACCCTCATGTTCATGGAGGCTCTAAGCCAGGACGTTGGAACGTCCTGTGATCTGCGCACTGTACACCGCACTAACAGCGCCATACATGAGGCGCTGCATGGGATAAGAGACATTCTGCACTGCCGGGCACTCCAAGAGACACAGTATCATTGGGCACCTGCTATGCCGGTACTGTCCATCAAGGGATGTAGCATTGGCAAGGGAGGATGAGGTAAAGGCCCTCCGGCACCGGGGAAGAGGTGCGAGGCACTATCAGGTGATTCGAGAGGGTGGCCCCCACCACGCACCTGTGACGCCAATCCAGCCCAGTGTTGGCAGCCAGACAAGAACTGGGACACCGTTACAGCAATCAGAAGGAAGGCCAACCAGCATAGAAGTGATTATCTCCCGGAACAGCGCCATCGGAACACAAGCCATCCACCTACCATGTTAGTGGCACTGACTGCCTGCCACTGAGGACACCCTGGCTGCCTGTCACTAATGACACCCTGCATGCTATGCCATCGAAGGACCAGGCTAAACAGGGCTTGGGGGAGATACCTGCTAAGTTCAGCCGACAACTTGTGTCTGACCAATTAACCAGGCAGCCCTGGGCCCCAACACCAAGAATCAGTGCATCAGTCAAGAAATGTGTTGTAGCTCATCATGAGTGCATGTGTGCCCTCCTGTGCTCCTGGAGTAAAGAGATGTGACAGATCAGGAGAACATCGCTGACGGAGATGCTGAGTGATGTCCTGTCACCTGTACCCTATCAACAGCACATGGAGCAGCCTGGATGCCCTGAGACCGGCTTCTCGCTGCTCTGCTCTGAACATCAATGGACCTGGACTCGGGAAGTGACTCCTGAACGCACGTTGATGGAAGATGAACTGGTCTCCTGCTATCCCTACAGTGCTTAAAGAGGACTCAGTAATCCTGTGTTTTGATCCCGCAGTCGCGAGGTGTGCATGTAGTGCCAGCCACCAACCTTGCATTGTTTGTGTATTTCCCGGACCGAACCCCAGGTTAATAAAGGGTTTTGCAAACTGTGGTAGAACTGCCAATATACCTCCGGCAGCTCACCGCCCACGACTGTCACCTATTGAGTGTGTTTAGCAATGGGTTAGCATATGTTATGTCTGTAACTTTTGAAGTTAGCTATGCATGGTTCAGCAATTTTTGTTTTGTTCTTTATGAAAAAGAAGGAGTGTTAGTTGTGACCCTCCCATGTGTATTGCCCCTTTAAGGGGATGTGTCCCTCCTACGTGAATCGCCCCTTTAAGATGGGCTTTGACTGCGTCATGGCCCAAGTTAATAAAGGGAGCCCCTGCAGGCACGTGAGACAGAATAGCTGCAGACTCCAGAAGAGGAGGCTCTGAGTCCGTGTCTCATTTCATGTAGTCTGCAGGCCTACACGTGGTGGCCCAGGCCTGCAGGCCCTGATGCCGTGGGACCCTTGTGCCAGGACGGTGGCAGAGGTCCGCATTGTCAGGGGCCTGGCAGGCTGTGCCCCCACCCGCCATAGGTGCTGATGACCCGAAGTTTCATGGGGCCTGCTGGATGTATAGGCTAGGCCCCAACCCCCACAGGCACTGGGCCTGTCGTGTGCTGAAATGGACATCACTGTGATCCGCCATCGATGCAAGAGGTTGCGCAAGACATACTGGGGTGTGTATGACCTGCTCTGCTGTTGCACTTGACAAGGATGCATACAATGCAATCCGCTGTCGTTTAGACTCGTGTTGTGATGCCTGTAAAGATAAATCCAGCTTTTATGCGGATCGTGGCATACTCGGCTGCATGCACAGAAGCACGAAAGCAACCTTTGGCCAGCTCACCTCTCACCCAATAGCAGGAGCAGCGGCAGCGCCGGAATTACAATTCCTCGACTCTGCCAGCCACTTGCTATGCTCCGTTATTCGCCCCACGCACTCCTGGGAATTCACTCTATTACTGATGTGATTGTGTTTTCTAAGCCCGGCAATGAACCATCACATCAACTGCATTTATGAGCTTATTAGCCAGCTGATGCACGCCGCCTGTGCAGAAATGGCACCACTGCTCCTTCCCAGGGTTTATGGATCGCGTGTTTCCTTCTGATGATCTGTTAGGCATTCAGTGTCAGAATGCTTTTGTCTGTAAGCAAATATATACTTATAACATTATAGTGCAGATGAGAACGTTATATGCCTCCAGCGAGGACCCTGTCCCAGCGCCCTCTGCTCTCCAGTAATCGGCGTATAAGGAATAGGGAGACACCCACACAATCCTATTCCCTGACACTTAATCAAGAGTGAAGCCTTCTGTTCTACTCATGGAGCTTAATCACCTGGGACAGCACTTTTCCATTTGGTTATTGATTCTCCGGTTGTATTATCAATTATTGGAAGGGTGAGTTTAAATCATCTCCTCCATGTCTTATTCGGAGGTGCTCCCTAATTAGAAAACAAAATGGCACTGCTGTGATCGGATGATCTTCACAGTAGAGAAGGTATGCAACCAGTAGGTGGGTGCGGGGTAGGGGGAATATGGCCACGGGGAGATTTACACTGTCCCCGAGGCCCTGTAGATTATCGGGGCAAATCTCACCACCACTGCCTGCGGTACGTTGCATTCTCTTGTGGAGTCTTGCTAAAGGGATTTGTACTAAGAGGAAGGTTTGGGTGGGTGAGATCAATGCCATTGTTTTAAAGATGGATGGCAGGCAGGACGCCTATTATTGGCTATCACATAATGGGGGACCCTACAGAATGAGCCACTAGTCACCCCAAACATACACACTGTGCTGGCTTATCTGTAATCGGTGACCAGGCGCAGACCATACCCACCATTATGGAAGAGCCATACATTATGTTGCTAGTTTGTGTAAGGGAATCCTGGTTTCCCTGTGGCGTACAGTACCTCAGCCAATGCATGCCCAATGGAGAATGCTAGGCTAGGGGTATTTTGTTCCATCAGCTTTCTGTGGCCCATTGAGAGAGCCCGAGGTGTGAGTTGGCTCCACTGCACTTGTCAGGAACCAAGAAAAGGTGGTTGCTTGACATCTCCCCTGGCTTCCTGGTGTCTGTGTGCGATGTTCAAGGGAGCTGAAGGGACATACAAGCAGAGTATGTGATGATCCTGGTGGTGGTAGGAGTCCTGGTGTGCTGGCATTATGAAGATAAGGAAAAAGAAGCAAAAATATCCCTTTGTCAATTTGGATCATCCCTACACCCTTCAAACTCATTCTCCCTTTAGCTTCAAGGATACCTGGGTGTCCTCCTATCTCTCTGACTGATCCCTCTGCATCTCATTGCACACCAGCACTTCCTCACCAACAGCCCTTCCCATGGGTGTCTAACAAGGATCATTCCTGGGCCAGCCCTGGCTCTCTCTAGGCTGGACTACTGCAACAGCCTCGATCTCAATCTGCCTGCCTCTACTCTTCGCCCTTTGCAACTAATCCAAAACAGGACTGCAAGACTTGTCCTTGGCCTCAAGCACAGGCATCTTATCCCTCCAGCCCTGAAATCTCTCCGCTGGCTCCCGGTGGCTGCAAGACCCATGTACAACACCCTCTGCATTGTCCACAAGGCTTTCTGGGGCCTGGGCCCGGGGACCACACTACATCCATCTCTCTCTTCCTAAGTATCTTCCTACTCGAGCCCTCCGCTCATCCACCTCCAACTCTCTGAGGGTCAGACGCTTCTCCAGGCAGAGCATGGGGGTAGATCTCTGTCCTCGGCTGGGGCTTCCCTCTGGAACAGCCTCCCTGCCTCTCTCAAATTTGAGCAGGACCACCTAAGGTTCCGGAAGCAACTCAAGACCTTCCTTTTTACTTCTGCTTTCTCTCTCTCACCCCTGCTGATGCTCCTGTCTGCTGAACTAACTAGTTTCCTGGCCGCCCATTGAACCTCACGAGCACCAGGCTCCTGCACAACAGTAGCCCCTTGCACTGCCTCCGGGCCCCCCACCCACTGAGGTACTGTATCTGCAACCCTACAGTCCCCTGCCTCTTGCACTTACTTGAGCCACCACCCTGTCAGCACTTACCCTGACTGGCAGAACTTACTGTGTCTTGCCACTGACTGCACTCCCCTCCCCCTACTCTACTCACCCCTGGCACCTCTCCTCTTCCCCCCCCTTGTACGATCTGAATGACACAAGGCCTAATAAGATTGTTGTTTTGTCCTCCCTCTGTCTACTCTTCCTTGTCTTGTCACACCTAGAACTACTTGTGTACAGGCGCGTTATAAATGACTTATATCATAACCTCTTTTCACCTTATATTCCTCCTCCCCTGACAAACTGTTTTCCTTCTTTGGCTTTAACTATGCCCTCTTCACTGAAAATACTTAGAAATTATTCTCCATCTGAACACATAACCAGCTGCCTAGCTGCCATCTGCCACTGGATCATTCGTTGCTGCCTCATAGTCCACTTTCAAAGACAGAAGTCATCTTTCTCCATGCTTGCAATGCCAACCCCCCTCTCCACTCTTTTATCCCTTTCCTGCACCACCTTATCACCCCCTCATCCATGGCTCTCAACCTTGAAGTTCTCTTTGACAGTGACTTCAACATCTATCAGTTCTGCATGTCAACTGCCGCTGCTCCTTAATACTAGAACAAACCACCCACACCTCATAAACGACTCAATTAAAACCATTATCTCTATGATTGTGCTCATCAAATGGGACTACTGTGCACACCTACGTCTTGAGCAACCAACCCCTCTACTCTTTTGCTCTCCTCCGCAAAGTCTTCAATTTTCACGACACACACCCTTTTCAACCTACTCGGATCCCCTCTCCACCTACCTTCACTATGCTGGATGGCTGTCCTTGCAAAATTGCTATCTTTATATTCATGCTAAAAATATATACATTCATCCATGGTCCTGCCCACTAGTCACTCAATGAATTAATCTCACTGCACTATCCCTCTCAAATTCTCCCCTCTACTTGTGTTCCTTTTGCTTTGGCTGCATTGCCCTGCTTCTCCCATGCCACTGACATGGTGCCCTTGACCATCAAAGCAATCTCTTCAGTGTAACTCTTATAAACAGGATTCAAACTCCACCTGCTCACAATTAAAGGAGCCACCATCAAACCTCTCTACTGTTCTAACCAAACTAACCACCCAGCCCACCTGGCCTGCATTCGGTCTATGACTACTCTATGTAATGTTTAAATAGGTAAATACTGGCCTCAGATTATCAATGTAAAAATTTCTGTAATGTCCTCCAGTCCCTGTCCCTGGTTTATGTACCTAATGTTCCCTTTTCACCACCCAGTATAATTCATTTGATACTACAGTGATCTTTGTAAAGGAACAATACTCTAGGACTGCCTCTCGTATTACCTGCTTTGTACATCATTTCTGTTTTACATGACACCCTGTTCCTAAATCAGCACAAATGTATGTATGGGATCTTTATGAACATGGCGCTCCCACAAATGTCGAATCCGGAAAGACCAAGCTCGAAAATCAAGGCACGTTGTGATCGAACATAGTTTGACAGATGTAGAGGAGGTCTCAAGCTCGATTCACACTCCAACCGTCCATTTTGAAGTACCAGGAACGTTCACTATATAATATGTGACGTATGAAGAGCAAATAAACCAGCAGAGAGCCGCAGTTGGGCTCTGTCCAGTACCTATCAGAAGAACAGCACCTATTTAAGCACCAACACCTAAGAATCCCTGGACAGTAAGGTACCCATTGAGAAAAACATATTGAAAATGAGACAGAATGAAGTTTGTCAGAATGCAATCCCTGAAGAAGCAAAAAAGATACTGAAGGAATACGAATGGTGACGTCACAAGAACCCGGACTGACTCACATATAGAAGATATGATGACCTGAGAATGATGAAAAGAGACGAAACACCATGGTTAAGTGACATAATTGATGCCAAATGTCAGAAACCTATGCCATGAGTGCGATGAAGATAGTCAACCAGTTTAAACATGTACATATGCAAGGAACGCAAGAAGCAAGAATTTCTGAGGCATGCTTATGCTTTGTAGTAAGATAGATTGCGGCAAGAGCCACATACTATACATATCTACCTCAAAAGGAGCACTTTATATAAGTATACTTCCACTATGCACAAGAGCAGAATCTACAAAGTTTACTAAAGGTCTCAAGAGGAGAGTTTTGCAGCTAACAAATCGAGAATTAAAGACAGAGAGAAACTCAGACGTATACAAATCGTGCCAAGAAGCCAAGGTTGTATCGGCTGAAATAGACCAACAGTGGATACAATTTATGAAAAGAAGAACCAAGTATCCTGTTCAGAAAGGTCAAGATAAGCTACAGAAGGCAGATGGCTGGCAGAATTAAATCAAATACACAAATGACATGAAAAATGAGACAATTTCACGGTGTTAGAATTACGTGACCAGCCAAGCGAGAAGGGATGAAACTTTCACACCTGCGCATGGACTTTTGCCATGCACAGTTGTCTTAACTTTTCCAGACGAAGAAGCAGTCTCGAGGCCAGCCACAAAGAAATAATTGACACATGACCACTGAGGTAATGATTGATTTTAGCAATAATTGGAGGAAGCTGGGGGCACAGACGAACTCCCTGCACCTGGCTGGCTATTCTGCACGCTGCTAAGCAAGTGGAAAAGTATGAGTGGGGTTGTTGCCAACCCAATCATAGTGCACCAAGTAATCTAGGGTCCTATAGTTAGTAGAACCAATGAGACGTTGCACTTTTAGTGATGTTTACAGTAGCCATTTTGAAGGAAGGGCTTAGATGCCCCACCTGACAGTGTTTATCCAATCGCCACTCCCCGTTACCATATACAGATATAGCACCTATATTAAAGTTACCTTCCTAGAACCAATAGAATTGCATGCCAGATTTTAAGAGTTACACGTCAGTGATGACGAGTTTTAGTATAAATGATGTGTTTTTTCTGAAATTATTTGGAGTTGAAGCGAGAAGGAAGATCGAGCGATTGCTGATACTCATGAAATCCCCGTTTTTTGTATTTGTCATTAAACGGACTCCCTTTGACAAACTATTGAGTTGTCATTATTGATTTGATGCGAGAGTATTTAATCTGCATCCCCATCCATCTCCAGGGTGCTGCTGCTCATCTTAAGGTGCTATTGGGAAACATCCAGCTCTATGGGCCTCCTAGTGTACACACATATATTTTAACACAGAAGTTTTCATGTTTTTGCTTGATTGCTTACTTCGTTTCCGGTGGATCGATTGTTCCATGTGAAGCAGACCCAATTTCCTTATCCTGGAAGTGGGCAGGAACTCTCACGATTGTGTATATAGCAGCAAGAAGACAGTGCACGACACCAGGTATCATCCCAATAATGCATCGAATCTATGAGAGACGTTATGCACTTAGACAACCATATCAAATGTACCCTCAAACTGACATGGTAGAAGGATGTCTGCAGACATCACTGGACATAGACGAGTTTTAAGTAAAACCTGACAAATGTAAAGTGACGTCATGAAGAGAAGACACGAGGGTGCACTGCACCGGTATACAAATACTTAAAGAATGAAGATGTGACTGGAGTAATAAAGTGCAAGACCAGGAATCAAGGCCTATTATTAGAGTGCCAGACGACGATAGCAATGCACCTTCACTCCCTTTAAAGTTCTGAGGAAGAGAACAGTGAGCAAGGTCAACTACAAAGAAGAAGCCTTGGTTTAGGGCCTAACTGATAAGAGATGGTAGGCTAATTGGCCAAGTGGGCAGTTGTCTGAATTTATTCCCGAAACCTGGGTTTCGTTTTGCTTACGTGCTGCTAACAAGCCAAATGTCCAAAGTTGGAAGAGAATGCCTACCATTTATGAGGGCCTATGTAATGATGGACTATACATTGTTGCAGAAGCCAATCTGCAGCTTTTTTTCTACTATTATCGGTATTATACACAGTTAGAGGTAGTTCAAGGCGTGCCTACCAGATAAGGGGCAACCAATGATGTTACTAACACCTAAACAAACTATAGGTATATATGTTCCCTTAACCAATCCCTCCAGCCGAAAGGGTTTTTACTGTTTGCCATGTAGAATGATGTCAAAGCTGACGTGTATTGAGTTATAAAGCCTTTTGTGTAACGGAAATGTGTTGAGAGTATGTGAGCTGCAATCTGTTTGCCAGGTTTTCCTACTTTATTTAGCTGATAATAAAGTAGTTTTCTGCCATATTCTTTGAGTCTGTCTGGTTATTTGGGCCTGAGATAATTTATTTGGTAATCCCATCCGGCGCTCCAGGTTCTACTGCACAATAGTCCATATTTTTTCTTATTATTTATTTTAAATGTATTGCCATCCCCTTTGCGTGACTGTTTTTGCACTCTGTAATGGAAGTCGGGCACACACCTGCAGTCCCCGAACCCTGTTCCATTGTATCTGCACCAAAAGAGGAAGCGGGGGACACCCCTGCAACCCTCAATCCCCTTGGCAACGGAAAGGGGATTCAGTATTTTCAGTAGTGCATAAGTCACATTAATGGTGCATTCTTTTTTTCCCCGAAATGTTCAGTGTATACGTTATGTGTGCATTCAAGTAGCTATGTATGTGTAAGTGTGAATGAGAGTGAGTGTAAATATAATAGCATGTGGGAACATGCATGATTGGGGGATAAGACAGCAGTGTGAATGTTGTCGTTTGAGTAGGCACATGTTGAAAAGGAGAATGAATGCAGTGTCAATGTTGTACAGTGTGGCTGCACACTTGAATGTTAGAATGAATACAGTGTGATTGTTTAGCATGGGAGAGCACAAATGAATGGGAGAATGAGAGTGAAGTATGAATATTGTGCATGTCGATGTGCATGTGAAAGGAGAATGAATGATGTATGAAGGTGCATTGGGAACTAGGATGCAGCCTCTGAAGGATGTGGGGAGGATATCTAGGTCCCAAACAAAACCCATTGGCATTTTCCTAACAGTGCCATATCATTTTTACTGGCTTTATGGGCACAGTACGCTTGATGAGTGTTCTTAAGCAGGGATACTGGCCCACATTGGCAGTATGAATATGCTTTCCAATGGTGTCATATAAATTTACTGACATTGTAGGAAAAGTACACTTTGTTAGTGTTCTTAAGTGGGGCTAACGGGCCACACTGATGCAGCTGGTATGGACAGTGTTTCTTACAATGAGATGGCATTTTTTACTGCATTGTGGGAAAAACCAACGTAAGTGTTTTATGTTGATATACTAGCCTGCATTGGTGCAGCCAGTTTGGACATATTTTCATACAGCGGGATACCATTTTTATTGGCATTGTGGGCAAAGGCATCATGAATGGTCTTACAAGGGGATACTGGCAAAGATTGACACAGATGGTATAGGCATGTTTTCTTGTAGCATCATTATTGGTGAAATGACCAACGCAAACATGAGTGTGTTCTTATGTGGGAATACAAGCATATACGGCATCTGGGCATGCTTTGAGACAGCTTGCATTACACTTATTATTTACACTGACAGAATATTGGCATATATTGTGGGCAAAGAGATCATGAACATGTGTTGGAAATGCTCATGTGCACTGTTGGCAACACCTATTGGATGTCTTTATGTTACCCGACAAAGACAATTGTAAACGGTGTTGCTTTTTATCAAATTTTCACAAAGGGCATGCTGTAAAATCCACCATTGAAACACATTATTTTAAAAGATTTCTGGAGTGAGAAAATGCTGAAACCCCCTAGCGTAGCTGGCCCTCCAGTGCTCCACTCAGATGCTCACACACATTCATGGGAAATGTTTAGGCCCCTCCTATTAAAAAAATCAGAAGCTGCCACTCTGTTGTGTTTGAATTTAGTATTTAGCAATGTTGGAATGTGGTGACTCTAGCCAAGGGGTGGAGAGAATGTTATGGTGTGAACGAGAAAGAGAATGCTTAATAAAAATGCAGGTAACAGATGGAGATAGTAGGAAGACAGTGGACAGGGATAGTAGGAAGACAAGGAGAGTCTGCATGCAGCTGTTGTTCTTAATGTATAATTAAATAAAGAATATATCATAACTCACAAATGAGACCATCCTTTCACCTATAGGCTGTAGGGTTGTCAGTTATATTCCTACCACCAGCATGCATTTTCTGCAGCACAGCTTTGGCAGGACGTAGCCTTGGATGTAAGAAAGACAGCCAACTTAGGTTTCGGCCTCCCGTGCCATACATTTAATGGCCAGGCCTTCTTCAGGGCTGAATTACTTGCTCAGTTTATCCAAGCAAATTTATACCTGTCAAAAAAGTATTTTAAATTATTTGGTGAATTAGATTAGTTTAATACTGGGTTCAACCATGTGACAATATAAGGCAGTCAAGTAGAATCTCTGGACACTGAGAGGTTGAAAGGCTGGAGTAATTCTACTGCAGTCTGGATAGTTACCGAAGGATAATCATCCTATCTGCAGCCTCTATGGAATCCCAGCCCTCTAATTGGTATCTTTCATTAATCAATATTCATCTCCTACGTAACATCATACATATGTGCAAGGTGTTTTATAATGAAAATATCTTCCCCTGGAGCCTTATGATGCTGCTTATTATCATTGAATTATTTTATAATCGCCACTCTTACAAAATACACTGCTAATCTTTATTGAATGGTTATTAATTCTGACCATGTAATCAAAATGATTATCTTATCATTTTTGACAGGACTGTGCTAAATTAATGAAACAAAATGCATCACAATGCTTCAAAATGCAGGATTCGACACATGGCACAATATGGTGGAATAGTTCTTTATGGAGTTATTCTTTTTTCATGTTCTTTTCCTCTTATGGTATGTCTAGCCTAATCCTTTGCATATTGTCTGCCACTAATATTTCCAATGCACAGTCTCTCTGGTTAGTAATTAAGCTTCCCTCACTTGTTTCATTTGAATGATAGGGACTTCCTTAATATTCTGTTCCTGTAATGAAAGTTGATGCCAAATCCATTTCTTTTGTTATTTGGTTTTCTCATTAAAGTTCCTGGTGAGTTCAAAATCTCAAACAGTGCTGTTCATTACATGAGGTGGCACCTATTCTATTGCATTAAAGCAGCATTTTCCATATAGTTTCTCATATGTCCCACATTAGAAACAAGTGGCACAGCTTTTTTTATTTGCATCAGTTAACTTTAGGCAAATAGTTCTTGGCTCCATGTATCTCTACACTGCGCAGACAGAGGGAAATCATAAAAGACACAGTCCCAAGGTCTTAAAGCCCCATAATCCACATCTAGGTCAGATTTCAGTAGAAGAAAGAACTATCTGGGGGACACAAACAAGTTTTCCAAAAAAGCCTCTATCCTGTGTTTCCTCAGAAAAAGCCTTAAAACTCAGCTTTTCCACATTCATTTTTGATCATCAACTTTTGTAAGTGGTTTCTCTGTTGCTTCATTGGTCTCAGAGTGCTCTGATGACATTGTGCCATTGGGTTATTTTGTGCTATCCAACAAAACTCTATGACATAACAATACTCACTGATCATCCCGTTCAACATACTCCGCCCCTCCAAAAGTGAGCTCAAACCAATCATAGCTGCTGTAGAGTCCATTAGAGGACGATTGCTGAATTCCGCACACCCACCAAACAGCCACACCTTAGCCATGGGATCGGGTGTGGGCACGCTGTCTTTAAAGAATTGACTGACCAATAAATCCTGCAGTTGACTCATGTGTCCTAAAAGAAGTTTGTTGCATTGCAAACCTGATGGAAACCCAAACATCCGTGACCTTGCTGCTAAGTAATGCAGAGCAGTTCAAGGGGTCTGCCCTCAGAAAATGTTTAAGAAAATGGGTTGGAATGACCAATTTTATAGCACACTTTTTGGGAAAAAAGGGTAGAAAGCCATGCAATTTACAATTGGTTCTCTAGGGTGACACATGAACATGTCCAATAGATGTCAGGTCTGCATTGTACACAGGAGCATTTTACAACACTTTTGTAATGCCTACATGCAAAATATGTCTGTCATTATCAATATAATGGCTTTTATGAAGCTGCATCCATGATACATACCCGCATTGCCAATGTATATTACGTCCATGACACTAGCCACACGATATGCCAGCATTCCCACTTTAAATCACTTCCATGTGAACAGAAAATATGCCAGAATTGACACTATATATTACTTTCATGATGGTGCACCCACAATGTATGCCACCATTCATACTGTAAATTACTTTGTTGCTGTGCACACAATACATACCAGTACTGCCCGATTAAATCACATTCCTGAATCTGTCCCGACAAGATATTCCGGCATTGCTACTGTACCTAATTTTAATGAAGCTGCCCCGACACTCTGTCAGCTTTGCCACATCACTTTTATGATGATACCCCAATAAAATATACCAGCATTACCATGACAAGTTAATGTGTTTCAATGTGCTGTTAGTGTTTTGTTATTTTAAACATGGTATAATTTTGTTTTACCCTTTCCTCTTGTGCTTGTTCCCTTTTGTGTTCCATAGTAACTAAAACAACACAAAACAAATGATTTAACCTTTTCCAGTTTTCCTCTATGTGTTTGTTGTCTGCTCTTTCAACTTGCTGTTCTGTAGCTTGTGTTGGTTTGTTATGTAGTGTTATATGTAGTAATATGGTGTGTCTCATGGTAGTATCTTATAGTAAATTAACACATTCTCAGATTGTATAGTGTTTCTAGGGGTGATTTTTGGTTTCACAATTTTGGGTTCAGGTGTGCGCATCATTTCACATGGTTCTCAAATTTGATATTTGTGGCTCTCACAGGGAGTACCTGTAAAGCTGGTTGGGGAAGGAGGAGAAAGTGGACCTGTGTTTCTCTTCACAGGAGGAAGAGGATTTACCCTTGAATGATGAACATGGGTGAACCTCATGCTGTTCAGTGGCATCGCCTTGCAGGTCCAAGCAATTCAGCATTGATTATTATAATAATAATTGTTCTTTCATAACACGCTTAATACGAGAGAATGTTTTCTAAACATGGGATTGGGATTCAAACCTGTGTTGCGCTGAGTTGTCTTGCTTCCAAGACAAACACGTTGCCCCTGAGCTATTCCCCCTCACCCTCTGATGGTCCTCTGATTAAGTGGGGGAGCCTCGCATTCGGGACAGCACCAGATTAAGGAGTGAGGTGAGTGAGGGAGAAGGGACATTAGAGTAGACCCTGACTACTGGCACAGAATCAGGGGAGGCTTGTAGGCTTGTGGATGCCCACATAGATAAATGGGAGGAAGGGCTTCTAGGGGATGCCCCATGGTGGCATGGCCAGTAGAGGTGTAGGTGGGCATGTTCCTCATGTGTGAGGAAGGGGTGGCTGCAGTAAAAACCCTAATGAAGACCAGTTGGTGACCACTGTCTGGGCGGTGTAAATTGAGGACAACATGGTCTACGTCCAACAGGGCAAAGGCTCCTAGGTTAAGTGAGACTTCTGTCAGGAAAGCCTTAGGGGGAGAACCATCCTGTTGAAGTCCTGCAGCAAGTGGTGGGCCTACCTGAGGTGGGGGTGAGGCAGGAGGCAGAGCCAGGAGATGGTGGAAGAGGAGCCTCTTCCTACACCTCCCATCGCAGAGGTGACAAGCCAGGAGTACAGAAGTAGCCCAAGTTGTAGGGAAGCTATTCAGCCCATATAGTTCTGGGAGAGTGACAAGTGGGAGGAGACTGTGGCACTCTGTATGCATGGTGGAGGTCTGATGGAATAGCATGAAGTTGGGGCAAGAGGGAAAGGGCAAGGGACACACCCCGAGGATGACAACCCAGAAGAACCTTGCTTGCCAGTGGCACAAAAACACTTAACAGTTCTAGGACTTACCAGGGCCAGCGTACAGCACAGCTGAAATGTCAGGCACTCAGTGCCAACACCGTCCTCCCCCATCCATTCAGCCTGACCAATCATTGCCAGTAGAACTCAGAAACTGTGGCATCAGGCCTCTATTGCCAGCACTGCCCCAAAAAGTGGTTATGGGCAGTGAACCACCAGCAGCAGCTGCCTTTGAGCAGGAGCCACTGGAGCTTGAAGAGATGCATTGCATTTATTGTAGGAAGTCTGTTAGCTGGGGGGAGCTGGCCCACACAGTGTGGCGGCCAACATGAGCAGGCACATTTGAGATCCAGCATCCTTCCCTGCTGTAGGTTATTGTACAGTGAGGATGGTATGAAACAGTCATGGGGGATGGCCCGGCCTCACAGGGAGACTCTCCATATGCAAGAGTAGCAGCATCCTGTGGGCGAACTGGATAACATCTGGAAATGGTTTGTGGGAGAGCCTGAGAACTGCTGAACCCTGTGAAAGTGCCCTAGAATGTTATTGGGCAGCAGCAAGATGTGAGAGAACCTGAAAACCTTAAGGGCAGCTGCATCCTGTGAGGGAACCTGCAAATATTTGACAAATGGTGCTTGTGATCATGAGACATCTCCAGGATTCAAAAACATGATTTGCACTCATCAGTACTCCAGCTATCTGCTACTCAGCCACAAATAGCACAAAACAACAGTGCTCCACTTTCTGGTAACAGACATACATCAGGTAACAAATCATTGTCATCATCCAAGCTTCTTTATCTAGAGCCACAGTAACAACGATATTGGACTGCACCTTGGTGAGGGGACAGCTTAGCAACTCAACAGCAAACTGTGCAAGTGCTGCTGGCCAGTTGAACAGCTTGCTGTACCAGTACTGTACTGAGTCATCCTCCCTACCTATGGGTGAAGTGTCCAGTAGATAGGCATCAAGCATCTGTGCTCATCAGCATTCTGTACTTGCTGATGACCTATCTGAATACAGGACACCAGAGTCACCTTCTACATGTAGGCTGTTCCTGAGCTGCTCAATTGTCTTGTTGTCTCAGTTGTCTTGCCAATTTGTAAAGCGGCAAGGACATTTGATCCTGGTCTGCTGCAACAAAGCCCAAATGCAAATGATGAGGCCTTAGCCTCTCAGCCTCAACCTCCTCCACTTTCTCTCAGATATGACTGCCCTGCGACTTCAGCCCTGAATTGGTTGCATGCACAATGTTGCCTGGTTTCAAACTGCATATACCTCCTGCACTTTTGCATTAGTCCAGGACCCCTCTTTGCTGGTATATAAAGGAAAAGTCATCCAGCTTTTCTGTGACATTCATAAAGTCAGTGCTCTGCCCATTGGTCTGCATGTCCAAATAGATGTGCATATTTGTCCAATGGACTGCTGTACCATTTGCCCATTGTAGCCATAACCTTGACGTACAATTCTGATGCTGTCTTGTAAGAGATAAAAAAAAAGCAGATGGGAACATTACAGTGATGACTGATTTTTCCCATAAGCTCCGGAATCCAGGTCTTTCAACAAAAGACTAGGGCAAGAATTCTACTACCAACATTATATCCAAGTTATCCTCAAGCAAGCTCTGCCTGTAATTTGTCTTGTGATATTTTTGACAATGCTGAAATGCTTCCACATCTCAGCCTGAGGAAATGGGGGATTCATGCTGCTATGTATCAATCTGTACTGGGACCAGATTTTGGTGTCCCACTTCCAGGCACATGTGCAGTATTTTCATGGGTACTTGTGCAAAGTGGTGGTGGTATGTTGCTTGTGTAAGGGTGCACTTCAAGACTTTTGACTTCTTCTCATGTCTGTGCATAATGCACAGAAAATAGGACTGCATAGATGTGGTGCTCAAGGTGTCCAAGTTGACCCTTACCTTCCCTTGGCACACCACTTTAAGGCAAAGTGTGCAAGTGGCCTTATTCAGTTGTTTTTGGTTGTATGTGAAGTACTGCTACAGTTTTGACTTTTGCTGTGGGCTAAGGACCCATTGGGTGGGCTCATCAGGGTGTGACGATGCTGCTGCTGGTGATGTTGTGGATGTCAAGGAATAATGTCATATGCTTTCTAATCTGTGACAGGCAGACTGTTTCTCAAGGGGCCTGTACACTGGTGTGTGGTGGTGAGCAGTTATTCATATTACAGCCTCTCTATCCATGGTGTAATTCCTATCACCCTCTTCAGTATCACTGCACATTCTTGTCTGAACTCTTGATCAACATCATCAACGTTGACTTATCAGTGGATGGGGTGGTGGAGATAGATATCTGTGATCTCTTCTCACTATTCAAATAGACTGGGTGCTGTACTTACCTAACCTTCTGTAGATAATGTCTTCCCCTCCCCCCTTCTGCCGCTGAGATAATGGGTGGAATTGAAAGTGTTGCCTCCTCTGTTAATCTTGTTGAGTGTTCATCACAGTTTTGCAATAACACTGCATTTAGTTCTACTGATGCACGTACAACAGAGCGACTTGTGTTTGGGACATGGAGCATTAATTGGATGATGCCTTCAATTGTTCACTTTCAATTCTGGCATCACCAGTGCAAACAGCAAGTGCTGCTGCAGAAGTGAAAAGAACAAGAGTGTTTCCCCTGCTTCTGGATCACTGGGGTGCTGACATGTTGTTCCAAATGTTGTATTCACCCACTGACTGGTGTGTCAGCCATATCCCCATATCCCTGTTGCTCCTTCACACCAAAATCAGCTTAGAATGACTTTTCCATGAGCTGTCCTCAGGGATTCCTGGCTCCTAGTACCCCTCTTCCCAGGTGTTACCTGATGGCACGTGTCTCGTCCACTCGCTTCAAGAGAAGGAGAATGACTGGTGTGTCACATGCTCAGCAAATCCCGGCCTCTCCCTCTGACCAAAATCCGGTGAGCTTGACTCCCCTCACAAACTATCCTATAAAAATTCGAGTCTTGTTTGTGGACCTCTTGCAATCACCCAACTGTATTCCAGCCCAGGGCTTCCCTCTGCCTAAACTCTCTCCAGATGTCACTTGCGCTTTTTGACTATTTAAAATTATTGAACATGTCACGCAGCACTGCACAAGCAAAACCACCCCTAAATCTTACTTGCTGTTTGGGACTGCCACTCACTACCTCTCCCAACCCTTCTTCATTCCTGCTGTACTACTCTAACTGCACTTAACACTTCTCTAAAGGTCCTATCCCTGCCTCTGGCAACAACCTCCTGACTCTCCGAAAGCTGCCTAAGACTGAAAATGAGCTTCAACCAAGTGTCGCCATTAAGCCCTGTGGTCAAACTTTAAAAACAAAAAAAACTTCAGCTGGGTTCGACCTGGATGAATTACCTTAAATTCAGGTGATTTTGGCTTCTGACAAAAGGGTTGGTCCAGACCTAGTAACTACATATTCTGGTGCAGAATCAGGGGTGTACTGGCCTACAGGGAACTCGCAATATTTCCCGGTGGGCCTCTGCATCCTGGGCCTCTTTTGTGTGGTATTTCCAAATGTTCTCATAGGAAAATCATTGGGCTTGCTGAAAATCTGTCATATGGGGACACTTTGAGAATTATTTCCAGGGCCTCATTTGGTCCCCAGTAATTATATCCAGGGCTTCTTTTAGTTCCCAGTTCCCCCCTGTGCAGAATCCACTGCAATTCTCCTTGATGATCATCACCCCAACCCGCATGCTTCCATCCCTGCATTGCCACTTTTCACTTCAGACTGGAGGCAGGCTATGTGCAAAGAGAAGGATCTATGTGTAGTACTAACCTTTGTGGGAGAAGCTGCAAAAAATGTATCAAATGGACCACAGTGGTTTCTCCTATCTGTAGGCTTGCACTGACATACCCATGGATCATACCCATATGTGCCTTCACTGAGCTGGCTCTCCCCAGAAATGAGTATTACATTTATGAAACATATTTCAGTTACCAAGCCTTCAGTGTTAGGCTATATTATGACCATGTATACCACACACCGCTTCCATTTGCATGGTCTACAGACGCTCATGTGGCTCTGTAAGAGAAGTGGGTTAGGTTGGTTAGTGAGGGAAGATGGATAGGATAGAGGTTATGCTCTTCTGCTGATGCTTGCAGAACCAGGAGAAACTGGCACCTGTGTGTGTGAGCCTTCCTTTAGTGGCATGAAACAAATACATACCATGTGAGAATATGTATCAAAATATTGAAGAGGGCCAAACGCAGGTGGTTGAAGGGAAATGGTCTGCAGGCCACAGGAGAAGAGGCAGCACATAGACGTGGAAATGAGGATAGCACACTTGCTCAGGAGACGGTGACAGAAAACACGTTTGAATGAGGGGCAGCACAGCGGCTCAGGAGGAGAACACCTCACCAGCTGAAGAGGAGGCAGACACAGAAGCTCTAGAGAAAGATCACACACATACAGATGGGCAGCACGCAGCACACAGACCCAGGAAATGGTCACAGAGCACTGGGTTGGGAAGACGAGACTAGGCAGTGACTCGCAAAGCTATGGCATTGCGGGAGCTCATGACAGGTTCAGGGGGAATCATAGTTAAATGGGGGAGGGGCAGTTCCCTGGGAAATGACCGTTTCATGGGCAGGTGACATTTGCCGGTGGGGTAAATGGATGCCATTTACAGCAATCAAAAAATCATACATGGTTAGAATGGATGATTGTGATGGCTTTCTAAAGATTTTCCCATCAAGCTTAACCGGTTTCTGAGGATGATGAAGCCAGTAGACATTTCAGCAGGGCATGAGCATGAGCAGTAAGGAAAGTAGCAGAAAGGAAGGCTCTGGGGAAAGAATGAATCTACAGTTCCGACTCTGCTACTAGCCAACCTGGAGCTCCTGCCTCTCTTGCCCTGCCTATCCTTTAAGTCTGCCCTATCCCTACATCTTTCATCTGGTTGCTTAGTAGGAGACAAGGGACACATGTACAGCCACATGACTTCCTTGCATGCAGCAACATTGACACAGTAGGCCAAGCCATCTATTGCCAATGTGTATTACTGCCACTCCTCTTTGGTGTGCACAGGTTTTAATGCCTTTTATCCCTCGACTTGGATTGAGGAACCATGACCATTGTCTTGATATGTAATCTTCATGTTGGGATCGCCAGGTCTGATGTCAGGAACACATAGTCTTCCACCTGGACTGCGGTCAGTACACATGTAGTCAAGCCAAGTGGTGTGAGGTCTGAGGTCAGTACTCATGTAACGGTTTATTAAGAGGCCACACTTAAAATGGGGAGTTCCTTCCCCCCCCAAGCTAGGTTTCACACAATAAACGTTTCAATGTCAGTTCTATGTTCACCCCCAATTCTGATGCCTATCATACCCCTTGGATCCCTCCCCCCTGGGCTGCCAAAGAGCCAAGGACCAGACCAGTGCAAGGGAAATATATATGTATTTATTTGGATGATAGGTAATAGGAAAATACACTGAAATGTCACACACCACCTTATCTGTGGCATAACACAATACACTTCTCTCTACATACATACTTCACACCATATGGTTGGGAAAACTTAAATCTCAATATTTTTCTTTATACAAATTTCAAAATAATTGATCCTCAATACTGGCCCCTGAATAACATCACTTTACATGGGCAATGCTGTACAATTTTGATTTTCCTGCATGCTTAAAAGGCTAGTAGTAAATAAACACTGGGGGTTCAGCAGTGGGCTTTTCAGACCCCCCTACTTTGGTCTGTGTTGAGGAAATCAGACAGGAAAATTGGGATGATTTAAGAATTTTGGATTTCAGACCCCCTCCACTTAAAGGCCTGTGTTGGGGAAGCTGGATGGAAAAAAGTGGGATAATTTGAGAAAGTTGGATTTCAGACCCACCTCCACCTAAAGGCCTGTACTGGGGAAGCTGGATGGTAAACAAAGGATGTTTTGAGCAGTTTGGATTTCAGTCCCCCTTCCACTTAAAGGCCTGTGTTGGGGAAGCTGGCAGTTTATGTTTTTTTTTAGTTTAGGTACAAAGACACCCCTCCTCCTAAAGAAAGTCAGGGTTAACAGGCAAAATAGGATTACCAAATACAATTAGAGGAAATGTTAATTTTGAATTTGAACAACAATCACTCCATGGTGTTGCACCAAGGGGAATTAATTAAAATTACATTTTTAGTTAAATAGGCTATGGATCTACACAGTTTTGCCCCCACCCGCCTACTATAAAGGGAAACGATTTAAGGCCATCAGATTCCCCCACCTTTTGGGTACAAAGGGCTCAAGTCTACTTACATTGAAAATCTCTGTTTAAGTTCAGGACAGCCAGCTGCATGTCAGGACCCTCTGAAAATATAGAGGAGAGGTCTGATCACTCCACTCTCAAGGATAGCTCCAAGCTCTCCACCATAGGACCCAGTCAGCTTTTAGTCTATCCTAGCAATAGACAGCTCCACCTACAGACAATCTTTGCAAAATCTCTTTTTGGTGTTTCATTGTGGCTGTCAGATGGTACATTTTAGCAGCTCATTTCACAATGGTAATTTTAGGAGCTCTTTTCTGATGGTGATGTATTTTCCTCTCTCATAGTGCATCCACATTATATAGCAGTGATGACAACATCAAGTTTACAATCTTGGGCAGCTCAAATAGGATTGGACAGTTACCCTTCTGTCTTTCCAAGTCCAGCACTTCTCTAAGGATTGATTAGGAGTCTGCAGCAGACATATGGCAACTTTCCTTTGAAATCTCCTTTTGTTTTCATGTCACTTTTTTTGGCAAAACTTAGTTTTGTAGCAAAACTTTGTAATTTACTAGTAAGCGCCATAATATACATATATTCCGCTTCAGATACTCATGGAGAATTTAAAAAAAAACAACAGCGATTTCCACATCATGTTGCATGGCTGTGTGGCAATTTTCCTCCATTTATCCAAAAAGTATAACAATTATGAAATCGCAATTTATTCCCCGCATTCCTAATTTTACCCTCCACCAGTTCACCAACTCTTAAATTCGGGAGATTTTAAGAACAGCCAGAAACACCCTTTTGCTGACCATTACAATTCCCTTAGTCTCAGGTGGATGGATTTTGTTTCAATAAAATCGCCTGTGAATTATCTAAAGAATTACACATAAATCAATGCACTTAATTTGTGGTTGTTGGGAAACAGGTCTAAGTTATATAGTCATTTTAAATTAATAGTACATCTTTATGTTAATGCAAATAGGAGCTCTGCTTGATCCAAGCCATTTGTCTCTCTCACCCATACTCTGACCAGAATTTGTATTAGTCTCTTTGTTGTTTGAAGTTGGTTGTTTGAAGTTGGTGGCTACAGATCATAAATGGGGAATGCATTTGCTACACAGAGATCTCCCACTGCATATAATAAGCTGGGCCGGCCCTGTGATGTCACATGGCCTGTCCTCTTATCTGAAGGGGACAGACTTATCATCATTCTGATCTGAAAGGTTTCTATTTCTTGTATTTCTTTCAAAGTTTAAGCCTCCCATGATGGCAGCCCCTTTTTTCAAAACTCCAGTCCTAGGTCAAGATACCTATTTTTTTCTGATTGGAAAAAAGAATGATTTAGAAAGACAGCTGCGTGACCGCACAGAGCGCTTTTTCTAAATCGGACTGCCAGGCCCCTGCCGCACACTAGTGCATGCAGGGCCTGACAGGCGGTGTGTGACCCGGCGGACTCGACACAGGAGTTACAGGTAAGTTTAAAGTAGGTGTGTGTGTTTATTTATGTGGTTGTATGGGAATGTGTGGGGAGAATAATGCATTTTTAGATGTGGAAAAAAGGTGGTGGGTTTGGGAAGGAGGGTTTCAGGGAGATTAACCCCCCGATCAACAAGAAAATGAGCAGGAGAGGGTGGGGTGGGCAAGGAGGGGGTTCTATGCAATAATACCACATTTTTGTGTTTGGGCTTTAAAATGCATGATTATGGCATAGAACACAATTGTCCTGCAGAGAGCCAAGCCTTCAGACACAGCAAGTCTAGAGAAAGTTTGTTTTCCAGCACCCTTCAGGCAGGACACACTTTATTGCAGTTGTAAACTGTTCGGATGCACAAACCCGGCTGGTAGTGGGGGAAGCTATTTGTGAAGTTTTACCCCTTGTCCTTAACTGAAATGAACTCACATACTGCATTTTCTAACATCAGCCTTTATTCTTTGACACACGGTGTGTTTTCCTGATCAGAGTTCACTTTGCTTTTGCGCTGAAAGTGCAGGGCTGTTTCTTTAAGTCATTAACAAAATACACTTTTAATTGTTTGCTGTTCGTTATTCTGCTGAAAAGTGGGTCTGAATTGTCACAGTGCACCCCCTTTTGATGGGTGACAGTTTCAGTGAAATAAACTGTTGCATTTATTGCTCAGCCTGCAATGTGATGGGCTTTTGAAATCTGCACTCTGATTCCATTTTTGATTTAGCCTTCTCTGAATTTCCCCTGCAGAAAGACACCTGCATAGTCTGACTAAATAGCATGAAGGTTTTTGAAGTGCTGGCAAGTCCGTTTCTCAGTGCCCTTCAGTTCCGTTGGTTTGGGGCCTGTGATTACACCCTGCACTCATGCCACTTGGTATGAGGTCAGGACTACAGAGTGGAATGTATAATCCAAAATGATGCCTCATGTAATTGTCTAAAAGTGACTGCCTCACCTCCGATGGCATCTTTGCAGGAACAGGTGAGAAATAAGAAAAACCTAAGTGAAATCAATCATCAAGGTCCACCACCCCTCCTTGTGGATATCTGGAGTCTGAGCCCCAAGCAAAATATTGGATTTTAGGGCCAACTCGAACTATATGCCCCAGGAATGTTGGCTCGTCCCGACGATGACAGGCATAAACTACTACACCTGCTCAGACAACAGGAGTTGATCACACGCTGTGCTTTTTCAAGATGTTCGCAGATGTAAGTAAGAGACCATTCACAAACACGTTACACTGAGCAGCTTTAACTTAGTCCTTGGAGAACAGTTTAATTCCCAAAGAGGTTACTATTAGAAACTGCATCGTAGCATTGATGGATTCATTTAAGTGGCTATTTAAGTTGCAAACAAGTTACTGTGAACCACTTAGACTTAGTCCTGACAGACTAGTAGTAAGAAGCTATTGTGAGTTGCTCAGACGTACTCTTGAGTTACTCCTAGGGAGGAATATTTGATTCCCAAAGCTGTTACTATTAGCAGTGCTAGAAATGGAACACATTTAATCTGGGAACCCTCTCCTACTTGTCAGGGTCCATGACAGGGGGCGGGGCTGAGCACCGTGGCCAGGTTACACAACACAGTATTTGTTCATGGAACCCAAGCCTGGTGAAATGCATAAAAGCAAAGAGCATTTTGGCAACATAACAATGGCCATAATTTTAAATTTTAAATATGTCTGTGATAGTGATTCAGAAAGAAACTATTTTAAATAACCAAGTAATGGGAGTTGAACTCTGCTATTTTAATTGGTCACAATACTCACCCTAAGAAAAAATGTCTGTAAATGGCAAGACATGGACAGCTTTTGAACAGGATTTGAAGCTTTGAGTGTCTCTGCATGCTGAGACTTCTGAAGCAGGGCGGCCTGCTTCTTCATAAGACTCGGCTTGGGAAGAGATTGGGGAGTTTGCTGAGCTAGACCCTGGGCCTTGGGAAAGAGCAACGTTCCTGCAACAGTCTGACAAGAGACACTTTGCTGGGGCTCCACTCTAGCATGTTCTGGCTCACATCCTACGCTATTAGTAACTGTCTCTTACCCATAAGGTACTCCTCGAGAGGGCTATTTCATTTGAAATGAAGTTACAGTGATTAACCCAGACTTACCTCTGATTCACTAGTTGCTAGTAGTAAGAAATGACTATGAGTAGCTTTGATTCACTCCTGACTTACTGGAAGTAAGTTAGGGGTAAATCACTGTTAATCGTAGTAACTTCTTTGGCGACCACTTACCCCTCTCAAGGGTCACAGTTGGAGAAAAGTATCATTTTTCGGAGCCCTTTCCAGGAGTAACTCATAGTCACTCATAGTCACTCATGGGGATGTCTTTGCTCCAGGACTTACTTTGTGTAATAAGCACATCTTTTCGCTTCAGTCTGTGCTGGGAGGCGGCTGTTTGTTTCAATAATGAAGAGAACCTTCAGTTGACAGGGAGCATTACATCGCCTGCACTTTATTCACGGCTTAATGACTTTGCAGGTCAGCTCTGGAAGGCTTTGCTGCACGTGATTTCATTTCGCATTAATCAGCAGCCATCACTTGCATGAAGGGGAAGTTTTCCTCCACTTGGACAGTGTTTATGTCTTTCAGTCATTTATGCATCATGTGCGCAATTTATCTGATAATGTATTGGCTGCGCGATTCATGGAATATATTAACAAACCCCTTGGCTAAACCAGTAGATTAATCAACCAGTGGCGTATCGCCTTTTCCCTGGTGCTGACTTAATTTACTCAATGGCGGCTCTGCATTTTATAGGCACGAGGCCCGCACTGCAGTTTGAGGTGGAATTACACGCTTTGCAAGAATCATGTATTTCTTTACATGATCATATTTTATATTGTGTTTAATTTTCTTCCATTCAGAATCCCTGCAGCGTGTCCTGCTGGTGCCTCCTCCTTCTGAACACTGTAATAGTTTGTATTACCTCATTTTGTGACATTATATAAGAAGGGGTACTGCATCCATGAAGAGCAGCCTTCCTTTTGATGTCTTTTTATTGCTATTTGCAAAAGATTACAATGTTGCTTAAAATGCACGCCTCTCAATGCATTATCAAAAATGCGGACATTCTGCGAGTTGCATTTGCAATTGAGCACATGTTCGATAATCCAGCCCTTGGTATGTGGTCTTCTCTCAAATGATCATTAATCATCACTTCTTGATCAGCACAATTGACAGCAGTTACCACCCTCTGCTGTAGGAGAAAGGTATCAGTGTCAGTTTCAAGGTCACCTTTCATGATTACCTCCAGGGGCAGAGGGGTTACCACGGCCCTATAAGAAGTGGTGGACTCTGTCAGTGTGCAGACGCCATGCCGACACACCTAACCTATCTAAACTGATGACAAACAGGATTTCGCTCACTGCTGAAAGCTCACCCTGACTTCAATCGCTTGCTAGTTACCATTCCATTGGGCTGCCGACTCGCACAAGGGGCTGTATCCACGATGACCAGCATTTTGGAAGTCCTACAAGAGTGTCCAGCTGAAGGTCAGATCGCAGTATTACACTTATGGTCCACTGGGAGGCAAGCTAGAGGTTCCCAAGGCAAGCATGAGAGTGTTCCAAACCTTACTACTCGTAATGAGGTAGAAGGTTAGGCTAGGGGCCACATATATAAGCAGGAATATGCACCAGCGTTTAGCAGGGTCAGGTTCCCCCACCAGCTTGATGGCCTAAAGCATTGAAGCTGCATGTGCACATAGTCTTTGTAGGTGCCATGTAATGGTGCTTTTTCGCTAAACACCCCTGTAAGATAGAAAATAGCTGCACAGCGTATATGATGCCACCAGCCTTCCTCCTCTCTTAACTGCCCGGTCAGGCCCTCTTCATCCCTTGATTCAATTTGGAGGTTTGTCACTTGAAAACAACAGAGGACCAGCAAAACACACTAGGGTGTGGTTTGCACTTTGGTCACAATATGTTTGACCATGAAATTAATGTGGATATATTCCTGTTTGCCCACTTGCTCTGGCACATTTTTGCAAGGAGACTAGGGTCACTGATAGGAAATCAACATTATTGTGTTGCTTATTTACTGCCACTTTTATGCACATGCACACACCTCCACAATTCTAGTTTGGCAAAGTTTGATCAAATTGTTCTCTTTACTATCTCGTTCAATTGCCTTCAAGTAGCAACTTCATGTAAAGACCTTCAACCACTGATGTGGGTGCACCCCTCTTTTTGCCCTATAACTTGTATTAAGGTGAACAATCAAATAGACATTGTGATTTGCCAAGTTCTTTCTGGTATTGGTTTGGGAATTAGATATGCTCTAATTAGCCTTGAATGAGCAACTCAGGGCTCTCTCAAAGATAGGCGATGAATGTACTTACCCCCTTGGCAGAGTTCAGAATAGCGCACATTCACTAATGAAGTTTTCGGTAGATCTTCACAATATGTTCTTGGTGCTTTTCTTTCAAAGAATTTGTGATATGACTGAAATATCCCTTCGATACAGTTGGCAAAAGCATGCAATGTCTGAGACAGTTAATATGTAAGGATGCTCCTATCACTGGATCCACAGCCTTTGACACCCTGGACCACAGTGTATGACTTAGCTGCATGGAGTGATCCGCGGGAATTGGTGGAATGGACTGATCATGGTTCAGGTCCCTCTTAGAAAACTTCACCCACAAAGTGAAGATGGACCCCTTAATCTCCTGATTCAGTAGCACCATTTTAATAGTTCTGTGAAGATCAGCCCTCTCGCCAGTCCTGTGCAGCATCCACATGGACAGACTTGCCCACATTGAAATATATTACTACATCAGTGCTCATAAGTATCCAGTGATTGTCTGTCTGATTCATGCTAATCTTTACATGGTATTTGGGAAATCTGATGACCGCCATTGAGTTCTGTATTAATGAATCCAAAATATATATCCTACTCGAGGAGCCAATGAGGCCATCTTATCTCCTGTTCAAATGGTCAGACTTTATGAGACCAAGCAACTCCACCCTTCACATCCATGCAGACAGCATACAGCTTTCACCATCTACATCATATATGTGGATTCCCCCTTTTACTGCAGAATCATTGTGTAGTTTGTGTGATCCGGGCTGTTGGATCATCAAGACATGACTGCTGTAAACCTTTATAAACAGGGCTCCACCAGACTCAATTTCTAATCTCCAGAGAGCCAAATACCATGTGGCTAGGCTCATCTTTGCCCCATGGCATCTTAGTTACATTATGCCAACACTAAAGACTCCCCACTGGCTGCCAGTTGAAGAAATATCCTAGTTTACGAGCTGCATTTAGCCTACCACTCACTTCTAAGCCACACTCTAGGCTAACTCTCCAACTACAGACCTACTTGACAACAGGACATAAAAGGTCACCACCGCCCCCACAAACTGTCCACAGCCTCAATTCCAAATATTCCACAGATGGCAGCAGCATCGTCGATGCCATGTACTCAAAATCTGGAGGACCTTTCTTCTGATTTCAGATTCAAAAAAGACTTCTAAAAGGTTTGTAAAAGCCTGACAACCCCTCTTCTGAATGGTCTTCAGCCTAGAGGAACACTTATACCTATTGTATGCATCATCCATCAGTCAACAACCGTCCTTAAATCCCTTTATGTTAGAGAAGCACCTTAACACCAAGCTCATCAATGTCAAATACAACAAGGCTTTATTAGAAAAGTATTCCCTCTGCATTAAGGTCATGCCTGAAGAATCGACAAAGAGTAAAATATTTCCATCAGACACTGTTCATGAATAATGCATTTGAAGACACTTGATGTTCAATCCTCTTCAAAGCTAGATAATGCACAACACTGAACTAATTGGAAGGTTGTGTTGAAATGTCACCTGCATCGCTGAAGAGTTTGGGCAGACAATACTGCACGAAAGTTCCTTTTCGACCCTTCTTCTTGAGTCAAAAAATCTATTAAGGGAGAGCTGGGACTGATCATTTTGCCACAGGTGATTGGTTGATTCAAGCCTCTGTAAGCAGCCAATCCAGGATGATATGAAGAGTCTTTGCCTGATGATGTCTGTCCAAGTGTGCTTTGTCTGCAGGAAGTGGGTAGTGGGCACAGAAAATATGGGTGACTTAAGAATTTCCAAGATGTTGGAACCTGCCTTGTAACTTCTCTCCTGCTCTACCATCCATCCCCCTCTCTCCATCTCTACTTTGTATCAAAGAGACTCCAGTCATGATCACCATGGTGTGATATCCCTGTTAGGTAGGCAGGATTTCCTTTGAATTCGGTCCACGTGGGAAGGTATCAAGTCTTCCCAAGCAGAGGACACACCCCATCCTCGGGGAGAAGCCTCCAGCCCCAGTAAGAAACATAACAATTCTGACAGCAGTATGAGTCACTACGGACCAGTTTACCATTAAAGGACATCCAATGATTTTGCCAGTGTATACCTGTATTTTCTCATATGCCACTATATCACACCAGATGTAGCTTATGTTTATATTTTATCAAAATACCACAACTTGACAAACAGAGTTAGCAATTGAAACATGCGTGTTTACTTTCAAAGGAATTCCTGTTATTATTACAAAACAGGCAGATGTGAAAATTGGAATACGTTTTGATTTAGACATGTCAGCAATGAATCCTTTATAGGGGACCTTCCCAAAGTAATCACGAATGTTACCTCCACATTGTAAACACCTTTGTTATTAGTACATTTGGACACCAACATTTTTTTAAAACGTTTCAGTGAACAAATCAGCTGGAGCACTTTCTAAAAGTGAAGCCCCATTGCTGCTAACATGCTGCCGGGTTTGTAAGTTACTGATGTCCGGCAGCAAGTGTCTTATGCATGGCTGTCGGCAATTTCAATTGACCATTACATGCAAATTCCAGTCAGATCATCTATAAAGCACACTGATAAAAGCCTTTTAGATAGACTTACTCCTTCGAATCAGATGAACACATTGGTGGGGGTAGTCACTCTCTGCTTCATCTTGCTGTAATTGTCCGGCTGGTGTTTGGCCAAAGAGAGCTGTCAGCTAGGAGAGTAGCTTTGGAGAACAGGCCCTAGAATGATAGGCATGTGAAAGGATACCGCGCAAGACTGTCAAAACATTATTTGTTAGAATTTCCAGCTCCAGGAACACTTTCTAGCGCTGGGATGGCAACCTCCCAGGGTCATTTGTTTCCTCTCCCGTGGAGGGTCTGCGCTCCGGGCCACTGAAGCTTGAGACGCTTGACAGCCGCCGAGGCTATCCCGCGTGCGACTGTGATGCGCCTTCTACAGATGTCTCCCTTCCAAGTCATTAAAATGGCTGCTTCCTTCACTTACAGTTGCAGACCTCATCGAAGTGAGAGGTGACAGGGACGTGCGTGGGTATTGTGTTCAAATTGTACCCTTTATGGCGATGCTGGTGCCGGTGACGTTTATCACATTTGTATGTGTGAGGAATCACAAGCTTCTTTTTAGCATATGCAATGGTCTGCATCAATCCTGGTCCAAATCTTTAAATCCTGGAGAGCAGTGAATACTTGTCAGAGTGCTCTTGAGTGTAGGATTTGTATTTATCGGTATTCTTAAAAATAGGGGGTCATTCAAGGTGGGCGGTAAGGGATAACGAGCACCGGTAAGGAGACCGGTGGCAGTAATCCCTTACCGCCCTATTCCAAGGTCCTTTGGCGGGGACCGTAAGGAACGTGTGGTCTGACCACACGTCCCTTACGGGTCCCGCTAAGGGACCAGGGCACTAATAACGGTCTTGCAAGTCGCGAGCCCGTTATTAGCACCCCCCCCATTCCCATTGAGCCCATTGGGGGCTCAAATGGGAATGGGGAATGGCATGTTCAATGGGGACTTACCGGTCCCGCCAGGGTCGGACTACACCGGTAAGTCCCCATTGAACTACACCGGTGCCGGACCCATTATTGGTGGCAGTCATGGCGCAAATAGCGCCATGACTACCACCAATCTTGGAATGAGGCCCATAGTTTTATAGAAACACTGCGCAAATAAAACAAGTGAAACATAAAACAAGTGAAACTGTGTCATCCCATTCATTTAACAGGTGCTTTACAAAGTTAGTGCTACATTAGATGATGAATTCAGTTAACCAGTGGGTGAAAAAGAGAATAGGCACATAGCATTCTGACAGAAAATAGAGAGGTCACAAAAGAAAATAGATTACATACAGTAAATATAGTTTATACAGTGAATGGGATGATAAGGGATTGCAGATCATGTGAGTGGTCTACATTGAGGCAGGGTTTGCTTCTAGGCTGGGGCTACGAAACCATATTGGCAGAAACCAAATCGAAAGGCAATTGGTTGTTTCAGCCACTCTGCTGAAGCGGTAGCACTGTGAATAGCAGATTCTTCAAGTCTGCGGAATTCCCGTCAGTGATATTCTTTCTGCTTTGAATATTCTAGTGTTCTCATATTGAGATACTTTTAGGAAGCATAGCTAGTCCTGTTTTTTAAAAAACAAAATATATCTGTATATTTGTGGATGTAAATTGCAAAGTACGTTGTTTGTTTCCTTTTGAAATAGTCACGTAATAGCATTCCACGTGAATGCAAACGTCATTGTCTTGGTGAATTAATACATGGGGCTTCATTACGAGTTTGCCAGTCCAGAAACAACGGTGCCGGTAACCTTACTAGCACCGCTGTTTCCGGACCGGCAAACTATGAGTTCTGCGGGTCAGACCTAAGGGGTGGGACGGAACCCGCCAGCAGACTTTGACGAAAGCACCAGCACTGTTGCACACAGTGCTGGTGCATCTGTTCTCCCCATTCGCATTGGGACTCGAATGTGAATGGGAAGTTACTTTTTCCAGAGCCTGGCTTCTGAGACCACCAGGGCTGTAATGCCCCGGTAATTCCCCAAAGCCAGGTGCCGGAAAAAAACATGACTCCGACGGCAGCCGTGCCATTTTTACTGCCACGGCTACTGCCAGGGTCGCAACGTGGTAGACATGCTGTTTCTGTTAAAATACGTGACATGAGTACATTTCATAGAGAAAAAACATTGACACATTGCAGTCTCGTTATGTTCTAGGCGGGGCTAGGGTGGGGGCAAGTTGGGGAACTGACATGGTCGAGACAGGAAGTCTCAGTTAGAATAAAGTTGGGAGTACCTTTTTTTTGAACGATCGCTGCGCGTGACAATCACTGGCCATGTCAGGCCACCAGCTGGGTGCCGACATTAGTGACGAAGGGCGCCCCTCAACACCCATGGTGTCAATATTTCATGTTGGATTAAGCTCTAACGCATGCCGCAGGAGCGGCCTGTATCCCTGACGCCCGGGCTGTGGCGGTGGCGCGCTGGCCTGCATTCTAGCATGCCCCGGGAGTGCGGATGATTCCACTGATTCCGGAGTATTTCTCCAAGCACCTGTGCCTGAAGAGGACACGACAGACCAGCCCTTAGTTTTCCTCACCACATGACAGGCGTGCCACGCTGGGGTGAAGGTGCAGCCTGCAAGTCTGTAGGTGTGTGATCTAAGACATTCACAGCGGCACGTGCACTTTAATAAGGCCAACACCAATTTTGGAGGGGACAAGGGGAGCCCTGCTCAGTATAGCAAGTAAAATGGCTGCCATTTCCCCACAATATACATTTTATGGACACATCACAGGATAGCCCTCTCCCCAATACCAAGCCAAGAGACCACTGCACACCAAACGAGACCCAATGCACTACAATAGGCTGTTTAATTCAAGAGTGAGGAAAGGAACCCCACTGCACCCACCATGTCAGATAATGAGGTTCCTTCTATGTTGCCCGCAGCCCATTAGAGATCTTTCAGATGGTGCGAGGGGATGTTTCCTGGCAGCTGCCCACAACATTTGATCTTACAGACCCCAGTAATCTCGGCCCACGGTGGATCGACTGGGTGAAAGACTTTAATGTATATGTTGGGGCAATGGGCCCCATGGACGACGAGCGGAAGTAGGGGCATCAGTGCAAGACATCTAATATGAACTAGTAGATGAGGAAAAGGCCACATTTAGGGAAATTCAAGAGGCACTCGCCACATACTTTGCCTCTCCCACCAATGTGGATTACGAAAGACATATTTTCCACACCACCATGCATGAGAGAGATGTAAAACTAGACAATTACTTCATGTGCCTCCGCATTTGCAACAAACATTGCACTTTCCATATATATTCGAACAAAGAGCGTTATGCTCTCAGGTCATAGCGAGATGTGAGTCCCCCGATTTCAGAAAAAAACGACTCCAAAAACATTGGTCCCATGAGATC
The DNA here is from genome assembly GCF_040938575.1 of Ambystoma mexicanum. Classification (NCBI taxonomy): domain Eukaryota; kingdom Metazoa; phylum Chordata; class Amphibia; order Caudata; family Ambystomatidae; genus Ambystoma; species Ambystoma mexicanum. Next base: position 960,221,067 of record NC_090928.1, on the reverse strand, counting down.
CTGGTTATGGCGTGGACTGACTCCATCATCTCACAGCAGGTTGTCAACATGGGCAAGTGAAGATATCCTCAGCACCTAGAGACAAGGAATCGGTTAAGAATTTAACAAAATGTTCCCAAGATAATGCCAAGGACACCAACAAAACCTGTTTACAATGTAGATATGAGGTTCCCCACACAAGCCGGTTCCAGGCACTGGGTCAGAAATCCACAGCCTGTGGGTTGGATGACCATTTTAGGGTTGTATGCAAAAATGCTCCCACACCTGCACCACAGGGTTCCTCCCCGAGGAGCAGCAGATGACACCTGAAACACTGCTCCGATGACCGGAAATCAGGTAGTGATTCCCAGAGATACCGCTTGGCCGAAGGGGAAGGTGACAGGTAGCAGTCTTGATGAGAATACAGGTCCTATGACAGAAGTGGATCTTACAGGACAAGGAGACATGTACGATACATGAAAGTGAGATCAGAGTCGGGGAGTGAATCCTCGTCCTCTACTGATGACCAACGGAAGAGGGGTTATGTGTGGGCACTAGGCAACGAGGTCGCTAAGGAACACAGCCCCACATTGGTTTTAGAAGTCAACAACAACCCAACTGAATTCTTGATTGACACTGGAACAACAGTGAACGTCATGAACGAAGAAGCATACAATCGACTTCCGCATCCGCCAAGGTTGAAGCCATCCACAGTGGATATATTCCCATACGGTTCCAATACACCACTACCGAGCAAAAGGATATTCACAATGGTCTGCGCTAACAAGTTGCATACTGTCTGCATCCAGCTGCATGTGCTCTCTACTGAAGCCAACGGCAGATGCATACTGAGTTTTCGGAATGCCCTTGACATGGCACTTGTCCTCATACTGTACCAAATGATGGCCCACAGATACCTGGCACCAGACGGTGATGTCGTCAAGGCATTTCCCAATCTCTTCAAAGGCCTTGGCAAGCTAGAAAATTGCAAAGTGTGCCTCCACATTGATCCAACGGTCAAACCAGTCGCCCAACACTATCGGGGGATACCCATCAATATCCAGAAACAGGTGGAAGATCAAATCCAGTACCTAGTGGATCTCAACATCATTGAACCAGTGGTAGGACTGACACCTTGGGTCTCACCAATTATACCAGTCCCAAAGAAATCTGCAGAAGGGTCCATTCTCCTCTGTGTGGACATGCACTGACCGAATGCTGCCATACATCGGGAAAGTCACCAGGCCCCCAGAATCACAGACATGATTACCCTCCTCAACGGGGCAACCATATTCTCTAAGCTGGATCTCAACAAGAGCTACCACCAGCTGGAGCTCACCGCTGAGTCATGCTACATCACCACTTTTGTGACATACATGGGGCTATGTCGCTAAAAAAGGCTAAGTATCGGGATATCTTCGAGGGCAGAAATCTTCCAAGAGGAGATTCTTCAAGTCATCAAACACATCCCGAACTGCCTTAATTACAGCGACACCATTTCAGTCTTCAGCAAATCCACCCAGGAACATCACAACAAACTGCACCAAGTGTGTTTGGCACCAGAGGCGGCCAGGGTGCCTCTTAATAAGGATTAATGTGAATTCATGAAACAAACAATGACATTTTTTCAGACACTTATTTTCTGAACAAGGTATTCATCCCGACCCTGGCAAAGATGCAACCCTAAAAGGGGCTCTGCGCCCGACGAATGTATCTGACTTGAAGTCGCTCCCGGGTCTGGCCAGTTTTTCTCCCATTATCTGGAGAACTATGTAATGGTGAGTGCTCCATTTTGGAAGTTGACCATGGATAATCAGGAGTTTGTTTGGTCCCCAGAGTGACTATACAGCAAAAATTGTTTCCTCCACTGACCTGCCATATTTCAGCTCATCCAAGGAAATGGAAGTGACTGTTGATGCCAGCCTGGTGGGCATTGGAGCAGAAATACTTGTGGGTGGAGGAGAGCCTGACAGTCATCCGGGCCTGTAAGCATTTTCATCTTTTCCTGTTTGGGAAGGCCTTCACAATTGCCACAGACCACCAGGACCTCCTCACTATCTACGGGAACATAAAGGCGAGAACCCCTGCCGATTGCAAGATGGGGTCTCAGACTCCAAGATTACAAGTTCACAATCTGCTACACATCAGGAAAGGACAAGGACCCAGCTGACTACTCTCCCACCATCCTGCGGAGATCCTACATCCAGAACATTCAATAGCAGATGCCTATCTGCACTATATCTTCCATCAGATGAAGCCGTTCCCTGTGGCGTAGAAAATGCTCCAACAGGAATCAGCAGCTGATGCAGCTCTTGCCATCATTGCACAGTGCATCGTCCAAGTGAGGCTGAAGCATGCATAGGAAATGGCTCAGCATCTTGACGCTGCATCTCAGGAAGATGTCAGGAACATGATGCTGGTGCAGGAAGAGCTCACTGGGACTGAGGACCAGGTGGTGATGAAAGGGTGTAAGATCATTCTACCTAAGTCATTGCGGCAGCAGGTCATGGATTTGGCCCACAAGGGGCACTGGGGGTGGTGTCCACAAAAAGACTTCTCAGACAAAAGTTATGGATCCCAGGTCTAGATAAGAAAGTCGAAAACACACTGAAGAACTGTGCCATTTGCTCTGTAGTAGCACCGACTCCATGGCCAAGCTCCTTGCAAAAGTTCCCGCTGCTGCATGTTATCTGGGAGGAACTAGCGATTGATTTCTTTGGCCTTCTCCAAGGCGGCACTTATGCTCTTGTGGAAATGGACGAATATTCCAGAGGTGAAGATTGTGTCATCCATGGCGGCGGCGGCTGTCATACCAGCCCTAGACCGCATACTGACAGCATATGGCCCAAAAGTCATTAAGTCAGACAATGGTCTGCCGTTTACCAGACTTGACTTTGCCAACTTTGCGCAATATATGGGGTTTAAGCAGCAGAAGATCACACCCCTCTGGCCACAAGCCAACGGCATGGTTGAGCGTTTCTTGGGATATATTAAGAGTGCATTGCAAGTTGCCCACGTGTTCAACTAACCTTTTGTGCAAACCCGTTACCAATTATTGAGAGACTATCGCCACATGCCCCACAGCGCTACAGGCAGATGCCAGACAGACATGTTCTGACAGCAACTAAGAACTCACATACCACAAGGACCATTTTCCGCCGGGTCCAACTCATCGGACCAAGAGATCAGAGAGAAGGACTCAAGAGAGAAGATGAATATGAAAGTGGTGGCAGATGCGAGAAGGGGTGGACAAGAAAACACCTTTGTAGTGTGGGATAGTGGGGTGGTGCATCAGACACAACACCAGAAAAAAAACTCCAGGTTTGCAACAGGACCCCTTATTCTCACACATGTGAAGGGTGCCATGATCACTGCAGTGAGCAATGACGAATTTAAAACCACATAAAATATATCTGACTTCAAAGTGGTCCCTTGGAGAGTTGGATGATCCTGACTTGGGAGATGGAGAAGTGTCTGAGGATGAGTGGAGAGAAGTGGAACACAGCCCTTCGAGACGCAGTCCTGATCTACTGTGAAAGGGATGACCAGTTAGGGCCAAAATCAAACCTTAAGACTTATTGAAGAAATGGGTTAATGTTTGACTGTTTGTTTAAGAAGGGGTCACATTGCAAATTTGCACTCTCGTTATTTTAGAGGTCGGGCTAGGGTGGGGGAAAGTTAGGGAAATGATGTGGTCGAGGCAGGAAGCCTCAGTTAGAATAAGCTTGGGAGTGAGACCAGTATTACTCTGAGAGGGCCTCTGTTTTGCCCGCGCGCTGCGCATTACAACCACTGCCTGTGTCAGGCCATCAGAGGCGACGCTGACAGACATCTATTTAAAAAAAAATAATAATAATAATCATTGATTTGTGGTCTCTTTTTCTATTTCATATCTATAGGTCGGAGCCACGTGATGTCAATAACACGGCAAAAATTAGAATGCCAGTGTCAGGTATATGCTGGCTGATCGGAAGATGGCAACGACTAGAAACCATCTTGGGGGTAGGGCTGTGAGTTCACAGGCCCTTTCCTAAGTGCAGAGGCTCAGGTGGAAAGTTACTACATAGGCTACCATTTTCTCTGTAGGCCTTTCCTGTGCGCACTGATTCTCAATGCACAGCTTCCCTCAGCCTCCACCCAAACGTCGCCTGCCAATTACTGAACAAGTGACAGCTGCAGCAGTGCAAGGGTGAACTGAGGGGCTGTGGGGAGAGAAGCCGTATTCCAGAAATAGGATGGCAGTGACCTTAACGCGACCTAGGTACAGTCTGCAAGTGCCAGGGCTACACTTGGATGTATACAGACTCAAGCACCTTATTTGTAAGGTCATTTAAAGCAGGCCCAATCCAAGCCCATAGATTTGTTTGTATTCCTTAAAAAATGCTGAGCTCTATGAAATTCAATGCAAATAGGACAAGCATACTTGTCTTTAAAACTTTTTTTAGTAGTCAGATGGACATGAACCAAATGTATCGGGAGGCAGTACTCACTGGAAATTGAAAATAATCGCTTGCACAGGTGCTCACGTTACTTGATGATTATAATTCTGAAAGATATGGTGGACAAAATGCTCACATCACAAATATGCGCTGTTGTTCATCTTGCTTTTGGAAAATTGTACCCAGACAAAATGCTAATGGGTGAACCGGAACCCACTTCATTACTTCTTCTCTGGCTGCAAAATCTAGGTCAATATTGTTGAGCTGCAGAAGGTTATATGTACTCTTAATAATTTAATGATAGCGATCTGCATAATTCATTATGTTTTTTTGTGGCGGTGTGCAGTGCTAAATTCTACCTTACAACAGGATCAAAGCACTACGAAGGGGTTAAACAACTGGCACAAAAGGGAATAGTGAAAGCAAAAAGTCAGAGAAATGAAATCAACATCCACATTCATAGAAGAACAGGTGGTACTTCGGGGTAAAACAAAACACGTGATGGCTGCAAGGATTAGAATTAATCTTAACATCTGGCGCAGCTGTGGGCAACACTCCAGACCATCGGTCTTCAGCCTCACAAGCCATTAAAGAAGAAGAAAATTCCATATGCAAGATTCAGTGAGTAGTATCTTGGGTCCATAGGCCCATCAGGCTGGAGACCCACATCTGGACATACCCTTCTCACGCACTAAAGAAAAACAAAAGACGTAATGGCTTCAGGCTGCATCTGAAACTCATACGGTTCCAGATGTCAATGTACCTGAAGCAAGTTCCAAAGAGGGGAGCCTTAGTGGTGGTGGATGTACCTCCATAATGCATGTGTTTCGACTCCTGCAGGACCAGCAGGTTATAGGAAGCTAACATTAGGCGTTTGGTTAGCTGGTAGTGTGACCGAACATTGGACAGGTAATGCAGCGCCTGGCCCTGGAAGGCTTTGAGTCATGTCGCCTAGTTGCTTGACATAGCCAGGTTAGGAGCTTCAGGGTGATGGTCATGTGATCAGATCTTCTGAGACTAAAGTCAGGCAGCATAGTTCTGATTCCTTTGCTAAGAGAGTAATGCTTTGGTTGAGAGGCCTGTATATATTTAATTGGGTTGTATGTTAGAAATGTGAATTGTACATTTTTATGACTCGGAAAGTTTACAAATTCTTACTTTTTGGACAATTTATTTGTTTTTGGGATCACTTAATGGGGGTTGCATTCCATATAACACGATTTCCCCCAATTGTCGTTTTACATACTATACATCCCTGCCCTTTTTGCTTCATCATTTTATAAACATTTACTTACCTTTGCCTGCCACCCGTGTGCATTATTCACGTATAGTGAGTAGGAGATTGTGAATGAAGGTTGTCCAGCTGGGTTTCTGGAACTTGGATTCAGTTTTCTGACTGCAAGACATCTCACTGCAGCAGTTGAGTGTGGACAGGGCCAGTGTGTGTACAAGGAATCCCTTGGGGATTCTATAAGAGAATTAGGGCCTCATTGCGAGTTTGGAGGCAGCCATGGAGCTATTAGCACCATGGCTGCCTCCAAACCGGGCTCCATTACCGGGTTCCTGCAATGAGCAATAACCGGGTCATTCCGACATGGATGACCCGGTAATTCCTCCTTGCAGGAACCATTCCCCATTCCCATTTGAGCCCCCATAGGGCTCAATGGGAAGGGGGATGGAGGTAACAACGGGCACAGTACAAGTGTCCCGTTGTTACCTCCCTCTTCCCCTTGCGGGACCCGGAAAAGACATCTGGTTTTACCAGACGTCTGATCCAGGTCCTGTAAAGGGAACATTGAAACCGGCCATGACGGAATGAAGGGGGCTGGTCCCGTACCTGCCCCCTTCATTCCATCAGCGCCAGGGTCGTAATGAGGCCCATAGAATGCCTTTCACTGACCCCAAGTGATCGGAGGCCTATTTTGCAGCAAAGTTAGTTTTTTGTGATGCAGAAGAGGTCTTTGTCAAAGATGTGTTTTGGCTGCCGGTTGTCGCGCGCGGACTTGTGTTGAGGGCCAAATTCCAAGGTCTGTTGTCACTCTTCAACGTGGGCACGCATTGGCATCGTTCTTTGATTGCTTCCATATCCTGGAAATTGAAAATGGGCCTCATATTATAATTCATCTGGTACCGAACTGTAAACCTCTCTTTTATCAGCCTTCTTTGTCATAACCATCTACGTAAGAGATTTTATGTTCTAAATATCTTGCTGAAATCATAAATGAGTACTGGGTTATGACTCTTTGATTTTTCTTCTATTGTGGCCGGATACCTTTCCATTAACTTCGTACCTTGAGGCTGGACTGTGAGGACTGTGAGGACTGACCTATATCGCATTTGAAACCTGTACTTTTGGAACACTTGCTGTTCACTGCCGACCTTCCCTTTTAAAGCCTATTTCAGTGCCAAGGAGGCACAGCTTTTAGTGGCACATATCTTGATTTGGACTGTCAATGGGAGTTGAACGAAAATGAAATCATATGTCTTGGAATTCTTTCAACATTGTCTCCACTGCTGAGTCTGTCAGGTGAGGAATGGTTGTGTTTCACAGTGTGTGGAATTTGTTGAAAAGAGAAATCCACGACTGCCAAATGGTCCCATCTCAAGTAAGACTCCGTCTGTCAGTCCTAGATCAGTCGACACAGGGGGGGCTGGGGGGGGCTTGCATGCTGGGGATTGTACATGGTATTACTAATGGAACAATCAAAATACAAACAGCAGAATGAAAATAAAGGTGGCAGAACAGCTAGGGGTATTTGAAGGATAGGGGTGTTGGAAAGTGTCACACATGACATTGTGGCACTTAGAAGCCATGCACATCCTACGTTTGTAGGTAACCAGCCACTGACTTTCACACACTGATAGGTTTGCTTGTGTGCCTATAAACCTCTTGAGGTAATTTACATTTGTTAGAGTTTTGAGTTTCTGTCCCTGGGTTGATCGCGTTCCTCCAGCAGTTTGCAGGATGAATTGGCAACTGCTTCATTGAGTGAATGCAATCTTTGTCATGTTTCATCCATCTCTGACACCCACCTCAAGGCATAACATAGGCAGTGCTGCATAGCAATTTGCTTTGAAATTCTGTAGGTTTGCTAATTAAATTGACACTTATGTAGCAAATCTAGGTATTTAATTTACCTTGTTCAATGAAAGCACAGCTCACCCTGCATTCCTCCCTTGCCCTCACCGCTCTCTCCACCCTCTTTTTTTCTGTTGAATGCAAGTTCAATTTGGCAAATGGAGAGAGAGAGTGCAGCACTAATCATCTCCTCTATTCTTAAAAGCGCCAAAAACCTATGTGCGAGTGTGAGGCAAGAAAAGTTATTTCTTTTTCAAATAATTGCAACCCAGTTTCCATTCATGAAGCAAAACTTTACATTTTACAGGCTCTTCTCAGTATTGTCTTACTTCAGTGGTACACAGAAATGTTGACCATGTTATATCTTGGGTAAAATTACTTCTTGCGACAAAAAATATTAGTACAACATTTCTAAACAAATTGGTTTGTTTGCTAATAAAAAATATTTTAAGTAGCAAACTCTGCTAATCAATGTTTGAAAACTAATTCATGCCTTGCATCTAAATACATCCCTTCAATATATATTGGGTTCCTTTTTGCAATCCTGATTTTTACCCAGTACCCATGTAGGTGTGCTTCCACTACATGCAATTATAAAACTGCCACATTCCACTTGCAGTGGTTGATAGGCCTGGAGGGATAAATGGAGATGTCCTGGTGGGCCTCTCCAACCTGGGCCTCTTTATTGTGGATACTGTGTATTTTTTACAATGTGTTAAGGTGCATGTACAATGCAGAAGTGAAAGAAAAAAAAACAGAACCCTGCATAGCCTACAGCCTCTGGGAAACCTGCATGTTTCTTCAGAACTGAATATGGGAGGCACTGATCCTCCTTTCCAATGTTCTTGCATGGGGGCTGGCAATGCATGCATCCCGAGAGGGCAGACAGGAGGAGGTTTCCAGCAGCTGAAAAGGGTGGGATCTCCTCTACTGAGAATGAACCCAACCAAATAACCTGTTCTATGGGAATGTTCCCACTCGGGAGGGCCTACAACCACCTTTAAGCTCTCTTTACCTTTCGCAGAGAAATATCCATTTGCATATCAGGCTGGTCCAGCCTACAAGGACATACCAGCACCGAAATACTAGGCAATTCTCCTCGGAACACGAGTACCTACAGCATCCTCTGACTCTTGTTTCAGCCTTGTTGGGTATCCTCAGTGACTTTTAGCTTTGTCTCTCTGAGCACAGTGAGCAACAGACTCACGTCTGGATTATTGTTACTAACTCCTTAACTCCAGCGGAGTGTCCAGGATGGAGGTATCTGAGAGGGGGGAGAGGATGATTTCATGCTTTATAGATTTAGATATTTCTGAGGAAATGTGGAATGCATTAGTAGCATGGAACATAATCATATGACCTAATGAAGCTACCAATAATTTGGCATTTGAATTATTTGTACACTGATTGTTTCTTTCATGTAATTTCACATGCAAGGCCCATCCTGTGAGGTTTACATGAATACATTGCTTAGTAATCGATGCAATTTAGCTGAAGAATAAGGTAACCTGTAGACACAATACAAGCTTTCCACGAGATAGGATATATGAAACATGCCTATTTATTAAGTCAAGCATATATTAACATGGGTATCCAGTTATATTATCAGTGGTAAAAAAACGGTATCCAGTCAATATTTTGAAAACATATTTTCGAAAAACCATTTTTCCGGAAACAAAATGCTGATTTTTTTTCCGAATGCTTCTTTTTTTATTTTATATGTTTTATTTTAGTTTGGTTACTAAATAAAAAGTATCAATAAAACAAAAACAGGGGGTTGGGGGGACCCGCAATTCAAAAATAAAATTTTACATTTTTTTTTTAAAAAATGGGCAAAATTGCATCAAGAAAATGACATTTTGAAAATATGGCGTTTGAAAAAGTCACTATAAACCGTAAAAAACATAAGTACCCGCGTGCTGAACTTTCATTGTAATCTAAGCATTGATTGGTGCTTTTCCGAGCCTTACCTTATGGTAAGCCTGGTCACGTTGCGCCGCATCTTCGTATTTCCGATGCGGCCACCATGGAAAGGGAGAAGGGACAACGTAGAGTCCATTCTCCCTGTTCCATGGTGGGCATTTTTTTTTGTTTATCTTTTTTTCCCTTTGGTATAATGGCTACTACGGAAAGGGAGAAGGGACTATGTTTTCCTGTCTGCAGTGACCATTTAAAAAAGAAACAATTTCCGGCTGCGAAACACAACCCGTCTTGCAGCCGGAATACAACATATTAGAACCCTGGTCTGCCGGGCCGGGGTACCAATGGCAATAAGCCATGAGCCTGTGAGCCATTACTGCATAAGGTAATGCCCACAGTGCCTTCGTTTGATCGATTGATTGATTGTTTATGTGTATAGCGCCTATAACTATGGGCCCTGGGGACATTACCTCATGTGGTAATGGCCTGTAGGCTCTGGGCTTATTGCCTTATTGCCTGATTGTCAAGAGAATCGTGTTTTTCTTTCTTTTATTACAGCAATTTTTCCTCTTATAATAGGACAGAAGTTTGTATAATTTTAGAATTCCAAGAATAAGTTGGGAAGGGTGTTGAGAGGGAGAAAAAGACATTGTTAATGTTTTATCCAATGACAATATCAAATCGAACTATTAATGTGACTTCACATTCGACTTTGAGAATGGCATAGAACAAGTACATTACTGAGTATTAGTACCCGACGAGAAAGGTGTGGCAGCTTCCCAGGCAATGGGGAGGCTCAGAACACAGGCATTACCCCACCCTCTTCCCTCCACTTACCTCTTGTTTGGCTCCTCTTTGGAAGAAGATGCGCTGGAAACACTTCAGTTTCCAGGGCATCTGCTCCTGATCCATGACACACCGCCATGGAAAGAAGGGACTACACGTAGTCCCTTCTCCTTTCCATGGCAGCAATTTTTTTGTTTACATTTTTTTTTATGGCTACTATGGAAAGGGAGAAGGGACTACATATAGTCCCTTCTCCCTTTCCCTGGTGGCCATTTTGTTTGTTTACTTTTTTAACTATTTCAAATGGCCGCCATGGCTACGGTCTCCTATCCTTGGTGGCCTTTTTTATCTTTATTTATTTTTCTTCATTGCGAAATTCACAACCAAGAAAATTGCTTTTAGAACCCCGGTCCAACGGGGTACAAATAGCAATAACCCCCTCACTCGGGGGGCATTACAGAGTCAGGTAACTATGGGCCCGGGGCATTACCTGACTCAGTAATGCCCCCCCACAGCTCAGGGATTATTGCTTAATTATAACATGTTTTTAATCTTTAAACAATCATAAAGGGTACAATACAGACTCAAACAACCAATAGAAATCTGCATTCCAGATTTCTCCTTTGTTCTTTTCACTGTTTTTGGCTCCTAGCCAATCAGGAAGCTTGGAATGGAGGGTCTAACGCCAGGTAAAGGCTGTGTTCTAAGCTTTCCTTTGCATTGTGAGCACACTGAGCACTGCATGGACAAGCTCCATCATGTGAATCCTCGAGTGAGCAGAGGTCAAAGTGGGCAGGAGCGGTTGGGGGAGGTGATCCTCTACTTTTTGAAATTCAGTTTTTCTCCGCCTATACTTTTATTTTAAAAAGGAATCATTCTGGGAAAGGCAGGAAGCAGTTGAAACTTGAACTTCAGTGCACTTCACTGAACGTTCCCTTAAACAGTAGGTGCATTTGTTTGGTGGTTTGTATTGTGTGTGGGAGAGAGCGTGGCAATGGAGTTTGAGAAGAGTGGGGCGGCCAGCAGGGAACATAGCTCCACTAATTCTTTTCATGCACTTCCACCACAGTGAGTGAGGCTTCATTTTATCAGCCTGCACAAGCTCTAATAGCATTTTAGCATTTAGCATTAGGCTCTAATGTGAGCTAGGGGACCATCGCCCTCTACAGAGCTTCTCACCTTAAACTCGGTACCACTAGGATGGGTGCCAGTCACCTACCACAACAGAGAACCTTTTGGTGCAAACTTTTATGCTTCAATACATAAAATGTAGAAAGTGTTGTTTCCTTGAGTGAGGGAGCTGGTTCGTTCCTTCTTGCAGGAACAGTGCAGCGCAGAAAGGAGACGTGTAGCATTAGCTCAGTCCGTGATCCTGGAGAAAAATCGGTTTAGTGTAATCGTGGTGGATTTACAGAAAGCCGACAACACTGATGAGTCACTGTTCTAGAGGGACTGCATTTGAAAGTTGCAGAGGCAAATACAAATAAACATACAATAATGAAATAAAGGCCAATGACATATCTGCAGGTCATTCCCTTTGATACCAAGAGAACAAGCAACTCATGCACAAGTTTAAAATCAGATAAATTAGAAGTGTATGGTGCTGTAGTCCTCCCTGATATGGGATGTATGAGAGGAGTGGTCAGTAGATTTGGATTGGTAAAAACGAAGGCCTTGTGTAAATTAGTTAGATCCTTGGTTATAGGCTTTTATTTCCATAATAATATAGCCTTATAAACTGAGGGTGGGGTCAGTATTGAAGTTATGTGCTGAGCCAAAGCCCAGGGCCATAAATTGGGGAAGGGTTATTATCCCAGGCGATAATGAGCCATCCCGCAGTCCATAGGGCTATTAGTACAAGATGATAGTAGCAAAACATGTTTTGGAAATGTTGTGCTGAATTAAATCATGTTGCTTTAATACTGGGTAAAGTAAATAGACAAACTGAGTTAGTAAATTAAATGTCTTTTAGTTTTGTAGTATATAAATATAATTGTCTTCAAGTAAAGCATTTTAATTGCAACTTGGTGGAACTAGAACAAGTTTAACATGACAATGCACGAAGTGTCATGAAAAAGTAAAGGGTTTCTTATATGAAAGTGAAAGTATTTTCCAATGTTTGTCTCTTACCTTACTTTTTACTGTATTAATTACCATGTTGCAGCAAAAAAGGGTCCTCCAAGAGAGGAAGTGTCTTGTTGAAACAACATTGTTGTTTCCCTCTGCGCTTCTGATAACAAAATGTTCAGAATGCAGTCAATACCAGTTGTTATAGTGATAGTGGAGTCCCTGCTTAACTTACTTATAAATGCAGTGTATAAGACTTATCACTCTTGTCCTGTGATGGTTTATGTTTGCAGCAGTAGGAACGCTGACTTTCTTGCCCATCTCCCCCATTATATTTGGGTTACTCAAACCCATTTTTGTTATTCTCATTTATCAGATATTACAACCTTTGACAGAGTTTACCACAGACAGGATCTCTCTGAATTTAGTTTAACTATTAGGACCAGAACTAACAGAAACTTAGATTCTGCCTCCACTTCCATTAACAACAACAACTTCTCAATTATCTAGCTCCATAACTAAATAATCATAAGTGCAATCATATAGCTTTTGGCCAATTTAATCATGAAATAGGAAATATCGAAGGCAACGCCTTTTGGGCCTATTGTGTCACAGGTTCATCTATGGTATTATTAGCTGCTCTGAGGGACCTATGGCTGCAGATTATGGATATAATCACCACAAAACTGGATGAGAAAAGATTAGGGAAGGTATTTTCTTTTCAATGTCACGCAAAGTTGCACTTTATGAACTTAATCATTTATGTGTGTAATGTATCATGTGCTGCCCTTTTTCCTTCTCTGTTTTCGCATGTTTATATTCTGTGTTTTTTATCTTAACGGTTTATAATTTTTTTGTTACATATATGTTTTGTATGTTAAAATATAAGTGTGAAAAGTTAACTGTTACACAATAAATGAATAAATGAATAAATAAATACATGCACTTAGGCCCTGACACCCCTCTGCACGTTTTTCGCCATTAACATTTTGAAGTGGATTCCGGGAAGTCTTAAGAGCTACATAAGCAAACTCATATTGGTGATGCCTTGTTCACTCCTACTACCCTCCATTTGATTCCTCTTGCCTCTTCCTCCCCTTTCTCTTTATCCCGCACAGCCATTTGGAGAAAGAGATTTGTTATAAAGCTTCCAGTATGGTATTCCTCACATTTTACAAACAGATGTTACATGCTAGGTCATGCTATACTTCTTTGTAAGCTCTTTATGGACAAATGGTAATTTTCCCCAATGTTTGTGGGTTCTACCAACCCTCCTTAGAGAGGTTGTATTCATTTGCTAACATTGCTCTCACTATAAAAACAAGCGTAGAGCTACATTTTGTTCCGAGTCCACCCCGTCCATTCAAAATAGTTATGTATTAAAGGTAGTCCTTTAGCGAGGGAGTCCACCAATATAAATAAGGGGCAGAATATTGGTTCAACTCTTCAATTTACCATCTGTCAAGAGAAAATAGATGCATGACCTCATATGCTTGTTTTAGCATGTTGAACATAGATTATGTCAGAATAAATGGACCTGAGACTATCTCCATAAATCAAAATGATGTCAAAAACACAAACTCTGCTGATCCTTGTGAATCTGGGGCAGACAGCTAGAGTGTCGGGAGAATAAAAGATCAATGGGGATTATTTCAAGTTTAAGTGAGACGAGCACCAGAAAAAATGGACATGTTCTTCATGATTTTGCCTCTTACTAGCTGCCACGACAAGGGTGCATCTGCGGGGTATAGGAAGTCGTGTGCACACCTGAGATGCAACACTCTACATATTGAGCCTTTAAGTACATTTCACCCAAAGACTAAGTTTGAAAAGCTTTAGCCGAATCTGTACTGGTAACTGGAGGGATAGCCCGACTATGACAGAACAAAGGGCTAAATATACTAGATCAACAGTGGGGGGCTGTTCTGTCGTATAACATTTTTAGGGCCTATTATTTGACTTAAGTAGGCCCGGGTTATTTTTATTATGTCAGGAAAGATACACAAACACTATAAATGTGAGAATGTACCAAAGGTTGTTTCAGACACACATAGATAGCAATTTTACAGCTTTTTTTTATTTATTTTGCTGCTGGATGCAATTGGTAATCCTGCATCAGTAGTTTTTTTAAATAAAAGAAAAGAAGGGGAAAACATTTGTTGAAAGAACACAATCAGAAAATGCACAGAGGGTTAATTTAAAAAATACAGAGTTTATAAGGAGATTAATTATTAGTCTTAACTTTTCCTTAAGCATCTGTTTATGACAAGGTAAATTTTCAAAACATGACAAAATAGTGTTTAAGAAGAAACACTGTGAAACCACCACCTTAGTGACAAGTGATTAGCATGTAATCTATACATGACAACCAAGACACAAGCACTTAATGAGAAAGCTCTTGGGTAGGTGTAGCCAGGCTGGAGGGTGACCTAACAAGTGGTCCACTTGTCACTAAGGTGGTGGTTTCACAGTGTTTCTTCTTAAACACTATTTTGTCATGTTTTGAAAATTTACCTTGTCATAAACAGATGCTTAAGGAAAAGTTAAGATTAATAATTAATCTCCTTATAAACTCTGTATTTTTTAAATGAACCCTCTGTGCATTTTCTGATTGTGTTCTTTCAACAAATGTTTTCCCCTTCTTTTCTTTTATTTAAAAAAACTACTGATGCAGGATTACCAATTGCATCCAGCAGCAAAATAATTTTTTTAAAAAAGCTGTAAAATTGCTATCTATGTGTGTCTGAAACTCCCTTTGGTACATTCTCACATTTATAGTGTTTGTGTATCTTTCCTGACATAATAAAAATAACCCAGGCCTACCTAAGTCAAATAATAGGCCCTAAAAATGTTATACGACAGAACAGCCCCCCACTGTTGATCTTAGCCGAATCTGTATTCATGGAGGACTGTGTCTATTGAAATGGAACTGTACATCCAAAAATACCAATGCCCAAGTGTGCAAAATTGATTCCATAAGGAAATAATCTGGACCTGCACTGTAGAAATGAGACAGTGTCTTTACCTGTGATTTCCTAAACTAACATTTATGTGCTTTCAAATGCAAATAATTGATCAGTGGATTGTTTCCTGTAATGTATTTCATTTAAATCATGTGAAATAATGCTGACTGTAAAAATGATACAATTATAAATGAAGAAAAGAAAAAAGCAATGGTTCCACTAATTTAGATACATTACTCACACATGACATGCATGAACCCCCACTTCCTGACCAAGCACTGATAGCAACCTTACATGGAACATGACTGCATTTTCCATACCCTGAAAACTCATGAGCCTTCTTAAATTGTGGGCATGGCAATTAGTAATGCATGAAAAAAGACCATTGGGCAAGCATCAGACAAGTGTGACCTGATGAACTTTGTACACCTCAACATTTAACACCTGATGGTAGCGAGCCTATACGTCACTGTGGTCGCAGAAGACGTCGACCAGTGGGACAGGTCACTTGACAATACCCTTTGCTTGGTCGAGAAGGGGCTCTGTGCAGTTCTAGTTGGCGTTCAATGCAGTTCAAAGGTTCCAACTGGTTCAGATCAGTGGTTGAGTTGGTTTGAGACAATGTTTCGCTGGGTCAAATTGGTGTATGTTACAATAGTCTCCAGTGGTTCACACCGGTTTTCAAGGCAGGTTGAGGCAAGGTCTTTTTGGTTCGACGTGATGCTAAAAAATGGGGCAAGTTGAAGGATTTAGCAGCACTGTGCCCATGATAGAGCTGAGGAGGTGATCAGCAATGCTGGTCTGATGCAGTTTGAGAATGCAGGAAAGCGGTTCAAAGTCTTGGAGTGTCAAAAGCAGCACCATGCCTGCTCAAAGGTCATTGAACGTGATTCAAAGGTTGTTCAAATCTGTGCATACAATATTCTAGCTGCTCTTGGGCTTAGTTGTTGCTGGAAGTCCCAATCCAGGGGCTCCAGGGCAGGGTAAGTGTTTTAGTTCTGCACTCTGACTCCATGGAGCTTGGCTGGCACTTTTTGTGGATTCTTCCTCTCCAGTAAGGAGCCTGGTTCCAGTGTAGCTGGCGAATGGGCGACATTGGTCCAAACAACAGTTGCCCCCTCGATTTCCCTGGGGATGGTTAGGGGACAGGGCCCTCCTCCGTCTTGGGTGCTTTCTATATTTACCTTACTTTTGGAAGACTTTAGAATGGACTTCTCTCCCAATAGACGTCCAAAGAATCATTATTTTTTTCTTGAAAGTCTGAAATGAATCAAGGAAGTACTTTTGAAGTATACCTGCTGTAAGAGGTGCAATCACTGTTGCTGGAACACATGACCTTGCCATCTTACATACTACCCAGAGTACCTTGACCTGCAGCACATGGAGGGGACTGGAAGGAAACAAGCCCAACAGAAAAGCAAGATAGTGGACAGCTTCCTCAGGTCCACCTTTCACTCTTCTGCTATTCTAACTCTGCCCCGTTCTAATGCCTGCTGACTTCAAAGGCTCTCTGTAGTGCAGAACCCTGTTGTGAGGATTCCCTTTGTTATGCAGGTGCTCCTCTGATGCAGGGTTCCCAGGAGATCTCCTGGTGAGAGCTCCTGTGCCTGCAGTGAGGTGATTCTTCTACCTGGGCAATCAAAGGAACAACTTCCTGCCTATTGTCCAAGTTGCTGAAGTGGAGACAGTCAGGTTGCCATGAATACACATTGCCCTCAGATAGCTGACACGGGTATGATATCAAACTGCTGTGGCTTTAATAAGTTTATCAGTCACCATACCATAACCAGGTATGGCTTATTCTCAGAGATTGCCACCAGATCGACAAGGCCCCAGTTATTACACTTTATATCAAAGTGAAGCTTACCTGTGGCTGCAGTGTCTTTGGGCCACATCAGCTGCCAGGGATGTACATGTGACTTTTACATGGCACAGTGCCACTAAAAGGCAGCTTCGGCAACTGCCACGAGATTGGTGCAGCAAAGTACATGGATGCATTATGTTTCAGCATGGAGCTTTATGAAAGAGGAGTCTGATTGGTACACTCCTCTTTCTAAAATAGAATTACCCACATCATTTTATGCAAATGAAAATAGCAAAGCTAAGGCGTTTATACCCTCACCCGTTAGCATTCCGTCAAAGTGGGTCTTCTCTTCCCTTGCATATATGCAAGTCCTTTGCCATGGCTGTCTTTGGTGATTTTGCAGGGCATTGTGTGTGTATTCACCTGCACACTGGTGACCAGTGTGTTGTTATTTTGTGTGCATTCGCCTGCACACTAGTGACCAGTGTGTTGTGATGCATGGATATGTGTACACTGTGTCCAGATTTTGGCAGGGTGCATATGGCACATTTGTGTGTCTTTCATTCTTGGTATGGGGAGAGTTAGCACACATAGGTGTGCACTGCTTGGTGTAGATGATGGAAGTTCATTGCTGGAGCATTGGTTGACAGGTGGATGGTTGGGGGTGTGATGCACGCAGGAGCTATCTGGTATTGGAGGGTGCTATTTACAATGTCATGGGTGTACTGCTCATGATGGTGTTGCTGGGCTGGCCACCCACTTTGCAGTCCCTCTTTCTGACACTTTGTAATGGTGTGCTTCGCTGTGGAAGTTGTTATGTGCTTGTGTGCCACTCACTCGCTGCATAGTTCGACGAACCACAACTCGGTGTTTGCATCGGCAGCGGGAGTATTCAGTGCGTGTCTGGTGCTACATTTGTCCTTGTACGCGGTTGGGTTTTGCTGTGCCATTTCTTTGTGAATTGCTTTGAGCCACCTTACGATTTCACAGCGCACTCTTTGGTTGGGTGCAGAAATGTCGGTGTTTTATTTGGAAATCGGGCAATATTTCACTCCAGCGCTATTTGCACTTGTGCAAAGTTTATGTTCGAAGTTTCAGGGAATGTCAGATTTTCGAATACTTAAAATGATGTGCTTGCCATTCTCTGATAACAGGCCTGCACCACTTTTGAAAGACGAATGGTCGGTCACCAAGTGGAAGTATTTCGTATTCCTGGAGTGTCCCTCCTTAATGGAAGTCAGTGATTAATAGCACACATTGAAACGATATGATTTGCGTTCCCCTAATTGAAGCAGTTGTTTTGTTTCCCCCGTAACGAGCCACCTCATTCTGCATCTGCACTTGACTTGATTGTTCCAACCCCCTTGGCTTTCTGCTTGGTGAACCCTGGATCTTTTGGAACTTCATTATATGTGTAAATTAGCTGTGGGCCTTCTTCGACAAGCACTGCCCGAGCTGATGAATGCTGCCCAGTTTCCTTAAGAGTGGGTGCAGTTTACTGGGTCATTAGTGGAATGGTTTGAGTGCCTGGCTTCATGGTTTGCTGCTACCAACAAGGTTTTTTGGATGTCCCTTCAAGTAATTTACTGCGTCCCCTGTTTCCTGACACTACAGGAAACCAGTAAGGAGCTTTTCATTAAACCGGATGGCCGTGGGATTATCTTAAGCCTTGTTTTCTTCCGGGGTGACAGATAACGCATGACTCTATTTCTTCCCCGAGGCCCTTCCGCATGAAACGCATGCGCGATTGATAAGGAGGTTATAGTAACCGGAATTGGCCATTCTGGGATGGACATTTGTTATATGTTACATTCAATATGAAATATTTGCAAATGTGTCCGAAAATTGGTAATACAGTGTTTTTTAAAGTCCATGTTACTGTCCGAAAATATTAAGCTCCCATATTAGACATGGAGCCAGCAGGCAGTTCTCCATTTTGAGTCCCAGCAGGGCTGACTCAACCTTTTAACCCTCTGAAGTTAATAAATTGGACACCATTAACATGGACATTAACACCTATTATCACAGCGCCCACAAGTGAGAGGAGTCTGGCATGACAAGATATATGGAAAACCCGATGTTACCAAAGCCCTTACCTCGGATTCTGTTACCTCCACTCACCCTTTCTTCCTGCTATGGTTGATCAAATGAGTCCCACAATTCCACTCAGTTTGTAGAGTGTCTTTTGTAAGTGTACCAGTTGCTCTAACAAATGACCTGTAACGTGGATTGCGACCTTCAACTTTTCTTCTAAAGACCGGACACTGCTAACTTCTGTCCAGGTTGCAACATAACCTATTCCCATCAGGCTCTGGAGGAAGACTGGGGGGAATTGCACTTCAATCTGTCTTCACAATGTGTGATTGCCTTGCCGCGTATCCTGGGATTTTAAACAGTTTTCAGCTTGGCATTGCTGGGGTTTTCCTCCAGTTTCTTTCAGAGGCGGCTTGGGACTGGCTCCAGAAGTGTGGTACCTGCTCCAGAGGCATCTCTCCTTGCAATGATCCGGCATGGCTGGAGCGGGAAGAAGGCTGGGGCAAAGTATGGGGAAGTTGTGTTTTATTTGTGAGGAACTGGGTCTCCCTGTGTGGTTTAATGGAGGGAGCCCTATCCAGACATCTCCTTGGGCTCCCCCACATCAATGAACACCACCAGAGGCCAGAGTTTACCTGGCACAAGGAGTACACTTCACTGCATCACAGTGAGCCCCAGTGGCTGAGTAAAACAGTAGCCTCTCTTCCAGCATCAGTTCAATGTATCATAGCTGCTGGCTGGCCTGTAGTTCATGTGTATGAACCACAATTGTTAATGTCCAAAAACTGGAGCATTGTGACTCAAAGTTTCATGCCCACCCAGTATTGAGTAAGTCACTTTGCTCTATTTAAATTTCTCATTCTGCAGCTCCATCTGTGTGTCTTCAAACAAACATCACACTAAATCCTCTCCCATCATCACTGTAGACTTCTCCATTAACCTTCTCATTGCTCATGACATTGTTATTAACTGATGTTGCTGTTACTGAAATCACTGGTTGCCATTGTATCTACTGTGGAAGAATGAAAGGTAGAGTGGGCCCTGCCAGAATTCAGACATATGCATGAAGGTAGCATTGAGATCTCCTTGGATCTACTCGTTTGAGTACCTGATCCCACTTAACAGGCAGAAGAACTTGTTTTCTTTTTCTGCTACGGAAAAGTAATCTGCATGCAAAGTAACTTCTGAGTATGGACATTCTAAAGCCCACAAAAGCTAGCGACACCAGAATACAGTATAATGTGAGCCCAGAAAACAGAACTGGCTGATTATATCACCAAACGTGGACACAACCCAGAAAACCATTTGGGATACAGTCACCTGCGTAAAGTCAAGGATATAACCAGATGACATCCAGGGCTGATTTTAATCTTTGCCTTATGTAATTTTCAGCATTCCTTCTTCCACTTTACCTTCAGGAGTGTAAGTCTCACAAAACAAAGAAAAAATGCAATTGGCTTGACAGTTCTAGCCTGACATAGGCTGAGGGGCCTACATAGACATGCAGCTTCTTATTACGTATAATGTGAATACCATTTGCAGTCCAACCAATAAAAGAAAGAACACATTGGGCCTGATTCACATAAGTGTTTTATAATGGTGCAATCCCATGGGAAAACGCCTAATGTACGCATATCAATCAAGCAGGCCTTATCCACCTATCAGCTTTACAGGTATAAATATGGGCTCACTCAGTCAATTAGTTTACCTCGTTGACGCATATTGGGAAGCCAATTGGGGGCTTTAGAATACATGCTATATATTCCCAACAGGCACACTTTAAAGGAACAAAGGGCCTCATTACGAGTTCAGCGGTAACCGGCCGGTGCTACCGGTGGGTTACCGGCAAACTCGTAACACTGTTTCTGCCGCCTAATATCCCAGTGCCACTGGGACACAAGTCCCGGCAATCCAGGATATCAGGCGGCGTAAGGTGTAAGTCTCCATTCCCATCCATGAGAATGGGAACATGTAAGCACTGGTACCGTTGCTAACGTTGATGGTGCTTCCATGACAACTCCACCTACCAGGGCCCTCGCGCCCGGCAGGTCGGACCTGCTGGGCACAACAGCCCAGAAAGGCAGAGTTGGAGTGTGGCAATCCGGAGGGTGTGCCAGTACGGTGCAACCGGCCCCCTTATTTCCAGACTGCAACACTCAGAATGAGGCCCAATGACTTGTCAGAGAAAAGGAATTATCCTACTCTCTGTAGTGTGTGTTGCATCCAATAATACAAAGCTTCTTATCAAAACAACAAAGAGAAAACGTGACCAAAGAATTGGAAGACAATGCAAGGCCCTGCTGGAAGGTTAGAATTTGAGTTTAGTAGTTCCCTGCCCTTGAACCCTCCCTGGAAAGAATCAGATTACCTGTTCCGGGAAGTCAACCCTCCTTGAATGGGAGACTGCACAGCACTGGATCAGCAGCACACTGCTTGCCCCTTTCGTAGAAGAAAGGAGGAGGGGAGGATAATGGTGCTCTCGCTCAAGGTTGGATGGCTGCAAGGAATCCAACGTTATGTTAGATTTACAATAGTAAGAATGGTTCTTGAACCTGATTTCAGGGTTTCTCTAGAACATGCATGTGACTGCATCGAATACAAGTCGAGCAAGTTACAGAACGGGAAACGCATTACTCTTCATCCGCGCACGTTCCGTATCTGGAACATTAATAAAGATACCAACAAAGGATAAATACCTAGACGTTCGATGTATCCAACGTTATTAGAGGCACAGGTCCAATTCCGTGCAGCGATCAAACGAAGGAGACCTTCCAGTACTGGAAGGCGGTCGCAGCAGTCTGCCGCTGTGATCCGACATGGAGTTTTAGAAGACAAGCACCTTCTGCTGAGCTGATACTAAAATAGGCATCGGCGTATCACTTCCAGGCTGTGCTTGGTCGTTAATAAGGTTTAGGAAATCCGAGCACCATTATTAAGAGGAGGTTGTGCTCATTGCGGGCTGTATCTTGGGGTCGCGTGAGGTTGCCACAGCCTCCATGGTAATGGTTAGGGTCTAGAAGTAGTGTAGTAACCTTAGGGGCAGGTGTGGAATGTCTGACAGCACCAGCCATCAAGGTTTACATGCAGTAGGCCAGCTGGGCATTGGACGTAAAATGTTAGGAGCCAGTCCCCCAGGGGTCTAGTCCTAAAAATTAAAGTGGGGGGGCTCCTCAACAAACGCAAAGGGGTATGAAGTCGCCAGAAATGAGCATATCAAGGTCAAATATTCATTTTTCATTAAATTGGCTTTGCATATCCACCCAAATTGAACAGGACGAATGGTGTTTGCATTTCATAAAATCAATACACACACAAAACTAAGAGAGGATAACTTCTTCTAATAGTGTTTTTGAAAGCTTTAAAAGGTGTGCATGTTTTAAACTCCAAGAACCAATACAAATGTTTTCCCTGGGACTTCAGTGCCGATATGGGACATTTCACCTTTAGTTGTTTGTTATTTTTCATCAGGTTATATAGTGTAATGGTGAAGTGTCCAGCCTACAAATCTGCTGACTGCGGTTTGATCCCAGAGGTTGCTTAAATTCATATCTCAAAGAGGACGTTCAATGTTTCTCATTTTAGCTGGGGGGACTGAGTCCACCCTCTGAATAAAATGGGTGAACTCCGTCCCCCTGCGTGTACCCTTGACTTGAACCCTGCAGTCCCCCCTCGCTTGGCATTTAGTTACTTGCTGGTTCTTGCTTGCTGAATGGTTGTTGACAATAGCACTCCCTTATGGACCAGAGACTCAGGGGAGGGTTGTCTGAAAGATCGAGTCTCAGGAGTAGCGCAGGCAAATATAAGGGTCGTCATGGGGAAGGTCATAGATGTCATTACTTGTAAAACCAAAACAGCACTCCACACGTCCATGGCATTCTGCACAGCTGCACTACATTGTGACACGTTTGTACTACTCCTTGCCATTGTTTTTTAACAGAAACATATACCAAAATGTGATCAGAGATCAACAATAACCATTTAAATCTTATCACCACCAAACAAAGGATAAACTAAAATGTTTGAAAGTGGCATCTGCAAGGTTGCTCATCAGCAGACTGATAGAGGTTGCCTCCGTCGATCTATTTGAAAGGTCTGTTTCTTGGAAACAAAACTGTTCTGCTGAATGCACACATGCTCGTCCAAAAGCTAGCCCTTAGGTGCAAGCTTTTAACCTTAACCAATGCTCCTTGGTGCACATAGTTGTCAAGGAATCCTATTCACAGCAGCCTTGAAGGAATGACGGTCCCCCTACATGATATCTAGATTTGTAAAACATTTCTGTGGCCCATTACTTTATCTCGAAGTTAATTTGCTGACTGCAGTAACGCTTTGCCGGCCCCTGCACAAAGTACAGCGGATTACAAAACATAATTCATTCTCGCATTGCAGTCCGTTGTGTCACGTATCGGCCATTGCAGTGGTCTGCCTATTCCACTGTATCCTACAGGGAACAATATTGCGGTCAGCTGGATTCAACCAGAAATGCAGGCTAGTCCCATAATAACGGGGGCGAGGGGCAGCCCTTTATCCAGCATGCATACCCAGCTTTCAAGTTTTTTAGTAGTGGAGAAGAAAGGCATTGTTTTAGCTTTAATTACAGATATAGGAGTGAAATAATAATCTATTACCGCACGCAAAGTGCGCATTGTATATTTCAGGAAGATTCAAGACCTGGGTCAGGAATTGGTAGGGGCAACATTAGTCCGTTCAGAAAATACTAAAATAAAAATATATAACAAAACAATGCAGCACTATCATGGTCCATTACCTTATGAAAAGGGAGCCACTATACCTCGTCCTCCAGCTCCGACCAGGATTTGTAAATGGTGGTGCTGCCCTTCTGTTCCCAACTGGAACTTAGGTTTGAAGCGTTGGGGTGCTCTCTTGGTTCTTGGCATGCTCTTTCGCACACCACCGCAACCAGCCCGGAAGAGAGAGAGCAATGTCTGGTTGGCTCA
This sequence comes from Ambystoma mexicanum, assembly GCF_040938575.1. NCBI lineage: Eukaryota > Metazoa > Chordata > Amphibia > Caudata > Ambystomatidae > Ambystoma > Ambystoma mexicanum. Next base: position 960,197,038 of record NC_090928.1, on the reverse strand, counting down.
CTGCAGTTAGAAGCTGCATGGGTCATGTTGAAATCTGTACGATGACTGTTTGCTGTACAAGACAGGGGAGTACCATGTTAGCAGGGGTGGAGCCATACTAGACAGGTGCTGGCCAGCCCCTCCATCAGTCCATCAATCATTATTGTTTTGTTCCTGTCATCCTCTCTGGTGCCAGTGAACTGTCCACCCAGGCCCGACTCCCACACCTGAGAGAACAAACTGATTGGTTGCAATCAGGTATGGGGGCGCGGGCAGGTACAGGAGCACTGCCTCTGACTTCTTTTTAGTTTTGGCTATTAGGTGGCACTAAAAGCGCTACCTTTAAAGCCAAAACTATTGTCATTAAAATAAGAGCTTTAACATGAGAGCTTGAACTAGGGGCTTTGGATGCAGGTTTGTTGTAATGCTTTTCAATGCAGGTTGGCATATGAGGATGCATATTGTTATTTGGCCTATGTGTCCCACCCATTTACGCCCATCTATAAGTTAAATCAATAGGATTTCCTCCCATGTCCACCCATCTGTGGGCCAAACACACTCCTTTTTGCACTCTTTGGATGATGTTCTACTGTGTGGTGAAATTGTCAGCCACGTTTACTTCCAACATGGCGGCCGCCATGTGTCAATGTTATTAAAAAGTTGTTTGATTAGATTGATCCTTCAACACATATTTACTACAGATTTAAATGTATGCTACACATTTTAATGTATTTAATATTTAAAATAAACAAGTTACTGTAATAATTACGTTTTGTTCTAAAAGGTCCACTACTTGCTTGTGGGTGTGGGTATCTAGTGTTTTCTGCTGTTAGTACCTGATTGGATATGATGTATGTTAGTAGGCTGCGATTGGTTCTGCAGTATGTGATTTATTTGGCACAGTAGCCAGCCCCCCCCCCTCATTGAGAGTCTGGTTTAGAGCTTGTGTCCGGCGTCCTTGGTATTAGCATAAGCCGTGTAACCTCCAGCAATCTCTGTAGTACATTTTATATAGTTAAACTATTTAAAACAAAGCGCAAGCTCCTGCCTCAGTGGCAGGAGACGCAACTGTGTCTGCCTGGTAGAGTGTTCGAGGCTCGAGCCCATCCCTCAACATCTGTGCCGGAAGCCAGGCCCCACTTGTTCCACCCTAATAGTGTTGATGCCGGTGCTCAGACAGTAATGGGCTTCTTGTATACCCACTACTGCAGAAAACCGCTAAACACGCATTTGTGGGCCATTTCCTTGGCAGCGGTTAAATGGACAATCACTGTGTGAGTGTGACTCTACCCACCAACACTGTGTGAGTGTGACTCTACCCACCAACTAAATAAAAACAGATTCACTTTGTAGTGCTTCAACGCAATCCCAAAGCGAGGCTTGACATGCAGAAGCCGCTGTCGGGCGGGGCTCTTGAAGAGCTCCCTGTACTGTAGTTCCCGTGGCTTCTGTGGACTGCTCACACACAGTTTGTGATGCAAGCCACATGCGCCACAACCCTTTACGTGGACTGCTCAGTGAGTGGACAGGGAAGCGGAGGACAGGCAGGGACCTACTTCCTGTGACAGGAGCCAGCAGGAAGCGAGCTGTGACAGAGCAGTGCCTGCAGACATGGACCGGTCCAACGAGCGGGGGACTAAGTCTAAGTCTGCGGGCACTAAGTCTCCTTACTCCTTAACTAAGTCTCCTTACAAGTAACAGTGCCACAATGCCCGTGGGCTGCCTGCGCGCTATATAAATGTAATAAATAAAAAATAAAATGAAGGTGCGTCTGGGACACTGCTGCCAAGGAGCCCCATGACACGCCCAACAGCTGGCTTTTCAGCCAGCCCCGCTTTGCGTCATGGAACCTGTAGTTTCCTGCTATAGTAATGCACATGCAAGTAAGGATGCAGGTTGTTGTTTTAAGAGCCTGGGCTGGCTGGAGGTGCCACACATTCCAGGATGTCCCTGGCAGCTCTGCAGGCGAAGTTTGGGTAGCTGTAAAGAGGCTGGGAAAAGGAGGTGGGCAGATTGGAGCAGCTTTCTCAATGTAAATACCGGACTGGAAACCCTGCCCCCAAATCAAATGGCCATGCCTCCTTGCCATAACACCTTCCCTGAGTAATGATAGGTAATGGCTGGTCAGTTCAATCCTATTAGCTGTTCTTGGCAAATGGCTAATACTTTGACACAAGCCAAAACTGTTGGCTTTGCCAATGCTTGTTTTTGATGTGCCTGCTTGCATGGTCAGCCTTCTTTCCAGGCCACCTAAGCAGCCCAGCACATGTGCAAATAAAGAATGACTTTTTCTTTTAAATAAGTAAAGGAAACTTTCCTTTGCTTATTAAAAAGAAAAAGTAATTTTTATTTAGGACTCGTGTTTTCTGGCATAGTGACCTGGCCAGGTCCCCCCTCCAAGCTCCGCCCCACCACCACCCCACCCCAAGTTGGGTAGCAGGTGCATCCCTCCACCCCCTTGGCGGGCCGGGGCATGTGCCCTGCTTGCCCACCCTTAATGATGTTGCTGGAAATTGTATAGAGGAACTGCATTCCAGCTTAGTGGAGATGTTGCCAGTGCACCACGCCCATGAATCTTCATGCCCACACCCAGCAAGGGACATCTCAAGCTACTTGCTGCGTTTTAAGCCACACAGATGCCTGCAAAACCCATTGCCATAGACCATTTCGAACAACCCAAACCGTAGGCTCAACCTTCGAGGTAGCAACCGACTCAAGCTCTGACTCAACCTGCTGTAAGACATCAAACTCTCCTTCACGGATGCCGGCTCGACCCAGCAGGCGCCATCGTCTTTCCGTTGTTGGAAGATCTTGTTTCACCACCCTGACTTGACCTGCACCTTCGAACCAACTTGTCGTCGCCCACCCATCAGATTGCATTGAACCTCCTAAAGACAATAACACGTTTGTCTGTTGTACCTTTATGATTATGATCACTTCTGGTTTAATGGTAGTGTGGGGCTTAGGAGGTGGTTTCGCCACTACTCATCCCTGTACCGCTGCAGAGCAGTAGTCATTTCGTCACACTGAGTGCTTTACGAACCCCTATTCATACACCAGCCAACGTTCATGACACAGTGGGCCTGATTATAAGTTTGCCGGTCTGGGAACTACGGTACTGGTAAGCATGCCGGTACCGTAGAGCCTGGATGGCAAACTACGAGTTGTGCTTGTGGGTGCCTTTCTCGGACCTGGCGGGCAGAAAGGCACCCGCGAGCACAGCATGTCGGATAGACCGGCACCGTTATAAACAGTGCCGGTGCATCCGACCTCCCCATTCACATTCAAGCCTAAGGGCCAAAATGGGAATGGGGACCATCTTTTTTCCGGGCCCGTAAATGGGCAATTACCAGGTCCGGCAGGGCTGTAATGACCAGGTAATTGCCCATTTGCGGGTGCCAGAAAAAATTGCAAGTTTGGTGGCAGGCTGCCGGTTTTGAAGTCCAGTGTCTTTATTTAAAAATGTTGAAGTCAGCATGTGGGGATACAACAAAATATTCTTTTTTTTAAAAAGAAATCCTTAATGAATGCCACAACAAAAACTTTAAAATAATCTAGAAGAAATTGAAAAGCAATCCAAAAAATGTTTTTTCTCTTTCTTGCAAGCGGCTGCCAATCTATGAAATCCCTACGTTTGTGTCACCGTTTAAAAAAATAGTAGCTCCCGCTGCAAACATTGTCAAAGGATCACTGGATGTACCTTTGCTGTCCTTCAGATTGCTATAGCTTAGCAATGTGTACAGTGGCAGAGTGTACAAAAGATGTCATTTAGCAGCGTATTCTTTGAAAGGAAGAGCAAGCACGCCCTTAAGGCCCGGGCTCATCGGTATGCTTGAAAGGGCTACATTTCGAGGCTTTCAAATTGAAGTATATCTGATGTCATCTCATCCCCGCGAGTGCCGTGACGGACATCACCCTAATGGTTTAGAGCACGCCTGTCCCCCCTGGAGAAACGCTAATCTTCGCTTGGCGCATGAATCAGCACGAGGAACCAAGCTGGTGGGGGTCTGGGGGAGTCCCGCGGTGGTCACGCGCAAGTGTCTCAATCTGACGTCGGCGCACACGCCTGCCATATGTATTTCTATAGTAAAAACGATCCACTCGCACCTGAATCGGATGATAAGGCGTGTTCCGTGTAGATGAGGCCTCGTTCTGTCCCAACATTGAAGGGCTGGACCATCAAAGGCTTAATGCATCAGAGCAGATGGCAGGGACGGTCGTCCAAGTACATCCCCACCTGCCAAAAGCGGATGGACGCGGTAATTTCTCCACAGCTGAGGCACCGTGCTATTCCTCCAAATCAAGTCTGCCCTTGATTACGCGCAAGGAACTTGCTCCTAGGTGTGCGAGTGTATAGACAGATTAAAGCTCGGCATTAATTAAATCACATCTCGTATTTACTGAGATACGGGGGTGAATTTTGCGGTTATACTCAGTGCACTGCACGGATGTTAGGCATTGATTTGCATCAGTTCTAATCTTGGCAAAACATGTTGAAGGGTTAGCATAGCAGGGTTTTCGCGGTTATGGTGAAAGGGAGTCCTTTGTTTAATCAGTGCCACTGGTTAGTTGTTCGCAGGGGAGCTGACTTATGAATTTCCAGGGCTGGTGCCCAAATGTAGGAAGTGACATCACCGGCAGTTATATGACCGCATTTGCACGTAGTCGCCAACTTGGTGCAAGGGGTGGGGCGCAGAACAGTGGAAACATTGGCTAGCTTGTACTGCATATACTAAAGTCAAGTAAGAAGGCGGTTTAAGCCTTCCAGTTGCATTCCAGTAGGCCATCACTGCCCCTACTCCACCCCTCTGTAATCATCCAGGTTGTAGTAGCCCTCAAAAGGCAGAGCAACACAAGTAGAATCAGTGGTCGAAGTGTACGAAAAGAAGTAGTCAAACTATGTTCCCTACTGGCCTGCCCCCACTCCTCAGCAACCCATCGCTGTGCCACCTCCCACGCACAATACAAACCCCCAAACGCATGTGCCTTCTCTTTACGGAAACGTTCAGTGCAGTGCACTCAAAGTACAAGTTTCAACTACTTCCTACACTTTTATTTTAAAACGAAACCATTTGGGAATGGTTTCTTTTTAAAATAAAAGTATAGGAACAGTAAAACATGATTAAAAAAGTAGAGGAGCACCACTCCCGACCGCTCCCGCCCACTTTGACCGCTGAGTAGGATGGGAGAACAAAATGCCAGCCCATCCTGTGAGTGTGTCAAACCTCAGAGCAAAGATTGTGAGTGTGCCTCCTACTTTGGAGCACAATCTCACTAATTTAGTGCAAATCTTGCAAGTGGGAGCATGGGAATCCCCTGCGTGTGTGTGGGCTGCAGACCCCGGATCACATGCTTGCTTCTTCAGTGTCAAATTCTGGCCAAGGCTCTTTGGGCAAGCATTCAGGATGGGTCTCACACCTTTAAACGGTGTGATATATTGAGTGGGCACCTTGGAGCATAGTATACCTGTTGCTGGTAATCTTACAACTGAACGTACAGTTTCACTCTTGATCATCTCAGTGGCCCTCATTACGACCCTGGCGGAGGTCCATGGTGCAATTTGCACCATGGACCATGGCGCAGAGCTGCCAACTCCGCCATGGGGGTTGGCGGACTTACCGCCCCATTCCGACCTTGGCGGGGCGGTTAGTCCCCAATCCCCATTTACCCTTCCCCATTCCCATTTTTGCCCCATAGGGTATAATGGGAGTGGGGAAGGCGTTAATTACGCCACCGTAGATTACGGTGGCGTAATTAACAAGAGGTCCCGTAGCGCCATGGATTTTTCCGCCCGGAAAATCCGGGCGGAAAAATCACCATGGCGCTACGGAAAGTCTTAATCTGGCGGAGAGGTACGCCATGCATTACGCTGGCGTATACCCCTCTCCGCCAGGGTCGTAATGAGGGCCAGTGACCCCATGTATATTAATGGAGTCAGTCTCCTATCTGGGAAGACAATTATATTTCTGTTAAACGACTCTGAATTATCACTCCAGTTTTCTCGATCTATAGATCCATACCATATTCATTAAATGTGTGTGCAGGGGTGATAACTTGTGTCTGAGAGAGCTCATTCTTTCATTCATGAGAGATAAAGGGGTAACAGACCCGGCTGATTCTAGATCTTACAGGCTCGAGCCTTCTATCCCTTGCCCCATGACGGCTTCCAACATCCTAAGCGGCAGTTTATGGACAGCAGGCAGCTCGGGAAATGCTTGTTGCCAATTGAATGTATCCAGATCTACTATTTAGACACTGGGAGACTCCCATAAATCCACATTCGTGGTAAAGAAGTACTCAAGATACAGAACACAATGGTATAGTTTTTCAGTCCTGCTGAGAAATGACAGTTCGGTCTGTTTAAATGTAAAGCAGAGTGGCTGAGAAGTACATGCACTGTGCCATTAAAAATATATCAGCTGTGGTGGGTGGAAGTGCTGCTTCGGTGGCATCAAGAGTATGCAATTCCCTGCGGGGTAGTGTTGGTAATTTCCTATTGAAGTATAGCATTCCTATTGAGAAGGGTCATTAAAAGTGAAGCTGTCCAGTAGGCTGGATCAGTGCTGCCCCATAAAAAGGTGTAGAAGCCTCTGTGAGAAGTGGCAGTACTGTCCCAATGGTGAGAAGTGTAGTTTTTTTTACATTAACTATGCTTAAGCACTTTGGGTTATTGAACAGTGCTGCTGTTTAAGAGTGAAGCAGCTCAACTGAGAAGTGCTGCTGTTGTCCCATCAAAAGTTTAGCAGCCCCACTAAGATGAAGCTGTATTGCCTCAACAAAAGCAAAGTTTTACCGCTGAGAAGATTCAACAATTGTAGAAGCCCTGTTAGGAAACAGCAGTACTACCCCATCAAGAGTATAGCGAGCTAACTGAGGAGTACGAGCATTGCCCCATTTCAAATATGACAGTTCTACTAGAAAGTGCTGGCTCATATAGATTACACAGCCCTGCTGAGAAGTGCTGTTACCGACTCTATACAAATATAGAAGCCCAATAGCTCTGCACCATTGAGTTACAGCAGCCCTGCAAGTACTGTCCCACTGAACGGTATTACACTGAACAAGGTCAACAGAATGGCCACATTTTTAAGAACAAATACAAAAAAGACCAATTTATTTCAGCCAATTTGTGTGGCCTTCAAAATGCTGAATTATCACATTCTACTTGCAAAATAGGCAAAATGAACAAATCACAAGACAAAGGAAAATAGGATTAGGAGAAAAGTGGGTTAAAAGAATAAAGAATTTAAAGGGTAAAGTACCAAAGTGCTTGCAGTTACTGAAAAACCCTTTCAATGGCAAGTACAGCAATGATAAATGTAAAACATTTTTCGTGGGTGTGGTGATTATTCGTACCTACAGATTCCACGCCTGCTGATTGGACAGTGTCGTACGTTCAGATGTCATAATTTTTCATTATACAGCATGGGCATAGCTGCATCAAAACAGCTGAACGTGCGATTGCACTGTCTGTAGACACGGCTGGCAATGACGCTTAGGCGTGAAGCTGCAGCACGTAATATAATTGTCTGGAAGGTGGTGCGTTGCTGCGTCAATGTAATTCAATGTGCTATTGAATGATTATGCACACACAGATGTCGTGGAATGTCATGGGCGTAGTCACGTAAAATATATCTCGGTTTGCATTGGCTCCTTTGTTGATGCAGCAAGGGAAGAGAGGAGCTCACTATGTAATTGGCTGGTGGGAAGAGGCACAAGCCGCTTAGCGGTGTCAACGCAACCTTTGATCCATTTGCCAGACCATCTTGTGCAATTTCCAATACCCATCATCCACATCATCCCAGGGTACTCACACCATATGATTTATCATAATTGATGTTCTCAAGCTTTCTGACGGAACAATAAAAGGGCCATGTCTTAATGTTTTCTTTCACAATGTTAAAATTATTCAATAGTCCAACTGGTGATGAAAATATAAAATAACAAAAATGACAACTCTAAAAAGGCAATGCCACAAAAAATGAAGCTGCCTTTTTGAACCTCTGCAGCATAACTTTTCAAATAGAGTGTTGCAGTGCTGCAAATGTTTAAAGACTCTGGCTATTGCTAGCACCACCTTTAATAGATGGAGATTAATTACAATTTGCAAACAATTAGCAAACAGTTATTGCTAATTGTATAAGCGCCTAACAAATGACCAATAAATAAACCACCGCTCACAGCTACAGTGAAAAATAACCCTGTAACACCACTTCCATCACATCACTTTCCGGTGCCACCAAGATATGGCAGGCGGTGAACATGTTGATATGGTACATCCCCATTCCCATGCAGTACCATAAGATTCCATGCTCTGGAATCACTGAAGCACTGGCAACATTGCTAACAGTGCTCGTGCTTTAGTAAAAGCACTGCTGGTAGGAACCCGAACACCCAGAAGATCAAGCCTGCCAAGAGTTCTGAACCCCTACCAGCAAGCACTTAGTTTGTTGGGCCAGAAACACTGCCAGTACATTGCTACCAGATGTGTTGGGACCAATTACAAAGGTACTATCATAAGGAAAAGTGACCCAGACACTCATCAGAAAGGAAGCAAAAAACTAAAATAGCTTTAGTTTGTTAACTCAACATCAAACATACACAAGTCTGGTACTGTCACACTCCCATTGTATAGATAATTGTGCTCCAATAGAAATGTTTTTCACCTTTCCAATATCATGGCTGTTGCCAAATGTTCTTATCTTTTTTTGGGAATACCATTTACTAAAACAAACAAACAATCTGCAATGTCACACTTCACTCCTAGAATGTTTCTTTCCTAATAAACAACTTTCAACAATTATTCCCACCCATTTTCTACATATACAGCAAGACCCCTTCATTGTTAGCTCATAAAAATGTAAATTACCGTAATAACAATTTAGGCCATGGACTTGGTTATGACAAAGGCTGGGATCACTGCCCAGCACCAAATGCAATAGCTAGTGGCCGATTAGTGTTAAAATAAATACTAATGTGTATGATTAAAAGCCATGCTTAGTAGCCCATTACTTTTTTTAAAAATACACAATGGCAACATTCAAAGCTGTAGTCAGTGTCCATAGCTAAATGTCATAGCTAGTGCCCATTAACATATTAGGCTATACAGTCGGCACAAACAAAGGCTGTTGCCATTGGCTAGTATTATGCTCAAAACCATGGCTAGTGGCTGGTTAGTGTACATAATATTCAGTGGGCAGAGCCGGAATCTATAGCTAGTGACTAGTTAGGGTTGTATAATACACAGTGGGCACGGTCGAAAGCCATCACTTATTGCATTTTATTGTTTTAAGATAAACGGTAGACACAAGGCCAAAACATGTACAAACTGCTCAAGGCCAAAGACCATGCAAGTAGCCCATTTGTATGTCAGAATATATAGTGAGCAGAGCCAAAGGTTGTGGCCACTGGCCGGTATTGTGCTAAAGTCCATTACTAGTACCTGATCACTGTATTTAATATACAGTGGACATGGTTGAAAGCTGTATCCCCTGTAAAGGCTGAAATCTATGATTGGCAGCCTGTTAGTGTTTTAAAATATGCATTGCAATGTTAGACATATTGAAATATTCAATTTCCATTGATGAAAATAAAATTTAAAAAAATGATAACTCTAAAAACACAATGCCATAAAAAATGAAACCTCTCAGAACCTCTCTAGCTTTTCCAATGTCTTCTCCAATAGAGTGTTCCAGTGCTGCCACTGTTTCAAGACTCTAGCTATTGCTAGCAACAACTGTAATCAGTGAGGACAATTATGTACAACTATTGCTTACAACTGCAATAAAAATATAAGACCACACCAAGCCAAAGAAAGCTGCAGCCCACTATGGGCCAGGCCATCTTGTCCAATTTCCAATACACATCATCCACATCATCCCAGGAGACTTGCACCAGATAATTTATCATAATTATTGCTTGAGAACTTTGTGGCGGAACATTAAAAAAGCCATGTCTTTATGTTCTCTTACACAATGTGCTTTTTACTGTCCATAATTTCTCTTAAATATGAATATCCTTTTTGATTGATTGCACTTCTTTTACAGCATGCATTGTAATTTCAATTATTTATATTAATACAAGATTAGTTTTGTGAGTAGTTATTTTAGTGCTTCTTGTTTGATTCTTCGTCATACTTCAATAACTTCTTCTGTTTGAAAATAGTTCAAATATTTTGAAACAATAGAAGACATAATACACTTTAACATAATTGTGTTGGTTTTATAAACAATTTATAGTAGGCAAAAAAACTATATATGTTTGGTAACTAATATATTTTCCTTCAAATATTATTGTTAGTCTTGTTTTACATATACATATGAAGAATGGACTTACAAAATGCTGCATTTGGTTTATTTTTTTTTAATTCTTTTTGTTCAACAACTTCTGTTGTATTTATTTATTTTTGAGATTATTGTCCTCCACCCATTGCATGTAGTTTTCTGCTTTAGTGTGGTAGATAGAAATACTGCTTGTCACTTCAAATATTGGAATTAGCAATAGAAAATCAGTACATGAGAACAGATAATCGAATATTTATATTAACTTTCTGATTCATTGTTCAATGTCTATGTCATGGGTAGCTGCTAATAGCATGTCAAGTATGTCAGATGCTGTTCAATTATTGAACCTATCGGAGAATGTATTTTTTATTTTGAGTGATGTTTACATATGCCAATAAAACTGTAGATTACATTATATCATTCTATTAAGACCTTATCTACATTGTACATATTTATTACGTGAAAGTGAAGTGTAGTTTTAGGAGCTTGTGCTATTTTTAGGGCACATTTATTCTTGGATTAGATATTTCAAACATGCAGCCAACTTTAGAAAGAGAGCATTTTTATTGTTCAGAACACTTAGACATTGGCAGACAGTAAAACTGGAACATGTGGAGTTGCCACTACTGTGAAAGTTGAGGGTTCATTAACTATTGGTGGCATCGCACTGGTGGAATCACCTACTCGACGTGCTGCCAATTGCCATACACATAACACATGAGCCCCAGGCATTTTTATTTTGAGATGCTCATTCAATTTCCAATATGCATCATCCACATCATCCCAGAGAACTTGCAACAGAGAACTTATCATAGTGATGTTCCCAAGCTTTAAAATTGAACACTAGAAGGGCCACGTCTTAGTGTTTTCTTTCACAATATACACTGGACATGCTACACCTCTTTTCTAAAACACTATTTATTCACCTTAAATATTTCCAACTGTCTACACATATTTTTATTCTAAAGACTTTCTTCCTGGAGTTGATGGACTGGGGATTCATATGGTGTTATCATCACTGAATACATGTTGACAAATGGCACAGCAGCCATTTCGTGACTCAAAAAAAAGCAAACAAAAATGGCCATCCTTTCCATGCAACCATTCAAATCTATGAAAAAAGAAATACACTAACAGGCATTAAGTGCTAGTTTGAGACATAATCCTGCTGTATTAAATTGCAACCAAAGAAAGAGTGAATAGACGTTATACCCTATTTGTTGGCAGAATTCTTTCTCAGTTGCAAAATTCCGATCTGTTTCGAGCAAATAAAGACACTATTACCACTCCAGTCTAATGGAACGCAATGTTAATAGCAATAAACCCGCAGCCAGGGGGGGGGGCATTCCTGCATTAGGTAGGCCCTGGTTCTTCATAAAAGCCCTCATGTTAGTCAGACCTGTAACTATGGGCACACTAAATATTCACCTTGACTCTATGCAACAACCAGTGTGCCCAGTAAACTGCCATTAAGAACTTACAGTATTTCTGTATCGAGCAGCAGTACAGTTTCAAGAACATTACAAACGATTCTGTGTGTTTCCTATTTTAAACTGTTGCATATTCACAATATTTGTGATGGAACAATAGACGGACCACATCTTAGTGTTTTCGTGCAGAATGTAAAAACAAGTTTGGGCCACACCATCCAGAAGACGTTACATACTACTATAACACATAGTTCACAGCATCAATCCTTCATACAGAATTAGTTAAAATTCTCAGAAGGCACGACCAGGATCAGAAATATTGCTAAAAATATTCGGAGTTCTCAAAGTATGCACATGACCTCCTCCTGTATTAAAAAGCAACTATCGAAAGGGAAAACAAACTTTGTATTTCATTTATTTACAGGGTTGTGTGGCGGCCCCTGTTCTATACAATTTGTATATAGTGTATCTCCTCCCGCCTTTGCTTGGAGTGGCAAACTGCCCTCTGAGGATTGGTACTCTGCCCGTCGTGGGGGTGCCCTATGCCGATGATTTAGTCATCTTTGACCGCACGTTCAAGGGAATGAAGATCTTACTTAATGAATTATCCCTGTACTCCCAAGGAATGGGGATGACCACCAACCTGGAAAAGACCAATGTCATGCTGGTCACTAGAAATGTGGTCAATAAGATCCGTATGGACACGATGCTCTGAACTATTGACTATGTTGAGGCCTATCTATATCTGGGCCTGGAGATTAGTGTGCATGCCGACTATGACCTGATCAAGAGCAAAAAAGTCTGTAGAGCGAAGCAACTGATGTTACAGGCACTTAAGTTTGCTGGGAGGCATGCAGGTTTTTTGTTGGCCAGAATCCTTCTGCTCTAGAAACAGTGTTGTGTTCCAGCATTACTATACAGACTTGAAGCCTTGGCCATGCTGGATTTTACATGGCTTAACATCTTGGAAGGTCACTTCTGGTGAGCGATGTTGAATATAGGGCTATCATGCTCTATGGAATATTTACGCCTGGAACTAGGTCTCATCTCTTTGAGCAGATTGGCAAGTCGGGCAAGGGGATCTCTTTACCTGAAATCACGATCAAAACCAGGCTGTGACTTGCTTGCAGCTGTGGGTAAGAATCTTGGTTCAGAAAGCTTTACTCGGGTTCCAACTTTCAAGTTCTCAATGAGAAGTTATTTGAAGAGATGGGCTGGACCTTCAACCCAAGTCGAGCTGTTCCATTCATATACCTAAAAAAATATTTTGTAAAAAAGTTTGATAAATGGGATTGGTGCAAAAATACATAAATTTGGCCAAACTAAAAGGCTATGATGCAGTCTCACACGTGGTGCACCACTACTGCAAGACCCAACCCTATCTACTACTGTGCCCGGACCCTTCCATCAGGTCCTTTGTACATAACCTTTGCACAAGTCAGTTGCCATTATGCACAGTGATAGGACCACGACTGGGCCTCAAAGTGGAGGAGAGATTTTGCTGTATTTGTTGCCAGGCTGACAAACTAGAAACAGATAGACATGTGCTCTCCCAATGCGTAAGCATGGGGGACCTATACATGGTTAATCTGGGGTCCCATGTGCATAGGTATGAGGCAATACTAACTGATTCCTTCTGGGACAGATGCTTGAACACTGACTCTCTCTCTTTGTAAATTGCACTGTTACGATTATGGCGACATATTGAAACTTATATGAACTAGATGCCTTATTGTCAGCCCAGATGGCCCTATAGCTGGTTTCATAGCTTGCATTCTCTTGAATGACATATATCAAGATCAGTGTGAATTGAATGATACAATACTGATGAGAATGCTTGTACGTGAAGGTGAGAATGAAGTGAGAATGATAAAGATATGGGAATGGGTGTTGTGTTGTGTTTGATTGAATGAATATGACACTGAATATGTCATCGTATTGTAGGATACTGTGGGAACTTTGAGAGAATACCATTGGTATGTTGATACGTTGATATGCGTTGATACACGTTGACATGTACTTACTACTGTTTCTGAGTCTTAACATTTGTTTTAGAATGTCTGTTTTAAAAATGTTTGATTTTTACTGAACATTGTTATTATCATGACCTATAATCGACATGTTTGAATAATAGGCATGTTGTATTGTTGTATTGTATTATGACCTGTTGATGATATGCTTAATGTTGTGTAAAGTTCTTAAGTGAACTAAACCACAATACAGTTTTTTTATTATTATTATTATTATTATTATTATTATTATTATTATTATTATTATTATTATATTTTTCTTTTTTAGTGAAACTTACTATGAATAAAAAAATATACAGATGTTTGTGAATCTGTAAACATGATATGATATGATAGTTCATTCATATAGCGCCTATATGCAATGTGTTTCAAAGCGCTTCAAGGCAAGGGAGGGAACAAGGGAAAATACAACAACATTCTTACAGGCCATGAACAGTAAGGATGTGAAATTAACTACCGTACTCGGCCTGACGACATTTCAATGCAAGAGCTATGACATAGATAAGGAAGGGAGGGGGAGCGTGGGAAGGAAATGGAAACAGACAGGCGACTACCATACTAGGACTGACGACATTTCTGGTAGAGCCGGAGAAAAACAAAAGGTGAGGGAATGGGGTGCAGAAAGGGAGGAGAGGAACAAAACTAGCGACTATCGTACTAGGCCTGACAACGTTTCAGATAGTGCTGGAGGGAGGGGGGAACAGTAAGAGGATGGGGGAGCGACAGACGCGGTTGCTATCATAATAGGTCCAGGGACAATTCTGATAGAGTAAGTGCATAGAAGAAAGTAAGGGGAGGAGATAGGAAAAGGGAGAGGAGAGTGGAGAAGATAACAGAGAGTAAACAGTCAAAAAGAGTGGAGAAGCAAAAGGGGAGAGCGAATACAATTGCAGAAGTTAGTAGTAACACATAATGTCAGGATACAAGATGAAGATGGGAACAACATGATTCAGGGCCACCATGAGTACAAGGTGCAAAGGAAATCCAGCATGAGATTTGAGAAAGAGTGACGCACCGTGAATCAATGAAGTCCATAAAGGTCAAATCCAGCATTGGCCACAAGACGGTGATGGTGAAACCAGAATGTATCAGGACAGACTCCTGTGTGCGGGAAGGGGGGGCACAAGGGAACAACACAGGGGGACCAGAGAGGGTGGGGATGGCCTGTGGTGCCAGATGGTGTAAACACATTTAGGTGCATGTCTGAGCAGGGGGTTAGGCCCTAGGTCCTCCTGGTCCGAACAGGTCCAAACAGGAATTGTCCTTTTCTTTGACTGCCTTTCACTTTGGACGCCCGGGTGAGAGACGCCCTTGATCTAAGAGTTAAGAGCAGGAAGGAAGAGGCAGGGCTAAGAAGGTGGTTGGTGCTTAGGACAGGTAACCTAGATCCACTTACACCTGCTCCCCAGCTGCAAAGGAACAGAGGCTGGAGGGCTCCTTAAGTAGGGAAAAGAGCGGCAAGCAGGAAAGCACCAGGTGGGCGGAGCTTGCTAAGTGGTGAAAAAGAGCTGCAACCAGGAAGGCACCAGTTGGGCGGGGCTTGCTAAGTGGTGAAAAAGAGCGGCAACCAGGAAGGCATCAGGTAGGCAGGGCTTAGGCCAGGTGACCTCGATCCACTTACACCTGCTCCCCAGCTGCAAATGAAAAGAGGCTGGAGGGCTCCTTAAGTAGGGCAAAGAGCAGCAAGCAGGAAGGCACCAGGTAGGCAGGGCTTGCTAAGTGGTAAAAAAGAGCGGCAACTAGGAAGGCACCAGGTGGGTGAGGCTTAGGCCAGGTGACCTAGATCCACTTACGCCTGCTCCCCAGCTGCAAAGGAAAAGAGGCTGGAGGGCTCCTTAAGTAGGGAAAAGAGTGGCAAGCAAGAAGGCACCAGGTGGGCGAGGCTTGCAAAGTGGTGAAAAAGAGCGGCAACCAGGAAGGCAGCAGGTGGGTGGGGTGTAGGCCAGGTGACCTAGATCCACTTACACCTGCTCCCCAGCTGCTATACATATCTATAAGAAGATAAACAATAGTGTTTAATAAAGCAAGCTCTAAACAACACAACAAATGCACTTTGGTGGCATAGATCACATATAACTGTGCTAAACTTACACATTAGCAGCCGTTAAAACTACAACATATGAAGTAGACACAGCTGTTAAAATCGATCATTAAGTGTTGGTGACATAGCACTTGTGCAAAGTACCTTTTCTGCAACAGTGCTGTTTGACTTGGAAGAAGCACCAACTGTCAGCAATTGTTTTCTCCCCAGTTGCCTTCTTCCTCAGTTGCAATGGATTCAGAACCCGAACGATAATGTGATTAACACTACTGCTACTCTCATAGTCAGATATTTTGCAATGTTGAACAAAGAAGGAATATGTAAAATACTTGAAATAACAACACAATAAAAGACAATGCCACAGAAAATATGAAGTCTCATCTCTAAATCTCTCTAGCATTTCGAATGAATCTTCAAATGCAGTGTTCCAGTTTTACCGGTGTTTCGACACTCTGGCTGTTGCTGGCAGCACCTTAAATGGGTGGAGGTTGATTCTACACAACCACCGCTCACAGCTGCAGTTAACAAGTAAAACCACATGTAAGCCAAAAAAGGCTGCAGGTCACATCTGCCATACCATTCAGAATGCATTAAGTGCTAGTTTGAGACATTATCCTCCTGTATTAAAAAGCAACAATTGAAATGGTGAACAGACCTTTGTATCCTATTCCATAGCAGAAATCTTTCTAAGTTTAAAAATTTCCGGTCTGTCTTCCAAGCAAATAAAGACACTATTATTGCTCCAGTCCCAAGGGACACAATCCTAATAGCAATACACCCACTGCCAGGGGGACAATTCATGCTTCAGATAGTGCCCCACGGTCTTCATTAAAGCCCTCACATTGGTCAGACCTGTAACTATGGACATGCTAAATATTCGTCTAAACTCCATAAAAGAACCAGTGTGCCCAGTAAACTGCCATTTTGGCAGTTGCCAGTACGTCTGTATCAAATAACAGCACAGCAACAAGAACATTAAAATACAGTGTTTCCTATTTTAAACTGTTGCACATGTAAACTTCAAATAAGCCATCCCAACATTGTACAACCTCTAATTTACATCCTAAAATAGCAGTCCTTAGCACATACTGCGTCTGCATTTAGTGGGGCAATTTACTCCGAAAAAACATTCAATTTCTTTTTTTACATAATAGGAGTCTGCATAGCAATAAGCCCAAAGCTAAAGCGCCATTTCTGCATCAGATAATGCCCCAAGGTCTTTATTAAAGCTCTCAAATTTGTCAGAACGTGTAACCATGGGCACGCTAAATATTCGCCTGAACTCCATGTAACAACAAGTATGCCCAGTAAACTGCCATTGACGACTAACATTATTTTTGTATCAGTTAGCAGTACAGTAACAAGAACATTAAAACAAATCAGTGTGTTTCATATTTTAAACTGTCACACATCTAAACTTCCAATAAACCATCCCAAAATTGTACAACCTTTAATTTGTGCACTAAAATATAATTACTGAACACATACTGTGCCTGCATTTATTCGGGCAATTTCTTTTTTACATAATAGCAGTTTGCACAGCTAATACCACGCTTATATTCTTTATGAACATATACTTAAACATAAAACCAATCAAACATATTTTTTATGAAATTGAAAACTAGGTTTCACAAAACAACCAACAAATAAACACAAAGGTCCTCATTACGAGAATGGTGGTAATGAAAAAAGGAAGGCGGAATGGTAATACCGGCATCGTTAATGGGTCCGGGGCATTACGACCCGACAACCCGCCAATACCGCCACCGGCGGTACCATGCCCCTTCATACCGGCACGCACGCGACCACGCGCCCCCTTCGCGGATTAAATACCGGAATGCCGGTAATAGGAGGACATCACAACTCATGCAGGCATGCAATTATCGGCATCCCCAAGGCGGTAATTAGGGCCTGCACAATGGCGGCCATACAGGCATCGCAGACCACCCGTGAACAGCAATCGGCAGTCAAGGCAACTGCTACAGGTGTACACAATCACCACAGGTGGAGTCAATGGCACCTGTCCCAGTACACCCACACACCACACCCCTTCCTACACCAAAATGATACCACTAGATGTTGCAATCATGGGGCTGGAGGACATGCCTATACTGCTACAACTACAGCAACAACAGCAACTACAATAACAACTACAGTCACAGCAACAGGCAGCACATAGGAGATGCAGGAGGAGAAGGAGGTTGAGACAAGGCCAGCAATTACCACCAGTGCAGCCAGTAGTACCTCGCACCTGTACCGGTTGGACTGGGACACCATCACCACCATAGTGGACATGATACAGAACGACATTGTCAGCCTCATAGAAATATGCACTGCCATCCCCCTGCTACTAAAGGTGGTGTCTGTGCTCCACTTCCTGGCCACAGGCACATACCAGCACACAGTGGGCCAGCTACATGGTATTTCACAACCACTATTTTCACACATGCTGATCCAAGTGCTGGATGCCCTCCTGATGCACGCTAGCACCCACATATCCCTACCACGGACTACCCAGAAGATAGCTGACACCAAAGTAGGCTTCCATGCACTGGCAGGCATGCAAAATTGTGTTGGTGTCCTTGACTGCACCCATGTAGAACTGGTAGTTCCCCATGCCATAGAGGCGGTGTACCGCAATCGCAAGCAATACCACTCCATCAATGTGCAGATGGTATGTGACTCCAGCAAGATCATCACACATTGTTGCACCTGATATCCCGGATAGACACATGATACCACGGTGCTGTGTAACTTCACACTACCCCGTCACATGGAACGACATGCTGGACGACGTGGCTGGCTGCTTGGTGAGTTGCCTGACTGGCCCATGGCAGTGCATCGGGGTTGTGAGGTGGGGGGGTGCATACTCCACCAGGGTGGGAATGGGCGGTGAGTGAGAATGCACGCAGAGCTAAACAGTCCTGACCTGAACCTCCCAACCCAAACATGACACATCAGTGGCACACATTGGACCAATGCCGTATATCAACGACAACATGTAAGACGCTGAAATAAAGAGGCACAAAGTATGGGAGAAGAGAAGAGCTTTATTTGAGGCCCCCAGGTAGCTGCAGTGGAAGCATCAACTGGCGAGGCACTCTCAAATGGAATCTACATGCACAAGGTTCTAAGGAGACCTGTGCATGTATTACCATAACATCTCCCCCACGTGAGGCAAAAGAAAGAGGAAAAACAGGTGGGGGAAAAGCAGGAAAGTGAAAGGGAAAAAAAAGGGTGTCAAGTGGGAGAGGCAGAGGGAAGATGGGTAAACTGGGGTACATTAGTAATAAACATAGTCATTGTTGAAGTTTTGGATGATTTTGCGGTTCCTTCTGGACATTCTTCCAGTGGGGACTCCTTGATGCATGGAGTGAGGTCTGTCATTGTCCTCATGTTCACAGAGGGATTCTCTTGGGGAATGTGAGGTGTGTTGTGATGGTTTGTCAGGACTGTTGTCCTTAGATATGCTGGTCTCTTGGATGTCTTTTGTTACTTTTATGAGATAATCTCCAGACCATCTCTTTCCATCATCGAGGATGACAGACTTCCCATGACAACTCACAACTCTCTGTGGAGGTCTGAAGATGGATTCACCCTTGAGAGTTTTCTTCGGTTCTTTGACACGTACCCAGTCTCCTTCACGAACCATCATCTCTTTTACTCCATGTCTGGAGTCGTATTGTCTTTTGTATTTTGCTTGTTTTTCTCTTACTGTCTTTTGAAGTAGATCCATGTTCACCCTTGCTTCTCCCGTGTATAAGAACATCCACACCGGTCTAAATCGGTTAGTTGCAACCCTACCTCGCATGAGGGTGAAGGGCTCTATGTTCGTGGTGGTGTGTGGGGTAGTTCTATACGCATGCAAAGCTTCTTTGAGGGTTTCTCTCCACGGGAGGTTGTTGGCCGTGGCCAGTTGGACTACGCTCTTCACGAGCCTGTTCATGCGTTCCACAAGTCTGTTGGAAATTGGATGGTACAAAGATGTTGTTATGTGGCTGATGGACCTTTTCTTGAGGAAATCAGCAAATTCCATAGATATGAACTGAGACCCGTTGTCCGAAACCAATTCCTTGGGGTCTCCCTCCCTGCTGAAGATCTCTGTCAGGAAATCTATGACTTTCTTTGAGGTCACATTGTCCTCAGCTATTCCCCATTCTGTCCATTTAGAGGTGTAATCGACAAGTACTATGATATATACTTTGACTGTTTTGAGGTTCTCGAATGGACCCATGATGTCGATTGCCAGTTTAGACCACACATGTTTGGGAGGTTCAATAGGCTGTAAGGGGGTCTTTCTTAAGATCTTGGACTTGTCACTCATGGCACACGTGGAGCAATTTTTGACCAGTTCTTCTGCTTCTTTCCACATTCCTGGCCACCAATAGTTGTTTCTCAACTTGTTTTTCGTCAAGCTTCTTCCTAGGTGACCTTCGTGTGCCAGTTGGAGTACTTTTTTTCTGAGTTGGGTGGGTGGGATTACTCGATCGCCTCTGAAGATATGCTCATTGTCCATCGATAATTCTTCCTTGAAGGGAATGAAGGTTGTTAAAGCCTCTCCCGTTTCCACCCAGTCATTAGCTATCGCTTCCCTGATTTCTCGCTGTTCCGGATCAGTATTGGCATTAATTTTCCATTCATCTCTCGAGATGGCAGGGTTTACGACAGCTATGATGTCCTCATCTGGAGATGCAATCTCAGTGTCGATGTTGGTCGATAATCTGGAAAGACAATCTGCTACTTGGTTTTGTGGACCAGGAATATAGCATAGTTGGAGGTTGTATTGCATGATGTCGAGGAACCAACGTCTTATTCTCGGTGATATAAGGTGAGGAGTTTTGGACTGAAGGACATTTACTAGAGGTTTATGGTCTGTTTTCAGTATGACGGGTAAGCCCCAAATTAGGTTCCTGAAATGCTGAAGAATCCACCTCAGACCCAGAGCTTCTCTCTCAATGGTGGAATAGTTTAGTTCGGCTCCCCTCAGTACTCTCAATGCGAATGCGATCGTCACGATGTCCTTATCTTGTTGCTGTTCTAGGACACCACCCAGTCCGGTTTTACTTGCATCTACGGATATGATGGTTTTAGCTTTACAATCGAACATTCCTAAGGCTGGGGCTTGGTTAATTTGAAATTTGATTTTTTGATTTCTTCGAATTCGTTCTTGCATTCAGTGGACCATATGAATTTGGTTGCCTTCTTCAAGATGTTTCTCATGTTTTTGGTCTTATCAGCATAGTTGCTTATAAACTTGGAGTAGTATTCTGTCATCTCGAGGAAACTCCTTAATTGGTCTTTATTTTGAGGCTCGGCGATATTCATTATGGTGTCCATGAGTTTCCTCTTGGGGCTGATGCCGTTGGCGTCAATGGAATGGCCCAGGTATGAAACTCGGTCGCACTTTATGTTGCATTTCTCTAATTTGAGTGTGAGCCCACTTTTTTGTATGACCTGTAGGACACCCACAAGTTTTGCGTTGTGCTCTTTTTCTGTACTGGCTGATATGAGGATATCATCTTGGAAGCAGTATATGCCATCAAGTCCTCCAAATAGATGTGACATGAGTCTCTGAAAGACTGCTGCGGCTGAAGCGAGTCCGAATGGCATTCTGTTAAACATGAATGCACCGAGAGGTGTGACAAAAGATGTTAGGTTCTTTGAGCTCTCTTCCAAAGCAATCTGGTGATAGGCTGAGGAGAGGTCCAGAGTTGTAAAGTATTTTGCAGGTTTCATGGTCGATAGGAGTTCAGATATATTGGGAAGTGGGTGTCTGTCAACCCATATGTTTTTGTTTAGGTCTCTCAAGTCGACGCACATTCTTATGGAATCGTCCGGTTTTTTTACTAAGACAATTGGGGCAAGCCATTCTGAACTTTCGATGGGCTGTATGATATTTTCATCGCAGAGGCGCTTAAGTTCTTTCTTCAACGCCTCTTTTGTTCCAAAGGGAATACTGCGGACTCGGTGGGCCACTGGGACAGCACCTCTTTTGAGGATTATTCTGTGTTGGAAACCTTTTAGGAGTCCAATCTTGTCGCAGAACACCTTGGGGAATTGTTTTGCTAAATTAGATTTGATGTCCATATCATTATTGAGCACACTCAGCACGGGGATTTCTTCTCCAGGGTGTATTCTTACTCGAAGAGCAGCTTGTTCTTCCCATCCCACAACGGAGGAGCCATCTTTGGCTACAAAGAGTTTGCAATATGTTTCTCTGTCATGGAACTTGAGGTTCACCCACACATATCCCATTATCTCGATGGGCGTTTTTCCATAACCGGTAGCTCTTACACAAGTGCTTCGCAGGTCATGTATCTTGCCAGAGAGTACACTCATAAAGGTCTTGAGATCCACGATGGTGTAGGGGGAGCCAGTGTCTACCATTACAGGTAATGATATGCCGTTGATTTGCATTTTGACCCATGGACCATTGCTCTGTTGTTGGGATGTTACAGTGAGTATTTGTACCTTTTGTTGCATTGGACTGATAGATAACATGTCATTGTGCTCTTGGTTGCTTTCGATTACTCTCACAGAGGACGGTCTGATGAAAGGTCGCCTGGTGAGATTGCCATATCTGGTTGTCTTTCCCAGTGTGTTCTTGCAGACTTTGGCAAAGTGTCCAATCTGGCTGCACTTATAACACTCCACAGCGATGGCGGGGCATTCTTTGTCAGGATTTGCATGCTTGTACCATCCGCACCTCTGGCAGCGCGTTGGATTCTGGGAGTTGTATGGCCTCGCTCTGCTTGAGCCAAATTTCGAACCCCTTGATGGCGGAGCCTTTCTTACTGCTGCTACTAGAGGCTCGTAAGGCTCGGACTCAGGGCTGACACATTTGATTTCCACACTGGTCGTGTGGTCACGTCTTTCCCTCATGCATCAATCTCCCAATTCCATGCTCCTTGCTATCTCCGTGGCTTGGTCCAGGGTGGGATTTTTGGTTTGCCACAATTTTTGTTGGATGCGTGGATCAGCCACATTCAGCACCAATTGGTCTCTCAAATACTCATCACAGACACCTGTGAAACTGCAGGTTGACATAAGCGCCCTGAGGGACGCTATGTATGAATCAATAGACTCGCCTTTGAGCTGCTTTCTGGAAAAGAACCTGTATCTTTCCAGTACTACGTTGGTCTTGTTGCCAAAATGACTGGTGAGTTTGGCCAATGCTATGTCAAACTTGCGGTTGCCATCTCCGCCTATGTTGCCGGGTTCGGGAAGGGTCCTGAAAAGTCTCAGTGCTTCTGCCCCTATACAGTTCAAGAGGGTCGCCTCCTTGAGGTCATCATTCAATTTGCTGCCCCCAATGGCTCTGAGATAGACGTGGAATCCATCGATCCATTGTTCCCATGGGCAGGTTGGGCTCCCAGGGCATGGAAGAAACTTGGTGGGAGGCGGAACGCCCTGCATGGTGGTGTGCCTGATTCTAGGTTGTAAGTGGTGAGGAATGGCGTTGAGTGGCACCAGTTGCTGTAGTGTAGGCAGAGGTTTTCAGTACTGTTGGCAGTTAGCAAGGAGGCGCTGAGATACAGTCTTTATAGAATTGCTTGCATGGCAGGGTGGGACCCCATTCAGAGAATGCCCAGGTGTATCTGTACTGCAGAGTCTTTAGGCTTCAGTGTATGGATGGTCCTTAGTACAGATTGTGACCTCACAATGGGCTGGGAGCACAGGTTGGCTGGTTCAGGGAAGACCTGATGGAATGTTCAGTTGTGATGTCACAATGGACCAAGATAGTGAGTGATTAGTCCCGGAAAGTCAGAGTAGCCATTGAGAGAATGAAGTCTGCTAATGCTGTGTGTGTGTTGCTGGGCAACAGCTAGCAGCTTTTGAAAATGATGCAGGGTTCTGCTCAGGGCAGCAGTGAGGGTTTTACACAAAAGAAATGCCAATAAAAGGAAAGCTTACGTTTCATTTTGTCCGTTTTACACATAAAATGCCAAATGAAAGGAAAGTGTAAGTTTCACTTCGTCCTCCCCCCTCCTCTGACCTGATAGATGGACAGCTCCTGCTGTCTGAAGCACTTTTGGAGTAGGGCAGGAGTGCAATGTGCGCCGCTCTAAACTCCCAGCGGGGAGGAGCGGCACCCTTTACAGTGGAGAACTGAAAGGTGATGTCGAGGCCTCTCTTGGCTGTTCCTCTTGGCTGTCCACAGCTGACAGGCAGGCCGCTGCAGGCGCTGGCAGCAGACGTCGGCGGCAGCGAAAAAAGGGGGGGGCTGCGCCAAATCAGGTGACCTAATACGCTCCCGGGGGCCTCGGGGTACAGTGCCTCGTCGCCATATGAAATAAAGAGGCACAAAGTATGGGAGAAGAGAAGAGCTTTATTTGAGGCCCCCAGGTAGCTGCAGTGGAAGCATCAACTGGCGAGGCACTCTCAAATGGAATCTACATGCACAAGGTTCTAAGGAGACCTGTGCATGTATTACCATAACAGACGCACAACCTGGCCACCATGGGTATGTCAATCAATGCATGACTGAACATGATTGCAACTGTGCCAATGTGGCTAGTGTGAACATGCACAGTGTAGTATACACAGCAAAAATGGGAGGCTAAACATCGTCCTGCAACCACAGTTCATCCGCATCAGCAAGCAAGAATTCACCCTGCATCATCTGTACAACGGCATCCAGACTACCACACCATGTTGCAGTATACTATGCATCTAAATAATATTTGTGCAAACGTACAGGGACATGTGCATGTCAACAGCAAATAGCTGACCCCATAGCTCTGAATCCTGAAGGTGGCAGCTCAGAGTGACTCACATAGACCTATTTGTATTCGCTTGCAGGTGATGGAGGATATCCCTTGAAGCCGTGGCTACTTACCCCTGTGCGGAACTCGCGGAACAGCCATGAAGAGGAGTACAATCGGGTCCATACCCATGCTGTGATTGAGCAAACCTTTGGCCTGATGAAAGGCGAGGTTCCGCTGCCTAAGCAGGTCTGGTAGAGCACTCCTTTATAGGCCTGAGAAGGTGGCAAAGATCACCATGGCCTGTGTCATGCTACACAAAATGTGCGTCCGAAGAAATGTACCACTGCCACCTGACATTGACATGCATGCACCGGGTGAGGATGATGAGGATGAAGACGGAGGAGAAGCAGCACCCCTGCCAGTACATGATGCACAAGATGGCTGTGCAGTACGCCAATCACTGATTGACGAATACTTCTGACCCACAGGGACGTCGATAGATATGTGTCAGTAACACATTGTACACTGGGTCCATGTGGACATGCACACAGGGAATGTGGGGAGTTGGGCACTGTGCACTGTCATGAATTAAATGTATACACACGAAATGAACAATGTCTAGGCATTGAATGATTTTTCACACAACGGATGTATTGATATCAACTACAGAAATGTGCTACCCCCCACAACACCAAAACTACCCATACCCCCAATGAACTCCCAAAACCCCCCAATGAAATCCCAAAACCCCCAATGAACTCCCAAAACCCCCCAATGAACTCCCAAAACCCCCCAATGAACTCCCAAAATCCCCCAATGAAATCCCCCTAACACACCAATTCACCACCGACACCATCTGACCCACTCTCATTGTTCTCCCAACCTATTTCTTTGATTTCTTGTTGTCCGGAGGCAGCATTTCTGAGTGCCTCGCACTCCGTCTTGTTGGACGCACAGGGCTGGAGAGTGCAGAGGAAGCGGATGTGGTGGATGGGGTGGAAGCAGGTGTGATTTGCACGGCTGGTGCGGGTTGTGGCTGCTGCATGTGCTTCAGGATAGAGGTGAGGACCTGCGTGATGGCCCCCAGACTGTCTCACATGATCAGCGCCGAGGCATTAAGGCAGCTGTATTCGCCGCTATGACCTGTGCAATCTCATGCCTCGTGTCCTCCCCCTCCGCAATATATTGTCGGAAAAAGGTCCAACATTGAGTCCTGTCTAGCGTCCACCCTTGCTAGCTGTGCCTCAAGGTTGGTGGTGGGAGCAGAATTGGTTGTGGGTGCTGCGACCGGGCGTGCATTGGCAGAGCTGTTCTGGGGGTGAGCTGAGGTCCGAATCGTGGAGAAAAGGATCTGCAATGCTGCTGATGGGTGTGTACTGAGTGTGGGGTTGGGGAGTGGACACGGGGCTTGGGGAGTGTGGACATGTCACATGGGTTAGTCCATCCTCGTCCACATACTTCTACACTGCAGTTTCAATGTCGCTCAGTGGGGCAGTAGCTGCTGCCTCGCCCACCGAACTTGTTGCTGCCAACAGTGTGCCACTGGCCTAGGCTTCCTTTGGTATTGCCAGCTCTGTGGTCCCATTGTCAGGCGTTGATGTGGGGCCCTCATGTGCGCCCATGGCCTGGGCCAGGGTGTTGCTAGGTCTGGAAAAGACCCGGGGCTACGCTAATGTCAGAACTGTCGGTACTGGAGGCTAGCTAGCCTTTTGGTTGTAGCTCCTGAGATTCTATCTGGGGCTACAACTAAAAGACCAGGGGCTATAGCCCCCTTAGCCCCCCCCTAGCAACGCCTCTGGCCTGGGCACTCGCCCTGGGTTTCGGTGTGGCCTGCGAGGCTGCCCCGGAGGTGGTCTTGCCTGTGGGAGTTTTCGTGTGCCGAGACGTGGATGCCCTTGTGGCTATTTCCTCACTGGCATCCTCTCCATCAGTGCATGGGGGGGTATAAGAGATGCAGGGCATCAGTGATGGTGTTACATGCAAGATGCATTATATGGTGCTGTGGAGAATTTCATTAATCATGCATTCATATCTTACAGGTTTGTCACACAGGGTAGTATGAAGGGGGCATTTTGGCATGTGCTGTGACGTCTCAGTGCAGGGATGCTGCATGGCAGGTGGCATGCCGTTGTATTGGGGTTTGTGTGATGTATTAAATGTGCACGGTCTGTGTGTGTAGGCTGTGTGTTGGTAATGGGATTGGCACTGAACATGCATTTCAGTATGGCAGGGTTTGGGCCTCCATCTGGACAAGGATATGTTGATGTGTGTGTTGGGACTCTCTTCCACATCACTTGTGCTACGTCATGGTTTCCCCTACTGGGATCTGCAGGGTCACTCACCTCCAGCTGCAGATGTTGAGGCACCCGTCTCCATCTCCCCAAAGCCCTCTATGGACTCCATCTGTACAAAGGTACTGCATGTCTCCTCCCAGCGTGAAAGTTTATGGGTGAGTGGGGACCCCCGCCTGTGGCCATGGCCTCCCTCCTATTGCTGGCCAGGATGTTCTGTACCCTGAGGCGGAGGTCATCCCACCTTTTTTTACAGTCCTTGACTGTCCGTGGGGTGGTGCCGACTGCCGAGACCTTGCAGGCTATCTCCTCCCAGATCTCCTTTTTTCGTTGCTGCACCTCCCTTTTCAGGTTGTGCTGGTTGATTTCCTCAGCATGGGCAGCAAGGGTGTCCGCCAGCATGTTGAGTTCTTCGTCCGAAAAATGCTTTTTGCGCAGGCGGGGGTTTGATTTTCTGGTAGCCTTGGACATTTTTTATAGATAGGGCCTGGTCTCTCCTCTGTAGCAGTGGTGGTTTTGGAGGATTGTAATGGATTGTGTTTTTAAAGATGGCCGCTGGCGCATTTCCCATTCCAACGCGATGACGTTACTTCCGGGTCCGGTATTACGAGCCCGGTATTAGCATGATGTTATTACCGGGTCGGTATTAAGGGGTGCCTCCTAGGTGGAGGTGGTATCGCCGGGTCCCACGATGGTGCTATCGGGGTGTTGGAGGGCCTTTAGCGCCATGGCGGTATGGCCATTACCGGCATGGGGTTTCGCATGTGCTTGCGCACTCGTAATCACCCGCTATTAGCTGCGTCATACGAGCACGGACCCGCTAGTTCCTCCATGCCGGTAATGACCCCGTTTTTACCGTGCTTCTCGTAATGAGGCCCAAAGAATTTTCGTTTATTCATAACCACACAGTAGCACACTTCAACAAACCAAATCTTTATTAAAAAACACATTTTCAAATCACACCAAACCAGGAAAAAAAATCTTTTAAAAAACAAACATGTTTATATCACCCCAAAAATCACTTTAACACACACCATACATGATTAAAAAATCATTATATATAAAATCACATTTCTACTGCTCTGTTATTATTCCTTTATTTTGAATGCAACAAGTATACTTCATGATTCTATATCACGCACTAAACAACTTCCAATAATAATTCCCACCCATATTCTATAAATGCAGCAGGACCACTTCATTGTTATCAAATACAGTAAAAAAAACACACAGAGCCCCATTATCAACAAATTATCAGATCAAACTTTCAACAAACAACTGATTAATGCCAATGTTTTTTTTTTTTATCACAGGTAACATGAACTGCACAGTGTGAGTTCTGCAGTCAACATGAGAAAAGTAGACAAAATGGGGAGTTTCATACTTTCCAAAATCAAAAAGAGAAAAAGAGGACTATATTGTAAGAAAACGAATACAATGGCCGACATCTTCATTGCAAACAATCACAATGAAGTATACATTTACAAAATTAACACCAGCCAATTAGAAACACCCGAAACACACACAAAACCCTGGCCAGTATCGAAAGAATCCGTGGATTTTCCACGCGGCTACAAAGCTTACTTGTAGCTGCGGGTACACGTACATTTTCTACAAACTAAAAACCAAAGTATGCCAACCTTCAAAACTTTAAATAACAAAAGCCAACACCTAAACACACAAAATAAAGCACACAGAGATAACACTCTGTGCTATATTATCCACATAACAATATATATATATATATATATATACGGCTGTAAATATAACCGTGCCTACAGAGACAACCAATGAAAAGACGAAAAGCATTGACATGCCTAAACACATGTATTTTATACATGCGGTCATATAATACCCATACATGGATGTTTGCTGCTACCCGGGGCTATTCACAAAAATTTGGAATTAAAAAATGTACTTCCACTCCCCCAAACTCCAATCTAGTGTTCCTAGCCCACATACCATCCCCATCCAATCCCCATGATCCTCCTCCACTCCCCTAATTTCACCCAATTCCCCAAAACACTAAATACATCTACAATACTACTGCACCCAAAACGTATATGACATTCCACTTTCCCTAAAATAGCCGTGGCTGCATAATGTACAATGTCTACCCGTGAATAGCAATGCTGCACACTGGATAGAAACTGAGTAGCCACAAATACAGTTCTACATGGCCAATTTCTATAAACGTAACTCAGAACACCTAACTGATGAAGAAAATGCAGTGTAAATACACAAAGGACCTCATTACAAGTCAGGCGGTGGACCATGGTGCTATTAGCACCATGGTCCATGCCGGATTCCGCCATGGTGGATGGCGGAATTACCGCCCCATTCCAAGGTGAGTGGGGCAGTAATTCCCCATTCACCATTTGCCCTTCCCCATTCCCATTTTTGCCCCATAGGGCATAATGGGGATGGGGAAGGCGCTAATTACGGCACCGTAAATTACGGTGCCGTAATTAGCACCAAGGTCGCTTAGCGCCTTGGACTTTAACGCCTGCAAAAAGCAGGCATTAAAGTGTGAATCAGACGTTAAGGGTTAACGGCACAGACGGCGCCGTTAAACCCTTAACGCCTGACTTGTAATGAGGGCCAAATACAATAAAATAAAAAACAAGGTTTTTACTAAACCCACGGTTACATTTCATTGACTCATCATAACCAGGGTTACATAAATTGGATAAAAAGGGGGCTTAACTTCAGGCTTTATTCTACAATACAACTTAAAATATCAGTACAGTACAACACTACTCGTACTTGTGTAAAGTAGCTGAAACTAAAGCAAGCAGATAATGATACATAACAGTAAACTGGGTAAACAAACATTCCATAGCCACACAACATAATACCATAAGTAAGAATACACAAATCAAAATACATTGTACAGGACATCTAAAAATAGATTACGATTGATTTTTTAAATATTAATTTTGTTAAATTAATTTCTTCTCTTTTTCTCCAAAGTCGCACATATAAAAAAGCCTGAAAACAAAAGTAAAAAAAAGAGTCCCAAATACCTACCAGGTCACTGAACATGGCCGTTGGCCGTGGCCTGTGATTTTTCACCCCAATGTCACTATACCTACAGAAATAACTTTAAAAAAAATGAAACACTGACACCCAAAAATATACAGTCGTGGGAACAGAACTACTCCTACCCGCGGTTATCTTTAGTCCTTTGTAGCCTCGGATATCGCTGCGAATATTGGCAAAACACGCAAATGAAATGCTTTCCTGCAGCCCCAGCACCTCACGAAGTGCCCCCTCATCTGTGCCAGCTCCTCCCACACCCCAGATGGCCTCCTCACCTCCTTTGTCCTCTCCCTTTCCCCCCACAACACACACTGTTTCTGTGACGCCATTTGCTTTCAGAAGTCAGATTTATGCGACTATAGCCGCTGCTATGGAAAGCTTTGTGTTGCGAACTTGGTCCTTGGACCCCTCCTAACTCCGAAATTTCACTTTGTGCCCTCTACCCATCCCACCACCTATACCCTGGTGACATTTGTATGTTTTCTGACCTGCAAATAGATTTTAACTGCATTTTATTTTCCCATAGCCTCGGCAATAGCTGCAAATATCTCTCACATCGCAATAAAAACAAGATGGCGGTTGTTTCATTTCTGAAAACCATGATCCTGTAATGCATCAGGGGAGAAAGCTCTATTTTTTGGGTGCAAAAGGGCACCCCATTATCCATCAAATATTTAAATAGCTACTGAACAGAATAACCCCAATCTAAGCAAAGCACTTTTTTGAACGCTTCGTGCCCAAGCTGTTTTAGACCTGGTCCAAATACATACAGCGGTTTGGGCTGTGTGCTTTGGCAAAAATGTACCTTTTTTGTCAATGGGAAAATGAATGGGAAATCGGCTGCACTTTTGGATTTTTATTTTATTTTTTACGCTTAATAATATTCTTGTTTCTTAACGAATCTTTACAAAACTTTGCAGTCGAGAGGAGGTGTGGCGCAGACTTCTAATCACTTTAAACATTTCAGTAAAATCTGTTACTCAAACGTTATTAACAATTGAATTTTGAGATATTCCTACGTGTCTATGACTCACCTTAACTATAGGGCAGCTATAGTTCTGTGGTAGCGACCCGGTAGTTATGGTTAAGTTGCTCAACCCATAGGAAAAGCAATTTTTGGGTGGCTTATATCTTGGACACCGTTCACCGAAGCTATGCAAAAAAGTATACAGCCAACTCTGAATGATTTTTCAAAGTTTTGTGCGGTTTCATCAAGAGGTGGGGCAAAGTTACAAGGCAAGTCCCAAAACCTTTGAATTCTGAATAGACATGAATGGAACATGTTTTGCTTGTAGCTACAGATCAAACTGATGGATGGATTTTTACCAAACTTGCCCGAGGAGCAGCGCCCTCACCCTGGTCCCAAATGCATGCTTTTGTAAATTTGGTGTCAATCCATCCAGTAGACTTTTTTTAAATGCCCAAAATCTAGGCCCAAAAAATGTGTGATATCTCCCTCCAGTCAACTGACTCACTTTCTGATTCAGTGTCCACGTGTGCCTCTAGACAATCATGGAGCAGCATAACATTTGTGGACATCATACCTGGCCAGTATGCAAAACCTTTGAAACGGACACCATGTTGGACTCACAAACTGAGCTCTGGAAGATGAGGGGTGAGGAGGATGGGATGCATACATGTCAAGAAAAAGCAAAACATTTTGTGTTTTCTCTTGTTTTTTCTCTTCTCATTCAATGTCATTGCTGTGATGTTCATGAACTTGACGTATGTTCTAGGACATCAGAGCATATGTATGCATTACAGAGTCAATGAAGAACATTTATTTGATTGCTTATAACTTTGGCGCTGTTCAATTAAATACCACATAGTTTTGAACTATAAATATAGACCGCACTTCGAATGGTATTGCAAAGTTTAGTGCTATTTCCTCAAGAGGAGGCAAAATTAGAGGTGGTGTATCAACAATTTTAGATGGCTTATAACTTCGGTGCCATGTGTCGAATCTGCACAAAAGTCTAGAAAAAGATTGTATATCCACCGTTGAATATTTTTGCAAAGTCTTAAGGGATTTTGGCAATAGTGGGCTAATTGGTAGGGGGGCCCACTACATTTTGGAAAACGGGATATGTTTGAATGGGAAAAAAATAAATTCTGCTTGCAGCAACAGCCCGAAATGCTGGACAGACCTGCAGCAAACTTGTGTGAGGAGCATTGGCAAGGACCCGAAAGCATTCTTTTGCAAATCTGTCCTGTGTTTGATTTTCTGAAAATTGTCAAAATGTAGTGATATAACTTTGGTGCCTGAGGCAATATGTCCACTGGCCATGGCCACCAGGCACCGGTAATAGGGTTAAAGTGGACATGGCCATCAGGGAACAGCTATGTGGTAACTTTTTTAAATCCATATAGGCTCGGATGGGAAGAAATATTCTGCTTGCAACTGCAGCCCGAAGTGCTGAACAGGTTTGCAGCAAACCTCTGCAAGGAACATCCGTAAGGACCTGAAAGCATCCTTTTGCAAATCTGTCCAGTGTTTTATTTTTTCCAAACTGTCAAAATGAATGTCCAAAGAAAATGTGACATAACTTTGATGCCTGGGCATAGGCCTGGCCTTCGGCAAGGACACGTCTACTTTGGTTTGCTGATTGGGGCCAGTGGCGTGGCCAAAGCCCATGACCCATGGATTGTGGACACTGGCCATGGCAGCAAACCATGAGCACTGGCCATTGGTCACATTATGGGGATATAGTGGCCCCTGGATCCTTCATATGTTGCGTGCATCACTTTCAACCGTACCGCATGTAGGAACTTTCCATCAGACTTAATTTCATGCGTGATGTCATCAGTGATTACATCAATTATGCCATTTATGATGTCATCTTTGATTTCCTGTGTGCTAGTTTTAGCAGTGCATGGCAGTGGTGTGAGTTATGGTTGCATAGCATTCCATAACTGGCAAATTGAATTGTTTTTTTTGCTTTTACCTTGCAACCATAACGTCCCTTTAACATTGTTTCTTTCAATAAATGTCGCTTTTTATGAGTGCAACTTAACCATAACGTACCCTTAATGAAGTTTCTTCACTGAACATATATATTCAGTGAAACAATTTTAGTTGAAGTATCATGATGCAACAAAACTCTTGAAATTAAGTGAAACAAACTTTAGGTGAAGTGACATTGAGGTGCTGTTTTAATGCAACAAACCCCCTGAAATTTAGCAGATGTTGGAAGCTGTGCCACCTTAACTATGAAGACCCCGATGTGCAGTCCCTAAGCACACTGATGACAGCACAAATGATATGGCTGATAACATCAGGACTGGAAGTCTCTTCCTCGTCAGACCACCTTGCAGTCTTTTCCATCATTTGATATCCCATCTCTGTTCCTATACTGTCCTTGCAAATTCAATAGGAAGCTGATGGTGGCCTGGGGAAAAGAAAAGCAGAAAGTGGGTGTTAACATAACTTGTCCCACCTCTATCCCCCCATCAGAGCCTCATATTATGTGCATAAGGGCAGAGAGATGAGAAGCAGAACAGTGAAAGCAAATCTTTCTCAGAGATATCTTTGTTGGATTGTGGTTCTTTTAAATGCTGCTTGGGCCTCTGACCAAGTGGTAAAAGGGAAATTGACAGGGCACGAAGGCTTGCGGCAGGATAATCTACAGGTACCCCTTAAGAGCTCCAAACAATGTCCCTGACATTCTAGAATTTCATTTGTTTGCACTTTATGTTGGTTGCCTTTACCGTGTACTGTACTTTACATATAGTTTCCCATATGGTCTATCACCTTATGCAGATTTAGACCTAGAGCTTTGCCATGCTACCAAATAGTGAGTCAATGGACCTTAGCCTTTGACACACCAGTATCTGTATCTTTATATTTGTCAGTGTATTTATTTTTTATTATTACTACTATTAATATTTTTATGTTAAGCATCCTTACATAAATACAATATCTACCATACCAAAATAAGGAATTTCACAAATTGTGACACATTGTGATTATGCTGTATTGGATATTGTACATTTTTATTTACAATGTACAATTCATTGTACATGCCAAAGAATAATTATTAGATGTACATTACATTGAGGACTTTAGACAATCTCAAAACATTTCCCTACTGCAGCTACTTTACAAAATCAAACTACCCCAACTCAGAAGTCCAAAGATTGATATCCAACATAATATAACTAGCTCTACAGTTTCTTGTTACATCAAACATTCACCACAAGGGCTTCTGATATAACATACTTGGACTGGTCAGACATGGACCACGATTAAGCATGTGTTACATTCTTCAATTGATTAACTGAGCACTGTTGAAAATACATTTCATCATGGCTGCCCTCTTCCTTGGCACTGGAGTGCCTCTGAGGGCTGCCATGGTGACAGAGTCGCATTGATCCTGATTAGTCTGCTGCCCGTGGTATTGGCATAACGGGAGCCGGCAGGCGAGAGAGCCGGACCCCAGCACAAAGGCCCACACGAAGGCCCATGTCTAGACCTGTCCAGAGCTGGAGGGAGCCCCCATCCATGCCACCACTTCTAACTTCATCAGGCCCATGCTGCACTATGATCAATCGTGCTGTACCCCTGCATTCTGGGACCTTGAGAAATGTGCTTACTTTTACCAGCAAGCACCTGGATAATCTGCTGCTGCATCACAACCCTCTGCCTGGTTGCCTACTTATTCCTGCCTCCCGTGCCCTACAGCCTGATCACAAACTGTATCTTCCTCTCACTTGATATGTGTATCTGGTGTAAATTTCACTTATTGCCTGTTTTCTGCTGCCTGCAAGTGCCAAACCCATAATTCCTCTACCTAAGCACCTTTATTAACATTTTCTTCCGTTATAGTCTCTTCTATTGCTTTTGGCAACATTAAAATCTAGGTGTGTTTTTTAAATCTCTGCATCCACCGTTTTGTTCTGTATTAGTGCTTTTTGGCAAAATTCGAATCTAGGTGTGCTTTTTAAATCACTGCGTCCTCCGTTTTGTGCTGTATTAGTGCTTTCTGGAAACATTCAAATCTAGGGGTGCTTTTATTGTGTGCACTGTTTGTCTTCCATTGCACACCTCCTTCTCTGTGGCTGCTTGGGTGCTAGGCCACTTTGTGTATTACTGTGCAATGTGCTGCTCCCCTGCTTTCTCTCTCTCCCCTCTCCTCCATGGCACTCTCCATCACTCCAATATCTAATATCCAATATCCAATATCTAGTCTAACTGCTATTCTATCACCTATTCTACCTCTCTCACAAAGTCTGGGGTGCTTTTATTGTGTGCACTGTTTGTCTTCCATTGCACACCTCCTTCTCTGTGGCTGCCTGGCTGCTAGGCCACTTTGTGTATTACTGTGCAATGTGCTGCTCCCCTGCTTTCTCTCTCTCCCCTCTCCTCCATGGCACTCTCCATCACTCCAATATCTAATATCTAATATCCAATATCTAATCTAACTGCTATTCTATCACCTATTCTACCTCTCTCACAAAGTCTGGAAGAAGAAAAAAAGCTGAAAAAAGCTCTCCTGGACTCTAATCCTGCCCTACCTATCACTAAAACCTACGTCAATGCCACTTCCAGACAGACTATTACTGACATCCTTTATCTGTCTCCTCCTCACCCATTAATGCTGGCACTAGGTGAGAAGTTCTAGCATACTTCTAATCCTCTAGGTGTATCATTAATGTCTATCACAATGGCAATATCATGGCCCAAGGTTCTCAACCTACACTTCTCTTTCTCGACCAGCACCTGTCCTCTCTCATAAGCCTCCATCCTTCTCTTGCCACCCCTGCTTCCTCTCCCCTCACTTCTCCATCAACACCGATTGGAGTACCATGCCACTGTACACCTCCTCAGAAAACCTTCAAAGGTGGTAACCAGCTTCACTTAGCTACTCTGAACGCTTGCTCTGCTGTCAAACACATCTCTGATATCTGTCTCCTTCTCAAAGTCTTCTAAGACTTTGACCTGGACGTCTTCGCTCTTACACCGAGATGTGGTCAATGCCAGCTTTGTCGCTGCTCTTGACACTCTCCTTCCTGAGGGCTAAACTCCTCTCCAAACCCAGACCCAATGGGCCTGGGGGTGAGTAGCCCTGATCTTCCCTGAGTGGGCTCCTGCTTCCATCATTTCTACTCAATCCTACTCCTCTTTTGAATGTCTTGTATGTAGACTTGGGGTCTTGCCTACTCTTTCCCTCACCCTTGCCACTATCTGTAGACCCCTTGGCCCTATATCCATCTTCCTCTCTGAATGGGCCGACCTCACCTCATTCCTTTCAACCTCATCTTCCAAACTCCTCCTCCTTGGTGACTCCAACATCCACCTTGACTCTCTTGAACCATCCACCTCCCAGTTCTGGGTCCTGTGTGACTCCCTCTCTCTCACTATCCTTGCTTCCGTCCCGACTCACTCTGTATGCCACACTCTTGATGCCCTCATCTTTGGTGACATCCCTACCTTCACCCTCCCCCGGTATGACCATTCTCTCCTTTCCTTTCACCTCTGGCTCCTGGGCCCTCTTTCAGAGCCTCCCCTGCACAGCAAGCCTCCTTTTCCATCATTCGACCTTTGAAGCGAGTGTCAGTTGCTGCTTTTGCCTCCACCTTCATCCCCCCTCAAACCTCCACTCCTGGCTCTCCCTCTGGATCTGTACTTGCTAACCGGCACTGTGCCATATCCAACAACCTTGACATCTTTGCCCCAGCCATGTGGATCCGCCTAAACATGCCACCAAGAACAACAGCTGGTATGAATGTGGTCTAGCATCTTTGAAACTTAAGTGTAGAGTTGCTGAATGGAAGTGGCAGACCTTGGGCTTATCCTCTGACAAACTGGCATACCGCCTTTTCCAAAGGCAATATCGCTGCTCTATCCACTCCAAGAAATGGGCCCACATCCAAGCCCACTTCTCTGGAGCTAGTAACAACACAGCTGAACTTTTATCACAATCTGTAAGGAACTCACCAATCCACTTGCAGACTCCCCATCTCTCTTCCCCACCCAGGCTCTCTGCACTGCGTTGGCCTCCCACTTCACATCCAAAACTCAGGACATCTTGTCCTCACTCTCCTCCATCCCCATTCCTCTCCCAGGCCTACTCGTCTGCCTTCCTTGCTCCCCTCCTCCTACCCCATCACTTTCCTCCCTCCTGCCCATAGCACTGGATGAGTTCTCTAAAGTCGTCCGCTCTGTGAAGGCCTCGTCCAGAACCATCAAGGACAACATCTCCTCTCTCGCCCCGGCTCTTGCTGACTTCTGTAACCATTCCTTTGCCAATGACTCTTTCCCTCTATCCCTCAAGCACTCCCTTGTGCACCCTCTTCTAAAAAAGCTGTCAGCTGACCCCTCCTGCCAGGCTAACTATCACCCTATCTCTACTGCCCCCTTCCTGGTTAAACTCTTGGAAAGGTTTGTCCTCCCCCAACTGACTCTCCTCACTGATCTTGTTGGCTGCCTTTGTGACTACCAATTGATTCCGGGCATTCAGAGGCACGGAAACTGCTCTGCTGAACACCAGTGAAACCATGCTCGCAAATCTCGACTCCAACTCTCCTGCTGTTCTTATCCTCCTCGCTCTCTCCTCTGACTTTGACATGGTCAGCCATTCCAGCCTCATAAAACGATTCAGTGACACCCTCAACATCACTGGCCGGGCACTGGATTGGTTGTCCTCCTTCCTGACTAACCGCCCTTCCCAGCTGCAACTGAGGTCTTTCTCCTCCACCACCAGCCTCTCTACCTGTGGCATCACCCAGGGCTCTATCCTATTGCCATGGCTCATCAATATCTATCTCACCCCGCTTGCTCACCTGATCCCCTCCTTCTCTCCGCATTTCCATTGTTACGCAGATGACACATAGCTTTCCTTCATACTTTCCTCCACTCCCCCCTCTTCCTCTGCTCTCATCCCAGACTGTCTGTATGCCATTCAGGCATGGTGTGCAGCAAATGATCTCTGTCTCAACGGCAGCACGATGGAGATTCTCCTCATCAGGACACATGTGCCCTCTTTTCCTCCTACCCCCTGCCCGCCCTCTTTGGTATCATAAGGGTCATCTTTCGACTCCGTTCTCTGCTTCACCCCTCACATCATGGATCTTACCAAGAAGTCCCACATCCAGCTCCACCTCCTCAGAGGCATTCTCCCTTTTCTCACCTTCGCCCAGAAGCTCAGTGTCTCCAGAGCCCTGGTCCTTTCCAGGCTACTGCAACAGCCTCTTTCTCAATCCCCCTCTTTCCTTCCTTTGCCCCCTCCAGCTAATCAAGAATAGGGCTGCAAGACTTTCCCTGGCATCAGGCTCCACATAGTCCCCCGTGATAGGGATGAGTATCTGGGTGTCATCCGCATAATTCGTGTAGGTGACATCCAGATAGTCAAGGATATCAAAGAGTGGCTTGGTAAATACGTTGTACAGGTTGTACTTGGTAAATACATTGTACGTTCTAGAAGACCTGCAGTTATTTAATTGGGCAGCTGTGGTCATTCGGATTAAGGGGTTATGACAATCTACCCACTGTTACTCAACCACGGTAGCGCTGATACAGAATGCCACTCGGATTAGAAGTGACTGAACATTTCATTACCTGCATTTAGTTAATAAATGCCTGCTCAAAACTCAAATAGAATTAAATTGGAGAAGAATTTGCAAACACGTCCATATGCCAGAGATCCATGCAATTGCCTTTTTACCTGATACCCCACTACTACCAAAGAATCCTTTTGATGATGTTGTTAGGGAATGGTCAGGAAAGACAATTCATTTCTTTCTGCAATTTGCAGGATGCTCTCATCAGGAATTGAGCTAGATTTATCAAGAAGTATATTTTAACACTGGTTTGTTGTGGCCCTCCCTCTAACACTTTAAATGATTATATATCCAGCCCCACAATGTGGATCTGAAACTCAAAACCAATGTCTGGTATAACACTTTGCAGCTGTGCCCTGAAGGATAAATACTTAAATAGTTGACATTTCGTTTTAATTTCCGCAAAGATAACAGGATAGTATTTCCAAACGTAAGCACCAAGTTGCCTTAATGACTTACTAGAAAAATAAAATTACCTCTTTCAGCATACAGTTAAGTTCACCTTAGCAAGATCTCCCCCACCAAGTGGTGGTGATAATGGAAGAAGCTTCCTATTTGGCAAAAAATGTATGATTGCATTTGTAAACATATTGGCAGAGTTGCACAAAATAAAAACTAAATAACATTGGTCATATAGGTGAAGGTCTATATTCGAGAGTTGGAAAAAACTGGGTGCATTTACACATTCAGGTTTACGGTGGTATTTTTCAACATAAACTTGTTTGCCTACAACCATTGATCAACTAGTTAGGATTAGAGTGGGAACATTTTTGAGTCTAGGTGCAGGATAACATGCTATGGCCTCAACCAGTCCTTTATGCTACCAATGCCTTGCCTGAAATGATCCTCATGGATTTAGTACCTATCTGTAGTAAGTGTTGCATTTATCCATAGCGTTTCACTGCAATGAATCCCTTACTATATATCTCATCAAATGGCAGAACTAGAAAGAAATGTAAAAGAAATGCAAACAAGAGCATTAGTGGGGAGGCCTGAATACAGCACTTATGACTGCTCAATTGCCCAACAAACAAGGGGGTGGTGTGTACTGGGGGTCCCTCTGCCAGACTTACCCAGATTCTTTAGCTCACTATCTTTCACGGAGGAGACATATCCAAAGCATATCAGGGCAGTCAAGCACCGAAATGCTAGGCAATTCTCTTCTAAGCAAGAGTACCAACAGCAACCTCAGACACGTGTTTTGGTCTGGTTGGACCTCATCAGTAGGATGGAGCTGTGCCTCTCTAAGAATAGTGAGCAAAGGGTCCACGTCTGGATTCCCCTAGTAATTTAGGGTGAGACCCAAAGTTACTTAAAATATGCAAAAAACGAGGAGGGACCTGGGAGTTCTTCTGCCAGACATTAGTCCTGGTTACAAGGGACTTACCCAAATTCTTTAGCTCACTATCTTTCATAGAGGAGAAATATCGAAAGCATATCAGCCTTTGTCCTGCCCCGGGGCAAACCAGCACTGAAATGCTGGGCAATTCTCCTCTGAACAAGAGTACCAGCAGCAACCCCAGACACATGTTTCGGTCTGGTTGGACCTCATCAGTAGGGTGGAGCTGTGCCTCTCTAAGAATAGTGAGCAAGGGGTCCACGTCTGGACAATGGTGCCGGTGCTTCCATGACAAGTCTGCCTACTGTGGCCACTGCGCATGGCAGGGTCAGACCTGATGGGAACAGCGGCTCCAGCAGGCAGACTTGTCGTTTGCTGGTCTGGAAACAACGGTGCTGGTAAGTTTACCAGCACCATTGTTTCCGGACCGGCAAACTTAAATGAGGCCCAAGATCTTTGGCTTTCTACAGAATTGTCACCCCTTAATTTGTTTAATTTGAAAGATTTGAAAATAGATCTGGCCCAGCTAGACTTCCATTTAAAATCATCTTGTGGAATATTACAGGTCTGGGTGTAAAAAAGAGGTACGCATACCAGATGGAATTATCATGCAGACAGGTTATCATAAGCCTAATGGAAACCTGGGTAGATGATTGGAGTCTACTTGGATTCCCTGCCTTTTGACAACATGCAAAAGAACTAGATAGAAAAGTAGGATCTCATGGGGGTTTAATGACAATGATTAAACATAATCACCACCTTCAATTTACATTGATTGAGAAACAGGAAAGACAATTTCCTGAATTGAAACCAGCTACTTTGTCTCACAATTTTATCAGATCCTATTAAGATATATTTACATAACTCCCATGTGACAGGCAGAGGTAGTCGTACAATCCTATGGTTATCTCGATCAGTTAATAGAATTTAATAAGGGAAACAGGCAGCAGAATCAGGTTTATTTCTGTACAGCACTGCAGAAATAGACATAGAAACCATCAGAGTGTCCTGATCACAGTAAATCTGCACCCAAAAACAGAATTCTGAGGTTTGTTTTATAGGGTTTTATCCAATGTGGTTCATACAAAAAATCTGCATGATACGTTTATTCGGTGACATTATATTGAGCTTCCTAACAGAAAATCCTCTGGCTTTGAAGAGCATGGCTTAACAGCATCATGTTAAGTCTGTACAATTCTGCAGGCCTAACCACTACACCATCTTCACCTGGGGAAGATATTCCCATTATACGTAACAGGGCACCGTCGGGTGACTAGCACTCACTTGACCCTCTGATCCTGTTCTCAGACAAGCATTCTCCACTTTATGTGTGATGTATCATGCATCACTAAGCATGTTTGAATCCCGGGCAAGGACTACCGACACATCCGCACAACCTCCTGGGCTTGCCTATTTCTGCCAGTCAATCACGTTACCCCACTGATAATGCACTGCTTTTAAGAAAACATAAGACCGTCAGTTTGGACATCAAAGCCACCACCTTCTCCGTCAGTTGTGTGTGGCAAGTCATGTCTTACTCACTCATAAAATTCCAAACTGTGCAATTTTTCAACCAGGAGAAAGATATACAACATCTCACTTCCTGCAATCTGTACAAGAAAACTGTTTGCTGGGGGAAGTCTAGGACCAGCTTCGGCACCACATCTTTGCAGTCCTACATGGTTCAGCACCATGTACAGGAGTGGCGTGAAAATAAAAGGCCACAAATGCAGCTTCCCACCAATAGTCAATTACCATTCCACCCCTTGCCAGTATTGTCACACTAGAAAACATTTCTGTAGTGAAAAATTGCTTCAGATGCTAAGCTTCACCTCTGATTCCTACCGTGATACAACCCCTAAGTGCCAAGTCAGTGTGATGGATGTGTCTGAATGTGGACAAAATTATCACAGATCCTATAGCAGAGTGCTCTTGCTCACCAAAAGCATAGTGGTGATGTTCACTGTTGACTTCTTGCTGTATTCTTTTGACGCAATCCAGAATCCTCTTGGTTCAGGAGTAAAGTCAACCACTGCTGGGAAGCATCCAGTCAATGTTTCTTTTTATTGTAATGTAATGTAACAAAATGTATAGAGCGCAAACTAAGGCCCAGAGGCATCCAGCGAGCACTGGGGGAAACCAGGTGAGTCCTATCAATGTACCAGAGACAAAGTTAGAAAATATACGTTTTAAGTGCCTTCTGGAAGGGAAGGTGTTCCTCTGTTGATCGCAATGAGCGGATGACTGAAGACATCTGGTAAGAAAGTACACCTCGATCTTGCTTCTCAAGAAGCTCAACCCCCCCCCTATCATGGAGAGCCCGGTGAACGACACAGAGAGTCTTAAACTCGACTCTGGTGGCAACCGCAACCAGTGAAGTCGTTGCAAACGCCCTGCAGAAGAGGTCAGCATGGGTGCATTCACAGCCAGCCTGGCTGCAGCATTCTGAAGTATTTGAAGATTCTGTATCTGGCGCTTAGGCTGCCCTAGGTAGATTCCATTACAGTAGCACAGCGAGCCCATTATTGCAGAGGGGACTATCTGTGTGCGGCTAGTGGTTGGAAGCAAAGTCAGGATCTGTTTCAAGACCTTTAGTTTGCTGAAACCGGCACTGCAAACCGCTGTAACCTGGGCTTCTCTGGAGCCATTAGGCAGAAGCCTCACACCAAGACTGTTTACAGATGTACTGGGTGGTGGACAAGGGCCCAGGGAGTCTGGCCAAAACTGGGAACTCCAAAGACCTGCATCGTCCTGAGAGTCAACAATCAGCACTTTTTCCCCCATTTATTTTGAGCCAGTTGGCAGCCATCCACTTGCCAATGGCAGAAAGGCATTTTCTAAGCTTATCAGGGGGATCAGATGATGGGGATTCTAGCCAAAGCACCAATTGGGTGTCATCGGTATGGGTGTAGAAAAGGACACAAAACTTTGCAATAGGATCTGCCAACGACCACAGATAAAGAATAAACAATAGAGGCGACAAAGCTGACCCCTGGGGAACTCATAGGGGAAAATACGTGGAGGTGAATGGCAGGTTTGAAGTGAGACTGTTTGCGTGCGCTCTGCTAAAAAGGAATTAAACAATGCCTGTGATGAGCCCCTGACCCTTGCCTGCTCCAGGAGGGACACCAGAATGCTATGATCTTCAGTGTCAAAAGCTGTGGAGAGATATTGAAGGCTGTACCAGAGTTGGATGGAGTGGTACCTTATGGAGTGGCTCAGATGCAAAGTTAGATTGAGGGCCAGACTGTCCACTTCATCATGGACACGTGGACAAGAGGACAGTACATTGACTATGTGGCTTTAACCACTCACTGGGTGACCTTCCTTCCCC
Organism: Ambystoma mexicanum; assembly: GCF_040938575.1. Classification (NCBI taxonomy): domain Eukaryota; kingdom Metazoa; phylum Chordata; class Amphibia; order Caudata; family Ambystomatidae; genus Ambystoma; species Ambystoma mexicanum. Next base: position 960,154,002 of record NC_090928.1, on the reverse strand, counting down.
CAGCCAGCTGAAAGGTGTCTAGATCCCAAGGTCATGCTAGACCAGAGCAAGTGCATGTAGTCTGGTTCAGAGGCCATTTTGTGTATGTCAGGACTTGAAGGCAGATGCCACAGGGCAGTTAGCATCTTGCAGATAGCGGAGGAGGTGGTGGCACAGTGGTTAAACCATGACACCCTTTACCATCTTCATGTTCTGCCTGGTAATTCTTGTTATTCTGTCAGCCACCAAGTACTTGTGCCTCATTCAGTGATTAACTTCCTGATTCAGCAGACGATTTCCTGTTCGTATTTCCTTCTTCATTGGTTTATTTTCTGGATGGAGGACACAAACCAATCTCCAGCAAAACATATTTTCCAGAATCTAGAAAATCTAAACCTGGAGGAATTGAGTTGAGCCCAACATACATTGGAGGCCACAAACATGGCCTGATTGTTTCTACTTGAAAACGAATATTAGAAAGTTAATGAGTGAACAGTGATGCATGGATAGCAATAGATTGTGAAGTCAGAGGTGGGAGAGGAGCATTGGACGTTATAAAGAGTGTGAGTTGGTGCAAAGGAGGGAGGCTGAAGAGATGTTTAGAGAATGAATTAAGGTAGCCAAGAATAAGGGTGGTTTCTCAAAGACATTAGGAATACACCACCAGACACATAAGAGTAACGTGAGAAAGGACATTCATTTTTAGAAAAGAAAGGTAATAAAGATGTAAGGAGTACAGAGTATTTGTTCATCAAAAAACAATATTATTTCTCAACCTGCCAGACCATCTTTTCCCTTTGGACTCTCTTTTGTGTATTCTGGGCTCTCTAAGAATGATTGTTACTCTCCACAACAACTCTAGCTCTGGAATCTCCAGCTGGTACCTCAAGGGACGAGAGGACTTTCTGGTTCCTCCCTCAGTCTTGTCTTGGGATGTCTAAAGGCCTCTTCCTATGGGAACAGTAATTAAACTTAACATAGGGTCAGAGTGGTAACTAGAAAATGGGCCTCATTATAAGTTTGCTGGTTCCGGGAACTATGGTACTGGTACGCTTGCCGTTACTGTAGTTCCAGGTCCGGAAAACTGTAAGCACAGCATGACGGATGCACCAGCACCATTCTGAATGGTGCCGGTGCATCCAACCTCCCATTGAGCCCTATGGGGCTCAAATGGGAATGGGGAGCCTTTTTTTCCGGTTGTCGCGAATGGGGAAATACCGGGTCTGGCAGGGCATGAATGCCCCAGTAATTGCCCATTAGCAGGAGCCAGAAAAAATCACAAGTTTGGCAGCAGCCTGCCGGTTATACCAGCAAGGCTACCGCCAAACTTGTAATGAGGCCTGATTTGAAAAACCTCTCCTCAAACCACAGCAAAATAAAGTCTCCCTAGGTTTTCCTGTCACTCATAGTCAGAGGTAATGTCACTTTTAAATATAAAAGATACAAGGATCCATTACTGCTTCTTGTAGTAGTTAGAGGTTGGGATTCTTCCTTTTTCTAGAACATGATAAATACTTCTGGTAAGTAAGTGCAATAGAGTTCCCTTACTATATCCATTCTCATGGAAATACACTTTGTGCCCATTGCTTCACCCCCCCCGATGTTCAGATGCCCCCTTTGTCCTTGGGCCTTATGTCTCACTCCTGCCATTATCGCTCAAACTACCTGTAAGCTACCTTCCTAGGCATTCGATCATGTAGCCATTCCTTCACCAACTCCTCACTGACAAAAGGTAGACTTGTGCTGTCTTCTCCACTGCCAGATCCTATCCCTAGCCCTCAAATAAAAGGCCCTCCTCTTTTCTACTCCTTCGCTCATCCTCTAACTTCCACTCACTATCAACGCCCTGTGATCTTTCCATCTTACTGGATTTCACACAAACACTATCAAATTCTTCTTCTTATCTCCTACTGCTTTCTCACTTTCTCCCGCCGCCTTAACACCCTCTACTCCTTCCACTTTTTCTAGTATTTCCATGCTCTTTCCTTTGATATCTCCTCCAACAATGACCAATTATTCAGCTCCTCTCATTCCTTTTGATTCCACTCCTGCATACTCTGTTATCCCACTTTATTTTGCTCTTTCCACTTTCTGTGCTCCTTCATCCCTTTCCAGATCTTCCACTCCTCTTGCTTCTTTACCTCCTTACATAATTTCACAATGTTCTGCTTTTTCACCACCTTCCACTCTTTCAGCCCCTTATGCTTCTCCCTTCCACCTCCTACTACACCTCCTCCCAACCCCTCACCTCATTCTGCTGCTTTGTCGCATTGTTGTTCTCCTTCCTGCTTCTCCAAACAACCAAACAATGACTTACCCACTCTCTGGCTTTGTACCCTGTTCCCACCTCAGTTGAGCTGTATTATGTTTAAAGAATGGCACCGGGTGATGGTAAAGACAACTTTGCAGAAATTGGCTCAGTGTTAGGGAATGGGCTGGCTCATCTGTTCCTAATTTATTTCCCATGGTTTCCACCAGCGACAGATGAAGCCAATAACAGGCCGATCCGCCATCTTGGATCCTGTTCTGGGGGGCATGCCTGGAACTGCATGCAGCCCAGGAGGCAGGCTGGCAGGAACCCACATGACTCTCTGGGTCAAAGTTCCTTGCTTCTGCATGTGGTAAGCCTTGCCAGGGAATTTTGGGTGCAAATCATTCATTTTCAATATTATGATCACAATGAAAAGGTTTCCTGGCCTGAGGGACAGTGGCATTGAGTCACCAGCACACACAGTCTTCATTACAGAGGCCATGCTGCAATATGAGTCCTTGCCATCCTACACCATGCTGTAGGTTTTGTTGTGGCGCTTCGTCACAGTGCTTGGCGATGTATGGGCATCATTTCATTCTAGTCACAGGGTTTGACCTAGCCACTGTAGAAGTTGATGTGAGGCATTTCTGGAGTTTAAGATTACTGACAACGTGGGCCCTTAGGATGGGATTCTTGGAGACTGGTGGGAGGAGGACAGGGTAGGGGGTGATGTGGAAAGTGGCCGGGGGATCAGTTGAAGGCAGTGATTGTCTTAGAAGAGTTAAGCTTAAGACAGAGAAGAGACATCCCCTAACAGATCGCGTAAAGACAGATCTAATCCCGTTCATAGAACGTGGGGGTAAGGGGGGGGCGTAGAGGGTATGGGGGTTGTAAGTGACTTCAATCCAGCAATCCAGCTAAGACAGTGCCTAGTCTGGGATGCCCAATAGAAGCCCTTATTAATATATTTTTATGTCAAATTCTTTGAATCTGGATGATAAACCCTTATATAACGCCCCTCTCTTTGAATCCCACTGGCCTCACTGAGCCAAGAAGTAAGTTTGTTTTGCAAATTAAAAGATTTATTTAAGGAATGAAACAATATATATCACACTTTTATGAATAAATTAATATTTGATAGCACACTTATGAATATAATAGTGATCAACAATGGATAATATTACAATAGTACAATTCTTTGATCACTTAGGAGTTGGTATAGAAAGAATAAGGTAGCAGAGAATGCTTTGTATGGTTTCAAGGGAATGCAAGATGGGAAAGAATGCAACACAGAAATAAACTTGATATGAATTCACTCAGAAGATAATATAATCACTTTTTCCCCTGTGACTACTCACTCCACTCCTAAGCAAAATGGAGAGATGGAAAGGAGGGCACAAAGGTTTCCAGAATACAATCCATGCAGTTCAGTTCCAGTTCCCCCCAGCAAGCTTAGAGAAAACCAGGATGATTTTATAACACAGGCCAAATGCTTTGAAATGTGGTTGCACTGGATGAGAAAATATGCTAAAAATGATTTTAATTCACTAAAGGAGATTCAGGATAAGTGATAGCTACTTTGGATTAGTTCAGGTCAACACTAGCAATGATTCATGAATGATTATCAGGTTGAAAACGAATTTCAGCAGTGGAAAGCAAGAAGCAGCTATTTTTACAAGTGGTGAAATGAAGCTAATTTTCAATTTGCGGCACTTTTTCCGCGTGCGTATATCGCGATTATGGACAAACTATAAGTAGTTGGAATGGTCTGACGGGTTCTGGATACAGCTCTGCTTTCTGGGTCTGGTTCTGGCACAGGGTTCAAGCCAGAAGCAAAACAGCTCACCCGGCTGTTGAATAGTTTAGTTAAGTTGCTGGATTCTGAGGCCTGCTGAGAAGAGTTCAGCTTGTGGATTAGGCCTCAGCTTCTCCAAGGTTCTAAAGTTTGGGTCCTAGAGTTTTGGTTCTGGAGTCTGTCTGGAATCTGGAGCCTCAGGAGTCTGGAGTCTTTGTCTGGACATGGTCGGGCAGCGTGTTGCGCAGGAATCGATGAGTAGTGGAAAAATGAGTGTCCCTATCTGGGTCTCAGTGGTTCTTTTTATGTGTTTCCAAAGGGGGTGTGGAGGCTGGCTTTCTATGCCCAACCCACTAAGGATTTGATAGGTTAAAGGATTTACTGTCCTCTAAATGGAGAAAGGAGTAGTGAGTCAGAGTGATGCTATGTTTATGGCTTGGCTGAAGTCCCTCCCCTTGGCATTTATTTAGAAAAACAATTTTTCATAACCAAACATGTTTCCCAGCGACACAAGTTGTTGAGAATACATGTACATATCACAGATTAATTAAGACATGTCTCTGTTCAACCCTGCTCTTTCTAAGAGCTTGGGTTCAGAAATAACAACTTAGTTGCACCGAATCTTACACGGAGGTACACACCCTCTCTGCGCATATTACTGTAAGTTTTCAATTTTCTAGTATAAACACAGTGTCTACAATATTAATAAATACGGGGCTTGGCCTCAGAACATCCCAAGCGTCCAACTTAGTCTTGAACTGTGAGTGAAGGTGTCATTTTAAGAACCTCAAAATTGTACATTTCTATCAGCTGCTTACAATTAGTTATCAGTATTCTTATAAAACATATATTTGCCTTCACTTCAGTACACCCATTGGTTTGTCCCCGCCCCTAGAAGCTTGGCTTGACTCAGAGGTCACATGTCTTGTTTTTCCTAGAGCAGTGTTGACAGTTACACCCAAAATCAGCATATTCTATTCAATTGAAAGAGTCTATTGTCTTGTGTTCCTGCTAGCATACCAGGGTGCCACTCTCCATCTAATTAACATGACCATGCGATTTCCTTCCTTGTTGCTGAGAAGACTAAGTGTGAAGAGTTCTAATAGAAAAGCAAGCCTTTTGAAGTCTCAGCTAACTTGGGTTACTGTTTAGCTTCTGAAATACAGCTCTCCTGTCAGAATTTAGATCACCAGTGCTGGTCAGTGGCGAGCACCGGTATTGCGCCCATTTTTGACAGCTGTCTTTAAAACAGGGATTTAGCTTGGTAGCATAGGATTCTCGCTGATATTGTACTGAGGATTCTGCAGTAAATGATGTGGATCACCCAACAAGAAGTTCTATCCTTTTGGAGGTTTTGTGAGCCATTATTTTAGCAATTTTGACGATCAAGAAAATGAATTCCCAACAGCTCTGGGTTGCTTTTGGCAATCAGTATTGCTATTCCCAAATGGTTTCAGGCTACTGTGTGTGTAGCCCAATGGTGGTTTTAGGCAAAAGCGGATAGCAGCCTATTTTTCAGATTTTTACTGCGCATTTTTGGATGATCTCTGGCGAGCAGCATGCTTTCCGGCGGCCACTCTAATGTTTCTGCTGCCAGCGATGTTGTAGGGCTTGGATGCGTGGGTGAAAACATCCCACAGGGTCATCTGCAAGTAGGTGCTAGAATACCCCATAGGGGGACATTGGCCCACCAGGGAAGTCTGAGGGAGAAGTTATACGCACGATAGTGTTGATAAGCCTTTTTACCATTCTATGATAACTAAATAAAATATACATATCATTTCTCTTTCCCTTTTTTCCCTCTGTTTGTTCGTCTCTGTTTTTTTTTTCCCTTTTGCCTTTTATCGAAGCAAAGTGAATGGCTGTGCGTGTTTTTATAGGGTTTAAAACATGTTTCGAAGACTGCATCCATTGTCCTCTACCAATATTGTAAATGTGAACGTTTTTAATTAAGATTTTTGTGTAAATATGTAATTTTTACTATGATGACATTTTTGTGTTTGTTTTTCCTCTGCATTAGGTATTATGTGTAGTAAAAACGCAAATAAAAAGTATTACAATCTATACATGCATTGTTTTTTTCAGTATAATAGGATCATTATAAGAAGAATACAGCGATCCATAATTGTGATGTTGTTTTTCTGCCACATCTGCCCATTTCCCCCCTAACTTTTCTTTCTGCCTTGTTGACCAGCTTCTAGCAAGGATTCCTTGGGCATCATGGGAGTTTTTCATATACAATACTTTTCAAGTTCGATAGGGGTATGTACAGAATCACAATCTGATGCACCCACACGCTATTACAGTTCAAGCAAACACAGGCCATGATGGCCACGAAGGCATCCAGAAAAAAGACTGTGCAGTCTATCCGACCCAGCCCGCCACATGTGTACCTGTGCTGTCTGCAGAGGGAGGCCTGTTGCTCCTTAGGTCTTTTCCTGTGATATAGAAATATCCTAAATTAAGTTTAAATAAATTAGCTTTTACAGCTTTGTTTGAAATACTGGCAGCTACGTTCTGTATTCTTTCTTTTACAATGATCATGTGTGCAGTTCTTAAAGTCTGAGCATTAGCTGTCATGTTGTGGATGCAGAAGGCTACATAATCTATCGTGCCCCTCCCGATCCGAACCTATGCTTCTCCATGCAGATGCACTGTTTTCCACAATGTACCATTGTCTGTGTGTTGCTATTTCGGTAAATGTATATTAAGATAGTCTTGTGTTTACTGCAGACCCCTCGTGCAGGCTACTGTGCATTGCTCCACGCTGCTGCAGTTGCCTGATCAGCAAGCGGCCGGGCGCAGGGCTGGCTGCAGCGTATAGATCAGACATGGGAACCTTGCCAGACACTTTCTCCACGCTGATCTCCTGCCTTTGAAAACGGAGACAAGATTATTTTTAAATCTGCTGACTTCAATATTTTTTTTTTAACAAGAAGGGCATCTAAAAGACAAAAGGTCTTATGAATCATGGCCACTTAAAATACCTAAACTGAAGAATGTAGGAAGGAGCTCACCGACTAGGATACGATTCCAATGTTCCTCTTTGTTCAAAGTCCTCACTAACGTGTTAATGACCGTATAGGTGTGTGCTCCCTGGGCTTCTAAGAGATGTTCTCAGCAGTAGGGTGGCTTACTAATCTGACCAAATGGGGCTTCCCTGAAGCTGGATCTGGGACACCTTGCTTTGCCCCAAGCCGCCCATGCCACTCTCCTATGACCCCTGATCTCTATCCACCCACACACCATGCTAGAGATCCATAATATAGGTTCCCTCACCTCCCCTCCTAAACAAAATGCTGCCAAAATTCATCCAAACCCCGGCTCACCCAATGCGGTGAAAGCGCTGCGACAAGGTGGGTGGGTTTGCTAAAAAAAAACAATTTTGATTCTCGCCTGAAAAGCTCCAGCCGGTTCTGAAGAGATTGATGCGAAGGCAGGTCACCATCTAGCGTGTCCTTTATTGATAGGTTCCATGGTAAAGGCGCCTCACTGCGAATTAAAGATTGTATTAAGACTGATACAATGGAGTGGTGCTGCTGCCTGTGTTGTTGATTGATTGCTTTGATTTGAGGTAGTTATAGAGCGCAAGGTTGCACGGAGTTAACCACATCTTGGCGCAAATGATACGTATACAATACGCTCTGAATATTAATCATGGACGTAAGCTCCAGCACCAGCAAGCATGAATACATTATTTTAAAAGGAATGTTTTCAGTGGATTACGGAATTGGATAAGGGTGTCCATAGTTTTGAGCTCACAGGGGAGGCTGTTCCATAAGCTGGGGCCGTATATTGCAAACTGTCTGCCTCCCTTGGAGACACAACGAGATGAAGGAACCACCAACAGGAGTTTATAAGCAGAACACAACATTCTGGGCGGTTGGTATCCATCAGTTTTTCAACCAGATACGACGGGTCCAGATTATTGAGACATTTGTAGATCCAAGCCAAGGATTATAAACGATACACACAGGCAACATGCCGTGAAAGGATCACAATCAAGGCTAGCACAGTGATCATTTCAATGGTGTTCCATCTGTAAGGGAGGGCATGTACCGGGGAGCAGGGCCATCTAATGTCACAATGCTACAGAGAATATGAAGAATGTCTTCAGACTGCAGACTTCACTGATGGAGAGGAGCTTTGGAGTAATGCAATATTTGGTTGCAGGTGAAGGAGGCAGCAGAGGAGTCACAGGTACACTGGGGTGGGATACACAACTAACCCCTGTTTTGAACCACCGCAAGATGTGAATTTTCCATTGCCGGTCTCGAGGTCAGGAAATTGGTCACTTGCGCACTAATCATTTCATAATGGGGAGTCGATAGGTGGTTCCTGTATATAAATTCAGTGAGCCAGTCAATAATTCATTAATTACTGTGTTGTTGCATTTGTATATTTCATATCCAATTAAGTCCATTTTCTATCATTTCAGCATGTGACATGACAAGTTTCGGGACTACCTGTCTATTGTTTAAATTCAGTTTTCCCAGCAAAGAACACCATTCGGTAGTATACCATTCTTGCATACCGTGTCAAATATTGGTGTATTCTGCGTTACTCTCCAAATATAACTGCATCCGTGCCCAATACATAAGTCATACATTTTGTTATGCACCCACCCTCTGGAACTGAATTCCAGTGTCGGTTCAGAATGCCCGCACAATTCTCCAGTTTCTAAAATCTTTTAAAACATGGTTCTTTCAACAACACCTGACCAACGACTAATTCCAATGGACGCACATACATCACAGTACTGTGCTAGTCACACTCTGTACACTGCTCTGCTGCTCTCGAGCTAGGTCCACGCTTTAAACAATTCAATAATATGAGTAAAAAATAAAAGATAATGTTGCTTCCCTTTGGTTTCCGTTAAGGCGGTGGTCTACCATCCGATGGTTTCCCAGTCATGGGGCTGTTTGGTCCTCTTGTCTCGATGCCCATACAGCAGGATGTCCCGGAAATGATTGTAGGGATAACTGACTGACGACATATAAAGGTTTGAAACTGTTAGGGTGATCATATAGCTGGACCCGAGCTGCACAATCAGCCAACATGCCGGGTGAAGGTGTGACAAACTGACTACTGCTCTGCAGGGATACAGGAAGGAATAGCTGTTTCTAAACTCATACTCAGCCCCACACTACTGCTAAAGCAACAGTGATCCCAGCCATAAAAGGCGAAACATGCACAACATGAGTGGCATACCGCCTTCCCCTCTGCAAGGTAGGTTGGACCGCATGTAGGCTATACTCTTCGAGCCAGCTGTGAGCCAGTAGGGAAGCATCCAAAACAACACTACTACTGTGATACCAAAATAAAAGAAATATTCTCTCAAAGTTCTATAAAATACAAGACATTAATAAAACTAAAAGGACAAACAAACTAATAAAAACCCTAACAACACACCACTGTAATGAAATACACAGAAAGTGCTGACCTTTGGTAGAAAAGAACACTTTGGGTACAAAGACAAGGGAATGCACACAATTGTTTGAAGCATTGTTCAAGTTTATATATATCTGTAAAAGAAATGTGGGTCTTAATTGTGACTCATACCCTTAGAACCAGGCCAGGAGAACAGAACCACTGTGTATACCATTAAATGTTTTTCTTGTGGGTAAATCGAGTCAAGGCAGATTTCTGGGTGCTTTCCCCCTGGATGAGTTGTCATTGAGATGGTTGAGCTGGTTCAATAGGATGAAGAGATGGTTGCCTTCAACATGCGGCAGTCAGTTTGAAAGGAAGGAGGCTTGGAAACAGATAATGTGTATATCCTTATGGTTCAGTGGCTGAAATGGGTCATAATAATAATAATAATTTGGCATTTATATAGCGCTGCAAACCCTTAGGTATCTGAGCGCTGCTTATTATCACCCACAGTGTGTGGTGCTCATTTATCGACCTCGGAAGGATGAGTTTGGCCCTGCTGGGATTCAAACCTGCATCAGCAGGCTCTGCACAGATGTCAAAGCGAGCGCTCTACTCGCTGTGCTATCGGACCAGCTACTACTAGTCTTGACTCAGGGAGTCAGATGCTGGGCCTAGCATGGTGCGAGTGCTGAAAGTATGTTTTGTGGTTGGAAAGTGCCCTTGTTTGCCCCACTAGCAGGCTGTTAGTAGTTCATATGGATTGGTATGTGTATTAGGGCGTTGGTGGGTGTCGAGGTGAGGTGGGGCCGATTTTATGGACATTTAGTTGGTGTTAATTGGTAGAGCAGATGTGGTCAATGTGATGATGATATGTTTTTCAAAATGAACCCCAAGGTAAGGGTAGAGAAGATTGGGCAAATTTAGTCAGGAGCAAGTTCAGCGGGTAACTTCATTATTTTGGATGCATTGGAGGAGCTGCAGGATTTCAGAATTACACATTAGGTATCTGTGCCTTCATGGAGAGTCCAGGGTGGGGAGGGGACTCACCACAAAGAACATGTTAAATAAAGGTGTTTTTTAAAAGGAGCAGGACATTTGCTTCTAAAATCTAAGCAGAATAATGGGCACAATAAAGTATATATTGTAATGTTGGTGTTTCTAAGTGGGTGTAAATAGTCGGTATCCAGTGACATTAACGAAAGCGATAACATCGAATCACATCGAAAGTGATTCCATATTTTTTTAAAGGCACTATTCAACACGTTCCGCAAATATTGTAGGGCTGGAGTTTGATTATATAATTGCACCTGTCCTGAAATGTGTTGAAGAAGGTGTTGAGTGCCTTTAAAATAAATATCGAACCACTTTCGATGTGATTTGGTGTTATCGTTTTCATTAATATCACTTTCATCAAATAGTCAATGCATAGTCATAGCTTTTGTGAATACTCTACAATGCACAATACACAAGGGCACACACTTCAGATTTAGTAGCAGCCTTTAAGCATCGGACCTGTGTACTTCCTGCGACACTCTTGCTTGCCTTCACTCCATTACCAGTGCAATAAACACATGCGTGGTGTAGGGGAGGACTGGTCCAGGAGACCCCTACGTTTCTTCCCCAGGTGAGGGCTATGGCTCATTGGGCATTCCCTCGTGCCACCCGGGCCCAGGTGGTGGAGGGCTCACCCACTGGAGACATTGCCCACACGTATCGAATGCCCACATGTATTGATTACAACACAAATTTAGCTAGGCCCAAAAACCATTCTTTGCCCGGTAAAGATGGTGTGAGCTCAGCGCACTGTAGTGCGGCCCCCACCCTTGGAGAACATCCCTGTTGCCGCAGCACCCTGGCAGATCCGCTGCGAGCACGTTCCCACGAACAAGACGGACATGAGCTAGCGCAATACGCTAACATTGTAACAGTTCACCTCCCGCAGTGTACCATCACTATCAGCATGACCCGGCCAGCAGGCCTGAACAATGAGAAGAACAGTAAAATGGTCCTCTGATGGCAGACAGTCTTTATATATATGCATATATTAATGTCAAGACCTCTTGCATTATTTCTTTCTTCCACAAAATACAAACGCCTGTAGAATGTATTAAAATGAGAGAGTATGCTCCCATGATATAAGCTAAGGCGAGCTCGCACCATTGCAGGTGGATGCTAATGATAAAGGAACGCTCCAGGGATCTGTTCGTTGCGTGTATCACTGGGTAGCCTACCTCACATGGTTTCGCGCCATAACTAAAGCTAATGCTGCTAGAGTACACGAGAAAGCGGATGCAACTATACTATGAATTCATGTAAAGAATGCGCGAGAGTGCACTTATCATGTGTGAATGTCTGAGCCCCTCATATGCCACCACCGTCACGTACAGTGGCGGGTCGTTTTCTATGTACTCCACTGATCTAACCACTACCTCATTCACTACAAATGTATATGCATGTAACTAAAACACTGTAGCTGCTAGAATATAATGTACAAATATGGTGCTCGGACTGGGTATAATCGAAACGCCCCCAGCAAAGGTTAAATGCATGGTTTGAAGTGATTTTAAATAAGTATCATAGAAAGTATTCAAATGTTTGCGATGTCTTTACCTATATTCGGCAACACATGAGGGAGATACCTTTGTGAAAACGTACAAGGTCTCGATGTATCCCCCTCCCTCCCTCAGAAGGCTGCCAAGACATGAGAACAGAGCCCCGCTCTGCGGTATCACGCCTCCCCCGACCCGACTGGAGCCGCTTCAAAGACTTGTAGCCCCACTGCAGCACCCAAGGCCGCGGCCAGCCACCTGCATGATTTACAGCACAGCAGTAAACCTTAGTTTAAACTCAAGCGCCCCCTCGCAAACCCCACAACCCACCGGACTGTCTCAGACTTATGGCCCTGTGCTATCAGGACACCCAACACTGTGACAACACACAGTGAAACATCCATAACCACTTCTAACAAGACAGAAAGGCCTGTACCACCCGCCCCAGTCCCCGAAGCTTAGCCCCTCGACCTACGGTCCCGGCCAACAGATCACGAGTAACCAGGCCTCGATATATTATCTCCAGACCCCTCACAAGGTGCATTCCTCCTGTGTTGCATTAACCTATTGAAAGATTTACTAAAGAGAATAGAACTGTAAATGACTGAATGACTGCGGTGTGCATGGCAGAGGGCAAGTAAGTCAGAAAAGGCATTCATCTCTGCCACAGGCCGCCTCGGCACACCAACACCGCCCGGATGAACTCAAGCCGACCTGCCAGGCCCAGCCCAACCCACGAGGGTGACCAGTGACGTCCTCCAGCCAAGACCAACCACACCGCAGCAGCACCTATAGTTAGTCGTCGCCACCCAATCCCAATGAACTTGTGCCCCCTATAGTATGTAGGTTTTGATGACGTTTTTTGTAAATATATACGCCTGTCTTTGCTATTGTCAGACAGAGCGCTCTCGGAGTTTGCAGAGTTCTTTGCATGCCCAATTCTGATTGATAAACTCCCATTTACGCTCACCCGCACTCTGTCTTGGCCTTATTCCCATTTTGGGAGAGTCCTTCATTGTCTCTCATTACGGGGAGGATCGTGCTGTTGGGGACGCTTGCTTTCAGTGGTGACCCCGATAGCGTGATTTTTATTTCTTCCTAAACTCCTTATAACCGTCCCCGTTTGGCACGAGAATCTCCGGTCGAAAAGGGATACGCACGGTGAGCCGGCTCCGGGAGGCTGCCCGCCAACGGCGACCGGTACACTAAGAAGTGCGCACTCAATAGAGAGGGGGTACGGGATCCCGGTTGAAAAATCCCCTTTGAGTACCGCTCGCCGGAGCCGGGGCTGACTGTTGAGCTGACGGCGACACTGCCTGGACGGACCCAGTTTCGGAGACTATCGGTTCAAGACGGGCACGTGAGTACTGAGTGCGAGCGATCTTAAAGGGAGCGGGGAGTGAAGTATAGGACAGGAAACGAAGAGGGGGTACGCAGATCTACTAAGGATCATCTTAAATTTTCCTTGCTTTTTCTTTGCATATGGCCATTAGGATTAAGAGGTGAATAAGAGATAAAAGTGACGGGAACCTAGCTCCGAAAGGGGGTGGAAGGCGGCGCCGCATAGTGCTATCTTGACTAGTACTGGGAATATATGAAGAAGTGGAGTATAAAATAAAAGTGTTCAGCAAAAGGGGACACTGAGAGTACATTAGTGACCGCTATTACTTTCTTTTCCTTTTCTTAAGGGTAGGGGGGAGAATAAAGAACTGTGATTAGCACAGACTTGGGGAGATAGTAAGAGAAACAGAGTCCTATTAGAAGGAGGGGAAAACAGGTTAATATCTATATATATATGCGCATCTAGATATTCAAATAAGGCGATCAGGGACAGCCGGCTAGGGAGGTAAGGGAGGGCAGCTTGAATGGTGAATGGTGCCAAGAGGTGTGTGCACCTCGTATGTGCTAGAAGAGATTTTGACGTTGCGAATGTGTAAGCGATTATAAGTGCATAATAGTTAAATGGTCATGATAAGTGTGGTCGGATAAAAGTTTTTTTTTTTTTTTCTCTCTCTTCGAATAACGTCAATATAGTGGAGTGAGTGAGTACCTTTTTGATTTCCAGTCTGACATTGTCAAACCAAAGGATGGGTTGCTCTTGTATGTGCCCCTCAAAAAGAACATAATAGACATTGTGTACGGCCAGTTTTGTATTGTGCAGTCAGGGAGGGGGAGGGCCCAAAAGGGACCCAACATTGAATGTGAAGTAAAATATAAAAAATAATATTGATACTACATTTACATTGTAGTTGCAAACACACTGAGGCACATCAGCACTAGGAGGGCACAGAGATGGGGGCTGAAACACCCTTATCACATATTTGTAAGAATCTCCCGGGATACGTGGAGCGGATTAAAAAATATCACGACCAATGGGTGACCGAGCTAAAGGGGGAGGGGTTACCTCAGATTTGGCCCGAGGGAGGGTCGTTTGATAAAAGTGTCCTGGATACGGTGGCCACATGCATTTTTCTAAAATACAAAGGAAAGCAGCTGCAAAATAGGAGGGAAATATTAGATCTTTGGAGGTTATTTGAAGAGATACCACCGCCTAAGGCACCAGCACTAAATTCTGATCTCCCGTCCACCACAGACAATCCACTGCTAATACAAAGAGATGTCAAAGAAGGCTCAAGTGTAGCGCCACCAGTAGAGGTAATAAGTTTGTACCCGATAATAAAGAAGCCTGTGCCCGCAGAGGGGTACAGTGATCCCACTTACATACCTCCCCCGAAAGATACTACACCCCACCGGCCCACGGCACCTCCGCCATATGAAAGCACGAGGGAGCGAGCCCAGGCAGGCGCACAAAGGGTAGATATAGAGAAACTCACAGATGATTTAGAATCAAGACTGACGATAGCAAAGGATGAGCTCTCGAGGATAAAAGACATATGCGAACGAACAGCACTAGATGCAACTAGATCAGGGCGTACGTCCAGAGCGCTAGGTGACAATAGAAAGCCCGAAGAGGGGTGGAAAAAGGGCGAGATTTTGTTCAGAATTGAAGAAGAACCAACGCGAATAATAGAAGTAGGGCCCGGAGAGGGAGATGTTGCAAGCGAAGAAAGGCGGGGGGGAATTAGAGAGGAGTTGCTGTGTGATATAAGGGACGAGGTAGAAGAAAGCGACAGGTTGAGTATGGCGATAGGAGGGGGAAGCGAAGGAGAGGAAGGTACGTGTTCACTGAGAACCCTGGATGATGAGTGGACGGGGCGACTAAGGAACAGAGTGGGAAAAATGGCATCACTGGGGACATCAACAGCTAAAACGGGTCCGGACGGAACGACAAAAGGAAGGCTACAGCTCCCGTTAATACACAGGGGAGGAGGGAGGCCTAACTATATCCCATGGACGCAGATGGATAAAGCCAATTTATTAAAGCTATTGCCCCCGTTGTCAGGAGGGGCAAGTAAGTGGATATATGCCTTTGAGAAACATACTGCCGGGGTACCCCTAGCCATAGGAGATGTAAAAAGTCTACTCGTGTCAGCAGTGGGCGATCAGGCTGAAAGGGTATGGGTTAAGGCCGGTTTCCCGGGAGTAACGTTAGACTGTGACCGCCATGATGGGGCATCCTTTAACACAGTGCGTGCCAGGGTGTGGGATGCCTTACGCGAGACATTCCCAGACACACCGGACTTGCAGTCAGTGATGCAGTGTACAATGAATGACGGGGAAGAGGCTATGGATTATATTTTTCGGGTCCAAGAGATGTGGAGAGCAGAAACGGGCACGCCCTGGTATCAATCGACATCCTTCTTTTATTTTATTATAAAGAGAGGGCTCCCAAAGGAAGTGCAGAAGGCGCTTGACAAGATAGCAGGTATTGAAGCAAAGGGATGGCCAGAAATTCAGAGCATAATAGTACACCATTGTAAACGAATCAAGGAGAGGGAGAAGGAGGT
Organism: Ambystoma mexicanum; assembly: GCF_040938575.1. NCBI lineage: Eukaryota > Metazoa > Chordata > Amphibia > Caudata > Ambystomatidae > Ambystoma > Ambystoma mexicanum. The sequence continues at coordinate 960,138,144 of NC_090928.1, read as the reverse complement.
GGCGCAGAAAAGATTGGCAGACAAGGCGAAGTTAGTACAGTCAAAGTTAGTGAAGGTTGCAGCAGCAGTAGCCGCGCTCCCACACAGTAGAGAGGGAGATGAGGAGGAGGAGGGGCTGATAGCACTCCAAGGAAGGGTGGCAACTAATTGGGCAGGACCAGCACAGCGGCAGTGGACTGAGCAGGAGCAAGGTGGAAGTCCGCAGTGGCAAGAGTGGACCCCTCGAGGGGGACGAGGTGGGTACAGGGGCCGGAGAGGAGGCGGACAGGGGTATGGGGGAATGGGAGGAAATGGATGGCAGGGTCCCAGGGGCCCCCAGGGGAGTTGCTGGAACTGTGGACGATGGGGACATTACTCCAGGGAGTGCAGAAGTAGACAAAGCAATGGGTTCCAAGAGGAGGGGAATTATGGTCATCCACACCCGGGAAGCCCATATGGTCTTCAAATGGGACAGCAGCAACTAAGAAACCCCGGCCAGGGTACCACGGGCCAGCAACAGGGACACCAGTATAGGACACAGAACCACCCCCAAGACAATGACAGTACGCAATACACGCCAGGTAACCCTTTCGCGACAACAGCAAACGGGGCCCCCGCGCCAGCACCTTACAGCGGCATGTCGGTAGTTTCAGGGAATGTCTTTAGTGAGGGAGGGGCGACGAGATACCCCGCATAGGACAGCCCACAGAGAACACTTGCGTGTCCAGTTCTATCCACCACCTACAATGCAGCAGAGGAACCATTGGTAGGGGCGCAGATAGGAGACAAGCAGTTTATATTCATGGTTGATTCGGGAGCGGAGAAATCATGTATCAGAGAGGGCCGATTCCCGTTATCTAACAGGAAGTTAGAGACGCAGGGGTTCTCTGGGGCTGTAGTTGAAGTTCCTTACACAGAAGCATTGGATGTAACAGTGGGGGGTAAGACTGTGAAGGCACCCTTATTATATTACGAACATTCCCCGATTAACTTGCTAGGGAGGGATCTCCTAAGTAAACTCAATATGACCATATCATTTACCGAGAGAGGTATAGTGTGTTCCACACCTGGGATATGCCCCTTGCGTGCAATGTTGGTAGTGCAAGCCTACACAACCACGCAGGAAATACGAGGACTGCCACAAAATGAGGAAATGTTCATCAAAGGGCTGAAGACTCTGGCCCTCATAATTCCCGAGCTGAGAAGCATGGATTGGAGGATCCCGGCGGAGTTCCTCTTCCGCCCCATAGTATGCCCCAACACAGCACCAGGATCAGTGGTATCGTTAGATTTGCACGCTGTGCAAGTGTCAGCAAAAAGAATAGCTGTGATCGGAGTGGACGAGGAAGGGTGTGAGTGGCGCACAGTGCTATGCACAAACGCCAACATCGCTCTGCGAGAGGTAACAGATGAGGATCTCTTTTCAGACACGGAAGGGGATGGTGAGATAGTAATGGAAATAGCGATGCCCTGTGACATTTTAATACAAGCAAGGGAGACCCCCGTCCAATTGATGACAGTGGTAGGAGCACCACCGTCATTTTGTGATGACGACATGAGGCTCGTACCAAACAACTTATGGACAACGGGCCCCCATGATGTGGGACTGTTGCATGGAGTACAGCCTGTGGTAATAAAGCTAAAGCAAGGAGCAATTTTACCACGAGTTAAACAGTATCCTCTGTCTCGTGAAGCTGAAGAAGGGATAAAAGAGACAATAAATGCCCTACTAGCTCAAGGGATAATAGTGCCTTCAAACTCCCCATGCAACACTTGTATTTATCCAATCAAAAAAGCAAAAGGGGGGTCTTGGAGGATGATACAGGACTTACGCCCCCTCAATGATGTAATTCAGAAGGAGTTCCCTCTAGTCCCAAACCCCGCATCAATACTATGCAGCATCCCAAAAGAGGCATCACATTTCACAGTAGTGGATTTGAAAAACGCATTTTTCTCTATACCCCTGGCTGAAGAGAGTAGATACCTTACCGCCTTCACACTGGGGGGTAAAAGGTATGAGCATTGCAGATTACCACAGGGTTACTGCGAGAGCCCAAGCATCTTCAATCGGGTATTACATGAAGACCTAGGAAACCTATCAGTTGAGAGCACCATTATTCAGTACGTAGATGATTTACTAGTCTGCGCACGAAACGAAGAGAAATGCAGAACAGATTCCATAACATTACTGACTTTGCTGGCCAACAAGGGGTACAAAGTGGACAAGGGAAAGCTACAATACTGTCTGACAGAGGTCCTGTACCTAGGACAGCTGATTTCAAGAGATGGGAAAAGAATAATACCAGACAGGGTAGAAGCCATAAGATCAGTAAGAGAACCCACAACAATAAAAGACATGCAGAAATTTTTGGGAATGTGCAATTACTGCCGAGCATGGATATTAGATTATGCGGCATACACCAGGCCCCTATTACAAGCATTAAAGGTGGCCCAACAGGAGAACAGGAAGATGGAATGGACGGAAGAGATGAGTTCCTCTTTCCAGACATTAAAAGATTTGATTTCAAGCGCCCCAGTACTCTCAAACCCTGATTATGGACGCGAGTTTTACCTATTCTCACACTGCAAAGAAACACTGATGACAGCAGTTCTGACACAAAAAACGTCCTTAGGACACAAGCCACTGGCTTACTATAGTGGCACTCTAGATGCCGTGATGCAGGGCCATTTCGCGTGCGAGCAATCACTCGCTGCAGCCGCGTTCGCGATTGAGAAAAGTGCCACAATAGTAATGGGCTGCCCTGTGACATTGTTTGTGGAACATTCATTATTTGCAATACTCGAGAGATCAAAAAGCACACTGACCACACAGCGGGCGACCGCCTACGAGATTATACTGTCCAGTGCCAACATCCATATAGTGAGATGCAAGACAGTGAACCCCGCCACATTCATTACAGAAGCGTGCACGCTCGAAGACATGCAGAACCACGATTGCGCAACCTACACAGGAGGAAGCGGGGAGGAAACAGTGGTGTGTGAGAACGCTCTAAGCGAAGGGGAAGTGTACTTTGTGGATGGGTCCGCATCAATTGACGCGGACACGGGAGAAAAACACGTTGGCATGGCAGTGGTGAGGTTAGAAGACGGTGAGTATGAAACACTGGTACAATATCGTCTCCCATCACATTACTCCGCGCAGGCAGCAGAACTAATTGCACTCATAGAAGCACTACATGCAGCAAAGGGTTGTGCAGTAACGATATACACAGACTCAGCTTACATGACAACGACAGTACATGGAGGCCTAGCAAGATGGGGGCGGAGGGGCTTTAGGAGGGCAGATGGAACACCTGTACAGCATGCAGAATTGTTAAAAGAGTTAATTGAGGCCCTGCAAAGCCCCACTGCAGTAGCAATAGTAAAGTGCCAAGCACATACATCCAACACAGATGTTGTGTCTTTAGGGAACGCGGCAGCGGATGCTGCCGCCAAGGAGGCTTCCTATTTTCAGAAAAATGACACAGGTGAATACATGCTTAAGGACAAAACAAACGAAGAGCCCCCAGAGGGATATAATATCATGCCCATACCACAAATAATAGAATTGCAGGAAGGAGCCAGTGCAGAGGAAAAACTATTGTGGACAAAGCGAGGGTGCAGCAAGTCAGGAACAGACCTGCTGTGGAGGCAAAATAACTCGGGGAAGGTGGTAATGCCAATTCAGCTACTAGAGATTGCATTTCAACAGCTACACTTCCCTGCACATAACACCAAACAACACATCGCAGCAGAAATACAGGAAGAATGGTTCGTGCCCTGTCTTCAGGAGCATGTGTCTCGATTGGCAATGGAATGTACAACATGCCAAATATACAATTCAGGGATGACATTACGCACTCTCCGGGGAACAATCCCTAAACCCATTGGCCCATTCAAGGAACTACACATAGATTACGCAGACATGGGGGAGAGGTGTAATGGTGCACGGTACATGATTGTGGTCGTGTGCCCATTTTCAAGGTGGGTGGAAGCAGGACCCTGCGCGCGACCCGATGCCAAGCGCGCCGCCAAGTTCCTAGTAAGGGAGGTATTCCCGCGCTGGGGAATTTGTGACGTGATCCGCTCAGACAATGGCACTCATTTTGTGAATGAGCTTTTTAAGGAAGTTACTACATTGTTGGGAATAAAACATAAATTATGCTCAATTTATCATCCTCAAAGTAATGGCGTAGTGGAAAAGATAAACGGACTGTTGAAGGGCAGGTTATCAAAACTATGCTTCTCATTAAAAAAGAATTGGATTTACTGCCTACCGCTTGCGCTATTTGAGTTACGAAACCAACCAAGCAAAGACCACCATTTGTCCCCGCACGAGATCGTGACTGGGAGACGGATGAACACAGCACATTCACCACTGCGCGAACACTCAGACGCTCACAGAAGCGCCGCGATATTGGGGGATGAGTTCACAGATTATTTAAAGAAATTGACAAGGGCAGCGCGCGTGATATCAAAGCAACTCTCCCCACCCTTCACTAGAGAAGAGGGAAATGTAACAGGCGCTGTTACGGAGCCGGGGCAACAGCTACAGCTGATGCCAGGCGACTGGATTTATGTCAGAAGCTTTGTACGTCGGTGGAATGCACCACGATTCCATGGCCCATATGAAGTAATATTTTGCACGCCTACGGCAGTAAAGGTCAAAGGGTTGAGGTACTGGGTGCACTTGACCGATGTAGGGAAGGCATATAGCAGCGTACAAGAAGAGGTAGATGGGGAGGCACAGACAACAGCAAGCGCTGCAACTGAGCAGAATGACTGAATATGAACTTGCGTGTATGTGCTGGTACTGAATTTGAAGAAATGCACAACTGATAAAGATGCAAAAAAAAAAAAAAAAAAGGGAAAATTTTGTTTTAACTTTCATCTTGTTGAGTGTGAATATATATATACATATATTAAATGGAATGTCAAACTATGAGCTTGTATACACCCTTGTCTGTGAATACCCCTCCCCGTGTCCCCACCCGCTTCCATTCCCCGTCACATGTATATTGGCACTGATGGTGCCAACAAAATGTTTACATGTATGCACTCAATGCACTTTTATATCTTAAAACAGGAGCTTCCATGGCATCTAACGGGCGGCCTGCAACGGATAGATTTACTAGAATTAGAGAATGGTTAACTGTGAAATGTATATATTCGTATGAATGTGGAATATCTGCATGCATTATATTGTTTTTCACATTATTATTTGGTCTGGTTACATACTGGTTCATAGCGTTCATCTCTATCGAGATGAACGAGGGGGGAGGGAGCAACACAACTACTGGGACCAATACAACTGCAAGTGTCAATGCAACTACAAGGGAAGGTGATTTTTTGATATGGGATGGAACTAAACTTGTGTGGGGCTACTATACTATGTCATCCAATATTGTCATCTCACACGATGGAGGGCCAAAGGGTGAAAAACAAAATAACACACTGTCCCCACCGGAGATGTCTAATTACAATGCTCACAGCTTAAACGACCGAAACCCCTCTGCTATATCCTGGTTGTATAACACCCCCACCAGCCAACCTGCCCCCACGGCCATAGAGAATCAAAGAATGAGAGAAACACATGAAATATTATATGATGACTGGGTGAAGGGGGGCGGGAATGAGAAAGGGGGGTCTAGTTTGTCTCTTGCCCAGGGGATCGGGAAGAATATGAGAAATAAGAACAATAGACGGAAGAGGGAAGCAGGGAGAAGGAAGTATGATGAGTACTATGGGCTAGGCCTAGATAAGATGGAAGACCCACGACACCCCCACCAAACAAATAAGTGGTATGCAGATATGAGTGCCACAGCTAAACAAACAACAAACGAGAGCTGTTATGTTTGCTCCCTCATCCCTCACGCATCAGGTACACCCAAAGTACTGTTACCCAAAGAGTTGCCGATTTTAGATGCCCAATGTCTCCTTCATCTCACGTTGTGCAGAATTAAGAACACCTTCCAGGCACATGAAGTGACTTTTCAAATGCTGCAGAACGAGAAAACGTGCTACCCAAAACCGTCAGGGGTTGTATGTCTGAAAGAACCATTTTTTGCAATCAAAGGGACACTTTTTTCTGATGACAAGTGGAAGAACGAAGAAGTAATGTGTAAAGCTGAAGCACTGAGGGGTGTGGCACCGGAGAAACTGCAATGGATAGAAGAAACATGCACACCCGTATGGAGAGAACACATTTCAAAACTAACCTGGGTTACGCCCATCGAAAAGCCTTTCAAGTTGCAGAATGAAATAGACTATGAACTATGTTTCAAAGGAGAGGGGAGAACGTCCATGGGGACGAACAAGAAGTGCAACAAAACCCTCACTATCCCAGACCTAAGAAAAGGGACTGCGGCCCTTATGGACACGTATTGGGTATGTGGAAACCAGGCATACCTACACCTCCCCCCGTCGTGGAGTGGCTGCTGCTCAATGGCCACTCTGCACTCAGCCCTAATGGTGATACCAGAAAGCCACATCGATGGAAGCAAAAGGACACAGGAACGCACACAACAGAGTGTGGCCCAACCGACTGCAGAACCACAAATGTATGTCCTGTCTTCTGGAAGCAAGGAAGAGGTGCTGACCCGCAACAGACGAGCATCAAACTATATATCAAAGGCATCATCAGAACTATTGGCCCAGATCCCAGACAAATATCGATTATTCAGCTCAGCAGAAACATTTTTTGCCTCGCTCGTATCAAGTGTCCAAGCAAGGGCTAACGCAAAATGGCTCCAGATAACCCGCTGGGAATTAATTCAACTGGCGAACGACACTGAAGAAGGTTTTAACATAATAAAGGTCGAACTAAGAGCCTTGCGACTGATGACCATGCAAAACAGGTATGTCCTGGATCTGTTGACGGCGATGGACGGCGGTGTTTGCCGAAAAATAGGAAGTGCCTGCTGCACTTTCGTACCTTCTGAAGACGCAGAGAACGGCTCCCTGTCCCATGTGATCGAAGCAGTCCACAACCTAGGAGAAAAAATGAGGATGGAAGGCGGAGCAGAAGATAGTACATGGTTCGATAACATCTTCTCCTGGGTCCCCTCATGGCTTGGAACAACGATGAAATTTTTGATACCAGCCGTGGTGTTCCTCCTTTTGATTTTCTGCCTATGCCAGGTGGGTCTTCGAGTCTGTGCTAACGCAGTACCAAATGGTGCAATGATGATGGTGACAATGGGCAACTCACACGGTACAATAAAAACGATGCAAGAAGCAAAAGTACAAACAGGGGTAGACAACACACCCAGGTACCAACTGGTGCCCATGTACCACGACAAGGATATTGTAGATAAGCTTTGGCACACCACCATCAAAGAGCCCCGCATACTAGAATGGTACGAGGAAGTATAGGTAGATTTGGAAGGAGATGGTGGGTGCATATATCTTACGTGTACTCCAGATGAATACGCCAGGAGAGGTGAGAGCTTAAGGGGGGTGTGCAGAGCATGGATGCCTATCAAAGGAACTCCTGCATGGGATGAGGCAGTGATGGACGAAGCAGAATGTAGGAGGATAGAGGATTTAAAGAATTCGTTACTTAAGTAACGAAAGGGGGGAAATGTAGGGGAGGACTGGTCCAGGAGACCCCTCTCGCCTACGTTTCTTCCCCAGGTGAGGGCTATGGCTCATTGGGCGTTCCCTCGTGCCACCCGGGCCCAGGTGGTGGAGGGCTCACCCACTGGAGACATTGCCCACACGTATCGAATGCCCACATGTATTGATTACAACACAAATTTAGCTAGGCCCAAAAACCATTCTTTGCCCGGTAAAGATGGTGTGAGCTCAGCGCACTGTAGCGCGGCCCCCACCCTTGGAGAACATCCCTGTTGCCGCAGCACCCTGGCAGATCCGCTGCGAGCACGTTCCCACGAACAAGACGGACATGAGCTAGCGCAATACGCTAACATTGTAACAGTTCACCTCCCGCAGTGTACCATCACTATCAGCATGACCCGGCCAGCAGGCCTGAACAATGAGAAGAACAGTAAAATGGTCCTCTGATGGCAGACAGTCTTTATATATATGCATATATTAATGTCAAGACCTCTTGCATTATTTCTTTCTTCCACAAAATACAAACGCCTGTAGAATGTATTAAAATGAGAGAGTATGCTCCCATGATATAAGCTAAGGCGAGCTCGCACCATTGCAGGTGGATGCTAATGATAAAGGAACGCTCCAGGGATCTGTTCGTTGCGTGTATCACTGGGTAGCCTACCTCACATGGTTTCGCGCCATAACTAAAGCTAATGCTGCTAGAGTACACGAGAAAGCGGATGCAACTATACTATGAACTCATGTAAAGAATGCGCGAGAGTGCACTTATCATGTGTGAATGTCTGAGCCCCTCATATGCCACCACCGTCACGTACAGTGGCGGGTCGTTTTCTATGTACTCCACTGATCTAACCACTACCTCATTCACTACAAATGTATATGCATGTAACTAAAACACTGTAGCTGCTAGAATATAATGTACAAATATGGTGCTCGGACTGGGTATAATCGAAACGCACCCAGCAAAGGTTAAATGCATGGTTTGAAGTGATTTTAAATAAGTATCATAGAAAGTATTCAAATGTTTGCAATGTCTTTACCTATATTCGGCAACACATGAGGGAGATACCTTTGTGAAAACGTACAAGGTCTCGATGTATCCCCCTCCCTCCCTCAGAAGGCTGCCAAGACATGAGAACAGAGCCCCGCTCTGCGGTATCACGCCTCCCCCGACCCGACTGGAGCCGCTTCAAAGACTTGTAGCCCCACTGCAGCACCCAAGGCCGCGGCCAGCCACCTGCATGATTTACAGCACAGCAGTAAACCTTAGTTTAAACTCAAGCGCCCCCTCGCAAACCCCACAACCCACCGGACTGTCTCAGACTTATGGCCCTGTGCTATCAGGACACCCAACACTGTGACAACACACAGTGAAACATCCATAACCACTTCTAACAAGACAGAAAGGCCTGTACCACCCGCCCCAGTCCCCGAAGCTTAGCCCCTCGGCCTACGGTCCCGGCCAACAGATCACGAGTAACCAGGCCTCGATATATTATCTCCAGACCCCTCACAAGGTGCATTCCTCCTGTGTTGCATTAACCTATTGAAAGATTTACTAAAGAGAATAGAACTGTAAATGACTGAATGACTGCGGTGTGCATGGCAGAGGGCAAGTAAGTCAGAAAAGGCATTCATCTCTGCCACAGGCCGCCTCGGCACACCAACACCGCCCGGATGAACTCAAGCCGACCTGCCAGGCCCAGCCCAACCCACGAGGGTGACCAGTGACGTCCTCCAGCCAAGACCAACCACACCGCAGCAGCACCTATAGTTAGTCGTCGCCACCCAATCCCAATGAACTTGTGCCCCCTATAGTATGTAGGTTTTGATGACGTTTTTTGTAAATATATACGCCTGTCTTTGCTATTGTCAGACAGAGCGCTCTCGGAGTTTGCAGAGTTCTTTGCATGCCCAATTCTGATTGATAAACTCCCATTTACGCTCACCCGCACTCTGTCTTGGCCTTATTCCCATTTTGGGAGAGTCCTTCATTGTCTCTCATTACGGGGAGGATCGTGCTGTTGGGGACGCTTGCTTTCAGTGGCAAAGCGAGTGACCTTAAGAGTTATACAGCTAATGACAGCATGAGTAAGACAGGTAACATTAAGAATAACACCTACAGATTTAACTTGTGAGTATTTGAAACAACATTTTACACTAAATGCTGACTTGACAAGCTCCATGGGTGCAACGTTCTCGTCGATGTATCTCTTGGCCAGCATTACTTTCTAGCACATTGCAAGTGGGGCAGTACAGAATAACTGCCCTTTCAACCCCACATTCCATGTACATTGAAGAATACAACTAAAATCCATTACCTGGAGATTCACTGAAAGGAAATCCTTGTTTCACAAATAACTTGTCACAGTGGTATAATCTGCAAATACACATTTTAAAAATAAGAAGTAAAGAAAAGCTTCATCCTGGAAAGAGATTAGGATTGGTTGCGGTGTCACCTTGTACAGACTGCAGCCAGTGCCAGGCACACAGTAAGTCTGCCTGAAAATATTCAAAACTTTTTCTGAATTACCCACATTTTGGCAGTTTTGGAGACAATGGGGGTCATTACGACCTGGGCGGTAAGGGATACCGGGCACCGTTAAGGAGACGGGGACCATACGGAACGTGTGGTCTGACCACACGTCCCTTACGGGTCCCGCTAAGGGACCAGGGCGCCAATAACGGGCGTGCAAGTCGCAAGCCCGTTATTAGCGCCCTCCCCATTCCCATTGAGCCCTATGGGAGCTCAAATGGGAATGGGGAATGTTTTGTGCAATGGGGACTTACCGGCAGGGTCAGACTAGACCGGTAAGTCCCCATTGCACAACACCGGACACGGGCACTGTATGGGAGGCAGCCATGGAGCTAATAGCTCCATGGCTACTGCCCAGGTCTTACTGACCTGCCCTTAATAAGGGCATGGATACCCCTAAACCTGGGTCCGGGTCTCGCAAAAGGGGACTTACCGGGCCATTCCGACCTTGGAGGGCCCAGTAAATCCCTTTCGCAGGAGTCGGACCCGGTACGTCCCCATTCCATTTTTAGCCCCCATAGGGCTCAATTGGAATGGGGAGGATGGCAACAACGGCCCCCTTGATAACAGGGCTGTTGCTGACATCCGGTACTGCTCGCGGGTGCCGCTCTGCATGCCTGGTGTGCATACTCGGAATGTTGCGGTGAGGTAACAACGGCGCCAGTAGCAATACCGGCGCCGTTGTTGCCTTACCGCAACATTTGTAATGAGGCCCAATGGCTTCAATGATTTTTCTCCATGCTTAGGCAGGATATTATGGGTCGATCAAGCCAAAATAGTATAAATAAGGCACGCGTGGTACAAGTTTGGAATCAGCCTTGTCTAGTCTGTGGCGGGAGCTTTCAGAGAAGTCACAAACATAGGCTATGATTGAGGCAGAACTATAGGATTAATTGGATTAAGTTAAAGTACAGGTAGGAGATACAAGTAGGATTTAGCAGAGTGAGCAGTAAAACATTTGAATTACACACAGGCAGAATTCTTCGTAGGCAGGCAAGAGATGGTGGCAACAACTAGTTGTGAAGAGACAAAATAGTAGTTGCTTGAAAGGAAAAGTTTTACATTTCTTTGGAGGCATGAGTGTGTGCTCAGTGCCTATACCCGAGTATGTTATTGTTTTGTGGTGAGACAAAACACATGCTGCTTGCTTGTGTAGAAAATCTCATAGTTAACTTTTAAGCAGGAGAAAACTATATTCAGTAACTGATAGGCAGCACACCTCATTTTCATAAGGTGGCCACATACCTGATGCTTGCATAGAACATGTCACATAATTCTTTGGAATCCTGAGGAGATTACATTCAGTGGCTGTAAATCAATGTGGCATCTTTTTGAGATGAGAGAAAATACTTGCTGCTTCCTAAATGGCATAGATTTGGAAAGGCGTTCAAATTAATTTTAGGCGCAAGAGTGCACATAGTGGCTATAACTGTGTGCTCCTCTTTGTGTTTCAAGATAACGTCTTATAATTATTTGTAGGTAGGAGGAGAGTGCATTTAGTAGCTGCAAATCAGTATCGCAGGAGGGGTAACCATCTTGAGTGCTATCAGGTCTCGGGCACCAAAACACCAAAGCAGCCGGAGGGAATTTCAAATCAGTCACAGTGGACAGAGATCTACCATATCTCGTCACCTACATTCTGTTCAAGAAAAGGTGTGGCCTATCCTTGCAGTCCCACATGATTCCGCAATATGCGGAGTGACAGGACTGGGTTGAACACAAAAGACCTCTACTGCAGCCCTTCTCCCATCACCCAGTCGCCAAACCAACTCCAACCTGTATTGTCACCACTGAAAGCATTCCTGCTTTCCACAGTGGTACTACCCCTACGCTCTAGGTCGATGTGATGGAGGCATTTGAGTGTGGACAATAATATCACAGGCCATGCCACAGTGCACTTGCTAACCATGAACCTGGTGGCAATTATTGTTTCTGAAATTGCAGTTTCCGTTACTGCATTAGCAAAGTCAGTCACTGCTGCAAATACCGATTTGGCATTGCTTTCCAGGCACGGATGTGTGAGAGTTGTATGATGAGGTGCACTGGAACATTCACTAGATGAGCCAGAAATAATTCCATTTCACAATTGATGTGAGGAGAACTTCATCATGGACATGAGGGCCAGCAAACAGATGATTGGCTAATATGGCTGTCGCAGAACAGTGAGTGGTCTTCTATTCTCCTGTCAGCTAAGGACCCGATTCCCAAGTTGGTGGTAATTGCCGAAAATGTCGTAAAAAGGGATAACGACATTTTCGGTAATTACACCCTATTCTGAAGGTGGCGCAATCTTCCGAAGTCGGAATGATTGCACCACTTTAGGAATATGGGTGCCAGTTGCTAGGAAGGGATGGAAACCAACATAGCAACCGCCACTCTCGTTAACTCTGTCTTTGCATGGTTTTTCTTGTGGCACTCCTCCAATTTCGTAAGCGCTTGAAATTGGCGCTGATGTACGGTACCAAATTGGTGTCGTAGAGGAGTAGTGCCACAAGAAGCACATGTAAAGAGGGAGTGCCACAAGAAGCACACGGCTGTTTGGGTGTGCAGATGGTGACAGGTGGGTGCAGCACTGCATTTTTTTATCTTTGTTTCCAGAAGAGTGCATACTGCCATCCATATGGCATGCAGTGCAGGACCCATCTGTCAGCATCTGCACACCCAAAAACCACGTGCATTTTTGTTTTCATCTCGGCAGCATTTTCGTTAAATAACGATTCCCTCGTTATTTAACGAAAATGCTGCCGAGATTCTGCAATCCGCCTGTTTCCATTAGAAACAGGCGGATTACAGCGAAAGCACTGTCGTGCTTTGCGAAGACGCCCAGGCCCACATGAAAATAGCAGTGGTGCCTGGGCGTCAAGAAATGGCGCAGTGAGTCGTGCTATTTAGCACCCTCACTGCGCCATGATGAGAATTGGACCCTGACAGGCCGATTCATGGAATTAATGTGCGCCGAAAAAACGGCACACGCGTGCGAAAACGTGCGATTCGCAGTCAAATAGCGAAAATCGCAGTGCAAGTGCGATTATCACCCAGAAAACATCGCACATCAATTCATGGAAGTCGTGCACGCGCAAAATGTGGGATGTGCGCTGAAAAAGTGCGTGGCGCACGCTGGCGCACAGGTCATCGAACGCCGTGCGATAGGCCACAGCGAATTCGCACATAGCGCGGCGCACAGAACAAAAGTAGGCGTAACACGGGGCATCACACGCAGAATGGGGAACAACTCGTGAAAATGTGGGCGTCACGGGGGAAGTACAGGAGGCAAGTGCGCAGAACGCCCACACGCTCGCCTGCAACACATATTCATGGAATCGAATAGGGAAAAACAGCGCACAGCCAAAGACGCGCACAGGCCCATACATGTCCGCCACACGAAAGCAGGCGGTAGCGTCCCTGTGCAGGAAAAAAATGTGCGCCAAAGTTCTACACGTGCGAGAAGGCCCACACGCGATCGGGCCTGGGGGAGCGTGTGCATGTATCTCAGAGGTGCGCAAGAAGTTTCACACGCGATCGGGCCTGGGGGAGCGTGTGCATGTATTTCAGAGGTGCGCAAGAAGTTTCACACACGATCGGGCCTGAGGGAGCATGTGCGTGTATTTCAGAGGTGCGCGAGAAGTTTCACACGCGATCGGGCCTGGGGGAGCATGTGCGTGTATTTCAGAGGTGCGCGAGAAGTTCCACACGCGATTGTCCTGGGCGCGTGTATTTCAGGGGTGTGCGAGAAGTTCCACACGCGATTGGCCTGGGCGCGTGTATTTCAGAGGTGCACGAGAAGTTTCACACGCGATTGGCCTGGGCGCGTGTATTTCAGGGGCTCGCGGGTGTTTTCACAAGCGATCGGGCCAGGAGGAGCGGGGTACGTGTATTTCAGGGGCTCGCTGGTGTTTTTACACGCGATCGGGCCTGGGGGAGCGGGGTACGTGTATTTCAGGGGCTCGCGGGAGTTTTTACACACGATCGGGCCTGGGGGAGCGGGGTATGTGTATTTCAGGGGCTTGCGGGTGGTTTTACACGCGATCGGGCCTGGGGGAGCAGGGTAGCACTCACCGTCTGCCTTGCGTGTAGAAGAACGCGTAGCCAACACCCACCCGCTGTGAAGTAATAGCGTGTGAACCCCAACGCCTGCAAAAAACACGCACCGCACCCCACGAAAAGCAACGCCCGTGCGCGATACGTCACAGACACGCATACGCGCTAAGGGCCTTTGGTCCAATGGAATCGCGTATGCGTGCTGACGCGCTTACGCGCTAATGTCCTTTCCTCGATTCACACGCTGACGTGCAGAATTTTCACGTACCAAATCACTCTGTATCAAGCTGGCCACACGTAAGCACACGGAAGACCACGCTCCTGCCCAAAAGGCCGAATTACTGCCCCCCAGAGCCCCGAGCAGCCTCCCACGAGCCATCTGCTGCTGCCTGCCTGCCTGCTGCCACCGTGCCCTGCCATTTGGTGCCTGCACATCAGCCATCTGCAGAGGTCCAGTTGCTGTGTCCACCCCTGCTGGAACAGACCACTCCCGACTGGGATACCATCATTCCACCGCCCAGCCCCAGGACCCAGTTGCCCACCTACGCCTGCCTCAGGGGTCGCCATGTCGGGGCAAACACCATCCGAGACCACTGGCGACCCCCAGCCAGAGGGGCAGAGGGCCACCAGCTTCAGTCAGAAGGAAGTTGGTGTCCTGGTGGAGCATGTCCTGGGGCATTATGATGCCCTCTTCGGATCACCACGCGCCGACAAGGAAGAACGGGACAGGATCTGGGACAACTTTGTGGTTGCCATCAACGCGGAGGGCGTGGCAACCCGCAACATCAAGCAAGTCAAGAAGCGCTGGGAGGACTTCAGGTCCAGGACCCTCATAAAGGCCCGGCGCCTCGTGGAGGGGGGCCGGGGCAGCATGAGTACCATCCAGCTGAGGGTCCTGGAACGCGTACGCCCAGCGCTCCATGCCCAGATCCTTCAGAGGCAGACCCGTCTGGAGTCGAGCGGTAAGTGGCCAAGCATTGCTGTGTGAGACAGGGCATGTTGCAGCGTGCTGGTTGTCTGATACTTGCCTGTTTGTGTGACATAGGCCATGTACGCGTGTGTGTGTGCAGGGACATCATGGTCATGCATGTGAGACCAGTAATGTGTGAAGCACACGGTTGGTGTATGCGTTTAAATGTAACATGCGGAGCCCTATGCGGAATGGACACATGAGAGCATGCCAGTCTCTGTTCCTGGACATGGGTGTGGGTGAGGGATGGGTGCTGTTGCCATGTACATGTATGGTGTCCATGTCTGTGTTTCTGACCTGCGTGTCTGTGACTTGTGGATGCCATGAATGCACGCCAAGATAAAAGTGGCATGAGAACTCTGAGAACCCAGTAGAATGAGACACAGATGCACGGATGCATGGGTGTCAAATTAAATTAAGTGAATATAGCCAGGAAGAAAGTGCAACCCCTTCTGTTCCTAACACACAATCAGGGATGTCAATAACAGCCTCATTATGACTGTGGCGGTAGCCATGCCAGTAAACACCGGCACGGCTGCCGCCACAGTAATTTCTTTTCCGGCACCCGGCAATGGGGACTTACTGGGGCATTACAGCCCCGGTGCTCCCGGTAATTCCCCATTGCCGGGTGCCGGAAAATATTACTCCCCATTCCCATTTGAGTCCCATTGGACTCAAATGGGAATGGGGAGGACGGATTCACCGGCACCATTCATGAATGGTGGTGGTTCAGATTCTAAGTGATCCGACCGTGGCTGATTTTGACGCGGCCGGAAAGTTCACATGAGAAAGGTGCGAACTACCAAAAGTTTGCACCTTTCTGATTTGAACACACTTACATACTACAGGGGCTGGCGGGGTTTACCCCGCAACCCCCGCTCACTATACTGTAAAGTATAGTGAGCGGGGTGTTGCGGGGGACACCCCTGCAGACCCTGTTTCTTAAAAAAAAAAAAAGAAATTTGCGGGGGTGTCCCCCACAACATCCTGCTCACTATACCACACAGAACTTTTGGTGTTCGAAACTTTGGTGGTAGCATTTTACAGTCGTAGTGTACGGTCAGACCTTTTTTTCGGTCGTACAATACCCCGGTGCATCCGTCGAGGTCTGGGAGTGGGTGCCATTCCGCCCACCAGGTCAGATAGGTGCGGAGCGGCAGCGGGCAGAGGAGGAACGGCTCACAATGGTCAGGGCGGAGAACTCCATGCGGAGGGCGCTGAGGCGGGCTGAGTGCCTCGAGCTTCTTCGCAGGAAGTTTGAGCTGGACACTGCATTATCCCTGCGGGACCTCGGGGCCAGGGAACATGGCCGCCTCCAAGCCATTGAACAGGAGTTCGATGATGCCCTGGCCCATGACAACAACCAGTGAGCCGTCGGACTAGCCCGCTGCCCTTGTAAATAGTTATGTAGTTAGTGTTAGGTTTCCTTTGCTTTTTTATTTATTTTGGACCTTTTGGACAATGGGCCACATTTTTGTATATAGTTTTATTTTATTAGGTAGTATTTTTATGTAGGTTTCATTTCTTCAGTTGGGATCATGGACCCTGGTTTGTTTATCTGTATATAGTTGACTGTTGTTTTTTTTTTTTTTTTGGATTTACCCATGGAGCAATGGTTTTCGGTTTTGTTTTTAACTTGGATTTAGTTTCTTGAACTGTGACTTTGGACACCTTTCCTTTGGATTATGATTTGTCGTTTTTCATTATTTTACGGACATGCTGCTTTTGGTTTTTGATTCCCATTGTCATTTGTTTATTTTTAATTCCATTTATGGTGTTTTTAATACATTTTTTTCATCAAACTTCAATGTGTAGTATCATCTCATTGGTATCATGCATATCCTGATATGGGTTTTGAGATTCACTGACACCCATTCGGTGTATGTGAGGGCCATGTGTTCATTTCCAAACTTGCTATTGGGGTTCTATCATGTCATTGCCATTTCTAAGTGGGTGGATGCAATACTCGAGTGGGTGTTTTGCATTTGGAGGCTGACCATAAGGGCCAGGAATCTAGATTGTGATGACATGTTGGCTGGGGGACATGAGTGGGGGCCTGCTGGCAGGTGCCCCGCAATGCTGGGGGGTGGGGGTGCAGGGAGACATGAGTGGGAATGAGTGGGGGTCTGCTGGCAGGTGCCCCGCAAAGCTGGGGGGTGGGGTTGCAGGGGGACATGAGTGGGACATGAGTGGGGGCCTGCTGGCAGGTGCCCCGCAATGCTGGGGGTGGGGGTGCAAGGGGACATGAGTTGGTGATCAGTAGTGCAAGGAGACATGTGCCTTTGCAGGGGGGGCATGCCCATGTTGGGTGGGCTGCCTGCGGGACATGACCAGGGATGCAGGGTAGTCCCCTGTGGTGTGGGCTGCCTGCAGGGGCCATGGAAGGTGTACAGGGGACACCTGGGAGGACCCACACTGCCAAATCACATGTAGGACTCCCCGGCACCCCTGAAATACACGTACCCTGCTGAAATCGCATGTGAAAATTCTTGCGCACCCCTGAAATACACTTACCCTGCTGAAATCGCGTGTGAAAATTCTCACGCACCCCTGAAATACACGTACCCTGCTGAAACCGCGTGTGGAACTTCTCCCGCACCTCTGAAATACACGCACACGCTCCCCCAGGCCCGATCGCGTGTGGAACTTCTCGTGCACCCCTGAAATACACGCGCCCAGGCCAATCGCGTGTGGAACTTCTCGCGCACCTCTGAAATACACGCGCCCAGGCCAATCGCTTGTGGAACTTCTCGCGCGCCTCTGAAATACACGCACACGCTCCCCCAGGCCCGATCGCATGTGGAACTTCTCGCGCACCCCTGAAATACACGCGCACAGGCCAATCGCGTGTGAAACTTCTCGTGCACCTCTGGAATACACGCACCCAGGCCAATCGCGTTTGGAACTTCTCGCGCACCTCTGAAATACACGCGCCCCGGCTAATCGCGTGTGGAACTTCTCGCGCACCCCTGAAATACACGCACACACTCCCGCAGGCCTGATCGCGTGTGGAACTTCTCACGCACCTCTGAAATACACACGCCCAGGCCAATCGCGTGTGGAACTTCTCGCGCACCCCTGGAATACACGCACAAGCTCCCCCAGGCCCGATCACGTGTGGAACTTCTCGCGCACCTCTGAAATACATGCGCCCAGGCCAATCGTGTGTGGAACTTCTCCCGCACCTCTGAAATACACGCACACGCTCCCCCAGGCCAGATCGCGTGTGGAACTTCTCACGCACCCCTGAAATACACGCGCACAGGCCAATCTCGTGTGAAACTTCTCGCGCACCTCTGGAATACACGCACATGCTCCCCCAGGTCCCATCGCGTGTGGAACTTCTCGCGCACCTCTGGAATACACGCGCCCAGGCCAATCGCGTGTGGAACTTCTCATGCACCCCTGAAATACACGCACACGCTCCCCCAGGCCAGATCGCGTGTGAGACTTCTCACGCACGCGTGTTCCCGAAACCCGTAATACACGTTCCCCGCTTTGCGTTTGCTGTTTGCCAGTCCGGTAAACTGGTACAGGGTTGGCGCAGCCCTTTGCGATGGTTTTGCGATCTTGATGGATTTTCCTTGCGCGAGGGCGTTCTTGGGGGCGTAACTGGGGCTGCTGCAGGGTCGCTGCGCCACTCTGCGCCACGTCTGCTTTTGGAGGCGAGAATCCATGAATACGCTGTGCGCGGAAATTGATTTTATCGCACGCGGCTGGCGCAGACATTGGCACGGGCACGCTGTGCGCCAGCCGCGTGCAACACTTTTGTGAGGTATTCCATGAATCGACCTGTGAGTGTGTTCCGGATTTCTACACAATCCTAGGAGATATTCATTGCATGGAGTTTGGCGCAAGGACCCCTTTCTTTATGCAAATATTTGTAGGCACATGGCAGCTGACATCAAGAAGAATGGTGAGTAGTTGTTGATGTAGTGGCTAAAACTGCAACACCTATAGTTGGGTTTTGTTGATGCTGACAATGGATTCAATATGCATTCTGGGCTATGAATTTGCAAACCATGCATGTTCCTTGCTTTGAACATGGTCCTCAACTTTTCATAGGTGGTTGCACACCTGTGAAGGATCTGATTGTAGTGGCCCAGAAGATTAGATCACTCCTCAACTGGGACTATAGTGCAAGATATAAGCTCTACCAATTGCAGCCAAAGCACATCTTAAAGCCCGCAATTGACACTGACTGGAATACCTCTTTGTGCATGTTGGACAAGCTAAGTGAAAAATGCAAAGCTGTGACTGATTATTGCAACGGTCTCAACCGAGCCTTTGGTGAAGCATTCTTTACAACAATACAGTAGCAACTGCTAGCTGATTTTACTTGTGTACTACAGCCTTATGAGTATGCTAACATGCATGCTAGCCAACACAGTCCATCACTCTGTGAGCTACTGCCACTGATTTACCTGTTTTACTCAACCGGTCCAATATGAGAAGCAACCATGATTTGGCTGGTGATGTGGATACAGTGCAGCCAGTGAGGGATGTACTCTGCACCTTAGTTGGGGATGCATGCATTGCCAGAATGAAAGGTGAGTTGGAATACCACTTGTCCTCATTTCTTGACCCTACACGCCAAGATAAAAGTGGCATGAGAACTCTGAGAACCCAGTAGAATGAGACACAGATGCACGGATGCACTGGGTGTCAAATTAAATTAAGTGAATATAGCCAGGAAGAAAGTGCAACCCCTTCTGTTCCTAAAACACAATCAATCAGGGATGTCAATAACAGCCTCGTTATGACTGTGGCGGTAGCCGTGCCAGTAAACACCGGCACGGCTGCCGCCACAGTAATTTTCTTTCCGGCACCCGCAATGGGGACTTACCGGGGCATTACAGCCCCGGTGCTTTCGGTAATTCCCCATTGCCGGGTGCCGGAAAATATTACTCCCCATTCCCATTTGAGTCCCATTGGACTCAAATGGGAATGGGGATGACGGATTCACCGGCACCATTCATGAATGGTGCTGGTTCAGATTCTAAGTGATCCGACCGTGGCTGATTTTGCCGCGGCCGGAAAGTTCACATGAGAAAGGTGCAAACTACCAAAAGTTTGCACCTTTCTGATTTGAACACACTTACATACTACAGGGGCTGGCGGGGTTTACCCCGCAACCCCCGCTCACTATACTATAAAGTATAGTGAGCGGGGTGTTGCGGGGGACACCCCTACAGACCCTGTTTCTTAAAAAAAAAAAGAAATTTGCGGGGGTGTCCCCCACAACATCCTGCTCACTATACCACACAGAACTTTTGGTGTTCGAACCTTTGGTGGTAGCATTTTACAGTTGTAGTGTACGGTCAGACCTTTTTTTCGGTCCGATCGTACAATACCCCGGTGCATCCGTCGAGGTCTGGGAGTGGATGCCATTCCGCCCACCAGGTCAGACCTGGTGGGCTGAAATGCACCCGCTCACAGAACTCATAGTTTTCTGGTCTGGAAACAATGGTACTGGCAAGCTTACTGGTACCGTTGTTTTCAGACTGGCAAACTTGTAATGACCCCCATTGTCTTCTTTATAATCAAGCAGTGTGTTGCACCTGGAGCCACTGCCACCTGACATCATTGAATATAATATGCTGAAAATGCAAAACCTGTGGGATATACTCCTCACTCAAGCAGACATCCTTGGTTTTACAAGAACACACAGTGAGCCCTCAGCAGCTCAGATAGTTGGTACATATATTTGATGCATCCCACATAAGCAGAGCTGACGCTCCAGTACAGTACTGGTTCAGTAAGGGATCTGTCTGGCAAACATCACCTTTGAGACATGCCATAGAATCCATAAACTCCCCCTTGCCAGTGTACAGTGTGAACTAGGTTTTAATCCAGTTGTATCTATTGCATTTGACTGCACGAGAAGCTTTGCATTGCCTCATGTTGAACAATCAACATTTAATAACATGAATCAGCACTGCATTGTCTCGGGAGGATACAGCGGCAACGTGCTCACCTTGGAAGCAAGACAACACAGAGCAACACAGGTTCGATCCCTGGGTCCGTGCTTAGAAACCTCTGGGTATTAAGCGCATTATAAATAACCTATCATATCATATCATACATTGAGGAAGTCTGTTGCAAAATGCCTAGCGATACCCAACACACCAGCTCCAATGATGAAGTCTTGTCTAATTCAAATCACACAATCAAACGTGGAGCGCGGTTGTTTTCCCAGGGCTTGTGGTTGTGTAATCCATAGCTCTACTAATTAACTACTGGTATGGGTATTGTGATAAGATGCCAATCACATGTGTGCTTCTACTGTTCTGTTCTAAAGTTGTGTGCCTAGGTCCTGTTCCTGCTGCTTGTAAACCAAAGTAGTGAAGGTGAGAGCTACCTTTCAACGGGACATAGAGCTGCAAACATGGGATTTTCTGTTCTATCCGCTGCCTGTGAACTGCCAACACGAGAATTTCTAGGTTTTCACTGCAATTTGTGAGCCACTAACATGAGACATTTTAGAGTTTTCCTCCACTGGCACTCACCAACCTGGGAGGTTTTGAGGCTTTTCCTACTACCTGAGAGCTGCCAACTTGAGAACTTGTCAGGTCAGCCCCACTAAATGAGAGCCACCAGCATTAAATGTATTTTGGATTCTCCAAGTATTCCTTGGTGATTGTGGATGAAGGATAGGACACACACAGTAGACAGAAGAAAGCTAAGCAGGGGAACAAAGAGGATAATGTATAGAGGGATGTCAGCATGCATATATACATGGGTCGCAGGGGAGCATAGATGAAAATGGTAACTAATACGCTGGGAATATGTGAGAGCCTCTCTCAAGTGTAGGAGATGGAGTTGGAGGGATGACTTGAAAGCTGATATGTTGGTGGTTGCAGGGGATAAGGAGCTGCAATGGTAAGGTGGGGCAAGGAGGGTTAGTGAGCGAAGTCCCATGTTGGGTGAGGGGCAGAG
Organism: Ambystoma mexicanum; assembly: GCF_040938575.1. Classification (NCBI taxonomy): domain Eukaryota; kingdom Metazoa; phylum Chordata; class Amphibia; order Caudata; family Ambystomatidae; genus Ambystoma; species Ambystoma mexicanum. The sequence continues at coordinate 960,116,101 of NC_090928.1, read as the reverse complement.
AGCCAGGAGGCTGCCAGATTATATGGAGGAAGGTGTTGAGTAGTGAAAAATAGAAGGGGCCAGGTGGAGGGGTGGGCAGTCCAGGTAGACATGTGGAAAGCTGGTCAATCTTCTCCCCTTGCTCTATTAAGTGGGGAATGTTGGGCATTCAGGTGAGCCTGCGGAACATCTAGGACAGCACTGCCCATTTCTATTCCTGAGAACAGAAGGTGTTGGTAGAGGCGTTACTGATGGGGGGGCTGAGAGGGCTATAGCCCCAGGTCTTTTGGTTTTAACCCCAGATAGAAGCTCAGGGGTTACAACTAAAAAGGCTAGCTAGCCCCACTCCCGACAGTCCCAAAATTAGTGCAGCCCAGATTTTTTCCAGACCTAGCAACACCCTTGGATGTTGGTCAATGGAGCATTCCAATAAAAAGGTTCCCAAATTACAAAGCTTTTATTGCACCTGCTTTAATTGCACATTTCAACAGATCAATGGAAAAGAGTGGTGCATGTAACAGTTGTCAAGCGCCATATGCAGACCACTTGTAAATGTCTGTTAATGTCATTCCAGGAAGGCTCTTGCAAAGCAGAGCTTTCTCTCTGGAGTACGTTCTATGATTATAGATTGTGCTCCAGGGAAAGGTTTTTATGTGCCTCGTTTAACCGAGCGAGAGAACCTACTAAACCAGCCTTGTTATGGGATTTTCCTTCAAGGTTGGTGCCTTCGTGTGTAACTCAGCTTGTCTGGGATCCCAGTCCAGGGTCATCAAATGCCTGCAACGCTTTTTCAGGACAGTAACCTTTCAATCCAAGGAAAAAAGAACAAGGCTTGCATTTCATAATTTCATTTCCCTATCTCGTTGCATGGTTTTACGACACTATTATGGCTTAGTCCTCCTGCTGTGTTCCGTTCCAAGGATATAAATTATGGACCTCAGATGGCTGAAAGTCTCTGTTAACCCTGATACAATTGAAACCTCTGACACCAGGCTGCACACACATATCTGTGGCAGCGATGCTTTACATACTAAACTACTTCACTATTAAGTTATAATTGATTTTGTGACAAGAAACCTGACCTCATTTGGGACATGTAATGCATTTGTTGACTGATAATGGAGGAATTCAGAGTACACCGCTGTGGTTTCAACTTGGATCCAATGCTGTGTTAGGTATTACAATTCAAGTAAACAATATATTGACATTATATCTACTGTTAACTCATAGGATACATTCTATCTTTCCGGTGTTGTTTCACGATTATTGTGTGGCCTTACTGGATGTTTAGTAATGTTGTTGTGCAATAGCACCTGCTGACGTCATTCTACATGGCTAATAGTAAAAACCTACTGGGTGGAGGGATTTGTTAAGGGAAACGTATACATATGGTTTTTATAAGTGTTAGTATTATTAGTGGATGCCTCTTATCTGGTAGGCACACCTTGAACCACCTCTAAATACGTACAATACAGATAATAAAGTAATACTAGCAGAGAATTGGTCTGTGCAACAATGTATGGTCCACCATCACATAGACCCTCATGATTGGTTGGCACACTCTTACCAACCTTGGACATTCGGCTCATTAGCAGCACGTACGCAACGAGTCCCAGGTGCAAGGGAGCATCGTCAGACAACTGCCTTTCTTAGCTAATTAATCTACCATCTCTCATCAGATATTCCCTAAGCCAAAGCGTCTACTTTGTAGTTGACCTTGCTGACTGTTCTCTTCCTCAGAACTTTAAAGGGAGTGATGGTACATTGCTATCTTCATTTGGAACCTTATGATTAGGCCTTGTTTTCCGGTCTTGAATCACCTGTGAGGAGACCATTATTTTGTCAATTTTGCCCTTTTATTTAGTGTTATTTGATTCAATTATATTGGGTACTATTACTCTCCTTGGGCTATGGAGACTTGGTTGCTCCATTCTACGTGTGTTTTTTGCATCTTTAATTAAACAATACTTGGCATTCACAACTGTTCACTCCTTTACTTAATGTAAGATAAATGTGTCCTCTGTACATAGCTTATCCTCTTTAACTTCTATCTAGTCATGAAGTTGCTCTTGCTGTGGCATCCCTGGTTGTAAGCCGAGCAAATACCCTTTGTTCTTGCACAAATTGGTATTTCAGTGAGTATCAGCATTACAGCCTTGCTTTCCCTTCTAAAGGCTTTTTGCTTTTTATTATACAACACTGACATCCATTTTCTTAGCATGGCTGCTTTACTCGCATTCTATTTCCTACTTTAGCAAGCTTCTATATGTCCCATCTTCTTTGCGTTTCTACATATATACATTTATTAAATCTCTTGTCACTTATTTTCTTAGTGTATATGGTTTTCTTCATATTCACATATATGTTTACTACATTCTTTGTTCTTTAGATATTCATACATCAAGTTCAGTTTGTCCATGTACTTCTCTCTTTAGTGGCCTCACTTTACATCTGCCAGACTTTACTTATAGTTTTATATGCCTAGTGGTGTCTGCAGGCTCATGTCAGCCGAATCAGTTTGAGGGTACATTCGATATGGTTGTCTGAGGGCCTATCATCTCTCACACCTTCAATGTGGTATTAGGATGATACCTGGTGACAAACACAGTGCTTTCTTGTTGTTCTTCCAGTATGACAAAGGTGAGAGGGCAGGCACTATAAATGATATGTACATCTGCCTCTCTACATTGTGTACATTTGCTGGATTCTTTGTAACATCGTCACAGAACACATCCTCTTGGGATCTCTATGAGCTTGCTCTAGCAAGCCGTGCCATCGAACTTTGCCATGATAGTGTTAATTATAAGCAGTTTTCTTAAGAGTTAATGGGTTCACTGCAGCTGTAAATATACTACTGGTGTAGTAAAAATCCCTTCGCCAAGTGTACCTTCAGCCACTTCATTCATATCTATTCCTTGAACTGATCTCCTGATAAAAACAAGCATTGACAAAGCCAACACATTTGTCTTGTGCATAGGTTTTAGAAAGGCCTTTCCTGGGTGCAGCTATCGCCTACCCAGGTAATCACAGCATTTACTAGCCATGATCCTCTTTGGCAATATCTAGCAAAGCTTATCCTATACATACACAAAAGCCAAAACTGTTGGCTTGGTCAACTCTTGTTTCACAAGTCCCTAGCTCTGTCCATAGGCAGGGCTCTTTTGTAGAAAAGAACAGACAGCTGCCGAGCACCATCTCTCAAAATCAATCAATGGCAGATAGTGTGGTGCTTGCAGCAGGCTCTGTGCTGGCCCCAGCTACTGGTCTTCCCATGACAGCTGAGGAGTGATGACACAACTAGATACTAGATGCTAATAAAACAATTAGGTGCAGGCTTTAACACATAATTGTGGGTATTTTCCCAGGACTTGAAAAGCAGATTCACTGCAGCTGTCCCATCCAGCACTTCATATCAAGGGTCGCACCTTCAATAATTCAAAGGCACACATCAAACAAATCGAAAGCTGGACATTCTATTAGCCAAATCAAGAACGCTTAATCGTCATGGTAGTCAGATACGTCTTTTTTGATAATAAATTAAGCTAATCATTTGTTTCACAAAGGAGTTACTATGAATAACTCTGACATGCCTTTGTCTTAGTCCTGGAGAGGGATGTTTGATTGACAAATATTATACTATTTACAACTTATTTACCAGAAACAAATCAGTTATTTATAGTGATTTCTTTATGAAATGGCGTCTGTATTTTTTGGCCAATAACAATTGGTAGTAACAGATATATTAAAATGTGTTGAACACAATAGAATATGTTTGGATGCTGTTTATTTATTGCTGTTTATTGTACTTGCTGGTGTGCTCCTTTTTATAATGAAGCCATTAGTCATTGTTCCCTACCTGTTAAATGAGTAACCTTTGTGACGTATGTTTCTTTTGCAGATTGTATTTCGGAAGATAAGTGACGTGAAGCGGGAAGAGGAGGAATGGATGAAGAGAAAGAACGAAGCACCTCTAATTCTCCCGCCAGATCACCCCGTGCGCAGGCTATTTCAGAGGTTCCGCCAACAGAAAGAAGCACGCCTGGCAGCAGAGAGAGGCAGAGATCCCGACGACCATGACCTAGAGAAGGGTAACGTCTTGGTTGAACATTCAGCACGAAATTCAGTAAAAGCCCGACTAGTAACGGTTACAGAGAGCCCAGCAACGCCGATTGCGTTTCACTGTGCTTCAACGTCTCGGGTGTCTGACCGAGCTAAACTCCATGCTCCTGTTGACTATGCTGGGGGCAAAGTGGGAGGGGAGTACGTCAAACGCAGGGGCTGGGCCAAGTTCAAAGAAGTGCCTGTTCGAGTTGAAGACTGGGACAAAGTATCCAAAGCAGAGTCTATGGAAGTATTGCCAGAGAGAACTACAATTTCAGGGGATGCCACATTGAGGAAGACAGACTCCTGTGATAGTGGCATCACAAAAAGTGACCCACGTTTAGACGACGGGGACGCCCGGAGCCCTCAGGAGCCGAGTCCTGTTCTGGCGGAAGTCAAGTACTCTTTTTACCCCATCCCTGAGCAGGCTCTTCAGGCCACCATGCTAGAAGTGAAGCATGAACTGAAGGAGGACATCAAGGCTCTGAACACCAAAATGGTCGGCATTGAAAAACAACTGGCCGAGGTTTTAAGGATATTAACTTCAAGAAGTTCTCAATCACCCAAGGAGGTGTTTGAGATTTCAAGGCCCCAGTCCCCGGAATCAGAAAAGGACATTTTTGGAACAAGCTGAGATGTTTTTATTTGGAATTATAAGATTTTAACTTTAGAATGTATCGATGAAATATAAAAGGGACTAGTTTTTCAAGCATGCTCCTAGTTCACCCAGATAGAATGCAAGCCCAGCTCACGTTGATAGTAAGAGTTACACTCTGTATGCATTGTGCAAGACAAACTAAAGAACTCTGAGATCTCCTTCTCCAAATTTAGGATCCATTTGCATTTTAGTGTGCTTTTAAAAGGATTCAGAAAGTATGTATTCCATAGTGATTGCAACATTAATAAACCTTAAATTGTTTGGAGCATGCTTTCTATAACTAGTCTCAATAATGGTCCAGTTTATTATGGACTTGGCAGGATGTGGACATTGTCCAGCATCCATTGTGCTGCTGCCTATCTGGTTATCTTGTGCAACCCATACTGATTGTCACAATATATATTGTATATTCCAGACACAGTGTTACATGGCTTTTTATATTCTCGTCGAGCCTATGACTCGGAAGAAATATCTGCATTATTGTAATGAGAACACAAAACACTTTAAAACAATGAAGCATCAGGGAACCTCATTTCAAAAACTATCACTTATGACTGAAACACAAAGTGAGGAGTTTTTGGGATGGAAAAAAACATACAGCAATGGATTAAGAATTTATAACCACAAATGATGATTTAGTCTTCCATGTAAAGCGCGAAATGTTCCATCGTAGTAGAATCACGTTTTGTTCTTTCAACAAAATCCCACTGCACAGTTTGCACCTTCCACTTGAATATAGTGTCCTATGGAAGTGGTGAACATTGTCCATTAATTTCAAAGATGGCGCTGTGACAAAGTCAGGGGCCCGCGTTTGAATTGGGGAAATATATTGTGACATTCAGACTATATATTTTTACTTTTAAAATAAATGCATTTGTACCTTCAGCTAAAAATGATTCTCCAGAAGTTTTATATTTTGAGATTTGTCACTGTTTAAGTCCAAAGCCATTCGATATAAATCACCAGGGCATTTGTAAAACATGTGTCTTTTTGTCCTGTTTTGCTTGTACAGCAATCCCCTTTGTCCAAGGTAACAAATAACATGTTTGGTAACTGGTTACTGCAGAGCATCACAGCGAAGTACTAAGAATGCATGCAATATGCAAGAGGTATAACGTTTTGGAAAAATGATACCTTATCATTGACAATGGTGAGCAAAATGACTGGCTGCAAAAGAGATAAATGTGTATTGTCTATTGTTCCCACCATAAATATTTCATCGGACAGTATCAAAAGATGCTTCTCTGAGTAACTCTGACTTACCCTTTATCTACCAATAGGTTGGCCGGTATCTGGTCGTTGCATCAAATGCAATACCATTGAATGCCTTACCATCGAAAAAATGTAATTGAAAAAAAAGCATTGAATGCATTTTTATTAAAGGTAAAGTGTTTAGTTTAATTATAATGGGTTTTAAAGGTTAGAAAAGGGTGGTTAAGGGGACCCCCCAAATAAAATATATATATATATATATGTTTTGAATATATTCGCTGCAATTCTTTTAGAGGCATTTTTTCCAATGGAATGGTATGTCGATGGTTGGAATTCGATGCAATAACTAGGAACCGGTTGGCCTATAGTTCTCAGAAAAGAAGTTAGACTGAGTAACTTTGGCTCATACCTGTTTTTCACCTTACATACTCCCAATAAATCCAGAGTAGGCAAGAGTTACTCTGTGCAACATATTTTGCACCTAGCAGGGTTAGGTCAAGGGAAAATCAGAATGACTCAACATAGCGTCTTTGTGAATGATCTCCTACTGCCGTGGCGATGGTTGTACAGCAGCAGTATAGGTGAGATAGGTTTCACTGGCAACCCTGTGCTTCTTCAGCAATTTGAAATGTGATGCCAGAGTTTTATGAATTGATTATGAATGATTTATGAAATGATTATATTTGCAGGTATGTGGTTTTCCTTTCATAGTTGGAACACAATTCATTTAATAACTTTCAGTCAGTTTTGAAGAGGTTCTGTCAGGTTCTCAATTTTCAGAATATTATCTGCTGCCAGACCATATCTTTGCTATTTGTCCAGATGGGGAGTGGAGAGCGGAGCAGACTCCTATCTGATGACAGAACATGGTAAAGTCAGCACTCCATATGTAAGTAGTCTTCTTGAAATCACCCATTCAGGTTTCTTTTTATGCATTAATAGATCCGGAAGCATCAAAATCTGGGGAGATGTATTTGATCATGCCTGTGCTTAAGATCTTATTGGTTTTGTCACCTGAATCACAGAGCACATTATCTACTCATAATGGCCTTTACTGGTGGTTGGGGATGCAGCATTGAGCTTCAAAATGCAAGTCAATTGAGATTGTTGCAGCTTTCGATTTTCTCTCCCACCAACGGTTGTGACTGAAAGAATTTGTTGAAGCCTAGAAGAAGACTGTGAGGTCGAAACACGTGTTGGCTGTTCTTTTCAGATGAAACAAAAACCAGTTGATATGACAATTGTGATTTCTCTGTGCAGTGTGGCTGTGCCCATGTTCATTTATTTTTAACTGGTTGCAAGCACAGACCTAACAAACAGAAGTATCACTTTTATCATTATGGCAATATTTCCCCATTACCTTAGGCAATGGCCAGGCAAAAGTCCTATTCGACTTTGGACTGTCAGAGACCTATGACAGTCAACCACAGCATCTTTCTCCAAAGTCTAAGCACTCACATTGGGATTACCTAGTCCCTATTACATTTGATTTGGCCCTTACCTCAGAAATAAATCAACAAATTCCTCTGGCATATTTTCAGTAACTCCAAAGAACATCCCTTAAACTGCAGCACATGGATCAACAAAGTCCCCCCAGCTCTTCAATGCATTGATACAGCTCTTGGCAAGATGAACTACTTCTAAATATATCCCAGATGTATTCTGATGACATGTAGATTCATTTCACTAATGAGAAAGAATCCGTCCACAAACCCAAGCCAATAATAGCCCCCAAATGCTTGTCCCATTGCCAAGGACAGGTGTAGATTTCTCTGAGTCAACAATAACTAGACATACTCCCTCAGCATTAGAGAGATACCAAAGCAAAGGGGCATTTTCCTGGACTTCTCTCTTGGCCAAGAACCAACACCACTGACAGAAGTTTGAAATCTGAGTGGGATATTCTTCTCACTAATGAAGAAAAGGATGCATTGTTCACATCTGCCAGAAAGCTTCTAATGGAGTGTAGGGACAAGAGGAGATGGAACTGAGGTAAACCAATTCTTCTTGAGGTACCATTAGCCCTTAATTTGGTGGTTTAACGAAGGCAAAGGCTTACTCCACCCAGATGTAAACAACGAAGTACATTGCTAAATAGTCATGGGACAAAGTCCTTTATATCTCCACAAATTGTGATATTAAAGTAATATTAGTAACAATGCACTAACTTGATAAGCTAAAGGTTTGAGGGTAAGTTCAACAATAAACATGATCAATTAGACCTATTTTCTTTATCATTACTCTTGATGGAGCCCTAGTTATAACCAGTCTGTTTTGTTTATTTAGGATTACCGGGAATTACACATTTCATTCAAAATACAAAAAAACACAGTTGCAACATTAGGGCATACTAGCAGGGCCTCTCGGCTGCATCTGATCTGGTAATGTCGAAAGAGAAAAAGTAGAAACCCTTTGTAAAGGATTATGGGATTTGCATGAACAAAAATGGCATCTGTTTCTTTAGCATCTCAATTGCATTGGCAAAACTTGCTGCCTATCGAATTGGCCAACACTGTGGTATGAGTATTCATGTTCAATCTACCAACTGCAACATGATAATATTGCAATTCAATTTCCGTAGGTCTCATCATATGCAGAGATCACTCACAACCCTCTGTGAACATATGTGCTATACACTGAAAAGCTAATGGCTCTTATACTAAGCTCTTTCTCCTTCCACCACTGCCAATATTCCATTTAGCACTGCTGATGTTATATTTAATCACCCACTGTGCTCAAGTGGATAATTAACACATGCCAAGGAGCATGCCCAGGTGATCCAGATCACTGTTCACTTCTTGGCATGCTTTGATTAACCACTTGAATGACCCACTAAATACTAAACACTCCGTTGCAAACTCGCAAAGGCACTCAATCAGAGTTGCTACCCCCCTGCCCCCCGCCACCCATTCTTTACAGATAAGTTCCTTCATTCATCGGAATTTGGGCTATATACCCCTGGTATAGCCTCCTTTCATTGACACCTGTTTTTACAATGGATGTTTTACTGTAGCATTTTTGCCGAAAAAAACATTTTGACATTTTGGGGGGGTGAGCAGATGCATATAAAGGGTCAGGGAGGTTGGGAAATAACAAAATAGATAAATGACAGTGGGGATAGTAAAGGAACGCCCAATAAAGTTTTAAAAAATTCAAAAAGTATTTTCAGCAAAAATGTCACCGCAAAACACCCATCATAAAAACGGGTGTTGGTGAAATGACATAGAACCCGTACAGGTATTTGTAACATAATATGATTACTTGAGGAAGAAGGCAGAGTGCCCATTCAGATCCTCAACAATGAAGGCACATCAGAGTAGTACAGGCTCAGCATCTGGGAACTTATGATCTGCACTTAGTAGAAGGCTATGCATTTTGAAAGGAAGGAACATACCCCTGGTCCTGCTCAAAATAGACATTATGGAATGTAACATATTAGAATGATTGTGGACCATACAACACTGTTCTGCCACATTTGAGAAGTAGTCCTATTCCTAGACTCCTCTGACCACTATTCCAGACCCGTTGCACAGAAACCAAACTGTGACTATCACTTTCTGACTTCCATGAGGTTGAGTGGCATACTACAAAAGGCATGCCGTGCCGTCCATCCTCTTCATTGCCTGTTTTTTATAATTCCTCATATGCAACCAAGGCTTCCCACATTACTTGCTGTTGGCGGACAGCTCTCCTTATGCATCACCAAAATCATAATAAATATCCCACACTTGCCACCTGCTTCTTCTATTAAAACATGAACAGGAAATAAAATACTAGCTTACACACCACTTTCACTCCCTATTGTAGGACCCCCACCAGGTCCTAAAGACAAGCTCCTGGGTACTAGTCTTACCTCTGTCATGACCGTAATGCCCTGATCTCCTTATCACATTCCTACTCTATGGGGGCCATTACTAGTTTGCTGGTCCGGTAATAAAGTGCTGGTACTAACATTTACCAGACCAGCAAACTACAAGTTTGCTGATAGGGATTGAGGATTTATCTCCTGCTCAGAGCTGGAGGTAAATCCGACCACTACCTGCAATAAACTGCTGGTGTTACCAGCACAGTAATACCACTGCCGGTAATACCAGCAAACTCCACCAATGTGACAAGTGCCGGTACCGGTATAAACGTTTGTCGGTAAACTCGTAATGACCCTTTTCGGGTGCTTGATCTCATTTGAATCCCTACGGTAGCAGTGGAAGCCGCTGTTTACCTAAGTCCGCTCTCAAAAAACTCACTCTTACTCAGCCTGCAAAAATGTTGAATTTGTAGTTCTACAGCAAGAGTACTAGCTGAGAACATACCCTGGGTTCCGATCATAGACTTCTTAGTGCACGCTATGAGCTCCTTGTGAATTCCTTTAAGTGGATGAGTGGCCTTTAAGAACCCACCCTGCCTTATACATAACTGCATCTGGAACATAACTCTAAAATACATCTGCAATTCAATGGGAAATTGTTTTGAGGCATTCGTATGCTACTCAGCAACCAAGATAAAGACAACATCGCCAGAGCACACCGTATCTCAAAGGGCTAGTGCTATTTGAAGTTCAGGGGTACCAAACTATGAAACCCACACTTTGATATCATCCGCTAAGCAAATCATTGGAACCTTCGGAAAGAAAGCAAAAATACCTCCTCTAGCATTTGCTACTCATCTTTAGTTAAGCAGCACCTTTTTCCATTTCAGTGAGTGGTGGTGTGCTACACTACTATAATTCATTTTACTCTCATGGTCTATTTCCATAATGTTGCTTCTCCATATAAGTATTTCATTTAATCATGTGAGCTGTCAAAGCTGATGCAATGTCCTAATTGGCATTGGTCATCGCCTTTTCAGTAACACTAAGACCATGGCTGTAGCAGAAGTGGGAATTAGAGAAACACGTCTTTTTAATCATCATTCCCATTTTCCAGCAGAAATTAATTTGAAATCAGAGTGGCAATTAGCCTGGCAGGGGTGCCCTCTTCTCACTCAGCATGTACTTCTAAATCATTCCAAATATTAGGGCTCTGGATTAGGTGTTGAAAGCATATGCCCTTCTACCAATGGGTTATCTACCCAGCTTTCCTCTAGTCTTCAGTCTACCCCATGACTTGTTTGGGAAAAGCTAGAGGCATGTTGGCTAAAAGGAATGTTAGAAAGAGATGAAGTCCAGTCTTTGTAGACTCTCAGTGTAATATAGGCATAAACGTCTTGATGTAGACCTTTGTATTTGTCAGGAGCATAGACATCTTTTGAGTGATAGCTCAAATGATGCATTTGGTTCTAACAAGAACTTTTCCAAGCAATACTATGGGCCTCATTACGAGGTGGGTGCAAAGGGATACCGGGCACCGTTAAGGACATCGGTGCCGGTAATCCCTTTGCGCCCTATTCAGAGGTCCCTTAGCGGGTCCCTTCCTTAACGCCTGGTGTTACCAGTCGTTATGGACGGGGCCCGTTAAGGGACTTCAGAGCTAATAACGGTACTGCAATTTGCAGTACCGTTATTAGAGCCTTCCCATTGAGCCCTACGGGGGCTGAAATGGGAATGGGGAATGGCTTTTTCAATGGGGATTTACCAGTCCCGCAAAGGTCGGAATAGACCGGTAAGTCCACATTGAATGAGGGCGGACTCGGTAGCGGTTTTGGAGGTAGTCATGGTGCTAATAGCACCATGACTACCTCCAACCTCGTAATGGGGCCCACTGTCATTAAAATATCATACATATTAAAAAAATACACAGTATTACAATTTCAATTACGCAATTCGCACAATTTCACAGTTTTAACATCCATCCCGCACAAGTTTTTTTTTTTTAAATCAGGCGATAAATTCATTTCCAATTTTAAGAGGTCAAAGCTGAGAAATTCCGAAATCCTAAAGATAAGCCAATGATATTGGCAGGTGTCATTGTACTGGAAGGATGTTTTTCACCCCCTGCACCCTGGTTCTCTGGCCGCTTGTGATTTATGAGAGCTAGCAATGTCTCTGGCCCCAGGGACTCTACTTTGGACTCACATGACCCAACAACTATGCTCCTTTATATGAGAGCTTGAATTTAAGGATTGTATAGATTTTCATCAGCGAAAATGGACTTTCCACTGCACACTGTATTGCTTTTAGCAGTTAAGGACTTCAAAACAAGTCTGTATCTGCCAAGAAGACCGTGCTGGTGAGTACAATCTGGAGCAGTGTAGATGTAGTAAGCATAGTCCTAATAAACGAGAGCCTTGAAGTCATATGTGGCCTCTCTGATAACTTCTTAGCATGTCTAAAAGTGCAGGTCCATATGCACTGCGGTCAGTGAATTTGGCATTCTGGTACTAAAATGATTCCCTACAGTTGCTTGTTTGAGTTTGATTTGTGTTGGAGTATTACATGACCTGATGGGCACAGAAACCTCTTTGATTGGCTGATGACCAAGCCAGGTCAATCGACTAGAGGCCATATTGCGTCATTCGGTCAACACAGCAGCATGCATTGATCACTGTAATTATAGCATTTCAATAAAACATAACAGTGTCCGGTTATCAAATCACAGCATAAGCTTGGCTGAATTGTTTTGTCATAACCACCATTAAAGGTTAGTGGGGGATATGTTCAGCTCTCTTTACATAAATTAATGACTGCAATTTGTAACTTTTATACAGTTTGATATGGCAAGAACAAGGCCCTAACTGCCCTTAGGAGCCCTAAAGAAGTAATAAAATAAAAAAAAGCAGACTAGCTAACAGCAGTTTATGCAATCTAATCTGTCTGATCAGCATAAACGCGTGCTAGCAAAAATAGTAACTATATGCATACTAATCAAGTACTTTAAGATTCATGATCAAGTATTGAACATTGACACGCAATTTGAACGCAAAAGAAGATGCCCAAATTGTGTCACATTAGAAATAGTGGAAGTGCCCAATGAGAATATAGTAGCCTCAAATTCGTTGATTTAGAGAGTTTGGTGGCAATGTGCTTTTACCTGACTTCTACTTCAACTAAGCGCTTTACTAATTACATACATACAAACAGCGATGGCTTCAATCCCTAAGACAACCACTTTGAGGCTACCGCATTCCAGCTTCACTTTACATCTTGAAGAAAACTTTGCTTTCAGTGGATTTGATGGTGGAGGTGAGGCTGACATTGGCTAGTGAATCTGTCACCTTTTATTTGGGGAGAGGCTTTATTTGGCGGCAGACCCCCACATGTTCTAAACAGTCAGGACGTGCAGCAGAAACATTCTGAAAATTGTGAATAGTAGGCATGGATTTCTTTTTTAACAATGGTGCATCAACAATTAACAGGAGAGTTGGCGAAAGTGGGAAGCTAATACCACAGGGCTGTGCCGCCACAAACAGGTGTTTGGCTTGTTTAAAATGTGTCTGCATTTGGTAATGAATACACGAGAACAACAGGGCAACATATCTCAGTTGATCAAACTTTAAAAAAGAAAGAATTCCAATGTACCTGCCAACTTTGAACCATACGTTGGCTCAATGAAGACTCATGGTAACCTTGTATCCCTTCTGTGAGGATATATGCCGAGCAAATGCATTTGGTGTTGTGTAACACATATGATGCACCTGCTTGAAGCCGTTGACTCCTAAAGCAAATGCCATTTTTTAAACTTGTTTTGTGCATCAGATGTTTAGGTTTCTTGAGTACAGAGTGGGTGTTTGCAATGTCACATACCAAAGACCTACTGTGGAAAGCTTTATGTAAAGTTACTAAGAGTACTGATGCGATGGATCTATGTTATATATAGCAATGATAGTTTCAATTCACGGTAACCTATTGTGCTGTACAGCCCACCCCGACCACATGCACACGTACAGCATTCGCGCCAGAACCGGAAGTGACTTTTATGAGAAGCCAAAAGAAGACAGCACGTTATTGTCTATTGATTCTTTTAACGCGTTAGCATTTGCGTATTGGTCACGTGTCATGTATCCATGTACTGCATTTTTCTGTATTTTTCTTTTTAGAGATCCTCAAAAAAAGTGTTAGTCCCAATACATTCCTGAAATAGAGATGTTGTCAACGTGCAGAATGCACTTTATGCAAATCAGGGCAAGATTGCCCTTTGCTGGTCATGAGGTATGATTTTAGACTGTGTCCGTCCTTTTAATAATTGTGGAGATGGTGGAATAAGATTTTCTTTTATTTAATGGGGGTGTTTTGAGCTAGAGTGGTTTGAGCCGTGGGATGAGACATGTCCCTTCTGTAGAGTTCATACTTGGCGTTCTTTTGCTAGTGGTAATCGGGTCATCTATACGTGGCAATGTGGGCAAATGTACAGGGTGTGTTCTGAGTTCTGAATGAAATCTATCTGCTGGGAGAGTGAAATATCTCTTGCATTACGTCAGCACAGAAGTAATCATTCCCTGATAGACATATCATTTTCCTTGTTACCCTTTGCTGTCTGTAGACAAGTGACAGTTGACACCTCATTTTCCGAGTTTTTGTTTCCTTAATGTTTAGGGAATACATGCTTTTAAGTATTAAATACTTTGAGCCCCAATGTACCCCACTGGCCTCCAACATAAAAGCCTCCCTTCCTGTTCCTCACAAAATAATGAGTTGTAAAAAAATATATATAAAAATACATATCCTAATAGAACATGCTAATGCAATATATATTGTATATCAAAGTTTCGGTTTTTTACATTCAATTACAATTAGTATCTAAATTGAAGTGTGGTGTTTAGGAGCCAGTAGAAAATTATGAGTAGGGTCAGTAGGGTGACAGGTTTTACACTAAGAAATTAGTTTTGAACTTTAAGATAGTAAGAATATTGTATAAGTGTTGTACGAATGTAAGGTGTGTATCTCTGGTATTTAATGCACTCTCTCAAGAAATCCATCCCATGACTGCAGATTGAGGTTTGCAGAAATTCCCATTGCTCAACTGATTGTTAGAGGACACCCAGAGCGCCATAGTTCACGTGGCGTGTCATTCTGCAGTAAAACTCAGTACAGTGGAATGTCCGCCAGCTTGCGAGTGGTGGAAATTTGGTGTAAATCCCCATTTTTTAGAGTCAATAGGGCTCCAGGGGGATTTTGATCATACTTACCGCGTGTTCTGTAATTCCGTGTGGCAAATCAACCCATTTTTGGCCGCAAGGTGGAGGATTTATCCCTAGCATCTCGCTGGAGGTAAATCCTTCACTTCAAGGTCAAAGTCAGCATTTGACTGATTGGTAAAAATGGCGGTAATTCTGTCAATGCCAAAAAAAGTGTTGGCACCAGAATTACAGCCTATTTTTTACTACACTGCAGATCCTGTAATGAGAACCTTCTTTCTGCCCAGACACTGATTAACTCTACTAGTTTTCTGCTTTAAAGATGCCTTGGCATGCTTACAAAAGAGTATGAGTGGCATACTTGGATCCCAATAGCAATTCGCTTTGCACATCATGTGCCCATTCCCCTGCAACCTTTTGTATTAAAAAATATGCACTGACCTTCTTCTGGACATTTCCGGACATTGGTACTTGAAAAACTGAAAGGATCACGTGGAGAAGATAATATTTTGTCATGCAACTTAGAACAGTGATTGGGTGGTACCAATATGCCAACAAATGAGTGTAAACTAGACCGGTGGCCTTTGCATTAAAAAAAAAAAAAACGAGTTTGGTTCAAACACTTGCGCCTGTTGTGTTCCCATTAGCTCTAGGGCTCACAGTTCGACTGGTAACTGAGAGGCAACCATATGAAATGTTGGTATGCAATCTGCATGATTGGTCTTGTATTTTAGCAAATGGTTTGTTTGATCGAGGATAATAATAAGTATGCTTGTCTTTAGGACATGCCCTCAATATAATATGAGGTCTTGGAACGTTAATTATACAAGCTTTCCCTCACAGTACTATACACCTATTACAACTGTTAGCCACCATCATCTTTCAGCTCTTGATATTCTGTGGGCGAGGAAATGTACGCCACAGAAACAAAATGGCTGCCTCGTGATTATTTGGGGTTTGACTTGAGTGACAACATTATTGTTGCAGCAGAGCATGAGCCTTGTATAACAGCAACATCTAGATATCGCTATTGTTAATGCCCTGCCTCTAATATAATGTTTATAATTATTTATTCAGAACATCGTAAAATCAGCACACGGTTTTAATATTGGATTGTATCAGCTATATTTTGCATTTTGCAGTACATGTCTTTACTGGTAAAAGGCAATAACTTAATATTTAACTGCACTTCTAGAATAATGAAATGTATAGAAGTTTACACAGGACTAAGACTGGAAGGCGTGTAGAAATTGATGCGAATGTAGAATGCTTAGTAAAATGAACCCCGTCCTGGGCGACTGTGCTTGTTGTAGCTCACAGGATTAGAATTAGGGTACATATGATTCTCTTGCAATAAGAAATGAAGCATTTAGCCTTAAAATCCATGCACAGTTAAGAGTGTTCTGCATATGTTTCAATATTCGTCTCTAGTTAATGTACTGTAATTATGACAATGTTTGCTAAACAATACAACTAGTTGCAGACCCCTAGGTTGTATTTCTTTTGCAATTTAAATGTTTAACCTTGAAAAAGCAAACGCAAAGGATTAACTTCCCTGGGATCCTGTTTGTAAATATAGGAAAGGAGTGGCCCTCTTAATAATGAAAGAGTCAAAACCATTGTGTTTCCTGAAGGGGAATGAGTCTTACAAAGCTAGAGACTTAAGAAAGGCTAACTTATTTCTTAAAGGTGATTATAATTTGGGAATGTATGCATGATATGATTTGCCACATATTACTGTCTATGCCTGTTCTGAAAAATGATGCCAGACGTACCTGATAAGTTGTTCAGGTGTTTCAAAAATGTGCTTAATGATCCAAAACACAAAATGTTTCAGTATTGAATGTTATTACTTTATAGTGAGGGCTTCGCCATTAACACTCCATTTAGGTTACTGCAAATCAAACAGGTTCTTCTTTATCATGTTGCACGCAGACCATTGGCAGTGTCCACTTCTTAGTTTGCATTGCCCGGCCCTACAACATGGCGGTTGTAGTGGGGTGTCTATGAATGCCAAATCTATGCAACACATGATTTATGTAAACAGTTAACGGATATGATTTAGACTGTTCTCGTTTAAAGAGACAACGAGTTAGTTATCTACCTGTGCAATTTTCCTGGGGGAAAAAAGAACATTGTCAGAAAAGTAAGTGTTGTCTCTGTATATTGAATTTCTGTAAAAGTGGCTTATTGAAGGTGTGGTGTCGTGGTAAGGCATATACTACAGTTCCTTTCATAGGTTTATAAATGTATCCAAGGTCTGTCGGTACACCTTGGCAAGCAAACCCTAAAATATATGGTGCTGAAGTATTGGGACTATTTTCCTTAGAGTTGCTACATACGAGCAGCAGAATCTATGTATTGCTGGTTGGTGACAGTCAAAGCTCATCCAAATTAGCCATTTTGTGACGGAGCAATCACAGGTCCAGATACATGAGACCCGAATTTTATTTATACTCTTATTGGCCAAATTTCCCCCTTTGTTTATGTAAAAGCAGTCTTGAATCACAGTCTATAAAGTAACGGGGCTGGTTCACAAAGTTAGAAGCTACATGTCTAATTTCCACCATGTGTAAGTTACATCTATTTGTAGTCTTAAATGACCGCTGAACATGATGTTCATAAAGGACCGTATGCATAATGTGCTGTAATAAATCAGGAAATGCCTTATTTTTATCACAGAAATTATATAATTGCAACTGAAAATGCAATCTAATGTTTGTGTGTGTGTACTATGTGCAGTGTTTATAGTACACATTGTCTAAGTGAAACAAAAGGAATTTCAAAATCTTTAACTTGGAGTTTTTTGTCCTGGCTGCAAATGTTTTCCCTATGACTGTTGTCACTTCATACATATATGCTGCCATTTTTCCTTCAATTGGTGCACTTTCCCAACACGTTGCGCGCTGGATACACCTAAATCTTTCAGATGTAAGTTAATTGTTCTAATTATCATGGCAAATTAATCAGAAAATGCTTATGAATAATATGTAACTGACAATTTTATTGCTCTTCACTAACATTGGCTTTGGCCACCACTTTCCCCACCCATGCCTTCAACCACCCACTTTCACAAACCATGTAATAAATTGCAACGTGTATTTACAGTATGCACTGGTATGTTATGCTGACCCACTAAAGAGTTCCTTTTTGTGTATTGAGTGTAACATACACATCCTTGGTGAAAGATTTGTGAATCAGCCTCAATGTTTTTGTTTGCAAAAATTCTTTGTGAAAAAGGCATAAGGTCTGCCATTTTTGTACATCATAGATCACTGTCTAAACAGGTTTTTGTGAACATTTTCACAATTGTACAAATGAAATGATTATGAAATGTTTTTGTCTGAAGCAGGGTCTTTGTGCTGTACAAGCATATCTGATAGTTTATCCAAGTATTTGTCTATATGTCAATCTTTGGTCACAGATTACAGATTCTGCGTAGTAGGACTGAGGCTCAGAAAATATGTATTTGGACCCTGTTTTCATTGGAATAGCTATGTCTTTAAAAAAGGATAACGGCTCGATAGCAAGATGACATCCGATTTCAAAGAATGGTATTTAATTGAATGTGTGATAATAGTGTACCTACATACATATACTGTACAATCAGTATTTGTACATCTGTTGAGAAATGTGTTCAAGACTTGACCACCACTGCATGAACACTTTGTCGTGATGCAGGTGCTGTGGCACTTTTAACTGTGTACTGTACTACTCGTTTATTGTCTTTTCAAAGTCCAGCAAACACTGAAGCGTTTTTCACCTGCATTTGTGTCACTAAGGTATGTTCAAACAGGCATGAATTAAAGAAAAAACAAAGGAGTAGATACTATTTTTGTGGTCAGCCGAGATGCTGCCAGTAGTGATGAATCGCCTCTTGTGGAATTTCCCATTCAACCTGCAGCCACACTCATATTTAACATTCTCTATCCACATTTCTAAACAAGCACAAATAAGATTTGTAAAAAAAAGTTTAATTTTATTTATTATAGTAATAAATTATTTTATAAATGAATATTTGTGGGTGTTTATTTTTATTTGTGGCACATATAGCAGATGCACATGGGTCATTAATTCTGCTTCTGCCTGCAAGGGTGTCAGTTCTTCAAGGTTTGAGGAGCCCCAGATTCATCAACAATCATTGAGGGAAAAAAGAAAGTGTCACAGAACAGAAATGAGACACTTACTTCACTCTCAGTGGTCCAACATAGCACTTTAAAAGCTAATAGATTGATTTCTTATACATCTTATTTTACAATGATCAGATCACCTATGGCTGGGCCAGTGATCGTCAGCATACCATACCACATGTGTGTCAGTATTCTATGGGGATGCTATGTCAGATCGTCTACAGTATTGCTCTCAAACCTTCCACAGGCTTGCTTTGAGCAGTGGCTCAAGTGTGGGGATAGCTGAACTCGTCTGCCACGCCAACACAAAAGGCAACCTCAAAGGTAAGATCGCCTTAACAGTCTTTCTGTGAGCACACCTATCGAAATTAGGGCGTGTTCTAACTACAGGGGCCCTTGTGATTTCACAGGTATCCTCTGTCCACAATGCAGATGGCTACACTATTCACAGGTTTAATGCACAGTGGCATGCAGAATAGTGAGAGCATTGCTGGACCTAAGGTTATGGCTGCTCACATCCCCAAACAATTGCTCTGAGACATGGGTAAGAATCTCTGTACTAATGCTACCCTGTTGCATCTTTTAATAGACACTCACCTGACCTCAGTGATTGAATGGCATACAGGCCAAATTAAATGCCATTTTACCACTGGGTGTATATACATACTCCAATATGTGACTTTTGAATGTTCTTTTCATTTTAACAATGTATTTGCTGAAACAAATCGTGCAGCCTCCTTTGTGCAGTGGCCATAACCGTGTTCTTCATACGTCTATGTATGAGTCAAATCAAAAGCCGCAGTTTGAGCTAGACTAAATAAACACTGAGCAACCAACACGTTAGGCTACTTTTCACAACAAAAAAAAAAATATAATTGAATGCTGGGACAGGTTTTCCTATGAAATCCGCCTGCTTTTTGAAGCTGCAAAATCAGGAGGATTTCACAGGAACCCATTTGTTTTATGCCTTTATGAAGATCTCAAGCAGCTGTATAACTGTGGTGCTTTTCCAGACATAGAGGAATGAGCAGCAGGAAATGTTCATACTCAGCCTGCTGAAGTTTTGTAAAATGCCCCAGAGCAGTAAAATACATGTTAAGACCAGCACAGGGCATTTACACCTTATTTTACACTTCTTTCACTGCACCGTGGCTTGTTATATGAGCCTGTTTGTGTTCACTGAATGTTCAACGATGCTTCATTACAAACAATAAGACTAAGCAAAATAGTTTTTAACCTATGCAAGGTTTTTGTATATGAAACTATCTGATATACCCGGCATTGCCCAGGCTTTTATTCCCTCATTGGTATAGGCAACTCTGCAAAATTTGGTGTGATTGGTGAAACGGTGTGGAATTGTATAAGGAACAACGCTTCGCCAAACAACAAACCCACAACACATTTAAAAATGTTCTGAAATCCAGGCAAAGGGGGGTTGGGGATGTCCAAATGTCATGCAGTCAGTAGTGTCTGGAGGGTCCGAACAGGTGGCTGAGCAAAATTTGGCACAGATTGGTGAAACAGTGTGAAATTGTATAGGGAACATACGTAAAGCCACAGGCCCAACCACACATTTTCACTTTTGCTGAATTCTAGGGAAAGGGGTGGGGTGTTCAAATGTCATGTAGCCAGTAATGTCCGGAGGGTCCTAACAGGTGACTGTGAAACATTTGGTACAGATTGGTGAAACGAAGTGGAATTGTGTAGGGAACATATGCAAAGCCACAAAACCACAAACCAAGAAACTTTTGCTGAAATCCGGGGAGAGGGGTGGGTTGCCCAAATGTCATGTAGCCAGTAATGCCCAGAGAGTCCCAACAGGAGACTGTGCAATTTGGTGCAGATTTGTGAAACTGTGTGGAATTGTATAGGGAACATACACACAGCCACAAACCCGCAAATACACACCCACATTTTCATTTGGGATGAAATCTGGGGAAAGGGGTGGGGTATCCAGATGTCATGTAGCCAGTAATGTCTGGACGGTCCTCGCAGGTGACTTTGCCACATTTGGTGCAGATTGGTGAAACATTGTGGAATTGTATAGGTAACATACGAGAAGCCACAAACCCCCAAACAAGAGAATTTTGCTGAAATTTGGGGAATGGGGTGGGGTCTCGAGATGTCATATAACCAGTAATGTCTGGAGGGCCCGAACAGGTGACTGTGCAAATTTGGTGCAGATTGGTGAAACAGGGTGGAAATGTATAGGGGACATAAGCGAAGCCACAAACCCACACCCACATTTGCAGTTTTGTGGAAATCTGGGGAAATGGGTGGGATTTCCAGATGTCATGTAGCCAGTAATGTCCGGAGGGTCCTAACAGGTAACTGTGCAAAATGTGCTGCAGTTTGGTGAAACAGTGTTGAATTGTAAAGGGAACATACGCAAAGCCACAAACCCACAAATCCACAAATGTTCACTTTTTTATAGATAGGAGTAGACCATCAATATTCCCATTTTCCATAGGAAAATAGAGGGCACTGTGATGAGCTAGTAATGAGACTCGGGCACTAGGAATTCAAAGTTTTGGTATATTAAAGTAAAGGGGGTGGGGAAATGCCTCTCTATCCCTTTATCGGAGGCGTTTCCCTACCTCAAACCAAAACTAAGGGTCTGTCAATGTCAGAATGTCAAAAGCAAAATCATCCCATGTCCTAAGTACTATTTTGGCCCTCACACACTAGCAAAAAAAATGGGTAATGTCTTTAGCCTTAAGTGGTTTATACATTTTCAAAAGGAAAATGCGTAACTCCAAAACACATGTTACAGAAAGAAATAGTTCCTTATTCAGGGTGGTTCCCTTCACCTGGATTTCTCACCCCTCGGTTGTATCTTCAAATATATCTGTTACTTGAGTTTCTCTTAAACCACAATATAACTGTTCCACAAAACAACTTGCCTTTTTATCGTTGGCTTGTTAGGATAGCTGGTGTGCTCTCCTGCCACGTTTCTTCTCGCCTTCCTCCTTGGTTTCACACAGCCTTTGGCTAGTCCTGATATATCCTTCTTAGGACCCATTTAGCTGATGTACTTCTTATACACTGTTCTGTTTGTCCTTGCATGGTGTGTTTCCCTACCAGGCCTTTCTTATGTGAACTCATTTGCAACTGCCTGGTATACTCTCCTGGCAGGACTTTCTTAAACACACTTGCAATTGCCTGCCTGCCCGGGCTTTCTTTCAATACACTTGCAACTGCCTAGTATACTTTCCTGCCAGGGGTTTCTTTAATGCACACACTGCAGCTTTACTTTTCCTTGAGTGCCCTCTTTCCAGGCCTTTACTCACATGTGCTCTACACACACTGTCAAACTTAATATTGTCTTGTGTTTATTTCATTTAACAATGTCCCTTCCTGGTACACTATCCTGCGAGGGCTTTTCTTCAATGTGTATTCCATACACTCATAAGACCTGGTCTCTCGCTTTTCGTTTGCTTTTCCTTTTAATAAAAGGTTCAGGGTTTCCTTCTCTTTCAAGTATTTAATTTATATCTTTTACATGTATTTGTGTTTGGCATGTCTGCCAATACACCCCAGTGGCCCTGCTTCCATTTCGTGGATTCACTGCCTCTCGCTGGCATACTTCACTCTTCCTGTGGAAAGCCAGTCTGGTTTTTTGGCTTCTCCTCCCATCTCACCGGCTTCATTCCTCTACCAATGCATCCCTCATGGTTCCTGCTCGGCTTGTCTGCATTGTAATAGGCTTCTGCAATGGAAACACTGTTGTGCCGCACCTGTAAATACCCAAGATCTCTGTCATGGCTTCTGGCAGTCCCAGAGCATGTCTCCTATTTAGGTCAGCTTTCCTCTTCTTTCTTCCTGGGCCAAATGGCTCCACAACACTCTTTGTAGCCCCATGGTCTCTCGGTCCATCCCAAGAGAAGCAGCTTTCTCCCTCCAGCAACACTGCAGCTTCCCCAGCTAGTGTCTATTTGCATGGGAAACTCTCTCTGTGATTTCCCCCTCAGTGAGGACATGTCCAGTTAACCCTGGGCTGTGGCACCCTGTTGATGCACAGGGGTTCCCCTTATTTCTGAAGAGGGCAGCCTGATCCCCTTGGCTCCTCCAGCACTTCTCAGCTCCTCATAAGCAGCTGGGGTTCCAGGATTTCCCTTTCCTTTGTCCCAAACAGTAGTTCACAGTTCCTGCTCCTGTAAAACACGAATCCTGCAGTCATGTCCTCCACAGACGGTCTCTCTCACACTTCCTGAGTCTGGCTCTGGCCAATAGGATTTTGGAAAAAACTAGACTGCTTTTTGTTGTTCTTAGAGGTAATCCTAATTCTTCCATTGTTCTTCCTTGTCACAGTACTGATTTTATAACTCCACTGTGAGTCATTTGGGATCTTCCTCGTCACAGTACTGGGAAAGTGACCTTCTTTCAGGACTCTCCTATTCTTCCTCATCTCAGTACCTTTTAGGGGATTGGTAAAATCCAAATGTCCATTAGGGAAGGGATTGCCCTTAGGGTTGCAGGAAGGGGGTCTTCTAAGTCCCTTGAGTTGGTTTTGGGTCTGAGGGAGATTTCTAATGTCATACTTACTATGTGCCATAAGGGATTGGGCTACTATAGGGGTGTCTCATTCCATGTCTCATTCCATGTCTCATCTGGCAGGTCACCTTTACCTCCATGAGGGCCGTCTCCCCATATGTAATCCTCCCTCAAATAAAAGCACTCAGGGTTCGGATCAGGGAGTGCCTGCCTCACCCTG
Source organism: Ambystoma mexicanum (assembly GCF_040938575.1). Taxonomy (NCBI): domain Eukaryota; kingdom Metazoa; phylum Chordata; class Amphibia; order Caudata; family Ambystomatidae; genus Ambystoma; species Ambystoma mexicanum. The sequence goes on along the minus strand of NC_090928.1, from coordinate 960,092,298 downwards.
GCCTCATTAAGGGAGGTTCCCTTCCATGAAATCTGTGATACCTTGCCAGATTCAATACAGCACATTATAAAGATAAGCCAGTACTAATATGTTGCTTCAGCTATCCTAGTGAAAGGAGATTAGATATGAAGGTATGACACTTGTCACAGGCAGCCTCAGAAATCCACAGACAATAGCAGATTTAAGGTATTTTATTAAAGTGTTAACCAACTGATCAGGGAAGACTGGGACTGTTGACAGTAAGGAGGCCCCTTCCGCTCTCTCAACCCATGTGTGGACTCCCTCCACACTAGCCCATGCATAAATATCCACCAGCATCTCTGGGACATACTTCTAAGCAAGGTAACTCTTACTATCAAAATAGTTCTCATTTGGACAGGCAAACCTAAAGTCTGTGGCCTTTTCAATCACCCTCTGGGACTTTCTAAGGGATACTTCTGATCTGTTGCAATGCCCCATGTCAACAAGTTTCTCTTTCAGTCTCTCCCCGTCTCTGTCTATATATATTGCGACGAATCACCGGATTCTGTAACTTCTCCCCAAATGGGAGCCTTCCATTTTGTGATGAATCCGGTGGAGTCATCACTGAATTCCCGGCAGTGACCTCCTCTCATGTGGCAATGGGACTGCAGTCGCTATATGATCCTGACCCTTGGGGTGGATATATGAGGGAGGAACACATCGGAGGAGACATCTCCTGGTTCTGCTTTTTATCTGACTCAAACATTTTAACAAAATCATTTCAGAAATCCAATAACATATATGGACTTCATCTCCCATAATCCCTTTGGTACTGAGACGAGGAAGAGGGCAAGGGAGTTTGTGCAGATCGACAAGAGCTCAAATAACAACAAGCAGACTAGTTGTTTTCCAAACGCTGAAGTATGTGGGACCTTTAAAACCAGAAGCCGCACTGTGGATGGAGAGAGTGCAGGAGAGGACGTCAGATCCTAGCTGGAAGATCACCGATGCGAAGCACACATGATCCGAAAAGGCTGCCGTGCTGGGGGAGAGACGGTGCTGATGAGCCCAGAAGGTCCAGGAGGCACTGGGAGCAAAGCAGAAACTCCCAGGTGGGAGGTTTATCAAGGATGCAGCAATTCCGTACCTGGACCGAAGAGTCAAGCCAACTTGTAATCGCAGAGCCACGCGGACAGCTAGAGGGACATTCACACACTTAAAGCTGGAGAACGGATGAAGGAATCATCCCACCAACGGATGAAGGAACCGCATCAGAGGCACAAAGAAGACCTCTTAAAGTTGCTGGGGACCCCGGGGGCTCTGAAAACAGAGATGGCATGTGAATGCAGAAAAGATGAATTATTTGAAGAAAGACAAGGCAAAGTACAAAGCCAAGATTGTTTAAATACAGACAACACCCAATGTTAAAGCAATGTCCAAAAGGATGAATATTTGAATACCGACAAGATAAAATGCAGCAGCAAAACCTGAACAAACATCTATGCATGAAATTTCAATGTGGGGGTAAAGCTGGATCAAGTATTACCCTAAGTAAACATATTTAAGCACAACAAAGTTGATGCGACTGTAGCATAGTGAAAAAGGACAGTGAAACCAATAAGTCCTGGCTCAAAGGAATACACCAGGCAGTTGATATTTGGGGAAACATACCTAGCAGGGAAGCATACTAGGGGCTCTGCAGGACCCCAGAGAAAGATTCCTTGCTGCATAGTATACCAGGAAATCCACTAAAGGTGCATACAGTCTCTAACATTGTGGCCAGATAGTTGGCAGCAAAGTAAACCAGAGGATCTAGGAAGTCCATAAACGAAAGTCCTGGAAACCAAAAATACCACGTATTTTGAAACTGTATAAGAAAATTAAAACTGGGGGAAGATACCTGGAAGCGGATTATACCAGGGGATATGAAGAGCCCATGAGAGGATTTCTGGCAGAGTAATATACCAGACAATCCACCAAAGCTGTAAAGAAAAGGCTTAAACTGTGGGATGATACCTGGCAGGAGAGAACACCATGGGATCTAAAGAACCTATAAAAGCATTCCTGGAAGGGGAGTAAACCAGGGGTTCCACCCAAGATTGTAGAGGAAAGTTTTAACCATGTTGCAAAATACCTGGCAGGGAAGTATACCAGGAAAATTAAAAAAGCACATGAAAGAAGTCCTAGTAGGTAGATGCACCAGGCACTTGGAGTTATACAAATACGTTAAACACTGTGACAGGGGAGTATACCAGGAGATCTGAAAAGCCCACAATAGGATTCATGGTAAGGGGTACACCAGGCAATCTGAATAAATACAAGAGGAGTTAAAGAAAGCGTATTGTAGAATGTATTATATGAATAAGAACTTTTGTGGATCTAGTAACATTGTGAATCCAGTACAAAGAAACCAAGGAAGTATTGGATGTCAGGAAATGTATTGTATGAACAAGAACTTTCTGAATCTAGCTTTAAAAAGCAAGACATTTTAGTTTGAGAGACACTTTTGCCATCCTACCTAAATATCCATGGAAAGGGAACCACCCTCTGGATCCAAGAGGTTCTCCTTGGAAAACAGTTTCTGTTGGATTCATCTTTGTAAACAGATACTTTGTGATACCAAGAAACTGTTGTTCTAAAGAGACATTTTTGCCATCCTACATAAATATCCAGGGGAAGGAAACCACCCTGTGGATCCAAGGTTTCTCCTTGGAAAACACTTTCTGTTGGATTAATCTTGATATTTTGTTTATAAACACATTTACTAAACATAATCTGCATCAACGCGGCTGTATTCCCATTTCAGCCCACGAGGAGCCACCAAAAATGGCTGCCGAGGTTTGTGTTTACTAGGTTGCCTAGCAACCATTCGAAGCTTCCATTGGCCTGCTGCTGACATATCCTGGGAGAGGCCTGGCCGGATGGCGTGAGCCAGCCCTCCCCCAAAGGTACTATCCTCAAGGCACACGCCTGTCTGTGCCTGTCCGTAGCCGACCTGCCGTCGCCCAGAATCTTTGCAACGTGAACATTTACACTAAATTGATTAAGTACCTGCATCCCATGCCCAGTACTTTCACTGACTCGTTAACCTCGGCTTGCTGGCGTACTTCACATTAGAGCCCTGCACCGGCCACTGGTGCAGCCTCGGACACAGACAAACACCATTGTTTACATACATTTTATTTGCATGATACCGCCTAAAATCTGAAAACTTTTGAAAATACTTCTTCACCTTATGCCTGGTTGTAATTGTGCAGGCTATTTGGTATCCCATTAGCCAGCCCCAGTTTGTATGCATGAATCTAATTGCCTCGGCAAAGTTAATTGTAGCAACACTAAAGTTGTATCCCTGATATAGCACCCTATATCTCCCCCGCACATGCATGTTTGCACCGCTGAGGCCGCTGCTATCATACCGTAGCTACCACTACTTTGCTTGTTTGCTGCATCCGAGTCACCACTATATCTTTACCTGACTGCACTTTCAAGGCCAAACTACTATTGCTAGCCTTAACGTACATGCCCTCCGAATTCCATTCAATACTGTTTCCATGCCAGAACGTACTTTTTTTGAAACCAGATGCTATTGTTAACCTAACTCATGATACCGCTGTATCCCATTTTCACACTGTTTCCAGAAATACGATATGAACGTCTGTCTATCCATACTGCATGCTTGTGAATTAGCTAAGTTATTCTTGCATAATGTTACATTTTGCTGACTTCTCTGATATGTGTCACATCAACCCACCAAGTACAGTCTTTTCCAACTAACGGCATAGATACCAAACTGTATAGGCACGCAACCCGTGCAACACCTATCCTTCCTGGGACACTGCCTAGCCAATTTATCCACCCTACTCCTAACCATATTAACCTCTTTGTCCATACATAGTTGACGGTACAAACCTACTATCGAGCTCAGCCCAGCGACGTTCTAGCATAACATCACCATAGTTGCTCTACTACCCACGCTCCAACCACCTTAATCCACACTGGTTGTCGAACGTCCCATAGTATAACAGCGTACCTTCTCTTACACCTTTATGCATTCTGCTAGCCTCACCCATCTGGCCTAACAGGCTTCCTACCTTGCCTAGATCTGGCTTCTGCCTGAATATCACATGTGCATACCTGCTGCTGAATACCGCCTACATTAACAACACCAGCCCAATTCTGATAAGGAACCCTCACACAGACAACACTGTGCTTCAGCCTCACCCATCTCGAACCAACTAACCAGATTGACTGAGCCTAAGTAACTATGTTCCTGAAGATTATCCAGCTGCCCTCTCTGGTATTGACCTTAGCACTAATTAGCCTGTTGCTCTCGCCCTTCACCATGACCTGCATGAGCTAGACCCCTTGCCTGCCAGTGGACAGAAATGGCCGATTTAGGGCCAGACTACCTCACCTCCACGAGCCTGCTAGTAGTAAACTCACAACTCTGAACCAGAAATGAACTGCTACTACTTATGATAGCAAATTTACACCTAATTGTGAAACTAAAAACCTGCACAGAACACCAATCTCTAAACATCACTGCCTTCACAAAACCATTAGCAACCCTACCCCACCCCAATCCCACCTTAACATCATAAAGGACATAAAAAACAGGATTACTATCTCGGGTGCCTTGATCAATGCTAGATCGCATGTGCCTCACGCCTCTGAAATAGCAGATACTATCTCCATTGAGAACCTTGACTTTAGAGCGCTCACAGAGTCATGGTTGCATGACACTGCAGGCCCTGCCCTCATGGTAGCAGTCCCGAAAACTACCAGATATTTAGAGCTTGTCAAGGGTTTTGACCCATGTTGAATCAATAGACTGGGTAGATGTGGGGATGAGCTGTCGCTGCCCATTATTCTATCCCAGGACAAACTAAATCAATAGACTGGGTGGATGTGGGGATGAGCTATCGCCGCCCACATTCACGCCAGAATCCAGGAGAACTGCGCAGTTGGCACAAGACCACTCTAAAGATTGAACCTTCTTGTGGGGGGGGGTTCCACATCACCACTCTACTGTAAGGATGCCATCAAAACAATGTTAAGCAAGGGTCCTATACTATCAAGCAGAAGACCACACTATTGAAATGCAGTAATTCAAGACAACTCAAAAATGGATGCAGTACCGACAAATTCCCCAAGGCGGCTCTAGTGGTCTAAACTCTGACAGGGAAACTGTATTTAGGAGTTGCAAGAGGGGCAGGGACTTCAAAGCATGTTGGTTAATTGAAAATCTTAGCCACCTGCTGTTCCCAGAGGCCAAGAGGCTGGGAAACCTTAACACTTCAGAGATTCCCACACCAGGAGGCAGGATATCACATGACCCTTTTGATTGATTGAGGAGAGACTTCCAGGCAGCCTGCTGGAGCCCACACAAAAGGCTCTTTCTGTTGAATGGGGTATGTTAATTTTGAGTGTTTCCTGTCAACAGCCCTCTGCCAGCAAGGAGAGACATGTGATCACTGACCCACCCAGACTTCTGGAGGTGGACCTAAACACTTTGGGGAGTTGAATTGCAACAAATATATATTTTATAGAAACTGTGATAACCTATTGTAACCAAAGGACAGGAATGTACAACTTTGAGAGTCTTAGTTTGAAAAATGCCCTCACGATTTGAGTCCAAACTCCAATTTGTACCATGTTCTGGGGAAAAAAACGCTATTTATGAATATTGTAGACAATGTACTTAAGCTAGAGACATGGAAAGTTACTGGGATATATGTGGAAGGGAAATGTACCTTTGTATAATTTTTGATGAAAAACCAATTTTGCAAAACCCACTAAAATCGAAAATAAGTTGCCATTTTTTAATGCAAGCTCCTAGAAACGCCAGAGTCGGGACAGGGACTATCTTTAGTAATATATGATGTGTGTAAGTGATGTCAAACAACTGTGTACCTGAGAAATATGTATTTGGATCAGGAATAGATTTGTGTGCACATTGACCAGGGGTGTGTCATTTCTGCAGGTCATAAAAATGACATCACTCTGACACACTATCCCTTCCCAAATCAGGGACCAAAGAATCTATTGACCTATCAAATCAAGAGAGGGGCAGGCTTAGTGATGCTAGCCTCTCCACCCACTTTTTAAAACACATAAAAAGAGACTGCTGGGACAGGTAGAGAGATTCAATTCCATTTTCTGTGGGACGCTCTGCCGGGAGACTCTAGACTTCACATCCATCAATCTCCAAAGACCAGAACTTTACTTCAGAACTTAAAGCAAGGGCCTAAACCCACAAACTGAGAACTCTTCTCAGCAGGCCTCAGCATCCTTAAAGTCATTTGCAAACTATTCCACAGCCGGGCAAGCCGTCTGAATTCTTTTGCCAGGAACAATTGCCAGAGACCAGACCAGAGATCCAGAGAACCACAGGCCGCTGTATCCAGAGAGCTGACCCAGACCGCTGTGACCAGAACCAGAGATCTGGATCGCAGTGAGCAGAACCGGTGCCTGATTGACGCGCCGAGCAGAGAGAACCGCCGCTGGACGTGTTGACCAGATCCGTGACGAGGCCCATTCATTTCAAAATGAGGAGTGAGTATCTGCCAGAACTGTGCAGAACCCAATCTCTTAGTTAAAATAATCTAATTCAAGCTATTTTAACTTAAGTAGAACTGTCATTTTTAAAGCTGCACAACTGTCACCTGTCAATTCTGCAGCTGGAAGCTGTCACCTGTCGAATCTAGAACCGACTTCCTACTCCTTATACTTTTTCCGCAATCGCGATTTACGCACTCGCGAAATTTACCGCGATTTGCGATTTGGCTCAATTTCTCCACTTGTCAAAATAGCAGCTCCATTCTTTCCTTTGTTAAAATCCGTTTGCAACCTGGTAATAACTCATAGAGCATTGCTAAATTGAGCCTGAACTAATACCAACAAGCATCTCTCCCTCACCCTGAATCTCTCGAGGGAATTAAAATCAGTTAGCACATTTTCCCATCTATTGCCATCACATTTAAAAGCATTTTGGGCCTGTGTTTCAAACTCTACCTGTTTTCCTCTAAGCTTGCTGGGGGGGAACTGAATTTCGTATTGTATTTGATTTCATTCCTGAGAACTGTGTGCTCCTCTTTCCATCTCCTTCCATTTCTTACATTGCATAGGGGGGGGGGTGAATTGCCAGAGAAAAAGTGATTTCATTGTTGTTGGTTGAAATCATATCAAGTTTATTTGCCGTACTGCATTTTATTCCACCTTGCATTTCCTTGAAACCATCAAGCATTTTCAGCTACCTCATCCTCTATACTACTCCTAAGTAATCAAGTGTACCACTGTAACATTACCCATTGTGGATCCACATCATATGTCTCAGTGTACTATCAGATATTAATTTATTATAAAAGTGTGATAGATATATATTGTTATATTTTTCAAATAAACCTTTTAATTTGCAAAACAAACCTACTACTTGGCTCAGTGGGGTCAGGTGTATTCTAAGAGGGGGGTGTTATAGAAGGGTTGTCATCCAGAGTACTGAACTGGACATATAAATACATCAATAAGGGTTTTCCTCAGCATCCCAGACTAGGCATTGACTTAGCTGTAGTGTTGATTGAATATCACTTACAAAAGTGGGAGCTCGGAGCTGGGATATTCTGGGTTAGATTTACCACTTGTGCAGATTAATACAGTGTGCCAACTGACCAGATACACATATCCGGTTAGATCACCACGCTGTTTTACACTGTGAAAGCATCCCTCAAAGGAACGCTCTAGGGAAACGGTCTTTTTTGCAAAATAAAATACAAACTTCTGTAAGTCAGGAAGGAACTCAAATTCCAGAATCACGACCTTGGTAGATATGAAAATAGCCAGAGAGCACTTCTTACATAAGCTATTGTGAGAGGTGAGTCGACTCATCAGGACCAAACGGTCTGGTTGCGGGCAATCGCGCAACAGGTCACTGAAACAGGGTCAGATACATGGAGAGATCAGGGTCCATTACATGTGGCCCTGAGTGAATTATATATGGCTTCTAAGGCCAAAGATGAACACAATAAGATTGCCAGGATAGCGGCATATTTGTATCTGTATATGGGAGCCATGCAGGACAAATGTGCTGACGGCCAAGATCTGGCAAATAGGCAACAGATGGTGTTAGAAAAGGCCCAATCTGACCTGGTCTCTTCTGAGCAGAGGCTGCAGAGGAGCCAGGAGTCAGAAAATGATAGTAGGCAGTATATCATTAAAATAAAAGAGGACATGGATATACTTTAACAGGAAAAGACAGACCAGGATACCAGAATTCTGGCTTTGCTGAAGGAGCACCAAGACAGTTTGGACTCCTTACTGCAGAGCCAGAAAAAGCTGGAGCAACAGATCAATTTCAACAGGGCATGCACAGAGCAGGTAGCCACCCTGCAAATCCAACTAGACAGAGAGAAAGAGGAAAGCAATACATTAATTTTGAAAGACCTGGATACCCAGGCAGAGTTTGATGAAGAACGCCAGAAAGCTGGTGCCTTTCAAATGCAGAGGGATGACCTGGCGTCACAAATGCAGGCTCTTGGTCACGAAAGGGATACCTTAGGCCAGGAAGTCTGCCATTTAAAAAGAAAAATTGAAGAAAATCACTTGGCCCTCCAGGGGCTGGGTGACCTCCAAAAAGAGCATCAGGGCTTGCTAGATCACACCAGGAGGGTGGAGGAGGCTCTGGCAAGAAAGGAGCAGGCCAGTAGGGATGGGACTGAGGAGGTAACCCTCCTGCAGCAGAGACTGGCCCAGTACTCCAGGACCAATCAGGAGGCACAGAGAGAAAATGAGGCTCTCTGTCAGCACAATGATAGGCTCCAGCAACAGGTAGCCATGCAGGAGAGACTGATAGAGTCTAGTAAGGCCTTAACTGAGGAACTGAAAGCGCAGGCTCTTGCATTGCAACAGGGAGCAGGGGCTGATAGAGACGAGGTTCGCTGGGAAAGGGAAACGCCTGAGCATAACCTCAGGAGCCCTGGTACCAGAGGCCTTCATCTCTCCCAGTCCCTGGACTCTGCCACCCCCATGTCCCCTCTCGCACATGAGCCGAGGGCCACGGGGATGGCAGATTACTATCCAGCTAGAAGTATGGGGCTCATAGGCCAGTACCTCCCAGGAATGGATGGGTGGGCATCCGGGTATGGGCACCCAAGCACAGTGCAATTTAGTGGGGAACCCAAGGAGCGTAGGCCCATTAAGGTCATCCTGAAAACCTCTGCCCAGTTAGGTCAGTGGGGGGGTACCCATCAAATCCTGGCAGCAAGGAGGGGTCTGAAGACTCCCCTGAGCATTACAGGACACAGGAGACCAGGTCCCCACATTCTGCCAGCCATTCCCAGGCTCGCAGAATCCGGGAAAACCTGGAAGATCAGACGGGCACCTCTGGGAGCAGTGCTTCTGAGTCAGAGGATGAATGGACCAGGGTTACCCGAACCAAAAAGGCCAATAAGGCAAAAAGGGCCTTGCTTAAGGACCCATTGAAACAAATAAAGGCAATAAGGAGTGTCATCACGCCTTATCATAAGAACGCCAAGTATTCTGTTTGGGAACACTTGGAGCTCTATGAGCAAATGATGGAGACTTTCCATTTGAAGGACAGCAGTAGCTGCATCCAGTACGTCAAATGGACCTTCTCACCAGGATACTCCAGTTTCTTTGCAGGGCTGGAGGATCAAAACCATTCAAGGTGGTCCACATACAGGGCGGCCATCTTGAAACATTTTTCGGTGCACAGAAATCCTCAAGAGGCTCGCAAGGCAGCCTACAATTTGCAATGTGGGGAGGATCAGGCCCCACAAGAGTTTGTGCAAGAATTAAAGCATGCTTTTGCGCAGACCACCAGAAGGGTGCGCACGGATAGCAGAGAATTTATCAATACGTTTTTCCATGCCTTACCCAAATACATAATGACCCAGCTCGTGAGAGATTTTCATGAGAAAAGATCTTTAGACTGGGTCATTAAACAGGCTACCCGGATCTATGAGGTGCAGAAACCCATCGAAAATAAAAATAATGCGCCGAAAACCCCCAAAACCAACAGCACCCCTGCTGCTGTCAAGGTGGCAGAGGTAAAGGTTGCCCCCGTTTTAGATTTGGAGATGGGGGTGCCTAAAAACCTGCCTGCACCAAATAATTCACAGCCCAGAAGGCCCTCGGGCCAGTCACAGACAGGGAGTCGAGGAGGTAGTCCCACAAATGGGGTCCCCCGCTCCTCTGACTGTGTACGTCCCCGCTACAAGGGAAACTGACCAATCCTGGGTTATGTGTGGACTCCTCCAGCCCAAGGGGGGAATCCAGCCAAGCACCTGACCCGGGGAACTTCCCTCCTTACTTCCCCCAGGAGGGCAGAAATTCTCCAAATCCTGGGCAGAACTTTTTCCCCAGGTATCCGCCCAACTTCCAGCCCCAAAATCATCCATCCTTCTTTCCCCAATTCCCTGAGCCCAGACAACCTAATCTGGGAGAGGGGAGGCCAAGGGTGGAGGGGTACCCAAATCTTCCCAATCTGGGGTATTACCAGAGAAGGGATAGCTACCCTTCCCGGGATCAGCCCAGGGGAGAAAATAGAGCCCTGTATCAGCCTGAGCGGGTTTCACAACTTGAGCGCCAGGTCCAAAATATGGCACGAGATCTGGGTCACATACTGAGGGCTCAACAGAACCCTCAGATGAGCATGCCACCGCAGAATGCACCAAACTCTGGACCTGGTGCTGCAGAACAATGACGGGGGCAGCACCCCAATAACCAACCGGTTCCCGGGGAGGAGGCACAATGGGAAGGGGGGTGTAAAGCCTTGGAGGAAGCTTCCTTCCCGACTTGTAAACAGCCCCTGGAAAACCAGGAACCGGAAACAAAATCTCCTGCCCCTGAAAGCCTGCCTCCCAAGGAGCAGGGAGGAGGTAGGAGAAACAAAGAAGCCAAGCAGACCCATTTTGTGGAGGAGGTACAGGTCTTCCAATTTGAGGGAGAGGGATCCTCAGAAGATCCTGGGAAAAGGATCTTCTCCTTCAGAGATGGGGGAACTTCTCCCAAGGAAAAATGGGTCCCAAGGGATGCCAATTCAGACTGGGGAGATGTGGAGACTGAGCTACCGCCGCCCATCATCTCATCCCAGAACCGACAATACCAAAATCCCATGGTTCAAATCCATCCTGGTGACTGCCTCCAAAAAGGGGGGGGGGGGCGGCCCAGAACCCGAAACCATTTCCAGTTGCCAACTTTTTCTTTCAGATTCCCAAGGCTCTCCACAGAATTCTGCCCAAATCTCTTCGCTAGCAATGTCCAAAACCAGAAAGTTAGCCCACCAGTTGTCCAAAAATGTGCATTATCTGTGCCCCCTTGAGGAGAAGGAGGGAAGATATTATGCCCCGGTACAAGTACAGGGGCAGGGTACAATTTCGGCACTAGTGGACACTGGATCCCAAGCTACCCTTCTGTCCAAAAGGGCCTTTGATGAACTAAATGCAGGAAGGGGGGAGAATTACCGTATTCCTCTCACCTCTCTTCCTGGACAACTGCAGAACTTTGACGGGAAGGAAATTCCTGTCGAGGGGACTGCAGATTTGGACATCAAAATTGGGCGACACAAGGTGAAACACCCGGTCATATTAGTGACTCCAGAGGGCACCCCTTGTTTACTAGTAAATTACCTCCTGAGAAGGTTGTCACCCCTAATAGATTGCGTAAACAAGGTCCTCTGGACCCAGACTAGCCGACCAATAAAATTAAAATAGAGTGTCAACCATGTTAGTTTAAACGGCACCTGCCACATGGTTGAACAAAAATCTGACCAAGTAGAATTTCACTTCCAGAACAACCAAATTCCAGACGTGACAGTAATAGCAGTAGTACAACAGACTGGTGATGGGGGGTCCTCTCTATTTCTGAAAATCAACCTTCCTTCCAGTTTAAGGTGGTATTGCACACTGGAAGGAGACACTCTGAAATTATTTACCAATCCACAATCAGACACTCCCACTCCTATAGTCCAGAAAGAGGTGAAATCAGCTCAGAGCCTGACTGATATTCAGCAAATTGGAGATCAGTTGTTCATCCCTGTTCAGTTAAATGATGGGAAGGACTCTGTTCTCGCTCGAGTGTGTGTGAACAACGGTAAGAGCTTCATCAGCGAAGCCATGTTCCGCCAACTCCCAAAAGATCCAGCCATTCCCACATTCAAACTGATAGACAAATGGGGAATGGACCTGGAAGCACCTAATTCCAAACATCTCCTGCCAAACAGGTGTATGCTCAAAATCTCCATTGGCAACAAGAGCATAGTCCATAATTGTTGGGTCGTGCGCGACGTCACTGCCGCCTTTTACTTAGGCAGTGACATTCTCAATCGCTTTGCCATTAGTTTGGACCTTATAAACTTCAAAGCTTGGTCCCGATTAGCGGATAATCCCATGCGCTTTGATGATTCAGAAAAAGCATTTAGGTCACCTCAATTGCTACCTTATGCAGTTGAAATTCAGATTAAAGAGGAAGTCACCATCCCAGGAAGGACCCGACAATTCTCCCTGGAAGTGAAAGTTAAAAGAGGACAAAAATTGAAAAACCCTAATGCTTACATACATCTAAATGCTTCTCTCCAACAGCAAGGGTTGGGGGTAAACCCAACACCATTAGTCAACATAGAACTTGACACCATTCCAATAGAGGTGGATAACAGTGGCTTAAAGAGTATTACTCTAGCCGCAGGCACCATTATTGGAATGGCGGTTGATGACCGACATTGCTCCATAGATTTAGGAAATGAACTGTTAGGACCGATCCCCAAGGACTGTTTTGACAGTGACAGTGAGGAGAATACAACACCAGACAGGATTTTCACCCGGCATGGGGGGAACTTCCTGGTGTACACTTCTTGCCCTTATGGTAAGGAAGATGTGACTTGTGACTTCAGGAGGGATGAGGTGATTTTCCAGGTCCATGAGGGCTGCCTTTCCCACCTGAACCCTCCAGTCCAAATCAGCACTCTGACCAGGGACTTCTCCACCCAGCTGGAGGAGGCCGCTGAGATAGCCAAACCAGAAGTGTTTCGAGGCTTCAGGCAGATGGTGGAAGAGAGAGTCAACCTAGCTGATGCCTGTGTGACTCGGGAACAGAAGCAAAAGTTGAAGCAAGTTTTCTTGGATTTCCAAGATCTCTTTGCGTTAGACTCATATGAATGTGTTCGCACCGACATCCACACCACAACAATTCCCACGGACCCTGGAATGACTCCAGTGTTTGTGAAGCAATATCGCTTGCCTCTCGCATCCATGGAGTCCCTTACTGAAATAATTAAGAACCTTGAGTCCCGGGGAATAATCCGTCCAGTCCACAGCACTTTCAATAATCCGGTGCTGGGAATATTGAAGCCAAATGGCCAGTGGAGACTCTGCGCCGACCTTAGGGAGCTCAACAAATGGGTCCATACTTCCCGATGGCCTCTGCCCTACATTGACCAAGGGCTGGCCCAGATTCAGGGTTCACAGGTATTCACAGCAATAGACCTGACCAATGGATACTGGACCGTACCTGTCAGTAGGGAGGAGCAATACAAACTGGCTTTTACCTTTGGGGGCCAGCAGTACACATGGACCCGGACTCCCTTCTGATACCTCAACTCCGGCAATGAATTCAACATTTTCCTACATAAGGCCATGCCCAACCTGGGTGCGAGGGGTAACCTGGCTTATGTAGATGATGTCCTCATCAAAAGTTCATCTGTGGAAGACCACATAGCGGAGATCCGTTATGTTCTGACACAGTTGAGGGCCTCCTGAGCAAAACTTTCCTTTCAGAAAGCACAGTGGTGTAGAACCCGTGTTAATTTCTTAGGGCATGAGATTACTCCTCAGGGTCTCTGTCCCCAGGAAAAGAAAGTGGAAGCACTTCAGAAACTGAAAGACCCCACCACTCTGCGGGAACTAAGGAGCCTCCTTGGACTGACTAATTACAGCAGAAAGTTCATTGAGGGCTACGCAGAGATCACCAGACCCCTGATTCATCTCCTGAAGGGGGGGTCAAGTGGGAATGGGGTCCAGAACAATCCAAGGCAGTAAGACAACTCAAAAGAAGCCTCTCACAAGCACCTTGCCTAGCTTACCCTGTCAGAAACAAGGAGTTCTTCCTGGAGACAGGGTTCTCTAATACGTGCTTGACGGCAGTATTATACCAAAAGCATGACAAGATCAATAAAGTAATCTCCTATGCAAGCAAAACTTTATCCTCTGTGGAGGAAAAATTCAATGATTGTGAGAAGGCACTCCTGGCAACGGTGTGGGCATTGAAGAATTACCACCCGTTCATCCAGGGGGAACACATCATAGTGGAGACTCCACATCAGCCTCTGCAATATCTCCAAAGTGACAGAATCCGGGCCGGAAATGTGAGTAATTCCCGAATTACTTCCTGGATTCTGTCAATGCAAGGCTTTCCTGTGGAGGTCAGATATGGCCAAAACAAGAAGAGTCCCCTCGCGCAAGGTCTGGCTGACTTGCATGATTGTGCCAGAGAAAACTGTCTCGAGGACGAAAGTCTAAACATCAAGGACAACATGGAGGCATACCTTAATTCCCCACACAAAGTCTTTGAAGAAGACAAGTGTGAGGGAATGTCCACTGTCTATGTGGATGGATGCTCTTTCCATGTTGACAACAACGGGGAGAAAGAACTGGTGGCCGGCATAGGGAATGCATGGGTGAATGAGTCCCCAGAACCCTCTGCTGGATACAAAATTGGTCCCCGAAGTAGTCAGGTGGCAGAGTTGATGGCTGTGCATCAGGCCATCCTCACTGCCGTCCAACATCAACACCACAAACTAGTCATAATCACAGATTCGGATTATGTACGGAATGGGTTCGTGGAGCACCTGGTTAATTGGAAAACCAGAGGCATGTTATGTGCTAATAAACCCTTGAAACATGGGAAGTTAATCCAAAGCATTGATGATCTGGTCACATCGAATGGGATGACCATCTACTGGAAAAAGATCAAGGGTCATTCCAAAGTAGAGGGACCAGACAAAACTGGAAATGACTTAGCTGATCAGCTGGCCAAAACCGGGGCCATCCAAGGGGATCTAATAGAAATAGAGTCCCTGTTGGGGGAAATCCAGGTCACTGCTATCACTAGGTCCCAGAAAAATGCTCACAATGATCTTTCAACTGCACAATGGAGTAAGGAGACCCCTGATGCTGATTTGATTACAGCTCAGAAGGGGGATCCAATAATTGGTAAGTTTTACCAACACATTGAGGTCCCTGAGAACTTTCCCCTGACGGATACCAATTACATTGGGAAAGAGGACCTAAGAGTGTTGATGAAATGTCCAAAAATGTTCCGAATCCAAGATGGTTTGTTGGTAAGGAAATCCCAAGCTGGCCATGATCAGTGGGTGGTCCCTACCTCATTCCGAAGCCTGATGTTAAGTCACGCGCATGATGCGGCCACCGCCGGTCATAGGGGGTTTCACACAACACTGGAAATCTTAAGAGAGGTTGCATACTGGCCACACATGGGGCAGGACCTCGACCAATACTTGAAGGGGTGTCTTGTGTGTGCACAATTTTAGCCATCATCCCTCACACACCGTGCGCCTCTCCAAAAGAGGGGGATGACACTGCCATGGTCAGATTTGCAAATCGACTTTGTAGGCCCTGTAATCCGCTCATCTAGAGGAAACAAGTACATGTTGACCGTTACATGCTTGTTTACCAAGTGGGTGGAATGTCTCCCAGCCCCAAATTGCAAGGCAGAAACAGCAGCTGCCCTGATGATTAACCACATCTTTTCCCGTTTTTGTTTTACCTCAAAGGATTGAGTCAGACAGGGGTAGCCACTTCACCAGTGAAGTAATGACAAAGATGTGGGAGATACTGGGGGTCAAAAGGAAGCTACATATTGCTTACAGGCCAGCTTCTTCTGGAGCAGTGGAGAGATACAACCAAACCATTGTGTGCATATTAAAAAAGTTTGTGGCGGATTCTGGGCCAAGTTGGGATATCCGATTACCTCTGGTCCTAATGGCCATCAGATCTACCCCTTCATCTGCAACTAAAATGTCACCATTTGAGTTGATGACCGGACGCAAGATGGTGCTTCCCCAGCATCTGCTCTACAGGACCCAAGAGCAGACACTGATAAATGCCTCCACAACTCATGAGTATGTGGAGAATTTAAGGAAACACCTTCAGCATGCTTTTGCCTATGCTCAGCGGAATCTAGAAAGATCAGCTGATAGCATGAAAACCCACTACGACCTGAAGACCACCAGGAAGGAATATACTGTGGGAGACCGGGTCTATCTATACAATTTCCAAAGGAACCAGGCCAAACAGCGAACATTTTTGCCTACATGGAGGGGACCGTTTGAAATTATAGACAAGATATCCCCTGTAGCGTACAAGATCCGCATCCCCAATGGCAGTTCGGCAGAGGGGGAAGACAAGTGGGTACATATAAATCAGTTAAAGTGTTGCCATCCCAAGCACACCCTGCAGCAACTGGAGGAGTCCTCTGAAATACCAGAGGGGGCCGCTCCAGAGTAAGTCAGTTCAAACTCTAAAATATTCCACATATCAAAAATATAATAACGTAATGCAAATGTTCCCTGTTATATATTGTTTTTAAAATCAGACTGCAAAATGCATTCGGATGTATAAAATGTACATGTTCGCCACACCATTAATAGTGGTGGAAAAATGTCTAGGAATGTGTATTGCCGCTTTTGCTTTATTATCCTAGGAGAGAGGAAACCATGGAGACTGACCAAGGAGGATGACCGGGGACCGGGAGCAGAGACCCGAGGGGCCCTGGGTACCGCCCAATATTCCCATCAGGACCGGCGAGGAGAACCGATCGATCCAACTGGGTGGAGGAAAAGATGCTGAACTTTGCCATCTACAGAATTGGAAGAAGATAATGGGGACATATCAGCGCAAGGGCTCAAAACCTCCTTCGCACCCGACTTCCCCTCAACCTGAATCAAAGCGTAGTCGGGTGGGGGGGTTTTGTCAAGGGTTTTGAGCCATGTTGAATCAATAGACTCTGTAGATGTGGGGATGAGCTGTCGCCGCCCATTATTCTATCCCAGGACAAACTAAATCAATAGACTGGGTGGATGTGGGGATGAGCTATCGCCGCCCACATTTACACCAGAATCCAGGAGAACTGCGCAGTTGGCACAAGACCACTCTAAAGATTGAACCTTATTGTGGGGGGGTTCCACATCACCACTCTACTGTAAGGATGCCATCAAAACAATGTTAAGCAAGGGTCCTATACTATCAAGCAAAAGACCACTCTATTGAAATGCAGTAATTCAAGACAACTCAAAAATGGATGCAGTACCGACAAATTCCCCAAGGCGGTGCTAGCGGTCTAAACTCTGACAGGGAAACTGTATTTAGGAGTTGCAAGAGGGGCAGGGACTTCAAAGCATGTTGGTTAATTGAAAATCTTAGCCAGCTGCTGTTCCCAGAGGCCAAGAGGCTGGGAAACCTTAACACCTCAGAGATTCCCACACCAGGAGGCAGGATATCACATGACCCTGTTGATTGATTGAGGAGAGACTTCCAGGCAGCCTGCTGGAGCCCACACAAAAGGCTCTTTCTGTTGAATGGGGTATGTTAATTTTGAGTGTTTCCTGTCAACAGCCCTCTGCCAGCAAGGAGAGACATGTGATCACTGACCCACCCAGACTTCTGGAGGCGGACCCAAACACTTTGGGGGGTTGAATTGCAACAAATATATATTTTATAGAAACAGTGATAACTTATTGTAACCAAATGACAGGAATGTACAACTTTGAGAGTCTTAGTTTGAAAAATGCCCTCACGATTTGAGTCCAAACTCCAATTTGTACCATGTTCTGGGGCAAAACCCCGCTAATTATGAATATTGTAGACAATGTACTTAAGCTAGAGACATGGAAAGTTACTGGGATATATGTGGAAGGGAAATGTACCTTTGTATAATTTTTGATGAAAAACCAATGTTGCAAAACCCACTAAAATCGAAAATAAGTTGCCATTTTTGAATGCAAGCTCCTAGAAATGCCAGAGTCGGGACAGGGACTATCTTTAGTAATATATGATGTGTGTACGCGATGTCAAACAACTGTGTACCTGGGAAATATGTATTTGGATCAGGAATAGATTTGTGTGCACATTGACCTGGGGAGTGTCATTTCTGCAGGTCATAAAAATGACATCACTCTGACACACTATCCCTGCCCAAATCAGGGACCAAAGAATCTATTGACCTATCAAATCAAGAGAGGGGCAGGCTTAGTGATGCTAGCCTCTCCACCCACTTTTTAAAACACATAAAAAGAGACTGCTGGAACAGGTAGAGAGATTCAATTCCATTTTCTGCGGGACGCTCTGCCGGGAGACTCCAGACTTCACATCCATCAATCTCCAAAGACCAGAACTTCACTTCAGAACTTAAAGCAAGGGCCTAAACCCACAAACTGAGAACTCTTCTCAGCAGGCCTCAGCATCCTTAAAGTCATTTGCAAACTATTCCACAGCCGGGCGAGCTGTCTGAATTCTTTTGCCAAGAACAATTGCCAGAGACCAGACCAGAGATCCAGAGAACCACAGGCCGCTGTATCCAGAGAGCTGACCCAGACCGCTGTGAGCAGGACCAGAGATCCGGATCGCAGTGAGCAGAACCGGTGCCTGATTGACCCGCCGAGCAGAGAGAACCGCCACTGGACGTGGCCCATTCATTTCAAAATTAGGATTGAGTATCTGCCAGAACTGTGCAGAACCCAATCTCTTAGTTAAAATAATCTAATTCAAGCTATTTTAACTTAAGTAGAACTGCCTCCTAGAAATCGTGTCATCTGTCATTTTTAAAGCTGCCACCTGTCAATTCTGCAGCTGCAAGCTGTCACCTGTCATTTTGAGTTTACGTTAAATCAGAAAAACTACCTTTATTAAATTGTCCGTATCTCTTGAACCGTTTGTCCTAGGAACGAATTTTCCAACGAACCTAGAACCGACTTCCTACTCCTTATACTTTTTCCGCAATCGCAATTTACGCACTCGTGAAATTTACCGCGATTTGCGATTTGGCTCAATTTCTCCACTTGTCAAAATAGCAGCTCCATTCTTTCCTTTGTTAAAATCCGTTTGCAACCTGGTAATAACTCATAGAGCATTGCTAAAGTGAGCCTGAACTAATACCAACAAGCATCTCTCCCTCACCCTGAATCTCTAGAGGGAATTAAAATCAGTTAGCACATTTTCCCATCCATTGCCATCACATTTAAAAGCATTTTGGGCCTGTGTTTCAAACTCTACCTGTTTTCCTCTAACCTTGCTGGGGGGGAACTGAATTTCGTTTTGTATTTGATTGCATTCCTGAGAACTGTGTGCTCCTCTTTCCATCTCCTTCCATTTCTTACATTGCATAGGGGGGGAGGTGAATTGCCAGAGAAAAAGTGAAAACATTGTTGTTGGTTGAAATCATATCAAGTTTATTTGCTGTACTGCATTTTATTCCACCTTGCATTTCCTTGAAACCATCAAGCATTTTCAGCTACCTCATCTTCTATACTACTCCTAAGTAATCAAGTGTACCACTGTAACATTACCCATTGTGGATCCACATCATATGTCTCAGTGTACTATCAGATATGAATTTATTATAAAAGTGTGATAGATATATATTGTTATATTTTTCAAATAAACCTTTTAATTTGCAAAACAATCCTACTACTTGGCTCAGTGGGGTCAGGGGTATTCTAAAAGGGGGGTGTTATACAAGGGTTGTCATCCAGAGTGATGAACTGGACATAAAAATACATCAATAAGGGTTTTCCTCAGCATCCCAGACTAGCATTGACTTAGCTGTAGTGTTGATTGAATATCGCTTACAAAAGTATAGACCTAACACCAAAGAAGGTGAACTAGCCCTCTTGGCTAAATCTGACCTCTCCATGAGACTTGTACCCTCGTCTCCTATCAAATCTTGCAAACTGCTCATCACCAAACTCCCCATATCCAGCTGCCACACTCTAACCATTTATCTACTCTACAAACCTTGGGGCCGAACGGCACCTTTGAAGAGGACATATCTAGAATACTAGCAAATAATGCTAAAGATTCTTCACAAGTTTTTCTACTGGGTGACTTCAACCTCGGTTTTAATGACCCCACTGACAGAAATGCCCAGACAATAGCCAATATCCTGCTAGAACAGGGATTGACACAAAGAGTATCCTCACCTACCCAAGACAAAGGCAGGACCTTAGACTGGGTATCGAACCAGAACTGTGAAACCTCCATTACCAAGATCACCTCTCAATATTTGACCAACCACCATCTTATCTCCTTCACCTTAGCCTTACCCACTCAACAGCCTAAAACTAAAGTCACGGCACCCCCTCTTCCCACAAGAAGTAAAAAGAATATCACCACGGAACGTCTACTTCCTCTCATCCTCCCATCACTCAACTCAATACCTAACACTTCCAACCCTAATCTCATGGTCGAAGCATACATCAACACCATGTCTAAAGCAGTAGACACTATTGCACTTCTTAAAATGTGCAGAAGCAAGCAACCCGCACACCTTAATGCCTGGTTCTCACCTCACCTCAAAAACCTGAGACTACAGAAATGGAAACTAGAAACCATATGGCGACATACCCCCACAGATGAAAATAAAAACCACCTTCACCAACTTTTTTAATAGCTGCAAAAAAGAAATAATCCATAGAAAAAAGACCTCTACAATGATAGAATCTCAAAATCAAGCTCAAATACAAATTAATTATTTGCCACACTATGTGAAATGGAATCCCCTATCCCACCTACAGACAATGCCCCTAAGGACAAACTATGGTGCACAAGCATTCAAAATGCTCTAGCTAACAAAATAACCCTACTTCAAAACAGGATAGCTACCAAAAACGCTTCCTTAGACAATCATTCGCCACATCCAACCACCCCAATAGAAACTAATAAAACATTAGAACCATTCAGATTCACCAAAATATCTGTCCAGGAAACTGAAAAAATCATATCCTCTCTAAAACCGTCCAACTGCCAAGGCCATAAATGTCCTGCACAAATAATCAAAGAGGCAGCTGGAGACCTTGCTCCATTAATTTCCAAACTCATCAATGCCTCCTTTGCATCCAACACCATGCCTAGCAACCTAAAACAATCCTCCTATTTACTGTACTAAGCATTACTGGGAAATGCATACTCGTCTCAGTACACCAGAAGTGTTAAAGACACACACAGAGAATATGTCATGATCTCTGCTTCCAAAAGGTCAGGGTTTCCCAACTCCCTTGGAAGCAGATCCATAACCCAGGTTCCAAGTGCCAACCAGTCCCAATTGGGACCTTTTGGACCCAGTCCTGGCGCCAGTGGCACCAGGCTCATAAATATGCCCAGTCCCAGCGCTGGAAGCGCCGGGCTCATAATGCTTGGGTGGACTTACCTGCAGCAGACCATGCTGCTTACTTGCCTGCCAATTGAGCCTCTGATCCTCTTCTGTTTGGAACTACTTTTCCTGTTGGGTGGGGCAGGAGCCACTCCCTAGATTCAGAACACTGGAACTCTTCTGGAAAGCAGGAACTCTTTTCTTACCTAGGCGTGGCTGTGGAAGGAGACACCTAAGCACTACAGGAGGCTATTTAAACCACACCCGATGGATGAATCTTGCTTTGCGTTATTCTGCATCCTCTGCAGCAGAACGCTCATCGTGTCTTCTGCATCTGATCCTGGGCCTAAGGAAAAAGGCTTACCATCCTGAATCCAGTCTTCAGCAACACCTATAAAGACAAGAAAGAACAGGTTAGCATTACGGTCTTCAGTGACAGCTCTTCACTTACCTGGTCCATCGGCTGTCACCAAAGCCTCGCGCTGCATTCCGGCATCTGAAAGACAAAGGCTTACCAACTCTTCGCACGCTCCGGAGGCCTTCGGCGCTGCATCCCGCATCTGAAAGACAAAACAAGGTGCGTTTAAAGACATTGGGGAACTTTAATACTCACGTGCCATTACTCCTTTCCACATCTAACCCAGTGGGTATTCCGGCACCCTGCAGCCGCTCTGAACTTGTACCTGCAAAATAAAAAGACAGTTAGAGCGCATTGTGAAGCAGGCAACAAGCGCTTACTTACGTGCTTCCAGGCGCTTCTATTCATCACACGGGCTCCATCTTCAACTCACTTCAGCCCGTCATCCGCCATCGCCGGAACCCTGCAAAACAAGAAACATCATTACTAAAGACTTTAAAGACATTAGAATTACTCGAAACTTACCGTTCGTGCAGTAAACGACGGACAGCAGTCCTCTGAAGTCAAGAGGCCTGCTCCCCTTATCCAGTGAAGAAACTGGTTACAGCACCCTGCCCCGAGGCAGATGGAGAGCACGGCGTTCACTTACCTAAGGTGAGAGCATTAACCTTTGAGGTTCTACAGGAGAAGAGAAAGGGAAGAAGAGAGAGACATTCAATAACCCAGTTCCTTAATCCCATATTTTCTATCTGCAGACATCTTACCCTTCGAGTCAGACATACAGTGCACAGAGGTCCAGCCCAAAGAGCCAGCCGTGTGTTACACATCACCTTTGAAGATACGGTATATGCCCAGTCAAGACCGGCGCCTCTACGGGAATCAGGTGAGCGTTACAGAACGCAAAGCCTACCACAAAACTCCCGTCCAGGCGCTATGGAAACCTCGGATACCGACTAGCTAGCCCAGTTACTTGGGGAACTAAGGGCAGAAGTGCATGCAGCCCGTCAGGAAATGAACGCTCTAAGAAGGGAACTGATTATTTCCAAGGAGCGAACAGATGATCTCGCTAGACAATTGCTACAGTCACAAGCCGGACAGACCCCGTTACCCGCATCTGGGGGAAATCTTCCTTCTACATCCTCTATGAATCCAGTGCAGATCAACCTAGCTGGGAATGTACCTCTGGCTCCGCCCGAACGATTTTCTGGTGACCCAAAGAGGTTTGCAGTATTTATCAATCAGTGCCGGTTGCATTTCTTATGCCGGCCAGCAGCCTTTCCAACTGATCAAGCTAAAGTAGCTTTCGTGCTTTCGTACCTTAGTGGCAATGCGGCAGACTGGTCGATCCCTCTAGTAAATCAAGATGATCCGGTCCTCCATGATTTTCAAGCTTTTCAGCTCAGTATGGAAAAACTGTTCGCAAGACATTCACAGGGGCAGGCCTTGGACAATGAGCTTCTTTCGTTGCGACAAGGTAATCAAGACCTTTTGGCTTATATTGCGTCTTTCAACAGACTGATAGTGGAAACTCAATGGCCTGAGGACAAAAGGATTACGCTGTTTTATAGAGGTCTACGTGGAGAGCTCAAAGATGTGTTAGCCCAAGTAGTGAATCCCCCACAAGATTGTTCGGACTATATAGACTTAGTCGTTTAAATAGATCACAGACTGCAGAACAGGAAGGCCGATCGTTCCAAGTTTGATGCTTGAGTATTTTCCAAACTGCCAACTCCTTCCAAAGGAGTAGACTCCGGGGAACCCATGCAAATAGGGGGTCTGAAAGGTCCTCTAACACAAAAGGAGCGGGAAAGGAGAAAACAGTTGCAATTATGCCTCTATTGCGGAAACTCAGGGCACTTTCTTCGAGACTGTCCGGTGAAACCTGCCAAGAAGGCAGTAGGAGCTGCAGTTACCAAAGTTACAAACTCTGAGCAGGGAAACGACCTCGCCCGACAAGAATAGAGGTCCTCTTGCCGAGCGTGAAAACCAGTTCCGTGACCTCGCATTTCGTGATACCTATGGTCCTCATTAGCCCTGATAATCCGGATCGATTACATGCAATTGAAGCTTACATCGACAGCGGTGCCATCGGCAATTATGTGGATCATGAAATGGTTTTGAGGATGAATCTAACTCTTTGTCCCAAGGCTGTAAAGGATGTCATTACTACGGTGGATGGTACGGAGATAGCCTCCGGGCCAGTAACGCATACCACTCAAGAGGTGACGCTAGTAAGTCAAGATGGACACCATGAGAAGATCGTGTTCGATGTGATCAAGGCCCCTCAGTTTCAGATTATTCTAGGAATACCTTGGTTAGAGAAACACAATCCTCTGATCGATTGGCGAGCAAGAACGGTCCAGTTTCCAGAATGTGTCTCTACTTGTCACCCTCCACCTGGTGTTGCACTGGCAGCAATTTCTTCAGAGACTCCCCAGTTACCTCCCTAATACCTAGAATACCAAGATGTTTTCCGGAAGGATCAGGCTAACTCTCTACCTCCTCATAGGTCTTATGACTGCCAGATAGACCTGATACCTGGATCTACTCCTCCTTGTAGTAGAATTTATGCCCTCACCGAGCCTGAGAACCTTCACCTTCGACAATACCTGGATCAATACCTGGCAAATGGGTTTATTCGTCCTTCCAAGTCCCCTGCTTCTTCAGCTTTGTTCTTCGTTCCAAAAAAGGAAGGAGACCTTAGAACTTGTATAGATTATCGCTCCCTGAACCAGATCACCGTTAAGAATAGATATCCGTTACCTTTGATCCCTGAACTCCTGGACCAAGTCAGAAAAGCATGCATATATACAAAGCTGGATCTTAGAGGAGCTTACCACTTGGTACGAGTAAAAGAGGGCGATGAATGGAAGACGGCCTTCCGCACCAAGTATGGGCTATTTGAATATCAGGTCATGCCCTTCGGACTTTGCAATGCCCCGGCCGCCTTTCAATATTTTATGAACGATGTCCTCAGAGAGCTCATAGATGTGTGTGTTGTTGTTTACATTGACGACATCCTCGTTTATTCTTCATCGGAATCTGAACATCGGAAACACGTGAAAATGGTCCTCGAAAGATTGCGTCAACACAAACTTTTCGCTAAGTTGGAAAAATGTGTTTTCAACGTGACTGAAGTTGAATTCTTGGGATTCATATTATCACCTGGCGGAGTGCGTATGGATTCAAAGAAGGTCGATGCAGTTCTCAAATGCCCATCACCATCCTCCGTAAAAGGTGTGCAAAGCATGTTAGGCTTCGCTAACTTTTACCGCAGGTTTATCCCCGAATTCTCTCGAATAGTCCAGCCCATCACTGCCTTGTTAAAGAAAAACAAACGTTTTGAATGGTCTACCGAGGCGGAACAAGCTTTCCAGGATTTGAAGACTAAATTTATCTCTGCACCAATCTTAAAACACCCTCGCCCCGAACTCCCCTACATCGTGGAAACTGATGCTTGAAGCCTTGCCATGGGGGCAGTTCTATCACAAAAGGACCCGGTAACCAATCAGTTGCATCCGGTGGCATTTTGGTCCCGCAAATTCTCGCCTCCTGAAATCAATTACACGATTACTGACAAGGAACTTCTGGCTATCAAGTCTGCCTTTAAGGCTTGGCGGCATTATCTGCTGGGGGCCCGACACACCGTTACTGTGATTACGGATCACCGAAACCTGCAATATTTGAAAACCGCAAAAGCCCAATCCTCTAGACAACTCCGTTGGGCATTATTCTTTGCCGAGTTTGACTTCATAATTACCTATCGACCTGGTACAAAGAACGGTAAAGCTGATGCCCTTTCTCGGATGGGAGTGGAAGAACACTTGATCAACCCTAAACCTGTACCAATCATTCCCGAACAAAGAATTCTGGGTGTAATCGCCACAGAATCCATAGAGGAAGTTAAGGATAAAGCCAGGCAACTTGTAACTCCAGCAGACATACAGAATTGGCATCTGCAGGGAAAGGACTTTGCGGTAAAGGACAACTTATTGTATTTCCAAGAACGATTATACCTACCCAGCACAGATTTACAGAAAAAAGTAATCTCTTGTTATCACGATTCTTTAATGGAAGGACATCCCGGTATGGCCAAGACCTCAGAAAAGATCAAGCGCTACTTCTGGTGGCCGTCTTGGAAAAAAGATATCAGAGACTTTATAATGTCCTGTGGAGTATGCGCCCAAAACAAGAGTCAAAAGGAAAGACCAGCAGGCCTCTTACGCCCTATTGACATCCCACCTCGCCCTTGGCATACGCTTTCTATGGACTTCATCACCGATCTACCTCCATGCTCCGGATACAATACGATTCTAGTAATCGTGGACTTATTCTCCAAGATGGCGCATTTCATTCGGCTCAAAGGCTTGCCAACAGCAGCAACTCTGGCCCGAGAATTTCTCGAAAACATCGTCCGACTGCACGGTTTTCCTTCGGTTCTAATTTCGGATCGAGGTAGTCAATTTATTTCTCATTTTTGGCGAAGTTGCTGTCGGTCGGCTCATATTGATGTGAGACTATCGACCAGTCACCACCCTCAGACCGACGGACAAACCGAGAGGACCAATCAAACTCTGGAACAGTATTTTCGCTGCATGCTGCAACAAACTGAAAAAACTTGGAAAGACATCCTTTGGATAGCCGAATATGCCTACAATAACTCTGTCCATTCGGGAACTGGGAAAACCCCGTTTTTTCTTTTGTACGGCAGTCACCCTCGAACCTCGGAGTTGGATCCCCTCCAAGATCTTGAAACACCAGCAGTAGACTACCTGCATTCTACAATCACCCAAGCCTTTAAGGAAGCTGTTTCTCACCTTCAAAGGGCTAAAGAACAATACAAGAAAGGAGCAGATCAACATCGGAAGGAAGCCCCTCAATATCAAGTAGGGGATCAAGTCTGGTTATCCACCAAATATCTACCTCTAAAAGGGCCACGCACATTCAACCCAAGATACCTTGGTCCCTATTCCATCACTACCATAGTAAACCCAGTAGCGGTCAAGTTGGACTTGCCCCCGCACATGAAGATACATCCGGTCTTCCACGTCTCTCTATTAAAACCCGTGCAACCTCAAACCCGACTAACTAAATCTCCAAAACCTATCCTAGTTGATGGAGAACTCGAGTTTGAAGTCAAAAGCATTCTGGACTCCAAGATCTCCAAATCTAAACTATTTTACCTAATTGACTGGAAAGGCTACGGCCCCCAAGAGAGATCCTGGGAACCTGCTGAATATGTCCACGCTCCTCGCCTAATCAAAAGATTTCACCGAACATTTCCTGACAAGTCAAAACCCCCGGAGAAGCCCGGTTTGGGAGGGGCCTTGAGGGGGGGTACTGTCATGATCTCTGCTTCCAAAAGGTCAGGGTTTTCCCAACTCCCTTGGAAGCAGATCCATAACCCAGGTTCCGAGTGCCAACCAGTCCCAATTGGGAACTTTTGGACCCAGTCCTGGCGCCAGTGGCACCAGGCTCATAAATATGCCCAGTCCCAGCGCTGGAAGCGCCGGGCTCATAATGCTTGGGTGGACTTACCTGCAGCAGACCATGCTGCTTACTTGCCTGCCAGTTGAGCCTCTGATCCTCTTCTGTTTGGAACTACTTTTCCTGTTGGGTGGGGCAGGAGCCACTCCCTAGATTCAGAACACTGGAACTCTTCTGGATAGCAGGAACTCTTTTCTTACCTAGGCGTGGCTGTGGAAGGAGATACCTAAGCACTACAGGAGGCTATTTAAACCACACCCGATGGATGAATCTTGCTTTGCGTTATTCTGCATCCTCTGCAGCAGAACGCTCATCGTGTCTTCTGCATCTGATCCTGGGCCTAAGGAAAAAGGCTTACCATCCTGAATCCAGTCTTCAGCAACACCTATAAAGACAAGAAAGAACAGGTTAGCATTACGGTCTTCAGTGACAGCTCTTCACTTACCTGGTCCATCGGCTGTCACCAACGCCTCGCGCTGCATTCCGGCATCTGAAAGACAAAGGCTTACCTACTCCTCGTGCGCTCCGGAGGTCTTCACACTGCATTCCGGCATCTGAAAGACAAAAGCTTACCAACTCTTCGCACGCTCCGGAGGCCTTCGGCGCTGCATCCCGCATCTGAAAGACAAAAAAGACATTGGGGAACTTTAATACTCACGTGCCATTACTCCTTTCCACATCTAACCCAGTGGGTATTCCGGCACCCTGCAGCCGCTCCGAACTTGTACCTGCAAAATAAAAAGACAGTTAGAGCGCATCGTGAAGCAGGCAACAAGCGCTTACTTACGTGCTTCCATGCGCTTCTATTCATCACACGGGCTCCATCTTCAACTCACTTCAGCCCGTCATCCGCCATCGCCGGAACCCTGCAAAACAAGAAACATCATTACTAAAGACTTTAAAGACATTAGAATTACTCGAAACGTACCGTTCGTGCAGTAAACGACGGACAGCAGTCCTCTGAAGTCAAGAGGCCTGCTCCCCTTATCCAGTGAAGAAACTGGTTACAGCACCCTGCCCCGAGGCAGATGGAGAGCACGGCGTTCACTTACCTAAGGTGAGAGCGTTAACCTTTGGGGTTCTACAGGAGAAGAGAAAGGGAAGAAGAGAGAGACATTCAATAACCCAGTTCCTTAATCCCATATTTTCTATCTGCAGACATCTTACCCTTCGAGTCAGACATACAGTGCACAGAGGTCCAGCCCAAAGAGCCAGCCGTGTGTTACACATCACCTTTGAAGATACGGTATACGCCCAGTCAAGACCGGCGCCTCTACGGGAATCAGGTGAGCGTTACAGAATAATAAGCATTACAGGAACACGCATACTCATCTCAATCCATGGCAAGCTATAAAAATACTAAGAAGTAGTGATAATCATTATTTGAACCTTCCTACTTGTCACTGTCAAGACGAAATAGAGAAATTACAAGGGAAAAGGGATACATATTACTGGAACATTCTCTGAGGGACCTGAGGTCGTCCTCACTTCATTCTCCCCAAAATCCTCGACTCAGGTGGCCAGGGAAGAGCCATTGCTTTTGGATCCCGACCCTTGGGGCGGGGATATGAGGGAGGATCGCCTAGTTAGGGGAGACTTGGGGAGCAGTAGGGGGATGCTCTTAGGTGAGACGCGATATCCCCCATTTACATTTCGTAATTAACCCTTAATCCCAGATGCATTTGTGGGATATTGTTACCCCTTTCCCTCTCACCAGGATAACACCAGAAGATATTATTGGTCTACAAACACCAGGAAGAAGGCGAAGAGGAGGAGGTTCGGGGGTGAGACATGGTATCCCCCCTTTGCTGGTGATAACCAACCTTACCCTCCCCCTTCCTTTATAGGCTGTTGTATACCCTCTCCCCTCACTTTTCCTCATTCAGACCTTTATAGTACTAGGACAAGGAAGAGGCGACTAAGAGTAGTGAACGCTAACAGGTCATTTCGCCACTCTAGTACTGAGATGAGGAGGAGGCATGAGGATTGCTGGATGGGTCAGGCATGTCCCAATAACTATGGTCAAGCGACTGCAACCTGTTAAATGGTTGCAGGTGTATACAAAGAGTCAGAAGCAGCAGAGAAGAGAACCAGTTAGGCCAGCGAGCGCAACCATCCAAGGTCAAGCTAGCCGAGTACGGGCTGGTGAAAAGGACCCCAACAGCATAGAAGCCAGGAAGATGCCCTGGTCATTGTGGGCCATGATAGGGTCTGGAGCTTTGCGAAGCCCATTTTCTCGTGTTTTCGGTTGGGAGTGGGGAACATAAAGACACAGCTGACCACTGCAGGAAGAACTGGTGGGGGCGAGCGCTGCCTGATGGAGGTCCTCTGGAGTGAGAGAGGAGCGAGCGGGAACCCAGAAGCGAGAACAGAGCACCCGGAGAAGCGGCCGCACACCGGTGAATGACAGGGAAGGTTCACTCAGACCGGGGCACACCAGGGGCATGGTGTGGGTTGCGGTGAATGCTGAACAAGCAAGAATACACAATAAAAGGGTCAGGAGACCAAAAAGTGAATTGTTGAATATTGAACAAATTGCCAAGCAAGTAATGAGTATGAATACTGCTAAATCTCGAACCAACTAACCAGATTTACTGAACCTAAGTAACTATATTCCTGAAGATTAGCCAGCTGCCCTCTCTAGTATTGACCTTAGCACTAATGAACCTGTTGCTCTCGCCCTTTACATGACCTGCATGAGCTATGCCCCTTGCCTGCCAGTGGACAGAAAGGGCAGACTTAGGGCCAGACTACCTCACCTCCACGAGCGTGCTAGTAGTAAACTCACAACTCTGAACCAGAAATGAACTGCTACTAATTATGATAGCAAATTTACACCTAATTGTGAAACTGAAAACCTGCACAGAACACCAATCTCTAAGCATCTCTTCCTTCACAAAACCATTAGCAACCCTACCCCACCACAATCTCACCTTAACATCATACAGGACATAAAAAACAGGATTACTATCTCGGGTGCCTTGATCAATGCTAGATCGCTAGTGGCTCAGGCCTCTGAAATAGCAGATACTATCTCCATTGAGAACCTGGACTTCCTAGCGGTCACAGAGTCATGGTTGCATGACGCCACAGGCCCTGCCCTCACAGTAGCAGTCCCGGAAAACTATCAGATATTTTGAGCTGAAAGACCTAACGCCAAAGGAGGTGGACTAGCCCTCTTGGCTAAATCTGACCTCTTCATGAGACTTGTACCCTTGTCTCCTATCAAATCTTGCAAACTGCTCATCGCCAAACTCCCCATATCCAGCAGCCGCACTCTAACCATTTATCTACTCTAAAGACCTCGGGGCCAATAGGCACCTTTGAAGAGGACATATCTATTATCCTAGCAAATAATACTAAAGATTCTTCTCAGGTTCTTCTACTGGGTGACTTCAACCTTGGTTTTAATGACCCCACTGACAAAAATGCCCAGACAATAGCCAATATCCTGTTAGAACAAGGACTGACACAAAGAGTACCCTCACCTACCTATGACAAAGGCAAGACCTTAGACTGGGTATCGGTCCAGAACTGTGAAACCTCCATTGCCAAGATCACCTAACAATATTGGACTGACCACCATCTTATCTCCTTCATCTTAGCCTTACCCACTCAGCAGCCTAAAAATAAAGTCACGGCACCCCCTCTTCCCACGAGAAGTAAAAAGAATATCACCACGGAAAGTCTACTTCCTCTCATCCTCCCATCACTCAACTCACTACCTAACACTTCCGACCCTAATCTCATGGTCGAAGCATACATCAACACCATGTCTAAAGCACTAGACACTATTGCATCTCTTAAAATGTGCAGAAGCAAGCAACCCTCACACCTTAATGCATGGTTCTCACCTCACCTCAAAAACCTGAGACTACAGAAATGGAAACTAGAAACCATATGGTGACATACCCCCACAGATGAAAATAAAACCACCTTAACCAATTTAGCTAATAGCTAAAAAAAGAAATAATCCGTACAGAAAAAGACCACTACAATGAGAGAATCTCAAAATCAAGCTCAAATACAAATGAATTATTTGCCACACTATGTGAAATGGAATCCCCTATCCCACCTACAGACAATGCCCCTAAGGACAAACTATGGTACACAAGCATTCAAAATGCTCTAGCTAACAAAATAACCCTACTTCAAAACAAGATAGCTACCAAAAAAGCTTCCTTAGACAATCATTTGCCACATCCGGCCACCCCTCTAGAAACTTATAGAACATTAGAACCATTCAGAATCACCAAAATATCTGTCCAGGAAACTGAAAAAATCATATCCTCTCTAAAACCGTCCAACTGCCAAGGCGATAATTGTCCTGCACAAATAATCAAAGAGGCAGCTGGAGACCTCGCTCCATTCATTTCCAAACTCATCAATGCCTCCTTTGCATCCAACACCATCCCTAGCAAACTAAAACAATCCTCGGTCTTACCTCTACTAAAAAACAGACTCTAGATCCTGCCATCCCAACTAATTACAGGCCGTTCACCACAGTGCCCTTTCTCTTTAAAATTATCGACAAAGTAGCATGTGTGCAAATGCAAGCCTATCTCAAAACTAACCACCTCCTAGGTTCCCCCCAATCCAGCTTCAGGCCACAACATGGCACGGAAACGGCACTAATTGACCTTAAAACCCAAATTGATGAGCTCAAGGACAAGGGGAAAACAGCTATGCTACTCCTCCTTGCCTTGTCTGCTACCTTTGACTTGGTAGACCACGAAGTGCCATGTAGACATATGGCATCAGCCGCCCACTTCTATAATGATGCAATTGCTTGGATCCAATCCCTCTTGAACAATAGAACAACAAGGGTTTTCTCCCCATAGGCATCTGCAGACCCCATTATGACTACATGTGGCGTGCCACAAGGATCTTGTGTCTCGCCAACCATGTATAACATATTTACCAATCCTCTGTTTGACAAATTGCAGAGGCTGGGTATCACCTACACCAACTATGCAGATGACACCAAGATCCTTATCCTACTTTCGGGCAATTACAGCGACGACTTAGCCTTGGTAAATAAAATCTACCTGCTCATACAGGCATGGATCGCAACCCATGGCCTATGCCTGAATGACGACAAAACAGAGATCCTGATTTTGGGTTCCGCTGCGAACCTAAAAAAATTTAACAAAAACTACGCTGCCTTCAATATAGATGGAAACACGATCAAGGTTATGAAAGAAGTAAAAACCCTTGGCTTTTATCTTGACTCTGCACTGACCATGGGCAAACAGATCAATTCCCTGGCGTCTTCATTAGCCTACCATGCAAGCTAATCAGGGCCTGCAGGCCTTTTTTATCAAAGCACAGTTGCATTATCTTTGCCAACGCATTAGTTCTGTCAAAATTGGAGTATTGCAATGCCCTCTACCTGGGTGCCAATAAATCTATCTCAAATTAACTGCAAATTCTGCAAAATAATGCGATGAGAACAGCCCTCAACATCCCCAACACAGAGCATGTGACAGAAATAAGAAGAGAAAATCAATGGCTGAAAATAAATGATACA
Organism: Ambystoma mexicanum; assembly: GCF_040938575.1. NCBI lineage: Eukaryota > Metazoa > Chordata > Amphibia > Caudata > Ambystomatidae > Ambystoma > Ambystoma mexicanum. The sequence goes on along the minus strand of NC_090928.1, from coordinate 960,059,569 downwards.
ATCCTGCTTAAAACAGTGACCCTGACATTCATGTGCCTTAATAATGCAGCTCCCCCTTACCTTACAGAGAGAATTGTAAGGAAAACCTCTTCCCGGCCTTCTAGAACAATGAGCGGCTTTTGCCTAAACATTCCCAGATTTAAATAAAAAAAATCGTGAGGAATCAGCTTCCCAGTGAAAGCTGCCCAGTCATGGAACGCACTCCCTATTAACCTCAGAGCTGACCAATCCATCCTCAGCTTCAGGCTTAACACCTTTAACTGGTTGCGTTTCAATAACATCTGATCTGTCTCGTAGCACTTGACTCAGTAACTAACCATGATTATGTACTGCCTTTACCCATTTATTGTATTTAGCTCTGTTTACCCATTCTACATCTTTGCCTCACTATTTACTGTATCTTTCTCACCCGTATCTTTATGTATCTTTATCTGTTTCCTGTATGCATATGTATATTTGTAAATTGTAATTTGCCCTCCCTATAACTTAAGCTGTAAATCTCCTTATGCAATCGTTGCGCCCAGTTACCTCTGGGTTCGGTGCGCTAACAAATAAATAAACAAACAAACAAACAAACAAACAAACAAACAAACAGACATAAGCCAGAGACATTTCCCTGCACCCCTTGTTTGTTTCTACTGTAAGAGTCAGATTAGACTTCTTTAGGATAGGGTCGGAGGGGCATTTATGCAACCCATTTCTGTTTTAATGACTGACAATGATAATATTACAACTTTGTATCCACCTCTCATTTCTGATCCTTCACATTGTGAAGCTAGGGAGGAGAGCCTGCTACCCAACACCCTCCCTGGGGGTAGAGGCAAGCGGGACCTCACCAGGAGAGACTCCCCCTTTGGGGACAAGGACTCCAGTTCCAGTGAGGAACTCCCAAAGCCTTAGACCATCAAACCTTTATTCTCAATATCTTGTGAAGGAATACAGGAAGATCAAGCCCATGCTTGCTACTGTCAACATAGTACTGCTTTAAGAACCATAAGAGAAACTGGGATGAAGAAGATCACTTGAGTCATAATGAATACCATTCCATTTGAATGTGAATTTGTGGAAGAGTATGAAATCATATGCATACAGGAATCTTGGGTAAGATCTAGTCCTGTATGTGAAGGCCATCAAACACGTATGAATCCAGCCCTAAAAGGTCTATTGGAACGGCCAAGAGCAGGTCTCTTGACACTAATTAAAAAGGATGTAGACCTAGAGATTATTGAACATCTAAATCCAAATCTGTACACTCAAATGGTCAAATTGGTTAGAAACAGAGGAAAAAGGGAAATAAGAATGCTCCTAATAAATACATATTGGAGTCCCACGGACTGTGAAATAGATCAGTATTTAACAAAGATCATGGAAATGATTGACACATCAATGTATGAAGAGCCACGTCAACTGATTCTAATATGCGGAGACTTGAATCTAAAACTCTTGGAATCCTCGGGAAGGCTTAGACCAAAATTATATCTAGGAACATTGGAATCAAGATGGATTCGGGAAATGAATATACGAGACATGACGATGCTAAATGGGCAGACTACAGGAGACAATCCAGGTGCAAATACGTGGTTCTGTGGCAAAAAGAGTGCCTGCCTAGATTATTGCTTCATGGCTGAAAATACAATTAGATGGATAAAATCAATGCATGTAAAGAAACAAACTACGATAGACCACACACTGATAGAAGTAGAACTTTTATGGCCCTGTAAGGAACTGACAAACCCCATGAAGCAACAAACTGAACTGACATGGGGCACAAACAGAATACGGCTGAAAACCGCCGATATCCCTCAGCTGACGGCCAACTTGGATAACAACATAAGGGAGAATCAAAACAACAACAAAGTGGAGTATAGATGGCTCCTGAAAGATTTTGAGATGAAGAGAGACATAAACAAATCTACAAGCTTAACAAGGAAACATGCATATAATAGTGAGGTGGCAAAAAAAAAAAAAAGGGAACATCGAGCTGAAATACGTAGAATTAACCAAAGTAATCTAACAGACAAAACAGAATTGTTGAGGCTGACAAAGCAGAGATATAAGAACTGGTTAAAATCGACCAAAATTTGGAGAGCGCAGTGTGATGCAGAAAAGATGCTGGCTGTGATTACAACTGCCAATGCCCGCTCCATTTGGGAAATAAGAAACAAAGGAGATGATCTACAACCTGCATTAACCAACAACCAAGTATGTAAAGAAAACTGGGTGAATCACTACACTGCCCTCTTTAAGGAGGAGAGGACTATAACACCACCTAACAAGAAGCCTAATTTGAAACCGTGGGCCATTGATATAGACCTAGTGGATATATCACTAAGACTTACTCAACTGAGCTCCTCAAGAGCAGCCGGCCCGGACGGCATATCGAATAAGATGTTAAAAGAAAATAAGGAGGAGTGGGGGGATTTCATTCTGATCCTCTTTCAACAGATCCTGCGAGAGAGAGTAATACCTGCATCTTGGAAAGAAGCGCTGATAGTTCCAATTTTCAAAAATGGGGACCGTACGAACCCCAGGAACTACAGACCAATATCTCTGTTGGACTCTATTGGTAAAATCTTTTCATCTATCCTGTTAAGAGATCTAAAGAAGTGGGCACTGAGTACTGGCATATAGGACAAACGCCAGACAGCCTTCATGAAGGGGGTGGGCACCTCCCTCAATCTGTTCCTACTAAATCTACTGAAAGCCCGGGCTTTGGAGACAGAGGGGAATGTATACCTGGGCTTTATATACCTTGAGCAAGCGTTCAACGCAGTGAACAGAGAGCAATTGCGGACAAAACTAAAAAAATGGAATTGCCCGGAAGACCTATTAGAAGCAATCCAAAAATTGTATACGAACACCACAATTCAGATAATTGTCTCGAAAAGGGGGGACACCACAGAAAAGATCTTGAGAAGAAAGGGCATTAAACAGGGGTGTGCCTTAGCCCCCTTTTTATTTGTCCTATATATGGTGGACATGTAAACCTCACAGGAAAATATAAGAGCTTTTCCACTGAAATTGGAAGGAGCAGAACTTCCATAGGTCCTGTATGCAGACGATGTCGTCTTCATCGATCAGACAGCAATAGGTCTACAGAGGAGAATCAAGGAATTTAAAAAATACCTGGATGAAAACAAAATGAAAATCAACATCGAAAAATCCATGATTCTTATAATGCAAAGAACAATGGGTAGAAGGAAGAAAATCCCTTTTACCTGGACAATTGAAAATCAGGCCCTAAAAACTGTGGATACCACTATTTATCTGGGAGTCAAAGTAATCAAAAACAGTAATGAACAAGCTCAATTGAATTTCCTTAAGGAAAGACTTGTCAAATTAACTAATCAAGGGAGATCATTGCATCGGAGATATGGCGTATACTCTATGATACCGATCATAACATTCTGGAAACAAAAGGTAACACCTATCCTTACACATGGAGCTGAGACCCTCTTAAATTTACCATGGGAAGCATGGGGAAAATTCGAGGGGTATTTCTGGAGGGAAATTTTAAGATTACCGAATTGTCTGAAAATGGCAACAATCAGGCACGAATTGAGGTTGCAATCCATGGCCTCAATAGTACTCTGGAAAACAATCTCCCTATTCCGGAAATGTATCCTGAAAAAAACATCAATCCCGTTTGAAATCCTGGTAACTCACCCGAACATCAGCGAGGACAAATTCCTCGGAGCATGGAAGCAAACATGTCTGGACCAACTTCAGGATAATAACATCAACCTAGAAATGCTTGAAACAAATCCTGAAAAGACGAAGAGATGCCTAAAAGAAAGAGACTGGCTAGAAACAGTTACATTAAAGGCTGAGAATGGATACTGTCTCAACATTGTATGGGAAAAGAAAGCTCTGAATCATCTCCCATCATATATTACAAAATGTCCATCTCCCCACTACAGAGATCTGTTGATGCAATGTCGACTGAATTTATTTCCATCAAAGGAAGTGAAATTTCTAAGGAAACAGATAAATGAACAAGAGACTCTCTGCCGCTTTTGTAAAAATGGGGAAAGGATGGAATCAACAAGGCATTTGGCGTTATCATGTCCGAAACTTCAAAATTTAAGAAGAGAATATCTGAAGGTGATACCCACACAAATGGAGCACAGTACAGAAGAGGAGTGGTGGAAACGATTAATGACGGTTGATAAAATCGGCCAGACTCTAGATGTACTGATGCTAGTGGAACAGATATACATAGAAATAAGGAAAGATGACAAAGATAATGACCTGACCTCTAAAGTGGAGGAGGAAGGATGAATTTAAAGGACTCTGAGAAGGACTCTCTCTTGTACTGTTCTCCTCCTTGTAGATGGAAAGGATCATTACATGTAAAAGTTGTTAAAGGTTGACAATTTGGTTAACGAATAAAAGAATAAAAACAATATATATATATATATAAACAAGTGAAAGAGAAAATGGACTTGCAAATGCTCAGAGAAGCCCAAGCAGGACGTCATACAAATGAGAGGTGGGGCCCGTCAATGAGAGAAGAGGACCAAGAAGTTCTACTCAGCTGGTGCTTGCCAGCTGATGAGGATCTGGACGCACAGTGTCCGATATGGAAAAGAAAAACCTGAGAGAAACCCAAAGCGCTTTTTTGAGGTTGGGATTCCACGCTGCAGACCAAAATAGATACTGAGAGAACCAAAGCAAGTCACCAATGCATTGTGTTGGGCAAGTGGTGGCATGACCGCTGGAGAGGTGCAGAGAACCTGCTGGTCCCTCAACAGCACAGAGACCAGAGAAGTGAAGTGGACCAAGAATGAAGTGATGGAAGGAGTAGTTGAACTATAAGCTGGTTGGTTACCGGAGCGAGAAACCATTCCAACATGAGGAAAAAGAATCCCCAGTCCTCACAGGACCCCAGTGACTTTACCCTGGCAAAGCAGATGTGAGGGGGGGAAATGGTAGACCCGGGAGGAGAACAAGAGTGAATAATAAGCATTACGGGCACACACTCATTTCATGACACAGGAAACTTGAAAGATACTGAGAGAGAATACTAAGCATTACTGGGACATGCATACTCGTCTCAGTACACCAGAAGTGTTAAAGCACACACAGAGAATAATAAGCATTACAGGAACACGCATACTTATCTCAATCCATGGCAAGCTTTAAAAATACTAAGAAGCAGTGATAATCATTATTTGAACCTTCCTACTCGTCACTGTCAAGACAAAATAGAGAAATTACGAGGGAAAAGGGATACATATTACTGGAACGTTCTCTGAGGGACCTGAGGTCGTCCTCACTTCATTCTCCCCAAAATCCTCTACTCAGGTTGCCAGGGAAGAGCCATTGCTTTTCGATCCCGACCCTTGGGGTGGAGATATGAGGGAGGATCACCTGGTTAGGGGAGACTTGGGGAGCAGTAGGGGGATGCTCTTAGGTGAGACGTGATATCCCCCATTTATATTTCGTAATGAACCCTTAATCCCAGATGCATTTATGGGATATTGTTACCCCTTTCCCTCTGAACAGGATAACACTAGAGGATATTATCAGTCTACAAATACCAGGAAGAAGGCGAAGAGGAGGAGGTTCAAGGGTGAGACATGGTATCCCCCCTTTGCTGGTGAGAACCAACCTTACCCTCCCCCTTCCTTTATAGGCTTTTGTATACCCTCTCCCTCACTTTTCCTCATTCAGACCTTTATAGTACTAGGACAAGGAAGAGGCGACTAAGAGTAGTGCACGCTAACAGGTCATTTCTCCACTCTAGTACTGAGATGAGGAGGAGGCCTGAGAACTGCTGGATATGTCAGGCATGTCCCAATTACTATGGTCAAGCAACTGCAACCTGTTAAATGGTTGCAGGTGTATGCAAAGAGTCAGAAGCAGCAGAGAAGAGAACCAGTTAGGCCGGAGAGCGCAGCCATCCAAGGTCAAGCTGGCCGAGTATGGGCCGGTGAAAAGGACCCCAACAGCAGAAAAGCCAGGAAGATGCCCTGGTCATTGCGTGCCGTGATAGGGTCTGGAGCTTTGCGAAGCCCATTTTCTACTGTTTTCGGTTGGGAGTGGGGAACTCAAAGACACAGCTGACCACTGCAGGAAGAACTGGTGGGGGCGAGCGCTGCCTGATGGAGGTCCTCAGGAGTGAGAGAGGAGCGAGCGGGAACCCAGAAGCGAGAACAGAGCACCCGGAGAAGCGGCCGCACACCGGTGAATGACAGGGAAGGTTCACTCAGACCGGGGCTCACCAGGGGCATGGTGTGGGTTGCGGTGAATGTTGAACAAGCAAGAATACACAATAAAGGGGTCAGGAGACCAAAAAGTGAATTGTTGAATATTGAACAAATTGCCAAGCAAGTAATGAGTATGAATACTGCTAAATCTCGAACCAACTAACCAGATTGACTGAACCTAAGTAACTATGTTCCTGAACATTATCCAGCTGCCCTCTCTAGTATTGACCTTAGCACTAATGAACTTGTTGCTCTCGCCCTTTACCATGAACTGCATGAGCTATGCCCCTTGCCTGCCAGTGGACAGAAATGGCAGATTTAGGGCGAGACTACCTCACCTCCACAAGCCTGCTAGTAGTAAACTCACAACTCTGAACCAGAAATTAACTGCTACTAATTATGATAGCAAATTTACACCTAATTGTGAAACTGAAAACCTGCACAGAACACCAATCTCTAAACATCTCTGCCTTCACAAAACCATTAGCAACCCTACCCCACCACAATCTCACCTTAACATCATACAGGACATAAAAAACAGGATTACTATCTCGGGTGCCTTGATCAATGCTAGATTGCTAGTGGCTCATGCCTCTGAAATAGCAGATACTATCTCCATCGAGAACCTGGACTTCCTAGCGGTCACAGAGTCATGGTTGCATGACACCACAGCCCTGCCTTCACAGTAGCAGTCCCGGAAAACTATCAGATATTTAGAGCTGAAAGACCTAAAGCCAAAGGAGGTGGACTAGCCCTCTTGGCTAAATCTGACCTCTCCATGAGACTTGTACCCTCGTCTCCTATCAAATCTTGCAAACTGCTCATCGCCAAACTCCCCATATCCAGCTGCTGCACTGTAACCATTTATCTACTCTACAAGCCTCGGGGCTCATCGGCACCTTTGAAGAGGACATATCTAGTATCCTAGCAAATAATACTAAAGATTCTTCTCAAGTTCTTCTACTGGGTGACTTCAACCTCGGTTTTAATGACCCCACTGACAAAAATGCCCAGACAATAGCCAATATCCTGTTAGAACAAGGATTGACACAAAGAGTATCCTCGCCTACCCATGACAAAGGCAGGACCTTAGACTGGGTATCGGACCAGAACTGTGAAACCTCCATTACCAAGATAACCTCTCAATATTGGACCGACCACCATTTTATCTCCTTCACCTTAGCCTTACCCAATCAACAGCCTAAAAATAAAGTCATGGCACCCGCTCTTCCCACAAGAAGTAAAAAGAATATCACCACGGAAAGTCTACTTCCTCTCATCCTCCCATCACACAACTCACTACCTAACACTTCCGACCCTAATCTCATGGTCGAAGCATACATCAACACCATGTCTAAAGCACTAGACACTATTGCACCTCTTAAAATGTGCGGAAGCAAGCAACCTGCACACCTTAATGCCTAGTTCTCACCTCACCTCAAAAACCTGAGACTACAGAAATGGAAACTAGAAACCATATGGCGACATACCCCCACAGATGAAAATAAAACCACCTTAACCAACTTTGCTAATAGCTACAAAAAAGAAATAATCCATACAAAAAAGACCTCTACAATGATAGAATCTCAAAATCAAGCTCAAATACAAATGAATTATTTGCCACACTATGTGAAATGGAATCTCCTATCCCACCTACAGACAATGCCCCTAAGGACAAACTATGGTACACAAGCATTCAAAATGCTCTAGCTAACAAAATAACCCTACTTCAAAACAAGATAGCTACCAAAAAAGCTTCCTTAGACAATCATTGGCCACATCGGACCACCCATCTAGAAACTAATAGAACCTTAGAACCATTCAGATTCACCAAAATATCTGTCCAGGAAACTGAAAAAATCATATCCTCTCTAAAACCGTCCAACTGCCAAGGCGATAATTGTCCTGCACAAATAATCAAAGAGGCAGCTGGAGACCTCGCTCCATTCATTTCCAAACTCATCAATGCCTCCTTTGCATCCAACATCATCCCTAGCAATCTAAAACAATCCTCAGTCTTACCTCTACCAAAAAACAGACTCTAGCTCCTGCCATCCCAACTAATTACAGGCCGTTCACCACAGTGCCCTTTCTCTTTAAAATTATCGACAAAGTAGCATATGTGCAAATACAAGCCTCATCTCGAGACTAACCACCTCCTAGCTTCCCGCCAATCCGGCTTAAGGCCACAACATGGCACGGAAACGGCACTAATTGACCTTAAAACCCAAATTGATGAGCTCAAGGACAAGGGGAAAACAGCTATGCTACTCCTCCTTGACTTGTCTGTTCTCTTCGACCTGGTAGACCACGAAGTGCCATGTAGACATCTGGCATCAGCCGCCCACTTCTATAATGATGCAACTGCCTGGATCCAATCCTTCTTGAACAATAGAACAACGAGAGTTTTCTCCCCATAGGCATCTGCAGACCCCATTCTGACTACATGTGGCGAGCCAGAAGGATCTTGTGTCTCACCAACCATGTATAACATATTCACCAAGCCTCTGTTTGACAAATTGTACAGGCTGGGTTTCACCTACACCAACTATGCAGATGACACTCAGATCCTTATCCCACTTTCGGGCAATTACAGCGACGACTTAGCCTTGGTAAATAAAATCTACCTGCTCATTCAGGCATGGATGGCAACCCATGTGCTATGCCTCAATGACGACAAAACAGAGATCCTGATTTTGGGTTCTGCTGTGAACCTAAACAAATTTAACAACAACTACGCTGCCTACAATATAGATGGAAACACGATCAAAGTTATGAAAGTAGTAAAAACCCTCGGCTTTTACCTTGACTCTGCATTAACCATGGGCAAACAGATCAATTCCCTGGCCTCTTCATTAGCCCACACATGCAAGCTAATCAGGGACTGTAGGCCTTTTTTTATCAAAGCACAGTTGCATTATCCTCGCCAACGCATTTGTTCTGTGAAAATTGGATTATTGCAATGCCCTCTACCTGGGTGCCAATAAATCTATCTAAAATAAACTGCAAATTCTGCAAAATAATGCGGTGAGAACAGCCCTCAACATCCCCAACACAGAGCATGTGACAGAAATAAGAAGAGAAAATCAATGGCTGAAAATAAATGATAGAATCCTGCTTAAAACAGTGACCCTGACATTCATGTGCCTTAATGATGCAGCTCCCCCTTACCTTACAGAGAGAATTGTAAGGAAAACCTCTTCCTGTCCTTCTAGAACAATGAGCGGCTTTTGCCTGAACATTCCCAGATTTAAATAAATAATATCGTGAGGAATCAGCTTCCCAGTGAAAACTGCCCAGTCATGGAACGCACTCCCTATTAACCTCAGAGCTGACCAATCCCTCCTCAGCTTCAGGCGTAAAACCTTAAACTGGTTGTGTTCCAATGACATCTGATTCGTCTCGTAGTACTTGACTCAGTAACTAAACCCGATTACTTACTGCCTTTACCAATTTATTGTATTTAGCTCTGTTTACCCATTCTACATCTTTGCCTCACTCTTTACTGTATCGTTCTCACCCGTATCTTTATGTATCTTTATCTGTTTCCTTTATGCATATGTACATTTGTAAATTGTAATTTGCCCTCCCTGTAACCTAAGCTGTAAATCTCCTTATGCAATCGTTGTTCCCAGTTACCTCCGGGTTCGGTGCGCCTAAGAAATAAATAAACAAACAAACAAACATAAGTCAGAGACATTTCCCTGCACCCCTCAGTTGTTTGTTTCTAGTATAAGAGTCAGATTAGACTTCTTTAGGATAGGGTCGGAGGGGCATTTATACAACCCATTTCTGTTTTAAAATAATGACTGACAATGATAATATTACAACTTTGTATCCACCTCTCATTTCTGACCCTTCACACTTGTGAAGCTAGGGAGGAGAGCCTTAGACCATCATAGCTTCATTCTCAATATCTTGTGAAGGAATACAGGACGATCAAGCCCATGCTTGCTAGTGTCCCCACAGTACTCCTTTAAGATCCGTAAGAGAAACTGGGATGATGAAGATCACTTGAGTCATAATGAATAAACAAGTGAAAGACAAAATGGACTTGCAAATGCTCACAGAAGCCCAAGCAGGACGTCATACAAATGAGAGGTGGGGCCCATCAATGAGAGAAGAGGACCAAGAAGTTTACTCAGCTGGTGCTTGCCAGCTGATGAGGACCTGGACGCACGGTGTCCGACATGGAGAAGAAAAACCCAAGAGAAACCCAAGGCGCTTTTTTTGAGGAAGGGATTCCATGCTGCAGACCAAAATAGATACTGAGAGTACCAAAGCAAGTCACCAATGCATTGTGTTGGGCAAGTGGTGGCATGACCGCTAGAGAGGTGCAGAGAACCTGCTGGTCCCTCAACTGCACAGAGACCAGAGAAGTGAAGTGGACCAAGAATGAAGTGAAGGAAGGAGTAGTTGAACTATAAGCTGGTCGGTTACTGGAGAGAGACGCCATTCCGACATGAGGAGAAAGAATCCCCAGTCCTCACAGGACCCCAGTGACTTTACCATGGCAAAGCAGAGGTGAGGGGGAAAATGGGAGACCCGGGAGGGGAACAAGAGAGAATAATAAGCATTACTGGGACACACTTACTCATTTCATTACACAGGAAACTTGAAAGATACTGAGAGATAATACTATGCATTACTGGGACATGCATACTCTTTTTTTTGCAATACACCAGAAGTGTTAAAGACACACACACAGAATAATAAGCATTACAGGAACACGCATACTCATCTCAATCCATGGCATGCTTTAAAAATACTAAGAAGTAGTGATAATCATTATTTGAACCTTCGTACTCGCCACTGTCAAGACGAAATAGCGAAATTACAAGGGAAGTTGGATACATATTACTAGAACGTTCTCTCAGGGACCTGAGGTCGTCCTCACTTCATTCTCCCCAAATTCCTCTACTCAGATGGCCAAGGAAGAGCCATTGCTTTTGGATCCCGACCCTTGGGGTGGAGATATGAGGGAGGATCACCTGGTTAGGGTAGACTTGGGGAGCAGTAGGGGGATGCTCTTAGCTGAGACGTGATATCCCCCATTTACATTTCGTAATGAACCCTTAATCCCAGATGCATTTGTGGGATATTGTTACCCCTTTCCCTCTGACCAGGATTACACCAGAGGATATTATCAGTCTACAAACACCAGGTAGAAGGCGAAGAGGAGGAGGTTCAAGGGTGAGACATGGAATCCCCCCTTTGCTGGTGATAACCAACCTTACCCTCCCCCTTCCTTTATAGGCTGTTGTATTCCCTCTCCCCTCACTTTTCCTTATTCAAACTTTTATAGTACTAGGACAAGGAAGAGGCGACTAAGAGTAGTGAACGCTAACAGGTCATTTCGCCACTCTAGTACTGAGATGAGGAGGAGGCCTGAGGACTGCTGGATGGGTCAGGCATGTCCCAATAAGTATGGTCAAGCAACTGCAACCTGTTAAATGGTTGCAGGTGTATACAAAGAGTCAGAAGCAGCAGAGAAGAGAACCAGTTAGGCCGGAGGGCGCAGCCATCCAAGGTCAAGCTGGCCGAGTACAGGCTGGTGAAAAGGACCCCAACAGCAGAGAAGCCACGAAGATGCCCTGGTCATTGCGGGCCGTTTTAATGTCTGGAGCTTTGCGAAGCCCATTTTCCCGTGTTTTGGTGGGGGCGAACGCTGCCTGATGGAGGTCCTCTGGAGTGAGAGAGGAGCGAGCGGGAACCCAGAAGTGAGAACAGAGCACCCGGAGAAGCGGCCACACACCAGTGAATGACAGGGAAGGTTCACCTAGACCGGGGCAAACCAGGGGCATGCTGTGGGTTGCGGTGAATGCTGAACAAGCAAGAATACACAATAAAGGAGTCAGGAGACCAAAAAGTGAATTATTGAATATTGAACAAATTGCCAAGCAAGTAATGAGTATGAATACTGCTACGTGGGACGGATGACCAAATATGAACTATTGAATATCGAACAAGTTGGAAAGCAAGGAATACATTTTGAATGCTGAATTAAATAAAAGGATATTAGAATAATGCATGAATTAAACTGACAGTGAAGTACAATTTGCAGACAAGAGGAATTTAAAGAAACAACATTTTCAAGCAAAGTAGAAAGAGTGAAAAGCAAAACATTATTGGTCAGTGTGAAAGCGAGGTGGTAACCAGGAGAAATACCACAAAAGAAAGTGTGTGATAGTCACATGTTGATAAAGACAAGAAGACAGTAAAGTGAACCAGAAGTATAAGTGGACTTATAACACAGATGCAGAAAGGAAACCTGTGTTGTCAAGGAAGTCCTATGAGAAGGAATTAACTGCTGTAAAGTGCCAAGGGTTATCAGGTGCATAACCGTGTGGTCCCACAACTGCACCTAGACCGAGGTACCCTTGTAGTAAACCATGATATGATATGATATGGCATTTATAACGCACCTATGCACAAGTGTTTCAAGGTGCGAGGTGGCAAGGGAGGGGGAACAGAGGGAGGACAGCGACAACGATCTTACTAGGCCAAGTGACATTGATATTGCATAAGTGCAGGGGAGAGGTAGGGGAAAGGTGCCAGGGGAAAGGGAGGGGGGAAGTTCTGTACATTGGATCAAAACAATAACAAGAAGTGCGGCCAGCAGGTGGCAAGTGCAAGGGTAAGTGCAGACAGCAGGTGTCCAAATGTGAAGGTAGGGGGACTATAGGGTTACAGATACAGACCCAAGTGCAAGGGTTGCCGGGAGGCAGTGCAGGTGTGCAACTGGGGGGCAGGCAGGGACATGGGCCTGAAATCAGAGGGTAGTCAGGTGACCAGTGCAGTATCAGACAGGAAATCAACATGGGAGAGGCAGAGAGAAGGCAGAAGAAAAGAGGAAGGTCTTGAGGTGCTTCCAGAACCAGAGATGGTTCTTCTCAAGTTTCAGGGAGGCTGTTCCAGAGGGAGGCCTCAGCTGAAGAAAGAGGTCTACACCAACTTGTTGTTTGGAGAAGCGACTGACCCTGAGGGAGTTGGAGGTGGAGGAGCAAACAGCTCGAGTAGTAAGGTATTTACGAAGAGAGAGTTGGAGGTATTGAGGACCCAAGTCTCAGAATGCCTAGTGGACAATGCAGAGGGTCTTGAACTTAATCCTCGCAGCCACTGGGAGCCAATGCAGAGATTTCAGATTTGGAGAGATACGATCCTTGGGCTTGAGGCCAAGGACAAGTCTCACAGTCCTGTTATGGATGAGTTGCAGAGGGAAGACAGTAGAATCACGCAGATTTAGTAAGAGGCTGTTGCAGTAGTCCAGCCTAGAGAGAACAAGAGCTCTAGATATAGTGAGCTTCTGGGGGAAGGAGAGGAAAGGAAGAATACCTCTGAGGAGGTGCAGTTGATAGTTGACTTCTTAGAGACATCAGAGATGTGAGGAGAAAAGGAGAGTATCAAGTCGAAAATGACCCTGAGGTTCTTTGCCTCAAAGGTGGGAGCAGGAAGAGGACCAAGGGAGGCCAGCCAGAGAGAGACAGGAAAGGAGGGTACAGGTGTGCCGATGAGGAGAATCTCTATCTTACTGGCATTAAGGCAGAGGTTGTTGGCAGCACAACACTCCTGGATAGCAGACAGTCAGTCAGAGATGATAGAAGGAGAAGAGGTGGCAGAGGGGAGCCTGAAAATGAGCTGAGTGTCATCCGCATAACACTGAAAGTTGGGGCAGAGAGCGCAATGCAGTGGGTGAGAGGTTCCAGGTATTGGTTGAACAACCAAGAAGAGAGGTTAAACTCCTGCGGACCACCACTGGTAGAGTGTGAAATAGAGCAAATGAAGGACCCAATTTGGACAGAGGCAGAAGAGAGATCGAGTACCATGAGGATAGAGGGGAGATTAGAAACAAGGTTAGCGAGCAGGTCTTCATGGATGTTCAGGAGGGCAGTTTCTGTGTGTCTGGCTGCTCTGAAGTCAGACTGATGGTCATGGAGACAACCAACAGATTCAGTGTGAAGCTTAAGCTGGGAGATGGCCAGATTTTCCAGGAGTTTGCCCAGGTAAGGAGTGATGGAGTATGGGCGATAGTTAGCTGGGCATGAGGGGTCATTTGAGGGTTTCTTGAGAAGAGGGAGCACAAGAGAGTGCTTCAGGGGGTTGGGAAAGCTCCAGTGGCAGAGGAGTGGTTGAAGAAGTCAGCCAGGCCAGGAGTTAGGGTGTCAATGTGGTCCTTGATGGTTTTGGAAGAACAGGGAAGAACCTATTTTGATGAGACTTTCATAGATCGGACTTGTCTAGAAACCTTTTCAGGGGAGAACAGAGGAAAGACAGAGAAAGACAGAGGAGAGGTGGTGGCAGGAGAGCTGGAAGTAAAGGAGAGAGTAGAGGGAGGAGGAGGAGAGGAAGAGAGGGTGAACAGGATGTCCTGGGTTTTAGAGATGAAATGAGAAGCCAGGGTCGTGCAGAGGGCCTGGGTGTGGACAAGAGAGGTAGAGCTGCAGCAGGATTGGCAAGCTCCTTGCAGATTTTAGAGAGTTTGGCCAAGTTGTTAGATGCTGCAGAGTTGCAGGCTTCGATGTGGGCTCTCTTCTTAATGCAGCCAGAGAGCTGGTATTGCCTTTGGAGCAGGCGGCAGGCTAGTTTGTCAGAGGATGCACAGGAAACTAGCCATTTCCTCTCAGCCACCCTGCACTTGCATTTAAGGTTGATGAGGTCAGAGTCATACCAGGAGTTGCACTTGCTTTGGGCTTCAAGCAAATCCTCATGACAGGGGCAAGAACATCAAGAGTATCAGAGATAGAAGAGTGGAGCATGGGCTGAGGCTGATTGGCTTAAGTTGTTGAAGTGATGGAAAGAAAAGGCAAACTAAACAAGTTGATGAGACTGTGAATTTGAAGCCTAAGAAACTGTGCTGAGCTTGTGGAAGGGAACCACAAGACCATTTTGTGCAACTGTGTCAAAATTGGAGAAGGGAACAAGGAGACCTTTTGTAGAACTGTGTTCAACTTGGGGAAGGGAACGCTGAGACCCTTTTGTTGGAAATTTCTTGAAATTTGGGAAGGGAGCTAAGAGCGAGCCTTGAGCCGGAAGTAGCTCAGAACTTTAATTTGAACACTGTCACTTTGGTTGCTGACATCCCTACACCTTATTTAGCTGTGGGTGTGAGGGTTTTGGACACAGTCAGACTTTTAAGTTAAATTTACTGACTCATACTATACTTAGTGTGAACAAATATAGGGTGTTTCACTGCCTAGAGCCCGGGAATCCCTTACTCATGTGCCCAGTGCACAGCCATCGCCTTTGGACCCTTTGAACCCAGACCCCATGGGTGGACAATTGTGGGAGGATCACCTGGGTGATGGTTTGTTGGGAAGTGGGGGAGAGACACCTGATGGGGAGATGGGATATCCCCCCTTTTCCAATACCCCTTTCCAAACCTATTTCATGGGATATTCCAACTTCCTATATCCCCCCCCTTTCCTACACAAACACTGACCCGAGGAAGAGGAGATCTAAGATTGAAAGTATTACCACCCATGCAATACATTGGACATAGTTAAAAGGTGGAACACTGAGGCACACATTGAGGAAGGTGGTGCACAAGAAGGAGCAGTTCCTCCAGGGCTATGGTGAACCAGGCGAAGGAGAGCGACAAACTGAATGGTTAAACGGAAGGGGCAGGAAGCCAGAGACCCCTCAGGAGACAGATTGTTTTTGCTGAAAGGCCAATTGGAATGCGCAGAGCAGCCCAGCTGGAAGGTAGAAAGAGTCTTTGGAGTGCTACAAGGTTACCAGCCACCCTCTTGGGTGAACGGGACAGTTGGGGAGGCACAGAAGCAGCAACCTTGACTCCTACAGCAAAGGCACAAAAGACAGAAAGCATCTTAACACGACCGGTGAGTTGAGAGAAGCAAAGAAAGCCCAGTCTGTGTTTAATTGAAATGCTTGTGATAGTATCAGGGGGATCAAGGTTACATGAGCGCTGATAAGAAATGTGAATACGAAATACAAAGTAGCAAAGTGGTCCTGCGAAGGGAGCTTGCCCAATTGAAAGTCTCTGAAATAGGCATCGGGAAGCGAGAGAAAGAAAGTAACCACAAAACTGCATGAAAGAAAACTTTGAAAGACTTGATCTAGGAGCAATTAATATGAAAGCAAGTCACAAGTAGCAAGTACATATTCCAAGAGACATTGGAACTGAAGGAAAATATGTGAAGTGGAAGTAAAGAAAGAAAGAAAGAATGGTTGAAATGGTCATGTTGAGATGAGAGCAAAACTACTCCCAGTTTTGAAAGTCTTTGACGGCTGAAATGTAAAGAGGGCTCGAGCCCGGATGAGGGAGACTGGTGTGTGAAGTGAAAGTTAAAGCCAAAGAGGGTCCGAGCCCAGCTCAGGGAGACCCGTGTGAAAAGTGAAAGTTAAAGGTTTGAGCCTGATTAAAGGGAACACATAGTTTGGAATGTGAAGAAACCCCACCAAGAAGAAGAGGTTTGAGCCCGATTGAGTGGAACCTATAGTGAACTGCGACCAAATAGTATACTTAGAAACTTTTTGTTGAAACTGTGAAGAAGCTTGAAGGGTAACCTGGACTTGGGTAATGGTAACCTGAGAGGTTAAAACCGTGAACTTGTGACTCAGACATGAATGGCCAAGAAGGCTCTGGAGGGCAGAGCCAGCCGCGTAACTGTGTTCACAAGCCAAAGTGTGTTCATCCATCAAGTGTATGCAACCAAAGAATACTGTGGGCCTCATCACGAGTTGGGCAGTAATGCTGGCGCTATTAGCGCCGGCGCTAATAGCCCTACCGCCAAACCCCCCGGCGCTATTAGCGCCGGATCATGGGTTTGGCGGAAGGGTTATTGCCCATTCCCCATTGGGCCCATTCAGGAATTCCTCATTCCGCATTGTGCCCAATGGGGAAAATTCACGCTATTACCGCCGGCGGATTTCCCGCCAGCGGTAATCTCACCGAAAATCAGCAATTTTGCCACGGATTTCCCCCCAGCTGTTAGCTGGGGGGAAATCCGCCAAAGCCATGATCTGGCGGACCCTTAAATGCGACGGTAATAGCGCCACCGCGCATTTAAGGGTTACTGCTAGACTCGTGATGAGGCCATGTGTGTTTAAAGTATATGTATTGTATATCAACTATCCCTCTGCCACCACCCACCACTTTTCTGAAATCAGCAACAAGTTATGTACACCCAATTCAGCCCTGTGCAAACATGAGATCACTCATGTGTCAGACAAGATGCTGCTGATGCACTCTAAAGTCCACAGGCAACACAAACAGACACTCGCCTGGTGATGATTCCGGTAGTGGAAACACTATCTGCCACTCTATCTCTGGCCTCATAGCTGCTGCTATGCTCTCACGATTTTCTCGCACTCCAAGCGTTCTAATCCTTAAGGAAAATCTTTCCCTGCAATGAGCGCAAGTTCTGTTAAAGGAACTGGATCCCCCAGAATCCACTTCATGTGCGCATGTGCAAGGAGCAAGCGCATTACACGAGGCTAATAATAAAATAACAGATGGATCAGGCAGACAAGAGAGACTTTTCAAATGCACTGCCCTTTGCATCGCCAAAAAAGCAACAAAGCCAAGTCCTCTGCCTCACGCCCTTTTGCTGTGAGTATCCCCCGCTTTCATGGAACAGATACATGGCCACAAAAGAAAACAAGTAGGCAGACTGACACTACTGCAAACATCGACAGCTCGCCCAACCCTCCTGCTCCCCCCGTCCCGCCTCACAGACATGCAAACAGGAGGCTATCAGGCAGCAGTTCATTCACAGGAGCCTCCGACTGCGAACACTGCCACAAACAACTAAAGTGAGAAACCTATGCCTCAGGATGTGCAGCAGGTGTACAACAGCCTGGACTCATGCTGCAACCTTTGGCCCAGCTACTGCCCCTACTGATGCCAAGGCAGGTGCACAGCTGCCCTCAAAGAACACTCTCAAATATGCCTGTGAAAGCACTGTACGAGGTACCCCGACTACCTCATGCTGTGTAGTCCCCCATGATCCCAGCCACATGTCAAGTCCAAATTACAGCTTGCCCCTCCGCCCCCTTTCTATCAATGCCAATCAGATGGACAACCCAAAGCCCACACACAGGAGGCAAAACCACCCAATCACCTCCCCACCAAGTGACGCCCCCAAACTCTCTTATCTCAACAAGGAAAAGTGAGCAACCACACCACATAGTAGTCACCCCTACTACCCTGCACCTAGACACCAGCAACCACCCACCATAATTCACCAAGCCCTGCCAAAAATGGCCACAACCTTAGACTCTGTCACCTTGCCCACAGTCACGCAGCCCCTCCTGACCTGCACACTCATAAATGCTCGCTCCCTACATGCCCATGCACTGGATATCAATGATATCATCCCCAAACACAACCTTGACGCACTAGCCATTTCTGAGACCTGGCTTCAAGAGGCCTTGGGCCCTGCCTTATCCCTAGCCATTTCCATCAGATACACCATCTTCCGGAACGAAAGACCCACCTTCTGGGGAGGTGCTGTCGCCCTGATAACTAGAGACTCCCTCCCACTCAGACAGATTAACAGCTCCATCGATGGCAACATAGACCTATTATCTCTCAAGGTCTGCCCATTAACCACATGCACCATTACCATCCACCTCATCGACTGCCCACCCGGCCCTTCACAGAACTTTGTGTTAAACCTACTCCACATCCTTCAGGATAACATGAAAGCCTCCTCCAAAATGATGTAACTAGGAGGAGAACACCTGGGCCATCATGACCCCAACAACCCTTTAGCCACATCACTATCCAATGCCCTCGATACCCTAGGCTTCAGTCAGTGCAGTGCATCACCACCCCACCCACATGAAGGGACACACACTAGATTGGATTGCCAACCACAACTGCAAGGTCACTTCTAGCACCAACTCGCCCTGCCCCTGGTCGGACCACCACATCATCCACTTTGCGCTCCCACAGCCCAAAAACCCCTAAACCACACCCAATCCATTACCTCCTGCAGTCACACAGAGCTCAAGAAAGCTCACCAGAGTTAACATCTTGCATCTGTTCAACACCCCGTGCCTCCAGCCCCTGTTCACCACCGACCCAACTTGATTATCCTGCCTTTGCCCCCTCTACCCGCACCAAAGATGAAACTTGGTGCTCAGACATCCAAACAGCTCTATTAGGCAAAATTGACGACCTGAATAAGAACATCTTCCTACAACAAGCAAAATTAGAAAAAGACCCCAAGCTCCAGCTTGGCACCCCCAGTCCCTCCTCCCCTAGTTCTTCTTCAGAGATCTAGCAGAAACAGAGGTCATCAAGCTAATTAAAAGCCTAAAACCCTAAAATTCAAAGATGATATATGCCCGGCATCCCTCATCAAAGACTGTGTTTACATACTAGCCCCCTTCATCACAGCCTTCGCCAAAAGCACAGTTCCAGCCAGCCTCAAAGAAGTGTGGGTCTTCCCTCTCCTTAAAAAAAACATCCTTAGACCCAGCTATTTCCTCGAACTACAGGGCAATCACCACTGTCGCCTTATTACTAAAAATACTGGATCCGGTAGCCTACCTGCAAGTGCACCAGTTCCTTGAGGACAACCAAATCCAGTGGGATGCGACAATCGGGTTTCCGCCCTGGGCATGGCACTGAATCTGCCCTTCTCGATCTAAAAAATCAGCTAGGTGATATTAGGGATAAGGGAACACTTACCTGCTCCTCTTCCTAGACTTATCTGCTGCATTCGACCTGGTCAACCACCAAATCCTTTGACACCACCTCACCAGCTACGCCAACTTCTCCCCATCAGCCACTGCCTGCCTGGTTTGCATCCTTCCTTGAACGAAAAGTCATGAGGGTGTTCTCGTAGACCGCTAATGCCTCACCCTTTCCCATCCCTGTGGGCTACCACAAGGGTCATTTATAACCCAAATCCTATACATAATCTTTACCATGCCTCTATTCACCATGTTGGACTCGCTCGGCATAGCTTACACCAACTATGCCGATGACACACAAATCCTGATCCCACTCTCAGACAACTATGCTAATGACTCTGTCACCCTCAACAATATCTATTCCACAGTACAGGCCTGGATAGCAGCCAATCACCTATGCCTTAACAGTGATAGAACTGAAATGTTTGCTGGTTCACCAAATGCTCTAAAGAGTATCAACAACCAATACACTGCCTTCCAGATTGACGATTGCTCAATTCCAGTCTAAAGACTAGGGGTTTACCTCAACAATTCACTCACAATGTCCAGACAAGTGAGCACCATTGCCTCCTCAGCAGCCTACGCCACCAAGGTCCTGAATGCAGTCAGACCCTTGCTATAAAAAAACAACTGCCTAACCATTGCCTGTGCCATCATAGGATCCAGGATCGATTACTGCAATGTTCTATTCACAGGCACTTCCTCTAGTAACATCCACAAACTCCAAGTCATCCAAAATAACACCCTCAGAGCAGCCCTTAATATCCCAAAAAGAGAACATATCTACAGAGCAAGAAGAGAAGCACATTGGCTGCCCATCTGGGAATGTATCACCTTCAAAACTGTATCCATTGCCCATACATGCCTCTTCAATTCAGCCCCCTTACCTCACCCAAAGAATCACCAAAGCTCACTCCTCAAGACACACCAGGACCCCTTACGCTGATGGACTTATCTTGCCCAAAGTAAAGAGATGCAAAGCCAGTGGCTCAAGTTTCCCCTGTCTTTCTGCTAAACTCTGGACCTGCCCCCCCATCCTCCCTGAGGGCAGAAAAATCCTGCTGGGTCTTCCACAAAGTGTTCAAAACTCAGCTCTTCTCCTAAACTCCCCCTGGCCCCTACTCTTACCTGCCAGAAAATGTACCCTGTCACACTACTATAATGTATGATATTGTCACATGAATAATATGTACCTATGTTACCTTTGGTATTGTATGACGAAAGCATGATTACTAGATTTGTGCCTGTAACAGCGCCTCAATGCCCCTGAATTGTATGCACGGTATACAAATGAAATAAATAAATAAATGTGTTCCATCTAACCACGTGCTATACAAAGTTGGGACGAGAATTATTACTGATTTATATTGCCATTTTGACAATTCTTTTCACCACTGATTTTTCCTTTTTTAGATACATATCCCTATGACACATTAGTTTGTATAAGAGTGAATGGCAGGCATTAGTATAAGCCTTCATTGTTTGACTGGGACTGACCAGTACTGTTTCTTTATTATTTGATGGTTGAGATTACTCCCATCTTAGTTATAGAGCCAGACAGGAGTTTATAGAGCCAGACAGGAGTTTTTACAACCCCCTTGAATCTAACAATAAAGATTTTGAAACTTGCAACTCTTGTGTCAGTGTCTACTCGTGATACCATGCCTCTCTCACATATGGATTCAGCAGTGGGATACGACTCAATTGAAACAAGTTGGTGAACCCTAACATTTCAGAAACTCAGTAACCGAGCCTCAGACCCCACTACCGCCACAAAATAATTGATAAGCATTGATATATGCAGCAGTGGAGATGCTACCAACCCTCCACGAAAGAGGAATGATTTCCACTGGGTTAGTTCTAATACCCCCCTGGTTGATACATTAGGCTGGCACCAAAATCTGGTTTAGCCTGGACATTCAGTCTGGATGTACTTGCAGGAGTTATAGACCCAGACTTTTGGGGAGATATAAAAATTCTCTTGCAAAATCATGGCGAAACCCCTTTTGAAATGTGTCCTGGTGACAAGATTACACAGGGCATTCTTGAAAAAGCTTTATTACCCCATTTTGAGGCAGAAATAGAGCCTTATAGAGGTAACTTAGGATTTGGGGAGGCCGATGAGAAACTTAAAATCTGAGCCAAAGTGGAAGATGAACCCACAACCCTTCCAGGCTTAGCCTTAGCCCAATTAAATGACCCAATGCTGGCTGAGCCTTTCTTGCAAATAATTCCTGAGGGAGAAGGCCATGAAAAAAGAAATCCCTTTTTCTTTCTGAAACAGGTACTACCATATCATAGCGAAACCTCAGGGGAATGCATAAGTAAAACCCAATTGGTGATACCCATAAGCCATTGGAAAATTTTGTTAGAAATTGCACACTCTCGTTTGACAGGGGGGCATTTACGACAGTCTAAGACCCAAGCTCGCATTAGTGGAAAATTCTATGTTCCGGGGATGCATGCAGATATAAAAAACTTTGTTCAGACATATGATATATGCCAAAAGACCCAACTATACCAAGTAAATCTCCTGAAAAAATGGAAAGGGAACCCTTCTGCCTCTAACTCGTCCATGTTATCCTGTTTAGTATCACGGGGGAGTGATAACCTACAACTAATTCCCCAAGAACTATCTAAAGACAAACAAAAAAATGAAATGGCCTTGTGACCGCCTTCCCCAACGTATTTTATGAAAGGCCACGGAGAGTATATGGAACGTATCATTACATCAGAACCCCAAAAGGGAAAGTGGCTCATATAAACCATAAAGCCTCCCAGAGGCGCAAAGGAAAATAGTCATTGAGGAGTTTGAGACTATGCTGAAGGCTAATATTGTTGAGCACTCTTCAAGCCCATGGTCTTATCCTATCATGTTGGTAACCAACCCAACCAATCTTGGATATTTTGCATAGATTTTAGGCAAGTCACTGACATCTCTGCCTTTGATGCGTATCCTATGCCATGCATCGACTACTTGATAGATAAAGTGGGAAATGCAGTGTTCTTGTCAACTCTAGATTTAACTAATTTTCTTTAGGCAGGTCCCTGTACACGGACCTGATGAGGAAAAAACAGCCTTCTCAACACTAATAGGGCTATTGCAATTTGAAAGTCTCCCTTTTGGTCTGTGTGGAGCCCCAGCGACTTTTTAATGACTTATGGACAGAATACAACAACCTTATTCCGACTTCTGTGGGGCCTACAAATGATGATATAGTTATCCACAGTAAAATGTGGGAGGACCATCTTCCCCATATTTACACTATTTTGAGAGCTCACCGAGAGGCCGGATTGACTGCCTACCCAGAAAGTGTAAGTTGGCTCAATCAGCCATAAAATATCTGTGGGGAATGGTAGTATACAGCCTCAGCAAGAAAAGGTGAAAGCTGTCCTAGATGCCCGCACACCCAAGACTAAAAGAGATCTTAGGACATTCTTGGCCTTGATTGGATATTATCACAGGTTTATCCCAACATGTTCAGACAAAACATCACGGTTAACAGATAAATTATGAAATGCAGAACCCCAGAAAATAAAATTCATTGGACCGATGAGGATGATGTTTGTTATAACAACTTCAAACAAACATTGTGTCTGAACCCCATATTGAAGGTGGCAGACTTCTCGAAAGAGTTTGTTTTACAGACTAAAGCCTCCCTGACTGGGTTACGAGCCATACTATCTCAAATACATGATGGCTTATAACATCCTATATTATTTACCAGTCGCAAACTATTTCCCTGAGAGAAACATTACTCTGTGTTCGAAATAGAAGCCCTTGCCATCAAATTGGCAATCCTCCATCTGAGGTACTACCTACTGGGAAGGAAATGTACCCTTATTACTGATCATTCACTGTTAGTTTGGATAATTCAGAGGAAATAATGTAACCCTCGAGCAATGCAATGGTTCGTGGACTTGCAACCATACGGTTTCACGCTAGAACATTGAAAGGGTAAAGACCAGGGAAACGTTGACTTCCTTTTCCGGTTCCCTTGTGAAACAGATCTGTCCACATTGCATAGAGGATGTGCATGTGAAAAACAAGAGGGTATTTCACTGCCTAGACCCCAGGGATCCCTTACCCAGGTGACCAAGGCATGGCCATTGCCTTTGGATCCAGACACTGGGGGTGGACAAGTGCGCAAAGATCACCTGGGTGAGGGGTCCTCGCGGAGTGAGAAGAGACACCCGATGGCAAGGTGCAGTACCACCCCTTTTCCACACACTATCCAATCCTATTTCAAGCGATATTCCAAATTCCCAGATTCAACCCCTTTCCTACACAAACACTAAGCTGAGGATGAGGAAATTTAAGGCTGAAAGGATTATCACCCTTGCAATACACCGAACATGTCTCTCTAACAAGATCAGGCAGGTTCAGACACTCGACTTCAATCACACACACCTGATACCTCTTAACTCTCTGCACATGGTTAAAAGGTGGCCCACTGAGACACACTTTGAGCAAGGCAGTGTACGAAAAGGAGCAGTTCCACCATGGCAAACCAGGTGAAAACCAGAGTGACAAGCCGAGGGGTTGAACTGAAGCGACAGGAAGCCAGAAAATCCTCTGGCTAGAAATTGTTATTTCCGAGAGGCTGTGTGGATTGCGCACGACAGCCCAGCTGGAAGAGAGAATGAGTGTTCTGAGTGCTACAAGGTTAACAGCCGCCTTCCTGTGGTGAATGGCAGAGTTGGGGAGGCGCAGAAGCAGCAGTGGTAATGGCCTTGACTCCTTCATCAAAGTCACAAAAAATAGAAAGCATCTTAACATGACAGGTGAGTTGAGGTAATCAAAGAAAGCCCGGTCTGTGTTTAATTGACATTCTTCCGACAATATCCGAGGGATGAAAGGTACGCGAGCGCCGATAAGCTGAGAGACACAGTGAATCCATTATTAAGAACTGTGAATACGAAACAAAAAGTAGCAGAGTGGTCTGGCAAAGTGAGATTGCCCAATTGAAAGTCTACGTGAAATGCTTTAAAGCTGCAGAGGCAGCGGGAAGCAAGAGAAAGAAAGTAAGGACAAAACCGCATGAACTTTGAAAGACTTGATCTAGGAGCAATTGATATGAAAGAAAGTCATATGTAGTGAGTACATTTTCCAAGAGACATTGGAACTGAAGGAAAATATGTAAAGTGGAAATAAAGAAAGAAAGAAGGGTCGAAGTGGTCATGTGGGGGTGAGAGCAAAAATCCTCCCAGTTTCGAATGTCTTCGACAAGCTGAAATGTACATTGGGTCTGAGCCCAGCTGAGGGAGAACTGTGTGTGAAGTGAAATTTAATAGCAAAGCGGGTCTGAGCCTGGCTGAGGGAGACCTGTCTGAGAAGTGAAAGTTAAAGGTTTGAGGAATGGGAAGAAAGCTTGGGGAAGGGACCCCCACTAAGAACAAGAGGTTTGAGCCTGATTGAGGGGAACCTATAGTGAACTGCAAAAAAATACTATACTTAGAATCTTTTTGTTGAAACTGTGTAGACACTTGAAGGATAACCTGGACTTGGGTGATGGGAACCTGAGAGGTTAAACCCATGAACTTGTGACTCAGACATGAATGGTGAAGAAGGGGCTGAGGGCAGAGCCAGCCGCCTAGCTGTGTTCACAAGCCAAAGTATGTTCAAGTGTTCCATCTAACCACGTGCTATACATAATGGGGATGTGAATTAATACTGATTTATGTTGCCATTTGGACATTTTGTTTCACCACTGATTTTTCCTTTTTTAGATACATATCCCTATGTCACAATAGTTTGTATTCGAGTGAAGGGCATACATTAGTTTTGTGTTGGTATAGGCCTCTATTGTTTGACTAAGACCGACTAGGATTGTTTCTTTATTATTTGAAGGTCAAGATTACTCCCATCATAGTTATAGGGCCAGACAGGAGTGTTTCCAACCCCCTTGAATCTAACAATAAAGGTTTTGAAACTTGCAACTTTTGTGTCAGTGTCTACTTGAGATACCATGCCTCCCTCACATTAGTTTATTTAGGTAGGGAAAACCCACCTTAGTATAGGGCAAGTTATGCCTTACCCCATCCTGACATTGAAGTTAATAAAGACTTTTTATTTGAAATTTGAATCTGTTTTCTGTGTCTTGCTTCATGATGCCTTCACAAATGGTATCAAGAGCGCCATGCACACAAATTATACAAACTGAGGGACTCCTAAGTGGTTGGTAATTTAACACAACTCAGGGATGGATACAATTGTAAAGGTTCAGGATCAAGATCGAGTTTCAACGTTAAACAAATTAATTTGCTGCCAGCTAAGTGTCAGTATTTAGTTTATCGATCTGAAATCCTTCTTGATACCCTTCCCTTGATCACCTATCATTAGAAGCACAGGGACAAAATAATATTATCGGTTAGAAAAGCCCAGACAGTTATTCGACCTGGAGATTTGGGTCACAGAAGCCTGGAACAAGCGCTGTCCTCTACATCTTTCCTTCCCTCTTCCTGAGAGTTAGTAAAAGAAGAAACCAGAGAAGGAGCTCCAACAGATACCAGTCTAGAGGGGGTTGAGATAAAATATGATACCACTGAAGACCTATCGTTAGTTTATTTAGGTAGGGAAATCCCACCTTACTATGGGGCAAGTTCAGCCTTAATACAACCTGACTCTTAAGTTAATAAAGACTTTTTATTTGAACTTTGAATCTGTTGTCTGTGTCTTGCTTCTTGATTCCTTCACAGTTCTTTCTCGTCCCAGTATAGAAGTAGGAATAAGAGAAAGTGAAAAAGAGTGTTGGAACTTTACAGTTTGTACTTCACAAGAGGAAAAGACAAAAGACAAAAAAGACTGTTGTAAGAGTAAAATGAAAGATGTTGAAAGATCTTATGGGAGGAAAAGAACAACTGATGGAACAGAAGCGCAAGAGACAAAGAAGAAAAGCCAAGTAGAGAGTCATCCTGAAAACTGGGAGAGTCCAATAGATGAACTGTAATGAAATAATGAGATTGGTGACAAGATGATATGTACATGTGTCGTATTAAACTGAACTTGAAGAAGACCCAGACAAAAGCCAAAGGGAGTCATTCTCATGCACATTAGTTGTTATTATAGTGTTAGGGTCAGGATAGAGTAGTTTTGGACAGCAGACTGAATCTGATGTGGGACTTGCACTGACGACTGATGAGTACCTTAGTTAGTATTTTTAGTTAGGGAAAACCCAGAGCTTAGGGAAAAATAGCAGTTTGCACCTCTTTGTTAAATAAAAACATCTATAAATGGAAAGTCATAGTCTATGTCCTCCTTCTGACCTGCCACTATATAAATACATATGACGAAGCCCGCCAGGGTGAAACGCGTAATTGTTTGTCTTAATCCGTGCTTTTTCCGGTCCACAATTTATTGAATAAAGGACATTTACAGAGACTTTTTGGACCCCAGCGTGTCTTTTTGGACATTTATAGAGTGCCGCTGTGAGCTGATTAATTTCAGTTACTTTTTTCAAGATATATGTATATATATATTCAGTAAAAAATCATTGTTAACGGGACATTATGGTTAAGTTGCGCTAATAAAAACCTATGAAATTCAATGAAAAAACTTTGTTAAAAGGGACGTTATGGTTAAGTTGCGCTACTAAAAACCTATCAAATTCAGTAAAAAAACGTTGTTAAAGGGACGTTATGGTTCAAAGTAAAACCGAAAAACCCCTGAAATGCGGCAGTTATGGTAAGATAAGCAACCATAACTCGCGCCACCGTGCGCTGCTAACACTAACACCCAGGACATCAAAGATGACATCACAAATGTCATTGAGTCGGGTAAGGCCCATTGGAAATTGTAATGTCAGCGGACATAAGGAGGGTTCTTAGAAAACTTTCAACCTGACAATGAACAATACGAACAGCGTTCTCAGAACACCCCCATTTTGTTTAATTGCAAACATTTCAGCACCGCGAGTGTTCTTAGAACACTTTCAACTTGACAGAGTACAATACGGACAGCGTGCTCAGGACACCCCCATTTTGTTTATGTACCAACATTTAAGGACACCGCGAGTGTTCTTAACTCAATTTTAGCTTGCTTACGAACAAAACGGACACATACTCCGTCCTCGGAACACCCCACCATTTAGTTTATATAGAAAATTTCAGAACAGCCGTGTTGTCCGCAAACAAATCGAACACAACAAAAGCGTCTAGCACATAAAAAAAACAGAACATTGAACCTATCTCATACTCCCCCACCCTCCCCAAACACTCGTACACACCAACACACTCCACTAAATACATTTTTTAATCCAAGTACCACCGCGCTGTCCGCGGTCGCCGGCGAATGCAAGATGGCAGGCGCCACAAAAAATCTGACGCGCTTCACGCACCAAGCCGTCCAATCAGCAGACACGTCGCATGTCCGCAGACATCACGCAAGCCGCTTGGCCAATCGGGGCGCTGTCCGCGGAGCGAACAGAGATATCAATAATTTTTTTGCCTTACATTGCCTTACATTTTGGTCATTTTAAAAAAAAACTACTGGATGGATTTACGTCCAGCGGTTTGGGCTGTAGGCGTGCGCAAAGTTTTTTCCCATTATGTCTATGGGAAAAAACAAAAGTGTTGGGACCCTCCCTATAACTTTGCCCCCCCTGGACCAAACCTCTCCAAACTTTGCAAAAAAATTCAGAGTGGGCCATATACTTTTTTTGGAAGGTTTGGTGAGGATTCATCCAGAGGGAGCGAAGTTATAAGCCACCCAAAAAATGCTCTTCCTATTGAAACAGCAACTTAACCATAACTACATGTAATATATATATATATATATATATATATATATATATATATATATATATATATATATATATATATATGTATATTTATATATATAAATATATATATTCAGTGAAAAAAACTTTGTTAAAGGGACGTTATTGTTAAGTTGCGCTACTAAAAACCTATGAAAATCAGTAAAAAAACGTTAAAGGGACGTTATGGTTCGAAGTAAAGCCAAAAAAAACCTGAAATTCGCAAGTTATGGTAAGCTAAGCAACCATAACTTGCGCCACCACCGTGCACTGCTAAACCTAACACCCAGGACATCAAAGATGACATCACAAATGTCATTGATGACATCACTGATGACATCACATGTGCATTTACTTTTCATGTAAAGTCTGTACAAGGGATTCTTATTATAATGGTGACAAAAAAGTGTCAAGGATCATTGGAATAAATATCATGAGCTATGTAGTGCATTAAGCAATGCGTTGATATAAATAACATTCTATTATGAGGTTCTCTCCAGTATACTAAGCTACTCATGTATAAACATAAGCATTGTGTGCAGCATACATGATGGAGGTGCAATATTCATAATCTTCCCATGTTAAAGAGTGAAATGATAAATGCTTTCTTATTAGAGTTTTGCATACTGTGCAACATGTAATAAGTAGCTAATAAAACCCACTTACTATATAATTTCATTATTACATACAAAACACAAAGACACAACAACACATACATATATGAGTACATACAGGGAAAGTGAAGTAAGCAAAAAAGCAGCAGTAGTACCAGAAAGTGTTCATAACCTAACTGATTATCTTTATGCAGAGAAATGATTGTTCTGTTTCAAAGCTGCTACTTCCCCTATGTATATTTATCACATGATGTGACTGGACCCTAAGGAAAGTAGTGTGAATACAATGTATACAAATATGAGCATATACAGGGAAAGTACAGTAATAAAAAACAACAGGACTATCAGAAAGTGCTCATAACCCTACTGATTATCTTCATGCACAGACAGGATTGCTGTCTTTCAAGCCTGACTCTTCCTCTATATATATGTTTCATATGATGTGACTGGACACTAAGAGAATTACTGTAAGAACATACTTGAAGGATAAGTCTACAAATATAGTTCCTTTTGAATGTTTAGTTCTTGACTGTTACTAAAGAATACCATGTGGCCTAGATATGTCAGTAAAGGAAAAAAGAGGGAGCCAGACATGTGAGTTTGTACAAAAGTAGTAAGTACACTACATTTATTTCATATACTTATACATTTTCTGTATTATGTACACTAATATATATTTTTTTTTTAACACAGAAATGTCCAGTACTTTGGAATGGCTGGAAGAGCATTTCCCACGAGATGAAATGAGTGAAGAGAGTGATAATAATGGTAGACAAAATAATGGTAGACACATTTCTCTATATAAGCCAATTAATAACCATTACTCTATATGTACTTAACACATTTTTTAACAGACCAGACAACCAATAAAACTAACATACCAAAAGAGATAATAGAAGATCCTCTCAAACGAATGGAACTGAAAATGGATTTATTACTACAACACTTCAATCAACTAAAAGAGTGTATTGTGGACCACATTAAAGAAAACAATAAATACCACTGTCCGACATGTACCTGTTCCCCCTCTCCATGTCCCAGCCAACTATCCCCAAACCTTCCCCACCAAGAAAAACAGTACAATGAAACTTCCATCCCTTCCTCCCCTCCCATGCATCATGTCGAAATCGTTAATTCCCCTCTATTTGTTTGTTTCTGCTTCCCACTCTCTTTCCTAATTTTTCTACTGTTAAACAATAATCAAATTTTAAATGTGTTCTTAGTATATGCCCGTATCTTAATTTTTTTTTTAAAAGGCAGTCAGGGGTGTCCTCAATTAACCAACATGGGGGTGTCCTAAGGACACTATACCTGTTTGTACTGTCCGTAATTAAAATGGAGGTGTCCTTAGAACACATAAGATGTCCGCCTGTCCGTAATTAACCAAAATGGGGGTGAACAATATACCTGTTCATACTGTTCGTAATTGAAATGTTGATGTCCTCAGAATACACAAGATGTCTGCTTGTCCACAATTAACCCAAATGAGGGTGTCAAGGACAACATACCTATTTGTACGGTTCTTAATTAAAATGGAGGTGTCCTTAGAACACACAAGATGTCCACCTGTCTGCAATCACCCAAAATAGGGGTGTCCTAATAACACCCCCGATGTTCGTAATGTCCGCAACCAGAATGAATATATCCGTAGAACACATATGCCGTCCGCAAAGTTTTGCCGCACATTTATTTTATTCTGGGAGTTCAGCATTGTTTTGTAGAACACCCATGCACATGCGCATCACACACTTGGGTCCTATGAACATCGCGCCTCTCCGCAACTGTCCGCCACACGTGTCACACTTTTAATTAGTTCGAGGACCCAAACACTGTCCATAGAACACCCGCGCACATACGCACAACCGTCACTGTGCATTTGGTGTCCTGCGGACAGCGTCCCATTTGTGAACGTGTCCGCGATGTCATCATGTGACCGCACTCATGCTGAGCATGTGTCCTTATTTGTGGACACTGTCCGAACCCCCTAACATTTAAAAACTGCTTTTTTGAGCAATCCAAGGTATTTTACAGTACAAGTTCACCATTGCACATGTCCCAGACAATGTCCCTGCCGATCTACATACTTTTTGGTACTTTTTGAGCCCATTCTTGGTGTTCGAAGTGTTTGGGGATGGTGCGGGTGTCCGCGAAGCGCGCCCCAGCACCCCTATATAAGGCCACACCCCAAAGCTGATCCTCATTCTGCTTTTGGATTTCCAATATTTACAACAGGACAATTGTGCAGGTTGCTGTTCTTGGTTCCTCATTCCTAGTTCCTGTTATTAACCTTCCAGATGGCATCCCAAATTGCTTCTGCTGCTACTGCCTCGGCATCATCCCCTCCACCACCATGTCCCAAGGGCCTGCAGAGGGGAACAGGCATGAGGCTGCAGAGGAGATGGATGAAGAGGATGAATAGGATGAGGTAGTGGATGTCCCTACTACTAGCGATGGGTGAAGAGGATGAATAGGATGAGGTAGTGGATGTCCCTACTACTAGCACTCATCGTGAGTCTTGGGTGTGGTGGTTATTTACCACCGTTGATGGAAAATCAAAAGCTCAAGCGAACAAGGTGATCTGCACTCAGTGGCACATGGTGCTGAGTCATGTCAGGGCTGGTTCGTATAGCTTTGGTAATACATCAATGAAGCGACACCTAAAGTAATTCAACTGTGGGGCTATTCGTAAGGTTGTACCTTGGATAAACGTAGTAGGTTGAGTTCCTCTGCAGCATCCTCCGTTTCCACTCCTGTCACCAAAAAAGACACTCCTATGGGACAGTGCATCCCTCCAGCTGCCTCACAGGCCATTCATGATGCTGTTGACCCTTACCTTTCGAGGGTCACAATATTGTGCATGTACTGCGACTCAGTACTCTGCAGGGGGAGAACCTTCGGACTGCTTTCGAGACTGTGGGCAAGGAGCATGAGAAGGTCTGCGACCTACCTGAGGCCCACCCTACATCTTCCTCTCTCAACCTGCCCTTTCTTATCCCTGTGGTTGCTGTCCCTTCTTCTTTTTTTTTTTTTTTCATTTTTATTTTAATTTTATCGGTTTATCACAAACCTTTAAAATGTTTACAAACAAAAACACAACACATAATAACGTCATCCTTTGGGAATACCCCTCCCATATTCTCTATCAAACAGTCAGTTTGCTATCCTCATTACTCATCAACCGACAATGCATTCAGGCGATTTTCGATTAACATTAGAAAACGAGTCAATGGTAATATCAATTTCATGTCCAATCCTGGTGTCCCTTCTTTACCCTCCTTTCCCCTCCTTTCCTTGTGTGTTGTGTTTAAAAAAAAACAAAAAATATAAATCAACAAAAACAAAAAAAACAAAGGCTCTTTTCAGAGCCGCCTTTTACAGTTTAGAAACAGAAGTGACAAATAAATAGTGCAGGGCCCTGTGCATTTTTTAGAAGTCAACGGACATCTCAAAACTGTGCAGTGCTGCCCTGTCACAACCATTGCACTTTTCACTGGGAGGAAGTGGTGGCTCTGAAAAGAGCCTTTTTGTGTTTTTTTTGTGTCTCCTAAACTACAAATGGTCAACACCAACTGCAAAATGGATTGCTCTAATTCCAAAAAAGGTTGCAATGCATTTTGTATATTTCACAGAAAACTATCATTGCTGGCATAAGTAAGATGTACTCCATCTCTGCGAAAGATGTGTGTGCTACAAAACATGTTTTCATTCTGAAAAGAGGACATACCAACATCTCTCAAAAAGGCACAAACAGCCTTGTTAACAGTGCGCCTTGCTTTCTCCATTTGTGGACCAAATGAAAAAGAACACAGCCACATTTCCACATCTGTCTCTGCGCAATACGGGAAAAAACTACTCTGGAGTTTGGATACATGTCCACTACTTTCCCTAGTCCTTCTTTCATTACAAATTGCAAAGAGATTCCAGACACATGTCCTAAACTGTTCCCTTCACAATGAATAATAATAATGTCTGGATGACGCAGTGTCACCAAAGAAGCACAGAGAGGTACCAAATCCACCCACTTCATTCCACGCACTCCATGTCAGTGCACTTCCACATGAGAGAATCTAAGATGTGCAGACACTCCACAGTGATCTGCATGCACCTCCAACCAATTTATCCATGAATCTCCCAAAATCCAAACAATCTGCTTTCTGAAACACACAGCTATAGCTATCTGTTCTTCTATCAGGAAAAATACCTACTGACAAACTCTCTCCTTACACAACACACCCAGTAAACCTTATTGACCAATCCTTTGCTCTGCTCAGTATCATTTGCATGCCACTCAACCCCAAAATCCAGTATGTAATACGCGCTGTCCGCGGATAAATCGAAAAATCTGAGCGTGGGGGATGAAAAATTAAATAGTGTGCCCCATTTCCCCTTTGAGGTTTTCATGATTGCCTGAACCAAATTTTGCAGATCTTGCAACAAAGTAGGGCCACTAACATAGCCCAAATGCACAGCACCACAGTGTAGGACAACTGCATGTGGACTGTGAAACCTAGCCACATCCTGACAAACTACTAGAATGGCCTGCAAATTCAAATCAGGCATACTGCTCCACACCACATCCACTCCTTTTGTTTCAAAATGGTTAGCCACCTTCCTAGATTTTGCATACTGCTTCAAACCATTCACAAACACATCTCCAACCACCAACACCCTGACTTTCTGCACCTCCGCCATCTTCACTACACACAGCCTCTCTCAATACGAAGCAGAACCTCAATACCTGATTGGCTAATCCTCAAAATACACATGTACTGTCTGCGAACAGCCGTGCTGTCAGCGGAGCGTGTAAGCAACACTGAGGGCAGCCCTTCTACCCTTTCCACTGTACTCTCTGCACCATTTCCTCATTGGCTACTGTTAAGCAGTCACACAATCATACACCATTCACATCCAAGAACTCTACATCTAACTCTGTCATGACAGATCAGCACTTTCGATGTACTATTGCTCACTCTCAGTACAATTCGCTGTCACTGCAAAGGACCTACAGCAACAACCACTATAAAACTTCCCAAGATTTCCACTTGCAGATTCAAGCACAACCATATGCAAGAACACAGACTACAGGTATGAATATTTTCTACAGAGTACATGTACACCTCTTCTAGAAATACAATACATCCCGGGAGCATAGCTCAGCAGCAAAGTGTGCACCTTGAAAGCAAGATGACACGAAGCGACACAGATTCGAACCCCAGGTCCGCATTTAGAAACCTCTGGGTGTTTAAGCGTGTTATAAATACGCAACTAAGACAAAATAATTACGCAACTAAAAAGCAAACAATTCCTGTATCAGCGCCTCGATGCCCGTGGGCTGTGTATGCGCTTTAAAAATGTAAAACTAAATAAATAAAAATATTAACAGAGTAAATGCCAAAGACCATGTATAAACTGTAAAATGAACTTACTGTCATTTCTCCCATCTGCTATGATGAAGTGTCACTTCCAAATTTTTGTTTACACACACACCTATCTATAAAAATATTGTTCCATATTATAAGATGTGAAAAATAACAGTATAATTATGAAAAAGACTCTCCAGTGTGTTATAAAAGTACACGCAGCCAGGATGAGTACCTACATCTTCGTTCATGCACACACAGACAATGGGGCCGATTCATTGAACAAATGTGCACCGAAATTTGTGGCGCAAGCTGGCGCAAGCGTGAAAAAGCAAGCGCACGTGCACGCGTGCAAATCATGGAAGGCCCTGCACGTGTTTTCCCTGGGATGTGCGCCAATCTGCCGGTGGTGCACATGGGCGCACACGTCATTGCAACATCTCGAACGCTGTGCGCGTCGCGCAAAGTGAAAGCACACAACGTAAGCGCACACACCAAAAAGGGGGCGGAACACACGGCATGGGGAACAACGCGTGAAAAAGAAGGCAAAACTGGGGAAGTACTGCTGGGAAATACACGGAATGCCCACACGCATGCGAACAACACGTATTCATGGAATCGAATACTGGAAACCCGCGCACGGCAAAAGACACGCACAGGCGTAAACACGTCCGCCAAACGAAGGCAGGCGGACGCGTCCCCGCGCAGTATAAGAGTGCGCGCAAACAACAAACACGTATATACAGCTACGATGAATGCCCCATTTGTCGCAGCACTGATCGTGGGACACCGCAGGAGGAGGAGAATAGCCAGGCCTCGCATTTTTGCCCAGGACCAGCCTTTTTGGGATGCCTGATGACCAGGTCTATGGCAGGTATAGGTTTCCACCTCGTATCATCCTAGACCTGGTCACTGAGTGGGAGGATGACCTCAAATCACCCACCTTGTGCTCCCAAGCACTGAGCCCCTTGGAAAAGGTGCTCAAAGTCCTGCATTTTTTGGCCACTGGGTCATTTCAGCGGACAACTGCCATAGTTGGGGGCGTCTTACAGGCCATGCAGTCACGCTGCCTACACCAGGTGTTGGCAATCATGACTGCACGCCCCTCAGTCCGCAGGCACATATACATGCCGAGAACACCCGCAGAAAGGCAGGCCGTGGTCAAGGACTTTTACAGGGTGGCACACTTCCCCAAAGTGCTTGGTGCCATAGATTGCCCCCATGTGGCCCTACGTCCACCTAGGGCCACTGAGCACATCTATCGAAACCGCAAGCACTGTCATTCCATCAACGTACAGGTTGTATGCGATGCCCATGGAATCATCACCTCTGTCTATGCAAACTATCCCGGGTCTAGCCATGACAGTTTCATATACAGAATGTCTGCCCTGAGCCGGGACCTGGAAGCTGGGAAATAGGGCGACACATGGCTCATTGCTGAGTACAAATGTCTGTGCACATGCATGCATGTCACCAACAGACAAATACACAAACCCAACTAACGACAACCATCCTCACCTCCCCAGGGGACAGTGCCTACCCTCTGAGCAACCACATGATGACACCAATACGGAACCCCACCACACCACCCCAGGTAAGATACAACGCTGCCCATATTGCAACCAGGGGCATAGTAGATAGCACATTCAGAGTGCTCAAGTCATGCTTTCTCTCCCTTGACCGCTCTGGCGGGCAGCTACTATATGCACCCCCAGTAGTGGGCAGGATCACTGTGGCAGCATGTGCCTGCACAATGTTGCAACACGGCAGTGCGTACTGGTGGACATGGTGGTGCCCCCCCACATCCCCAACCACAGGACCAGGTGCTGCCCATGGGAGGGGAAAGGGCACGTGGCAAGGCAGGCCGGACCCAGCTTGTGGCCAAATTTTTCACCTAAACTCCCACCCATGTGGAGTGCACACAGGCCTGGCACATACCAGGTGACAATCGATGATGACAAAGAGACAGTCAACTGTCACAACCCTAACACCCTGAGAATGTTGCCACAGAAGTGCTACATTGTGCACCCCTAGCTACTTAAACATAACCAATCCTGTGTGATCAAAAGGAACACATGCAAGGTGTATATCACACCACCCCCCTGCAAAACAGGCCATGAAAATCACTGGTATGTCACCCAAACCCTCCCAATCCACATCACCCTTGTCTGCCACACCATGACATGGCATGCAACAACAAAAGAGAGAACCAAAAGCCCAACACATGACCAATTAGATACAAAATGACACGTGATAAATGGAAACAGACCTGAGACAATCACACCTGACATGGAATCAGATTAAATGACTAACCAACAACCTCCCACACCTACAAAGTCGTACACAAATGCATGCCACTAGCGGTACCATCAACAAAAGACAGAATGCCAGTTGGCATGCACATTGGACAAGCCAAATCCGCAAATCTGCAAATCCCAAACCTGTGTGCTGTGTGTGTCTCCTGCAACACACCGCTCAGCACACAGCACAGTGAGCAGCCATTGTGTTGGGGATACACCTTGAGCATCATATAAAAAGGACAAGCAACACAAATAACCTGTTGATGCATCTACACGATACCCAAATGGTAAGTGATCATGTCCTGCGGGGACACAGAATGCCAGAGAAGGCAATCTGTGTGCACGTGTGGGCATGGAAGGGTGGTTGTATGTGTGGTGGAGCATTGTGTAAGTGTGTGTGTGTCAGTAGGGACATGCACTCAATACATACATGTGAAATCTAGTGACCCTCAGTGTCCTGTACACATCACATGTGAACATTGGCCAGTACACCCCAGTAAATCAAACCACAACAATCCCCTGGCACCTGAAAAGTAAACACAACACAGGAACAGCCATTGACCAGCAGAACACATCATGTACATATTACCCAACAATGACAATATCAGAGAGTGCCCAAGCACTGTAGCCCAAGCGTACTGTCCGACAACAAAAGGCCCTCCCTCCTTTACTCATCACCATGACCTTCAGAAGAACTGTGCCTGGGGTCCGTTGGCTTCTTCCTTCTAGTCTACCTGGCTTCAGGATCCCCATACCCCTTGGTTTCCTTGTTCCACCTTGACTGGTAAAAATACCAAATCACAGAGAACTCCACGGAGCCAAACCCACAAACTAGGAAAAAGCCTGTAGCCACCAAAAAACCCTGGAAGAGTCTCCAATAGATGACTTGAAGTCACTGAATATGGCCAAGCACATGTCCAAGCAGAATGATAGAATAACAACCAAGTTACCACAGTTGAACAATGGTTCAACAGGACGGGGAGCAATTTCAGTACACAACAATCAATGAGGATGCAACAACTGATGGGTAGTGTCACAGCTCTGGTCTCCAGGTGCAGGAGTGGCACGAACCAACCACCCCCTCCGTGGTCTGGGCGCCTGCAAGGTAAAACTTACACAGGACTCCAAGACCCCGGCGGGGAAAGAGGGTCAGGGATCCGTTGGTTGGACAGGCATCGTTATTTAGGATAACCGGAAAGAGGGTCAGAAGAGGGGAGGTGGATGGGCAAGGGAAAGTAGTGAAAATACAAAATACAACTATTGAATATTACACATACTCAATCATAGAAACCATGTACTTCATGCACATTGTACAAAATGGCTCCAAGGCGAGCAAAAGAGAGACTTATCACTGGGGTCAGTGCTGGCCTCCTGCCTGCACACTCTCTGGTCCAGTAACAGGAGAAGTTCAATGCTGCAAAGAGAACGTGAGTTACTATTCTGTGTGTGTTTTCCCCACACACACATAACACCATTAATGCCTCAAACTTAGTGACTCCTCCCCAAACAAGCACTCTTGTCTGCTGCTTCATTGATATACTTTTGGTTGCCCCAGTGATGGTTAATACACTGTTAATGCGGTAAGGCAGCCGCACGTGGCACTGCGTCAAATGGAAGACCATGTGTTAAGAATCACACACGATAGAATGTGCCTTGGATGTGCTGCTAGGCGTGTGTGGTGAGGTGCGACTTCAGTACAAGTTGCGTAACGCCAGTCCCGGCTTACTATAGGCAGCCCACATGGCTAATTGCATATGCTAATTATATGCACTGCACCAGAGTTTGTGCGTCGCTGTGTGCCCCCCCTTGCGCTGTCTATGTTTGTGGTTAGGAACGCAACTGCGCTAATAACTTATGACTTGAGGATATGGCCGACGCCCCCTGCGTGTGCCCCTGACAACTTGGAAAGCTTTTTGGCATTTGCTTCTCAGCGCGGCTTAGCTGTACTGTGTGCATCCTCCCCAACGCCTGGTTAAGCTCCCCAGCACTTTCACTACTTAGCTTGCATGTGCGAGGGGCCTGGAGGAAGTTCGGCTGGGTCGTGGCCCCTCGTGCTGCTCACCTTGCTCAGAGCTTCTGTAAACAGATCTGCATCTGTTCGACGTCTGAGCACAAGCCCTGTGCTTCGGCTTGCGCATGCATGCGCACGTGTGCACCACCCAAGGTGGCCAGGTTTTTGTAGTTCTTGCCCCTGTGTCTGCTGGGAAAGGTAGTCTGGGGCTCATTTTCCTTCAGAAAGGGCATAAAAGCTTTTAATAAGGCTGGACAGTGTCCTGTGTGTGTGTCTTCATGCTTGTTGTCACTGGGCCATGTCTCAGACCTACACCCGTCCTCTTCCCACACAACCCAAGGTTCTGTACCCTGACAGGTAGAGCTGGAACTTGAGTCGAAAAATAACCAAGGAGGCTGGCACAACAGGATGGTTGAGCTGAAACCCTATCAATCATTGATAGCGTGAACAAAGAAAGGCAGAGACAGCAGAAGTCTTGAAAGGCACAGAGAATGCGAGATAGCCGGAAACAGCTGACAGCAAGTAAAGAGCCAACACAATTGAATAGCATTGGTAAAAGCCAACAGCCAACATAAAGGCATGGATGTAATAGATGAAAGACAAGAGGAGCGACAGAAAGATGCTGTTGAACATAATTGTACAGAGGCAAACTGAGGCAGTGTAAGAGTATGTGGATATAACAGCCCGAGAGATAGGCAGACAGATCTGCAACAAGGACTGTAGCAGGAAGAAGAACAGGAACTAAAGACACCAGAGTGTGAAAAACAAGTAAAAGAGCAGTAGTCTAGTAGGAAAACGGTGTCCTCAGGCAGCATCAAAGTCCAAGAGGGAAGACAGACACAACGTGCCGTCCAAACGGAACAGAGCGTAGTAGTATAGGCAGACATCTCAGGTGAGGACTGGACCGTGACTTGTGCCTCTTGGGTCACATTCCTAATGCATCCTCCTTTGCCACAATCCCCAGGGCCTGAACTGAACATGTACCAACTTGACATTGTCAACACACTCCCCCCTCCCACCATCAGTGTGACTTTGATAGCCAAAGGGTTCAGGCTACTGTCTACAGCATGAAGTGCATCAAGCACATATACAGGCAAGAAAAGAACATACATCACAATCAACATCAATAAATGGAAACTGGAATTATGTACTCACCAAAATTGATTGCAGACATGCCGTGGCGAAAACATCCATAATCCCCACTAGGGGTGTTAACACAAGTAGTACAGCAGCAGACAGGCCACAGATATGACGAAAGTCCAATGCCCTTGTGTAAATGGTTTTAACACCGAACCATCCTTGCGAGCCAATGGATAGGGGAAGCAGAAGTGGCATATGTGAGTCACGACCCTGAGCCGCAAACACATACATGAGACAAGCTTGAAGGGCCCAGCTGGAACAGACTGTGGATGCTTTCAAAAGCCACAAAGCACCACACCGTAACATGAATGCACAATAGACAATTTTAAACTATATTAACTAATTAAACTAACTATAAAAATAAAAAATGGCCACATAGGACCTGGGGGAGGGGGAGGCACCCATGAGGGGGGAGGTACAGGGTGCACCTCAACACCCACATGCGATGATGTTGAGATTTTAAAAAAAAACTCCATGGGCTCAACGCCTGCACGGTCCGACCTTTGTGGGAGATAAGTCATCGTCCTCCTCACCCTCTGACTCAAAAGGTGGACATGGCACAGTACCCTGACCACACCTATGCGCAGCTTGCCCCTCGTTGGCAGCAAGTCTGCGGGAACAGTGAGCCTGGTTGTGTGCGGCAAAGACACGTAGGTCAGCATGCAGAACCTCACGTGATACGCGTGCTTCCTCTTTGAAGGTAGCAAGTGTAACACAGAGTTCTTCCTGCATGGCTTGGCATGACATCTAGAGCACCTCCCGGAAAGCACGTAGCTCAGCCGAGATGGTATTCTCAAGCTGCACCAACCTCTCCTCTGTCCGCTGCCTCTGGGACATCAAGAGCACACCCAGAGTAGATCTGAGGGATCGATGGTCATCCCTCAGGGCCTCCCTGTGTGCCTCTGTGTGAGCAGCAAGTGCTTGACGCAGAGAAACCATTTCAGTCCAGCGCGCCCTGTCTTAGGCTGCCATGCCCAGCCTGAGCGAGTGGGCCGTGGACTGTGCTGCCCGCTGCTGGAGATCCACCTGCCTAGCAGGGGGGAGCACGGATTGGCCCACACGTTCCATGCTCTGAGCGATCTTATCAATTGCTGCTCCCTGTTGTTCAGAATTGGCAACCATGGCTTGCTCCCACTCAGTATACCCCGGTGGCGCAAAGCCACCGCATTGCTGGGCTTGACACCGGCGGGGCCCAAGGAGCCGCGGTCCTCATTGGGTTGGCACAGCCCGCGGCTGCAGGACTACATCCCTCCATTGACTTGATGCCCCAGGCCCATCAGCAACTGGTGTGGAGTGTGACCATGCGTCCCGATCCTCCACAGACAGAGGTTCCAACACCGTCTGGCCCCTCAGTGTAGGTGTTGTGGACAGAGGATCGTCCACATCAGAATCACTCGCCGTGGACAAATGGACATGACGCGCTTCCAACTCAACATTGTCGTCAGAGTGATCATCCGGGCTAGACCCATTGCCAGCCCTAGACACGATGGTCTGGAGCACAAGCGGGTGCTCGTGGCCCACCACCCCACGACCCCCACTTGTGCTGTGTTGTTGATGTAATAGCAACCCTGTGTCTGGAATGACATCACCATCCTCTGGCTCCATTGTGTCATCATCTGCAATGTGGAAAAAACGAACATGAGTACGCATGTCAGAAGCACATAAGCCACACACACATAGACATCACATTGACAGCCAACACATGAAGCAGACATGTCACTCACAAATGAAAATCTGCCATGCATCCAGTGGCATTGATATGCAAACACATCCCAAAAGCAGAAATGGATGTGTCTAAATAGCAAAGCCTACACATGTACAGAATGTAGTATATCACCTCCATCACACACCACCTCTGTCAGACACATGTCACAGGCAGAAAAGATAGGTGGCAACAAAGAGATGGCACATACCATAAGCATGTCTGAACTGCAAAATGGCCACAGCTGCAAGTGAATCCAAACACACAATGACACACGTAATATGCATGTACACATGCATCACTAAACCATCATCACCAATATAGCTTCATCCATCCGCAGCTCGGCCTTTACTGGGTGTCATGGGCCATGTAGATATAGTGGATGTCCCGAGCAAAGCGAGGGCCTGCAACCAGGCATGAGGGACCATAACGCCCAGTATGGTCCGTGCTGCAGGCCATGAAGCCTCCAGAACACCCCTCAGGGCCTGATTGAGCACATTGTGCAATGAATTTGCCCTAAACCATTATTATGTGTGTAAATTCATCACAGCCAGGCCCCACCAGATTAGCTAAGTGGGCCTGGGCGTACACATACTGCACAACAGTGCACCTTCAGGATTATGCCAGTTGAATATAACGTGCGCAATGCTGAAATCTCACCAGCATTAACGTCAATCAACTACATATTAGTCAGTCAACAAAAAAGCTGCGAAAGACACATGTGTAAATGAACACTTTCACACACACATAAGTGAGTAGCCGCAATGTTGCACTACACAACGTTGAAGCTGCTTGCATATGTACATGTGAAAGTGTTCAAAAACACCCCTTTCCCTATACACCTGTACAACGCTGCTTGCTTTGATGTATGTGAAAGTGTACACATACACACGTGAAGGCAGCTCCCCAGTCATTACAAACCAAGTGGCAGGCTATATTCAATCTGCGGCCTATACCAGTTGGTATAGGCCGCAGATTGAACTATCAATTTT
The DNA here is from genome assembly GCF_040938575.1 of Ambystoma mexicanum. Lineage (NCBI taxonomy): Eukaryota > Metazoa > Chordata > Amphibia > Caudata > Ambystomatidae > Ambystoma > Ambystoma mexicanum. The sequence continues at coordinate 960,016,817 of NC_090928.1, read as the reverse complement.
GCTAAACACCCACTAGGGTGTTCCAATACTGAGTACATGTGTCACACGATGCACCTGTGACCGTGGCTTTCATGACATGCCAGGTCACTTTGACATTGCAGCAGTGAGTAGGCATGTAGAACGGTGTAACACGGCTCAGAAGTGGGTTGGTGCAGTGCAGAACATGTGTACGTTACCGACTATCTACATGAACAAGTACATTATGATGTCAATCAATAAACATGAAGGCAGTGTAAGGGCAAGTTCAGGCATCATGTGTAATGTGCATGCAATGGGTTGCATGGTTATAGGCAACCCCCCGCCTTTGTGAAAATGCAGGGAGGCATTGCATGGCAGCGAAAGGTTGACCAGAGAACTGTGTATTGGCCGACAGTGCTGACTAGCGTCAATTGCATCATCTGAGTCAACTGACAACACAGCAGATGAGAATGGGACAGTAATCAGGACACATGATGAACCTTCAGTAGTACACCCATTTGTGCAGAAGCCACTACACCAGTTGAACAGAGCCAAGGGGCCTGAAACAGGGGGAGGCCTGTGCTCCACACAGACTATGACACCCTAAACATGTGCGTGATGCAGGACTGAGCCAGAGTGGGCATGGACTGGATGATCAAATGCCATTAAATTTATGTCATCCTGGACACGTACTACAATGAACATCCTGCCAAGGACACATAGGGGCATGTATGGAATGCACATGGAGCATGAATGGGCACTCATGTCCCTGCGGAGCATCTTCCATCTGCACAGTCCGAGTGAGACACCCTGCATCAAGGACAAAGGATGTACACCACTGTATGTGTCTGGCAGGTTGGCAGGGGGAAGTGTGCATGTACACAGGTGCTTTGAACAGGCCATTGCAGTAGTCCAACATGATACCCACCAGTGCCCTGGTGAAATTGGGGCGCAGGGCAGTGGAGAGGCAATGGAGAATGCCTACGTGGAGTACCCGCATGCAGGCAGTACACACATGCACTTCAGTCATGCGATGACATAGTCCCAGTGCTGAGTGTAAAGACACCCCAGGCTAATTGCAGAAGGGCCAGTGAGCTGGAACATGGACCGGAGGGGCAGCCGGGTGACTAGCATGTGAGTAGGGTACAAATGTGGTGATGAGGACAGTCCCTGTCTTGTCTACATGTCCAGCATGCTGCACAGCAGGCACGCATCAGTGAAGCATTGCATGACTCGCACATGAGAACCATGTACACATAGCATGTAGTGGCAGTCAAGCACAACACATCACACAAGCAAACCACACATGGTCTGGACAAACACACTCAATGGACGGGGCATCAAAATCCAGCATCTCTCCCACTCCTTCGTACAATTCTGCAGCAACCAACTCGTGCAAAGTGAGATCTTCCTCCTCAGGTGGTGACCCACTGCCATTCACCTGAGTCATGGCATAATTGGAGGCACGCTTCAGTTTAGCACAGCGTCAAAGGTCATCCCAACACTTTTTGCACTCCTGAGCTGTGCGCTCCTCATGTCCGAATGCACTGGCACCCTCCGCAACATGCTTCCAGTGGGACAAACGCTGGGCAGCCGTAGTGTGACAATTCGCGTCCACTAGCATATCACAGTCGTGCCCCGACAATTAGTCCAGTTCCTGCTTGCAGAAAGGCTTCTTCCTCGACGTGCCAGAGGCCAGAGCCGTGTGTGGGGTCCCAGCCTCTTGTGCAGGTGCAACCTTCCTCCTCTTGGGCAGTGATCCGAACACTGACTGGCAAATGCCACACTGATCAGTAGGGGCAGTGGCACTGGTGGATTGAACCGAGGGAGTGGCAGGTGGAACAAGGACGGAAGCCCTGACTTGTGTCAGTGGCTGCTGGGTGCCCTTGACTGGACCCTGCGCAGCAACATCTGCTGTGCCAAGGTCATTGACCGAGACTGTCCTGGATGGTAGACTCATAGCCCGGGTGGTGTTGGCTGCATCTGCCCATGCACTTGCCAACACCCGGCTGCTCAGGGCAGCAGATGACAATACTTCCCCAGCGACATGTGCCTCTGTCAGGGCAGCCCTGCGTGCACTTACTGTGTGCCTCCTGACCTCCTGGAAATCATCCTGGGACTCCTCAGGTGCCAACGCAGCATGCGCTGGCCGACCCTGATCCTGGGTGGTGGTGTCCACAGCTGCATCTGCAGCTACCACTACCCTTGGGCCCGTGGCAGTCGATGAAACGGACTGCCGGGTCAAATGGGCACCAGTGCCAGATGCAAGAGCTGCATCTCCCGGAACCACAGGGTGTGGTGGCATGACCGCACCAACACATGGCACAACATCGTGCCGAAGTGGAGCACCCCTGCCTCTTCCCCCTCAGCAGCCACCCTGGACACCCTGGAGTCCCCCTACTCCCTGGTCACCCCGGCCACGTCCCTGACCATGCCCGCCATGTGGAGTACGCCCAGCTGAGGCGCCCCTCACCTTTCGTGACCTCCCAACCATGGCACAGATGTAGTAGTGCCGGCACAGATGTAGGAGTGCCAATTGGAGGTGTACACAACAATTGTCCTGGGCAACTGGGATGAAGGGGGCGGGATACTAGATGTTAACAGCACCCCTGTGCACCTGCAAGGCTGTATGTGACCCCGGTGATGAAGTGACGGGTCACGCAATGCTCAGGCACCCCAAAACTGCAGTAAAACTGTGCACGCAACCCCCAGTAGCCCATGTGTGTGGAATTAACCTCCTGCAGTACACAGTGGCACCCAGGGACACGAAAAACACGTACTCGTGGGACACACAGTCTAATATGACCTCAAACGAGTACGCGATACACAGGGGGACCCGCAGTGGGAAAAATAGCATGCGCGACTCACTGTCTGACTAGCATGGTAATGAAAAACACACATAGCCAATACCCCTGCCAAAAGAAGAGATACGTCCTTGATCCGCAGTGAAGTAGTGATGACACGTGAAACAACCAGAAGTAGCAACACAAGTGTCGGTCTCCACGAAAGGCACGTACAGTGAACTGCTGGCCCAGCTCACCTTTAACCCGTGCCGATGGAAATGCCCGCGTGCGTCATGTCACTTACATGCTTAGGCCCTTTCTTTGAAATACGCGCATTAACACACGGACATGCTCTTTTTTCACCTGCTGAATCACTATGCACCCGTGCTGAGGGAAACGCCCATGTGCGTTATGTCACATACACGCTTGTGCGCTAAGGGCCTTTCCTCGAATTACACGCTGACGTGCTGTTTTTTCATGTGCATAATCACTCCGTATCAAGCTGGCCACGCGACAACACCCGGAAGACCACACTCCTGCCCAGAAGGCCATTTTCCTGCCCCCCAGAGCCCTGAGCTGACTCCCACCAGCTATCTGCTGCTGCCTGCCTGCTGGCCACGTGCCCTGCTATTTGGTGCCTGCACGTCAGCCATCTGCAGGGGTCCAGTTGCTGTGACCACCCCTGCTGGAACAGAAGACTCCAGACTGAGCTTTTCCTATTCCCTTCCTTCTCTCACCTTGTGTTCTTGTCTTTTTCTCTCTAGGCTCTGGGAAGTGGCTGCGGATCCGGACGATCGCTGCTGAAGATGGAAATGCCCTGGAAAGGTGAGTGAAATGCAGCGCTGCAGCGATCGAAGCGAAATGCTTTTAAAATGAAGTCTTCCCTTTCAGGATCGTCGGTGTGAAGTCTCTGTGATGCTGCTTTAGCAGGTAAGGTCTTCTTTCTCTCCAATTCTCTCTTAGCAGGTGACCCAGGAGGCTGACAGGCGTGGCTGAAGTCCAGATGCAGGAGCTGACACGGTGAGCGTCCAGCTGCGAGGAGCAGAACAACGCGAAGCGTGAGTTGCTGATCGGGCGTGGTTTAAATAGCTTTGGAAGAAGTTCCAGGTATCCTTCCACCGATCAGGTATGTATCCTTCCCCGACCACACCCAGGGGAAAGTAGTTCCACAGGTAAAGTAGTGCCATTCAGGCCTCAAGAGGGCCTGGATGTAGCAGCATGGTCTGCATCAGGTAAGTGCACCTTAAAACACTTGAACACATGTCTAGCTTTATGAGCCTGGCGCCTAAGGCGCCAGGACAGGGGTCCAACATGAGCCTGGCGCCTAAGGCGCCAGGACTGTGTCGAAAGGGCCCCAGCTTGGGCCCGCTGGCACTTCCCTGGGGGAAATGATGCCTGCCTCTGGGGTTGCTGGGTCGAACCTGGCTCCTTGGAGGCAGGCATCATGACAGTACCCCCCCTCAAGGCCCCTCCCAAGGTTGTTTCCTCCGGGGGTCTTGGCTTGTTCGGAAATCTCCGGTGGAACCTTTGTATTAATCGAGGTGCGTGAACATGGTTACTAGGCTCCCACGATCTCTCCTGAGGTCCATATCCCTTCCAGTCAACAAGATAGAAGAGTTTGGACTTTAACACCTTGGAGTCTAAAATGTCTTTAACTTCGAATTCTAATTCCCCTTCAATTTGAACTGGGTCTGGAGGCTTGGACAGTCGGGTCCCTGGTTGTACTGGTTTCAAAAGTGATGCATGAAAAACTGGATGTTAGACGGTAAATCCAGTTTAAAGGCCACAGGATTGATTATAGCCTTGATGGGATAAGGTCCTATGAATCTGGGATTGAAGGTTCGCGGGCCCTTGAGGGGTAAATGTTTCGTTGCTAGCCATACCTGATCTCCAACTTGGTAAGGAGGAGTTTTACTTCGGTGCAAATCAGCGTATTCTTTATACTTTTTCTTGGCTTGCTGTAAATGAGTTGCAGCTTCTTTGAAGACTTGGGTTATTGTGGAATGCAGATGATTTACTGCGGGCATTTCCAGGGTCAGAGGTGGATCTAGATCAGAGGTCCGAGGATGGTGACCATACAAAGTATAAAAAGGAGTTTGTCCGGTTCCAGAATGCACTGAATTGTTGTATGCATATTCTGCGATCCAAAGGATGTCTTTCCAATTTAACTCGGATTGGTGTAACATGCACCGAAGATATTGCTCGAGAGTCTGATTGGTTCTCTCGGTTTGTCCGTCGGTCTGGGGGTGGTGGCTGGTGGATAGCCGCACATCTATTTGTGCTAGTTGGCAACACTTCTTCCAAAAATGGGAGATAAATTGACTTCCACGATCCGAGACTAATATGGAAGGGAAACCATGTATGCGAACTATATTCTCCAGAAATTCCTTGGCCAAGGTGGAAGCTGAAGGCAAACCTTTTAAAGGGATAAAGTGGGCCATTTTGGAGAATAGATCCACAATTACAAGAATAGTGTTGTAACCAGCACAAGGAGGCAGGTCAGTTATAAGGTCCATTGACAAGGTGTGCCATGGTGCCGGTGGAATATCCAAGGGTTGAAGTAGGCCGGCTGTCCTTTTCTTTTGACCCTTGTTTTGGGCGCAAATTCCGCAAGACAATACAAAAGACTTTATGTCTTTTCTCCAAGAAGGCCACCAGAAGTGGCGTTTGATTTTTTCCTCTGTTTTAGCGATACCAGGGTGTCCTTCCATTAATGATTCATGATGATGGGCAGTAACAAGTTCTTGCAATTCTTTACTAGGCAGAAACAACCGCTCCTGGAAGTAGGGTAAATCATCCTCAACAGTGTAATGAGGACCCTATTGACTCCATTCCAGTAAGGCTGAAGAGTCTAGAAGTTGTTTTACTTGCGTTCGGATGTCCTCAATAGTTTGCAATGAAGTTAGGCCTAAGATTCTTTGTTCAGGTATGATTGGCACAGGTTCTAAACTCGAATTGGGTTCTTCCATGCCAATCCGGTATAAGGCGTCCGCTTTACCATTCTTGCAGCCAGGGCGATAGGTAATTACAAAATCAAATTCCGCAAAGAAGAGAGCCCATCGGAGTTGTCGTGAAGATTGAGCCTTGGCCGTCTTTAAATACTGTAAATTTCTGTGGTCCGTAATTACGGTGATGGTGTGTCTTGCCCCGAGAAGGTAGTGACGCCAAGCCTTGAAAGCAGATTTAATAGCCAGTAACTCTTTGTCGGTAATTGCGTAGTTGATTTCAGGAGGAGAACATTTCCTGAACCAAAAGGCCACAGGGTGTAGTTGGTTAGTTTCTGGGTCTCTTTGCGACAGGACAGCTCCCATGGCCGAACTGGATGCGTCGGTTTCCACAATGTAAGGGAGATCTGGGTGCGGGTGCTTCAATATAGGTGCAGAGGTGAATTTGGTTTTCAGGTCCTGAAAGGCTTGTTCGGCCTCAAGAGTCCATTCAAAGCGTTTGTTTTTCTTTAGGAGAGCTGTGATGGGTTGGACTGTTCGGGAAAATTCCGGGATGAATCTTCGATAGAAATTGGCGAAGCCGAGCATGCTCTGAACTCCCTTCACCGAGCTAGGAGATGGCCATTTGAGGATGGCGTCCACCTTTCGCGAGTCCATTCGGACTCCTTGAGGTGTCAGGATGAATCTGAGAAACTCCACTTCTGTGGTATGAAAAACGCATTTTTCGACCTTTGCAAATAGTCTGTGCTGGCGCAATTTCTCAAGAACTGCCCTGACATGTTTTCTGTGATCGGATTCTGAAGAGGAGTACACCAGGATGTCGTCAATATAAACAATGACACAGACGTTGATATGTTCCCGAAGAACATCCTTCATAAAGTACTGAAAGGCGGCAGGTGCATTGCACAAACCGAAGGGCATCACCTGATATTCGAAGAGCCCGAATTTGGTGCGGAATGCAGTCTTGAAATATTTGGCCCAGAAAAAAGGATAAGTCCAGAAGAAAAAAACACCATGTACTCACTAGGGGTTTGTGTAAATATATAGGTTGTATTAAATACATGTATTTACAGTTTTGTGTAGAACATGAAACATTAATTGTGAAGAAAACTGAACCATAGTGTTTTCGAATAAAGAAAAAATATATACACCTTGAACATAGTGTGCTAAAGAGAAGAAAATAAATTGTAAAACATAAGACAGAAAAATTGTTGTTGATTCATCAACAATTTGAACTTTTCATGAGTTTTCACATTGTAACAAATTCATAGGTTGATCCAGTGGTCTAAGCGTTGTCCATCTGGGTGAATTGCGTCTAACTCACAATGGTTAAAGTTAATATTGGGACAAGGTTGTCCCGGCTGGTTGAATCCCACACAATTCCAACTGGATGTATGCCAACGTTGCAGGGGGTGGTGTAAGTGGGAATCCCACTTGCAATAGTGTTGCAATCTGAGTACAGTATTGTATCACTTGACCAAATGAAGTTGGTGCAAAAGTCCCCCTTGCTTGCAAAATGATGTTTCGGCGGCCTTGGCGTCCATCTTGTATCTAAGATTAGAGGGACGCGGAAGCTGCCTTCTTCAGGGCGGTTGGATGACCCTTATGGAGGAGAGACCAAGAGAGAAAAAACATTGTTCAATTCTTCTTGTGGTACACTGGTGTTTCTCTGCTGGACTTATAAGGGCGGATTAGTAAAAAGTTGGCTGAATCAGAACTGGAAGGGAAATAAATCCCCAAAATGGCGCATGTTCAAAAATTATTTGGAGGGAAGAAGGAACCTTTAATGGGAAGTAGAGTGAACTAGGTGTAGACTCTTATCTCTATAGGTCTGTGGTGGGCTTAATGAATGGAAATCTCACCACAGGCTTCTTGTGGACACTCTCTTGGTGTTGCAGACTCTCCAGACTGGGCGTAGCTGGATGGAGGGTTGGTTGTAGTAGTTGTGCGTGGGGAGGCAGGTGGAAAGAAAATTTGATGTTTTAGCTGCTTTGCTGGGCTGCTCAATGTAGCTCGCATTCGCGGGAAAAAATGCTCTATAGAAAGTGGTTGCAGAGAGAGACATTGAATCATGAATTTCAGGAGAAGCAACAAACTCCTAGCGTGTGGGCCTGTGCCTGTCTTCTGAAAATAAAAAAGAGAATGAGTGTAGCACAGTACCTGGATATGAAGATTCATAAAGTATTCCAGGTCTTTCTGTGTATACAGAAGTACTCCCGAAGTTGGGGAGGATCAAACGGTATGAGGCCGTCTGTTCTCTTTATTTCTGTGACCAGAGGGGAGAAAGAGAAAGCTATTTGTAAAAATTGAAAAAAGGCCGGGATGCATTTTCAATGTGAAATGCAAAGGAATGGAAATTGGTCCCCAAACGTTGCTAGTCTGCCACGGAGTTCGGGGAAGGCTTACCTGAGCTAAGATGGTGCTGAACGCCGGGTCAGGACTCGAAGGACAGCCTGCTGCCGAAAGACGTGCGTTCGGCAGCTGCAGGACTGCTGTAATGAAGGCAGGAGCGGGGCTGGGGGTGGGTCGAGGGTGTGTGGGTCCCTGGACCAATCAGGATACGGGAAAGTTCAGAATCCTGATTGGCCAGAGCCGGTGCAATGCGGAACTGGACACGAACGGGATACTAGTCGTCTCTGCGCCTGTCTTACTTGGCGCAAGTGATGCAGAGATGCCCGCTGGAATTGAGAGCGTCGGGGCCAATGTAGGTGGGCCCCGCAGCTCGTAAACCGCGATGTGCGCGCCAAAGGTAAGTACAGGTGGAAAAAAGAGGGTTTGTCACGCGAGCTGGAATAGCTCGAAGGTCTGGGTGGGAGGCACGACTCCAGACTACTGAGATGTGCCTGACTGAAGGTCGAAAGTGAAAGTGAGGGTCACTCGATCTAATTAGACAGTGACACAGGGGAGGTCCGGAACCCAGTGTGGTTCCTGAGTGGTAGAGGCAGTGACCGAGCCGTTGCGTGTACGGGGCTGTTTGTAGGCAGTAAGAGGCTTTGAGGTGTTGATAGCTAAAACCCATATGGAGACAGGTGTAATGAATAGAGTCTCCGTGTGCAGGGGGACAGAATGTTATGTGTTGACATGAGTGCTGGAAGGTCATGGCGGTAATCCTGTGGTGCATGATGGCCTATGTAGTAGGGGACCAAAATGACATTCCCAACAGAGATGAATTATCTTTGAGGGAAGAGTTGTTGTTCGTTGAGGCCGTGTGTGACAGAATCCATTCTATGTATCCAACGACATTCAATATCTAACAGGCGGCCCTGGATGTTGGGTCCGTTGCGAACCCGTTCAATGACCCACCATTTTATATCCTGAGTGGTGTGTTTCTTCTCCATGTAGTGCTGTACTAGTGGAGATGTCATATTTTTGCAGCAGATTCTTGAATGGTGTTCAGATATCCGTATGCCGACATTTCGCATGGTCTGTCCAATATATCTGTCAGGCTCACCTGATTCCCACTGAGGCGCTGGTCTGGCTTCGAGTGCTGATGAAGCGCAGGACTCTGAAGATGGCCTCACTGGTTCGCAGGAATATTCCCCTGTGCGTGAAAAGGGAGTATTACCTACTGACGGAACAATGCTCAAGTCTCCCACTCCCTTCCAACCCTCCACGACACCCTTCCTTGATTCCCCGTGAAGTCTCACCTTAGGGTCTGGAAGGATGAGTTCTCCATCCTGCTTCTGATGCAGGGGCGCGTTGAAACCCAGTTACTTCACTGGATTGAGGTTTGATGGGAGTTCAAATAAGGTTGACTATTCAGGTAAGGCGCTGTAAGAGTTCTGTAGCAAGTTCAAAAGTTCAAGCTTAATAATAATGTTCTTTGTCTTATTGCAGCAAGCGCTAACGCTTATGTCTTTTTCCCCTTAGGGGCCGGGGTTCGGAATGCCGGAGATATGGCGCCGACCCGAAGTGAAACGTGCAGTTCCAGTAAATGACAGGTAAGTTCTGGATGAGCGTTCGGGTAATGTCTTTGCATTCGCTCATTAAATGTCTTTGGCCCTCATTACGACCCTTGCGGAAATCAACCGACCGGACCGCCATAGCGTAAATAGCGTTTCCGCCATTGCACGATGGAGCAAAGTGCGGCTCATTCCGACCCATCGGGCACGAGCACCACGCCATGGCGGAAGTGCAAAGTCCGCGATGGCGGAAATGACCCCAAAACGGCCCACACCGCCGCCGTACGGCGCCCTAGGTGCAATACCGCCACCCATCTCAGCGGACACCGCAGTGTGCGCCAACCGGAAAGTACGGTGACCGTAAATATACGGAAACGGAAGTAAAAGCATGGTCCCGGAACGGGAAACATCCCGCCGTACACCTATAAAACCACAAATTCCACACAACCATTAAAAATACTACCCTGAGACACATCCCAACCCGTCATCCACCCTAGTGAAACCAAGAAAAATGGGAAAAGTAGCGAAGAAAGCGTGCGACCGCAAGCGGCAGGTCCACTTCTCCCGTGAGGAACTCACGGTGCTCACGGAGACCCTCCAGGAGAATGCTGCCGTCGTCTTCTCCACGCAAATGACCCGGACGGCACTTGCGAACAAGAAGGCCATATGGGCCCTGGTGGCACAGCGGGTAAGTGCGGTGGGGACCGCACCCCGCAACCCACAGCAATGCAGAAAGCGATGGGACGACCTGCGGATACGCGTCCGTAGCATACTTTCTGCCAACCGCAACATTGCCACAGCTACCGGGGGAGGATCGGAATCACCCATCAAGTTGACCCCCTGGGAAGAAATCTGTGCCTCCACCATTGGAATGGAGAGCATAGAGGGAGTCGGAGGGATGGAGAAAGGAGTGCAGACATCCGAAGATTCAGGTAGGTGTCCCAAATAAAACAATGCCAAAACCACAATGTCCAATCATGTGAAGTACCACGTGCCCACATAGTGCAACAGGAACACATGTCCAGGAGAACGTCCACATACATAGGCCTGATAGCACACATTAAAACTCACATCAAATACATAAATAATTAAAAATCCTAAAAACACCCTCTACACGTGCAGCAGGCACACCCTAACTGCAGGCTGCCAAACAACTGCACCCTCACTCCACACACAAATGAAACCACCTCCAAGGCCCCGACCCAAATCACCCTCAGGTACCACCCCAATGCATGTGATACATTGCCATTCCAATTCCCACAGACCCATCAATAACGCTCGCCCTCCTTTACTCCACCACAGGGTCCGATCCAAACGACGAGCTCCAGGACACCCCTACCAGCACACCTGCAAAGAGGGCCAAGACCAACGGCCAAAGACCCTCCACCTCAGCTGCACGCATCAAGACACGGCAGCAGCACAAATCAAGTGGCAGCACACAGGAGGGAACTCCAACAGGCACCCCAGCAGCCAGCATGCCCACAACACCACCACCACAGGTCCCCCCAATGGATGCCACAGTAGGCACTGCTTCTGGTGGTAGCAGCACCATAGGTGATACTGCATTAATGGCAGCATGCTCCGACACAGAAAACGGGGATGTCGAAGTTAGATCCATCCATGACCTGTCTCAATCCCCCTGTCTGTTCCATCCCGTACACCATGAGGATACCACGCAGGGGCACCCACAAGACGACGACTGGCCATCCCCCACAAGCCCTGTGGCAAGGCAACATGAGGTGATCAGCCCCTCTGTGACACCACCGCAAATGGCCATGGCCCAGCAGAGGCAACAGTCCCTCGACCAGGTAATCGTGCAACAGCAGCAACTGGCCACGCTCCTCAAGGACCATGCCGATGAATGTGGGGGCACTAAGGCAGCCATAGAAACATCAACTGAGACACTTAGGGCAGAAATGGAGAGAAGTACAGAGACACTAAGGGCACAAATGGAGAGTAGCACCGAGAGCCTGAGAGTAGAAATGGAGAGAAGCACCGAGGGCCTGAGAGTACAAATGGAGAGAAGCACCGAGAGCCTGAGGGGGGAACTGCATGCGACGTCCAAAGACGTATGTGCCGAACTTGCCGCAGTGCGCCGTGTGCTCACTGAGCTCTCACAAACCCTTAGGGACATGCATGGACGTGAGCAGGCAGAGACATCATCCGTTGCAAGTTCCGTCCAGGGCAGCCCCCAACGTAGATCTGGGAGGAACCTGCGCTCCACAGGCAGGGGTGCCCCTGATACCCGCAGAGGGGGCTTGCAATAGCGACAGCCCACTGACAATGAGCATGTTTGGACACTGGTGTTCGGGGGGGAGGTAGGAGGGTGGAGGGGGTGTGTTGGGCTCACTTGGGTGGCGGGTCGATAGGGTGTTTAACATGATATCACATATGCCATAAACAATGCACGATCATGCAATGAGATGTGTGGACATTGATCTTTGTGTACGAGGCCATTATAGGCGTACAGTCCATATTGTGCATGTTCCAGACACACACAGTGCCACGAGTCCCGTGTCCATGTATCAGCCACCAGGCGTGAGTGCTAGAAGCACGCATCTATGAGATGCTGACGAATGTCACGGCCCTCCTGTGCCTCGCAGACTCCTTGAGGTGCTGCCACATCCCCACCCTCATCATGACCATCATCAGGTGCTTGCAGTTCTGCGTCAGGGGGCATGGGCACATTTCTACGTACGCACATGTTGTGGAGCATGACACATGCCATGACCATCTTTGCAACCTTCACATGGCGGTACAGGAGTGCCCCGCCAGACCTGCTGAGGCAGCGGAAACGAGTCTTCAGTAGGCCGAATACCTGTTCTATGACTACACGGGTACGTGAGTGGGCATGGTTGTAGTCCTCCTCATGCTGGTCCCGTGGGTTCCGGACTGGTGTGAGGAGCCATCTCTTCAGTGGATACCCGGCATCACCTGTATGTGGACAAGAAAGGAATATTGAGGAATGCCATTGCTACGTACGCACCCCCCCCCTTCCTGCCAGGTCATTGCCGCATCACATACCCCACATAATCATGCATGAAATGAGACTCACCGAGTAGCCAGGATCTGTTCCCTGCGTGTCGCTCCATGTAGCGTGGTATAGTAGAGTTCCTCAAGACCATAGAATCATGGGTTGATCCAGGGAATCTGGCACAACAATGTGTAATGATCCTGTTGGAGTCACACACCATTTGTACATTCAGGGAATGAAATTGTTTTCGGTTGCGGTACTGGGCCTCCATGGCATGTGGGACGACCAATTCCACATGGGTGCAGTCGATGGCACCAATGCAACCCGGTATGCCGGCAAGTGCATGGAATCCCACTTTTGTGTTGGTAATTTCCTGCTCCGAGCGTGGTAGAGAGATGTGGTCGTCTGCGTGCTTCAGGAGGGCATCGAGCACTTGCAATAGTGTCCGTGAGAACAGTGGCTGTGATATGCCATGCAACTGTCCGACTGTGTGCTGGTAGGTGCCTGTGGCCAGGAAGTGTAGTACAGACACCACCTTCAGTAGGGGTGGGATGGCGGTTGGGCTATCTATCATGCTGACAAGGTCAGCCTGTGTCATGTCCACAATGGCGGTTATGGTGTCCCGGTCCAAACGGTAGAGGGTGTGGATCTGCTCATCAGTGAGGTTGAACGGATGTGCTCGGAGGCGTGGGATTGCGGGCTGCCTGCGTGGTGGTAGTGGCTGTGCTGGCGGCCCTTGCTGGCCCTGCCTTGGCCTCCGCCTCCTCCTGCGTCTCCGCCGTGCGGCCGGTTGTAGTTGGTGTTCGTCTTCTTCTTGAAGTTGGAGTACTTGCAGTGCTATCAGGTCCCCCAGGGCCAACATGGCTAGTCCTGCCGGTAGCATTTCGGAGTGGGTGTGGTTGTGGGAGGAGACTGGGTGTGCAATTTATGTGTTTTCAGGCTGTATGGCCTCCACCTGTGGTGATTCATTCCACCTGTGCAAGCTGCACTCCCCTTTGGGCGGGCACGTCCCGCACACAACGCTGCAATTCGACGAATGGCATCTTGCTATTGCAATCATGTATTTGTACCCGATGGCAGTGTAACATTGGTTGATATGTTCATTCGGCTATGGTCCCATTGTTTCACATACTATCTTTGCAGTCGCGAACAGACTTGTGAAGGGTCAGTGGAGCGTAGTACTCGAGTAACGGTGGACCCTTATGCAACACTGTACCGAGCTTCACCGACGGGCGGGGCGTCCCATTTGTGAGTGAAGGCAGTTGCCATTTTCACACACAGCCGCACTAGATGGATTAATTTGTGATTTCAAGCGGCCACAGATGCCTTTTCGACGTGATGTTGCAAATGAGGAATTCGAAGGGCGGCGCTTTCGGTTTTCAGCTAGCGGCGAGGAGATGCCCACAGGTCTGACTGCAAATATAACGTTCTATTGTTCAATGTCCTTGGGACAGGGGCCATGGCGAGGATGCAATGATTGATATGAATAGTTTGGGATGCGCAATAGCGACGTGGGCGGTGAGGCCGGACGTTCCCAAATACATGTTACTTCACAACACTGGAATAATGGGCTGGGGCACAGTGGATTTTGCAGGCTGCATAACGCACAGGCTCAATGGAAATTTCACATGTTATGTGAGTATGGAAACAGGCGTTTTCATTACGGGATGAGGGAATGATGTATGGATGCATGGACAGATGATTTGATACAGAGTTTGCCATGTACAGGGCTTCTTGGAATCTATCCGCCTCCCCTGCGCTATGTGATGCAGGGCTGCCATAGTGGGACCATCGTCTATCTGGCCTTGTTGAGCCCTCCCTGTCTCGACGCGCCTTCAGACACTTGTGTCTATGCACGTTACCAATCCCATCTGATGGATTCTGTTTTAACAGACACATGCACAGGTACACTCGTTTGTGATAGTGTTTTCACCTCGATATAGATAGTTATGATTCGCAAGTGGTTTTTGGGTGGTGATGATCCTTTGGAGTGGCCTAGCATGCATATGGCTGTGGATTTGGTGTGATCATTGAAGTGAGTAATTCAAATGTAGTTCTGATGGCCATGCTATTCTTTTTCATTTCATTTGGTTGACAGGTATCTCCTCCCCTTTTGCCACTGCCATCTGTATGCCACTCCTGCAGATGGATTTTACTCCCGACACCTGCTGCTTCGTTTTAATCAGTGGAGCATTAAGATCTTATGGGACGATCGCCAATGGGCCACATGCCCTTACGCAGTACTAGTGGCTAGGAGCAACATTTCGGCCTTTCAGCTGGACTAGTGCCTCCCTATTGGGACGGCCCTGCGGTTCTAGGCGCTTCCATGTTGCCTTTTCGTACGGGAATGTAGCCCCTGTGTACCATGAAGGAACAGGGCGTCACACAAGAAGTAGCTGGTCATTTATTGCGGATGCAGCCCACAATGGTGAAATGTATTTTGGAGTTCATGGCCTAATGGCTGTATGGGCTTGGAGAATTTGTTGTGCATTAAATTTCTATTCTGATATGAACCGTGTAGCGTTCTTCTTTGCAAGTGATGTGGCATATTACTATTTGGGGAGCGATGTATTGTGAGGAGATCTGCATTGGGTTCCAGCTTCGGGGTATAGTAGCGTGGTACTGTGCTGGGCGCGTTTGCCTACGAAGCCCAGTGAGGTCAGGGATAAGGGCTGCCATTATGACTGTTTTGATGATGTCATGCTCAGGGGCGGGGGATTAGCTTTTGTGTAACAGATGCCGGTCAGCCAGTTGGATTGGTGTAATGATGTGATTATCGGAATATTGCTGGTCACAGGTGCCTGTGTTTGCGTGCGTTTCTTGGTGGGAGACTGAGGTCATGTCCATTTGTATAGCTTCTGTATTCGTGCCATCTGTGCCCTGCAGCTCCCATTGGGCCCTCTTGAGATTCATTTGTTCGTTGGCAGGCATGGATGACTAGTACATTTCACTGGTTGCATTGTGTGACTTCATTGCACCTACGGGGGGTTGTACAATGTGGCCAGGGAGCGGTGTACAAGCACTCAGTAGGGCCGTTTACGGTTGGTTCGCGATGCCGTACTTCTCACCATGGCGGAATGGTACTTTCCGCCGTGCTTGAGGTGCATGTCCGCTAGGGTCGGAATTCGCGTACCGTTGCGCCATGGTGGTAATTACGGTTTGGCATGGCGCGCGCGCGCGTACTTGGTGCAGTTAGCGTTGGCGTTCACTACGGTGTCGCTAATGGCATCGTACTTTGCGGTGACGGGTCATGATCGCACCGAGCGCTATTCGATGGCGGTATTGCATTTCCGCCATCGTTTTTCGATTTCCGCCAGGGTCGTAATGAGGCCCTTTGTCTTTTTTCCTCATAGGGGCCGGGGTCCGGAATGCCAGGATGCGGCAGGACCCGAAATGAAATGGGAATGACCCAACAGGTAAGTCTTAGAAGGAAACTGAGCTTTTCCTATTCCCTTCCTTCTCTCACCTTGTGTTCTTGTCTTTTTCTCTCTAGGCTCTGGGAAGTGGCTGCGGATCCAGACGATCGCTGCTGAAGATGGAAATGCCCTGGAAAGGTGATTGAAATGCAGCGCTGCAGCGATCGAAGCAAAATGCTTTTAAAATGATGTCTTCCCTTTCAGGATCGTCGGTGTGAAGTCTCTGTGATGCTGCTTTAGCAGGTAAGGTCTTCTTTCTCTCCCCAATTCTCTCTTAGCAGGTGACCCAGGAGGCTGACAGGCGTGGCTGAAGTCCAGATGCAGGAGCTGACACAGTGAGCGTCCAGCTGCGAGGAGCAGAACAACCCGAAGCGTGAGTTGCTGATCGGGCATGGTTTAAATAGCTTTGGAAGAAGTTCTAGGTATCCTTCCACCGATCAGGTATGTATCCTTCCCCGACCACACCCAGGGGAAAGTAGTTCCACAGGTAAAGTAGTTCCATTCAGGCCTCAAGAGGGCCTGGATGTAGCAGCATGGTCTGCATCAGGTAAGTGCACCTTAAAACACTTGAACACATGTCTAGCTTAATGAGCCTGGCGCCTAAGGCGCCAGGACAGGGGTCCAACATGAGCCTGGCGCCTAAGGCCCCAGGACTGTGTCCAAAGGGCCCCAGCTTGGGCCCGCTGGCACTTCCCTGGGGGAAATGATGCCTGCCTCTGGGGTTGCTGGGTCGAACCTGGCTCCTTGGAGGCAGGCATCATGACAATATCATAGATTGCATGGGCATTCTATGCAGTATACCACTTGATTTGTTTTACAATTTGAAACATCGTTGAGGATCCATGTTTTTGTTCCGATCTGAAATTGTTGTAGTTTCACAGTAAATTGACACACTGAGCAGGTACCACATGGATAGTGCCCTTTGAGTGGTCGGAGATTCCAGATATGAGTTTGGGGAGATTTTGTGTTGTACATGGAATGTACTAGGTGTTCTTTCAAATTGCGTCCCCTCTTGAATGCAAATCTAGGTTTGTCTAAGTCCGGGAGGCAGAGTCTAACTATGGGCCAATATTTGTAAATGATTTTTTTAATTTGAAAAGCATGTTGTCCATGGGTAATGGCACATGTGATGGTATCATTTTCTGCATCTCGAATTTTGGGTGTGAGAAGTGAGTCACGACATGTGAAGCGCGCTCTTTTGAAAGATCTTGACACCAGTTTTTTGGGGTAGCCGCGTTGTTTGAGTCTGTCGCTTAGAAGATTGGCATCTTGGTAGAAGTTGTCTAGTGAGGTGCAATTCCTGCGAAGTCTTAGGAATTGACCATACGGTAAATTTTCCTTGATGTGTTGAGGATGATCGCTTTGGAAATGTAAAAGGGTATTCCGATCGGTAGGTTTGCGAAAAGTGGTGCATGTTAATTTGCCTTGGTCGTGTTGGATTCTTAAATCTAGGAAATGGATAGAGGAATCACTGATTTCTAATGTAAATTGGATGTCTTGGCTGCATAAGTTAATCCAGGAGCTAAATTCTAGTAAGGCCTCTTCTGTGCCTTCCCATAGGCATATGATGTCGTCTATGTAACGACGCCATTGTTTGATGTTCTCTCTCCATCCATTGAGATGGCTGAGGACAAATTTGGCCTCGAAGTTCGCCATGAATAAAATGGCCAAACTCGGGGCAAATGCTGCCCCCATGGCGGTACCTTTTGTTTTTAGGTAGAATTTTTGATTAAATTCAAAAAAGTTTTTACAAAGGGCCAATGTCATGATTTCAATGATAAATTCAGGGGGAGTTTTCATGTCAGTGTTGGTAGCAGTCAGATATTCATACACACAGTCAATAGCTGCTTGTTGGGGTATGCTGGTGTATAGTGCACAGGCCTAAAAAAGGATGTGTGGGAGGTGGTGCGGAGTTCTGTGGTTGTGGGTAGCCGAATGGGTTGGGTTGAAATGGATTGTAGCCCCAAGTGGAATTCCCATTTGATGAGCTGCTGCTCGATCCTGAGAAGTTAACCCTTCTCCTTCTCGGTCGTTGCTGACCAGACTGGGGGTTACCTGTCTGTTTTATATTTTTGCAATATTCCTCAGTGGTGTAAGGGTATACCAATTTCTTTTTAAAATTTTTATTGATTACATTTTGTTTTTGATGATTTCGCATCCTTACAAAATTAAAAAATAGTACACTTCATTTAGATTTAAAAGAAAAGTATCTTTACCTACTTTCACTATACATATTTGTAAAACGACAAATCAGATAATTACAAAATGTTTACATTTAGGCATATCATACAAAAAGAACATCCAAAATTGATTATTCAATAAAAAAATATGAAAATCATTTTTTTCATAAGAGCATTTCATATTTCATAAAACATATAAATTCATAGAGCCAAACATATGCGTAAATCAAGAAATTCTAGGTCGCTTCATCGCTGGATAAGGCTGCCTCGATAACTTTCACTAAACGTACGGTCGCTAGAATTATTGAGTTACAAGAGCCCCACATACATCGTGACCATATTAATTCCCTTCCAATAACTGAGGGAGTAGAAATAAACGCATTGATATTTTTTAGCCTTTCAGTTTCAAAAAAGGGACATATGAGAAAAAGATGTTTTAAGGTTTCACTTACTTCGTCCTTATTACAGAATCTACAGGTGGTATAAAAAAGATTGTTGGAGTTACAATTCCAATATTTAGTTCTCACTTTCGTGTGAAGTAAATCTAAGCGGAATCGCATATAAGATGTCCTGGTTTCAATACTTGGACAAAGAATGAGATATTGGGCCTCATTACGACCCAGGTGGTAAATTACCGCCTGGGTCGTACCTTTACCACCATGGCGTAAACTATGTTTACGACATGGTGGTTGGCGGACTTACCGCCCCATTCCGAGGTGAGTGGGGCGGTAAGTCCCCATTAACCTATTTACCCTTCCCCATTCCCATTTTTGCCCCATAGGGCATAATGGGAGTGGGGAAGGCGTTAATTACGCCACCGTAAATTACGGTGGCGTAATTAACAACAAGGTCCCTTAGCGCCATGGATTTTAACACCTGCTAAAAGCAGGTGTTAAAACCTCCATGGCGCTAAGGGACCTCGGAATCAGGCGGTAAGGGTCGGCGCTGTTTACGCCGCCGTAAACCCCTTACCGCCTGGGTCCTAATGAGGCCCAGTAAACGTGGCGATTGCTTGTGTCTAAATATTGCGTATTCCTTAAATGATCCATAAGAAGATATCTGAGAACAAGACTCAGCCCAGTCATTCCAAAACAAGCGTTTGTGAGCTGTTATTAATTTGAAATGTAAATCTCTAGCCGAAATATTAATTCCGGCTAAAATGGAAAGTATACGCTTATGGAAATTTGCAATCGAAGCCGGATGGGATTTTCTCAGCATGACAAAAAAATCTTCGTATATCGAGTTTTCCAGAGGAAAGCACATCTTTGCATAATTTTTCAGTATACGCCAATTGTGCCGAGATGCCAAGGAGTTTAATCCTAGTTTGTGGCGTAAAATTGCATTCAGAAGATAGGCAGGTAAACCGAGAGTAGTTTTCCATAATTTAGCTTGCAATTTGTTTAGGAAGGTGGAGAGATCTAGTAAACATAGATCTAATGCATATAGGAGAATTGCCTCCACCTTTTTAGAGTAGAATTCGAAGAGTGGAACTAAAGAAAACTTTCAATATTTGCGAAAGATTATTTTCATTTGGTTTTGCAAAGGAAGAACCTTTTCATTCAAAGTTTTTTGCCAAAAGATAACAGAAATGTTATTTGCAAGAGTATAACCCAAGTAAGTAAACTTTCTGACGATTTGAATAAAGCTGGAATCCAATTGCCAGCAAAATTTGCGTACCTTTCTCCTTGAAGATAGCACAAGGATATTCGATTTTGTGTAATTTATCATCAAGTTGTTTGCTCTGCAAAAGTGATGAAAGTTTTCCAATTTGTTCTGAAGACCAGCTTGGGTGCTATCAAACAAGAGAACGTCATCAGCGTATGCTAACCACGAGAGTTGCAGTTCACCGAGACGGACAAAAAAGGATTTTGCCGAGTCCCATATTCCTTCAAGATCTGATAAATATAGGTTTAAGAGGACTGCCGCAAGATTACAACCCTGCTTGACACCAATTGCCGTGGAATGGGGTTGGTCAGGCGACCATTACTTGATATGCGTACTCTGAAAGACGTGTTATGATGTAGCAACGCAATGAGTGCTATTAAAGAGAGCGGAAATTTGAGTTCAGTCATTTTAGCCCATAGTCTGCTACGAATTACGCAGTCAAATGCGCCAGATAAGTCTAAGGAGGCAATGAAAATCGGTCCATAATGAGGACCGTGTGCTTTTGCATTTAAATGCGCTAGTATGGTGGGATTTAATTGTGTCCCCATGTTTTTACGGAAACCAGTTTGTACTTTATTTAGGATACGATTTTCCGTAATGTGGGTTTCGACATCCTTCAGTAGGAGGAGTGCAAAAATGTTATACGCCACATCCATCAGCGCAATAGGCCTAAAATTAAGAGGGTTATTTAACGGCCCTTTTTTGTGCAACGGAATAATGATGGAACTCACCCACGAGGGCGGAAGAGATTTTAGGGTGAAGATTGATTGAAAAATCCACAACAATACAGTGGCCCAGAAAAACGGGTCATCCTTAATCACGGAAGGAGGCAGCCCATCTGGGCCGGCACATTTCGAGGTTTTTAATTTAGTAATAGCACAGAGTATATCCTCAACAGACCATGGGCATAGTGCCGGGATGTAAATGACTAGTTAGTTGGAGAAAATTGTTCAGGTAAAAGATATTTCTGTTGAAAGAAGTCGAACCAAGAATTGCCATCGATGGCTGATTCTAGGTGTGGTTTGGAGTTTTTATTAGTTGCCCTAAGTAATTTCCAAATGTCTCGAGTACTATGCTTACAAATCAGGCTTACCATGTTTTGGTTGCCTATTAGGTGAAACGAGGTACGGGCAGCTTTTTTTACTATTATTATGTTTACGTACAAGTAATTTTTTAGCTGCCAAATAGTCAATGTGATCGCTAGCGCGGACATTTCGCCTAAGGGTTCTCAATTCGCTTTTTCTCACTGCTTTTAGTTTGGCAAGTGTGTTTGCCAAATACGAATCCGAGGAGTTAGTGTTCGTTTGTAACTGCGCCACTTCTGCTATGGCAGCTAGATGTCCTTGAATCATCTGTAGATTCCACTCAAGAATAGCCTGAGAAGGGTTGTCTTCAAAGGCGACATCAGGCCACCAATCCCGATTGATTAAAAATGTTAGTTGTCTGCAAGTCGAAATATTCCAATGAATTGACAATAGTTGTCGCTCACTCTGTACTAAGGCAAGAGCCTGCATCTTATCAAACAATTTACTTTCAGCAAACATGGTGCTCGAGAGTATGGTGTGATCGCCATAAGGAGGAAAATAGCAATTAGTAAGCGAAATAATACCAGAAAGATATTGGGAGGTAATTATGTAATCAATAGAAGAGCATGAATTTCCTCGATGCCAAGTTGAGCAGGCATGAGGATGCTGTGGTTGTATCACCACAAGATCCCAGCTAGAGAGGAAATTTATCCATCTTACACCATTTGCGTAGGCAATTTTAAAATGGTATGGCGATTCATTTGACAAGGGAAAGTTTGAAGAGGCATGTAGGTATGCATTGAAGTCACCACAGATCAAAATTTCAGCGGTAGGATGATTAAAAAAAGTTTCCATTAGTGTTTCATTTAGAATGGAGATGGCTTCTTCGATGCCAAGGGTGGAGGGATTCCAATAAATGGATATCAAGACTACTCTTTTTGGACCAAAGATGTTGATATCAATGTCAATCATTAAGAGCAATTGATTGGACATGTTAGAATTGATTGTAAAGAAAAGGTCATTGTTGAGTAAAATGGAAATCCCCCCTACAGGACGCCCAGACCAGGGCTGAGTCGCAACATTATGAACAGCGGTAAAACCATCCAGAAAAAATGTATTACAGCTCATGGTTTCTTGCACAAAGAAAATTGCTGGAAGATCTTTCCTACTCCTATTTGAGAACCATGTTAAGAGATTATTGAATCCGCAACAGTTCCAGGACTGAATAATGAGCTTGTTACATTATGAAGGTATCGTATCATTGGAGATCATAGATACTAATTGTGGCGATGCTTTTGCTGCAGGCAAGATCCCCAAGATACCATTCAAAGCAGTAAATAGAGAGGCCAATTGTGTTAAGATTTTATCATTCTCAGATGGAGCAGAACCAGAATTATTTGCAGTAGTACAATTTTTTGGGATAGGAGGAGGAGTGAACTCCAAAAATTGCACTGCCTTTTCAAAGGATGGGAATGCTTGTAATTCGAATCCCAGAAAAAGCAAGTCGGTTTTGTGTTCCCAAATCAGTTTTGCTATAATAGGCAATATTACTTTGCACAACATGCGATTATTGTTAATCAGATGTAACTTTATCCACTCTATGTCTTGCGATATAAGGTTGCGCAGAGAGGGGATTTTATAGAGAGAATGAGCGCTTAATAGGAACTGCCCCGTTAATTTGCTGGTTACTGGACCATCCTATTAAAGTTTGCATTTCATCTGGGATGTCATTAAATGATCTTAAGTCACGATTGATGATAATAAGGGGGGAAGAAGATTTAGATTCGGCACTGCATGATATACTCGGTGCTTGAACCGCCGCAACCTGGGAAAGGTTGTGCCTTGCGTCGGCTGCTTGTTCTGCAGTGTCCGCACTTGGACACATAGATTCTTGAGGCCTAGTCCCTAACAGAGGCGCCTGAGATGATGTGTGTGTGGATGCTTGAAGTTCTAGCAGGGGAGGCACAGACAGAGGTTGATGGATCAATGCATGAGCAACCGTTAGACTAGGTCCCTTCAAGTCAAGTGCAACCGTATTGGGGGTACTGCTAGTACTACAGCACAATGTTTTTTTATTATCCACAAGAGGAAAAAAAGTGTTCAAGTTTGTCTGTGTTAATACACTCGCGGGTATAGTGCCTGCGCAACCAACAGTTGTGCCAACACTAATATGATCTTCTGATACATTCTCCTCAATAGGCTTAAGCACAAAAGCGCATATGCCTTTCTTTGTTCTTTTTTGTGCTTTTTTGGACGATTTTAATTGAAGTGCCATTAAGCTCTCTTCATTCAATTGACTAACATTAAGTTGAAATTCTTTGTTACCAATTTGAGTGGCGTTCCACATCGCATCTACTTTGTCACTATTTTCGGCTGAGCATTGCAAGGAGGAAACTTCATTGCTAACCCTCGAAATGGAGGCATTGTTCATCTTAGATCTATTTCTCCGTTTCAGTGCTCTCTGGTATGATTTTTTCATTCTGCGCGACGGATGATACCAATTTTTAGATGTATCAATTGATACTGCTGAGGTAGACTCCTCAAGCAGATTCGTAATCGCTGAGGGACTATCAGGGGGGGGTTCCGCAGGAGCTGAAACCATAGCACTTGTCTCACTTTGAAGTAATTCTGCCGAAAACAACTGAGATTTAAATAAAATCTGTTCAATTTGTAGAATTCTCTCGTGTTGAAGTTTTGCAACTTCGACTGCGTCGAACTCTGGGGGATTTAGTGATGATGGCTCCTGTAGGGTAGGTTTAGCCACTGCCTCCGCAAATGACGTTGGCATGCCATTTAACAAAAAGGTAACTTCATCCATTTGAGTGCTTTGCGATGACAAGGCCTGCATCGAGGGATTCGCGGGCAAGCTCCTCTTTACAAGCTCAGCCATCCGTTCTGGACAAGTTGTATGGAATTTTTTGACACGCTTCCTGAGCTAACATGAAACCTTCGATTTTAGAGAGTTTAATGGAGTTTGTTAGAATTGAGTCCTTGATGTCTTTTAATAGAACATGAGTAAGTTCATGTCCCTTATCAAGTAAATTTAGGATACGAGTAAGGACATGAAATGAGTGAAGTTCGTGTTCTAACAGATGTGAGGAATTTTCATTAGGTGGAATTGGTGACAATGGAGAATGAATCGACGGCGGAGTAGTAATAGATGACTGTGCCATGTATTTATTAGAAGAGTCATGACGTAATGGATCATCTAATTGTAACTTCATTTGAAACTGGGAATCCTGGGTAGGTGAGCTGCCCGGTTTACTAGGTGCAAAAGAATCTCTTGAATAGTTACTAAACTTTGTAAGAGAGTTGGATGGAGCTAAGGTGGCAAAAGGCATCGGATGAAAATGCACTTGTTCACGCAGTCCACAGGACGCTGTCACTGGGGTGGAAGGACCTAATGAGAGGCTAATGCGTCTCTCTAAGGCAGCAATTACAGCCGGTGCTAGCAAGGAGGTATCCTCAATAGGAATAAGAGTATTGTCAATTACCTCCAAGCAGGTATCTGCCTTAATATGTGTGTCGTTAGCAATTTGTAATGTGAAAGGTGTATTATCTATTGCCTCAAAATTGTAAGCAGCTAATTCAGTATCAGTGTGATGATCAATGGGTGTTTGATAAGGTAACTGCGCTAAAGAGTTGAGTAAAGGATCTGCTTTTGTGGAGACAGATAAAAATAATTGCTGACCTATTGCAATAGCATGCGGACCTTCCATTTTAAGTTTTGGGAATGACTTGATCCCAGAAGTTTTAACAGTGTCTTTAAGTCGCTTACCGTTCCTTAAAGTGAGTAAAGGGGAATCCCTAGAGCAAGCTCGAGTAGTTACTATAGATCAAACAAAGTAACGTTTTCCCAAAAAGATGCCTATATATTGCCTTAAAAAAAATCCTGTAAACAAGTGCTTATATATAGCTCTAGGGGAAGCTTACCGATGCTTATGGAGTTAAAGTCGTGCTAATAATCTAACACTCAGAACTTACCAAAAGCAACAAGTTTACCATGAAAATGCAAGACAGACACCACACACCACGAGCCGCGAACAGCAAACAGTCCTTTGCGGTACTTCGCGGTGCGCAGCGCGGGTGCGCTGACGAGGTGTATTTAAATGCACCCGGAAGGGCGTTACCCGAGGTGTAGGAGGCGTAACCAATCCCCAGCACCTTGAAAGCAATGCACAAAAATACAGATATTAAAGATTATGCCTATAACAGTCACGATCCATAGTTCAATGTGTGTAGTTCAAAGTCCATGTGCCTCAAGCCTCAAGAGGAGAGGAGGAGGCACGCTGAAATTCACCTGTTTCCTGTAATGACGCAGGTCAGGCACAAAGCGGTGTTGCAGAAAAGGACTTCCTTCACGATCGACACGATCAGCACGGTAACTCAAATGAAGGGAGCGCCAGATTTCAGCCACAGCGGACTGCTTGAGAAGTAGTCGGCAGCACAGCAAACAGTTCTTTGCGGTACTTCGCGGTGCGCAGCGTGGGTGCACTGACGAGGTGTATTTAAATGCACCCGGAAGGTCGTTACCCGAGGTGTAGGAGGCGTAACCAGTCCCCAGCACCTGTTTCCTGTAATGACGCAGGTCAGGCACAAAGCGGTGTTGCAGAAAAGGACTTCCTCCATGATCGACACGATCAGCACGGCAACTCAAATGAAGGGAGCGCCAGATTTCAGCCACAGCGGACTGCTTGAGAAGTAGTCGGCAGCGCAGCAAACAGTCCTTTGCGGTACTTCGCGGTATACCAATTCTGTGTTAAACTCTTTAATATCCTTCTGTAATTTATTAGTTTTCCGAGTTAGAGTGTTGGTTTTAAAGATGGCGAATTGTTTGTTTATCGCCTCTATTTGATTTTTGGCGTCAGAGATGAGTGTATTGTTCATGAATTTCCTCTCTTCATCTTCCAGAGATTTTTGAAGTTGCGAACTAATTCTCTGTGCAGTTGTTACTGTCAGGACCATGAGGTCCCTACTACATTTTGTAGCAATGTAACTAAAATTGGTTGTATATTCTTTATACTCTAAGAAGAGGCAAGGTTAATTTCTAACTATCAGACCGGTGGGAATGATATTCGCTCGTAGGTATTCTTTCAAGAAATGTCCATGTAATTCTGTTCTGAAAACTATTTTCTTAAGTTTTAGAATATCTTCTCCCGTGTTGGCAGAGGATACTGGAGTGTTAGGACCGAGAGGGTCAAAGAATGAGGGTCCTGAAAGTAAATCGGATGTCTGTTCTTCCATGTAACTTAAGGTGGCATTTTCGGTCATAATTTTCTTACAACCTGGTCTCAATCCCGCAGGCCGTGTGGGGGAGTCTGCCGTCTCAAGAGAACAATGTGTCAATTTATGTACTAAGGTTTATAAAGGTTCCTTTATTGAAACACTAGACAGGGTTACTACTTCTCTAGTGTATTGGAGGATGGGCAAATTAGACAGCGCATAAAGCAAGGATGCCCTAATCACTTTGCTCACCTAGCCAATGGGTGACACATCCCTGCCAGTCGGGAGTCAGAGGTCCAGCAGGGGTGGCCACCCCAACAACTGGACCCCAGCAAGAGGAGGATGTGCAGGCATCGACAGGCAGGGCACATGCACGGCAGCAGCAGGTTCAAGGTAGAAGCGATGATGGCTCGGGGCCATCAACATCACAGGGGCAGGCATCGGCCGGAGGGCAGGAGTACCCTGGATTGGGAGTGTCTTCTAGATGCGGAGCGGCGGCGAGTGAAGGAGGCACGGCTCACTATGGTCAGGGCAGAGAACTCCATGTGCATGGCATTGAGTCAGGCTGAGTGCCTCAAGGAAACTCTCAGGGAGTTGGAGGAGGCCATGGCTGCATCTCTGCGAGACCTCGAAGCCAGGGAAGAGGCCCACCTCCTGAACATCGACGTGGAGTTCGATGATGCCCTGGCCCGGAACATCAAAGAGTGAGCCGTTGGACTTGGCCGCCGCCTTTGTACATAGTTCTTTAGGGTTGGGTTTCCTTTGTTTTATCTTTTTTTTTGGAGTTCATGGACTTTGCTCCCCTTTATGTATATAGTTTTTTATTCATAGGACTTTTTTGTGGGTTTCCTTTTGTTTGGGGATCATGGACCCTTTGGACTTCCATTGTATATAGTTCTGGACTTGTACATACTTTCATTCTTTGGACATCCCACGGATCAATGTTTTCCACACATATTACCTGATGCAGTGGGGTACACGTATTTAGAGGGGTGCGTGGGTAGTTTTACACATGATTTTGCTAGCGCGAGCGGGGTACGCGTATTCGGAGGGGTGTGCAGGGTGTTTTCCATGCAATTTCACTGGCACGAGCGGGGTATGCGTATTCTGAGGGGTGCGCGGAAGTTTTCCACGTGTTTACGTGGTTGGGGGGCTGTATGCTGATCCACTGGCCTTTGCGCCATGTACTGGATTTGTGCAATGTTTTTGGCGCACAGGGCCGGGTTATGGGCCTAACTGGCACTGCTGCAGGGTCGCTGCGCCACTCTGCGCCACGGCTGGTTATGGATGTAAGTATCCATGAATACGATGTCTGTGAAAAATGGGTTTTGGTGGACGCGGCTGGCGCATACTGCCGCACGCGCACTATGTGCGCCAGCCGCGTGCGCCACTTGTGCGCAAAATTCTATGAATTACCCGCAGTATCATTAGAAAGGCTACGAGATCAAACAACACCACTGCCTCTACATCAAATCCTTCTGCTTTATCACCCACACCTTCACAAAGGTATAGATTGAATGCTTTTATGTACAATCTCTGCCATTTACCCTGTAAAAATAGCACCCAATGCATGTGATGATTTCTTCTATCTCTTAACATCCATTAACATACCCTTGAAAAAACAAGTGTGCTCTATATGTTTACTATTATACTCATTCGAAAAACATATTCAGCTAACAGATTCTAAATATAATATACAGGATGCACGTAGGCAAAGAAAAGTGCTATAAACACACATATGCACTAATTTCTCTCTTTTACACTTTCAGTGAACATCAGTCTCCTGAAAAGCAGCAGCGTCTGAAGTACGAACAAGGACTTAGAAGAAACCTACTCTTTCCATACAAAAAAGTAAGTACAAAACTAACATAATGTTCTAACTGTTACTCAAACACACTAGCATTTTAGTGTTGTATAAGAAACAAATATATTAATCTTTTACTATTAGATGTAGTATTAGTGCTTCCCCTTGCCAGCTATATACGTTATATTGTCATCTGAAGCCCAGTATAGTAGCACACAAATACAAGAATAGCCTTCCCAACTTGATGTACCTGCCCATTGCACAATCACACACCTCCATAATCATACTTACCATCATACGCAGATGGTCATGCACAAAGCATGCACACACTGCACAACAGCCCAACCCACACCTTCTTCTTATTCCTCCAACAGACCCCAAATAATGCCTACCAAAAAGCAACTCCGTAGAAAGCAACGCAGAAGTAGAGCAAATCAAAATAAAAGTGTCCAAAATAAGCATCCATCTCTAGCAGATTTTGTACAAAAAGTTCAAACAAAACAGCTAAAACAGTCATTAAGCGAAACAAAACAAGCTTCCAGTACAGAAACGTTCCCTCCTCTATCAAAATGTAAAACCAAACGGAAAGTGATTAACAAGACTTCAACTACCACTACTGCTAACACTGGACCTATAAATCTTGATGTAGTGGCAAGTAAGCGGAACCTTTTAAAAAGAGGAGAGAAATCATGCACAACCCTTAAAACCTACCGTAGAAAAGGTATCCTAGAAGCTCTCGTAGACAGTGCACTCCTTTTCAAAAGGAAGTTATTTATTTTAGTTTTAAACAGAATGAAACCACTAACAAAACAAACTACTAAACTACAAAAGATGCTTCTCAATAAACGGAAAATCACATAAAATAGCTTCTTAAACATCTATGGAGGTGAATGGAGTCACACCACGACCACAGAACCATATTTTAATGAAGAAGCATATAAACAAAAGCAAAAAAAACCCCAACAATTGCCATACAGTGGATGGGGGTATGAAAAACCTGCTCACAAAAATACCCTAGAAAACTCAGTATCACCTCCCCAATCTACTGAACCAAAACGTCCAGTCTACAAATGGCCATGCACATCAATGTGTAACAATGCCAAAAAATCTTTCAAATCTTTACGCCAGTTTTTCAATCAGTATGTAATAAGCAAACACAAATTCAAAATGAAACTACTACAAAATATAGATGCCTGTCCAGTGCGCAAATACACAGGACTACAAATTCATTAGCCTGCATTTCAGGACCTATTTGCAAAAGCACCTTCCATCATATCAAAATGATATCAACACATCATTCAACTATAAGAAATCTCGTCCAAAAACTCTACTATGCTAAAAGTCCTGCTTTGGAACTAGCCAACCTAAATAACAATATTCTACATGGTACAGCCAAACAACTACTCGAAGAAATAGACCATATCCAGAGAATATATTTTGCAAGTGAAAGCCACTTACAACATGAAATAGATGTACAACAAACTAGCAACTACTGTACAAATAGCAACCTTCCATTAAACACATACAAAAAAGAAATACTAAAGTTTAGAAGTACCTCCGCTGAAGTACCAAACAATGCGTTGCGTGTGTTGCCTGCATCACTTCTTATAAAAGTACCACAAAAACTATAGACATAACGTACAAAATAGAAGACAATGAAGATTCGAAATGGTTCCAATTAACTCTCTACCTTATACCAGAAAACAAAAATGACATTACTGACCCCTTAATACTTTGCAATTACTGCATTGCAAAACTTAACAACAACCAAATGCCTTCACGTGCTATCACAAATAACTTGGAATTATTCCCACTACAAAAACCCCTGCAACAACAAAATGTATATGAGAGCATCATAAATCAAACAGTGCACCCATTTCAAGCAATAACATGCCTCCAACCAAAAACAGCTAAGTTACCTCCTTCTGAATTAGTCAAAGGCATTTGTGGCAA
The DNA here is from genome assembly GCF_040938575.1 of Ambystoma mexicanum. Lineage (NCBI taxonomy): Eukaryota > Metazoa > Chordata > Amphibia > Caudata > Ambystomatidae > Ambystoma > Ambystoma mexicanum. Next base: position 959,986,989 of record NC_090928.1, on the reverse strand, counting down.
AGTAGTTTATTTACCATTAGATCTCACATAGAATTTACACACTCTAGGAGTGCAACGGCCAATAGATCAATCTTTAATTGTCTTAGTAAAAGGCATACCTACAAAAGACAAAAACATTTGGCAACAACTCGTGGACTTACATAAAGTTAGACAAGCCCTGCAATATCTAAAAAACAACAATGAATACTACAAAGAAATGAATATTGAAGAAAACCTGAGAGAAACCATTGAAATAATTCAGGAGTCACCAGAAACTGGTCAATTTGAACTTCGAAATCCTACTACAGAATCCAATATTTTAGACCATAATACAATTCATCCTTTACACTCTAAAGATGCTATAGATGATGCACTTGAATGTACCAAATGCGACAAGCCAAAGGATCTCCAATCAGCATATGGGATAAAAATTAAAAGAAGCACAGGCCTTTCCGCTACTCTTTCCTACTGGAAAAGGAGGAGGGTACAATGATAGACCCACAAAGATAACAGCATCAGAATATCGCTCTCTACGAATGTATTCTGACCACCCCAGATTCAGACAAAACGTGGAATAGATATTCCACCTTTTCTTTGAAAGTGAACTAGCAACTCTATGCTAGGAAGTTGCAAACACATTAAAATCAGGTACCCATTTTCAATATATGTCAGCTACGCAATTATTACAAAAAGTGCAAGAAAAAGATGAGGTTTTACAGTCAAGTATTACAAATCTTTTAGCAAACATGCATGGTACAAAAGAATACTGGTTCTGATGTCACGGAGATGTACGCTGTATGATAGGAAACCTTGGCCCACCCACTTGCTTTGTAACATTAAGTTGTGCAGAATATGCATGGGAAGATTTACACAATTTCCTACGCATAGCAAACAAAAATAAAACAAACATAGATATAAAAACACCAGGAGAACTCTGCTCTCTAGATCCTGTAAATGTATCAAGATATTTCCATCATCACTTCATTGCTATGCTAGACTTTATTTGTAATAAGACTGTTCCTCCCCTCGGAGAAGCTCAACACTTCTTTTGGAGAAAAGAATACCAAGCCAGATGAGCACCATACATCCACATGCTATTATGGATTAAAGATGCTCCTAAATTTGATCAGGACAGTGATGCCAATGTTTTGCAGTTCATCCAAAAATATGTCACTTGTGAAATTACTTCACAAACAACACATAGTGACCTATGGCTAAGTCATGGTCCTGTGAAATCTAGAAAAAGAGTTCTCAAATCATATGAGAACATAGAAACAATAGCCAAAAATGATCCCAAGAGCCAAGACATTTTGAAAAACTATTTACTAGACATATACTACCCAAACAGGAATACCACTTTGGAAACCATGTGTCTCTACCACGTAGCCCAAAACTTCACATACAAAAATAATGTTAAACCAGATGAAAAGAAAGGTAGATACAGAGTGGTAAATTGTGAAGGCAGCTTTGTGAAACTTACCAAATGCAGCTTAATTAATTATATCAAATTGTCATTAAAAACTCCTCAACATAAAGAACTATATTACAAGTCCCTGCTAAAACTTTTTAAACCATGGAGAAAAGAACAAGAGTTACTGGATACATATGACTCCTATGAAGACTCTTTCAAAGCAAATGAAAGCACTATAATGGACGCAAACTTTAGACAGTACCAAACAATGTTGCACAATGAACAGCAATATGAATAAGAACTCCAGGTCCAACTACAAGTGGACACTCCAGCCAGTAGTCAACCTTCTGTAACAGGAAGCCAAGAACCACTTGGACAGCTACTAATAGCAAATGAGGCAGAATTAGCCATGACAGAAGTAGAAAACATCATGTGTCAGTATGAACAAGCTACAGAAGACTTTGCTGAACTGAAATCACAACTGAACAATGAGCAGAGTAGCATTTTCCAAGAAATAACAAAACAAATTGAACATGGTGTGGAACATGAAAAAAAAAACTGTACCTGCCAAGACTGCAAACCTATACTGCTATACGTGAGTGGGGAAGCTGGTTTAGGCAAAACATTCTTAATCAAAATCCTCAGCAAGTTCCTTCACCAATTGACAAACAACAAACTGTCAGCTGTTGTAACTGCCCCACAGGTTTAGCTGCCTACAACATAGGCCATGTCACTTTACACTGATTACTACTCCTTCCAGTAGAACACCAACAATATTAGACTATTACAAACTTTCCACAGAAGCTGCAATGCAACTACGCAGAGGTTTTAAACAAATGAAAATGCTGCTAATAGATGAGGTGAGCATGGTATCCAATCTAATGTTGGCTTTGATTCACCTCAGATTACAAGAGGTCTTCAAAACAGACTACTACTAGCTCTTTGGAGGAAAAACATTATTGTATTTGGAGATCTTCAATTGACACCAGTGAAAGCTGAACCTATTTTTAAAACCTTAGGGCACAAACTGTGCCATAAAACTCTTGGCAGCATAGGAAATGTCAACCTTTGGCAACATTTCCAATACAGAGAATTAACTGAAAACATGGGCCAGTCTGCAGACCTCACATACGCCAACATTTTAAAAAATATTAGAGTTGGTGTACTATCTCAAGAAGCACAATCAATATTAAAAGCCAGGCACATCCATACACTCTATGGCCATAACTCATGTGCTACTGATGTCATGCAACAATTAGCACACAAAAATGTCAATTGTATGTCCTTGATGCCGACTCTTGCAAGCTGTTCCAAATTCAATGAAACAATGTTGAAAAAAGAAATGCAACCAATAATTGAAATTTGCTACACAGATAAACTGGACGTACCTGGTATGACACTACCCATGTGTCAACAAGCCACAACAAGACTAAATACCCTGGTAAACTCTATCTCCAACACACCTAGTTTGGAGAACATATTAAAATTATCTTTAAACTGTAGAGTAATTCTTAAACGTAACCTTGACATGGAGCAAGGACTAGTTAATGGAGCACTTGGTACAGTTGTTGGCTTTCAAACATACCCACATGACGACAACATTCAATTTGTCAATATTCTCTTTGACAAACTATCAGAAGTTAAAAGGATAGGACGCTCAACAGCCAGTTTCCTTCTTTTCAAAGACATGTATGTCCGCAGGGAACAATTTTCACTAACTCTAGCATAAGCAGTGACCATTCACAAATCACAAGGTCTTACACTAAATAAAGCATTAATAGATATTGGTAGCACAGTCTTTAAAGAAGGCATGAGCTACGTAGCACTGTCACGCTTACGTACACTTGACGGTCTATTTCTAAACAACTTTGATGCAAGTAAAGTAAATGCTGATATTCTGTGCATTCTAGAATATAATAGGCTGCGTTCACTCCACACCCTATCTGAAAACCTATCCTGTTCCACAACAAGCAAAATGTTGTAAAAGAAAACGACTTCAAACTGAAACGATATAGGATATCACTACAATTCCTCCAAAGGAAAAAAAAACAAACTAATACTTCATCAAGTACCCCAATCAAACAAGAATCTAGTGGTCAAAGTAGCTCACCTACTTCTTCAAAGAAGCAATACACACTCCAAACAAATGACTTACACACAGAACTATCAGGTCCATTCAAATTTTCAAATGTAACTGCTATAAATTGCTATGCAATGTAGCAATAAATATTCTATTCCAATTGCCATCAATTATTTAGAACATTTACTTACACAGTACAGACCAATTGTGTTTGCAAATGTTAGTCCTTCACAGAAATGCAACCAACAATCCTGACAACACTTACAGTGTTTATGGAATAAGACAACAATTGGACTACTGTGCTGGAATGGTGAAATTGGGTGCATGGCCATATGGCCATGCACCCAAGACTCTATGCCCTGGCCACAACCACCACAGCATATCACACCCATAGAGTCAAACATTTTAATTATGGTTTATGGGAACTTTTAATGTCCGCGGACATAATGAGTGTTCTTAGAACACTTTCAACTTGCCAGCGAACAATACGGACACCGTCCTCAGGACACCCCCATTTTGTTTATTTACGAACATGTCAGGACACCGCAAGTGTTCTTAGAACACTTCCAGCTTGCCAGTGAACAATACAGACAGCGTCCTCAGGACACCCCCATTTTGTTTATTTATGAACATTTCAGGACACCGCAAGTGTTCTTAGAACACTTTCAACTTGCCAGCGAACAATACGGACAGCGTCCTCAGGACACCCCCATTTTGTTAATTTGCGAACATTTCAGGACACGGCGAGTGTTCTTAGAACACATTCAACTTGCCAGCTAACAATACGGACAGCGTCCTTTGTTTATTTGCGAACATTTCAGGACACGGCGAGTATTCTTAGAACACATTCAACTTGCCAGCAAACAATATGGACAGCGTCCTCAGGACACCCCCATGTTGTTTATTTGCGAATATTTCAGGACACCGCAAGTGTTCTTAGAATACTTTCAACTTGCCAGCGAACAATACGGACACTGTCCTCAGGACACCCCCATTTTGTTAATTTGCGAACATTTCAGGACACGCCGAGTGTTCTAAGAACACATTCAACTTGCCAGCAAACAATACAAACAGCGTCCTCAGGACACCCCCATTTTGTTTATTTGCGAACATTTCAGGACACCGCGAGTGTTCTTAAAACACATTCAACTTGGCAGCAAACAATACGGACAGCGGCCTCAGGACACCCCCATTTTGTTTATTTGCGAACATTTCAGGACACGGCGAATGTTCTTAGAACACATTCAACGTGCCTGTGAACAATACGGACAGCGTCCCCAGGACACCCCCATTTTGTTTATTTACGAACATTTCAAGTCACCGCGAGCGTTCTTAGAACACTTTCAACTTGCCAGAGAACAATACGGACAGTGTCCTCAGAACACCCCCATTTTGTTTATTTACGAACATTTCAGGACACTGCAAGTATTCTTAGAACACATTCAACTTGCCAGTGAACAATACGGACAGCGTCCTCAGGACACACCCATTTTGTTTATTTACGAACATTTCAGGACACTGCGAGTGTTTTTAGAATACTTTTAACTTGCCAGGGAACAATACGGACAGCGTCCTCAGGACACCCCCATTTTGTTTATTTAGGAACATTTCAGGACACCGTGAGTGTTCTTAGAACACATTCAACTTGCCAGCGAACAATACGGACAGCGTCCTCAGGACACCCCCTATTTTGTTTATTTACGAACATTTCAGGACACTGCGAGTGTTCCTAGAACACTTTCAACTTGCCAGCGAACAATTCAGACAGCGTCCTCAGGACACCCCCATTTTGTTTATTTACGAACATTTCAGGACACCGCGAGTGTTCATAGAACACATTCAACTTGCCAGCGAACAATACGGACAGCGTCCTCAGGACACGCCCATTTTGTTTATTTACAAACATTTCAGGACACCGCGAGTGTTCTTAGAACACTTTTAACTTGCCAGGGAACAATACGGACAGCGTCCTCAGGACACCCCCATTTTGTTTATTTACGAACATTTCAGGACACCGCGAGTGTTCTTAGAACACATTCAACTTGCCAGCGAACAATACGGACAGCGTCCTCAGGACACCCCCATTTTGTTTATTTACGAACATTTCAGGACACCGCAAGTGTTCTTAGAACACATTCAACTTGCCAGCGAACAATAGGGACAGCGTCCTCAGGACACCCCCATTGTGTTTATTTACGAACATTTCAGGCCAATGTGAGTGTTCTTCGAACACTTTCAACTTGCCAGCGAACAATACGGACAGCGTCCTCAGGGCACCCCCATTTTGTTGATTTACGAACATTTCTGGACACCGCAAGTGTTCTTAGAAGACTTTCAACTTGCCTGCGAACAATACGGACAGCGTTCTCAGGACATTCCCATTTTGTTAATTTGCGAACATTTCAGGACACGGCGAGTGTTCTTACAACACATTCAACTTGCCAGCGAACAATACGGACAGTGTCCTCAGGACACCCCCAATTTCTTTATTTGCGAAAATTTCAGGGCACCGCAAGCGTTCTTAGAACACATTCAACTTGCCAGCGAACAATACGGACAGTGTCCTCAGGACACCCCCATTTTGTTTATTTGCAAACATTTCAGGACACCACGAGTGTTCTTAGAACACTTTCAACTTGCCAGCGAACAATACAGACAGCATCCTCAGGACACCCCCATTTTGTTATTTACGAACATTTCAGGACAACGCGAGTGTTCTTAGAACACTTTCAACTTGCCAGCGAACAATACGGACAGCGTCCTTGGACACCCCCATTTTGTTAATTTACGAACATTTCTGGACACCGCGAGTGTTCTTAGAACACATTCAACTTGCCAGCGAACAATACGGACAGCATCCTCAGGACACCCCCATTTTGTTAATTTACGAACATTTCTGGACACCGCGAGTGTTCTTAGAACACATTCAACTTGCCAGCGAACAATACGGACAGCATCCTCAGGACACCCCCATTTTGTTATTTACGAACATTTCAGGACACCGCGAGTGTTCTTAGAACACTTTCAACTTGCCAGCGAACAATACGGACAGCATCCTCAGGACACCCCCATTTTGTTATTTACGAACATTTCAGGACAACGCGAGTGTTCTTAGAACACTTTCAACTTGCCAGCGAACAATACGGACAGCGTCCTTGGACACCCCCATTTTGTTAATTTACGAACATTTCTGGACACCGCGAGTGTTCTTAGAACACATTCAACTTGCCAGCGAACAATACGGACAGCATCCTCAGGACACCCCCATTTTGTTATTTACGAACATTTCAGGACACCGCGAGTGTTCTTAGAACACTTTCAACTTGCCAGCGAACAATACGGACAGCGTCCTCAGGACACCCCCATTTTGTTTATTTGTGAACATTTCAGGACACCGCGATTGTTCTTAGAACACATTCAACTTGCCAGCTAACAATACGGACAGCGTCCTCAGGACGCCCAATTTTGTTTATTTGCGAACATTTCAGGACACGGCGAGTGTTCTTAGAACACATTCAACTTGCCAGCGAACAATATGGATAGCGACCATATTGACACCCCCATTTTGTTTATTTGTGAACATTTCACGACACCGCGAGTGTTCTTGGAACACTTTCAACTTGCCAGCGAACAATACGGACACCGTCCTCAGGACAGCCCCAATTTGTTTATTTACGAACATTTCAGCACACCGGGAGTGATCTTAGAACACATTCAACTTGCTAGCGAACAATACAGGCTGCGTCCTCAGGACACCCCCATTTTGTTTATTTGCGAACATTTCAGGACGCGGCGAGTGTTCTTAGAACACATTCAACTTGCCAGCGAACAATACGGACAGCGTCCTCAGGACAACCCCATTTTGTTTATTTGCGAACATTTCAGGACACGGCGAGTGTTCTTAGAACACATTCAACTTGCCAGCGAACAATACGGACAGCGTCCTCAGGGCACCCCCATTTTGTTAATTTTTGAACATTTCAGGACACTAACATTCAACTTGCCAGCGAACAATATGGACAGCGTCCTCAGGACACCCCCATTTTGTTATTTATGAACATTTCAGGACACCGCAAGTTTTCTTAGAACACTTTCAACTTGCCAGCGAACAATAGGGACAGCGTCCTCAGGACACCCCCATTTTGTTTATTTGCACACATTTCTGGACACGGCAAGTGTTCTTAGAACACATTCAACTTGCCAGCGAACAATACAGACAGCGTCCTCAGGACACCCCCATTTTGTTTATTTGCAAACATTTCAGGACACTGCGAATGTTCTTAGGACACTTTCAACTTGCCAGCGAACAATACTTACAGCGTCCTCAGGACACGCCCATTTTGTTAATTTACGAACATTTCAGGACACTGCGAGTGTTCTTAGAACACATTCAACTTGCCAGCGAACAATACAGACAGCGTCCTCAGAACACCCCCATTTTGGTTCTTTATGAACATTTCAGGACACCGCGATTGTTCTTAGAACACTTTCAACTTGCTAGCGAACAATACGGACAGCATCCTCAGGACACCCCCATTTTGTTATTTACGAACATTTCATGACACCGCGAGTGTTCTTAGAACACTTTCAACTTGCCAGCGAACAATACGGACAGCGTCCTCAGGACACCCCTATTTTGTTTATTTGCGAACATTCCAGGACACTGCAAGTGTTCTTAGAACTCATTCAACTTGCCAGCTAACAATACGGACAGCGTCCTCAGGACGCACCCATTTTGTTTATTTACGAACATTTCAGGACACCGGGAGTGTTCTTAGAACACTTTCAACTTGCCAGCGAACAATACGGACACCGTCCTCAGGACACCCCCATTTTGTTTATTTACGAACATTTCAGGACACGGCGAGTGTTCTTAGAACACATTCAACTTGCCAGCGAACAATACGGACAGCGTCCTAAGGACAACCCCATTTTGTTTATTTGTGAACATTTCAGGACACGGCGAGTGTTCTTAGAACACATTCAACTTGCCAGCGAACAATACGGACAGCGTCCTCAGGGCACACCCATTTTGTTTATTTGCGAACATTTCAGGACAGCGCGAGTGTTCTTAGAACACTTTCAACTTGCCAGCGAACAATACAGACAGCGTCCTCAGAACACCCCCATTTTGTTATTTTATGAACATTTCAGGACACCCACATTCAACTTGCCAGCGAACAATATGGACAGCGTCCTCAGGACACCGCCATTTTGTTATTTATGAACATTTCAGGACACCGCAAGTCTTCTTAGAACACTTTCAACTTGCCAGCGAACAATACGGACAGCATCCTCAGGACACCCCCATTTTGTTATTTACGAACATTTCAGGACACCGCGAGTGTTCTTAGAACACTTTCAACTTGCCAGCGAACAATACGGACAGCATCCTCAGGACACCCCCATTTTGTTATTTACGAACATTTCAGGACACCGCAAGCGTTCTTAAAACACATTCAACTTGCCAGCGAACAATACGGACAGTGTCCTCAGGACACCCCCATTTTGTTTATTTGCGAACATTTCAGGACACCGCGAGTGTTCTTAGAACACTTTCAACTTGCCAGCGAACAATACGGACAGCGTCCTTGGACACCCCCATTTTGTTAATTTACGAACATTTCTGGACACCGCAAGTGTTCTTAGAACACATTCAACTTGCCAGCGAACAATACGGACAGCATCCTCAGGACACCCCCATTTTGTTATTTACGAACATTTCAGGACACCGCGAGTGTTCTTAGAACACTTTCAACTTGCCAGCGAACAATACGGACAGCGTCCTTAGGACATCCCCATTTTGTTTATTTGTGAACATTTCAGGACACCGCGATTGTTCTTAGAACACATTCAACTTGCCAGCTAACAATACGGACAGCGTCCTTAGGACGCCCAATTTTGTTTATTTGCGAACATTTCAGGACACGGCGAGTGTTCTTAGAACACATTCAACTTGCCAGCGAACAATATGGACAGCGACCATATTGACACGCCCATTTTGTTTATTTGCGAACATTTCACGACACCGCGAGTGTTCTTAGAACACTTTCAACTTGCCAGCGAACAATACGGACACCGTCCTCAGGACACCCCCAATTTGTTTATTTACGAACATTTCAGCACACCGCGAGTGATCTTAGAACACATTCAACTTGCTAGCGAACAATACAGGCAGCGTCCTCAGGACACTCCCATTTTGTTTATTTGCGAACATTTCAGGACGCGGCGAGTGTTCTTAGAACACATTCAACTTGCCAGCGAACAATACGGACAGCGTCCTCAGGACAACCCCATTTTGTTTATTTGCGAACATTTCAGGACACGGCGAGTGTTCTTAGAACACATTCAACTTGCCAGCGAACAATACGGACAGCGTCCTCAGGACACCCCCATTTTGTTAATTTATGAACATTTCAGGACACTAACATTCAACTTGCCAGCGAACAATATGGACAGCGTCCTCAGGACACCCCTATTTTGTTATTTCTGAACATTTCAGGACACCGCAAGTTTTCTTAGAACACTTTCATCTTGCCAGCGAACAATAGGGACAGCGTCCTCAGGACACCCCCATTTTGTTTATTTGCACACATTTCTGGACACGGCAAGTGTTCTTAGAACACATTCAACTTGCCAGCGAACAATACAGACAGCGTCCTCAGGACACCCCCATTTTGTTTATTTGCAAACATTTCAGGACACTGCGAATATTCTTAGGACACTTTCAACTTGCCAGCGAACAATACTTACAGCGTCCTCAGGACACGCCCATTTTGTTAATTTACGAACATTTCAGGACACTGCGAGTGTTCTTAGAACACATTCAACTTGCCAGCGAACAATACAGACAGCGTCCTCAGAACACCCCCATTTTGGTTCTTTATGAACATTTCAGGACACCGCGATTGTTCTTAGAACACTTTCAACTTGCCAGCGAACAATACGGACAGCATCCTCAGGACACCCCCATTTTGTTATTTACGAACATTTCATGACACCGCGAGTGTTCTTAGAACACTTTCAACTTGCCAGCGAACAATACGGACAGCGTCCTCAGGACACCCCTATTTTGTTTATTTGCGAACATTCCAGGACACCGGGAGTGTTCTTAGAACACATTCAACTTGCCAGCGAACAATACAGACAGCGTCCTCAGAACACCCCCATTTTGGTTCTTTATGAACATTTCAGGACACCGCGATTGTTCTTAGAACTCATTCAACTTGCCAGCTAAAAATACGGACAGCGTCCTCAGGACGCACCCATTTTGTTTATTTGCGAACATTTCAGGACACCGGGAGTGTTCTTAGAACACTTTCAACTTGCCAGCGAACAATACGGACACCGTCCTCAGGACACCCCCATTTTGTTTATTTACGAACATTTCAGGACACGGCGAGTGTTCTTAGAACACATTCAACTTGCCAGCGAAAAATACGGACAGCGTCCTAAGGACAACCCCATTTTGTTTATTTGTGAACATTTCAGGACACGGCGAGTGTTCTTAGAACACATTCAACTTGCCAGCGAACAATACGGACAGCGTCCTCAGGGCACACCCATTTTGTTTATTTGCGAACATTTCAGGACAGCGCGAGTGTTCTTAGAACACTTTCAACTTGCCAGCGAACAATACAGACAGCGTCCTCAGAACACCCCCATTTTGTTAATTTATGAACATTTCAGGACACCCACATTCAACTTACCAGCGAACAATATGGACAGCGTCCTCAGGACACCGCCATTTTGTTATTTATGAACATTTCAGGACACCGCAAGTCTTCTTAGAACACTTTCAACTTGCCAGCGAACAATACGGACAGCATCCTCAGGACACCCCCATTTTGTTATTTACGAACATTTCAGGACACCGCAAGCGTTCTTAGAACACATTCAACTTGCCAGCGAACAATACGGACAGTGTCCTCAGGACACACCCATTTTGTTTATTTGCGAACATTTCAGGACACCGCAAGTGTTCTTAGAACACTTTCAACTTGCCAGCGAACAATACGGACAGCGTCCTTGGACACCCCCATTTTGTTAATTTACGAACATTTCTGGACACCGCGAGTGTTCTTAGAACACATTCAACTTGCCAGCGAACAATACGGACAGCATCCTCAGGACACCCCCATTTTGTTATTTACCAACATTTCAGGACACCGCGAGTGTTCTTAGAACACTTTCAACTTGCCAGCGAACAATACGGACAGCGTCCTTAGGACGCCCAATTTTGTTTATTTGCGAACATTTCAGGACACGGCGAGTGTTCTTAGAACACATTCAACTTGCCAGCGAACAATATGGACAGCGACCATATTGACACCCCCATTTTGTTTATTTGCGAACATTTCACGACACCGCGAGTGTTCTTAGAACACTTTCAACTTGCCAGCGAACAATACGGCCACCGTCCTCAGGACACCCCCAATTTGTTTATTTACGAACATTTCAGCACACCGCGAGTGATCTTAGAACACATTCAACTTGCTAGCGAACAATACAGGCAGCGTCCTCAGGACACCCCCATTTTGTTTATTTGCGAACATTTCAGGACGCGGCGAGTGTTCTTAGAACACATTCAACTTGCCAGCGAACAATACGGACAGCGTCCTCAGGACAACCCCATTTTGTTTATTTGCGAACATTTCAGGACACGGCGAGTGTTCTTAGAACACATTCAACTTGCCAGCGAACAATACGGACAGCGTCCTCAGGGCACCCCCATTTTGTTTATTTGCAAACATTTCAGGACAACGCGAGTGTTCTTAGAACACTTTCAACTTGCCAGCGAACAATACAGACAGCATCCTCAGAACACCCCCATTTTGTTAATTTATGAACATTTCAGGACACTAACATTCAACTTGCCAGCGAACAATATGGACAGCGTCCTCAGGACACCCCCATTTTGTTATTTATGAACATTTCAGGACACCGCAAGTTTTCTTAGAACACTTTCAACTTGCCAGCGAACAATAGGGACAGCGTCCTCAGGACACCCCCATTTTGTTTATTTGCACTCATTTCTGGACACGGCAAGTGTTCTTAGAACACATTCAACTTGCCAGCGAACAATACAGACAGCGTCCTCAGGACACCCCCATTTTGTTTATTTGAAAACATTTCAGGACACTGCGAATGTTCTTAGGACACTTTCAACTTGCCAGCGAACAATACTTACAGCGTCCTCAGGACACGCCCATTTTGTTAATTTACGAACATTTCAGGACACTGCGAGTGTTCTTAGAACACATTCAACTTGCCAGCGAACAATACAGACAGCGTCCTCAGAACACCCCCATTTTGTTAATTTATGAACATTTCAGGACACCCACATTCAACTTGCCAGCGAACAATATGGATAGCGTCCTCAGGACACCGCCATTTTGTTATTTATGAACATTTCAGGACACCGCAAGTCTTCTTAGAACACTTTCAACTTGCCAGCGAACAATACGGACAGCATCCTCAGGACACCCCCATTTTGTTATTTACGAACATTTCAGGACACCGCGAGTGATCTTAGAACACTTTCAACTTGCCAGCGAACAATACGGACAGCATCCTCAGGACACCCCCATTTTGTTATTTACGAACATTTCAGGACACCGCAAGCGTTCTTAGAACACATTCAACTTGCCAGCGAACAATACGGACAGTGTCCTCAGGACACCCCCATTTTGTTTATTTGCGAACATTTCAAGACACCGCGAGTGTTCTTAGAACACTTTCAACTTGCCAGCGAACAATACGGACAGCGTCCTTGGACACCCCCATTTTGTTAATTTACGAACATTTCTGGACACCGCGAGTGTTCTTAGAACACATTCAACTTGCCAGCGAACAATACGGACAGCATCCTCAGGACACCCCCATTTTGTTATTTACGAACATTTCAGGACACCGCGAGTGTTCTTAGAACACTTTCAACTTGCCAGCGAACAATACGGACAGCATCCTCAGGACACCCTCATTTTGTTATTTACGAACATTTCAGGACACCGCAAGCGTTCTTAGAACACATTCAACTTGCCAGCGAACAATACGGACTGTGTCCTCAGGACACCCCCATTTTGTTTATTTGCAAACATTTCAGGACACCGCGAGCGTTCTTAGAACACTTTCAACTTGCCAGCGAACAATACGGACAGCGTCCTTGGACACCCCCATTTTGTTAATTTATGAACATTTCTGGACACCGCGAGTGTTCTTAGAACACATTCAACTTGCCAGCGAACAATACGGACAGCATCCTCAGGACACCCCCATTTTGTTATTTACGAACATTTCAGGACACCGCGAGTGTTCTTAGAACACTTTCAACTTGCCAGCGAACAATACGGACAGCGTCCTCAGGACACCCCCATTTTGTTTATTTGTGAACATTTCAGGACACCACGATTGTTCTTAGAACACATTCAACTTGCCAGCTAACAATACGGACAGCGTCCTTAGGACGCCCAATTTTGTTTATTTGCGAACATTTCAGGACACGGCGAGTGTTCTTAGAACACATTCAACTTGCCAGCGAACAATATGGACAGCGACCATATTGACACCCCCATTTTGTTTATTTGCGAACATATCACGACACCGCAAGTGTTCTTAGAACACTTTCAACTTGCCAGCGAACAATACGGACACCGTCCTCAGGACACCCCCAATTTGTTTATTTACGAACATTTCAGCACACCGCAAGTGATCTTAGAACACATTCAACTTGCTAGCGAACAATACAGGCAGCGTCCTCAGGACACCCCCATTTTGTTTATTTGCGAACATTTCAGGACGCGGCGAGTGTTCTTACAACACATTCAACTTGCCAGCGAACAATACGGACAGCGTCCTCAGGACAACCCCATTTTGTTTATTTGCGAACATTTCAGGACACGGCGAGTGTTCTTAGAACACATTCAACTTGCCAGCGAACAATACGGACAGCGTCCTCAGGGCACCCCCATTTTGTTTATTTGCAAACATTTCAGGACAACGCGAGTGTTCTTAGAACACTTTCAACTTGCCAGCGAACAATACAGACAGCATCCTCAGAACACCCCCATTTTGTTAATTTATGAACATTTCAGGACACTAACATTCAACTTGCCAGCGAACAATATGGACAGCGTCCTCAGGACAACCCCATTTTGTTTATTTGCGAACATTTCAGGACACGGCGAGTGTTCTTAGAACACATTCAACTTGCCAGCGAACAATACAGACAGCGTCCTCAGAACACCCCCATTTTGGTTCTTTATGAACATTTCAGGACACCGCGATTGTTCTTAGAACACTTTCAACTTGCCAGCGAACAATACGGACAGCATCCTCAGGACACCCCCATTTTGTTATTTACGAACATTTCATGACACCGCGAGTGTTCTTAGAACACTTTCAACTTGCCAGCGAACAATACGGACAGCGTCCTCAGGACACCCCTATTTTGTTTATTTGCGAACATTCCAGGACACCGGGAGTGTTCTTAGAACACATTCAACTTGCCAGCGAACAATACAGACAGCGTCCTCAGAACACCCCCATTTTGGTTCTTTATGAACATTTCAGGACACCGCGATTGTTCTTAGAACTCATTCAACTTGCCAGCTAACAATACGGACAGCGTCCTCAGGACGCACCCATTTTGTTTATTTGTGAACATTTCAGGACACCGGGAGTGTTCTTAGAACACTTTCAACTTGCCAGCGAACAATACGGACACCGTCCTCAGGACACCCCCATTTTGTTTATTTACGAACATTTCAGGACACGGCGAGTGTTCTTAGAACACATTCAACTTGCCAGCGAACAATACGGACAGCGTCCTAAGGACAACCCCATTTTGTTTATTTGTGAACATTTCAGGACACGGCGAGTGTTCTTAGAACACATTCAACTTGCCAGCGAACAATACGGACAGCGTCCTCAGGGCACACCCATTTTGTTTATTTGCGAACATTTCCGGACAGCGCGAGTGTTCTTAGAGCACTTTCAACTTGCCAGCGAACAATACAGACAGTGTCCTCAGAACACCCCCATTTTGTTAATTTATGAACATTTCAGGACACCCACATTCAACTTTCCAGCGAACAATATGGACAGCGTCCTCAGGACACCGCCATTTTGTTATTTATGAACATTTCAGGACACCGCGAGTGTTCTTAGAACACTTTCAACTTGCCAGCGAACAATACGGACAGCGTCCTTGGACACCCCCATTTTGTTAATTTACGAACATTTCTGGACACCGCGAGTGTTCTTAGAACACATTCAACTTGCCAGCGAACAATACGGACAGCATCCTCAGGACACCCCCATTTTGTTATTTACGAACATTTCAGGACACCGCGAGTGTTCTTAGAACACTTTCAACTTGCCAGCGAACAATACGGACAGCGTCCTCAGGACACCCCCATTTTGTTTATTTGTGAACATTTCAGGACACCGCGATTGTTCTTAGAACACATTCAACTTGCCAGCTAACAATACGGACAGCGTCCTTAGGACGCCCAATTTTGTTTATTTGCGAACATTTCAGGACACGGCGAGTGTTCTTAGAACACATTCAACTTGCCAGCGAACAATATGGACAGCGACCATATTGACACCCCCATTTTGTTTATTTGCGAACATTTCACGACACCGCGAGTGTTCTTAGAACACTTTCAACTTGCCAGCGAACAATATGGACACCGTCCTCAGGACACCCCCAATTTGTTTATTTACGAACATTTCAGCACACCGCGAGTGATCTTAGAACACATTCAACTTGCTAGCGAACAATACAGGCAGCGTCCTCAGGACACCCCCATTTTGTTTATTTGCGAACATTTCAGGACGCGGCGAGTGTTCTTAGAACACATTCAACTTGCCAGCGAACAATACGGACAGCGTCCTCAGGACAACCCCATTTTGTTTATTTGCGAACATTTCAGGACACAGCGAGTGTTCTTAGAACACATTCAACTTGCCAGCGAACAATACGGACAGCGTCCTCAGGGCACCCCCATTTTGTTTATTTGCAAACATTTCAGGACAACGCGAGTGTTCTTAGAACACTTTCAACTTGCCAGCGAACAATACAGACAGCATCCTCAGAACACCCCCATTTTGTTAATTTATGAACATTTCAGGACACTAACATTCAACTTGCCAGCGAACAATATGGACAGCGTCCTCAGGACACCCCCATTTTGTTATTTATGAACATTTCAGGACACCGCAAGTTTTCTTAGAACACTTTCAACTTGCCAGCGAACAATAGGGACAGCGTCCTCAGGACACCCCCATTTTGTTTATTTGCACTCATTTCTGGACACGGCAAGTGTTCTTAGAACACATTCAACTTGCCAGCGAACAATACAGACAGCGTCCTCAGGACACCCCCATTTTGTTTATTTGCAAACATTTCAGGACACTGCGAATGTTCTTAGGACACTTTCAACTTGCCAGCGAACAATACTTACAGCGTCCTCAGGACACGCCCATTTTGTTAATTTACGAACATTTCAGGACACTGCGAGTGTTCTTAGAACACATTCAACTTGCCAGCGAACAATACAGACAGCGTCCTCAGAACACCCCCATTTTGGTTCTTTATGAACATTTCAGGACACCGCGATTGTTCTTAGAACACTTTCAACTTGCCAGCGAACAATACGGACAGCATCCTCAGGACACCCCCATTTTGTTATTTACGAACATTTCATGACACCGCGAGTGTTCTTAGAACACTTTCAACTTGCCAGCGAACAATACGGACAGCGTCCTCAGGACGCACCCATTTTGTTTATTTGCGAACATTTCAGGACACCGGGAGTGTTCTTAGAACACTTTCAACTTGCCAGCGAACAATACGGACACCGTCCTCAGGACACCCCCATTTTGTTTATTTACGAACATTTCAGGACACGCCGAGTGTTCTTAGAACACATTCAACTTGCCAGCTAACAATACGGACAGCGTCCTCAGGACGCACCCATTTTGTTTATTTGCGAACATTTCAGGACACCGGGAGTGTTCTTAGAACACTTTCAACTTGCCAGCGAACAATACGGACACCGTCCTCAGGACACCCCCATTTTGTTTATTTACGAACATTTCAGGACACGCCGAGTGTTCTTAGAACACATTCAACTTGCCAGCGAACAATACGGACAGCGTCCTAAGGACAACCCCATTTTGTTTATTTGTGAACATTTCAGGACACGGCGAGTGTTCTTAGAACACATTCAACTTGCCAGCGAACAATACGGACAGCGTCCTCATGGCACACCCATTTTATTTATTTGCGAACATTTCAGGACAGCGCGAGTGTTCTTAGAACACTTTCAACTTGCCAGCGAACAATACAGACAGCGTCCTCAGAACACCCCCATTTTGTTAATTTATGAACATTTCAGGACACCCACATTCAACTTGCCAGCGAACAATATGGATAGCGTCCTCAGGACACCGCCATTTTGTTATTTATGAACATTTCAGGACACCGCAAGTCTTCTTAGAACACTTTCAACTTGCCAGCGAACAATACGGACAGCATCCTCAGGACACCCCCATTTTGTTATTTACGAACATTTCAGGACAGCGCGAGTGTTCTTAGAACACTTTCAACTTGCCAGCGAACAATACGGACAGCATCCTCAGGACACCCCCATTTTGTTATTTACGAACATTTCAGGACACCGCAAGCGTTCTTAGAACACATTCAACTTGCCAGCGAACAATACGGACAGTGTCCTCAGGACACCCCCATTTTGTTTATTTGCGAACATTTCAGGACACCGCGAGTGTTCTTAGAACACTTTCAACTTGCCAGCGAACAATACGGACAGCGTCCTTGGACACCCCCATTTTGTTAATTTACGAACATTTCTGGACACCGCGAGTGTTCTTAGAACACATTCAACTTGCCAGCGAACAATACGGACAGCATCCTCAGGACACCCCCATTTTGTTATTTACGAACATTTCAGGACACCGCGAGTGTTCTTAGAACACTTTCAACTTGCCAGCGAACAATACGGACAGCATCCTCAGGACACCCTCATTTTGTTATTTACGAACATTTCAGGACACCGCAAGCGTTCTTAGAACACATTCAACTTGCCAGCGAACAATACGGACAGTGTCCTCAGGACACCCCCATTTTGTTTATTTGCGAACATTTCAGGACACCGCGAGTGTTCTTAGAACACTTTCAACTTGCCAGCGAACAATACGGACAGCATCCTCAGGACACCCCCATTTTGTTATTTACGAACATTTCAGGACACCGCGAGTGTTCTTAGAACACTTTCAACTTGCCAGCGAACAATACGGACAGCGTCCTCAGGACACCCCCATTTTGTTTATTTGTGAACATTTCAGGACACCGCGATTGTTCTTAGAACACATTCAACTTGCCAGCTAACAATACGGACAGCGTCCTTAGGACGCCCAATTTTGTTTATTTGCGAACATTTCAGGACACGGCGAGTGTTCTTAGAACACTTTCAACTTGCCAGCGAACAATACGGACACCGTCCTCAGGACACCCCCAATTTGTTTATTTACGAACATTTCAGCACACCGCAAGTGATCTTAGAACACATTCAACTTGCTAGCGAACAATACAGGCAGCGTCCTCAGGACACCCCCATTTTGTTTATTTGCGAACATTTCAGGACGCGGCGAGTGTTCTTAGAACACATTCAACTTGCCAGCGAACAATACGGACAGCGTCCTCAGGACAACCCCATTTTGTTTATTTGCGAACATTTCAGGACACGGCGAGTGTTCTTAGAACACATTCAACTTGCCAGCGAACAATACGGACAGCGTCCTCAGGGCACCCCCATTTTGTTTATTTGCGAACATTTCAGGACAACGCGAGTGTTCTTAGAACACTTTCAACTTGCCAGCGAACAGTACAGACAGCATCCTCAGAACACCCCCATTTTGTTAATTTATGAACATTTCAGGACACTAACATTCAACTTGCCAGCGAACAATATGGACAGCGTCCTCAGGACACCCCCATTTTGTTATTTATGAACATTTCAGGACACCGCAAGTTTTCTTAGAACACTTTCAACTTGCCAGCGAACAATAGGGACAGCGTCCTCAGGACACCCCCATTTTGTTTATTTGCACACATTTCTGGACACGGCAAGTGTTCTTAGAACACATTCAACTTGCCAGCGAACAATACAGACAGCGTCCTCAGGACACCCCCATTTTGTTTATTTGCAAACATTTCAGGACACTGCGAATGTTCTTAGGACACTTTCAACTTGCCAGCGAACAATACTTACAGCGTCCTCAGGACACCCCCATTTTGTTAATTTACGAACATTTCAGGACACTGCGAGTGTTCTTAGAACACATTCAACTTGCCAGCGAACAATACAGACAGCGTCCTCAGAACACCCCCATTTTGGTTCTTTATGAACATTTCAGGACACCGCGATTGTTCTTAGAACACTTTCAACTTGCCAGCGAACAATACGGACAGCATCCTCAGGACACCCCCATTTTGTTATTTACGAACATTTCATGACACCGCGAGTGTTCTTAGAACACTTTCAACTTGCCAGCGAACAATACGGACAGCGTCCTCAGGACACCCCTATTTTGTTTATTTGCGAACATTCCAGGACACCGCAAGTGTTCTTAGAACTCGTTCAACTTGCCAGCTAACAATACGGACAGCGTCCTCAGGACGCACCCATTTTGTTTATTTGCGAACATTTCAGGACACCGGGAGTGTTCTTAGAACACTTTCAACTTGCCAGCGAACAATACGGACAACGTCCTCAGGAAACCCCCATTTTGTTTATTTACGAACATTTCAGGACACGGCGAGTGTTCTTAGAACACATTCAACTTGCCAGCGAACAATACGGACAGCGTCCTCAGGGCACACCCATTTTGTTTATTTGCGAACATTTCAGGACAGCGCGAGTGTTCTTAGAACACTTTCAACTTGCCAGCGAACAATACAGACAGCGTCCTCAGAACACCCCCATTTTGTTAATTTATGAACATTTCAGGACACCCACATTCAACTTGCCAGCGAACAATATGGACAGCGTCCTCAGGACACCGCCATTTTGTTATTTATGAACATTTCAGGACACCGCAAGTCTTCTTAGAACACTTTCAACTTGCCAGCGAACAATAGGGACAGTGTCCTCAGGACACCCCCATTTTGTCTATTTGCAAACATTTCAGGACACCGCGAGTGTTCTTAGAATACATTCAACTTGCCAGCGCACAATACGGACAGCGTTCTCAGGACACCCCCATTTTGTTAATTTACAAACATTTCAGGACACCGCGAGTGTTCTTAGAACACATTCAACTTGTCAGCAAACAATACGGACAGCGTCCTCAGGACACCCCCATTTGGCTTATTTGCAAACATTTCAGGACACCGCGAGTGTTCTTAGAACACATTCAACTTGCCAGCGAACAATACGGACAGCGTCCTCAGGACACCCCCATTTTGTTTATTTGCAAACATTTCAGGACACGGCAAGTGTTCTTAGAACACATTCAATTTGCCAGCGAACAATACAGACAGCGTCCTCAGGACACCCCCATTTTGTTTATTTGCGAACATTTCAGGACACCGCGAGTGTTCTTAGAACACTTTCAACTTGCCAGCGAACAATACAGACAGCGTCCTCAGAACACCCCCATTTTGTTAATTTTTTGAACATTTCAGGACACTCACATTCAACTTGCCAGCGAACAATATGGACAGCGTCCTCAGGACACCCCCATTTTGTTATTTATGAACATTTCAGGACACCGCAAGTGTTCTTAGAACACTTTCAACTTGCCAGCGAACAATAGGGACAGTGTCCTCAGGACACCCCCATTTTGTTAATTTACAAACAGTTCAGGACACCGCAAGTGTTCTTAGAACACATTCAATTTGCCAGCGAACAATACAGACAGCGTCCTCAGGACACCCCCATTTTGTTTATTTGCGAACATTTCAGGACACCGCGAGTGTTCTTAGAACACTTTCAACTTGCCAGTGAACAATACAGACAGCGTCCTCAGAACACCCCCATTTTGTTAATTTTTTGAACATTTCAGGACACTCACATTCAACTTGCCACCGAACAATATGGACAGCGTCCTCAGGACACCCCCATTTTGTTATTTATGAACATTTCAGGACACCGCAAGTGTTCTTAGAACACTTTCAACTTGCCAGCGAACAATAGGGACAGTGTCCTCAGGACACCCCCATTTTGTTAATTTACAAACAGTTCAGGACACCGCAAGTGTTCTTAGAACACATTCAATTTGCCAGCGAACAATACAGACAGCGTCCTCAGGACACCCCCATTTTGTTTATTTGCGAACATTTCAGGACACCGCGAGTGTTCTTAGAACACTTTCAACTTGCCAGCGAACAATACAGACAGCGTCCTCAGAACACCCCCATTTTGTTAATTTATGAACATTTCAGGACACTCACATTCAACTTGCCAGCGAACAATATGGACAGCGTCCTCAGGACACCCCCATTTTGTTATTTATGAACATTTCAGGACACCGCAAGTGTTCTTAGAACACTTTCAACTTGCCAGCGAACAATATGGACAGTGTCCTCAGGACACCCCCATTTTGTTAATTTACAAACATTTCAGGACACCGCAAGTGTTCTTAGAACACATTCAACTTGCCAGCGAACAATACGGACAGCGTCCTCAGGACACCCCCATTTTGTTTATTTGCAAACATTTCAGGACACGGCAAGTGTTCTTAGAACACATTCAACTTGCCAGCAAACAATACAGATAGCGTCCTCAGGACACCCCCATTTTGTTTATTTGCCAACATTTCAGGACACTGCGAGTGTTCTTATGACACTTTCAACTTGCCAGCGAACAATACTTACAGCGTCCTCAGGAGACCCCCATTTTGTTTATTTACGAACATTTCAGGACACCGCAAGTGTTCTTAGAACACTTTCAACTTGCCAGCGAACAATACAGACAGCATCCTCAGAACACCCCCATTTTGTTAATTTATGAACATTTCAGGACACTAACATTCAACTTGCCAGCGAACAATATGGACAGCGTCCTCAGGAGACCCCCATTTTGTTATTTATGAACATTTCAGGACACCGCAAGTTTTCTTGGAACACTTTCAACTTGCCAGCGAACAATAGGGACAGCGTCCTCAGGACACCCCCATTTTGTTTATTTGCACACATTTCTGGACACGGCAAGTGTTCTTAGAACACATTCAACTTGCCAGCGAACAATACAGACAGCGTCCTCAGGACACCCCCATTTTGTTTATTTGCACACATTTCTGGACACGGCAAGTGTTCTTAGAACACATTCAACTTGCCAGCGAACAATACAGACAGCGTCCTCAGGACACCCCCATTTTGTTTATTTGCAAACATTTCAGGACACTGCGAGTGTTCTTAGGACACTTTCAACTTGCCAGCGAACAATACTTACAGCGTCCTCCGGACACCCCCATTTTGTTAATTTACGAACATTTCAGGACACTGCGAGTGTTCTTAGAACACTTTCAAGTTGCAAGCGAACAATACGGACAGCATCCTCAGGACACCCCCATTTTGTTATTTACGAACATTTCATGACACCGCGAGTGTTCTTAGAACACTTTCAACTTGCCAGCGAACAATACGGACAGCGTCCTCAGGACACCCCTATTTTGTTTATTTGCGAACATTTCAGGACACCGCAAGTGTTCTTAGAACTCATTCAACTTGCCAGCTAACAATACGGACAGCGTCCTCAGGACGCACCCATTTTGTTTATTTGCGAACATTTCAGGACACGGTGAGTGTTCTTAGAACACATTCAACTTGCCAGCGAACAATATGGACAGCGTCCTCAGGACACCCCCATTTTGTTTATTTGCGAACATTTCAGGACACCGGGAGTGTTCTTAGAACACTTTCAACTTGCCAGCGAACAATACGGACACCATCCTCAGGACACCCCCATTTTGTTTATTTACGAACATTTCAGCACACCGCGAGTGTTCTTAGAACACATTCAACTTGCCAGCTAACAATACGGACAGCGTCCTCAGGACGCACCCATTTTGTTTATTTGCGAACATTTCAGGACACGGTGAGTGTTCTTAGAACACATTCAACTTGCCAGCGAACAATACGGACAGCGTCCTCAGGACACCCCCATTTTGTTTATTTGCGAACATTTCAGGACACGGCGAGTGTTCTTAGAACACATTCAACTTGCCAGCGAACAATACGGACAGCGTCCTAAGGACAACCCCATTTTGTTTATTTGTGAACATTTCAGGACACGGCAAGTGTTCTTAGAACACATTCAACTTGCCAGCGAACAATACGGACAGCGTCCTCAGGGCACCCCCATTTTGTTTATTTGCGAACATTTCAGGACAGCGCGAGTGTTCTTAGAACACTTTCAACTTGCCAGCGAACAATACAGACAGCGTCCTCAGAACACCCCCATTTTGTTAATTTATGAACATTTCAGGGCACCCACATTCAACTTGCCAGTGAACAATATGGACAGCGTCCTCAGGACACCGCCATTTTGTTATTTATGAACATTTCAGGACACAGCAAGTCTTCTTAGAACACTTTCAACTTGCCAGCGAACAATAGGGACAGTGTCCTCAGGACACCCCCATTTTGTCTATTGCAAACATTTCAGGACACCGCGAGTGTTCTTAGAACACATTCAACTTGCCAGCGCACAATACGGACAGCGTTCTCAGGACACCCCCATTTTGTTAATTTACAAACATTCCAGGACACCGCGAGTGTTCTTAGAACACATTCAACTTGCCAGCGAACAATACGGACAGCGTCCTCAGGACACCACCATTTTGTTTATTTGCAAACATTTCAGGACACGGCAAGTGTTCTTAGAACACATTCAATTTGCCAGTGAACAATACAGACAGCGTCCTCAGGACACCCCCATTTTGTTTATTTGCGAACATTTCAGGACACCGCGAGTGTTCTTAGAACACTTTCAACTTGCCAGCGAACAATACAGACAGCGTCCTCAGAACACCCCCATTTTGTTAATTTATGAACATTTCAGGACACTCACATTCAACTTGCCAGCGAACAATATGGACAGCGTCCTCAGGACACCCCCATTTTGTTATTTTTGAACATTTCAGGACACCGCAAGTGTTCTTAGAACACTTTCAACTTGCCAGCGCACAATAGGGACAGTGTCCTCAGGACACCCCCATTTTGTTAATTTACAAACATTTCAGGACACCGCAAGTGTTCTTAGATCACATTCAACTTGCCAGCGAACAATACGGACAGCGTCCTCAGGACACCCCCATTTTGTTTATTTGCAAACATTTCAGGACACGGCAAGTGTTCTTAGAACACATTCAACTTGCCAGCGAACAATACAGATAGCGTCCTCAGGACACCCCCATTTTGTTTATTTGCCAACATTTCAGGACACTGCGAGTGTTCTTATGACACTTTCAACTTGCCAGCGAACAATACTTACAGCGTCCTCAGGAAACCCCCATTTTGTTAATTTACGAACATTTCAGGACACTGCGTGTGTTCTTAGAACACATTCAACTTGCCAGCGAACAATACAGACAGCGTCCTCAGAACACCCCCATTTTGTTTATTTACGAACATTTCAGGACACCGCAAGTGTTCTTAGAACACTTTCAACTTGCCAGCGAACAATACGGACAGCGTCCTCAGAACACCCCCATTTTGTTTATTTACGAACATTTCAGGACACCGCAAGTGTTCTTAGAACACTTTCAACTTGCCAGTGAACAATACAGACAGCATCCTCAGAACACCCCCATTTTGTTAATTTATGAACATTTCAGGACACTAACATTCAACTTGCCAGCGAACAATATGGACAGCGTCCTCAGGACACCCCCATTTTGTTATTTATGAACATTTCAGGACACCGCAAGTTTTCTTGGAACACTTTCAACTTGCCAGCGAACAATAGGGACAGCGTCCTCAGGACACCCCCATTTTGTTTATTTGCACACATTTCTGGACACTGCAAGTGTTCTTAGAACACATTCAACTTGCCAGCGAACAATACAGACAGCGTCCTCAGGACACCCCCATTTTGTTTATTTGCACACATTTCTGGACACGGCAAGTGTTCTTAGAACACATTCAACTTGCCAGCGAACAATACAGACAGCGTCCTCAGGACACCCCCATTTTGTTTATTTGCAAACATTTCAGGACACTGCGAGTGTTCTTAGGACACTTTCAACTTGCCAGCGAACAATACTTACAGCGTCCTCCGGACACCCCCATTTTGTTAATTTACGAACATTTCAGGACACTGCGAGTGTTCTTAGAACACTTTCAAGTTGCAAGCGAACAATACGGACAGCATCCTCAGGACACCCCCATTTTGTTATTTACGAACATTTCATGACACCGCGAGTGTTCTTAGAACACTTTCAACTTGCCAGCGAACAATACGGACAGCGTCCTCAGGACACCCCTATTTTGTTTATTTGCGAACATTTCAGGACACCGCAAGTGTTCTTAGAACTCATTCAACTTGCCAGCTAACAATACGGACAGCGTCCTCAGGACGCACCCATTTTGTTTATTTGCGAACATTTCAGGACACGGTGAGTGTTCTTAGAACACATTCAACTTGCCAGCGAACAATATGGACAGCGTCCTCAGGACACCCCCATTTTGTTTATTTGCGAACATTTCAGGACCCCGGGAGTGTTCTTAGAACACTTTCAACTTGCCAGCGAACAATACGGACACCATCCTCAGGACACCCCCATTTTGTTTATTTACGAACATTTCAGCACACCGCGAGTGTTCTTAGAACACATTCAACTTGCCAGCTAACAATACGGACAGCGTCCTCAGGACGCACCCATTTTGTTTATTTGCGAACATTTCAGGACACGGTGAGTGTTCTTAGAACACATTCAACTTGCCAGCGAACAATACGGACAGCGTCCTCAGGACACCCCCATTTTGTTTATTTGCGAACATTTCAGGACACGGCGAGTGTTCTTAGAACACCTTCAACTTGCCAGCGAACAATACGGACAGCGTCCTAAGGACAACCCCATTTTGTTTATTTGTGAACATTTCAGGACACGGCAAGTGTTCTTAGAACACATTCAACTTGCCAGCGAACAATACGGACAGCGTCCTCAGGGCACCCCCATTTTGTTTATTTGCGAACATTTCAGGACAGCGCGAGTGTTCTTAGAACACTTTCAACTTGCCAGCGAACAATACAGACAGCGTCCTCAGAACACCCCCATTTTGTTAATTTATGAACATTTCAGGGCACCCACATTCAACTTGCCAGTGAACAATATGGACAGCGTCCTCAGGACACCGCCATTTTGTTATTTATGAACATTTCAGGACACAGCAAGTCTTCTTAGAACACTTTCAACTTGCCAGCGAACAATAGGGACAGTGTCCTCAGGACACCCCCATTTTGTCTATTGCAAACATTTCAGGACACCGCGAGTGTTCTTAGAACACATTCAACTTGCCAGCGCACAATACGGACAGCGTTCTCAGGACACCCCCATTTTGTTAATTTACAAACATTCCAGGACACCGCGAGTGTTCTTAGAACACATTCAACTTGCCAGCGAACAATACGGACAGCGTCCTCAGGACACCCCCATTTTGTTTATTTGCAAACATTTCAGGACACGGCAAGTGTTCTTAGAACACATTCAATTTGCCAGTGAACAATACAGACAGCGTCCTCAGGACACCCCCATTTTGTTTATTTGCGAACATTTCAGGACACCGCGAGTGTTCTTAGAACACTTTCAACTTGCCAGCGAACAATACAGACAGCGTCCTCAGAACACCCCGATTTTGTTAATTTATGAACATTTCAGGACACTCACATTCAACTTGCCAGCGAACAATATGGACAGCGTCCTCAGGACACCCCCATTTTGTTATTTTTGAACATTTCAGGACACCGCAAGTGTTCTTAGAACACTTTCAACTTGCCAGCGAACAATACGGACAGCGTCCTCAGGACACCCCCATTTTGTTTATTTGCAAACATTTCAGGACACGGCAAGTGTTCTTAGAACACATTCAACTTGCCAGCGAACAATACAGATAGCGTCCTCAGGACACCCCCATTTTGTTTATTTGCCAACATTTCAGGACACTGCGAGTGTTCTTAGGACACTTTCAACTTGCCAGCGAACAATACTTACAGCGTCCTCAGGACACCCCCATTTTGTTAATTTACGAACATTTCAGGACACTGCGTGTGTTCTTAGAACACATTCAACTTGCCAGCGAACAATACAGACAGCGTCCTCAGAACACCCCCATTTTGGTTTTTTATGAACATTTCAGGACACCGCGATTGTTCTTAGAACACTTTCAACTTGCCAGCGAACAATACGGACAGCGTCCTCAGAACACCCCCCCTTTTTGTTTATTTACGAACATTTCAGGACACCGCAAGTGTTCTTAGAACACTTTCAACTTGCCAGCGAACAATACGGACAGCGTCCTCAGAACACCCCCATTTTGTTTATTTTCATACATTTCAGGACACCGCGAGTGTTCTTAGAACACATTCAAATTGCCAGCGAACAATACGGACAGCGTCCTCAGAACACCCCCGTTTTGTTTATTTACGAACATTTCAGGACACCGCAAGTGTTCTTAGAACACATTCAACATGCCAGCGAACAATACGGACAACGTCCTCAGGACACCCCCATTTTGTTAATTTATGAACATTTCAGGACACGGCAAGTGTTCTTAGAACACATTCAACTTGCCAGTGAACAATACGGACAGCGTCCTCAGGACACCCCCATTTTGTTAATTTACGAACATTTCAGGACACCGCGAGTGTTCTTAGGACACTTTCAACTTGCCAGCGAACAATACAGACAGCGTCCTCAGGACACCCCCATTTTGTTAATTTACGAACATTTCAGGACACTGCGTGTGTTCTTAGAACACATTCAACTTGCCAGCGAACAATACAGACAGCGTCCTCAGAACACCCCCATTTTGGTTTTTTATGAACATTTCAGGACACCGCGATTGTTCTTAGAACACTTTCAACTTGCCAGCGAACAATACGGACAACGTCCTCAGGACACCCCCATTTTGTTAATTTATGAACATTTCAGGACACGGCAAGTGTTCTTAGAACACTTTCAACTTGCCAGCGAACAATACAGACAGCGTCCTCAGAACACCCCCATTTTGTTAATTTATGAACATTTCAGGGCACCCACATTCAACTTGCCAGTGAACAATATGGACAGCGTCCTCAGGACACCCCCATTTTGTCTATTGCAAACATTTCAGGACACCGCGAGTGTTCTTAGAACACATTCAACTTGCCAGCGCACAATACGGACAGCGTTCTCAGGACACCCCCATTTTGTTAATTTACAAACATTCCAGGACACCGCGAGTGTTCTTAGAACACATTCAACTTGCCAGCGAACAATACGGACAGCGTCCTCAGGACACCCCCATTTTGTTTATTTGCAAACATTTCAGGACACGGCAAGTGTTCTTAGAACACATTCAATTTGCCAGTGAACAATACAGACAGCGTCCTCAGGACACCCCCATTTTGTTTATTTGCGAACATTTCAGGACACCGCGAGTGTTCTTAGAACACTTTCAACTTGCCAGCGAACAATACAGACAGCGTCCTCAGAACACCCCGATTTTGTTAATTTATGAACATTTCAGGACACTCACATTCAACTTGCCAGCGAACAATATGGACAGCGTCCTCAGGACACCCCCATTTTGTTATTTTTGAACATTTCAGGACACCGCAAGTGTTCTTAGAACACTTTCAACTTGCCAGCGAACAATACGGACAGCGTCCTCAGGACACCCCCATTTTGTTTATTTGCAAACATTTCAGGACACGGCAAGTGTTCTTAGAACACATTCAACTTGCCAGCGAACAATACAGATAGCGTCCTCAGGACACCCCATTTTGTTTATTTGCCAACATTTCAGGACACTGCGAGTGTTCTTAGGAGACTTTCAACTTGCCAGCGAACAATACTTACAGCGTCCTCAGGACACCCCCATTTTGTTAATTTACGAACATTTCAGGACACTGCGTGTGTTCTTAGAACACATTCAACTTGCCAGCGAACAATACAGACAGCGTCCTCAGAACACCCCCATTTTGGTTTTTTATGAACATTTCAGGACACCGCGATTGTTCTTAGAACACTTTCAACTTGCCAGCGAACAATACGGACAGCGTCCTCAGAACACCCCCCCTTTTTGTTTATTTACGAACATTTCAGGACACCGCAAGTGTTCTTAGAACACTTTCAACTTGCCAGCGAACAATACGGATAGCGTCCTCAGAACACCCCCATTTTGTTTATTTTCATACATTTCAGGACACCGCGAGTGTTCTTAGAACACATTCAAATTGCCAGCGAACAATACGGACAGCGTCCTCAGAACACCCCCGTTTTGTTTATTTACGAACATTTCAGGACACCGCAAGTGTTCTTAGAACACATTCAACATGCCAGCGAACAATACGGACAACGTCCTCAGGACACCCCCATTTTGTTAATTTATGAACATTTCAGGACACGGCAAGTGTTCTTAGAACACATTCAACTTGCCAGTGAACAATACGGACAGCGTCCTCAGGACACCCCCATTTTGTTAATTTACGAACATTTCAGGACACCGCGAGTGTTCTTAGGACACTTTCAACTTGCCAGCGCACAATACGGACAGCGTCCTCAGGACACCCCCATTTTGTTAATTTACGAACATTTCAGGACACCGCGAGTATTCTTAGAACACATTCAACTTGCCAGCGAACAATACGGACAGCGTCCTCAGGACACCCCCATTTTGTCTATTTGCAAACATTTCAGGACACCACGAGTATTCTTAGAACACATTCAACTTGACAGCGAACAATACGGACAGCGCCCTCAGGACACCCCTATTTTGTTTATTTGCGAATATTTCAGGACACCGCGAGTGTTCTTAGGACACTTTCAACTTGCAAGCGAACAATACGGACAGCGTCCTCAGAACACCCCCATTTTGTTTATTTACGAACATTTCAGGACACCGCGAGTGTTCTTAGAACACTTTCAACTTGCCAGCGAACAATACGGACCGCGTCCTCAGAACACCCCTGTTTTGTTTATTTACGAACATTTCAGAACACCGCAAGTGTTCTTAGAACACATTCAACGTGCCAGCGAACAATGCGGAAAACGTCCTCAGGACACCCCCATTTTGTTAATTTATGAACATTTCAGGAAACGGCAAGTGTTCTTAGAACACATTCAACTTGCCAGTGAACAATACGGACTGCGTCCTCAGGACACCCCCATTTTGTTAATTTACGAACATTTCAGGACACCGCAAGTGTTCTTAGGACACTTTCAACTTGCCAGCGAACAATACGGACAGCATCCTCAGGACACCCCATTTTGTTAATTTATGAACATTTCAGGACACCGCGAGTGTTCTTAGAACACATTCAGCTTGCCAGAGAACAATACGGATAGCGTCCTCAGGACACCCCCATTTTGTCTATTTGCAAACATTTCAGGACACCGCAAGTATTCTTAGAACACTTTCAACTTGCCAGCGAACAATAGGGACAGTGTCCTCAGGACACCCCCATTTTGTTAATTTACAAACATTTCAGGACACCGCAAGTGTTCTTAGATCACATTCAACTTGCCAGCGAACAATACGGACAGCGTCCTCAGGACACCCCCATTTTGTTTATTTGCAAACATTTCAGGACACGGCAAGTGTTCTTAGAACACATTCAACTTGCCAGCGAACAATACAGATAGCGTCCTCAGGACACCCCCATTTTGTTTATTTGCCAACATTTCAGGACACTGCGAGTGTTCTTATGACACTTTCAACTTGCCAGCGAACAATACTTACAGCGTCCTCAGGAGACCTCCATTTTGTTAATTTACGAACATTTCAGGACACTGCGTGTGTTCTTAGAACACATTCAACTTGCCAGCGAACAATACAGACAGCGTCCTCAGAACACCCCCATTTTGTTTATTTACGAACATTTCAGGACACCGCAAGTGTTCTTAGAACACTTTCAACTTGCCAGCGAACAATACGGACAGCGTCCTCAGAACACCCCCATTTTGTTTATTTGCGAACATTTCAGGACACCGGGAGTGTTCTTAGAACACTTTGAACTTGCCAGCGAACAATACGGACACCATCCTCAGGACACCCCCATTTTGTTTATTTACGAACATTTCAGCACACCGCGAGTGTTCTTAGAACACATTCAACTTGCCAGCGAACAATATGGACAGCGACCATATTGACACCCCCATTTTGTTTATTTGCGAACATTTCACGACACCGCGAGTGTTCTTAGAACACTTTCAACTTGCCAGCGAACAATATGGACACCGTCCTCAGGACACCCCCAATTTGTTTATTTACGAACATTTCAGCACACCGCGAGTGATCTTAGAACACATTCAACTTGCTAGCGAACAATACAGGCAGCATCCTCAGGACACCCCCATTTTGTTTATTTGCGAACATTTCAGGACGCGGCGAGTGTTCTTAGAACACATTCAACTTGCCAGCGAACAATACGGACAGCGTCCTCAGGACAACCCCATTTTGTTTATTTGCGAACATTTCAGGACACGGCGAGTGTTTTTTTAGAACACATTCAACTTGCCAGCGAACAATACGGACAGCGTCCTCAGGGCACCCCCATTTTGTTTATTTGCAAACATTTCAGGACAACGCGAGTGTTCTTAGAACACTTTCAACTTGCCAGCGAACAATACAGACAGCATCCTCAGAACACCACCATTTTGTTAATTTATGAACATTTCAGGACACTAACATTCAACTTGCCAGCGAACAATATGGACAGCGTCCTCAGGACACCCCCATTTTGTTATTTATGAACATTTCAGGACACCGCAAGTTTTCTTAGAACACTTTCAACTTGCCAGCGAACAATAGGGACAGCGTCCTCAGGACACCCCCATTTTGTTTATTTGCACTCATTTCTGGACACGGCAAGTGTTCTTAGAACACATTCAACTTGCCAGCGAACAATACAGACAGCGTCCTCAGGACACCCCCATTTTGTTTATTTGCAAACATTTCAGGACACTGCGAATGTTCTTAGGACACTTTCAACTTGCCAGCGAACAATACTTACAGCGTCCTCAGGACACGCCCATTTTGTTAATTTACGAACATTTCAGGACACTGCGAGTGTTCTTAGAACACATTCAACTTGCCAGCGAACAATACAGACAGCGTCCTCAGAACACCCCCATTTTGGTTCTTTATGAACATTTCAGGACACCGCGATTGTTCTTAGAACACTTTCAACTTGCCAGCGAACAATACCGACAGCATCCTCAGGACACCCCCATTTTGTTATTTACGAACATTTCATGACACCGCAAGTGTTCTTAGAACACTTTCAACTTGCCAGCGAACAATACGGACAGCGTCCTCAGGACACCCCTATTTTGTTTATTTGCGAACATTCCAGGACACTGCAAGTGTTCTTAGAACTCATTCAACTTGCCAGCTAACAATACGGACAGCGTCCTCAGGACGCACCCATTTTGTTTATTTGCGAACATTTCAGGACACCGGGAGTGTTCTTAGAACACTTTCAACTTGCCAGCGAACAATACGGACACCG
The DNA here is from genome assembly GCF_040938575.1 of Ambystoma mexicanum. Classification (NCBI taxonomy): domain Eukaryota; kingdom Metazoa; phylum Chordata; class Amphibia; order Caudata; family Ambystomatidae; genus Ambystoma; species Ambystoma mexicanum. The sequence goes on along the minus strand of NC_090928.1, from coordinate 959,953,775 downwards.
TCCTCAGGACACCCCCATTTTGTTTATTTACGAACATTTCAGGACACGCCGAGTGTTCTTAGAACACATTCAACTTGCCAGCGAACAATACGGACAGCGTCCTAAGGACAACCCCATTTTGTTTATTTGTGAACATTTCAGGACACGGCGAGTGTTCTTAGAACACATTCAACTTGCCAGCGAACAATACGGACAGCGTCCTCATGGCACACCCATTTTATTTATTTGCGAACATTTCAGGACAGCGCGAGTGTTCTTAGAACACTTTCAACTTGCCAGCGAACAATACAGACAGCGTCCTCAGAACACCCCCATTTTGTTAATTTATGAACATTTCAGGACACCCACATTCAACTTGCCAGCGAACAATATGGATAGCGTCCTCAGGACACCGCCATTTTGTTATTTATGAACATTTCAGGACACCGCAAGTCTTCTTAGAACACTTTCAACTTGCCAGCGAACAATACGGACAGCATCCTCAGGACACCCCCATTTTGTTATTTACGAACATTTCAGGACACCGCAAGTGTTCTTAGAACACTTTCAACTTGCCAGCGAACAATACGGACAGCATCCTCAGGACACCCCCATTTTGTTATTTACGAACATTTCAGGACACCGCAAGCGTTCTTAGAACACATTCAACTTGCCAGCGAACAATACGGACAGTGTCCTCAGGACACCCCCATTTTGTTTATTTGCGAACATTTCAGGACACCGCGAGTGTTCTTAGAACACTTTCAACTTGCCAGCGAACAATACGGACAGCGTCCTTGGACACCCCCATTTTGTTAATTTACGAACATTTCTGGACACCGCGAGTGTTCTTAGAACACATTCAACTTGCCAGCGAACAATACGGACAGCATCCTCAGGACACCCCCATTTTGTTATTTACGAACATTTCAGGACACCGCGAGTGTTCTTAGAACACTTTCAACTTGCCAGCGAACAATACGGACAGCATCCTCAGGACACCCTCATTTTGTTATTTACGAACATTTCAGGACACCGCAAGTGTTCTTAGAACACATTCAACTTGCCAGCGAACAATACAGACAGCGTCCTCAGGACACCCCCATTTTGTTTATTTGCAAACATTTCAGGACACTGCGAGTGTTCTTAGGACACTTTCAACTTGCCAGCGAACAATACTTACAGCGTCCTCCGGACACCCCCATTTTGTTAATTTACGAACATTTCAGGACACTGCGAGTGTTCTTAGAACACTTTCAAGTTGCAAGCGAACAATACGGACAGCATCCTCAGGACACCCCCATTTTGTTATTTACGAACATTTCAGGACACTGCGAGTGTTCTTAGAACACTTTCAAGTTGCAAGCGAACAATACGGACAGCATCCTCAGGACACCCCCATTTTGTTATTTACGAACATTTCATGACACCGCAAGTGTTCTTAGAACACTTTCAACTTGCCAGCGAACAATACGGACAGCGTCCTCAGGACACCCCTATTTTGTTTATTTGCGAACATTTCAGGACACCGCAAGTGTTCTTAGAACTCATTCAACTTGCCAGCTAACAATACGGACAGCGTCCTCAGGACGCACCCATTTTGTTTATTTGCGAACATTTCAGGACACGGTGAGTGTTCTTAGAACACATTCAACTTGCCAGCGAACAATATGGACAGCGTCCTCAGGACACCCCCATTTTGTTTATTTGCGAACATTTCAGGACACCGGGAGTGTTCTTAGAACACTTTCAACTTGCCAGCGAACAATACGCACACCATCCTCAGGACACCCCCATTTTGTTTATTTACGAACATTTCTGGACACCGCGAGTGTTCTTAGAACACATTCAACTTGCCAGCGAACAATACGGACAGCATCCTCAGGACACCCCCATTTTGTTATTTACGAACATTTCAGGACACCGCGAGTGTTCTTAGAACACTTTCAACTTGCCAGCGAACAATACGGACAGCATCCTCAGGACACCCTCATTTTGTTATTTACGAACATTTCAGGACACCGCAAGCGTTCTTAGAACACATTCAACTTGCCAGCGAACAATACAGACAGCGTCCTCAGGACACCCCCATTTTGTTTATTTGCAAACATTTCAGGACACTGCGAGTGTTCTTAGGACACTTTCAACTTGCCAGCGAACAATACTTACAGCGTCCTCCGGACACCCCCATTTTGTTAATTTACGAACATTTCAGGACACTGCGAGTGTTCTTAGAACACTTTCAAGTTGCAAGCGAACAATACGGACAGCATCCTCAGGACACCCCCATTTTGTTATTTACGAACATTTCAGGACACTGCGAGTGTTCTTAGAACACTTTCAAGTTGCAAGCGAACAATACGGACAGCATCCTCAGGACACCCCCATTTTGTTATTTACGAACATTTCATGACACCGCAAGTGTTCTTAGAACACTTTCAACTTGCCAGCGAACAATACGGACAGCGTCCTCAGGACACCCCTATTTTGTTTATTTGCGAACATTTCAGGACACCGCAAGTGTTCTTAGAACTCATTCAACTTGCCAGCTAACAATACGGACAGCGTCCTCAGGACGCACCCATTTTGTTTATTTGCGAACATTTCAGGACACGGTGAGTGTTCTTAGAACACATTCAACTTGCCAGCGAACAATATGGACAGCGTCCTCAGGACACCCCCATTTTGTTTATTTGCGAACATTTCAGGACACCGGGAGTGTTCTTAGAACACTTTCAACTTGCCAGCGAACAATACGGACACCATCCTCAGGACACCCCCATTTTGTTTATTTACGAACATTTCAGCACACCGCGAGTGTTCTTAGAACACATTCAACTTGCCAGCTAACAATACGGACAGCGTCCTCAGGACGCACCCATTTTGTTTATTTGCGAACATTTCAGGACACGGTGAGTGTTCTTAGAACACATTCAACTTGCCAGCGAACAATACGGACAGCGTCCTCAGGACACCCCCATTTTGTTTATTTGCGAACATTTCAGGACACGGCGAGTGTTCTTAGAACACATTCAACTTGCCAGCGAACAATACGGACAGCGTCCTAAGGACAACCCCATTTTGTTTATTTGTGAACATTTCAGGACACGGCAAGTGTTCTTAGAACACATTCAACTTGCCAGCGAACAATACGGACAGCGTCCTCAGGGCACCCCCATTTTGTTTATTTGCGAACATTTCAGGACAGCGCGAGTGTTCTTAGAACACTTTCAACTTGCCAGCGAACAATACAGACAGCGTCCTCAGAACACCCCCATTTTGTTAATTTATGAACATTTCAGGGCACCCACATTCAACTTGCCAGTGAACAATATGGACAGCGTCCTCAGGACACCGCCATTTTGTTATTTATGAACATTTCAGGACACAGCAAGTCTTCTTAGAACACTTTCAACTTGCCAGCGAACAATAGGGACAGTGTCCTCAGGACACCCCCATTTTGTCTATTGCAAACATTTCAGGACACCGCGAGTGTTCTTAGAACACATTCAACTTGCCAGCGCACAATACGGACAGCGTTCTCAGGACACCCCCATTTTGTTAATTTACAAACATTCCAGGACACCGCGAGTGTTCTTAGAACACATTCAACTTGCCAGCGAACAATACGGACAGCGTCCTCAGGACACCACCATTTTGTTTATTTGCAAACATTTCAGGACACGGCAAGTGTTCTTAGAACACATTCAATTTGCCAGTGAACAATACAGACAGCGTCCTCAGGACACCCCCATTTTGTTTATTTGCGAACATTTCAGGACACCGCGAGTGTTCTTAGAACACTTTCAACTTGCCAGCGAACAATAAAGACAGCGTCCTCAGAACACCCCCATTTTGTTAATTTATGAACATTTCAGGACACTCACATTCAACTTGCCAGCGAACAATATGGACAGCGTCCTCAGGACACCCCCATTTTGTTATTTTTGAACATTTCAGGACACCGCAAGTGTTCTTAGAACACTTTCAACTTGCCAGCGAACAATAGGGACAGTGTCCTCAGGATACCCCCATTTTGTTAATTTACAAACATTTCAGGACACCGCAAGTGTTCTTAGATCACATTCAACTTGCCAGCGAACAATACGGACAGCGTCCTCAGGACACCCCCATTTTGTTTATTTGCAAACATTTCAGGACACGGCAAGTGTTCTTAGAACACATTCAACTTGCCAGCGAACAATACAGATAGCGTCCTCAGGACACCCCCATTTTGTTTATTTGCCAACATTTCAGGACACTGCGAGTGTTCTTATGACACTTTCAACTTGCCAGCGAACAATACTTACAGCGTCCTCAGGAGACCCCCATTTTGTTAATTTACGAACATTTCAGGACACTGCGTGTGTTCTTAGAACACTTTCAACTTGCCAGCGAACAATACGGACAGCGTCCTCAGAACACCCCCATTTTGTTTATTTACGAACATTTCAGGACACCGCAAGTGTTCTTAGAACACTTTCAACTTGCCAGCGAACAATACAGACAGCATCCTCAGAACACCCCCATTTTGTTAATTTATGAACATTTCAGGACACTAACATTCAACTTGCCAGCAAACAATATGGACAGCGTCCTCAGGACACCCCCATTTTGTTATTTATGAACATTTCAGGACACCGCAAGTTTTCTTGGAACACTTTCAACTTGCCAGCGAACAATAGGGACAGCGTCCTCAGGACACCCCCATTTTGTTTATTTGCACACATTTCTGGACACAGCAAGTGTTCTTAGAACACATTCAACTTGCCAGCGAACAATACAGACAGCGTCCTCAGGACACCCCCATTTTGTTTATTTGCACACATTTCTGGACACGGCAAGTGTTCTTAGAACACATTCAACTTGCCAGCGAACAATACAGACAGCGTCCTCAGGACACCCCCATTTTGTTTATTTGCAAACATTTCAGGACACTGCGAGTGTTCTTAGGACACTTTCAACTTGCCAGCGAACAATACTTACAGCGTCCTCCGGACACCCCCATTTTGTTAATTTACGAACATTTCAGGACACTGCGAGTGTTCTTAGAACACTTTCAAGTTGCAAGCGAACAATACGGACAGCATCCTCAGGACACCCCCATTTTGTTATTTACGAACATTTCATGACACCGCGAGTGTTCTTAGAACACTTTCAACTTGCCAGCGAACAATACGGACAGCGTCCTCAGGACACCCCTATTTTGTTTATTTGCGAACATTTCAGGACACCGCAAGTGTTCTTAGAACTCATTCAACTTGCCAGCTAACAATACGGACAGCGTCCTCAGGACGCACCCATTTTGTTTATTTGCGAACATTTCAGGACACGGTGAGTGTTCTTAGAACACATTCAACTTGCCAGCGAACAATATGGACAGCGTCCTCAGGACACCCCCATTTTGTTTATTTGCGAACATTTCAGGACCCCGGGAGTGTTCTTAGAACACTTTCAACTTGCCAGCGAACAATACGGACACCATCCTCAGGACACCCCCATTTTGTTTATTTACGAACATTTCAGCACACCGCGAGTGTTCTTAGAACACATTCAACTTGCCAGCTAACAATACGGACAGCGTCCTCAGGACGCACCCATTTTGTTTATTTGCGAACATTTCAGGACACGGTGAGTGTTCTTAGAACACATTCAACTTGCCAGCGAACAATACGGACAGCGTCCTCAGGACACCCCCATTTTGTTTATTTACGAACATTTCAGGACACTGCGAGTGTTCTTAGAACACTTTCAAGTTGCAAGCGAACAATACGGACAGCATCCTCAGGACACCCCCATTTTGTTATTTACGAACATTTCATGACACCGCGAGTGTTCTTAGAACACTTTCAACTTGCCAGCGAACAATACGGACAGCGTCCTCAGGACACCCCTATTTTGTTTATTTGCGAACATTTCAGGACACCGCAAGTGTTCTTAGAACTCATTCAACTTGCCAGCTAACAATACGGACAGCGTCCTCAGGACGCACCCATTTTGTTTATTTGCGAACATTTCAGGACACGGTGAGTGTTCTTAGAACACATTCAACTTGCCAGCGAACAATACGGACAGCGTCCTCAGGACACCACCATTTTGTTTATTTGCAAACATTTCAGGACACGGCAAGTGTTCTTAGAACACATTCAATTTGCCAGTGAACAATACAGACAGCGTCCTCAGGACACCCCCATTTTGTTTATTTGCGAACATTTCAGGACACCGCGAGTGTTCTTAGAACACTTTCAACTTGCCAGCGAACAATAAAGACAGCGTCCTCAGAACACCCCCATTTTGTTAATTTATGAACATTTCAGGACACTCACATTCAACTTGCCAGCGAACAATATGGACAGCGTCCTCAGGACACCCCCATTTTGTTATTTTTGAACATTTCAGGACACCGCAAGTGTTCTTAGAACACTTTCAACTTGCCAGCGAACAATAGGGACAGTGTCCTCAGGATACCCCCATTTTGTTAATTTACAAACATTTCAGGACACCGCAAGTGTTCTTAGATCACATTCAACTTGCCAGCGAACAATACGGACAGCGTCCTCAGGACACCCCCATTTTGTTTATTTGCAAACATTTCAGGACACGGCAAGTGTTCTTAGAACACATTCAACTTGCCAGCGAACAATACAGATAGCGTCCTCAGGACACCCCCATTTTGTTTATTTGCCAACATTTCAGGACACTGCGAGTGTTCTTATGACACTTTCAACTTGCCAGCGAACAATACTTACAGCGTCCTCAGGAGACCCCCATTTTGTTAATTTACGAACATTTCAGGACACTGCGTGTGTTCTTAGAACACTTTCAACTTGCCAGCGAACAATACGGACAGCGTCCTCAGAACACCCCCATTTTGTTTATTTACGAACATTTCAGGACACCGCAAGTGTTCTTAGAACACTTTCAACTTGCCAGCGAACAATACAGACAGCATCCTCAGAACACCCCCATTTTGTTAATTTATGAACATTTCAGGACACTAACATTCAACTTGCCAGCGAACAATATGGACAGCGTCCTCAGGACACCCCCATTTTGTTATTTATGAACATTTCAGGACACCGCAAGTTTTCTTGGAACACTTTCAACTTGCCAGCGAACAATAGGGACAGCGTCCTCAGGACACCCCCATTTTGTTTATTTGCACACATTTCTGGACACAGCAAGTGTTCTTAGAACACATTCAACTTGCCAGCGAACAATACAGACAGCGTCCTCAGGACACCCCCATTTTGTTTATTTGCACACATTTCTGGACACGGCAAGTGTTCTTAGAACACATTCAACTTGCCAGCGAACAATACAGACAGCGTCCTCAGGACACCCCCATTTTGTTTATTTGCAAACATTTCAGGACACTGCGAGTGTTCTTAGGACACTTTCAACTTGCCAGCGAACAATACTTACAGCGTCCTCCGGACACCCCCATTTTGTTAATTTACGAACATTTCAGGACACTGCGAGTGTTCTTAGAACACTTTCAAGTTGCAAGCGAACAATACGGACAGCATCCTCAGGACACCCCCATTTTGTTATTTACGAACATTTCATGACACCGCGAGTGTTCTTAGAACACTTTCAACTTGCCAGCGAACAATACGGACAGCGTCCTCAGGACACCCCTATTTTGTTTATTTGCGAACATTTCAGGACACCGCAAGTGTTCTTAGAACTCATTCAACTTGCCAGCTAACAATACGGACAGCGTCCTCAGGACGCACCCATTTTGTTTATTTGCGAACATTTCAGGACACGGTGAGTGTTCTTAGAACACATTCAACTTGCCAGCGAACAATATGGACAGCGTCCTCAGGACACCCCCATTTTGTTTATTTGCGAACATTTCAGGACCCCGGGAGTGTTCTTAGAACACTTTCAACTTGCCAGCGAACAATACGGACACCATCCTCAGGACACCCCCATTTTGTTTATTTACGAACATTTCAGCACACCGCGAGTGTTCTTAGAACACATTCAACTTGCCAGCTAACAATACGGACAGCGTCCTCAGGACGCACCCATTTTGTTTATTTGCGAACATTTCAGGACACGGCGAGTGTTCTTAGAACACATTCAACTTGCCAGCGAACAATACGGACAGCGTCCTAAGGACAACCCCATTTTGTTTATTTGTGAACATTTCAGGACACGGCAAGTGTTCTTAGAACACATTCAACTTGCCAGAGAACAATACGGACAGCGTCCTCAGGGCACCCCCATTTTGTTTATTTGCGAACATTTCAGGACAGCGCGAGTGTTCTTAGAACACTTTCAACTTGCCAGCGAACAATACAGACAGCGTCCTCAGAACACCCCCATTTTGTTAATTTATGAACATTTCAGGGCACCCACATTCAACTTGCCAGTGAACAATATGGACAGCGTCCTCAGGACACCGCCATTTTGTTATTTATGAACATTTCAGGACACAGCAAGTCTTCTTAGAACACTTTCAACTTGCCAGCTAACAATAGGGACAGTGTCCTCAGGACACCCCCATTTTGTCTATTGCAAACATTTCAGGACACCGCGAGTGTTCTTAGAACACATTCAACTTGCCAGCGCACAATACGGACAGCGTTCTCAGGACACCCCCATTTTGTTAATTTACAAACATTCCAGGACACCGCGAGTGTTTTAGAACACATTCAACTTGCCAGCGAACAATACGGACAGCGTCCTCAGGACACCCCCATTTTGTTTATTTGCAAACATTTCAGGACACGGCAAGTGTTCTTAGAACACATTCAATTTGCCAGTGAACAATACAGACAGCGTCCTCAGGACACCCCCATTTTGTTTATTTGCGAACATTTCAGGACACCGCGAGTGTTCTTAGAACACTTTCAACTTGCCAGCGAACAATACAGACAGCGTCCTCAGAACACCCCCATTTTGTTAATTTATGAACATTTCAGGACACTCACATTCAACTTGCCAGCGAACAATATGGACAGCGTCCTCAGGACACCCCCATTTTGTTATTTTTGAACATTTCAGGACACCGCAAGTGTTCTTAGAACACTTTCAACTTGCCAGCGAACAATAGGGACAGTGTCCTCAGGACACCCCCATTTTGTTAATTTACAAAGATTTCAGGACACTGCAAGTGTTCTTAGATCACATTCAACTTGCCAGCGAACAATACGGACAGCGTCCTCAGGACACCCCCATTTTGTTTATTTGCAAACATTTCAGGACACGGCAAGTGTTCTTAGAACACATTCAACTTGCCAGCGAACAATACAGATAGCGTCCTCAGGACACCCCCATTTTGTTTATTTGCCAACATTTCAGGACACTGCGAGTGTTCTTAGGACACTTTCAACTTGCCAGCGAACAATACTTACAGCGTCCTCAGGACACCCCCATTTTGTTAATTTACGAACATTTCAGGACACTGCGTGTGTTCTTAGAACACATTCAACTTGCCAGCGAACAATACAGACAGCGTCCTCAGAACACCCCCATTTTGGTTTTTTATGAACATTTCAGGACACCGCGATTGTTCTTAGAACACTTTCAACTTGCCAGCGAACAATACGGACAGCGTCCTCAGAACACCCCCCCTTTTTGTTTATTTACGAACATTTCAGGACACCGCAAGTGTTCCTAGAACACTTTCAACTTGCCAGCGAACAATACGGACAGCGTCCTCAGAACACCCCCATTTTGTTTATTTTCATACATTTCAGGACACCGCGAGTGTTCTTAGAACACATTCAAATTGCCAGCGAACAATACGGACAGCGTCCTCAGAACACCCCCGTTTTGTTTATTTACGAACATTTCAGGACACCGCAAGTGTTCTTAGAACACATTCAACATGCCAGCGAACAATACGGACAACGTCCTCAGGACACCCCCATTTTGTTAATTTATGAACATTTCAGGACACGGCAAGTGTTCTTAGAACACATTCAACTTGCCAGTGAACAATACGGACAGCGTCCTCAGGACACCCCCATTTTGTTAATTTACGAACATTTCAGGACACCGCGAGTGTTCTTAGGACACTTTCAACTTGCCAGCGCACAATACGGACAGCGTCCTCAGGACACCCCCATTTTGTTAATTTACGAACATTTCAGGACACCGCGAGTATTCTTAGAACACATTCAACTTGCCAGCGAACAATACGGACAGCGTCCTCAGGACACCCCCATTTTGTCTATTTGCAAACATTTCAGGACACCACGAGTATTCTTAGAACACATTCAACTTGACAGCGAACAATACGGACAGCGCCCTCAGGACACCCCTATTTTGTTTATTTGCGAATATTTCAGGACACCGCGAGTGTTCTTAGGACACTTTCAACTTGCCAGCGAACAATACGGACCGCGTCCTCAGAACACCCCCGTTTTGTTTATTTACGAACATTTCAGAACACCGCAAGTGTTCTTAGAACACATTCAACGTGCCAGCGAACAATGCGGAAAACGTCCTCAGGACACCCCCATTTTGTTAATTTATGAACATTTCAGGAAACGGCAAGTGTTCTTAGAACACATTCAACTTGCCAGTGAACAATACGGACTGCGTCCTCAGGACACCCCCATTTTGTTAATTTACGAACATTTCAGGACACCGCAAGTGTTCTTAGGACACTTTCAACTTGCCAGCGAACAATACAGACAGCATCCTCAGGACACCCCATTTTGTTAATTTATGAACATTTCAGGACACCGCGAGTGTTCTTAGAACACATTCAGCTTGCCAGAGAACAATACGGATAGCGTCCTCAGGACACCCCCATTTTGTCTATTTGCAAACATTTCAGGACACCGCAAGTATTCTTAGAACACTTTCAACTTGCCAGCGAACAATAGGGACAGTGTCCTCAGGACACCCCCATTTTGTTAATTTACAAACATTTCAGGACACCGCAAGTGTTCTTAGATCACATTCAACTTGCCAGCGAACAATACGGACAGCGTCCTCAGGACACCCCCATTTTGTTTATTTGCAAACATTTCAGGACACGGCAAGTGTTCTTAGAACACATTCAACTTGCCAGCGAACAATACAGATAGCGTCCTCAGGACACCCCCATTTTGTTTATTTGCCAACATTTCAGGACACTGCGAGTGTTCTTATGACACTTTCAACTTGCCAGCGAACAATACTTACAGCGTCCTCAGGAGACCCCCATTTTGTTAATTTACGAACATTTCAGGACACTGCGTGTGTTCTTAGAACACATTCAACTTGCCAGCGAACAATACAGACAGCGTCCTCAGAACACCCCCATTTTGTTTATTTACGAACATTTCAGGACACCGCAAGTGTTCTTAGAACACTTTCAACTTGCCAGCGAACAATACGGACAGCGTCCTCAGAACACCCCCATTTTGTTTATTTGCGAACATTTCAGGACACCGGGAGTGTTCTTAGAACACTTTCAACTTGCCAGCGAACAATACGGACACCATCCTCAGGACACCCCCATTTTGTTTATTTACGAACATTTCAGCACACCGCGAGTGTTCTTAGAACACATTCAACTTGCCAGCGAACAATATGGACAGCGACCATATTGACACCCCCATTTTGTTTATTTGCGAACATTTCACGACACCGCGAGTGTTCTTAGAACACTTTCAACTTGCCAGCGAACAATATGGACACCGTCCTCAGGACACCCCCAATTTGTTTATTTACGAACATTTCAGCACACCGCGAGTGATCTTAGAACACATTCAACTTGCTAGCGAACAATACAGGCAGCGTCCTCAGGACACCCCCATTTTGTTTATTTGCGAACATTTCAGGACGCGGCGAGTGTTCTTAGAACACATTCAACTTGCCAGCGAACAATACGGACAGCGTCCTCAGGACACCCCCATTTTGTTTATTTGCGAACATTTCAGGACACGGCGAGTGTTCTTAGAACACATTCAACTTGCCAGCGAACAATACGGACAGCGTCCTAAGGACAACCCCATTTTGTTTATTTGTGAACATTTCAGGACACGGCAAGTGTTCTTAGAACACATTCAACTTGCCAGAGAACAATACGGACAGCGTCCTCAGGGCACCCCCATTTTGTTTATTTGCGAACATTTCAGGACAGCGCGAGTGTTCTTAGAACACTTTCAACTTGCCAGTGAACAATACAGACAGCGTCCTCAGAACACCCCCATTTTGTTAATTTATGAACATTTCAGGGCACCCACATTCAACTTGCCAGTGAACAATATGGACAGCGTCCTCAGGACACCGCCATTTTGTTATTTATGAACATTTCAGGACACAGCAAGTCTTCTTAGAACACTTTCAACTTGCCAGCTAACAATAGGGACAGTGTCCTCAGGACACCCCCATTTTGTCTATTGCAAACATTTCAGGACACCGCGAGTGTTCTTAGAACACATTCAACTTGCCAGCGCACAATACGGACAGCGGTCTCAGGACACCCCCATTTTGTTAATTTACAAACATTCCAGGACACCGCGAGTGTTCTTAGAACACATTCAACTTGCCAGCGAACAATACGGACAGCGTCCTCAGGACACCCCCATTTTGTTTATTTGCAAACATTTCAGGACACGGCAAGTGTTCTTAGAACACATTCAATTTGCCAGTGAACAATACAGACAGCGTCCTCAGGACACCCCCATTTTGTTTATTTGCGAACATTTCAGGACACCGCGAGTGTTCTTAGAACACTTTCAACTTGCCAGCGAACAATACAGACAGCGTCCTCAGAACACCCCCATTTTGTTAATTTATGAACATTTCAGGACACTCACATTCAACTTGCCAGCGAACAATATGGACAGCGTCCTCAGGACACCCCCATTTTGTTATTTTTGAACATTTCAGGACACCGCAAGTGTTCTTAGAACACTTTCAACTTGCCAGCGAACAATAGGGACAGTGTCCTCAGGACACCCCCATTTTGTTAATTTACAAAGATTTCAGGACACCGCAAGTGTTCTTAGATCACATTCAACTTGCCAGCGAACAATACGGACAGCGTCCTCAGGACACCCCCATTTTGTTTATTTGCAAACATTTCAGGACACGGCAAGTGTTCTTAGAACACATTCAACTTGCCAGCGAACAATACAGATAGCGTCCTCAGGACACCCCCATTTTGTTTATTTGCCAACATTTCAGGACACTGCGAGTGTTCTTAGGACACTTTCAACTTGCCAGCGAACAATACTTACAGCGTCCTCAGGACACCCCCATTTTGTTAATTTACGAACATTTCAGGACACTGCGTGTGTTCTTAGAACACATTCAACTTGCCAGCGAACAATACAGACAGCGTCCTCAGAACACCCCCATTTTGGTTTTTTATGAACATTTCAGGACACCGCGATTGTTCTTAGAACACTTTCAACTTGCCAGCGAACAATACGGACAGCGTCCTCAGAACACCCCCCCTTTTTGTTTATTTACGAACATTTCAGGACACCGCTAGTGTTCCTAGAACACTTTCAACTTGCCAGCGAACAATACGGACAGCGTCCTCAGAACACCCCCATTTTGTTTATTTTCATACATTTCAGGACACCGCGAGTGTTCTTAGAACACATTCAAATTGCCAGCGAACAATACGGACAGCGTCCTCAGAACACCCCCGTTTTGTTTATTTACGAACATTTCAGGACACCGCAAGTGTTCTTAGAACACATTCAACATGCCAGCGAACAATACGGACAACGTCCTCAGGACACCCCCATTTTGTTAATTTATGAACATTTCAGGACACGGCAAGTGTTCTTAGAACACATTCAACTTGCCAGTGAACAATACGGACAGCGTCCTCAGGACACCCCCATTTTGTTAATTTACGAACATTTCAGGACACCGCGAGTGTTCTTAGGACACTTTCAACTTGCCAGCGCACAATACGGACAGCGTCCTCAGGACACCCCCATTTTGTTAATTTACGAACATTTCAGGACACCGCGAGTATTCTTAGAACACATTCAACTTGCCAGCGAACAATACGGACAGCGTCCTCAGGACACCCCCATTTTGTCTATTTGCAAACATTTCAGGACACCACGAGTATTCTTAGAACACATTCAACTTGACAGCGAACAATACGGACAGCGCCCTCAGGACACCCCTATTTTGTTTATTTGCGAATATTTCAGGACACCGCGAGTGTTCTTAGGACACTTTCAACTTGCCAGCGAACAATACGGACCGCGTCCTCAGAACACCCCCGTTTTGTTTATTTACGAACATTTCAGAACACCGCAAGTGTTCTTAGAACACATTCAACGTGCCAGCGAACAATGCGGAAAACGTCCTCAGGACACCCCCATTTTGTTAATTTATGAACATTTCAGGAAACGGCAAGTGTTCTTAGAACACATTCAACTTGCCAGTGAACAATACGGACTGCGTCCTCAGGACACCCCCATTTTGTTAATTTACGAACATTTCAGGACACCGCAAGTGTTCTTAGGACACTTTCAACTTGCCAGCGAACAATACAGACAGCATCCTCAGGACACCCCATTTTGTTAATTTATGAACATTTCAGGACACCGCGAGTGTTCTTAGAACACATTCAGCTTGCCAGAGAACAATACGGATAGCGTCCTCAGGACACCCCCATTTTGTCTATTTGCAAACATTTCAGGACACCGCAAGTATTCTTAGAACACTTTCAACTTGCCAGCGAACAATAGGGACAGTGTCCTCAGGACACCCCCATTTTGTTAATTTACAAACATTTCAGGACACCGCAAGTGTTCTTAGATCACATTCAACTTGCCAGCGAACAATACGGACAGCGTCCTCAGGACACCCCCATTTTGTTTATTTGCAAACATTTCAGGACACGGCAAGTGTTCTTAGAACACATTCAACTTGCCAGCGAACAATACAGATAGCGTCCTCAGGACACCCCCATTTTGTTTATTTGCCAACATTTCAGGACACTGCGAGTGTTCTTATGACACTTTCAACTTGCCAGCGAACAATACTTACAGCGTCCTCAGGAGACCCCCATTTTGTTAATTTACGAACATTTCAGGACACTGCGTGTGTTCTTAGAACACATTCAACTTGCCAGCGAACAATACAGACAGCGTCCTCAGAACACCCCCATTTTGTTTATTTACGAACATTTCAGGACACCGCAAGTGTTCTTAGAACACTTTCAACTTGCCAGCGAACAATACGGACAGCGTCCTCAGAACACCCCCATTTTGTTTATTTGCGAACATTTCAGGACACCGGGAGTGTTCTTAGAACACTTTCAACTTGCCAGCGAACAATACGGACACCATCCTCAGGACACCCCCATTTTGTTTATTTACGAACATTTCAGCACACCGCGAGTCTTCTTAGAACACATTCAACTTGCCAGCGAACAATATAGACAGCGACCATATTGACACCCCCATTTTGTTTATTTGCGAACATTTCACGACACCGCGAGTGTTCTTAGAACACTTTCAACTTGCCAGCGAACAATATGGACACCGTCCTCAGGACACCCCCAATTTGTTTATTTACGAACATTTCAGCACACCGCGAGTGATCTTAGAACACATTCAACTTGCTAGCGAACAATACAGGCAGCGTCCTCAGGACACCCCCATTTTGTTTATTTGCGAACATTTCAGGACGCGGCGAGTGTTCTTAGAACACATTCAACTTGCCAGCGAACAATACGGACAGCGTCCTCAGGACAACCCCATTTTGTTTATTTGCGAACATTTCAGGACACGGCGAGTGTTCTTAGAACACATTCAACTTGCCAGCGAACAATACGGACAGCGTCCTCAGGGCACCCCCATTTTGTTTATTTGCAAACATTTCAGGACAACGCGAGTGTTCTTAGAACACTTTCAACTTGCCAGCGAACAATACAGACAGCATCCTCAGAACACCCCCATTTTGTTAATTTATGAACATTTCAGGACACTAACATTCAACTTGCCAGCGAACAATATGGACAGCGTCCTCAGGACACCCCCATTTTGTTATTTATGAACATTTCAGGACACCGCAAGTTTTCTTAGAACACTTTCAACTTGCCAGCGAACAATAGGGACAGCGTCCTCAGGACACCCCCATTTTGTTTATTTGCACTCATTTCTGGACACGGCAAGTGTTCTTAGAACACATTCAACTTGCCAGCGAACAATACAGACAGCGTCCTCAGGACACCCCCATTTTGTTTATTTGCAAACATTTCAGGACACTGCGAATGTTCTTAGGACACTTTCAACTTGCCAGCGAACAATACTTACAGCGTCCTCAGGACACGCCCATTTTGTTAATTTACGAACATTTCAGGACACTGCGAGTGTTCTTAGAACACATTCAACTTGCCAGCGAACAATACAGACAGCGTCCTCAGAACACCCCCATTTTGGTTCTTTATGAACATTTCAGGACACCGCGATTGTTCTTAGAACACTTTCAACTTGCCAGCGAACAATACGGACAGCATCCTCAGGACATCCCCATTTTGTTATTTACGAACATTTCATGACACCGCGAGTGTTCTTAGAACACTTTCAACTTGCCAGCGAACAATACGGACAGCGTCCTCAGGACACCCCTATTTTGTTTATTTGCGAACATTCCAGGACACTGCAAGTGTTCTTAGAACTCATTCAACTTGCCAGCTAACAATACGGACAGCGTCCTCAGGACGCACCCATTTTGTTTATTTGCGAACATTTCAGGACACCGGGAGTGTTCTTAGAACACTTTCAACTTGCCAGCGAACAATACGGACACCGTCCTCAGGACACCCCCATTTTGTTTATTTACGAACATTTCAGGACACGCCGAGTGTTCTTAGAACACATTCAACTTGCCAGCGAACAATACGGACAGCGTCCTAAGGACAACCCCATTTTGTTTATTTGTGAACATTTCAGGACACGGCGAGTGTTCTTAGAACACATTCAACTTGCCAGCGAACAATACAGACAGCGTCCTCATGGCACACCCATTTTATTTATTTGCGAACATTTCAGGACAGCGCGAGTGTTCTTAGAACACTTTCAACTTGCCAGCGAACAATACAGACAGCGTCCTCAGAACACCCCCATTTTGTTAATTTATGAACATTTCAGGACACCCACATTCAACTTGCCAGCGAACAATACAGACAGCGTCCTCAGGACACCCCCATTTTGTTTATTTGCAAACATTTCAGGACACTGCGAGTGTTCTTAGGACACTTTCAACTTGCCAGCGAACAATACTTACAGCGTCCTCCGGACACCCCCATTTTGTTAATTTACGAACATTTCAGGACACTGCGAGTGTTCTTAGAACACTTTCAAGTTGCAAGCGAACAATACGGACAGCATCCTCAGGACACCTCCATTTTGTTATTTACGAACATTTCATGACACCGCGAGTGTTCTTAGAACACTTTCAACTTGCCAGCGAACAATACGGACAGCGTCCTCAGGACACCCCTATTTTGTTTATTTGCGAACATTTCAGGACACCGCAAGTGTTCTTAGAACTCATTCAACTTGCCAGCTAACAATACGGACAGCGTCCTCAGGACGCACCCATTTTGTTTATTTGCGAACATTTCAGGACACGGTGAGTGTTCTTAGAACACATTCAACTTGCCAGCGAACAATATGGACAGCGTCCTCAGGACACCCCCATTTTGTTTATTTGCGAACATTTCAGGACCCCGGGAGTGTTCTTAGAACACTTTCAACTTGCCAGCGAACAATACGGACACCATCCTCAGGACACCCCCATTTTGTTTATTTACGAACATTTCAGCACACCGCGAGTGTTCTTAGAACACATTCAACTTGCCAGCTAACAATACGGACAGCGTCCTCAGGACGCACCCATTTTGTTTATTTGCGAACATTTCAGGACACGGTGAGTGTTCTTAGAACACATTCAACTTGCCAGCGAACAATACGGACAGCGTCCTCAGGACACCCCCATTTTGTTTATTTGCGAACATTTCAGGACACGGCGAGTGTTCTTAGAACACATTCAACTTGCCAGCGAACAATACGGACAGCGTCCTAAGGACAACCCCATTTTGTTTATTTGTGAACATTTCAGGACACGGCAAGTGTTCTTAGAACACATTCAACTTGCCAGCGAACAATACGGACAGCGTCCTCAGGGCACCCCCATTTTGTTTATTTGCGAACATTTCAGGACAGCGCGAGTGTTCTTAGAACACTTTCAACTTGCCAGCGAACAATACAGACAGCGTCCTCAGAACACCCCCATTTTGTTAATTTATGAACATTTCAGGGCACCCACATTCAACTTGCCAGTGAACAATATGGACAGCATCCTCAGGACACCGCCATTTTGTTATTTATGAACATTTCAGGACACAGCAAGTCTTCTTAGAACACTTTCAACTTGCCAGCTAACAATAGGGACAGTGTCCTCAGGACACCCCCATTTTGTCTATTGCAAACATTTCAGGACACCGCGAGTGTTCTTAGAACACATTCAACTTGCCAGCGCACAATACGGACAGCGTTCTCAGGACACCCCCATTTTGTTAATTTACAAACATTCCAGGACACCGCGAGTGTTCTTAGAACACATTCAACTTGCCAGCGAACAATACGGACAGCGTCCTCAGGACACCCCCATTTTGTTTATTTGCAAACATTTCAGGACACGGCAAGTGTTCTTAGAACACATTCAATTTGCCAGTGAACAATACAGACAGCGTCCTCAGGACACCCCCATTTTGTTTATTTGCGAACATTTCAGGACACCGCGAGTGTTCTTAGAACACTTTCAACTTGCCAGCGAACAATACAGACAGCGTCCTCAGAACACCCCCATTTTGTTAATTTATGAACATTTCAGGACACTCACATTCAACTTGCCAGCGAACAATATGGACAGCGTCCTCAGGACACCCCCATTTTGTTATTTTTGAACATTTCAGGACACCGCAAGTGTTCTTAGAACACTTTCAACTTGCCAGCGAACAATAGGGACAGTGTCCTCAGGACACCCCCATTTTGTTAATTTACAAAGATTTCAGGACACCGCAAGTGTTCTTAGATCACATTCAACTTGCCAGCGAACAATACGGACAGCGTCCTCAGGACACCCCCATTTTGTTTATTTGCAAACATTTCAGGACACGGCAAGTGTTCTTAGAACACATTCAACTTGCCAGCGAACAATACAGATAGCGTCCTCAGGACACCCCCATTTTGTTTATTTGCCAACATTTCAGGACACTGCGAGTGTTCTTAGGACACTTTCAACTTGCCAGCGAACAATACTTACAGCGTCCTCAGGACACCCCCATTTTGTTAATTTACGAACATTTCAGGACACTGCGTGTGTTCTTAGAACACATTCAACTTGCCAGCGAACAATACAGACAGCGTCCTCAGAACACCCCCATTTTGGTTTTTTATGAACATTTCAGGACACCGCGATTGTTCTTAGAACACTTTCAACTTGCCAGCGAACAATACGGACAGCGTCCTCAGAACACCCCCCCTTTTTGTTTATTTACGAACATTTCAGGACACCGCAAGTGTTCTTAGAACACTTTCAACTTGCCAGCGAACAATACGGACAGCGTCCTCAGAACACCCCCATTTTGTTTATTTTCATACATTTCAGGACACCGCGAGTGTTCTTAGAACACATTCAAATTGCCAGCGAACAATACGGACAGCGTCCTCAGAACACCCCCGTTTTGTTTATTTACGAACATTTCAGGACACCGCAAGTGTTCTTAGAACACATTCAACATGCCAGCGAACAATACGGACAACGTCCTCAGGACACCCCCATTTTGTTAATTTATGAACATTTCAGGACACGGCAAGTGTTCTTAGAACACATTCAACTTGCCAGTGAACAATACGGACAGCGTCCTCAGGACACCCCCATTTTGTTAATTTACGAACATTTCAGGACACCGCGAGTGTTCTTAGGACACTTTCAACTTGCCAGCGCACAATACGGACAGCGTCCTCAGGACACCCCCATTTTGTTAATTTACGAACATTTCAGGACACCGCGAGTATTCTTAGAACACATTCAACTTGCCAGCGAACAATACGGACAGCGTCCTCAGGACACCCCCATTTTGTCTATTTGCAAACATTTCAGGACACCACGAGTATTCTTAGAACACATTCAACTTGACAGCGAACAATACGGACAGCGCCCTCAGGACACCCCTATTTTGTTTATTTGCGAATATTTCAGGACACCGCGAGTGTTCTTAGGACACTTTCAACTTGCCAGCGAACAATACGGACCGCGTCCTCAGAACACCCCCGTTTTGTTTATTTACGAACATTTCAGAACACTGCAAGTGTTCTTAGAACACATTCAACGTGCCAGCGAACAATGCGGAAAACGTCCTCAGGACACCCCCATTTTGTTAATTTATGAACATTTCAGGAAACGGCAAGTGTTCTTAGAACACATTCAACTTGCCAGTGAACAATACGGACTGCGTCCTCAGGACACCCCCATTTTGTTAATTTACGAACATTTCAGGACACCGCAAGTGTTCTTAGGACACTTTCAACTTGCCAGCGAACAATACAGACAGCATCCTCAGGACACCCCATTTTGTTAATTTATGAACATTTCAGGACACCGCGAGTGTTCTTAGAACACATTCAGCTTGCCAGAGAACAATACGGATAGCGTCCTCAGGACACCCCCATTTTGTCTATTTGCAAACATTTCAGGACACCGCAAGTATTCTTAGAACACTTTCAACTTGCCAGCGAACAATAGGGACAGTGTCCTCAGGACACCCCCATTTTGTTAATTTACAAACATTTCAGGACACCGCAAGTGTTCTTAGATCACATTCAACTTGCCAGCGAACAATACGGACAGCGTCCTCAGGACACCCCCATTTTGTTTATTTGCAAACATTTCAGGACACGGCAAGTGTTCTTAGAACACATTCAACTTGCCAGCGAACAATACAGACAGCGTCCTCAGAACACCCCCATTTTGTTTATTTACGAACATTTCAGGACACCGCAAGTGTTCTTAGAACACTTTCAACTTGCCAGCGAACAATACGGACAGCGTCCTCAGAACACCCCCATTTTGTTTATTTGCGAACATTTCAGGACACCGGGAGTGTTCTTAGAACACTTTCAACTTGCCAGCGAACAATACGGACACCATCCTCAGGACACCCCCATTTTGTTTATTTACGAACATTTCAGCACACCGCGAGTGTTCTTAGAACACATTCAACTTGCCAGCGAACAATATGGACAGCGACCATATTGACACCCCCATTTTGTTTATTTGCGAACATTTCACGACACCGCGAGTGTTCTTAGAACACTTTCAACTTGCCAGCGAACAATATGGACACCGTCCTCAGGACACCCCCAATTTGTTTATTTACGAACATTTCAGCACACCGCGAGTGATCTTAGAACACATTCAACTTGCTAGCGAACAATACAGGCAGCGTCCTCAGGACACCCCCATTTTGTTTATTTGCGAACATTTCAGGACGCGGCGAGTGTTCTTAGAACACATTCAACTTGCCAGCGAACAATACGGACAGCGTCCTCAGGACAACCCCATTTTGTTTATTTGCGAACATTTCAGGACACGGCGAGTGTTCTTAGAACACATTCAACTTGCCAGCGAACAATACGGACAGCGTCCTCAGGGCACCCCCATTTTGTTTATTTGCAAACATTTCAGGACAACGCGAGTGTTCTTAGAACACTTTCAACTTGCCAGCGAACAATACAGACAGCATCCTCAGAACACCCCCATTTTGTTAATTTATGAACATTTCAGGACACTAACATTCAACTTGCCAGCGAACAATATGGACAGCGTCCTCAGGACACCCCCATTTTGTTATTTATGAACATTTCAGGACACCGCAAGTTTTCTTAGAACACTTTCAACTTGCCAGTGAACAATAGGGACAGCGTCCTCAGGACACCCCCATTTTGTTTATTTGCACTCATTTCTGGACACGGCAAGTGTTCTTAGAACACATTCAACTTGCCAGCGAACAATACAGACAGCGTCCTCAGGACACCCCCATTTTGTTTATTTGCAAACATTTCAGGACACTGCGAATGTTCTTAGGACACTTTCAACTTGCCAGCGAACAATACTTACAGCGTCCTCAGGACACGCCCATTTTGTTAATTTACGAACATTTCAGGACACTGCGAGTGTTCTTAGAACACATTCAACTTGCCAGCGAACAATACAGACAGCGTCCTCAGAACACCCCCATTTTGGTTCTTTATGAACATTTCAGGACACCGCGATTGTTCTTAGAACACTTTCAACTTGCCAGCGAACAATACGGACAGCATCCTCAGGACACCCCCATTTTGTTATTTACGAACATTTCATGACACCGCGAGTGTTCTTAGAACACTTTCAACTTGCCAGCGAACAATACGGACAGCGTCCTCAGGACACCCCTATTTTGTTTATTTGCGAACATTCCAGGACACTGCAAGTGTTCTTAGAACTCATTCAATTTGCCAGCTAACAATACGGACAGCGTCCTCAGGACGCACCCATTTTGTTTATTTGCGAACATTTCAGGACACCGGGAGTGTTCTTAGAACACTTTCAACTTGCCAGCGAACAATACGGACAGCGTCCTAAGGACAACCCCATTTTGTTTATTTGTGAACATTTCAGGACACGGCGAGTGTTCTTAGAACACATTCAACTTGCCAGCGAACAATACGGACAGCGTCCTCATGGCACACCCATTTTATTTATTTGCGAACATTTCAGGACAGCGCGAGTGTTCTTAGAACACTTTCAACTTGCCAGCGAACAATACAGACAGCGTCCTCAGAACACCCCCATTTTGTTAATTTATGAACATTTCAGGACACCCACATTCAACTTGCCAGCGAACAATACAGACAGCGTCCTCAGGACACCCCCATTTTGTTTATTTGCAAACATTTCAGGACACTGCGAGTGTTCTTAGGACACTTTCAACTTGCCAGCGAACAATACTTACAGCGTCCTCCGGACACCCCCATTTTGTTAATTTACGAACATTTCAGGACACTGCGAGTGTTCTTAGAACACTTTCAAGTTGCAAGCGAACAATACGGACAGCATCCTCAGGACACCCCCATTTTGTTATTTACGAACATTTCATGACACCGCGAGTGTTCTTAGAACACTTTCAACTTGCCAGCGAACAATACGGACAGCGTCCTCAGGACACCCCTATTTTGTTTATTTGCGAACATTTCAGGACACCGCAAGTGTTCTTAGAACTCATTCAACTTGCCAGCTAACAATACGGACAGCGTCCTCAGGACGCGCCCATTTTGTTTATTTGCGAACATTTCAGGACACGGTGAGTGTTCTTAGAACACATTCAACTTGCCAGCGAACAATATGGACAGCGTCCTCAGGACACCCCCATTTTGTTTATTTGCGAACATTTCAGGACCCCGGGAGTGTTCTTAGAACACTTTCAACTTGCCAGCGAACAATACGGACACCATCCTCAGGACACCCCCATTTTGTTTATTTACGAACATTTCAGCACACCGCGAGTGTTCTTAGAACACATTCAACTTGCCAGCTAACAATACGGACAGCGTCCTCAGGACGCACCCATTTTGTTTATTTGCGAACATTTCAGGACACGGTGAGTGTTCTTAGAACACATTCAACTTGCCAGCGAACAATACGGACAGCGTCCTCAGGACACCCCCATTTTGTTTATTTGCGAACATTTCAGGACACGGCGAGTGTTCTTAGAACACATTCAACTTGCCAGCGAACAATACGGACAGCGTCCTAAGGACAACCCCATTTTGTTTATTTGTGAACATTTCAGGACACGGCAAGTGTTCTTAGAACACATTCAACTTGCCAGCGAACAATACGGACAGCGTCCTCAGGGCACCCCCATTTTGTTTATTTGCGAACATTTCAGGACAGCGCGAGTGTTCTTAGAACACTTTCAACTTGCCAGCGAACAATACAGACAGCGTCCTCAGAACACCCCCATTTTGTTAATTTATGAACATTTCAGGGCACCCACATTCAACTTGCCAGTGAACAATATGGACAGCGTCCTCAGGACACCGCCATTTTGTTATTTATGAACATTTCAGGACACAGCAAGTCTTCTTAGAACACTTTCAACTTGCCAGCTAACAATAGGGACAGTGTCCTCAGGACACCCCCATTTTGTCTATTGCAAACATTTCAGGACACCGCGAGTGTTCTTAGAACACATTCAACTTGCCAGCGCACAATACGGACAGCGTTCTCTGGACACCCCCATTTTGTTAATTTACAAACATTCCAGGACACCGCGAGTGTTCTTAGAACACATTCAACTTGCCAGCGAACAATACGGACAGCGTCCTCAGGACACCCCCATTTTGTTTATTTGCAAACATTTCAGGACACGGCAAGTGTTCTTAGAACACATTCAATTTGCCAGTGAACAATACAGACAGCGTCCTCAGGACACCCCCATTTTGTTTATTTGCGAACATTTCAGGACACCGCGAGTGTTCTTAGAACACTTTCAACTTGCCAGCGAACAATACAGACAGCGTCCTCAGAACACCCCCATTTTGTTAATTTATGAACATTTCAGGACACTCACATTCAACTTGCCAGCGAACAATATGGACAGCGTCCTCAGGACACCCCCATTTTGTTATTTTTGAACATTTCAGGACACCGCAAGTGTTCTTAGAACACTTTCAACTTGCCAGCGAACAATAGGGACAGTGTCCTCAGGACACCCCCATTTTGTTAATTTACAAAGATTTCAGGACACCGCAAGTGTTCTTAGATCACATTCAACTTGCCAGCGAACAATACGGACAGCGTCCTCAGGACACCCCCATTTTGTTTATTTGCAAACATTTCAGGACACGGCAAGTGTTCTTAGAACACATTCAACTTGCCAGCGAACAATACAGATAGCGTCCTCAGGACACCCCCATTTTGTTTATTTGCCAACATTTCAGGACACTGCGAGTGTTCTTAGGACACTTTCAACTTGCCAGCGAACAATACTTACAGCGTCCTCAGGACACCCCCATTTTGTTAATTTACGAACATTTCAGGACACTGCGTGTGTTCTTAGAACACATTCAACTTGCCAGCGAACAATACAGACAGCGTCCTCAGAACACCCCCATTTTGGTTTTTTATGAACATTTCAGGACACCGCGATTGTTCTTAGAACACTTTCAACTTGCCAGCGAACAATACGGACAGCGTCCTCAGAACACCCCCCCTTTTTGTTTATTTACGAACATTTCAGGACACCGCAAGTGTTCTTAGAACACTTTCAACTTGCCAGCGAACAATACGGACAGCGTCCTCAGAACACCCCCATTTTGTTTATTTTCATACATTTCAGGACACCGCGAGTGTTCTTAGAACACATTCAAATTGCCAGCGAACAATACGGACAGCGTCCTCAGAACACCCCCGTTTTGTTTATTTACGAACATTTCAGGACACCGCAAGTGTTCTTAGAACACATTCAACATGCCAGCGAACAATACGGACAACGTCCTCAGGACACCCCCATTTTGTTAATTTATGAACATTTCAGGACACGGCAAGTGTTCTTAGAACACATTCAACTTGCCAGTGAACAATACGGACAGCGTCCTCAGGACACCCCCATTTTGTTAATTTACGAACATTTCAGGACACCGCGAGTGTTCTTAGGACACTTTCAACTTGCCAGCGCACAATACGGACAGCGTCCTCAGGACACCCCCATTTTGTTAATTTACGAACATTTCAGGACACCGCGAGTATTCTTAGAACACATTCAACTTGCCAGCGAACAATACGGACAGCGTCCTCAGGACACCCCCATTTTGTCTATTTGCAAACATTTCAGGACACCACGAGTATTCTTAGAACACATTCAACTTGACAGCGAACAATACGGACAGCGCCCTCAGGACACCCCTATTTTGTTTATTTGCGAATATTTCAGGACACCGCGAGTGTTCTTAGGACACTTTCAACTTGCCAGCGAACAATACGGACCGCGTCCTCAGAACACCCCCGTTTTGTTTATTTACGAACATTTCAGAACACCGCAAGTGTTCTTAGAACACATTCAACGTGCCAGCGAACAATGCGGAAAACGTCCTCAGGACACCCCCATTTTGTTAATTTATGAACATTTCAGGAAACGGCAAGTGTTCTTAGAACACATTCAACTTGCCAGTGAACAATACGGACTGCGTCCTCAGGACACCCCCATTTTGTTAATTTACGAACATTTCAGGACACCGCAAGTGTTCTTAGGACACTTTCAACTTGCCAGCGAACAATACAGACAGCATCCTCAGGACACCCCATTTTGTTAATTTATGAACATTTCAGGACACCGCGAGTGTTCTTAGAACACATTCAGCTTGCCAGAGAACAATACGGATAGCGTCCTCAGGACACCCCCATTTTGTCTACTTGCAAACATTTCAGGACACCGCAAGTATTCTTAGAACACTTTCAACTTGCCAGCGAACAATAGGGACAGTGTCCTCAGGACACCCCCATTTTGTTAATTTACAAACATTTCAGGACACCGCAAGTGTTCTTAGATCACATTCAACTTGCCAGCGAACAATACGGACAGCGTCCTCAGGACACCCCCATTTTGTTTATTTGCAAACATTTCAGGACACGGCAAGTGTTCTTAGAACACATTCAACTTGCCAGCGAACAATACAGATAGCGTCCTCAGGACACCCCCATTTTGTTTATTTGCCAACATTTCAGGACACTGCGAGTGTTCTTATGACACTTTCAACTTGCCAGCGAACAATACTTACAGCGTCCTCAGGAGACCCCCATTTTGTTAATTTACGAACATTTCAGGACACTGCGTGTGTTCTTAGAACACATTCAACTTGCCAGCGAACAATACAGACAGCGTCCTCAGAACACCCCCATTTTGTTTATTTACGAACATTTCAGGACACCGCAAGTGTTCTTAGAACACTTTCAACTTGCCAGCGAACAATACGGACAGCGTCCTCAGAACACCCCCATTTTGTTTATTTGCGAACATTTCAGGACACCGGGAGTGTTCTTAGAACACTTTCAACTTGCCAGCGAACAATACGGACACCATCCTCAGGACACCCCCATTTTGTTTATTTACGAACATTTCAGCACACCGCGAGTGTTCTTAGAACACATTCAACTTGCCAGCGAACAATATGGACAGCGACCATATTGACACCCCCATTTTGTTTATTTGCGAACATTTCACGACACCGCGAGTGTTCTTAGAACACTTTCAACTTGCCAGCGAACAATATGGACACCGTCCTCAGGACACCCCCAATTTGTTTATTTACGAACATTTCAGCACACCGCGAGTGATCTTAGAACACATTCAACTTGCTAGCGAACAATACAGGCAGCGTCCTCAGGACACCCCCATTTTGTTTATTTGCGAACATTTCAGGACGCGGCGAGTGTTCTTAGAACACATTCAACTTGCCAGCGAACAATACGGACAGCGTCCTCAGGACAACCCCATTTTGTTTATTTGCGAACATTTCAGGACACGGCGAGTGTTCTTAGAACACATTCAACTTGCCAGCGAACAATACGGACAGCGTCCTCAGGGCACCCCCATTTTGTTTATTTGCAAACATTTCAGGACAACGCGAGTGTTCTTAGAACACTTTCAACTTGCCAGCGAACAATACAGACAGCATCCTCAGAACACCCCCATTTTGTTAATTTATGAACATTTCAGGACACTAACATTCAACTTGCCAGCGAACAATATGGACAGCGTCCTCAGGACACCCCCATTTTGTTATTTATGAACATTTCAGGACACCGCAAGTTTTCTTAGAACACTTTCAACTTGCCAGCGAACAATAGGGACAGCGTCCTCAGGACACCCCCATTTTGTTTATTTGCACTCATTTCTGGACACGGCAAGTGTTCTTAGAACACATTCAACTTGCCAGCGAACAATACAGACAGCGTCCTCAGGACACCCCCATTTTGTTTATTTGCAAACATTTCAGGACACTGCGAATGTTCTTAGGACACTTTCAACTTGCCAGCGAACAATACTTACAGCGTCCTCAGGACAAGCCCATTTTGTTAATTTACGAACATTTCAGGACACTGCGAGTGTTCTTAGAACACATTCAACTTGCCAGCGAACAATACAGACAGCGTCCTCAGAACACCCCCATTTTGGTTCTTTATGAACATTTCAGGACACCGCGATTGTTCTTAGAACACTTTCAACTTGCCAGCGAACAATACGGACAGCATCCTCAGGACACCCCCATTTTGTTATTTACGAACATTTCATGACACCGCGAGTGTTCTTAGAACACTTTCAACTTGCCAGCGAACAATACGGACAGCGTCCTCAGGACACCCCTATTTTGTTTATTTGCGAACATTCCAGGACACTGCAAGTGTTCTTAGAACTCATTCAACTTGCCAGCTAACAATACGGACAGCGTCCTCAGGACGCACCCATTTTGTTTATTTGCGAACATTTCAGGACACCGGGAGTGTTCTTAGAACACTTTCAACTTGCCAGCGAACAATACGGACACCGTCCTCAGGACACCCCCATTTTGTTTATTTACGAACATTTCAGGACACGCCGAGTGTTCTTAGAACACATTCAACTTGCCAGCGAACAATACGGACAGCGTCCTAAGGACAACCCCATTTTGTTTATTTGTGAACATTTCTGGACACGGCGAGTGTTCTTAGAACACATTCAACTTGCCAGCGAACAATACGGACAGCGTCCTCATGGCACACCCATTTTATTTATTTGCGAACATTTCAGGACAGCGCGAGTGTTCTTAGAACACTTTCAACTTGCCAGCGAACAATACAGACAGCGTCCTCAGAACACCCCCATTTTGTTAATTTATGAACATTTCAGGACACCCACATTCAACTTGCCAGCGAACAATATGGATAGCGTCCTCAGGACACCGCCATTTTGTTATTTATGAACATTTCAGGACACCGCAAGTCTTCTTAGAACACTTTCAACTTGCCAGCGAACAATACGGACAGCATCCTCAGGACACCCCCATTTTGTTATTTACGAACATTTCAGGACACCGCAAGTGTTCTTAGAACACTTTCAACTTGCCAGCGAACAATACGGACAGCATCCTCAGGACACCCCCATTTTGTTATTTACGAACATTTCAGGACACCGCAAGCGTTCTTAGAACACATTCAACTTGCCAGCGAACAATACGGACAGTGTCCTCAGGACACCCCCATTTTGTTTATTTGCGAACATTTCAGGACACCGCGAGTGTTCTTAGAACACTTTCAACTTGCCAGCGAACAATACGGACAGCGTCCTTGGACACCCCCATTTTGTTAATTTACGAACATTTCTGGACACCGCGAGTGTTCTTAGAACACATTCAACTTGCCAGCGAACAATACGGACAGCATCCTCAGGACACCCCCATTTTGTTATTTACGAACATTTCAGGACACCGCGAGTGTTCTTAGAACACTTTCAACTTGCCAGCGAACAATACGGACAGCATCCTCAGGACACCCTCATTTTGTTATTTACGAACATTTCAGGACACCGCAAGCGTTCTTAGAACACATTCAACTTGCCAACGAACAATACGGACAGTGTCCTCAGGACACCCCCATTTTGTTTATTTGCGAACATTTCAGGACACCGCGAGTGTTCTTAGAACACTTTCAACTTGCCAGCGAACAATACGGACAGCGTCCTTGGACACCCCCATTTTGTTAATTTATGAACATTTCTGGACACCGCGAGTGTTCTTAGAACACATTCAACTTGCCAGCCAACAATACGGACAGCATCCTCAGGACACCCCCATTTTGTTATTTACGAACATTTCAGGACACCGCGAGTGTTCTTAGAACACTTTCAACTTGCCAGCGAACAATACGGACAGCGTCCTCAGGACACCCCCATTTTGTTTATTTGTGAACATTTCAGGACACCGCGATTGTTCTTAGAACACATTCAACTTGCCAGCTAACAATACGGACAGCGTCCTTAGGACGCCCAATTTTGTTTATTTGCGAACATTTCAGGACACGGCGAGTGTTCTTAGAACACATTCAACTTGCCAGCGAACAATATGGACAGCGACCATATTGACACCCCCATTTTGTTTATTTGCGAACATATCACGACACCGCAAGTGTTCTTAGAACATTTTCAACTTGCCAGCGAACAATACGGACACCGTCCTCAGGACACCCCCAATTTGTTTATTTACGAACATTTCAGCACACCGCAAGTGATCTTAGAACACATTCAACTTGCTAGCGAACAATACAGGCAGCGTCCTCAGGACACCCCCATTTTGTTTATTTGCGAACATTTCAGGACGCGGCGAGTGTTCTTAGAACACATTCAACTTGCCAGCGAACAATACGGACAGCGTCCTCAGGACAACCCCATTTTGTTTATTTGCGAACATTTCAGGACACGGCGAGTGTTCTTAGAACACATTCAACTTGCCAGCGAACAATACGGACAGCGTCCTCAGGGCACCCCCATTTTGTTTATTTGCGAACATTTCAGGACAACGCGAGTGTTCTTAGAACACTTTCAACTTGCCAGCGAACAATACAGACAGCATCCTCAGAACACCCCCATTTTGTTAATTTATGAACATTTCAGGACACTAACATTCAACTTGCCAGCGAACAATATGGACAGCGTCCTCAGGACACCCCCATTTTGTTATTTATGAACATTTCAGGACACCGCAAGTTTTCTTAGAACACTTTCAACTTGCCAGCGAACAATAGGGACAGCGTCCTCAGGACACCCCCATTTTGTTTATTTGCACACATTTCTGGACACGGCAAGTGTTCTTAGAACACATTCAACTTGCCAGCGAACAATACAGACAGCGTCCTCAGGACACCCCCATTTTGTTTATTTGCAAACATTTCAGGACACTTCGAATGTTCTTAGGACACTTTCAACTTGCCAGCGAACAATACTTACAGCGTCCTCAGGACACCCCCATTTTGTTAATTTACGAACATTTCAGGACACTGCGAGTGTTCTTAGAACACATTCAACTTGCCAGCGAACAATACAGACAGCGTCCTCAGAACACCCCCATTTTGGTTCTTTATGAACATTTCAGGACACCGCGATTGTTCTTAGAACACTTTCAACTTGCCAGCGAACAATACGGACAGCATCCTCAGGACACCCCCATTTTGTTATTTACGAACATTTCAGGACACCGCGAGTGTTCTTAGAACACTTTCAACTTGCCAGCGAACAATACGGACAGCATCCTCAGGACACCCTCATTTTGTTATTTACGAACATTTCAGGACACCGCAAGCGTTCTTAGAACACATTCAACTTGCCAACGAACAATACGGACAGTGTCCTCAGGACACCCCCATTTTGTTTATTTGCGAACATTTCAGGACACCGCGAGTGTTCTTAGAACACTTTCAACTTGCCAGCGAACAATACGGACAGCGTCCTTGGACACCCCCATTTTGTTAATTTATGAACATTTCTGGACACCGCGAGTGTTCTTAGAACACATTCAACTTGCCAGCCAACAATACGGACAGCATCCTCAGGACACCCCCATTTTGTTATTTACGAACATTTCAGGACACCGCGAGTGTTCTTAGAACACTTTCAACTTGCCAGCGAACAATACGGACAGCGTCCTCAGGACACCCCCATTTTGTTTATTTGTGAACATTTCAGGACACCGCGATTGTTCTTAGAACACATTCAACTTGCCAGCTAACAATACGGACAGCGTCCTTAGGACGCCCAATTTTGTTTATTTGCGAACATTTCAGGACACGGCGAGTGTTCTTAGAACACATTCAACTTGCCAGCGAACAATATGGACAGCGACCATATTGACACCCCCATTTTGTTTATTTGCGAACATATCACGACACCGCAAGTGTTCTTAGAACATTTTCAACTTGCCAGCGAACAATACGGACACCGTCCTCAGGACACCCCCAATTTGTTTATTTACGAACATTTCAGCACACCGCAAGTGATCTTAGAACACATTCAACTTGCTAGCGAACAATACAGGCAGCGTCCTCAGGACACCCCCATTTTGTTTATTTGCGAACATTTCAGGACGCGGCGAGTGTTCTTAGAACACATTCAACTTGCCAGCGAACAATACGGACAGCGTCCTCAGGACAACCCCATTTTGTTTATTTGCGAACATTTCAGGACACGGCGAGTGTTCTTAGAACACATTCAACTTGCCAGCGAACAATACGGACAGCGTCCTCAGGGCACCCCCATTTTGTTTATTTGCGAACATTTCAGGACAACGCGAGTGTTCTTAGAACACTTTCAACTTGCCAGCGAACAATACAGACAGCATCCTCAGAACACCCCCATTTTGTTAATTTATGAACATTTCAGGACACTAACATTCAACTTGCCAGCGAACAATATGGACAGCGTCCTCAGGACACCCCCATTTTGTTATTTATGAACATTTCAGGACACCGCAAGTTTTCTTAGAACACTTTCAACTTGCCAGCGAACAATAGGGACAGCATCCTCAGGACACCCCCATTTTGTTTATTTGCACACATTTCTGGACACGGCAAGTGTTCTTAGAACACATTCAACTTGCCAGCGAACAATACAGACAGCGTCCTCAGGACACCCCCATTTTGTTTATTTGCAAACATTTCAGGACACTTCGAATGTTCTTAGGACACTTTCAACTTGCCAGCGAACAATACTTACAGCGTCCTCAGGACACCCCCATTTTGTTAATTTACGAACATTTCAGGACACTGCGAGTGTTCTTAGAACACATTCAACTTGCCAGCGAACAATACAGACAGCGTCCTCAGAACACCCCCATTTTGGTTCTTTATGAACATTTCAGGACACCGCGATTGTTCTTAGAACACTTTCAACTTGCCAGCGAACAATACGGACAGCATCCTCAGGACACCCCCATTTTGTTATTTACGAACATTTCATGACACCGCGAGTGTTCTTAGAACACTTTCAACTTGCCAGCGAACAATACGGACAGCGTCCTCAGGACACCCCTATTTTGTTTATTTGCGAACATTCCAGGACACCGCAAGTGTTCTTAGAACTCGTTCAACTTGCCAGCTAACAATACGGACAGCGTCCTCAGGACGCACCCATTTTGTTTATTTGCGAACATTTCAGGACACCGGGAGTGTTCTTAGAACACTTTCAACTTGCCAGCGAACAATACGGACAACGTCCTCAGGAAACCCCCATTTTGTTTATTTACGAACATTTCAGGACACGGCGAGTGTTCTTAGAACACATTCAACTTGCCAGCGAACAATACGGACAGCGTCCTCAGGGCACACCCATTTTGTTTATTTGCGAACATTTCAGGACAGCGCGAGTGTTCTTAGAACACTTTCAACTTGCCAGCGAACAATACAGACAGCGTCCTCAGAACACCCCCATTTTGTTAATTTATGAACATTTCAGGACACCCACATTCAACTTGCCAGCGAACAATATGGACAGCGTCCTCAGGACACCGCCATTTTGTTATTTATGAACATTTCAGGACACCGCAAGTCTTCTTAGAACACTTTCAACTTGCCAGCGAACAATAGGGACAGTGTCCTCAGGACACCCCCATTTTGTCTATTTGCAAACATTTCAGGACACCGCGAGTGTTCTTAGAATACATTCAACTTGCCAGCGCACAATACGGACAGCGTTCTCAGGACACCCCCATTTTGTTAATTTACAAACATTTCAGGACACCGCGAGTGTTCTTAGAACACATTCAACTTGTCAGCAAACAATACGGACAGCGTCCTCAGGACACCCCCATTTGGCTTATTTGCAAACATTTCAGGACACACGAGTGTTCTTAGAACACATTCAACTTGCCAGCGAACAATACGGACAGCGTCCTCAGGACACCCCCATTTTGTTTATTTGCAAACATTTCAGGACACGGCAAGTGTTCTTAGAACACATTCAATTTGCCAGCGAACAATACAGACAGCGTCCTCAGGACACCCCCATTTTGTTTATTTGCGAACATTTCAGGACACCGCGAGTGTTCTTAGAACACTTTCAACTTGCCAGCGAACAATACAGACAGCGTCCTCAGAACACCCCCATTTTGTTAATTTTTTGAACATTTCAGGACACTCACATTCAACTTGCCAGCGAACAATATGGACAGCGTCCTCAGGACACCCCCATTTTGTTATTTATGAACATTTCAGGACACCGCAAGTGTTCTTAGAACACTTTCAACTTGCCAGCGAACAATAGGGACAGTGTCCTCAGGACACCCCCATTTTGTTAATTTACAAACAGTTCAGGACACCGCAAGTGTTCTTAGAACACATTCAATTTGCCAGCGAACAATACAGACAGCGTCCTCAGGACACCCCCATTTTGTTTATTTGCGAACATTTCAGGACACCGTGAGTGTTCTTAGAACACTTTCAACTTGCCAGTGAACAATACAGACAGCGTCCTCAGAACACCCCCATTTTGTTAATTTTTTGAACATTTCAGGACACTCACATTCAACTTGCCACCGAACAATATGGACAGCGTCCTCAGGACACCCCCATTTTGTTATTTATGAACATTTTAGGACACCGCAAGTGTTCTTAGAACACTTTCAACTTGCCAGCGAACAATAGGGACAGTGTCCTCAGGACACCCCCATTTTGTTAATTTACAAACAGTTCAGGACACCGCAAGTGTTCTTAGAACACATTCAATTTGCCAGCGAACAATACAGACAGCGTCCTCAGGACACCCCCATTTTGTTTATTTGCGAACATTTCAGGACACCGCGAGTGTTCTTAGAACACTTTCAACTTGCCAGCGAACAATAGGGACAGCGTCCTCAGGACACCCCCATTTTGTTTATTTGCACTCATTTCTGGACACGGCAAGTGTTCTTAGAACACATTCAACTTGCCAGCGAACAATACAGACAGCGTCCTCAGGACACCCCCATTTTGTTTATTTGCAAACATTTCAGGACACTGCGAATGTTCTTAGGACACTTTCAACTTGCCAGCGAACAATACTTACAGCGTCCTCAGGACACGCCCATTTTGTTAATTTACGAACATTTCAGGACACTGCGAGTGTTCTTAGAACACATTCAACTTGCCAGCGAACAATACAGACAGCGTCCTCAGAACACCCCCATTTTGGTTCTTTATGAACATTTCAGGACACCGCGATTGTTCTTAGAACACTTTCAACTTGCCAGCGAACAATACGGACAGCATCCTCAGGACACCCCCATTTTGTTATTTACGAACATTTCATGACACCGCGAGTGTTCTTAGAACACTTTCAACTTGCCAGCGAACAATACGGACAGCGTCCTCAGGACACCCCTATTTTGTTTATTTGCGAACATTCCAGGACACTGCAAGTGTTCTTAGAACTCATTCAACTTGCCAGCTAACAATACGGACAGCGTCCTCAGGACGCACCCATTTTGTTTATTTGCGAACATTTCAGGACACCGGGAGTGTTCTTAGAACACTTTCAACTTGCCAGCGAACAATACGGACACCGTCCTCAGGACACCCCCATTTTGTTTATTTACGAACATTTCAGGACACGCCGAGTGTTCTTAGAACACATTCAACTTGCCAGCGAACAATACGGACAGCGTCCTAAGGACAACCCCATTTTGTTTATTTGTGAACATTTCAGGACACGGCGAGTGTTCTTAGAACACATTCAACTTGCCAGCGAACAATACGGACAGCGTCCTCATGGCACACCCATTTTATTTATTTGCGAACATTTCAGGACAGCGCGAGTGTTCTTAGAACACTTTCAACTTGCCAGCGAACAATACAGACAGCGTCCTCAGAACACCCCCATTTTGTTAATTTATGAACATTTCAGGACACCCACATTCAACTTGCCAGCGAACAATACAGACAGCGTCCTCAGGACACCCCCATTTTGTTTATTTGCAAACATTTCAGGACACTGCGAGTGTTCTTAGGACACTTTCAACTTGCCAGCGAACAATACTTACAGCGTCCTCCGGACACCCCCATTTTGTTAATTTACGAACATTTCAGGACACTGCGAGTGTTCTTAGAACACTTTCAAGTTGCAAGCGAACAATACGGACAGCATCCTCAGGACACCCCCATTTTGTTATTTACGAACATTTCATGACACCGCGAGTGTTCTTAGAACACTTTCAACTTGCCAGCGAACAATACGGACAGCGTCCTCAGGACACCCCTATTTTGTTTATTTGCGAACATTTCAGGACACCGCAAGTGTTCTTAGAACTCATTCAACTTGCCAGCTAACAATACGGACAGCGTCCTCAGGACGCACCCATTTTGTTTATTTGCGAACATTTCAGGACACGGTGAGTGTTCTTAGAACACATTCAACTTGCCAGCGAACAATATGGACAGCGTCCTCAGGACACCCCCATTTTGTTTATTTGCGAACATTTCAGGACCCCGGGAGTGTTCTTAGAACACTTTCAACTTGCCAGCGAACAATACGGACACCATCCTCAGGACACCCCCATTTTGTTTATTTACGAACATTTCAGCACACCGCGAGTGTTCTTAGAACACATTCAACTTGCCAGCTAACAATACGGACAGCGTCCTCAGGACGCACCCATTTTGTTTATTTGCGAACATTTCAGGACACGGTGAGTGTTCTTAGAACACATTCAACTTGCCAGCGAACAATACGGACAGCGTCCTCAGGACACCCCCATTTTGTTTATTTGCGAACATTTCAGGACACGGCGAGTGTTCTTAGAACACATTCAACTTGCCAGCGAACTATACGGACAGCGTCCTAAGGACAACCCCATTTTGTTTATTTGTGAACATTTCAGGACACGGCAAGTGTTCTTAGAACACATTCAACTTGCCAGCGAACAATACGGACAGCGTCCTCAGGGCACCCCCATTTTGTTTATTTGCGAACATTTCAGGACAGCGCGAGTGTTCTTAGAACACTTTCAACTTGCCAGCGAACAATACAGACAGCGTCCTCAGAACACC
This sequence comes from Ambystoma mexicanum, assembly GCF_040938575.1. Classification (NCBI taxonomy): domain Eukaryota; kingdom Metazoa; phylum Chordata; class Amphibia; order Caudata; family Ambystomatidae; genus Ambystoma; species Ambystoma mexicanum. The sequence goes on along the minus strand of NC_090928.1, from coordinate 959,916,710 downwards.
CCCATTTTGTTAATTTATGAACATTTCAGGGCACCCACATTCAACTTGCCAGTGAACAATATGGACAGCGTCCTCAGGACACCGCCATTTTGTTATTTATGAACATTTCAGGACACAGCAAGTCTTCTTAGAACACTTTCAACTTGCCAGCTAACAATAGGGACAGTGTCCTCAGGACACCCCCATTTTGTCTATTGCAAACATTTCAGGACACCGCGAGTGTTCTTAGAACACATTCAACTTGCCAGCGCACAATACGGACAGCGTTCTCAGGACACCCCCATTTTGTTAATTTACAAACATTCCAGGACACCGCGAGTGTTCTTAGAACACATTCAACTTGCCAGCGAACAATACGGACAGCGTCCTCAGGACACCCCCATTTTGTTTATTTGCAAACATTTCAGGACACGGCAAGTGTTCTTAGAACACATTCAATTTGCCAGTGAACAATACAGACAGCGTCCTCAGGACACCCCCATTTTGTTTATTTGCGAACATTTCAGGACACCGCGAGTGTTCTTAGAACACTTTCAACTTGCCAGCGAACAATACAGACAGCGTCCTCAGAACACCCCCATTTTGTTAATTTATGAACATTTCAGGACACTCACATTCAACTTGCCAGCGAACAATATGGACAGCGTCCTCAGGACACCCCCATTTTGTTATTTTTGAACATTTCAGGACACCGCAAGTGTTCTTAGAACACTTTCAACTTGCCAGCGAACAATAGGGACAGTGTCCTCAGGACACCCCCATTTTGTTAATTTACAAAGATTTCAGGACACCGCAAGTGTTCTTAGATCACATTCAACTTGCCAGCGAACAATACGGACAGCGTCCTCAGGACACCCCCATTTTGTTTATTTGCAAACATTTCAGGACACGGCAAGTGTTCTTAGAACACATTCAACTTGCCAGCGAACAATACAGATAGCGTCCTCAGGACACCCCCATTTTGTTTATTTGCCAACATTTCAGGACACTGCGAGTGTTCTTAGGACACTTTCAACTTGCCAGCGAACAATACTTACAGCGTCCTCAGGACACCCCCATTTTGTTAATTTACGAACATTTCAGGACACTGCGTGTGTTCTTAGAACACATTCAACTTGCCAGCGAACAATACAGACAGCGTCCTCAGAACACCCCCATTTTGGTTTTTTATGAACATTTCAGGACACCGCGATTGTTCTTAGAACACTTTCAACTTGCCAGCGAACAATACGGACAGCGTCCTCAGAACACCCCCCTTTTTGTTTATTTACGAACATTTCAGGACACCGCAAGTGTTCTTAGAACACTTTCAACTTGCCAGCGAACAATACGGACAGCGTCCTCAGAACACCCCCATTTTGTTTATTTTCATACATTTCAGGACACCGCGAGTGTTCTTAGAACACATTCAAATTGCCAGCGAACAATACGGACAGCGTCCTCAGAACACCCCCGTTTTGTTTATTTACGAACATTTCAGGACACCGCAAGTGTTCTTAGAACACATTCAACATGCCAGCGAACAATACGGACAACGTCCTCAGGACACCCCCATTTTGTTAATTTATGAACATTTCAGGACACGGCAAGTGTTCTTAGAACACATTCAACTTGCCAGTGAACAATACGGACAGCGTCCTCAGGACACCCCCATTTTGTTAATTTACGAACATTTCAGGACACCGCAAGTGTTCTTAGGACACTTTCAACTTGCCAGCGCACAATACGGACAGCGTCCTCAGGACACCCCCATTTTGTTAATTTACGAACATTTCAGGACACCGCGAGTATTCTTAGAACACATTCAACTTGCCAGCGAACAATACGGACAGCGTCCTCAGGACACCCCCATTTTGTCTATTTGCAAACATTTCAGGACACCACGAGTATTCTTAGAACACATTCAACTTGACAGCGAACAATACGGACAGCGCCCTCAGGACACCCCTATTTTGTTTATTTGCGAATATTTCAGGACACCGCGAGTGTTCTTAGGACACTTTCAACTTGCCAGCGAACAATACGGACCGCGTCCTCAGAACACCCCCGTTTTGTTTATTTACGAACATTTCAGAACACCGCAAGTGTTCTTAGAACACATTCAACGTGCCAGCGAACAATGCGGAAAACGTCCTCAGGACACCCCCATTTTGTTAATTTATGAACATTTCAGGAAACGGCAAGTGTTCTTAGAACACATTCAACTTGCCAGTGAACAATACGGACTGCGTCCTCAGGACACCCCCATTTTGTTAATTTACGAACATTTCAGGACACCGCAAGTGTTCTTAGGACACTTTCAACTTGCCAGCGAACAATACAGACAGCATCCTCAGGACACCCCATTTTGTTAATTTATGAACATTTCAGGACACCGCGAGTGTTCTTAGAACACATTCAGCTTGCCAGAGAACAATACGGATAGCGTCCTCAGGACACCCCCATTTTGTCTATTTGCAAACATTTCAGGACACCGCAAGTATTCTTAGAACACTTTCAACTTGCCAGCGAACAATAGGGACAGTGTCCTCAGGACACCCCCATTTTGTTAATTTACAAACATTTCAGGACACCGCAAGTGTTCTTAGATCACATTCAACTTGCCAGCGAACAATACTGACAGCGTCCTCAGGACACCCCCATTTTGTTTATTTGCAAACATTTCAGGACACGGCAAGTGTTCTTAGAACACATTCAACTTGCCAGCGAACAATACAGATAGCGTCCTCAGGACACCCCCATTTTGTTTATTTGCCAACATTTCAGGACACTGCGAGTGTTCTTATGACACTTTCAACTTGCCAGCGAACAATACTTACAGCGTCCTCAGGAGACCCCCATTTTGTTAATTTACGAACATTTCAGGACACTGCGTGTGTTCTTAGAACACATTCAACTTGCCAGCGAACAATACAGACAGCGTCCTCAGAACACCCCCATTTTGTTTATTTACGAACATTTCAGGACACCGCAAGTGTTCTTAGAACACTTTCAACTTGCCAGCGAACAATACGGACAGCGTCCTCAGAACACCCCCATTTTGTTTATTTGCGAACATTTCAGGACACCGGGAGTGTTCTTAGAACACTTTCAACTTGCCAGCGAACAATACGGACACCATCCTCAGGACACCCCCATTTTGTTTATTTACGAACATTTCAGCACACCGCGAGTGTTCTTAGAACACATTCAACTTGCCAGCGAACAATATGGACAGCGACCATATTGACACCCCCATTTTGTTTATTTGCGAACATTTCACGACACCGCGAGTGTTCTTAGAACACTTTCAACTTGCCAGCGAACAATATGGACACCGTCCTCAGGACACCCCCAATTTGTTTATTTACGAACATTTCAGCACACCGCGAGTGATCTTAGAACACATTCAACTTGCTAGCGAACAATACAGGCAGCGTCCTCAGGACACCCCCATTTTGTTTATTTGCAAACATTTCAGGACGCGGCGAGTGTTCTTAGAACACATTCAACTTGCCAGCGAACAATACGGACAGCGTCCTCAGGACAACCCCATTTTGTTTATTTGCGAACATTTCAGGACACGGCGATTGTTCTTAGAACACATTCAACTTGCCAGCGAACAATACGGACAGCGTCCTCAGGGCACCCCCATTTTGTTTATTTGCAAACATTTCAGGACAACGCGAGTGTTCTTAGAACACTTTCAACTTGCCAGCGAACAATACAGACAGCATCCTCAGAACACCCCCATTTTGTTAATTTATGAACATTTCAGGACACTAACATTCAACTTGCCAGCGAACAATATGGACAGCGTCCTCAGGACACCCCCATTTTGTTATTTATGAACATTTCAGGACACCGCAAGTTTTCTTAGAACACTTTCAACTTGCCAGCGAACAATAGGGACAGCGTCCTCAGGACACCCCCATTTTGTTTATTTGCACTCATTTCTGGACACGGCAAGTGTTCTTAGAACACATTCAACTTGCCAGCGAACAATACAGACAGCGTCCTCAGGACACCCCCATTTTGTTTATTTGCAAACATTTCAGGACACTGCGAATGTTCTTAGGACACTTTCAACTTGCCAGCGAACAATACTTACAGCGTCCTCAGGACACGCCCATTTTGTTAATTTACGAACATTTCAGGACACTGCGAGTGTTCTTAGAACACATTCAACTTGCCAGCGAACAATACAGACAGCGTCCTCAGAACACCCCCATTTTGGTTCTTTATGAACATTTCAGGACACCGCGATTGTTCTTAGAACACTTTCAACTTGCCAGCGAACAATACGGACAGCATCCTCAGGACACCCCCATTTTGTTATTTACGAACATTTCATGACACCGCGAGTGTTCTTAGAACACTTTCAACTTGCCAGCGAACAATACGGACAGCGTCCTCAGGACACCCCTATTTTGTTTATTTGCGAACATTCCAGGACACTGCAAGTGTTCTTAGAACTCATTCAACTTGCCAGCTAACAATACGGACAGCGTCCTCAGGACGCACCCATTTTGTTTATTTGCGAACATTTCAGGACACCGGGAGTGTTCTTAGAACACTTTCAACTTGCCAGCGAACAATACGGACACCGTCCTCAGGACACCCCCATTTTGTTTATTTACGAACATTTCAGGACACGCCGAGAGTTCTTAGAACACATTCAACTTGCCAGCGAACAATACGGACAGCGTCCTAAGGACAACCCCATTTTGTTTATTTGTGAACATTTCAGGACACGGCGAGTGTTCTTAGAACACATTCAACTTGCCAGCGAACAATACGGACAGCGTCCTCATGGCACACCCATTTTATTTATTTGCGAACATTTCAGGACAGCGCGAGTGTTCTTAGAACACTTTCAACTTGCCAGCGAACAATACAGACAGCGTCCTCAGAACACCCCCATTTTGTTAATTTATGAACATTTCAGGACACCCACATTCAACTTGCCAGCGAACAATATGGATAGCGTCCTCAGGACACCGCCATTTTGTTATTTATGAACATTTCAGGACACCGCAAGTCTTCTTAGAACACTTTCAACTTGCCAGCGAACAATACGGACAGCATCCTCAGGACACCCCCATTTTGTTATTTACGAACATTTCAGGACACCGCAAGTGTTCTTAGAACACTTTCAACTTGCCAGCGAACAATACGGACAGCATCCTCAGGACACCCCCATTTTGTTATTTACGAACATTTCAGGACACCGCAAGCGTTCTTAGAACACATTCAACTTGCCAGCGAACAATACGGACAGTGTCCTCAGGACACCCCCATTTTGTTTATTTGCGAACATTTCAGGACACCGCGAGTGTTCTTAGAACACTTTCAACTTGCCAGCGAACAATACGGACAGCGTCCTTGGACACCCCCATTTTGTTAATTTACGAACATTTCTGGACACCGCGAGTGTTCTTAGAACACATTCAACTTGCCAGCGAACAATACGGACAGCATCCTCAGGACACCCCCATTTTGTTATTTACGAACATTTCAGGACACCGCGAGTGTTCTTAGAACACTTTCAACTTGCCAGCGAACAATACGGACAGCATCCTCAGGACACCCTCATTTTGTTATTTACGAACATTTCAGGACACCGCAAGCGTTCTTAGAACACATTCAACTTGCCAACGAACAATACGGACAGTGTCCTCAGGACACCCCCATTTTGTTTATTTGCGAACATTTCAGGACACCGCGAGTGTTCTTAGAACACTTTCAACTTGCCAGCGAACAATACGGACAGCGTCCTTGGACACCCCCATTTTGTTAATTTATGAACATTTCTGGACACCGCGAGTGTTCTTAGAACACATTAAACTTGCCAGCCAACAATACGGACAGCATCCTCAGGACACCCCCATTTTGTTATTTACGAACATTTCAGGACACCGCGAGTGTTCTTAGAACACTTTCAACTTGCCAGCGAACAATACGGACAGCGTCCTCAGGACACCCCCATTTTGTTTATTTGTGAACATTTCAGGACACCGCGATTGTTCTTAGAACACATTCAACTTGCCAGCTAACAATACGGACAGCGTCCTTAGGACGCCCAATTTTGTTTATTTGCGAACATTTCAGGACACGGCGAGTGTTCTTAGAACACATTCAACTTGCCAGCGAACAATATGGACAGCGACCATATGACACCCCCATTTTGTTTATTTGCGAACATATCACGACACCGCAAGTGTTCTTAGAACATTTTCAACTTGCCAGCGAACAATACGGACACCGTCCTCAGGACACCCCCAATTTGTTTATTTACGAACATTTCAGCACACCGCAAGTGATCTTAGAACACATTCAACTTGCTAGCGAACAATACAGGCAGCGTCCTCAGGACACCCCCATTTTGTTTATTTGCGAACATTTCAGGACGCGGCGAGTGTTCTTAGAACACATTCAACTTGCCAGCGAACAATACGGACAGCGTCCTCAGGACAACCCCATTTTGTTTATTTGCGAACATTTCAGGACACGGCGAGTGTTCTTAGAACACATTCAACTTGCCAGCGAACAATACGGACAGCGTCCTCAGGGCACCCCCATTTTGTTTATTTGCGAACATTTCAGGACAACGCGAGTGTTCTTAGAACACTTTCAACTTGCCAGCGAACAATACAGACAGCATCCTCAGAACACCCCCATTTTGTTAATTTATGAACATTTCAGGACACTAACATTCAACTTGCCAGCGAACAATATGGACAGCGTCCTCAGGACACCCCCATTTTGTTATTTATGAACATTTCAGGACACCGCAAGTTTTCTTAGAACACTTTCAACTTGCCAGCGAACAATAGGGACAGCGTCCTCAGGACACCCCCATTTTGTTTATTTGCACATATTTCTGGACACGGCAAGTGTTCTTAGAACACATTCAACTTGCCAGCGAACAATACAGACAGCGTCCTCAGGACACCCCCATTTTGTTTATTTGCAAACATTTCAGGACACTTCGAATGTTCTTAGGACACTTTCAACTTGCCAGCGAACAATACTTACAGCGTCCTCAGGACACCCCCATTTTGTTAATTTACGAACATTTCAGGACACTGCGAGTGTTCTTAGAACACATTCAACTTGCCAGCGAACAATACAGACAGCGTCCTCAGAACACCCCCATTTTGGTTCTTTATGAACATTTCAGGACACCGCGATTGTTCTTAGAACACTTTCAACTTGCCAGCGAACAATACGGACAGCATCCTCAGGACACCCCCATTTTGTTATTTACGAACATTTCATGACACCGCGAGTGTTCTTAGAACACTTTCAACTTGCCAGCGAACAATACGGACAGCGTCCTCAGGACACCCCTATTTTGTTTATTTGCGAACATTCCAGGACACCGCAAGTGTTCTTAGAACTCGTTCAACTTGCCAGCTAACAATACGGACAGCGTCCTCAGGACGCACCCATTTTGTTTATTTGCGAACATTTCAGGACACCGCAAGTGTTCTTAGATCACATTCAACTTGCCAGCGAACAATACGGACAGCGTCCTCAGGACACCCCCATTTTGTTTATTTGCAAACATTTCAGGACACGGCAAGTGTTCTTAGAACACATTCAACTTGCCAGCGAACAATACAGATAGCGTCCTCAGGACACCCCCATTTTGTTTATTTGCCAACATTTCAGGACACTGCGAGTGTTCTTAGGACACTTTCAACTTGCCAGCGAACAATACTTACAGCGTCCTCAGGACACCCCCATTTTGTTAATTTACGAACATTTCAGGACACTGCGTGTGTTCTTAGAACACATTCAACTTGCCAGCGAACAATACAGACAGCGTCCTCAGAACACCCCCATTTTGGTTTTTTATGAACATTTCAGGACACCGCGATTGTTCTTAGAACACTTTCAACTTGCCAGCGAACAATACGGACAGCGTCCTCAGAACACCCCCCCTTTTTGTTTATTTACGAACATTTCAGGACACCGCAAGTGTTCTTAGAACACTTTCAACTTGCCAGCGAACAATACGGACAGCGTCCTCAGAACACCCCCATTTTGTTTATTTTCATACATTTCAGGACACCGCGAGTGTTCTTAGAACACATTCAAATTGCCAGCGAACAATACGGACAGCGTCCTCAGAACACCCCCGTTTTGTTTATTTACGAACATTTCAGGACACCGCAAGTGTTCTTAGAACACATTCAACATGCCAGCGAACAATACGGACAACGTCCTCAGGACACCCCCATTTTGTTAATTTATGAACATTTCAGGACACGGCAAGTGTTCTTAGAACACATTCAACTTGCCAGTGAACAATACGGACAGCGTCCTCAGGACACCCCCATTTTGTTAATTTACGAACATTTCAGGACACCGCAAGTGTTCTTAGGACACTTTCAACTTGCCAGCGCACAATACGGACAGCGTCCTCAGGACACCCCCATTTTGTTAATTTACGAACATTTCAGGACACCGCGAGTATTCTTAGAACACATTCAACTTGCCAGCGAACAATACGGACAGCGTCCTCAGGACACCCCCATTTTGTCTATTTGCAAACATTTCAGGACACCACGAGTATTCTTAGAACACATTCAACTTGACAGCGAACAATACGGACAGCGCCCTCAGGACACCCCTATTTTGTTTATTTGCGAATATTTCAGGACACCGCGAGTGTTCTTAGGACACTTTCAACTTGCCAGCGAACAATACGGACCGCGTCCTCAGAACACCCCCGTTTTGTTTATTTACGAACATTTCAGAACACCGCAAGTGTTCTTAGAACACATTCAACGTGCCAGCGAACAATGCGGAAAACGTCCTCAGGACACCCCCATTTTGTTAATTTATGAACATTTCAGGAAACGGCAAGTGTTCTTAGAACACATTCAACTTGCCAGTGAACAATACGGACTGCGTCCTCAGGACACCCCCATTTTGTTAATTTACGAACATTTCAGGACACCACAAGTGTTCTTAGGACACTTTCAACTTGCCAGCGAACAATACAGACAGCATCCTCAGGACACCCCATTTTGTTAATTTATGAACATTTCAGGACACCGCGAGTGTTCTTAGAACACATTCAGCTTGCCAGAGAACAATACGGATAGCGTCCTCAGGACACCCCCATTTTGTCTATTTGCAAACATTTCAGGACACCGCAAGTATTCTTAGAACACTTTCAACTTGCCAGCGAACAATAGGGACAGTGTCCTCAGGACACCCCCATTTTGTTAATTTACAAACATTTCAGGACACCGCAAGTGTTCTTAGATCACATTCAACTTGCCAGCGAACAATACGGACAGCGTCCTCAGGACACCCCCATTTTGTTTATTTGCAAACATTTCAGGACACGGCAAGTGTTCTTAGAACACATTCAACTTGCCAGCGAACAATACAGATAGCGTCCTCAGGACACCCCCATTTTGTTTATTTGCCAACATTTCAGGACACTGCGAGTGTTCTTATGACACTTTCAACTTGCCAGCGAACAATACTTACAGCGTCCTCAGGAGACCCCCATTTTGTTAATTTACGAACATTTCAGGACACTGCGTGTGTTCTTAGAACACATTCAACTTGCCAGCGAACAATACAGACAGCGTCCTCAGAACACCCCCATTTTGTTTATTTACGAACATTTCAGGACACCGCAAGTGTTCTTAGAACACTTTCAACTTGCCAGCGAACAATACGGACAGCGTCCTCAGAACACCCCCATTTTGTTTATTTGCGAACATTTCAGGACACCGGGAGTGTTCTTAGAACACTTTCAACTTGCCAGCGAACAATACGGACACCATCCTCAGGACACCCCCATTTTGTTTATTTACGAACATTTCAGCACACCGCGAGTGTTCTTAGAACACATTCAACTTGCCAGCGAACAATATGGACAGCGACCATATTGACACCCCCATTTTGTTTATTTGCGAACATTTCACGACACCGCGAGTGTTCTTAGAACACTTTCAACTTGCCAGCGAACAATATGGACACCGTCCTCAGGACACCCCCAATTTGTTTATTTACGAACATTTCAGCACACCGCGAGTGATCTTAGAACACATTCAACTTGCTAGCGAACAATACAGGCAGCGTCCTCAGGACACCCCCATTTTGTTTATTTGCGAACATTTCAGGACGCGGCGAGTGTTCAACTTGCCAGCGAACAATACGGACAGCGTCCTCAGGACAACCCCATTTTGTTTATTTGCGAACATTTCAGGACACGGCGAGTGTTCTTAGAACACATTCAACTTGCCAGCGAACAATACGGACAGCGTCCTCAGGGCACCCCCATTTTGTTTATTTGCGAACATTTCAGGACGCGGCGAGTGTTCTTAGAACACATTCAACTTGCCAGCGAACAATACGGACAGCGTCCTCAGGACAACCCCATTTTGTTTATTTGCGAACATTTCAGGACACGGCGAGTGTTCTTAGAACACATTCAACTTGCCAGCGAACAATACGGACAGCGTCCTCAGGGCACCCCCATTTTGTTTATTTGCGAACATTTCAGGACAACGCGAGTGTTCTTAGAACACTTTCAACTTGCCAGCGAACAATACAGACAGCATCCTCAGAACACCCCCATTTTGTTAATTTATGAACATTTCAGGACACTAACATTCAACTTGCCAGCGAACAATATGGACAGCGTCCTCAGGACACCCCCATTTTGTTATTTATGAACATTTCAGGACACCGCAAGTTTTCTTAGAACACTTTCAACTTGCCAGCGAACAATAGGGACAGCGTCCTCAGGACACCCCCATTTTGTTTATTTGCACACATTTCTGGACACGGCAAGTGTTCTTAGAACACATTCAACTTGCCAGCGAACAATACAGACAGCGTCCTCAGGACACCCCCATTTTGTTTATTTGCAAACATTTCAGGACACTTCGAATGTTCTTAGGACACTTTCAACTTGCCAGCGAACAATACTTACAGCGTCCTCAGGACACCCCCATTTTGTTAATTTACGAACATTTCAGGACACTGCGAGTGTTCTTAGAACACATTCAACTTGCCAGCGAACAATACAGACAGCGTCCTCAGAACACCCCCATTTTGGTTCTTTATGAACATTTCAGGACACCGCGATTGTTCTTAGAACACTTTCAACTTGCCAGCGAACAATACGGACAGCATCCTCAGGACACCCCCATTTTGTTATTTACGAACATTTCAGGACACCGCGAGTGTTCTTAGAACACTTTCAACTTGCCAGCGAACAATACGGACAGCATCCTCAGGACACCCTCATTTTGTTATTTACGAACATTTCAGGACACCGCAAGCGTTCTTAGAACACATTCAACTTGCCAACGAACAATACGGACAGTGTCCTCAGGACACCCCCATTTTGTTTATTTGCGAACATTTCAGGACACCGCGAGTGTTCTTAGAACACTTTCAACTTGCCAGCGAACAATACGGACAGCGTCCTTGGACACCCCCATTTTGTTAATTTATGAACATTTCTGGACACCGCGAGTGTTCTTAGAACACATTCAACTTGCCAGCCAACAATACGGACAGCATCCTCAGGACACCCCCATTTTGTTATTTACGAACATTTCAGGACACCGCGAGTGTTCTTAGAACACTTTCAACTTGCCAGCGAACAATACGGACAGCGTCCTCAGGACACCCCCATTTTGTTATTTACGAACATTTCAGGACACCGCGAGTGTTCTTAGAACACTTTCAACTTGCCAGCGAACAATACGGACAGCGTCCTCAGGACACCCCCATTTTGTTTATTTGTGAACATTTCAGGACACCGCGATTGTTCTTAGAACACATTCAACTTGCCAGCTAACAATACGGACAGCGTCCTTAGGACGCCCAATTTTGTTTATTTGCGAACATTTCAGGACACGGCGAGTGTTCTTAGAACACATTCAACTTGCCAGCGAACAATATGGACAGCGACCATATTGACACCCCCATTTTGTTTATTTGCGAACATATCACGACACCGCAAGTGTTCTTAGAACATTTTCAACTTGCCAGCGAACAATACGGACACCGTCCTCAGGACACCCCCAATTTGTTTATTTACGAACATTTCAGCACACCGCAAGTGATCTTAGAACACATTCAACTTGCTAGCGAACAATACAGGCAGCGTCCTCAGGACACCCCCATTTTGTTTATTTGCGAACATTTCAGGACGCGGCGAGTGTTCTTAGAACACATTCAACTTGCCAGCGAACAATACGGACAGCGTCCTCAGGACAACCCCATTTTGTTTATTTGCGAACATTTCAGGACACGGCGAGTGTTCTTAGAACACATTCAACTTGCCAGCGAACAATACGGACAGCGTCCTCAGGGCACCCCCATTTTGTTTATTTGCGAACATTTCAGGACAACGCGAGTGTTCTTAGAACACTTTCAACTTGCCAGCGAACAATACAGACAGCATCCTCAGAACACCCCCATTTTGTTAATTTATGAACATTTCAGGACACTAACATTCAACTTGCCAGCGAACAATATGGACAGCGTCCTCAGGACACCCCCATTTTGTTATTTATGAACATTTCAGGACACCGCAAGTTTTCTTAGAACACTTTCAACTTGCCAGCGAACAATAGGGACAGCATCCTCAGGACACCCCCATTTTGTTTATTTGCACACATTTCTGGACACGGCAAGTGTTCTTAGAACACATTCAACTTGCCAGCGAACAATACAGACAGCGTCCTCAGGACACCCCCATTTTGTTTATTTGCAAACATTTCAGGACACTTCGAATGTTCTTAGGACACTTTCAACTTGCCAGCGAACAATACTTACAGCGTCCTCAGGACACCCCCATTTTGTTAATTTACGAACATTTCAGGACACTGCGAGTGTTCTTAGAACACATTCAACTTGCCAGCGAACAATACAGACAGCGTCCTCAGAACACCCCCATTTTGGTTCTTTATGAACATTTCAGGACACCGCGATTGTTCTTAGAACACTTTCAACTTGCCAGCGAACAATACGGACAGCATCCTCAGGACACCCCCATTTTGTTATTTACGAACATTTCATGACACCGCGAGTGTTCTTAGAACACTTTCAACTTGCCAGCGAACAATACGGACAGCGTCCTCAGGACACCCCTATTTTGTTTATTTGCGAACATTCCAGGACACCGCAAGTGTTCTTAGAACTCGTTCAACTTGCCAGCTAACAATACGGACAGCGTCCTCAGGACGCACCCATTTTGTTTATTTGCGAACATTTCAGGACACCGGGAGTGTTCTTAGAACACTTTCAACTTGCCAGCGAACAATACGGACAACGTCCTCAGGAAACCCCCATTTTGTTTATTTACGAACATTTCAGGACACGGCGAGTGTTCTTAGAACACATTCAACTTGCCAGCGAACAATACGGACAGCGTCCTCAGGGCACACCCATTTTGTTTATTTGCGAACATTTCAGGACAGCGCGAGTGTTCTTAGAACACTTTCAACTTGCCAGCGAACAATACAGACAGCGTCCTCAGAACACCCCCATTTTGTTAATTTATGAACATTTCAGGACACCCACATTCAACTTGCCAGCGAACAATATGGACAGCGTCCTCAGGACACCGCCATTTTGTTATTTATGAACATTTCAGGACACCGCAAGTCTTCTTAGAACACTTTCAACTTGCCAGCGAACAATAGGGACAGTGTCCTCAGGACACCCCCATTTTGTCTATTTGCAAACATTTCAGGACACCGCGAGTGTTCTTAGAATACATTCAACTTGCCAGCGCACAATACGGACAGCGTTCTCAGGACACCCCCATTTTGTTAATTTACAAACATTTCAGGACACCGCGAGTGTTCTTAGAACACATTCAACTTGTCAGCAAACAATACGGACAGCGTCCTCAGGACACCCCCATTTGGCTTATTTGCAAACATTTCAGGACACACGAGTGTTCTTAGAACACATTCAACTTGCCAGCGAACAATACGGACAGCGTCCTCAGGACACCCCCATTTTGTTTATTTGCAAACATTTCAGGACACGGCAAGTGTTCTTAGAACACATTCAATTTGCCAGCGAACAATACAGACAGCGTCCTCAGGACACCCCCATTTTGTTTATTTGCGAACATTTCAGGACACCGCGAGTGTTCTTAGAACACTTTCAACTTGCCAGCGAACAATACAGACAGCGTCCTCAGAACACCCCCATTTTGTTAATTTTTTGAACATTTCAGGACACTCACATTCAACTTGCCAGCGAACAATATGGACAGCGTCCTCAGGACACCCCCATTTTGTTATTTATGAACATTTCAGGACACCGCAAGTGTTCTTAGAACACTTTCAACTTGCCAGCGAACAATAGGGACAGTGTCCTCAGGACACCCCCATTTTGTTAATTTACAAACAGTTCAGGACACCGCAAGTGTTCTTAGAACACATTCAATTTGCCAGCGAACAATACAGACAGCGTCCTCAGGACACCCCCATTTTGTTTATTTGCGAACATTTCAGGACACCGTGAGTGTTCTTAGAACACTTTCAACTTGCCAGTGAACAATACAGACAGCGTCCTCAGAACACCCCCATTTTGTTAATTTTTTGAACATTTCAGGACACTCACATTCAACTTGCCACCGAACAATATGGACAGCGTCCTCAGGACACCCCCATTTTGTTATTTATGAACATTTTAGGACACCGCAAGTGTTCTTAGAACACTTTCAACTTGCCAGCGAACAATAGGGACAGTGTCCTCAGGACACCCCCATTTTGTTAATTTACAAACAGTTCAGGACACCGCAAGTGTTCTTAGAACACATTCAATTTGCCAGCGAACAATACAGACAGCGTCCTCAGGACACCCCCATTTTGTTTATTTGCGAACATTTCAGGACACCGCGAGTGTTCTTAGAACACTTTCAACTTGCCAGCGAACAATAGGGACAGCGTCCTCAGGACACCCCCATTTTGTTTATTTGCACTCATTTCTGGACACGGCAAGTGTTCTTAGAACACATTCAACTTGCCAGCGAACAATACAGACAGCGTCCTCAGGACACCCCCATTTTGTTTATTTGCAAACATTTCAGGACACTGCGAATGTTCTTAGGACACTTTCAACTTGCCAGCGAACAATACTTACAGCGTCCTCAGGACACGCCCATTTTGTTAATTTACGAACATTTCAGGACACTGCGAGTGTTCTTAGAACACATTCAACTTGCCAGCGAACAATACAGACAGCGTCCTCAGAACACCCCCATTTTGGTTCTTTATGAACATTTCAGGACACCGCGATTGTTCTTAGAACACTTTCAACTTGCCAGCGAACAATACGGACAGCATCCTCAGGACACCCCCATTTTGTTATTTACGAACATTTCATGACACCGCGAGTGTTCTTAGAACACTTTCAACTTGCCAGCGAACAATACGGACAGCGTCCTCAGGACACCCCTATTTTGTTTATTTGCGAACATTCCAGGACACTGCAAGTGTTCTTAGAACTCATTCAACTTGCCAGCTAACAATACGGACAGCGTCCTCAGGACGCACCCATTTTGTTTATTTGCGAACATTTCAGGACACCGGGAGTGTTCTTAGAACACTTTCAACTTGCCAGCGAACAATACGGACACCGTCCTCAGGACACCCCCATTTTGTTTATTTACGAACATTTCAGGACACGCCGAGTGTTCTTAGAACACATTCAACTTGCCAGCGAACAATACGGACAGCGTCCTAAGGACAACCCCATTTTGTTTATTTGTGAACATTTCAGGACACGGCGAGTGTTCTTAGAACACATTCAACTTGCCAGCGAACAATACGGACAGCGTCCTCATGGCACACCCATTTTATTTATTTGCGAACATTTCAGGACAGCGCGAGTGTTCTTAGAACACTTTCAACTTGCCAGCGAACAATACAGACAGCGTCCTCAGAACACCCCCATTTTGTTAATTTATGAACATTTCAGGACACCCACATTCAACTTGCCAGCGAACAATACAGACAGCGTCCTCAGGACACCCCCATTTTGTTTATTTGCAAACATTTCAGGACACTGCGAGTGTTCTTAGGACACTTTCAACTTGCCAGCGAACAATACTTACAGCGTCCTCCGGACACCCCCATTTTGTTAATTTACGAACATTTCAGGACACTGCGAGTGTTCTTAGAACACTTTCAAGTTGCAAGCGAACAATACGGACAGCATCCTCAGGACACCCCCATTTTGTTATTTACGAACATTTCATGACACCGCGAGTGTTCTTAGAACACTTTCAACTTGCCAGCGAACAATACGGACAGCGTCCTCAGGACACCCCTATTTTGTTTATTTGCGAACATTTCAGGACACCGCAAGTGTTCTTAGAACTCATTCAACTTGCCAGCTAACAATACGGACAGCGTCCTCAGGACGCACCCATTTTGTTTATTTGCGAACATTTCAGGACACGGTGAGTGTTCTTAGAACACATTCAACTTGCCAGCGAACAATATGGACAGCGTCCTCAGGACACCCCCATTTTGTTTATTTGCGAACATTTCAGGACCCCGGGAGTGTTCTTAGAACACTTTCAACTTGCCAGCGAACAATACGGACACCATCCTCAGGACACCCCCATTTTGTTTATTTACGAACATTTCAGCACACCGCGAGTGTTCTTAGAACACATTCAACTTGCCAGCTAACAATACGGACAGCGTCCTCAGGACGCACCCATTTTGTTTATTTGCGAACATTTCAGGACACGGTGAGTGTTCTTAGAACACATTCAACTTGCCAGCGAACAATACGGACAGCGTCCTCAGGACACCCCCATTTTGTTTATTTGCGAACATTTCAGGACACGGCGAGTGTTCTTAGAACACATTCAACTTGCCAGCGA
Source organism: Ambystoma mexicanum (assembly GCF_040938575.1). Lineage (NCBI taxonomy): Eukaryota > Metazoa > Chordata > Amphibia > Caudata > Ambystomatidae > Ambystoma > Ambystoma mexicanum. The sequence continues at coordinate 959,899,825 of NC_090928.1, read as the reverse complement.
ACTATACGGACAGCGTCCTAAGGACAACCCCATTTTGTTTATTTGTGAACATTTCAGGACACGGCAAGTGTTCTTAGAACACATTCAACTTGCCAGCGAACAATACGGACAGCGTCCTCAGGGCACCCCCATTTTGTTTATTTGCGAACATTTCAGGACAGCGCGAGTGTTCTTAGAACACTTTCAACTTGCCAGCGAACAATACAGACAGCGTCCTCAGAACACCCCCATTTTGTTAATTTATGAACATTTCAGGGCACCCACATTCAACTTGCCAGTGAACAATATGGACAGCGTCCTCAGGACACCGCCATTTTGTTATTTATGAACATTTCAGGACACAGCAAGTCTTCTTAGAACACTTTCAACTTGCCAGCTAACAATAGGGACAGTGTCCTCAGGACACCCCCATTTTGTCTATTGCAAACATTTCAGGACACCGCGAGTGTTCTTAGAACACATTCAACTTGCCAGCGCACAATACGGACAGCGTTCTCAGGACACCCCCATTTTGTTAATTTACAAACATTCCAGGACACCGCGAGTGTTCTTAGAACACATTCAACTTGCCAGCGAACAATACGGACAGCGTCCTCAGGACACCCCCATTTTGTTTATTTGCAAACATTTCAGGACACGGCAAGTGTTCTTAGAACACATTCAATTTGCCAGTGAACAATACAGACAGCGTCCTCAGGACACCCCCATTTTGTTTATTTGCGAACATTTCAGGACACCGCGAGTGTTCTTAGAACACTTTCAACTTGCCAGCGAACAATACAGACAGCGTCCTCAGAACACCCCCATTTTGTTAATTTATGAACATTTCAGGACACTCACATTCAACTTGCCAGCGAACAATATGGACAGCGTCCTCAGGACACCCCCATTTTGTTATTTTTGAACATTTCAGGACACCGCAAGTGTTCTTAGAACACTTTCAACTTGCCAGCGAACAATAGGGACAGTGTCCTCAGGACACCCCCATTTTGTTAATTTACAAAGATTTCAGGACACCGCAAGTGTTCTTAGATCACATTCAACTTGCCAGCGAACAATACGGACAGCGTCCTCAGGACACCCCCATTTTGTTTATTTGCAAACATTTCAGGACACGGCAAGTGTTCTTAGAACACATTCAACTTGCCAGCGAACAATACAGATAGCGTCCTCAGGACACCCCCATTTTGTTTATTTGCCAACATTTCAGGACACTGCGAGTGTTCTTAGGACACTTTCAACTTGCCAGCGAACAATACTTACAGCGTCCTCAGGACACCCCCATTTTGTTAATTTACGAACATTTCAGGACACTGCGTGTGTTCTTAGAACACATTCAACTTGCCAGCGAACAATACAGACAGCGTCCTCAGAACACCCCCATTTTGGTTTTTTATGAACATTTCAGGACACCGCGATTGTTCTTAGAACACTTTCAACTTGCCAGCGAACAATACGGACAGCGTCCTCAGAACACCCCCCTTTTTGTTTATTTACGAACATTTCAGGACACCGCAAGTGTTCTTAGAACACTTTCAACTTGCCAGCGAACAATACGGACAGCGTCCTCAGAACACCCCCATTTTGTTTATTTTCATACATTTCAGGACACCGCGAGTGTTCTTAGAACACATTCAAATTGCCAGCGAACAATACGGACAGCGTCCTCAGAACACCCCCGTTTTGTTTATTTACGAACATTTCAGGACACCGCAAGTGTTCTTAGAACACATTCAACATGCCAGCGAACAATACGGACAACGTCCTCAGGACACCCCCATTTTGTTAATTTATGAACATTTCAGGACACGGCAAGTGTTCTTAGAACACATTCAACTTGCCAGTGAACAATACGGACAGCGTCCTCAGGACACCCCCATTTTGTTAATTTACGAACATTTCAGGACACCGCAAGTGTTCTTAGGACACTTTCAACTTGCCAGCGCACAATACGGACAGCGTCCTCAGGACACCCCCATTTTGTTAATTTACGAACATTTCAGGACACCGCGAGTATTCTTAGAACACATTCAACTTGCCAGCGAACAATACGGACAGCGTCCTCAGGACACCCCCATTTTGTCTATTTGCAAACATTTCAGGACACCACGAGTATTCTTAGAACACATTCAACTTGACAGCGAACAATACGGACAGCGCCCTCAGGACACCCCTATTTTGTTTATTTGCGAATATTTCAGGACACCGCGAGTGTTCTTAGGACACTTTCAACTTGCCAGCGAACAATACGGACCGCGTCCTCAGAACACCCCCGTTTTGTTTATTTACGAACATTTCAGAACACCGCAAGTGTTCTTAGAACACATTCAACGTGCCAGCGAACAATGCGGAAAACGTCCTCAGGACACCCCCATTTTGTTAATTTATGAACATTTCAGGAAACGGCAAGTGTTCTTAGAACACATTCAACTTGCCAGTGAACAATACGGACTGCGTCCTCAGGACACCCCCATTTTGTTAATTTACGAACATTTCAGGACACCGCAAGTGTTCTTAGGACACTTTCAACTTGCCAGCGAACAATACAGACAGCATCCTCAGGACACCCCATTTTGTTAATTTATGAACATTTCAGGACACCGCGAGTGTTCTTAGAACACATTCAGCTTGCCAGAGAACAATACGGATAGCGTCCTCAGGACACCCCCATTTTGTCTATTTGCAAACATTTCAGGACACCGCAAGTATTCTTAGAACACTTTCAACTTGCCAGCGAACAATAGGGACAGTGTCCTCAGGACACCCCCATTTTGTTAATTTACAAACATTTCAGGACACCGCAAGTGTTCTTAGATCACATTCAACTTGCCAGCGAACAATACGGACAGCGTCCTCAGGACACCCCCATTTTGTTTATTTGCAAACATTTCAGGACACGGCAAGTGTTCTTAGAACACATTCAACTTGCCAGCGAACAATACAGATAGCGTCCTCAGGACACCCCCATTTTGTTTATTTGCCAACATTTCAGGACACTGCGAGTGTTCTTATGACACTTTCAACTTGCCAGCGAACAATACTTACAGCGTCCTCAGGAGACCCCCATTTTGTTAATTTACGAACATTTCAGGACACTGCGTGTGTTCTTAGAACACATTCAACTTGCCAGCGAACAATACAGACAGCGTCCTCAGAACACCCCCATTTTGTTTATTTACGAACATTTCAGGACACCGCAAGTGTTCTTAGAACACTTTCAACTTGCCAGCGAACAATACGGACAGCGTCCTCAGAACACCCCCATTTTGTTTATTTGCGAACATTTCAGGACACCGGGAGTGTTCTTAGAACACTTTCAACTTGCCAGCGAACAATACGGACACCATCCTCAGGACACCCCCATTTTGTTTATTTACGAACATTTCAGCACACCGCGAGTGTTCTTAGAACACATTCAACTTGCCAGCGAACAATATGGACAGCGACCATATTGACACCCCCATTTTGTTTATTTGCGAACATTTCACGACACCGCGAGTGTTCTTAGAACACTTTCAACTTGCCAGCGAACAATATGGACACCGTCCTCAGGACACCCCCAATTTGTTTATTTACGAACATTTCAGCACACCGCGAGTGATCTTAGAACACATTCAACTTGCTAGCGAACAATACAGGCAGCGTCCTCAGGACACCCCCATTTTGTTTATTTGCGAACATTTCAGGACGCGGCGAGTGTTCTTAGAACACATTCAACTTGCCAGCGAACAATACGGACAGCGTCCTCAGGACAACCCCATTTTGTTTATTTGCGAACATTTCAGGACACGGCGAGTGTTCTTAGAACACATTCAACTTGCCAGCGAACAATACGGACAGCGTCCTCAGGGCACCCCCATTTTGTTTATTTGCAAACATTTCAGGACAACGCGAGTGTTCTTAGAACACTTTCAACTTGCCAGCGAACAATACAGACAGCATCCTCAGAACACCCCCATTTTGTTAATTTATGAACATTTCAGGACACTAACATTCAACTTGCCAGCGAACAATATGGACAGCGTCCTCAGGACACCCCCATTTTGTTATTTATGAACATTTCAGGACACCGCAAGTTTTCTTAGAACACTTTCAACTTGCCAGCGAACAATAGGGACAGCGTCCTCAGGACACCCCCATTTTGTTTATTTGCACTCATTTCTGGACACGGCAAGTGTTCTTAGAACACATTCAACTTGCCAGCGAACAATACAGACAGCGTCCTCAGGACACCCCCATTTTGTTTATTTGCAAACATTTCAGGACACTGCGAATGTTCTTAGGACACTTTCAACTTGCCAGCGAACAATACTTACAGCGTCCTCAGGACACGCCCATTTTGTTAATTTACGAACATTTCAGGACACTGCGAGTGTTCTTAGAACACATTCAACTTGCCAGCGAACAATACAGACAGCGTCCTCAGAACACCCCCATTTTGGTTCTTTATGAACATTTCAGGACACCGCGATTGTTCTTAGAACACTTTCAACTTGCCAGCGAACAATACGGACAGCATCCTCAGGACACCCCCATTTTGTTATTTACGAACATTTCATGACACCGCGAGTGTTCTTAGAACACTTTCAACTTGCCAGCGAACAATACGGACAGCGTCCTCAGGACACCCCTATTTTGTTTATTTGCGAACATTCCAGGACACTGCAAGTGTTCTTAGAACTCATTCAACTTGCCAGCTAACAATACGGACAGCGTCCTCAGGACGCACCCATTTTGTTTATTTGCGAACATTTCAGGACACCGGGAGTGTTCTTAGAACACTTTCAACTTGCCAGCGAACAATACGGACACCGTCCTCAGGACACCCCCATTTTGTTTATTTACGAACATTTCAGGACACGCCGAGAGTTCTTAGAACACATTCAACTTGCCAGCGAACAATACGGACAGCGTCCTAAGGACAACCCCATTTTGTTTATTTGTGAACATTTCAGGACACGGCGAGTGTTCTTAGAACACATTCAACTTGCCAGCGAACAATACGGACAGCGTCCTCATGGCACACCCATTTTATTTATTTGCGAACATTTCAGGACAGCGCGAGTGTTCTTAGAACACTTTCAACTTGCCAGCGAACAATACAGACAGCGTCCTCAGAACACCCCCATTTTGTTAATTTATGAACATTTCAGGACACCCACATTCAACTTGCCAGCGAACAATATGGATAGCGTCCTCAGGACACCGCCATTTTGTTATTTATGAACATTTCAGGACACCGCAAGTCTTCTTAGAACACTTTCAACTTGCCAGCGAACAATACGGACAGCATCCTCAGGACACCCCCATTTTGTTATTTACGAACATTTCAGGACACCGCAAGTGTTCTTAGAACACTTTCAACTTGCCAGCGAACAATACGGACAGCATCCTCAGGACACCCCCATTTTGTTATTTACGAACATTTCAGGACACCGCAAGCGTTCTTAGAACACATTCAACTTGCCAGCGAACAATACGGACAGTGTCCTCAGGACACCCCCATTTTGTTTATTTGCGAACATTTCAGGACACCGCGAGTGTTCTTAGAACACTTTCAACTTGCCAGCGAACAATACGGACAGCGTCCTTGGACACCCCCATTTTGTTAATTTACGAACATTTCTGGACACCGCGAGTGTTCTTAGAACACATTCAACTTGCCAGCGAACAATACGGACAGCATCCTCAGGACACCCCCATTTTGTTATTTACGAACATTTCAGGACACCGCGAGTGTTCTTAGAACACTTTCAACTTGCCAGCGAACAATACGGACAGCATCCTCAGGACACCCTCATTTTGTTATTTACGAACATTTCAGGACACCGCAAGCGTTCTTAGAACACATTCAACTTGCCAACGAACAATACGGACAGTGTCCTCAGGACACCCCCATTTTGTTTATTTGCGAACATTTCAGGACACCGCGAGTGTTCTTAGAACACTTTCAACTTGCCAGCGAACAATACGGACAGCGTCCTTGGACACCCCCATTTTGTTAATTTATGAACATTTCTGGACACCGCGAGTGTTCTTAGAACACATTAAACTTGCCAGCCAACAATACGGACAGCATCCTCAGGACACCCCCATTTTGTTATTTACGAACATTTCAGGACACCGCGAGTGTTCTTAGAACACTTTCAACTTGCCAGCGAACAATACGGACAGCGTCCTCAGGACACCCCCATTTTGTTTATTTGTGAACATTTCAGGACACCGCGATTGTTCTTAGAACACATTCAACTTGCCAGCTAACAATACGGACAGCGTCCTTAGGACGCCCAATTTTGTTTATTTGCGAACATTTCAGGACACGGCGAGTGTTCTTAGAACACATTCAACTTGCCAGCGAACAATATGGACAGCGACCATATTGACACCCCCATTTTGTTTATTTGCGAACATATCACGACACCGCAAGTGTTCTTAGAACATTTTCAACTTGCCAGCGAACAATACGGACACCGTCCTCAGGACACCCCCAATTTGTTTATTTACGAACATTTCAGCACACCGCAAGTGATCTTAGAACACATTCAACTTGCTAGCGAACAATACAGGCAGCGTCCTCAGGACACCCCCATTTTGTTTATTTGCGAACATTTCAGGACGCGGCGAGTGTTCTTAGAACACATTCAACTTGCCAGCGAACAATACGGACAGCGTCCTCAGGACAACCCCATTTTGTTTATTTGCGAACATTTCAGGACACGGCGAGTGTTCTTAGAACACATTCAACTTGCCAGCGAACAATACGGACAGCGTCCTCAGGGCACCCCCATTTTGTTTATTTGCGAACATTTCAGGACAACGCGAGTGTTCTTAGAACACTTTCAACTTGCCAGCGAACAATACAGACAGCATCCTCAGAACACCCCCATTTTGTTAATTTATGAACATTTCAGGACACTAACATTCAACTTGCCAGCGAACAATATGGACAGCGTCCTCAGGACACCCCCATTTTGTTATTTATGAACATTTCAGGACACCGCAAGTTTTCTTAGAACACTTTCAACTTGCCAGCGAACAATAGGGACAGCGTCCTCAGGACACCCCCATTTTGTTTATTTGCACACATTTCTGGACACGGCAAGTGTTCTTAGAACACATTCAACTTGCCAGCGAACAATACAGACAGCGTCCTCAGGACACCCCCATTTTGTTTATTTGCAAACATTTCAGGACACTTCGAATGTTCTTAGGACACTTTCAACTTGCCAGCGAACAATACTTACAGCGTCCTCAGGACACCCCCATTTTGTTAATTTACGAACATTTCAGGACACTGCGAGTGTTCTTAGAACACATTCAACTTGCCAGCGAACAATACAGACAGCGTCCTCAGAACACCCCCATTTTGGTTCTTTATGAACATTTCAGGACACCGCGATTGTTCTTAGAACACTTTCAACTTGCCAGCGAACAATACGGACAGCATCCTCAGGACACCCCCATTTTGTTATTTACGAACATTTCATGACACCGCGAGTGTTCTTAGAACACTTTCAACTTGCCAGCGAACAATACGGACAGCGTCCTCAGGACACCCCTATTTTGTTTATTTGCGAACATTCCAGGACACCGCAAGTGTTCTTAGAACTCGTTCAACTTGCCAGCTAACAATACGGACAGCGTCCTCAGGACGCACCCATTTTGTTTATTTGCGAACATTTCAGGACACCGCAAGTGTTCTTAGATCACATTCAACTTGCCAGCGAACAATACGGACAGCGTCCTCAGGACACCCCCATTTTGTTTATTTGCAAACATTTCAGGACACGGCAAGTGTTCTTAGAACACATTCAACTTGCCAGCGAACAATACAGATAGCGTCCTCAGGACACCCCCATTTTGTTTATTTGCCAACATTTCAGGACACTGCGAGTGTTCTTAGGACACTTTCAACTTGCCAGCGAACAATACTTACAGCGTCCTCAGGACACCCCCATTTTGTTAATTTACGAACATTTCAGGACACTGCGTGTGTTCTTAGAACACATTCAACTTGCCAGCGAACAATACAGACAGCGTCCTCAGAACACCCCCATTTTGGTTTTTTATGAACATTTCAGGACACCGCGATTGTTCTTAGAACACTTTCAACTTGCCAGCGAACAATACGGACAGCGTCCTCAGAACACCCCCCCTTTTTGTTTATTTACGAACATTTCAGGACACCGCAAGTGTTCTTAGAACACTTTCAACTTGCCAGCGAACAATACGGACAGCGTCCTCAGAACACCCCCATTTTGTTTATTTTCATACATTTCAGGACACCGCGAGTGTTCTTAGAACACATTCAAATTGCCAGCGAACAATACGGACAGCGTCCTCAGAACACCCCCGTTTTGTTTATTTACGAACATTTCAGGACACCGCAAGTGTTCTTAGAACACATTCAACATGCCAGCGAACAATACGGACAACGTCCTCAGGACACCCCCATTTTGTTAATTTATGAACATTTCAGGACACGGCAAGTGTTCTTAGAACACATTCAACTTGCCAGTGAACAATACGGACAGCGTCCTCAGGACACCCCCATTTTGTTAATTTACGAACATTTCAGGACACCGCAAGTGTTCTTAGGACACTTTCAACTTGCCAGCGCACAATACGGACAGCGTCCTCAGGACACCCCCATTTTGTTAATTTACGAACATTTCAGGACACCGCGAGTATTCTTAGAACACATTCAACTTGCCAGCGAACAATACGGACAGCGTCCTCAGGACACCCCCATTTTGTCTATTTGCAAACATTTCAGGACACCACGAGTATTCTTAGAACACATTCAACTTGACAGCGAACAATACGGACAGCGCCCTCAGGACACCCCTATTTTGTTTATTTGCGAATATTTCAGGACACCGCGAGTGTTCTTAGGACACTTTCAACTTGCCAGCGAACAATACGGACCGCGTCCTCAGAACACCCCCGTTTTGTTTATTTACGAACATTTCAGAACACCGCAAGTGTTCTTAGAACACATTCAACGTGCCAGCGAACAATGCGGAAAACGTCCTCAGGACACCCCCATTTTGTTAATTTATGAACATTTCAGGAAACGGCAAGTGTTCTTAGAACACATTCAACTTGCCAGTGAACAATACGGACTGCGTCCTCAGGACACCCCCATTTTGTTAATTTACGAACATTTCAGGACACCGCAAGTGTTCTTAGGACACTTTCAACTTGCCAGCGAACAATACAGACAGCATCCTCAGGACACCCCATTTTGTTAATTTATGAACATTTCAGGACACCGCGAGTGTTCTTAGAACACATTCAGCTTGCCAGAGAACAATACGGATAGCGTCCTCAGGACACCCCCATTTTGTCTATTTGCAAACATTTCAGGACACCGCAAGTATTCTTAGAACACTTTCAACTTGCCAGCGAACAATAGGGACAGTGTCCTCAGGACACCCCCATTTTGTTAATTTACAAACATTTCAGGACACCGCAAGTGTTCTTAGATCACATTCAACTTGCCAGCGAACAATACGGACAGCGTCCTCAGGACACCCCCATTTTGTTTATTTGCAAACATTTCAGGACACGGCAAGTGTTCTTAGAACACATTCAACTTGCCAGCGAACAATACAGATAGCGTCCTCAGGACACCCCCATTTTGTTTATTTGCCAACATTTCAGGACACTGCGAGTGTTCTTATGACACTTTCAACTTGCCAGCGAACAATACTTACAGCGTCCTCAGGAGACCCCCATTTTGTTAATTTACGAACATTTCAGGACACTGCGTGTGTTCTTAGAACACATTCAACTTGCCAGCGAACAATACAGACAGCGTCCTCAGAACACCCCCATTTTGTTTATTTACGAACATTTCAGGACACCGCAAGTGTTCTTAGAACACTTTCAACTTGCCAGCGAACAATACGGACAGCGTCCTCAGAACACCCCCATTTTGTTTATTTGCGAACATTTCAGGACACCGGGAGTGTTCTTAGAACACTTTCAACTTGCCAGCGAACAATACGGACACCATCCTCAGGACACCCCCATTTTGTTTATTTACGAACATTTCAGCACACCGCGAGTGTTCTTAGAACACATTCAACTTGCCAGCGAACAATATGGACAGCGACCATATTGACACCCCCATTTTGTTTATTTGCGAACATTTCACGACACCGCGAGTGTTCTTAGAACACTTTCAACTTGCCAGCGAACAATATGGACACCGTCCTCAGGACACCCCCAATTTGTTTATTTACGAACATTTCAGCACACCGCGAGTGATCTTAGAACACATTCAACTTGCTAGCGAACAATACAGGCAGCGTCCTCAGGACACCCCCATTTTGTTTATTTGCGAACATTTCAGGACGCGGCGAGTGTTCAACTTGCCAGCGAACAATACGGACAGCGTCCTCAGGACAACCCCATTTTGTTTATTTGCGAACATTTCAGGACACGGCGAGTGTTCTTAGAACACATTCAACTTGCCAGCGAACAATACGGACAGCGTCCTCAGGGCACCCCCATTTTGTTTATTTGCAAACATTTCAGGACAACGCGAGTGTTCTTAGAACACTTTCAACTTGCCAGCGAACAATACAGACAGCATCCTCAGAACACCCCCATTTTGTTAATTTATGAACATTTCAGGACACTAACATTCAACTTGCCAGCGAACAATATGGACAGCGTCCTCAGGACACCCCCATTTTGTTATTTATGAACATTTCAGGACACCGCAAGTTTTCTTAGAACACTTTCAACTTGCCAGCGAACAATAGGGACAGCGTCCTCAGGACACCCCCATTTTGTTTATTTGCACTCATTTCTGGACACGGCAAGTGTTCTTAGAACACATTCAACTTGCCAGCGAACAATACAGACAGCGTCCTCAGGACACCCCCATTTTGTTTATTTGCAAAGATTTCAGGACACTGCGAATGTTCTTAGGACACTTTCAACTTGCCAGCGAACAATACTTACAGCGTCCTCAGGACACGCCCATTTTGTTAATTTACGAACATTTCAGGACACTGCGAGTGTTCTTAGAACACATTCAACTTGCCAGCGAACAATACAGACAGCGTCCTCAGAACACCCCCATTTTGGTTCTTTATGAACATTTCAGGACACCGCGATTGTTCTTAGAACACTTTCAACTTGCCAGCGAACAATACGGACAGCATCCTCAGGACACCCCCATTTTGTTATTTACGAACATTTCATGACACCGCGAGTGTTCTTAGAACACTTTCAACTTGCCAGCGAACAATACGGACAGCGTCCTCAGGACACCCCTATTTTGTTTATTTGCGAACATTCCAGGACACTGCAAGTGTTCTTAGAACTCATTCAACTTGCCAGCTAACAATACGGACAGCGTCCTCAGGACGCACCCATTTTGTTTATTTGCGAACATTTCAGGACACCGGGAGTGTTCTTAGAACACTTTCAACTTGCCAGCGAACAATACGGACACCGTCCTCAGGACACCCCCATTTTGTTTATTTACGAACATTTCAGGACACGCCGAGAGTTCTTAGAACACATTCAACTTGCCAGCGAACAATACGGACAGCGTCCTAAGGACAACCCCATTTTGTTTATTTGTGAACATTTCAGGACACGGCGAGTGTTCTTAGAACACATTCAACTTGCCAGCGAACAATACGGACAGCGTCCTCATGGCACACCCATTTTATTTATTTGCGAACATTTCAGGACAGCGCGAGTGTTCTTAGAACACTTTCAACTTGCCAGCGAACAATACAGACAGCGTCCTCAGAACACCCCCATTTTGTTAATTTATGAACATTTCAGGACACCCACATTCAACTTGCCAGCGAACAATATGGATAGCGTCCTCAGGACACCGCCATTTTGTTATTTATGAACATTTCAGGACACCGCAAGTCTTCTTAGAACACTTTCAACTTGCCAGCGAACAATACGGACAGCATCCTCAGGACACCCCCATTTTGTTATTTACGAACATTTCAGGACACCGCAAGTGTTCTTAGAACACTTTCAACTTGCCAGCGAACAATACGGACAGCATCCTCAGGACACCCCCATTTTGTTATTTACGAACATTTCAGGACACCGCAAGCGTTCTTAGAACACATTCAACTTGCCAGCGAACAATACGGACAGTGTCCTCAGGACACCCCCATTTTGTTTATTTGCGAACATTTCAGGACACCGCGAGTGTTCTTAGAACACTTTCAACTTGCCAGCGAACAATACGGACAGCGTCCTTGGACACCCCCATTTTGTTAATTTACGAACATTTCTGGACACCGCGAGTGTTCTTAGAACACATTCAACTTGCCAGCGAACAATACGGACAGCATCCTCAGGACACCCCCATTTTGTTATTTACGAACATTTCAGGACACCGCGAGTGTTCTTAGAACACTTTCAACTTGCCAGCGAACAATACGGACAGCATCCTCAGGACACCCTCATTTTGTTATTTACGAACATTTCAGGACACCGCAAGCGTTCTTAGAACACATTCAACTTGCCAACGAACAATACGGACAGTGTCCTCAGGACACCCCCATTTTGTTTATTTGCGAACATTTCAGGACACCGCGAGTGTTCTTAGAACACTTTCAACTTGCCAGCGAACAATACGGACAGCGTCCTTGGACACCCCCATTTTGTTAATTTATGAACATTTCTGGACACCGCGAGTGTTCTTAGAACACATTCAACTTGCCAGCCAACAATACGGACAGCATCCTCAGGACACCCCCATTTTGTTATTTACGAACATTTCAGGACACCGCGAGTGTTCTTAGAACACTTTCAACTTGCCAGCGAACAATACGGACAGCGTCCTCAGGACACCCCCATTTTGTTTATTTGTGAACATTTCAGGACACCGCGATTGTTCTTAGAACACATTCAACTTGCCAGCTAACAATACGGACAGCGTCCTTAGGACGCCCAATTTTGTTTATTTGCGAACATTTCAGGACACGGCGAGTGTTCTTAGAACACATTCAACTTGCCAGCGAACAATATGGACAGCGACCATATTGACACCCCCATTTTGTTTATTTGCGAACATATCACGACACCGCAAGTGTTCTTAGAACATTTTCAACTTGCCAGCGAACAATACGGACACCGTCCTCAGGACACCCCCAATTTGTTTATTTACGAACATTTCAGCACACCGCAAGTGATCTTAGAACACATTCAACTTGCTAGCGAACAATACAGGCAGCGTCCTCAGGACACCCCCATTTTGTTTATTTGCGAACATTTCAGGACGCGGCGAGTGTTCTTAGAACACATTCAACTTGCCAGCGAACAATACGGACAGCGTCCTCAGGACAACCCCATTTTGTTTATTTGCGAACATTTCAGGACACGGCGAGTGTTCTTAGAACACATTCAACTTGCCAGCGAACAATACGGACAGCGTCCTCAGGGCACCCCCATTTTGTTTATTTGCGAACATTTCAGGACAACGCGAGTGTTCTTAGAACACTTTCAACTTGCCAGCGAACAATACAGACAGCATCCTCAGAACACCCCCATTTTGTTAATTTATGAACATTTCAGGACACTAACATTCAACTTGCCAGCGAACAATATGGACAGCGTCCTCAGGACACCCCCATTTTGTTATTTATGAACATTTCAGGACACCGCAAGTTTTCTTAGAACACTTTCAACTTGCCAGCGAACAATAGGGACAGCGTCCTCAGGACACCCCCATTTTGTTTATTTGCACACATTTCTGGACACGGCAAGTGTTCTTAGAACACATTCAACTTGCCAGCGAACAATACAGACAGCGTCCTCAGGACACCCCCATTTTGTTTATTTGCAAACATTTCAGGACACTTCGAATGTTCTTAGGACACTTTCAACTTGCCAGCGAACAATACTTACAGCGTCCTCAGGACACCCCCATTTTGTTAATTTACGAACATTTCAGGACACTGCGAGTGTTCTTAGAACACATTCAACTTGCCAGCGAACAATACAGACAGCATCCTCAGAACACCCCCATTTTGGTTCTTTATGAACATTTCAGGACACCGCGATTGTTCTTAGAACACTTTCAACTTGCCAGCGAACAATACGGACAGCATCCTCAGGACACCCCCATTTTGTTATTTACGAACATTTCATGACACCGCGAGTGTTCTTAGAACACTTTCAACTTGCCAGCGAACAATACGGACAGCGTCCTCAGGACCCCCCTATTTTGTTTATTTGCGAACATTCCAGGACACCGCAAGTGTTCTTAGAACTCGTTCAACTTGCCAGCTAACAATACGGACAGCGTCCTCAGGACGCACCCATTTTGTTTATTTGCGAACATTTCAGGACACCGGGAGTGTTCTTAGAACACTTTCAACTTGCCAGCGAACAATACGGACAACGTCCTCAGGAAACCCCCATTTTGTTTATTTACGAACATTTCAGGACACGGCGAGTGTTCTTAGAACACATTCAACTTGCCAGCGAACAATACGGACAGCGTCCTCAGGGCACACCCATTTTGTTTATTTGCGAACATTTCAGGACAGCGCGAGTGTTCTTAGAACACTTTCAACTTGCCAGCGAACAATACAGACAGCGTCCTCAGAACACCCCCATTTTGTTAATTTATGAACATTTCAGGACACCCACATTCAACTTGCCAGCGAACAATATGGACAGCGTCCTCAGGACACCGCCATTTTGTTATTTATGAACATTTCAGGACACCGCAAGTCTTCTTAGAACACTTTCAACTTGCCAGCGAACAATAGGGACAGTGTCCTCAGGACACCCCCATTTTGTCTATTTGCAAACATTTCAGGACACCGCGAGTGTTCTTAGAATACATTCAACTTGCCAGCGCACAATACGGACAGCGTTCTCAGGACACCCCCATTTTGTTAATTTACAAACATTTCAGGACACCGCGAGTGTTCTTAGAACACATTCAACTTGTCAGCAAACAATACGGACAGCGTCCTCAGGACACCCCCATTTGGCTTATTTGCAAACATTTCAGGACACCGCGAGTGTTCTTAGAACACATTCAACTTGCCAGCGAACAATACGGACAGCGTCCTCAGGACACCCCCATTTTGTTTATTTGCAAACATTTCAGGACACGGCAAGTGTTCTTAGAACACATTCAATTTGCCAGCGAACAATACAGACAGCGTCCTCAGGACACCCCCATTTTGTTTATTTGCGAACATTTCAGGACACCGCGAGTGTTCTTAGAACACTTTCAACTTGCCAGCGAACAATACAGACAGCGTCCTCAGAACACCCCCATTTTGTTAATTTTTTGAACATTTCAGGACACTCACATTCAACTTGCCAGCGAACAATATGGACAGCGTCCTCAGGACACCCCCATTTTGTTATTTATGAACATTTCAGGACACCGCAAGTGTTCTTAGAACACTTTCAACTTGCCAGCGAACAATAGGGACAGTGTCCTCAGGACACCCCCATTTTGTTAATTTACAAACAGTTCAGGACACCGCAAGTGTTCTTAGAACACATTCAATTTGCCAGCGAACAATACAGACAGCGTCCTCAGGACACCCCCATTTTGTTTATTTGCGAACATTTCAGGACACCGTGAGTGTTCTTAGAACACTTTCAACTTGCCAGTGAACAATACAGACAGCGTCCTCAGAACACCCCCATTTTGTTAATTTTTTGAACATTTCAGGACACTCACATTCAACTTGCCACCGAACAATATGGACAGCGTCCTCAGGACACCCCCATTTTGTTATTTATGAACATTTCAGGACACCGCAAGTGTTCTTAGAACACTTTCAACTTGCCAGCGAACAATAGGGACAGTGTCCTCAGGACACCCCCATTTTGTTAATTTACAAACAGTTCAGGACACCGCAAGTGTTCTTAGAACACATTCAATTTGCCAGCGAACAATACAGACAGCGTCCTCAGGACACCCCCATTTTGTTTATTTGCGAACATTTCAGGACACCGCGAGTGTTCTTAGAACACTTTCAACTTGCCAGCGAACAATACAGACAGCGTCCTCAGAACACCCCCATTTTGTTAATTTATGAACATTTCAGGACACTCACATTCAACTTGCCAGCGAACAATATGGACAGCGTCCTCAGGACACCCCCATTTTGTTATTTATGAACATTTCAGGACACCGCAAGTGTTCTTAGAACACTTTCAACTTGCCAGCGAACAATAGGGACAGTGTCCTCAGGACACCCCCATTTTGTTAATTTACAAACATTTCAGGACACCGCAAGTGTGCTTAGAACACATTCAACTTGCCAGCGAACAATACGGACAGCGTCCTCAGGACACCCCCATTTTGTTTATTTGCAAACATTTCAGGACACGGCAAGTGTTCTTAGAACACATTCAACTTGCCAGCGAACAATACAGATAGCGTCCTCAGGACACCCCCATTTTGTTTATTTGCCAACATTTCAGGACACTGCGAGTGTTCTTATGACACTTTCAACTTGCCAGCGAACAATACTTACAGCGTCCTCAGGAGACCCCCATTTTGTTAATTTACGAACATTTCAGGACACTGCGTGTGTTCTTAGAACACATTCAACTTGCCAGCGAACAATACAGACAGCGTCCTCAGAACACCCCCATTTTGTTTATTTACGAACATTTCAGGACACCGCAAGTGTTCTTAGAACACTTTCAACTTGCCAGCGAACAATACGGACAGCGTCCTCAGAACACCCCCATTTTGTTTATTTATGAACATTTCAGGACACCGCAAGTGTTCTTAGAACACTTTCAACTTGCCAGCGAACAATACAGACAGCATCCTCAGAACACCCCCATTTTGTTAATTTATGAACATTTCAGGACACTAACATTCAACTTGCCAGCGAACAATATGGACAGCGTCCTCAGGAGACCCCCATTTTGTTATTTATGAACATTTCAGGACACCGCAAGTTTTCTTGGAACACTTTCAACTTGCCAGCGAACAATAGGGACAGCGTCCTCAGGACACCCCCATTTTGTTTATTTGCACACATTTCTGGACACGGCAAGTGTTCTTAGAACACATTCAACTTGCCAGTGAACAATACAGACAGCGTCCTCAGGACACCCCCATTTTGTTTATTTGCACACATTTCTGGACACGGCAAGTGTTCTTAGAACACATTCAACTTGCCAGCGAACAATACAGACAGCGTCCTCAGGACACCCCCATTTTGTTTATTTGCAAACATTTCAGGACACTGCGAGTGTTCTTAGGACACTTTCAACTTGCCAGCGAACAATACTTACAGCGTCCTCCGGACACCCCCATTTTGTTAATTTACGAACATTTCAGGACACTGCGAGTGTTCTTAGAACACTTTCAAGTTGCAAGCGAACAATACGGACAGCATCCTCAGGACACCCCCATTTTGTTATTTACGAACATTTCATGACACCGCGAGTGTTCTTAGAACACTTTCAACTTGCCAGCGAACAATACGGACAGCGTCCTCAGGACACCCCTATTTTGTTTATTTGCGAACATTTCAGGACACCGCAAGTGTTCTTAGAACTCATTCAACTTGCCAGCTAACAATACGGACAGCGTCCTCAGGACGCACCCATTTTGTTTATTTGCGAACATTTCAGGACACAGTGAGTGTTCTTAGAACACATTCAACTTGCCAGCGAACAATATGGACAGCGTCCTCAGGACACCCCCATTTTGTTTATTTGCGAACATTTCAGGACACCGGGAGTGTTCTTAGAACACTTTCAACTTGCCAGCGAACAATACGGACACCATCCTCAGGACACCCCCATTTTGTTTATTTACGAACATTTCAGCACACCGCGAGTGTTCTTAGAACACATTCAACTTGCCAGCTAACAATACGGACAGCGTCCTCAGGACGCACCCATTTTGTTTATTTGCGAACATTTCAGGACACGGTGAGTGTTCTTAGAACACATTCAACTTGCCCGCGAACAATACGGACAGCGTCCTCAGGACACCCCCATTTTGTTTATTTGCGAACATTTCAGGACACGGCGAGTGTTCTTAGAACACATTCAACTTGCCAGCGAACAATACGGACAGCGTCCTAAGGACAACCCCATTTTGTTTATTTGTGAACATTTCAGGACACGGCAAGTGTTCTTAGAACACATTCAACTTGCCAGCGAACAATACGGACAGCGTCCTCAGGGCACCCCCATTTTGTTTATTTGCGAACATTTCAGGACAGCGCGAGTGTTCTTAGAACACTTTCAACTTGCCAGCGAACAATACAGACAGCGTCCTCAGAACACCCCCATTTTGTTAATTTATGAACATTTCAGGGCACCCACATTCAACTTGCCAGTGAACAATATGGACAGCGTCCTCAGGACACCGCCATTTTGTTATTTATGAACATTTCAGGACACAGCAAGTCTTCTTAGAACACTTTCAACTTGCCAGCGAACAATAGGGACAGTGTCCTCAGGACACCCCCATTTTGTCTATTGCAAACATTTCAGGACACCGCGAGTGTTCTTAGAACACATTCAACTTGCCAGCGCACAATACGGACAGCGTTCTCAGGACACCCCCATTTTGTTAATTTACAAACATTCCAGGACACCGCGAGTGTTCTTAGAACACATTCAACTTGCCAGCGAACAATACGGACAGCGTCCTCAGGACACCCCCATTTTGTTTATTTGCAAACATTTCAGGACACGGCAAGTGTTCTTAGAACACATTCAATTTGCCAGTGAACAATACAGACAGCGTCCTCAGGACACCCCCATTTTGTTTATTTGCGAACATTTCAGGACACCGCGAGTGTTCTTAGAACACTTTCAACTTGCCAGCGAACAATACAGACAGCGTCCTCAGAACACCCCCATTTTGTTAATTTATGAACATTTCAGGACACTCACATTCAACTTGCCAGCGAACAATATGGACAGCGTCCTCAGGACACCCCCATTTTGTTATTTTTGAACATTTCAGGACACCGCAAGTGTTCTTAGAACACTTTCAACTTGCCAGCGAACAATAGGGACAGTGTCCTCAGGACACCCCCATTTTGTTAATTTACAAACATTTCAGGACACCGCAAGTGTTCTTAGATCACATTCAACTTGCCAGCGAACAATACGGACAGCGTCCTCAGGACACCCCCATTTTGTTTATTTGCAAACATTTCAGGACACGGCAAGTGTTCTTAGAACACATTCAACTTGCCAGCGAACAATACAGATAGCGTCCTCAGGACAACCCCATTTTGTTTATTTGCCAACATTTCAGGACACTGCGAGTGTTCTTATGACACTTTCAACTTGCCAGCGAACAATACTTACAGCGTCCTCAGGAGACCCCCATTTTGTTAATTTACGAACATTTCAGGACACTGCGTGTGTTCTTAGAACACATTCAACTTGCCAGCGAACAATACAGACAGCGTCCTCAGAACACCCCCATTTTGTTTATTTACGAACATTTCAGGACACCGCAAGTGTTCTTAGAACACTTTCAACTTGCCAGCGAACAATACGGACAGCGTCCTCAGAACACCCCCATTTTGTTTATTTACGAACATTTCAGGACACCGCAAGTGTTCTTAGAACACTTTCAACTTGCCAGCGAACAATACAGACAGCATCCTCAGAACACCCCCATTTTGTTAATTTATGAACATTTCAGGACACTAACATTCAACTTGCCAGCGAACAATATGGACAGCGTCCTCAGGACACCCCCATTTTGTTATTTATGAACATTTCAGGACACCGCAAGTTTTCTTGGAACACTTTCAACTTGCCAGCGAACAATAGGGACAGCGTCCTCAGGACACCCCCATTTTGTTTATTTGCCAACATTTCAGGACACTGCGAGTGTTCTTATGACACTTTCAACTTGCCAGCGAACAATACTTACAGCGTCCTCAGGAGACCCCCATTTTGTTAATTTACGAACATTTCAGGACACTGCGTGTGTTCTTAGAACACATTCAACTTGCCAGCGAACAATACAGACAGCGTCCTCAGAACACCCCCATTTTGTTTATTTACGAACATTTCAGGACACCGCAAGTGTTCTTAGAACACTTTCAACTTGCCAGCGAACAATACGGACAGCGTCCTCAGAACACCCCCATTTTGTGTATTTACGAACATTTCAGGACACCGCAAGTGTTCTTAGAACACTTTCAACTTGCCAGCGAACAATACAGACAGCATCCTCAGAACACCCCCATTTTGTTAATTTATGAACATTTCAGGACACTAACATTCAACTTGCCAGCGAACAATATGGACAGCGTCCTCAGGACACCCCCATTTTGTTATTTATGAACATTTCAGGACACCGCAAGTTTTCTTGGAACACTTTCAACTTGCCAGCGAACAATAGGGACAGCGTCCTCAGGACACCCCCATTTTGTTTATTTGCACACATTTCTGGACACGGCAAGTGTTCTTAGAACACATTCAACTTGCCAGCGAACAATACAGACAGCGTCCTCAGGACACCCCCATTTTGTTTATTTGCACACATTTCTGGACACGGCAAGTGTTCTTAGAACACATTCAACTTGCCAGCGAACAATACAGACAGCGTCCTCAGGACACCCCCATTTTGTTTATTTGCAAACATTTCAGGACACTGCGAGTGTTCTTAGGACACTTTCAACTTGCCAGCGAACAATACTTACAGCGTCCTCCGGACACCCCCATTTTGTTAATTTACGAACATTTCAGAACACTGCGAGTGTTCTTAGAACACTTTCAAGTTGCAAGCGAACAATACGGACAGCATCCTCAGGACACCCCCATTTTGTTATTTACGAACATTTCATGACACCGCGAGTGTTCTTAGAACACTTTCAACTTGCCAGCGAACAATACGGACAGCGTCCTCAGGACACCCCTATTTTGTTTATTTGCGAACATTTCAGGACACCGCAAGTGTTCTTAGAACTCATTCAACTTGCCAGCTAACAATACGGACAGCGTCCTCAGGACGCACCCATTTTGTTTATTTGCGAACATTTCAGGACACGGTGAGTGTTCTTAGAACACATTCAACTTGCCAGCGAACAATATGGACAGCGTCCTCAGGACACCCCCATTTTGTATATTTGCGAACATTTCAGGACACCGGGAGTGTTCTTAGAACACTTTCAACTTGCCAGCGAACAATACGGACACCATCCTCAGGACACCCCCATTTTGTTTATTTACGAACATTTCAGCACACCGCGAGTGTTCTTAGAACACATTCAACTTGCCAGCTAACAATACGGACAGCGTCCTCAGGACGCACCCATTTTGTTTATTTGCGAACATTTCAGGACACGGTGAGTGTTCTTAGAACACATTCAACTTGCCAGCGAACAATACGGACAGCGTCCTCAGGACACCCCCATTTTGTTTATTTGCGAACATTTCAGGACACGGCGAGTGTTCTTAGAACACATTCAACTTGCCAGCGAACAATACGGACAGCGTCCTAAGGACAACCCCATTTTGTTTATTTGTGAACATTTCAGGACACGGCAAGTGTTCTTAGAACACATTCAACTTGCCAGCGAACAATACGGACAGCGTCCTCAGGGCACCCCCATTTTGTTTATTTGCGAACATTTCAGGACAGCGCGAGTGTTCTTAGAACACTTTCAACTTGCCAGCGAACAATACAGACAGCGTCCTCAGAACACCCCCATTTTGTTAATTTATGAACATTTCAGGGCACCCACATTCAACTTGCCAGTGAACAATATGGACAGCGTCCTCAGGACACCGCCATTTTGTTATTTATGAACATTTCAGGACACAGCAAGTCTTCTTAGAACACTTTCAACTTGCCAGCGAACAATAGGGACAGTGTCCTCAGGACACCCCCATTTTGTCTATTGCAAACATTTCAGGACACCGCGAGTGTTCTTAGAACACATTCAACTTGCCAGCGCACAATACGGACAGCGTTCTCAGGACACCCCCATTTTGTTAATTTACAAACATTCCAGGACACCGCGAGTGTTCTTAGAACACATTCAACTTGCCAGCGAACAATACGGACAGCGTCCTCAGGACACCCCCATTTTGTTTATTTGCAAACATTTCAGGACACGGCAAGTGTTCTTAGAACACATTCAATTTGCCAGTGAACAATACAGACAGCGTCCTCAGGACACCCCCATTTTGTTTATTTGCGAACATTTCAGGACACCGCGAGTGTTCTTAGAACACTTTCAACTTGCCAGCGAACAATACAGACAGCGTCCTCAGAACACCCCCATTTTGTTAATTTATGAACATTTCAGGACACTCACATTCAACTTGCCAGCGAACAATATGGACAGCGTCCTCAGGACACCCCCATTTTGTTATTTTTGAACATTTCAGGACACCGCAAGTGTTCTTAGAACACTTTCAACTTGCCAGCGAACAATAGGGACAGTGTCCTCAGGACACCCCCATTTTGTTAATTTACAAACATTTCAGGACACCGCAAGTGTTCTTAGATCACATTCAACTTGCCAGCGAACAATACGGACAGCGTCCTCAGGACACCCCCATTTTGTTTATTTGCAAACATTTCAGGACACGGCAAGTGTTCTTAGAACACATTCAACTTGCCAGCGAACAATACAGATAGCGTCCTCAGGACACCCCCATTTTGTTTATTTGCCAACATTTCAGGACACTGCGAGTGGTCTTAGGACACTTTCAACTTGCCAGCGAACAATACTTACAGCGTCCTCAGGACACCCCCATTTTGTTAATTTACGAACATTTCAGGACACTGCGTGTTTTCTTAGAACACATTCAACTTGCCAGCGAACAATACAGACAGCGTCCTCAGAACACCCCCATTTTGGTTTTTTATGAACATTTCAGGACACCGCGATTGTTCTTAGAACACTTTCAACTTGCCAGCGAACAATACGGACAGCGTCCTCAGAACACCCCCCCTTTTTGTTTATTTACGAACATTTCAGGACACCGCAAGTGTTCTTAGAACACTTTCAACTTGCCAGCGAACAATACGGACAGCGTCCTCAGAACACCCCCATTTTGTTTATTTTCATACATTTCAGGACACCGCGAGTGTTCTTAGAACATATTCAAATTGCCAGCGAACAATACGGACAGCGTCCTCAGAACACCCCCGTTTTGTTTATTTACGAACATTTCAGGACACCGCAAGTGTTCTTAGAACACATTCAACATGCCAGCGAACAATACGGACAACGTCCTCAGGACACCCCCATTTTGTTAATTTATGAACATTTCAGGACACGGCAAGTGTTCTTAGAACACATTCAACTTGCCAGTGAACAATACGGACAGCGTCCTCAGGACACCCCCATTTTGTTAATTTACGAACATTTCAGGACACCGCGAGTGTTCTTAGGACACTTTCAACTTGCCAGCGCACAATACGGACAGCGTCCTCAGGACACCCCCATTTTGTTAATTTACGAACATTTCAGGACACCGCGAGTATTCTTAGAACACATTCAACTTGCCAGCGAACAATACGGACAGCGTCCTCAGGACACCCCCATTTTGTCTATTTGCAAACATTTCAGGACACCACGAGTATTCTTAGAACACATTCAACTTGACAGCGAACAATACGGACAGCGCCCTCAGGACACCCCTATTTTGTTTATTTGCGAATATTTCAGGACACCGCGAGTGTTCTTAGGACACTTTCAACTTGCAAGCGAACAATACGGACAGCATCCTCAGAACACCCCCATTTTGTTTATTTACGAACATTTCAGGACACCGCGAGTGTTCTTAGAACACTTTCAACTTGCCAGCGAACAATACGGACCGCGTCCTCAGAACACCCCCGTTTTGTTTATTTACGAACATTTCAGGACACCGCAAGTGTTCTTAGAACACATTCAACGTGCCAGCGAACAATGCGGAAAACGTCCTCAGGACACCCCCATTTTGTTAATTTATGAACATTTCAGGAAACGGCAAGTGTTCTTAGAACACATTCAACTTGCCAGTGAACAATACGGACTGCGTCCTCAGGACACCCCCATTTTGTTAATTTACGAACATTTCAGGACACCGCAAGTGTTCTTAGGACACTTTCAACTTGCCAGCGAACAATACGGACAGCATCCTCAGGACACCCCATTTTGTTAATTTATGAACATTTCAGGACACCGCGAGTGTTCTTAGAACACATTCAGCTTGCCAGAGAACAATACGGATAGCGTCCTCAGGACACCCCCATTTTGTCTATTTGCAAACATTTCAGGACACCGCAAGTATTCTTAGAACACTTTCAACTTGCCAGCGAACAATAGGGACAGTGTCCTCAGGACACCCCCATTTTGTTAATTTACAAACATTTCAGGACACCGCAAGTGTTCTTAGATCACATTCAACTTGCCAGCGAACAATACGGACAGCGTCCTCAGGACACCCCCATTTTGTTTATTTGCAAACATTTCAGGACACGGCAAGTGTTCTTAGAACACATTCAACTTGCCAGCGAACAATACAGATAGCGTCCTCAGGACACCCCCATTTTGTTTATTTGCCAACATTTCAGGACACTGCGAGTGTTCTTATGACACTTTCAACTTGCCAGCGAACAATACTTACAGCGTCCTCAGGAGACCCCCATTTTGTTAATTTACGAACATTTCAGGACACTGCGTGTGTTCTTAGAACACATTCAACTTGCCAGCGAACAATACAGACAGCGTCCTCAGAACACCCCCATTTTGTTTATTTACGAACATTTCAGGACACAGCAAGTGTTCTTAGAACACTTTCGACTTGCCAGCGAACAATACGGACAGCGTCCTCAGAACACCCCCATTTTGTTTATTTGCGAACATTTCAGGACACCGGGAGTGTTCTTAGAACACTTTCAACTTGCCAGCGAACAATACGGACACCATCCTCAGGACACCCCCATTTTGTTTATTTACGAACATTTCAGCACACCGCGAGTGTTCTTAGAACACATTCAACTTGCCAGCTAACAATACGGACAGCGTCCTCAGGACGCACCCATTTTGTTTATTTGCGAACATTTCAGGACACGGTGAGTGTTCTTAGAACACATTCAACTTGCCAGCGAACAATACGGACAGCGTCCTCAGGACACCCCCATTTTGTTTATTTGCGAACATTTCAGGACACGGCGAGTGTTCTTAGAACACATTCAACTTGCCAGCGAACAATACGGACAGCGTCCTAAGGACAACCCCATTTTGTTTATTTGTGAACATTTCAGGACACGGCAAGTGTTCTTAGAACACATTCAACTTGCCAGCGAACAATACGGACAGCGTCCTCAGGGCACCCCCATTTTGTTTATTTGCGAACATTTCAGGACAGCGCGAGTGTTCTTAGAACACTTTCAACTTGCCAGCGAACAATACAGACAGCATCCTCAGAACACCCCCATTTTGTTAATTTATGAACATTTCAGGGCACCCACATTCAACTTGCCAGCGAACAATACGGACAGCGTCCTCAGGACACCGCCATTTTGTTATTTATGAACATTTCAGGACACAGCAAGTCTTCTTAGAACACTTTCAACTTGCCAGCGAACAATAGGGACAGTGTCCTCAGGACACCCCCATTTTGTCTATTGCAAACATTTCAGGACACCGCGAGTGTTCTTAGAACACATTCAACTTGCCAGCGCACAATACGGACAGCGTTCTCAGGACACCCCCATTTTGTTAATTTACAAACATTCCAGGACACCGCGAGTGTTCTTAGAACACATTCAACTTGCCAGCGAACAATACGGACAGCGTCCTCAGGACACCCCCATTTTGTTTATTTGCAAACATTTCAGGACACGGCAAGTGTTCTTAGAACACATTCAATTTGCCAGTGAACAATACAGACAGCGTCCTCAGGACACCCCCATTTTGTTTATTTGCGAACATTTCAGGACACCACGAGTGTTCTTAGAACACTTTCAACTTGCCAGCGAACAATACAGACAGCGTCCTCAGAACACCCCCATTTTGTTAATTTATGAACATTTCAGGACACTCACATTCAACTTGCCAGCGAACAATATGGACAGCGTCCACAGGACACCCCCATTTTGTTATTTTTGAACATTTCAGGACACCGCAAGTGTTCTTAGAACACTTTCAACTTGCCAGCGAACAATAGGGACAGTGTCCTCAGGACACCCCCATTTTGTTAATTTACAAACATTTCAGGACACCGCAAGTGTTCTTAGATCACATTCAACTTGCCAGCGAACAATACGGACAACGTCCTCAGGACACCCCCATTTTGTTTATTTGCAAACATTTCAGGACACGGCAAGTGTTCTTAGAACACATTCAACTTGCCAGCGAACAATACAGATAGCGTCCTCAGGACACCCCCATTTTGTTTATTTGCCAACATTTCAGGACACTGAGAGTGTTCTTAGGACACTTTCAACTTGCCAGCGAACAATACTTACAGCGTCCTCAGGACACCCCCATTTTGTTAATTTACGAACATTTCAGGACACTGCGTGTGTTCTTAGAACACATTCAACTTGCCAGCAAACAATACAGACAGCGTCCTCAGAACACCCCCATTTTGGTTTTTTATGAACATTTCAGGACACCGCGATTGTTCTTAGAACACTTTCAACTTGCCAGCGAACAATACGGACAGCGTCCTCAGAACACCCCCCCCTTTTTGTTTATTTACGAACATTTCAGGACACCGCAAGTGTTCTTAGAACACTTTCAACTTGCCAGCGAACAATACGGACAGCGTCCTCAGAACACCCCCATTTTGTTTATTTTCATACATTTCAGGACACCGCGAGTGTTCTTAGAACACATTCAAATTGCCAGCGAACAATACGGACAGCGTCCTCAGAACACCCCCGTTTTGTTTATTTACGAACATTTCAGGACACCGCAAGTGTTCTTAGAACACATTCAACATGCCAGCGAACAATACGGACAACGTCCTCAGGACACCCCCATTTTGTTAATTTATGAACATTTCAGGACACGGCAAGTGTTCTTAGAACACATTCAACTTGCCAGTGAACAATACGGACAGCGTCCTCAGGACACCCCCATTTTGTTAATTTACGAATATTTCAGGACACCGCGAGTGTTCTTAGGACACTTTCAACTTGCCAGCGCACAATACGGACAGCGTCCTCAGGACACCCCCATTTTGTTAATTTAGGAACATTTCAGGACACCGCGAGTATTCTTAGAACACATTCAACTTGCCAGCGAACAATA
The DNA here is from genome assembly GCF_040938575.1 of Ambystoma mexicanum. Taxonomy (NCBI): domain Eukaryota; kingdom Metazoa; phylum Chordata; class Amphibia; order Caudata; family Ambystomatidae; genus Ambystoma; species Ambystoma mexicanum. The sequence goes on along the minus strand of NC_090928.1, from coordinate 959,872,583 downwards.
CGGACAGCGTCCTCAGGACACCCCCATTTTGTCTATTTGCAAACATTTCAGGACACCGCGAGTATTCTTAGAACACATTCAACTTGACAGCGAACAATACGGACAGCGCCCTCAGGACACCCCTATTTTGTTTATTTGCGAATATTTCAGGACACCGCGAGTGTTCTTAGGACACTTTCAACTTGCAAGCGAACAATACGGACAGCGTCCTCAGAACACCCCCATTTTGTTTATTTACGAACATTTCAGGACACCGCGAGTGTTCTTAGAACACTTTCAACTTGCCAGCGAACAATACGGACAGCGTCCTCAGAACACCCCCGTTTTGTTTATTTACGAACATTTCAGGACACCGCAAGTGTTCTTAGAACACATTCAACGTGCCAGCGAACAATGCGGAAAACGTCCTCAGGACACCCCCATTTCTTTAATTTATGAACATTTCAGGAAACGGCAAGTGTTCTACGAACACATTCAACTTGCCAGTGAACAATACGGACTGCGTCCTCAGGACACCCCCATTTTGTTAATTTACGAACATTTCAGGACACCGCAAGTGTTCTTAGGACACTTTCAACTTGCCAGCGAACAATACGGACAGCATCCTCAGGACACCCCATTTTGTTAATTTATGAACATTTCAGGACACCGCGAGTGTTCTTAGAACACATTCAGCTTGCCAGAGAACAATACGGATAGCGTCCTCAGGACACCCCCATTTTGTCTATTTGCAAACATTTCAGGACACCGCAAGTATTCTTAGAACACTTTCAACTTGCCAGCGAACAATAGGGACAGTGTCCTCAGGACACCCCCATTTTGTTAATTTACAAACATTTCAGGACACCGCAAGTGTTCTTAGATCACATTCAACTTGCCAGCGAACAATACGGACAGCGTCCTCAGGACACCCCCATTTTGTTTATTTGCAAACATTTCAGGACACGGCAAGTGTTCTTAGAACACATTCAACTTGCCAGCGAACAATACAGATAGCGTCCTCAGGACACCCCCATTTTGTTTATTTGCCAACATTTCAGGACACTGCGAGTGTTCTTATGACACTTTCAACTTGCCAGCGAACAATACTTACAGCGTCCTCAGGAGACCCCCATTTTGTTAATTTACGAACATTTCAGGACACTGCGTGTGTTCTTAGAACACATTCAACTTGCCAGCGAACAATACAGACAGCGTCCTCAGAACACCCCCATTTTGTTTATTTACGAACATTTCAGGACACCGCAAGTGTTCTTAGAACACTTTCAACTTGCCAGCGAACAATACAGACAGCATCGTCAGAACACCCCCATTTTGTTAATTTATGAACATTTCAGGACACTAACATTCAACTTGCCAGCGAACAATATGGACAGCGTCCTCAGGACACCCCCATTTTGTTATTTATGAACATTTCAGGACACCGCAAGTTTTCTTGGAACACTTTCAACTTGCCAGCGAACAATAGGGACAGCGTCCTCAGGACACCCCCATTTTGTTTATTTGCACACATTTCTGGACATGGCAAGTGTTCTTAGAACACATTCAACTTGCCAGCGATCAATACAGACAGCGTCCTCAGGACACCCCCATTTTGTTTATTTGCAAACATTTCAGGACACTGCGAGTGTTCTTAGGACACTTTCAACTTGCCAGCTAACAATACTTACAGCGTCCTCCGGACACCCCCATTTTGTTAATTTACGAACATTTCAGGACACTGCGAGTGTTCTTAGAACACTTTCAAGTTGCAAGCGAACAACACGGACAGCATCCTCAGGACACCCCTATTTTGTTATTTACGAACATTTCAGGACACCGCAAGTGTTCTTAGAACTCATTCAACTTGCCAGCTAACAATACGGACAGCGTCCTCAGGACGCACCCATTTTGTTTATTTGCGAACATTTCAGGACACCGCAAGTGTTCTTAGAACTCATTCAACTTGCCAGCTAACAATACGGACAGCGTCCTCAGGACGCACCCATTTTGTTTATTTGCGAACATTTCAGGACACGGTGAGTGTTCTTAGAACACATTCAACTTGCCAGCGAACAATATGGAAAGTGTCCTCAGGACACCCCCATTTTGTTTATTTGCGAACATTTCAGGACACCGGGAGTGTTCTTAGAACACATTCAACGTGCCAGCGAACAATGCGGAAAACGTTCTCAGGACACCCCCATTTTTTTAATTTATGAACATTTCAGGAAACGGCAAGTGTTCTTAGAACACATTCAACTTGCCAGTGAACAATACGGACTGCGTCCTCAGGACACCCCCATTTTGTTAATTTACGAACATTTCAGGACACCGCAAGTGTTCTTAGGACACTTTCAACTTGCCAGCGAACAATACGGACAGCATCCTCAGGACACCCCATTTTGTTAATTTATGAACATTTCAGGACACCGCGAGTGTTCTTAGAACACATTCAGCTTGCCAGAGAACAATACGGATAGCGTCCTCAGGACACCCCCATTTTGTCTATTTGCAAACATTTCAGGACACCGCAAGTATTCTTAGAACACTTTCAACTTGCCAGCGAACAATAGGGACAGTGTCCTCAGGACACCCCCATTTTGTTAATTTACAAACATTTCAGGACACCGCAAGTGTTCTTAGATCACATTCAACTTGCCAGCGAACAATACGGACAGCGTCCTCAGGACACCCCCATTTTGTTTATTTGCAAACATTTCAGGACACGGCAAGTGTTCTTAGAACACATTCAACTTGCCAGCGAACAATACAGATAGCGTCCTCAGGACACCCCCATTTTGTTTATTTGCCAACATTTCAGGACACTGCGAGTGTTCTTATGACACTTTCAACTTGCCAGCGAACAATACTTACAGCGTCCTCAGGAGACCCCCATTTTGTTAATTTACGAACATTTCAGGACACTGCGAGTGTTCTTATGACACTTTCAACTTGCCAGCGAACAATACAGACAGCGTCCTCAGAACACCCCCATTTTGTTTATTTACGAACATTTCAGGACACCGCAAGTGTTCTTAGAACACTTTCAACTTGCCAGCGAACAATACGGACAGCGTCCTCAGAACACCCCCATTTTGTTTATTTACGAACATTTCAGGACACCGCAAGTGTTCTTAGAACACTTTCAACTTGCCAGCGAACAATACAGACAGCATCCTCAGAACACCCCCATTTTGTTAATTTATGAACATTTCAGGACACTAACATTCAACTTGCCAGCGAACAATATGGACAGCATCCTCAGGACACCCCCATTTTGTTATTTATGAACATTTCAGGACACCGCAAGTTTTCTTGGAACACTTTCAACTTGCCAGCGAACAATAGGGACAGCGTCCTCAGGACACCCCCATTTTGTTTATTTGCACACATTTCTGGACACGGCAAGTGTTCTTAGAACACATTCAACTTGCCAGCGATCAATACAGACAGCGTCCTCAGGACACCCCCATTTTGTTTATTTGCAAACATTTCAGGACACTGCCAGTGTTCTTAGGACACTTTCAACTTGCCAGCGAACAATACTTACAGCGTCCTCCGGACACCCCCATTTTGTTAATTTACGAACATTTCAGGACACTGCTAGTGTTCTTAGAACACTTTCAAGTTGCAAGCGAACAACACGGACAGCATCCTCAGGACACCCCCATTTTGTTATTTACGAACATTTCATGACACCGCGAGTGTTCTTAGAACACTTTCAACTTGCCAGCGAACAATACGGACAGCGTCCTCAGGTAACCCCTATTTTGTTTATATGCGAACATTTCAGGACACCGCAAGTGTTCTTAGAACTCATTCAACTTGCCAGCTAACAATACGGACAGCGTCCTCAGGACGCACCCATTTTGTTTATTTGCGAACATTTCAGGACACGGTGAGTGTTCTTAGAACACATTCAACTTGCCAGCGAACAATATGGAAAGCGTCCTCAGGACACCCCCATTTTGTTTATTTGCGAACATTTCAGGACACGGCGAGTGTTCTTAGAACACATTCAACTTGCCAGCGAACAATACGGACAGCGTCCTAAGGACAACCCCATTTTGTTTATTTGTGAACATTTCAGGACACGGCAAGTGTTCTTAGAACACATTCAACTTGCCAGCGAACAATACGGACAGCGTCCTCAGGGCACCCCCATTTTGTTTATTTGCGAACATTTCAGGACAGCGCGAGTGTTCTTAGAACACTTTCAACTTGCCAGCGAACAATACAGACAGCGTCCTCAGAACACCCCCATTTTGTTAATTTATGAACATTTCAGGGCACCCACATTCAACTTGCCAGCGAACAATATGGACAGCGTCCTCAGGACACCGCCATTTTGTTATTTATGAACATTTCAGGACACAGCAAGTCTTCTTAGAACACTTTCAACTTGCCAGCGAACAATAGGGACAGTGTCCTCAGGACACCCCCATTTTGTCTATTGCAAACATTTCAGGACACGCGAGTGTTCTTAGAACACATTCAACTTGCCAGCGCACAATACGGACAGCGTTCTCAGGACACCCCCATTTTGTTAATTTACAAACATTCCAGGACACCGCGAGTGTTCTTAGAACACATTCAACTTGCCAGCGAACAATACGGACAGCGTCCTCAGGACACCCCCATTTTGTTTATTTGCAAACATTTCAGGACACGGCAAGTGTTCTTAGAACACATTCAATTTGCCAGTGAACAATACAGACAGCGTCCTCAGGACACCCCCATTTTGTTTATTTGCGAACATTTCAGGACACCGCGAGTGTTCTTAGAACACTTTCAACTTGCCAGCGAACAATACAGACAGCGTCCTCAGAACACCCCCATTTTGTTAATTTATGAACATTTCAGGACACTCACATTCAACTTGCCAGCGAACAATATGGACAGCGTCCTCAGGACACCCCCATTTTGTTATTTTTGAACATTTCAGGACACCGCAAGTGTTCTTAGAACACTTTCAACTTGCCAGCGAACAATAGGGACAGTGTCCTCAGGACACCCCCATTTTGTTAATTTACAAACATTTCAGGACACCGCAAGTGTTCTTAGATCACATTCAACTTGCCAGCGAACAATACGGACAGCGTCCTCAGGACACCCCCATTTTGTTTATTTGCAAACATTTCAGGACACGGCAAGTGTTCTTAGAACACATTCAACTTGCCAGCGAACAATACAGATAGCGTCCTCAGGACACCCCCATTTTGTTTATTTGCCAACATTTCAGGACACTGCGAGTGTTCTTATGACACTTTCAACTTGCCAGCGAACAATACTTACAGCGTCCTCAGGAGACCCCCATTTTGTTAATTTACGAACATTTCAGGACACTGCGTGTGTTCTTAGAACACATTCAACTTGCCAGCGAACAATACAGACAGCGTCCTCAGAACACCCCCATTTTGTTTATTTACGAACATTTCAGGACACCGCAAGTGTTCTTAGAACACTTTCAACTTGCCAGCGAACAATACGGACAGCGTCCTCAGAACACCCCCATTTTGTTTATTTACGAACATTTCAGGACACCGCAAGTGTTCTTAGAACACTTTCAACTTGCCAGCGAACAATACAGACAGCATCCTCAGAACACCCCCATTTTGTTAATTTATGAACATTTCAGGACACTAACATTCAACTTGCCAGCGAACAATATGGACAGCGTCCTCAGGACAACCCCATTTTGTTATTTATGAACATTTCAGGACACCGCAAGTTTTCTTGGAACACTTTCAACTTGCCAGCGAACAATAGGGACAGCGTCCTCAGGACACCCCCATTTTGTTTATTTGCACACATTTCTGGACACGGCAAGTGTTCTTAGAACACATTCAACTTGCCAGCGAACAATACAGACAGCGTCCTCAGGACACCCCCATTTTGTTTATTTGCAAACATTTCAGGACACTGCGAGTGTTCTTAGGACACTTTCAACTTGCCAGCGAACAATACTTACAGCGTCCTCCGGACACCCCCATTTTGTTAATTTACGAACATTTCAGGACACTGCGAGTGTTCTTAGAACACTTTCAAGTTGCAAGCGAACAAAACGGACAGCATCCTCAGGACACCCCCATTTTGTTATTTACGAACATTTCATGACACCGCGAGTGTTCTTAGAACACTTTCAACTTGCCAGCGAACAAAACGGACAGCGTCCTCAGGACACCCCTATTTTGTTTATTTGCGAACATTTCAGGACACCGCAAGTGTTCTTAGAACTCATTCAACTTGCCAGCTAACAATACGGACAGCGTCCTCAGGACGCACCCATTTTGTTTATTTGCGAACATTTCAGGACATGGTGAGTGTTCTTAGAACACATTCAACTTGCCAGCGAACAATATGGACAGCGTCCTCAGGACACCCCCATTTTGTTTATTTGCGAACATTTCAGGACACCGGGAGTGTTCTTAGAACACTTTCAACTTGCCAGCGAACAATACGGACACCATCCTCAGGACACCCCCATTTTGTTTATTTACGAACATTTCAGCACACCGCGAGTGTTCTTAGAACACATTCAACTTGCCAGCTAACAATACGGACAGCGTCCTCAGGACGCACCCATTTTGTTTATTTGCGAACATTTCAGGACACGGTGAGTGTTCTTAGAACACATTCAACTTGCCAGCGAACAATACGGACAGCGTCCTCAGGACACCCCCATTTTGTTTATTTGCGAACATTTCAGGACACGGCGAGTGTTCTTAGAACACATTCAACTTGCCAGCGAACAATACGGACAGCGTCCTAAGGACAACCCCATTTTGTTTATTTGTGAACATTTCAGGACATGGCAAGTGTTCTTAGAACACATTCAACTTGCCAGCGAACAATACGGACAGCGTCCTCAGGGCACCCCCATTTTGTTTATTTGCGAACATTTCAGGACAGCGCGAGTGTTCTTAGAACACTTTCAACTTGCCAGCGAACAATACAGACAGCGTCCTCAGAACACCCCCATTTTGTTAATTTATGAACATTTCAGGGCACCCACATTCAACTTGCCAGCGAACAATATGGACAGCGTCCTCAGGACACCGCCATTTTGTTATTTATGAACATTTCAGGACACAGCAAGTCTTCTTAGAACACTTTCAACTTGCCAGCGAACAATAGGGACAGTGTCCTCAGGACACCCCCATTTTGTCTATTGCAAACATTTCAGGACACCGCGAGTGTTCTTAGAACACAACAACTTGCCAGCGCACAATACGGACAGCGTTCTCAGGACACCCCCATTTTGTTAATTTAAAAACATTCCAGGACACCGCGAGTGTTCTTAGAACACATTCAACTTGCCAGCGAACAATACGGACAGCGTCCTCAGGACACCCCCATTTTGTTTATTTGCAAACATTTCAGGACACGGCAAGTGTTCTTAGAACACATTCAATTTGCCAGTGAACAATACAGACAGCGTCCTCAGGACACCCCCATTTTGTTTATTTGCGAACATTTCAGGACACCGCGAGTGTTCTTAGAACACTTTCAACTTGCCAGCGAACAATACAGACAGCGTCCTCAGAACACCCCCATTTTGTTAATTTATGAACATTTCAGGACACTCACATTCAACTTGCCAGCGAACAATATGGACAGCGTCCTCAGGACACCCCCATTTTGTTATTTTTGAACATTTCAGGACACCGCAAGTGTTCTTAGAACACTTTCAACTTGCCAGCGAACAATAGGGACAGTGTCCTCAGGACACCCCCATTTTGTTAATTTACAAACATTTCAGGACACCGCAAGTGTTCTTAGATCACATTCAACTTGCCAGCGAACAATACGGACAGCGTCCTCAGGACACCCCCATTTTGTTTATTTGCAAACATTTCAGGACACGGCAAGTGTTCTTAGAACACATTCAACTTGCCAGCGAACAATACAGATAGCGTCCTCAGGACACCCCCATTTTGTTTATTTGCCAACATTTCAGGACACTGCGAGTGTTCTTAGGACACTTTCAACTTGCCAGCGAACAATACTTACAGCGTCCTCAGGACACCCCCATTTTGTTAATTTACGAACATTTCAGGACACTGCGTGTGTTCTTAGAACACATTCAACTTGCCAGCGAACAATACAGACAGCGTCCTCAGAACACCCCCATTTTGGTTTTTTATGAACATTTCAGGACACCGCGATTGTTCTTAGAACACTTTCAACTTGCCAGCGAACAATACGGACAGCGTCCTCAGAACACCCCCCCTTTTTGTTTATTTACGAACATTTCAGGACACCGCAAGTGTTCTTAGAACACTTTCAACTTGCCAGCGAACAATACGGACAGCGTCCTCAGAAAACCCCCATTTTGTTTATTTTCATACATTTCAGGACACCGCGAGTGTTCTTAGAACACATTCAAATTGCCAGCGAACAATACGGACAGCGTCCTCAGAACACCCCCGTTTTGTTTATTTACGAACATTTCAGGACACCGCAAGTGTTCTTAGAACACATTCAACATGCCAGCGAACAATACGGACAACGTCCTCAGGACACCCCCATTTTGTTAATTTATGAACATTTCAGGACACGGCAAGTGTTCTTAGAACACATTCAACTTGCCAGTGAACAATACGGACAGCGTCCTCAGGACACCCCCATTTTGTTAATTTACGAACATTTCAGGACACCGCGAGTGTTCTTAGAACACATTCAACTTGCCAGCGAACAATACGGACAGCGTCCTCAGGACACCCCCATTTTCTATTTGCAAACATTTCAGGACACCGCGAGTATTCTTAGAACACATTCAACTTGACAGCGAACAATACGGACAGCGCCCTCAGGACACCCCTATTTTGTTTATTTGCGAATATTTCAGGACACCGCGAGTGTTCTTAGGACACTTTCAACTTGCAAGCGAACAATACGGACAGCGTCCTCAGAACACCCCCATTTTGTTTATTTACGAACATTTCAGGACACCGCGAGTGTTCTTAGAACACTTTCAACTTGCCAGCGAACAATACGGACAGCGTCCTCAGAACACCCCCGTTTTGTTTATTTACGAACATTTCAGGACACCGCAAGTGTTCTTAGAACACATTCAACGTGCCAGCGAACAATGCAGAAAACGTCCTCAGGACACCCCCATTTTGTTAATTTATGAACATTTCAGGAAACGGCAAGTGTTCTTAGAACACATTCAACTTGCCAGTGAACAATACGGACTGCGTCCTCAGGACACCCCCATTTTGTTAATTTACGAACATTTCAGGACACCGCAAGTGTTCTTAGGACACTTTCAACTTGCCAGCGAACAATACGGACAGCATCCTCAGGACACCCCATTTTGTTAATTTATGAACATTTCAGGACACCGCGAGTGTTCTTAGAACACATTCAGCTTGCCAGAGAACAATACGGATAGCGTCCTCAGGACACCCCCATTTTGTCTATTTGCAAACATTTCAGGACACCGCAAGTATTCTTAGAACACTTTCAACTTGCCAGCGAACAATAGGGACAGTGTCCTCAGGACACCCCCATTTTGTTAATTTACAAACATTTCAGGACACCGCAAGTGTTCTTAGATCACATTCAACTTGCCAGCGAACAATACGGACAGCGTCCTCAGGACACCCCCATTTTGTTTATTTGCAAACATTTCAGGACACGGCAAGTGTTCTTAGAACACATTCAACTTGCCAGCGAACAATACAGATAGCGTCCTCAGGACACCCCCATTTTGTTTATTTGCCAACATTTCAGGACACTGCGAGTGTTCTTAGGACACTTTCAACTTGCCAGCGAACAATACTTACAGCGTCCTCAGGACACCCCCATTTTGTTAATTTACGAACATTTCAGGACACTGCGTGTGTTCTTCGAACACATTCAACTTGCCAGCGAACAATACAGACAGCGTCCTCAGAACACCCCCATTTTGGTTTTTTATGAACATTTCAGGACACCGCGATTGTTCTTAGAACACTTTCAACTTGCCAGCGAACAATACGGACAGCGTCCTCAGAACACCCCCCCTTTTTGTTTATTTACGAACATTTCAGGACACCGCAAGTGTTCTTAGAACACTTTCAACTTGCCAGCGAACAATACGGACAGCGTCCTCAGAACACCCCCATTTTGTTTATTTTCATACATTTCAGGACACCGCGAGTGTTCTTAGAACACATTCAAATTGCCAGCGAACAATACGGACAGCGTCCTCAGAACACCCCCGTTTTGTTTATTTACGAACATTTCAGGACACCGCAAGTGTTCTTAGAACACATTCAACATGCCAGCGAACAATACGGACAACGTCCTCAGGACACCCCCATTTTGTTAATTTATGAACATTTCAGGACACGGCAAGTGTTCTTAGAACACATTCAACTTGCCAGTGAACAATACGGACAGCGTCCTCAGGACACCCCCATTTTGTTAATTTACGAACATTTCAGGACACCGCGAGTGTTCTTAGGACACTTTCAACTTGCCAGCGCACAATACGGACAGCGTCCTCAGGACACCCCCATTTTGTTAATTTACGAACATTTCAGGACACCGCGAGTATTCTTAGAACACATTCAACTTGCCAGCGAACAATACGGACAGCGTCCTCAGGACACCCCCATTTTGTCTATTTGCAAACATTTCAGGACACCGCGAGTATTCTTAGAACACATTCAACTTGACAGCGAACAATATGGACAGCGCCCTCAGGACACCCCTATTTTGTTTATTTGCGAATATTTCAGGACACCGCGAGTGTTCTTAGGACACTTTCAACTTGCAAGCGAACAATACGGACAGCGTCCTCAGAACACCCCCATTTTGTTTATTTACGAACATTTCAGGACACCGCGAGTGTTCTTAGAACACTTTCAACTTGCCAGCGAACAATACGGACAGCGTCCTCAGAACACCCCCGTTTTGTTTATTTACGAACATTTCAGGACACCGCAAGTGTTCTTAGAACACATTCAACGTGCCAGCGAACAATACGGAAAACGTCCTCAGGACACCCCCATTTTGTTAATTTATGAACATTTCAGGAAACGGCAAGTGTTCTTAGAACACATTCAACTTGCCAGTGAACAATACGGACTGCGTCCTCAGGACACCCCCATTTTGTTAATTTACGAACATTTCAGGACACCGCAAGTGTTCTTAGGACACTTTCAACTTGCCAGCGAACAATACGGACAGCATCCTCAGGACACCCCATTTTGTTAATTTATGAACATTTCAGGACACCGCGAGTGTTCTTAGAACACATTCAGCTTGCCAGAGAACAATACGGATAGCGTCCTCAGGACACCCCCATTTTGTTTATTTGCGAATATTTCAGGACACCGCGAGTGTTCTTAGGACACTTTCAACTTGCCAGCGAACAATACGGACAGCGTCCTCAGAACACCCCCATTTTGTTTATTTACAAACATTTCAGGACACCGCGAGTGTTCTTAGAACACTTTCAACTTGCCAGCGAACAATACGGACAGCGTCCTCAGGACACCCCCATTTTGTTAATTTACGAACATTTCAGGACACTGCGAGTATTCTTAGAACACATTCAACTTGCCAGCGAACAATACGGACAGCGTCCTCAGGACACCCCCATTTTGTTAATTTACGAACATTTCAGGACACTGCGAGTATTCTTAGAACACATTCAACTTGCCAGCGAACAATACGGACAGCGTCCTCAGAACACCCCCATTTTGTTTATTTCCGAACATTTCAGGACACCGCAAGTGTTCTTAGAACACTTTCAACTTGCCAGCGAACAATACGGACAGCGTCCTCAGGACACCCCTATTTTGTTTATTTGCGAATATTTCAGGACACCGCAAGTGTTCTTAGAACACATTCAACTTGCCAGCGAACAATACGGACAGCGTCCTCAGAACACCCCCATTTTGTTTATTCACGAACATTTCAGGTCACCGCAAGTGTTCTTAGAACACATTCAACTTGCCAGTGAACAATACGGACAGTGTCCTTAGGACACCCACATTTTGTTTATTTACGAATATTTCAGGACACCGCAAGTGTTCTTAGAACATTTTCAACTTGCCAGCGAACAATACGGACAGCGTCCTCAGGACACCCCCATTTTGTTAATTTATGAACATTTCAGGACACTGCGAGTATTCTTAGAACACATTCAACTTGCCAGCGAACAATACAGACAGCGTCCTCAGAACACCCCCATTTTGTTTATTTACGAACATTTCAGGACACCGCGAGTGTTCTTAGAACACTTTCAACTTTCCAGCGAACAATACGGACAGCGTCCTCAGAACACCCCCATTTTGTTAATTTACGAACATTTCATGACACCGTGAGTGTTCTTAGAACACATTCAACTTGCCACTGAAAAATACGGACAGCGTCCTCAGGACACCCCCATTTTCTTTATTTACGTACGTTTCAGGACACCGCGAGTGTTCTTAGAACAGTTTCAGCTTGCTTGGAAAACAAAACGGACACATATTGCATCCTCAGAACACCCCCCCCATTTAGATTATTTAGAACATTTCAGAACAGCCGTGTTGTCCACAGACAAATCGAACACAACAAGAGGGTCTACCACATAAAACAATACAACATTTAACCTATCTCATACTCTCCCACCCTCCCCAAAAACTCTTGCACACCAACACACTATTAAATACAATTTTTAAACCAGGTTTCACTGCGCTACCGAAAATCTGACGTGCTTCACGCTCTACGCCGTCCTATCAGCGAACACATCGCATGTCCATGGACATCACGCATGCCGATTGGCCAATCAGAACACTGTCCATGGAGCAAACAGGGAAGTGTGTCTGCGGACCGAATACAAATATCACTACTTTTTTGTGACCTACTTTTTGGTCATTTTAAAAAAAACTACTGGACAGATTTTCACCAAATCTGCAAAAGCACGCTTTCGGGACCAAGCTGCTACTCCTGGTCCAAATTTGGTGAAAATCCATCCAGCGGTTTGGGCTGTAGGCGCGAGCAAAGTTTTTTCCCCATTCAGTCTATGGGAAAAAAAAAGTTTTGGGACCCCCCTTATAACTTTGCCCCCCCCCTGGACGAATCCTTACCAAACTTAGAAATTCAGAGTGGGCCATATACATTTTTTGCAAAGTTTGGTGTGGATTCGTCCAGGGGGAGTGAAGTTATAAGCCACCCAAAAAGTGCTCTTCCTATGGAAACAGCAACTTAACCATAATGTATATATACATATATTATAGGGCGGCGGTCACCACCCTATAGTTAAGGTTAGTTGGAGACACATAGGAGCCCCTCAACATTCTATTGTTAATAACATTTGATTTGAGTAACGGATTTGGCTGAAATTATGAAAGCGATTAGAAGTCTGTGGGGCCCCCATAGACTGCAAAGTTTCGTAAAGGTTTGTTAAAAAATTAAAAAGTTATGAAGCGTCAAAACATTTTTTTCTCTAAAAGTGTGGCCTACTTCCTATTCATTTTTTCATAGACAAAAAAGGTAAATGTTTGCCAAAGTGCACAGCCCAAAATGCTGGACGGATTTGGACCAGGTCCAGAACAACTTTGGCACGAGGCATTCACTTGCGATCCATGCATGATTTGGGTTATTCCATACCGTAGTTATTTTAAAATTTTACGAAGAAGGAGGTGCCCTCTTCCCCAAAGATTATAATTATATCTCTCATGGTGCATTGCAGGATCATGCAGGATCATGGTTTTCAGAAATGAAATGACCGCCATCTTGATTTTCTCTCGATGCAAGAGATATTCAAATCTATCGCCAAGGTTATGGGGAAATGAAACACAGTAAAGAGTTATTTGAAGGTCACATAAAACTCAAATTCCGCCCGGGTAGAGGTTGGGGGATGGCTAGAGGGCACTGAATAAAATTTGGAAGTTGGAGGGGGACCGAGTTTGCAGCACAAAGCTTTCTGTAGCCTCGGCTATAACCATGAAAAGCCGACATCCCATAGCAAACTGCATCACAGAAGAAGTGTGTGTTGTGGGGGGAAAGGGAGAGGGCAGGGGCGGTGAGGAGGCCAACTCGAGAGTGGGGGGAGCTGGCACAGATGAGTGGGGCACTTAGTGAGGTCCGGATGGACAGGAAAGCTTTTTTTTCCATCTGTTTTGCCTATATTCGCAGCTATATCCGAGTTTACAAAGGACTACAGATAACCAAGGGTATGTGTAGTTCGGTATCCACGGCTATAGAGTTTGGGGTGTCCGTGTTTTTTTGAAAGTACTTTGTCGAGGTATAGTGACATTGGGGTGAAAAATCACTGGCCATGGACAAAGGCCATGGTCATTGACCTGGTAGGTATTGGAGAGTCGTTTTTATTTTGGATGTTTGTTTTCAGACTTTTAAGCATGTGAAACTTTGGAGAAAGATAGAAGAAAGTAGTCTAACAAAAGTAATATAAAAAGGAGCAATTGTAGTCTAGTTTTAGATGCACCATGAGTAGTGTTGTTCTGTATTGATCATTTAAGTTGTTTTGTAGTATAAAACTTGAAGTCAATCCCTTGTCAACTGACTTTTTGTAACCGCGGTTATGATAAAAGTCAATGAACTGTAGCCGTGGTTATGATAAAAAAAATTGGGGTTATTATCTATTGTATTTGTGTATTTCTATATGTTAAGTATTCCTTAAAAGGACTGTTTTGTGGTACAATGAGTGTAGATCTTTAGCACGTAAGGAGTACTGTTTTGATGTTATCAAGAAACACTGCATTTCCTTCATCGGTTAGGTGTACACCATCATGTCAATATAAATTGGCCATGTAGAACTGTATGTTGTTGTTCGCAATCCATAATTGGTTGTGGTCTGTCATGAATGCTAAAACTGCTTTATTAACATTTCTCTGGAATTTCTCAATTTTACCATTAATTATGGTGGTCCATCTCCATGTTTGCCTCTGAGTGAGATTGGAAAGATAAAGATGGTGTGAGGAAATAGTTCCATTAGTTTTCCCATGTCTTGTTTCATCATTAAAGTAGGGGAAACCCCTCGTACATTACCCAAATCATTGCCTCCACAATGATTTAGTATGCCGTCTGGGTGACCTGTACTTCTCAGACTTATCAATTTTGGAAAAACTTGGAACCAACGCATTCACCGCAATCCAAACCATTTAATTGTAAAATCTCTCCAACCGAAGTCCATGTTAATATTTAGTTTGTTACAAAAAGCCAGCAACCAAAATAGCCACCTGTCTCCAATCAGCCACACAGTTTTCAAACCAGCCGTAATATCTGCAGTATGTTTGCAGGAAAGTTATTCCTAATTTGAAATTCTAGTAGTTTGTATGGGCAGGGTATGTAGGATGTGTGTGTGTTGTACTTTCTAATTGGTCGATGGTGATGTTGTCATTATTCGCGGCTATCCAACAGCTGCCATGCCCACTGTACATGAAATGCAATAAGCTATGGCCTTCGGCCACGCCCATTGTGTATTACACCACACTAACCAGCCACTAGCTATGGCCTTGGACCTTGCCCACTGTATACTACATACACTATTCAGCCACTAGTCATGGTCTTCAACACTAGCTAGTGGCCACGGCCTTTGGCTGTGCCAACTGCATATTCTGACATATTAATGAGCACTAGCTATGGCCTTTAGACATGGCTACTGACTACAGCTTTCAACATTGCCCACTGTATATTTTAAAACAGTGACAGGCTACTAGGAATGGTAGTTAACCATGCACATTGGTATTTTGAACACTAACCGACCACTAGCTATGGCCTTTGGTGCTGGCCAGTGACCCCAGCCTTTGTCATGGCCAAGTTCACAGCCTAAATTGTTATTAAGGTAATCAAGGTTTTCATGAGATAACTTATGAATTATGTTATGTATAATTGTATTATTTATGTAATCAGTTATATACAATGCAATTACTGTTGTCACCAGTGATGTGATTTGTAATGCCATCATTGTTCTCACACAACATGTCATTAGTGATGTCATCAGTGATGTGATCTGTGATGTCATCATTGTGGTCAAAGTCTGCGCAACAGGGGGCGCGAAGTTTCGGTGAAGTTACGGTGGCTTTAGCTGAATTTCCTGGGTTTCGTTGCATTAAGTTCTCACCTTAATGTCCCTGCACCTAAGTACAAAGAAACGGAATGCACTCCAGAGAGTTGCAATCCGCCGAAATAGGCAGGCTGCAAGGAAAGACACTGTCAAGGTTCACCAATCATAAAATCTAATCTTTACTGGTGCAAAGGAACAAAAGAGAGTGCTCAAAAATTGACGTGTTTCGCGGCTGTCCAGCCGCTTGATCACAATAAGGAGTGCGTGAAACAGGAAGGTATTTAAAACTACAATGGCTATTCTGTGCTGCTGGGAAATGGTAAACATGGTAAAAATACACAGAAAGAGTAGCATTGTAAAAGCAGTAATGCAGGCAGACATCTTTCAATGGGTAAGACACAAGCCAATGTAATGCATAGTACATTATAGTAAAATAAATAAAGCTTAACGTGGCATATGCTAACAAATGAAATACAAGAGAACAGTCCCAATACATGCTTAATACAATTTAGAAACATGATCCCTAAAGGGTTTCAAACATTAGCAAAAAACTGCTCCATGCAACAACTGCACTCGTATTCCCATGAAGATTTACAACTGCATCAACCAACTAAACAATGGCATTGTGTCAGATTAACTCTGATAGTGTGCAATGTGCATAAGTCTGAAAGACCAGCTGCTAATGCATGTATATTAGAATCATAGCAAGTGCAAAAATGTAAATAACGTGCTAAATCCCAATTTATTCCACAATGTCATCCAAAATGATAAAAAAATCTCTCATGATAAAAGATCTTTGATAATCACAGAAAAAACAGCTCATGTTAAATGCCAAATAATATCCATGTAATACTGGATAAGTCAGGACAGGAAACAGCATAGTGCTGAACCAGCAATTATGCATGCTCAAGCTTCCAACATCTTTGTTAAAAAAACCTGAGGAGTGGGAAGGCGGAAACAAGGGGGGTCATATTCACCTTTAGTAAGCTGCATTTGTCAAAAACCAATAAGAGTATAAAAATAGGATGACAGAGCAGATTGTGCAAAAAATGCGCAAGTAAACATATCTGCATGGACATGCATGTGTAAATATTCGCAATACAGTAAGCAGAATAAAGTGCATTGTGCTTCATAATAATAATCAGCATTATACTGGAGCTAATGCAAACATACCTGCACAACACTACATCATATAAAGTGCATCAGATAAAGTGCATAGCGCACAATAATATCAGACTTCATATAAAGTGCATCAGATGAAATGCATAGTGCTCAATAATATCAGACATCACAATAAAACACTTCCAAATTCCCAGAATGCCAAACAAATAAAACTTTGATATTCGTGTGAAAATTAGTTAACCAACCATTCCAATTCATAGCCAAAGAATAATAACATAATGCCCCTGTTAAATACACTACAAAACAACTCCTTAACAAGGTTGTGAAAGCCCCTTCTGACAGATCTACTATAATCATACGGTATGATCATGTGGTCTAAACCCAGCCAGCTGAACGCCTCGACTAGGGGGCAATAACATTCCCTGTGCATGCTTTGTATGTGATACAGACGTGGGAGAATACAATCCATTCCATAACACTGGACATTCAGCGGATTGGCAAAGTACATCCTCTGGATCCTGTTAACAATTTTTATTTTATTTATGATATTCACGATTCAGCACTCTCTTCCCACTCCAATACTGATCCACCTTCCTGTGCTTCTAACCTGAATACCTACGACTAGCCCTTTACAGGTTTCTTTTTGGAACTCTGTCGGAGCACTCCCTAGCGATAACACACCTACCTAGCATGCCTGGGAAGAATACTAAACGACAAAGCTCCATCAATATGTTTGCAAAACCCTCCCAGAAGACAATGGAGTCAAGACCAGAACCTGAGGCGGCTTTGACTTCTGCTCCAGACTACCAAGACTCGGCTAAAATGTTCGAATACATGCAGGGAGGGTTCACCACACTCCACTCCAAGCTAGATGACATGAGTGGGACAATCTGCTCCATCAAGGCACACATGGAGAGGACTGGGGGCAGTGTCACCGAGGTAGAGAATAGAGTCAACGCCACCGAGGACGATGTCACCTCCCTCAGAACTGAGGTAAAAACACTCTCTGCTAAGGTCCGAGAGGTCAGCAGGAAAAATGACGACCTTGAATCTCGCTCCAGGCACAACATCTGTATAATTGGGGTTCCTGAAGACAACATAGAAGGCCCTATGGAAGATTATGTTGAGCAAACTCTCCTCTCCCTGTTGGACTCCCCCAAACTCTCCTCTCATTTTGCCATTGAAAGGGCCCATCGTGCCCTCACTGCTAAACCTAAACCAGGAGCCCCTCCCCGTCCAATTATCGCAAGGGTGCTGAATTACTGTGACAGAGATACTCTACTGCGTGCTGCAAGAGCCAAGGGCAAACTGTTGCTGGGATCTTCAAGGATTCACCTCTACCCGGATTTTTCTGCCGCCATCCAACAGGAATGCAAACCCTTCCAATCTGTGAAGAAGCGGCTACGCGATCTGGGTGTAAAGTACTCCATGCTATACCCAGCCAAGCTCAGGGTTGAGCACGCAAACCGGAACTTTTTCTTTACTATCCCGGAAGAAGCCACCCGATTCATAGCGGAACATTTCCATGACTGATTTCCTTCTGTACACTCTGCGCCCCGGCCCCTATACCAAATCTATCTGTGCGCTGTTTCCTCATACACCTAACGTTGTCACAGGGCCCCTGACCCAGGTCTTGTCCTGCGCAGATCTCTCTGTTGATCTTCTACTGAATCGACAATCACTTCTTCAAACTCTAACCCCGGAGGGATCCGCGCTCTGTATCCTTTGCTGAAACAGCACCCCTGGGCAGGGACCCGACCCCCTTATTGTACACTTGGTTGCTGAAATGGGGATTGTTCCATACTCGTATGCCACAACGGTCTTGCCATTGTCTAACTGCCCTCCTTTACACTGGCCCAGCTGTGCAGCCACCTGATTCCTGTGATGACATCTAGTCTCTGTAATGACGTATTGTTTCAATGCTCATATGCCACACAATCTAGTCACAATCCCAGCACGAGCGCACCCAAGGATCGCCCAGCGCTAAGGCCCCCAGGCGAAGTCGCTATGGTTATGTTTTTGTTTATTTCAGGGTTGGGATTCATTCTTCCGATTGGGGGAGGGAAGTGGGTGGGGGTGGGAGAAGTTGTAATTGTCCTTCTAATTGCGAGACGGGTACAGTTGAGGAAAGTTGAGTTGAGATGTTATTTCAAAAATGCTTGGCAGCTACGGTGGAGGGTAGGAGAGAGCCTATTCCGTCATGGATTGTATGGTTACGTGGTCATATTTCGTTCTGGCCACCCTGGGTAGGCAGTTCTACGCCACTACGTCGCAAGATAACTCCCTTTATTGTCCTCCAAGATGGCGGACAACGACTTGACCTGCATTAGCTGGAATGTAAGGGGGTTAGGAAACTATAAGAAAATGAGAAACGTCCAGCTGTACGTAGAACGACACAGCGCTAAAGTCGTATTCATCCAGGGGACACATACCAAGGCACAAGGCTGATTTCGATTTGCATGGTCATGAGGCACCCAAAGGTTCTACATGGACTACTCCATGCAGAACAGGGGCGTACTGATCCTACTCCATAAGAGTGTCAAATTCCAGCTCACCTCCTCCCGCATAGACCCTTTGGGGCGGTATGTCTTACTCCATGGCTGTTTGAATGGTAAAGAATTGATACTCGTCAATGTGTATGGGCCCAACATAGATGACTCTGAGTTCTACTCCCATCTTATTACATTATTTGTTGAATTTCCCCGGTCCCTATCCTCTGGGGCGGGGACCTCAACACAATTCTTGACGTTGGTTGGGATAGGTGAGGAACCAGCCCCCGCCAACTCTCTAGGGCCGCAC
This sequence comes from Ambystoma mexicanum, assembly GCF_040938575.1. Taxonomy (NCBI): domain Eukaryota; kingdom Metazoa; phylum Chordata; class Amphibia; order Caudata; family Ambystomatidae; genus Ambystoma; species Ambystoma mexicanum. The sequence continues at coordinate 959,852,665 of NC_090928.1, read as the reverse complement.
AAGTTATTCTAGAATCTTTGCCACAACTTGAATTAACTGATGCATGGGGAATGTTACACCCTAACTCCTGAATGTTTTCTTTCTATTCCTCCGTCCATGACTCCCACTCTAGAATAGACAGATGGTTGGTATCAGAGACACTACTGAGAAATGTCACAAAAATGCTAATCCTTCCCAAAACATACTCTGACCATTGCCCTGTAACCATTTCCCTAGAAGGAGGCGCTCCCTCAGGTGACACTAGCTCCTAGAGGCTGAAATCTCAGGCACTATTGGATGAGGCCTTCATGGCCGACCTGGAGTCAGCAATAGACAACTACTTCACACTAAATACAGGGTCTGTTCCTACCCAAGCCACTCTTTGGAAATCGTTCAAAGCCTACATCAGGGGAATAGCCATCTCCAAAGAATTGGGGATCCTCAAAACTATTCATAGGAGCATCTCCTGAAGCGAATCCAAACTCTCTTCTCTCGAAGCCCAGTATACCCTTCATCGCTCCCCATCAACCTTTGCCAATATTAGCACCAAACTGGACACCTTTCGTGCTCATGCTGAAAGGGCGAGGAAATATATAGACACCCCCGGTTTGGCGAGGCGATACGGGGAGGGTGAAAGACCAGGTCGCACTCTAGCCAGACTCATTCACCGCAAATCGGGAGCCCCACACGTCATTGCCTTCGAAAGACCCAACGGCTCCCTGGTGCTCCTTTTGCAAGATATCAATGACCCGTTTCAGGCATTCTACTCCTCTCTATACGCTAACACTGACACTGCCTCAGAATCAAGGATTGATGAATATCTTGACTCCCCCCCTCTATCTTTTCTCTCAGAGGACACCAGTACGGTTCTGGACAGGACCATCACCTCTGAGGAAATAGACAAAGCAATCGACGCGTTAGCCACAGGCAAAGCCCCTGCCTCCGACGGCTCCCCCATCGAATTTTACAAGCAATACAAATCACGGCTGGTCCCTCACCTGTTAGCATTGTGGGAAGAATCCTGCACCTCAGGCACACTTCAACCCTCTCTTCGCAAAGCCATAATCACCATTTTTCTTAAACCCGGCAAGCCTCCAAACCAGTGCGGATCATACCAGCCTCTATCGCTCATAAATTGTGATATCAAGATCTACGCTAAGGTCCTGGCCATGCGACTAACCCCCTACATGCCCCACATCATACACTCGGACCAGTCCGGTTTTATCCCTGGTCGCTCCGCCTCCCTCAACCTACGGTGCCTCTTTCACGTCATAAGCAGGATTGACCCAATGACCCAAGCAGTGGCTGCGTCCCTAGATATGCAGAAGGTGTTTGACTCCATCTCCTGGAGTTACCTCTGGCGGATATTAGTGAAATGTAACTTCGGACCCCGTTTTCTCTATTGGGTCAAACTACTATATTCTGGTCCTACTTCTAGGGTTCACACCGATGACAGGCACTCTCTACCCTTTGCAATATCTTGTGGCACGAGGCAAGGGTGCCCCTTCTCAACCCTAATCTTTGCTATAGCCATTGAACCCCTGGCTGATAGGATACGGCAGTCACATTTGCACAGAGGTCTCTGCATGCTGGACACGCCCAACATAATTTCCCTATATGCAGACCACTCCCTGCTTTTCATTCGCTACCCTGAACATAACTTGGCCCGTTCCTCGCAGATGTAGTACACTTTGGTGAACTTTCCGGTCTAATGGTCAACTGCACCAAATCAGCACTGTTTCTGTTAACTGAAACCACCCCCTCCCGACCTCATGGGCTTCACCTGGTCACAAACAGAAACCACATACCTCGGGCGGTTGTAGTCCGCTCACGCAATAAAGTCCTTGAGGCCAACTACCTGAACTATTTAACCTTGCTCACAAAGAAAGGCCAGGGTTGGACCAAGCTCCCACTGTCTCTCGCAGGTAAACTTGGGATCCTAAAGATGGTGGTACTCCCTCAATTTCTCTACCGCTTCCTCAATCTGCCCCTATGGCCAGGCAAGGATTTATTCCGATCATTGACCCGGATACTCAACGAGTTTCTTTGGCACTCTGGAGCAGTCCGCCTTAAATACGACACCTTAGCTGAAATACTGGCTTGTCGCCCAGGCGAAATTTGCATCATACTGGTTTGTCACAAATAACCCGACATTGCACCTACATCTGGAACGAAGGGCAGTGGGAGACAGAGACATCTGTTCCCTGGCCCTTTCCCCCTCGCTTGCAATAACAAATCCCTTGACCCAGTAGTCATTACGTTCGAAGCACTCACCAGGACCTGGGCACTGTCCTCCAATCCCCACCCATTCCATGGCAGCCTCCCGCTCTGGAACTTTCTCCCCGAGGTTCCCTGTGTTCCACCGATGGAGGCACACCACTGGGCAGAAATGGGGTTTGCAACCATCCGGGATGTCGTTGACCAAAACCACTTTGTTGAATGGGCAGACATACCGGCAACTCTATGACGGAAGTCCCCTGTCTGGCTTCAATACGCAGCCCTTCGTCGTATCCTAAAAAAGAGATATCCCACTTTTCCCATCAGCCCCCCCGATGACCCGATTTTAGCAGAATTGATGGACACCACGAACACCAGAGGGAAGATCTCCAGACTATACTCCCTACTAAAATCGAACACCTCCCCCAAGTTAGACTCATTGAGACATTCTTGGTCCGTGGACCTGGCAACGGAAATGTCTGATCAGTGCTGGAAACAGATGTGGCCCGCACCCACGAAGTGTCATTCAACTCTCGCTTTAAATTAATCCTCTTTGAAATTCTGCATCAATATCACTACACCCCCCCTTCGTCTACATCGAATGTTCCCCGACCATTCTCCCTTTGGCCCAGGTGTAGGTCCCAAGACTCAACCTATCTTCATATGATTTGGGCCTGCCCCCACCTTACCCAGTTCTGGTCAGATGTCTGCTCCACCACCTCCTCTATCTCAGACCATGAATTCTCCCCTTCCCCTCAAGTGCCTCTTCCATTACTTCCCAGGCCTCCACTGAGACCCCCGAAGACTAGCTGGGCTGTGTATGTTGTTGGCAGTGCGATGAATCCTCCTACTCTGGCTCCGACCCCGGGTGCCTACACATGCCCAATGGCTCTCTTCCGTCACCTGGGCTTCTGACACGGAAGAAGTTTGGTCATCTCAAATGCTACCGGTTTTGAGGCCGAGAGACATATGGCCCTGTTTCCGCTCTTATCTTGCATCCCTGTCTGCCGACTCAGAAGACTCTACATCTGGGCAACCATCCCCTCACAATAGCCCCTCTAAGATGCTTATCTCAACTGCCATGTCGTGTACCCCTGGTGATGTGTCCTCATAATGGCCCAACATTGGTCTATCATGGTACTGTTATGCATTGCTTACTCATTCCCATGTTGTAACCAATATTGTTTGTTGTACTGCCTGCCCTCCATTTGTTCTACCAATCACAATAAAATAAAGTTATAAAAATAAATGCACAAATCTTCATCCAATAGGCCTTTGTCAAGCCAATTTTTAGGAGCTCAGTAAGTTTAGCAATCATGTCTTCAGTGGTATCCTTTTTCAATTTAGCATAGCAGGCTTGATCCTTGAGTTGTCTTTCGGCCTCCTTGATATTGTCATGTCCGTTCATAATCACAAAGTTGGTGCCTTTGTCTGAGGGTTTGATGATGCAATCAGGAAGTGAACACAACTTGATTAGAGTCTCTTGTTCTCGATGACTGAGATTGTATTTATTTGGGATTCTCCTCTTTCTTATTCTCTTGAGGTCATTAATAACCAAATCCTGGGTTAAAGATGGATTAAACCTGCATTAAAGTTTTAATTTGCTTTTTCCTGTCCAATTAGTTTGGAAATCTGATAGGTCACACTCAGAATCTGGGACGTTGCCAGAATTGAGGCTTTCGGATTCCAAAGAGAGAAGATCATTAAAAGTCTTAACATCGTGGATGGACATGTATATACTCACTGAAAAAATTAGGTTAAGGGGACGTTATGGTTAAGTTGCACTAATAAAAAGCTATACAATTCAGTGAAAAAAAACTTTGTTAAAGGGATGTCATGGTTAAGTTGCACTAATAAAAACCTTTGAAATTCAATGAAAAAATATTGTCATAGGGACCATATGGTTGCAAGTAAAACCAAAAAACCTTGGAAATTTGCCAGTTATGGTGAGCTAAGCAACCATAACTCGTGCCTCTCCCGTTCACTGCTAAGAATAACACCCAGGACATGAAAGATGACATTGCAAACATAGCTTGCTCACATAATTGATGTCATCAATGACAAGTGTTTAGCAAAACGCGTCATGTTTTGTCTGCTGTTTTTATTCCCCTGTACACAGGGATTTTCTGCTATTCAACAACTTTGTGATTTCGCAATTTAACTGCCAAGAGTCGCAGGAGTGCACGAGCAAGGTATGCATGCATCAGTCTTTGGATTTTGATATATATTACACGGCCCGCGGTAGCGGGCGTGTAGTTATGGTTAAGTTGCTAAACCCATAGGAAGACCACTTTTTCAGCAGCTTATAACTTCGCTCCCCCTGGAGGAATCCGCACCAAACTTTGCTAAAAAAGTATTTGACCCGCTCTGAATTTTTGTCGGCAAGATTGGTAAGGTTTCGTGCAGGGGGGGAAATTTATTGGGGGTCCCAAAAATGTTTTTTTTTTCATATACTGAATGAGCAAAAACTTTGTGCACGGCGAAAGCCCGAACGGCTGGATGGATTTGCACCAAATTTGCGGCTGGGGCTTGGGTCAGAAAGCGTGCTTTTGTGTGTTTGGGGGGAATCCTATCAGTACTTTTGTTGCAAACAACTGAAATGTACGTCTCTAAAGATTAGTGGCATCTGAGTCCGCTCCGCTGACCCATTTCACTGTTGGCTCCTTGGACAGAATTGTCATTGGCTTGCGGTACGGCGTGCTGTCGGAGACCTTAGGACGCGGCCGGTGGTTGGCTAAGGGAAGCGTTCTGTGCATCAATATTTTTTGACTAACGCCGCCATGGTGTATCGGAGGACAGTGCGCCGACGAAAGGGTCTGGAAAATATACCATATGCCATGTGTTGGCGGCAAGAAGGGACGGAAAGGGTGGGGGAGTGAGAAGTGGTCCATGTGACATATGTAAATAGGTGGAAGAAGACAGAGGAGGGCCTGCAGTATTTGTGCGTATTGCGCCAATTCTGGGGTACCTAAACAGGCGACTACTTTGTGTGGTGATTGGAGGCAGCTGTCGTAATGGGCCGATAGCTTGTGCGGCAACCTGTTTGTGATGACCTCTTTCCGTGGTGAGTGGTGGCAGGTGAATTTCAGAATAGGAGTGAATTGCACATGACATAGGCTGGGTGGGAGCATGGGTGGCTGTACTCTGCGGACGGATTGCGGTAGTTAGGCACATGGTGGCATTCAATGGGTGCATGAAGTTGCGGTGGGTCTGTTGAAGGATTAGACAATTGGGTGCATGGCCGAAGGCCATAGGCCGTAGAGCATTCACTCAATATCTCCCTTCTCAAGCTCTTCACTCATCCGCCTCCAACTCCCTCAGGGTCAGTAGCTTCTCCAAGCAACAAGTTGGTGGCAGATCTCTTTCATCAGCTGGGGCCTTCCTCTGGAACAGCCTCCATGCCTCCCTGAAACTTGAGGAGAACCATCTCCAGTTCCGGAGCACCTCAAAACCTTTCTCTTTGCTTCTGCTTTTTCTCCTCCTCTCACCTGCTGACCTCCTGGCTGAATCTGAAACTGCACTGGCTACCTGGCCACCCTCTGATCTCGGGCCCAGGTCCCTCCCTGCCAGTCACACACCCCTGCACTGCCTGCCTGGCAATCCCCGCACTTGGGGACTGTTTTTCTGTATCCCTACAGTCCCACTACAAGGACTTGACACCTGATGTCTGCACTTACCTTTGCACTTGCCACCTGCTGGCCGTTACTTTTCTTATTGCTATTACTGTATTCCCGTGTACTGCACTTCCCCTTCCCTTCCCCCCTTGCACTTTCCCCTCTTCCCCCATCGCATGCACTTGTGCTATCTGAATGACACCTGGCCTAGTAGGATCTTTGTCTGTCCTCCCTTTGTTCCCCCTCCCTTGTCTTGTCGCGCCTTGAAACACTTGTGTATAGGCGCGTTATAAATGCCACATCATATATCATATCAAGAGCCTGGGGCTTGAGTGCACCCACAGCAGTTATGCATGTCTGACTCTGCATCCAGTAGACGGTGATGCTTGCATGGTGTGGTGTGTGCAGATTGTTTGGAGTAGGGCCAATGTTGCAAACAGTATGTGGGTAGGTTGGCAGTGACACAATACTTTGTGAATGGAAGTGGGTACGCCCATAGTATGTGAATGAAAGTGCACAGGGGTACAGGAGACTGTTTTCTTCCTACATTATGGTAACCGTTGCAATGTTTTGCTGCATAGCTCCATGGCGGTGTGCAGGTTGGGTAGGAGTGCTGGTGGCAGAGATGTGTACGTGGACTGTCGTAGTTGGTGACATGGTGACATGCATAGTGGCATTACGTTGCGGTGGGTGTGTTCAAGACCTTGACTATTGGGTGCATGGCCGAAGGCCGCAGGCCATAGGCCATGCACTCAAGAGCCTAGGGCTTGAGCACACCCATGGCAGTAATGCATTTTTGACTCTGAATCAGTTAGAGGGTGGTAACATGTACGGAATAGTTGTGGAGCATATTTCAGACGCAATAGAGCAGCAGAAGTGAGCTGCCATGTGTGTATGTTTGGCTTAGGAGGTGAGGTCACTGTTAGAACATGGTAAAGTTTTTCATGTGTGGTTGGAGATGGTGCAGTGAAAAGGCACGCATTGTGGGCTCTGGGTGCAGTGTTTGCATGCTGTCAGTATGGAAAAGGGTATGGTTGAAGTGCACCTTATATGTGCTTTGATAGTTGCTGTGTGCAGATTGCTTGGAGTAGAGGCAATGTTCTGAGCATTTTGTGGTTAGGTTGGCAGTAACAAAATACTTTCTGAGTGGGAGTGGGTAAGACCATAGTATGTGAGTGAAAGGGCGTAGGGGTGCTGGAGACAGTGTAATCTTTGTAGATTATGGTACCTGTTGCATTTTACGCTGCATAGCTCCATTGCGGTGCAGAGTTTGGGTAGGAGTGCTGGTGCCAGTGGTGTGTATTTGCATAGTAGTAGTTGGTGACATGCAGACATGCATGGTTGCATAAAGGTGCAGTGAATGTGTGCAAGGAGCACACCCACTGCAGCAATGCAGGTTTGATAGTGCATCAGGCACAGGGTGGTGATCTTTGGAGAATGGGTGTGGAGCACAATGTAGAAATGCTAAGTGAGTTGAAAAGCGTGCATTGTACCTTTCCATGTTTGTGGTGATAGTTGCAACATGCTACAGTATGTGGTGTATGGCAGGAGATGGTGCAGTGAGAAGGTGGGCATTGTGGCCACAGGGTGCCGTGTTTCTATACTGTATGTGTGGAAGAGGGTATGGTTGAAGTGCAGCTTATATGTGCTTGGTTACTCTACTGTGTGCAGATTTATTGAAGTAGACCCAATGTTGTAAAGATGTTGTGCTTAGGTTGCCAGTGACACAATACTTTGTGAATGGTAGTGGGTAGGGGTGATGCAGGCTGTGGTATGTTTGTGGAGTCTGTTAATTGTGACACGTTTTCGTTAATGGGTGTGGGGGAGTTGGGTAGAAGTGCTGCTACATATGTTAACGTGTTTGCATAATGTTAGCAGCCCACATGCTTGCATGCATGGCTCCATAGTGTTGTGGTGGGTTTGGGCAACGGCTGCATTGTTGTTTGCATAGCTAAAGGTGTGCTGGGTGCGTCTGAAGATCTTTGTGGATGCTGCAATCATGCATTCTTGAGCAGAAGTTTCTGTTGGAGGGGCTTTGGAATCAACCGGAACGTGCAGTGAGAGTGTTTAACAGTAAATATGGAGTGGTATACAGAAATTATAGTGTGCAATGCAGAGGTTTTGTATGTGATTGCTGCATGCGTGTGTGAAAATTTCACAGCACCCAATGAGGGAGTGCTGCAAAAATGGCAGTGCAAAGGGAAGAAGTATTGTGTCTGCTTTACTGGGCCATGGCCCTGACTGTAGATGGGAAAGCGCATGTGCCACATCCTGCCATTATGAGCACGGTGGCCATGGAAATGGAATTGTGGGAAATTGGTAATTAGGTGTTTAGGTTGTGGTTGACAGGAAGGGGCAGTACCATTTTTTCCCAATGCTGTGTTGTGAGGTTGGTAGAGATGGAGAGACGCACATCGCTTATTGTCAGTGATACCTTTGTGCGCCATCTGCACAGGAGTTGTGTGCAAAGAGGCGTTGCTGGTAATTTCAGGTTGGAAGGAGTGGACGCTTTCTGGGGCTGTCAATATGACTGCAGTTTCAGCGGGATGGTTCGCCTTTGCAGATATGTGGCCTCTATCACAAACGTTGACTTTGTCGTGCTGCACTATGGAAGTCTACATTTGGGTTACATGGCGTGTGGACGTTTAATCCATCACCTGAAGAGGTTGCTGAACTCAGTGATGTAGATTTGTCCTACTGCCAAGGTCGTTTTCTCATGCATAACACCAGGAGGAGTATGGGTCCATGCCGAAGTAATTTGTCCCCAGCCAGATGTTGGAAGGTGTGTTATAAACAGAAGCATGTGTGAATTTATGCAGACTGCTGGCATGTTCTCCACCCAATATGAGATCATGAGGTCACAAAATATGCAGTGTTTCCATAGAAATGGCATGTATTCGAGCGCCATTGGCAATGCCTTTTTCTTTTACACTGTGCAAGAATCATTGAGCAGAATGTGGTAAAAATGTGAGGAGAGGCAAACAGAAACGCATATAAAGAGAAAATAAAAAATAGAAAAACCTTTCTACATCTATGATGGAAGACCCAATCCCCTACACAGCTTGATATTGCTTCCCCCCGCCACCCACCATCACTATCACGAAAAGGTAGCAGATTCCAGAGTCCTGTGTGGCCATGTGGATGTATGTGGATGGAGAAATAGTGCATACTTTTACTAAACTTTGTAGTGGACGTGCTTTGGAATGGCACGACACTTGGACTGTGAATATGTAACAGTACATTTGTAGTGTTGTACAGGAGTGACAGTGTTGGATGATGGTGGCTTCAATGCGATTGGTGGATGCGTGTGTGCCTATTTACACTTAACCCAATGAGGTAGTTCTGCAGAGAAGATAGTGCAAAGGGAATAAGGACTGCTCCAGCTTTACAGGGGTGCGGCCCTCGCGGTACTTTGGGAAGCACGCGTGCCACAATCTACCCTTCTCACCATGTTGCCCAATTGACATGGCACTGTGGGGATTATCCAGTCAGGTACTGTGGGTGTGGTTCAGAGGAAGGGGCGGTCCAACTGTTATACATTATACTCTGTGTACTGAGGGTGGCTGACATGGATACACGCATTGTGTTGACTGTAGGTGATGCCTTTGTCATAGATCTGCACAACTATGCCCTGGAAAGATACTTTGCTGACAATTTCGGTATGGAAGGAGTGGACACATTGTGGAACGCTGTGTATAAGTGCAGTTTTGCCGATATGCATGCACTTTGCGATGACCTGGCCACTTTTGCTACTGTCGATGTTATCGTCATCCACTACGACCACATGCATATGCGTTACGTAGCTTGCTTAGATTTGTTCCGTTGACTGAGCAGATTGCTGGATGTCGTGAAGATGCTTTTTCCCAATGCCAAGGTACTTTTCTCATCCATAATACCATGAAGAGTATGGGCCACTGCTCATGGATTTTGTTCTGAGCCAGACGCAGGAAGGTGTCTCATCAACAGAAGCATGTATACTTTTTTGTCCGCTCATGAAAGGTTCTTCTGCAAAAATGACCTCATTAGTTGTGGAAATGCAGAGTTTTTCCAAGGAAATGGCATTTTGTAGTCACCCATTTGCAATGCAGTTTTGTTTGGCCATCTACAGGGTGCGGTGAAGAGTTTACTGTAATAATGTGAGCACAAGAAAACACAAAAACAAATAAAAAACGAAACAAGGGGTTTCTTTAGAAGCAACAAAAAAAAGGCTCTTTTAAGAGCCGCCCCTTACCACAAACTCCCCTACCCTGTTTGCAAGTTATTCCCCCCGCCTGCACGCAGCACAAAAGCCACATCCAGGGATTTTGAAGATGGCAGCCCTGGAAATGGGACTGTGGGGATTGTCCAATCAGATGATTAGGGTGTGCGGCAATAGGAAGAAGGCCTCCTGCTTCACTCGAGCCCGGCACTCGCAGTACTTGAGGAAGCGCACGTGCCACATTCTGCGCTTCTCACCATGCTGGCCTATGGAAATGGAACTGTAGGGATTGTCCTATCAGGTGCTTAGGGTGTGCGTCACAGGAAAGCGTGCCAATTGGAAGAAGGACGCCTCCTGCTTTACTGGGGCGTGGCCCTCAGGGTACTTGGGAAATGCACGTGCCACAATCTGCGCTTCTCACCATGCCGGGCAATGGTAATGGGACTGTGGGGATTGTCCAATCAGGTTCTCCGGGTGTGCATCACAGGAAAGGGCAGCAATGAATTTTCCCATTACTCTGTTTACTGACTGTAGCAGGCAGAGATGGAGAGACGCACTGTCTTGATAGTCGGTGATGCCTTCGTGGAAAATCTGCTCCAGTATGCCGTCGAAAAAGGCTTTCATGGCAATTTAGAGTTGGAGGGAGTGGAGGTGTTGTGGTGCTGTGGCGATGTGTGGAGCTTCGGCGCTGTGCTTGCAGTATGTTGACGAGTGGCCACTTCAGCTACTGTACATAGTGTGGTCTATGGAGTATTGCATTATGGTTCCATGCCTTGTTCCCTTCTGTACTGTCAACTGAAGAAGGTGATGAAAGTAGTGCAGCGTATTTTTCCCACTGCCAAGGTGCTTTTCTCATGTATCAGACCCTCCATCTTATTGCGATTTTGCGATCCCGCAAAATGCAGCGAAAATGGCAGTTTTGTGCAAAATGCAGCAAAAACTGCCGTTTTGTGCAAAAACTCCTGTTTTTGCCCAAAAAAATGTAAAAACTACAATGAAAAAAAAAATCCTCAGGGTGCCAGATTCTCAAAACTATTCAATGCAAGAAATTCAATCTGCAAACACATCTCATAACTTGCGCCCAAAAAAAGAGCAGCCCAATCCACAAGGGACACTTGAATGGGCACATTTTATTAAAAAAGTGCCCATTCAGGTGTCCCTTGTGGATTTTATATGCGCGCTCATTCAGATGGCCTTTTTCACCTCTTTGAGTAAATCAGGGGGCGTGTCTGCCAATTTAAAAGTGCATCCTAAATTTCCATGCAAGATGCACTTTTAAATGTGCAGAAATTGTAGGCAACCCCACACGCATGGGAGGTGGTGATGCCACTGCATGACAGGGGGCCTCATTACAAGTCTGGAGGTAGCCGTGCTGTTAAAAACGGCACAGCTGGCGCCAGAGTCATTTTCTTTCTGGCGGTCCCTCCGGCCAGGCGCTGGAAAAAAGAAAATCCCCATTCCCATCGCGTCCCATTGAACTCGATGGGAATGGGGAGGACAGATGCACCGTGCATCCGTCAAGGTCTGTGAGCGGGTGCCGTTTCTCCCTCCAGGTCAGACTGGTGGGCTGAAAGGCACCCACTCGCAGAACTCGTAGTTTGCCGGTCCGGAAGCAAAGGTAGCGGCAAGCTTACCAGTACCATTGTTTCCGGACCGGCAACCTCATAATGACCCCAAGGGTCTTTCTTGATCCTGTCATGCATTTTTTTTAAGGTATGAACTGCTGCTATGTCGCTTGCATTTCTGTTCCTCAAACAGGATAGAAATGCTTTTTTTGAGTGGCATTTTACAGTGGACGTGCTGGGAGCTTGCAGAACACTGTCAGGAGAGCGCTTCTATTCAAGGTAATACCCATTTTGACCGCCAGAAATTGATATAATTACCGAAAATGTGGAGGGGGGGTTGTGGGGTCTCATCCGCTCCCTATGTTCAGTATTTTGGCCTTGGGGGTTGCAAGGGTGTCTCCCGCTTCCTCAAAATTGGAGGTGGGGGTTAAGTAGGGGAGAGGTTGGTTGGTGGTGAAAGGTACATTTTAGGTTGTTTGGCTGAAGTGCAAATCTATTCGCAGCAAAATTGAATACGGTCAATTCCACCGCAAATAATAACACTTCGGTCATGCAACCCAGAACTCTATACAAGGCAGCTGGCCAGTGCACAATTTGCACTACAGTTCATCCCTGTGGAAATGTGCAGGTCACCTTTGAGAATAAGGTGACCTGCTCATTTCCAAAAATGGGTTATATAAAAATATCATATCCTCGGCTTAAATGTCCAATTTTTTGAGGATCATGGTCAAACTCTACATTTTTTAAAAATGGTCACGCTATGAAAGGGAAAGGAGAGAGGAAGAGTGATGAGTGAGATGTGACGTGATAGAAAAGAAAGCAGAGGGAGAGCAGTGGGTCAGAGGAGAAAGTGGTGCACAAGAGAGCAGAGGAAGCAGTGATGCGATGGGCCAGAAATCTGAGAGCGAGAGGAGGTACAGAAAGTAGAGGGAGGGTGGTCGGGGGGAGCAGTGAGCCAGAAAGCAGAGAGGAAGCGGTTGGCCAGAAAGAGGCAGTGAGCTGTAGATTGGGAAAAAAGGTGAGTGAAGAGTGTGATAGAATGGGAGAAAGGATGCAAGATGCAGAAGCAGCTCAAAATAATGAAGGACTTTATATTGCGGTAAGAATTGTAGAGTGTAAGTTTTGAGTTGGGAGTATGATTTGGAGTTTGGCAGGGGCGGGGGAGTTCAAATTGTGACTTGACAGTGTGACATAGCACATTAGTATTTGTATGACAGATTAGGAGGTTCAGGAATGCAAGTATAATGGGGAGTTGGTGAGCTGTGTGATGTGTGTTGGTGAGAGAGGTGTAGGGTGTGGGGGATTGGAGAAAATAGAAGGGGCAAAATTTCAACATTACAACTGATAATGATAAATTTAGTTAATACTATTAAATATGCATGCACATTAAAACAAAAATATAGTCAAAACAAAACTGTTCTGCCAAAGCCAGAGACATCTGGGATTCTTCCTATTAAATTAATACAAAAGATACATTATAATGACACCCTGATTCTCTAATTGGGTTTCCAAGGGAGAACCAAACGCGGGGATGCCTGAGATCAAGGGATGGAGCTGGGCAGTGGGTTGGGTTGGGGTTTTGGGGTGTGTAAGTTTAAATATGAGCCTGGGGGGAGGAACTAAAATCAGGTGTCTGTTTGGTGTGGGGGGGAGGGTTGCTTCGAAGGGGGAAGGGGAGCTATTGATGAACCATGGGGGACCTTAGGATATTAACGTGGAATATTAGAGGGCTCAACAGTTATTTGAAGCGAAACAAGGTCATGCTGTATCTGAAGCGACAGAAGATAGATGTCGCCTTGCTACAGGAGACGCATCTGACGCGAGAGAAAATGGAGTTGGTGGGGAGGAAATGGAAAGGGACAGCGGTGGGGTCAACGTACTCTGCCTATGCAAGAGGAGTACTGGTTTGGGTGGCGCCACATGTCCCATTTAAGTTAACTGAGGAGGTTGTGGAGGCGGACGGGAGGTTGGTCATAGTGAGGGGGCTGATAGAGAACAAAGAAGTATGCATTGTAAATACATACGCCCCCAACCAAAACACGGCGGCATACTTTAGGACGCTGTGTACCAGGCTCAGTGCGGGTGTGGGGGGTGCGGTGATTTGGGGTGGGGATTTCAATTGTGTATTGAATCCTAGGGTGGACAGGTCGGATGATAAGAAGGCCAAGCCCAGCCCGGCGGCTAAAGTATTGCAGACGCTGCTAGCGGACTTTGGCTTGGTAGATGTGTGGAGAGCGAGACACCCAGACGTGAGGCAATACTCGCACTATTCGGCTCCGCATCAACTACATACGAGGCTTGACTACTTCTTTGCCACTCCGGACGTAGTCGCGGAGTGTGACCATATAGACTACAGAGCAAGAGTTCTCTCTGATCACTCGCCCCTGGTCCTGAGGTGGCAGTATTGCCCCCCAAGGGCGCGCATACCAACATGGCGCCTCAGGGCGGAGGCGCTCAGAGACCCAGTCTTCAGAGAAGACATAAGGGAGGAGATTATTGCTTACTTCGAGGTGAATACTGGTAGTGTAAAGTCGGCCGGTACTTTATGGGAGGCTTTTAAAGTTGTAATGCGGGGGATCGCCATTGCGAAGTCAAAGGGACTGATGGGTGGAGTTCTAGCTGATCTGCATAGAGCTGAGACTGAGCTGGAAAGAGAGTTGGAAGGTGACGGGATCGATACGGAGGTAGTCTCCAAATTACAACAGAAGTGCGCAGAATACTGCGAAAGGCTCTGTAACTTAAATTATAAAAAGTATATAGAGAGACAGCATGCGGGAGGAGACAAAACGGGCCGACTCCTAGCGTGGTTGTACAAGAGCGAAACCCTGAGATCCCCGATTCGATTGGTAATCAATGAAGAGGGCGAGGAGGTGGACACCCAAGAAGGTGTAAATAGGGCATTTGTGGAATACTATAAGGCATTATATGAAGATGACGAGGGGAGCAGCCAGGAGGAGATAGACGAGGTACTGGAAGATATAGGCCTGCCTAAGGTCAGTGACAAGGAGAGGGAGGAGCTGGATGCTCCGATCACTCTGGAAGAGTTGAAAGAGATTGTAAGGCAGTTACCCACCAGCAAGGCTCCAGGTGCAGACGGGTTCCCTAGTGAATTTTATAAAGTGTATGGAGAGGAGGTGCTCCTACCCATGCTAGAAATGCTTAATGAAGCGTTCGAGGTGGGACGGTTGCCAGAGTCACTGAGGGAGGCGATCATAATACCGCTCCCTAAGCCCAATAAACCGGGACACAGTTGCGGCTCCTACAGGCCCTTGTCGATGCTGAACCAGGACAGCAAGATACTGACAGCTGTCCTGGCCAACAGAATGCGGAGAGTAATCGGCAAGTTAATCCACCCTGATCAAACGCGCTATGTCCCGAGCAGGAACATCACTCACAACCATAGACGCCTCCACCGGGTGGTCGAATGGGGGTGCAGTGATGACGGCGAAATGGCGATAGTGGCATTGGACGCGGTTAAAGCGTTCGACTCTGTCAAGTGGCCGTTGTTGCTGGCGGCCCTAGGAAGGTATGGAGTGGGGCCAGGCTATATTAGGTGGGCTGAGATGTTATACAGTGCACCGCTGGCCAGGGTCCGCACGGGTGCAGTGGTGTCGGAAAGATGGCATCTGGGCAGAGGCACTAGGCAGGGGTGCCCCTGGTCCCCGATGCTGTACATATTGGCCCTGGAACCCTTAGCAATTTACCTCCAGCAGCAATATGACCCGATCGGTATCGAGGTGGGAAGGGAGTGTCACCGTATAACCCTGTATGCTGATGACATGCTACTATATCTGAGATACCCGGAAGAAAATCTGCGGTATGTCTTGGAGGTGATGGGGAGATATGCCAGGCTGTCCGGTATAGCGGTGAACCCCCAGAAATCTGTTCTATTTCCCCTGGGTAGCTATGTGGGGACTCCTGTGGAGAGGTTGCCGGTTTTGCAGATTCCGTGGGCGACGAGCTCTTTCCGCTACCTAGGAATCGACGTGTATCACACGACAGAGGAAGAACATAGGCACAATACTGAATTAGCCATTGGGAAGATCGGGAAATGCATGAGGTTCTGGGAGAGATTGCCATTAGCGATGATGGGCCGAGGTGCTATGCTTAAAATGGTGGTATTACCTAGGCTTTTGCATTACTTCAACAATATCCCATACATGATACCCAAGAAGTTTTTTGTAAAGCTGCACAGTATGTGCAGGGAATTTTTGTGGCACAGTACCCGGAACAGAGTTGCATTATGGAAGCTGCAGAACTTTTACGAAAAAGGCGGCATTAAACTGCCGAATTTTGAAGCCTACTATGTGGCAGCGCAACTGCAATATGTGGCTAAGTGGCTCTCCGATGAAGAGACCCCTGAACACAGGTTGCTTGGGAGGGACTGCACCCCTTTTTACTTGCGGGAGATGATCTGGGTGGCCAGCGCAGACATGAGGGAGCGCCCTAGAATGCTGGCTTTGGGGCGGAACGTGTGGCGCCGAGCCTGTCGGATGATGGGGGACCCTTTGCCGTGTGTTCCGCAGATACCACTGGTCGCACTGGCGAGGGGAGACAGGCAGCTGAGGGTAATCATCAGGACATACTGGGAGTCAGTGGGACTAGTCACTATGGGAGACATTTGGCAAGACGGGACTATTATGGAGTTTGAGGAACTGGAGGAGGTGGCGGGATTGCATAGAGGCCAATATGTCACTTATCATAGGGTAGTGCAGGAGATTCGGAGTAGGTGGCCTGAAACTATTCTGGTGGATGAACCGGATGCTATGGTTGAGATAATATATGACACATCGGAGGGCGGGCATGAGGTCTCTAGATTGTATGAGATGTTGATGACTAAGGTCGGGAATGACCTTGTGCACTTGAGATTGGAATGGGAATCTCCCGATGGAAGATGGGCTGTGGGAACGTGCTTTGGGATATCACAAGAAGGTGTCGAGAAATGCCAGGTTCAAACAGATACAGCTATATATAACGCATAGGGCGTACATGACCCCTCTGAGAATATCTAAGTTCCGGAATATTGGGCGCCAGGCGTGCCCTAAGTGTGACGAGGAGAATGCCGACATGATACACATGTTCTGGGCGTGCCCAGTAATTGCATGCTACTGGGGTGAAGTGGCGCAGAAACTAGCAGGAAAGGGGGTCACGCTCAAAGTAGATTCGGCCTGGGCCTGCTTGCTGGGGGGGTATCCCAGAGCGCGAAAACTCAAACATGTTGGGAAACTGAGAGATTTGGCATATTTACTTGCGAAACGTAGGATCGCCATGGGATGGAAGGAGTGTCATAAGCCACGGGTGGAGGTCTGGTGGAAGGACCTACAAAAATGGGCAGAGGCTGAAACAGTGGTGTGGCAAGAGGCCAGTAACGCGGGGGGGATGAAGAAATGGGCTCCCTCATGGCATGGAAATTATTGATAGCTGAACTGTTTGGAGCAGTGTCGGCTCCTGTTGAATCTGAGGACGGCGATACCCTGCCACACGAAGCGGATGCTGAATGCGAAGAACATACAGGCTCATAGGGGGGAGGGACGGGGATTGCGGTGTTCATGTTGTTTAATGTGTTTATTTATGTTTTGTTGTATTGTTGTTTGGTTTGAATAAAATAAAAATATTTAAAAAAAAAAAATAATGACACCCTGACTCTCTGTTAGCCTTGCATTCTGCCTCTTTCCTACAATGTGGCAATCTTACACCCTCCAGATAATACAAAATGTTCGACAAAAATGCTGCAATAAATAAAGGTTTGTGCCACAAAATGTGTGATTTCATGCCGTAAAATTTGTCATTTCATGCCGCAATATCCTGGAAGGTCTGATGTATACCACCAAGATTACTATGCACCTCTTCCAATGATTGCTGTCACCAGCTAGAGGTTGGAAGGGGTCTCATCAACAGAAGCATGTATACTTTTTTGTCCGTTCGTGGATGTTCTTCTGCAACAATGACCCCATTAGTTGTGGAAATGCGGAGTTGTTCCAAGCAAATGGCATTTTGTTGTCGTCCATTGGTAATGCAGTTTTCTTTGCTTGTCTTCAGAATGCGCTGAAGAGTTTACTGTAATAATGTGAGCATAAAAAACAAAAAATCAAATAGAAACCAAAAAAAGGTGTTTCTCTAGAAGCATCTACAAATAAAAGACTATTTTCGGAGCTGCCCCTTACAACAAACTCCCCCCTACCCTGGTTGCAATTTATTCCTGTACGCCCGCACGCAGCACGAAGGCAACATCTGGGGATTTTCAGGATTGTTGCGGTAATGGAAATGGGATTTTGGAGGCAAAGGGATTGCACAATAACGTTTCTGGACTTGGTGTGTATGCATAGGTACAGAACAGATACTGTTACATGGGGAGATCTTCAATGTTATTGGTGGATGTGTGTGGACCATTTTAACAGTACGCAATTACAGCGTGCTGGAAAGAAGACAGTAGAAAGGGAAGAAGGAATGTTTCTGCTTTCTTGGGCACGGCCCTTGCAAAACCTTCGGGAAACGCACGTGAACATACTCCCGTTGTCAGCTTGCTGCCCATGACATTGGGACAGTGGGGACTAGCACACCTGCCGCTGTGGGTCACAAGAGGGGCCATTCTTAGTTTTCTACATTACTGTGCGCACTGAGCTGGATTGACATGGTTGCAATTACTTGCAAGTGCAATGTAGCACAGCCCATTTGGTCCAACATCACTTACACGCCAAACTTATGTGGCTTGCTCCTGTGTTCTGAAAAGCTGCAAACAGATTGCGGAGCAGCTCGGGGGTTTGGCCTTGTGTAGGGCTGCTGTGGAAAACTTGCACCCGGAAAACATGCTTACCTTGTTCAAACACCTACATACATGTACAACAGCCCATTGTGGTGTATTTGTAAGCTTGTACTTTCTGAAAAACGCTCCCTACCTTCCTCAACACTGTCCTTTGCCGCTGTCCATGGGTCTGGATCGTGTCACTGAAATAAGGGCCCATGCGTAGCGTGGGTGCAGTTGCATAGTGATGTCGCCACTGCTCTCCTTTCAAACTTCTTCTGCAGGACCGTTTTGGGTGGAATACATTGTGCGCATGTGCATACCATTGCCACTTCGGTACTGAATAATAGGGCGCCATACTTTTGCCGAGCATTTTGGGAGACACTGGCTGTTTATATGGTACAGCAGGTGGGATGTTTATCTGTATATGTACCTGCAGGCCGTGGGTGGGCGCCAAGACCTAATTAACATTTTTTTGCATATGCTGCACAGTGGCAGTGTTACCAGGACACATAGGAACAGATACATATGCGTGTACCTGTACAACGGTCAAATGTTGCCTCCCACACGTAATCGTAGGTGGAGGACAAGATGCAGACATACTGAGGGTGCTGGCGTTGTACGGATGCCTCCATTGTCATTGTGGATAGGCGGGGCAACTGCGGTGTCCATAGGACACCTACCTTTTCCTTAATTGCGGTCATTCCAACGAGGACTGTGTGCCGCCGAGTGAGAATGGCAGTTCAACAAAAAAACAATATCACATATGCACTCAACAATCTTTCACTTAATATCATTTACGTGTACACATTCATACAAACCATTAGGAAAGGGAAGGAGTAGCATAAGTGGATACCTATTGTGGGGAATTCCTCAAGTTGGTTGTGAGGGGAGGAAGACATTCAGGTATCACCCTAACGCCTCCCATCATATGGATTTTAAGGGGATGGAGCCCTTTGCCATGGGGAAGGGGTACATGTGCAGGTCTGCTAGTGCTATTTCATTTTGTCAATAATAAACCCTTGTACGCACCCTTTCAGGCGGCACAATTGTTCATCAATTTTTCCACTTTGCTTACAGCCTGTCCTTTTTGCTATGCACAGAGTTTCTTTCCTTAGCTATGGCCGTATGCCGTTGTTGAAGGCTTGCCGCTTGTGCTGCCTTGCTTGCCTTTCCAATATGTTCTCTCACAGAAAAGAAAATGTGTTTGGTGTACATAATAGCAATATGTATTACATAATGTACGCTTCACAGTACTGTGCGTACCAATGGGGTTAGTAGTGTAAGTCATTGTTTCATGAGGGGAATTTTCTTCCAGCCACTCTAAGGTGCTTGCCATTGCTCTGTAATAAATGAAACAATATGCTTTTCTACTATTGTTTACTGCAGCACCTATGCAGTTAGTAGACAAACTTCAGTGTGCTTACTACATTTTAGTGACATTCTGTTCTTGGTACTTTCCAGTCCGTAATCTCTGAAAACACGTTGTTAAACAGACGTTATGGTTAAGTTATGCTACTCGTCTTTACTGAAAACACTATGCTAAAGTAACGTTCTGGTTACAGTGCCCTACTAAAAACCTATGAAATTCACTAACAAAAACTTGTTAAAGGGACATTATGGTTAAGTTGCACTAGCAAAAACCCATGAAATTCAATGGAAAAACGTTGTTACAGGGACGCTATGGTTACAGGTAAAACCGAACAACCCCTGAAATTTGCCAGTCATGGTAAGCTAAGCAACCATAACTCGCGCCACCAGTGTACACTGCAAGGACTAACATCCATGACATCAAAGATGCCATTACAAATCTCATGGATGACATCACTGATGACATCACATGTGTGGCTCCCTCTTTTTTGTTCACTGACATAAGTATGCCAGGTGCTTTTCTTCATTAACAGTCAGGAACTAACAATTCAAAAGGTTCTATCTTTGTGTACGGCACCCTTCTCGTATGTTCTTGCACTACTTGCCTTAGGGTTCACTCACATCATATGATACATATACATATAGGGGAAGAAGAAAGCGTACAACACAGCAATCATTTCTGTGCATAAAGACAATCAGTTATGTTATGAACAGTTTCTGGTAATACTGTTGTTTTTTGCTTACTTGAATTTCCGTGTATATGCTCATATTTGTATGCATTGTGGTGTCTATGTGTTCTGTGCAGTAGTGCAATTATGTAGTTATTAAGGCAATCGTAGCTCCTTCTTAAATGTTTCACAGTATCCGAAACTCTAAAACGAAAGCATTTATGATTTCACTATGTAACATGGACAGATTTTGAAGATTACACTTCTATGGGGCATGGTGCAGACAATGCCTAAGTTTCCACATGAGCTGGTTCATGTACTGCAAAGAAGTCTGTAATACAATGGTTTGTATAGCAATGCATTGCTCAATGAGCTACTTATCTCATGATAGTTCTTCCAATGATCTTTGCTAGTTTTCTGCCACCATTACAATAACAATCGCTTGTGGAGGCTTTCCATGAAAGCTAAATGCACATGTGATGTCATCAGTGATGTCATCAATGAGATTTGTGATGGCATCTCTGATGTCATGGGTGTTAGTCCTTGCAGTGCACACTGGTGGCGCGAGTTATGGTTGCTTAGCTTACCATAACTGGCGAATTTCGTTTTTTTCTTAGTTTTACCTTTAACCATAACGTCCCTGTAACAACGTTTTTCCATTGAATTTCCATAACATCCCTTTAACAGTGTTTTTTGTTAGTGATATATATATATATATGTATATATATATATATATATATATATATACATATATATATATATATGTCATCCATGTAACTGACTTGCCATCAGTCATTCGAGGAGCACTCGCCTTCGGATATTACTTTAGAGATTTACATCACTCTCAGCATGTCTTTTTTAAACCTCTTTATTGGTTAAAAGTTGGCATCCACGTATATAATATGCCTTGCATTATGGCTTTCCCAACAAAAAGTTGACGCGTTTCGCGGCGTTACTCTCCGCTTGCTCACAACACCAGTACCCTATCACCATAGTGTTTAAATACAAAACAATACAACTGTAGGCATAGAAACAGGACATGCAGATCGGCATTTAGTGGAAACAAAGAAGGGTCTTACATGTTTGTAACTGGTTAGTTGTGTGCCGGCGGCCATCTTAAGATAGGCTTGATTCCTATGTAAAGTGCATGGTGCATTAACCATTTATGCAATAAAGAGCATAGTGCCTGCAATTTGTTCGAATAGTGTTCCACTTGATCCGAGTAATGTGGTACTGCCTAGCTTGCGTCTAGTACTTTGTTATTTTTATTCAAAGTGTCTTATGCCTTAATGTAAAGTGCATAGTGCATTCGACATTTGTCAAATAAAGTGCCTCGTGCAGTTTGTCAAAGTTCCAGGTTTCTTTATTCAAAGTGTCGTATGCCTTAATGTAAAGTGCATAGTGCATTTGACATTTGTCAAATAAAGTGCCTAGTGCAATTTGTCAAAGTTCTAGGTTTCTTTATTCAAAGTGTCTTATGCCTTAATGTAAAGTGCATAGTGCATTCGACATTTATCGAATAAAGTGCCTAGTGCAGTTTGTCAAAGTTCCAGATGCTTATGTGCATAAAGACTTAATTGTCCATGAAGTGCTTGGTGCTCAGTTCTTAGCAGCCTCAGATCAGATTAATTTTTTGAAAATATCCCAATTGATGTTCCCTGCATGTCTCTGGCCTACATTGTGTGTCAGTTCATACTGGTCCAAATGTTAAAAATATACACCACTCCACAATCGTGGCTTTCCACAAAAAGCACACAAATATCCATCACCATAACACATGTGATCAACATTTAGTTAAAATCTGCAACAAAGCTGGGTTCACACTTATTTGGAACCCAATTAATGAAATCACTTCAAATCAATTATGTATCAGACATGAGGACCATTGATCATGGGAATCAATGTCCTAAAAAGGTATAAAGTTCTTCGTCCATGTTGTGGCCCCTTGGCTGTTTTGTTTCGAAATCTAGAATGCACCGGGTTTCTTGTTGTCGTAGCTTTTTTTCTCAGTCTCCTCCTCTAGGGCCATTTTCAATGGCATGGATTCCGAAGAATGCAAAACTTTCCATATTGTTCTCATGGTGTTCAGTAAAGTGTTTGGCCATTGGATAGTTCGCATCTTTGTTGTGTATAGCCCTGACATGTTGTTGCACTCTTGTTTTCAATTTACACTTGGTGCTTCCCACATACCACTTGTTGCACTTGCATAACAGAATGTATACCTATCTCTGCCTATCTCCTGACCCGGATGGAGCCCCTTTCCCTCTGCTCCCCAGCTTTTTCCACCTGCGCCGGACTGCCATCATTGCTGCGCATGGCTGGGGGTAAGGAAAAAGACACTTTGACATTTATTGCTGATGCTGCGAGCGACCGTCTAATATGACTGGAAATGCACTTTTCGGCCGTGCGTGCACACTGCTTCTTCCATCTGCTTGTTGCGCTCAGGGCACATCCCACTTGGGATTCATATGTGCTATGCCCTATTCGTGCCTGCTGCCAGAAGGCCTTTCCAAGATGGCCATTTGCACGTTGTTGATGCTATATTTGTCTTTGTGCTTCTTTTTCTGGGCCAGCTCCTGCCTCCCTCTCCCATTGGTTGCCTTGGCCCCCCTTAGCCAATGGCAGCAACCGGGAGGCGGGAGCCGGCCACACTACCGAGGTATGCCGGATCGCCAGCCCCTCTGTGCGTGAGTGTCTGTGTGCCCCCCCCTGCCCCCCGTGAGTATCTGTGTGCCCCCCCTGCCCCCCTGCCCCCCCGTGAGTATCTGTGTGCCCCCCCTGCCCCCCCTGCCCCCAGTGAGTATCTGTGTGCCCCCCCTGCCCCCCTGCCCCCCCGTGAGTATCTGTGTGCCCCCCTGCCCCCGTGACTATCTGTGTGCCCCACCTGCCCCCCCTGCCCCCAGTGAGTATCTGTGTGCCCCCCCTGCCCCCCTGCCCCCCGTGAGTAACTATGTGCCCCTCTTGCCCCCCGTGACTATCTGTGTGCCCCCCCTGCCCCCTGTGAGTAACTATGTGCCCCTCCTGCCCCCCGTGAGTATCTGTGTGCCCCCCTGTCCCCCGTGAGTAACTATGTGCCCCTCCTGCCCCCGTGAGTATCTCTGTGCCCCCCTGCCCCCCGTGACTATCTGTGTGCCCCCCTGCCCCCCGCGAGTATCTGTGTGCCCCCCCTGCCCCCCGTGAGTAACTATGTGCCCCTTCTGCCCCCCTGCCCCCCTGTGAGTAACTATGTGCCCCTCCTGCCCCCCGTGAGTATCTGTGTGCCCCCCTGCCCCCCGTGAGTATCTATGTGCCCCCCTGCCCCCGTGAGTATCTGTGTGCCCCCCTGCCCCCCCTGCCCCCAGTGAGTATCTGTGTGCCCCCCCTGCCCCCCGTGAGATCTGTGTGCCCCCCCTGCCCCCCCTGCCCCCAGTGAGTATCTGTGTGCCCCCCCTGCCCCCCTGCCCCCCCGTGAGTATCTGTGTGCCCTCCCTGCCCCCCCACCCCCAGTGAGTATCTGTGTGCCCCCCCTGCCCCCCTGCCCCCTGTGAGTAACTATGTGCCCCTCCTGCCCCCCATGAGTATCTGTGTGCCCCCCTGCCCCCGTGACTATCTGTGTGCCCCCCCTGCCCCCCATGGGTAACTATGTGCCCCTCCTGCCCCCCGTGAGTATCTGTGTGCCCTCCTGCCCCCCGTGACTATCTGTGTGCTCCCCCCGCCCCCGTGAGTAACTATGTGCCCCTCCTGCCCCCCGTGAGTATCTGTGTGCCCCCCTGCCCCCCGTGACTATCTGTGAGCCCCCCCTTCCCCCCTGCCCCCGTGAGTAACTATGTGCCCCTCCTGCCCCCCGTGAGTATCTGTGTGCCCCCCAGCCCCCCGTGAGTATCTATGTGCCCCCCAGCCCCCCCGTGAGTATCTATGTGCCCCCCTGCCCCCGTGAGTAACTATGTGCCCCTCCTGCCCCCCTGCCCCCCCGTGAGTAACTATGTGCCCTTCCTGCCCCCCGTGAGTATCTGTGTGCCCCCCTGCCCCCCGTGACTATCTGTGTGCCCCCCTGCCCCCAGTGAGTATCTGTGTGCCCCCCCTGCCCCCCGTGAGTATCTGTGTGCCCCCCCTGCCCCCCGTGAGTAACTATGTGCCCCTCCTGCCCCCCGTGAGTATCTGTGTGCCCCCCTGCCCCCTGTGACTATCTGTGTGCCCCCCTGCCCTCCGTGAGTAACTATGTGCCCCTCCTGCCCCCCGTGAGTATCTGTGTGCCCCCCTGCCCCCGTGACTATCTGTGTGCCCCTCCTGCCCCCCGTGAGTAACTATGTGCCCCTCCTGCCCCCCGTGAGTATCTGTGTGCCCCCCTGCCCCCCGTGAGTAACTATGTGCCCCTCCTGCCCCCCCTGCCCCCCCGTGAGTAACTATGTGCCCCTCCTGCCCCCCGTGAGTATCTGTGTGCCCCCTGCCCCCCGTGACTATCTGTGTGCCCCCATGCCCCCCGCGAGTATCTGTGTGCCCCCCCTACCCCCCATGAGTAACTATGTGCCCCTCCTGCCCCCCCTGCCCCCCGTGAGTAACTATGTGCCCCTCCTGCCCCCCGTGAGTATCTGTGTGCCCCCCTGCCCCCTGTGACTATCTGTGTGCCCCCCTGCCCCCCGCAAGTATCTGTGTGCCCCCCCACCCCCTTGCCCCCCGTGAGTATCTGTGTGCCCCCCCTGCCCCCGTGAGTATCTGTGTGCCCCCCTGCCCCCCGTGAGTAACTATGTGCCCCTCCTGCCCCCGTGAGTATCTATGTGCCCCCTCTGCCCCCCGTGAGTAACTATGTGCCCCTCCTGCCCCGTGACTATCTGTGTGCTCCCCTGCCCCCCGTGAGTATCTATGTGCCCCCCCTGCCCCCCGTGAGTAACTATGTGCCCCTCCTGCCCCCCTGCCCCCCGTGAGTAACTATGTGCCCCTCCTGCCTCCCGTGAGTATCTGTGTGCCCCCCTGCCCCCGTGACTATCTGTGTGCCCCCCTGCCCTACCGTGAGTATCTATGTGCCCCCCCTGCCCCCCGTGAGTATCTGTGTGCCCCCCCTACCCCCGTGATTATCTGTGTGCCCCCCTGCCCCCCGTGAGTATCTGTGTGCCCCCCTGCCCCCGTCAGTATCTGTGTGCCCCCCCTACCCCCCGTGAGTGTCTGTTTGCCCCCCCTGAGATTCTGTTTGCCCCCCCTTGAGTATCTGTGTGCCCTCACCCTGCTTGCCCCCCCTCTTGGAATGCGTTCCACCCCCCTCCTCATTTCCATCCTCTTCAACTTCCCTCCTACTCCCCCCTCCTTTTCTCCCCCCTCTTAGACTTCCGCCTCCTAGCACTTACTCCTATCATCTGTTCCGTGACTCTTGATAGCAGCTTGTCTGTCCCCCCCTCCTTTTTGTTCTCCCCCTCCCCCTCCCCTACTTTTCAATTTGTCACTGACTTTTTTTTTATCAGTAGCCTGTCTTGTTCTCCTTCCCCCCTCCGTCCACTTGCCCCCCCTCCCACCCCGCCTCTTGTTACCACCTGCCTGCGTAAATTGTCGTCAGACTTAGTAATGTTACTGCTTGCTCTGTTTTCCTTCCTTTCCATCACCTCTTGCCTTACTTGTTCTATGCACTTGCACTATCAGAAATGTCGACAGGCCTATTATGATAGTTATTTTCACATTCTTTATTGTTTCAAGGACTTTTGCTGAATGTAACTGTATTTTTCCTATGTCCCCTCCCTCCTTGAAGCGCTTTGAAACACATTGTGTATAGGCGCTATATAAATAAACTATCATATCATATCATACCACGTATTCGGTGTCACACGTGATTTTTTCGTTGTTGTGCACAGTTGCCCCTGTTACTGGGTGTTCCAAAGTGGCACAGTTTTTTGCGAACTTACACATATTACACCTTGTGCATTTGTAGAAACCTTTCTTTCGATTCTTTAGCCAGGAGCTCGCATCATCAAGTTTTTCTTTATCCATAAAGCTGTGAACTAAACTATCTTTAATCAAAATGTTCCTTCTAAAACTGATGTCTGGATGTTTCTTTAGTGACGTACCAATGTCCTTGTCAATAGTGAGCACTTTCCAATGTCTCTGCAACACTCGTTTAACTTCAGTTGTTCTGCTATCATATGTTAGGATGAGACGTATCTCTTCATTCTCTTTCTTAGTTGTCTTTTCTTTATCCGCCAGGAGGATTTGTAAGTCATGACTTCTAGCTCTTAAGTACGCTCTTTCGATGACCTTCTTCGGATAACATTGCTGTAAGAATCCTCTCGCCCTGGTTTTACTCTCTGCATCATATGTGTCCAGAGTAGAGCTGTTTCTTCTTATCCTAACGAATTCTCCGTATGGTACACTCCAAATTAAACTCTTCGGATGTCCACTTTTGGCATGAAGTGGCATGTTTGACCCAGTTGGTTTTCTGTGTAGTTCACACGTAAGTGATTGTTCCACTATTCGTAAATTCACATCTAAGAAGGTGATAAACGAGAAGCTGTGGGTTTCAGTAAACCTAAGGTTGTGCTCATTTTGATTCAACTGCTTTACAAAATCGACCCATCCATGTTCGGTACCCTTCCAGATTATGAACAAATCATCTATGTACCTGAGCCAGATGACCACATTTTCGGTTGATTCTTGGTATTGTTCCGTCCACACCTCAGAGGCTTCCCAGAAACCCATAGTTAAATTTGCATACGACGGGGCAAATGTAGTGCCCATTGCTGTGCCCTGTGCTTGCCTGAAGTATTCTTCATTGAAGACGAAAATGTTGTGGGTTAGGCAGAGGTCAATCATCTCTAAGATCATCTGTGTGTGTTCAAGATAATTGAGAGACCTCGTGTTAAGATATTTCTCACAAGCTTTTTTCCCATAGTCATGCTCAATTGATGTATATAGGGACACGACATCCATTGTTGCCATCATAAAATTAGATTCCCAAGGAATGTTGTTAATACATGACAGAAAGTCTTTGGTGTCTTTTAGATAAGAAGGTAACGTAGAGACAAAAGGAAACAAAGTTTCATCTATGAATTTAGACATGTTTTCCAGAGCTGACCCTACTAAGGAAACAATCGGTCTTCCTGGTGGTTTTTTACAATTTTTGTGTATTTTCGGAAGGAAATATATAGTGGGAGTGGTGGAGTTTGTCGTTTGTAAAAATGTACAGTTCTCTTCGGTGAGAATCCCTTTCTGCTCCCAACCTGCTACAAACTTCTTTGTTTTTTCTTCTAGCTCTTTTGTGGGATTTCCATCACATCTTTCGTAGCAGTTTTTGTCATTCAACTGTCTGTATGCCTCTTTAATGTAATTATCTCGAGTCATGAGTACAATATTACGTCCCTTATCAGAGGGCTTAATTACGCAGTTGGTCAGGTTGCAAAGTTCTTTGAGGGCCACTCTATCCTTCATGGTTAGATTGCTTTTTTCTTGATGTCCTTTGTTACGCCTGAGTTTTTTGAGATCTTCTATTACCAGTGTTTGAAATGCCTCGATGTTGTTAGCGGTATTCATCATAGGATTGAACTTGGATTTTTGTTTAAGTTTGCTTTTGACCGTCCAATCTGTTCGTATCTCCAACTCTTGGAAATCAATCGGTTCCATATCTTGATCAACATTATTTGTCGTACCTTTCTGAAGCTTAACCAGATCGGAAAGGATTCCAATTTCTGCAATGGTTATCTCCGTTCTGCCTTCTGGTGCTACAGTTTTCCGTGTTTTGAAGTCGGTGGTGGAGAAAAATTTCTTCAAACGTAGTTTTCTGATGAAATGGTCAAAGTCTATGCGGGCTTGTACATAGTCAAAACCTGATGTTGGACAGAAATTCAAGCCCATACTTAATAATTTAGTTTGGTCATCAGCCAGGATGTGGTTTGACAGGTTTATGATTTTAAAACTTGTCTCAATGTTTTGACTTGTATTTCCTATTTTCCAGAGCGCAGCGATCTGCCCAGGGTATTGTTCGGGGCACTTGTTTCCCCTCTGCCCCTCCTCGTTTTTTTCGGCCTCCTCTGCCTCTGCTGTTTGCTTGTGCTCCACCTCTTGCTTTTTTTTGGTTTTTGCCATCTTGGCAAAGCAGTCTCATTTCGTCTAAAAAATTAAGCCGTATGCTCGACTCTTCATTTTCACTACCAGTTGCATCCGATTCAGTTGCTGATGAAATGGATCCGCTTTCTCCATTCTTTTCCGCTGATGTTGTCATTTCCCCTGGGATAGATCTCTGTCTTAGTTGTTCAAACCTTCTGGCAAACGTGTATACTCTGCCTTGTTCGTAGTCTTCCTTATCTCTTAGGAATTTCCTTTGCTTCCTCTGTTTTATTTCCTCTTCATACTTGGTCATATTTTTTACCATGCTGCATTTTAGTTTTGTCACCTCTTCACTTTCAGGTATCAGTTTCAGTTTCTCCTCTATTTCTTGGATTCTGTCCAGCAGTTTGGCCCTATCTGCACCGGCATATTTGACCAATATCTTAAGAAAAGTTTTGAAACACCAGTTTGTCACTTCGCTCCATTCATGGAGCATCTCCGGGTCCTGTTCTTCAAAGGAGGGGATGGTCAAAATCCTCAAGCCCCGTGGTATTCTCCCCACTTCGATATAATTCTTTAGGGAGTGCTCTTCCCACCATTTGCTGACTTCTCTTCTCTGTAACTTTTCCAATTCTTTCAGAAGAGTAATCTCATTGTTCTCTTCATTTACCGGTGCGGTTTTGGGTTGTTTATGGTTGATTTTCAGTGTTTCATTAAACAAATCTAAGGCTTGTGCCTTTCTTGTTGCCTCTTTGTGGGCTTGGGAAGTAGCCATGCTGTATTCGTTATTGCCGAGTATTATCAATCAAACTGGTGTCATTGGTTCAGTGTAATTCCAATTTCAATGTCAGAATCATGTCTTTTCTGTTCTCTAAAAGGCCGAAGAAATAGCACTGAATCGCAGGCAATCGTGCTGTTTGTGGGTTTATCTCTCAAAGGGCTGAGCCAATAATTATAAATTACATGAAGTGTTACTCGGCAAAAGCAGTTACGGGGGGTGAACAACACAGCTGACTCACCCGGCTTCACTCTTCGGTGCGTTCTCCAACGCGCAGATTTGTTTCGCCGTGTAGAGCCCTGCGTTCGCAGCCTCCTGTACCGATCCTGCGTAGTTTGCCTCACTTCATTAGTCAGCCCGAGCTGCTCCGGGACATCCGTCTGTTGTTTCGTGATCCTCCGTGCGCTTTTGTTAGGTGGTACATGGGTCAATCCTGTGAAAGATAGGAATTGGACATCACCATTATGCTTGTCCTGAAAGTGAGTGCTTTGTGATACCTTGCGTCTGTCACAGGAGTGTATCATTTAACCCCTGTTTTTGTAATGAGCTGTATTATGCCTAAATAAAATAACATTTTAGAATAGCTAAAGTCTTGTGTGCTGGAATACTTTTTGCATATGCCTGATGGGCGGTTTTTTGGAGTGTTACAACCGTGCAGGGGCTTGTGCGTTTTCTTTATATATATATATATATATATATATATATATATATATATATATATATATATATATATATATATATATATATATATATATATGTATATATATATATATATATATGTATATATATATATATATATATGTATATATATATATATATATATATAAATATTAACGGTAGCGGCCGTTTAGTTATGGTTAAGTTGCTCATCTCATAGGAAGAACACTTTTTGGGCGGCTTATAACTTCGCTCTCCCTGGACGAATCCTCCCCAGACTTTGCAAAAAAAGTATATGGCCCACTCTGAATTCTTTTGCTAAGTCTGATGAGGTTTCGTCGAGGGGGGGGGATTGTAGGGGCGGTCCCAAAATTAATATTTTTTCTATAGACTGAATGGAGAAAAAGTTTGCTCATGCCGCCACCCAAACCGCTGGACGGATGTTCACCAAATTTGCAGCAGGAGCGGTGGCTTGGTCCCAAAAGCGTGCTCTTTAAATTTGATGGAAATCCATGCAGTAGTTTCTTTTTAAAATGGGCAAAATATAGGTCCAAAAAAATGTGTGATATCTGGCTCCGCTCCACAGACCCTTTCCCTGTTCGGTCTGCGGACAGGACTCCGATTGGCCCAGAGGGCTACGTGATGTCTTCGGACATCGAACGCGCCCCCTGATTGGAAGGTGAAAAGAGTGCAATGCGTCAGATTTTTGGAAAAGGCCGCAATGTTGGATTCACGTATATTCGCCGGTGTCCGCGGACATCACAGTAAAAACATATCAAAGACACACATTACACTTGTCAGACTTATCAAACAATCTCTGGAGAGTGGATGGGATGGGATATGGCCATAAGAAGCCAAAACATTGGTGTTTTTCACTGGAAAAGTCTGCAAACATCCGCAAACAGTCCGGATGTTTGCAAACAGTCCTGTGAAGTTTCAAGGACACTTCAGTTGTTCTAAAGCAGTTCTTGGATGGCTTATAGCTTTGCCACCACTCAATGAAACTCCATAACATTTTGGAACTCTGTTTTAGACCAGATACTGAAAGGCTTTGCAAAGTCTGCAAGACGATTTTAAATCTAGATATACAAGTTATTGCAAAGTTTGGTGGGATTCTGTCGAGATGCGGCAAAATTAGAGGGCGTCCCAAAATATTGTAAAGGCTTATAAATGTGGTGCCATTTGACGAATCTGCACAAAATTTGCAAAACGATTTGAAATCTAGATCTAAATGTTTTGTAAAATTTGGTGGTATTTTCTCAAGAGGGCGCTAAATTAGAGGGGGTCTCAACATTTTTAGATGGCTTATAACTTTGTTGCTATTTGACGAATGTGGACAAGACCCAACCTTGAATTTTTGTGTAAAGTCTGAATGGATTTTGTCAAGTTGGGGGCTAAGTTATATGACTACTGTATGTACATACATTTTCACACTATTGGAGAAAAAAAACATGGGCGGATTTCAAGCAAACTCGTGTAAGGAGCATTGGCTAGGACCTGACAGCATGGTTTTGCAAACGTGCCTGTGTTTTATTTTTTGACAAGTGTCATAATGTAGGTACAAAAAATAGTGATAAACCTTTGGTGACTGAGGTATAGCCTGGAGCCATGGGCTGTGGCCAGATTGTTCGGGTCATGGTATAAGGTAATGACCTGGACAATCTGGCTACTGGCCTTGACCGCGAGGGATGAAAAATGGTGTTAAAGTGGCCATGTTGACCTGGGACTGGCTATGTTACAAAGTTATTCGAAGGTAGGATAGGTTTGAAAGGGAAGAACATGTGCTTGTGGTAATACGGTCATAGGGTTCTGACTTCACCTTCTGCAGGTCTCCATGGAAAGAGAAGAGGGGCTCTGTACTGAGCCCGACTTCCTATTGCGGGACACTAGAGGCGTCCCGCTGTAGGAAGAAAAATCTATTTTTTAGCTCCCCAGGTTCTCGCTTTGGGAACAAGGGGTGCTAATGGCCTTTATCCATCATTGCAGGGGCTGCAATGGAGGATAATGGTCCGGAGCCCTCGTTATTTATTTATTTATAACTCGCCGAAGTCTGCAGGCATCAGGGCGCACACAGACACACTTCGCTTGGGCCGATAACTTGGGCTGCCGGGCCATTATCCCCCGTTCCAGTCCCTGGAACGGGGGATGAACGCCACATTATTCCCATTAGCATAACACAAAATGCTAATGGAAATGTTGGAAAAATGGATTGAGTCTATGTATGGTCACGTAGCACTGTCCGGAAGGTCAATAGTGACGTCAGACGATCGCGGACGTCGACGGAAGCAAAAACTTTGGAAAAAGTATAGAAGTGTTCAAAATGATGCTAGAAGGTGGGAAATGGCAGAGTTTTAAGGTGAAATGTTGTAAATTGGACACAAAGGTTGCTATATTGGGGTAAGTATGATATTAGTAAGTTGTAGGAAAATAGCATGCACTAGTAAAAACACAGGAAATTCTCGGAAAAAATCTTTGTTAAATAGACGTTATGGTTAAGTTGCACCAATAAAAACCTATACAATTCAATGAGAAAACTTTGTTAAATGGACTTTATGGTTAAGTTGCACTCATAAAAATCTATGAAATTCAATAAAAAAAAACTAGTTAAGGGGACGTTATAGTTAAATTGCACTAATAAAAAGCAATGAAATTCAATGGAAAAACGTTGTTATAGGGACGTTATGGTGACAGGTAAAACCGAAAAACCTCGCAAATTCGCCCGTTACGGTATGCTAAGCAACCATAACTCGCACCACCACCGTCCATGGCTAAGACTAACACCCAGGACATCAAAGATGACATCACAAATGTCATTGATGACATCTCTGATGACATCACATGTGAAACTAATTTTGATTAAAAGTCCCAAGGGGTTATGTTTATAATGTTAATAACAAGATGTCAGGGGTGATTGTGTAATGTTAAACATGTAATAACTAGCTAACAATTCAAGACTTACTACACAAGTTTGCTAGTACAAACAATACATATGAAGACCCACAACGCATACAAATCAGAGGCACATGAAGGGAAACTAAAGTAAGGAAGAAAGAAACAGCATCATCAGAAAATTTTAATAGCATTAAAGTGTATCTTCATGTATACAAATGAATTGTGTGTTTGAAGCCTGCTGTTGCCCCATGTATGTGCACCATGAGCTGAGACCAAACCCTAAGGAAAGTACTTTAAGAGCATATGACAAGGTTAACGTCTAGATATACAGCAGCTTTTGAATTTTAATATTCTGAATGATAGTGAACAAAACCACCTGGCCTAGATATTTCAGTGAACAAAAATAAGTGAACCAGATAAGTGATGTCATCAGTGATGTCATCAATGACATTTGTGATGTCATCTTTGATGTCCTCAATGTTAGTCTTAGCAGTGCACGGTGGTGGTGTGAGTTATGTTTGCTTAGCTTACCATAACTGGAGAATTTCTGATGTTTTTCGGTTTTACCTGTAACCATAATGTCCCTGTAACAAAGTTCTTTCATTGAATTTCAGGTGATTATGTTAGTGCAACTTAACCATAAAATCCCTTTAACAACATTTTTTCAGTGAAATTCATAGGTTTTTATTAGTGCAACTTAACCATAATGACCTTTTAACAATGTATTTTCTGTGAATTTCATGGGTTTTTAGTAGCACATGCTAACTTCCTGCAACTTACTAATATCATACTTACCTCAATATAGCAACATTTATGTCCAATGCACAAAGCTTCACCTTAAAACCCACCATTTCCGACCTTCTAGCATCATTTTGAACACTTCTATACACGTGTTGCAACTTTTACCACTGTTTATGCGTCCGTCAATGTTCGCAAAAGTCTAACTTCATTGCTGACTTTTCCTTGTTATGCGTAACATAACTTTATGACGTTTATGATGACCGTGTATGTTTAACTACGCTTCCCACTAATGGCGTTGAAGTATGTGGAGCTCATTCTGAGCATATAGTGATGTTAGCATTAGGGGCGAGCAAATGTAATTGCCACACAGCTCTTTGAAGTTCGCCCGATAGAATCTTATTGAGTTTATCTACTTTACTGAACATGCAAAGTAGATGAATTCTATAAGATTACTTTTTTAGTTCTATTTTTTAACTGTGTGTTTCATTTTATTCAGGAAAGCTGACAGTGTAAGGTGGGGCGGTAAATGAGGGAATAGGCAACAAGCAGTAGTATGTTGCACGTGTGTCACATCTAAGGTGTTTTATGGTCTTTGATTACAGCTTCAAAAGCATTTCAAAATTGCTCCCCTGCAGAGTGGTGTGTGGCAGTATATACAGAGGACTGTTGTCTTAGAAAGATATGGATCAGCAGCCTCTTTCATTGCTTGCAAGGTAGCTGGTGGTATTTTGTGTTCCATAGAACTAGACTGTGTGGCCGTTGTACTGGTTGACGAAGATGAGTTGGAGGAACACAGGGTACTACTTGCTAAGAAAGGAACAGCCTTTCAGAGAGCACTGCAGTGGTTTGATTGGGTGTTGCGGGGCATGGATGTGGTCCTGTACGAGTACTGTCCACGAAGACCGTGACTAAGTATAATTTATTTTTATTTATTTATTTATATATTTGTATAGCGCTGCAGCCCGCAAGCATCAGAGCGCTTCACAAAAAGACAGACTAGAGTATAGAAACGGGACAGGCCAAAGGCCACATGTAACAGACATATAGAACAGAGTTGGGCTAGCTGGCTAACGGAAGTAGGGATCTTATTTAAAGAGAAGTGTCTTGAGTTGCTTCCTGAAGAGTAGATGGTTAGTTTCCAATCTCAGCACAGGAGGGAGTTTATTCCATATGAGGACTGCCTTGGTTGTGAATGCCCTACCTAATCTTTTAGCTTTTTTAGTAGGAATAACTCGCAGGAGGCCAGATTTGTTAGACCTCAAGTTGCAATGTGATTCGTACCACACAAATTGCTTTTTTAAGTAAATCGTTGCTTTTCCATATAAGCATCGGTGTACTAGGGTAATGGCTTTAAATGTGATGCGATCCTCGATCGCCAGCCAATGTAAGTCCTTTCTGTCTTTTGTGATGTGTTCTCTCTTGGGTTTATTGGTGATTGTTCTGACTGCATTATTTTGCACCACTTGGCATTGTTTTAAACATTTACTGCTTGCTCCTAGGAGTAAGGAATTTCCGTAATCCAACCGGGAGAGAATTGTGGCTTTAGCTATTGTAGTACTGTTTTGTGGGCTCAGCAGGGGTCGAATTTTTTTCAATAGTTTCTGATAATATTGACAATTCCTTTTGAGGTAGGCAGTGTGGGTTTCTGCTCCCAAGGATGCCTGAAGATAGACGCCTAGTCTTTTAACTTTTTCTGCTATAGCTATCTGTGTCTCTTTGATCTTGAATTCGGTGTATTGTGGACTAAGATTTTTCCTAGCATAAGGAGAACCGAAGATCATAGGTTCCGTCTTGGAGGCATTTAAGCACATCCAATTGTCCTTCATCCAACTTTCGATGATATTATAGATTCTCGAGAGTTTTTCGCTGTCCTGTTCGTAGTTACCATTAAGTTCGAAAACACTAATTGGGTGTCATCGGCAAAGTTAGTGAAAAATATACCAAGTTGGGACAGAAGTGAGCATAGGCATCGCATGTATAAATTAAACAGTAGAGGGGAGAAGATTGCGCCCTGTGGGACTCCACAATTAACTGGTTTTGGTTTAGAAGAGTGTTTGCCCCAGACGATCTTATATTGCCTATCCTGCAGAAATGATGACACCCAGTCTATGGCCTCATCAGAGCAGTTTCCATGATTGATCTAGGGCCTCTCGGAGCCTCCAGTGATCCAACAGATCGAAGGCTGCCGAGAGGTCCAGTAGGATCAGCAAACCAGATTTACCTTGGTCGAGGATGCTTAGCATTTCTGTCTGCAGATCTAAAAGCGCAGATTCTGTGCTGTGGGCTGTCCTAAAGCCCGATTGTTGTGGATGGAGTAGGTTGTTGTCATCCACAAATTCCTGGAGATTTGCGGGGTCTTGTTGGTTAAGTTCAGGTTTTTTAGGTAGTGGTGTTACCGTGACCGTTTTGATAGCGGCTGGAACGTTACCATCTCTAAATGACGCGTTTACCATTCTTGTCAGAAATGGTGCAAAAATAGCAGCGTTGTCAAGGATTAGTTTTGGGGGCAGTACATTTTCAGTGCATGAAGTGCATTTGATACTTGAGAGGGTTTTATTCATACCTTCCAGTGATATGGGTTTGAAATGGAATTTTGGGCTTTGTGAGTCGATCTTATCCGTCCCTGTGTTGTCTGGAATAGGGATATTAGTTACCTTACAATTGGAGAGTGTTTCTCTTGCCTTGATGATTTTATTGTGAAACGCAGTTTGAACTGCTTCACAGTCTTTTTGAGTGGGTTGAAAAGGGGGAGATAGTGCTACAGGTTTTTCAATATTTTTAAGTATCTGGAAAAGTTTCCCAGTTGAATTAGATGCAGTAGCAATTTGTTCATTATAGTGATTTTTCTTTAAATTAGTTATTTTAGTCCTGTATGTTATGTCAGCGGTTTGCCAGTTTTCTTTTGTAGGGTCTTTTAGCCATATTCTTTCTAGTTTCCGCTTTTCCTTTTTGAGGTTCAAGGCTTCAGAATTAAACAATTTCTGGTGATTAATATTAGGTCGGACTTGCTTGTTTTTTAGGGGAGCATGTTTGTTTAATATGTCAATAATGTTGCACTCAGTGCATTTCACTTTTGTAGCTTTAGCATTTGGTATATTCCCAACAGTGGTAAAGAACTGCCACACCCATGATTGCACCTCTACCTCTTTTCTTCGTCCTCTTCTTTATCTTTGGAGGTGCTGCCCTTTTTTGTTGTGGT
The DNA here is from genome assembly GCF_040938575.1 of Ambystoma mexicanum. Classification (NCBI taxonomy): domain Eukaryota; kingdom Metazoa; phylum Chordata; class Amphibia; order Caudata; family Ambystomatidae; genus Ambystoma; species Ambystoma mexicanum. Next base: position 959,816,043 of record NC_090928.1, on the reverse strand, counting down.
CGTCCTTCAGCTGGTAGTGGTGATGGTGTCTCTTGTGGAGGAGATATGGAAGTAGAGGATGTTATTTTTAAGATAAATAGCAGTTTTTCTAATATTCTTCCAAGTATGTGCTGTGTGTTAGATTGTTAGTGGATAATGAGAAAGAATAGGTGTAGGAGCTGTAATGTTGTTTCCTTCTTCCTTACTTTAGTTTCCCTATATGTGTCTCTGGTTTGTATGCATTGTTGGTCTTCACATATATATATATTTTTTGTACTGACACAAGTATGTAGTACATCTTGAATTATTAGCTTTTGATTCCATGTTTAACATTACTGAAAACTCTGATAAGGTAACACTCATTATTTTACTATCCAAAATTACCAGATTAGAAACATTGTACTTCTATGGTGCATTCTGCAACCATTGCCTATGTGTGTGTATGATTAAGTTCCTGTATTAACAACAACACTCCAATATAGGGCCAGATGCATGGAATGATTTGCGCATAAAATAGGGGGCTTGCGTGTGAAATCATGTGCAAGAGCCCGTTTGTCGATTCATGAAACACAATGCGCTGGGCTTAGCAGGGACTTGCGAGGAATCCGTGCCGGTCCAACATGTCTCTGTGACACCATGAATGCATTGCGCGAGACTCCAAGCGAAGGCCCGCCCTTGTCTGCGCAGCCACATAAAAATGGTGTGGAACACGTGGAATGCGGAACAACAAGCGAAAATATGGGCGTAACAAGGGAAGTACCACAGTAAAATTCTCGCAACGCCCATACACACGCTAAAAACCCGTATTCATGGAATTGAACGGGGCTCGCCAGCATGCAGAAAAATATGTGCAAATTGTGAAACACGTGCGCCATGGGATAGCTGGCGTAAACGTCAATGCGTAAAACTCCTGTGTGATCAAACAATGCACGTATACAGCTACGATTAATGTACCATTTGTCTCAGCAGTGATCGTGGGACACCGCAGGAGGAGGAGGATGGCCAGGGCCTGGATTTTTCTACCTAGGACCAGCCTTTTTGGGATGCCTGATGACCAGGTCTATGGCAGGTGTAGCTTTCCACCTCATATCACACTAGACCTGGTCACGGAGTGGGAAGATGACCTTACATCACCTACCCTGTGCTCCCAAGCATTGAGCCCTGTGGAAAAGGTGCTCAATGTACTGAATGTTTTGCCAATTGTTCATTTCAGGGGACAACTGCCATAGTTGGGGGCATTTCACAGCCCGCGTAGTCACGCTGCCTACACCAGGTGTTGCAATAATGATTGCATACCCCTCAGTCCGCAGGCACATCTACATGCCCAGAACACCTGCAGAAAGGCAGGCAGTGGTCCAGGACCTTTATGGGGTGGCGCTCTTCCCTAAAGTTCTTGGTCCCATCGATTGCACCCATGTGACTCTACGTCCACCTAGGGCTACAGAGCACATATATCGCAATCACAAGCAGTGGACGAGTAGTTAAATCATCAACCGAGACATCAAGTTCAGTCAATAAACTGAATAAAATGTTGCTTTTATTATTTATGTATTTATTATTTATCTGTTTTCCTTTGCTCAGCACTTTCCATTTCTCCCTCTATCCTTGCACTTTCCCCTTTCCCTCTCCCATGCCCTTGCACGTTTTCAATGTCACTGGGCCTAGTAAAATCGTTGTTTTTGTTCCCCCTTGTTCCCCTCTCTTTCCTTGTCGTGCTCTGAAACACTTGTGTACGAGCGCAATACAAATAAAATATCAATATCAATACACAGGGTACAGGTAGACATTTAGGCCACATCAGGTAAGGTACTAGGACAGACATCCATCCGGTCCATGCAACTAATACTTCACTAGGCCTCACATCACAACACCAACTTCAACAAAAGTGAACATAAAACGGTATGAGCTATAACCATCTGTAGGAACAAATCCGTATTTTCTATGAACATCCCAGTTCCCGTTTTCTATTCACTTTGTTAAAACCCATTTAAATAAACTTCCCATAGTCAATTCCCAAAATAGTCAGCATTTCCTACAATAGCCTCTCTTTACTTAACAGCAGCCCATCCTGCCACCCAGAAAAGGGATCCAACAGTACCAGCGTCTAGTGATACAACCAGACAATGCGGAAAATAGAGTGGGAAAAAAGTTTCCATTTCAATCTTCTTGCCATATCGCGAGGGAGACATCAAACAGCACTGACAAAACATGAACTCTGGCTCGTATGCCTCGCTGAGACAGTCACTCTCTCTTTATACTCCACCAAAAATAAAATAAAAACACACAGTACCTTCTTTTATTTTTATTTCCTTCATTTAACCCTCCCGATATTTAATTCACACGTCGCTGTGAACCCTCATGTGCCACGATTTTTACTGCCCACCTCTCCTGAAGTTCCAAACTGCCAAACCCAGAACAAAACTGGCTGATGAACCCAAAGCTCCTTCACCAGGACACCCTTAGATACAGGGTCCTGAGAAAACAGTAAATGATTTGGCAGATAAAATTTCTAAATACTGGAGCTTTCTAAGGGGAATACATTGCAATGGAACTCCTCCTGGGAGAAATACAAATAACAACACCTAGCCAAGTACCATCAAGTACCGCTTCGCCGCAGCGACACTGCGACCCTGTGGGACCTTCTGCACATTTATGAGGAAACTATGAGTGCAGGAAATAACAAATTTAAGTGAATACAAACTGTTCAGTGGTTGATTATTTAGAAGTCCCTGGCAGATATTGGGTGTACTGGTTGTATATAACATGCTCTCTTTGGTGCAGACATTTTAGTGGGCGCCCAGAGGCATATCTTGTCTTACCATTCCTATTCTTTAAAAACCAATATGCCAATTGATTCAGGGTTGCCAATTTGCACCTCCGAAAAGAGCATCGAAAAAACAAAGCGTACATATCGCACGTCTCGGAAAGCAATAGCGCTGAAATTAGTCGTACGGACGGCATCAGCAAATCGGGACATGCGTACGTTTTGTGAAAAAAAAAATAGAGGCCAGAACAGATAAACAAACAACAGACCCCGTGATATCCCCACAACTTGGTATTAACCAAGGAACTCATAGAAGACATGAGTGGTGTAAGTACTAAAATTGGGGCACACAAATTGGGGGTTTCTGATCAAACAATTCTAACTATACCTCAAACACCAATTAAAAGCTTTCGGCGTAAAAGGACTAAATCTATAGTAGAAGAACAAGATATATCTTTTGTAGAAAAGGAAATAGAAAAGAGTATACCATCTGCTGATATTTCATTGCATGCCAGTATTGGAGATTTAGAGATATCCAGGTGTTCAGATGTGACTGATTATAATGCACCATGCTCAATTGATACAACCAGACATGTGATAGATGATTCATACATACAACCTACATCACAACGTTGTTTACCAATTGGTAATGTTGGCAACACATCAGAAAATCTTGCACTTATTGAGATTAAACTTGGGGCTGTAAATACAACCATAGCCAGTCTCTTCAAGCTCTTTGAAGGACTGGATATGAAAATTACCCAACAATCTATAAACATTGATCACATCTCAGAATGGATTAGAAATCTGCCCCATGATCCAGTGAACTTGGAGGCAAATAAAAGTACATTGGAGAGACTTGCCGTCATTGAGCAATGTCTGGGGAAGATAAATGCATGCTCAGCGTCTACCATGCGGTCAGTTTTAGCAATGTTTTCAAAGGTAATACGGACAATAGAATGTGGCAAGGCAGAAATTGTGACGTTAAACGATTCTTGGGTCAGTGTGGACTCAAACTCTGACAATTTACGCCGGTCGACAAGTGTTGACCATTTTGATGTTTTCTCACAGCAAACACGTAATAAAAATCGGAAAAAACTGCAAGCAAGACAAGCAAAATCAGCCGTACATGAGACAAATAATGTGGTCAAGAACAGAACGATCGATGCAACGACCTCTCAAGATGTGACAGCTCAGTTGGTGAACATTACTAAAGTAAGCAAGTCTGTATTAGAAACCAAAGTTCCTGGCGGTGTCAGTTCAGTAATGGCCAAATAAATGGGCCCGGTGATTATTTCAGATCAAATTCGTCAATCTCTACCTGTAAATCATTTGCTGTTAGATGATCTGGTTGAACTTATACAAGACAATGTAAACAGTGCTAAAGAGGTCCAAAAAGTAATAATAACTGACTCAAACTTGGTCAAGCAAGCACAATTAACAACCATGAACTCAGCAAAGAATAATATTCCTGTGCTAACGTGAGAGCTCTGGTGTGAAGATTGAATAACAGCTATAAAAGCAGCTGTTGATGCGTACCTATTACAAGGTATAACTGAGGCTGTACCACTCTCACACCCGACTGATGCCTTAAAAGATATGGGCCAACTTCAGATGAATGCTAAACAGACATCATATTTAGAAAGTGTTAGTAATGCATATCCAGATGCACCATCAAAGGAATGCTGGTGAGTGCAGTACACAAAGCACTCACGAAGTGCAATACTAACATGCCCATAACGAAGACATCAGAGGAAGAACCTAGCTTCAAAGGCAGAGGTAGAGAGCATAAACACAAAAATAAAAATCTTTTTCAATCCTTTCACACACTTATCATGAAATGTTGCGATGCCCCTTTTGAAAAATATGATCTGTGTTGCTCTAGCATCCTAAATGTTTTTGAGGAAGATCTAACCTCAATCGATTTTGACCAAGTCGAATTTTTGTGTGACCAACATCTGTCCATTGTACGGCTCTGGATCAAATCAGGGTTAGTGCTAAATGCAATGTGGAAGGCCAAGATCCAGAACGACTGGTACAAGACATGGCAGTCATGAAAACAGCCATAGAGCAAGCCAGCACTGATAAACTGTCCAAACAAGCTTGCCAATGCCCATGTTGTGACACTTCACTATCCTTGGCAAGTTGGAACACAAGGGGTTATACCCACTTGCAATGGGTGAAAGATAATGATTTAAATCACTTTGTCATAGTAGCCCTACAGGAAACTTGGATGCTGAATGCACCAGTATGGATTGATCATGACCTTATTTTGTTTCCAGCTGTGCCTGCATCAAAAGGGAGGCCAACATCGGGTTTGTTGGTAGCTGTAAAATCTAGTAAGGGTTTGAAAATCTTCCAATGGGTGTCGCCAAATAACTTTGTACAACTTGTCAGGATCACCTACTCAAATCAATCTCTAGCATTAGTTCATTTATATCGAAATCCCGCAGGTATCTCAGATGATGCTTTTTATAACGACTTGTCCAGTCTTCTGGAATTAATAGCCAAAGCTAATGATATAACAGCAAAACTGTTGGTAGGATATTTAAATCTTAATTGTGTTGACCAGAAAAAAAGAAAACAAGCTCAGGACATATTGATGTGGATTAATCTCATGGGGGATAGAAACCTACGAATGGCAAATGGATCAATCCCAAGACACATTCCATCTCATCATACCTGGGAGAGAGGTGGGTCTAAGTCCACTATTAATTATATCTACATGAGCAAGACCATATTTTTAAGTCCTACAACATTTGAAGTGGTTCAGCAGAGAGCCAGTGATCACCACCTACTGACTCTATATTGGACCGCAATAGATCATAAAAAAATTAATGAACAAGTTTGGTCTCGGCAGGTTTTAGTTATCAACAATGCCAGAACGCGATTTAGATGGTCGATCTGTAATTTGACAATACTGAACGACTCTCTTAAGAAACAACAATTGTTGAATAACTTTGCATCATATGTAGATATCTTAAGACACATTTAAAAACATACAGATTAACAATAGTATACAAGGTACTAAACACATTCATTGCTTTGATCTTCTTCTCCAGCGGACGAAAGCAGCTCATAAGAGAGAAATTAGAGTGTTACACAAACTGCCTGCTGAAGAACGAGAACAAGCCATTAGATCTGCCAACTGTAGGTATCGCAACTGGACACGTACAAGGAAATCTATGTTGTTTCAAGCAGATAGTGAGTAATTTATATCTGCTTCTCTCAACAAAAATTCAGCACAGGTGTGGGACTTGCTTAATAAATGTACTTCAAAGAGCCAAGTGGGTCACCAACTAAATGGTGTAACAATGGTTGGCACACTTTTTGCGACTATATGCTGATGAGCAATTTGCACACTATAAATATATAAACAAAACCGCCTCTGTTGGGATTTAGAATGCTCAGAGGAAATTGTTGAGGAGTTCATATACAATTCGTCCTCGTCGCAAGCAGCAGGGCCCGATGAGTTGAAAAATTACATGTTCAAACAGAACCCGAGACAGTGGACAACCTTGCTTAATAATACTTTCCAAAACATCTTACATACTCGTAATCTTCCGATGTCGTGGCTCTCCTCGATGATCGTTCCGATTTTTAAAAAGGGTGATCGTGGCGAGGCCACGTGTTATCGTCCCATCGCGCTGCTCGATGCTCCGGGCAAAATGTTTTCACGTTAATATTAAGAGATTTCAACTCATGGACTCTCAAAGCAAATCAATGAGATCCAAACCAGACTGGGTTTGTTGCGGGTAGTGAATCTTCTTACCCTTAATGCCCTTAAAGCACAAGCACATATAACAAAACAACCAATTTACTTTGCGTTTGCTGATTTACACTCCGTTTTTGATTCAGTTTCTAGGATAAAACTTATGACAAAACTAACAGAGGCGGGATGTCCAGCATCGTTATTTGACATCATATATGCTTTGCATTCAGACACTTCAACTCAGATAAGGTTGTCAGTAATGGGTTTACTGTCGAACGCCATTGCCACAGCAAGAGGGCTGAAGCAGGGATGTATCCTGGCTTCAGCCCTCTTTAACTTTTTCATTAAATTTGTTTAAAAAGCTTTTGTGAGTCTGCGTGCAGACTCACCAAGAATGAATGGTATCGAAATCAAGGCTTTGTGGTATGCGGATGATTTGGTGCTGGTTTCCAAAATGCCTATAGGACTGCAAAACCTATTAACAGCATTGTGTGCTTATTTTAACCTGAATTAATTGGTTGTTAATTTGAAAAAAAGTTCAAATTGTGCTTTATGTCTCGAGAAGTACACACAGAAGCTAGATGGATTGGAAAATTGAGAATACCATTGTGCCAAACTATGTATACTTGTGTTTGACTTTTGATGGGTTACCATGTGCCGATTCTCAATTGAAAATAATTGAACATAAACTATCTACAGCCATATCGCAGACAAGACTAAGGGGGTAATTCATAGAATTCAGCGCACAAGTGGCGCACGTGGCTGGCGCACAGTGTGCGTGTGCGAATCCCTGCGCCAGCCGCGTGCGCTAAAATCCATTTCCGCGCACAGCACAGTATTCATGGATTCCAGCCACCAAAACCAGCCGTGGCTCACAGTGGCACAGCGACCTTGCAGCAGCGCCAGTTACGCCCCCAAGAACGCCTCTCGCGCAGGGAAAAGCCATCAATATACCCAATCCAGCGCAAAGGGCTGCGCTAACCCTGTACCAGCACGGCAAGCGGGCTACGTGTATCACTGGGGTGCGCGGGAAGTACCTCACGCGATTGGCCCCGTGCGAGCAGGGTACGCGTATTTCAGGTGTGCGCGGGAAGTTCAACACACGATTTCCGCAGGGTACGCGTATCTCAGGGGTGCGCGGGAAGTGCCACACGCGATTTCAGCAGGGTATGTGTATTTCAGGGGTGCGCGGGAAATTCCACACGCGATTGGGCCCGTGCGAGCACGGTACGCGTATCTCAGGGGTGCGCGGGAAGTGCCACACGCGATTGCAGCAGGGTACGTGTATTCCAGGGGTGCGCGGGAATTTCCACACGCGATTTCAGCATGGTACGTGTATGTTGGGGTACGGGGGAAGTTTCACACGCGACATCAGCAGGGCACGTGTATTTCAGGGGTGCGCAGCAAGTTACACACGCGATTTCATCAGGGTACGTGTATTTCGTGGTGCGGGGGAAGTTTCACACGCGACATCAGCAGGGTACGTGTATTCCAGGGGTGCGCGGGAAGTTCCACACGCGATTCCATCAGGGTACGTGTATTTCAGGGGTGCGCGGGAAGTTCCACACGCGATTGGGCCCGTGCGAGCAGGGTACGCGCATTTCAGGGGTGCGCGGGAAGTTCCACACGCGATTCCATCAGGGTACGTGTATTACAGGGGTGCGCGGGGAGCACCACACGTGAATTGCATGTGTGGGTCCTCCCAGGTGTTCCCTCTACACCCTACACGGCCCCTGCAGGTGGCGCACACCACAGGGGCCTACCCTGCACATGTCCTGCAGGCACACCATCCACCATGGCCATGACCCCCAGCCAACCCACATGTCAACTTGCACTACTGCCCACCAACGCATGTCCCCCTGCACCCGCAGCCACCAGGGGCACCCTCCACCAGGCCCCCACCCATGTCTCCCACCACCCCCATCCCCCAGCACTGTGAGGCACCTGCCAGCAGGCCCACACCCATGTCCAACTCATGTTGCCCACCACCCCCACCCCCCAGCACTGTGGGGCACCTGCCAGCAGGCCCCCACCCATGTCTCCCAGCACCCCCACCCCCCAGCAGTGCAGGGGCAGCCACCACCAGGCCCCCACCCATGTCTCCCAGCACCCCCACCCCCCAGCAGTGCAGGGGCACCCACCACCAGGCCCCCACCCATGTCTCCCAGCACCCCCACCCCCCAGCCACCAGGGGCAGCCTCCACCAGGCCCCCACCCATGTCTCCCACCACCCCACCCCCCAGCACTGTGGGGCACCTGCCAGCAGGCCCCCACCCATGTCCAACTCATGTTCCCCACCACCCCCACCCCCCAGCACTGTGGGGCACCTGCCAGCAGGCCGCCACCCATGTCCAACTCATGTTCCCCACCACCCCCACCCCCCAGCACTGTGGGGCACCTGCCAGCAGGCCCACACCCATGTCCAACTCATGTCTCCCACCACCCCCACCCCCAGTCACCAGGGGCAGCCTCCACCAGGCCCCCACCCATGTCTCCCACCACCCCCACCCCCCCTGCAGTGCAGGGGCAGCCTTCACCAGGCCCCCACCCATGTCTCCAACCACCCCCACCCCCCAGCCACCAGAGGCACCCTCCACCAGGCCCCCACCCATGTCTCCCACCACCCCCTCCCCCCCAGCAGTGCAGGGGCAGCCTCCACCAGGCCCCCACCCATGTCTCCCACCACCCCCACCCCCCAGCCACCAGGGGCACCCTCCACCAGGCCCCCACCCATGTCTCCCACCAGCCCCACCCCCCAGCACTGTGGGGCACCTGCCAGCAGGCCCACACCCATGTCCAACTCATGTTCCCCACCACCCCCACCCCCCAGCACTGTGGGGCACCTGCCAGCAGGCCCCCACCCATGTCTCCCAGCACCCCCACCCCCCAGCAGTGCAGGGGCACCAACCACCAGGCCCCCACCCATGTCTCCCAGCACCCCCACCCCCCAGCAGTGCAGGGGCACCCACCACCAGGCCCCCACCCATGTCTCCCAGCACCCCCACCCCCAGCCACCAGGGGCAGCCTCCACCAGGCCCCCACCCATGTCTCCCACCACCCCACCCCCCAGCACTGTGGGGCACCTGCCAGCAGGCCCCCACCCATGTCCAACTCATGTTCCCCACCACCCCCACCCCCCAGCACTGTGGGGCACCTGCCAGCAGGCCGCCACCCATGTCCAACTCATGTTCCCCACCACCCCCACCCCCCAGCACTGTGGGGCACCTGCCAGTAGGCCCCCACCCATGTCCAACTCATGTTCCCCACCACCCCCACCCCCCAGCACTGTGGGGCACCTGCCAGCAGGCCCACACCCATGTCCAACTCATGTCTCCCACCACCCCCACCCCCAGTCACCAGGGGCAGCCTCCACCAGGCCCCCACCCATGTCTCCCACCACCCCCACCCCCCCTGCAGTGCAGGGGCAGCCTTCACCAGGCCCCCACCCATGTCTCCAACCACCCCCACCCCCCAGCCACCAGAGGCACCCTCCACCAGGCCCCCACCCATGTCTCCCACCACCCCCTCCCCCCCAGCAGTGCAGGGGCAGCCTCCACCAGGCCCCCACCCATGTATCCCACCACCCCCACCCCCCAGCCACCAGGGGCACCCTCCACCAGGCCCCCACCCATGTCTCCCACCACCCCCACCCCCCAGCACTGTGGGGCACCTGCCAGCAGGCCCACACCCATGTCCAACTCATGTTCCCCACCACCCCCACCCCCCAGCACTGTGGGGCACCTGCCAGCAGGCCCCCACCCATGTCTCCCAGCACCCCCACCCCCCAGCAGTGCAGGGGCACCAACCACCAGGCCCCCACCCATGTCTCCCAGCACCCCCACCCCCCAGCAGTGCAGGGGCACCCACCACCAGGCCCCCACCCATGTCTCCCAGCACCCCCACCCCCAGCCACCAGGGGCAGCCTCCACCAGGCCCCCACCCATGTCTCCCACCACCCCCACCCCCCAGCACTGTGGGGCACCTGCCAGCAGGCCCCCACCCATGTGCAACTCATGTTCCCCAGCCAACATGTCATCACAATCTAGATCCCTGGTCCCTATGGTCAGCCTCCAAATGCAAAACACCCACCCGAGTATTGCATCCACCCACTCATAATTTGCAATTACATCACAGAACACCAATCGCAAGTTCCGAAACAAACACATTTCCCTCACATACACCCAATGGGTGTCAGTGAATCTCAAAACCCATATCATGAAATGCATGAAACCAATGAGATACCACACATTGAAGTTCACCAAAAAAAATATGTATTAAAGGAAACATAAATAGAATCAAAAATGAAGAAACAGAAATGTGAATGTACAAAAATTAAAAGAAGCATGTCCGTGAAAAAAAGCCCAACCAAAAATAAAATTCCAAAGTAATGGTGTCCAAAGTCTTTTTTTTTTAAATTTCTTTATTGGTTTTTCAACACATATAAACAGTGGTTAGACAATGCAATATGTGTGGATCAAAAACAACATGTCTTAACGTACCCAACCTTCCCGCCCCACCCCCCTCCCACCGAGACCGCAGTGAAGTCCTCAGATATCCTTAGGCACGAGCCGGGCCGGGACTGGCAGTGCTGTTCGAGGCGCCGTCCTGCGTTACTGGTTGGAGAAGTGGCACCGTTAGCGCCACCCATCGGAGTAAGTCTGCGCTGGAGTCCAGCCTTTGTGTCTGGATCGCCGTTTCCCAAGCCGCAGTCTCGGCAGCTATCCATCTCTTGAGGTCGTCCCACCAAAGGGCTTCGCTTGGCCCTCCTGCGCTCTTCCAACCCATGGCTATGCGCCTTTTTGCTGTTATGTATATCAAGTCAGTGAGTCTGTTTAGGGGCTTATTCTTGCTGTTTCGCTTGTAACTCCCCAATATGCAGGCTGCTGGTTCATGGATCATCACCTCAATTTCAGCAGTCGCTACTTTTTCTTGTACTCGGGCCCAGAACCTCTGGACTATCGGGCAGCTCCAGAACATGTGGGTCATACCCGCCCCTGGCTCGTGGCATTTGGGACAAGTCTGAATCGTGGCTCCCTTGAACTTTGATATGGCTTGGGGCGTGAGGTAGGCTCTGTTGGTGATGTACAATTGAATAAGTTGGAGGCAAGCATTTCTGGAGACTCTTTTATGGTAATGGGTTATTTCCTCCCATGGTTTGTCCTCAAATTCGAGGCCCATTTCACTCTCCCATCTGCTTTTGCATTTCAGTGTGTCCTTTGTCGTGCTCTGCAGCAGGGCTTCATATATTCTGGAGGTTTCATGGCCTCCTTCGGCAGTGTCCAGTAATGATTTAATGGTGTCCAAAGTCAATGTCCACAAAACAAAATCCAATGCGAAATAAAAAAGAAAGCCATTGCTCCATGGTTAAAATGTGAAAAAAAAATACAATGCAACAGTGAACTATGTACATGGGAACAAGCCAGGGTCGATTATCCCAACAAAAGAAAGGAAACCTATCTAACTACACTAACTAATAAAATAAACTATATACAAAAATGTGGCCAATGTCCGAAAGGTCCAAATAAAATCAAAACAAAAATGAAACCTAACACTACCTATATAACTATGTACAAGGGCAGCGGTCTAGTTGCACGGCTCACTTGTGGATGTCCCGGGCCAGGGCATCATCGAACTCCTCCTCAATGTCCCGGAGGCGGTCCTCCTCCATGTCCCAGAGGGTCCGCAGGGCCGTCGACGTGTCCACCTCCAAACCCCTGCGGATTGCCTCGAGGCACTCGGCCCGCCTCAAGGCCCTCCGCATGGAGTTCTCCGCCCTGACCATTGTGAGCCGTGCCTCTTCCGCCCGCTGCCGCTCCGCATCTATGGTGTGGCCCAACCGCTGCCACACGGAAGACACTCTCTGTCCTGGGTCCTCCTGTCCTCCGGCCGATGCCTGCCCCTCCGATGTTGAAGGCCCCGAGCCTTCATGGCTCCCACCACGTTGCTGCTGCTGCTGTGCCTCTGCCCGTGCACTGCCTCCTGCTGCCTGCACATCCTCCGCCGGCTGGGGTGCAGTCGTAGATGTGGCTGGACGTCCGACTCCCGACTGTGGCAGGGATGCCTCCTCCACCAGCCTGGCCGCACCGTCAGAGGCAGCTCCACAGGGCACCCAGGTGACTGATGGGTGGGAAGATGGCACAGAGGACGACTGGCGCGTAGGGGGTCCAGTTGAGGAGGGGGTCGTAGCAAGCCCCATCAGACGGAGGAATCCGGCCTGGGTGACCTGTCAAAGCAGGCTGACGTGTTCAACGAGCCATTTGAGATGATGTGCAGTCTCCTCATGAAAAGACTGCAGGTCACCTCGCATGGCCTGTTGACGCAACGCCACACCAGCCAGGAGAGGCTCAACCCGGACCCGGATAGCCACGTCCGCAGGCAGAGGAAGGCCAGTTGACGTGAGCTCATCCCCTGCCTGAAAACGGGTCTGGACGTAGGCATCCCTGCTGGTGCAAGATGATGCAGGGACAGGATCAGGGACAGGATTGCACACAGGCACCTCCGCGGCGGCCTGTGCTGCCTCCTGTCCCTGGTCCTGCACTGCACCACTAGCACCAGTGGGATCCCCACCTCCAGACCCCGTCTCTGGTGCTTGCACGGCCTCCTCCTCCACCAAACCCCCCACCAACCTGGATGACTCCATGCCATCTTCCCCTGTTGGGCCCTGTGGGGTCCCAGCTGCCCCTTCTGCTGCCGAGGAGTCCAACTCCAACCTCCGCCTCTTGGACCTCCCCCCGGCAGCTGCGGCCTGGGACGCGGCACCGGACTCCTCACTCCCCGCCGAGATGACAACATGGGAGGGGAGCCGGGCCTTGCGTCTCCGGCTGGCGGTGGGATCCCCGCCGCTGTGCTCCACAGCACCTTCTCCCCCCTCTTCATCAGTTGACGCTGCAGACAGGGAGAAACAAAACACAGGCATCAGGGCACTGTACAATGGACACATACCCACATGACAGTTGTACATGAGTGGCATTGGCAAACCTCAGACATGTCATCACAATCTCCATCACACATGTCATTTCAACTCGCACACATGAGCCATACCACAGCCATATCGCAACTGCCAGCACCATCCATACACATACAACAGCATGAGCAGCCAAAGGTGAGCCAGACATCACATGCAACACAGGAAGTGCACCACACATGTACACACACCACCACACTTGCATGCATGTGTACACCTCTGCCAAGTGTCACAGTGTTCAGACGGGCATCCATGTCACATCTGCCAATCAGGCTTCCACATACCGCTGTCACATGCATTCATGTTGCACCACTGTTGCACCCTTGTCAAATACACACACATGCACATGTACACTGTGCTGATACATGCAGCCAAAAACAACATACATGCCTGACATCACGGACATGTCTACTTACATACACATTCATCCAAACATGTGTGCCCACACAACTGCATTTGGCATGAAAGCCTACACACACAAGCACCATCCATGTCTCACACATTACAGCCCTCGCATGTGTTAGCCCCACGGCCCTGTACACCCCCACCCATACTCGACCCCATACAAACAGATGTGCAACCTGCACACTACTGAAAAATCACCACACGCACTGCTCACAATCAGGATGCATGTACACTTACCGCTCGACTCCAGACGGGTCTGCCTCTCAAGGACCTGGACGTGGAGCGCTGGGGATATGCGTTCCAGGACCCTCATCTGTTCTTCCGACAAGTCACCCCGGTGCCCCTTGGCATCCGCTGCCTTCAAGAGGCGCTGGGCCTTGTTCAGGGTCCTGGACCTGAAGTCCTCCCAGCGCTTCTTGACATGTTGTAAGTCGCGGACTGCCACCCCATCCGCATTGATGGCAGTCACGATGTCAGTCCAGATCCGAGTCCGTCCTTCCTTGTCGGCGCAGGAACTTCCCAAGAGGGCATCATACTGCCCCAGCACTTGCTCCACCAGGACACCAACTTCGGTGGCACTGAAGCTGGTGCCCCTCTGCCTCTCTGGCCGGGGGTTGTCAGTGGTCTCAGATGGTGTTTGCCCCGACATGACAACCCCAGAGGCAGGAGTGGGTGGGCAACTGGGTCCTGGGGCTGGGCTGTGGAGGGATGGAATCCCAGTCGGGAGTCTTCGGTTCCAGCAGGGGTGGTCACAGCAACAGCACCCCTGGCTGATGTGCAGGCAGCAAATGGCAGGGCACGTGGGCAGCAGGCAGTCAGGCAGCAGCAGATGGCAGGTGGGAGCGTGCTCGGGTCTCTGGGGGGCAGTAGTTCGGCCTTCTGGGCAGGAGCGTGGTCTTCCGTGTGCTTACGCGTGGCCAGCTTGATACGGAGTGATTTGGCACGTGAAAAATCTGCACATCAGCGTGTAATTCGAGGAAAGGCCCTTAGCGCGTAAGCGCGTCTGCACGCATACGCATTTTCATTGGACAGAAGGCCCCTCAAGCGCAAGCGCCCCTGTGACGTGACGCGTACAGACGTGCATGGCCATTTCACCGCGCGTGAAAAACTGCACGTCCGCGTGTAATACGAGGAAAGGGCCCATGCGCGTAAGCGCGCGTGGAAAACTGCACGTCAGCGTGTAATACGAGGAAAGGGCCCATGCGCGTAAGTGACGTGACGTGCACGTGTGTTTCCCCAGCACGGGTTAAAGGTGAGCGGGCCCAGCAGTTCGCTGTACGTGCCTTTCGTGGAGACCAACGTGTGTTGCTGCTTCCTGTTGTTTCGCGCGCCATCACAACTTCACAGCTATCAAGGACGTATCTCTTCTTTTGGCGGGGGTATTGGCTACGCGTGTTTTTCTGCATCACGCTAGTCAGACGGTGAGTCGCACACGCTCTTTTTCCCACTGCGGGTGCCCCTGTGTATCGCACCCATTTTCGATGTCATAGTAGCCTGCGTGTCCCACGCGTACGCGTTATTCGTGTTACTGGGTGCCACCACGTACTGCGGGAGGTTGAATCCACGCACGTAGGCTGCAGGGTTGCGTGCACGGTTTTACTGCAGTTTTGGGGTGCCTGAGCGTTGCGTGACCCGTCACCACATCACCGGGGTCACATACAGCCTTGCAGGTGCAGGGGGGCTGTTAACATCTTGCTTCCCACCCCCTTCACCCCAATTGCCCAGGTCAATTGTGGTGTAGACCTCCCATTGGCACCACTCCATCTGTGCCAGCACTACTACATCTGTGCCATGGTTGGGAGGCCACCAAAGGTGAGGGGCGCCTCAGCTGGGCGTCCTCCTCGTGGCGGGCGTGGTCGGGGACGTGGCCGTGGTGACCAGGGAGTAGGTGGACTCCAGGGTGTCCAGGGCAGCCACAGAGGGGTAAGAGGCAGGGGTGCGCCACTTGAGCACAATGTTGTGCCATGTGTCGGTGCAGCCATGCCACCACCCCCTGTGGTTCCGGGGGATGCAGCTCCTGCATCTGGCACTGGCACCCGTACGACCCGGCAGTCCGTTCCATCGACTGCCACGGGCCCAAGGGTAGTGGTAGCTGCAGGTGCAGCTGTGGACACCGCCACCCAGGCTCAGGGTCTGCCAGCGCAGGCTGCGTTGGCACTTGAAGAGCCCTTGGTAGATCTCCAACAGGCCAGGGGGGAAACCATAGGGGCACGCCGGGCTGCTCAGACCAAGACACGTGTCCCTGGGGCAGTCATGTCATCTGCTGCCCCGAACAGCCGGGTGTTGGCAAGTGCAGGGGCAGATGCACCCAACAGCACCCCGGTTGTGAGTCTGCCAACCAGGACAGTTGCGGTCAATGACCCTGCCACAGCTGATGTTGCTGCGCAGGGTCCATTAGTGGGCACCCAGCTGCCACTGACACAAGTCAGGCCTTTGGTCATCCCTCCACCTGCCACTCCCTTGGCTCAATCCACCGAACCCACTGGCCATAATGGTCAGGGCGGCATTAGCCAGCCAGGGTCTGCGCCACAGTCCAAGAGGAGGAAGGTTGCACCTGCAGCACAGGCTGGGACCCCACACACAGCCACGAACTCCTGCACATCGAGGAAGAAGCCTTTCTGTAAGCAGGAACTGGACTTCCTCGTGGACTACGTGCGGGGCCACAGCCGTGACATGCTAGTGGGTGCCAATAGTCAGACTACGGCTGCCCAACGTGACACCCACTGGAAGCATGTTGCGGAACATGTCAGTTAATTCGGCCATGAGGTGCGCACGGCGCAGGAGTGCAAAAAGCGTTGTAATGACATCAAGCGCAGCACTAAGGCTAAGCGTGCCTCAAATTACAACTTGACTCTGGTGACTGGCGGTGGGCCTGCACCAGAGGAGGAAGAACTCACTCCGCATGAGGCTCTCGTTGCGGAGTTCATACCACCTGAATTGGTCGAAGGAGTGGGAAAGATGCTGGACTTTGATGCCCAGTCCAGTGAGTGTTGATGCTTGTTTGTTGAGGACGTGTATTTCACTTGTGGGATGTGTTGTGCATGATTGCTGCTACATGTGACGTGTACATGGTTCTGATGTGTAAGTAATGCAATGCTTCCGTCATGCATGTCTCCTCTGCCTGCATGCGGGACTCCATGTGGGCATGCTCCCTTGCCCCTCCTCCGCCACTCTGCACCCCAGTTCCACCTTTGCACTGGTCTGCTTCAATCTTGGCAATGTGTAGTTTCTTGTTCATGTGTCCTATGTAGATGCTAACTTCCAGCGTAGAAACTGCCAGACATATGCCGTGTGGTACAGCCTTACTACTCGATGCAGGGTATCTCACTTGTACTGTGCATGGGCCAGATGTCCCGCAGGGACATGAGTGCCCATTCATGCTACATGTGCATTGCACGCATGCCCCTATGTGTCCTTGACTGGATGATCACTGTAATATGAGTCCTTGGTTACATACATTGCCTGCCATCTCATCGGCCTCCCCATGTCAACTGTGGCTCAGTCCTGCGTTGCACACATATATAGGCTCTGACAATCTGTGTGGCTCACAGGCCTCAGCCTGTTCAATGGCCAATGACTCTGTCCAACTCTTGTTGTGTCTTCTTCACACGTGGGCGGCCTCCGGAGTTTATCATGTGTCCTGCCCACTGTCCCAGCATCATTTGCAGTGTTGTAATTTGAATCACATTAAGCTGTTGATGCCAGTCAACACTGCCTGTCAATACACAGGTGTATGGTCAGCCTTTTGATACCATGCTGGGCATCCCTGCTTTGGTACTGGGGTGGAGGGGTGCTTGGCTTCTAGACATGGTACACATTGAATGCACAATGCACGTGATGTGTGAATTTGACATTGCACTGCCTTCACATTTCCTGGCACACACCATGGAGTGCTTGTACATGTAGGTAGTGAGTGGCGTACACATTTTCTGCACTGCATAGACCCACTTCCATGGAAACTGCCACCTTTCAACAGGTCTGATCACAGAAGCTATTCAAAGTAGACCCAGCATGCATGCCAGGTCATATGTTGTGTGTCACATGCCTGCCGGATGCCTTTGCTGTCGGTGTGTGTGTGTGTCGTGTGCTTCTGACATGTGTAGTGACCTTTTTTCTCTCTATTTTTCAGGTGATGACGCAACGGAGGCGGAGGATGGTGTTGTCATGCCAGACACAGGGTTGGTAACACCACATCAACCTGGCACTAGTGGGGGTCGTGGGGTGGTAGGCCACGAAAACCCCCAAGTGCTGCAGTCCATCTTGTCTCTGGCTGCCTATGAGTCCAGCCTTGATGACGACTCTGACGTCCATGTTGAGTTGGATGAGCATCAAGTCCATGTGTCAGGGGTGAGTGATTCTGATGTGGACACTCCTCTGTCTGCGACACCTGCCCTGAGGGATCAGACAGTCTTGGTTCCTCCGCCCGTGGTGGATCGGGACGCAGGGTCACCCTCCACACCAGTCACTGATGTGCCTGGGACATCACGTCGACGGGGGCATGTAGTCGTGCATCCGCAGGCGGTGCCAACACAGCGAGGACCCCCGGTCCTTGGGTCCCGCAGGGGTCAAGCCCGGCAACGCGGTCGCCGCGCGCAACCGCTGTATACTGAGTGGGAGCAAGACATGACTGCCAATTCCGAACGGCAGGGGGCAGCAATGGAGAACATCGCTGAGAGCATGGAGCGTGTGGCCCGATCTGTGCTCCCCCCTGCTAGGCAGGTGCTTCTCCAGCAGCAGGCGGCACGGTCCACGGCCCGCTCGCTCAGGCTGGGCATGGCGGCCTCAGACAGGGCACGCCAGGCTGAAATGTCGTCTCTGCGTCAAGCAATTGCTGCTCACGCAGAGGCGCACATGGATGCCCTGAGGGAGGAGTATGCTTCCCTCAGATCCACTCTGGGCGTCCTTATGATGTCCCAGAGGCAGCAGGCAGAGGAGAGGTTTGCACAGCTTGAGCGTACCATCTGAGCTACAGGCTTGCCGGGAGGTGCAGCGGTTGTCCAGCCAGGCCTTGCAGGAGGAACTCTGTGTTACATGTGCTACCTTGCAAGAGGAAGCACGTGTATCACGTGAGGTTCTGCATGCAGACCTATGTCACATCGCCACACAGAACCAGGCTCACCCGTCCGAGGGCAAGCTGCGGCTAGGCGTGGCCAGGCTACTGTGCCACGTCCTCCTTTACAGGATGAGCCAGACTCGGACGACCATCTATCTCCCACATAGGTCGGGCTGTGCAGGCGTTGAGCCCATGGAGTTTTTTTTTTTGGCTCAGCATCATCGCATGTGGATGTTGAGCAGCACCCTGTACCTCCCCCCTCCTGGGTGCCTCCCCTCCCCCCCGGGTCGTATGTGGCCATTTTTGATTTTTCTTTTAGTTTAGTTAGTCAAGTTTCTGTTTGATAGTTAGTTTAAATAGGTAATGTAGGTTTTCCATTGTTAGTGTAATTAGTTAATAGTTGATTTAGTTTAAAATTGCTAGTCTATTGTGCTTTCATGTGACGGTGCGGTGCTTTGTGTCTTTTGAAGGCATCCACTGTCTGTTCCAGCTGGGCCCTTCATGGTTGTCTTGTGTATGTGTTTGCTGCTTGGGGTCCTTGACTCACATATGCCACTCCTGCCTCCCTTATCCATGGGCTCGCAAGGATGGTTCGGTGTTACAGAATATTACACAAGGGCTTTGGACTGTCATATCTGTGGCATGTCTGGTGCTGTGTGACTTGTGTTGACACCCCTAGTGAGGATGATTTAGGTGTCATTGTCCACTGTTCGGCTTTTGCTAGATGGGGTGTGTCATGATTAATGTGTACATTGATTGCTATGCATTGTGTAGTATGTTTCATATCTTTCCTGTACACGTGCTTGTTGCAATTCATGCTGTAGATAGTGTTCCACACTTTGGATGTCAAAGACGGACTGATGGTGTGATTTGTGATGTGACTCTCTGACATGGTCAAGTAATGAGATGCCTGATGAGACACACACAGATGACTTTGAAGCATTAATCATGTGTTTCATGCCCTTTCTGCAGGGGGATGAGCCTCCAGAGCACCTTTGCCAGCAGACATGGCCCATTGGACGACGGAATTCTGGACCCGTTTGTTGGTGCCCACATGCACATGTGTGCACAAGCTGAGGCACAGTGATTGCAGACCCACATCCTAGAACTGCTGACATGTTCCAAGGAACTCCAGGCAAGGTAAGCATCACAGGGGGGCCACGACACAGCAAAGCTTGCACCAGGCGAGTTGCACATGCAGGCTTAGTCACAGCACTGAGGGTGAGCTTAGACGAATATTGGTGTTGAAGCACACAATGCAGCTCAGATGTGTTTGTGGACTGATGGCTGTTGATAGTAGGGTTGTCTGGGACACATGCAGGAGCAATGGCACATACCCTCCGGTACACCAAGGTCCATTGAGGCACTTGTATCAACCATCTAGCCTTCCGAGACATGGAAAGGGGCAGCTCACAGGGACATACAGCAAGGGACATACTCGGGTGCAGTGCATGTCTTTCCCATGTACTTTATGATAAATGCACTGCCAACTTTGATTTGGTCATGGTGGTACGCAACTTGCTCTGTAGTCATGGCTTGCTATATGGGTCTGTCTGCTTACCCAGGGAACATTGCATGTTGTGTGAATTGTGACACATTGGTGTTCCATTTGCCACGCACCCACCAGCGGCTGACTTATTGCATTGACTGCGTATGACCCGTCACAGGGGTGATGTTATATATGGGTACGAAGCATCGACCCCAGATTGTCTGTTTGTAGAGTAGTTTGTTGCTATGGGGCATGTTTGGTGTTGTGTTTTTGTGTAATTGGCACGTACAGGTTGTTGACTGTGGCTCTCTTTGCAGCATTGCGGTGCTCCTGTAACCGGACCTGAGAGTGCGCAGGCAGGAGGCCAGCACTCAAAACCAGAGCTAAGTGTCTTGTTGTTTTTCTTTCAAACTGCTCTGCATAGGCTTGCTGGGGAGTGTACTGATGCATGGATGTATGTGTGGTTCAATTTGGTATGTTTTTTCTCCCTAATCACCCGTGATCCTATGCAAATTTGAAACCTGTACCCTCTACCCGGTGTTCCTGCTTCCCGTACCTATCCAAGCAACGTTCCCTGACCCTCTTTCCCCGCTGGGGTTGCGGATGCCTGTGTAAGCCCCGAACTTGCAGGCGCCAAAACCCTAGAGGGGGTGGTTGGTTCGTATCACTCCTGAGCCTGGACTACAGAAGGCCATGACAATGATGTCCAAGTTTGTTTGGATTGTGTATGTGTTCATGCACGTTGTACATTTTCGTGCATTCCCTAGTTTCATGTGTCATTCCTCCTCCCTCTCCTGCCACTCATTCCAGTCATCCAGTGTGTCAACACCTGTCCCGACTGCATATCCCTGAACCTCCTTCCCCACCAGGGTCTCAGGGGCCTGTGTGAGTTTGACCTTGCAGGCATCTGGGACATGGTGGGGGTGGTTGTTTCGTGACTCTCCCGCGCCTGTACAGGGGACCTGTGACAGTACACATCCATTCATGGTGCATCATCCTATGTCATGTACCACACATGTCTCACATCCTGTCGTGACATTGTTTTGCTGTGCTACCTTGGTTGTTGCATCATTGTGGTAGTACTTGGCCTTTGTGAGGTACTGCTACGTCAAGTCATCTACTGGAGGGTGTTCGGGTTCGTTTTTATGCCTTGGATTTTGTGATTTTGGAAATGAGTGTGGATTCTGAGGGTTCAGGCATCTTTTTACACACAAGGTGGGAGATGGTGACGAAGGGTAAAGGTGATCCTGTGGCCAGGTGGATTTGAGGGTTGGAGGCTCCATGACCCAGGTACAGTTGTTCAGTGGGTCATGGTCATTTGTGGGGGAGGGGGGGGTTGTTGTTGATAGTTGCCTTGCCCTGCAGTGTGATGGGAACTCTGACATAGTAATGGTGGTATCCTATGTACATGTTGTGTTCTGCTGATCAATGCCTGTTCATTTGTTGTGTTTTCCTTTCAGGTGCGAGGGGATAGTTGTGGTTTGACATGCTGGGGTGTACACATGGTGAATGTTCACATGTGATGTGTAGGGAACACTGATGGTCACTTGAGTGCACATGCATATGTGGAGTGCATGTCCTTGCAGAACCACACACTTGCACTCTGATGCACTACATGTACTCCCACCCTTGCATATCCACGTGTACACTGTTTGCCTTCTGGTGCCCACTGTGTCCCTGCAGCACATGTTCTGTGACCGATTATGGATCCAGTACATGCCTAATTTGATGTTTGATGTGGTCTGTCACTTAGAGGTGATGCTCAGGGTGTGCATCACACACAATGGCTGTTCACTGTGCTGTGCGCTGAGCAGTGTGATGCAGGAGTAGGACACTGCACACATGAGCTGCAGTGTTGATTTTGCAATGCATAATGTGCATGTAGACAGGCATTCATTGTTATGTTACGTCTACGACTGTTGTAATGCATTTGTAAATGACTTATTTTGGGTGGGAGATTTTGTTGGTCTGTCTTTTCATCTGATTGCGGGTCAGGCATCATTGTCCGATGCCACTGTACATTTAGGACATGGCAATGTGTACCTTATCGTTACTGTGTTGGTGTATGGGAGGGTTTGAGTGACATGACAGTGATGGCCATGGCTTGTTTTGCAGGTGTGTGTGATGCACACCTTGCATGTCAGGGTCATCCGCTTCTCAGAGCAACTAGCTGGGGGTAGATTTCTCTCCGTGGCAGGGCCCTCCCCCTGGAACAGACTTCCTGCCTGACTTGAACTTGAGGGGAACCATCTCCAGTTCTGGAAGCACCTCAAGACCTTCCTATTTGCTTCTGCTTACTCTCTGCCTCTCCCTTGCAGAATTCTTCAATGGAACTGCACAGGAGCTGCAACTGGGCCACTCTCACCGACCTTGGTCCCTGGCCCAGCCACTCTCCACTTGCACTGCCTCCCTGGCAACCCCTGCACTGCAGTACTGTCTCTCTATCCCTGCAGCCCTCCCTTCCCAGCACTTGTCTGCACTTACCTTTGCAGTTGCCACCAGCCGACCTATGTATTATTTTTCTGGGCTACTTCCCCTATACTGGACTCCCCCCACCCTTCCCCTTGCAGTTTTCCCTTCCCCCTACCCCTGCACTTGCACAATCTCAATGACACCTGGCCTAGTAGTACCGTTGTCTGTCTTCCCTTGTTCCCCCCTCCCTGCCTCATTGCGCCTTGAAATACTTGTGTATGGGCCATATAATAAAATAAACTATATACAAAAATGTGGCCAATGTCCGAAAGGTCCAAATAAAATCAAAACAAAAATGAAACCTAACACTACCTATATAACTATGTACAAGGGCAGCGGTCTAGTTGCACGGCTCACTTGTGGATGTCCCGGGCCAGGGCATCATCGAACTCCTCCTCAATGTCCCGGAGGCGGTCCTCCTCCATGTCCCAGAGGGTCCGCAGGGCCGTCGACGTGTCCACCTCCAAACCCCTGCGGATTGCCTCGAGGCACTCGGCCCGCCTCAAGGCCCTCCGCATGGAGTTCTCCGCCCTGACCATTGTGAGCCGTGCCTCTTCCGCCCGCTGCCGCTCCGCATCTATGGTGTGGCCCAACCGCTGCCACACGGAAGACACTCTCTGTCCTGGGTCCTCCTGTCCTCCGGCCGATGCCTGCCCCTCCGATGTTGAAGGCCCCGAGCCTTCATGGCTCCCACCACGTTGCTGCTGCTGCTGTGCCTCTGCCCGTGCACTGCCTCCTGCTGCCTGCACATCCTCCGCCGGCTGGGGTGCAGTCGTAGATGTGGCTGGACGTCCGACTCCCGACTGTGGCAGGGATGCCTCCTCCACCAGCCTGGCCGCACCGTCAGAGGCAGCTCCACAGGGCACCCAGGTGACTGATGGGTGGGAAGATGGCACAGAGGACGACTGGCGCGTAGGGGGTCCAGTTGAGGAGGGGGTCGTAGCAAGCCCCATCAGACGGAGGAATCCGGCCTGGGTGACCTGTCAAAGCAGGCTGACGTGTTCAACGAGCCATTTGAGATGATGTGCAGTCTCCTCATGAAAAGACTGCAGGTCACCTCGCATGGCCTGTTGACGCAACGCCACACCAGCCAGGAGAGGCTCAACCCGGACCCGGATAGCCACGTCCGCAGGCAGAGGAAGGCCAGTTGACGTGAGCTCATCCCCTGCCTGAAAACGGGTCTGGACGTAGGCATCCCTGCTGGTGCAAGATGATGCAGGGACAGGATCAGGGACAGGATTGCACACAGGCACCTCCGCGGCGGCCTGTGCTGCCTCCTGTCCCTGGTCCTGCACTGCACCACTAGCACCAGTGGGATCCCCACCTCCAGACCCCGTCTCTGGTGCTTGCACGGCCTCCTCCTCCACCAAACCCCCCACCAACCTGGATGACTCCATGCCATCTTCCCCTGTTGGGCCCTGTGGGGTCCCAGCTGCCCCTTCTGCTGCCGAGGAGTCCAACTCCAACCTCCGCCTCTTGGACCTCCCCCCGGCAGCTGCGGCCTGGGACGCGGCACCGGACTCCTCACTCCCCGCCGAGATGACAACATGGGAGGGGAGCCGGGCCTTGCGTCTCCGGCTGGCGGTGGGATCCCCGCCGCTGTGCTCCACAGCACCTTCTCCCCCCTCTTCATCAGTTGACGCTGCAGACAGGGAGAAACAAAACACAGGCATCAGGGCACTGTACAATGGACACATACCCACATGACAGTTGTACATGAGTGGCATTGGCAAACCTCAGACATGTCATCACAATCTCCATCACACATGTCATTTCAACTCGCACACATGAGCCATACCACAGCCATATCACAACTGCCAGCACCATCCATACACATACAACAGCATGAGCAGCCAAAGGTGAGCCAGACATCACATGCAACACAGGAAGTGCACCACACATGTACACACACCACCACACTTGCATGCATGTGTACACCTCTGCCAAGTGTCACAGTGTTCAGACGGGCATCCATGTCACATCTGCCAATCAGGCTTCCACATACCGCTGTCACATGCATTCATGTTGCACCACTGTTGCACCCTTGTCAAATACACACACATGCACATGTACACTGTGCTGATACATGCAGCCAAAAACAACATACATGCCTGACATCACGGACATGTCTACTTACATACACATTCATCCAAACATGTGTGCCCACACAACTGCATTTGGCATGAAAGCCTACACACACAAGCACCATCCATGTCTCACACATTACAGCCCTCGCATGTGTTAGCCCCACGGCCCTGTACACCCCCACCCATACTCGACCCCATACAAACAGATGTGCAACCTGCACACTACTGAAAAATCACCACACGCACTGCTCACAATCAGGATGCATGTACACTTACCGCTCGACTCCAGACGGGTCTGCCTCTCAAGGACCTGGACGTGGAGCGCTGGGGATATGCGTTCCAGGACCCTCATCTGTTCTTCCGACAAGTCACCCCGGTGCCCCTTGGCATCCGCTGCCTTCAAGAGGCGCTGGGCCTTGTTCAGGGTCCTGGACCTGAAGTCCTCCCAGCGCTTCTTGACATGTTGTAAGTCGCGGACTGCCACCCCATCCGCATTGATGGCAGTCACGATGTCAGTCCAGATCCGAGTCCGTCCTTCCTTGTCGGCGCAGGAACTTCCCAAGAGGGCATCATACTGCCCCAGCACTTGCTCCACCAGGACACCAACTTCGGTGGCACTGAAGCTGGTGCCCCTCTGCCTCTCTGGCCGGGGGTTGTCAGTGGTCTCAGATGGTGTTTGCCCCGACATGACAACCCCAGAGGCAGGAGTGGGTGGGCAACTGGGTCCTGGGGCTGGGCTGTGGAGGGATGGAATCCCAGTCGGGAGTCTTCGGTTCCAGCAGGGGTGGTCACAGCAACAGCACCCCTGGCTGATGTGCAGGCAGCAAATGGCAGGGCACGTGGGCAGCAGGCAGTCAGGCAGCAGCAGATGGCAGGTGGGAGCGTGCTCGGGTCTCTGGGGGGCAGTAGTTCGGCCTTCTGGGCAGGAGCGTGGTCTTCCGTGTGCTTACGCGTGGCCAGCTTGATACGGAGTGATTTGGCACGTGAAAAATCTGCACATCAGCGTGTAATTCGAGGAAAGGCCCTTAGCGCGTAAGCGCGTCTGCACGCATACGCATTTTCATTGGACAGAAGGCCCCTCAAGCGCAAGCGCCCCTGTGACGTGACGCGTACAGACGTGCATGGCCATTTCACCGCGCGTGAAAAACTGCACGTCCGCGTGTAATACGAGGAAAGGGCCCATGCGCGTAAGCGCGCGTGGAAAACTGCACGTCAGCGTGTAATACGAGGAAAGGGCCCATGCGCGTAAGTGACGTGACGTGCACGTGTGTTTCCCCAGCACGGGTTAAAGGTGAGCGGGCCCAGCAGTTCGCTGTACGTGCCTTTCGTGGAGACCAACGTGTGTTGCTGCTTCCTGTTGTTTCGCGCGCCATCACAACTTCACAGCTATCAAGGACGTATCTCTTCTTTTGGCGGGGGTATTGGCTACGCGTGTTTTTCTGCATCACGCTAGTCAGACGGTGAGTCGCACACGCTCTTTTTCCCACTGCGGGTGCCCCTGTGTATCGCACCCATTTTCGATGTCATAGTAGCCTGCGTGTCCCACGCGTACGCGTTATTCGTGTTACTGGGTGCCACCACGTACTGCGGGAGGTTGAATCCACGCACGTAGGCTGCAGGGTTGCGTGCACGGTTTTACTGCAGTTTTGGGGTGCCTGAGCGTTGCGTGACCCGTCACCACATCACCGGGGTCACATACAGCCTTGCAGGTGCAGGGGGGCTGTTAACATCTTGCTTCCCACCCCCTTCACCCCAATTGCCCAGGTCAATTGTGGTGTAGACCTCCCATTGGCACCACTCCATCTGTGCCAGCACTACTACATCTGTGCCATGGTTGGGAGGCCACCAAAGGTGAGGGGCGCCTCAGCTGGGCGTCCTCCTCGTGGCGGGCGTGGTCGGGGACGTGGCCGTGGTGACCAGGGAGTAGGTGGACTCCAGGGTGTCCAGGGCAGCCACAGAGGGGTAAGAGGCAGGGGTGCGCCACTTGAGCACAATGTTGTGCCATGTGTCGGTGCAGCCATGCCACCACCCCCTGTGGTTCCGGGGGATGCAGCTCCTGCATCTGGCACTGGCACCCGTACGACCCGGCAGTCCGTTCCATCGACTGCCACGGGCCCAAGGGTAGTGGTAGCTGCAGGTGCAGCTGTGGACACCGCCACCCAGGCTCAGGGTCTGCCAGCGCAGGCTGCGTTGGCACTTGAAGAGCCCTTGGTAGATCTCCAACAGGCCAGGGGGGAAACCATAGGGGCACGCCGGGCTGCTCAGACCAAGACACGTGTCCCTGGGGCAGTCATGTCATCTGCTGCCCCGAACAGCCGGGTGTTGGCAAGTGCAGGGGCAGATGCACCCAACAGCACCCCGGTTGTGAGTCTGCCAACCAGGACAGTTGCGGTCAATGACCCTGCCACAGCTGATGTTGCTGCGCAGGGTCCATTAGTGGGCACCCAGCTGCCACTGACACAAGTCAGGCCTTTGGTCCTCCCTCCACCTGCCACTCCCTTGGCTCAATCCACCGAACCCACTGGCCATAATGGTCAGGGCGGCATTAGCCAGCCAGGGTCTGCGCCACAGTCCAAGAGGAGGAAGGTTGCACCTGCAGCACAGGCTGGGACCCCACACACAGCCACGAACTCCTGCACATCGAGGAAGAAGCCTTTCTGTAAGCAGGAACTGGACTTCCTCGTGGACTACGTGCGGGGCCACAGCCGTGACATGCTAGTGGGTGCCAATAGTCAGACTACGGCTGCCCAACGTGACACCCACTGGAAGCATGTTGCGGAACATGTCAGTTAATTCGGCCATGAGGTGCGCACGGCGCAGGAGTGCAAAAAGCGTTGTAATGACATCAAGCGCAGCACTAAGGCTAAGCGTGCCTCAAATTACAACTTGACTCTGGTGACTGGCGGTGGGCCTGCACCAGAGGAGGAAGAACTCACTCCGCATGAGGCTCTCGTTGCGGAGTTCATACCACCTGAATTGGTCGAAGGAGTGGGAAAGATGCTGGACTTTGATGCCCAGTCCAGTGAGTGTTGATGCTTGTTTGTTGAGGACGTGTATTTCACTTGTGGGATGTGTTGTGCATGATTGCTGCTACATGTGACGTGTACATGGTTCTGATGTGTAAGTAATGCAATGCTTCCGTCATGCATGTCTCCTCTGCCTGCATGCGGGACTCCATGTGGGCTTGCTCCCTTGCCCCTCCTCCGCCACTCTGCACCCCAGTTCCACCTTTGCACTGGTCTGCTTCAATCTTGGCAATGTGTAGTTTCTTGTTCATGTGTCCTATGTAGATGCTAACTTCCAGCGTAGAAACTGCCAGACATATGCCGTGTGGTACAGCCTTACTACTCGATGCAGGGTATCTCACTTGTACTGTGCATGGGCCAGATGTCCCGCAGGGACATGAGTGCCCATTCATGCTACATGTGCATTGCACGCATGCCCCTATGTGTCCTTGACTGGATGATCACTGTAATATGAGTCCTTGGTTACATACATTGCCTGCCATCTCATCGGCCTCCCCATGTCAACTGTGGCTCAGTCCTGCGTTGCACACATATATAGGCTCTGACAATCTGTGTGGCTCACAGGCCTCAGCCTGTTCAATGGCCAATGACTCTGTCCAACTCTTGTTGTGTCTTCTTCACACGTGGGCGGCCTCCGGAGTTTATCATGTGTCCTGCCCACTGTCCCAGCATCATTTGCAGTGTTGTAATTTGAATCACATTAAGCTGTTGATGCCAGTCAACACTGCCTGTCAATACACAGGTGTATGGTCAGCCTTTTGATACCATGCTGGGCATCCCTGCTTTGGTACTGGGGTGGAGGGGTGCTTGGCTTCTAGACATGGTACACATTGAATGCACAATGCACGTGATGTGTGAATTTGACATTGCACTGCCTTCACATTTCCTGGCACACACCATGGAGTGCTTGTACATGTAGGTAGTGAGTGGCGTACACATTTTCTGCACTGCATAGACCCACTTCCATGGAAACTGCCACCTTTCAACAGGTCTGATCACAGAAGCTATTCAAAGTAGACCCAGCATGCATGCCAGGTCATATGTTGTGTGTCACATGCCTGCCGGATGCCTTTGCTGTCGGTGTGTGTGTGTGTCGTGTGCTTCTGACATGTGTAGTGACCTTTTTTCTCTCTATTTTTCAGGTGATGACGCAACGGAGGCGGAGGATGGTGTTGTCATGCCAGACACAGGGTTGGTAACACCACATCAACCTGGCACTAGTGGGGGTCGTGGGGTGGTAGGCCACGAAAACCCCCAAGTGCTGCAGTCCATCTTGTCTCTGGCTGCCTATGAGTCCAGCCTTGATGACGACTCTGACGTCCATGTTGAGTTGGATGAGCATCAAGTCCATGTGTCAGGGGTGAGTGATTCTGATGTGGACACTCCTCTGTCTGCGACACCTGCCCTGAGGGATCAGACAGTCTTGGTTCCTCCGCCCGTGGTGGATCGGGACGCAGGGTCACCCTCCACACCAGTCACTGATGTGCCTGGGACATCACGTCGACGGGGGCATGTAGTCGTGCATCCGCAGGCGGTGCCAACACAGCGAGGACCCCCGGTCCTTGGGTCCCGCAGGGGTCAAGCCCGGCAACGCGGTCGCCGCGCGCAACCGCTGTATACTGAGTGGGAGCAAGACATGACTGCCAATTCCGAACGGCAGGGGGCAGCAATGGAGAACATCGCTGAGAGCATGGAGCGTGTGGCCCGATCTGTGCTCCCCCCTGCTAGGCAGGTGCTTCTCCAGCAGCAGGCGGCACGGTCCACGGCCCGCTCGCTCAGGCTGGGCATGGCGGCCTCAGACAGGGCACGCCAGGCTGAAATGTCGTCTCTGCGTCAAGCAATTGCTGCTCACGCAGAGGCGCACATGGATGCCCTGAGGGAGGAGTATGCTTCCCTCAGATCCACTCTGGGCGTCCTTATGATGTCCCAGAGGCAGCAGGCAGAGGAGAGGTTTGCACAGCTTGAGCGTACCATCTGAGCTACAGGCTTGCCGGGAGGTGCAGCGGTTGTCCAGCCAGGCCTTGCAGGAGGAACTCCGTGTTACATGTGCTACCTTGCAAGAGGAAGCACGTGTATCACGTGAGGTTCTGCATGCAGACCTATGTCACATCGCCACACAGAACCAGGCTCACCCGTCCGAGGGCAAGCTGCGGCTAGGCGTGGCCAGGCTACTGTGCCACGTCCTCCTTTACAGGATGAGCCAGACTCGGACGACCATCTATCTCCCACATAGGTCGGGCTGTGCAGGCGTTGAGCCCATGGAGTTTTTTTTTTTGGCTCAGC
Source organism: Ambystoma mexicanum (assembly GCF_040938575.1). Taxonomy (NCBI): domain Eukaryota; kingdom Metazoa; phylum Chordata; class Amphibia; order Caudata; family Ambystomatidae; genus Ambystoma; species Ambystoma mexicanum. Next base: position 959,785,809 of record NC_090928.1, on the reverse strand, counting down.
ATCATCGCATGTGGATGTTGAGCAGCACCCTGTACCTCCCCCCTCCTGGGTGCCTCCCCTCCCCCCCGGGTCGTATGTGGCCATTTTTGATTTTTCTTTTAGTTTAGTTAGTCAAGTTTCTGTTTGATAGTTAGTTTAAATAGGTAATGTAGGTTTTCCATTGTTAGTGTAATTAGTTAATAGTTGATTTAGTTTAAAATTGCTAGTCTATTGTGCTTTCATGTGACGGTGCGGTGCTTTGTGTCTTTTGAAGGCATCCACTGTCTGTTCCAGCTGGGCCCTTCATGGTTGTCTTGTGTATGTGTTTGCTGCTTGGGGTCCTTGACTCACATATGCCACTCCTGCCTCCCTTATCCATGGGCTCGCAAGGATGGTTCGGTGTTACAGAATATTACACAAGGGCTTTGGACTGTCATATCTGTGGCATGTCTGGTGCTGTGTGACTTGTGTTGACACCCCTAGTGAGGATGATTTAGGTGTCATTGTCCACTGTTCGGCTTTTGCTAGATGGGGTGTGTCATGATTAATGTGTACATTGATTGCTATGCATTGTGTAGTATGTTTCATATCTTTCCTGTACACGTGCTTGTTGCAATTCATGCTGTAGATAGTGTTCCACACTTTGGATGTGAAAGACGGACTGATGGTGTGATTTGTGATGTGACTCTCTGACATGGTCAAGTAATGAGATGCCTGATGAGACACACACAGATGACTTTGAAGCATTAATCATGTGTTTCATGCCCTTTCTGCAGGGGGATGAGCCTCCAGAGCACCTTTGCCAGCAGACATGGCCCATTGGACGACGGAATTCTGGACCCGTTTGTTGGTGCCCACATGCACATGTGTGCACAAGCTGAGGCACAGTGATTGCAGACCCACATCCTAGAACTGCTGACATGTTCCAAGGAACTCCAGGCAAGGTAAGCATCACAGGGGGGCCACGACACAGCAAAGCTTGCACCAGGCGAGTTGCACATGCAGGCTTAGTCACAGCACTGAGGGTGAGCTTAGACGAATATTGGTGTTGAAGCACACAATGCAGCTCAGATGTGTTTGTGGACTGATGGCTGTTGATAGTAGGGTTGTCTGGGACACATGCAGGAGCAATGGCACATACCCTCCGGTACACCAAGGTCCATTGAGGCACTTGTATCAACCATCTAGCCTTCCGAGACATGGAAAGGGGCAGCTCACAGGGACATACAGCAAGGGACATACTCGGGTGCAGTGCATGTCTTTCCCATGTACTTTATGATAAATGCACTGCCAACTTTGATTTGGTCATGGTGGTACGCAACTTGCTCTGTAGTCATGGCTTGCTATATGGGTCTGTCTGCTTACCCAGGGAACATTGCATGTTGTGTGAATTGTGACACATTGGTGTTCCATTTGCCACGCACCCACCAGCGGCTGACTTATTGCATTGACTGCGTATGACCCGTCACAGGGGTGATGTTATATATGGGTACGAAGCATCGACCCCAGATTGTCTGTTTGTAGAGTAGTTTGTTGCTATGGGGCATGTTTGGTGTTGTGTTTTTGTGTAATTGGCACGTACAGGTTGTTGACTGTGGCTCTCTTTGCAGCATTGCGGTGCTCCTGTAACCGGACCTGAGAGTGCGCAGGCAGGAGGCCAGCACTCAAAACCAGAGCTAAGTGTCTTGTTGTTTTTCTTTCAAACTGCTCTGCATAGGCTTGCTGGGGAGTGTACTGATGCATGGATGTATGTGTGGTTCAATTTGGTATGTTTTTTCTCCCTAATCACCCGTGATCCTATGCAAATTTGAAACCTGTACCCTCTACCCGGTGTTCCTGCTTCCCGTACCTATCCAAGCAACGTTCCCTGACCCTCTTTCCCCGCTGGGGTTGCGGATGCCTGTGTAAGCCCCGAACTTGCAGGCGCCAAAACCCTAGAGGGGGTGGTTGGTTCGTATCACTCCTGAGCCTGGACTACAGAAGGCCATGACAATGATGTCCAAGTTTGTTTGGATTGTGTATGTGTTCATGCACGTTGTACATTTTCGTGCATTCCCTAGTTTCATGTGTCATTCCTCCTCCCCTCTCCTGCCACTCATTCCAGTCATCCAGTGTGTCAACACCTGTCCCGACTGCATATCCCTGAACCTCCTTCCCCACCAGGGTCTCAGGGGCCTGTGTGAGTTTGACCTTGCAGGCATCTGGGACATGGTGGGGGTGGTTGTTTCGTGACTCTCCCGCGCCTGTACAGGGGACCTGTGACAGTACACATCCATTCATGGTGCATCATCCTATGTCATGTACCACACATGTCTCACATCCTGTCGTGACATTGTTTTGCTGTGCTACCTTGGTTGTTGCATCATTGTGGTAGTACTTGGCCTTTGTGAGGTACTGCTACGTCAAGTCATCTACTGGAGGGTGTTCGGGTTCGTTTTTATGCCTTGGATTTTGTGATTTTGGAAATGAGTGTGGATTCTGAGGGTTCAGGCATCTTTTTACACACAAGGTGGGAGATGGTGACGAAGGGTAAAGGTGATCCTGTGGCCAGGTGGATTTGAGGGTTGGAGGCTCCATGACCCAGGTACAGTTGTTCAGTGGGTCATGGTCATTTGTGGGGGAGGGGGGGGTTGTTGTTGATAGTTGCCTTGCCCTGCAGTGTGATGGGAACTCTGACATAGTAATGGTGGTATCCTATGTACATGTTGTGTTCTGCTGATCAATGCCTGTTCATTTGTTGTGTTTTCCTTTCAGGTGCGAGGGGATAGTTGTGGTTTGACATGCTGGGGTGTACACATGGTGAATGTTCACATGTGATGTGTAGGGAACACTGATGGTCACTTGAGTGCACATGCATATGTGGAGTGCATGTCCTTGCAGAACCACACACTTGCACTCTGATGCACTACATGTACTTCCACCCTTGCATATCCACGTGTACACTGTTTGCCTTCTGGTGCCCACTGTGTCCCTGCAGCACATGTTCTGTGACCGATTATGGATCCAGTACATGCCTAATTTGATGTTTGATGTGGTCTGTCACTTAGAGGTGATGCTCAGGGTGTGCATCACACACAATGGCTGTTCACTGTGCTGTGCGCTGAGCAGTGTGATGCAGGAGTAGGACACTGCACACATGAGCTGCAGTGTTGATTTTGCAATGCATAATGTGCATGTAGACAGGCATTCATTGTTATGTTACGTCTACGACTGTTGTAATGCATTTGTAAATGACTTATTTTGGGTGGGAGATTTTGTTGGTCTGTCTTTTCATCTGATTGCGGGTCAGGCATCATTGTCCGATGCCACTGTACATTTAGGACATGGCAATGTGTACCTTATCGTTACTGTGTTGGTGTATGGGAGGGTTTGAGTGACATGACAGTGATGGCCATGGCCTGTTTTGCAGGTGTGTGTGATGCACACCTTGCATGTCAGGGTCATCCGCTTCTCAGAGCAACTAGCTGGGGGTAGATTTCTCTCCGTGGCAGGGCCCTCCCCCTGGAACAGACTTCCTGCCTGACTTGAACTTGAGGGGAACCATCTCCAGTTCTGGAAGCACCTCAAGACCTTCCTATTTGCTTCTGCTTACTCTCTGCCTCTCCCTTGCAGAATTCTTCAATGGAACTGCACAGGAGCTGCAACTGGGCCACTCTCACCGACCTTGGTCCCTGGCCCAGCCACTCTCCACTTGCACTGCCTCCCTGGCAACCCCTGCACTGCAGTACTGTCTCTCTATCCCTACAGCCCTCCCTTCCCAGCACTTGTCTGCACTTACCTTTGCAGTTGCCACCAGCCGACCTATGTATTATTTTTCTGGGCTACTTCCCCTATACTGGACTCCCCCCACCCTTCCCCTTGCAGTTTTCCCTTCCCCCTACCCCTGCACTTGCACAATCTCAATGACACCTGGCCTAGTAGTACCGTTGTCTGTCTTCCCTTGTTCCCCCCTCCCTGCCTCATTGCGCCTTGAAATACTTGTGTATGGGCCATATCATGTCATATGTCATATGTGTGCCTTTTGGACACACAGGATAGCTTGTGTTTAAGTAGCTAGGGATGCAGACGATGTGGCACTTCCATGGCAACTATCTCAGGGTGGTAGGGTTGTGACAGTTGACTGTCTCTTTGTCATCATCGATTGTCACCTGGTATGTGTCAGGCCTGTGTGCACTCCGCAGGGGTGGGAGTTTAGGTGAAAAATGTGGCCACAAGCTGGGTCCGGGCTTCCTCGCCACGTGCCCTGTCCCCTCCCATGGGCAGCACCTGTGCCTGTGGTTGGGGATGTGGGGGCACCACCATGTCCACCGGGACGCCCTGCCGTGTTGCAACATTGTGCAGGACACATGCTGCCACAATGATCCTGCACACCACTGGTGGTGCATAGAGTAGTTGCCCACCAGAGCGGTCAAGGGAGCGGAAACGTGACTTGAGCACTCTGAATGTGCGCTCCACTATGCCCCTGGTTGCAATATGGGCGGCGTTGTATCTTACCTGGGGTGGTGTGGTGGGGTTCCGGATTGGCGTCATCATGTGGTTGCTCAGAGGGTAGGCACTGTCCCCTGGGGAGGTGATAATAGTTGAGATTATTAGGGTTTGGATATTTGTCTGTGTGTGACTTGCATGCATGTGCAAGGGCATTTGTACTGACCTAGGAGCCATGTGTCGCCATGCTGCCCAGCTTCCAGGGCCCGGCACAGGGCGTACATTCTGTATATGAAACTGTCATGGGTGGAGCCAGGGTAGTTTGCATAGACAGAGGTGATGATTCCCTTTGCATCGCATACCACCTGTACATTGATGGAATGCCAGTGCTTGCGGTTTCGGTAGGTGTGCTCAGTGGCCCTAGGTGGACGTAGGGCCACATGGGTGCAATCTATGGCACCGAGCACTTTGGGGAAGTGTGCCACCCTGAAAAAATCCAGGACAACGGCCTGCCTTTCTGCGGGTGTTCTGGGCATGTATATGTGCCTGCAGACTGAGGGGTGCGCTGTCATGATTGCCAGTGCCTGGTGTAGGCAGCGTGACTGCGTGGCCTGTGAGACCCCCCCACTATGGCAGTGGTCCGCTGAAATGACCCAGTGGCCAAAAAATACAGGACATTGAGCAGCTTCTCCAAGGGGCTCAATGCTTGGGAGCAAAGGGTGGGGGATGTGAGGTCATCTTCCCACTCCCTGACCAGGTCTAGGATGATATGGGGTGGAAACCTATACCTTCCGTAGACCTGGTCGTCAGGCATCCCAAAAAGGCTTGTCCGTGGTGCGAAAATGCGTGCCCTGGCTATTCTCCTCCTCCTGCGGTGTCCCACGATCAGTGCAGCGACAAATGGGGCATTCATCGTAGCTGTATATACGCATTTGTTGTTTGCGCGCACTTTTATGCTGTGCGCGGGGACGCCTCCGCCTGCCTTCGTGTGGGCAGACGCATTGACGCCTGTGCACGTCTTTTGCCGTGCGCGGCTTTCCCGTATTCGGATACATGGTAAGACTGTACGTCCGAGTGTCATCGCGTGTGATCGGAGGGGAGTGAGCGTACAAGCGATTGGCCTGGGTACGTGTGTTTCGGGGTGCGCGGGAAGTTCCACACGCGATTAGCCTGGGTACGTGTGTTCTGGGGTGCTGGGAACTTTCACACGCGATTGGTGGAAATCCACGTGTGTTCTGTCATCACGTGCAATGAGGGAAACACCCGCGCGCGTCACGTCACTTACGCGCATGGGCCCTTTCCTCGTATTACACGCTGACGTGCAGTTTTCCACGCGCGCTTACGCGCATGGGCCCTTTCCTTCGTATTACACGCGGACGTGCAGTTTTTCACGCGCGGTGAAATGGCCATGCACGTCTGTACGCGTCACGTCACAGGGGCGCTTGCGCTTGAGGGGCCTTCTGTCGAATGTAAATGCGTATGCGTGCAGACGCGCTTACGCGCTAAGGGCCTTTCCTCGAATTACACGCTGACGTGCAGATTTTTCACGTGCCAAATCACTCCGTATCAAGCTGGCCACGCGTAAGCACACGGAAGACCACGCAGGAGCCCAGAAGGCCGAACTACTGCCCCCCAGAGCCCCGAGCACGCTCCCACCTGCCATCTGCTGCTACCTGACTGCCTGCTGCCCACATGCCCTGCCATTTGCTGCCTGCACATCAGCCAGGGGTGCTGTTGCTGTGACCACCCCTGCTGGAACCGAAGACTCCCGACTGGGATTCCATCGCTCCACAGCCCAGCCCCAGGACCCAGTTGCCCACCCACTCCTGCCTCTGGGGTTGTCATGTCGGGGCAAACACCATCTGAGACCACTGACAACCCCCGGCCAGAGAGGCAGAGGGGCACCAGCTTCAGTGCCACCGAAGTTCGTGTCCTAGTGGAGCAAGTCCTGGGGCAGTATGATGCCCTCTTCGGAAGTTCCCGCGCCGACAAGGAAGGACGGACTCGGATCTGGACTGACATCGTGACTGCCATCAACGCGGAGGGGGTGGCAGTCCACGACTTACAACATGTCAAGAAGCGCTGGGAGGACTTCAGGTCCAGGACCCTGAAAAAGGCCCGGCGCCTCTTGAAGGCAGCGGATGCCAAGGGGCGCCGGGGCCACTTGTCGGAAGAACAGATGAGGGTCCTGGAACGCATATCCCCAGCGCTCCACGTCCAGGTCCTTGAGAGGCAGACCCGTCTGGAGTCGAGCGGTAAGTGTACATGCATCCTGATTGTGAGCAGTGTGTGTGGTGATTTTTCAGTAGTGTGCAGGTTGCACATCTGTTTGTATGGGGTTGAGTATGGGTGGGGGTGTACAGGGCCGTGGGGCTAACACATGCGAGGGCTGTAATGTGTGAGACATGGATGGTGCTTGTGTGTGTAGGCTTGCATGCCAAATGCAGTTGTGTGGGCACACATGTTTGGATGAATGTGTATGTAAGAAGACATGTCCGTGATGTCAGGCATGTATGTTGTTTTTGGCTGCATGTATCAGCACGGTGTACATGTGCATGTGTGTGTATTTGCCAAGGGTGCAACAGTGATGCAACATGGATGCATGTGACAGCGGTATGTGGAAGCCTGATTGGCAGATGTGACATGGATGCCTGTCTGAACACTGCGACACTTGGCAGAGGTGTACACATGCATGCAAGTGTGGTGGTGTGTGTACATGTGTGGTGCACTTCCTGTGTTGCATGTGATGTCTGGCTCACCTTTGGCTGCTCATGCTGTTGTATGTGTATGGATGGTGCTGGCAGTTGCGATATGGCTGTGGTATGGCTCATGTGTGCGAGTTGAAATGACATGTGTGTTGGGATTGTGATGACATGTCTGAGGTTTGCCAATGCCACTCATGTACAACTGTCATGTGTGTATGTGCCCATTGTACAGTGCCCTGATGCCTGTGTTTTGTTTCTCCCTGTCTGCAGCGTCAACTGATGAAGAGGGCGGAGAAGGTGCTGTGGAGCACAGCGGCAGGGATCCCACCGCCAGCCGGAGACGCAAGGCCCGGCTCCCCTCCCATGTTGTCATCTCGTCGGGGAGTGAGGAGTCCGGTGCCGCGTCCCAGGCCGCAGCTGCCGGGGGGAGGTCCAAGAGGCGGAGGTTGCAGTTGGACTCCTCGGCAGCAGAAGGGGCAGCTGGGACCCCACAGGGCCCAACAGGGGAAGATGGCACGAGTCATCCAGGTTGGTGGTGGGTTTGGTGGAGGAGGAGGCCGTGCAAGCACCAGAGACGGGGTCTGGAGGTGGGGATCCCACTGGTGCTAGTGGTGCAGTGCAGGACCAGGGACAGGAGGCAGCATAGGCTGCCGCGGAGGTGCCTGTGTGCAATCCTGTCCCTGATCCTGTCCCTGCATCCTCTTGCACCAGCAGGGATGCCTACGTCCAGACCCGTTTTCAGGCAGGGGATGAGCTCACGTCAACTGGCCTTCCTCTGCCTGCGGACGTGGCTATCCGGGTCCGGGTTGAGCCTGTCCTGGCTGGTGTGGCGTTGCGTCAACGGGCCATGCGAGGTGACCTGCAGTCTTTTCATGAGGAGACTGCACATCATCTCGAATGGCTCGTTGACCACGTCAGCCTGCTGGGACAGGTCACCCAGGTCGGATTCCTCCGTCTGATGGGGCTTGCTACGACCCCCTCCTCAACTGGACCCCCTACGCGCCAGTCGTCCTCCGTGCCATCTTCCCACCCATCACTCACCTGGGTTCCCTGTGGAGCTGCCTATGACGGTGCGGCCAGGCTGGTGAAGGAGGCATCCCTGCCACAGTCGGGAGTCGAATGTCCAGCAGGGGTGGCCACATCTACGACTGCACCCCAGCCGGCAGAGAATGTGCAGGCAGCAGGAGGCAGTGCACGGGCAGAGGCACAGCAGCAGCAGCTACGTGGTGGGAGCCATGAAGGCTCGGGGCCTTCAACATCGGAGGGGCAGGCATCGGCCGGAGGGCAGGAGGACCCAGGACAGAGAGTGTCTTCCGTGTGGCAGCGGTTGGGCCACACCATAGATGCGGAGCGGCAGCGGGCGGAAGAGGCACGGCTCACAATGGTCAGGGCGGAGAACTCCATGCGGAGGGCCCTGAGGCGGGCCGAGTGCCTCGAGGCAATCCGCAGGGGTTTGGAGGTGGACACGTCGACGGCCCTGCGGACCCTGGGGGACATGGAGGAGGACTGCCTCCGGGACATTGAGGAGGAGTTCGATGATGCCCTGGCCCGGGACATCCACAAGTGAGCCGTGCAACTAGCCCGCTGCCCTTGTACATAGTTATGTAGGTAGTGTTAGGTTTCATTTTTGTTTTGATTTTATTTGGACCTTTCGGACATTGGCCACATTTTTGTATATAGTTTATTTTATTAGTTAGTGTAGTTAGATAGGTTTCCTTTCTTTTGTTGGGATAATGGAACCTGTCTTGTTCCCATGTACATAGTTCACTGTTGGATTGTATTTTTTTTTCACATTTTAACCATGGAGCAATGGCTTTCTTTTTTATTTCGCATTGGATTTTGTTTTGTGGACATTGACTTTGGACACCATTACTTTGGAATTTATTTTTGGTTGGGCTTTTTTTCACGGACATGCTTCTTTTAATTTTTGTACATTCACATTTCTGATTCTTCATTTTTGATTCTATTTATGTTTCCTTTAATACATATTTTTTTTGGTGAACTTCAATTTGTGGTATCTCATTGGTTTCATGCATTTCATGATATGGGTTTTGAGATTCACTGACACCCATTGGGTGTATGTGCGGGAAATGTGTTTGTTTCGGAACTTGCAATTGGTGTTCTGTGATGTAATTGCAAATTATGGGTGGGTGGATGCAATACTCGGGTGGGTGTTTTGCATTTGGAGGCTGACCATAGGGACCAGGGATCTAGATTGTGATGACATGTTGGCTGGGGAACATGAGTTGCACATGGGTGGGGGCCTGCTGGCAGGTGCCCCACAGTGCTGGGGGGTGGGGGTGGTGGGGAACATGAGTTGGACATGGGTGGGGGCCTGCTGGCAGGTGCTCCACAGTGCTGGGGGGTGGGGGTGGTGGGAGACATGGGTGGGGGCCTGGTGGAGGCTGCCCCTGCACTGCTGGGGGTGGGGGTGGTGGGAGACATGGGTGGGGGCCTGGTGGAGGCTGCCCCTGGTGGCTGGGGGGTGGGGGTGCTGGGAGACATGGGTGGGGGCCTGGTGGAGGCTGCCCCTGGTTGTTGGGGGGTGGGGGTGCTGAGAGACATGGGTGGGGGCCTGGTGGAGGCTGCCCCTGCACTGCTGGGGGGTGGGGGTGGTGGGAGACGTGGGTGGGGGCCTGGTGGAGGCTGCCCCTGGTGGCTGGGGGGTGGGGGTGCTGGGAGACATGGGTGGGGGCCTGGTGGAGGCTGCCCCTGGTGGCTGGGGGGTGGGGGTGCTGGGAGACATGGGTGGGGGCCTGGTGGAGGCTGCCCCTGGTGGCTGGGGGGTGGGGGTGCTGGGAGACATGGGTGGGGGCCTGGTGGTGGGTGCCCCACAGTGCTTGGGGGTGGGGGTGGTGGGGAACATGAGTTGGACATGGGTGGGGGCCTGCTGGCAGGTGCCCCACAGTGATGGGGGGTGGGGGTGGTGGGGAACATGAGTTGGACATGGGTGGGGGCCTGCTGGCAGGTGCCCCACAGTGCTGGGGGGTGGGGGGGTGGGGAACATGAGTTGGACATGGGTGGGGGCCTGCTGGCAGGTGCCCCACAGTGCTGGGGGGTGGGGGTGGTGGGGAACATGAGTTGGACATGGGTGGGGGCCTGCTGGCAGGTGCCCCACAGTGCTGGGGGGTGGGGGTGGTGGGGAACATGAGTTGGACATGGGTGGGGGCCTGCTGGCAGGTGCCCCACAGTGATGGGGGGTGGGGGTGGTGGGGAACCTGAGTTGGACATGGGTGGGGGCCTGCTGGCAGGTGCCCCACAGTGCTGGGGGGTGGGGGTGGTGGGGAACATGAGTTGGACATGGGTGTGGGCCTGCTGGCAGGTGCCCCACAGTGCTGGGGGGTGGGGGTGCTGGGAGACATGGGTGGGGGCCTGGTGGAGGCTGCCCCTGCACTGCTGGGGGGGTGGGGGTGGTGGGAGACATGGGTGGGGGCCTGGTGGAGGCTGCCCCTGGTGACTGGGGGGTGGGGGTGGTGGGAGACATGGGTGGGGGCCTGGTGGAGGCTGCCCCTGCACTGCTGGGGGGTGGGGGTGGTGGGAGACATGGGTGGGGGCCTGGTGGAGGGTGCCCCTGCACTGCTGGGGGGTGGGGGTGGTGGGAGACATGGGTGGGGGCCTGGTGGAGGGTGCCCCTGCACTGCTGGGGGGTGGGGGTGGTGGGAGACATGGGTGGGGGCCTGGTGGAGGGTGCCCCTGCACTGCTGGGGGTGGTGGGAGACATGGGTGGGGGCCTGGTGGAGGCTGCCCCTGGTGGCTGGGGGGTGGGGGTGGTGGGAGACATGGGTGGGGGCCTGGTGGAGGGTGCCCCTGGTGGCTGGGGGTGCAGGGGGACATGCGTTGGTGGGCAGTAGTGCAAGTTGACATGTGGGTTGGCTGGGGGGCATGGCCATGGTGGATGGGGTGCCTGCGGGACATGTGCAGGGTAGGCCCCTGTGGTGTGAGCCACCTGCAGGGGCCGTGGAGGGTGTAGAGGGAACACCTGGGAGGACCCACACGTGCAATTCATGTGTGGTGCTCCCCGCGCACCCCTGTAATACACGTAGCCTGATGAGATCGCGTGTGGAACTTTCCGCGCACCCCTGTAATACACGTACCCTGATGGAATTGCGTGTGGAACTTCCCGCGCACCCCTGGAATACACGTACCCTGCTGATGTTGCGTGTGATACTTCCCCCGCACCCTGAAATACACGTACCCTGATGAGATTGCGTGTGTAACTTCCCGCAAACCCCCGAAATACACGTACCCTGATGTGATCGCGTGTGTAACTTCCCGCGCACCCCCGTAATACACGTACCCCGCTCAATCGCGTGTGTAACTTCACGCGCACCCCCGAAATACACGTACCCTGCTCAATCGCATGTGTAACTTCCCGCGCACCCCTGTAATACACGTACCCCGCTCAATCGCGTGTGTATCTTCCCGCGCACCCCCGAAATACACGTACCCCGCTCAATCGCGTGTGTAACTTCCCGCGCACCCCCGAAATACACGTACCCCGCTCAATCGCGTGTGTAACTTCCCACGCACCCCCGAAATACACGTACCCCGCTCAATCGCGTGTGTCTTCCCGCGCACTTCCGAAATACACGTACCCCGCTCAATCGCGTGTGTAACTTCCCGCGCGCACCAAAAATACACGTACCCCGCTCAATCGCGTGTGTAACTTCCCGCGCACCCCCGAAATACACGTACCCCGCTCGATCGCGTGTGTTACTTCCCGCGCACCCCCGCAATACACGTGCCCCGCTCGCACAGGCCCAATTGCTGTATGTTGCCACTTTTGTGATGCGCTGGGACTCTACCGCCTGCCTTCGTGTGGCGGACGTGTTTCAGCTTGTGCGTGTCTTTGGCTGTGCGTGGCTTTGCCCTATTCGATTCCATGAATACGTGTGGTTTGAGTGCGTGTGGGCGTTCCGTCTGCTTCCCTGCAGTACATCCCCAGTTACGTCCTTATTTTCGCGCATTGTTCCCCATTCCGCGCGTTACGCCCCGTGTCCCGCCCACTTTCTGGTGTATGCGCCGAGGTTGTGCGCTTTCACTGTGCGCGTCACGCACGCCTTTCGGGATGTTGCAGTGACTTGTGTGCCATGCACGGGTTTGGCGCACATCCCGAGGTAAACACGCGCAGGGACTTCCATGAATCGCACGCGTGCGCGTGCGCCTGTTTTTTTGCGCTTGCGCCTGCTTGCGCCGGCTTGCGCCTGCTTGCGCGAAGATTTTTCGGTGCACGTTTGTTCCATGAATCGGCCCCTTATTCTTTAGAAATATGGTACATTTTCAATCAAATCTGCAATTACATATTGGATCCAGAATGTAATGCCCACAATCCTATATGGTTTGGAAACCAAACAAATAGTTTGCATTACATATTTTAACAAGTTAGAGGCTACTTTTTGTTCTTCAGTTACCACAGGACCTTGCCTGAGATATGAGTTGCCGCTGACGTCTCTTGCGGCCATGTTTAACTGGAGTGTGTATCCCCTGTTTCGGAAATGCCTACTTTCTGTTAAGAATGGTTCTACCTTATCGATCTTGTAAAAAAATATGTTGTCATCCCCACATGAATTTGCGCAAAAATTGATCAACTATGTGTTTAGAGTTATGGCTAATGCAGATATAACAATTGATTTTCTTGTTTCGAATCCAGATAGAGCTAAGGTAACAATATATATGATGGACTGGATAGACAAGCAACATGCCTCAAATACAAAGATTTTAACAATCTTTGGTTCGGACCAAAAAAATATAGGCATACAGAATCTTATCTATGTAAGGCTTCGACACCGCATATGAGAAGTGCAATACTACGACTGTGCTTAAATTTATGGCCAACTCGTGATGTGCAGGCACGAAGGAAGCTCATTAAATCTGAAGACAATTATTGTTGTTTTTGTGGTGATCTACAAATTAAGGAGACATTAGAATATCTGATAGTAGAATGCCAGTCGCTTATGGGGATAAGACAAACACATTTAATTAAACACATGGCTTACTTTGGCAATATGAATCCTGAAAATAGATGGTTAGCGATCGTGGCTACGAAGGTTATGAGCATTCGACTAGCGACAGTGAATTTCTTGAATGCATTGAATTTGGTAGATTAGATTGAATATGGAATCAGTAATTGTAAGGAGTGCAGAAGGAATAGTTAATGTTCTAAGATTTTGAGTATACATTGAAGTGCAAGCATTAAATATGTAATGTGATTCGAGACGAATTTGTAATGTACATTGGTACTTTTATGTATAGATAGGCATAACTAATTGTACATTTTTCTTCTGCTTCATCAGGAATGCAATTTAAGTAGAAGTTTGTTTATGGATGCCTTTTTTTAATGTTGTCTCTGATCACTTATACGTGTACAAACGATGTGTTTTAATATGTTGACATAAATCTCATTGTATTTTATTATTGTATTTTTCTTTTTGAATTTGTGCTATTAATGATTGAAAAAGTTGACTTAACCCAGCTAACTCAATAATAAAAAAATAACAACAGTGACTTACTCACAAACTCTTGCAGAACTTTCTATTCTTCAGTGGAGCAGAGATGACTCAGATCGTAATGTATTAGTCTTCAAAAAGAAATTCCGATCATTGGCAGATTGTATCAATACTTACAAAATCTAGAAAACTGCCCCCTATCTGAGCAAGATTGCCAGGGAAAGGAAGACCTTTGAGTATTGATGACATTTCAGTACATGTTCAAGTTCCAAAATGGACTATTGCTTAGGGAACCCCAAACTTGTTATGATTAATAGGTAGTGACTACCTCATTCTGAATAATAATGTTAAATCACACCCATGAGGGAGCAAGAACTAGTCATTTCGGATTTTTTTTTTAAATGGGAAATTATACGTGAGGTTGCTTAATGACCACACATGGGTCAACACCTATAATATATTTAAAGGGTATCTGATATGTGCTCAGTTCAAAATGAATGCTCCCACTCACTGGGCTCCCCTACAAGTCAAGTGAAAGACATTACAGTAGTCCATTCTACAGCTGATTTCATTGGACTGTTGATTTCTTCTGACAACATCAACAGGGTCGGAGTTGGATAAGAAATAGGCCCGGTCACCCAAAAGAAAGTGGCCCACCCCTCGCCTCAAAAAAGTGGCCCACCCCTCGCCTCACGACCCTTGACCTCTGATGACATCACCAGAAGTGACATCCCGGGAAGCAATGAAACATGACCTTTCACCCCTTGACAAAACAGGAAGTGGCCTCAAATAGAATTGTTCCTAAGTACACTAAATTACTGTGAATCCAAGCAGACATCCAAGGCCAAATGATATGTTATTGTATAGAATTTACGCTTAAGCTCTTTTTTATAGAACAAATATGCATACAATATCACCCAATCTGTGTTGGTACTCATTTATCAACATAAGACGGATGAAAGGCTTTTAGAAAAAAGAAAAAAAGATTTGAAAAAAATATATTTTTTTAAAACTTTTTATTTCTTCTTCCAAACCGGCCTACACAGGGCCAGAAACCGGCCCCCACTACCCAGGGACGATTTCGGCCTGGCCACGGGCCGAAAGGCCAAGGGGCCTATCCAACCCTGAACATCAACAAATACATGTTGCCGTTACTTCACTTTGGCCAAATGGATTCAATTTCTCCCAACCCCAAATTGTAAGATGCAGCCTACTGCCACGTTGTTAATCAACCAACTGTTTTCTCGGGTTTGCCTTCCTTAAAGGTTTGGGTTCAACCAGAGTTGTCACTTTACCAGTGACTTTGATGTGGGAAATTCTAGGAGCAGATAGGAAACTTCACATCGCTTACCGACTGGGATCTAGAGCAATTTAACAAGACAATTGTGTGAGTTCTAAATACATTTGTGGAGGCTTATGGATCCATTTGGAACTTACATTGGCCACTGGTTATGTGGGCTCTGAAATCTACCCCTGCTTCAGCCACATAAATGCCCCCTTTTGAAATCATGTTCAATAGTATATTTCTTTTCCTCAGCATTTCTTATACCGAACATAGGAAAGGACATTGATTAATGCATCTACTACTAATGAATACATTGAACATCTTTGAAAACACCTTCCCTTCAACATGCATTTATCTATGCTCAATGAAACCTGGAGTAAGTGTGAAGACATACTATGATCTTAAAACATCAAAACGGGAATACGAAATAGATGACTGAGTATATCTCTATAACTTCTAAAGGAACCAGGCTAAGGAGCAGATGTTTTTGGTTACTTGGAATTATAGATAATATATCCCTGGTTGCCTACAAAATATAAATACCAAAAGAGGATCAGACAGAGGAATACTGGATATCTAATAACCAGCTTGGAACATGCCATCCTCATATAATTCTCAGACAAATAAAGAAATCCTCTGAATGCATAGTTGAGGTGACCACTGAATAAAAATAAAATCTGTGTTAGAATGGAAATTAAAAATGTTTTGATGACAGGAAGAATTCTTGGGAATTTTTGTAATAATTGATAACATATAGAAATAAATAAATAAGTGAAATGGAGAGCAAGAAATAAACATATCATCTGTATCCATGCCTTATAATAAACGAGCATTTCTACTCCTCTCTCTAAGTTGAAATAATGAACATTACATCAAACCTGGGGAGTGGATACTAGGGATGGAGATTGTATGAAAAATCCCCCCCCCCAAAGTTGCTATAACATTCGATGTGGGGCAGTAAAAAGGACCCAAAGAGAAGAAGAAGCCATGAAGAACGCCATCTAGGAATACATTTTCTTTCTGTAATTCAAAAACATTTTTTTCATAAAGATTGGTCTCCTTTCCATAACAATTTTCCTTCTAAGAACATAAACCCACAGGGAGGGGAGAGTTTGTAATGATGATTTTAATGCACTGAACTTAATGTTAACTGACAGGAACACCTGTTTTTCTATCAACACACCTGATACAAAGACAGTTTGTTTGTGCAGCCACATATTTGAAAAGCATTCAAATTATGTTTATCATTCTGCAAGAAGATTGACATGTTGTATTAATTATTGATTTAAATTTGTTAATAAGGTCTACATTTATTAAGTTGTCATTACAAGTAACTTCTATGTGTAACTTAAAAATTGTTTAATTACCTAAACTCTTTCAAATGAAGATGCATTTAAGCAGGGCTCAGCTCTTAAGGCAAGAAAGGTACATGCAAGCTTTCTGTAAAGGAGACATCACTATAGACATCACTATATGCCATTACTAACCCATTAATAGAGATGAACATGCACAGATGTTGTACTCAAGACAAAGGGCTCTCAGTTGAAAATGGAAGAAAAATAATTTAAAATGTGAATGCCATAATGGGTTTTTGCTCAAATTAATGGACTGGCAAGTTTTATGAGGGAAGCCAAGACAGAGTTCTGGAGACAGTTAGCCATTCAGCTAGAGCCATTATACTATCCAGGCTTGACTATGGGAACTCGCTTATGATAGGGGTCAGCAACAAGTCCATCAAACAATGCCAAATTATTCAAAATAACGCTATCAGGACAGTTACTGGCAAATCTAATAGGGATCATATCACCAATGAGAGAATTGCACTCAACTGGTTGTCGATCGAAGATCAAATCACCTTTAAAGCAATGTCTCTGGTCCATCAGTCTATACACGGAATGGCTTCCAAATATTTGAAAAAAAACAGTCAGCCCTTACGTGCCTGGCCAGGCCCTTAGATCAGAAATCAAGGGACTCACCAAAACAGGATACACAAGAAAAGCAAATGGACTTGAACGGGCATTCCCCGCCAAAGCCACTGCAAGATGCAATAATCTGCCACTCCTTCAATCCAACTATCTAAGGTTTAGAAAAAACCTGAAAACGGAGCTATTCAGATAATTAGCCATCCACTCATCACCACCTTACATTGATACTGCTCCTGTCCTGTCACACTTCTGTTGTCTTTTGTCTTCTTGTTCAGCGTCCTGATACCTGCGGGCTGTGGAGCTATATAAACACATAAATAAAAATTCAATGGCCACTTCAGAAGAGTGGAAGGTTACATAAAACAAAGAACTTTGCCATAAACAGAGGAAAAATACCTGTCCCAATATGTGTCTGCTTCATGAAAAGCACCCTATTAAATCAATCCTTTGTTCCCTGCTTGTCTGTCAGCACATATTTCCAGTTAATACAGAACCCCAACAAGACATGTAATGCTCATTTAAATACAAAATGGATTCAAAGTCACAATATATTGACAGCACATTATTGACTGTAATTTTTGAACCCTTTTCTCAATTAAAAAAACAAGACTAAATTTGGAGTCATGTATACATTTTCAATCAATTCACATATTTTAATAACTTTTGTATGCTTGCAGACACAACATTTTGAAGGATCATTATTAATTCAGGATTGTCTTGCAATTCTGAATATAAGAGCCTCAATAATGACAGAGGTCCATACAGGAAATTATAAGGATGAGACGTATGTCAGTCTATTTTGATCATGGCGTCTGAAGGGTAGGAAAAACACTCAATGAAATACATCCCCTATCAAATGACAAAATTAATTGAACCAACCGAAGCAAAGAGGAGGATTTTGGTGGGTGTCAGTATCTGAAGGGAATGTATCAGAGGTTCTGTCCAATCCACAATTTCTGCATCAAATTATAGAAAGATAGGCGAGTTTTGTGAAAAGCTGCTGAGGAAGAAAGCTTTTCCAAGAAGAGAAGATCTGATTGCGGTTCCACCTGGTTTTAGCTGATGGAAATCTACCCTGAGAAGTACTTTTCCAGAGGGAGCCAAAACAGAATAATTTCCCAAGACACAAAGAGGTTAGAGGCATTTAGGAGCAGGAACAGACTGAAAGGAAGATTTAAACCTGGCAGAGAGACCTTGAACTGTGATGTCCCTAGCCATGCTGGCCATTTAAAATGTTTTTATTTATGCATGCTTTAATTTCTTCATTTATAATGCACCCACGTGGCACATAGGAATAGGGGCACACATTAACATAATCCAGTAATGACAGAACAGAACATGAATCAGGATCAATTTAAAAAAGGATATGCAGCCAAAGCCAAGGTAGCAGCACTATGAAAAAAGATGTGCTTTCAGAAAATGCTTGAACTGTTCCAGTTATTTTGTGCATCTTAAATAAGGAGGAATTCCTGAAATCCGGGGCTGAGAAATTAAAGGCCATGTGGCCAACCTGCTGTAAACTGAATCAAGCGACAAGCAACAGACACAAGTTATTTGATCTCAGAGTCCTGCGTTCTGTTAACCAGCAAACTCTATCCTTCAAGTACTTGAGGGTGGCACCATGAAGACATTTATGGGTCATAACAAGAGTCATAAAAAAAGAAATCTAAGCAGATGTCAGTGAGGCTGCCACCGTGCCTTGGAGACATGATCCCTGTGAGTTAGACCTTGTACGACTTGAACAACTTTCATTCTGCAAACTATGGAATCTGGTTACATTCTCTTGACTAACTCCCTGCAGAAAGTTACAGCCATAGTCGAGTTTCGAGCCAATAATAGCCAAGAAAATCATGGCACAGCTCTGTTTGGCAGAAAAGGACACATCTCTAGTAAGAGCAACAGGAAGCAATGCTGCTGACATAAGGCTAAAACATTAAATAAGCATCCAGGTATACCCCCAGAGTTTTCACTTTATCAGATACCCAAAAGCAGGTACCAGCAATGTCAAATTTGTATTAATCAAGGTCACGTTTTTTCAGATGGAAGGGAGTCCCCACTAGAAGCAGCTGCATTTTTGCATCATTCAATGCCAGAGAGCTAGGCGCCATTCAGCCCTGAATGTGTATATGTATGTTTGATCATGGCTGCATCCGTAGCATAGTTGCCTGAAATAGAAAGCATGGCTTACATATCATCTGCATAGTTTTTACACATAACGCATTTCTTATCTAAGAGCCCGAACAAAGGTTTGGAGAAAAGATTGCATAAGGTGTGCGAGAGGCAAGAGCCCTGTGGCACTCCACACTTTATTTCCACCAGATCAGCAGTGCCCTCATTGCTGAAAAACCTAACCAACCAACCTGACAGGAAAGATCACGTCCAGGCTCCTTCCTTAGAAGAGGAATTAGCATCATTCTGGAAACTCTCAATCAGCAAATAATGATCCACCAGATCAAAGGCGGCAGAGAGGTCCAGAAGGAGGAGAAGAGCAACTCCACCTTTATACATGATTTTGAGTAGACTGAATTTCAGATCTAACAGTGCCACTTCAATGCCATGTGCATAGATCTCTTGAGATATTTCTGTAGCTGCAAATAGGCTACTCTTTCTAGAATCTTAAGCAGAAATGGGATGTTAGCAATAGGCCTGTAATTCGTAGATACTGATGAGTCAAGAGATGGCTGCTTCAGCAAGGGTGTAGTCCAGACCTCCCTAATCAAGCATGGAACATTCCTCGAGCTGAAGGATGAATGAACACATGTGGTCACCAGTGGGGTAATGCCAGAAGCACAATCTTTGATAATTGCTGCTGGGCAGCAGTCGGCTTTACATACAGTAGGCTTAAGAGCTGCTAATATCTCCACCACTTTCTTATTAGTCACTTGGGGGAAGGCAAAAGACTCACTAGAGACAATACAGGAAGATGGAATAGCCAGGGGCATGACAAAACAAGCTTTTTTGCCTCAATATCAGATTGCAACTTAAGAATTTTACCAATAAGGGTGTCTTGAATGCTAGTACACCAATTAGGGTCTTTTTTGTATTGAGACCAAAGGCTTAATGTCTGGGTTCTCAAGCTGTCTCAGGATTGTTAGTAATTTAGCTGATCCACTATGTTTTGCTGAATCACAGACTCAAAGAAGTTATTTTTTGCTAAGAAGCTAGCTTCTTTATATGCCTTGGCTGAGGACATGTAGGATTCCTTATTACTCATGGTGGTGAGCTTCGCCAGAGCCTGCACACCTTTCTCCTCAATTTCTTAAGTACTTTAAGGTGTTGCATAAACCACTGATTCTTGGCCAAAGAGATGGTAGCAATGCGGGGCATTTCAGGTGCAAGAGCATGAACTGTAGACTGAAGTAGAAGACAGTAATGATCAGCAAGGTGCTGAGGTGTGGACACCTTGGCTAACTGGAAATGAATTACGTCATAGTAGTTTTACTGAGATTACAAAAACGATGCCTTTTAACTGCTAATGTTTTGGTCTTCATATTCTTTACAGACAGAGAAAAATAAACAGATGAGTAATCAAATCAAGGACAGGGCATAAATATGAAGATGAAGACTACCTATTCTGTTTAGTGTATTACCCTCCCTATGAGTAGGACCAAGGGGGCAAAAGTAAGTCCACAAGAGTCTAGGGATTTAACCAAAGCTGAAGCATATAAATCAAAAGTGCCGTTAAAACAATAATTGAGGTCACCAACCAATAGAACATTGGAGGTGGGTTTCAGTAATGTAAAGAAGTGTTATAATCTGTTACTCAAAGAATGGCCTCTTGTTGGGCAGATGATATAATAATAGAAAGTTGTGGGTGTGCAAGGGTCAGATAACATTTTTAAATATAATAGTTCACACCCATCTGGCCTTTCTATTGCATTCTCATGAAATTCAAGGGAGTTTGAGAAAATAGCTGCTACTTTCCCTCCTCTTATCCTCAAGACTATTGTTCATGATAACCCAGTAACCTGGTGGAGTTGCTAAGGATAAGAGAGGGCATGCAGCAGTATGCAACTAAATATATGTCATAAATAAGATGTCAACATTATTCTCTAAAACATAGCAATTTGCACAGCATGCTTCAGAAGTGATCAGGTTTTAATGAGAGAACAACATATCTGCGAACATTGGTGGATGTTGCATGGTTTATCTGAGAGGCAGGGACAGGTGTACTGATGTCCATAATAGAGTCAGTGATCTGACTGCTCCCACTCTCTAATATTCCAGTAGTCAGGTGTGTAGTCATTGGGTTTATCTGGGTGATGAGTGGTAAATAAATATCCATCACGGTATCTGCAACAATAACTGGGGTTCACAAACAACTCCCAACATCTGTTGTTAAATTAGTCATGGGAGAAATCTCAGTGGCAGGCACAGTTAAACAATTGAATACATCCACAGATTCTTGGAGTGGTATGCCTATGCCCTGGCCATCAACATCCATGCAAATATCTGTATTTGATGTTTGTGAACAAATGGAGTCAGAGGATGGTGTTTTTGGAACAGATAATAACTCAGGCCAGATGGAACTAGTACTTGTATGACAAGGGGATGCATCCAAGTGCATATTGACATATTTTCAAATAATGTGATCCTTTTTTAGTTTGTAATATGAGTGCAATGTGGCAAGATCACAACCTAAGCCCGTGATAACGAGCAGTTGCGCAAAGTACAAAAAAACTCCGTGTACGGCTCCTTATCAGGTTTAAGTTCGTTCAGCAGATTAGTTCTACTGTTCGATTTAAGCAAATAAAGAGGCACAACAAAAACATATAGATTGTGAACCAGTCATAGGAAGGAAACACCTCACCCCTAAAGGATTCTGGAAATGTTAGTCCTACAAATACCCGCAGAAAACAAAAAAAACAGTGTAGATAAATCAGACAAATACGGAAAATTAAGAAAAAGAAACACAAATATGGGGAGATAAAGTCTGGCTTCTGAAATCAAGGGCTTAAATAAATAAACACAAAAGTAAACAGAAAAACGAAATAGACAGCAATGATAAACTGGAATGTGCACACCACATCTAATGGACTGAAAGGGGAGCGCTGGAGAGGGCTGGCACTTCATCAGGCGCAGCGAGGACCACTACACCGTGCTGAAGCAAAAGCTAGAAAGAACAAAGGGCTACGAACTGCAAGCCAAACCGGGACAAGCAGGAATCCCACATAGACTGCCGAAGAAAGGCCGAGCCAAGCCTGGAACAGCCTCGGACATTCACTGCCACAGGGATGCAGTGGTAACATTCAAACAAGCCAAAACTGAGTGCATGCAACATATAATAAGAATTTAGTTACACCATTTTAGCAATTACAATTATTTGGGTATTTTGAGCAGGATGCTGTTTAAAAGCTGTTCAAATGAGAACTCGACCTGTAAATGAAACTTTGTGGAGGCATATTTTTAAAAAAGAATGCCAGTCGAAACTATAAATGCACAGGGACTATTCGTCTGTATTGGACAGCAATCAGGTATTAATTAATTCAGAGTTTTCACCAGGGAAATGTATATCTGGGTTTGTGTGACTGGTGTAAAACATGACTCATGCATTTTCAGGGATTCATAGATTTCGTGACCTGTGGAAATCATAGATTACATAAAATACAAATCTTGAATAGTTTCCTACCCCTCAAACAGGAATAGGAACACGATTAGTTTCTCCCCTTTATTCACAAAAAAGCATGGCAACTTAAATAACCAACAACATGTTTTCCAAATAACGTTATGAAAAAGAAAAGGCAATTCTGCCATAAGCAGACTCATGATGCCAGGTAAAGCTAACTTGCAGATTCCATTTCTATTTTAATTTTATGATTTCTTTTCTCTCCAAAATCAATGTTTCTGTTATAAACCCAAGTCTGTAGTAAAAGTGGTCTAATTAATCCTACCAAACATTCTAGTATCTATGTTAAACCTAGAAAACAATAGTACCCAACATTTAGAGTTGTAGAATAAGAAAGTTATATATGAACCCAGTGTTCTTTTCTGATGTCAACACTTGTCAGAGGTGTCAGAGAAAATTAAGTAAAATATACATTGAAAACTTTATTCTGAAATAATGTTGTCTTCTTGAAATGCGATGGGGGTGATAGGTGGTAACATGCATATCGGAGGGGATTGTTTATTTTAGGCTAAAATTGTTATCCACATTTGCTTTAAAATGAATGGATGTCTTGTTTTATTTGCTATTCTAAACATTACTGAGATAACAGCAGGCAGGCTGCCTATATTTATGTACAATAGTGGGGTTAGGGACCGCCTTTAACTTCTTGATTTATTATTTTAAATAAAACAGAATATTCAGATTAAAAACAGCCTGTTTCTTGTCCTGACTTTTTTGTGTGGGATTGTCATAACACAAATCCTGAATAACTTTAAAGCACCAAACACAGGAATGATATTCCTTGGTGACATTAATAGGTGGAGAGGTAATGCCAAAAACCCAGAAGCCATCAACCTAGAGGCGGACCTACAAAACGGCTCCCACACAATAATAAATAACGACCCCACCGCTGTCTCTGGAAACCAGCTTGACTGGATAATCAAAAATAATGTTGATATGACAGTCTTGGGAACCTATCTATGTATCTGGTCAGATCATTATAAAATCGAATCCAGGCTAGTACCTAAACAAAAAACAGAGACACTTAACAACCTCCCAATTAAGGTTCTAGACAGAAACCTTAAAGAAATCACGACATCCATACTATCTCAAGGAATAAACCAAGTTATGAATAACACCGAAGATGAGGACCCCTGCGAGAAAATAATATCAACACATAACAATCATATGCAAGAACTACTTGATGTCCATGCCCCCATGAAATACAAACAAGCCAGGCCCAATGTAAATCACCAAAAATGGTTCAATGCTCAATCAACTGCACTCAAACAAGGGAAAAGAAAACTGGAAATAAAAGGATCAAAGGACCCCACTGAAATTAACAAAACAAATTGGAAAAATGCATCAATTAGGTATAGGACAAAACTCATAGAGCTAAAATAAAAAAAATATAAGGAACAGATTGCCACCGCATCCAACTCTACAGGAAAACTCTTCCAAATACTAAAGCTATAGAAAAACTAATAGCCCTTTCCCCGCCATTTCAACCGACAAAGAAAGACTGTGAAAAAGTCCAAATAGCTGTTCATAACAAAATCATCAAAGCTAGAGAAACAATTACAAATTGTAAGACTACCAGTCTCCCTCCTTTGGCCCAACCACAAGAGGTAATCTCTAAACCACAAAGTCGCACATTTCAATTTATACCAACAACAATGGAAGAAATGAGAAAACACTCTCTAATATTAGATGCACTTCCTGCACAGAAAATGTGCTTCCACCTAAATTAATACTAGACAACGCTGAAGTCTTTATCCCTTTCCTTAGAAGAATGGTAAACTCTTCCTTCAGGGACCGCTCCGTCCCTGCTACACTTAAAACAGTAACGGTAACACCCCAGCCAAAAAAAAGGAACTTAACCAACAAGACCCCTCAAACCTTAAACCCATTACCAACTGCAGCTTTTTTATTAAAAAATACTAGATAAGATCGCCACAAAACAGCTCTAAGACTATGTGGACAAAAACAACCTCCTCCACCTACAACAATCAGGATTTAGAACAACCCATAGCACAGAGTCTGCGTTTCTTGATTTGCAGACAGAGATGTTGGGAATCCTTGACAAAGGTAAAGCAGGCCTGCTGATTCTCCTAGACCTCACGGCAGTTTTTGATCTGCTTGATCATTGGAAGCTCTGAGAGTCTCTAGATCTATCTGAAAACTGCACCCAAGAGGCCATAGATTGGGTGACATCCTTCTTGCAGGATAGATAATCTAAGATCATCTGGGGCGAGCATGCCTCATCGACCAAACCAGTTGATTGTGGAGTCCCGCAGGGAGCTAGCTTCTCCCCACTCTTGTTCAATTTATATCTTTGCTGCCTATACACACTGTTGACCCAACTCGGCATATTCTTTAGCAACTTTGCCGACAAACCCAACTGGTCATGGAACTAAGTGGGGATTACGTCCAAGACAGCGCCAAACTAACATCACAATATAACATCATTGAATCCTGGAATCCTGGATGAAGGCTAATTGGATGTGCCTTAATCGCACCAAACTGGAGCTAAAGATCTTCGGATCAACCTGCACTAGAAAAATACTGAGTCCAGCAAACTCCTCATTTAATATCAAAGAGACTCAAAATCAGAAAATATCACAATATCACAATATCAGAAAAAGTCAAATCACTTGACATTTACTTACAGGCAACACCGGGAGCAGAAGCCCATACAGAAAATATCACAATATCACAATATCAGAAAAAGTCAAGACACTTGACATTTACTTACAGGCAACACTGGGAGCCGAAGCCCATTCAGCCTACCTTAAAAGAAATTGTCAATACCACCAAAAACTACTGAAAAAAAATTGACCTTTGCTAAATCAACAAAAAAGCACAACTATTGCTATGGCCCCTATTCTTTCCCGACTAGATTGCGGCAACTCTCTACTATTGGGCGCAAGCAGCAAACACTTAAAACAGTGCCAAGTGATCCAAGATAATGCTATAAGAACCATAACCGGTAAATCAAAGAGAGAGCACATCAGAAGTGACAGAAGAGAACTACACTGGCTCGCCATAGAAGACTGCATCACGTTTAAATAACTCACAATAGTCAATCGCTGCCTGTTTGGAAACGCCCCCGCATACCTAAAGAAAAAATTCAAATGCTATGAACCAAGCCGCAGCTTCAGATCCACTAACAAAGGCCTCATTCAAGCCACGTCAGCAAAAAAGGCAAAAAGCCTCCGTAGGGCATTTAACACCAAAGCAATCATAAAATGGAATGAACTGCCCCCAACACTAAGATCAGAAACAAACTACCTTTGTTTCCAGAAAAAAACTTAAAACACTATTGTTCAAATAAAGTCACTTCTCTCCATATATCCTCCTGACATACCACATTTCATGTTGTCCTGATTAAATGTCTCTTTGTCCATATGTAACACGCTCTGATGCCTGCGGGCGGCAGTGCTACATAAACAAATAAATAAGTAAAATAAAATAAATGGTGGTGGGTATTTGATTAAGACATTGCTCCATAAAAGTACCTAAACACAAAGAGATATTTTTACTAGATTGAAGTTATCAGATTTGAACCAGCAATAAGACTTTGCATGCAGGGCACATGTAGAAACTGGCAGCAAAGCAACATTATGGAGGGCATTAATGACATACATTTACATCTAAAAATGAGAATGTATTCATACAGTGGCAATATTGTCATAATTGGGAAAAGCTAACATGATTATATTCTTACCATTGTAAAACAAGAAGCTGTTGGCACAGCCAGCAAGTGCATGTCCTCTTATAGTGGCAATATTGGACACATCCCATATGTCTTATGTTAAAGAATCAATACTGGTGTCATTGGGCAAAACCAACATGGGTGTGCTCTTACAGTGGGGATGCTAGCATAAGTGGGCAAAGCCACCAATGAATGTTGTTTTACTGTGCCAATGCTAGCGCATATTGGCAAGGCTAGCATGTACATGTCTGCTTACAGGCTTACAGTGGCAATACTTGCAATATAAGCAGAGCCAACATATATGTGTTTACTGTGGCAATATTGGCATTACTGGGCAAAGTCAAAATGAATGTGTTCTTACCATTGACATTCTAGCAGATACTGGCATAGCCACAGTGGGAATGGGTGCTTGCAGTGTCAATATTTGCATTATTCAAAAGCACATAAGAGTATGTTCTTAAGGTGCCTCTATTAGCATTTGTTTGCACCACTGCCTCACTGTGGCAATATTGGTATTATTGGGCACAATCATCATGTGTGTGGGCTTGCCATGAACATACTAGCATCCAGTATAAACATGTATTCTTCAAGTGATAATACTGGCAAAATAGGACACAAAACACATTTATATTCTGTGATTAAGCCCGAAAGCCTAGCTTTGGTGATCAAGAAAAGTCAACTTGGTGGTTTGGGTGCCTCTCTGATCAAGTCTAAACTTGTGTAAAGCCTGTAATGATGGGCTCAGCAAAGGTATTGGGAGAATCCCTGATCACCCTCCCTTTCTCCCAGTCATGTGGCAGGGGACAGCCACAGAACCCCCTGCTGTGGGGTACCTCTCTAAAAGCGAGAGACTGCAGCACTCTCTATGCAGACTCAAAGTCCCAGCATGAAAAAACAAATTATTCTCTTCGGCCAGCGTCAATTTAATTCGCCCAATGTTGGAAGCATTTGTTCCCATGCTTTTACAGTTCAAAAAGCAATGCCAGGCACAACTTTTCCAATCCCAATTGAGATGTTTAGGGAGTTCTGGGGACCCACACCTTAAATAATGATGCAGCTTCCTGGGTTTGAATCTGTGTGCTTCCTTTTGTGCGAGCTCCAGAAGCCTACACTTGAAACAATGTTGTAACACTGAGGTTACCATGTATGATACAAAAGTAACAACTCATTGCTTCCTGACAGAGTGGTTCCTAACTGATGATATGCTGTTGAAAGTTAAATATGTACCGACATTATTTTGCCCTTCAGAGGGCATAGACACCGTACCAAGACTCTTTCCTGAGTCCTGCACAGGCATCACTAGGATCTGGCAGATAGGGAAGAATGCAATCCAAAATGGCAGGCCAAATGGAGACCTTGACTGACACACTTAGATAAAGGTGAGGCCAGCATCCAGCAGCAGCAGTCAATCCCAACCCTGCCCCAATTAAAAGACACACTTGCTGAGCCTCACTAGAAGCCAATGTGGGTTTTTGGAGAAGTTGGTTGGAAAGCCTTGGAAAGTGATACATGCAGTATTAAGGAGGGGCTAGAGACATGAGGGGAGAAGACAGAGGAGAAGGAGGTAGTAACAGAATGGGATGAGGTAGGGGTCAATAGAGCAGTGGAGGAAGTGGAGATGGTAACGTCAGACCTGTATGTGGTAAATGCAGAGATGGAAGTGGCAGTAGTACATGAGAATGCGATAGTGGCAGAGGAGGAGGTGCAATATCAGAAGACAAGGAGATGGTAACAGCAGAGAAGGAGGTGATGGCAACATCACAGGAGGAATTGACAACAGCATAGGAAGGAAGAGGGCATCCCTGTAGCCAGAGAGGAAAGAAGGCATGATGATGGCAGGTTTATCCAAGGCAAAGAGGCCGGAGGAGGAGTAGTCATGGTGACCAAAGGTGGAAATCCCGAGCTTGGAGGAAGGAGGGAGAACAACCCTGAGAACCAGCAGGCTGTCAGGCATGAAAGGTTGACCTTGAACCAGACAGAGAAGCTAAACCTATCCTTTCAGCTGATGGAGTGGATGGAAAGGATTTACTGGCGAGCCTTGAGGGACCAGAATTTGGGAACCTCTGGAAAACTCCTGCAATGACAACTCAAGAGATGTTTTATGGCTCAGGAACACTTTAAAAGCCCACGATGCCACTGGGACCCAATTATACCCAATGGGAGAGAGTTGGCTTTTAGTTATTCACTTTTCTGTTATTTCAATTCCATTTATTTGGCCGCTTTGTACATACATCCTGTGAAACAGACGTTCGTTTGTGTATCCTTTGTGAGCATCCTGATAGTTCTAACAGTGGACATACTGGCATAAATTGGCACTACCAGCATGAAAATGCCTTCTTATAGTGACATAATCATAAACTGTAGGCACAGTGTGTTTTTATAAAGGCAGGTTAGACATACCGTACAGAACCGATAGCAAATTGTACAGCTTGATATTTAAAATGTGTCATTATAATGCATTCTTTTAATAAATGTGTCTTGGGAAGAACCCACCTGCACTCCCCTGGTTTGGTGCAAGCTCCAATCAAGGGGGGCATGGCCAAACAGCGACTTGAATGACCGCTTAGCTGCGAGCTCCCGCTCCGGTGAACAAACGTATCATTATTAAACTTCCTTAAGTACTTATTTACGCTGCATAAATAGCGTTCTGAAAACTCCTACATACCCAGTAACTGTGGCACTGTTTCGTGGAAGCTGGGTCCATCTAATGAGAGGTGCTGAGAGAGACCAAAAGCAAACGTGGGTGTGGCCTGCAGTAGCACGGTTGCATAGTGAAGGAACTGACGTTTCCTGTCAGCTGGTTGGCTGACGTGACTGGGAATTCACTGCTTATTGTGAGGAAGCTCAATTCCTCCAACACAAAGACACAGCAGTAGGTTTTTAACACAACTAACAAGAAAAATGGTATTATTAAGTAGACATGCGTAATACAAGCAGCATATGCTTATTATAATAGGTTACTTGGCTGCAGGCTTATATTAAGTTATTATTTCTTTAAAAAATAAAAAAGGCTTACAATTTATGGGGCTTCTTGATTGCTATCTGAACTATTGACCAGAAACATTGTGTGAATGTATTGCCCTTCATTTCGGCTAGTAACACACCTAAAAGGCAGAATAGTGACCCTCCCACCCCTAAAGATGAAATGCAGGACCCGGTCATGCAAACCATATTGTCTTTGATAAGAGCCCTTAAACCACTTATGGAAGCCACGACTGCAAAACTGCAAACAATTGATGATAAATGGTCCACTTTTTAATCAAGAATAAATCAAGTAGAGAGAAGGGTTAGTGATGCTGAGGATGTAACAGATAGAGTGGCTATTCTCGAAAATGCTGTTAGCTCTCTACAAAAACAACCAGAAAAACCTGAAAATACGAATAGGAGGAATAATCGATGGATTGTGGGCCTTCCAGAAAACATCAAAATGGAGAGCCCCATTAAATTCCTATACTACATGCTTCCTATACTCTTGGAGCTTCCAGCATCCATACAGTTCAATATTCAAAGGGCTCATTGTGTAGGACCCACAGTCTCAATGCGCAACACTCCCAGAAATCTAATCTTTGCCTTTTCTGGATTACACTTATGGTCTACCCATCTTGGACAAAGCAAAGAAAAAAGGCAGCTCATTTTTTCATCCAAAGCCACAGAAGAGAGGAACTGGATATATCCAAGCCACCCACATGAATACAAATGTGAGGTATGAAGCCAAAGTCAACAGGTAACTATCTCACGGCGGGGGGCACTGAATGAGTGAGCCATTTCGGGTCTGGCTTTTCACCCCTACTTTTCATTGTTTCAATCCCATCATGAATTGGAGTGGCTGTTTCCCGTTAGTCACCAATCCTTTTAAGGTTTTCTGTTCTACATCTAAGTTACTGAAATTCATGTTGTTTTGGTTTGTCTATCCCTTTCCCTTATGTGTTTTTCCCACTAGTCCATTAATGCAATTGCAAATCAATTTAGCATTGCTCTCTGAATGGCTATCACTCAGCTCTGCTATCCATTATATGACATTGCACACTTTTGTACCATATTCTCTGCTTTTGGACGGCCATACTTTTGTGTACATCATCCCAACTGTAATCTGTGTCGTTTAATATAACCTCATGGAATGTTAAAGGACTGCACAACCCTATTAAAAGGCAGAAAGTCCTTTCTCATCTTAATCGAGTGAAACCATCCATCGCATGTATACAAGAATCTCACCTTTCACAAGCCGAAGCTGTTAAACTGAAACACTTATGGGTAGGCCAAATGTTTTCTAGTGCAGCTAATGGGAAAAAGAATGGAGTCATCACCCTCATCAATATACATTTTCAATGCAAGGTCATAGCTATTGAATCGGATGATGTGGGAAGATGGTCACTGGTCAAATTATTTATTGAATCCACAGAATACTCTATTTTAAATGTTTATTGCCCATTAAATGACGACCCCCTCATTCTGGATTTAGCTTATGTTTTTATTTCTAACTCCATGACTAATCATTTGCTAGATGCTAAAATAGAATGTATCACCTTGTCGGACCATGCACCAGTTCACATTCAACTCGCTGATCCATAACATGCATATAAATCTAGTAGATGGAAATTTAATCCCGCTCTCTTGAAAGATTAACAATTCACACAATTCATCCAGCAACTACATTTTCATTTTTTCTCAGAAATTCCGAGTATAGACACCTGCATTGTAAATAACTGTGATTGCTATAAAGCCATACTCAGAGGACATGTAATTGCATTTACTGCTACTAAAAAGAAAAAACTTAAAGCGGATTACGTTCTTAAAACAATAAAATCTGTGTCTATCTTTCAAAAAATTACCAAACTTAAAATACAGTATATGGCCACACAATACTCCTGTGCCAATCTTATCAAATATAAATCAAAAATATATCACTTCTCCAATAAAGCCAGGAAATGTCTAGCCTTTTATCTTAAAAAAGAAAAATCCAAGATTGTTGTTATCAAATACCATAACAGCAATAGAGTCTTCTTGGATAAAGAAATCATACAAGCTTTCTAAAAAGTATATACCTGCACCTAACAATGCTCATGATCAAGATTTTCTTTGGCATGTACACCGTGACTCATATTCAAAAATAGATTTCCCAACATTACATGCTCCTATTACCCCTGATGAAATATATAAAGCTATGAAAGACCTCAAAAAAGGTAAAGCTCCTGGGTCAGTTGGCTTTCCCATTGACTTCTTTGCCCACTCTAATAATCTCTTAGTTCCTAAACTTAAGGAGCTATTCACCCTATTCATTGCAAATGAAAAAACAGTAGGGACCTTTTTCAGAAGCTATGTTAATTGTATTCCTTAAGCCTAACAAAGATCCAGAATTGGCCCAAAATTACAGACCAATTTCCCTAATTAATACAGATTACAAAATTTTTGTCAAGATTCTAGCTAATAGACTGCTACCTAGTCTACCAAATCTAATTAGAAATGACCAGGTAGGTTATGTTAAGGGGCGATTATCATCAGCCAATATCAGAATTCGTATTGATATTCTTGAAACTATTCAGTAATCTATGGACCCTAGGGCGGCCATAGCTTTTGATGCAGAAAAAGCTTTTGATATGGTAGAGTGGAAATCGATGTTTAAAGTTCTAAAATGGCATGGGATTAATGATCCCTTCATATCCATGATTAAAGTAATATACTCTAAACCTAAAACAGCAGTATTTATAAACTGAAAAATGTCCTCATTCTTCCGCTTACACAGAGGTATAAGTCAAGGGTGCCCCCTCTCCTCAGTTCTCTTTATTGTTGCACTGTATCCTTTCCTAGAAGCAATAAGACAAGATGACAATATAACATGTATACATGTTAGTGGTATTCAGATTAAGGTAGCGGCTTATGCAGATGATGTACTATTGCTTCGGAATGTATCAGATACATGTTTACAATGTTTACTTAACATTACAGCACAATTCTCCCTTGCATCAGGATACAAGCTCAATACAGATAAGTCAGAAGTCAGAAATCCTACCACTCAATTTGCATTGTACTAAACATCCTACTCAACTCTCTGATATGAAATGGTGCCCCACAGGTATCAATTACTTAGGCATTCACATATAATCCTCCATCAAGGATATTATTAAACATAATACTGCAACCCTCCTAGTCAGAGTAGAGGAACTTACCAATTCATGGTCCCCTCTTTATTTAACATGGTTGGGTAGGCTTGAATCTGTCAAAATGATGATCTCCCAATTGTACTTTATTTTCTATATATGTCCCCAATCCCCTTGCCCCTTCTTTCTTTAAATCACTGGATTCCTGTATCCTTAAATTTCTCTGGGGGAAAAAGAAAAGAAGAATTTCTCTGTGTAAACTTAAAAAGCCGCACGTTATTGGTGGAGTGGGCTTCCCAGATTTTAAAAAGTATCATATGGCATTTGTATTAAGACAAGCAAAACTGTGGTTCATTCCTACTAACTCTAATATGCCTAACTGGCTTCTTCAGGAGAGAGCTATGGTTTTTCCCCATACTCTGTCTGATTGCCCCAATATCATAGAAATAATAAACTCAGTACTAGTTTTAGCATTAATCTCTCTGTCCAATATCTTGGATCTTACTTATTTCCATCTATCACAAAATCCTCCCAGTTTATTTCACAATATATTTGGATGAACCCATTAATAAAAATAAACAAAAGGATTATCTGCTGGAAACCATGGCTCTCTTTAGGTATTGAGTATGTCAAACAACTGTTTACGCAAGGTGCTCCACTCACTTTCAATGAGATTGTAACTAAATTCTGCGTGCCGATATTATTTATGCAACATTATTTGAGTTTGATTGATGCAATTATGGAAAATTGTGATGTACTAAAATTGAAAAGCTATCGTATCTCAGGCTGAAAGAGCACAACATATATCAAGCTCAAGATATACGGCTTCCATGTTTTACAAGACTCTGTCATCGGTGTCAACTAATGAAGATGCTTGGAAATGCCTAGAAGCACGGAAGCAAGACTGCTCCAAACCTTGTACTTCTTCCACCATAGAGCCTTTATTACCCCACTAATTACTTTCAAGGGAGTAATCTTTCAAAGTGACAAATGTTGGAGTTGCCTTCATACTCAAGGCTCCTTTAAACACATTATTTTGGAATGTGCGGATGTTAAAGTATTTTGGAAAAACATCTGGAAAACTCTTAAGCATATTTTTAACTTGCAGCAAGATTACCTCCCTTAACTTTTTGTATCTTGGAAGCTCATTTATACAGCCAGTAATAGAAAAAAACAAATGCCATTTGTCTGACCTCTTAATTATAACAGCAATTCAAGCTAGAACATCTAATTGGAAAGATCTTAAGTGTCTACATTTTGAAATTTGGTGGAACTCTATGTGTAATATTCGTAGAATGGAAAGTTGTTTTGCAACATCCCCATTTTAACAGCGCAGGTATGAATTGAAATGGCAGCCATTGTTAGAATTTTTAGATAGTACAGCTTCTAGGTAATAGATATGACAATAGTATATTGACTCTGTTCACCTTAGTAAATACCTTACCCCTCCCTTCCTCTTGTTAATTTTCGTCCTGTGTGTCACCTGTCTGTTAAACCTCTGGTTGTATGTTATGTCTCAACTATTAGTTTATCCTAAACTGCATTTTTGTGCATTAGTTTACTTATGGTCCTTATTACCATATAAGGCTCTAATACTGTGTAACACTTTTTTAGACAAGTTATTTGCTCTATCACTTGCATTTCTACTTGTTTTCCATTGTATGACTTGCAAGCCTTGCATGCCTATTGACCTACATAAAATATTTAGAAGAAAAAAAAAGAACAAATCACTTCAGTTTATCTTATGTATGCAAAATATATGTACGCATGTTTCTGTCTAATGCTATGAACATGTTTTGACGGGAATGATGAGGCCACAGGAGTTGAGGTGAGATATCAATCTGAAACTAAAACAAAGAAGAATGACAGCATTGAGAACAACAGTGCCCGTCCTTTGAGCGCATGTATTGAGCCGTGCTGATGGTGATTGCTAAGTACTGTTCCATTAAAGCCAGACAATAAGCACGCCTCAGACCCCTCCTGAGGGAGAAAACAACCTGCAGAGTCTGCTTATAAATTAATGAGCATTCTATCACAGCATTGACCAGCAGTTAGCAGATTACTTTGTGCAGGCACATTTTCGACCAGGGTTAAATTGCCCAGCAAACATCCACGGTGAGCAATTTCGCACTTGCAGTAATGAATCTGTACCGTAACAGAGCAGAGCGCTGTTGAGTTTTGCATTGGAGTTGGTATTCCATGACCTGTCTCTCCGATAGGAGGGAGCAAGAGTAAGAATCGA
The DNA here is from genome assembly GCF_040938575.1 of Ambystoma mexicanum. Classification (NCBI taxonomy): domain Eukaryota; kingdom Metazoa; phylum Chordata; class Amphibia; order Caudata; family Ambystomatidae; genus Ambystoma; species Ambystoma mexicanum. Next base: position 959,751,387 of record NC_090928.1, on the reverse strand, counting down.
AGTGTGTTGGGAACTATTTAGAAGAGCATCCATTTTACGTTGAATTGCACATGTGTCAGCATACTTACAGATAAAAAATGAATAAATATGAGGATACTAGCACGAGTCATGCTTTATTAAATAATGGTAAACAACGTGTCTGGTGCGCAATGTACAGGTTTGATTTGTTTGTAATTCTAATTAATTGGATTTTGAAAAAGCAACAAAGAGTAATTGCAAGGATCATCAATCGAATTAGAAATTAAGTCTAGTAATGCTGAGAATGTGTTATTAACAACGATTTAACAAAAAACATATTTTTGGTATAATTACATTTACCATATGTTAGCTCGGTGGGCAGATCTATTCGATTTGCATCACAAGCAAGTTACTAAATGTAACTATCAGGTACACCTTATGTACTGTTTGCTTTCCTGAAACAAGTGAGAAATACCTCCTTTTACGCCTATTAACTTAATTGGGAATTCAATAGTCTGTTTCAGCAAGTCACGGGTCACAGTTACTACAAAGGACATTTTTTGTTTAAATCAACACTTAACGATACAGCTCCATGTATTAAACACAAAGCCACTAAATGTTTTAATCTAATTTTCCTCTTCCAGTTTCTCAGTGTCTCGTTCCTTCCAACTATGGACACCGTTTTTGTCAATATGTGTATCAGTCAATATGGCAATTCGAAGGTCAAGGAAGTCATTGGGCAATAGTTGTTCAAGGGTTATTTGCAGGCGGAATAGTACCAGGTGAATTCTTCCCACAATGTCACCCCAAACGTATGGACAGGTTCCACACACATGAATCTAACACCTGCAGGCGATTTTTATTTCCAACAGTTAATTTAACAGATTGAAATGGGTTTGGGAATGTCAACTTGACTGGATACTTATTTGGACTCACGGTTAGCTGACTTCATCTCTGCACACCTGTCCAAGCTACATTTCCTGAAAGCGGATATACCTTGTTGACATGGTGGCACTCGTACCACATGGCTTCTTATTGAGTGTCTTCCATGTGTGGTGCAGCCACCACCACCCCTCTCCTCTTACTGTTCTCAGACTTCCCGTCCTGTTCCCTGTGGTGGCTCCCCATGTTTTTTAATCTGCCTTTCGAGTCCCGCTTTTCTTTTCTTTTGATTTTTAGCATGCACCTGCACCACTATTCTGGACTGATTGGGGTGCATCCAGTATGCCTGCACAAACACCAATGATGCTTGCATGGTCTGCTTATGGGGTGTCTCTCATGGCAGACACCTATTTTCCCCCTTCTTTTTGAACACATTTCTGACAAGGACATCCAGTGGCACCCATTTCTTCCAAGTCCTTTCCATGGTTTGGTTTTCTGCTACTTCTACCACCTGCTAAATGGGCCCGCGCACTCGCATTGTAGGCCTATGTGGCATGCTACCATGGTGAGCCACAAAACCACGTCCACATCCTCTTCAACCGTTCCTCGATAGATAACATCAGGAAGATTGGTCATTTCCAACTCCTTGGTATTTCCTTCATGATTTTATTTTTCAAATTGGATTAAACTCCCCTTCAAATCTCCCATCTCTTCTCTTAACCTCCTCCCCCCCACCCAACTTGACATTAAGATTCACAATGACCTTCTCCTCCCCACCCACTTCACCACTCCCTACCTCACCCCACCTTGCGCCTCCTCGCTCTGCCTCTTTCCCCTTGCACATTCCATGGTGTTCCATCTCTTTAGGCATGACTTCTTACATGTTCTCCTTTCTTCAAATCACTCTTCAAGAGTCCCCTCATCAAAGAACTCCGAGACTGTACTCACACTCCGGTGTTCCAATTACCCCTTCCTGCCTCCTTTCTGCCCGCCCTTCCACTTAACAGCCGACTTTAAACCTAACCGAACAAAAGCCTCTTTTTTATTCCCAGATTGTTTAATTCTCTTTGACCAAAAAATAATACCACTCTTGCTCTATGTTCCCTGAAAGGTTGTGTACCCAGAGTGTAATCTTCGCCATACGGTATAACTCCTTTATTTTGATGAGCTACTCACTCCTGGAAGTTAGGGTCTCTCGCTTCCATAACCTTGCCAAGCACACCCTACCTGCTAAAAGCATAACATGTATCATGTGTGGGGTATGCTGGAACCCCTCCTCTCTGGTGGGCAAGCCAAATAATACAACCAGGTGATTATTCATCTCCCTCTGCACGGGGTGCTATGGTGTGTGCCTGTAATCCTAGTTACTAGGGAAGCTGAGGCTGTTGGATTGCTTGAGTCCAGGAATTCTGGGCTGCTGTGTGCTACGTCGATCGGGTGTATGTTCAGAGTTCACGATTAAGGCGGGGTGACTCGGCCCAGGTCGATCGGGTGTCCGTTCTAGTTCGCTAATGGCACAGGTCAGAAACAGAGCAGGTCAAAACCCCACCCCATCGTTGCTCTTTAGCCAGGATAACAACTCCCTTTCCCCACATTTTCTCCAGCATCTGCCACTCTATTGCCATCTGTGTAACAATTTAAAAGTTTGGAGTTTATATTAATTTGATATGGAAACTTTCCTTATATATACACGCCCAGAGTTTATCTAATAATCTAAACCCCAAATCTGTTTCCACGTTTTGATTTCAATGGTATTTGATTTGGGCCTCTCTTGGCCAATCACATTTTATATATGTTTGATATCAGTCCACTTGAGCCCCTTTTCTGATCCAGTACCATCACAATGGCTAAAGCCTACGATCCACTAACCCTTTCCATCTATCCTCCCCAGAAATTACCTTTAATTAAAGGATTGGCAATTGTGGTTTTTCATCAATACCCAGGCTCTATTTCCAGCTCTTGGATGTCTTTGGAGCGACCCTGTTAGTCTGTTTGACCCATCAAATGCCTTTTCAGCGTCCAACAACAACAAAACTGAGTCCCCTGGTTGGTTCCCCACCACATGCATCAAGTCTATAGTCTAGTGGAGGTTGTCTGACCCCTACAGGAATCTAACAAATATCACATGGACCATGTGGACAAGGGCCTGAAGAAATGGGTCCAATCTGTTGGCCACCAACCTAGTGAGTATTTTTGAATCAACATTCAATAACGAAATTGGCCTGTAGGATGCACAATTATCAGGGCCTTTTCCCTCTTTGTGGATCACAGAGATGGAGACATCTAAAAAAGGATGGGGGTGTCTTGTTCTACCACAATTGCACTGTAGACTTTTCTGAGGCAGGGGATGAGGGACACTTCATATTTCTTGTAGCACCCCACTCAGAACCCATCATGCCCAGGTGCCTTTCCTGATTTCATTGCACGTATTGCCTGTTTTATTATATACTCCAAAGCTTCTACCATTTTAGCACTCAAAATATCTGTATCTACTTCTCCAAGATAGCAACTTAATTGTTCTGGAGTTGCTGCCCCTCATCCTTGTACAGAAACTCATAGAAATCAGCAAAGACCTGTGTGATGCTTTCCTAGGTTGAGCACTCCTCTCCCCTCATGGCTCTCACCCCTATGACTTTCCTCTATGTTAATTGTTTTTTAATCTTCCCATTAACACAGCGTCAACCTTATGTCCTTTATCATAGAAGGTCTACTTCAATAACAAGAGTTTGTTTAATACTTCCACTGCCCAGGACCCCTGAGTTCATCCATAACCTGATCTATGTGTGCCTGCAGCTCCTTTGCTACCCCTTGAACCCTACTATGTTCAGCTGCTGCTGATGCCTGATCTTGAGATGTAGTTCTCTTTCAATCCTCATCTTTTTCCTTGTCCCCCTTCCCTAATCATCAGCCATCTAAATGCGCCCTCAGCTATGTCCCACATCATCCCTTATCCAACCTCTCCATTTTCATAGGCTCGTAAAACACTTCCATTTCCCCCTTCAAGAATGCCCCAAAGAGGGCATCTTTCAAAGAAGTATCATTACATCACCACCTCGAATGTATCCTGGCCAGTGGGGGATAAGGAACTCCATTAACATCATCTCATGGTCTGACCATGTCATCTGCAGGATGTCTGCCCTCTGTGCACTTCTCTTGTTACCCTTCTCCATGAGCAGATGATCTATCCAGGGGTAGCTCTTGTGCGGGGGAGAATAAAAAGTATATTTTCTCTTGTGTTAGTTTAGACTTCTTCAAACATCTCCCATGTCACCATCTTCCATAATCGAGCTAAGCAACTTTCCGGAGGTGTATTCCTGATATTTCTGCCTCATCCCCTGGTGTAATCTGCCCTACTCTGGGTTCATGACTATATTAAGGTCTACCCATATTATGAGAGTGCCTTTTGCAGAGTCTATTGATTGCTTTATGGCTTTGCCCAGGAACTCCACCACTCCTTGATTTTGGTCAAAGTAGTAGCCTTCCCTCCAGTAACCTCTTGAGTTCAAATTACCCAACTTACAATTTTCTAATGAGTATCAGTCCTACCCCTGCTTTTTCCATTCTTAGAGGAGCAAATGTGGGGCCTATCCCTCCTCCTTTAATATTCTTCCCCCCCCCGTTTTGTAATGTTACTCTTGGCAATGAGAATATCAGAGCTAGTCTTTTTAAATTCTCGAGCGAACAGTGACCTCTTGAGAATCGATTTGATGCCCTTAACATTTAAAGTGGCTATTCACCAGCCCAGTGTTTCTCCTTCATTCTTCCCTATGTGTTGTCAGTTCGCTGCTGTGTCTGTTAGGTGCCTAACCTTGCCCCCTCCTTCTGCATTTTTATGTTGCATTTTCTCTCCATTCTCTTATTTATTTTCTGCCCTCTGGATATTGGGCTTCCTTAATGTGGGAACTCTGCAAGAACATGCCATCAGCCTTCCTCGGGACCCCCTGCCTTATGTGAAAGTCCCCCACTCCCATCCGCCCTTCTATACTATTTTGAACCAACATTTCTTTTCCACCACTACCCCTGTGCAGTTGGGTAGAAATTAGGCTCACATGTTTTTGCCCGTAGACCTATACATACCACACTAACCTTGAAGAATGTTGAAGGTAGGACAGCACCACATCATTAAATCCCAAGATTCTCTCACTTGTAACCAATCCCCCTTATTTACTACTTACTTCTCCCTCCATTTTCCCCCTTCTTCCTCTTCCTAGGCTCGTTTAAGCCCTCCTTTCCCTTTTGGTCAATCCCCCCTTTTCTCATAAACCCAAAACTATTCTGCAGAGCTCCTACCTAGCTTTTACCCAGAAACTTCTTCCCTTGCTCCAAACGTGCAAATGCCCTTGCAAACTGCCAGTTCTGCCTCGACCAGGCGGGGTATTCAAACACTGGAATTTTCAAGTACCTATCAACATCACCCATCTTTGTTGAGGGATTCCCCACCCTACTGGAGCCACCGTTCTCTCTGCCACACTTGACCCCTCCTTTTCAGACTGCTCTCTCACCAAAACCTGTGTTACTGCTTTTGTCTCTTTCTTTTCTTTCAAGACATTCTCCTCCTGTTGTATTTCAAAGCTCAAGGTGAAGTGGAAGCCCCATCAAAGCTTGGTCCCTTTGCCTCCCAGGCAGAAGGTAAGAGTCCGATAATTATTTTGCATACTCAGTGCTCATGGTGAGACATCTTGCATTATTCTGATTCTCTGCACTTTAAAATCCACTCCTTGTTTTACTCTGGCAGTACTGACAAACCACACTTTATCTTCATAGTAGTAACAGTGGACCATAATAGGTGGAGAAGCTGGGCCATGCCCTGCACCTCAATAGGCTGTCTCCATTTTCAGAGTGAAACAGGGAGTTCACTATGTGCTGGACTGTGTTTTCTGCCTGCTCCGACACCCCAAAGATTTTTAGGTTTCACCTTCTTTCTCTGTTTTCAACAGTACCCACCTTTCTTTCCAGCACTTCAGTATGTTTTTCTAGGACCCTAAATCTGGAATCATATTTCAACTCCAGAATTTCAACAGCCAGTTAGTTATTCTCCATTTCCTCCATTCTATCTTCAACTTCTCTATCCTCCCTTGAAGCACGTCACCGCCACCTTCTTATCCATGCATTTGCAGTGCTCTTATTTCAAAGATTATATCCAGTACATCCTTTTCAGTTACGGTTTCAGTTTGCTCACCAGTGCAAACCTCTCCTTTCTCTTTAGATGTCTCCATCTTATGTTCCCCTCTTTCCAACTTGCAGGCGTACTTCTGTTGTGGACTCTACCAGCTAGATGGTGCCTCTTTTTCTGGCATCAAAGACTGTCCTATTTGGATTAGGCATCACACTTGATCAGGGGGCTTTTTCCTTTTCTTTTTCTCTGCTCTTCTCCAAAGAAATTGCCCCTTAGCTCTGCTTTTTAATGGCTAGCCTCTTCTAGGTGTTGCACTGGTACCTCTGAAACTCAGCAGCTCCTCCACAGCTTGGGACACAGGCCTTCCCTGCGTCCGTCCCCTATTCTGCCCTCTCTACTGAGAACCTGAATCACCTGCCACCCCTCCTCCATGCAGGAATATTTGTCAAAAAAGCTTTCAGTGCCTAGCCCCTTCTTCACCACCACCTGATCTCAGGGGCACTTCTCTCCCTCCTTCCTGAGTTGCAGCACCAGGTCCTCTTCTTTCTACTGCTATTCTCTCCAATGGTCCCCCTTGGCAGCCTATGGGACCCCCTGCCTTTCCTCGTTTCAAGTTTGAGACCTTTTCTCCCACAGAGAGCTATCTCTGCCTTCTCACACCCTCTCTTATAGGCCAGGGCCCCACCACTTATCCTCCCTCTTCCCTGTTCACTTTTGGGTCTTCCCAGGGTGAGTTCAATCCCTTTGCTTAACATCTGGTACTCTTGCCAGGTGTCTGGTGCCCTTGCAGCTCGGGAAGACTCTCCCTGTGGATGACACTGCTTTCAATGGTCTCCAGGGGGATCCGCTACTTCTGCAACAGCCGCTATCTTGTGGCGTTCTCTCCAGTCTCGTTTGGGGATGGCCCCGCCGCTCCATCTTCAGTGAGCCTCCTTCAGCTTCTGAAGTCACGTGCCTTTATCGAGTCTCACCACTGGTCTTCACTGGTCTTCTCTCCTGCCAGGCTGCCTGTTCCTGCTCTCTAAACTCCCTACTCTGTCCTATTCACGCCATTCCTGACAAGGGGTATCGCTGGTGTCCTCTGGCACGATTGGGAGTTTGGCACCCCTGCAGCCCAGGATTGTAATGGTATATGTTCCAGCATTATTCATTCATCAAAGTGATCTCAACTATGAGGGATTTTCAAAAATGAACAAACGTCAGAGGTGAAAGAGGGAGCTCAAACTCCGCCAGCTGAAGGGGGAGAATTATTTCTCTTCAAAATCAATAAAGGCCTATGAAGACATTCCAGATGATCATAAACTGTTCAGCAAGACTTATCTGTTTTTATGGATCATTGTATCTAAGTGAATATTCTGTAAGAGCACCACAATCCCCCAGGGCTGCCTGAGCGCTATATAAATTCAATAAATAAATAAATTAGACAGTGGTATAATGACATCTATATTTCTACCAGTACTCCAGACTGCAGTGAACACCAATTAGCTGCAGATTACCAGATGGGAGCGGATGATCAATGCAACAATCAAAGGATTTAATGCACTCAGAGAAGAAATGAGAGCCATCAGGCTGATGACTCTCCAGAACAGGTATGTTCTGGACTTAATTACAGCAATGGAAGGAGGCGTGTGCGCCACGTTTGGGAATTCTTCCTATATATTCATACCATGCCATGATGGAGAAAATGGGACCCTGACATAAGCAATGACTATGCTGACAACCCTGCATACAAAGATGGAAGATGAAGTTGATGAGACAACAGAAGATGACTTGTTCTCATTTCTACTATCATGGATCCCAACCTGGCTGGCGAATGCCTTCAAAATACTGGGAGCAATCCCAGTATTGGTATTGGTATTGCTAGGAATTTGGGACAATGCCAGAAGACAGCCAAGAAAGCTATTGGGATGAAGATAATGATTGGCATAGATGCAGGAACTGGTGAGCAGATGCAAAATGAGGAAAGAACCCGTGAAAATATAAAGAAAAGTACCCTTGCACATCCAGGAAGGAAGTACTACTACCCCAGGGATCATAAAAAATATGAATCACATTTGATATTCTTTTCACCATCAGGAAAATGCTGTCTTATGACCTGCAGTGTGGATGAACATATAAAGACTGCAGGTCACCTGGGAGAAGTGACAAAGATCTGGATTCCAAGGAAACGACAGCATGAAGACAAGAATAGGGACATTGAAGAGGGGAATGTGGTTGAGGGCTCAACCAGAGGGGGGAATGTAGACGAGCAGGTGTACACATTTTCCCTAACTCCCACCCCCTCACCGCCATCATATTGGAACAGTAGGAAAAGAGCCCTATGTGGGACTCCATGTGCAATCCCTATACTGCACTGAGTATACAAGAGAAAATATGCACTCAAACTACCATATCGAATGTATCCTCGCACTGAAAGAGTGGGAGGATATTGTGTGGAAGGATGTCAGCAGGCACTATTGTACATCATGGAGCGTTGAGTGAAGTCTGTTGAGGGCAGAGTGATGTCATGAAGAAGATATATGAAGACATACTGAAACGATATGAAAATACTTAAGAGTGACAAGAAAAACATGTATGAAATGATGAAGTGATCATATATGCTAAGACGATAAAGTAACTTGCTGATCAATAATTGTAAATACGCAGCAACACAAGGTAGATAAGACATATAGGAGCTTGCTATAGAGGAAAAAACAAACATGGCTATGACGGCCAAAATTGGAAAATGGATGCCAGTTTATGCTAAGACTCAATTAAGCTACCTCAGAGATAGACCAGGGATGAAGAGTCAGGAGACGCTGGACAAAGCTTTGTGTGCAAAAGAAAATGGAGTCTATATTGGCCTGGGATCAAGGATGCTATTTTTAAAGAATAGCTGTAAAGCCCAAAGGGAGGAAGAACGATTAGTCATGGATCTGAGTCATATTTCTCTTAGATGATTAAAGAAGAAGAATACATTCACAAGAGCCAAGTATTGAACAATTATAAGTCTATGAAGCTCATACAAGATGGAGTGAGCAAGTCTGTAGAGGCCAAGAAGAGTAATAAAACCCTACCTAATTGACTCGAAAAGCAGGAAATAAGAGGTCAAAATGGACACATTTGTGTTCTTTTCACACGTGATTCAGAAGCTGAAAACAAGAGCTATTCATTAGGCTTTGGATGAAAATACTGATGTGCTCGCACTCCCTTGAATGTCCCAGAACAGAGAGCAGGCTACAAGGTCAACTGCAGATGGAAATCTTTGGCTCATGGGCAGACTGATGAGAGATGATGGACTAATTGGAAAAGTAGGGAGTAATCTGACTTTACTCAAGCACATGGGTTTCGTTTCGCTTACGCGCTGCTAGCTGAGCCGAAAGTCCAAGATTTGGTGGGAATGCCAACCAATCAGTTGGTGTATGGGGCAACCTGCTATACAATGTTCATAGACCAATCTGCTGCCATTTTGTCTGCTATAATCAGTATTATACATACTTAGAGGTAGTTTGAGGCGAGTTTACAGATAAGAGACAGTCAATGGTGTACTAGCCCATATGTATTATTTATGTAGATATGTTCCCCTAACCAATGCCTCCCATCAATAGGTTTTACAGTTTGCCACGTAGAATGACATCATAGATGACACATTTTGGGGTATAAGACCTCTGTGTAATCAAGTTTGTGTGCGAGTGTGCAAGCATCAGTCCGATGTCCGCCAGTCGACCCTGCTTTATTAAATTGAGACTAAAGCAATACTTTGCCATATTCTTTGAGTATGTCTGGTTATTTGGTCTGAACTCTTTATTGGTAATCCCATCTAGAAAAAGAGATGCTTCAAGGTGCTAGAGCACAAAAGCATTTTAGAGACACATCAGCATCAAGATCAGGGTTACAGGGTCTTCTACTGGAACTCCCATAAGTTATTCCACATAATCCACACTTATTCTGATTCACAATACATAGCCAAGTTTGGACTGGCAATGGTGTGTTCAAACTGATGTTAAAGATTCCAATGGAAAATCAGTATGCAAATGGTATTGGCAGAAGGTTTGCATCATGAAAGAGGTAAATCTTCTTGTATGGGTTACTCTCACTAAGGAGAGTCGTATCCGTATTTCTTTTTCCTTGGATTTTCAGTGAGGTATTGTTTATTTGAGTTAGGACTGCACCTGATGATGGGATCTGGTTCTCTTTAGCTTTTGTTAAGGGAATTGGCTCCTAAGGAGATTTATTCTGTGACTTCACACCACTTTTATGACACAACTTTGGAGTATATAGTTATCCGTTTTCCTCTCTACACAACTTTGCATGGGTGACCTGAGGAAGGAGTTTAAGGGCACTTCTGGTGCATCGATATATCTTTTGGATAGTGAATGGGTGTCACCTTGATGTTGTTTTGGTACTTTTGGTACAATTTCTTCTGGGGACCTGGCAGGCGTTATACACAGTGGCTATTACCTATCATCTGAATATGTAAGGATCATTGATTCCTGTGTTTCCAGTTTGGGGGATGACTAGGAATGAAATCATGTCTAACTGGTGAATGAAGTAAGGCATGTTTTGTATCTACTAAGAGTGGTTTTCCGTCAATTGAGATGTGGTAGAAAACTGTACATTATAATAATTGTGTGTTTTCCATTATGTTTAGTTTTAGGTATTTAAGGGTATTTTCCCGGACGATGTGACACAAGGTCCCGAAACGTGGTGGATATTTGTGTACCAGTTTGAAACCCTCATTTCTGTTTTAGATAAGCTCTTCTATACACCAATTGACTTACTGTTAATCAAAAACTGTAATTTTATTAATGTGATCAAGACCATTTCCTTTTACGACTGGTTGGTACAAATCCAGGAAAAAATGTGATTGCCTGATATTTTGGGGGTAATTCATAGAATTCAGCGCACAAGTGGCACACGCGGCTGGCGCACAGTGTGTGCGTGCGAATCCCTGCGCCAGCCGCGTGCGCTAAAATCCATTTCCGCGCACAGCGTATTCATGGATTCCAGCTACCAAAACCAGCCGCGGCGCACAGTGGCGCAGAGACCCTGCAGCAGCGCCAGTTACGCCCCCAAGAACGCCTCTCGCGCAGGGAAAAGCCATCAAAATCCCCAATCCAGCGCAAAGGGCTGCTCTAACCCTGTACCAGCGTGGCAAGCGGGCTACAAGTATCACTGGGGTGCGCGGGAAGTACCTCACGTCATTTCAGCTGGGTACGTGTATTTCAGGGGTGCGCTGGAAGTTCCACACGCGAATGTCCTGGGTACGTGTATTTCGGGGTGCGCGGGAAGTTTCACACGCAACATCAGCAGGGTACGTGTATAACAGGGGTGCACGGGAAGTTCCACATGTGAATGTCCTGGGTACGTGTATGTCGGGGTGCGCGGGAAGTTTCACATGCGATATCAGCAGGGTACATGTATATCAGGGGTGCGTGGGAAGTTCCACACGCGAATGTCCTGGGTACGTGTATCTTGGGGTGCGCGGGAAGTTTCACACGCGATATCAGCAGGGTACGTGTATATCAGGGGTGCGCGGGAAGTTCCACATGCGAATGTCCTGGGTACGTGTATCTTGGGGTGCGCGGGAAGTTTCACACGTGATATCAGCAGGGTACGTGGATATCAGGGGTCCGCGGGAAGTTCCACACGCGATTGTCCTGGGTACGTGTATTTCGGGGTGCGCGGGAAGTTTCACACGCGAATGTCCTGGGTACGTGTACATCAGGGGTGCGTGGGAAGTTTCACACGCGAATGTCCTGGGTACGTGTATTTCGGGGTGCGCGGGAAGTTTCACACGAGAATGTCCTGGGTACGTGTATTTCGGGGTGCGCGGGAAGTTTCACACGCGATATCAGCAGGGTACGTGTATTTCAGGGGTTCCGTGGAGTACTACATGTGAATTGGCCGTGTGGGTCCTCCCAGGTGTTCGCTCCACAACCTCCACGGCCCCTGCAGGCAGCCCACACCACGGGGGACTAGCCTGCACCCCCACTCGTCCCCCTGCACCCCCACCCCCCAGCACTGTGGGGCACCCTCCACCAGGCCCCAACTCATGTTCCCCTGCACCCCCACCCCTCAGCACTGTGGGGCACCTGCCAGCAGGCCCCCACTCATGTCCAACTCATGTTCCCCTGCACCCCACCCCCCAGCACTGTGGTGCACCCTCCACCAGGCCCCCACTCATGTCCAACTCATGTTCCCCTGCACCCCCACCCCCCAGCACTGTGGGGCACCCTCCACCAGGCCCCCACTCATGTCCAACTCATGTTCCCCTGCACACCCACCCCCCAGCACTGTGGTGCACCCTCCACCAGGCCCCAACTCATGTTCCCCTGCACCCCCACCCCCCAGCACTCTGGGGCACCTGCCAGCAGGCCCCACTCATGTCCAACTCATGTTCCCCTGCACCCCCACCCCCCAGCACTGTGGGGCACCCTCCACCAGGCCCCAACTCATGTTCCCCAGCCAACATGTCTTCACAATCTAGATCCCTGGTCCCTATGGTCAGCCTCCAAATGCAAAACACCCACCGGAGTATTGCATCCACCCACTTAGAAATGGCAATAACATGATAGAACACCAATTGCAAGTTTGGAAACGAACACATGTCCCTCACATACACACAATGGGTGTCAGGGAATCTCAAAACCCATATCATGATATGCATGAAACCAATGAGATGATACTACACATTGAAGTTTGATCAAAAAATATGTATTAAAGGAAACATGAATTGAATCAAAAATAAACAAACAGAAATGGGAATTTAAAAAAATAAAAAGAAGCATGTCCGTGAAAAAATGCAAAACCAAAAATCATAATCCAAAGGAATGGTGTCCAAAGTCATAGTCCACAAAAGAAAATCCAATGGGAAATTATAATTGAAAGCCATTGCTCCATGGGTAAATTGTAAAATTAAAAGAAAATCCAACAGTGAACTATGTACAGATGAACAAGCCAGGGTCCATGATCCCAACAAAAGAAATGAAACCTATCTAACAACACTACCTAATAAAAAAAAAACTATATACAAAAATGTGGCCCTTTGTCCAAAAGGTCCAAAAAAAAATGCAAAAACAAAGGAAACCTAACATTAACTACATAACTATTTACAAGGGCAGCGGGCTAGTCCAACGGCTCACTGGATGTTGTCATGGGCCAGGGCATCATCGAACTCCTGTTCAATGGCTTGGAGGCGGGCATGTTCCCTGGCCCCGAGGTCTCGCAGGGATAAAGCAGTGTCCAGCTCCAACTCCCTGCGAAGACCCTCGAGGCACATCCCCCCTACCTGTGGTCGGGCCTGGGATGGGGCATCCCTGCTGGTGCATGGTGGTGCAGTCACAGTGTCAGGGACAGTGACATGCACAGGCCCCTCCATGGCGACCTGTGCTGCCTCCTGCCCCTGCCACTGGACTGCAACACTTGCACCAGCAGGGATGCCCCCACCAGGCCCCATGTGCGCCTCAGTAGCGGCCTCCTCCTCCTCTGTGGAAACCACCAACCTGGATGGCTCCACCCTGTCTTCCGCCGTTCGCAAGCCCCTGTGGGGGCTCACCCACCCCTTCCACTGCAGCCGTGGGGGCATCCCCGCCGCTTTGCTCCATAGCGCCGTCTCCGCCCTCTTCTTCACGTGGCGCTGTGTAGAGGGAGACATAGAACACAAGCATCAGGGTACTGTACAATGGTCCCTAAGACAGGAAGCAATAGCAGATGAGTGGCACTGTCAAAGATCACTTCCATCATGTCCCTCCACAACACATGGGTCAGTGGAGGTAAAACACATGCAGTAACAGGCATGGCGCATGCTGTGGACATTAGCATACATGTCCAAGGGATTCTTGAAACATACAATGTTGTTTTGGAACTCACATGCATCATGGGCTATGCCTATCACATGCACACACTTCACCCTAGTTTCATCCATCTGGCCTCGTACACCACAGACACAGTGGATACAAGAATGACTAGGCTGCATCAGTGAACCTGAACATTGCGACAGACATGGGTCATGCATCCCTGGCATTCACAAGTCACAGACACGCAGGTCAGACACACAGACATGGACAGCATACATGTACATGGCATCAGCACCCATCCCTCACCCCCACCCATGTCCAGGAACAGAGACTGGCATGCTTTCATGTGGCCATTCCGCATAGGGCAACCCATGTTGCATTTGAACACATGCACCAACCGTGTGGTTCACACATTACTGGTCTCACATGCATGACGTCCCTGCACACACACATGCATACATGGCCTATGTCACACATACAGGCAAGTATCAGACAACCAGCACACTGCGACATGCCCTGTCTCACACAGCAATGCTTGGCCACTTACCGCTCAACTCCAGACGGGTCTGCTTCTCAAGGATCTGGGCGTGGAGCGCTGGGCCTACGCGTTCCAGGACCCTCATCTGGATGGTACTCATGCGGCCCCAGCCCACCTCCACGAGGCGCCGGGCCTTCAAGAGGGTCCTGGACCTGCAGTCATCCCAGCGCTTCTTGACATGTTGGTAGTCGCGGGCTGCCACCCCCTCCGCGTTGATGGCAGTCACGATGTCCGTCCAGATTCCTTGTTGGCGTGCTTACTTCCGAAGAGGGCATCATACTGCCCCAGGACTTGCTCCACCAGGACACCAACTTCGGTGGCAGTGAAGCTGGTGCCCCTCTGCCTCTCTGGCCGGGGGTTGCCAGTGGTGCCAGATGTTGCAGTGCCCGACATGGCAACCCCAGAGGCAGGAGTGGGTGGGCAACTGAGTCCTGGGGCTGGGCTGTGGAGCGATGGTATCTCAGTCGAGAGTCTTCTGTTCCAGCAGGGGTGGACACAGCAAATGGACCCCTGCAGATGGCTGATGTGCAGGCACCAAATGGCAGGGCACGGTGGCAGCAGGCAGGCAGGCAGGCAGCAGCAGATGGCTCGTGGGAGGCTGCTCGGGGCTCTGGGGGGCAGTAATTCGGCCTTTTGGGCAGGAGCGTGGTCTTCCGTGTGCTTACGCGTGGCCAGCTTGATACGGAGTGATTTGGCACGTGAAAATCTTGCACGTCTGCGTGTAATTCGAGGAAAGGCCCTTAGCGGGTAAGCGCGTCAGCAGGCATACACGACTTCATTGGACCAAAGGCCCTTAGCGCGTAAGCGCGTCTGTGACATTTCGCGCACGGGCGTTTCCCTGGCAGGGCTTGTAGATCCCACGTGCCTTTACATTGCTCTTTACGTGCTTTTCGTGGGGTGCAGTGCGTGTGTTTTCCAGCCGTTGGGGTTCACACGCTATTACTTCACAGCGGGTGTTGGCTACGCGTTCTTCTACACGCAAGTCAGACGGTGAGTGGTAGCCCGCTCCCCCAGGCCGATCGCGTGTGAAACTTCCCGCGAACCCCTGAAATACACATAGCCCGCTCCCCCAGGCCCGATCGCGTGAAAAACTTCCCGCGAACCCCTGAAATACACATAGCCCGCTCCCCCAGGCCAGATCGCGTGAAAAATGTCCCGCGAACCCCTGAAATACACGTAGCCCGCTCCCCCAGGCCCGATCGCGTGAAAAACTTTGCGTGAACCCCTGAAATACACGTAGCCCGCTCCCCCAGGCCCGATCGCCTGAAAAACTTCCCACGACCCCCTGAAATCCACGTAGCCCGCTCCCTCAGGCCCGATCGCGTGAAACACGCCCGATCGCGTGAAACACTTCACGCGAACCCCTGAAATACACGTAGCCCGCTCCCCCAGGCCCGATCGCGTGAAACACGCCCGATCGCGTGAAACACTTCATGCGAACCCCTGAAATACACGTAGCCCGCTCCCCCAGGCCCGATCCCCCAGGCCCGATCACGTGAAAAACTTCATGCGAGCCCCAGGCACAATAGCAGTATGGGACATTCATCATTGCTGTATATTGGCGCTTTTGTGACGCGTAGGGACGCTACCGCCTGCCTTCGTGTGGCGGACGTGTTTAGGCCTGTGCGTGTCTTTGGCCGTGCACGGCTTTTCCCTATTCGATTCCATGAATACGTGTGGTTTGCGTGTGTGTGGGCGTTCTGTCTGCTTCCCAGCAGTACATCCCAGTTACGCCCTTATTTTCGCGCGTTGTTCCCCATTCCGCGTGTTACGCCCCGTGTTCCGCCCCCTTTTTGGTGTGTGCGCCGAGGTTGTGCGCTTTCACTGTGCGCGTCGCGCACGGCGTTCGGGATGTTTCAGTGACGTGTGCGCCATGCACGGGTTTGGCGCACATCCAGAGGAAAACACACGCAGGGACTTCCATGAATCGCACGTGTGCGCGTGCGCCTGTTTTTTCGCGCTTGCGCCTGCTTGCGCCTGCTTGCGCCTGCTTGCGCATAGATTTTCGGCGCACGTTTGTTCCATGAATCGTTTTGGCACTTTGTGTCAACTTTATATTTCTTGTTGAAGTTTGCCAATGATCTATGTGACAACATGCCTGTAATGAACTCTTGATTCTACATCGAGATATTGAGTTTTTTGCTTTTTCTCTTGCTGCATATATAAAAATATCAAGCTTTCTTGAAGTTTGTTGAGAATTCTATTTGTTGTGAGTACCATTAAGGAGTTGTAGAACTTGTCGTTCACACCCATGGAGTGAGTGCTGGGAGTGCTCTTGACTATTCTCGCCAAGACATGATTTTTGTTTACTCTTACTAAGGGACATGGAACAAACTATTTCTTTAGTTGTATATATGGTTTATCAAAAATCCTTATACAACTGCATCACAAATATCACAATAAAACATTGCAAAATGAATACAACAGCAGCATAATCACACAGAAGAGAAGGAAAAAGAAGCAAAGAAAAGGGAAATGAATCCAGAAAAGTAAGTGTGATAGAAAACTGAGCTAAAATTCATCATCTGATATTCGGCATCAGGGAAGCACATTAAATAATTATGAATGGCATTCTACTTCCTTTTCATGTTTGCATATCGTTTTAGAGATGCATAAACATATAAAATCTCACTCTGTTTAGCCCCACCGTAGGTGGTAATGGCCCTCAGTCCAGGCGCTTATTGCCATTAGTACCCCAGCCCATTAGACCAGGGTACTGAAAGCATTTCTTTCTGTTCCAAAACGCACCAGCGTTTCGGAACAGAAAAAAAAAAGAAATGTAAAAAAATGGCTGCCGGGGAATGGAAATCTGAGTCGGTTTTCCCTTTCCATGGTGGCCATTAAAGAGATAGGACAAACAGTATAGAAATAAAATGGCTGCCATGGGAAGGGAGAAGGGACTAAACATAGTCCCTTCTCCCTTTCCATGGCAGCCATTAAGAAGATAGGAAAAAAAGTAAACAAATAAAATGCCCATCATGGGAAAGGAGAAGGGACTACACATAGTCCATTCTTCCTTTCCATGACGGCCTGTTGCAGATCGGGAGCGGACGTGCTGGGGACTGAAGTGTTCCCAGCGTGTCCGCTCTCGAGGTGCGTGGGGGATAAGACTTACCTGAATCTCTGGTGAGGGGAGATGGTATTGAGAAGAAATGGTGGCATATAGAGGTAAAAGCTTTTAGACCGGGTGCACAATGCACACAAATGCGTACACAGGATTACACTGTGGTATGGCTCGGAATAGAGCCAATCCACGTTAAGTGTATCCAATGGCATCGGCCCGACGGGTACTAATGTGAAATAGCATTATTGTTTTTGATAAACACGGCGGAATACCCCATCTTCATAGTTTATTCTATAGTATATTAGTATGTATGCAATCAAAAGCCTCATGTAGGTCGAAGAACAGTATTTCCAATGCGTTCTGTTTGGCTGTTGGGATTGATCCCTTAATATTCTTAACAGAAAACCATTAAGCACAGACCCCACGTCTTTCCAGAAGCCTGATGGAAAAACAGACAATTTGTTTGAGCTAGCCACCCATTCTTATAACTGCTCTGGAACTAATGACGGACAAATTGTACTTGTACAATCAATCAAGGCTCTCGTCGATAGTTCACAAGTGAGGCCCAATCACTCATTGTTTTGTAAATTGCTACTCTTGTACCAATTGTGGCTCTTGTACCACATTTTCTGAAGCCTGCATTGGGCCTTTATTTTCAGGAATAATGGAAACAGTATTTGTGTCATTACTTGGGGTCCCCTTTCAGCACTGAGTTAGACAGTCCATCTGGCCTTGATGCTCCAGAAAGTTTACATGAGATAATGTGTCTTCCTAATTCCTCAACAGTGAGGGCACAGTCCCAAATAGGTAATTTCTCGTAGGAAAAAGCACATTTTGGAGTTTTAAAATTCCCAAATTTAACTTTAAAAATGTAATCCATGTAGATTCAGGATTTGGATTTGTTTGGATATTATGCTGGGGCTGACTTATTGAATTTATATATGCCCCAATGCCTTTTGATTTGTTTGAGCTCAATGTGTTCAATGTTTTTTATGTATGACGCTCTGGATACCTCAAAGGCCTGGACATTTGGACCTACAACAGCATATGAATGATTTGATTGTAATTATCAGTATCACATATCAAACAATTTCATCACTTTGGTTTATAGCTGTGAATGCTAATTGTCTGGAGTTGAGTTTCTCCATTGTTTCTCAAGTTCTAATCAGTTCAGTCCCTTGAGCGTTTACAGATTAGACCTTCAGATTAGCCAAATTCTTAACTTTAGGTGAGAGAGTAACAGGTAAACTTAACATCAGAAACAGCATAGAGTGATTACTTTTAGATGTTTCGATGACCACAAGGAATGTTACTAACATGAATAGTTCCTACAGAGCAAAGCAATTATCTATAATTGAGGCATAGCCTACTCGCCGCCACGTGGGATTTGATGGAACATCCCCCTCTTAAATTGCCATTTACCCTTTGAAGGCTTCAGCATTCCATTTACCTCTCCCAAGCATAGCCCCCACTGTCTTTGGTTTGCTCATTGGTAGTAGATCGTTTTAACACAGCCAATGAACGGACCTCTGGACTCATACAATTAAAGTCTCCAACAATAATTATAGGCTCTGATGAGGTTTCGTAGAACCAATTCATTCAGAGTTCTTCCAAGGCTAAAGATAGTTCTCTTTGACCGATTCACAAAGGGTTACAGTAGATATTTATTAAAAGGCCATATTCTATACCCCACGTTAAGCTGACAGCTAATATTGCGTCACAGTCTACTTGCCACTCCTTTAATATAAATCCCCATCAAAAAAACATTCAAATTAATTATGTTCCTCTGTTTAGAGTCAGTGTTCAAAAAGGTATTGAACCCCTAGAATTCCTACTAAGATCCTTATATTGTTTTTGTTACAGGTCTAGATGCTCTTGTTTGGGTTACAAGTTTTACATTTTACAATTCACCATTTTCTTCAAGAGTGACATAGGGAGCCAACTCCAATCCTCACTCTTGTAAGAAGGTAACACAATTGGTTCACGTAAATATATTTGTGTGGAGGCATGCATGTCGATAGAAGACAACAAGGCCTCTTGTTCTAATGTATTAGATTTAGCACCTTGTTAGATTTCAGCTGTTTTCCTTTGTATTTTACAATCATTTTCTGTTTATGGCATGACTCAATCTCACAGGGATGAACTTCAATACCCAAAGACAATAATGCATCTACTCTATTCATGATCAAATTCAAAATAATTTGTGACTTTAAATGGATAACCACAAGATATTTTCTTGTTGGAGAGATACATTCCACCACATCAATATCCTCTGATACCAGGGATCATAGAAAATAAGCATAATATGAATGAGTGACCGACAATCCACCTTCATGGCAAATCTATTTGCATTAAAAGAGAGCAAATCTTTGGAGATCATGACTATCTGACCCTGAGTGTTCTTTTGGTGGCAGACTGGCAGGGAATGGAGATGATGTGTGGTTAAGTATTGGTTCCCTTTCAGTCCCTGTTGTATTTAACATAGATGATTTTCCTTCCCTGTTAATGCATTGTGGATATGTAACACAAGCATTTAATATTGGATCTGAATCCTAAGTCTTGTTGTCAATTTATTGCCGAATGCAACATCAATCCAGTCTTGTATTCTGCTTTTTCTTTTTTTCTTTCCCTTTGATTTCAATCTGGACTCCAGTATGGGTCTTTCACCCAGAAGGAACATTGTAACTTTCAAATTAATGTTAAGATTTCATAAAAATGCATGTGAATTGGTCATATTTACCACTGACTTTCACCCCTTCATTTTTTTATTCTTTTTAACTGGCACTTGAGCTGATTTGGTTTTGAATTTGCCATTTCTATGTTCAGAAATGAATTGTTGTGAAAAATCAGACTGGTCCTTTTGTATTGAATTGAGGATTATTTGCATTAGGTGGGGCTCAGAAATATCGTTGGAGACAGTTTGTTGGTAACTGGATTGTTTCATTTAGAGGTAGTGGTATGACAGATAATGCTGAACCTTCATTTCTAGACCTAAAACTATTTTGTTGCACTATAATCTTCTTAACATGGTGGAATTGATTTTCATCTTTTCCTTTATTCGGTCATACAGTTGCACTAAATGCAGTGACATGTTTTTGACAATAGGTGGTGAACGGAGCACTGATACGTTCAAATCGGTTCTCTGTAAGGAGTCACTCTCCTGGTCAATGGTTATGTGCTTCGCCTCACAGCCCGCCTAGTCTTGAGTATAATCATTTTTGTGGGGGGGGAAGTGGACAGAAAGAAATGTTGTGTAATAAACAAAGATTGCATTTTGCGTGTCTCTGCCTATTCAAAATTATTTCACAGATTTAGGAAAAAATCCTCTAACTCTGATAATGCTCTATCATTAGTGACTACTTCTTCAATGACCAAGCTTACTCATAACCTTTCCATCCGCCGGAATTGACTTTGTCCGTAGTATGGCCCAGGCTGGTGTAGAGTGGGCTTCATCTTCTTTGTTGTGAGATGATGGTCTCACTTGGATCCACGTCAAGGGTACTCAGTGACAGTGTTTGGTCAAGTATGGTCTGAGGAGTGGGGCGAGGGGCACTTCCCAAATTATTTTTGATCCATTGTCATTATTAGATGTTAATCTGAAATCAATTTGAGCCACTTACCACTATAAATAAACCCACTTGACCAACTATAGTACCTGCACTTCTTTGCACTTTTGCGCTCTGCGATGATGATTTACACAAAGGTGTGTCACTCTGTAACTGCTGAACCCATATGCATGCATTAGTATTGGCCGAACCCCAAACCCTCTCCCGTAATGATAGGCTCACAACTTGTGTCAAGTGTTGGCAATAAAAGGCCGTAGGATTTTATTGTACAGTATGAGTTATGGAAATAACAATATCACATATCATGATGGTATCATACTTTTGGGCACCGGGTCCTGAGGTTACCCCCTCTGATCTGTGGCACCTTCTTGTGTCCCACAACTTGTTGTGGGCACCGTACAGTGCCTTCCTTGTACTTCTTTTTGTTCTTCTCACCTTTTTGTAGGGTGGGCGGGTTCTCTGGTAAAGAAGCAAGTAGATTTGGAAGACACTGAGTAAACAGTGAACCTCCTGTTTGCTTGGGTCCCCGTTCAGGGTCCACAAACAGATCGTGTTTACTCTGAGCATGCTGCTCATATTTATAGGACCCAGGGAGGCCCTGGGTCTTTGTTGTGTAGGTGGTTGGGGCTTCTGTTGTCGCTCTGGTGGGGGCAGATCTTTTGAACCTGGGCCCTGTCTGACGGTTGTTTTCCTTATGGCGCTTAGCACCTTGCTGTTTGGAGGAAGGGTGAGATGACTGTTTGCACCTTACCCTTCCGTGGCTCTGTGCTGCTGAGACTGCGTGTCTCCGTAGCTGGGGGGGGAGAAGAGCAGGCACGGGGAGGTTGGAGCTGCCCCTCTCCCAGCTGCCGATGGTAACAGAAGTTACCCTGCCTCGCTTGTGGGATGCCCATGCAGCATTGCCCATAACTGCGGAATTAGTGCCAAACTGTTTGGGATCCCACCCTGCTTTGCTGATTGCTTTTATCAGCACTCCTTTAAATTGATAGCGGCTTTGGGCCAATGCTCCTTGTGGATTAAAAAACTCCCCCCCACTTTGGGTCGTTGTGCGTAATAGAGGTTGGTGATGCAAACCGGACAGTTTGTTGCTTCATCGATGCAACAAATGTTGATGGTTCTTTTTGCACCCGTTTTCGACTGTTGCATTTCTATATTAACACTCTCCTGTCTCACCCTGATTTCCATGACACCCAGGCCGTTTGTTGCCTTGGTGCTGGAAGCAATGCGTTCTCCTACCCGGAAAGCCCCAAAGTAGGCTAGGAAAAAGGCTGTTTTAATTAACATTATCTCCTATGGGTGCCAACATATGGCTTCCAACTGGCTTGCTATCGGCACCAGTTTGCTGAAATCAAGGGGTCGGTGGGTGTCCACTTGGGCACCCTCTATTCTGCCCCATCCCTTCATTGCATAAGAGATGAGGGCGTTCTGGGTGGGGTCTGAATCGCCCCGTATTTTTGTAAAATATGAAATTGCCACCAGGTGTCTTTTAGCCAAATCTCTTTTGAAACCTTGTTCCCGAGCCCATTTTAAAAATACTTCTATATCTTTAATCATTATTAATTCTACATGGTTTACACCTGTGGCCTTAAATACTGTTTGCAAACACTTACTGTACTGTGT
The DNA here is from genome assembly GCF_040938575.1 of Ambystoma mexicanum. Taxonomy (NCBI): domain Eukaryota; kingdom Metazoa; phylum Chordata; class Amphibia; order Caudata; family Ambystomatidae; genus Ambystoma; species Ambystoma mexicanum. Next base: position 959,728,865 of record NC_090928.1, on the reverse strand, counting down.
TGCAGTAGTGCTTGCCATTGTCCTCTCTGCCATCTCCGTTAGGAAACCTGTGAGGTTGTTGGCACCCGTTGTTGATGTGCCTGATTTTTGTTGGGCATCCAGGCCTGGGCTCTCTGGCGCTGGCGTTGATGCCAATGTGTTGTTGGCACCCGTTTTAGAGGTGCCTGCTTTGTATTGGTCATCCCGGCCTGCACTCTCTGGTGCTGGCGTTGATGCCAATGTGTTGTTGGCACCCGTTTTAGAGGTGCCTACTTTGTATTGGTCATCCCAACCTGCACTCTCTGGTGCTGGCGTTGAGGCCAATGTGTTGTTGGCACCCGTTTTAGAGGCGCCTGGTTTTCGTTGCTCATCCCGGCCTGTGCTCTCTGGCGTTGGCGTTGATGCCGTTATTCTTGTCTTCCCATTATTGCCCAACACTCTGCTGGTATTGGCGTCATCTGTTCTTGGGCGTGCTGCGCTAGCACTCGGAATCTTGTCCACTGGAAGCGAGATAAGGCATCAGCAATGTTATTATCTGCCCCTGAAATGTGCTTCGCTCTGAGTACAACGATTACTTGTAATGCGACTGTTGTAATGGCTCGTAATACTTTCAGTACTAACGGGCATTTCGTAGACCTTCTGTTTATGGAGCCCACTACAGCCATGTTATCGCACCAGATCAATAGTTCCGTATTCGCTAGTCGCCTGCCCCAGATGTGTAATGTTAGCCAGATGGGAAATATTTCTAGTAGGGTGATATTTTTTGTCCACCCTGCTGCTTGCCATGAATTCGGCCAGTGTCCTGCCACCCATTCGGAGTCTAGTATTGCTCCAAACCCCTTGCTCCCAGCTGCGTCGGTGTATAGAACCCTGTTTGACCGGGTATTTAAAGGCGTTCGCCAAAGTAAAGACCCGTTGAAATCTCTGAGGAATTTTCCCCATGTTTCCAGGTCTTGTTTCACCTCTCTGCCTAGCCGGATATGCAAGTGTGGTTTGGTGAGTGATTTGATTTTGAACTCTAGGCTTCTGGAAAATATCCTCCCTTGAGGTATTATTCTAGATGCGAAATTGAGGCTGCCCGCTAAGGATTGTATTTCCTTTACTATCCCCTTTTCTTTTGTTATCAGGTTTTGTATTTTAGACAGGAGTTTTGATATTTTTATTTTGGCGGATTCTGCCGAGTCCCTTTGCTGTGTCTATTTCGATGCCCAGGAAAATTATGTTTGTGTCTGGTTTGGTGGTTTTTTCCCTCGCTAGGGGAATTCCCCACTGTGCGGCCATGTGCTCAGGTTTTGCTAAAGCCCTGCCACATTCCCCGGAGTTTGGTGGCCCTATGACCATGAAATCATCTAGGTAATGCACTATTTTTGTCCCTGGTCTCTGCTTTAGGAAAGCCCATTGGAAAAAGGAACTGAATTGCTCAAATAGAGCACAGGATACTGCGCACCCCATGGGGAGGCATCTATCTACATAGAATTTGTTGTTAAAAGTGAAACCTAGCCACTGCTGTGACTCTGGGTGGACTGGCAAAAGTCTGAAAGCAGATTCGATGTCCAGTTTGGCCATCAAGGCGTTTCTGCCGCACTCTTGTATGAGCCTTACCTCCTCTTGGAAATGCGTGTAAGATATGGCGGATTCTGTGTGTGGGATGCCGTCGTTTAAAGACTGGCCTTTAGGGTAGGAGAGGTGATGGATTAGCCTATTTTCCCGGGCTCTTTTTTGGGGACCAGGCCTAGTGGAGATATTAAATAGTTCTTTAAATGCCTGGCGTCCCAGGGACCTGCTATCCTGCCTAGTTGCAGTTCTTTCTTGATTTTGGTTTCTACTATCTGGCGGTTGTCCCTGGCTGACTTTAGGTTCATTGGGATGGTATGTGACCCAGTGCCCTTAAATGGGATGGAAAAACCTTTGGTGAAACCCTGCCATAGTATCCTGCTGGTGTCCTTATCTGAGTAGTTATTTAGGGGTGTCCCTAAAGTTGCCCGGGTTGATGGGTGTTCGTCCTGGTTCTAGAATTGGGGTATCATTCTTTCTTGGCTGGTAGTCTGGTGCAATTGCTTGCTACATGGTCGCCGTTGCAGTTAGTGCAGGCGTGTACCAGCATTCTTTGCCCCATGTACACTGGTTTTTCCCAAAATTTCTGCATGGGATGTTGGATTTGGCAGCCTGCTGTTTGTTCTGTCTGTGGGCATTATTCTTAGCCGCCAAAGGCTGGTTCCTCCGAAAGGGCTGCTCCCCTTTTTGGATTTATCATTGTCATGGGATTTGCTTCCTTGCAAATTTTTGCTATTTTTGGACGAAGAATGCATGGTATCTTCTTCCTGGGGAGGTTCGGCGTTGAGGGTGTATAAATCGTTATGGACTTCATCCCACTCAATGGCCGGCCTTTCTGACATGCTCCTCCTAAATCTAATGTCGTATGCTAGCCATGTCTTCCCCCTCTGTATTACTTTTACTTCCCTTATTTTATCAACGTATGGCCAGATCTTCCTACCATCCATGGGAAATTTTTCTTCATATATTGTTGCTAAAATGGCAAAGGCCTGTAACCAGTTGTCCCTGTTTTGTTCGACCTGGGCGTTTAAGACAATAGCTTTTTCTTCTATCTTTTTGGGGTCTCTGAAAGCGTCTTTCCCTTTGCGTTGGGCTTCTATTAGGGAAAAGATTTCTATAAATTCCTTGGCCCAAATGGCTTCTTTGATTGTGGTATCAATGTTCCATGCCAGGCATCTTTTGTATCTATTTAATATCTCTGTTTGGAAAGATTTCATTTTTTGGTCTAACTGTGCTTTACAGATTGTTACAATGTCAGTTGTATTGCTGCCGGGTGTCCCTGTCACGCCCATGTTGTCTGTGCTGGGGTTTGCCCATGCTTTTAGAGCACCTGCTGAATCTGTTGCTGGAGTTGTGGAGGCTTTTGTATTTATAGCTGTGGGTGCTACTGGCAACTGCTGTACTTGTTGTGGCGGGATTGCTGTAGGTAGTGTTACGGGTGGGTTGACAACCGTTATTGTAGGTTCTACTGTGATGGTAGGGTTTGAGGCCCCATGTTCCCTTGTGGGCGGTGTCTGTTTCCCCCTTATTTCTACCATTAGTTGCTGTAATTCCGCTACATTCTCATATAGTTTTGATAATTTTTTGGTACCTTTTTTGGCGCCTTCGGATACTTTTCTCCTTTTTAATGGTGCAGAACCTCCTCTTGGCTGGGTGGGCTGGTAATTCCTTCCCTGGGTAGGCCATAAATGTTTTCTCTAACCCATGCCCATCCGTATTGCTCTGCCGCTTCAATGGCTGCTAACAATTGTGGTGATTTGGGCTTCTGCACCGGTGTTGAGGGTGCCCGTGTTTTCTCAAGGAGTTAAGATGTTGCTATCGGCGAGCTCTTTGAGCCTGTTCTATTTGTTCCCCATGCTGGGTAACTGTTGGCTGGTGCCTTCTCGACAGGGTTCAAAGAAAAATTGTCTCCTAGTGTCCACTTTGTGCGGTGTTTATTTTAAAAATGGACAGCCCCCAGGCTTGTTTCACTGGTATTTAAAATTGTTTTCGCTGTGAGGGTGCCCGTGCAATATTGTAGAAATTATTTTAAATCTGCAGTATTTGGGCCCGCCGAGCTTGAAATTGTGTTCGCAAGCTCTGCGTGGGTGTCAAGAAAGAAAACGAGCTCCCGGCTCGCCGTGCTACCAATCTGGCCGTGACTCTGCCCGAGTTTTAAAACTGGCTTGTGTTATCTTGCCCCGCTTGCCTTATAACGCGGGGGCTCCGGTCCACTGTAACAAATTGTATCTCTTCCAGACACAAATGTCTATTTTTCCTCCCTCGTAGCCCCAGCGCGGTGGTTCACCTCTAAGTTGTTGAATCGGCCGCCGTCCGCGCTGGGCTGCTCGGGTGACTCTCTCTCCTTCGTTCGCACTGGTTTGGAATGATTCCGCAGCACGCGTCTTTGTTTGTTTTGTTTTGGACACGCTCTCCGCTCGCTTTTTCCTCTGCCTGTTCTTCCTTCGTTAAGGCTGCAATGCAAATGCTTTGAACAGTACAATGTTCAGGAAAGAAAAAAGACGCTGCGATGTACAGCGAACTTCAAGAGTTGCTAAAGAAGCAAGTAGATTTGGAAGACAATCAGTAAACAGTGAACCTCCTGTTTGCTTGGGTCCCTGTTCAGGGTCCACAAACAGATTGTGTTTACTCTGAGCATGCTGCTCATATTTATATGACCCAGGGAGGCCCTGGGTCTTTGTTGTGTATGTGGTGGGGGCTGCTGTTGTCGCAGCCCCCGGCCGGATAGCCGACTGTCTGGCCCCCTGGTGGGGCAGATCTTTTGAACCTGGGCCCTGCCTGACGGTTGTTTTCCTTATGGCGCTTAGCACCTTGCTGTTTGGAGGAAGGGTGAGATGACTGTTCGCACCTTACCCTTCCGTGGCTTTGTGCTGCCGAGACTGCGTGTCTCCGTAGCTGGGGGGGGAGGAGAGGAGCAGGCACGGGGAGGTTGGGGCTGCCCCTCTCCCAGCTGCTGATGGTAACAGCAGTTACCCTGCCTCGCTTGTGGGATGCCCATGCAGCATTGCTCAAAATGGGTCCTCCAGCAACAAGAGTCTACTGCACTAACTGCAATTCTTTGCACTCCCTGCTCTTGCTCGGCATGGCACAATGAGGTTTTACACAAAGATGTCTCATTCTGAAATGGGTCCTTCGCCAACAAGAGTCCACTGCAGAAACTGCACTTCTTCACACTTCCGTGCTATGCACATTCTCTGCACAATGCTGACAAGACAGCAGGCTGAAAGTTCTGTGGCGGCAGCTTTGGCATGCAGAGCTGTACACATTGCTGAGGCTATTAAAGCTTGTCCTGCAGCAAGCCGACCTAACATGAACCTATTCTCTAACACATATACATACAGATCAAATGACAATACTGCAATAAACAAAAAGAGTGGCAACCCTATCAAAGGGTGCTTTCAAACAAGAAGGGCAGAATAAAATGAATATCTGCTTCACATTCAGAAATAGCTGCTCTACGCTTTGGGATATTAGCAACAGTTCAGTCTTTGTTAAACAGATATTGGGGGCCAAAGCTGAGAAATGATGTTGAAATGTAAATTGATAATTGCTCAACATATTTGCATACTACAGTGGATCAGCCAAAAGAAACTCTTTAGGGAGTGCTACAGTTCCATTTCAAAATGTGTACATGGGTCGTGTAGATCCCTCGGTAGCAGTTAACAAGTACAAGTACAAGTACAAGTTACCTGCTACTTGTAAGGAATTTATACAGAAGGTTCACTTGGATCATTACCTAGAGTAAAGGTGATTGCCAGGGGTATTGAACTCTAGTAGTTATGACAGCAGCAAAAAAAAAACACCAAACGGACAATGGGCCAGCTTTTCAGGCAAGGCCTTAGAAGTACCAAAGGCACTCAGGTAATGCAACTGGCAAATTCTCACATCAATTCAAACTTCAGTATAATGAGAATGTTGAGAGAGCAAATGGGATTATTAAACTGACTAAGCGCATCCTTCCTTCTGGGGGTAACTGGGTAGTTTATTTGCCCGAGTAAAGTGATTCATATATAATTTCCCACAACAATAACAATATGTCGGTGAACAACATTATGAAATGCTTTATAGCATGCCAATCATTCCAGTTCCCTTACCTGGCCAGTTCAACTGCTTGTTACCACACTACTAAGAGACAACTTGAAGTAATGATGGAGGAATGAAAATAAAAATCATCCACATTTTGCTGTACAGTCCATTAAAAAGTACATAAGATCCTCTCTGCACACAAGGCCACATGGGCACACCTCATCCAAACTTAGCAACTGCACTCTTGACCAAAGCGAGAGGACATTTAACCTAGCCATTAAAATATATCTGTGGTTGCTAGCCGCCTTGATCTTGGGTGAAATGGGGATAGAGACAGCTTTGTTAAGTGTAGGGGCATAGTGCAGTAAAGGGGAACATTTCATACATCTAACTTGTTTAGCTTCAAGTTCAAGCTTTACAGCTCACGCCCTCAGAAGAGACTTGCACTGACTGCGGGTTAACACCCCTAATGCCGTTTCATCCCACAACCCCTGCCCTTTGAGACACCCCTAATGCCGTTTCATCCCACAACCCCTGCCCTTTGAGAAGCCTATTATCATACCAGCACTTCTGCGATGTATTAGCATTGCGCAAAGAATTGGCACAGGCCACAGTGATATTTGAATTTACAAATGCGTTTAGTTGAAAATTTAAAAAGAATTCCAGAAATCTCTGTTGAACTTGCAGGGATAGCCTGACGAGGCCTAGCTCGAGTCTTATTTAATTTATTTATTTTATTGATTACATTTATTTTACGCCCAGACCCGGAGATATCACGGCGTAGTTACAGACATTGGGTAATACCATCTTTATATTATGATGAAACACATTAAAAGCAAAAAATTAGATTACAAACTTTATATATACATATGATGGTAGAAGTCAGGGTGGGAGGGGGCTTGGTACAGATTAGTATTGGTTGAATAACCAAGTTTTCAGTGATTTTTTGAATTGTTGGTAGGATGTCTCATTCTTGATATTGGTGGGTAAGGCATTCTAGTGTCTTGGGGCAAGGACTTTGAAACTACTGCCCCCCGTTTTCTCTCTTTTGTATCATGGGATTTCGAGATGTGCATTGTTGTTAGATCTGAGGAGTCTGAGATAGGATTTCTTCATAACTGTATAGAGGAGGTATTTGGGTGCTTTGTTGGCAATACATTTGTGTGTGATGCTAAGGGTTTTGAATATAATCCTAGCTTTGATGGGGAGACAATTTTCTCTCCTGATGTTGGAGATGTGTTCAGAATTTTTTATGCCTAGTGCAGCTCGGAGAGCTTTATTCTGCATAAGTTGGAGTTTGGCTATATTGGTGATGGAAGTACCAAGGAAGAGGATATTGCAGTAGTCGAGCTTGGATAGTATTAGCCTTCTTGCTAGTGTAACGCAGTTGTCTGGAGTGAGGAATTTACGACTTAGGGAGATGAGTTTGGATGTGTATGAAGTGGATGAGGCTAGGGTGTTCATTTGTTTTGACATAGTTAGGGTGGCGTCTAAGTAAACACCAAGTGTCTTGACTTGTTTGAGAACTTGGATCGTGGTGCCATCAATGATGAAGGATGTGTAAACATGCTGTAGAGAGTCAATTTTAGAGGATGATCCTAGTATGAATAGCTCTGTTTTATCATCATTGAGGCATAAGCTATTATTAGCCATCCAATTTTGGATTAGTGTGTAAATTTGGTTGATGAGCAGTGAATCTTGCTCGTGGTTACCTGATAGTGGAATGAGGATCTGGGTGTCATCTGCAAAGTTAGTGCAGATGACACCCATGGCATCCAAATCAGAGAAGAGCAGCTCAGTATACGCATTGTAGTGGGGGATAGGCATGAGCCTTGCGGGATGCCTACGGGAACTGGTATGGGGTTGGCTGATTCTTTGCCGATGGACACTCTTGAGGTCCTGTCTTCTAAGAAGGATTTGATCCAGTCAGTGGCATCCTTGGACAGGTTGAAATTATTGGCTAGTGTCACAGAGTTTGTCATGGTCGACCAAATCGAAATCTGCAGAGAGATCTAGTAGCATTAGTAGGCAGAGTTTTCCTGCTTCTCTGGAGGTGTCCATTTGGATCTTTAGGTCAAGCAGAGTTGCCTCTGTGCTGTGGTTAGGGTGTAATCCTGACTGTCGTTCCCCCGATAATTGGTGGTGTTCAAGGTAGTTTTGTAATTGGGAATATGCTATTTTGTGAATTATTTTCAGGAAGAATGGTACCGTTGTAATAGATCAGTATTTGGTGGGGATTGAGGCATCTAGGGTTGTTTTTTTAGGAGGGGTATTACCCATGCTTTTTTGATGCTGTTAGCGGCCGTGTTTGTGTTGAGGATGCATTGATCAAGTGGCACAGCGAGTAGAGCGCTCGCTTTGACATCTGTGCAGAGCCTGCTAACGCAGGTTCGAATCCCGGCAGGGCCAAACTCAGCCTTTCATCCTTCCGAGGTCGATAAATGAGCACCACACACCGTGGGTAATATTAAACAGCGCTCAGATACCCGAGCGTTCGTAGCGCTATATAAATGCCAAATTATTGACAAATTCGGTAATGATGGGTGATAGGGTAGGGGCACAGAGTTTGGCAAGGTGGTATGGGAATTGGTCTTGTTTACAGTTGGAAGCTTTGAGATTGGCTTTAGTGTCTAGCACTTCTTTGTGTGAGACCGGTGAGAAATGAAATGGAGTATCCAGTAGGCTGTTGGGTGGGTTGGCTATGATGGTAGGCAGTGTTTTTTCCGCTAGGAGTGTTTTTTTGCTGTCAATTTTCTTTTGTAGTAGTGATATTTTGGAGGCTAGGGTGTCTTGTATTGTGGTGCACCAGGCTTTACTGGCATTGGTGGGTGCTATGACTTGACAGGGATTCTCTAGCTCTCTAAGGATGGTAGACAGTTCTTTACTGTCGGAGGTAGCATTGGCGGTGCGAAGGTTGAAGGCATTCGTTTAATGGGAAATGATAGCTGATTTGTAGTTTTTGTTAGCTTCTTCAAAGGCCTTGGCTGATTCTGGGGTGTTTTGTTTCTGTGAAGGTGCTCGGGTGATTTTTTTACACGTCTCAGGGTGACTAGTTCCTCGTTGAACCAGAAGCAGGAGTGTTTATCTGGTCTCCAAGATTTGGTAGTGATGGGGGCAAGTGAATCAATAGTATGGGTGAGGCTTTGTTGGTAGCATTCTGCTAGGTAATCAGGATTATTTGTATCTGGAGTTATATTGGCTAGGGCTGTACTCAGGGCAGGTGAGAGGTTATCTGCTGAGAGCTTTTTGATATTTTTGGCTAAGAAGGTGTCAGGTATTTTGGGGGTAGTGTGGTCTGTAGTGTTGTTTTCCAATGTGAAACTGATAACAAAGTGGTCTGACCAATCTACGGGGAGCATGGAATCAATCGTGATTTGAGAGTTGAGAGTGAGGATCCAGTCCAGAGTTCTGTCTTTGGAATGGGTGAGTTCATTGATTAACTGAGTGAAGTTCATGTCTGACAAGGCTATGGGGAAGGCTGATGCGTCAAGATCAAGAGGACCGCTGTAGCCTAGGTTTATGTCACCGAGAATTATGCATTTGGTGTTAGCCTTGATGATGGGTGTTAGTAGTAGATGGATGTCTAAATTGCAGTGAGTATTTTTGTTTGGTGATCTATACACTACCAGAAAATTGGTGGTGGTTTTGGGATTGGAGGTGAATTTGACTAATAGGAGTTTGTACCCCTGTATTTGTTCCATTGGGCAACCTCTAATTTGCAGAGTGGTTCTGGCTATTAGGGCGACTCCGTACGGCACTTGGATCTCCGTCGATGGGTCCAGATTGGTGCAGTCAGAGGGCTCCTTCCCTCCGTGACTGCTCTTGATGGCAGATGCAGGCAAATACAGGGTTGCATCTGTGTTGTGATCCTTACATATGATCCTTAGAGATGGATCGGGCTGTCGCCTTCCGGTGCCGGGTGTCCTGGGAAATACCAGTTGAGCCCACGGTCGGCCAATCAGCTGACTGATGGTTGCTTGGTAGCGAGCATCAACAGATGCGGGGCAAGGATGCCGCCATCTTGTGAGAGTTCCTCGTGTGGAATGGCCGGGCTGATCATGTAAGTGAGACACGCAATGGTGCAATCTTGGGCAGAAGGGCATAAAGTTCAGCAGGTGTCAGCTCGTATTGCAGCACAGATGCTAGTGCTCCAATTTGGATTGTACTCTCGTCAGGGGTACGGTGTCTGAATCTCCGGTGCTCGGGTCCAGATTGGTGCAGTCAGAAGGCTCCTGCCCTCCGTGACTGCTCTTGACGGCAGATGTAGGCAAAGACTATAGCATCCCCTGGGACTTATAGCATCCCCCGGGGCTATAGAGGGGAGACCCAATATTCTCCTTAAAGCAGAGATCATAGGAATTTCTAAGCTGCCACATAGTGTTTCTCCCCATACTTCTGCTCCATAACATACAGCAGCATTAACTTTTGAGCCCATAACCTGCAAACATTTATCCAGGCGTTACCCCAAACATATTAATAACATTTTTTAAAAAAACCCTCTGGCTCACATTCATCTGCTTCGCCACATTCATCTGCTGCATTTATATGGTTACTCAAACCTCCCCCTTTAGAAAACACCAACCCAAGATACCTATATGCATCCTGCACCTCAATGGGGGAGTCGTTCAAAACCCATTTAGACATCACGTTCCTTTTACCGAATCTGAGTATCTTGGTTTTGAGGAGGTTCAACTTAAGACTGTGCTCCCGAAATAATCATATGAATACTCTAAACTGTGCTGTAGCCCATGGGGTGTTAAATCCAAAATGACTGTGTCATCTTCCAACTATAAGCCTACACCCACTTCCTTTAAGTTAGTTGTGAAGAAAACAAAACAAAACATATAGTCGGCTGACTATGTACGTTCAGGTACACAAACTATCAGTGACAGATGAGTCAAGAATTCTTCCCACTAGCCAATTGTGTGTAGCAATATGCTAAACCTTTTTACTTCCTGCCCCTCGGTGCCCCATACCATGCTCACTAATCTTTTGCAATCGTGTAACCTGCCACCCTAAAAACTCCCTCTCGAAGTTCATAGTATTTTCTATCCCATTGTAGAGGTGCAATCAGACATGCTGACTCAAAGCTCCGCCCCTATACTGCTTAGACATTCGAGGCAAGATACCCATTGAGGAAGCCATACTAAAATACCTGCAGACATAGTATACTTTTGGATGAAGTGCCAGAAGAAATGTGTATCTGAACTGAAGACAAAGCCTGATGAAATCATAATAAATAAGGAGCTGACGTATCCAAAGGACGAATGAAGAATAGTAACGTAAACATTCTCTAAGAACTGGAGAACAGAAGGTAAAGATGACCAACATCTCGGGCCCGAGATGCAGTTGCTGAAGAATACATACGTCAGTTTACATGTGTACCGATGCTGGAAATGCAAGTAGTTAAAAGTATTCATAAAGGCTTGCTACGTAGTGAATAGATTGCGGCGATGCACCATTGTATATACATAGGAACAGATGAACCTGGATGATCCTGTAAATGCACTTTAGTAGGCTTGTGAACTTTAAGAAGAAAGAAAAGACTTTTTAGAATGCGTGGCGTAGCTGGAAATTACTGATGACAAGGCAGGTTGCAGAAGATTGGGTTGGCCTAGAATCAAGAAGATAAGGCCATGGTGAAATGGAAACCCGTTCAAAACGCTACAGCGAATATGAGAAGAAAACACGCTTCTGTTTGAACCAGTATGAAAAAAACACTTAAGGCTTCTAAAGTTCACCATTAAATATAGGATTTAATACTGCAAAGCCTCGAAAAGAGTGGTCTCCTAGCCACATGGGTGAGATTTAATTAGCCTGGGTCAAGCTGTACCGAAACTAGGAGGTAAAGTGAAGCTGTACTCCCTTCAGTTCCCAGACGGAGTCCATGGATCCAAGGACAGTTTCAAAAGCTAACTGTCTGACACATCGTAGAAGTCATGATAGATACAGGGTTAATTGGAGGGGAAACATGATCACACCGAGCCTTCATGCATCTAGGATGGTAGCCTGCATGCTGCTAGCATGAGGAACATTCTAGAAGGGCACAAGGGTGCCAAACCAATCACAGCAGGTCATATAATCAAGAGCCCTATAGTTTAAAGAACACATTAATCGTTGTGCATTTAGTGACGATGGTTATGACTAGTTAGTGGGGATGGGCTTAGGTGCCCACCTCACTTGATACCAAATCATAAGCTTTGGCTATATAGAACATATACTTAGACGTTCACTGAGATCCAATCACGGGTGATCATATGTTTTAGTAGTTTGCCACGTATAATGAAGTCAGCAGTGATGGGTTTTTGTTATAAAAGAGTTGTTTTTCTAAAGTACGCCGAGAGATTATGCTGTGCGGCGTCGGATGATGCTCGTTGTACTCCCTGTTTTAGATAATTGATATTAAAACAGAAAGTATTTTGCCAACTCCCTGAGTAGTTCTGATTATTGATGTTTGAGCAATTCTTGCATCATCATCCACCTCTGAGTATTTCTACCTTGTTTTAAAGGGCTCTTAGGAGTAAGAGTTGACCATGGAAAGGTGCATGAAGTGAAGTAGGATATAGACCTTACTCCTACTAAATTCCTGCACCATTGTAACTGTAAACCAGGGGCGACTTGTCCATAATGGGCGAGGGGAGGCTGACACACCAGAACACTCACCCATTATAGAGGAGCCACGCCAGCTCAGGAGCAGTCCCTAGGCTGCTTGTTTCCCCAGAAAATGCACCTTTTCCTTGCTTCAGCTAGAATAGACTTCTGTGTTGAGCTGTTTTATCTCTGTGTCTGTAGAATAAACATGATAATTCTCACTGTTAGGGCCACCAAATGAGCTATATCTACCTTTATTGTGGAGATGGGTGATTCTTTAAAGATTTGGTGAAACCATGAGGTTTACCATGCATTGGTTCATATTGTCAATTTCTGGCCTTTCTTTTAGTCGGATTCTTTGATTCTCCCATTTCAAAATGGTTTCTAGCAATTTATTTGAAGAGCGGGCGAGAGTCCCTAATATTCTTTAATTCATGTGCCATCCGAGGTACTTTCCCCTCTAGTAAACTGATTGCATTTTCATTTTGGTAAACTCTACTTATTCAGTGATCTCTTTCTTAGTTTCCCTTATTACCATTGTAAATGCTGCTCAGAGCAACGGCATTGCTGAATTAAGAATTGTCATCCAGTCTTCCTAAAGATAATGCAAAGTTTTCATCAGATTTTCTTTTGTTAGTGGTGTTGCATTACCCAGCTCCTCATACAGCATGGGTCACTATGAGAATGCTTATGTGGATGAAGCAGTGCCAGATTGGGTAACTTTCTTATAAACCACAGGGAACAATGGATTGCTCTAGCTCTTTGCCCTTTGCTGAGTTTTGTGATGTTAAAATTCTGTTTGTCCCTCACCCCAGCTTATAGAAGGGATACCATGTGCAAGGGATGGTTGGTCGTCCATGATCCCAGCTGTTCCACTCAATCCAAATTACTATCGCCATTGTTGCCCCTAATCTCTTAGGGATGTTGTCAGGAATCGGACTTCCCCTTCTTGGTCCTTCTGGCAGAGATGGAAGAGGCATGATATTTGTGCCATTCTTCCTTCTCCAACATGGCGCTCTCCAGTTCCTTTGAGCAGTTCTGAGATCAGCAGTATAGTGTTCCATCAAGATGGCAGTCCGGACACTGGAACCCGAAAAGGCACTAGCAGTAGTTCAGGGGCAGCTATACGGTAAGTGGATGAGTTGCTTTTGTCTTTTTGACTCAAAGACACTGTTTAACCTTGTTATTTCCTCCCTTCTCCCTATGTCATCCCTTATTGCTGAGTCTACCAGGTTTCAGCGCACTATGTTGCCTTTGTTGTATTCCATTTCCTGAAAGCCTTGGCTCTATTCTTTCCTATTCTTTCCTCTCCATTCCCCTTGAATTGCCTACTGACCACTCATTGTCCCCATAGCTTATCGCAGCATTGTTTCCTTGAAATCTGATGGGTCGGTCTCTCCCAAGCCCCTGTTACCATAGCTGTGTCCAACTGAGTTTTTGACTTCCCCTTCCTGTGCTCGCTCCTTCTAATCTATCTTCTTGCTACAGATCCCATGAGCTGAAGCTGCTGCTATTGCCTGCATTGAAGCCTGTGCCACTTTCTACTGAAGCCACGTTTTTTTACTCCCTTCAAGGGTTTTTCATTTACCGGGTTCCCATGGCTGCTGGTGCACTCCTTGCACGTTAAAAAGAAGACAAGGTCAGTGCAACCTACTTATCGATAGTAAGCAGCGCCCGTAGAGTTGATGGAACAAGTCCAGCATCTTGCAGCCACGGTACAGGCACTGACCTTAAAAGTTCAAAGTTTAAAGATGGAAAACAACAACTAAAGACTTTTAGTCATGCAGGGGGCACCCCGTACTGAAATAGCTCCAGGACCCTTAGCGGGAGGGAAGCTTGAAGGAAACCCCAAAAAAGTGAAAGAGTTCATCGACGCCTGTGTGGTCAAATTCACATTGAAGGCTAAGAATTTCCTTACAGATCGATCCAAAGTCAGTTACATGATTTGAAACATGCCGGGAAGCTCCTTAGCTTGGGAAACACCATGCTTGTCAACTAATAACCCCTTATTGGATTCTTTTCCGGGTTTCGTACAGAGTGCTCGGGCGATGCTCACTTGTACTGAAATAGTAGTTTCAGCACAATACAACTTGCTGGATTTAAAGCAAGGGTCTATGGACACTTTGACCTACATAACACAGTTCAAACAAATGGCACACGAGATAGCCTGGCCTGATGATGCTCTAATCACTATAATGCAAAGGGGCCTGTCAGAAGAACTAAAAGATGAGCCTGCTAAGGTGCCACGTCCCCCTAATCTGGCCGAGCCGATTGCTCTGGTGATGGAACTCGAATACCGATCCAAGAACGTCATAGTGAAAGAAGAAAAGCAAGGACGGGTTGCTTTCTAGCAGATAACAGAGGTGTAACCAGGACAACACATGAAGAGGAACCAATGCAAGTAGGGGACCTACAAGACCTCTATCAACCAAAGAAAGAAACCATAGAAGAGAAAAAGGGCTATATAAGTATTGCAGTTCTGACAGCCATTTGATTTGTGAATGCTCAGTGGCCCATCCTTGTCGCTAGGGAAACGCCAGGTCCCGACCTTAGAGGGATCAAAGGATCGGCAAGAAACAAGATGTTCCCAGATGAATTCCTCCTCCATCCAAGAAATGCTTATGGTAATGGTAAAGGTGTCCATACAAGATCAGGAGCTCGTAATTGTGGACATTCCTTTCCCTAGTTGACTATTGTGCAGCTGGCAATTTCATGGATGACGATTGGGCCCTAACTCATGGGATTGCCAGACAATTGAAAAAGCTACATGTTCCCGTAGAAGGAGTAAATGGAAATCCCCTATCTTCAGGTATGATAAAGGAACAGACTGGTCCGGTTTACTTGTATCTGCCTTCACACCAGGAGATGATCCAATTCGACCTGATCAAGGCAGCACATTATCGCATAATATTGCCATGGCTCAGACCCATAACCCTTTCATAAACTGGTCTGCAGATACAGTTCTGAACATTGTGTGGCAAGGTGTCTCCGAGAATGAGCAGTGGTCATCCATTCCCCATTAGAAACCAATCAAGACATAGCATAGTCTTCAAAAATTGACATGATTCATGTGATTCCTTCCTGCTATCAGTAATTTCATACATTATTTGCCAACAAAGAAATCAAAGAACTCCCCTCTCAAAGAGGGGATAATTGTGCAATAGAAATAATCCCAAACCAGGAGGTTCCATTTGGCTGTATGCATGCCCCGTCAGCTCCCGAAAGAGGAGCATTAAAGGAATATCTAGCCTCCAACATTGAGCAAGGTCTCATCACTGAGTCCAAATCTCCAGCTGTGGCCTCCCTCTTATTTATACCCAAGAAAAACTCAAAAGAATCAAGGCCTTGCATAGATTACTGTGGGTTGAACAAAATAACTAGGATAGGTACCCCTTACTGTTAATCACAGACATTCTTGAAGCAGTACAGGGCACTAAGCTCTTTTCTAATCTCGATCTCTGTGGTGCAAATCATCTAGTACATATCTGCAATGGTGACAAAAACATGTAGACGGCTTTGAGTACCCTATAGCTTAGCTCTCTAAATCATTAACATCATCAGAAGTCAACTGCACTGTTTTAGAGAAGGAGCTTTTGGCCATAAAACGAGCATGCCAAGAATTGAGACCTCTTTTGTTGGGGTCCTTCTATCAAATTGAGGTTAGGGAAGATTACTGTAAACGGAGAGTCTTGCAACAAATGGAATGTCATAACAACAGACAAGCTAGGTGGGATTATTGCTTTTCCACAGGAACATATGTTTTACCTTTGTTCCTGGCTGTGACAACATCCAAGCAGACGCCTTGTCCCGTTCCGGAGAAAACCCATCTGCCCATTTGCAAAGAGAAAAGATCTTTCCTCATGCCACCTTTCTTTCTTTTTGTGTCTGATTTTATCAAGAAGTCAAAAGAAGCCATGCAAAAGGGTTTGCCTTCACTATGGGAGACCGTCTCCAAGTATCAGCTGACTCCTGAACAGGACCTTCTTTTCAGCAATGACACGACAGAGCTACAGAGACAGGTATTGTCCATGTGTCACAACTCTAAGGCCGCAGGACATCGTGGCATCCGTAATACTACTGAGTTAATTCTGCAACATTTCTGGTGGCCCATCTTGAGAGAAGACGTGAAATCGCATGTCTCTGCTTCTTGTGTCTGCCTTCAATCAAAGGTTCCACACCATTGCCCTTTTGGTCTTCTGACCCAACGATCTTTACCCTCTCAGCCCTGGCAGTAAATTTCAACTGACTTCATCATTGAACTACCACAGTCATCCAACAACACTGCAATCATGGTGACAGTGGACATGCTGACCAAACTAGATCATTTTCTTCCTTTACCCTAAATTCCGACAGCTGACCAGATGGCAAAATGTTTTCTACAATTTTTCGTTTACATAGCCTCCCATCCAGGAACATTCCCAGTATACTTCAGCCTTTTGAGCCCAGCTATGCAAAATCCTAGGCAAAGAGCCTTTTCCTCCGTTTACTATCCCCAGTCCAATCAGCACATGGAGAGGGTCAACCAATCATTTGAAAATCACCTACGATGTTTTGTTTCCGCCCCACAAGATAACTGGAGTGACCTGTTGCAATTTGCTGAGTTTGCATACAATAGTTCTTTAAACACCTCTATAGGATTCATCCCTTTTTTTGTTCTTATGCCTTTCACCTGTTTTCATTTCCAACTGCTAGCCCTGGAATAGAAAAGATGCCATCTCTCGGCTCCATCATTTCCAGGGTTCAGGCAGGATACGCTACAGCACGGTCGGCTTTAAAGGAGTCTCATTCCAGAATAAAGACCTATGGAGACAAGAAAAAGACCCACAAACCCTTGCATGAAGTTGTTGAACAGATCTGGCTCTCTTCCAGATATTTACCACAATGTCTAGCACCCACTAACCTTGCTCCCAGGTACTTTGGTCCTTTTACTACTAACAGGAAGATTGGTAAGGTGGCCTATTGTCTAAACCCACCGCCATCCTGCAAGAAGATCCACCGAATGTTTCATGTATCGTAATTAAAAACGCACATGCAGGACCATTTCCAGATGCAAGACCTTAACTCTCCTCCGCCTATCGACAAAAATCAAGGGCCTGAATATGAAGTAGCAAGTATTTGTGACTCCTGTTTTTATTGCAGCCGGTTACAATACCTAATAGACCGGAACTAGTACGGTCCTGTTGATCTCTCTTTGGAACTAGTCTCAGCAGTTCATGCTCCGAGGCTTGTGAGGGCTTCTCACAAACACCACCCTTGGCAACCTGGACCCCACTCCCTGTGCAGGGGCATACTGTCAGGAATCGGACTTCCACTTCTTGGTCCACCTGGCAGAGACAGAAGAGGCATCATGTTCATGCTGTTCTTCCTTCTCCCACCTGGCGCTCTGCAGTTCTTTTGAGCAGTTCTGAGATCAGCAGTCTAGTGTTCCATCAAGATGGAGGGCTAGACACGGAATCCCAAAAAGCCAGTAGCAGTATTTTAGGGGCAGCTCAACGGTAAGCAGATGCGCTGCTTCTGTCTTTCTGACTCTTAGACACTGTTTAACCTTGTTATTTGCACGCTTCTCCCTATATCTTCCCTTATTGCTGAGTATTCCAGGTTCCAGCATTCTACGTTGCCCTTGTTTGACCTGTGGCACTGCATTAGTGGGTCTTCGTCTTCGAAGCCCGTTCCATTTCTTCAAAGCCTCAGTTCTATTTTTTCCTCTCCATTCTCCCTGAGTCACCCACTGGCCGCTCATTGTCCCCAATGCTTATCGCAGCATTGTTTCCTTGAAATCTGACGGGTCGGTCTCTCCCTATCACCCATCACCATAGCTGCGGTCTGGCTGTGCTTTTGACTTCCCATTCCTGTCCTTGCTCCTTCTATTCTATCTTTTTGCTATGGATCCCATGAGCTGAACCTGCCCCTATTGCCTGCGTTGAAGCCTGTGCCACTTTCTACTGAAGCAATAAGACTACTCATATTTTCTGATCTATTCTACTCCATCAGCAACTACTGCATGGGTTTTTTACTCCCTTCATTTTCCCTTACCAGTGTCCTGGTCATCCCATCGAGTCCTGTAACATTCAGTTGCTTGAGGATTCCCTGGGCTGCAGGTCCACTCCTCGCACATTGAAAAGAAGACAAAGGGCCTCATTACAAGTCAGGCGGAATTGATTAACGGGCTCCGCTAACGGTGGCGGGCCCATTAACACCATTCTGCCTGATTACGAGGTCCCCTCGCGGGACCCGGTAAGGACGCCTGGTAAAACCAGGCATCGTTACCGGGTCCCGCGACGGGAAGAGGGAGCTAACAATGGTCCGGTCGTAATCGGACCATTGTTAGCTCCCTCTCCCATTCCCATTGAGCCCTATGAGGGCTCAAATGGGAATGGGGAAGGTCCGGGTCCGGGTTCCGAGAGGGAGGAATTACCGTGCCATCTAAACTCGGAATGGCCCGGTAATTCCCCATTCAGGGAACCCGGTAAAGGAGCCCGATTTGGCAGCAGCAATGGAGCTAATAGCTCCTTGGCTACCGCCAAACCCGTAATGAGGCCCAAAGTCAGTGCAACTTACTTATCTGATAGATGTTTCTGGACTGCCAACACTGGCTTATGGTTAATGTTCATCAAATTATATGTCTTTGCAGGAATAGGTCTTGAGATTGAGTGTGTCCCATGAGGTTCCGATCAAACACACCACAGACCTCAAGTGGGGGCCCTCCCTCCTGATATTCCATTTGCTGCTGGTTCTTGGTTTGTTCTTTACGATTAGTGGTAACATCAGGAGCACTGGAGTCCTTCTACTCACTGGCACTCGAGCATTGCTTCCCAGCGCTGGAGTCCTTTCACTCTCTGGCACTCCAGCCCTGGTTCTCCTTTTTTCATGGGGAGTTTTTCCTGAGTTAGAAGAAGAGTTGTAGGTTAATCATGTGTACCCTTCACATTGTAGTTTTCCAACTGCCCTCCTAGTTTTAGCATTAAAGTGGGAGTCTCAAATGCCCTTCTAGTGGCTTCCTCCCTTACGGCTCTGAGACCAGTGCTGATTGCCCATTTTCTCACCTCCAGGTCCAACACATTTCAACCACTGTCCACACCCCTAGGCTTAAGTCTACAGACTAGCTAACGTGGACCTGGGGCTCAGCTGCTCATGGGGTGACATGGCTGTGACTTTCTACTCAATGTCAGGTGTCCTCTTGCAGCCTGTTTATCTCCTGGTTGAACCAGTCAACATCCCAGTCACCAGGTGAGGTCCTGCATCAAAAATTCCTCTGGTCAATAGCCTGGAAGCTGCCTTCTCAATGGCTCGCTACTGTGTCAACCACATTGAGGAAAGAGTAGTATATGGCCTCCCTACTCAGTGAACTGTTTCGTTCTCTTGAGTTTCCCGTGATGGCGTCAAATTGATTCTATGGCCCTAGAAGTATATATACGGGTCCCAATGCTATTAAAGTGCTGCCCGTCAAAGCCAAGGAATTGGGGCTCTCACATTAAGGAACCACGCTTGTGCCATCTTGACCATGCCCCTGAGTAAACATGTGTATTTATCATCAATCTGGTTTACAGATAGGACATCTTGCATTTTACATAGGATCACCTGCATGCTTGACAACACTGGTACCCTGCACTAGGTAGAAAGAAACTGGAACAATATTTTCTATGAACTAGCCTACTCGCATGCCTGTGTGACACAAGGGGGTTCAAACATTCACCAATATGCCCATACAGATGTCTTTACACACTTCAACTTAAGTGTCAAGAGTCAAAAAAATAAAGGCCAGCCTTCAGCAATGTGCAATCTATTGAATGTGACAATAGAGTAAATCAAATACTTGCATATTTTGGAAAATTGTAATATATTGCATATTTGCAGGAGAGTAAATGAAATGTGGGTATTTTTGGGGAAAATGTAATAGTTTGGAAAAATATTTTTAAGTAACTAGTACTCAAAACAAACATAGCATACACATTATTTACCCCTGAATCTTTCAAGCCCTGAAGAATGTCCAATACTTTCTTGAGGGATTGAACCATGTAGGGCTTCTTTTGGTTGATATTAGGTTGTTTTATAGCTGCTTTGTATTTATACACATTTGCTTTTTGTTTTGTCATCAAGAGACTTTGTACCATTTGTGGAGCACACGCATTGAATAACTGAGCCTTGTGGCAATAATTTGTCCAATACGTTGTGTAAAAGGTTTATGTGGGGGAGCTGGAGGTTTCGTTTGAGAATAGGATGTAAATCGATTACTCTAATATATGGAATTCTGTGGTGGATGTTTTATGTTTTTGTACATGCTTATGCATAAAAATTGACATATTTCTTTATAGTAAAATGAAGGGTAAGGGTTGGAAAAAGTCCAACTATGTTTATACTTTGAGAGGGGCTCATTGTAGTACATTTCCATATTTAAAAGCTCAGGTGGATATCTATTAACTTTCCCCAGAGATCCGTTGGGTTACTTTGTTGGTATATTTCACAAGAGAGATGGGCTTGATTTGCCAAAGCATTTTTCAATGGGAAAATCACATTAGAAAACACTCTGTAAATCAGTCCCCATGTCGTTAAATAATGAAAACATGATGAACACCCTTCAGGCCAAGCCAAGCCAACTCCAGCTCTGCCACTTACCTTCTTGGTTATCCGACCAATGAAGCGTGTGTCAGTTGATGCTTTTGCTGCCACTCCCCCCCCTTTCGGTTGACTTGCATCCTGACACAGCCCTTTCTATGCTCCACTCTGCTATATCTGATACTCTCGATGTGTTCCCCCTGTCATGAGGATCTGCTTGGAGCCCAAAGCCAAGTGCAACTCCTGGTACGACTCAGACCTCATCACCCTTAAATGCAAGTGCAGGGTGGCTGAGAGGAAATGGGGTGCTTCCTGTACATCCTCTGACAAACTGGCGTGCCGCCTGCTCCAAAGGCAATTCCGGCCCTCATCCGAAGCCCGCGTCTCTGCAGCATCCAACAACTCAGCCAAACTCTTTTGCATTCTGCAAGGAGCTGGCCAATCCTGCTGCAGTCTCTACCTCTCCTGTGCCCTACCAGGCCCTCTGCACGGCCTTGGCTTCTCATTTCAACTCTAAAACTCAGGACATCCTGTCGTCTCTTTCTTCCTCTCCTCCTCCTCCCTCTACTCCCTGCTCTTCCTCTGGCCCTTCTGTGGCCACCTCTCCTCCCCCCCTTCTCTGCCTTTCCCCTGTTCTCCCCACATGAGGTTTTTAGACAAGTCTGATCTATAAAAGTCTTGTTAAAACAGGTTCTCCCCTGTTCCTGTAAAACCATCAAGGACCACATTGACAACCTGGCTCCTGCTTTGGCTGACTTCTGCAACCACTCCTTCGCCACTGGAGTCTTACCTTCCACCGTGAAGCACCCTCTTCTTGAGAAACCTTCAGCCGACCCCTCCGACCCAGCTAACTACCGCCCAATCTCCATCACTCCTTTCCTGGGCAAACTCCTGGAAAGGCTGGCCATCTCCCAGTTTAATCTTCACACTGAATCTGTTGGTTGTCTCCATTGCCAACAGTCCGGTTTCAGACCTATCAGAAGCATAGAAACTGCTATCCTGAACATCCGTGAAGACCTGCTTTCCAACCTGATTCCAATACCCCCTGTGTCCTCATCTTACTTGATCTCTCTTCTTGCTTTGACATTTTCAACCATGCCATCCTGCTCGACCATCTCTGTGATAACCTGGGTATCACCGATCAGGCCCTGGCCTGGCTGACCTCTTTCCTCTCTGATCGACCCTCCCAGGTCCAACTTGGGTCCTTCCGCTCCTCTATCCCTATCTCTACCTGTTGCATTGCCCAAGGGTCTAACATCTCTCCCTGGCTGTTCAACCAATACCAGGCACTTCTTGTCCACCGCATTGCCGCTCTCTGCTCCAACTTTTAGTTCTATGCGGATGACACTCAGTTCATTTTCAGGCTCCCTTCCGCTACCTCTTCTCCTTCTCTCATCTCTGACTGTCTGTCCGCTATCCTGGAGTGGTGTGCCGCCAATGATCTCTGCCTTAATACCAGTAAAACCGAGATTCTCCTCACTGGCACACCTGCTCCATCATTTCCTGTCACTCTCTGACTGGCCTCTTTTGGCCCTCTTCCTGCTCCCACCTGTGAGGTAGACAACCTTGCGGTCATCTTCGACTCCACACTCGCCTACTCTCCTCACATCTCTGATGTCTCTAAGACGTCACACTACCAGCTATTCCTCCTCAGAGGTATTTTTCCTCCTTCCTCCAGAAGTTCACTGTCTCCAGAGCTCTGGTTCTGTTTAGGCTCAACTACTGCAACAGCCTCTTTCTAAATCTTCCTGCTTCTACTCACCGTCCTCTGCAACTCATCCAGAACAGGACTGCGAGACTTGTCCTTGGCCTCAAGCCCAAGGATCGTATCTCTCCAGGACTGAAATCTTAGCACTTTCATTGTTTGCACAATAATTGATACTAAAGTTTAGACAATAACAGACAGCTTTTCAAAACAGCAGCCGTATATCTTAAGCTCTACCAGGGAATGGTTAGACAGAGCTACTTGAAACTCCTGGTAAATAGATTCCATGTAGGAGAGCATATCTATTCATACCGATACATTGAGTAAGATGATAGCAACTGAAACTCTAATATCTTTGCTAGGGCACAATGCATCCCCTTTCTGGACCTAAATTATTGTCACTTTGACAATTATGAAATTCTATTCTTGCTTTATATTTCAGGGCCTTTTCAACCAATTTTTCATATGTAGCCTTTTAAAAATAAACTATTTTTTTTACATGATTTTAGGAAGGAAAACCAATAGTGACCAGGATGTATTTTCTTTATGCTAGCACCCGCTCTGTTGAGAAACACTGAGCCATGATGAGATATAAGTCCTCTGCTCCCTTTAGCCATAACAAGTGAACTCAAGTATGCACTGGTGGATGTAAAAAGATGGAACCCAGCAGATAGATTTCAACTGTTTGGCCTGTATTTTCTATCCATATTTGTAGATTTTATTAGGATATTGTCCATGGAATCCACGGGCTTTAATAGTGTTTCCTGCCCATCCATGTAATGATGTCATGGTGGCTAGAATTTCATCACCTGGCTACAGACATGCCCATCCTGGCAGCACTGCTGTGAGTGTATCTTTAGATTTACTGAGGCATATTTAAGGTGGCTATACACATTGTTGTTTGGCTGCAGACTTTAGACTCCTCAAAGTCAATAAGAGAAAAGTCAAATACTAGGTCTATACTCAACTGCCTTATTGCTAATATTTGGAACCTCTTATTGTATGTGTCTACAATTTTAAATGCATAAATATTGGTCCTGATTCACAGTATCATTTTATAAAGGCACACTTACATATGAGAACGTTCAGTGAAACAAGCTCATTATTTCTACAGGAGAATAATTCTACAAACATGTTATGGAAAGATACAGAACATTCTTTATGTCTTTCTAAGTGTAAATATGAAGAGTCACTGTGTTGCAACTGTAAATGGTTGTTATCTTAGTGGTAAAACGGTGTAGGGAAGTTGTTAATTATTTACAAGAGGGTAGTATAAATTGTTTACTAGAGCTTCTAGGGGGAGCGGTACAATGGTGCTGCTGCCCAATAGTAAAACTGTCAATTGCTGAGCGTTAGAGGTTTGTCTTGAACTAAGTGCAGAAATCCAACTCATTCCATTGCACTAATCTCTGCCTCAAAACCTGAAACATCCCTGTCACTTGGTAGCCAAATAAGAAGACTGTACATACAAGAAAGCTGTTCAACAGTGTCAAAGGAAAGAAAGATCCAAGAGGATGAAGATGGAGGAGAGTTTAGATTATGAGCAGTAGTATGATAGTTGGAGAGAACGATTAGGGCAGTTTCAGTAGAGTGCTTACTGCTCCACCTTGATCAAAGGGATTGTAGAGGTTGCTTGCCTCCAGGCAAGATTTGAGTTGGTTGATTGGATCAGAAGATGTTTTTTACAGGATGGGATGGGTAAGACAGTTGCACTTTGAAACTGACTACAATGGTCCCATATGCTAGTAAGAGGTTGCAGTTGTGGGGCAAGAAAGAAGAGATAGGGGGTAAGTCATGTTATCATCTATGAGACAAATGAATCCAAGATGGATTAGTGTTTCTAGCACCTAGAGATTTTGCAAAGGAACACACAAAGAAGGTGATGACTGGAGAAAGAGAGAGAGGATCAAGGAGAAACAATATGAAATGGAACCTCAAAATCTCCCGATATCTTTTGTTCTACATTTATTTTTCCATTGTAAAGCGCCTAAGCCGTGGGGCATCAGGGCGCTATTGCAGACCAGTTACATGTATACAGAGCTTCATCACGGCTACCCGGCAGACAGAGTCTTCGCTCGTCTGCACACGGGAGATCCGCGACCGCCCGTGCAGTTCATGGTATGTTCTTTACCCACGTAGGATCTTTGTGGCTAACACCACACGTATAGTCTTATTTACAAACGCCTTGTTACCTTACATTTAGCTGCAGAGGGTCGTGATCCTCCTGTCCCCATCTGCAACGTGCAATTACACGAACGCCATTATCAGCCATGTGTACTACAGCAACTCTGCTTTGCTTCTGTTTACAACATGCCACATTACACAGGTAAAGGATTCTTTTTCACCATTTGACACATACGCTGAGCAGTTAACTTACCACTTTTATTAGCACTTTCCATTCATTTTCATTTCTAATTTTTTCTACAATTCTTTTCGGCACTTCACTCATAATTGAAATCTCCACTGGATGGTATGTTATTTATTTTGTTACCCGCATGCAATGGTGTGTCACATTTTTTGTTATATGTCACATTTGAAATTCACACTTTATGATGCATTGTGTTGTTTTAACAACAGACTAGCCCTGATGAAGGAAATTGGTTTCCGAAATGCATTGGCATATTAACAGGCCGATTCATAGAATGAATGTGCGCTGAAAAAATGGCACACGCGTGCGAAAACGTGCGATTCGCAGTGAAATAGCGAAAATCGCAGTGCAAGTGCGATTATCACCCAGAAAACAGCGCACATCTATTCATGGAAGTTCGTGCACGTGCAAAATGTGGGATGTGCGCTGAAAAAGTGTGTGGCGCATGCTGGCGCACGATGCGCACAGGTCATCGAACGCCGTGCGATAAGGCCACAGCGAATTCGCACATAGCGCGGCGCACATAACAAAAGTAATGCGTAACACGGGGCGTTACTCGCAGAATGGGGAACAACTCGTTAAAATGTGGGCATCACGGGGGAAGTACAGGAGGCAAGTGCGCGGAACGCCCACACGCTCGCCTACAACACGTATTCATGAAATCGAATAGGGAAAAACAGCGCACGGCCAAAGACGCGCACAGGCCCATACATGTCCGCCACACGAAAGCAGGCGGTAGCGTCCCTGCGCAGGAAAGAAATGTGCGCCAAAGTTCTACACGCGCGAGAAGTTCCACACGCGATCGGGCCTGGGGGAGCGTGTGCGTGTATTTCAGAGGTGCGCGAGAAGTCCCACACGCAATCGGGCCTGGGGGAGCGTGTGCGTGTATTTCAGAGGTGCGCGAGAAGTTTCACAAGCGATTGGCCTGGGCGTGTGTATTTCAGAGGTGCGCGAGAAGTTTCACACGCAATCGGGCCTGGGGGAGCGTGTATTTCAGAGGTGCGCGAGAAGTTTCACACGCGATTGGCCTGGGCGCGTGTATTTCAGGGGTGCGCGAGAAGTTCCACACGCGATTGGCCTGGGCGCGTGTATTCCAGAGGTGCGCAAGAAGTTTCACACGCGATCGGGCCTGGGGGAGCGTGTGCGTGTATTTCAGGGGTGCGCGAGAAGTTCCACACGCGATTGGGCCTGGGGGAGCGTGTGCATGTATTTCAGGGGTGCGCGAGAAGTTCCACACGCGATCGGGCCTGGGGGACCGTGTGCGTGTATTTCAGGGGTGCGGGAGAAGTTTCACACGCGATTGGCCTGGGTGCGTGTATTTCAGAGGTGCGCGAGAAGTTTCACACGCGATTGGCCTGGGCGCGTGTATTTCAGAGGTGCCCGAGAAGTTCCACACGCGATTGGCCTGGGCGCGTGTATTTCAGGGCTGCGCGAGAAGTTCCACACGCGATTGGCCTGGGCGCGTGTATTTCAGAGGTGCGCGAGAAGTTCCACACGCGATCGGGCCTGGGGGAGCGTGTGCGTGTATTTCAGGGGTGCGCAAGACATTCCACACGCGATCGGGCCTGGGGAGCGTGTGTGTGTATTTCAGGGGTGCGCGAGAAGTTCCACATGCGATCGGGCCTGGAGGTGCGTGTGCGTGTATTTCAGGGGTGCGCGAGAAGTTTCACACGCGATTGGCCTGGGCGGGTGTATTACAGATGTGCGCGAGAAGTTCCACACGCGATTGGCCTGGGCGCGTGTATTTCAGAGGTGCGCGAGAAGTTCCACACGCGATCGGGCCTGGGGGAGCGTGTGCGTGTATTTCAGAGGTGCGCGAGAAGTTACACACGCGATTGGCCTGGGCGCGTGTATTTCAGGGGTGCGCGAGAAGTTCCACACGCGATCGGGCCTGGGGGAGCGTGTGCGTGTATATCAGAGGTGCGCGAGAAGTTTCACACGCGATTGGCCTGGGCGCGTGTATTTCAGAGGTGCGCGAGAAGTTCCACACGCGATTGGCCTGTGTACGCGACTCCATTGGGCCAAAGGCCCTGACAGCGCAGGCGCATCTGTGACATGACACACGCGGGCGTTTCCCTGTACCCGGGGGAATGTTACAAGACCAAAAACTGCACGTCCGAGTGTCAGCCCGCGTAATTGGAGGATAGGGCCTCAGTGCGTATACGCGGAAGTGACGTTGGACGTGTGATGCGGTTTAAAAGGTACATGTAGTACGTCATTTCCTTGTACGTGCTTCTCGTGGAGAGAGAGTGGGTGACATCTGTACTTCTTGTCGGTTCACACGCGATTTACTTCACAGCGTTTCTAGTTCGCACTCCCTGTTACCTCTGTCAGTATTTTTCTGATTTTCTCTTCGACCTGTTTCCTCAAACAGCGTTGACTTCTCCTTTTGTCCTGTCTCCTCAGACAGTGTACAAATCTTCTTTTGGCGGGGGTGTCGCCAACGCGCACAGGCGCATATTTTTCACGCTCTTTTCCCAGGCAGACGGTGAGTCGCGCACGTATTTACCAACTGTCCTAGCCCCGTGTGTAGCGTACCCCTTCAGAGGTCATTGTAGGCTGCGTGTGACACGCATATGTTCATTTTTGTGTTTCTGGGTGCCACAGCGTAGTGCGGGTTCCTTTTCCCACGCACGTGGTCTACGAGGGGTCGCGTGCACGTCATTTTCTGTATTAGGGGTGCCTGTGAGTTGCGTGACCCGTCATCTTTCCCCAGGGGTTCCATACAGCCTTGCTAGAGCACTTGGGTACGAATTCCATCTAGTACCTTACCCCTTTGACCCCCAATTGCCCAGGACAATTGTCTACTGCAACTCCCATACGCACAACTCCATCAGTGCCATGGCTGGGAGGCGAGCAAGTGGTAAGGGTGGCAAAGGTGGCCGAGCCTCAAGAGGTGGGCGTGGTGGGCGCGGTAGGGGACGTGGCCAGGATTTGCAGACTACCCCTAGCCCCCTACGTGTGGAGGACCAGTCAGGGACACACATCCCCCACCCCCATGGTTGAGGGAAACGTGGCTGACACCATCCCTGCTCAACCCTTGTTGGACCGGCCCGTTGTGGCACCTGACCTAGCACAGGGTGACTCCGAGGCTGACTTCCAGGTCACCAAGTCTAGGCCACGGGTGGCGGCGCAAGCCAGTGTCACCAGGCCACGTGGTACAGGGCAGCCATGTCATCTGCTGCCCCGAGTAGGCAGGGTGGGGAGGCTGCAGGGTCAGCTGCAGCTCCGTCCACCCCAGCTCTGACTCTCCCAGCCAGGACAGTGTTGGTCCCGGTACATCAGACTGAGGTTCCCCCTGCCATCATCACACTTCAGCTAATGCCTGCAGAAAGTCATGTGGTCAGTGTGCCATCGCACACTACTACTACACAGTCCACCGGTGCTCCTGCCTCTAGTGTCCAGAGCAGCGTAGGGCACTCCGGATCCCCACCACCCACAAAAAGAAAGAGGAAGAGTGCTCGTCCAGTACAGGCTGATGACCCCGACACGGCTACACGGTCCAGCACGCCAAGGAAGCCTAGCTTCAATGATGCCAAACT
This sequence comes from Ambystoma mexicanum, assembly GCF_040938575.1. NCBI lineage: Eukaryota > Metazoa > Chordata > Amphibia > Caudata > Ambystomatidae > Ambystoma > Ambystoma mexicanum. The sequence continues at coordinate 959,700,547 of NC_090928.1, read as the reverse complement.
GGATGCACTTGTGCAGTATGTGTCCGAACATGACGCCGAAATGTTGGTCACTTCAGGGTGTAGGATCACACCTGCTCGATGTCAGGCACACTGGCAGTCCATCGCGGACAGCATAAGTGCCCTTGGGTTTGTGAGGCGCACAGCTGTTGAGTGCTACAAGCGCTGGAATGACCTTAAGCGTAGGGCAAAGAAAAAGCTGGCCTCAAGTCATGCCGCAACTCTGGTGACTGCAGGTGGGTCTCCACAAGAGGACATTGAACTCACTATACATGAGCATGTTGCTGGGACCTACGTCACAGAGGAGCAGATCCAAGTTGTGGGAGAACTGCCAGATTACGAGGCATTGTCCAGTGAGTGCACATGCATGTGTGTGTGATCCATGTGTATGTTGTTTGTGGGAGGGGTTCTGGTTGAGTGCCAGGTCAGGGTGTGTGTGCCTGAGTGTTTTGGGCCACCCATGTGCTTCATCCAATGCATTCGGCGCCCCGGGATTTGGGTATTACAGTATCCCTTCTGCCCACAGTAGGCATTTTGCACTACATCGCACCAGTTGCCCTTGAAATGGCATCTTGCAACAACATTGTTCCGTATTTAGCTGTGTTCATTCAGGCTGATCGTAGAAATTCACCCGGTTCTACTGCACATCACTCTGCCCTATTGTCACATATATGACATGCCTATGGTACATGCCATCTGTGTGATGGCATGTGTCATGTATGTGTATTGGACATGCCACTCCCAGGCCAATATGTGATGGCACTGCTAGCCAGCATGCAGCTAATGTGTTGCTCTTCCATCTTGGTGTCATCAGTGTCTGACATTTTCCTCCCCTTCCAACTCATGGACAGTGCATGCATGGGAGGGTTATAGTCATGTGGGACATGTGTAAATCAAGTACTGGTACTGTAGCTTGTCTGGCCTAATAGCGTGCCATGGTGCTAATGCCTGTTTCCATTTTTTGTCTTTCATGTTTTTGCAGAGGATGACGCACTTGATGCTGTTGAGGGAGAGGAGATGGTGCAGGCCCAGGAGGGATCTGAAGCACGACCAGGCACCAGTGGGGGACGTGGTTTGGTGGTTGGGGAGAACCCTCTCTTGCTGCAGGCCATACTGTCCAGGGGTGTCCCTGGCTGCACCTCCCCAGAACTCTTTTCAGGTGTTGATTCGGATGAGACCTATGTGGATTCGCAGGTATGTGTTTATGGAAGGGATACTGTTCTGTCCGACCCACCTGCACCAGGGGTAGAGCCCACTATGGGGATGTCAGTGTTGGTAGGTGCGCCTGTGGTGGTTACGGATGCAGGGCCACACTCCGCAACATCTGATCCTGTTCCTGGGCCAGCAGATCAGATGGGAAATGCAGTCCTACAGCCTCAGGCAGTGCCGACACAGCAAGGCGCAGTTCGCCTTGCCCCAGACAGGTGTGGTGCCCGCCAACGCGGTGGCCGTCTGCCACCGGGCAATACCGCATGGGAGCAATCCATATACGGTATGGCCAACCAACAGGCAGCATCATCAGAAATGATTGCTCAAGCCATGGAGAGGGTGGCCACTTCCATTGTACCCCCAGAAAGGCAGATGGAGCTACTACAGCAGGCAACAGACTCCATTTGCCAATCAGTCAGGGAGGACATGTTGGCGTCCAACAGGGACAGACAGGCGGCCCTGGACAATCTGAGGGAATCAATTTCTCTAGATGCCCAGGGACAGAGGGAAGCCCTGAGGGGAGAGGTCCGGCACCTCAGGCAGACGCTTGTGGACCTTGAGGCTTCCACTGTCACCAGGACGGAACAGCTGCTGGAGCGCGTCACCGTACGCTCTCAGCAGAGATGCAGGCAACTCGGGCGGAGGCCCGGGCAACTCGGGCGGAGGTCCGGGCAACACGTCGGGTGTTGCATGGGGATCTCCGCACCATATCCCTCCAGAATGAGGCCTTCCACACCCGCATGCTTGCTGCCATGGAGGACCAAACTAGGGCTTTGCGTGGGCTGCCTCCCATAGCACCACCACCTCCTGTGGCAGCAGCAGCAGAGGTTGAGGAGAGCGAATCCAGCAGTGAATCTCCCACAATTTAGTAGCCGTGCAGGCCATGAGCCCATGGAGGTGTTTTTTTTCCCAACATTCACACAGGTGGCTGTTGGTGTGTACCCTGTCCTCGGACCTCCTGGGTGGCCTCCCCCACCCCCCTGGCCCACACATGGCCATTTTTGATTTTTGATTTTTTGTTGCAGTGTGTTGCCTTGTGTGGCTCCCGTGGGCATCCACTGTATTCCGGCTGGGCACATGCAGGCTTGTCCTGAGTTTGGGTTAGGTGCTTGGGTTCGTGAGACACACACCCCTCCTGCTTCCCGTTTCCATGGGCTTGCAAAGGGTGTGCCCAAGTGACAGTGACTTACACAGTGACGTTGGACTCCCACGACATGTGTGTGCAGTCTGTAGTCAATGCTGTGTATATTGTTGTTGTATTGTGCACTGCATGGTGTATTGATGTGTGCTTGTGCATCCATGTCTCCCTCCTAATTTGCAGGTTCATTCCTCATGTCTTCACAAGGCCGTCCACTTTGGAGATGGAGCTCATGTTGTGAGCAGTGGACTTCCAGATGTGCGTGGCAACAACACTGTACAGTTGGAGGTGGTGGATGTGCTGGCATTCACATGTTGTAAGACTACGTATCCTTTACCTTAGTACTGTCATGTTTATGCTATGTCGATTGTATTGTGGTAAGTATTTGGTCATGTGTGTTGTTATTTCTACATTTATGTGGGCATATTGTGTGTGGCCAGTTTGGGGGATGACTTTGTTTGCTCTCACATGGCATTTCATGCCATGGTGTGTTGGGTGGCGGTGCTGGGGAGGGGTTGGGTGACATGGCACTGTTGTCATGTTGTATCTTGCAAGGGGGTAATGATTTTAGCAGCATAGAAGTGTGTCTTTTGAACACAGCATTGGTGGTGTTTGTGTAGGTAGGGAAGCACACAATGGAACACTTCCAGATGTACAATCTCAGGCTGGTATGGTTGTGACAGTTGACTGTCCATTGACACATCATAATTGTCAGTTACAATCATCATTGATTGTCAGCTGGTATGTGCCAGGGCTGTGTGCACTCCACAGGGGTGTGATTTTATGTGAAGTAATTAGCCACAAGCTGCGTACAGGCTGCCTCACCCCGTGCCCTTTCCCCTCCCATGCGCAGCGGGCATGCATGTGGTTGGGGATGTGGGGGCACCACCATGTCCACGGCCAGGCCACGGCGTGTTGCAACGTTGTGCAGGACACATGCTGCCACTTTGATCCTGCACAATACTGGGGGAGCGTATAACAGCTGCCCGCCAGAACGGTCAAGGGAGCGGAAGCGTGACTTGAGCACTCCGAATGTGCGCTCCACGATGCCCCGGGTTGCAATGTGGGCTGTGTTGTATCTTACCTGGGGTGGCGTGGTGGGGTTCCGAATTGGCATCATCATGTGGGTGCTGAGAGGGTAGGCACTGTCCCCTGGGGAGGTGGTGATGGGTATCATTAGTGGGGTTGTGACATTACTCAGTATCTGACATGCAGGCATGCGCAGTGGCATTTATACTCACCGAGCAGCCATGTATCGCCATGTCGCCCAGCTTCTATGTCCCGGTTTAGGGTAGACATTCTGTAGAAGAAACTGTCCTCTGTGGAGCCTGGATAGTTGGTGTATACTGAGGTGATGATTCCCTTGGCATCACATACTACCTGGACGTTGATGGAATGCCAGTGCTTGCGGTTTCAATACATGTGCTCAGTTGCCCTGGGGGGACGTAGAGCCACATGGGTGCAATCAATGGCACCTAACACTTTGGGGAATTGTGCCACTCTGTAGAAATCCTGGGCAACAGCCTGCCTTTCTGCAGGTGTTCTGGGCAGGTATATGTGCCTGCGGACTAATGGGCGTGCAATGATGATGGCCAAGACCTGGTGTAGGCAGCGTGACTGTGTGGCCTGTGACACCCCCCCCCCCACTATGGCACTTGTCCGCTGAAATGATCCGGTGGCCAAGAAGTGCAGTACATTGAGGACCTTCTCCAGGGGGCTGAGTGCTTGGGAGCACAGGGTGGTTGATCTGAGGTCATCCTCCCACTCACTGACCAGGTCGAGTATTATGTGAGGTGGAAACCTGTACCTCCCATACACATGGTCATCAGGCATTCCAAAAAGGCTGGTTCTGGGTGTAAAAATTCTGGCCCTGACTATCCTCCTCCTCCTCCTGCGGTATCCCACGGCCACTGCTGCTAGGAACGGTATGTTCATCCTGGCGTCTGAGCTTGTTTGTTGTTTGCGTGCACTTTTATGCTGTGCGGGTGGACGTACGCCTACTTCCTGCTGGCGTACGTGTTTCCGGATTGGCCACGTTCGATTCCATGAATACGTGTTGTAGGCGAGCATGTAAAACTTCCAACGCACCCCTGGAATACACGTACCCAGCCCAATCGCGTGTAAAACTTCCCGCGCACCCCTGAAATACACGTACCCAGCCCAATCGCGTGTGAAACTTCTCACGCACCCCTGAAATACACGCACATGCTCCCCCAGGCCCGATCGCGTGTGGAACTTCTCACGCACCCCTGAAATACACGTACCCAGCCCAATCGCGTGTAAAACTTCCTGCGCACCCCTGAAATACACGTACCCAGCCCAATCGCGTGTGAAACTTCCCGCGCACCCCTGAAATACCCGCACCCAGCCCAATCGCGTGTTAAACTTCCCGCACACCCGTGAAATACACGTACCCAGCCCAATCACGTGTGAAACATCTCGCGCACCCCTGAAATACAAGTACCCGGCCCAATCGCGTGTAAAACTTCTCGTGCACCCCTGAAATACAAGTACCCAGCCCAATCGCATGTGAAACTTCCCGCGCACCCCTGAAATACCCGCACCCAGCCTAATCGCGTGTTAAACTTCCCGCGCACCCCTGAAATACACGTACCCTACCCAATCCCGTGTGAAACTTCTCACGCACCCCTGAAATACACGTACCCTGCCCAATCGCGTGTAAAACTTCTCGCGCACCCCTGAAATACACGCACACACTCCCCCAGGCCCAATCGCGTGTGGAAATTCCCCCACACGCGTGTTCCCGAAACCCATAATACGCGTTCCCCGCTTTGCGTTTGCTGTTTGCCAGTCCGGTAAACTGGTCCAGGGTTGGCGCAGCCCTTGGCGATGGTTTTGCGATCTTGATGGCTTTTCCTTGCGCGAAGGCGTTCTTGGGGGCGTAACTGGCGCTGCTGCAGGCTCGCTGCGCCACTCTGCGCCACGTCTGCTTTTGGAGGCGAGAATCCATGAATACGCTGTGCGCGGAAATTGATTTTATCGCACGCGGCTGGCGCAGACATTCGCACGGGCACGCTGTGCGCCAGCCGCGTGCAACACTTTTGTGAGGAATTACATGAATCGGCCTGTAAGTCTGTTTTACTCATAAACTGTGGCAGCTGTTTCCTCACTAAGAACCTATTAGTGATTGTTCCACTTTGAAATTGTTTTTTCGATAAACTACCATTCGTGAAACACAACAGCGACTTATTTATTGGAAAACTTACATCGAGTTTAGATAGCATAATTTAAATTCTTTACTATTCTGATTAACTTCACAACCCAGGTTAGGTTAAATGGAGAGCGGCCGTGTGACTTGTGCTGTACAAGCTCAGATGGTCCCAGAAGGAAGTCATGGCAATATTAAAATCCAAGACTGGGAGCTTAGAAAGCACAGCATAACAGCAAAACTCAACGCCCCTCATTACGAGTTCAGAGTTTCAATAAAAAAAGTGTTTGAAACACTTTTTTGACAGTAACGAAATTACCACCATTTCTACAACACATCTGAATTTCCAGTCTGGAGCAAAAGTGGAGGATTTAGCTCCAGCAAAAAGCTGGATGTAAATTCTTAACTTTTCCTTAAAAAGGGCTGGCATTACCACAGTGGAATTACTGCTCTCTGTAAATCCACCATAATCCCCAGGGAGCCCTATGGACGTATCTCTGAATTACCACACAACTAGTAATGAGGCAGAATTAGCATTAGCCCCAATGGGCATTTCGGAAAAGTATAGACAGGATTCAACTAGGTAAAAAAACAGAATCACATGGAAACACAAGACAAGCATTCTCAGACTACCATTCAGCATCCAGAAACCAAAATGGGGGTATGGGGGTGATGAGAGACAGAAGGTTGGGGGTGAAAGATCATTCAAGCCCAGAGGCTGTAGATGTGAGCCCCCCAAGGCCTATAGTCCCCACGTATCTTCAAACACATCTCTGCCCTATAATTGACAAACCTATTGGACTGAAAATAACTCTTGTATCTGATGGAAATCAATCTTGAGGAATGATTAGATGTCATCTACTGCAAATGATATATTAAAATATCTAACCCACGATAAGTGGAATATATTAATTACAAATGTGGAGAAACCCTGGAGGAATGAAACACAAAGGGCCTCATTACACGGAAGGCGATAACCTGCCGCCGGTAATTTACTGATTCCGCCATGGTGGATGGCGGAATTACCGCCCCATTCCAAGGTTGGCAGGGCGGTAATTCCCCATTCACCATTGGCCCTTCCCCATTCCCATTTGAGCCCCGTAGGGCTCAATGGGAATGGGGAAGGCGGTAATTACGGTACCACAAATTGCGGAACCGTAATTACCTCCAAGGTCCCTTTGCGGGTCCCGTCCTTAATGGTTGGTAAAATCAGCCGTTAAGGTAGGGACCCGTGAAGGGACCTCATAGTAAGGCGGTAAGGGATTACCGGTACCGGTACCCTTACCAGTACCGGTAACCCCTTACCACCATCCGTGTAATGAGGCCCAAAATGTTTTAAGAATATAGTATTGGCATGGCTGCATCAAAAAGTGGGATGAGATCTCAACCAAAAGGAGCTGCAGGTGCTCTATTTATTGTTGATTTGTACAGCAATCCCTGCAAAATAGGGTTACTTTGTTGCAACCCAAGATGAGAAAGGCAGTGAGTGGAAGTGCAAGCCAGTAAAGGGTTACAATGAATTGATCATTCACATGTCTTAATACATTCAGATCAGTGTAAGTGGAAAGGAAAGCATGCAAGGATATTGCTAACTTGGTGGGGCAAGCAAGACAATCAAGTACTAAGCATTCAAATCAAACAATGCAGGTACAGTAAACTAAACACAGGAGGAGACACAATATAACATGTGCTGAATGCTGAAGCGCAGACATTGGCAGCAGTAGATCCCACAGTACTGTTGAGCTGTCCGCGTCTTGAGAGCTGAGTGGGGCCAATTGAGGCCAAACCTATTGTCGCAGGAAAACCCCATTTAAAGAATAGTGTTTTAAGTTTGAAAAGGCTTTCTTCATATTTAATTTCAGGAGGGAGAGAATTCCACAGGGTCGCATCTCTAACACTAGTTGAACGATGGTGCAAACACGTATTCCTTAATAATGTTCATAGTTTGTTGGCCATTAAATGTCTTGAGCTTCTGAAGGGGGTATGTGTTTTTATTGAGGGCAGAGAGGTACTCTAGGGCCGTGCCATGAAGTACCTAGTGAATGATGTGCAATGATTTAGATTCAACACTTTCTTGCAGTGGAAGCCTGTGCAGATCCTTCAGAGCTGGTGGAAAAATGCAGTTTTATTTTTTTTTTATTTTTTTTTATTTTATTTATAGCTCTTTGGTTTACACAAAGAAAACATTTAGCTATTTCTACCGAACATGGAGCAGAAAACAACATAAAAGAGAAGAAAACGACATAAAAGAGAGATGCAAAAAAGCAAGTTCAACTACACAAAATCAAGACGAGAGTTAATTCAATCGTTAAAGAAAACTTAAAGAACATTTTAAAAATCAAGAATAATGCAATAAAAATAGCCCAAAAAACAAGGATAGCATTTTCCCAAACTTCTGTTCTGCAGATATGCTAAAATGTTAATAGACATTTATAAAAATGCCTATTTCTTATTCCCTTTCTCTTTCTTTTCTTTTATGTTGCTTAGTGTTTAGCACTGCAAAAGTCTGCTTGATTTCAGGTCCTTTTAACTGTTCCAAGAGGTTTGTCTTGTCCCTCAATTTTTTCAAAGATGAACTGGATAAATTTTATGACCGCAAGATTGTTTGAGATCTTATCTCCTTCCAGCAGGTATGACCACCAAAGATCAATGTCCTTGAATCTGTATTCTTGCCAGATATGACCTAAGTACGTCTGTCGTTCACCTCTCACAGTAGGGCATTCCAGCAACAAATGTTTCAATGATTCAACTTTTAGTACATTTTTACATAATCTACAATTCTTTGGGTCGTCTCTCTTTTTCTATAATGATTGGTTCTCCTTGGCCAGAGATTCAAACGCAGCTTTAAGAAGCCTTACCTCAAGAACCAATTGGGGAAAAGAGTTAGGTATTTGGGTAGTATATTCAGTTTTCGCGGGACTGACCAGAATTCTTCATAGCCTCGATATTTAGTGAGCTTGTCCAGTGCATCAATCCAATCTCTGGTGTACATTTTTTTTTCAATTGATCTGGGTTGTTTAAGAAGGATTCTTCCGTCTCATTCAAATTAAGAAGAATCATCTGGCATATTTTGGCCCATTCAATCAATATTATTTCCGACCTCTCTGCCATTGCTTTTTTTATGGCCACAAAGCCCCCCTTTGTTGCCGATTCTAGGCATCTTCTGTAGAAAGACAATATCTTCCACTCCACAAGGACTTTCAGAGAGGATAGTGCCAGCTCTCTTCTAATTAATTGAATTGGGAAAGATTTTGGCAATCCCAAAATAGATCTCCAGAACTTGCCTTCTAGACGTGACCATATTTTGTTATCCAATAGGAGTGAGGTTTGTGATCCATAGGTTAGGATTGCCACTACTTTTGCACGATAGAAGTCTATCAGCGGTTTCATGGAAAATCAACAAAATCACGCCAGTAGAATCTTAGCTTGGCCTATTAGGTTTCCAAGTTTATTTTTTAAATCCTGACATCTTGGGGCTTCATATCTGTCGGTATTGATGCAAACCCCCAGGTACGTGATAGCTGTCACTTCCGTTATCTTTTTGTTGGTTAAATACCATTGAGGTGAGTTTATCTTTTTCTTCTTTTTGGTATTAGTGAACGTCAAAATCCTAGATTTTTCTGGATTGATGGTCATTTTGTTTTTGACTACATATGTTTCTAATGCTTTTAGTTGATGTTGAAGACCTATAGGAGTCTGATCGATTAAAACTATGTCGTCTGCATAGATCTATCGACCAATTGCTATATTAGCAAGTTTTGGTGGAAAGGATCTTATATCTAAAAAGGGTTTTTCCATATCTGAGGAATATAGTTTATATAATTCTGGAGCCAAGGGGCAGCCTTGCTTAAGCACAATGGTTGTAGGAATTGTATCCGATAACAGGCCGGCTTTATTTAATTTCACTTTAATTGAGGTGTTCGAGTGTAATTCCCTTATGTTGTAGAGTAGAATTTCTGGACAATTCCATTTTTTTAGTTTCTTTCACATCCTTTCTCTATCAACTGCATCAAAAGCCTTTGATAGGTCAACAAAAGCATTATAGAATTTCGCCTCTTTGTTGGTCAGGGTTCAAGCTTTCAACAGATATAGAATAAAGATGTTTAATGGAGTGCCTTGTCCTTTTACAAACCCAGATTGCCATTCAACCTTATGGCCTGTTTGGGTTGCCCAATTTGTCAATGATTTTAATAGAATGGAGGCAAAGATTTTTCCAGCCACATCCTGAAGGGCAATTGGCCTGTAATTTTCTGGAACTGTTCTTAGGCCCTTTTTAAAGATTGGCACCACAATTCTCGTCTTCCATGAAGTCGGTAGTTTCCCCGAAGCCAAGATATATTTAAACAGTTGGTGCAGGATTTTAGCCCATTCCGCTGGGTCCTTTTTCAGACCTTCATTTGTCAGGCCGTCTGGCCCCGGTGCTCTAGAGTTCTTTAGCTTTTTAATCATGTCTTCTAATGTCTCACTGTCTATAGTCAGCAAACTTTCATCCCTTTTTGGTGTAATCCAATCATTGATAAGAGGTTTTAGAACTGGCTGTTGTTGTTTATAGTATAATTGCCATTGTTTCTCTGTGACTGGATTTGTTATTAGGGCATCTTGCAAAGTATCTTTATTATTTATTAAGGCCCACGTCTCTGCTGTATTTCTCTCACATATCATTCTTAACATTGCCTGGGAGTCGTGGTTTAACATTGTTTTTTTGTGCAACTTTCTCCAATTTCTGAGGTTTGTTTTATTTCTCGTACTTTATCAGTTTTATTTACCTCATTCAAATCTTTCAGTGATTTTAACTGTTTCCTCATAGTCTTTTTTTATCAACCACGGCTTGATCGAATATATGTCGATGTGACATTATTGGTTTTGTAGTCCCAGGTTTAATTCTAGTATGGAAGATTTTTAGCAGTGGAACATAATCAATGGTATGCAGAGGTAGCTGCAAATACAAATCGTTTAGGGTGGATGTAAAGTTATCGTTCAGCGTTGGTAGTTTGGCTGGATTCATTTTTACTCGAGTTCTCCCAGTGTTGATTTCTATCTTGCATGGGTATATTTCCTTTACGTTCTTAGGAAGAAAGCTAGAACAGGTAAGTTTGATAGCATTGTGGTCACTAGCCTTGGTCGGTTGCACCTCAAGTTTTTGAATAAACGCTGAAATATTAGTTGAAATTGTCACGTAATCTAAGATGGCTTTGGATTTCAGCCCTTGCCACGTCGGAATATCGCCTAACGTGACTCCATTTAGGATTGTGCAATCTCTAGATTGTAACGTGGACCTCCAGTTGACACCTCTTTTGTGTTTGGTTGTGGCCATTTTCGGTACATCTTCGAGTACCTTATTGTTTTCGTCCAGACAAGTGCAATTAAGGTCGCCCACCAATATTACCCATTACCCAATATTACCCATGGGTCATGCCATTTAGCTTTCAGATCATCAATTGCCTCTGCTACGTCCCTTGGAAGGGATTTGTTTCCTTTAACTGCTGGCACCCAGTATATATTCGTTTTAGTTTTAGAATTAGTCTAGAGTGTTTAAGGAGACCCAGGAACAAACGATTGCAGAAGTTGAGTCTGGCGAATACCACAGCCCGAGTGACTTCAACGTTATGGTGCATATTTAAGAGCAGTAGGATTCACTTAAGAATGCTTAGGTGGGCATGACAATCTTCAGAGTGTTTCTGAATATTCACGCTGATATAGAGTTTGCAATAAAAAAGGCTTAGTTCTTTGGCACCAGCGACAGGTTGGGGCCCTTTTCTTTCTAAATTTCTTGAACAGATTGTCTATTCACAGGTTTCTAGCTTAGTTTCTCTGAACTCTCCTCTTCCTTCTTGACAGTCTGGCTTTTGGGCCTATCACTCTACTGAAAATGTTTTCCTTGCTGTCTCTGAATCCCTTACCCTCCTGAAATTCTAAAATCCCCTCCCTTGTAGTTCTCCTCTACCTATCGGCCTCCTTTGATGTGGTTGCCCACTATATTCTTCTCTCTTCTCTTAGCCAGCTTCGCTTTTGTGATGCTGTTCTCGACTGGTTCCGCTTTTACCTTTCTAACTGTACATATTCTGTCACCTGGGCTGGTCACTCGTCATCTGTTCTTCTCCTCTCTCATGGAGTGCTCTAAGGCTCTGTCTTGGGTTTGCTACTCTTTTCCCTATGCACTGTCCCACTGGCCTCTATTACCACTTTTTCAGCCTTACCTGTCACCGCTATGTGGATGATACACAAATCCTCTTGTCTTCTTCTTCCTTTTCTGATTCTATTCACTCTACTCAGCCTGCTTTTTATCAGAGACCGGATGTCATCTCACTACCTCCATCTTAACCCCTCTAAAACAGAGGAACTCTTCTTTCCTGCCTCCATGATTCCCCCCCTTCCTCCCTTGTCAATTCCCTTCCCTTCTACCTCTCATCCAATTTCAATTTCTGCCAGTAATATGGGTGTCACTTTCGACACCTCTATTTCATTTACCTCACATATTGTTTCTATCTCTAGGTCTTGTGGCTACCAGCTCTTTATTATCCACAAGGCCCACAGTTGTCTTACTTTTGATTCCAATAAGATTCTTATCTCTTCTCTAGTCTTTTCACATCTGTACTATTGTTCTAGCCTCCTCTTCGGCCTTCTTGCCTATCAGCTTGCCCCTCTTCATTCTATTTATGATGCTTCTATACATGTTATCTGTGTTCTTTCTCCTTGTCACTCTATTCTGCAGCTTTCTATGTATTGTCCTTAAATGTCTCCACGGTCTCGCTCCTTCTTATCTTTCTTCTCTCATCTTACGTTATACTCCTCCTCGTTTCCTCTGATCACATTCACTCTTTCTTCTCGTTTTCCTTTGACCCTCTAAGCTTCTTCTCGATTTTGTTCTTTCTCTCTCGCCAAAACATTGCAATGCTCTTCCTTTGTCTCTTTGGTTGCTCTCCTCTTTCCATGTCTTTAAATCTCGCCCCAAGGACCAATTTCTTTCTTCTAATTAAGCCTTTTCTGATCTTGTTTTGCATTTTTATTAATTATTGTACTCTGCTTTTGCTCTCTCTACAGCACTTATGCTTTAGGCGAGACACAATTAAAATAAAATGCAAATGCAAATAAATTGAGGAATGCCACTCGATGGGGATGGGCAGTGTATGTTCACAAATATTTGTTTTTGCTGTGGACACAGATTGAAGAATGCTGAGCCATCAATAATAGAAACTGCATAATAGTGCCTTCTCCTAAAACCAACCTTCTCCACTTTTTAAGTATCTGCAAGAATCTGTAAAGTGCAATTTAAGTGTTTCACAGAATGAACAGTGAAAGGTCAACTCAGATAATTTCTGGATTGGCTTGTAAATTGTAACATAAGAAAGTAGATGCACTGAATGTAGTGATCCTGAAGGTTATTGGCATGTTATAGCCTTGTCTGGTCTAAATGTTCTCTTTATTTTTGGGAAGGACATGGTCCCTGTCTCCCCAGTAGTTTTTCATATCCTGCAATACTCATTATAGATAATGTTGGGTGTTACTTTGAAGATCCAGCACTTACAGCAAGAGGAAATAACCTACATCATAGCTGCATAATGTTATCATTATGTTTGGGACATGGAGTCTGTACTGAACTGCTTCTCCAGCTACGTTTACCTCTGGGTTCATAGAGATCTCAAGTGGAGACATCTCTGTTCGTCCCATATGTTGCCTTCTCTTTATTGTTGATATGTGTTTCTGATGCATCAAAGGCCTGTGTCCAAAGCATGTTTTATTCAATATTAAGAATTTAAATTCTAATAATAAAGTCTGTTCTCATGTAAAGGTCAGGATGGGTTAACTTATTGGCTCAATGGCATCATTATCAGAAAAATGTTCTTCCCTGTGGTCCTCCACCTAAAGATCTCAGCTTCTTCCTGGGTATAGGGCCTGGTCTGGTTCGCTTATTGACCATCTCAGTGTCAGGGATATGCATTCCCCAGTTTACTTCTTGACTTCACAGTCTCAGGGATATAGGGCACCAGCTCACTTCTTGGCTATGTCTAAGAGCAGGTATTTCCAAGCTCTCTTGGATTAGGGTTTATGTGAAGCACAGTTATTCTCATCGTCTAGCAACAGGTTGCCCTCCTGGTCCAGAGGAAATACATTTAAATACACTCCTACCAGTAAGTAGCTCTTCCCACCTTGCTTTGGGTTTTGTCATGCTGTGATACTGTTACACCCCATCCAGGGGTCGCCCTCCAGAGCCATGTCCTCCTTCACCTTGATCATTGACTTGAACAAAGTCAGTGAGATCCCCCGCCTCACACTCTTTGGTTTCTCTTTTGGTCACAGCAAGAGTCTGAGAAGTAGCCTTCAGCATGGTTTTTGGCCGCCGTCTAGTTTAGCTTGTCACAGTATTGTCTGAGATGGTTCTATGTTGTTACATTTCCGATTCGTTTTTTGCAAAATGTTTTTTCTCGAAAAAGCAAAACACATTTTGTTTTATATTGAGGGGCTGGGGGTCACAATCTCCCTCTCCTATTATGTACTCCCTATTCCCCTCCCCCTAGCCCTTATGTCCCCTTACCCACCTCCCTATATTTTTCTATGATTTTTTTAATTGAAAAGTTTTCAGCAAAGAACTCACCAAAAAATATTCTGCTGATGTAACAATGTAACAACGTCGTACTGTCTGAGATATGTCCCTCGGCATTCTCTCTTGTCTCTCCATCCTTAGTTTGGACTCAGCTGCTATCATACGTATAAGCATCAGAAGGACCTATACTTTCTCTCTTAGTCTCTGCCTCCCTCCCCCTCACTTCTACCCGGGGAGGCTCCTTATTCCCTCTCTCTGCCTTTGTGGATGTATCTCAGGCCGTGCCACTGACTGCTGGGCCTGGGTCCTTTCACAGGACGCCTGATTCCTAGATTGTTCCCCATTTTCCCTTGTGACAGGTTATTACCGCTTTCCAGTCGTTTTCTGACCAGTGTTGTGTCTAATATAATGAATGTTCACATCATAATTTTCTCTGACTAATTACATGGTAGCAGTGAGTGCATAAAATGCCAACACTGTCATTTTGAAATCAGGCATACGTGGCATTCAGGCTTGGCTCTGTGAAATTAGCCGGCGTATCCATGGTGCCTCCATGAAGGTTGAGAGCTGCCCATAATGCAAGTCTGTTTCTCTTCCCTTCATGAGTGAGAGTGAGAAAACAGGCTGTGTTGTGTGTTCCACTCCCTCCCTTGCAGGAAGACCCCTACGGACATTTCTACTCTTGGTTACTCTCGGGTCCAACTCATTAGGGGGTTTCGGGTGTGGGTGATTGGTGATGTCTTGTCAACTGTAGGCCAGTGTAATAAATGGCACGGTGGACTTACTACTCTCCCCCACACTACGATTGGTTTGTCGCAGATAACTTTCAACAAGAGGAATAACTATAGTGTTGTTTGAGGGTGGAATTTCGCATGTATACAGTATAGTAAGTACCGAAGGGTGGGGAACTGATTACCCCTCTCTACGCCCATACATCTCTAACTGGTGACAGTTATATTAAAAAAGAACCTTTTTCTTAAATTACATTTCCAATTATCTCCTCCACTCGACAAAAGGGTATGTTGTGTATTTAGAAAAATAAACTTTATTATACCCCTTTACTTATGTCTGTGAAGCAAAGCATCAAACATGATAACATTAACAATAATGACAAGTAAAAATCAAATACACTGGGGTTAGTGAGTGACTATTGTGTTGTTGTCGAATACTCAGACAATACTGTCAAATTTCTTTCTGCAGATATCTCAAAATGATGGATATTTTTGCTCAGTCACAACAAACTCAGGTTTTTCAGTAAGACCTAACTGGGTCTCTTATCAAGAAAGTGACTTTCTAATCATAGTCTCAAGGATAGTCAACATGTTTCGGCCTTATTATCTATTAGACACTATCCCTAGTGTCTTTTCTCAAAATAAGTTGGTTGGCCTTCTTCAGGATGAGATAATTTCTTTTCTGGTGAGTCAATCTTGTGTACCCCCTTAGTATCGGATAAATAGTTATGAAAAAAGGGTGAGGGCGTGAGCTCTGTGGTTATGATGATTATTTGAAGGTGAAGTCTTCTACCTTTTTTTTCCTTTTTTCTGATTACTTTTGGTGGACTACAAAGTGTCTTAAAATTCGTTTTTGTTTGGCAGGAACTTCTCCAGGTCTGTGAGCAATGGTTTCTTGTCAGTTGTTGCTGTTTACTTTCACGGGTGGTCTATTGGACTCCATCTTGATCGGCTATTCTCTGTTGTTGGCAATAAATGCAGTGCGACCCTCTGTTGGACATCGTCTTGCTCTGCTTGACTCCCCGATCGTGATAGACGCCGCGTTCCCCTCTCTGGTCTTTCTGTCTTTCTTCATTCGTATTTTTTTTTCTTTCTTCATAAATACGCTTCCATGAATTATGCCCTTACACCGCTCACTTGAGAACCTGACCCACAGGTATTGCCCACACTTCCAGCTGGGAGGAGGTGTGGCCATGCAGTTCCCATTAATGACAGACTAGTGTTGTAGTTGAACCTTTATTTACGGAACACTCACACATTGAACCGGCCCTGATTCACAGAGTGGATTGAGTGTATTTTTGCAGAGTGAAGTCACTTTGCAGTGCAAAAGTATTCTTTGCACCCCAGGTCACTCTGCACTTCACGAACAGTTCCATTAATTAGGCCCTAGGTACATTAATGGAGCTGCTTGTCATGTTGCACGTTGAGGGCTTGTAATATATTAGTGTGCTTGATTTGGTGATGTTTCTATCCATCCATGCCTTCTCTTAAGCTATGCGGGTTGCAGGTTGGTTTTCTGTTCAGTGCACTTTCCCAGGGGCTTATCTTTACATGACTTTGCTTATGGGACATGGTTGTATTTATTCTATGCAGAGATGGGTCTTGGTTTGTCTTAACTAGGAATTTGATAAATTGCAGAATATGCCTTCCCACACTTCTCGAAGTTTACCGAAAAAACTCTGCACATTTCATGAAGTTGCTTAATTTTCTGCGGGTGCAATTTATTGGCACACATTGAATTTGGTAGATATGAAAGGACTCATCTGCCACAAGACCATGATCAATTGTGCTGCCTGGCCGTGGTGAGTTTCTCCCCTCCACAAACTGCTGTCACAGAAGAAGAAATTCTGTTAATGTATCATACCTGCTGAAACAAGGAACTCGGTACAAAGAGAACCAAGTAACTCAGGCTCTGTTTGCACAAAACAGTATTTGCTGCAATTATTTGCCACAAACAATTACTTCCAGGTCAACGGAATGATACAGACGAACATTCGATACACTGCAGCAAGCAGGATAGCCAGTATACCACTTCCTGTTTTTATCCTTAGACTGCCTTGGGGGTGATGGTTGACTACATTTTCATGACTAGAGATTACTGAATGCATCCTTTTGTCTGATGTGTAATTCTCGCAGGTTTTCACACCAACTACATGTGTTTGAGCTGCTTAGTTAACGTTTGGTGATTGTTAAAGAACTTGTTTTCTAGTTTGTTGGTCTGTGTGTCATGGTCGGGTGTAGGCGGTGGCCACAAGCTGTGGTGTTCCTAGGAACTGTGTGGCCCTTCTATAATTGCTTTGGCACAGGCATGGGGCTCTGCACACTGCAGCGCACGTGACCCAGGAAGGAGCAATCAGCAGCCTCCACGGACGCACCCCAGCAAGGATAGACATAGCGTGTGGTCGGACACATCGCCACACGGTTCATGAAGAAGCACCGCTCTTTGCAGAAGTACATTTTAATGATGCATGTATTCCTGGTCACGAAACATTATGTTTTTTAAAAGCAATTCTTCCAGGAGGATTCATAGTCCCTCCTTCCACTAATCCCCAGGTGGCGGCCTCTGTTTTCTTGCTGGTTGTGTCCTACTGAGAGGAGTAGCTCCACACTGTCAGATCGGCTGGTTACTGGAGCAGGCATCATATACTGTCAGATCGTCTCACCTTGAGATAATTATATGTTGTTCCAGTCTGACTCGCTCTGCGCCTCGTTCCCAAACTCGCGCCACTGTTTTTTGCTCCAGGAAATCATTATAACTGCATCTCATGTTTCAACGCATTCGCTTTCACTTCAGCCGACCCCCGGTGTGAAGCAGGAAGACTCGATTGCGGGATGAATGTTTTGGTAACATATTTAATCCGCACATGTTTATACGTAATGGCTTAGAAAAGCCTGGAACCAAAGCATGTTTTTCAGGAGCACGTTGGTGTATCATGACACTCTAAAAAACATTCCATGATAAAAACAGAAATGCTACTTGGCCCAAGCGTGGGTTTAAGAGATGGCTGTTGAGCAAGAAACACACTCGGTGGCATCTATAATGATGTGTTATTTATATAGCGCTTTAATGCAAGGAGCTTTACAGAGCACTTATTTACATACATTATCATCCAACCTTAATTGGTGCTCATTTATCGACCTCAGAAGGATGAAAGGCTGAGTTGGCCCTGCCGGGATTAGAACTTGCGACCTGCAGATCACAGACAGATCGCAGCAGCGAGCGCTCAACCCGCGGAGCTATTTTACCAACTGCAAACTCATCCAGTGCGTTTCACTAGCCAGCATAATGTTAGCTACACAGAAAATATACCCATTTTTTTTTAAATGGTCTGCTTCACTTCTGCCATGGTGAAAACATGTTTAGATTACGCCGATGCTGGGAAACCCTGTTTGCTCCATTCCTAATACGCACGCAGCAACATTTAGTGCTACATTCGTTTTCTGCAATTGTTTGCATAAGGAATATGCATAGATCATGTGGATGGGTCCTAGTCATGATTACTGTGAGGTGGAATTGTATTAACAGACACAAGTTAAGTATCATCGCTCCCATCCTCACCCTGTGTGTTTTTGTTTTGGTCATTGAGGCATTATAACAACCAGGGCAGACGACTGGGGACATGAGGAATCGTGCCATGAGCACACGGTGGCCAAAAGAGGCTTTTTACGAATGTGGAATACACGTATACTGCATTAAACCCTCTAATTGGCACATGCACAGAGTTGCATTATGGTACTTGTAGTGAAAATATCAGTTCCTGCTAAAGAATACAAATAATAAAGTCATGAAAAGTGATAGCTCAATACTTGCTTCCATGTCTGTCTGATGAAACATGTGCAATAGGTCTACAACAGAAGATACATATAGTAGTGTTGTTAAACCAATCACCCTATCTACGGATGACCTAGAAGGGCATGCCTGTCAAGAGGGCTTTGGCTGCCATCACGCCCCTGTTTGTCAAATGATCCATTAAAAGGGCAGTATCCACCCCAACTTGAGACTTGAGCCATCTAACCCCCGATACAGGGAAGTAGAGGAGACTGGTATTTGAGGTTATTTCTCCAAGAAGTGAAAAGTATGAAAGCGGACATCCTTCACTCAATGTTACATACTTCTCGACATTACAGGCATCTAAGGCCATACAAGAATGCCGTCCTTTGAATCAATCTTGAATTAATGTGTGCATGTTTAGACAGAGGGTAGCTCAGGGGCAACATGCTTGCCTTGGAAGCAAGACGACGCAGAGCACCACAGGTTGGATCCCTGAGTCCGTGCTTATAAACCTCTGAGTATTAAGTGTGGTATAACTAACCTATCAGATCATATCATAAACAGATAAAATACTCCACGTTCTATCGAAGAGCCCATACATCCAAAACTCTGCAGATCAAAGGGTTGAGCATCCCAGGGAGAGACATGGGTGCTGGATCATCACAAGGTGTCCTTTCATAGAGTGAGATGTTGTTGATCTTTGGCTTTGTGGGAAACACGTCCATACTTTTTTGTGGTGGGCTAAGGTGTGGTTCTAGTCTGATGATCACATGAAGTTGTTGTTGGTGGTGATATTATTGGTCTGGCTCCAACATACTGATGTTTTGCATGTTCACTTTTCTGCACTCTCCTGCCTTCAAACAATTCGTGGACATCTTGGATTATCACTTATCGGAAAAGCATGACATACTCAGTTATAGTACGAGCTTCTGTGATCTCCTTCACCCCTCCAAACAAGTCTAAGACTTTATTGTCACAATTAGTATTTTTTCTAGTCCATCACAAAAAGGTGGCGAGCCTAAGCAAAACCACTGAATATAGTTTTCTGGCTGCAACGAGTTCTAAAATGTCTTTCTGAAACAAGTATCTACATACAAAATCTGGCACACACAATAACAGCCATCTTTTCCTGCCTCCAAAGAAAGCTAAGACTTTTTTTCTTATGTATTCATTCTCTGGTCCATCCCAAAAAAATAATAACAAATGTGATCCCCAGCACACACCTTATGTGGAGTGTTAAACATATAGTAATGTATACATAAAATCTAGTTACATTAGTCTTTAATGGGTAAGACTTAAGGTGTAGGGGAGAACAAACAGTTCTGGCACATGTATCATAAAAGTAATCAATGCAAAATAAAAGTTCTGACGATGTGGGCACACTCCCATCCACTGAACAGTCTCAAAGGCCAAACCACAGCCAAACTGTTATCCAAGGAAGTTATGCATGTGTATGACAGACAATTTAGTAGAATTATAGACAATATCATTTCTGAATTCAAAAAGCTAGTATTTTAGATTGAAAAATGTCCAACACGTTTCTTTGTTCTTCACAGTTTCTACTTTAATGGGAAACCCAATGTGTTTCGAGCTGTTGTGCTCTTCATCAGGGGTTCTAATGTGTGAAGTTTACTGTCATTTGCCAAAAAGACAATGTCAATTTCAATATTGGAAATCATAATCTTTGTACTTCACATCTTTACAACTATAGTCTAAGTCACATTAAGCTTCATAAATCACCTTTTAGGTTAAAAGCTCCAGAGATGTTCTGGTCTTGTGAAAATCATACAGACTTAGTCCCAATCTGTTAATCAATTATACCCAATATTCTAAAAAGTAAAAAAGGGAAAACATAAAAACTAGTGAGGTCTCTATACTCCTTGAATGTACAGCCATGGTAAAAAGGAGATATCTGTGTCTTACCGCTTTCATGGCAATCTCCAGAAAAAGGGGAGAAGGGTGTAGGAGGTAGTGTGACACAGTCAACCACCACCAGCTTGAGCTCTATTAGTAAAGAGTGTCTCTAAGAGAAGAGAACGTTAACTAAGTCTTGGGGAAAGAGTCCTGCACTAAGCTAAATAGACAACTATGTCCTATGTCTTACCCAAATGCTTTTATGATGATATTGGCTGGTGCTCTCCCATCTATCGAGCTGTGTCAGATTTATCACCATCCATGGCTCATGCTTAAGAGTCATCAAGAGTGTGTCTGCAAACACAAAAGTGAGCAATCTATCATCTTCAACGCTAGTTATCTGCTCCAATACTTACTATCTATACAAGTAATGTAAAAGGTCACAATCCAAACGGGCTCTCACCTTAGTGTATAGATATGTTGGAAAATCACTCTGTAGGATGGCAATAACAGGGGCTCCCTCTGAGGCCTGTGTGCAAATCTCCAGCCATTCATCCTAAGGATTATGTAGATAGGTATGGGTCTATGATTAGTCAATTTTGTAATCTATAATTTAAGGCTTAGATGGGCTGAGTCATCATGGTTACTTAATTCTCAGTCTTGCGAGATACCATTCATGAGGGAATTGACGCCATAATGCTGCTTGCGATGTAAAAAATGTCTGCCATTATAAACAAGATGTGCGTGTGATGTAAAACATGTGCCACGCCCATTATATACATTTAATGTACGCTGCTGTCTCTAAACATTTTGTAGACATTTTATTTTTATAGCAGACTTTCATCACAAATACACATCATACTTAGTTACAACACCGAATGCAGTCTCCTGTGTGACCGCAAACAATTCAGACACGTTTGTCACACAAAGTATTTTCACTTGTCCATCACAAAATGTTGCCACACCTAGTACAAAAACCAAAACAATGCTCCTGCCTTCAAAGAATTCTAAGACTTTTTTTATGCAACTAGTATTTTGTATCATTACAAAAACATGGCACACTCCATTACAGCCAGTGAATTTAATCTCCTGACACCAAAGGCTTTAAAAGTGTTTTCTTAACATCTAGTATTTTCTCAGATCCTTCAAAAAAAGGTTGTCATATATAGTACAGTTACTGAATGTACTTTCCTGTCGTCAAAGGTTTCTCCTGCTGCACCCAGGCACTAGTGTGGCCCATACTTCTGAAGCTCCCTTTCAGCCAGACCTTATGCTCTCTCTCAGCCTTCCCCAAAGCAGGCCCTGTCTGATGTCTCTGGCCTCCAGCTCCTACTCTACCACTTCCCCTCTCACTCTGAGCCATTGACTTTTGTTGGGCCCACACCTTGCTGCCCAGACTCTCTCTGCTAAAAGGATATGCAGGTCCGATAGCTGGAATGGGGACATGTTGTTGGGGTTTTCCCTTGGAATGGCCTACAGTACTAAAGTGGGACTTGAGATTGTCTCATACTCCTGGGTTGTGCTCTCTCTGCCTGCCACATCATGACTATGTCTTCCAAACACTCTCTGTTGAAAACAAACGCTTCAGTCACTGGGTGTAATGTGTGGCTGTGGGGGCCCACCCCTGAGGAGGTCTCAGAGTTTCGATGTGGGAGTTGGGGCTGGCCAGGCCCTACTCTTGAGTGGTTGTCTCTCAGGTTGCCACATCCTAATCCAGCCCCGTGCATGTGATCCCTGAGCTTATTGTTTCTTAACTGTATTAGAGTGGAGTCCTTGCGCGATGGATGGCTGGTTGATGGGCGAGTTTCCCTTTCTAATTCACTGACCATTTCTCCCCTCTGTAGATTTAGAGGGAATTTCTGCATCAACGTGACAAGTCAGTGCTGATGCTGCGCTCTTCCTAGATTCCCTAAAAAGTGCCAGCAGCTACAGAGGTACCGGCTTCTGTGGAAGCGAATGTATTGTGCTTTGCGGTTCGGGCAAGCCTGATTTCCCTTATACCAAATGGATTCTGGTTCATAGGAATATGCATTTTGCTCTTATATGGGACCCTATTTTGTGCAATGTGTCATTTTCCTTCCCTGAGATGGGGTCACATTTAGAGTGGCCAAGGCATTTACCCTATACCACACCCAAGCCCATCACCCACTAGCTTGTCGACGCACACTGATCCCTTGGTCTTTTCAATGGAGTTTCCTAGTTGCAAGGCAGCAGATATCTTCATAATGGCTTCTTCATTGCACCTAGTGTTTTTCTGGCCTGTCCAAAAAAAGTTGGCACACCTAGTACAACTAGTGAATGTATTGTCCAGCCTCCAAAGAAAGATTGCAAATGAGGCACATGCACAGACATGAAATACAAAAATAGTGTGTGAGGCTGAAAGCAAAAGAAGAGATGAGGATTGTGTGGTAAAGTTTTTCCACAGAGCCCATAGCATTAACGAAAGTAAGGAAGGATTCCATATGGGAGGTAAGTCAAGCAAGAGGGCAGGCATTTCACCAATAGTGCAGGTTAAGACACATCAATGTCCTCAGCTGGTGAATAGCCTGGCAGATACAGGGGAGCTAGGGGTGTGCGCAAGATTGAGTGAATACATGAGCATGGTTGTTTTTGCTCAAAAGGAGTTGCTAAATTTCAGGAAGACCTGTTCAATGGAGCTGTTATCACTTTAAACCTTGAGACTAACAGACACAGTAACCGTCTCCAATCTGGAACTCACACCAGACACTCCATGGAAAAGCACTTATATACATTCCCAAATTCCATACTACTCTAACCAATGGTGCCTCTTTTCTACCCTCATAATCCTTTGTTTACTTTCAGCCAATGACACTGTTGATCACCAATCAGCCAGACTGTCGTGAACCTCCATTTTGAGGCCAATGCCCATGCTTGATCTATGTCTTAACTGGTGGATAGCTCCTTGGGACCACCAGCTCAATCCCCCTCCTGGTAATCGTTCACCAAGGATCTGTCCTTGGCCCAATCCTCTTCCCACTTTACACGTCATCTTTTTGATAATCTCATCTTTTCCATCACATTCATTTATCATGTATATGTCAATAATAACCTAAATACACCCCTTCCTCCACCATAAATTCTATACTCTCACATTTCTGTCTCTCGCTTATCTATCATCATTGGATGGAGTTGTGATGCATGGTGCTGAAATCGTCAAAACTAAAGTGACCTTTTTCCTGGCACTAATACTGCAACACATATCTCCTCTCCTCCATGATTTCCCTTGACGTCCTGAACGCATCCTCCTATTGCCTACAACCTGGGAGTCTTCTCTGATACCAAACTTAAACTTGATCACCTCCATTGCTAGGGGTGACAGGCTTATGCTCCTAAAAATACAAATACATCCATCCTCATCTCACCTTTCTATCAACAGAAACACTGGTCTTCATTCTAGTCCTCTAGTCTGGATTACTACTCTACCTTCCCAATAGGATTCTCATTCTACAGGTTTATGGTCTTTCTGTTTTAGAGACTCATCAGATGTAAGTGGAGAATGCCCTTCATAGTGTTTCCCTCCTGTGTGCTGAATCCCAAGTATGATGTCATGGAGTGTTGATGACATTGTTCCTGGTTGGGATTATCTGAGGGTTCTAATGTTGTCAGTTGGAGAAGTAGCTGAAGGAGAGGAGTCTCTACTTGTTGGGGGTCTTCTTCCTCCGTTTAATACATATTAAAACTTTAATATATCTTACCTGTCTGCGCCTGCCTCTTCATAACAATGGCGACGAGGATGGGATGAAGTTGGCCACAGCGGATGGGTGTAAGGAGACCCCCAGCAGCCAGCCAGCCGTGCCCGCTACTCCTGAAGGCCGCCGAGTGACCCAACCTACGTGACACCCGAGCCCGGGCGAAGAGGAGCTCCCACCACAGACAGCAGGAGCCGCGGTTCGCCGTGGGCTGCTCCGCATCATTGTGCGTCGAGCGGCCCCCCAGCGCGGATGACAGGAAGACGTTGAAGTCCATAGGCGTGGAGTGGGACGGTCGGAGCTGCCCCAGAGTTCGTGTGAGAAGAAGCGGCGGCCCCACACCAGCCAGCGGGAGCCGCGAGTCGCTGTGGGTTGCTCCGCTGTTCCTTGGCGTAGAGCGGCCATCATACCCCTGCGGCCGCTGCCAAGTAAGTGCTCGACGTTTTGTTTGAGTTTCAGGCGGGAAGGAACACTGTTAAAAAAAAAAAAAAAATTACCGTATTGCTCAAAATAGAGGGACAGGTGCATCAGGAGGCGGCAGCTCATTTACCGTATTACACGAAATAGAGAGGCAGTAAGAAAAGGAACTCCAGTGACAGTAAGCGCACAGGGTTTGAGTTAGTAGCGCTGAAATAGAATTGTGACTTTGAGACATGGCAGCTTTACCTGGCATATCCGGACCACCCGTATTTATGCCCACGCCGGGAGCGGCAAAGATTGCTTGGCCCCAATGGCGCAAGGGCTTTATGCATTATATGAAGGCGGCTGGGGGAACAGCATATTCCAGCGAAAGGAAATTAGCGTTATTGCTTCATTTTCTGGGTTATGAAGGCCAAAGAATTTTTGAGACTCTCCCTCATTTGGCAAGTGATGGAAGCGGGGATGAACTGAATGATTTCGAGTCAGCTTTGATGAGACTTGACAAACACTTCAACCCAAAAAGAAGCACGATCTTAGAACGTTACAATTTCCGCATGCGCATGCAAGCTCAAGGGGAGTCTGTTGAAGATTATGTAACTGCCCTCCGTCATCTGGCTCTGAACTGTAAATTTCAAGGAAGTTTTGACGAGCACATCCGCGATCAATTCATGACGCATTGTCGGTCGAATAAGATACGCGAGGAACTGTGGTTGAAGGACGAGCCGAGTTTGGACGAGGTATTGGACTTGGCCAAACGTGTAGAACATTCATTGGCATGTGTAGCCAAGTTATCGAAGTCTGAAGGAGGAGACCCCAAAGAAGCCAAGCCGGAAGTATTGAAGGTGAATGAAGGGAAGAACAGGAGGAAGGGAAGAAACAAACAGAAGGAGAGGAGCAATGTGGAAGAAAGAAGGAATCAAGATTCAACACAAAGAGAAGATAAAAAGGATGAGAGATTGTGCTATAGGTGCGCCAGTGCGACTCATTTTGCTTCTTCAGTGGTGTGTCCAGGGCGGAAGGCGATCTGCAATAAATGCAAGAGGAGAGGACACTTTGGGACGTGCTGCAAGAACTATCAGTTTAGCCAAGTGAATCAAAAGAAGGTCTTATATGTGAATGAAGAAGAGGAAGGGAGGTCATCCGAAGATGACACCGAAATGACTTTGCAAAATGTCATTGTAAACACTGTCAATGTTGTTGGTAGGGATGACATCCCGGATGATTGTGAGCGCCCATATACTGTTGTGACGGTGAATGGATGTAAAGTGTCGATGATGGCTGATTCAGGGTCAAAGATCACTTTGATATCCAAAAGCGCATTTGAGGATGAGATGAAAGGGGCAATGACAACATTGTCGGTGCCAGACATAAGTCCAGGGGGGTACAACCAAGAAAAGATTGATTTGCTGGGGTATGTCTGGAGTAAGTTTGAATTTAAAGGGCGATGCTGTGAAGGGAAAGTGTATGTGACAAAGAAAGGCCAATCGTTACTAGGGTGGAGAGAGCAAAAGAATTTGGGAATCAGATTAGATCCCAACCATCCTGACCAAGTGTTACATGTAGCAGAAGTGTGTTCAACATATAGCAAGTTTGTGAGAGAGCATGGGAAGGTATTCGACGAGACATTGGGAAGAGTGAAGGGATTTCAGCATCAGATATTGTTGAAGAGAGGCAGTGTTCCCACCGTGGCGAAACTCAGGCCCGTCCCTTTTGCGTTAAGGGACAAAGTAAAGAGGGAGTTGGAGAAACTGCTTAAGTCAGGTGTGATTGAAAGAGCAGGGGGGGTCGAGTGGATTTCCCCGGTTGTCGTTGTGAAGAAGAGTTCAGGCGACCTGAGGCTGTGCGTTGATATGCGCGAGTTGAATAAGTGTGTATTGGTGGATAGGCACCCGCTACCCAACATGGGTGAATTGTTGACCATGGTGGGTGGAGGGAAGTACTTCTCTAAATTGGATATGACGTCAGCCTATCATCAGGTGGAGTTGGAGGAGGGATATAGGAAAGTCACGGCGTTTGTGACACATGAAGGTGTGTTTCAATTCAGGAGGATGCCCTTTGGGTTAGCATCCGCTTCCTCAGTGTTCCAGAAAATTATGGATCGCTTGTTGAAGGGGGTGAAGGGTGTTTTCTGTTTTCAGGATGATGTGTTGGTGAGTGGAGTGACATTGGAGGAACATGACAGGAATTTGGGTAAGGTGTTGAAGATATTCGAGGAAAGAGGGATCACGCTTAAGGAAGAGAAATGCAAATTTGCTGTAACAAAAGTGGACTATTTCGGACATGAAGTGTCGGGGAATGGTGTCAAACCCAAGGAAGAAATGGTGAATGCCATAAAGAGGATAGAGAGACCGATTGATAAGAGTGAATTACGCTCTTTTTTAGGGATGACAGAATTTTATCAGAAATTTGTGGTAAATTATGCTGACAAAGTGCATGAGTTGAGGAAGATTCTGAAGAAAGGGGCTGAGTTTGTGTGGAATAGTCAGTGCCAGGCGGAATTTAATGGTATAAAGGAAGAGATAAACTTAGCCCAACCCTTAGGTTGCTTTGACACGAGAAAGCCATCCATCATCACAGTAGACGCTAGTGAATCTGGTTTAGGTGCGGTTTTATCGCAGAAAAAAGACGATGGGTCTGAGGAGGTGATCACCCATGCATCAAGGGGCCTCAAGGGAGCGGAAGTGAGGTATTCTGTTCTCGAGAAGGAGGCGTTGGCATGTTTCTGGGCAGTGGAACGTTTCAAAAACTTTGTGTGGGGTGTAGAGTTCGTAATTCGGACTGATCACAAACCGCTTAAAGCCATATTTGAGAACAAAGGCCTTGATAAGGTTTCCCGCAGGGTGGCAGGATGGGTCACCAGAATGCAAACACATTGTTTCAAGGTGGAGGTCATTCCTGGGAAGGACAACGTATTGGCTGACAATCTGTCGAGGGTGAGAATAAATGATTCTAGTGTTGTGGAAGACGAAGAAATGGAATTGGTGTTTGTCAACATGGATGGTATAGTGTCCAAAGAGGAGTGGTTGGAAGGGATGAGGAGCGATGAGAACCTAAATAGAATAGTTCCATATGTTGTCTCTGCTGCATGGCCAAGGAAGGTGGAATTAGCGGAAGGCGCGAGACCGTATTGGGAAGTGAAGGACGAATTGTCGGTCATCGGTGGAGTGCTATTTAGATGGGGAAGGGCTGTGGTTCCAGTTGGATTGAGGAAGAGAGTGATTGAGTTAGCACACAGTGGCCACATAGGGGTTACCAAAACCAAAGGTGTATTAAGGGAAGACTATTGGTGGCCGGGTTTTGACAGAGAAATAGAAAATTGTGTAGAAAATTGTCAATTTTGTGTCAGGAGTGGGAAGGGATCTGTAGCTAAGAAGCAACCGTTAGTGGACGTGGGACTTCCGTCCAGGATATGGAGTGATCTCGCCATGGATATTCTGGGTCCTGTGGAATTGGGGTATGGACGTGGGAAATTCATAGTTCTGGTGGTGGATTTGTTCTCCAGGTGGGTGAATTTTAAAATTGTGAGAGATGTAACAGGAGAAAGCATGATAAAGACTTTGCAGGAGATATTTTCCAATGAAGGTCTGCCGGAGAGTTTGTTGACGGACAATGGTCCCCAATTTGTAGGGGGAAACTTCACCAGCTATTTAAGGAAATGTGGAGTGCGTCACAAAAGGACTTCATTATATCATCCTGAATCCAACGGTGTAGTTGAAAGGATGAATAGGTGTGTGATGGAGAGTATTCGCATGGGGGAAGAGTGCGGATTGGATAAGTTAGCTGTGATACAGAATAGGATCTGGGCCCTAAGGATGGCGCCTCATTCTACGACAGGTCTGTGCCCGTTTGAGCTTATGAGAGGCAGAAAGCCATATTCCATGGCGTGTCCGCCGTGGTTGGGCAGGAGTAGGGAAACAGATCTGGTTGTTGATGAGGTGAGAAAGTCATTGGTGGAGAAGAAGTCTGAATGGGTGGCGCGTGAAAATCTGAAGAGAGGTAAGAAGGTGTTGCGCGTGGAATGTGGAGATTGGGTTAGGATCAAGAAGGGAATTGTAAAGAAGAAAGGAGAGTCTCTTTATTCTGATCCGGTAAGAGTTGTAGCGGTCATGAAAGGGGCCGTACGTGTAACTGGAGGGCAAGTGTGGAATAAAGACAGGATTGCTGCGGTGAAGAGAGGGCATATATGATATGTGTGTCGAGGGTTGACCAATTTATGTGAGTTATTGCGGTCATCTACATGCCGACTTTAAATTATTTTGTGTGATCGGTTGTCGGACCATATAAGTGAAGTTAAAAAAAAAAAGGGGGAGATGTGTTGTAGAGACTCATCAGATGTAAGTGGAGAATGCCCTTCATAGTGTTTCCCTCCTGTGTGCTGAATCCCAAGTATGATGTCATGGAGTGTTGATGACATTGTTCCTGGTTGGGATTATCTGAGGGTTCTAATGTTGTCAGTTGGAGAAGTAGCTGAAGGAGAGGAGTCTCTACTTGTTGGGGGTCTTCTTCCTCCGTTTAATACATATTAAAACTTTAATATATCTTACCTGTCTGCGCCTGCCTCTTCATAACACTTTCCATCGAATTTTTAGCATCAAGGGACATTTCCAACGATTCTTTTGCAATGAAAAAATGTGCATCTGATTTTGTTTTTTTGCGGGGGGCCTTTAAAATCCACCACAACAAAAATTAACCCTTTACCCCTTCCTCCAAATCATGCATTCAATGCATTTCATTTTGGTTGCAAACCCCTCGATGCAAATGCATTCGATGGAAAGGTATTCTATGCAAAGTCCAGATACTCTTTCTACTCATTTGGTCCTCTCAACAAAGTACTAAGCATTGCTATCAGCATCTTCTATGAGCTCTATAGGAGGTTAGGTGGTGCACATTTTCATATGGTGCAAATTTCAATTGTCCAGGAATCATAACCTAGATGGTCTATGGGAGACACTGGTATAAGATATCATTGAGCATTCATACAAACCAGAGTGTAGGGGTAACTTGGAATTTACCCTGTCAGGGTGGTGCCCATTTTCAGGGAGTGTAGGGGCTAATTACTAACTTCTGATATGACTAATTACTAATCTTAACTTGTAACCAATTAAAACAATTAGTGTTTAGAATGGGATAGCTGAGTCCATAGCACTTTGTGCAAATCAGTGGTGCAAACCTTGGGTGCAAATTGGGATGTAAATGGCACTGCAGACAAAGGCTCTGAAATGCTGCTTAGAACATAATTGCAAGAATTAAAGCTACTCTTGCAACAGGAGACGTGAGCGTTAGAGAGCTTGGAATGTGCAAAATCAAATTGCTCCAAGTAGGCTTATTGGGCCTCATTACAACCCTGGCGTTAAGGGCTTAACGGCGCCGTAAAAGGCTGCGGCGCCGTTAAACCCTTAACGCCTGATTCACACTTTAACGCCTGCTTTTTACAGGCGTTAAAGTCCATCCCGCTAAGGGACCTTGGTGCTAATCACGGCAAAGTAATTTACGGTGCCGTAATTAGCGCCTTCCCCATTCCCATTGAGCCCTATGGGCCAAAAATGGGAATGGGGAAGGGGCCATGGTGAATGGAGATTTACAGCCCCGCCAACCTTGGAATGGGGCGGTAAATCCGCCATCCACCATGGCGGAATCCGGCATGGACCATGGTGCTAATAGCACCATGTCCCAATGCCAGGGTTCTAATGAGGCCCATGTTCTAGCACCGGAAGAAATTTAACTCACCGATTCCAGCGTATATTGTACTAAAGCTCTGCTCAAAGGTGGGGTGGAAAAGAATAGGGACTTCTGGAGGCTTCCAGGAGGATTGGCTATCCAGAGGAGGTGTCTGATCGACATGTGACATCACAGTCAGGTGCAGGCAGTCTTGTACTTTGAGTAGGGGAATATACATGAAGTGGACAGGTGGACAGGAGGCTTTAAAAGAAGACACAGCGAGTAAGGTGGGGTCTTTTGACTTTCTCTGGGTGCTTTGGCTGCCGAGTGCGAGAGCAGGAGGAAGAGATTAAGAAAAGGAGAACTCCGAGGCCTGGGCACTGTGCTGAGAGCGGCAGAGATGAAAGCTGCCAGCGAGTGGAGGGAGAAGAGAGAAGCTGTCAGTGGAAGGGAGAGCTGCTGTGACTATCAGGGATTGTGAGAGAGAAGTTTCCGAAGTGAGCACAGCAACTTCCATGCAAGCTGACTTCCCTTTGCGGATGAGGTGAGCATGAATTTTGAGTAAAGATAATAATGTGGAAAGCGACTTATTAGTAAGGCTCCGGGCCTTGGGAAAAGATTGAAGTTATAATTTTTAATTAAAATTGGTTGTTTATGACATGCTTAATACCCAGATGTTTCTAAGTGCAGACCTGGGGATTGAACCAGTGCTGTTCCACATCATCTTGCTTCCAAGGCGAGCACGTTGCCCCTAGCTATCCTCCCAAGACTTAAGTTAAATAAATTAACAGATGATACAAACACATTGCTATTTGGTGTGTTTTTTAATCCCATATCCAAGAGGCCAATTTCACATGCAAACTGAAAGCTTACAATCCTGTCAAAGTAGCTAACAATTTTCAAGGTTACAGACAGCAGTGCATTGCCCGCCAAACGGTAACATATAAATGAAGTCTGTTACGGGGAAAAGGACTTTATCGCAGTGGTTATGAAGAATATTTGCATCACTCCAGTGAACAATGAGAGATTGCAACTTGTGCATCCATTCTTGTATCATTGAAAATGTTATGCTGAGTTTATTAAATTAAATGTGTTGTTTGTTTTTCACGAAAGTTGTGTGTTGAGCTGAGAATCTCAATTGCTTATAAAAAATATGTGAAAGAATTGGAGCAGTGCTGGTCTGTTTATTGTGTGCTATGTTTATTCTGGATAATGCGTAGATAGATGATATGTTAAGGTGGTATTTTTCCTTACCACTTGCAGTAAAAAGTAAAGTGCACCAAAACACTGTGATCTGAGTCAAATCATTGCAAGCTGATTCCCCATGTTATAAACGCATCATTTTTCAGGTGACCTGGTAAGTCTACTCTGGGTAATTACATAGCAATCCAATGTAAATAAATTAGGGATCTGGTGCCCCTAGTGCAGCACTAAGTCCTGTTTTTGTTTTTAGCAAATGATCCTATTGTAAGTCTCGCCCTGTGTTGTGGCAAGCTAGGAAACCTCACAAAATGCTCAACACCTCCCTCACTCACTGCCCAGCTCAAGACTCACTCACTATTCAAATGACTTCCTGTCTTTGAATGTGCCCGATGACTAACCTCACACCTGCCTGAATCCATCTCCCGCTACTCTTCCACTTGCACGCTACACTCCTAATCCACCCTAAAGCCAATTGCTCCACAAAAACCCTGTGCTGCCTCCGGGGTCCACACCTTTAACATCCTGGCTGATCTGTGATGGACAGACATTCCCCAAGGAATCCTACAATTGAGGAATGCCAATACTGCCACAGGCTTTATGATCACCCTAAATAACTACCTTCTACCTCTGGAGGTGACCCAGTGACATACAGCAAAATCTTCTCCTCCAGTGATCCAAAAACATGCCTGAACTTTCCAAAGATCTAAGTGACATCCGTGTGTGCTGTCCTCACATTCATCCCCTTCACCATACAATATATGCATCGGCCACATTACATGTCCTATATAAAGCATCCAACAATGGGACTGGTCCGATGTTAAGTTGGGTCCCTGGCGAATAATGACTCTGACATCTCTAGATGAACTGGTAACTTCTTTACCAAGTTGCAAGTACATCAGGACGAGTATATTGAGTCAGGTAAGTAATTTAGACAGATGACATCCACCGGCCTCCTCTCTCAGGGATCACATACTTCCTACTGACATCCCTGGAACCCTCTCATAAGACAACATTCTCTGCTCTACATTCTAAATCACTCAAGCACAGCATTCCACTCATTTGCAACAGGTGCAGGAAAACCTATATACAACATATCTTCCCCCTTTAACAACACCAACAACAACAGAGGGAATAGGCCACCAGACACCTGCAACAAAAACTACTCTACACATTTCTCTAATCACATTACCAAATCTTGAACATTGGTAACCTATGCCCTAGCTGTGCATTGTGATACATTTAACATTTCATCAACATATTGTCTATAAAATTCCCACCTGAAATCCAAAGGGTTAACACAAATCATCACAACATGTTATGACATTGCCTCATCCTTAAAATCAGTAAAATACTAAAAGTCAATTTGTGGAGAAAACATAACATAACACCACCTTTCTCTAAACATCTAAACTTAAAATGAATGCACTCTATAATAACACCATACCATATAATAACTCCATACCACTCTATACCAACACACTCCCCTAATTCCACGCATGCTCTCAACCTTGACCTCACTCACCTCACTCAAACATACAGGACCCACCCCGCCATCCTGCCAAATATGCACCCACACAGGACCTACCCGGCCATCCTGGCACATACTGTGCACACATACAGGACCCACCCGGCCATCCTGTTACCAATTGCGCACATACAGGACCCACCCGGCCATCCTGTCACATACCACGCTCCTCAGGAACCACCCAACCATCCTGTCACCAATTGCGCCCCATAGGACCCACCCGGCTATCCTATCACAAACTGGGCGGCTCACCATCAACCTCATGCAGCACTCATCAATCAACTCAAAAAATCTCACTTCAGCATTCAACACAACTCAACTCAAAACTCAACATACTCTCTCTACCTCATCATAAAAATTGCAGAGACCATGCCATTCAGTATATTTGCTGGACTAAGGGCCTCATTACACGGAAGGCGGTGAACCATGGCGCTATTAGCGGCATGGTTCATGCCGGTAAAATACCGGCACCGCCTTGGTGGAAAGGGGAATTACCGCCCCATTCCAAGGTTGGCGGGGCTGTAATTCCCCCTTGCCCTTCCCCATTCCCATTTTTGCCCCATAGGGCTCTATGGGAATGGGGAAGGTGCTAATTACGGTACTGCAAATTGTGGTACCGTAATTAGCTCCACTGGTCCCTTTGCGGGTTGGTTTTTAACGCCTGCAAAAAGCAGGCGTTAAATTCCCCAACCCGCAAAGGGACCTCGTAGTAAGGCGGTAAGGATTTACCGGTACCGGTAAAATACCGGTACCAGTAAACCGTTACCGCCTACCGTGTAATGAGGCTGTAAATCACTCTAAATATTGCTAACAAATATACAGCACTAAATTACTACTATGACAACAACAACAAAAATACGTCCTTTTTCCAATTAAAAAAGACATATACACAAAGAACAAATGGCAACAAAAAAAACTTCTCAGATCCATCAATTTCCTTTTGAACCTTGCTCCTCCTCCTGCAAGTACCGAACACATACAAGTACCTCTGGGGACACAGCCCCCTTTTACTGTCTACTGTCCATAGTACAGCTGTTCGCCAGCACACCTTCCACTTTGCCAGCCGTAACGCAGCCATCCACTGCCTCCTCTGCTTTGCCAGCTGTACTGCATGCGTTCGCCGGCATTCATTTCTCTTGCCAGCCATAAAGCAGCCGTTCGCTGCCACTTCTCCCTCACTCCGCGGCATCTTTTATCTTCGCCTTGCTGCATGCTGCATCTCTTCTTCCTTATACATGAAGCAACTACCAGCTTCCCCTTGCCGCCGGCTCCTCTCATGATGCACCTTGCTATCCCCATGCAAATCTGAAGAAAGGACCATATTAGATGTGGACGGACGTCACCACGTCTCCACACATAGCAAGGTTCTTTTCTTTTTCTAGCACATCCGCTCCTCTGAGCCAACTGACCTTTTCCATAATGGTGTCCTCGAAGCACTAGGACAATCGCCATCCCCCCAAGCACTCTCTTTGACGACACTGGGACAGATGACATCCTCCAGCCTCCTCTCTCAGGGATCACATACTTCCAACTGACATCCCTGGAACCCTCTCATTAGACAACATTCTCTGCTCTACATTCTACATCACTCAAGCACAGCATTCCACTCATGTGCAACAGGTGCAGGCAAAGCTAGATGCAACATCCGACCTCCAATGTGGACTCTTATGCAACGAGTCTTGTTGAAGCTCTACGTGCTTTAATACTTAAATGAATCCCCCAAAAATACAAATACAGCAGTGCAATCACTGCTCTGTGCACAAAATAATTTCTGACAGCCCCAATAAGAAGCCCATGTGCTGACACATGCAGTACCTAAAAACGGCCAGCAACCATAGTCATGGTACTAGGTGGCCTGAGACACCAAACACACTGTAGGTGGCATTTACCTCTTTCAGCTTTGTATGCCACTTCAAACTGCCACTGAGTAGACCGTTTGGGCTGAAAACTGAGACAGTCCTATCTTTGTACCACTAATACTTAAGGAGTTTCAGTAAAAAAATGTCAATAAAATGAAAACAAAGCATATCATGGCTAAGATCACGGTCGAAGACAGCAGCGCTGAGAAATATATCCCACGCAGAAGCGGGCATTTTAAAGGATGGCACTGCCTAAACAAAGTATTCAGAAATGTTGCTTTAACTCCTTCAAAGTTGGGCAGACCTGGACTGCATAATGTGTCATCCTCAAAGAAGTATATAACTCTGCAGAATTAGTGAAAGAAGGCTTAATGCCTATTTCTTGTGGCAATGTTTTGGGCTCTTCTCTTTAACTTTTTATGTTAATCAAGCTATACAAAGAATATGGTTTAATCCATATCAGGACCCTTCTTCCCCTTGTGTACATAGTGTTCATCTCGTTGAACCTGGACAAAGTAATTTCTCTCCGTCTTGAATCCTCCGGTAAGATACTTGCTACTTTACATGCTGCATCGGTCTCCATAGGTGACACCACATGCTCCCCGGAGTTGCACCTAAACACAACTTAACAAATCAGAGACTCAGAATCCCCATCTACTGCAGGTTCATCGACCTATTCTTTATTTCCAAATGTATATATTCCCGATCTAATTCGCCTCCCTTCTGCATTTCACTGTAGGCTCTGAAGCTGCCTGCAGTCTCTCCCTTTAGCCCCTCCCATTTCCCAGAATTGCATTACTTTTGCCTATGACATTCAACTTGTAATGAGGGCCAATGTCTTGTTTGTGTAGTTCTTATGGCTCAGATATTTTCTGTGTGAATACAAAGCAACATTCAGAAACAGTTACGGAGGAAATGGAACTAGTTGGTAAAATGTCAGACGAGAGAAAGAGAAAGGTGTCATGTAATATTCCATCTGCTCCGATGCATCCACTGCTTTGTACAATATGAATCAGGGAAAGTAAGGCAAATATCTTGAAATTCAGGCTTGCTATGGCCCGCTGTGTGAGAACTCTTCTCCAAAGTCGCCAGGTAGATGAGCTCTTCCAGCAAATATCAACTGGTGACTTTCTACACAAAGTTCTATCAATGTGGGGGCTGACCAGACAGGGGCAAATGATTAATGTGCTGTGGTGTAAATCTGTTCCTAGCATTGTTGCTCAAAAATAAAATGTGCATGCGTGAGGCATCCCAGGTAGATTTTTTTTAATTTTTTTATTGGTACAGTTGATAATCAACTTTTCAATAAAATTCATTGATATACACATAGAAAACAAAATTTACAAAAATTAAAAGAAATCATTAAATTATATCCTCAGAATGATGAGCGAGATATTTGAACATTTTAAGAGAATAGATACAAATGATCAAATGAAGACAATAGCAATGGATGCAACAAACAAAAATGTGTAAAATGTTTCAATTTATACAACATTTCAAGCTCTGTTACATCATCAGAGTTTAAGTCCTATCTTCAGTTTTGAGTTGTACAATAAATGTAGCTATTGCTATCTGAATCATCAGTACATTCGTATAATACAGTCTCAACCATAGATCTTGAGCCGTCAAGTTTTTATAATCTCTGAAGTAAGGCCAATAGTACAGAATACGCTTAGTGATTAAGATCTTGCATTCAGTTAATAAATGCTGGATAGTCTCTTTACATGTTGGAATGCAGCAGAAGCCACAAAAATTCTCTTCTTCCATTATTTGTGGACGTCGTGCTTTTAGCTGATTTGTTTCCACTAAACCTAGTCGAAATTGCAAGAAGGTCTGTCTTAGCCGTATATCAGGGAATTTTAATAGATATTGTTCAGTGACCCGAAATTTCTTGTCAAGGCGTGGATTGTCGATGTATATTTTATATATTCTACAATCCTCTAAAGTTGATATCCAATCTGCACACCATAGTTTATTTTTAGCTTTAGAGGGATTATATACCAGTTCCTCTGTTGATATATCCGCCGCCTCCATTGCATTATTCACAAAGCCTCTCCATTTCTGGGAGAACTCTTGGTTTCATTTTTCCATGTAGAATGCTAATTTGCCTATAAGAAGATCAGTTGTTGAGACCATAGTAAGCTTTCTGTAGAGACTGAGCATTTTCCAAGAATACTGCGCATACAACGATGAGAAGCCTAGCTCATATCTTATAGCACACATCGTTGTGCTTTTTGGTATAGATAACAGCCTCTTCCAATATTTTCCTTCCAAGAGCGTCGAATACTGTTTTGATTTGGAAGATTTTGCATCTGCTCCATATAAAACTGTTGGTACAGTTTTTTGTAAGTAGAAGGTGATGGCAGACGCATAGGAGAATTTTCCAAATTTCCGTTGGATTGGCATTGCTTGTGAAGTGGCTGTTCTCATTTTAGTCTCAATTTCCTGACGATAGGGCATATCAGATGGCTGATTGTTGATATTTACTCCAAGTACTTATAGTTTTGTACTATTCCTAATTCATTTCCATTGAGACACCATTTATAATTGCAAGATTTGGATCTCATTTGAGGAAATGAGCAGAGAATCTTTGTTTTATCAACATTAATTTCAAGAAGGTTATCAACTGTATACTTTTCCAGAGCGTCTAGTAGTTTTTGCAGGCCAATAGGCGTCTTAGACATTAATAGCAGATCATCTGCATAAATAAGCCAGGCAACTTGGGACACCCCAAGTCGTGGGGGATCAGCTGTCACAGATATGAATGTCTCACACATGTCGGCTATATAAAAGTTGAAAATAGTACAGGCAAGGACACATCCTTGCTTCAGTCCCCGTTCGGTTGCTATTGGTGCTGAAAGATTACCTTCTGATGTCAATTTGACTTGTATCGAAGTCTGTGTGTGTAGCTGAGTTATTACATTTATTAGGGTCAGCGGGCATCCTGCTGATAGAAATTTATGAATCATGCAAGTTCTACTTACTGAGTCAAAAGCTGACTTGAAATCCACGAAGGCCATAAATAGAGGTTGTTTTGTCTTAATATGATTAGATTGTATTGCCATGATGGTAAGAAGATTGATTGATGTTCCCATGCCCGGTATAAATCCTGTCTGATGCTGATCACATAATCTGTTTTGGTTGATCCAACTTGTTAAATTCTTGAGGATTATTCTTGAGAACAATTTGCCCGGCACGTCAAGCAGTGCTATTGGCCTGTAGCTACTGGGTTGTTATCGGTTTCCTTTTTTGAAAATTGGGACTATTATAGACTTTCGCCAACTTTCTGGTATTCAAATTCTTCTTACTATATGTATAAAGTATTTCAGCCCATTGATCAGGATGACGTCTCATATCTCTATTTGAGAGCCCATCAGGGCCAGGAGCTCTCGACAGGCTTAATTTTGCAATGTATATCTTTATATCATTGATGTCTTATGCCAGAAAAAGCTCAGGCACCAGAAGTGTTTCCTGCATTATGAGGTTACCATCTTTGGCCGAGTAAAGATCTGAGTAATACGTGATCCAATCTTTTTCAGTGACTGGGTTTATTTGAAGGTATGCCTGTGAGGTTAAAGTAGCATTATTAAGCAAATACCAAATTGCACCAGAATTCTTAGATGCTGCTGCTCGTAGCATCATTTCTCCATCCTGTTGGTAAAATACTGATCTCCTGGCGATCACCCAATTTTTGTATTTCGATTTCAAAGATTTAATCAGGAGATATCTATTTTCATTATTTGGAGGGATGTTCCGTATTTCTTTGCGAAGTAATGTCTTCCTTCTCTTTAATTCACTGTCATGCTGATGCTTATGTTTAAATATGGGTTTATGCTTAGGCCCTGTTTCCTGTTTGAAAAGTTGTAAGGCTGCTACATAGCATCGAGAGGAGTCTAAATTTATGTTTGATTCATTCACATTTGTCTTTAGAATATGATGTAAAATCTTTAGACGATCCGGATTCCACAGCAGTCTATTTCGGCCAGTGTTTTGTTTCTTCATATAAATTTGCTCTATGTTATTTATTATGGAAGGCCATTCCCACTTTGCAATGAGCTGGTGATGGTCACTTTGAAACTGTTCTTGTATAGTGAATTTTCATAAGTAGGAAAACATCTTCCGATCTGTGTGCCAATAGTGGCTCGTAGCTGTTGTCGTTGCCATGTTGATGCAGCTGGTAGATCTCCTTCTACAGCGCCATTAAGCATGAGCATTTGCCGGTTTTCCATTAGTTCTGTCCAACGTTTTGCTCTATTGGTTTGAAGTTGGTTAATGTTGAATATACTCTCCAGATTTGGATCACTGGCTATGATGGTGTTTGTAATGGTTTGATCTTCAGCAATTAGATCAAATATTTTTTCCATGTAATAAGAAGCCCAAGTTAAATATTTGTGCTCTCGCTTGCCAGATTAGATTCACAATAGCTCCTGAGAGAATCCATAACCTGGCACTGGTCAGGTCCGTATCATGTAAAAACTGTACAAGATCAATGTCTGTTGTTGATATGTCTTCTAATGCTGTTATTTCAGATAGAATATTCAGCACTGATGTCCGGTTGAGATCATATCTCTCCTTTAAATCTGTACGACATTGTATGTGTGAAAGTGGTCATTGTTTCTTTTGTTCACACAAGAGGGGGCTTTGTATCTTAAATCCAGCTCTCTCTCTTGAGAGACGTCTTGTTTGGGTTTTTGCTGCTGTTGTGTTATAGCAGCATCCTTTTTATTTGAGACTTGCGGTATGATTTTTACTGCATTTTTCTCATTATCAGAGTACCGATGTATTATTTTTTCTATATCGATTAGCCTTTGGTCAATCATTTTAGATGCTCCTGCATTTAGAATTTGTAGGCGATTCTCATCTCCACACTCCGATGTATTCATTGTGGCTAGAGGTTCGGATTTTTGCTCCTCTATTGCCTCTATTAAGTCATCCAAATGCTCATGTTCGGGAGTTAGAATGCGCACTTTTTTTTTGTTTCCTTGCGACATTGTTTTTCCTTATTATGTTTGTGTATTTCCTTGTAATAGCTTTGCTAGCTTCCAGAACTTGCCTGTTTGGTTTTGTTAATTTTTTTATAAATTGTTTGGTGGTCGAGTGTGTAATGAGGGGTGCTGTTTTTATATTTTTTGTTTTCTTAAGTTGCGAGGGGATCCGAGTCTTTTTGCTAGTGATCATGGTCGGTTTGGCAAAGATTCCAAAATCCGCTCTAGTAGTTGCTGCGTCAGGGTTCAGGCCATCCATTTTCCTTGCCTCAAGTGGTTCATTTGCGCCCTCTATAACAGAGTGCATTGACAAGTTCGATATTTGCTGACTATCTTTTATCTCTATAACCTCATTTTCTGCTGTCACATTTTTCACCATGCTAGTTTGTGTTGCTGAATTTTGCTTCAGACATATTTTATTTTTGGGGTGTTGTTTGCATATTTGTCTTCCATGTTACAGCAGCCAGGCTTGTTTTGTTTGTTTAATATTTCACTCGCCTCGGTTTGCTGTTTTAGTATAGTGCCCAGTATTGCTGATTGTACATTTAATCGTGCATCAATAGTATCGTATAGTTTGGTGACTGTTGTCAGAGTAAGACTCATAGCTGCTAAAGTTGTTTGCAGTAATGAGTTAGCTATCCTTTCGTTTGTCTGGGTGTTTTCATGCTTGCTCCGTCACAAATGTTCAGAGAACGTAATGGAGAGTGGGGAGGAATTGGGAACAATTGTTGGAAACATAATTGGTGACTGTGAGAGCGAGGAGCAGGATGCAAATTAACGACCCTGACTTCCCTTGCATGAAGGCGTGCAATGCTCCTCCAGCCCAGAGACTGCTGACAAGGTGCGGTTTCCATTCTGCCCATTAACATGTCCATTGATTTCAGCTGTCTCGCGTGGCTGTTCTGGGCGTATAATTTGCTCAGGGGCCGGTAAGCATGGATATTCCTTTAAGTCCACGCTTGCTAGCATCCGTCCAGGCGAATTCAAAATAAGTGAAACGCCATAGGCGCTGGATGTCAGACTATTTGCTTGTGAGGCGTTTTTAGCTGCATCTGCTGCCAGGTCAGAAAGCTTTAAAACAGAATAGGCTGAGTAGTGTGGGTTCACTTTGCTGCTCTTACCAGATCCCTAAATAATAAGTTACGGACAACTTTGTGTGTATGGAAAGTTT
This sequence comes from Ambystoma mexicanum, assembly GCF_040938575.1. NCBI lineage: Eukaryota > Metazoa > Chordata > Amphibia > Caudata > Ambystomatidae > Ambystoma > Ambystoma mexicanum. Next base: position 959,659,604 of record NC_090928.1, on the reverse strand, counting down.
GTAGGCCGTAGGCATTTTATTTTCTTACAGAAAATCCATTATAACAAAACATTACATATACATATGCTTTTGGGCACATTGTGTCCAGTTCCGAAGCCGCTCAAGGCTCCTTCTGAGTCTTTGGTATCCCTGAGCCTTCGTTCCTGGGCACCTGCCACCTACGACGTTTCTTGGACCGTGTACCGAAAGAGTACTCGGCGTTCTTTCCTCTTGCTTATTCCTTCTTTCCTTGGACCGTGTACCGAAAGAGTACTCAGCGTTCTTTCTTCCACTTTTACCCATCTTGTACCGTGTACCGAAGGAGTACTCGCCGTCCTGGCTCCTGCCTGCGCACCCCCACCTCTTCCATTTCCTTTGCAGGGTGGGTTGGGTGGCAACGTTTTTCCTTTCCCTTCTCCAGGTACCAAGAGCCTACCCGAGAGAGGTGAGCTCTTACCTGGTTTGTGCCGCCTCTCCTTTTCCAGGCTTACTTATACCCCCCCGGCCTTTTGATCCTTCGTGGGGGCGGCCGGGTTACCCCCTGACCTCCTGTTGTTATATTTCGCACCTACCCAGGTGCTGCTTCCTGCCCTTCCTGGGCCTTTGTTTCTTGTGGCGCCATTCGGACGCCCCTCCCTACGCTTTCGCGCCGTTTTCCCCCCACCCCGCGCCTAAACTCCCAGACCCTCTATCGTTCTGCATTTCATGCGGCCCGGGGCCTGGCTCATAGGCTGAGTAGTGTGGGTTTACTTTGCTGCTCTTACCAGATCCCTAAATAATAGGTTACGGACAACTTTGTGTGTATGGAAAATTTGTAGGCCGTAGGCATTTTATTTTCTTACAGAAAATCCATTATAACAAAACATTACATATACATATGCTTTTGGGCACATTGTGTCCAGTTCCGAAGCCGCTCAAGGCTCCTTCTGAGTCTTTGGTATCCCTGAGCCTTCGTTCCTGGGCACATGCCGCCACACCTGCGTGGGTGTCCTTTACACCCACTCAGGTCCCCCCAAAAGCCTCCTACCTACAGCCTCTTGCCTGGAGTGCCCTAAAAATGTTGTCGGAAAAAACCCCCATCCCAACCTTTGATAGGTGCACCCCATCCTGGTGGAACATGTCCGGGTTGCTCCGGTGTAAACCATGTCTTATGAAATGTAGACCTGTACTCTTGCAGTACTTCTCTACTGATTTATTTAACTTTTTCCTCGCTGTCTCGATCGCATGTCTCTTTTGTGCCCCATGCCAGATCCTTCTAGGTATTATCTCTGACATAAAAATCTCTATTTTCCACCAGCTGCGAGCCAAGCTATGCAGTGACTCGCAGATCTCTCTTTGCAATTTGCCCCTGTTCGTGCTCACCAGATCGTTCCCCCCTAAATGTATAACCAGGTACTCGGGGGGGTCCCTGATAGCCTGTCGTGGATGTCCGCCCAGTGCATCCCCGGGAGGCCCCACCATGACGTGATTGTGTTCCTGAAATGTAATCCTTGATTCACCTCTTCCAGCCACCTGCCTGCCCGGGTCACAAAAGAGTGCCCCACTATCCAGGCCGATTTGTAGGGTCCGACCTCTGTGGAAACGGGGGAGATAAATGTCATATCAGTTCCTCCCTTATGTATCTCTTAAAACATTGTGATTCCCATCCCCCAATTCGTTTCACCCCCTTTGTCCCCAGGCCCCCCGCCCACGCAGAGGTTGCTGCCCCTATCCGGAAGGAGTGTGTCCCAAACTCGGCTGGATCCCATCCCGGCTTTGCCACTGCCTGCTTCAATACCGCTTGAAACTGAAACCTGCTGAGCGCACGGCCGTCCCTATGTATCAATAACTGCCCGTCAGCTTCTGGTCGCAGCTCTAAAAATTCCCTGGTGATGCATCTGGGACAGTGGTCCTTCTCTCTGATGCAATTGAGATCTATCGCTCTCCCCCTCCCTGTTTGGTCTGTCTTAGATTTCCTCAGCATTATTGACATACCTTTGTTGGCCATACTGATATCTCTCCTTGCCAGCCCGTCTCCTGCTATCGTATTCCTGGCCACCAGTTCCCCTATTCTGAAAGCCCCGTAGTACGCCAGCGCGAATGCTGCCCTGAACAGCGCAGTCTCGTATGTGCTGCTGCATATATTAGGTAGCACTTTCAGTAAAATTATCAATTTCCCAAAATTGACCGGCCTTCTGCTATCTGGCTTCTTCCCCTCTAGCTTCGCCCATCCCCTCATCGCTTATTTTATCTTATCGCTGTCAGTCGGGTCTGGTATGCCCGCTACTTTTGCGGTATATGCCACCGCCGCCAGATGCGCTGCTGCCCAGCTTTTCTTTTTACCATTGGCAAATGCCCCTTCCAGGAATTCACAGATTCTTTCCGTTGATATTTCATCCACCACTTTTACACCTGTTTCCAACAACACATCTTTTACCATCTTTGCGTACCGCTTACCCGTCTTGTATGTCAGGGCATTCCTGGTCAGCTTGTCGATGACCCTTTCTTTTTTCCACTCTTTTTCCACCACTTTTGAGTCGACCTTGAGGCCAACCGTGCTTTCCTTTCTAGTGCCTTCAACGGGACCCATGCCTTTCGTGGCGTGGGCGTCTTTTCCTTGTCGGCGTCCGGTCTCTGCTCTCTGAATCTCTCCCACTGAAAACGAGAGATTGCATCAGCCACCACATTTTCCTCTCCTGCGATATGCCTCGCCCTTATGCATGTATTTAACATCAGGCTTTCCAATGTGATTGCCCTCATCAATTCCAACACTACACTGCATGATGCACTTCCCTTGTTTAACACATGCACTACTGCCATGTTGTCCGACCATACCGCCAACTCCTTATTGCCTAGCTCCTTCCCCCATGCGCATAATGCGACCCATATCGGGAAGAGCTCTAGTAGCGTTATATTCTTTGTCCATCCCGCCACTTGCCATGATTCCAGCCACTCATCTGCACACCATTTTCTCCCCAGTATTGCTCCAAAACCAAAACCACCGGCTGCGTCAGTGAATAACACTCTTCTACCTTCCTCATTGACTGGCGAGCGCCATATCACTGTACCCCTGAAGTTCACCAAAAATTCAGCCCAGACTTCCAAGTCCTTCTTGATTCTTCCTCCTAGCCTGACCGTGTGGTGCCCTTTGGTCGCACCTCTTGTCTTCAGCTCGATCCTTCTCTGGAACACCTTTCCCTGCGGTATGACTCTTCCTGCGAAGTTCAGTTTCCCTGCCAGTGCTTGTAATTCCTTCACGGTTGCCTTGTTTCTTCCTCGTAGCTCCTGTATTGTTTTGATTAGCTCTGTCACTTTGCCCTCTGGGATCCGACACCTCCCCTTGTTCGAGTCGATCTCTATACCTTGAAACTGGATCACCTGTGTTGGCCCCGTCGTTTTCTCATCTGCCAGAGCAATGCCCCACTCGCTCGTTATTTCTACAAATTTGTCCAGTGTTGCCTTGCACCTGTCTGCCCCTTTGGGGCCGACGAACAAAAAGTCATCTAGGTAATGCACCATCATGGACTCCCTCATCTCTTGTGCCACTGCCCATTGTAAGAATGAACTCACCCTCTCGAAATATGCGCACGAGATGGCGCAACCCATTGGGAGGCACTTATCGATAAAGTATTCCCCCTCCCAGTGCATACATAGCCATTTTTGTGATCCGCTGTTGACTCGCAACAGGCGAAATGCCGATTTAATGTCTGCTTTAGCCATCCATGCCCCTTCCCCTGCTTTTCTGACCAAATCCACTGCGTCTTCGAAATCTGAATATGTTACTGTTGCTTCGCTCTGCGCGATGCCATCGTTCACCGAGGCCCCCGGGGGGTAGGATAGGTGGTGTATCAACCTGTACTCCCCTTCCTCCTTCTTTGGCACCAGCCCTAGTGGAGAACACAATAATTCCTCAAAGGATAGGGCCAAGAATGGGCCCTCCACCCTCCCTAGTTCCACTTCCTTCATGATCTTTCTTGTCACTATCTCTCTGTTTTCCCTTGCTGATTTCAGATTCCTGGGAATGTCTCGCGCTCCTTGGCCGGTGAACGGGATGTTGAACCCCCCACTAAAGCCTCGCCTAATCTGCTCCGCTGCTTCTTGGTCGGGGTAATCTCAGAGCCACTTTTCCATTCTCTCGATCTTTACCGGCTTGGCCCCTTTCCTGCTCCAGTTCCTATTTCCGTGTCTCGTCTCTTCTGCCGCTCGGAGCTGCAGCCCTTGTGCACTTGGTACTGCTGTGGTCTCCTTTGCATTTCTCGCATTTGTGGCTGAATTTGCACTACCACCCCCAGCTGCATGGTACCCCTTTTTCAAAACTCCTGCATTGCCCTGGTTCTGTCCGCGCCGTACCCGGGCTCCCACTGCCCCCACCTTGTGTTGTTGGGGGCAGGCTGCTCTGCCATCCTCTCTGTGGCCCGAAATTTCCGCTCTGAAAACTCTGTTCCCTGTATCTGTCGTAACTGGAGTCGTATCTTCGGTTACTAGATCTGTAATCTGTCTTGTAATCGCTCTGCCAGTACTGCCTTCTCTGCTGACCCCCTGTATTCCGCTCCTTGGAATCCCATTTTTCTTTCAGCACGTTAAAGATGTAAAGGTCAAAATTTTCTTCGTCCCAGCCCATGTCCGGGAAGCAGTCCATCTCCTTTCGGAATTCATGGTCATACTCTAGCCATGCGTCCCCCCCGAACGCTGTGTGGACCTTCAGCACCCTCTGTTGATAAGCAACTAAAGCTACCCCATCCTCCGGGAATTTCTGTAATATGATTGTCGACATTATGGTAAAGGCCGACATCCAATTATCGAAGTTCCTAACTACTGGCCCCCTTTTGAGTAAGCTCTTTTCATCCTCTTTCATGTCTTCGACTGCCACATTCATCCCCCTTTTTTGACAGTCTAATAATGTAAATATATCGATCAACTCCTTTCTCCAAATCTTTTCCTTCACTTTGTCATTTATGTACCAAGCCATCGCTTTCATTGACCTGCCCTGTGCATCTTTACCCATGGTTGGCCTGCCATACTTCGACATGAGTGGTGCCTCGTTCCCTACTGTTGCCGCTGTTGTTGTTGCCCCTGCCCCTATGTTTGGGCCTACCGTCGCGCCTTGCAGCGTCGCTACAATTGGCGCTCCTTCGGGCACTGGGACCGGGACTTCCTTGGGCTCAACTGGTGCCCCCTGTGGGGTGGGGACCGGGGCCTCTTTGGGTTCTATCCCTGCCCCCCCACCCCACTCCGCTTTTCCTTGCTCACCACTCCTTTCCACTTTACCCAAGCTTTTAGATGATCCCTTTCCTCATCCTCACTGCTGGTTTCTTCCGACGAATTTCCCAACCATTCTTCCCTGCTCTTCTTCCCCCGTCTGCTTTTCCTGTCGTTGGTTCTGGGCGACGTACCCGAAACCGTGACGCAATTTTTTAACATCTTTACTATTTTATTCCCAACATTATTATTCACAGTACCTTTCTTTTTATCTTTTCTCTTGTTCTTGACTGTCGTCTCCGTCTCCTCCTCTGTTCTCCTTGTCTCTGTTCTCCCCCTCTTCTGTCCTTGTGGCACTTCTTCCTCGCCTTCACTGCTGCTGTGTTCGATGAACAGTAGGGGCAATGCTGCCTTCGCCCTTTCCTCTTTCTGCATGACTTCCAGCACCCATTGTGCTCCATACTCCTTCTCTGCTTTTCTTGCCCAATCTGAGAATTCTCGGGCCCTCTTCGCTCTCCCATCCGCCATCTTTCTCGTCTGAATTCTGCCGGTCCTGGCAACTGCCAACGACTCTCCTTCTTGCTCGCTCCGGTGATGTCTAGGTTGTGGCGTTAGTTTCCGCGACGAATGCTGTATAAAATGCGTGAACCCGCAAGAGCTCCGCTTATTGAAGGGTCGAAAGCGCGTGAGCCCACAAGAGCAAACGTTTTTCCTTTCCCTTCTCCAGGTACCAAGAGCCTACCCGAGAGAGGTGAGCTCTTACCTGGTTTGTGCCGCCTCTCCTTTTCCAGGCTTACTTATACCCCCCCGGCCTTTTGATCCTTCCTGGGGGCGGCCGGGTTACCCCCTGACCTCCTGTTGTTATATTTCGCACCTACCCAGGTGCTGCTTCCTGCCCTTCCTGGGCCTTTGTTTCTTGTGGCGCCATTCGGACACCCCTCACTACGCTTTCGCGCCGTTTTCCCCCCACCCCGCGCCTAAACTCCCAGACCCTCTATCGTTCCGCATTTCATGCGGCCCGGGGCCTGGGTCACAAGCAATGTTGTTTTTATCACGCATAGGAATCTCTAAACACTGCGTTGTTGTTATAAGCGCCATGGTCTGGTCAGTGAGGTCACAGTGACTCTCGGGCAAACTCCTGGGGCAGTAAGAATCCTGTTGCATTGGTGTAATTTTATTACAATGTGAGATCCCAGGTGTAAAGTTAGCAGTAGTTTTTAATGGTTCACTTGTATAGAACGATCGTATGTCGGCAGATGCAGAGTGGGTTCTAATCCTTGTTTGCACAGCAAAGTCTTTATGGTTAGATGGCAATTCACATGTATAATCAGGAGTGTACACAAGCATATGATGAAAGCAAGTGAAATAGGAACATTTAAATAAGAAAAACGTGAATATGATCAGAAGTGATTTCTCTACCCAGCTCTAAAAGCCTCGAAACAGCCCTTCCTCCACAGCGCGCGCGCAATGGCGCGTGTACTGAATGTAAGATGGGATTGTAGGTAGAGTAGGAGGGGTCACCACACTTCGAAAAATTTCCTGAGAGCACTTCCAACACTTAGAAAATTCGTTGTGAGCACTTCCAAACACCGTTTTTAGTCCAGTAAAAACATTTTCTCTGTAGTTCAGCCTCGAAACAGCCCTTTAACCACAGGACTTCCTCCACAAACAAGATCGTTTTTTAAATAATGCCACAAAATGGTGAATTTTACATCATTTTCGGGATAAAAAGCCATGAGGCCTCATTACAATTATGGTGGTTCATAAGAAATTGTGGTAAGGGAGCAATTATTAAGTTACTGACACACTACCGCACCACCATACTACAATTTTGGTGGGACAGCAGAGGATTTACCTCCAGCAAAACACTGGAGGTATCCACAGCTTTGCTGTTGACAATAGGCAAAATTGGCAAAAGTACTGGCGGGCCGAATTACTGCCGGCGCTGAATCTGACGAAATCCCCATGGAGCCCTGTTTTTTATTTGAATGCATTCAGTGTGTATGTAGAATAAAATTAAGGTATTGTAATGGAAACTTATTAGGAACTTGTCAGCCCAGTATATCAAGAATCTGTAGGAACACAAGGTACGCATGTGGAGCAAACCCTTTTGTAATGTATAGTGTATTAATCCCGAGCCAACGCACCGCAGGCAATACAAATCTCGGGTACCTCTAGATGTAGAGATATGGTGGATTTGCAGCCGGAATACAACCAAACTTGTAATGAGTTCTGTAGAGAGACTACATGAACTATTTCATTATTTGAGATGCCAGGTCAGCAACAGTACACAGGAGCATAGGGTCCTCTCTCCTGCTCTCTCCAAAACTTAACTACTAATTTCTGTTCCTGTTCCTCCACAATACCATGCCACATGCTCCTACCTCCTCCACCATGTGCTTGACCTCTTCAGTTTGGGGTCTTACACCTACCCCTTGCTGTGAGTAAACGTTCCCACTGAAACTTCCCTAATTGGACTGGCAAGGCTCCCTTTCTTCCTTTACTTGTGTTCCTCTAGCACCTCCTCAAAACTGGCTGTGTTACCATCCATTTGATGTCCTTCTACCACCCCCTTCGGTTTTTCTCTTCTTTCCAGCTCCGGATGTTCTCTTACTGCCAAAACCTCTTGATTCTCTCCTCTAACCACTCTTCTTCCACCACCTTTTGTTCCTCCTCCATCACTAATCTCGAAAATCACCCAAGTCTTTCCTCCTGTAAGGTCTATTAATTGATTTGCAAAAATATATCTGACCTACAAAATTGTACTCAGGTAGCTGGTAAACCCTTATCTAACATGCACATCGCAACAACCCCAAATCAAAACCCAGGAACAAGAAACAGGCTTTATTTGATCCCAAAATAGTTTTATTGGAAACAGTATATCAACCGAATGCGGTCCTCTACGCTGGAGAAGTTACCCACAGTATTATACATTAACAGGAAGTTTGTCTACAAAAAGAACAAATCACCTGCTTGCTTTATCTCACTTACGTTTAATGCACACAAACATCCATTCGAGTACATTACACACCCTGTGGTAATGGCTGTGTAGTTACGGTTAAGTTGCTCAACCCATATGAAGAGCACTTTTTGGGTGGCTTATAAGTTTGCCCCCTCTGGACGAATCCTCACCACCAAACTTTGCAAGAAAAGTATATGGCCCACTCGGATTGATTCTGCAATGTTTGGTGTTTGGTACCACCCCTGGACGAGATCTCGTCCAGGGGTGGCAAAGTTACAGGGGGGATCCCAAAATGTGTGGTTTTCCACATAGACGCAAAGGAAAAAAAAAATGTTGCTCATGCCTACAGCCCAAACCGCTGGATGGATTTTCACCAAATTAGTGTCAGGAGCGGCTGCTTGGTCCCAAAAGCGTGCTTTTGTAAATTTGGTGTAAATCCGTCCAGCAGTTTTTTGTAAAAATGGGTAATAAGTAGGTAAACAAAATGTGTGGATATCTGAGTTCTGTCTGCTGACTCCCTTCCCTATTTGGTCCACGGAAAGGCATATGGGCCAATCAGATGGCGATATGATGTCCACGAACATCGGATGCACCCACTGATTGGATGGTGAGAAATGTGAGGTGCGTAAAAACCTCTGAAACGGCCACAATGTTGGATACACGGATATCGCCCTTTGTCTGTGGATAATGCTGTGGGCCGGCAGCAGCAGAAGGACTACACCCTTCGCGTGTGGAACACGGTATGTGTCCTAACTCTCCTGGGATCACTCTCACGGACCAGGTTTTCACCCATAATTACAATGGTTACCTTTTGCCCACAGCCATAACGGCGAAGGCTGTTTTCTGCCCTGATTACACGTCAGGCAGTTCCCGAAAATGTATCCTGTGGCTCCCATGTCTACTCAGTGCTACATTTTTACTTTGCCAGTTACCACACTCAGGTAATAAGCTTTTCTTCATCAGATTAATTTATTTAACAACATCACAGAACAGTTACTTCTTCCTTTATTTGTGTATTTTTCTTCTTGACAACTCACCTCCTTTTGAAACTACAACCGGATGGTATGTTTTTTGTTTCACTATAATTATATATGACACTGATGCTTTATATCTATGTATTATTATGCTGCATGACATGGATTCGCTTTACTTTGATTCGACTACCTGCAGACTGGCCCAGATGAAGGAAATTGTTTTCCGAAATGCACTGGCATGTATGGTCTGATTCATGAATAAGTTGTGGCAATTACTTCCTCGCATTATTAGTGACTTCTCCACTTTGAGATCGCTTTTGATAAAATAACTCTGAAAAACAACGAAAGACTTTTTTGCTTTTATAACCAAGTGCATTAGTATTGCTACATGATTGAATTGACACTAACTTTGACTAACCACATACCCAAGTTGGGTTCTATGGAGAGCGGCTGCGTGACTTGGTATTTTTACTCGGTCTCCTGCTGTACATGTATTTTGAGTCAGTGTGTCTCCAGACTCATCGCAGCCTGTTCCTATTGAGTTTTTGGTGCAAACTATTTGGAACAAGATTCCCCTTTATCTACAATTCTGTATACCCAACATAAGTGGATTTATTACCAAGTGGTGACCACTCACTCCTCTCTTTGGGAAAATCTGGAAAACACATTTTGGGTTAGTTGGTGATTAAAAGAGGGCCTGGAAAGGGTGGGTGAGTGGAATGCAGATTATATGGGACTGTTTTTATTGGTGAAAAAGGGGCATGCAGGTGCTGCGCTGTCCGCAATCAATTCTGATGTCCTCGGACATCATTTCAATGGCAGGGGGTTAGGAATGAGTTTTGTATTATACTTGTTATATGGTGTACGTATATTGTGGTGGTTGTGGTCAGTGGCCACATTCTTGGGTAATATTTTCATTATAGTAATATGTGTATAGTAATTATAGGTACTGAAGGGGGAGTAGAAAGTATGTGGTATTTATGTTTGTAGTACAATTGAGGATAGTGCTTATGAAATATGCATTTGTTTATAGATGGGGCAGATGGAGAGCAGGTGCAAGTGGATATAGGTCACCTGGCCTAAGCCTCGCCCACCTGGTACCTTCCTGGTTGCCGCTCGTTTTCCCTACTTATGGAGCCCTCCAGCATCACCTGGCCTAAGTCCCGCCCACCTGGTGCCTTCCAGGTTGCCTCTCTGTTTTCCTACTTAAGGAGCCCTCCAGCCTCTTTTCCTTTGCAGATGGGGAGCAGGTGCAAGTGGATATAGGTCACCTGGCCTAAGCACCTGCCTCTTCCTTTCTGGTCTTAACTCTCAGAGCAAGGGCATCTCTTGCACGGACATATGAAGAAAAGGGCAGGAGGACTCAGGGCCCAAACCACTGCTCAGAGAGCAGGTAAGCATGCACCAACATGTGTTTACTCCCTCTGTCCCCACAGGCCATCCCCACCAATATCAGGCAACGCCAATGTCTCCAATGCTGGGGTGAGGACAGGTGCTCCGTGGCACAGTAAGTTGTGCATTTGTTAAAGTTTTATTCCCACGCCACAGCGTGTGTAGGTGGTTCACATGCATCGCGCATCCCTGACCATGCGGTCCCCCACAATGCCCTATCGCTTGTGCCTTGTGCCCCCCTTCTCCAGCCTCCTGCACCAACATGCGCCCTTTGCACGTCCTCATTGACTGACCTGTTTTGCATTGTATTGCTTTGTGTTCTGCTGCATTCTTCCTTCTTCTAGGTTTGCATTTGCTGACTGCTTTGTTCTTTTGTATATTGTTCTGTGTTATGCTGTGCTCCACCCTCCTCTAGGTTCTCTTTTTAATGACTGCTCTGTTCCTGATGCCCTGGTAACCTGATTTGCTTACTGAACTGCTTTGTGTTCTACCTGCTCTTCCATCTGAGCTCTTGTCTACTTAGTCAATCGTCCACTGTCTCGTCTGCTTGCACCCCTCTTTGTGCCCTCCCCTAGTGTCTCCCCCCCACCTTTACCCTACATCCTTCCTCCTCTCTCCTTTTCCCCCCACATACTCTATGGTTCTCTCTGTTTCTCCTATCTTTTCAAACTGCTTCTCTATCGACTATCCTTCTCTCCTCACTAAGTCTGGTAGGAAGAAGTTCAAAAAGGATATCCTGGTATCCAACCCAGGCCTCCCTCACTGACACCTATACCAGTGCTTCCTCCAGACAAACCCTCATCGACATCCTCTTTGTCGTTCCCTCGCCAGACCTATGGACTCTTCATATGGTCTCTGTGCTCTCTCCTTTCTCTTCTTCTCCCATTAATGATGGCACCAGTTGTAGGCCCTCCTGACCCCCGTCCACTCCTCTAAGGTCATTATTAATGTTTACCTGAATGGCACCGTCTTGGTCCAAGGCCCTCAGGCCAATCTTCTCCTCTTTGATAGACGCTTCCAGCGCCTCATCAATTTACTTTCATCTCCTGCTGTCCCTTCTCTCCCTTCTTTGGCTTCATTGTCTCCCCCCTCTGCCTCCTCCTTGGCTACCTTGCCCTCGCCTCCTGTAGTCCCAACCGTCTCCAGTGTTGCATTAGTGAAGCTTCATGGGCAGATCAGTTCTCCAATTTATATAACAAAACTGGGGAACTGGTGAATTTGAACAGTGTTTCCAGTAGTTTTTGTAGGTGTGCTACAACTCAACATTTCTCAATGATGATTTCCTCACAAGAAGATGTTGGGCGAGCGCTCTTAAGCCAAAGGCCAGGCAGGGCACCAGGCTCAGGAAAGGTACAAGCAGATTATTTTGTTTCAGAACCAAAAATCTGGTTCCATATCATGCAAAATTAATTAATACATCTTTTGGTCACTGTATAGTCCTGTCCTCTTGGACCAGTGCTGAGATTGTTTTTTATGAAAGGAGGGAGGGATGCTCCAGGCAACTATTGACCAATCTCCCATCTGGATGTACAGGGGAAGATATATGTATGTGTCCTCTTGGAGCATCTTGAGGCCTGGGTTCTGCAAAATGATGCTATTAACCATTTAGAGGCTGGCCTCTGTAACGGTATCAGTACCGCCAATCAAAATCTTCACCTACACCTGAATTGCAAGAAATATGGTACACTGAGGAAAATAAACTTATATGCTGTGTTTAACGATTTGCGTACAGCTTTTGATATAGTTCCTAGGACACGACTTTGGAATGTACTGGAGGACTTGGGTGTCCCACTGTCTCTTCTGAATGGAATCGATTGCCTTTATTCTGGTAATACAGCAGTTGATAGGTGGGGTAAGGATGGGAGCACAACCAAGTCTTTTAATGTTAAAATGGTTGTTTGCCAGGGTTGCGTTCTGACCCCCAGATTGTTTTGTCTATTTATAAATGGGTTCATTGAAAAATTGTTAGTGCACCGGATGGATGCCCCCTCCCTAGCCAAAGGAAAAATCCCAGTTTTAATGTTTACAGACAACACGTTCCTTCGCTCCCTCGCGCCAGCAGGTTTACAGGCATGTTTGGGGGTATTTGAAGAATTTTGTAACACAAACAGCCTTTTACCAATGTGGCTCAAACTAAATCCCTGATCTTCGGTGGCTGTGAGAGGCAGAGGGGGATGTTACACCTGCAACTGAAAGAAGGACCGCATGAACATGTTGATCATTAAGATTACCTTTGAGTTGTGACTGACGGCTAATTGCTGCTCGGATGCCCAAGCAGCTAATCCATGCCTTACACTTGCTAGGCACATTGGAGAATTAACGAGGTTGACAAATGAGCATGGGGGAGGGGCAGTGTGTGTTTCCATTGAAACTTATAAGGCACAAGCCAGACAGGCAGTGGTTTATGGGGCTGAATTGTGTGGTATTTCTGGCTGTTCTAAGCTAATGATTTTGAAGAACAAATTCCTCAAAAATATTCTTGGCATCTACCATAGCATGGGCAACTTACCTGTGCACATTGAAACGGGAATGCAGTGCATAGAGTGGTTCTGCTGGTCCAGTCCTGTTTACTGTTTCGTGAGGCTTTGGTCCTCTAGTGAGTGGGATGAATTCAGGGAGGCGGCAATGGACTTGCTCTCCCAATCTGGAGGGAAAGCTCTTCCCTGGTTTGCCCATATCAAATCTGAATTAGACCTGGGGTTAAACAATCTTTGGCTTAACCTGGCTAGTGTGCCTTTTAGGTCTGAAGTCATAGTCAAAAAGGCATATGAACTCAAGCTGCAACAGACGATCACATTGGAGATCAAAATATTGACCTTGTTGTCAGCTTACTGGGCCAAGAAACTTGAGATGGGCTCTGAAACATACTTAGACTATGTTAATCCAAAAATTGAGCACGTACTGTACGTAAAATTTCACATAGGAATATTGCCATTGGGGAGTGGGTGAATAAATGGAATGCAAATGTTTCTCCTGATGGCCCATACTGACCAGATGTTGTTGAAATCCAGTTAATATTTTGATTATTTGCCAAAAATACATGCTGCTGAGAAAAATAATCCTCGGGCCACTTTTCTGGGCAAGACATGTGAGAAGCACAATAGTAGCACTGACCTTATGTTCCAATTCTAGAGATAATTTTGCAGTTTATTTTACAGCAAAATACTTCCTGACTGCCGCATCAGGCAGCGATCACCGAGTGCACATTGGTTTCTAAGTTAGATATTTTAACAAAAGGTACTGCAATTGGCAATTACATTTTGAAATTCAAAATGGCCGACAGGCCAAAATGGCTATATTATTTTTATCTTTCCTGTGTTTATGGAATCTGAGTCCTGTATTTTTGTACTGAATGTGCTACTGCTTGGGCTAGTGTTTAAATCAGAGCATTCATTACAATGGGCCTCATTACGACCCAGGCGGTAAGTTACCGCCTGGGCCGTGACTTTACCACCATGGCGTAAACTACGTTTACGCCATGGTGGTTGGCGGACTTACCACCCCATTCCGACCTTGGCGGGGCGGTAAGTCCCCAATCCCCATTTACCCTTCCCCATTCCCATTTTTGCCCCATAGGGCATAATGGGAGTGGGGAAGGCGTTAATTACGCCACCGTAAATTACGGTGGCGTAATTAACTCCATGGTCCCTTAGCGCCATGGATTTTAACACCCGCTAAAAGCAGGTGTTAAAAGCACCATGGCGCTAGGGGAACTCGTAATTGGCGGTAAGGGGTCGGCGCAGCTAACGCTGGCGTTAACCCCTTACCGCCAGGGTCGTAATGAGGCCCAATGTGTGGTTAAAGGTTTGATTCTTAGGACCTACCTATGCTTTTGTTTTTTATGTTGGACTATTTGAATAAGATGATATTTTTATCTGTTCTTCTCACTTGTTTGATATGAATGTGTTCGATGGACGTGGCGTTTATGTTATTTTATTATCGAAATAAAGGGAAACAAAACAAATACAGCTGTGTCCCATGCACAATTCGGCCCAGCCGTTCACATAGCCTCACTTTTATGAGCCTTCTGATTCTTTGACAATTTGTCACAGCACCGTCCCACCCTCACCTGATAATTACGGTCTCATTGTTAGGGACCCATCTACTTCCAACCTCCTCTGGATTGTCTGTTTATGTGCGCACTGAGGTCTATGGGCGTATTGAACATTATAAATTACAATAATAATAATAATCATCATAATAAAAAATACCTTTTTATGGCTATAAATGCACACACACATTTTACAAATCTTGTCATCACTTCTCAATCCTCTACCTATGGCTTTGCAAATGTTGTTCATCCTCATAGCACTTCGAGGCCATACCAGTGGAAGTGGGCGCTATACCAAATAACATAACAGAACATCCCATGGTTTCCAACTAAGGTTTGTGGCAGCTGGCAGTGGGTCTAATATTTTCGCTACCCGGAGGATAGGTAAAACCATGCACATGCTCTGAATTGGCTATTTCCTCCATCTTGTTATAACCCACTCTATAAATCATTCACCTAATGGCATTGCAGAAATGGCTCAAAGATCTGCACCCACTCTAGTCACTCCGAAAGTGCCTGAAATATGTTACAAAGATCCAAGCATGCCACAACCTCCCTTGCTGACTCAGCGGAATTTAAACCTGAATGTGCTGATGCTTCTCCCAGAAAAGTGCAGTGTAGTGACTGACTACGGCAACACACAGAGCTGGCACCTGGATGGTGGTGCCTGCCAGACACTTGCACAGTGGCAAATGTTGCTCATGTATTCTTTACTGCAGTCTTTTGAAGAGGCCACTCAGCGGGTTAAACATTATACCATCTCCCTCAGTGAGGTGCTGCCACTGGTGTGTCCTTTGGAATGAGAACAATCCTACATAATACATGAACATGACATGTCGGATGCAGAAGCAGAGAAACCAGCCATGAAACTTCCCTGGCCTTAGAATAGGATCCATGAATTCCTGGAATGAAGGGGTATATAACGTTCCTGCGAGCCTCTTTCCCTGAACCACGGTATAAGATGAAGATGGTCAATTTTAAACAGCATATGCGTGAGGCTAAGGAAAATAAAGAGGGTTGTGCAATGCACGCGGAAATGCAATCCAGTGTAAGAATGCACTGTGGAGAAAAGCATGTACGGATCAGGAAGAGCGAGCGTTCCAAAGGTCTACGATCAACAACTCCATGCATGTCTCCACTACTGCAGAGTGGGTTTTTGGACAGGGCACATTACCATTAAATTCTGAGGAGAGTTCAGGGGCACCAGAGCGAGCTTTTGTACAGTCTGAAAATGAAGGAGTCAGAAGGACTGGTTTGGCTTACTGTCTGCATTGGGGGAGTCAGCATCAGCGATAAACCAGTGCACATAATACCGACCAGATGATTGCTGTCCATAAAACATGTGGTCTAGGTAGTGATGGCAATCCGCTGCCATTCAAGCTTGTCAAGCAGCCAGTGTGTTCGTATGTACTTGTTCAAATGGCTGTGGACACCTAATCTGCTCCCCAGCCAGCCTGCATTGTGAGCAGGCATTGTGTGCAGCTGGGCCTATTGCACCTGACCACAGGAGAGGCCTCTCTGATGCAAACTTACTTCCATAAGGAGTCACCAGCATCATATCACCAAAGACTGTGACTGCTGGAAATGCCAGTCCCAACACATGCAAGACCATCCACACGTTTCTGATGTTGAAGATATATGTGCAAGCAAGCTACAGTCACACTGTACAGTAAAAGCAACACACGTTCAGTAAACAAAATGTATTGTGCATTACTGTTCCCCTCTATAATACACCTTTCCCGAAGCAATATGTGGAATGCAATGCTACATTAAAGCGTGTTCCTTTTGCGCCGGCATGATTACACAAATGACACAGAACCTGTGTTGTAATATGCACGGTGTCATCCCTGCAATATACGCCTTAAAGAAATTGTCCTTAAGCAAATGGTACTTATAAGCAGCATTGTAGATGTGAAATGCATATAAGTGCACACACGAACCCAAATCCTGTCATTTAAAATGCAGTCAAAATGGTGCATTTTAATTACATTAGCAATTGGTAAACACAGAGACAAGTACACCGTTGTCTTGTGTTCTAAGTTGCATGTCACTTTCAATTGACACATATTGGTTAATTCAGCTGGGCATGAATATCTTTGAAGTTTGGTTCCCAAGTCAAGGAGGTCAAAGTTCAGCGTTCTGGTACAATACATGCCTATCATAAATGAGTACCTAATGCATTAAACTGTGTTGTACACACAGATTGCATGTTCAGAGCACACTGTGGTCCTGAAATAAATATGACAAACAGAGTTTTTGCATTCCATTATCCTCATTTCTGTGGTGTGGGAGTAGTGTTATAGACTAGGACTGGTGATGAGGAATGGATCTATTTTTTCGGAATACAATGGGCCTCATTACACGGTAGGCGCTAAGGGATTACTGGCACCGGTAAGGGCACCCATGCCGGTAATCCCTTAGCGCCCTACTACGAGGTCCCTCAGCGGGTCCCGTCCTTAACGCCTGGTCTGACCAGGTGTTAAGGACGGGACCCGCTGAGGGACTTCAGAGCTAATAACGGTACCCCAAATTGTGGTACCGTTATTAGCTCCTTCACCATTCCCATTGAGCCCTGTGGGGGCTCAATGGGAATGGGGAATGGTATTTGAAATGGGTACTTACCGGGTCCTCCAGGGTCGGAATGACCCGGTAAATCCCCATACCGCCTACCCGGACCCGGTATGCGGTAAGGGAGTAGCCATGCCGCTAATAGCTAATGTATCAAAGGGATCTAGTCCCAGCCTCAACCATTTGTTCATGTCTGTTTTGGTGGCATAAATCTCCAGCTTTTTAAGTGGATGGTTAATTAAGCAATAGGCCCTGGGCGGGGGGGGGGGGGTGATTGGGGGTGCATTACCTGAACTCGGGGCCCATAGTTACAGGCCCGATCAAAGCAAAGCGGTAATACCCCCTGCTGGTAATGCCTACGTTCTGAGCCTCCTCATTGGCTGAGAGGCTGCCACCAACCGCCCCCTCCCCCAGCCGGGTACTCATCCTCCTAAAAACATCCAGTGCAGAGCAATGCAAACACGACTAGCAATGGATGGATTAATTAGACATAGCACAGGGATGAAATCACCTTATTGCCATAGCTTCTTACTGCTCTGATGGGCCTGACCCTCCTGACATACCTGCCGACTACCTCATGACCCACCTCATCCGCTATCTTGGAGGAGTAGGCGAGCTCCTCATTCTACCGCCTCGCCTTCCAAGCAAAATGATAGGTTGCAAACACACACAAAAAACAATGACACACAAATGGATTCACGGTGCAGCAAAATGATTGGATTTTTTTTCAGTACACACAGTAGGCGAATGACAAGGAATGATGCTCGCGTTCACAGAACGTTTTCTAATATTTAATTGGTTGGGTGAAAAGGAAAGCGTGAGGTTGTTTATGTTTTAAAGTTGACATGAAGGGGAAAATGAACAGGAGAAAAGATGGGAATAGTGTTCTTGTGTTATTTTTTTTTGTTGGTTTGAGTGACCAAAGGAATAAGGAGCAGGGGAATTACAATAAGGACTTTTAAAAAATAAAAATAAAATAAAGGGTAAAACAGGGAAGGAAAGGGAGGGGGCCTAAAAACACACACCAACAGTTAAAAAAGAATTTAAACAGCAAGTATCAACCACCACCGCAAACAATTAAACACAGTAGCAAAGTGTCCAAAACGACACCAGAACATATCCAAAAGCAACATATTGTTTGAGCAAAACAACACCCACAAAGAAAACAGGAAGTGAGTAAGGCCTTTTAAAACGTCTTTGGATCATGGGTGGACTGTGAACTAAAAGAGGCCCTGGAAATAATGTTCAAAGTGGCCCCATATTACACATTTCCAGCAAGCCCAACCCTACCAGAAAATGTGGAAATAAAATAGTTTACCACACAAAAGAGGCACAGTGTGCAGAGGGCTACTGGGAAATCTCCCTATTGGCCAGTTCACCCTTGCTTTGGGTGGTTTGGCACTTCCTGTTTGCTTGTCGAACCACCTTCTTCGAGTCTGAATCTCCCCTCTAATCGAAACACGCCTCCTAATCGAGGAAGGTTTCCACAGTGGAATTCCTGCAAGACAGGTCAAACCCCCAGAAGGTCTGAGCATTTGCACAGCTTTGGAGAGATTTAAGCACCTCTGTATACATCTTAAAATGTACATAAACAATTGCAAGAAAACAAAATGGCGACACATTTCGTAATGAATGAAAACAAAATGGCGACCCATTTCGTAATGAATGAAATCTCACTCTAGGTATGGTAATGGAATCTGCAAATTAACGCCCACTGTGTGCGGAAAGCTGGTTTTTGCCTACACAGGATTAACTTCTCCTGGTTTATGCTATTTATATGAGTACATCACGTCCTAATGTTATTGAGAAAAGGCTGAAATGCCAAAGGCAAGGAGTGTCTGGAATCCATACCCTCCAGTGCATGACATCATGAAATTGTTTCTTGTGGCGAAAGATATGCTGTGAGAGACCTAGAGCATGTAGCTTAGGCGCTTCCTGCTGTGGGATGATTGAGTACCTGCCTGACATGTGTTTGATGAACAGGGATATTTTAAAGCCCCACTTAAGTCTCTGACTGACATTGATTTATTTTGCGGATACAGTGCGCCGAATTTCACTCTCCTGGGGTGTAAAAACATCAGGGCTAAGCATGATAAAATGTAATCGGGGAGCAACTGCTGCCCGACTTGGAATGTGAGCTGCGGGTAATTGACCTCTAACCTGGCTCTTTGGTGTAGGTAGAAAACCCATTATCAACGCAGAATACAAGCGCACAGAGAATGGGTTTAAAATTGCATGGATAGGCCAGCCTGAGCCCTGCTTGCATCTGACAACATGACTTTACAGCAGATGGATTAATTGCCAGCCTTTCAAGGCAGTGCTTAGACCCGCGCTGAAAGCTGGATGTATCCAAGCTAGGTGCTCTATGAAGCGAATCCCGGGTCCTGTGTTTCTATTGGACAGACATTGATGCCAGTGCAAGTTACACTCTGTTCCCACACATGCTCATTGATATCGTTTAGTCCAGCTACGACTTTAAGCACATGTCAGTTGAGTCTACCCTAGTCAAAAAAGATCATCCTGGAATCATTCTGGAGTCATCCGATGACTCCATTTTAGAGTCATCCATGGATAGTTCAGGAAGATCATCCGAAGTATTCCCACAGGCCAGAATATGTAATGAGATGATGACTCTAGAGTCATTACAGAAACTACTCCAGGATGAGTTCGGATTACTTCCAGTGATGATCTTGGATTACTCTAGGATGACTCCATGACAACTTCAGGATGACTCCATGACAACTTCAGGATGACTTCAGATTACTCTAGGATGACTTCAGATTACTCTAGGATAACTTCAGGATGACTTCAGGATGGGTGGGGATTACTCCAGGATGACTTCGGATTACTCTAGGATGACTCCATGACAACTTCATGACAACTTCAGGATGACTCAATGACAACTTCAGGATGAGTTGGGATTACTCCTGGATGATTTTGGATTACTCTAGAATGACTCCATGAAAACTCCAGGATGACTTCATGACAACTTCAGGATGGGTGGGGATTACTCCAGGATGGTTCCATGATAACTTTAGGATGGGTTTTGAATTGTGAATGATTATTGCAGACCACTCCGGGATGAGTTTAAATGATTTCAAGATGCTTCCAAAAGATTTAGGAAAAGGGGTTGGATTACCCCAGGATGTATCCCTTTTGAGTAAGACTGGTGGCATTATTTTAAAAGGACACTACTTAGACTTACGTATAGTGTACTGGAAAAACTCTTAGGGAATTTTGCAGCCGTCACTTTCCCTCTTTGACTTCTATGCTATAGCACCCAAGTCATTAACTAAGTTCGCTGATTTAGTGTACAAATCTACAAATCCCCCCCATGTCACGAACCAATCTGTAAACTCCCTCATTTCATTTCTCACCTCAAGCTAATATGTCCTCACACCCAGAAAACTCCCACAATTCCAAAGCGCTGCCTTAAAATACGCAATCTTCAAATAAACCCAAGCAATGGCTTCCTTTTGGTTTAATGCACCCGATATATGTTAATTAGAAGTCCTTCCTGGTAGAAGCAATGCAATCCCACAAAAATCCTATAAAAATCCAAAAGCAATGCAAACTCAAGACAATCCTATAAAAATCCCAAAGCGATGTTAACTATAACCCTGAAAAGAAACCCTCCTGCAGGCATTACACTCATTGGGTCTTAGTCGTCATTTGGGTAAAATGATATGACAGTCGAACAAGGCTAATGGGATATTATTTTTTTTTTAAATTACTAACACCTGCTTTTTATTCAATTGCATTTATTAAAAGAGGCACAATGAGGTTCAACCTGAAAATGGGCACATATACACAAGCATGACTGTAGCAATCCCAGAACTGGGTACTTTACAATTAGTGCACATGCATGGATTTAAAAAAAATAATACCAGCCAGGGAGTCAAACCCGGATAAACCCAGTAAGCAAGATGTCAGGTACGGACCAAGCTCACAGAGCAATTGTGAAGCAGGTACCCAGACTCAGCACAGCTTTCAAGGAAGTTAGGCGGGGAGCCAGAACCAGCCAATGAGTCAAATTGAGACCCAGGGCAAGCCCAGGGAGCAAGGGCGAAGAAGGGACCCGGAACCAGTGCAGGGAGCCAGATGGGTACCCAGACACAGCCCAACAAGTAAGGAAGTTTGTTAGGGACCCAGAACAAGCTAGTGTGTCAAATGGGGAACCAGAGCAAGCTGGGGAGCGAGGGATTCTGATGTGGACCTAGGGTGAGTCCAGGGATCAGGGGAGTCAGATGGTGACCCAGAACCAGCCCATGGAGCAAGGGAGGGGGGCACAAGCACAGACCAGGGAGCTGGGGGGCACGTCCCATCCCAGGGAGGAAAACGGAGGTGTGGACACAATCCAGAGATTAAACGAGAGGGTGATGCAGACCCATCCCAGGGATCAAGCAAGTGTTGGGGCGGCCCTTGATTAGCCTTGGGAGCAGAGGAGAGGGACGACGCAGACCCAGCCCAGGACGCAAAGGGGACGGGATACCGGCCCAGGGAGCAAAAGCGTCAGAGAGGGGAGGGCACAGAACCATGCAAGGTAGCAAGGGGTGGCAGGGACCCAGCCACAACGCAGGGAGCAAGAGGTTTGGGGGCCCCAGACAAGTACAGGCAGCAATGGAGTTCCCCTGAACCAGCCCAGGTAGCATTTTATAATACAATAACTAAATGTTTTAAAAAATAAGATGAATTTTGCACTCTGTAAAAAGTGACTAGACTTGCGTAGAAAAAGACAAGTCAGGTGCCTTCTGCTTCAGACAGTAGATCCCAATTGTGCTCGGCAGTGCTTTTCGGTATTCAACAGCAGAGTGTTCTGCAAAGCCCATTTCTGTTGCTTTAATGGATACATTCTGAAAGGCAAAAAGGAATAATTCTGTAGAAATTGTTTGAAAAGAGCTGGAAAAGGACATTTTACCAACCGGTAGATTTTGAAAGGGGGTGTTTAACAAACATAACTTCGCTGAAGAAGTGCCTGGCACAGAGATGCCTGGATGAAAGGAAGCGCAGTAGACAATTAGCACTCTACAAGCTTCAAATAAATATATTTAACATGAGTGTTCTGAATGGCATTTATGTACCTTTTTTAGCTTCTTGTCGATGACAATCCAATATTAATCTTCCCTTTTCTGCCATTTGCTACGTTCAGGGTCCAGCTGTTTTTTCAGCAGGTAGCGGGCCAAGTTGCTCGTCTGCCTTTTTTTGCTGACATCACAATCTCCCTTGGTTCACCACGAAGCCTGTAACGAGAAGAATGTTCCTCTGTGTATATAAGAAAAGAAAAAGGATTAGATTTCTCAAACCTAAAAAAACGATATCAAGATCTGGAAATTGTTCAGATTTCAATATTTAATAAAGCCAAGTCCACAAGTATATGCTCTCTTTTTGGTGGTCCGTTTATCTTGTTTCCTTACTGCTTTTCTGCCTAACTGGGTATTTATTCACATAGTATCGTGCTTTGGTGAAACAGCTTTGTAAGCACAATACATACAATTATAGATCTGTAGGCTTAGGCATATAGTCGATCGCAAACTTTACAAGGTTATCGACCCCAAGATGTCTTCACAGGAATGCCAGAGGTAGAGGGGAGAGATGAGGCAGGAGAAGACTAAGATTTCACTGGCATATTGACTGAGAAAATAAAGCATTACTTTTAATAGGGGTGCCAACCAACTTGCTTTTTACTCAAGGGGTGCTTACTTCTGATGCTGTTGCCGGACCAGGATCATGCACTCGGTGGTTCCAGTCCTCCTCTTTCTCCACTGAAGCGCCAGTTCCAGGAAGTATCCGATGGCCAGCTTTCGATGCAAGTCCATTGTATCCCAGTATACTGAAATAGTAGCACAAACATTAATATTACACATGACTAGTGACCAAATTCCTTTCTACCCCCAACTGCTCCAACCCCCCCTTCTCCCCGAACTGCCCCATCCCTCTTCTTCCCCAACTACATCTCCTTCTGCCCCTACCAACTCTATAACCCCACTGTATTTTCAGTGATTTAAGACATGCAATAAGTCGTGTAATAAACAACGATAGACATGCAGCTTCTATGTCAAAAACTTACAGCTCGTTGTCGTTCGTGAGGTTGAAAATCTTGGATTAGTGATTTAAGGCACTTTATTATTAAATGTTGCCTTGTGCATAGGAGTGGCTCTGCCACGGATAAACCACATTTTGCATGGAGATTTATTTATGTTAATGTTAATAAAGGTATTTGTATCGCTCACCGTCACCAACAGTATTGGTCCCCAGGCACTCAGGTGGATCTGCAAAAAACAAGATGGCGGGAATCGGTTTGTCGGGTGAAGAGGTAATAGGAAAGTGAGAAAGTTTTGACACCTTCAGTTTGGTTTTCACCGTGCGCTGAGCTTTAGAGTGAATATCGGACCAATGCGAGACCTCGTCTTCTGTTGGTGCAGTTTGTGTTGTTTTTGCGGGGTGGTGAAGTGCGTGCAGTTTGCTGAGCGAGAAGATGGTTGTGTGGATTTTCGTGCAAGTTATGTATGCAGAGAATTGAGCATAGGGTTAGTGGGTTATGTGACTTGGGCAAAAACAGCTTTTTTTCACATTAGAATTCTTCTGTAAAGTGCTTGCATTACAATGAAATGAAGCCATTAGCTCATACCTGCCTAACCTCCGGATTTTTCCCAGAGACTCAGGAATTTTAGCCATTTCTCTGGGTCTCCGGGAAAGACCCTGGAATCTCAGGATATTTTATGGGGGAAAGCTTTCACTGATTTTTTTTTTTTTAATGCTTGCATGACTCCGCCACCACAGACTCCCTGCCCGAGTGTGGCTATGTGTCTGCAGAAATGACTGTAACGCTTCCAGCACATTGGCAAAAAGAATGCAGGTGAAGCAAAATAACGCAGGTTTATTTTTGCTTCACCTTTCATTCTTTTTTGCCGAATTTCAATGTGAACGCACGTTTCTTTTGCTTTCGTTCTTTTTGCCCGGGTTAGGGTGGGCTCAGCCCCATTGAACCACAGCCATCAGGTTTGCAGGCTGGACAACTCACTGCTGCTCTACATAACCTGATGGAATACAACTAAGGGGAACTATCCAATGTCGGTACTGCAAAATTCAGGGAAAACGTTTGTGTTGGTTCTTGGAGTTTACATGTGCACATTTTAACGTGTTGATTTAATGGAAGGCTAATGCCCTTTGTCCTATGCAATTTGGGTGGTTGTGAAAAGGCAATTTAATGAAATAAGCATATTTTACATTGAACTGTACATTTCTGATGTCACATCACTTACAACAGAGTTTACCTTTTTAACATGTGGGCGGAGCTATGTGAAAATGGGTGGAGTTGTGTGACAGTGGGCAGGGCATACATCTCAGGAATTTTGATTTTCAAATGTAGGCAGGTATGCATTAACTTCCTTCAACTTACATGAAAACGAATAAACATTTATTTCGTTTGTCACGCACCTGGCTCCAGCCTGCTTTCTGTACATGTGCAATCATATTAAATATCATAGCGCTTACTATTTGCAGCTTCTAAAATCAGTTTTCGATAGCACAGTTCCATTGTTTTAATTCTTGAACACCAGTTGTCATGCACACACAAAAAGTTTGTTAAAGAGGGTTTTCTATTTTAAAGCTTCCCCGCGCCTTCAGCATTAGCCAAATTCGTCACGCCATTCCAACACTAATAAAAAGATGGCAGAACGAGGGCTGCGCCAGCTCCGACTAGGAGGACTTGTGGTCTGCATCCATAATGGGCTGTATAACGAGCGGGGTCTGTAAGTAGCAAAACATCCACACAGGAGCAGTTAGGTGATGAGTCAAAGATATAAGGTGAAAGGTCAGAAGGCAGAGCGGGAGCCGGGTGAGGCGCGGGAAAGAGGCAGCCCGCGTCCATGAAACTAAATGGCGGGTTAAAAATAGTCCTCTGAGAAAATGTCAGGAAAAGTAGGAAAACACGGTTTCGGGGCATCTTTTTCAAATCCTAAGCACTGCAGTACAAACTCGCTGCAATTTTGTCTTGCACATCTGAAACTCATTAAGGCCTTCAGATTGCAATGGTTTCAGCAAATGAGCGGTTTGCAAATATGCTTTTTAAACCTAAAAATGACAATCCGATCCAAGGCAAATCTCCAGTGCTCAAAGGGACACATGAAAGACTGCTCCGCCCGGGCTCGACTGATAAGAAAGGAGCAGAGATATGGGGAACCGCCGGTGCCGCAGTACATCTCTGCTTCACATGGGCTAGATGCATGCGCCTGCTTGTGGTGACGGGTTGTTACTCGAGCGGCGCTGCTCTGGATGCTCATCTCCTGAATTCCTCGCTCACCTTCCCTCGGGAAGGCCCGCGAGAGCCTCCTTTCGTCTCGGCATGTACAGCTGGCTTAGATGCAGTCAGCTTTTCTTTTCCCGCGTCGTCTCCACGCCATGCCCCTCGATATTCTCGGAGTGCAGTGCTCACAGCTGCTCCAGAGAGACGAGATCCCAAAACGCTCACATAAATAAGGGGGCCCTGTGCACTCCCACCTACCTCTTCTATGGATTTATCCCGTTTTTTGTGCCTAGCAGGAGCACAGCCACCGTCTTCTTCCGCCGCCATTGCTGCCCACGTTGCCAGGTCCAAGTAAAAAAAAAAGGCAGAATAAATGCCCCTGCAAAACAAGCCCAAAACAAGCCGACTCCCACCAAAACCAGCAAAAAGAAAGAGCACTCACTTAAAATGCCGTGGTTAGGTCTCAAAAGTAAGACATTTAACAGAATAGCATAACTATACATACAACACAGTGTCAAAATAAAAATATTTTACTATAATCTGCTGCTCACCAATCAAATGTAACCCCACTTTCCTCAGAAACACTATTTTTTTTAAAACACCCTTTATTATGAACAGCACAGTAAAATAAAATCCTCTTTATTAACCAGCTGCACGCCTCTGTCAAACAATTTTATTATCACAAAGGTTATGTTTGTCAGCTTGGTTTATCATGTGATTTGCATACTTTTTAAGCCAACTCCATCAAAACCCAAACATGTCCTCAAACTGTAGCTGGGAAGATATGTGGTTAAGTACTTCAATTGCAAGACTGGACTCCATTGATTTCACCACTTCCCTAAAGCGTTTTATGGGAAAATCATTTTGATCTTGCTGTCCCTAGTCTGAAAACATTTGAGGTCCCTGGGAGTGATTTGTTTTGCAGTGAAGGCAATTCTAAAAAGGCCTCAGTCATGATATTGCTCCAAATGTTTCCTTGTCTCCCCTAGGGTCCTGATATCTCCCTTTCCAGTGCAGGGAACCAAACAAGGGGACATTTTGGGTTCATGTGTGGGGTTTTTCAGTCCCAATGGTGGACAATTTGCTATCAGTTAAGGGCAATGCAGCATATGTTTGTTTGTCATATGTCAATATGTCAGTTGTAATACAATGGGAGGAAAGTATTCTTAAATAAATGCATTATTCCGGCACGGTGAAGTTTGAGCTTGTTCCACAACGAACATAGAATACCTTGGTGCCTGCTTTTGACTGGGGTGGCAAAATATTCTCACCCAGGGGGGCATGCTTTGTAGCCCGTGGCTTCCATTTTCGCACAACATAGTCTCAAGCTTTACCCTTGCCAGATTGTGGATTTTGAGGGTGCTGGATGCCAGCTTTTGACTGGGATGGCAAAGGATTCTCACCCACAGGGGCATGCTATGTTTAGGTCTGTGGCTTCCATTTTTGCCCAACAAGGTCTCCAGCTTTACCCCTGCCACATTGGGGGGTTTTGAGGGTGCTGGGTGCTTGCGTTTGACTGTGATGGCAAAGGATTCTTACCCAGGAGGTGCTTGCTATGTGCCTGGGGCTTACATTTTTGCCCAACATGGTCTCCAGCTTTACCCCTGCCATGTTGGGGCTTTTGAGGGTGCTGGGAGCTTTCTTTTGACTGTGGTGGCAAAGGATTCTCACCCAGGGGGTGCATGCTATGTTAAGACAATGGCTTCATTTCTTTGCTGAACATAGTCTCAAGCTTTACCCTTGCCACATTGGGGATTTTGAGGGTGCTGGGTGCCAGCTTTTGACTGGGATGGCAAAGGATTCTCACACAGGGGGTGCATGCTATGTTTAGGCCTGTGGCTTCCATTTTCGCCAGCATAGTCAAACAGATGTGCTTAGCAAAGCATTCGAAAATCATTCAGAACAAGTGCAACTAAACAAAAGCTGAATGACAATCAGTATTAGTCTGCAAATCAACCTACAAGCTCTGTGATGCTCTGAAGTAATCAGTAAGCCATCCCCAAATCATCAAGAACAAACATGTTTCATGGCGATGCTCTTGAAGTAATCAGTAGGTCATCCCAGAATCATCCCCATATCATCATCGACAAACATGTTTTTGCTCTTCAAGTAATCAGCAGGTCATCCCAGAATCATCTGGGGCAACCTGTTGATGCTCCTGAAGTAATCGGCAGGTCATCCCAGAATCATCCCAAAATCATCATGGTGATGCTCTTGAAGTAATCGGCAAGTCATCCTAAAGTCATCAGGGACAAAGAGTTTCCTAAAATAGGGATGATGCTGGCATCATCAGCAGGTCATCCTAAGCTCATCCCCAAATCATCACCCACCATTCTGAGACATTTGCTGATGGCTTTAACAGCTTGATGACTTCTGATGATGTGGGAATGACTTCTAATGTAGTTCGATGATCATCAGATGACTCCAGGATGATCTCTAAAGTCATCCTTTTAGAGTAGGGTAGGGAGACCTACTTTGGGTTCCAGGCTTACAAACATTGATTTTTGATGCATTATGAGACCATTTCACCGCACCGTCTATCGAAGTGACCAGGGACAAACATGCTGCCCACCCCCTGACGGTGAATGCAGTCCCATTGGCCGCTTACATCACTGCTTCACCCTGCCAGACTTAACAATAAAGTAGAAGGGGGCCACCAGGGTCGGACTGGGACAAGAAATAGGCCCAGTCACCCAAAAAAAAGTGTCCCCACCTCTCGTCTCACAAAAGTGGACCACCCCTCGTCTCAAAAAAGTGGGACACTCCTAGCCTCATAACCCTTGACCTCTGATGACATCCCCGGAACATGAGCCTATTAGTAGTTTTATACAATATATGGACAAGGATTGAATCCAGGCTGGGCCCTCTATTATAAAGTGTGACAAAAGTATTCACAAAAAGTATCTATAGATTGAGATTGAAGACAACCTGAACTTGATTTGAACATCAGTATAACTCTCGAAGGCCGCATTTACTTGTCTTTAAACCTCTTGTTATTAATAGGAAGTCATCATATCAATTTAATTTTGCTTTTATGTGAAAGATGTATATATTTTGATATTGTTGCTTATGTGGTTGATTTTTAGTATTGTTGATTTTTATTACTGTGTTCTATGTACTGTGTTAGTTAGTTTATGATATGCGTAAAGTTTAAGTTATTTAGACTAAATCACATTAAATAAATCAATAAAAGATGTCATTTGACCAAAGCCCAAAGTGACATCCTGGGAAGCAATGAAACATGACCTTTCACCCCTTGACACAGGAAGTGGCATCAAATAGCATTGGGCCTAAGTACACTAAATTACTGTGAATCCAAGCAGACGTCCAAAGCCAAATGAGATGTTATTGTATAGCACTTACATGTAAGCTCTTTTTTATGCAATAAATATGCATATAATATCACCCAACCTGTGTTGGTACTCATTTATCAACCTAACAAGGATGAAAGGTTTTCTGAAAAAGAAAAATAAATGGTTAAAAAATATATATTTTTTTTCAATTTTTTTTTCCAAACCGGCTCAGGCATGGCCAGAAACTGGCCCCCACTCTCCAGGGACGATTTCGGCCCGACCAGGGGCACAAAGGCAGAGGGGCCAGTCCAACCCTGGGGGCCACTGTCCAGAGACGTGAGAACAAACAACATGGTATGGGGAGCAGAACTGGCATCATACTTCCTATGACCGATAACATCACAGGAATTGATGTCACATGACATTCACCCTGATGCCATCACAGGAAATGGAGTCACCCTTCCTTTTACCCCGAGGTCATAACATGCATAGATCTGATCAGATAAAGAAAAACAATTCTAGCTGAAAATTAAAAATGACAATGGCAAACGAAAGAGACTATTTTAGTTGCACTGATATTTTAATTAACGTAATTGTTTTGCGTTGTGTGGGTTTATGACATGACAGAGGTACACCAAAACCCAACATAGATGAGGGGCACTGCCGTCACATGCCAGTACAGCCACATATGGCTAGCTACGCCATATTATGCGTTTATAGCCTCACACACTATAGTTATTACATGCTAAGTGCATCCGAACATGCCCAGTTGCTGTCCTATGACCCGTATAGCTTCCAATATCCATACAAGATACTGGCATCTTATGTCTGTGACAGTCTTGCATGCCAGGTATTGACGTCATATGTCAATCACCCATAGCTGACAGAGGTGCTGCCATTCAATGGCAAGTGCAGCCTCAAGTGCCCCAGTAATGCCTTCCACTGCCAGTTAATACCTCAAATGCACGCTATACGCAGTGAGTATGGAGCGGCCCCACCACATGTACACCTCTGATATTTTTGGGAACAGCCTCTGGCATCACACCTTAGAGAGTGTGCTGTCAGTTATTGCCGGCCTAATTGGTGCACCATGTGCGACACCCAAACATCAGGTGTGCTTGTGAAAAATAGTGCCTCATACGCCTCTGGATCTAAGCGCTGCATCAACATGATACAATTATCCCAGACCATTCTGCCTCTGGCTTTTTTTACAGTGTTTTGTCAGATCTCCACACATTGAACTGTCCTGTCAACACAGTGAACGAATAAAGCCTTATGCTGGGAAATGTTTATTCCATCCGAGCTTGATTGGTTTCGGCTGTTTTTTTTATCAGCGGCGTAACCATGTTTACAATACTGCGTGTTCTGTTCCTCACAGTTCCTGATTTCAGTACGTTTGCCAGTCTCCCTGTCCTGCCCACAGCCACGTCACCGGGCCTACGACCCTCTTCACTGATGCAGGGGGTCCCAGCGAATTAAACTGGAGCCCCAAACCAGCTTCCGGGGTAGCAGCTGCTAACCCTGACTATCCCCAAATGAGGCCGCGCCGATTGCAACTCGTTAGCGGCTGCTCACAGCAGGTGGCAAATATAGAGAGCTTTACTGCAGCATGGGTGCCTGTAAATCTTTCACAGACTCTGTCGCACATCACGCAGAGGTGAGAGGGATATCAGAAAGAGGCTTCCGCATGTTGTCAATTTGCAATGCGTTTATTGTGCATACTGAAAGCAGTTGTTACTTGCAGTGCAGTAGTTGTCACTGTCAACAGAGCAAACTGCATCTCTGAGAGCCACATAGCCCCTTCCATGGACCTCCCACAACCCTGATTTGGCTGATAATATCTGTCTCCGAGTAGCCACTGCAATAAGGCCAGTGGTTTTCTACCATTTGCCCAGTAGGTGCCCCGGTTCCTTCCGAGCGAAAGCACCCTTCTCCAGCGCCAGGTTTACTGCTAGCAGCTGGGAAGTGTCTTCAGTTGTGCTAAGGGAAGCAGTGCAAGTGCACTTTAGCATGTTGTGATGTTCCACTTATGTGCACTATCAACAATTGTGTCTTACTTGGCTTACCTCAAAAAGGCCACAATTTTCCTAAAATTTCACAACTATGGCAGGCGGCTTTCCACATGAAAAGCTCTGTAATTTGCAGAGTATGGATTTGTATGTGTCTTGGATGTGTATTGTGGGCAAGTTCGATAGAAATATAAATGGGATGAAATCTGTACAAACATGTGTAACAGGCACTAAAGGATGTTTTCAGAAATTGTGCAATGCACACTCTAACCACGAGTGGAAGCCAGCATTTCCTGCTGCTCACTTGCTCTTGTCGCGGTTTCCAGCGCAGCGGGTAATCAGCAAGTAGGGAACATGCAAATCGAATGATCGCGAGACTTAGTACATATTTCCAGTAGATACTCTCAAGTCTACACCATAGGGTATGATTTACTCTACCCTTTGCTTTATAGAATGTGGGTATCATGGAATAGCTTTACTGCTGCATGGGTGCCTGCAAATCTTTTCACAGACTCTGTCGCACATCACGCAGAGGTGAGAGGGATATCAGGAAGAGGCTTCCGCATGTTGTCAATTTGCAATGCGTTTATTGTGCATACTGAAAGCAGTTGTTACTTGCAGTGCAGTAGTTGTCACTGTCAACCCCTGACGGTGAATGCAGTCCCATTGGCCGCTTACATCACTGCTTCACCCTGCCAGACTTAACAATAAAGTAGAAGGGGGCCACCAGTGTCGGACTGGGACAAGAAATAGGCCCAGTCACCCAAAAAAGTGTCCCCACCTCTCGTCTCACAAAAGTGGCCCACCCCTCGTCTCAAAAAAGTGGGACAACCCTAGCCTCACAACCCTTGACCCCTGATGAATTTGGTTTCAAGTTTTATGCAAATTCTACTTTTCATACAGCCTATACTTTTCCCCAAGGAATTCAGACACATGCACTTAAACAGTTTTAAAACTCTTCTTTGGTTTTCATGTGTTCAATATGTTTGCCACACCAGGCAGTCAGTGAGACCGCTATTAATTAATTGAAATCAGAAATGCTACATGTGCACTCATATGTTCTCTGTGGTTTCACCAATTCCTCTTACCTCTGCGACATTTACTTTGAATCATGTTGGCCATAAGACCAATAGATATGTATGTGTGTTTGTGCGTTGGAGGTTTATGGCAGTGGTTTGAGGGGGGATCGGGATATATATAGAATAAAAGTCATACAACCAACAACTGTCCAACTAAAACTCAAAGGGGTATGTGTGGTTTATGAAACCACATAGAACTGCACCCATGTTAAGGCTGCAGGGTGGCATACAGCAAGACCATTGCCTTGTTACACTAGAGGCATTCCAATTATTGTAAAACATAGACCTGTACCCGAAAAAGGATACATATAATTTCCAACAAGCGGAAGGTTTTGAGGTTATGTAGGCAGGATAAGGATCTCCTACCCCCCCACTAAATGGCATTCCCATCTTAATCCTGGGTGAACTTCCCAATTAAGACTGAAAGACATAGAGAAACTACATATATGTCCATGTCGACTCCCGAATTTGTGTTTTGCAATTTTGAAATGAGACCCACTATTACAACAGCTCTTGATTTCCTCCCTTCATCATCATCAGCAAGCTTAGAGTTTATGAATGTTTTCCTACATTAAGGGCCCGGTTCATGGAATATTTGCCTGGTTCAAAGTGAATTTGCACTGCTGAAAAGTGACTTTGCACGGCAGACACAAACCCTGATTCATGGAACTGTGCAAAGTGTATTTTTGCGGTGCAAATTCCCGGCAAAACCATTTTGAACTGCAAAAATGATTATGCGCTGACTTTGTTTGGACTTTGCACTGCAAAAATACACTTTGCTCGGTTCCATGAATCAGGGTTTGTGTCGGCAGTGCAAAGTCACTTTTCAGCAGTGCAAATCCACTTTGAACGTGCAAATATTCCATGAATCGGGCCATAAGTGCTTGTACAACAGATATGGGGATGCACTCTCTATAACTGCCCATTCATTCCACTGAGAAGTAACTTTCTATTGCTGAAAGTTGCAAGCTGGTCTAAAGTTCCTCTTCTCATTTCACTGAGATGACACTACTTAAGCTACTTGACATGGATGCATAGGTCATCGCAATGGTCCTGTAGCCTGGAACCAAGACAGGAGTTTAACACAGCTTCCTCCAATTTCTAAACATGGCTTACTGGCAGGCAAAGATGCAGTTGATGATGCTAGGTTGTTCTTTCCTAGAGGTTAAACCGCTTCACAATGAAACAATTGTACTGTACCGTTCACAACAGAATTAAACTATGAAATGATTCCTAGTTTTGTACTCAGTGATTTGCAATGGTTTGGATCTTTGCCTGCAAAGGCTGTATACTGCGACCACCAATGTGGGCTCCATATAAGAAATGCCAGAAAGTCACTGCCTCCTCAAAATGCCAGCAAAGAGGAGGGTGGAGGTAGTGGCCTGCAATGGGGGTATTTATTGTAAGACATTTGCCTCCCATAACACATTTATGGGAACTGAGAGAATCCAAGCCCTTGAATTAATATCATGGGGAAAACTGCTTGGCCAGTGCTTGTGTAAGTAACACAACATTATTAGCTGCGTCATTTGCAATTGCAGCACTTGTTTGGTAATGTTCTGTAGTCTTCTTAAAGTACATTTGCCCTGCATTCCTCATGATGACCCTACCCCCCCAAAAAAATATATTTATTAATTTGATTTAGATGAAATTCAATTTACCAAATATAAAACAAATATAATAAAATACATATTATAACTAAAATAAATATCATGATACAAAGGAGACAAACATTTGCAAAAAAAGAGATTAGAAGCAAGACCCAGTCATCAATACATACACAAACATTAAAATATAATCTCACCTTGCAAAAGAAAAGAAAAAGGATTGACCTTTTATCATTGGCTGTTCAAATTAAAGTGACTAAAGCACATCCCATACACTTAGTCAAGCTCTTATTTGGCAATTTCAGCCTATCATTTAGTGTTCATTGTTTCTATACTCAATTCACACTTCTCATGTAGTCTCATAAAGCTCAGGTTTTTGTAAATATCTTATCACTGCTAGGTTGAGGGATATGCTTTGTGCACTTTGCATTGTGAACCACATAGTATTCTTGTTCACTTCTATATATTCTTTAAAATATTTCTGGAAGTACTCCTTTTTCAGATTTCCCAGTGCTTTACACTCAGTTGTTAAATGTTTAATTGTCTCGAGACTCTTATCATAGTATCTACAATACATACATGATTTTTGGTTTTATTCCATGTCGCATTTTTCACCGTTGTCGGCCATAGATCAAATCTAAACCTCATGGTCTTAAACGGATATTGTATGTCAGGATGTTTTTTTTTTTACAATACCTTGGTATTTCATTTCTTTTTTTATCACCAAAGATCCCGGCTTTAGATATTTGGTATTTTTCACACTGAGTCAGAGTATTGATCCAATCACAGTCTGGCATTTTTCGCTTGGCCCTGTTTGGATTACTTCTAAGAGTTCAATACTAATGACAGTCATATTCATTATACCCTTACAGTCTCTTTCCCACTCCTCTAACATATCCTCACCGTCCTGCTCAAGTGCTTCCGCAATTATACTTATGACTGTATTTTTATATTTCTCCTTCTTTTGACATTTTCAGTACAGCATGATTTTATTCTATTCAACAATTGATTCCATTGACTTCAGACCTAATTCATGCCTAATTTTAGGCATGGGAAAACTCTCCGGGAGCTGCAGTATTTTTCTCCAGAATTTGCCCTCTAGCATCATCCACTTGGGTTGGTTTTTTAATGTTTTACTAGCTGTACCATATGTTATTGTGGGAATAATGTTTCGGTTGCAATATGTAGTAACTGGAATATCTGTGAATTTTCCATATTTAGATAGAATCATTTTCGCTTGGGCCTTATTGAGGTGTCAGCATAGAATTGTTGGATTAAACCTAATATGTATTTTGGACAGCCTGCATTGGATAGTTTATTCAATAGTTTAGTAAGTGAAACAGTATCAAAAACCTGTTTGTGATTGATGAATGCAGCATATATAGCTCTATTAGTTTTTATTGCCTTATCTTTCAGTGCATTCATGATCAAGATGTTCGGGGTAGTTCCTATTCCTGCTATAAAACCAGCTTGTTTTTCATCTTTCAGATTGTTTTCTACTAGCCATTTATTCAGCTAAGTCAAAACAAATTTGGCATAGATTTTCCCTGCAGAATTGAGTAAGGCTAGATGTCTGTAATTAGTTGGATTTGTTGTATCACCCTTTTTAAAAATAGGAATAACAATAGATTGTTTCCACAAGTCTGAAATTAATCCAGTTTTGGTGATTTGTTTATAGATCTCAAAAAGTATCATTGCCCATTTTGCAGGAATTGTTTTAAAGTTGGCATTATAGACGCCATCAAGGCCAGGGGCCCTTGATGAACTCAGCTTTCGAATGGCTATTCCTATATAATTTAATTCGATATTCAAGCAGATCTTATATGTTTTGTTTCTTATTTGCCTATTAGCATCTTCCTCCTAACATTGGAATAATTTGATAAAATGTTCGACCCATCTCTCTTCTCCAATACTATTTGAGGAATGGGACATTCTATCTGTCTTTGCCCCCTATTTCATTAATTGCCAAATTGAGGCACTGGATTTTGTTACTAAGACTTTCAGCATTGTTCCATTCTCATTTTGAATTTGCTGATTTTTATGTACTCTAATGAAATGTGTGTATTTCATGTTTATTTTGGCTTTCTCTATGTTATAATCTTCATTCGTTTTAGTTGATAGATTTCTAATTGCTCTTCTTTTTTCTCTCCTTTTTTCTTCAATGATAGGGTAAAACTTTTATAATAAAGTTTCTCTTACTTGTCTGATTTCATTTTCTTGTTTTAAAAAAAAATAAGATCTCATTGATATAATGTCCCTGTCTATTTGTTATCAAATTTGCCAATAGTTAATTTAATTTGTTTGGATTTCATATTATTCTATTAAAGTCTTGATTTACTTCCAATACATATGTGCATATGTACTCTTCATATTTACTTCCAATACTTCCATGTGCATATGTACTCTTCTTGTTTTTGAGGCATATCACATGTAATTGATAATATGTTATGGTCACTTAATTTTGTATCCACAATTTTCAAAATTTACAGATCCTTTCTAATTTGTGTTTGCAAACAAATGCATTGTCTGTAATAGACTCAGATTTCAAGTTCTTCCAGGTCGCTTTGGCTGGGACATTTACTTCCATTCAACATACTCACGAATCTGTCTTTCATGGGTTTGAACAATTTTTCAGCTTTGTCTGTTTTTAACTTGATACCATTTCCAATACACTTTATACTCAGATCTCCACTATTAATACCATATCTATTTTTTTGGTCTAGGTCAGATTTTTCCATCGCTTTTGTCAAGCATTTAAGATATTCATTATCACTTATGCAGGCCGGGTTCCAGTAAGTATTTATTATACCTATGTTGACTGTACGTTGTGGGTTATTCTTGTCTATCTCATACTTTACTATTTGGATCGATGGGTGCAGGAAATCGAACTGGATCAAAGATCCCAGGTCTGACATTTTTAGGGCAGCCGTTAAACCCATTCTTGGTCTGCCTTTATTTCCTTTTATCGCTGGTACCCAACATATCTGATGATTTGGCCACGTGGGTATCTGGGTCATCCAAGTTTCCTGTAACAGGATTATATTATATTTATCCATCATATTGGCACTCTCATTTTGTCTAATTTGAGAGTGTCCTCTACTGTTCCAGACTGCTATTTTTATCTTGTCTGGTTTGCTAGGGATTGAAGCATATTGGTTATCTTTATAGTTTATTTTTCGCTAAGCTTTGTGTAACAATTTCCATTTACTTCTTTCTCTCTCTGGAGTAATATCTCTTGATGTTTGATGGTAAACATTTCTGCACAGCTTCCCAGTCTCTCCCTGACATTTCAATTCCAGTGGTTTAAATGATGAGAAACTATCTTGATCTAATTTTTTATCTCTTTTGTGGTCACTTTTTCTTATTTGTAAATGTATGTTTAGTCCTTTATCTCTCATGCAGTGTCTTTCATTCCACAAGAGCTTTCTAACTAAAAGTGAGGGAACATTAATTATGGAAGTGTCCATTTTCCTAGATCTTTCAATAGATATCATGTCCACGTCTCTAGATTGAATTTCTTTTAAATATCTTACGCTGTGGAAAACAGCTAAAATGGTGGTTCTGTTAGGGGAAAAGGTCATCATTCCTCCTATCCATCATAACTACGTAAGTCTGAATCCGTCAGGTCACGTTCCTTGTAAGTTTCTCTGTCCTTTAATTTTTTCTCATTCTCTGAATTACTTCCTATATCAAATTCACCATCTTCATTATTTTCCAGTTGCTTTCTATACCCCTCTTCTTCTCTTTTAGTTTTATCACTGATTCGTCACCTTTCTTTCATTTTTCTAAAATGAAACAGTGTTTGGGAGCAATTTGGATTAACTAGTTCTATCAAAGATTTGTCATGCTTGTTTCCTTCCTCTTCTAGGTATTCTGGCATATTAGGGTAAATCCTTAAGTCCATAAGATCAATTCCTTCGACCTCCTCATCAGGACTTGGGGATTTGCATATTTTATGTTTGCTTGGTTGATCAATCTCTTGTTACTCCTTATTATCTTTTATGGTTTTACTACTCACCAACTTTGTTTGTTTTTCTTTTAAATTACTTTGTTTATCATTGGGTAGTGATATATCCTTTAGAAATTTCAATTTCCTTTTGCTTGCAGTTTGTTTACTTGCTTAAATTTTGCTTTGGTTTTTAGTTTTCTTATTATGTTTGCCACCATTTGTTTATTATTTCTTTGTCTGCGCTGTGGTTGAAACATTTCATAAGTCTCTTCATCAACATGGGGTTGATTGTTACTATTTGTATTGCTTTCTTCAGTCATATCATTTAGATCCAGTTGTTCAATGGGCCTATTTCTACACACTCATCATCTTCCAAGGTAGTTAAGCTCTTTTCATTAGACATCTCATTTCTATTACCTTCCTGTTCTTTCTGAACAGTTATTTCTAGGTCACTGTTTTTTGTCACTGTTCTTTTTGGATCGACTCCAAAGGTCATCCTAGACTCCAAATTAGACCAAATTGTCTCCTTATTTTTTAATTTGTATTCAGTTGTTTTTGTATCTCCTGCATTTTAAGGTTTGCCTGGTTTAACTCAATGAATACCTGCTCAAAGTTGGCATTTATGATGGTTAAAATTTTGGTGTCATTTCCAATTTTCAATTCAAGGTGTTCATATAATTTATAATACTAAATAGTCTAGTATTCATGGCCGCTAGCGTGATGTCAACTGGAGGGACATTTGGGTTTTTAAAGCCAAAAGATGGCCTTGGAGTCGATCTATTATAAGATTCTTTCGAAGATTCAGAGGAATTCATTCTCGGGTTTTGCGATCTATGGCCTAATATCGGGGAAGCTGAAAGATTCTATTCATTGAAAGCTTTCTTGGCTCTTTGTATCTCACCTGACTGATTCATCTGGGTTTCCAGGACATACTCATCACCTTCATTTCCCTCTACAACATTATCATAATTGACATCTATTTCAGTGCTTTTAATTTCGGATAATTAATTAATTTCATTTTCAACTTCCCTTCCACTCAAGTTTTCCGTCACATATTTAACACTTTTTTTCATAACATTAGCAGTAGGATGCTCCTTTGATGTACATAACCCTTCAGTTACAATCTGTGAATATAATGGTGGCATCAACGTGCTTTTATTGTTGTGCACGAGAGCCTGGATAATCGCCGGAGCCGCAGCTATCTTTGCATTTAGCAAATATTTTTGTTTAGTTCAGAAAGAGGTAAGCAGCTGTTTGCGTCACTTACTTGGCTCAGCGTTTGAGAGTTCAGTTCTAGAATGTCTGTGTTAGTCACATATGCTGTGACTACAGGACCAGTTTGTGCAAATGTATCAAATTGCTCATTAGAGTCAGCGTTAGCTGAAGAAAATCTCTGTGCAGGGGACCGTAGCTCCCGGATGTCTGCACTTACATATTTCGAACAGGACCCATATTTTGTTTTTCGGGAGCCGCCCATGTTACCAGCCCTTGTTCTATCGGAAGTGACAAAGGAAGGCCCCTTGATAGACATACCCGGGTCTATGGGCATGTCCGATTTTAACGTATACATATATAGGCGGCACCAAACACTAGGATCCAAAGTAGAAGTGGAAACCAGGGGCAAAGGAGGAACGAGAGGCTGTCTCGCTGCTCAGCTGCTAAGCTGATCCGCACTCGAACTTGCACTCACACGAAGCAAGCATGTGATGCACGCATGCTCGTGACTAAGTAATGCTTGTGCTGGGGGCAGGTTTAGAAAAAAGGCGGGCTGCAACAATACAGAGCAAGTATTACAATACTGATCCCATCAGTTTGTCAGCATTCTATTTTCTTCAACGTTCTCAATATTTACCACAGCCCAAGTCCACAGTAGAATTGTATCTGTGCACAGCAGTGATATAGCAGGCAGCAAAAGTCAACAGATAATCGTGCTCCACCAGTCCCTCACAGTGGATCAGCACTCAAACTTGCACTCACACAAAGCACGAACCCGATGCGCCCCTGCTCGTGACTAAGTAGTGCTTGTGCTGGGGGCGGGTTCAGCAAAGATGGGGGCGCAGCCCAAGTTCACAGTAGAATTATATCGTGCACAACAGTGATACAGCAGGCAGCAAAAGTCAACAGATAATCGTGCTCCATCAGTCTCTCACAGTGTCTAATAACCAGTACAACTTTACAATTAATTATTTCTCAGTTCCACCAAGCACCAATCTTTTACTGCCCATATTGATGGTCCGACCTCAGAGTGTATTGCTTACTGCTCATCATTATCCTTGCATGGGAGAAATATAGTGATTAGTGCAATGACTAATGCCAGATGCTGTTCCAACATCGAAATGTATGTTCACCCATTATTATTTGCAAAATGCTATTCTAAAACCAGAGTCGCCCAATACATGGCCCTCCCACCACCAACCCCCACAACAAACCTCCCATCATACCCTCTACCCCTCACTCTTTAACTACATGCACCCAAATACCTCTCCACTGCCACCATTCCCAATATATACACACCCCAACATACCCCACGAATTCTCCCACCCACCATATACAGCCCAACACACTTCTCATGCACACATCTTTCTACTAAACACACTCCCAACATACCTCTGCACCACCATCTCCCACCCAACTGTGTGTGCCCACTTATCAATACATATGCTGCCCGTGGTCTTGACAGGAGGGCTGTGTTGGGGAGGGCAGACACTCTGGTGGACCTTTGTGGGGGGCAGGGTGGTAGCCACAGTGTCCTCTGTGGAATCTGCCAAACTCGGTGGCTTGGACACCTTACCTTCTACATGCTGCTGCTGTATCGTGGAGTGTTCAACCCTCTCAAGGATTCCTGACATGAGTTGAAACCCAGGTCTCGTGCTTCTCTGACCAGCTGGCTGTCGAGACTGATGACCTTAGTAATACCAAAAATGAATGCATAGAGGTGTGCACTTTGTTGTCCTACCTTCTTGGTCACCTCTACTATGGTCCCATCTTAATTTCCTTCTGTATGTGAACCTGCTTGTTACCCAGTTTCCCCTGATGGCACATCCACTGTTCCATTTCTCTGAGGTGCAGAATAATGGTATATTGTTGGGTGCCCGAGGAAGTATCAGCAGGCTCCACTTGGGCCCTTCCGGTAGCCCCCAGCTATATAGTCGGTGT
This sequence comes from Ambystoma mexicanum, assembly GCF_040938575.1. Lineage (NCBI taxonomy): Eukaryota > Metazoa > Chordata > Amphibia > Caudata > Ambystomatidae > Ambystoma > Ambystoma mexicanum. The sequence goes on along the minus strand of NC_090928.1, from coordinate 959,619,162 downwards.
TTGAAAGGGGTCTGCTTCACTGTGTCTGCCCATCACTGCATTCTGTATCATCCTGTCAATGTTTTGTGTCATCTAGTGGGACCTTGTTTGACTTGTTCTGAGGACCCCAGTTTCACCAATAATAGATGTTCCTATTTCACGAATCATCAGCTCCATTGAGTGAATGTTCTGCAGGATGGCGTCAGTAACAAGTGGGGAAAGTAAGAAGTCCTCTGGTGTATACTAGAGTGGTTTGTGCAGGCCAGCCAGAGTTCTTTGTAGTTTTTTTTTCCTTTGCCTCTTATCTGGCCAGATGCAGAACCACTGGTGTTGAGAGTGCTAGTGGGGAGTGCGACACGATAATGGTGGTAGTAGTGGTGGTCGAGGGGTTTCAACCCAGTGGAGGTGATACTGATGAGTGATGCCACCACAGTGTCAGCAGTGGTGCCATAGAAAAGGCGCTTGATGGTCACTGGAGGTTTCATATGTGGAACATACAGTTGATGTGCTGTCATTTACTGCACAGCAATCAACCATGCAAGTATACAGATTCATGTATAGTTGTAGACTTTCAGAGGAAAGCTGATTGGGTGTTCATTACTACATGTCTGTTAATGACAGACATGCGGGTGGCATGACTATGTCCTATGGGCACAACACCTTCTTGTTACTTCTAGGTACTGTCATGATAGACTGTACATTATCCTGACCATGCTCATAAACTAGTTGTTGCAGGAGATGCTGGGAGCATGAATTTCCTTCATGACTTGTGTATCTTCTGGCTACATACGACATGGCAGAAGGTTCGACAGACAACTTGTGTCTTACAAAGTAAGGAATATGTGATGGACTGGGTAGAAGAATACAAGGTTTTCAAAACAAATAAATCGAAGCAATTCCAGCTTGTTTAAAGACCTTAGTCCATCAGTCTATTCCTCATTTTTCTGGTGCTCCATCTCCTGGTGGTGAAGCACATACTTCACACAACCAATTGGGTTTTAGGTGACCAGTGGTCTTCAATCTTGGTTGTTTTGGATTGTTCCATTGCCATCAATAAAGAAAGCTAAGGTAAGTATGGGTGCTCCTCCCTAGCTGGGATTGGTTCAAGTCATGCCACACTTGGGTCACATTCCTCCATATTTCACTGAGCTCATGGAGCTTTCGTTAGGCACCCCAGAACACTGACAATGCACTCTGCCACACAGCAAATCATGAACAGGAACATCCACCAGATTGCCTACCATTATACTCCAACAACTGCGGCAGTGCTCTCTGACTTGTATGCAGCATAGCCCCCACCAGTGTGGCAGCTTTCTGATTCTGCAAATGGACTGCACCAACTTCTGTCTGCAACAACAATGGCGTAACCTGTTGTTTGTCTTCTGTAAAAAAAAAAGATTCATTGTTAGCTGGATGCATGCAGTGGGCCCCTGTGGTTGCTATCTGTCTTGCAGGTGACACTGCCATACATCTGTTCTCTGCTGCACAAATTATGGAATTAACTGGATCGCCTCTTGTTTTCTCAGTTCCACCAAAAAGGCAAGAGCATGTCTAAGCATGAGCCAACAACTTGATTATTTGCTGTTAAACAGGTCCAAAGATGGCAGATTCAATTTGATGGATAGTGATCCAAAGTAAATTACGAATGTTTTGCATGAAACCCCATGCGTCGGAAGAACCAAAGTATAGATAGAAAACTGTAGTCACTGTACAGCCAGTTGGGACAATTGTTTCCTTAAATGTGTTCCAGATATACAGCAGGTGCAAGCGACCAGTCAGCCCTTTACCATCTGTGTTACAAAAACAAAAACAGGTCTCAGGGTATTAATCCATATATAAGGTGCATCTTAACCAGAGGGCTGCAGACATGATGAAGAGAGATTACGCTGTGGAATGCTACAGAAAAAGGAGCCAGGGAATAACCATACAGCAGGCATGTGAAGAGGCAGTCAGGCCAGAGGTACCATCAGCATTAGAAATCTGGTGATGCTACACTGAATAGCAACATGCAGTTTTGCCATTGATTGTGGCTTATGTTTGTAATTTTAATGCCTTTTTTTCTATTGGAATTTGCATGCAGAAGGCTCATAAGAAAATATGCATGTATCAGGTCCTGTAGGCTTTTTAGAACCTGAAGGCTCATTAGTAATGAGCAAGTATTTGACCAACCACTTTTACCTGTAAAAAGACATGTTTAGGAATATGTGACATAATATAGCACTGTGACATTTTTGCAATGCTCATAAGAGAAACAACAGGGATTTCCAAAGATTGAGAGACAAGTAAAATGTGAATGCAAAACAGGATAAATATAGCAACGTATACATGTTTGTAATACATTACAAAACCTTGTTTTAGTGTAGTTTCCCATTTTTAAATGAACATAGCAGGTATTCATTTATGTTATCTCTTATTATAAAACTCCAATATTGTTAGAAGATACTCATGAAGAAATGCATGCTGGTCTACAAGATATTTGCTTCTACATATGAAGGAAGAGCTAAGCCTGGTTTGGATTCCAAGCTGGACTGAGCTTTTCTAGAAGTATAGCAACAACCCATAAACTGTTGAGATGAGGATACCTTCCATTGAAAAATCTAATTCTTTTGTTGGACTTGGCTCTCTGCCCGAGTGTTGACATAATTGCACTAGACGTGGATATAATCCATGCATCACATGACATGGCGCCCAATATGGGGCCTTTTAAAAATATCTTACAACACAGAGAGCATGAAAATAAATAATTTCTTTCAAAAGTGTGGAAGTCACAGAAAACCCTACCTAGTCACTATAGAGGGACCTATGAAAAATGGTGCAATCTAGTATATTGAATTCAAGAAATATGGCTTCTCAAAATAATCACAGCATGCTTAGATGTCAGTCCCAGTGAAATGTAATCCAGACTTTAAAAACTGTTTTCCATTAACATATGTTAGAACCCTCATAATAACTTTACGGTTGTGCTTAAACAGCCAAATAAGTAGATGCAGTAGAATTATATAATTTTGTAAAACACCTTCTGACAAAATGAATGCAATACTTGAGAAACTGATTTTTAGGGGAGACCTAAACCAGGTAATTCATAATTCCTCATGATTTCTTAACTATAAACATTTACAATAGAAACTAGGGGTTGGTTCTCAAGAAACATAAATGTCATACTCTCTCGCTGGTTATGGCCCAGTGGGTTTCATCCTAGAAAATAAATTACAGAACCAGTTAAGCTCCCTGTCAACTATGAATAAGTCAATTCGATCAACTTAGATTAATTACTACTCAAAGCAAAGGTATATGCACCAGGAGCATTTAACCCAATCAGGCCCACTTCTGGTCAGGGACGTCATTTGTGGGTCACTGGGGGTTGCAGCTGCAACCTCTGAGATCTCCCTTGCTACCACTGTGGTCTCCCTTGTTACCCCTAAACACATTTATTTTTAAATTGATGCTCCTGGGCTTTGGCCAGTGCCATGTGACTCCTTGTTTCTGGAGTGGCTGACATTCTTGTTCAGGCCTCTTAAAAATAACAGGGGATTCCACAAGTGTAACACTTTGAGCAGTGACCCTAAATAAGAAAGAATAGGAATAACAATTAATTTGTCTTTCTGGAATTCTATACAATAATTGTTAGACTCATTACAAGTTTATTTCAGGCAAACCTCAGGGGGTGAATCACTGATTTAGTCTGTTCCTAAACACTTCAAATTCACAATGCAGACAGAAACTTCCAAAAAGCATTTAGTGTACAATAAGAATCCATATCAGATTATGTATTTTGCTTTTCTCAGGTTGCAGTTATAGCAAGTTTTTTTTCTGCCGGTGTCTCTGTTACGAACATCACAAGACATTCTATCTCGGTGTCCTTCATTGCTTTATAAAATCCTTGTGCCTAAAAGCTTGTGAACAGTGTAGAAATGTTTGACCAGGCACATACATTGGCCGTTGATTTCGTTGTGCCACAATGAATGCTTTGTTGTTATGTGTCTATCTGTCCCATCTCAATGGCATGCTGTTCAGGATGTTTGTTTGCATGTATGAGGTAACGAGTGCCCAGAGTACGGGATGTCGTGTGAGTACTCTGCTTTCCCTGCGCTACTCTAAATTCTTTAATACACAGTTATGAACCCTCCCAATGGTATGTATGCTGCCAACCTCTGAAGCCTGAAAAGTAGATCCACACAGGCTTCACATGCGGCCAACTTTGCACCAGACCTGCAGATGAACTGGACTGCTGTTAAATCTCAGTTACCAGTTTAATAGTATGCACTAAAGATTGCAATTTGCTTTCTGACTTTGAGAACATTCAGATATGTAATTGCTCATTTTACTTTAGCGAGTATGATAGCTATAGCTGGTAAGATAGCTTAGTATGTTAATCGCTCCCTGCTGTGATGTGTGTGTGATCTGCGAGTTGCAGGTTTGAATCCCAGCAAGGCAAACTCAGCCTTTCATACTTCCGAGGTTGATAAATGAGTACCAACACAGGTTGGGTGATATTGTATGTGTATGTGTTCTATATAAAGCACTTAAGTGTGAGTGCTATCTAACACATTATTATCATTTGGGCTTGGACATCTGCTTGCAGTCACAGTAATTTGGTAATATGGGCCTATACACAATGATATTAACGAAACATATGGTGATCCATTCTTGTATGAAATGTATATCATATTACAGTTATATTGTAGCCATTTTTCTTACAGTACTTAGCAACAATGTTATGTGATGCAACTTTCTTTTTTTTCAAGGGGTAAAAGGTTGTGTTCCATTGCTTCCGTGATGTCACTTTCAGGTGGGGTCAAATAACCAATAGATCGAGGATGACACAGTATTCTTCAATTAATTCTTCGCAAAGATAATTTTATTTTTCATCAAGTTTAAATATCAAACAATATTTTGTCACAAAGTAAAAAGATAATCAATTTTAATGCATATATAGACAATTTCACAATCATTTGACCCACAGCTCAAACGCATTCATACAATCAACCAAATCTCTCTCTTTCAAAGTCAATACCTGGTATTAATACTCATATACCTTTCTAAAAATCTGTCTAACACCCTTTCTACAGTACAAGTGTGACTATTCTGTGAATGTCACAGATAGTGTACAAAAAGTTGACATGTGTTTCGGTCGGTTTTCACAAGCTTGACAACTCTAGCCCTTTTGTTGATCCGACCTTCGTCGGGACAGAAGATCAATGCCAAATTTGCCCTGTTTCAACATTGAATGGGGTGAGAGACATCATCTCCAGTATGAAACTCTTGGAGTAAGTACAACCGGTCTGGGCATTGTCCCATGCAAACTCAACCAATTGACAGAAATTTGAAACTGCGAGCTACTAAATCTACCAACAGCTTGTGTAGGCTGGAATTGCCTTCATCAAATATTCTCCAGTGCCCAATTGTTGTACTGGTTTCTCGACTCTGAGGGACAGGCACGTCGCCCTCCTCATCGGCTTCCTGTTTCAGGTTTTTGTGGGTCCAAATGCATGTCCAAGTACCTGAATGCGGCAGCTCTGGACATACCTTTTTGTGTGAAACAGCATTGGAGGGGACTTTGAGGTGTGTAACAAATTCCTGAACCTGCTGTGCGGGATGGAGGGTGTACCAGAGAAGCTCAGCATCCAGAAGTACATTTCTTGACAGGACACAGCACAACCAACATGGTCCATACACAATTAATTATTGTGATTATTTATGGTGGAGAGACAGAGCTCAACAAAAGAGAAAGAAAATGGAAATCAAAAGGAGAGCCTCAGTGTTGTAGAGTTGTATCGTGGGAAAATATGTATTTGGTCAACTAACTGGTTCTGGTCAATGAACAGGTTTGGATAGTATGAGGTCACGTCATCAGCATTTAACTGATTACTTAGTTAAATGGATGACATCAGAGATCAAAGTGGGCGGGAGCGGTCGGGAGCAGTGCTCCTATACTTTATATTTTTAAGTTTCACTGTTCCTATACTTTTATTTAAAAAAGAAACCGTTCTGGAATGGTTTCGTTTTTTTTTAAAAAAGCGTAGGAAGAAGTTGAAGCTTGCACTTCAGTGCACTACACTGAACATTCCCTTAAATAGCAGGTGTGTTTGTTTGTGGGTTTGGATTGTGTGTGGGAAGGGGCGCAGTGATGGTGATTGTGGAGAGCGGGGGCAGGCCAGCAGGGAACATAGTTCCACTACTTTTTTTCATACCCTTCGACCACTGGATGAAATAAAAAAATATTAAAAAGTAAAAGATAAATATATCAGTATTAAGACCCAACCTTAACACTTTCTGCTGTAGGCTTTGCCCAGCGCATGTATTTTAAATTGTAGGCCTCCAATGTTCTGAATATGACGAGTACCCAATGATTATGTGCCTCAGAACAGTGCTAAGACAGGCATGCTGGTTTAGGCGATCGATTTTGAATGACAAGGAGACCCCCAGTGGAGAAATGATAGACAATTGGCCTCATTACGATTGCAGTGGTAAGGGGTTAACGGCACCAGTAAGGGTGCCGGTGCCGTTAACCCCTTACCATCGCATTACGAGGTCCTTTAGCGAGTCTCGCTAAGGCGGCTGGTTTTACCAGGTGCCCTTAGTGGGAGCTGCTAAAGGACCAGGGAGCTAATAACAGGCCCGTTATTAACGGGCCAGTTGTTAGTTCCCTCCCGATTCCCATTGAGCCCTCTCGGGGCTCAATGGGAATGGGGATGGGTAAATTGAATGAGGAATTACTGGGTACTCCCAGGTTGGAATGGCCCGGTAATTCCTCATTCAAGGGACCCGGACCCAGACCCGAGTTTGGAGGCAGCCATGCTGCAAATAGTGGCATGGCTACCACCAAACTCGGAATGACCCGCAATACATTGCGGGAAAAATAATAGTGATATTTTATGGTGTGATGGCCGTTACGGCAATAAAAAAGAGCAATACGTACAAACTCAAGGACAGGAGCTCACACAGCTATGGATTGTAAAAATGAAGGGGTGGTAAAATCACATCTTGGAGTATGGACTTAAAAGTTATTAAGAGCAAGAGAGCGATATCTTCAAAGGTCTTGTGGCCCGCAATACATATACTGCTTGGAAATCTTTTTGTAAATACAACTAATGTTAAAACTCTATTGAAACTCTCACACCAATGCATGCACACAGAAATCCACACAAAGGTTTACCAATACAATAGAAGATGCAAATGTTGACCTTATTTATTTATATACAGGGAAGAACAATGATCTTTTGATCGCAAAATAATGTACAATAGATATCAGACTTGACGGGAAGCAGTGCACTTCTTACAATAGGGTGTGTTTGAGTGACATTTGGACCAGGTTGTGGTGAGGAGCAAATGGGACAGTCACTGGGGGTAATACATGGACGACTTACATAGATTAAGGACCATCAACATTAGACGTTTTTAAGCGCAGGTAGATGGTACTGCCAGCTGTGTTAAGGATGTGGCTATGATGGTTGAAATGTTAGAGTGGAGGTAGAGAAAGTGAGAGACAAATCCAGGTTAGAGGCAAAGGAGCAACCTTAGCACACAGGCATATGAGAGCTAGGTTAAGAGTATAATTCGGAGGTGAGGAGTCAGGCTTTCTATTTGCCTTTGACCAAATCAATGTATACTGTTTCTCAGATGTCTAGGGGGAAGAGATTTCCATGCAACTGGAACAAGAAGAGAGAACGAGTGAAAGAGAGAGAGAGAGAGAGAGGGCGAGAGCACAGTGAGGGCGAGGTGCCACAAGGGTAGTTGAGGAGGCACAGCAGAGATTGCAAGAAGGCTTGTAGAGTTGGATAGAGGAGGATATGTACAGTGGTGCCTTACCATGGATAGATTTGTGAATCAAGACAAGACACTTAAATCTGACCCTGTTTTGCATCGTCAGTCATCCAGCCTGGTGATGATAAGAGGTAGTAGGTTTGAAGTGAGGGAGTTCATCAAGAGTCCTGGTAGCAAAGTTTATGATCTTGTCGAGAGGACAGAAAGCATATTTGGGGAGACCAAAGAGGATGCTAGTAGGGATTGGATGCTGGAGAAGGCAGTAATAGTGGGGGAATGCTTCTGGTGTGAAGAACAAGAGTGAGAACTGTAGGTCATATAGATATGCAGAAGGCTTACATTTCCTTCTAGTATTAGGTGAGGCATGTGGTGGGGAGAGGTCAGATGGTAGCAAGGAGATGGTGGTGGAAACAATGGAGTGATCAGATAGGGAAGGTGTGACAATAGTATAAGGGTAGTATAAGGGGTTGAGAGAGAAAATTAGATGAATAAGACAAGTTACCCCCGGTGTGGGTTGGTAGGTTATGGATAGAGTGGAGAACATGGTCACTAAGAAAAGACTAAAGTTTAGATTTCTGAGAAATGGTTGGAGAGGGAAGGTTAAAGTCACCTAAGAGAATGAGGTGACACTTTGTGGAAAGATAATCTAGGAGTTGCCCAAATTCATCAAAAATGGTCCAATGGTCCAATGGTACCATGAGGGCTATAGATGGAGATTATGTGGCCTGAGTGAGGTGGAGCAATACTAGGGATTGTAGGTTGTAGGTCAAAGGATCGACAGTAAAAGGGTCGACAGGTGAAAGGATCGAATTTTTATTTTATTTTTTTTCACATTTTTTTTGGGGGGGGGGGGCAACCCACCTTTTTTTTGCAAAAAAACAATTTTTCCCCCCAAAAAAAGTGAAAAAAAAAGCAATTCGATCCTTTGACCTGTTGACCCTTTGGTGTTGATCCTTTGACCTGTCGACCCTTTATATTCGATCCTTTGACTAGACACCGGGATTGTACATTCGACTGAGGTAGTAGAGGATGTGGCATTGGAGATTTGTGAGGCGATAAGGTGGGAAGAGAGTAGGTGTCTAATTCCTCCACCTCTGCCAGTCAGAAAAGTGAATGAAGGATAATTTGGAGTCATGTAAGGCTGGCAGGGTGGCAGTATAAGATGGAGAAATGCAGGGTTCAGTGATTGCTAGGAGACCTAGGGGAAGGGAGCTGGCATGAAAGTAGTCAGTAATACAGGATGTGTTTTGCATACAGACTGAGCATTCTAGAGTGCAATGTTCAGGTGATAAGGTAAGGAAGAGTAGAGAAGTTGAGTCTCAGAGGAAGAGAGGCAAGGTAGATATGCATTAGGGGAGGTGTGGTTTGCTCATCTTTGTTTGTTGGAAGTAAGAGTTGTAAGAGAGACGGTGTAGTGGGAGTTTTGCGATGTGAGTTTAATGATTGGGATAGGAAAGGAGGAAGTTGTAGCGTGATGGGAGAAAGTGTATGTGGGTTTGAGTAGGAAGAGAAACAGGAGCAGTAGGAGCTAATGCATTGGTGAGTACTGCAGCATGGAGAGACAGCACAGTAATTAGTAAGCCAGGGGTACTCAAATGTGCAACTCATAGGTGAAGCAGCAAAGAGGCTGGTCAACTGCTGATGTTCGCACTTTACTGTTCCGCCCTAAACTGGGGCACCACAGGCTGGACACCATTTGTCCATTGACTGGCTGCTATCCTCCATGCACTCACCTAAGGTAAAATGATCAGGGGGTGAAGCATCCAATATTTGTTAGCTGAGATGTAGAAGAGCGTATGCTATCTCAGGCGTGGGTGGGACACCACAGCTGCTCTGTGGGGAGTAAAAGGCAAGAGGGGAAATGTTTCATGGGAAAGGTAAGCAAAGGATACATAAGGATACAGCAGCTACAGTGTTTCCATGCTGCTCACACCATACCCAGGGCATCTTCAGCCATTGGGAGGGAGGGAATGCTCTGTGAGAATATATAAACCCAACTCGTCCTCAGCCCTACTGAACCCCTAGCAGATACTACCTGGTCAGATTGAATGCTCCAGCATTGCCAATGGCACCCTCTTCAGTGATGCTCCAGCTGTATAGGGATCCAACAAGTATGGGGAGGCAAAACTGGTGTGTCTCATCAGCACTGAGGTAGAACCATGCCATGTAGCCAATCAACATCCAACAGAGAGGAAAGAGAGCCTTTTCAAAAAAGGGAACTGTTGGCGATGTTGGCCATGCTGCTTGTTAGAAAGATATGAGGGATAACACACCATCTGCATTTAATAAACAAAACAATGTGCACTACATTCTTAATATTATTATGGTGACCTCTGCCCCTAGTTAAGTGGATCACAGCTGCAACACAAAGTTCTTCCCCTGTGGATCCCTAGATGTGCAAGGATATGCACATGCAAGGGAGCAGCCAGTGCTTAGTTCAACCAGTCTCTATGGCAACGCTTAAAATACTGCAATGATGTTCCCACAGGTAAGCCAATGAAAAGCCAAAACTGAAAAATATGTCTCTCCTGATAATTGGGAGGTCAACTTAAAGGTTTTGAATTAATTTGCAAATCCCCACATATTCCGGCTGCAGAGAATTTGCTCTGGACAAAAGAGTCCGATTTTCTGTGGGGGAAGCAGGTTGATTATGCACAGAAAATATCACATGTTTGTTTATACAATTGCAGGCTCCACTGGGTGTTCAAAGTATTTATGGGCAAGAAAGAAAGAAATGTACTGTCATATGGCCAGCACTGGCAGAAATCGCTTGAGGTAGCAATTAAACTTAAAGTCGAAATCAAACTTAAGCCTACGCATTCATAAAGTTGACCTTAACGTGATAACCTCACCCCTGGATGGCAGTACGCCAGATGAACATAAAAATGAATTCACTATTTAATATCCAGAGGACATTTTGGATTTTATGGAAAAAGTGCTTCTGTAGTATTTGAGTCTTGATATCTGCAAATGGATGACACCTTTAGGGCCTAAACTATTGATGCTTGTGCTGCAAATCAGTCAAGCCATATGATGCATCAAGAAAGCATTTTTAATAAAATACCTCTGTTTATTTGCGATTCTTTTACAGCATGACATTCCATTATTTCAACGATCAAACTACGATAAAGCAATACGACCAGTCTAAATATCTAGTGTACCCACCTTCCGCTTCCCCAGTAACAATAATTTAAACAGACTAGCTTGCAAAACTGCATAAATGATAAGCACATTAAAGCAATCAGATCTAACAACTGGTCATCAGGTGAACAAGAACAGATAGTGCAAACCAGTCTGGCAGTCTCAATAGGGGACATGGACGTATTTAAATTCTCTCCCAATTGCTTCAAACGACCCTACAAGAGAAACGTACATTGTTTACACAACAGCAAATTCCATACTTATGGACACCAAATTAAGTCACTGGGCGGTTCAGTTTATTTTCCAGAAAGATGTTAAAGCATGCTTCCCTGCTAGCAGGTGTAAATTAATCACAGGGCAGGAGTTTGAATGCAGGGGTGTTGTGGTATGCACCCTCAAAGAAGTAGAGAAGAGGTGCAACAACACGAAGAAGCATGGCAAGAAAATGGTGGCAGACCTCCATACCCATGCAAATGCCACAGGGGTATGCCAATTGAGTGAGACCATCCTCTGTTAGGCATAGTTTGTATGCAGTACCCTCTGGGACCACTACACACAACTCTGACTACAGGTATAGGCAACCCAACCTTTGGTATAAGCTTGTACTAGCAGTTTGGGTAGCGGGTTGAGCAGCAAGGCTTATCTCAAGAGGGGTAAATGTGAGCTGTAGTGTAGGTACACAAAGATTCACAGTTACAGGTATTCAAATAAACTCTTACACTCAAGGTTTCTTGCATGAACAATTATGAATGTATTTATCAGTCAGTTATAAAGCCTTCCTTAGAAGGGAGCAATATAATAGCAACGCACAAATACACTTGAATACTGTACACTCTTAGTTTCTAAATCAGTAAAGACCCTTTTGTGATGGCCCACAGACACAACCTACACCCACAGGTGACTTCAATAACAAGGGTGCTGGGGACATTAATATCTTACTTTTGGTATTTAGAAGACTTTTAGAAATTGGTAAAAGGCAAAGGTTATTAGAAAACAAGAGACCACAAATATTCTTAAGCAGGCAAATACTTTTGGATCACCCAAGAAGAGTCATACAATTCAATAGGCTAAGCCAAAGTCAATGGGCAAAAGTCTTGTATAGGAGGAAGTACTTCTGTTAAGTAACTGGAATAGTCTTTGCACCAGTTCCTAGGAGCTTTTGATGAAAAGAAGAATCAAATGTAGGGCCACAAGCTGATTAAACTTGTGAGTTGTAGAAGTTTCAAGCAACTCTATTGTAAGAGGTAAGTTCGCTTAGACTTGTTTTACAGTACCTTAGAAATGAAGAAAAGATGCAGCTGATGACTTCTATTCCTGTGCAGCTCTGCAGATCTCACTGTTCCTGGGCCTCAGTTGTGGGGACAAGAAGTAGGATGTCAGGGACTCCTGCAATGCACTGCGACAGTCAAAACGTACAACCGGCAAACTACACTTTCAGTGGCTGTTCATTGTTTCAGCTTCTCGTGTCTACCACAAATAGCAACACTGCGGTTCCTGGCTGTTGAGATGGACTTTCCTTGCTTCTGGGGTTCCACACTCTGTTGAGGGGGCTCAGGTTGGTCAGTCCTGCTTCTTGGGAGTCTGGAGGATCTTCCAAAAGCTCTAGGCCAGCTTAACAGCAACGCACACAATCTGATGTTCCCCTCCCTGGCTAAACAGTTTCCAGCAGCAACTCTGTGGAAATTCCACCAGCTCCGAAATGGATGTCCAGTTGGCTTACTTTGGAGTTGATTGGTCCCACCAACTCAAAGGGGAAAGTCGTCCTTGCGGGGGCTTCTCGGTCAATGTGAACTTGGCGTTTCAGCACTGAAGCAGGGCTTCACTGGGCAAACCCACGGTCCAGGAGTTGCAGCAGGCATCCTCTTCAAGCTCTTCTTCGGTTCCTTCGTCCAGTGGTCGACTCTGCCTTCCAAGCCAAAGAACTCACCTTTTGTTCAATTCTCTCCCATTCATTCCAGCCTAGCTGTCAATCACCCAGCAGGGTGGCTGTCCTTCCCGGACAGTCAGCCGGCCAATCACCACAGAGTACATTTGGGTCTCCTAGGAAACTAAACACAGGGAGTTTCAGGCACCTCCCTCACTTCCTGCCTACCCCAGACACTCTCGAGCCAGAGGCGGGATTCACTCCTGAATCCCGCCAAAGGTAAAATGAACAAAGAGACCAAACCTGGTTTGGCGCACAGAGAAAACCTCTAGAAAGACCCTTCCACAAAGAAATGGGGAAAAAAGACCGGGCACCATTTTGACAAAGATGGCTCCCGTGGGTGCTTTACAGCAGCTGTGAACACAGCCCGTGGTAAATGCAAACCATGGTAGTTTAAACGAAACCACTGCCACCAGCCATTCAATGAGAAAAGGGTAACATAAAAATATTACATGAGAAGCTAGACAAAGGGGATAATAAGTAACCCCTCCAGCACTCTATTGAAAAATAGTGTGTGCTGAGTCTAGCAAGTTACCAAGGTAAGTAAAGCTAATTTCACTTTACTGCTTTGGGAAAGAGTAGTTTATCTCAGAGAAGGTAGTTAAACCTTTGGGTAATCTGGAAGACTTCCCTGGGTCACTGCACTGAAGATGCTGTGTGACACCATGTAAAAGATGATGCCTATGGAGTTTGTCCACTCCACAACCAAAAGAAACACATGGCTAAAATTCACATTAAACTACATAAGAGAGTGGGAAAAAGGGGGACGCTCTCCACTCTCTCCAGGTTAAAAGAATCAAGTCCTCAAAATCCAGCAAAGTTGCTGGGGGTCTCTAAGGTGAAGGGACTTAGCACATTTTTTGAGAATTCTCCCTAACACTCGTCTCCCCCAGACTAAGGGACAGGAGGATTTAATCCACCCCTGGATAAATCTCCTTACTCCTGTCGGTCATACATTCTGGAGAGACCATCAGCATTTTGGTGATTACACCCTGACCTGTGTTCAACGGTAAAATCAAACCCTTGTAGGCTGATTGACCATATTAACAATTTAGGACCCCTCACCCCCCCCTTCATCTGCATTAACCATCTCAAGGGTTGGTGGTCTGTTTGAATCACAAAAGTAGATCCATACAAGTATGGTCTAAACTTCTTCAAAGACCACACAATGGCAAAAATTCTCTTTCTATGGTTGCCCACCTTGTCTCAGGTTCCTTCAGTTTTCTACTGATGAAGCAGATTGGGTGTTCCCTGCCCTTCCCATCCAGCTGACTCATAACTGCACCTATACCTGTATTGGAAGCATCTGTCTCTACAATAAAGGGTTGGTTGTAGTCAGGAGCTCTTAAGACTGGAGCTTGACAAAGGGCTTGCTTAAGTCCTTCAAATGTCTTAGTGCACTCCTCATTCCACCTGACCTTCTTGGGGAATTTGGATAAGGAAATCACATTTAAGGGAGAAACTATGGACCCACAGTTCTCAATGAAGTTCCTAGAGTAATCTGTGAGAGCTAAGAAGGCTCTCACCTGGGTTTGAGTAGTAGGGTGGCCCAGTCTTGTACAGCCTGCACTTTGCTGGGCAATGGCCTTATTTTACCTCTTCCTACCTCATGTCTGAGGTAGACCACTTTACTCTGACCAATTTGAGATTTACTTGCCTTTATGGTCAGATTGGCCTGCTCAAGAGCCTGCAATACGTATCCCAGGTGGTCAATATGTTCCTTCCAAGTAGGGCTGAACACGGCAATGACATCCAAGCATGCCATGCAGAAGTCCTCCACCACATTCAGAACATGATTCAGCATCCCTTGGAATGTAGCCGGTGCATTCTTTAGTCCAAAAAGCATAACCTTAAACTGGTAGAGGCCTCCAGTGGTTGAAAATGAAGTTTTCTCCCTGGCATGGTCTGTCAGAGCTATTTGCCAATAGCCTGAGGTTAGGTCAAATGTACTGAGGTACTTGGCTGAATCAGGTTTATCCACCAGCTCATCTATCCTAGGTAAAGAATGAGAATCAGTCGTGGTGACTGCATTAAGTGCTCTATAGTCCACACATAATCTCAACTTCTTGGATCCTGCCTTTGGTACTAGCACAACTGGACTAGACCATGTACTTGTAGATGGCTCTATTACCCCGAGATCAAGCATCTCGTAGACCTCTTTCTTTATGTGGGTTCTTACATGGTCTGACATTCTATAACCTCTGCTTTTAACAGGGAAACAGTCACCAGTGAGAATCTCATGCTGGCCCCAACGGGTCAAACCTGCTGAGTGTAATAACTGCTGAACCCATATGCATGCATTAGTAATGGCCGAATCCCAAACCCTCACCCATAATGATAGGCTCACAACTTGTTTCAAGTGTTGGCAATAAAAAGGCCGTAGGATTTTATTGCACAGATATGGGTTATGACAATAACAATATCACATATCATGATGGTATCATACTTTTGGGCACCGGGTCCTGAGGTTACCCCCTCGGACCCGTGCCACCTTCTTGTGTCCCACGACTTGTTGTGGGCACCGTACAGTGCCTTGTACTTCTTTTTGTTCTTCTCCCCTTTTGTAGGGAGGGTGGGTTCTGTGGTAAAGAAGCAAGAACGTTTGGATGACACTGAGTAAACAGTGAACCTCCTGTTTGCTTGGGTCCCCGTTCAGGCTCCACAAACAGATTGGCCCTCATTACGACCCTGGCGGAGAACCATGGTGCAATTTGCACCATGGTCCATGGCGCTAAGCTGCCAACTCCGCCATGGTGGTTGGCGGACTTACCGCCCCATTCCGACCTTGGCGGGGCGGTAAGTCCCCAATCCCCATTTACCCTTCCCCATTCCCATTTTTGCCCCATAGGGTATAATGGGAGTGGGGAAGGCGTTAATTACGCCACCGTAAATTACGGTGGCGTAATTAACAACAAGTCCCGTAGCGCCATGGATTTTTCCGCCTGCAAAAAGCAGGCGTAAAAATCACCATGGCGCTACGGGAACTCGTACTCAGGCGGAAAGGGGCGCCATGGTTTACGCCGGCGTAAACCCCTTTCCGCCAGGGTCGTAATGAGGGCCATTGTGTTTACTCTGAGCATGCGGCTCTCATTTATAGTACCCCGGGAGGCCATGGGTCTTTGTTGTGCATGTGGTGGGGGCCCCTGTTGTCACAGCCCCCGGCTGGATAGCTGACTATCTGACCCCCTGGTGGGGGCAGATCTTTGAAGCTGGGCCCCGATCTGATGGTTGTTTCCTTATGGCGCTTAGCATCTTGCTGTTTGGAGGAAGTGTGCGATGACTGTTCGCACCTTACCCTTCCGTGGCTTTTGTGCTGCTGAGACTGCGTGTCTCCGTAGCTGGGGTGGGGGGAGGAGCAGGCGCAGGGGGTTGGGGCTGCCCCTCTCCCAGCTGCCGATGGTAACAGCAGTTACCCTGCCTCGCTTGTGGGATGCCCATGCAGCATTGCCCAAAACAGAGGGTCAAACTGATTTAACAGAGCTTTGCACTCTTCCTGTTGTTCCAGTGTCAGATCAGAAGAGAGATGAACTCCTTCTATCTTTCCAACTAAAGATTGGCCCCCTGAGGAGGTCATGTAGAGGCTCACTCTCCTCCTCCTTCTCCTGATCAGAGGATAGAAGCAAAGCTCCCAGTTCTGGTCTAAAGACAAGGGCCTCTAGGTGGTTGGTGTGAAAGACCCTGGGGGACTCCATAGGATTGCCTAAGTCTTCCAATTAATTGACCTCTCCAAGTTTTCCCACAACCTTGAAGGGTCCAATCCATTGTCCTGTAAGGCCCTCTGCCTTGTAGGTAACATAACTAGAACTAGTTGGTCTTGAGTAAACTCAACCCTGTTGGCCTTCTGGTCATGCCAATGCTTCACCAGAGCCTGACCTGCTTTCAAGTTATCTGAAGCTTCTGTCATCATGAGTGCCATTCTCCTTCGGAGACCTAACACATAGTTAGTGACTCTCACTGGCTTGGGAGAAGGCGCACTCTCCAACACCTCCTTGATTAGGGCCAATGGACTTCTAACCGGATGACAATAGAGAAGCTCAAAGGGACTGAATCCAACCCCTTCCTGAGGGACTTCTCTATATGCAAATAGAAGGCATGGCAGTAGAAGGTCCCACTTTCTTCTGAGGGGTTCCTCTAAAGCACCTATCATGCTCTTCATAGTTCTTTTAAACCTCTCAACCAATCCATTGATCTGGGGATGGTAGGCTGTTGAGAACTTGTAGGACACTCCACAGTTTTTCCACATGGCCTGCATGCAGTGGGACATGATGTCTGATCCCCTGTCAGAGATAACCTCCATAGGAAAACCTACAGTGGTAAAAATACCATATAGGGCCTTAGCCACATCCTCAGCTGTGACAGTCCTCATAGGTATTGTTTCAGGATACCAGGTAGCATGGTCTACCACAACCAATATAAATCGGTTGCCTGAAGATGTTGGAGGGTCTAAGGGACCAACAATGTTGATTCCTACCCCCTCAAAAGGGACTCCCACCACTGGGAGAGGCACCAAAGGTGCCACATTCTTGGCGCCACTCTTGCCAGATGTCTGACAAGTGTGACAGCTTCTACAGAATTTATCTACATCAGACCCCATTTTAGGCCAGTAGAAATAAATAGAAACTTTTCGTTGGTCTTCTTAAAGCTTCAGTGACCATCCAAAGGAATCTCATGGGCTAACTGGAAACTGAGGTCTCACCTCCTGGGGCATTACAAGTATTCTGTAGTCTCCTGACGTAGGCTCAATAGGTTCACTGTAGAGGAGGCCATCCTCCCAGTATCACCTGTGCTTCCCTGCTCTTGCCTTTCCAGCTGGGAAGCTGCCTGGTGGCAAAGTCCTTCAAGAGTAGCACACTCTCTCTGACCCCTGCTGAAGTCTACCCTACAGGGGCCACCTTCTGCCAGTAAAGACTGCAGCTCTGGATGGTTTTAAGGATCCAGATCTCTAACAGGGGGAAGGACTTCTTCCAGCTCTGTGTCATCAGTACCTGACTAAAATTCTTCTGGTTGGATCTCACACTCAGCCTCAGCTGGTGGAGCAGTCACAGGTGTGACTTTTGGACTGTCCTCTCAGGGATGTCCTGGTTCCATGCACAGGAGTGCTATCTTTCTTGTTTCCTGGGGCCTTGGGTTTCCCCTTTGTCTCTTTTGTTCTTGGAAATAAAAGTTGGCTTTTCCTGTGGACTGGGTGTTATAGTCTCTTCTGTAACAACCCACTTAGAGTCATTTAAAGTGAGCTTTCTGGCCTTCCTAGTCTGCTCCTGCCTCCTTTTACTGGGAGGCCTGGGGGTGCTTGATACAACGCCGAGAGATTTTAAGTAATTCCCCAACATGACTCTCCCAGGCATCTCACTTTGTACACTGACAGGTGTATTTACAGTCATATTGTTGCACTGGATGACAGCTGGTAGTATTGGAGAGGGCCTCCAGAAAGCTTAGTGGGACCCTTGGGTGCCTTAGCAGCATCCTCAGGTTTGAAAAAGGTGTCATCTGCCACTGTGAT
Organism: Ambystoma mexicanum; assembly: GCF_040938575.1. NCBI lineage: Eukaryota > Metazoa > Chordata > Amphibia > Caudata > Ambystomatidae > Ambystoma > Ambystoma mexicanum. Next base: position 959,600,854 of record NC_090928.1, on the reverse strand, counting down.
GCTGGCCCAGTGTCTCTAATGGCAGAGGTCTCCTCACCATTTACAAGTACACTGTCCTTGTAGTATTCTTTTGTGTTATCTAGTATAGAGTTATACACATCTACATTCTGTTGTTCCCACAGAGCCAGGGACACTAAAGTAACACTGGTAGAGACACCAATGGGGTCTTCAGCCCATAGTTGAAAGTTTCCACTTGCCATATGTACATCTCCCTCAGGGATTAAGGCTAAGTGTGGACCCCTGACGGTTCACCCTTGCATCAGGGCTCCCCTTTCACATGGTCAGTAGAACCACAAGCATAACATTTACCAAATGTTTTCTGGAATGGGGGTTTCTGCTGACCTCCCTCTGGTTTGGCACCAGAGGTGTCACTAGACTGACCTGTTTTATGGCCCTCTTCTGGAAGTTAGGTTTTATAATTTTCTTTGTCATCTTTCTTGTGCTACTTCCCCTCATCCTTTCTATGAGTGGCCCCAGAATCCTTGTGAGTAGCCCTGTTGGCAGCACAAGTCAGCAGCTTTTGCTATCTTCTTGGGATCAATCTCTTTAGCATCAGCCAAGTGCTGTCTCAACTTAGGAGAGCAGGTATCAAAAATAGATTCTAACAAAACAGATTTTTCATTCCTTCAAAAGAGTTCACTCTGTAACCCTTGACCCAACCATCTACGTTTTTCAAACATTCACACACCCAGGTAGCCCAAGGGGTACCATCAGTCTTTTTGAGGGTCCAAAACCTCTTAAGGTACTGGGAAGGAGTTTTACCAAAACTAGCTATCAAAGCTAGCGTCTCATTTTCATACTCTAATCTTTCAAGTTCCCCCACCTCCATTACAGCATCAGTTGCAACCTATGGGAGCCTAGACAAAAGCCAAGGAATCAACTGATTCCCTGTGAAACCCTGAATCCCATAGTTATATTCAAAAGCACCCTACCAATCCAAAATATCAAAGTTTCTGTTAAATTTAATAAAAAATGTATTAATAATATGATATAGTCTATAAATAGACTTTACACATGACACATTTACAGAATAACACAGTTTCAAAGTACACAAATAAACATAATATTTTGTAAGTGACTTCAATCAAGCACTCCAACTAAGTCAATGCCTAGTCTGGGATGCCCAATGGAAGCCCTTATTCATGTATCTTTATGTCAAGTTCTTAAATATGGATGATAACCCTTATATAACGCCCCTCTCTTTGAATCCCCCTGACCTCACTGAGCCAAGAAGTAGGGTTGTTTTGCAATTTAAAAGATTTATTGGAAAAATTAAACACTATATATAGATCACACTTTTATGAATATATTAATATTTGATAGCACACTTATGACAGTGATCAACAGTGGATAATATTACAGTAGCACAATTCTTTAATTACTTAGGAGTAGGAATAGGAAGGATAAAGTAGCAGAGAATACTTTTACGGTTCAAAGAAATGCAAGATGGAAAGAATTCAGCACAGAAATAAACTGGATATGGTTTCAACAAGAGATAATCTGATCAATTTTTCCTTTGTGACAACTCACTCCCCCCCTATGCAATATGAAGAGATGGAAATAAGGGCACACAGGTTTTCATGAATACAATCAGAAGCAGTTCAGTTCCCGTTCCCCCCAGCAAGCTTAGAGAAACAGGGATGATTTTAAAACACAGGCCGAATACTTTTAAATGTGATTGAATTAGTTCAGGTCAACACTAGCAATGATTCATGAATGATTATCAGAGTGAAAATGAATTTCCGCAGTGGAAAGCAAGAAGCAGCTATTTTTACAAGTGGCGAAATTGAGTCAAATTGCAATTCGCAGCACTTTTCAGAGTGCGTTGATCGCGATTACGGAAGTTCTAATTAGGTTGAAATGGTTTGAATAAGAGTACTTTAAACTAAGAGATGGGTTCTGTACAGTTCTGGCTGGATACTCACTCCTAATTTTGGAAGGAATGCAACCTCGTCACGGATCTGGTCAGGTTTGGGCTGCGGTTCTCTCTCCGGACAGTCTCTGGCACTGGTTCTGCTCACAGCGGTCTAGTCCGGGTCGTCTATCGGCACTGCACAGCGGTCTGGATATGGTTCTGGCACAGGGATCTAGCCAGAATCAAAACAGCTTGCCCGGCTGTTGAATAGTTTAGTTAGGTTGCTGGATTCTGAGGCCTGCTGAGAAGGATACAGCTTTTGGTTCAGACCTCTCTGCTTCAAGCCCTGGAGTCTATCTGGAATCTAAGTTCTGGATATGGTCAGGCAGCGTGCTGCGCAGAAATCGATTAAAGAGTCGAAAATGAATGTCCCTATCTGGGTCTCAGTGGTTCTTTTTATGTCTTTTGAAAGTGGGTGGGAAGGCTGACTTTCTATGCCCAACCCTCTGAGGATCCTGATAGGTTAAAGGGTTTACTGTGACCTGACTGGAGAAGGGAATTGTGAGTCAGAATGCGTCATCAGGTATCATCTTTAGGGCTCAACGAAAAAACACTCCCCTTTGTGTCCGTACAGCATATCTTCTTTTTCATAAAGCACATAATTACAATATACACAACTTGTCAATATTACCTAAATTGAATGACAGATTGCTTAACGTACAGTTCGGTTCAAGTCACATGTTTCTACGAGCTTGGGTTCAGAAATGACAACATTTTGCGCTTTTAGTGGGTTTTGCCATATTGGATTTTCATGAAATCTGACACGGAGGTACACACCCTCTCTGTGCATATTACAGTAAGTTTTGAGGTCTCTAGCATAAACACAGACGTTACAATATTAATAATTACAGGGTTTGGCCTCAGAACATCCCACAACGTCCAGCTTAGTCTCAAATCATGGGTGCATTTTTCATATTAAGAATCCCCAAATTGTACATTTCTGTCAACTTGATACAATATTTTATAAGCAATTTAATTAGACATACATTTGCCTCCACTGCAGTACACCCATTGGTTTGTCCCCGCCCCTAGAAACTTGGCTTGACTCAGAGATCAGATGTCTTGCCTTCCCCCAGAGCAGGGTGCCACTCTCCATTTGATTAACAGAACCTTGTGATTTCCTGCCTTCTTGCTGAGATGACCAGGTGTGAAGACTTCTCATGGACAAGCAAGCCTTTGAAGTCCCAGCTAACTCAGGTTCACTGTTTAGCTCCTGAAATGCAAGTCTCTTGTCAGAATTTAGATCACTAGCGTCGGTCAGTGGCGGGCACCAGTATTGCACCCATTTTTGACAACTGCCTTAAATTAATACATTTCAAAAAGGGGATTTTACTTGATAGCATATAATCCTTGCTAACATTGTCTTGATGTGGATTCTGCAGTAGAGTAATGTAGGACACACAACCAGAAGTTGGATTTTTTTGGTGGTTTCATGCCCATGATTTTAGCAATTTTGACAATCAAGAAAATGAATTGTTGCTCTGTATTCCTTTGTCTGTTTTTGTTCTGTGGGCAGCCAAAGGATGGGGCTGGCAATGGTCTCCTGTATTAACACTGACAGAGGCAAAAGAAGATGGCAGCCTGTCTGTCAGGTTCTCACTGCACACTTTCTGGTGATTTCTGGCCAGCAGCATGCTTTCCGGCGGCCATTATGATGTTTCCCATGTCAGTAATGCACAATGATGTAGCAGGGCTTGGATGCGTGGGTGAAACATCCCACAAGCTACAATAAGTAAAATGACCTCAATTACTACATTTCCATGTTTTACAATAGATATCTTCAAAATGTAAGCAACAATACACACAGATCAAATCATATTTAAAACATATGAAAGATTCAATCACTCAGATTAAAGAAACAGAGCAAATGTAAGATCTTAACCATTCAACAACCAGTGGCTAACAGCTAATATTCATTGCTTCCACAAACAATAAAAATGTAAGGCCTTCCACCCTCAAATTAATTCAATTTATACAAGGAAATCAGTTCAAATAGAGATTTCCAGTAAACTCTCAATCAATAACCATACATTGTGCATAGAAAGAAAAAGATGAATATTTGTTGAGTTAATACTGCTACACCAAAAGGCTAATTCTGCTATGTACTCACTGTTATGGACAAATTTACCGTAGTGGGTCAAATATGTTGTTAATAATTTAGGACAGTTCATTAAAACATGTTTGCCTGTTTCTGCTATTGAATGGTTCTTACATAGTCGACAATATCGTTCCGAATAAGGAATCTGATTTACTGGGCCTGTGTTGGTCATCACCAGATGATGATTCACTCTAAGCAGCCTTACTCTCACTGCAGGCCATAAATTAAGGTAGAACTGAGGTTTTTCATATGCATATAACACATAGGTAACAAAATGATATTTCTTAAGCTTTTCCAAGTGAGCATAATTCTCAAGCCAATCACCCAGATCCGCTTTTTTGTGTAGTGCCGTTCTTAACCTATGAGTAAACACCCTCATCGCGAGTATACCATCCAATTACTTTCAGGTATATATCGACCTTAACTTTCAGGAGTGATTTCCCAGTCTGTCTAAGGATTTCTTTCCTCATGGTGTCAATTATTTGATTACCAGAGTTAGTCAACATTAGAATATACAATTCAGCTCTTTTCTTAAGAACCTGAGATTTTAATGAAGTCAAACCTCATTCAAGCCTAATAACAGCCATTGGTATGCAGGTTGGGAGACCTAGAATCTTTTTCCAATATTTGACTTCCACAACCTGCGGCCAGTTAAGGCTCGTTGTTTGTAGGACTTCAACACCATAGGTCATCATTGGTGCTAAACCCTGTTGGTACAGCAATTGCGCAGCCCAAACAGTAAAACCACCATGGGAGATGGTAAAATGGTACACCTTTGCAGAAATGTGGGCAGCCCTGATAATTCTTGTCTGTTTACATTGGAGGTAGTCCCCTTTAGTTTCAAATTCAATTCCCAGGTATCTGTAATTCAGGGTGTATAAAATATCCAGCTTCTGAATCTTAAGGCTAGTGCGTGCTACTTTTTTTTCCGTAAACAGCATTACTTGGGTTTTCTGCAGATTTATTATTAAACCATTGCTTTTAGCTGATAGCCATAAAGCTTTTGCTGATCTCCGCAGGCCACTCAGAGTATGGTCTAGTATCACTAAATCATCTGCATAGGCGAGGACTGGGCAGTGTTTATCACCAATTTTAGGGGGGCAGTTATGGACCTTTTCAGTTGCCGCCGGTAGATCATATGTAAATAGATCATAAAGAGTCGGGCCGTAACACAGCCTTGCTTGACTCCTCGATTTTGTTCGATTTGAGTGGTCATATTCCCTTGATGGTCCAATTTCAGGGAGACTGTGTTGTTTAGATGAAGAGGCCTAAGATAATACAACAGGCCTAGTGGGCAGCAGAGAGATTCTAATTTGGTCCATAGAATGTCTCTACGGACCAAATCAAAAGCTGCCTTAAAGTCTACATATAACGCATGCAAGGGAGGATTATCCTTATTCCGGGCTGCTGTGCGTAAGGTATCTAAAATGATCAAATTATGTGTCGTGGAATAGCCCCTCCTAAAACCACTTTAAAAACAATTGAGTATATTTTCCTTGTCCACGATTATTGTGTAATTTATCAAGGATTAAACCCGCAAAGAGTTTCCCAGTGCAATCCAACATCGATAAAAATCTGTAATTGCTATGGTATGGTATGTAGCTGTTTGCCAAGAGCTGGGTATTATAAGCTGGGTATTATACCTTCCAGCATGATTTTTTCAAAGAGAGTCTTCAGCAGCTTGGCCCAAAATGTAGGATTACATTTCAAAATAATATTGGCCAAACCGTTAGGTCCAGGTGCCCTTGAAGATTTTAACTTATTTATCTTATCAATTAGCATAGCAACCGTTACTGTAAACGGGGGCCTAGAAGGAAATATGTTTTTGGACATTGTTGTCTCGATGTTGCCAGCCAAATTACGATCTCTCTGGAATCTTTCCCATGTATGGGCACCGATAGGATTAAGGATTGCATTTGTCCTATTGCCTCTTACCTCTCCCAAGAGTGCCCAGATGTTACGAGAATTCTTGGTACATAGTAACCTTACGCTCTCTTGTCATTGTTTTAATTTCTTAAGGTACTTTCTTTGTCTTAACCATGACTGAAACTGACCATTGAGTGTTTTACAAACAGAAAGAACGCTTTTGATTGACACAGATGTTTTCCTTGCCTTCCTTATTTCTGCTCTGAGTTGCCTTTTAGCATTTCTAAATTCACAGTCAAATGGGTTTCTCTTGGGCAGACCTATAACTGCACATCCCTTACCAGTTGTTATATGCTCACTAGCAAGTGTAGAAATCCAATGTTCAATATAATCCATGGACATAACCTGAAATTGGCTGTTGTTCCTATACTGGTCTTGTGACAGAGTAGCTACCACTTTGGCTATGTTTTTCTCTGACCAGGAGATCGTAGTTGCAGCATGATTTACCCTTAGGTCCCCCATAGATTTGACAGCATGATTTAACTCATCAGCACTCAGAGTTAACCCAAGTGAGGCATGATCGCTCCAGATGTTTTTGGCAACCTTCATATCCTTCACCAGCTAGCAATGTCTGCAGTCACAAAAATATAATCCAACATACTCTTTGAGCCACCACTTTCCCAAGTTGGTTGACCGGGAAAATCATTAGTTGTTCTGCCATTAATCATCTCCATGTCCCACAGTTCAAAAAAGCTCAGCCAATACCGTCTTTCGGGGTCAACTTTCTTAAAGGACATTACACTCTTAGGTCTTAAATTTGGATTACTCATAGTCCCCACATCTCCAGACATATAACAATTAAAGTCCCCAACAATCATTACAGATTTATTCTCCTGTTTGAAAGTCCAATTGATCATAATGTCATGAAGAGACTCTTGAATAGTAGTAGTTTAAGCATCCCCAGCAGGATTATACTGACTTATCAATAGCATTTTCTCATCCTTATTCTCGCTGCATATAACCAATTCAATTGCAATCACAAAGTCATCTGTTTAAGTTTCAATGCGACAACGTGATTTAACGTTACGCTGAATGCACACTATTAATCCCCCAAAAGGTCTTCCCTTTTCACCTTTTTTAGCAAAGGGTTGAAACACTGTATATCCATTCAAAGCAATTGGGTCAGTCAGCCATACCTCTTGTAGACAAATACATGTATAGTTACTTATGTATGGCAATGATCCATCCTGAGAGATCAAATGACTGAAGCACCTCGGTGGTAATTCATGGATTATTTGCGCTGAAAAAAACAGGATTTGTGCGCCATTCTGCCCGCAAATCCCCATTTGTTAAACAGGGATTTGCGGGCAGAATGGCGCACAAATCCAGTTTTTTTTGGCGCAAATAATCCATGAATTACCCTCCTAGTGTTCCATGAGAGAAATGAAATCCCTCAGTCTTTATTCAATACTACCGGCAAAGATTCTGCCAGCCATTTTAAGATATTTTGTACATCTGCCAGTTGAGCCTCATTACTTGCAGGGAGCTGGGTTATACTGGTCTTAATATTAGGTTCAAGCAGCACTTTCCTTGGGCAGTACAGGTCTTCTTTTCCTGGATCTGCATCAATTTCCACATCAACCTCTAGCAAATTAACCTTGTATGTACGTAGCAAATTAGCAGTGGCCAAAAGTTTGCAGTGAATTGCTGACACATTCATATTCGGAGTATTTAGTGGTTCAATATATTCAAAGTCATCTGATGTGAAGCCTCTTAATTGTGGAATAGAGTGGAGCCTAATCAAGAATTCTGTTTGTGTCACCCAATCATGATAGTTATTTTGGTAAAGATTCTTGATTATACAGATGCGGTTGTTACTCATTTCTGGCTTCTGCCCCTCGTTCGTGTTCCTTGACTTCTGTGTAGTCTCATCACAGATCAGTTGCAACCTGTGGGAGCCTAGACAAAAGCCAAGGAATCAACTGATTCCCTGTGAAACCCTGAATCCCATAGTTATATTCAAAAGCACCCAACCAATCCAAAATATCAAGTTTCACATCATATATACTCACTGCTTCTTTAGGCATGCAAGGTCTCTTTGGACTGGAAGACCTAGAAGACTCTGAGATAGAAACCTTTTCAAGAGACAATTTCCTCATTTCAAGAGCATGTTGCATTTCCATTTCCCTTAGTTTGATATCCTGGTGTTTATTTTCAGCTTGGAGTTGCAACCTTTTGAACTCTAACTCAAGTCTCATTTTTTCAAGAGAGACCAATTCTGGACTCAGTACTGGACCTGGTAGGGTCGCTGTGGCTAAAGGTTGAGGCATAAGGGCCTGTTGAGGTAAAGAGGGGCTACTCCTCTGACTCTTCTGACTCTTCAATAATATTAGACTTAGGCTATGAATTATCATCCTCATCATTATCTACATTTCCTGGGATAGTAGGTGTGACAGGTCCACTAACCAGACTTTGATTATTTAACAATCTTGCAATTAGTTCATTTTCTGTCCTTTAACAGGAAGATTCCTGACTTTACACATTTCTTTCAGTTGCTCTACTGTTAAAATGATCAGGGATTGCTGCCTGAAGCTATCCATATCTGGCATGTTACAATTGCTTTTCTAGTGGAGCTTAGCCTTGTGAAGGTTTTTAGTTGAACAAAAGTAAAGTAAACGCGCACCGTGAAGTACTCTGAAGTACTGTTTGCTGCTGGGTGCGGGCGGGTGCCTTCTACTCTGTGTGCTGCCATTGCTGTGCGTTCCGCGACTCGGAGACCGTGGCGTTTCTCATACACCATCAGAACTCCGGAAGCGGTCAGGACGTCTGAGCCTCATACACCTCTTGCCTGGACAGTGTTTTGATTGACATTCCTAAAAGGTGGGTCCTTTACACAAGAACCCGCCCTTTTGGATGGCAACGCCTCCCCAGTCTAAACAAATAGCCGAGCCCTGGCACACCCGCGCTGCGCACTGTGAAGTACTGTGCTGTGAGCTGCGGGCTGCGGGCGGGGGCCTTCTACTCTGTGTGCTGCCGTTGATGTGCGTTCCGTGACTCGGAGCCCGTGGTGTTTCTCATACACCATCAGAACTCCGGAAGCGTTCAGGACGTCTGAGCCTGATACACCTCTTGCCTGGACAGTGTTTTGATTGACATTCCTAAAAAGGTGACTGATTACTTGAGTTCGCTCACATGGTGTACTGTTGTTGAATCTATATTACATATACAAGGAACGGGCTACACGAGAACCCGCCCTTTTGGGTGGCAACGCCCCCCCAGTCTAAACAAATAGCCTAGCCCTGGCACACCTGCGTCACGCACTTTGAAGTACTCTGAAGTACTGTTTGCTGTTTGCGGTGCGTGGCGCGGGCTGCGGGGCGTCTTATTAAACATTTAAGGTATCCTTTGGGCGGTGTATCGTGAATAACAACTCTTGAAATAACTGTTAGGAAACCGCTTATCTTATCTTGGTAAATAGATAGGAATTTACTGAGTTGAAAGTTGTGTTATTTTTATTGCCTCTTCCAAAGTGCTCTGAAGCCTTTCCATTTCTCATATTGCTTGCTTTATGGATTCGGCTTTGAGAAACGGGAAAAAGCAGAAGGAGTGTCCTTCAAAAAGGCTTCCCACAATAGAATCTCCAAAAAATGCAAATAAAAAAAAAAAAGTCCCTCAGCCTCACTTAATGGGAAACCATCATTCTTATGCATGTCAATCCTCTCTGAGGAAATGAAGCCCATTACTGAGAAGACTTTGGCACCAGAAAGCCAAGTAGAGTTAGCTGGTCCAAAAGAAATATGTTCCCTATAAAAAGCAAATGAGGACATCACAAATGATCCATTTGCTGCAGATGATCTTACACATAACGTACAAAAAATAATTGTTGATATACATGAAAACAAATATCTTCCTATTTCTGATATTTCCATGCTTGCTCCAGTAATTATGTCTGATCTAGACAAAGTAATAAGGCTATCTCTTGGGCCATCTACACCTGTTTCTACACAGGGAATGCGCATGAAACACGTACTCTTCCATAAACCAAGTGTCAAAGAGTCAAGTTTTCCGAGTTCTGATACGGGAAAAAAAGAGAAAAATTTCATACAAATTCCTTAGACTAGTTCGCCCACGATGAAATATGCTTATAACACAAATACATAGAATCCATCTTCTGAACAGAGAAATCTGAATACATCTGTTCCAGTCTTTAACGTTTCCAACTTGCCTGAATTGCCTTTATCACAAGAAATTCCTGAAGAAGAACTGCTTGAGCAGAAGGTTAGTGACCTACCAATATTCACAAGAATTTTAAACTTGATAGATCAAGGGCACGAATACTCTCATCTCCTCTTGCAGGAGATCAAAAAGGACCTGGTGACAAATACTACACAATTAGCAAAAATTGAAGGATACATCCTGGCACAAGAAGCTTGTCACGTATACCACTCGGAGTGCCACCTAAGAGCAGCTTCAATAATAAAAAATGATCTGCTACACTCTAATGTCCAAGTTGAAAAATAAGATGTGGGATCTCAAACAGCGGATGAGCCGTTTCTTTCTCATGGAATCCCAGTGACATTTGCGCAAATACTTCAGCGAAAAGATAACATAGGAGTGGATAAATTAATCCCTCCAGATGGTGAAAAAATGGATTATTTGGAAATAGCAAAATTGCAACATGACAGACTCCGACAAGTTGAAACAATCTTGGTTCAGATGAACTCCAAAGATAACATTTTGGAGATGCTCACAGTAGATGAAGTACCCTGTTTGAACACAAACGTTACAGAAATTGCTCCTGATAGTCCTTCGATTTTGATAAATCTTATTGAAAAGGACAAGCTCAATGAATTACAACAAGATTGTTCAAACGAAAAGGAGAATCTTTATTTTTTATCTAGAAGAGCTAAGAAAAACCATCGCAAAGCTCTAAAAAGAAGACACAAAAACAAAGGAATCTCTTTGCGCGGAGAGAAAAAAATGTGAGAATTATCTTCTGAATTGGCTAGTGATAATGCAATACAAACAAGCACTAGCAAAGTACTAACGCTCGCGGTTCCCTCCGAACAAAATTTTAATTTAAATGAGCTGAATGAGGAGAGTAAAACTGCACTGCAACTCAGGTCTACAACGACGCAAGAAATTGCTCCGAAACAGTCAGTCACTATGATGAAAAAACAAAATCTGAACTTGAGATCTGCGAGTGGTGAGCGTGTTGAGAAAGAAGAAAAACTTCAAATGGAAACAGAATTAAGTGTACTCACTGAAAGAAAGATACAACCTCACTTAACCTCATTCTTTACAGATATTTCAACAAAGAAAACTGATGGTTTCACAAGAAACGAAAATATCAAATGTGATGAAGGAAGCTCAGGAGAGACATTGATTCCTTGGATGCAAGAGGAAAAATGGTCAAAGTCTGAGACCTCTAAGGAAGTGATGGTCAATTTGGACATCCATATTAAGCAAGGTCAGCTGAGAGATCACAATCAATGTAGGAATGAACATGGTCAAATCTTGAACCCTCCAATGTCCTTAGCCCCTGTTGAAGAGAACGGACTATTGGAGAAAGCATTAAATGCAAACATCAATCAAGGAATGGTTGCACTATCGAAATCTGAACAGCAAGCGTGTGGGAGCGCATCAGAAGTAAAAAAAGAGGTTGGTGTTGACGACAATCAACTAGAGATGCCCTCTGAAGATGCACTCAATCAAATTCTCCTGAAGTTTCAAAATATACCTTGCGAAATGAAAAACATCATTGAATAGAAGAGTGATGTTAAGATCAATGGAACGGTTCGTATTAATCTATCGTTCCTAATGAATTTGCTCTATAAGATTCCATCACTTAGAAGTTTGGTGACAAACGACATTGAGTGGATCAGACTTCCGAATGAGAATAACAACAGAATGCTGTCCAAAATGTTATCGCCTATAATTGCAAAATTGATCTGGGAGCACCAGAGTGATCTCTTGATCCTTGGACTGGAAATGGTCAGATTCTCTCAAATAAAAATATCGATGGACTTCTTGGAATTTCAACCTCCCGTACTGAAATTGAGCATTGACTCCACTGATTCCACAGAGGGTCAAAATGATTCCAATAGAAATATGATGGAACAACTCTCTGCCCTTAAAAATTCTTTAAATGGGCTTAAATGGCTTGAACCTTTGATCAAAACAGTTGTGAACACTACCAATCCTATGTCATAAATTCAGGACCTTAATATCGTGTCATGGAACTGCTGTGGCATCTGTAACTTGTTAAAATGGAGGGAAAGGGTAAAATAAGAGTCCCTTCCCAACATGTTATTGGTGCAGGAGACTATGGCAGCAAAGAGGGTAGAACTCGATGGTTTTGTTATGTGTTCACATCATGCGAATAAAGGTTCAGAAGGGAGACCCACAGGTGGTCTGATGATTTTGATTGATACTAGGCTAAATTTTACTATCAATAATGTATATGAATCTGACCTTTTCATTCTATGTGATATTTCTTTTGACGTGAAATTGAATGAAAACCTATTCCTGATTTCATTATATTGGAACCCCTGGCCATACCCCATTGAAAAAGCTTGTGAATTATTGGGTGATGCTCTCATTGAGGCTTTTAGTAAAGCACCACACACGGAAATCCTCATTGGAGGTGACTTTAACACATTATTTGGAACCAATGTCATCAGTATGGTTTCCAACTCTTCTTATTCTCAGGCCTCTTTACAAAAAGGGAATGTTTGGAGCAAATGTTTTAAAGCCTGGAATATTTTCTTAATAGCTTCAGCAGATACTCATAAGAAGTTCACATGGAAACGTGGTATTGCGCAATCATGGATTGATCATATGTTCTCCTCTAAGCAACTCTCTGGCAGACTTTCTAAAGTCAATACCATTAAGACTGCCTCGGGGCATCACATAATGATAACATCTTCTATTCCCGATTACTTTATAAGGTGTCATCCTGCCTCTCAGCTGTCGCTCATTCAATGTGACAGACCACGTTGTTCAATTAACTGGTCTTCAGCTACATGCAGGAAATTCACATCTCTAGTAAATAGAGATTTATGGAAATGCAATGGGGGAAATCCCTTGGACAATACAACAATACTAAACTGGAATTCTGAGATGATTGCTTCACATTTGGCCAATATTTCTCATACGATGGTTGTGCAAGATGTTGGCAAAAATGAAGGAAGAGCATATTGTACTATGGCGGCTTCAATAAAAAGAAAGAAAAACGCTGATCTTCGTGTGGCAAGGAAGTCCAGGTTGAGTTTTGTCAAGCCTGAATATATACTATTAAAAAAATATATTATAGTTAACTATAAAAAGGCATTAAAGGAGGCTCGTATTTTAAATAAAATACAGCAAAATCAAAGAATAGTTAACCTAATATGTAACTGTAAAACTAAAGAGATCTGGAAAATTATAAGATCAATAGATAAAGTTACCACACGTGAATTCGACTCAAGCATTGATAGTGCAACTTGGTCTTCTTTCTTTCTCTCCAACTATGCCCTTACTGAAGACTTTACATCTTTTGAACAACCGCCTGAATGCCACTTAATTCCCAACTGCTGTCCATGGGATAAGACAGATATACTTGTTGCAATTCAGAAACTGAAGGGTTCCAAATGTGCTGGTCCCGATGGGCTTCCCCCATGTTTAATCAAGGATGATCCTTTATTTTGGTCCTCTATCTTTCATATCATGTTTCAAGAAATATTTCAATCTAAAAAAATCCCCAGTTCTTGGCTTACATCAATTATCATTCCTCTTCATAAAAAAGGTTCAATCTCAGATCCTAACAACTACAGACCTGTTGCGATTATTGATGTCGCAGCAAAAATCTTTGCCTCCCTGATTCTACAAGAGCTAGAAAGTTTCTCATGTATTAATGATGCTCTATGTCCATCACAAGTCGGGTTTTGTGTCTTTCGGCACACATCATTGCACATGCTACTTGCCCTGCCAACAGTCCTATATTTGTTGTATCCTTAGACTTAAAAGCAGCCTTTGATTGCGTGATAAGAGGGAAATTGTGGGAAATATTGCGCAAAGCTAATTTTCCTCAATATCTTATTACACTCATAGAAATGTTGCCCTTTCAAACAAATTTTAAAGTAAGACGTGATTGAGCAGGTTCCCTACGCAGTCCATTCCATGTTTCATAGGAGTAATACAAGGCTGCAACCTTGCAGCCATTCTTTCCAATCTCTATTTAGCTGATAATGAAGAGATATGGAACATGGATAAATCTTTTGCAATTCGAATTGGAGCTGTTTCTTTGTCATGGCTAGCGTACGCAGATGATATTTTGCTTTTCGACCGTACGCAGGCTGGACTTCAAATGAAACTAGAATGCTTCATGCATTACTGTAAGATCAATAATCTTACCCACAACCCACAAAAATCCAATATCATAATTTTTTCCAATAAAAAAAAGTAAGGCACTTTGTATGGAAAATTGGTGCCTCGCCCATTGCAATCTCCCTCAATTTACCTTAATCATTGCCCCTAAAATGTCAAATGAAGATCTTGCTACAGAAAATTTTCAAATTCTCGTTAATTCCACTTCTAGAATTTTATTTGAAAAAAGTTGAGGCTATATTGTTGTATGGAGCTGAGCTTTTTTTTATATGATTTGGGTCCTTTTTTGGATCAACTACAAGGGCAGATCTGGAAATACACCTTAGGTTTACCTTTATCTATGCCAAATGCCATTGTTAGACACTAACTTGGCCTTAACTCGCTATCCGCTAGATATAACTGGCGCTTATTGTTGAATTTTGCAAAAATTATGTTTCCACCCAAAAACTCATTATACATAGGTTTAAACCGAATGTTAGCGAACAATAATATACCTTCTATGATTCAATTTAAAGAACGTATGTTGTCGGTTTTGGAAAAGATTAATCTCCCTGCTGAAGATCTGGAGCTTTTTCAAGAAAAGTTTAAGAAAAAAATATTGCAGTGCGATCTGGCTGAAATTTGCATGAAGATGGAAAGATATGCTTCATTTGCAGAATATTGTAAATTTGTCCATAGGCAATCACCACGCATTTCTTACTTAACACTGTGCCCTTGTTTCAATGATCGTCGGACCTTTATGTTGTTTCGATTTGATCTTTTCCATACACGAGTCAGAAAAAAACATTGGCATTAACAGGCATTGGATGATAATAATGAATTATGTTGATTTTGCAATTATGCACAAGAGACTTTAAAACACCTTTTTATTTACTGCATCTACTTTGAAAACGATTGTTGTAAAGTGATGAATTATTTTATACAAGCAAATACGATTGTAGTTAGAGAATGGATCTGTACAAAATGTATGTGGGGCTCCACAAATGCTTCATTAATCAAAACAACAAAGCTGGTAAAGTGGTAAAGATTATCGAGAGCAAAATCAAAAGAGTTATTTAATTGTTTTTCTTTTCTATGTATGGGTATAGGTATTTATGGGTGTATTTTAGCTGTGGAGAAATGGATCTTGTTGATAATGTATAATAAGTAACTTATGTTATGTGGTTATGTTTATTTGTTTCCTTTTTCTGTTTTTCCTTAGTTCTTAACTGTATTTATTCAGTAATTTAATTATGAATTATTTTTTTTAATTTTTTTTTTTTATTGTAAAACTTCAGTTTAATACAAGATCAAACTTTTTTTACATTACAGTATCCTGAGATTCAACTGTTAGATTCCCATTAAGAGTGCATGTTTGAGTCACACCTATAATATGGTATTAGAGTTCATTGAGGTGTTCAAAAAGAAGAACAAAAGATTCCTTACACCTCAGATTAAATACTTTGTTTACAGACAGTTTTTTCGGTCAATGGGCAAGATCATGTCTAAGAAGTTGATAAAGCTACATGTGAGCATGGTATTTCTCCCAATCGAAACAGTGTACCACCAATCATCGGCATCATAAAAGAACGGTTTATAGGAACCAAGGTGTAGTTCGCGAGCGATCTTGAGCTCAGTACATTCAGTTATAAGATGTTTTAATGACTCAGTTTCTCCTGTCTTGCAGAACCTGCATTTATCGGAGTTGATTGTAGTATCTCGTCGTCGCCAGAGTGTTTCTCTTGTTGTGAGAGCGTTCAGTCTGAATTTCAGGAATTTATTCCGATGGTGGCGAGAGGGGCAAGAAAATAAGTATTTAGGAGGGCAGTGTAATTTGATCATGCTCTTGGAACCTGGTAGAGTGGATTTAAGAGATGTGGATGTTCGTAAGTGAGAATCCAGTCCCATAGTTCGAGTTTTTTTTTCGCATGTTGTGGGCGATCAATTAATTCTTCAATGCTGATATTGGCGGCTTCCATGATATTTGTCAGAGTAGAAAACCATGATTGAAGTAGGCCCGAGTGTATACCTGCACTGTCATTGACAAAGATTTCATATGCTGGAATTTGTTGACCAAGCTTCATTTTCCTCAGAGTGGATAAGGATTTCCAAATTATTGTCGTCTGAAGTGAGGTCAGAGCCAATTCGTATCTCAGAGCCACCATTGAGATGTCTTTTGAAAGCCCCAATGCCCGTTTCCAAAACCTTCCTTCGAGTTTTTGCCATAGCCGATAATCGAGGTTCTATCCTGACTTTCCACCAAATGATATAGTGGGAATGAACTTCTGCAGGTAGAATGTTATTAGTGGTTCAATTGAAAATTTGCCATAGTCTTTATTAATTTTCGCACTTTGAATACCAAGTGTATTGGCTCTTGCCAAAAGGTCGTTCATCCAGGCTGATTCGCAAATGGAGGTGTTAACCATTATTCCTAAGTATCGTATAGATGTCACAATAGTAAGCGGAGTGTTCTCAATTGCCCATCGAAAATTTTTGTCCTTCCGTGAGACAGTGTTCCCAATACACATGATCTTAGTTTTCCCTGTGTCCAGTTGCAGTTCATTTATTTTTAGATATTCGTTCAACTTCAACAACAGGTTTTGCAAGCCTATCTGAGTGCGGTCAATCAGCACAATATCGTCAGCATACACAAGACAGTTAACAGGTTTTGCGTTGATCTTTTGGGGAAAACAGTGTGTGGCTTCCATCCATTTCGGTAGGTCAGAGATGAATATTTTAAACAAGTCAGCTGCCAGTGGGCATCCTTGCTTGACCCCTTTGTACGTTGGAATTGGGTCGGTCAAGTCGCCTTGGGAATTTACTCTTACTTGAACAGAAGTGTTGGAATGAAGCGCTATTAGAGGATCAAGAATTTGAGATGGACAATTCCACTCGCTTAGTTTGGCCCACAGTTTTTCGCGATGGACTGCGTCGAAGGCTTGTTTTAAGTTGACAAAAGCAAAAAAGATTTTTTTTAGCTTTCAGGGCTTCAAGTTTTAAGATGGTTAATATAGTTAAGTTGGCATCAACGCCTACGTTTTTCGTGAAACCTGTTTGTCGACAATCTACTTGATTCGCCTTTGATGCCCAAGCAGTCAACTTCGTTTGGAGAAATGAGCCAAATATTTTGCCCATGGTATCAAGCAGGGCAATTGGACAATAGTTCAATGGATCATCTCTGTTACCCTTCTTGTAAATTGGTACCACAATTGCCTTAGCCCAAGACTCAGGTGTTTTTATCAAGGTTGAAATTTGACGAAACAAAGATTCCATAAGTTTGGCCCAATGATGCTTGTGTTTTTTAAGCATGATGTTAGTTATTTGGTCGGGTCCTGCTGCTCTTGAGTTTTTTAATTTTTGAATTGCTGATTCAAGGTCAGCATATGATGGAGTTATATCGCATACTTTAGTGGAAGGAAGACGGTGAACTTGGGGGATTTGAAAGGGTCGTTCATAAACTTTGGTAAAGTAATCCACCCATGAAGAGCTTGAGATTGCATTCGAGATGAATGGGTTGGTTCTTGTGTTTCCTTTATTTAGGATGGTCCAAATTTCTCGTGAGTTCTTTGTAATAATTATTTTTAACATAATTTCAGCTCTGTTTTGCTCAATTATGACAGAATGGGATTGAAGCCAATTTCTATTATCCTGGCGTCGTGCCTTTACGCTTCTTCGTATGTCATTTGGATCAGCATGTGTTTTCCTTAACATTCGAAGGTCTTTCCTCAACGGTATTTTGGCCACTGCTATTTCTGAGCTATGTAGATTTGTCGATCCAAGACCGTGTGTGTTTGAGTTGGCGTGATGTTGTGAACATGCAAACAGCAAAGGAACATAGTCCACGTCATTTGAGGCTTCAAATGGAGGGTTAATTTCTCTATTGACGAGCCAGTAGTTTTTAGCCAATTTCTGGCTGCAGTTGTTGTCAGTGGGAGTTTGTAGGTCTTTGGATGAGCAAAAGTATCGAAGTCCATACATAGACGAAGCAAATCGTGGTCACTTGCATCTTTTTGAACTACTTCTAGTGAAACAACTCTTTCAAATAGATTACAAGAGACCCAAATATAGTCAAGAGTGTTTCTAAGTAGAAGTCGCTTCAAGGTTGTCTTGCAGGGTTGGTCACCTTTGGCGTTGCCATTAACCATCTTGCAGTTTCGTGACGAAAGTGCTTGTGTCCATAGTTTACCTCGTAATGTAACTTCGTCTTTAGGAATAGCATTGTTTTCCAACGTGTGATGGTTGAATCGATACCAGCTGCAGTTCAAGTCACCACATATTAACAGCGATAGATTGCAGTATTTAAGAAAAGCATCGTCAATGAGAGTTGTTATTGAGTCGATAAATTCTGTGGTGGTAATCATTGCCGGGTTCCAGTAACAATTGATTATGAGTAGATAGTTTGAAGTTCCTGAGTTTTCCTTCCCAATTCGAATGATCGTACCCTGAACAAACGGGTTTGGGTTAACCGCGTCCTGGGGAGTCATCTAGTTTTGAATTTTCAGTAAGGTGATTAAGCCTGAGTATGGACGACCCTTAGTATTTCTTTTGGCTGGATTCAGATGAGTGGTAAATCCGTCGCGATTCCAAGCATCGCGCAGCCATGTTTCCTGAAGGCAAATTGCGAAGACCTCATCAAGCGGTTCTGTAAAATTATCAAACAGATGAGAGAATCCGCGGGTATTCCAGGAGAGTAACCTTAACTTTGTCCGTGTCGTTCATGGTTATTGAAGATTGTTGTGAATAGACTGAGTCTTCTGTCTGAATCCTCTGATGGTGGGTTTGTAATCCGTATCATTTTGTAATCTGTGCGAGAGGGATAGTGACTTCCGTAGGGATGTGCGACAGATTGATCTTTCGAAGTTTCCTGAATTTGGTAGATTAGTTGAAACTTCTTTTTGAATTTTCAAGTCGGGTTCTAGGGTTATATCGAATCCATATACTAGCAGTTCTTCGACTGCTTGCAGTAAGATGTTTTTTACTGCAGACGATTTTATATGTAATAGTACTTGGTCAGTTGTTTTTTCCGTTACATATTCTACGATCTTGATGTCGTCTGTAGTTATTGATCTGAGTTGGGGAACACAGGTGAATAGTTTTAGGACGTTCGCTCTGTTCAGGTTTACTTCTTTTCCATCAGAGTCGATATTCTGGAGACGAAGCTTCCATGAACTTGTTACAGGTTTGGCACTTAAGCTATCAGGTACTCGCGAGTGTAAGTGTGAACCGTTTTTTCTTTGGTTTATTGTTAGTTTCGGGTCTAGTTTTGAGCTAACAGGTGAAGACTGGATCTTTAAAGAAGTGGACCGAACCGTCCTTGTAGATTCTCTAACGTGACATCTAGACGCGTTTTCTTTCAAGAGGGATTTCTTCCTTGCCTGGTTTCCTTTGTCGATTTGTGCCAAAACTACAGGAGAAGAGTCAATATTAATTTCACTTCTAATGGAGTACGTAGACAAATCGCATAAGTCGACAGAGCCATTCTCGCCGGACATATTTGAGATATCAGAGTCTGTATTCAGGCGACGGCGTTTGGTTGGTAGTTTGGTCATGACTTTTTTTTGATCAGTTGCATGTACTAACCCATGAGATTGTGTAAGATCATCGTGTGGTTTTACATTGTCACGTACAAAAAGACTACTTTTTTTCGGGGTCGTCAAAGTTCTTATGAATTTTTTGACATTCGTTTGTTTGTTTTTTTGTGATGCATCTTTTGGACCCGATTTAGTTAGAGGTTTTCCGTCGGGTTTTGAGCCTTTCTTATGAGTTTTGGTTAAATCTAGAGTTTTGGCAGGGCCAGTAAAGATGTTAAATGAAGTGGGTTTAAAGATCACTGAACCAGAGGATACTTCTTGATTCTCAGTTGTGTCTTTTGTGTAAGGAAGAGCATTTTTTTATTGTTCGTCACGACCACTAATACGTTCAGCTGAGCTAAGATGCTCAGCTGTAGGTTGCAAGAAGTGGGTGTGAGGTGAAGGGGGCTGGACCTCATTCGAATTTAATGCAGCAACATTAGAGTCCGGAGTTGATGCGTTTGGTAATCTTACGTCCACATTTTGAGTTGCCGGAGAACTTGAAGCCGGGACTAGAGGGACTAGCGTTTGGGTATATTGGGTGGCATTTTTTCTCATCCATTTCAGTGCTTCTAGAAGACCTTCTGATAGAGAGTCGTTTTGACAATGGTGTCTAGCTGCCAAATCACCTAACCGCTCTTGCTATCTTGTGGAGATATCAGCATTGTTTTCCATTTCTGTTTGAAGAAAATTCGTAAAGTGATCAATTTTTTCTATTTTTTGCGTTAAGTTTTGAATAATCGCACCTTGATCACTTAATTGTCCATGTAGAGCTTCATATAGTTTGGTGAACGCGGCTAAAACATTATTATGAATTTGTGATAAAGCTTCCATTGATATATTCACAGATTTGACTTTGCCTGCTAAAGGTAGTTCCTCGATCGAGGACGCATAAGAGCAATTCAGGTTGAACCTTACCTTAATTGGTGAAAGAGTTTTTGTTAGATTTGGCAAGTGAGTATCGCCATAGACAGACTCAGTCGGCCGGTGAGGCGTACTTGCGTGACTGACTTGCTGGTCATCGGGTTTTTGCAGAAAGTGCATTTTGGATTTTAACTCTGCAATTCGTTTTAGGCGACGCGCTCTTGCAAGAGAGCTTGGATCCAGGTCAGATGTTTTTGCTGTTGCTGTTTTGGGGGGTTAAGTCAGAGGGGCGCCGGTCTAGACCGCCAGGAGACGCACTTAAAACCTCTGCCGCCTGACGTGCATACCCACTATTATTGCCTTGTACAGGGGCCTCAGGTTTGTGGTTCGTTCCCGGATAAATCATTTTGGATGTTTCAGTCGGTCGGGCCAGAGGATTGCAAGTCTTGTGGGTTAGGTCAGAGGAGGATTCCTTTGGCACTATCGGCCGTTCATGGTGATTTGAGGACTCGGCGTCTGTTGAAAGCAAATTTGACTGAGGCGTGTTGGACTGGCTGCTAGGTACAAAAGTAGAAGTGCAAGAGCCTAAGTTTGCCGAAGTTACAGCCCTGGAAGACTTTGTCTGTAAAAGTAAAGATGTTGGGTTTGAAGAGTTAACATTTGCCGGAAAAAGGTGAGGAGGCATCGCATTTGAGATGTTTAGTAGTTCATCATCACTCACCACGAAAGGCAACGTTACATGATTGTTAGAGTCCATTGGTTCGCAGGGAAATAAAGTCGTTGCATTTTCGACCTGAGCTATGTCATGGTCTACTAAATGTGCTCGTTGTTGCGAGACACAGGTCACATCTGTACTCAGTTGTGTTGTAGTACTCAAGTTGGAATTTGAGTGAGTGGCAATTGAAGGTAGTGGAAGCTTTTCAAGTTGCAAAGCCGCGTCTTCATCCGAAGCGCTGGCCGGAGGTGCTGTCATCAAGTTGGTGGGGTGACTATGAGAGAGTATTACGGGCACGGAATTTACAAGCCCTTTTTCATGTCCATCGCCTTTGTTTGCATCTTGTTGAGCATGAGTTGGCGTTATGGAAGAATTTGTGTGTTTCCATTGATGGATCTGGTGTACGAGATCCCAAACTGCCGTGTCAGTGACAGATAAATTGTCAGTTGTTAATTGGGATGTACATCTTTCAATGCAGGGAAGTAATTCTTCAGTTGAATTTAAGGTGTTTTGTACATCTTGTATAGAATTTGTTGTTTGTAGTCCTAGAGAACAGACCGATGTGCCATGTGAAAAAACTGCAGGGAGAATGGGTGAAGCAAGCAAGGTACGGCTTGCAGTTTTGCTTACCTTTTTAGAGGCTGAGGCTTTCATCGCCGTCCACGGATTAAGCGTGCGCCGATGTTGGAGAGTTTTTTTCCGTGTCTGGGGGCCTGTGGATTCAGCAGTCAGCGTCATCGATGAATCTTACTGCAGATGGACCACAGCGTAAATACAAGGACGCTTGAGGGCGATTTGGGATCAACTGGAATCGAATGTCGTGCTCCGAACGCCGCAAGTATGATCAAAAATGATTTATCGAGGAAGGGGGCAAGCAATGTCTCGTCGTGCAGCTCCTCAGGTAATAACAAAAGTCAAAAAAAAAAAGAAGACAAGCGAAACTCTGCTACTGGACTCCTCAGGATGCCAGTACGTCTTGCGGGTCCAGCAGCCTCTGCTTCTTGCGTCGGGTATGATACCCGCCACACGCCAAAGCCGAAAAACAGCTAAACAGGTGTAGCACAGCCCTTCTGCCACAGGGCTTATGCCGCAAGGGCGGATTAATTATGCAGATATAGCCCAACGATGGTCATGTGACTTGCACGTCACTGCAGGGAATCTTCGAGTTGTTTAAAGCAACAGCGTCCTTTTCACCATTCGCTTTAGGCTGCACTCGTGCTGAACTTGATGAAATGAAAGCCTCTCATCCACGCCGATCAACAGGGAAGCAGAATAACTGTCAAGCCGCCACAGCTAAACAGGTGTAGCACAGCCCTTCTGCCACAGGGTTTACCTGAATTATGAATTATTTGTAAAGGTCTTTTTGACTTAAAACAAATAAAGTTTTATATATTAAAAAAAGTAAACTCTCAATGTTACAACTCTACAATATATCCTCACCGCCTGCCACCAGTGTTAGGCAAAGTTTGTATGCAGTACCCTCTGGGACCACTACACACAACTCTGACTACAGGTATAGGCAACTCAACCTTTGGTATAAGCTTGTACTACATAGTTTTGGTAGCGTGTTGAGCAGCCAGGCTTATCTCAAGAGGGGTAAATGTGAGCTGTAGTGGAGGTACACAAAGATTCACAGTTACAGGTATTCAAATAAACTCTTACACTCAAGGTTTATTGCATAAACAATTATTAATTTATGTGTCAGTCAGTTATAAAGCCTTCTTTAAAAGGGAGCAATATAATAGTAACACACAAATGCACTTCAATACTGTACACTCTTAGTTTCTAAATCAGTAAAGGCCCTTTTGGGATGGCCCACAGACACAATTTACACCCACAGGTAACTTCAATAACAAGGGTGCTGGGCACATGAATATCTTACTGTTGGCATTTAGAAAACTTTTAGAAATTGGTAAAAGGCAAAGGTTATTAGAACACAAGAGACCACACATATTCTTAAGCAGGCATATACTTTTGGATCCCCCAAGAACAGTCATACAATTCAATAAGCTAAGCCAAAGTCAATGGGCAAAAGTCTTGTATAGGATGAAGCACTTCTGGTAAGTAAATGGAAAAGTATTTGCACAAGTTCTTAGGAGTCTTTGATGAAAAGAAGAATCAAATGTAGGACCCCAAGCTGATCAGACTTGTGAGTTGTAGAAGTTTCAAGCAATTCTACAGTAAGACATAAGTTCTCTTAGACTTGTTTACAGTAACTTAGAAATTAATGTTCCTGTGCAGCTCTGCAGATCTCACTGTTCCTGGGCCTCAGTCGTGGGGACAAGAGGGAGAACGTTGGGTATACTCCTGCAATGCACTGGGACGGTCAAAACTTGCAACCGGCAAACTTCACTTTCAGTGGCTGTTCAGTGTTTCAGCTCCTCGCGTCTACCGCAAATAGCAACACTGCAGTTCCTGGCTGTTGATATGGACTTTCTTTGCTTCTAGGGTCTCGCACTCTGTTGAGGGGGCTCAGGCTTGGTCAGTCCTGCTTCTTGGGAGTTCGGAGGATTAAAAGCATTGCACACAATCTGGTAATGTATTTACTGTAGTGTGACAAATCACGTGATCTCATCACTTCTCCCCAGAGGTGAGCCCTTCTTTGCGGGGCTAGGGAAGTGAGCCCACTGTGTGATTTCTAAATGGTTGGAAGACAACCATACTGGGACGAAGAAGATCAAGCAAGTGATGAAGAGTCTCGAGAGAAAATAAGAGAGGACTATGGTCCTATGCCTCGGGGGGACCCAGGAAGCTCAAATTAAAAGGGAAGAAAGACTAACATCCAGAAAACCTGAAGCCTGGTAGTTTCAAACCAGGCAAGGAGGAAGAAGCTGCTGATACTCAGAAGGTCCTCAGTTGAGAGGGCTCGGCTAGCCGGCAAGAGAAGAAAGAACAGAGAGAGCAGTATCGAGGTCAGAAAAAGCAGCGGCGTGACCACGGAGAGGTGGACTGGACGGTCCTTGAATGACACCGAGAGCTCTGCAGCATTGGGTCTGCGGAGCTGCGAGAACAAACAGGAAGAAGAAGGAGTGGATGCAAAAGCTGTTCACACTCCAGGAGGAATCCCAGTGACGCCAGCCCATATACAGAAAGGTAACAGGAAAGGTGGGAGAAATGGGAGGGGGAGAAAGGATACAGATTACCTTCAGTCTACTCATCCCAGTGAAATGTTAAGAGTCAAGGTAAGTGAAGAGCACTTTGGGATTCAGCCTACTCATCCCAGTGAATTGTTAAGAATCAAGGCAAGTGAAGCGCACTTTGGGACTCAACCTACTCGTCCCAGTGAATTGTTAAAAGTCTGGAAAGTGAAGAGCACTTAGGGACTCAGCCTACTCATCTCAATGAATGGGCCAGAGCCAAGATAAATTAATAGCACTTGGAGACTTAGCCTACTCGTCCTAGTCAACAGTTCAGAGCCAAGATAAGTGAAGAGCACATATGGACTCAACTTACTCGTCCCAGTGAATGGTGAAGAGTCAAGGCAATTAAAGAACATTATGGACTCAGTCTACTAGTCCCAGTGAATGATTCAGAGACAAGATAAGGAAAGAGCACATAGGGACTCAGCTTACTCATCCCAGTGAATGGTTAAGAGTCAGGACAAGTGGAGAGCACTTCGGGACTCAACCTACTCATCCCAGTGACCGGACAATAGCGAAGGGAAGTGAATAGACAGAGAGTCAATTGAGTAAGAGTTATAGAGGATCACAGCCTTCAAATTTAAGTAAAGAATGTGTCAAAGAGGCATTGAAAGTTGCCATTAAGGATCAGTGCCAAAGCCAAAGTTAATAAACCAAGGGACCTCTGTTCAGGGAGAAAAGGGGACACCTTGGAGGTGGAAGTGTCCCCTAGAAGAGCTGAAAGAACTTGTTCAGAAAATCACCAAGAACTATCTAAGAAAAGGTTACTGGAGCTGGGAAAGCTCATCCAGGAGAAGGGAGTCATTCTCATGGATCTTTTGCTTTAGTTGTTTTTCTTAGTATTAAGGTCAGCACACTAGTTTTGGACAGAGGACGGACTACTGCTTTGAACTACACTATTGGCAATGAGAGCCTTGCTAGCTTTGTCTTAGGTAGGGAAAAGCTCTTAGATTAGGGACAGAAAGGCCATTTTCTTATCATTTAAATAGAATAACACATTTGAAATGCCACCATTTGGTCTGTCTCCTTCTTTTGACCTACCACAGTTGAGATGAATGGGATTGATCAGTTTTATCATTTTTCTAGGCTAACCTATCTTTAATGAAATTCCTTCAGATTAAAGTAGAAAAACTATTATTTTTGGTTCTTATCAACAGATTACATCTTTGAAGATTGACTCTTTTTTATAATGCTATAAATATGACGGTCTAACAAATTATTTCTTAAAATATCTAATGCAAAGACACCTTTGACACATACTCAGCAAGTTGGTCTATTGTGCATTGTTGCAGTCAAATTAAATCCCAGTATATTTTGCAAATGTTGGCTCAGCCTCTGATAGTTGTTTATTTTAGTATTTTTTAGTATTACAGCATTGATTTCAAACAATGATCCTCTTAGTAGGGAAAATGACACAAATGGGTTAAATAGTAATTTCGTCTATATAATGGACAGAAAACCTCACCCATGCCATCTCATCTGGGGCCTGGGAGCAAAGAAGAGCTAGATGCTTGCTCTCTATGTTTGTCAAGAGATCCATCAATGCATCCCCAGGTTTAGAAAAAATCAGGAGTGAGGGACACCTCTATAGAGCTCTCAGAGAAAAGGACAAACCTAGAGAAGGGAAATGCTGACTGAACAAATCTGCTTTTACATGGCTGACCCTCAATATGCCTTGTCTCGAGTGATACCTGTTGGATTTCTGATAATGTCATGATTTGAGAGGTGAGAGCATTTACATGTGCTGCTGTGGTCCCCCACTGATGGCTGATGTAAGCTTTTACAGTTGAATTGGTGGCTTGTACCGATCTCTTCCTCTCTGCCATCATGCAAGCAAATGCCCAGAAGGCCTCCTGGATCACCTTGAGATACCTATAGTTGGAGGACATTGATGTGTGGTCATGGTTTCATCCTCTCCTCGGAACAACTCCTCACTCAGCTTCCCAAAACCCACCCCTCTCCTGTCTGCCCTACATCATAGAGTGTCCAGCCATTATCTACCTGGTGCTGGCAGGGCATTATTTAAAGCAATGGTTTCCACCACCCCCTCATCCCAGTGATCAGAGTCTGTTCACTGGGAAGGAACCAAGCCTTTCCAGAACAAAGGGAGCCTCTAGATCTAGACCTAAAATCCTGTTTTTGGGGAACCGTGCCCTACAAAGTGAAACACAAAGCTCTGTCAGTGTGGGGGGGGGTCACAGGAAAGCCAGTTAAATAAAATAAGACATCAAATGTGTTTTTGGCAATCATAACTGAATCTCCTTAGAGACTTCTATATAAACGCAGATATAGCCTTATGTTTTACCAGTGAATCAGCCGCCAGGACATTGGGAATGTAAAGTAAAATACATTTGGGATCATGGGGGCACACTGTTTAAGGCAGCCAATGGGTAGTATTAATTTAGTTTCCATCCGGACTTTTGTCAGGCATGTGCATGGTACTCTGTGCCTGCAATGTTGCCAAATTACGTGGCAGTGGCAGGTGTGTTAGTCGACTCGGCCTAATCAAGAGAACACATGCAATATTTCAGCATGGAGTCTTCTGAAAGTGAGGCCTGGTTAATAGTGCTCATTTTCTTAGAAAGAATTGCCAACATTATTTTGTGTTACAAAAATCAAAAAGGCTTTGCATTGTCTACCCACACAAATGGTATTCTGTCAGAGCCACCCACTTTTATCATTTTCAGCAGATACATCCTCTTTGCTACTGGAATATCACAGAGGCTTAAGAATTCCTTTTCGTCCACAGGCTCTGCTGGATCTGGAAATTGTAAATTAGCCCAGATGTACAAGGTGTTTCTCTTTCATGATGTATCTGACCTTAGACACCCCCTCTTCCTCATGGCTCAAGCCCTCACTGAGCTTTTCACCTGCCCTCCAGCACTGTCCTGCCAATGCCTAGGAGTTCACAGTTTTCATCAATCATTCTATCATTTAATTGCCTGTGCTACCTGAGTAAATGATTTGATGGAGAATGAATGCCACTCCTCCCGGTCTCAGATCTCCTGCATAACGGATGCGTCTTTAGCCAGAGAGACCAGGAGTAAGAGCAAGACTGTCTGCAATGGGGGATTTATGAGTGCATCTCCTGCATTCAGCATTTCATTGCCGGTTATTCTTAACATGCAAATCATAGATGCATAGAAGAGAGAATTCTTCCTCCTTCATGGATATCCATCTACAACACTTTGTACAGTGTCCTCCATTGTTGGTGGGTCCAGCATTTTTAAGTGATTTTCTCCATTCTGCCTCCCGATCGCTCTGGCACCGTTTCTATCTGACCATCGACAGAGCCCCTGCTCACACCTGCTCTGCCATTAGACTGGGACCTGGAAAGATTGACAACAGCAGCCCCCAGGGTTCAGCTGTGCCTTGTTCCGCTTTGGCCTGTGACACATATGAACACCACCATTATTCCCAGATAGTGACCAGCCCTATTGGTCCCTTTTTTCAGCAACACAGAAAAAAAGATTAGACAGAGGTATGTGAGCCCCACTTATATGAGTGGCTGAAGTGGGGACAGGGTCTGGAAGGGGGTGGAGTGAAAAACCTCTTTGAAAATATCTGTCCACAGAACGGAGGAAGGAAAAGACAGTGGTAATGTCATGATCAAAACATCACACTGTGTAAAACAGTAACTTGCAATCCTCCGAAGTCTGCATAGGTGGACCTGTAAATGGCACAATTAATGTTTAACTGTGTTACCTTGAAAAAACATCTTGTCTTTCGACACATTGGGCCTAATTATCAGGAAGGCGGCCCCGTAATGAATGTTGCCGGTAAGGGTCCAGCATCGTTCCTTACGGGGCGCCACATTACGAGGTCTACAACAGGTCCCCTGGCCAGACCAGACGTCCTTATCAGGACCTGCTAGCAGACCAGGATGCTAACAACGGACCTGTCATTAACAAGCCCGTTGTTAGCATCCTCCCCATTCCCATTGAGCCCTATGGGGGTTCAAATGGGAATGGGGATGTACCATGTCCGGGTCCCGAGAAAGGGAATTACCGGGCCCTCCCAGGTCGGAATGGCCCGGTAAGTCCCCTTTTGCGGGACCCGGACCCGGTACCCGGTTTGGGGGTAGCCATGCCACTAAAAACGGCATGGCTACCTCCAAACTCGTAATGAGGCCCATTGAGCCTTTCAGCACATCTCACAAAGAATGGGTTTTTACCAATGTCAAAGAAAAAAGCAAATGCAGAATGCACCAGTTTAAAATGAAGCTTCATTTCTAAAAGTGCAAAGAGGCCCAAATCTGTCAAAAATAAGATCCCGCTAACAGGAGAACACAGACTCTGTTGCAGAACTTTTAAAATGTATTTCCTACTGCACATAACCAGAAGGAAAGGAATCATCATACACTCGGTATTTTAATATAATGTTTAATTTTTCCAACAACTGTTTATTGTATAAAGCTACTTAAAGTTGACCTGTGTTTCAACTTGGAGCCAACCAGCCCTCCTTTCAGCCTCTTCCAGGAGAGAATTTTAGAAAAATTCCAAGAATATGAAATCTATGGGCTCCACACAAGATTAATACCTACAGTGTACAGATAGTTGTATTTACAAGCCAGCTTCAAACAATTGCATTGCACTTAAAAAGACAGGTTGGAGCATCCATCCTCAAAAAAACAAACATATGCCTTGGTCTAATGCAGTGAGAACCTGTCATCCTATTTTCAAATCAATCACTCCTTGAACCTATTACATTGTTTTTTTTACTTACGTCATGTGCAAAAGCATGGGACCTTAGTCCACAGTTAAAATGCAAGGCTGGCCCTCCTCCAAGGAATCAGTGTAAGGACTTTGAGTAGTCCTGTCTGGAAATCTTTGGTGGTGGATGCGTGTCCCTCCAGCCTCAGAGAGAACCAGAGGGCGGGGACACCTCAAGAAGAACAGAGCATCACCTTCTTGAAAAGATGGCCGCTGCCGCGTTAAAGCTCTAAACAAGGCCTTGCTGGCCCATTGTCCCGCCTCAATGAAAAGGAAGAGGATTCAGCCTAGGAATCCTCCCGTCCCCTGCACACTTTCAAATGTTTGGACAGATCCAATACTGTTATTTGAGCAAATATATAAAAAAATCCATAGATTCTGTTTCTGACAAATATAAACAAACACAGTTGTGTAAGACCAAAAATATTTATATCAAAACAATGTGGTTAAAATTTTTGAAAAGTTATTTACAAACGAAGAAACAAAATAGTATCAGTAGATGACACCAAGTTTAAAGAGGTAATGAAGTCCGATTCAATTGGCGACGCGTTTCGAGGATGTTTTCCTCTTCTTCATATGGCCTGAGTTAGACTCTTAATACAAAGAAAAAACATTGGTTCAAATAAAAAAAAAATTGTTGACACAAACTTCAATCTTTGCAAATCATATTCTATATGTACAACCTTAATAACTGTTACCCATGTTGTGCCTAAAGAGAACCTACTCCCTTTCGATACAAGATCACAGATTCAACATATTTTCACGTGTAAAGTCATCGATTTAGAGTTGTGTACCCTTCGATTTACCACAGCATCTCTGTTAGAAGATATGTAAAGTCACTAGGTAGTCCCCACCCTGCGGGCTTCACAACGCTAAATCTCGAGTATTGCTATTCATTCACAAACTCAATTTCTCTAATAGATAAGTAAGAGGCAAATGTTAGATCTTGAGTATTTCTATTAGTTCACAGACTCTATTTCTCTAATAGAAAGGTAAGAGGCGATATTAATCTAGATAGTTACCCTTAAGAATATGTAATCCCAATCATGTAGTGCAGGAAAGGTGAGAAAAAGTAGCGAACATACCACTGGACATCTGTAAATGAATTCCTCAATATTGACAGTATACGTTCATAGTTTCTATAAAATCCAAGGAGATGTATCCTAAGAGAGATGAAGACACTCAACTGCATAGATACAGATAATTAAAGATAATAAAATGCATAAATAGAATCTGAATAACATATGTAGCGTACGTGTATCTGATGGTAGACAGTGTGGTGACTGTATCCAAACAATGGATGGGGACCTCTAGTCTCACTCTAGTGCCTGAAGTTAGCGGCAGCACTCATTAACCCAGTATGCAGGTATGGACTAATGGAAAAACAAAATAAGATCGAGCTGTAAGTAATGATCTAATTCTAATCTGAATCTGTAAAAAATGACTAAGCATGCAGTGGCTAAAGGATTTACCTTTGCAAAGTTAGACGCACGACAAGATGGCTGCAGCCAGTTAGAATCAGTTGTTGTAAAGCAGATACGGTCAGACACGCGAATGCGAGAACGCAGGTCTGTGTGACATTTCAACTGTGAAATGAAAGAAGAAAGAGAGCGGCTTAGATAATAATACTTTCTGCAAAGTCCCTACCAAAAAGGTGAAACAAAATAGCACGCGCATAACTGAAGCGCGGGGGGACAACTTTTCACAGGGTCTGCTCCACGGCTTCGCATCTTCCACTGTAACCATGGAAATGACATGCGCCCTGTTGAATCCAATTTAAATAAAGTCCGGGATACAAAAATAGAAAAGGGACTTAGAAATGAGTGCCGGAGAGTCAGCCATATTAGAATGGTTTACAATAAAATAGACATGGTATGTAACAGAAGTCAAAAGAGGTGGTTG
Source organism: Ambystoma mexicanum (assembly GCF_040938575.1). Lineage (NCBI taxonomy): Eukaryota > Metazoa > Chordata > Amphibia > Caudata > Ambystomatidae > Ambystoma > Ambystoma mexicanum. Next base: position 959,569,726 of record NC_090928.1, on the reverse strand, counting down.
TTAAGGATGAAATGTTAAAATTAAAAAGAGATCAAGATGAATCAAATATACAAACTATTGGCAATATAAATAGATCCGGGGGGAGCAAAACGTACTTGTGCCTATAAAAGACACATTGAACATGTGTAGAATAGCACTTATGCTATCTCGCTTGTAATTGGAGTTAAGGACAAATAGAAACAAATGGCTGTGAAGCATAATATTCACACTGGTACCTGAAATGGTCACCAATGGTAATTATTAGACTAAAGTTTGTTGAATTAAATGGTGGACAAGAACATATATATATATCTATGTTGCCAAGCCGTCAGGGTGAAGAGTACTAAGGCTGCTAGTCACCAATTGGTTATTGCAACGTGAGGTCTCAGTGTCCATAATTTGTTGAGTACACTAATTCTCGTTGTAAAACATGTAGTGAAAGTAACTCTGAATCATAAATATCTAATGTAAAGCATAATGCTGTGGTTCTATTCAAATATATACATATGATTAAACATGCAATAAATAGAAATCAGAGGGAGTAATATTGTTACTTTCAATTAACAAGGTGGCATTCAGATGTACCAACTTTGAAATGGGCTGAATTGTACAAGAAAACATTTGGCTCTTCATAACATTACAAATATGACACAGGCATTGTGGTACAACCGTCAGTTTTACATTCTATTCTTTTAACATCAAATATTCCCAGTTGAGTAGTTGAAGATCATAAAAAGCAATTTAAAGAAAAATCCTCATTTATGCCCCAAGGCTGTAGGGAACCCATTTTGTCAATCCAGTATGCCTCTATTTGCAGTAGGAGGGATTGGTAATCACCCCCTCTTGTAGGTTGTTTGACAACTTCAAGTACCTGGAATTTTAATTGTGCAATTGAATGCTTTCGGGGAGTTAAAGTGGCGTGCCACTGGTGAATGTTGGTTATTACATCTTAAGTTTGACTTATGTTCTGTCAATCTCAATGTTATAGGTCTTTTTGTCTGACCTACATATACCTTTCCACAGGGGCACTTCAACAGATAGATTACTCCAGATGATAGACAAGTGGAGTAATCTCTAAGTTTGATCTTTTGACCGTTTCTCGGGTGAGTCACCACATTGCCTTTAATCACATTATTACAGTGTGTGCACCCCACACAAGGAAAGGTACCCCATTTTTTGGTGGCTAGAAAAAGTTGTTTGTCCTTCGGTACTTTTTCAGCCTTCACCAGCTTGTCTCTGATGTTTTTACCCCTTTTAAAACACATCATCGGTGGGGTGGGAATCAATTTTAGAAGAGTTTGATCATTGTGAAGAATATTCCAGTTTGTTTTATACTTCTTGAAATCTGAAAACTCTGTCTTGAAAATGTTGATATGAATAACAGTGGAGTATTTTTCACATTTGATTTAGATTTTAGTAAATCAGTATGTGTGATCTCAGAGACTCTGTTTTTTGCTACTTCTAGAATCTCTGGAGGGTAACCTCTGTTCTGAAATTTACTAACAAGGTTTGTGCATTCCTTATCGAGATCTTCTGGGTCTGGGATAATTCTTTTAAGCCGCAAGATTTGGCTGTAAGGTAAACTTTGAAGCATTGCCCTCGGGTGGAAACTTGAATAATGTAACAGATTGTTAGCATCGGTTGGTTTGTGATATACAGACGTTGCAATTTTGTTGTTGACAATACTTAGACTGACATCCAGAAAGTGTAGACAAGGGTTATCAATCTCAATAGTAAACTTAATTCTAGGATGCACAGGGTTGAGGTATTCAAAAAACAGATTAAAATCATCTTGTGTACCACACCAGATGCAGAAAATATCATCAATGAATCTCTTCCATGTAAGGATATATGATGACCAAATGGGGTGTTTCAGTACATGTTGACTTTCGAATTGAAACATAAATGTATTGGCATAAACGGGTGCCATCGATGACCCCGTTGAGGTGCCGGAGGTTTGTAAGAAATATTTGCCCTGATATCTAAAGTAGCTGTTATAAAGAATCAAGTTTAGAAGTTCCAAAATGAATTGTGAGTTACCTTTATCCCCTGAGCTGTTTAGGAGTAGACATTCCACCGATTCTATACCTTCGCTATGAGGAATTGAGGTGTATAAACTGCAGACGTCAAGACTAAATAGGTTGCAGTCTGCACTGATGGCTGAGAAATCTTTTAGGCCATTCAAGAAATCTGTTGTGTCCTTCAAGTAGGTAGATGACGCCTGTATAAGTGGTTGTAATAGTCTGTCAATGTAAACTGCCAGAGGATCAAAGACGCTCTCCGTTCTAGCAACAATAGGTCTAAGGGGTGGATTGTATTTGTCCTTGTGAATCTTAGGGAGCCCATAGAAAACCGGTGTGATCGGATGGGAATTAACTAGATACTGATATGTTTTATCATTAATCCATTCATTCTCCTTAGCATTAACTAATGTCTTATTAATCAGTTCTCTTATTTCTGGTAATGGGTGCCTGTCTAATGTTGCATAGGTATCAGTGTCACTAAGAAGTTCAGTGCATCTCTTTTTATAGAAGGACGTATCCATGATTACTATTGCACCGCCCTTGGCTGCCGGTTTGACATTAATGTCTTCACTTTCTGCTAGATTGTCTATTAGATCTAATTGACGGTTTTTAATGTTGATAGGTGTTTTCCTCTTGTAATCAATTCTACTTAAATCTTGTAAAACACTCTTCTCAAACAGATTCAGGATTGAATTTTGTATATGAGGGTCAAATGTGCTCTTAGGGCGTATTTCCAACATATCCTCTTGGGTTGATTTCGGTTCTATTTCATGTTGTGAATCAAAAAAGATCTTCAATCTTAATTTACTCAACAATCTGTGTAAACAGACTTATTCTTGAAATAACGAGGTATTGCACATTGGAACGAAAGATAATCCTTTGTTTAATATGTTCAGTTGTTCTGCTCTTCTGACTTCTGTTACATACCATGTCTATTTTCTTGTAAACCATTCTAATTTGGCTGACTCTCCGGCCCTCATTTCTAAGTCCCTTTTCTATTTTCGTATACCAGACTTTATTTAAATTGGATTGAACAGGGCGCGTGTCATTTCCATGGTTACAGTAGAAGACGCGAAACCGTGGAGCAGACCCTGTGAAAAGTTGTCCCCCCGTGCTTCAGGTATGCACTTGCTAGTTTGTTTCATCTTTTTGGTAGGGACTTTGCAGAAAGTATTATTCTCTAAGCCTCTCTCTTTATTCTTTCATTTCACAGTTGAAATGTCACACAGACCCGCGTTCTCGCGTTCGCGTGTCTGACCGTGTCTGCTTTATAACAACTGATTCTAACTGCCTTCAGCCATCTCGTTGTGCGTGTAACTTTGCAAAGGTAACTCCTTTAGCCATTGCATGCTTAGTCATTTTTTGCAGACTCAGATTAGAATTAGATCATTACTTACAGCTCGATCGTATTTTGTTTTTCCATTAGTCCATACCTTCATACTGGGTTAATGAGTGCTGCCACTAACTGGAGGCACTAGACTGAGACTAGAGGTCTCCATCCATTGTTTGGATACAGTCACCACATTGTCTACCATCAGATACACGTACGTTACGTATGTTATTCAGATTCTATTTATGCATTTTACTATCTTTAATTATCTGTATCTATGCAGTTGAGTGTATTCATCTCTCTTAGGGTACATCTTTGATTTTATAGAAACTATGAGCGTATACTGTCAATATTGAGGAATTCATTTCCAGATGTCCAGTGGCACGTTCGCTACTTTTTCTCACCTTTCCTGCACTACGTGATTGGGATTACATATCCTTAATGGTCACAATCTAGATTAATACCGCCTCTTACCTGTCTATTAGAGAAATAGAGTCTGTGAACTAATAGAAATACTCAAGATCTAACATTTGCCCCTTACTTATCTATTTGAGAAATTGAGTTTGTGAATGAATAGCAATACTCAAGATTTAGCTTTGTCAAGCCCGCAGGGTGGGGACTACCTAGTGACTTTACATATCTTCTAACAGAGATACTATGGTAAATCGAAGGTTACACAACCCTGAATCGATGACTTTACACATGAAAATATGTTGAATCCGTGATCTTGTATCGAAGGGGAGTAGGTTCTCTTTAGGCACAACATGGGAAACAGTTATTAAGGTTGTACATATAGAATATGATTTACAAAGATTGAAGTTTGTGTCAACAACATTTTTTTTTGTAACCAATGTTTTTTCTTTGTATTAAGAGTCCAATTCAAGCCATATGAGGAAGAGGAAAACATCCTCGAAACACGTCGCCAATTGAATCGGACTTGTCAGAAACAGAATCTATGGATTTGTTTATATTTTTGCTCAAATAACAGTATTGGACCTGTCCAAACATTTAAAAGTGTGCAGGGGACGGGAGGATTCCTAGGCTGAATCCTCTTCCTTTTCATTGTTTAGTGTAGGGGTTTTGTGCCATGACTCCAGTTCCTCCTCTGCACCTAAAATTTGGTTAAAATTAATCATTGAACTTTTTAACAATTTTCTATGAACTAAAGGTGTGCACCTCTGTACAATCTTTTGCCATTGTCCCGCCTCTACAGAAGCCCGATTGGCAGCATCAGGCCTTATCTACTATTGGTCCAGGAAGCTGGCAGGCGATGCCGGCATCCCTCCAAGGACCCACTGTAAGGACTTTGTGTAGTCCTGTCTGGCTGTGTCAGGCCACTGGATGCGAGCTGCCAGCCTGTGCCTCACAGTACGTAACACTGCACAATTCGAAAGTAAAAATCATGCTTGACCTTAAAATGCCAATCTCCCTGCCTATCCCACAAAGAGAACTAGGAAGACTTTCGTAATGTGTGGTTCGCTCACGTTGTGCTTTTTCAAAACGAGTTGCATGCATTTTCTGTTGGTTGTTTAAATTGTTTAATGGGACAGTCATAAAGGCTACTCTTCCATCATTTATGTAAAAAGCAGTTCCAGATCTTTAATCTCTTTGATAAGTATTATGCATATCCAGATCATAGACATGGCACTGTGAGCCAATGCATTTCAGAATGGATTCCGTCATCAGGGCTAAATGCCATATATCTTAAATTCAGTCTAATATATCATTAACAAAATATCCCAAAACCCCTGTGATATATAGTGAATACTAGCAATGATTTCCACACAGTGAGTAACAATAACATTGATGCCAATTTGTATAAGTACATACCAATAGGATTGTTAAATCCACAAGCCAGACATGGGTTGAGAAATTAAAAAAAAACAAATAAACAAAGCAAAATCAGGGTAGGTCAGTAAATAAAGACAAATACAATCCCACTGTATGTAATATGATATCACAAAAAATACAGTAATGTTTTTACTTGGTAGCTTCCTAAATCTGAGATCTATGTAAAGAATAAAAAGGCAAAATGAAGCTATGTTAGGAAACTTGTGTGGTGGTAAATTTATGCTGCGATCAGCTCAACTAAAGAAATGTTAGCTTGAGCTTCCTGGCGGTGCAGTTACCCTTTGGAAGCAACCCTGTACCTTCAAGTTCAAAGGTAAGAATATAAAGTAAAAGGGGATGCCATGCCTATCTCATCTGATGTATTGCCATCACACTTCCTTCCCGATGCTCTGCCGCATCACACCTGCACAAGTAAGATCAGAGCCTCAATACCTAAAGGCTACCCTCTGTCCTCCAAACCCTTTCCCCACAATCGTAGGAATACGTGACTTGCTCTGCTCATAGCCAAACCTCACTGTCTCCCACCAGCTGTTCCCCCACCTCCCTACATCAGGAACTGGAGTCTGGGCTCTAGAACCACTGCCCCTCGCAACACGAGAGCCTCACGTTACCTGCTCCCACAACAAATGTTTCACAAACATGCGCACCGATACCCCCCACCTCTTCAAAATAAGTATAAAGCATGGGACATGCGCACCAGCCACCGAGGAGTGGCCCCCCCAAGCTCCCCGCTTATGAACAGAAGTCCTTGCCTCACACAGTCACCTACACTGCCGCTTTGGAAAAAGCATAGCCGCAGGTATAGCACCACTCGCCCCAAGTGCAAACCTGACAACCTTTTCAGTAGAGTCAGCAAGCACACTGCCGGCATCTACTGTACACCTACCCACATATCGCCGGAGATGGACCTACTGGCTTCCCTGCTAACACTGGCACCCACTTCTCAATCTAGGACCACCACGGTTAAGGAGGCCCACTCTTGCCTCTGGGAGCAACAAAGAAGTCCACATTTCAGAGTCCTCTGTTGACAGTTCTACTTCTGTCACAGGTACCATAATGCCTGCGGCCCCTGTACATTTCGATTCCATATGTACGCTGAAACGTGATGCCCCTGCAATTACTGTTGCCCACGTTCCACGGAGTCCAAGGCCCATGTAACTGCTATTGCCACGGTACCTGCAACAACTTCAATTATCAATGCCATATGTACTCCAGTGCCAGCAGCCCCTCTAATCTGTGAAGCAACATGTATCTTAAAGCCTGCAGCCCTTGAAATCATTGTCAGCCCATTTATTCAAACGCCTGTAGCGTTTGATGCCATATATATTTTAGAGCCGAATGCCCCTGTTACTATCAATGCCACATGTATTCCAGTGCCAGCAACACCTCTTATTTGTGATGTATATGGAAGCCTAATGCCCCTATAATCCTCATTGCCACATGTACTCTGGAGCCTACAGCTCCTGCAATTACTGTTGCATGTATTCCAAAGCCTGTAGCTCTTGATGCCATATGTACTTTAGATCCTGCAGCCCCTGTAACCCTGGGTGCCATATGCACCTTGGAGCATGTAGTACCTGTAATTATTGTTGCCCCATGCATTCCAGAGCGGACAGCCCTCGATGCCTCATGTACTTTAAAACCTGCAACCCCTGTAATTATTGATGTCTCATGTATCCCAGAGCCTGCTCCCCTTGTAACCATTGATGTTCCATATATCGCAGAGCATGTTCCCTTGTAACCATTGACGTCTCATGCATCCCAGTGCCTGCTGCCCTTGTAACTATTGATGTCTCATGTATTCCAGAGCCTACAGTCCCTGTAACTATAGATGCCTCATGTATTCTAGTGCCAGCAGCCTCTCTAATTTGTGATGCAACATGTAACTTGAAGCCTGTAGTCCCTGTAATCCTCGATGGCACATGTTCTCTGGAGCCTGCATCTCTTGTAATTACTGTTGCCCCATGTATCCTAGAGCCTGGAGCCCATGTAATGCCTAAGGCCACGTGCTTTCGGGAACCTGCTGCCCCAGCAACCTCAGCTGCCTCTTTTACTGCTCAGCCTGCATCCCCTGTAATTAGCGATGCATCTCCTATTGTGGAACCGACTGCCCATGTAACTGCCAACACCCCCTGTACCTGGGAGTCGACCACCTCGGTAGCTATTGAAGCGGTTGGCACATTTGACCCAACAAGTTACAGCAGTATGACCAAAATGTACTCATCTGGCAAGCTCACTCGCACAGCTGATAGGTCCCCTGACACTACTACAGACGGAACCACAATGTTCCTTAAGGGAGCCATGATTAATGCTAGCCCACGCTCTTGACATATCTGATCTCATCACCTCTAATAACCTTGACCTTATAATCAGCCATTGGACCTTCCCTCTCCCTTGCCATCCCGGACAGCCATGATATGATATGAAAAGATAAGTCATTTACAATGCACTTCAACACAAGAGTTTCTAGGCATGACAAGACAAGGAAGGGCAGACAGAGTGAGGACAAAACAAACAATCTTACTAGGCCTTGTGTCAATCAGATTGTGTAAGTGCTGGGGTATGGAAGAGGAGAAGTGCCAAGGGGAAGAGGGGCAGAGTGCAATGGCAAGACATGGTAAGTGCTGCCAGCGTGGTGGCTCAAGTAAATGTAGAGAGGCAGGGGACTATAGGGTTGCAGATGCAGTTCCTAAGTGGGTAGGAGGCTCGAAGGCAGTGCAAGGGGCTAGGAGTTGTACAGGAGCATGGTGCCCCTGAGGTCCAGTAGGTGGACAGGTAACCAGTTAGTGCATCAGCAGGAGAGAGATAGAGAGAAAGAAGAAGCGAAAAGGAAGGTCTTGAGTTGCTTCCGGAACCTTTGGTGTTCCTGCTCAAGTTTGAAGGAGGTAGGTAGACTGTTCCAGAGGGAGGCCCAGGCCGATGACAGATATCTAGCCCCCCACTCTCTGCCTGGAGAAGTGTCTGACCCTCAGAGAGTTTGAGGTGGACGAGCAGAGGGCTTGAGAAGGAAGAGGCTCAGAAATAGAGTTGGATATAGTGTGGTCCCCGGAGTCTGAAAGCCTTGTGGATGATGCATAGGGTCTTGAACTTGATCCTTGCAGCCACCGAGAGTCAGTGGAGAGATTTATGGGCTGGAGAGATATGATCCCTGGGATTGAGGCCAAGGACAAGTCTCACAGTCCTGTTCTGGATTAGTTGCAAAGGGGGTAGAGTAGAGACAGGCATCTTTAGGAAAGATAGTAGGAAAGATAGATCGGTCGCCAAAGGAGGTGGTGTGGATATCAAAGCCAAAAATCTTTTGTCTGTCAGAGAAATCTCCAACCAACCACTCCAGTCTAGAGAACTGCTCTCAGTCAAAATCGCACAGTCCAAAACTGCCACACTAGCTATCCACTTAATCTATAGACCGCCTGGCCCCCTGCTTTCCATCGAGGAAGACATTGCACATCGCCTATCGAGGGACACCAAGCGAAATTCCAGAATCCTCCTCCTGGGTGATGTAAGTTTAGGTTTTAATTACTCTAATGATGACAATGCACTTGCTCGTGCCAATTTCCTCAAAGCTCTAGTCTTCACCCAATGCATCACACATCCCACTCATGACAAAGGTTGCTCGCTCAACTGGTTGGCAGATGCTAACTGCAATACTAACATCATAGCCAATGCCCTGTGTCACTGGTCTGACCACAATGTTATCTTATATACTATTCCCAAGAACAGTCCAATTTGCGTTACACCTCAACCTGATCCAACATCCCTTTCAAGAAATGGCTGGAATATCGCCCCAGCCAACATGCTTTAGCTGTTGCAACCATTAACTGACTACCATCATTCAACCAATGACCCCAGCTCTATTTTATTTATTTTTATTTATTTGTTGTATTTATTATACGCCCAAACACGGAGGTGTCACAGCGCAGTTACAGGCATCGTACTTATAAAAGAATACAATACATAGTACATTACACAGAATTACATCGTGATACAGGTGGCAGTACAGTAGTTTGCTGGCAATTGTTACTTTCAGGAAGGGTGTGGGAGTGAGTACTATTCAAGAGGATACCTGGCACTTACTGACCTTGGTGTCTATAGTAGAACTTTATAATCAAACCCTCCTACTCGCCATAAACAAGGTTGCTCCCTTGAGTAATCGTAAAATGAAACCAAGAGCTCACCTGAACTCCTGGTACACCCCAAACCTCAAAGCACTATGCGCTACTAAGCAAGCAGTCAAGTCTCCTTGGAAAAATGTACCTTCAGCTGCCAACAAAGAGCATTTTACTGCGCTGTCCAAAGCCTACAAACAGACCATTCTCCATGCAACAATGTTGACTTACAATGAGCGCATAGAAAGGCTAACTCAGATATGAGAGAACTCTTCAATTTTTTAAGAGAATTCGAATCACCAATCTCCCCCCAGATAGCTGCCTCAAAGATTCCACTTGGTGCTCTAATATTCAAAAGGAACTTCTGGACAAAATCTCCATACTCCAAATGAAAATAGTGGCAAAGAAAAATAAATTGGCATTAACTGAGGCACCACCAGACCTTGTACCCCCACCTCCACTCTCCTTGCACCTTATTTAGTTCACCCTGGTCACGTTACCAGAAGTCACAAAAATCATCAAAGGGTTGACGCCATATAGATGCCAAGGAGATATCTGTTCTGTACCACTCATAAAAGACTGCACAGCAGAGCTTGCCCACTTCATCATCTCACTTATCAACAATTCCTTCTCCTCTGACTATATACAAGCAAATCTAAAATACTCCTGGGATCCCCCTGGCCTCAAGAAGCCCATATTAGAAACTAACATCCCCACCAATGACCATCCTATCACAACTGGTCCAATTCTACACAAAATGCTAGACAGAGCCACATACCTTCTAATTCAGACATACCTTGAAACCAACAACCTCCTTGGCCCAATCCAATCTGGTTTCCACCCAGGTCACGGAACAGAACTAGCACTCCTGGACTTAAGAATTCAAATGGATGAGCTCAAAGACAATGGTATTCCTGCCATCCTCCTCTTGCTTGACCTCTCTGCAGCCTTTCATTTGGTAGACCATATAATCCTATGTCTACACCAGCCTACTTCTCCACCAAAGTGATAGCCTGGATTGAATCCTTCCTATCTAAATGAGGGGTTTCTCCACCTCTGCAGCTGCCACGCCAGCCCAAGTCACATTCAGAGTTCTCCAAGGCTCCTGCGTCTCACCAACGCTTTTTAATATATTTACCAAAACCGTTATTTGACCTCTTGGACAATCTGGGCGTTAACTACACTAACTATGCAGATGACACCCAGATCCTCCGGCCCATCTCAGGCAATTACAACTCTGACTCCAACTCTCTAAGCAAAATATATCAAACCACCCAGGCCTGGATAGCTGAACCTGCTCTATGCCTAAATGATGAGAAAATGGAGCTGCTCCTCATAGGACCACAATCATGACTGAACAACCTTAACGAAGACCATAAATCCTTTGTTATTGATGGTAACATTATCCCAGTCTCTAAAGAAGTTAAAATGATGGGAGTTTACCTGGACTCCTCGATCTCCCAAACAAGACACGTAAGATCCATTGCCTCTGCTTCAGCATATAAGTCAAAACTCATCAATGCATGCAAACCTTTCCTGACACTTGAAAGCTGTACCACTATCGCCAGAGCACTTTTTCTCTCAAGGATAGACTACTGCAATGCCCTCTATACAGACTTATCCACTCAGAACATTAAAAAACTTCGGATCATACAAAATAACGCTCTAAAAGCAGGCTTAAACATCGCAAAAAAATCCACATATCTCCCCAGAGAGACGGAAAGCCCACATGCTACCTGTTCGCGAATGCATCATGTTCAAAACACTTACATTAACACACAAATGCTTGTCAAAGATGGGCCCTAGACACTTATCCAGTAAAATCTCCAAAACACAGTCCAATAGAGCCAACTGGGCCGCCCATTCAAACCTCCTATCCGTACCCAGATTCAAGCTACAAAAAGCAGGGGGTAACAGCTTTCCAGTGGTCGTAGAAAGATATTGGAATGCCCTTCCTCTCTCCCTAAAATATGAATCTCCTTCTGGTTCTTTGACAAAGGCCTCAAAACATGGCTCTTCAAGCAAGAACTCTAACTCAGCACAGCTACCATGCTCCCCCAAGTCTGTAAAACGTTCATGCGCTTGGTACTACTATTGTCCACCTGTAAACATGCTTGTACTGTATCCTGTGCCCAGTAGCCCTCGGGTTCGGTGAGCTCTATAAATGACAAAATAAATAAATAAACAACTGATTTAAATGTTACCCTTTACACAGAAAATTTCATTATGCTCATAATTCCGTAGCCATATAACTTAGAGACACATCAACAAGTGTACTGTGAAGCTAAGAGGCCCTTCTTTGTTTTGGCATTGTCTATGATTTTAAACGATTATTAATCTGTAAAGAATGTATAACTTTAAGAAGCATTATGCTAAGTAGGCTTGCTGCATACCGCGGCATGTGTCTGCAAAGTCAGATTCCATTCATCTTGATTTTATTGAGTTTACATGTTGCTACCCTGAAATATATTAGAAACACAAATTAGCATGTAAAGTATTTAGGGGTCGTTTTTTTTATCACAAGTATAGAAATTAAAATCGTCCAATGAAGAGTTGGGGTTTATATTCAATAGGAGTGTATAACTATGAGGTAGGCCATATGGGGGAACTTAGCCAATCACGTAGTTGGACATAATTATGACATAAGTGTGGGAATATTTGACACTTTAAAATAGTATAATCACTGAGGAGAGCATGCTGACACTGTTCCTATTGGATGAATCAAAAGAGAGACCAATTTAAGGGCTGCAGAAGGGAAGGTTCTTGTTCCAGGGCATCATTACTGTCCACAAGGGAACCTGCAGGAAGGAACCCAAGGAGGATTGTGACTTCCCTGGGAACACATGGGGGTGTCTGCTGGTGCCATGTCTGTATAGCCTAATCAAACATGAGAATGAGAGTTCACAAAATGGCGGATATGAGCTCTTTATAGCTATGTTCTTGCTAAGGCCCAGAAAGGGAGTGGTTTGGAAGGTGTTATTAATAGTGATTGATTTAAATGGGGTAAAAGAGTGCAATCCCACTGCATACAATTAAGTGAGATGTCAATTTAATTAAACTTAAAATAACTTACTGAGTTGTGTGCGTGATGATATAGATAACAGAGAGAGAGGTGAGTTTAGCCAAGCAAAACTCTCATACCAATATATAATAGATGTGAAAAAGGGCACACACTGAGCAAATCTGAGACAATATCCTTGATTCTTTTAATAAAAAGGATTCAGCAAAATTCTGGAAACTTATGTCAGAGCCTAACTCAAATGTGGATAGAACTTTCCAGTGGAACATCTCTGAAAATTGTTGCCATACTTACTTTGTGACCTTCCTAAAGAGACACGAGTTTTTCCAGCTGCAGCCAGTGACCCTAGAATCTAACCCCATGGTTTTTACACTTAACGAGCTCATGGAGGCTAGAGCGGCACAAAAACCTAACAAAGCACCTGGACTGCATAGGATTCTGAGTGATCCATTCATGTCTGAACTGAACATTTGGGGGCCTATTTAACCCCTGTTTACTCTGCTTTCTTTGTGCTATCATGAGATCTAATACAGTACCCAAGTTTTCCTCATCTGCAGAAATCGTCCCTTTGGATAAAAACGGAGGTTGCGAGTCCCCAAGCAAATATCACTAAATCTCACTCCTTGATTCAACGGGTAAAACCTTTGCCACAGTTGTTCTTGGATGCCTGAACACTTGGGCTAACAGCTCAGCTCTGTTCAACCATCGACAGGAAGGATTTAGAGAAGGGGTGAGCACCATACATCAGTGCTTTAGCTTATCTCTAATAATTGACACATATCTCAAGTTAAGAAAAGCTCCTTTTTTTGTAGATTTGCGTGCTGCCTTCGATGCAGTACCTCACACAAAACTGTGGGAAGTTCTAACAGGCTTTGGGATTCCGCATTCCCTCCCTTCAGCAATATTACTCTTAAAAAGGAGAACAAGGCTGTTGTGAGGGAGGGCCTGACCGGGAAAAACACTGCACCTACTAAAGTACAACAAGGAGTGCAACAAGGCTGTGTGCTGACCCCAACCCTGCTTTACCTTATAACAATGGCATAATTGACAACATTTCAGCAATGCCAACTGACACGCCATCACTCACAGGGGAAAGATGCCCAGCACTATTGTTCACAGATGATGCAATCCCCATCTCCTTGACACCTTCTGGGATATAAAACAGCTCCAGCTGTTTCAGGAATTTTGCCCAGAGAGGGGCCTAGCTATTAATGTTAGCAAAACAAAATCTATGGTCCTTTCTAGGATGAGGAACAAAGCAACTTCCAATTTAACACTTGAAAAGAATGCTATTGAGCCACTATGCTTGTGCTCTTACTTGGGAATGAGGTTTGCTAGCTCTTGTAAATGGGATCAGCAATTAACCAGAGCAGGAGCCTCGCTCTCCAGGTATTGTGGAGCAATGTATTTATTTTTTTATTTTATTGGTTATTTGTAAGGTGGATATACAGCAAATGGTGTTTCAGTGTGCCACAAGACAAAAAAGTGGACGGAGAACGGGGGAGAAAGTTGTAACATTTGGATCATGCAAATTCAGTAAAAAGGAATGCGTGGTAGAGGGGGGTGGGGTGTCCAGTCTGCATGAGCGTGAAGTGCTAGGGTGTGAAGGGAAGTGCAGGGTAAAAGAAGACAGAGTGCAAGTGAAGTGGGGGAGGGCAACAGGGGCTGGGCGAGTTCTAAGGGGAGGGCAGGAGGGCACGTGCCAGAAAATTGCATGGGGTGCAGGTGGTGAGGGTCCATATGTTAAGTGCGAGGATGTGAGTGGACTGGAAGAGGGGGGTCTGGTGCCCTGTAGAACTCAGAGGGGACCAGGCAGACAGTCACTGTGGCAGATGGGGGGTTAGCAGGCAAGGGGGAGGAGGGGATAAAAAGGAGAAAAGGATGGTCTTTAGGAGCTTCCAGAACTTAAGGAGATTCGGCTCAAGTCTGAGAGATGCAGGGAGACCATTCCAAAGGAATGCTCCTGCAGAGGAGAGAGATATGCCTTGCACTCTCTGCTTAATGAAGTGTCTGACCTGCAGAGAGTTGGAACTAAAAGACCGAAGGTCTCTAGCAGGGAGGTATTTAGGGAGAGAGAATTGGGTGCAGCGGGGTCCCAGGGCCCAGAAGGCCTTGTGGATGAGGCAAAGGGTCTTGAATTTGATCCTAGCAGCGAACTGGGAGCCAGTGGAAAGATTTTAGGGCTGAAGTGATACAGTCCCTGGGCCTGAGGCCAAGGATAAGTCTCACAGTCCTATTCTGGGTTAATTGAAGGGTGCAAAGGGAGGATAAAGGAAGATTGAGGAAGAGGCTCTTGCAGGATCCCAGTCTACAGAGAACCAGAGCTCTGGAGACACTGAGCTTCTGGGCGGAGGTGAGAAAAGGAAGATTGCTTCGGAGGAGGTGCAGCCGATAGTGGGCCTTCTTGGCAAGGTTGGCAGTGTGAGGAGAGAAGGAGCAAGAGGAGTCAAAGATGACACCACGGTTTTTTTGACTCACAAGAGGGAAGGCGGGAGCAGGGGTCCAAATGAGAAGTATATCAGTCTTACTGCCTTTAAGGAAGAGATCATTGGGAGCACACCATGCCTGAATTGCAGTCGGACAGTCAGGGATGAGAGAGGAGGAAAAGGTAGATGTTGAAGAGCCACTGTGAGAGGATAGAGCCTTGAGGGATGTTGCAGGTGGAGAGTGTGATAGGGGAGAGAAAAGGACCCAGTTGATCCTGGGAAGGATGGGGTGAGAGGAAAGCTAGGCTTGTGATAACAAGGGTGTCACAGAGCTGATAAATCAGGGTGACATGATTGACTGTGTCGAAGGAAGAGGAAGGATCAAGTAGGATAATGATGGATGGAGAGTTGGAGTCGAGATTTGAGAGCAAGTCTGCACGGGTGTTCAGTAGAGCAGTTTCCATGCCTCTGGCTGCTCTGAAGCCAGACTGGTGGTCGTGGAGAAAATCAACAGATTCTGTTGTGTTGGATCAGTTGGGGGAGGACCAGCTTCTTCAAGAGTTTTCCCAGGAAGGGGATAATGGAGATATGGCGATAGTTAGCAGGGCAGGAGGGGTTGGCAGAGGGGTTTTTGAGGAGAGGATGCACAAGGGACTGCTTGAGGGGTAGCGGGAAAGAGCCAGTGGCAAAGGAATGATTACATAAATTGGCCAAGGCTGGCGCAATGGATGCAATGCTGTCCTTGATATTCTGGGGGGTCAGGGGGAGCACCTGTTTGGAGGAGACGTTCATAGAGAGGACTTGTCTAGAGACCTCATCCGATGCTATGGGTGAGAAAGCGGAGTAGGAGGAAAGGTGAGAGGGAGGCCAAGGGAGTCCTGCGAGTAGTGAAGGGAGAGGGAGGGGAGTAGAGGAGAGTGAGGACAGAATGTCCTGAGTTTTTGTTAAGAAGTAGGAGGCCAGTAAACTTACACAGTGTCAGGGATGGCAAGGGAAAAGTAGAGACTGCAGTAGGATTGTGTAACGCTTACCTGGTATCCACGGAGGCGCCACCCAGTCCGGACTGCTTCTGCCCTTGGACCTCTTCCATTGGACTCTTGTTTGGCTGAAGACCAGGTCTGAAAATACAGGCGTTAGGTTTAGCTTGATTGTCTCCTCCAACCCGGAACCCACCTCCCTCATGGGCCCAATGACCCCTAGTGCACTTCTCACCTTGCTTTTCGATAAGGTGCGCTCTCTGTCCTGCTGCTCAGTGCAGGGGTGTGTTGGGGATGGGCACGTCGCTGCCTAGTTGCTTCACTGGTGCGTGCCCTTCAGAGTTCAGACCTGCTGCGACTCCGTTCGCCAGGTAAGTCTTGCTTTGACAGTTTGTCCTTTATTTTGCAATTGTCTCTATCAATGTCTTTCCTTTGTTTGTAGGTGCGGATGAAGTTCTCGTGATGTTGTGCTGCCTGAGCTGTGCACGAGAGGGTAAGTGAGCGCGGAGCACAGCGCTTTGTGCCTTTCTTGTGCTAACCTGTTTATTGTCTTTCTTGCAGGCTGAGATGCTGATCCGGACTGTACTTGCCGAGAAGATGGAGAGCGGTGAGTAGTGTTGAGCTAACCGCCTACTGTCACTCTGCGTAGTAATCAGTCCTTTCATTTCTTCTTGCAGGTGGTGGAAGGCCCGGAATGGTCGTGGACCCAAAACGAGTTCAATGCAGGTAAGCAAGAGCCTTGCTGTTTTTAGATGTGAAGAATAAACGCTTACTAATGCTGCTTCTCTGTCTCTTTTCCCCCCAGGTTGCGGATTCCTAAATGGAGCGAGGTTCGCCGAGATGCTGGATGTTCAGGTTACTGGAGCGGAGTACGAGAGCAGGGCTCGCTAGAAGGTAAACGAATGCTAACAGTGTCTTATTCTTGTTCTTGCAGGTAATCGGGTCCGGCGTGCGGAGGAAGATTCCAGCAGACCGCGGTGAACATCACACTGTGACTAGCAGAGCAACACGAAGCGTGTTCTGCAACTTGGGCATGGCTTATATAGCGTGCAGGTATCCCAGGTGCCTCCTGGCCTGGCCACACCTAAAATGCTAAACCGCATGGCTCAGTTATGGAACTGAGCCATGTGGGAGCAGCCATGTTGTAAAAATTTCATTATGGGCCCCAATTCACTGGCTTTCCACATGAGTCTGGCACCACAGGCACCAGGACTGACACCAAGAGAGTCTGGGGGGACATGACAAGGCCCTTGAGGCCCCGATGGAGGTTCCTGGTGCAGTCCAGATGGCCTGACGGCCAAGGCCAGGGGAAAGAGTCATGGTAGATTGGCAGGTTCATTACATATTGTAAACACTTTGATGTGTCAGTGGCCCCAGAGATGCAGGCTTGAATATGGGCCCTCTTGTTCAAGCGGATTAAGAGTCTGTATTGCCTTTGGAGCAGGCAGGAGGCCAGTTTGTCAGAGGATGTCCCTGATGCCCACCACTTCCGCTCAGCAACTCTGCACTTGCATTTCAGATGGAGATGGGGATGTCTGCTGAGATGAGAGCATCCAAGATATGTCCGGTTCAGTGCGTCAAACCGGTGGGATGAATCATGAGGGAAAGAAAGTCACAGAGGATGTGGAAGAGTCCAGTGGCAGAATCAGGAGAGTCAAGGTGAATATCGAAGTCTCTGAGCAGGAGAAGATTGGAAGTGGAAGCAAGAAGAGAAGAGGAGAGGTCGGACCATTCCAAGAGGAAGAGGGAGACCGGACCAGGGGTAATGTAGATGGTGGTGAGAGTCAACGAGAGGGTTGTAAAGATCCTCGCAGTTTCCCTCTACCCCCTCCCCCTCTCTTGCACATTCTCAATGTCACTGAACCTAGTAGGATCGTTGTTTTGTCCTCCCCTGTACCCCTCCCTTCCCTCATCATGCTCTGAAACACTTGTGTATCGTGCAATATAAATAAAATATCATATATATCATATCATACCAAGCCTACAGACAAGGCATTCAAATGAAGAATAGGTCTGAGTGGGCATGATCATAGCAGGGGCCCATTCAGGGAAGATCAAGGCCACTCCGCCTCCATACATGTTAGACCTGGGCTTAGAGAGGATCCTGTAGCTCTCAGGGACAAGTGTGTCAAAAGCAGTGACAGAGCTGGCAGTGGACCACATCTCAGTAAGAACGAGAACATCAAGGTCAACGTCTTTAAGAAGGAGACAGATACCAGCGGAGTGTTTAACAGCAGAGTGAGAGTTGAGGGTAGCTAGGTGAAGCTGGTTGCCACCTTTGAAGATCTTTCGAGGAGGGGTACAGGGATGTGGTATGCACATCGAAGATAGGGAAGGGACAAGGGTGTGGAAGAGGCAGGGGAAGGGAGGAAGTTGATGAGAGACGGAAGACATGTAAAGGAGGAGATTGGGCTGAGAGCCCTGGGCCATAACATGCCATTCTGATAGACATTAATTATGTGCCTAAAGGATGAGAACGATGCCAAGATTACTTCCCATCTGGTGACACCATTAATGAGCGACAAGGAGAAAGGGTAGAGGACAGAGACTATGTGGGGGGTCCATAGGTCCAGAGAGGGAGCGACAAAGAGGATGTCTGTGACAGTCTGTCTGGAAGAAGCGTTGATGTAGGTGTCCACAAGTGTCCACAATAAGCAGGCCTGTGTTAGAGACCAAGAGATTTTTCTTCAACTTTTTCAATGCAAGCTTTGAAAGAGGAGTTGGATAGGTGATAGAGTAACAGTTAGAGTAGATAGGGGAAATGGAGAGTACCATCGAGGGAAAGGGCAGGGAGATGGGACGGGGAGAGAGTGAGAAAGGAGATTGCACAAAGCACAATGAGTTCACCAGGCGACCTCCCAGCAAGACAGGCGCAGACAAATCTGGTGAACAACATCAGCCAGGTCGCAGTGGGGTATTGCACAACTCCAGAACGGAGGAGGAAGGCAACAGTTGGGGGAACAGGTGGCTTAACAGCATGGCAAGAGCAGACGAGTCAGGAACATGGGTGGGACGTCCAGCCCAGTGGAGAGAGTTAAGCAGGAGGTTTTGGATGCAAGAGGCAGGAGGACCGTCAAAACCCAGTGGGCAGGATGCAATACCAGGCCCCTGCACAGAGCAATTACAAAGTTCTCATATAAATATCAGGATGGAGCCATGGTCCCCCTTATAGAGACAAACACACTTCAGTCCAGGCACGCACCTCTCTAAAGGGCCGAAATATGGGGTCACATTAAATGCAGCAACCTCAGTGTGATCGAAAATGGCTTCCTTCGAGAACAACTTGAGCCTCCCAACTAGCACATCTGCAGTACTAATATATATGTAAACAGGTCTCCCCTACTTGAACAATATTGTAGCACTTAGACCTGTGTTCTATTGGATCAGGATACGGTGCAGGCCAGAAGGTGTCTGGAGGCCAAAAATATTCTGTATGAAATAGGTTATGTCGACCTATGGCTTAATCCTGAAAAAATCACCATCAGCACAAGAGACAATCCAGGCTGATTTTCACCAAAAGGGTCAGTGAGATATATTCTGATTTCAAGCTCAAGTTTGTTGAGTACATATTGGGAGGATAGGTACAGCATAGGTTATGAAATATACTTGGATGTGATGAAACCAAGATTTTTCCCTGTACATGAAACTAGGTTTAACATGCTTCTGGTCACCCACAGAATGAATTAGTGGGATACTACTGCCTCAAATAATTGTTTGTATTGGATCAGAACCGATGAGCACATCCTCCTAGCTTGTACATTATATAAGCACTTCAGTAGGATATATCTGAGACCAAAGTTCCTGTTATTTTGAATTACTTCTACAACTGAAGCCATGGCTTTCTGCATAAGTACCAATGGTGTTGCAAATCTATTTGTTGTATCCAAATTGTTGTATGATCATGGATGAAAGGAACAATACTGCTGAGAAAAATGAAGGATGCAGCAAATTATAGGGTGCAACCAGCTGGCCACCAACCTGCACTGATACTAGCGTTCTATTTTGCACTTGCACTTCAATGCTTAGAATGTTGGTATGCACTTGCACTTTATGCTCCTGTGATTTTGATATCGGTGGACATCTTAACAAACTGCTTGTAAGGTTGTAAAAAAGGGAACCATTGGTCATTAGCTGTCATAACACAATATGGAACTGTTCCATACTTTTGTGCTTTTTCCAGAAGACACTTGCACTTTGAATGCTTATGATGTTGGCTTGCACTTGCACCTTATGCTTTTGTGATGTTGATGATGCCTGATATGTTACTGAATTGTAAATATGGCTGCAAAAAGTAGGACAAGTGTTTTTCTTCCATAACATTGCCCAGTTTACGATTATCAACTGCCTATCTCTCTAATCTCAGATGTAGTTTTATATTTTTTAACATGTGTTCAAAAGCTGTTGCTATCTTTATCTACTTTTATGACGTTCAACCAAAATAAAGTATTTTGACTGATATACAGACCACTAGTGTGCATTGGGTGAGCAGCTCTTTAAACATCCTAATTTCACTCATTATTTGTACAGAAATAGATGACATTTGGCTGTGATATGATGAAATCCACTGCAGAGCCTAATGAAGATATGTTTAATAACGTGTATTTTGTGAAGGCCATAGCTAGTTAATAAGGAATGGGAGATGCCAGCAAGTTTAAGGGAGTCATTTCTATGCTCATAAAAATAGTGCTAATGTAAATCCCATTCAACCACTCATTCTGAAATTGCACAGTGAGATTTTTATGTGATCTAAAAGGGGAGGGGTATTTACATGTGTCCAATACAATCTGAAAATCATGTTCTCAAGTTGGATGAGTGAATTGAAATAGTCTGTGGATTCTAAACTGAAAACATGATTTACCTAAACCAAAAACTTGACCCCCCATTCTGTTGTCTTGCCTGGCCCAGATTTGAATATCTTGCCAGGTTCTTGCCTGGTTCACCTCTTTCCTGTCGGACCGCACACAGACTCTTGCCATGCCTCCTTTCCTCTTCCTATCCTGCTCTCGCACGTATGGTGTCCCTTAGGGTTCATCACTGACCCCAATTTTGTTTAACATCTAAATCTGGGCTCTGGTGTGCCTCATCTGTGCCCACGGCCTCAACTGTTACACGTATTCCGACACCCAAATCCTGATCCGGTTAGATCAGGATCAGGCGGTGGTGCCGTCATGCCTTCGTGACTGTTTAAGGGCCTTGGGAGACTGGATGGACCACAACTGGCTCAAGCTTAACGGGGATAAGACTGAGGTGTTGATGGTGGGATGTCCCCCTGATCCTTCGCTGTGTGTTTCGGCTTTCTGGCCCTCTACTCTAGGTCCCCTTCCTTGCCCAGTCAGCAAGGTAAAAAATCTTGGGATTATTCTCTGTGACTCTCTCTCCATGACAAACCAAGTTGTGGCTGTGTGCCAAGCAGGCCACTATCAACTTAAGATCTTGAAGAAGGTCCTCCCTATGATACCTGAACCTCTTTGTCCTCCGGTAGTCGCAGCACTGGTCCTATCTCGCCTGGATTATTGTAACTCTCTGTACCTGGCCCCGCCAGCTGGCCTGATACTACGATTAGAACGAATACAGAACCTGGCAGCCAGGCTGGCTATGGGCACCCCGTATGGAGCCCATATTTCCCTGGTGCTGCGTTCGCTTCACTGCCTGCCGGTAAACCAGTGTATCCGTTTTAAGGCTATGTGCATTGTCCATAGGGGTGTTCACGGCAAAGGGGGTGAGTTTCTGCAGGCTAAATTTCATTGTTACTACCCTGCATGGGATCTCCGCTCTTCTATCACTGACCTGTTGGTCATTCCGAGGTTTCGGAGTACCAGGATAGGTGGTCGGGCCTTTTCCATAGTTGCGGCTAACCTATGGAACGGCCTGCCCTCTGCAATAAGGAAAATGTTTAATCATCTAGCTTTTAGAAGAGCACTTGAAACAACCCTTTTTTTAGGCCTTCTTTCTGTGGTTCCAACATCGATTCTTCTGATCTCCTTCTCTAGCGCCATGATGCCTTTGGGCAGCTGCTCGCTCTATAAATGAATATAACATTAACATAACATAACATAACAGAACAAAAACTACAGAATTCTAATCCAAGTCATTATAAGCATATTGTAAACTGCACACACGTTAGTAGCCCACATCTAGCTTTTAGCAGTACCATATCTATATATCTACATATTTACAAGGAAAGCAAGAGACTGGAAACAGTTCTATATGTGTCATTAGAGAAAACAACGTTTTTGCATCATTTGCAAATGTAGCTTCATGTGTAATTTAAAGATGTTTTTGTGAAGTTAAGGCTATTGCTATACTTACCAACAAGTAGTAGAAGAACAAATAGAATGTTTAGTGTTATTCAGAACTTAAGATATATACAGAATTGACCATGGAAATGAATGTATGTGTGTGAGAAATAGTGAGATGCATTCTGACAGGTTAATTTTGTTTTCTGTAAATAAGCTGCCTGTTATTGGGGAACATTGTGGTGCTTTCCCCTGCATTAAGTCGGAGACCACCTTTAATTGTTCTATTTAAATAAATGTTTCTTGCCCAGAATTGTGCGGTCGGACAGTATATTAGGGCTGCACACTTAATGAATAATCCAATTATTAACACATTAATCAAATGATATCTTACAATAAGGAGATGGTCTTTCCAGGGGGGAGACAAGTTTGGAAGGTGGATGCAGGGCCATGACGTGGGGCATGGGTTAGGGGTTCCCCTAACAAATTAAAAGGGGGAAACAAAGAGAGTGGGGCCCCACCTCTACCAGTAGGCCAACCACAGCTTAGATCTTACGCATGCTGGCTTTGGCCATACATCCCAATATGTCCAATAGGTACCACTAGTCACAGGTAATTGTGCCTGTGCAATGTTCATACCACCAAACACGTTTTTATATTTTACATATACAATATATTGGGATGTCTATATCTCTGACTTATTGAATGACATATGTGTTAATGTTATAGCGACACAAACACTATGCATACATATGTGCCAAAGCATGAAATACAAAAGTCACAAAATATGTTTCCATTCTGCATGAGTTTATGGAGCAATTGTAAAAGCTATTTCCTGAAATCACAATTTGCGAATGTGTGCACAAATCACATTGATCTGCGCACCAGGGGTCAGATTATCAAACCTTTACCTTTGTAAAAAAAATTGAGTGTCATTGTGTAAGGCTTTTTTTCTGGAATAGAAATACTTTTTTAAACCACAAGATTCAGCATTTTGACCATTTGTGGGGGTATGTAAGGACATCTGAGTGATTAGAATGGTTTACAGCATACATTTGGCACCTTCATGCATACTCTCATGTACAGATTGGCAAGAGCCAGGTTAGAACAATAAGGTTTGTACAGATAGTAACACACTAAGCTGATGCATTCACTACAGGTACATATATAATTACTATAGTGCCAACACAAGACCGCAAGTAGCTATGCATTGAGTATACACACACACACACATATAAACCTTTTAAAATGCTTAGAAAGGGCTTGCTTTTTGGGAATATTAGTTAGATACATATATATCAAGGTTTGATTTATGCTGAAGGGCCTAGAAAGTTAAATAAAATGCCATCATTCAACTTTCAGCATCTGAAAGGCCATCACCTAACTTTCAATCCTAGCAGGTCTCAAAGGCGTTAATGTGCAATTTGCTGACGCACAGTCAGGAAAAACCCAGTTTGGAAAAAATGTCCCTTCTCTAATCTCATGAAACAATTAGGCCAAGCAGATGGAACATATGTCAAAGATCTAGATAGATAAGGGAAGGACAAGGACCCAATTAAGTAGGGAAGTGGTTGACAAATAAGATGAATGTGATGCAGGTGGGCACTGCTATTATAAATTATTCTGTTTCTGAACTCAGAAAATGTATAGATTATTTCATTTTATCAGTGTGGAGCTCCGTGGCATATGAAAAGGCCCCTGGCACAGGACCTACAACGTACAATTCAATAAAACTCACAGGGAATCCCCTGAGAGAACCACAGGCTCTCGTGGTGCCCTGCTGGTGGGCTGAAGAAGTAGAGTTCCAATTCTTAGATAATTAGAACAGCATTTCTGCACTGTTACTCCTCGTAGTTAACGATAGAAGCTTGTAACACAGTGTAATTTAATGTATATACAGAAATAAGACTGTGCAGCGCTAACAAGGGTTTTAAAGATGCCTATGCATTTCGGATAATATCCGTCTTTCAGGGCCAAGCCAAGTGTTAATCAATGAACATAAAATGAACCGATCACATAAATATAAAGTAAACAGTAAACAGTAATTCATGAACAATTCCACATGGTCATCAACTGTACCAGCACATGAAAACAGCCAGAGTAACAAATACAAAGACAAAATTAATTGTGGTTAGTGCCTGGTAGGTGCCTGATCAACATATGTAAACAAATGGAGTGAAAGCAGATTTACCTTAACTCAAACTGCTAGATAAAAACGGCAAGAAATGAAATAAAATATACATGATTATATGCACCTAGTATAGATGCACTGTCTCCTGCTGAAAATGTGCTACCTCACCTGTGTTTTTCCTCAATACTTCCAGATTAGAAGGAATTGAATGCGAAGGTCTGCAATCTTTGTCTTCAGTGACAATAAAGAGCTACATAGCGTGGATACCAACAGAACCGCCATGTGCATTATGAGGGGTCTAGGCCATTCCTCTTACCATAAACCTTTTGCAGTTTCCACCAACCTGTAGCGCGAGTAAAGCTTCCGGTCCCCATCTGTGCTCGTAAAGAACATCGGGACCCGCAACGTCAAGTGCACTCGTGCGCGATGACGCCACAGGACTCTGGTGATGGGAATGCCGTGCTGAACTCACGCGTTAACTGTGTAAACATCGGCGTGATGCTAATTTAGCAATAAGGAAGTATCCCTGCAGATCTTGAGTGGATACAGATGTTAATTCAGTGGATAATGTGCAGAAAAGGCCTGCCAGAATTGCATTTGCCAAAGCAGATGTATACTTTCAGATGGATACAGTACTCAGTACATGAGCATTCAACAACCGATAGATCCCAAAGTACATAAGGTCAACATGAAAAATGTGTCAATAGTTGGGACAAAATCAATAAACACTGGTGAATTCTTAATGCTCAAAAAGTGCCCTTCGGTGGGAGGTAGAATCTCATGGATTTAAGGTAGTGAATGTCCATTGGATGGTAAGTCATTCATAAGTAACATGCAAAGTCAATTTCTTCGTTAATTCCATGTGGGGCTAATGAGTCCAGTCTTTCAATCCAATATGTTTCACGTTGGTTAAGTCTTCTTCCCAAATCTTCATGTGGGCCCCTTCTGATGACTACTTCAACTACTTGAAAGCGTATTCGTGGAATGTCATGATGTTTTTCAATCCAATGTCGTGCAAGGGCCGAGTTGAGGTTCTGAGTGCGTATACATGACCGATGCCCATTCCACTGCTGTTTACAAGGTCTCTTTGATTGGCCTACGTAGTAAACACAACATGGGCATTTGATGGTGTAAATAACATTCTTGGTGTCATGTTGATCAGACACCTACCAGGCACTAACCACAATTTATTTAGGTCTTTGTTTTTGTGACTGTGGCTGTTTTCATGTGCTGGTACATTTATGATATGATATGATAGGTTATTTATTTATTTATTTATATACCCAGAGGATTCTAAGCGTGAACCCAGGGATCTAACCTGTGTTACTTCGTGTCGTCTTGCTTCCAAGGTGAGCACGTTGCCCCTGAGCTATCCTCCCGAGACTTTGATAACCATGTGGAATTTGTCAGGGATTACTATTTACTATTTACTTTATATTCATGTGATCTGTTTATTTTATGTTAATTTATTAACACAGGGTTTGGCTCTGAAGACGGATATTATTTGAAATGCATGGGCATCTTTTAAACCCTTGTTAGCGCTACACTGTCTTATTTCTGTATATACATTAAATTACCAATGTTATGATTGATCTTGAAGCTTTAGTCTTTAACTATGAGGAGTAACAGTGCAGAAATGCTGTTCTAATTATCTAAGACCACCAGCAGGGCACCACGAGAGCCTGTGGTTCTCTCAGGGGATTCCCTGTGAGTTTTCTTGTATTGACAAATAAGATAGCCCATAAATTAACAGGACACTGAGACCATAGCAGCATCCAGTAAAGAAAGGAAAGCTCAGCATTTGGCAGTTGAGATTACATGTTATTGACCCTTAAAGAAATGAGGTTAAGACTCAGCAACTGACACTAAAGATTATATTTAATGACCCCTAAAAACAGAACATAGAGGGTGCATATGATTAGCTTGAAGAGAGCAGTCTCAGGACAACCTAAGAAGAAGGAGTTTGTGGTGCCACAACCACACTGGCAGGTAACGCAGAGGAAGACACCCAGAAGATCTGAAGATAGAAGCGACCCCGAACTGCTGTGAATGAAATGCACATGTAAATATTCTGGGACAGGCCATTTCCCCCCAGGATTTGAAGGAAATCCTGAAGAGAAGCATGGTATGAAATGTATAAGAAGTAGAGGCTCAACACTGACAGAATCAGTCCAGTCTTTGTTTTATTGAGTATCTTTTCAGCTTTTGGACATATTGTGCATTTCTTCTCAGGTTATATTCCCACACTTTAATGTTGTGTGGACAAGTAAAACCAAAGTTTCAGTCAAGTAGACAGACCCTCATGGTCTGTCTCCTGAAATGCTCTTTGTTATGGGGCAGTCACATGGACACATAGGCTGTCCCAATCAGTGCTGAGAGCACCCAGTAGGTTCATCAGTTGCCGCATTCACACAGTGGGCAACAGTCACCGGGGGCACCCAGGCTTTCAATGTAGCCGTGGGCATACGGTTGGACAGTGGCCTGGGGTCAAACAGGCTGCACACACATCTGGTATCACCCAGATCAGCAGGGCCTGCAGTATCGTGGTCACATAGTGTCAACCTACAGGCTAAAGGAGACACAGAGGCAGAAGTGCCAGTCATGGAGTCTGCTGCCATACTGCCGCACGTTCCGGCAAGAGACTCCCTTTTTCAAGGGTGTGTCATGACATAGTTATGACTGGGGAGCTTAAAGGGGATACCACCACATTCCTGAGTTTCCAGGTGAGTGGTGTAGGGTACTGCTGTTTACAGAAAGCCTCCTGATCTCCACCTACCTGTATGGAGGGAACTTATGTGTTATGACACCGGTGAAGCGATGGCTCAGGGCCATAACAACTGGTGACGAGAGGTGGGTGGGTACGTCCCGTACCACGAACCTGTGCAGGGGCTCCCTCAGGCGGCTTCTCCCAGACACTGCATCCCCATCCCAGGAGATTTCTGTAGTCCCTGAAGGGGCACAGTAAGCCAGGTCAGCGTGATTGTGATTCCAGACCAGGCCATGTCACGGTGTTGCCACGGCTCAGCCACCGCCACGTCCCAGAATCTTCCATCCCCGGAGGGGATTGGTAAGCCGCAGGAGTGTATCAGTGATCAGAAGAGCGTGACTCCTCCCCTCTTGATGCTCCGGTGTTCCTGCTTTTAACAGTCTCAGGAGGGAGCCCTCGTGCTGTTGAAGGGTGGTGGCCCCTCATGGCAGGCTGGAGCACTACACCACGTGCCTGGCAAAAGGCAGAGACAACATATTTGAAAAGGAGACAGCAGCAATATTCCCTTCAAATGTATTCAGGATTCTCCCAATATTGCATTACAGGGAGGAGGTGAGTGCTGGTCCAGTCCTTCAGTACAACCTCACCTACACAGCCATGGCTTGCGGCCACTATTGGAGTGGTGCATGTGCAGTCTGTGAGCATTCTACACCCCGCAAAGGGAGGGGCCATGCAAGAGTTTTGAACTAAAAGCCCAGGGGAGCTGGGTGATCCCAGGAGGGCCCAAAGTTGCAGCCAGCGTGGTGGATGCGGACCTTGATAATGACGGGGTTCTGGTGGTGGCCCTAAGAACCCCACTTTCTGGAGTCCAAGGGCATGTGAGAAGGAGCTGAAGCACCCCCCATGCCATCCCCAGAGTGTTTATGGGGTGCCCGGTGCCTGCATTTGATGTCAGAGGCATAACATCTACCTTGGAGACCCTGTGGGACATGTGGGTTGAAATACTAGAAATCTTTTTCGACACCACCAAAGAAACCAATGAAAGGCCATGCTGCTATTCTATGTTGGCAGTGAGGTACACCACATTTTTACGACGATGCAACCCCAAGATGATGCGTCTGACAGAGTCAAGGGCACACTTCAGGCGTACTTCAGACTGCTGGTCAATCGCGACTACGAAAGATTCAGCTTACCGCAAGCAAAAGAGCCCTGAGTCGGTGGACTTCCACCACGCATGTCTCCGGCACCTATCCATATTGTGCCGCCTCCATGATAAGACATAAGAAATAAGGGCTCAGATTATACAACATTTCTCCTCTGTGTTATTACAGAGACAGGTTCTGAAGGTGCCAGACATCCCATTGCAGTGAATACTCAAGCTGGGCCACACTCTGGAGATTTCGGCCTGGAGAGCACCGTAGAGGGAGGAGGCATTGAAGGGTGCAAGGCCGGAACTGATTTAGGCATTCGCAGCAAGCGGTTCATCGAGAGGCCAATGCCCTCAGAAACCACCAGAAGAACAGCGCAGACCATGCGAGGCATGCAGAGGACTGCTGCTGCACAATCAGGCCTGCCCGGCAGTGGGCACTACGTGTGGGTAATGTGGCAAGCCCAACCATTTTGCCCGAGTGTGCAGGGCTCCTTGGCAGGAGGCTCAGTCATCTCACCTCCTGCGAAGCCACCAAGACTGAGGCAGCGGCAGGCTGCTACCCTAGAAGAGGATCTGCATTCAGTTTTCTCTGGGCTGTCCAGGCTCAAAGAACCTGGGGACAATGAGGACGGACTCTTTATATCTGCAGTTTGCCTTTGCAGCTCAGGGCAGCTGAGAAAACTAAGATGCTCAGTGTCTATCATAGACACGAACATTTCCATACTCATGGACACTGGGTAATCCGTGAACGTGATGCCAGCGACATCATTTTGCAAGCTACACCCAACACTGTTCCTACAAGCCCCAAAGATCTGCATCTTCATGTATAGCGGAGCATCGCAATTGCCCCTGGATGGGGCATTCAGTAACAGGGTGCGCCATGAGGGGAAGTGATAGAGGTGAATTTCTATGTGATGCCGGTGGCAAAAGACACGCTGCTTAACTGCTCTATGGCAGAAGATCCTGGCCTTGTACATTTTGCCTTTCAGGAGATCTGCAAGCTCAAGAGCGCAGGCATCATTGAGTGTGTGGAGGGGCCTATGCCCTGGGTGTCCCCAATAGTGGTGGCCAGCAAACCCAAATACCCGGAGGAAGTATGAATCTGCGTCGACATGAGGTTGCCTAACAGGGCCATCCATCAGGAATAATGATGTATTAATATACTCACAGTCACCCAAAGAACACAGGTTAAGACTGTGCTAGAGAGATTTGTTGAACAAGTGTTGACTCTAAACCAGAGAGAAAGTGCCAGTTCATGGAATCCGAAGTTGACTTTTTCAGATTTGTTTCCATGACAGGGAACTGTTCCCAATCTGTGCAAGGTGAGAGATATTAAGAATGTGGCGGCCCCAGTTTCTCTCTCGCTTGTGGCAGATACCACCATGGTGTACTTTACCCCACAAAGGATACTGAAATTGTGATTGATGCTAGCCCGGTGGGTCTGGGTATGGTCCTGCTTCAGGTTTCAGAGCATAGCAAGTGACTGGTGGTCTATGCTAGCAAGGCACGCAACCCTACCCAACGCTGTTATTCCCAGATAGAGAGAGAAGCGCTGGTGGTCTTGTGGGGCTGCAAGCATTTTCACATCTACATCTATGGCCATCCACTCACAGTGGTCAGGGACCACAACCCTCTAGTGCCTATCATGGGACCTTCGGTGCTCCGTCCACCGATTCAGCTCGAGAGGTGGCTACTACAGCTGCAGGTGTATGGCATCAGATTGGTTTTCAAAGTAGGTGCAGACAACACGGCAGACTGTCTGTCTCACCACCCAATGGCAGAAGTGCCAACTGTTGTTCTGGATGTGGATGATACAGAGGAGCTGGTGGCCATGGTCACCCGGGCTGCAGTGCCCCGATCTATGTCGCTCGCCGACATTGCTAGGACGACACACCAGAACTCAGGAATGCAGGACCGGCTGGATCAGTTGCCATCAGCACAATGGAAAGGCTTCCTATCATGACTCAGCACAAGACGCCGGAGGCACAAGCATTCCTCCATGTACATTTGAAATTGGGGAATGAGCTATGCATTGGTCAAGATCAAGTCCTGCTCTGTGGGACTCAACTGGTCATCCCTGTCAGCCTACAGGATCATGTCCTAAGGCTGGCGCATGTGGGCCATCAAGGGGCCATCAAGACCAAAGCTGCCTTCATGAAAAGGTGTGTTTTCTGCATTTGGAGAAGAAGATGGAGGATGCTATCAGCAGTCACACGTGGTGCCAGGTGGTGAGGCCCCATGATGGGTTCCCAGATTGCATTGCCAGACAGACCATTTGCCCTGTGGAATGCCCTTAGCCTGGACTTTGGCACAGTGTTCCAGTCCCAACACTTCCTGATGGTGTTGGATGATTTTTCACGACACCCCCTCATGCAGTTTGTGGACTCCACGGCAGTGGGGACGATCATTCCTATTTTGGAGGGCATGTTTTTAGTCCACTCAAATGCCCGAGTCGGTAAGGCTCGACAAAGGGCCACCGTTCCAGAGTGATGAGTTTGGGAGATTTCTGGACTCATATGGAGTTGTGCACAAGTGCATAACTCTTTGCTGATCAAGGGCCATCGGAAGTGTTGAAAGATTCATGCGGACCCTGAACAAGGAGTTCCGCATAGCAGTGGATAGGAGGAAATCACTGGAGTGCTCCCTCGCGTTGTTCCTCATTGCCTACTGCACCACACCTATTTTCCTCCACGGGAGTGGGGCCGCTCCGCTTAAGATAAAAAGTTATATCTCCCATCCCACAGCATGGCTCCACGCAAAGGGCGTGGTGGTTTCTGTCTTGGTCCAGGTGAGACAAGAAATGGCCATTGAGTAGAAGTCAGCGAGGGTGAGGCTCGTCGATCACCCTACGGTTGTTGGTGATCAAGTGCTGACAAGGTCCTGGCACCCCACACACAACCTTTGTCTACTGCATGACCCAGTACCTGGGTCCATGATCAATGCTGCAAGGATCAGTAGTCACTTACCAGAATTCTGGTTCAATGTCTTCTGGGAATGCAAGACGTGGGTGGCTGGCTGAGCAACGGCAGTGCCACCCCCTCGGGAATGCAGTGCTGGGGAATTCTGGAATCGGAGGACCCGCTGGTGGAAGAGGAAGATCAGAGATGATGGGCTGGTCCAGCGTCCCCAGTTGCATCAGCCAGGTAACCCCAGCGCACCAAAAGGCACCTTTGTAAGAGCCTCATCGACTACATCCTGGAGGGATATGTAATTTAGCACATGTGTTGTTCCCGGAGGTGTTCAGTTACTAATGTGTGATGTTAATTGTTGATTTGTTTATGATGATTGGATGTGATTTTATGACGCGCACTATCCCCAGTGTTAGGTGACTGCCCACGTCAGTTTTTCAATAAAAGGGGACGATCAATAAAAGGGGACGACCGCCTCCATGCGGAACAGATGCCCTGTGAACCAACAAAGGCCTAGCATCATTCAGTAGGAGGCCCTGTTGTCGGCGAACCGAAGGCGCATGGCTATAACATTATGGATGTGAAGTACCACGTAAACGCACACGCATGCAGAGTAAATTACACATGCATATCTCAAACATTTTACTTATGTGAATCACAAGCATTTTGCGTGTGAGCAATTCACTTCTTAAACGTGTTCAGTTAATAAAAAAATTATAAAATAAACGCTTTGCGAATTGGACCCTAATTCACATTGCAATGTCCTTTTAAAGTTCTGCAACAGAAATCCGAATAAAGTGTCACCTGCTGGGAAAGCAAATATGGACACACTTGTCTGTTGAAACGTGTCAACAACACAAACACGTCTATTTAAATTCTTAGATATTATGCGCCTCTACCGTGTATTTCCTTCGACTAAGCCTGCTTTGTTTTTCTTTCAAAGCTCATTTGCTCTCACACACGCTAAGTAGATTAGTTTATCTTAAGCTGCTATCACTTTCAGATGCTGCGAAATAGAAATGCGGGCAGACCTCTGCATTTGTAAACAATGGCGCATTAAAGCAAGCTACTTAACATACTCTCAACAGGCTGAATTAGCATCTAACTGGGACTGTAAATGAAAAATCAGATTCCTTTCAAAAACGAATTACAATGAATTCTTGAAAACTCGATGGTATGCGCAGTTCATAATGAAGTAATGACCTGGGCTCTTCAGGCGGTGAATCTTCACCATAGCACGGAACATCGGGGGCAGGGTTCCTCTGCTATCTGACTGGCATGGACTCCAGTGTCCAGGCTCAAGGAGACACAGGTGGGCCAGAATTACAGAAACTGTGCACGGGTCCTAGTGCAATTTTGCACGGTTTTAGCACTATGGCAAAGCTTACCCTGCTGCTGAGGAGTTCTTAGGGCGGCCTGGGGGTGGGGCTATAGCCTCATGTCTTTTGGCTGTAGCCCCAGATAGAAGCTCAGGGGCTACAAACAAAAGGCTAGCTAGCCCTGAGTCCTGACATCAGCTTGGCCCCGGATCTTTTTCAGGCGTAGCAACCCCCCTGCCCTGCTGCAGGACCATGATCTTTCAATGGACACTGCTTTTCCTAGTTCTAGTAACATGAAAAATTGTACTTGCACTGTTGGAAAGTTTCTATAATACAGCATCTGAAAGTCTAAGAATCCAGGCACACAAGTTAGAGGCTTTTATGTGTCGATAGTGTGCACACTGCAAAGGTGATTGCTTGTAGGCACTAAAAGGGTACCCTGAAACATGAGGGGACAGCAGGATGTAGTAGTTAAAGTAGACAATGAGCAAGCATTAGGAATTCGTATCTGCCAATTCACATTGTATTGTACTTGTCATTTGTATGGTACCTTTTACCATTATTATAGCATCAACGCGCTGTTAGTGGGAAAGCCCTCAGAGAACCGAAGTCCGGAGTTTTGGGGGTCATGGAGTAAGATTAGGATGCTTGTGTGCATTTGGCCAGATAAGGATTAGCAGGGTTGGCCTGTCGCCGGTAGCCATGGCCTAATTCTACGTCTGGCGGTCTGGAAATAAGGGTGCCGGTAGCAACGTACAAGAACCCTTTCTGGACCACCAGACTACGAGAATGGCTGCAGGGGCCAGTGCTCCCGGCAGGTCCAACCTGCTCGGAGCACCGGCCCCTGCAGACACGGTTTTCACTGAAGCATCGGCACCGTTAGCAACAGTGCCAGTGCTTCTGTGTCCCCATTCCCATGAAGTCCTATGGGACTCCACGGGAAAGGGGATTTACACTTTCCGCCGCCTGACATACCGGCCAGAAGCTACCTGAAATATCCAGGTGAAACCAGGATATGAGGCGGTGGAACAGTGTTACGAGGTCGGCTGCAACCCACCCGCAGCACCGGCCGGTTACTGCTGACCTCGTAATGAGGCCCATAGTTGCTCTTTTGACATCCTGGCTCTTCTTCCCCTGCGAGTCTTTAATAGATTGTGTTGTTCCATGAATAACTCTTATTGGAATGTTATCCAACACCTTTGGTGCATTAAATGAGGTAAAAGGTCATAGCATATTCCTTGAATTCCTTATTCTGCTGTTTGAGGAAGGGACCCTGAGTACAGCACACCCTTTAAGTTAGACAGGGGGTTCTGTTTCTTGGTATTTTGAAGTGATATCACAGAATGCATTAAAAAATATGCAGAACTAAAGACATTTCGCATGCTGGCAGTTTTACTATATGCAAAATCCATGTGTGTGTAGCTTTACGGCAATCATGCAGACGTAAAAGAGGAAATACAGCAACCATGTGAAAACCCCATTCCTACAGTCATGCCTCTGAAAAATAATCTCGAGAAGAGGTGAAACCATTTGCAACAGCAGACAGCACCAAGCACATGTACATAGCATGTGCTTTGCAATGAAGCACAGGGATGTCATTTAGGGGTCGCCAGAGGTCTCCTTTGCAAGCTCCTGGGCTGTGGCTGTGGCCAGCACCATGTGGCTCTTTACTTCTGGAGTGGCTGGCTTTCTTGTTCAGGCCCCTTAAAAAAAATAAGAAAAATAAGAACAGGAGTGCCACAAGTCTAACACTTTCAGCACTGACCCTAAATAAGAAAGAATAGGAATACCAAATAATGTGTCTTTCTGGAATTCTATACAATAATTGCTAGACTCATTAAAGGTTTATTTCAGGCACATTTCAGGGGCGAGTCACTAATTTAGTCTGTTCTTAAACGCCTCAGCTCAGCCTTCTAAGGTCGATAAATGAGTACCAACACAGGTTGGGTGATATTAGGTGTATTTTTTTTATATATAAATCGCTTAAGCATAAGTGCTATATAATGACACATCCTTATCATTTGGTCATGGACGTCTGCTTGCATTCACAGTAATTTGGTAATATGGGCCTATACACACTGATCTTAACAATACATATGGCGATCCACTCTTGTATGAAATGTACATCACATTATAGTGATATCGTAACCATGTTTTTTGTAGTGTACAATGTTATGTGATGCCACTTCCTGTTTTGTCAACGGGTGGAAGGTTGTGTTCCATTGCTTCCCGCGATATCACTTCAGGGTGGGGTCAAATGACATCACGTCTTGTGATGTCATTGGGGGGTCAAGTGTCATGTGATGTCACTTCTGCTACCCCTGGCATTTTGGTGAAATGACGTCCCTGATGAAGCAATGCTTATACTGGGGACTAATTGCTGAGTAACTGCACCAGTGCCAAATGCTCCAGCTCAACCCACAGCCCATGAAAGCATTTCTCGTACCCACAGTTGCTTCTGGCTGCCTTCTGTATTTCCTGGTCATCAGGCCTACCCTGGTTTGCTGTTTCTTGCACTAGAGTGCCACAGGTGTTGTGACACCTGAATCCTGCTCTAGCACACTCAACTGTCCATGTATCCCAGAACTGCTGGATCCCCACCTGCGTTCTTTTCCACATGTGCGCCTGGCTTCATTCCCAAACTTTCTAGTACAACTCCCACCATTCCTCATACCACCAGTAATCCACCAGGATGATACTCAGGAGACGGCTAAAGCAAAGTTCTCTGATTGGAAACTCATCATCCGAGGGCATGCTCTAATCAAACAGAAAGTGCAACTCTTCCCTCCCTGATAACCAAGAGTCTCCTTACTGCACTTAGGCAGTTAGAAGCCATCCACACTTAGGTGAGCATAGAGGATGCCTACCCTTAGAATATGAAAGACCTCAAGAAGTGGCAGAATTATCTGGAGCTGCGTTTCCCAAGAAGGGCGGATGTACATTTCTGGAAAAACCCTTTCCACGATTGGTGGATTACCACACAAACGTGATCTAAGGCATTAGGAGACGGAGGACCTGCGATGTTGGCCGGAGTAGTGGTTGGGAGTAATTGGAGGTATTGTGATGGGCAGCAAAGGCAATTGCCAATACAGTCACCCGCTGCACAGGCCTCTTAGCCAGTATCTGTATATCTGTAAAATGAATATTCACACACATAAAGAGAAAGCCACACAGACACCCATTTTCTCTTGCATGTGACACGCCAAACATTACTCCATAGGATTCAAAAGAGCAGTGAGATGTGTTGCTCAGGTCACTGTAATGTTGTGTTATATTGTTAAGTCGATGGAATGGTTCTGGTGTCACTTCAGTTGCACCAACATGTGTACATATGCATAATGAGAACATAGCTGGGCTATCAACCAACCAGTGATTGAGCATCACAATCGATTAATGAGCCAGGTAATACAGGTGTTTTTTTTAGACACAAGAGAAAAGCCAGGAGAAGTAACAAAAAAGCAGCCCAGAAAAAAAGAACAAATAGACACTCTTAACTTGGTAGTGAACATATCCAGTAAAACGCTTACTAGTGGCCAACTGAATACATTGAACAGAGGACTGTCGTTTGTCCCTACGTGTTACACCTCTTTCTTTGATGAAAAGATCAGCCTTCATAGACTCTTGAGAAAAGTAAGGTTAAAAATCTTCTTTGATTCATTGGCTAAGGATGAAGCATTGACTATTAAACCGGCTGACAAGGGTGGTGCCATTGTTATTAAGGACACATCGTTTTGCAATAAGCAATGTCTAGATCTCTTGAGTGATGAGGATACATACATCAAATTGGACATGGATCCCATTTTGGAAATTAAGACACTAATCATTAAGACACTGGAGAAAGCAAGAGATCACGATTGGATTAGTGATAAAACATTTGAATTTTTGGTTAATAAACATCCTATTAGTCCCATATTTTACGGCCTACCAAAGATTCACAAGGATTTCCCCAATCCACCACTGAGAACCGTAGTTGCTGGGACCAAAAATATTTTTGATCCCTTATCTGTCTATGTTGACAGGTTACTCGAACCACTGATTCAGGCAATTCCAACCAATTTAAAAGACATCACTGACTTTCTTAACTGTTTAAAAGAAATTACGGCAATAAATTCAGACTGCATCCTGTTCAGTTTAGATGTATGTAGCCTCTACACTTCGATTCCCCATGGGGAAGGACTGGAAGCGGTTGAATGGTTACTTTTTAATGCACCTAACCTTAGAGGCAAAGCTCAATTTGTTGTAGAATTACTCAATCTTATATTCTTCAATAGTTACTTCCGTTTTTTAGGAAAATACTGGGCCTCGTTACGGGTTTGGCGGTAGCCATGCCACTATTGGCGGCATGGCTGCCACCAAAACCGGGTCCGGGTTCCCTGGATGTGGAATTAACGGGTCATTCCGAGTTCGGAGGGCCCAGTAATTCCTCCCTCAGGGAACCCGGGCCTGGACCTTCCCCATTCCCATTCGGGCTCAATGGGAATGGGAGAGGGAGCTAACAACGGGCCGATTATGACCGGCCCGTTGTTAGCTCCCTGGTCCCCTCCCGGCATCCAGTAACGACACCTGGTTTTACCAGGCGTCCTTACCGGCGTTCGCGAGGGGACCTCGTAATCAGGCAGAATGGGAATAACGGGTCCGCACCGATTAGCGGACCCCGTTAACCCATTCCGCCTGACTCATAATGAGGCACACTCTCTCCAAATTGCCGTAACCTACATGGGCTCATCCATGGCACCTGTGTATGGGAACACATTTATGTTCAAATTTGAAATGACCATGTATTGAACCACCCACAGTGGTCAACATTCTCATTTGGAAGCGCTTTATCAACGATATTTTTGGGGTATGGTGTGGTACACGTGAAGAACTCACATCGTTTTCTTATACATGAACTCAGTTCATCCGAGGATATAATTCACCATAGAAACAGGTAACCCCTCACTGAATTGTCTAGACGTTAATTTGGAAATTGCTAATGGCATTATAGCTACCACTATTTACCACAAACCAACAGATGCAAATAACTTGCTCCATTTTTCCAGTTTCCACCCCAAAGCCATGCTACAAAGTCTCCATTATAGCCAAATCTTAAGGCTTAAAAGGATCATCTCTGACCCTTAAGGTCTTGATACTGAGTGCTCCACATTAATTGACACATTTAAACAAAGAGGTTACCCTGAGGATGTCCTGAGTGAAGCAAAGATGAGATCCTTCAATGTAACAAGAACTGACCTATTGAAACCTAAAATACATGAGGAAGACACACCACTATTATTCATCTCAAAATGTTCTCGACAGAGCTTTCAAATTAGTAAGAGCATCAACAAACATTGGAATATCTTACATAATGATCCCTAACTTCTTAGACTGTTTTCCAAGGCACCAATGATGTGTTTCAAGAGAGAGCCAGAACCTTAGGGACAAACTAATAAGGGCTGAAAGACCTATGAAGGCTAAACAGCAATTTTTGAGCACACAGAAAAAAGGCACATTCCCTTACCTAGGCTGCACACACTGCAATAACATTATCAAGGGCAGTGTGGTCTCTCACCCACACACGGGCAAGAAAATCAAACTCTGTGACTACTCAACCTGTATGACACCAGGTGTAGTCTACACGATTAAATATCCTTGTGGCAAATTATATGTGGGCCAAACCATAAGAACGGTAAAGGAAAGATGGACAGAACATAAATCCAACATACGCTGCAATAACCAACGCTCACCAGTAGCAATGTACAGGAGGGCGGAGCATCCTCAGACGGGCCCATAGGTCAGAACCCACGCTCTAGTACCTGTAAGACAAGATAGCTGCACCTTGAGGAGGTTAGGGTGCAGGATTCACTTACTCTGACACACTTCAATAAGGACAACTCAATAGTTTGGCAAAGGGAAGTCTGTTTAATGACAAGTACAAAAAACGGGGAAACAAAAGGTAATCATCAATGATGCGATCGCCTGTCTCGCTTCAACTCCCCCCTCTTCATTCAGACAGCAACTTTTATGGGCAAAATTCGTCATCATTTGGCGTGCAACACTCATAAGTTTGTCATGCAATTTCTATTGGTCAGAAAGGTAACTTAAGTATAGGTGCTATATCTGTATATGGTAACAGAGCATGCAGATTGGATAACTGTTATCGGGTGGACATCTACGCCCATCCCACTACATCACTCGTGATAGACTTCACTACAACTACAACGTCTTATTGGTTCTACAAGCTATAGAACCCTAGATTATTTGGTCCATTGTGATTGGGTGGGTTACACCCCTAGACATAAATGTCCACTTTAATTAGCAGCATGCAGAATGGACACCCAGATGCGGAGTGCCCCAAGATTCACCCTGCCTCCCTTCCATCAATCAGTACCTTTAGGGCTATGTGTCAATTAGTTGGCTGAGGATGGCCTCGAAACTGTAGTTCTTATCAGGAAAGGTTATGGCATCCTCAGGCTCCGGGTGACATCAGACGTTGGTACCTCTTTACCCTTCTCGTATATTTGATTCTTTGTTCAGCCCAGCCACCTGCCTGGGGCCTCCTTATCACGACCTTCACTGGCTGGCTGGTATGCTCTGAAGGTTTGATTCTTCAGGGGTTCCGCTTCCCTCCCTTCATGGAGTTGACCTCGACTTCCCAAGCATGAGCTACTTCTTGCTGAGTTTCGATTCCGCTCTTCCCTTCTGGCTTTAGCTGGAATATGAATCTCAGCCTTGGTGGCCCCCTTGCAGCCTGGGCTTAGTTCTGCTTTACAAATGGAGTCGCACTTGTATAGCGTGCTTCTTTGCGGTAGAGATATAATTGGCGCATGCCGCTCTAAGCTTCTACTAAGCATTGCAAGCAGTACCGTTTACTTAGCTTCTTGCGTTCCAAGCCTATTTACATGCATTCAGTCAGTTGCACGTTTCGATCCTGGGTACGTTCTTTGTGCTGAAATGTGGTATCTTCTTATACGTTTGTCACATCATTATTCATTTACAGTTAGTCCTTGTGTACTTTCTTTTGCTTGTCGTCACCAATTGCCTTCCATTAAGGCTCTGTGGGCCTCTTCGGGGACAGTCTGAAAGTTGTCTTTGTATTGTGTCATCTGCTGGTATGGTTGTCTCAGTGGATACCTTGCAGCCCACGCTGTACGGTTATTGGCGCTTCAATAGGTATACATGTCCCTCTGATGGGTACTGGACAGAGCCCCACCGTGGCTCTCTGTTGATTAATTTGCTACGTATATGTCACATATCTTGGCGAGTATGCTTCTGGCATTCGCCATGAGGGCTGGAGTGCAGGCCATATTTGGGACCTCCTCCACACACCCCCCTCTGGTCGGTTTATCGACCACTTCTTCTTCTTACTTTAAATTATTCTTGCTTTGTTCTTCCACATCCATTTCTTCGTCATCTGCGTTTGTACATGATGGTGTGAATGTGTGCATTTTTGAAGTCCATATTTCTAACTTCCTGTTGTTTTTATGTGTTCGTCTTTGTTCCAGGTCATTAGCTGGCATTGGCCATTTGGGCTGTAGTAAATCCATTTCCCTTCATACCTTCTTCGTTTTCTGGGGAATGCAAACTTTGTTCCTTCTGGGTCAAATTCGCTGGCCTTCACTAAGTTTGTTATTTCTTCATCTTTTAGGTCGCCGGACTTCCATCCCTGTTTTACATTGACCATAATGTTTATCCCAATGGCTTTCTTCGTGGTTTTCTGGCATTGTGTCACGATTACCTTGAAAAAACAAAATCCTATTAGTATCATTACTAGCAGGGATCCCAGAATTTTGAATATGTCTGCCATCCATTGTGGGACCCATAGAAACAGTGTCCCAAACCAGCTGTCATCATTCACTTCGTCAGTTTCTTTGATCATCTGATTCTGCAGATCTGCCAGCATACTAATGGCTTCTGTTAAGGTTCCATTTTCTTCATCATGTGAAGGTATAAATGTGCAACATGATTCTCCAATTTTTGTGCAAACACCTCCATCCATTGCTGTAATCATGTCAAGTACATATCTATTCTGGAGGGTCATCAATCGGATTGCTCTCAGTTCTTCTTTGATTGCATTGAATCCTTTTATGGTACTGTTGATGGTCTGCAATAACTCCCATCTGGTTATCTGCAACCATTTCATATTTACTCCAACTTGGACGTGGGGCAAGAGCAATGTTGTGAATACTGTTGAGTTGCGGCTAAACAGCCTGTGCTACTATGGGATT
The DNA here is from genome assembly GCF_040938575.1 of Ambystoma mexicanum. Lineage (NCBI taxonomy): Eukaryota > Metazoa > Chordata > Amphibia > Caudata > Ambystomatidae > Ambystoma > Ambystoma mexicanum. The sequence continues at coordinate 959,529,355 of NC_090928.1, read as the reverse complement.
GCATGGAATGCTTCTTGTGATTTGGCAGAAAAGTAATTCTCTCTCTTCATCCGGGATACCAATTCCACAGATCTCCTCTTCCTTAGATAAGCATCTGCTTTCGGGAAACTGTCAGTACTCATGTCATTTTTCGGGATCGCTAGTGCAGGAACGTGGACGTTCACTAGTGTTCATATGCCTCCCCAATTTTTCGGTAGTCTTATGTATGCCTTGGATCCACACGCCCAGTAATGGTCCATGATTACTGTGGTCCCTTGCATCATTCCCGGGGCTTCAAAGATTTGTCCGCAGTTTTGATTCTCTCCCATCTTCCTTGTGCCATTATTCTTAAAGCATAATTTCAGGCTTTCCAGTGGCAGTATCTGCAGGGGGTCCCCCTCTATCTTCGACCCATGTTAGTAACTTCACCAATTGTGGCCATAGGGCTTTGCACAGGTTTTGAGAGTTTTCTATTGCTTCCTTGCAGGCTCCAAGGACCATCCATGCTCGGCATATCACTACTCCTGCTTCCCATCCATCTGGGGAAAGCACTGTTCCCTAAATCTGCATCTGGCCTCTATTTCTCCATATTTGCACTCCTTTTGGGGTTTTCCCTTGGACGTTCAGTCTTGGGTTTATCTCCCATCTTGTTCCTGTTCCTTGTGCTTCTGGCTTTTCATACCTAATCACGTGGTTCCTTGTGTGAGCTCTGTTTCTTGTCTTGATGTCTTGGATATAGTCGTCTTCATCAGGGTATGCTGTTTCTGTTGCCCATATCAGTGAGGCATCTCTTCCCATGAATTGTCCTCTTGTGTTGCACATTGCTACATGTGATAAACAGTGTGCTGTTGGGACATCAATTTCTACAGCCACGAAGATCTTGGACTTTCCCATGCTGTACGGTAGGAGTGCGCAGACGTAGCATTCTCCTTCAGCTTTTCTTCTTCCGATCTCTTTCATGTGTTGGTACCAAATGTTGTTTCCTAGATGTGCTGGGCTGTCTAGGTAATCGTTTAGTTCATTGTTGTCTTCATGTGGGTTTCTCCTGATTCTTAATGTCTTTTTTTAGTTAGCTATAACTACGTCTCTAAATACGTCTATGTGACTTTTTCTTGCAGGAGGTTACTCAGGCATGCTGGTTGGAGGAGCAGGCTTGATTATCTGTATTGCTATGGTAGGAGAAGGTTTTGTGTGTCTCTTCTTCTCCTCTGGCATTCTCCCGTAGGACTCCTTTAACCACCATCTGTGTATCGCCTGTCCAACATGTGGCCTTATCGTGGGCCTGGTGCTCGTAGGAAATGATGTGCTTGCTGCGATAGTTACTGTGGTTCTATTTTTCAGTTCCTCATGCAGTTATTCGCTTTAGCTAAAAACGGGAACAAATGATCTATCAGCATTTGTGTCCTTTGCAGTGAATTCTTGTGCAGCTGTCTCTGTCTTCTTGAGTGCTTTGGTTACATATTCTTTAGTTGGCCTTTCGCTTGCTTCCTCTTGGTTACCTCCACCATGTTCTGGACCTGGTTGTTCGGTAGGCAGTCTCTTATTTTCTGTCACCATCATTCGAGGTTCTGTAGCCATTGACACTTGCCCTTGCCCGTGTGCATTTAGTCTATGTGTGCGTGTAGCGGTCAGTGCTATGTTTTCATTCATTCCGTGCTGACCCTGTCTCCAGCTTTTCTCTTCATTCGTTAGCCCAAATGTGTATGAATCACTGCTAATTACATTTAATTTTAGTTTGTTTACTTTATCGTCAGATTTTCTTGGTACTGGAATAACTATATAGGGTCTGGGTGCTTTCGTGGGATTCGCATTATTTGGTGGGTGCACTGAAGTTGGAACGCTTTGTGCACCAATAAAGAATGCAGTTCTGATTGTTAATGACAGAAAAACAATAATAATCACTACACATATGCACATTATCGTTCGATAAGACAGTTTGCAGCATTTTCTTCCATCAAAGTGTGGGTGCTCCTCTGCTTGTGGGAGGACTAGGTTACTATTCTGAGCCCCCTTTTCAATCATATCAATGGTTAAGATTCTATAAAGATCTCTTCTTTTTATTTACTCCATTACAGTCTTTCAGGAGGTCTTGGACGTAAAGTGTCTTGTGCTTTGTAATAGTCCTCCCTCTCGAGGGTGTCGATTGTCTCTGGTTGTGGGATGTAGTTCCCTTGCTGGACAATGGAAAAAGATTAGAATAGCCTCTTTGGTGAATCACACTCATTGAGCATATTCAAAATAGATCAATTCCCAGTCCACCCCCCGAATTTGCCTTAGTCTGGAAGACATGCTGTAATCTTGTTTAAATGCGACAAAGATAGAAAAAATTGGAAACAATAGAAAAATGGAAAAAATGGTAAAAAATGGAAAACCGGAAGAAATTGAAAAAATTGTATCGTTCAAATCAAATCAAAAATGGGAGTCAAATAACTGAATAAATAAAAATAAAATAAAAAATAAAAATAAAAACAAAACAAGCAGTGAAGTTCCCTTCCCTGCTCTTCTCGATCTGTCCCGTGGCAGTAAGATGAAGAACTGTGCCTCTGTTCCTGGATCTGTCTGACGGCAAACGTTTTCACTGGACTCTCCTAAGAAGTCGATGAACATTAGTGTTTTTAATCTGAGCTACAATGGTATGCAAGAGCATGTTTAGCTGGGTACTCTTCACTGGATCTCTGAGGAATGTAGGTATGTCAACATTGGTTGGTCTTCCCACCAACTCTGGAAGGTGCTCAATGAGGTGAAAGAAGACATGGTATGCATATCTGCTGTCTTGTGGTGATAATGACATTTGTCCTGTTTTGCTGGGTTCAGGGTCACAGGCCTTTCTTTGGACGTGAACAGTCTATGCAATGTCCTGCTACATGGATTGTGACCACATAATTTAGCTTGATCCACACTTGGTTCAGGTATTCATTGTTTCTTGGATGTCTGATGTATGTTAGGGTATCAGTGGTTCTCCCTACGAGTCCAGGGCATTCCTCTATGACGCGAAAGAAAAGCTTGTATGTCAGCTCATCAATGATCACTTGTGGTGGAAGCATCTGTGTGCTTATCACCGTACTCGGGCAGTACAATGAAGGCTTCCTCGATGACAGTCAGTAGTGGCCAGATTATTTTCTTGTTGGCTGGATCTTGGACAAAGTCTGTGATACTGGTAACTCTCCCTACAAGCGATGGATATGTCTCTAGCACTAACTGAAAATAGGACAGCACATCCCTTGTGATATTTCTGTTGGGGGATGTCATACGTTCTGCAAAGCAAAGTCTGGGTGTTGGTTGATTCAGGTGACTGTGTGATGTTCTTAACATTTGCTCTTAGTCCAGTGGCAGTATCTGCAGGGGGTCCCCCTCTATCTTCGACCCATGTTAGTAACTTCACCAATTGTGGCCATAGGGCTTTGCACAGGTTTTGAGAGTTTTCTATTGCTTCCTTGCAGGCTCCACGGACCATCCATGCTCGGCATATCACTACTCCTGCTTCCCATCCATCTGGGGAAAGCACTGTTCCCTAAATCTGCATCTGGCCTCTATTTCTCCATATTTGCACTACATTTGGGTTTTTCCCTTGGACGTTCAGTCGTGGGTTTATCTCCCATCTTGTTCCTGTTCCTTGTGCTTCTGGCTTTGCATACCTAATCACATGATTCCTTGTGTGAGCTCTGTTTCTTGTCTTGATGTCTTGGATATAGTCGTCTTCATCGGGGTATGCTGTTTCTGTTGCCCATATCAGTGAGGCATCTCTTTCCATGAATTGTCCTCTTGTGTTGCACATTGCTACGTGTGATAAACAGTGTGCTGTCGGGACATCAATTTCTACAGCCACAAAGATCTTGGAGTTTCCCATGCTGTACGGTAGGAGTGCGCAGACGTAGCATTCTCCTTCAGCTTTTCTTCTTCCGATCTCTTTCATGTGTTGGTACCAAATGTTGTTTCCTAGATGTGCTGGGCTGTCTAGGTAATCGTTTAGTTCATTGTTGTCTTCATGTGGGTTTCTCCTGATTCTTAATGTCTTTTTGTAGTTAGCTATAACTACGTCTCTAAATACGTCTATGTGACTTTTTCTTGCAGGAGGTTTCTCAGGCATGCTGGTTGGAGGAGCAGGCTTCATTATCTGTATTGCTATGGTAGGAGAAGGTTTTGTGTGTCTCTTCTTCTCCTCTGGCATTCTCCCGTAGGACTCCTTTAACCACCATCTGTGTATCGCCTGTCCAACATGTGGCCTTATCGTGGGCCTGGTGCTCGTAGGAAATGATGTGCTTGCTGCGATAGTTACTGTGGTTCTATTTTTCAGTTCCTCATGCAGTTATTCGCTTTAGCTAAAAACGGGAACAAATGGTCTATCAGCATTTGTGTCCTTTGCAGTGAATTCTTGTGCAGCTGTCTCTGTCTTCTTGAGTGCTTTGGTTACATATTCTTTAGTTGGCCTTTCGCTTGCTTCCTCTTGGTTACCTCCACCATGTTCTGGACCTGGTTGTTCGGTAGGCAGTCTCTTATTTTCTGTCACCATCATTCGAGGTTCTGTAGCCATTGACACTTGCCCTTGCCCGTGTGCATTTAGTGTATGTGTGCGTGTAGCGGTCAGTGCTATGTTTTCATTCATTCCGTGCTGACCCTGTCTCCAGCTTTTCTCTTCATTCGTTACCCCAAATGTGTATGAATCACTGCTAATTGCATTTAATTTTAGTTTGTTTACTTTATCGTCAGATTTTCTTGGTACTGGAATAACTATATAGGGTCTGGGTGCTTTCGTGGGATTCGTACGTGCATTATTTGGTGGGTGCACTGAAGTTGGAACGCTTTGTGTACCAATAAAGAATGCAGTTCTGATTGTTAATGACAGAAAAACAATAATAATCACTACACATATGCACATTATCGTTCGATAAGACAGTTTGCAGCATTTTCTTCCATCGAAGTGTGGGTGCTCCTCTGCTTGTGGGAGGACTAGGTTACTATTCTGAGCCCCCATTTCAATCATATCAATGGTTAAGATTCTATAAAGATCTCTTCTTTTTATTTACTCCATTACAGTCTTTCAGGAGGTCTTGGACGTAAAGTGTCTTGTGCTTTGTAATAGTCCTCCCTCTCGAGGGTGTCAATTGTCTCTGGTTGTGGGATGTAGTTCCCTTGCTGGACAATGGAAAAAGATTAGACTAGCCTCTTTGGTGAATCACACTCATTTAGCATATTCAAAATAGGTCAATTCCCAGTCCACCCCCCGAATTTGCCTTAGTCTGGAAGACATGCTGTAATCTTGTTTAAATGCGACAAAGATAGAAAAAATTGGAACCAATAGAAAAATTGAAAAAATGGTAAAAAATGGAAAACCGGAAGAAATTGAAAAAATTGTATCGTTCAAATCAAATCAAAAATGGGAGTCAAATAACTGAATAAATAAAAATAAAATAAAAAATAAAAATAAAAACAAAACAAGCAGTGAAGTTCCCTTCCCTGCTCTTCTCGATCTGTCCCGTGGCGGTAAGATGAAGAACTGTGCCTCTGTTCCTGGATCTGTCCGACGGCAAACGGTTTCACTGGACTCTCCTAAGAAGTCGATGAACATTAGTGTTTTTAATCTGAGCTACAATGGTATGCAAGAGCATGTTTAGCTGGGTACTCTTCACTGGATCTCTGAGGAATGTAGGTATGTCAACATTGGTTGGTCTTCCCACCAACTCTGGAAGGTGCTCAATGAGGTGAAAGAAGACATGGTATGCATATCTGCTGTCTTGTGGTGATAATGACATTTGTCCTGTTTTGCTGGGTTCAGGGTCACAGGCCTTTCTTTGGACGTGAACAGTCTATGCAATGTCCTGCTACATGGATTGTGACCACATAATTTAGCTTGATCCACACTTGGTTCAGGTATTCATTGTTTCTTGGATCTCTGATGTATGTTAGGGTATCAGTGGTTCTCCCTACGAGTCCTGGGCATTCCTCTATGACGCGAAAGAAAAGGTTGTATGTCAGCTCATCAATGATCACTTGTGGTGGAAGCATCTGTGTCCTTATCACCGTACTCGGGCAGTACAATGAAGGCTTCCTCGATGACAGTCAGTAGTGGCCAGATTATTTTCTTGTTGGCTGGATCTTGGACAAAGTCTGTGATACTGGTAACTCTCCCTACAAGCGATGGATATGTCTCTAGCACTAACTGAAAATAGGACAGCACATCCCTTGTGATATTTCTGTTGGGGGATGTCATACGTTCTGCAAAGCAAAGTCTGGGTGTTGGTTGATTCAGGTGACTGTGTGATGTTCTTAACATTTGCTCTTAGTCCAGTGGCAGTATCTGCAGGGGGTCCCCCTCTATCTTCGACCCATGTTAGTAACTTCACCAATTGTGGCCATAGGGCTTTGCACAGGTTTTGAGAGTTTTCTATTGCTTCCTTGCAGGCTCCACGGACCATCCATGCTCGGCATATCACTACTCCTGCTTCCCATCCATCTGGGGAAAGCACTGTTCCCTAAATCTGCATCTGGCCTCTATTTCTCCATATTTGCACTACATTTGGGTTTTTCCCTTGGACGTTCAGTCGTGGGTTTATCTCCCATCTTGTTCCTGTTCCTTGTGCTTCTGGCTTTGCATACCTAATCACATGATTCCTTGTGTGAGCTCTGTTTCTTGTCTTGATGTCTTGGATATAGTCGTCTTCATCGGGGTATGCTGTTTCTGTTGCCCATATCAGTGAGGCATCTCTTTCCATGAATTGTCCTCTTGTGTTGCACATTGCTACGTGTGATAAACAGTGTGCTGTCGGGACATCAATTTCTACAGCCACAAAGATCTTGGAGTTTCCCATGCTGTACGGTAGGAGTGCGCAGACGTAGCATTCTCCTTCAGCTTTTCTTCTTCCGATCTCTTTCATGTGTTGGTACCAAATGTTGTTTCCTAGATGTGCTGGGCTGTCTAGGTAATCGTTTAGTTCATTGTTGTCTTCATGTGGGTTTCTCCTGATTCTTAATGTCTTTTTGTAGTTAGCTATAACTACGTCTCTAAATACGTCTATGTGACTTTTTCTTGCAGGAGGTTTCTCAGGCATGCTGGTTGGAGGAGCAGGCTTCATTATCTGTATTGCTATGGTAGGAGAAGGTTTTGTGTGTCTCTTCTTCTCCTCTGGCATTCTCCCGTAGGACTCCTTTAACCACCATCTGTGTATCGCCTGTCCAACATGTGGCCTTATCGTGGGCCTGGTGCTCGTAGGAAATGATGTGCTTGCTGCGATAGTTACTGTGGTTCTATTTTTCAGTTCCTCATGCAGTTATTCGCTTTAGCTAAAAACGGGAACAAATGGTCTATCAGCATTTGTGTCCTTTGCAGTGAATTCTTGTGCAGCTGTCTCTGTCTTCTTGAGTGCTTTGGTTACATATTCTTTAGTTGGCCTTTCGCTTGCTTCCTCTTGGTTACCTCCACCATGTTCTGGACCTGGTTGTTCGGTAGGCAGTCTCTTATTTTCTGTCACCATCATTCGAGGTTCTGTAGCCATTGACACTTGCCCTTGCCCGTGTGCATTTAGTGTATGTGTGCGTGTAGCGGTCAGTGCTATGTTTTCATTCATTCCGTGCTGACCCTGTCTCCAGCTTTTCTCTTCATTCGTTACCCCAAATGTGTATGAATCACTGCTAATTGCATTTAATTTTAGTTTGTTTACTTTATCGTCAGATTTTCTTGGTACTGGAATAACTATATAGGGTCTGGGTGCTTTCGTGGGATTCGTACGTGCATTATTTGGTGGGTGCACTGAAGTTGGAACGCTTTGTGTACCAATAAAGAATGCAGTTCTGATTGTTAATGACAGAAAAACAATAATAATCACTACACATATGCACATTATCGTTCGATAAGACAGTTTGCAGCATTTTCTTCCATCGAAGTGTGGGTGCTCCTCTGCTTGTGGGAGGACTAGGTTACTATTCTGAGCCCCCATTTCAATCATATCAATGGTTAAGATTCTATAAAGATCTCTTCTTTTTATTTACTCCATTACAGTCTTTCAGGAGGTCTTGGACGTAAAGTGTCTTGTGCTTTGTAATAGTCCTCCCTCTCGAGGGTGTCGATTGTCTCTGGTTGTGGGATGTAGTTCCCTTGCTGGACAATGGAAAAAGATTAGACTAGCCTCTTTGGTGAATCACACTCATTTAGCATATTCAAAATAGGTCAATTCCCAGTCCACCCCCCGAATTTGCCTTAGTCTGGAAGACATGCTGTAATCTTGTTTAAATGCGACAAAGATAGAAAAAATTGGAACCAATAGAAAAATTGAAAAAATGGTAAAAAATGGAAAACCGGAAGAAATTGAAAAAATTGTATCGTTCAAATCAAATCAAAAATGGGAGTCAAATAACTGAATAAATAAAAATAAAATAAAAAATAAAAATAAAAACAAAACAAGCAGTGAAGTTCCCTTCCCTGCTCTTCTCGATCTGTCCCGTGGCGGTAACATGAAGAACTGTGCCTCTGTTCCTGGATCTGTCCGACGGTAAACGGTTTCACTGGACTCTCCTAAGAAGTCGATGAACATTAGTGTTTTTAATCTGAGCTACAATGGTATACAAGAGCATGTTTAGCTGGGTACTCTTCACTGGATCTCTGAGGAATGTAGGTATGTCAACATTGGTTGGTCTTCCCACCAACTCTGGAAGGTGCTCAATGAAGTGAAAGAAGACATGGTATGCATATCTGCTGTCTTGTGGTGATAACGACATTTGTCCTGTTTTGCTGGGTTCAGGGTCACAGGCCTTTCTTTGGACGTGAACAGTCTATGCAATTTCCTGCTGCATGGATTGTGACCACATAATTTAGCTTGATCCACACTTGGTTCAGGTATTCATTGTTTCTTGGATCTCTGATGTATGTTAGGGTATCAGTGGTTCTCCCTACGAGTCCTGGGCATTCCTCTATGACGCGAAAGAAAAGGTTGTATGTCAGCTCATCAATGATCACTTGTGGTGGAAGCATCTGTGTCCTTATCACCGTACTCGGGCAGTACAATGAAGGCTTCCTCGATGACAGTCAGTAGTGGCCAGATTATTTTCTTGTTGGCTGGATCTTGGACAAAGTCTGTGATACTGGTAACTCTCCCTACAAGCGATGGATATGTCTCTAGCACTAACTGAAAATAGGACAGCACATCCCTTGTGATATTTCTGTTGGGGGATGTCATACGTTCTGCAAAGCAAAGTCTGGGTGTTGGTTGATTCAGGTGACTGTGTGATGTTCTTAACATTTGCTCTTAGTTCATCAAAGTCTTGTTTGCTGAAAATGCTTGGATATGGCTTGATTCAAAAGTTCGTATCATCAGTGTGATGTGGCTTAGATGTGCAATTCTCTTCTTTACCCTGCAACTAGAATGCACAGAGTGTTCGTTATGTCCTTATCCCCCTTTGCTTGGAGAAACTGTCCAGTTTTATGCCACAACTTGCATCCGGGTTCTTTGTCTTGATTTTCCTGCTCATACGCCCTTCTTCCTTGCCATAGCTCTCGTCTGCATGTGCTGAGGTTCTTCCCTGTTGTCTGTAGGTTCTTCGCGGTGGGGTGCAGCTAAGGGGATCTCGCCGATGTAGGGTTTAATGTCATTTAGGAAGATCCAAGCCCTCCTGCCTTGCAGTTTCACAGCTGAGGGAGTGCAGTCCTCCACAATGAACGGGCCGTTGGATCTCGGCTCGTCCCACCTTTTCTTTGTGTTATTTCTCACAAGCACTGTATCACCAGGGAAGATGAGTGGCGTACGTAGCCCTTGAGCTGTGTCTGTTTCAGCATCTCCCTCTGGGTCTGGTGTTGTGCTGCACCCTTTTTGTCGTCGCTGCAGTTGGTCTGAAATGACAGCGAGGCTTGATGTCATGCAGTTCAGATATTCCGACAATTCGGTTCCCAGGACCTCTCGGGTAAGGGGGGGTCCTAATTCTCCTTCCTGTGACTATCTGGTGCAGTGTGAGATGATGGTCGGAACCTGGTTGGTTCCAAAGTGCATACAATGCCAGTGGTAGGCAATGCAGCCATCCCTTTTTTAGAGTAAGCTTCAACTTGGCTATCCTTTCCTTTAACAATCCGTTGAGCCTCTCGCATATACCATTTCCCTCTGGATAATACGCCGACGAGAATTTGTGCTTTATACCAAGCAACAAGCTAATCTGTTCAAAAACTGTATTTACAAAATGAGCCCCATTATCTGATATCATCACCTCACACCCCCCATCTAGGGAATACTTCCCTTACCAGGAATTTTGCAGCACAGTTCGAGTCTGGGTGTGTACAGGGACCTGCTTCTATCCATCTAGAGAATGGACACACCACTACAATTAAGTACCTGTACCCGTTACACACTTGAATCATGTCGACATAATCGACGTGCAATGCTGAAATGGCCCATTTGGCCGGGGGATGACTCCTTTCACTACTTTTAATGTGTGCCCAGCTATGAACTGCTGGCAGATTATGCAGTTCACTATAACAAATGCAGTCTGCTCTGCTAAATTCGGTATGAACCAGTCTTCTGCAAGCGTTGCGGCTAGATTTTCCTTTTGTCATATGGGACAGGTAATGTAATTGTTCTAGTGATATTTTCATTAGGGCTACAGGCATAACTGGTTTACCAGTGCTGTCTTGTCTCCACAATCCGTCCGAGGGGTTTAAAGAACACCCTGGGCGTTTCCACAGGTTCTTTTCATCTGTGGTGCCTCCCCTTGAAGCTCCATCAATTGAGTTTGCCCCAAATTACTATAAGCCTCTGGAGTGGCTCGAGCTATCATCATACGCTCATGGATGTGTGCCACTTCTACTTCCATGATTGTCTCATTTTTGGATGCCATACGCTTGGCTTCGGTGTATGCTGCATCATTTCCACGTGACACGAAATCTGTCCCGTGAGAATGAGCGGGGCATTTCATGACCGCTATGCCCACTGGGAGCTGTAGTGCCTTGATCAGCATGTCCAATAAGGCTGCGTGCTGCACTGGTGTGCCGTCTGCTCCTCAGAGGTAGGCCCTCCTCTTCCAGCGCGCTAGTCCTGCGTGCAATGTGGACGTTACATAGGCGGAGTCACTGTACACCGTTGCTTCCTGGTCTGCATGATTCTCAATGGCGAGCATCAACGCCAATAATTCTGCAGCCTGTGCTGAATAATGAGATGGTATTCGTGCACTAACGAGTACTTGGAATTCTCTGTTCGCTATGTGTTTTATTACAGCAAAACCCGTATATCTTTGTCCGTCTTCTTGGTCGATTCTCAAAGATCCGTCAATGAAAACGATCTCACCTCCTGCCAGGGCATTTTCTTTTACCCTGGGGATTTCATCATAGAATTCTTCGTAGTTTGCTCAGTCATGTATCAGCTCACCTTCAGTGACTGGTTCAGCTATGAACGTGGCAGGATTCACTGTTTTACATCGCACTATTTGATAGATGGATTCAATATGATCACCTCATAGGCAGAGGCCCTTTGATATGTCAATGTACCTTTTGGTTTCTCTAATATGGCAAATAATGAGTGTTCAACATACAATGTCATGGAGTTTCCCATTACAATGGTTGTTGCCTTCTTCATTGCGAACGCTGTGGCAGCTAAGCTTTGTTCGCATGGGAACTGGCCTCTCATTACTGGGTCCAGATTCCCACTGTAATACCTCAGGGGCTTCTACCCCAACAAGGTTTTTTGCGAGAGTACTGCCGTCATAACATTGCCATTCATGTGCGAGAACAGGCAGAATTCCTCTGATTAATTAGGGATCACGAGAACTGGAGCTGCAGAAATTGCTCTCTTTAGTTCTGTGAACCCCTCTTCCATCAGTTCAGTCCATTCAATTTGTTCTTTTGTCACTTGGGCCTTCTTCAGGGCCTGGAGCAAGGGCTTGGTATATGAGCTGTAATCGAGGACCCATGCACTAGCATAGTTGCACAGGCCTAGGTAGCTCTGCATTTGTTTTATCGTGAGCGGTTTAGCGGTGTTCATGATAGCTTCAGCCCTTTGTGGGGTGACCCTTTTCCCCTCATGTGAGATTAGATGGCCTATGTATAGCACCTCTTGTTGACAATATTGTAACTTTTCTTTGTCAACCTTATATCCTTTCTCAGCCAATATAGTCAGAAGCTGGATAGAATCACGCCTGCATTGTTCTTTAGTGGTGCTGCAGATCAGAATGTCATCCGCATACTGCAAAACAGCACTGTCTACTGTAATGTTGCCTAGGTCCATTTGCAATAATCGGTTGAAAATGGATGGGGACTCACGGTACCCCTGCGGCAACCTCATACTTTTGAGGCACATTTGTCTGAACGTGAAGGACGTCAGATCTTGTGAGTCACGGTGCAGCGGGATTGAGAAAAAAGCATTTTTCAAATCAATCACCGTGAAGTATTTTGCCTCGATCGGTATGTTACACAAGATCGTAGATGGATTAGGTACTATAGGGAACTTGGCTTCAACAATATTGTTTAATGCTCTTAAATCTTGAATTAAATGTCACAACCCTCCCTTTGATTTCTTGATCAGGTAAATCACCATATTGCAGGGTGATTCTGAAGTTACAAGGATGTCCTGCTCCTTCATGGCGGAAATTGTCTTCGCAATACCTTCATCCGCTTCTCTAGACATGGGATATTGCTGTGCCGCTGGTAAAATTGCTCCTGGTTTCAATTTAATTTTCACTTTTCCTGCTCCTTTCAGGAGGCCTATGTCATAGGGTCCTCTAGTCCATACTGAGACAGGCACGTGAGCCATATCGTCATCGCCTGGGGCGGATCAGTGTCAACATCATTCTCTGTTGCACTTATCGTTTGATCATTTGGACCCAAAATATGAGACTTACTTCCACCATTGTTTCTTCTGAGTCAGGGTATTCTTCGAACAGATCATCATCGGTGACGTCAGTCACTCGGTACCCTTCTTCAATGGCGATAATTGCACACCATTGTCTGGCTTCATCATCGTACCCTTCGACCATTACTACCTTCCCTCGTACTACTACATTATGTATTGATAAGGGAAATACTTGTCCCTCTTCTTCATGCATAGGTATTCCTGGTCTGAATAGGAACTCATCAGGGGTTCTCGAAGTTCTAGCTGCGAGGCCTGGCAGTCCTGCCATAAGCACACGCACGCCATATGCGAAGACTTCCGGTTCTAATGGTATAGCTCTCATGGCTATACGTCCGGACTACGCTCTGACCATTTTGCATAAGTTAGAATAATGCATTCCTGGACTGGAGCATACTATGCCCTTCTCTGTGAATGATATAGGCATATTCAACATTGTCATTAAATCTCAACCAACAATGTTTACTGGGGTTTGGCGTGAATATAACAAGGGCACATTCATCTCACATTCCACCACAGAGACTGGGAGATTGCTGGCTGGACAAGGAGAACTTGCCTTCTCGTATGCACAAGTGTGTTGCACCCGTGTCAACTAAGAAGGAGTATTCTTTCCACCCTATCACGACATTTACCCTAGGTTCCCTGTTAGGGTCTGGTGTCACTGATAGGATAGAGCACATCAGAGTTTCCCGTGAGCTGTCCTATTGTATATATAGGTTTGGTCCATTATATACTTGTGGATTTCCCCCATTTCCAGGGTTGACTCGCCCTCCAGAGTTAGTGCCCTGTGACATTTGCGGCGGTGCCCGTTGGGATTGCCCCTGTGGCGAATTCCCCATATTCGAGGGTGGAACCCCTTGCGGCGTACCTTGCTGTAAGCCTGGCGCCTGCTGCTGCACTGCGTGATTCTGTGCACCGTCTTGTTGTGGGAAGGCAGGCTGATATACCATGCCTGTTCCCGTCCCTTGGCCATTCGGCCACATGCCTTGGCTTCTGCACATGCGCGCCACATGTCCTGTCATTCCACACAGCCAGCATACTGGCGGTGGTCGGGCCATCTGTCCATCTGGCGTAGCTTACCTGCCCATCTGCGTGTTCTGAAGGCCACCTTGATTATTCTGAAATCCTCCCTGATTACTTTAAAATCCTCCCTGATTACTCTGAAATCCTCCCTGATTACTCTGCCATCCTCCTTCTCTAAATCCCCTACACCTCGGGTAAAACCCTGCGCTACCCTGGTTATTCTGCAATGGGTTAGTCACTTGTTGCACGCTTGGCTCAGCTGGGTTTGTCAGCATAGCTCCCTCGAGAGCATACTTTGAGAGTTTATTTTGCACCAGCTTTGCTTCCTCACCTTTACGAGTTGCCTCCTTTTTCCGATTCTTTTCTTGCAACAATCTACAGCAGTCTGCAATTGTCAACTGTATTTTGGCCCATGGTTTAGCTTCTACCCCTACCAATTTCTTGAGCTGTTTTTGCACCGGTTCAGGCAACCCTTGGCACAATATGTTGTAGAATACAGGGATGGATTTCGATCAAGATTCATGCTTTTGGAGCACCCATGCGTCTTGAAAATTCTGGATATAAATCAATGGATCCTCTGACTCTTTCGTTTTTCGAGTCATTATAGCTCCCATATCGGAAGTGCCTGGGTACAGCACTCGTAGCGCTTTCCACACTGCTGCTCTACAATTGTTGAATGGTGCTCCGTCATGGGTAGTGTTAATTATGGTTACCCCAGGGTACCCAGCCTGCTTCCACACATCGTCTGCTCTCTCACCCAGTATGGTGATCAGGAGACCTTTAATGTCCCCTATAGCCAACATGACACCCCGGTCATTTTTTCTAACTCGTGTATCTATTTTGCTGCTCCCGATGTCAGCATTGGAAGCTTGTTTTTCAAGTTCTCTCGATCCATGTGTGGCCAGTGGTCTTGTGCCTCCCTTTTCTAGCAGTGGGAACTGAAATGCACAGTCTTCCTTCTCTTTCGCCATAGCTCTCCTGTCTATCGCTGGGGTAGCATTTCTGCATCGCAGTCTACCTGGAAATGTCCTCAATCTGTCTACATAGGCAGGTGCTGACTCCCCCCTCTGACCGTTGGGTATTCCCTCATGTCAGCCAGGCTGCGCGGCGAACCCCGATACCCTAGGTGCAGACTCATTAGTGTCTGACAATCGTACCCCTTGGTCCCTTGGGAGCCGCTTCTCACGTTGTCTCCCTTCTTCGTGTGTCCCGTCCTCCATTTCCCCACTGGAGTCGGACGCTGATTGGTCCCAGTTCATGCAACTCCTTGTCTCTTCTTCATTCTTACTCATTTCTAGCCTATCCACGGACAGTCCCCTGCTCCCACTACTTCAATTCTAAATGAAAAATTGCTTGATTTGTTAATTGTATGTCTCTGTTTAAAAGAATGAATTTTATGTACTTGTAAAATACACCCACTTTTTGTGAAATAAATAAGTAATATTCATAAATGAAAGATGTTTTTAGTGTGACATTATATTGCTCTATGCTTCTCATGGTCACCTTGGGTTGTTCTAAGTTAGAATAATCAGGATATCCTGTTGGATACCACTTGAATAGTAATCATAACTTTTCAAATTTAATTTTTACGGCTCTTGAAACTTCTGGTGTGTGCCCACTACTTCGGGTGACATCCTCAGTGTCATACAGCTGAGTGCTTTCCAAGCGCATATCTTCCCTTCCCCCTTGGGAAATTTGTTCCAGCCCCATTTCATCATATATTTTATCAATTGTTTCCCCGATGTTTCTGGTGTTGAAGTCATCCTCAATATTTGTCCCACTCGTACCTTGTACCTAGTCATTTGCAGGAAAGAATTCTTCTATGTCTTCCCATTCTACAACAGGATTGGATTTTTTAACTTCCTGCTTCAAATATTCCAGATCCTGTGCCCTCTGTCTGCATTCACGTTCTATTTCCTCATATACTTCCTTGCGCGTCCTCGCTTCTTCTCTAGCCTTATCTACTTCCCTCATCCTTTCGTTTCTAAGTTCATTTGCCCTTCTAAGTTCCTCCTCTTCTCTTCTCTTCACCCTCTTCTCACGTACTCTTTGCTCTTCTTCCAACCTTTGCTTATTCTGTCTGTACTGGTCATAGGCTGCCTTCTGTTTGCGATCAAGCTGTTTCTCTTGCTCTTCACGATATAGTTGTTCTCGCTTCAGCCTATTCTTTCTTCTTATTCTTTCGTCCCTCATTTCCTTCTCCTTTTCTCTCTCCCTTCTTTGCGTCTCATCAGACTTCTCTCTCTGTCTCACATCATCACTTCCTTTTCCATCAAGTTTCAATAATATCTGTCTTCCCATCCATTCGTCCTTTGCGAATGC
The DNA here is from genome assembly GCF_040938575.1 of Ambystoma mexicanum. Taxonomy (NCBI): domain Eukaryota; kingdom Metazoa; phylum Chordata; class Amphibia; order Caudata; family Ambystomatidae; genus Ambystoma; species Ambystoma mexicanum. Next base: position 959,513,216 of record NC_090928.1, on the reverse strand, counting down.
TATCTCATCTGTTCTGTCTTCACTTCCTTTCCATTTCTTTCCCTCTCTCTCCTTAATGAGAGGTGCACAACTCTGTGCCTGGTCCTTCCCTTCATCATCCTGTCTCTCCTTGTCCCTCGGGACTGCGGAGGCAAGATTAATTTCCCGGTCCTTCTCTTTGATTTCGTCACTACTGTATGACTCATATGCAGGGTTGCTATACACCGTGGCTGCCTTCATTTCTCTTAGCGGCTACAGTCCCTCTGTCTTACTTCCTTCGATGACTGGCTCTGGCGGGGCTGGTGGCGCGGTAGGCGTTTTACCACCCTCTGTGCATGCGATTAATATCCAGTATGCGGGTGGTTCTTCCTCCTTTGCCTGTTGGAACATCTTCCAAAGTTCTAGAACAGCAAGCTAGAGAAAAGCTTTTTGCCTGTGTATGTGGCATGTAGGTAAGTCGTCATGTGTTGTAAGACAGCTTTGGATAAGGACCCATTTTGTGGCCACGGCATAAACATCTTGTGGGCGGTACCCTTAACCCACTCAGTACTGCACTTTTTAAGCTTAGGTGCATGCTTGGGTGACTACTTACACAGATGTGCAAGTGGGGTAACCTCCTCCATTCTCAATTTCGTTAACAACAATACTTATGCAGTTTTTATCCTTCTAATAGTGTGAGCAAGCACCAATACGCAAGCTCCAATCCAAGCTTTTCCCGCCAAAATTCTTATATCATCAACACAAGAACATCAATTCAGTGGCGATTCCCTCTTAGATACGGAATCGCGTAAAGCCCAAACTTCATTTCAAACAATCAATGATACAGTTCTTTACATTTGACATACAACAGGACACATATGACAGACATTTGACAGACTCAACGGACACCAGCTGGACACACATATAACTGCCTCCTAATCAATACCCCGACATGGGGTTTAAACGAACTCCATTTGTGCCGTCCTTAATCGTCACCATAGCCTAATCATCCCCTATTATGTGGGCTCTGAGTTCACGTTTCTTATGACTGCTGTGTTAAAGCGCAGGAACAAGGCGAATCCTTACTGTTTTCTCTCGGGTGTCCTCCTGGTAACCTTACTTCTTCTCTCGGGTGTCCTCCTGGTAACCTCACTTTTTCTCTCGGGTGTCCTCCCGGTAACCTTACTTTTTCTCTGGTGTCTATCCCGGTAACCACTTTTTTTCATCTCGAGTGTCTATCCCGGTAACCACTTTTCAATCTATCATACTCGAGTCATTCACCCCTTATATATATACAGTCTTCTCTACATCTAATTATTTTTATTTTTTCTCCACCACCCGCCGTTACCTTTCCCTTACTTGTTCTAATGCCTACAAGACCTTTGCCAAAGTAATGAGTTTATTGTTTCACTCACCGCTCGCATCTTTTCCTCTCTGGAACTTTGGGATCACCAGCCCCTCCTTCGTTACCGCCTCTTGCGGTCTATTCGTCCGATCCGCTGCCCGTGGGAATGAGAAGGGTTATGCTTAGAAAGGCAGGTTCCTTCAGACCTACTGCAGATTTGATGGATTTACTTCTATCATTGTCCACGGGAAGCTTATCAGTCTACTCAGCTGAATGTCGAAGGACTCATGATATTGCCGAAGGCCTAGAGTTACTTCATGCCGTCGGTCTATGGGTGTCTTAGTATTAATCAATCAATAGCTGATGGTCGAACCATCCTCACGCTACCAAGTGTACAGGAGGGCGGAGCATCCTCTGACGGGCCCATAGGTCAGAACTCACCCTCTAGTACCTGTAAAACAAGATAGCTGCACCTTGAGGGGGTTAGGGTGCAGAATTCACTTACCCCGACACACTTCAATAAGGACAACTCAATAGTTTGGCAAAGGGAAGTCTGTTTAATGACAAGTAAAAAATACGGGGAAACAAATGGTAATCATCAATGATGCGATCGCCTATCTCGCTTCAACTCCCCCCTCTTCATTCAGACAGCAACTTTTATGGCCAAAATTCGTCATCATTTGACGTGCAACACTCATACGTTTGTCATGCAATTTCTATTGGTCGGAAAGGTAACTTAAGTATAGGTGCTATATCTGTATATGGTAACAGAGCATGCGGATTGGATAACTCTTATCAGGTGGGCGTCTATGCCCCCATCCCACTACATCACTCGTGATAGACGTCACTACAACTACGACGTCTTATTGGTTCTACAAGCTATAGGACCCTATATTTTTTGGTTCATTCTGATTGGTTGGGTTAAACCCCTAAACATAAATGTCCACTTTAATTAGCAGCATGCAGAATGGACACTCAGATGCGGAGTGCCCCAAGATTCACCCTGCCTCCCTTCCATCAATCAGTACCTTTAGGGCTATGTGTCAATTAGTTGGCTGAGGGTGGCCTCGAAACTGTAGTTCTTATCAGTAAAAGTTATGGGATCCTCGGGCTCTGGGTGACATCAGATGTTGGTACCTCTTTCCCTTAGCTGGTCACGTGTCTGTTCACCGTGAATCTGCTTCTTTTTCCTTCTTCTCGTATATTTGATTCTTTGTTCAGCCCAGCCACCTGCCTGGGGCCTCCTTATCACGACCTTCACTGGCTGGCTGGTATGCTCTGAAGTTTTGATTCTTCAAGGGTGCCGCTCTCCTCCCTTCCTGGAGTTGACCTTGACTTCCCAAGCATGAGCTACTTCTTGCTGAGTTTCGATTCCGCTCTTCCCTTCTGGCTTTAGCTGGAATATGAATCTCGGCCTTGGTGGCCCCCTTGCAGCCTGGGCTTAGTTCTGCTTTACAAAATGGAGTCGCACTCATATAGCGTGCTTCTTTGAGGTAGAGATATAATTGGCGCATGCCGCTCTAAGCTTCTACTAAGCATTGCAAGCAGTACCGTTTAATTAGCTTCTTGCGTTCCAAACCTATTTACATGCATTCAGTCAGTTGCACGATTCGATCCTGGGTACCTTCTTTGTGCTGCAATGTGGTTCTTCTTATACGTTTGTCACATCATTATTCATTTACAGTTCGTCCTTGTGTACTTTCTTTTGCTTGTCGTTTTATGGTTGTCTGTACATCACGTTTAGGCTGTTATATCGTCACCAATTGCCTTCCATTAAGGCTCTCTGGGCCTCTTCGGGGACAGTCTGTAAGTAGTCTTCGTATTGTGTCATCTGCTGGTATGGTTGTCTCAGTGGATACCTTGCAGCCCACACTTGTCTGGTTATTGGCGCTTCAATAGGTATACATGTCCCTCTGATGGGTACTGGACAGAGCCCCACCATGGCTCTCTGTTGATTAATTTGCTCCTTATATGTCACATATCTTGGCGAGTATGCTTCTGGCATTTCGCCATGAGTAGTTGTCTACAGCAAGACACTTTACAACTCAACAACATACTTTTGCACAGGTTAAATTTCAGATCCTTGAGGTAGTTCAGCGACCACAAACAGGGGGTGATTACTACTCCCTCCTCTTACAGAGAAAGCTCTATTGGATTAATTTGCTTGATACCGTTCAACCCACACTAATGTGTGATGTTAATTGTTGATTTGTTTATGATGGTTGGATGGGATGTTATAATGCCCGCTTTCCCCAATGTCAGGTGATTGCCCACGTCATGGTTTTCAATAAAAGGGGACAACCGCCTCCACGCGGGACAGACTCCCCGTGAACCAACAAAGATCTAGCATCATTCATTAAGAGGCCCTGTTGCCGGTGAACTGAAGGCGCATGGCTATAACATTATGGATGTAAGCGCACACGCATGAAGAGTAAATTACACATGCATATCTCAAACATTTTACTTATGTGAATCACAAACATTTTGCGTGTGAGCAATTCACTTCTTAAACGTGTTCAGTTAATAAAAACATTATTAAAAAAACGCTTTGCGAATTGGACCCTAATTCACATTTCAATGTCCTTTTGAAGTTCTGCAACAGAAATCCAAATAAAGTGTCACCTGCTAGGAAAGCAAATATGGACACTTTTGTCTGTTGAAACGTGTCAACAACACAAACACGTCTATTTAAATTCTTAGATATTATGCGCCTCTACCGTGTAATTCCTTCGACTAAGCCTGCTTTGTTTTTCTTTCAAAGCTCATTTGCTCTCACACACGCTAAGTAGATTAGTTTATCTTAAGCTGCTATCACTTTCAGATGCTGCGAAATAGAAATGCGGGCAGACCTCTGCATTTGTAAACAATGGCGCATTAAAGCAAGCTACTTAACATGCTCTCAACAGGCTGAATTAGCATCTAACTGGGACTGTAAATGAAAAATCAGATTCCTTTCAAAAACGAATTACAATGAATTCTTGAAAACTCGACGGCATGCGCAGTTCCGGGGCAGGGTTCCTCTGCTATCTGACTGGCATGGGCTCCAGTGTCCAGGCTCAAGAAGACACACGTGGGCCAGAATTACAGAAACTGTGCACGTGTCCTAGTGCAATTTTGCACGGTATTAGCACTATGGCAAAGCTTACCCTGCTGCAGAGGCATTGTTAGGGTGGCCTGGGGGGGCTATAGCCCCATGTCTTTTGGTTGTAGCCCCAGATAGAAGCTCCGGGGCTACAACCAAAAGGCTAGCTAGCCCCGAGTCCCTACATCAGCTTAGCCACTGATCTTTTTCAGGCGTAACAACCCCACTGCCCTGCTGCAGGACCGTGATCTTTCAATGGACACTACTTTTCCTAGTTCTAGTAACATGAAAAATTGTACTTGCACTGTTGTAATGTTTATATAATACAGCATCTGAAAGTATCAGAATCCAGGCACACAAGTTATATGCTTTTATGTGTCCATGGTGTGCACACTGCAAAGGTGATTGCTTGTAGGCACTAAAAGGGTACCCTGAAACTTGAGGGGTCAGCAGGTTGTAGTAGTTAAAGTAGACACTGAGCAAGCATTAGGAATGCGTATCTGCTAATTCACATTGTATTGTACTTGTCATTTGTATAGTACCTTTTAACATTATTATAGCATCAATGCGCTGTTAGTGGGAAAGCCCTCAGAGAACCGAAGTCCGGAGTGTTGGGGTTCATGGAGAAAGATTAGGATGCTTGTGTGCATTTGGCCAAATAAGGCTTAGCAGGGCTGGACAGTCACCGGTAGAGATGGCCTCATTCTAAGTCTGGCGGTCTGGAAATAAGGGTGCGTGTAGCAACGTACAAGAACCCTTCCTGGACCAGACTACGAGAATGGCTGCAGGGACCAGTGCTCCCGGCAGGTCTAACCTGCTCAGATCGCCGGCCCCTGCAGACACGGTTTTCACTGAAGCATCGGCACCGTTAGCAACAGTGCCGGTGCTTCTGTTTCCCCATTCCCGTGAAGTCCTATAGGACTTCACGGGAATGGGGACTTACACTTGCCGCCGCCTGACATACCGGCCAGAAGCTACCTGAAATATCCTGGTTTTCCTATATGAAACCGGGATATCAGGCGGTGGAACACTGTTACGAGGTCGGTGGCAACTCACCAGCAGCACCGGCCGGTTACTGCTGACCCCATAATGAGTCCCATAGTTGCTCTTTTGACATCCTGGTTCTTCTTCCCCTGCGAGTCTTCAATAGATTGTGTTGTTCCATGAATAACTCTTGTTGGAATGTTATCCAACACCTTTGGTGCATTAAATGAGGTAAAAGGTCATATCATATTCCGTGAATTCCTTATTCTGCTGTTTGAGGAAGGGACCCTGAGTACAGCACATCCTTTACATTAGGCACAGGGGGTTCTGTTTCTTGGTATTTTGAAGTGATATCACAGAATGCATTAAAAAATATGCAGAACTAAAGACATTTCGCATGCCTGCAGTTTTACTATATGCAAAATCCATGTCTGTGTGGCTTTACGGCAATCATGCAGAGGTAACAGGAAATACAGCAACCATGTGAAAACCCCATTCCTACAGACATGCCTCTGAAAAATAATCTAGAGAGAGGTGAAACTATTTGCAACAGCAAACAGCACCAAGCACATGTACATAGCATGTGCTTTGCAATGAAGCACAGGGATGTCATTTAGGGGTCGCCAGAGGTCTCCTTTGCAAGCTCCTGGGCTGTGGCTGTGGCCAGCTCCATGTGGCTCCTTACTTCTGGAGTGGCTGGCTTTCTTGTTCAGGCCCCTTAAAAAAATATAAGAAAAATAACAACAGGAGTGCCACAAGTCTAACACTTTCAACACTGACCCTAAATAAGAATGAATAGGAATACCAAATAATGTTCTTTCTGGAATTCTATACAGTAATTGCAAGACTCATTAAATGTTTATTTCAAGTACACTTCAGGGGCGAGTCACTAATTCACAGGCCGATTCATGGAATAATTAGCGCGGTGTAAGTGGGCAAAAACGTGCGAATCGCAGTGGAATAGCGAAAATCGCAGTGCAAGTGCGAAAATCGCACGAAAAGCAGCGCACGTCGATTCATGGAAGTCTGTGCGCGAGAAAACCAGCGGATGTGCGATAAAAAAGTGCGCGGCGCACGTTGGCGCACAGGCCATCTAACAGCGTGCGCCAGGTCACTGCGAAAAGCGCACAGGCCACAGCGAAATTCGCACATAGCGCGGCGCACGCAACAAAAGTAGGCGGAACACGGGCGTAACACTCAGAATGGGGAACAACTTGCCAAAACGTGGGCGTCACGGGGGAAGTACAGGTAACAGTGCGCAGAACGCCCACACGCTCGCCTACAACACGTATTCATGGAATAGAATAGGGGAAAAAAGCGCACGCTCAAACCAGCGCACAGGCACAAACACGACCGCCACAAGAAAGCAGGCGGTAGCGTCTCTGCGGCTGTAAGAAATGTGCGCCAAAAGGTGCGCCAACAAATAGCACCTATATACTGCCATGATGAATGTCCTATACTGTGGCCCTCCAGGAAAAATGACGTGCAAAGGGGTACCCACAAACACGGACACCCGCTGACAAAAAATACGTGTGCGTGTATACCGGGGTGCGCGGGAAGTCTCACACGCGATTTCAGCAGGGTACGTGTATCACAGGGGTTCGCGTGAAGTTATTCACGCGATCGGGCCTGGGGGAGCGGGCTACGTGTATTTCAGGGGTTTGCGTGAAGTTTTTCACGCGATCGAGCCTGGGGGAGCGGGCTACGTGTATCACAGGGGTTCGCGTGAAGTTATTCACGCGATCGGGCCTGGGGGAGCGGGCTACGTGTATCTCAGGGGTTCGCGTGAAGTTTTTCACGCGATCGGGCCTGGGGGAGCGGGCTACGTGTATTTCAGGGGTTCGCGTGAAGTTTTTCACGCGATCGGGCCTGGGGGAGCGGGCTACGTGTATTTCAGGGGTTCGCGTGAAGTTTTTCACGCGATCGGGCCTGGGGGAGCGGGCTACGTGTATCTCAGGGGTTCGCGTGAAGTTTCTCACGTGATCGGGCCTGGGGGAGCGGGCTATGTGTATTTCAGGGGTTCGCGTGAAGTTTCTCACGCGATCGGGCCTGGGGGAGTGGGCTACGTGTATTTCAGGGGTTCGCGTGAAGTTTTTCACGCGATCGGGCCTGGGGGAGCGGGCTACGTGTATTTCAGGGGTTCGCGTGAAGTTTCTCACGCGATCGTGCCTGGGATAGCGGGATACCACTCACCGTCTGCCTTGCGTGTAGAAGAACGCGTAGCCAACACCCGCTGTGAAGTAATAGCGTGTGAACCCCAACGGATGGAAAACACACGCACCGCACGAAAAGCACGTACAGAACATAAAGGCACGCGGGATCACCAAGCCCTGCCAGGGCAACGCCCGTGCGCAAAACGTCACAGACGCGCTTACGCTGTAAGGGCCTTTGGTCCAATGAAATCGCGTACGCGTGCTGACGCGCTTACGCGCTAAGGGCCTTTCCTTGATTTTCACGCTGACGTGCAGGATTTTCACGTGCCAAATCACTCCGTATCAAGCTGGCCACGCGAAAACACACGGAAGACCACGCTCCTGCCCAGAAGGCCGAATTACTGCCCCCCAGTGCCCCGAGCAGCCTCCCACATGCCATCTGCTGCTGCCTGCCTGCCTGCCTGCCTGCTGCCACCGTGCCCTGCCATTTGGTGCCTGCACATCAGCCATCTGCAGGTGTCCAGTTGCTGTGTCCACCCCTGCTGGAATAGAAGACTCCCGACTCGGATAAGATCGCTCCACAGCCCAGCCCCAGGCCCACCCACTCCTGCCCCTGGGGTTGCCATGTCGGGCACATCAACATCTGGCACCAGTGGCAACCCCCAGCCAGAGGGGCAGAGGGGCACCAGCTTCACTGCCACCGAAGTTGGTGTCCTGGTGGAGCAAGTCCTGGGGCAGTATGATGCCCTCTTCGGATCGTCCCGCGCCAACAAGGAAGGACGGGACAGGATCTGGGCCGACTGTGTGGTTGCCATCAACGCGGAGGGGGTGGCAACCCGCACCATCCAGAAGGTCAAGAAGCGCTGGGAAGACTTGAGGTCCAGGACCCTCATGAAGGCCCGGCGCCTCGTGGAGGGGGGCCGGGGCCGCATGAGTTCCATCCAGTTGAGGGTCCTGGAACGCGCACACCCAGCGCTCCACGCCCAGGTCCTGGAGAGGGAGACCCGTCTGGAGTTGAGCGGTAAGTGGCCAAGCATTTCTGTGTGAGACAGGGCATGTTGCAGTGTGCTGATTGTCTGATACTTGCCTGCATGTGTGACATAGGCCATGTACACATGTATGTGTGCAGGGACATCATGGGAATGCATGTGCGACCTGTAATGTGTGAACCGCATGGTTGTTGCATGTGTTTGAATGCGACATGGGGAGCCCTGTGCAGATTGCACACATGAGAGCATGGCAGTCTCTGTTCCTGGACATGGGTGGGGGCGAGGGATGGGTGCTGATGCCAGATACATATGTGGTATCCATGTCTGTGTGCCTGACCTGCGTGTCTGTGACTTGTGAGTGCCATGGATGCATGACACATGTGTGTGACAATGTACAGATTCACTGATGCAGCCTAGTCATCCTTGTATGCACTGTGATTGGGGTGTACGGGGACAGATGGATGTGACTGAGGTGAAGTGTGTGCATGTGATAGGCATGACCCATGATGCATGTGAGTCCCATTACATTGTATGATTCGAGAGTCCATTGGACATGCATTGAAATGTCCATGGCACGCACCATGACTGTCACTGTGTGTGTTTTGCCTGGACTGACACATGTGTTGTGGTGTGACATGATGGAAGTGTACTTTCACAGTGGCACTCATCTGCTATTGCTTCCTGTCTAGGGGACCATTGTACAGTACCCTGATGCTTGTGTTCTATGTCTCCCTCTACGCAGCGGCTAGTGAAGGAGAGGGCGGAGACGGCGCTGTGGAGCAAGGCGGCGGGGATGCCCCCACGGCTGCAGCGGAAGGGGTGGGTGAGCCCCCACAGGGGCCTGCTACGGCGGTAGACGGCGAGGAGCCATCCAGGTTGGTGGTTTCCACAGAGGAGGAGGAGGCCGCCACTGAGGCGCACATGGGGCCTGGTGGGGGCATCCCTGCTGGTGCAAGTGGTGCAGTCCAGGGGTAGGGGCAGGAGGCAGCACAGGTCACCGTGGAGGGGCCTGTGCATGTCGCTGTCCCTGAACCTGTGGGTGCACCACCTTGCACCAGCAGGGATGCCCCGTCCCAGGCCCGTCCGCATGTAGAGGGGATGTCCATGTCATCTGACTCCCCTCCACCTGCGGACGAGGGGACCCCTGGCCGTGTGGAGACGGTCCTGATTGGGGTCGCGATGCGCACGGCTGTGATTCGTGATGCCGTGCGTGCTTCCCAGGAGGAGCACGCACGTCATCACGAAGAGCACCGTGCCGACGTGGCCCAATTGGGATCGGCCATTTTCGGGGGTTTCCTGCATGTGTCGGCCAATCTGGCGGCCCTCTCCTCCTCTGTGGAGACTATACGCCAGTCGTTCTCCTTGCCGTCTTCCGGCCCAGATGCCACCAGGGCCCCCTGTGGACCTGCCCTGACCAATGCAGCCAGCTCGGTGGGGATCCCATCCCTGCCACAGTCGGGAGTCAGAGGTCCAGCAGGGGTGGACAACATAGCAACTGGGCCCCAGCAGATGGAGGATGTGACGGCATCATCGGGCAGGGCACGTGCACGACGGCGTCGGTGGTTTCCATCATCCTGGATGCCGTCGTGCTGGCAGAGGCAGTGGCGTCGGAGGCAGCAGCAGGCTCGACGTGGGAGGCATCATGGCTCGGGGCCATCAAGATCAGAGGGGCAGGCATCGGCCGGAGGGCAGGAGAACCCTGGGATGGTAGTGTCTTCCGTGTGGGAGCAGCTGGTCCAGCGGATAGGTGCGGAGCAGCAGCGGGCGGAAGAGGAGCGGCTCACCATGGTCAGGGCGGAGTTCTCCATGCGTCGGGCGTTGAAGCGGTCTGAGTGCCTCGAGGAAGCTCGCAGGGAGTTTGAGGTGAACATGGGGTTATCCCTGCGAGACCTCGGGGCCAGGACAGAGTCCCGCCTCCAGGACATCGACATGGAGTTCGATGATGCCCTGGCCGGCAACATCACAGAGTGAGCCGCAGGACTTGCCCGCTGCCATTGTATATAGTTATATAGTTAGTGGTAGGTTTCCTTTAAATTTTTAGTTATTTTTTTTTGGTTGCGATTGGACAATGCGCAACTTTCTTGTATATAGTTCAGTTTTTAGTTAGTTGACATAGTTAGGTTTAATTTGGTTGGGCTCATGGACCCAGGATCATCTTGTATATAGTTCTTGGATGGATGATGGATTTTTTAGGATTTTTTTTTGGACACATGGAGCAATGTGTTTTATATTTCATTTACACTTGGATTTCTTTTGTGACTGTGACTTTGGACACCATTTTTTAGGATTGTGCTTTGTGTTTCGAATTTTTTTTCATCAACATTCTTCTTCTTTTGGTTGTTTTGCTTTGTGGTTTTTTCTATTTCTTTTCCATTCTAGTTGATTTTTAATACATTTTCATTTCATCCTTCAATGTGTAGTATCATCTCATTGCTTTCATGCATGACATGTGGGGTGTTTCAACATTCACTTGCAACGATTGTGTGTGACAGACATATGTTCATTTGCGTTATTTACATTGGGTGTGTCACATGTAATTGCCTCTGATGTGTGGGTGGATGTGGTAGTTGGTTGGGCCTTTTGGCAGGGGAGGCTGGCCATTACGGTCATGATTGGGGATTGTTGGGACCCAGGTGCAGGGGGCGGGCATGGATGGGACATGGGTGGGGGCCTGCTGGCAGGTGCCCCACAGTGCTGGGGGGTGGGGGTGGTGGGGGACATGAGTTGGACATGGGTGGGGGCCTGCTGGCAGGTGCCCCACAGTGCTGGGGGGTGGGGGTGGTGGGGGACATGAGTTGGACATGAGTGGGGGCCTGGTGGAGGCTGCCCCTGCACTGCTGGGGGGTGGGGGTAATAGGGGACATGAGTGGGGGCCTGGTGGAGGGTGTCCCCACAGTGCTGGGGGGTGGGGGTGCTGGGTGACATGAGTGGGGGCCTGCTGGCAGGTGCCCCACAGTGCTGGGGGGTGGGGGTGGTTGGGGACATGAGTTGGACATGGGTGGGGGCCTGCTGGCAGGTGCCCCACAGTGCTGGGGGGTGGGGGTGGTGGGGGACATGAGTTGGACATGGGTGGGGGCCTGCTGGCAGGTGCCCCACAGTGCTGGGGGGTGGGGGTGGTGGGGGACATGAGTTGGACATGGGTGGGGGCCTGCTGGCAGGTGCTCCACAGTGCTGGGGGGTGGGGGTGGTGGGGGACATGAGTTGGACATGGGTGGGGGCCTGCTGGCAGGTGCCCCACAGTGCTGGGGGGTGGGGGTGGTGGGGGACATGAGTTGGTGTTCATTAGTTCAAGGAGACATGTGCCTTTGCTGGGGGGCATGCCCCTGTTGGGTGGGCTGCCTGCGGGACATGACCAGGGATGCAGGGTAGTCCCCTGTGGTGTGGGCTGCCTGCAGGGGCCGTGGAGGGTGTACAGGGAACACCTGGGAGGACCCACACTGTCAAATCACATGTAGGACTCCCCGGCACCCCTGAAATACACGTACCCTGCTGAAATCGCGTGTAAAACTTCCCGCGCACCCCTGAAATACACGTACCCTGCTGAAATCGCGTGTAAAACTTCCCGCGCACCCCTGAAATACACGCGCCCAGGCTATTCGTGTGTGGAACTTCCCGCGCACCCCTGAAATACACGTACCCTGCTGAAATCGCGTGTAAAACTTCCCGCGCACCCCTGAAATACACGTACCCTGCTGAAATCGCGTGTAAAACTTCCCGCGCACCCCTGAAATACACGCGCCCAGGCTATTTGCGTGTGGAACTTCCCGCGCACCCCTGAAATACACGCGCCCAGGCTATTCGCGTGTGGAACTTCCCGCGCACCCCTGAAATACACGCACCCAGGCTATTCACGTGTGGAACTTCCCGCGCACCCCTGAAATACACGTATCCTGCTGAAATCGCATGTAAAACTTCCCGCGCACCCCTGAAATACACGTACCCTGCTGAAATCGCGTGTAAAACTTCCCACGCACCCCTGAAATACACGCGCCCAGGCTATTCGCGTGTGGAACTTCCCGCGCACCCCTGAAATACACGCGCCCAGGCTATTCGCGTGTGGAACTTCCCGCGCACCCCTGAAATACACGCGCCCAGGCTATTCGCGTGTGGAACTTCCCGCGCACCCCTGAAATACACGTACCCTGCTGAAATCGCGTGTAAAACTTCCCGCGCACCCCTGAAATACACGTACCCTGCTGAAATCGCGTGTAAAACTTCCTGCGCACCCCTGAAATACACGCGCCCAGGCTATTCGCGTGTGGAACTTCCCGTGCACCCCTGAAATACACGCGCCCAGGCTATTCGCGTGTGGAACTTCCCGCGCACCCCTGAAATACACGTACCCTGCTGAAATCGCGTGTAAAACTTCCCGCGCACCCCTGAAATACACGTACCCTGCTGAAATCGCGTGTAAAACTTCCCGCGCACCCCTGAAATACACGCGCCCAGGTTATTCGCGTGTGGAACTTCCCGCGCACCCCTGAAATACACGCGCCCAGGCCAATCGCGTGTGGAACTTCCCGCGCACCCCTGAAATACACGCGCCCAGGCTATTCGCGTGTGGAACTACCCGCGCACCCCTGAAATACACGCGCCCAGGCCAATCGCGTGTGGAACTTCTCACGCACCCCTGGAATACACGTAGCCCGCTCCCCCAGGCCCGATCGTGTGAGGAACTTCACGCGAACCCCTGAAATACACGTAGCACGCTGGGAGACATGAGTGGGGGCCTGGTGGAGGGTGCCCCTGGTGACTGGGGGGGTGGGGGTGGTGGGAGACATGGGTGGGGGCCTGGTGGAGGCTGCCCCTGCACTGCTGGGGGGTGGGGGTGGTGGGAGACATGAGTGGGGGCCTGGTGGAGGGTGCCCCTGCACTGCTGGGGGGTGGGGGTGGTGGGAGACATGAGTGGGGGCCTGGTGGAGGGTGCCCCTGCACTGCTGGGGGGTGGGGGTGCAGGGGGACATGAGCAGGTGTGCAGGGTAGTCCCCTGTTTTGTGGGCTGCCTGCAGGGGCCGTGGAGGGTGTACAGGGAACACCTGTGAGGACCCACCCAGCCTAATCGCGTGTGTAACTTCCCACGCACCCCTGTAATACACGTACCAAGCCAAATCGCGTGTGATAATTCCCGCGCACCCCTGTAATACACGTACCTGGCCAATTCGCATGTGAGAATTCCCGCGCACCCCTGTGATACACGTACCCAGCCGAATCGCGTGTAAAACTTCCCGTGTACCCCTGTAATACACGTACCCAGCCAAATCGCGTGTGATAATTCCCGCGTACCCCTGTGATACACGTGCCCTGGCTAATCGCGTGTAAAACTTCACGCGTACCCCTGTAATACACGTACCCTGGCCAATCGCGTGTTCAACTTCCCGAGTACCCCTGTAATACACGTACCCTGGCTAATCGCGTGTATAACTTCACGCGTACCCCTGATATGCACGTTACCCGCTTTGCGTTCCTTGTTTGGCAGCCCTGTAAACTTGTCCAGGTTTAGCAGCCCTTTGCGATGATTTAGCGATTTTGATGGCTTTTCCTTGCGCGAGGGCGTTCTTGGGGGCGTTATTGGCGCTGCTGCAGGGTCGCTGCGATACTCTGCACCACGGCTGGTTTGCGAGCCTAAAATCCATGAATACGCTGTGCGCGGAAATCGGTTTTAGCGCACGTGCCTGGCGCAGACAATCGCACGCGGACACTCTGCGCCAGCCGCTTGCGACACTTTTCTGCGAAATTCTATGAATTACCCGTCTGTTCTTAAACGCCTCAGCACAGCCTTCTAAGGTTGATAAATGAGTACCAACACAGGTTGGGTGATGTTGGGTGTATTTGTTTTTATATATAAAGCGCTTAACCATAAGTGCTATCTAATAACACATCATTATCATTTGGTCATGGACGTCTGCTTGCATTCACAGTAATTTGGTAATATGGGCCTATACACACTGATCTTAACGATACATATTGCGATCCACTCTTGTATGAGATTTGCATCATATTATAGTGAAATCCTAACCATATTTTTTGTAGTGTACAATGCTATGTGATGTCACTTCCTGTTTTGTCAACGGGTGAAAGGTTATGTTCCACCGCTTCCCACGATATCACTTTGGGGTGGGGTCAAATGACATCACTTCCTTTGATATCATCGGGGTCAAGTGTCGTGTGATGTCACTTCCGCTACCCGTGGCATTTTGGTGAAATGACGTCCCTGATGAAGCAATGCTTATACTGGGGACTAATTGCTGAGTACCTGCACCAGTGCCCAAATGCTCCAGCTCAACCCACAGCCCATGAAAGCATTTCTCGTACCCACAGTTACTCTGCTTCTGGCTGCCTTCTGTATTTCCTGGTCATCAGGCCTGCCCTGGTTTGCTGCTTCGTGACAGGTGTTGTGACACCTGAATCCTGCTGTAGCTCACTCAACTGTCCATGTATCCCAGAACTGCTGGTTCCCCACCTGGTTTGTTTTCCACGCGTGCCCCTGGCTTGATTCCCAAACTTTCTAGTACAACTCCCACCATTCCTCATACCACCAGTAATCCACCAGGATGATACTCGGGAGACGGCTAAAGCAAAGTTCTCTGATTGGAAACTCATCATCCAAGGGCATGGTCTCATCAAACAGAAAGTGTAACTCTTCCCTCCCTGATAACCAAGAGTCTCCTTACTGCACTTAGGCAGCTAGAACCCATCCACACTTAGGTGAGCATAGAGGATGCCTACCCCTAGAATATGAAAGACCTCAAGAAGTGGCAGAATTATCTGGAGCTGCGCTTCCCAAGCAGGGCGGGTGAACATTTCCGGAAAAACCCTTTCCACGATTGGTGGATTACCACACAAACGTGATCTAAGGCATTAGGAGAAGGAGGACCTGGGGTGTGGGCCGGAGTAGTGGTTGGGAGCAATTGGAGGTATTGTGATGGGCAGCAAAGGCAATTGCCAATACAGTCACCTGCTGCACAGGCCTGTTATCCAATATCTGTATATCTGTAAAGTGAATCTTCACACACATAAAGAAAAAGCCACAGGGACACCCATTTTCTCTTGCATGTGACATGCCAAACATTACTCCATGGGGGTCAGAAGAGCAGTGAGAAGTGGTGCTCAGGTCACTGTAATGTTGTGTTATATTGTTAAGTCGATGGAATGGTTCTGGTGTCACTTCAGTTGCACCAACATGTGTACATATGCATAATGGGAAAATAGCTATGCTATCAACCAACCGCTGATTGAGCATCACAATCGATTAATGAGCCCGCTAATACAGGTGTTTTTTTAGGCACAAGAGAAAAGCCAGGAGAAGTAACAAAAAAGCAGCCCAGAAAAAAGAACAAATAGACACTGTTAACTTGGTAGTGAACATATCCAGTAAAATGCGTACTGGTGGCCAACTGAATACATTGAACAGAGGACTGTCTTTTGACCCTACGTGTAACACCTCT
This sequence comes from Ambystoma mexicanum, assembly GCF_040938575.1. Taxonomy (NCBI): domain Eukaryota; kingdom Metazoa; phylum Chordata; class Amphibia; order Caudata; family Ambystomatidae; genus Ambystoma; species Ambystoma mexicanum. The sequence goes on along the minus strand of NC_090928.1, from coordinate 959,497,260 downwards.
TTATTTGATGAAAAGATCTGCCTTCATAGACTCTTGAGAAAAGTAAGGTTAAAAATCTTCTTTGATTCATTGGCTAAGGATGAAGCATTGACTATTAAACCGGCTGACAAGGGTGGTGCCATTGTTATAATGGATACATCATTTTGCAATAAGAAATGTCTAGATCTTTTGAGAGATGAGGATACATACATCAAATTGGACAGGGATCCCATTTTGGAAATTAAGACACTAATCATTAAGACACTGGAGAAAGCAAGAGATCACGGTTGGATTAGTGATAATCTATTTGAATTTTTGGTTAATAAACATACTATTACTCTTGTATTTTATGGCCGAAGATTCACAAGAATAGACTCAATCCACCACTGGGACCCATAGTTGCTGGGACCAAAAGTATTTTTGATCCCTTATCTGTCTATGTTGACAGGTTACTCAAACAACTGATTCGGGCAACTGCAACCTATTTAAAAGGCACCACTGACCTTCTTAACTGTTTAAAAGAAATTACAGCAATAAATTGCTGCATCCTGTTCAGTTTAGATGCATGTAGCCTCTACAGTTTGATTCCCCATGGGGAAGGACTGGTAGCGGTTGAATGGTTACTTCTCAATGCTCAATTTGTTGTAGAATTACTCAGTTTTATACTCTACAATAGTTACTTCAGTTTTTTAGGAAAATACTATCTCCAAATTGCCGGACCTCCATGGACTCATCCATGGCACCTGTGTATGCGAACACCTTTATGTTCAAATTTGAAAAGGACCATGTATTGAACCACCCACAGTGGTCAACGTTCTCATTTGGAAGCACTTTATCAACGATATTTTTGGGGTATGGTGTGGTACACGTGAAGAACTCACATTGTTTTTCTTATACCTGAACTCAGTTCATCCGAGGATAAAATTCACCAAAGAAACAGGTAACCCCTCACTGCATTGTCTAGACGTTAATTTGGAGATTGCTAATGGCATTATAGCTACCACTATTTACCACAAATAGACAGATGCAAATAACCAGCTCCTTTTTCCAGTTTCCACCCCAAAACCATGCTACAAAGTCTCCCCTTCAGCCAAACCTTAAGGCTTAAAAGGATCATCTCTGGCCCTGAAGGTCTTGATACTGAGTGCTCCACATTAATTGACACATTTGAACAAAGAGGTTATCCTGAGGATGAGTGAAGCAAAAATGAGACCCCTCAATGTAACAAGAACTGACCTATTGAAACCTAAAACACATGAGGAAGATACACCACTATTATTCATCTCAAAATGTTCTCGACAGAGCTTACAAATTAGTAAGAGTATCAAAAAACATTGGAATATCTTACATAATGATCCCTCACTTCTTAGACTGTTTCCCAAGGCACCAATGATGTGTTTCAAGAGAGGCTGGATCCTTAGGGACAAACTAATAAGGGCTGAAAGACCTATGAAGGCTAAACAGCATTTTTTGAGTACACAGAAAAAAGGCACATTCCCTTGCCTAGGTTGCACACACTGCAACAACATTATCAAGGGCAGTGTGGTCTCTCACCCACACATGGGCAAGAAAATCAAACTCTGTGACTACTCAGCCTGCATGACACCAGGTTTAGTCTACATGATTAAATGTCCTTGGGGCAATTTATATGTGGGCCGAACCATAAAACCGGAAAAGGAAAGATGGACAGAACATAAATCCAACGTATGCTGCAATAACCAACGCTCATCAGTAGCAAGACAGTTTACCACTCAACAACATACTATTGCACAGATTACATTTCAGATCCTTGAAGTAGTTAAGCGACCACAAAGAGGAGGTGATTACCACTCCCTCCTCTTACAGAGAGAGCTCTATTGGTTTAATATGCTTGATACCGTTCAACCCAGAGGATTGAACGAAGAGTGCTCATCAAACTGTTTCCGTTAAGACATTTCTAAATTCTTGTCTGCTTTACCCTGAACTGTTTGGATTTGTTTGGACACTTTAGGCAATCTTTATGGCTACTGTATTTGGTATTGCACTGTACTGACTTACTGCTTTTAACATATGTTTTTCCCTTTTGCTTTGATCATGTATAGATTAATTTGTCACACTGTTGTTATATTTGTTATATGTATTATATCTACTGTACTTGACATCTTATTGCACCAACATGTGATTTCCTACGGATGTTATTTTTACTTCATTGATTTTGTATTGACAAGCTTGAGATACTGATCACTCACATGACATTTTGCCTTTTTTAATTTTTAACATTGGATTATGAACATTTGTTCATTTCATTTGTTCATTGTATGATTCTTTCATTTTATAAACACACAGGTTATTTTGGGGCAACCCACCTATGTCATTATTTCAGATCTTTCTTTGTTTAATCTTTCTCTACAGTCCGTAAAGGCCTATGAAGAAGAGGATTGATTCCTCGAAACGTGTCGCCATTGAAAACAGACTATTGCATTTGTATTTTTGCTTCACTTTGTATACATTATATTTCTTGTGTGAACTCATACATTGTTGCCCTTGTAACTTTGATAATATACCCATGTATTATTTTCTACAGACTTTGGTGTTGTGTTAATTATTGTTGACCTAGAAATTGACAATACGATGCTCAAATCTCATCTTTATATACCAGTAGTTGTTCTTTCCAACACGAGATAGCGTGCAGGGGACGGGAGGATCCCTATGTTGGATCTTCTTCTCTTTTTTTCTTCCAAGGAAGGAACAAGCAGAAGACAAGAAAGGGAGAATCAGATTAAGGCTTACAAGAGCAATGCACAGCCCAAAATGCAACACATGGAACGCGTCAAGATGAATCTTTGTCTGTGTCTGTGGGGTTTCAAATCTTTTGGCAACGGGAAACAGGAGCAAAAGGCGCCTAGCATCACTGCTTAGGAAACAGAGATGCCAACCATAAGGCGCATGTGCAGGAGTGAGGTGCCAGTCCTCCATGCATGTGCTGAGTGGGCGTTAGAACGCTGCTCATGATGTGGGTATCATCTGTCCTGCCTCCAGGAGGATCATGCCTGGCCTGCCAGTCCCCTGCAGACACAAATGGGCTTGCAGCCTCCAGGTGAGTACCTGCAGGGTGTGGCAGTGACACAGCGGTGGCATGACAGCAAGATACATTTTATTGAGCTAGATTAGTTATTGCCTAACTTTTCCTATTCCCTCATTTGCATAAATTTCATTGTGTGCTTTGCAAGATTATTTTAACCAAGCTAGTTTAGCTATTGCTCAGTTATTATTGCATAATATTATCTGTATGCCCTGCTTGATATATTTTACACAGCTAGACTAGCTAGACTTCACCGGCACGGTTAGTGCCAGACCCGTAATGAGGCCCATTGTCTCCCATTGACAAGTTTGGCTCTACTGACCAGAATCTATCAAACCACAGATATGCCCTTTGCACTGATTAAATAGAACCAACACAACACAGTCACAAGGAATCTTCAAAGGTATCCACAACATGAAAAACACTTCAGCCTGCAACAATGCACCAACACTACTGTAAGACCTCTGTTACTCCATCAAGAAACACTTCAGCAACAACATTCTGCTCAACATTAGAAATCCAGTAGGCTTGCTGAACACCCATACCCCCGACATCTACCAGCTAAGAACTTCAACTGGCACTTGCCTTGGTTTGAACCATGCTGCTGAATGTTTTACTCCAAACAGAGACTGTGTGGGGGCACACAAAAAAGGGACTGTTTTCTTTGTAAGTTCATAAGTGGGTCTTGTGAGAGTGCACAGTTTGAGTACCATTTATTTCGTGAGTTTTTCCCTAGTTGGGATGTTCATAAGGGTTACTCATTGTGTCATGAATGGGGATGTCCATAAGTGGGATGTCCATAAGGGTTACTCATTGTGTCAAGAATGGAGATGTGTATAGGTGGGATGTCCTTAGATGGGATGTTCATAAGGGTTACTCATTGTGTCATGAATGGGGATGTCCATAGGTGGGATATCCTTAGGTGGGATGTCCATAAGGGTTACTCATTGTGTCATGAATGGGGATGTCCATAGGTGAGGTGTCCATAAGGGTTACTCATTGTGTCAAGAATGGGGATGTGTATAGGTGGGATGTCCTTAGATGGGATGTTCATAAGGGTTACTCATTGTGTCATGACTGGGGATGTCCATAGGTGGGATGTCCTTAGGTGGGATGTCCATAAGGGTTACTCATTGTGTCATGAAGTCATCATCCATCTACTGGAGGCCGATAGCAATTCTCCCCTGTCCCATATCTTTTTCTCTGTGAGGGAACACAGAGGAACTGCACGCTGTTGGATGAGAGGGACATCTCTTAGAGTCAGAGAAGGCCTGATCCCTCGAGTATGAGTTCTTGTGTTGGTCCCCATGGAGCACTTAGGGACTGTGCTCAATGTTACGCAAAGTTTGGAAGGGCTATGGACAAACAGGCTCATCTTGTATTCAGCGTTTGCAAAAACAATTATCATTCATTTATGGTGACCAGACCAGAGAGGATGTCACATCATGCCATTCATATTGCCTCGTCCGTGTGTGCTCTTTGCATTTTGTTGATCTTCGTTATTTCTGTTTTGCAGCAACACTATGGTGTGCTGATAATATGGCACAACCAATGTGCTGATGGTGGGGACACATAGAAAGGTGGCTCTCTATTTCAGGAGTTGATGTTTGGGTCCTAAGGGGCGGAGCAAAGGGACTCCTCTGTATGTCAGAGTTCATGCCTGGCGCTTTAGAAGGTGGAACAGAGGGGTATTGCATTTGCTTTAATAAATTCTTTACAGCGTTGTCTTACTCCCTATTTCATAGCTTCCTGCCTTTTCCCTGGAAAGGATGAGTGATCACGAAGGGTCTGCTCTCTGTATCACAGGCGTTGCCTCTGTGAGCGGCACGAGGAACCTCCTCACATTTTATTGTGCGTACTAACATGTGAGTACTAACATGTGTGAGTACTAACATAGGCACACAAGGGGGCACAGAAGGGCTGGCCTTAAATCACGAGTTCATATCAATGAGGGGGCACAGGCGGGGCACAGGGCTCCGTTGTTTATGAATTCACTGTGGCTCCCTGGATGCACTGAGGGGACTGTTCTATATTGTATTCATAGATCCCTGTGAGTGGGAATAGTTCAGGATCTCGGGCATTGGAAAACACTGCTCACCTTGTACTCTACTTTTGTACCAAAGATTGGCTTAAGAAAAATCATGTAGCAGCAAAAAGAAGGCTGTGTCTTTCGTGGTAGTAAATAGTATGCCATAACCCATCCATTTTTTTTTTTGCCCCGTACAATTGTTGGCCTTGCTGTGGTCACGAGAGCTTGTCATCAGGCTTACTTATTATTGCTAATCTTCAACAGCACCCCATCTTCAACAGCTGCAGTATCTTGACCAAAAGGTACACAGGTTGAAAGAAGGCAAGATCCAAATGACTGTGTTGGTCTGAGATTTCTGTATGATGAATCTTGCTTGCTAACAAAGGCAAGTTGTTTCTGACTAGCAAAGTCGTGCTGAAGGGGGTGGTGAAAAGTGTATGGGAAGGGCAAGACCACTAAAACAGAGGAGGGGAGTGGAGTGAGTGCTAATATCAATATTTAGAAGAAAAAAAACATGTCCACACAGACCCAATAGCTGACGATCAAAGCACATTCTAATGTAGCCTATGATGTTGAGGGACACAGATCACCAGCCGATATATAACATCCTCTGATTTGGGTGATGAGATGATGGACATTATGTTGAAATCCAAGGCTTGCATCTCCCTGATGAGGAAGAACACACTAGCAAAGATGGATAGTAGTGTGGCTGCCAGTAATACTGCCAAATGTATGCCTCCTCATCATCTTGCAACATCAAAGGTCAAACATCCATAGCTCAGGTCCTTTCTGTGTCAACTGCAGATGATGCAGTCACCACTGCCACCATTGCTCCAATGCAGTCTTGCCATGGCAGTGTTCTTGTATTGTTGCACCACTCTTCAACTTAAGAAGCCTTCAGCATGGACGATTGCCGCTCCAGGTTTCTAACTTATTGCCGATTGTTAGCTCAAAAATGATAATGGTTTAAATTGTCTTTCCGACCTAAGATAAGTGCTGACGTAGACCGTGAGAATGTGGGCCTACAAATAACACATGATTATGGGCCTCATTATGACCCTGGTGGTAGCCGTGCCGGTAGATACCGGCATGGCTGCTGCCAGAGTCATGAATATACTGGCGCCCGGGAATGGGCAATGGGCAATTACTGGGGCATTACAGCCCGGGCAGACCCGGTAATTGCCCATTCCCAGGCGCTGGTAAATATTAGTCCCCATTCCCATATGAGTCCTACTGGACTCATATGGGAATGGGGAGGCCGGATGCACCGGCACTATTCGCGAATGGTGCCGTTGCATCCGACATGGTCTGCTCACGGGTGCTGGTACGCCCAGAAACCAGCTGGCGGCCGGAAAGGCACCTGCGAGCAGCACTCGTAGTTTGCTGGGCCGGTAACAACGGTACCGGCAAGCTTACCGGTACTGTTGTTACGGGACCAGCAAAATTATAATGAGGCCCTATTTTGTATAAAAGCTTATTATTTTTGGCATACAGCATAGGCCAGGATCCGATCTTCTGACGTTCGAAACAGAACTACTTTCCTACACCTAATGCTCTGCCACGTGTACAGGCAATGGATGGATCTGTCCAGCTGTCCCTTCCTATAGCAGCCACTAAAATTTTGGACCAGATTTTTGCACACGCACCTCTGTGCTAGAGTGAGCCGATACAAACAGATGGTGGGGAGTGTTCTCACTTTGTGCTTTTGCCTCCGCTTTCACCCTCACTATTCTCGTCTTCACCTTTACCTCCATCTTCATCTTCATTTTACTTTTGAAACCTTATAATTTCTTGACGACTTTTCGTTTCATTTTTTTGATTGGACAAATATGCTGTGAAATTTCTGTTCATCTACTTGTAAAAATCACTACGGTGATTATATACTCGTATAATAAAAAAAAAATCCCCTTCCTATAAAGAGGGCTTCTGCTAAGCTATGCACTATCTAAAAGTCCCCGTGTAACACTCTCAATTGGAGCAGGGGTAGTGGACGAGCTTGGTTCAAAAGAGTCTTATGTACTCAAAGGTCAATGGGGTCATTTTTCATTCGAGGCAGATTGTTAAAGGGGCGGAAAACAGTTTCCACCACTTTTGCTGAGCCCCTATTTTTGAAGTTGGAGTTCTGAGACAGGGCCGAAACAGGGCGAACATAATGAGTACACCTCCAATTCCTGCTCTGACTTCTAAATGTGGGTGCATTAATGTCAGCATGGATTTTCATGCTGTAGAAAATTAAATAAATCAAGTTTGAAGGGGGTATTCACACGTTTCACAAAGTCGATCTTCGCTATGGTTTACTCCTCATCTTTCGACTATATAGGGGAAATTAAGAACATTGTAATGGAGGCCTCTTGAGCAAAAGGGCACAAAGAAGCTGCCCCCCCTATGCAATTAATGTCCCCCTTATTTTCGTGCAGACGTACATGAAACAGAAATGTGCAGCACTCCCCTCTTTTTGTATGCCACTCTGTTTCTCTCGAACACACATCAACATGAACATTACAAACTGTAGTTGGGTATGTGTATTTCACCACCCAATTCCTCAATAATATTCATTTAACAGGGTTGCATTCCACTTATAGCATGTACACTGCTCTGAACAAAATCCAATGTGTTGACATGTTTGTGGCCCCAATTAACAAAAAACAATGGTCACAGGTACATAATTTGAGCATTCAACATGCTTTGTTGTTCTCTCTTCTGACTGCATACCTTTCCTTTCCGCTGACAATTGCATAACGCTGGCTAGAGCATTGATCCTCTCCTGGATCGATGAATGCAATTCCCCTTTTGCAGGATCCAGTGCTAGAAACATTAGCAAACTCCAAGTTGTGTAAAACAATACAATTAGAGCAGTACCTGATATACCCAAATACGCACATATCTTGTCAACCAGACACCACATTCACTGGCTCCCAGTTCAAGACAGAATCAAATTCATAGTCCTTCAGCTTACCATCAAATGCACCTCAAAGAAGACCCCAGCAGACCATAGCAATTTAATCTCTCCACCGAGATTTAGGAGACAGAAAGCTGGCGGCTCCAGTTTCCCAGTGATTGCGGCCAAACTATGGAACACCCTGCCTTTAACACTGAGGACTGACACATCCTTGTGGTCATTCCATAAAGGGTTAAAAACTCTGCTATTTAATCAAGATTCCCGTTAATGTCACCGAGCTGAGTCCAGAAGTCCATATCTAACATAGATTTCCATTTGCAGAAATAAGCAACTCTTGTAGATCTTGAACAAATTAGGGCCTATACATTTCTGTTCATGTCTTTAAAGTCTTTAAATAATGTATGATAATGTATGTTTTTGCTTGATATGAATATACGATATGACTGTAACCCACACTTATGTACTGTACCATATGCTATTGTTTGTTTGTTTCTTTGTTTATTTGATAATGCGCTCCAAGCCCTTCGGCAGCTGGGCGCAACAATACAAGTAGACTCGAAACTTAGTTACAGTGCCTGACACAGACTATTACAAAACAGATGTAACTTACAAAAAATGATACAAGTGATACAGTACATATAGGATCAAGATGGGTAAGCGTAGAAGAATACCATCTTAACATATGTATAGCATGATCAGCTAGATAAGGGTGAATATCGTTACATATCATTGTTGTGCAGCCATTTGAGAGCGTCACATCTAAATCTAGTGTAGGGTAATGGGCGTCTGAGGTCAGGTGGGAGTATGTTCCATGATTGTGCAGCTCTAACAGGGAAGCTAGATCCACCCGCTGTGGTAAGTTTGAATCTCGGGAATTCAAGTAAGAAGGTGTTGGCAGAGCTATGCCTGTAAACCAACCAAGGATGTATAAGATTAATTATATGTCTGTAACCAGGAATTTGTGCGATATATAAATGTTCAAATAAATAAACAAATACATACCTCACAGTGAAATGTGACTTTGTAGTGCACTTGGTTTCTGCTAACCCTTCAAGCCTGGCAGTTTTTAATTAAGTTATTTATTCATTATAGCAGATCATGAGTATGTGAAGAGTTTTATTGCCCACACATCTACAAATTGTATGCTGTCTACTAGATGAGCATTCATTCATTTCCTGTCTAGAGAATCAACATTTCAATTTACTCAACTGCTCACACTTTATTAGGTATTAGAGCAAGGGCTCTGTGTCGATGTCAAATAAATAATGCATTGATCATGGGGCAGTGCCTTCGCATTCAACTTACACAATCATTACAATAATCTTCTTTTTGCCCCCTGACTAGCACAAACCATGCACACAGTAATGAATGATACAAAAATACATAGTCATGCAAACAGATAATGTGGACATAAAATCAGATCACTCAAAGACCTTTAGGGTATAGGCATTGTATATGTGCGCTCTGGTATCTTCTAATATATTTATTTGGGGTGGCAGCAAACCCCAGTTAATATAGGTGTTACCCTACACCTATTGTGAAAATAAAATGAACAATCACATCAACTGTAAGGATTGCGCTACTCCAATAGTAATGTTACGTGGAATTTATTTCCAGAAAGTATTACACAAATTAAAGTAACTCCATTGCTCCCCAACTACTTGCCATGGTTATTACACTGAAATTGTGTGTGATAGATGTTACTAGTCAAGACGTAATTTAAATCCTAAGTCTTTCTCAAGACTGTTGTACTCTTAATGATGCATGCTCTTAAGAGCGAGTGCTTAACATATCCTTTAATTTCATAAAGATATATATCATCATTTGTCATTCCAAAGCTCTGCACTATTAGTGGCAGTTTCCTGCATTAAGATAACCAATGAAACTGGTCCTTTGTCACAATCAAATGGATTTGGCTTCTGCCTGTACTGTCCCATAATCCCTGCTTAGGGTGCAGTCTCTTCTGAAAACACCATATTCAGAAGAGACTGCACCCTAAGTAGAGCAGTTGGTGAAAGAACACTTGTGAACCTGAATGAATGGACATATGCTTATGGGACAAAGGACCAACCTCGTGCCCCTGGGACAGGGTTGCAGAATGAATACCCACCTCTCGACACACCCACATGACCCCATGGGCTGGGCTGCAACACCCACTTCCTCTGCCTCCAACTCCATCAAACTGGATGACTACAGGATGTCTTCCCCTTGGATGGCCCCTGTGTGGCATTACACTATCCCGCTGCTGTCCCCCTGCCACCTTCACCACCTGGGACTTACCCTCAGCAGCCACCGCTGATGGTCCTGGCGCTCCCTCAGGTACATCTCTCCCCGAAGACGAGATGTCACAGGGGAGTGGCTGGGGCCGGCACCTTTGTCTGGTGGATTGGCCACTGCTTCCACGCTTCACAGCACCACTTCTGCCCTCTTCTTCAGCTGCAGCAACTGCGGTAAAGGAGACACAGAACACCGACATCAGTGTACAGTGTCAAAGCATGTGTGGCATACACATTTATAGTGACATGTAGTGGCCAAGGTACAACCAGCAATATCCACACTCACACACAACACCATGCAATTTCCATTAAAACAGACACAACAATCCAGTGTCAATGATGACCACAGCCATGACACATTCACATGTATACTCAGCACAAAGAGGGCAGTGTGTAGACACATACCACAATATATGACATGGCACAATGGCAAAGGCAACGTGACCCAACTGCAAGCTGCTGACTTGCTATGGGAGACATGGCACAGGAGCACAGGGGTGGGCAAGGAGTCAGCTGGTATGTAGGCCAAACATGGAATGCATGGAAGGACAGATGAGCTGGTGTACTGCTATGTACACATTGGTGGCAGGACACACAGTGGAATGTTGGCTCCCAGTAGACACTCATGATTGCACCACTCACAGCATTGCCATGCCAAAACCTGTTTGGGCATCTGTCCACACAATGACATCAAACAACATGCCTCCCTGACAGCCTGAACTGTGAGCATACGACACATACATGCATCAATTGCAGATATATATGTGAGTATGCTATAGCCCCAAACACATACACATGGCATGCACACACATCAACTCATAATACACATGCAGCGGCATGACAGATCACATCAATGTCCCTGAAATGTCAATGCCACAACTTGACACATCAAACATCCATATGCACGTGTCTCCTCCATATGTTGAGGGTGGATAACCACACATTGCAATGGTCTGCATAACATCATGTCCATCATGCATGCCCATCAGATGGGCACAACATCCTCATCTGGCAGCCTTGCTGTCCAAGCAAATCTAACCATCAGTGACATTGCATGGGCACGGTTTGCACAGCTGTACAACTACACACACTGTAAATACGAGTGCATGTCCAATGAGCAGATGTCACACTTCACACATGGGGAGCATTGTCTGGGGGATGCATGCCGCTGTGTATCACTGAAACACACCTAGCACATACATAAGGGTGTAACTATACACATACTGGCCCATGCACAATAAACTGCACTGTAGAGCAGTGCACCACATGGCTACTCACCAGCAGCCTACTGACACCATTTACAATTGCGGATCTGGGTATACAGCTTTGGGTAGAACCTTGCCAGGCTTCTCTTGTTGGTTTTGGAAAACTTGCACCTGCTTGCACCTCCATGGGTGCACCAGCCTTCAGGACGTGCAATGCTTTGGTGTCGGTCCTGGATTTGAGGTCCTCCCATCGCTTATCGATACCCTTGGGGCAGCGGACTGTCACCCCCTGTGCATTGCTGGCAGCCGTGATGACCACCCAGATCTGAGTGTGTCCTTCTTTCCCCGTTGCCTTGCTGGGTTTGAAGAGGACATCATAGTTCTCCAGGACCTGAACCATCAGGATGCCAACTTCCTTTGAGCTGAAGTTGGCAGCCCTCTGCCTCATTGCCGCTGGGTTGATGATTGTGCAGACATGGCAATCCCTGGGGCAGGTGTGGGTGGGCCAAGTGGTCCTGGAGATCGGCTGTGGAGCAGTGGTGGTGGAATGGAGAAGTGGGAGTCCAACACAGCAGATGAGGTGGTCACAGGTCTAGACACAGCAGTACAGGCAATGGCAGGTCAGCAGGCACTGCCAACTCAGTGCAATTGGGTAGCAGGCACTCAAAGTGGGCAGGCAGCAGCTGATGTCAAGCTGGGAGGCAGCACAGGGTAGGAGGAAGCAGTAAAACTGGTGCAGAGGCAGGAGAGGGATCACTTCTGTGTCTAGCTACGAAGGCAGCCAAAAACTGAGTAAAGACCCTTAGTGCGTAAGTTACATGACACACTCTGCACACAGTGTGCCTATGAGGCTCACAGAAATGGCGTTGATATATAAGAGTTTCCATGCATGGCACTGGTTGTGAGCGTGAAGGAACAATGACAATGTAGTATCGTTTACATGTATTTGGGGTGTCACACAATCTGTACCGTTCAGGTAACGCATACCGTATTCTTCTTTTTGGGCGATGCCTCTGCGCTTACTTTCATGTATTTATGTCCATTTTGAGTCCAATAGTGTGTCGCATTTGCAATTCTTGGTTTCGAGGTACCTCTGCATATCGTGTACCGCTTTTTCCACCTTCCGCAAGCTTTCCGTGTATCGCGTACACAATTCTTGAGTTTAGGGGTGCCTCTGCATGCCGTGCACCACATATTTCTGCTTTTGGAGTACATTGGAGCCTTGCTGGACCACAAATCTACGTCACACATCACGTACACTGTTTCCTCCCTCATATTGCCCGGAACAATATCTTGGTTGGCCTTCCATTTCACCTTAACATCTGCAACGTGAGTGGAAAGGCTGCAAAAAGGAAAGGGAGTGGAAAGGCCCCGAGAGGGAATGGGAGTAGATGGCATCAAGGACATGGTGAGGACCCATGAGTCATAGCCCAAGAAGGACATGGTGGGTCTCAGTCCACAGGTGATCCGGCACCTGGACGTAGACTTGGTCGCAACCAGACAGGTGAAGCAGAACCACCTCACGCCACTAGGGCCAAGAAGGGATGCCTTGCACAGCAGGAAGAGGCACCAACCCAAGACACAGCACAGGAGACAGGTCCTCAAAGGAAGCGGCATTTCACTGAGGAGGAGCTCCAGATCCTTGTTGACTATGTGACTGAACACCATTGTGAAATGTTCCTGTATGCGGATAGCATGTTCACACCCATATATTGATTGGTGCATCGGCAGCATGTCACTGACCGCATCAATGCTTAAGGTCTGGAGATGTGCATTTTTAAACAGGTGCAGGAGCTGTAGAATGATCTTACGTGGAGTACCAAGCACAAGTGAGTGCCAACCTGGCCTCTGCACTGGCCACTGGAGCGGAGTCAGCAGAGCAGGAGGAGCTGACTCCAATCGAAGAGGCTGCGATCCAACTCATCAGGATTGAGCAGGTGCAAGGCGTAGGAGGCATGGAGACCCTTGAGGACACATCTGACACATGTCAAAATTGCAATACCCCCTGAGTGCACCCCTGGCAGGCACACATCACCCACAGGGCACACCTCTGTGTCACGCCAAACAATACCACATCCACATGTATCATTCATTGCCACAGTTTTGGTGCCTGTCTCATTGTATCGTACATCAAGTACATGTGATATACGTCGACCACACACATCTTTTGCTGTAATGTTTAATGTTTGGATTGTCAGCTGCCCTTACGGGATGCCTCGTCGGGATGTATCTCCGAAATTCTTGCCATGACACTGTGTGGTGTGACCACTCTGACAGGGAATTAGTGCCTACAGACTACTGCTCTGTGTAGCATGGCTTGTGGATATGCAACTTCACCAGCGTAATGTAAAGGCAACACCAAACATTAAATGGTGAATAATAGCTGATGGTGGGTCTTCATGGGAAGGTGGCAAGTCAGGTATACTCCAATAGTAATGATTGTGGACATTCCATGCTAAATGTTAGGGACATTAATGATGCCAAAAGTGTGCCTGTCTGCATTGCATGTCATGTAAGTGCGTGGTTGAATTACACATTTGTCCATATGGTTCAAAATAGTACCACCTGTCTCACATGATAGGCCTGTATGTGTCCATCAGTCGAAGCATGACAGAAACATGACTTATCCCTTGCAACATTGTGTCCGCAACTTTATTACGTCTGTATGTCCATTAACAGGGGTGGGGTGGTGCTGCTCGTCAGCAAATGCCATACATCGATGACTTACAGCTCACAGTGTCCCAAGTCACGATGGAATATGCATGGGTTTCCTGCCATGTTGTGTCTGGCTGCCCTTTGATGCACATGTGCATGTTTGTCAGGACACACATGACTCAAAATGTCAATCACTATCCATGTGCAGTTGATGATACAGCGGATTCATAGGAGGAGGAGTAGGAGGAAGAAGAGGTGCTGGTACGTCAGCCCATCAGTCAATGACATGGTGTAGTGCAACGTGAACACACCATGTGCTACAAGCCTTTATCAGCCTTGCCCCGGCCTCTTCGGATTCTTCTGATTCGCAGATTCAGATGCAGGACCATACACGGAGGACTTGCTGAGGGAGAAGGTCAGTCAGTGGCTGGCCCAACGTCCGCAGTGCTTACAGCTGCAAGGCCAACCCCCCATAAATTGGTGTCAGGTTCTGGGGCCTGATGTCCAATGGAGGGTTGCAGACCTGCAGCCAATGATGGAGGCACCAAAAATAAAACAGGCCTGGTCCCTTGCATCACACTGCCATGGGCCCTGCACATGTGGTGGCCATGTGCAGGCTGAAGGGACAGTGTGGGGGCAGCGCATTTTGCATAACGCCATCTGGCAAAGCAATGTTTTGGATAGAATTGCAGAGGGCATGGATCAATTAACCAAGAACGTGACCCCCACCAACGGTCCAGGATTCACAACTGCTGCAGATCATGCAGTCTTCAAGCGGCTTTCACTGACTGGGTCATGGAGCGCAACATCAAGGTCCGATGGGCTGATCTGAGGTGTCTGCAGGAGTCCCTGAATGCAGATGCTACGGCACATAGAAAGGTCCTGAGGCGTGAGATATTGGTATCTCGTAGAACAAATCGCTGTGAGATGAAGAACTTGAGGACTGCACTACATGATCAACTCTTAGCCACAAGGAAACTTTTCCACAAGGAGATGTATTCCTTGAGGCAGACACTGTCCCAGCAACTTGATGCATCACGAGTGAACGCATATACAGACTCTGTAGCCATTTGTGAGGAAGTGCATCATGACTTCACTGCCATTGGGATGCTGGTGCATGCTTCAGTGACACGGCTGGCCATGGCCAATGAAGACCAGGCCTTGTCACTGCATGGATTGGATCAACCACCACAACCACCTGCAGATCAATCGCAGGATGTGGGGCACAACACACCCACGCCTACCCAACCACCTTTGCTGTGATTTTCCCTAAATGGTGTTGTCTGATTTTTGTTTTTCATTACTACTTGATAGGGAACAACCATTTTTTCTTTATTTTTAATAACCCTGTGCAGGCTGGAGCAATGACTTGTTCCTCATCCCAAGATGGTATTTTAAAAAAAATGTATTTTTCGTTGAGAGATGTGATGTTGCCCTCTCAAGAGCTTCAGTAGTGCAGTATTGGAGATGGAGCCCTGCACCGTGATGTTAACTGCCATGGTTGCCTTGAGAACAACAGGATGACATGTGCAGGTAACAATGGGCGTATGGACGTTTTCCACATATGTCCTGCATGCATGGTTTGGTACTATGACTTTGATATACCATGTCCCATGTTGATTCATACAGTGACTGAACTCCATGGGGCTCCACCCTGCACCCTTTCACCATAAACTCTGCCAGGCACTGGCTCTCCTTTCACAAATGTGGAAGTACAGTTTCTAATGGAGGTGATGAGGGAATCACATCAAGGCCGCTCTGTCAGCAGGTAAGTATGAGCACAGTCTCTCATGTTATATTTGTATTAGTTGTCACCACATTATATGCATACATTCTCATACATTTACTTCCTGGGGGTGTTATGTTTAGTCACAGTAATTGTCAGTGCAGATGTGTGTTTGTCCACATGCATGTGGTACATCATCCACTCCCCCCACCTCCTGTTCATCTGTTCTACCTGTAGGTGTTGCCAGTGTACTCTGTAATCCACACACACTTATTGGGATATTCACATCCAGGGTGTGTGGTCTGTTAGAGGGGGATTGAACAGCTGTGTATTGTCCTCATGTCCATTATCAGTGGTGTCCAACAGTGGGGGTGTGGGTTGTTGCAGAGTATGGGCATGTGGCTGAAGGCACTTATTAGCAGGTATGCTGGAGGGATGCTGCAGGAATGTGTCTCTTAGGTTTACATGGCATGGTGATTTCTGCATGTTGTTCCTGTGAAGTGAAGCTGTTGAGTGGCTTTAGTTTTCCAGTCTGCCCTTCACCATCATCCAATTTCGTCCTTCCTTGACCCCAATATGTGCTAGTTTTTCATATATGTGGCTTCCAAGCTTTCTGACCATGCTTGTTTTTATACATATGTTTCTGTGTCTGTCACTGTTACAGGGCCCCTGTCTCTTTAAGACAGAGACAGGGCCTCTTGAAAGAAGTCACGTGGTTCGTGACGTGGACTGAGGGAGGGGAGAGAAAAGGTTCACTTTCACTTATGCTGTTAAATAAAGAAGATGATGGTTCTTCCCGCTGGTGTGCGGCCGTTATTTTATTAGGCCTGCAGAGGCCAACAACTGGCGACGAGGCTTACTCCTCGTACACCAGCGTCATCCTTACAGACTATCCTGCGGTGCACCCGATCCCAGGCCAGGCCTGCCTCCGCAAAGTTGTCTCCTGTCCGTGAGCGGCGCGCATGGTGACTTGCGCCGTCCCTTAGCCGCGCGGCAATCCGCCAGCGGCGACGTTCCTGCTCCTCCCAGCTCTGCACATGAAGACTCCAGATGGGTGCCACCCCTCCTCCCACCTGGAGGGAAACCACAAATGCTCCACGCTTCCTCACACAGAAAGTAATATGAAAATAAAAGGAGAGACTGGGACAAGACCACAAAGACTCCAGTAACAGAACATTGGCAGAAGGAAAGGCAAAGGAGGTAAAGCCTTTTTCTTCCTGGAAAAATAATAAGAAAATAAAAAGAGGGACTGGGACAAGACCACAAAGGCTACAGTTACAGAACTTTGGCAGAAGGAAAGGCAAACCCTAGAAGTGAGGAGGACAAGCCTTTTCCTTCCTGGGACTCACTGCTAGAAACTACAGAGGTTGACACACAGGAACCCCTGTTGCATGGCGGAGTCACCAGTTGAGTGACGCTTGACTGACCCAACCCTCCATCACCATGAGTACACCGCCCGATCAAGGAGGGCAGGCCCCAGCGCCTCCAGCACCCGCAACAAAGTCAACTGCCACCGCATGGCGAATGCCTCTGCCATTCTCCATGACCCCGCAAGCAGACAAAGGGCCCCAGTAGGTGGAATGGCTAGAGGACTTCAATAATTTTATCGCAGCAGCGGGCGAAGAATCCTCCCCAAGGCTGCGTAGCATGTTTCTCAACACAGTTGGAAATGAAGTCAAGACATTGATTAAAACCATTCCAGTGTCTGAACACCCTGATTTCATGTCGCTACTCACAGCCCTTAACAAGAGACTTGTCAAAGAGCCTAACAGAGACTATGAAAGATACATATTTAATCAATGTACCCAAAGGGCAGATGAAACCATAGATTAGTTCATCACCCGACAATGAATCAAAGGAGCACACAGCCAGTTCCACGCGTTCTCCTTAGATGAAGCCATCCGTCTACGAGTGATTGAAGGGTGTATTTCTCCGACACTCAAGAAGCAATTGCTCAAGAAACCTTTCACCATCGAAGAGGTCAGTGAGAAGGCCAGGATCCTTGAAAGAGTCGACATACAAGAGACTCAAATGTTCAGCAGTGCAACGTCCAAGCAAGACAGAGGTGATGTAGTAGCAGCAATCCACACGAACACCACACGAGGAGGAGACAGAGGTAATGGACCCAGTTACCCTACAACACCATGGATTCAGCGACAGTGCTACCGGTGTGGGATGGCTTTTCCCCACACAGGAACCTGCCCTGCACTCACCCAGAAAGGTGGAAATTGTGGAAGAGAAGGACACTTCCAGTCAGTTTGCCGTGAAGGCAGACCATTTCCCACACCACGAACACCCATGACGCCACAGTACAGGTCATACCAAAGGACAACGCAGAACCAGCCCTACCAGATGCGGCCATACCAACAAGGGCCGAGGAGATACGTCAGAGTGGTTGAAGAAATGCACCCAAAAGACGAACCACAAGAGCTCAAAGTGCAGGACCTGAACCCACGACTGCGTGATGAGTATGACATAGCGCTGCCTCCACACCAGGGACATTACACCATGACACCCTATGGCCAGGAACACAAGAGTGAACAATATGATCTGTACTCACAAGACAAATATGTGAACCTTATTATGGATGACATGGAAGCCAGAGAAGCACCCCGGATACTGATAGAGATATGCGGAAAACATTTCTGCTTCCTTATTGATTGAGGGGCCACCGTGAATATCATGGGGGAGAAAGTATTTCAACAGTTCCAGGACCGACGAGCACTGACACAAAAAACTCCCAAGATTTTTCAATGGGACACTGACATCCCACTCCACTCCATTGGGTCCTTCAAGCACCAACTCATCCATCGACGTTTGAGTCCGACTAAAGGGAGGTGCCTTTTGAGCTACAGGACGGCCTCATGTCTGAGACTAATCGACATCCATGTCGAAGAAGGTGACACCATCCTCTCGACAGCCCTGATGCTGAAATGAAAGATCGACTCTACAACATTGAGGACAACCCGTCAGTAGCAACTGCCATCATGAAAGCGACAATTCTGGAAGAATTCCTGCTCCTTTGCAGAGGGCTGGGCAAAATGAAGGCCCTCCTGTCAAATTACATATCGATCTGTCTGTCCGCCTTGTTCCTCAGCACCCACGCAGAGTCGACTTTAACCTCCAAGCAGCTGTATCCAGTGAACTCAACCAACTCCTAAAAGACGACATCATTGAACCTGCCATGGGCCCCACTCCATGGGTCTCACCACTTGTCATTGTACCGAAAGAAAGGGGTCGCCTCAGACTCTGCATTGACATGAGAATGTCCAACACCACCATCCATCGGGAATGACATCACGGACCAAGAATAGAGGACTTGATAGTTCAATTTAACAAAGCCATCCTCTTTTCCAAACTCAACCTCAACCAAGGTTACCATCAAATGTAATTTCACCTGGAATCAACGGGCATCACCACCTTCGCCTCCTATGGCGGGCTTTTCCTCTACAAACGCCTGAATTTTGGCATTTCAACGGCGGCTGAAATTTTCTACGAAGCCATCAGGCAGGTCATCAGACCAATAAAAGGGACGCTCAACTACAGTGATGACATTCTCGGGTTCGGGAAGTCACTATAAGAACATGATACAGTTCTACGTGCTACCTGCGCTGCCGTCCAAGAGGCAGGATTCACACTTAACCTGGAGAAGTGCTGCTTCAGCAAATCCAAACTCAAGTTTTTCGGTCACATCTTTTCAGCTGAATGCATAACACCGGACCCTGACAAAGTTTCCACCACATTCAACTTTCAGGAACCGTGCCAAGCGGCCGATGTCAGGTTATTCTTTGGGATGGTGGGCTACTGTGCGAGATACATCCCCCACTTTGCCACCATCACAGAGCCGCTACGGAATTTGCTGCAGAAGGAGGTCCCATTCATGTGGTCCAATGAGTGCCAATCAACATTTGATACCATCAAACACGTGCTAGCGGAAGTCAGAAGACTCACCTACTTCGACCCAGAATGGCACACATAAATGGTGGTGGACGCAAGCCCAGTGGCACTGGGAGCCATCTTGCTCAGACCAGCGGACAGATGCCCATCCGGAACACATTGTGGCATACGCCAGCAGGGCGCTGGCCCCTCCAGACATTGTTTGGGGGATCTTTTATTAGAGAAAATCAAAACCTTATATTTTAAACGATTCATGAGGAGATTACTTTCCTTAGCAAAGTAAAACAATAAGGTACATTTTCACTGTAATCCCAGCGGGGTGGGGTCAAACAGAAGGATATCATTGGTGTACGCCAACTGATGTAAATTCAAATGACCCCAGCTTACTGGAGGAGCTCCTGAATTGGTCCAAAATGCATCCATATCTTATAAGTACAAATGAAAAAGTAAAGGGGTGAGTAAACAGCCCTGCTTTAGTCCCAGACGTGTATCAATGTGTCTTGTAAGGTGCCCTTCTGCAGTTAAACAAACTCTAATAATTTTAGTTTGGGAATGAAGTAAACCAATTAAACCAATTATAGATTTGGGCAAGCCCCAAACATGCATTTTCCACTACAGTCTATCCCTAGCTACTCTTTTAAAAACACTGAACAGTTCAAGACTCGCCATATAAATAAGGGAAGCTCCCGGGCATGTAGATTGAGCATTCAAGTTGTTTAAGATCAAACCATTCAATGGTGTTCCCAGATCTCTATGAAAACACTCCTGAAATCTTAAAAGAATGTTCAAATCAGTCGTCACCCAGCTAGCTAATTCTTCCAAAGTTTTTGCGACAAAAATCTTGCTGAGTGCAGCTAAAATCGTAATGGGGTGATAATGTACAGGAGACAAACAATTCTATTTTTTATAAATCAGTAAATTATAAGCCTCATGCCAATGTGTCCAGCCTAGGGGCCCTAGATGGATGTACTCTCATTACAACTTCCTGCACCTTTGATAAAGAGAATAAGTCTTCCCAAATATCACCATGGCCCCGGCCTCGAATTTGGTCATAGTTATGAGGTTTAGCCAACTAATACATTTCAGAGTAATAAGTCAACCATACCTTTTCAGAAATCACATTCATATGAGCATTTTTTTAAGTTTGATCATCATGTGTCAATTCCCCAAATCTCTGCATATTAGTGTCTCTCAAAGTCTCCAACATCATCTGACTATCTGCTTGATAGAGCTTTGTTTTTACACATTTTATATCGTTTTATACAACTGAGTTACTTTTTATTTTTTATTAGACTTCTGAGTTCCTACCATGAAAATTTACCAAATGCCTAATTAGAGTTCTCCTCTCTTTTTTAGCACAGGTAATTCTATGATGAAATGAATTTTCCCTTTACCAGAATTTAGAACTAGGGACTAAATTATCAGCAAACAGATCGTAAATATACACAAATACCTAACTAAGTTAAAAAAACAATACCATAGCTTTAAAATACAATTAGGACTTCAGAATCTATAGAAACATAATTGTATTAATCCAACCCATCAAAAGAGAAAGAAAAATCAACTATATACATGCTTCATTATTTATTAATAGATCATAACATTCATACTATGTTTTCTATACAAATCATCAATACTTGTGTCCTTAGAAATAATCCCTTCTTAGGAATGTTGATAAAACCCAAGCAACATCTGCATCCATTGCCCAGAGTAAACGCTGGGCAATATTATCTCAAGTTTCATTTTATCAGGACGGGGAAGAGTGGAGTTTTTCTTAGTGCCTTATAAGTTTGGCCAAAATCACAAGATACACAAAACAAACAGGGTTTCAGGAACTCTCGGGAAAGGGACTATTTTATTCGGATGGCCAAAAGACTTGGACCAACATGCATTTAAAACCAGATCTGTTAATGGTTGAAGTTTGGAAGGGCATGCCAATCCGCACAAGCTGTTATTGTGTAGTTTTGAATGTAAAACAATAAAAAATGTTTTATCAAAAAAAAAAAGGTCCAAATAAAGCAATGTGGTGTAAAATCCATCTTTTAAAAACAATACTTTGGGTCAAATACACAGGATACCCTATAGGGGATGGGATAGTTGTTCAGGTCATGTTTAGTGGATGGGCCAGTTCTAAAACATCCCTCTCTCTGTTATAAATGCTCTCTAGCTTTTCATCATAAAAGTATCCAGCCTGTCACAGACTGAAGAGCTAGAAAGCTGGATTTAGACAAATGTTTGATGTTCAAATCTAAACTATGGAATTCTCACCCCCTTTCACTTTTAAACAGGTTTGCTAGAAGTAGGTTTGCTAGGTTAGCTTCAGGAATCTTCAGTATTCTCATAAAAGGGTGACATGTGCATGTTCTATCTGATCCTCTAGATAACAGACCCATATATCCATATGTATAACTGACATTGCTGCCTACCTGGGTAAAGGTAACAGCTGTTTGCAAAAGATGTCCTGGGGACCTTGTACTTGGTACACTGCTTGAAATTCCCACACTACCACACCATGCAGTGCTAAAATCTGGCTTTAGCTGCATAAGTTTAGAGCATCATATTTAATGGATATACTTTTAGTTTAGCTGAAAGGAAAATATCGCTCTTATAACCTGTTTGATTTGGATTGCTAGCTTCGCCACATGTGTTGAATTAGACCATTTCTCTGCGAAAGAAACTCCCAAGAATTAATAAGATTAAACACACACTATTAAATTCCAATCAATGCTTAATTTTCAAATGTTTTCATTACACTAACCACTTCAGCCACTCTCACTATCGCCACAGCAGTCGGACCTAAAAAACCCTAAAACATAACATCAGAAAGCACACCCCACTGGACATTTTGGAATGCATGTTTGTGATTACACCGCCTACCAAGCCACAATTCATAATAAAAAAAACTACTTAGATGTTGTCTAAAATGCATTGACACTAATCAGCAATATAATGCTGATCTTGTTCGTACCTTTTCTCTTCATTGTGACCAGCTGTTTTCCAGCCATGTAGTCATCACCTTCCCATCTCCTGATCCCTCCCTCTCCTCTCTGTAAAACATATTTTGAAGCTTACTTTACCACTGAAGTCTTGCTTCTTCATTCATTGTTTTCTTCTGGCTCTAATGCCAGTCCTAATCTTTCTTATTTCTCTCCAGCACCTACTGTATTGGCTATGTCCTATCCTAATCTGATTCTGATACTGCTAGTTAACTGTTATCATGCCCACCCTGCTGCCTCTGCTTCTAATCCACTACCTTCTTCTGTTATTCCTGAAATCCTTTCCTATCTGGCGCTGCTCTGGAATGTTTCTTTATCTACTGCCACCTTCCTTTATATTTCAAACATGCTACTCTTATTTCTATATGTAAGATAATGCGCTGATACCACTCTATATAAATGCCATGCCATTTCCCTTCTCCCTTTCATTTATAAGCTTCACAAATGAGTAGGAAATGGTCAAGTCTCTTCCTGTCTTGACCACCATTCTTTAGTCCCTTTCTTTCCTCCCTCGAAAACAATAATGATTTTAACATTTGTATTCTACTTAACAAGCCTAATGTGTGTTCCTAGTTCATTACTCAAACCCTGATGCTCTAAGCACTTTTCCCTTCTCTCTCTCGATCTTTGTGCTGCCTTTGCCACTCACAATCACTCCATTATTTGTCTACTCTCCATTCTTTAGGGGTCTCTGGTTCTGTTCTTCAGTGGATTCACCCTTTTCTTTCAGAAAGTAGTAAATACTCTGTTTCCTGATCTGGGCAGTTGTCCCCTGTGTACCATCTTTAGAATGTGCATCTTTAGGGTTCTGCTTCAGTCCTCTCCATTTCCCCCTCTGGACCATTCCTCTATTTGCTATTATTTCTTCTTTTACACATTGCACATTATACAAAAGGGATTCAAATCCATTCTAGATGGCAAGACAAATGCTCCCCGAGTATTGATTCAAGAAATGTCCATTAGAAAAAGAAAGCATTTTAGTTGTTCTACTGTTCACTCGTTTACGACACACTTTTCAGTAGCAAGGTGAACTTGCAACATGCCTCTAATGCCCAAGCACCAGTCAAGAAAGGTGATGACAGAGGGTCACTGTAATGCTCATTATCACATTAATTCCATTGTAGACCTCCTCTCAGCCAATCAGAATGCTCACAACCTAGTCTATAATCTCCAGCATAGAGATGTTTCTAAATATTCTGACGTGAGAAGCAGCCTAACAATCAGAACAGAAACAATATTCTTCAGCTGTCTAAAGACAGAGAGGGAGGGCATGCACAGTTCAATTCCCCAAACTATCAAACAGCAATGAAGCAGAACATGTCTAAAGTATATGGGTCCATGTGAATTAAACTAATCTTACAAGATGCTTGTGTGGGCTTCATTTTGCCCCACAATAAAAACACTTTCCTTTTAGTTGCTAAAAGCCTAATAGACTTCAGAGGGAGTCATTATTACACGAGATAAAGTCCCTTCTTTAACTTACTGGTACAATCACGTTTTAAACTGGCCAAATTTGGTGGTGTCAGCTTTGACATACAGGCACCTAAAGCATGGAATGACGTCCCGCTCGCACTGAGAGCATCTGGTTCTCTCACAGACTTCAAGAGATTGGTAAAAATGCATCTGTTCAATCTTAAACCAGGCTGAAGTGATCCCCTCCCTGCTCTCTAACTTCCTACTGCTTTGACCCCCCAACATGCAACTGTCTGGCCCACGTTCTGATTGTTATATGTGCGCCCTGAGGCCCATAGTCATGTAGCATTTTACAAGAAATAATAATAATAATAATAATAATAATAATAATAATAATAATAATAGTAATTATTATTATTATTATAGCCCTTACTTTTCCCTGGGTAATAACTTGGTGGCAGGTAATAATTCTGAGATTATGGCCACACTCAGTCTATACTCCTTAATTATCTATATACAATTCCTCTAGTAAAATAATCCCCAAAGTCTATTTTCAATTTCAAAAGACCAAAGATGTTTCAGACAGATGCACTGCACCTAAAAATCAAATAATAAAAAAGGATATGCAAAAATGCATACAGGTCAATACTTGGTCATTAAAATGACATGTATTGATATCATATGATATGATATGGCATTTGTAACGCGCCTATACACAATTGTTTCAAGGCGCAACAAGGCAGGGAGGGGGGAACAAGAGAAGACAGACAACGATCCTACTAGGCCAGGTGTCATTCAGATCGCACAAGTGCATGGGTAGAGGAGAAGGGAGAAGTGCAAAGGGGAAAGGGAGGGGGGAAAGTGCAGTACAGGGTTAGTAGAATAACAAGATAAATAATAAGGGCCAGCTGGTGACAAGTGCAAGGTAAGTGCAGACACGTGCTGGGAAGGGGGGCTGTAGGGATACAGAGACAGTCCCGCAGTGCAGGGGTTGCCAGGGAGGCAGTGCAAGGGTAGAGTGGCTGGGCCAAGGACCGAGATCGGTGAGAGTGGCCCAGTTGCAAATTCAGTGCAGTTTCAGTCAGGAATTTAGCTGGGGAGAGGGGGAGAGAAATCAGAAGCAAAGAGGAAGGTTTTGAGGTGCTTCCGGAACCAGAGAGGGTTCTCCTCAAGTTTAAGGGAGGCAGGAAGGCTGTTGCAGAGGGAGGCCCCTGCCCCGGAGAGAGATCTACCCCCAACTCGTTGTTTGGAGAAGAGGCTGACCCTGAGGGAGTTGGAGACGGATGAGCGAAGAGCTCGAGAAGGAAGATATTTAGGAAGAGAGAGTTGAAGGTATTTAGGCCCCAGGCCCCAGAAGGGCTTGTGGACAATGCAGAGTATTAAAAGAATCATGTTGCTACAAACGGATCATTATTTAATTGTGTAGGATACTAAGCAAACATACCTGCCCAGAAACAATCATCTCACAACACACCTGTTTATGTTTATGTTTAACAGTTATATAGCAGTTTTCAGCCCTTTCTTTAAGACCTTGATGGATGCAGTAACCCTCAGTATAGATGAAAGGGAATTCCACTTCTGGGGAGCTGCAGATATAAAAGCAGCATCCCTTGATTTCTTAGATTTCAAATGCGGGACAATTAGAGTGTTAGTTTCGTCCAATCTAAGAGTTCTGATGTTTTATTTTGAAATTATCATTTCTTTGAGGTACGTAGGCATAGTTCCATGTACACATTTGTGTGTCTCATTACTTCTTCATGCTTGGATCTACTTCAAAACTTTACCCACCCAAAACACTTACCTTGCTCCACACAGAACACTATTTCAACCATGAATCAACTACAACACCATACCTTAGAATCAATAATTTCAGTACACCGGGAACATTATTTTATCCCCGTAAAGACTAATGAAACATACCAACCCATGGAAAGACATGCCAAAAAAAGAAAGAGTGATTAATAAGGAAATGAGTCTGATTAAACATAAAGCCCCCTGCAAGTGAATAAAAGAGAACGTGTCCTTACCAAACACAGCAAAAAGTGCAACTTAAAACACATGGAAAATTATTTTAAAACTCACTTAAACTACTGCGGACATAACTGTTTGTTGCATTATGTGTTACTGCTAGAAAATAATGCTTTGTCCCCTCTGCTAATGTCGTCAACAATTCAGAAATGGTTCTCTTGAAAAAAGCACCAAAAATAAAAAGGAAAAACAAACATTAACGTATAGTACAAAACACCAAAAGGGCACTTAACAAAAAGACAATACCATAGAAACTTTAAGACAGTTCCTACCAACAAAAATGATTAAAACAATAAAACAATAAAAAAGGACCTAAATAAACATGAACCCAGGTAACTTGGATCTACTGTGTGATACAAATCTACATGTTGACAAATGTATTACTATTCCTGTAATAAAACAATACAAAATGATGCATACATCAGCAAAAGCACTCTACAATGGCCCCAAAATATTTTACTACCCAATGTGGATGCAGCAGAACACATTCACGGTAATTTTCAACAAATGTTTTCTGTTTATTATATTGTATCAAACACTCATCTATCTTAAGCAATGTCACACTACCCATGACAGAAACTATATTTTATATTTTGTTTAAGCAAATTATGAACATGCTGCTTTATTGAGTTATTGCAGCCCAAAAAAGAACATTATTTTGGGATGTGTGTACTTGTTTGTACTAGGCACAAAATGTTTTTAGCTATTTACGGCCTCAGGATGAGAGATCTAGTAGGTGACTGTGTTATGACCTTGTATGCCCCCCAAACATCTACATGAGCTTGTTCCCCAACATTAGCTACAGGCAATGCCTCCAGAGAAGCTTCATCACCCTCCACCTATTAACCCCACTGCCTTAGCTGACAGTGGAATGAGTCAAAGTCATCTAGTGCTATATTTTCTGGTGTGTGTTCGTGGAGATTTTCCAAATTAATATCTTCTGTGCTACTCTCATTGCCAGGCACATTTCCTACTGACAACATATTTATTTATTCGTTTTTGTATATCTGGCTTGTGAAATGAAAAGATATACACATTTAGATACAAAGCATCCAGACCAAAAATTGCCCTTTAGATCAAGAAATTGCTACAACTATGTTTGAGTAAACACCTGTGATAACAATGGCCTGGATCACCCAGCAAAAACCTACTGACTCCTGCACCTGTAAAGTAGCATCCTCTACTATAACTGACACATGTTCATCAACTAAAAGAAGCAACCAAAGATCTTTAGGCTATGAACAAGGGAAACATCAAATTCCAATAACAAACGTATACTATCAAAATTAAACCAACGATGCCACCATGTCACCTTCTGTACCTGTCTAGTGATGGGATGTGTGGATCCATCCCCATTTGCACGTCTCCTGTCACCAAGAAAAAGCTTCTTCAAAAAGCTGTTCCATGCATCATCATTGTTTGTAAATTACAATGACTTCTGAAGTTGGCAGTGGTGATATTTGCCCCCACTACTTAGGGGTAGATATCACCACAGACAAATTTACAGGAACACCTGAACCACATGGATGTGTGGATACCATGACCACAATTAAAGAATACTGGCGTTTCTAAGTAAACCAGCATGTACAGTTTGTTTTTAATAGTATAACAGTAGACAGGATGTCTCTATTTATGACGTCTCATTGCTAGTTAGCATTTGCACTGGCTGGTTGTTCTTTGTGTTTCTGAAGACCACTTAATGGTTTTGCCAGTGTGTAGTGAAACAAGATGGGAGAGGCCATTCTGCAGTTGCAGAACGACACAGTTGGCAGAAATGAACTATATGTTTAATCAGGCAACTTTTCAGCAAATTACACCAGGCACATGGATCTAAATCCCAATCCTGGTTATGGTAATTTCTCCACAATGAAGAAGGACTTTCTTAAGTACAAGCCTCACATTTGAGTTTTGTAATCACATGTAAAGCCCTGGTAAAATGAGCATCTACTCATTTGGAACATTTCTAACAGCCAAACTCCTCCAAAGACGACACAAGAGGGCAGTGCAAAACTTCAATAGAACAAGAAGACAGCATCAACAGCATCGAGAACAATCAGATAAAGAGGATGAACAACTGCAACCTGGTGATGATGTGCCAGCTGCTGGGGGCCAGGAAACTGAAAATAATGAGCATCTGCTAGAGCACACTGTTCAAGATGGTGTTGTTCCATTGGGTACAAGATGTTTCAGAGGCAATTTAATCTGGCATAGTGACAATGTGAGGTCACTGATCCTGACAATGCTGCACATCCGGGGCTGGATTCTACATGTTCCACTTCTGTCATGCCAACTAAAGATTCACTGGTAGGGACCCGTTCTTGTTGTATGCAACACACAGTCGCACACTCACGAGCAGAGCAACATGCCACGAGAGATGATCACGTAACTAGGCCTTTCACAGCTGAGATATACATGTTAGGGATGAGGGTGGAGAGAGGGCAAGGGTGATGAGGATGTGGTAGAGGAATGCAATGACTTTGGGGAGGAGAATGGAGGGAGGGTAATTGTGTTGTATATCTAGACAATAAAGACAGATTTGAGCATGAATTGAGAAGAGCAAAGTCTTCATTGTATGGTAGTCAAACATGTACCTACAATGATATACAGGAGGTGTTATTACATTTATTCAGAAAAAGTTCTCAATAAGTTCCGGGCATACGATGTGTCCATCACTGCCTTCCAAGTGGCCACTGCAAGGAGATATGTAGGCTGGTTCTTGATGTTGTCATCCTCCCGCAGGAGTATGTCCCATTTCGAGGAGCATGGGGTAATGTCTCGTGATGCACGTTTTGTGCAGAATGGCACAGACTACAAGTATTTCTCAATTGTCTTTGGCCTGTACATTAGTGCTTCACTCCTGTATGTTGGAGGTAACGGACCCTACCCACCCTGGAGCCTACAATAAGCCAAATGCATGCTCTGTACACAGTCTGGTCTGGATGTGTGCCTCACTACTATGTGATACTTTCTGTGTTTTATGAGGGTTCTGGCAGGTGTCATTAGCCATGGGAGCTGAGCATAGCCAGAGTTGAAAAGCAGTGGGGATTGATGATGGATGATGGGCAAGCAGCTGCAGTGGAGCCCTAAGTAGCTGTAGCACGACGGCCAAAGTGTAAACCATTCGATCTATAGTAAACTGGGAAATTGGACTGTCAGGGTTAGCATCCCTCAGTTATGTTGAATGTAACGAATAATGGGCAAAATGCTGTATGTTATTGGGGGAAACCAGCATTTACACCACACCATCATTGACTCACCAGACATAACACCCATACACCATTACTGCATTCCTAATGGCCATGTTCGTAGTGGAACGTCAGTATTTGGCACTCATGATTTCTCTCTACTTCACTTTCTGATGTGCATTTGCACTTTGTGACAGTGATCATGCACTTAGAAAATCCCAATCCTGAAATTCTGCTCTTCTTACAATGGAGAACTGTGCCTTGACATTTGTCTGGAAAGTTACCATAGGCATTGTGGTAACGGTAGCCCACCCTTCCTACCTGTGAGATAATCCAAATGTGTCACGGCCTCATGTTTCCATGAAAATGTGTGTATTGTGGTGTTGGACTTCTTATCTAATCTGTCATGGGCCAGACCCTCATGCACTGGACAGTGGCAGAGCTTGCTTTATTTATGCATTTCCTAGGTAACCAATCCCACTAGTCATTAATATTAATCTGGTTTTACCTGTGACCCGTGTATGATTTGTTGGATGCTCATTCTACTTACCCTTGATTCAGCTCTGTTTTGCTTAGTAGGTCTCATGTAGCAGGCATTGTGCTGTTGTGCCAGACCATGGCGCTATTGGTGAAACATGATTAGCAGGCACAACATGGGTTCATGGTCATGTGAGCGGGTCACCTGTATGTTTAGGGAATGCTGTTGCTTCCAGTTCATATACATCTCTTCCAACGCCTGGGGAGGAGACACCAATGTGACATGTTTACAGTTCACAGTTGATGTGATATTTGGGAAGTGAATAGATGCTGACCTTTGCGACCTTTGTGACATTTACCTCTGCTGGGGTGGAGGGCAAGGAGATGTGCTGCAGTGCATTCTGCAAGAGCACCTCTGGCACCTGTGCAAAAAGTTAGATGCAACATCTGTTGAAATGTGTCTGTGCCAAAACACTGCAAAACCAACACCAGCGTCAACAATAGTGGAATGATTGCTCTTATGTTGATCCTGCTCTTTATGTTTGCATTTATAAGGTTGAGTAGGTAGGGGATAGTCTCGATGTTCAGATGGTACAGTGCAATTAGCTTCCCATAAGTAAGTTCCAAAAGTGATTAAGTGCCCTCCTTACAAGATATCTCCACTGCCTTTAGCCTTTAGCCAGGATTGATCATGTGACGCGGCTGCTGTACGTGCGTCTGCAGCTCAATGAATAGTGGGAGATTCTGGAGCTCAAAGCTTGCTAGCTAGAGCTAGTGGTTGCATGATGCTTATAAGTGTGTTTGGGAAAGAGGTGGCCCTTACATACCCTTTCATATGTGACTAGGAATTAATTCCCATCACCTCAATGCATTTACCTACACCTCTTAGGGGCAGATAACTGCATTGAGTTTTTGGAGGAAATAGCACCTTTTCTGCTGGTATTTCTGCAGTTATCACCTTATACTTATGTGGAATTCATGTGTTATTTGTGGGGGTTAATTTCCGCAGGAGGTATAAAGCACCGGAGGAATTACTGCTGGTTCTTGGTGATCATTTCTCTGGCCATATTTCCTCCGGCAGAATCAGACCCATAGGAATCACTGCCCATTTTCAATTAACTGTGATCCCATTGGGTTCAGCAAATCATAGCAGAGCTGCTTCCACTTTTCCAAGATCAACAAGCTCCGGCCAGATGTTTGAGCCCTTCGTTGGTTCTCCATTGACCAACGCTAATGAAGATTGCCTACTCCACAAAGTCCATTATTTTCTTTCTGATCAAGTGGTAACAACACATCCTTGACACATACCTTTTAAAAGGACATATGGCCATTTTTGGTCCTAAGCGAACTGTTGCCTGAAAGAGATGCACTACTTGAAAAATGATACTCTCATACAAACCTCAAGTTTCACCATTTTCATGGGAAAATGATACATTTCCAGATGGTTATTCGCAGTTTTGAATTTCATTGCACCTTTTTTCATTGAGATCTACAAATCTTGTGTTTGTCTTGTAAGATCTATGAAAATAAATGTATATTTTATCTGGCACGTTCTCTCAACTGGCAACAAAGTTTTCAATTTGTTTTTTAAAATACTTTTTTTCATTTCTAAGCAACTCTTGAATTTTTCTATTTCATGAATCCACGCTTTGCTCAGCCTCTTCAAGCCCAAACTACACGATTTGATCTACAATCTTCAAAGCCTCTTGAACAGAGCCGGAAATCACGCCTGAATATAATTATTCAAGATGAAGAGCTGGACTGTTTGCAGTATATTGTTTCCTGACAGGGTTGCACATTGCAGAGTGGTGTGCAGCGAGCATTAAACGATGAAGAGTGTTCTTACAAAATGCCCCTGACAGACAGCCTAATGAGCACTCTCTCAAAAATGAATGTTCACGAATTGGACAAAAATATGTCGTTTGTGAAAGCTTCCTCGTCCCTTTGTTATTTCTGTTCACAATATTTCTGAGAAATATTCTAAGGGCTTTACTAGGCAAAGTCTATTAAATGTTTCTTTTTCAAAAATATCGCTAAACATTTTACTTCGAACATCTTTCAATTGATGTGCATTGTCTTGGCACAATATCTATAGCCGTAACCACCAGCCTAGTTTTTGAAAGTCTGACCTGAGAAGTGGAAACCTCTAGTAAAGATGTGTTACTCTTTTTTTTCTTGCTGTTTATTGCTTTATTTATTTTATTTTGTTTTGTTATTCTTTCTTTTGTTTTTATTTTAATTCACAAACAAGCAAGGGCGCTCAGCCAATCAGGTACCTGGAAAGGTAGGCAGAACTACCAGTGCCTTCCCATGGTCTACTAGCCATCTTTGTCCCTTCCCCAGGTGCCGCAATGATTTTCTCAGTGATTCTGTACCTGGGACTTTTGCCCTTCTGCCAGCTTGAGCCCCACAACCTCCTCAGGTCCAATGACATCCCTAAACCCCTTGTCATATGAATGGTCGATCATAAACAATTATTAGGAGAAATTACCAAATTGTTTAACCTATATTTTTCGACATTTGTTAAAATATAGGTGTGGGGTGGGGGAAGGGTATTAGTTAAGGTAAGGGGTGAAGGGGCTTGCGGGGGGATGCCCTGCATTATTAGAAGAAAAAAACTAATCAGCCATTTCTCCTAAAATCATTTCATAGACATCCTAGAAATACATCTGCTTATACAGAGTCAAATACTGTGAATACTTTTGAAATACTGGAAAAGCACTTTGGAACCTAATAAAGCATGTCTCTTAAATGGTGAACATTGATGTGGTCTGTTTAAATCTTTACCACAATAATGACTGAGAAAGATATTAATTGCGATTACACATTGAGTATCCCCACCAAATGAATAACATGCATTACAATACATGTAAAACACTACTTATATGATAACATGTTCTTTTTGTGTCTTTGAAAATGTTTTAAAAAAGAAGTGTTTTTTCTGAGAAAACACCTTTTCTTTAATAAAGCACACTCTCCTCAGAAGCTGAACAGAAATGAGCTGTTTATCTGCAGTGTACAGGTTTCTACAGCACTGGTTGAGGTTATATCCAAAGAACTGTTGTATTTACAAAAAATATGATTTTCAATATCTGAAAGTCTCACAACATTTTATTACAGGGGTTAAATGGTTTCAAGTGCTGCGAATGTGAGTAAGCATGGTTTACAGAGAGCACCCACACATGGGGCTTCATTACAAGTATGCCAGTTCGGAAACAATGGTGGCGGTAAGATTACCGGCACCATTGTTTCCGGAGCGGCATATTACAGGTCTGCCTGCTGTAGCCACCATGCCTGACATGTCTGACCCTGCCGGGTACAGCGGCCATGGTACGCAGACCATCACGGAAGCACAAGCACCATTAGCAACGGTGCCAGTGCTTCGGTGGTCCCCACTCCCATAGATTCCTATGGGACTCTATGGGAATGGGGATTGAAGAAATGACCACGGCCTGACTTCCCGGCCGCTGGACTTGGAATAGGAAAGTCGGGCGCCTGTAATTTTTTACGGGGCAGGCGGCAACTCACCGGTAGCACCGGCAGGGTTACCGCCGGACCCGTAATGAGGCCCATGGTGTTTGTACATTGCTGGGGTAACACCCTGGTTTATGTAACTTGGACTATCTTTGCAATACAATACTCCTTGAAAGATTCAATTACACGTCTCATACAGCTTTAACCCAACACTGCCATTGTATTTTCTAATGTTGCCCATAAGCAAGCTTGGAAAAGATGTAGACCACACATGTGGACCACACATGGATAAGGCTAGGTGTAATGTAAAGAAGACAGTGCCATATTACCTTCATGGCCACTGTATGCCATCAATCTCAAATCCCAACATCCTATATAAAACATTCTTGCATGCAGGTGTACACCTGTGTACACCTCACGGACTCTGATAATGAGGTCTTCTTGTCAAACATACAACAGTCTTAATCTATCTGATATAAATGAATCAAAGTTATGCACAAAGGCATTCTTTAGATCCACCTTTAAGTAATAGAAAAAGCAACATTCAAGAGGAACATGTGCACACGCCTCTCATTTAATCATTTGGGAGGATCCATGAAGAACCGCAAATATCTGCAAATGTCATCATTTTTGAGTGAGAATATTTTGAATGTTTACACAAGAGAAGAAGAGAAGATGATCTACAGAAGATAAGAAGAGGAGATGATCTACAGAAGAGAAGAAGAGGAGATGATCTACAGAAGAGAAGAAGAGGAGATGATCTACAGAAGATAAGAAGAGGAGATGATCTACAGAAGATAAGAAGAGGAGATGATCTACAGAAGATAAGAAGAGGAGATGATCTACAGAAGATAAGAAGAGGAGATGATCTACAGAAGAGAAGAAGAGAAGATGATCTACAGAAGATAAGAAGAGGAGATGATCTACAGAAGAGAAGAAGAGGAGATGATCTACAGAAGAGAAGAAGAGGAGATGATCTACAGAAGATAAGAAGAGGAGATGATCTACAGAAGATAAGAAGAGGAGATGATCTACAGAAGATAAGAAGAGGAGATGATCTACAGAAGATAAGAAGAGGAGATGATCTACAGAAGAGAAGAAGAGGAGATGATCTACAGAAGAGAAGAAGAGAAGATGATCTACAGAAGAGAAGAAGAGAAGATGATCTACAGAAGATAAGAAGAGGAGATGATCTTTCTACACCTTTCAGAAATACAAAAACGAAAAATCATTTCAAAATCACAAGGAAATGATTTGCATGAAAGGAAAGGTTAACTTGGTTTAACTAAGACAATTTTTGAGTGATTACAACATTTCTGTTTACCCATCATTTTCGTGAAATAAATACTTGCCTACACATACGTAAATGTGAAATATGAAAACAAGACAGTACAAGGTTTCTATATAGCATTTAATAAACTACATTTAAAATAATAACACTTTTTAAAAAAAAGTTATTGTCAAATCACTAACAACCAATAAATAGAAGTACGCAATTGATAACATATTGTCCTTTAAATATAGCTAGAAAATTATTAATCCTGGCTGGAGGAAATCTACCCCTCTGAGGAGATATTAGAAATGGGGGATGCCATAACAGGTAAGTTACTCTTAAATATTTGCTGTCCCAAAGTAAAGCAATATTTACATTTCCTGTACTTACACAATGTTGCTTTTTAGTACACATTTTGTATAATAGATGTGTTTTCTAAAGGACACCCAACTTCAAAAATAGCAAACCTGTCACCCACCACATATTCTCCTATACAACTGCAATCCTCTTTACTTACTGAGTACAAGACTGCAGCATCTTGTGCTCACCTCATCAGTAGCCCCCACATTGTCTCACGCTACATACAGAGAGTCATGCAACTACATTTTGAAGAGTAGGTCCAATAAATACTTTGGCACTTTCCTGATATTAAAGCTTCACATCAGAGTAAAATAAAATATACTTTGATATGTTCCTCATGATAAAGCTATGCACAGAGTCATGTAAAGCAATCATACAAACAGAGGACCTCCATGCCCCCCACACCCTTAAAGCCTGGGACCTACCAAATGCCTCCTTCTATCATTGTCGTTCTCCCATTACAAGGAGTATGGAATTGGCCATCTAAACATGCATACAAAAGTCCATCACTGTCCAGTTGACAAGTCAAACAGGTCAATAGTTTCACACAGACTGCCTTTTACTTAATGAAGGCCACCTACCATCTGCTCCTCCTCAGAGGTATTCTTCCTTTTCTCACTTTCCCCCAGAAGCTCACTGTCCTCAGAGCCCTAGTTCTCTATAGGCTGAACTACTGCAACAGCCTCTTTCTCAAACTGCCCTCCTCTACTCTACGCATCCTGCAACTAATCCAGTACAAGACTGCAAGACTTATCCTTGGCCTCCAGCCCAGGGACTGTACCTCTCCAGCCCTGAAATCTCTCCACTTGCTCCCGGTGGCTGCAAGGATCAAGTTCAAGACCCTCTGCATCGTTCACAAGGCTTTCTGGGGCTGGGGCCCGCACTACATCCAACTCTCTCTTCCAAAATACCTTGCTTCTCTAGCCCTTTGCTCAGCTACCTCCAACTCCCTGAGGGTCGGACTCTTCTCCAGGCAGAGTGTGGGGGTTAGATCTCTCTCCTCTGCAGGTGCCTCCCACTGGAATAGCCTCCCTGCCCCTTTCAAACCTGAGCCGGAACTCCTGAAGTTACAAAAGCAGCACAAGACCTTCATTTACTCCTCTGCTTTCTCTCTCTCCTTCCCCTGCTGACCTTCTTGTCTGCTGCAACGACTGGTTGCTAGGTACCCACAGAGTCTCACTGGGTACCATGCTCCTCCATGATCAGTCCCCCCTTCACTGCCTCCGGGCCTACCTTGCACGTAAGGCTGTCACTGTAACTTCTACTATCCCCTGCCTCCCTGCAGT
Source organism: Ambystoma mexicanum (assembly GCF_040938575.1). NCBI lineage: Eukaryota > Metazoa > Chordata > Amphibia > Caudata > Ambystomatidae > Ambystoma > Ambystoma mexicanum. The sequence goes on along the minus strand of NC_090928.1, from coordinate 959,461,041 downwards.
TACCCATAGCGCAGCTGCCATATCTGCACTTCCTCAGAGCAATGCTGCCATGATTGTATTTCCCTCTCTCTCTCTTCCTCCTGCACTTTGCGCTGTTGCGCTTGCACAATCTGAATGACACAAGGCTTAGTAAGATCATTTGTCCTGTCCTCCCTCTGTCTTCCCTCCGTGGTCTTGTTGCGCCTAGAAACACTTCTGGACAAGCACATTATAAATGATATATCATATATCATATAATTGATGAGCACATGCTCAATAATGCATTATTAAAATTCCCTTTTCACAATAAAATGGACTGCATATTTCATATGATCACATTAATCTGACATCTGTAATTTTGCAAAATGAAAGCACAGCAGCATTCTCCACTCCCTCTGCCTATAGACGAAAGATAGAGCGTGCAGCAGTTGGACATGCAGCAGTTGTACATGTGTAAAATGCAATACACAGGTGAGACACTGCGTATGTAGTTTCCTTCAAATACATGGGCACACTCTACACCATCTCACTATAGACAGAATAAGGAAGCAGAGCTCTTTAACTGCCATGGGTTTTCCCCCCAGTGCCAAGTCCTTTTTGGTGATTTCAGTATTTCACCATGCAAAGCCTTCTAACATTTTCTCCTTCATTAACCCCTTAAGTGCCAAGGACGAGATACCTCGTCCTTGGCACTTAAAGGGTAGGGTTCCTGCTAGCTAAGATTCTTGCACATCACCCAGCTATATTGCATTACAAATGAATGCATAACAAAAATAACTTCCACTTTACTAACATTATTTTTATAACATTCTAATGAAACGTTGAAAAAATTGCAACAGAAAGAAAAAAATCATGTAAATAACAGAACATTACAAAATATTGCTGAAATAAAAGACATGCTAGGAAACCTCATGAACACAACTGAAAACATGAACAAAGATATTGACAAGACGACATTGACACCCTTACAAAAAATAAAGGACGAGCTACTGAAAAGAAAACAGCAATGTCAGTTGTTCACTGTTTGTGGTGCTAGATATATTTTTTTATTGAATACCCTGTGATTTTGTTTCTATGATGTTGTTGATGTTTTTGATTATATTTCTTTTGCATTGCTCCTATTTACAGACACAAATCGTTCATTGCAATGAAATATGAAATACTGATTGATCTCAGACGAAATATTGTTGGAATTAAATACATTTTCTATAAAATGGCATATTTGTGATATCAATGTTAGTGTTTAAGAAAAGTTATAACACATGATGAATAATAGAACACATATATCCCATCTGCAATCCACTTTCTTTTCATTTGTTTGTTGGTTCGGTATGTTTTTTAAGGAATGCCAGATTTTATTGCCAACCTTGAGTCTGCTTTGAGTCGCATACCCAACGTGGTGACTGGAAAATGTTGTTAAATGTTCTTATTTATAAGTCTATACCCCTCTTTTCTGATTTCTGGTGACCTTCCGATCAAAATATATTCTGCACCTTATCCATTGGCCATGACTATCTAAGATTACTTATCCTTAGCTGGAAGCTCGCCTTACAAATCCTGCTAAGATCTTATCTCCTGCCAAGTGCAGCAGGTTTTGTCTTAATAAGAACAATGAAAACGGTCACAACTGAAGCCTTCATTGACACCTTCTGACTAATTACCTTGGACTTCGGTCTACTGCCTCTCGAGCCCATTCCCAAAAACTCACAAGTAACTGCCAACATTTTGACTCCTATTTGCATTCACATGTCACACTCAAAATACAATATTGATGCATACACTCTGCCCTGTATATGTGCCCTATGCAAAACACAGTCACACAATGCAAATCAACAGTAAAACTGCAAAAAGCATTGGTTACAAATACATTGGGCCTCATTACGACCCAGGCGGTAAGTTACCGCCTGGGCCGTGACTTTACCACCATGGCGTAAACTATGTTTACGCCATGGTGGTTGGCGGATTTACCGCCCCATTCCAACCTTGGCGGGGCGGTAAATCCCCATTTTCCCATTTACCCTTCCCCATTCCCATTTTGCCCCATAGGGCATAATGGGAGTGGGGAAGGCGTTAATTACATCACCGTAAATTACGGTGGCGTAATTAACTCCATGGTCCCATAGCGCCATGGATTTTAACACCTGCTAAAAGAAGGTGTTAAAATCTCCATGGCGCTAAGGGACCTCGTACTCAGGCGGTAAGGGTCGGCGCTGTTTACGCCGCCGTAAACCCCTTACCGCCTGAGTCGTAATGAGGCCCCTTGTATGTACAAATCACAGTAAAAAGCCATTCCTCAAATGAAGTGTGCATAATACCTGTTCATGTACAACAAACCAAGGGGCAGGACAAGCCTCATCCCCAATATGGCCCTTTCGTATGATTTTTGAGTGCACTCCTAGTACCGGGCCAAGATTGCTCTGTGAATACCATGTGTGCACACCTTGGTGCTCATTCTAAGTTGGCTGGTGCAGTAATAACATGTCAGTATTAACGTATACTGGCACGTTACTGCACCATCCAACTATATGTTTGCTGGTGTGGAAATTGATTTACCTATAGCCAAGGACTGGAGGTAAGTCAGGCGCCTTACCGGCAAAAATAGCCTATATTACAAGCACAAGTGTTACTGATGCTGGTAATACAGGCAAATCTCTCCACTGGTTCCCGGTGGCTGAAACGATCAAGTTCAAGACCCTCTGCATCGTCCACAAGGCTTTCTGGGGCCTGGGAGCATGCTATCTCGAACTTTCCCACCCTAAATAACCTCCTGCTAGAGCCCTCCACTCCTCTAACTCTCTGATAGTCAACAGCTTGGCCAAGCAGAGAGTGGGGGCAGATCTGTCTCCTCGGCTGGTGCCTCCCTTTGGAACACCCCCCCCAGGGCTGGACTGGGAACTAAAAGAGGCCCTGGAAATAAAGTTCAAAGTTCAAAGTGGCCCTGTATGACACCTTTTCAGCAAGCCCAATGCTTTTCCTATGAGAAAATTTGGAAATACCACAGAAAAGAGGCCCAGGGTGCAGAGGCCCACCGCGAAATCTCCCTGCCCCTCTCAGACTTGAGTTGGACTTCCTTAAGTTCCGGGAACTGCTCAAAACTCTGCTTTTCTCTACCTCTTTCCCTTCCCTGCTAATTCACCCCACTGCCGCTGAGACCGGTGGTCTGGTCCTCATGAACCTCACAGGATACCAGGCCCTTCTACCCAGTTGATACCAGCACCTACCCCCACTGCACTGCCCTTGCGGGCCCCTGCTTGGTGCCTCTTCATCCCACCCTTGGGAATCGCTCGCACAATCACTTAGTCTGAGGCCTCCTCCTTGGCTCCCCTTGGCACTTCCCTCCCAGGACCCCGCCAGCACTTTCTTTGCACCACCCACCCATCCCTATCTTCTGCGCTTCTCTTCACTGCACTTGCACGTTTGAGTACCACAAGGTCTAGTAGAACCACGACTGTATATTTAATGTTTTGACAAAGTTTTTTCTCTCCCCTGTTCCTTTGCCATTTAGCCTTGTGGTGCTTTGAAACACAATTATGTTGTATAAGCACCTAACAAACGCTCAATTAAATAAAATAAAATAAAATAAAATAACATAAAAAGCAACACCTATCCACCTTGCCTCTCTTCCTCTGAGGCTCAACTTCTCTACTCTTCCTTACCTGATGAACTGAACATTGCTCCCTGGAATTCTCAGTCTGTATGCAATAAAACATCAATTATCACTGACTACTTTCACTCCAACTCTCCTCCCCTATACCTTCTTGCTATCACTGAAACCTGGATTTCTCCATCTGATACTGCCACTCTGGTGGCCCTACACGATTCCAAACTATCCTTCATTCACTCTCCATGACTGACTGCCAGAGATGGAGACTTCAGGCACCTATCATCTTCCCTCCTCATTGCCTCACAAATCTCCAGTACCATGTCCTCTCTTGCCTCTTTTGAATACACCATCTCTCTTCTTAAATACCTTCCCTCTCGAGCTCTTTGCTCATCTGCCTTCAACTCCCTTAGGGTCAGTCGCTTCTCCAAGCAACGAGTTGGTGGCAGATCACTCTCTTCGGCAGGGGCCTCTCTCTGGAATAGCCTTTCTGCCTCCTGAAACTCGAGGAGAACCATCTCCGGTTCCGGAAACACCTCAAAACCTTCCTCTTTGCTTCTGCTTTCTTTCCTCCCCTCCCTTGCTGAAATCCTGACTGAAATTGCACTGGTTACCTGGCCACACTTTCTGATCTCTGGCCCAGGCCCCATCAATTACCCACCTGCACTGCCTCTCTGGCAACCCCTGCACTTGGGGACCGTTTTTTCAGTATCCCTCCAGTCCCCCTACCAGCACTTATGTCTGCACTTCCTTGCACTTGCCACTAGCTGGCTGTTTTATGTGTCTTATTTATTCCACTTCCCATGTACTGCACTTTCCCCTCTCCCTTCCCCCTGCACACTTTCCTTCGCCCCCTTCCCATGCACCTATGCGATCTGAATGACACCTGGCCTAGTAGGATCGTTGTCTGTCCTCAATTTTGTTCCCCCCCCTTGCCTCGTCGTGCCTCCAAACACTTGTGTATAGGTGTGTTATAAATGCCATATCATGTCATATCATACTATTGCTCTGTCTCACTTGGTTCACATCATCTCCATCTATCGCCCTCCTTGTCCAAATGGACCATTCTTTGATGGTCTTTGTCAACTCCTTGATTTTTTCTGCACTTAATATCACCTCATTCTCTTCTGTGACTTTAACATACCCTCTCCAACCACTTCTCAGAAATCTGAACTTCAGTCTTTTCTTAGTGACCAAGCTCTCCATTCTGTCTATAACCTACCAACCCACACAGGGGGTAACTCTTTGGATCTCTTATTCATCTCCACCTCTCTCTCAGTCACTAAGGCTACTGCCACACCATCCATATCTGATCACACAATTGTTTCCACCACCATCTCTTTTCCATCCTCTGGCCTTCCCTCACCACTTGCTTTACCTATTACTATAAGAACTACCTATTACTAAACGGACATTTTCACCTTCTGCCATTCCCCCTTTCTCTCTGATCTACAATACTTAGCGCTCCTCCTTCACAACCAATGCCTCTTGCACAAGCACTGCATTCTCCAGCTTTCAATCCCCACTATATGACTCATTCTTCTCTCATTTCTCACTACTTACTTTCACCCCTGTGTCTCATCATCCTCAACCATGGGTCACCCCATTTATACGCTTTCTCTGCACAGACATGCATCGGCTGCTGCGCAAATGGTGGCGTACCCAGTCACACGAGGACATGCAACTCTACCTCGTTGTTCTGAACTCTCCCAAGACAACTCTTGATAGAGCAAAAGGGAAATTCTACTAGACCCACATTAACCTTCACTCCAAACATCCTTTCCGGCTATATGGCACCCTAAACTCACTATCCTAAGTCTATGACTATCAACTCCACTCTCTCAGCTCATGACCTAGCTGAATACTTTGCAACCACAATTCCAACATTAGAGACTCTCTTCTGACCTTCCTCACACTACCTCCTCCTACATTTTACAAACCACCTACTCTACCATCACCCTCTGCCTCTATCTCTGACTTTAGTCACAGTAATACTGATGAAGTCATATCTCTACTGATAAAGACTAACCCCTCTTATGCCCTAGCAGACCCTCTTGCTCCTCAGCTACTCAAGCCTATCCCCCTTTTAGTGGTCTCTCACCTTGATGAACTCCTCAACCTGTCCTTCAGCTCTGCTTGCTTTCCCTCTGTTCTCAAAACAGCCACAAACATCCCTCTCCTAAAAAAGCAAAGGGCTGACCCGAATCTACTGTCTAATGGATGCCCCCTGTCTCTCCTCCGGCACTACTTTTAAGTGATCAAAAGGGTTGTGTTGAACAGTCTTATCAATTTCTTAGACATTCACATCCTTTGGGACCCCCTACAAGCAGGTTTCTGCTCCTGTCACCCACAGAAACTGTTCTCATGAATGTCTCCAACTTCATCTGCTAAGCACGCCAACCTTTCCTATATCCTAATTCTCCTTGACCTATCACTGCCATTGGCACTGTTGATCGCTCTGATCTCATTAATACTCTCTTTCATTTTTGGCATTCGTGATTCAAACCAGTGCCTGGAAAGAATCCTACTTTGCACCTCATCAATTCTCTGTCTGCTGGAGCAACAACACCTCTTAACTCACCGCTCAACTCACTCCTCTAACGAGTGCTCCAGATAGTATTTTGTAGTGAGATTATTTTACTCCCGATTTTTAGAATTAGAGAGTAAACATTTCAAGAGAGTAAAAATGATTTTCAACTATCCAATTTGTGCGTAAAATTAAAATATTGTATGAAAACATAAGTGACAAAACAGCTGTATTTCAAAGTGGTTCTAAATAATTTATTGCACCTGTGGAAACATTTTCCCCACACAAGAACCTTGTAGATGCATACCACCCAGCTTCATCTTCATAATACTTGGGCACAAACTCTGTTAAGAGTTACTATAGGTGCCAGCTAGTTGCATCGGGTGATTCATTAATCAAGTCCCCCACTCTACCAGCATCACTTCTCTGCCTCTTGGGCCTACTGTTGCTGCCTGCACTACCTGGTTGACAGCCACTCCATATTTTTGCTCCATCTCTCCTTCCCTGCTACTTTGTTTCCCCTGTCTCTCACTTTCTGATTCGCTGCCTCTCTCCTTTAAGTGTTTTGATACCACATTTTCCAGTCTGTTTCTCTGTCACTCTGCCTCTCCCATCTCAGCATTCTATTGTTGCTTTTTCCCTCCTATATCTCACTGTATCCTTTGATATAACTCCTCTTCCTCTCTCATGTCATTATTCTGGCTATATCTGTTTTTTTTTCATTTTCTCAGTTCTTGTTGCTACTCCTTTTAATTATCTTTATTGCATTGTCTCTTATGTTATTGGCCTGCTCTTCTCTAGTCTTGCTTTTCTATTTCCATCTCCCCCACCTGCTGTTGATCTGTTTTATTTCACTGTCTCCAAATGTCTCTTTTGTTCTCTTCTATCTCTCACTCCTATTGTGTGTTTGTCCTATTATTAACTCTGTTTCCCTTCTGACTTTCCTTGTTATCCTATCATGTAGCTCATTGCTCTCTCTTCCTGTTGCTCTAATTCCCGCTTTGGATTGTCTAGTATGTTCTCTGTCCCTTCACCCCCGTCCCCACCACACCTTTGTTCTTTTGTATTGTTTAGGTTCAGAGTTGCTCTTCCTCTCCTGTTTTTCTGTTTGTCTTTTAACATAGCACCAAAAAATATCCAAAAAGCTGAAAAAGCATTTTCTATTTAAAAATCGAGTGCAGCTTTACCATTGGGTGCTCCTTTTTAGATGTGTGCAAACCTTCGTTTGGACATTAGGCTGGGAATTATAGAGTTAGAGGTGTGTCTGACCAGATGCAGCACTTGCATGAATGCAGACGCTTCACCAAAACTGTATGCCATTACAAGTAAAAGAGCCCATATGAGATGTGTGTTCTGAGCCATTACAGGTATAGCTTCCTCGATGAGGTCTGTATTCTGAGCCATTACAAGCATAGCAGCCCTGAAGAGTTGTGTGTTCTGAGCCATCAGGTATAGAAGCTTGATGAGGTGTGTGCCCTGAGCTGTTACAAGTATAGCAACCCAGATGAGATGTGCCTGTTCTAAGCCCATACACATATAGCAGGTTATGCATGTTCTACTTCTGAGCCATCACAGTTATAGCAGCCCTGATGAGGTGTGTGTTTTGAGCCATTACACATATAGACACATATAGCAGCCCTTATGGGATGTGCTACTTCTGAGCCATTACAAGAATAGCAGCCCATTTGAGATGTGTCTGTTCTGAGCCATCATAGGTATAGCAGCCCCATTGAGGTGTGTGCTCTGAGCCATTACAAGAACAGCGGCCCTGAAGAGTTGTGTTCTGAGCAATAACAGGTATACCAGCCCTGAAGATTTGTGTGTTCTGAGGCATTATAAGTATAGCAGCCCTGAAGAGCTGTGTGTTCTGAGCCATCCGGGGTATTGCAGCCCTGATGAGGTGTGTGTTCTGAGCCATTACAAGCATAGCAGTCCTGAAGAGTTGTGTTCTGAGCAATCAAAGCTATAGTAACCCTGATGAGTTTTATGTTCTGATCCATTACAAGTAGAGCATCCCAGATGAAATGCATGTGTTCTGAATCACTGAACATTTAGTAGTCCTTTGATAAGTTGAAGGTTAAGTCAACTGTGTTACAATTGAATGTTACCTTCATCTTAAATGCACATCTCTGATGTAGACTCATTAACTCAACTATTAAAAGGATTTGAACTAACAGGTTACACAATAAGTTCTGCAGCAGGGTTATTGACCCACTGAGCTGCTTTCCCAACAGGCTTTTGACACTGAAAGGCGTATAGGGTTATGGCACTGGGAGTTCGATTTGAGGCTTGCCTGGCTTAAATGGCTTTGGCAAAAGCTCTAAACCTGTTTGGACTATCCTACATTAGTCAGGAGATTCATAATAGTGCTAGATTTTTGGCAGTGGGACTCGGTAATGGGACATTGGAGAGGCAGATGTTTTGAAAAGCGCAAGATCGAGCATAAGGGATTGAAGTATATGACCGCAATGCCATCTTCTCACACTGTCAGAGGTTGGTGGGAAGAGCTCAGACACTGTTCTTGCTCTGTACTTTAGCTCGCTTCAGAAAATGCCAACACATATTTGTGTTTTCTTAACAGCCTCTCTGTTAAGAAATTCAGGTACTGTCCCAAAACATAGCAGTCCTGTTAAGAAATGTGGGCATGATGCAATCAGACCAGCTGTGAATATTTGGCATTGTGCCATGACATGCATACAGTATAGCAGCTCTGTTGATAAATTAGGCTACTTTGCTTGATTATATAGCAGTCCTGTTGAGAGGTACAGGTACAATCTGTGCCACTGAAAATATATAGAGCACTGCTTCTACCTGTATCCATTATACCTGCTTGTGGTGGGTGGTCAGAAAGGGAGTTAAAGTTCAGACCACTTGCCTAGCTATGCAAAGGGTGTGCTTCTATGATGAAAAGAAAAACAAGTATGAAATGCCCATGCTGTTGCAACTGTGCTGCCTCTATTAAAGCCAATTAAACAGAAATGGAGCCCTTGCTTTAGACAATTTTCATTTTACACAATACTACTTGTTTCCTAAAGCAAAGTGAAAAGCATGTTCATGATTCAAGATGCTTTAATAACACTGTAACCTACAAAGTACAGGCAGTTGAAAAAAGTGAAAAAAACGCAAATTCGCTTTTACATTACTCAGAAAGTATTATCTTGATAGAATAATTACCAGAGGAGAGTGTTTAAAAAAATTAAACAGACCAGGACTCATCCCAGTTGCTCTTTCAAGGAACTGTGTCGATACTAAAGAGTGGATTTGCAAGCTGCTGCTTGCCAGGCTGTCACCATTGAGCTCCATGATTTATGGGGGTGCTGCCATAAACGGCCTTCTTTTCTGTGCGTAAAAAGGCTGTAAAAACACACCTTATCTGGAGGACTGCCTCTAACTGTTGGTTTTCCACACGGCTTTTGCTCCTCTTTACTCTCTACACCTTTGCTCTTGGGGCACTAATCTCCTCCTTTGGGTTCTCCTACCAAATCCTCATAGATGACACCCTCCTCCCAACTCTCCCGTGATCTCTCTATCAGGTTTTCCAACTGTCTCTCTGCCATTAAATATTGGATGGCTTAGCACGCTCTGATGTTAAACTCTACCAAAACAGAAGTGCTCTTCTTCCCTGCCAAAGGCTCTCTCTCTCTTCTCTTCCTCTGACTATCCAGTTCTCACCTGACATTCTCCCCTACTCTTCTACAGCTAGAAACCTTGGTACCATCTGTTACCCTACCCACACCTTCTCTAGTTTCATCTCCAAAACTGGAACAGCAGCTTGCCTCAACCTCCTAAATATTAGGAAAATCAGGCACCTCATTCCTTTGAACACCGCCAAGCATCTATTATCAACTTTTGTTTTCTCTGAACTGGATTACTGTGCCAGCATCCTCTTTGGTCTCACCAACTATGCTTTCTTTCCTCATTAACTTCACTATGAGGACTCTCTTTGAAAACACTCACTTCACACCCATATCCTTGTACCATCAACAGGCTGGAAGGCTGACAATGCAAAACAGGTCCAGATTTAAATGTCTTCTTCTGGCTCACAAATCTATCCACAGTAAGGCACCACTGTATCTATTCTCCTCTATCCAATACTACAACCCTTCTCGCAATCTCTGCTCTGCCTCCTTGACTAACCTTGTGGCTCCAAACCCTCCTTGTGCTATCTCTCGCTTTGACTCTTTCTTTTTTCTTGCTCCACTTGCATGTAATTCTCGTCACTCGGACACCCGAGAAACAGTCCACATGGTTGTTTCCAAACCAAACTAAAAGCCTATTTCCTCGCCTCTGAACCCACTTAACCTATGAAAGCAAGCGTCCCCAAAAGGTAGTACCCTCCCCACAATGAGAGGCAATAAGGACACACCCCAGGAGGGAATGAGACCAAGACCAAGTGTGGGTGATGTAAAAGGGGTTTTTATATAATCAAAATAGGGCATGCAAAGGACTCTGCAAGCTCCGAGAGCGCTCTGTCTGATAATAGAAAAGACAGTCATATTTATTACAAAACCACATCATAAATCCTGTAAACTACATCGTCTCGGGGATTGGGTGGTGTCGACTAAGCTATAGGTTGTACACTGATGAGCTGCTCCAGGATTGGTGGACATCCGCGTGGTGCCAACGTGAGGTGGACAGGTCAGTTCGGCTCGTCAGGGTGGAGCTGCCAGGCCAGGAGCGGTCTGAGTCGATTATTGATGGCTGCACTAACACTTTGCCCTTATGGTCACACACACACAAACACTCATCCTTTAGACGATTCCAGTTGTCCTGTAAATCCTACAATATGTTACTCTAAGAAATAATAGGAGACCGGAGAAACAACATGCAATGTGAAGCTTCACCAATACATCAGTGCACTATTACCTTTGACCTGCTGACCGGGTGTCATAAGTCTGGGTGTCTGGTCTGAGGGCACAAGGTGAGCTGCTTTGTCGTTCTGTTCTGTTAGATGTGGTGAGGAATTACTTTATGATATGTTAGTACAGGGTTGAATACCTATCTCCAAGGCTCATTAACTTGGGGTGAACTGGAGTCCTACTGGATCAGCGAGGGTACACCTCTGGCCCCTTAAGGCGGTGGGGTTTAGGACCAGATTGTAAATAATTCATTTGGCCGACTATGGCGGCCTCGGACATGGGGAGGTGAATTCTTAAAGTGGGTCCAGCAGACGAAGGGGAGGTGACGCTGTGCTGCTCGTGCACCAGCAATCCCTGGCAGGCCTTGACGGGAGGAGGGGGAGATGGCCTTGTGGCTTTACGCAATTCTCTGTGCCTGGGCTGTACAATATATCATACGACGGAACAGTTAATAACGTTAAAGCATTAGGATGATTACAAATTTTGATTGTTTATACATTCGTTCGTTTCTTCATACATAGCTGTAAAAGTTAGGCAGTGACACATACATTACATAACATTAGTTGAATGCATATTAGTAATTCATGAGGCAATAGATAGATAACACGTGAGCTAGCATCAGGTTGGATCGAGTACCCAGGAGCATAGAAGCAATACGTTCATATACAATCGTGCATTTGCATTTTCGGTTATACCACCTTAAACATGTTTCACTATATTACACACAAGTACTCTTAGTAATGCTTTTTCGCCTTCCTTTGTACACTAGGAGCAATCATTAGTTAGCATTAGGTGTGGCTCTATCAAGCCCTTTCATTAAGTCTTCAAGGCACATGGTATTTTGCAATGGACTGAGGTCACTCTTGCTTCATCAACGTTGTAAGCTTCATCCCTTCCCAACACTCGTATTATAATTTACAAACAACTCTGTGAATCGGTGGGTTTTTGGTATGTAGTCAACACCTCATCTGGGGAATGTGGGCAGGGTTTCATGTAGGAAGGTTATTGACACCATATATTTTCAAATGTTAGGGGTTAGATGCCAGGTCGAGGCCTGTTCAAGCGGGATGGTTCCTGTTATTTTCCCGACTTGAACCACGAGTCAGGTCACTTCAGGGACAGTGATGTACTGCGGAAGGTAAATGATTCAGTGTTTGTTCTGATACTTGTTCATGTCTGGTTGCTCGTGAGAACGGGCCTTCAGCGGATCTGCCATGTGGTGGAGGCGCAGGGGGGAGTGCATGGCTCCCTACGTGCAGTGAGCGGGGGCCAGCTGCAGCTTTCACAGGCAAGCTGTTTCATTGGGGTTTTTGGTCATTTCTATCTAAAATGGAGTCTTCAAACTTTCAAAACGGTGTCCATGATATATTACAGCACAAGCCGATTGGCCCTGTGTGTCGATCAGCAGCCACCCTGCCACCCGAGCACAGGTGCATGGGGGGGCTGCTGATGAGCCACGAACCTCACAGAGGTGGGGCATGTCGGGGAGGGGGTTCCATAGACCTATCCTCCCATACTTTCCCCCCTTTCGTTACTTAGGTAACGAATACTGTAACTCGCCCAACCTCTGGCGCTCTTTCTCATTCGCAACAGCCTCATCCCATGCTGGTGTGCCTTTTATTGGCATCCAGGCTCTACATACCCCCCAAAGGCTCTCCCCCTCCTACCATATTCATCTGGTATGCAGGTCCTATATATACATCCACCATCTCCTTCCAAGTCCACCCATACCTCTGTATAACACTCCCGTTCCTTTATTGTGTTGTCTACTCTATCCCCATCATAGTATAATGGCACCATTCAATACTTTGGCTCTGGGTCCTCACCTGTTTGTACTTGTGCTTCTTGCATGATCTGCGCCACTCCTCTGTGTTGCCCATTGTCACCATCATCATTGCACCATTTGGCACTGCATGTGCGCAGCATCGAAGACCCAGCTGGCACACGCAAAAAATCAGGAGCAAAAATACCACGATAGGCATCAGCATTTTGAACGTCAGTCCTAGCCATTATGGTACCCAGGAAAAAAGGTTATTGAACCAGGTGCTGGCATCCGCTCCTCCTTCGTTTTTCATTCGTTCCCCCAGGTTGTGCACCACTGTGATAACATGTGATAACGCTCCATTGTCTGCATCTTCAGAAGGTACGAATGTGCAGCACTCCCGATTTTTCGGCAAACACCTCCATCCATCGCCGTTAACAGCTCTAGGACATACCTGTTCTGCATGGTCATTAACCGCAGAGCCCTTAGCTCCATCTTGATCACGTTAAATCCTTCTTCAGTGTCGTTGGCCAGCTGGATCAGCTCCCAGCGCGTGATCTGGAGCCATTTTGCGTTTGCTTGTGCCTGGATGCTCGGGATAAGGGAGGCAAAGAATGTTTCTGCAGATTTGAACAGCCGGTACTTGTCTGGAATCTGTGCCAACAGCTCTGAGGAGGCTTTGGATATGTAGTTGGATGATCTCTGCCGCCTTGATAACACATCTTGCACATTGCCTGGGGACAGGGCATGCAATCATGGTTCTTCTGTTGGCTGCGTCTTTTGTTCCCGATGGGCAACTGGCACTTCTTTTCCTCCATTAATGTGGCTCTCTGGGATTACCATCAACGCTGAATGCAATGTTGCCAAGGAGCATTTGCCCCTCCAGGATGGTGGGAGGTGCAAGTACGCCTATTTACCGCAGACCCAGTAAGTGTCCATGAGTGCTGCTGTTCCTTTCTTCATGTCTGGGATAGTGAGTGTTTGGTTGCAGTTCTTGTTTACACCCATGATGTTTTTCCCTTTGCCATGGAAACACAGATCGTATGATATTTCTTTCTGCAATTTGAACAGTTTTTCTATGGCGGTTACCCAGGTCAGTTTCGTGATGTGCTCCTTCCAAACTGGTGTGCAGGTTTTCTCGATCCACTGTAGCTTTTCTGTCATCAGTCCTCGTAATGCTTTGGCCTTGCACGATATTATTTCATCTTTCCATTTATTGTCCAAAAACAATGTCCCTTTAATCAAAGAAAAGGTTCTTTTAAACATATTACTCCTTTTGTTCTTGAGTAGCAGGTTTTCTCATTCTGCAGCATTTCAAAAGATACTTTGTGTGCCTGGAAGGTTTTCTTAATTCTGCACAGCTTGAGATGAAGGAGCCACTGGGCATCTGCAAGAGGCAGTTCTTTAGGCAACAGGACCTTTGGTGTATCTGAGGCATGGGGAATCAGGGAACAGACATAACAACTCTCGTTGGTTGTCTGTTTTGCAGTGGAGCTCATGTCTGCGTACCATTTATTTGACTGATGTGGATGTTGAGGGTCTTCTATTGTGTCTAGGCCCAGGCCATAATATTTTTTCCTCCCCGCCTCCCTCCTTCTCCTACTGCTTTTAAGGTAGCCTTTTGCTTCTCTTGCCACTTGTGACATCGTCCCCACTTTCCCCGCGCCCCCCTTCTCCCATTCATCATAAAGAGCCAAAAACCTCTCTGCCATTTCTTCATTCTCTTCCGTCCTACCTGCAGACGGTTTAGTTTCTGCGGTTGGGGTAACTTCTGGTGTGGGCATTGTGGCAGTAGTGTCGTACAACCATGATATGACAGAAGGGTTACGATCATTTAAACCATAAACATTATATTCTGAGACATTTGAGGGCGGAACTGGGTTTGTAATCGGGCTGTTGTTGGTATCATTTAGAGGCTGTGCATGGGTAGGGACTGTATCATAGCCCCATATAAGCTGGAATCCATCCCATATTAAATAGGCCCCATCCTTAACCATTCTGATTCCGTTCCCCATGCTGGTTCCATTTCTTCCCCCCTCATTCATCTCCATAGAGATGAATGACAAAAACCAGTAAGTGACAAGACCAAATATCATGGCAAAAAATAAAACAGCTCACACAAACAGGCCACATTCATACGAATATCTATGCAAGTCAAATGTATTATTCACATTTCTAACTGCCCTAATACTATTTGTTGCGGGCTGCCCGTTCGTTACCATGGTTACTCATATATGTTAAAACATAAAAGTGCATTAAGCATACTCAAACAGTCAAAATCATAATTTTATTATGGAAGGTGGGAGAAATAGAAGGAGTGAAAGAGAGAGAGATTTTTCATTCATAGTTCAATCTTATTTACATTTTCTACTTGTTATAGACATAATTTCTCATCAATAGATTTTATTGTTGTCATTCATTACCCTGTACCCATGTATAAATTTGCTTTTTTTTTAACTAATGTGACACGTCTGTTGTGCTGTGTACCTCTTCGTCTTGCTCCTCTCTTACACTGTCATAGGCTTTACGTACGTCTGTCAAATGTATCCAATATCTCAGGCCCTTTACTTTTATAGCCGTCGGTGTGCAGTACACCACCTCATATGGGCCATGAAATCTTGGGGCAGTCCACCTACGTACGAAGCTCCTCACATATATAATCTCACCTGGCATTAACTGGCCTTGTGGGTTTTCATCGACAAATTTAACTGCCTCATTCCCTCCTTCTTGTGTGAATGGTGGTGCAAGCTGTCTTGATATCATGCAGGCTGCTCTGGTGAGTTTTGTCAGATAGTCATTACATTCTTCACCTAATATTGTGGCGCTTTTGTGTGCATCTGAATGTCTGCGGAGTGGAGAGTGTGCTGTGTGCATGCGCCTTCCCGTCACAATCTCGTGCGGTGACAGATGGTGGTCCTTGCTGGGGTGATTTTTCAGCTCAAACAAGGCCAGAGGCAGACAATGCACCCAGTTCTTTTTAAGGGAGAAATACAGTTTTGACAATCTCCCCTTCAAGAGGCCGTTGATCCTCTCAACCACGCCATTGCTTTGCGGATGATAAATCGAGCATATTTTATGCTTAATTCCTAACAGAGCTGTAACTTCTTTGAAAAGTTCATTAACAAAATGCGTGCCATTATCCGAGCGAATCACGTCGCAAATTCCCCAGCGTGGGAATACTTCCCTCACTAAGAATTTTGCAGCGCATTTAGCATCTGGACGTGCACAGGGCCCTGCTTCGACCCATCTGGAAAACAGACAACCACCACTATCATGTACCGTGCGCCATTACACCGTTCTCCTATATCTGCATAATCAATATGCAGTTCTCTGAAGGGCCCTACGGGTTTGGGTATTGTTCCTCGCAGTGTCCTTGAGGTCATTCCTGAGTTGTATATTTGACATGTTGTACATCCTATTGCCAGCTTTGATATATGTTCCTGTAGCCCTGGCACAAACCAGTCCTCTTGTATCTCTGCTGCAATATGTTGCTTTGCATTGTGCGCTGGGAAGTGTAGTTGCTGGAATGCTATTTCTAAGAGTTTGATTGGCATTACCACTTTTCCTGTGTTATTCTGATGCCACAAAAGATCTGTGGCTGACTGGCTACATCCTCTCTTTTCCCATCGCCCTTTCTATTCTTCACTTGATCCTTCTTGTAACTCTAGTATTTGAGACACAGGCATAGTGTTGTAACCACTTCTTCTACTAGTTGGTGCATTAAGTACTCACCTGTCTGTTCTTTCACTAGATAAGAGGCTTCCTTGGCTGCAGCGTCTGCTGCCACGTTTTTCCAAAGAGATAACATCTGTGTTAGTAGTATGGGCCTGGCACTTCACTATGGCTACCATGGTGGGCTCTTTCAAAGCCTTAATGAGTTCTTTAAGGAGTTCTGCGTGCTGAACTGGTGACCCGTCCGCTCTGTGGAACCCTCTCTGTCACCACCTTGCTAATCCGCCGTGTACTGTAGTGGTCATATAAGCTGAATCTGTGTAGATGGTGACTGTGCACCCTTTCGCTGCATGTAACGCTTCAATAAGTGCTATGAGTTCTGCTGCTTGAGCTCAGTAATGGGCTGGCAGGCGATGCTGCACTATCACTTCGTACTCACCTTTTTCCATCCTTACAACAGCTACCCCCATATGCTTTTCTCCTGTGTCTGGGTTTATTGATGCTGACCGTCTATGAAGAAAGCTTATCCTTCGTTTAATGCGTTTTTACCTACACCAGTGCTTTCTCCTTCCTCCCCCTTGTAAGTTGTACAGTCGTGTGCCTGCATGTCTTCTAATGTGCATGGTTCTGTAATGAATCTTGCAGGATTTACTGTTTTACAATAAACTACGTGGATGTTTGCACTGGATAATATTATCTCATAGGCGGTTGCTCTTTGTGTCGTGAGTGTGCTCTTTGATCTTTCCAAGATAGCGAACAGGGAGTGCTCCACGAATAATGTTACGGAGCATCCCATCACTATTGTTGCACTCTTTTCAATGGCGAATGCTGCGGCTGCGAGCGATTGCTTGCAAGCAAAGTGTTCTTGCATTACTGCATCCAGTGTGCCGCTGTAGTATGCTAGAGGCTTGTGCCCTAAGGACGTTTTTTATGTCAGTAGTGCAGTCATGAGGATCCCCTTACAGTGGGAGAACAGGTAAAACTCGCGTTCGTAATCTGGGTTCGCGAGCATGGGTGCGCTCGAGATCAATTCTTTGAGTGACGTGAATGCGTCACCCAGTTCTGTGGACCATTGTATTTCTGTGTTTTCTCATTGGGCTTCCTTAAGTGCTTGTAATAATGGTCTCGTGTATGCTGCATAATCTAATATCCATGCTCGGCAGTAATTACACATGCCAAGACATTTTTGCATTTCCTTCACTGTGTTTGGCCTTCTGACAGCTGTGAGGGAGGCTACTCTGTCTGGTATTATTTTCTTGTCATCTTGCGAGATTAGTTGCCCCAAATATAACACTTCTCGCTGGCAGTACTGCAGTTTTCCTCTGTCGACCTTTTAGCCTTTATGGGCCAGCAATGTCAAAAGAGCAATGGAGTATTTTCTGCATTCTTCCTCATTCTTTGCCCAGATGAGTAGATCATCGACGTATTGAATAATTGTGCTTTCTGCTGTCATGTTCCGTAGATCTTCATGTAGGATGCAGTTGAATACGCTGGGGCTTTCACAGTACCCCTGGGGTTACCTGCAATGGTCGTATCTCTTTACCCCCAATGTGAATGCTGTTAGATATCTGCACTCTTCAGACAGTGGTAAGGAGAAGAAGGCTTTTTTCAAATCCACTACTGTTAAATGTGATGCATTCTTTGGAATGCTGCACATGATGGATGCCTGGTTAGGGACCAAAGGGAATTATTTTTGAATTATGTCATTGAGGGGGCGTAGGTCTTAAATCATCCACCACGCCCCACCTTTTGCTTTTTTGATAGGGTAAATACAAGTATTGTATGGCGAATTGGAAGGCACTATTATTCCCTGGGCTAGTAATGCACTGATTGTTTCTTTTATCCCTTCTTCTGCTTCTCAGGACAGGGGGTACTGTTTTACCGTTGGTAAAATAGCTCCAGGTTTGAGTTTTAGTTTGACCGGTGTAACTCCATGCAATAATCCCACATCATGGGGGCCTGTGGTCCACAAATTACTGGGCACTGATTTAATGTCATCATCAAAAAAGGAGGGAGGTTCTCCTACCACTGCCATTAGTTGTACAGGCACTTGTCTTTCCTGTATCATGATATCACAAGTTATGGCTATCTCCATAATTATCTCACCATCACTTACTTTCTGAGTCTGAGAAAAGGTCTTCATCTGATAGATCTCGCAATGCAATGTCCGCATTAATGCACAATACTGTGCGCTACTCACAGCCATGTATGTCCATTGCAATGACGGCTATTCTTTTGGCTGAAATCTGAACTGCATGCAAATCTAAGGACATCACTGTCCCGGGGACAATTTCAGAGCAGGCTATTGGTCGGAAGATGAACTCTGCGGGTACTCGTCAGTCTAGATTTTTCAACTCTGGCACCACCCGTGCCAATGTTTTTAGCCCTTGAATGAGTACATCAGGATCTACCTGTATGCCGCGCACTTCTGGTGCTGTTGCTCGTGCATGCACCACCAGCATTACGCGCGTGGGACAGATCCCTGGAGTTGAACAAACTATCCCTCTCTCCATAAAGGAAATAGTCATATTAAGCTTACTGAGGAGGTCCCTTCCCAGTAAATTAATCGGGGACTGTTCGTAGTACAGTAGGGGTGCCCTCACTGTGTTACCCCCCACGGTCACTTCTAAATCTTCTGTGTAAGGAACTTCTACAACAGCCCCAGAGAACCCCTGTGTCTCCAATTTACGATTAGATAACGGGAACCGGCCTTCACGTGAACATGATTTTTCAGCTACCAAGTCCACCATAAATATTAACTGTTTATTCCCTATCTGCTCCCCTATCAATGGTTCCTCTGCTGCATTGTAGGTTGTAGATAGTACAGGACACGCAAGTGCTCCCTGTGGGCTGTCCTATGCTGGATGTCTTGAATTCCCCCCTTGACTAAAGACATTACCTGATACCACTGCTACTCCGCCGTACGGTGCAGGTGCACCATTAGCTGTTGTGGCAAAAGGGTTGCCCTGCGTGTATTGCATATGCTCGCGGCTTTGTCGGTGCTGTTGTACATTATGAGGTGGTTCTCTTCGTTGCTCTACATACCCTTTCTCTGGTTGCCCTTGTACCCCTCCCATGGGTAATCCGTATGGGCTTCCCGGGTGTGGGTGACCATAGGGTTGATCGTCTTGGTACACGTTATTTGGTCTGCTCTGCATTCCCGTGAGAAATGTCCCCACCTTCCGCAATTCCAACAGTTCCCTTGTCCCCCTCTAGGACCCTGCCCTCCATACCTGCCATTTCCCCCATACCCTTGACCACCCCCTCTGCGTCCTCTGTACCCACCTCATCCTCCGCGTGGGGCCCACACCTGCCACTGCGGTCCTCCGTACTGCTCCTGTCCATTCTACTGTTGCTGCCCATTGCCTGCCCAATTTGCTGCCATCCTCCCCTGTATCGTTACCAGTGCCTCCTCCTCTTTCCCCTCCCTCTCTTGGGGGAGTGCTGCTACAGCCGCGGCGACCTTCACCAGTTTCGTTTGTACTAACTTTGCCTCATCTGCCAACCTTTTTTGTGCAATTTCTTTCTCCCTTTCCTTTATTCTTTTGCAATGGTGAACTATTATGCTTTGAATTTCTGCCCACCCCTTTGCTTCGATCCCCGCTATTTTGTCGAGTGCTTTCTGTAGTTCTTTTGGGAGCCCTCTCTTTATTATAAAGTAAAATAGGGACGTTGACTGGTCCCAGGCCGTACCCGTCTCGGCTCTCCACATCTCCTGCACCCGGAAAATGAAATCCATAGCATCCTCCCCATCATTAATGGTGCACTGCATCACTTATCTGGTGTGTCTGGAAATGTTTCTCTCAATGCATCCCATACTCTCGCGCACACTGGCCCTCATTAGGACCCTGGCGGAGTGGGTTTCCGCCAGCGGTAATCGCGGCGGACCCGTCCGCCGTACTACGAGTTCCCTTAGCGCCATGGAGGTTTTCTCCGCCTGGTTTTACCGGGCGGAGAAAACCATGGCGCTAAGGGACCTCGTTGTTAATTACGCCGCCGTACTTTACGGCGGCGTAATTAACTCCTTCCCCACTCCCATTATACCCTATGGGGCAAGAATGGGAATGGGGAAGGGTAAAATGGGGATTGGGGATTTACCGCTCCGCCAAGGTCGGCATGGGGTGGTAAATCTGCCAACCCCCATGGCGCTATCGGCGGCTTTCCGCCATGCTCCGCGGTGCATTTAGCACCGCGAATTCCGCCAGGGTCGTAATGAGGGCCACTGTGTTAAAAGAAGCTCCATCATGGCGATCACAATCCAGTGTTTCTCCCGGGAAATCAGCTTTTGCCCACACTCTATCTGCCTGGTCACCTACTGCTGACACCAGTAAGCTTTTAACGTCGCCTACCGCTAATGGAACTCCTGCGGTATGTTTCTCAAATGCATATATCCTCTTACTTGCCCCCCCGATAGTGGAGGCAAGGACTTTAACAAATTCCACCCTAACGTGGCCATTCTTCCCATTCTATTCCTTAATATCCCCGTCCATTCCGCTTCCATAGTTCTTCCCAGGGGTTTCTCATCTACTCTTCCTGATCTCCCTCCTGCCGCCACACCCAACCTTCCACTTTCCTGTTCTTCATCCTCGATATCACACCACAGCTCTTCCATTCCCCTAGTGGCCATTCCCTCCTCACCTGTGTTGTCTTCCAGTTCTTGTGGTCCCAATTCTATTAATCGAGTTGGTTCTTCTTGAATTCTAAATAGTATTTTCCCCCTTCTTCCACCCATCTTCCGATGACCTGTCGAGTGCCTGTGCCCTAGGTGTTTGTTCTGTTCTTGCGACACTTGTCCCACTCCGCTCACACATATCACTTATTCTAGATAACTCATCTCTGGCCATTGAGAGTCTGGAGTCTAGGTCCTCTGTTAACTTTCAAATATCTACTGCTGGGGTGCTTACGTGTCCACGCTGTCTGGGGCACTCATATGGTGGTGGTGCAGTTGGTCGCGGGGTGGCTGTAGGGGGAGCAGTGGGCACATATGTGGGATCGCTATACCCTTCTGCTGGCACTGGTTTGTTTAGGAGGGGGTACAATCGTGTTACCTCTATTGATCCTTCGTTCCCTGTACTCTCGCCTCCATTTTCATGTGCTGTTAGGGGAGTGTTAGTGGTGGTGGGCTGATCAAGTGCTATCTCTTTCTTTTTGAGTGGAGGCACTTCTTCAAATAGCCTCCACAGATCTAATATCTCTCTTCTGTTATGAAACTGTTTTCCTTTATATTTTATGAATATACACGTGGCTACCATATCCAAGACACTTTTTATCAAATGATCCCCCTTGTTGCCATACCTGGGGTAATCCCTCTCCTTTTAACTCTGTGACCCACTGGTCATGATACATAGTTATGCGTCCTGCATAACCAGGTAAATTTTTGCAAATGTGGGCCAGCGGTGTTTCCGCCCCCATACTGTATGCTCGTTGCTCACCTTCCGGTGTTACTTGTAGCTCTCAATGTGACTTGTGTATGCATATATCGTACCTCCAACAGTTCTTGTTTTGAATTTCCCTCTTTTCCTTTTTTTAACTGGTTCACAATAGTACTACCTTAGCTGCCTCCCGGGTCACACTAACAATGACCATATCACAGAACTGTTTAACATCACTAACTTGACATCACTTCTTGTGCAATATAATTTTCTAAAACACTACGCGCTTAGCATATGCAACATGGAACCAAGATTTAACAGACTTTTAACATACAACACATAACATAACAAATCCTCCTCCCTTTTTCTTGCCCTACACTTTTCTCCCCAGCAAGGCCTTCTTACCCTTGCCCAATATCTGTCCCTGAACCCTTAAGAGTTATGATACTTTTTCCAGTATTGAGGTACCCAGAATGAAGAAGAGGAAAAAGAAAGCAGTTTCTAATGTATACACGTGTCTCCCTATTCTCAGGCACCTTTATTTTATTATCCACTGTTCAACTTATTCCCAGTACTAGTTGAGATAGCACTACGCGGCGTCGCCTTCTACCCCGTTGCAGAGCTCGATTCCCGTCTTTATCTTCCCTTATTTCACCTTATTGTCCTAATGGCCATATGCAGAGAAAGTAAATAGCATTAATAGTTGAATGTACCCATTAACTGACCTCGTACAATCTTGCTCC
Organism: Ambystoma mexicanum; assembly: GCF_040938575.1. Taxonomy (NCBI): domain Eukaryota; kingdom Metazoa; phylum Chordata; class Amphibia; order Caudata; family Ambystomatidae; genus Ambystoma; species Ambystoma mexicanum. The sequence continues at coordinate 959,438,526 of NC_090928.1, read as the reverse complement.
CTCCCCTTCTCCTTTTATGATCACTCGCACTTAATACTCACGTGCCTGTCTTGATTTGAGATTCTCCGGACTGGGTCCGTGCAGGCGGCGCTGCCTCACACTCAATGGCTGCCACCCGGCTCCGGCGAGCGGTTGAAGGTTTTTTTTGGAACGAGACCCGTACCTTTTGGCCTACTGCGTGCGCACGTCTAAGCATACCAGTTGCCGTAGGCGGGCGGCTCTCTTGAGCGGGTGCACCTTGCGTCTCCACTGCTGCCCGGAATTTCTCGTGCCAAAGGGGACAATAAAAGAGTCTATCACGCCTTTGGGGTCACCACTGAAAGCAAGCATCCCCAAAAGGCAGTACCCTCCCCACAATGAGAGGCAATAAGGACACACCCCAGGAGGGAATGAGACCAAGACCAAGTCTGCAAGCTCCGAGAGTGCTCGGTCTGACAATAGCAAAGACAGTCATATTTATTACAAAACCACGTCATGAATCCTGTAAGCTATAGGGGGCACATCATCTCAGGGATTGGGTGGCATCGACTAAGCTATAGGTTGTATAATGATGAGCCGCTCCAGGATTGGTGGACATCCGCGTGGTGCCAACATGGGGTGGACAGGTCAGCTGGGCTCGTCGGGGTGGAGCTGCCAGGCCAGGTGCGGTCTGAGTCGATGATTGATGGCTGCACTAACACTTTGCCCTTGTGGCCACACACACACACAAACACTCATTCTTTAGACAATTCCAGTTGTCCTGTAAATCCTACAATATGTTACTCTAAGAAATAATAGGAGACCGGAGAAACAATGTGCAATGTGAAGCTTCACCAATACATAAGTGCACTATTACCTTTGACCTGCTGACCGGGTGTCATAAGTCTGGGTGTCTGGTCTGAGGGCACAAGGTGAGCTGCCTTGGCGTTCTGTTCTGTTAGATGTGGTGAGGAATTACTTTATGATATGTTAGTACAGGGTTGAATACCTATCTCCAAGGCTCATTAACTTGGGGTGAACTGGAGTACTACTGGATCAGCGAGGGTACACCTCTGGCCCCTTAAGGCAGTGGGGTTTAGGACCAGATTGTAAATAGTTCATTTGGCCGACTATGGCGGCCTCGGACATGGGGGAGGTGAATTCTTGAAGCGGGTCCAGCAGAAGAAGGGGAGTTGAGGCTGTGCTGCTCATGCACCAGCAATCCCTGGCAGGACTTGGCGGGAGGAGGGGGAGATGGCCTTGTGGCTTTACGCGATTCTCTGTGCCTGGGCTGTGCAATATGTCATACGAGGGAACAGTTAATAACGTTAGTAGCATTAGGATGATTACACATTGTTATTGTTTATACATTCGTTCGTTTCTTCATACGTAGCTGTAAAAGTTTGGCAGTGACACATACATTACATAACATTAGTTGAATGCATATTGGTAATTCATGAGGCAATAGATAGATAACACGTGAGGTAGCATCAGGTTGGATCGTGTACTCAGGAGCATAGAAGCAATACATTCATATAGAATCGTGCAAATGCATTTTCGGTTATACCACCTTAAACATGTTTCACTATATTACACAGTACTCTTAGTAATGCTTTTTCGCCTTCCTTTGTACACTAGCAGCAATCATTAGTTAGCATTAGGTTTGGCTCTATCAAGCCCTTTCATTAAGTCTTCAAGGCACATGGTATTTTGCAATGGACTGAGGTCACTCTTGCTTCATCAACGTTGTAAGCTTCATCCCTTCCCAACACCCATATTATAATGTACAAACAACTCTGTGAATCGGTGGGTTTTTGGTATGTAGTCAACACCTCATCTGGGGAATGTGGGCAGGGGTACATGCAGGAAGGTTATTGACACCATATATTTTCTAATGTTAGGGGTTAGATGCCAGGTCGAGGCCTGTTCAATCGGGATGGTTCCTGTTATTTTGCAGACTTGAACCACGAGTCAGGTCACTTCGGGGACAGTGATGTACTGCGGAAGGTAAATGATACAGTGTTTGTTCTGATACTCATTCGTGTCTGGTTGCTCGTGTGAACGAGCCTTCAGTGGATCTACCATGGGGTGGAGGCGCAGGGGGAGAGCATGGCTCCCTGCACGCAGTGAGCGGGGGCCAGCTGCAGCTTTTGCAGGCAAGCTGTTTCATTGGGGGTTGTGGTCGTTTTTATCTAAAATGGAGTCTTGAAAATTTCAAAATGGTGTCCATGGTATATTACAGTACAAGCCGAATGGACCTGTGTGTCAATCAGCAGCCACCCTGCCACCCGAGCAAAGGTGCATGTGGGGCCGCTGACGAGCCACAAACCTCACGGAGGTGGGGCATGTCGGGGAGAGGGTCCCATAGACCTATCCTCCCATACACCTACCTCTCATCTGTCTGCTAGCTAACATTTGTTCTCGTCTATAACCTGACTCTGTCCATCACATCCTCTGCCTCCACTCTAGCACTTTGCCCATCATGGTCACATCCCGAGCAGAGTTGGCGTACCACCTAGCTGCACTTAAACATTTCCAATGTTGGTCTTCCGTATTCCATTTATGTTTTGCCCCCGGTACTGTTCCATTTACTCCCCTCCACAACCTGGTCAGAATGACCCTCAAATTCACCCCATTGTAAGACGCTCACTGCTTCCTCTCAAATCTGATTTATTATCTATTGTACGTTCTTTTGTGGTCAAAAGAGCATTGTTCCTCCTGTATATAAATAAATAAAATAAATGTGTAACACCATACTCCAAATGCTATAGATAAGAGGATGTGCCACTTTATGATAGATTACTGAGATTGAGTAAGCACATTGGAGATAGTAAACAGATGAACAGTCAAGCAGTTCAAGGAGCTAAGTCAACAGCCAATTCACCCGCTTAAATACAGCAAAGATTACAAAGTTACAAAACATTAACATAGGAGCCTTCTAAGAATTGTGCTGACCTTGGTGTGAATTGGGACATTCCTCAGAGGGATGGCATATGGCCTTATGGAAACACTACATGGAAACACGAATTGCTTGCCACGTCAGCAATTATTGGTTGCTGGACCCATGCTTCTAGAGGACCACTGGATGCCCCCAGAGCTGCAAATGCCCTCCTGGCAAAAAGGTTTCTATACTACTAACATTGATTTACTAATTTGACTCGAAGTCGGAAAAAGAAACCACCTCTATTTCCAGCCTTTTCCGCTAAGGGTGAACATTTCTATCTGCTGTTGTCATAGCTGAAGAAGAACTTGACGTGGAGGAGATTGTGATTTTGCCCAAAGAAGCAGACCAGATGAATACCACCACTGAGTCCTGAGCGTCATAACTTGCTATGAACTATTTGATGTACAGCTTTAGTATAGGCCGAAGGAAGGTAAAGAGTTATACGTATAAAAAGATACTTCACCAGTCCATAGGAAAGACAGTCTGAATATACTTATTGTAGTGGACATTGGCTACTGGTATTTGCTTAGAATATAGAGAATAAATATGGTCCCTGTTTGGACTCTCAGACTTGATTTACATGTCATAGAATAAAAAAGGTTTAGACAGTTTTGTAAAAGTTTGATGTTTCAGATATAGACTTAGTGCCAGGTGTGAAGAATTACCTACATTCTATTGGTTAAGACTAACAAAAGTAAACCTTTTTCAATACTTTTTTCTTTTCATTTTTATTGTTTTGTAAAACACCAAACATGAATATGGAACACTAGGAAAGAAACTACATGGGGTTGAGTAAGCAGAGTAAACACAGCAAATAGAGCTGTCACGCTGTTCACAACAGGGAACAACCAATTATCCCCCTCGAATACGCCAATATTATAAAAAAAAAGTGTAGTACATCCTGTCATGATTATGAAGGAGCTTACTCCAAATATCTTGCTAAATACAATGAAGCAAGCAGTGTTCTAATAGGCAGGGAGCTACATTTCTACCTTACCCACAACACTCAGATATTATCACTCTGTGGAAGTTGTTTTCCTTTCCTTTTGTTTCACTTTTCATGCTATGTATCAAATTGCAGCACAAGGAATAACAAACATCTCTTATCTGAATTTCACATACTGAAAATTACCATACTTTGAAAGCTAAATATAGCCTAAAATTGTACATTTTTCTCATAATAAACCCAGAGTTCCTGTCTAAGATCATGTTTCCCACATATAAATTGTCGAAACAACGTATTACTCTTTTAAAATACTAACAACTAACTCTGCTAATAACATATTTGTCTCTTAATGGTTGAAATGTGACGTTCTCATTTAAAATATTTCACATATGCTAAAAAGAATACAAAGAACATTTACAAGTGAGAGACGTGCACACTAAACAATGGCAACGTCTGTCAATTTCTCTACGAAAACATTGATTGTAAAACATACTAACTACCAAACTACTTCAGTCTTCTAAATTAATAATTAGACATGCACAAAGCAATGACATAATACTTACTTTGCTTTCCGTTGAAAAGATGCTCTCTCCTCAGAGTCTGAACAGTATATGAAATTGTGATCTACAGTGTAGATAGAGGTCATGTGACTGCAGGAAGCCATTGATTGGTTGTCAGCAGCCTTTATGCTTAAAATAATATAATAAAGTGAAGGTGCTCTATGTGACGCAAAAATAAGATCCCTGGATATCCAACAGTGTACACCATCCATGGACGTGATAATGATCCACAGTTCTGTGACCAAAAACACAAAAACACAATTGTTTCCCAACATATTTCTATAACAAGTCCCTTTGAGACATGTCTCGGCTCTAGGATCAGGATAACCCTGCAAAGGCTCCCATTTGGCACTTGTGTAATATTTTTAGAGGACACATTGTTTGTGATCTGAAGGCATATGGAAGGTGCATGGATTTTCAGTGATTCCAGAGGTCACTGAATATCACATACAAGGAACTTTTTTTCCACTTCTGGAAAGAAAACATTCCCCAATGATTCATCATTTGCATACTTTACCCTACCCCAATCCACCTTTTTTCTCCATTGTCAAGCATTTCTCCCACACCCAAAATCAGAAGATATGGTAAGAATCCTTGGTTCCTGCTGCCAAAAGTCAATGGTGCGTGGTCAGAGTCTGTCTGTGCGGTACAAATGTGGCAGTAACTTTCACTGTGCCAACAAATTACAATCAGTACAAAATTGGTAGCATACCTGGCTTCCTGCCTCCTAAACCCACAACACAAAAGCCCATACCTGCACCCTGTGTATCCCCGTACAACATAATACCCTCACTTGTCATCTTGCCTCCTCACCAGTATGCTTAACATACATTGTTAAAATTATTATTATTTATAGAGTAACACTATAGAGTATAAACCCATGAGTGAGGCTTTCTCTACAGATTGTTAAAGAGGAAAATATGACACACTGATGAAAAGTGATTTGGTCAGGATCACATAATGTATGAAGTTTGAAAGGTGGGGATTTGAGCCCTGTCTTCCTGGTTCCACTTTTTCCAATTCTGAAAGCATGGGAGACTTCATCTTCTCCTATTCCATCTTCAAGATTAGAAACGAAACAATACATTCTGCAAAGTTGTTATTCAAGACCTAAACTAGTATATTGTTCAGTAAATCTGGTTTTCAAAGCACCAATGTATATACTTGGGGAATTAATCATTTGTATCCTGAGGCAAATACATCTGAAAAACAGACTAAGATTATAATTATAATGCAAACTTCTAATAATTATAGTCTTAGTCTATACAATGGTGTGTACTTTCAAAACACCATGTCATGTGATAAATCAGCCTGAAAAAATATACGAGAATTAGTAATTGAAACATATGTTCATAAAGCAAGTATGCATCATTTAGTCAGAAAAAAGAAAGAGGTCAAGCCAGTCCCACAATCAGGTGCAGTGGAATTCAGGTCTGACATGAATATCAATAAAATTCAACCTATTGGCCTATCATTCCAGATGTGTTCTTCCATTTCATTTAGCCCATATTCCTTACCCATCATCCACCAGTGTCCTTCCCTTGCACCACATTACCAATGCCCCCAATTTCTTACAATTAACCTTTAGAACTCCGCCCCCCTTTTGCTCCATCTTTTAACTATTTACTCAATCCCCTTATCTTGCCTTGCACGCACCTCCTTCCCTTGCCAACATTCCTCAGTCACCAATTCCTTGTCACACACGCCCTTTAATTACCCAAAACACATGCCAATTCCTTGCCCCTCACCACCTTCTGTTGCCATATTTCTCTTCTTTCTGCTTTTTCGTCCATGCTACCTTATCCTCCTGTCTAGTGGCCATCCAATCCTAAATGTCCAATCACTGTCTTGTTCTCAACTCTTCTAAAACAGAGGTTCTCTTCTTTCTGGCTTCTTCTATTCCTCCCCTCTTCCTCCTGCTATCTCATTCCATCTCTCCTATATAGCCATTTCAAATAATGCTCGTAACTTGGGAATTTACCCCGCTTGCTCCCTTTCTTTTACTCACCAGATTTTCTCTCTTTTACATTTCTGGTGTCCTAATTTTTCTTAACGTTTGTAAGCCTAGACCTTTCCTTTCTTTCCATGTTTCCAAACTTCTTGTCTCTTCTGTTATTTTTTCATGTCCTTTCTACTACTCTGCCCTTCCCTTTGGCCTTCCTCTTTCCCCTTTTTGCTCCTCTTAAATACTTCTATAACTCTCCAACCCATCTTCTTTTCTCTCTTTCTCCTCATGGCCCCGATACCCAAGATCTCTCTACTCTTCGCTCGCCTGTCCTTTCATTCTCGTCTTAAATTTAATTTTCTATGCATCATATTCAGGTCCCTTTACAATCTCTACCTCCCTATCTTTCTTCTCTTGTCTCATTCTACTCCGCTGCTCATTCTCTCCTCTCTCAATCTTTTGTCCTCCTAACGGCACACCCTCGCTCTTTTGCCCAATCTCGCTTTCACTCTTTCTCCCTGTTGGCCCCAGTACACTGGGATGCTCTACCACTCGTTCTTTGCTCTGTTTCTTCCTATCTTTTGTTCTGCTCTCGCATGCGTGATCACCTTCTGCCCTGGTTCAGTTTTGTCATGTTCATTCTCCACCTACTGTACCATTTTTTAAAATAATTTGTGTTCAGCACTTTGGCCTATAGCACTTTATAAAAACAAATAAAATATGAAAAATACAAAATACCACCGTGATTTACCAGTCAGCCTCGGGCAGACAAGACAAGAAGCTGTGGTCAGGTCTTGCAGGTAATAGTGGCTATGGGGTCTGCACTTGGATAATGCACAGCAAAAGATGGCAAGGGGACGTGGCTTTTTACGAATGCATGTTTCAACTTACAGAATCAGAGAGAGCTGCAAGGGGAATACACCTTGGACCTGGTGATGTAGAGGGAGCAAGAGCGGCCTGTTATATTTATGTGTGTTTTCAAATAAGGTTGAGTGTGTGAATGTGTTTCAGTTTCTGTGGCTGGGGTTATTTTAAGTTTATTTTTGACAGTGTAACGTAAAGGTAGAAGGATGTATTTTGTTCATGTATCTTGCTATCTATATACCTGAATCAGTGGTGATTTGCATGTGTGTCTTTTGTTGCTCACATACGAGAGGATTGTTCTGGACAAGACAATGAAAAACAATCACAGATTTAGGGGTCATTCAGAATTGGGTGGTTACAGTAAATTAATAATTATTTGGCAAATACCGTTGATTTTACCATCTACCCAATTCAGAGTCAAATCAAATACCATCATTGGTATTCCATGGGAATAACGGCGGTGGGATTTTAGGCAGACTTTTTGAAGTGAATCCACCTGTATTTACCTCCACCATAAAGGTGGAGGTAAAAAAACAAACCAGGTCGAAATGTTTTAAATCTTTCTTTTTACTGTACAGAGTGGAAGCACAGGTGCTTCCCTTCAATAGAGTGAAAGAAGTTTTTTTATAAAGGACCATGTTGAGGGGGGAAAGGTGGACATTTCTGATTGCCTCCTCTCACCACCTTGCCCATATAATGCAGGCAAGGGCCAGAATTGACCCTTATGTGCAAAAAGAAAACCAACAGCAGTCATATGAGTCACATTTAGGCTGAAAAAGGCTGAAATAAATGTTAAAACAACCTTTTTACATTACCGCCATCTGAAGTGGGATTTCTCAAATCTCACTGGAGATATTCCAGAAATACCACCTCTGCTGGTGCTAAACTTCGAATAGGGTGGAATTTCAGAAATACCATCCTCAGAGCTGGTAACTTTCTTCAGCAGCATTAAAACATATGCCCAACTCTGAATGAACCCCTTAGTTTGTAGTCTTCTAATAATTAATACCCATATATTACATCTCTCTGATTGTGCTTTTCATTGTGTCCAACAGTGAGTACCACACACAGTCCGTCAGCTATTTCTATAACCACTATATAAGTAACTTCAATGGGTGCTATTCTGGGTGCTGTCAAACTCTTTTTGTATCAACACACTAGTGATCAAGAAATTCACCAGAACATAGGGGAAGCATTCGTACAGAATCAAACCGAGGACCCACTCTAACAAACTATGCACCCTCACTTCCTTGACAAGTAGGAGTTGTGATAAGGTGCTGTGGATTGTAACAGCCCAATGGTGTATTGAGAGCAGTGGTGCCAACATTACCATCTTGGGTCACATAATTTGTTATTTAAATGCATACATTGCCACAGGGCTCTATGAACATGCCCTGAAACCTAGATGCCTCACCCGCTCACTCACTGTGGAGGCCCATGTGTGGAGCCCACCCAGGCACATCTACAACATTGCTGAAATCAAGACAAATACCCTGCCCCGTTTACACAGAATCTGAACAGGCTATGCAGAACTGGGTTCTTTTGTGGCAGGCTTTACACTTTGGAGCTCTGGCACAAGGAGAAACAGCCCAGTCAGCCTGGAGGGAAATTGCCTCTTTTCCCCCTTGCCAGTCCGCCCCTGTATCCAGCCTCCACTGAAGCTGGTAGCTGTCCTGCACTTCCTTGAAACGGGTGCTCCTTTCAGCGCACAGTTGGAATGCTACATGGCATGTCCTAGCCAACTTTCTCAAAGGTCCTGGTACAGGTGCTTGATACTCTAATGCAAATCGTGCCAAGTCACATAACAATGCCTACCACCCCAAACAGATTTATGCCATCAAGGCACATTTCTATGCAACGGCCCACTTCTCTAATGTGATTGCTGCACTGGACAGTACGCATTTGGCTTTGGTTCCACCCCATGCACAGAAGCAAATCTACTGCAACAGGCAGCAGTACCATTCAATTAATGGGCAAATTACCTTTGATGCTGATCTGATGGTGAGCTAGTACTTTGCTTGTTTTCCAGGTTCCACCCATGATGCCATGGTTCGGCGGAACAGCACCCTTCCAGGATACATGGACTCCTAGAGGGGACAGCATACATGGACATTGTGGGTAAGTAGAAAGATTGACAATGCAATGCTCATGTGGAGCAAAGAATGCAAAGGGAATGAACTAACGAGCACCAGAGTATTGCCATACACGTCAGGCATGGCCAAACCGTTGACAGAACTTGACAACTTGACAAAGAATGCAGTCCTACATGTGGCCGAGTTCTCAAAACTGTGTGCATGATAGCATGGTACACATGGATGCATGGACTTATGCACAGCTATCCAGTGGCATAACACAAAATGTGCCCCCCCTGCGAGCCATGCTGAGGGGATCCCCTCCCATTTCGGCAAAAAATCACAGGTCATGCCACACTCTGGGTCAGGCTAGATTACCACACTTGCGCAGTACGCACAAACATGCTGCTGCAGGGTTATGCCGCACACTGCACTTGGAGAAAGATATAAATATGTATTTCAATGCATTATAGAGCACACCTTCTGAGATAACTTGGCTAAAAGGACAGAGCATTTGCAATTGTTTTGTAGGGTAACACCAATCCAAAAATCCAATACATGCAAGTCACCAACAGTGCACAGGAACATTAATGCTTTAATTAATATAATGCTTTGCTATTACAAATGCCATGCCACAATGAAAACATGTCCAACTGGCTGCACATTGCAGACCAGTCTAGACACGTAATAACATATTACAGAAAAGCATGCCAGTCCACATTTAGACATAGCTAGACTGGTTGCGCCAAAATGCCAGTAGAAGCAATAACACTTATCATGGTTATTTTATCACAGATGGGCAGGAACATATACAATGTCACAGTAAGAAACAGCTAGACTGGCAGCACCCAAATGCCAGTCTAGCCAGGTAATTACACTTAGCAGGACTACTTTAGCATAGATGTCCAGTTAAAAAAAGTCAAGCCAAACTAAGAAATGACTAGCTGCACCAAAATGCCTCTCTAGCCACTAATACCACATATTTTGCCTGCTTAGCCTGGACATGTATGACCATTATGATTAATTGCACAATCCCCATTCCACCCCACCCACCCACACATCCCCGGCCCCATCCCCCAAAATCAGCTTCTCTGCCCAGAATTACATCCACTTCCCTATTCCTTGTCCCAGTGCTTACGTATGAAGCTCCTTGCCTCATAGGTAAGTACTGGGATGAAGAACAGTGGGATTGGAGTAATGAAGATTACATGTAACAGGTAACTAAGCCCGACATTACCTCCATGTCCCTTCTACCTCACCCCAGTACTTGCATATGAGTCAAAGTGCCTCATAGACAAGTACTGTGACAAGAAAGAATAGGACCATGAGTAATGAAGATTACCAATAAGTAACCAAGGGAGTAAACACAAATAGTGGCACAGCACCAATGAGCTGACTGGGCTTCAGCCATTCCCCCAGAACCCTTAAATTTTGGGTTATGTTGACTCGACCTGGTTTACCTACAGAGCCGTTGCCGGACAGAATAGGACACAGATGTGTATAGAGGGTGCCATACCCTCCCCCCTCAACTGAGTATATATAACATGTCAGGCTGATCAAATGATTCTTTTATTGCAGAAATCAGGATTATAGCGCCTTTATTTAAGGTAAAAAGTGCATATGGCACTGTGTATATTTGGGTTTGGATAACCCAGGAAGTGAAGGGTGTTTTAAATATCACACACATACCATACATGTATAAAGATATATTATGAATAAGGGATACAAAGTGAGAGATGTTTAAATAAATGAATAATAGCTCTCTGAAGAATAAATACAGTGTCAGACAAAGATATATTTCAAAATGGATAAATCAAGTGCAACATGGTTTCCAGGTGTGAGAGACTATGACTCATGCCAAGAGTTTTTACAAAAGCAAGAGCGGCTGATACATTGGAGATAGTCTTTGGCAGCATCTTGCAGTGAAGTAATTTGGTTTGTGAGGTTAAATTTGGAACGTGATAGGACAAGCAGACAAGATTAATGATGAAGCTAGATAAAGCAAGGGAAACTTGGATACATTTATCTATGTTCTTAATGGGGAGGGCACAATGTGCTTCATGCAGACCATTTTGAGTTTATCTATTTCTCCACAATATAAGGCACTAACTAACTTGACAGGACCTCGAAAATCAGATAAAGAGTAGACATTGATGTGATGAAGTTGTTTTTGGCAGAAGTTGAGAACTGTCGTAAATGTGTCCAGCCAAGTCTAAAATAAACATATCAATTGTGTGCATCAGAGAAAATTGTGGATGCCAGCTATGCTAATGTGGGCTTTGTGTACACCAGATAATTCATCCAATGATATTGAAGGGATGTTTTTTCTCTGACTAAGATGACCTATCAGGAGCATACTCTGACCAAGGTAGTCATTTGCATAAGGATGTTCCATCATCCAAATAGCCTATATAAGCAGGTTGAAGCAAAATGTTTTTGAGTGTACCCAGAATGTGTCTTCTAATCAGAGCTAATAAAGACAGCTGAGAAACTCGCAGGCAAATGATTTTCTCTTGTCTCTCTCTGAGGAATGTTCATGGATGTCTGGTGTTTGATGGATGATGAGGACCAGGACCCTCAGTTCAGATGTCAAACAGCACCTGGGTTTTGCTGTTAACAAAGGCTCAGAAATTACTAATGTAACACATTTAACTGTTAGTGCATTGAAATGCATAATTCTTTAGGCAATTGAAATCTTGATGTGGGTTTAGTACTTGCATTCCAGAGAAGTGAGTGCTTTCAGACTTAAAGGAGAGGGTTAACTGCTTGTAACATTGAAGCTGCACTAGAATAGTCTCACTAGAATGCATAAAGAAGTGAAATGTCCCCACACAAATAAGTGTGCCCCCCCACTGCCCGTGAAGCACCTCCTGAAATGTAGGTTTTGTTGCACCCCTGAACACAAGAACACACACCATTCCCCATACACACGCTCGAACACCCAGCCACTCATATATTTAAGTGTGTACCCTTTACCCATACACTCACATAGGCAGTACCCTATACTTATCATGGGGTTGAGGGGAGCCCTATCACCTAAAAAAGAAATGGTTTCTTTTTGAAGTCACTCTGACTATATAAAGAAATTATTTCCTATAAGGACCGAACCATGATAGAAATAATTTCTTTATGGAGGCAAAGTAACCTCAAAAAGAATATATTTCTTTTTGAAGTCATAGATCTCCCCCCACCCCATGTGTATGTACCCGTTCACCATGCAGGCACACCCAGGCAGCCACCCATACATGTAAGTGTGCACCATTTCAACATACACACACACAGGCAGCCACCCATACATTTAATTGTGCACTCTTTCACCATACACTCGACACACACACACACCGAGCCACCCATATATTTAATTGTGCACCCTTTCACCATGCACTCACATAGGCATCCACCTATACATTTAAGTATGTACCCTTTCACCATACATTCAACACACACACCCAGCCACCCATACATTTAATTGTGCACCCTTTACCCATACACTCACACACGCACACACGCACACATCATGGGGTTGAGGGGAGCCCTATTACTTAAAAAAGAAATGGTTTCTTTTTGAAGTCACTCCAACTTTTTAAAGAAAGTATTTCCGATAAGGACCAAACCATAATGGAAATAATTTATTAATGAAGGCCATGTAACTTCAAAAAGAAACTATTTCTTTTTGAAGTCATAGATCTCCCCCCACCCCATGACATGGAGGCCTCCAGTCTAGAGGCTTCGATGTCATGGGCTGGGGGAGCCCTCAGACTTCAAAAAGAAATACTTTCTTTTTGTAGTCACTCTGTCTTCATAAAGAAATTATTTCTGTTATGCTGTGACGGAAATCATTTCTTTATGAAGGCAGAGTGACTAACAAAAAACAAATATATTTATATATATATATTTTAAAGTCCAAGACGGCCCCCACCTATGACATGTGGAGGCAGGACCACCCCACCCCGCACCACAGGGGCTGTGGGGGCCACTGTTAGGCCAGTGCAGATATCACTGACAATACGTACTACACTGTAACAAGAGAAAGGCATACAAATGACAATACAACCCAATAATCTACAGCACAAGCACCATTGAATAGTAGCAACAGGCCAGGAACTTTGAATTGAGCAAGGATGATGTAGGAGCTGGTAAAGTGAGAAGAGAACTGTAGCCAACTCATTAATCATACTGCAGCATCAACAGTTCATCCTTGCCAATTACCCATTTTAAGACCCACACAGCCCTAATGTCGTGTAGTGGGAACCCCCATGTATACTTGATGATCTACCTGATGTAATAGATAGCCCTGCAGCATAGCACAATGATGAGTGCCTGCATACCAAACACTCACATCATCAAATACTATTCTTACCTATTGCAGGTGATTATGGCTATCCGCAGCTGCAATGGCTGTTGACAACCACCAAATGCCTTGCAATGCTACAGGTGGTGGGGTACAACAAGGCACACAGACAGACCACAGGGTGCATAGAAGGCACATTTGGACTGCTTAAGTACATATTCTTCTGCCTCAACCGAACTGGTGGGGCTCGTATGTACAGCCCTGTGAAAGTGGGGAAGATTGTCACAGTCTGTGCAATGCTGCACAACATGTGAATTAGAAAGGAATGTCTCCAGAGGATGGCAACACTCACCCATACTTATCACAGACCACCTCGTGGAGAACGTGATGATAGAAGGGATGGGTGCATCATCTGCCAGGATCTCATTAAGGACTATCTTTTAATTACACATGATTTGACAATTTCATACTATAGTTACCAATCAATAACAACACATCAATGACAAACATGAAATCACCACTGGATTAAATTGATGGAATGCTAACAATTTTAAGTTACAGGGACTAATGCACACCTACCACCCTCATCCTCAACACCAATGCCTACCCACCACCCTCATCCCCAACACCAATGACCACCCACCACCCTCATCTCCAACACCAATGTCCACCCACCCCCCTCATCCCCAATACCAATGCCCACCCACCACCCTCATCTCCAACACCAATGCCCACACACCAACCTTGTCTCCACTATCAATGACTGTGCTATGTCCGACCCTACATTAGCCTGTGCTTGCCATGTCCTGGCTTCAGTGGTGGTTAGTGAGACTGTATCCACTGTGCTCTCCATACCAGAGTGTTTGTGGCAACACCCTATATGGGGGTGGCAGAGATGGAGCTGGCTGTGTCCCCCCTGATGTGATTTAGTGTGTGTGCAATGGCTCCCAGGACTGTCACATTGCTGGCTGACATGGACTCTGTCATGTCTTGCACCCTCTGTCCAACCAGTTTTATAACAGTTGTGCCATCAGCCATGCACCTGTTCTGCCTCTCCATGTCCTTGGCCACCCTTTTTAATGCCCCCTGCATGGCATCACTCATGTCCTGCTGCTCCGTTGCAATCCTCTCCATCCACTCCTGTTACTGCTCCATCACATTGTGTCCCTCCCATGTTGATTGCAGGATGATAGGCTGGGGATCTGCTTCCTCCCATATGAATCCGCACTATGCACTGTTGTCCCATCGCCATCAGTGCCAGAGTCAGTGTCCTGGTCATGGTCCCACTGTAGTGTATGGCCTCTGCATAAGGGTGCAGGAGTATTGGGGAAAGGTGAAAGGATGGAAGGGGAGAGGAGTCTGGTGGGTGAATGTTCCTGCTGACATTGACTTGCTCACTTGTTATGGTAGCAGACATAGGTGCAGGCTGTGCCGAGAAGGAGATGGCTTTGAGCACTGTGGTGGCATTTGCAACTGCCACCAGCTGGGCTGTGGTGGTGTTGGTTCACTGTAGTTGTTTCGGAAACAGTGTCCCTAATGTCTGTGGTGGGGATGGTGCCGGTGGTCAGTGATAGTGACTCTGTAGACACAACTGGCACAGGCAAGGAGATGGCTGTGGAAGACTTGCCTACAGATTTTCAGTGACTACCAGATCCAAACCCTGCATCCTTAACTGTGTGACCAGAGGATGGAACAGGGGTTGAGCTGGCAGTTGCTGCAGTGGATGTACTTGGTCCCGAATGTCCTGCTTGGCTGAATTGAGTGTTGTTGAGAGTGATGTGAGATGCTATCACTTAACATGTGCCTTAGAGCACTGACTGTTGTATATATTCAGGGTCCTTGCTAGTGGTTGGATGTCACTAATTTTGGTAAAAGGTGTTGATATTACATTTGGGTGTCTGTGAGTAGTATCCTGGCTGACATGCACTCCATTTTTGATGCTGCTGCTGTTGTATGATGTTGGGTTTCAAGTTTGAATTTAATAAACCAGTGGTCCTGTGAATGTTTTGACAGGGTCATGGTCTGCACCTATACAATGAACGTGGACAAGTTGCAGGACACATGTGGGTCTTGGGAATGTTGGGCCAGTGAGGTGTCTTTGTTGTGCTTACTGATTGATGTGTGTTTCATCTTGCATTGCCCAGGCATGTGGTGCCATATGGTATAATGTAAGTTGTACAGCATATAGTTGCTAGATTTGCTAGTCAGGGGTCATCTGGTTTTTAGTTCCCTGGCTGTTCAACCAGTACCTGGCACTCCTTGCCCACCGCATTGCCACTCTCTGCCTCAACTTTCAGTGCTATGCGGATGACACACAGCTCATTTTCAGGCTACCCTCGGCCTCCTCCTCCCCTTCCCTCATCTCTGACTGCGTGTCTGCTATCCAGGATTGGTGTGCCGCAAATGACCTCTGCCTTAATGCCAGTAAGACTAAGATCCTACTCGTCGGCACACCCACTCCCTCCTTCCCTGCAGCCCTCTGGCAGCCCTCTGGCCGGCCTCTTTTGGCCCACTTCCTGCTCCCACCTGCTCCCACCTGCAAGGCTAAGAATCTTGGGGTTATCTTTGACTCCACACTATCCTTCTCTCCTCACATCTCCGACGTCTCTAAGAAGTCACACTACCAGCTGCACCTCCTCAGAGGTATTCTTCCTTTCCTCTCCTTCCCCCAGAAGCTCACCGTCTCCAGAGCTCTAAATCTGCCTGCCTCTACTCTCCGCCCTTTGCAACTTATCCAGAACAGGACTGTGAGACTTGTCCTTGGCCTCAAGCCCAGGGATCGTATCTCTTGTACAGGAGAGCGAGATATTCACCAACGGGCCCATAGGTCAGTGCTCACACTCTAGTACTTGTAAGACAATATAGCTGCACCATTTGAGGGATGGGGGTGCAGGATTCACTTACTCCAACACGACTCAATAATGAGGACTCAGTAATTTGGCAAAGGGAAGTCCATTTAATGACAAGTACATGAAACAGGGAAGCAGTTGTGAATCAGCATCGTTGCGACCACCTGTCTCGCGCCGACTTCCTTGAACTTCTATTGAACAGCAACTTTTATGCGCAAATCTCATCATCATTGACGTCTAATTCTACAAAACCTGTCATGCATTATAATTGGTTGGGAAAGGTAACTTAAATATAGGTGCTATATCTGTATATGATAATGGAGCATACGGATTGGATAACTCTTATCGGGTGGGTGTCTACACTCCTCCCTCTACATCACACTACAAGTACGACATCTCATTGGTTCTATGATATATAGGACCCTAGATAACTTGGGCCATTGTGATTGGGCAGGTTACACCCCCAGACATAAATTTCCACTTTTAATTAGCAGCATGCAGAATGGACACCCAGGTGCCTGGTGTCCCAAGTTTCACCCTGCCTCCCTTCCATCAATCAGTATCTTGGGCTATGTGTCAATTAGTTGGCTGAGTATGGCCTTGAAACTGTAGCCTCTTATCAGGAAAAGTTATGGCATCCTCGGGTTCTGGGTGACATCAGGCGGTGGTACCTCTTCGCGCCTGGCTGATCACGTGTTAGTTCACCATGAATCTGCTTCAGTTTCCAGCTTTTAGAGTTTTTAATTCTGTTTCGGCCTCACCACCTGCATGGGCCCCACTTATCTTGACCTTCATGGGGCATGCTGGTATGCTCTTAAGTTTGAGTCTTGTTAGCTGACGCTCTCCTCCCTTTCTCTGGATGACCTCGATCCCCTAGGCATGAGGCGCTTTTTGTTGAGTTTCGATTCCGCTCCTTCTCTTGACTCTGGCTAGGTTCTGAAAATTGGCCTGTTAGTCCTCTGGCAGCCTGGGCACATTTCTGCTTTACAAAATGGAGTTGCACTTGTATAATGTGCCTTAAAGTGCATTCCTCGAATTTGCCTTGGAACCTGTTCAATGCGAAGGAATGAAAAGATGGAACAGCTAAAAATCACACAAAAATATAATGTCGTAAAAATAAAAATAAAAATAAAAATAAAAATGAAAGTGAACATGAAAAAAAAAATGAATAAGGAAAAATAGAGGAGAAAGTAAAAAGAAAAAGTTAGATGGTGTAGTTAATGTCTCTGCTCTCCTTGATCTGTCCTGCGGCGGAAAATTGAAGAACTGTGTCTCTGTCCTCGATTTGTCCCACGGCGGAAGATAAAGCACTGTCTCTCTGTCTCCACGATCTGTCCCACGGCGGAAGATAAAGCACTCTCTCTTTGTCTCCATAATCTGTCCCACGGCGGAAGATCTCACTGGAACCTCCTAAGGTATTCTCGCTGGTTAGATAGCTCCACCTGGAGCATTATGCTGTGGAGGAGTGTGCCCATGGGTGGGACGTTGGCTGGATCTCTAAGGAAGGTGATGACGTCAACATCTGCAGGTCTCCCCACCATTTCCGGATAGTCTGTGACCAGTCTAAGCAGGCCGTTGTGTGCCAGCCGGGTGTCCTCGGGTGATAGGGACATTTGTCCTGTTTGACTGGGTCCTGGTCAATAAGCTTTTCTTTTTATTCGCACAGTCTCTGCACCTTCCTGTTGCGTGGAATGCCACAAGGTGATTTATTTTAGTCCACAGTTGGTTCAACTAAGCTAGGTATTAGGGTCTCTGATGAATGTACGTGTGTCAGTTGTTCTCCCGATGAGTCCTGGGCATTTCTCGATTATTTGAAAGAACAAAGTGAATGTGAGTTCATCAATGTCTATCGGCGGCGGAAGCATTTGTGTCCTCTTCGCCGTGCTTGGGTAGTTCGGCGAAGGCTTCCGTGATGACAGTCAGCAGTTGCCTGATTATTTTCTTGTTTGCAGGACCTCGAATAAAGTCTCTGACACTGGTTTCTCTTCCTATGAGTGACGGATAGGATATTAACACCAGACATTTCCACATCCCACTTGAGGTCTCTGCTGGGAGATACCATAAGTTCTGTAAACAAAGTCTCGACACTGGTTGCTATCAGGACGCTGTGTTACGCTCTTAAGAAATGTCTTTCTTCTCTCTTTCTTTTCTTTCAGTCTATCAGAGTCTTGATTCTTTATACTACTTAAGCATGACGTTATTTCTAAAATTCGTTTTACCAGTGTTGGTGTGGCTTTGTGTATATAGTTCTTATCTTTATCCTGCAACTGTGGTGCACAGAGTGTCCGTATTATTGTTCTTTATCACCTTTCTCTGGTTTGGGGAAATGTTCTTATTTAAAAGTCACAAATTAAAACAGAGTTCTTTGTCATTGTTTTGCTGCTCATGCTTCCTTCTTCCTCGCCATGGATCTTGTCTGCACGTGCTGAGGTTCTTCCCCGTTGTCTGTGGCTTCCTTGAGGTTGGATGCAGCTGGAGGGCTTTCTCCTATAAAAGGTTTAATGTCATTCAGGAAGAGCCATGCCCTTCTGCCCTGGACTTTGACGGCTGAAGGAGTGCAGTCCTCTACGATGAAAGGGCCATTGAATCTTGGCTCATCCCACTTCTTCCTTGTAAAGTTCCTTATGAGAAGAGCATCCCCAGGGAAGATGAGGGGCGTGCATAAACCTTGCGCGGCATCTGTTTCAGCATTTCCTGTTGTATTTTGTACTGTGCTGCACCCTTTTCGCCGTCGCTGCAGCTGGCCTAAAATGACAGAGACGCTGTATGTCATACAATTCAAGTACTCCTGCATCTCTCTGTCCCCAAGACCTCACTTGTTGGCTGGGCATCACATCTAGCTCTATCTCGGGGGTAAGAGGGGTCCTCATCCTTCTGCCTGTGACTATCTTGTGCGGCGTGAGATGATGGTCGGAGCCTGGTTGGTTCCGAAGTGCATACAATGCCAGTGGTAGACAGTGCAGCCATCACTTTTTCAATGTGAGTTTCAGCTTGGCTATCCTCTCTTTTAACAAGCCGTTGAGCCGCTCACATATGCCATTCCCCTCCGGATGATATGCCGACGAGAACTTGTGCTTTACACCAAGCAACAAGCCGATCTGCTCGAAAACTGCATTGACAAAGTGAGCCCCATTGTCTGACCTCATTACCTCGCACACTCCCCATCTAGGGAACACTTCCCTCACTAGAAATTTGGCAGCACATGTAGAGTATGGGTGTGCACAGGGACCTGCTTCTATCCATCTAGAGAATGGACACACCACCACAATTAAATACCTGTACCTATTGCACACTTGAATTATGTCAATGTAGTCGATATGCAAGTGCTGGAATGGCCCATTTGGCCGGGGGATAACTCCTCTTACTACTTTTAGTGTGTGCCCAGCGGTGAATTGCTGGCATATTATGCAGTTCACCATGAAGAACGCAACATGCTCAGATAAATTCGGTGTAAACCAGTCTTCTGCGAGCGTTGCAGCGAGATTGTCTTTTGTATGGGGTAGTGTAATTGTTCCAATGCTACTTTCAGTAGGGCGACAGGCATTACTGGTTTACCAGTGCTGTCTTGTCTCCACAACCCGTCAGAGGGGTTTAAGGAACACCCTCGACACTTCCACACATTTTTCTCCTCCTGAGGTGCCTCCCCTTGGAGTTCCATTAGCTGAGTCTGCCCCACGTTGCTATAGGCCTCAGGTGTGGCCTGGGCACATTTCTGCTTTACAAAATGGAGTCGCACTTGTATAATGTGCCTTATTGAGGTAGATATATGGTTGGCAGTTGCCACTCTACTCTTCTACTAAGCATTGCAAGCAGTATCGTTTTCTTTAGCTTCTTGCGTTCCAAGCCTATTTACACACATTTAACTGGTTGGTTGCTTCCAACTTGTTTCATAGCAACGTTTCCTTACGTTTTAACATTGTCTCTTCCCTGTGTCCATTACATCTATTTTCATAGTTACTCGCACTGGCGTGCTATCTTCGATAGCCGGTTTTGTTCACCCACGAGTCTGTCCAGGCCTTTGTGTCATTTCCACTGGCCTTCCATTAAGGCTCTTTGGGTCTCTTCATGGACTGTCTGTAGGTACTCTTCGTTTCGTCTCAGTGGCTGGTATGGCTGTCTGATAGGGTACCATGCTGCCCAGAGTTGTCTGGTTATGGGCACTTCAACAGGTACGGATCTTCTGATGTACACTGGGCAGAGTCCCAGTGCAGCTCTCTGTTGGTTCATTTGTTCCTCATACGTCACATACCTTGGCGAGTATGTTCCTGATACTTCAAAATGGGGGGCTGGGGTGCAGGCCATGTCTGTGACCTCCTCTACACCCTCCAGGACTGAAATCTCTGCACTGGCTCCTAGTGTCTGCGAGGATTAAGTTCAAAACCCTCTGCATTGTCCACAAGGCCTACTGGGGCCTGGGGCTGTACTACCTTCAACTCTCCCTTCCCAAATATCTTCCTTCTCGAGCTCTTCGCTCATCTGCCTCCAACTCCCTCAGCAGGGGCGTTGCTAGGGGGGGCTAAGGGGGCTATAGCCCCTGATCTTTTGGTTGTAGCCCCGGATAGAATCTCAGGAGCTACAGCCAAAAGACTAGCTAGCCCCCATTCCCAACAGTTCCAACATCATTTTAGCCCCGGGTCTTTTCCAGACCTAGCAACTCCCCTGTCCCTCAGTGTCAGTCGCTTTGCCAAGCAATGAGTTGGTGGTAGATCTCTCTTCGGTAGGGGCCTCCCTCTGGAACAGCCTTCCTGCCTCCCTGAAAGTTCAGGAGAACCATCTCCGGTTCCGTAAGCACCTCAAAACCTCCTCTTCGCTTCCGCTTTCTCTCCCTCTCTCCCCTGCTGAATTCCTGGCTAAATCTGCACTGTTCAAAACCACCTGCCCACCCTGTCTGATTCGGGCGCAGGCACTGCCTGTTGCACACCTGCACTGCCTGCCCTGCAAACCCTGCACCAAGGGTCTGTTTCTGTCTCCCTACAGTCCCCTACCAGCACTTATGTCTGCACTTACCTTGCACTTGCCTCCATATGGCTGTTTTATTATCTTATTTATTCTACTACCCCTTGTACTGCACTTTCCCCTCTCCTTTCCCCCCTCGCACTTTTCCCTTTTCCTCCCCTCCCATGCACTTGCGCGATCTGAATTACACCTGGCCTAGTAGGATCGTTGTCTGTTGTCCCTTTGTTTCCCCCCCCTTGCCTCGTCGCGCCTTGAAACACTTGTGTATACACACTTGTGTATAGGGGCGTTATAAATGCCATATCATATCATATCATATCACATGAGAGTGAGGGAGTCGTGCCATGGTTATTGTGGGGTACTGGGGATCTCATGGACAAGTCGGGTCAAATGGCACACCATGTGAAATATTTTAATATATTTTGTGACATCTTTTGCTAACTGCATGTCATAGTATTTGGGTCTGACCTTCCTTGAGCACTCATTGCTGGAGCCACTGATTGGTTAGGAACATTGTGCATGTGCAATGGTGGCCATCGTCTATGGCTTTGCATTGTCTATGGGTTATGTCATTGGAAATTGGTTATACATTTACTCACCATGCTCACTTTACATTTATTCACTTTGCTTGTATTCCGGCTCCGACTTCCGTAGCACCTTTGTCCTCCAGGCCAACCACATGGAGGATGGAGCTGACAGTCTCTTCCCATAGGGTGAGCTTAGGAGGCTCAACGGTACCTTCTCCTGTGACTGCTGTTTCCCTGTGGCCTTGTACCAGCAGGGAGTGAACCATGCCTCTGAAGATGCTCCACCTCTTTTTTGTATGTCTTTGATGTCTTCTGCACTGTTCCTACTACCACCACCTTGTCCTGCACTTCATTACAAATGGCAGGGTTTCACTGATGTGTTGGTTTCTTGCTCCGGGCCATATAGAGCTCTTCAGAATGGCCCATAACATCCTCTGACAATAATGTGAGCTCAGCCTCTATGATCTTTGACTTCCTGAGACACATTTTGACACTTTACTTTTGGCTTTTTCCCCAGACATGTTTTCACCCTCCTTCGCCCTTAGATGGCTGCTGGAAGTGAGGGATTTACTTTTCAAAGATGGCCACCATTAAGCTCTCCATTTAATTCATAACGTTATTTCTGCATGGTGCTAATTCTGCCAATATTTTATGGAATTACTGTTTGGCACCGCTCTGTAGCGAATTTAGGCAATAATTCCTCCAGGTAGACTCACTGTTACCTCTGGGGCCAGATTACAGAAACTTTGTACCAGTGCAACTGCAGAGTTGCACAGTATTAGCACTAGGGAAAAGTTTGCTCGTTTTGTTTAAATACTGGAAATCTTACATATTAGAAAACTATTGCACCATGAAAAGTGCGGTTTTGCAGGATATAAATACTAGGGAAAAAATTGCCCTTGGGCAAAAAAGATACATTTTCAGTGCATTATTTAAACAGGACAAAGCTTGCCCTAGTGCTAATACGGAATGGTATTAGCACTAAGGCAAACTTTGCCTGGGCAAAAAAATGCATCAAAAATGTATCTTTTTGGCAATTTTTGCCCCAGTGCTTATATCATGCCAATCTGTACTTGTCATGGTGCAATAGTTTTCTTATATGTCCCAGTGTTTTTAAAAATAGGGCAAACTTTGCCCCAGTGCTAATACCGTGCAACTTGGCACTTGTACCGGTGTAAAGTTTCTGTAATCTGGCCCCAGGTGGATTGTTACATAGCGAGCAAGTCAGAATATGGCAGTAATTCTGCCAGATGCAGTGTCAGTAAAGGTATATTTGCCTGGAGGCATTACTGCCATTTTTGCCATAATTTTACTGCCAAATTCGAAATGAGCCCCTATGTTCCTTTTTTATTTTTTTTTAAAAAGCCTATCCCATCCCTTTGAGGGATATGCTTACCCAACCCACAGTCAACAGAGGCCCCAAAGATCACTTGCCACTTTGCACATTCTACAAGATTACATCATTTATTCACTCCCCCATTCCTCAACATCTGACTTGTACTGAACCACCACTTTGCATCCGTTTACGCAGCATACCAATGTGGATGAAATAAAAATATGTGAATCTCTCATCTGAAAAGGAAGGCCTATCCCATCAGTGTGAAGGATGTGCTCACCTGCATTAAAGCCAACAAAAGTCTCAGTTCGCTCATGTATGGTCTTGTTCAACATTTCTTTACAACACCTTTGGTAACTTTGGATCCAAGATGGCTGATACGTCAGAATTCTTTGTCACAGATAATCCATTATGCAAATAAATTAAAAAATAAACTTGCCCACATGATGGCTATGGCCTAAAAAGCTTTTGTTTAGTGACAGCAAGCACAGGATTCGACCTGCAGGAAGTACATTGAGAACATGGCATAAAGATATACTTGGCAATGGACTTGGTCAGTACTCTTAGAATGTGTCCTGTGCCCCTGTTACATATACATACAAGTCTATTGAAGTAATTGTGACTTCTTTTATTCTGTAATGTTCAGGAGAAGGCCAAAAAAGTCTTCTACGCGTTTCGAGGATGCTTTCTCTTTCTTCAGGAGCACATAACACTGTAGAAAAAGATATATTAAACAAATCAATAAAAAGGACAGTGCTCCATGTACATTTCATAACACATATGTATCTGATCTGATCCCATCCTGTTCAATACGGTGGAAATGTTGTGAATCTTATACACATCACCTGTATCAACATGCCAGGGGGTGTACAAATTAAATACAATTGTTTACTGTGAACAAGCCTTAGTGTATCGTGCAAAGTTGGCCAAACGCCTTACTGACATTAAATGACAAAAAAGCATCATATTGTAGGCACCATGAAAGGGTGGGCACCCACACACGTAAGGGGAGAGTTTTGAATGAGCCTACCTGGCCTCTTAAACGTATTCCAATCATAAATGAAGACAGATAGTAAGATTCTAGGAGTGACAAATGGTAAGTTCACTCATATGTATTTACTTTACTATATTCTAATTGTTATAATGTGGAACCGTTCTCACCTCACCCTTTCTATCCCAGGAGTGTAGGACTCAACCATTTCCCTTTCTGTGCTCGAGCATTCAAAATTCTTCAGAGCGTCATCACACACCGGCAAGGGATGTTTCTACAAAACAATAGACAACAATATATGTATCAGCTTCCTTCAAGTGTGCCCCACATCTTATATTGAAAGTGGGACCGGTGTATACATATATCAACAATGGGTGACTAATCAATCTCCTTTTCGGTATGTACCCATTCTACCGATTTGCCGTGTATTTGAATGTCGGCGTCCGCCACCGGAAAGTCTAATCCCGAAACCAAGTATGTGAGAGTAAATAATCGCATAGACAGGGATCACGTGGGGATCCCGTCACCTGAGCATGTGTGTCAACCTGTCAATGTGAGAACTCATGATCGGTTCCATAATCCGAGCAGCATCTTAAGAGGGACCTAATCTCGCTTCTCCATTCATAAAGAAACAACAAATTGTACCAGAATGGTTAGTGTCATAGACAAAAATTCCTTGTGCAATTAAAGAGTCTACGGTACCATTTTAATATATTTCCACAAATGTTAATTTACAGGCCCAGTTCCCCCTTCATTGAACTAGCTTTAAGTCAATGGACTTAAAGGAACACCACCAGGCAAGCTCTTCCTTACAGTTTGTCCACTTGATCCTAAATCACTCACCGGCAATATGGTTCTGTCTTTCCAAATACTTCTTCATACAGGTCCCTCTGGAAAAGGCCTTTATAAGAAAAATCTCCATCAGCTATTTCCAGCTGGAACCACAATCTGCTTTGTTTCCTGTGGCGCAGGCTCTCTTCCATTGCTGCTTTCCCAAAAATGCTTTCGCCTTCCCATGTTTTCGACTTCAAACACCTAGAAAACTTCACTGATGCAGCATCATTGGATGCAGCAGTTTTGGATTTGGCAGAGCCTGCGGTAGGATCCCTTCATTTACTCACACACACTAGGATCCTCCTCTTTGCTTTGATTGGCCTAATATATTTTAGAATGTCATAAGGAGATGTAATAGCTTTTAGTTAGCCCTATCCTCAGGGTTTATGACTAAATGGGTCTGAAAAATGTATTGTTCTCATAATTCCCTGCATTGGGCCTTGGCCATTAATAAGAATTTTTCAGAACTGCAAGAAAACTCTAAATTCAGAGACACTCGTCATGTTTCCTTAGCTGCATACTTAATATAGAATAAAATAGCACATGCATCACTAATTAATACATTTTAATACATCCATCTTGTATGTGTGTGTCAGAGTCTCTCAGCTGAATTTACATCTATTTTCAGATTTTAAATTGGGCATATGGTTAAAAAATTAAAGCCAATAATGGATTTCATTATTTGTTTTTTTTAAAAAACACATTGTTCCTAATGCTGCACATAATTATATGTTTGGCAGGTCTTGGTCAACAGAAATAAATCGGTTGCATTAACAAAAGGCCCCCTTAATAAGCCCCTTTCATTGAAACAGACATTTACATGAGGATGTATGGCTCTGTGAGGTCAGAGGTCGATGGTCAGGGACTGCTCTAGGCATCTGCTATTTGAAGTTGCTATTACTCGCTGGGCAGAAATTCATCAGTTGTATTCCAGGCTGGCCATCCAGCTAAACCCAAAATAATGGGGCCAGGAAAATCATGAAATTGGAATGTATCTGTATTATTTTTATTGTATCGTACATACACACCTTTCCCCTGGGCACACACATCTGTGTCAATTAATGAGTTTGATTGCTTAGTCACAGTGATTGATAATGGGACCTGTTTTCAAGAAAACTGACACGTCTATTCCTAACCTCAGGACAGCTCTGCATAAACAGACAATGTAGGCTTAACCGGAGTTCAAACTAAGTTTACAGTTTAATACTACATTCAAAAGGAAAATACTTTCTTTCTGTAATTTTTACTGGTATTGATAATATAATAAATTATTATCCCATCAACAAATGTATCTCAATCTATCATAAAACTTATAATTAACATTCTGTCTATCATTATCTTGCAGAATACTAAGGTGTGCAGAAACTATTTTGCAGTAGCTACATTTATTTTGAAAAACAGCTGTTCTTGTTGTGTTTCACGTTAGTTTACATGATAATTAAATGCAAATCCATTCAATATGCACCTTGTTTAATAAAACTCATGATATATTTGTTGAAATCATTTCTACACATGCTCCATAATGCCTATGCAAATTCATAATAAGGGTGTTGTATTCTAAACCGAACCTTAGTTGGCGTCTTCTCCCACGACAGTAGGTAGATTTTATTTAGTATGGGTCCTTCATGAGTGGCCTGCCTTTCACCCTGCGTATGTTTTGGCCTGCAACTGGAATTATCTCTTCCCACTCACTGTGCTGGCTGGTGCTAATATGATTTGTAAGACCTAACAGCTAGAGTTTGAATGTGTGTGTACACCTACCTAGTTGCATGCTACAAAATCAGGTAAGAGTCTATGGGCCTCATTACGACCCAGGCGGTAAGTTACCGCCTGTGCCGTGACTTTACCACCATGGCGTAAACTACGTTTACGCCATGGTGGTTGGCGGACTTACCGCCCCATTCCGACCTTGGCGGGGCGGTAAGTCCCCAATCCCCATTTACCCTTCCCCATTCCCATTTTTGCCCCATAGGGCATAATGGGAGTGGGGAAGGCGTTAATTACGCCACCGTAAATTACGGTGGCGTAATTAACTCCATGGTCCCTTAGCGCCATGGATTTTAACACCTGCTAAAAGCAGGTGTTAAAAGCACCATGGCGCTAGGGGACCTCGTAATCAGGCGGTAAGGGTCGGCGCTGTTAACGCTGCCGTAAACCCCTTACCGCCTGGGTCGTAATGAGGCCCTATGTAGAGTTGTAAGACATGGCCAATGCACATGTAGCATAAGCCTGCCATAACCTAAACATAACCAACAGTAAGTACCTTCTGTCAGGATCTGTAAGGATTGCTGATTTTGTATGTGATGTCATTGGTAATGTCATCAATTATGCTATTTGTGATGTCATCCGTGTCAGTATGAGCCGTGCATGGTGGAGGTGTTAGTTATGATGGCAAGGCTGTGAATTTCTATGGTTTTTAGATTTTGCACTGCAACCATATAGTACCTTTAACTAAAGTTTTTCACTAAGATTGCATGATTTTAAGAGTGAAATTTTAACCAAAAGGGGGGTCATTGCGACCCAGGCGGTAAGTACGCCAACTTTACCACCATGGTGTAAACTACGTTGGTGGATGGCGGATTTACCGCCCCATTCCAAGGTGAGTGGAGCGGTAAATCCCCATTTCCCATTTTACCCTCCCCCATTCCCATTTTTGCCCCATAGGGCATAATGGGAGTGGGGAAGGCGCTAATTACGCACCGTAAATTACAGTGGCGTAATTAGCACCAAGGCGGTTTAGCGCCATGGATTTTAACGGCTGCTAAAAGCAGCTGTTAAAATCGGAATCAGGCGTTAAGGGTTAACGACGGCGTTAACCCTTAACGCCTGAGTTTTAATGAGGCCCAAGATCCTTTCCACTGCAGGTTTTAAAATGAATTTCAAAGGTTTTAAAGATGGTTCATAATGCTACTGCACTAAATGTTGCTGATTAAAAAACTCTTGTTTCATGAATGTAACATAACCATACAGAACCTTTAATCACTTTTTTACTGAAAATATATCTATATCTATACATCTATAGCTATATCTATATTCAGTGAAAGCTCTTTGGTGAATAAGCAGTTAAGGTTAAACAATTTAACACATGAAAACCCATGTGATTTGGCAAGTATTGGAAGTGATGACAACCAAAGATCTGAATCTCTCCACTGGCTCCCTGTGGCTGCAAGAATCAAGTTCAGGACCATTTGCATCGACCACAAGGCGTTCTCGAGCTGGGACCACACTACCTCCAGCTTTCTCTTCCTAAACATCTTCCTTCTCAAGCTCTCCGCTCATTCACCTCAAACCCTCCAACTCTCTGAGGGTCAGACGCTTCTCCAAGCAGAGAGTGGGTGGCAGATCTCACTCCTCCTCGGCTGGGGCCTCCCTCTGGAACAGCCTCCCTGCCTCCCTCAAACTTGCAGAACAACTTCCAGTTTCGGAAGCAACTCAAGACCGTCCTTTTCAATTCTGCTTTCTCTCATCCTCTCCCCCACTGATGTCCCTGACTGCTCCACGTGCTGGTCACCCGGCTAACATCTGAACTCAGGCCCAGGCTCCTGCAGGTCCAGTTGCCCTTGCACTGCCTCCAGGCAGCCCCTGCACTTAAGGGTCTGTATCTGCAACCCTACAGTCCCTTCTCACTGTGCTTATGAACCACCAGCTGGCTGCACTTATTGAGTTACCTGCACTTATCCCCCCTCTGGCACTTCTCCCCTCCATCTTCCCTGCACTTGCGTGATCTGAATGACACTAGGCCTAGTAAGATAATTGTTTTTGTCCACCCTTTATTTCCCCTCCTTGTCTTGTTGCCCCTAGAAACACTTGTGTATAGGTGCATTATAAATGTCATACCATATCATAACCTTAGTTCAGAGTCTCCCACTGACGCCATTATAATAACATGTTTTATGTCATTGCTGATGCCATCTGTTGTAACGTCTTATCTGAATTCCGGAGATGTTGTGCAGCTGACATCTGATGTTCTGCTTAACGCCTGCACCTATCCACCCTCACTGAAAACATCATCTGGCTAGTGGTGCTCACAGCCAAGAGGGTTTCCAATGAGCCTTAAGGGTTTGTTTTCTGGTTGCCTCTTATGTATGGTGTGGTAGTTCTTTTTTTGGGAATGTGTATAGCCTCTCCTTCTCTGTGCAGATCTTTGACTCGAATAACGGATGCTAAAAACACTAGTTTCCTACGTTCCCCTTTCCCTTCTTCCACCAGCCTCCCTCTCTTGCAGAGTTAAAAACCTGCATTGCTATGAAGTTTGGCTGGAAAAGAGTGTTCTTCGCTTTCCCAGTCTTGTCCAGCAGGGACTATAGGAATCCCAAAACAGTGAACTTTGGGTTTCAGCTCCACTCTACAATCAGTATATTACATGTTCACCCTGTTGTGATTGTTCAGGATTCTACGTTTCCTTTCTTGATTTTGCCCTCCTTGTGCTCTTTCAAGTGGTATGTGCCCCATTTTCCTAATCTTATTTTGTCTTTCTCCTACTTTCCTAGCTCTCAATATGCTCTCTTGGCCACGAGTTTTCCAATACTACAGGTTGGTGTAGTTCCGATTCTCTTGTAGCATGGTATTCTTTTTTTTCATCTGCCAGTCCTGGAAGATGGTAAATGCAGAAGTGGGAGTGTGGGAATGGTGAGTGTGGCGCCGCCCGATGACGGGCGCACGCGGCGGCGTGACGTATCACGCCGCCGCAGTTTGTATAAATAAAGGGGGCGTTCCCGGCCGCGGTAGAGCGACCGGGAAGCCCGAACTGGAAGGACTGGTGCCCGTGTGAGTCCTTGGGTGAAGGGGCTTACGGGACCGCGTGGGGGCTCTGACCCGCCCCCAACAGTGGCGACGAGTGATGAGGGAGACCCGGGCCCGGTGGTGAAATTGTTTATTCCGAATTTTTGAATGGAAGCGGAACGAAGCATCGCTTCGCTTCATGCCGGGTCGCGGGACGCACACGCGGCCGGCGGCCATTTTGTCTTGTAGGCCGTGAAACTTCACAAGGCTCCGGTTTGAAGCGTGAGTACATCACGGGCCAAATTTTTGGACAAAATTGGAAGTGGGAGTTATGACCTGCATGCCCATGCTGGTTTTGTGCATTTTTACACAATTTTGGGACTCTTACGTCGTGTGAGAGCCAGGAGAAGGACCAACATCACAGGGCCTCTACAGGCCCATCCAGTGCCTAGGCTCAATTTTTGGAACCCCCAGGCCTATATGGACTTTGACAAGGGGAATTCACTGCTTTCTCTTTGTCTCCTTCATCATCAAAGCGCTGTGGTTTCTTCGCTGGCTCCTTCATCATCAGGTTTGGCTGCATGTTGTGCCTCCATTGGTGCCCTGCCTAGAAACCTCCCTCAAGTTGGGTGCCTGGAGAGGAAGAAGTTTGAGTTGCGGCCCTCAGGACAGTAGGTAGGGGGTGCCTGTGCGCTCAAACCCATGGGTGACTCTGATGATTCGGACAGTGGTGGTGCAGCTGCGTCACGTCCCCGCGATCGTGGCCAGGCTGCTGCTCAACAACAGGCTGTCCTTCCACCGGTGATCCAGGCCCCTGCAGGACTGCTGCCTGGACAACCAGGGCTTCCCATTATGGCCCAAGCACGCGCACCTGCGGCCCATGCCGCCCTGCAGCCCATTCCTGAGTTCGATGCATCGGGCCCACCCTTGAGCATGGGGCCCCGATGGAGAAGATGGGTGAGTCGCCTCGACATGTATTTCAGGGCTGCTCAGGTGACGGATGACGACAGCCGGATTGCCACCATGCTATACTCGGCCGGACCGGCAGTCCAGGAAATATTTGAATCACTTACTCCCATCAATAACTCCTACGATGCGGCCAAGGCGGCGCTCCTCGCGCATTTCCTCCCCCTTGCGAACGTGGACTATGAGAGGTTTGTTATGCTTTCGGCTAAGCAGAAGGAAGAGGAAACACTGGACACTTTCTACGGTCGCTTACGGCGCCTCTCCCTCGGATGTGCATGGGGAGACGCAGACGACATGATGCGCACGATGCTGATCCAGGCATGCTCCTCTGGCAAGCTCAGGAGGCAGGTCCTGAGAGAGCCAGGCATCACGCTGCCCCGCATACTGGAGCTGGGCAGATGCCATGAAGTAGCAGAGGCCCGAGCCAGCAAGATGGAGGCAGGGTCTCGGTCGGGGAGGCCTGAGGAAGTGTGTGTGGTGTGGCGAGGTGGCCGAGGTGTGAGACGCCCAGGTGGAGGACCCCGAGACAGGGCAGGAAGGAGTGGGGAGTCGTGCCAGAAGTGCGGGTATGACCTCCCCCACATGACAGAGTGCCCTGCGGTCGGAAAAACCTGCGGGAGGTGTGGGCTGGCCGATCACTTCTCGCGGGTATGTCGTGCGGCCATGCCAGTGATGGTGCCGAGGGGTCAAGCACGGTTGTGGACTCCGCGCCAGAACCAACCGCCCAGTGTAGCCCAGGTGGAGCAGGGTGAGGTCGAGCCCCAGGCGGAAGGAGCTGAGGAGGAAGACGAAGATAACGTTTTTTTTGTCTCCAGCGTAGAAACGCTCAAAAGGAAAAGCAGGAGACAGCCAAGATGTGTAGTGGAGATCAACCACTCCCCAGTCCCGGTGCTCGTGGACACTGGTGCTTCCGTCAATGTGATGGCCAGAGGACATTTTGACTCTCTCAAACCCCTCCCGGGTCTGGCCACACCGAGAGCCCGCATATTTGCATTTGGGGGCCAGGAACCGATACCGCTGGACGGTGCCTTCGTGGCTGACGTGGAACATGATGGCTCACACATTAAGGCTCGATTCTACGTGACCCCGGTGAGCAGTAGTACCTTGCTCAGCTGTGCAGCTGCAGAGGCATTAGGGATCGTGAGCTTCGCCTACTCCGTCCACCTTGAGGATATACATGACCTCCTGGACAAGTACACTGCCCTCTTCAGCGGCATCGGAAAGATGACGGGGGAACCCATTCGACTACACATCGATGAGTAGGTGCAACCCATCGCACTGAAACACCGGCGAGTACCCTTTCACTTAAGGGGGCTGGTGGATAAGGAGCTGGACAATCTGGTGAGCCTGGATATCATCGAGAAAGTGGAAGGCCCAACCCCTTGGGTGTCCCCGATCGTGGTGGCCAGAAAGTCCAAGCAACCTGACTCAGTGCGCATATGCGTGGACATGATGCTCCCGAACAAAGCGATCAGAAGGGAGCGGCATCTTACACCGACGATTGATGACATCATTGCGGATGTTCAAGGGGCTCGATTTTTCTCCAAGCTGGACCTCCGAGCTGGCTATCACCAGGTCGTCCTTCATCCTGACTCCCGGCACATAACGACTTTCACCACCCACCGGGGTCTGTATCGATACAAGCGGTTGAGCTTCGGGGTGTCGTCTGCCGCTGAAGTGTTCCAAAATATCATCAGGGGCGCCCTAGCAGACCTGGAGGGCGTCCTTAACATTAGCGACGACATCCTGGTGTTCGCCAAAACTGAAGTGGATCACATGAGGAGGCTGGGAAAGACCTTAGAACGACTCCAATCTCTGGGCCTCACCCTTCACCGGGAAAAATGTGAATTCATGCGCTCCTCCATCGAGTTTTTCAGATTCATCTTCAAGGAGGGGGGGGTGTCGCCAGACCCGAAAAAGGTCCAGGACATCAAGGCGGCGAATGCCCCCGGGTCGGTGACCGACGTGAGGAGTTTCCTGGGGATGGTAACTTACTGTGGGCGGTTCATCCAGAACTTGGCGTCGAGATCTGAGCCACTCCGGGCGCTGACCAAGAAAGAATCACCATGGCAGTGGGGCCCCCTTGAACAAGCCGCTTTCAAGGACATTAAGGGTGCCCTCACAGCGGAGGACACGATGGCATTCTTCGACCCAGCATTAGAATCTGAAATCGTGGTCGATGCAAGTCCCTTCGGGTTGGGAGCAGTGCTGACGCAGGTGGACCGCAACGGGAGTGTTCGACCTATAGCATATGCTAGCAAGGCCCTCACTGAGACTGAACAGAGGTACTCCCAGATCGAGCGGGAGGCCTTGGCGGTGCTGTGGGGCTGCAGGCACTTCCGGCTCTACGTCCTGGGATGCCCGGTGACGGTGGTTACTGACCACAAACCACTGCTTCCGATCCTGGTGGGCTCCTCTTCGAAACCACCGGCGAGAATCGAGAGGTGGATGCTCGCCCTCCTGGAATATTCTGTTACCCTGGTGTACAGGCCCGGGGCCAACAATGCCGCGGACTATCTATCTCGTCACCCGGGAGTGTGCTGGGGAGAGGGATATGACACCTGCGGAGAGGAAGCGGACAGTCATATTCGCATGGTGGTGGAAGCGGCAACACCAAACGCGATGTCCCTAGAGGAGTTGGAGGCTGCGGCAGCTGAGGACGAGTGCTTTCGAATTCTAAAAGACTCAATGCACAGTGGGTCGTGGAAGTCCACCCTCGAAGCAGGGGCCGGACGCACGCAAGAAGCCAAAACAGTATTGGAGCAGCTGTGGAAGGTAAAGGAGGAGCTGTCGTTCTTGGACTCTGGGCTGCTGCTCCGGGGTGACAGGATTGTTGTCCCACAGGCAAAGGTGGCGGAGGTGATCCATCTCGCCCACCATGGACATCAGGGCGCCGCCAAGACCAAGGCGCGGCTCCGCTCAAAGGTCTGGTTTCCAGAGTTAGAGAAAAGGGTGGATGACTTTGTGGCGGCCTGCGTATGGTGTCAGGCGGCCTCCCCTCTGCAACGTGAACCTGCCATTGAGGCCATGCCCGAGGCACGAGGCCGTGGGAGATCGTCCACGCCGACTTTGGCTCAACATCAGTGGGTACCCATTTCCTGGTGCTAGTCGATGAATACTCGAGATAC
This sequence comes from Ambystoma mexicanum, assembly GCF_040938575.1. Lineage (NCBI taxonomy): Eukaryota > Metazoa > Chordata > Amphibia > Caudata > Ambystomatidae > Ambystoma > Ambystoma mexicanum. Next base: position 959,404,637 of record NC_090928.1, on the reverse strand, counting down.
CCCAAAGTGGAGTTCGTTGACTCAGTGGCCTTTGAGCATGTGGTGGTAGCGATGGAGAAAATGTTTGCGGCCCATGGTTTTCCCCACACCCTATGCTCCGACAATGGATCGCCCTTCCAAAGTGAGCGATTCTCCGAGCTGCTGGAGAGCTGCGGAATACAACACCGGAAGATATCCCCCCTGTGGCCTCGAGCGAACGGGGATGCAGAGAGACTGATGCGGACCCTAAACAAAACCTTCCGGATTGCTCAAGGGCAGGGCCAATCTTTACAACGGGCCCTCTATCAGTTCCTTCGGGTGTACCGCACCACCCCACATGCAGCCACGGGAGTGGCTCCGGCAGAGGTGTTATTCAAGAGATGCCCCCGGGGGCTGCTGCCGGAAGTTGGGGAGAAAGAACCGGGGGTCATCGATAATGAGCGGGTAGAGGCTCAAAGGCGAGTCCGAATTGAACAAGAAAACCTGCGCCGGGGTCTCCGCCCTCAGAGACTTGAACTAGGGGATGAGGTCCTCATCCGTAATCGACACCCCCACGGGAAGCTATCACTCCCCTATGAACCGGAGCCCCTGGATGTAGTGGCGGTGAAGGGGTCCATGATGACGGCCTCGGATGGACGATCAGCTGTCACTCGAAACGTGAGCTTCTTCAAGAAGCTGGGTGATCCACGAACTGACACCCCACCTGAACCGGATCCACCAGACACGCCGGCTGAAGGAGGCCTCTATGAAGTGGCGCCCGAATCCCCCGTCCGGGGAGAGGCGGTGGAAGGACGTCACGTGCCGGAGGTAGGCAGGAGGTACCCCCAGAGGGCTGGGCGAGGGAAACCTGCCTACCTCAGCGAATATGTCGTGGGACAAATGGCTAGTGAACTGGGGTGAGCAGATCTGGGTGGATGACATTAAAGGGGTTTTTCTTTGGGTGTGCAGTAGCGTTTTAAGTAGATGTGTGATTTTCTGGTTAATAAAGTTAATGTTATTGCGTTCTGTTGTTCCTCCCGGAAAAGGAGGAGTGTGGTGCCGCCCGATGACGGGCGCACGCGGCGGCGTGACGTATCACGCCGCCGCAGTTTGTATAAATAAAGGGGGCGTTCCCGGCCACGGTAGAGCGACCGGGAAGCCCGAACTGGAAGGACTGGTGCCCGTGTGAGTCCTTGGGTGAAGGGGCTTACGGGACCGCGTGGGGGCTCTGACCCGCCCCCAACAGTGAGACAGCAGATTCTTCTTCAGGTAAGTTCTTTCCTTGAAGTTCCCATCTTCTTTCTTTTTCTGTCTGCTTTCACTCATTCTTTATTTTTTTTTCTTCTCTGGTGAAACGAAGCATGCAGTGAAGTCCATCCAGCTAGGAATCCTGGAATGTCTGGTACATTCTGCCAGGAGGTAGGACATTAAAAAGACTGTCAGAGGAAATCTCGTGAGATTTGGAAATCTTGCGAGATTTTGCACAAATTCTCAAGCTACAACGGGAGCATCTGCTCTGGACATCCCAGTGCTGAATCATATTTGGGGGCATTGCAGGTGGCTGTAAAACCCCTACCCCATCTGTGTTAAACCCTGGCAATACGTGTGGCCCTTCCTGGTCAGTTGGGTGTGGCGATTTCAGTGTGATGGTAGCCTCCAAAGGGCACCCATGATATCTGTGATCTCATCTCTGTGACCTCATCTATGTGCTCAATGTCTGGCAAATACGTTACTCCGTGTTAAGGTTGTTGACCCTCCAACACCTCCCAGTGTCCGTGTGATAAATTGTTTTACTGAAACTGTCTATGCGTACAGCTCGTTCACTGAATTTCAGGTTTTCTTTAATGCTGCTTCTCACCCCACCTGTGTTAGTAAATAACAATGGCCACTGGCCTGTTTACACCAATTAATATAAACGATCGTGGCCAACTGACCATGCTATTCGGCCATGGCCACTGACCTCTTTAGTAGTGAAAAACCAGGACCCACTGGCCATTGGCCATGTTTTCTGCCACCTTTTCCCCAATTATGCTAAAAGACCATGGGCCTCATTCCGAGTACGGCGCTAACCAATGGCGCTATTAACGCCTTGGTTGACGCCGTACCCGGACCGGCAGCGCCTTGGTGGATGGCGGAAGTACCGCCCCATTCCAAGGTTGGCGGGGTGGTAATTCCCCATTCACCAAGGCTCTTCCCCATTCCCAAATGAGCCCCCATAGGGCTCAATGGGAATGGGGAAGATGCAAATAACGGTGACCGTTCATTACGGTCACCGTTATTGGCTTGGAGGCCCCTTTGCGCCCTCGACTTTAACACCTGCTCAAAGCAGGCGTTAAGGGCGAGGGCGCAAAGGGAACTCGGAGTATGGCGGTAAGGGATCACCGCCACCGGTCTCGTTACCGGTGGCCGCTATCCCTTACCGCCATACTCGGAATGAGGCCCCATGGCTCACTGACAACTTTCCATCAATTATAGTAAACGACTGTGGGCCATTGGCCATGACCTTCTGCTGTGGCCACTGTCCCGTTTGCACCAGTTTGGGGGAAAGAGTATTGCCCATTTGCCACTTTCCACCAATTACAGTAAAAGACCATGGTCATAGGCCATGACACCTTGCCACTTTGCACTGTTTAGTGTAAAGGACCAGCGAAAACCATCCTTTGTTTTTGTTTCCCTTTTGTTATTATCATGCATTTTCCCCAAAGAATTTTCCATGGCACTATTTCACAGGAACCCTTGTGCAGCTATTCATTTCCATGAGAATGCATCTCACAGGAAAGCAAAGCCTTTTATTCTCACAAGAACACCATGAAATTAAAATCCATCCCCAAATCCCCCTCCAACTCTCCCTGTCCACCTCTCTTTCCTTTTTTGGTATTTACAAATACACCCTTGCAGGTAATCCTGCCCCATTCCCGCTCCTAATATTATTATTAATCCCTAATTTCTTACCACGATGCACTTAATTTTTTGCGGACATAATGCCACGTTAATCCCTCAAAATTTCTGTTGAAAGATGAAAATGATCGAACTGAAAAAGCACTTTCTAGCACTCCCAAAAGTGCGAACCTCGCCCATTGTTCCTCTTTCACCCACTGCACAACTATTCTGATGAGGAACGTCCACTTTACAGCGTCTAATATCATTTTTAGAGCTTTGTTTCTTCCGAAGTGCCCTGCATTGGGCAAAAAAGGCGTCTTTCCATGTCTTAAAAGCCTCAGTGATGCAATGCACCATGGGTAAGTTGGTGTTACCACAGATGGTAGCCATTTTGGGATGCTTATAACTTTGGCACCATTCAACGGATTGGTTATGGTAAGTTATTGTGATTTATACCACACGTCTCTGCCATTTGCATGGTCTCCATGCGCTCTGCTGGATATGAAAGAGGGGTGTGTGGGCTAGGTTAGTTTGGAGAGGAGAAAATGCAAGCTAGCTTTGCTATTGTGTTAATGGGATCTGCATGCAGGTGTGGTTCTAGGTGTCATGTGACGAGAGCACAGAGTAATGTGTGAGTGGATTAGGTTAGTCTGGAGAGGAGAAAATGCACGACAGCTTTGCTATTGTGTTAATGGGATCTGCATGCAGGTGTGGTTCTAGGTGTCATGTGACGAGAGCACAGAGTAATGTGTGAGTGGATTAGGTTAGTCTGGAGAGGAGAAAATGCACGACAGCTTTGCTATTGTGTTAATGGGATATGCATGCAGGTGTGGTTCTAGGTGTCATGTGACAATAGCACAAAGGTTAGTCTGGAGAGGGGAAAATGCAAGCTAGCTTTGCTATCGTGTTAATGGGATATGCATGCAGGTGTGGTTCTAGGTGTCATGTGATGAGAGCACAGAGTCATGTGTGGCCAGAGGGGAGCCTTGCGTGGCCATGCTTCTAGGGTGCATTAGCTGGGATCTTGAAGTATATGTTGATTGCAGATCATGTTGTTGTATATCTTTTGAGAGGGTTATCCTAGCACCTTGCAGTCACTGATATCCACAGGTGGCGTCTTATAAATCTCCAATAAACATATGTTATTCAATTGCTGTGTGTGAGTGGCTTATTTGGTTCACATGCAGTGTGTGAGCATAGCGTGTTAGAATGGGATTAAAGGGAGGGAGGCAAATTGGGAAAATCAGGAGCATCCGTATCGATTGTGCAGAAAACATGGCAACACATGCACACATGCCTTGCTAGGTTCTTGCACATCTTTCATGAGGTTCTGCTTAAGGGGGGAAATGTTATAGGTGGTCTCAAAAGTTACATTTCCCATTGAAATGCCCATGGGGATTGTGTGCTCTCGTCTACAAGGATCACTCTTTTGGCGAATTGAAGGCTTTGCTTGGTTTGGTGAAAATGAGTTTAGAATTTCTTTTAATAACACAATCTGGAACATTTTGACCGATGTATTTTTTGAAAGCTAAATCCAAAGATAGGCGGTTTTAAACGTAAAAGCTTCCAGTTGATTGCCTAAGGAGAAAATAATTCAATGTGATTGGCTTCAACCAGATCTGTAGTGATCTGGGGGTTAATGACGTCCGATAGGGGGTGTCATTTGATTGGCTGGTGATCCCAGCAGGCCCGAATGGTTCTGCGCATCCATTGCTGTATCTGTGGGTCTGCACTGCAAAAGGGAAACAAGAGACACAAAGCAGCACCTTGTTGCATGTTGTCACCCCTCAGGAGGTGATGCGTTGTTTTTTGGGAAAAAAGCAGTTTTAGGCAGCTGATCCCAGAGCAGGCATGTGCATCAGAAAAGGGAAAAAGGCCACAATATCAGCACTTTCAGGAGTGCTTTCACCCCATTGCGGATGATTATGTGCCCAAGCGGGGCTGATTATGCCCTTTATAAGCAAAACATAATTTATTTCTGCTCTGTCAGTGAATTCTACTCATAAGAGTAGACCATCTTGCCTTTTGCCGTTCCCTGAAAACATTACTGTTCTAGGCCTATTTCGTCAAACTCCTGCCGCCCCTCCGCTCTTAGCGCCATGATGCCCCCATGCGAACGTCAGCTTTACATGCTCACATAACATAACATGACAATAGCGTTGGTGGAGGTCATGCCTGGGACAATATGGCCACTGGGCATGGCCTGTGACCCGCTGACCCACTAAGGAGGGAAAGCAGCAACTGGGTCTAACCACAGAACAACCCTAGGTGCTACAAAGGTGGTTTGGAGTGTCCATGGCCACTGGCCCACGGACCCATGGGTTCAAGAGAGACCTATCTGCAACCCTGCACATGTTTTGGCCCACAACTGCAATTATCCCTTGCCCCTGACTATGCTAGATGCTGCTGATAGAAGTTGAAGGCCTCAATCTCGATTTGGAAATGCTGAGTTCCCCCTATACTGACTTCACTAATACAATGCCAAGGGCTTCAATGCAATGTTGGTGGTATTAGCTCTAGCAATCATGTCAGATATATTTACCGGAATCGCAAGCTGGCGGTTTGAGTCACAAAATCCATAATTTAAACGGAAGGTAAAGCAGGCAGTGTTTTCTTTACCACTGATGCCTAATTGTACTGTGTCCCTGAGTCTACAGCTTCCCAGACTCTCTCTCACCACTTCTTACTGATTTAACGCTGTAACAGCTCTATTTGCTGATTGGCGGAGGTCAGAATGACTACATAGCTTGAAAACCCTGGGCGCCATCTTGAGCACTTTTGAATCTGTCATGCGTGTATGTTTACTATTCCCAACTTCAAACCCCTTTACTGATACCTTCATTCAATATGTTGTTCCGTAGCTGTACTATTTATTTGTAAATGCAGATTATGAACCTTAACAGTCTCTTTGAAATCTTTACAAAACCTGTCTGTGAGATCATATTAGAAATCATATTAGCAAGCGCTCACCTGCTCTGAAGCATTTGCATAATATTAATTAGCGTTATGGCATGTACTCCACTTAATGTAGTCTGCTTTAACTTTGCCTTTCCAATGTTCAATGTTCTGGAGTTTGCTGGGGGAGGGGCATATTTTAAGGTCAGTTGCATATTTCCTGGGCACCATCTTTGTGAGAGTGAGCACGAGTCTACCAGCTATGAATCTATCAGCATCTAAAATGCTGGTTGACCTCCTTTAGCTTTCTCAGAAGAAAATGTGATCTGGCAACGACTGGCATGTTGCGTGACAGAAGTGAGATGGCAGCTGACAGGACATCGAAGCCTTAAGCAAACTCAGATGATGTCATGTTCACGACGGACCTTCACGGGAATCCGGTTCGTCCAGGAGGGCCTTGCATGGGAGTGCTGCTTGCCTGCCCCTGCATGACTCTCAAATGTCACACTGCAGCCCAGAGTGCAGTATTTAACAGCAGTGAGCAATGCGACAGAAACAGGGAAAAGCACTGTCAGTCCAGAAAAAGTAGACACCCCCAATGATGGAGGCAATGTACTTTGTTGGCCGAAGACCAATCGCCTCATGTGTTTAGTATTAGAAATACATAGCCATAAGCTTGACTAAAGTGTGGCCATTTTGAAGTGATTGAAACCGCCATTTTGTTTTCTAACATTTGCCTCTTGCTTTCTGTTAGAACTGCTTTGCTGAAAACTTATTCTGTTCCACTAGTACATTATTGTTCATGCAAAGTGCAAGGGCGCGAGAGACTTGTTGAAACATAACGCAGCAACCCAGACAGAAATGCCCGGTCTCCTCCCTCACAAGTCCTTGGAAGTAAGCAGCGAGGCATTTAATCAGTACACAGGTGCCAGCTAGTCTCGCTAATGCAGTAGAAATGTTAGACGTGAACATTAAATGGCTTGAATAATGCTCTTCTTTGCGGCCCCCCTTTCCTGAGCCCTGTAGAGCCCTGTAGAGCCCTGGAGAGCAAGTTGACCCCCAGTGCACAAATAGAAACTAGGAGATGAGCAAGTTGACCCCCCCAGTGCACAAATAGAAACTAGGAGATAGCGAGGCCTGGAATGTATCCCTCCCCTGCAGGCAGCTTGCTTGCAGAGAACAGAAGTAGTGTGTTCTTATAACAAAGAATTGTGTCTGCAGGCTCATGAAATGGCAAACTGTTGCTAAATAAATGTCTGAAGGTGTCATACTCGTCACTATTTTCAATCAACGTACCCAATTCGAAGGAAATACATTATGGGCGGTATTGAATGTGTCACCACTGATTGTAAGATGCCTGCTTTGTATATATGTAACTGTTGTACGATTCTCACTCTCTTGCATCCCCCGGGGTCTGGAAACACACGTCGCGGGACGAGGGACCCAGTTGGCCAACTGAGACTATTTGCTTTGTAATAAACCCTAGCTTTTGGGAATACAACCTTGAGTCTGGCCTATCAGTTTGTGTGTGGTGATTGTGCCTTGTTTCCATACACGAGGGTCCCCTACGGGCCCCTTCAAGATGGCGCACGAATAGGGACCTTCCCCCACTTGTTCCATCATGTACGTTATAAAATAAGGAAGGCGAAGAGAACGGCGAGGACGGGACGATCGAGCCGGGACCAAGAGGTGTTCGAGGCACCCCTGTGAAAGTGATGAGAGACTCCTTTGCAGATCTGCACACAACTGATCCTGATCGACGTGCCCGGCCAGAGAACAAGGAGGCAACAGATTCCACAATCAGCGCCTCCCATTAGCCAGCCAGCGGTGCAACAGACACTTCCCGTTCCCGTTGTCCCATCCGCACCTTCCTCCCAAGAGATTGTTTCTATCCCATCCGCCCCTCCAATAATTGAACTTGAACTCACTGAAATGAGAGAGGGGACCAGACAAAGTGAATGGCTAGAGTGACCTGTAGTACGATCTGGGGATGCTTGTGGTCTCGTGCAAAAGGGATGTGACCTAGCAGTTCGGGCTGGACTACCCCTTTGGGGGTGGGACCAAGCCTGATTTGCATATGGTTTTTCCCCTTTTGTAATGGCTTGGCAGGCGAAGAACGATGGTCTGGAGGGTTGCCAGAGCAATGCCAGAGGTCAAGATTTAATCTAAACCTTCCAGCCATCACCTCTTTTGTTTTGCTATTGTCACCCCGAGTGGGAAGGATATGCCCAGACGTGGGTCCCTTGCCTGCTGGGCCTAGAGACCCAAGCTACTCCTCACTGATGACGCCCAACAAGGCTGAAACATGTCTGGGGATGCTTGTGGTCTCGTGCAAAAGGGATGTGACCTAGCAGTTCGGGCTGGACTACCCCTTTGGGGGTGGGACCAAGCCTGATTTGCATATGGTTTTCCCCTTTTGTAATGGCTTGGCAGGCGAAGAACGATGGTCTGGAGGGTTGCCCAGAGCAATGCCAGAGGTCAAGATTTATTCTAAACCTTCCAGTCATCAGCTCTTTTGTTTTGCTGTTGTCATCCCGAGTGGGAAGGGTATGCCCAGACGTGGGTCCCTTGCCTGCTGGGCCTAGAGACCCAAGCCACTCCTCACTGATGATGCCCAACAAGGCTGAAACATGTCTGGGGATGCTTGTGGTCTCGTGCAAAAGGGATGTGACCTAGCAGTTCGGGCTGGACTACCCCTTTGGGGGTGGGACCAAGCCTGATTTGCACATGGTTTTTCCCCTTTTGTAATGGCTTGGCAGGCGAAGAACGATGGTCTGAAGGGTTGCCCAGAGCAATGCCAGGGGTCAAGATTTATTCTAAACCTTCCAGCCAACAACTCTTTTGTTTTGCTACTGTAGTACAATCATCAAGGAGAGAAAATGAGAGTTGCAAGAACAGGCAGAGATGTATGTAAACGGGAATGATGAAACGTCAACGCTAACTTCGATGTATGAATTCAGGAGGAGCAATGAAAGACAGGTATTGTTGGAATGCATGGGGGAATATTTAATGGGGAGATGGAAACAGTTAATTGGGAGGCTACCGCCACAACAATTGTTGGATTTGAATGCATTAGCCCGTTGTAGAGAGAGAGAGATGAAGAAATAAGGGAGCATGTGGACAGACTTTTTGAATTTAAGAATGAACTTGATGATGAATATGCTGAAGTGTTTTTCACACCGGGGAAGAGGAATAAAGATATTAGGAGAGAAAGGAGGGAAGCGGCGATACCATATGTACAACAGCGATTTCTGCCATCGGAAAGACAAACGGGTGATAAACTGAAAGTATGCATACGAGAGGCGTTAAGATGGATTTCAGATCCTAGTATTCCCACAATGGAAATACATGAAATATTTCATGAATACCCCTTGCCCATGAAAAGAGAAGCACTACGGACAATGGTTGAAGTGCTACTTCAGCAAGTGGCAGGACACAATAGAGGGAGAGGAAACACACAAGGTAGAAGCAATTCGAACATGCATGGAGGGCCTCTGGGACTAAATCAGCGTGCGTACTGCAGAGGGGAAGGTCACTGGCGAGCGCAATGTCCACAATTACAAAATAGAAATGGGTATGGCCAGAGAAGACAGCATAGGGGTCACCCAGGAACAAATGGGCAGAATAGAAGCCACATGCAGCAGCACCAAAATAGTCAAGGAAATGGTACCCAGAATCAGAACCAAGCTCAAAATCAGACTGCTTTTAGCCAGAATCAGAGCCAACAGAACACGCAAAGTGGAAATAGAGGAAGGGGTGGGAGTATTTGCGATACCCAATCAAATACGTACTGTAGTAATAGTAGTGATTACACATCGGATGATGTGTTATTTCCTCAATAGGAAAGCCCAAGACAGGGGTCGGAACCAGTGCCTATTCCCGTGAATCAAAAAGGACCCTACGTAGAAATGAAAGTCGGGAATAGAGAGCATAGCTTTCTCGTAGATACAGGAGTGCAAAAGTGCTCGATAGACCATCAACTGTTTCCGGAAATACCACTGTCAGTGGAGAGGAATATTTCAGTAGGGTTTGCAGGTACCCCAGTGATAAATCCAGTGGCCCAACCAGTAGCAGTGACATTAGGTCCATTCACTGAATATTGTCCATTTCTCTTACCAGAAAATAGTGGGGAAAACCTTTTGGGTTTAAACCTATTGAAAAAACTGAGTGCAGTTATCCATTGCATTCCTGATGGAGTGTTCTTGACAATTTCGCCACAACTTGTACCAGTATCTGAATTTTTGTCCAAACCTTTGCCAGGAGAATTGAGTGAAGTGCCAAATTGTATATGGGCGATGAATGACAATGATGTGGGATGCTTGAAAATAGAACCAGTAAAGATTGTGTTAAAAGAAGGAGTAACGTTACCGCGTATTCCACAGTACAAAACTTCAGCAGAAGGAGAGAAAGGATTGAAAAGTATTGTTTCTGATTTGGATCTGCGCACATTAAACAAAGTAGTAGATCCTCAATTCCCATTGGTTCCAGATGTCACCACAATTTTGACAATGATTCCTGCCTCGGCAGAGTACTTTAGTGTTATTGACTTGAAAAATGCCTTCTTTAGCATTCCAGTACACAAGGAAAGTAGATATCTGTTTGCCTTCACATTAGGAGGACGATCATTTACATTCACGCGCATTCCACAGGGCTACACAGAGAGTCCGAGCATTTGCAGCAGAACATTGAAAGAAAAGCTAGATATGCTAGAATTACCAACAGGTTGTGTATTACTACATATATAGATGACCTATTAATTGCTGCTGATACAGAGAAGATTTGTAAAAAAGGTACTGTTTTATTATTGACACATTTAGCAGCGCATGGCCACAAAACAAGCTTAAAGAAATTCCAATATTGTCGAAAGGAGGTGGCTTATTTGGGCTAACTACTTTCGAGAGTGGGGAGAAGACTGACGCCAGAACGAATAGAGAGTATTTCTGGTATGCCTATTCCAAAAACACAAAAAGGAGTCAGAGGTATAATAGGCAGGGCTTCCTATTGCCGGCAGTGGATTGTGAACTTTGCATTGATTGTGAAGCCAATGGTGGCATTGACGAAAAAGGATGCTGTGATGCCTTTGCGGTGGAATGAAGAATGTCAGAGAGCATTTGATCTGCTCAAAACTGCAATGTGTTCTGCTCCAGTTTTGGGCACACCAAATTATGAGAAGATTTTCAGATTGTTTGTACACGAGAGTGAAGGCTGTGCCTTGGCTGTTTTGACACAGGAACAAGGTGGAAGAAATAGGCCATGCGGCAATTTTTCTTCCGCGCTGGAACCTGTAGCGCGCGCACTACCACGTTGTTTGCGAGCTGTTGCAGTGGCTGCTGCGTCAGTGAAACAAACCAAAGGAATGGTGTTGGGGCACACTTTGATTTTGATGGTGCCACATGCCATAGATGTTCTATTGAATAGAACGCAGACGCAATACCTCACCTCTGCTAGACTGACTAGATATGAAATTGTCCTCTTCGCGCCACACATCCAAATTATGAGGTGTAGCGCTTTAAATCCTGCAGAATTAATGCCACTGCCCACGGAAGAACTAGGTGAGAATGAATCACCTAATCACGATTGTTTAATGGTTACTGAGGAAGAAACGAAAGGAAGAATTGATTTAACAGATACCCCACAAAAAGAGCCAGATGGAGAACTGTTTTGTGACGGCTCCTGTTTTAAATTACCTGATGGCACATCAACTGCTGCCTTTGCTATCACTACGTTGAAGAGTATTGTAGAGAGTAAAAGAATCCCCTACAACTCTGCACAAACCACAGAGATACTAGCTTTAACCAGAGCCTGTGAGATATCTGAAAATTTGAGTGTAAACATATATACTGACAACCAATACGCCTTTGGCGTGGTTCATAACTTTGGTCGACTCTGGGCTGAGAGGGGATTTTTGACTTCACATGGGGCCAGGATTCAACATGGCCCTTTGATTGTACGGTTACTGTCTGCACTTACGTGTCCAAAGCGCCTAGCAATAGTGAAATGCGAAGCGCATAAAAAAGTAACATGTAAAGTGGGAGAGGAAAACGCATTTGCAGGCAGTATTGCGAAGCAAACTTCCACTGATTTGAACACCAAAATGTTGACAGTACAATCTGAGGAAGTGCCCTGCATGATAGAAAATGGAATTGCTACTGTCAAAGAGATGCAGGCAGAAGCCACTGCTGACAAGATAAGAGGATGGGCTGAGGGCTCTGCGGAATTAGATCTAGAAGGTTGCTGGGTAGACAAGAAAAGTAAAAATTGGATGCTGCCCAACTCTTATGTAACTGCAATGGTCATGATGGCCCACAGCCCTACTCACATTTGTGTAGCATCTAGCCACAGTATGGGAAAACACACACATAAAGAAAAATGCAGAGAGGCTGGTCCAAAATTGTATCACGTGCCTACAACACAATGTGGGGAAGGAAATGGTGACTCCAACAGGCAGTTTCGGCCCTCCCTCTATGCCATTTGAAGTAATCCATTTTGATTTCATAGAGTTGGAGAGGTGCCAAAACTTAAAGTACGTTTTAGTGGTCAGATGTGCATTCAGTAAGTGGGTGGAAGCATATCCATTAAAAGACTGCACCGCAATGAGCACTGCAAAAGTAATGTTAAAAGACTATTTTTCCCGATTTGGTCTGCCCCGTGTCATATGGTCAGATAATGGCCCGCATTTTGTGGGCGCAGTGATACTACATATTTGCGCAGGTCTCCAGATTGACAAGAGATTCCATTGTTCTAGGCACTCTATGAGTGCCGGTCGTATTGAACGCCACAACGGCATTTTAAAGGCCAAAATAAGCAGAATTTGTGCAGGGGCAAGTTGAGCTGGGTAAACGCATTACCGCTAGCATTACTGTGCATGCGCACATCGGTGCAGGCAAGAACTGGGCTATTCCCATACAAGATAGTGATGGGGAGGCCGGCAAATGTTTGGCGTGCACCGCAGCCAAAGCGGGTAAAGGAGATTGAATATCCTGTGCTCAGCATTTACTGTAATCTGTTAATTAAAAATGATGTTTGATTCATCAGCAGGTGCAGGAGGCTCTACCCATCAGATACACTGGTCCGGGGCATCCACTGGAACCCGGAGAATGGTTTCTGATCAACAATTTTGAGAGAAAAACATCACTTGCATCTAGATAGTGTGGACCCTACCAGATACTTTTAGCAACACAAACGGCCATCCGTGTGGACGGAAGGAAAGCGTGGATACATGCGACGCATGCTAAAAAGGTCCCATCACCGTCTGAAAAACTGCCTGATCGAGACAACCAGAAAGAGACAGCGGTCCCAGAAACGAAAGAAACTGTTGCCAGTTCTTTGCCACAAAATCTGTCTGATCCTGAAATAAAGCCTGGAACGAAGCCTGAAAAGATTTCTATAAAAGAGGAAGAGCAAAGAGTGCCCCAACGTTGTCCAGCAGAATCTGCATCATTGCTGACTGACACAAAACGTGTATCACTTTGGCGCCCACCATCATCTGCCATTGCGCCACAGCCTGACTCCGAGTTTGAGTCTGGAAGTGCGTCTGCACTATTCATTGATCACACGATACCAGGAGCAAGGCGGTATAATTTACGGAACCGGAAGAAGGAGTGATAAAATCTTCATTTCTGCGGATGAAGTAGGAACCGGGGGCCTAGAGGAGAGTGGCATGAGGGTTGTGCAAATCGGACAGCCCAAGAGCGAGGCTCCTTGGTGCTAAAAAAAATCCATGGGAAGATCACCCCTTACGGACAAGAGGGGCTCACATGGTACAAAGGCAATTGATAACTGCTCTGGAATTCTTTGAGCAATGTGCAGATGCACAGAGATCTTGCCCAACGTATAGCAATCCAGGCTGCTAAGAACTGGCAGAACAAACTGTTGACATTCGAACTAGTGCCACGACAAGAGACATACACGATGAACATTGGAGGAGAAGAAGAATAGCGAGAGAAAAATGCCGGAACCAGCTTTTGCCCCCTCCTGCACCACTGCTGACAATGAGTTAACTATAGAGACTGGAAGGCTTACACAAAAGAGATTGCCGAAAAAATTGTATGCTGAGCTTAACGATAGTCATGTGCGTAATGAGTATATTAGCCCTGATAACGACAGTACTGGTATTATGGTACTTAGAAGAAATACACACCTTGGAAGTACTCTTGCCTGTTGGAAACATCTCCACTACTGAAAGACCGGTTCATGTAATTACTTACACCCTGTCCCCAATGGAAGAGAGACAGAGGGAAGGTTATGGGAATAACACATTACTGCTAATAATGAACATGACTCACTCAATATTGAGAAAGAATAATTGCTGGGTATGTGCCCACTTGCCGCAGCATGGTGGTAAGGGAATTGGTTGGTATGTGCAGCCATTGCCATTGAGTTCTGCATGTTATGCATCCTTGAGTGCATTATATTATGGGAAATGGAACGAAAGTGAAACTGGTCAATTAGATAGAACAAATATGAATGAATTTGAAGAGATTATTATGAAACCTGTAGGTTGTTCTATATTTCACAAAGCACGACTGGTAACACCGGTAGTGATGCCACAAGACAGATTATTCGTGCCTTATAAATCATCTGTAATCACAATTCATTTGAACCCGGAAGGAAATAAAGATACAGTGCCCCCCCTATACACTAAATTACAGTCCACTTTCTGTAGCCTTTTGCCTGAGAAAAAAGGGTTCCTACTCGGTGGGGACATTCACTAGATGCATGAATATAGCATTCCTTGATAAAGAGGTAGAGCCAGTTTATGTGGGTGATCCTGTTTATTTTATATGTGGAGAAAAAGCACATCCCTGGTTACCTAGAAACTGGGGAGGTACTTGTTAATTGGGATTTTTGTTCCCGGGGGTATTCCTTTCAAGAACAGCAGATATAGCAAAATTGGCCAGGTCAAGACCACGGCGAAATGAGGAAGGAGGTTTGACCCCAGAGGACATAGCAAAATCATTCATACCATTTTGGGGCCAAGCAATAAATTCCTATAATATAAGACAACTGTCCAGAATACTAGAGAAAACAATAAATGGAACAATAGATATATTATACAATATGACATTAGAGGAAAAGGGAATTAGATTAGTGACACTCCAAAATAGAATGGCTCTTGATGTAATATTGGTTGATCGTGGGGGAGTTTGTAAAATCGTGGGATCAGCGTGTTGCGTATTCGTAAGCGACTCCTCCCCTACGATTTTCGAAGCAATTAGAAAGTTGCACGTTTTAAGCTCTGACCTTCATCCCCCTGAAGGGAGTTGGAAATTGAACATTAGCTCTTGGTTCTGGGAGGTATCACGCTAATGGGGATGGAAATTAATTGCGATCCTAGTAGCAGTGCTAGGAATATTCATGACATGTTGTTGTTGCATACACTGCTTACCCATAGTGTGTACTGAAATAAGCGAGGAGTGTGTACAGATGTTAGAAAAAAAGAGCACTACTAAATCAGGTACTCATGGTAATGATGAATTCAAGACAGTAAAAGAATTCATGTCAATCAATATTGACGACAATGAGGAGGAGTATACAGTAGTATACAAGATTCAGAATCATACTTGGTCGGAAGAGGACGCAATGTACGGATGAGGTGTTTGGCATACGGCCAAAAGGAGGGTTTGTCAGTCCAGAAAAATTAGACACCCCTCAATGATGGAGGCAATGTACTTTGTTTGCCGAAGACCAATCGCCTCATGTGTTTAGTATTAGAAATACATAGCCATAAACTTGACTAAAGTGCGGCCATTTTGAAGTGATTGAAATCGCCATTTTGTTTTCTAATGTTTGCCTCTTACTTTCTGTTAAAACTGCTTTGCTAAAAACATATTCTTCATGGAAAGTGCAAGGCCCCGAGAGACTTGTTGAAACATAACGCAGCAACCCAGACAGAAATGCCCGGTCTCCTCCCTCACAAGTCCTTGGAAGTAAGCAGAGAGGCATTTAATCAGTACACAGGTGCCAAATAGTCTTGCTAATGCAGTAGAAATGTTAGAAGTGAACATTAAATGACTTGAATTATGCTCTTCTTTCGCCCCCCCCTTTCCTGAGCCCTGTAGAGCCCAGGAGAGCAAGTTGACCCCCAGTGCATGAATAGAAACTAGGAGATAGCGAGGCCAGGAATGTGTCTCTCCGCTGCATGCAGCTTGCTTGCAGAAAACAGAAGCAGTGTGTTCTTATAACAAAGAATTGTGTCTGCAGGCTCATGAAATTGCAAACTGTTGCTAAATAAATGTCTGAAGGTGTCATACTCGTCACAATTGTCAATCATCGTACCCAATTCAAAGGAAATACATTATGGGAGGTATTGAATGTGTCACCACTGATTGTAAGATGCCTGCTTTGTATATATGTAACTGTTGTACGATTCTCACTCACTTGCATCCCCCGGGGTCTGGAAACACACGTTGTAGGGCGTGGGACCTAGTTGGCCAACTGAGACTATTTGCTTTGCAATAAACCCTAGCTTTTGGGAATACAACCTCGAGTCTGGCATATCAGTTCGTGTGTGGTGATTGTGCCTTGTTTCCATACACGAGGGTCCCCTCAGGGACCCTTCAGAACCATTCGAAGCGCGAGGCTCTCATGTGTTGACAATTATAATAGAGAGTCTTACAGCGCAGATCTGTCTGGAAGGTTTAACTATGCTGGACATTTCCTGCGTTAGCAATTCATCTATTATACAAACTTGTGTCACAAATTACTGCACTATGCCCAAAACCCTAACCCTTTTTTTTTTATTTACTTAAGTGCTAGCCATTTTCTTGCATCAAAAAGGAGCGCATTTGAGAAAATCCGGGTTGCAAGTGAGCAAATCGTACATGGACAATTGGAATTCTTTATGATAATGATGTGCTATTTATATAGCGCCTTAATGCAAAGCGCTTTACAGAGCACATATTTACATACAATATGACCCAACCGAAATTGGTATTCATTTATCGATCACGGAAGGATGAAAGGCTGAGTTGGCCTTGCCGAGATTCGAACCTGCGACCTGCAGATCACGCTCATATCGCAGCAGCAAGTGCACAACCTGCTGAGCTATCTGACCACCCTGACACTATTTATGACACGATCCCTTGATTTAGCCCAAAAATATAAAACTCTTGTGAGTTAAAAACATTTGACTTGTTGAACATTGTTTTTAATAACCGAAAATAACATCATACACTACATACACCTGGGATACATATACAGAAACTATAGCCATACATTGCTTAAACGTGTGTGTCATTATTTTTCTTATTTAAGACTCTGCAATTACAAGGGTTGTTTCTGGAATGGAAAACACATTTAACGATAGATGGACCAATTGCAAAGACTGCTCTTATTTTATGGGGATTGTAAAAGGGGCAGGAGGCCAATGAGTGTGTGCAGATGCTAATACATTTTTTACTCCCCCAGTTCTATATGTTCAGGGGAGGAACACACAATGAAGCTTCAAAGAAAGAAAGCAAAGGAAATCTGGGATGCTGATTATAATTATTTTCACCATCAATCAGAGACCACTTTGGAGCATTCACAGATGGTCTTCATGAAGCAGTCACTGAAAGGAGGGTATTCATAAAATAATTTTTTAAAACATTATTTGCATATGTAATTGTCGCAACAAACCCCATGAAACTCATTGGGTGTGGAAGGTCCCGATAATCTTAGCTCGGAGTCACATCCCTTTTGCTTAGCCCATAAGCACATACATGAGATCGCAGCATGGTATTACCCAAATTGACATTTTACAATTGACCTTTTGCACAATTGACCTAATTATAGTGGTCCTAATTGACCTTCTGCACAATTGACCTTTATATTATTTTAGTTATTTTATATATGTAGTGAGTTGGTTTTGGATTCTAAATAATATAAGGGGATTGGGTGGGGGGTTGCAGGGTTTTTTGGATTGGGTGGCGGTCACGGGGGGTTTACACCCGCATACATGTCTTAATTGACCTTCTAAATTACGTCAATTCTCCCGAGGTCAATTCTCCCAAGGTCAATTGTGAAAAGGTCAATTAGTATACAACCCGCAGATTACGAATTTTGTCACTTCCCACAGGTGCCGAATTGCATAGGTTTTGTTTGCCTACATTTGTATTAATGACTGGGTGGAAGGAAATATTCTATTGATTTCATCCGAGGAGGTAGAAGCCCCTAATGGAAGGACTACCACACCTGGCTGATAGAAATCAGTAATAATACTGACATTGGAGATCTCTGCTCAGTTAACAGTAACTGTGTCTGTGAGCATGGTATATGCCTGTGGTGCACAAAGCCACTGATACAAGGGCCTTGCAACGCACCATTACTCTTGCTCGAACAAAGAAAAGTGTTCCTCGACACAGCCTGAGGCCTATCCAAGACCTATGTTTTAAAAGCACTTTTTTGAACTACCACATCTTGTTAAATCATATTTGCCTAATACTGTCTTATTATGAACATTGGCCTAAGCACATTCGCATTGTACAGAAAAACGTGTCTAAAATGCCCTGAATAGAATTAACTAGAGCTGCCATTTTAGAAACATCCACCATTTTGATTCTTACTCCTGCTCTCGGTTCTGAAATGATTAACTGTGTTTCCAGCTGCCACTGAGCAGAGTGACCTTTTAGCCTTTGTCAACATTAGGGCTGCCAAGATCAGAATGTTTGTTCTGTGCAAAAGAGACCTTGTAATAAAGATGAACTGCCATTCAAAGTGATGTCTGTGTCCACAGCCTCATCCTCCTTCAAACAATGACACACAAAGCAAAGTAAATAAAGCAGTGTGCTTTGGGAGGAATCCTTTGTGCACCTCTCTTGGAACAGCACTTACCCTAAAGCTCAGTGAACAAGGGAAGATCCACACAGCTGACTACAACAAAGTTTGCCAGCATTGTATCTTTAAGGGCAAGACAACATGTCAAAAGTGTAAACCAATATTGTCACATTTGCTATGTGAACTGGGCATGGACCCTTGTTTGTAAATTATTAGTTTGGAGATGGGCAATGACCAGGACTGGGTATAAATAAGGTATGCTTTGTAATTTTCAGGACTCTTTCCCCTCACAGTGTCTGCTGGTACACACTGTGATGCACTTGAGAGCCAGATAGCTATCTGATTTCATATTTGTATCTGTACAGAATAAAAGTTATACTTATATAACTTTGACTTTGTGACTGGTGGATTTCATTTTTGGTGGTACTAAGCCTCGATATTCCTTGCTGATCTATCAGATGGCGCCCGAATAGGCACCATCAAGATTGATGTCACCTCGCTGATCAAGGACACGGCTACCAGACCAGGATCGGAGTGTGAAAAGGGGCCCCTTTTTGTATGAGACGTGACACATCAACAGTACTGCGCGATCCAATCCCCTGGACGGTGAGCAAGCGGTTCGAGAGGACATCTTGACGAGGGTCCCCATATTGAGGCGGGTATTTTTGCCAAAGTTGGCAGCCACATCGATCCTTTGTAATCCGATCGGACCTCCTTTGTTTGAAATCAGGTGAGTCGTGCCCCCATTCCCAAGAATCCTGATATTTGTTGCAAATTTGTTCTCATGAGTACAAACAACACCAGGTAACACCAGTAATCTGACATGCCTGAGAAATTGTCTTCCTGTTTTAGGGTTTATTCCGCAGAGATAGACAATCTTTGGGACGAGGTCAACCGGCGCCACCCGTTGGATCACCGGCTTGTTTAATGTTCTTTAAGTACAGCCTAAATAGTATTGTATTTAATGATATTTGGCACAGACAAACTAGACATGCTCCCGAACTTCAGTGGCCAGTCTATGGTAATTTTAAAATTGCTCACATAGAGTATTTGGAGTGTATATTATTGAAGAAAAAGGCTAGGCCTGTAGCATTTGATGTAATTAAAGATTGGAGAAAGGAAGCTATGCAGTAACTTAAGAGTAAAGAAAAACATGCACGTAGGCACATGTCCTATACTGTAAAATCATTATTGTATGATCAACAGAAACAGTCAGAATCCATTAGAAGTATGGATAGGGAGTACAGACGATATATCCGTCTCAGGATTTTCATACCTCAGATGAACTGTTTAATAAGCTATTAAATGAGCGTAGAAATGTTGCAACTGCACCTCTTCCTTATGTGCGTCTTCCTGCTGTTGTTCCTCTTCCTGTTCTTATTCCTCCTCCTGAACCTCCACCCTTATCGATAGTTGGTGTTCCCATAATTCCGTCTCCACTACCAGCGGTAGTGTCTCCAGTACCTATTGAACAAGAATTGTCTGAACTTTCTTTTCCAAGTGGTTCTGCTCCACTTGTAGTGATGGAAGGGGCGAGTGCTGATTCAAGAATAGTTACTCGTGGTACAATATCTAAAGCTAGAAAAAGAGAATTGTATGCATGGTCTAAGAAATATATAGAAGAGGGTGAAGAATCAGCCTTTTAAATTCCGATTTCTGTCCAAGAAAGTATTCCCAAACAGGCTATTTTGATAGAGGGGATGGGAACGCATTTAGCTGATATTTGGAGTGATTTGACGGACATGAATGTCCCACAGGGGTTGAGGGATTTGAATGCCCTTGCCCATTCAATGGACACCGAGGAGAAAGTACATGAGCATGTTGAGAATGTTTTTGAGTTTAAAAGGGAGCTAGATTGGTTACAGAATGATGAATTAGATGGTAATAGATTGGAAGACTCATGTGTGCAGAAACAATTTCTTCCTTCATTGAAACCAATGAGTGAAGAAACGTGCATTTGCACAAGAGACACTCTTAGATGGATTTTGGATGCTTCAATTTCTCCCATTGAAGTGCATGACATGTTTAGGCAGTATTCTCCGGCAATGCACAGGAAAGTGTTACAGGTGATGATAGAGTATCTAGAAGATGAGTTTATGAAGAGAAAGGTTTGTTGTCCTCAGATTTGATGGTCATTTATAAAAAAGCATTTTTGCCCGATACTGCTTTGTAAGTGCTTTCAACCCAGCACTCCAACTAAGTCAATGCTTAGCGTGAGATGCCCAGCCGGAACCCTTAATTATGTATTTTTATGTCTAAAGTTCTTTTATTTCTGAACGATGTACCCTTATATCACGCCCCTCTCTTTGAATCCCCCCCCCAGGTCTCACTAAACCAAGAAGTAGGTTGTTTTGCAAAGTTAAAAGATTTATTTGATGGATTTGAACAATATATATATCACACTTTTATGAATATGAACAATATCTAAATATCACACTATTAATATTTATACAATGATCATCAATGGGTAATATTACAATCAACAATCTCTTTAATCAATAGGAGTATGGATGAAAAGAATAATGTAGCATAGAATAACTTTGTGGGGGTTCAGTCAAATGCAATGATATGAGATTACTGCAGCACAGAAATAAAACTTGATATGAATTCAATCAAATGCAATATAATCACTCTTTCCCACTGATACTACTCGATCCCCCCCTAATATGCAATATAGAGATGGAAGGAGAGAAAACAAGTTCAGGAATCAACACTCTACAAATGGAATTCAATCCCAATTCCATCAGCAAGCTTAGAGAGAAACAGGAATGATTTTAAAACAGGTCAGATGCTTTGAATGTGGTTTTGTAATGAAGGGAAAAATGCTAAAAATGGATTTAATTCTCTATAGTGGATTCAGAACTAGTGGGATCCGCTTTGGATAGCTTCAGGTAAACACTAGCAATGATGGTCAGATAACTGGTAGATAGGAAACTGAATTCAGAGGTTAAATGCAAAAAATTGCTATTTTACATGTGGTGAAATTGAGCCAAATGCAGAATCGCAGCAAACTTTTCAGCGTGCGGGAAACGTGATTGCGGCATAACTATAAGGAGTTTGAATGCTTGTTTTGAATTTGTTTGAAAGCTACGGATTTTAGCTTAAAAATAACAGTTAACCTTTGTTCCTAGCATGTACGGTTCAGAGGTTATGAGGGTTTTAGTAAAGGTCGATTTTTCTCAAAAAGAGTCAAGATTTCAAATGAGAGATGCGCTGTTGAAGATTACAAACAAGGATTTCTTAACACTAAGAGGCTATGAAGATGCGAGATACCAATGGTACAGCCACCAGTCCAAAGGTGCCTCTATCTGATCTTTGCCTTTCTTCAACAAATATATATTAGCGGAAAGATGATTTATCACTACAATTATCACAGGATTATATGGATGAGAGAAGGATTCAGGACAGACAAAAGAGATTCTACAATGCAGTTCTGGATATGATAGAATGGGTTGGATAGGATTGCTTAAGGGTAAGAGATTGGCTATGGATAATTATATGCTAAATACTCACAACTATGGTTTTGGAATCGGCCCGTCAGAGATCTGGTCAAGGGTTTTGGACTGGAATCTGCTTGCCACCGGACAAGATTCAGGCGCTTGGTTCTGCTCTCAGCACGGCACTCTGTCTCTGCACGGCCTCCTGGACTGGATCTGGCGGGTTGGTTCTGGGTTACAGCTCTGCTCTACTGGTTTGGATCTCTGGGTTCTAGCAAGAGTTCTTTGCAAACAGCAGAAAAACAGCACAGCCCGGCTGTTGAATTGGTTGTGCCCCTTGGAGGTTTGGGGTTAAAATCAGGTTGCAAGATTTTAAAGGCCAGCTGAGAAGGGTTCAGCTTTGGATTGGGCCTTCTGCTTCAGAGTTCTGGAGTCTTGATATGGGTTCTGGAGTCTTGATCTGGGTTCTTCCTGCAGAGTGCTTCGCCAGTAAATCAGTTGATGGGTGAATGTGTGTCTCTAGGTCCTCAGAAGTCCCTATTTATGTATTTCCCAAGGGGGTGGGTAGGCTGATTATACTAAGCCCAACCCTCTAAGAAGCCTATTGGTTAAAGTATTCCCTCACTCCTGATTTGAGGAGCAAACAGAGTGTCATCATGTGTCATTGTGATGCTGCAAGTTACAATCCAAGGACCAGGGAAAAACCTCTGCTTTGTTCCTACACAGAAAATCTGTTTTTCATATAAAACATATTTCCAACATCGCCAACTTGCTAATAATACATATTTAGATAACAGATTAAATAAGGCACGTATCCATCAAAGTCCCATCTTTTTAAGAGTTTCGGTTCACAAATGACAGTTTTTCGCGCTTTTGGTTGGTTACCCAGTGTCAGTGTCTGATTTTTCCAGATACATGCACATAACATCTGGGCATACTCCTGTGAAGTTTCATATTTTTAACATTATCACAACTGCAACATTTTGATAGTTCTGTCTCTG
Source organism: Ambystoma mexicanum (assembly GCF_040938575.1). Lineage (NCBI taxonomy): Eukaryota > Metazoa > Chordata > Amphibia > Caudata > Ambystomatidae > Ambystoma > Ambystoma mexicanum. The sequence goes on along the minus strand of NC_090928.1, from coordinate 959,381,710 downwards.
AATATCGCACAAATTCCAGAGTGGTTTTAAAACGTGGCCAACCTTTTCATTTTAACAATCTATAAATTCCAGATTTTTACCAGTTTGGCACAGTTTTCTATGAGTCTTTTTCTCAAAACTATATTTTCTCCAGGCTCAGATACACATTTTCAGTTTGCCCCGCCTCCAAGGGTTGGCTGAGCCAGGGCAGTCCCAGGTTTCTTCCTGCCAGCAGTTGTTTTCTGTCAGACCCGAATTTGAATTTCCTTTCATTCAAGGGAGTCTTTTGTTTCTTGTCAGAGCAACAGGCCAAAGTCCCCTCCCACTTCCTTTCACACCTCCCTGCCAGTTCTTCAGCAGAGAGCAGGGGGGAAGATTCCTTTGTTTTGGAGAAACTGTGGAGTGTCTTTGAAGCTCAGTGTGGCTGGCTTTAACTTACTTTTAAAACAATGTTTAAAATAGTCTTTCTATAAAATACAATTTACATTTTTACAAATATAGCCACAAATCTCTTAATTCCAGCCTTTTTAAAACATAGAGATTGAATTGTCACCCTATATTGCTTTTGATGGGAAGTCTCTTCTTTTCCATACTTTGATTTTAATGTACAAGTTTAAATTACAGTATTAGTAAGTGCTAGCTTCTGACACAGGCGAGCGGCGGTACTGTGCCCATTTTTAACATATTTTTCCAAGCAAGCATCTTTGAATGTGGATTTTCTTCTGATAAAATATGTTTCTGCTGACATTGTGCTTAGGTGAATTCTTTAAATAAAGTGATGTTCAACACCCAACAAGGATGTTGGATCTTTTGTGATGTTTGGGAACCATGATTTTTGCACTTTCCACAGCCAAGGAAAAACGGATTTTTAAAGCAGTTCTGGGTTTTCCTTTGCAATGCAGCACTGCTTTTTCAAGTAGTTTCATTTTCCTCTGTGGGCAGCCAAATGATAGGTTTTGGCAGTGGTCTCCTGTGTTACCACTGACATAGGCAACATGGATTGGCGGCCTATTTTTCAGGTTTCCCTGTGCAAGATATTTAGCACAAAGATCTTTTTGACGGCCACTCTGTTGTTTCTGATGCAAGCAGCGCACAGTGAGGTTGCAGGGCATGGACTAGTGGGTTAAAACATCCCACAGCTTTCACTACTTTGTCACTTGATTTAACTTTGTTGCTTAATGAATGTTCAGAATTGCCTACTTTACAATTGTCAATGAGGGAGGTTCCTCCGACATTTGTTCCCAAAGTAGAAATTCCAGCTAACGCCGCAACAGGCGCAGCAGGCACTACTATTGAAGCACATTATGTCTCACAGTTTGTACATGTTCAATTTTCCAGACAGGAAGTGAATACTATTAGACAAACAATTTCAGATATTAGGAAGAATTCAACAGGATTTTATAAAGATATTGAATCTGTCTTGCATTCATCAGTTTTCACGCTGGGTGATATAGATTTGATGTTCCCTGTGATCCTAGCGGCTGATTTATGGAAACAGATTAGAACTGTAGATGATCAGCAGGGATGGTTGATACATGGGTTAACTTGGTCCAAATAGATGGGGAAAGGAACGCTGGTGAGAAACCGCCACAGGTGATATTGATGTTGCCGGACAGAATAGTAGCTAAATTGAAAACTTTGGTTCTAAAGAGAAGAATAGTTTGGGACAAGTTTACAGCTTGCATCCAAGGGAAATCTGAAGGTGCTACTGAATTTTTTAATCGAATTGAACAAGTATTTTCAGACTTCAGTGGTCAAGATTTAAGTACAGAGTCAGGAAAAAGGCTGTTTGTAGATAAGTTTGTGCATAGATTGTTGCCTGAAATCCAATAACAAATTGTGACTTCTGAGAGCACTTGGCAAGCAAAATCACAATCTGAAGTATTGCATATGGCTAAGTATTATGAAAATAGAGTTAATTCAGAGAAAGAAAGTGTGGAGAGAAAGAAGGGAGACTTGAAAACTAAAGTACTGTTGCAACAGATTGTTAGAGGGGCCAGAGGTGGGAACACGCAGTGTAGAGGCCAATTTACACCACAGAGTAATGCGCAACTGGGTCCTGTACACATGAACCAATGTGCATATTGTAGACAGGAAGGCCATTGGGGGGCACAAAGCCTGATCCTTCAGCAGAAATCGGATAGCACATATGGTGCCATGAGTAGATGATCCAGGGGCTGTCCTGGGATAGGGGGACCTGGTAGAAGACAGTTTACTCAGAATCAACAGTCATCTTCACAGGATATTCAGCAACATAGTGTCAATAGTGGGAACATTTTTGATAATCCTTCAACTGTTTATTTTTCTGAGGAGCTCGCATTTGATGACATACTGTTCCGCTAGGACAGCCTGAAGCAGAGTCTGCAACCATTACCTATTCCCGTGTAGAGAACGTCCCAGATATGGCTTGCACTCCAGCCACCCATTTTGAAATACCAGGAACATACTTGCCGAGATATGTGACTCATCAGGAGCAAATAAACCATCAGAAAGCCACACTGGGGCTCTGCCCAGTGCCCATCAGAAGAGAAATACCTGTTAAACTGCCAATAACCAGACAACCATGAGCAGCACGGTACCCATTGAGACAACCGTACCAACAGCTGACACGACATGAAGACTACTTTCAGACTGTCCCAGAAGAGACCCAAAGGGCCTTAATGGAAGGCGAATGGTGACGACGCAAGAGCCCGGACAGACGTACAGAATGAACATAAACGACAATCGGAAGATGACACACAAGGACGAAATGTAAAGAACAAAGATATCACAGACATAGAAGAAGAGACGATGTTGAAACATAAAGAAACGTAACCATAAAGCAGGATGAAAGTATGCAACTAGCTAACACCTGTACATAGGCTTGTAACGCAAGAAGCTAAGAAAACAGTACGGCTTGCTATGCTTAGTAGAAGAATAGAGCAGCAAGCACCAACTATATATGTATATATATATATATATATATATATATATTTATATATATATATATATGTCTACCTCAATAAAGCACATTATATAAGTGCAGTCTACTTTACACGAAAGCAGAATTAAGCCCAGGATGGTAGGGGCCTAACAGGCCAGGATTCATATACCAGCACAATGCCAGACGGAAGAGCGGAATCGAAACTTAGCAAGAAGCAGCTCAGGCCTAGGAATTTGTGGTCAACCCAAGGAAGGGAGGACAGCGGCAACTCAGAAGAATCAAAACTTAAGAGCATAGCAGCCTGCCCGTGAAGGTCGCGATAAGGAGGCCCAGGCAGGTGGCGAGGCCGAAGAGAGAATCAAATACACAAATAAATGGAAAATGAAGTAGCTTCACGGTGTACTGACACGTGGCCAGCCAAGTGTGAATAGGTACCAACGTCTGATGTCACCCAAACCCAGAGAATGCCATAACTTTCCCTGATAAGAATATACAGTTTCGAGGCCATCCTCAGCCAACTAATTGACACATAGCCCTAAAGTACTGAATGATGGAAGGGGGGCAGGGTGAATCTTGGGGCATGCAGCATCTGGGTAACCATTCTGCAAGCTGCTAATTAAAGTGGATATTTATGCCTAGGGGTGTAACCGACCCAATCACAATGGACCAAATAATATAGGATCCTGTAGCTAGTAGAACCAATGAGATGTCGTACTTGTAGTGACGTCTAGCACGAGTGATGTAGTGGGATGGGCGTAGACACCCACCCGATAAGAGTTATCCAATCCTCACACTCTGTTACCATATACAGATATAGCACCTATACTTAAGTTACCTTTTTCGACTAATAGAATTGCATGACAAACTTTGAGTGTAACACGTCAACAATGACAAAAATTTGCTATTACTATTGCTGTCTGAATGAAGATTTTGGAAGTTGAAGCTGTAAGTGACTCCGATCAAGCAATCCCACTAAGTCAGTGGCTTGTCTGGGATGCCCAAGGGAAGCCCTTATTTATATATTTTTATGGCAAGTTATAATCTGGATGATGAACCCTTGTATAACACCCCTCTCTTAGAATCCCCGTGACCCCACTGAGCCAAGAAGTAGATTTGTTTTGCAAATTTAAAAGGTTTATTTGAAAAATTAAACAATATATATATCTCACACTTTTATAATAAATTAATAATTGATATCACACTTATGAATATAATGTTCATCAACAATGGGTAATCTGACACTAGCACACCTCTTCACAATCAATGAGGAGTTGGTATAGGATGGATAAGGCAGCGAAAATACTTTTATGGTTTCAAGGGAAAAGCAATGAGGAATGAAATGCAGTACAGAAATAACTTGATATGCAATTCACCCCCCCCCTTTTCCAATGTAAGAAATGGAAGGAGGAGCACACAGTTCTCAGGAATCCCAACAAATCACACTTTATAATGCAATACACAGTTCCAGTTCCCCCAGCAAGCTTGGAGAAAACAGGTATGAGTTTTAAACACAGGCGAATTACTTTGAAATGTGGTGGCAATGAAGTGAAAAGAGGCTAAAATTGATTTTAATTCCCTGCAGGAGGTTCAGGGTGGGTGATATCTAGTTGATATTAGTTCAGGCTCCCTTTAGCAATGCTCTATGAGTAACTAGCAGGTTAAATGGATTTTAGCCAAGGAAAGCAATGAGCTGCTGACTTTTACAGGTGAAGAAATCAGACCAAATCGCAAATCGCGGTAAAATTTTGCCAGTGCGTGAATCGTGATTACGGCAAAAGTATAAGGAGTAGCAAGTCGATTTTATGTTCGTTGGAAAGCCTAGATTCTTACCTTTCAAAGTGAAGCTAAACCACGTTCCTAGGACAAACGGTTCCAGAGATACGGACGATTTAGTAAAGGTAGTTTTTCGGATTTAAAGTAAAACTCAAAATGACAGATGACAGCTCACAGCTTTAGAATGACAGATGACAGGATTACTAGGAGGCAGTTCTACTTAGGTTAAAATAGTTTGCATTAGATTATTTTAACTAAAGGATTGGGTTTCGCACAGTTCTGGCAGTACTCACACTATATTTTTAGAAGGACTGGGCCTCGTCACAGAATCGGGTCAACTGGACTGGACTGCGGGCGGTTCTGCTCACAGCGTCTGGGTCACCTCTGCTCTCCTGTCCTGGGTCTGCTAGGCACCGGTTCTCTGGAGCGGATTCTGCCTTCTCTGGACACAGCACGGCTCCTGGTTCTGGATGTTTCTGTCACAGGGTTCTAGGCCAGAATCAAACAGCTCAGCCCGGCTATTTGAAGAGTTCAGTTGCAAAAGATTTTGAGGCCTGCTGACAAATACTTTTGCTTGCAGTGGGCCTTCTTGGTTCAAAGTTCTGTAGTCTCTGTTTAACTTGGAATTCTAAGTATTGGACCTCTGGATGTGAAGTCGTCGGTCAGCACGCTCCGCAGCAAATGGAATTGAATCCCTATCTGTCCTGCACTGTCTGCTTTTATGTGTTTAGAAAGTGGGTGGAGAGGCTAGCTTCACTAAGCCTGCCCCTCTCTTAATTTGATAGGTCAATAGATTCTTTGGTCCCTGATTTGGGAAGGGATAGTGTGTCAGAGTGATGTCATTTTTATGACCTACAGAAATGACACTCCCCTGGTCAATGTGCACACAAATCTATTTCTGATCCAAATACATATTTCCCAGGTACACAAGTGGTTGACATTACATGTACATATTACACATTGCTTCAGGTAGTCTCTGTTCCGACTCTGGGGTTTCTAGGAGCTTGCATTAAAAAATGGCAACTTATTTTCGATTTTAGTGGGTTTTGCAACATTGGTTTTTCATCAAAAATTATAAAAAGGTACACCCCCCTTCTCCAAATATCCCAGTAAATTTCCAGGTCTCTAGCTTAAATACAGTGTCTATAATATTCATAATTAGAGGGGTTTTGCCCCAGAACATGGTACAAATTGGAGTTTGGACTCAAATCGTGAGGGCAATTTTCATACTAAGAATCTCAAGGTTGTACATTCCTGTCATTTGGTTACAATAAGTTATCAGTCTTTTTATGAAACATATATTTGCCTTCAATTCAACTCCCCAAAGTGTTTGGGTCCGCCCCCAGAAGCTTGGGTGGGCCAGGGAACACATGTCTCTGCTTACAGGCAGATCTTTGTTGACAGTCAATACTCAAAATTAACATACCCCATTCAACTGAAAGGGGCTATTGTCTCTCTCCTCCAGGCTGAAGGGGAAACCCCCTCCCTCTCACTCAGAAGAGCCATGTGATATCCTGCCTCCTGTTGTGAGTCTCTGGGGTGTTAAGAGTTCTCAGCCTCTTGGCCTCTGGGAACAGCAGGTGGCTAAGATTTTTTTATTAACCAACAGGCTTTGAAGTCCAGTTGACTCAGGTCCCTTTGTCAGCCAGTTCTCCTGTCAGAGTTTAGACCGCTAGCGCCGCCTTGTGGAATTTGTTGGTACTGCATCCATTTTTAGGATCTGTCTTGAATTACTGCATTTCAATAGAGTGGTCTTTTGCTTGATAGAATAGGAACCTTGCTTAACATTGTTTTGATGGCATCCTTACAGTAGAGTGGTGATGTGGAACCTCCCACAAGAAGGTTGTATCTTTGGAGTGGTCTTGTGCCAACTGCGCAGTTCTCCTGGACTCTGGGATGGAATGATGGGTGGCGGCAGCTCATCCCCACATCTACCCAGTCTATTCATTCAGCATGGGTCAAAACCCTTCACAAAACAAGACAGGCGATCTCATCACTGTTGATTTCCATTGTTTCCCCGTTTTTTGCACTTGTCATTAAACGGACTTCCCTTTGCCAAACCATTGAGTTGTCCTTATTGATTGGTGTTGGAGTAAGAGAATCCTGCATCCCATCCTCCTCAAGGTGCAGCTATCTCACCTTAAAGTACTTGAGGGTAAGCTCTGATCCCATGGGTCTGTCAGAGGTCGCTCCGCCCTCCTGTACACCCGATGATCAGAAAGGGCCCTACGTTGAGATGCAGGTGAGGAATATGAAGCATCTATTTTTGATAGATACAGGAGCAGAGAAGTGTTCCATTGATCATTCACGGGTTCTGGATATTCCTCAGTCAGGGCAGAACAACATTTCTGTAGGGTTTTCTGGTATGCCAGTGGTTAGTCCGGTCTCTCTGCCATTACCAATTTCACTGGGGCCATTTACTGGTTCATGTCCATTTCTTATGACAACAAATTGTGGTGAAAAATGTTTGGGGTTAAATTTGTTTAAAGAATTGAATGCTGTAATTTATTGTTCTCCGGATGGAGTGCATTTAACTATTTCACCTCAACAAACTTCTGTTTCACAGTTTTTGTCTAGACCCTTAACATCGAAATTAGATAAAGTTCTGACATGTCTATATGCAGTTAATGACAATGACATTGGTATTTTACAAATTGAACCAGTAAAAATGATGTTGAAACCTGGTGTTAAATTACCACGTGTTCCGCAATATAAGATTTTGGTTGAAGGTGAACAGGCTTTGAAGAGTATTGTCTCTGATTTTGTACACATTGGTGTGATTGAAGGAATTGCAGGGAGTGTGTGTAATAGTCTGATTTTACCTGTGTATATGAAAGGGGATAATGTGATTCCTTTCCCCTTCATTATTGATTTGCACACTATTAATAAGATTGTTGCCCCACAGTTTCCGATTGTACCTGATGTGACTACAATATTGACAATGATTCCAGCTTAAGATACTCGTTTTAGTGTTGTGGATTTAAAGAACGCCTTCTTTAGTGTTCCTGTACATGCTGACAGTAGATATTTGTTCGCGTTCACCTTAGGGGGACGCTCGTCTACATTTACTTGTGTGCCACAAGGGTACTCTTTGAGTCCGCTGAGAGTCCAAGCATTTATAGTAGAGCATTGAAGGAACAGCTTGATACACTTGAATTACCTTCCACCTGCTCGTTGTTGCAGTATGGTGATGATCTTTTTCTAGCTGCAGATTCTGAAGTTGCTTGCAAGGAGGGCACCGTGTTGCTGCTTAGTCGTCTAGCAGAACATGGGCATAAGGCTTAATTAAAAAAGTTTCAATATAGGACGGACACCTGAACAGATACAAAGCATCTCTAGCATGTCTGTCCCAAATACAAAGAAAGAGGTCAGAGCCTTGATTGGTATGGCTTCATACTATAGATAGTGGATCCCAAATTTTCCAATGTTGGTATTGAAAAAGAAGGGCATTTCTTTGCCTTTACCGGGGAACATGGACTTCCAGAAAGCTTTTAATCTGCTCAAGGCTGCGTTGTGTTCAGCGCCAGTTTTGGGCACACCAAATTATGAAAAGGCCTTTTTGTGTAGTATGTGCATGAATGTGAAGGATGTGCTTTGGCTGTTTTAACGCAGGAGCATGGGGGAAAGAATCGACTGTGTGGTTATTTTTCCTCCATGCTTGACCCTGTTGCATGCACTTTGACGAGATGTTTGAGAGCTGTTGCTGCTGCTGCTGCATCTGTAAAACAGAGTGAGTGTATGGTTCTGGGTCACCCCCTAACCGTGATGGTACCTCACTCTGTAGACGTTCTATTAAACAGAACTCAACATCTCACATCAGCACAATTACCAAGATACAAGCTGATTCTATTAGCACCGCATATTCAAATTAAGAGATGTTGCTCATTAAATCCAGCTGAACCATTGCCGCTCCCGCAAGAAATTGCTTGCAGTGACAAGATGTCATATGACTGCCTCTATTCCACAGGGCAAGAAACTGAAGGCAGAATTGATTTAAATGATACACCCTTAAAGAAACCACAAGTGGAGCTGTGTTGCGATGGCTCTTGCTTCAAACTTCCGGATGGTACATCCACTGCTGCTTATGCAAGCACCACTTTAAGCACGATAGTGGAAACCAAACTAATTCTGCAAAATTCTGCGCAGGCCGCAGAAATTATTGCGTTGACCAGAGCTTGTGAAATTTCTGAAGGGCTTAGTGTGAACATATATATGGGCAGCCAGTATGCCTTTGGGGTGGTTCACAACTTTGGTCGACTATGGGCAGAGAGAGGTTTCTTGACCTTGCATGGAACTAAAACACAACATGGCACCTTGATTGTTGGGCTACTTTCAGCAATTGCATTTCCTACACAGTTAGCACACCAGAAAATAACAGACGGTGTGGGAAAAGGAAACACTTTTGCTGACAGGATAGCCACACAAAATGCCTTTGATTTACTTTCTAAAATGTATGTACAGGAGCCTATAAAAGGGGTCACTAAAACTTGTATGATAGATGAATGGATTGGTTGCATAAATGAAATTCAGGCTGACACTACTCCAGATGAAATTAAACAGTGGGCTGAGGGTCCAGCAAGTTTAAATGATGAGGGTTGTTGGGTAGACACTGAAAAACTAAAATGGATGCTGCCCAATGCTTATGTTACCGCTATAGTGACAATAACTTATGGTTCAACTCCCATATGCACCAACAAAGATTTGCAAAATGTTAGAACCTGTCTGGGTTAATGTAAATATTCCAAAGACTGTTGAGCATCTTGTCCAAAGTTGCATAGTATGCCTACAGCACAATCATGGCAGAGAAACTCTGACACCAAGGGGTAGTTTTGGCCTCCCGTCTATGCCCTTTTTAGGATACCAGAGCCCAAATTACTGAAAGATGTCGAAAATGTACTTCTTTCTGACTATTGTGACCAGTTAACTCAGAACTTGTATTTTGATTCATCAACAGGTGCAAGAAGCCCTCCCAGTAAAGTACAAGGGTCCAGGTCATCGACTTTGACCTGGTGACTGGGCGCTTGTGAAAGTAAAGAGCTTTCTGTCTCGCATCACGCTGGAGAGGACCACATAAAGTCCTCCTGGCCACACAGACTGCCATCCATGTGACCGACAAGAAAAACTGGATCAGCACGACACACGTGAAGAAGATTCCTTTTCCTTTGGCCTGTGACAGAGGCAAGGAGAAGGGAACTGTTAACCCTGGTGCACACAACAATCCTGTTCTAACCGACACTGAGGGTGTCCCGTAAACCCTTCCTGAACCTGCGGGGCCTTCTTCATTGCCTTCAGGAAGCAACAACACTCTGTTTGCAGATCACACCATACCTGGAGTCTTGAGGTACGATCTGCGACCATGAAACCAAACTTAAAGCACAGCATTGGCTGTGCCTATGAGAGACCATCGTTGAGCCAGTCCCTTGTCACTCTTCTGCTGTAAATAAATAAGAGGGGGGGATCGGCAAAGTTACCCTCAATCAAGATAGGCCATGTGGTCAGGGGCCACCATCGGATGAACAAAAAGAGCCTAACAGAGAGGCTTCTTAACAGACTCTGAGAAACAATTCCCATTTTTAAAATCGCTTGTGCAAAGATGCATATTGGTCATTCCTCTGATGACGAATCTACCCATCAAGGGTTATGGTCCCCAGGGACCAAATGTTTGTTGGTCACAATGCTAGTTAGTTTAGTCACCGTATTTTCATTTGGGCTTTGGTACCTTGAAGAAGTGCATCCGCTTGATAATTTGTTACCTACTACAAGTATCTCCACTGAGTCTCCACCCTTCGTGCATCTGCAAACTTTTCCTCCTCAAGACTTCCAACATAGTCAGGGTTACCATAATAACACTCTCTTAATGATTATGAACGCTACCCATGCGATTCTGAATAAAACGAATTGCTGGGTGTGTTCACACCTGCCACAACATGGGGAAAAGGGACTGGGGTGGTATATTCATCCTCTTCCTTTAACCCCTGCCTGCTATTCCTCTATTAGAGCACTATTCTTTGTTCGTTGGAACGATAGTATTACTGGGAATTTTTATGGGACTAATCTTAATGAATTTGAAAAGCGAGTCTTAACACCTTTAGGATGTTCTCTCTTTGCGAATAGGTGCATGCTCAATGTTACTTCTATTAGGCCTTCTGATAGACTTTCTAGACCTTTTCAATCATTGATCTCCTTCAAAATGGCTCCCCTAGGCAACCAGGATGCCATGCCTTCTTCTTATACTATCAACCATAGTCCCAATTCTGTTCTTTTCTGCTTACAAAGAGAAGGTTCTCAGCCAACGGGTTTTGAATCATACAAATGTGTGAGTAATGCTCTTGGCTTAGGCCAACATGAGGGTTTGTTAAACCATATTTGCATAATACCGTCTGATTATGAATATTGGCTTAAGCACATTCTCATTGTACAGATAACCACGTCTAAAATGCCCTGAATAGAATTGACTAGAGCTGCCATTTTAGAAACATCCACCATTTTGATTCTAACTCCTGCTCTCGGTTCTGAAATTATTAACTGTGTTTCCAGCTGCCACTGAGCGGAGTGACCTAAGAGCCTATGTCAACATTAGGGCTGCCAAGAGCAGAATGTTTGTTCTGTGCAAAGAGACCTTGTAATCAAGATGAACTGCCATTCAAAGTGTTATCTGTGTCCACAGCCTCATCCTCCTTCAAACAATGGCACACAAAGCAAAGTTACTAAAGCAGAATGCTTTGGTAGGAATACTTTGTGCACATCTCTTGGAACAGGAATTACCCTAAAGCTCAGTAAACAAGGGAAGATCCACACAGCTGACTACAACAAAGTTTGCCAGCATTGTATCTTTAAGGGCAAGACAACATGTCAAACGTGTAAACCAATATTGTCGTATTTGCCATGTGAACTGGGCATGGACCCTAGTTTGTAACTTATTAGTTTGGAGATGGGCTGGGCAATGACCAGGACTGGGTATAAATAGGGCATGATTTGTAATGTTCAGAACTCTCTCCTCTCACGGTGTCTGCTGGCACACACTGTAAGGCACTTGAAAGCCAGATAGCTATCTGCTTTCATATTTGTATCTGTACAGAATAAAAGTTATACTTATATAACTTTGACTTCGTGACTGGTGGATTTCTTTTTTGGTGTTACTAAGCCTCGATATTACTTCCTGATCTATTAATCTTAAATATATAATTCATGGAGACCTGTTCATGAAGGGACAATTTGCTCAATACATCAGTGCAGGACAACAAAGAAGCAGCTGTCCCGTACTACTATGGAATGTATTTTTCTTTTTATAAAATTATTGGTAATTTTTTATCTTAATACATAAAAGATACCACTGGAATGTCAATGCCAGCTGCCTCCCACAATAGCTACTTGGCAGTGGAAGCATCTGAAGATGGGTTGTCTCCCAGCGGGGTGCACAGTTGTACCTCAATAGGGATGCAATGCTAATTTGCAAAGTACTTTCCTGCGATCCCCTAGTGGTTTTCATTCTGATGGTAGACGTGAAGTTGGACACTTGCATCATAGGCAAACAGTAACAAGGATCATGTAAGCCTACATCTGGAGCAATCAGTGGGGCATTAGTTACCTGTAAAGGTATAAATGCCCTCCTCCCCATGCCGATTCACTGGATATTAATTTTACTCAGTCTCTTCCATTATTGCCACCCCATGTCACCCCTTGTTCATGCTATGGCTCAAGATGACAATTGTTTGTGAAAGTCCCTGCACAACACCATGAACGCTTCCAGATGAGTACAGTGCAAATTGCTCTCTGCTCCCCTTGCTGATGCAGAACAAATAGAAATGAGGGCCCCCCACCGTGTTTAAAGATGTGGTCCTAAGGGGTCATCAACAAAAACATCAAGAAGAAGGACCACACAGCATATGTTTAAAGTGTTTAATGGACAGTGTGGAATTGTCATACAACAATTACATGTATTCCATTGCAGTTGTAGTCTTTTTTCTCCTTACAAGTCATCTCTATTTGAGAGCCATGCCCGTTTGGCCGATGACTTCAATAAGTCGCGTGGATACCCACTGGTTTGTGATCGTTTAATGAGGGTATTAACATGGATATTATACTAACTCTTGTATGATCAGTTCCACCTGATCCGTAATAACTGTCTATATGGAAGTTACTCTCTGAGAGCTTTGGGATGCTGACTGGTGAACAGGAACACTGAGTTACAATCATTCTCTTTGCGATATAGAGTGGTGAGAATAAGGGCTTCTCATTGAGGGATATTGATGTACAAGTAATTAGAATACTATTTGTGTGATTGTAAGGGAGACCGTCTATTTGTTTGATTATATCCGATGTGGCCCTGAAGTACGAGTGGATAGAGGTGGCCAAGGGTCGAAGGAATGAATCAATACATTTGTCAATGGGATCTAAGACAATGCCACATAATGACAAGAAGGGGCAACCTGGAGAATTGTTAATATCTTTGTGTATCTTGGGAAGAACATACAATAGTTGATTATCAGTGTCCCTGGGTGTCAAGAACATGGCCTCCCCTTGGTTTAAAAAGAAAGATTCTATGGCTGCAGTGCATAGTAATTTATCATTAGTCATTAAGCATTCAGTAGGATCTACTGGCAGTTTAAGTCAACGTATGGGATTTTGCAATAATTTTTCCAACATTGAGACATATTCATTGGTGTCTATTATCACAATCCCACCCCCATTTTCCACAGGTTTGATTATGATTTGATCTAGGTTTTGGAGGGAAGATAAAGCCTTTTGTTCATCCGCCATTATATTGAAGTGTCTATGTGGGTAGATGAAAAACATTTGAGGTAAGCGTTGAAGGATCTGGTTTTCAAAAGTACATATTTTTCGTGGGCATCTCGGCATCATTGGGCATGAAGGTGGAAGGAGGTTTAAAGAGGGTCTCCCTAAGAGGGCAGTGCAGGTTCCAAGAATTAGCTCAGTAGAACAGGCAACCTTGGTAAAGGAGAGTGGCCCTCAGGGGACACTCGTGCATACAAGTCTATGGATGCACCAGGGGCCAGAGGTAAGAGATGCAAGTACTTACCGACCCATGGTGCACTCTGGACCAAACTTCGCCTGGCAAGTCCAGAATGTATGAAGGTTCAAATCCAGCAGTTGGGTGCCTCTGCGGCTTTCAGTGGCTGTGTTCCAGAATTGATTCCGTGATGGGACAGTGGCAATTTCTCCACTTCCGGTGAAGGAATCAGGCCAGTTCCACTGCAGCAAGTCTTAGGGCACAGGGGGGCACAGCAGCAAGGCACCCCCGAAGATCATAACCACAGCTGGGACACAGTGTGACTGCCTATGCTCTGGTTCAGGCATACTCTCCTAATTCCAGACCTAGGAATGCTAGGTGTACGAAACTCAGCAGGATAGGGCCTTATATCCAGATCTTACAGTCTCCAAAGGTAGTAGCCGGTTCTAGGGCAAAGGGCCTGTATGAGCTGTTCAGTTCAATGGGTGGTCCAGAAGCACTTCTAAGCACGCTTGTTTGCAGGCTAAGTAGGAGGTGCCGAGAATAGTTAGTCCCACTATTCCAATGGGTCGCAGCACCCTTGCAGGCCTTCTGTGATCAATGCAAAACAGGGGCTCTGAGGGGACAATAGCGGGGTCAGGATGCAAACATTCCAGCGGGTCACCAACGGTTCCAATGATCTGCTTCAGCAGTTCAGGTTATTTGGCACCTATACTAAGTTCGGTGTGAACTCAGAAATCGACCTGGAATGGGTGTAGAGGACCTTCTCTTAACCAAAGTCTCCTGTGCGCGAAAATGGAAATCAATAGAGATCTGCTCACATTCAGCCATCCCAGGTGTAGACCAATCCTGGACCATGGTGGTCCCAGTCATCCCAGCACTCTAGACATCCTGGCACCCAGGATGTGTATTGGATCTAGACAGCTCCAGCCCACATCCTGGGCAAACACGCAAGGCATGCTTAAGCCCGGGAAAGCTATGTTTTGCGCAGGGGTCTGCATGAAAAAATAAAGAATTTCCCGGGTTGCCTCGACCTGGGGAAGGCACAGGGACAAGATGGCCAAGGACAGAACAAAGGACCTGTGGCCTGGCCATTTTGGGCACTGGCAACTGTCCTCGGCCAAACGCAGTTCAGACCATAGAAAAGAGTCAAACATGCTTTAAAAGTAACTGCTGTCACCAGATTTGTCCTGTGCACACTTGTACATTCACAAAAAATCCTTTGAGGGTGTCTAGGGCATTAAAAATGAAAAAGGGACCCCAGCGCACTGTACTCTAAGGTACGTTGTGCAATGATAAAATGTTACTAAGAACAAAGTGAAAGACTAAGGGAACCAAAGTCTCCCAGTACTGACAGTCTGAAGGGCATGTCAGTTTCCCCATACCAAAATGAGCAGAAGCCCAGCGGGGTACAGCAGAAGGCTGGTCTCCACTGGTAAAAGTCAGGCTAGGATGGTCAGACAACAGCAAAAAGTTGGGGTGTTCACAACTGGAAGGAACATTACCCATAAATGAAAATCTTTCCTAACACTCGCCCCTCCCAGACCAAGGACAGGGAGAACTAATCCACCCCTGGATGAGCTTCTTATTCAGGTTGGTTAAACATTCTGGACAACCCATCAGCATTGCTATTTTGGACACCTGGCCTATACTCAATGATGAAGTCAAACCCTTGCAGGCTTATGGACCACATGAGCAACTTTGGATTTTCTTCCTTCATGTTCATGAGCAACTTTAAGGACTTATGGTCAGTTTGCAGAAGCAAGTGGGTTCCATAGAGGTAGGGCCTCAGCTTCCTTACGGTCAAAACAACAGAGAAACATTCTTTCTCTACTGTGGACCACCTGAGCTCTCTGTCCTTAAGGTGGCAACTTATGACTCCAATTGGGTGTTCCTTGCCTTTCTCATCTACCTGTATTTGTATTTTATTTATTTGTATAGCGTACCAAGCCCTCAGGCATCTGGGCGCATTACTTTGGTTACACAGGTGCAGAGTTAGGTGGACAATTTGCAGAGCCAGGAGCAATACAGAAGCATTGTATACAGTCAACAGATAGGAGTTTGTATCGACAAAGTGCAAAAATAAATACAAGCAGTGATGCCGAGACAATATATATAGTTGGGAGGAGAAAGTTAGTTATAGGTTAGTGGGTTTCCCAGGAAGTAAGCCCGTTTTTGGCTTTCATTCTAAATGTAGGGAATGATGGTTCTGTACTTAGGTTAGTAGGTAAGGAGTTCCACAGTTTGGATGTTAGGACAGGGAAACTGCTGCCTCCTGATTTTTGTTTGTTGTATCTCGGGATTGAGAGACAGTTCAGTTGCGCTGACCTGGTCGGTATGATTGTCTTTTGGTGAATTTGCATACAAGGTAATTATGTGCTGAGCTTGATAAGCACTTATGAGTGAGGGTCAAAGTCTTAAGTGAAATTCCATTTGTGATTGATAGCCATCAGGCGTTACGTCTTGTTTCTGATTTATGATGAGATTTTGGTATGTTGAATCCCGCTGTTAGGGCATTATTTTGAAAGTCCTGAAGTTTAATCAGATTACATTTGCTGGTACCTAAGTAGAGTGCGTTGCAGAAATCCAGTTTGGATAGTATGAGCGATCTGGCTAATGTAGAGGAGCTTGCTGGAGAGAGGAATGGTATGCGTGAGTTTATAAGCTTGCAAGTGTATGCTGCGGCTGAGGCTATAGTGTTCACTTGTTTCGTTAGGGTTAGATTGAAGTCAAGATAGACGCAAATGTCTTGATGTTTTTGGAGACCAGGATATTTATGCAGTCTCTGGTGAACGAGTTAAAGGTAGTGTCTAGTTTGTTTAGATTGGCTTGGGAGCAGGTCAACAGCAATTTGGTTTTTTCAACATTGAGGCAGAGGCTATGTGTGGACATCCATGCCTGAATGATGAGATATATTTTGTTTAGTAGTTTGGAGTCATTGTGGTGGTTACCCGTGATAGGTATGAGGATCTGAGTGTCATCTGCATAGTTAGTATAGGTGACAACCTGGCAATCCAGATCGTCGAACATTTGCTTGGTAAATATATTATAAAGTGTTGGCGACACACAGGACCCCTGTAGAACTCCACACGTCACTGCCGCTGGGTCTGCCTAGGCTGTGGGAGAGAAGACTCTCATTGTCTGATTGTCTAGAAAAGAGTGGATCCAGGCTGTGGCTTTCTCAGAAAAGTGGGCTGCAGAGGTGAGGTGGTTGCATAAGACGTTTTGCCTGACAAGGTCGAACACAGCTGATAAGTCTAACAAGAGGAGGAGAGTAATTTTGCCTTTGTCCTTATGGTCATCGACCTGCATTTTAAGGTCAATTCGTGCGATTTCTATTCCATGTCTGGGTCTGAACCCCGATTGTCACAGGCTTAGTAGGTTATTTGTTTCAAGGTGAGCCTGTATTTGCAAATAGGCTGCCCTGTCCAGAATTTGTAGCAGGAATGGCTACGGTTAGGGACAGAAGCGGTTGTGGAATCAGAGGAGGTAGAAACTGTGTAGGAACTATGGAATCATATCAAGGCAGAGTGGCCTGTGATAGTACAGCACCTATCCCAATGTCAGAAGCATCTGTCTGCATAATAAAAGGTCTTTTATAATCAGGGCCCTGAGAACAGGGGCCTGGCACAAGGAGTCTTTCAAGCCATTGAAGGCTTTACCACACTCCTCAGACCAAGAGACTTTCTTGGGTTTCTTTGGAGTTGTGAGAGTAGTCAGAGGGGCAGTTATGGTGCCATAGTCTGCATTAAAGTTTCTGTAATACCCAGTGAGACGTAAAAAGGCTCTCACCTGGGTATGAGTAGTGGGGGTCGGCCAGTCTTGTACTGCTTGTACTTTACTGGCCAGAGGCTGAATCCTCCCTCCACCTACTTCATGCCCAAGGTAGACCACTGAACTTGACACTTGGTTGCCTTTATGGTTAAGTTGGACTTCTGAAGAGCCTACAATGTAATTCTAAGGTGTTTCACATGATCCTCACAGGTGGCACTGAAAACTGCAATATCATCCAGATATGCAAGACAGAATTCATCCAAACCATCAAGGTCAAGATTCACATGCCTCTGAAAAGTGGCAGGCGCATTCTTCAATCCAAATGGCAACTGGCAAAGGTCTTCTGGAGTTGAGAATGCTGTCTTTTTCTTAGAATGTAATGCTAGGGCTATTTACCAATACCCTGCAGTGAGGTCAAATGTGATGAGGTACTTGGAGGCACGCAAGGTATCCACCAGCTCATCGGTTATAGACAAGGGGTGTGCATCTGTCCTGGTGAGAGCATAGAGAGCCCTGTAGTCCACGCAGAACCTCAACTCAGAGGAACCTGTCTTTGGTACCAGAACCACGAACATCTTGTTGACCTCTGTCCTGATGTAAGATCTCACCTTATCTGACATCCTGTATCCCCTACTTTTAGTAGGTACACTATCTCCTATGTCAATGTCATGTTTGCACCAGGGTGTCAACCCAGGAGCTAGGGAAAACAAGGGGGAGAATTGCCTCAGCAAACTTCTCACCTCATATTGCTGGCCAGAAGTCAGGTGAGGACACCCTCAATGGAGCTGTCTGAAGGACTGCCTTGGAACAGGTCAGTGAGAGGTTCTGACTCCTCCTCCTCCTCTACATCTGATTCCAGGAGCAGTGCAGCTATTTGAACCCTAGGGGTGGAAGCCTTCAGCCTATTCACATGGAACACTTTTGGAGCCTTTCCAGCCCTTCCAAGGTCCACTAAATCATTTACCTCACCCAGTAGTTCCGCTATTGAGTAAGGGCCTGACCATTTATCCTGTAAAGCTCTAAGCCTTATAAGGTTCATAATTAGGAGTTGCTGACCTGGTGTAAGGTTGACAAGGGAAGCCTTCTGGTTGGTCATACCAGTGTTTCACCAGACATTGCCCAGCCTTCATCTTATCACAAGCCTGATCTATCAGGAGGACCATTCCCTTCCTTAAGCCTAGCACATAGTCCACTGCATTGGTAGTGATAGGGGGAGTAGGCATCTCCCACGCCTCGTTGACTATAGCCAAGGGTTCCCTAACAGGGTGACCAAAAATAAGCCCAAAGGGGCTGAAGCCAACCCCCTACTGAGGTACCTCTCAGTAGGCAAACAATAAGCATGGAAGAATGAGATCACATTTTCTCCTCTCCAGAGCCCCAATCATGCTTTTGAGGGTTCTATTGAACCTCTCAACTAAGCCATTGATTTGGGGTGATATGCTGAGGAAAACTTATAGGCAACCACACACACCTTCCACATGGCTTGCATGTACATGGACATAACGTTGCTACCCCTATCAGACACAACTTCTTTAGGGATACCAACCCTAGTGAATATGCAAAGCAAAGCTTTAGCAACTGACTTGGCAGTTACTGTTTATAATTGGATGCCTCAGGATAACTGGTGGCATGGTCGACCAGCACCAGGATAAACCTATTGCCTAAGGATGTCTGAGGATCATGTTTTCTGTCCCTCTCTTTTCTTTCTCGACTCCTTTAGCCATGGGTTTCCCCTTTGGCTTGGGCTTTACCTTGGTCTTGGCTAAGGCAGCCCTTGTTTGTAACCTTGTGCATGGTCTCTTTGCTGTGTCACCCAAGTCTCTTAGATCATTCCCCAGCAGGACCTTACCTGGGAATTGCCTCTGTATGCTCACTGGAATCCTGACCATTGCGCAATTGATAGTAAGATTTACAGGCATTACAGGGAACTTGAGAGGGGGGCCATCAGCTAACTTGGTGGGCATCAGGGGAGCTCTGACAAGTTCCTCTGGGTTTACCAAAGTGGAATCCACCACAGTTCTGCTGGCCCCACTATCCCTAAGGGCAGGAGTATCTAATCCATTGATTATCTCACTGTCCTTGAAGTAGTGCTTGGTACTGTCTGGTTTGCTAGCATAAGCATCTGAGACTTTAGGCTCCCAGGAACTCAGGGGAACTAGGACTACCTCAGATTCTATCCCCCTGGGAAGGAGTCTGAGAAGAAGGATGCCCATGTGATCTCTTCCTCCTCATAGGAGGGGAAGGCCAGACTCACAAAGTGGCCACCCAAGGTTTTGACTTTACATCTGGGGTCCCCCTTCACATGGTAATTTGCTCCACAAGCCACACAAGATCCACTGGGTCTTTGGACATAGGGAGGCTTACTATAACCAGGGCTCTGTCTGGGAGTATAACTCCCACTACCCTGAACATTCTTTTGGGACTTACCCTTGTTTTTCTTTTTGTGGCTCAGGCCTGCTGTGATCGATGCAAAACAGGGCAATGAGGGGACAACACTGGGGTCAGGGTGCCAAGCCTTCCAGCGTGTCATCAGTGGTTCCACAGATCTGCTTCAGTGGTTCCAGATATTTGGCTCCTTTACTATGTTTAGTGTGAAATCAGAAGTACGACCTGGAATGGGTGTAGAGGGCCTTCTCTTAACCAAAGTCTCCTTCATGCCAAAACAAAGAGAAATCAATAAGAGATCTGCTCACATTCAGCCATCCCAGACTTGGACCAATCATGGACCATAGTGGTCCCAGTCATCCCAGCACACCAGACATCCTGGCACCCAGGATGTGCATTGGAACTAGACAGCTACAGACCACATCCTCGGCGCACACACACAAGGCATGCAGAAGCCTGCAAAAGCTTTGGTTTGCCAGGGGGTCTGCATGATCAAATAAGGATTTTCCTGGGTCGACTCGACCTGGGGAAGGCAAAGGAACAAGATGACCAAAGGACAGAAATGTGGGATGGCCATTTTGGGCACTGGCCACTGTCCTTGGCCAAACGCGGTAAATGCAGTTTGGACCATAGAAAAGAATCAAACATGCTTTAAAAGTAACTGCTTCCACCAGCTCTGTCCTGGGCACACTTGTACATTCACAAAACATCCTTCGAGAAGGTCTAGGGTGTTAAAAATGAAAAAGGGACCCCAGCGCACTGTACTGTAAGGTACTTTGTCCACTGATAAAATGTTACTAAGAAATAACAACAAAGTGATAGACTAAGGGAAACACAGTCTCCCAGTTCTGACAGTCTGAAGGTCATGTCAGTTTCCCCATAACAAAATGAGCAAACAGCCAGGAGTGTACAGCAGAAGGCTGGGCTCCACTGGTACAAGTCAGGCTACAATGGTCAGACAACAGCAGGAAGTTGGGGGTTCACAACTGGAGGGAAAATTACCCGTAAATAGAAATCTTTCCGAACAACCTGCATGGCGAGTGCACTCTGCATCCCATGCAGTAGCATGGAGGGCGTTGGGAGGTTAGTGAAGTGAATCTATCTCTTCTGTCCTTGGCTGTGGGTGCCTGGAACAATTTCCAGGATATATACCTGTATAATATATCCAAGATTTCCTCTTTTTTTTTATTGGCATGTTGTTGTGTAATTACTGCAGGCCCCAGCGCTGGGAGTTACTGTGTGCTGTTACTGTGTAGCAAGCATTATTGGTGATGGTTGGCTGGAGAAGGCTGTTTGCAATCAATCCATTCTGATACGTGTTGCCGTTCAGTGAGTGGGACGTCGCACTGAGCCTTTGATCATGTACGGCCCTTGTGAGTGATATGATATGGCATTTATAACGCGCCTATACACACGTGTTTTAAGGCGCGGTGAGGCAAGGGAGGGGGAACATAGGGAGGACAGACAACGATCCTACTAGGCCAGGTGTCATTCAGATCGCGCAAGTGCATGGGAAGAGGAAGAAGGAGAAGTGCGAGGGAGAAAGGGGAGAGGACAGTGCAGCACAAGGGGTAAGAAAAAAATAAAATTAAACAGTAAATAAAAGTACGCCAGCAGGTGGCAAGTGCAAGGATAAGTGCCGACACCAGGTGTCAAGAGCTGGTAGTGGGACTGTAGGGATAAAGAAACAGTCCCCAAGTGTGGGGGTTGCCAGGGGGGCTGTGCAGGAGTGTGACTGGCAGGGGAGTGGACCAGGGCCCTAGATCAGGGGGTGACCAGGTAACCAGTGCAAATTCAGTGTCAGCCAGGAAGTCAGCAAGGGAGAGGAGGAGAAAAAGCAGAAGCAAACGGAAAGGTTTTGAGGTTCTTCCGGATCCGAAGATGATTCTCCTCAAGTTTCAGGGAGGCTGTTCCAGAGGGAGGCCCCAGCCGAAGAAAGAGATCTACCACCAACTTAATGCTTGGAGAAGCGACTGACCCTGAGCGACTTTGAGGTAGATGAGTGAAGAGCTCGAGAAGGAAGGTATTTGGGGAGAGAGAGTTGAAATTATTGAGGCCCCAGGACCTCGAAGCCCTTGTGGACGATGTAGAGGGTTTTGAACTTAATCCTCACAGCCACTGGGAGCCAGTGCAGAGATTTCAGTCCTGGAGAGATACAATCCCTGGGCTTGAGGCCTAGGACAAGTCTTGCGGTCCTGTTCTGGATAAGTTGCACGGGCAGAGAGTAGAAGCAGGCAGATTTAGAAAGAGTTTATTGCAATAGTCCAGCCTAGAGAGAACCAGAGCTCTGGAGACTGTGAGCTTCTGGGGGAAGGAGAGGAAATGAAGAGGAGGTTCAGCTGGTAGTGTGACTTCTTAAAGATGTCAGAGATGTGAGGAGAGAAGGAGAGTGTGGAGTTGAAGATGACCGCAAGGTTTTTAGCCTTACAGATGGGAACAGGAAGAAGGCCAAGGGAGGCCGGCCAGAAAGCTACAGGAAAGGAGGGAGTGGGTGTGCCGATGAGGAGAATCTCAGTCTTACTGGCATTAAGGCAGAGGTCCTTGGCGGGAAACCACTCCTGGATAGCAGACAGACAGTCAGAGATGAGGGAAATTGAGGAGGAGGCCGAGGGTAGCCTGAAGATGAGCTGAGCGTCATACGCATAGCATTGAAAGTTGGGGCATAGAGCGGCAATGTGGTGGGCCAGGAGTGCCAGGTATTGGTTGAACAGCCAGTGAGAGAGGTTAGACCCCTGGGGGACACCAAAGGTAAAGAAAAAGATAGCAGAGAGGAAGGACCCTAGTTGGACCTGGGAGGGTCGGTCGGAGAGGAAAGAAGTCAGCCACGCCAGAGCCTGACCAGTGATACCCAGGTTATCACAGAGATGGTTGAGCAGGATTGCATGGTTGACACTGTCAAAAGCGGAAGAGAGATCAAGATGGATGAGGACGTAAGGGGTGTTATAGTCAAGGTTGGAGAGCAGGTCTTCGCGGATGTTCAGGAGAGCAGTTTCCATGCTCTGGCAGCTCTGAAGCCAGACTGATGGTCATGAAGACAGCCAACAGATTCAGTGTGGAGATTAAGCTGGGAGATGGCCAGTTTCCCCAGGAGCTTGCCCAGGAAAGGAGTGATGGAGATTGGGCGGTAGTTGGCCGGGTAGGAGGGGTTGGCATGGGGTTTCTTAAGAAGGCAGTGCACAAGGGAGTGATTAAGGGGGATATGAAGACCTGTTTCAACGAGACTTTCATAGATCAGACCTGTCTAGTAGCCTTGTCTGCGGAGAACAGGGGAAAGGCAGAGAAGGAGGGAGGAGAGGTGGCTGCAGAGAGGCTAGAGGAAGAGCAGGGAGTGGGGGGAGGGAGGGGAAAGGAGGAGACAGAGGACAGGATGTCCTGAGTTTTAGAGATGAAGTGAGAAGCCAGTGCCGTACAGAGGGCCTGAGAGGGGACAGGAGAGGTAGAGACTGCGGCAGGATTGGTCAGTTCCTTGCAGATTTTAAAGAGTTTGGCCGAGTTGTTAGACGCTGCAGAGACACAGGCTTGGGTATGCACTCTCTTCTTCGTTAGGACAGAGAGCTGGTATTGCCTTTACACTTGCGTTTTAGGGTGACGAGGTCGGAGTCGTACCAGGAATTGCACTGGGCTTTGTGCTTCAGGCGGATTCTCATTACAGGGGCAAGGATATCAAGAGTATCAGATATAGCAGAGAGGAGCGTGGAAAGGGCTGTGTCAGGATGAGAGTCAGCGTCAGCCTAAGGGGGAGAGAGGGGTGAGAAGGTGGCGGCAAAAGCGGCGGCGAAGCCTCAGCTGACACATGCTTTATGGGTCAGATGATCGAGAAGGTGGGTGGCAGTGATGGAAGTGGTTTGGCCTAAGGGGTATGGAGGGTGAGGTGGGAGAAGAGGAGAAAGTGATCACTCCAGGAGAGAGGAGTGATGAGAGGGACAGAGAGGGGAAGGACTGAGGTGATCAGACCATCAAGAGTGTGCCTTGAAAAATGAGTTGGGCCAGAGGGGAGAATAGTAAGTGATAAGGTGAACTTACATAGGAGGGGTAGCGGGAGGACAGCTAGTAACTGAGGGGTCATGCTTTGAGCTGGCTGGTGAGTGCGCTAGTTAATATTGGATTATTTGATCCTTGAAAAGCTATAAGTACGGGTGGACAGATTTGCGTCGTGTGGCTTGTACTTGTGTAAAAGAATGATGGTGTAAGAATGCGTTGTAGAAAAATGCTACAATCTTAGAAGTGTAGAAATAACGCCATTGTATAGTCAAGTGGACCAAAACATCAGGACTGAGAAAATGAACACAAGACAAAGAGAACAAGAAAATATTATATTGTTTTTTTCCTCAAGCACAAAATATAACATACAGTCGGCTGTTCAAACAATACAGTCTATCACAGACTCACTAATGGTGGGCATTGTAAACAAAGTCATTGATATTCTTGATATTTCTGGGCCAGAATTGAGAGAAGTGGAACGACAGGCCAGTATTTCCTTGATGTATGTCTGTATTAGTTTAGAGGATGACATTCATGCCTCTGAAGTTCCGCTTACAAGTTTAAGTGTGTCGCCTAAGTTGTTTGATTCCCCAATTGAGTGGGAGGGTGGAAGAAATACAATCTATAGCAGACATGACCAGTCAAGCACATATGAACATAGGGGAACGGCCTTCTTTACCTTTTAAAGTAGAGGACACCCTTATAACTGACTCTGCACAAGGGGATAGTAGCCACAGCTTTAAGTGTTGTGCTACAGTCTTTCATTAGACTTTATGATACAGTGGTACTGGAAGTAAGAGCAAATACCAGTAGCCTACATGAATTGAAAGCACAATTAATAACTGGGGAATTCATGCAAAGGTTGTCAGGAAAGAACCAGCGACTGACACAAATAATATGTTGAAAAATCTGAGAGTGGATTTAATGAAAATCTACCCCCTCTACGACTAATGAGCTTTTTGGTTTAATCAAAACGGCTGTAGTACCTATGGTTAAGAAATATAAATATGGCATGGTTGCAAAGAAAACTAAACATGTTAACGGCCATGTGATGCATAATAAAAGGGGGTTTAGAACTTTTTTAAGGCATATCAAAATGTATGAAAGGTGAGTGAAGATATTACAGAACCTGCAGAGGTTCATCTGCATAAGCCTGAAGTTATTGTTATTAATGACTCTCAAAAAGTAACTAAGTCAAACTAAATGAAGAAGCAGAGTGGGAAAAGCTCCATTCATGGGAATGATTTACGACTGATGTCTATGTGTGCTTTAAAGCATGAGAGCATTAAATAAAACTACTGGGAAAAAGCATGTCAAAAAGAAAGGACTTAGAAGATGGTTCTGAATATTTCCATTTGCTAATTAAAATTATAAAGACAAGGTGATTGAAGAGGTAGTAACTACTATTGATAATACGGATCAGGGTGGCCAGCCATAAGGTAAGGACTAAGAACATCTCTGTATCGCCTTTCCCCTTGTCTGATCACTTTTTTGTAGAGTTTAATGTGCTAGCAGAATTCATTAGGAAACGGAAGGAGAGGAGAAGGCTATTGGTAATGAACAGAAACCTTAAATAAATATCGGTGGAAAGGATAGAACCTCTTCTTACTCCCCTTGTAAATCTATCGGGTGCTGCTCCCCTGGAGGGGCTGTCAAGAGAGATCCTCTCAAACCTAGATATGGTGGCAAAATTACCCCAGATCTGAAGAAACTAAACACAACAATGCTTAAACTCTATTATGACTGGAAATCACACCTTACCCAGTCAGCACTGACAGCATAATAAGGCTGCTGCAAAAAAATATAAGCTAGCAATAATCGAGGCGAAGAAAAATGTCTTTAAAAAAGAATCGAGAATGCTCAATCAGATACGAGGGAACATTTTTAAATTCTTAAAGAACAAGAATCTGTCGAGCATACTGTCCCGGATCTTGTATTTAAGGATGACGCATGGCGTGAAGCTATTCAGGATGCCATGCAGGACAAATTACATATTGGGGCTGATATTGCCCTTAGGAAAGATAAGTTACCTGGAGTAGAAGCTGGAGCTCCTGGAAGGGACTTCTGTAGGTGCCCCTCTATCCCGGTATTTAGCTTCTCTTCTATCTCATTGGCATCTATCATTGAACACTTGAAGGCCACCGAGTGCAGAAATGACCCTGCTGTGTCCATCATTATAAAGACATGTCTGCGTACCTTGCTTACTGCTATCTGTAATTTTGTGAACCTCTCCTCTGCTGTGGGGACTGTGCCATAGGACCTGAAAAGTGCATGAGTCACACCCTTTCTAAAAAAAACAGGCTTGTCAGCGGATATTCCAAATAATTTTAGGCCAATCACTGACACTCCTTTTCTTCTAAAGATTCTTGACCAAGTGGCATATGGGCAAATTGCCGAGCACATACAAAAATTCCCTATCCTGAATGACCATCAGTCAGGTTTCCGGGCAGGATTTGGAACCGAGATGGCTCTTCTAGAACTAAAATCTAGGCTTTTATATAGAATGGATAAAAATGAAGCCTCTCAGTGAATGTTGTTGGATCTGTCAGCTGCCTTCGACCTGATGGACCACTCCATCTTTTCCACCAGGTTGGGGATGTCGCAAATTCTCACCTTTAGCATCTCAATGGATCTCGTCCTTTCTCCGTAATCTGGAAAGTAGGATTTTTTAGAAATAAGCAGAAGCCAGGCCCATTGAGATTTGCTTCGGAGTGCCTCAGGACTTGTGCACCTCGCCTTGTTTACATTTTACAGTGCTTTTATTTGCCATGCTGGCCGATGAGGGAGTGATGTTTACGAACTACGCTGACGATACACAGGTCGTTATCCCTCTTTCCGGAAACCATGACCTAGATGAGGCCCAGATTAGCAGAATTTTTGCCTTGATCGAAAACCCGGATGGTCCACAATAGGCTTGCATTAAACATAGAAAAAACTGAACTGCTGATTGTAGGATCATCCTATATGCTACAGAAACTGGGTTCAGGATATGAATGTTTTTTTTTTGGTGCTGCCAAAATATGTCCTCTTAAGAAATTTAAAATGCTGGCCGTGACACTTAATCAGCATCTCAGTATGAAATCCCATGTGGGTAGTTTGGTATCGGCATGTTCATACTATATCAAATTACTAGCACACCTAAGACCCTTAATCTCCCAGGCAAATGCAGAGGTGATTGCTAGAGCGATTGATGGAGGTAAAATTGATTACTGCTCCAATCTTCTCATATGTATTAATAAAGCTACTTGTAATAAGTTACAAGCTGCTCAGAACGGAGCTGTAAGAGTGATTATGGGTCTCACTCGGAGAGACCATGTATCAGCAGCAAGATGGGCTCTTCATTGGCTCCCGGTTGAGGCAAGATTCCGATTCCGACTTCTGGTAATAACCCAGGAATGCAGGCAGGGAAGAATGCCCTTGTACTTACAAGTGCTCTTATCAAATAAAACACATGGAAGATCGTAAAGATCTAGCAACCAGGACCTGCTGATTATCCCCAGGTGCAGGACTGTAAAGACTACAAAGGGAACCTTCTGTGTCGCTGCTCCTAGGGCATGGAATGATCTCCCTTGTGATCTAAGAGGCATTGAATCAACTGATGTCTTCAAAAGAAAATTGAAGACTGTTATTGGCTTAAATTGAGCTCTGCCCGTGTCGCTTCTTTAATCCGTCATCATCAGTGGAGCGTTTCTTGTTCTTTGTTGTCCTGTTGCACCCTGAAGCCAACGGGTCCATGGTTCATGCATTATAAATGTCGAAAAGTAAAGTAAAGGATGTGTCCAAAGTTGGAAATAGAGTGACCACAAAGTGCAACCTCTCGGCTGTGAATAAGGAGTTGGGGAAAATGTTAATTGTGGTTCTGGTATGTTACAGAAAATGGGGGGGCATCATGATAATTATTGGTGGTGATCTCAACTGTGTATGTTCCAATGTGATCATGGATTAGAAGATCTGAATATGGAAATCGGTGAATGCTATGATATAAATAAAATAGGACAGGGGAAGAAATGGAATGATGGTTTATTTAGAGGGTGTTTTCTAGCCAGGTGGGGTTTGTGACAATTGAATTCACACTTTAGTTTAGCAATGAATTCTCAACCGACATGGTTTGGTGCTTCCTCCAGGTCCCCTTTGGACTATATTTGTGATGTCATGTTTGAAGTCCCGGGCATTAGTCTTAGCAGTGCACAGAGGTGGCGCGAGTTATGGTTGCTTAGCATACCATGACTGGCAAATTTCAAGGGTTTTTCAGTTTTGCTTGTAACCATAACGTCCCGTTAACAATGTTTTTTCAGTGAATTTCATTGGTTTTTGTTAGTGCAACTTAACCATAACGTCCATTTAACAAAGTTTTTTCAGTGAATATATATATCTATATATATGTATATAGACTGTTTTTGGGTACATTGATTGTAGTTTTCAGTGAAGTTGGATTGCTGATTCAATGTTCTCAGAAAGAGTGCATTTCCTTCATCAATTATATGTATTCCATCATGTATATAAAGATTAGACACGTAAAATTGTATGTTTTTGTTGGATATCCAGATACGTTTTTGAACTCTGATGAAATCATGGAACTACTTTTTTCACATTTCTCCATGATTTGTCAATTTTGGAATTACATTTGGGGGTTCACTTCCATTTGTGCCGCTGAGTTATGTTGAAAAAAATGAAGGTGGTATGAGGAAAACACTGCATGAGTTTTTTCAAATCTTGTTTTATAATCAAAGACAGATACATGCCTTGTACATTCACCAAATCATAGCCTCCACAACAAATGAGTATGACATCTGGCTTGTCTCTGCTTCTCAGACTCAACAATTTAGGAAAAATCTGGCACCATTGCATTCCTCACAATCCAACCATTTAATTCTAAAATCAGGTAAATTGAGATCAATGTCAATATGTAGGCTTCTACAGAAAATCATCAACTAAACACCCAGGAGTCTTCTACAACCACACAGTTTTAACTCAAGCCTTGATGTCTGCCCTCTGTCGCTGTTTTCTTGAAAATGCATGTTTATTTATAATTCAAGTATTAGTTGCAATGGGGAATGGATGATGTCAGTATTTCTGTGTCTGTAATTGGTAGGTCGATTGTTTTCATTTTGTTCTTGTAGGTGATAGTTTGAATCAAAAAATGTTGGCCATTTTGGTTGCCATTGTTTTTTTGGAAAGTTGAAAACATACCATTTTGTTTTCCTTTGTCATTCTGCTTCCAGAAATGGATGGTGTATGCTTGTCTCATGTAAAAATCTGTGGATCTTTTGGAGTAGTTCACACCGAGGGCCCGATTCATGGAACGTTTTCCTATGGGATTGCACCATTATAAAACACTTCAGTGAATCAGGCCCTGAGTGTTATATGTTTTGTTTTTTGAATAGTTACATATTTCAGGGACTGCCTTGATTAAGGCTTGATTATGTTAGGTAAAAGGAACATATATCAGCTTTTACTGTTTGGGTATTGAAAGTTAGAAATGTGGTTTCTGAGAAAGGTTTTATTATGCAGTATGTGTGTCTCTACAAAGAGATGTTCTGTATCAATGTGTATGGTAAGTAATCATGTGAACTTCGATTGAGAAATGCATTTGCCAAGGCTGGTGAGAATTGAAAATTGATGGAATTTGTAATGCTTCCTTACTGGTTACTATCATTAGCACACTTCAAGATACGAAAAGAGTAAGTGGTGTTAGTAGGCAATTTTACCTTGTATAAAATAAGGTGCAGGTTACTCCAAGTGTATGTAACAGGAATGCATTACAGCAGTCTAAAGAAGGTTTTTAGGGTTGTTCAAGTATTTTCTGAGAGATGCTTTGGTGCACAATTTCTAACAGCTTCAGTGGGTATGTGTATGTTGAATGATGAGGGCTTATGGGTGTTGTTTAGAACATATGAACAGCTTCAGGTTGCAGTCTGTTTAAGTTGTGGGTAACAAAGGAAATACATTTCAGCACGCCTGCTGGGTCATTTGTGTGGCACAGAAGAAGGGAGCAGTGCAAATGGAAGTAGTATTTTAGTTCTCCTCTTTGCCTTAGAAATTCTTGATAGTGAGCAGCAGCATGAATGGAATGCATTGAAGCATTGCTTATGGATGTTCTAGAGTGAATATTAGATTTAGGGAAATTAAGTTAGCACTGTGTGCCCAAATTGTTTTCTATTTGGTCCAAATTTGCAGAGTGGTTTTCACACTATGGCTGTTCAAATACATCACGTTTTCTCTATGGGGAAATTAATGTTAGTAGGCTGAAAAAATAGTTTTTTGTTTTCTTAATACTTTTTTATTTTCTAAAAAATAGTTCCCAATAGCAACTTTAACAGTAGACAGAAACCTATTGTGTGGAACTTTCACGTCTTAAATTGTTGGTAGATGAAAGACCACAAGACATAGATTCTGCAATATCAATTCGACATGTAGTAGATGTAGAAACAGAAAGGGACAACTGTACCTGATCTGAAAAGTGCACATTTTCCTGATCTGGTACTAAAAGCTTATCATGATATGAGATGTAGTCAGTGTGGTTGTGATTTGCAATCATTTCACAATTTAGAATATGATAGGTACCTTTTAGTGATGTTACAGAGATACACAATGGATGGTATGAAGATTAATATTCCAATTTTAAACTTTGAAAATGCTGAGGTTTTCATCTGAAAGAAACCATTTAAAACATCTGCAGTTATCTTTCATGGGGGTGCATCCATTCATAGTGAACATTTCATGACATCGGTGCACATAGAAGTAGTTGGCATAGTGAAAAATCCTGGGTCTGCACATTTGAGCCTGAAATTCTTGAAGTCTTCTGTGTAATTATAAGATATCTTTGACTTTGCACCTTGCACTGCTAATGTTTACATCTCCTTAACATACTTTTTCATTTTCCGGTGGGACCTTGGGCAGTTGCTGGGTTAGTTGCTGGGCCATGACACAACTACATCACATTTATGTTTTTTAAGTTGCATAATCCTGATGGGCTGTGTATTTCAGGCTCATGGTTGTGGACCAAGGATGTTTCATTACGCCACCACTTTCTCAGAGTTGTGGATCCATGACTGATATGCACTTTCGAAGGTAGGATATCTATTAGCTAGCTTCCCACTGTACCCCTAGGCACACCATACAAGGGTTCGACATTGTTACAGAAGTCTTAGTGCTTCTCGTTTTGCTTCCTAGAAACTTGTCTGTTCTGCACAAGCTCTTTATTCTTTTGAAACTGCAGACCAGAATTTAGAGAATTTTCCATTGGCACCCTTGCAATGCTGGGTAATGTATTTTGTTTCTCGCATAAAAGATTGGTGATTACACAATGTGTTGGTGTTGGGATAGTTCAGATGTCACTTCAATATCTGTGCTAAGTGCCATCTTTTTTTAAAAAAACAGGCATAGAGGTTGTCAGGGGTCTGGACACCTAGAAGCTTTCACAATTGCAGTGCATTCCAATGGATTTCGGAGTTACCCATGGCAGGAATTAATCAAATGAGGTATCGGGGTTTTAGTGGAGGAGTTGAAAATATATCGCATTAGAAATAATATGACTACTTAAAGATAACAAGATAGGAGTGGTGCTGACTTGATGTTTAATTTGTGTTTTGAATTTTGTAGACATTCATGGTGGTTCAATTTACAGTGGATTGGTTATTAAACCCAAGAATTGTGGTGTGTGTTACTCTGGCATGAACTTAACACTATTAAAACAGAGAACATCTTAAGATAATCTTATCCATCATTCAGGAGATACGTTATGGAAACCCCTGAGGATTGTTCAACAGTCATAGTGTTTAGGACATGTTTAAGTCAGTAAGTCTCAGGGTTGAATTTCAATATTGTGTTTAGTATTGTTAAATACATGTTTGATTCTTCTTTAAGGATATTGATTTAGCCAGATATATTTAGGTAACATATGTATTGATACAAGTTTCTGCATATTCAATATCTCCGACATTTTGACCACATCTTCGGCCATGCTTTAATGCTTTGATAACTAGTTGTGATAATATGCATGTTTTGTTGTTTTAAAATGTGTTCAATTAAATGTATTTTTTAAATGTGTATCCTAGTGGTTTTCCTGAGGTTCACTCCTACCAGTGTATCTCCTTTCTGGCGAATTACTGTATGTTGTCCAATTAGTAGGATTGCTTGTACAACATCTCCAGAAGTGTATTGGGTTTTCCACATTGTAGTGATTTCGAAAAAATGTAATGCAACAAAACTCCTTAAATTCAACAGACAATTCAGGCAAATCCCCCATCACTTCTCACCATTGTTGCGCATCATATGACCAGAATGATGACATCACTGATGACATCTCTAATTATATCATATCTGACATTACTGATGGCATCCCTGGTGACATAATTAATCACATCATATATGAGATCACTGTATACACCACGGATGGCATCAGAATTGAGATCACTCATTAGGTATGTTAAAATATTTACATGTCTCATCTCTTGGTACATATGTGATTTCAGAATACTTAATAACAATGGGAACATTGTATAAAACATTAATCAGCTAAACATACATCATATAAGTACTTGTGAAGCTTTCAATTGTAGTATTTCTTAAAATATGACATTTAAAATATTAATATCTAATTTTTTATAAAAATCTTTACTTTTATTTAAAAGCAGTCAATTCAAATTGGCCATTGCATACAATGCACCTGATTTTGGCAAACACGTGTAAAATGATGTAATATATATAAACAGTAGTAAAACATATTAATAGAAATAAATAGAAACAAAAACATGTAAAAACCCATTGATTGGTACATCTTAAATGTACAGATTTAAATGTGCGATTGTACTTATTATAAGAATAATATGTTCACCTATTGTTTTCTAAATGAGATAAGTGTTATAAAACAAATAAAACAAAGAACGTGTACGTATGGGGATATATTACATTACTACACAATTACATATGGGGCTGCGCGTAATGGGTGGAGCTGCATTGTATAAGGCTCACTGCAACTGAATCATATGGTTGTAGCTGCATATCATAAGGATTCTAACAAAGCAGAGCCACTGAATCATAAGCGACAGTGACTGGACACTTTAATTGATAATATGGAGTACTGGACGATATGTTGGTATTCCGAATGAGATACGGTTTGCTTTTAAAGTAAAACAATAAAGGGTTGTGACCAATATTTAATGGGTCACAATGGTTGTCAAAGGGAAAAACAAGGTATTCAATTTTTGTTAAATGGCCGCAATGGTGGCTTTAGATAGACTTATAGACAAGTCACATGTCCATGTATGTAGTCGAGCTGTGATGCAGGATAAAGGAAATAAAGAGTAGATGTAATAAGAGCCTAGCAAAGACTCTGTAAAGAGATGGAATGCATGGCGTTTTGATGCCAGCTTGAATGGAAATAAAGACTCACAGGCCGATTCATGGAATAATTAGCGCGGCGCAAGTGGCCAAAAACGTGCGATTCGCAGTGGAATAGCGAAAATCGCAGTGCAAGTGCGAAAATCGCACGAAAAGCAGCGCACGTCGATTCATGGAAGTCCGTGTGCGAGAAAACCAGCGGATGTGCGATAAACAAGTGCGCGGCGCACGTTGGCGCTCAGGCCATCAAACAGCGTGCGCCAGGTCACAGCGAAAATCGCACAGGCCACAGCGAAAATCGCACATAGTGCGGCGCACGCAACAAAAGTAGGCGGAACACGGGGCGTACCACTCGGAATGGTGAACAACTTGCCAAAATGTGGGCGTCACGGGGGAAGCACAGGGTACAAGTGCGCGGAACGCCCACACGCTCGCCTACAACACGTATTCATGGAATAGAATAGGGCAAAAAAGCGCACGCTCAAACCAGCGCACAGGCACAAACACGACCGCCACAAGAAAGCAGGCGGTAGCGTCTCTGCGCCTGGAAGAAATGTGCGCCAAAAGGTGCGCCAACAAATAGCACCTATATACAGCCATGATGAATGCCCAATACTGTGGCCCTCCAGGACAAATGACGTGCAAAGGGGTACCCACAAACACAGACACGCGCTGACAGAAAAAAAACGTGTGCGTGTATACCGGGGTGCGCGGGAAGTCTCACACGCGATTTGATAGGGTACGTGGATTTCAGGGGTGCGTGGGAAGTTCCACACGCAATTTGGCCGGGTACGTGGATTTCAGGGGTGCGCGGGAAGTTCCACACGCGATTAGGCAGGGTACGTGGATTTCAGGGGTGCGCGGGAAGTTCCACACGCGATTTGGCCGGGTACGTGGATTTCTGGGGTGCGCGGGAAGTTCCACACGTGATTAGTCAGGGTACGTGGATTACAGGGGTGCGCGGGAAGTTCCACATGCGATTTGGCCGGGTACGTGGATTTCAGGGGTGCGCGGGAAGTTCCACACGCGATTAGTCAGGGTATGTGGATTACAGGGGTGCGCGGGTAGTTCCACACGCGATTTGGCCGGGTACGTGGATTTCAGGGGTGCGCGGGAAGTTCCACACGCGATTAGGCAGGGTACGTGGATTGCAGGGGTGCGCGGGAAGTACCACACACGATTTGTCAGGGTACGTGGATTTCAGGGGTGCGCGGGAAGTTCCACACGTGATTTGGCCGGGTACGTGGATTTCAGGGGTGCGCGGGAAGTTCCACACGCGATTAGGCAGGGTACGTAGATTGCAGGGATGCGCGGGAAGTTCCACACGCGATTTGGCCGTGTACGTGGATTTCAGGGGTGCGCGGGAAGTACCACACGCGATTTGTCAGGGTACGTGGATTTCAGGGGTGCGTGGGAAGTTCCACACGCGATTTGGCCGGGTACGTGGATTTCAGGGGTGCGCGGGAAGTTCCACACGCGATTAGGCAGGGTACGTGGATTTCAGGGGTGCGCGGGAAGTTCCACACGCGATTTGGCCGGGTACGTGGATTTCAGGGGTGCGCGGGAAGTTCCACACGCGATTTGGCCGTGTACGTGGATTTCAGGGGTGCGCAGGAAGTACCACACGCGATTTGTCAGGGTACGTGGATTTCAGGGGTGCGCGGGAAGTTCCACACGCGATTTGGCAGTGTACGTGGATTTCAGGGGTGCGCGGGAAGTACCACACGCAATTTGTCAGGGTACGTGGATATCAGAGGTGCGCGGGAAGTTCCACACGCGATTTGGCCGGGTATGTGGATTTCAGGGGTGCGCGGGAAGTTCCACACGCGATTAGGCAGGGTACGTGGATTGCAGGGGTGCGCGGGAAGTTCCACACGCGATTTGGCCGTGTACGTGGATTTCAGGGGTGCGCGGGAAGTTCCACACGCAATTAGGCAGGGTACGTGGATTGCAGGGGTGAGCGGGAAGTTCCACACGCGATTTGGCTGTGTGCTCCCAGGTATTACCTGTACACCCTCCACGGCCCCTGCAGGCAGCACACACCACAGGGGACTACCCTGCACACCTGCTCATGTCACCCACCACCCCCACCCCCCAGCCACCAGGGGCACCCTCCACCAGGCCCCCACCCATGTCACCCACCACCCCCACCCCCCAGCCACCAGGGGCAGCCTCCACCAGGCCCCCACCCATGTCCAACCCATGTCTCCCACCACCCCCACCCCCCAGCCACCAGGGGCACCCTCCACCAGGCCCCCACCCATGTCACCCACCACCCCCACCCCCCAGCAGTGCAGGGGCATCCTCCACCAGGTACCCACTCATGTCTACCACCACCCCACCCCCCAGCAGTGCAGGGGCATCCTCCACCAGGCCCCCACTCATGTCTCCCACCACCCCCACCCCCCAGCCACCAGGGGCATCCTCCACCAGGCCCCCACCCATGTCTCCCACCACCCCCACCCCCCAGCAGTGCAGGGGCATCCTCCACCAGGCCCCCACTCATGTCTCCCACCACCCCCACCCCCCAGCCACCAGGGGCATCCTCCACCAGGCCCCCACTCATGTCCAACCCATGTCTCCCACCACCCCCACCCCCCAGCCACCAGGGGCACCCTCCACCAGGCCCCCACCCATGTCACCCACCACCCCCACCCCCCAGCCACCAGGGGCAGCCTCCACCAGGCCCCCACCCATGTCCAAGCCATGTCTCCCACCACCCCCACCCCCCAGCCACCAGAGGCACCCTCCACCAGGCCCCCACCCATGTCACCCACCACCCCCACCCCCCAGCAGTGCAGGGGCATCCTCCACCAGGCACCCACTCATGTCTACCACCACCCCCACCCCCCAGCAGTGCAGGGGCATCCTCCACCAGGCCCCCACTCATGTCTCCCACCACCCCCACCCCCCAGCCACCAGGGGCATCCTCCACCAGGCCCCAACCCATGTCTCCCATCACCCCCACCCCCCAGCAGTGCAGGGGCATCCTCCACCAGGCCCCCACTCATGTCTCCCACCACCCCCACCCCCCAGCCACCAGGGGCACCCTCCACCAGGCCCCCACTCATGTCTCCCACCCACCCCCCCCCCCAGCCACCATGGGCAGCCCCCACCAGGCTCCCACTCATGTCTCCCACCCACCCCCACCCCCCAGCCACCATGGGCAGCCCCCACAAGGCCCCCACTCATGTCGTCCATCCACCCCCACCCCCCAGCCACCATGGGCAGCCTCCACCAGGCCCCCACTCATGTCTCCCACCACCCCCACCCCCCAGCCACCATGGGCAGCCCCCACCAGGCCCCCACTCATGTCCCCTATCACCCCCACCCCTCAGCCACCATGGGCAGCCCCCACCAGGCTCCCACCCATGTCTACCACCCCCCCCCACCCCTCAGCCACCATGGGCAGCCCCCACCAGGCCCCCACTCATGTCTCTCACCACCCCCACCCACCCAGCAGTGTGGGGCACCCTCCACCAGGCCCCCACCCATGTCTCCCACCACCCCCATGCCCCAGCCACCATGGGCATCCCCCACCAGGCCCCCACTCATGTCCCCTATCACCCCCACCCCCAGCAGTGCAGGGGCAGCCTCCACCAGGCCCCCACTCATGTCTCCCACCACCTCCACCCCCCAGCCACCATGGGCAGCCTCCACCAGGCCCCCACTCATGTCCGCTATCACCCCCACCCCCCAGCCACCATGGGCAGCCCCCACAAGGCCCCCACTCATGTCTCCCACCCACCCCCAGCCACCATGGGCAGCCTCCACCAGGCCCCCACTCATGTCTCCCACCACCCCACCCCCCCAGCAGTGTGGGGCACCCTCCACCAGGCCCCCACCCATGTCTCCCACCACCCCCACCCCCCAGGCACCATGGGCAGCCCCCACCAGGCCCCCACTCATGTCTCCCACCACCCCCACCCCCCAGCCACCAGGGGCATCCTCCACCAGGCCCCAACCCATGTCTCCCACCACCCCCACCCCCCAGCAGTGCAGGGGCATCCTCCACCAGGCACCCACTCATGTCTCCCACCACCCCCACCCTCCAGCCACCAGGGGCACCCTCCACCAGGCCCCCACTCATGTCTCCCACCCACCCCCCCCCAGCCACCATGGGCAGCCCCCACCAGGCTCCCACTCATGTCTCCCACCCACCCCCACCCCCCAGCCACCATGGGCAGCCCCCACCAGGCCCCCACTCATGTCGCCCATCCACCCCCACCCCCCAGCCACCATGGGCAGCCTCCACCAGGCCCCAACTCATGTCTCCCACCACCCCCACCCCCCATCCACCATGGGCAGCCCCCACCAGGCCCCCACTCATGTCCCCTATCACCCCCACCCCTCAGCAACCATGGGCAGCCCCCACCAGGCTCCCACCCATGTCTACCACCCCCCCACCCCTCAGCCACCATGGGCAGCCCCCACCAGGCCCCCACTCATGTCTCTCACCACCCCCACCCACCCAGCAGTGTGGGGCACCCTCCACCAGGCCCCCACCCATGTCTCCCACCACCCCCATGCCCCAGCCACCATGGGCATCCCCCACCAGGCCCCCACTCATGTCCCCTATCACCCCCACCCCCAGCAGTGCAGGGGCAGCCTCCACCAGGCCCCCACTCATGTCTCCCACCACCTCCACCCCCCAGCCACCATGGGCAGCCCCCACAAGGCCCCCACTCATGTCTCCCACCCACCCCCACCCCCCAGCCACCATGGGCAGCCTCCACCAGGCCCCCACTCATGTCTCCCACCACCCCACCCCCCCAGCAGTGTGGGGCACCCTCCACCAGGCCCCCACCCATGTCTCCCACCACCCCCACCCTCCAGGCACCATGGGCAGCCCCCACCAGGCCCCCACTCATGTCTCCCACCCACCCCCACCCCCCAGCCACCATGGGCAGCCCCCACCAGGCCCCCACTCATGTCTCCTGTCACCCCCACCCCCCAGCCACCATGGGCAGCCCCCACCAGGCCCCCACTCATGTCTCCCACCCACCCCCACCGCCCAGCCACCATGGGCAGCCTCCACCAGGCCCCCACTCATGTCTCCCACCACCCCCACCCCCCAGCAGT
Organism: Ambystoma mexicanum; assembly: GCF_040938575.1. Lineage (NCBI taxonomy): Eukaryota > Metazoa > Chordata > Amphibia > Caudata > Ambystomatidae > Ambystoma > Ambystoma mexicanum. Next base: position 959,343,500 of record NC_090928.1, on the reverse strand, counting down.
GTGGGGCACCCTCCACCAGGCCCCGACCCATGTCTCCCACCACCCCCCCCAGCCACCACGGGCATCCCCCACCAGGCCCCCACTCATGTCACCTATCACCCCCACCCCCCAGCAGTGCAGGGGCAGCCTCCACCAGGCCCCCACTCATGTCTCCCACCACCCCCACCCCCCAGCCACCATGGGCAGCCTCCACCAGGCCCCCACTCATGTCTCCCACCACCCCCACCCCCACAGCAGTGTGGGGCACCCTCCACCAGGCCCCCACCCATGTCTCCCACCACCCCCACCCCCCAGCCACCATGGGCAGCCCCCACCAGGCCCCCACTCATGTCTCCCACCCACCCCCACCCCCCAGCCACCATGGGCAGCCCCCACCAGGCCCCCACTCATGTCTCCCACCCACCCCCCCAGCCACCATGGGCAGCTCCCACCAGGATCCCACCCATGTCTACCACCCCCCCCACCCCCCAGCCACCATGGGCAGCCCCCACCAGGCCCCCACTCATGTCCCCTATCACCCCCACCCCCAGCCACCATGGGCATCCCCCACCAGGCTCCCACCCATGTCTCCCACCACCCCCACACCCCCAGCAGTGTGGGGCACCCTCCACTAGGCCCCCACCCATGTCTTCCACCCCCCCACCCCCCAGTCACCATGGGCAGCCCCACCAGGCCCCCACTCATGTCCCCTATCACCCCCACCCCCCCAGCAGTGTGGGGCACCCTTCACCAGGCCCCCACCCATGTCTCCCACCACCCCCACCCCCCAGCCACCATGGGCATCCCCAACCAGGCCCCCACTCATGTCCCCTATCATCCCCACCCCCAGCAGTGCAGGGGCAGCCTCCACCAGGCCCCCACTCATGTCTCCCACCACCCCCACCCCCCAGCCACCATGGGCAGCCTCCACCAGGCCCCCACTCATGTCCCCTATCACCCCCACCCCCCAGCCACCATGGGCAGCCTCCACCAGGCCCCCACTCATGTCCCCTATCACCCCCACCCCCCAGCCACCATGGGCAGCCCCCACCAGGCCCCCACTCATGTCTCCCACCCACCCCCACCGCCCAGCCACCATGGGCAGCCTCCACCAGGCCCCCACTCATGTCTCCCACCACCCCCACCCCCCAGCCACCATGGGAAGCCCCCACCAGGCTCCCACCCATGTCTCCCACCACCCCCACACCCCCAGCAGTGTGGGGCACCCTCCACCAGGCCCCGACCCATGTCTCCCACCACCCCCACCCCCCAGCCACAACGGGCATCCCCCACCAGGCCCCCACTCATGTCACCTATCACCCCCACCCCCCAGCAGTGCAGGGGCAGCCTCCACCAGGCCCCCACTCATGTCTCCCACCACCCCCACCCCCCAGCCACCATGGGCAGCCTCCACCAGGCCCCCACTCATGTCTCCCACCACCCCCACCCCCCCAGCAGTGTGGGGCACCCTCCACCAGGCCCCCACCCATGTCTCCCACCACCCCCACCCCCCAGCCACCATGGGCAGCCCCCACCAGGCCCCCACTCATGTCTCCCACCCACCCCCACCCCCCAGCCACCATGGGCAGCCCCCACCAGGCCCCCACTCATGTCTCCCACCCACCCCCCCAGCCACCATGGGCAGCTCCCACCAGGATCCCACCCATGTCTACCACCCCCCCACCCCCCAGCCACCATGGGCAGCCCCCACCAGGCCCCCACTCATGTCCCCTATCACCCAGACCCCCCAGCCACCATGGGCAGCCCCCACCAGGCTCCCACCCATGTCTCCCACCACCCCCACACCCCCAGCAGTGTGGGGCACCCTCCACTAGGCCCCCACCCATGTCTTCCACCCCCCCCACCCCCCAGCCACCATGGGCAGCCCCACCAGGCCCCCACTCACGTCCCCTATCACCCCCACCCCCCCCAGCAGTGTGGGGCACCCTCCACCAGGCCCCCACCCATGTCTCCCACCACCCCCACCCCCCAGCCACCATGGGCATCCCCCACCAGGCCCCCACTCATGTCCCCTATCACCCTCACCCCCCAGCAGTGCAGGGGCAGCCTCCACCAGGCCCCCACTCATGTCTCCCACCACCCCCACCCCCCAGCCACCATGGGCAGCCCCCACCAGGCCCCCACTCATGTCTCCCACCCACCCGTACCCGCCAGCCACCATGGGCAGCATCCACCAGGCCCCCACTCATGTCTCCCACCACCCCCACCACCCAGCAGTGTGGGGCACCCTCCACCAGGCCCCCACCCATGTCTCCCACCACCCCCACCCTCCAGCCACCATGGGCATCCCCCACCAGGCCCCCACTCATGTCCCCTATCACCCCCACCCCCCAGCAGTGCAGGGGCAGCTTCCACCAGGCCCCCACTCATGTCTCCCACCACCCCCACCCCCCAGCCTCCATGGGCAGCCTCCACCAGGCCCCCACTCATGTCTCCCACCACCCCCACCCCCCCAGCAGTGTGGGGCACCCTCCACCAGGCCCCGACCCATGTCTCCCACCACCCCCACCCCCCAGCCACAACGGGCATCCCCCACCAGGCCCCCACTCATGTCACCTATCACCCCCACCCCCCAGCAGTGCAGGGGCAGCCTCCACCAGGCCCCCACTCATGTCTCCCACCACCCCCACCCCCCAGCCACCATGGGCAGCCTCCACCAGGCCCCCACTCATGTCTCCCACCACCCCCACCCCCCCAGCAGTGTGGGGCACCCTCCACCAGGCCCCCACCCATGTCTCCCACCACCCCCACCCCCCAGCCACCATGGGCAGCCCCCACCAGGCCCCCACTCATGTCTCCCACCCACCCCCACCCCCCAGCCACCATGGGCAGCCCCCACCAGGTCCCCACTCATGTCTCCCACCCACCCCCCCAGCCACCATGGGCAGCTCCCACCAGGATCCCACCCATGTCTACCACCCCCCCACCCCCCAGCCACCATGGGCAGCCCCCACCAGGCCCCCACTCATGTCCCCTATCACCCAGACCCCCCAGCCACCATGGGCAGCCCCCACCAGGCTCCCACCCATGTCTCCCACCACCCCCACACCCCCAGCAGTGTGGGGCACCCTCCACTAGGCCCCCACCCATGTCTTCCACCCCCCCCACCCCCCAGCCACCATGGGCAGCCCCACCAGGCCCCCACTCACGTCCCCTATCACCCCCACCCCCCCAGCAGTGTGGGGCACCCTCCACCAGGCCCCCACCCATGTCTCCCACCACCCCCACCCCCCAGCCACCATGGGCATCCCCCACCAGGCCCCCACTCATGTCCCCTATCACCCTCACCCCCCAGCAGTGCAGGGGCAGCCTCCACCAGGCCCCCACTCATGTCTCCCACCACCCCCACCCCCCAGCCACCATGGGCAGCCCCCACCAGGCCCCCACTCATGTCTCCCACCCACCCGTACCCGCCAGCCACCATGGGCAGCATCCACCAGGCCCCCACTCATGTCTCCCACCACCCCCACCACCCAGCAGTGTGGGGCACCCTCCACCAGGCCCCCACCCATGTCTCTCACCACCCCCACCCTCCAGCCACCATGGGCATCCCCCACCAGGCCCCCACTCATGTCCCCTATCACCCCCACCCCCCAGCAGTGCAGGGGCAGCTTCCACCAGGCCCCCACTCATGTCTCCCACCACCCCCACCCCCCAGCCTCCATGGGCAGCCTCCACCAGGCCCCCACTCATGTCTCCCACCACCCCCACCCCCCCAGCAGTGTGGGGCACCCTCCACCAGGCCCCCACCCATGTCTACCATACCCCCAACCCCCAGCCACCATGGGCAGCCCCCACCAGGCCCCCACTCATGTCCCCTATCACCCCCACCCCCCCAGCAGTGTGGGGCACCCTCCACCAGGCCCCCACCCATGTCTCCCACCACCCCCACCCCCCAGCCACCATGGGCAGCCCCCACCAGGCCCCCAATCATGTCTCCCACCCACCACCTTCCCCCAGCCACCATGGGCAGCCCCCACCAGGCCCCCACTCATGTCCCCTATCACCCCCACCCCCCAGCCACCATGGGCAGCCCCCACCAGGCTCCCACCCATGTCACCCACCACCCCCACCCCCCAGCAGTGTGGGGCACCCTCCACCAGGCCCCCACCCATGTCTACCATACCCCCAACCCCCAGCCACCATGGGCAGCCCCCACCAGGCCCCCACTCATGTCCCCTATCACCCCCACCCCCCCAGCAGTGTGGGGCACCCTCCACCAGGCCCCCACCCATGTCTCCCACCACCCCCACCCCCCAGCCACCATGGGCAGCCCCCACCAGGCCCCCAATCATGTCTCCCACCCACCACCTTCCCCCAGCCACCATGGGCAGCCCCCACCAGGCCCCCACTCATGTCCCCTATCACCCCCACCCCCCAGCCACCATGGGCAGCCCTCACCAGGCTCCCACACATGTCTACCACCCCCCAGCCACCATGGGCAGCCCCACCAGGCCCCCACTCATGTCTCCCACCACCCCCCCCAGCAGTGTGGGGCACCCTCCACCAGGCCCCCACCCATGTCTCCCACCACCCCCCAGCCACCATGGGCATCCCCCACCAGGCCCCCACTCATGTCCCCTATCACCCCCACCCCCCAGCAGTGCAGGGGCACCCTCCACCAGGCCCCCACCCATGTCTCCCACCACCCCCACCCCCCAGCCACCATGGGCAGCCCCCACCAGGCCCCCACTCATGTCTCCCACCCACCCCCACCCCTCAGCCACCATGGGCAGCCCCACCAGGCCCCCACTCATGTCTCCCACCACCCCCACCCCCCAGCAGTGTGGGGCACCATCCACTAGGCCCCCACCCATGTCTCCCACCACCCCCACCCTCCAGCCACCATGGGCATCCCCCACCAGGCGCCCACTCATGTCCCCTATCACCCCCACCCCCCAGCAGTGCAGGGGCAGCTTCCACCAGGCCCCCACTCATGTCTCCCACCACCCCCACCCCCCCAGCAGTGTGGGGCACCCTCCACCAGGCCCCCACCCATGTCTCCCACCATCCCCACCCCCCAGCCACCATGGGCAGCCCCCACCAGGCCCCCACTCATGTCTCCCACCCACCCCCACCCCCCAGCCACCATGGGCAGCCCCCACCAGGCCCCCACTCATGTCTTCCACCCACCCCCCCCTCAAGCCACCATGGGCAGCCCCCACCAGGCTCCCACCCATGTCTACCACCCCTCCGCACCCTCCAGCCACCATGGGCAGCCCCCACCAGGCCCCCACTCATGTCCCCTATCACCCCCACCCCCCAGCCACCATGGGCACCCTCCACCAGGCCCCCACCCATGTCTACCACCCCCCCACCCCCCAGCCACCATGGGCAGCCCCCACCAGGCCCCCACTCATGTCTCCCACCCACCCCACCCCCCAGCCACCATGGGCAGCCTCCACCAGTCCCTCACTCATGTCTCCCACCACCCCCACCCCCCAGCAGTGTGGGGCACCCTCCACCAGGCCCCCACCCATGTCTCCCACCACCCCCACCCCCCAGCCACCATGGGCAGCCCCCACCAGGCCCCGACTTATGTCTCCCACCCACCCCCACCCCCCAGCCACCATGGGCAGCCCCCACCAGGCCCCCACTCATGTCTCCCACCCACCCCCACCCCCCAGCCACCATGGGCAGCCTCCACCAGGCCCCCACTCATGTCTCCCACCACCCCCACCCCCCAGCAGTGTGGGGCACCCTCCACCAGGCCCCCACCCATGTCTCCCACCACCCCCACCCCCCAGCCACCATGGGCAGCCTCCACCAGGCCCCCACTCATGTCTCCCACCCACCCCCACCCCCCAGCAGTGTGGGGCACCCTCCACCAAGCCCCCACCCATGTCTCCCACCACCCCGACCCTCCAGCCACCATGGGCATCCCCCACCAGGCCCCCACTCATGTCCCCTATCACCCCCACCCCCCAGCAGTGCAGGGGAAGCTTCCACCAGGCCCCCACTCATGTCTCCCACCAACCCCTCCCCCCAGCCTCCATGGGCAGCTTCCACCAGGCCCCAACTCATGTCTCCCACCACCCCCACCCCCCAGCAGTGTGGGGCACCCTCCACCAGGCCCCCACCCATGTCTCCCACCATCCCCACCCCCCAGCCACCATGGGCAGCCCCCACCAGGCCCCCACTCATGTCTCCCACCCACCCCACCCCCCAGCCACCATGGGCAGCCCCCACCAGGCCCCCACTCATGTCTTCCACCCACCCCCCCCGCAAGCCACCATGGGCAGCCCCCACCAGGCTCCCACCCATGTCTACCACCCCTCCGCACCCCCCAGCCACCATGGGCAGCCCCCACCAGGCCCCCACTCATGTCCCCTATCACCCCCACCCCCCAGCCACCATGGGCACCCTCCACCAGGCCCCCACCCATGTCTACCACCCCCCCACCCCCCAGCCACCATGGGCAGCCCCCACCAGGCCCCAACTCATGTCCCCTATCACCCCCACCCCCCCAGCAGTGTGGGGCACCCTCCACCAGGCCCCCACCCATGTCTCCCACCACCCCCACCCCCCAGCCACCATGGGCAGCCCCCACAAGGCCCCCACTCATGTCTCCCACCCACCCCCTTCCCCCACCCACCATGGGCAGGCCCCCACTCATGTCTACCACCCCGCAGCCACCATGGGCAGCCCCCACCAGGCCCCCACTCATGTCTCCCACCACCCCCTTCAGCAGTGTGGGGCACCCTCCACCAGGCCCCCACCCATGTCTCCCACCACCCACACCCCCAGCCACCATGGGCATCCCCCACCAGGCCCCCACTCATGTCCCCTATCACCCCCACCCCCCAGCAGTGCAGGGGCACCCTCCACCAGGCCCCCACCCATGTCTCCCACCACCCCCACCCCCCAGCCACCATGGGCAGCCCCCACCTGGCCCCCACTCATGTCTCCCACCCACCCCCACCCCCCAGCCACCATGGGCAGCCCCCACCAGGCCCCCACTCATGTCTCCCACCCACCCCCCCAGCCACCATGGGCAACCCCCACCAGGCCCACACTCATGTCTCCCACCCACCCCCACCCCCAGCCACCATGGGCAGCCCCCACCAGGCCCCCACTCATGTCTCCCACCCACCCACCCCCCCCAGCCACCATGGGCAGCCCCCACCAGGCCCCCACTCATGTCTCCCACCCACCCCCACCCCCAGCCACCATGGGCAGCCCCCACCAGGCCCCCACTCATGTCTCCCACCCACCCCCACCCCCCAGCCACCATGGGCAGCCTCCACCAGGCCCCCACCCATGTCTCCCACCACCCCCACCCCCCAGCCACCATGGGCAGCCTCCACCAGGCCCCCACTCATGTCTCCCACCCACCCCCACCCCCCAGCAGTGTGGGGCACCCTCCACCAAGCCCCCACCCATGTCTCCCACCACCCCGACCCTCCAGCCACCATGGGCATCCCCCACCAGGCCCCCACTCATGTCCCCTATCACCCCCACCCCCCAGCAGTGCAGGGGAAGCTTCCACCAGGCCCCCACTCATGTCTCCCACCAACCCCTCCCCCCAGCCTCCATGGGCAGCTTCCACCAGGCCCCAACTCATGTCTCCCACCACCCCCACCCCCCCAGCAGTGTGGGGCACCCTCCACCAGGCCCCCACCCATGTCTCCCACCATCCCCACCCCCCAGCCACCATGGGCAGCCCCCACCAGGCCCCCACTCATGTCTCCCACCCACCCCACCCCCCAGCCACCATGGGCAGCCCCCACCAGGCCCCAACTCATGTCTTCCACCCACCCCCCCCGCAAGCCACCATGGGCAGCCCCCACCAGGCTCCCACCCATGTCTACCACCCCTCCGCACCCCCCAGCCACCATGGGCAGCCCCCACCAGGCCCCCACTCATGTCCCCTATCACCCCCACCCCCCAGCCACCATGGGCACCCTCCACCAGGCCCCCACCCATGTCTACCACCCCCCCACCCCCCAGCCACCATGGGCAGCCCTCACCAGGCCCCAACTCATGTCCCCTATCACCCCCACCCCCCCAGCAGTGTGGGGCACCCTCCACCAGGCCCCCACCCATGTCTCCCACCACCCCCACCCCCCAGCCACCATGGGCAGCCCCCACAAGGCCCCCACTCATGTCTCCGACCCACCCCCTTCCCCCACCCACCATGGGCAGGCCCCCACTCATGTCTACCACCCCCCAGCCACCATGGGCAGCCCCCACCAGGCCCCCACTCATGTCTCCCACCACCCCCTTCAGCAGTGTGGGGCACCCTCCACCAGGCCCCCACCCATGTCTCCCACCACCCACACCCCCAGCCACCATGGGCATCCCCCACCAGGCCCCCACTCATGTCCCCTATCACCCCCACCCCCCAGCAGTGCAGGGGCACCCTCCACCAGGCCCCCACCCATGTCTCCCACCACCCCCACCCCCCAGCCACCATGGGCAGCCCCCACCAGGCCCCCACCCATGTCTCCCACCCACCCCCACCCCCCAGCCACCATGGGCAGCCCCCACCAGGCCCCCACTCATGTCTCCCACCCACCCCCCCAGCCACCATGGGCAGCCCCCACCAGGCCCCCACTCATGTCTCCCACCCACCCCCACCCCCAGCCACCATGGGCAGCCCCCACCAGGCCCCCACTCATGTCTCCCACCCACCCCCACCCCCCAGCCACCATGGGCAGCCTCCACCAGGCCCCCACTCATGTCTCCCACCACCCCCACCCCCCCAGCAGTGTGGGGCACCCTCCACCAGGCCCCCACCCATGTCTCCCACCACCCCCACCCCCTAGCCACCATGGGCACCCTCCACCAGGCCCCCACCCATGTCTCCCACCACTCCCACCCCCCAGCCACCATGGGCAGCCCCCACCAGGCCCCCACTCATGTCTCCCACCCACCCCCACCCCCCAGCCACCATGGGCATCCCCCACCAGGCCCACACTCATGTCCCCTATCACCCCCACCCCCCAGCCACCATGGGCAGCCCCCACCAGGCTCCCACCCATGTCTACCACCCCCCAGCCTCCATGGGCAGCCCCCACCAGGCCCCCACTCATGTCTCCCACCACCCCCACCCCCCAGGAGTGCAGGGGCAGCCTCCACCAGGCCCCCACTCATGTCTCCCACCACCCCCACCCCCCAGCCACCATGGGCAGCCTCCACCAGGCCCCCACTCATGTCTCCCACCACCCCCACCCCCCAGCCACCATGGGCAGCCCCCACCAGGCCCCCACTCATGTCCCCTATCACCCCCACCCCCCCAGCAGTGTGGGGCACCCTCCACCAGGCCCCCACCCATGTCTCCCACCACCCCCACCCCCCAGCCACCATGGGCAGCCCCCACCAGGCCCCCAATCATGTCTCCCACCCACCCCCTTCCCCAGCCACCATGGGCAGCCCCGACCAGGCCCCCACTCATGTCCCCTATCATCCCCACCCCCCAGCCACCATGGGCAGCCCCCACCAGGCTCCCACACATGTCTAGCACCCCCCAGCCACCATGGGCAGCCCCCACCAGGCCCCCACTCATGTCTCCCACCACCCCCCCAGCAGTGTGGGGCACCCTCCACCAGGCCCCCACCCATGTCTTCCACCACCCCCACCCCCCAGCCACCATGGGCATCCCCCACCAGGCCCCCACTCATGTCCCCTATCACCCCCACCCCCCAGCAGTGCAGGGGCACCCTCCACCAGGCCCCCACACATGTCGCCCACCACCCCCACCCCCCAGCCACCATGGGCAGCCCACACCAGGCCCCCACTCATGTCTCCCACCCACCCCAACCCCCCAGCCACCATGGGCAGCCTCCACCAGGCCCCCACTCATGTCTCCCACCACCCCCACCCCCCAGCAGTGTGGGGCACCCTCCACCAGGCCCCCACCCATGTCTCCCACCACCCCCACCCTCCAGCCACCATGGGCATCCCCCACCAGGCCCCCACTCATGTCCCCTATCACCCCCACCCCCCAGCAGTGCAGGGGCAGCTTCCACCAGGCCCCCACTCATGTCTCCCACCACCCCCACCCCCCAGCCTCCATGGGCAGCCTCCACCAGGCCCCCACTCATGTCTCCCACCACCCCCACCCCCCCAGCAGTGTGGGGAACCCTCCACCAGGCCCCCACTCATGTCCCCTATCACCCCCACCCCCCAGCCACCATGGGCAGCCCCCACCAGGCCCCCACTCATGTCTCCCACCCACCCCCACCCCCCAGCCACCATGGGCAGCCCCCACCAGGCCCGCACTCATGTCTTCCACCCACCCCCCCGCAAGCCACCATGGGCAGCCCCCACCAGGCTCCCACCCATGTCTACCACCCCTCCGCAACCCCCAGCCACCATGGGCAGCCCCCACCAGGCCCCCACTCATGTCCCCTATCACCCCCACCCCCCAGCCACCATGGGCACCCTCCACCAGGCCCCCACCCATGTCTACCAAATACCCCCAACACCCCAGCCACCATGGGCAGCCCCCACCAGGCCCCCACTCATGTCTCCCACCCACCCCCACCCCCCAGCCACCATGGGCAGCCCCCAACAGGCCCCCACTCATGTCTCCCACCACCCCCACCCCCCAGCAGTGTGGGGCACCCTCCACCAGGCCCCCACCCATGTCTCCCACAACCCACACCCCCCAGCCACCATGGGCAGCCCCCACCAGGCCCCCACTCATGTCCCCCACCCACCCCCACCCCCCAGGCACCATGGGCAACCCCCACCAGGCCCCCACTCATGTCGCCCACCCACCCCCACCCCCCAGCCACCATGGGCAGCCTCCACCAGGCCCCCACTCATGTCTCCCACCACCCCCACCCCCCAGCAGTGTGGGGCACCCTCCACCAGGCCCCCACCCATGTCTCCCACCACCCCCACCCCTCAGCCACCATGGGCAGCCTCCACCAGGCCCCCACTCATGTCTCCCACCACCCCCACCCCCCAGCAGTGTGGGGCACCCTCCACCAGGCCCCCACCCATGTCTCCCACCACCCCCACCCTCCAGCCACCATGGGCATCCCCCACCAGGCCCCCACTCATGTCCCCTATCACCCCCACCCCCCAGCAGTGCAGGGGCAGCTTCCACCAGGCCCCCACCCATGTCTCCCACCACCCCCTTCCCCCAGCCACCATGGGCAGCCCCCACCAGGCCCCCACTCATGTCCCCTATCACCCCCACCCCCCAGCCACCATGGGCAGCCCCCACCAGGCTCCCACACATGTCTACCACCACCCCCACCCCCTAGCCACCATGGGCACCCTCCACCAGGCCCCCACCCATGTCTCCCACCACTCCCACCCCCCAGCCACCATGGGCAGCCCCCACCAGGCCCCCACTCATGTCTCCCACCCACCCCCACCCCCCAGCCACCATGGGCATCCCCCACCAGGACCACACTCATGTCCCCTATCACCCCCAACCCCCAGCCACCATGGGCAGCCCCCACCAGGCCCCCACCCATGTCTACCACCCCCCAGCCACCATGGGCAGCCCCCACCAGGCCCCCACTTATGTCTCCCACCACCCCCACCCCCCCAGCAGTGCAGGGGCAGCCTCCACCAGGCCCCCACTCATGTCTCCCACCACCCCCACCCCCCAGCCACCATGGGCAGCCTCCACCAGGCCCCCACTCATGTCTCCCACCACCCCCACCCCCCAGCCACCAAGGGCAGCCCCCACCAGGCCCCCACTCATGTCTCTCACCCACCCCCACCCCCCAGCCACCATGGGCAGCCCCCACCAGGCCCCCACTCATGTCTCCCACCCACCCCCACCCCCCAGCCACCATGGGCAGCCTCCACCAGGCCCCCACTCATGTCTCCCACCACCCCCACCCCCCCAGCAGTGTGGGGCACCCTCCACCAGGCCCCCACCCATGTCTCCCACCACCCCCACCCCCCAGCCACCATGGGCATCCCCCACCAGGCCCCCACTCATGTCCCCTATCACCCCCACCCCCCAGCAGTGCAGGGGCAGCCTCCACCAGGCCCCCACTCCTGTCTCCCACCACCCCCACCCCCCAGCCACCATGGGCAGCCTCCACCAGGCCCCCACTCATGTCCCCTTTCACCCCCACCCCCCAGCCACAATGGGCAGCCCCCCCCCAAGGCCCCCACTCATGTCTCCCACCCACCCCCAGCCACCATGGGCAGCCTCCAACAGGCCCCCACTCATGTCTCCCACCACCCCCACCCCCCCAGCAGTGTGGGGCACCCTCCACCAGGCCCCCACCCATGTCTCCCACCACCCCCACCCCCCAGCCACCATGGGCAGCCCCCACCAGGCCCCCACTCATGTCTCCCACCCACCCCCACCCCCCAGCCACCATGGGCAGCCTCCACCAGGCCCCCACTCACGTCCCCTATCACCTCCACCTCCCAGCCACCATGGGCAGCCCCCACCAGGCCCCCACTCATGTCTCCCACCCACCCCCACCCCCCAGCCACCATGGGCAGCCTCCACCGGGCCCCCACTCATGTCTCCCACCACCCCCACCCCCCCAGAAGTGTGGGGCACCCTCCACCAGGCCCCCACCCATGTCTCCCACCACCCCCACCCCCCAGCCACCATGGGCAGCCCCCACCAGGCCCCCACTCATGTCTCCCACCCACCCCCACCCCCCAGCCACCATGGGCAGTCCCCACCAGGCCCCCACTCATGTCTCCCACCCACCCCCCCAGCCATCATGGGCAGCCCCCACCAGGCTCCCACCCATGTCTCCCACCCCCGCATCCCCCAGCAACCATGGGCAGCCCCCACCAGGCCCCCACTCATGTCCCCTATCACCCCCAGCCCCCAGCCACCATGTGCAGCCCCCACCAGGCTCCCACCCATGTCTCCCACCACCCCCACCCCCCCAGCAGTGTGGGGCACCCTCCACCAGGCCCCCACCCATGTCTACCACCACCCCCACCCCCCAGCCACCATGGGCAGCCCCCACCAGGCCTCCACTCATGTCCCCTATCACCCCCACCCCCCAGCCACCATGGGCAGCCCCCACCAGGCTCCCACCCATGTCTCCCACCACCCCCACCCCCCAGCCACCATGGGCAGCCTCCACCAGGCCCCCACTCATGTCCCCTATCACCCCCACCCCCCAGCCACCATGGGCAGCCCCCACCAGGCCCCCACCCATGTCTCCCACCACCCCCACCCCCCAGCCACCATGGGCATCCCCCACCAGGCCCCCACTCATGTCCCCTATCACCCCCACCCCCCAGCAGTGCAGGGGCAGCCTCCACCAGGCCCCCACTCATGTCTCCTACCACCCCCACCCCCCAGCCACCATGGGCAGCCTCCACCAGGCCCCCACTCATGTCTCCGACCACCCCCACCCCCCAGCAGTGTGGGGCACCCTCCACCAGGCCCCCACCCATGTCTCCCACCACCCCCAGCCACCATGGGCAGCCCCCACCAGGCCCCCACTCATGTCTCCCACCCACCCCCACCCCCCAGCCACCATGGGCAGCCCCCACCAGGCCCCCACTCATGTCTCCCACCCACCCCCACCCCCCAGCCACCATGGGCAGCCTCCACCAGGCCCCCACTCATGTCTCCCACCACCCCCACCCCCCCAGCAGTGTGGGGCACCCTCCACCAGGCCCCCACCCATGTCTCCCACCACCCCCACCCCCCAGCCACCATGGGCAGCCCCCACCAGGCCCCCACTTATGTCTCCCACCACCCCCACCCCCCCAGCAGTGCAGGGGCAGCCTCCACCAGGCCCCCACTCATGTCTCCCACCACCCCCACCCCCCAGCCACCATGGGCAGCCTCCACCAGGCCCCCACTCATGTCTCCCACCACCCCCACCCCCCAGCCACCAAGGGCAGCCCCCACCAGGCCCCCACTCATGTCTCTCACCCACCCCCACCCCCCAGCCACCATGGGCAGCCCCCACCAGGCCCCCACTCATGTCTCCCACCCACCCCCACCCCCCAGCCACCATGGGCAGCCTCCACCAGGCCCCCACTCATGTCTCCCACCACCCCACCCCCCCAGCAGTGTGGGGCACCCTCCACCAGGCCCCCACCCATGTCTCCCACCACCCCCACCCCCCAGCCACCATGGGCATCCCCCACCAGGCCCCCACTCATGTCCCCTATCACCCCCACCCCCCAGCAGTGCAGGGGCAGCCTCCACCAGGCCCCCACTCCTGTCTCCCACCACCCCCACCCCCCAGCCACCATGGGCAGCCTCCACCAGGCCCCCACTCATGTCCCCTTTCACCCCCACCCCCCAGCCACAATGGGCAGCCCCCCCCAAGGCCCCCACTCATGTCTCCCACCCACCCCCAGCCACCATGGGCAGCCTCCAACAGGCCCCCACTCATGTCTCCCACCACCCCCACCCCCCCAGCAGTGTGGGGCACCCTCCACCAGGTCCCCACCCATGTCTCCCACCACCCCCACCCCCCAGCCACCATGGGCAGCCCCCACCAGGCCCCCACTCATGTCTCCCACCCACCCCCACCCCCCAGCCACCATGGGCAGCCTCCACCAGGCCCCCACTCACGTCCCCTATCACCTCCACCTCCCAGCCACCATGGGCAGCCCCCACCAGGCCCCCACTCATGTCTCCCACCCACCCCCACCCCCCAGCCACCATGGGCAGCCTCCACCGGGCCCCCACTCATGTCTCCCACCACCCCCACCCCCCCAGAAGTGTGGGGCACCCTCCACCAGGCCCCCACCCATGTCTCCCACCACCCCCACCCCCCAGCCACCATGGGCAGCCCCCACCAGGCCCCCACTCATGTCTCCCACCCACCCCCACCCCCCAGCCACCATGGGCAGTCCCCACCAGGCCCCCACTCATGTCTCCCACCCACCCCCCCAGCCATCATGGGCAGCCCCCACCAGGCTCCCACCCATGTCTCCCACCCCCGCATCCCCCAGCAACCATGGGCAGCCCCCACCAGGCCCCCACTCATGTCCCCTATCACCCCCACCCCCCAGCCACCATGTGCAGCCCCCACCAGGCTCCCACCCATGTCTCCCACCACCCCCACCCCCCCAGCAGTGTGGGGCACCCTCCACCAGGCCCCCACCCATGTCTACCACCACCCCCACCCCCCAGCCACCATGGGCAGCCCCCACCAGGCCTCCACTCATGTCCCCTATCACCCCCACCCCCCAGCCACCATGGGCAGCCCCCACCAGGCTCCCACCCATGTCTCCCACCACCCCCACCCCCCAGCCACCATGGGCAGCCTCCACCAGGCCCCCACTCATGTCCCCTATCACCCCCACCCCCCAGCCACCATGGGCAGCCCCCACCAGGCCCCCACCCATGTCTCCCACCACCCCCACCCCCCAGCCACCATGGGCATCCCCCACCAGGCCCCCACTCATGTCCCCTATCACCCCCACCCCCCAGCAGTGCAGGGGCAGCCTCCACCAGGCCCCCACTCATGTCTCCTACCACCCCCACCCCCCAGCCACCATGGGCAGCCTCCACCAGGCCCCCACTCATGTCTCCGACCACCCCCACCCCCCAGCAGTGTGGGGCACCCTCCACCAGGCCCCCACCCATGTCTCCCACCACCCCCACCCCCAGCCACCATGGGCAGCCCCCACCAGGCCCCCACTCATGTCTCCCACCCACCCCCACCCCCCAGCCACCATGGGCAGCCCCCACCAGGCCCCCACTCATGTCGCCCACCCACCCCCCCAGCCACCATGGGCAGCCCCCACCAGGCTCCCACCCATGTCTACCACCCCCCAGCCACCATGGACAGCCCCCACCAGGCCCCCACTCATGTCTCCCACCACCCCCACCCCCCAGCAATGTGGGGCACCCTCCACCAGGCCCCCCACCCATGTCTCCCACCACCCCCACCCCCCAGCCACCATGGGCATCCCCCACCAGGCCCCCACTTATGTCCCCTATCACCCCCACCCCCCAGCAGTGCAGGGGCAGCCTCCACCAGGCCCCCACTCATGTCTCCCACCACCCCCACCCCCCAGCCACCATGGGCAGCCTCCACCAGGCCCCCACTCATGTGCCCTATCACCCCCACCCCCCAGCCACCATGGGCAGCACCCACCAGGCCCCCACCAATGTCTCCCACCACCCCCACCCCCCAGCCACCATGGGCATCCCCCACCAGGCCCCCACTCATGTCCCCCTGCCCACAGGCCCTGACAATCCTCAAGCATGGGCCTCATGGCCAGCCACCACAGCCCAAAGACACAACCAAGTATTACATGCGCCCATGATACTACTCCAATGGAAACAATGTAAATCAACACATGTGTCTCACACACACACAATGGTTGCAAGTGAACCTGAAAACCCATATCATGACATGCATGAAAACAATGAGATGAAACCACACATTGAAGAATGAAAAAATCTAAATAATGTTTTAAAAACAACAGTAATGGCAATCAAAATTAAACAAAATACACAAGTAAAAAAAAAAAAATTAAGCTGGCTGTCCCTTTTCAAATTAAAATCAATAAATGATAATCCAAAAAAATTTCTTCCAAAGTTCAACTCCATAAAAAGGAAATGAAGGGAAAAAAGAAATAGAAAACCATTGCTCCATGGGAAAAAATATTCATAGTAAAAAAAATGTCCAAATCCAAAGTCCAACTATGTACAAAGTATTCAGGGTCCATCATCACAAGAGAAGAATGGAACTATATACAAAAGGTGGAGCAGTGTCCGTTTTATTTAAAAATAAACTATAAAGGAAACCTATCACTAAATAACTATATACAATGGCGGCGGGCCAGTCCAGCGGCTCACTTAGTGGTGTTCCGGGCCAGGGCATCATCGAACTCCTCGTCTATGTCCCGGAGGCGGTCCTGTTCCATGGACCCGAGGGTCCGCAGGGACGCCGACATGTTCACCTCCAACTCCCTGCGGATTGCCTCGAGGCACTCGGCCCGCCTCAGGGCCCTCCGCATGGATTTCTCCACCCTGACCATCGTGAGCCGCACCTCTTCCGCCCGCCGCCGCTCCACATCTATGGCGTGGCCCAACCGCTGCCATACGGAAGACACTTCCCGTCCAGGGTCCTCCTGCCCTCCGGCCGATGCCTGCCCCTCCGATGTTGAAAGCCCCGAGCTATCGTGGCTCCCACCTACAGCCTCCTGCTGCTGCAGCTGCTGCTGTCCATGTGCCCTGTCCGATGGTGCCTGCACATCCTCCTCCAGCTGGGGTGCAGTCGTTGATGTGGCCACCCCTGCTGGACGTCCGACTCCCGACTGTGGCAGGGATCTGTTGTCCACCAGCCTGGCCGCACGGTCGGAGGCAGCTCCACAGGGCACCCAGGTGACACATGGGTGGGAAGATTGCATGGAGGACGACTGGCACATAGGGGGTTCCGTGGAGGAGGGGGTCAGAACAAGGTCCAGGAAACGGAGGAATCCAGCCCTGGTGAGCTGTCCCAGTGGGTCAACGCAGTCAACGAGCCATGCGAGAAGACGTTCAGACTCATCATGAAAAGACTGCAGGTCAGCTCGCATGGCCCGTTGACGCAACGCCACCCCACCCTGGACAGGCTCAACCTGGTGCAGGATAGCCACATCCGCAGGGAGAGGAAGGCCAGGTGTTGTAAGCCAATCCCCTCCCTGAGAACGGGTCTGGAGGTAGGCATCCCCGCTGGTGCAAGATGATGCAGTGACAGGGGCAGGGACAGGATTGCACACAGGCACCACCGCGGCGGCCTGTGCTGCCTCCTGTCCCAGATCCTGCACTGCACCACTAGCACCAGTGGAATCCCCACCTCCAGACCCCGCCTCTGTCGCTTGCACGGCCTCCTCCTCCTCCAAACCCCCCACCAACCTGGATGACTCCGTGCCATCTTCCTCCGTTGGGCCCTGTGGGGTCCCAGCTGCCCCTTCTGCTGCCGAGGAGTCCAACTCCAACCTCCGCCTCTTGGACCTCCCCTCGGCAGCTGCGGCCTGGGACACGGCACCGGACTCCTCACTCTCCGACGAGATCAGAACCTGGGAGGGGATCCGGGCCTTGCGTCTCCGGCTGGTGGTGCGACCCCTGCCGCTGTGCTCCACAGCACCTTCTCCGCCCTCTTCACCAGTTGACCCTGCAGACAGGGAGAAAGAAAACACAGGCATCAGGGCACTGTCCAATGGACTCATACACACATGACAGTTATATATGAGTGGCATTGGTAAACCTCAGACATGGCATCACAATCCCCAACACACATGTCATTTCAACTTGCACACATGAGCCATACCACAGCCATATTGCAACAGCCAGCACCATCCATTCACATACAACAGCATGAGCAGCCAAAGGTCATCCACACATCACATGCAACATAGGGAGTACACTACGCATGCAAACACACCACCAAACTTGCATGCATGTGTACACCTCCGCCAACTGTCGCAGTGTTCCGATCGACATCCATGTCACACCTGACAATCATTCCTCCACATCCTGTGCCATGCAAGCCCACACACACAAGCACCATCCATGTGTCACACATGAGAACCCTCGCATGTGTCACCCTCACGGCCCTGTACACCCCCCCCTACTTGCCCACATAAAAATACATGTTCAACCTGCACACTCCTGGCACACCACACGCACAGCTTACAATCAGTATGCATGTACACTTACCGCTCGACGGGTCTGCCTCTCAAGGACCTGGACGTGGAGCGCTGGGGATATGCGTTCCAGGACCCTCATCTGATCTTCCGACAAGTGGCCCCAGCGCCCCTTAGCATCCGCTGCCTTCAGGAGGCGCCGGGCCTTGTTGAGGGTCCTGGACCTGAAGTCCTCCCAGCGCTTCCTGACACGTTCGTAGTCGCGGACTGCCACCTCCTCCGCGTTGATGGCAGTCACGATGTCCATCCAGATCCGAGTCCGTCCTTCCTTGTCGGCGCGCAACCTTCCGAAGAGGGCATCATACTGCCCCAGGACATGCTCCACCAGGACACCAACTTCGGTGGCAGTGAAGCTGGTGCCCCTCTGCCTCCTTGGCCGGGGGTTGCCACTGCTGCCAGATGTTGCAGTGCCCGACATGGCAACCCCAGAGGCAGGAGTGGGTAGGCAACTGGGTCCTGGGGCTGGGCTGTGGGGTGATGGAAAAGCAGTCGGGAGTCTTCGGTTCCAGCAGGGGTGGTCACAGCAACAGCACCCCTGGCTGATGTGCAGGCAGCAAATGGCAGGGCACGTGGGCAGCAGGCAGTCAGGCAGCAGCAGATGGCAGGTGGGAGCGTGCTCAGGGCTCTGGGGGGCAGTAATTCGGCCTTCTGGGCAGGAGCGTGGTCTTCCGTGTGTGAACGCGTGGCCAGCTTGATACGGAGTGATTTTGCAGCACGTCTGCGTGTAATTCGAGGAAAGGCCCTTAGCGCGTAAGCACGTCAGCACACGTCTGTACATTCATTGGCCCAAAGGCCACCAGCGTATGCGCGTCTATGAAGTCACGTGCACGTTGAATATGGCACACGTTTGAAATGTTGCTTGTTAAAAAAATGAAAGACACGTCCGAGTGTCAAAGCGTGTAATTGGTGGAAATGGCCTTAGCGCGTACACGCGGAAGTGACAAAGCGTGTAATTGGTGGAAATGGCCCTACACGCGGAAGTGACAAAGCGTGTAATTGCTGGAAATGGCCCTAGCGCGTACACGCGGAAGTGACGCTGGACGTGTGGGCCTGCATAAAAGGTACGTGTAGAACATCATTTCCTTGTACGTGCTTTTCGTGGAGAGCGAGTGGGTGAAATCTGTACTTCTTGTCGTTTCACACGTGATTTACTTCACGGCGTTTCAAGTTCGTACTCCCTGTTACCTCTGACAGCTTTTTCTCTTTTTTCTCTTTTTCTGGTTTTCCTGGGCCTGTTCCCTCAAACAGCGTTCCCTTCTACTGTTGTCCTGTCTCCTCAGACAGCGTACAATTCTTCTTTTGGCGGGGGTGTTGCCAACGCGCACACGCTCTTCTTTTTCACGCTCTTTTTCCTGGCAGACGGTGAGTCACGCACGTATCTAACATCTGTGCTTGCCCCGTGTGTAGCCTACCCCTTCAGAGGTCATTCTAGGCTGCGTGTGACACGCATACGTTCATTCTTGTGTTACTGGGTGCCACAGCGTAGTGCAGGTTTTTTTTTCCGCACACGTGGTCTAGGAGGGGTTGCGTGCACGTCATCTCCCTTTTTTGGGCTTCCTGTGCATTGCGTGACCCGTCATCTTTCCCCAGGGGTCACATTCAGCCTTGCTAGAGCACTAGGGTACAATTACCATCTGGTACCCAACCCCTTTGACCCCCAATTGCCCAGGACAATAGATTACAGCCACTCCCATACGCACATTAACATCAGTGCCATGGTTGGGAGGCGAGGAATCCGTAAGGGTGGCAAAGGTGGACGAGCCACAAGTGGTGGCCGTGGTGGATCCGGTAGGGGACGTGGTCGTTACTTGCAGGGTGACTCTGTCCCTCCATGTGTGGAAAACCAGTCAAGGGTACCCATAATCCCCCCCGGCCCCCCTGGTTGAGGCTGATGTGGCTGACACCATCCATGCTCAGCCCTTGTTGGACCAGCCCATTGTGGCACCAGACCTGGCTGACTCCATGGCTGACTTCCAGGTCAGCAGGCCTATGACACGTGTGCTGGTGCACGTTGATGTCATCAGGCCACGTGGATCAGGGGCAGCAAGGTCATCTGCTGCCCCAAGTAGGCAGGGTGGAGAGGCTGCAGGGGCAGCTGCGGCTCCATCCACCCCAGCTCTCACACACCCAGCCAGGACAGTGTCGGTCCTAGTCCATCCTGCTGACATTCCACCTGACACCATTACACTTGAGCCAATGCCTGCACCAACTCCCATGCTGAGTGTGCAATCCCACACTCCTGATACAGAGTCCACCAGGGCTCCTGCCCCTAATGTCCAGAGCGGCGTAGGACACTCAGGATCACCACCACCTTCCAAGTGGAAGAGGAAGAGTGCTCGTCTGGCACAGGCTGATGCCCCTGACACGGCTACACAGTCCGGCCCGTCGAGGAAGCCCAGCTTCACGGATGCCGAACTGAATGCACTTGTCGAGTATGTGTCCGCACATGATAAGGAAATGGTCATTGTTGCAGGATCCAAGACCACACCTGCACAACGCCAGGCACACTGGCAGACCATTGCGGACATCGTAAGTGCCCTTGGAATCGTGAGGCGCACAGCCAATGATTGCTATAAGCGCTGGAATGACCTAAAGCGCAGGGCAAAGAATAAGCTGGCCTCAAGTCATGCCGCAACTAGTGACTGGAGGTGGGTCTCCAGTAGAAGACATGGAACTCACTCCACATGAGTCAGTCGCTGGGACCTACGTCACGGAGGAACAGATCCAAGGCATGGGAGATCTGCCTGATTAGGAGGCATTGTCCGGTGAGTGCACATGCATGTGTGTGTCATCCATGTGCATGGTGTGTGTGTGAGGGCTTCTGTTTGTGTGCCAGGTGAGGGTGTGTGCGCCTGAGTCGTTTGGGTCACCCATGTGCTTCATGCAATACATTCTGCGCAGCAGCATTTGGCCATAGCAGTATCCCTTCTGCCAACAGTAGACATCTAGCCCAACAGCACGCCAGTTGCTCTTGAGGTGTCACCTTGCCACAACATTGTTGCTTATTTTTCTCTGTTCATTCAGGCAGATTGTTTGCATTCCACCACTTTTACTAGGCATTTCTCAGTCCTCTAGTCACATGTCTGACATGGCTATGGTAAAGTGGAGTGACTTTGTTACCTGGATATCATTTGTTTTGACATGTCCCTGTGCAATCGGACCATTTTGGAGTGGCAGCTCCAGGTGAAAAATCAGACCTGTTTGAATTAGAAAAGCCATTACATGAGGGAACTGGACTAAATGAATAAGTGCTGCCCTCCTCTCCATCTTCACTCAATAGCAATGGTACATGCCATCTGTGTGATGGCATGTGTATTTCACCTGGCAATCACAGGCCAATGTGTGATGCCACTGCCAGGCAGCATGCAGAAAATGTGTTCATCTTCCATCTTGGTGTCATCAGTGTGTGCCATTTGCCTACCCTTCATACGCAGTGAGGGTGCATGCATGGGAGGGTTTTAGTCATGTGGGACATGTGTCAATCAAGTACTGGTTCTGTTGCTTCTCAGCCCTCATTGTGTGCCATGGTGCTAATGCCTGTTTCCATTTGTTTGCTTTTATGTCTTTGCAGGGGAAGACGCACCTGATACTGCTGGGGTTGTGGAGATGGTGCAGACCCAGGAGGGGTCTGAGGGCCGACCGACCACCAGTGAGGGACGTGGTGTGGTGGTGGGTGAGAACCCACAACTGCTGCAGGTCGTGCTCTCAAGGGGTGTCTCTGGCTGCACCTCCCCCGAGCTGTACTCAGGTGTTGATTCGGATGATGAGACCTACGTGCCGTCGCAGGTGAGTGTTCCTGGGAGGGATTCTGTTCTGTCCCACCCACCTGCACCAGGGTCAGAACCCTCAATGGGGATGTCAGTGTTGGCAGCTACGCCTTTGGTGGTTACGGATGCAGGGTCACACTCCGCGACATCTGATCCTGTTCCTGGGCCAACAGATCAGAGGGGGAATGTAGTCCTGCAGCCTCAGGCAGTGCCGGTACAGCAAGGCGCAGTTCGCCTTGCCCCAGACAGGTGTGGTGCCCGCCGACATGGTGGCCGTACGCCACCTGGCAATACCGCATGGGAGCAATCCATTTACGGTATGGCAACCCAACAGGCAGCATCATCAGAGATGATGGCTCAAGCCATGGATAGGGTGGCCACTTCCATTGTCCCCCCAAAAGGCTGATGGAGCGACTACAGCAGGCAACTGACTCCATCTGCCAGTCACACAGGGAGGACATGTTGGCGTCCAACAGGGACAGGCGGGCGGCACTGGCGACTCTGCAGGAAGCCATCTCCATAGAGTCCCAGGGCCACAGGGAAGCCCTGCGGCTGGAACTTCTTCACCTCAGGACGACTCTTGTTGAGCTTGAGGCTTCAACAAACCGAAGGACAGAACAGCAGCTGGAGCATCTCACCCGTACGCTCTCAGCTGAGATGCAGGCAACTAGGGCGGAGGTCCGGGCATCCCGTGAGTTGTTGCATGGGGACCTCCGCACACTCATCCTCCAGAACGAGACCTACCACACCCGCATGCTTGCAGCCATGGAGGAACAGACTAGGGCCTTGCGTGGGCTGCCTCCCATAGTGCTACCACCTCCGGATGCAGCTGCACAGGGTGATAGTAGCGACAGCAGTGATAAACCCACAATAGGGTAGCCGTGTGGGCCATGAGCCCATGGAGGTGTTTTTTTTTTGCAAGATCCACACAGGTGGGTTTTGGTGTGCACCCTGTCCTCGGACCTCCTGGGTGGCCTCCCCAACCCCCCACCGGGCCCATTAATGGCCATTTTTGTTTTTTTTGTTATTTTTTTTATATATTTTTTTTTTGGGACTGTGTGTTGCCTTGTGTGGCTCCCGTGGGCATACGCTGCATTGTGGCTGGGCACATGCAGGCTTGTCATGTATTTGGTTCAGATGCTTGGGTTTTTGTCACACACCCCTCCTGCTTCCCGTTTCCATGGGCTTGCAAAGGGTGTGCCCAAGTGACATTGATGTACATGGTGACATTGGACTCCCACTACATGTGTGGGTAGTCTAGTCAATACTGTGTATACATTCCTAGTGCATATTGCTGTTGTGTTGTACACTGCATGTTGCATTGATGTGTAACTCATCATCCATGTCTACCTCATAATTTGCAGGTCCTTTCCTCATGTCTACACAAGGCCCTCTACTTTGGAGATGGGGTCCATGTTGGCAGCAGTGCACCTACAACTCTACATGGCGGCAACACTGTACAGTTGGAAGTGGTGGGAGTGCAGGCATTTCCAGGTGGTGAAACTACTGATTCCTTACATTCGTAATGTCATGTTAATGGTAGTTTTGAGGGTCAGTAGCTGATAAGTGTTATTGCTAAATACCTGCTCAAGTGTGTTGTTGGTCCTGCATTACTGTGAGCATTTCAGGTGTCGCGAGTTTCAATTAGGGACACTGTACTTTGTGACACTTGTGTCATGTTGTGGGGATTACTTTGTTTACCTGCACATAGCATGACATGGCACGGTGTGTCGTGTGGCGGTGCTGGGGATGGGTTGGGTGATATGGCACTGTCCTCATGTTGCATTTTGCAAGTGGGTATTCATTTTAGCTGCATGAATGTGTTTTTTCACGAAACTGCATTGGTGGTGTCTGTGTAGGTAGGGATGCACACATTGTAACACTTCCAGGTGAACAATCTCAGGCTGATATGGTTTTGACGGTTGATTCTCCAGACATTCAGGATCAGTGTCAGGTTGAGTCATCATTGTCAGATGGTATGTGCCAGGGCAGTGTGCACTCCACAGGGGTGTGATTTCTATGTGAAGTAATTAGCCACTAGCTGTGTACGGGCTGCCTCCCCCCGTGCCCTTTCCCCTTCCATGCGCAGCGGGCGTGCATGTGGTTGGGGATGTGGGGGCACCACCATGTCCACGGCCAGGCCCTGGCGTGTTGCAACGTTGTGCAGGACACATGCTGCCACTATGATCCTGCACACTACTGGGGGAGCGTATAACAGCTGCCCGCCAGAACGGTCAAGGGAGCGAAAGCATGACTTAAGCACTCCGAATGTGCGCTCTACTATGCCCCGGGTTGCAATGTGGGCTGTGTTATATCTTACCTCGGGTGGCGTGGTGGGGTTCCGAATTGGCGTCATCATGTGGGGGCTGAGAGGGGAGGCACTGTCCCCGGTGGAGGTGGTGATGGGTATCATTGGTGGGGTTGTGACCTTGCTCAGTATCTGACATGCATGCATGTGCAGTGACATTCATACTCACCAAGCAGCCATGTATCGCCATGCCGCCCAGCTTCTAGGTCCCGGCTTAGGGTGGACATTCGGTAAATGAAGCTGTCGTGGGTGGACCCGGGATAGTTGGCATATACTGAGGTGATGATTCCCTTGGCATTACATACTACCTGCACGTTGATGGAATGCCAGTGCTTGCGGTTCCTATAGATGTGCTCAGATGCCCTGGGGGGACGTAGAGCCACATGGGTGCAGTCGATGGCACCTAGCACTTTGGGGAAACGTGCCACACCGTAAAAATCCAGGGCGGCAGCATGCCTTTCTGCAGGTGTTCTGGGCAGGTATATGTGCCTGCGGACTGATGGGCGTGCAGTGATGATGTTCAAGACCTGGTGTAGGCAGCGTGACTGCGTGGCTTGTGACACCCCACCCACTATGGCACTTGTCCGCTGAAATGATCCAGTGGCTAAGAAGTGCAGTACATTGAGGACCTTCTCCAGGGGGCTGAGTGCTTGGGAGCACAGGGTGGGTGATGTGAGGTCATCCTCCCACTCACTCACCAGGTCCAGTATTATGTCTGGTGGAAACCTGTACCTCCCATACACCTGGTCATCAGGCATCCCGAAAAGGCTGGTTCTGGGTGTGAAAATTCTGGCCCTGACTATCCGCCTCCTCCTCCTTTGGTAGCCCACGGCCACTGCTGCTAGGAACGGTATATTCATCCTGGCGCCTGACCTTGTTCGTTTTTTGTGCGCAAATTTATGCGTCGCAGGTCGACGTATGCCTGCTTCCTACTGGCGTACGTGTTTCTTTGTGCGTGTTGTAGGCGAGTGTGTGAAACTTCCTGCGCACCCCTGAAATCTAGTACCCAGGCCAATAGCATGTGGAAATTTCCGCGCACCCCGGAATACACGTGCGCTGATTTACTCGCGTGTGTAAGTGCCCGCGCACCCCTGAAATACATGTACATAGGCCAATCACGTGTACGCGCACTTTTGTCCAATTACACGCGATGACACTCTGACGTGCAGTCTTTCCACGTGTGCTCCGTCATCAC
The DNA here is from genome assembly GCF_040938575.1 of Ambystoma mexicanum. NCBI lineage: Eukaryota > Metazoa > Chordata > Amphibia > Caudata > Ambystomatidae > Ambystoma > Ambystoma mexicanum. The sequence continues at coordinate 959,317,669 of NC_090928.1, read as the reverse complement.
GTGCTATGAGGGAAACACCCGTGCGGGTCACGTCACAGACGCGCTTACGCGCTGAGGGCCTTTGGTCCAATAGAATCGCGTATGCGTGCTGACGCGCTTACGCGCTAAGGGCCTTTCCTCAAATTTCACGCTGACGTGCAGGATTTTCACGTGCCAAATCACTCCGTATCAAGCTGGCCACGCGAAAACACACGGAAGACCACACTCCTGCCCAGAAGGCCGAATTACTGCCCCCCAGTGCCCCGAGCAGCCTCCCACGTGCCATCTGGTGCTGCCTGCCTGCCTGCCTGCCTGCTGCCACCGTGACCTGCCATTTGGTGCCTGCACATCAGCCATCTGCAGGGGTCCAGTTGCTGTGTCCACCCCTGCTGGAACAGAAGACTCCCGACTGGGATAACATTGCTCCACAGCCCAGCCCCAGGACCCAGTTGCCCACCCACTCCTGCCTCTGGGGTTGCCATGTCGGGCACTTCGACATCTGGCACCAGTGGCAACCCCAGGCCAGAGGGGCAAAGGGGCACCAGCTTCACTGCCACCGAAGTTGGTGTCCTGGTGGAGCATGTCCTGGGGCAGTATGATGCCCTCTTTGGATCGTCCCGCGCCAGCAAGGAAGGATGGGAGAGGATCTGGGCTGACTGTGTGGTTGCCATCAACGCGGAGAAGTTCAAGAAGCGCTGGGAGGACTTGAGGTCCAGGACCCTCCAGGACCCTCTTGAAGGCCCGGCGCCTCGTGGAGGGGGGCCAGGGCCGCATGAGTTCCATCCAGATGAGGGTCCTGGAACGCGTACGCCCAGCGCTCCACGCCCAGATCCTTGAGAGGGAGACCCGTCTGGAGTTGAGCGGTAAGTGGCCAAGCATTGCTGTGTGAGACAGGGCATGTTGCGGTGTGCTGGTTGTCTGATACTTGCCTGTATGTGTGACATAGGCCATGTATGCATGTATGTGTGCAGGGACATCATGGTAATGCATGTGCGACCAGTGATGTGTGAACCACATGGTTGTTGCATGTGTTTAAATGTGACATGGGGAGCCCTATGCAGATTTTACACATGACAGCATGCCAGTCTCTGTTCCTGGACATGGGTGGGGGTGAGGGATGGGTGCTGATGCCAGGTACATATATGGTAGCCATGTCTGTGTGCCTGACCTGCGTGTCTGTGACTTGTGAATGCCATGGATGCATGACACATGTGTGTGACAATGCACAGATTCACTGATGCAGCCTAGTTATCCTTGTATCCGCTGTGTTTGGGGTGTATGAGGCCAGATGGATGTGACTGAGGTGAAGTGTGTGCATGTGATAGGCATGACCCATGATGCATGTGAGTTCCATATCATTGTATGTTTGAAGAGTCCATTGGACATGTATGGAAATGTCCATGGCATGCACCATGCCTGTTACTGTGTGTGTTTTGCCTGGACTGACCCATGTGTTGTGGAGGGACATGATGGAAGTGTACTTTGACAGTGGTACTCATCTGCTATTGCTTCCTGTCTAGGGGACCATTGTACAGTACCCTGATGCTTGTGTTCTATGTCTCCCTCTACGCAGCGGCTAGTGAAGAAGAGGGCGGAGACGGCGCTGTGGAGCAAGGCGGCGGGGATGCCCCCACGGCTGCAGCGGAAGGGGTGGGTGAGCCCCCACAGGGGCCTGCTACGGCAGAAGACGGTGAGGAGCCATCCAGGTTGGTGGCTTCCACAGAGGAGGAGGAGGCCGCCAATGAGGCACACATGGGGCCTGGTGGGGGCATCCCTGCTGGTGCAAGTGGTGCAGTCCAGGGGCAGGGGCAGGAGGCAGCACAGGTCACCGTGGAGGGGCCTGTGCATGTCACTGTCCCTGACCCTGTGAGTGCACCACCATGCACCAGCAGGGATGCCCCGTCCCAGGCCCGTCCGCAGGTAGAGGGGATGTCCATGTCACCTGACTCCCCTCCACCTGTGGACGAGGGGACCCGTGGCCGTATGGAGAAGGTCCTGATTGGGGTCGCGATGCGCGCGGGTGCAATTCGTGATGACGTGCGTGCTTCCCGGGAGGAGCACGCACGTCATCACGAAGAGCACCGTGCCGACGTGGCCCAATTGGGATCTTCCATGTTCGGGGGTTTCCTGCATGTGTCGACCAATCTGGCGGCCCTCTCCTCCTCTGTGGAGGCTATACACCGGTCGTTCTCCTTGCCGTCTTCTGGCCCAGATGCCACCAGGGCCCCCTGTGGACCTGCCCTGACCAATGCAGCCAGCTCGGTGGGGATCCCATCCCTGCCACAGTCGGGAGTCAGAGGTCCAGCAGGGGTGGACACCACAGCAACTGTACCCCAGCAGATGGAGGATGTGCCGACATCATCAGGCAGGGCACGTGCACGACGGCGTCGGTGGATTCCATCAGCCTGGATGCCGTCGTGCTGGCAGAGGCAGTTGCGTCGGAGGCAGCAGCAGAGTCAACGTGGGAGGCATCATGGCTCGGGGCCATCAACATCGGAGGGGCAGGCATCGGCCGGAGGGCAGGAGGACCCAGGACAGGAAGTGTCTTCCGTGTGGCTGCGGTTGGGCCAGCAGATAGGTGCGGAGCGGCGGCGGGCGGAAGAGGCGCGGCTCACAATGGTCAGGGCGGAGAACTCCATGCGGAGGGCCCTGAGGCGGGCCGAGTGCCTCGAGGCAATCTGCAGGGGGTTGGAGGAGCAGATGGCGTCGTCCCTGCGGACCCTCGGGGCAATGGAACAGGACCGCCTCCGGGACATAGACGAGGAGTTTGTTGATGCCCTGGCCCGGAACACCACGGAGTGAGCCGCTGGACTTGCCCGCCGCCTTTGTATATAGTTCTTTAGTTTTAGGTTTCCTTTGTTTCTTCTTATGATTTGGAGTCCACTGACACTGCTCCACTTTTTGTATATAGTTGCATTTTAGTTAGGGTTTTTTGTAGGTTTCCTTTGTTCAGTTGGGCTCATGGACCCTTGGATGTTTTGTACATAGTTCTTCATTGGATTGTTTTTTTTTTTTTTTTATTTATTCACCATGGAGCAATGGTCTTTGCATTTATTTTTCTCTCTCGGATTGATTTTATTTTTAATGTGACTTTGGACAACATTTTTTTGGATTTGGATTTGTAGTTTTGATTTTTTTGGACGGACATGCAGCTTATCTTTTTTTCATTGCCATTGTAGTTTGTTTCATTTCATTTGCATTCAATTTTTTTTAATACAATTTTGTTTTCATACTTCACTGTGTGGTATCATCTCATTGGTTTCATGCATGTCATGTTGGGTGTTTTCCCATTCAATTGCAACCATTGTGTGTGACGGACATGGGTTCATTTGCTTTATGAACATTGGGGGTGTAACATGTAATTTCCATTTCCATGTGGGTGAATGGGTTACTTGGTAGGGCCTTTTGGCTGTGGAGGCTGACCATAACGCACATGATTGGGGATTGTGAGGACCTGGGTGCAGGGGGACATGAGTGGGTGCCTGGTGGTGCTGCCCCTGCACTGCTGGGGGTGGGGGTGATAGGGGCCATGAGTGGGGGCCTGGTGGAGGGTGCCCTGCACTGCTGGGGGGTGGGGGTGATGGGAGACATGAGTGGGGGCCTGGTGGAGGGTGCCCCTGGATGCTGGGGGGTGGGGGTGGTGGGAGACATGAGTTGGACATGAGTGGGGGCCTGGTGGAGGGTGCCCTGGATGCTGGGGGTGAGGGTGCAGGGGGACATGAGTTGGACATGAGTGGGGGCCTGGTGGAGGGTGCCCTGCACTGCTGGGGGGTGGGGGTGGTGTTTCGACATGAGTGGGGGCCTGGTGGAGGGTGACCCTGGATGCTGGGTGGTGGTGGTGCAGGGCGACATGAGTTGGACATGAGTGGGGGCCTGGTGGAGGGTGCCCTGCACTGCTGGGGGGTGGGGGTGCAGGGGGACATGAGTGGGGGCCTGGTGGAGGGTGCCCCTGCACTGCTGGGGGGTGGGGGTGGTGGGAGACATGAGTGGGGGCCTGGTGGTGCTGCCCCAGCACTGCTGGGGGGTGGGGGTGGTGGGAGACATGAGTTGGACATGAGTGGGGGCCTGGTGGTGCTGCCCCTGCACTGCTGGGGTGTGGGGGTGATAGGGGCCATGAGTGGGGGCCTGGTGGAGGGTGCCCTGCACTCCTGGGAGGTGGGGGTGATAGGGGAAATGAGTGGGGGCCTGGTGGAGGGTGCCCCTGGAAGCTGGGGGGTGGGGGTGCAGGGGGACATGAGTGGGGGCCTGGTGGAGGGTGCCCTGCACAGCTGGGGGGTGGGGGTGGTGGGAGACATGAGTGGGGGCCTGGTGGAGGGAGCCCCTAGATGCTGGGGGGTGGGGGTGCAGGGGGACATGAGTGGGGGCCTGGTGGAGGGTGCCCCTGCACTGCTGGGGGGTGGGGGTGGTGGGAGACATGAGTGGGGGCCTGGTGGTGCTGCCCCAGCACTGCTGGGGGGTGGGGGTGGTGGGAGACATGAGTTGGACATGAGTGGGGGCCTGGTGGTGCTGCCCCTGCACTGCTGGGGTGTGGGGGTGATAGGGGCCATGAGTGGGGGCCTGGTGGAGGGTGCCCTGCACTCCTGGGAGGTGGGGGTGATAGGGTAAATGAGTGGGGGCCTGGTGGAGGGTGCCCCTGGAAGCTGGGGGGTGGGGGTGCAGGGGGACATGAGTGGGGGCCTGGTGGAGGGTGCCCCTGCACTGCTGGGGGGTGGTGGTGGTGGGAGAAATGAGTTGGACATGAGTGGGGGCCTGGTGGAGGGTGCCCTGCACTGCTGGGGGGTGGGGGTGCAGGGGGACATGAGTGGGGGCCTGGTGGAGGGTGCCCCTGGATGCTGGGAGGTGGGGGTGCAGGGGGACATGAGTGGGGGCCTGGTGGAGGGTGCCCCTGGATGCTGGGGGGTGGGGGTGATAGGGGACATGAGTGGGGGCCTGGTGGAGGGTGCCCCTGGAAGCTGGGGGGTGGGGGTGCAGGGGGACATGAGTTGGACATGAGTGGGGGCCTGGTGGAGGGTGCCCTGGATGCTGGGGGGTGCAGGGGGACATGATTTGGACACGAGTGGGGCCTGGTGGAGGGTGCCCTGCACTGCTGGGGGGTGGGGGTGGTGGGAGACATGAGTGGGGGCCTGGTAGAGGGTGCACCTGGATGCTGGGGGGTGGGGGTGCAGGGGGACATGAGTGGGGGCCTGGTGGAGAGTGCCCCTGCACTGCTGGGGGGTGGGGGTGGTGGGAGACATGAGTTGGACATGAGTGGGGGACTGGTGGTGCTGCCCCTGCACTGCTGGGGGGTAGGGGTGATAGGGGCCATGAGTGGGGGCCTGGTGGAGGGTGCCCTGCACTGCTGGGGGGTGGGGGTGATAGGGGACATGAGTGGGGGCCTGGTGGAGGGTGCCCCTGGATGCTGGGGGGTGGGGGTGCAGGGGGACATGAGTTGGACATGAGTGGGGGCCTGGTGGAGGGTGCCCTGGATGCTAGGGGGTGGGGGTGCAGGGGGACATGAGTTGGACATGAGTGGGGGCCTGGTGGAGGGTGCCCTGCACTGCTGGGGGGTGGGGGTGGTGGGAGACATGAGTGGGGGCCTGGTGGAGGGTGCCCCTGGATGCTGGAGGGTGGGGGTGCAGAGGGACATGAGTGGGGGCCTGGTAGAGGGTGCCCCTGCACTGCTGGGGGGTGGAGGTGGTGGGAGACATGAGTTGGACATGAGTGGGGGCGTGGTGGTGCTGCCCCTGCACTGCTGTGGGGTGGGGGTGATAGGGGCCATGAGTGGGGGCCTGGTGGAGGGTGCCCCTGGATGCTGGGGGGTGGGGGTGCAGGGGGACATGAGTTGGACATGAGTGGGGGCCTGGTGGAGGGTGCCCCTGCACTGCTGGGGGGTGGGGGTGGTGGGAGACATGAGTTGGACATGAGTGGGGGACTGGTGGTGCTGCCCCTGCACTGCTGGGGGGTAGGGGTGATAGGGGCCATGAGTGGGGGCCTGGTGGAGGGTGCCCTGCACTGCTGGGGGGTGGGGGTGATAGGGGACATGAGTGGGGGCCTGGTGGAGGGTGCCCCTGGATGCTGGGGGGTGGGGGTGCAGGGGGACATGAGTTGGACATGAGTGGGGGCCTGGTGGAGGGTGCCCTGGATGCTAGGGGGTGGGGGTGCAGGGGGACATGAGTTGGACATGAGTGGGGGCCTGGTGGAGGGTGCCCTGCACTGCTGGGGGGTGGGGGTGGTGGGAGACATGAGTGGGGGCCTGGTGGAGGGTGCCCCTGGGTGCTGGAGGGTGGGGGTGCAGGGGGACATGAGTGGGGGCCTGGTAGAGGGTGCCCCTGCACTGCTGGGGGGTGGAGGTGGTGGGAGACATGAGTTGGACATGAGTGGGGGCATGGTGGTGCTGCCCCTGCACTGCTGTGGGGTGGGGGTGATAGGGGCCATGAGTGGGGGCCTGGTGGAGGGTGCCCCTGGATGCTGGGGGGTGGGGGTGCAGGGGGACATGAGTTGGACATGAGTGGGGGCCTGCTGGAGGGTGCCCTGCATTGCTGGGGGGTGGGGGTGATGGGAGACATGAGTGGGGGCCTGGTGGAGGGTGCCACTGGATGCTGGGGGGTGGGGGTGCAGGGAGACATGAGTGGGGGCCTGGTGGAGGGTGCCCCTGCACTGCTGGGGGGTGGGGGTGATGGGAGACATGAGTTGGACATGAGTGGGGGCCTGGTGGAGGGTGCCCTGCAATGCTGGGGGGTGGGGGTGCAGGGGGACATGAGTGGGGGCCTGGTGGAGGGTGCCCCTGCACTGCTGGGGGGGTGGTGGGAGACATGAGTGGGGGCCTGGTGGTGCTGCCCCTGCACTGCTGGGGGGTAGGGGAGATAGGGGACATGAGTGGGGGCCTGGTGGAGGGTGCCCCTGGATGCTGGGGGGTGGGGGTGCAGGGGGACATGAGTGGGGGCCTGGTGGAGGGTGCCCCTGCACTGCTGGGGGGTGGGGGTGATAGGGGCCATGAGTGGGGGCCTGGTGGAGGGTGCCCCTGGATGCTGGGGGTGGGAGTGATAGGGGCCATGAGTGGGGGCCTGGTGGTGCTACCCCTGCACTGCTGGGGGGTGGGGGTGATAGGGGCCATGAGTGGGGGCCTGGCGGAGGGTGCCCCTGGATGCTGGGGGGTGGGGGTGCAGGGGGACATGAGTTGGACATGAGTGGGGGCCTGGTGGAGGGTGCCCTGCAATGGGGGGGTGGGGGTGCAGGGGGACATGAGTGGGGGCCTGGTGGAGGGTGCCCCTGCACTGCTGGGGGGTGGGGGTGGTGGGAGACATGAGTTGGACATGAGTGGGGGCCTGGTGGTGCTGCCCCTGCACTGCTGGGGGGTGGGGGTGATAAGGGCCATGAGTGGGGGCCTGGTGGAGGGTGCCCTGCACTGCTGGGGGGTGGGGGTTATAGGGGACATGAGTGGGGGCCTGGTGGAGGGTGCCCCTGGATGCTGAGGGGTGGGGGTGCAGGGGGACATGAGTTGGACATGAGTGGGGGCCTGGTGGAGGGTGCCCTGGATGCTGGGGGGTGGGGCTGCAGGGGGACATGAGTTGGACATGAGTGGGGGCCTGGTGGAGGGTGCCCTGCACAGCTGGGGGGTGGGGGTGGTGGGAGACATGAGTGGGGGCCTGGTGGAGGGTGCCCCTGGATGCTGGGGGTGGGGGTGCAGGGGGACATGAGTTGGGGCCTGGTGGTGCTGCCCCTGCACTGCTGGGGGGTGGGGGTAGTGGGAGACATGAGTTGGACATGAGTGGGGGCCTGGTGGTGCTGCCCCTGCACTGCTGGGGGGTGGGGGTGATAAGGGCCATGAGTGGGGGCCTGGTGGAGGGTGCCCTGCACTGCTGGGGGGTGGGGGTTATAGGGGACATGAGTGGGGGCCTGGTGGAGGGTGCCCCTGGATGCTGAGGTGTGGGTGTGCAGGGGGACATGAGTTGGACATGAGTGGGGGCCTGGTGGAGGGTGCCCTGGATGCTGGGGGGTGGGGCTGCAGGGGGACATGAGTTGGACATGAGTGGGGGCCTGGTGGTGCTGCCCCTGCACTGCTGGGGGGTGGGGGTGGTGGGAGACATGAGTTGGACATGAGTGGGGGCCTGGTGGTGCTGCCCCTGCACTGCTGGGGGGTGGGGGTGATAAGGGCCATGAGTGGGGGCCTGGTGGAGGGTGCCCTGCACTGCTGGGGGGTGGGGGTTATAGGGGACATGAGTGGGGGCCTGGTGGAGGGTGCCCCTGGATGCTGAGGGGTGGGGGTGCAGGGGGACATGAGTTGGACATGAGTGGGGGCCTGGTGGAGGGTGCCCTGGATGCTGGGGGGTGGGGCTGCAGGGGGACATGAGTTGGACATGAGTGGGGGCCTGGTGGAGGGTGCCCTGTACAGCTGGGGGGTGGGGGTGGTGGGAGACATGTGTGGGGGCCTGGTGGAGGGTGCCCCTGGATGCTGGGGGGTGGGGGTACAGGGGGACATGAGTGGGGGCCTGGTGGTGCTGCCCCTGCACTTCTGGAGGGTGGGGGTGATAGGGGCCATGAGTGGGGGCCTGGTGGAGGGTGCCCTGCACTGCTGGGGGGTGGGGGTGATAGGGGACATGAGTAGGGGCCAGGTGGAGGGTGCCCCTGGATGCTGGGGGGTGGAGGTGCAGGGGGACATGAGTTGGACATGAGTGGGGGCCTGATGGAGGGTGCCCTGGATGCTGGGGGGTGGGGGTGCAGGGGGACATGAGTTGGACATGAGTGGGGGCCTGGTGGAGGGTGCCCTGCACTGCTGGGGGGTGGGGGTGGTGGGAGACTTGAGTGGGGGCCTGGTGGAGGGTGCCCCTGGATGCTGGGGGGTGGGGGGTGCAGGGGGACATGAGTGGGGGCCTGGTGGAGGGTGCCCCTGCACTGCTGGGGGGTGGGGGTGGTGGGAGACATGAGTGGGGGCCTGGTGGTGCTGCCCCTGCACTGCTGGGGGATGGGGGTGGTGGGAGACATGAATTGGATATGAGTGGGGGCCTGGTGGTGCTGCCCCTGCACTGCTGGGGGGTGGGGGTGATAAGGGCCATGAGTGGGGGCCTGGTGGAGGGTGCCCTGCACTGCTGGGGGGTGGGGGTTATAGGGGACATGAGTGGGGGCCTGGTGGAGGGTGCCCCTGGATGCTGAGGGGTGGGGGTGCAGGGGGACATGAGTTGGACATGAGTGGGGGCCTGGTGGAGGGTGCCCTGGATGCTGGGGGGTGGGGCTGCAGGGGGACATGAGTTGGACATGAGTGGGGGCCTGGTGGAGGGTGCCCTGCACAGCTGGGGGGTGGGGGTGGTGGGAGACATGAGTGGGGGCCTGGTGGAGGGTGCCCCTGGATGCTGGGGGGTGGGGGTGCAGGGGGACATGAGTGGGGGCCTGGTGGTGCTGCCCCTGCACTGCTGGAGGGTGGGGGTGATAGGGGCCATGAGTGGGGGCCTGGTGGAGGGTGCCCTGCACTGCTGGGGGGTGGGGGTGATAGGGGACATGAGTAGGGGCCAGGTGGAGGGTGCCCCTGGATGCTGGGGGGTGGAGGTGCAGGGGGACATGAGTTGGACATGAGTGGGGGCCTGGTGGAGGGTGCCCTGGATGCTGGGGGGTGGGGGTGCAGGGGGACATGAGTTGGACATGAGTGGGGGCCTGGTGGAGGGTGCCCTGCACTGCTGGGGGGTGGGGGTGGTGGGAGACATGAGTGGGGGCCTGGTGAAGGGTGCCCCTGGATGCTGGGGGGTGGGGGTGCAGGGGGACATGAGTGGGGGCCTGGTGGAGGGTGCCCCTGCACTGCTGGGGGGTGGGGGTGGTGGGAGACATGAGTGGGGGCCTGGTGGTGCTGCCCCTGCACTGCTGGGGGGTGGGGGTGGTGGGAGACATGAATTGGACATGAGTGGGGGCCTGGTATTGCTGCCCCTGCACTGCTGGGGGGTGGGGGTGATAGGGGCCATGAGTGGGGGCCTGGTGGAGGGTGCCCTGCACTGCTGGGGTGTGGGGGTGATAGGGGACATGAGTGGGGGCCTGGCGGAGGGTGCCCCTGGATGCTGGGGGGTGCGGGTGCAGGGGGACATGAGTGGGGGCCTGGTGGAGGGTGCCCCTGGATGCTGGGGGGTGAGGGTGATAGGCGCCATGAGTGGGGGCCTGGTGGAGGGTGCCCCTGGATGCTGGGGGGTGGGGGTGCAGGGGGACATGAATTGGACATGAGTGGGGCCTGGTGGAGGGTGCCCTGCACTGCTGGGGGGTGGGGGTGATGGGAGACATGAGTGGGGGCCTGGTGGAGGGTGCCCCTGGATGCTGGGGGGTGGGGGTGAAGGGGGACATGAGTGGGGGCCTGGTGGAGGGTGCCCCTGCACTGTTGGGGGGTGGGGGTGGTGGGAGACATCAGTTGGACATGAGTGGGGGCCTGGTGGAGGGTGCCCTGCAATGCTGGAGGGTGGGGGTGCAGGGGGACATGAGTGGGGGCCTGGTGGAGGGTGCCCCTGCACTGCTGGGGGGTGGGGGTGGTGGGAGACATGAGTGGGGGCCTGGTGGTGCTGCCCCTGCACTGCTGGGGGGTGGGGGTGATAGGGGCCATGAGTGGGGGCCTGGTGGAGGGTGCCCCTGGATGCTGGGGGGTGGGGGTGCAGGGGGACATGAGTGGGGGCCTGGTGGTGCTGCCCCTGCACTGCTGGGGGTGGGGGTGGTGGGAGACATGAGTTGGACATGAGTGGGGGCCTGGTGGTGCTGCCCCTGCACTGCTGGGGGGTGGGGGTGGTAAGGGACATGAGTGGGGGCCTGGTGGAGGGTGCCCTGCACTGCTGGGGGGTGGGGGCTATAGGGGACATGAGTGGGGGCCTGGTGGAGGGTGCCCCTGGATGCTGAGGGGTGGGGGTGCAGGGGGACATGAGTTGGACATGAGTGGGGGCCTGGTGGAGGGTGCCCTGGATGCTGGGGGGTGGGGCTGCAGGGGGACATGAGTTGGACATGAGTGGGGGCCTGGTGGTGCTGCCCCTGCACTGCTGGGGGGTGGGGGTGGTGGGAGACATGAGTTGGACATGAGTGGGGGCCTGGTGGTGCTGCCCCTGCACTGCTGGGGGGTGGGGGTGATAAGGGCCATGAGTGGGGGCCTGGTGGAGGGTGCCCTGCACTGCTGGGGGGTGGGGGTTATAGGGGACATGAGTGGGGGCCTGGTGGAGGGTGCCCCTGGATACTGAGGGGTGGGGGTGCAGGGGGACATGAGTTGGACATGAGTGGGGGCCTGGTGGAGGGTGCCCTGGATGCTGGGGGGTGGGGCTGCAGGGGGACATGAGTTGGACATGAGTGGGGGCCTGGTGGAGGGTGACCTGCACAGCTGGGGGGTGGTGGGAGACATGAGTGGGGGCCTGGTGGAGGGTGCCCCTGGATGCTGGGGGGTGGGGGTGCAGGGGGACATGAGTGGGGGCCTGGTGGTGCTGCCCCTGCACTGCTGGAGGGTGGGGGTGATAGGGGTCATGAGTGGGGGCCTGGTGGAGGGTGCCCTGCACTGCTGGGGGGTGGGGGTGATAGGGGACATGAGTGGGGGCCTGGTGGAGGGTGCCCCTGGATGCTGGGGGGTGGAGGTGCAGGGGGACATGAGTTGGACATGAGTGGGGGCCTGGTGGAGGGTGCCCTGGATGCTGGGGGGTGGGGGTGCAGGGGGACATGAGTTGGACATGAGTGAGGGCATGGTGGAGGGTACCCTGCACTGCAGGGGGGTGGGAGTGGTGGGAGACATGAGTGGGGGCCTGGTGGAGGGTGCCCCTGGATGCTGGGGTGGGGGGTGCAGGGGGACATGAGTGGGGGCCTGGTGGAGGGTGCCCCTGCACTGCTGGGGGGTGGGGGTGGTGGGAGACATGAGTGGGGGCCTGGTGGTGCTGCCCCTGCACTGCTGGGGGGTGGGGGTGGTGGGAGACATGAATTGGACATGAGTGGGGGCCTGGTGGTGCTGCCCCTGCACTGCTGGGGGGTGGGGGTGATAAGGGCCATGAGTGGGGGCCTGGTGGAGGGTGCCCTGCACTGCTGGGGTGTGGGGGTGATAGGGGACATGAGTGGGGGCCTGGCGGAGGGTGCCCCTGGATGCTGGGGGGTGGGGGTGCAGGGGGCCATGAGTGGGGCCTGCAGGAGGGTGCCCCTGGATGCTGGGGGGTGGGGGTGATAGGGGCCATGAGTGGGGGCCTGGTGGAGGGTGCCCCTGGATGCTGGGGGGTGGGGGTGCAGGGGGACATGAGTTGGACATGAGTGGGGCCTGGTGGAGGGTGCCCTGCACTGCTGCGGGGTGGGGGTGATGGGAGACATGAGTGGGGGCCTGGTGGAGGGTGCCCCTGGATGCTGGGGGGTGGGGGTGCAGGGGGACATGAGTGGGGGCCTGGTGGAGGGTTCCCCTGCACTGTTGGGGGGTGGGGGTGGTGGGAGACATCAGTTGGACATGAGTGGGGTCCTGGTGGAGGGTGCCCTGCAATGCTGGAGGGTGGGGGTGCAGGGGGACATGAGTGGGGGCCTGGTGGAGGGTGCCCCTGCACTGCTGGGGTGTGGGGGTGGTGGGAGACATGAGTGGGGGCCTAGTGGTGCTGCCCCTGCACTGCTGGGGGGTGGGGGTGATAGGGGCCATGAGTGGGGGCCTGGTGGAGGGTGCCCCTGGATGCTGGGGGGTGGGGGTGCAGGGGGACATGAGTGGGGGCCTGTTGGAGGGTGCCCCTGCACTGCTGGGGGGTGGGGGTGATAGGGGCCATGAGTGGGGGCCTGGTGGAGGGTGCCCCTGGATGCTGGGGGGTGGGGGTGATAGGGGCCATGAGTGGGGGCCTGGTGGTGCTGCCCCTGCACTGCTGGGGGGTGGGAGTGATAGGGGCCATGAGTGGGGGCCTGGTGGAGGGTGCCCCTGGATGCTGGGGGGTGGGGGTGCAGGGGGACATAAGTTGGACATGAGTGGGGGCCTGGTGGAGGGTGCCCTGCACTGCTGGACGGTGGGGGTGATGGGAGACATGAGTGGGGGCCTGGTGGAGGGTGCCCCTGGATGCTGGGGGGTGGGGGTGCAGGGGGCCATGAGTGGGGGCCTGGTGGAGGGTGCCCCTGGATGCTGGGGGGTGGGGGTGATAGGGGACATGAGTGGGGGCCTGGTGGAGGGTGCCCCACACTGCTGGGGGGTGGGGGTGCTGGGTGACATGAGCAGGTGTGCAGGGTAGTCCCCTGTGGTGTCGGCTGCCTGCAGGGGCCGTGGAGGGTGTACAGGGAATACCTGGGAGCACACAGCCAAATCGCGTGTAGAATTTCCCGCGTACCCCTGAAATACACGCACCCAGCCAAATCGTGTGTGGAAATTCCCGCGCACGTACCCGGCCAAATCACGTGTGGGACTTCCCGCGCATCCCTGAAATCCACGTACCATGCTAAATCACGTGTGAAACTTCCCGCGCACCCCTGAGATCCACGTACCCAGCCAAGTCGCGTGTGGAAATTCCTGCGCACCCCTGAAATCCACGTATCCTGCCAAATCGCGTGTGGGACTTCCCGCGCACCCCTGAGATCCATGTACCCAGCCAAATCGCGTGTGGAAATTCCCGCGCACACCTGAAATCCACGTACCCTGCCAAATTGCGTGTGAGAATTCCCGCGCACCCCTGAGATCCACGTACCCAGCCAAGTCGCGTGTGAGACTTCCCGCGCACCCCTGAAATCCACGTACCCTGCCAAATCGCGTGTGGAACTTCCCGCGCACCCCTGAAATCCACGTACCCTGCCAAATCGCGTGTGAAAGTTCCCGTGCACCCCGGAATACACGCACACGTTATTTTTCAGTCAGCGAGTGTCCGTGTTTGTGGGTACCCCTTTGCACGTCATTTATCCTGGAGGGCCACAGTATAGGACATTCATCATAGCTGTATATAGGTGCTATTTGTTGGCGCACCTTTTGGCGCACATTTATTGCATGAGCAGAGACGCTATCGCCTGCTTTCTTGTGGTGGTCGTGTTTGTGCCTGTGCGCTGGTTTGACCGTGTGCTTTTTTGCCCTATTCGATTCCATGAATACGTGTTGTAGGCGAGCGTGTGGGCGTTCCGCGCACTTGCACCCTGTACTTCCCCCGTGACGCCCACATTTTGGCAAGTTGTTCCCCATTCCGAGTGTTACGCCCCGTGTTCCGCTTACTTTTGTTGTGTGCGCCGCGCTATGTGCGATTTTCGCTGTGGCCTGTGCGATTTTCGCTGTGACCTGGCGCACGCCGTTAGATGGCCTGTGCGCCAACGTGGGCCGTGCACTTTTTTAGCGCACATCCGATGGTTTTCTCGTGCACGGCCTTCCATGAATCGATGTGCGCTGCTTTTCGTGCGATTTTCGCACTTGCACTGCGATTTTCGCTATTCCACTGCGAATCGCACATTTTTGGCCACTTGCGCCGCGCTAATTATTCCATGAATCGGCCTGTTAGTCTCTTAAAGAAGGTTTATTGTTCTTTCATATATATGAAAAGAGGAATTATTAATAACTTATATATAGTGATGTAACACCATGAAATATTTTCACTTATAAACACCTATTAAATTGACAGAAACAACTTTGTTAAAGGGATGTTATGGTTAAGATGCATCCCACCCTTGGGACTCCACTGCTCCAGCAGTGTAATGCCTATTCTATTTATGCACTTCTCTCACTGCACAATTCAATTGTGCATTTATAGGAGTATTGTGTACAATTCCTTTGTATAAGTAAGGGAAATACAGATGAAAATGATTTGTAAAAGATTGTTAAGTGGCAGTTGGTGTGTGGAAGCTTAATATGGTCATAGGGTTATATGCATAGTTTTTGGAAGTGATTGGTGGGTGGATATATGACTGTTTGAAAGCAGGCATTGAGAGAGTGTTACAAATATAAAATTAAAAAGGGTAGAAGGGCTGCTATGTGCAATGGTTTGCACTTGCCGTCCAGGTGTTTTAATGATCCTGAGGCATGGAAAGGAGACTCTGGATAGTTTTAAAAGTCCATCAACTATAGTCCTTATTGTACGTTAGAGAAAAGTATTTGGGACAGAAAATTGTGTCTGTCATTTTATATTTTTCCACTGTGGGTGGGGGAGGCATTCAATCAGGTGGCTAGTAACGCAGGCTTGCACCCCCAGTACAAGCCTGCGTTCCAATCTGCCTGATGGCCGGCTCTCCCCACCACCATCTTCTTCCCCACACTCTGTCCTATTTTTTTTTTTTTTTACCCCCCACTTCTCCTACTTACCTTATTCCGGCATCGGCAGGTGTGGGCGCCACATTCGTTCCTTCTATTCACCTCCCGCAGGCCACCATGGAAAGGGAAGATGGGCTCCATACAGAGCCCCGCCTCCCTTTCCATAGTTACCTTCTTGGAAAAGGATTTTCCTTCCTACATCAATTACATGTGTGATATAATCCATGTAGTTATGATTAAGTTGGTGTTTCCATAGAAAGAGCACTTTTTAGGTGGCTTATAACTTCGCTCCCTCTGGACAAAT
Source organism: Ambystoma mexicanum (assembly GCF_040938575.1). Lineage (NCBI taxonomy): Eukaryota > Metazoa > Chordata > Amphibia > Caudata > Ambystomatidae > Ambystoma > Ambystoma mexicanum. The sequence continues at coordinate 959,302,247 of NC_090928.1, read as the reverse complement.
CCTCATCAAACTTTGCAAAAAAAGTATATGGCCCACTCTTTTTGCAAAGTTTGGAGAGGTTTGGTCCAGGGGGGACAAAGTTATCGGGGGGTTCCCAAAACATTTTTTTTTCTTACAGACATAATGGGAAAAAACTTTGCGCACGGCTACAGCCCGAACTGCTGGACGGATTTACACCAACTTTGCGGCAGGAGCGGCGGCTTGTTCCAGAAAGCCTGCTTTTGCAAATTTGGTGTAAATCCGTCCAGTAGTTTTTTAAAAAATGACCAAAATGTAAGGCAAAAAAATTAGTGATATCTGTGTTCGCTTTGCGGACGGACTTCCCTGTTCGCTCCGCGGACAGCACCCCGATTGGCCCATGGGCTTGCGTCATGTCCGCGGACATGCGACGTGTTCGCTGATTGGATGGCGTGGGGCGTGGAGCGCGTCAGATTTTCTGTGGCGCCCGCCATCTTGTATTCGCCGTCGACTGCGTACAGCGCAGTGAAACTTGGATTAAAAATTGTATTTAGTGGAGTGTGTTGGTGTGTAAGAGTGTTTGGGGAAGGTGGGGGAGTATGAGATAGGTTCAATGTTTTGTTTTTTTATGTGCTATACACTTTTGTTGTGTTCCATTTGTCCGCGGAGAACACGGCTGCTCTGACATTTTGTAAATAAACTAAATGGTGGGGTGTTCAGAGGACGGAGTATGTGTCCTTTTTGTTCGCAAGGAAGGTAAAATTGAGCTAAAAACACTCACGGTGTATTTAAATGTTCGTAAATACACAAACTGGGGGTGTCCTGAGGACGCTGTCCGTATTGTAATTTGTCAAGTTGAATGTGTTCTAAATACACTCGCGGTGTCCCGAAATGGTTGCAATTACACAAAATGGGGGTGTTCTGAGAATGTTGTTTGTATTGTTCGTTGTCAGGTTGAAAGTGTGCTACGAACCCTCCTTTTGTCCGCTGATAGTACAATTTCCTATGGGCCTCACCCGACTTTTTGTCCACTAAAGAAACGATAAATCAGGCTGGTGTGCGCCGACATTATGTGATAATCCTATGACTGGCGCTATTGACCTGGCTGACTTGCTTTTGCAACACTAAATCATATCTCCCGCCCCTAAGCCTGACATTATGAAAGCATTCATATTCCCCGCCTCTCTCCGTGACGTTACAGGGTGCGTCATCAAACGAACCCAGTCGTCTCCAGTCCTACGCGACTTTACACAGAACCTGGAAGACAACACACATTATGTCACAACACAGCGTGCCACAATACGGAATATGAAACTGTGATTTAAAAGCAAACAGCAAGATTGTACATTTTGTAAAGTACATTTATTTGACATCAAATGTTTAGAGAATATTCAGCGATTTGAATTTGTCTTTGTTGTCGATCCGCAAAAGTTCATGTTGAGCCACGCGATGTTCCTTTGCGGTACAGAGGGTGTTAGATCAGCTTAGAACACAGTGCGCCACAATTCGGAATATGAAACTGTGGTTTAAAAGTAAACAGCAGGATTGTACATTTGGTAAAGTACATTTATTTCACATGAAATGTTTAGTGAATATTCAGCGATTTGCAATTGTCTCTGCTGTCGATCAACACAAGTTTATTTTGAGCCACGCGCTGTTCCTTTGCGGTAGATAGGCTGTTGGTTTATGATAAAAGCAGTAAATGGTTGCACTGATAATCGGAAGGTTGCTCCAACAACGAGGCATTAGACCACCATAATGGTTGGTATGTTGCTTCTAGCCGCTAGTACTGCGTAAGGGCATATTGGTCCTTGGCGATTGTCCCATAAAATGGTGATGGTCATGAAGTTGCTTACATGGGGGTGCAGGGGGACATGAGTGGGGGCCTGGTGGAGGGTGCCCCTGCACTGCTGGGGGTTGGGGGGTGGTGGGAGACATGAGTGGGGGCCTGGTGGTGCTGCCCCTGCACTGCTGGGGGGTGGGGGTGATAGGGGCCATGAGTGGGGGCCTGGTGGAGGGTGCCCTGCACTGCTGGGGGGTGGGGGTGATAGGGGACATGAGTGGGGGCCTGGTGGAGGGTGCCCCTGGATGCTGGGGGGTGGGGGTGCAGGGGGACATGAGTGGGGGCCTGGTGGAGGGTGCCCCTGCATTGCTGGGGGGTGGGGGTGGTGGGAGACATGAGTTGGACATGAGTGGGGGCCTGGTGGAGGGTGCCCTGCACTGCTGGGGGGTGCAGGGGGACATGAGTGGGGGCCTGGTGGAGGGTGCCCCTGGATGCTGGGGGGTGGGGGTGCAGGGGGACATGAGTGGGGGCCTGGTGGAGGGTGCCCCTGGATGCTGGGGGGTGGGGGTGATAGGGGACATGAGTGGGGGCCTGGTGGAGGGTGCCCCTGGATGCTGGGGGGTGGGGGTGCAGGGGGACATCAGTTGGACATGAGTGGGGGCCTGGTGGAGGGTGCCCTGGATGCTGGGGGGTGGGGGTGCAGGGGGACATGAGTTGGACATGAGTGGGGGCCTGGTGGAGGGTGCCCCTGGATGCTGGGGGGTGGGGGCGCGGGGGGACATGAGTGGGGGCCTGGTGGAGGGTGCCCCTGAACTGCTGGGTGGTGGGGGTGGTGGGAGACATGAGTTGGACATGAGTGGGGGCCTGGTGGTGCTGCCCCTGCACTGCTGGGGGGTGGGGGTGATAGGGGCCATGAGTGGGGGCCTGGTGGAGGGTGCCCTGCACTGCTGGGGTGTGGGGGTGAGAGAGGACATGAGTGGGGGCCTGGTGGAGGGTGCCCCTGGATGCTGGGGGTTGGGGGTGCAGGGAGACATGAGTTGGACATGAGTGGGGGCCTGGTGGAGGGTGCCCTGGATGCTGGGGGGTGGGAGTGCAGGGGGACATGAGTTGGGGCCTGGTGGAGGGTGCCCCTGGATGCTGGGGGGTGGGGGTGCAGGGGGACATGAGTTGGACATGAGTGGGGGCCTGGTGGAGGGTGCCCTGCACTGCTGGGGGGTGGGGGTGATGGGAGACATGAGTGGGGGCCTGGTGGAGGGTGCCCCTGCACTGCTGGGGGCTAGGGGTGATAGGCGCCATGAGTGGGGGCCGGGTGGAGGGTGCCCCTGGATGCTGGGGGGTGGAGGGGCAGGGGGACATGAGTGGGGGCCTGGTGGAGGGTGCCCCTGCACTGCTGGGGGGCGGGGGTGGTGAGAGACATGAGTGGGGGCCTGGTGGTGCTGCCCCTGCACTGCTGGGGGTAGGGGTGATAGGGGCCATGAGTGGGGGCCTGGTGGAGGGTGCCCCTGGATGCTGGGGGGTGGGGGTGCAAGGGGACATGAGTGGGGGCCTGGTGGAGGGTGCCCCTGCACTGCTGGGGGGTGGGGGTGATAGGGGCCATGAGTGGGGGCCTGGTGGAGGGTGCCCCTGGATGCTGGGGGGTGAGGGTGATAGGGGCCATGAGTGGGGGCCTGGTGGTGCTGCCCCTGCACTGCTGGGGGGTGGGGGTGATAGGGGCCATGAGTGGGGGCCTGGTGGAGGGTGCCCCTGGATGCTGGGGGGTGGGGGTGATGGGAGACATGAGTGGGGGCCTGGTGGAGGGTGCCCCTGGATGCTGGGGGGTGGGGGTGCAGGGGGCCATGAGTGGGGGCCTGGTGGAGGGTGCCCCTGGATGCTGGGGGGTGGGGGTGATAGGGGACATGAGTGGGGGCCTGGTGGAGGGTGCCCCACACTGCTGGGGGGTGGGGGTGCAGGGGGACATGAGTGGGGGCCTGGTGGAGGGTGCCCCTGGATGCTGGGGGGTGGGGGTGGTGGGAGATATGAGTGGGGGCCTGGTGGAGGGTTCCCCTGGATGCTGGGGGGTGGGGGTGCAGGGGGACATGAGTGGGGGCCTGGTGGAGGGTGCCCCTGCACTGCTGGGGGGTGGGAGTGGTGGGAGACATGAGTTGGACATGAGTGGGGGAATGGTGGTGCTGCCCCTGCACTGCTGGGGGGTGGGGGTGATAGGGGCCATGAGTGGGGGCCTGGTGGAGGGTGCCCTGCACTGCTGGGGGGTGGGGGTGATAGGGGACATGAGTGGGGGCCTGGTGGAGGGTGCCCCTGGATGCTGGGGGGTGGGGGTGCAGGGGGATATGAGTTGGACATGAGTGGGGGCCTGGTGGAGGGTGCCCTGGATGCTGGGGGGTGGGGGTGCAGGGGGACATGAGTTGGACATGAGTGGGGGCCTGGTGGAGGGTGCCCTGCACTGCTGGGGGGTGGGGGCGGTGGGAGACATGAGTGGGGGCCTGGTGGAGGGTGCCCCTGGATGCTGGGGGGTGGGGGTGCAGGGGGACATGAGTGGGGGCCTGGTGGTGCTGCCCCTGCACTGCTGGGGGTGGGGGTGATAGGGGCCATGAGTGGGGGCCTGGTGGAGGGTGCCCTGCACAGCTGGGGGGTGGGGGTGGTGGGAGACATGAGTGGGGGCCTGGTGGAGGGTGCCCCTGGATGCTGGGTGGTGGTGGTGCAGGGCGACATGAGTTGGACATGAGTGGGTGCCTGGTGGAGGGTGCCCTGCACTGCTGGGGCCCGGGGGTGGTGGGAGACATGAGTGGGGGCCTGGTGGAGGGTGCCCCTGGATGCTGGGTGGTGGTGGTGCAGGGCGACATGAGTTGGACATGAGTGGGGGCCTGGTGGAGGGTGCCCTGCACTGCTGGGGGGTGGGGGTGGTGGGAGACATGAGTGGGGGCCTGGTGGAGGGTGCCCCTGGATGCTGGGGGGTGGGGGTGCAGGGGGACATGAGTGGGGGCCTGGTGGAGGGTGCCCCTGCACTGCTGGGGGGTGGGAGTGGTGGGAGACATGAGTGGGGGCCTGGTGGGGGCCTGGTGGTGCTGCCCCTGCACTGCTGGGGTGTGGGGGTGATAGGGGCCATGAGTGGGGGCCTGGTGGTGGGTGCCCTGCACTGCTGGGGGGTGGGGGTGATAGGGGACATGAGTGGGGGCCTGGTGGAGGGTGCCCCTGGATGCTGGGGGGTGGGGGTGCAGGGGGACATGAGTGGGGGCCTGGTGGAGGGTGCCCCTGCACTGCTGGGGGTGGTGGTGGTGGGAGACATGAGTTGGACATGAGTGGGGGCCTGGTGGAGGGTGCCCTGCACTGCTGGGGGGTGGGGGTGCAGGGGGACATGAGTGGGGGCCTGGTGGAGGGTGCCCCTGGATGCTGGGAGGTGGGGGTGCAGGGGGACATCAGTGGGGGCCTGGTGGAGGGTGCCCCTGGATGCTGGGGGGTGGGGGTGATAGGGGACATGAGTGGGGGCCTGGTGGAGGGTGCCCCTGGATGCTGGGGGGTAGGGGTGCGGGGGGACATGAGTTGGACATGAGTGGGGGCCTGGTGGAGGGTGCCCTGGATGCTGGGGGGTGGGGGTGCAGGGGACATGATTTGGACATGAGTGGGGGCCTGGTGGAGGGTGCCCTGCACTGCTGGGGGGTGGGGGTGGTGGGAGACATGAGTGGGGGCCTGGTAGAGGGTGCACCTGGATGCTGGGGGGCGGGGGTGCAGGGGGACATGAGTGGGGGCCTGGTGGAGGGTACCCCTGCACTGCTGGGGGGTGGGGGTGGTGGGAGACATGAGTTGGACATGAGTGGGGGCCTGGTGGTGCTGCCCCTGCACTGCTGGGGGGTGGGGGTGATAGGGGCCATGAGTGGGGGCCTGGTGGAGGGTGCCCCTGGATGCTGGGGGTGGTGGTGCAGGGGGACATGAGTTAGACATGAGTGGGGGCCTGGTGGAGGGTGCCCTGGATGCTGGGGGGTGGGGGTGCAGGGGGACATGAGTTGGACATGAGTGGGGGCCTGGTGGAGGGTGCCCTGCACTGCTGGGGGGTGGGGGTGGTGGGAGACATGAGTGGGGGCCTGGTGGAGGGTGCCCCTGGATGCTGGGGGGTGGTGGTGCAGGGGGACATGAGTTAGACATGAGTGGGGGTATGGTGGAGGGTGCCCTGGATGCTGGGGGGTGGGGGTGCAGGGGGACATGAGTTGGACATGAGTGGGGGCCTGGTGGAGGGTGCCCTGCACTGCTGGGGCGTGGGGGTGGTGGGAGACATGAGTGGGGGCCTGGTGGAGGGTGCCCCTGCACTGCTGGGGGGTGGGAGTGGTGGGAGACATGAGTTGGACATGAGTGGGGGCCTGGTGGTGCTGCCCCTGCACTGCTGGGAGGTGGGGGTGATAGGGGCCATGAGTGGGGGCCTGGTGGAGGGTGCCCCTGGATGCTGGGGGGTGGGGGTGATGGGAGACATGAGTGGGGGCCTGGTGGAGGGTGCCCCTGGATGCTGGGGGGTGGGGGTGCAGGGGGACATGAGTGGGGGCCTGGTGGAGGGTGCCCCTGCACTGCTGGGGGGTGGGTGTGATGGGAGACATGAGTTGGACATGAGTGAGGGCCTGGTGGAGGGTGCCCTGCAATGCTGGGGGGTGGGGGTGCGGGGGACATGAGTGGGGGCCTGGTGGAGGGTGCCCCTGCACTGCTGGGGGGTGGGGGTGGTGGGAGACATGAGTGGGGGCCTGGTGGTGCTGCCCCTGTACTGCTGGGGGGTATGGGTGATAGGGGCCATGAGTGGGGGCCTGGTGGAGGGTGCCCCTGGATGCTGGGGGGGTGGGGGTGATGGGAGACATGAGTGGGGGCCTGGTGGAGGGTGCCCCTGGATGCTGGGGGGTGGGGGTGCAGGGGGACATGAGTGGGGGCCTGGTGGAGGGTGCCCCTGCACTGCTGGGGGTGGGTGTGATGGGAGACATGAGTTGGACATGAGTGGGGGCCTGGTGGAGGGTGCCCCTGGATGCTGGGGGGTGGGGGTGCAGGGGGACATGAGTGGGGGCCTGGTGGAGGGTGCCCCTGCACTGCTGGGGGGTGGGTGTGATGGGAGACATGAGTTGGACATGAGTGAGGGCCTGGTGGAGGGTGCCCTGCAATGCTGGGGGGTGGGGGTGCGGGGGACATGAGTGGGGGCCTGGTGGAGGGTGCCCCTGCACTGCTGGGGGGTGGGTGTGATGGGAGACATGAGTTGGACATGAGTGAGGGCCTGGTGGAGGGTGCCCTGCAATGCTGGGGGGTGGGGGTGCGGGGGACATGAGTGGGGGCCTGGTGGAGGGTGCCCCTGCACTGCTGGGGGGTGGGGGTGGTGGGAGACATGAGTGGGGGCCTGGTGGAGGGTGCCCCTGGATGCTGGGGGGTGGGGGTGCAGGGGGACATGAGTTGGACATGAGTGGGGGCCTGGTGGAGGGTGCCCTGGATGCTGGGGGGTGGGGGTGGGTGCAGGGGGACATGATTTGGACATGAGTGGGGGCCTGGTGGAGGGTGCCCTGCACTGCTGGGGGGTGGGGGTGGTGGGAGACATGAGTGGGGGCCTGGTAGAGGGTGCACCTGGATGCTGGGGGTTGGGGGTGCAGGGGGACATGAGTGGGGGCCTGGTGGAGGGTGCCCCTGCACTGCTGGGGGGTGGGGGTGGTGGGAGACATGAGTTGGACATGAGTGGGGGCCTGGTGGTTCTGCCCCTGCACTGCTGGGGGGTGGGGGTGATAGGGGCCATGAGTGGGGGCCTGGTGGAGGGTGCCCCTGGATGCTGGGGGGTGGGGGTGCAGGGGGACATGAGTTGGACATGAGTGGGGGCCTGGTGGAGGGTGCCCTGGATGCTGGGGGGTGGGGGTGCAGGGGGACATGAGTTGGACATGAGTGGGGGCCTGGTGGAGGGTGCCCTGCACTGCTGGCGGGTGGGGGTGGTGGGAGACATGAGTGGGGGCCTGGTGGAGGGTGCCCCTGGATGCCGGAGGGTGGGGGTGCAGGGGGACATGAGTGGGGGCCTGGTGGAGGGTGCCCCTGCACTGCTGGGGGGTGGGGGTCGTGGGAGATATGAGTTGGACATGAGTGGGGGCCTGGTGGAGGGTGCCCCTGGATGCTGGGGGGTGGGGGTGATAGGGGCCATGAGTGGGGGCCTGGTGGTGCTGCCCCTGCACTGCTGGGGGGTGGGGGTGATAGGGGCCATGAGTGGGGGCCTGGCGGAGGGTGCCCCTGGATGCTGGGGGGTGGGGGTGCAGGGGGACATGAGTTGGACATGAGTGGGGGCCTGGTGGAGGGGGCCCTGCACTGCTGGGGGGTGGGGGTGATGGGAGGCATGAGTGGGGGCCTGGTGGAGGGTGCCCCTGGATGCTGGGGTGTGGGGGTGCAGGGGGCTATGAGTGGGGGCCTGGTGGAGGGTGCCCCTGGATGCTGGGGGGTGGGGGTGATAGGGGACATGAGTGGGGGCCTGGTGGAGGGTGCCCCACACTGCTGGGGGGTGGGGGTGATGGGAGACATGAGTGGGGGCCTGGTGGAGGGTGCCCCTGGATGCTGGGGGGTGGGGGTGCAGGGGGACATGAGTTGGACATGAGTGGGGGCCTGGTGGAGGGTGCCCTGCACTGCTGGGGGGTGGGGGTGATGGGAGACATGAGTGGGGGCCTGGTGAAGGGTGCCCCTGGATGCTGGGTGGTGGGGGTGCAGGGGGACATGAGTGGGGGCCTGGTGGAGGGTGCCCCTGAACTGCTGGGGGGTGGGGGTGGTGGGAGACATCAGTTGGACATGAGTTTGGGCCTGGTGGTGGTGCCCCTGCACTGCTGGGGGGTGGGGGTGATAGGGGCCATGAGTGGGGGCCTGGTGGAGGGTGCCCTGCACTGCTGGGGGGTGGGGGTGATAGGGGACATGAGTGGGGGCCTGGTGGAGGGTGCCCCTGGATGCTGGGGGTTGGGGGTGCAGGGAGACATGAGTTGGACATGAGTGGGGGCCTGGTGGAGGGTGCCCTGGATGCTGGGGGGTGGGGGTGCAGGGGGACATGAGTTGGACATGAGTGGGGGCCTGGTGGAGGGTGCCCTGCACTGCTGGGGGGTGGGGGTGGTGGGAGACATGAGTGGGGGCCTGGTAGAGGGTGCACCTGGATGCTGGGGGGTGGGGGTGCAGGGGGACATGAGTGGGGGCCTGGTGGAGGGTGCCCCTGCACTGCTGGGGGGTGGGGGTGGTGGGAGACATGAGTTGGACATGAGTGGGGGCCTGGTGGTGCTGCCCCTGCACTGCTGGGGGGTGGGGGTGATAGGGGCCATGAGTGGGGGCCTGGTGGAGGGTGCCCCTGCACTGCTGGGAGGTGGGGGTGATGGGAGACATGAGTTGGACATGAGTGGGGGCCTGGTGGAGGGTGCCCTGCAATGCTGGGGGGTGGGGGTGCGGGGGACATGAGTGGGGGCCTGGTGGAGGGTGCCCCTGCACTGCTGGGGGGTGGGGGTGGTGGGAGACATGAGTGGGGGCCTGGTGGTGCTGCCCCTGTACTGCTGGGGGGTAGGGGTGATAGGGGCCATGAATGGGGGCCTGGTGGAGGGTGCCCCTGGATGCTGGGGGGTGGGGGTGCAGGGGGACATGAGTTGGACATGAGTGGGGGCCTGGTGGAGGGTGCCCTGGATGCTGGGGGGTGGGGGTGGGTGCAGGGGGACATGATTTGGACATGAGTGGGGGCCTGGTGGAGGGTGCCCTGCACTGCTGGGGGGTGGGGGTGGTGGGAGACATGAGTGGGGGCCTGGTAGAGGGTGCACCTGGATGCTGGGGGGTGGGGGTGCAGGGGGACATGAGTGGGGGCCTGGTGGAGGGTGCCCCTGCACTGCTGGGGGGTGGGGGTGGTGGGAGACATGAGTTGGACATGAGTGGGGGCCTGGTGGTGCTGCCCCTGCACTGCTGGGGGGTGGGGGTGATAGGGGCCATGAGTGGGGGCCTGGTGGAGGGTGCCCCTGGATGCTGGGGGGTGGGGGTGCAGGGGGACATGAGTTGGACATGAGTGGGGGCCTGGTGGAGGGTGCCCTGGATGCTGGGGGGTGGGGGTGCAGGGGGACATGAGTGGGGGCCTGGTGGAGGGTGCCCCTGCACTGCTGGGGGGTGGGGGTGGTGGGAGACATGAGTTGGACATGAGTGGGGGCCTGGTGGTGCTGCCCCTGCACTGCTGGGGGGTGGGGGTGATAGGGGCCATGAGTGGGGGCCTGGTGGAGGGTGCCCCTGGATGCTGGGGGGTGGGGGTGCAGGGGGACATGAGTTGGACATGAGTGGGGGCCTGGTGGAGGGTGCCCTGCACTGCTGGGGGGTGGGGGTGATGGGAGACATGAGTGGGGGCCTGGTGGAGGGTGCCCCTGGATGCTGGGGGGTGGGGGTGAAGGGGGACATGAGTGGGGGCCTGGTGGAGGGTGCCCCTGCACTGCTGGGGGGTGGGGGTGATGGGAGACATGAGTTGGACATGAGTGGGGGCTTGGTGGAGGGTGCCCTGCAATGCTGGGGGTGAGGGTGCAGGGGGACATGAGTGGGGGCCTGGTGGAGGGTGCCCCTGCACTGCTGGGGGGTGGGGGTGGTGGGAGACATGAGTGGGGGCCTGGTGGTGCTGCCCCTGTACTGCTGGGGGGTAGGGGTGATAGGGGCCATGAGTGGGGGCCTGGTGGAGGGTGCCCCTGGATGCTGGGGGGTGGGGGTGCAGGGGGACATGAGTGGGGGCCTGGTGCAGGGTGCCCCTGCACTGCTGGGGGGTGGGGGTGATAGGGGCCATGAGTGGGGGCCTGGTGGAGGGTGCCCCTGGATGCTGGGGGGTGGGGGTGATAGGGGCCATGAGTGGGGGCCTGGTGGTGCTGCCCCTGCACTGCTGGGGGGTGGGGGTGATAGGGGCCATGAGTGGGGGCCTGGCGGAGGGTGCCCCTGGATGCTGGGGGGTGGGGGTGCAGGGGGACATGAGTTGGACATGAGTGGGGGCCTGGTGGAGGGTGCCCTGCACTGCTGGGGGGTGGGGGTGATGGGAGACATGAGTGGGGGCCTGGTGGAGGGTGCCCCTGGATGCTGGGGTGTGGGGGTGCAGGGGGCTATGAGTGGGGGCCTGGTGGAGGGTTCCCCTGGATGCTGGGGGGTGGGGGTGATAGGGGACATGAGTGGGGGCCTGGTGGAGGGTGCCCCACACTGCTGGGGGGTGGGGGTGCAGGGGGACATGAGTGGGGGCCTGGTGGAGGGTGCCCCTGGATGCTGGGGGGTGGGGGTGCAGGGGGACATGAGTTGGACATGAGTGGGGGCCTGGTGGAGGGTGCCCTGCACTGCTGGGGGGTGGGGGTGATGGGAGACATGAGTGGGGGCCTGGTGGAGGGTGCCCCTGGATGCTGGGTGGTGGGGGTGCAGGGGGACATGAGTGGGGGCCTGGTGGAGGGTGCCCCTGCACTGCTGGGGGGTGGGGGTGGTGGGAGACATGAGTTGGACATGAGTGGGGGCCTGGTGGAGGGTGCCCTGCAATGCGGGGGGGTGGGGGTGCAGGGGTCATGAGTGGGGGCCTGGTGGAGGGTGCCCCTGCACTTCTGGGGGGTGGGGGTGGTGGGAGACATGAGTTGGACATGAGCGGGGGCCTGGTGGTGCTGCCCCTGCACTGCTGGGGGGTGGGGGTGATAAGGGCCATGAGTGGGGGCCTGGTGGAGGGTGCCCTGCACTGCTGGGGGGTGGGGGTTATAGGGGACATGAGTGGGGGCCTGGTGGAGGGTGCCCCTGGATGCTGGGGGGTGGGGGTGCAGGGGGACATGAGTTGGACATGAGTGGGGGCCTGGTGGAGGGTGCCCTGGATGCTGGGGGGTGGGGCTGCAGGGGGACATGAGTGGGGGCCTGGTGGAGGGTGCCCCTGGATGCTGGGGGGTGGGGGTGCAGGGGGACATGAGTGGGGGCCTGGTGGAGGGTGCCCCTGAACTGCTGGGGGGTGGGGGTGGTGGGAGACATGAGTTGGACACGAGTTGGGGCCTGGTGGGGGTGCCCCTGCACTGCTGGGGGGTGGGGGTGATAGGGGCCATGAGTGGGGGCCTGGTGGAGGGTGCCCTGCACTGCTGGGGGGTGGGGGTGATAGGGGACATGAGTGGGGGCCTGTTGGAGGGTGCCCCTGGATGCTGGGGGTTGGGGGTGCAGGGAGACATGAGTTGGACATGAGTGGGGGCCTGGTGGAGGGTGCCCTGGATGCTGGGGGGTGGGGGTGCAGGGGGACATGAGTTGGACATGAGTGGGGGCCTGGTGGAGGGTGCCCTGCACTGCTGGGGGGTGGGGGTGGTGGGAGACATGAGTGGGGGCCTGATGGAGCGTGCCCCTGGATGCTGGAGGGTGGGGGTGCAGGGGGACATGAGTGGGGGCCTGGTGGAGGGTGCCCCTGCACTGCTGGGTGGTGGGGGTGGTGGGAGACATGAGTTGGACATGAGTGGGGGCCTGGTGGTGCTGCACCTGACTGCTGGGGGTGGGGGTGATAGGGGCCATGAGTGGGGGCCTGGTGGAGGGTGCCCCTGCACTGCTGGGGGGTGGGGGTGGTGGGAGACATGAGTTGGACATCAGTGGGGGCCTGGTGGAAGGTGCCCTGCACTGCTGGGGGGTGTGGGTGCAGGGGGACATGAGTGGGGGCCTGGTGGAGGGTGCCCCTGGATGCTGGGGGGTGGGGGTGCAGGGGGACATGAGTGGGGGCCTGGTGGAGGGTGCCCCTACACTGCTGGGGGGTGGGGGTGGTGGGAGACATGAGTTGGACATGAGTGGGGGCATGGTGGAGGGTGCCCTGCAATGCTGGGGGGTGGGGGTGCAGGGGGACATGAGTGGGGGCCTGGTGGAGGGTGCCCCTGCACTGCTGGGGGGTGGGGGTGGTGGGAGACATGAGTGGGGGCCTGGTGGTGCTGCCCCTGCACTGCTGGGGGGTAGGGGTGATAGGGGCCATGAGTGGGGGCCTGGTGGAGGGTGCCCCCGGATGCTGGGGGGTGGGGGTGCAAGGGGACATGAGTGGGGGCCTGGTGGAGGGTGCCCCTGCACTGCTGGGGGGTTGGGGTGATAGGGGCCATGAGTGGGGGCCTGGTGGAGGGTGCCCCTGGATGCTGGGGGGTGAGGGTGATAGGGGCCATGAGTGGGGGCCTGGTGGTGCTGCCCCTGCACTGCTGGGGGGTGGGGGTGATAGGGGCCATGAGTGTGGGCCTGGTGGAGGGTGCCCCTGGATTCTGGGGGGTGGGGGTGATGGGAGACATGAGTGGGGGCCTGGTGGAGGGTGCCCCTGGATGCTGGGGGGTGGGGGTGCAGGGGGCCATGATTGGGGGCCTGGTGGAGGGTGCCCCTGGATGCTGGGGGGTGGGGGTGATAGGGGACATGAGTGGGGGCCTGGTGGAGGGTGCCCCACACTGCTGGGGGGTGGGGGTGCAGGGGGACATGAGTGGGGGCCTGGTGGAGGGTGCCCCTGGATGCTGGGGGGTGGGGGTGGTGGGAGACATGAGTGGGGGCCTGGCGGAGGGTGCCCCTGGATGCTGGGGGGTGAGGGTGCAGGGGGCCATGAGTGGGGGCCTGGTGGAGGGTGCCCCTGGATGCTGGGGGGTGGGGGTGATAGGGGCCATGAGTGGGGGCCTGGTGGAGGGTGCCCCTGGATGCTGGGGGGTGGGTGTGCAGGGGGACATGAGTTGGACATGAGTGGGGCCTGGTGGAGGGTGCCCTGCACTGCTGGGGGGTGGGGGTGATGGGAGACATGAGTGGGGGCCTGGTGGAGGGTGCCCCTGGATGCTGGGGGGTGGGGATGCAGGGGGACATGAGTGGGGGCCTGGTGGAGGGTGCCCCTGGATGCTGGGGGGTGGGGGTGCAGGGGGACATGAGTTGGACATGAGTGGGGGCCTGGTGGAGGGTGCCCTGCACTGCTGGGGGCTGGGGGTGATGGGAGACATGAGTGGGGGCCTGATGGAGGGTGTCCCTGGATGCTGGGGGGTGGGGGTGCAGGGGGCCATGAGTGGGGGCCTGGTGGAGGGTGCCCCACACTGCTGGGGGGTGGGGGTGCTCTTGACATGAGCAGGTGTGCAGGGTAGTCCCCTGTGGTGTCGGCTGCCTGCAGGGGCCGTGGAGGGTGTACAGGGAATACCTGGGAGCACACAGCCAAATCATGTGTAGAATTTCCCGCGTACCCCTGAAATACACGTACCCAGCCAAATCGCGTGTGGAAATTCCCGCGCACGTACCCGGCCAAATCGTGTGTGGGACTTCCCGTGCACCCCTGAAATCCACGTACCATGCCAAATCGCGTGTGAAACTTCCCGCGCACCCCTGAGATCCACGTATCCAGCCAAGTCGCGTGTGGAAATTCCCGCGCACCCCTGAAATCCACGTACCCTGCCAAATTGCGTTTGGGACTTCCCGCGCACCCCTGAGATCCACGTACCCAGCCAAATCGCGTGTGGAAATTCCCGCGCACCCCTGAAATCCACGTACCCTGCCAAATCGCGTGTGTGACTTCCTGTGCACCCCTGAGATCCACGTACCCAGCCAAGTCGCGTGTGGAAATTTCCGCGCACGTACCCGGCCAAATCGCGTGTGGAACTTCCCGCGCACCCCTGAAATCCACGTACCCTGCCAAATCGCGTGTGAGACTTCCCGCGCACCCCTGAGATCCACGTACCCAGCCAAATCACATGTGGAAATTCCCGCGCACGTACCCGGCCAAATCGCGTGTGGAACTTCCCGCGCACCCATGAAATCCACGTACCCTGCCAAATCGCATGTGAAAGTTCCCGCGTACCCCGGAATACACGCACACATTATTTTTCAGTCAGCGGGTGTCCGTGTTTGTGGGTACCCCTTTGCACGTCATTTGTCCTGGAGGGCCACAATATAGGACATTCATCATAGCTGTATATAGGTGCTATTTGTTGGCGCACCTTTTGGCGCACATTTATTACAGGCGCAGAGACGCTACCGCCTGCTTTCTTGTGGCGGTCGTGTTTGTGCCTGTGCGCTGGTTTGACCGTGCGCTTTTTTGCCCTATTCGATTCCATGAATACGTGTTGTAGGCGAGCGTGTGGGCGTTCCGCGCACTTGCACCCTGTACTTCCCCCGTGACGCCCACATTTTGGCAAGTTGTTCCCCATTCCGAGTGTTACGCCCCGTGTTCCGCCTACTTTTGTTGTGTGCGCCGCGCTATGTGCGATTTTTGCTGTGGCCTGTGCGATTTTCGCTGTGACCTGGCGCACGCCGTTAGATGGCCTGTGCGCCAACGTGCGCCACGCACTTTTTTAGCGCACATCCGATGGTTTTCTCGCCACGGCCTTCCATGAATCGATGTGCGCTGCTTTTTGTGCGATTTTCGCACTTGCACTGCAATTTTCGCTATTCCACTGCGAATCGCACGTTTTTGGCCACTTGCGCCGCGCTAATTATTCATGAATCGGCCTGTTAGTCTCTTAAAGAAGGTTTATTGTTCTTTCATATATATGAAAAGAGGAATTATTAATAACTTATATATAGTGATGTAACACCATGAAATATTTTCACTTATAAACACCTATTAAATTGACAGAAACAACTTTGTTAAAGGGATGTTATGGTTAAGATGCATCCCACCCTTGGGACTCCACTGCTCCAGCAGCGTAATGCCTATTCTATTTATGCACTTCTCTCACTGCACAATTCAATTGTGCATTTATAGGAGTATTGTGTACAATTCCTTTGTATAAGTAAGGGAAATACAGATGAAAATGATTTGTAAAAGATTGTTAAGTGGCAGTTGGTGTGTGGAAGCTTAATATGGTTATAGGGTTATATGCATAGTTTTTGGAAGTGATTGGTGGGTGGATATATGACTGTTTGAAAGCAGGCATTGAGAGAGTGTTACAAATATAAAATTAAAAAGGGTGGAAGGGCTGCTATGTGCAATGGTTTGCACTTGCCGTCCAGGTGTTTTAATGATCCTGAGGCATGGAAAGGAGACTCTGGATAGTTTTAAAAGTCCATCAACTATAGTCCTTATTGTGCGTTAGAGAAAAGTATTTGGGACAGAAAATTGTTTCTGTCATTTTATATTTTTCCACTGTGGGTGGGGGAGGCAGTCAATCAGGTGGCTAGTAACGCAGGCTTGCACCCCCAGTACAAGCCTGCGTTCCAATCTGCCTGATGGCCGGCTCTCCCCACCACCATCTTCTTCCCCACACTCTGTCCTATTTTTTTTTTTTACTCCCCACTTCTCCTACTTACCTTATTCCGGCATCGGCAGGTGCGGGTGCCACATTTGTTCCTTCTATTCACCTCCCGCAGGCCACCATGGAAAGGGAAGATGGGCTCCATACAGAGCCCCGCCTCCTTTTCCATAGTTACCTTCTTGGAAAAGGATTTTCCTTCCTACATCAATTACATGTGTGATATAATCCATGTAGTTATGATTAAGTTGGTGTTTCCATAGGAAGAGCACTTTTTAAGTGGCTTATAACTTCGCTCCCTCTGGACAAATCCTCATCAAACTTTGCAAAAAAAGTATATGGCCCACTCTTTTTGCAAAGTTTGGAGAGGTTTGGTCCAGGGGGGACAAAGTTATAGGGGGGTTCCCAAAACTTTTGTTTTTTCCTACAGACATAATGGGGAAAAACTTTGCGCACGGCTACAGCCCGAACTGCTGGACGGATTTACACCAACTTTGCGGCAGGAGCGGCGGCTTGTTCCAGAAAGCCTGCTTTTGCAAATTTGGTGTAAATCCGTCCAGTAGTTTTTTAAAAAATGACCAAAATGTAAGGCAAAAAAATTAGTGATATCTGTGTTCGCTTCGCGGACGGACTTCCCTGTTCGCTCCGCGGACAGCACCCCGATTGAGCCCATGGGCTTGCGTCATGTCCGCGGACATGCGACGTGTTCGCTGATTGGACGTCGTGGGGCGTGGAGCGCGTCAGATTTTCTGTGGCGCCCGCCATCTTGTATTCGCCGTCGACTGCGTACAGCGCAGTGAAACTTGGATTAAAAATTGTATTTAGTGGAGTGTGTTGGTGTGTAAGAGTGTTTGGGGAGGGTGGGGGAGTATGAGATAGGTTCAATGTTTTGTTTTTTTATGTGCTATACACTTTTGTTGTGTTCGATTTGTCCGCGGAGAACACGGCTGCTCTGACATTTTGTAAATAAACTAAATGGTGGGGTGTTCAGAGGACGTAGTATGTGTCCTTTTTGTTCGCAAGGAAGGTAAAAGTGAGCTAAAAACACTCACGGTGTATTTAAATGTTCGTAAATACACAAACTGGGGGTGTCCTGAGGACGCTGTCTGTATTGTAATTTGTCAAGTTGAATGTGTTCTAAATACACTCGCGGTGTCCCGAAATGGTTGCAATTACACAAAATGGGGGTGTTCTGAGAATGTTGTTTGTATTGTTCGTTGTCAGGTTGAAAGTGTGCTACGAACCCTCCTTTTGTCCGCTGATAGTACAATTTCCTATGGGCCTCACCCGACTTTTTGTCCACTAAAGAAACGATAAATCAGGCTGGTGTGCGCCGACATAATGTGATAATCCTATGACTGGCGCTATTGACCTGGCTGACTTGCTTTTGCGACACTAAATCATATCTCCCGCCCCAAAGCCTGACATTATGAAAGCATTCATATTCCCTGCCTCTCTCCGTGACGTTACAGGGTGCGTCATCAAACGCACCCAGTCGTCTCCAGTCCTACGCGACTTTACACCGAACCTGGAAGACAACACACATTATGTCACAACACAGCGTGCCACAATACGGAATATGAAACTGTGATTTAAAAGCAAACAGCAAGATTGTACATTTTGTAAAGTACATTTATTTGACATCAAATGTTTAGAGAATATTCAGCGATTTGAATTTGTCTTTGTTGTCGATCCGCAAAAGTTCATGTTGAGCCACGCGATGTTCCTTTGCGGTACAGAGGGTGTTAGATCAGCTTAGAACACAGTGCGCCACAATTCGGAATATGAAACTGTGGTTTAAAAGTAAACAGCAGGATTGTACATTTGGTAAAGTACATTTATTTCACATGAAATGTTTAGTGAATATTCAGCGATTTGCAATTGTCTCTGCTGTCGATCAACACAAGTTTATTTTGAGCCACGCGCTGTTCCTTTGCGGTAGATAGGCTGTTGGTTTATGATAAAAGCAGTAAATGGTCGCACTGATAATCGGAAGGTTGCTCCAACAACGAGGCATTAGACCACCATAATGGTTGGTATGTTGCTTCTAGCCGCTAGTACTGCGTAAGGGCATATTGGTCCTTGGCGATTGTCCCATAAAATGGTGAGGGTCATGAAGTTGCTTACATGGAGCTGCACCTGGCAGTTGAAAAATCTATCTGCTGGAGTCTGAAAATTGTGACATTGGCAAAATGGGGCAACATACCTGTTTTAAAAAACATAAATTAGTCTCACCAGCCGATCTTTATTAAAAATATTCCTTTTATTTATTAGGGCGTGAAACTATTTGCTAGCGAAGATAGTGCAACGGAGTATGTTAATAATAAAATAATAATATTTTCACATTTATATAGCGCTAAGAACCGTCAGGTATCTCAGCGCTGCTTATTATTACCCACGGTGTGTGGTGCTCATTTATCGACCACGGAAGGATGAAAGGCTGAGTTTGGCCGTGCCGGGATTCAAACCTGCGTTAGCTGTGCACGGATGTCAAAGCGAGCTCTCTACTCGCTGTGCCACTTGACCGGCTACAGTGAAGTGGCACAGCGAGTAGAGCACTTGACCAGCTACAGACTGGTTAAATTATTTCTATTAACCCACCCTGTGTCATCTGCCTTTTTCAGAGCCCTCTAAACGACAGGGGATCAATTCGGCGGTGATAGTGCGCGGTAGAAAACAATATGCCACATGGAACGAACAAGTACAACTTGACCGGGCTTTAATGCCACGCTATTGTTATTATATTCCGGTATAAAATAATCTAAAGGGTTACTTACATTATAATTGCATTTTCCATTGTCCAAGTGTAGTGCAGTTCCAAAATACGACTCCGCGTGTGCCAACGATCTTTCCCAAAGTGATATAATATAAAAAAGTGGTTTCGTTCAGAAATTTCATCTTTATCGTGTCTTACGTTTTTGCTACACTTCTTCAAAAGAAGTCTTTCAGCACAATCTCTGTCTGTCAAGGTAAAAAAAAATAGAACCTTATACTGGGAGTCATGGGCCTCTCTGGGCCGCGAGAAAAAAATGGAAGCAGCTGACCTTCCCAGTGAACGAGCATAAATGCTTACTTTGCAACATTCTGTGTAAAGCCATCTGTGAGAACTTGCTGTTTACACTACATCTTTGCAATTTGTTTGCGTGCTAATAAAAAAAGTTTGTTTAAGGGACGTTATGGTTCCAAGTAAAGCCGAAAAACCCCTGAATTTCGCCAGTTATTGTAAGCTAAGCAACATAACTCGCGCCACCACCGTGCACTGCTAAGACTAACACCCAGGACATCAAAGATGACATCGCAAATGTCATTGATGACATCACTGATGACATCACATGTGCATTTACTTTTCATGAAATTTGTGTACTAGGGATTTTTATTATAATGTTACGAAAAAAATGTCAAGGATCATTGCAATAAATATCATACCGTAATTATTGCTTTGAACGATGCATTGATATAAATAGCATTGTATTATGGGTTTCTATCTAGTATACTGAGCTACTAATGGAGAAACATAGCATTGTGT
Organism: Ambystoma mexicanum; assembly: GCF_040938575.1. Lineage (NCBI taxonomy): Eukaryota > Metazoa > Chordata > Amphibia > Caudata > Ambystomatidae > Ambystoma > Ambystoma mexicanum. Next base: position 959,282,839 of record NC_090928.1, on the reverse strand, counting down.
GCAGGGTACAAGATGAAAGTATAATATTTTTAATGTTAATATGTTGAATAATGAAATGATAATTGTCCTGAAATGTTCGAAAATAAACAAAATGGGGGTGTTCTGAGGACGTTCTTCGTATTGTGTGACTGCCTAGCTGTATGCAATGAGGGAATGGCACAGAGAGTAAAGTGGAAATGGTAGAAGGGGTGTCGAAGAGTTACTCGGTCCGCGGACACCGCAGCTGTCCGTGGACAGGGCGTGCTACATCCGGGGTTTTCCAGCAAATCCAACATGGAAAGAAGATGGTACGGATTAGCCAATCAGATGTCGAGGTTGTGGATTTGTGTTGAAAGAGACTGTGTGTGGTGAAGATGGCAGAAGTAGAGAAAGTCAGGGTGTTGATGCTTGGAGATATGTTTGTGCATGGTTTACAACAGTACGCTCGATGCAGGCATGTTGAAAAGAACTTTGATGTGAAAGGAGTGGAGGTGGTGTGGAGCACTGTGCCTGATTGCAATGTACAGGGAATTGTACAAGTTTGTGAGGATATGGCCACGATGAACAGTCCGCATGTGGTAGTTTTGCACTATGGTGCTTTCCATTTGGGCAACGTCAGTGCCCCTACTTTGTTGGCTGATTTGGAACGCTTGGTTCAAGCCGTAATGAAGATCCTTCCAAATGCGAAAGTAATTTTTTCTGGATTACTACCTAGGGCAATATGGGACAATAGTTCAGTTTTTTGTCCTCAGCAAAACATTGCTTGGTGTGTCATCAACCGAGGCATGTGTGCCTTCATGCTTAGAGCTGGTATGTTCTTCTGTAATAATGAGAATATTGATGCCAGTAATACTGTTAATTTTGAAGAAGATGGCATCTCTTTATCTTTTACGGGAAATGCCTTTCTATTTTGGAATGTAAGGGTTGCTTTGGAGAAGGTTATGTGAAGATTTTAGGAGTAAAGTAAGAAAAAAAAACAAGAAAAAAAATACAAAATAACAGGTGTCTGTCAAGCATCTGTAAAAAAAACAAAAAAAAACGGCTCTTTTCAGAGCCAACTTCAAAGGGGAAATGGGGCACACTATTTAAATTTACATTCACCACGCTCAGATTCTCGATATGTCCGCGGACATAGCGGTATTCCGCGGACATCAAAATCACTACGTGGGGGTTCAGTATGTTCTATGTTACATGTATATGAAGTCAGGGATATTATGGTTAAGTTGTTCTACTAAAAACCTATGAAATTCAGTGAAAAAACTTTGTTAAAGGGACGTTATGGTTAAGTTGTGCTACGAAAAACCTATGAAATTCAGTGAAAAAACTTTGTTAAACGGACGTTATGGTTAAGTTGCGCTACTAAAAACCTATGAAATTCAGTGAAAAAACTTTGTTAAAGGGACGTTATGGTTAAGTTGCACTACGAAAAACCTATGAAATTCAGTAAAAAAACATTGTTAAAGGGACGTTATGGTTCAAAGTAAAACCGGAAAACCCCTGAAATTCGGCAGTTATGGTAAGATAAGAAACCATAACTCGCGCCACCGTGCACTGCTAACACTAACACACAGGATATCAAAGATGACATCACAAATGTCATTGATGACAAAAGTAAGTAGAATGTTACCATAACATTTGAAATATTACTCACACTGTAAGCTTAATTCATGCTATTTCTGTGCCTAAAAATAGAGATTCTGCACCATTCTGACCAAAAATCCCCCCGTCTTAAACAGTGATTTACTGGCAGAATGGCCCACAAATTCCTATTTTTCGACACACAAATTACCCAACTCAGACGCTAGAATTTAGATGTTGTAGAAAAAACAACTGTTTTAATTGTATAGCTTTAGATATACTATTTATACTTCTCCACACCACTAGCTTACTTTTTTCTGTCATCTGAACCCCAGATTAGTAACACATTAATTCAAGAATATCCATCCCTACTAGTTGTACTTCCCAATGCACAATCACACACCATTACATACATCTTTATCACCTTACTCAAACACTCATGCACACACCACACATGCATTGCAGAACACCCCAACCCATACCTTCTGTATTTCTTTCAACAGACCCTAAAGAATGCCTACCAAAAAGCAACTCTGTAGAAAGGGACGCAGAAGTAGAGCAAATGAAAAGAAAAGTCTCCAACATAAACATCCATCTATAGCAGAATTTGTAAAAAAAAGTTGAAACACAACAGCTAATACAGTCATGTAGTGAAACAGAAGAAGTTTCTAGTACAAAAACTTTCCCTCCTCTATCAAAAAGTAAAACAAACCAAAAAACAATTAACAGAAAATCAACTATCACTACAAATAAAACTTCTTCTATAAATCTTGATATAGTACAAAGTAAGCATACCAAGAAAAGTATTTTAGCCAAAATGTTCCGTCATAAAGCCCTTCAAAATATTATGAAAACAGGAGAGAAACCAGGTTCAAGACTTCAAACCTATCGTATGAAAGTAATCTTAGAAGCGTTGATAGACAGTGCACTTCTTCTCAAAACAAAGTTATTTATTTTAGTGTTAAACAGAATGAAACCACTAACAAAACCAATAACTAAATTATAAAAAAGACTTCTCAATAACCGAAATGTCAACAGAAATAACTTCTTAAACATCTGTGGAGGTGAATTGAGTCACACTACAACCACAGAACCATACTTTAATGAAGAAGCCTACAAACAAAAGCAAACAAATACAATTGCCATACATGGCAGTGGTCGAGGTTATGAAAAAGTTAATAATACTATAATGGAACAAGAAGAACTCCTTACACAAATATGCCCTGAAAACATAGATTTACCCCTCCATTCAACTGAATCAGAACATCTAGTGTTCAAATGGTCATGCACGTCAATGTGTAACATTCCCAAAAAAATGTTCAAGTCTTTACGCCAATTCCTCAATCAATATGTGAAAAGCAAAGACAAAATCAAAATTAAACTAGTGCAAAATATGGATGCTTGTCCAATACGCAAGTACACAGGACTACAAGGACATTCCTACTTGCAAAACACCCTTCCTTGATATCAAAAGGATATCAACACATCATGCAAGTATAAGAAATCTAGTTTATAAACTGTGCTATGCTAAAAGTCCTGCTTTAGTACTATCCAATTTAAATAACATTCTTCTACATGGTACAGCAAAAGACCTCCTAGAAGAAATCGACTATATCCAGACAAAATATTTTGGAAGTGAAACCCACTTACAAGATGAATTAGCTGTCAACCAACTTCGTAACAATTCTGCACATGGCAACCTTTCACTACAGACATACAAAAAAGAAATACTAAAATTTGAAAGTACTTCAGCTGAAGTACCAAACCACGTATGTGTATGTTGCCGCAGAACTTCATATAAAAGTAGCACAAAAACTATAGACCTTTCATACAAAATAGAAGACAAATGAAGATTCTAAATGGTTTGAATTAGCTCTCTACCTTACAGCAGAAAACAAATATGAAATAACTGACCCGATAATACTTTGCACTTACTGCACTACAAAACTTGACAACAACCAAACTCCTTCACGTGCTATCACAAATAACTTGGAATTGTATCCACTACCAAAACCCCTTCAACGGGCCTCATTACAACTCAGGCGTTAAGGGTTAACGCCACCGTTAACCCTTAACGCCTGATTCTGATTTTAACGCCTGCTTTTAGCAGGCGTTAAAATCCATGGCGCTAACCTGCCATGGTGCTAATTACGCCGCCGTAATTTACGGCGGCGTAATTAGCGCCTTCCCCACTCCCATTATGCCCTATGGGGCAAAAATGGGAATGGGGAAGGGAAAATGGGAAATGGGGATTTACCGCCCCACTCACCTTGGAATGGGGCGGTAAATCCGCCATCCACCATGGTGTAAACAGAGTTTACACCATGGTGGTAAAGTTGGTGCACTTAGCACCAAGGTTGTAATGAGGCCCAACAACTTAATTTATATGAGAATATCATAATTCAAACAGTGCACCCATTTCAAGCAATAATACGCCTTCAGCCAAAAACTGCAAAATTACCTCCCTCTGAATTAGTGAAAGGTATTTGTGGAAAAGTAGTGTATTTACCATTAGATCTAAAAAAAATGTACACACTCTCGGAGTGCAATGTCCAATGCAGCAATCTTTAATTATCTTGGTAAATGGAGTACCTACAAAAGACCAAAAAAATTGGCAACAACTGGTAGATTTACATAAAGTTAGAGAAGCCCTACAATATCTTAAAGAGAACAATGAATATTACAAAGAAGTTAATATTGAAGAAAACTTGCAAGATGCAAGTGAAATAATTGAACAGACACAAGAAGCTGGTCAATTTGAGCTCCTAGATCCTGCTACAATATCAAACACTTTAGACCATTATACAATTCATCCATTGCACTCTAATGACACCATAGAAGATGCACTGGAAACGTACCAAATGCGTCAAACAAAAGGATCACCAATCAGCATATGGGAAAAAAGTATAGAAGCACATGCTTTTCCTCTACTCTTTCCTACTGGCAAAGGAGGAAGATACTATGATAGACCTATTCAAATATCAGCATCAGAATATTGCTCATTAGAAATGTATTCTGAAGATCCCAGATTTCGACAAAATGTGGAATACATATTCACCTACTCTTTGAAAGTGAACTAGCAACTTTATGTTACGGAGTTGCACACATATTAAAATCAGGATCACACTTTCAAAATATGACAGCTACACAATTATTACAAAAAGTTCAACAAAAAGATGAGGTTTTACAAGCAAATCTTACAAATATATTAGCAAATATGCGTGGTACTAAAGAGTACTGGTTTTAACGTCATGGAGATGTACGTTGTATGATCAGAAACCTTGGCCCACCCACTTGGGCGCAGAATATGCATGGGAAGATTTACATGCTTTCCTACGCATATCAAAGGAAAACAAAACAAACATAGATATACTAACACCTGGAGAACTTTGTTCACAGGATCCTGTTAATGTTTCACGATATTTTCACCATCGCTTCATTGCTATGCTACATTTTATTTGTAACAAAACTGTTCCTCCCCTTGGAGAAGTGCAACACTTCTTTTGGAGTAAAGAATACCAAGCCAGAGGAGCACCACATATCCACATGCTTTTATTAAAGATGCTCCTAAATTTGTTCAAGACAGTGATGCCACTGTTTTACATTTTATCGAAAAATGTGTCACTTGTGAAATTACATCAGAATCCACAAATAGTGATCTTCATGCAAAAATTTTACAATTCCAAAGACACAAATGTGGCAAATATTGTCGTCGCAAATACAAAAACAAAGGGAAATACTACACCAAATGCCGATTTGGTTTCCCTAGACCAGTCACAAATACAGGTCAAGTGAACAACCTCATGTCCTCAGTTAGACATAGGGTTAAAGGTAAGTCACCTAAAAATACATATTGCATAAAAAGAAAAGAAGAAGAAAAATATATCAATGATTACAATGCAATCATTGCCTACTTATGGAATGCAAACATAGACGTGCAGTACATTGCAGACAATTCTACTGCAGTTGCACGATATGTCACAGCATTCTTAACCAAATAATAAAGACAGAGCTCCAAGACCTCTGGAATTACCTGTCATCAGATAAAACAGTGTCTCAGAAATTATACAGCTTGGGCATAAAAATGCTGTCCCATAGAGAATGTGGATCCTTTGAAGCAGCTTATCGATTAACTGGTACTGCATTGTATGACAAATCTGCAAATATAATATGGCTAAGTCTTGATCCAGCTAAATCTACAAAAAGAGTTCTAAAAGCATACGAAGATATAGAAACAATAGCCAAACATGATCCCAACAGCCAAGACATTTTAAAAAACAATTTATTGGACACATACTACCCAAACAGGAGTACCACTTTGGAAACCATGAGTCTATACCACATAGCCCAAAACTACACATACCAAAATAATATAAAACCTGATGAACAAAACCGTAAATACAAAGTGACAAACTGTGAAGGCAGCTTAGTAAAACTCACCAAACCAAATTTAATTAATCATATCAAATTGTCATTAAAGACTCCTCAACATAAAGAAGTATATTACATGTCCCTGCTATAACTCTTTAAACCATGGAGAAAAGAAGAAGAAATACTAGATAACTATGACTCATATGAAGACGCTTTCAAAACAAATGAAAGCAGTATAACTGATGTAAACTTTGCACAGTACAAAACAATGTTGCACAATGAACAGCAACACGAAGAAGAACTCCAGGCCCAACTAGATAAGGACACTCCTGAGAGTAGTCAACCATCTGTTACAGGAAGCCAAGAACCACTGGGAGACCCACTAATAACAAATGAGGCAGAATTAGCTATGATAGAAGTACAAAACACCATGTGTCAGTATGAAGATAAAGAAGACTTAACTATACTAGAATCAAAGCTAAACAATGAGCAATGTAGCATTTTTCAAGAAGTAACAAAAGAAATTGCACATGGTGTACAACATGAAAACAAAGAATGCACCTGTCAAAATTACAAACCTATACTATTGTATGTCAGTGGTGAAGCTGGTTCTGGCAAAACATTCCTAATCAAAATCATCAGTAAGTTCCTTCAACAATTCACAAACAACAAACTGTCAGCTATTGTCACTGCCCCCACAGGTTTAGCTGCCTACAACATAGGTGGTGTCACTTTACACCGATTAGTACTCCTGCCAGTAGAACACTAAAACAAATTAGATTATTCCAAACTTTCTGCAGAATCTGCAATGGAACTACGCAGAGTATTAAAACAAATGAAAATGCTACTAATGGATGAAGTGAGCATGGTGTCCAACCTAATGTTGGCTTTGATTCACCTCAGATTACAGGAAGTACTCAAAACAAACTATGAAGAGCTCTTTGCAGGAAAACACATTATTGTTTTCAGAGATTTTCTTCAATTGACACCTGTAAAAGGTGAGCCTATTTTTAAAACATTAGGACACAAACTCTGTCGTAAAACTGTTGGCAGCATTGGAAATGTCAACCTTTGGCAACATTTCCAATACACAGAATTAACACAAAACATGCGCCAATCTGCAGATCTCACTTATGCCAACATCTTAAAAAGTATCAGAGTTGGTATACTTTCTAGAGAAGCAGAAGCAATATTGAAAACCCGGCACATTCATGCACTTCATGGTGATAATACATGTGCTACAGATGCTATGGAACAACTAGCCCACAACAATGTCAATTGTATGGCCTTAATGCCAACTCTTGCAAGCTGTTTCGAATTCAATGAAATCATGTTAAGTAAAGAAATGCAACCAATAATGGAAATTAGCGCCACAAGCAAACTAGATGTACATGGAATGACACTACCCATGTGTGACCAAGCCACAGCAAGACTAAACATTTTAGAAAAATCAATCTCAAACACAGCAGGCTTGGAAAAGATATTAAAATTATCCTTAAACTGCAGAGTAATGCTGAAACGTAACCTTGATGTAGACCAAGGACTAGTTAATGGAGCACTGGGTACAGTTGTTGGCTTTCAAACATACCCACATGACAACAAAATTCAGTTTGTCAATATTCTCTTTGACAAACTTTCAGAAGTAAAAAGAATAGGACGCTCAACAGCTCGATTCCTTCTCTTCAAAGACATGTATGTACGCAGAGAACAATTTTCTCTAACTCTTGCATACATAGTCACCATTCATAAATCACAAGGTCTTACCCTAGACAAAGCAATGATAGACATTGGTAACACAGTCTTTAAAGAAGGCATGAGCTACGTAGCACTATCACGCTTATGTACACTTGACGGTCTATTTCTAATCAACTTTGATGCAAGTAAAATAAACGCTGATATTCCTTGCATTTTAGAATACAATAGACTTTGTTCACTATACACCCCCCATCTACAAACATATCCTGTTCCACAAAAAGGAAAATGTTTTAAAAGAAAACCAAATCAAACAGAAATGCAACAGGATGTCACTGCAAATCCTCCAAAAAGAGTAAAAGAAACTAAAACTTCATCAAGTACCACAATCAAAAAAGAATCAATTAGGGAAAGTAAACCAGGTACTTCTTCAAAAAGGAAGACAAACTCCATAAAAAGCAGTCAGATACAGAACTACATGGTCCATTTAAACTCTCAAATATAGTTGGTGTAAGTTGCTACGCAAATGTAGCAATGGATATTCTATTTCAATTACCACCAATTGTTGAGAACATTTACTTACACAGTGCAGAGCCATTGTGTTTGCAAATGTTAGTACTTCACAGAAATGCAGCAAACAATCCTGACAACACGTATAGTGTTTATGGAATAAGACAACAGTTGGACTACCGTGCTGGAATGGTGAAATTCACTATAAACTCACAGGAAGATCCACAAGAATTTCTAACGTACTTACTACAAGTACTGGAAAACAAAAGCATACCTATAAATTAAATCTTCCAGATTTCATACATGTGGAAACATACATGCACTCTCTGCAACAATGTGACACAAGAACAAATCCCCAATGAGCGCTTTGTTTATATATCAATACCTAATTGTGAATCCGTTCCATTTCAGCAACTTGTACTAAATGCAAACCACGGTAGATTATGTTCCACCTGCAATTCACATAATCGCTCCACGTTAGTAATACAAACACATAGTAAATACATTATACTAATGCTTCTACGTTACAATGCAGATGGTACCAAAAACAACTGCAAGCTGACTGGATTCACACATGGTCAAATATCACTTGGTAGGAAAACCTTCACAACAATAGGTATCATCTACCACGCAGGAGCCACAACCAACTCAGGACACTACACTGCATATATAAAAAAGAAATGTGGATGGTTTGAATATAATGATAGTACCATTACTTTAAAGCAGAGATTACCAGCAAATCTTACAAACGCTTATTTAATGTTCTTAAAACCAAAATGTGATAACTAAACTGTACTTAAACCTGAAGTACACTTGTAGTAAAAAAATATAAACTGTCACAATATTCCAAAAGCTATCTAACTGCCAAAAGATGCTACAACAACTAAACAGATAAATTAGGACTACTCAAATAAATAAAAAAATAGACAGTTAGAATATGTCAATTGGTAGCTAACTGTCCCAAAATTTAGAAATATTCAAACAGATAAATTAATACCACAAAATTGTATTAAAAAATAAACAGTTAGAATACGCCTACTGTATCTAACTGCTCCAAAACTGTACAATATCCAAACAAATACCTAATATCTTACTGCTCCCAAAAACTGGAACAATCCAATGTATAAAGCATTAGCCAGAAGCAACAAGTAAACACTGAAAACAAACAAACAAATAAACTGTAGCATAACAGAAAAAGGTTTTTTTTTTAATCCAACATGGATTTGTTTTGCTCCCACAGACCCAATGATTTTAGCAACAAACACAGAAACTGAGCAAATTGCACAGTACTCTCATTTGTCATCGACTAAATATGAGGGTAATAAAAAAAGAAAAAATGTTGATTGTACAATGTAATAACTCTTTATAGAATACTAATACGAACATGCTATTTTCTTTTATCACAGAAATGAACAAGAAAAACATGGACTCCCGTTACTAAACCAAATAGTAAGTATAACATCATAAATACAACCATCGCAGCATATCACACCCATACTGGCTTATAACATTGTTCCTTATAAATTTGTTTTTGACCCAAAGTTATAAGCCACTCTGAGTGTGATATGCTGCGGTGCTTCTGGCCAGGGCATACACTCTTGGGTGCATGGCATATGACTGTGATATGCTGCAGAGCGTCTGGCCAGGGCATAGACTCTTGGGTGCATGGCATATGACTATGTCACACCCATTGATTCAAGCATTGCAACCATTTTAATGACCGCGGACACAAGGAAGGTCCTAGAACACATTCAACTTGCCAGAGGACAATACGGACAGCGTCCTCAAGACACCCCCATTTTCTTTGTGTACGTAAACACCGCGAGTGTTCTTAGAACACTTTCAGCTTGCCAACGAACAATACACACAATGGGCCTCATTACGACCCAGGCGGTAAGGGGTTTACGGCAGCGTAAACAGCGCCGACCCTTACCGCCTGATTCCGAGGTCCCTTAGCGCCATGGCGGATTTAACACCTGCAGGTGTTAAAATCCATGGCGCTAAGGGACCATGTTGATTATTACGCCACCGTAATTTACGGTGGCGTAATTAACGCCTTCCCCACTCCCATTATTCCCTATGGGGCAAAAATGGGAATGGGGAAGGGTAAATGGGGATTGGGGACTTACCGCCCCGCCGACCTCGGAATGGGGCGGTAAGTCCGCCAACCACCATGGCGTAAACGTAGTTTACGCCATGGTGGTAAAGGTACGACCCAGGCGGTAACTTACCGCCTGGGTCGTAATGAGGCCCAATGTCTCCAGGACACCCCCTGCTAACATTCCAAGACCCCACAAGTGTTCTTAGAACACTTTCAACTTAACACCGAATCCATTCTGTTTATTTACGAACATTCCAGAACAGCCGTGTTGTCCCCAGACAAATCGAACACAACAAAAGCGTCTAGCACATAAAAAAAAAGACAACATTGAACCTATCTCACACTCCCCAACCCTCCCCAAACACTCTTACACACCAACACACGCCACTAAATACAATTTTTAATTCAAGTTTCACCGCGCTGTCCGAGGTCGGCGGCGAATGCAAGATGGCGGGCGCGACAGAAAATCTGACGCGCATCACGCACCACACCGCCCAATCAGCGAACACGTTGCATGTCCGCGGACATGACGCAAGCCCATGGGCCAATCGGGGTGCTGTCCGCGGAGCAAACAGGGAAGTCCGTCCACGAAGCGAACACAGATATCACTCATTTTTTTGCCTTACATTTTGGTGATTTAAAAAAAAAAACTACTGGACGGATTTACACCAAATTTGCAAAAGCATGCTTTCTGGACCAAGCCGCCACTCCTGCCGCAAATTTGGTGTAAATCCGTCCAGCGGTTCGGGCTGTAACTGTGGGCAAATTTTTTTCCCATTATGTCTATAGGAAAAAACAAAAGTTTTGGGACCCCCCTTATAACTTTGTCCCCCCTGGACCAAACCTCTCCAAACTTTGCAAAGAAATTCAGAGTGGGCCATATACTTTTTTTGCAAAGTGTGGTGAGGATTCGTCTAGAGGGAGCGAAGTTATAAGCCACCCTAAAAAAGTGCTCTTCCTATGGAAACACCAACTTAACCATAACTACATGGACGCTACCGCGTCCATGTAATATATATATATATATATATATAATATATATCAGTGAAAAAACTTTGTTTACTCTTGGTATGAGTTGCACTAATAAAAACCTATCAAATTCAGTGAAAAAACTTTGTTAAATGGGACGTTATGGTTAAGTTGCACTAATAAAAACTTAAAATTCAGTGCAAAAACTATGTTAAAGGGATATTATGGTTGTGAGTAAAATTGAAAACCCCCAGAAATTCACCAGGTATGGTAAGCTAAGCAACCATAATTTGCGCCGCCACCGTGCATCTGATCCCCTGTACCCTCCAAACACTGATCCTGTCCACTAGTGTCCGTAAACTTGTGGCATACTTTTAATTAGCTCAGGGGTCCCGCCCCTGTCCTACGGACACCTGGGCGCATGCACATCTGATCCCCTCTGACCTCCAAACACTGCGCCTGTCCACAGGTGTACATAATGGTTTAGTGTACTTTTAATTAGTTCAGGGGTCCCGACCCTGTACTACGGACACCTGGGCGCATGCGCACAATGTCTCCCGCGCAATAACTGTTATGTGGACAGCTGTCCTATCCGTGGACATCTTGGGACATCACCATGTGACCGCACCCGCGCTGAGCGGTGTAAGTGATTTCAACCCGGCACTCCACCTAAGTCAATGCCTAGCGTGTGATGCACTGCTGGAACCCTTAATTATTTATTTATGTCTATAAGTTCTTTTATTTCTGACTGATATACCCTTAAATCATGCCCCTCTTTGTGAACCCCCCCCCCACCCCGGTCACACTGAACCTGGAAGCAGGCTGTTTTGCAAAGTTAAAAGGATTTATTTTATTTATTTCACAATATTTCACAATATATATATATATATATATATATATATATATATATATATATATATATATATATATATATATATATATATCACACTATTTAATATTTATACAAGGATCACCAATGGGGTGATGTTGCAATAAATCTCTTTAATCACACAGAGTAATGATAGGGAAAATAATGCAGCATAGAATAATACTTGGTGTGGTTTCAATCAAAATACAATGTGATCACTCTTTTACCCTACACACTACTCAATTCCCCCAATATGCAATATAAAGAGATGGAAGGGGAGAAAACAGGTTTCAGCAATACAGAATTCAACAAAGGAGTATCAATACCAATTTCCCCCAGCAGCCCAGAGAAAAACAGGGACGATTGCAAACTTGTCAAATCTTTATGAAGTTGGCTTTGAATGGAATGGTAAAAACACTGAAAATTGATTTAATTCACTAAAATTGATTCAATACTAGTGGGAGCCTCTTTGTATGGTGTCAGATAAACACTATCAATGATTATTGAGAAACCAGCAGGTTGAAAACTTAATTCTGAGGTCAGATGCAATGAACAGCTATTTCACACATGATGGATTTGAGCCAAACGAAACAATTCTAGCATACACGGTGAAGAAGTTATGAAGATTTTTGTAGAAGTCGGTTTTTCTCAGAAAGAGACAAAATTTGTAAACAAAGTTGCGCTTTTTAAAATTACAAACAAGGTTTCTTTACACTAGGGAGGACTATGAAGATACAAACTACACGACAGCACAGACACCAGCCCAGTGACGCCTCTGGATGGTTTTTGCCTGCCAAGACTCTCGCCTTTCTTCAGAAAATATATTAGCGCAAAGAGGATTTTAACACTACTATTACCAAAGGACTATAGGGATGAGAGAAAGATTCAGGTAAAACAAAATATTTCCTACAATGCAGTTCTGGATATAATAGAATGGGTTTGGATAGGGTTACTTATGGATAAGATATTTGCTAGGGACAATCCTATGCTATGGATACTCACTACCACTGTTTGGAATGGACCCGTCAGGGATACTTTCTGTACAGGAATTCAGCTAGCACACCAGACTGGACTCAAGGCACTCTGGTTCTGCACTCAGCACGGCACTTTGAATACTGCACAGCGGGATTGGACTGGATCTGACGGGTTGGTTCTTGTTCCCAGCTATCTGGTCACAGTTCTGCTCTACAGGATTGGATCTCTGGATTCTGGCAAGAATTCTTAGCAAGAAAGCAGCAATCAGCACAGCACAGCCAGGCTGTTCTTTTTGGTTTCCCTTGGAAGTCTGGGGTAAAATCTGGTTTCAGGATTTTAAAGGCCAAGACAGGACGGGTTCAGCTTTGGAAATGGGCCTTTCTGCTGTCAAAATTCTGGAGTCTGGAGTCTTGGATATGGATTTCTCTTGCAAAGTGGTCCGCCAGCATCCAGATGGTGGGTGAATGTGTGTGTGTCTAGGTCCTAAGCTGTCTCTATTCATGTATTTTCTAAAAGGGTGGGTATGCTGAATTATACTAGGCACACCCCTAGGGATTCTATTGGTTACAGTATTTCCTCTCCCCGGATTGGAGAAGAAAACAGAGTGTCATGATGACGCTGTATTTTATGATCCGGGGAGAACCTCCCCCTGGTTTCTGCACATGAAATCTATTTTTCATACAAGATATATTTACAATTTTACAAACTTGCTAGCAATAGCATATTGATATCACAGATTTGGTAGAGCAAGTATTCATCCCAGCCCAGTCTCGGTGAGAGCTTGGGTCTAGATTTGGCAATTTTTCGCACTTTTGGTCTGGTACCCAATGTCAGATTTGTCCACATTTTTACACATATGTGCGCTTAATCATGTGAAGTTTCATGTTTCTGGCATCACCGCAATTGCTACAAAACCACAAATTCTGTAGTCTTGTCCCTGAACATAGCACAGAGTTCTGAGTACTTTTAAAACGTGACCAGAATTTTCATATTAACAATACTGTATTTTACAATTTTGCACAGTCCTCTGTCAGTCCTTTTCAAAAATATACTTTCTTGTGCTTTAAGAATACACATAACTGTCTGTCCCGTCCCCAAAGTTTTGGTGGGTCAAGAGCAATCCCCGCCCCTTTCCTCTAGCAGGGGTTTCTGTTGACACTCGCATTTGCATATTCTTTTCTGCGAAGGGAGTCCTTTGTCTCTCCCAGGAGCAGCAGAGCAAAATCCCCTCCCCTCTTCTTGAACACCTGACTGGAAGTTCCTGGCCTTTGATGAGAAGCAGGAGAGATGAGAAGCAGGAGAGATGCCTTTTGTTGGAACAAACTGTGGAATTCGCTTTGAAGTTGTTTGGCTTGCATCAGATTTACTTTAATGTCAATTGTTACATTTTCTTAGCTGAAAATAAACTTACAATTTCACAACAGGCAAACAAATCTCTAATTCCAGTCTTTTTAAAACATAGAGATTAAATAGTTGCAACCTATATTGCTTTTGATGGCAAGTCACTTAATTTGAACCATGTGATTTTAACTGCACAAGTTAAGCTTCCAATGTAATTAACTGACAGCTGTCACACATGTGGCCAGCGGTATAGACCAGCACACTTTTTAATGTGGATATTCTTGTGATGGAATCTGATTTTCCTGACATTGTGTGCTTATGTGGATTCTTTAAATAAAGTGACGGGTAACACCCAGCAAGGAGGTTGGATATTGTCTGATGCTTGGAATCTTTATTTTCTAATTTCAGCACCCAAGGAAAAACAGATTTCAGAGCACTTCTGCGTTTCCTTGCAATGAAGCCTTTCATGTAGTTTCCATTTTCCCTCTGTGGGCAGCCCAATGACAGGCTTTAGCAGTGTGGTCTCCTGTTCCACACTGACACAGGCAAAGTAGATTGGCAGCCAACTTTTCCGGTTTCACTGCACAATTTTCAGAGGTTGTAACGCGCATATGGCTTTTTGCAGCCATTTCGCTGGTTCTTGTGCCACCAGCACACAGTGATGTCGCAGGGCAGAGCCTAGTGGGTCAATACATCCTACAAGCACCCCCCTCGTGATTTGGCTTTGACTGCCCATCAATGGGAAGTCACGAGATTGGGATGATCAGTTTCTTTCTTTCTGGTTCAAATGGAAAAATTCATCAGCTTCTCCCATCAGTGGTGGATCGACCGGTTCTCCTCGCCGATTCCTGATGAGAGTATTGGATCTGTGCTTCCAGTCCCTAGGTGGTCCTACTTGGTTTTAGTCTCCATGGTTTCCAATTCTAGTATGACAAAGCAAAAGCATATTTGTAGACATTTCCCCACCACTATTTATGTAGTGGGCGAGATACATACATTTTTGATATATAAGGACAATTTTTCTAGCTGCAATTTATTGATTATACAGATGGAATCATTTTTCTAGTTGGAATTCTAGGGATCTGGAGTGACTCCCTCTGGAGTTCCGGAAGAATCCTCTAGTTGCTGCAGAGTGCGCCTAGGATGGCAACACTTCAGTTGGTTGATATGGACCCACTTATCTTCCCCCTCTGCCAAACTGCCTTTGGAGATGCAGAGTTTGTAGGCGACTGGTGAGAGTTTGTCTACAATTTCAAAAGGACCCTTCCAGCTAGGCAAATATTTGCGCTGTTTTGCCTGGTTCCTTTGGAAATTGTATAAGTAGACCCGGTCTCCTACATGATATTCTTTTCTAGTAGTCTTTAAGTCATAGTGGGTCTTCATGCTGTCTGCAGATCTTTCTAGATTTCACTGAGCATAGGCAAAAGCATGTTGAAGGTGTTTTCTCAGATTGTCAACATACTCATGAGTTGTGGAGGCATTGATCAATGTCTGATCTTGGGTTCTGTAGAGCAGATGCTGGGGTAGCACAATCCTGCGTCCAGTCATCAGCTCAAACGGTGACATTTTAGTTGCAGATGAAGGGGTAGATCTGATGTTCATCAGGATAAGGGGTAATCGAATATCCCAACTTGGCCCAGAATCTGCCACAAACTTTTTTAATATGCTCACAATTGTCTTGTTGTATCTCTCCACTGTACCACTAGAGGCTTCCGGGAGGCAATGGGTAATTTCCTTTTGACCCCAAGTATCTTCAACATCTTTGTCATTACTTCGCTAGTGAAGTGGCTACCTCGGTCTGATTCGATCCTTTGGGGTAGTCCAAAATGCGAGAAGATGTGGTTGATCATCAGGGCAGCTGCCGTTTCTGCCCTGCAATTTGGGGCCGGGAGACATTCCACCCATTTAGTAAACAAGCATGTCACGGTCAACATGTACTTGTTCACCCTAGAGGAGCGAATCACAGGCCCGATAAAATCGACTTGCAAATCTTACCATGGCAGTATCATCCCCCTCTTTTGGAGTGGCGCACGGTGTGTGTGGGATGTTGGCTGAAATTGTGCACCCACAAGACACCCCTTCAAGTATTGGTCGAGATCCTGCCCCATGTGTGGCCAGTATGCAACCTCTCTTAAGATTTCAAGTGTGGTATGAAACCCCCGATGACCGGCTGTGGCCGCATCATGGGCATGACTTAACATCAGGCTTCGGGATGAGGTAGGGACCACCCACTGATCATGGCCAGCTAGGGATCTCCTTACCAACAAACCGTCTTGGATTCAGAACATTTTTGGACATTTCCTCAACACTCTGAGGTCCTCTTTTCCTATGTAATCGGTATCCGTCAGGGGAAAGTTCTCAGGGTTCTCTATGTGTTGATAAAAATTACCAATTATTGGATCCCCTTTTTGAGCTGTAATCAAATCAGCATCTGGGGTCTCCTTACTCCATTGTTCAGTTGAGAGTTAATTGTGAGCATTTGTCTGGGACCTAGTGATAGCAGTGACCTGGATTTCCCCGAACAGGGACTCGAACTCAAGTAGATCCCCTTGGATGGCTCCGGTTTTGGCCAGCTGATCAGCTAGGTCATTTCCAGTTTTGTCTGGTCCCTCTATTTTAGAATGATCCTTGATCTTTTTCCAGTAGATGGTCATCCCATTCGAGGTGACCAGATCATCAATATTTTGAATTCATTTCCCATGTTTCAATGGTTTGTTATTAGCACATAGAATGCCTCTGGTTTTCCAGTTAACCAGGTGCTGCACGGACCTGTTTCGTGCATAATCCGAATCAGTAATTATGACCAGTTTGTGGAGTTGATATTGGACAGCAGTGAGGATGGCTTGATGCACAGCCATCAACTCTGCCACTTGACTACTTTGGGGACCAATCTTGTACCCAGTGGTAGGTACTGGGGCATCACTCACCCATGCATTCCCTACGCCGGCCACAAGTTCTTTTTCCCCGTTGTTGTCAACATGGTAAGAGCATCCATCCACATAGACAATGGGCATTCCCTCACACTTGTCTTCTTCAAAGACTTTGTGTGGGGAATTAAGGTATGACTCCATGTTGTCCTTGATTTTTTTTTTTAAACTTTTGTTTATTGGCAAAAAGGAAAGTCAAGACAGGAATAGCACATTTCACACAGAAATACACAAAATTGCAATAGCACAGTCGGGCATTACATCATGCATTTTGAGACGGCTCAAGGATGGGGGGTGTTGACAACTCAAGAGGAGGAGGCAAGGTGTTCAGTCTTTAGGGAAACGTGTCCGCAGAATCCGGCGGGGGAGCAGGGTTCCCCTCAACCTCATCTTTATTGTTCAAATAAGTGCAGAACTCCGTCCACACATTCTTTGGACGAGACGCTGTGGGCAGGGCTCCAATATCCTCCTCCTCACAGGTTTGTACCCAGGTGAGGGGTTTCAACCACATTTCAAAGGTGTGGGGAGAACGGCGTTTCCAGCATTGCAAGATACATCTTTTAGCAACAATAGCACCCACATTCAAGAATTTATAATTTTTTTTAACATTTTCTCCGGACCATATTCCAAACAACAGGGCCTGCGGGTTGAGGTCTACAGTGGACCCAATTATCTCTGTGAGCGCTCTGGTTACTTCCAGCCAGAACGCTCTCAGTGCAGTACAGGACCAAAACATGTGCACATGATCTGCCTCTTCGGAGTTACATTTCGGGCACCTGCGGGTAGGGGAGCGTGTGAAGTTTGCTACTCTAAGCGGTGTGTAATAAAGTCTGTTGAGTAGTTTATATTGTATGCAACGGAATCTTCCACTTAGGGAGACTTTGCGTGTGTGTGCACACATGTTGTTCCACATACCATCAGTGATTTCTATTTCCAGCTCTCTGGCCCAGGCTTCCCGTGGTTTTAGGGACATATTATCTTGCTTTGCTAGCTGCATTTTATACAGGGAGGACACTATACCCCTGCCACCCGTGGAGTTTTCTATGTATTGGAGTTCGGGTGAGTCTGGTGGCTCATTTGGGTACGATGGCCACACTCTTAAAATATTGCTTCCCGGGCCAAACTGGAACATTAGCAAAAATGTAAAGGAGCTTAGGGACCACAATCATTTTTACTAGTGATAGTCTGCCTGCCAGGGACAGAGGGAGCTTGTGCCATTTGAGCATCTTGGATTCAACGTGCTCTGCCGTCGCCTCGTAATTATCCGTCAGTAAGGAGGCCTTGGTCAGTGAAACTTGCACCCCTGAGTACCTGATGCCTCCCGGGGACCATCGTAGGGGAAATTCACATGTCGGCTGCTGGGTTGCCGCAGTGAGGGGGAATATCTCGGATTTAGAATAGTTGATGGTAAAGCCAGAGTACGTTCCTATTTTGGTTATGTCTTAGATGATCGGGTCGAGATGTGTGGAGGGGTCTCTAACATATAGGAGTACGTCATCGGCATACAATGAAATAATTTCTGCTGTGCCCCGTAGGCGAACACCCTTGCGAGTATGTCCGTCCCTAACGTGATCTGCCATAGGTTCGATGGCGAGCGCAAAAAGGATGGGGGAGAACGGACATCCCTGCCAGGTGCCCCTGTGTAGCACAAAGGGGGAGGAGACGATGGAGTTACCAGCACCTTTTACCGCAGGTCAGCACACAACAGTTTTATATAGGAAAGCATGTTCGGACCTATCCCCATTTTTTCCAGTACCGCCCGTAGGTATTTCCAGGAAACCATGTCAAATGCCTTCTGGGCGTCTAGCGTGATCGCCACTGCGTTCGCCTTTGGGTAAATTCTGGACATTATATTGAATAGTCGGCGGATGTTAAGAGCAGTGGAGCGGCCCGGAAAACAAATCCACTTTGGTCTGCATGGATCATATGGGGCATAAATGGGAGGAATCTATTCGCAATTATTTTGGCAAAAATGTTCATGTCTGTGTTAATAAGTGATAAGGGTTTATAGGATCCACATTCATCTGGGGGTTTCCCTGGTTTGGGGAGGACAGTGATTAGAGCTTCCCTTAAGGAGGGGGGGAGAGAGGCCAATTGAAGGGATTCAGTCCAGACACCGTGCAATATGGGAGCTAGGATGGCGACGTGTTAACGGTAGAATTCAGATGTGAGCCCATCGGGGCCCGGGGCCTTGTTCTTCGGGAGGTCGGAGATCACCTGGACTATCTCTTCCAGGGTGAACGGGATGTCGAGTTGTTCCTTGGTACTCTGGGAGATGATGGTCATAGGGATGGATTCCAACATGTCGTCTAGATCTTGAGCATTGTGTTCTGATTGGGGGCCATAGAGCTTGGCGTAGAAGCCAGAAAGGATGTCAGTTATGGCCTGGTCGGACCAATGCCGCTCGCCCTGCTCGTCTAGAATACTATCTATTCGGGATCTGCCACCATCCACCCGTACCAGTTTAGCGAGGGTCCTGCCAGGTCTGTCACCCTCGCCGTAACGTCGGGCGGCCACAGGGCGAGCTAAATAACGCACCTCGCTCAGGACATGGGATTCAAACAGTCCTAATTCCGTTCTGATTTTTGCAAGGGTAGCTGGTGTTGGGGTGGAAGTATGTTGTTGTTCTAGAATTTTGAGCTTCGTTTCGGAGCAGTGTAGGGCTTGCCTTATGGCTTTGAGAACTCCGGCCTCCCTCGAGATACACATCCCTCTGATGTAAACTTTAAATGCTTCCCAACGGGTCCCCTCGGTTGTATCATGCGTGTTGTTGTTTTCGAAAAAAGTGTTTATGTCTGATAATATCTCAGCTTTGAAGACGATATCAGACAAGGCCTCCGATTTAAAGCGCCAGGCTGGTCGGGCGGCCAAAGTGTTACCCAGTTGGATCTGCAGTAGCACAGGGGAATGATCAGAGGGCGTGCGGGCGAGTATCCTGACATCCAACACCCTGCCTACCCGGCACCCCGATAACAAGAACATGTCTATTCGGGAAGGGCTATCATGCACTGTGGAGTAGAAGGTGTAATCTCTGTCCAGGGGATGAAGCGTTCTCCACACATCATATAGAGTTCAGGGAATTCATATGTGTAAGGAGCCGTTTAGCGGCTCGGGGCACAACCCTACGGGTCAAGGTTGTCCTGTCCATGCCGTTATCAAGTATAAAATTCATGTCCCCACCCCATATAATGGGAACTTCCACATATTTCATGATAATGGCAGTTATAGCATCCATAAATTCGGGGGAGTCGGTGTTAGGGCCATACGAATTCACAAGTAGGCATTCCTCGCCAGCCAGGGTGCAATGAAGGATCACATACCTGCCCTCCGAGTCGATGTGGGATGCATGGAGTTTACATTTTACGGATTTGTGAATGAGTGTTAGGACTCCTCTGGATTGAGTGGAAAATTCGGTATAGAATCTGTTGGGGCCCCAGGACGGTGCAAGATTGGATGACAGGAGTTTCTGAGCATGTGTCTCCTGCAGCAGGAGTACCTTAATCTGTGTCTTTGTGCATATGCTGTAATCCTACGGGACTTTGTAACATTTGTCAATCCCCGGATGTTCCATGTCATTATTTTAATAGCCATGCTGGCATTTTATGGGACATCCCAACTGTAAGAGCTAAAGGATCTGTGTCTGTTTACCAAGAGATGTGCAGCTGTGGCATTGTTGCGCCTTACTTCAAACCCAGTCATCACTTTCCTGCCAATTTTCTTATAACTTCCCACAACTTCCCCATCCCCCACCCTCACCGCCCTGAAAGAGCTAGCAGTGCAATAAAACCCACACCCAATACAACCCACGGCGTGCAATTCCCTAATAGGCAACGCTTGACTAACAGCCCAACAGGGGCTCAACCATAAACACTTCACCTCAGAGGGCATTTCAGCTGCAGTGGGGGCTACCGCTGCCGACGACCCACATTTGTTAATACATATCATGATGGTATATCATAGATATTTTAAACGGCTGATGAAACATAGGGTTACAAGGAAAGCAAGTACGTACTTAGATCACAAGGTCCACGCCATTGTTGGAGTGGTCTGGTGCCTAGCTGATGGGCTGGGGTGACGAGGTTCGGGACCAGAGTGTGCCGTTATGGTCAAACATTGTAGGGTTATACCTCTCTCTACATATCATGCGGATGAAGCAATAGGGGCTGGTTAGGCCCAGGGGAGTGGGAGGGGGAGGAGAGGACCAATTCACCCCCCAAAGGGGGGGCAGCTTTTGGGAGAGGCACAGCTGATAAGGTCTATAGCAGGGTCATGCAAACTTGTATTTCAGTCATCATTCATTGGTTCCTCCATTTGGTCCGCCAGCGGGATTTGCTCCTCGATAAATTTAACTGCCTCATCTGGGACAGTAAAGAAGTATATTTTGTTACGATGAGTAAATTTTAGGTGAGCCGGGAAGAGCATAGCATATTCGATTTTTCTGTCTCTCAGCATCTTTTTGACTCCTCCAAATTGGCGACGTTCCATCTGTACTCCCACAGAGAAGTCAGGGAAGATTCTAATAGTTTGCGAGTCCAGCCTTAGTTCCCCTTTCTCTCTGGCCAAACGGAGTATATGGTCTTTGTCTTTGTAACTTAGCAGTTTTGCAATTCTTGGTCTGGGAAAGTCTCCAGGTTTGGGTCGGGGTGCCAGTGAGCGATGTGCCCTCTCTACCGTGAAGAATGGTGATAACTCTGGGTTTCCGAGTAGGTCCTTAAGAAGTTGTTCGACCGCTAGTTCCATGCGACCTTTTAGAGCAGTTTCGGTAACCCCCACTATGCGAATATTATTTCTTCGCGACCTCGATTCGAGGTCATCACACTTGGCTTTGACCTGTTTCATATCACAGACAAGCCCTGCAACAGTGCCCTGTAGGGTGTGAACACTATTCTCATTGGTTCCTATTCTTTGTTCAGCCTCCATGATTTTTGCGCCATGTTGGTCCAGTTTGGCTCTTAGGGAGGCCACATTAGCGTTGATATCGTCCAGTTTTTCATGGAACGCTGCAAAGTTTTTGGCCATAGACTCCATCATTACAGTTATGTCAGGCTGAGGTGGATCCGGCAGGGCATCGCCGTCTTCTTGTACTGTGGAGGAGGACGCCTGGTCCGACCTGGGCGCCGCCTTGGTGAACTTGTCCATAGCCCCCACCTTGTTCGCTCCCCGTGCTCGGTTCGACATTACTAACTCAGGTGGGCAGTTCAGTAGCGAACCCAGTACAGGAGTACAGTAGTAAGGACGGCAGCTGGCCAGTAGTTTTGGTGAATAGATTGAGCGCCTAATATTGCAGGTATTGCCCCAATCCGTGGACAATGGACAGCGCAGGGGTGGCCAGTAGTAGTGTGTGTGCTATGGAGAGGGGTTGGCCAGGGGTGGGCCGTAAGAGTGTAGGGTTAGCCAGAGCCCCGTGGCCGCAGCAGGTACAGTAGGCGGATATAACTGGAGGGAGGTTTGATGGGCTCCAGGGTAGCCAGTGTTGTGCTTGGTGGTATTTGAGGCCCTCTAGGGTAAATTCAATGAATGGGATGAGTTTGGGGCCCTCCTGGGCGAGGGATCGTTCTGCTGTCAGTTGCAGGCACTACCAATGGAGGGTGCTCTCTCTCCTTGTGGTTTATGTTGCTGTTGCAGTTCCCCGGCTGTACTTGTCCCGTAGGTGGACCGAAGGAGCCCACGGCGTGAAAGCCAGCCGCGTGGAGCAGCCTGCGAGTGTCAGCTGCACCCCCCTTGGCTTTTCCGTATGCCGCTCCCAGCCTGCGAATGAGTGAGGGAGGGCTGGATGGCCTTTAATTTCCAGCGGTGCCGTGCTCCAGTGTCAGGATCGGGGCGAGGCAGTGGAGGGCCGCGGCCAGCACAACCCGGAGGTCGGGGTACAGGCACAGGACGTCGCAGATCGCAGATCCTGACACTGACACCGCGCCCAGAAGAAAACAGCAGGTAGTGCTGAGGTGGAGGGGGGGAGACGGGAGCGAGCCGCAGCCGCCTCGGGGATGACGGCGGGCTCGCGGGAGCTCCGGTGAGGCAGCTGATGGCTGGCGGCGCGCTCGCCCGTCCCCAGGCACTCACCTTCTCTGCCCACGATCCGTGGGCCTCGCTGTGGCAAGACCGCAGGGATTTGCGCCGGCGTCCCGAGGTGACGGCTCGACAGGAGGTCCCTCCACAGCTCACACCCTCCGGCCCGGTGGGGGCGCACCCGGATTGGAAAAGCGATACGCTCTCCGGGGCACCAGTAGGCGGGCCCAATGGTCGCACAGGGCCGGCCGATGCCGTTGGTCGTATCCCGGCCGTAGCCGGGTCCTGGGCGGCGGATTTTCAACAACGTGTGCCCCACAACTAGGGGAGTAATCTAGTGCAGTTGTTGGGGTCGGGGATGTGCGGATTCCGCCGTTGTTCGCCGATGAGGGTCTGTGGGTCTCGGAGCTCCGTAGCTAGGCGGCCATCTTGTCAGCTGCTCAACAGCGCCCCCGTTGTCCTTGATTTTAAGACTTTTGTCCTTGAGACAGTTTTCTCTGGCACAATCATGCAAGTCAGCCAGACCTTGCGCGAGGGGACTCTTCTTGTTTTGGTCATATCTGACCTCCACAGGAAAGCCTTGCATTGACAGAATCCAGGAAGTAATTTGGGAATTACTCATATTTCCAGCCCGGATTCTGTCACTTTGGAGATATTGCAGAGGCTGATGTGGAGTCTCCACTATGATGTGTTCCCCCTGGATAAACGGGCGGTAATTCTTCAATGCCCACACCGTTGCCAGGAGTGCCTTCTCACAATCGTAGAATTTTTCCTCCACAGTGGATAAAGGTTTACTCGCATAGATTACTTTATTGACCTTGTCATGCTTTTGGTACAATACTGCAGTCAATCATGTATTTGCGAACCCTGTCTCCAAGAAGAACTCCTTGTTTTTCATAGGGTAAGCTAGGCAAGGCGCTTGTGAGAGGCTTCTTTTGAGTTGTCTTACTGCCTCAGCTTGTTCTGAACCCCACTCCTACTTGACCCCCCCTTCAAAAGATGGCTCAGGGTATTGTGATCTCTGCGTAATCCTCAATTAACTTTCTGCTGTAATTAGTCAGTCCAAGCAGGCTCCTTAGTTCCCGCAGAGTTGTGGGATCTTTTAATTTCTGGAGTGCTTCCACTTTCTTTTCCTGGGGACAGAGACCCTGAGGAGTAATCTCATGCCCCAAGAAATTGACACGGGTTCTGCACCACTGTGCCTTTTTAAAGGAGAGTTTTGCTCCGGCAGCCCCCAACTGTGTCAGAACATAACGGATCTCCGCTATGTGTTCCTCCACAGTTGAGCTTTTGACGAGAACATCATCTACACAGGCGAGGTTACCCCCCTCACCCAGGTCGGGCATGGCCTTATGTAGAAACATTTTGAATTAATTGCCGGAGTTGATGTATCCAAAGGGAGTCTGGGTCCATGTGTACTGCTGCCCCCGAAGGTGAAGGCCAGCTTGTATTGGTCCTCCCTACTGACAGGTACAGTCCAGTAATCATTGGTCAGGTCAATGGCAGTGAATACCTTTGACCCATGGATCTGGGCCAGCCTTTGGTATATGTAGGGAAGAGGCCATCGGGAAGTATGGACCCGTTTGTTGAGCTCGCTAAGGTCGGCGCAGAGTCTCCACTGGCCGTTTGGCTTAAAAATCCCCAGCACCGGATTAGATACCCCGGGTTACCCCGGGTTAGTGAAGTTTGGGTACCCCTCCACCCTTGGCCTCCCCTCTCTCGGATTAGGTTGTCTGGGCTCAGGAAATTGGGGAAAGAAGGATGGATTGTTTTGGGGTTGAAAGTTTTGCAGGTACCTGGGGAAGAAATTTTGTCCATTATTCGGAGGATTAATGCCCTCCTGGGGGAAGTGAGGAGGGAAGTTCCCTGGGTTAGCCGCTGTCTGGTTGGATCCCCCCTTGGGCTAGAGGAGTCCACACATAACCCAGGATGAGTCTATTCCTCTTTTGTAGTCAGGGGATTTAGGGGTCCCATTTGAGGGATTTCCTCCCTGGCTCCCTGTTTGTGATTGGCCTCAGGGCCTTTTGGGCTTGGGATTGTTCTGATTCTGTGCAGACAGGGTGTTAGGCCCCCCATCTCTAAATCTAAAATGGGGGCAACCTTCACCTCTGCCACCTTAGCAGCAGCAGGGGTGTTGGTTGGTTGGGGGCTTTTTGGATTATTTTTGTTTTCCACAGGCTTTTGCACCTCATAAATCCATGTGGCTTGTTCAATGACCCAGTCTAGTGATCTTTTCTCGTGAAAGTCTCTCACTAGCTGGGTCATGATGTACTTGGGGAGAGCGTGGAAAAAAGTATTCACAAACTCTTTGCTGTCAGTGCGCACCCTTCTGGTGGTCTGCGCAAAGGCATGCTTTAATACCTGAACAAATGCTTGTGGGGCATGATCTTCCCCACATTGCAAGTTGTAGGCTGCCTTGCGAGCCTCCTGAGGATTCCTGCGTACAGAAAAATGTTTCAAGATGGCCACCCTATGGTGGACCATCGAGAATGATTCTGGTCCTCCAGCCCCGCAAGAAGCTGGAGTACTCTGGAGAGAAGGTCCATTTCACATATTGAATACAGCTTTTGCTGTCCTTCAAATGGAAAGTTTTCATCATCTGTTGAAAGAGCTCTAGGTGCTCCCAAACTGAATACTTCACGTTCTTATGATAGGGCGTGATGACGCTCCTTATCGCTTTGATTTGCTTTAGGGGAACCTTGAGCAAGGCCCTTCTGACCTTGTTTGCTTTTTTAGTTCGGGTGACCCTGGTCCACTCCTCCTCTGACTCAGAGGCACTGCTACCAGAGGTGCCGTCTGGTCTTCTAGGCCCTCCTGGATTCTCTGAGCCTGGGAATGGCTGGCAGAATGTGGGGGCCTAGTTTCCTGTGTCCTGGGGTGCTCAGAGGAGTCTTCTGATTCCTCCTTAGTCCCAGGATTTGATGAGTACCCCCCCCCCCCCACTGTCCTAGAAGGGCAGAGGTTTTCAGGATGCCCTTAGTGGGCCTACTCTCATGGAGTTCCCCACTAAATTTAACAGTACTTGGGAATCCATACCCAGATGCCCGCCCATCCATTCTTGGGAGACGCTGATCCATGAGCCCCATATTCCTCATTCGATTGAAGTTTGCCATCCCCGTGGTCCTTGGCTCATGTGCGCCAGTGGACATGGGGATGGCAGAGTCCAGGGATTGGAAGAGATGAAGGCCTCTGGTACTAGGGTTCCTGAGGTTATGCCCATGTGTTTCCCTTTCCCAGTGACCCTCATCTCTCTCAGCCCCTGCTCCCTGTTGCTATGCAAGAACTTGAGCTTTCTGTTCCTCTATCAAGGCCTTGCTAGTTTCTATCAACTGCTCTTGCATAGCTACCTGTTGGTGGAGCCTGTCATTCATCTCACAGAGAGCCTCATTGTCGCTCTGTGCTTCCTGTGTCGTTTTAGAGTACTGGGCCAGTTTTTGCTGCAGGAGGTTTACCTCCTGAGTCCTGTCGATACTGGTCTGGTCCTTCCTTGCTAGAGCATCTTCCACCCTCCTGGTGTGCTCTAACAATTTTCCATGGTCTTTTTGGAGGTCACCCAGTCCCTGAAGGGCCAGGTGATTTTCTTCTATCTACTCTTTTAAATAACAGACTTCCTGGCCTAAGGTGTCCCTTTCCTGAGCAAGAGTATGCCTCTGTGCAGCCAGGTCATCCCTCTGTCTTTGGAGCGCACCAGCTTTCTGGTGCTCTTCGGTTTATAGTCATAATGTAGAAAAAAAAATGCCGACTTACAAAAATGTAGAAAAAAAAATGTAGAAAACAATATTGTCGAAAACCTATACATATAATGAAAAGAGTCAATTTTTAGAAAAAAAAATGTCGAAAAAAATGTCAATTAGCACTGCCAATAAATAAATAAACAAGAAGAGTATCATATACTAGGGGGGTCCCCCCAACCCCCCTCACCCAACACCCCCAGCCACGCCCCCACCCCCCACCACCCTCTCACCCCTCATACTCAACACATTTTAATTATATATATATTTATTTATAAATAAACAAGAAGAGTATCATTTACTAGGGGGGTCCCCCACAACCTTCCTCACCCAACACCCCCCAGCCACCCCCCACCACCCTCTCACCCCTCATACTCAACACATTTTAATTATATATATATTTATTTATTTTTTTCAAAAAGTTCTAAAAAATGTAGAAAAAATTCGACATTATTGTTTTTCGACATTATTGTTTTCTAAAAAAATGTTTGACATTTTGACTTTCTACATTATTGTATTCTACATTATGACTGACCACCGTGCTCTTCATCAAATTCTGCCTGGCTGTCTAGGTCTTTCAAAATTAGTTTATTATTCTCTTCTTTTTCTTTGTGTAGGCGGCTTTGCAGGGTGACTACCTGCTCTGCACATGCCCTGTTAAAATGTATTTGCTGTTCCAGCTTTTTCTGGCTCTGCAGTAGAGAGTCCAAACTTTATTGGTACTCCTTCTGCAAGGCCAGCATTTTGGTATCCTGTTCTACCTTCTCCTGCTGCAGGATACCCATAACTTCTTTTATTTTTGGTTAGGTACTGCCTAATTTCATTTTCAGATTCATGGCCCCTCTGTAGCCTTTGCTCTACAGAGTCCAGATCAGTTTGGGCTTTTTCTAATGCCTGCAGTTGCTTGTTTGCCAAATCTTGGCCCTCAACATATTTGTCCTGTATTGCTCCAATATGGAGGTACAGATATGCTGCTATTTTGGCAATCTTGCTTTGCTCTTCCTTTACCTTAGGGGCCATATGCAGTTCACTCAGGGCCACATGTAATGGACCCTGATCTTGCCATGTCTAATCCTGTTGCAGTGGTCTGTTCTGTGATTGCCTGCAACCACACATTCTGATCATGCTCGGTCCATTCTCCCCTTACAAATAATGTATGCAGTAGGTGTTCTTTAGCCATATTTATTTCTACCAAGGTCGCCATTCCGGAAATATTGATTTCCTTTCTGACTTACAGGAGTTTATTTTATTTTTGCAAAACAGACCAATTCCTTAGAGCGTTCCTATTGAGGGGTGCTTTTCTCAGTGTAACACAGTGTGGTAGCCCAACAGGATTTATGTACCCCGTTAGTAAGCACACTGTATTAGACTGTCACAAGTGGTATGTTTACTTCAGACATCCCGGATGAACCCCCAACTTGTAAGTGATTTCAACCCGGCACTGCACCTAAGTCAATGCCTAGCGTGTGATGCACAGCTAGAACCCTTAATTATTTATTTATGCCTATAAGTTCTTTTATTTCTGAATGATATACCCTTATATCACGCCCCTCTCTTTGAATCCCCCCCGGTCACATTGAACCAGGAAGCAGGCTGTTTTGCAAAGTTAAAAGGATTTATTTTATGTATTTCACTATCACACTATTTAATATTTATACAAGGATCACCAATGGGGTGATGTCGCAATAAATCTCTTTAATCACACACAGTAATGATAGGAAAATCTTTGTCATCTTTATCTGGCATGGGGAAATGACGACACTCAATGACTTTCATGGATGGCTGAACCAGCAGATGGTGGAAATTCAATTCACCATGAACTATAGCTCGGACAGCATTAACTTCCTCGATCTCAAAATAGAGGCAAATGATAATAAACTGGCCTGTAATCTATTCAGAAAGGAAACAGATCGCAACACCCTATTACATTACAGTAGTAATCATCACAGTAATCTAAGGAACTACTTGCCATATGGACGATTTCTAAGGATACAACGTTACTGTACGGAAACTGGACCGTTTAGAGAACATGCAGCAGAATTGGAAAAGAGATTGAGGGCAAGGGGATATCCTAAGAAATTGATAAGAAACACCAACATAAGAGCATTATATACGCCATGTGATACCTTACTTACCCCTAAAACTAGGACCGTTGACAAAGACAGAATAACATGCGTTACTACTTTTGGACAAAACACAACCAAAATACAACAGATTATCAAACATTTTTGGCCATTAATACAGTTGAGTTTGCCCAATGAAGCGCCAACCAGAATGGCCCTAAAACGTGCCCGAAATCTAAAAGAGCATTTGACTCATGCCCGCCTTAAGAAAACTACTCAGACAACACTTTGGTACCTGAGGGACCTCTCTGGCCACTACCCATGCGGCCAATGCATAGCATGCAAATTAACAAAGAAGGTCAGAACATTCAAGGTTGGGAATAAGGATTGGGCACTCAAACATTTTTCGAATTGTAAGACCCATAATGTTATCTACCTCATTGACTGCCCTTGCGGTCTTAGGTACGTGGGACAGACCCAAAGACCTATCAACAAAAGGATAGGCGAACACCCTTCACGCATCCGGTGTAAGATACACAATGCTCCGTTGGTCACCCACTTCTGTGAATTCTGCCATAGCCCCGATGACTTCACCTGGTGGGTGATTGACAAGTTGGAAAACAATACTCTTAAACACAAGGAAGCATGGTGGATTTTTAAGCTTCAGACATTAACCCATGGTCTTAATGAAGCTAAGGTCATGTGGGATTAAGGGGATCCTTATAGATACGAGGAGGATCTGTGCACTCCTGTGTCCTGTGACTTATCTCCATCTTTGTACTGATCAATGAACCGCTACACAGACAAAAGAACATTCTCGTCTGGTCAATCGACCGACATGCTGACTGCAGGAGATGTAAATTCCTGTCCAGTTAACTCGAGTACTGAATTGTCCGACGCAATACTGGGTTGAGATCAGACTGCCTGTCAATGGTCACCCGCATGATAGTATGACCATTGCAGTTGCTGTCGTTTTTCCATCATCACCCACCTACATGTAATCTCTAGGTTCCACCTGTCCCACTATTTATAACTTGAACGATCACTAGACTTACAATGACATACGAGATGAGCCGCTCGCAGCTCTATGTTATTTAACAGTTATTCTATATGCACAGTCCATCTTAGATAGCTTTTGCTTTACCCTGTTTGCAGTCAATAATAAACTGGCAAATTTTTTCCACCAGCGGTTGGCCATATCATATTAGAAAAGAAACACTCTTCGGTCAATGCACCTTAAAAATCCCAGCTACGGCGACCTTATTTTCCGACCATGTCGTCATGACGACGTGGTGTCACCCGCACCTCGCGCATGGGCAGGACTACATGATACGTTGTCATGACTACATGTTGTTACCGTTATCCCGCGCACCCGCGGGACTATATGAAACTAGTCCGGTGTGCATGCGCAGTGCACTATTCGTTGGTATGGATTCCCCGCGGCTGCAGTAGAGCCCCGCGGTCCAGTAGCAGAGCAAAGCACCAGCTCACTCCATCTCCAGGTAAGCATTTGAGCACTTGAGAGTCCCCCTCTACAAACCTTTGTTTCGCTTAAACTGCTGACATTCAAACACTCCGACCACCTTGACCCCGACATTCTTTTTGTTGTTTACTTCCGACACGATTACTTCGGAAATTATATGACGTGCTACCAGAGAATAGTACCCTGGAGCTCCCCAGTACGACTGCATCTTTTCACCTTTCTGTTACTCCATACATTACGACATCTTAAGAAGGTATAGTTCCCTTTATTTTTAAATCATACAGTTAGATATGTAATTGGCTCGTGCCTTCTTTTGCCTAGAGCCCCTTATACACATATTTTGATTCAACAGCGCTACTCTAAAATTTTATACTCTAGATTTCCACAATTGGAGATGACTTGCTTCTTTACTTGCTGGATTGAATTTCCTTGAAGCAGTTTCCATCACGCGGGGGCTGTAGCCAGAAACTCTATACCTGGACTCAGTGACTACAGAATTTCGCCCCTTTACGGTGAAGATTAGCGGCTCCCACCCTACAGGTTGGCCTCTTTGCAACTCCATTATGTTTTTAACATATCAGACTATAACTGATAGTGTTAGTGTTATTCTAACAAGTATCTTTTACTTATATTGCATGCTAGCCAGCAATATTTTTAGCCTCAGCTAACTTTTTTGCTTTCAGCAGTGAATGCAATCACATGTAGATCTCACTCCCCTTCCCTTTCTTTTTCTCTTTTCTCTCACACTACAGAGATCTCCATACCGGAGGCCTAGACGAAGGCGTTCTAATCTCCAGCCGAAATGCCTAAAGGCCAAACGCTCCATGTGCTGTATGGCCCTTAAAAACTAGATAGGAGGTCCCTCCCCCTTTGGTCCTCTGTATGTGAAATGTAATTCACACCCTGTTTTTGACCTTTCAGTACCTCCAAGTTTAGCGGGGCGATTTATGCACCTTGCGCTACTTGAGGACTGAAAAATCAGGTGTTTCCCTACTATCCGTCCCTCCTGTTTTTTGTTGTTTTTTATGTACTGCTAATATGCATTTTTGGGTCAGTTCAATTCAGTTCAGTTTTTGATTTGACTAAATTCAAGTTGTTCTATTATACCTGACTGGTTGGATACCCAGCCTAAAATAAGGGCTCTAGTCAACCCTCGTTGAAGCTGGTGGTCCAAACAATTGGTCAAAATTCTCCTTCAATTGGAGCTGTCAAAATATTGAATAATCTTAGTCACAAATGTAAACAGTGTTTTGGTTTTCTTATTATGTACAAATGTCTACATGCGCACTTAATTGATACTAACTCACTCACTATGTGACTATTGAAAAGCAAAAATATCCATTATGAAATTATTTGTTCCACATACTGTATTTTTTCTCTACTTATAAACCAGACAGTAATGGTTTATGATTTTTTGGTTAAGATAAATAAAATACAAAAGAATAAATGAACAAAGGTTTAGTCAAATGGAATAATGACTAAGAATGAGGGACTTGTGCCCCCTTCTACCCTATATGGTGATCTGATTATGCATGCAAAGGATACTTGGTTTACTGTTTGGGACCCCATTTTGAAATAATTTATAACAGAATCATGCAGACACTCCGACATTAGGATAGTGTTAAGAGTTACATCTGTGGTTGGAGCCCTTCTGATCTCCATAGGAAAAATAATGCAGCATAGAATAATACTTTGTGTGGGTTCAATCAAAATGCAATCACTATCAATGATTATTGAGTAAATAGCAGGTTGAAAACTTAATTCTCAGGTCAGATTCAATGAACAGCTATTTCACATGTGATGGATTAGAGCCAAACCAAAAATGTATGGGAAACTTTTCAGCGTGCGGTAAGCACGATTGTGGAATAGGACCTGGGATGTTGGCTTCAATTAGACACTTCAATTTCGTTTCTAGCATACACAGTGAAGAAGTTATGAAGGTTTTTGTAGAGGTCGGTTTTTCTCAGAAAGAGTCCAAATTTGTAAACAAAGTTGCACTTTTTAAAATTACAAACAAGGTTTCTTTATACTAGGGAGGACTATGAAGATACAAACTACACGACAGCACAGACACCAGCCCAGTGACGCCTCTCGATGGTTTTTGCCTGCCAAGACTCTCGCCTTTCTTCAGAAAATATATTAGCGCAAAGATGATTTTAACACTACTATTACCAAAGGACTATAGGAATGAGAGAAAGATTCAGGTAAGACAAAAGATTTCCTACAATGCAGTTCTGGATATAATAGAATGGGTTTGGATAGGATTACTTATTGATAGGATATTTGCTAGGGACAATCCTATGCTATCGATACTCACTACCAATGTTTGGAATGGACCCGTCAGGGATCTGGTCAGGGAGACTTTCTGGACAGGAATTCAGCTAGCACACTGGACTGGACTCAAGGTGCTCTGGTTCTGCACTCAGCACAGCACTCTGGACACTGCATGGCGGGGTTGGACTGGATCTGACGGGTTGGTTCCTTTCTTTTCGCAGCTATCTGGTCACAGCTCTGCTCTACTGGGTTGAATCTTTGGATTCTGGCAAGAATTTTTAGTAAGAAAGCAGCAATCAGCACAGCCAGGCTGTTCTTTTTGGTTCCCCTTGGAGGTCTGGGGTAAAATCTGGTTTCAGGATTTTAAAGGCCAAGCTGGTTCAGCTTTGGAAATGGGCCTTTCTGCTTTCAAAATTCTGGAGTCTGGAGTGTTGGATATGGATTTCTCTTGCAAAGTGCTCCGCCAGCAAACGGATGGTGGGTGAATGTGTGTGTGTCTAGGTCCTAAGCTGTCTCTATTTATGTATTTTGTAAAAGGGTGGGCATGCTGAATTATACTAGGCACACCCCTAGGGATTCTATTGGTTAGGGTATTTCCTCTCCGCTGATTTGAGAAGAAAACAGAGCGTCATGATGACACTGTATTTTATGATCAAGGGAGAACCTCCCCCTGGTTTCTGCACATGAAATCTATTTTTCGTACAAGACATATTTACAATTTTACAAACTTGCTAGCAATAGTATATTGATATCACAGATTTGGTGGAGCAAGTATTCATCCCAGCCCTGTCTCGGTGAGAGCTTGGGTCTAGATTTGGCAATTTTTTGCACTTTTGGTCTGGTACCCAATGTCAGATTTGTCCACATTTTTTACACATATGTACGCATGATATCTGAGCATTATCATGTCAAGTTTCATGTTTCTGGCATCACCACAATTGCTACAAAACCACAAATTCTGTAGTCTTGTCCCCAAACATAGCACAGAGTTCTGAGTACTTTAAAAACGTGACCAGAATGTTCATATTAACAATGCTGTATTTTACAATATTTGACAATTTTGCACAGTACTCTGTCAGTCCTTTTCAAAAATATACGTTCTTGTGCTTTAAGAATACACATAACTGTCTGTCCCGCCCCAAAATTTTGGTGGGTCAAGAGCAATCCCTGCTCCTTTTCTCTAGCAGGGGTTTCTGTTGACACTCGCATCTGCATATTCTTTTCAGCCAAGGGAGTCCTTTGTCTCTCACAGGAGCAGCAGAGCAAAATCCCCTCCCCTCTTCATTAACACCTGACTGGGAGTTCCTAGCCTTTGATGAGAAGCAGGAGAGATGCCTTTTATTGGAGCAAACTGTGGAATTCGCTTTGAAGTTCTTTGGCTTGCATCAGATTTATTTTAAAGTCAATTGTTACATTTTCTTAGCTGAAAATAAACTTACAATTTCATAACAGGCAAACAAATCTCTAATTCCAGTCTTTTTAAAACATAGAGATTAAATAGTTGCAATTTATATTGCTTTTGATGGCAAGTCACTTAATGTCAACCATGCGATTTTAACTTCACAAGTTAAGCTTCCAATGTAATTAACTGACAGCTGTCACACAGGTGGCCAGCGGTACTGCACCCATTTCTGACAGATTTTACAGACCAAAACACTTTTTAATGTGGATATTCTTGTTTAGGAATCTGCTTTTCCTGACATTGTGTGCTCATGTGGATTCTTTAAATAAAGTGACGGGTAACACCCAGCAAGGAGGTTGGATATTTTCTGATGCTGGAATCATTATTTTATAATATCAGCAACCAAGCAAAAATGGATTTCAGAGCACTTCTGGGTTTCCTTGCAATGAAGCACTGCCTTTCATGTAGTTTCCATTTTCCCTCTGTGGGCAGCCCAATGACAGGTTTTAGCAGTGTGGTCTCCTGTTCCACCACTGACACAGGCAAAGTAGATTGGCAGCAAACTTTTCCCGTTTCACTGCGCAATTTTCAGAGGTTTAGCCTGCATAGGGCTTTTTGCTGCCATTTCGCTGGTTCTGGTGCCACCAGCACACAGTGATGTCGCAGGGCAGAGCCTAGTGGGTCAATACATCCCACAGCGGCAGGCCTATCCGCGGACACTGTTCTTACCCCCAAACAGTTTTTGGCCAATCCAGGTTGTTTTAAACTGAGACTTCACACTTGCTGAAGACTGTTTGCATCATTTTGGGTCCAACCTGAGGCTCGAAGTATCTGTGGAGTGTGTGACTGTCTGCGGAGTGCACCCCTATAAAAGGCCACACCCCACTGCTGCTCCTCATTGTGGTTCTGGGTGACCAGGACGGAGCACTGCCTACATTGCTGTTACTGGTGTGCTACTTTTGGTGTGTTGCTTTTCATTGAAAATGGCATCCATGGCTGCTGCATCAGCACAACCACCATCTCCCCCACCACCACGATCACCATCTGAAGGGCCTGGAGAGGGGAACAGGTGTGGTGATGCAGAGGGGGATCAAGAAGAGGATGAGGTAGTGGAAGTCCCTACTACTAGCTGCCAGTGTGAGTCTTGGGTGTGGAGGCTGTTATCCACCATTGGGGAGTTACCCAAGGCCCATGCAGACAATGTTCAATGCACTGAGTGCAGTCACAGAAAGCATTGGCTGTATAGCTATGGGACCACCTCCATGCGGCGACACCTAAGGTCAAACCACAAGGCAGCAGTTCGGAGGGTCATCCCTTTTGAAGACGGTAGCAAGTTGCCTTCCTCTATTGCATCCTTAACATCTGCTCCTGTCACCACAAGAGACACTCCTGTAGGGCAGCGAATCCCTGAACATGCCTCACAGGCCATGCATAACACAGTGGACCCTTGCCTTTCGAGGTTCACTGTACTCTGTATGTACTGTGACACAGTACTCTGCAAGGGGGACCAGTTTCAAAGTTCTTTTGAGGCTATGGTCTGGGAGCCCGGGAAACGGTGCACCCTACCTAAGTGAGGCCCACCCAACATCTTCCTCTCTCCACCTGCCCCTTCGTCCCGGTGGTTTGTGCCCCTTCCCTATCCTCACTTCCCTTACCTCCCTTGTGTGTCCTGTATCCAAATGCTACACAATTCATAAAACAACAAAAATAAAAAATAAACAGTTCTTTTCAGAGCCACCTTCCACAGTTCAAAAACAGAAGTACCAATAAAAGGTGCAGGCCCTTGCGCAGCCTGCGAAGTCCGCGGAAAGCACAGTAGTCCGCGGACATCTAAAAAAACTTGGTGGTGGCAGCATCTAAACCACTGCACTCTTTTGTGGGAGAAAATGGTGGCTCTGAAAAGAGTATTTTTTTGTTGTTTTTTTTTTTGGAAGGTTTTTTCCCAAGGTTTAGAGTAAAGCAGGCAACAACTACAGTAAAATGCTTGCTATATTTACAAAAAATGTTTGCAAAGCATTTAGGATATTTCGCCAAAAAAGCTGATTACCAGCATCAGTAAGATGTACTCCATCTCTGTGATAAATATTGGTGCTGTGAAATGTAATGTTTTCATTATGGAAAGACATCATGCCAACATCTCTCAAAAATGCACAAATAGCCTCGTTGACATTGCGCCTCGCTTTCTCCATTTTGCAGACCAAATGAACTGGAGCGCAGCCCCATCTGTCTCTGGGCAATGCAAGAATAAATGACTCAGGTGTTTGGAAACATGTCCATCATTTTCCCAAATGTCTTCTTCTATGCAAACTGCAGTATAATTCCCACTACATGGCCTAAATTGTTTCTCCACAATGAACAATAATAATGGCCAGATGATGGCGCGTCACCAAAGTGGTACAACATGGGAGCAGGTCCACCCACTTCATGCCGCACACTCCATACCACTGTACATCAACAGGATCAAATCCAAGATGGTCAGCCACTCCATACTGCTCTGCATGCACATGCAAGCAATGGATCCACGAGTCCCCCAAAATCCACACACTCTGCCTCTTGAAAGACAAAGCCATAGCCATAGCCATCTGCACTCCTCTCAGCAAAAAGACCTTCTGCCACACTCTCTCCTTGCATACCACACCCAGGAATCCTTATTGGTCAATACCCTGGGCTTCACAGTCCCATTTCCATGCCTGCCATCCTCAAAAGCCCGGATGTGGCATGTGCGGTCTGCGAACTATCACAATGCCCATGGACAGATCATCCGATTCGAGGGGGTGTGGAGAGAAATTCAATCCAGGGTAGGAGATTTCCTCTTTAGTGGTGGCCTTTTATTTAGTTTTATTTTGAAGGTGCTTGTAAACAAACACCTTTTTTGGTTTGGCTTTTCTCTTCTTTTCTTCCTTACAGGCTTACATGAACCTCTTCAAAGCATCCCTTACATTGTAAAGTAAAATGGCATTTCCAATGTTGGACAAAGATATGTCTTCTGCAGTAAAAAAGTTCACACTCAGAGAGTTAATGTTCTCATTCTCAAAAGAGAACATCCCAGTACTACACAAAAAAGAAGACATGCCTCTGTTCACAAGACACCTTCCTGCATCTTGCTGAGTACAGAAGACAATGGGGCTGTTCATACTGCTGAAGGTGGTATGTGTGACAATACAAACATTGCACTTGGAAAAAGAAGCATCAGTGCATTCATCAAGTCCTTCAGTGCACTCAGTAAACTTACTGCACTGATATAACCCAAATGCACTCCTCCACAATGCACCACAAGAACATCAGGAGTATTGAAAGTGGCCATATCTCTACAAAGTACAAGCACTCCTTGCAAATTGTGGCCAGGCACACCACACCAAAAAGCCTCCACTCCCTGAAATCCAAGATTGGCAGTAATGCCACTTCTCTCTGCATACCTCTGCAGATCACTCACAAAACAATCTCTCACCATCCTCACACTGACTCGCTCCAACTCTACAACCACAGCCATCTTCACTACACACAGCAATTAAAAAAATGAGTACCCTCTCTTCCTATAAAGCACAACCAGAACACCTGATTGGCTAATCCTAACAGTCCCATTACCATGCCAGGTATCCTGAGAAGACCCAGATGTGGCACGCCCTGTCCGTGGACTTCTTCGGTGTCCACAGACCCTATAACACAGAGCAGCCCTTCTTCCCTTTCCACGTCACTCTTTGCAGCACTATTTCATTGGCTACTGTTAAGTAGTCACACACAATCCACCAATCACAGACAATAACTCTACATCTAACTCTGTCATCTCAGTTCAATACTGCGGATCTACTGTTCAGCACTCGGAGTACAGGCCTCCTGTGATTGCTTAGCGCCTGTATCAAAACATACTGTAACACTCTCCAAGAGTTCTACTTCCAGATTCATCCACATCTGCATCTAGCAACACAAAGTACAGGTATGCATATATTTTGTAAAGTAAATTACCAACTCTTTTATAAATGCATTTAAACAAGGTTCCTGTCACTTACCCTCCATAACCTACTCAATAATCATATCTCATTTCTTTCATCTCCTGACATAAACTGTCAGTTACTTAAAATATGTTCTGCTGAAAAAGTTTTCTTTTAATGAGCACTTTCATAACAGTTTCAAAACACACATTTCAATGTCAGCCTCACTCTGTGATTTTTTTGTAAGAGAAAAGAAATCCACATTTGAAACATTTCCATGTTTAAGTGCCTGATCCTATTTGAAACTTCAATATATTACTATGACATGCATGCTTGCCCATATCACCCATTGTAATTTGGAAATTTCTATTTTCTTTTTTGCCTTCTGACACTTTTAAAAACACTTCTCCTACTAGCACATCTGCAGTAAAACCTCCATAATGCACACAGAAAATGAAAACTTAATGCATGTTACCAAAGCATGTACATTCATTGAAAAATGACAAAATGCACTGGGTTTAAAACTACTCATTGCTGCACCATTTGAAGGAAACCAAATGAATGCATCTGTACATTTACAGCACTGTAGTTTTTAATAAATAAATAAAATGAAAGGGAAAGGATTTCTCCAACATATTGCAATAGCACCCATGTACCAAGCATCCATGTGTGGGAAAGTTAATGAAATTGCACACACTAACCTTTTCCTTTCTCATCTGTACATCTTTCTTGGCTTCTCCATTTTTCTCAGCCTATTAGGCCTTGCAATACTCCATTTCCAAATAATGTGTTCTTCTAGTACAATTATGTTGCCATTACCACACATACCCACTCATTTTCTTCTTTCCCAATTGCAGTTAAGAACAGCCTCCTAAAAGACAGAAACGTCTCTACTAGAAGATAAAACCCAGAGGAAAACTACTCTTCACATCCAACAAAGTAAGTGCAGCAGTGTAGTATCATTCTTTCTGTTACTCATACAGTACAGTGTAGCCATATAGTAGCCTATAAAATTCTATCCAATCCAACACCATTTGCTTAACTCTTACTCATTGCACCTCCACAGGTACACTCTTTGTATTCTCATCTGAACACCAGTATCATAACACCCACTAGTATCGTGAAAACTTTGTAATGTCCTTACTTATTCATGCACAGTACACTGTCATATGCACTGCAGCAAGCCCTTCACACATCAATACACACAATTATTATTAAAACCTTCCCAACCAGAACTAACAGCCCATTGCACAATAGGATAGCTCTCTATGTATGCCTGCCCTGATACTCAGACACTCATGCACATTGCATGCAAATAAATTGCACACACTCACACTTTTCTTTGTTTCCCAAAAGACAGAAGAGAACACCTACCAAAACACAACTCTGTAGAAAACAACGAAAAAATAGAGAAGATAAAACTAAAAGCATGCAAAATAGTCATCCACCTCTAGCAGACTTTGTAGCAAATGTACATTCAAACAGCTAATACAGTCACCCAACAAAATGGAACCAGCTAGAAGTAAATAAAAGTATGGCCCTTCTTCCAAAAAGTAAAAATAAAAAATAAATGTATTAAGAAGAATAAAACTACCAATAGCACTAGCACTGCATCTACCAATGTTTTTGTAGCCACAGTTAAGCATTCCAACACAGAAATGTCCCACCGTACAGTACTTCAGAATCTTATACAAACAGCAGAGAAATCACACTCAACCCTTAAGAATTACCACAGAATACTAATCCTGGAATCTCTCAATGACAGTGCAATGCTCCTCAAAAGACACTTTGTTTATATTAATTTTAACCAGAATGAAACCACTAAAAAAAATTAATCAGTCAACTACAAAAAGTACTTCGCAACATGTGCATTGTCAACATAGATAGCTTTGCAAACTTCTGTGCAGGTGAGTCGATTCACACAACCAGAACAGAACCATATTTTAATGATGAGTCATACAAACAAGAGCAGAAAAACCCAATTGCCATACATAGCAGTGGCCGAGGGTATGAAATGGTAGACAACATGATTATGGCAGAAGAAACCCTCATTGATAGAATGTCCCCAACAAACTTACAATCAACTCAAAATAATCCTTCAAATCTTTACAGCAATTCCTCAATGACTATGTGAAAGTAAAAGATACAATAAGAATAAAAACTTTGCAAACCATGGACTCCTGTCCAGTGCACAATTACACTGGACTGTAAGGACATTCATTAGCCTTCATTTCTGGACCTTCTTGCAAAAGCATCTTCGACCACATCAATCACATATGGAATCTTGTCCAGACACTGTACTATGCAAAAAGTTCTGCTTTAGAACTGGACCATTTTAATAACATTCTCCTACATGGCAAAGCAAAGAGCTTCTTGAAGAAATAGACCACATTCAAAGCAAATATTTTGGAAGTGAAGATCACTTAAAAAATCCAGTAACTTTAAAGAAGAGTAGCGAAACCTAGCAAATGCCAAACTTCTAATACACACGTACAAAAAAGAAACAGCAAAGTTTAAAAGCACATCTGCTGAAGTACCAAACCAAGTATGTGTGTGTGATTGCAGAACCTTTTATACAAAGAGCACCCAAACTGTAGACATACCGTACAAAATAGAAGACAATGAGGAATCTCAATGGTTCTAATTAGCTCTCTATTTTATAGCACAAAACAAATACAAAATTACTAACCCCTCAATACTTTGCACATACTGCAATACAAAGCTTGATAATAACCAAATGCCTTCACGGGCTATCACTAAAAACTTGGAAATATTCCCACTTCCAAAACCTCTCCAACAGCTTAATTTGTATGAGAGCATTATAATCCACACAGTACACCCATTTCAAGCTATAATATGTCTTGAACCCAAAACAGTCAAGTTGCCTCCTTCTGAATTACTGAAAAGCATTTGTGGCAAAGTAGTTTATTTGCCATTAGATCTTAATGAAAATGTAGACACTCTAGGAGTGCAACGGCTAATAGATCAATCTTTGATTATCGTAGTGAATGGTGTACCAATGAAAGGCAAAAAAACATGGCAACAACTAGGAGACTTCAAGAGAACAATTAGTACTACAAAGAAATAGTGGAGCAAAAAACTTGCTAATACCAGCCTAGTGTAGTCGCTCTCTGTGTGCACCCAAAAACAAGGTGTAAATTCAAAAAAACAATCTCAAAAGTTTCCTGCAAAGATGCTTCTTCTTATGTATACTTTTTCAAAGTGCTTTTCCGTAATACAACTCTTAAATCAGGGTTGTATTTAATCTTAGTAGTTTATGTACTGAATCAGATTCACTAATCAATTCTTAGTGAGGCGACAATCAGCATATCCACATCTTTCCCATAGTGGTTCATTGGCCAATGCATTTCAGAAACAAATCCTTTGTCAGGGCGAACCAAAATGGTTCAAAACACATTCAATGTGTGAATACAACGAACATTAATGTCAATCTGCAGATTATAAATAAATTAAACGGAAAACATACCATGTGGGTGGTGTTATCAGATTAGGTCAGCACATGTAATTGAAAAAGATACAGAAAACCCAATAAAATAAACATATAAATACACTCCAAAAGCATACTATCCCCAATGTGCCCTTAAATTCACTTAAAGTACACGTTACCTGTCTCGTGTTAAACCACACGTTGTTACAAACTCGTGTGAGCCGATCTGTAAAATGAAATCACCGATTTCGTTTCGCTATCCCAGCCGGTGAATCCATGCGGTCTGGTTACCAAGTTATTTGCTCCACTGTTATTTTGTTTCTGGGTGTCTCTAGACCCTTTTGCAGTCTGCTCCTGAAGATTCCTACACATTAATGTGTTTTCAACTATTTCTAATTTCCAAGTAATAATTATTGTCACCATAAACTTTAAGTGGTGCCACTTTCTCAGCATTGCTACTATAAAGAAATAAACATTGAACAAAACCTAAGGAAAACCACCAAAATAATTCAGGATTCCTCAGCAACTGATCAATATGAACTTGTAAATCCTATTACAGCATCCAATATTTTAGACCAGTATACAATTCATCCACTGCACTCCAAAGACACCATAGACAATGCACTAGAAACATATCAACAGGGTAATTCACAGAATTTCGCAGAAA
Source organism: Ambystoma mexicanum (assembly GCF_040938575.1). Lineage (NCBI taxonomy): Eukaryota > Metazoa > Chordata > Amphibia > Caudata > Ambystomatidae > Ambystoma > Ambystoma mexicanum. Next base: position 959,240,525 of record NC_090928.1, on the reverse strand, counting down.
AGTGTCGCAAGCGGCTGGCGCAGAGTGTCCGCGTGCGATTGTCTGCGCCAGGCACGTGCGCTAAAACCGAATTCCGCGCACAGCGTATTCATGGATTTCAGGCTCCCAAACCAGCCGTGGCGCAGAGAATCGCAGCGACCCTGCAGCAGCGCCAGTAACGCCCCCAAGAACGCCCTCGCGCAAGGAAAAGCCATCCAAATCGCTAAATCATCGCAAAGGGCTGCGCTAACCCTGGACCAGTTCACCGGGCTGGCAAACAGCAAACGCCAAGCGGGGAACGCGTATTGCAGGGGTGCGCGGGAAGTTCCACACGCGATAGTCCCAGTGCGAGCAGGGTACGTGTATTTCAGGGGTGCGCGGGAAGTTACACACGCGATTACAGCAGGGTACGTGTATTTCAGGGGTGCGCGGGAAGTTCCACACGCGATTGGCCAAGTGCGAGCAAGGCATGTGTATTACAGGGGTGCGCGGGAAGTTCCACACGCGATTTCAGCAGGGTACGTGTATTTCAGGGGTGCGCGGGAAGTTCCACACGCGATTGGCCCAGTGCGAACAGGGTACGTGTATTTCAGGGGTGCGCGGGAAGTTCCACACGCGATTGGCCCAGTGCGAGCAGGGTACGTGTATTTCAGGGGTGCGCGGGAAGTAACACACGCGATTGGGCCAGTGCGAGCAAGGCATGTGTATTACAGGGGTGCGCGGGAAGTTCCACACACGATTTCAGCAGGGTACGTGTATTTCAGGGGTGCGCGGGAAGTTCCACACGCGATTGGCCCAGTGCGAGCAAGGCATGTGTATTACAGGGGTGCGCGGGAAGTTCCACACGCGATTTCAGCAGGGTACGTGTATTTCAGGGGTTCTGGGGAGTACCACACGTGAATTGGCCGTGTGGGCCCTCCCAGGTGTACGCTCCACAACCTCCACGGACCCTGCAGGCAGCCCACACCACGGGGGACTACCCTGCACCCATGCTCATGTCCCGCAGGCAGCCTATCCACCATGGGCATGCCCCCCAGCCAACCCACATGTCACCTTGCACTACTGATCAACAATGCATGTCTACCACCACCCCCACCCCCAGCCATCAGGGTCACCCTCCACCAGGCCCCCACCCATGTCTCCCACCACCCCCACCCCCCAGCAGTGCAGGGGCAGCCTCCACCAGGCCCCCAATCATGTCTCCCACCACCCCCCAGCCACCAGGGTCACCCTCCACCAGGCCCCCACTCATGTCTCCCACCACCCGCACCCCCCTGCCACCATGGGCAGACTCCACCAGGCCCCCACTCATGTCTCCCACCACCCCCACCCCCCAGCCACCAGGGTCACCCTCCACCAGGCCCCCACTCATGTCACCCACCACCTCCACCCCCCAGCCACCAGGGTCACCCTCCACCAGGCCCCCACTCATGTCACCCACCACCCCCACCCCCCTGCCACCATGGGCAGACTCCACCAGACCCCCACTCATGTCACCCACCACCCCCACCCCCCTGCCACCATGGGCAGACTCCACCAGGCCCCCACTCATGTCTCCCACCACCCCCACCCCCCAGCCACCAGGGTCACCCTCCACCAGGCCCCCACTCATGTCTCCCACCACCCCCACCCCCCAGCAGTGCAGGGGCAGCCTCCACCAGGCCCCCACCCATGTCTCCCACCACCCCCACCCCCCAGCAGTGCAGGGGCAGCCTCCAGCAGGCCCCCACTCATGTCCCCCTGCACCCCCACCCCCCTGCCACCATGGGCATCCTCCACCAGGCCCCCACTCATGTCTCCCACCACCCCCACCCCCCTGCCACCATGGGCAGACTACACCAGGCCCCCACTCATGTCCCCACCACCCCCACCCCCCTGCCACCATGGGCAGACTCCACCAGGCCCCCACTCATGTCTCCCACCACCCCCACCCCCCTGCCACCATGGGCAGACTCCACCAGGCCCCCACTCATGTCTACCACCACCCCCACCCCCTGCCACCATGGGCAGACTCCACCAGGCCCCCACTCATGTCTCCCACCACCCCCACCCCCCAGCCACCAGGGTCACCCTCCACCAGGCCCCCACTCATGTCTCCCACCACCCCCACCCCCCAGCAGTGCAGGGGCAGCCTCCACCAGGCCCCCACCCATGTCTCCCACCACCCCCACCCCCCAGCAGTGCAGGGGCAGCCTCCAGCAGGCCCCCACTCATGTCCCCCTGCACCCCCACCCCCCTGCCACCATGGGCATCCGCCACCAGGCCCCCACTCATGTCTCCCACCACCCCCACCCCCCTGCCACCATGGGCAGACTACACCAGGCCCCCACTCATGTCACCCACCACCCCCACCCCCCTGCCACCATGGGCAGACTCCACCAGGCTACCAGATGGTAATTGTACCCTAGTGCTCTTGCAAGGCTGATTGTAACCCTTGGGGAAAGATGACGGGTCACGCTACGCACAGGAGCCCCAAAAAAGGGAGATGACGTGCACGCAACCCCTCCTAGACCACGTGTGCAGAAAGAAAAACCTGCACTACGCTGTGGCACCCAGTAACACAAGAATGAACGTATGCGTGTCACACGCAGCCTAGAATGATCTCTGAAGGGGTAGGCTACACATGTCTCCCACCACCCCCACCCCCCTGCCACCATGGGCAGACTCCACCAGGCCCCCACTCATGTCTACCACCACCCCACCCCCCTGCCACCATGGGCAGACTCCACCAGGCCCCCACTCATGTCTCCCACCACCCCCACCCCCCAGCCACCAGGGTCACCCTCCACCAGGCCCCCACTCATGTCTCCCACCACCCCCACCCCCCAGCAGTGCAGGGGCAGCCTCCACCAGGCCCCCACCCATGTCTCCCACCACCCCCACCCCCCAGCAGTGCAGGGGCAGCCTCCAGCAGGCTCCCACTCATGTCCCCCTGCACCCCCACCCCCCTGCCACCATGGGCATCCTCCACCAGGCCCCCACTCATGTCTCCCACCGCCCCCACCCCCCTGCCACCATGGGCAGACTACACCAGGCCCCCACTCATGTCACCCACCACCCCCACCCCCCTGCCACCATGGGCAGACTCCACCAGGCCCCCACTCATGTCTCCCACCACCCCCACCCCCCTGCCACCATGGGCAGACTACACCAGGCCCCCACTCATGTCTCCCACCACCCCCACCCCCCTGCCACCATGGGCAGACTCCACCAGGCCCCCACTCATGTCTCCCACCACCCCCACCCCCCAGCCACCAGGGTCACCCTCCACCAGGCCCCCACTCATGTCTCCCACCACCCCCACCCCCCAGCAGTGCAGGGGCAGCCTCTACCAGGCCCCCACCCATGTCTCCCACCACCCCCACCCCCCAGCCACCAGGGTCACCCTCCACCAGGCCCCCACTCATGTCTCCCACCACACCCACCCCCCTGCCACCATGCGCAGCCCCCACCAGGTCCTCACAATCCCCAATCATGTGCGTAATGGTCAGCCTCCACAGCCAAAAAGCCATACCAAGTAACCCATTCACCCACATGGAAATGGAAATCACATGTTACACCCCCAATGTTCATCAAGCTAATGAACCCATGTCCGTCACACACAATGGTTGCAATTGAATGGGAAAACACACAACATGACATGCATGAAACCAATGAGATGATACCACACAGTGAAGTATGCAAACAAAATTGTATTTGAAAAAATTAAAGAATGCTAAAGAGAGAAAAATAACTACAATGTGAATGTGAAAAAAAATAGCTGCATGTCCGTATAAAAACACAAAACTGCAAATCAGAATCCAAAAAAATTATGTCCAAAGTCAAATGTAAAAAAATCTCCATGCAAAAAATAAATATGTACAAAACTAACAAGGGTCCATGAGCCCAACAGAACAAAGGAAACCTACTAAAAAACCTACCTAAAAATCAACTATATACAAAAAGTGGAGCAGTGTCAGTCGACCCCAAATCATAATAAGAAAGAAAGGAAACCTAAAACTAAAGAACTATATACAAAGGCGGCGGGCAAGTCCAGCGGCTCACTCCGTGGTGTCCCGGGCCAGGGCATCATCGAACTCCTGTTCGATGTCCCGGAGGCGGTCCAGTTCCATGGCCACGAGGGTCCGCAGGGACGACGCCGTGTCCTCCTCCAACCCCCTGCGGATTGCCTCGAGGCACTCGGCCCGCCTCAGGGCCCTCCGCATGGAGTTCTCCGCCCTGACCATTGTGAGCCGTGCCTCTTCCGCCCGCCGCCGCTCCGCACCTATGGCGTGGCCCAACCGCTGCCACACGGAAGACACTCTCTGTCCTGGGCCCCCCTGCCCTCCGGCCGATGCCTGCCCCTCCGATGTCGAAAGCCCCGAGCCTTCATGTCTCCCACCATGTTGCTGCTGCTGCTGCTCTGCCTCTGCCCGTGCACTGCCTCCTGCTGCCTGCACATCCTCCGCCGGCTGGGGTGCACTCGTTGATGTGGCCACCCCTGCTGGACCTCCGACTCCCGACTGTGGCAGGGATGCCTCCTCCACCAGCCTGGCCGCACCGTCAGAGGCAGCTCCACAGGGCACCCAGGTGACTGATGGGTGGGAAGATGGCACAGAGGACGACTGGCGCGTAGGGGGTCCAGTTGAGGAGGGGGTCGGAGCAAGCCCCATCAGACGGAGGAATCCGGCCTGGGTGACCTGTCCCAGCAGGCTGACGTGGTCAACGAGCCATTCGAGATGACGTGCAGTCTCTCCATGAAAAGACTGCAGGTCACCTCGCATGGCCCGTTGACGCAACGCCACACCAGCCAGGACAGGCTCAACCCGGACCTGGATGGCCACGTCCGCAGGCAGAGGAAGGCCAGTTGACGTCAGCTCATCCCCTGCCTGAAAACGGGTCTGGACGTAGGCATCCCTGCTGGTGCAAGATGATGCAGGGACAGGATCGGGGACAGGATTGCACACAGGCACCTCCGCGGCCGCCTGTGCTGCCTCCTGTCCCTGGTCCTGCACTGCACCACTAGCACCAGTGGGATCCCCACCTCCAGACCCCGTCTCTGGTGCTTGCACGGCCCCCTCCTCCACCAAACCCCCCACCAACCTGGATGACTCCGTGCCATCTTCCCCTGTTGGGCCCTGTGGGGTCCCAGCTGCCCCTTCTGCTGCCGAGGAGTCCAACTGCAACCTCCGCCTCTTGGACCTCCTCCCGGCAGCTGCGGCCTGGGACGCGGCACCGGACTCCTCACTCCCCGACGAGATGACAACACGGGAGGGGAGCCGGGCCTGGCGTCTCCGGCTGGCGGTCGGATCCCCGCCGCTGTGCTCCACAGCACCTTCTCCGCCCTCTTCATCAGTTGACGCTGCAGACAGGGAGAAACAAAACACAGGCATCAGGGCACTGTACAATGGACACATACACGCATGACAGTTGCACATGAGTGGCATTGGCAAACCTCAGACATGTCATCACAATCCCCAACACACATGTCATTGCAACTCGCACACATGAGCCATACCACAGCCATATTGCAACTGCCACCACCATCCATACACATACAACAGCATCAGCAGCCAAAGGGGAGCCAGACATCACATGCAACACAGGAAGTGCACACCACACATGTACACACACCACCACACTTGCATGCATGTCTACACCTCTGCCAAGTGTCGCACTGTTCAGACGGGCATCCATGTCACATCTGCCAATCAGGCTTCCACATACCGCTGTCACATGCATCCATGTAGCATCACTGTTGCACCCTTGACAAATACACACACATGCACATGTACACAGTGCTCATACATGCAGGCCAAAACAACATACATGCCTGACATCACAGACATGTCTACTTACATGCACATTCATCCAAACATGTGTGCACGCACAACTGCATTTGCCATGCAAGCCCACACACACAAGCACCATCCATGTCTCACACATTACAGCCCTCGCATGTGTCAGACCCACGGCTCTGTACACCCCCACCCATACTCGACCCCATACAAAACAGATGTGCAACCGGCACAATGCCGAATAATCACCACACGCACTGCTCACAATCAGGATGCATGTACACTCACCGCTCGACTCCAGACGGGTCTGCTTCTCTAGGACCTGGACGTGGAGCGCTGGGGATATGCGTTCCAGGACCCCCATCTGTTCTTCCGACAAGTGGCCCCGGCGCCCCTTGGCATCCGCTGCCTTCAAGAGGCGCCGGGCCTTGTTCAGGGTCCTGGACCTGAAGTCCTCCCAGCGCTTCCTGACATGTTGGGAGTCCCGGACTGCCACCCCCTCCGCGTTGATGGCAGTCACGATGTCAGTCCAGATCCGAGTCCGTCCTTCCTTGTCGGCGCGGGAACTTCCAAAGAGGGCATCATAATGCCCCAGGACTTGCTCCACCAGGACACCAACTTCGGTGGCACTGAAGCTGGTGCCCCTCTGCCTCTCTGACCGGGGGTTGCCAGTGGTCACAGATGGTGTTTGCCCCGACATGACAACCCCAGAGGCAGGAGTGGGTGGGCAACTGGGTCCTGGGGCTGGGCTGTGGAGCGATGGAATTCCAGTCGGGAGTCTTCGGTTCCAGCAGGGGTGGTCACAGCAACAGCACCCCTGGCTGATGTGCAGGCAGCAAATGGCAGTGCAAGTGGGCAGCAGGCAGTCAGGCAGCAGCAGATGGCAGGTGGGAGCGTGCTCGGGGCTCTGGGGGGCAGTAGTTCGGCCTTCTGGGCAGGAGCGTGGTCTTCCGTGTGCTTACGCGTGGCCAGCTTGGTACGGAGTGATTTGGCACGTGAAAATCCTGCATGTCAGCGTGAAAACCGAGGAAAGGCCCTTAGCGCGTAAGCGCGTCAGCACGCATACGCGATTCTATTGGACCAAAGGCCCTCAGCGCGTAAGCGCGTCTGTGACGTGACCCGCACGGGTGTTTCCCACACAGCACGTGATGACAGAGCACACGTGGAAAGACTGCACGTCAGTGTGTCATCGCGTGTGATTGGACTAAAGTGCGCGTACACGCGATTGGCCTATGTACGTGTATATCAGGTGTGCGCGGACACTTACACACGCAAGTACGTCAGCGCACCTGTATCCCGGTGTGCGCGTGAATTTCCACACGCTATTGGACTGGGTACTGGATTTCAGGGGTGCGCGGGTCACACGCTCTCCTACAACACGCGCAACGCATAAATTTGCGCGCTAAAATAATAACAAGCTCACACCCAGGATGAACATACCATTCCTAGCAGCAGTGGCCGTGGCCTACCAAAGGAGGAGGAGGAGGATAGTCAGGGCCAGAATATTCACACCCAGAACCAGCCTTTTCGGGATGCCTGATGACCAGGTGCATGGGAGGTACAGGTTTCCACCACACATCATACTGGACCTCGTGAGTGAGTGGGAGGATGACCTCACATCACCCACCCTGTGCTCCCAAGCACTCAGCCCCCTGGAGAAGGTCCTCAATGTACTGCACTTCTTAGCCACTGGATCATTTCAGCGGACAAGTGCCATTGTGGGTGGGGTATCACAGGCCACCCAGTCACGCTGCCTACACCAGGTCTTGAACATCATCACTGCACGCCCATCAGTCCGCAGGCACATATACCTGCCCAGAACACCTGCAGAAAGGCATGCTGCCGCCCTGGATTTCTACGCTGTGGCACGATTCCCCAAAGTGCTAGGTGCCATGGACTGCACCCATGTGGCTCTACGTCCCCCCAGGGCATCTGAGCACATCTATAGGAACCGCAAGCACTGGCATTCCATCAACGTGCAGGTAGTATGTAATGCCAAGGGAATCATCACCTCAGTATATGCCAACTATCCCGGGTCAACCCACGACAGCTTCATTTACCGAATGTCCACCCTAAGCCGGGACCTAGAAGCTGGGCGGCATGGCGATACATGGCTGCTTGGTGAGTATGAATGCCACTGCACATGCATGCATGTCAGATACTGAGCAAGGTCACAACCCCACCAATGATACCAATCACCACCTCCACAGGGGACAGTGCCTACCCTCTCAGCCCCCACATGATGACGCCAATTCGGAACCCCACCACGCCACCCCAGGTAAGATACAACACAGCCCACATTACAACCCGGGGCATAGTGGAGCGCACAATCGGAGTGCTCAAGTCACGCTTTCGCTCCCTTGACCGTTCTGGCGGGCAGCTGTTGTACGCTCCCCCAGTAGTGTGCAGGATCATAGTGGCAGCATGTGTCCTGCACAACGTTGCAACACGCCGGGGCCTGGCCGGTGGTGCCCCCCCATCCCCAACCACATGCACAGCCGCTGCGCATGGGAGGGGAAAGGGCACGGGGGGAGGCAGCCCGTACACAGCTAGTGGCTAATTACTTCACATAGAAATCACACCCCTGTGGAGTGCACACTGCCCTGGCACATTCCATCTGACAATCAATGATGACTCAACCTGACACTGATCCTGAATGTCTGGAGAAAGAACCGTGAAAACCATATCAGCCTGAGATTGTTCACCTGGAAGTGTCACAATGTGTTCATCCCTACCCACACAGACACCACCAATGCAGTTTGTTGAAGTTACACATTCAAGCAGCTAAAATGAACACCCACTTGCAAAATGCAACAAGAGGACAGTGCCATGTCAGCCAACCCAACCCCAGCACCGCCACACCACACACCGTGCCATGTCATGCTATTTGCAGGTAAACAAAGTAATCCACTCAACATGACACTAGGGTCACAATGTACAGTGTCCCTATTAGAAACTTGCAACACCTGAAATGCTCACAGTAATGCCGGACCAACAACAAAGTTGAGCACGTACTACCATTAACATGACATCACTAATGTTAAATATTAGTAGTCTCACCACCTGGAAATGCCTGCACTCCCACCACTACCAACTGTGCAGTGTTGGCGCCATGTAGAGTTGTAGGTGCACTGCTGCCAACAGGGACCACTTCTCCAGACTAGAGGTCCCTGTGTCGACATGAGGAAGGGACCTGCAAATTGGGAGGTAGACACAGAAGATGAGTTACACATCAATGCAACATGCAGTGTACAACACAACAGCAATATGCACTAGGAATGTATACACAGTATTGACTACAGACTGCCCACACAGCTCATGGGAGTCCAACGTCACTGTGTAATTCACTGTCACTTGGGCACACCCTTTGCAAGCCCATGGAAACGGGAAGCAGGAGGGGTGTGTGTGACCCAAGCATCGGAACCAAATACATTACAAGCCTGCATGTGCCCAGCCACAATGCAGCGTATGCCCACAGGAACCACGGAAGCCAACAAATCGTCCCAAAAAAATTGGGAATAAAATAAATAAAAATAAAAATAAAAATAAAATCAAAAATGGCCATTGAAGGGCCCGGGGGGGTTGGGGAGGCCACCCAGGAGGTCCGAGGACAGGATGCACACCAGAACCCACCTGCGTGGATCCTGGGAAAATAAAACACCTCCATGGGCTCATGGCCCACACGGCTACCCTATTGTGGGAGTATCACTGCTGTCGCTATTATCACCATGTGCAGCTGCATCCGGAGGTGGTTGCACTATGGGAGGCAGCCACGCAAGGCCCTAGTCTGCTCCTCCATGGCTGCAAGCATGCGGGTGTGGTAGGTCTGGTTCTGGAGGATGAGTGTGGGGAGGTCCCCATGCAACAACTCACGGGATGCCCGGACCTCCGCCCTTGTTGCCTGCATCTCAGCTGAGAGCGTACGGGTGAGACGCTCCAGCTGCTGTTCTGTCCTTTGGTGGGTTGAAGCCTCAAGCTCAACAAGAGTCGTCCTAAGGTGAAGGAGCTCCTGCCTCAGGGCTTCCCTGTGGCCCTGGGACTCAATGGAGATGGCCTCCTGCAGAGTCGCCAGTGCCGCCCGCCTGTCCCTGTTGGACCCCAACATGTCCTCCCTGTGTGACTGGCAGATGGAGTCGGTTGCCTGCTCTAGTCGCTCCATCAGCCTTTCAGGGGGGACAATGGAAGTGGCCACCCTATCCATGGCCTGAGCCATCATCTCGGATGATGCTGCCTGTTGGGTTGCCATACCGTAAATGGATTGCTCCCATGCGGTATTGCCAGGTGGCGTACGGCCACCACGTCGGCGGGCACCACACCTGTCTGGGGCAAGGCGAACTGCGCCTTGCTGTGCCGGCACTGCCTGAGGCTGCAGTACTGCATTCCCCCTCTGATCTGCTGGCCCAGGAACAGGATCAGATGTCGCGGAGTGTGACCCTGCATCCGTAACCACCAAAGGCGTAGCTGCCAACACTGACATCCCCATTGAGGGTTCTGACCCTGGTGCAGGTGGGTGAGACAGAACAGAATCCCTCCCTGGAACACTCACCTGCGACGGCACGTAGGTCTCATCCGAATCAACACCTGAGTACAGCTCGGGGGTGGTGCAGCCAGAGACACCCCTTGAGAGCACGACCTGCAGCACTTGTGGGTTCTCACCCACCACCACACCACGTCCCTCACTGGTGGTTGGTCGGCCCTCGGACCCCTCCTGGGTCTGCACCATCTCCACAACCCCAGCAGTATCAGGTGCGTCTTCCCCTGCAAAGACATGAAAACAAAGAAATGGAAACAGGCATTAGCACCATGGCACACAATGAGGGCTGAGAAGCAAGAGAAACAGTACTTGTTTGACACATGTCCCACATGACTAAAACCCTCCCATGCATGCACCCTCACTGCGTATGAAGGGCAGGCAAATGGCACACACTGATGACACCAAGATGGAAGATGAACACATTTTCTGCATGCTGCCTGGCAGTGGCATCACACATTGCCCTGTGATTGGCAGGTGAAACACACATGCCATCACACAGATGGCATGTACCATTGCTATTGAGTGAAGATGGAGAGGAGGGCAGCACCTATTCATTGAGTCCAGTTCCCGCATGTAATAGCTTTACTAATTCAAACAGGTCAGATTCTTCACCTGGAGCTGCCAGTCCAAAATGGTGCAATTGCACAGGGACATGTCTGAACAAATGATATCCAGGTAACAAAGTCACTCCACTTTACCATAGCCATGTCAGACATGTGACTAGAGGACTGCAACATGCCTAGTAAAAGTGGTGGAATGCAAACAATCTGACTAAATGAACAGTGAATAATCGGGCAACAATGTTGTGGCAGGGTGACACTTCAAGGGCAACTGGCGTGCAGTTGGGCTACATGTCTACTGTTGGCAGAAGGGATACTGCTATGGCCAAATGTAGCTGCGCAGGACGTATTGCATGAAGCACATGGCTGACCCATACGACTCAGGTGCACACACTCTCACCTGTCACACAAACACAAGCCCTCACACACACCATGCACATGGATGACACACACATGCATGTGCACTCACCGGACAATGCCTCGTAATCAGCCAAATCTCCCACGCCTTGGATCTGTTCCTCCGTGACGTAGGTCCCAGCGACTGACTCATGTGGAGTGAGTTCCATGTCTACTACTGGAGACCCACCTCCAGTCACTAGAGTTGCGGCATGACTTGAGGCCAGCTTACTCTTTGCCCTGCGCTTTAGGTCATTCCAGCGCTTATAGCAATCATTGGCTGTGCGCCTCACGATTCCAAGGGCACTTACGATGTCCGCAACGGTCTGCCAGTGTGCCTGGCGTTGTGCAGGTGTGGTCTTGGATCCTGCAACAATGACCATCTCGTTGTCATGTGCGGACACATACTCGACAAGTGCATTCAGTTCGTCATCCGTGAAGCTGGGCTTCCTGGATGGGCCGGACTGTGTAGCCGTGTCTGGGGCATCAGCCTGTGCCGGACGAGCACTCTTCCTCTTCCGCTTGGAAGGTGGTGGTGATCCTGAGTGTCCTGCGCCGCTCTGGACACTAGGGGCAGGAGCCCTGGTGGACTCTGTATCAGGAATGTGGGATTGCACACTCAGCATGGGAGTTGGTGCAGGCATTGGCTCTAGTGTGATGGTGTCAGGGGGAATGTCAGCAGCATGGACTAGGACCGACACTGTCCGGGCTGGGTGTGTGAGGGCTGGGGTGGATGGAGCCGCAGCTGCCCCTGCAGCCTCTCCGCCCTGCCTACTTGGTGCAGCAGATGACCTTGCTGCCACAGATGCACGTGGCATGGTGACATCAACGTGCACCAGCGCACGTGTCATAGGCCTGCTGACCTGGAAGTCAGCCATGGAGTCAGCCAGGTCTGGTGCCACAATGGGCAGGTCCAACAAGGGCTGAGCATGGATGGTGTCAGCCACATCAGCCTCAACGGGAGGGGGGGGGAATATGGGTGCCCTTGACTGGTCCTCCACACATGGGGGGACAGGCTCACCCTGCAAGTAACGACCACGTCCCCTACCGGATCCACCACGGCCACCACTTGTGGCTCTTCCACCTTTGCCACCCTTACGGAATCCTCGCCTCCCAGCCATGGCACTGATGTTAATGTGCGTATGGGAGTGGGTGTAAAATATTGTCCTGGGCAATTGGGGGTCAAAGGGGTTGGGTACCAGATGGTAATTGTACCCTAGTGCTCTTGCAAGGCTGATTGTAACCCTTGGGGAAAGATGACGGGTCACGCTACGCACAGGAGCCCCAAAAAAGGGAGATGACGTGCACGCAACCCCTCCTAGACCACGTGTGCAGAAAGAAAAACCTGCACTACGCTGTGGCACCCAGTAACACAAGAATGAACGTATGCGTGTCACACGCAGCCTAGAATGATCTCTGAAGGGGTAGGCTACACACGGGGCAAGCACAGATGTTAGATACGTGCGTGACTCACCGTCTGCCAGATAAAAGAGCGTGAAAAAGGAGCGCGTTTGGTTGGCAACACCCCCGCCAAAAGAAGATTTGTACGCTGTCTGAGGAGACAGGACAACAGTAGTAGGGAACACTGTTTGAGGGAACAGGCCCAGGTAAACCAGTTAAAGTGAAAAAAGAGAAAAAGCTGTCAGAGGTCACAGGGAATACGAACTTGAAACGCCGTGAAGTAAATCGCGTGTGAAACGACAAGAAGTACAGAATTCACCCACTCGCTCTCCACGAAAAGCACGTACAAGGAAATGGTGTTCTACGCGTACCTTTTATACAGGCCCACAAGTCCAGCGTCACTTACGCGGCGTGTACGCGCTAGGCCCATTTCCACCAATTACACGCTTTGTCACTTCTGCGTGTAGGGCCATTTCCACCAATCACACGCGATGACACACTGACGTGCAGTCCAATTACACGCGATGAGACTCTGCCGTGCTGTCCAATTACACGCGATGAGATTCTGACGTGCTGTCCAATTACACGCGATGACACTCTGACGTGCAGTCTTTCCACGTGTGCTCTGTCATCACTTGCTGTGTGGGAAACACCCGTGCGGGTCACGTCACAGACGCGCTTACGCGCTGTGGGCCTTTGGTCCAATAGAATCGCGTATGCGTGCTGACGCGCTTACGCGCTAAGGGCCTTTCCTCGGTTTTCACGCTGATGTGTAGGATTTTCACGTGCCAAATCACTCTGTACCAAGCTGGCCACGTGTAAGCACACGGAAGACCACGCTCCTGCCCAGAAGGCCGATCTACTGCCCCCCAGAGCCCCGAGCACGCTCCCACCTGCCATCTGCTGCTGCCTGACTGCCTGCTGCCCACGTGCACTGCCATTTGCTGCCTGCACATCAGCCAGGGGTGCTGTTGCTGTGACCACCCCTGCTGGAACCGAAGACTCCCGACTGGAATTCCATCGCTCCACAGCCCAGCCCCAGGACCCAGTTGCCCACCCACTCCTGCCTCTGGGGTTGTCATGTCGGGGCAAACACCATCTGTGACCACTGGCAACCCCCGGCCAGAGAGGCAGAGGGGCACCAGCTTCAGTGCCACCGAAGTTGGTGTCCTGGTGGAGCAAGTCCTGGGGCAGTATGATGCCCTCTTCAGAAGTTCCCGCGCCGACAAGGAAGGACGGACTCGGATCTGGACTGACATCGTGACTGCCATCAACACGGAGGGGGTGGCAGTCTGGGACTTCCAACATGTCAGGAAGCGCTGGGAGGACTTCAGGTCCAGGACCCTGAACAAGGCCCGGCGCCTCTTGAAGGCAGCGGATGCCAAGGGGCGCCGGGGCCCCTTGTCGGAAGAACAGATGGGGGTCCTGGAACGCATATCCCCAGCGCTCCACGTCCAGCTCCTAGAGAAGCAGACCCGTCTGGAGTCGAGCGGTGAGTGTACATGCATCCTGATTGTGAGCAGTGCGTGTGGTGATTATTCGGCATTGTGCCGGTTGCACATCTGTTTGTATGGGGTCGAGTATGGGTGGGGGTGTACAGGGCCGTGGGTCTGACACATGCGAGGGCTGTAATGTGTGAGACATGGATGGTGCTTGTGTGTGTGGGCTTGCATGGCAAATGCAGTTGTGCGTGCACACATGTTTGGATGAATGTGCATGTAAGTAGACATGTCCGTGATGTCAGGCATGTATGTTGTTTTGGCCTGCATGTATGAGCACTGTGTACATGTGCATGTGTGTGTATTTGTCAAGGGTGCAACAGTGATGCTACATGGATGCATGTGACAGCGGTATGTGGAAGCCTGATTGGCAGATGTGACATGGATGCCCGTCTGAACAGTGCGACACTTGGCAGAGGTGTAGACATGCATGCAAGTGTGGTGGTGTGTGTACATGTGTGGTGCACTTCCTGTGTTGCATGTGATGTCTGGCTCCCCTTTGGCTGCTGATGCTGTTGTATGTGTATGGATGGTGGTGGCAGTTGCAATATGGCTGTGGTATGGCTCATGTGTGCGAGTTGCAATGACATGTGTGTTGGGGATTGTGATGACATGTCTGAGGTTTGCCAATGCCACTCATGTGCAACTGTCATGCGTGTATGTGTCCATTGTACAGTGCCCTGATGCCTGCGTTTTGTTTCTCCCTGTCTGCAGCGTCAACTGATGAAGAGGGCGGAGAAGGTGCTGTGGAGCACAGCGGCGGGGATCCGACCGCCAGCCGGAGACGCAAGGCCCGGCTCCCCTCCCGTGTTGTCATCTCGTCGGGGAGTGAGGAGTCTGGTGCCGCGTCCCAGGCCGCAGCTGCCGGGAGGAGGTCCAAGAGGCGGAGGTTGCAGTTGGACTCCTCAGCAGCAGAAGGGGCAGCTGGGAACCCACAGGGCCCAACAGGGGAAGATGGCACGGAGTCATCCAGGTTGGTGGGGGGTTTGGTGGAGGAGGGGGCCGTGCAAGCACCAGAGACGGGGTCTGGAGGTGGGGATCCCACTGGTGCTAGTGGTGCAGTGCAGGACCAGGGACAGGAGGCAGCACAGGCGGCCGCGGAGGTGCCTGTGTGCAATCCTGTCCCCGATCCTGTCCCTGCATCATCTTGCACCAGCAGGGATGCCTACGTCCAGACCCGTTTTCAGGCAGGGGATGAGCTGACATCAACTGGCCATCCTCTGCCTGCGGACGTGGCCATCCAGGTCCGGGTTGAGCCTGTCCTGGCTGGTGTGGCGTTGCGTCAATGGGCCATGCGAGGTGACCTGCAGTCTTTTCATGGAGAGACTGCACGTCATCTCGAATGGCTCGTTGACCACGTCAGCCTGCTGGGACAGGTCACCCAGGCCGGATTCCTCCGTCTGATGGGGCTTGCTCCGACCCCCTCCTCAACTGGACCCCCTACGCGCCAGTCGTCCTCTGTGCCATCTTCCCACCCATCAGTCACCTGGGTGCCCTGTGGAGCTGCCTCTGACGGTGCGGCCAGGCTGGTGGAGGAGGCATCCCTGCTACAGTCGGGAGTCGGAGGTCCAGCAGGGGTGGCCACATCAACGAGTGCACCCCAGCCGGCGGAGGATGTGCAGGCAGCAGGAGGCAGTGCACGGGCAGAGGCAGAGCAGCAGCAGCAGCAACATGGTGGGAGACATGAAGGCTCGGGGCTTTCGACATCGGAGGGGCAGGCATCGGCCGGAGGGCAGGGGGACCCAGGACAGAGAGTGTCTTCCGTGTGGCAGCGGTTGGGCCACGCCATAGATGCGGAGTGGCGGCGGGCGGAAGAGGCGCGGCTCACAATGGTCAGGGCGGAGAACTCCATGCGGAGGGCCCTGAGGAGGGCCGAGTGGAACAGGAGTTCGATGATGCCCTGGCCCGGGACACCACGGAGTGAGCCGCTGGACTTGCCCGCCGCCTTTGTATATAGTTCTTTAGTTTTAGGTTTCCTTTCTTTCTTATTATGATTTGGAGTCGACGGACACTGCTCCACTTTTTGTATATAGTTGATTTTTAGGTAGGTTTTTCAGTAGGTTTCCTTTGTTCAGTTGGGCTCATGGACCCTTGTTAGTTTTGTACATATTTATTTTTTGCATGGAGATTTTTTTACATTTGACTTTGGACATAATTTCTTTGGATTCTGATTTGCAGTTTTGTGTTTTTATACGGACATGCAGCTATTTTTTTTCACATTCACATTGTAGAGATTTTTCTTTCTTTAGCATTCTTTAATTTTTTCAAATACAATTTTGTTTGCATACTTCACTGTGTGGTATCATCTCATTGGTTTCATGCATGTCATGTTGTGTGTTTTCCCATTCAATTGCAACCATTGTGTGTGACGGACATGGGTTCATTAGCTTGATGAACATTGGGGGTGTAACATGTGATTTCCATTTCCATGTGGGTGAATGGGTTACTTGGTATGGCTTTTTGGCTGTGGAGGCTGACCATTACGCACATGATTGGGGATTGTGAGGACCTGGTGGGGGCTGCCCATGGTGGCAGGGGGGTGGGGGTGGTGGGAGACATGAGTGGGGGCCTGGTGGAGGGTGACCCTGGTGGCTGGGGGGTGGGGGTGGTGGGAGACATGAGTGGGGGCCTGGTGGAGGCTGCCCCTGCACTGCTGGGGGGTGGGGGTGGTGGTAGACATGAGTGGGGGCCTGGTGGAGACTGCCCATGGTGGCA
This sequence comes from Ambystoma mexicanum, assembly GCF_040938575.1. Taxonomy (NCBI): domain Eukaryota; kingdom Metazoa; phylum Chordata; class Amphibia; order Caudata; family Ambystomatidae; genus Ambystoma; species Ambystoma mexicanum. The sequence goes on along the minus strand of NC_090928.1, from coordinate 959,223,664 downwards.
GGGGGGTGGGGGTGGTGGGTGACATGAGTGGGGGCCTGGTGTAGTCTGTCCATGGTGGCAGGGGGGTGGGGGTGGTGGGAGACATGAGTGGGGCCTGGTGGAGGATGCCCATGGTGCCAGGGGGGTGGGGGTGCAGGGGGACATGAGTGGGGGCCTGCTGGAGGCTGCCCCTGCACTGCTGGGGGGTGGGGGGGGTGGGAGACATGGGTGGGGGCCTGGTGGAGGCTGCCCCTGCACTGCTGGGGGTGGGGGTGGTGGGAGACATGAGTGGGGGCCTGGTGGAGGGTGACCCTGGTGGCTGGGGGGTGGGGGTGGTGGGAGACATGAGTGGGGGCCTGGTGGAGTCTGCCCATGGTGGCAGGGGGGTGGGGGTGGTGGGAGACATGAGTGGGGGCCTGGTGTAGTCTGCCCATGGTGGCAGGGGGGTGGGGGTGGTGGGAGACATGAGTGGGGGCCTGGTGGAGTCTGCCCATGGTGGCAGGGGGGTGGGGGTGGTGGTAGACATGAGTGGGGGCCTGGTGGAGTCTGCCCATGGTGGCAGGGGGGTGGGGGTGGTGGGTGACATGAGTGGGGGCCTGGTGTAGTCTGCCCATGGTGGCAGGGGGGTGGGGGTGGTGGGAGACATGAGTGGGGGCCTGGTGGAGGATGCCCATGGTGGCAGGGGGGTGGGGGTGCAGGGGGACATGAGTGGGGGCCTGCTGGAGGCTGCCCCTGCACTGCTGGGGGGTGGGGGTGGTGGGAGACATGGGTGGGGGCCTGGTGGAGGCTGCCCCTGCACTGCTGGGGGGTGGGGGTGGTGGGAGACATGGGTGGGGGCCTGGTGGAGGATGCCCATGGTGGCAGGGGGTGGGGGTGCAGGGGGACATGAGTGGGGGCCTGCTGGAGGCTGCCCCTGCACTGCGGGGGGTGGGGGTGGTGGGAGACATGGGTGGGGGCCTGGTGGAGGCTGCCCCTGCACTGCTGGGGAGTGGGGGTGGTGGTAGACATGAGTGGGGGCCTGGTGGAGTCTGCCCATGGTGGCAGGGGGGTGGGGGTGGTGGTAGACATGAGTGGGGGCCTGGTGGAGTCTGCCCATGGTGGCAGGGGGGTGGGTGTGGTGGGTGACATGAGTGGGGGCCTGGTGTAGTCTGCCCATGGTGGCAGGGGGGTGGGGGTGGTGGGAGACATGAGTGGGGGCCTGGTGGAGGATGCCTATGGTGGCAGGGGGTGGGGGTGCAGGGGGACATGAGTGGGGGCCTGCTGGAGGCTGCCCCTGCACTGCTGGGGGGTGGGGGTGGTGGGAGACATGGGTGGGGGCCTGGTGGAGGCTGCCCCTGCACTGCTGGGGGGTGGGGGTGGTGGGAGACATGAGTGGGGGCCTGGTGGAGGGTGACCCTGGTGGCTGGGGGGTGGGGGTGGTGGGAGACATGGGTGGGGGCCTGGTGGAGGGTGACCCTAATGGCTGGGGGGTGGGGGTGGTGGTAGACATGCATTGTTGATCAGTAGTGCAAGGTGACATTTGGGTTGGCTGGGGGGCATGCCCATGGTGGATGGGCTGCCTGCGGGACATGAGCATGGGTGCAGGGTAGTCCCCCGTGGTGTGGGCTGCCTGCAGGGTCTGTGGAGGTTGTGGAGCGTACACCTGGGGGGGCCCACACGGCCAATTCACGTGTGGTACTCCCCAGAACCCCTGAAATACACGTACCCTGCTGAAATGGCGTGTGGGACTTCCCGCGCACCCCTGAAATACACGTACCCTGCTCGCACTGGGACTCTCGCGTGTGGAACTTCCCGCGCACCCCTGAAATACACGTACCCTGCTCGCACTGGGCCAATCGCGTGTGTGACTTCCCGCGCACCCCTGAAATACACGTACCCTGCTGAAATCGCGTGTGTAACTTCCCGCGCACCCCTGAAATACACGTACCCTGCTCGCACTGGGCCAATCGCGTGTGGAACTTCCTGCGCACCCCTGAAATACACGTACCCTGCTGAAATCGCGTGTGTAACTTCCCGCGCACCCCTGAAATACATGTACCCTGCTCGCACTGGGCCAATCGCGTGTGGAACTTCCCGCGCACCCCTGAAATCCACGTACCCTGCTGTAATCGCGTGTGTAACTTCCCGCGCACCCCTGAAATACACGTACCCTGCTCGCACTGGCCCAATCGCGTGTGTAACTTCCCGCGCACCCCTGAAATACACGTACCCTGCTCGCACTGGGCCAATCGCGTGTGTAACTTCCCGCGCACCCCTGAAATACACGTACCCTGCTCGCACTGGGCCAATCGCGTGTGTAACTTCCCGCGCACCCCTGAAATACACGTACCCTGCTCGCACTGGGCCAATCGCGTGTGTAACTTCCCGCGCACCCCTGAAATACACGTACCCTGCTCGCACTGGGCCAATCGCGTGTGTAACTTCCCGCGCACCCCTGAAATACACGTACCCTGCTCGCACTGGGCCAATCGCGTGTGTAACTTCCCGCGCACCCCTGAAATACATGTACCCTGCTCGCACTGGGCCAATCGCGTGCAGAACTTCCCGCGCACCCCTGAAATCCACGTACCCTGCTGTAATCGCGTGTGTAACTTCCCGCGCACCCCTGCAATACACGTACCCTGCTCGCACTGGGCCAATCGCGTGTGTAACTTCCCGCGCACCCCTGAAATACATGTACCCTGCTCGCACTGGGCCAATCGCGTGTGGAACTTCCCGCGCACCCCTGAAATCCACGTACCCTGCTGTAATCGCGTGTGTAACTTCCCGCGCACCCCTGAAATACACGTACCCTGCTCGCACTGGGCCAATCGCGTGTGTAACTTCCCGCGCACCACTGAAATACACGTACCCTGCTCGCACTGGGCCAATCGCGTGTGTAACTTCCCGCGCACCCCTGAAATACACGTACCCTGCTCGCACTGGGCCAATCGCGTGTGTAACTTCCCGCGCATCCCTGAAATACACGTACCCTGCTCGCACTGGGCCAATCGCGTGTGTAACTTCCCGCGCACCCCTGAAATACACGTACCCTGCTCGCACTGGGCCAATCGCGTCTGTAACTTCCCGCGCACCCCTGAAATACACGTACCCTGCTCGCACTGGGCCAATCGCGTGTGTAACTTCCCGCGCACCCCTGAAATACATGTACCCTGCTCGCACTGGGCCAATCGCGTGTGGAACTTCCCGCGCACCCCTGAAATCCACGTACCCTGCTGTAATCGCGTGTGTAACTTTCCGCGCACCCCTGAAATACTCGTACCCTGCTCGCACTGGCCCAATCGCGTGTGGAACTTCCCGCACACCCCTGAAATACATGTACCCTGCTCGCACTGGGCCAATCGCGTGTGGAACTTCCCGCGCACCCCTGAAATCCACGTACCCTGCTCGCACTGGGCCAATCGCGTGTGTAACTTCCCGCGCACCCCTGAAATACATGTACCCTGCTCGCACTGGGCCAATCGCGTGTGGAACTTCCCGCGCACCCCTGAAATCCACGTACCCTGCTGTAATCGCATGTGTAACTTCCCGCGCACCCCTGAAATACACGTACCCTGCTCGCACTGGGCCAATCGCGTGTGTTACTTCCCGCGCACCCCTGAAATACACGTACCCTGCTCGCACTGGGCCAATCGCGTGTGTAACTTCCCGCGCACCCCTGAAATACATGTACCCTGCTCGCACTGGGCCAATCGCGTGTGGAACTTCCCGCGCACCCCTGAAATCCACGTACCCTGCTGTAATCGCGTGTGTAACTTCCCGCGCACCCCTGAAATACACGTACCCTGCTCGCACTGGGCCAATCGCGTGTGTAACTTCCTGCGCACCCCTGAAATACACGTACCCTGCTGAAATCGCGTGTGTAACTTCCCGCGCACCCCTGAAATACATGTACCCTGCTCGCACTGGGCCAATCGCGTGTGGAACTTCCCGCGCACCCCTGAAATCCACGTACCCTGCTGTAATCGCGTGTGTAACTTCCCGCGCACCCCTGAAATACACGTACCCTGCTCGCACTGGGCCAATCGCGTGTGTAACTTCCCGCGCACCCCTGAAATACACGTACCCTGCTCGCACTCGGCCAATCGCGTGTGTAACTTCCCGCGCACCCCTGAAATACACGTACCCTGCTCGCACTGGGCCAATCGCGTGTGTAACTTCCCGCGCACCCCTGAAATACACGTACCCTGCTCGCACTGGGCCAATCGCGTGTGTAACTTCCCGCGCACCCCTGAAATACATGTACCCTGCTCGCACTGGGCCAATCGCGTGCGGAACTTCCCGCGCACCCCTGAAATCCACGTACCCTGCTGTAATCGCGTGTGAAACTTCCCGCGCACCCCTGAAATACACGTACCCTGCTCGCACTGGGCCAATCGCGTGTGTAACTTCCCGCGCACCCCTGAAATACACGTACCCGGCTCGCACTGGGCCAATCGCGTGTGTAACTTCCCGCGCACCCCTGAAATACATGTACCCTGCTCGCACTGGGCCAATCGCGTGTGGAACTTCCCGCGCACCCCTGAAATCCACGTACCCTGCTGTAATCGCGTGTGTAACTTCCCGCGCACCCCTGAAATACACGTACCCTGCTCGCACTGGGCCAATCGCGTGTGTAACTTCCCGCGCACCCCTGAAATACACGTACCCTGCTCTCACTGGGCCAATTGCGTGTGTAACTTCCCGCGCACCCCTGAAATACACGTACCCTGCTCGCACTGGGCCAATCGCGTGTGTAACTTCCCGCGCACCCCTGAAATACACGTACCCTGCTCGCACTGGGCCAATCGCGTGTGTAACTTCCTGCGCACCCCTGAAATACACGTACCCTGCTCGCACTGGGCCAATCGCGTGTGTAACTTCCCGCGCACCCCTGAAATACACGTACCCTGCTCGCACTGGGCCAATCGCGTGTGTAACTTCCCGCGCACCCCTGAAATACATGTACCCTGCTCGCACTGGGCCAATCGCGTGTGGAACTTCCCGCGCACCCCTGAAATCCACGTACCCTGCTGTAATCGCGTGTGTAACTTCCCGCGCACCCCTGAAATACACGTACCCTGCTCGCACTGGCCCAATCGCGTGTGGAACTTCCCGCGCACCCCTGAAATACATGTACCCTGCTCGCACTGGGCCAATCGCGTGTGGAACTTCCCGCGCACCCCTGAAATCCACGTACCCTGCTCGCACTGGGCCAATCGCGTGTGTAACTTCCCGCACACCCCTGAAATACATGTACCCTGCTCGCACTGGGCCAATCGCGTGTGGAACTTCCCGCGCACCCCTGAAATCCACGTACCCTGCTGTAACCGCGTGTGTAACTTCCCGCGCACCCCTGAAATACACGTACCCTGCTCGCACTGGGCCAATCGCGTGTGTTACTTCCCGCGCAACCCTGAAATACACGTACCCTGCTCGCACTGGGCCAATCGCGTGTGTAACTTCCCGCGCACCCCTGAAATACATGTACCCTGCTCGCACTGGGCCAATCGCGTGTGGAACTTCCCGCGCACCCCTGAAATCCACGTACCCTGCTGTAATCGCGTGTGTAACTTCCTGCGCACCCCTGAAATACACGTACCCTGCTCGCACTGGGCCAATCGCGTGTGGAACTTCCTGCGCACCCCTGAAATACACGTACCCTGCTGAAATCGCGTGTGTAACTTCCCGCGCACCCCTGAAATACATGTACCCTGCTCGCACTGGGCCAATCGCGTGTGGAACTTCCCGCGCACCCCTGAAATCCACGTACCCTGCTGTAATCGCGTGTGTAACTTCCTGCGCACCCCTGAAATACACGTACCCTGCTCGCACTGGGCCAATCGCTTGTGTAACTTCCCGCGCACCCCTGAAATACACGTACCCTGCTCGCACTGGGCCAATCGCGTGTGTAACTTCCCGCGCACCCCTGAAATACACGTACCCTGCTCGCACTGGGCCAATCGCGTGTGTAACTTCCCGCGCACCCCTGAAATACACGTACCCTGCTCGCACTGGGCCAATCGCGTGTGTAACTTCCCGCGCACCCCTGAAATACATGTACCCTGCTCGCACTGGGCCAATCGCGTGCGGAACTTCCCGCGCACCCCTGAAATCCACGTACCCTGCTGTAATCGCGTGTGTAACTTCCCGCGCACCCCTGAAATACACGTACCCTGCTCGCACTGGGCCAATCGCGTGTGTAACTTCCCGCACCCCTGAAATACACGTACCCTGCTCGCACTGGGCCAATCGCGTGTGTAACTTCCCGCGCACCCCTGAAATACATGTACCCTGCTCGCACTGGGCCAATCGCGTGTGGAACTTCCCGCGCACCCCTGAAATCCACGTACCCTGCTGTAATCGCGTGTGTAACTTCCCGCGCACCCCTGAAATACACGTACCCTGCTCGCACTGGGCCAATCGCGTGTGTAACTTCCCGCGCACCCCTGAAATACACGTACCCTGCTCGCACTGGGCCAATCGCGTGTGTAACTTCCCGCGCACCCCTGAAATACACGTACCCTGCTCGCACTGGGCCAATCGCGTGTGTAACTTCCCGCGCACCCCTGAAATACACGTACCCTGCTCGCACTGGGCCAATCGCGTGTGTAACTTCCCGCGCACCCCTGAAATACACGTACCCTGCTCGCACTGGGCCAATCGCGTGTGTAACTTCCCGCGCACCCCTGAAATACACGTACCCTGCTCGCACTGGGCCAATCGCGTGTGTAACTTCCCGCGCACCCCTGAAATACATGTACCCTGCTCGCACTGGGCCAATCGCATGTGGAACTTCCTGCGCACCCCTGAAATCCACGTACCCTGCTGTAATCGCGTTTGTAACTTCCCGCGCACCCCTGAAATACACGTACCCTGCTCGCACTGGCCCAATCGCGTGTGGAACTTCCCGCGCACCCCTGAAATACATGTACCCTGCTCGCACTGGGCCAATCGCGTGTGGAACTTCCCGCGCACCACTGAAATCCACGTACCCTGCTCGCACTGGCCAATCGCGTGTGTAACTTCCAGCGCACCCCTGAAATACATGTACCCTGCTCGCACTGGGCCAATCGCGTGTGGAACTTCCCGCGCACCACTGAAATCCACGTACCCTGCTCGCACTGGCCAATCGCGTGTGGAACTTCCCGCGCACCCCTGAAATCCACGTACCCTGCTGTAATCGCGTGTGTAACTTTCCGCGCACCCCTGAAATACACGTACCCTGCTCGCACTGGGCCAATCGCGTGTGTTACTTCCCGCGCACCCCTGAAATACACGTACCCTGCTCGCACTGGGCCAATCGCGTGTGGAACTTCCTGCGCACCCCTGAAATACACGTACCCTGCTGAAATCGCGTATGTAACTTCCCGCGCACCCCTGAAATACATGTACCCTGCTCGCACTGGGCCAATCGCGTGTGGAACTTCCCGCGCACCCCTGAAATCCACGTACCCTGCTGTAATCGCGTGTGTAACTTCCCGCGCACCCCTGAAATACACGTACCCTGCTCGCACTGGGCCAATCGCGTGTGTAACTTCCCGCGCACCCCTGAAATACACGTACCCTGCTCGCACTGGGCCAATCGCGTGTGTAACTTCCCGCGCACCCCTGAAATACACGTACCCTGCTCGCACTGGGCCAATCGCGTGTGTAACTTCCCGCGCACCCCTGAAATACACGTACCCTGCTCGCACTGGGCCAATCGCGTGTGTAACTTCCCGCGCACCCCTGAAATACACGTACCCTGCTCGCACTGGGCCAATCGCGTGTGTAACTTCCCGCGCACCCCTGAAATACACGTACCCTGCTCGCACTGGGCCAATCGCGTGTGTAACTTCCCGCGCACCCCTGAAATACATGTACCCTGCTCGCACTGGGCCAATCGCGTGCGGAACTTCCCGCGCACCCCTGAAATCCACGTACCCTGCTGTAATCGTGTGTGTAACTTCCCGCGCACCCCTGAAATACACGTACCCTGCTCGCACTGGGCCAATCGCGTGTGTAACTTCCCGCGCACCCCTGAAATACACGTACCCTGCTCGCACTGGGCCAATCGCGTGTGTAACTTCCCGCGCACCCCTGAAATACATGTACCCTGCTCGCACTGGGCCAATCGCGTGTGGAACTTCCCGCGCACCCCTGAAATCCACGTACCCTGCTGTAATCGCGTGTGTAACTTCCCGCGCACCCCTGAAATACACGTACCCTGCTCGCACTGGGCCAATCGCGTGTGTAACTTCCCGCGCACCCCTGAAATACACGTACCCTGCTCGCACTGGGCCAATCGCGTGTGTAACTTCCCGCGCACCCCTGAAATACATGTACCCTGCTCGCACTGGGCCAATCGCGTGTGTAACTTCCCGCGCAACCCTGAAATACACGTACCCTGCTCGCACTGGGCCAATCGCGTGTGTAACTTCCCGCGCACCCCTGAAATACACGTACCCTGCTCGCACTGGGCCAATCGCGTGTGTAACTTCCCGCGCACCCCTGAAATACACGTACCCTGCTCGCACTGGGCCAATCGCGTGTGTAACTTCCCGCGCACCCCTGAAATACACGTACCCTGCTCGCACTGGGCCAATCGCGTGTGTAACTTCCCGCGCACCCCTGAAATACACGTACCCTGCTCGCACTGGGCCAATCGCGTGAGTAACTTCCCACGCACCCCTGAAATACATGTACCCTGCTCGCACTGGGCCAATCGCATGTGGAACTTCCCGCGCACCCCTGAAATCCACGTACCCTGCTGTAATCGCGTTTGTAACTTCCCGCGCACCCCTGAAATACACGTACCCTGCTCGCACTGGCCCAATCGCGTGTGGAACTTCCCGCGCACCCCTGAAATACATGTACCCTGCTCGCACTGGGCCAATAGCGTGTGGAACTTCCCGCGCACCACTGAAATCCACGTACCCTGCTCGCACTGGCCAATCGCGTGTGTAACTTCCAGCGCACCCCTGAAATACATGTACCCTGCTCGCACTGGGCCAATCGCGTGTGGAACTTCCCGCGCACCCCTGAAATCCACGTACCCTGCTGTAATCGCGTGTGTAACTTTCCGCGCACCCCTGAAATACACGTACCCTGCTCGCACTGGGCCAATCGCGTGCGTTACTTCCCGCGCACCCCTTTAATACACGTACCCTGCTCGCACTGGGCCAATCGCGTGTGTAACTTCCCGCGCACCCCTGAAATACATGTACCCTGCTCGCACTGGGCCAATCGCGTGTGGAACTTCCCGCGCACCCCTGAAATCCACGTACCCTGCTGTAATCGCGTGTGTAACTTCCCGCGCACCCCTGAAATACACGTACCCTGCTCGCACTGGCCCAATCGCGTGTGGAACTTCCCGCGCACCCCTGAAATACACGTACCCTGCTGTAATCGCGTGTGGAACTTCACGCGCACCCCGGTATACACGCACACGTATTTTTTGTCAGCGGGTGTCCGTGTTTGTGGGTACCCCTTTGCACGTCATTTGTCCTGGAGGGCCACAATATAGGACATTCATCAAGGCAGTATATAGGTGCTATTTGTTGGCGCACCTTTTGGCACACATTTCTTACAGCCGCAGAGACGCTACCGCCTGCTTTCTTGTGGCGGTCGTGTTTGTACCTGTGCGCTGGTTTGAGCGTGCGCTTTTTTGGCCTATTCTATTCCATGAATACGTGTTGTAGGCGAGCGTGTGGGCGTTCCGCGCACTTGTGCCCTGTACTTCCCCCCGTGACGCCCACGTTTTGGCAAGTTGTTCCCCATTCCGAGTGTTACGCCCGTGTTCCGCCTACTTTTGTTGCGTGCGCCGCGCTATGTGCGAATTTCGCTGTGGCCTGTGCGATTTTCGCTGTGACCTGGCGCACGCTGTTAGATGGCCTGTGCGCCAACGTGCGCCACGCTATTTTTTATCGCACATCCGCTGGTTTTCTCGCGCACGGACTTCCATGAATCGATGTGCGCTGCTTTTCGTGCGATTTTCACACTGCGATTTTCGCTATTCCACTGCGATTCGCACGTTTTTGGCCACTTGCGCCGCGCTAATTATTCCATGAATCGGCCTGCAAATGTGTCAAGCCAAAGGAGCTCCAATCAGCATATTGGAACAAAAAGTGTAAAAGCACAAGCCTTTCCTTTACTGTTTCCTACTGGAAAAGGTGGAAAGTATGATGAAAGATGCACACAAATAACAGCATCAGAATACTGCTTGCTACTAATGTATTCTAAAGACCCCAGATTCATACAAGTTCAATGCATATTCCACCTCCTGTTTGAAAGTGAACTAGCAACTCTATGTTACCGAATTGCACACACATTAAAAACAGGTTCAAATTTTGTAAACATGTCTGCTACCCAATTACTTCAAAAGATAAAATACAAGGATGAAGTTTTGCAGTTAAGTATCACAAATCTCTTGGCAAACATGCGTGGTACAAAATAATACTGGTTCTGACATCAAGCTGCTGTACACTGTATGCTACAGTACCTTGGCCCACCCATATGGTTTGTCACTTTGAGTTGTGCAGAATATGCATGGGAGGACTTGCATGATTTCCTATGCATAGCAAACCAAAACAAAAGAGGGATAGACATAACAACTCCAGGAGAACTCTGCTGTGTTCACTCTGTAAATGTATCAATATACTTTCACCACCGCATTCTTGACATGCTGCACTTCAATCTGTAATAAAACAATTCCTCCCCATGGAGAGGTGCAACACTTCTTTTGGAGAAAAGAATATCAGTCCAGAGGAGCACTACACATCCACATGCTTCTGTGGATAAAGATGCTCCTAAATTTGGTCAGGACAGTGATGCCACTGTTTTGCAGTTCATGCACAAATATGTAACCTGCGACATCCCTTTAGAAAGCACACATAGTGAGCTACATACACACATTTTAAGATTCCAAAGACATACATGTGGCTACTATTGTTGATGCAGATCTAAAAACAAAGGCAAATACTACACCAAATCCTGCTGGGGTTTCCCTAGACCAGTTTCAGCAAAAGGACAAGTAAACAGCATAATGTCCTCTGTTAGACACAGTGTAAAAGGCAAATCACCTAAATCAAATACTGCATAAAAAGAAACAAAGCTTCAAAGTACATCAATGATTACAATGCAATCATTGCCCTCTTTTGCAATGCAAACATAGATATACAGTGCATTGCAGACAATTCCACTGCTGTTGCATGACAAGTCACAGCCTACCTAACCAAAGCTGAGAAAACAGAGCTTAAAGACATCTGGGATAACATATCATGTGACAAAACACTGTCACAAAAATTGAACAGCGTTTGCATAAAAATGCTCTCCCATAGAGAATGTGGATGCTATAAAGCTGCAGACCCTTTAACAGGCACAGCCTTATATGGCAAATCTGAAAACGTTAGACTGGCTAAGCCTTGGTCCTGCTGCATCCAGAAAAAGAGTGTGAAATCGTACCAAGACATAGAAACAATAGCCCAACACGATCCCAACAGCCAGGACATTTGGATAAACTATTTATTAGACACATACTACCCAAAAAGAAGTAGTGCACTGGAAAACATATGCCTATACCACATAGCCCAACATTTTCCCTACAAGAATAATGTTAAACCAGATGAAAGATATATGCATAGTCAAAACTTGTGAAGGCAGCCTTGTTAAGCTTACCAAACCTACCCTAATTAATCATAAAAGGCTATCATTTAAAACTCCTCAACATAGAGAACTTTACTACATGTCCCTAATCCAAGTTTTTAAACCATGGAGAAAGGAAGAATATTTATTAGGCACCCTTGACTCCTTTGAAGATGCTTTCATAAAAATGAAAGAGTACACCAAATATCAATTTCAAGCAGTACAAATACATGTTGGACAATGAACGCAAACAAGAGAAAGACATTCAAGCACAACTAAATGAAAACACTCCTGAGAGCAGCCAAACTTCTGTTACAGGAAGCCAAGAATCAATTGGAGAGCCACTCATAGTAAATGAAGCAGAATTAGCAATGACTGAAATAGAAAACACCATGGGCCTCATTACAAGTTTGGAGGTAGCCATGCCCTTAAAAAGGGCATGGCTACCCCCAAACCCGGATCCGGGTTCCCTGAATGGCCCCCGTAGGGCTCAATGGGAATGGGGAGCATGCTAACAATGGGCCCGTTAATGACGGGCTCATTGTTAGCATGCTGTGCCGCTCACGGGACCCGCTCAGGACGTCTGGTAAAACCAGGCGTCCTGAGCGTGCCCCGCGAGCGGAACTCGTAATGGGACGGTAAGGGGTTAATGGTTCTGGCACCTTTACCGGCGCCGTTGACCCCTTACAGTCCTCTTAGTAAAGAGGTCCCATGTGTCAATATGAATAATCAGAAGAAAACTCTGCTCTTCTGAAAATCACAACTCAGTGATGAGCTACGTAGCATTTTCCTAGAAGTAACTAAAGAAATTGAACATGGTTTGCAGCATGAAAGTAAAACTTGTGGCAGTCAAAATTATGAACCTGTACTCCTCTAGGTAAGCGATGAAGCTGGTTCAGGCAAAACATTCTTAATAAAAATCATCAGCAAATTCCTCCAGAAATTAACAGCATTCAGCTGTTGTGACAGCCCCCACAGGTTTAGCTGCCTCCAACATTGGAGGTGTTACTTTACACTGACTACTGCTCCTTCCAGTAGAACAACAAAACAGATTAGAGTAACTTTCAACAGAAGCTGCTATGGAGCTACGCAGAATTCTGAAAGAAAGGAAAATGCTCCTAATAGATGATTTGAGCATGGTCTCCAACCTAATGTTGGCTTTAATTCACCTCAGATGGCAAGAGGTCCTTAAACAGATTACAAATAACTCTTTGGCAGAAAACACGCTATTGTTTTTGGAGATATCCTACAATTAACACCAGTGAAAGGTGAACCTATTTTTAAAACCTTAGGACACAAACAGTGCCGTAACACACTTGGCAGCATAGGGAATGTAAATCTCTGGCAACATTTCCAACACAGAGAACTAACTCAAAACATGTGTCAGTCTGCAGACCTCACCTATGCTAACATTTTGAAACGCATTTGGATTGGTCTTCTATCTAAGGATGCACTATCTATCTTAAATAGTAGACTTATCCATGAGATCCATGGGCATGACACATGTGCCCCTGATGTCGTGGAACAATTAGCACACAATAATGTGAAATTTATGGGTTGTAGGTCATTTGGTCGAAAACCAAATGATCGAATGCCATTTGATCGACAGTCAAATGGTCGAATTTATTATTATTATTTTTTTTTATGGGGGGGTTCCCCCTCCAACCCTCCGTTTTCTTTATTAAAAATTTTTTTTTTACCAACCTAAACTAAAAATATATATATATAAATAAATTTAAAAAAAATCGACCCTTTTTTTGTGACCATTTGACTTTCGATCAAATGGTCATTCGATCCTTTGTTTTCGACCATTTGACTAGACAGCAATTTATGTCCTTGATGCCAACCCTAGCAAGCTGTACGCAATTCAATGAGACAATGTTAAAAAATGAAATGCAACCAATAGTACATATTAACTCCACAGACAAACTGGAAGTGCATGGCAAGACACTCCCTATGTGTCAACAAGCAACAGCATGACTGAATAGCTTAGAAAACTGTATCTCCAACACAGCTGGAGTAATTCTGAAACGTAACCTTGACGTGGAGCAAGGTTTAGTTAATGGAGCAGTTAGAACAATTCTTGGCTTCAAGACTTTTCCACATGACAACAACATACAGTTTGTCAAACTTTCTGAAGTTAAAAGGTTAGGATGCTCAACAGCACGATTCCTTCTTTTCAAAACATGTATGTACGCAGAGAACAATTCTCTCTGTCACTTGCATATGTAGTCACTATTCACAAATCGCAAGGTCTAACCCTAGCATTGACATTGGCAGCACAGTCTTTAAAGAAGGTATGAGTTACGTAGCACTGTCACATCTACATACACTCAAAGGACTACTTCTAGTCACTTTTGATACAAAGTCAAGGCTGACATTCCTTGCCTCGTGGAGTACAACAGACTATGTGCACTCTACATACCCCATCTCAATGTACCCTGTTCCTTAAAAAGGAAAACTTGTTTAAAGAAAAATAATGCAAACAGAACTTATAAGAGATCTCCCAACAGTACCACCAAAGAAAGTGAAAGAAGCGCTACTCCATCGAGTAGCACGACCACAAAACTATGTAGTGCAAATGCAAGTGCACATCCAAAAACACAAAGAGAAATATGTCTTCTAAAAAAACAAGTGGAGGTCACAGACACAGAACTCTCTGATCCATTTACATTTTCCAACACAACTGGTGTAAATTGCTATGCAAATGTAGCAGCAATCAATATTGTATTCCAATTGCCACCAATTGTTCAAAACATTTACTTGAACGGCACAGACCAGTTGGGTTTGCAAATGCTCCTTCTTCATAGACATGCAACAAACAATCCTGACAACACTTACAGTGTGTCAGGAACAAGGCAAGAATTGGACTACTGTGCGCGAATGGTAAGATTGACAATAAACACACAGGGAGATCCCCAAGAATTTCTAATGTACTTACTGCAAGTACAAAAAAGCAAAAATATACCTATAAACAAAATCTTCCAGATTTTATATACGTGGAAACATACATGCACTCTCTGCAACCATTTTGTGCAGGAGTCCGTAATGAACAATTTGTGTATGTATCTATACCTAATTGTGAATTCATTCCATTTCAGCAGCTGGTGCAAAATGCAAATAATGGCATAATATGAACCATTTGCAATTCAGACAATCGCTTCACCTTACACATAAACTCACATAGCCAATATGTAGTAGTAATGTGTTTAAGATACAACGCAGATGGCACCAAAAAGAACTGCAAGCTTAATATCTTCATTCACAGGCAAGTATTGCTTGGCAAGAAAACATTCATAACAGTAAGCATAATCTGCCACACTGGTGCCATAATCAGTGCAGGTCACTATATTGCATACATTAAAAAAAAAGATGTGGTTGGTTTGAATGCAATGACACTTCCATTACTCTAAAACATAGATTACCAGCAAATCTAACAAATGCCTACTTAATATTCCTTAAACCTAAATCTACTCACTGACCTGTAAAACTAGCATACGTTACTGCACGATGGACACCAACAGGTATGTAAGTGCTAAAGAAAAATACCCTTCTGAATTGTAAAAGTATAAAAACAGCATACACCAACTGGTAAGTGAGTACATCCCTATTGCTACAATGCTGTTTGTGAAATGGAAAACAGTTATTAATATGCCAACAGATGTGCATGTTGTACATGTTTTATAATGCTATACAGTTTTTTCCCCAATAACCCAATGATTATGCACACAGAAACAACTGTGCCAAACGCGCACTAATGAGCACTAACATTGTTTCACCCGTAGTACTTAAAATGTACTGATTATGAGGGTCCACAAACTTTAGCCACTAACCTGTAAAACTGTATACGCCAACTGCTGTCTATCTGTGCCCATACCACTGCAATGTCAATTTCCAACAGTGAAAAAGTTGGAATCCACCATCAGGAATGAAAGTGCTTCAAAACATACCCTTCTAAAATCTAAAAGTAGCATCAGTTAGAATACGCCAACTGGTATCTAACTGCACCCATAATACTGCAATATCACTTTCCAATAGCGAAAGACTTGAAATCCGCCAACAAGAATGAAAGTGCTTCAAAACATACCCCACAAAACTCTTAAACTATCAACAGTCAGAATACGCCAACTGGTATCTGACTACACCCATAGTAGTGAAATATTACTTCCATTAGTGAAAGAGCTAAAATCCACCATCAGGAATGAAAGTGCTTCAAACCATACCTTTGAAAACTGTAAAACGTTCAACAGTTAGAATACGCCAACTGGTATCTAACTTGCCCCACAGTACTACAATATTAGTTTTCAATAGTAAAGTACTAAGAATTCACCAACAGGAATCAAACTGCATCAAAGGATATTCTTAAAGATTGCAAAACGATAAACAGTTAGAATACGCCAACTGGTATCTAACTACTGCCATACCACCACCACTTTCGAAAAGCAAAACACATACACCATTTCAATTCCTACTACTGCAACAGTGCTTTTAACAGCAAAGACACTTATTTGTGCACCTTAAACATTCCTGTAAGTAGTGCACACTTCAGACAAACATAGTGTGACACGTAACGTCAAATAAATGTACTGGGGTTTTTTAATCCTACATGGATTTTTTTTCCCATAGAGCCAATGATTATGCAACCAAACACAGCAACTGTGTAGAAAGCACAGTAATGTTGTTTGAAGCATAGTACTTGTAATGTACTAATTAAGAGGGTCGAAAAAGTACATGAATATGTGAGATTGTGTGCAATGCAACATTGTGAAGTACCTTACCTAACATATTATGCTGTTTTTTTCTCAGAGAAAGAAGCAACGGTTTCTCCTTCATTACCATGTACAACAAACTCAATCTGTGCCCACAATGGTACATCAATGAAAAGTACAATTTCCACTTCAATGGTATTGTGTACTGGGCCTCATTACAAGTTTGCCAGTCCGGTAACTAAGGTACTGTAGTTACCGGACCGGCAAAATACGAGTTCTGCTCGCTGGAGCCTTCCCACCCGCCTGGTCAGACCTGGCGGGCATAACGGCACTAGCGAGCAGAGCATGTCGGATGCACTGGCACCATTCAGAAATGGTGCCAGTGCATCTGACCTCCCTATTCCCATTTATCCCTACGGGGCTCAAATGTGAATGGGGAGAATTTTATTTTGGCACCCGCGAATGGGCAATTACCGGGTCCAGCAGGGCCGTAATGACCCAGAAATTGCCCATTCACGGGTGCCAGAAAAAAAATGCAAGTTTGGCTGCAGCCTGATGGTTTTACAGGCGAGGCTACTGGCAAACTTGTAATGAGGCCCAGTACTGTGTTCAAAAGTATACACTGCCTACACAGTATGTAAAATGACTATACAGATATTATTGTAATGCTTCTTTCCAATGGCCAAATTCAATTTCTGTACACATATTATTACAATGCACCCAAGAATCTGGCCACAATCAACACCCAACAATTTGCCCTTAACTTCCCAATTCAAACACCATCTGCAGATATCAAAGTAGACCGCCAACCATATTTTTCACCAATGGCAATATCACCATATCATCCAGACTCCACTCCCCTACTCTAAGAAGCCATCTTACATTCACCAAATAAGCCCAAAAATGTTTCTCTCACTACCCACCAAACATACCTACTCCAATAGTTGTGGGTAAATTGTTGGTTGCATGGCCGTATGATACTGGAGTAGTTGTGCCAGTGCCTAGATTCTTGGGTGCATGTCCTATTTTTAACCTATGCAAACATCCTCATATCATCTACATTCCACTCCCCTACCTTAATGAAGCCTCCCTGCATTCACCAGACAAGCTGCCCACCCAAGGTCCTGTCCACGAACTACGGTGGTTTCTGCGGACTGCTGTGCCCGGCACGCTCTTTTTCCACCTAAACAAACCCATGATATCAACATCTTTCACTCCCCAACCCTTCCTAGCCCTCTTCCCCACCGCGCTATCCGTGGACAGCCGCGGATATCCGCAGATAGAACATGGGGGGCGTTTTGGGAAAATATGACGCACATCACACTTTTCGGCAGCCAATCAGTGGGTGCGTTGGGTGTCCGTGGACATTACGCACAACTCTGGGCCAATCGGAGGCCTGTCCAAGGATTAAACAGGGAAATGGGTCTGCGGAGTGCACCCAGATATTACACATTTTTTGGGACCAACATTTTCTCTGTTTTAAAGAAAACTACTGGATGAATTTACATCAAATTTACAAAAGCACACTTTCGGGGCCAATCCACAACTCCTGCTACAAATTTGGTGAAAATCCATCCAGCGTATTGGGCTGTACATGTGAGCACATTTTTGTTCCATTGCATCTATGGAAAAAAAACATTTTTTAGGGACGCACCTACAACTTTGCCCTCTCCTTTGATGAAACCTCCCCAAGTTTGCCAACAAAATTCATAGCGGCCCATATACTTTTTTGCAATGTTTGGTAAGGATTCATCCAGAAGGAGAGAAGTTATAAACCACCCAAAAAGTGCTCTTCCGATGAGTTGAGCAACTTAACTATAACTACACAGCCGCTACCGAAGGCCGTGTAAGGTATTGAGTGAAGGGCTCAGATTGTACATTTGAAGTAATTTTTTTAAGTAATAACTACTCGACTACTGTGTCTTTTGCTCTCCTTCACTTTTCACAAGGTGGGTTCCTTTTTTTCGCTGGTGCTTTTTTCTTTATCCAGGGTCAAGGTACGAGGAGTGAAAAGACTTGCCCGGACACTAAAAAATGTTTGCATGCATACAATTTACAGTAGTAGTTAAAACTTCTACTATTTTTAACTGGCCCTGAAGAAAGTGGTGGACTGTGCTTATGAAACCGGTAGGCCGATAAACAGCCCAAACTAAAGGAACTTACCACGAAATCTGGTTAAGTGGCTGAAGATAAAAAACTCACCTAGGACAAAAAAAGAAGGGGATGTACTCACCTTTTTGCTTTCTATTTTTCATCTAAGCAACACTACATTGAGGACAACAAGAATTTTGCACTCAGTGTTAGTAAAAGGAGTTTTCTTTTAATAAGAATTTACAAAATAATAACCGAGTAATCTCGGTAAACTGTTGATGGTATCCCGCATCTTTTTGCCTGAAGCCCACGCAACATTTTTTAACAATTTCAAGTCTTGCCTGCCATAGGAGACGAATAAAGTTGACATCTCTCCACTTGACAAGCAAGACACATATGTTTGGAGACAGATCCTCATGTGTTTTAAAGACATAACACACACAAAGAAATGTTAGTGTGTGGCAAAGTCTTTTCACTCCTCGTACCTTGACCGTGGAAAAAGAAAAAAGCACCAACGAAAAAACGGAACAAGACTTCTCGCATTCACCACCTTCTGAAAAGTGAAGTAGGGCAAGAGGCACAGTAGTCGAGTAGTTATTACTATTAAAAATTACTTCAAAAGTACAACCTGAGACCTGCAATGTGTGAAAATATTAAATAGGGCATGCCTCAGGTGCAGTGCCCGACATGGTTCAATACGTGTGTATTCGAGGTATTGAGTGAAAACACTTTGTTAACCGTATGGTTGTGTTGCACTAATGCAAATCTATGAAATTCAATAAATAAACCCCAGAAATTCACCAGTTATGGTAAGCTAAGAAACCAAAAATTGCGCCACCATCGTGCACTTCTAACACTAACACCCACGACATCAAAGATAAACTCACAAATGTCATTGATCACATCACTGATGACATGGGGCCTCATTCCGAGTACGGCGCTAACCAATGGCGCTATTAACGCCTTGGTTGACGCCGTACCCGGACCGGCAGCGCCTTGGTGGATGGCGGAATCACCGCCCCATTCCAAGGTTGGCGGGGCGGTAATTCCCCATTCACCAAGGCTCTTCCTCATTCCCAAATGAGCCCCCATAGGACTCAATGGGAATGGGGAAGATGCAAATAACGGTGACCGTTTATTACGGTCACCGTTATTGGCTTGGAGGCCCCTTTGCGCCCTCGACTTTAACACCTGCTCAAAGCAGGCATTAAGGGCGAGGGCACAGAGGGAACTCGGAGTATGGCGGTAAGGGAATACCACCACCGGTCTCGTTACCGGTGGCCGCTATCCCTTACCGCCATACTCGGAATGAGGCCCATGATATATTTGGGCCATTTGTTTTTGTTCACTGACACTGTGGGCCTACCCAACAGAAAAAGCAAAATAATGCAGAAAACAATCGGGGGGACCACAAAGATTAGGTAGAAGAAATGCCTAACTCCAGCAACCAGTGGCAATCATGGGTGTGGCGCTTGTTTAACACCATTGGGCGTGTACCAAAGGCTAAGGCTACGAAGCTGAAAGGCACTGAGTGCAACAATGTGTTCAGTCATGGACAAGCTCGGCATTACTCCTACGGGACCACCTCCATGTACCACCGCACCAAATCCAACTACTGGGAGGTTCTCAGAAAGGCTGTTCCTTTCTCAAGAGGTAGTACTCTGTCTTCCTCTACCTCATCTTTCTCAACCAATACTATTACCACACAGGCTACTCCTGTGGGGCCGAAAATCCCACCAGCTACCTTGTTAGTCATAAAAGAGGCTTTTTTAATCACAATTCTATGGGCAGAGCTTTCCACGCTTGAGTTGCAAGGACAGGAAAAGAATGCCCAAACCCCTTGTTCTTGTCCATGTAGCTAGCAGAAACTATAGCCTCATATTGCCATCCATTGGTATCACCCGCCTCACCATGGGTGTGTGTTATGCTTATGCCCATGGGTGGCATTTATGCTTTCAACTTCAAGCTGTGGTGGCAGTTGCAGAGCACATCGCATCTTGTAATGTCATCCTCTAGAGCCTATCCCCAAAAACTAACAGGCATTCCAACTACAAGCACATGTCTCATGTATCCTGAATAAATACATTGCCTCCTGTGACCCAATAGCACTCAAATCACCCATGTACAACAAACTGACAAATTCGTGCTACAGTCGCCACCACCTCCACAGGTCACACCTCCACCCACCCTCAGGGCTTTCTCTTGGCCTTCTTCTGCAAACGCACTCCTCTTGGATCATGACCTAGAGGTGGGTCTCGCACACTGCCCTGAGCAGCATTTCTGCCAGTGGCTGATGTGCAGCATCACCCCACTGCTTCCCTTGCACCTGTGAATACCCAGGCAAGGCTGTGGCAGAAGATGCTACAGCACCGCTCTTCCTCAAGGAGTGGTACACTACTGAGGGAAGTGGCGGTAGGTACTGCTATTTATTTGGAGCAGGGGTGAAATCCTCGTATAATGAGGGGATATCAGATTAGTCAACAGTGACTTTTGTAGTACAGTGCTGTCATATCACATTAATCTACAATTCGCTCTCAGTAGAATGTACAACAACCATCGTTTATGTCAGTTGCTTCCAACACAGGACAGATATACACGATTACAGATTGTTTTCAAGTGAGGGTAATAGTTCACTTGCACATATCCAGGGAAAATCGGTGAATAGAAAGTGTGTAACTGTTCATGTCTTCTTAAATTGTACACAGGGAACCTGATATATTGTACTTAGTTGAATGGAGTCCCCTACATGCATGTTTGCACTCTGAGATGCAAACGATGCATGAGAATGCGGGTGGTTCCAGTTTTCCATGCATCATTGGTCCTGGTAATGCAAACAGTCATAAATTAATCCCAGCTTGTACACCCATGGTTGTACACCCAGCTGGTGGAAGGATTTTACATGGATTCCTATGAAATCCATAGCATGTCCGCCTGTATCAAAATTGCATGTGGGTGGACACGCTGTTGGAAGTTTATGGCAGATTGGATGGGGGAAGCAGAAACAAGAATTGCAATGCCGCCCCCCCCCCCCCCCCCCAACCCCCCACTCCTCCCCTGATCCTCCATACAATCTCATCATAAGTGCATGGTCATAAAATGCATTCATTAAGATTTACGCAGGCTTTTTACACACCACGCTAGGCACAATCACACTCAATGTAGACGCAGTGCAAGCCTAAAGGATATTTTTATGCATGCCCTTCCTGAAATGTCAGGATATTGTCTGGGAAGATGGTTGATCCTACTGCCAAGTCACATTCTCTTCATCTTTGGCAGCCCAGGGCAAGTTAAGAATGTCATTTGATTCTCTCAGCACTGATCTTTCTTATGCCACTGTCAATTGTTGCAAGTAAGAAAAATGAAGAGTGCCTATTGCAAGACATGCAGCGAATAATCAATGCCCATACCTCTCTGGATTTAAAGAGTCCTCGCTCAAATAGGGAGCATCATCGCTTACTAATTAACCTGATTGGCAAATGTTTCTCCGGAAGCTGTCTTTAGAATTAATTATTCAAATGATTGGTTGACATCCTCTCTGGTGGTGCTGGGTCAAAAACAGCTTTAAAAAGTTGCCCTACCTGTATTACACTCTTACATTTCCCGTCACTCCTCTTACAAGGTGAATTTAAGTGAGATTCGAGTGAATTTCAATTACAGGAAAATTGCATTTTTTCAGGCTGAAGGGAATTAAATCAATGTCATTGCTGTCAGCTAGGATTTCCTTTTACCTCTTGGCTGGGTAGTTCAGAGTGTTTCCATAACAGCTTTAGACATCCAGGCGTGTGTGTTTATTATTTCAGCGGGAGAAATGCTTCATCAGAGAAGTGTTCAGTAGATGTTTGATCCTGAAATGAAATGAAACAACATTTGCATAGCGCTACAACTAGTTCCAGGTACCAAAGCGCTGATTACAACAGGATCTCTTAGGAGCATGTGTGTGCTGTGGAAAGACCACTAACATATACTAATTCCTGTGGAATGTTGAGTCGTGGAATGGTGATATGGGATTCCCCGTGAGTATTCTCTGTGTGTCAGTTGAGAAGTGAGCTGCCTGAGTGAGAGGGTGCCTCTGGATGTCTCTGTGTCCCTTCAACCTAATGTCCTTACCTGTACCTTGGGGCTTGAAGACTAGAAACCAGAACTTAAATAAAGAAGTTACATACCCCATCTGTGACTGCAGTACTTTTGTGAGAAACCCATTCATTTTAACACCCAACAATGTGCGTTCATCACAACATCAAGTTGCACTTTTATGTCGATGATACTGCACAGTGCTATGTACACTCTCATCTCTTGGTGCTCTTATAATACAGTAGATAGTCATTGGCCCTCATTACAAGTCAGGTGGTGGACCATGGTGCTATTAGCACCATGTTCCATGCCGGATTCCGCCATGGTGGATGGCGGAATTACAGCCCCATTCCAAGGTGAGTGGGGCGGTAATTCCCCATTCACCATTTGCCCTTCCCCATTCCCATTTTTGCCCCATAGGGCATAATCGGGATGGGGAAGGCGCTAATTACGGCACCGTAAATTACGGTGCCGTAATTAGCACCAAGGTCGCTTAGCGCATTGGACTTTAACACCTGCAAAAAGCAGGCGTTAAAGTGTGAATCAGGCGTTAAGGGTTAACGGCGCCGACGGCGCCGTTAATCCCTTAACGCCTGACTTGTAATGAGGGCCATTGTATTAACCCCAGACGAATGAAAGGCCTTGCCAACAAAGGCTGCTTTAGAAGATAGAGGATGCAGATGATGAACACAATGAGACATAGCACTATCACTCGTAAACTTGCAAAACCATGTGCATTTTTTGCACCATATGTTTTTTAGATATTCATAAATATTCTCAAAGGGGCGGGAGCTAGGAAGTTGTTATGATTTAGCGATGGAGTTATGATTTCGAAGCAAAGCTTAAGGCCCTTCTGTAGCTCTGGTGATCAGTCAATAACCCTACATGAAAAAGGGGAACAATTTTTCCTCTGTGGCCAAGCAGTGTTGGTAGGGATTTAGGACAGACTGTCGCTTTAAAAGGTGCAACATTGTGGAGGAAACCCACAACATCACTCTTCCTCTTCTCCCCTTCCGCTAGTCATTTTCAAGGGGGTGGAGGGCCTGCATGGTCCTGCCGACCACTCCCCCTACCACTCTCACCCTCTGTACCTCTGCTCATTCCACTTAAGTGTCCAGCACAACTTAATTCACGATTCTGGTCTCCAGTCTGCAAGACCAAAGCGTGACGTAATGTGTGTCAGCCTACATGCGATGAACCAGGGATGCCCAACTTCTGCTTGAAGAGCTACCTGCAGGTGTTATATGGGGGATTCCCCAGAGATTCATCAATGCTCTCCACAAGCCTTCTAATGTATCCTAGACCCAACCGGAATAGGCTTGATCCTCACAAAGGAGTGGATCATGGGACTCGCAAAGGAGTGGATGAATGCATAGCTCCTCTGGTATGACGTGGACCGGGGCAGAAGTGGATATAGTCCTAGACTGTCTCAGATAACACCAACCAATCCAGGGAAAGAGACTGAAAAACAGAGCTAGGAAGGAAAGGCCCTTCTGCAGCTCACTGTTTCTCCTGCCTGAGACCCTCCAAGAGAAATGCTTTGCAGTTCACCCAAATGCCACAATACGCTGCCAAAAGTGTGATGAATGCAGTATTTTCCCCTACACTCACTTGCATGCAGCAAAGAAAGACACAAACACTATATTATCGGGCAAACTTCCACTCACACTGCAGAGACACATACCCAGAAGAACACTTCTGCCTGACTTAAAAAAAAAAAAAAGTGATTCAGCCCTTTGCGCGTTCTGCTGCTGCTCCACAACACTGCAGGAATGGCAGTTAGAGCTGAAGATTATTAACAGACCCTAACTGGAAAGCCCTTTTAGTAAAGACAAAATGCAGAGAAAACCTAATCACAGATAGGGTGACATGAGAGAAAGAGGAACGACCTGTCTGCGGGAATATTTGATCATCAAAAAGATAAGGAACCCTACGTAAGAGCGCAGGGTTCAGCCATTAATGTTACAGACCAAGAGGCGAAGGAGCAGATGAAATACATTCCAGAGAGAGAGCCAGACCCCCAGAGAGGCCAGGCCCAGAGAAGGAGATTCATTCCAGAGTCTTCTTAAGACAAAAGGCCTCATTGCAAGTATGTTGGTGCTGTAGAAATTGGTGGTAACGAAATTGTTATTTTTACAGCACTGTCATATTCAGAGGTTGTAGGTGATGTGACGGAACTATCTCCAGCATTTGGCTTGAGATTTGTCCTCCAACTTATCTCCAATAAATGGAGAATTTACCAGGGTCAGAATAGGCATGGTAAGTCCCAAGTCTAGTTGTTTGGGACTAACACCCCCACACCATCACTAATAAATTGGCAGGTTTACCACAACAGGTATTCGAATATGGCAGTATGTCTTTGGAAATACCACCATACCCCTAGCGTATCTCCCACCCCAGAAGAGACCAAACACAGAGAAGAACCAAGGTCCAGATGAAGGCTATATCCCAAACATTGGCAGAGACCAGATAGAGAGGAGGAGAGAAAGTCAAGAACCTGCTAGGACTACATCTCATACAGTGGCAGAGACAAGGTACAGAGAAAAAGAGAAAGGCTACATCTCAGAGAGTAGCAGAGACTAGATACAGAGGAGGAGAGAAAGCCAAGAGCCTGCTGAGGGCTATATCTCATACACTGGCACAGCCTATATATTGAAAGAGAGAAAACGACGAACTTGCTGAAAGTCTGATCATAGACAATTACAGAGCCCAGACTGAGAGATGGAGAAAGCAGGGAGTGTGCTAGGGGCTCGAATGTGGGACCTTATTATACAGCAGATGCAGCGAAGTATAGTCTGTTGATTGTATGTCAGAAATATTGAAACGATGCATTGGCCAAGAAGGGGAAATCATGGATGGTGAGTTACTCTAATGATGGGCGCACACGTTTCAAGGTAAGACTATCTTTATTAATATTAAAGGAGCTCCGCATTGACTAGCATATGTTCTCTTGTCTGCTGCTCTCCCTCGTTCAACCATCCTCAAACCTAGCTCTATTGCTGCTCTTCACATTATCACAACACACCTCCCTTCTCTCACAATAGTTGGCAATCTATCAGACATATTCACTCTGTCCGTGTTTCATACCCTTTCATCTTTAGTTTCCACTGCATCATGTAACACATTCATTACTAGAATGGGTTTGGACCATCTCAATGGGCTCTCACTCAACACCTTCAATAGCTTGATCCTAACTCAACCTTCTCAACATGAATACCTGGGATCCTTTGCTCCTCTTCTCTTATATTCTCTTTTGTTCCTTCCATGGGTTCCCCTTATACTGTCATAAATGTCCTCTTCGTTTAATGCTTTCTTCCCATCTCTCTGTACGATGGTGGTGTCAACGTTGTGTTTGGTTTCCAACCCCTGCTAAATTCGAATGGAGGTACGTGTGTGTTGGAATGCATTGTGAATCTGTGTGCTATCACCATCTCTTGTACTGCAACCTTCCAATCTCTTTTGGTTTGCACAGGACCACCTTATAGTGTTCTTGATAACCCTGTTGAACTGTTATACTACCCTATTGGTTTGTGGGTGATTTATCACAGTAGTACGATGTGTGATGGAATTGTCCTTCAAATAGTTTTTTTATTTTCTTAGACTTGAACTGCACCCCAGTATCTGTCAGTGGTGCACTAGAGTTCCCTTCTCTCTCCATTGAGATATTCAATAATCTTCTTGATGCTGATATTAGTGGTAATTACCACTTCTACCCATCTTGTCAAAAGGTAAGGAAGCACTATACAGTATGTAGTTTGGCCACCTCTATGCATTGGTACCATGATATCCAATCCAACCCTATCACATGGCAACTTTGGAATTTCGGGCATTGACATTGAACACTTGTGACTCACTCATGCTTTCTCACTCAATTCAAAAAGGATACATTTCCTAATGGCAGGTTCAATTTGTATGTCATATCTTGGTCATCAATAGTCACTCCTGATGCATTGTTTTGTTTTAATAATACCTTGGTGACCTTTGTGAGCTAAGCTTATTATGAATTCGAAATGAGGACGAACTGTTAAAGGCTGCAGACCAAGGGGAGCTTACCCTCCTGGTCATGCTGGATCTGTCTGCGGCCTTTGATACAGTGAATCATCAAATTCTTCTGGACCGCCTGCAGGAGGTTGGAAGAGTATCTGATTTAGTACTGAGGTGGTTTAGGTCTTTTTTGACCAACTGTCAACAGCGGGTAAGAGTGGGGGAGTTCCTGTCAGACCTTATTTGCTTGAGCTGTGGGGTCCCGCAGGGATCCTCCCTTTCGCCACTGTTGTTTAATATGTATATTCGGCCACTACTTGAGATTCTGAGATGCTATGGGTTGAATTTTCACTCATATGCTGATGACACCCAGATCTTCATACGAATTGGCAACTTTCAGGAAGCTTTTAACAAACTGGGGCTTTGCCTGGAGGAAATAGGCAGCTGGATGTCCAAGAATTACTTGCAACTTAATGCTGCTAAAACTGAATTGATTCTATTTGGACCAAAAAATCAGTTGTTGGCAGCTAGGAAGTTGCCTATTCCATCACTTCTGGGCAAGAGTTTAAAATTTGCATCAAAAGTAAAAAAAATGGGTTGTATGTGGCAAGAAGACCTGGGCTGTGAAGCCCAGGTGGGAGCTAAGACAAAAGCAGTACATTTCATTCTTCGAATGCTACATCAAGCACTCCCCTACATACCAACCAAAGATCATGCTTCTGTGGTAGGAGCTCTTACCAGTGCCCACTTGGACTATTGTAACAGTCAATTGTTGGGCATTCCTACTAAACAGCTTCAGCGGCTTCAGAGGGCGCAAAATGCGGCCATCAGACTGATATTTAGACTGAAGAAAACTGATCATGTCTCACCTTTTCGCCAAAAGTTGCATTGGCTACCAGTCAAAGATCGCATTAAATTTAAGACAGCCTGTATTGTCTATAAATGTGTCAATGGCCTGGCTCCCCTGTATTTACAAGAGCTAATACAGCCATACCAACCCATGAGACAACTGCGATCTTGTGATAGACATCTTTTAACCATTCCTTACTCGGCTTTTAGAACCAGAGGTGACAGAAGATTCTCTGTCTTTGGTCCCAGGCTGTGGAATTCGTTGCCGCAATCCCTAAGAACCATGAGCTCACTTCTTCAATTTCGCCAGGCACTGAAGACTTTTCTTTTTAGGTAGTTGTCCCTATTTCATCTGGGATCCTTTTCAACTTTGTTGCTACCTTCAGCTGTGTCATCTGCGCCGACATACGGTTTATTTTGTTTGGTGAGCTTTACAAATGTAAAAAATCCACAAAAAAAAATCAAAAAATCCCTTATCCTCTTCGGTGGGATAATCCGTTCTCCTCTTTTGACAAGATTTTACTATGTACAGTTCATCCCTTATCTGCCATATTGCTTCAAAACCTGCTTCTTTTATTTTCACTTTTCCCATGAATCATCTTTGACTACTGCCATTATTTTCTTTAATTCCTCATTCTGTGTCATGGTTTCATACCATTCTTGTTCAAGCATGGCTTGCTTTATTACCATCATTACCTGCTCTCCTTCATCTTCCTTAGCTCCGTATCGTGAGGTAAGGTCTGTTTGGCTAACCCTGCCATCTGGCCAATATTGTGTTTATTTTGTGTGCGCTTCACCCCCCCTCCCCCCCGCCTGTGTGCCTCCCCGGCTGTCCCCAGGGTTATTTGTGGAAGTTTATGCCTCCCAGACATCCCACCACCCCTCATTGGCTATTTGCCTCACGATTAGCGACGTGGGTCCAGGCCCTGCGTTCGCCGCCTTGTCTCTGCTTTGTTAGCTCCAAAGCATGAGGTAAGGTCTGGTTGGCCCCCTGCCACCTTCTGGGCAATATCGTGTTAATTTTGTGTGTGCTTCATCCCACACTGCCCGCATATCTTCCCGGCCGTCCCCAGTGTTATTTGTGGAAGCTGTGTCCTCCCGGACCTCCCACCACCGTTGATTAGCTATTTGCCTCACCATCTGTGATGTGAGTCCAGGTCCTGCATTCACCGCCTTGCCTCTGCTTCCTTAGTGCCAGAGCAGGAAGTAAGGTCTGTTTGGCTCCCAGTCTGCCTTTTCTGGGCAAAATTGTGTTGCTTTTGTTTGGGCTCCCCCACACTTCCTGCATGTCCCCCCGATCGTCCCCAGTGTTGTTTATGGAAGTTTCTGCCTCCTGACCTCCCACAACCCCTGATTGACTATTTGCCTCACCATCAGCGACGCAGGTCCAGGCCCTGCGTTCACCGCCTTGTCTCCACTTTCGTAGCCCAAGAGCATGAGATAAGATCTGTTTGGCCCCCTGCCCTCCTTTTCTGGCCAATATTGTTCACTTCACCCCGTGATGCCTGTTTTTCTGCCCAGCCGTCCACATTGTTATTTGTGGAAGTTACCGCCTGCCGGACCTCCCACCACCTCTGAGTGGCTGTTCCCAACTGTAATCCCCCAGAACTTTGATTGGTTCCTGGGGCCTCCTTAAGTCATCACTGTAGGGCAGCATCCTGCCCGGAAGCCCCTGTGGTGAAGGGCTCCAAGGCAATGGACATCTCCCAAAGAAGCAGCTCCAGATGGTGTCTGCCGGTGTCAGCCGGGAAAGCAGCAGGAAACAGGCAGCCATCAACCAGCAGCGAGAAAGTATGTGGGGTGCGGCCAGGGGGCACAACAATCACTGCACCCACAAAACTGGCTCACCTAACTCCTATCTTATTATCCCCACCACCAAATAGCTGGTATTGGGATGTACCCACTTCTATTATGCAACTGTTTCCCCACATAGACTCACTGAGTTGCGAACTGTGTTTCCCAGCCATGTCTCACATCAAGAGAACTGTTACTTAGCAATATCTAACAAGTAGGTAGACTTTACTCTGTGCTATCTACTCCAGATACAATTATATATATGAGCCTGTTTCACATCTAGACAGAATTGTGAAGATTAGCATTGCATCACATTTAGACAGATTTGTAATACCAGATTGCATCAAATCTAGACAAAATTGTGAAAATGAGCTTACATCACATTTAGACAGAATTGTAAAGATTAGCATTGGAACACATCTAGACAGAATTGTGAAGATTGATACTGAATGACATTTAGACAGATTTGTAATACTAGGTCTCCCAGGGGTTATTCACCCAAGAACAGGTCATTGGCTGTGTTCATGCTGGTAGAGAGATTCTCAGACCCCCCCTTGTTTTTTCTAAACAGAATTGTGACAATGAACTTGCGTCACATCTAAACTGAATTGTGAAGGTTAACATTTGTCACATCTAGACTGAATTGTGAAGATTGGCACTGCATCACATTTAAACAGAATTGTGAAGACTGACATTGCGTGACTTTTAGACAGATTTGTAATACTAGCTTTTGTGTAAAAATGATCTTGCGTCATATTTAGACAGAATTGTAAAGATTAGCATTGTGTCACATCTAAACAGAATTGTGAAGATTATCATGCGTCACATCTAGCCAGAACTGTGAAGATTAGCATTGCGTCACGTCTGGACAGTATTGTAATACTAGTGTAAAAATGGAAGGCACACACTGGATGAGTTGAATGGCTTCTTTAATGTTACCAACCTGAGCCCAGCAGGACTCTGCCATTACATCTCCATAACTTCTCAACTGCCAACTGTGGAATACAGAACACTCAATACGTAAGTAAACAACCATGCAAAGCAAGTGTGGAATCCTACAACCGTAGAATTCCACACAACTACATAACATATGTTACAACACTTCTCCCCCCATCACATCACAAACAAAAACACCCCTCATTCATACAACACTCATCACTACGCACCCCACACAACCAAACCCTAGAACAGAAGGCAAAGAGAAGGAAAGGGGAAATAGGAACAGCTAACTATTGTACAATTGCTCCCAAAACATAATCATTGAATTTGGAGGGCAATTTTCTCTCCCGGATGGGGTCACTGTTGAACCTGACGGGGGCGGTAAGACTTGAGGTGGCAAACTCTGTATGCCCACCAGCACCACCACTAACAATGGTATCCTCAACCGGAACTGAACCCGCATCAACATCATGGCAGCTTGATGGCACACCAACAACACACACCAACATCCACACAACATCCACACAAGGAAATCAAGATTGGGACATACGGAATCCCCAGACGGAAGATCAGGAGCTACTCCAGAATGACTCACGCTAATATTGGCTTCCACGGATTTACTTCCCCTATAGGATCCTTGGGCCCTTTCCACAACCACCACACGCCTCATGCTCCATCTGGACCCATCATCGAGCTTCACATACCCTCGCCCAGTTTTCATCACCACCTGAGGTTGCAAATACTTACTACCACCCTTAAGCACAAACCTTGAATTCCTGATTTGAACGCAGTCCCCTACCTTTACTGATAGGGGCTTCCTACGCGCCAGCTGTTCCTGCAAGAATAATTCTTGCTTACGACACACCCGATTCAACACCTCTTGCGTGTCAACCTGCGACTGAGTACCACCACCAGCGCAGGGACCCTCAGTTTCAAACCAGGTTTCCTTCCCCACATCAGCTCAAATGGGGAATGACCCATAAGTGCTGAAGGAGTAAACCTGTAAGCCTTAAGAGCTTCAGACACCACATACTTCCACAGAAGACGATTGGCCAGCACTAGCTGTATGGCCCCCTTCACAAACCGATTCATAAGCTCCACAAGACCATTGGCCTCTGGATTGTACAGTGAGACCCTATGGTGTTGGATTCCCAGGTTCCTCAAAAACTCCTGCATATGATCAAATACAAATTGTACCCCGTTATCCGTAACAATACCTGCTGGTACCCTTCCATGTCAAATACCGTAGAAAGAAACTCCACAATCTTCTTGGCTGTCACAGTAGACAAAGTAGTGGCCTCCACCCACCTAGATGTGTAATCCACCATGACCACTATAAATCTAAGACTACCTCCCAAGGTGTCCATAGGGCCCATTATGTCGACTGCCACCTTCGACCACACCTCCTCTGGGATTTCAACAGGGTACACGGGTTGGGGAGACGGAGCCTTACTCATGTCACTGGCAGAACACGCCACACAGTCCCTAACCACCTCTTCTATGTCACCATCCATCCTAGGCCACCAGTACACCTCTCTCAATCTCCTCTTAGTCATGGACCTCCCCAAATGTCCCTTGTGAGCTAACACCACAAGCTTCCCTTTAAGCGACTCCGGAGGAATCAACCTCAGGCCCCTGGCAACACCCCAGGGACCCTCCGACAACTCATGCCAAATGTGACCGCAAAGCCTGGACAAACTTTCACTCAAAATCCCACTTTTGAGGGCAGCCCTGATGTCGATTAACATGGGGTCATGAGAACACTCCTCCCTCCAAACCTGCTCACCCACAGCAGGCACAACACTTGCTACCAATGTGCACTCGTCCCCCACCACCTTGTGAACTTCATTGACGCTTCCAGAACAGGGGAACCGTGACAAGCAATCCGTGACAGCATTCTTCACCCCAGGAACATACTCACTCTGGAAGTTGAATTCGCTCATGTCAGCCATCCACCTCATGATTCTGGATGAGGCATGTGACAACCCCTTTGTAGTCAAAACATGCACCAATGGCTTATGGTCTGTGCGAAGGGTGTATTCCACTCCCCATAAAAAGGTTCTGAAATGTCTTGATGCCCATACAGCGACCAGGGCCTCCCTTTCTATGACTGCATACCTTTGTTCCGCATCCCTAAGTACCCTGGATACAAAAGCAATAGGGTGGAACTCGCCACCATCCTTCTGTTCCAAAACAGGCCCGATCCCGTACTCACTAGCGTCAACCGTTAGAACAGTTTTCCTGCAGGGGGAGAATTAACCTAGGGAAGGAGCTTGATCAACCTCTTTCTTTAAATTGTCAAACTCCCTTTGGCACTGAACGGACCACTCAAAGTGAAGGCTCTCATGCTGACAGTTTTGTCACCATAGGAAGATACAAATCTGCTATAATATTCGGCAAGGCCCATGAACGACCCGAGTTGCTCCTTGTTCACCAGAGATGGAGCATCCTTCAACACCATCACTAAGTCCTCCTTGGGATGGATCCCTTTGGCATCCAACGTATATCCAAGATAAGTCACACTGGACACACCTACCTTACACTTGCTTAACTTAACTGGGAGGCCACTACTTCTCAGCACTTCCATCACCTGCAACACTCTACTGTGATGTTCGGCGCAACACTTGCCCCAGACCAATATGTCATCCTGGAAACACTCCACCCCTTGGATGCCCATAAACAGTTTCTGTATTATTCTCTGAAACACCGCGGATTCAGACGCCAAACCGAAGGGCATCCTACAGAACCGTAAAACGCCAGACGGGGTCACATGAAGGTCTATCTGGTGGTAAGCAGATGAAAGATCAAAGGTGGAGAAACAAGAAGCCCCTCCCACCAAAGAGAGCATCTCATTAATATTAGGTAGGGGATGCCTGTCTACCCAGATGCAAGAGTTCAAGTCCCTGAGGTCCACGCACATCCTCATACTACCATCAGCCTTGTGTGCCAACACTACCGGGACCAACCATTCGGAACTCTCCACCTCCTCTATAACACCGGCTTCCATGAGTGTGGCCAATTCATGCTTTAGCCCATCCCGAGCCAATGTGGGAACTCTCCTGACTTTATGAACACTGGGTACGGCACCTCTCTTCAGTACTATCTTGTAAGAGAATACTTTCAATTTACCCAACTTGGAAGTAAAAACAGTGGGAAACTTGCTTTCAAGGTCTTCTGCAGTCAACTGCATGGCCAACCCAGTGCACCCTTTATCCTCACTCACACTCAATACCAAGATGGCCTTGCCCGGATGTATCTCGATCTCCAAGGCCGCCTGTTCGTCCCACCTAACAACAGGATCCCCTTTGTGGGCCACATAAAACTTCCCTCTGGTCTTGCGTCCCTCAAATTCGATGGTGGCCCACTCGAACCCCAGAACCTTAATGCGAACACGGCCATAAGCACATGGACTAATGTCCGAAGGAGATAACTCAGTTACTTGCTTCTGAAATTTAGCAACGTACATTTCAGGAAAATCATTGTGTAAGGGGACCCAGTGTCCACCATCATGTCTATGGGTGTTTCATTGACCATAAGTGTGGCCCAAGCACCCTTCCTCCCACAGCCCACACTCAGCAACAACCCTTCACCCACACCATCACTCACAGGTTTAGAGCAACCAACATACCCTACCACAGTCACATCCTCCTCATCTTTATTTGCATCCACCATCCTCACAGTTTCTCTGCTCGGTGCAACACTCCTGCACATGCAAGCATAGTGCTCCTTCCCTTTGTACCTCCTACAGTCCACAGTGGAGGCGGGACACTCCTTTGACCCCGCCGAATGTCCTAGCCAACTGCACTTCTTACACACATCCCTCGACCCGGGAGCCCCCTTGGTGTCCTTGTATCTGCTTCTGAAATCGTCGCTCCTCTGGGGCATCACCGCATGTATGTTCTCTCCCTTGTCTGCCATTCCCTTAACACTCTTCTTGGACTCCTCAACAGCTCTGGATATCTCAATAACCTTTTCCAAAGGAGGATCCTTCTCTATCCATAGTTTTTCCCAGACCCTGGAGTCACTGGTTCGCATCATGACTTGATCGTGGATATATTCATCAATTGAACCTGTGAATTTGCACGTAGCTATCAAGGTACGAAGAGCCGTTATATATGAGTCAATGCTCTCGACAGTTCCCTGCGCTCTGGAGAAAAAATGGTATCTTTCCAATACCACGTTGGTTCTTTTTCCAAAACGCACCTCTAACTTCCCAACGGCAGTCTCATAAGCAAGTATCACATCCTGAGCTCCACCATCAGTGCGGGGGGCACACACATTGGGACCAGGAAGATGCCTGAAAACTCCTCAGTGCCCAGGCATATTAACAGGGCAGCTTCTTTATCGTCATCCGTGAGTTTAGCCCCGCTAGCAGCCCTGAGATACACTTTGAATGTGTCAACCCACAAGTCCCATGCTATAGCTGGGTCACCTGGATTGGGCAGGAAGACAGGAGGTGGGCACGCCTTGCTGTGTTGCATGTTCAGGCCAGAGACCTTCGACCGTGTGGCGCACCCTGCGTGGCACAAGAAGCGCCCCACTTTTGCTGCGCGGCAAGGCAAGGGAAAAGTCACTTTACCACTATTACAGTCACTGTGCAACTGACTGTCTCTAAACTTCTCAGCTTTTATGAATTGCAGCCCAGAAGGGTTAACTAGTCACAGTATATTCCTAGGATGATCAGTGCTGCACGTAACAGTCTTGACTGGCTTTGGTTTGCATTCGGCTACTCTTTTTATTTTATTTTTATAAGTTGCCGTTCTGGGTCATCTAACTATACGATAGGTCCAGGGATGCCACTATTGACATGACAGGCTTGACTGGCTGTGTCCTGCAGCTTGTGCTTCAAAGCCCCTTTCCAACCCAACAAGGGTTAACAAACTGCATGGATTGAACTGGGAAGATCTGTATGGTTGGAGAGGAGACGTCCCTCCTGCTCACTCTCTCCCGC
Source organism: Ambystoma mexicanum (assembly GCF_040938575.1). Taxonomy (NCBI): domain Eukaryota; kingdom Metazoa; phylum Chordata; class Amphibia; order Caudata; family Ambystomatidae; genus Ambystoma; species Ambystoma mexicanum. Next base: position 959,188,693 of record NC_090928.1, on the reverse strand, counting down.
TCACAGTCAGCCGGGACCACGGCACAAGGAGAAGGAGGGGCTGTGAGTTCAAACCACTCCCCCTGCTTAGCAAAGCTCCTCCCCCTTCTTGTCTTCCTCCACTGCTCGCGAGACCAGCTGCCATGGTAGTTGCGGTGCGGAGCAAAGAAACTGCTGACTGGCGGGGGCCCCCCCTCACATGATGCGCACCGGGCACAACGTAGGAAGTACTCCTTCGATGCGATGGAGGCGGCACTGCGCTCGACCCAGACCGGGGAGCACAGGCCTCTAGATGATGTAGACGGGAACGCACCAGCCACATGACGCTTCCGATACTTCAGGGCAGTTACCCCGCCGCTCGGTACACTGGCGGCGGCTACGTTGCAAGAGACACTTCACACCTCCCCAGCCAAACGGGAGGTTCACACATACCGGCACTTACTCAACCCCTCCGCTGGGCACACAGGAGGCAGCAACGCTGGAATGGACACTTCACTCCTCCCTCAGCCGAACGGGAGGTTCGCACAGCGCCGGGAACACAGGCAGTATCACACCCGCTGGGACTTCTGGCTCAGACAAAGCACGTGGGTCGGGCAGGTTGGTTACATTCATCGCCAGTGTAAAAATGGAAGGCACACACTGGACGAATTGAGTGGCTTCTTTAATGTTACCAACCTGAGCCCAGCAGGACTCTGCCATTACATCTCCATAACTTCTCAACTACTAACTGTGGAATACAGAACACTCAACACGTAAGTAAACAATCATGCAAAGCAAGTGTGGAATCCTACAACCGTAGAATTCCACACAACTGCATAACATATGTTACAACAACTAGCTTGCGTGACATCTAGACAGAATTGTGAAGATTGGTTTGCGTCACATTTAGACAGAAATTTATGAAGATTTACACTGCACTACATCTGGACTGTATTTTAATACTAGCTTGTGTCACATCTAGACAGGATTGTGAAGATCAGCTTGCGTTACATCAAGATAGAATTGTAATGATTAGCCTTGCCTTGCAGCAGATCCAGACGGAATCATGAAGATTCAGGTGTCCCAAATCTAGGTGCTCCTGTACTTTACTGTCTACTGTTATATCCCCATTAAGGCGTCTCTCCCTCTATGCAGGTGTCCCAAATCTAGGTGCTACTGTACTTTACTGTCTACTGTTATATCCCCATTAAAGCATCTCTCCCTCTATCCAGGTGTCTCAAATATAGGTAGTACTGCATTTTACTGTCTAATGTGGTGCCTCTTCTTAGGCCATCCACAACATTGGCCCGGAATTCCTTCAAGATGTAGTCACTCGCTATCGCCCCTCTAGGACTCTCAGATCTCGCACAGCATCTCTCCTAGTTGTCCCACATTACAACTCCCTCAGACTGGGCAGGTCCTCTTTCTATGTCCAAGCGCGGACCATTTGGAACTCCCTAATAAACTATTGTCTTACCCTCATCCCACCCCCCTCAAACCCCTTTGGGCCCCTCTCCTACTGCTCAGACTTTAATTCCAGGGAGACCACGAATAGCAAGACCAGCTGATCGCATTGGACCAAGAAAAAAAGAACACTGCAGTTGAACTCCATCCAAGTGTTCGGTGCAAATACCTACACCACGTCTACGGATACAGGCCACTGGCATGGCCACCCATCCATGCAGCAAAGAATGCAGTTATGGCTATGTTATTCCGGTCTAGCAGCACATAAAGCCATACACACTGAAACCCCTGATGTACCTCAACACCCTGTCATTAGTATACAGTGACAGCCAACGAGAAATAATTTGGTTTAGCTGGGCACACATCGAATATTCAGCACTAGCAATCAATCATAAACCATCCAACAGCATCCACCCACGTGCCTGACCTCCGGGGTGCTTACTGGAGCCTAGCCAGTCCAAATAAGTCCTAACCCGGCAAAAATGAACACATGCATCTTTTAATTAAAACTCTTAGAACTTCCTACATATGAACTGCGGTCACTGAGGGTGTTCCAAAAACAAAGCACATTGAGGTCATACAAATGGGGAAAGGGCACTATGTAAATGATGAATACAATCCAATCTTCAGGCCTTCATCACAAATTTTCTCATGCCACTGCGTGAAACATGCACACATCTTAGAGGGCGGCACAAAGTTTCTCATGCTGCTTTGAGAACCTACAAAGTTCGTTGTGCCGCTACACAAACATAGAAGGGTTAAAAAAAAACATGCAAAGTTTCTTGTGCTGCTGCTACGAAATTAGTAATGATTGAAAAAAGGCCTGCATGAAGTTTCTTGTGTGACAAACTAAAATTTAAAAAATGCGCTCATTTTCTCGTGGCACTGTGCGAAACTAGCACGGTTCAGAGAAACCTGCATAAAGTTTCTCGTGTCGCCTGGCAGAACTAGCATAGATAAAAAAAAGACCTATGTGCAGTTTCTCATAAAGCTACATGAAACTCACATGGGAATGAAACACCAAGCTCTGTGCAAAACCACACAAAACTTGGTGAAATTTCATTGGAAGCAGATCCATAATGCTGATTTCACGGGACAGGTGGAAGCAGATTCCATTGTGGATACTGCATCTTGTACTTCACAGGCAAAAGTTTTGCTCATGGCAAGATCTTAATGCTTCTTTTAATGTGACAAATTCTTTGTGGCATTCACTGCTCCATAAATGTGGTGCTTTTCGATAAAATTTCTGGTAGCGCTCTTGTTTTGTCTGAAAAACAGGAACACACTTTGGATAATATTCTGCCATTCCCAAAAACATCATGGTTTCTCCTTGCTATCCGGGCATGGTGTATTCTTTTTTTTAATCTTATTTATTTGTTTCAATCAAATAAATGATTTTTACAAAGTTTTCCATTCGCGTTTCAATTTCTCTTTTTAGTTAACCTCTTCAGCCGGCCTCCGGCCCTTTAATTTGGTTCTTATTCCTGACTGGTTTCAAGTTTACTCAGGGCATATTGGAGTAGTTTCGTTGTCACCATTAGCCAGGTTGGTCTATCGCCACTGATCAGCCTTGACCACCAGCATACTTCTGGTTCCAGGGATAGGTCAGATGCGAAATGTCTCATAAAACTGTACCTCACTTTCCCAATTTCCGTGCATCTAAGAAGTAGGTGCCGTTTTGTTTCCTTTTCATTCTGGTTATGGCAAAGTCTGCAGTTACTGGTGTCAGAGACGCCTCTTATGAATTTAATTTCATTCGTTGGCAACAAATTCAATCTTGCTCTTAGCAGGCAATTTCTCGCTTGTTTATTCGGGAATTGTTTTATATATCCCTGCAGTTCGTTCAGCCCTTTTGTGTTCGGTGGTAAGTGGGACGTCAATTTATGTTCGGATGCTTTATCCAACGTCTGTATCCAGTCTAGGTCTTTTATTTTTCTTTGGATCTTTGATTAATTAAGTAACAATTCTTCTTCGTTGGAACTAAGCAATAACATCATGTTTTCCTTCCAAGTCTGTAACGTCTTGTTGGAGCCAGTGTCCAACTCCAATTTGATTAATTTAAACAGGATAGGGCTATCTGGAGCGAGACATTTCCTGTATAAATTTAGAGAGTGGCAGTTTACTGACCCTTGAAGTGACAGCAAGCTCAATTCTCAACGAATAGAGGCGATCGGTGTAGAAGAAGATAGGCCAAGGACATGTCTCCAATAATATGCTTCCAGTTTAGGCCAAATGGAGGAGGGTAGTTGTAGCATGCCGTCCACTCCGTACGTTATTGAGGGAACCACTTTTGATTTGTAAAAGCTTAAGCCTGGAATCATTGAAAACCGGCCACATTTTTGGTCGATTGCTTTGCCTTTAGTAGCTAGTGACCTGATTTTTGTACGGAGTACTTCCTGTATGGCCAGGTCTTTTCGGGAACTGTTCAGTGTTACGCCTAGGTATTTGAAAGTTAACACCTTTTCAATCGGAGACGAATGGTAGTACCATTTGTTGCTGTCTACTTTTTTTGTTGTTCTTTCTAGTATCAGGATTTTTGTCTTTGCCTTGTTCACTTCCAGATTATTTGCTGTCACATAGAAGAAGAGATTGTCCAACTGACGTTGTAGGCTCACAGGGGACTGATCAATCAAGATTAGGTCGTCAGCGTAAAGGAGTCTGCTTATTCTTAGCGCCCCCAATTTAGGTGGAAACGATCTTACTGTTGATTCCGATTGCTGGTAGTCTCCGATATATGATAAGAAAATTGAGGGAGCTAGAGGGCAGCCTTGCTTTACACCTCTGCTTGTCTTGATAGCTGATGAGAGTGTTCCCTTGCCATTTAGTCGCACTCTAACCGTGGTGTTTGTATGGAGGGCTTTAATGGGCTCCAGGATTTCTTTTGGGCACGCCCAAGCTTCAAGTTTGTTCCATAGAAGTGTTCTATCAACTCTATCAAAAGCCTGGGTAAAATCAATAAACGCCAGGTTTAGCCTGGGTCCTCCTTCCATTGTTCTACTTTTAAGCAGGCTCAGCGTCAGGATGTTAACGTTAGTTCCTGCGTTCTTTTTGAAGCCGGATTGAAAATGGTCATTGCAAGGTGCCTCTTTGGCCCAGGCTTGGAATCGTCTCAATAGCAGTGAGCCATATACCTTACCAATTGGATCTAGTAGGGCTATTGGCCGGTAGTTTAGAGGATTGTTAGGGTCTCCCTTTTTGTATATAGGCACTATAATGGCCGTCGTCCATGATGCTGGTATTGATCTGAACTCTGAACATCTTGCGAAGACTTTACACATGAAGGTGGCCCAGGCGACCGGATGCGCTTTTAAGTCGATATTGGTGATGCCCTCCGGTCCCGGGGCTCTGGAATTTTTCAGTGACGTTATTAGCTTGAGGATTTCCTCTTTGTCCTCTAAAGTAATGCAGGTGCTGATGTAGTCAATGGTTTTGGTTCCCTGATTCACGTCTGGAAGTTTAAAGGTTTCCTCTATATGTATTCTCCAAGTCCTCTCTCCAATAGTGTTTTGGATGATGCTTTTTTTTCGTCGAAGATGTAGAATTTAGCAGTGACCAAAATTCTTTTGAGTTTTTTGAGCAAATCCATTTTATAATTGCGTCAGTGTCCTGTTGGTGCATATTCATCGCTGGTCAGTTTTGATGCATTTTTCTGTGCTTTCCGATAAATCCGTCGCTTTTCAACCACCAACGTATCATAAGTATGGTTTTTAGCCTTAAATTGTGAGTAAGTCTTTAAGCCAGGTTTTTTGTACATCGTTAGTAGTGGACCATAATCTGTCTTGTTCATCCGGTTCTCTGATTCGAGATTTTTATAGTTGTTCGTCAACTCCTTTATATCTTTGGCTGAAAGACGAAGTCTATTACCCTGACTATTCACTTCCAGTTCAAAGTCTAGGGTCTCCACCGGTTCACTCACGGTTTTCCAAGAGACGGCCAACAGATTGTGGTCACTGGTCTTTGTTTCGATTACTTCGAACGATGAAATCAAGTCCAAAAATGCTCTTGTAGTGTAAATATGGTCAATGGTAGATTTCATCATTCTATTCTACCATGTTGCTTTGCGGTCCGGATTAGGAAAGGCCAACCCAAGATTTTGCAATTTTTTATGGTTCATTAGCTGCTCCCATCGTGCCCCTCTCTGATCTGCTGGAGTCATATTTATTTTGAGTTTTTGTGAGGGGGTTGTTGAGTTAAGATCTCCCCAGATGAGCACAGTTGAAATGTGGTGAACCGCCAAAATTTCATCGATAGCCGCTTCTAGTTCCTTCATAAATGTTTCAGTTTCGATTTTGGCCGGATTCCAGTAAGTGTTTAAAATTGCCATGGTCAAAGTTTGCTTTGCTGAGTTGCTGTCCAGTTTGTATGACCATGTTAGTAGCAGTGTTAGCAAGGACTGGTTTGCCGTCAGAACTTTCTTCAGCTTTAAGCCATGGCCTATGCGAATAGCCGTTAAGAGGCCTGACGATGGACGCCCTCTTATACTCTTTTTTGCTGGAGCTAGTATAATTTCATAGCCATCAAGTCTCGGTTGTTTCGTGAGCCACATATCTTGTAAACACAAGATATTGAAATCGCCCAAATTCACGTCACCTCCTACTGTCAAATGTTGAAAGCCCCTTGTATTCCATGAGCCAAGTCTTATATTGGACACTGTAGTTTGACGGTGCTCCTCGTTGTCGTGTAGAGGTGTCTTGTATTGCTATAAGGCTTTTTTTGCTGTCAAGACCTTCGGTAACCAGGCCCAAAGGCCCGACACAGGTGCAGCTTTTGTATTAGACTTTTCTCCTCGAGGAGCAGGTTGGACCTCTTGCTTGATGGGTTTATTATATCTTTAGATGAGATGTGCAAGTATGTCAATGCTCTGCCATTTTTGTGACTTGGATCAACAATCTTCAAGTCGTCGGTTGTTATTGTCCTCAAATTGCGTACATAGTGGAACAAAGTTAACACCGATCTTCTATTTAAAACTACTTCATCGTAGTTTCCTTTGATTTGTTCCAACTTTAGTCGCCATCTCCATTCCGGTTTTGGTCTTTGCCCTCTGTGATATTTTTCTGTTTGCGAGCGATATCTATGTTCCGGGGCGTGAGCCTTATGGGAGTGTGAATTGGTTGACAAGTACTTTGTTTCGTTCCCATTTTTTGATGATTCTCTATACGACCTTATACTCTGATGTGGCAAACTGGATTTCTTATTTGAGATTGTTTGAGTGGGCAGTTGAGAGAACATTTTTTCAGATGATTGTTGAGGTTTATCAAACGATTTTTCTATTTTTTTCTCTCTCTCTTTTTTTTCATTTTCCCCGTTTGTTTTTCTTTTTCCCTGTTTGTTTTTTCCACCGCCTCTTTTCTTATGACAATTTTGCGGCGTTCTTCAAGCGTCAGGAACACATCCGGGCTTTGGACTTTGCTGGTGTTTAATACGTTCATTGTAGGACACTCCGGAAGGGCTCCAAATGACACTTCGTGCGCCGGCGAAGATCTTGTCTTGCTTGTGGTGACCGGCTGGACCGACTCTTCCAAATACTGGCTCAGGTTCATTAGGCCTTTGTCTTCCATCAGCTCTTCCTTTGAGTTTGGTGTGTATGCAACTGTGTTTTTGTCCTCGTCTGTATGGGGTTTAGTTATGTCGGTTATTAACCCATCTGTAGCCAAAGACTGAACTTCTGTCGCTTTTTTATTTAGCGAAGCTGTCGCCGTTTGAAATTTCTTTGCTCCGGGGGGCTTCTTCCCTATTGTTACTACTTTGTCTAAATCCAGAGCCTTTTTGGTGAAGTTCTTAAAAGACTGGCCCGCGTTCTCCGGCTGCACAGTTGCAGTCTCATCAATGATTAAGAGTACCTCTGTACTTTTACAACTTTCTGCATCAGTTGTAAATTATTTAGGTGGCAGTAGGTTCGTTGTTTTGGGCAGTGTGGCCTGAAGGTTTAATGAAGTTAAATCGATTTGTATTATCTTCTCATTTGTCTTACCATTCACAGATTTTGTCAGCCGCCGCCCCTCGTCCCCAGGAGTCACTGAGCCAGATAGGATCTGTGTTGGTGACTTTTGAGGAAAGTTTTCCTCAGGTTGTGTTTGTCGATTCTTCTGGGTCATTATATATCCTTCCAGGTAGGTCAATTTTGTATGAATCGTTGCTTGGAGTGACGTATGGTCCTTCAAAGTCTCGTTCATCGCCTCATAAAGTTTCATAAAGGGGGCTAATGCAATTGTGATAGCCGACATGATGGTAATGAGTTCCGGCTTTTTCGTGGGGGTCTCTTTCGTCAGGGGTGGCCCTTGAGCGGTTAGCTTTCTTGGAGTTAAAAAAAGTGGATTTGTGGTACTTGTTGGTTTTTGCTGAAGGGTGCTCGTTGGGTTGCCAGGGAGAGACCCCTGTATGCAGGTCGCTGGTAGGCGCTAGGCAAGTTTTCTTCCAAACCAGCACGTCTGGTGACACCTGGGCAGCAGATGATTGGTACCATAATAGGTGTAGAGTCTAGTATAGGAGAGAGCACATTGGTCTCTTTTGTCGCAGCTCCCACCTGGCTCGTTTCCACCGGCTTTGGTAAAGCCGTGATCACACTAGGTGGGGTAGCTGGAGTGGGCATCATTGGCGATTGGGCTCCTAATGATCTTTCCACAGGTAGTGTGGGTACAGGCCCTGTTAGTTGTCTCTCCTTATTTACGAGATTACTTTTCTCGTTCGACCGATCACAAACGGATCAGGGTTTTGAGCAGCGTGCTGCATTGTAGATTTCAGTTCTTTTCGAAGTTCTTGGATATGTTCCAAGTTTTGAATTCTGTCTGCCTCTACGGGTGCTGCTTCAATTTCCGGATCTTGTGTGGCAGAGACCTTGTCCCTTCTGTCTTGTAGGTCTTTCGTGCTCTGAGGTGGCTGTTTGTCCTTAGCCTCCGAGTTATTCAATTCTTTAGGAGAAGTTTCCAAGGAAGTAGGGCAAGAAGGCATTTTTGGTGGATTAAATGCCGCCTGTCTGTCCAGCCTTCGGTGTTTCAACAGGGGGGGATAGTAATAGCTTCTAGTATTAACATATCGCTTAACTCTGCGCTGCTAGTGTAGCGTCCCCTGCTGATGCCCTTAAAGAAGCTCATTAGCGAGGGCTGAGAAGATGGTTGATTATTCTCTGCCCCTTTGATCTTGGACTGGGGTCCTCCCCCCTCCCGTAAATTCCATGCTGTTCTGGTTTCTGGGAAGACAGCCCTTTTTTCCCAGAACTTTCTTGCCTCAAAAAATGTTTATCCTAGCATGCGGTGCACGGGCAATCAGCCTTAGTCTTTTCTTTGAGTTGTTACTACACAGGGTTGCCAGGCCCTTTTCCTTTAGCTCAGCCGAAATCGGTTGTCCAGCATCCACGCCAACTCCTTTTCCCACCTCTCTCAGCTGGCTCTCCACCTCCGTTTCACTAGGCAGGGTCAATGGCGTCCCTGGAGGCTCCCTCCGATCGTCTTCCGTGCTGCTGTGTATCTGGGCCTGCACTGCAAGGAGCGGACTCGGAGCCACTCCTCCTAGTCCCGCCCCCGCCTCCTCGGCCCCACTCTCTGGGGGCGGCCCCACACCATCCCCGGCTACCGCGCCGGGGGGTCCGAGGCTCCCCGGTCCCACAAGGGCTCCAAACCCCTCCAAGGCCAGGCCCGGAACCACCCCCCCCAGACAACGCCTTCCCGGTCTCCACTCCGGGAGCATCAGGTAAGCGGTCCAAAAGGGGGGCGAGTCCAGGGTTTGCCATAATTGATATTACATCTTCGTTGTGAGCCACAATCCCCGGGGGTCATTATGAGGTCTCTCTGGGGGTTGGCCAGTTGTGTGGTAAGAGTCAATTGGCTTTTCCGGATAGTATCAGTTTGGGCAGGCTTTGGGGACTTGCCTGAATCTTGTTTTGGCGGTTTTCCTCTTTTTGCTCTGGGACTCTTCATCACTGGACACCTTTTGTTGTTAAGAATGTCCGTAGCCAGCGTTTCTTCGAGGTCACTGTGAGAGCGTGTGCTACGCAGCCTGCGCATATCTTCGTTCAATTGGGAGATGACGGCGAGGGCAGCCCCAGCAGCCTCTGCTGCCATGACTGCAGGATTGCCAACAGCCGCACAACAGCCAGTGGGCTTGACCCCACCGGGCTTAACGCTGCGAGGGTGGATGGGTCTGCCTTTTCCAGGCGATGTGAATCACGTGACTCGACACGTGTGCAACCGAAGCCCCGCCTCCTCCAGGAAGCACACGGGCACCAGCACAAGCCCCTTGTCAGCTCTGAATGCTGGTCGTTGGAAATAAAGAAGCGTTCGTTTCTTTCAGCAAAAAGAAAATGCTAATAACAGCAGTGCAGCAGCGTTCCTAATGGTATCAATCAATTCCCTTTTTGGAACTATACTTTTTTCAGATATCACGTGACCAAAATATTCTATTTGGCCTCTGTTCATTTTACATTTTTGGTTACTCAAAGTGAGGCCTGTTTTAGAAAATTTGCTCAGACCTTTCTTGAGCCTACTATTGTGTTCTTCCTCAACATTCCCAAAGATTAATATGTTGTCTTGGAAAAACAGGACACCTTCAGCCGGTCCGATAGCACAGCAAGTTGAGCGCTTGCTTAGACATCCGTGCAGAGCCTGCCGACGCAGGTTTGAATCTCAGCAGCCTTTCATCCTTCCGAGATGAGCACTGCACACCGTGGGTCTAAGCAGCGCTCAGATAGCAGAGGGTTTGTAGTGCTATATAAATACAAAAAAAAAATACAAAAAAAAATACCTTCAGCTTCTCTAAATATTGTTTACATGATATGTTTAAATACAGTTGAGGTTCATACTAATCCAAATGGCATTCTCATTAACTCATAGAGATCTTCTGTTGTCATAAATGCAGTTACATGGTTAGATGCATGTATTGTGATCTAGTGATTTACTGTGGGGAGAGCCAACGTAGAGAATATTTTCTCAGTGCCATTAGAGGATAGAATCTCACGAATATTTGCAAGCAGATAACGGTCTGGAATTATGCATTTGTTTAATGCTATGAGATCTACACAAATCCTCAACCTTCCAGAGGTTTTCTTTCACTGTCACGAGTGGTGCGACCCACTTCACTGCCTCTATTATCTGTATTATGCATCTCCTCTCTAATTTATCTAGCTCCTGTTTTACTTCCTTTCTCATGGTAATCGTGATTTATGTAATTTTTGGGCGATTGGTATTGATACTGGGCATACTCGTATTTGGTGCACATAACCTTTTCTGATATTCAAATTGTGAGATAAACCACTACCACCATAGGAGCACCCTTGCATGGCATCATTGTTTCCTCTGAGTTTGCAGTAAGCTTACCTTCTACCTTCTTTTGATGTGCCCAGTTCCCTTTTTTCCCTTTTTTCGTTATATATACGTTCCTTTGGGCTTCCCTTCCTTTCCACATCCCCCCCAAGCTCCTCTCTCCCGTAGGCCACCGGATTGATGTCGACATCGTGTAGATCCCATCCTTTTAATTCATTATCAAATTTGTCTTTTGGAAGTAGTCGGTACTTTGCCCCAGAATCCACCAACAGAGTTATCGGTCTGCAATTCACATATTCCAGAGACGTAGGCCCCTCTATTGCTTCATCTATATTTTCTATGATCTATATACTTTCTTCTTTTTCCTGACACAGGTCCTCTAGGTAGTTGATGCCTTTTGTTGCCTTGCAGCATTTAGCTCGGTGTCTCTATCTGTCGCAGTTCCTGGATATTTTGTGTGGGCTGGACATATCGAGTTGTTTGCCCACTGCAGATTGCAGGCACATCTGAATAATTTCATTTGCTCGCTGACCAATATATCGACTATTCTCCTGAATTGGGCCTCTCATTTACCTGTTTTGCATTCCATAGATACTCCTATCATTGACATTATTCAATGTTATTTGCTTTCCATTACTCTGGAACATCTGTATGGCAGAGTCAGTTTACTATTTTACAGTGGAATGGGCCTCCAGTTGCTTCACTTCCATTTGTTTGTACCTGTCTGTTAGAGTCTTCATACACAATTACTTGTGTTCAACCTCTTTGCAATGCGTAGCACTTCTAAAGATTTCTCTCTCACTTAACTGTTCATTTTCTCCAACGTGAATTGGTCACACAACCTTTCTTCTGTTTGAGGACCAACATTATAGGCCTTGCCTAGCCCTCTGTGGGCCATTATGTAGTGTTCTACCGTTTCCCCTTCTCCTTGCGTTCTCGTCTCAAAATGGTAGTGTTACAGGATACTTCTAGTTTTCATCTCATAGTTCTTATTTATCTTGCTCATTCTTTTCTCATATTTATTGAGACTCGGTGCTTCCATTTCGGTGAAATCTGGTACATGTTCATATTGTTCTTGACCTGCTGTCCCCAGACAATGTAACAGCTATGACTTTCTTCACTCTGCCCTGTGATTGGTGCCACAAACTACTCTGGCATAGGGATCACAGGCCTTTGTCCACTTGTCCAATGGGATTGGTGGTTTGCCTGGTTCAGCCAGAAACATCATTGGTGATTCGTGTTCTGCAAAGTGCTAGGGAGGCTGGTTTCGCAAGCTGCAATTTGCAGCTTGCTGTATAGTAATTTTGTATGCGACACTGTGATTTGCTATTTCTTTCTCACTTGTCACGGTGTGTGTGTCTTTATTTTGGTCGTGTTGGCATTTATAGGTTGTTGCAATGATAGCCATCATCCTGTAGGTGGCGTTCTGTTCACTTGTGCAGTCTCTTTTAACTGGTTGCTAGGTAAAGGCCATAGCTCTCAACTCACTCACTCTTGGCAGGTGCCACGCTCCTGGCTAACAGCTGACTGACCCACCATGTCCCCTATACGCCTATTCACTTCTATGGGCTCTCACCCGCCAAAAAGAAAATCGGGTGTTTTAACCTGCCTTTCCAACACAAAAGGTTGATAGCATGTGTGCGTTGATGCGCAGGTCGCGCGCACACAGCCACACACAACTGCTGACTTTGGCTTGCGCTGTTGCTCTTACTCCATCCTCACCGTGTTTAAAGGCTATTTTCCTCGTTTTAATAATGTGTCTTCATTGTTTTTTGCGCAGCATGGCCCCATGACGGGTTCACCTACTTCCTTCTGCTGAGTCTGCTTGAGCACCACCACCTGGGGGCTGCCTCACTGCTCCACAGTCCTCCTTCCCTTCGTGAAGCACCTGTTGCAAACCCGCAGCAAAGCTCCTGTTCTCCTTCGTTGCCAATCTCTAATGACAGGCGGAGAAGTTTCAAGGTAAGGATATCTCTATTATTATTGTTAAAGAGCTCCGTTCCAACTTCCTGTTCCCTTGTCCACTGCTCTACCCCATTCCAGCGTTCTTGAACATTGCTCCATCCCTTCTCTTGACGTCCTCACCATAGTTACAATCATACAGTCTCCAAAAACCTTAGTTAAAGGGAAAGAAATACTTAGTGGCAGGAGTACAGTACAAGGTGTTGCTACTGTGCCATGGGAGTGACCAGTGGCAAGAGGGTTAGAATATCTAAGCCTGTCATGGACCCAATGGCAAGGGGGGGTAAGTACTTGCTGGCAAGGGAAGGTCAAGAAGTGAACTGGGTACTACAACCCTGAGACTGTGATATCCCAAGCATGCTAGTATCTGTAACCCTGAAACTGTGCAGTCAAGAAGGAAGCTGGTGCTATAACCGTGGACTATTAGATGCTACTAAACACCTGTGCACCCTAAGAATCTACAATAGTTTGGGAATCTTAGGTAAGAACATTATACCCATCTTAAGTCCCTGAATAACATTTAGTGAAACCGTCGTAAAACCTTTGTTTCCAGAGTGCTTTCTTGCGATCCTGCAAGAGTAAACCACACTCGTCGGTTCTACCTAATACGAGTGTTGCACATCATTGATGACTGACATGCGCAGCGCTGCTGATAGGCATCTCATGTGGTAGCAGATGCTGGAGAAGAGGAGGAGTACGTTGTGGGTCTCATCTTCAGCAAGTGAGAGTGTTGCAGTTGAGCTAGGCCATGTGACAACAACCCCTAGCAAGGAGGGGCCCTCACAAGTAAGAAGGCAACAATGAAGTGACTGTTTGAGGCTAAGCTCATTCTTCAGAGGTGGCAACAGTGGGCTACAACAGAATGTCAGCTTGGGTCATGAATGTTTGCACCACTGGTTGTTGGATCCGAAGATTCCCAGGCCCTGACCATCCAGATGATGTTACATATATAATGTGATGGGGATCAAAAAGGGGCTGATCCTTTAGAAATGACCTCCCCCCCAGGAATGCCACCTCTCACCCAAGGCACCACAGTGCGAATACAGAAGTGCCTCATTCTGACAAGTGGGCAGGTGGCCATTTGGGGGTCAATGCAAACAGTCATATAGACATTTGACATAGGGCTTGCAGCCTTTGAGGAAGACAAACACAGATTTACTCGGGCCGGCCAGCAGCAAATAATGGAGTGGAACACTCAACTTTCTTACTGTGACTTTGTGGTGTCGGGGGGAAATTCTCCCGGGGTCGGCTGAGCCGTCCGCGGACCTCCGGGCAGGGAGGCCCCAACTCCTCCCGTGTATCCCAAAAATGAGTATGAGGCACACGCAAGAAGCAAGGTGGTTCTGCTGTTTATTAGACAAACGGCAGGGATGGGTCAAGGAACGTACGCGTCCATCCTGACTCTCTCTCTCTCATCATGGGTTTGCAGGCCCTTTTTACCTTAGTATGACGCGCTACCTGCGTCACCTTGGAAAGTTTAGCAAAAAACCTATCGCCACTCTGGATTGGCTCCTCGAGTGGTAGGGTTAGTATGGCATACGTATAGAGAGCATTGTTAGTGGTTGAGGGTTAGTCAGGTGGTATAATTGGGTTGTCCCTTCAAATTGATACATGAGAATTGTTACATGAAGATCCCTGGGGATTGGTCAATGTTACTGGCGTCAGTGATAAGAGCCCCATGTTCTGATTGGTCCACGCACGAGCCCCCCAGTCTGGGACCATCGTTGTTCCCAGCTCGCGGTGCACCTGTCATTTGCAACAATGTTTCACTATGGTTGTGTGCAGACAACGTGAAGATTTATTGGTATGCCTGAAGGCCGACTACTCCCACCGCCGCAGATGTCCATTGAATCACTTAATTGTATCTGCCTATGTCTTGAAACGGGGGGTTTCGGTGCCTCCCTCCTCCTGGGCCTGGCACCCTGTCAGGTTTGGCTTGGTCACGTGAGGTGGGACCGTAGTCGTAGCAGAATTCTGCACAATTAATATTGTATTTTTCACTGCGTGCCTGGTTTTAATTGCAGGTGTGACCTCGGCGTCGGCTTACGGCATACGAGATTGCAACATTGTGCCCTTGACTGTCAGTCATCGCCGGGCTCATTCTGCAGGGTCAGCAACTATACTCTTGCTCATTCGATGTTCATGGAAGCTCTTGTTTGCGGCCTACTTGGGCCTGGTGCATAGGCGGAGATGTTTGGTACACAGCGCTTCAGGTTATGGTATCATATTGTTTTATCCCCAGTATCGTGTCTTCGTTATGCTTTTCATTATTGCGCATGGGTTTTAGGAGAAGCGTGAGCAAGCTTTTAGATGAGTTAATTGTGCGTCTTGCGTTTCTGCATTTTGAGAAGCCTATGTGAAAAATAATAAAGATGCGCGTCTGTGGGTGTATCCGTCAATTGCGTCATAGCACTGAGTATGTTCTTCGTGTGGATTGGTGTGGGAGTGTCCAGTGTGTATGTTGTACGGGTGTTCTGGCCATTGGCCGGGTCGTCATGGCATCTCTAACGATGTGTCGAGTTAGTGCTGGATGATTCAGTCGAGTCCCTCCATGCCGCAGGCGTCGGCACGGGTATGGCAGGCTGGTGGGCACGTGGGAGGGCACATCCGTATGTTCTTGTACCAAGGTATTTGGTCGTCTGGTAGATGGGTAAACTCCTCTCGTGGCGGGTGCCTGGGCCGTGATCCTCTAGGCCAAGGGAGAGTGGGGATTGGTGGGAGCCTTTTCTTCCATTCTCCCACTTCAGTCCCCCCTCTGGTCGACTTGTCGACCACAAACATATCCTTTTCCTTATCTCCTCTCACCCTCCATATTTTAGTTATTCCGCCCAAATGTCCATAGTGGTTGACATGGTCTTCAAATGACCAATACATATATACACATGTTCCTCCAGGTGTGCAGTAGACCCACTTCCCTATGTAGCTCCTTGGGTTTCTTGGGTTTTCGAGCTTCACAGATGGTGGGTCCAGATGGTTGGTGATGATTTGGTTGCGCAACTTTTCTCTCTCTTTTATTATTATTCCAGCATGTTGGCCGTCATCTGCTGGCATCAAGGGGTGCATACCAACCATTTCGATCATTTCGTCAGTGGTGTGTGTCTTCCGGGCCTTCCAAAATCTTATCAAAATCAGTGCAGCTCCAGCCAAAATAATGCACCCAACTATAATCTTCAGTCCGTCTGACAACCAAGATGGCATCCATGACCATAGTATTGAAAACCAGCTCTCACCCTTTTCCACACCTTCACTTTCATCCATCATCTTGGAGTGCATCTGGGCCAATTGTGATACTGCTTCTGTCAGTGTACCATTGTCAGCATCGTTAGCAGGAGTGAATGTGCAGCATGATTGTCCTATCTTTGCGCAAACTCTTCCTTTCATTGCTGTGACGAGGTCCAGTACATATCTGTTCTGTAGTGCTACCATCCTCACTGCTCGCAATTCTTCTTTTATTGCGTTGAATCCA
The DNA here is from genome assembly GCF_040938575.1 of Ambystoma mexicanum. NCBI lineage: Eukaryota > Metazoa > Chordata > Amphibia > Caudata > Ambystomatidae > Ambystoma > Ambystoma mexicanum. The sequence continues at coordinate 959,172,589 of NC_090928.1, read as the reverse complement.
TTTACTGTGGAATTAATTGTCATCATTAGTTCCCACCTACTTATCTGGAGCCATTTTGGGTTTGCGTAGGCCTGTAGTCCCGGATGTATTATCGAGGAAAAGAACATTGCTGCTCTGCTGAATAGTCTATGTTCCGGTGGGATTGAAGAGAGTGCTGTTTCTGACCGTCCCCATAGGTAATTTCCTGTCAGAGGTTCTCCTTGTCTCTTCTTCCTATTCAGGACAGAATTGTTGCCGCTGTTTTGGTTCCCTGGCTCCTTTTGAGTGTGTACAGATCTCTTCTTCTTCTTGTTTCCTTCATCCATTTTGGGAAAGCTTGCCACATTCACATGTTTCTGGGGCACCACTAGTGATGGTACATTGACGTGTACCATTGTGCATATACCATTCCACAGAGGGGGCAGTGTGTGGTATGCCCTGTTTCCGCAGGCCCAGTAATGGTCCATTACCACTGCTGTTCCTGCTCCCCCCTCAGGTAACTCCGTCACACTTGCACAGTTGGTGTTGTATCCCACGTCCACTTCTCCTTTATGTTGGTAGCATATCTTAGGCGCAGTCAGCGGCAGTATTGTTATTGGGTCTTCATCCTTCTCTAACCATGTTAGCATGGGTATGTATTTGACCCAAGTCATCCAACATCTGTCGTTATGTTCAGCAATACTCTTAGTATCCTCTTTCGTTACCATGTTGCTGCCAGCCACTCCTATGTCCCATTTGTCACCCAGGTACACCTTCCCTGTTATTATTATCAGTGGTCTTTCCCAACATCCTTGTTTACCAGGGACTTCAGTGGCGTACCAATCGCATGGTAGGTACTGTAATATTACCTTCTTTGTTTCTCCTTTTTCAGGGCCGCTTGTTATGTATTTGAATGCCTCAGCGTGTAAACTGGCCTTGTTGTAACTCAAGTATGCCTTGAGGAAATTGTTTTTGTACGGGTATGTGTCTCGTGTTTTCCATACCAGGTGCGCTGTGCTCCCTTGGAACCTCCCTTTCGTTTGGAACAGTGTCAAGTATATTATACATCGTGCTGTTTTTTCATGAATTTCCGTGGCAACGAAAGTTCTGGAAGCGCTCATGGCGTATGGGATCAATGAGCAGACATAACAGCTATCTTCCGTTGTCTGCTTACCTATCTGGGTCATGTGTTGGTACCACATGTTATTCGGGACGTGTGCTGAATCTTGTATGTAGTTGTCAATACCTTGACGGTCTGAGTATGTGCTGCGTTTAAATCTATTTCACTTATGTGGGATTTTGCTAGTACCACCTGACGTCACACCTGTTGCAGTGTATGGGTGGGTGTATGTTAGATTTGGGAACAGCCAAAATATTGATAGCGCAAATGTTCTGCCATACAGAGGCAGCCAAGAACCCGGTGATCATCAAGATCCCTATCATTTTTATTACAGATGCTAATCTCACCGGCATTTTGCTCTTACCTTGCTGCAGTCCGGCAGCTAATTCTTGCGACGTTAAAGTTGCCTGCCTGAAAATTCTCAATATGTTCGTTATTAGTGTTAGTTTTTCAAGCTCTCCCTATCAGGTAGTCGTTCAGTGCCCAGGCGAAGAGCTGTTCCCACGCCAATCTAAGTGATCTATCTCTTAGGACAGGCAAGTAAGGATGGAGGTGGGGCATTGATTGGTCTATGGCCAAGAGAAATGCCGTGTAGTAGACACGTATCCTTCTTCTTTTTAGGTACTTTGGCCTTTTTATGTGATGGACAAATTGGTGAGATAATTCTTCAGGGTAGTTATCGTCTGAGGGTAGCATCTACTCCTGGGCAGTGAATCTTGTTAGTTATTTATATTCTTGGCAGTACAATAATACACGGTACCTGCATGTGCGAGAGAAAAAGAAGAGAGAACATTCAGGTGTTTACATGTGTATATGTGCAGAACAATGTCCTTCAATTGTCCTTCAGTTGGGTTATTCGGGTAGGGGCTTAGAGCTCAATTGGCGGAAGTGACTTTAGTCTTTGATCGTGTGACCATGGGGTGGGCGGTGTGGGAATTACTCTTCTCTATGCCAGTAGTTGTCTCTGGGGAATCAGGGGGGTGGTAGGGTAGGGGGACACTTGGGTCGTTGGCTGTGGTAAAAGTCTCTTCCTCCGTGGGAGACGCTGTTGCTGTCCTTTCAAGGGCCCTGTCGGTGACGCTAGGGCGGGTCTGGAGTTTGCAGATCTTTACGTCGTGTAGATGATTCCAGGCACGTTTGTCCTGTAGTTTTACTGCTCTCGTTGATACTTCTTCTACCAGGTGGGGGCCAGTGAAGCGTGGGCTGTTCCACTTTCTATTGAAGTTGCGGAGTAGTACGTGGTCGCCTTTAGCAATTTTGCACAGTTTTCCCTTTTCCAATTCTTTATCCGCGTCGTTTTGTTGATCACTCTTAGACCCGCCCCGCGTGCGCTCGAGCTGTTGAGACACAAACACCACACTAGTAATTAAGGAAGACACATATTGGTACATTTCATCACCAAGAACAATCGCTGTATTTTCATAGTCTGTGAATGCTCTTGATGTAGGCGTTAGAGGAAGGCGCATTTGTCGTCCGGTCACCACCTCGTGAGGGGTGAGGTGGTGATCGGAGCCTGGTCTGTTCCTTAGCTCAAATAGAGCTAGCGGAAGGCAATACAGCCAACTTTTCTTTGTTGTCTGCTGTATTTTTGCAATTGCCTCCTTCAGTAGGCCATTCAAGCGTTCGCATATACCGTTGGCCTGCGGGTGATATGCGCAGGCAAATTTGTGCTTGATATTCAGGAAGGATGTGATGTGTTGGAACATTTCATTAGCGAAATGCGGACCATTATCTGACCGCAGTACCTCGCATACTCCCCACCTGGGGAAAACCTCCCTCACTAGAAATTTAGCTGCTCTGAATGCATCTGGGTGTGAGCAGGGACCTGCCTCAATCCACCTGGAGAATGGGCATACTACTACAATCATATACCTATTTCCTTGACATACGTTGATCATATCAACATAGTCAATATGGATGTGCAGGAAGGGTCCCTCAGGCCGGGGTATAGTACCTTTTATCACCTTTAGCGTGTGACCGGCCGTGAACTGTTGACATGTGAGACAATTGCTGATAAAATTTGTCACATGGGAATCTAACTCGGGACAGAACCAATCTTCCCTAATTCGTGCCGCGATAACTTCCTTGCCTGTGTGGGCTGGGTGGTGGAGTTGGCTCAGGGCGGTGTTTAATAGTGCCAATGGCATTACCATCTTTCCAGTGTTACCCTGGCGCCATAGTGCGTCCGTTGGTGACATTGTACATCCTCTTCTTACCCATATTTCTTTTTCTGCCATTGGTGCAGCCGCTTGTAGCTCCATTATCTGTGTGGCTGGGAGATGGGTGTATCCTTCTTTTATCAACATCTCCTTAGCTATTCCCCTCCCTCTCCCTCTCTCTGATTCTGGGGGGTTCCATATCTCACCGAAATATGCAGCATACTTCGCATGCGCATCAGCTGCTGCATTCCCTTTTGAGATATGATCTTCTCCATTGGTGTGTGCGGTACATTTTACTAAAGCTAATTCTTGGGGGTCATTTATTACTTCAATTAGTTCAGCCAACAAGAGAGCATGTTGCACTGGGGTGCCGTCAGCTCTCTTAAACCCTCTTCTCCTCCATTTGGACAATCCGGAATGGACAGTAGACGTGACATATGCGCTGTCACACTATATAGTCACTCGTTTGTCGAAACTTTCCTTCAACGCCAAGATCAGTGCAACCAATTCGGCTGCTTGAGCAGAGTAATGCTGTGGTAATTGTACACATTTCATCGCCACACACACCTGTTCCTCTGTCATTTTTACCACTGCTGCCCCAGTTCTCCTTATCCCATCACTTTGGTCTATCGTTGAGGACCCATCAATGAACAAGAGCTCACCTCCATCGAGTGCGTTCTCTTCAACCTTTCTAGTACACGAGTACAGTTCGGTAGTCTGCGTACAATCGTGTGCATAATCTCCTTCCTCAATTACTTCTGCTATAAACCTTGCAGGGTTAACCGTGCTGCATCTAACAATTGATAGTTCTGGTATAGATAGGATGATCTCATAACCTGACGCCCTCTGCGTGGTGAGTGTGGACTTGGGCTTGTTCAATATCGCAAATAGTGCATGTTCCACAAATAGTGTGGTTGAGCACCCCATTGTGATTGTTGATGCTTTCTCTACCGCAAAGGCAGCTGCGGCGAGACCTTGTTCGCAAGGGAAATGTCCCAACATCACAGGATCCAAGTGCCCACTGTAAAATGCTACTGGTTTGTAGCCCATGCTTGTTTTTTGAGCCAACACTGCTTTCATTACTGCTGAGTCGCAATGTGAAAATATAAAAAATTGTCGTTCATAATCAGGGGTGGCTAGCACCGGAGCAGTTGATATTGCATCCTTCAGTTCGTCAAACGCCTCCTTCATTCCATTGTCCACCCCAACTTTCTCTCCCCTTTGTTAGCTTCTTTTAATCCCTCAAGTAGGGGTTTTATGTATGAGCTATAATCAAATACCCAGGCTCTACAGTAGTTGCACAATCCCAGGAACTGCTGCAGTTCCCTCACTGTGTGGGGCGGCAGCGTTTTTGAAATAGCCTGTGCTCTTTGTGGTGCAATCTTTCTCCCGTATTGAGATATGAGCTGCCCAATGTAAAGTACTTGTTCCTGACAGTACTGTAACTTCTCCTTGTCTACTTTGTAACCCTTTTCAGCCAATACCGTCAGCATCTTCAATGAGTCCTCTCTACATCTTCTTTCGTTAGTGCTGCAAATAATTATATCATCAACGTACTGTAACACTGTGCTTTCCACTTCAATGTTACCCAAATCCATCTGTATTACCCTGTTGAATATTGAGGGTGACTCGCAGTAACCTTGCGGCAATCTGGTGTGTTTCCACTTTGTGTTTCTGTACGTGAAGCTTGTCAGATCTTGTGAGTCTGGGTGCAGGGGTATTGAGAAAAATGCATTTTTTAGGTCTATCACTGTAAATCGTGATGCCTCAGCTGGAATGCCGCACAATATTGTGGCCGGGTTTGCTGCTATGGGGTATTCTGCTTCCACTATGTTGTTCAAGAGCCTGAGGTCCTGTATGAAGCGCCAAGACCCCCCTTTAGCTTTGCGCACTGGGTATACAGCTGTGTTACATGGTGATTCTGATGGTACCAATATGCCACTATTTATAAGGGCCGTTATTGTTTCATATATGCCCTCATCTGCCTCTTTTGATAGTGGGTATTGTTTCACTCTGGGGAGTATGGCACCTCTTTTCAATTTTATTCTTACTCCTCCTATACTTTTTATACACCCCACGTCATAGGGACTAGTAGTCCATAATGATGTCGGTACCTTTGCCATATCCTCCTCAAAGAAGGGAGCTGGGGTGGATGTGGGTGCTTCAAGTGCCATTGCAATTTTCTGTGCCACTTGTTTGTACGTCACTCTAAGCCATATTTCTACACTCATCATAAACACCATTTCACCTTCTTCCTTTCCTTCTGCGAAGAGTTCCTCATCTGATACCTGGGTGAGTCTACATCCCTCTGTCAGTGCTATCACTGCCCTCCATGCTCTCCCTTCTCCGTCATGGGCATGTACTGCAATGTAATCAGCAGTTGCTATAATGCTCTCTATGTTCACTGCAATCACCTTTCCTTCTGGTTCGTTGGCTGGTGTTTCTGGTCTAAACAAATAGGCTGCTGGCCTCCTCCAGATCTTTCCTTCAATTCCTGGCATCCATGCAAATGCCATGTCTGTCCCGTACTGGAACAGTTCACCATCTACTGGTTCAGCCCTAATCACTGTCTGTCCACAGTATGCTTGCATAATTTGTCGTGCAGTGAGCATGTTAATTCCTGGAGTTGAGCAAACTATGCCGTCCTCCGTAAAGGAGATCGTCATATTTAACCTGCTCATTATGTCCCTTCCCAGTATGTTTACTGGTGAGGCCCTAGATTATAGAAGCGGTACTGACATGTCATACTCCCCAATCGATAAGGGAACGTTATCAGTAAAGGGAACCAATCCCCTAGCCCCAGAAAATCCTTGGGGGTTCATGGCTTCGCCTGACATCTTAAATTTACCTTCCCTTATGCAAGACCGGGTCGCTCCCGTGTCAACAAGGAATGATAATCTTTTGTCACCTATCGTTACCTCTATGCGTGGTTCCTCCGCACTATTAGGTGTTACCGACAGGATGGGACACACCAAGGCCGTCTGTGGGCTGTCCTATTGAGGGTATAATGATTGACCATTTCCTGTGTAAGGGTTGTGTCCCAGGACCGTCACCCTTCCCAGTTGTATTTGCTGTAGTTGTGTATTGGTAGAGGTTATGTTATGGTCTTGCATTTGGGCAGGTTGCTGTGCTTGTTGTACTTGGGGTTGTTGTGTCACTGCTACCTGTTGTTGTGGCAGCGAATATGTCTGTGGCTGTTGTTGTGTTACTGGTTGTTGCTGCCCATTTCCCCGTTGTAATATCTGCTGTTGCTGGATGCCCTGCTGTTCCTGTGTGGGCCCTTGTTGTCTCTGTTCGATATATGATGGTGTGCCCGGTCTCACTCTACACGTGCGTGACATGTGCCCTACCAATCCACAAATCCAACACACTGGTGGTTCCCTGTTCTGCCATGGAAAGCTTCCTGGATTGTCCTGGTATACTGGTTGCATGGTGGGGTATAAATTTCGAAATCCTCCCCCCTGCTGTTGTGTGCTATATCCGTATCCTCTCCCCCTCATTATTCCTCCCCTTCCCCTGTTGTAATTATAATACCCAGCTCCTGGCGTTGAGTATCCTCCTCCCATGTTAATCGTGTATGGGTTGAGTGGCGGCAGCTGTTGTGTTACAGTCTGCGATGATTGTATTTGTGAGGGATCTTGTGCAGCTACTACTTGTGCAGTGTTTTTAGTCATTGTTGCAGGTGTAGTTATTAGTGCGCCTTCCATTTTATATTTAGTAAGTTTTTTCTGTACTAATTTAGCCTCTTCCGTTTTCCTATCTTCTTCCTTTTGTTTCATTTTTTCTTGCCATGTCCTACAATGATGCACTATTGTCAGTTGTATTTCTGGCCATGCTTTTGCTTCCATCCCCACTACTTTCTTCAGTTGTTTCTGGACTGCTTCTGGGAGCCCTCGTACTAGTATATGATAGAATATTGCTGGTGTCTTGTCCCATTGTTCTCTAATTTCCATACGCCACTTCTCTTGAATTTCCTGGATATAATCAACAGGATCTTCGTTTTCACGCATCTTGCGTGACGTAATTGCTCCTATGTCTGATGTGTCCGGGTACTGTACCCTCAGTGCCTGCCATAAAGCATGTCTGCAATTTGCGAATGGCGCCCCATCGTGTGATGTGTTTGTTATTGTTACCCCGGGGAAGCCTGCTCTCTTCCAGATGTCATCTGCTGCATCCCCTAATATTGATATCAAGAGGCCCTTTACATCCCCCACTGCCAATTTCTGTCCTGCAGTGTGTTTTTCCATTTCATATATCCATTTTCCCGCACCTCCACTTAATGATGGGAGCCTGCACTTTATGTTTTCCTTGTCTGCATGCTTCCAGGGGACGTATTGTGGTCTAACCCCTCTCTTTTCCAAAAGTGGCATTAGGTTGTGCCCTTGTTGGCCCTTTGGGTCCCACACAATCAGATCCGTACACCCCTCCTCTTCTTCCCTATCCTCTACACCGTCAATAGAGTCCATAACTGTTTCTCCTCCATCTCTTCCCTTTCTTTTGCCATTTCCTTTATTTAATGTGGGCTTGTGTATTCGTACTTCCAGCCTGCGTCCAGGGAGGTCTCTAAGCCTGCCTGCATAGGGTGTTAGTTCGTGTGAGAAGGGCGCTAGTTTATATTGGTATGTTGCACGTAATGAACGTGAGGTAGTGGAGCATGTGGGACGGGATGGTGACTGTGTGGCTGTGCGTGTCTGTCCTCCCGCTATTCCTTGCTCTTCCTACTCACTTCCCTCCAGTTCTTCCTTTCTCCTGCAGATCCATGGGGATTCTCCGTTTGTCCGGGTGATGTATAATTTGTCTAAGCTTTCCCTTTCACTGTCCCTCCCTTCCTTTTCTATCCCTTCTCCTTCCTCACTGCAAAAGTCCTCCATTAATGGCAATCCCAAATCTATCTTTTCCCCCTTAAGCGTCGCTGTTCTTAAATCTATTAGATCCGTTTCTCCCTTGTCTTCATTGCCAATTGCTCCCCTTTGTGCTGAGGTTGTTGCTACTTCTGTGTCTCCGTATACATACCTCCTTACTTCACTCCTCCCTCCCCGTTCTTCTCTTTCCCCTTCATTTTTCTCCGCTATTTCTCTATCAATTCCCTCTCTTTTCCTTTTCAATTAGTCCATTATTTCAATACTCATCTTTTCCATTATCCTCTCTTCTTCTTTCTTCTTTTCCCATTTCGCTCTTTCCTGCTCTAATATGCCTTCTATCATCCTTCTTTCTTCATATTTCCTTGTCGTTTCTGATAGTAATCCTCTTCTCCATATTTCCACTTCCTTTTCTTTCTCTTCTTCTTCCCTTTTCTTTTCACGCAGTGCTGCTCTCGATACCCTTTCTGCTACTGCCTTCGTCCTTTCTGCTTCTCTCCTTTTCTCCTCAGTTCGTTCCCTCATTCTGTCCAACTCATCCTTGCTTTCTTTCCTTTCCCGTGCTCTCTCTCTTTCTTCTCTCTCGAGCTGCTTGATCAGTGTATTCTGCTCATCCCTTAACTCTACTAATCGTTCTTCCAAAATCTCTTCCTTTTGTCGAAACAGCTGCTCCCCCTTTCTTTTCCCCTCTTCTCTTTTCTTTTCGCTCCTTCTAATGTTTTCCTCGTCCATTTTCCTTACCACCTCTTCCTCTTCTTCTGTTAATGACCCTCGTAATTTTAATAATACCTGCGCAGCTACCCAGTCATCCTGTCCTATTCCTGCTATTTGCTCTTTGTCAATCCCTCCTTCCCCTGCGGCTATTTTTGCGCGAGCTGATCCCGTCGTGTTACTCTGCTCCCTTTCTGTGTGGTTACCTGTGGCTGTATATGGTGGCGGGCTGTATGCCGGGTTCGAGTACCCCTCAGCTGCCCTTAATTGAACCATGTCTCGTAGTTCTGTTAAAGGATATAACCCCCCTTCCTCCTTTTTCACTATCTTCGCTAGGGGTATATCGCCGCTCTGTTCCTTTTTTATTTCCTTTTCTTTTATGTTGTTACTCTTCTCTCCCTCTTCTCCATTCCCCGTGTTCTGTGGGCTATCACTCTCCTTGTCCGCATTCTCTCCTCCCTCTTTAATCTTCTCTTCCTCCGTTGTTCCACCCATACTGAACATCCCGTTTGGTCCTGGTCGGGACCCTTGGAACATTCTCCATAAGTTAAACACCTCCACGTGGTGTGTCAACTTCTTCCCTTTGTATGTGTTATGCAGATAGGTCAGTAGCGAATGTTGGGTATATGGATCGAAACTACCATTAGGCAGCCATGGTGTCGTCATTTTGTTGTCCGTCCCCTGTGTCCATTCAATGCTATACTTGATCAGTTTCTCCCTATGGGGCGATAATGTTTTACATATGTGTTGTAATGGGGTAGTGAGGGTGTTCCCCCACCCTCCCGATCCTGCCCCGTATGACATGGTAGCTCTTTACTGTTGTCCTTCCCCTATTTAGTAGCCGTTATCTTACTGACAGTTTATAATGTACAGCCCCTTACCTGGCCCCGTAATTTTTGGGGACTTGTGATAATCCAATAACGTAAAATATGGCATTCACGTTTGTATGTTCTTTTCTTTCTTTCCACCTTTGCGGCCCCCTGCGGCCGAGGTGCACGTAGCCCCCTGCGGCTGCGTGCCCCTTATTGCGTTCTTATACAGCCACCTCACTTCCACTTGCTCCACCTCCCTCCTTTACACTTGCCGTGGCCGGAGTTCTTCGTGCGCAGCCACGTCCCTGTTTCCTCCTTCCGCCGATCAATTCACTACCGTTTACCTTCGTTTCCACTCCCCTACCACAACTTTCTTCCCCTCCACTTTCAAAAAATAAAGATGCCTTGTTCTCGAGAACCCTACTGGTGACGTCACCGATTTCTTTAACCTATTAGTAAGTTTTTCAAAAGTTCAAACTATATTTGCAATCCACCCCCGTTAACCCTACAGCTGTCTTCCTGTCACGCCTGGAACAAGGTAATCAACAATATAATCGGACTGCGCAGGCTGCGTCGCCTCGCGTGTGATACGCCCCTCGACAGGAGGGCTTAACCAGCCAATTATCTTCCGTATTGGGCAACCAGCTAGCTACCACCTACAGGGAAACGTCATCTATCTATCGAGTTTCCTGCTCGATCAATAGGGATCCTCATCTACTCATTGATCAATAATCGCCAAATCGTAGGAAACCGCGCATGCACACACACCCTTACACATGGTCGCGACCTAGGCCAATCAGTGTCTCCGAGCGGCCGCACGTGATGTTTCCATGCTCCGCCCCCTTGTCCCCCGTAATCGTAGCGGACTGCTCTCGCACTTGTCCGGCTACCATTCATTCATTACCAACACTAATTTGCCAAACTTTCGCCGCGCACCTGTGCAACACCTCCCGCCTCCCTCTTTCAATTCCTCCCCCTCCCTCACAATTCACATTGCTTGTTGTGCGTGGCATACTCACCAAGTGCTCTTGACGCGGGGCTGCTCGGCTGCGTGCACCCCTCCAAGCGGCTCGCCACCTCCCCTCGTCTGGACCACGTCTGGACACTCGCCAACCGTGGGCGGGATACTCCTCAACCGGCTCCCGAAGGCCAATATCCAGATTGCGCTGTCCGGTCTTCTTGCAGTTCCGCGATGGTCCTGTAGTCCTCAAAAGGGGGCAGCGGCAGAGGGGGCCGCGCCGCCGGGCCTCCCCGCAATGGGAGCACTCGGAAAAATAAAATAAAAGCAGATCTTAAACAGATCTCAGCAGTGCCTCCACCTTGTCGAGGGGAAATTCTCCCGGGGTCGGCTGAGCCGTCCGGGGACCTCCGGGCAGGGAGGCCCCAACTCCTCCCGTGTATCCCAAAAATGAGTATGAGGCACACGCAAGAAGCAAGGTGGTTCTGCTGTTTATTAGACAAACGGCAGGGATGGGTCAAGGAACGTACGCGTCCGTCCTGACTCTCTCTCTCTCATCATGGGCTTGCAGGCCCTTTTTACCTTAGTATGACGCGCTACCTGCGTCACCTTGGAAAGTTTAGCAAAAAACCTATCGCCACTCTGGATTGGCTCCTCGAGTGGTAGGGTTAGTATGGCATACGTATAGAGAGCATTGTTAGTGGTTGAGGGTTAGTCAGGTGGTATAATTGGGTTGTCCCTTCAAATTGATACATGAAAATTGTTACATGAAGATCCCTGGGGATTGGTCAATGTTACTGGCGTCAGTGATAAGAGCCCCATGTTCTGATTGGTCCACGCACGAGCCCCCCAGTCTGGGACCATCGTTGTTCCCAGCTCGCGGTGCACCTGTCATTTGCAACAATGTTTCACTATGGTTGTGTGCAGACAACGTGAAGATTTATTGGTATGCCTGAAGGTCGACTACTCCCACCGCCGCAGATGTCCATTGAATCACTTAATTGTATCTGCCTATGTCTTGAAACGGGGGTTTTCGGTGCCTCCCTCCTCCTGGGCCTGGCACCCTGTCAGGTTTGGCTTGGTCACGTGAGGTGGGACCGTAGTCGTAGCAGAATTCTGCACAATTAATATTGTATTTTCCACTGCGTGCCTGGTTTTAATTGCAGGTGTGACCTCGGCGTCGTCTTGCGGCATACGAGATTGCAACATTGTGCCCTTGACTGTCAGTCATCGCCGGGCTCATTCTGCAGGGTCAGCAACTATACTCTTGCTCATTCGATGTTCATGGAAGCTCTTGTTTGCGGCCTACTTGGGCCTGGTGCATAGGCGGAGATGTTTGGTACACATCGCTTCAGGTTATGGTATCATATTGTTTTATCCCCAGTATCGTGTCTTCGTTATGCTTTTCATTATTGCGCATGGGTTTTAGGAGAAGCATGAGCAAGCTTTTAGATGAGTTCATTGTGCGTCTTGCGTTTCTGCATTTTGAGAAGCCTATGTGAAAAATAATAAAGATGCGCGTCTGTGGGTGTATCCGTCACTTGCGTCATAGCACTGAGGATGTTCTTCGTGTGGATTGGTGTGGGAGTGTCCAGTGTGTATGTTGTACGGGTGTTCTGGCCGTTGGCCGGGTCGTCATGGCATCTCTAACGATGTGTCGAGTTAGTGCTGGATGATTCAGTCGAGTCCCTCCATGCCGCAGGCGTCAGCACGGGTATGGCAGGCTGGCGGGCACGCGGGAGGGCACATCCGTATGTTCTTGTACCAAGGTATTTGGTCGTCTGGTAGATGGGTAAACTCCTCTCGTGGCTGGTGCCTGGGCCGTGATCCTCTAGGCCAAGGGAGAGTGGGGATTGGTGGGAGCCTTTTCTTCCATTCTCCCACTTCAGTGGCTGTGCGCACAGAGGTGTAAGTGCGGTAAGTGATGGTGAGAGGTAAGCTCCTGCAGGTGTAGGGAAAAGAGGTATTGCAGTGATCTTGGCTCCTTCTGCCTGATGTGGCGATAGATGCAATATAGGAATGGACAATACATCCAGATTGAGATCATTTATTTTAGATTTTCCATAATTAATTGCCTTCTACACATCCTCCCCAACCCCATGTACCCTTTTAGGGACAGAGCATTGTTAGTGTTTAAAATATTGTGTTTAAGTGGATGTTCCTGTCAGAGTTTTTGGGAGTAGTTTATATGGTGGCTTTGCCTTGGGAAGGTAGTGTTTATAAGAGCCTGAATGTTTGATAGTGTTTTGAAAAAATAACCATGAAATACTGTTTTGCATTACATGGCGGTACTGCAGGAAGTTAGTGTTCTATATTTCAGGGTCTTCTTTTTCCGGATATTGCTGTTATACGTTGCTCTTCTTTCTTTGTGTACCAGTAAAAAGATTTAGAGAAAGTAAATGACTAAACAAGCACCCACTCACTACCCACAGGAGACAGCTATGTGCCCGGGATGAAATATGAGTGAGCAGACTTAGCATAGCGAACAGATCTATTCAGAATTCTCATCCCAATATGCCCTGTCAATCAGCCAGGGTATGACGGGCCTCCAAAGGGTTCCGTGTGTTAATATACTCACAAAAATATCGCCATACAAAAATATCACCATATTTTTGATGCAATATTAAGACATGGAACCTGCTGGGGACACCCCGCAACCCCCATCATTTTGTTAATGGAGCGGGGGACCCGTCCGCAACCCCTGGTCCCAATAACCCCATAAATTATCCCCACTAATAATATCGTCTATGGCCTTACCCCACAACTATATATATGGCAATATTATTGGTGGTGATAATATTACCTGATACCCTCCAAAGGGAGTCAGCCAACCAGGCAATCAACATGTCAAATCTCAGCCTACAGGGCCACTGGACAGGCCTCCTAATGGAGGCCTGGCTGTACCCAGACATCAGTCCTGCTCACATTTCCTACACTGCAGACATGAATAACATGGCCAGCACCAGCCGTGCTGGGGTAGGTAAGGGAAGCACATCAGCAGGGAAGTGTTGGAGTTTGAAGTCAGAGTATGAATGTGCTGGAGAGGTGAATGCAGAGTAGTCTGTGCCGAGCAGTGAGAAGGTGTAGAGGAAAAGACAGGAGAGAGAGAAAAGGAGAAGAGGGGAAATAGAAAGATTAGAAAGGAGGAGGTGGGGGGAATAAGAAGAGACAGGGGGAAGGAGGAGAGGTTAAGGAGAGAAGTAACATGTAGGGGGTCAGAGAAAGATAGGAGGAGGTTCAGAGGATAGAGAGCAAAAGGGAAGAGGAGGAAAGGAGAAGAGAGACAAATGGATGGAGCAGTGGTGGAGGAGGAAGACAATTTTAGCAACACATGAGGGAAGGAAAAGGCGAGGGACAAGTAATCTGAGAGTTAAAAGCCCAAGTAGGGGGAATATCAGAGGAAGAAAGAGGAAAGGAGGAGAAGTGCAATGAGGAAGAAGTATAGAAAAAAGTGAGTGAGGAACAAATGAGGAGGGGGATACATAAAAAGAAGGAATCCAATTAAGATCCTAAAAAACATGAAGACATAATAAGCAAACTAGATTAGGTAGATCCAATATGTGATGTTCCCTACAACCTGGACAGCAAGGCGGTTCCTGAAGTGTTGGAAAAGAGGCAATAGTAGGAGCCTGGGCAGGAACTAAACATTACAAGTCTAAGGCAGCTTGAAAGACAAGCATCATTTACATAACCATGAGGGGAAAGCAGTTATGAGTACAACTACCTGCATATTGCATCAGAAAACCAAAGGGTTCCAGGTGGAGGTATCTGGTAGGAGTGTCCAGGAGGTGTAACCGTGCTGACATCAGCCACAAGGAAGAATATACAAAACCAGAGAAAATGTGTTTTGGTCATTATTACTCCCCAAGACAGTGAGTAACTGTTTTCCCAGCCAACCCGAAGTAGGTGAGCGAGAGAAGAACTAAGAGCAAAATGGTCCTAATGAGACATTTGGGGGTGGGGGGAGACCCAGAGTGTTGATTATTCTAGTCCTAGCCCCACTCTGTGGGCTCATTCAAAGCCCAATCAGTATTCTGAGTGACCAAAATTAATATAATAGTAAACTTTCAATCAGTCCCATGTCCATGACAGTGACACTGGCCCCAGAAGGATATGATATGATATGTCATTTATAACACTCCTGTACACAAGTGTTTCTAGGAGCGACAGTACAAGTGAGGGAAGACAAAGGGAGGACAAGACAAATTATCTTATTAGGGCTTGCGTCATTTAGATCGTGCAAGTGCGAAAACACAAAGTGCAGGTGGAATGGAAAGGGGAAGTGCCAGGGTGAGGGAGGGGGAAGTGCAATCAGGGCAGCATTGCTCTGAATAATTTCAGCATGGCTCTGGGTAAGTGCAAGTAGGAAGGGGACTGTAGAGGTTACAGTTAGAGCCCCTAGTGTGTGGTAAGCCCGGAGGCAGTGCAGAGGAGACTGACCATGGAGGAGCCTGGTACCCAGTGAGACTCTCAGGGTACCAAGCAACCAGTCGGCGCAGCAGACAGGTAGTTCGGCAGGGGAGGTTGAGAGAGAAATCGGAGGAGAAAAGGAAAGTCATGAACTGCTTCTGGAACTTCAGGTGGTCGGGCTCAAGGTTTAGAGGGCAGAGAGGCCATTCTAGAAGGAGGCACCAGCAGAGGAGAGAGATCTACCCCTCACTCTCTGCCTGGAGAAGTGTCTGACCCTCAGCGAGTTGGAGGTAGCTGAGTGAAGGGCTCGATAAGGAAGGTATTTTGGAATAGAGAGTTGGATGTAGTGCGGGCTCCAGCTCCAGAAGGCCTTGTGGATGATGGAGAAGGTCTTGAACTTGATCTTTGCAGCCACTAGGAGCCAGTGGAGAGATTTCAGGGCTGGAGAGATGCAGCCCCTGGGATTAAGTTCAAGGATAAGTCTCTCAGTCCTGTTCTTGATGGGTTGCAGAGGGCAGAGAGTAGAGGAAGGCAGATTGAGAAAGAGGCTGTTGCAGAAGTCCAACTTAGAGAGAACCAGGGCTCTGGAGACAATGAGCTTCTAGTGGAAAGTGAGAAAGGGAAGAATACCTCTGAGGATGTGCAGCTGGTAGTGGGCCTTCTTGGCAAGGTCCATGATGTGAGGTGAGAAGGAAGGAGTGGAGTCAAAGTTTGTTTTTGTGCCTAACAGGAAGGCAAAAGAAGAGGGCCCAAGGACGGCGGCCAGAATGAGAGAGGGAAAGTGGGAGCAGGGGTCATAATTAAAAGGATCTCTGTCTTACTGGCATTAAGGCAGAGATTGTTGGAGGCGCACCTGCCTCAATCGTGGATAGACAGCCAGTAATGAGCAAGAGAGGAGAGGAGGCTGACAGGAGCCTGAAAGGAAGTTGAGTGTCATCCGCATAACACTTAAAGTTAGAGGTGAAGGTAGGAATCTGGTGGCCCAAAGAGGCCAAGTACACACTGAAGAGCCCGGTTGAGAGGATAGAGCCCAGGGGAACATCACATGTCGAGAGAGAGGTGGTGGATAGAAAGGACCCAAGTTGGACATAGCAGCGTCGGTCCAGGAGGAAGAAGGTCAACCACTCCAGGCCCTGATCCGTGATGCCCAGGTTCTCACGTAGTCGATTGATCAAGGATATCGAGCTAACTACGTCCATCCAATCTCCTGCCGCATGTGTGCTCGGGCTTAGCTCTTCCCTGTTCCCCTTTATTGCTAAACCTACTAACATAAGAGACACAGAACCCCCCTCTCCATGGGCTATTTCAAATTATGAATGGTGATTCACACTTTACACCTATTCCACAGAATCATACGAAAAGCTCTGTTAAGACCTTTAAAGAAACTATCAGAACAGGGAGTGGGAAAGATGGCAAAGATGTAAAGAATAACAGGCATGATCATTATCTTAATTTTATAAAGGTGTCACATCATGAAATACTAAGAGAAGGTCAAGGGGCCTACATCTATGCCGAAGTATCCCAAGTACTAACGTTTATTTGTGCTTCCCACCACCTCCATGTCGGAAATGTCTGCTTTCCTTCACCACTTTGTAGATTATTTTAGTTTCATTAACATTTACCATGAGCCAGGGCACTATAGAGAATTCTATTCCATGAGCTTAATACAAGCAGGAGGGGAAAGCTGTTAATTATTTGGGTCAAACCAGCTCCATATGTTCCCACCTTATCGGAATCTGGCAGAAGCAGACACCTTAAGAGTCGGGAAGTCTACCACAAAAAGTATGACTCCTTCAACACAGTTAATGTGCTCCAATAGAGGTTTAGCACAAATATCTAAAGTATGGTGGAAAGAGGGTGTTTGCATCAGTGGAAAACATTTTCTGGGGGTCTTCTGCAGTTGTCCTTCCAGTGATACAAATACCCCCCCGTCCCAACAGGTCATGCCAGAGTAATGCCGGACAGAAGATACTCAAATTAACATGATCGAAGGCCACAGCATCAAGAGCCCAGGTCTCCCAGCATTCCGGTGGTAGCTCCCTGAGGGGAAGAATGCAGCAGAGGAGCCTTGTATCAAACTCCAGGAGCATCCCTTTAATGATGTTCAGGTTTAATCAGACTCAGCACAAGCTCCTCCAATTTAGAGGACATCACGTTTGCAAAATGTTTACAATTAATCATTGTCAATGATATAGGACTGTAGTTCATGGTGCACGTTAGCTCTCTGTCTTGGAGAGCACTGTAATCATGGCTTCTGGAGCTGTCCCACTCACTGCAACAGTACCACAGAAGATTGAAAATAGTTCCAAAAGCTTAGGATCTATTTTATTTAATAAGGATTTTTTTTAAAAACATGTGCCGATCATCTGAGCCCATGGCTTCACCTTTTCTTTATGACTGGATTGTATGACTGATGTCTTCAAGTGTAACTGTACCCTTCATCCCCCTTCTAAAGGACCCAGTCATAGCTAGTCCAGCCCAGCAATATATCAAGGTAGGCATGTGTGGTATCCATGTTCCAGGGTCATTCAGGGGTACAAAGGGTATTATACAAGTCAGCAAAAGCCCTGACAATATTTCGATTGTCATATTCCAGGTTCCCTGTCTCACACCTCTTCCCCTTGCCACGTCACAAAAGGGTTCCCACAAGGAGCCTCCATGTCACCCACCCTCTTCAACATCTACCTAAGCCCACTGCTGGCTGTCATCCACTCTCACAACCTTACCTGGTACAATCACACAGACAACACCCAGATCATTTACAAAAATCCCAACACTGCAGTCTTCCCCCCTTCCCAACCTCACCTCTTGCCATTCGGCTATCAACATATGAATGACGGACAACCACTATATCCTCAACCCGGGCAAATCAGAGCTCCTAATATGCAGCAAATACACTCTCAGTCCCCAACCTATACCATGGCCACAATCCCTGGGAGTCCCACCTGCTGCATCCACCTCCGTTAAAAATCTTGGATGCACTTTGGGCACGGATCTACCTCTCTCCAAGCACATCAACTCTGTATCCACAACTTGCCACTTTTACTTACGCATCCTAAAGCAAATCTTTCCCTATCTCTCCTATTCTCAAAGAGTCTTTGCAATACTGGCCATTATCATCTCCCTCGGAGACTACGCCAACTCCCTCCATCTTGGCGTCCCAGCCTGTTAGCTGAAGAATCTCCAATAAATCCAAAACTTGGCAGCCAGACTACTCCTTGCCCTCTCACCCAGAGAACATATCTCCCCAGCACTCAGAGTACTACACTGGCTGCCAATCATCCTACAAGCGACCTTCAAAGCCATGTGCATCACACACCGAGATCTCCATAATAAGGGACCAGAATTCCTCCATGAAAAGGTCATCCACTACCAACCTCCTAGAAACCTCAGATCAGGCTTGGCTTTCCTCCTCACTATTCCCCCTTACCACTGCACTGGAGTTGGTGGTTCAGCCTTCTCTATCCTAGCTCCCAGAATCTGGAATACTCTTCCTCTGCACATCCGCCGCACTACCTTTCCTTACAAAAATACACAAAACCTGGCTATTTCCCACAATATCCTGAAACCTGTCCCTAACCTTCCAGCTCAAAATTGCAGCTTACGAACATTCACCACCACCCGGAGCCAGCCATTTTCACTGAAGCCCCAACCTCACAGTACCAGGAAGTGCCAGCATTTATCGCGGCGTCCGGACCTCACAGACTATCAAACACGTACCAGGACCTTGGTTCTCTCAAGCACCACTTGCTGGACACAGGCCATCATCACGTTTTCACACCAAGAAATGTCACAAGATTCATTAGTGACTCCACCTATCACGTATAAGCAAAAAAAGTAAATCACAATCAAAGTTGATGAGATAAAACTACAGCCCCACCGCACGTGGATAGATTGTGATGTCTGGCAAGGCATTGAGCTGGGAGCAATTGTGTGCCATGCCATCACTGCGGTCCTGGTGTCCCATGAAAATGCTACGAAATGCTGTAACGGTCATCAGGATAAAAACCCCAGAACAACAGCACAAACAAAACAATCAAAGATACCGAATGGGTTTCCTGAAATTATACCTTATACCCATTTGTTTTTAAAAAGAGTATAATTAAAAAAGCAAATAGAAGTGGAAATAAAAGCCTGAAATTGTCCTTAAGGGTGGTCATTAGGACTGGAATGCATTGGACACCCACGAGAAGGCCTTTTGTTTCTGAAAAATAAACATTCTTTGAAATGTACTATGTTTACAATGATGTGTTTGTGAAAAGGAACATCTTTGTATAAATATGAATAATATCAAACTGTATGAATATGAAAAGTGTATGTTAACTATAGGTGATAACAGGGAGGGCGTGGCTACATGGCCGCGTGAGTGATGTGTTTCTGGACGGCTCCCGCAGATCCGACATTGATCCTTGGATATGAACGTGCTTCACCTTTGCCACATGAGCCTGCTGCACACCTATGGATGCATGAACGTCGGGGGCACGAATGGAGCGCAATGAAGGCCCGATCCGCGGTGTGACGGCGTGGGACGGATGCTGGAAGATTTGGGGAGCCCGAGTCTCGGGGCTGTACAAAATGGCTGACGGTGAACTGACCGCTGCGTCGCAGGGAGATGTGGCAGGCGAGGCGCAGCGGAGACAGAGCCCGGCGTGTGTGCCAGCGAAGGAGGACCTTTGAGGATGGGATGAGACACTGCCAGGCCCTAACATTAACAACAGCCTAAAACTTTACAAAGCCCGGGGGCTGCAAGTTGTGGGGATCATGAAAAGATTCTCGAACATTTTCGGAAGGGCGGAACAATACAAAGGGGGTCGGCACACATCACTGCATACCCGTATTACACCTTGCAGGTGCAGCGCAGACGCATGAACTTTGGGACTGTGAAGAGAAGATTGCGTGAATCAGGTCACAAGTACATGCTGATCTACCCAGCAAAATTGAAGGTGTTCCACAAGAACAGAACTTTGTTTTTTGAGACCCCGGAGGATGCCATGGGATGGCTAGACACGCATAACTGCCCACAAGAACCGGATGTCCAGACGGGAGAAGGAGAAGATAAGTAGCAGAAGTCCAGGGCACCCAGGGTGTCCCAGCCACGGACAATGGGACTGGAATATAGTCTGAGACATGGCCTACGGGCGGGTGGTGCTTGGGCCATATGTAAGTAGGATCCGTTGGCAGCGAGAAACTTTGATATCAGGGCCGGGTTCCTGGCCTCTGCATTTCAAGGCAGGACCAAACGCGGGGGAGCCTGAGATCCAGGGATAGAGCTGGGCACGTGTTGGGGTTGGGCGGGGTGGGGGGAGGTATGGGGTTGTGTGCAGTGGTTTAAAGTTGGGAAAGGGGGGATGGGGGAGTTTGTTGGAAATGGGAAGGGAATGAGCCAAATTTTGTGTCACTTCAGACAGGAGGGAAACTGGGAGGGGAGGCGGGATACTCCATAAATGGCGTCGGGTAGTCTTAGAGTGGTCACTTGGAATGTGAGAGGCCTCAATAGCTACCTGAAGCGTAACAAAGTGATGATGTACCTGAGAAGGATGAGGATCGATATAGCATTGTTACAGGTAACCCATCTTACTAGGGAGAAACTGGAGGTGGTCAGGAGAAAGTGGAGGGGGGCGTTACGGGAGCCACATACTCAGCTTACGCAAGGGGTGTTCTCATATGGGTGGCACCGCATGTACCATTTCAACTGATTCAATTGACGGGAGACGCTTAAGGTAGGATGATAGTAGTGTGGAGGATGATGGAGAACCGAGAGGTGAGCATTATAAACATATATACCCCTAACCAAGATACGGCGGCCTATTTTAGGACTCTATATGGGAAAATTAGCCCCCTGCTGGGTGGCACGATCCTGTGGGGAGGGTACTTCAACTGTACACTGAACCCTGAATTGGATAGATCAGATGGCAAACTATGCAAACCCACCCCAGCTGCAAAGGCGTTACAGGCCCTGTTGAGAGATTTTGGACTTGAAGACGTTTGGAGGCAGCTGCATCCAGCGGACAGGCAGTACTCACACTATGCGGCACCGCATGATCTGCACACAAGGCTGGATTATGTGTTTTCTACGGCTGTGTTTATGGCTGAAATGATAAGCGCGGAGTATAAGCCCAGAGTGCTTTCGGACCACTCCCCCTTAATCCTGGAGTGGCGACACCAACCCCTTAGAGCGCAAATCCCAACGTGGAAGCTCAGAGCTGAGGCTCTGCAGGACTCGGGATTCCAGGAGGACCTAAAGGAGGCAATCACTGAGTACTTCAATATTAATACCGGTAGCGTCCAATTTGAGGGAACCGTGTGGGAGGCATTCAAAGTTGTAGTGCGGGGCGTAGCTATATCAAAATCAAGAGGGCTCCAGGGGGGCATAGAACGGGAGTTGCAGAAAACGGAAAGGGAGCTGGAAGGCATAATGCGTAGGGGAGGCACTACTCGGGAGGATGAGGTAAGGGTGAGGCAATTACAACAAACCAGCAGTGAGCACTGGGATAGATTATGCAAGTTGAGCTATAAGAAATATGTCGAAAGACAGCATGCAGGGGGAGACAAGCCGGGCAGATTGCTGGCCTGGTTATATAAATGGATACATCACAACCAGTGATCAGGGAAATTAGTGGAGACGAAAGCCAGATTTGGAATACCCAAGAGGGAGTTAACGAAGAGTTCCTTAGATATTATAAGCGCCTTTATGAGGACATAGGAGAAGATAAGGCCCAAGAGATCCAGGACACATTAGAAGACATAGGCTTGCCCACGGTAGATGATCTGGAACGGACAGACCGGGATGCTCCAATCACCTTAGACGACTAGAGATAGTGATCCAGCACCTGCCCACATGCAAAGCTCCGGTGTCGGACGGGCTCCCCAGCAAATTCTATAAAACATATAAACAAGAGCTGCTCCCTCCGCTGCAAGCCATGCTTAATGAGGCATTTGAGCATGGTAGGTTGCCGGAGTCCCTACGGGAGGAAGTGATCATCCCGCTCTTAAAACCAGGTAAGCCAAGCACAGATTGTGGGTCTTATAGACCCCTATCGATGCTTAACCAAGAAAGCAAAATCCTCACGGCTTTGCTGGCAAATAGGCTTAAGTGAGTCATCGGGAGACTAATACACCCCGACCAAACAGGCTACGTCCCTGGTAGGAATATCACTGACAACCATAGGAGACTCCACCATATTATTAACCAAACAGAGCAGGACCCTGGCGAATTGGCAATCGTTTCGCTGGATGCGGTTAAGGCCTAGCGACTCTTAGAGAGTATGGAATGGGGCCGGGGTACCTAAGGTGGATTAAAATGCTATATGGTTCCCCAATTGCAAGGGTCAAAACGGGAACTACTATCTCGGATAAATGGCAACTTAGCAGAGGCACTATACAAGGCTGCCCTTGGTCGCCTATGCTATATATCCTAGGGTTGGAGCCACTGGCAGTATGCCTCAGACAACAATATGGGGAGATAGGGATCCACACGGCAGAAGGCTCCCATCTTATATCCTTGTATGCCGATGACATACTTTTATATCTACGCTTCCCAGAGGAGAACCTACAATATGTCCTGGAGGTGATGGAACGATACGCTATCCTCTCTGGCATAACAGTGAACCCCAAGAAATCCAGTTTGTTTCCCCTAGGGAGATATAGAAGTGTCCTACCAAGTAGCCTACCGGTGTTGCCAATACCCTGGCGTGCCGAGACGTTCCGATACCTGGGTGTTGACATTTACCACACGACAGGAGAAGAACACAAACACAACACGGAAAAGGCAGTTGAAGGCATCAAAAATAGCATGGGATTTTGGTCCAGACTACCCCTGGCCATGATGGGGAGAGCGGCCCTGATTAAAATAGTAGTCCTGCCCAGACTGTTACACTTCTTTGTAAACATCCCATATGTGATCCCCAAGCGCTTCTTTGCCAGGCTCCACAGCTTGTGTAGGGGGTTTATATGGCATAACTCCAGGAATAGAGTGGCCCTCTGGAAACTACAAAACTCGTGTGACAAGGGTGGTATAAACCTACAGAATTTCGAGTTGTATTACTTGGTGGGACAGCTGCAATATGTGGCCAGGTGGTTGTCTGAGGAGGAAACGGCTGAAGCTAGGCTGTTATAAAAGGATCCTGCTCCCTACTTCCTTAGAGAGACTGTGTGGTTGCCTAAGGGGAAGACACTGGGAATGGCGAGGCTGCTGGTGCTTGGCTGGGAGGTGTGGCATAGAACATGGCGGACCGTGGGATGCCCGGCACGCTCTCCATGCAGGTACCATTAGTGGCGCTTTGCGGGGATGACTCCCAAATGATAAAAGGGGTCTGTAAATTCTGGGAACCGGTGGGCCTGGCTACTCTCGGGGACATATGGCAGGAGGGGGAGGCGCTGGACTTTCAGAGGCTAACAGTGGACACCCAAGTGCACAAGGGCCAACATATTACCTATTCCAGAATCATCAGACAGGTGCGAGAAAGGTGGCCTGCGGTAGTGCTAGCGGAACAACCTGATGCTACCACCAAGACGATGTACGACATCTCGGAGGGTGGGCATGAAATATCCCGCATATATGAGCTACTGGGAACCAGGGTGGGGAAGGAGTTGTTCCAACTGAGGCGAGATTGGGAAGAGGAGGTGGGGGAACCCATGTCGGATGGGCAATAGGACAGAGCCTAAAAGTATCATAAGAAGGGTTCCCGACACGCGAGGCTCCAGCAAATCCAATTATATATCACTCATAGAGCATATTTGACCCCTAGCAAAATTGCCAGGTTTGGTGGCCCGGTCATACAGAAATGCCCTAAGTGTGGGGAGGAGGAGGCGGGGATGCAACATATGTTTTGGGCTTGCCCGGAGGTGGGAAGGTTTTGGACATGCTCTTTGCAGAGAAGGTATCACGCTGGAGGTGGAGTCAGCTTGGGCATGCATGCTTGGGGGCTTTTCCAGACCACGCAACCTGAGGCACATTAGCAAGATGAAGGACCTGGCCTACATCTTGGCCAAAAGGAGGATTGCAATGGGCTGGAAAGCAGCCTACAGGCCTAGAATTGAGATGTGGTGGGCTGACTTCATGAAGTGGGCAGAGGCAGAAACGGTCGCCTGGTATGAGGCGGTCAGCGGGGGGAGGAGGAGGAGGTGGGACCCCTGATAGCATGGAGACAATTGGTGGCCTCGATAGCAGGTCCCCCCCAGGCTGACCATAGTGATGATGATACAGAAGAGACAAAGGCAGCGGATACGTCTGAAGATGAACAGGCTAATGATATGGACACAGGGGCTCGAGTTAATGGGATGGGAGGGGGAAGGACAGAAGAGTGTACTCTGTAATGTAATGCTGTAAAACTTAAACAAGGAAGTCCTAATTGTTTGTAATGTTTGGTGTGTTGTTTAAAATAATAAAAAACTATTTTAAAAAAAACTATAGGTGATAACACACACAGGCCCTACCAGTCATTGGGGTTATCCCACCCAAACAAAAATCTACGTATGGCCACAGTTTTGTGCCAGAAGGGCAGGTGGGGGTTTCTCGTGTCTTGCTCCAGAATGCAACAGGAACTTTCCTTGAATCGCACTTAAAGGACATGAGGGGTGGCTGGGTATTGTGCTTGGTTGAACTATTGGGTTGGCCTCTCATGGTAAAGCTAACAATTGTTATGGTTTGGTGTCTACACAATATTCGTGAAGATTATCCATGCTCTCCACCTGGAGCTAGAAGACCTGCTCCTGAACCTGGACTCTAACACTTCCTCTGCTCTGATCCTCCTGGATTTTTCTCCTGCCTTTGACCCAGTCAACCACTCCATCCTCATAAATGGTCTCCATGATACCATTATACCATGATACTACCATGATACTAGGCATCACGGACCGGGTGCTGGCATGGTTGACCTTATTCCTTTCAAACCAACCCTCCCAAGTGCAATTGAGCCCTTTCCTCTCTTCTACATCAGTCTCTACCTGTGTAGGCCATCAGGGCTCCATCCTATTGCCATGGCTCTTCAACATCTACCTAGCCCTTCTGGCCCACTCAATCTCCACTTTCTCTCCTCATTTCCAGTGTTATACTGATGACACACAACACTCTTTTAAGCTTCCATCCCCTACCTCCTCTCCATCCTCTCATACCTGAATGCCTGACTTTTATTCAGATGTGCTGCTCTGCCAATGATCTCTGCCTTAATGCCAGTAAGACAGAGATCCTTCTCATTGGGATGCCTGCTCCCTGTTTCCCGCAAATCTCTGGCCACCCTCCTTGGGCCCCCTCCCCTCACCCTCTTGTGAGGCAAAACAACTTGGGGGCATCTTTGACTCCTCTCTCTCCTTTTCTCTACACATCACAGACCTTACCAAGAAGTCCAACCTTCAGACCTCCACAGAGGCATTCTCCCTTTCAGCACCTATCCCCAGAAGCTCAACGTCTCCAGAGCTTTGGTTCTCTCTGGGCTGGACTAATGCAACAGCCTCTTCCTCATTCTTCATCTTTCCTGCCTTCACCCTCTACAACTAATCCAGAATAGGACTGCAAGACTTATCCTTGGCCTCAAGCCCAGGGACCGTACCTTTCCAGCTCTAAAATCTCTCTGCAGGCTACCAGTGACCACAAGAAACTTTGCATCATCCAAAAGGCTGCCTGGAGCCTGGAACCTTTCTACATCCAGCTCTCTCTCTCTAACTACCTCCCTGCTAGAGTCCTTTGGTCCTCTAGCTCCAAATCTCTGCAGGTCAGACGTTTTTCCAAGCAGAGAGTGGGAGGTGCAATCCTTTCCTCTGCAGGTTCCTCCCTCTGGAATGGTCTTACTGCCTCTCTCAGACTTGAGCCAGTTCTGCTTAAATTCCGGAAACTTCCCAAGACTTTTCTTTTCTCCTCTTCCTTCTCTCTACCCCTCCTGTGCTAATGTCCCTCTGCTGCTGCCACATTGATGAATTGAATGTGCTGCTGTAGGCATATGTAGATTTTAGATACATCTGAGACTTGATTGGGCGCAGTATAGAAGAATGCAATGCTCTTACAATGCACACATTGTGTATGCAATATAGAGACAATGCAATGTGCTTTCCCTGTTGGCACCTAGCTGGGAATCAATAATAAGAGAGCACAGTACAGAACATACGCAACATGCTTTTGATGAAATACTTAGCTGGTAAGGCAGCACAAGAGTACACAATGGGGTGTTCCAAAGACCTAGATGTGAGACAGTGTAAGACGACATATTGAAATAAGTTGCAACAAGCTCAGCTCACGGTGAAAACTGAACTGAAGCTGCCAACAGCACAACACCTTTCTCACTTTCCTATTCCCTCTTCACTATACTAACCCACCCCGCCTTCTTGTTTGCAGATTCACCTAAGAGCATGGGGACCAATTCCGTTGGTGACATTGCGCGGTACAAATACCTTTTACATTAACATTAACAACTTGGGGCAATTGGAGATTTAGTAGAAATAGCAGAAGTCTGGGGCAAAAGGGATCATCCTGCCTTTCCTGAGTGTACCAGAAGTCAGGATCAGAGGTTATAGGTTTAACAGCAGGCACCTATTGCCATTCACTGGTTTCCGGCAAAGGCTGCCTAAGGAGGCTTTGTTATCTCCTGACTTCCAGGTCATGTGATGTGAACAGTGACCTATCTGGGAGGGAGTGGGCAATGGGAGGCAGGATGTCGTCTGAGTAAGTGGAAAGAAGGGGGTGGGGAAGTCTCAGCATGCAGAGGTAGTAGGAATGTTAGACGCTTGGTGAGCCACTCATTGGTGAACCATTGTGTTTGTCAGGCACCGGAAAAGGATACTGAAGCCACAGAAACTCAAGACACATCCAGTCAAACAGTTAGCTGCTCTTAGTGGCAGGTCAAATCTGTGGTTTGAAGCTCTTCAGGGGTTCCTCTGCCGGATTGCTATCTTGGTAGTACAAACTCTCAGGAGTTCCTTTAACTAAAGCATCAGATCAGTTTAATATATCAAATAGGTTGCCAACTTGAAGGCATTTCAAGTTCAGACCACCAAGCTTCTGTGTATCCGTGAAGCAGATGCTTAAAATGCATTCCCAGTGGGGGTAGCCCACGCCTCCACACACACATATGCTCAGCAATGGATGCCTACACTCCAAATGGTACGCATTAAAAGCAAGACAAAGGGACTCACAAAGGGACTCACATGTATTTGCAGGTGTGTGGATTGGGAAGTAGGCATCCCCTTCCTTATTACCTGCGTGCTAAGACAAGTCATGAGATGGCGGCCGCAGAGCACTTCCTGCAAGCCGTCCAACACTTTTGTCTCTGCCTCTGATATTATTACTCTTATTATTATGGTTTATAAAAATTTAAAAAGCCAATTACTGAGGAAGGCCGCCAACCAGCATTCAGTCCTGAATATGCAAGGACTGGAATAGGAATAATATAGGTATGCAGTGCTAGAATATGTAGGAAGAGTGTTTTGATGTCAGCAATGTGTTTCATTGGGGATACTTTGCCATGGGGATGACATATCATGTCAATATTATCACTAGTGATATTATTGCTATTATATCTTATTATTGCTAGGCCACAAGACAACACTGAGCAGCATGGGTTCGATACCCAGTATCGCGCTTGAAGGCTGGAATCTGGCATGAAGCGCAATATAACAGACCCATTTCTTATTTTTTATTATTGTGGTAGTCTCATTTTTGGGGTGCTATTGTAGGGAGCTATTAAACATGGAATGGATTAATTGCAAAAAGCTTCATGTGTGAGACAAATAGTATAGTATGCAGGTCCTGAAAAAGCAGGGTGGTGGGCAAACAGGTGTTCAGATTAATTATGAATCAATTCAGAAACAAAAGTGTGCATTTATAAGCAGTGGTGTTTCTGCTGCCAGTCTCATGTTTGGCATACATCAATCTACTAGGAAGGCTCATGTGTCGAGTATTTTGATAACAGGCCATCAAC
The DNA here is from genome assembly GCF_040938575.1 of Ambystoma mexicanum. NCBI lineage: Eukaryota > Metazoa > Chordata > Amphibia > Caudata > Ambystomatidae > Ambystoma > Ambystoma mexicanum. Next base: position 959,144,694 of record NC_090928.1, on the reverse strand, counting down.
CATAAACGCATGCTAACCCCTCTAAAATCATTCTGACATTGTTCGACATTATGATTTCCCTTGCAAGGTCACTTACCCCTGTGCACGAAAATGAAAGGCAAGTAGACCATTTTGCCTTAATGCACCTTCAGTTCTGACTGGGCACCAAATTCATGTGTTTCGTCGAAAATAATTATATTTATTATTTCTGACATTTTTTGTAGCGTTTTCCTTTAAATGTAGTTGGGTTTGTGGTAGCTCTAAACGCATCCAAAGATGTAAAATAGCATACATTCTGTAATTTCATCAATGTCTTCTGCAGTGGGAATGGTGACCACACATTGCCTGAAGGTTGTGAGTGCGATGAGCGCTGAGAAAGAAATGAGGATGGCCCATTACCCTCATTGGTGATCAGCATTCCTCTCCTAATGTCTCCTGACCACCTATGTTCTGTTAATCTGATTTAAATTTAAACAAAATATGCTTCTGGGAGTGAGGCTGGTGGGCGACCTAAATGTCCACATTCTGAGGGAGCTCTGGCTAAATCCTACTCACCATCGCACGGCATGGTGCTCTCAGACAGAAAATTAGGGCGTGCTTGACTCCCAAGATAGGGGACATATGTGTGGGCGATTCTTTGGCTCCTGATACCCTAATGATATGCCCTGCATGTTGACAATGGAGCAGGACTAGACATCGTCCAGGCTAGTTGGGTACTGCCCATGCCCTCCTTCTGAGATCCTGCTCACTCGGCGTGGAGATGTTTTCAGATTAAGTGAACAGTGAAGAGGCGCATTGAGGACTTGTCAGCGGGGATGGTGAGTCTAAGAATAACACTGGTGGAACACAGCACATCATATATTGCGGAGAGCTGATTGCCTTTTGCCCTGGATGGCATTCCCTTTCCAGCGATCGGTTGATGACAGTGAGATAAGGATGACATACTAGGTAGACTTTAATCAGGAAACCTGCTGCCAACATGCAGGGTTGGGAAAACATTCATTAAGGCTTCATGGCTAGACAGGGCCATAGCTCATTTGTAAAAAGGGGGGAGGGACTGCTTGCTTTTTCATAGTAGGAGGTGGCTCTCAGTGGTCATGGCCACAGTACGCTTCCTAACTTATTGTAACTGAGGTGCGTTCCTACTAGGAAGTCCTCTGCATTAAGTCAATGCCCCACAGGGCAAGGGTGACTATGCCATCTGTTCCTTCCTGATCAGTGGTATCCTTTGAGGGACCTTTCCTTGACTCTTGTCTGCGATTGAAGATAGGGGATCACCACAATTCCTAGCACCACTGAAAGCCATGCCTGGTCTGTATAGGAGAGGAAGGCTCCCTCTCCACTGGATCATTTACCCTATAGCCTGCTGTGATCCTTCTATACCCCGACACAGCTGGATCTGCTGCCTATAATCTTGCAATAGGCACTAGGATCTGCATGAATTTTTATAACCTCTAATTCTCATAAAGGACAGGTGGTCCTCCACCAAGAAGTATGCTGTTGAAGATTGGTGGGCATCCAGCCAATAAGCACAAGCAATATGGGGAAACATGAAGATAAAAGCAATAATACTCTGTTAATGACAGTTACCTTTAGTGGTAATGAACAATGCGCACCCTCCCAACCTCTTAGAAAACAAGATCTGCTCTCCTGTATGGTTAGTGTGCAGATTTTCAAAAGAGCTCCAAGCATCCTCGAAGGCGATTCATGTGAAAATGTGGAATCCAAAAAAGAAATAGCAGACGCTGGAACCCACTTGAAGGAAAATGACAACACAATCAATGATCTGCAAACACCATTGTAAAAAGGAGGCATGCGCCACAGAAGAAGCAGGGGCATTTATTGGTCATCCCATTAGTTGGGGTTCTCAAAAACAGCCATTGGAGACAGTACCTGAACCTCAATGGCCCAATCGTAGGCACGGAAGAAGACCATCATTCGGCCTGGATAAGCAGTTATTCATGCACCTAGACCTAGACATAAACACAATGGGAGTTACCACTGACAGCGTTCATAGAGGGACGCACCAAAGAGAGAATAGGCTGCCAGCTCAAGGTACAACATGATGAAATTCCACTCCTATGTCTCAGAAGTGCAGGTGCTAAAGAAAGTGAGGGAAGACAATGAGATCTATATATTGCTGAACATAGCACCAGTCACCAATACCAAAGAGAATGATGTTTCATCAAATCACATAAAAGCTCTGAGTAAATAACATAGGGCAAAATTGGGTGTTTCTATTAAGAATGGCCTTCTCTTGGAATAACAGGGCCTACGTCGTAACACAGTGGGAAGAAGCCACTAACATCCTTGAAATAGACCTTCCTTCACAACCCTTGATATTACTTCGAGGTGAGCCAGATACCGTCAATGTCATCCAGCTGGCAAATGTATGCCTTTTGCAAACGGTACAATGCACAACAACAAGGCGAGTAAGCGGAACCTAGGCAAGATTTGCATTTAATGTATTTTTTTATCACAATATTTGTGTACTGCTTCTATCCAAAGTGCTGTACAAGAAGATTAACAGTATAATAATAATAATAATAATAATAATGATAATAATAATAATGATAAACGACGAAATGCATGAACTAAACAATAACTGTCATGATGAATAATGTTAAATCTACATTAACATCATTATGAATAAGCCATTGCGAATAATACATTTTTAGTCGTTCATTGAATTCAGCTAGGACAGAGCAAGACCGAATAATTCCAGAGGTTAGGGGATAACAGTTGAAATGAACAGAAACATGAAGGTGCACTAAGTGGGCGTGAAACAGAAAGAAAGACTTAAGCATTCGAGGATGATGATAAAGACACGTGTTTCGGGGCCCCTCGCTTGCCCCGTGGTGCAGGGTACCCCGACGCCCCACGTCCGAGAGTGGGCTCCTTCAAACATCAAAGGGAAATCATTTCCGTTTGAATTCACTCTGTTTTTTTCTGATCCGAAATATTTTCTTTTTGAAGTCAGAGTGTAAAGAGTAAATAATAACATGCTGAAGACAGATCCCTGAGGGACACCATAAGAAAGAGGATATGGCTTTGAAAAATAACCCTTCTACAAAACAACAACGAGCAAATAGAACATATGAGGAAAACAATAGAAGAAACGTATCTGTAAGTCCTCAGGATGGAGAGTGGGGTGATCCACCAGGTCAAGTCACACTCAGATCTAATAAAACCAGCATTGAAGACACTTTAAGATGCCGGGTGTGAAGTATAGAATGTGAAACAGATAAAAGAGCAATCTCGGTTGGATTAACTAGGCGAGAAATGGATTGTTGACAAGTAAGTACATTATGCATGTTTAGATAGGAACTAAGTTCAGAGTAGGTTTCATGCTCCAGAAATGTTATCAAATACAGGAGAGACATTTGACAAACAATTGAAAGTTTGGTGTGAACTAGAGAAGGTATTTTTAGTAGAGTAATAATAATAGCTACCTTTAACGAAGGAAGAAATAGGCCAGGTGATAAAGAACATTTTCCTAATGACCTCTTCTGATATTTATTTTATCAATATGCCTGTGCTACTTTTACATATTGTAGCTTTGCAGCATACTGCTTTTGAAGGGTTTAAAGGGTTTAGGATGGCTAACCCTTGTTGCAAAGATATTTTAATATGAAAAGTCCTGTCAATGAGACCAGTGTGCACATTCCTGACAGTGGATTGTATCGTTTTTCTAATAGAGTTATCAAGGCAGTAGGGATAGAGAGTGATAGAAGAATTCTCCAATTTCCTCTATGTTTCATTATAGATGTAGACCCTATTGAGTTCATCACTCACCTATTCTTAAACAGTTGTACATCTGTTCATTTAGAATTTCAGGTAGAGTGTGTTTTCTCTACAGAATGTGTTGGCAATGTTGATGTAGATGGGGGAACAGAGGGAGGGCTTCAAAAACATATTTGCTAGTTGGATGACTTCAGACAATAGGTCTCCCCACATTACAAGCATTTGTACTTCACTGCAGATCTCAATTTCTCTCAAAATAAAGGTTCTGAAATGTAATGTGAGGAGTTTGGAAACCCACCCTAAGAGGAAAATGATTCTTTGCTTAATGGGAGACCACAGTCTATACATGGTATGCATTCAGGGAACACACCCATTGAAAGGACACAAGAGAGGCTACGCTCACAGATCTTATCATTGCAATACTTCTCATCCATTAGGGAAAAGAAGCATAGGAGGGTGGTAGGTTTCCGCCGAGCTACACCCTTCAGTCAAAAGAGTTGCCTCATAAAGAGAGATCGGCCCATATCCCTTTCCCTACCTCCCTTATGATCAAAATGTAACAGAAATATGATTTTAGTATAACTGCTAAGACAAATTCTGGAATGTTTCAGGTTTGATTGTTGTGCGTTGTATGCAGAATATGCAAATGCGGAGGTCTCTTGTGGTACTAAGGGGCTACGTTAAAGGGTAAGACCTGCTAGGACATTGCTATGCTTGATGCACTGTGATGGTTGAGGGATTAACAAACGACCCTGGACTCAACAATTATGGTCCAACCAAGAATATTTTACATTTAAAAAAAAAGAATCTAAAGTGTGCCCATGTGCTTTATATGAAATGAATGAATTTCTTTTTATGAGAGAGAAAAAGTATGCTGAAATCTATGCACAATTTATTAAATAAAAAGACAAAGATATATACGTCCTATTCCCTTTTCCAAGTATATTTCCTGAGGACCAGAGCATAGCATGAGAAGGACTGTTTCCTAGTTTTCTCCTTGCGAGCCAATCTAGTTTCCAGTTTGGAGATGGTCTTACTGTGAGATGGCTGTCTGCCACCCAATGACCTAAGGTATGCGGTGGTTGACTTACTGGTGAGACTAGCCGTTTTGAACCAGATCTTAGTGGATGTGGAACCAGTTTAATTTGTGCTATGTGAGGGTGATAGGGTAAAATTTACTAGAGCCAGTGATGAGGCAAGCCGTGGAATAGTGGGCTGCTTGTAGGGGACCAAGTAAGCAACCCAGAGCCATGTGAGGAGGTTTTTTACTTTCGTTGAAATGCAAGATCACTAGGGCCTGCATCACATTTTGGCAGTCATGGGGTGGGAAAAAAAGCTTGATCTTGAGGAGTAGTGAGATATGATACCAAGGCATTTGAGCTTGGAAAAGGGGATAAGAAATCTTGATAAGGAATATACTGTTAGTAACCCAAAACTGAGCAATTACACCATGCATGAGGACCATAGCCTTTCTGTCTGCCCATCACTTCCTTAGGTATCAGCATCCTGGCACTAAAAGAGAAAACCTGTCAAAGACGATAGGTTTTAAGTATTACCTACACTTCTTTGATGGATGGTTCGGGTCTTTTCTGCTGCTGTTGCTGTAGTCATGGTTCTACCATACTGACTGTTGTCAGGATGCTAAGTCTTCTTTAGGTGATCCTCCTTACCTGATGGACTCATGGGATACAGATTTGTTTCAGGCCTTGCCTCACTTGGTTCACATGTCACAAGATTGCACTGGTGCATGAGCTTGGGGCTAGGGCCCTTGAATACTAGCACCCTGCTCTGCCAAAGCCGCCTCCATCACAGGTGGAGCAGGTGATCTCTTCTCTTATTTCCTTTACTATCCATATCAACATCCTATTCTGCCTCTTTTACTCTGTCTCCCCTCTCTATTTGGATCTAGTTGCCTTCACTTCCCCACCTAACTTCTCTTCTTTTTCTCTTGGTGATTCCAGCTTCTCAAAAAACTCTCCTTTCTTTCCCTTTGCTAGAATATTTCTGGTACTCTTTCTTACTTTCCTTGTCTTGTCTGGTGCCGTATTCCAGTTTTCTCCACTATTTACTCCTTTGTCCTGTTATATTTGTTTTATCTTGCCTTGCTATGTTTCCTTGTTATGTCTACTTTCACGCTTCTATGTCCAATTTCCTCTTTTGGGCCTTTTCTTATATTTTCTGCCCCTCCCCTACTCCTACTTTATCTATAACATACTCTTTCTTCCTCTCCATTGTCTCTGATTTCCTTCTCCATCCCCAACTCTGACTTTCTCTCAAGCTAATTACACTTTCTTACTCTCTGTGTATTTTTTGATCTCTCTGGCTCGCACCACTTCTCTCTCCCTTCATTCTCTCACCTTCATCTTCCACTCCCTTAGACTCTCTACTATCAGTTCATGTCTGCTCCACCTCCTTGTTTTCTTTGCTTCCACCATCAACTCCTATGCGCCACATGCTTTGCTCACTCCACCTCCATTATCTTCAGTCTGTCTCACTTTCTTTCTCTTTCTGCATCCACTATTCTTTCCTTTCTGCTCCATTGCCTTTCCCTTTCTGCCTGTACTGTACTATCCTCTCCTCTCTGCTCCGCTCAGTTACTCTTTCCATCTCTACTATCTTTTCCCTTCTGCTTTCATTTTTTTATTTTTTTATTATTGGTTATTGTTTAAAAATAAATTGTACATTATAAATACAATTGAACACATCACAATTAATGTGTAGGAAAAGGAAAAAAACAAAGTAAAACATTAAAATCACAAATTCTCTGACTAAACAAACATCAAATATTCTTTTAAAGTGCAGATATGTCAGAGATCTCAATTGTGGGCATTATACCAACAAGTGCTTCAACGTTTCAACCCTGTCTTCCTGTTTGCAGAACCTACATTGGATCTCATTAACAGATACCACACTCCTTCTGTAGAGTACATCCTTGGTCAGAAGTTTGTTCCATCTGAAACAAATACATTTTTTATTTGATCACATGAGGACCTAACCAAATAGGAGGGAAGAATCCCTCTGCGCTTGTGATCAAATTGTAGATGTGACAAAGAGGTGTAACCATGCAATCTTTCCTAGGACCAATCCTGATCCATCAACTAGTGTTTTGTCCTGTTTGGGTTAGATACCCATTTGTCAAAGTAAGATCAAGGTCATTCAATATGTTTTTACATTGTACTTTAAATTCCCCTAAAGTTTGGTCTTGCTCTTGGTTCATAACCTTGGTAAGATCCCAGTATAAGGTCTTTCTATGGGGTTGCACACATTTCCCAAATAGTGATAAAAGTCGCCATTGACCCTTTGCTTTTAATGAGGAAAGACCACATTTATGTCTAATGACTTCTACTGGTACTGAGTTTGAAACACCCAGCACCTTACGCCAAATCACACCTTCAATTAAAGGGCGATAGTCCGGGGCCCATTCGCCCAACAACTCAATACCATAGAAGGAGTTGGGGAAAATCTTTCCTTCAAAAAATGTGATGATCGGTACAAAAGAAAATTTGCAAAATCGATTCTTAATATGCTTCATTTGGGGAATGAAGAAATTTGCTTTTGTTTTCAAGTGGTTCTTAAGATATGCTTTGTCTGGAGAACTAAAAAAAATGGAAACCCCAAGTAAATAATGGAGTTAACCCTTTTCAAAACTATTCCATTTAAAGAGCAACTCAAAGCAGTCTTACGTTTTCTTGATACCATAGAGATAATCTTTTTTTTTTGGGATAACTTTTAAGGTATTTTCCCACAAGTAACCTTTAAAGGGTTCCAATAGCCACTGCAGCCCTGCTTGAGTGTAATCAATCAGGACAAAGTCCTCAGCATAAGCCATCCAACAGATTGCCAAATGTCCAATGCCGCCAAATGTTTCGCTGGATAACTTCCCCTGTTGATGGAATCATAAAGACAGCCCAACAGGAACCCATTCAAATGGGTTCAGTGAGATTTCCTGAATCCAGTTTGGAAAGGTGAGAGTAAATTGATACTGTTGACCCAAGACTCCTGGTGCTTCAGTATAATGGACAGAAATATTTTGCTATCAGAGGCCAAAATAGTTATTGGTCGATAATTTGTTAGGGACGATCTGCCCCCCTTTTTGTATGTCAGGATCATATATGCAGTCCCCCAGCTGGCCGGATAGATGCCTGTCTTCAGAATATCATCGAAGAGGAACTTTAGATTCCTAGCCAACACCAGCGGTGCACCCTTGAACAATTTGTTTGAAGTCCTATTGGGCCGGGAGCTCTATAATCACTGGCACCTGTAATGGCATTCAATACATCCTGTAGTTCAAAAGGCGCTCACCCCCATTAACCCAAGACCATTATAAATGCAACTCCCAGTATTGGTGCAGTCTGAAAGGATCTTCCATAAAGGTCCCCAAAAAGTTTCACCCAGTCGTTTTCTGAGACAGCATTAATCATGTTTTCTCCGAGACCATTACCGTGTGCCTTCTTTATTTCCCAAAAGGAGTGAAATTCTTTCTTTAGGAAATGGCCCAACATTACCTCAGAATCTACCTGAACCAATTGAGTCAGATGATTATGACCCAGTTTTTTTTTTATCTCTGTCGAAGTGTCTTTATATGGTTGAAGCATTCCACACATGCAGAGGCAAGCATTCATACATCCCGAATCCGTTGCCTTAATTTCTTCTTCTTTGCGGCAATGACTGTCAAATTTGTGTGTTTTTCTTATGGTTTGGAGTTTTTGCACAACCTATTTTCTGGTTACTAGCAATTACTAGTTCTAAAGACTCCATCATAAAAGCTCTAAAGTTTTCATGCGTAAAGGTCTTCAGTTTCCAGTTACAATAAATATGATTAATGGCCCCTTGGATTTCATTAGTCACATGATCTATTTTATGTTGATTCCACACAATTCTATTTTGAACTGAATTATGGAGAATGGCTTCATCAAAGCTTTCTCATACAGTCAGATTGCCAATCAATTTTACAGTTCAATAAACAATGATCACTCCATTTCTCAAAATATCACAGTCATTACAGATGGCCGACAAGAAGGTATCTAGGAAGATGTAATCTAGAGTGAAGCTATGAGAGCCACTATGCCAAGTAGTGTATTCCCCAAACTCCCCTTCGCTGTAACCATTTAGAGGTTTTAGTCCCAAGCTACTCATGCAATTTTTCTATTTGATATATTTCTCACAGGTCCCAGGAGCACCAGTACATAAAGCCACCTCCCCAGAAATGGTTAATTTCTGGGCACTGTTGTCCGTTTCAGCCTTATAGCAAGAAGAATTAAAATCCCCCACCACTATGATATGACCTTCACTATTCATTCCCATCCATTCAGTGGTAAAGTTGTACAACATCTCTTAAATGAGCTTAGTTGACATATACCTTCATGACAATTAATGTTACATAGTAAAAGTTGTACAGTCATTCTACCATATAATCCTGATATTCCCACAGCCAAAAGGTCATTAATGACATTAAACCATTCTGTACAGTGTATACCACAGTCTGTTCTACACAAGGTAGTGAGGCCTCCCGTAGGCCTGCCCCTAACGCCCTTAGTAGCTAGTTGAGAGATGGCAGTGTAGCCGTTAAATACCACAGGTTGCATCAGTCACGTCTCCGGAAGACATCTGAGACCCAGGCACTGGATTTAGAAAAAGCTGATTGTGTCCTCTAGTATGTTGCTAACAAGAATGTGTGGGGTGCTGGAGCCTGCAAGGTGTCTTGTCAGCACTGTGGGTGGAATTTATTACTGAAGCCACCCAGGACTAGTCCTGCTGTGTAGAATCCCTGTTCCCTTCAACGCCATCAGTAAAGACCAACCTGTCCCGATTCCCCATATTCATCCTTCTAAATATTGATGGAAATTGAGGAAAGTTCAACTGGGTCTTAAACTTGGGGAGATCCCTATAAGTATTAGTGGTCGTGAAAAGGAACCCCACTTGCTTCAAGGTAGGGGCTTCTTTCAGTAGCAATTCAAACACGACTCTAGAAGTAAACCCGATTACCACAGAGTCAGTACGTTCTCGATCAGCAAATTCCACACTCGCAATGTCTATAGAAGAAATCAGACTTAAGTTCACAATTTCGGAGAATGTAGAAAAAAATCAATGAGCGATTCAGTACAATGCTCCCATCACAGTGCTGTAGCCGACTGAGAGGGGCTTGTCTACACGAAAGCGAATGTGGTGGAAATCAGAGTTCATAACAGCGAACAGAAGGAACTAATGTTACCCAACCAGCCTGCTAAATAGATAAGGGTGAGGAATGTCGGTATTGTGCAGACTATTTGTTCGGAGCAAGAAATCACAAAATGATCCCTAGAGCTGGGAATCCAAAGAGGATACATCCCACAAGTTCATCAGGGTAGGGTATAAGCAACCCAATTAAGGATGCCACACTTACCACCCCAATTCCACTCCATTCCTGGAGATTCTGCAATGAGATGGCATACTTGGAAGGAGAACTTTCAGGACTATGTCCTTGCTATACATGGGTCTTCATTCAGTGTACAGTATGGAGGATACTCAGAAACGAGACTGCGCCAAGTTAGTATTGAAAAACCAGTTGTTGGTTTTATTTAAACAATTGTCCTTGCTTATGACACGTGTTTCGGCTTAAGAACCAGCCTTTTTCAAATCAGGGCATTATTGTCACTATTTTGTTATTACAGTACATAACCATAATTACAAATGCATTGTTAAGATTTCACATTTTTGTAATTGAAGGCAGAGGTAAATTATAAATATCATGTCACAGAGAGAGAGAGGGGTGGGGGAGGTGGGTGGATTCAAGGGTTTCGTAGAAACAAAAATATTTCAATTATATTCATTGACAACATAACAGTAAACGTGAACAATTGTGCACCACATATAAAGTAACACAGTTTTTTGAGATACGGAAAGGTTAGATAGAAAAAAGAGAAAGAAAATAAGTGTGGAAGAAGCAAAATAATAAAGGGACAAAAAGATAAAGACAGAGTTAGTTGAATGGTCATGGCATATGAAATTGTTCTGTATCATCCCATTAATTCACTATTCTCAAATCGTATAAATCAGATGTGATTACCTTTATAGTTTTTTTTTCCCTATACGGAGAGTCAGGTAAGTCTCAAGCAGTCGATGGGTTCGATCCCTTTAAAATTAAATTATATTCTTTTTAGTATCTCACAAATAGTTCACTGTTTCAGCACATCCTAAATCCATAATCTAATGCATGTTGTATTAAATTATAGTTAGTGTACAACAAATTGTATACTTAGCGGGTACGTATGTTTTCATTTAGGCGCTAATGGGACCAATGACTGGTAATCTTAATCTTACATTCATGTCAACACGAAGTGTTTCCGATTCGCTAATATGCGAGAGCTTAAAACAGCACATTTTCTATAGTTTGTTGATGATCCCTTACCTCCGCTTGTGATAAATGCGTTCAATCGCGTGCTGTCGTTTCCTAGAAACGCTGGACGCCCTTGAATCAATTAAATAATTTGTTGCCGTGTGGCGTCACGCTTAGCGACTTACCAGAGTCTTTTGTTAGTGTCTACTATTATTACACTCGAGGCGCGCCATGATGTGTATAAACTCATGTGCGCCTGACCTTATTATGGGTTGTACAGTGGACTAATCTGTGTACATGTCCTTTCTTTATTTTTGTTACTTTTTAGCTCGGTTCTAATGAACTATACGTATCTTAATTAATAATATGGCGGCGTGAGTCCAAGTATGTGACTCCTTGTCTATTGGTGATTAGTCAAATTAGGTGCACCGATATTTCCCACAGAATGCGGGCAATTTAAATATTGGCGATCAGTAATTGTAACCTAATTTAATGACAGTGAGTGATTTTCATGATAATGCATTGAAATAAAACATAAACATATATTTAACACGCAACACGTACAATTTATAGAAATGACACCATTTCATTGTCGGAATTCAGTCCGAGGACAGCCGAGTTAAGTTTGCAGATAGTCTTTGCCTTGCCTTGTCTCAGTGCTTTTTCCTTGTTCCCTTCTCTTTTACCCAATGTTATTTTCTGTAGTCCAATGAATTTAATTTCCGATTTATTCGCCATTTGATGATATTTCTGCCAATGACAGGAGAGTGGGAGCCTTGGGGCCTGGCTTCCAATTTTCGCCACATGCTCCCTAATTCTGGTTCTTAACTCCCTAATCGTGCTACCAATGTATACCAATTTGCATTTACATATGATACCGTACACAACAAATTTAGTTTTGCAGTTGATTGATTGGTGTATTTTGATCTCATTATTGTAAGAGCCCATAAATAAATTTGTTTTATCATGTGCATACTTGCACATTGTGCAGCTTCCACATTTCCTGAAACCATCACTGGTCGGATGTAACCAGGTGGTGTTTTTCATCGTTGCTACATCTGGCAGGAGCGAAGGGCTTAGTTTGTTCCTGATTGTTCCCGCTCTTCTGTAGCTTACTTTCGGTTTGGAGTCTACATAGGTCTTAATATTTCCGTCCAATCTCAGTAGGTACCAGTGTTTTGAGAGTATCCTATTGAGAACTTTATGATTGCTGCAGTACTTTGTGATAAACCCTACTGTGGGCTGTTCTTGTTTTTTTTAATAATGTCTGTTCTTGTGTTAGTAGTTTGCTTTTATTTCTTGCTCTTTTCACGGATTCTTCCGTATAGCCCCTTGCTGAGAATCGATTCTCTAGGAATGTACATTACTTGTCGAATAATTCCTCTGTTAAGCAGTTTCTTCTTGCTCGATTAAACTCACCGGAGGGTATATTGTTAATCGTGGATCTGCGGTGGCAACTGCTGGCATGTAAAGTTGAGTTTGCTTCGGTTGGTTTCCTGAACGTATGTGTTTTCATTTCCTTGTTTTCTATATATATGGTAAGATCAAGAAAGTTAATTGTCCGTTCATTGCTGCTTCCTGTAAATTCGATTTCAAATGGGTTCTGATTGATCCGATTAGTGAATTCCTGAAATTCAATTTCTGTTCCAGCCCATATAACTTCATTCAGTGTAGATAGGTGTCAGTCACTTCTCATGCAGAGCCTGGGCTTTGAAGGACACAGGATTGTAAACACTCTGCCAGAACTGGGGAATGCTGCTGGAAGTGATGAGGGGGATGGGCAGACCAGTGAGGAGGCGGTGTGGGCCTCTTTATAAGTTTGCTGGTCTGGTAACAACGGTACTGGTAAGCTTGCTGGTACCATTGTTACCAGACGGGCAAACTATGAGTTCTGCTCGTGGGTGCCTTCCCGCCCGCCAGGACTGGCCTGGCGGGCGTACCAGCCCCTGCGAGCAGAGCATGTCGGATGCACCAGCATCATTCTGAATGGTGCCGGTGCATCCGACCTCCCCATTAAAGGGGAGCATTTTTTTTTCGGCACCCACGAATGGGCAATTACCGAGTCTGGTGGGGCCGTAATGACCGGGTGATTGCCCATTTGCGGGTGCCGGAAAAAATTGCAAGTTTGGCGGCAACCTGCCGGTTTTACCGGCAAGGCTACTGCCAAAATTGTAATGAGGCCCTCTGAACGCCTACGAGGTCATCCTGCACAAAATAGTTCTACACATTGAAAAGATGTCCAGTATTATTCTGGAGAGATATAACTTTGGCCTTTGTGAGCAAGGTGTTGGAGAGACCATTGTATATTTTATCACAGGATTGAGAGAATTTGACAAATTGTAACTTTGGTCTTACATACAACGAAAGTCTTAGGGTTCAGTTCAAGTTAAAAAATTCGGGAGAATTAGATCAGGTGGGAAATATGGATGAAGGGAGATCCCATACTGGACGAGGGGCTAAACTTGGCCCAGACAATTGAACAAATGATGGCGTGCATCAAGGAGCTGGACAAGAAAAAGTGTGCCCAACAGCTGACCGTAAAGATGCAAAAAGAGCTATGTCCAAGAATTCATAAGTGCCCAACAGGGAGAGCCAACAAAGAAAGGGGGTATCACAGAGGGAAGGGCCTCAGGAGTCAAGAGATGTTTCAGGTACAGCAGCACTTTTCATTTTGCCAATTCAGAAATGTGTCCAAGAATAAATAAAGTAAAGGGCCACAAGTGTGGGAAGAAATGGCACTTCACCCATTGCTGCAGAGCTGTCCAAGACATCCGAAGATTTCCTGAGGAGGGTGAACTGGAAGATACAGAGAACACATATGTGTAAGGGATTAGTTGGTCGGTTATCCAAGGAAAGGGAAAAAAGCATGCAGTCATCAGTGTGAATGTCATTGGGGTACCTATGTTGGCAGATACCGGTTCTGACTATACTATCATTGAGAATGGTGTTTGAGAGAGAAATTCAAGGGAGTCTAGTTGAACCCACCAGAAGTGAGAGCAAATGCCTATGGTGGAGAGTATATTAGGAAGGTTGGAAGCTTATCCTGAGTGCATACGCAAGAAGAATATGTTTCGGAGAAGGAAAGCAAACTGTTATGGATTGGATGGTATGAACAGAACGACATAGGTGTAAAACATGATCCCAGTGTACTTGATCTCATTGCCGTGGTCAGCCAGGAGAGCCACGTAAACTCTGAAGGAATTTTCTGGGCCAATGTGCTGAGGTGGACAAATACAACACACACATGTGATACAACTGAAAAACGTTACTCTGGCATGATGGCTAATGTCTAATGGGATAAAACATGAACAGTCATAAGAGATTCTCTACTGGTGAAAAGAGCGCTCCATTCTCTGAACAACCTAAACAGCAAGTGTAGGGATGGGATGAACTGCATTTAATTAGATATCTATTGTTTAATAGCAAATGATTTCTTTGACCATATACCTCAGAAAATAATGGATTTATAAAGTTAGTGAAAGAGGCGTTTGTATTGGTTGCCTGGAGACCAGATTTCAGGCAATGTGTAAACTATATGAAACTAAAAGTTGCATACTTTAGACGCATAGAAAAGTGGGATTGGATCTGTAACTATTCCCACCTACAAACACTACATGGGTATTGGCAAGTTGCGCATGTAACGTACAGTATATGAAACCTCAGCGTTATCTTTTATGCTGCCCTGATGCTGAAGTGCGTCGTTTTAGACTATTCATGCGCATCAACCAGCTACCTGTCCGTACTATTCGGGGGTCCCAATGAAAATCCCTCGCGATTACTGTAGAATCTGTAAAATTCCCTTGTCCGTAGAAACTGCGAGGCACTCGCTCACCAAAAGCTCGAGATTGGGACACTGTTGGGTCATTTAACATACGAATATGAGATGATAAAAGCACCTGCATTCTGGTCATACTGTCTAAATACAGAAAAAGGGTCGGTCCACATCGCATTGAATGGATTCGGGCGACAAGTAAAAATGCTTCTTGATGACCTTAACACCTGAGTCACCTAACCATGTAATATGGATAGATATGATCGTGTTAGCATCACAGTGCATAGGACTGTAGAGGATTTAGCTACTATTCGAGTGAATGAAACATTCTAACATATGAAGTGATAAATTGATTCAAATATGCTTGGATAAGTATATGTATGAATTAAGATGTTTAAATTAAGCTGTCTATTTATGAATGTATGATATGTGTTTTAAGTAAATACACTAGAATGTAATGAATGTAATTATGAATGTAATATTTATTTTGTAAATGTTCTACACTGAACTAAATACAAATAAATAAATAAATACATAAAAAGCGATATTGATTTCCATCTTGATGCATGTTCAAAACACAGGGGGACATTCCGAGTTGGGCGGTAAGGGTTTACGGGCACCGGTAAGGATGCAAGTGCCGGTAAACCGTTACCGCCCAATTCTGAGGTCCATTAGCGGGTTCCAGCAGGAACGGGTGGTCTGACCACACGTTCTCTGCAGTTCCCGTTAAGGGACATTGGAGCTAATAACGGTACCGCAATTTGCAATACCGTTATTAGCGCCATCCCCATTCCCATTGAGCCCTATGGGGGCTCAAATGGGAATGAGGAATGGTTTACTGAATGGGGACTTACTGGGTCCACCAGGGTCGGAATGACCCGGTAAGTCCCCATTCAGCCAGACCGGACCCAGACCCGGTATTGGAGGCAGCCATGCTGCTAATAGCACCATGGCTGCCTCCAATCTCGGAATGACCCCCACCGTCTTTTTATTATAATGGTCAGCTGGTTTATTGGCCGTTTCAGAGATACAGCACCCAAATTCCTCAACACCTAGGCACAGTTTCAGGAATACACTGCCCAGCACGATATTTACACATGGGGCCTCATTACACAGAAGGCGGTATTGATTTAACGTTACCGGTAATGATTTACCGGTAATGTTAAATCCCTATGTGGATCACAACCCCGCACACCGCTATTAGCGGCACCGCTAATTACGGTGCCGCTAATAGCGGACACGCCGCGTGCGCGTGACCCTCCATTCCGTTAATTACGCCATGCCGCTATTAGCACAGCATCACAAGGCCAGTGCACATGCAAATAGCGGCATGGTAAATCCCCCCAAACCCCATACCGCCATGGTGCAAATACCGGCATCGTGGACCACCCGTTAAGGGAAATGAGCAGTGTTCCCACCTGCCACAGGCGCACCAAATCAGCACAGGTGAAGGCAATGGAGACTGTGGCAGCTCAAAAGGAGCACATCACACCCCTTCCCACACCCCTCCCCACACCAAGATGGTTCCAATACTGGCAGCATTACATGGCCTGGAGGACCTCATTGCAGCGCAGCTGCTACAACAACAGGCAGCACAAAGGAGACGCAGGAGGAGGAGGAGGAGGAGGAGGAGGGCAAGACAGGCACAGCAGGCACCACAACGCCACCTAATCATACCACAGAGGCACCCACCAATACCCAGGATCAGAGCCAGTCCATTCAACCTGACCCCTGAGCAGATACACACCCTGTACCGTCTGGACAGGGCTACCATCACCAGCATCGTGGACATGATCCACGACGACATTGTGAGCCTCATAGACATCAGAACTGCCATCCCCCCGCTACTGAAGGTGGTGAGTGTGCTCCACTTCCTGGCCACAGGCACCTATCAGCATACAGTGGGACAGATGCATGGCATCTCACAACCAGTATTCTCACGCACGCTGAACCAGGTACTCGATGCACTCCTGAAGCATGCACCTGAACACATATCCATGCCACAGACTGCCCAGGAGATTGCAAACACAAAAGTTGGCTTCTATTCACTGGCAGGCATTCCAAGTTGCATCGGGGCCATCGACTGTACCCATGTGGAATTGGTGGTCCCACATCACAATGAAGTAGTCTACCGAAACAGGAAGCAATTCCACTCTATCAATGTCCAAATGGTATGTGACGCCAACAAGATAATCACACATTGCTGTGCCAGATTCCCAGGATCAACACATGATTCCATGGTTCTGCGGAACTCAACTATCCCACGCTACATGGAGCGACACACCGGACAACGTTCGTGGCTACTTGGTGAGTAGCAGGGCAAGCACATGGCTGCGTGATTTGGGGAGGGAGATACATACCCCAACTGGGTGTGAATGGGGGGGGAGAGATGCATACTCCAACTGGGTGTGAATGGGGGGGAGAGATACATACTCCAACTGGGTGTGAATGGGGGGGGAGAGATGGATACTCCAACTGGGTGTTGCCTGGCATCCGTAGGGAAAATGGACATACAGATGTACGCCAATGTCCTTCAGGGAAGGCCACGATGTACTTGAGAGGAACCCACATGCAATTCGAAGGTGCAGAACATTGAGAACAATGCAGGTTGCAAAACATCACACATCCATCCACATTGCACATCATGCCACGCCACATATTACACAAACCTGCAACGGTGTCAAGACCGTAATACAGATTCAGTGCAGCACAACATCAATCCAGCAACGCGCCCTTGAAGGCATGCAAAGGGATCACCCCTAGACATAGCACTGAACCACACACCTATGGCACCACTGAAGTGATGCTTCACAGCATGGCAACATCGGTGTCAGGATGTCAGTACACTAGCAGTGTGTTACCGAATTTGGATGGGCCAGGGACACCTAAGACCTGGCCTCACCCAGGACATGTCAATTACTGTTGGAGGCATGAATGTGGCATTTCTACTTGCAGGGTCGACCTCCCCCTTGCACGTTGCTGTCACACAGACCATCTGCATGTATGCTGTCAATTTAGTACGTGAATCACAATGCAATGTCAATTTGTGTGATGTGAACAGGCCGATCTTGAGGTGAACAGTAACAGGACCCCGTTCATTCCCCCATACAGGTGATGCGGGCTATCCCCTGAAGCCCTGGCTCCTCACACCTGTACAGAACCCACAGAACAGGCACAAGGAGGAATACAATCGTGCACATACCCGTACCCGCATCGTGATCGAGCAGACTTTTGGACTATTGAAGTCACGTTTCAGGTGCATTAGCAGGTCTGGTGGTGCTCTCCTGTATGGACATGAGAAGGTGGCCAAGATCACCATGGCATGTGTCATGCTGCACAATATGTGTATCAGACGGAATGTGCCACTGCCCCCTGACGTTGAAATAGAAGCACCTGATGAGGATGATGATGGTGATGAGGACGGAGGTGAAGGGGATGCAGGTGTTGCAAGAGGGGATGGCCAGGAGGGACGTGCTGTGAGACAGCATCTGATGAACCAAATATTCTGAGGAACATGTTTCCGTACTGTCACATGGATATGGGGGGTAATGCACTGGTGTATGTTTTGAAGCACGCAATGGACCCTGTCGCCAATGAAGTACGCACACACAATGAAGATGTCCAAGCCTGTGTTTTGTTCAGAAACCAGTGTATTGAGTGACATGAAGGTGTAGTAGTGCAAGCCCAAAAACATCCCACCACCCTCCCCCCCAACTGACCCATAACACCCTTCCCACCCCCCCCACAACATCCCACCACCCTTCCCCCCCAAAAGACCCATAACACCCTTCCCCCCCAACAGACCCATAACACCCTTCCCCCCCAACAGACCCATAACACCCCCCCAACAGACCCATAACACCCTCCCCCCCCCCAACAGACCCATGACACCCTTCCCACCACCCCCCACAACAGTCCCTCATGTCTCTGCCGTTTCTGCCATGGCCAATGCACACCGGAGTATCCCCATCAACCCCCTAATTGCAATTGTCCTTGGAAGGGTCTTGAGGGTTGCCAGACGTGCGCCTGGTGGTTCTCATCGAGCGCCTGAGGGGGCTTGTTTGAGTCGACCCGGAAGTCGAGGATGGGGCAGACTGGCCTTGTGGGTAAAAGTGGCGGTCCATTGTGTCTGCCATGCGGACAAGCACCTCCCTAAGACTTGCAATTTCATTGCATATCCTGTCCGTGTTGGCGTCCATGCGCTCAGTGGAGTGCCTCGCCGTCTGGGCTATCTTCTCGGTGAGATTTGCTGCCTCAGCGACATGCTGCCCAATCAGCACGGTCAGCTCCTGTTGGCGCTGCAGGATGGCGGTGAATTGCTGATCAGTGCCGGGTGACCGTGCATTGGATGCCGTGCCCACAGATGGCTCCAATGCAATAGGTGATGGTAGCATGGGTGACATTATTGCAGGGTTGGTGTCCTCATAAGTCCCATCAGAACCAGGTGTCTGGGATGCCATGGGCTCTCGGCTTCCTGGGGGGCTTGGGGTGTGCATCTCCATGTGCTGGAGTAGGGTGTCCTCTGGATCGGACTGGGGGCCAGAGGCGGCTGCCTCACCAGCAGAGCTTGCCGCAGCTGATGGTGGGCCCTGGGTGTCTGGCATTGTTGCCAGTGGGCTTGCCTCCGGTGGTGGGGCCACAGTTGGTGGTGCAGCTACTGCTGCCCTGGCAGTGGCACTGTGACGTAGGCTGCCACTCTTCAGGTGTGGCCTTCCACACTTGCCCCTGGATGTTGCAGGGGTTTCCTCCGGCTCCTGTGCCCTTGGCCTCTTTGATGTAGGTGGTGCCTTTGATGCATCTGCAGCATCCTCCCCATCTGTATTTGAGCCTGTCAGGGACGAGAAGGGGGATGGCATTGGTTGCGTTTCAATATAGTCAATGTAAATTACAGGGATTATGCAGTTGTGGACATTGGGACTTAGCAGTTGTGGATGCAGGTGATGTGCCAGTTCAGTGCCTCATCCATGCATGGTTGAGTTTGGGACTTGTCTCTGGTGATGTGTGCATGTGTGTGTGTTTGGGTCTGACACTGACATGGTGATGGATGGGTGCATGTGTGGATGTGTGTCCATGCATGAGTGGGGTCTGGGTTCACATATGGGGGTGACTGTGCATTCACACCGCATCCTGTCATGTGTACACTCACCTGCATCAGGAGTGGTAGCCACGCCGACCTCCATGCTGCCCACTCCCTCAATGCTCTCGGTGGCAATCATGTTGGCGCATGTCTCCTCCCATTCCTTCAGGTGTATTGGGGAGCCATCTCCGCCAGCAGTGGCAATGCGGTGGTTCTCTGCCAGGATGCCCCTCATCCGCAGCCTGAGGTCGTCCCACCTCTTCCTGCATTCGCGCACAGTGCGCGTGCTGGTGCCCACGGCACTGACTTTGACTGCCACCTCCTCCCAGATGGCTTTCTTCTTGAGCAAGGTGGCGCGGCGCATATCATTTGCAAAGACAACCTCTGCATGCTCTGCAAGGGTCTGCGTCAACATGACCAGTTCCTCGTTGGTGTACTTTTCCTTCCGCTGCCTGTCACATGTTTTCTTCAGGGCCTTGGGCATGATGCATGTGTCACGGTTGATTTCACACAGCTCACTACTCCAATATGGTCCAGGGGCAGAGGATGGCAATGGATTGTGTTTTTAAAGATGGCCGCCGTGCTCTTTCCCGTTCCGGTGTGATGATGCTATTTCCGCTTCCGCTATTTAACGGTCGATGCTAATAGCGGTCACCGCTAATAGCGGTCATCGCTAATAGCGGTGACCGCAAATAGCATGTACAGTGAGGGCGGAGGTGCTATCAGCACTTTGGGTGGGCCCAGTAAGGTGCTTTAGCGCCATGGCGGTAGGGTCATTTACCGGCATGGCCCTATGCGCGTGTCCGCTTACTCGTAATGGTGCGCTATTGGCGGTCTCCTGTGAGGGCGGACACGCTAATAGCGCCATGCCGGTAAATCCCGTTTTTTAGCACCTACCGTGTAATGAGGCCCATGGTCTCGAGAACATTACGTCCACCATGCTTCTTTACACCTAAACACAGTCTCAAGGTTATAGAGCCCGGTCCACTTCATTACACCCAACAAAGTCTCAGGGGAACTGGCACCCATCATTATTTTTGGCCTTGAGAAACAATCTCAAGGCTATTGCACCAGGAACGCTTCTTTATGCCTTATTAGGGATATAGTGCCCACTTCGTAATGCTCTTAGGAATACACTAGAGATAGAAAGTTAGGACTGCAGCCCCAAAATGAATAGTCCCAATAGGAACAAGTGTAAAAAGGTTCACTGTACAGGGATGTTCCCTGTTTATTAACATACCTGTGCAATAATGAAGAACGAACAACTTTAGTTTCTATTTAATATTTTAAAAAAACATTGGTTTCTTTTAAGGAACTAACACACAACAAACACTGAAAATCATAAAACTGCAATGTTACACATATGGTGTATGTCACAGCCATAAAAATTTAATTTAGATTTCTTTTTTTTCCACATTCATTTAGTGTGTAACCATCCAGTTACATCAGAATCATACCATTGAGACAAAACACAGCTAACAAATGAGACTCATTGATATGCAATTATGAATCACTAGTAATGTATGGCACCTTCATGATGTTTATTTAAATTATTTACTTAGTCTTTGAATACATTTTTTCACAAATACGAACAAAGAAAGACAGAAAGATCAGAGAGGTGAACGCGGCATCTATCACAATCGGGGAGACAAGTCGAGCAAGGCAGTGTCCAACAGAGGGTTGCACTGCATTCATTGCCGTCAATAGAGCATAGCCGAGCAAGACAGCGTTCAACAGAGCATCTGTAAAAGTAAACAGCAACAACTGGCAAGAAACCATTGCTCACAGACCTGGAGACGTTCCTGCTAAACAAAAACAAATCTTAAGACACTATGTAGTCCACCAAAAGTGATCAGAAAAAAAGAAAAAAGGTAGAAGACTTCACCTTCAAACAATCATCATAATCAACAAGCTCACGCGCTCACCATTTTTTCATAACCATTCATCTGATAATAAGAGGGTACACAAAATTGACTCATCTGAAAAGAAACAATCTCGTCCTGAAGAAGGCCAACCAACTTACTTTGAGAAAAGACACTGGGGATAGTGTCTAATAGATAATAAGGCTGAAACATGTTGATTATCCTTGAAACTATTATTAGAAAGCCTCTTTCTTGATCAGAGACCCAGTTAGGTCTTACTGAAAACACTTGAGTTTGATGTGACTGAGCAAAAACATTCATCATTTTGCAATATCTGCAGAAAGAAATTTGACAGTATTGACTGAGTATTTGATTTTTTGCATATCTCTACTCTATTTGAAATTTTGAATTTGAATTTTGAAGGATTTATACCATGCACCTGACAAACTAAATCATATTTGGGCGCTGCTGTATCAGATAGCATTCATCTTGCCATATTCTCACTTTCGTAATGTTATTGTTGGTGCCATATCCTCTGTTCCCCATCTCTAGCAGAACAGGTAGGTCTTGAGGGCCTTACGAAATGTAGGGAGGGTTTTCATCCTGCAAATCTCTCGAGGTAGTTTATTACATAATCTGGGGCCGTAGACCCCAAATCTGCTATCCCCTTTACTCACGCACCTAGTACGTGGTACTTGGAGCAGGTTCTTGTCAACTGAGTGCAATTGCCGTATTCAAACGTGATTTTGTCTGATAAGTATCTTGGCACTATTTTGTTGACACATTTAAATACCAGACAAAGAATTTTGAAAACAATTCGCTCTTTCACTGCTAACCAATGTAGGCATCTTCTTAGGCCAGAAATGGCGGCTGATTTTTTACCCTGTACACCAGCCTGACAGCTGCATTTTGGGCCACTTGTAATCTTCGCAATTGACAGGCTGGTGTACCTGATAGCAATGTGTTGCCATAATACAGTTTTGAGTTGACCAATGTGCCTTCTTCCACTGCTCTATCTTCATTCACAATAAATGTCAGACTATGTCTCAGAAGATGCATGGAATGGAATGCAGACTTCTTAAGTTCTTAATTTTTTTCGCAAAATTCAGCTCTATGCCTAAGAAGCATGGTCACTGTAACTCCTTCCTATGTTGCAAATGGTATTTGGATGCGAATAAGGCCACCTCTGTTTTACCAGCACTCAGCAAAAGCTGATTAGCGCACATCCAGGCCTGTTCTTCTTGTAGACATTTTTCCACCAACTCAAACGCGTCCTCTGAATTCTGTATCCTCATGAACACCTGAGTATCATCCGCATACGAATGAAACTGTATGCAGTCCTTCCTCAGTATGTCCATGAGCAGTTTAATATACAAGTTAAAAAGCAGAGGAGAGAGTGAGGACCCCTGTGGGACTACACACTTTAGTAAAACGGAGTCTAATAAGAAATCACAGAGCCAGTCTCTTTGT
Organism: Ambystoma mexicanum; assembly: GCF_040938575.1. Taxonomy (NCBI): domain Eukaryota; kingdom Metazoa; phylum Chordata; class Amphibia; order Caudata; family Ambystomatidae; genus Ambystoma; species Ambystoma mexicanum. Next base: position 959,121,475 of record NC_090928.1, on the reverse strand, counting down.
TCTCTTCTGGTGAGAAAAGATTCAAACCATTGAAGAGCTTGTTCCATTACCCCTCCTACTTCCCTCAAGCGTTTTAACAAGTTCCCGTGGTCTACCGTATCAAAAGCAGCAGACAGGTCTAACATGATCAACAAAGACATGTCCCCCTGGTCCGCCGTATCCAGTAAATCATCCCAGACTGTCAGTAGTGCCGTCTCTGTCCCAAAACCCGATCGAAAGCCGGATTGTAATGGGTCTAGGAGATTCTCTCATTCCACATGTTCCTGCAGCTGTGACGTAACAACTTTCTCCAGAATCTTTGTGGGTCATGGTAAACCTGCTACTGGTCTATAATTCTGAAGATTCTTGGGGTTTAAATTGGCTTTTTTTAGCAATGGGGTGACCAGAGCTTTCTTCAAAGTTTGTGGTACTACACCTGATATAAGGGATTTATTTACAAACTATTTACAAACTGTGTGATTAATGTAGCAATTTCTGTGGCCACTCGTTTAGCAACTGAAGATGGGATAGCAAGCAATGCATCATTGGTTGCCTTTAGACCAGAGAGTAGTGTGCAAATCCTCTCCTCCGAAACTTCCATAAAATCAAATAGCTTCTGACCAGCCTCAACATCTGCCCCAACGACCCCACCCCTTTCAACATCACTTTTGTTACATTTCACCCGGGGGGGTTATATAGAGTCACCACCAGAATTGGTTGTGCACTGTCATTGGGGTTCGAGATGGTGGCTGCCATAAAATTCAAGTTAGGGGGGGCCCTCTTTATATTCCCTTAAATAAGCCAGGTGTTGGCCCCTATGCATAGGCCCCTTTGTAACAGCCATTACAGGATGTTTTGATAGTCAAAAAATCATTGTGTAGCCGTCTATTGCACAAGGTTCACACAACCACTTTTCCTGTAGGAAAAAACAAGACATTTCATTCAGTATCTACAGTCCTTTGGGCTCCTTTGATGCCTTCCATCAACAGGCGGGTACCTGGATTTCTTCCCAGTAACCTTCCAGCCTCCTATCATTCAATTCTGGTGGTGTGTTTGAACAGGTCACCTCGCCTTTCCCCATAACTACTTTCTTTTAGGGAGGTCAACTTCTGAATGGCTGGAATGAATATTTGTATCTCAAATCCCAGTTGATTCAATGCTTCAAGGTTCTTACAAATCCTGTCAGTCACCACAGGAGAGACGCATGTCATTACGACCCAATTATCCGCACTGCCAAGATTAGGCAGTTCTAATTTAGCAATGTCTTTGGATGAAATCAGCGTACAATTCCGGAATCATGTGCAGTAAACCCAGCAGCCACTTTCTATTTAAGAAAGAGCTGTTTGTCGTCAGAATTTATTTCCACCAGTTTCATATGTATTAAGTCTGCACACCACTGTGGGTCTTTAGTTATGGGCTCTTTTATGTCAGGGCTTTGTCTTAATTAGGCCACTCACCCCGCCCAAGTTGTCAGGAGTTCTAATTCCCTTGTTTCTTCCACCATGGTACAGACCTCCCTTGATGCCATCGGCTTTGAAGTTATCGCAGGTGGCCCTGCCTTATGGCACCTTGATAGGGGTTTAATTGTAACCGATTCAATCGACTCTGTGGAATTTTGTATCCGTGATTGTGTTTCCGTCTCTTCTGGGCATTGCTGGACTGAGCTGCTCATACCTGGATCCTCCCGGTTTTTATTGGTAGGGAAACTTTGCGGTTTTGCAATCCACCCGTCCAGCGGACCTCTAAACTGGGCTTGTCTGCTCTCCCCATCCACAAGCGTATTGGTGATTGTAGTTGCCACCTTAACCTTAGGTTAATTTTTCTGTTTGACTATGGGATCTTGCTTTTCTTTCTTACAACTTACTTTTTGCTTCTTTCTTTGGGCCCCCAACGGCTGAATTTTTCTATATTTTCTTGCGGGAGAATCAGGTGCATTCATTAATGATTAACTCTGAACATATAGCTTCATGAGCCCTGCTATCTGATTCTGCCACCACATATGCACTGTCAGGAGGCATGTCAGGTTTTTTCGGGGATAATATAAGAGTTGCTGCTCTTCTGTCACTGCAATGGTATGAGCCTTCTCAATAAAAAAATTATCTCTAAGGTTTCCTCTCTTGCTATCTTTTGTTCCGCTGCCACATTAGCACATAGTTGGAAAAGGGCTTCAATCTTGGATTCCAGCACCTCCAAGCCCTTCATCATGCCTGGCGAAAGTTGTTCATTCACCAAGGTCCCTCTTCCCCCTACTTCTTCTACTTCACACGCCATACTAGACTCCTCATCATCCGTCTCATCAATAGCTGATTCGGAAGGAGTCATGAAGTTTTCCAAGTGTGGGGGTGGCTGATAGGTTTGATGACAGCAAGTTGTTGGGTTTGAGTTGTTGGGTTTGGAGTTCCTTTTAGCCACTTTACATAGCTTTAATAAGGATCCATTATTATCTATTGAAATCATTGAATCCTGTTCTGCTGTGTCAGGGCATTGTGCATTGAGGCCTGGCAATTCCTGGGGTTATTTTTGTGTAAAAAAAAGCATTTTATTTTTTGCTGTGAGTTCATTTGTGGCATTGTACTAATGCAGACTGCCTTTTTTTTCTCAGAGCTGTATTTTCCCCACCCTCGTTCTTATGTGGGCGTCTGGCCCTTTTACCCTGTGTCTTCATGATTTGAGGTAGAGTTATTAGTCCCACCACTTTAGTTAATTTTCCAATAGGGGAGGCCAGCTGCATTCTTAAGATTAATCAAGTTTAAGTGTTAGCGGGGAGAAATACCCTTTACCAATATAAGGTTACTTGTTGCACGTAACCTTATATCAGTTTTTAAACTGTGTTGCCCAGCTGGCCAGATTGGCCCTTTCCAGCTGCATATGGGATACCAGACCCTTCCTCAAAGGGTACCACACAAAGCACTCACACTGGTTGTGGTACGCTAAGATCACGTCTGAATAAGGGCCACCTTCATATTCATAATAAATCAGATTAATCCAGCACCGTTAGACTTAATTAGTTTATGAGAGGGGTACGCTGCACCTCCTCAGCCAAATGCAGCAAGGAACTTCAGCAAAACTGTTGCGTAGCAAGAAGGTTTTATAATTCTACACATGTTCAAAAAGTTGAGGTGGCAGGACACTGTTTTCTTTTTTCTTCAAGCCACTGTTGGAACAGTTCATTAATATACTCAACGTAGCTATTCTCAGCCACGCCAACAACATGCAGCCTCCTCTCCAGCTGTGTGGAGCACACGCGTGATAACTTGTGGAAGCTCGGGAAAACTGGCATATAGAGTGTAGAGCACACCTCCAAGCGTCACACCGAGATTTTACCTTGGTCAGGGTTCCCTTGGTATCATGATGAAGGAGTCAGCACTACTTGGGCTCCTGGCGCCGGACGGACAGCGCGCACGGCGGAATCTCTGGCTCCAACTCTCGGCAGTCCGCTCTCCACTCCTACTCTCCACCGGGGCACCAAGAAACACCAGCACCAAGCACCAAAGGCAAGCCGGAGGCTGACCAAAGGCAAGCTGTAGTAAAGTGGTATAGCACACCAACACACCTGAGCCAGCAGGTAAATTACTGTGGGGTTTATTGGTTAAGCATGTAACAGCAAACACCGGCACGTCCTTGCTAGCCAGCTCTCCTTCTCCAACTGTCCCCCATGGAACATTCATTTGGATCACAACACTCAATCCATAGTGACATCACACTGTAGTTTGCACTCCACACTGACATCACCACACTGAGGGATGTGGAGGGAGACATATATTATAACACCTCTCCCGCCTTACATTTCTGATAACCTGGAAAACTTTAAGAAATTGGTACATTCCTACTCACTCAGCACATTCCTACACTGTACCATTACAAATATGTGTGGGCACCACGTACTTGCACCAGCAACACCCAAGCCACAAATGGACACGAGACCCAACCCTAGGAAACTGTCCACATGGAGCCCATTCACACCCCAAACGCCACCAATTGAGCATAAAGTCAGAATGCTCTACACAACTCATAATAGCGCACTGAAAACACTGTGCTACAATAATAAAACCCCAAACGGCACACAGAAGATGGAAACCCTATCCATGCCCAATGACACCATCAGAATTGGAACTCAAATCCAGCCAAGCAACACCATCACTCCACTCCGTTCACTCACAATAATCTCAACTAAAGAGGAACCCACCGAAAAGGAGTAAGGGCTAAACCTCCCCTCAACCGAACTGGAACACAACTCGAGGAACAAAAACAAAAAAAACAAGCACTCCACCTGTTTCAAGCTGCCCCTTGAAACCTAGGGCCTGCCACACCCCAGCATTCCCCAAAATCCACCTTACACTAACAATCAAAATCCTTCAGTGCACTTATATCCTTCCACCCTAGTCTGCACCCCAGGGCACCAGGACTGCCACCCCCCGGCACTAACCCATCTCAAAGAGCAACAACAAGCACAAATAACAACATCAGTCCCAAATGTCTCTCAACACAGAAAACACAACACCATCAAACACCAACCAAACCCGAAACCTACGCCAAAGACCACTAGTCCCTGCCAAATACAGTAAACCTCCACACGCCACATGACCCCTACTCCCTGCCAAATACAGTAAACCTCCACATGCCACAGGACCCCTAGTCCCTGCCAAATACAGTAAACCTCCACACACCACAGGACCCCTAGTCCCTGCCAAATACAGCAAACTTCCACACGCCATAGGACCCTGTAATAAAGAGGCACACTATGATGGAGGTGAGTAAGAGCTTTATTCGAGGCCCCCGGGGTAGTCACAGTGGAGGCACCAACTGGCGAGGCACTCTAAATGGAATATACATGCACGAGGTTCTAAAGAGACTCGTGCATGTATTACCATAACATCTCCCCCACCTGAGGCAAAAAGAAAAGAGAAAAACAGGGGGGGGGAAACAGGAAAGTGAAAGGGGAAAAAAGGGGGTCAAGTGGGAGAGGCAGAGGGAAGATGGGTAAACTGGGGTACATTAGTAATAGACATAGTCATTGTTGAAGTTTTGGATGATTTTGCGGTTCCTTCTGGACATTCTTCCAGTGGGGACTCCTTGATGCATGGAGTGAGGTCTATCATTGTCCACATGTTCACGGAGGGATTCTCTTAGGGGATGTGAGGTGTGTTGTGATGGTCTGTCAGGATTGTTGTCCTTAGATATGCTGGTCTCTTGGATGTCTTTTGTTACTTTTATGAGATCATCTGCAGACCATCTCTTTCCATCATCGAGGATGACAGACTTCCCATGACAACTCTCTGTGGAGGTCTGAAGATGGATTCACCCTTGAGAGTTTTCTTCGGTTCTTTGACACATACCCAGTCTCCTTCACGAACCATCATCTCTTTTACTCCATGTCTGGAGTCGTATTGTCTTTTGTATTTTTCTTGTTTTTCTCTTACTGTCTTTTGAAGTAGATCCATGTTCACCCTTGCTTCTCCCGTGTATGAGAACATCCACGCCGGTCTAAATCGGTTGGTTGCAACCCTACCTCGCATGAGGGTGAAGGGCTCTATGTTTGTGGTGGTGTGTGGGGTTGTTCTATACGCATGTAAAGCTTCTTTGAGGGTTTCTCTCCACGGGAGGTTGTTGGCCGTGGCCAGTTGAACTACGCTCTTCACGAGCCTGTTCATGCGTTCCACAAGTCCGTTGGAAATTGGATGGTACAAAGATGTTATGTGGCTGATGGACCTTTTCTTGAGGAATTCCCCAAATTCCATAGACATGAACTGAGACCCGTTGTCCGAAACCACTTCCTTGGGGTCTCCCTCCCTGTTGAAGATCTCTGTCAGGAAATCTGTGACTTTCTTTGAGGTCACATTGTCCTCAGCTATTCCCCATTCTGTCCATTTAGAGGTGTAATCGACAAGTACTATGATATATACTTTGACTGTTTCGAGGTTCTCGAATGGACCCATGATGTCGATTGCCAGTTTAGACCACACATGTTTGGGAGGTTCAATAGGCTGTAAGGGGTTCTTTCTTAAGATCTTGGACTTGTCACTCATGGCACACGTGGAGCAATTTTTGACCAGTTCTTCTGCTTCTTTCCACATTCCTGGCCACCAATAGTTGTTTCTCAACTTGTTTTTCGTCAAGCTCCTTCCTAGGTGACCTTCGTGTGCCAGTTGGAGTACTTTTTTTCTGAGTTGGGTGGGTGGGATTACTCGATCGCCTCTGAAGATATGCTCATCGTCCATTGATAATTCTTCCTTGAAGGGAATGAAGGTAGTTAAAGCCTCTCCCGTTTCCACCCAGTCATTAGCTATCACTTCCCTGATTTCTCGCTGTTCCGGATCAGTATTGGCATTAATTTTCCATTCATCTCTCGAGATGGCAGGGTTTACGACAGCTATGATGTCTTCATCTGGAGATGCAATCTCAGTGTCGATGTTGGTCGATAATCTGGAAAGACAATCTGCTACTTGGTTTTGTGGACCAGGAGTATAGCATAGTTGGAGGTTGTATTGCATGATGTCGAGGAACCAACGTCTTATTCTCGGTGATATAAGGTGAGGGGTTTTGGACTGAAGGACATTTACTAGAGGTTTATGGTCTGTTTTCAGTATGACGGGTAAGCCCCAAATTAGGTTCCTGAAATGCTGAAGAATCCACCTCAGACCCAGAGCTTCTCTCTCGATGGTGGAATAGTTTAGTTCGGCTCCCCTCAGTACTCTCGATGCGAATGCGATCGGCACGATGTTCTTATCTTGTTGCTGTTCCAGGATACCACCCAGTCCGGTTTTACTTGCATCTACGGATATGATGGTTTTGGCTTTACAATCGAACATTCCTAAGGCTGGAGCTTGGTTAATTTGGAATTTGATTTCTTCGAATTCGTTCTTGCATTCAGTGGACCATATGAATTTGGCTGCCTTCTTCAAGATGTTCCTCATGTTTTTGGTCTTATCAGCATAGTTGTTTATAAACTTGGAGTAGTATTCTGTCATCCCGAGGAAACTCCTTAATTGGTCTTTACTTTGAGGCTTGGCGATATTCATTATGGTGTCCATGAGTTTCCTCTTGGGGCTGATGCCGTTGGCGTCAATGGAATGGCCCAGGTATGAAACTCGGTCGCACTTTATGTTGCATTTCTCTAGTTTGAGTGTGAGCCCACTTTTTTGTATGACCTGTAGGACACCCACAAGTTTTGCGTTGTGCTCTTCTTCTGTACTGGCTGATATGAGGATATCATCTTGGAAGCAGTGTATGCCATCAAGTCCTCCAAATAGATGTGACATGAGTATCTGAAAGACTGCTGCGGCTGAAGCGAGTCCAAATGGCATTCTGTTAAACATGAATGCACCGAGAGGTGTGACAAAAGATGTTAGGTTCTTTGAGCTCTCTTCCAAAGCTATCTGGTGATAGGCTGAGGAGAGGTCCAGAGTTGTAAAGTATTTTGCAGGTTTCATGGTCGATAGGAGTTCAGATATATTGGGAAGTGGGTGTCTGTCAACCCATATGTTTTTGTTTAGGTCTCTCAAGTCGACGCACATTCTTATGGAATCGTCCATTTCTTTTACTAAGACAATGGGGGCAAGCATTCTGAACTCTCGATGGGCTGTATGATATTTTCATCGCAGAGGCGCTTAAGTTCTTTCTTCAACGCCTCTTTTGTTCCAAAGGGAATACTGCGGACTCGGTGGGCCACTGGGACAGCACCTCTTTTGAGGATTATTCTGTGTTGGAAACCTTTTAGGAGTCCAATCTTGTCGCAGAACACCTTGGGGAATTGTTTTGCTAGATTAGATTTGATGTCCATATCATTATTGAGCACACTCAGCACAGGGATTTCTTCTCCAGGGTGTATTCTTACTCGAAGGGCGGCTTGTTCTTCCCATCCCACAACGGAGGAGCCATCTTTGGCTACAAAGAGTTTGCAATATGTTTCTCTGTCATGGAACTTGAGGTTCACCCACACATATCCCATTATCTCGATGGGTGTTTTCCCATAACTGGTAGCTCTTACACAAGTTCTTCGCAGGTCATGTATCTTGCCAGAGAGTACACTCAAAAAGGTCTTGAGATCCACGATGGTGTAGGGGGAGCCAGTGTCTACCATTACGGGTAATGATATGCCGTTGATTTGCATTTTGACCCAGGGACCGTTGCTCTGTTGTTGGGATGTTACAGTGAGTATTTGTACCGTTTGTTGCATTGGACTGATAGATAACATGTCATTGTGCTCTTGGTTGCTTTCAATGAGTCTCACAGAGGATGGTCTGATGAAAGGTCGCCTGGTGAGATCGCCATATCTGGTTGTCTTTCCCCGTGTGTTCTTGCAGACTTTGGCAAAGTGTCCAATCTGGCTGCACTTATAACACTCCATAGCGATGGCGGGGCATTCTTTGTCAGGATTTGCATGCTTGTACCATCCGCACCTCTGGCAGCGCGTTGGATTCTGGGAGTTGTATGGCCTCGCTCTGTTTGAGCCAAATTTCGAACCCCTTGATGGCGGAGCCTTTCTTACTGCTGCTACTAGAAGCTCGTAAGGCTCGGACTCAGGGCTAACACATTTGATCTCCACACTGGTCGTGTGGTCACGTCTTTCCCTCATGCATCGATCTCCCAATTCCATGCTCCTTGCTATCTCCGTGGCTTGGTCCAGGGTGGGATTTTTGGTTTGCCACAATTTTTGTTGGATGCGTGGATCAGCCACATTCAGCACCAATTGGTCTCTCAAATACTCATCACAGACACCTGTGAAACTGCAGGTTGACATAAGCGCCCTGAGGGACGCTATGTATGAATCAATAGACTCGCCTTTGAGCTGCTTTCTGGAAAAGAACCTGTATCTTTCCAGTACTACGTTGGTCTTGTTGCCAAAATGACTGGTGAGTTTGGCCAATGCTATGTCAAACTTGCGGTTGCCATCTCCTCCCATGTTGCCGGGTTCGGGAAGGGTCCTGAAAAGTCTCAGTGCTTCTGCCCCTATACAGTTCAAAAGGGACGCCTCCTTGAGGTCATCATTGAATTTGCTGCCCCCAATGGCTCTGAGGTAGACGTGGAATCCATCGATCCATTGTTCCCATGGGCAGGTTGGGCTCCCAGGGCATGGAAGAAACTTGGTGGGAGGCGGAACGCCCTGCATGGTGGTGTACCTGATTCTAGATTGTAAGTGGTGAGGAATGGCGTTGAGTGGCACCCGTTGCTGTAGAGATAGGCAGAGGTTTGCAGTACTGTTGGCAGTTAGCAAGGAGGCACTGGGATGTAGTCTTTATAGAATTGCTTGAATGGCAGGGTGGGACCCCATTCAGAGAATGCCCAGGTGTATCTGTACTGCAGAGTCTTTAGGCTTCAGTGTATGGATGGTCCTTAGTACAGACTGTGACCTCACAATGGGCTGGGAGCGCAGGTTGGCTGGCTCGGGGAAGACCTGATGGAATGTTCAGTTGAGATGTCACAATGGACCAAGCTAGTGAGTAATTAGTCCCGGAAGGTCAGGGTAGCCATTGAAAGAATGAAGACTGCTAATGCTGTGTGTGCGTTGCTGGGCAACAACTAGCAGCTTTTGAAAATGATGCAGGGTTCTGCTCAGGGCAGCGGTGAGGGTTTTACACAAAAAAAATGCCAGCAAAAGGAAAGCGCACGTTTCACCTCGTCTGTTTTACACATAAAATGCCAAATGAAAGGAAAGTGTAAGTTTCACTTCGTCCTCCCCCCTCCTCTGACCTGATAGATGGACAGCTCCTGCTGTCTGAAGCACTTTTGGAGTAGGGCAGGAGTGCAATGTGTGCCGCTCTGAACTCCCAGCGGGGAGGAGCGGCACCCTTTACAGTGTAGAACTGAAGGTGGGGGGAAAGGATGTCGAGGCCTCTCTTGGCAGCGCCAGCAGCGGCCTGCCTGTCAGCTGTCAGCAGAAGTCGGCGGCAGCGAAAGGGGGGGGGCTGTGCTCGCAGTCAGGTGGCATGATACGCTCCCGGGGGCCTCGGGGTACGGTGCCTCGTCGCCATTGTAATAAAGAGGCACACTATGATGGAGGTGAGTAAGAGCTTTATTCGAGGCCCCCGGGGTATTCACAGTGGAGGCACCAACTGGCGAGGCACTCTAAATGGAATATACATGCACGAGGTTCTAAAGAGACTCGTGCATGTATTACCATAACAGACCCCTAGTCCCTGCCAAATACATAGCTCCTCCACACACCGCGAGACCCCTAGTCCCCCAAATAGGAAACTGCCATAGCGGCACACACCACCACCTCAACATGGTCACAATATGTGGTCACGCCAAAACTGCCATAACATCACACCATCACCTTAATGTGGGACTCCCAGCACCAACCAGGCTACCACAGTGGTCACACCCATACACTCGGTACAGAACAAACACCCGCCAAAAACTGCCCTAACGGTACTCCACCACCTTGATGTGGAACCCCAGCACTAACTAGGCTACCACACTGGTCACACACACACACTCGATACAGAACAAACATCCACAAACACCCTCAACACGAGCACACGCACCCACACACACCTCAACATAAAGACAACACAGCAATTATCACTAGAGTCCCTCACGCACTGGCATGTGCTCTAACTGACAATGTTTTCTTTAGCTGTATAAACACCCGAACGCCAAGTTCCATGTTGATCAGTTGACATCTCCCCCCACAAGTCTCGGAACTGCAACCACCCCCAGCTCGACAGAAAATAATACACAGAAAAAATAATATACACGTTATCATGGAGAGTCCTTCACACACTGGTGTGAGCTCAAACTGACGACGTTTCTTTAGATGACAAGCAAAATGTGGAAAATTGTCACAAAAATACCATATGGATGAGTGTGGGACACAAAAAATAGTCGCAATAATATCATGAGAAAAGCTCCTCCACTGCCCCGGTCCGAACCCATTCCTGGAAGAAAACATGTTAATGCAACAATATGGCACTCTAATACAATAAAGATGCACATGACTAAACCTTCCATTAAAGTTCACGTTAAGCAATCACCACATGGGCCGCAACATAAACATACACTACACTCCCATACCAGCCCGACACTAAAACTGGACTGTCACAAAAAGGCCACAATACACACACGCGACACCGCACATACTGGCCTTAAAGACCATAGCACAGTCTCGGCTACCACTAAAATGTTCTCCTCGCAACGGACTGCCATGCGCCACTCCTCCTGGGCTCTGAAAACACAATTGCCCTACTCACGAAAACCAGGTAAAGTCCATCCGTCTCTTCGGGAAACAGGAATGCTGTCCTCAGAAGCCTCTTTTCCACGAGCTCCGGATGACAGTTCATACAGCATCCAAGGGGTACCTCTGCACTCCTCTGGCACCCCGTTACCGTGGTCCTCCTCACGCCAGTCCACAATCTCCTTGGCGACACAGAACCCGACTTGCCATGGATTCCGGCCCAGCAATGTCCTCTTACGACAACAGAAATTATGTGAGCCTCTCGTGCTGGAACGCCTCTTGTTCACTCGCAGACGTCATCACTTTACAACAGACACCACTAAGTCCACATCTCAGATGCCGTCTGTATGGGGAATCAGCTTGGTGACCCAGGCGCCAGCAAACCTCCACAGCAGAGCTCTCCATGCGACGGGAGCTCCTCCAACAACGTTGTGGCCGCATCTTCCATTCGGCACCCGGCATGTGTGCACCACAATCTCGGCACACCTCCTCACCTAGCTGACTGGACCACCCGGCCACCAGCCACACCACTGGACGAGGACAGACCTCTCTTGCTCCCTGACACCTCCCGGCAGGGACGCTCCTGGCTCCCCCCGCAGAACAGGAAAAGTGCAGACGTTCAGACGCAGACACCACTGCACCGCCATTGGACACATTTCCAAACACCTCTCTAAATGCAGTGTTCAGGACCCCACATCATCCAGGGCTCTGGCTCTGACCGTCAAAGAGCAACCTCCTTCCAGCACCACCCAGCCTGCTGGACTGCAACTCTGGTCCGGACCTCCAGAGCTGCTCTGCTGGCTACAACCCAGGACGTGGGTACTTGGAGGGCAGTTTCCTGCTCAAATGGTGCCCCCTCCACGACAAAATCCCATCCTCGTTGCCAATGTAATAAAGTGGTATAGCACACCAACACACCTGAGCCAGCAGGTACGTTACTGTGGGGTTTATTGGTTAAGCATGTAACAGCAAACACCTGCACGTCCTTGCTAGCCAGCTCTCCTTCTCCAACTGTCCCCCATGGAACATTCATTCAGATCACAACACTCAATCCATAGTGACATCACACCGTAGCTTGCACTCCACACTGACATCACCAAACTGAGGGATGTGGAGGGAGAGATACATTATAAAACACGCTGGACAACTCATGTCCTTGTCCGTCCTCCTCAGTAGTTTTCGTGTTCCTGGATGAAGGAAAGCACCTAGTTGCTTCACGCCTAGCGTACCACGTACAACAGAATCAAGCCACACTGAAACACATCCGCTTCCGATTCCAAGATCCAAAACAGAGAACATGCAATAGACTGAAGAAAGTAGCACTCTGAGTGTGAATATAGAGGTGATAGGCAAATTAGCAACCACAATAAAATTATATTTTGTTGGGTGAAAGAAGATGCTAAAGTGACCTAACCAGTCTCTAGGGTCCCAGTGGGTGTAGGGGGCAGTTTGGGGGTCAACAGTACCTGATTTCGGTTCTTGGTGAGTAGATGGATGTTGAAACCGGTGGCAAACATAGAAGCGATCGGATCAGGCTCAGTTCGGGCACGTTGGATCGTGTGAGCCCTCACAAGATGTTGTTCTGTGTGGTTGAAGGGAGGTTCTCAGCGATGTATGTTGGGGCAGTCCCAGTATCACTTTGCAGTCGGGCCAGGCTGAGTCCGGCTTGTAGTTGCTGGCGTTTCAGTGCTTCGGATTGGTGGGCGATGGTCGTCAAAGCTGGTGATCATGGGTGCGTCGATGTGCAGGTCAGTGAGGTGGCCATTCAAGGTCTAGCTGGGCCAAGCTGTGGTTGTGACCTGTGACTCGCCAGTGAGTTGGATGGGGCCCGGCATCAGCGAGTCATGGTTGCAGTTAGAGCACCATGCGGCATCGAGCAGATTGAAGTGCAAGAAAAAGTTTGTATTGGTGGAAGAGTGCAAAATCCAGTGCTGGCATGTTCCCTCTTGTCCGTGGTGCAGTGAACATGTAGCAACTAGTTTGGTTTGGCAGAACAGGGAGCTTCCGCTGGTCTGGTGCTCCTGCTGCTGTAAGGCCCACTGAGTGGGACTCAAGCACAGGATGGTTCTTTGCAGGTACGGCTCGGCCAGTGGTAGGAGATTCCGGTGCAGAGTGGCAGGTCCTGGGCCCCAACAAAGGTTCACCTCCAATGCGGCCTGGGATTGGGTAAGGTCCAGATCTGTCTTCTGCCTTGTACCACAACTTCTTCATCTCAGGCTGAGGGCTTTCGAATGCACTCATTTCCCAAAGGAAGTCCAGTGAGTTCTTCTCAGGCATAGTTCCAGAGTGAATTCAAGAAGTGGTGGGAGTCCCCTTCTTTTAAAGGCAAAAGCATGCAGGTGATTGGGCTAAAGCTAGCCTGATTTAGTGGTCCAATTACTGTTCTTGAAAAAAGTCGACTTTGACCTTCTGACATCACATCCAAAGTACTTTGCTCTAGAGAATGTGGAGGTGACAGGAAGGAGAGAGGCAGAGAGAAAAAAAATCGTGGAACTCTCATTCCACTGAACAGATAATTCCTGAGGATTCGGGCTCTGCACCCTTTCCGTGTCAGTAGGATGAAAGGCCTTTATAAATTCAGCACTCTTGTGTGAGGTTACTCCATATGAATGGGTGTGCTCCTTTGATGCCTGGGCCCAAGGCTGCTGCCTGCTGTGGGTCTGTCCATGGTCGAGGGTATTTCCTGCCCTCACAAAGAGATAAAAGGACAGGCAGGGCCATTCAGGTTCCTGCCCTGTCAGGCTCAATCCATCTGGCTTAAATGCACATCCCCTTCCAGCTGAGCTTGGCTCACAGGAGCTGACACATTTGTGATGTAAAATTGGATATATATTATTCTGCCACCTGGATGTAGACCCATCATTATAGGGTTTTAAAACAGGGGTTCATATTTTTAAATACAGCCTATGTGCTGCAGAGACTTGGCTGTCAGCACAGCTATGAAATGGGTGGCTGTGACCTCTGAACCTGCTCTGTGCCACTGGTAGAGCAGGCGCTCCAAATTAGGACACTGATGCAGCAGGAAACCATTACATATTATGCTTTTGGCATGGAGCTTATGAAAGGGGAATCTGAACAGCATATTCCCCTTTCAGAGATGGAATTCCCTATATTATGTGATTATTTCATAAAAATCAAAGACGCCAGTTCTTTTTACCCTTACCAGATGGCAATTCATCACACGCCTGCTAGCCAAAAAGGTTGAGACTCGTCCTTCTAAGGGTCTGGCTCATCCTCTTAGCAAAAGGACACAATGATAATAAAAAAAAAAACACTGACACTGCTTTGGGTAACCTTCCACACCATCATTTTTAGCCCGTCTGTGCAATTGGAAAAAGGGTCCAGCCAAATGCAAATCAGTCAGGTACTGCCAACAATGGGAGCAGTCCAGACCGAACTGTGAGGCCAGGTCCCCTCTGCATGGAAGCACAAGCAACCTCAGACATATTTCGGCTTGTTGGCCTCATCAGTGAGGTGCAACTTGGTTCCCTATAGCGCAGCGAGCAAGTGACCCCCTCTCTCACAGGGAGACAAACTGTAACCAAAAATATTATGGGTGGATGGTTTTGAATACATCTGAACCACTGGCACTGCTCTGGGTATCCTTCCACACAACTGTTTTAGCCATCTGTGCCATTGAAAAAGGGTTCCAGCCATATGCAAATCAGTTAGGTTCTGCCACCAATGGGAGCAGCCGAGCCGGAAGTGCTAGGCCTGGGTCCAAGCAACCCCAGACATGTTTGGCTTTGCTGGGCCTCATCAGTGAGGCGCAGATTGGTTCCCTAAGGATACTGATGCAGAGGGACACAGGCACATACTATGCTTTTGGCATGGAGGTTAAGAAAGCAGAATCTGATCAGCATGTTACCCTTTCAGAAATGGAATTAGCTGCATCATTTTATTATTTAAAAAAAATCAAAGAGAGCGAAGACTTTGCCCCCTTGCCAGATGGCAATTCCTCACATGCCCCCCAGCCACAAAGGTTGAGACTCACCCTTCTAGGGGTCTGTCTAATCCTCCTTGCAAAAGTCCTGAATGAGGCCAACTGAATTGGAGTGCTGCAACGCAGGTTTGTGTTCGATGTACATGTCCAATCCCTTGTCTGGATCCTACCCACCTGTCACCCAGCACCGCAACATGCACGCATTCAGACTCTGTTTATGGAATACTTGCAGAGTTAAACCCTTCAAACTGCTTTTGTATTAATTTAATTGATTTACTGCAGCAGTTTTGGACCAATCTAATTTTATGTTTCATTCTGGGTTTTGGGTTAAACCAGCAGATGCATTCTGGTACATGTATGTTGTCCAAGAGGCAGAGTGCTGGAGGAGGGATGCTAAGTACATTTGTTTGCAGCAAGCTACTAAGAGCTTTAGAGGACCTGATATCATTCACCTGTTCCAAGGTACTGCATGCTAGGCGGCCGAGCTCTAAATAAACTTTACTTACAATCCAATGATGCAGGTTACTGAAGCTAGGGCTGGGCTTGATAGAACTCAGCTGCCTGAGACTGCAATCAGCTCCACCCTGTTGGCCTGTTGGCTCGGAGGGCCATTATAAGCTCATTTTGAACAGAAGCAGTTGTTCAGTCAGCTGCTTCCACTGGGAGTTTGCGATTCTGTGCTCCTGTGACCAGTTTTTGAAACTTTCCTGAATATCCTGATTTTGGCTTTTTAATAATGTTTGGTGTTGCTATGTTGCAGCACACTTTCCAGTCTGCTTTTGCAGTCTGCCTGTTTTTGAACCTGTCCTTGATTTCCAGCTTTTGACGTCTGAAACCTTGTCCTGTTTTTCTGTTAAACTACAATCAGTTATTTGCATATCTCTTTTCTGTCTTTCTGACTTTCTGTAAACACCCTGTTTATTGTAAGCATTTCTGTTTTACATACTTGTCCTTTTTCTGCCTAGTTCTCTCTTTCTCTCTGCTATCTCAGTCTCTTGAAGGTTTCCTGTTTGTTCCTTGCCTTCAATATTACCAGTCTTCAGTCCATAGTTCAGTACCTGTTCTTAAGTACTGTGAATTTCCTGAACCCCTCGTATTCACTTTGTTGACAGCAACCTATCTTCTATGAGTCCTCTGCCTTGTATATTCTGATATTCCGGTCTGTGCTTTGTACTTTGTTTCTCTATCCTGTACTGTACCTGGTTATTTCTTTTAACACTGCTTTCTGTCGGTATTCTTGGTCCACTGTTGTGCCTCTGCTCTGTGTCCATCTACAGTGTGACCCCTGGCTTGGTCTCAGATCAGATTAGATAGGGGAAAGACTTATTTTGCTTTCGTCTAGTCGATTGGAGTCTTAGCTGCCTAAGCATATTGTCTCCAGGTTTACCCTTACAGTGATGACAACAGTCTCTTTGGCACACCTAACTTGTGATGCTGCTGTATCACAGTTGTTAAGAGTAATCTGCTGGTACTGATCCAAAGGGCTTTCCCCTATTACTAGAGACTCATATCATAATCCAGTACACTCTTCATTCTGATCAATCCTTGTTGCCCAGTATATGTGCTTATCCTTGCTTTCTCTCTGTCTCTTTAGGTATAGCCACCTCCTGCCCCTGCAGTTCCTGTGAATACCTGGTTCAACTCAGATCAGCTTGGTATGTACCATGTTTCTGTTATATGCTAGCATTGCCTCAGGAATCTAACCCAATCTATAGTGCATAGTCTGAGATATAGCTTTTGCCCTGTGCTCTCTGGCCAGACTCCTGACATCCCTGTAGGGATTTGTCCCATAGCCGTAACTTGGAATACTCTGCCTGCATGGCCAAAAGCCACCTAGGAGGTCTGTGGTCTGTTTGGACAGTGAAGTGAGACACATAAATGTAGGGTTTCAACTTGCGTACTACCCATACTACCAACAATGCCTCCATCTCAATGGTGGTCCAGTTGCACTCTCACTTTGTTAACGGCCAACTTGGGTATGCACAAGGTTGTTCTACCACTTCAGAGTTCAGTTGCTCTAATACTGCTCCGATGCAAAATTCACAAGCGTCTGTCTGAATGATAAAACCTTGCCCAAAATCCAGGATCTTCAGAACTGGGGCCTGGCACAGGCATCCTTCTTGTTCTGGAAGGATGACTGACAGGCACTGGTCCAGGTGACCTTCTTCTGTAGTTTATTTGATGTCACATCATTTAGGGGAAAGCGAAGGGTCCCATACCCCTTAATAAAATGCCAGTAATTACCCATGAGGCCCAGGCATGCCCCTAATTGAGTCTGCGTGTTGGGGATGTCCAGTCCTTCACTGCCTGAACTTTGACATCGAGAGTCTGCTTCTTGCCGCCACCTACTTGGTGTCCTACGCAACTCACAATACCCTGCGCTATCTGGCATTTGAATGGTTTGGTAGTCATGCCAGCCTTCCGCATGGCTAGAAACACCTGTTCCAGATGGGATAGATAGTCTTCTCAGGTGTTGCTGAATACCACAAAGTCATCTAGGTAGGCAACAGGAAAGTCTTCGAGTCCTGTTAGGACCTTGTTCACCATCCTCTGGAAGGTGACAATGGCATTCTTTAATCGAAACGGCATAACAGTGAAGTGATCATGGCCGTCTGGGGTGAGGATTGCAGACCTCTCTTTTGCAGGATCGGTCAGACTGATCTGCCAGTACCCTGCAGTGAGGACAAAGGTGCTCATGAATTTGGCAGCGCTAACCAATTAGTTTGTCTGCCCGAGTGATGGGGTGTAGATCTATATTTGTGACATAGTTGAGCCCTCGGTAATCCATGCAGAAGCAGACCACGGTTTTCCCAATACCAGATGTTTTAGGGACCAGTACCACTCCATCTTGGAGACTTCCTCCTTTTTTAAATTGTTTTTATTAATCACTTGGTGAAGTATTTGCAGTACAGTATTGATCTCTGAAAGCAAGCAGAGTATAACATTGCAGGTACACAAAAACCAAAAAAGATACAAACTAACATAAGGCCTTAAGTCACTGCATCGACAGAAGTTTGGGATGTCGCTGACTACGCCAAATATATACAGAAATCAGACCCTATGGCCTTTGGCTGGCTACCATTTGGCAGCAATGTAATGCACAATTCTTCTTTGTCATTTGCCCAAATTACATCAGTCATCCATAAATCTTTCATGGGTGGCTATTTCCAGCTCCATCATACAAACTTGGCCAAAAACAGTCCTAAATTAAAGAATCTACGCTTGGTTACCTTCATGTTGCCAGTATAGCCCAGCATGCAATCTTTCGTAGTTAGGTCCAGTGGTTGACCCAGTATATCTGTCAGGATTTGACAGACCATGGAGCTGTAATTTTGTAGCTTTGGGCATGCCAATAACATGTGTATCAGGGATCCTATATGGAGATTAATGTAGCCTATTAAGGACTTTAAAATGTATTAGACTATATTTAGAGTTAAGTGAAACCCCCTTACTTAGCCCACATATCATCTTCCATTGTGCCTCTGGGAATTCTGCCTGCAATCCACTACACCATTAATAACTATCTGGTTTCCTGCATTTCTCGCTGACATGTACAGTGTGGAAACACTCTTCTTACTAGCTGTATTAGTGGTGATATATGTTAGACAGGCATGTGAAGGAGGCTCCCCTTGAAATTTTGGCCAGTGTGTTTGAAATGCAGCCTTCATGCGAAAATAATGTTGTAATTGTAGAGGGTTGTTGCCTATATGTGTCTTAAAACACTCCCAATCCACAAAGCAACAATCTGTGTCGATCACCCAGGGTGGATAAATGATCTGCACTCAATGCCTTCACTATATCCCTATCCATGGTAGAGGACAATACAGACATCCCCCACAATGGGAGTCACGTGTCCTATGGAGCTACGGTTCCATGCTGCTTACATAATCATTTCCATACTCCTCATGATGCTCCTACTTGATTCAATGGGTGTATGTAATCATATGTTCCTACCACCAATAGTGATGCTATGTCCATTGCCATTCCTTCCTCTCTGACATGTAGCGACCTTTGTGTTTCCTCTGCACAGTAAATGAAATAGTATGCCTCCCAATTCATAGTGTCTGGCCATATGTGCCCACTTCATGTGAGCCTGGCCATTGGACCAGACAAATGAGGTGCGCACCCTATTGAGTTCCTTAACAAATGTGCGGCCTGGTCACAGTGGTATGTTATTTATTTTCACATTTATAAAGCATGCAAAGCAGCCCTGGGGCATCGTGGCACTGTTAAAAAGAAAGCCACTTGGTTACAAAAGACAGCAGGATCGTTATGTTATAAAACATCTACAGCAATTTCGGCAGTATAATAATTTTAAGTAGTTATAGCCTCCCAACCAATGACATCAGTATTCCCTCCCAGCATTGATACTTAGTCTTCATAACTACCATGTAGGTCCTGTAATTCAAATCTTTCACTAGGGTCAGTATTCGTGTTATCAATATCCCCAGATATCGAAACGTGTGCTCTGACCACTTCAGTCCCCCTTTGTTGGTGGGCTCTGACGTATTGTCCATTAACAGGAATATTTCCGATTTGTTACTATTGAAATGGAGGCCCAAAAATGTGGCAACGTCCACCACTGCATTTACCACTCTTTCTAGATTGGTCTCAGGGTCATATAAATTGAGCAGAATATCATATGTGTACTGCAATATCACTTCCAAGTGATCCCCCAGTTTGATACCTGCTCTGCTGTGCTTCTCACATATTCGATCAGCTGAAGGCTCAATTATTATAGTGAACAGTAGTGGCGAAAGGGGGCATCCCTGTCTCACCACTACTGTCCCACCTTGAAATTGTAGTACATGGGATAGCCTCCCATTCGTATGCACTCAAGAAACCTCATCCAGGTTACAAAGTTAGGTCCAAAGCCATAGTTGGACAAGACTTGGAAGAGAAATGGCCATGAGACTCTATCAAACGCTTTCTGCATATCCAGGTATACTGCCACTGCATGTGTTTCTGGGGAAATCCGGGCCATGACATTATATAGCCTCCTCCGATTCAGGCCTGTTGAGCAGCCTGGGATACAATCTGACTGATACAGGTGCACTATGGATTTCAATAAAGGGGATAAACTGGTTGATATTGCCTTGGAAAAAGTTTTAATGTCCACATGTATAAGCAATAGCGGTCGGTAAGACTCGCAGTCTTCCGCGGCTTTGTCTGGCTTAAGCAATAGGATTATAATGGCTTCATGTACTGTCTCTGGTAATATACCCTTCCTCATTGCCTCTTCCCATAGCTGTAACAAATATGGGGCGAGGATCTCCTGATATTCTCTATAAAATTCAGCCAGCAGGCCATCCAAGCCCAGTATTTGGCTGCTCTAATTTATTCTAATGATAAGGGCAGTTCTAGGGATTCACTCACCTTCTTAGATAGTAATGTGGTCAGTATTCCCATCAGTACTCTTCCATCTCACCTATGGTGGCACTCCCGTTCAGTTGGTAGAGCATTGAGTAGAACTCATAGAACACAGCATTTATGTCTGCATCTGAATCTGCGTGAACCCATTCTGCTTCTTGATATAAGCTGTATTTGCATTCTCTGATTCTGGCCTAACTAGCTGGGCAAGCGTATGGACTGGCCTATCTGCCTCACTGTATCTCCTAGTCATCACCGGTCTGGCTATAAACTTAAATTCCCTCTTTGTGGCATACCTAAAGGCATCCTGTGCAGTCTTGATTTCCAATCTCACCTCGGGTGTGGGGTTACATGCATAGTGTTTTAAGCGCAGCCTCTCTATTCTCCATATTTGTTTAACTCCAAATTCTGAAGACATCGCCACCCCCCCTGACGTACACCTTAAAGGCCTGCTATAATGCTGCCACCGTGGAGACCCATCCCACATTATTGTCAAAAAAGAAAGTCACATGTTCATGCACGTTTAATGAAAATAGAGAGTCCAACAGTTCAATTGGTTTAAACCGCCATGGCGAATCTGGGGACACACAGCTTGACGTATGTATAGGGGAGTGATCAGAGAGTGTCCAGGGCAAAATTGTGAACTTAGTTATACTGTTGAGCATCATGTTTGATACTAGCCATGTGTCTATTCGTGTGTGCATATCATGAAATGAGGAGTAGAATAGGTACTCCCTGTCTGTGGCATGTATCGCTCGCCACACATCCAGTAGGCCCAGTGTGTGTATGTTAGCAAGAATCGACTGCACCGCCTTAGTGACAGGTCTGGTGAATGTGCCCGTGTAATCTTGTACTGTATCTAATGTAGCATTCGAATAACCTCCACAAATAATCTCCCCCATCAGATATATGGCGCATAGCTGGAAAACCCTGTCATAAAATTCTGGATCGTCGATATTTGGTCCATGAATGTTGGCCAGCAGTACCTCTTGTTTATTAGTAATACCATGTACCAACACGAAACACCCTTCCTCATCTATTGCAGTCTCTGAATATGTACATTTTATTATGCGATGTATCAATATCAGAATTCCCCAGGCTTTCATGGAGTATGATATGATGTGCAAGGTTATAGGTGAAAGGGTCGAAATACAAAGGATCCAATGGCATTTTTTCGAGTCAAAAGGACCGGAAAAAAAGGGTCGAATGCATTTTTTTTATGGGGGGTTTCCCCACCCAACCCCCTGTTTTCTTTAAAAAAACATTTTTTAAACTATATTAAATTAAAAAAACAAAACATAAAAAATGCATTCAAAACAATTGTTTTTCGATCCTTTTGACTCAAAATTTTTGTCATTCGATCCTTTGTATTCGATCAAATGACACCGATGTGCAATAATGCTGATCAGCCCTGTTCGGCGCAAAGTCTAACACCTGTCGCTCAAGTGCATACGATTCCTGTAAAAACTATATTTTGGCTCCCTTCCTTTATGCTGCTATCTTGTGGGCATTGATTGGGTTGCCTAGTCCCCGAAAATTCCAACTAAGGAGCAAATCTTCAGTATTTTTACACGTGACTATGTCATCGGTGCATAATAACATTGTGATGTTGTGTACCTTTTTTGTGCCTCTGCCATCGACTACTTTTGTCTCCACCAAGTGCACTTTACAATTTGTACCGCTCTCAAATATCCTGCTTCTCTCCACACCTTCACTGCCGCCGAACAACAGCAGTGCCAACCCCATGCCCCTCAATCGTCAACTCCAACCAAAAGATTTGCACTTTCAATGGGGGATAACTGTTACCGTAAAGAGCAATTACCTGCACGTTGGTATACAAGAAAAGGACTTTCCACCTGAGCCCACATTAATTTATGTTACAATACACCCGTATTAAGAGCAAAGAATATCAATACATGCAATCACATTCCAGTCATCCAGTCAGTATAGGGGTTCACCACAGGAATTTTGGATACTAAGAAATCTATTGCCTCTTTGGGAACTGTAAAGAAATAAGACTTGTTATTATTTTGAGATTTGAGCCTCACTGGGAACATCATCACACAGGGAGTATTTCTTTTCCCTCAAAAGCTTCTTAACACACAAAAATGAGCGCATTGTTTCTGTTGCACTACCACTGTGAAGTCCGGGTATAGATGAATACTGTGTGCATCCAGTCTTAGTTGCTTCTTCTCCCTGGCATAGTGTAGTATCAGATCTCTGTCACTGTAGTTCAGGATGCGTGCGATGATCGGGCTTGGGTGGTCTCCTGGCTTGGGTTTTGCTGAGAGTCCTTGATGAGCTCTTTCTACTCTGAAGTGTGGTGACAATTTCGGGTCCTCCAACAGTTTCTTAAGCAACTCTTCTACCGCAAGCTTCATATTGCTATGCAGTGCCTTATCTGTCACCACTATTATTCGAATATTATTCCTGCAGGATCTTGTTCCAGGTCCATCACACTAAGCCTTCATCATTTTCATACCTTTTGACAAAGATGTGACAGTAGTCTTCAGGTTGTTGATATTATCTTCTTCTATACGGATTCCATTTTTGGTAGGTGTGATTCTCTGTGTCTCCTTCTCCAGTTGTGCGCATATAGATTCTGCGGTTCTGTCAACCAACTTCTCAAGCACGGATATGAAGCCATGTTGCATCGTGTCCATTATCTGCAGCAGGTTAAGAGGTTCTTCTGCAGCAAAGGCTGAGGCACCCGTGGAAGCATGTTCATCAGGGGTAGGTGATCTGACAGACTTTGTGGTCGCCTTCATAGAGGAATCCATGCCTCCAAACCTCTTGCTTCCTGGACCCCTTGCCATGCTGCAAGTCTAACATTACCAGGACCCTCTCAGCAGTCCCCCCTATGTGAAGAGGGTAGGCACCAGGTGGTGGGGGAATATTCGCTGGGCCGGCACTCACATTGGGACCATGCACTGAGTCAGCTATGCATAGACTGATGACCAACTGTGTCAGACTATGCATAACTTGCATAGCATGGATTTGTCAGGAAATACATGTCGTCAAGCACACCGCATAGACAGGCTTGTGCTTTTAGCCCCTCTGACCTAGCAGGTCCCATATGGTCAACTGGGGCCGCGTGATCAACTCAATCGCCTCACCAAGCTTGCACACCTCATGCGCTGTTCCACTCAGCTTGGCTGTACCAGCAAGGCCCAAGCATTCTCTGTAGAGGAGGGGCTAGATTTGCTAGATCCCACCCCCCTCAAACTGAATGCAGATAGCGTCTCAGGCTGATCAATCGGAATCATAGTGTTTTTCAGGCCAGAAAAGCACATTGTAGGGCAATATATTTTTTTGGGAATCAGAATGCCTAATGCATCAGCGGGTCTCTCAAGTGATACACATACATTATGGATTCCAAAAATCTAGACTGAAAAGTGAAAAGGAAATGAGTTCTGATTAAAACCAATTGGTCAGCCATTTTGATTGGGACATGGTCTGGCAGATCCTAAAATGGTTTCTAGAAAGAACAAAATGGTTGAATTTCTCAAAGTCATGCTGAAATAATGTAATAATTCTCTTATAGAAGTTCATTAAAGGTTCATTGAAGAAGGAAATATCTGTTCAGACTTCTTGGCAGCAATTTTGTCATTGATGAGCCAGGGGCAGCCAGGTACTGTTCAAGGAAAGTTGCAATCAGAACAAACAGCTGTTCAACTAGCAACAATTGTATGAAGTTCATGAGCAGTCCACACAGCTGATACTCATTTTTAGATTTTTTTGCAAGAAAGCATGCTATCGCCTGCCAAAATTAGCTCAAGGATGATGTCAAGGATGTTCCTTCTCAAGGCGTCAAAGGATTCATATTGAAGGACAAGAGCATCTCACACAAATTTAATTGGCTTGCATGTGTAGTTATGACAAAGGGACCTGGTGAATGGCAGTCAAACCAACCAACCCTGGACTAGATAGGGGTTTGTCTTTAATTATCAGACCCAATTAAAATGCGTTATGTAATAAATTATTAAATTACATCAGCCTTGAAACTGTATATAAGGAGCTTTATGTTAAGAGAGGGTTTAGTGTTGCTGGTGTTTTGCTGTTTGCTGCTCGGTTCCTGATATCCTGTCAAGCAATAAAAATATGTCTTTGAAATCCAGCCTGAGTGTCTGCTGTCTGCCTTCCTGCTTGATGTCCAGTCTTTGCTCCCCAGTCCAGGGGTGTCAGAGGCCCAGAGAGGACATTGGGCCATTCTCTTCACATCCATCCAACCTCCAGGCAGGAGAGTGAGATCAGTAGCCCTGGACACTAAACGAGAAGTTATATGCTGACTTTCCCCCAGTCATTGGCCATAAGTCTTCTTCAATGACAGCACAGCCTGAATTTTGTGTAGAGCACTATCCCAGGTGGCAGTAACTTGTTCACTATTTCAGTGGGATCCTCGTCATTGTGCCCAGCAGGCTGGGAGTAACTCGAGATGAGGCCTTGTTTTGCTTCCTGTGATACTGTCAATCCATTTATAGAGCACAGCAGACAAGCATACAATCACAGTTCCCAGATCTTCGTAGGCCTCAGACTTCTACGCCCCTTGCGGCTGTTGTCTGTGGTGCTCCTCGCCAGTCAGGACACGTTGATATGTATAGCAAAATCGACTCGACATACACCTTCCGGGGCTTCACAATGCAAGAGATCGGGTGCCTGGGTTAGTATCTGCCCTCGCCCAGCATCATGCAGTTGCACTGGGGCATCTGGTGAGAATCATCTATGGGTGCAAGCAGCACATCACCCTGCACACTTACCAATCAATTGCTCCAATCGGTTTAGAGGAGCCTGAATCTTCACTGTTCAGGAACGCAGGAAGTCGGGAATTCGAACAATCTGATCTTTACTCCCCTGTCTGTGCAATCTGCTCGGTGGAGCTGTCTCTCTGGGTTCCAAGCTCAACCTTTATGCTGGAACTCAGCGCTCATTGAGCACCATCTTGGTGTCCCTCGTAATCGTATCTTTGATGTTGTCAGACAGCCACTGAATCCTACATTTCACCGGCTTAATGTCTGCGGTGTCGATATCATGGAAACACCAATCAGTATTCCAGGGAGTTACTGAGAACAGTCCTGTGAACGAGTACAGCAACCACTGGTAGTCCTACATTCGAGGGCTCCTCGCCGCATCCCCTGAGACAGTGAGGGTGATCTGTGGAGAGCAGAGATAATGCACATTTGAGACGAGAGGTCGGCAGGCACGTACATTGACAAATAGTCCTGCCCATTCCCTGCAGGCGGCCCCGCTAAAGAGAGGGATCCCCTGCTTATAAGGAAAGACAGCCATATATTTATTTTTGTTAAAATGGTTGCTGGTACCAGCCTTGTGTTGTGGAGCAATATAGAATAGTAGAGGTGTTTTTTGGATTGATAGAGAGCTGAATTGGTTTTGTGGGTCAGGGAAAGGGGTCTGGAGTTTGAGCACCATTTTTTGGTGCTGCTCAAGAGAAGGATTGTGTCTTATAAAGGACTTGGTCTTAGAGAGAGACACAAGTGTGGTAATATTAGGGGAACCATTGTAGGGAGGGGTTTGAAAACTGTGAAAAGAGGTGAGTGTTTATGGATCATTGGCAACTTGAATTTTATAATGTTAGCAGGGCTGGTACTCCTATTGTTAATTTATGTATGACAGTTACCAGATAAAAATCAAAATCCTTAAGTGCCATGTTCAGTTGTGAAAGCAAAATCAAAATATCGAGGCTGAGTACCCCAAAAGGAAATACACTGAGCACAGGTTACAAAAGAACATACAAAGTACTTTATTTTATACTGAATCCAGTTACAAAAACAGAGCAAAACCAGATAGCTATCGGCCCTCAGTACAACACAGCGAACTCCAGCATGGTTCAATGTGTTCAGTGAGAGACGCTATACATTAGATTGCATTGGCTTTTTATACATTGTGTGAGCACGATGTCCAGCCCCATTTCGGGTTAATATTCCATTAATACATCATCGATCTAGGGTTCATGCCAAGTCTCGCACATCCGCATATAACTGGTTTACTCTTAATAAATATATCAGCAAGCCTATACGGCAACTGTGTATTCTTGGATTTTCCATGTAAGTCTTCTTAAACATTCATACAATGTGGTTAAACAAGTGTTTTACGTTCAGTATTTGAATACATTGTCTTTATAGTATACTCGTGGATTAGTTTCGATGCACGAGTACTCCCTTACACACAGGTCAACGAAGGACAAGGTCTCAGTTCACAACCTCAACAAGTGGCCTGCAGGCAAGTTACATATTAGCTACGTACAGAGGTCAAGACGGCCATGTTGTATTTTGGAATGACATAGTCCACCATTTTAACTCACAGGGTGACTTTACAAAGCGAATCCTAAAATGGCGCTTTGACCTAAAATGGCGGCTTACATTGATTTTAAGGTCAGGACCTTGCAACACGGATTCTTTCGCAAGCGACTTTCGAGCAGTTTGGTGTAGGCCAATATACATATATTTATTGCAATAGGAGGCACAATATAATTTCTCTTTTGACACAGTGGGTCAAGGATACAGCTGGCAAAATGTTTATGCCATGGCCTCAAGACGGCACTCATTTGAAAACAGTGCTGCAACACATATGCACATATTTACTTGCCACACACAAGACAGGGAAAGAGAAAAGAAATGGGAAGAGAGCGAAAGAGCACGGAAAAGAGAGGAAGAAAAAGAAAGAGAGAAAAGGTGAGATGAAGAAAGGGAAAAAGAGAGATGTTTAGAGAGGCATCGTAAGGAAGTTGAACACATACTGTGTTAGACAAAGGAGAAGAAGACGTTATGAGAAGAAAATGTGACAGTTTATACAGGAACAGAAAGGATTGCACCGGTGTATGAGGAAGTTGAGAAAGGTATCAGCAAGAGCAAGGCAGGAATGTATTGGGCCAGGTAATGAGTGGGACATATTGGATAGATCCCCTTAGAAGACTAGAGTTTGAGGACAGAGAGTATGAGAAAGAAGGAGAAACACTGACGGATGAGGAAGATGATGAGGAGAGCGGGGAAGAGGAAGCTACACAAGCACTGTCTACAAGTATGCATGTAGGGAGAGAGGTAGCATGGTCAGATCCAGAGGAACCAGCGGAAAGGCCAGAACCCATTAAATACCAGTGGCTACCAGAGATGAGCTTGAGGAGCACAGAAAGGATGACTCCATATTTAAATAGACTGAGAGATTTAGCAGGCTGAAAGAAAGTTAGCATGACAGAAGCACCAAAGAGGATGAAGGGTGCAGCTGAACCCTTATGCAAAACCGGACTGACACAATGTCCTCTATTACAGAAAGGTAGGGGACTAGCCCAGTATATACCTTGGCCACAGACAGATAGAAATAATTACATTTACAAATTACTGTCACTTACAGCAGGTGCAGGGAAATTGATTTATGAGCGAGAAAGAGAGACGACTGGCATGACATTAGCTGTGGTGGACATGAAACGCTTGCTTGCTGCCATTTTAGATGAACAGTCAGATGACATTTGGAAGTGGGCAGGGTACCTTGGGGTGACAGCACAAAATACCCAACATGACGCTGACCCTTTTAATAATTGTCAAGCAGACGTTTGGAAGGCACTTAGGATACAATTCCCAGATACATCAGACATGAGTGCGATACAAGACAAGGTACCAAGTTCATTGTGGACCAATGGTCCGTATGACATTGATCTATTAAAAGGAGTAGGAACAGTGAAAATAAAATTGAAGAGAAATGCCATTTTACCACAGGTAAAACAGTATGCCATGCCCAAGGAAGCTGAAAAGGGTATTTAGGAAACCATTGCTGCATTAATGTGTAGCAGGCTATATTAGTGCCTTCAAAAGCACCATGGAACACGGCACTGCACCTGGTAAAAGAGGCACAAGGGGGGTCTTGAAAATTTATATGAGATTTACTCCCTCTGAAAAACATTGTTGAGACTGAATTCCTATTAGTGCCAAATCCAGAGAACCATTTTATGTAATATACCTTCCACATCGCAATATTTCAGTGATTGATTTGAAAAATGCTTTCTTTTCCATTCCCCTGCATGGGGATTCACAACGTTTGACTGTGTTTACTTATCACAGCAACAGATTTCAACATATGTGCCTACCACAGGGATACTGTGAGTCCCGCAGCGTCCTCAATCGAGTACTGCAAATTAACTTGTGGAATGTCCTAACTGGCAGCATAATCATACAGTATGTGGATGACGTATTAGTGAGTGGTGCAACATAGCAAGAGTGCAGGAAAGACTCAGTAACATTAATTAGAGTTTTGGCTGAAAAAGGGTACAAGGTAGACAGTGAAAAATTGCAATGTTGTCAGGAGGAGGTATTGTAGGTAGGCCAGATGAGATCAAAAGAAGGGAGAAAAGTGACACCTGAAAGGACAGAGGCAAATTTTTGTTTTATTCATTGTTTATTTGTAGAGTGCTTATACACAAGTGAAGTGCTTCACAGCACTTCAAGGTGGGAAGGGAGCAAGGGAATACAGTAGTCATTCTTAGGCCTTGAGTTTCTAAGTGATCTAACCAAACGTACCTAGCTTACTAGGCCTGATGACATTTCTCCTAGCGCAAGTGCATGAAGTGTTTCAGGCGAACCAAACTAGGGAGGGAAGACAAAATGTGGACAAGACAGAACTTACTAGTCCTAGTAAATTCGGGTTATGCAAGTATACAGACAGACGAGGGAGTGACGGTAAGTGCGCACAGTCCAGCAGGGTCCTGGGTTAAGTGCAGAGAGGGTACACCTCTTATGGGCATATGTTGCAAGTGCAGTAGTCTGAATGTGAGCCAGGCACCCAGTCCATAAAAACTGAACAGAGTTAGGAAGGCAAGGAGGAGTAAGCAGGAGAGAAATATAGAAGGTTAGCAGGGGAGAGGAAGACAGAAGGAGGAAGCAAAGAGAAAGATCTTGAGGAACTTAAGGAGCTCGGTCTCGAGGCAGAGAGGCTGTTCCAAGGCAGGCACCTGCAGAGGATAAAGGTCTACCCCCAAATCTCTGCTTAGAAAAATGTCTCACCCTTAAACAGTTGGAGGAAGACGAGCGGAGGGCTCTAGAAGGAGAGTATTTAGGAAGAGAGCGTTGATGAAAGAGCGGGCCTCAGCCTCAGAAAGCCTTATGGACAAATTCAAAAACCACAAGAAGTGGTACAATCTCAGATACCACAAACACAAGTGCAACCACAAGTACCCCAGAATTCCACAATACAATGAGATGCAAACGTATTGCCTCAGGCACTGGCAGCACCCAAAGCAGGGGGTGTGACAGTAGCAGGAGGGAATCCATTTACGGGAACATGACTGCACCTGTATCCACAATAGGACAGCCCACAGAGCAACTTGATGTGTCCAATTGTATCAGTTACCCCAGACCCTCAAGAGGAACTAAGGGTCGTGGTGACTATAGGTGACAAGACTGTTTCCCTTCTTGGAAAATACGGGTTGACGAGATCCTGTGTTAGAGAGGGAAAGTTTCCAATGTCAGGAATATCAATGGATGCAGAAGGATTCTCTGGGGCAATGACAACATTTCCTTTTACAGACTTACTGCCCATTACACTAGCAGAGTATGAGATTGCTACGCCATTGTTATACTCTCAAAAGACACAGGAGAGACCTGATGAGTACATTAAACATGACCATTTCTTTTACTGAGGAGTGGATAATTTGTTCCACATCAGGCATTCATTATGTGAATGCTTGTGAGTTGATCAGAGCATTTTATGGTTAGAAAGCACAGAGAGGGGTGACACTAAACCCAAATGTATTCCTTTATGGAGTACAGATACTATTGGCATGCCTTGCATGAATAAAAGACAAATTGTGGAGATTGCCAACAGAATTTCTGCTCAGGCTAGGGATACCCATGGATGTGAAGGAAAGGTAAATAATAGTAAGGGGGTACAGAGTGATATTACATGGAATTGTTGGTGACAGAGTAACTTGGCTCACGGTAGTAGCACTGGACTCCACACTCAGACTAACTGACTTGACTGACGAAGACCTATTCGAAGATGATGATTCAGGCAATGAGCTGATTTTTAACATTTGTCTTACATATCAATTACAAATTGACTACAATTAATAAAATTGGTGAGGAAAGTACCATAATTTATGTAGGACTATGCAGAGGGCCTTGAACCTGATCCTAGCAGTCACAGGGAGCCAGTGAAGGGATTTCAGTGCCAGAGAGATGCAGTCCCTGGGATTGCGGACAAGGATAAGTCTTGTGGTTCTTTTCTGGATGAGTTATAACAGATGGAGAATAGAAGTAGGATGATTGAGAAAGAGGCTGTTGCATTAGTCTAGCCTAGAGAGAGCCAGGACCCTGGAGACGCTGAGCCTTTGGGGGAAGGTAAGAAAAGGTAGAGTACCTCTCAGGTGGTGCAGCTGGTAGTGGGACTTTTTGGAGATGACCAAGATGTGAGAAGAGAAGCAGAACAATCAGTAAAACAGCCAGACACAATACTGTAAAGGAGGTGCAACAGTTTTTGGGACTCTGCAATTATTGCAGGGCAGCAGCCTTTGACTATAGCACATAGGTAAGGCCGCCTTTAGAAGAACTGAAAGAAGCACAGAAAGACAGGAGAGATCTAGCATGGACAAGTGAGATGGTAAATGCATTTGATGAATTAAAAAGAACAATCAGCACAGGTTCTGTGTTAGGAATCCCAGATTATAATGAAGACTTCTTGTTCTCCCAGTCAAATGGAGATGTGGTGATGGCAGCCCTCACACAGAAAACGTCATTGGGACATAAACCACTGGCATATTTACAGCAGGATTTTTTCGGCCCAGTAATAAGAGGCCCTTACTCATGTGAACCTGCATTGGCTGCAGCAGCTTTTGCAATTGAGAAATTGGTGGCCATCACAATGGGCTGTTCAGTTACATCATATGTGGAACATGCTCTCTTTGCCATACTTCAGAAACCCAAAAGCACATTGACAACCCAGAGAGCATCGGTTTACGAGATCATAATCTCAAATTCATTGATGAAAATTATTAGGTGTCACACAGTGAACCTGGCAAGGTTCATAGCAGAACCAGTGGAAGATGATGATTATGTACATGACTTTAGTACCTACAATGATTTTCATAATGGCATACATCGCATCAGGGAAAACACCCTAGAAAGGGGTATGATTCTCTTCATTGATGGGTCATCAATGATCCACCAAAGCAGTGGATCACAACTTAGTGGGACAGTAGTAGTGGAGGCAATAGACAATGGAAAGTTTGAAGTTGTTAAAAGTGCAAGATTGCCAGCTAATATTTCAGCGCAAGCAGCAGAGTTGATAGCCTTGACTTTAGCATTTGAGGAGAATGTGGATGAGGCTGTGGTAGTGTCCTCTGGCTCCGCCTACGTGACCAAAACAGTACACTCAAAGTTGTCATGTTGGAAGAGGCAGGGCTTCCAATTCACAGACTGCACACCAGTACAGCATGTGCCATTGTTAGAGAGGCAATTGGTTACCATTGAACATCCATTAGCAATAACTGTGGCCAAGTGCACAGGGCATACATGAGGCAATGAAGCCGCAGATGCAGAAGCAAAAATGGCAGCATATTATTCTACACATCAAAACTACCCCAAACAAATACAAACACACACACATAATAAGGTGATGACAGTAGGGTTAAACCAATGGCAATAATGCAGATTGTCGAGTTGCAGGGATGCGCCCCACAAGTAGAGCAGGATTCGTGTCAAAAGAGGGGGTGCTCACTGTCAACCTCTGAATTAGTGTGGCATCAGGACAGCACGGGGAAACCCATTATGCCTGTCAAGCTGCTTACAGTAGCACTGCAGCTGCTCTATTATCCAGCACACATCACCAAAGAATGCCTTTCAGTATTGATTTCGGAAGACTGGTTTACCCTTAATCTGAATGAGCATGTAACCAATTATTTTTTATAAATTGTATGATGTGTTAGAAATGTACTGCTGGCCACACACTGAGAATGGTGAGAGGAGCAATACCTTGTCCTACTAGACCATTTTGGCATTTGCATATCAACTATGTAGATAAGCTCTAAAACTGTAACAGTGATAAATATATGATCGGAATTGTATGCCCTTTTTTCCACTGGATCAAAGCATGTCCATAGATACATCAGCCCAAAATTCCTACAAAACGTGTTTCCCAGATGGGGAGTACGTGAAGTGCTATGCTCAGACAAAGGACCCCATTTTGCAAAGAAAGTGTTTGAACACATAACGTCCCTATTGAGAATAAGACATACATTCTCACCTACCACCTGCAAGCAAACAGAATTTGTGAGCACCTCAACTGCCTCTTTAAAGAATGCATTGCAAAAATAAAATACACCCTGCATAAGAGTTGGCTGCATGGCCTTTCCCTGGCACTGTTTGCCGTATACACTCAGCCAGGATCTGACCACCACCTGACACCTCATGAGCTGGTGACAGGATATAAAATGACTTCCACAATTCCTCCTCCTACTCCGGCTCAAACTGATGCTGAGAATTCAGATACTGTACTTGGAAAAGAAATGCATGGCTATTTGATGCCTATGACAAAATCTCTCAAATGTATCTCCAAACAGGTGCAAATGAGACAGAGAGGTTTAAGAGTCACAGAAAATGCCAATGGACATATTGATATAGACAAGTTGTTGCTGACCCTTCAAGTATATCGAGGCAACAAGGTCCTGTGCAGGAGCTTTGTAAGGTGCTGGCATAAACCCAGGTTTGAGGGACTCATTCTAGTAGAAGCAGTGACCCCTTCTGAAGTTAAAGTAGAAGGGAACAAGTCCGGACTCCACTTAAATGATGTCAAGAAGTATTGTTGTGATACCCACACCCACGTCCCCTGTCCTCGGATCCAGAGGGCAAGGGTGAAGAAGTCCGAAGACCCCAGACCCGGGCGATGACCAGAGCAAATCAGCAAAAAAATGAACCTTTATAGAAACAAAAGGGGACTTTTCCTCTGGTAGAACACTGCATTTATTAAATGATATTAGATATTCTCTCAGCGCCTAGAAAAACATGCACAGGTAAATAGCTGCAAAAGGCAGATACGCTAGCTCTCCCGATCATGGAAACTTTTTTCGCATTTCGATGTCTGTATTTCATTATTTGCATTGCAGTAAAAGAGCTTGTAACTAAGATTATGCTCTGACCAGTATCCAGTGGGAATAACACAGGTATAGCCACTGAAAGAATGGACAGTTTAATTACACTTGAAGCATTCCGAGTCATTCCCTGAAGCAAACACATCATTAAAAGATTAAATAGAAGTGTGACATATGACAGAAGTCCCTTGAGCAAGTATTTTGATAATTCTCTTCACGTTATCAATAACATGTGGTACAAGCAAATGATTGAAGTGGGGAGGGCGAAGTCTGATGAGAGCTGATTTGTCTGTTCCCTCATCCCGTATGCCATGAGTGCCTCTAGGGTACTAATAGCAACAGAAGCAACTACAAACACAACACATTGCCTGACATATCTTGCACTACACATGACACAAGGACAATTCCAGGGCCAAACAACATCCAAAGAGTGGCTAATGAAGGCAAACTCTCCAAATGAGGATAGTCTTTTAGAACAAATGTTCTAATGATCAATGGTAAAAGTCAACACAAAGTAACAAAATATGTATTATTAGGTCGAAATTCGGGAGAGATTAGAATATAAGACCACCAAGTTAGGGTTGATGGATTGAAAGGATGTAAGGCGCTAGCAGTGCTAGAGCAGCCTGAGGATATTATTGTGTTATATTATGTTGATTTATAATGTGCATCACTACCAACCAAGGGCAGTCTCCAGGTTGCCATGTGGCTCTGCAAGAGAAGAGGGTGGGGTGTGTTAGTGAGGATAGGATGATAGGATAGGTTCAGCACCAGAAGGAACTGGCATCTGCGTGTATTGTCTTGAATGTGGGAGGTGGTTTGAGGGGCCCTGCTTGTTGGGACTGTATGGGTAGGACTCAGTGCCTCTTATATGTGCTAGTGTTTCTGTTTGGTGTGTGGGTTATATGAGGTTAGAGTGGGGTTGCGGTCATGAGCACTGGTTATTTGTATCCATAGGGGGTCCAGAGTCGCTGATGACTGTTGGGTGGTTGACTGTATTGTATTGGTGCGCATTTGTGTAATATGGATGGATTAATGGACTATGTGCCAGGCTATGTTCCCTCTGAAGTTATTTTCATAGTCTCAGAGAGTTAGTTTATTATGAGTATTAGATTAGTTCTCGGTGCATCTATGTGTAGTGTGGCTAGCCCCTAGTCATTTATAGTTGCATTTGTTATGTTGGAGGAGCAGGGAGGGGGGCGGAATTGGTTGGTACCTCGGTTAGTTTGACAGTGGGCCTCATTATGACCCAGGCGCTAAGTGGTTAACGGCACCGTAAAAGGCTGCGGCGCCATTAACCACTTAGCACCTTACTACGAGATCCCTTTGCGGGACCCGACCTGAACAGCTGGTCTGGACCAGCCGTTAAAGTAGGGACCCGCAAAGGGACCTCGCAGGCAATTACGGTACCTCAATTGCCGCCTTCCCCATTCCCATTGAGCCCTATGGGGCAAAAATGGGAATGGGGAAGGGCCATGGTAAAATGGGGAAATACCGCCCCACCAACCTTGGAATGGGGCAGTATTTCCCCATTTCACCATGGCAGACTCGTTACAACATGGTACCAACCATGGTGCTAATGGTTTAGCGCCGGTGTTATAATGAGGGCCAGTGTCTCTGAAGTGCGTCTTTGGTTGCCTCTCGATGGTACCTACCCAGGTTCTTGGTTAGGATCCGTTGGCCAGCCCCACCTCCTCTCCAAGCACAGAGGCTGACTTCCCCTACCTATTTGAGGGCATGGGTTGTTTGTACCTTGTGTGTTCTTAGTTACTCAGCTGGGATTAGCCAGAGTAGCTGTGTTTTGGCCTGTTGTGCAGTTGGCTGCTAAATGGGTGACCAGCTGGTATTATAATAAATTTGAGGAAGTGGTGCTCAACCGGGCAGCCCTACATATGTGGGTGAGCAATTGTTAGGGTGATACTTCTATTTAATGCGTTACCATTTCTGGGCTTTCCTGAGTGCACGCATTGCACTTGGGGTGTCTTTCCCTGGGTCGGTCTGTTGATTGGGTGGGCTACTCTTTGCCGATTTCTCTAGCTGTGCGGTATGACTGGGGGGTGGATGTGGGCGATGGGGTGTTATGCAGAATTCCCTGCAGAGGTTGTGTAGAATGCAAATAAAGAGTGATTTAAAATATGGCCTAAATATACAAAACTTTTTACCTAGGTAGAAGATGAGGGAAGACCAGTACCTACAATATCATTGGAAAATG
The DNA here is from genome assembly GCF_040938575.1 of Ambystoma mexicanum. Lineage (NCBI taxonomy): Eukaryota > Metazoa > Chordata > Amphibia > Caudata > Ambystomatidae > Ambystoma > Ambystoma mexicanum. Next base: position 959,085,708 of record NC_090928.1, on the reverse strand, counting down.
CTACCTTGTGCTTCAGAAATAATGGCACCATGAAAGTTGGAATTAACAGAGGATGAGGATGCATTTTTTATTGTTGCAGGTATAAAAGTGGGTACAGGTGTGTTCATGGATAACTATTGGGCTTGTGGTTCAAAGGCCCATTTGCACCTTCGACCAAATTGGAAGGTCTATGCACCATAGTGATATGATATGATATGATATGGTATTTGTAACGTGCCTATACACAGGTGTTTCAAGGCGCGACGAGGCAGGGAGGGGAGGAACAAGGGGAGACAAAACAAACGATCCTACTAGGCCAGGTGTCATTCAGATCGCGCAAGTGCAGGGGTGGGGGAGGGGGGAAAAAGTGCAAGGGGAAGGGGAGGGGGGAAGTGCAGTAAAGGTAAGTGGCGTAAAGTAATAAATAAAAAAGGGCCAGCTAGTGGCAAGTGCAAGGTAAGTGCAGAACAAGTGCTGGGGAAGAGGGGGGCTGTAGGGATACAGAGACAGTCCCGTAGTGCAGAGGGGTTCCAGGGGATCAGTGACTGGGACCAGGACCGAAGGCAGTTTAGAGTGGTCCAGTTGCAGGATCAGTGCAGTTTAGTGAAGAATTAATTAGCTGTTCAGCAGGGGAGAGGGAGAGAGAAAGCAGAAGCAAAGAGGAAGGTTTTGAGGTGCTTCCGGAACCGGAGGTGGTTCTCCTCAAGTTTCAGGGAGGCAGGAAGGCTGTTCCAGAGGGAGGCCCCTGCCGCGGAGAGAGATCTACTGATAATCAGTGCATCAGCTATGGTTTTGCCTCAGAGTGAGTTACAGATTGGTAATTTCCCACTGATGAGTAAACATGTCAGAAATACAAGGTCTCTTATCTTGAAATGCATCAAAAAGGAAAACTATTTTTCAGCAGCATCAAAAGAGGCCTATAATGGCATACCAGACGAACATAAACTGTTTGGTAGAGCAGCAATACTCAGTACCTCCTATCTTGTCCTTGGCCTGCAAACAGCAGGGAATGCCAAGTGGTTGCAGATAACAACATGGAAGCTGTTGCAAACAATACATGCAACTATAAAAAGTTTTAATGCAATCAAGGAAGAATTGCGCGCAGTAAGGCTAATGACCCTCCAAACTAGGTATGTCGTTGATTTGATAACTGCCATGGAGTGAGGCATTTGCGCTAAAATCAGGCAATCTTGCTGTACGTATGCATCAGCAAATGATGAGGAAAATGGGACCCTTACAGAGGATGTAACAGCCTTATAGGCACTGCACACTAAGATAGTGACAGAGGTGGAAGAGATTGAATATGATAATTGGCTCAATTACCTGTTCCCATGGGTTCCCACCTGGTTGGCAAAATCATTCAAAATATTCTTCGCCATACTGGTACTGGTCCTAGCGGCTATCTGCATCTTGAAAATAGCACTGAATCATTTTAAAAAGGCAGACACAAGGCACTGGACATTACAATAATAATAAAAGTGGGTACCCAAGTAGATGAGTATGTACAAACAGATGCACTGGCCAAGATGTACAACCTACACCAACCTATTGACCTCCAGGGACATATTTCAAAAAAGGTAGCAAGCGCTCCTCTCCAGAAAGAACATGGCATGATAGCCTGTTCTGAGATGAGAGATTGCAGCACACGCTTTTTGCTCACTGTACTTTTCACAGATGTTAAATATTCATTTGCATATCAGCAATGTGGGCAGTCCAGCACTGAAATGCTATGGCAATTCCTCTCTGAACAAGAGTACCTACAGCAACCCCATACACGTGTTTCAGCCATCAGTGAGGTGAAGCTGTGCCTCTCTGAGCACAGTGAGCAGGAAGTCCACGTCTGGTTGCCCCCAGGTAACTCAGGGTGACCAACCCCAAGTTCCTTGCATATATTTCAAAAAAGGTAGCAGGCGCTCCTCTCCAGAAAAAAACATGGCATGATAACATGGCATGATAGTTTGAATGTCCTGTTGACCCTCACAATTATTTCAAACAGTGGGTGGATTGTGAAGCTGATGGGGTTCGCTGGTTTATGACATGTGGTCCAGAAGAATATGTGCCAAAAAGAGGTAGCTCGAGGGGGGTCAGGAAAATACAGCTCCCAAAGGAGGGTTGTAATGCAATAAACAGCAGTGAAGCGGTGGTCCATGATTGATTCCTATAGCTGCCCCTCGCCGGTATCATCCAGGTGAGAGAAAATACCCGTTGAGGCAGCCATACTGCACCAGAAGTCTAGGGGTGAAAGACGAAACTAAGACATGAGGTTGTCGTTATGAGTAGAATGAGTCACTATGAGTAGAATAGATGGGGTGACCAGTAGGGTGACAGGTAGTTGCTACTATATGTATATCTTGAGCCTGATCTTCTTAAGTTCATATCCTCAAGACCTTCCTCTTTTCCTCCTCCTTCTCGCTCCCTCTAACCTGCTAACCTAGCTCTTTGCTCTTTTCATCTCTCCCTCCTCTTCCTTACAGCTTACCGACAGATGCCTGGTGTACCTCAGAGTCTCACAGGTCCCGGGCACCCCCGCCAGTTCTCTCTGCACTTGCCTCAGGGCCCTGCACCCCATACTCCCCTCCCTCAATGCACTTGAGAATTAACCCAAGAGTGTGGATCTCTCTGCACTTACCCCAGTCTCCACCGACTGGTTGCACTTGGACTTCCCCCTCCCTTGCACAATCCGAATGCACCTTTGCCTGAAGATGGCCTGTCTGTTCTTCCTTGTCTTCACCCCTTAATGTGCACTTGGTAAAACTGCAGAATCTCCATCAGGCCTATCTGCTGTATCTTAATTGTTCAATGTAGTATTTCAAGGACTCTAAAACACTTTTTTATCTCCCCAATGTTCCTACACTTCTTGAGCGCTTTGAAAGACTTGCCTGTGTATAGGCCTTTATAAATAAACATTACCATACCATAACAAACCTATATATATATATATATATATATATATATATATATATATATATATATATACTAGCATTCAGATTATTTTCATATTTAACCGAAAAAGATGAACATATGAACAAAGGAAAAATGTGATGCATGTTAATTGGTTTATAGTGACTTTTTCGAATGGCATTTTGTCGAATGCCATTATGTCAAAAACAATTCGCGAAAAAAAATATTTTGAATTTCTTATTCATTTATTTTTTTTTAAATGGGGGATCTCCACAAACCCCTGTTTTTTTTAAAAACACTTTTTTTACTTTCAAAACCCCAACAAAACATATGAAATAAAAAAATTACACATTCTGTAAGAGGATTCAATTCAACACTACAGCAAAGTCAACGCCTAGTCTATAATACTGAATGAAAACCCTTATTGATATATCTTTAGGTCCAGTTCATGCGTTCTGGATGACTACCCCTATATAACACCCCTCTCTTGGAATCCCCCTGACCCCACTGAGCCAAGAAGTAGTTCTGTTTTGCAAGTTTAAAAGGTTTATTTGATAATTTAAAATAGATATATCACACTTTATAATAAATTAATACTTGAATATCACCCTTAATCTGATATGATGAAGATTAACAACGGAGAATCTGGCACTAACACGCTTCTCTATAATCAATAAGGAGTTGACATGAAATGAATAAAGTGGCACACTGGTGAATCGGAACAAAAGTATAAGGTGGTACAGAATGCTTTATGTAAGCTCAGGTGGATGCAATATTCAATGAATGCAGTACAGAAAATACTCAATATGATTTCAACCAACAATGTAATCACTTTTCTCTGGCAATCCCCTCCCCCCCTTGATGCAATGCAAGGAAATGGAAGGAAGCACACAGTTCTCAGAAATGCAATCAAATGTGATTCAGTTCAATCCCCCCCCAAGCTTAGACAACAGAAGTTTAAAACACAGATAGGAGTTTTGAAAACACAGGCCCAAATGCTTTGATATGTGCTAGCAATGGATGAGAAATATGCTGGAAATGCTTTTTAATTCCCTTTCAGAGGTTCAGGGTAAGTGGTATCTAGTTAATATTAGTCCAGGCTCACACTAGCAATGATGCAGGGATAGTTAACAGGTTAAACGAATTTCTGGCAAATGGAAGGCAAGCAGCAGCAGTTTTTACATGTGAAGAAATTGCAAATCGCGGTAAAATTCGCGGATGCGTGTTCCGCGATTGCGGTAAAACTATAAGGGGTAGGAATGCGGTTCTTGGTGCGATTCAAAGCTACGATTCTAAGCTATCAGAGGAAAGTTACTGCAAGTCTCTAGCCCAAACGGTTGCGGAGATATGACCGATTTACTAGAGGTCGTTTTTGGTTTTTGCAAATTTCAAAAGCTCAAAATGACAAGTGCAGCTTGCAACTAGAAATGACAGGTGACAGCTAGGAGGCAGTTCTACTTAGGTTAAATAGATTGAATTAGATGAATTTAAACTAAGAGATTGGTTCTACACAGTTCTGCTGGGTACTCACACTATATTCTTGAATTAAATGGGCCTCATCACGGATCTGGTCAGGGTTTTAGACTGGGCTCTGGTCACTCTCTCTGCTGGTCTCTTAGTACAGCACTGCTTTCTCTCTGGGTCTGGTCTCTTAGTTCTGGATAGATTGATGAATTTGAAGTCTGGATCTCTGGATGTTGTATGGAGGTAAGTATGGATTTTTCCGGCAGAGCGTCCCGCTGCAGATGGATTTTGAAGGTCCCTATCTGTCCTGTCTGTCTGCTTTTATGTGTTTAGAATGTGGGTGTGTTCTAGCATCACTGACCCTACCTCTCTCTCAGCTTCTAATTGGTCAAACTTCCATTTCTCATTTGATTGGGGAATGAACTGTGAGTCAGAGTGATGTCATTTTACAGCCTGCAGAAAGTCCACTCCTCTGTCAGATTGCACATATTCTATATTTGATAATAAAAGACATATTTCACAGTTACACAGTTGCTTGAAATTACATATATATGGTGTGGCTGAATTTAGCCATGTCTCTGTCCAAATCTGCTGTTTCTAAGAGCTTGCATTCAGAAATGGCACATATTTCACTTTTTAACTGATTTTTCAATTTCTGACATTGACCCAACTTTACATACATGTGTGCAGGGAGTATGGACATTAACTGAAGAAGTTTCAGATTTTTAACATGCATACATTTAGAGTAATATCCACTTTTCCGCTGACACCCCCCTGAACATGCCACCGGGTCGAAAAACCTCTTAAAATGTGGGCAGAAAAATCACAAGAATTATGGTATCATTTATAAAATTTTCACATGTCCGCTCTATGAGTTATTCATCTTTTTAAAGTTATGTTCTGGCTCCAAAGGGGTGTGGTTTCCCAGGTCACATGGTATAGAAACCAGTCTTTCCAGTTTCTGCCAAGCCAGCTTGCTCTCACAGGCAGTGCCCCTCCCAGCTCTTGCCAAGAGGAAGCTACATTTTACGACTGCGGTAATAAAAACCTTTGCCTGAGTGAAGAGGGCTTTGTTCACTCTCCTGCAGAGCACAGATAATTCAATTATCAGATAGATGGCATATCCTTCGTGTGGGCAGCAAAAGGAAGGTTGGCCTGGGAACACAGTGGTGACTCAAATTTCCCTCCTGATGGGGGTAGTTGCCAGGCAGAATTCAGTTCCTTAAGCCGGGTTTCAGATAAAATGTCACTTTTTGTTCCCCAGTTTCTGCATTCAAATAAAACTAAACATTTTTACATATGCAGCTAGAAGGCTGATTCTAAGTTTAAAACTATGACATTTAAACAATTACAAAGGCATGTGACACCAAACATAGCTCACTCATTTAATCTAAACATTTTCGATTTTAGTGTCTTTAAATCCAGTGCAACTTAAACTGCTGACTCCATAGCAGTTTTGTTATAAGCATTGTTTTGGGCTCTTCATTTCCCAGATTTTGTAGGCACACAAAACTCCATTCTGCCAAATGTCTGCTGGTGTTCAGTAAATATTTTGCACATATTGCAATGTTTGAAAATAGGCATTTTGACTTGCCTTCAGGGAAACAGAGTGGTTTTAAAATGCCGGCTTTTGGATAGTGGTGAGTACTGGTACTGCACCCATTTTTGGGATTTAAGAAATGAATTCCCCACAATTCTAGGTTGCATTTGGCAATCAGCATTGCCATTCCCAATGGTTTCAGACTACTGTGCGGGTAGTCCAATGGTGGTTTTAGGCAGCGTCCTTCTGTGCCCATAACATCGGCAAAAATGAGTGGCAGCCTATTCTTCATGTATTTCCCTGTGCATTTTCTGGGAAGCTCTGGCCATCATGATGTTTTCATGTCAGTACTGCACAGTTTTGAGGTAGGGCTAGGATGCATGGGTAAATACATACCACAATTCAAAAACATTTTTTTCGACTAAATGTTTTCGAGATAATTGCATTTCAAAGAAATACATTCGAAAAAATGACCGGATACCATGTTAATTTTACTAACAAATTAAACACCACATTTTCTTTTATCTCTGATTTCAATTCTCACGTGAATATCATGTATGTATGCTTACTCTGATTATTTGCAGTGTTGTTAGCAGTGGTGGCCACGTTCGATGCTAAAAACACACTGCAAATAATCTGAGTAAGCATTCTTACATGATATTCATGTGAGAATTTCAATGAAAGGTAAATCAAAATTTGGTGTCCAATTAATTTGTAAAATTAACATGTATCGAGTTTATTGCAAAACAAATCACTGAAAAGAAAGACACACTAACTCTCTTCTAAAATATTATTATTATTTTTTTAAACAATTTATTCAATTTCACACATAACATAAAGAACATCAATCAAAGTAACAATGTCTCACATTAATCAGAGAGAACAACATTTACATAATAACATAAGCATCATAAAGAGTTCATGCCAACAAATGACCAACCCTAGTGAAACACATTCAACATATTGACATGAATATACAAAAGACAACAGAAACATAAAGGACAACACAAATAACACCACAAATTGAAAGGAGAAAAGAAGAGAAAGAAAGACTGAAAAAAAGGAACCCATCAACCTCACCGTGAATATCATTGCTATCAAAGCAACCCAATATTTGCATTAATCATAGAGAGCCATAAACGACCCCAGAGCTTCATGTAATCCTCCTCCTTATCCTTATTATGAAATTAAACCTTATCATACTTTGCCAAGATATGCAACTCTGTCAACCATTCATCAACATTTGACTTTTTTCTTGTTTTCCAAATCCTGAGTATCAACTTAAGCGCTACCATTATGGTCCTATCAATCCACCTCCTAGCGCCACCACATCTATCTTTAAGGGAAAGTAAAATTATATTCACTGCTGATCTCCGCAAAACAATACCAAAAATCAAATCAATCCTATCAATTACTTCCTTCCAAAACGCCCGTACTCTCGGGCAATCCCACAGTAAATGCAATAAAGTGCCCCTATTAACATCACAACACATTAGGTCGTAACCCCAGCTTAAACATCTTAACCGGTGTCCAACACAATTTCCCTACAACTTTCTGTCTAATTAAACGCAAACCCATATCAGGTACCAAATTCAAAGTAACCCTTAGAATATTCCTCCAATCTACTTCAGAAATCTCACCCTGAACATTTTCCAACCAAATTTCTCTCAATCTAGACCACACAAATTGGAGTTTCTCATTAAGAGGCATAAATCGCATATAAATCGCATATAAGTACTCACGCAGTATTCCTGGCCCTCTAACAACTTACTAATCTCAGTTTTTTTCCAATCGAACCATCAGCCATATCCATCCGTCTATTTATCATAGAAATCAAAGCCAAGTATCTATTCCTCTCACTCAGCCTCAATCTGTATCTTTCTCGTAGTTCCACAAAAGTCAACAACCGGTCTCCATCCATCACATCCGCCAGCCTCAGAATCCCCTTATTTATCCAACCTATCCAATTCAAACATTTATTATCTATCTGTATAGCTTCATTAAACCATATGGAAGCATCAGGGCTGAAACCATAACTCTGATAATTTTCCCTAAACCACTCCCCCATCACCTTTCTAGTTGCCACAATCGGAATAAACTTCAACATCTTATTTGGTAGTTTATCCATACTGTGTAAGTTTCCTAGGTCAAATGGTGCACAAACGTCCCTTTCCATGTGCACCCAAATTGGTTCTTTTGCATTCTGTTCTCTAAAGTAATATGACCTTTTTTTAGTAAAAAGGATTTGTAATATTTTGTTAAATCAGGAATCCAAACCCCCCATCCTCAACCTTTTGTATCAGCATGTATTTTGGAACCCGTGGCCTTTTTCCCGGACCCCACAAAAAAGAAAAAAAAAGTTTTTCAATTAGATTAACTGCTTTTTATATGACAACAACGGAATTGATTGGATAATATATAAAAGCTTTGGTAAGAGGACCATTTTGATTGCATTGATCTTTGCCCATAAATTCAACATCAACTTCCCCCATCTCTTAATCAGTAATGACATATTCGTGACTACCAAGTCCAAATTAAATTGCAGCAATTTCTTCAAATCTCCAATAATATGTATACCTAAATATTTGACACCCTTCGGTGACCACTTACAATTCCACGAACGCAAAACATTACAATCACAGCGGCTAGACAATGGAAAGATCTCAGTTTTGTCCCAATTCACTTTATGTCCCGACAACTCACCCACTTCCTGAAACATATTTTTTATTACATCACCACACACCTCAGGGTTTGACAGCATAAGAAGCATATCATCAGCATACAACAAAACTTTAACTTCAACTTTGTTGCAACCATAATTCCTTTAATAATCTCACATTGTCTAATATATGTAGCAAGTGGTTCTAACACCAAATCAAACAAAAAAGGTGACATCGGACAGCCTTGCCGCGTGCCCCTCAGTAAAGGAAATTATTCCAAAATTACCCCATTAACCAATACTCGGGCCTTAACATCTCTATGAATACACTCTACCATTTTCATGAAACACGGGCCAAATCCCATTTTCATTAAAGTGTATTCCAGAAACTTCCAGTTAACCCTATCGAATGCTTTTTCAGCATCAAAAAACCGAATAACGTCATTCGAGTCCTTTCCAAAATGTTCACCAACCACATTTAACACAGTTCTGATATTATCATAACCATACCGCCCTGGAACAAAACCCACCTGAGACTCATCAATCAAATCTCTCACACATAACCTCAACCTATTGGCCGAAATTTTAGTGAACATTTTTAGATCTACATTCAACATTGAAATAGGTCTATAGTTTCCACACTTAGTATGGTCTTTATTGGGTTTTGGGATCACAACAATCAATGCTTCTTTCATCGATTCACACATCGTTCCTGATTCTATAAAGTCATTGTAGAGTTCACACAAAACTGGCGCCAATTGAACATCAAATTTCTTATAAAATTCCGAGACTATACCAAAAGGACCCAGTGATTTCCCATCATTCATTTGAGATAAGGCAGTACTAACTTCAGAAAACTCAATTGCAGAGTCAAGTAAAGCCTGCTTCTCTAGAGCCAGTTTGAGAGTGAAATTTTCCCAAAAAACATTTCTAATCTATCCACCGTAGAAACACTGTCATTTGCGACTTCTTGAAATTGAGGGAGAAGCCCAGTCTGTGGAGGAAGTGGCAGGTGACTTTCAGATGATCCAGTGCTTGCTCGGCAGAACGCGCCCTGATCAACCAATCATCCTGAGGTGCGCTGCCACCACTACCATTAACTTGGTGAAGACCCTGGGGCGGAGGTCAATCCAAATGGCAGGACTCGAAACTGATAGTGTGAGTCGCCAACTACGAACCTCAGGTATTTTCTGTGCTTGAGATGAATCGGCTCATGAAAATAAGCATCCTGGAGGTCCAATGACACTAACCAGACCTGAAGTTGAAGGGCCTGAAAGATCTGAGAAAGGGTAACCATTTTGAACTTGTCCTTTTTTTTCCTGAGGAACTTGTTCAAATTTCTTAAATCCAAGATGGGTCTCAGTCCTCCGTCCTTTTTGGGGATAAAAAAATACAGGGAGTACCATCCCTTGTTCCTCTCTGCTGCAGGTACTGGTTCTACAGCACCTTTCTCCAGTAGGGTTAGAACTTCTTGTTGTAGGAGCGGGTTCAAAGACTTCAACGGGTGTCTCCCTGGTGGATTGCTTTGAGGTTGCGTTAGAAAAGGAAGTTATGTAGTATCCTTCAAGTTCAAAAGGCAGGGTCCGAAAAATGAAAAATAACAAGTGAGGAAAGGGCAGACACAACGACAAATGACACACATACAGACAAACAAACATAAAGTAAATGCATTATATTACATTTCTAGTCCGATAACATCAGACTCAATAGATGTGTAAGTATATACACCAAATACAACATTCTGAACTATACCCACCAGAAACGAAACTCCATGCCCGAACAATAAAAGTATGACGATCAATATCATCCCTATGATAATCAAACTTCTTTGAACTCCCATAACCTTATTAACCCTTGCATGCCAATACCCAATGTAACATAGTTGGATTCCAATGTATACATCAAACACAACCTCTACACTCACATCACTTACTATTTCAAAGATTACAAAAATCACAATAATAGAATATATACACCTACATCACCCTCCAGAACCCCATTCAATACAAACCTCAACATATATACACAATCTCCCCAAACCCCTATGCTCAATAAATCCACAATTCCAATCACCAACACACTCCACCCCCAATTATATATGATTCCACTTTTCCACCAAATAAAACGAATGAAGACTACCCATAACCCCTTAAGCAAACCGGCACAAGCACACCTGAAACAGCAACCAATAAATTCCCACAAACAAACCACATGTATAAAGAATAACAGTCTCTGACCATCATTTCAACTGGGAAACAACTCACCACCACACTTCAGAGCATATTACCATCATCAAAGTGAGCCCCTTAACCAGACACTCCTCTCTCGTATCCTAATCTAACTTTAGAGTGTTGAAACATTCCATGCTAGCCTAAACCATGCCGGGCAAACACCACCCAAGCACATTACGCCACAGTCCAAGCAAAAGTAAAAGTAGGACCAGTGTTATGTACCCATGCCTTTCACAATAACTCCCCCACACATTAATCCATTACCTCCAATGTTGCACAAGAAAGCATGCTTTATCACCGTAGTCAACCACTGAAATAATCATCTCTGATTAACTTAAAAAATTACTTCAAACATCTATATGTAAAGAAGGTTTTTGTAAAATTTCCATACCCCATAGCGAAAATTAAAGGAGACCCAGTGAAACAAAGAAACACAAATTAATATACAACTAATCCAGGTCATATCATACAACAACTGAAACCATCAATGTATAAAAAAAGGAAATACCCCACTGCCAGAGGCCATTAAATTATCCTGCAGTCACAATTAAGTAACCAACACATATTCAGGCACAAAGTGGACCGGACTAGTATATATGTAATAAGAGCATTCCACAACAGGAGCAGCTGTGACCATCAGGATCAATTAAATAAAGGTTTGTCCTCGGATTATCTTCCCATGTTCCCCATGAACAGGTCTGAGGCACATAACAACATCAACTTAAAGTGGCCACAGTCAGCACCACACCCAGTCACAGTTCCAAGTACATTACAAAAAAACTTTAGACAATCACAAGTACTTCTGTTCGAAGTCAACAGGGCGTTCCACAGAGATGCTTTACACGGAAGCCCATACAGCAGGGGATGTAGAAACCATGACCTCCACAGAAAAAGGGTGTACCCATGTGTAGTGTCGGGAGCATACTGCTGCAACCACATAAAATGACATAATATACCTTCCAACACTACACTTAACAGCACCCCGATTGCCAACAGTGGAGTGCAGCTAGAGTTGTTAACCCCGAACCACATGCGGGAACAAGAAATGGCTGTTGTGCGACAGATAATCATAAATATCCATGGATTCCCTGAAAATTAATCCCCAAACCCACACCCATCCATTCACCAATATCCTTGATCCAATGCACCGAAGCATCCAAGTAGCAGTCTCGTAACATGTTGCAGCATAGCCAAAAAACACCTTAGGAAGATGCAGCGGTTTAGTAGGAACGATGAAGGTTCCAGGGAACATCAACAACCACTGTCCATCCGGTTATGCCTCTTGGAAGGAAGGTGAGTGGACCAATATGGAAGCAGATGGAAATAAATCTCACACAAATGGATGGCTGAAGGGCCTTGCATATCACTCTTTCATCATGCATACTATGGGTGTCAAAGGAAGTCTGAATCCCGTTGCCAGCCATCATGGTGAATCTCTACAGCTGAAATACCACTCAAGTAGTGCCATTTTCCGATTGACTCGCCTTACCGTAAGTAAGAACTCACAGTAATTTAGCCGTAATGAACAGGCGTTGCTCTATAATCCCAGCCATCTCGGGCACCAGCAATCTGGTTGGCAATACTTAGTGCGCACCCACACCCGCAGCAGCTCGACTAAGGAGCAGAAAAGTTGCTCATTCGCGATTATGAACAATGTATGGGACGGTTCTGTGCAGAGAACATGTGCAGCAGCTTCTTAATCCCAACTACCGTTGCAACATTCTCCAAAGTACAAAACGTTGTGAAATTCCCCCAGACAGCATGCGGTGTGCATATCCCTGGCTGTAGCGATGTACAAAACTATCAAGTATTACACAAACTAATGTAAATTGTGAGTGGAGTTGGCAGGTCTGGTGGCCATGAAGAGCACAAACAAAGTAGCCTAAACACTCCGTAGGTCGAGCCACAGGGCAAGTACGAGAAGCACAACATGACCGAAGGCAGTAGCAAGCTTACCTCACACCAGGCCAAGGTATTGAAGCACTGGAAGAGCAGTCACAGAAAGTATATACCGCACACGCAAAGAAGTGGTCCCTTTAAAACTGCCGAAATGTGTAACTCTCTATCCCTGCAGGCACCGAACAGTTTCACGTACTCGTACACTGCCAACGACGGCGTAGGCACCCAGAAGGATCCCAGTGTGTTCCATCTCATATTGGCTGATCCGAGTATTTTCACGGCAAAGGGGCGTGGCGTAAAGAGCAAGTGAACTCAAAGGCTGCATCGTCTCTGTTACGTTTTACGTAACGTAACAAGCGAACAAGGTGCTTTCCTCACAACAATAACACTGAAAGCTCATGGCAATCATGGTATATTTTCAAGGTAATAAACATTCCAATTCCGTTGCGAATAACGAAGTGTAGGCGGCTGCCATTTTCCCAAAGCAAAACACAATTGCAATACAATATAAGGAGTAAAAGGGCACAAAAAAAAAACTGTTTTAACAAAGGATTACACAGAATCATAACCTAATGTTATGTAAATCAGGTCTTCCTTTTTTCTTCCTCAGCCTAGTATTAGACTCCAAAGCTGACGATGTTCCTTCCATAGGGTCCATATCCAGATCCATCAAAAAAGCTTCTGCCAACTTGCTTTCTGTGAAAGAGTGTAAACGACCATCCACCACTATCCTTAAGATTGCAGGATAAATCATGTAATACATTAGATTCTTTTCCCGGGCTTTTATTTTTGCCCCAATAAAAGCTTTCCTCTTGTCCATCACATCCTTACTCAGGTCCACAAACACCATTATTTTATTGCCACCCCAGGCAAGATCTTTCAACCCCCGAGCTTTCCTTAACACCATCTCCCTCACAGGGAATCTCAGGAATTTAACAATAAGATGCCATGGCCTCTCACCCAGGGCTGGTTTAGGTCCAAGAGACCGATGAGCTCTCTCTATTTCCCATGATACAGCTGCATCCAGATTCAGCAATTTTGGCAAGTTCTTATTCAGAAAGTCAATAGCATTACCTCTTTCTTTTTTTTTCTGGAAAGCCAGCAAAGCGAAGATTATTCATTCTTGAGAAGTTTTCTTGTTCTGATAGTTTTAAGGAAATCTTTTCATTAACTGCCCTCAGTTCTCTGATTTGGTCCATCAGCCTTAAAGTCTTTTCATCTACCACATTCAGATGTTCCTCCACAGAATCCACTCTCTTGACAACTGTAGTAAATTTTTCCTCTGACTTCAAAAGAGCTGTCTTTATCTCCCCAATGTCAGCGTCATTTTACTCAGCGTATCAAAGAGTTTGTCTTCTCTGCTCTCTCTATTATCACCATTTCCACCTCCCTTCTGTCTCTTAGCATCTGGAGTATTAGGAGTTGACATTTTCAGAATATCAAGTATATTATCAAGAGAAAAGTTCAGGCACAGGAGCACAGCAGTTAAGCTGCCTTCCCTGGGGCTGACAGTTCTAGAATCCGAAAAGATTTTTTTTTTAAATGACAAGACCAGTTTACCACAAACAGCGTGATAATGAGTACTTTCTACAAATGACCTGTTGATGGTGCCTGGAACACCACAAAACGTAATGCTGAAAAAACAAAAAAGCTAATTATCTCAGGAACGGGATGACCTATCGAGCTGGAAATAGTTGCAGTAATTTGGCAATAAAATAAAGAATATTCCATGCAACATTCTTAACGCCAGACCTCACAGTTCATGAGGAGTTACGTCCCAAAGATCAACGCCATATATAAACACAAACACAACTTTGTTTTTTATATATATATATATATATATATATATATATATATATATATATATATATATATATATATATATATATATACATATATATATATAGAGAGAGAGACTTACTAGTTGACTATGCATATACACACGAAGTACATGTAGCAGACACAAGTACATATAGACATAAAGAACACATAGACACAAAGAATATTCACACATAGACATGAAGGACAGAAGAGCAGACAGGCGTGGCGTATATATCAAGCTCCTGAAGCACTTAACATGTAAGAGATGCAGGGCACAACATAGCGAAGAATGAACCAAGGCTCAACCATTTTCCTAAATACAGAGGCTGCAGCTGGTCTCAGAATAAGCAAGGCCTCAGAACCCAAGATGCTGAATTTACAAAAACACAGAAACTTGTGCAGAGTCCAAGCAGTAGCTCACCATTAGAGCCAAGGTCAGAAAGTAGGGAGGGAGTAATGGATTCATGGAACGCAGAGATAACAGTTCCCATGACGAGAAGCAGCAGACTCCCCAGTTAATCAATTTTAATAAGAGTACAAACAACCATTGATATCCAGGTTTATGAGATTGGCAGGCCAAAAGACTTTGCAGAAGGTAACTGACCTTCGCCATAAGTGGCCACAAAGAACATAACATGCACATTAGAATTAGCTAAACCTTAATAAATAGAAAGAAATGCACTCTCAAACACAGTACTCTAACACATAATACAGATATGGAAAACACTGGTTATTCATTAAGCGCCAAACACAGATAGGACATGTGCAGAACTACCTCAGTATGCACACAGACACTAGACGGCAGACAAAGACATGTTCAAAGGATAGGGAAGGCCTTATCGCCTCAGGTTGAGCAGGAATGTTCTTTAATAGAAAATATAGCAGATCAAAAGTCTCTTCCCCAACTTGTGTCTCGCTCATGTCTTGACGCCCTGTTAGTAAGCTAGATGCCAATCAATAATAAATCCATGTGCCACACCACCTATAATGGATAAGACTAACCAATTAACTGACTTTATAATGATGTATTTGATATAGTATCTGTATTAGGGTGGGTATATGTGGAGCCATCAGATATATATTAACCAATGGAGTGACGAGCCACTAAACATTCTATAAATTTAACCAACCCCTTTTTCCATAGGTTTTGTAAACTGAAAGTGTAATGTGACGTCATTTATGAGGTCATTTTGTAACAAAACCAGCTTGGAATCATTTGAAAGGGGAGAGCTATGAAATGAAATGATTTTATGCTGTACCAGCTTGGATTTGTTGTCTGAATAAAGCTGGGTTTTGATGCACACCTGAGTCCTCTATCATTGAGCATTATTCTCACTAATTGTGTGATCCTGGGTGCACTTTAACACGATCCTCTCGAAAGGCTGACCCAACCATGAGTAGTAGAAATATGGGGCCATTGGTGGCACTGCCTTCCTTGTCGGATGATTGGAAACTATGGCAGGACCGGACAAACTCTTTTATCTTTGACTCCATGTGGGGCCAGAAGAAATGGGCACTCAGCCTGTCGGCTGTCTTTGTCATTCCTAGATGACCTTCCAACAGAATATTGTGAGCCAATTCAAAAGGAACCTCTTGTGGCACTGGGGGTCCACTAAATGCAAGATGGCCCCTGCCTCAGAGTTCTTCGGCTCAGTGTACATTATGCTGTTCTCCCAGCACACTTTCCCCCTGGGCCTGCTACTCTGTCTGCTCATACAGATCTTCCAAGGTTGGGCAGTTGCGCTGTGCTTGGCAAAGGTCAGCCTGACTTACGCCCCCAGCTAAGAACAAGTCGCTTAGCTAGGGAAGACCCTTGAGGTTTGATACTACTGTGTCTTCCATCCAAGGCTTTTGTTCTATGCTTGTAGATAGATGGCTCTTCAGGAGTCAACTGAATAATCACATAATGTCCAACTGTTGGTAGACTTCTCTTAAGGGCTGGATCCCACAACTCCTCTTCCACCTCCCAGAGGCAGAAAGCTAACTCCAGCTTTTTGAACCAGTTGAAAATCTCCCTCCTCTCCATATAAAGTTGGACTAAGTCCTTGGTGAGGTGGCTCCTAGGCTTTCCTTGGGAGCCACCGCTGGAGATGCTTTTCCCCACTAGATGTTCTTCTGGCTTCTGTCTAAGCCTCAAGCTCCATCTTTTGCAACATCACATAGTCCCTCTGCTTCTTTTCTGCCAGGGTTTCAGCAGTCTGCTGTTTTCTTTATGCTAGGGCCACTCTTCATTCTTCCAGGAGGTAGAGCCTATCAGGGTTGAGTACAGCGAGACGCTCGTGGAGCCTGGCCAAAGAGTGGGAACCCATGCATGAGTGTGAATTGCGAAGGCTTGTGGCCTTTGGGAGACCACAGGGCCTGGCCCAGTTGGAGGAAAGCTGAGAAGTGCTATCACTGTTACTCTCCTCAGTGGTTTCCATGCCCCCACATGCATGCGCAACAGGGCTGGTGGCTCCAGCTCACGGCTGACCTCCTGGGATCCCTCGATCCATCTAGTTTCCTCAAAAGCTTAGAGGCTTTTTACCAGTTCGGCTTTACTAATTTAACTGCCATGAGGTAGCCCATCTGTTGACAGATTATGCACAGGATACTTGCTTTCAATGTCTGCACATTGCTCATGACAGGTTCCATGGTTTAATAAATACCTTGGCAGTGAAAAGTATCATTAACTGCACGCTTTTATTTTGGCTGTCTGAGCTGTAGGCACAGGCATCTCAAATGCCAACCGCAAGAGTACGATGATGAATATGGATAAAAAGCCCACTAGTCCCTCACACTTCTACGAATCAAGAGCCAACGCAATCATGAAGGCAAAATAGGCAAAGTTAAGAGAAATACCTCATTCACATTTTATTGTAACGTGGGCCGAAGGAATGCTTTGCTCTTAAAATGGGTGTGAATGTAATTCAGTAGTGACACAAACAGCAAAGATTAACAGTCCAAAATAAAGGGAATGTCCAAACAAGATTCTGTAAAAATAGATATACTTCAATAAACACACCATCTGCAAGATAACTAAATAGAAAGCACTGTAAAAAACCCACTCTTGTAGAAATACAGAGAGAATGCAACAGAAAATAGAACTCATTAATACAGGGGTGATAGGCACATTACAAACCACAAAAAGAAGGCTATGTCCCAGTGGACCGAGGGGGCAGTTTGGGGTCAATAGTACTTGGTTTCAGTTCTTGGTGGGTTGATTGATGTCAAACCAAGTGTCGAACGTAGATGCAAGCAGATCAGGCTCAGTTCGGGCACGTTGGATTGTGTTGGCCAATGCAACAAACGTGCGTTGATTAGGGGTGAATGCAATTGCTCTGTGCGGTTGAAGGGGGGACTCTCAGCGATGTAGGTCGGGGCAGTCCCAGGATCTCTTTGCAGTTGAGCTAGGCTGAGTCGGGCTTCTAGCTGCTGGGAGGTGTTTATGCATTACGCTCCAGAGCTTCAAGTCGGCGGGCAACAGTCGTCAAAGGTGGCGATCTTGGGTGTGTTGATGTGCAGGTCGGTGAGGAGTGATTTATGGATTGGCTGGGCTAAGCCATGGTTGTAACTTCAGGTTAGAGTTGGCGTAAGACTTGCCTGTGATTCCTGTCAGTTCCCGGCCTGGAGCAGTACTATGGTTTGTCAACATTGAATAAACAGATACATTCTTTTCATTCAACAAAGGTTCTTTCTGCAACTCTTTCTGCCACAAGGTTGAAGCGGAAGTGCCAAGTGTCATCCACACTCCAGCCACCCCCTTCATAGTACCCGGTACTTTCACGCCAAAGTATGTGTCATATGATGAACAAATAAACCAGCAAAGAGCAGCGGTTGGGCTTTGCCTAGTGCCTATAAGAGTAATAGCACCTATTGAAGTACCGACACTTAAGAAAACATAGACAGTAAGGTACCCATTAAGAAAACCATATCTACAGTCAAGACAGAATGACGGTTGTCAGAATGGAATACCTGAAGAAGCCAAGAAGATAATAAAGGAAGACGAATGGTGACATCATGAGAAATCAGACTGACGTACTTATAGAAGATATAATGACCTGAGAATACTGACAAAGAGACGAAATACCATGAATAAGTGACATCTTGAGCCTAAAATGAAGAAGTTGATGTCAAGATGCAGAAACGTATGCCATATGCACGATGGAGATATTCAGTTAGGTTAAACATCTACAGATGCAAGAAACCGCAAGAAGCAAAGAAATTGTTAAGCTTGCTTATGCTTAGTAGTAAAAAGATTGCGGCAAGCACCAACATATACATATATATATATATACCTCAAAAGCACTTTATAGATTAGTGTAAATCAACTACGCACAGAAGCAGAATTGAACAAAGGTTACTAAAGGTCCCAAGAGGTGAGTGTTTCAGCAAACAAATCGAGAATTAAGATGAAAAGGAACCCAGCTGAAGGTAACCATGCCAAGAAGCCAAGGTCATATCGGGCTGGAAACGGCCAACAGTGAATACAATTAAGGAGAAAAAGAACAGAGTATCCTGTTCAGAAAGGTCAAGATAAGCCACAGATGGGGTTGATTTCATGGTGTCCTAATCACGTGACAGGGCTGGCAGGAAGGGATGAGACTTTTACACCTACGCATGGATCCCTGCCATACCCATACTCTGCATGCTCCTAGACGTAAGTAGAAAGTACGAGTGGGGTTGATGCCAACCCAATCATAGTGGACCGTGTAATCCAGGGTCCTATAGTGAGTAGAACCAATGGGACGTCGTACTTTTAGTGATGTTTATCATAGCCATTTTAAAGGAAGGGCTTAGTTGCCCCACCCGACATTGATTATACAATCCCCTCTCCCGTTACCACATACAGTTATAGTACCCATGTTAAAGTTACCTTCCTATAACCAATCACGTTGCATGTTAGGTTTTAAGATTGGGCGTCAGTGATGGCGAGTTTTTGATATAAATACCGTGTTTTTTCTGAACATAAGTGGAGTTGAAGCGAGCAGGAAGATCGAGGGGTTGCTGATGTTCATTTGTACTCCCCGTTTTTTGTACTTGTCATTAAACTGACTCCCTTTGCCAAACTATTGAGTTGTCATAGTTATTTGATGCAAGAGTACAAATTTGCATCCCCATCTATCTCGAGGGTGCTGCTACTCATCTTAAAGGGCTGTTTGGAGACCCCAAGTCAAATGGGCCGGCTGGGGTCCATCCAGTTCAAGGTTATCAAATGATCAACTTACTTCAACAAAGGTTCTTTCAGCAACTCTTTCTGCCACAATGTTATCAAATCACCAAATGATTTCCTGGTCCACTCACCTGCCAGGACTAACTACTATTAGCACTTTCCTGGCATACTAACCTGCCAGGAAGAAATCTCCTACCAGTAACTTCAAACGTGTTGGTTTGATTCCAGTATTCTCCACACTAGTCTCCCAATGTAGTTTCACAATTTCTTGACTGTCAGCAATGTGAGATACAGGCTTTTCCAGAACTATATCTCTTAAAAGGGAACTTATGCTTTGGCTGTATTATCACAGGTTTCTCACAACCTCTTGGCTGTTTGTAATGCTGAATATGAACATTTCCTAGCGGTTGTCTTGGTTTGTTAGGCCTGTAGTTTCTAGTTGATAGGCAATGTTGAGTAGAAACTTACCCCACTGGTACTTTGTGCAATTTGTTTTGACAGCCTCTTGGTGGTAGGCAATCATGGTTACAACCTTTGCCTTCTTGATGTTTGCACAAAGTTTTATGACAGCTTCTTTGCTGCAGGCAATACTGGTTACACCATTTCCCTTTTTGGTATTTGCACAAAGTCTTATTGCAGCCTTTTGGCTTTAGGCAATACTGGTTCCAACCTTTCCTCTCTGGGTGTTTGCCCAAAGACTTTCTTCTTTGTCTCTTATCTTTGTCTCGTTTCATTAATTTATATTCATTAAGCACGTTCTGCTTGGATTCATTAGTCTTTGCTATTCAAAAACATGACGTTGTGCTTTCTTTTGCAGAGGCGCCGGGGTCAGCACTCACTCACCGGCTTTTCGCTGAGGCTTCCTTCAGCTTTCCCGTCTCTCAGCAGGGCTTCGGATGCTACTCTGTCCCTTCTCCTGCTTCGGCAAGCTTCATGTAAGTGGTGCATGGGTCTCCAGGAGAAGTAGAAGCTCTGTTGATCTCCTGCGGCTTCTCCAGTGTGCTTCACGTTGCTTTGGTAACGCATCTTCCTTTAAGCTGGGCTTCTTCTTAATACACCGTCTTCTACCGCTTGCACTCTGCAGTTCTTCCGATTTTCATCTGTTGGGGTGACTTCTGCTGGCGGCTTCTCTCCATGGCTTCATCTGCACCAAGGGCGGCTCAAGCTTCCTCTGCTACACCTCCCGCACAGATCCGAACTGCTTCTTCCTCTGCTTCAACTTCATCACAGCAGAGACACAACCTATTCTTCAACCTCTCCATCTGGGTCTTATCCTGAGCTTTAAATATCCTGCTGAGCTGCTCTAATTGGCAATGACTAGACTGCACCTTTGGAGACTCACACTTCTGAGTATCCATTGTCTCTCAGTTCCTCTTCTTCGTCACAGTACTTCTGATATTATGGGAATTGGAGTTCTTAAGAGAATGCATGATATTAAGGCATTCTCTTTTATTTTCAACTACATTACATTGTTCTATAGACTGAGAGTTACCAGATAAACCAGGTTTGGATAAATAGGGTTTGGATAAATAGTCTGCAGTTTCACATTAGGGGGAATAGGTCCTCTTTATGATAGAATCATGAAATTCAAATGGTTTTCTCTTTAATTCCTGAGCCTCTACGATACCAACTTGACTCTGTTTAACTGATTCTTTATAACTGCTTTCTGGAATCTTGGGGGGATTGGAGCATTGATAGTATGCCATTAGATATATGGGGATGATTTCCTCCTCATCTTCTGAAGATTAATACTGCGTCTCTCCTAATAGAGTCACCACTTTCCCTGAATAGGCATCTCCTCCCATGTAATCCTTCATTCTAATACTACCCCCAGGGCTAGGATCAGGTAGTGGCTGCCTTCCCCTGTCCTCATGGGAGGAGACTTTAGGCTGGGGTTTGGTGATGACTGCACAGGATTTATCCACAGGATTCATCACATGTTCCCCTACACTTTCCACCCTTTCCCTATTATAATCACTGAGCCTTCAATTCACTGTTGCAGCCACTTTGTTCATCGTAGCAATACATGCCCATCCTACTAAACGCATAACCCCATGTGCTTATTGGTCAATAGCTGCTACTCCCCCCTCTGTTACTCATTTTAGTTTTACTTTTTCATTTGCATGTGCTTGTGTATTTCTGTGACATGTGAGACGAGAGAGCACAAATATGTGTCGTTTTGCCCTCTCTTGCACTACCTTCTTCACCCAGCCTCACCACACCTTTTGCCACTCAGTACCATGGCGACCTTGAGTGACATCTACAAGCAATACTTTTATTATTATTTTTATTTTTTTAAACCTCTTTTCTTTTTTTTTCTCTGTCATAAAACTGGTATACTTTGTACTAGTAAACCTACTGGGGATAAATGTGTCCCTTTCTATTTTAGACAAAAGAGAAGAAAAGCAAAGAACAAAACAAAACATAAAAAGAAACATATTTCTCCTTCTGCCTCGTCCTGCCATTTCTTCCTGGTACATCCATGGACAATAACTTGCTGTTCTCCAGTGGAGACCAAAATGATGACTCAGACGCGTGTTTGGACCTTGTTTAAGGAAGTAGGAGTACACGGTCTGTCAGAACTTTTTCGAAAGGAGCGGTACCACCTGAGAATTCGGGTCCAGGGCCACTTTATGAAATATGTGATGGGGCTGAAGAAATTTCCCCTAACCAGAATCTCTGCAATATCGAAAGATGGAGCAGGTCTGAGAGATGAAATATAGGACCCAAGAAATAGCTCCATCTACCCATTGAGATTAGCAAGAGGAAAGAGTCTGGTATTTCCGAAGTCAGGAAGACAGCAGACAGCAACACAAATGGTTGCAGGTGGTTCATAGCCAGGGATCCTCAGCAAGACCGGGGTGTTAGGAAGCTGCAAACAGCGGTCATCCACATTTTGATATACACAAGAGGACTATGCCCCCAATAAATGTCCAGCAGCTTTAGGCTACACAAGGACATAAACTTGTACAAGTTGGGCTAGAAACACAGCATGTCAATTGTGTGTTGTAAACTCACGCAAGTGTTAACCAGATCATTGAGATACTGGACAAAATTATGTTCATTGTGTTTGTTTGTACTTCTGTGTAACTTTGTACACTTCTATGTATTTCACACATATGAATCCACCATGTCGGCTTATCTTCAGTGAGTCCAATGAAAGGTATCAAAACTTAGATTTTGTTTGCTTTTAAAACTGGACTAACACAGCAACAAACCTTTTTCTCAGCAAAGAAAATATAAATAGATATGAGCCAAGCAGGGACGTCATTTCACCAAAATGCCCAGGGTAGCAGACGTAACATCACACGATGCTTGACCTCTGATGACATCACAAGATGAGATGTAATTTGACCGACCCCGATGTGACATCACAGGAAGTGATGGAACACATTTCACCCCTTGACAAAGCAGGAAGTGGCATCACAGCATTGTTCCTAGGTACACTGCTAAAAATATATATGGTTACATCACTGTAATGTGATATACATTTCATATAAGAATGGATCACCATTTCTATCATTAATGTCAGTGTGCATAGGCCCATATTACCAAATTACTGTGAATGCAAGCAAACGTCCAAGGCCAAATGGTAATGACGTTTTATTATTTAGCACTTACGCTTAAGTGCTTTTCATAGAACAAATATGCATACAATATCATCCAACCTGTGTTGGTACTCATTTATCAATCTCAAAAAGATGAACGACTGACTGGGCCTTGCCTGGATCCGAACATGCAACCTGCAGATCACACACATATTGCAGCAGCGATTACTCAACCCACTGAGCTATCTTACCAGCTATAGTAAAATGAGAAATTAAATGTCTGAATGTTCTCAAAGTCAGAAAGCAAATGCCATTGTGTAGTGGATACCATTAAACTGGTAAATGATATTTAGCAACAGGTCTGGTGCAAAGTTCATCTACAGGTCTGGTGGAAAGTTGGCCACATGTCAAGCCTGCATGGATCTACTTTTTAGGCTTCAGAGGTTGGCAAAATACACACCATTGCGAGGGTTCATAACTGTGTATTAAGGAATTTAGAGTATCTGAGGGAAAGCAGCGCACTCACAAGGCATCCCGTACTCTGTGCACTCGTTACCTCGAACATTCAAACAAACATCCTGAACAGCATGCCAGGGAGATAGGAAAGATAGGCACATTACAACCATGCATTCATTATGGCTCAATTAAATCAAGGGCCATTTCTACATTGTACATAAGCTTTTAGGCACAAGGATGTTGCCAAGTGATCGAGGACACCGAGATGGAATGTCCTGTGATGATCGAAACAGAGACAACAGCAGAAAAAAACATGCTATAACTGCAACTTGCGAAAAGCAAAATGCATAGTCCAAAATGGATACTTATTCTACTCTAAATGCTTTGTGGACGTTTTTTCTGTATTGTTAATTTGAGGTGTTTAAGAAGAGACTAAATCAGCGACTCAACCCCTGAAGTATACCTGAAATAAACCTTTAATGAGTCTACCAATTATTGTATAGAATGCCAGAAAAACAAATTATTTGTTATTCCTATTCTTTCTTTTCAGGGTCACTGCTCAAAGTGTTACATTTGTGGAACCCCCTGTTTTTTTAAGAGGCCTGAACAAGAAAGCTAGTCTTTCCAGAACCAAAGAGCCAAATGCCACTGGCTACAACCCAGGAATTTCAATTAAAAAAATAAAAACAAACACCACAAAAGGGGTAACAAGGGAGGCGCAGGGGTAGCAAGGGAGACCTTGGGAGTCGCAGGCACACGGCACCCCTGGCACCCCCCAAAGGACATCCCAGGACCAAAGGTGGGAAAATAGCTTAGGTGATTTTCAAAACCCTTATTTATTTCGATCTGTCGAGGATTTCCTAGTCCTGAAGTAAGCGCATATTTTACAGCAGATATTGCATTCTAACACTAGAAATGTCTGATTGTTTGTACCGTACCGAAATGTTGCGACAAACAGATCTTGGTGGTATCTTAATTAATTTTGCTACCTTAGAAATCATTTGGGAAATAGAATAGAGTCACACTTCAAGACAGTCATTTCAAGGAGGCTTCCTTGTGGAACATTCGATTATTTTTAACCTAAAGAAGACATGCACAGAATCGTGGCAAGTTAGAAACTGCCGTAATCCTTCTTTGGTGCATTTTTCCAAAGTTCGCAAATGCTGTGGATACACAGTTATTAAAATGTTCGACTTGTAAATGCAATCTACGTGCAGACATTGAAAACCAAAACAGTTTTTTAAAATGTATATTAGCATTTCTTTTTGGAACATTGGGAACTTGGTTCTGGATATTGGTAATTGGAAGCAACTCCCTGCATTAATATGGCAACTGGCTCCTTAGCTCAATCTGTCAGCGCCAAGAAGCCGTTACTGTCATTAAATCACTCAACAAAATACTATAATTTAAAAACAAAGCACATAAGAGTGACGCTGAACAGCATAGCATTTTATGTTATGGATAATTCATTCTTATGATACTTCCCAAATGGAGGGAACGCTTGAATCTGAAGAATTTTGGGAACCTGCATGGCAAGGACAATATAGCAATCACCCTGCAAAAGCAAGATGGCTGCAGACATCGAAAATATATAAGAGGGACCAGGTGCCTTTTCTATTTCTTGGATGGTGGTCCGATGTGAAGAAGCACTGGTGCCAGAAGCCCCAGTAGAGCAGTCGGCTGGGGGCAGGTGAGTGGTAGTTGGGGGGATGACGTGGAGGGCAAAGGTAGAATCGGGCAGGGGAAAGTGCAGAGGGGCTGGGGGAGTGACCAGGGGAATCATAAAAAAACATGACAGCACGCAAGGAAGGACCACAGGGACTGGTTAAATGCAGGCAGTATACTGGCAGCTCTCGTCCCGGTTTCCAGCAACCTAATTGGATGAGCACCCTGCTCCAGGTGCAAATCATTTTAGCACTTTTTCTGAGCGTTCAGCTAAGTGGGAATGAGGAATTCCAAGGGGTGGACTAATCTCTGTTAGATTTCCCAGAATGTCCTTTTTCCCGGGGCTATCGTGTTCTGAACGTCTCCCCCACCTCCTCCCTTTCTCGACCTCCTTTTTAAAAAAAATGTTTTACTCGCCACATCCTCCTCCTCTGTTCCAACCAGCACAGGTATGTTCTCTGCCAGGTTTATACATAAATGCATATGGAGCTATTTTCTCTCTCTTGCCTTTCGAAATAGCATGCACAGGTGCCACTCACTGCTGCCTTGTGCAGAACAGGAGTGCATGCAACCAGTGTTCGGCATATCTGTGTAACCATTGCCCTCTACAACACATAACACAACTTTTTGAATACCTATGAAGCATTAAAGTCTCGGTAAACATCCTGCTTATATTATAGCACTCACATGTTAACCGTGTTCTGGCCTTCCCCAGCACAACAAGCGTTCCCTCATCACGCATGCGCAAGATGATCAGCACGGCTTTGTGCACCGCTGCATCAACACTAATCATAAACAACTATTGTATACATGTTCCCTATTCTGTTTTCTGAGATGTGTGCTCCTGCTCCCAGTGGGGGGCAATGTCAGGCATTTTGCACCCTGACCCCTCCTCAGCCCGGCCCCATTAAGTCAGGCTTCAGAGAGGTAACATAACCACATGGGATCAATCATTCTTAAGAGAAAATAGTTTTCACAAACCTCCAATTACATTGTCATTTTGCACCACGTGGCGAGGAAGAGCACAGTGATACGACAACACTTTCAAAGACAATCAACATTGCAAAGGGTATTCAACAACGACATCCCTGCACAACGCAATGCGAAAAACCAACAAGCCACGCCTATTCTACAGCCAGCTCGCCATGAACAAAATAGCCTGTCCACATGTTAACACGATTTATTATCATTGATGCATAGGTCTAATTGCATCCAGCGTGAAACATACATGAAACACTACCCATACAATGCATGAACGTAGTGGGGAGAGGTAGAATATGATTGTGAATAATATAGCCCATTTTAAGAAATATGGAACAAGTCGATGCTCAAAACCCATCAACCTTCTCAACAATGCCAGCAGCGGAAATGAAAGCTGTTAGGGAGAATTCTCAGAACTGTGCTAATTCCCTCCACCCTAGAGACCCCCAGCAACTTTTCTGGATTTTGAGGAGTTGATTTGTTTAACTTGGAGAGAGTGAGACCCTTTTCCCCAGTCTCTCATGTATTTTAATGTGATTTTGTTCACTTTGTTTCTTTTGGTTGTGGAGTCTAACAAACTCTGTAGGCAGCGTCTTTTACATTGTGTCACACAGCACCTCCACTGCAGTGGCACAGGGACATCTTGCAGATTTCTCCAAGGTTTAAATGCCTTCTCTGGGATAAACTACTGTTTCCCAGAGCAGTAAAGTGAAATTGACTTTACTTACATTTGTAACTTTGTAGACCCAGCACACACTGTGATGGAGAGGTAACTTAGTATACCCTTTTTCTAGCTTCTCATGTAACATTGTTATGTTACCATTTCCTCGATAAATGGCTGGTGGCAGTAGTTTACTTTTTACTACCATTGTGTGTTATTACCGCGGGCTGCGTTCGCAGCCAAGGTAAAGCACCGATGGGTGCCATTTTTGTCAAAATGGTCCGGTCTTCTTTTTTTGCCATTTCCTTGTGGAAAGGTCTTTCTCGAGATTTACTCTGCATGCCAAACCAGGTTTGGTCCCTTTGTTCATTTTGTCTTTGGCGGGATTCACGAGTGAAGCCGCCTCTGGCTCGAGGGTGTCTGGCGGGGGCAGGAAGCAAGAGAGGTGCCTGAAACTCGCTGTGCTTAGTCTCCTAGGAGACAGGAATGCACTCTTAGGTGATTGGCTAGCTGGCTGTCCGGCAAGGATAGCAATCCTGCTGGGTGACTGACAGCTAGGCTGGAATGAATGGGAGAAACCTGCATAGAAGGCAAGGCTTTTTGGCTTCGAAGGCAGTGTCGACCACTGGACAAAGGAATCTGAAGAAGAACTTGAAGAGGACGCCTGCTGCAACTCCTGGACTGTTGGTTTGCCCAAAGAAAGCCCTGCTGCAGTGCTGAAACTCCAAATCCGTATCGACAGAGAAGCCCCTGCAAGGACGACTTCTACCTTTCAGTTGGTGGGACCAATCAACTCCAAAGTAAGCCACCTCAACATCTTCTCGGAGCTGGTTGAAATTCCACTGCTGTTGCTGCTGAAACCGAATAGCCAGGGAGTGGAACACCAAATCTTGTGAGTTGTTTTTAAGCTGGCCAACAGCTCCAGGAAGATGCTCCGGACTCCCAGGAAGCAGGACTGACCGAGGCTGAGCGCCTTCAACAGAGTGTGGGAACCCAGAAGCAAGGAAAGCCCATCCCGACAGCCAGGAACAGTAGTGCTGCTATTTGCGGTAGACGCGAGGAGCTGAAACACTGAAGTGCCACTTGTTTGAAGTTTGCCAGTTGCGAGCGGTGACTGTCCCATTGTAGTGCAGGAGTCCCCAGAAGTCATCCCGCTTGTCCTCATGACCGAAGCCCAGGAACACCAGGATGTGCAGAGCTGCACAGGAACAGAAGTCCTTTGCTGCACTTTTCTTCAACCTAAAGGTACTGTAAAGTCTGAAAGAATTTACCTCTTGTGGCGGTAACTTGCTTGTCCTGATTGGAGACTTGTCTCGGTTGCTCTTGTAGAGTTACTTGCAGCTCTCTTACCTCACACGCCTAATCAACTTACCTACAAGAAGTGCTTCAGTACAGCTTGACTTTTGCTAACTTAACATTGGCTGGCCTGGCTCCCTGAATGCCTCTTCTCTCTTCTGCTTATGTGTTTTGCCTTCCTTCCAGGAAAGGGTTAACTGACTTTGCATTGAGTGGTTATTTTAAAAGTACCTACCTGCTTAAGAATAACTGTGTTAATACTTGTTTTATTCTGTACTCTCTTCTCTTTAACACTACTCTCAAGAACATTCTAAATGCAACAGTGATAGATTAATGTCAACAGCACCCTACCTATTGAAGTAACCTGAGGGTGTAGGTAGTGCTTGTATGCCATACCAAATGGGTACTTGCTGATTTAGAAATCTAAGAGTGTGTATCATTGAAGTGTATTTGTGTGTTGCTTCATATTGCTCCCTTCTGAAGAAGGCTTATTCTAACTGACAGATTAATTAATAATTGTTTAATCAAGAAACCTTGTGTGTAAGAGTTTATTTGAATACTTGTCACTGCGAATCTCGATGTAACTCCCCTACAGCTCACATTGACCACTCTTGAGATAAGCGTGGCTGCTCAACACGCTACCAACCTGTGTAGTATAGACTTATACCAAAGGCTGGGTTCCTATTGCCAGGAGGTCAGGGTTGTTGTAGTGCACCCCAAGGGTACTGCATACAATCTTGCCTAACACTGGTGGCAGGCGGTGAGGATCTATTGTAGAGTTGTTACACAAAGAATTTACTTTGCTTTTTTTGTTCAACCAAAAACCTTCACATGGTAAAGATCCACTAGAAAAGCTATTGTAACATGCCACATATGTATAACTTCAATCAGGAAGCCCTGATCAGTTTGACAGTAGAGCAACTGAAAGAAATACGTAAAGTCAGGTATCTCCCTGTTAAAGGAAATAAAAAACGCTGCAATTGCAAGATTGTTGAATCATCAAAGTATGGATAGTAGGCCTGTCACACCTACTAACCCAGGAAATATGGAAAATGATATTGGGGATGATAATTCAGAGTCTAACTCTGATGTCTTAGAAGACTCACAAGAGGGTGCGGAGTTTCAGAAAGAGAGTCCCTCTTTTCCTCAACAGGCCCTTTTGCCTAACCCTTTAGCCACTCGAACCACACAAAGTCAATCTCTGAGTCCAGAATTTGTTTCTCTTGAGAAAATGAGACTTGAGTTACAATTCAAAACATTACAAATCCAAGCTGAAACCAAACATCAGGACATCAAACTAATTGAAATGGAAATGCAACATGCTCTTGAAATGAAGAAATTGTCTCTTGAAACTGTTCTATCCCAGAGTCTTCTAGATCTTCCAGTCCAAAGAGACCTTGCATGCCTAAAGAAGCAACGAGTGTGTATGATGTGAAACGTGATATTTTGGATTGGTTGGGTGCTTTTGAATTTAACTATGGGATTCAGGTTTCACAGGGAATCAGTTGATTCCTTGGCTTTTGTCTAGGCTCCCCCAGGTTCTAAGTGATGCTGTAATGGAGCTGGGGGAACTTGAAGGATTGGAGTATACAACTGTGAAGCTGGCTTTAATAGCTACATTTGGGAAAACTCATTCCCAGTACTTTAAGAGGTTTAGGACCCTCAAAGACTGATGATACCCCTTGGGTTACCTGGGTGTTTGAATGCTTGACACATTTAGATGGTTGGGTTACGAGTTACAGAGTGAACTCCTTTGAAGGAATGAGAAATCTATTTTTGTTGGAATCTATTGTTGATGCCTGCTCTCCTGAGCTGAGACAGCACTTGGCTGACTCAAAAGAGATTGATCCCAGGAAGCTAGCAAAAGCTGCTGACTTGTGGGTTGCCAACAGGGCTACTCACAAGGATTCTGGGGCCACTCCCAAAAAGGATGAGGGGAAGCAGCACAAGAAAGATGACAAAGAGGATTATTAAACCTCCCATCCAAAAGAGGGCCACAAACATAAGAAGGGTAAGCGCTTTGGGAAACCAGGTCAGTCTAGTGAAACCTCTGGTGCCAAACAAGAGGGAGGTCAGCAGAAACCCTATTCCAAAAAACCTTTGGTAAAGGTTATGCTTGTAGGTCTACTGACCATGTTAAAGGGGATCCCAGATGTAACAGTAAACCTTCAAGGGTCCACACTCCCTCCTTAGATTTCAGATCTGAGGGAGAAGTTCATATGGCAAGTGGAAACTTTCATCTATTGGCTGAAGATCCCATTGGAGTCTCAGCCAGTGTTTCTTTAGTGTCCCTGTGTCTGTGGGAACAGCTGAATTTAGATGTGTGTAACTCTATACCAGAAAACACAAAAGAATATTACAAGGACAGTGTACCTGTGAATGGTCAGGAGACCTCTGCCATTAGAAACACTGGGGCTAGCATCACAGTGGTGAATGAAAACTTTTTCACACCTGAGGATGTTACTAAGGCACCCAAAGGCCCCACTATGCTTGCTGGAGGCCCTGCCCAGATGGTTCCTATACTGCCCTCGCTCATCCAGTGCAACAATATGACTATAAGAATACCTGTCAATGTACAAAGTGAGGTAGGTGCCTTGGAGTTGTATCAAGCACTCCCAGGCCTCCCAGTAAAAGGATGCAGGACTAGACTAAGAAGGCCAGAGAGCTCACTTTAGATGGCTCTCAGTGGGTTGTTACAGAGCAACCTATAACACCCAGTCCACAGGAAGAGCAAACCTCTACTTCCAGGAAGAAAGAGACAAGGGGGAAACCCGAGGTCTCAGGAAACAAGAAAAGTAGTACTCCTGTGCACAAAACCAGGACATCCCCGAGAGGACAGTCCACTGTTACACCAGTGACTCCTCCACCAATTGAGGCTGAGTATGAGGTCCAACCAGAAGATGGTGAATCAGCTACTGATGACACAGAGCTGGAAGAAGACCTACCCCCTGTTGGAGATTTGGATAATAAAGACCATTGTGAGCTGCAGATCTTGCTTGCAGAAGGTAGCCCTGTAGGACAGACTTCAGCAGAGGTCAAAGAGAGTGTCCTACTCTTGAAGGTCTTCACCAACAGGCAGCTTCCCAGCTGGACGGGCAAGAGCCAGGGAAGCACAGCTTGTACTGGGAGGATGGCCTCCTCTAAAGTGAATCTATTGAGTCTATCGCAGGAGACTACAGAAGACGTGTAGTGCCTCAGGAGGTGAGACCCCAGTTTCTACAGTTAGCCCATGAGATTCCTTTAGCTGGTCACTTACGTTTTAAGAAGACCAAGGAAATGATTTATCTTTATTTCAACCTGCCCAAAATGGGATCTTACGTATATAAATTCTGTAGAAGCTGTCACACTTGTCAGACTTCTGGCAAGAGTGGAGCCAAGAACGTGGCACCTTTGGTGCCTCTCACAGTGGTGGGAGTCCATTGTGAGAGGGTAGGAATCAACATTGTGGGTCCCTTAGACCCTCCCACTTTTTCAGGCAACCGATTAACATTGGTTGTGGTAGACCATTCTACCAGGTATCCTGAAGCCACACCTGTGAGGACTGTTACTGCTCAGGCAGTGGCTAAGCCACTCCTTTGTAATTTTAACTGGGTGTGTTTTCCTAAATTGATTATCCCAGACAGGGGGACCAATTGTATGTCCCACTACATGCAAGCCATTTGGAAAAACTGTGGAGTGACCTACAAGTTCTGAACAGGCTACCATCCCCAAACCAATGGTCTGGTGGAGAGGTTTAAGAGAACTATGAAGAGCATGATAGGTGCTTTAGAAGAACCCCTTGGAGGAAAGTGGGACCTTCTACTCCCATGCCTTCCTTTGCTCATAGAGAAGTCCCTCAAGAACGGGTCGGTTATAGCCCCTTTGAGCTCCTCTATGGTCATCCGGTTAGAGGTCCATTGGCCATAATCAAGGAGGGGTTGGAGAGTGCTCCTTCCCACAAGCCAGTGACAGTCACTGACTATGTGTTAGGTCTCCAAAGGAGAATGACACACATGATGACAGAAGCTTCTGATAACTTGAAACCAGGCCAGGCTCTGGTTAAACATAGGCATGACCAGAAGGCCAACATGGTTGAGTTTTCTCAAGACCGGATGGTTCTAGTTATGGTACCTACAAGGCAGAGGTCCTTACAGGATACATGGGTTGGACCCTTCAAGGTTGTGGGAAAACCTGGAGAGGTCAATTATTTGGAGGAGTTAGGCAATCCTAAGGAGGCCCCCAGGGTGTTTTACACCAACCTCCTAAAGGCCTATGTCTATAGACCAGAACTGGGATTTTTGCTTCTAGCCTCTGCTCAGGAGGAGGAGAGTGAGCCTCTACCTGACCTCCTCAGGGGACAACCTTTAGATAGAAATATAGAAGGAGTTAATCCCTCTTCTGATCTGACACTGGAACAACCGTAGGAGTGCAACATTCTGTTAAATCAGTTTGCCCCTCTGTTTTCACTATCACCAGGCTTGACCCCTTGGGGCTAGCATGAGATTCTCACTGGCAACCGTCTAACTGTCAAAAGCAGGGGTTAAAGGATGTCAGACCATAAAAGAACCCACATAAAGGAAGAGGTCAAGACGATGCTTGATCTTGGGGTACTAGAGCCATCTACAAGTCCATGGGCTAGTCCTGTTGTACTAGTGCCAAAGGCAGGATCCAAGGAGTTGAGATGCTGTGTGGACTATAGAGCTCTTAATGCAGTTACGGTGACTGATGCCCATCCTTTACCTAGGACAGATGAGCTGGTAGACAAATTTGGTTCTGCCGAGTACCTCAGTACCTTTGACCTAACCTCAGGCTATTTGCAAATAGCTCTGACTGACCACACCAAGGAGAAAACCGCATTTTCAACCCCAGGAGGCCGCTACTGGTTTACAGTTTTGCCTTTTGGACTAAAGAATGCACCTGCTACATTTCAGAGGATGGTAAATCATGTTCTGAATGGGATGGAGGACTTCTCCATGGCATACTTGGATGACATTGCAGTGTTCAGCCCTACTTGGAAGGAACATATTGACCACGTAGGATATGCATTGTAGGCTCTTAAGCAGGCCAATCTGAGCATAAAGGCAAGTAAATGTCAAATTGGTCAGAGTAAAGTGGTCTACCTTGGACATGAAGTAGGAGGAGGTGAAATAAGGCCATTGACTAACAAAGTACAAGCTGTACAAGACTGGGCCACCCCTACTACTCAAACACAAGTGAGTGCCTTTTTACATCTCATAGGTTACTATAAGAACTTCATAGAGAACTATGGGACCATAGCTTCTCCCTGGAATGTGATCTCCTCACCCAAATTCCCCAAGAAGGTCAGCTGGAAATAGGAGTACACTAAGATATTTGAAGGACTTAAGAACGCCCTTTGTCAAGCTGCACTCTTAGATCTCCTGACTACAACCAATACTTTATTGTACAGACTGATGTTTCCAATACAGGTATAGGTGCAGTTCTGAGTCAGCTGGATGAGAAAGGCAGGGAACACCCAATCTGCTTCATCAGTAGGAAACTGAAGGACCCTGAAACAAGGTGGGCAACCATAGAATGAGAATGTTTTGCCATTGTGTGGTCTTTGAAGAAGTTTAGCCCATACTTGTATGGATCTACTTTTGTGATTCAAACACACCACAAACCCTTGAGATGGTTAATCCAGATGTAGGGGGGAAATCCTAAATTATTAAGATGGTCAATCAGCCTACAGGGGTTTGATTTTACCATAGAACACAGGTCAGGGTGTAATCACCAAAATGCTGATGGTCTCTCCAGAAAGTATGACCGATTGGAGTAACGTGATTCATCCAGGGGTGGATTAAATTCTCCTGTCCCTTGGTCTGGGGGGACGAGTGTTAGGGAGAATTCTCAGAAATGTGCTAATTCCCTCTACCTTAGAGACCCCCAGCAACTTTGCTGGATTTTGATGACTTGATTTTTTAACCTGCTGAGAGTGAGACCCCTGTATTTTAATGTGATTTGGATCTCAGTGTTTCATTTGGTTGTGGAGTCTGACAAGCTCCATATGCATCAGCTTTTACATTGTGTCACACAGCACCTTCAGTGCAGTGGCACAGGGAAGTCTTGCAGATTTCCTCAAGTTTTAAATACCTTCTCTGGGATAAACTACTGTTTCCAAGAGCAGTAAAGTGAAATTGACTTCACTTAAGTTTGTAACTTTCTAGACCCAGCACACACTATCTTACAATAGGGTGCTGTCGGGGTTACTTAGTATGCCCTTTTTCTAGCTTCTCATGTAACATTTTTATGTTACCCTTTCATCGATGAATGGCTGGTGGTAGTGGTTTACTTTTTACTACCATTGTGTGTTTTCCCGCGGGCTGCGTTTGCCGCCACGGTAAAGCACAGATGTCAAAATGGCCCGATCATCTTTTTTCGCCATTTCCTTGTGGAAAGGTCCTTCTTGAGATTTACTCTGCACACCAAACCAGGTTTGGTCCCTTTGTTTATTTTGCCTTTGGCAGGATTAACGAGTGAAGCCTGCCTCTGGCTCCAGGGTGTCTGGCGGAGCAGGAAGTGAGGGAGGTGCCCAAAACTCCCTGTTCCTAGGAGACAGGAATGCATTCTTGGGTGATTGGCTGGCTGGCTGTTCGGCAAGGACAGCCACCCTGCTGGGTGACTGACTGCTAGGCTGGAATGAATGGGAGAAACCTGCAATCTGGAGGATAGCTCAGCGGCAACGTGCTCGCCTTGGAAGCAAGACAACAGGGAGCAACATTGGTTCGTTCCCCGGGTCCGCGCTTAGAAACCTCTGGGTATTAAGCGCGTTATAAATATATCATATCATAAAAGGTGAGGCTTTTCAGCTTTGAAGGCAGAGTCGACCACTGGACAAAGGAATCTGAAGAAGAACTTGAAGAGGACACCTGCTGCAACGCCTGGACAGTAGGTTTGCCTGGTGAAGGCCTGCTTCTGTGCTGAAACTCCAAATTCGTATCGACAGACAAGCCCCTGCAAGGACGACTTCTCCCTTTGAGTTTGTGGGACCAATAAACTCCAAAAGTAAGCCACTTGGACATCCTCTCGGAGCTGGTTGAAGTTCGACTGCAGT
This sequence comes from Ambystoma mexicanum, assembly GCF_040938575.1. Classification (NCBI taxonomy): domain Eukaryota; kingdom Metazoa; phylum Chordata; class Amphibia; order Caudata; family Ambystomatidae; genus Ambystoma; species Ambystoma mexicanum. The sequence continues at coordinate 959,050,407 of NC_090928.1, read as the reverse complement.
TGCTGCTGGAAACAAATAGCCAGGTAGAGGAACACCAGATTATATGCGTTGCTTTTAAGCTGGCCAAGAGCTCCAGGAAGATCCTCCGGACTCCCAGGACGTAGGACTGACCGAGCCCGCGCCCCCTCAACAGAGTGCGGGACCCCAGATGCAAGGAAAGCCCATCTCACCAGGAACCACAGTATTGCTATTTGCTGTAGACGTGAGGACCTGAAAACCAAAGTGATACTTGTTTGAAGTTAGTCGGTTGCGAGAGGTGACCGTCCCATTGTAGTGCAGGAGTCCCCAGAAGTCCTCCCTCTTGTGCCCCCGACTGAGGCCCAGGAACAACATGATCTTGAGAGCTGCACAGGAACAGAAGTCATCTGCTGCACTTTTCTTCAACCTAAAGGTACTGTAAAGTCTGAGAGAACTTACCTCTTGTTGTGCTACCTTGATTGTCCTTGTTGGAGACTTGTCTCGGTTGTTCTTGTAGAGTTGCTTGCTGCTTCTTTACCTCACAAGCCTAATCAGCTTGTGGCCCTACTTTGATTTCTTCTATTCTATAAAGACTTTTTAAACATTTGGAAAGACTTTCCACTTACCTACAAGAAGTGCTTCAGTTCAGCTTGACATTTGCTAACTTAACATTGGCTGGCCTGGCTCCCTGAATGACTCTTCTCTCTTCTGCTTATGTGTTTTGCCTTCCTTCCAGGAAAGGGTTAACTGACTTTGCATTGAAGGGTTATTTTGAAAGTACTTACCTGTTTAAGAATAACTGCCTGAATACTTGTTTTATTCTGAACTCTCTTCTCTTTAACACTACTCTCAAGAACATTCTAAATGCAACAGTGATAGATTAATGTCAACAACACCCAAGCTATTTAAGTCACCTGAGGGTGTAGGTAGTGCTTGTATGCCATCCCAAATGGGTATTTACTGATTTAGAAAACTAAGAGTGTGTATTATTGAAGTGTGGTTGTGTGTTGCTTCATATGACTGATAAATAAATTAATTATTGTTTAATCAAGAAACCTTGTGTCTAAGAGTTTATTTGAATACTTGTCACTGTGAATCTCTGTGTAACTCCCCTACAGCTCACATTGACCACTCTTGAGATAAGCCTGGCTGCTCAACACGCTACCAATCTGTCTAGTACACACTTATACCAAAGGTTGGGTTCCTATTGCAAGGAGGGCAGGGTTGTTATAGTGCACCCCAATGGTACTGCATACAATCTTACCTTGCACAAGCCGCAGCACACATATGGTAGCTGACTTAGTCTTTGCAACTACGCATGTCTGTAGTGTAAACTATCAGTTTAAAAAAGCAATGCATGTGCCTCACCGAAATATACAGTAAGCAAGCAACGATGTCTCTGTGTGCCACCCACAGGTGCCATGAAGCCTAGCTGGAGGATCATAGAGCCGATGGGATACCTGACTGTCTTCATCGCCCATACGGCCGAGCAAATTCACATTGCTCATCTACCAACTATATGCAACACAAGGGTGGACTGGGACCCAAAAGAGGCCCTGGAAGTAATTTTCAAAGTGGCCCTATAGTACACATTGTTAGCGAACATGACCCTTTTCCTATGGGTAAAAGTGGAAATAAAATATGTTACCACTATATAAGAGGCCTATGGTGCAGGGGCCTACTGGGAAATCTCTGGAGTTCCCTATAGGGCAGTCCAGCCCTGACACACACATAAACACACACAATTGCTGCACCTCACATTTCGCTGACACAACTTAAGAAAGCAATCAACAGCCGTTGCCACAGATAAAAACAGCCCAGCGTAATGATAAAGCAAATTAATATGTGCGCAAACAAATGTGGTGACATCCTTACTACCCTAGCTGTGTGAAACTTGAAAACACGTCATACAAAACCGAGAGACACATAGAAACCACATTCACAGACCACAAACTACGCATCTGCTCTCATCAAAGCAAATTCCGGGGAGCTCACAACCAATGTGGTTTCAAATCAGTTAACAGAATACACATGCACCATCTCTAACATAACCTATAATGACATGGGTGAAGTAAAACAGGCAATTATCTTTCAACAAAATCTCGACATAATCTGCTGTGTTATGTACAATTGGGTAAGAATGGCAAAGTCAAACACTGATATAGTGTGCAATTTAATTATTGACGTTTTAGAAACAGTGTTCCCCTCAGCAAGCAGCCAGCACCTTCAGTGCAGCTTTGATCAAGCCATCTTGCAAAAGAACCACTGGCTAAATGGTGTTAGGGGCTGAGCATTTCAAAGCTCTCTTGCTCTTCTCCCTCTCAATCCCACTAACAACGCCACACGTCTCCTTTCATTGTAGATCCACCAGAGCTCCAAGAGACCACGCAAGTGGCAGCAGTGTGCTGTACAAGACCACATGACAACATAAATAAGGGAGACTCAATTAGACAGAAGATGGAAGATCAGGCTTGTCATTTCACAACTTCATTACTAACATTGATGTTCTTGTGTAGCAAGTAAGACTGTGCAAACCTCTAGCCCTCCACACTTTCATGTCAAACAAAATACTGTGGTCAGGTTTCAGTAGAATGGCAAGATTTAGTGTTGGTCGGAACTCAGGTGCAAGTTTCTCCAGAACATTTGTGCTAGTTCAGCAGGTCTTCTGAAATTTGGCAGGCCTATCAGGACCACTGAACTTCTCTGAGAAATGTGGTATGCCAGAACTAGCCCTAGAATCGTTAGTGAGGGTCAGAGGCCATGTGAAAAGTCCAGCTCAATCCTGTTTTTCTGTGGGTTTTTCCTGGTTGTTAGAGGTTGGAACAGGGCGACTCTATACACAGAGCAGTATAGTTTGAGGTGTATAGAATAAGAGCATTTGTGTGTGTCTTTTTCACACTTAATTTCCTGTATATTTTTTATTAAGTCCCCTAAAGTTGGACATCCCATTGAGAAACATTTTCGAAAACCTTTGATATCGATTTGTTTTTTAATCTTTCTCCCCTAAAAAAAAGAAACCCTTGGTGAAATTCTGTTGTGAAAAACTTTGTGAAACAGTTGGTAGAAGCTTGAGTGCGGTTTTAGTGGTACTTTGAACTTCGAGAGGCATTTTTAAATGGATATCTGATAGTACTGCACCCCCCATCAAAAGTCTGCCACGGAGGTGGAGTACCACACAGATTGAGGGTTGAGGGTCATCAGCGCCATATGGAGTGCGGGCTAAGTGCAGTCTTGCCATTCTGGGTTGGGCTGTGAAGGAGTGTGAAAGTCACAGAGCAGAAAAGGCCACATGAGTCACCTTCCATCTTTGTATTTGTTTGGCAGTTTGGTCCGAAGTAAAGGCGTAACATGTAAGCCTTACAGAGTAAACAATCTGTGGCCACTGTTTCTGCCCTAGGACTTTAATTATAATTATAAGCCCATAACCGCCTCAACACCCTTGCAAAAGGCTGATGTAGAGAGCAACTTGTTGCCTGCAAGTAAACCAATCAAATCAAAACCGTCAGGAAGAGATAACCAAGGTCTACTGACAGCCTTTCTCAAAAAAGTGGGGAAGGCTATTTATTGGAGGTTTTGTAGGAGGAGTGTTCGCCTTGCAACTTAGAGTCTCTCCAACCTACCAACAATTTAGAGGGGGTTTCGGGTTGTTTGATGATGGATATTTTTTCAGACTAATTGAACTCTAGGGTTGACACTTACTGATGCTGCACCAACGCCTGCCGCCAAGGTCTCAGTGTCTCCTATTTTGTCCAACAACATTAACTCCTCCAGATCTTTCAAGTCTTTGAGGTTCTCTTATAAACCTGCAGTTCCACTGACCTCAGCTCATTGAACCAGTAGGATTACAGCTATAAATAAAAAACAGCCATCGCTACTTGCCCTAATTGTTGTCCTGAATTCTCTCGTAGAACTGTATGAGAATATCCACAGGGAATTTAAGGAACAAAAATCCATCTTAAACATGATTAATTCATAAATGTTTTTTTCTTGAGGGCTGTGACAAACAATGTTTGTTTGTTTGTTTATTTATTTGGTATTGCGCGCCAAACCCTTGGGTAGCCAGGCGCAGTAGGTCAAGACAACTTAAGCTTAGTTACAGAATGTGTACAAAGAAGCATATATATATACAAAACAGATGGAAAATAGTTGCTGCCAGGTCGGTTACAGTGGCATGGTACATAAAGGCAAGGTTAGAGACATGAAGAAAAGAAAACAGTGCAAGGTACCGATAGGGTAAGCTAACGGTCATTCGTTCGTAGCCATTTAAGTACATTAAGTCTAAATTTAGGATACGGTTGTTCCTTTCTGAGGTCATGCGGAATTCATGAGGCATTCCAAGTTTGTGCTGCAATAACTGGGAAGCATAATAACAATGTTCTGAAGCATTTTCTGATTTGTATTGGGTGACAACTCCCTCTTCTGTCTCATTAGCAGTTATAAGGTCTCCCACTTCTTTACTTATGTGAAAAAATTAACGCCCCGCTGCAGAATGCTAAGCCGCCACTATTTTCACTTAATGAGGCACCTTTAAACAAAGATTTAAAGAGTAATCTAAAAATCAGGAGAAGGTACATCAAGAAAGTTCAAAGTGAACCGATCTAATTCCCGGGGTAATATATTGCCTGCAACAGAGAAGGGTAAGCAATCAAAAACATCTAGTTGTGGAGCAGGATTCCTTAAGAAGGCTGCTCAGGGTTTGTCTTCCACTGGTAATGCTGAAGTTTCCAAAGCCTCTATTAAACACGACTTGATGCCAATTCAGGAGAAAATAAGTCATGAGTGTGATGACCTAAACTTGAGTACCCTTTCTACTTACTTCACTTATGAGAAGATCGAGGGTGTAAGCCAGGGCATAATTCCATCCAAGGAAGGACTGGTATGCAATCTGTCACCTTCAAAAGGAACTCACAATTCTATGCCACAGAAGAAACTAATTGTGTGCCAATTCAAATGTCTGTCTCTGGGGGAGACATAAACCCGGGTTTACATTTCTCTTGTGAGTCGATGAAAAGATGTGAAAAGAAAACGGGCTTCAAGCAGTCCCACGTTGAAAGTGTTATCCCCAAAAAAATAACAAAGTATTAAATATAGGTGGGGCTGGACAGAACAAATCTCTAGGTGTGTGCCTTTGGCATCTATATCAATCCAAACATTGTGTTATTCTAAACAGACTCCACCTCATTTACTGCAGGATATTACTAGGTTACATATGATATCATAAAAGGACATCAAACAGGTAGAATTAATGTATGTCAGACAACAGAGTGGATTTATGCATTATCCATTTGTTCTCTAACTACCTCCCCATTAATGGAAGAAGCCCACTCTTTTCTTCCTTTAGGCTATTATATGTATAGTCTTTGTGAGTACAAACAACAGATAAAAGATGACACATGCTATCGTAACATGAACAGCAATGTGGTTAGTTGGGTAGGGGACATGCCAATTAATTTGGATAGAAGGTCTTTGCCTCAAAGAATGGATATGGATTTGTGTGCCAAGTCATAATTAGCCCTCAAAATGGATAATTGGTCATTAACTACATTTACTCCCCATGCTTCGAGTAACAGCCAAAAAACAGAGCAATGAGCAGAGGATTCTTCCCCACGTTCGCTTATTTCATGGAGGACATCTATCCAATTCACATGGTATATAATGACTTTTGATTTTCTACAGGAAATACAGCTTTTGTATTAACATTTGCTTGATGGTTAGCTCTTTTTCCACCACTTGGTGTCCAAGGGTCATATGGGTTGCTCTTATGGGATCCTCCTTACAGATGTGAGTTCTTCTCAAACTATGAAATGAGATCTGTGGAAAATTAATCCACCTGATATTTTTTCAGTTAAAATAAATGTTGGGGAGGCTTGGTCGTATTATGTGTTATGATCTCCTGATACTGAATATTTACTGGAATCCCAGGCGCAGATACATTTATTCGAGCCTTATTGCAAGTTGTGCCTTTTTGGTATGAAGCTTGGGCAGATGAGATACTTGTGGCGGGCTATTTCAATGCAGATTGTATATCGCCTTGTCTGTCAACTGATGGTCCTCAAACCTTAGGGGCCATTAGAAGTTTTGCAATGTGGGAAAAGTGCTGGGAAAAATGGGGATACATTTGTTACTGCCACTTTTCCCACACTACAAAACTACATGTTTGCCAGTGGGGGTCACTGATTTACCTCCAGCCAAGAGCTGGAGGTAAATCCGGTCCTCAGTAGCAAAAAACATCTGGTATTATCAGCACCGGTATTACTGGTGCCAGTAATATCTGCAATCCCCTCCATAGAGTCCTATGGCGCGTTTTAGCCTCAACACTCTTCAATTTATACATGGGTGTTTTAGGGAATTCTTTATCCGCCTTTGAATATTTCCCACCACTGGGGTATCTGCATATTTGACACCTGGTTTATGCAGATAATGTTGTATCAATGGATCAAATGGATCAAAAGCCCATAGACCACCTGAGACTAGCCACACAAGGAACTAAGACCTGGAAATGTATCTGTCAAAAACAAACACCCTAATCTTTAATCCAGGGAAAACTAGACAGTTTAAATATAGGGGATGCATCAATTACATGCAACTAGAACTGCAGAAAAGATGGACATTCTCGGAAGCAACATTGCACAAAATATAATCTCTGATGGGGCCTTAAAAGAACTTCATGCTAAGAGTTTAGTCTTTTTGATCTAGATGAAAAGAAAATGATATAAAATTTGGAAACATTTCAATTCTCCCTTTATAAAGTTTTATAAGCACAACATTGTGGCACATTTGACCTATGGAGCTGAACTAAAACAGCTAAGGAAGAGTGGGATAAATTGTAGGGCAAGCTTTAAAGACACTCTCTAAATCATCCAAGAGAAGTTCCCACCTCGATCATACATTAGGAGCTGGGTCTTAAATCACTGCAGGCCTATTATGACTGAAAGTCTATACTTTTGTATATCAAAGAGCTAAGCACCCTGCCTTACTCTCTGTTTACTAAGTTGCAAGATTTACTGCAGAAGCAGTCATGCCCTGCTTTAAATAAATGGGTGTTAAAGATTCAGAAGCTTCACAAAATTGTCGATGTTACCGAACAAGAGTATGTTGAGTTTCCTACCAGAATTAAAAAGAAATTGAAATTGATAGATTGGATAAAAACTAGATTACAAATCATGAACTATACATCATTTAGATTTTCTTTCGTTACAGAGAAAGGTTCAGGAAATATTCCGTAGTATCTAAGGAAATCCTCTAGGTGGAGGATGATATTCTTATGATTTAGGTTAAACTTACTTCCTACATGCAAAATTAGCAGTATTCGTTCAAATACCCAGAGAGCTTTGCGTAAATGTAGAAATTGTAGCGATGAAACAGAGGTGGCAACCCTGGAGCATCTATTTATGGTTTGTCCCCATTTACACTCTAAGCGTGTTATCTTTTTTTCAAGATTGATTGACTTCTTCAAAAAAATGTCTCCACTCAGCACTTGGAGTTGTATTTTCTATCGGAAACATTAGATGAGGAATAGTAATTTGTTAATGTATGGGCTGTCTTTTTTACTTTTGGAAGACTGATGAATATTTTTGTAATTTGGTTTTGTTATATATGTATTTAGGATTTTATTGTTTTTGTTCCTTCTGTTTAGATTCTTTTTGTTCTGAAATGTTTATGAAATATATGAAACAAGTTAAAAAACATTTTGTAAATTCCTGTCTGATACCCTTTAGGCCTTTTTCTAAATTCTTACCTTTTTTTAAACCCTTTTGAAAGACGCAACTCGGTCTGGCACAATTTGCGCTGGGTCCCGATTTGCAGGGGTCGATGGGGCGGTAACTCCCAAGGACCCAATGGGGTTGATGTGCACTTTTACCACAGGCAGTAATAGCGCCGAAAACAGCAGAAAACGGGTGGCAAGTGGACATTTTTATCTCCATTTTTACATCCATTTTTACCTCCATTAAAAAGCTGGAGATAAAACTCCAAATAGCGTTACCGCCGCATTTACGGGCTGAAGCCCAACTTGTGATGAGGCCCTTTGTGTGACATCCATCTTGTTATTTTATTTCATATCCTTTCCCTTTACTTTCCCCCTTTCACACCACAAACAAAATAATAAAAAAAAGAAACCCATTCTAAGAAACCATTTTCAAACCCCTCCCACTTGACCTTCTTCCAATTATTAAGTAAAAGAAGAAAAGGAAAACAAGGAACACTTTGCTTGAAACTCTTGTAAAAACCCTTGTTTGACACTCCCTTTAAAATTTCTCCTTCCTCCAAAAAAAACAAGGATAAAATAAAATCCAGCCTCCAAGCGCAGGACCGCAAGCACCCCTTGGCCCTGCAATATCCTCAATGCTGCCATAAAAAGTAACACTTTGCTATAGAATCCTTTAAGATAGCTTTCTGTGCACACATTGAGCTAATTTATAAACCCCCTCACTTCAATCTTCCACCCATCATTCCAAAATTTGAAAAATTAAAAAACATTTGTGAAACCCTTTATGGATACCCTTCTGATACATTTTCACTTAGTGCCCCACCACAAGATACTATGAACACATAAAAGAAACGACTGAACGTCTTTGGGAGCATATCTTCTGCAGGGGTTGAAAGAGAGATGCAGAACTGCTGCATGCAGCCATTGGCGAAGGTCCCTTAACAAACAAGGAAGGATTTGGGGAGAGGGTCTTGGTTTTTCATAGAGGGAATAGAGGGTGGGTGGTGGGAAGACATGGCAGTGGTATTTGAAGAGATGTTGGAGGGGGCTGATGGTGAAAGGCAAAAGCAGGACAGATAAAGGAGGTAATGGTGGAGGGAGTGGGGAAGGGAGGAAAACAAAGTGGCACAGATGAAAGGTTAGCAGAAGGTGAAACAAGAGGAGCCAGAGATAGAGAGATAACTGGAGGGGGCAGGCTAAGAGGCAGATACATTGCAGGAGGAGGGACAGTAGGATGTGGATGTGGGACAGCAGGTGGATGGATGGATGGATGTATGGATGGATGGATGGATGGATGCAAGCTAATCTGGAATGCATGAAGTCAGTGTGATGAATCTGGCAATGTCATCACTGCTTCCATGGGCATAACCTCCCCTAATGTGGCCAGGGTGAGGCAGACGCTCTCTGATCCGAACCCTGCGGGGTGGTCATTTGAGGGAGAATGATGTAGGGGAGACAACCCTCGTGGAGGTAAAAGGGAAATGCTGAGTGAGACATGGTATTCACCTTTTTCTTCTGAGGATATGCCACCCACACCTAATGCTTTTATGGTGTATTGTTACACCTCCACTCATCCACCTAAGAAGAGTGTTGAAAAATCTTTCACCAGATCTCTATACAAACTATCAAAAACTTACTTGCCTTTCAAAACCATTAAGAATGTTTGCCCAAACTTCATGTGCAAGTCATCAAGAATGGACTTCCATTCCCATAAGCAGAGGAAGAGGGATCGAGTAATACAGATCACTCAAGCCCAAGAGCACAAGCCACACTCTAGTTGTTTCAAGTGCTTACCTACAGTGGGGAAATTTAAACACCTGAAGCAGCTGACCAAAGAGAAGTGCGGCGGGGAAAGACTGCATCTCTCAGAAGCAACCCAGAGGCCAAGGGACTAGAAGGCATTCCTTGGAGCCAACCGGCTCATCCCGGAGGAGAAGGGAAGTGGACCCCGAGGAACAAAATGCTGCAGGGACGTCAGAAGCCTAGAGAAGACTTCTGGGAATTTGAAGGTGTTTGGAGGTCGATCCTACCTTATTTGAGTTCGGGAAGACCCCAGAGAGCCGAGCAGTAGTAACAAAGAGGACAGAAGCAGGGAATTAGAAGCATTGAGCAGGAAACTGAATGCTTGCTGCCGGCTTAGCACGGGAGATATTAATTAAATACATCAGGAAGAAACGTTGAGTCCACGGAAGGGAAACAGTGACACCGGCGTATAGACAGAAATACCAAACACTGTTAATGAACAAAACAGCCTCTGAGAGAAAAAATGCAAGTGAACATTGTTATGAAAAGGGGAAAAGTAATCAGAACACAATATTTACAATTGTGTGAGTGTATGCAATACAGATGTGAAAGAAGACCTGGCAGAACAGTATACCAGGCAGATATAATACCAGAAAAGGCTAATATAAGAGACTTTGGGCCTCATTATGACCCTGGCAGTCCGAAAACAAGGTAGCCTGTAAGCTCACCGGCACCGTTGTTTCCATACCGGCATATTACAGTACCGCCTGCCGGAGCCAGCCACCATACTAGGCAGACCGGTCACGGAAGCACCGGCACTGTTAACAATGGTGCCGGTGCTACTGTGTTGCCACTTCCATAGAGTCCTATTATGGGAATGGGGTCTTACATTTTACCAGTGACTGACTTTCCGGGCCGCTGCAGTTGTAACCTCCTGGTGGCATCGGGAAGTCAGGTGCTGGTAAATATTTACGGGTCCGGAGGCAACACACCGGTAGCACCGGTAGTGTTACCGCTGGACCCGTAATGATGCCCTATGAGCATTGCTAATATGCAGTCCACATAGGAAAGCCCTGGCAGCAGATTATATCAGGCAATTTGAAGGTGTGCTTGAAGGTGAAAGAAAGTGCATTTGTAACAAAACCATGGCAGTAGAGTAGATGAGGCAGTTTGAAAGCATAAAGGAATTTTTACGCAAGAGAGCCCTGGCAGGAGAGTATACCAGGCAAATACAAGTTGCAAGAGTGATAATAAAAGAAAGTCCCTGGCAGGAGAGTATCCCATGTGTTGCTAATTGTGAATGTGTGTCTTCATGAGAAAGCCCTGGCTGGAAAGCATATCAGGCATTAAGATGAACAGATTCTAAGCCAAAATTAACTCAAGAAATCCTGATCAGAGAACATCAGGAAAAGACAGAGGAAATATATTAAAGGAGAAAAAAAACCTGGCAGGAGAATAAACCAGGTACCCTAAAACAGCAAAGTTTAAGGATCAAGTTGTTTTCTGCGCCAGCCATGTTAATACTCAATGGACTGATCATCCTGAACGGAAACCAGAGTACAGTGCAATCCAGGGAAGGGGAATCACCATCTGGAGCAAGGAACTCTATCCTTTGGAACTTTTTGTGCTGGAATTTTGTATTTACTTTTTGAACATTTATACTTCACTCAAGTTAAAGACACTTTCCCTTTCCACTTTAGAATTGTTTTGTTAGACTGTGAGAGTCTGAATAGAAATTTGGACACAGGACATTTTGTTTTGGACATTCTGGACACTGACAGATACTTAGATTTACTTTTAGGTAGGGAACCACCTCTAGTACAGGGAAAGAGAGACATTTTCCAAACCCCTTTTACTTCAAGACCAAAACTCTGAACACTGTCAGGCCGATTCATGGAATTCCTCACAAAAGTGTTGCACGCGGCTGACGCACAGCGTGCCCGTGCGAATGTCTGCGCCAGCCGCGTGCGATAAAATCAATTTCCGCGCACAGCGTATTCATGGATTCTCGCCTCCAAAAGCAGACGTGGTGCTGAGTGGCGCAGCGACCCTGCAGCAGCGCCAGTTACGCCCCCAAGAACGCACTCGCGCAAGGAAAAGCCATCAAGATCGCAAAACCATCGCAAAGGGCTGCGCCAACCCTGTACCAGTTTACCGGACTGGCAAACAGCAAACGCAAAGCGGGGAATGTGTATTACGGGTTTCGGGAACACACGTGCGCGAGAAGTCTCACACGCGATCTGGCCTGGGGGAGCGTGTGCGTGTATTTCAGAGGTGCGCGAGAAGTCTCCCACGCGATCTGGCCTGGGGGAGCGTGTGCGTGTATTTCAGAGGTGCGCGAGAAGTTCCACACGCGATTGGCCTGGGCGCGTGTATTCCAGAGGTGCGCGAGAAGTTCCACACGCGATCGGGCCTGGGGGAGCGTGTGCGTGTATTTCAGGGGTGCGCGAGAAGTTGCACACGCGATTGGCCTGGGCGCAGGTATTTCAGAGGTGCGCGAGAAGGTCCACACGCGATCGGGCCTGGGGGAGCGTGTGCGTGTATTTCAGGGGTGCGCGAGAAGTTCCACACGTGATTGGCCTGTGCGCGTGTATTTCAGAGGTGCGCGAGAAGTTCCACATGCGATTGGCCTGGGCGCGTGTATTTCAGGGGTGCGCAAGAGGTTCCACACGCGATTGGCCTGGACACGTGTATTTCAGATGTGCATGAGAAGTTCCACACGCGATCGGGCCTGGGGGAGCGTGTGCATGTATTTCAGGGGTGTGCGAGAAGTTCCACACGCGATTGGCCTGGGCGCGTGCATTTCAGAGGTGCGCGAGAAGTTCCACACGCGATCGGGCCTGGGGGTGTGCGTGCGTGTATTTCAGGGGTGTGCGAGAAGTTCCACACACAATTGGCCTGGGCGCGTGTATTTCAGAGGTGCGCGAGAAGTTCCACACGCGATTGGCCTGGGCGCTTGTATTTTAGAGGTGCGCGAGAAGTTCCACACGCGATTGGCCTGGGCGCGTGTATTTCAGATGTGCGTGAGAAGTTCCACATGCGATCGGCCTGGGGGAGCATGTGCGTGTATTTCAGGGGTGCGTGAGAATTTTCACACGCGATTTCAGCAGGGTACATGTATTTCAGGGGTGCCGGGGAGTCCTACATGTGATTTGGCAGTGTGGGTCCTCCCAGGTGTCCCCTGTACACCCTCCATGGCCCCTGCAGGCAGCCCACACCACAGGGGACTACCCTGCATCCAAGGTCATGTCCCGCAGGCAGCCCACCCAACATGGGCATGCCCCCCAGCAAAGGCACATGTCTCCTTGCACTACTGATCACCAACTCCTGTCCCCTTGCACCCCCACCCCCAGCATTGCGGGGCACCTGCCAGCAGGCCCCCACTCATGTCCCACTCATGTCCCCCTGCACCCCCACCCCCCAGCATTGCGGGGCACCTGCCAGCAGGCCCCCACTCATGTCCCACTCATGTCCCCCTGCACCCCCACCCCCCAGCATTGCGGGGCACCTGCCAGCAGGCCCCCACTCATGTCCCACTCATGTCCCCCTGCACCCCCACCGCCCAGCATTGCGGGGCACCTGCCAGCAGGCCCCCACTCATGTCCCACTCATGTCCCCCTGCACCCCCACCCCCCAGCATTGCGGGGCACCTGCCAGCAGGCACCCACTCATGTCCCACTCATGTCCCCCTGCACCCCCACACCCCAGCATTGCGGGGCACCTGCCAGAAGGCCCCCACTCATGTCCCACTCATGTCCCCCTGCACCCCCACCCCCCAGCATTGCGGGCACCTGCCAGCAGGCCCCCACTCATGTCCCACTCATGTCCCCCTGCACCCCCACCCCCCAGCATTGCGGGGCACCTGCCAGCAGGCCCCCACTCATGTCCCCCTGCACCCCCACCCCCCAGCATTGCAGGGCACCTGCCAGCAGGCCCCCACTCATGTCCCCCTGCACCCTCAACCCCCAGCATTGCGGGGCACCTGCCAGCAGGCCCCCACACATGTCCCCCAGCCAACATGTCATCACAATCTAGATCCCTGGCCATTATGGTCAGCCTCCAAATGCAAAACACCCACTCGAGTATTGCATCCACCCACTTATAAATGGCAATGACATGATAGAACCCCAATAGCAAGTTTGGAAATGAACACATGGCCCTCACATACACCCAATGGGTGTCAGTGAATCTCAAAACCCATATCATGATATGCATGATATCAATGAGATGATACTACACATTGAAGTTTGATGAGGAAAATGTATTAAAAACAGCATAAATGGAATTAAAAATAAATAAATGACAATGGGAATCCAAAACCAAAAGCAGCATGTCCGTAAAATAATGAAAAACGACAAATCATAATCCAAAGGAAAGGTGTCCAAAGTCACAGTTCAAGAAAGTAAATCCAACGTAAAAACAAAACCGAAAACCATTGCTCCATGGGTAAATCAAAAAAAAAAAATAAAATCCAACAGTCAACTATATACAGATAAACAAACCAGGGTCCATGATCCCAACTGAAGAAATGAAACCTACATAAAAATACTACCTAATAAAATAAAACTATATACAAAAATGTGGCCCATTGTCCAAAAGGTCCAAAATAAATAAAAAAGCAAAGGAAACCTAACACTAACTACATAACTATTTACAAGGGCAGCGGGCTAGTCCGACGGCTCACTGGTTGTTGTCATGGGCCAGGGCATCATCGAACTCCTGTTCAATGGCTTGGAGGCGGCCATGTTCCCTGGCCCCGAGGTCCCGCAGGGATAATGCAGTGTCCAGCTCCAACTCCCTGCGAAGACCCTCGAGGCACTCAGCCCGCCTCAGGGCCCTCCGCATGGAGTTCTCCACCCTGACCATTGTGAGCCGTTCCTCCTCTGCCCGCTGCCGCTCCGCACCTATCTGCTGGCCCAACCGCTCCCACACGGAAGCTACTCCCATTCCAGGGTTCTCCTGCCTTCCGGCCGATGCCTGCACCCCTGATGTGGATGGGCCCGAGCCATGATGCCTCCCATGTCGAGCCTGCCGCTGCCTCCGACGCAACTGCCTGTGCCAGCACGACGGCATCCAGGCTGATGGAAACCACCGACGCCGTTGTGCACGTGCCCTGCCCGATGATGCCGTCACATCCTCCATCTGCTTGGGTCCAGTTGCTGGTGTGTCCACCACTGCTGGACCTCCGACTCCCGACTGTGGCAGGGATGTGATCCCCACTGAGGTGGCTGCATTGGTCGGGGCAGGTCCACAGGGGGCCCTCGTGGCATCTGGGCCGGAAGACGGCATGGAGTACGACTGGCGCATAGCCTCCACAGAGGAGGAGAGGGTCGCCAGAGTGCCCAACACATGTACGAGACCCCCGACCATGACCGCTCCCAACTGGGCCACGTTGGCACGGTGCTCTTCGTGATGACGTGCGTGCTCCCCCCGGGAAGCACGCACCTCATCATGAATGACAGCCGTGCGCAACGCGACACCAATCAGGACCTTCTCCATACGGCCAGGGGTCCCCTCGTCCGCAGGTGGAGGGGAGTCAGATGACATGGACATCCCCCCTACCTGCGGACGGGCATGGGATGGGGCATCCCTGCTGGTGCATGGTGGTTCAGTCACAGTGTCAGGGACAGTGACATGCACAGGCACCTCCACGGCGACCTGTGCTGCCTCCTGCCCCTGCCCCTGGACTGCACCACTTGCACCAGCAGGGATGCCCCCACCAGGCCCATGTGCGGCTCAGTAGCAGCCTCCTCCTCCTCTGTGGAAACCACCAACCTGGATGGCTCCACGCCGTCTTCCGCCGTTGCAAGCCCCTGTGGGGGCTCACCCACCCCTTCCGCTGCAGCCGTGGGGGCATCCCCGCCGCTTAGCTCCAAAGCGCCGTCTCCGCCCTCTTCTTCACTTTGCGCTGTGTACAGGGAGACATAGAACACAAGCATCAGGGTACTGTACAATGGTCCCCTAGACAGGAAGCAATAGCAGATGAGTGGCACTGTCAAGGATCACTTCCATCATGTCCCTCCACAACACATGGGTCAGTGCAGGCAAAACACAAGCAGTAACAGGCATGGCGCATGCTATGGACATAAGCAAACATGTCCAAGGGACTCTTGAAGCATACAATGTTGTTTTTGGACTCACATGCATCATGGGTCATGCCTATCACATGCACACACTTCAACGTACTTTCATCCATCTGGACTCGTACACCCCAGACACAGTGGATGCAAGGATAACTAGGCTGCATCAGTGAATCTGAACATTGTCACCGACATGTGTCATGCATCCATGGCATCCACAAGTCACAGGCACGCAGGTCAGAAACACAGACATGGACACCATACATGTACATGGCATAAGCACCCATCCCTCACCCACACCCATGTCCAGGAACAGAGACTGGCATGCTCTCATGTGTCCATTCCGCATAGGGCTCCCCATGTTACATTTAAACACATACACCAACCGTGTGCTTCACACATTACTGGTCTCACATGCATGACCATGATGTCCCTGCACACACACACGCGTACATGGCCTATGTCACACATACAGGCAAGTATCAGACAACCAGCACGCTGCAAAATGCCCTGTCTCACAGAGCAATGCTTGGCCACTTACCGCTCGACTCCAGACGGGTCTGCCTCTCAAGGATCTGGGCAGGGAGCACTGGGCGTACGCGTTCCAGGACCCTCAGCTGGATGGTACTCATGCTGCCCCGGCCCCCCTCCACGAGGTGCCGGGCCTTTATGAGGGTCCTGGACCTGAAGTCCTCCCAGCGCTTCTTGACTTTCTTTATGTTGCGGGTTGCCACCCCCTCCGCTTTGATGGCAACCACAAAGTCGTCCCAGATCCTGTCCCGTCCTTCCTTGTCGGCGCGTGGTGATCCGAAGAGGGCATCATAATGCCCCAGGACAAGCTCCACCAGGACACCAACTTCCTTCTGACTGAAGCTGGTGGCCCTCTGCCCCTCTGGCTGGGGGTTGCCAGTGGTCTCGGATGGTGTTTGCCCCGACATTTCAACCCCCAAGGCAGGCGTGGGTGGGCAACTGGGTCCTGGGGCTGGGCTGTGGAGCGATGGTATCCCAGTCGGGAGTCTTCTGTTCCAGCAGGGGTGGACACAGCAACTGGACCCCTGCAGATGGCTGATGTGCAGGCACCAAATGGCAGGGCACGGTGGCGGCAGGCAGGCAGGTAGCAGCAGATGGCTCGTGGGAGGCTACTCACGGCTCTGGGGGGCAGTAATTCAGCCTTTTAGGCAGGAGCGTGGTCTTTCGTGTGCTTACGCGTGGCCAGCTTGATACGGAGTGATTTGGCACGTGAAAATTCTGCACGTCAGCGTGTGAATCGAGGAAAGACCCTTAGCGCGTAAGCGCGTCAGCATGCATACGCGATTCCATTGGACCAAAGGTCCTTAGCGCGTATGCGTGTCTGTGACGTATCGCGCACGGGCGTTGCTTTTCGTGGGGTGCGGTGCGTGTGTTTTGCAGGCGTTGGGGTTCACAAGCTATTACTTCACAGCGGGTGGGTGTTGGCTACACGTTCTTCTACACGCAAGGCAGACGGTGAGTGGTACCCTGCTCCCCCAGGCCCGATCGCGTGTAAAACCACCTGCGAGCCCCTGAAATACACGTACCCCGCTCCCCCAGGCCCGATCGCGTGTAAAAACACCCAGGAGCCCCTGAAATACACGTACCCCGCTCCCCCAGGCACGATCGCGTGTAAAAACACCAACACCCGCGAGCCCCTGAAATACACATACCCCGCTCCCCCAGGCCCGATCGCGTGTAAAAACACCCACGAGCCCCTGAAATACACGTACCCCACTCCCCCAGGCCCGATCGTGTGTGAAAACACCCGCGAGCCCCTGAAATACACGCGCCCAGGCCAATCGCGTGTGAAACTTCTCGAGCACCCCTGAAATACACACGCCCAGGCCAATTGCGTGTGGAACTTCTCGCGCACCTCTGAAATACACGCGCCCAGGCCAATCGCGTGTGGAACTTCTCGTGCACCTCTGAAATACACGTGCCCAGGCCAATCGCGTGTGGAACTTCTCGCACACCTCTGAAATACACGCGCCCAGGCCAATCACGTGTGGAACTTCTCGCGCACTTCTGAAATACACGCGCCCAGGCCAATCGCATCTGGGAAACTTCTTGCGCACCTCTGGAATACACGCACATGCTCCCCCAGGCCCGATCGCGTGTGAAACTTCTTGCGCACCTCTAAAATACACACACACGCTCCCCCAGGCCCGATCGCGTGTGAAACTTCTCGCGCACCTCTGGAATACATGCACACGCTCCACAAGGCCCGATCGCGTGTGAAACTTCTCGCGCACCTCTGAAATACACGCACACGCTCCCCCAGGCCCGATCGCGTGTGAAACTTCTCGCGCACCTCTGAGATACACGCACATGCTCCCCCAGGCCCGATCGCGTGTGGGCCTTCTCTGGCGCACATTTTTTTCCTGCGTAGGGACGCTACCGCCTGCTTTCGTGTGGCGGACATGTATGGGCCTGTGCGCATCTTTGGCCGTGCGCTGTTTTTCCCTATTCGATTCCATGAATACGTGTTGCAGGCGAGCGTGTGGGCGTTCTGCGCACTTGCCTCCTGTACTTCCCCCGTGACGCCCACATTTTCACGAGTTGTTCCCCATTCTGCGTGTGACGCCCCGTGTTACGCCTACTTTTGTTATGTGCGCCGCGCTATGTGCGAATTTGCTGTGGCCTTATCGCACGGCGTTCGATGACCTGTGCGCCAGCGTGCGCCAGCGTGCGCCGAGCACTTTTTCAGCGCACATCCCACATTTTGCGCGTGCACGGACTTCCATGAATTGATGTGCGATGTTTTCTGTGCGATAATCGCACTTGCACTGCGATTTTCGCTATTTCACTGCAAATCGCACATTTTCGCACGCGTGCACCGTTTTTTCGGCGCACATTGATTCCATGAATCGGCCTGTGTGTGTCCGGGTTTCATTCCTGACTCATCACATATGGTGTCAGAGGTGGGATCGGGCTCAGTTGACACAAACTGGGGGACACTCAGGTTTGGAAAACATAGCAACAGAGCCTCCAATCCATTAGTTGTTACATCCTCAAAGGAAGGGACCAATATACTATTTTTCACCAGTACATCATTTACCCGAGGAACAGTCATCAAGCAACCCCACTTCAGTAGTTTAGAATCACTAAGTCAAGATGGGTTTAGAAACTGTCAGCCCCTTAGTCATTCACATTCTAGAATGGGGGTTGTTTTACAACCACTAATCCACTAAGCCATTCAACCAGTAAGGAAGACCGTAGAGGGAAACACATACCACCTTTTTTCTCCCTGAGATTATCTGGTGCAGGGGAGAGACAAGACGCTAGTATCTTTGTATTTACAGATGCATTTCCCTACCAGATTTTCCATCTGTGTTATATCCAGCAGGGAAAGAGAGTTGAAGATAGTAGCCCTCCTATCATGTGGTGATGAACTGAAGTTTGATCTCTTAAATTTCTCCTCAACCCCAATTCAGATCAGAAGGGGCAAGTTAATGGGAAGCCTCGTATATGAAATTATATGAGATACTCCCTCCACCAAGACCCATGAGGAAAGCAAGGGAAGTTACAGTGGGAATCTATCTGACGGGTGGGGAACCCCAGAACATTTTCTTTATTGTATAATTACTGCTGGCAGAATTACTGTTGGTTGAAATTCCACAGAAATCCCTGTGGGGTCCTATGGCTCCTGATCCTTACAATCCCTCTCTCCACTAAACTTTCTATTTTCTCTCTGACCACACCAAATTCCTTGAGATGCTGGTTTTCAAATGCATCATAACCTACCCCAATGAACATTTTTTATCTGGCCCTCTTCAATCTGAATTTTGGAGAAAGTAATCCACTGAAACTGCTCTCATGGACGTCTCCAATGTTCTTTCCTCTGCCGAAAAACACAAATCTTTCCTATGCCCTCAAACTTCTCCATCCCTCTGCATTAATTCATACGGAGGCCATCCCTGCCTCACGCCAGCTCTCTCTTCTCTATGCTTCAAGAACACAAGACTCACCAGGGTGGCCTCATGTCTGCTTGACCGTTCCTTCTCCATCTCTTGGAACTCTAACTACCTCTCTCAAACCTCTCTTAAAGCTCTCTTAAAACCTCTCTTAAAACTTAAACTTAAACCTCTCTCAAACCTCTCTCAAACCTCATCCTGGCCCCACTCTTGTTCACCCAGTAGAATCCCCTCTTTGTAACCCCATCTCATCCTTGATTTTACACCAATACCTATTCATGGATGACGCTCGGGTCGTATTAATCTTTCTTTTGCTAGCCCTGCTATGTCTGAATTCATCACAGACATCCTCTATGTAATATCTCACTGAATGACTCTCTGTTGCCTGGTGATTAACTCCTCCACAATGAAAGTTATCTTTCACCCGGCCTCCTCACTCCATCGGTTTACCTTCCTCTATTGTTTCCCCTCCTGAACCCCCCCCCCTCTGTCACCCAATGCTCATGACTTAAGACCCTATTTGATGGCAAACCCAAACTCAGTCACTTCATCACTGTTACAACTACTGTGACCGGGATCAACTTTCTTGACCACCACGCCGGGTGGCAGTGAATGGAAAATCGCTTCCTTTTCATGATTTTACTACTTGCCTTAAAATCCATTATTGACCTTTCCCCTCACTAGAGCTGACTGCATCACCCCCTACACTACTGTTTCTTAACAAATGAAGCATGTGCGGCACTGGCGATGAACAGGAAGTGAGTGTCCAAAGATCCTGCACAAAGCCTGCATCATAGGAGAATACAAATGAAAACGGTTCATTATGTGTTTGTATGTATTGCATTTTTACAGATTTCTTCGTATTCATAATGGATAATTTATTTTATAAGGATAACATCGTCAGCAGGAGATGCTTTGCAAAGAACAAGCTGGTGTGTGGGGTCTAGTTGGGACTGGATTACAGGAAACGGTGTGCTAGAAATTGGTTTTGGGAGCAATCTATCTGGCACGCTGTGCAGATTTAATTTCTTTTGCATCACGCAGTTATCTTTACGCACAAGGAGGTAAAATAGTTTACACAGCAACCCATTGCCAATCAGTTGCCCAAGTTGTGATTAATACTCAAGCTAACATGTTGTAAAAAGAAAACATTTAGCCACTTGATTAAAATTCAAAGTGAGAGGAAAATTACTTGGGTGTCACCTACACTGTTCAAATGAAACGCTACTGATGGTAGGCTTACAGCTACCTACTGGCTAATTCTTCAGCACCTGAGGAATTACAGATTGTTGACACAGAATGTGACTTGGGGGGAGATGAAAGTGATTTAACCAGAATTAGAACGTGTTTGGTAAATTGACTAAAAAATTATTAAAAACCAAGAGTATATAATCCAATGTTACTTGGAAACCTTCCAGCCATCACCTCTTGTGTTTTGCTTTGTCACTCCGAGTGGGATGGGTATGCACAGACTTGGGTCTCGTGCCTGCTAGGCCTAGAGACCAAAGCTACTCCTCACTGATGAGGCCCAATAAGACTGAAACATGTCTGGGGATGCTTGTGGTCTTGTGCAAAAGAGATGTGACCAAGCATTTCGTACTGGACTACCCCTTTAGGGATGGGACCAAGCTTGATTTGCATATGGTCTTTCCCCTTTTGTAATGGATTGGCAGGCGAAAGAACGATGGTCTGGAGGGTTGCCCGGAGCAATGCCACAGGTTAAGATTTTAATCCAATGTTAACAAGCGGGTTAGATACTAGACCACATTAGTCATGTGAAAGCGGCCTGGGAGCGGACTAAGCTGCTCAAACCATACACTCACAGCTTTTGGCATAGATGATAAAATCAATAATTCAGAGCCTGATAAATTACAGAGTGACCACAAAGAATGATAAAAAGTGATTTACCCAGAATCTGATATTAGAACCGAGATTTACATTTTCCAAGTTTAGCAAACGTGCTTGGGTGTTCAATAGGGTGCTCAAATGGTACACTGCCATCTTTATGCCTTCAGCTCCGTAAGTCTTAAAACCCAAGCAAAATCTTCAGTTCTTGGAGAAAAAATAGAATGATGTGATCACAAAGTCCAGTTATATATACATATCTTAAAGTGTTCGTTTGTTTCATGATATTTAGTTGTCAAATAGAAGCACTATGAACAGTTAGTAGCTCCCTGGTGAAAATAATGAGACAGTAGACTTAAATGAATGAGTTAAAAATCTCTGCTCAGCTGACAGCAGTAGGTTATTTTGTCTATTTGGTGCCTTGTGGAATCCGCCACTGATCCCGCTTTGCTGTCTGCAGTCTTTGCTGAGCCGCACTGGTCAGATGCGCCCCGGCTGCTTATTACGCCTGGCCCCTCCCTCCACATCACTTTTGGACATGGTTGCTGGGAACTAGCCATTTCCCAGAAACAACTCCAGGTAAATAGCCTTTTTTATTGTTGTTTCTTTTGGCACATAATTGCTTTATAGACCACGCCCTTGGGCGGTACCGGGAGTATGGGTCCTGAAGACATTGTTAAATGACCTAGTTGTGCTCAGACATTGAACTTTGTCTTGAGGGCCCAAACTCTTGGTATGGATCTCATGACTCTGGGTATGCTTTTTAAATGTACAGTGAATATTTGGTAGTCCTGGGCCCAAGGCCAAACTGTACCTACCTCTGCACTCCAATGTGTGATCTTCGATGCATTGACTGATAATTTGCATTTGTTTTCTGTGAATCCCAAACCTATATTTGGGTATATGGTTTACTGTCATTAGGTTCAGCACGAGCCCAGTAAGATTGCTTTGGTACTGGGATATGATATGATATGACATTTATATGGGGGGGGAGACATTCTAGCAAAATCTGCATTTAAACAATGATTATGGACATCATCTTATGAAACATCAACAGCATGCTCTGACTGTAAAGAACCTTACTTCTCTGCTTTGAGCCACTAGCTGCAGATGGTCTTGTCTGTTTGGGAACGTGTTGATCATAGGCCTAGCACTTCCTTCCTCCAACTAGAAAACATGTTATGTATCAACCTGACACCGTATAAGAAATCTACATGAGAAGAGGTTGAGCAAAACAAGTCTCATCCACTCGGGAAAGTGGAAATAGCAAAACAGATCATGCATACATGCCAAACAGCTGCAAGGCTATTATGTAGGTAACTGTGCAGTTTAACGTGCATGTATGTTGTTCTCCAATGATTTATGGCAGTTAAGGAAGGAAACAACTGCAATTATATGTGCATAGGTGTTCAAATAACATTTTGAACTGTGAGCACTTCCCACACTAGTGCTTGAAGCTGGAAGGTAAATCATTTTTAGGGAGCTAAATTGTAATTTCCATTTCCCTCTGCAATCTCCTTTGCCGTTTTATGTCCTGCAAATTAAAAGATGCATTTTAAACGCATCATTCATAAGCATATGGTGAGCAGATAATACTGACTTGACTGCCAAAAGACATGTGGACCTACTGTAAAAACGATGGGATTGGTGGTTGGACTGACCAATGATCATGTTTTGGGATTGTGGCTGACAGTGATGCATTTAGCTGTTTTTGCAAATAATTGCAATGTTCTTGATTTACTTCGTCAGCTGCATAAGACATGACTGTTGGATCTATGCCTTTATGAACATATATAATCCTGTTTCACCACAGGTGCTTAAAACAAAGCTACGCGAACATGCTTAAAAGGAACATGTTTTCGGACATTGATAGAAAGGTTATATTGGAATCGACTATGTGGTTGTAGATATTAGCTGCATTTTGTATTACTGAGTTTAGGGTCATTAGAATTTTGCCACTGCTGCAAAATTGCTGGTAAAAGTGGTAGTAATTATGTCGTTGCCACTTTTCTCGCACTGCCAACCTGCAGGTTTGCCGGTGGGGGTTACCTGATTTACCTCAAGCCAAGAGCTGTAGGTAAATCGGGCCTGCCAAATGACCAGTATTACTTTCATCGGTATTACTGGTGCCGGTAATACTGGCAATTCCCGAACGACCACCGTTGTCAGCACCTGGAGAATCCTGGTAATACCGGGATGTCAGTTGCAGGTAACGGTAGGTCAATTTTCCGCTATCCCGCCAGAATTACGTGCAGGATATTGCAAACCCATAATGACCCGGTAATTGTACAATTCCAGTCCTTCAGTTTTGCTCGAGGCTAGATGGGGCTGGGACTGTTTCAAAAGCATTGGTCATCCTCGTTATTAATGGTGTGATGGGAGGATACTAGTCAAGGACTGTACTGGAAGAACCTGTGGCTGTGTGGATGAGAATCCTGCTTGGGATTTGTTAAGGTTTGCATCTTGGGGCTGGTGGGCCTCCGGGCCAAGGAGCTGTCTGGTTCCTCCGCGATCTTCAGAAATCGTGTCTATCATCAGGTACATTAAATTAGTTTTACATGTATGCAGTTCACAAAAGTACATTTTGTTTCAAATAAATCCAAGAGTCCAAATGAACACTTTTTCAACTTGTTATAACTGAAGTCATCTTATTCTTTGCCTCTGTGTCCCAGTGGCTTCAAAGTGCAGAATATTTAAAGTCTCCATTAGCAAATATGCGCCCTAACTTGTCACAGCAAGTAAATACAAATGATAATTATTTTTCAACTTATTTTTGATCATTTAAGTGGTGTTTGTGATTATCTTGGAAAACAAAAAAAATTACCTCAAATCAAAATGTAACATGGACTTTGCAGAAGGAAATTGGACTCATTTGTATTTCTTTTTTGCTGAGGGCACAAGGTGTTGCATCTGAAACACGTAGAGCAGTAAGTATGCAGGGTTATCCTGTGATAGGTGCATAGTGTTCTGCCACCTTTGGCTCTCCGTATGTTTTGAACTAACACGCCCATCACTCCTTGCCAGCATAGTGATAGTGCAGGATCATGGGGGGGGGGGGTGGGCGGGGGGCAGTAATGGAGAACATTAGAAAGCATAACACGTTCCTGTTAGGGCAGCAACACTGTTGCAACCAACCTCCCAATCTAACAGAAATCAAAAATCAAATGAAAGAAAATATACTTGCTCTCCATAGGAAAGGGGAGGATTGCGGTAGCTTCATGTCGCTCAGGAGTGGAACACACCAGCCACCCACCCCGGGGGTCACAAAGCACTCCTAGAATATGTTAAAATGTTAGGAGATGGCGCCGCACATGTAGAAGACGGTTAATCAGAGGTTATGCACAGCTAATGGATGTTAGGGAGATCATACAGTTGTAAATGGAGTCGTTCTGGATTTATTTTTGTGTTTTTTATTTTACTGTTCATTTGTAATGCGCCTATTCACAAGTGTTTCGATAAGCGGAGGGTACCGCTTTGTAAGTTCTCCATCTACTACGATCTCAGAAACATTGCTTTTCCATTTCAATTGTTGAACTGTCGCAATCCTCAATAGGAC
This sequence comes from Ambystoma mexicanum, assembly GCF_040938575.1. NCBI lineage: Eukaryota > Metazoa > Chordata > Amphibia > Caudata > Ambystomatidae > Ambystoma > Ambystoma mexicanum. The sequence continues at coordinate 959,025,591 of NC_090928.1, read as the reverse complement.
ACTCACAAACACATAATTTCCTCCACTCACACATAACCACACGTTTAACACCTGACCTGTCTCATTCACTCGCTCATTCAATCGGCTCTGCCGCAGTCTTAACAGCATTGCTCTAACCTTGATAGTTCTGGAGCAAAACATACATAGACACATACATTGTTCTTAGTGTTTGTATTGGCGTTTCTGCTGGAGGGCAGTTCTGCTGCTTCGCTTTCAGGATGAAATTTATCTGGAATGCAAAAACAATATGTCATTTCCTCTGAATATGTCCTCTGTGGACTGGCCTATAGGGAACTATGGAGATTTCCTGGTGTGCCTCTGCACCCTAGATCTGTTTTGTGTGGGCACCCTGGTTTTCTGCTTCTCTGAACAGGGATGGACTGGCCTATAGGGAACTGTGGAGATTTCCCAGTCAGCCTCTGCACCCCTGGCCTCTTTTGTGTGGGCACCCTGGTTTTCTGCTTCTCTGACCAGGGGGGGACTGGCCTATGGGGAACTCTGGAGATTTCCCAGTCAGCCTCTGTACACCGGGCCGCTTTTGTGTGGGCACCCTGGTTTTCTTCTTCTCTGACCAGGGGTGGACTGGCCTATGGGGAACTTTGGAGATTTCCCGGTAGGCCTCTGCACCCTGGGCCTCTTTTGTGTGGTAACCTATTTTGCTTCCACATTTTCTCATAGGAAAATGGTTGAAGTTGCCGAAAATGTGTAATATGGGGCCACTTTGAACATTATTTCAAAGGCTTCTTTTGGTTTCCAATCCACCCCTGCTCTGAACGTGAACACTGATGGTTGCTAACAATAACACATCAGCGATAGTTTTCCAATCACATCAATTAGCTGATTTTGAAATGTGATGCTAACACCGAATCCAATAAGTACTATTCACATTAAGATCGTCCCTTTACCTCGTCAAACAAAATGAACCCAAAGCATGGAAGCGCCTGTCTGATCACCATTGTTACTCTTAGTTTAGGCAGTTTCAATATAAACGTTCTCTACTGCCTGAACGTGACAGATGTATCAGGTTTGGTAGATTACAGTGCAGGTATGTGGGCATCCTGCTTCTGATGTTCTCTTCTCAAGATGTAGTTTGAACTTGCACCTGGTTCTTGCTGACTGGATACTGGAGCTCCGAGAAAGACGACCTCTCGCACCGAAGTAAATAAATGCGAGCAGGGGTCTTCAGGTGTGACTGCTCCTCGTGCTGCTGTTCAGAAATCGCCACCGGCAGGGCATGCTGGTAAATGTAGTCCTAAAGATACCTTACATGTTCTACAAGTGATGTGTCTTTTAGGAGCGTTATTTTGTGCTGGTGTTTCTTTGGTTGGGTTGTAAAGGCCCTGCGCCTCTATGGGGGCAATAGCCAAGGTCCTCCTAGATTTATTGTGCTGAGGACCCAGATGTTTTCTGCGTTGTTTCCACCTTGGGCTGTCTAGGGGTCAGGGACTGCTCATCCTTAATGGACAATGGAGCGCCAACCCACCCCCATTATAGAGGAAGCAAAGTCAGGGGTTTCACTGTGTCGTGGGGAAACAAGGTTTCCTCTTGGATGAAGTTACCCTGCATGGGCAATGAGTCATGCAAGGGTAAGACGTGTTGCTTGCCCAGCCTTGCATGGTGCACTGGCCATGCTGGTTGGAATACTGCACCCTTGAAATGCCCAGGGGGGGCTCCTGCATCTCAAGGGGGGTTAGGAGGGCCTGGGGCTGCCAGTCGCTGCTGCTCCACCTCGCTCTCCAGGCACCAGGAGCCAGGGAGAGGTGTCTGATTGACACCTCTCCATGCCTCCTGCCTGGAGGTTGTTCTGGGCAGGACTTTCATAGCAAATGTGGAGTGAGTGGGGACCTGGAGCCGAGCTGATGATGAGGGAAGCATTTTGATTCATGAACAAAAATAAAAGCGTGTATGTAATGCATGTGTGCATATATGTGAGTGATCGTGTGCTTGTGAATGTGTGTGTGTGTACTTGTGAGGGTGGATGAGGTGAGCCAGGTGGGAATACAAATGAAAAATGCTTTTGAATGTGCAAGTGAATGAACAGATGATTGCTGAATGTCTGAGAGAATGAATACAGATGAACAAGAGAGTGAATACATACTGCTGTGATGTATGATTGCACATGGGAGTATTAATAGTGAATGAATGAAAGTGAATAGTTTTGCTTTTTGACATTGTAGTGAAAGCATGCGTGCATGTGTGACTGTGTGATGAATGTTTAGGAATGCATGTGGGTATGAATTTGCTAGACTGGGGAGGAGAACTGGTACACACAAGACTGGGAGGAGAACTGGTACACACAGCCAGCAGGGACTTGATGATGTTGCTTGTACATGTTTTCATAGTATGGTACTAACAACACGGCCAAACTCTTTAAAATCTGCAAGGAACTGGCCAATCCTGTTGTAGTCTCTACCTCTCCTGTTCTTCTCAGGCCCTCTGTATGGCTCTGGCCTCACACCTCTCTGCTAAATCTCAGGACATCCTGTCTTCTATATCCTCTTCCTCTTCCGCTCTCGGCGCCCCTTTGGCCATCTCTCCCTCTCCTCCTCCTTTCTCCTCTTTTTCTGTAACAACACCTGATGAGGTTTTTAGACAAGTTCAATCTATGAAAGTGTCATCGAAACAGGTGCTCCCCTGCTCCTCCAGAACCATCAAGGACCACATTGCCACCCTTGCTGCAGCCTTGTACAATTTCTGTAATCACTCACAACTGGAACTTTCCCCTCTCCCTTAAGCACTCTCTTGTGCACCCCCTCCTCAAGAAGCCATCTGCTGATCCTACCTGCCCAGCAAACTGTCGCCCAATCTTCATCACTACTTTCCTTGGCAAACTCTGGGAAAAGCTAGCCATCTTCCAGCTTACTCTCCACACTGAATCTGTTGGTTGTCTCCATGACCATCAGTCTGGCTTCAGAGCTGCCAGAGGCATGGACACTGCTCTCCTGAACACCCGTGAAGATCTGCTCTGTAACCTTGAATCCAGCATTCCTTCTGTCCTCATCCTCCTTGATCTTACCTCTGCTTTTGACATGCTCAACCACACCATCCTGATCAATCGACTTTGTGAGAATCTGGGCATCACAGATCAGGCCCTGGAGTGCATGACCTCCTTCCTCTTGGACTGCTCCTTCCAGGTTCAACTTGATCCCTTCTCTCCACCACCTCTCTCTCGACCTGTGGCGCTCCCCAGAGAGCTATTCCATCACCCTGGTTTATCAACCTCTACTTGGCCCCTTTAGCCTACTAGATCTCTATCTTCTCCTCTAACTTTCAGTGTTATGCGGATGACACTCCGCCTTCCTTCAGGCTCCCATTAGCCTCCTCTCCTCTCTCATTCATTCCCGACTGTCTATCTGTGATTTAGGATTGGTGCGCCTCCAACTATCTCTGCCTTAATGCCAGTAAGCGGCAATCCTTCTCATTGGGACCCCTGCTTTCCCTCTCTCACTCTGGCCGCCCGCCTTGGGCCAACATCCTTCACCTTCCTGCGAGGCAAAAAACCTTGGTGTCATCTTTGACTCCACTCTCTCTTTCTATCCTCACTTCTCGGACATCTCCAAGAAGTCCCACTACCAGCTGAACCTCCTCCCCCAGAGGCTAACTGTTTCCAGAGCACTGATTCTCTCTAGGCTGGACTACTGCAGCAGCTTCTTTCTCAATATGCCTTCCTTTGCTCTCTGCCCTCTGCAACTAATCCAGAACAGGACTGCAAGAATTATCCTTGGCCGCAAGCCTAGGGACTGATTCTCTCCAGCCCGGAAATCTCTCCACTGGCTCCAGGTGGCTGGAAGGATAAAGTTCAAGGCCCTTTGCATTGTCCACAACGGTTGCTGGGGCTGGGGTCCGCACTACATCTAACGCTCTCTTCCAAAATACCTTCCTTTTTGAATGAAGCCTTCGCTCAGCTACCTCCAACTCTCTAAGGGTTAGATGCTTCTCAACGCAGAGAGTGGGAGGGTAGATCTATCTCCTCTGCAGGTGCCTCCCTCTGGAATGGCCACCCTGCCCCTCTCAAACTTGAGCTTGACCACCTAAAGCTCCGGAAGCAGCTCAAAACTTTCCTCTTCTCCTCTGCTTTCTCTCTCTCCATCCCCTGCTGACCTACCTCACCTACCTGTCTGCTTTACCGACTGGTTGCTTGGCTACCCTCAGAGTCTCACTGGGTACCAGGCTCTTTCTTGATCAGTTACCCTTGCACTGCCTCCGGGCCTTGCATGCACTTAGGGGCTGTAACTGTAACCCTAGAGTCCCTTTTTCTCCTTGCACTACCCAGAGCCGCGCTGCCCTGGCTGCACTTACTCAGAGCATTGCTGCCCTGTTTTTCCCTCCCCTCTTCCGTGCACTCCCCCCCCTTCCTTTCCCCTTGCCCTTCTCATTTTTGCACTTGCAGAATCTGAATGACACAAAGCCTAGTAAGATGGTTTGTCTTGTCCTTCCTCTGTCTTCCCTCCCTTTTCTTTTGATGCCTAGAAACACTTGTGTACAGGCGCGTTATAAATGACTTAACATATCATATCATGCCATTTCAGACTGTCATTAAGTGCAAAGGCAACATGAGTGCAATGTTGTCTTTGACTTTTAAAGACATTATAAAATGGAATGCCATAGTAAGAAAATATGTCTTTGTTGGCTAAGCAAATTTCCCCCCACTGCCCGAATGTAATAACAAATTAAGTTCCAGAAGCTTCTCAAGCCCTTCCTTTTCTCTTCTTCCTTCCCTCTCCCCTGCTAATGTCCCTCTCTGCTGTACTGCCTGGCTGCCTGGCTCCTTCTGATTAATACAGGGACCAAGCCCTCCTCGCCCAGTCTCCCCAGCATGTATACCTCCCCTGACCTCCCCCTAACCTGCTGTTACCTTAGTGGGCTCCCTCCGCCTGCACTAGTCTGACTGGGCCTGCACTGCTATTTAGCCCATCCAACCCCATCCTCGTACTTAGCATCTGAACCTTCATTCCCTGCACTCCCTGTATTACCCTGGCACTTGTGCACCTGGCCTCCCATAGCACTCGCCTAGCCCAAGGGACATCCTCTCCCCTTCCACCTACCCCCCCAGCCCTTGTGCACTCTGCACTCTGACCTGCACTTCCTTTCCTTCCTTAGCATTAGCGCATTCCACTGAAAGGTACCACAATAGGTTAGATGACATATTGAAGGTGGACAATCAGAACCAGGTACTACATTTATCAACGAAACCAGCATTACTTTAAAACACAATCACAATCAAACACAACCTACACTGCACAAAGACCACTCATGATTATTACATTTGGTGGGGGGGGCATTTTTGTAGAAAGCAAAGACTTGATTTGTTACTGTGGCATGGTATTTTACACTGGCGTTAAGGGCAAAGCCAACAAGATGACTGTTCTTACATATGGAGTGTGGGGGCATTTATGTAGCCAACAAAGACATACTTTCTTACCATGGCATGGCATTTTATACTTGTGTTAACTGCAATGGCAACATGATGAGTCTTCTTACAAGTGGGGAAGGAGGAGCTGTTGAGCATCAACCAAAGACATGATTTCTTACTATGGCATGGCATTTTACACTGGAATGAAGGGCAAGACAACATGATTGCAGGGGGGCATTTGTGTAGCAAGCAAGGACATATTTACTTACAATGCAATTTTTTTTAAATTAGTTTGAAGGGCAAAGGCAGCATGGTGATTGTTCTTGCATGGACAGGACACTTGTGTAGCCTGCTGAGACCTGTATTTTCACTAGGACATGGCATGTTATATTGGCTTTAAGGAGTGTTCTTACATGCAGTGGGGAGGATTTGTGTAGCTAGCAAAGGTATGTTTTCTAACTATGGCATTGTATTTTATACTAGCTTTAAGAGCAAAGGCACTATGTTTGACTGTTCTTACATATGGATGGGGGCATTTTTGCAGCCAACAAAGACACATTTTCTTTCTACGGCATGACACTTTATACTGATGTTAAGGGTAATGGCAACAAAGAGAGTGTTCTCACTACCGGTGAATGGGGAGCATTTGCCCAGCAACTAAAGACATGTTTTTGTACTGTTGCATTGCATTATACACTGTTATTAAAGGGAAAGCCAACTTAATTATTGTTCTTTTATGGAAGGGACATTTGTGCAGCCAGCAAAGACATGCTGTTTTACTTTGGCATGGCATTTTATACTGGCATTAAGGGCAACACTGACATTGTGAGTGTTCTTACAGTTGGTGTAGGGACAGCATTTGAGCAGCCAGCAAAGATGTGTTTTCTCATTGTGGCTTGGCATTTCTTTCCTGGTGTCAAGGGCAACACTAACATGATGTGTATGGTTATGCAGCTATAATGGCCTACATTGGTGTAAACAATCAGGCAAGGGTTTCTTACTATGGCATGGCACTTTGTTACTGGCATTAAGGTCAAAGCCAGCATGAGCATCTTCTTATGTGGGGGTAATGGCATGTGTTGGCAGAGCCAGTGTGGACGTGGTTTCTTACAGTATCATTCCCTGCACTAAGGGAAAAATAAACCTGGGTTTGTTCTTATGTGGGAATACAGACCTATATTGGGGCAGCCAGCAAGGACATGTGTGGGCACAATAGGCGTGAAAATATTTGTTTACACTGTTATGCATCATGAAAATGTATGTGCTTGTGCTCTATAGGTGACTTGGCACCTAATGGATTTCTTCATATCTTACCTTACAAAACAGATTGTAAAGTGAGTAGCTTTTAACTTAATTGTTCACAGAAAGTAAAATGTGCCATATTAAGCTATTATTTAGAAAATCCCATCCTGGGTAGAACCCTCTTGACCCCCCCCCCCTTTCTTGATACAGGATCCCTCAGTACTCTCAGTTGCTGATGCATGTTCATGGGAAATGTATACTGTACTCCAATTAGAAAAAATCACTAGCACCACTGGGGACACCCTACATATTGAGCTATGGCAGGGCCGAGACCATGCAACTGCACAGAAGTCCCTCAAAGGGAAGTTTGACATGTGCATGGCTGGATCATACATCTCCATTTTTTTAACAATAATGCTTCCCTGAGGATCGCCCTTACAGAGTAGGTGGCCTGATTCAAGAAGATGATGTCCCTTATGCCCGCTAGAATGCAGAGGTGTTCAGAACCTTTGCTATTAGGCGGTGTGCTGTTTTGCCGCACATGTGCATCCATCTATTTTCAACTTATTTTTTTCTCGTCAAGCTGAATGCACCATCTGCAATATTCCTTTGTTGCTTGTCTGAAGTCATTCCGAATTTCTTTTAACTTTTTTTTAAATTTGTCTTCTATTGCACAATCTCAGACTAATGTTATCTGACTTTTTTGATGATTTAAATTCAACTACTATCTGCATCCATCTTCTATTCCCAACTTCAGATCCATTTACTGATACAGTTATTATCTATTTGCATTTTGTAATTATTATCTACTTGTCACTTCTCTCAGGCCTTTAACTTGGGCGGTGGGCCATTGCCAGCAACCGTCCCCCCACCCTGAAGGTTATATCGCCATTAGCACCCGTGTAGATACTACACAGGTGCTACGGGTGAGTAGACTAATAAAAAAAGAAATCTTACCTTTGTGTCTGGTAATGCACTCCATTTTGGGAGTCCGTTTTCTGTGTTGATGGCCATGACCTCATCAACACGGAAACAGACTCTGCAAAGAGAGCACCCGATGCGCCTCAAGGTAAGATTTTTTTTTATTTCTGTTTGCCTTACCCTTTGCACCTGCATAGGATTTACACAAGTGCTAATGGGTGTGGAGGAAGTGGGAAGGAAGTAGGAGCAGGGAAGGGAATAGGGAACTGGCTAGGAGGATCCAGGTTGCTCGTAACTCGGACTTGTACCATACAATACAGCCCTCGTTCCGAGCATCTTGATTGGCCAACGCCCCCTTCCAGAGTGCTAATGTAAGTTGTTGAATGTAGTTAAACATGTCTTTGCTATTCGTAATCAGAAAGCAAACATTCCTGATAGATTTAGAGACTGAAAGGAAAAGACACAGAAGGAAAGAGAGAGATAGAGAGAGAGAGAGAGAGAGAGAGAGCGAGAGAGCGATGGTGATAAAGGAAAGAGACAGAAAGCGAAATAGAGAGTGATAAAGAGTGAGATTGAGAGAGGGAGAAAAAGAGAGAAAGAAAGAGAGAGACACACATAGGAGAGAGATAACATGAGTGAGAGATAGACAGAAAGAGAGAGAGAGAAAGGGATACAAAAGGAACGAGGGAGTGAGAGAGACAGAGAGACCGAGACGTAGAAAGAGCCAGGAGGAGAGAGAGGGATAGTGAAACAGAAAGATAGAGAGAGAGATAGAGGGACACAGAAGGAACGAGAGTGTGAGAGAGAAAGAGCGCGAGAGTGAGGAAGAGAGAGAGACAGAAGGAAAGTGGGAGACTGAAAGAGAAAGAGTGACAATGAAAGAGGGCGAGAGAGAGAGAGAGAGAGAGAGAGAGAGAGAGAGAGAGAGAGAGAGAGAGAGAGTTGTATTTAATATGATATTGCTGAGTGCCTTGGGTATGAACAATCCATACCCATAGCTCAATTAGTCTTGTATACTGTGCTTGAGAGCCCATTAACACATGATGTGTGCAGGGCACCCTGCATAATAAAGCTGAAATGATTTCATCCTTCAGGTGGAAACACAGACAACGTCAGTGAGAGGAATTCCTATTTCTAAACATGTTTTGAATTGGAAAGATCATATCATGTTTTTGCTATCCTCTTCTAATGTGTTATAGAGGTTTGAGCTTCAGATATATTATTCATTACTATGAATCTATAAAAACGAAAAACTGGGCACATTATTTACTTCGACGTTTGGGGTTAATGGCACGAAAAAACACTCAACCTGGTTAATTGTTAATTTAGGAAATATTCTTAAACATGCTCAGACGGTAAAATGGAAAATCATCTTTCAACAGTAAGCAGTTTTATCTAATGCATTATTGAAATGGTTTTGCATTTATGTATGCATTTCTATTTATATATTAACCTGCATCCCATGTTTATGCATTTTATATTTCGTGCAATGTTGCATTAGTTATGCAACCTGCTTACATTCCACTGAGCAATGAAAAGCATTCAGAGTTTAAAAAAAATAATGCTGCAAAATATAGAGCTATGTGTCCATGCACGATAAGAATGATTATACAGAGTGAGGTATAAATTGCCTGGCAGGGAAACACCAGTCCTGACTAGAAGTGGCAGGATGGGAGTTTCATTCAACACTAATATGCAGGCGCAAGAGATTAGCTGAAAATATATTCGATAAGCGTCGGTTTAAATGAAAATGTAAGCTTTGCGAGATTCTTAGGGCCCGCTTCATGGAGTTTTTAGCGCAGTGACTTTGTAATATCAATAAACATCCTGATTCACATAGCGGTACAAAGCGTCTTTGCACCACTTTTGCACCAGTGCAAAGTCTCTCTGCACTGCAAAAATAAACTTTGCACCGCTTTGTGAATCAGGGTGTTAGTTGGCAGTGCAAAGTCACTTTGCTCCACGCAACAAACTCCATGAATCGGCAGTAAATGTGTTAGTTGCGTCCAATTTTCATACGATTGGTTTATAAATAACGTGAAATTATTGAATATCTATGGCATAGGGAGTGTGCCGATATCCAACAACGCAGAACACCAAGCAAGATACATCAAGGGTTATTATTTCATTATCAGGATGAGGTTTCGGACACACACCAACATGGGTTAGGGGAGTAGGAAAAATAGAAAAGGTAGTTCCTCTTTAGCTAACGTATAAGGGCCCGATTCATGGAAATGTGCACAGAAATCCCTCAGGGCCCGCACACCGGTAAGGACCCTGCATGTACCTGCGCATATATTAAAAATGCATCTGTATGTATTCATGCAATTTACTGTGTAAAGTCACTGTATTCGAAAGTCGCGCCCGGAACCCCCCTCCAACCCTCACGCAAAGCAAAAACAACCTGGACAGCTACCTTTGGGTGCTCCCAGGGTGTGTATACATGCACCCTTCAAACAGTGCGTGGGGTCCCCCGCATGCAGAACTGCATCTCTAGGACCCTGTGCAGGGCCCCCCATAACTGAATCCAGCACCCCGACAACATTCATTTGAAAATTCGTAATTCAGTTGAAATCTCGAAAAAAAAGCCTCCCCCGTAAACCGTTCCTGCACCCCGCTATAATGCGTATACACACGGCTAAATTGGATCGAAACCCCTTTGGTGTACAAGCATCCCTAAATCTGACATGCAAACCCACCTCTGCGCTGCGACTCCTATGCTCAAGTGTACTTACGCCTGCATCTGGGTGTGTGGGATGTCTTGACCCACTTTTGCTCTGCCATGCGGCATCCCAGTGTTCTGATGGTGCCAGAAATATCAAAATGGCCGCAAAACCTTTATGCACGCCAAAACCTATGGAAATCGCACTTTGCAACACGAAAAGATAGCTTCCAAATCTAACATGCATGTTGTCAGCGGTGGAACAGAGATCTCACTCTTGAAACATGTCACTGGGCTTCACAACAAATAAAAATGGAGCACAGAGGGAAAAGCAGTGCTTTGCTGAAAGAAATCCAAAATCTTGCTTTTAAATCCTTGTTGCTTGGTTGCTGAAACTGTGGGTCTTTTGTACCGGCATTCTGCAAACATCCAATATTCTTGCTGGGGGTTACAATTCATTTAGTTCAAGAAATCATGGTGATATTACAATGTCCTGAAAAGCTGAATTTGTCATCAAAACATCCACAGCAAAAGTTGTCTGCCTGTGAAATCTGTCAAAATCTGGGTGCAGTACCCTCAGCTGCCTGAATGACAGCTGTCAGAAGCCTGCGTTAAAACTGTAGTTATACAACTGAAATCTAATGTCTGAAATCCAAGTGGCCTGTTACTGAGAGTAATTTATGTTATAACTGTTTAATCCCATGGTTTATAATCTGGAATCAGTGTTCTAGCTGCTTGTTTTGAAATTACTAGTGTGTTCTAAACCAAGAAGAAAATGCAACAGAGTAACCTTTGAATTTAAGCCTGACTAAAAGCAACCAAACCACTATAACAGCTTCCCCCACAGAGGCCAGCATCTCCCTTCTACTTCCCTCCACCAGGAACTCACACCTATGTGATGATTAAAGGGTGAGAGGAGAATTTGGTCTGCAATGGGGAAGGAGACAATGGACATCCTCTGGCTACAGGAACTGTTAAGTGTCAAGGGTCGTAAAATTACCTGGGCCCAGGAGGAACTGGGAGGAGACTGCTTCTGAGCTGCAGGGAGAAGGAGGCGGAGACAAACAACCATTTGGTGCTTAACCAGGACCAAAGATACATTTTAACAAGACTGATAACTTACTGTGTAAAATTGTTAGAAACACAAAAATAACAGCATTGTTAATGTAAATATTGTCTGCACATTTTAAAAGGTGCCATAACTCTGTGACATGTTCTAGGGAGAAATGGTGGAAGAATCGATATTACACCAAATGTATTTTTGACAGAAGCTTGAAACTTCATACACTGATGTCCATATTCAATGAGCACATTTGTAGAAATTTGCTCCGAAATTGGACATTGTGTTCCGGACAAAAAGGGCAAAATTCTGTAAAAAGCAGACACAAGATCTTACAGCGACGGGGTTTGGAGGAGTATCTGCTACACAAAATATGTAATCTATATATGTTATTGTTATAGAGGTTGCACATTTGTAAATATGTATTGTACCAAAAGTAGATTTTGTGATCAAGAGGCTAGGGGTGGACTCTAGGCCTCGTAAACCCACATCATCATGATGTCACACTGTTTTTCTCCTCCTATCAAGGAAGAGGGCAGACCCTCACCAATCCCTAGCAAGGGGGCACACTTAGGATAATCCAGCATACACACCTCTTTGCCATAAGCATAAATAGAGACAGCTCAGCACTCAAAAACACACACTGATTGACCCACTAACCGATTGCTGGCGGAGCACCCTGAACCAGAACCATACATCTTCCTTGCTCCAGACTCCAGAAACTTGGAAAAGCAGAGAGGCCCATTCTATAGCTGAACCACTTTCAACTAGGCCTTAAACTTCCAGAACCAGAACCCCACAAACCTAAGGGGAAATAGACGGCCGGGCTGTGCTGTACTGCTTGCCTGCTAAAAGAATCATTGCCAGAACCAAGAGATCCAATCCAGTTGTGCCGTGACCAGAACCATTGCAGACCTGATCCAGTTCTGTGCCGTGCTGTGAACAGACCCAGTCCAATCCGGTGTGCCCACCAGAATTCCTGACCAGAACTCCCTGACCAGAATCCCTGAGGGTTATGTTTGAAACCCATATAGTGAGTATCTATAAATAGAACTGTGTCACCAGGATATGTACCTTGCTTAGTCCAATTCCAATCTTAAATCGGTTCTATATTGTCTTCAGAACCTGCATTGTTAGAAATCTATTTGAATTGCCTGAACTCTCTATCTTATCCCTTCTATCCTTCCTCCTTTGTTAATATTGTAAAACTATCTTTGCGCTTATATATTTCATCTGAAGAAGGCAAGATCCTCAGGAGGCAGTCACCTTGATCAAGTGGCTGTGATTCTGTGTGGTATTTGTTTCTTCATAGTCATCCCTAGTGTAAAAAAATCCTGTTTGTCTTTTGAAAGCGCATTCCCGTTTTCCCTTTTCTTGCACCTATCTCAGAAAAACGACCTCGCTAAAATGTCCATAACTCATTCAGTTTTTATGCTAGAATCAAAATTGCATGATCTAATTGTAGCTAACATCCACTGCTTTTATTCACATCCAAAACCGCATAATTCTCCCGTAATTGCGATTATTGCGCACAGAAATGTTTGCCACCAATTTCGTTTTGGGGAAATTCTGTCACGTGTGAAACAGCTTTTTCTTGCTTCCGACCTGAGTTTAAAGATTCCACAGTGTTCTTTAGTATCAAATCATTGCTTGTGTTTGTATGCAACCATCTAAAGCGGCTCCCGTAAGAATTCTGTTTTCTCTCATGTTGCTGGGGGGAAATTGGGATTGATATATTGTTTGAATTTTTCCGTTCCTCAATACCTGTTCTCTCTCCTCCTATCTCTTACATTGCCTATTGGGGATTTGAGGGGTGTGCAGGGGGAAATAGTAACCACACTGCTATATGTTCTGAACCCACATACAAAAGTATTATTTCTGTGCTGAATTGTTTTGCTCATTATTACTCCTTGTGATTAAAGAGATTGCTTATAGTTACATCACCCCATTGGTGATTATTGTACACCCATTATACATAGTGTGATTAATTTGTAAATACATAAATAAATATTTTAACTTTGCAAACCAGCCTGATTGATGGTTCAGTTTGACCGGGGGGTTCCAAGAGAGGGGCGTGATATGAGTGTTACATCGTTCAGAATAAAATAACTTTTAGACACAAATAAACAAGGATTTCAGTTGTGCATGACATGCTAGGCGTTGACTTAGGTGAAGTGCCAGATTGAAATCTCTTGCAGGTGGCGGATAGTATGAAGGACTTGCATGGTGATTTCCTGGATGAGAGGTTGCGCGATTAAATACATGAATACCTCTTGTGGCGTGCATTTGTGAGCGTGCGAGGGACTGACTGCAGGCCATCGCTCGGAAGGTCTACTTTATTTTGCAAGTTCTTCCCCATTATTGGTGTTCTGCTCCATTTCCAGCCTTCGGAACAAGTGACGCCCATGCTCTGCGTGGAGTCTTGCGCAAGGCGCTCGATGGCTCACAGAGACATGCCGAGCTTGGGCGAACTCCATGAAAGGCCAGAAAAAGTACTGCTCATTCAATTCCATGAATCATGGAATGCGGATTTGCACGCAGTTTAGCGTGCAAGTACCCTATTTTACAACTAAATAATTCCATGAATCGGGCCCTAAATGTAAAGTGCAAAGGTGGGACAAACTAAAGCACTTGAGTCCAGCTGCTAGGTAGGTCCTCACAGCACTGGCTTCAATAGCTCAGTCCTTGGATCATCCTTCTTGTTGAAACAAACACCCACAATCCACCTCAAATACCTCAAAAACTCAGAACTCAGGTACTTCTGGCTTCCAGTCATCAACAGCACAGGATTCACATCTGTCTTCTCCTCTACCCCTTACAACACTCCTCCCTCTTTACAGAGCAACACGAAGCAAATCAGAAGAGCAAAACAAAACCACATTACATTATATTTAGATGCCATTTGTGATGCCATCTCTGATTACTGGGATGTTAGTCTTAGCAGTGCATGGTGGTGGCACACGTTATGATTGCATAGCTTACCATAACCGGTGAATTGCTTTGGTTTTTCCATTTTATCTTGCAACCATAAGGTCCCTTTAACAAAGTTCTTTCAGTGAATTTCATAGGTTTTTATTAGTGCAATTTACTCAAAACATACCTTTAACACATTTTGTTTAAATGAATTTCATAGTGTTATGAGTGCCACTTAACCACAACGTCCCTTTAGCAAAGTTTGTTCACTGAATTTCAGTGGTTTTTATAAGTGCACATGTTTCATGATGTTACAACAAGGTATACACATTATTAATAATTCCTCTTTTAACATATATGAAAGGACCATAAACCTCCTGAAACAAACATATTTTTTGCAGTGCATGCTGATGTCTTTCATTTTAAGCAGCTTATGCTGGGGCTGGAAGTCATGGTTTAATTGCCCAGTGCATGAGGCTCGACCATGACCCCGGCCCCAACAAACCACCCTCGTTATCCACTGCACTTAGCCTGCATCCTAGTCCAGTGTCCACTATACCCGATAATGTGACAAATGTAAAGTGTTCCTGGCTTGCAGCCATGGCCTGCATCCACAATCCATGAGGCATAGGTTTAAGCCATGCTGCAGGCCCCAATAAGCAAATCAGAGTAGACATATGTCCTTGCCGGGGGCCATGCCCACTGCCCAGGCACCAAAGTTAAATCTCTTTTTTTTTACCTACATGTTCAGTTTGGAAAAAATGAAACACAGGACAGATTTGCAAAAGCATGCTTTTAGATCTTTGCTGATATTCCTCATGTAAGTTTGCTGCAAACTCATCCAGCACTTCAAGCTGTACCCGCTAACAGAATTTTTTTTCCCATTCAAGCCTACACCAATTTTGAACCTTCTACCCCATTGCCGGTCCCTGGGGGCCATGGCCAGTGGCCAGATTGTCCGGGGTACGGCCGCTGCAGGCACCAAAGTTATATCACAATTTCTTGCGCCTGCCCTTACCAGGTGCCAGGCCCACTGCCCACTTTAACTCCATTGCAGGGCTCTGGTGGCCATGGCCACAGGTTATGCCTCAGGGACCAAAATCATATCACTATTATTTGTACTTACATGTTGACACTTTTCAATAAATAAAACGCAGGACAGATTTGCAAAAGTCTGCATTTCGGGTCCTTGCCAATGTTCCTTGCAGATTTGCTACACATCCATCCAGCACTTCAGGCACTTCGGGCTGCGGCAACAAGCTAAATATTTTTCCCAATTCAAGAATATCCTGATTTAGAAAACATTTTGGGACCCCACTACTGTTTTGCCGCCTCTTGACAAAATCCATTAAAACCCACACAAACATTCAAAGTTGGTTCTATATTCCTTTTGCAAATATTTCTGCAGATTTGTCAAATGGCAACAAAGTTATAAGCCATTCAAAAATATTGGTACCTCCCTGATGTAACAGCACCAAACTTTAGAACAACATTCAAAGTTGGGTCTACATTTTTATTGCAAAATTCTGTGCAGCTTTGTTGAACCACACCAAAGTTATAAACCGTCTAAAAACTGCAAATGCATGAATGTTCTCGACCATTTGTCAATTTTGCGAACATCACTGCAATATCCCCGAACATCTGAGAAGTTTGCGGATATCAGAGGAGAATAAACACAACATTTTTGGCTTTTTCTGGACATACCCCATTGCAATCTAATCACCCATCTCCTCCTCAGAGATAGTTTCATTTGTTTGACAAGTTTACTGTCAGGGACGTAATTTCACCAAAATGCCATGGGTAGTGGAAGTGACATCACAGAACCGAGGCACAGGGGGAGGTGAGATCACACATTTGGGGAATGTCACTTTCCAGATTCGACATGGAGTCTATATTTAAAACATACATAATGACATACTTGTAACAGGGTAACTGATATCTCTAATGCGGGCAACAGCTAGTGTATGAAACATCTATAGATCAATGGACACAGAAGTACTCATTATCTTTAGCATAGATGTAAAAAAAAACAATGACCTGGAGAGGTGTGCGCTGTCTGTTTACCCAGTAGCAAAATCCTGCACGAGCAAGGCCTGAAAATTAAATCATTGACCAGGATTTAGTATCAACAAACTGCCTGGTTATAAATGGTTATAAATGTTTCTATGAGTTAGCTATCACTACGATAGAAGAAACCTATTGTGCGGGTGTAAACTGAGGCCATCTGTCTCTGTGTGCATTTATCTTTAAGTTATGTGACAAGCAATCACATGTTGTCCCCCACAACCCAGAGCCGAACATAACACCTTAATGTCCTAGGCTTTGATGCATGACTCTTCTTCAATCTTTTTTAATGGGGTGAGGTGTGGGAGAGTGCACATCCCTCAAGAGTGGGGCTCAACGGATCTACGATTTTCAAAGCTATTTGTGCAAGGTGCGTTATTCAATGACCCCGTCAGGACCGGCCCATTAATGAAGCTTCCACAAAGCACTTTCCAAGGAGTTTGAGTGGGGAGGGTGGTTCACTCTATGGCTCTCTCACTTTTGAGACTCTGGGCCTCATTACGAGGATGCCGGTCTGGTGACAACGGTACCGGTAAGCTTGCCGGTACTATTGTTACCGGACCAGCAAACTATGAGTTCTGCTCATGGGTGCCTTCCCGCCTGCCAAGACTGGCCTGCCGGGCAGACTGGGACCCGCAAGCAGACCATGCTGGATGCACCGGCACCATTTTAAATGGTGCCGGTGCATCCAGCGCCCCATCCCATTGAGCCCTATGGGGCTCGAAAGGTAATGGGGAGCATTTTTTACCGGCACCCGGTAATGGGAAATTATCAGGTCCAGCAGGCCGTAATGACCCAGTAATTACCCATTCCCGGGCACCGGTAAAAAAAATGACTCCGGCGGCAGCCGTGCTGGAGGCCCTCTGTGTCCAATGCTTTTTTTCTTAAAAAGTGTTGCACCAGAGCAGGTTCCTCTTGGAGTTTGCGGCCCCTCTCAACCATACATATCACACTTGAATGAGTTCAAGGTGCGCAGAGCCCAATCAGTGGTGAAGCACAACATTTGGGGGGCCCCCTGTGAGCCATGCTGAAGGCCCCCGCCAAACTCCTTAACACAGCACAGGGCATGGCGCAGCCTGGGCCGGCCCAGACCACCACATGTACGCAATGTCCATAATGATTATGCCACTGCAGAGGCCTGCACTATTCCAAGTGTAATAAGTAAATATGTTTTTCAATAAAAGCTTAAATGTTTCACCTAGTGTAGAAAGAAGGGGACAGTGACTGGTCCCAAAATATACCAGCCACCAGTGCTGGCTGGTGAGTTGTTTTATTGGAGGGTGCCACAAATATTGAAATTGCGACTGAGCATAGTGAGTGGACACGAACGAACAAAAAGCGGGTTTGGGGTGTGGGTCATGGGGATTCTTCACCCTCACATGAGAAAATGTTTGAATGATGGGTTAAAACAGTGCATTACACAGCACACTTTCTATGAAAAACTGATAGAAAGCCAGGCAGTTTTCAATCGGTTTTGTAAGTTGTAGGGAAAAAAAAGTATAATAGATGCAAGTCACCAAAGGTGCACAAGCACATTTCCCAATGCATTGTCATACCGGTCCCTTCAATATATGCCAGTATAATACACATTTTCATGCTGGCTGTGCCCATACATTTCCATGCGGGCTCCCCCGATATATGCTAGTACTCCCATATAAGAAAATACTCATGTTCACTTTGAGATGTTTTTTATTGTATCATTACTGGTACTAGGAACAGAGCTGGCTCTGCCAATATATGCCAGTACTTCTATGTAAGAAAATACTCCAGTTGGTTTGGCCATTAAAAGTAACATTTCACAATAAGAACACTTATCATCCTTGCTTCATCATGTGTGCTCAGTTAATAATATAGTCATGCTACAGTAAGAAATATACAGGCCCCTACACCAAAAATGACAGTCTACAGAGGTAATACTACTTATCATGCTTGCTTTATCATATGATATGATATGATATGGCATTTATAATGCGCCTATACACAAGTGTTTCAAGGCGCGACGAGGCAGGGAAAAGGGAACAAAGGGAAGACAGACAACGATCTTACTAGGCCAGGTGTCATTCAGATCGCGCAAGTGCATGGGGAGGGGGAAAGGGAAAGTGCATGGGGGAGTTTCAGTCCTGGAGAGATACGATCCCTGGGCTTGAGGCCAAGGCCAAGTCTCACAGTCCTGTTCTGGATAGACGACAATTAATAAATGTCATGCCACAGTAAGCAATGGCTAGACTTGCTGTACCAAAATGGCAGTCTAGCCAGGTAATACACGAGAGAATCTGCCATTTGGGCAATTCATCCGGCTGAAAAGAAACAGCACGCTGAATTCGACGTTCCATGTAGAAGCTGAACAATTGAAATTCAAACTGTTGAATAGAGATTACCCCAAAAAAATTGTTAAAAGAGCATACAAAAGATCCACTAATAACCATCGGGAGGCTCTATTAGAGTATCGTCCCAAAAATCAGAATAGAAATGATATTGTGTTTGTGAGTACTTATAATGAAAAAACAAATGAAGTCATCAAGATTATCAAAAAGAATTGGCACGTACTTACAGGTGGAGAAAGTCCATTGGAGAGCCCACTATGCGCGTACAAGAGAGCACCTAATTTGAAGGAATTAATAACTAGAAATGATATTTCTCAAAGACCTAAAGAACAACTGAGCATCACACAAGCATGGGGTCTACCGACATTAGTAGGGCATGCCCCCTGTGGTAAATGTGTCAACTGCAAATTTACCAGCAGAACAAAAGAGGTGGATTTGGGACTCCCACAATTGTGGAATCAAACGACATTCACCAATTGTAACTCAACACATGTGATATATGCAGTATGGTGCCCATGCCAAAAGATTTATATTGGCATGACTGAACGTAAAGTGACCACACGCATAGGAGAACACAGGAGTTGCATTCGCAACCACAACACAGTAGCCCCAATGGTAAATCATTTTATTATTCTGAACCATGATGCAGATGAATTGAAATGGACAGTCTTGTGGAAACTAAATAGAACAAGCAACCCTGATGCAGATATAAGGAAATTGCAGCATAAGGAACAATGGTTGATTGTTCTCACAGATTCAGTCACTAAAGGACTCAATGAATTTGAGAGTTGGAAACATTGATTGTTCCTCCTTGACCAAGTCAACATTGCGATACTTAGATAAGTCAGTATGCGGAGTGACAACAACCTTAGATAACAACATATACGGTACTTGGTTTGTGTCTTGCATTCTGAGGTACTCACACCCATTTACACACCCACAATGATGTGGTATATATACATACTAGTCAACAAGCCGGAAACACACCTTATAAAAATGTATGTGTGTGAAGAATCCGGACAGGGAGAAACCCAGAAGCCTACATTAGCTAAGCTAGAGTCAAGTGCCAGTCAAGGAACAAGTGGATTAGCTAGCGGCGCACGAGACAATGTCCCATAACTGTTAGCGTTGCGGTCAATACTCGGAATATTAGGCACGAAGGCTCGAATATACAACGCCTATACTTACCGACCATGAATTAGTTGGTAGTTTAGGCCGCCCGTGTTAGTATTGATTGTATTGACGTTCGGGACTGGTCACATAGGTGTAGAGGCTGTGGAGCGTCAAAGGCAAAAAAAAGTTGCACACGTGACACACGAGACGTGGAAAACGACGTGGTACGAGATGGCCTGCAAGACACGTGATACGGAGAGTACTCATGTGACTCTAGCTAACAAGGTTAAAGCGATGTGCCGGGAATAATAGAGTTAGCTACGTTGTAGCAGGACAGCGAGAGGATTGCCACAAGCTACAGATAACGTAAGTCTACTTCATACCATTTAGGTAGGAGTGGGACAAATAGAAACAGCAAGTGTGTGACTGAGGCGTAAAATAGATATAGATTGGTCTGACTCTCCACCTGTGAACTTTTCTCTTTAATTTTAGGGACTCTCTTTTTGAGCGTAACACAGGACGATAAAAACAGAACGTTATAGTGTCTATGCCGAAGTGAGCTCGAGGGAGTCTGACCCCGAATGCAGAAGCAAGGAAGCCAGCTTCGTGAACTAAGGAAATAGTTACAAATAAGAGCGGTGCCGCACTGACATCAGTTTTTTGCGAACTCCTTGTCAGTATACAGTATACAGACATCAGGTAATGACATTGCCCAGCGTTTAGCATATGGGTGTTGGTGGTAGCACACTTTACTATGGACCCCACAGAGTAAGTTAAGAGTGATGCTGCTACAGTTGTTGACATATAATCTTTGGTCAGTGAAGAGAGGTAACAGTAGGTAACTCAGACTAAGGTTACTGTACACGGTTGAGATGGACTAATAGTGTTGACCTGGGTATCCTCTGAGATGGTACTAGAGACATTATGAATAAACCATGGTCGATATGTTGACTGTTTTGGTAAGAGTGTGCAACTTTCACTCTGGATATACACCGATCGAGTGCCCTGTTTTTTGTGTTTTTCAGAAATTGAGTAGTCCCGCATAATTGCTTGGACTCTCCCCTTGAATATACCGGTGTCGAGTGACTCTGTGAAAGCACAACACGGTAAGCCTTAGTATAGTGAACTTAGACACTGACTAAGTTGATCAACAACAAAGAATGTTTCTCATTATTGACTGTTGATTTTTGGTTTATATTCCCCTTTATTTGTTTTGTGTGTCTCCAGGTTAAGAAAGAAATATTGTAAAATAAGCTATAGCTTGAGAGCATCCTTTATAGCGAAGGGTTGGGCAGGATTGAACCAACCATAAAAAGAAGTGAGAAGGTTGAAGGGTACAGATGGTCCCCCTGACGAAGTTCTTTAACATTGTGGTGAACAGGATTGTTGAACGAAACATGTTGGGCAATTATGGTATTGTGATTTTGTGACGATACAATACAAAAAGTATAAATTTATTTGGTCTTCACCCCCGGGTAGCACTAGTTGGGGTAGAATTGTATAGAACCAATGCTAGATGTTATCGGTGGTCTCCTTTACTTATAAGGAACCAGATAGCTACCGACCATTGTGTGTCTAGAGGCAGAGTGTTCTCCTTCAAAATATTATACAACACTTAGCTTTGTATAGGTAGGATGTCACAGAATTAAGCACAACACAGGTTGCTTTATTTATGGGTATGGTTCTTATGAGACATGTTTGTAATAGGATTTTTAGGAATTATTGTATTTTTAGAAAAGGTGTTTTATAAAATGTTATAAAGATATGTGATGTTGATTTAATAAAATAGTGATATATAAATAATGTGTCAACTTAGTATCTGTTAGCTATAAAGCACGAGGTATCTCTGGCCTAGGGGACACCTTAAGGGGTAACCAAAGACGTGAGGTGATCTTTTGTTGTATGAGTGTCCTTCATTGTTGTGTGAGGAGCCTGGTCACCACGTCGTTAATTTGGCTCCACGTCTCTATATGGTTTTTGTATAGCCAGGTAATGACACACATGAACTTGGCTTTGCCCAAAAATACCAGTGAAACATGCATAGTCAATAAAGGATGAGTCAAAAATGCTCTAGTGATCCCCAGTCTCCCTGGGTCTTACACACACAACACCTATCACATTCATTCACACTGCATTCACCACACAAGCATGCACCCAACAGCCTAGAACTTTACACACACAATCACATTCATGCTCATACACCTTCTCTTGCATACACTCTCACTGCATTATCTACAGTGACACACACCCTCCCACTCAACACATTTAAACACACACACTATCACATTTAATCCCATTCACCCACCACTAACTGACCCATGGCACACACATACATCTGACACACACTTCACACATGCAAAATACACATCACATTTCAACAAAAAACCCATCTTAATTCTTTTTCCAGCTTTGGTCCGCCACGTCAGGCCACCATCGGCTCCTCTGTGCTGCTCACAAACAGGAAGCAAGAAACTAGGAGAGCTTCCTGGTTCCTGTATATGAGTCACAAGGAAGCTGGAGAAGGGGCTGGAGCTGAACGTGGCATGTGACACGTGCCACATGTCACAGACAGTTCCAACCCCCACGGAGCGGAGGATGTCCTTGTGGCACTGCAAGCTCCGGCCCAGCCTTCACCCTAATGGGGACCTGGTGTGGCAGGGAACCTGCACCGCAGGCACTGCAGGGAACCCTGCAAATCTAGTAGCTTCAGTTACACAGGGGTAACACGGGGTAGCAAGGGAGCAAGGGAGATTGCAGGGGTAGCAATGGGAGAACAGTGGCTGCGACCCCTGGTGACCCACAAATGACTTCCCTGTGTACAGTTGTGTTTTTTAATATGATTTTACTGTGATGTTCGCGGACTAGGGGCACAGTTCGCAAATCCAACATGGTATCCATTTCAAAAGTTTTGACTCACCTCACGTTTCTCAATTGACCAATCATCGGCCGCGTACGATGTCCATGAACATTACGCGACTCTCTGATTGGCTCAGAGACATCCACAAACACCAAATCAGGAAGTAAGTCCATGGACCAAACAGAGATATCACTATTTTATTTGTATTTACTTTTGGGGATTTTCTTTTAAAATCTAGTGATCGGATTATTACCAAATTTGCAAAAGCACTCATCGGGAACCAGGCCGCTGCTTCACACACAAGTTTGGTGGAAATTTGTCCAGTGTTTGGGCTGTAGCATGAGCAAAACATATTTGCTTTCATGTCTATTTAGATTTCAAGGTTTTGGGACCCCCCTTTAGAAATGTTCTCGACCTTGACAAACCGTAAAAAACTTTATACTTTTTGTTGTTGTAAGGTTTTGTTGAAGAGTCGTCAAACGGCGCCAAAGTTATAAATACCCAAAAAACTGCTCTTCTTATAGGAAATGCAACTTAACTGTAACTACAGGGTCGCTAGCGCATACTCTGTAATTATACTGTGGCGGCCGCCTTCCTAGGGGTAAGGTGAGTGAATTGATACATAGGGAATGTGAAAATTCTATTGCTAATAACCTTTGACTTGCAGGACAGAATTGGCTGATATTTTCCAAACAAAAAGTTTGCCATGGCCCCCCAGACTAGAAACATTAGGAAACATTTCTTAAGAAATGAAAACTTTATTAAGAAAGCAATAACATGCTGTTTTCGGCCTATTTCTATTCATTTTCCCTTATAGAAAAAGTCCAAATATTACCAAGCTGAAGCATGAAAACTGCTGCGCAGAATTTGACCAAATGAGAAACAACTTGGGCATGATGCATTGCCTCAATTTCTAGGACAGGATTGGGGTAAATACGTCCAGTAGTTTTAAAAATATTCAATGGGGAGCGTGGTGCCCCTGCTCCCAAAAAAATTGCTATATTTCCATGGTGCTTTGCATTAGAGAGGCTAAGAGGCTTTTCAGAAATTAAAAGAGCAGACATTTTTCGCAAAATTCTTTTGCTAGAAACTTTTGATTTTCTGGATGGATTTGGAGAACATTTTCAAAACAAAACCTTTGTTTGGGGATGTTGGGAACAATTTGTTAACAACTGAAAAGGTTTTAAAGAAAACAAAACACCACAGTTTTCAGCCCATTCATTTTCCCATAGAGAAAAAGTGCAGTTTTTGAACAGCCATAGCGTGAAACCCGCTGGTCAGATTTGGGCCAAATAAGGAACAACGTGGGCAAAAAGCGTTGACGTAATTTTCATGACTGGCTTGGGATAAATCCATCCAGTAGACTTTAAAATATTCAACAGAGAACAGGGTTCCCCCTGGTCCTTAAAAATGTTATATTGGGAGGGGCCGTGGCCAAGCAGCAACAGAGATGGCCGTATAGAAAAGGAGCTCCGAGAACAGAGAACTTTGCATCATTAACATGAACGCGTAATTAAATAAACTTTCATTCAAACATGTCAAATATTACAGCTACCTGATACGGGGTGTTGCTGATAACGTCAGTGAGCGAGTTTGTTCGTACGAGGAGGGTGTCCTCATCCTGTCAGCTCTATCATCTGCTGCGTTCGACAGCGCCGTAATTCAAGAACAATTTTGCTACTTGAATATGTGGCCTCGACTCTCCCAGGTATGCTGGTAGATTAGCAGGAGTTGTGCTGGCACCAGTTTTACGTGCCCATTAACTTTGTTTGGCACCAATATTGAAGGCAGTGCTGTCGGCTTGGCAGGAGTTGGGGGTGAGGCCTGGAGCATCTGCGCCGGGTGGCGAGCCCTGCCGAACTTTCAGTCAGCTGACGCGTCGTTCATAGCCAGGTTATCCCGCTCACTTAAGGATTCCGGATTCTAATACAACAAAGGTCGCAAGTCACATCCAAAGTGAAACCATGCATTTTCTAAACACGCGGACAATGTTACCAACCAGATAAACACTTTAAAAGCCTAATATTTGAATCCTCCTACTTGATCTAACTGTAAACATCTTTTAGATATTGAGTACGTCCTCATTAATTTATAAGCATTCTTTATGGTGGAAAACACAACTTTATTTACTAGAACTTTTACTCTGAAGCCAAAGATATTTTGAGATGTATATAGCTTTTGCATATCTAACTAACACAACGTTCCCAGAGGAAATAAGTGGGAATTCTTTCATGTACAGTACCGCAACCTTACAATTTATTGTTATTGTCTATTGGTACAAAAAAATCCTAATACCACGCTCCAACTTGATATGCTACCTTGAGGATACCTTTGTTTCACTAATTGACTGTGTCTCACAAAGCTTACTCAAATTATCAAAAATATCCATGGCATCTGACAACGCTCCTTTCATGCATGTATGGAAAGAATTCTTGAGGAACTAGGAAATATTTGCTGATCCATTTCCACACAAGACTCGCTCATCTTCCAAACAAGAAGAGATCAAAGGTTTCAAGAATTATATAAAAACTTTCACAGCTAGACTTGCTGAAACGGAAGAAAGTATAGACATTGTGGAAGAAGGAGTAGAGGGCATTGAGAGCATGCAAGTAAAGCTGGTGCAATTAGAAAATGAAGTTACATAGTTGGAAGACAGGAACAGAAGGGACAATTTCCCCTTTTACGAGATTCCAGAAAAGATTGAAGGAGACGACCCAATTAACTTTCTTACAAACTGGATCCGCTCAGTACTAGGTATAACTTTTTCACCTCCTCTGGAACTGCAACGCGCACATAGGATCCGCCCACGTTCATCCAACAGCAAAAACTCACCAAGACCTTCATCACCAACAAGCCCGCCAAACTCTAAGTTAAAAAGAACACTCCCATACTCTTCCAGAATAATAGATTTTTCCTTTCACAAGACTTCTCAAGGAGTACTCAAGTAAAAAGGGAAAGATTCTTAGACATGAGACCCATTCTAAAATCCCTAAAAATAAGAAGCGGCTTGTTGGATCCTGCAAGGATGATTATTACTATTCCAGATGGCCCCACCAAAGAATTCACTGACCCAACCGACTTTCAAAATCAAGAACTACAATCTTCACTGATGGATATTCATATCCCAGTCATCCAGATGATGCTGCAAAAACGGATCGTCCATGCCATTCAGTGTCTTACAAAATCCCCAGGAACCAACACATTCTCAGGCCGATTCATGGAATAATTAGCGCGGCGCAAGTGGGCAAAAACGTGCGAATCGCAGTGGAATAGCGAAAATCACAGTGCAAGTGCGAAAATCGCACGAAAAGCAGCGCACGTCGATTCATGGAAGGCCGTGCGCGAGAAAACCAGCGGATGTGCGATAAAAAAGTGTGCCGTGCACGTTGGCGCACAGGCCATCTAACAGCGTGCGCCAGGTCACAGCGAAAATCGCACAGGCCACAGCGAAATTCGCACATAGCGCGGCGCACGCAACAAAAGTAGGCGGAACACGGGCGTAACACTCGGAATGGGGAACAACTTGCAAAAACGTGGGCGTCACGGGGGAAGTACAGGGCACAAGTGCGCGGAACGCCCACACGCTCGCCTACAACACGTATTCATGGAATAGAATAGGGCAAAAAAGCGCACGCTCAAACCAGCGCACAGGCACAAACACGACCGCCACAAGAAAGCAGGCGGTAGCGTCTCTGCGGCTGTAAGAAATGTGCGCCAAAAGGTGCGCCAACAAATAGCACCTATATACTGCCATGATGAATGTCCTATACTGTGGCCCTCCAGGACAAATGACGTGCAAAGGGGTACCCACAAACACGGACACCCGCTGACAAAAAATACGTGTGCGTGTATACCGGGGTGCGCGGGAAGTCTCACACGCGATTTCAGCAGGGTACAACTTCACGCGATCGGGCCTGGGGGAGCGGGCTACGTGTATTTCAGGGGTTCGCGTGAAGTTTTTCACGCTATCGGGCCTGGGGGAGCGGGCTACGTGTATTACAGGGGTTCGCGTGAAGTTTTTCACGCGATCGGGCCTGGGGGAGCGGGCTACGTGTATTACAGGGGTTCGCGTGAAGTTTTACACGCGATCGGGCCTGGGGGAGCGGGCTACGTGTATTACAGGGGTTCGCGTGAAGTTTCTCACGCGATCAGGCCTGGGGGAGCGGGCTACGTGTATTACAGGGGTTCGCGTGAAGTTTTTCACGCGATCGGGCCTGGGGGAGCGGGTTACGTGTATTACAGGGGTTCGCGTGAAGTTTCTCACGCGATCGGGCCTGGGGGAGCGGGCTACGTGTATTACAGGGGTTCGCGTGAAGTTTCTCACGCGATCGGGCCTGGGGGAGCGGGCTATGTGTATTTCAGGGGTTCGCGTGAAGTTTTTCACGCGATCGGGCCTGGGGGAGCGGGCTACGTGTATTTCAGGGGTTCGCGTGAAGTTTTTCACGCGATTAGTCAGGGTACGTGTATTTCAGGGGTGCGCGGGAAGTTCCACACGCGAATATACTGGGCGCGTGTATTTCAGGGGTGCGCGGGAAGTTCCACACGCGATTCCATCAGGGTAGGTGTATTTCAGGGGTGCGCGGGAAGTTCCACACGCGATTCCATCAGGGTACGTGTATTTCAGGGGTGCGCGGGCAGTCCCACACGCGATTACAGCAGGGTACGTGTATTTCAGGGGTGTGCGGGAAGTTCCACACGCGAATAGCCTGGGCGCGTGTATTTCAGGGGTGCGCGGGAAGTTCCACACGCGAATAGCCTGGGCGCGTGTATTTCAGGGGTGCGCGGAAAGTTCCACACGCGAATAGCCTGGGCGTGTGTATTTCAGGGGTGCGCAGGAATTTCCACACGCGAATAGCCTGGGCGCGTGGACTTCAGGGGTGCGCGGGAAGTCCCACACGCGATTACAGCAGGGTACGTGTATTTCAGGGGTGCGCGGGAAGTTCCACACGCGAATAGCCTGGGCGCGTGTATTTCAGGGGTGCGCGGGAAGTTCCACACGCGAATAGCCTGGGCGCGTGTATTTCAGGGGTGCGCGGGAATTTCCACACGCGAGTAGCCTGGGCGCGTGTATTTCAGGGGTGCGCGGGAATTATCACACGCGATTAGGCTGGGTGGGTCCTCACAGGTGTTCCCTGTACACCCTCCACGGCCCCTGCAGGCAGCCCACAAAACAGGGGACTACCCTGCACACCTGCTCATGTCTCCCGCCACCCCCACCCCCCACCATCCAGGGGCACCCTCCACCAGGCCCCCACTCATGTCTCCCACCACCCCCACCCCCCCAGTTACCAGGGGCAGCCTCCACCAGGCCCCCACTCATGTCTCCCACCACCCCCACCCCCCAGCAGTGCAGGGGCAGCCTCCACCAGGCCCCCACCCATGTCTCCCACCACCCCCACCCCCCAGCAGTGCAGGGGCATCCTCCACCAGGCACCCACTCATGTCCCCTATCACCCCCACCCCCCCCGCCACCAGGGGCACCCTCCACCAGGCCCCCACTCATGTCTCCCACCACCCCCACCCCCCAGCAGTGCAGGGGCACCCTCCACCAGGCCCCCACTCATGTCTCCCACCACCCCCACCCCCCCGCCACCAGGGGCACCCTCCACCAGGCCCCCACTCATGTCTCCCACCACCCCCACCCCCCAGCAGTGCAGGGGCACCCTCCACCAGGCCCCCACCCATGTCTCCCACCACCCCCACCCCCCAGCAGTGCAGGGGCATCCTCCACCAGGCACCCACTCATGTCCCCTATCACCCCCACCCCCCCCCGCCACCAGGGGCACCCTCCACCAGGCCCCCACTCATGTCTCCCACCACCCCCACCCCCCAGCAGTGCAGGGGCACCCTCCACCAGGCCCCCACTCATGTCTCCCACCACCCCCACCCCCCCGCCACCAGGGGCACCCTCCACCAGGCCCCCACTCATGTCTCCCACCACCCCCACCCCCCAGCAGTGCAGGGGCACCCTCCACCAGGCCCCCACCCATGTCTCCCACCACCCCCACCCCCCAGCAGTGCAGGGGCATCCTCCACCAGGCACCCACTCATGTCCCCTATCACCCCCCCCCCCGCCACCAGGGGCACCCTCCACCAGGCCCCCACTCATGTCTCCCACCACCCCCACCCCCCAGCAGTGCAGGGGCACCCTCCACCAGGCCCCCACTCATGTCTCCCACCACCCCCACCCCCCCGCCACCAGGGGCACCCTCCACCAGGCCCCCACTCATGTCTCCCACCACCCCCACCCCCCAGCAGTGCAGGGGCACCCTCCAGCAGGCCCCCACTCATGTCCCCTATCACCCCCACCCCCCCAGTCACCAGGGGCACCCTCCACCAGGCCCCCACTCATGACTCCCACCACCCCCACCCCCCCAGTCACCAGGGGCACCCTCCACCAGGCCCCCACTCATGTCTCCCACCACCCCCACCCCCCAGCAGTGCAGGGGCAGCCTCCACCAGGCACCCACTCATGTCCCCTATCACCGCCACTCCCCCGCCACCAGGGGCACCCTCCACCAGGCCCCCACTCATGTCTCCCACCACCCCCACCCCCCAGTCACCAGGGGCAGCCTCCACCAGGCACCCACTCATGTCCCCTATCACCCCCACCCCCCCAGTCACCAGGGGCAGCCTCCACCAGGCACCCACTCATGTCCCCTATCACCCCCACCCCCCCAGTCACCAGGGGCACCCTCCACCAGGCCCCCACTCATGTCTCCCACCACCCCCACCCCCCAGTCGCCAGGGGCACCCTACACCAGGCCCCCACTCATGTCTCCCACCACCCCCACCCCCCAGCAGTGCAGGGGCACCCTCCACCAGGCCCCCACTCATGTCCCCTATCACCCCCACCCCCCCAGTCACCAGGGGCAGCATCCACCAGGCTCCCACCCATGTCCCCCTGCCCCCAGGTCCTGACGATACACTATCATGGCAGTAATGGGCAGCATACCCAGCACAAACACCCAGGCAAGGATTGCATCCACCCACATAGTGAATGCAATTACATGACACAACCCCAATGGCAAGTATGTAAATGAACACATGTCCGTCACACACACATACACAATGGCTGCAAGTGAATGTCAAAACCCATATCATGACATGTATGAAACCAAAGACAAAATAACACAAGTGGAAGTAAAAATAAAAAATGTATTAAAGATTAAAAATAAGTAAACAAATCAAACATACAACTATGTGGATAACAAAATAAATGGTCCATGTTGGAGAACAAAAGTAAAAATCAAAAAACGAAAAAGGAATACAAAAACAAATGTTGACCAAAGCAATATCAAGTAGAAGCAAAAGAATGAAAAACCATTTCCACATGGTGAACACAATAATGAAAAAAAGAAAATGTTCCTTCAAAAAACAAACTAAATACAGGAATGTACCAGGGTCCATGAGCCCAACACCATAAAGGAAACCTACTACTACCTAATGAAAAAAATATATACAAAAAAGTGCCCATTGTCCGAGCGGTCCAAAATGATAAAAACAAATAAAGGAAACCTAACACTAACTAACTATATAACTATATACAAAGGCAGCGGGCAAGTCCTGCGGCTCACTTGTTGATGTTGCTGGCCAGGGCATCATCGAACTCCATGTCGATGTCCTGGAGGCGGGACTCTGTCCTGGCCCCGAGGTCTCGCAGGGATAACCCCATGTTCAGCTCAAACTCCCTGCGAGCTTCCTCGAGGCACTCAGCCCGCCTCAACGCCCGACGCATGGAGAACTCCGCCCTGACCATGGCGAGCCGCTCCTCTTCCGCCCGCTGCCGCTCCGCACCTATCCGCTGGACCAACTGCTCCCACACGGAAGACACCACCATCCCAGGGTTGCCCTGCCCTCCGGCCAATGCCTGCCCCTCTGATCTTGATGGCCCCGAGCCATGATGCCTCCCACGTCGAGCCCGCTGCTGCCTCCGACGGCACTGCCTCTGCCAGCACGACGGCATCCAGGCTGATGGAAACCACCGACGCCGTCGTGCACGTGCCCTGCCTGATGATGCTGTCACATCTTCCATCTGCTGGGGTCCAGTTGCTGTGTTGTCCACCCCTGCTGGACCTCCGACTCCCAACTGTGGCAGGGATGGGATCCCCACCGAGCTGGCTGCATTGGTCGGGGCAGGTCCATAGGGGGCCCTGGTGGCATCTAGGCTGGAAGACGGCAAGGAGAACGACTGGTGGATAGCCTGCACAGAGGAGGAGAGGGCCGCCACATTGGCCAACACATGCAGGAAACCCCCGAACATGGCCTATCCCAATTGGGCCACGTCGGCACGGTGCACTTCGTGATGACGTGCGTGCTCCACCCGGGAAGCATGCACGGCATCACGAATCACAGCCGTGCGCATCGCGACCCCAATCAGGACCTTCTCCGCACGGCCAGGGGTTCCCACGTCCGCAGGTGGAGGGGAGTCAGGTGACATGGACATCCCCTCTACCTGCGGACGGGCCTGGGACGGGGCATCCCTGCTGGTGCATGGTGGTGCACTCACAGGGTCAGGGACAGCGACATGCACAGGCCCCTCCACGGTGACCTGTGCTGCCTCCTGCCCCTGGCCCTGGACTGAACCACTTGCACCAGCAGGGATGCCCCCACCAGGCCCCATGTGTGCCCTAGTGGCGGCCTCCTCCTCCTCTGTGCAAACCACCAACCTGGATGGCTCCTCACCGTCTCCCACCGTAGCAGGCCCCTGTGGGGGCTCACCCACCCATTCCGCTGCAGCCGTGGGGGCATCCCCGCCGCCTTGCTCCACAGCGCCGTCTCCGCCCTCTTCTTCACTAGCCGCTGCGTAGAGGGAGACAAAGAACACAAGCATCAGGGCACTGTACAATGGTCCCCTAGACAGGAAGCAATAGCAGATGAGCACCACTGTCAAAGTACACTTCCATCATGTCCCTCCACAACACATGGGTCAGTCCAGGCAAAACACACACAGTAACAGGCATGGTGCATGCCATGGACATTTCCATGCATGTCCAATGGACTCTTGAAACATTCAATGATATGTAACTCACATGCATCATGGCTCATGCCTATCACATGCACACACTTCACCTCAGTCACATCCATCTGGCCCCAAACACACCAAACACAGCGGATACAAGGGTAATTTGGCTGCTTCACTGAATCTGTGCATTGTCACACACATGTGTCATGCATCCATGGCATGCACAAGTCACAGACACGCAGGTCAGGCACACAGACATGGCTACCATATATGTACCTGGCATCAGCACCCATCCCTCACCCCCACCCATGTCCAGGTACAGAGACTGGCATGCTCTCATGTTCAAAATCTGCATAGGGCACCCCATGCGGCATTTGAACACATGCAACAACCATGTGGGTCACACATCACTGGTCGCACATGCATTACCATGATGTCCCTGCACACATACATGCATACATGGCCTATGGCACACATACAGGCAAGTATCATAGAACCAGCACACCGCAACATGCCCTGTCTCATACAGTAATGCTTGGACACTTACCGCTCAACTCCAGACGGGCCTCCCTCTCAAGGATCTGGGCATGGAGTGCTGGGCGTACGCGTTCCAGGACCCTCATCTGGATGGTACTCATGCGGCCCCGGACCCCCTCCACGAGGCGCCGGGCCTTCACAAGGGTCCTGGACCTCAAGTCCTCCCAGCGCTTCTTAATCTTCAGGACGTCGCGGGTTGCCACCCCCTCCGCGTTGATGGCAACCACACAGTCGGCCCAGATCCTCTGCCGTCCTTCCTTGCTGGCGCGGGACGATCCAAAGAGGGCATCATACTGCCCCAGGACATGCTCCACCAGGACACCAACTTCGGTGGCAGTGAAGCTGGTGCCCCTCTGCCCCTCTGGCCTGGGGTTGCCACTGGTGCCAGATGTGGAAGCGCCCGACATGGCAACCCCAGAGGCAGGTGTGGGTGGGCAACTGGGTCCTGGGGCTGGGCTGTGGAGCGATGTAATCCCAGTCGGGAGTCTTCAGTTCCAGCAGGGGTGGACACAGCAACTGGACCCCTGCAGATGGCTGATGTGCAGGCACCAAATGGCAGGGCACGGTGGCAGCAGGCAGGCAGGCAGGCAGGCAGCAGCAGATGGCACGTGGGAGGCTGCTCGGGGCACTGGGGGGCAGAAACTTGGCCTTCTGGGCAGGAGCGTGGTCTTCCGTGTGTTTTCGCGTGGCCAGCTTGATACGGAGTGATTTGGCACGTGAAAATCCTGCACGTCAGAGTGAAATCCGAGGAAAGGCCCTTAGCGCGTAAGCGCGTCAGCACGCATACGCGATTCTATTGGACCAGAGTCCCTCAGCGCGTAAGCGCGTCTGTGACGTGACCCGCACGGGTGTTCCCCACTCAGCACGTGATGACGGGGCACACGTGGAAATACTGCACGTCAGAGTGTCATCGCGTGTAATTGGACAAAAGTGCGCGTACACGCGATTGGCCTATGTACGTGTATTTAATGGGTGCGCGGGCACTTACACACGCAAGTACGTCAGCGAACCTGTATCCCGTGGTGCGTGTGAATTTCCACACGCTATTGGACTGGGAACTGGATTCCAGGGGTGCGCGGGTCACACGCTGTATCCCGTGGTGCGTGTGCATTTCCACACGCTATTGGACTGGGAACTGGATTCCAGGGGTGCGCGGGTCACACGCTGTATCCCGTGGTGCGTGTGCATTTCCACACGCTATTGGACTGGGAACTGGATTCCAGGGGTGCGCGGGTCACACGCTCGCCTAGAACACGCGCAAAGCATAAATTTGCGCACTTTAACAATAACAAGCTCAGACGCCAGGATGAACATACCGTTCCTAGCAGCAGTGGCAGTGGGCTACCAAAGGAGGAGGAGGAGGATAGTCAGGGCCAGAATATTCACACCCAGAACCAGCCTTTTCGGGATGCCTGATGACCAGGTGTATGGGAGGTACAGGTTTCCACCACACATTATACTGGACCTGGTGAGTGAGTGGGAGGATGACCTCACATCACCCACCCTGTGCTCCCAAGCACTCAGCCCCCTGGAGAAGGTCCTCAATGTACTGCACTTCTTAGCCACTGGATCATTTCAGCGGACAAGTGCCATAGTGGGTGGGGTGTCACAGGCCACCCAGTCACGCTGCCTACACCAGGTCTTGAACATCATGACTGCACGCCCATCAGTCCGCAGGCACATATACCTGCCCAGAACACCTGCAGAAAGGCATGCTGCCGCCCTGGATTTTTACGGTGTGGCACGATTCCCCAAAGTGCTAGGTGCCATCGACTGCACCCATGTGGCTCTACGTCCCCCCAGGGCATCTGAGCACATCTATAGGAACCGCAAGCACTGGCATTCCATCAACGTGCAGGTAGCATGTAATGCCAAGGGAATCATCACCTCAGTATATGCCAACTATCCCGGCTCCACCCACGACAGCTTCATTTACCGAATGTCCACCCTAAGCCGGG
Organism: Ambystoma mexicanum; assembly: GCF_040938575.1. NCBI lineage: Eukaryota > Metazoa > Chordata > Amphibia > Caudata > Ambystomatidae > Ambystoma > Ambystoma mexicanum. Next base: position 958,991,622 of record NC_090928.1, on the reverse strand, counting down.
ACCTAGAAGCTGGGCGGCATGGCGATACATGGCTGCTTGATGAGTATGTATGCCACTGCACATGCATGCATGTTGGATACTGAGCAAGGTCACAACCCCACCAATGATACCAATCACCATCTCCACAGGGGACAGTGCCTACCCTCTCAGCCCCCACATGATGACGCCAATTCGGAACCCCACCACGCCACCCGAGGTAAGATATAACACAGCCCACATTACGACCTGGGGCATAGTGGAGCGCACATTCGGAGTGCTAAAGTCACGCTTTCGCTCCCTTGACCGTTCTGGCGGGCAGCTGTTATACGCTCCCCCAGTAGTGTGCAGGATCATAGTGGCAGCATGTGTCCTGCACAACGTTGCAACACGCCGGGGCCTGGCCGTGGACATGGTGGTGGCCCCACATCCCCAACCACATGCACAGCCGCTGCGCATGGGAGGGGAAAGGGCACGGGGGGAGAAAGCCCGTACACAGCTAGTGGCTAATTACTTCACATAGAAATCACACCCCTGTGGAGTGCACACTGCCCTGGCACATTCCATCTGACAATCAATGATGACTCAACCTGACACTGATCCTGAATGTCTGGAGAATGAACCGTGAATACCATATCAGCCTGAGATTGTTCACCTGGAAGTGTCACAATGTGTGCATCCCTACCCACACAGACACCACCAATGCAGTTTTGTGAAGTTACACATTCAAGCAGCTAAAATGATTACCCACTTGCAAAATGCAACAAGAGGACAGTGCCATGTCAGCCAACCCAACCCCAGCACCGCCACACGACACACCGTGCCATGTCATGCTAATTCCAGTTAAACAAAGTAATCCCCACAACATGACACTAGTCTCACTATGTACAGTGTCCCTATTAGAAACCTGCAACACCTGAAATGCTCACAGCAATGCCGGACCAACAACATACTTGAGCACGTAGTACCATTAACATGACATCACAAATGTTACATATTAGTAGTCTCACCACCTGGAAATGCCTGCACTCCCACCACTACCAACTGTGCAGTGTTGGCGCCATGTAGAGTTGTAGGTGCACTGCTGCCAACATGGACCCCATCTCCAGACTAGAGGTCCTTGTGTAGACATGAGGAAGGGACCTGCAAATTGGGAGGTAGACACAGAAGAAGAGTTACAAATCAATGCAACATGCAGTGTCCAACACAACAGCAATATGCACTAGGAATGTATACACAGTATTGACTACAGACTGCCCACACAGCTCATGGGAGTCCAACGTCACTGTGTAATTCACTGTCACTTGGGCACACCCTTTGCAAGCCCATGGAAACGGGAAGCAGGAGGGGTGTGTGTGACTCAAACCCAAGCATCTGAACCAAATACATTACAAGCCTGCATGTGCCCAGCCACAATGCAGCGTATGCCCACAGTAACCACGGAAGCCAACAAATCGTCCCAAAAAAATTGGGAATAAAAGAAATAAAAATAAAAATAAAAATAAGAAACAATCAAAAATGGCCATTGATGGGCCCGGGGGGGTTGGGGAGGCCACCCAGGAGGTCCGAGGACAGGATGCACACCAGAACCCACCTGCGTGGATCCTGGGAAGATAAAACACCTCCATGGGCTCATGGCCCACACGGCTACCCTGTTGTGGGAGTATCACTGCTGTCGCTATTATCACCCTGTGCAGCTGCATCCGAAGGTGGTTGCACTATGGGAGGCAGCCCACGCAAGGCCCTAGTCTGCTCCTCCATGGCTGCAAGCATGCGGGTGTGGTAGGTCTGGTTCTGGAGGATGAGTGTGCGGAGGTCCCCATGCAACAACTCACGGGATGCCCGGACCTCCGCCCTCGTTGCCTGCATCTCAGCTGAGAGCGTACGGGTGAGACGCTCCAGCTGCTGTTCTGTCCTTTGGTGTGTTGAAGCCTCAAGCTCAACAAGAGTCGTCCTGAGGTGAAGGAGCTCCTGCCTCAGGGCTTCCCTGTGGCCCTGGGACTCAATGGAGATGGCCTCCTGCAGAGTCGCCAGTGCCGCCCGCCTGTCCCTGTTGGACCCCAACATGTCCTCCCTGTGTGACTGGCAGATGGAGTCGGTTGCCTGCTCTAGTCGCTCCATCAGCCTTTCTGGGGGGACAATGGAAGTGGCCACCCTATCCATGGCCTGAGCCATCATCTCAGATGATGCAGCCTGTTGGGTTGCCATACCGTAAATGGATTGCTCCCATGCGGTATTGCCGGGTGGCGTACGGCCACCACGTCGGCGGGCACCACACCTGTCTGGGGCAAGGCGAACTGCGCCTTGCTGTACCGGCACTGCCTGAGGCTGCAGGACTGCATTCCCCCTCTGATCTGCTGGCCCAGGAACAGGATCAGATGTCGCGGAGTGTGACCCTGCATCCGTAACCACCGAAGGCGTAGCTGCCAACACTGACATCCCCATGGAGGGTTCTGACCCTGGTGCAGGTGGGTGAGACAGAACATAATCCCTCCCTGGAACACTCACCTGCGACGGCACGTAGGTCTCATCCGAATCAACACCTGAGTACAGCTCGGGGGAGGTGCAGCCAGAGACACCCCTTGAGAGCACGACCTGCAGCACTTGTGGGTTCTCCCCCACCACCACACCACGTCCCTCACTGGTGGTTGGTCGGCCCTCGGACCCCTCCTGGGTCTGCACCATCTCCACAACCCCAGCAGTATCAGGTGCGTCTTCCCCTGCAAAGACATGAAAACAAAGAAATGGAAACAGGCATTAGCACCATGGCACACAATGAGGGCTGAGAAGCAAGAGAACCAGTACTTGATTGACACGTGTCCCACATGACTAAAACCCTCCCATGCATGCACCCTCACTGCGTATGAAGTGCAGGCAAATGGCACACACTGATGACACCAAGATGGAAAATGAACACATTTTCTGCATGCTGCCTGGCAGTGGCATCACACATTGGCCTGTGATTGCCAGGTGAAACACACATGCCATCACACAGATGGCATGTACCATTGCTATTGAGTGAAGATGGAGAGGAGGGCAGCACCTATTCATTCAGTCCAGTTCCCGCATGTAATTGCTTTTCTAATTCTAACAGGTCAGATTTTTCACCTGGAGCTGCCAGTCTGAAATGGTCCAATTGCACAGGGACATGTGTGTACAATAGATATCCAGGTAACAAAGTCACTCCACCTCACCATTGCCATGTCAGACATGTGACTAGTGGACAGCGACATGGCTAGTAAAAGTGGGGGAATGCAAACAATCTGACTGAATGAACAGTGAAAAATAAGCAACAATGTTGTGGCAAGGTGACACTTCAAGGGCAACTGGCGTGCAGTTGGGCTAGATGTCTACTGTTGGCAGAAGGGATACTGCTATGGCCAAATGCAGCTGCGCAGGAAGTATTGCATGAAGCACATGGCTGACCCATACGACTCAGGCGCACACACTCTCACCTGGCACACAAACAGAAGCCCTCACACACACACCATGCACATGGATGACACACACATGCATGTGCACTCACCGGACAATGCCTCGTAATCAGCCAGATCTCCCACGCCTTGGATCTGTTCCTCCGTGACGTAGGTCCCAGCGACTGACTCATGTGGAGTGAGTTCCATGTCTACTACTGGAGACCCACCTCCAGTCACTAGAGTTGCGGCATGACTTGAGGCCAGCTTACTCTTTGCCCTGCGCTTTAGGTCATTCCAGCGCTTATAGCAATCATTGGCTGTGCGCCTCACGATTCCAAGGGCACTTACGATGTCCGCAACGGTCTGCCAGTGTGCCTGGCGTTGTGCAGGTGTGGTCTTGGATCCTGCAACAATGACCATCTCGTTGTCATGTCCGGACACATACTCGACAAGTGCATTCAGTTCGTCATCCGTGAAGCTGGGCTTCCTGGACGGGCCGGACTGTGTAGCTGTGTCTGGGGCATCAGCCTGTGCCGGACGAGCACTCTTCCTCTTCCGCTTGGAAGGTGGTGGTGATCCTGAGTGTCCTGCGCCGCTCTGGACACTAGGGGCAGGAGCCCTGGTGGACTCTGTATCAGGAGTGTGGGATTGCACACTCAGCATGGGAGTTGGTGCAGGCATTGGCTCTAGTGTGATGGTGTCAGGGGGAATGTCAGCAGCATGGACTAGGACCGACACTGTCCTGGCTGGGTGTGTGAGGGCTGGGGTGGATGGAGCCGCAGCTGCCCCTGCAGCCTCTCCGCCCTGCCTCCTTGGTGCAGCAGATGACCTTGCTGCCCCAGATCCACGTGGCATGATGGCATCAACGTGCACCAGCGCACGTGTCGTAACCCTGCTGACCTGGAAGTCAGCCATGGAGTCAGCCAGGTCTGGTGCCACAATGGGCTGGTCCAACAAGGGCTGAGCATGGATGGTGTCAGCCACATCAGCCTCAACGGGAGGGGGGGAGGGGGGGGATTATGGGTGCCCGTGACTGGTCCTCCACACATGGGGGGACAGGCTCACCCTGCAAGTTACGACCACGTCCCCTACCGGATCCACCACGGCCACCACTTGTGGCTCTTCCACCTTTGCCACCCTTACGGAATCCTCGCCTCCCAGCCATGGCACTGATGTTAATGTGCGTATGGGAGTGGATGTAGACTATTGTCCTGGGCAATTGGGGGTCAAAGGGGTTGGGTACCAGATGGTAATTGTACCCTAGTGCTCTAGCAAGGCTGAATGTAACCCCTGGGGAAAGATGACGGGTCACGCAATGCACAGGAGGCCCAAAAAAGGGAGATGACGTGCAAGCAACCCCTCCTAGACCACGTGTGCAGAAAGAAAAACCTGCACTACGCTGTGGCACCCAGTAACACAAGAATGAACGTATGCGTGTCACACGCAGCCTAGAATGACCTCTGAAGGGGTAGGCTACACACGGGGCAAGCACAGATGTTAGATACGTGCGTGACTCACCGTCTGCCTGGTAAACGAGCGTGTAAAAGGAGCACGTTTGGTTGGCAACACCCCCGCCAAAAGAAGATTTGTACGCTGTCTGAGGAGACAGGACAACAGTAGAAGGGAACACTGTTTGAGGGAACAGGCCCAGGTAAACCAGTAAAAGAGAAAAAAGAGAAAAAGCTGTCAGAGGTAACAGGGAATACGAACTTGAAACGCCGTGAAGTAAATCGCGTGTGAAACGACAAGAAGTACAGAATTCACCCACTCGCTCTCCACGAAAAGCACGTACAAGGAAAACGTGTTCTACACGTACCTTTTATACAGGCCCACACGTCCAGCATCACTTACGCGGCGTGTACGCGCTAGGGCCATTTCCACCAATTACATGCTTTGTCACTTCTGCGTGCAGGGCCATTTCCACCAATTACACGCTTTGTCACTTCTGCGTGTAGGGCCATTTCCACCAATCACACGCTTTGTCACTTCTGCGTGTAGGGCCATTTCCACCAATCACACGCGATTACACTCTGACGTGCAGTCTTTCCACGTGTGCTCTGTCATCACGTGCTGTGTGGGAAACACCTGTGCGGGTCACGTCACAGACGCGCTTACGCGCTGAGGGCCTTTCCTCAGTTTTCACGCTGACGTGCAGGATTTTCACGTGCCAAATCACTCCGTACCAAGCTGGCCACGCGTACGCACACGGAATAACACGCACCTGCCCGGAAGGCCGAACTACTGCCCCCCCAGAGCCCGAGCACGCTCCCACCTGCTGCTGCCTGACTGCCTGCTGCCCCTGCACTGCTGGGGGGTGGGGGTGGTGGGTGACATGGGTGGGGGCCTGGTGGAGGATGCCCCTGCACTGCTGGGGGGTGGGGGTGGTGGGAGACATGAGTGGGGGCCTGGTGGAGGGTGCCCCTGGTGACTGGGGGGGTGGGGGTGGTGGGAGACATGAGTGGGGGCCTGGTTGAGGGTGCCCCTGGTGACTGGGGGGGTGGGGGTGATAGGGGACATGAGTGGGGGCCTGGTGGAGGCTGCCCCTGCACTGCTGGGGGGTGGGGGTGGTGGGAGACATGGGTGGGGGCCTGGTGTAGGGTGCCCCTGGTGACTGGGGGGGGTGGGGGTGGTGGGAGACATGAGTGGGGGCCTGGTGGAGGGTGCCCCTGGTGACTGGGGGGGTGGGGGTGATAGGGGACATGAGTGGGGGCCTGGTGGAGGCTGCCCCTGCACTGCTGGGGGGTGGGGGTGGTGGGAGACATGGGTGGGGGCCTGGTGTAGGGTGCCCCTGGTGACTGGGGGGGTGGGGGTGGTGGGAGACATGAGTGGGGGCCTGGTGGAGGGTGCCCCTGGTGACTGGGGGGGTGGGGGTGATAGGGGACATGAGTGGGGGCCTGGTGGAGGCTGCCCCTGCACTGCTGGGGGGTGGGGGTGGTGGGAGACATGGGTGGGGGCCTGGTGTAGGGTGCCCCTGGTGACTGGGGGGGTGGGGGTGGTGGGAGACATGAGTGGGGGCCTGGTGGAGGGTGCCCCTGGTGACTGGGGGGGTGGGGGTGATAGGGGACATGAGTGGGGGCCTGGTGGAGGATGCCCCTGCACTGCTGGGGGGTGGGGGTGGTGGGAGACATGGGTGGGGGCCTGGTGGAGGCTGCCCCTGCACTGCTGGGGGGTGGGGGTGGTGGGAGACATGGGTGTGGGCCTGGTGTAGGGTGCCCCTGGTGACTGGGGAGGTGGGGGTGGTGGGAGACATGAGTGGGGGCCTGGTGGAGGGTGCCCCTGGTGACTGGGGGGATGGGGGTGATAGGGGACATGAGTGGGGGCCTGGTGGAGGCTGCCCCTGCACTGCTGGGGGGTGGTGGGAGACATGGGTGGGGGCCTGGTGTAGGGTGCCCCTGGTGACTGGGGGGGGTGGGGGTGGTGGGAGACATGAGTGGGGGCCTGGTGGAGGGTGCCCCTGGTGACTGGGGGGGTGGGGGTGATAGGGGACATGAGTGGGGGCCTGGTGGAGGCTGCCCCTGCACTGCTGGGGGGTGGGGGTGGTGGGAGACATGGGTGGGGGCCTGGTGTAGGGTGCCCCTGGTGACTGGGGGGGTGGGGGTGGTGGGAGACATGAGTGGGGGCCTGGTGGAGGGTGCCCCTGGTGACTGGGGGGGTGGGGGTGATAGGGGACATGAGTGGGGGCCTGGTGGAGGATGCCCCTGCACTGCTGGGGGGTGGGGGTGGTGGGAGACATGGGTGGGGGCCTGGTGGAGGCTGCCCCTGCACTGCTGGGGGGTGGGGGTGCAGGGGGACATGAGCAGGTGTGCAGGGTAGTCCCCTGTTTTGTGGGCTGCCTGCAGGGGCCGTGGAGGGTGTACAGGGAACACCTGTGAGGACCCACCCAGCCTAATCGCGTGTGTAACTTCCCACGCACCCCTGTAATACACGTACCAAGCCAAATCGCGTGTGAGAATTCCCGCGCACCCCTGAAATACACGTACCCTGCTGAAATCGCGTGTAAAACTTCCCGCGCACCCCTGAAATGCATGCGCCCAGGCTATTCGCGTGTGGATCTTCCCGCGCACCCCTGAAATACACGCGCCCAGGCTATTCGCGTGTGGAACTTCCCGCGCACCCCTGAAATACACGCGCCCAGGCTATTCGCGAGTGGAACTTCCCGCGCACCCCTGAAATACACGTAGCACGCTGGGAGACATGAGTGGGGGCCTGGTGGAGGGTGCCCCTGCACTGCTGGGGGGTGGGGGTGATAGGGGACATGAGCGTGGGCCTGGTGGAGGATGCCCCTGCACTGCTGGGGGGTGGGGGTGGTGGGTGACATGGGTTGGGGCCTGCTGGCAGGTGCCCCACAGTGCTGGGGGGTGGGGGTGGTGGGAGACATGAGTCGGGCATGAGTGGGGGCCTGGTGGAGGCTGCCCCTGGTGGCTGGGGGGTAGGGGTGGTGGGAGACATGAGTGGGGGCCTGGTGGAGGCTGCCCCTGCACTGCTGGGGGGTGGGGGTGGTAGGAGACATGGGTGGGGGCCTGGTGGTGGGTGCCCCTGGTGGCTGGGGGGTGGGGGTGCAGGGGGACATGAGCAGGTGTGCAGGGTAGTCCCCTGTTTTGTGGGCTGCCTGCAGGGGCCGTGGAGGGTGTACAGGGAACACCTGTGAGGACCCACCCAGCCTAATCGCGTGTGATAATTCCCACGCACCCCTGTAATACACGTACCCTGCCAAATCGCGTGTGATAATTCCCGCGTACCCCTGTATTACACGTGCCCTGGCTAATCGCATGTAAGACTTCCCGCGTACCCCTGTAATACACGTTCCCTGGACAATCGCGTGTTGAACTTCCCGCGTACCCCTGTAATACACGTTCCCTGGACAATCGCGTGTTGAACTTCCCGCGTACCCCTGTAATACACGTTCCCTGGACTATCGCGTGTTGAACTTCCCGCGCACCCCTGAAATACACGTACCCTGGCACCCTGGCTAATCGCGTGTATAACTTCACGCGTACCCCTGATATGCACGTTACCCGCTTTGCGTTCCTTGTTTGGCAGCCCTGTAAACTGGTCCAGGGTTAGTGCAGCCCTTTGCGATGATTTAGCGATTTTGATGGCTTTTCCTTGCGCGAGGGCGTTCTTGGGGGCGTTACTGGCGCTGCTGCAGGGTCGCTGCGATACTCTGCGCCACGGCTGGTTTGGGAGCCTAAAAGCCATGAATACGCTGTGCGCGGAAATCGGTTTTAGCGCACGTGCCTGGTGCAGACAATCGCACGCGGACACTCTGCGCCAGCCGCTTGCGACACTTTTCTGCGAAATTCTATGAATTACCCTGTACATATACTCCTAAAGGAAGCAGATCAACTTCTTCTATCTCTCGTGAAATTCTATCCACCTAAACCCATCTAAGAGACAAGTCGAGATCTCCTATCAAAAATGTGGATCTTACCCTGGCAAACCCTCAAACCTGACTGATTTAGTTTTTTCTTTAAATACAGTTACTGCATAAATATTTTTTCAGGGTTTATATTTATATAGGGTATATACTTAATACCCTACTTCGTTTCATCATTTCTTCTAGTAGGCTATTTACTTGTTCATGTTACTATTATCCTAATTGCGACGTACTTCTCTAGCTCTTACCCCTCTTCATCTGTGCTCACTACATCTTTGTACTTTGGTATCCCTCATATCTTACTTGCTTATGTGCTTTCCAACTATCCCTATCTGTACCTCTTGCTTATCACTTGTTCATTCATATTCTTCTAATTCCTACGTATATACATCTCTATTTTATTCACCTTTTTGTTATCTTCCCTCCCTGATGTTCTTCCCCATGTTTTCCAAGAATAATGCTAGATTTAGCCATTTATATTCCATTGATGTTGTTTTTTCATTTCAAGTTTGCGTGTGGCAGCATGTTAATGTATTTGTTAACCATGCCTCATACTTCTTAGATGTCAGTGGGCCTCATTACGACCCTGGCGGAGTGGGTTTACGCCAGCGGTATTCGCGGCGGACCCTTCCGCCCTACTACGAGTTCCCGTAGCGCCATGGAGCCGTTTTCCGCCTGGTTTTTCCGGGCGGAGAAATCCATGGCGCTACGGGACCTTGTTGTTAATTACGCCACCGTATTTTACGGTGGCGTAATTAACGCCTTCCCCACTCCCATTATACCCTATGGGGCAAAAATGGGAATGGGGAAGGGTAAAATGGGGAATGGGGATTTACCGCCCCGCCAAGGTCGGAATGGGGCGGTAAATCCGCCAACCCCCATGGCGGTATCGGCAGCTTTCCGCCGTGCTCCATGGTGCATTTTGCACCACGAACTCCGCCAGGGTCGTAATGAGGGCCAGTATCTTATCTCTAAAATTAACATGGTGATCAAACTTACCACTTGGAATGTTAAAGGAGTTGGACACCCAATCAAACGTTCTAAGATTATTATGCAGCTTGCTAAGCACAAATCTGACATAATTGGCCTCCAAGAAACTCATTTAAGTACTGACACAGAAAAATTGAAGATTAGAGCTCCTTGGATAAGCCAGACACTTTACTCCAATGCTCTAGATAAGAAGGGGGTGTTACCATTCTAATTAATAAGCAATTGAAGTTCACTCTTATTAATGAAGAAAAAGACCCAGAAGGCCTTTGGATTATTTTAAATGTTGTCATAAATAATCTACCAGTTACCATTGTTAATGTGTATGGCCCAAATGCCACTTACCCAATGTTTTGGTCCAACCTATTGATTAAACTGTCACACAGGAATCCCAATAAAGGTATACTTTGTGGCGATATGAACCAGATTCATGACTTAGACCTCGATCGAAAATGTTATCAATTCTAAATCTCAAAATAATTTCTTACATTTGTTGCAAAATCTAAATCTGATTGATTCATTGTGATTAAGGACAACATGTTTTATTGCTCTCCCAATCAATCCTTTTCTAGATTAGATTACATTTGTGTTAATTCACCCTTGGCTTCTTCCATCTTAGACTCCAAAATTGGCCCGTAACCATTTCAGATCATTCTCATGTTTCCACCACTATTGAATGGACCCCTACCTCTAATCTCTCCCCTAGATAGAAATTCAATTCATATCTTCTTAAAGATAAATCATTTATTGACAAAACAACTAATTTATCAAAGAATTTTTCTTTAACAATCGCCCCGAACACACTACCATGCACAATAATTGGGATGTCTTCAAATCTTCCCATCAGGGCTTAACAATTCAATTTGTGCCCATCAATTAGCAACAATCTGAATTCTTATATAATACTCTTTTAACAACCATCAATAACCTTGAACAATCATATTTCTCAAATTCCGACCCCAATATTACAAAAGAACTATTAAAAAAAACGTATTGAATTTAATAAGAGATACACTGACAAACCAGCCAATTCCATTTTCATGTCCAGAACTAAACTACGTTACCGATCCAATAAAGCAGGCAAAATGTTAACATCTTATTTAAAGAAGAAAAAGGAAAAATCCATCAAAACTCATATTATGTCCCCCAAAGGGAGTAAATTAACTAAACCTGAAGACCTTAATGGTGCCTTTCTTGATTTCTATTCTGCAAATTCCTTCATCAATTCAGATGAAATTAATTCATTTTTCATATCTAATATAAAGAAAAATCCTGTTGACCAATCAGATCTATTCTATCTTGATAATCCCATCAATCTTGGGGAAGTTAAACAAGCTATTTTAGACCTCAAATCCCCCAAAGCCCTGGGTCCTGATGGATTTTCCTCTGATTTTTATAAAACCTTTATAGATTCCACGGCTCCTAAGTTATTCGAACTTTATGCTTATTTTAACAAAATTGGACAAAGCCTTGGATTCTTTAGTGAAACTCTCTTAATTCTTTTCCCCAAACCAGATAAAGATCCCTCCATAATTAAAAATGACTGACCCATTTCCCTCATTAATTAATATTCTAAGATTCTGGCTAAAATACTTGCAAAACGATTAGAATGACTCCTTCCCAAACTTATACACCCCGATCAATCCGGTTATACTAAATTCTGCTTTGCATCATCCAATTCTAGACTTTTATTCAACACTATGGTTAACGCCCAAAATTCACATGATCCCTTCGCCATCCTCGCCTTAGATGCTGTAAAAGATGTTGATCTGGTATCGTGGTAATTCTTGTTTCACTCTTTAGCATGGCATGGCCTCCCTCCTTCCTTTCTTAGTTTAATTTAAATTCTCTCCTCCTCACCTACTACTCGTATCCTCATCAATAACTACCTCTCCTCCTCTTTTTTGTATAAAAAGGTGAACTCGACAAGGATGCCCCTATCTCCCTTACTATTCAATTTAGCCTTAGAGCTCTTCTCCAAAGCATTAGATTGAATGCAAACATCAAAAGTATCTTTATAAATAACATTAAAATTAAATTATCTGCATATGCTGATGATATCCTAATTTATCTCTCTGAACCTACCCTATCAATTCATCATGTACTTAACATGATAAATAATTTCTCTAGTGTATCTGGATACAAACTAAAACTTGATAAATCTGAATTTATGCCCTTAACCAATTCTTGTAATCCTACAAATAACCCTCTTTGCGCCCTATCTTGGCAATCCTCTCACATTAAATATCTCAAACTTTTTATAGCTAAAGACATCCTTACCACAGTAAACCTCAATACTAAATATCTTATTGAAAAATTAACAGAAATGACTGAAAGGTGCTCGCCTATTTTTCTCTTTTGGTGGGGATGCTTAGACACTATTAAAATGATGATTAGTCCCATTATGCTATACTTTCTTTCCATTTTCTGTATACCCACTGTAATTCATACCTCTTTCTATAAAAAACTAGATTCCCTTCTCCTCAAATTTCTTTGGAATCAAAAAGTCCCACGCATCGCCATCAATAAATTAACACTTCCTAAATCCTAAGGGGGTGTCAAATTTCCTAATTTCCAATTGTATCAAAAAGCCTTTACTCTAAAACAATTAGTTTTATTCAAACAGTATGAATCCCTCCCGGATGATGCTCCCTTATGGATTAAAGTTGAAATTAGTCATATATATCATCTCTCCATTTCTCACTTCTTAATTACCCCCTCCTGGCCTAACATTACTTCATTTCCCTCATTACATTTCTTTAAAATTATTTGGAATAAACTCCCTGAGTTATTTTTATAAAACGAATTCTGAAGCCATTTTTCTTTGGTTCAACAAGCAAATCTCTACCAAAATGAATCGCTCTACTATACCCAGATGGTACGCTTCTGGAATTACATTTGTAAAACGGACCTCAACTCATCGATAATCCCCTTTTCAAGTATCTGCTCACGCTATAATATTCCCGTATCTTACCGATTCTACTCATCTTTAATTAAAACAATTTCTAAATCATTATCTACCCTTAACCAAACATCCCCAAGCCCTCTTCTTGTACTAATTAACAATCCATTTACTAAGGCAGCCACATTCTATTCGGTTTTAAATGAATTCTCATCTTCCAAACCTCAATATTATGAGACAATGGCAAATGGATGGGGGTTTGCAAATGTCTTCCGATCAATGGACCAGAATTTTGAAGATTTGCCAATCCACTTCTCTTGCTGCCAACCTTACACAAACTTACTTTTTCATTCTGCATTGTGCCTTCCAAACTCCTGCACGCATTGTCAAGAATGTTAATAGTTACTCTAATAAATGTTGGTTTTGTTATGAACCTAATGCAGATTTTATTCACTTAATATATAATTGTAAATTTGTTCATTCTTTCTGGTCCAAGATTTGGTCTCATATGCAATCTATTTTTCATTTAACAAAACCCTTGACTTTGGCCAACCTTATGACTGGCACTGTTGCCAACCCTTCTATAAGACTGATCGACTCACCAATTTTGTATAACCTACTGATTAGTATCGCCATTTAAAATATTATGTATAATTGGAAGCATCCTACCAATTTATCACTTAACATTTGGTGGAATTCTATTTTTCTATACATCGTATAGAGAAATGTTATGCTGTTACATTCAATTGTTTACATACATTTGACAAAAAATTGAATGTATTCCTGGAATAACTAAATACTTATATGTAACAAACTTTTTTCCCTTTCCCTCACTCCTCATTCCCAATTGTTCTGTGTCCTGTCTTCTTGTTGTCTTACCCCCAATCTCGCATTGTTTATGAGTTTCACTATATTAATTATTAAACATTGCTTTAATGGATTATATTATTAACATTTTCAATATATTCTGAACCAATTAGTTTCGGTACATCATATCTTTACTGTTTAAAAATGCTTAATAATGTTGTTTGTAATATTTGCCTTGTTAATTCTTTGATAAAAATATTTAAACAGGAAAAATGTTATATTGGTCTTGGTGCTTTGCAGCAAAGATGCTTTGAAAGGTTAATAACTTTTGACTTGCTGCATGGATTTAGATGAAGTTTTCTAAACAAAAGCTTTGTCAACGCTCACCCCCAAAACTGGAAATGTTGGGACCAATTCATAAAAAAGTTATTAAGAAATTATAAAAACACAGTTTTCAGCCTACTCCCATTCATTTTCCCGCAGAGAAAATGTGCAGTTTTTGAACAGCAGCAGTACGAAAAATGCTCGGCAGATTTGGATTAAATAAGAAACAATTCGGGCACAAAGCATGGAATTCATTTCCTTGACTGGTTTGGGGTAAATCGTTCCAGTAGTTTTTAAATTATTCGACAGAGGCATGGGCATGCCCGATGTTCCCTACATATGTCGGTGCTTTGCAGCAAATAGGGTGAGAGGCTGCTCAGAAATGAAAAGCCACCCTTATTTTTGCTCGATGCGAGTTATTCCCACGTTATTACTGGGATAAGCCACAAATGAAAGAACTCAAAACGCATTTTGAAGGACGACAAAGGATGCCATCAAACTTTGGAATGAACTCCTCAAAATCAGAAAGAAACTAAAAACACTTCTGTTTATGTAGTCACTGCTAGGGGAATACTGATTATTTTGAAAAACAGCGCTTAGATGGCCTGGCCGTAGGCACTACATAAATATCAATACCAGTAGCAATAGGAATAGCAATCATATGAGGCTAGAGGTCGGGAGTGGGAAAGAAGATAGCATGGGCCTCATTACGACCCAGGCGGTAACCATGGCGCTAGTAGCGCCATGGTTGCTGGCAGTATTTTACCGATTCCGCCATGGTGAATGGCGGAATTACCGCCCCATTCCAAGGTTGGCCATTGGCCCTTCCCCATTCCCATTTTTGCTTCCATAGGGCTCAATGGAAATGGGGAAGGCAGTAGTTAGGGTACCGTAATTACCTCCAAGGTCCCTTTGCGGGTCCAATCCTTAACGGCTGGTAAAACCAGCCGTTAAGGTGGGAACCCTCAAAGGGACCTCGTAATTAGACGGTAAGGGGATAACGGCGCCACCACCTTTTACGGCGCCGTTAACCCCTTACCGCCTGGGTCGTAATGAGGCCCCATGTGTGGTTGGGGGTCTAGGAGTGGGTTGGGGAGCCAGTTACGGTTAGAATTGTTTATTTATTAATGTATTTGTTTTTTACTGTTGTGCATTTATTGTTCATCGGCTGACCTTTTCACATAGGACATTGGCATAGGACAAAGCAGCACATTAAAAGCATTTACATTTACAAGCACCCTATTACTGATAAAAACGTAAAAACATTTTTCCTCAAACCTAAAATCACACTTAAAAAATCAAGAAGCCTAATTAAAAGAGAAATGTAATTGGTATTTAAAATACTAATCCACAACTCTTCAGCCTGTAGGTTACTAAAAGCAGCCAATTTCATATTCTGCATCATTTCTAGGCTGGGCAATTCAGAAATACGTGTTTTAACGATTCATCCTCCTGTAAACAATACCAACAATTTCGAAACTCTTTTCCCTCTTGCTCCTAATCCCCAACTCCTTCTTTGTTGCCACCAAGTTCAATTTGAACCTTAATATGTTCATACAAAACTCTTTAGATGGGTTCTTCTTCTTAAATACAGGGCAACAACATTCAAACTTTTTATTACCCAATTAAAATGATCATTAAAACAGCGATAGCCCATAGCCTCTTCCCTCGTCATAATCCATGCCCACCTGTGCAATTTCAATTTCACTTTATTCAGGTTATTGCAGAGTTCCTCACCTGATGAATCTGTTCTACTCAACAACTCCACTCTTTCCCTCACACACTCTTCAAGAACCATACAGGAACCTATATATAGCATTGTGTTTAAATACACGTTAAAAGATATAACAGGAGGGCAGACAATATTAGCATACAGTTGCAGGAAGCCCCATTCAATGTAGTTTGTATTGACAATAACCCAAACTCATACCACACTCCCACCATTGGGGTTGAGTTTGGGAGATGCAGCACCCTTCTCCACATTTTTGCTTCCAACTTATGCCACGGGATAGTCACATCAAAACTCTTTGCACCATGGATCAGCCTTGGTACTGTTTTATGCTGGTAATATTTTAACAATGGTGAGGCCGTAAACTTGCCAAATTTATAATCAATGTGCAATAGTTCCACTGCTGCCGCCATGAATTCTACCTCCAAATCACTTGCCAGCTGTTCTTTCCCCCACTTGCATACAGAACATTTCCCAGATATTTATACTGGTTGACTGTTTCCAAGTGCTCACCATTTAGGGACCACCTAAAATGTTTCCATTTAGATCTGGTGACATTTACTATCAGAGTTTTCGATTTGCTCATTTTTAAAGATATGTCTAATTTATCTAGAAACACCCTCGAACAATTCAAAGATCTCTGAAGCCCTATTGGGGTCATGTCCCAGATGACCATATCGTCTGCATTGTTCAGGTACTGCAACCTCGGGTCTCCCACAGAGGAGGGTTGGTCCTCGCTAATTCCCAGCATTCCGCCATATCTTTTATATACAAATGAAATAAGAACGGTGCAAGGACACATCCTTGTCGTAGTCCCCAGTTGGTGACTATCCACCTTGTACACAAGCCATTTGAACCAATTGTAAACCTAATTTGAGTTCCACTATGCAGGGGTTCTAGCATGCTAATCAATGCCAGTGGACAGCTATTCACGCCAAGTTTTTTCCAGAGGAAAACCCGGTCAACATGGTGAAAGGCTTTGATTATATCAAGGAAAGCCAAGTATACTGGCCTCCCCTGCTGACATGCCTGCCTTGCCACTAAGGATAACACAAAACTGTTTAGCACAGTTCCCACCCCCTTCTTAAAGCCTGCCTAGCAAAAGTCCAGGCAGTTTGCCTTGTTAGCCCATGTTTGTTGCTCTTTTAGAATTAATCTAGAGAAGAGTTTAATTGAACTATCCAGTAACGAGATGGGTCTATATTGTAAAGGGGATGACCTATCCATTCCCTTAAAAATTAGGACAATTGCGGCATCAACCCAAGACTCTGGGAACTCCCCCAATCAGAGAATATTTCCAAACAGTCTTTGCAAAATGTTGGTCCACAGCAGAGTGTCAGATTTTGATGTCAAATCGGTTAGACCATAAGGCCCTGGAGTGTTCGAATTCTTACTCTTCCTGATCAAGCAGGCTATACCCTCCCTATCCCAAGAGATAGCACCCAACCTGTTTTGGCACAAATAGTGTTTACACACTTGCAGGATACCCTAAACATAAAGATCCAAAAAATATTTAACCCACACTTGCTGCAGATGAGACTGATTTTGCAAGAATTGGTCAGACAACTTAGGTTTCAGCAGTTTCCATTATTACTTAGGACACACCCCAACATCTTTTCGGCATCATTTAGCACCATCAGAAATGTGTGTTTTTTCAATCAACTTTTAAACTTGTTTTTCAATAATGCAATTTCCAGATTAACACAGCCCTCATTTCCTTTTTTAAGGCTTTTGATTCCTGCATGCAACTGTAGTTTCCGCATGATAACTTCGGCATCAAAAGCATGATTGTAACCCATCCCTTTAGTTCTTTTGGCAATGAGAATAGTAGACATTAAATCTCCCTGGACTGAGCGGACACAGGACACAAACCCCTGGGTCAAACTTATATCACTCTCTTTATTGTCCAGGAGGCTCCCATATGGAGATTAAACGGGACTGCTATTTTTTGGGACCATTTCACTGCATGATTTCTTGGGTCATTCTCAACATGTAGTGGTTAAACATAATGAATAACCTGATTCTTATGAGGGGGCTTGCAAACCACCATACTGTGATCGCTTAACTCCATCTGCTTTATCCCCAAAGACCCCCCTGCAACAAATCAGCAGACATGAACATATTATCAAGGGTAGATCTTCCGAAATAGTTTTTCCATGTAAAGCTAGGTGGGGCATCTCCTTTAAAGTTACCATTTATAGGCACCATGTCCCAGGCCTCTAGTTCCTGGGTCACTAAGAAGCCCCTAGCATGGCTTACACTTGATGTGTTTGTCCGGGAACGTGTACCAGCAATCATCAAAGAATTCTGTATTCAGGTCACCAAAAATAATTATTGATGCCCCTTCTTCAGGGAGCTCCCCCAACAAGAGAAAGGATAGTCCTGTGTGAGAAACCTGAAGGTGCCCACCCACTAGACCCATGGATCTGTCTTCCAGGTGGCCAGAACACAGCCATCACTTTTGGATCCAGTTCCTGGGTGTTGACCAGTGCAGGATGATCACCTGGATGAGGGGTCCTCAGGGAATGGAAGTGGGACACAGTATCCCCTTCCCAATAGCACCTTTTGCCCATCCTAATAGGTAGGATACTGAGGAATTCAAAACCCCGCCCATTTTCTGACACACACACTTTTTCACAGACAGTTCACTGGACTCTGACCGAGGCAAACCGCATGAGGAAACAGCACTTCCAAGATGGCAGTTTAATACAAGGAGAAAGACGGTGAGATCAGAGAGAATCACAAGGAGGGAAGTACCCATGTCCTCTAAACACCATTATTATCATGAGCCTTGGAAGTTAAGAAACTGAAGACCAGGAACTAAGGCTGATCAAACCTGCACAGTCTGTTGGAGGTACCCGGGGCTCTCCCACGTCGATAACTAAGGTGGGGAGGAGCGATTGCCACCATGGTACTGCCCTTGGCTCCTACAACAAAGCGTTGTCAGAAAAGACAGCACAGCAAGTGAGTTTGAGAGACTGATATCAAACCAGCTTGTGTTTTGAACCAAGGTTGCAAGCGGAAACATTGTACAAAGAGAACAGTGTGTGAGGAGTAATTGAACTTTATATTGGGAACTTTGGGAGGCCAACAAATGATACCATACACAGAGTGGTTCAGAGCCACGTGGGCACTCATTCTCTGTCAGGTATCCCACTGATGCTGAGTGTGAGAAAAAGGAATAACAAAATCAAAATGGTCAAGCAACGGTCAAGCTAAACCCTG
The DNA here is from genome assembly GCF_040938575.1 of Ambystoma mexicanum. Taxonomy (NCBI): domain Eukaryota; kingdom Metazoa; phylum Chordata; class Amphibia; order Caudata; family Ambystomatidae; genus Ambystoma; species Ambystoma mexicanum. The sequence continues at coordinate 958,972,879 of NC_090928.1, read as the reverse complement.
TGCACATTTGAAAGTCTTTGATAGATTAAGATAAATCACAATTGGTCCAAGCCCGGCAGAGAAAGACTAATTGACTGAAAGGGATCTGAGCCCGGCTGAGGGGGATCCAGGGTGAATAGTGAGTCACCCAAGAAAGAATCTTCTCTGAACATTGGTTTAAAAGGGATCTGATCCCAGAAGAGGGGGATCCTACATGGAACTTATGAGAAGGATCTGAGCCCGACTGAGGGGGATCCAGGCTGAACACCCAACTGTATATACATTTGAATGGAAAAGAACATTTACATATTGTTTTTGCACAGCAGGCCCTTTTGAGTCTAGAGACTTACAAGTAGTAAAGAGGCTTCAGCCCAGAAGATCCTGCACTGTGAAGATTGAACTGTATCTTCATGCTGCAGAAGCCAGAGTGTGTGTTTTTCCCGAGTGAATCACCTTGCCCCGTGCTGAAAACGTGGGAAAGGGCAGCCAAGGCGCCAATTATCCTGACTCATCATGTTGTGAACACTTCTTTCTTTTTCATGAACTTCACCCCACACTATTTGTATTTAGCAGTAAGGATTGGCAATTGATTTATTTAGTATAGGCCCTTTTATTTTGAAGAGACTCCACTAGCACTGCATTATTATTATTTGATGGTCGTAGCTTGCTCCCATCTTTAGATTTAGGTAGATAGGCATTTATCACACCCCTGAAAAAGTTCAATAAACACCCTTGAACTGTGGTCACTTGTGTCTGTCTTACTGTTGATAACATGCCTCCTTTACACCTGCTAACAACTCCACTGTGCTTGTGTCTCTTGATTTAAATACACGTTTACAAGCACTTCTGTGAGTTCTCCAACTCATGCCTTTTCCACTCTAATAGGGCTGTACGTACATCTGGTCTGTTTGTCTCTATCTGGCTTAGACTTGCCCCCTGATTACATGTAATAGCTGTCAGCAGGCCCCCATGTGCATGACCCCTCAAACCCTGCTTATCCCTAATGTATATCACTTCAAAGCTTTCTATAATGGTGGTATCCATTAACAGTGTCTCTTGAATGGACACTATGTCACATCCTTGATTTCTCAAAATACTTGGGAACCCTCTCAAGTTCCATGACACAATTACTTGCTCCTTCATTCAATCCTCCCACCTATTGTTGTTCTCCCCCTTATAGCCTCCTCAAAGCCTTTCCCTTGCTTCCTGTCCCTCGCTGTATCTCCCAAGCTAATAAAAGGTCCTACTTCAAGCATTTCAAACCCCAAAGATAGCAGGTGCTCATATTCCACTAAAATACCATACTTAAATACTTGTGAATGAAGGTGTATCCTGACAATGTCAATGCAGTCCTCTTGCAGAAATCCCACAGTTTTGAGAACACCTGAATTGATCAGTCGTAGGGATGATATTTGAAACAGAAGAGATAGAATATACGTTCTGTTTAGACGGGACATAGTTGAGCTTTCAAAAAGACGACCCAAGTAGATGCAGTTGACAGATACATACTTAGGAGTACTGAGGCCTCTTCTACCCCTCTCTGGCATCTTTTTCAAAATGTTCAGTTGCCTCTGGCTGTAATTTACTTCCGGGAGGTTTACACATTTGGCAGGTCCCGATCTTTTTTCCTCTATTATATGACATCGGAGAACAGCCTTCAAGGGATTACCTTGTGCCTCTATATCTGGCCATTGGGCTTCCTTTTTCCCAAGTGCTTTATTAAATAGGGGCTACCACTCGTACCTCTTACCCATAACTTCAACTGTCCCCTGGGGGCAGAGCCTACCTGTCGTAGAGCTCATTGTGTTCCCTTTTAATGCCTGGAAGGTAGCATCCCTAATCATTTAGATATTACCATGTCCTGACATTGTTACAGAATCCTCCCTAGCTTGTCCAGTTACAGGCAGCTTATTAGAAGGCTCAGCTAGGAGAACATCCTCTATGGGGTACATTGATATATTACTTAAATCAAAAGAGGGATCTTCTTGGGCCACTGCACTCCTATCATTGGTGATTGTGTGCTGGTCCCTTTCTTTATCAGCCTTTTTCTTGTTCCCTTTTACTCCCTTCCCCTCCTGCCTTCCATCTTCCTTTGCCCCAGAAATTCCATGGCCTAGCACCACAGCCATATCCAGCTGCAACCGAAAATTATTTAAACATTTCCATGAACCCTTATTTTTCTGTTTAGTGGGCATGTTACAATTTGTTTTTTTCTTTTTTCATTTGACCCCTCCCCTCATTGCTTCTTGATCTTAATGACTCACCCTCCATATGACTGCTACTTAAGATGTCTCCCCCATTTGCCCCCTCCATCTAACAATGCCCCTGACCCAGGACAGATACTGATGGTAAAAATACCTTGTCCATCCTCCGCACCACCGGCACACCTCCTTCCGGTCGTTTTTTTGACTGATAACACCCCTCCCTCTGAGTTTTGTACTGAGGGGCTCAACTAAACACCTTTCACCATGCCGCCTTGGTTTACAAAGAGTGCCATAATAAACCCCTCCAGAAAGTTCACTTTACCAATTAATCCATCAAAATAGACCTCACCTCCCGCAGTTCAAAATTCAGTGAGTCATAGCCCTGTCCATAGAGTCTAAAAGCTGTGACAGGATTGCGAAGGACATCTCATCCACAACCATTGTGTCTGACCCTGGCTGGCCCTGAGCCATGCTATGATAATTCAGCTGCAAGACTTTCTGTGGGAGGGATTTCCGTGACTACCTCCCCCATACGTTCCACTACCATAAGTCTGTTAGCACACAACTGTAACATTGGGGAGTAGGCTAAGTCAGGAGCATGTCTTTCAGGATGAAGACAGGATAAAACAACAGCTATCAATAAATGTGTCTGCTCGCTCACACTGGTTTTTGGGTGCATAAGGCTTACATATTGTTAAGTACGTCATTTATGACATCATTCTACGTGGCATTCTACAAAAACCTATTGTGAGAGGTATTGTATAAAGGGACATCACTACCTATAAAGCATATAGTATCATCTTCTCATTAGTGGCCCTATGTCTGTAGGACAAACCCTCAGCCACTTCTACACATGTCATTATACTGATTATAGCAGAGAATATTAGAGCAGATTACTAAATGCAACATTGTATGTAAAAGTGCGTGGCAGGTTTTTCTGATTGGTTGCCCTTTACCAGCACCTCAGGTTAGGAATTTGGGGTGCATTTCTTCTGAATCTCTATCGGCTTCACTCCAGGTTAGTGCCATTTGTAAAGCTGGCTATTTTCAACTTAGAGTGCTCCGGAAGGTTCTGCCCCTCCTCTAGGAGCATCTCCAACCGGTGGTCGTCTCCTCTCTATCTTAAAACACTTACACTATTGCAACTCACTACTCCTGGCTCAACCTACTTACATTTTGCATCATATTCAATTACTGCAAAATTTGGTGGCTCGTTTGGCCACTAATACCACTTATGGGGCCTATATCATCCCGGTTCTACAGACTCCCTACTGGCTGTGGGTACAAAAATTGATTCTCTTTAAGGGCCTCATTACACGGATGGCGGTAAGGATTTACCGCTACCGGTAAAATACCGGTACCGGTAAATCCTTACCGCCTTACTACAAGGTCCCTTTGCGAGTTGGGGGATTTAACGCCTGCTTTTTGCAGGCGTTAAAATCCAACCCGCAAAGAGACCTCAGAGCTAATTACGGCACCGCAAAATTGCGGTGCCGTAATTAGCGCCTTCCCCATTCCCATAGAGCCCTATGGGGCAGAAATGGGAATGGGGAAGGGCAATGGTGGAAGGGGGATTTACCGCCCCTCCAACCTTGGAATGGGGCGGTAAATCCCCTTTCCACCAAGGCGGTGCCAGTATTTTACCGGCATGAGCCGTGGCGCTAATAGCGCCATGGCTCACCACCTACCGTGTAATGAGGCCCTAAGTCCCTTTGCATTGTCCATTGGGCCTTTCATGGCCAGGAAGCCGAATAACTGCAGGAGAAATTCTGGTCTTATGTCCCGGCCTGCCTTCTTAGATCCAGAGAAGCTTGTCTGCTGATTATCCCTCGTGTTCGCCTTGGATGAATGGGTGGCTGCTCATATTCTGAAGTGGCTGCCAGAGCATGGAATACCCTCCCGTTTGCCCTTCAGACTACTGTAAATCATCTCTTTAAGACCCATTTGTTTTAGCTGTTCTTTCATCCTGTGGTATCCTTTAGCGACATGATGCCTTTTCTGGAGCCTGTACGCTTAATGAAAACTATAACATATAACATATAAGTATCATTCATACTTAGTCACCCCATATAGAAACACTCCTTGTAGAGCTTTATTTCCTGTAAATGCCAATATAAGGTCCCTTACATTGATACAGTGCATCCCCGGATTGGATCACACTATTCCTTCAGCAATAAAAGATATCGTCATGTTAAGTTTTGTCATCATTACATCCTAACATATTCACTGGCCTTTTTCTAGAGTATAATAATGGCATAGACACGTAATGTTCGACTACTGATATAGGCAATTCTTCTGTAAATGGAACCAAAGACGTAACCCCAGAGAACCCTTGCGCATTCATGGCATTGCCTGAAATTGAGTATTTCCCCTTGCGGACACAGGAACGAGTTGCTCCAGTGTCTACCAGAAATGAAAACGTCTTTCCTCCTATCATCTCCTTGACAATTGGTTCCTCTTGGGGGGTCCGGTGTTACAGATAGTACTGAACAGATCAGGTCTCTCCATGGGGTATGTATCCTATTTTGGATATAAATTAATCCCCATGCCTGTGAAAGTATTTCCTCCTACCACAGTCACACTCCCTGAGTTGGGTGCGATCTTTGTGTAGGTCCCGTATCCAGGTGCCATTGTGTTTCATTTGCCTGATTCATGGGGATATATTGTATTTGTTGTGTCGGTACTTGTTGTATTTGCTGAGGTACTTGCTGTTATTGCCCTTGTGGCAAATGCATTTGCATTGATGCCTGTTGCATTTGCCGAGGTTGTGTCACATTTGTATGAGCCTGCGTGTGATCTTGGATATAATATCTTCGCAAATCTGTATTATATTGTGGAGCATATCCCGTCCCCCTCCTGGAGGTTGCCAATTCTGTTGCTGCATGCCCCCACCCAACTTCTGCATATTCTCGCTAAATGTCCCACTTTACCGCAACTCCAAAATTGTGTTAGCTAACCGTCATTTAAGCCTTCTCTACCCTGAGGGTTTTGAAATCCACCTAAGCCTCCTTGAGGCCCATTCCCTCTTCCACTAGGCATATCATTATACCCACTTTGATCTGTGGTATATGTCAAATTATTCTGCTGTGGTAACTGCATTATTTGTGCTGTCATTCCCTCATTACTTGTCAATACTGCAAATTCTAGGGTGTATTTTAATAATTTGTTCTGCAACAACTTCGCCTCTTCTTGTTTTCTACTCTCAGCCTTTTTCTTGTCTTTCTCCTTTAACATTCTACAATAATGTACAATTGCCAATTGTATTCCTACTTGTTTCTTTAAATGCAGCTGCACTGGCTCTGGCAGTCCTTGGCATAAAATATGGAAAAATAATGCTATTGATTAATACCATGACTCATCCATTTCCAAACTCCATCTGTCCTAAATAGCATGGATAAAAGCAATGGGTTCTTCACTCTCCCATCTTCCCAGTCATAATTGCCCCAATATCCGAGATGTCCGGATATTGTACTCTAAGAGCTCACCAGACATCTGCTCTACAATTGTTGATTGGCACTCCATCATGTAACATGTTTTGTGCAGTCACTTTTTGATATCCCGCTCTTCTCCAAATGTCATCATATTTTTCTCCTAGAATAGCTGACAATAGGCCTTTAATGTTGCCTATGGCTAATGTCATTCCCAACATTCTTTTCTCTAATTCTTTAATCCACTTTCCCACACCTGAATTTAAATTTGGTAACGTGCACTTTAAATTCTCCTTATCCATCTGGGGCCATGGTATATTGCAGTCGACCCCCCACCCCCTTTCTCTAGTAGGGGAAACTGTGAAATCATATTTAACCATATTTCTTGTGTTTAATGCTGCATTACCCTCACCTGATTGTCTCCGTCCTGGTAATTCCCTTAGCCTGCTCACATAAGGCAGGGAAACATCCTCGGTACTGCACAATCGTAATTGCGGTTATTCAGTATATGGCATTAGTTCTGGTGCTTTTGTTATGGGGTCTTATAAATGTAACCATTTTACCCATTTATCCACGCTTGATTCTCTTGAGAATACATATGCACCCTCTCTATCCGCTCCCTCATTACCCTTCCTCTCTTCATCCGACATAATTATGCCCCAACTCCTATGACTATTGTCCTCTACATCATGAAGACCTAACCTTTTTAAAGACAATGGGCCTCATTACGACCCTGGCGGAAATCGAAAAACGATGGCGGAAATGCAATACCGCCATCGAATAGCGCTCGGTGCGACTATGACCCGTCACCGCAAAGTACGAAGCCATTAGCGACACCGTAGTGAACGCCAACGCTAACTGCACCAAGCACGCGCGCGCGCGCCATGCCAAACCGTAAATACCACCATGGCGCAAGGGTACGCGAATTCCGACCCTAGCGGACATGCACCTAACGCCATCAAGCACGGCGGAAAGTACCATTCCGCCATGGTGAGAAGTACGGCATCGCGAATCAACCGTAAACGGCCCCACTGAGTGCCTGTACACCGCTCCCTGCCCACAAAGTACAACTCCCCGTAGGTGCAATGAAGTCACAATGCAACCAGTGAAATGCACAAGTCACCCATGCATGCCAACGAACAAAAGATACACAAGAGGGGCCAATGGGAGCTGCAGGGCACAGATGGCACGAATACAGAAGCCATTCCAATGGACATGACCACAGTCCCCCCCCAAGAAACGCACGCAAACACAGGCACCTGTGACCAGCAATATTCCGAAAATCACATCATTCCACCAGTCCACCTGGCTGACCGGCATCTGTCACACAAAACCCAATCCCCCGCCCCTGAGCATGACAACATTCAAACAGTCATATTGGCAGCCCCCATCCCTGACCTCACTGGGCTACGTAGGCAAACGCGCCCAGCACAGTACCACGCAACTAAACTCCGAAGCTGGAACCCAATGCAGGTCTCCTCACAAAACATCGCTCCCCAAATAGGAACATGCCACATCACTCGCAAAGAAGAACGCTACACGGCCCATATCAGAATAGAAATTTAATGCACAATAAAATCACCAAGCCCATACAGCCATTAGGCCATGAACTCCAAAACACATTTCACCATTGTGGGCTGCATCCGCAAGAAATGACCAGCTACTACTTGTGTGACGCCCTGTTCCATCATGGTACACAGAGCCACATTCATGTACGAAAAGGCAACATGGAAGCGCACAGAACCGCAGGGCCATCCCAATGGGGAGGCACTAGTCCAGCTGAAAGGCCGAAATGTTGCTCCGAGCCACTAGTACTGCGTAAGGGCATGTGGCCCATTGGCGATCGTCCCATAAGATCGTAATGCTGCTCCACTGATTAACACGAAGCAGCAGGTGTCGGGAGTAAAAGCCATCTGCAGGAGTGGCATACAGATGGCAGTGGCAAAAGGGGAGGAGATACCTGTCAACCAAAAGAAAAGAAAAAGAACAGAATGGCCATCAGAACTACATTCGAACAACTCACTTCAATGATCACACTAAATCCACAGCCATATGCATGCTAGCCCACTCCAAAGGATCATCACCACCCCAAAACCACTTGCGACTCATAACTATCTATATCGAGGTGTAAACACCATCACAAACGAGTGTACCTGTGCATGCGTCTGTGAAAACAGAATCCATCAGATGGGATTGGTAACGTGCATGGACACAAGTGTCTGAGGGCGCGTCGAGACAGGGAGGGTTCAACAAGGCCAGATAGACGATGGTCCCACTATGGCAGCCCTGCATCACATAGCGCAGGGGAGGCGGATAGATTCCAAGAAGCCCTGTACATGGCAAACTCTGTATCAAATCATCTGCCCATGCATCCATTCATCATTCCCTCATCCCGGGATTAAAACGCCTGAATATTTACTCACATAACATTAGAAATATCCATTGAGTCTGTGCTTTATGCAGCCTGCAAAATCCACAGTGCCCCAGCCCGTAATTCCAGTGTTGTGAAGTAACATGTATTTGGGAACGTCCGGCCTCATCGCCCACGTCGCTATTGCGCATCCCAAACTATTCATATCAATCATTGCATCCTCGCCATGTCCCCTGTCTCAAGGACATTGAACAATAGAACGTTATATTTGCAGTCAGACCTGTGGGCATCTCCTCGCCGCTAGCTGAAAACCGAAAGCGCCGCCCTTCGAATTCCTCATTTGCAACATCACGTCGAAAAGGCATCTGTGGCCGTTTGAAATCACAAATTAATCCATCTAGTGCGGCTGTGTGTGAAAATGGCAACTGCCTTCACTCACAAATGGAACGCCCCGCCCGTCGTTGCAACTCGGTACAGTGATGCATGAGGGCCCACCGTTACTCGAGTACTACGTTCCACTGACCCTTCACAAGTCTGTTCGCGACTGCAAAGATTGCATGTGAAACAATGGGACCATAGCCGAATGTACATATCAACAAATGTTACACGGCCATCGGGTACAAATACATGATTGCTATAGCAAGATGCCATTCCTCGAATTGCAGCGTTGTGTGCGGGACGTGCTCGGCCAAAGGGGAGAGCAGCTTGCACAGGTGGAATGAATCACCACAGGTGGAGGCCATACAGCCTGAAGACACATAAATTGCACACCCAGTCTCCTCCCACAACCACACCCACTCCGAAATGCTACCGGCAGGACTCGCGATGTTGGCCCTGGGGGACCTGATAGCACTGCAAGTACTCCAACTCCAAGAAGAAGACGAACACCAACTACAACCGGCCGCACGGAGGGGACGCAGGAGGAGGAGGAGGCCAAGGCAGGGCCAGCAAGGGCCGCCAGCACAGCCACTACCACCACGCAGGCAGGCCGCAATCCCACGCCTCCGAGCACATCCGTTCAACCTCACTGATGAGCAGATCCACACCCTCTACCGTTTGGACCGGGACACCATAACCGCCATTGTGGACATGACACAGGCTGACCTTGTCAGCATGATAGATAGCCCAACCGCCATCCCACCCCTACTGAAGGTTGTGTCTGTACTACACTTCCTGGCCACAGGCACCTACCAGCACACAGTCGGACAGTTGCATGGCATTTCTAAGCCACTGTTCTCACGGACACTATTGCAAGTGCTCGATGCCCTCCTGCAGCACGCAGACGACTACATCTCTCTACCACGCTCGGAGCAGGAAATTACCAACACAAAAGTGGGATTCCATGCACTTGCCGGCATACCGGGTTGCATTGGTGCCATCGACTGCACCCATGTGGAATTGGTCGTCCCACATGCCATGGAGGCCCAGTACCGCAACCGAAAACAATTTCATTCCCTGAATGTACAAATGGTGTGTGACTCCAACAGGATCATTACACATTGTTGTGCCCGATTCCCTGGATCAACCCATGATTCTATGGTCTTGAGGAACTCTACAATACCACGCTACATGGAGCGACATGCAGGGAACAGATCCTGGCTACTCGGTGAGTCTCATTACATGCATGATAATGTGGGGTATGTGATTCGGCAATGACCTGGCAGGAAGGGGGGGGGTGTGCATACGTAGCAATGGCATTCCACATCATACGTTTATCGTCCACATACAGGTGATGCTGGATATCCACTGAAGAGATGGCTCCTCACACCAGTCCGGAACCCACGGGACCAGCATGAGGAGGACTACAACCATGCCCACTCACGTACCCGTGTAGTCATTGAACAGGCATTCGGCCTACTGAAGACTCGTTTCCGCTGCCTCAGCAGGTCTGGCGGGGCACTCCTGTACCGCCATGTGAAGGTTGCAAAGATGGTGATGGCATGTGTCATGCTCCACAACATGTGCGTACGTAGAAATGTGCCCATGCCCCCTGACGCAGAACTGCAAGCACCTGATGATGGTCATGATGAGGGTGGGGATGTGGCAGCACCTCAAGGAGTCTGCGAGGCACAGGAGGGCCGTGACATTCGTCAGCATCTCATTGATGCATGCTTCTAGCACTCACGCCTGGTGGCTGATACATGGACACGGTACTCGTGGCACTGTGTGTGTCTGGTACATGCACAATATGGACTGTACGCCTATGATGGCCTAGTACACAAAGATCATTGTCCACACATCTCATTGGTTGATCGTGCAATGTTTATGGCATATGTGATATCATGTTGAACACCCTATCGACCCGCCACCCAAGTGAGCCCAAAACACCCCCTCCACCCTCCTACCTCCCCCCCGAACACCAGTGTCCACAGATGCTCATTGTCAGTGGGCAGTCGCTATTGCAAGCCCCCTCTGCGGGTATCAGGGGCACCCCTGCCTGTGGAGCGCAGGTTCCTCCCGGATCTACGTTGGGGGCTGCCCTGGACGGAACTTGCAACGGATGATGTCTCTGCCTGCTCACGTCCATGCATGTCCCTAAGGGTTTGTGAGAGCTCAGTGAGCACACGGCGCACTGCGGCAAGTTCGGCACATACGTCTTTGGACGTCGCATGCAGTTCCCCCCTCAGGCTCTCGGTGCTTCTCTCCATTTGGACTCTCAGGCTCTCGGTGCTACTCTCCATTTGGACTCTCAGGCTCTCGGTGCTACTCTCCATTTGGACTCTCAGGCTCTCGGTGCTACTCTCCATTTGTGCCCTTAGTGTCTCTGTACTCCTCTCCATTTCTGCCCTCAGTGTCTCAGTTGATGTTTCTATGTCTGCCTTAGTGCCCCCACATTCATCGGCATGGTCCTTGAGGAGCGTGGCCAGTTGCTGCTGTTGCACGATTAACTGGTCGAGGGACTGTTGCCTCTGCTGGGCCATGGCCATTTGCGGGGGTGTCACAGAGGGGCTGGTGACCTCATGTTGCCTTGCCACAGGGCTTGTGGGGGATGGCCAGTCGTCGTCTTGTGGGTGCCCCTGCGTGGTATCCTCATGTTGTACGGGATGGGACAGACAGGGGGATTGGGACAGGTCATGGATGGATCTGACTTCGACATCCCCGTCTTCTGTGTCGGAGCATGCTGCCATCAATGGGGTGTCACCTATGGTGCTGCTGCCACCAGAGGCAGTGCCTTCTGTGGCATCCGTTGGGGGGACCTGTGGTGGTGGTGTTGTGGGCATGCTGGCTGCTGGGGTGCCTGTTGATGTTCCCTCCTCTGTGCTGCCACCTGATTTGTGCTGCTGCCGTGTCTTGATGCGTGCAGCTGAGGTGGAGGGTCTTTGGCCGTTGGTCTTGGCCCTCTTTGCAGGTGTGCTGGTAGGGGTGTCCTGATGCTCGTCGTTTGGATCGGACCCTGTGGTGGAGTAAAGGAGGGCGAGGGTTAATAATGGGTCTGTGGGAATTGGAATGGCATTGTATCACATGCATTGGGGTGGTACCTGAGGGTGATTTGGGTCGGGGCCTTGGAGGTGCTTTCATTTGTGTGTGGAGTGAGGGTGCAGTTGTTTGGCAGCCTGCAGTTAGGGTGTGCCTGCTGCACGTGTAGTGCGTGTTTTAGGGGTTTTTAATTATTTATGTATTTATTGTGAGTTTTAAAGTGCGCTATCAGGCCGATGTGTGTGGACGTTCTCCTGGACATGTGTTTCTGTTGCACTATGTGGACAGATGGTACTTCACATGATTGGACATTGTGGATTTAGCATTGTTTTATTTGGCCCACCTACCTGAATCTTCGGATGTCTGCACTCCTTTCTCCATCCCTCCGACTCCCTCTATGCTCTCCATTCCAATGGTGGAGGCACAGATTTCTTCCCAGGGGGTCAACTTGATGGGTGATTCAGGACCTCCCCCGGTGGCTGTGGCAATGTTGCGGTTGGCAGACAGTATGCTACGGACGCGTATCCGCAGGTCGTCCCATCGCTTTCTGCATTGCTGTGGGTTGCGGGGTGCGGTCCCCACCGCACTTACCCGCTGTGCCACCAGAGCCCATATGGCCTTCTTGTTCGCAAGTGCCGTCCTGGTCATTTGCGTGGAGAAGACGACGGCAGCATTCTCCTGGAGGGTCTCTGTTAGCACGGTGAGTTCCTCACGGGAGAAGTGGACCTGCCGCTTGCGATCACACGCTTTCTTCGCTACTTTTCCCATTTTTCTCGGTTTCGCTAGGGTGGATGACGGGTTGGGGTGTGTCTCAGGGTAGTGTTTTTAGTGGTTGTGTGGATTTTGTGGTTTTATAGGTGTACGGCGGGATGTTTCCCGTTCCGGGCCCATGTTTTTACTTCCGTTTCCGTATATTTACGGTCACCGTACTTTCCGGTTGGCGCTCACTGCGGTGTCCGCTGAGATGGGTGGCGGTATTGCACCTAGGGCGCCGTACGGCGGCGGTGTGGGCCGTTTCGGGGTCATTTCCGCTATCGCGGACTTTGCACTTCCGCCATGGCGTGGTGCTCGTGCCCGATGGGTCGGAATGGCCCGCACTTTGCTCCTTCGTGCAATGGCGGAAACGCTATTTACGCTGTGGCGGTCCGGTCAGTCACTTTCCGCCAGGGTCGTAATGAGGGCCAATGTCATTCCGAGTATGGCGGTAAGGGGATAACGGCACCGGTAAGGATGCCGGTGCCGTTAACCGCCTACCGGCGCATTCCGAGGTCCTTTTAGCGGGTCCCACTAGGGCCGGCTGGTTTCACCAGCCGCCCTTAGCGGGAGCCATTAAGGGACCATGGAGCTAATAACGGGCCTGCAATTTGCGGGCCCATTATTAGCTCCTTCCCCATTCCCATTGAGCCCTATGGGGGCTCAAATGGGAATGTGGAATGGTTTTCGAAATGGGGACTTACTTGTTCTGCATAGGTCAGAATGTCCTGGTAAGTCCCCATTCCGACTACCCAGACCCGAGTTTGGAGGCAGCCATGGTGCTAAAAGCACCATGGCTGCCTCCAAACTCGGAATGACCCCCAATGTTCTATGATCAGGTTAAGACCTGATCCCATGCTTCTTCTGTTCCCTTACCGGAAGCTTCTGATTCACCTTTTTGGGTTCTATAGCCTTCCTTTTCTCTTATTTGCCTGTATAGTTGATCAATTATTTTCCCTATGCTCTCTGTATCTTCTTCTTTCCATGCTGGTATCCCTAATATTCTTTGCAGTCCCCCACGGTTGTAATCCTCTTTCAACTTAAACTCATTCTTGAGTTTCTATACACTCCTTTGACATATATATTCAATCTCGTCATCTTTCAATCCTCTACTTCTATTAATTTCTTCCTCTGTTCGACTAATCTCCTTCAGCTCATCTTCCTCTTGCTTTCATTGCAACTTACATACTTTTAATCTTTGTGCTTCTACCTCTTCTCGTTTCTTTTCTTCTAACCTCTCCTTCTCTCTCCTCATCTCATATGTCTTCCGTTCTTCCATTCGCTTACATTTCTTCTCATTTTCTTGCTTTTCTATTTGCTCTGCTTTTCTTTCTCTTTATTTCTTATCTCGCTCCTCCCTTTCCTTTTTATCTTTTTTTTCTCTTATTCATCTCTTTCCTCTCTCTCACAAACTCCATTGATGTCTTTATCATCTAGTTTCAGCAATATATGTCCAACTATCCATTCACTCAGTGCTATTGTAGTACCGTTTGACATATCTTTTGCCCCCTTCTGTTTCTCTGCTTCTTCCTCTATCTCTGTCTGCTTTGTCTGTGCCTTTTCTCATCAAGCTGTTTACCTTCATCGCGTGTTACTATATGTTTGCATTCTTTACTTGCACTTTCCTCCAGAGTGCCTTCACTGCTGTAAGCAGGGGGTTCATATTTTGGATTAACACACCCTGCTGATGCTTTCAATTCTTTTAAAGGGTAAAATCTCTTCTCTTCAGTTTTTTACTCTTGTTCTTCTGGTAGGCAAAGAGGATACAGCATCCACTCTCTGATAAAGCATCCACTCTCTCTCAGCTGTATCTTCTTTCTCACTCTGATATATTTTCCAGAGATCTAAAATTGCTTATCTTCTCTCTAATTGCTTTCTTTTATAAATGGCATGTAAATATGTTATCATATGACGTAAGACTGTCTTTGATAAAGAACCCGCTTGAGGCCACGACATAAGTGTTTTATTAGGTGTGCCTTTCACCCATTCGGAATAGTACTGTATAATTTTTGCTGTATATCTTCGCAATATTCTACATAAGTGTAAAAGAGGTGTGTCTTCCATGGTGACGAGTCAATACAAACTGTCAATACTCAGCTCACCTTGTAACTCTTATTTGCAAATGTATTAAATATATAATTTTAATCCTTTTAAGCAGGCACCATCAATTGCCACTCACAATCTATAAACCAAAGTATTTTACTAAGATTTTTAAAGAAAATCTTTGTAATGTTATTTTATTTCTCCTTCGTTTACACTTTCTAACAATTATTGTTATATCATATTTAGTTTTTTAATATGTTGAGATTCTCTACTTCCTTTGCATGTTAATTTCATCAAATTTTAACCTTCTGATTGACGTCAATTCTTTGTTTAAAAGATGTAAGAAAAAGTTGCTTGTATTTATTTATTTTATACTATCAGTTTTATATCTTTCGGTTTAAGCAGGCAAGAAGTTCTGTACAAACATATCATTTCCCATACACATGTGCACTTTTAACTTGTTTCTCCTTACGTATGTCTTCCTTTACTTTTGCATAGTAAATGTAATTCATCTCGTTGTTTAATTTGCTCCATCTCGAAGTATAATACTTGCCCTATTTTTTTGCTCTATGTCTCAGGAATCCTTTAACACCCCTATATATGGAGTTTTTATATGGCATGTATTATTTCCGGCCCTCGCTGACCCATAACATTGGGGTAAACTTTTTATCTTCGCTATAGCCCCAAAATCCAGTTACTCTTAACATATATATATATATATATATATACATCAAACCACAATACAATCCCTCCCCCTTTGTTTTGACCACTTTCTCTGGTCTACTTACATCAGTTAATCAGCTTAAGCTCCTCGGCATTGCCTCTCCTAGAATTTTCAGTACACCTTTTGTCCTCTGGGCGCCTGCGGGGACCGGGCAGAAATTTCATTAAAGGGGGAATCTGCTGCTCATAATATTGAACACATGCTCGTCGTTTATGCGCCACTCTCTAAAGGAAACTCTGCGATCATCTGGCTAGTGGTAGGAGAAGATGATCATCCAGGGTTTGGGGTCTGGGCCTCGAACTAGGCTGATTAGACTTTAACCATCCTCTGCTACCAAATGTGCTGTAGCACTTTGATGCGTACTCTGGAAGAAGGTAAAATGCTGTTTTAAGCTTAATGGAAGAAAGCAGGGTAATGCAGCAGCTATCATTAAAGGTGTCTGCTCGTTCACACCGTTTTTTGGTTACACAAAGCTTATATATTGAGTAAGTTATTTATGGTGTTGTCCTACGTGGCATTCTACAAAAATCTATTGTTGGAGGGATTGGATAAAGGGAACATCCCTACCTATAGAAGCATATACATATCATCATCTCATTGGCATCCCTATGTCTGCAGGACACACCCTGAGCTACTTCTACACATGTCGTTATACAGATTATAGCAGATAATATGGCAGCGGATTACTAAATACAACATTGTATGTAAAGGTGCATGGCAGGTTTTTCCGATTGGTTGGCAACCCCACCCAACCTTGGACTTTCTGCCCCTTAGAAGCACGTACATAGAAACAAAACCTGGGTGCTTAGAATGTGTTAGCTAATTTTCTGTTTTACCAATGAGTCCATCATCTATCACCAGCCTGGTCTTTAGCCAAGGTCTACTGTTTGTAGTTTGACCTTGTAGTCTACCCACTGTCCTAGAACATTCAAGGGAGTATCAGCACACTATTATCTCTGTTTGGTCCTAATGAATAGTCCTTGTTCTGTGCTTCTCCATCACATGTCGAGGGACCACGGATTTGTCAATTTCAGCTTTTCAATTTATTGCTATTTAATTTAATTGTACCTAGTGTTATTTTGGCCTCTGGAGACCTGCTCACTCCACCTCTTATGTATTTTATACACTTTTATTTGTCCAATAAGTGGTCATTGCAAATGTTTTCTTCTTATTTAATCTACGAGAAATATGTCTGGCACACATGGTCTATTCATTCACTCCTCTTTGTATCTTGGTCTGAAGCCAGAGTACTCCTTTATTTTGCACAGGGAAAACAGCTTCTTCAATGTTTATTTGTATTGCAATCCCATTCCCGTCCTTGAGGTAATAGGGTTGAATAAACATGGGTTGTCGTCCATCTTCTCCAAATGGTCATCCTAAACATTATTTATATTCCTCTTTAAGCAAGCTTCTATATGTCTTTTCAACCTTGTGTTATGGCATATTTACAGTTATTGATCAGTTAGTTACTTCATCTTCTTTATATTCATGATTTCTTTATCTTTGAGTACCTGTTTTTCTCAGTACTCTAGTTACATCATCATCCTTAAGTATTTCGTATTCTTTCATCATAAGTTCATAGTTCTTTGTTGTGACATTACTTTGTTATCATCAGAATTTACTTATCATACATCCTCACTTTTCACAGCCATACTAAGACAGCTAGCGAGATATCATCCTTCTTGGTAACATCCTTGTACAGCTTCGACTTGAGGATACAATCTGAATAGTTGCCTGAGTGCATATTGTCTCTCATACACTCGGCACGGTATAGAGACATTGCATGGATTCATACATGGATTTCCAATTGTAGCTCTTTGCCTACTATTCCAATAGGACGCTGGGGAGGGGGCAGAGATCAGGGAAAAATCATCCACCTGCTCCTCTACACACCGCTCTCCCCAACCCCAAAAATCAGCTCCTCAGCTCTGCATTAAAAACAAGCACACACTACACTAGGTGAAAGATGCAAGCACATTTTGAATCCAACCTTGCATCTGTCACCTAACATATGAACAAGGGGGTGGCACCTCACCCGCAAATATACCAGCAAATACTGTGCACAAACAGTGACATTATTATGCAAATGCCATTGGCAGATGCAGCTTTTGTTGCCAGGAGGGCAAGCAGCTCCCTAGGAGCACTGGCATTATAAACGATTCTAGGTTAGAAGTGGCAGGGGAGTATTTTTAGTGAAGAGGCATTACAATCTCGCATGAAATAGTGCAAGCAACCGAGGGAGGCCTAGATAAGGTCAGAGGATTAATCGAAATGGTGGGTCCCTACCAAGAAAACTTCTCAAAATTAGTTTTGAATTGGTGCCTTTTACATCTGTTATTAAGAAAAAAAAGTACAAAATCCATACGATTTACAATTGGTTCTCTAGGTCAATACAGGAAAATATTCTTTACATGCCAATGCTCCAACAATGCACATGAGCATTTTTCAACATCATGGTCCCTACTGTAAGCTGCTTTCAGAAAGCAGTGACCACAATATATGCCAGTAAGGTAACTGTAAATTGCTCTCATTGAATTGTGAACACAATCTAAGTCAGTGCATTAAGTGGGATTCAAAATGATGGGGGGAAGTCCCACTGGAATGTGGGCCTGACCAACATGCACTGAGTGCGACAATACATCATGAGACACTACACATATATATTTTGGACCACTCAGCATTGCCTCAGGTGCCCAGGTCTCTGTACTGTATGTAAAGCTCCTACAGATTAAGTTTCTTAATAAATTGAGGTTTAAACCACTGATTGTCTGAACATATTCACTAGGGAGGCACGAGTATTCTCAAACTCAAAGCTATATCACTTTAAATGTGTTTTTTTCTGGCCAAAGAAAGTCCTCTTGGAAGGGTGTTAACATATCACTGGCATGTTTTTCCCGGCTGCTTTCAGCTCTTTGGTGTGGGGTAGGGAGGATGCTTGGGATAAAATGAAGTTGCAGGTGTGGCCGCTCGTGTCATGCATCCTCAATAATAAACCCCAGAAATTGCCCACTGGAGTTTGCATTAGGAAACATTTGCATTATATTCTATGCACCACACATCTGTTTTAGACGATGGTTTATCAGGACCCCAAACATAATTTTGAAATGAGCACCACGAGCCCCCATGCATCTCCAGCCAGCCGTGAAATATCCAATGGCTAAGGAAGGGGAGCACACTAAAATTGCCCATGAGAAGGCAGAGGACACATGGATCGGCCTGGGGTTGCAAAGGATTGACCAGGGGTTGCAGCTGCAAATGACATCCGTGCAAGTAGATATTTTCTTTTTTAATGGCCAAAAAGTAGGCAACAAAAAATGTGTGTTATCTCCATACCGTCCGTGGACTCACTTCCTGGTTTTGTGTACATGGACACCTCTGAGCCAATCAGGAGGCTATGTAATGATTGCAGACATTGTGCACAGGGGCTAATTGGTCAATTACAAATGTAAAGTGCGTCAAAACGTTTGCTCCTGTAGCCTGCGAACATCAGAGTAAAAGCATATTTAAAGCACAACATTACACTTGTCAAACAAACAAAACTATCTCTCGGAATGTGAGGGGTGATGGGGATGGGATGTGGTGTGTCCAGAAATATCAAGAAATTGGGTATTTTTTCTTCTCCAATGTCTGCTAAACTCTTAGATGGTCAGGGACATTGCTCTGATTGCAAGTTTGCGAACTTGACAAATGTTTGAGGACATCATGCTTATGTATGCATTACAGGGTCGGTGAAGAGAAGTTGACGGCTTATAACGTTGGTGCCATTCAACGAAACTGGATAAAGGTTTGCAATAAAAATATATAGACCCAACTTTTAATGTTGGTACAAAGGTTGGTGCCGTTTAGTCAAGCGGGGGGCAACATTAAAGTGGGTGTCCCAAAATGTTTGGATGGCTTATAACTTAGCTGCCGTTAGACAAATCCACACAAATTTGTAAAAAGATTATAGACCCAAATGTGCATGTTTGTGCAAAGTATGAATGGATTTTGTCAAGAGGGGGAGCAATAGTAGAAGTGTCCCAGCATTTTTGAAATCGGGATAGGCTGGAATGGGAATGAAAATTCTTCTCAAAAGAATTCTGCTTGCGGCTACATCCTGAAGTCCTGGATGGATTTGCAGCGATCTTGTGTGAGTAGCATTGGCACGGACTGGAAAGCATGCTTTTGCAAATTTGTCCTTTGTTTTTTTATTTTTTGAAAAGTGTCAAAATGAAAGTACAAAACATAGTGATATAGCTGCTACGGCCAATCTGGACACTGCCCATTGCCAGCAGGACATTGAGTTAAAGTGGGCATGGCCACCAGGAACTGTCTATCTGGTTAAAGTGGGCAGTGGGCCTGTCCCACGGCAAAAACAGGTGCAAAAAATAGTTACATATCTTTGGTTCTTGAGGCATAGCCTATCGCCATGGACAGTGGCTAAATTGTCTGGGGCATGGCCAAAGGACTATCTGTCCTCTGGCCATGGCCACCAGGTTTGGACAATGGGGTTAAAGTGGGCATGGCCACCAGAGACCGGCTATGTGGTAATATTTTTGAAATTGGGATAAGCTTGAATGGGAAAATAAAATCTGCTCATGGCTACAGGCTGAAGTGCTGGCAGGGTTTTCAGCAACGTTTTACAAAAGAATCCTATCACTTACTAACCCCACTCATTGAAAAATATTTTTCAACAAATATGTGTGCAGATTTGTTGTGTAAAAATATGTCTGTGCAAATGGACACATGAGTAATCTTAATTGTTTTTATGTTTGATAGATGAAAATATGATGTGTTTTATTTGAAAAGGCCAGAGATAGCATGTGTGACTTATCTACAATTGGTGAAGTAACAAGGTGAAACGGTGGTGCACTTACCGAAACAAATAGGATTTAGAGAGGGGTAATTGCTCTCACTTCCTTTTATGTTTCACTTATACCTTCCCAGTGTGAGAACAATCCCCCGAAATACAGTGGACATGGCCAAAAGATATGCACAATGATCATGGTCAAAGGCCTTGGCAGTGAGGCCCATTGATATATTACAATATATACTGGGCACAGCCAAAGATTGTGGCCACTGTCCAGTATTGTGCTAAAGCCCATGGCTAGTGGCTGATTAGTGTACATAATATACAGTGGACACAACTGAAAGCTCTAGCCACTGATGAAAGCTAAAGTCTATGGATGATGGCTGTTAGTGTTTTTAAAATGTACAGTGCAGATGGGTGAAGACTATGGCCAGTGTCAGTGACTGAAGGCCATGATTAGTACCCATTAATGTCTTAAAATATATTTGGCCATAAACACTGACCATGGCTGAAGGCCATCCTTAATGCCGGTCACTGTTGTAATGAAATTAGTGATGCCATCAGTGATGTGATCTGTGATATCATCATTGTGGTCATAGGTTGCACGCCAGGGGGTGCAAACTTTGGAGTATTGGGCCACTTTTTGCTGCAGGAGGGTCGCCTCCTGAGTGCTGTCCTTACTGGTCTGGTCATTCTTTGCTAGAGCCTCTTCCACCCTCATGGTGTTCTCTAACAGTTTTTCATAGTCTTTTTGGAGCTCACCCAGTCTCCGAAGGGCCAGGTGATTTTCTTACATCTTGGTTTTTAAATAACTGACCTCCTGGCCTAAGGTGCCCCTTTCCTCTCTGCAGCCAGTTTGTCCCTTTGTTTTTTCAGTGCACCAGCTTTCTGGCACTCTTCATCAAATTCAGTTTGATAGTCAAGGTTTTTGAGAATTAATGTATTATTTTCTTCTTTTACTTGGTCTAGGCGATTTTGCAAGGTGACTACCTACTCTGTGCAGGCTGTATTAAAATGTAATTGCTGTTCCAGCTTTTGTTGGCTCTGTAGTAGAGAGTCCAAACTTTCGTGGTACTCTTTTTGCAGTGCCAGTACTTTGGTATCCTGCTCTACCTTCTCTTGCTGCAGGATATACAGATCTCCTTTTACTTTTATCAGGTACTGTCTGATTTCATTCTCTGATTCTTGGCTCTTTTGTAGCCTTTGCAGGGTTTTTTCTAATGATTGTACTTGCCTATTTGCCAGATCTAGATTTTCGGCATATTTTTCCTGTATTGCTCCAACGTGGAGGTACAGATATGCCACTATTTTGGCAATTTTACTTTGCTCTTCTTTCACCTTAGGGGCCATGTACAATTCACTAAGTGCCATGTGTAATGGACCCTGATCCTGCCATGTATCTAATCCTGTGGTAGTGGCGTGTTCTTTGATTTCCTGCAGCCAAACATTCTGATCCTGCTCTGTCCATTCACCCCTGACTAATAGGTTTTGCAGTAGGTGGTCTTTTGCCATATTAATTTCTACTGGGGTCGCCATTCCAGAAATATAAATGTCCTTCCTGACTTACAGGAGTTATTTTATTTTTGCAAAACATACCAACTCCTTAGAGTGTTCCTATAGAAGGGTCTTTTTACAGTGTAACACGGTGTAGTAGCCCAACAGGGTTTATCTACCCCGTCAGTTAGCACGCTGTATTAGGCTATCACAAGTGGTATGTCTAATTCAGGATCTCGAGACGAGCACCCAATCTGTAAGTGATTTCAACCTGGCACTTCACCTAAGACAACGCCTAGCGTGTAATGCACAACTGAAATCCTTATTTATTCGGTGTCTAAAAGTTATTTTATTAAGAACGATGTACCACTTATATCACGTCCCTCTCTTGGAACCCCCCCCGGTCACACTGAACCAGGAATCAGGCTGGTTTGCAAAGTTTAAATATTTATTTATGTAGTTAAAATATAATCACACTATGTTTCATGGCTATACAAGAGTCACCAATGGGGTGATCTAACACTAAGCAATCTCTTTAATCACAAGGAGGAATAATGAGCAAAACAATTCAGCACAGAAATAATACTTTTGTGTGTGTTCCAATCAAATAGCCCTGTGGTTACTATTTCCCCTGCACACCCCTCAACCCCCCCAATATGCAATATAAAGAGATAGAAGGAGAGAGAGCAGGTATTCAGGAATGCAGAATTTAAACAAAATGTCAATCCCAATTTCCCCCCAGTAAACACAAGAGAGAAACAGAACTGATTGGCAAACTGTTAAAATGGTTTTAAAGTTATCTGAGAATGGATTGGGTAAAACACTAAATATGGTTAAAATGACAGAAATTGTTTAAATTCTAATAGGAGCCGCTTTGGATAGTTGCTGACAAATACCAGCAATGATTTGACACTAATAAGCAATGTGCAAACTTATAATTGAGGTCGGGTGCAATCAAAAGCTGTTTTCCACTTGTAATATTTTGCCAAAATTAAAATTCACGACAAACTTTTCCCCGTGTGGTAATCGTGATCGCGGGAGACCTATATGGATTGTTAATGCGGTTTTACATTTTATGGAAAGCTGTGGATTTTAGCTACAAGCAGAAGTTGAAATTTTGTTTCTAGGTGAAAATTTGGGATGTTATGGAAGTTTTAGTGCAGGTCATTTTTCTGAGATAGGCGCAAGAATGAGAAAACAGGGATGCACTTTCAAAAGACAAACAGGACTTCTTTACACTAGGGGATGACTATGAAGAAGCAAATAGCACACGGAAGCACAGCCACTGGACCAGGGTGCCACTGAATCCGGGTGCCCGCCTGCTGAGGAGCTTGCATCTTCAGATGAAATATATGAGCGCAAATATATTTAACAATACCAGTACCGAAGGAGATAGTAGGGATAATATAGAGAGTTCAGGCAATTCAAAAATATTTCTAACAATGCAGTTCTGAATATAAGATCGGATGGATTTAGATAGGGATAGACTATGGATAGTACATATGCTAGTGACACAGTCCTATACTATGGATACTCACTATATATGTTTTGAACAGACCCGTCAGGAATTCTGGTCTGTCAAGATTTCTGGACAGGAATTCTGCTGGGCACACCGGACTGGACAGGCTGCTGAGCACACCGGACTGGACTGGGTCTGCAATGGCTCTGGTCACCACTATCTGGTCACAGCACGGCATAGCACGGCATGGCACAGCACAGCACAGCACAACTGGATTGGATCTTTTGGTTCTGGTAATAACTCTTTTAGCAGGAAAGTAGTTACAGCACGGCCCGGCTGTTTCTTTTGTTCCCCTTAGGTTTTGTGGGATTCTTTCTGGTTTTTGAAATTCAAGGCCTAGTTGAAAATGGTTCAACTAATGGAATGGGCCTTTCTGCTTGCCACGTTTCTGGAGTCAGGACCAAGGAATATGGATGGATCTGCTTCAGGGTGCTTCGCCAGAATCAGGATAGTGGGTGAATCTGTCTGTCCTCTAAGTCCTCAGCTTTCTCTATTTATGCACATGGTAAAGGTGTGTGTGTGCTGGATTAGACTAAGCGTGCCCCTTAGGCAGGCTATAGGTTTGAATCTCTTCTCCCCCTTGATTGAAGAAGAAAACAGGGTGTCACCATGATGATGTGGATTTATGAGTCAGAGAATTCTCCCTTGCCTTTTGAACATAAAATCTACCTTTGGTACAATACATATTTACAATTGTGCAACCCCTATAACAATAACATATCTAGATCACATATTTTGTGGAGCAGATACTCTTCCAAGCCCCGTCGCTGTAGGATCTTGGGTCTGCTTTTGACAGAATTCCACCCTTTTTGTCTGGAACCCATGGCCAATTTCGGAGCAAATTTCCACCACTGTGTGCATTGTATATGGGCATAAGCGTGTGAAGTTTCATGCTTTTGACATAAATACATTTGGTATAAAACCATAATTTCCACTTTTACTTCCCAGAACATAGCTCAAAGTTCTGGCACCTCTTAAAATGTGCAGGCAAAAATTCAATTCACAATTCTGGGGTTTACATATTTGTCACAATCTTACACAGTAAATTATCAGTCTTTTTAAAATGTGCTTTTTGTCCTTGTGAATCAACAAATGGTTGTCTGTCCCCGCCTCCTTCTCTTTCTGGCAGCTCAGAAGCAATCTCCGCCCCCTTCCTTCTGGGAGAGGCTGTTTATGACACTTCACACTCTGCATATCCTTTCAGCCAGAGGAAGTCCATTGTTCTCTTTCCCTGCAGCCCAAGATCTCCTCCCCTGATCTAATCCTCACAGAGGTGTGATTTCCTGGCCTTCACGGGGGGAAGCTATCATACTGGTTTGTGGCTTTGAGGCAGCTTAAATTCAATGTCATTTTGTTACATTTACTTCTTGGTTTAAAACTAACTTGCAATTTTCAGACAAGCAGCTAGAACACTTATTTCAGCTTCTAAACCACGAGATTTGAATAGTTACAACCTAGGTTACTCTTAATAACAGGTCACTTAGTTTTCGGACATTTGATTTCAGTTGCACAAGTTTAAAACTTCTGATGCAAGCTACTGACAGCTGTCCATAGGCGGCCGCTGGTACTGCGCACAGATTTTTACAGATTTCCCAGGCAGGCCCATTTGCTGTGAATGTTTTGATGACAAATTCCGCTTTTCATGACATTGTCTGTTCCTAATGATATCTTGAATGAAGTGACTTGTAGCACCCAGCAAGAATATTGAATGATTGATGGTGTTTTGTTCCGGCATTCTGCAGTTTCAGCAACCATGAAAAAGGATTTAAGAGCAAATTCTGGATTTCTTTCAGCAAGCACTGCTTTTCATGCAGTTTACTTGTTGGGCAGCCCAGTGACATGTTTCAGCAGTGCTGTCTCCATTCCACCACTGACAACATGCAGGGTAAATTTGGCAGCCATCTTTTTGTGTTGCAAAGCGCGATTTCCATAGGTTTTGGCGCGCATAGGGGTTTTGCAGCCATTTTTATAATTCTGGCACCATCAGCACACAGGGATGCCGCAGGGACGAGCATAAGTGGGTTAATACATCCCACACTCCCCAGGGCCATGTATACTCCAGCTATGTTGAACTGGCCTGCAGTCTTTGGAATACCACCTGGCCCAACAGCTTCTAGGTCAGCTGATATTCGCTAATGGACATATTAGACAGACTTGGAAGAGGAGACTTTCTGTGTGTTGTACATGCCCCTCTGCCCAGGCAGCTTCTGTCAAACAATGCTGATTTGTGGAAGCTGGGAGACTGCATAGGCTGTGTTCCCATGTTGTAAATAATATGTGCAAATTAAGCTTGGAGTTATACTGTCCATGGTGTGCCAATTCTGTCTGTGAAGGGAGCTTTCCCTGAATATTGGTACACCACTGGCCATGGCATTTTTTCAATCACTACCTGGTCACTAGACTTCAGCCATGGCCAGTGTGCCAGTGGGCATGGCCTATGGCCCGGCCCACTGAATATAATGCCTACTCAGCCATGCCCACTCTGTACTTTAAAACACTATAGTGCCACTGGTCATGGCTTTTGGCCAGTGGTTTCAGCCCCAATGTCACTGTAGCTGTAAAAACATATATGTTTTCTATAACCACGGCTACAGAACTACAGATACCCTTGGTTATACCCTCAGTTAACTGTTGTCATTATAACCACGGTTATCAGAAAAGGCGATGAAAAAAAGCTTTCCTGCTTCTCCGACCCCCACCAAGTGCACCCTCCTGTGTGCCTGCCTCCATCGGCTCCTCTCGTTGCTTCCATGCCTTCCCTTCCCTCTCCCATTCCCCCTTTAACACTTGTTGATTCCTTGAATACAATAAAAAATATAATACTGCTTTTAGAGAATATATCCAGACTGACGGCACCAATGTAGGCCAGTCTAGTCACATAATAGCATGTATCATGTTTGCTTTGCCCTTGATGCCCAAAACAAAATGCATGTAACAGCAAAATAACATAGCTGGACTGGCTGCATCAATGTAGCCCCCTAGCAACTTAACAACAATTATGTTTTCTTTACGCCTAATGCTTAGCAAAAAAATGCCATTCTACAGTAAGAAAACATAACCAGGGAGGGGTTCTCTTAGTTTTGAAAGTGAATTAGTCAAAATAATACCTATGGAATTTGGGAACGGCACATTTGACACCAGGATTAAGAAATGAATTCTGACGCTTAACTTAATCACTACAAAAACTTTGGAGCAGTGTGATCACTGATCCCGACAATTGAAAATACAATCATAAGAATGAAATAATGTAAATACATACAATAAACATGATCAGCCACACTACACACTTTGGGATTGGACATCAAAATGTCCAATCCCAAAGAGAGAGCACAGGCAAACCCCAAAGGTAAACAAAGACAACACCTGTGCATGCATACCACACAGGTGACCAAAGGAAAATAGTTTAGGAATAATACCAACACTAAATGCACTGAATGAAAAATATACAATTTAAAATGTATCCTTTTTATTTATATATATATATATATATATATATATATATATATATATATATATATATATATATATATATATATATATTATTTGTATTTGGTTAACCAAAACCTTTAACAAAAGACAAGAAAACATAACATATATAAATAAGCTTTTTTCATCTGATATTAAAAATGACAACCAACACACATAGTACCCAACATAATAAAAACAAAAGTAAAAAGGACCAACAAACACCAGGGCAGCCCAAAATGAGAGGAATCATTACACTCCCACTTCTTCCATCTATGTTTATCAAGACAATAGAAGGAAAAAGAAGAAAAGGGAGCCAATAGCTAGATTAAATGAGCATTATATCTAACATTGCCCCCTATGTTCAACCAGGAAAGGGTCTAAGTATTGGGTTTAAGTAGAAAGGGTCAATGGAAACAATACTCACCATGTATTTGTTTCAATTGGCCCCATTCACACAAACCCCTGGAAACTCCACTTAGATGGTAAGTTTGTGGCCGATGTACTATCTGGGTTGGCATAATGATCCTGCATCCTAAGATCGCATCCATTCTCGGAACGCTCCTTCAGCCCTAGTTTTGTTATATGATGTTACATTTGTCTAATACCTGTATCACAGCAATTGTCAATATTGTGTCAACCAGATATCAATCTATCCCAAAAAATGTCAGATAGAATCATCTCTTCACTAGCCACAAATCTCATGAAGAAGGAGGATCTGGCCAACCAGGTCCCCTCGCATGTCATCAACAGATGTTCTAATGATTGCTTTTCTGGGTTTTTACATATATTACACAATGAGGTGGTCAGCTCTCCTTGCCCCCTTTTAGCCAGGACCTCTCCCGTGTGCAATACATTTAGGCGGATTCTGAGGAATGGCTTCCTTAATTTCCAATCTGGAGGCTTAATAAGGTACCTTGGGAGAGTCTCCACTTTCTTATCTATTGTCAAAAATGAGTTTGGAAATGTTACGGACCACATTTGTTCAATTGTTAAGATCCAATTCATCACCTCTAATGATTTCTTAGCTTTCAATCGGTTATATATTAGAGTCTCAACCTCAGTATCTGCTTTGGCCAGTAACTCCCCAAGCTTCGCCTCCAGTTCAGTTAACATGTTAGATTTCAAATGCTTTAGCTGTGCACTAATATCTGAGAACAGTGTATCCTCATTTTCTGTTATAATCAGGCAGAGGAGGAAGGCCAATACCCCTTCTGCTATGATCCTTAATGAGTGTAAACCCAACTCAAATCTCATAACGGCCATAGGTAAATTCATGGGCAGACCCACAACTTTCTTCCACAATGCCCCTTCTAATCAGTCCCAATTTGTGTTCCAGAGGAGATGTTTTGCCTCCAACCCATAAAGGATTACTGGAATAACTTTTGCCCTGTAGTATTTACTTAGTGGGAGGAGGGAGAACTTACAGTATTTGGCCAACACCTTCTTCATTTGTGGGACTAGCTGGGAGATTTCTTTCTGAATATCCGCCTCTACTTTAGACAGGGAAGGGGATGCATACACCATGTAGCCCAGATATAGCACTTCCTCCACTCTAGGAATCGCCTGACCATCTGGGACCCATTGCGAGAAAGCCACTTTTTTTCCATGATGTCGTGCCTCCACGGTCTTAGACTTTGTCGAATTGATAGAAAGCCCATTTTCCTTGGCATACTCTCCCAGTTTATTAAGTAGGCGCTGCAACGCCACCTTTGTCCTGTCTGATAGGACAATATCATCGGCGTAGGCTAGCCAGCATATCTTAAGCCCATTGATTGCTGGACTGACCATAGCCGCTGATTCCAAAAACACCCCCGTATCTGCCAAATAAAGGTTGAAAAACAGGGGAGCCCCCAGGCAACCCTGTCTAACTCCCTTCTCTACCTTAATTGGGTCAGACAGATTGCCTTCCTCATCAAGCCTAACTCTAAGAGTAGTATTCCTATGTAGCTCAATTAACATTGCGAGGAGCCACTCAGAGATACCCCATTTTCTGAGTTTACTCCAGTGGCATTCCCTTATGACAAAATCAAACACATTCGAGAAGTCTACCATGCCCCAAAAAGTGGCAGATCTCCCCTTCCCCTGGAGGTTTTGCTCATGTTGTTGATAGCTAATCCATTCAGGGCGGTTGAATGCCTCTTTCTAAACTCTGTTTGGGCCCTCAGGAGCATACATGCACTCTCCACCCACTCTCCCAGTTCACCTAGTAAGATCTTCATAAAATGTTTACTATCGATGCCCAGGAGAGTGATCGAGCGATAACTTGCTGGATGTAATCGATCACCCCCCTTGAAAAAAGGGATGATGGTAGCTGTTTTCCAGGAGTGGGGGAACGTTCTACTTTCCAAAATGTCTTTAATCAACCAGTATAGAAACGTTGGCCAGAGTAAGAGTTTGATATGTAAGGCCATTTGGTCCTGCAGCTTTTGATGTAGAGGATAGGGTAATCAGGTTCACTAGGTCCTGTTCTTCAAAAGGCAGAGTCCAGGGAACATCTTTAGATAGATTAGCCACAGATTTCCTGTTGTTTTTAAAGTGATGGGTTAGGTAATCTATCCATCTTGATTCCTGCACTAAATTGCATTGGCTATTATTGTAGTTTTTCTCTAGGTCTTGGAAAACCGCCCAGAAATTCCCAGTGTTATTTTTGCAGACGATTTGCAACATTTGTTCCCCATCTTGCCGAATTGATAGAAAGCCCATTTTCCTTGGCATACTCTCCCAGTTTATTAAGTAGGCGCTGCAACCGAAGCATCCGTCTCCCTTTTGACCTATTTTTATATTCCTGGTTTAAAAGCCTCAATTCTCTTCTCAGTGCCTCAGGGTCTAACTTTAAACTCTTAAGTTTTCTTAATTTCTTCCCAAGAGATTTCTTTTGTTTTGTACCCAGACCACTTCATCAAACAGGTGAAAATGGGTTTTACCTTTTCCCCCACCTCCAACACTTGGAGGATAAACCGACCACACAAACTTTACAAATATCTCTGGTTTGCAGTTTTTTCACTGAATATCTAGTGCAACCTTCAAAAGATTTTTATTCAGCATTCTGCCCCAGCTCCGTATTTAGTAACACGCACCTTTCCCTTTTTAGCCATTAACCTCTGTGTCTGGGTTTTTTGTTGTCTCATCATAATATCTGCGATGACAAGCTCAAGTTTGGAGTGATCTCTACCTCCTCCCAGCTTGATGGTCAGTGATGCACTTTACAGGAATAAGGCTGCTGAAATGAAAATATAATCTAAGGTCGATGAGGACTTCCCCCGAGACCACGTCGGAGCAGGCAGAACGTCCTCCCCCATGGCCCTATTGGCCATCTTCAGACCCCAGGCCTCCATAAAGTCTACCAAGTTTCTTCCACAATTGGAGATTCTCTGTGTTCTCAACATGTCTTTTTACTGGATTAAAGGGACACATTGGGTATTTAAATCCCCTGCCAGAATTATGTGAGCGCTCCCATATAGCAGTTTTATCCTTTCAAATAAAGCCGATAAAGCTCCCAAGAAAACCTGCTGTTGAGTCCCCACGGGGTTTCAATATACATTTACAACAATCATCTGGATATCTGGCCTGTGACATCTCAAATTCACTTTACAGGCTTGAATGCCTAAATTATTGTTGTGAGTAAGAGTCATTTCCCCAAATGAGGAATTTCTAAGAGCTATCAGTAGACCCCCTGACGGCCTACCCCTTGTTTTTTGGGTGGCTTAAAAGGAGAACACTGTATAGCCCTCAATTGCTATAGCATTCACAAGCCAGGTCTCCTGGAAGACTATTATATGGAGTTATTGAATATGATCCCTCTAGCTGTTTTTGATGTAAAGGTATTGGGGTCCCATGTGCTCCAACTGATAAGGCACAATTCGTTCTTTCTAAATAGGATGCTCCCCCAGCCCAGGTTTCTGCAAGACTTGTGTAAGGATTTTTGGGAGGAGGGCTATCACATTACTCTGTGGGTTTCCCTGAGAGACCTTGCACCCTTCCTGGGGGCATTTTCCTTCCAATGTCTTTTTCACACCCACATTCAATTTGCCCTCATTACCGTTAGATGGTTACCACTCTCTGATTCTTTTTTACTGGTGGCTTTTGGGAAACTAAGAGATCCAATTTCTTTAAGTCTCTCATGGCTCCTAGGATTGCTTCTTGTGCTTTCCTTGAAGTCAGCCCAATTTCCATCATATAACTTTCACAAATGTCCATGAAACATACATATTCAATATCCTTTCATGCAAACAGGTAAGGATTGGGCACCTTATTGAAAAAAGAAGGTACATTTCTACTTAATGATTTACAACGTGGTTTCTTTGAAATCAACGATAACAAACATTTTGGGATGGCATAGTCAGAACTACCATCCTCAGCACTCATTGATGAACTAGAGAGGTGCTCTGCCTCTTGCCACACTCCCATTCCACCTTGGCCAGATGCGTTCTTATTCCTTGAATTTCCTGCTTCATTGACCTGTATGTTAATTGTTGACTGTTCCCCTGCCCCAATTCGTACTTCCTCTATACAAAGTATTTAGTCTGATGCCTTGCCTTAATGATTTAGAAAGATAGGGGCTAGTTTGAAGGAAGCTCCCTGCAAACTTGCACTGGGCGTTTGGGTAATTATTTCCTCTGTTAGCTCAGCTTTTTATTTCTTCATAAAGATTGAAGCCCTGTCACATCCAGCATATATTGGCTTGCTGGAGCTTTGTTTTTTTACCAGGCCACCACTCGAGCTACTGTCGCTTTTCTTATTGTTAGTACTTACATGCTGCATTTTACAATCCAATACACCCTCAAAAGGATCTGTTTGTAACCCCACACTCATATCTGCAACCTCCATTAGTTTTTGTGGGGCTTCTTTGGGGTCAAATTGTTTCCTTTTTTTACCATTTCTTGATTTTCCTTGTACATTCTTACTCACAATGTTCTCATTCCTTTTTTTCCTCGCTACCCTGGTGGAATTATCCAAGTCCATGCCCTCCGTTTGCTCTTCTTCTGCTGATGTCAAACATGCTTTAATACAGGTGTTTGTTTCTGTTCTTTTCAGTTGTGCCTTGAGCGACTTCTTGTTTTTTTTCCCCTCTTTTTTATTTGGGGTGCTGGTGACATTTAATCTCCTTTATTTTACTCTCCCTTTTCCTTGCTCTTCCTCGCCTTCTTGATGACTGATGTCCTGCTTTGGTCCACATCAATGGATCTTCTTCTGGGACTTTGCTGTTCCCTTCTGGTGTAGACTGTATGGGGGCTAGATCCTCTTCTTCCGCTCCCTCTAACACATTAGCCAGTCTCCTAAATTCCTCCAAGACTGACTCGGAATGGGGCGTGTCATGAAAGATTTCATGTATTTCATCCTCAACCACCTCCCTATCTTTTTTGCTAGACCAGATGGACTTTTCGGATGAGACAAGAGGTCCTGCACCTGCCGGAGGATGTCTTCTTCCTTCTTCTTCTTTGCACACAGAGCTTGTTGCATTGCTGAGAGATCTAGCCCCTGTTTCGCTATTTCCAACCTGGATTCTTGCAGTATTGGTATCAGCATTCTATTGATCATATTACTAATCACATTCTATGAGGATTCACAGCTCGAGGTTCCCTTGGTAAGTTTGAGTAAAATCCCTGCTTGTTCTTGTACCTCAGTTTTCAAAAGTTCAAATACTGACACTAAAGAGTTTAGGATGAAACTTAAGGCCGTTAGAGTGGAGTCATTCCCTTGTGAATTCACCTGGAGCTCACTGGGCACTGGCAGACTGGCCCCTTCTTCTAATTGATCCCTTCTCCATTCACCTTCCTGGATATCAGCCAGAGGGTTAGTACCTAACTCCAGATCAGGGTCCTGATGGCTCACTGAGTCTAAGCAGTCAGTTATTCCACTCTGACTCGCTCCCCCTTGCAGATCTAGAGGTTTTGTTAGTTGATTGACCATCGTCTCGACTGTTCTGGTGGCCATGTCCCCCACTCGATCATTTGCGCTCTTGATTCTTTTCCTAGAGAAGTGATCATCAATCCTCCTTTGGATTTTCTTAGTTGTAACAGTATACTTCAGACTCTGCTTCCATGCTTGCCTTATAGAGGGGGTTTCCTCATGGGAGTCCTCCTCCAGGCTGGTCAATAACTGCGAGTGTCCCACATGAATTTTAGCTTGAGTCATCTGAGATGAGGTTTCCAGGTCAGTATCTAGACTGGGTCTTGGAGTACCGGCTGAAATCCCACTAACTGGGATGGCCAATGATTCCACCTGGGATACAGCTTCCAGTTCAGTATCTAATCCTGATCTTGGTGTGCTCAATAAGACCCCAATAGCTGGGATGGCCAATGCTTCCATAAAGGAGCCATCTCATTCTGGTGCTCTTACATCATCCATAAGCAAAGTATTCCGGAGCTTCATTGCTTACTGGAGCCTGCATAACTGTATCCAATGCACTGCTTTTCCCACTGTCTTATTTGATGGCTTTGTGCTTGGGATCACCACTTTTCCAACTTCTGCTCACTATCCACTGCAGGGGACTTTGTGAACCTACGGCCGACAGCCAAGAATAAGTATAGTCCAAATTAAAATGCTGATTGGAGGGCAGATTTTTGACGTTCCCTTTATGTGGCCGACCTATTTATTGGAGCTGTACTGAGTTTTGGATATGAACGAGTCAACGCTTAAAGCACTCCCAATCTTTATCACCCACATGCTTTCGTGTCGTTGAATAGAGCTATACCGCTCTGCATGCCTACAACCACTGAACAGTTTTGCGGGGAATCACTGTTGAAGTTGTGATGCTGTATAAGCTTCACAGTGAGGCCACTTCATGAAAAGGAAAAGGTTCACCGTGACCCCCTGCCTTAACACAGATACAAACACGGACTCCCGTCCAGCTTAACTCGAGGGTTCTGTTAAGGATTTCAATCAAGCACACACTCGATTCTCGCCTAGCATGTAGTGCGCAAATGAAATACTTATTTTTTTTGTGTCTATAAGTTCAATATTCTGAATGATATACCACTCATATCACACCCGTCTCAAAATACCCCCCAGATCACACTGGACCAGGAATCAGGCTAGTTTGTAAAGGTAAATATGTATTTATTTATTTAATATTCAAATCACACACACACACATATATATATATATATATATATATATATGGGGCAGCAATCACCAAGCGGTGACAATACAATTAAAAAATAAGTAAAGCAATTGAATTCACTTATAATAATGCAGAATAGAAAACACAGGAAAAAAGAACAGTTTTGATTTGTGAACAGATAGCGTTTAGGTTAATATTTCCCCCTGCAAATTTCTTAAGGCACAAATGGGCAATCCTATACAGATGTCAGTAATCAGCAGGTATTCCGTATTGAAAGATAAAGTCTAGAGTTTGAATTCAATCTTCCCTCCCCAAAAAAGAGAGAAAACCGTTTTTGGAAATTGACACTTTTAAACTGACAGGTGAAAATGGCTTTGTGAAACAATTCAAAAAGGTGCAAAAATGCTTAAATTGATACAAAAATTCTTATGAAACAACACAAACAGGTCCTAACACACATGAGCTACAAGATAAACAACAGCACACACTTTAGATGAGAATGGAATTGAAGAAACATTTTGAATGAGAAAAAGACACGTGGGAAACTTTGGTGAAATGTAAATTTGCAGCAAAATTTCACAATGCGATTTTTGATTAAAAAAACGGGTCAAATACACTGTTCTGTGGAGTTGGATGTAGCTAAGTGTTTTAGGTATCAGTGAGAGTTGAAATTACATTTATATCTATAAAATTGAAGAAGTTATAGAAGTTTTACTAAGAGACATTTTTGAAAAAAATAGGCGCGAAAATGAAAACAGAAATTCGGTTTTAAAAATGACAGATTGGTTTTATTACACTATATTTATGACTATGAAAAAGAGAATGCCACCCATGAATATCCACAGTTACTCACGGCCGCTCGTAACTCTTCACGTGTGATACTCTAGTTTCCTTTCTGTATGGGAATTACTTTATTTAATCCAAATCACTAATGGGTTATGGTTTGATAACACAGATGAGAGAAAAATCAGCGCAAGAATGGTTCTGACAATATTAGGGTTCTGAAGTTAAAGGTGGAATGGGTTGAGATTGGGATAAAACAAGGCAATATACTATGGGTTACTCTTCTTCCGATTGATACTTACAGTCCACTGTACTTAAGATTGGACAGTCAGGGTTATGGTCTTCAGATCGGGTCTACTGGCAGCAGGGCACTTCTGGAGGGATCAGTCAACTGGGCAGTTCTGGTCAATTTGGATGGCACCTCAACTGGATTTGGAATGGATTGGTCCTTCTGGTCACTGGACACAGCAGATCAGCAGGCAAGCCTTAATGGTAGCAAGCCAGACTGGATCAGAATTAAATTCTCTTCAGTTTGGGATGGTTGAATTTGGGCCTAGCTTACAAGAGTTCAGCAATTGCTAAGGCCTGGATTCTGCAAAGAAGTCTGGAATCAGCTGCAAGATCAAGAGTTCTGGAACAAAGCGCTGCGTGGATGTGTTCAGGAAGCAGTGTGTCTATGTGTGGTGAAGTTCCAATATTTATCCTTCCAAGTGACATCACAAAGTTTATGGTGTGGGCGAATTTCAAAACACACCCCCACAGCTGTGAGTGGCCAAAGGCACTTGCATTTTTCTGGTTGGCAGTCAGAACAGAGCTGTCATCTTTATGATGGGATTTAGGAACTCCCTCATTGATTTTGACCAAAACTTAACTTTTGCATAAATGTACATTTCTAAAATTATGTCCCCTAATAAAATCAGACACATACATTGCATATTTGATGGGTTATTTTCACATTCAATCCCCATCTCTGTGCGAGCTGTCTTTGTCATTCTGTGGAATTTTATCAATTTTAATCATAACAGTTTGGCCGAACAATTTCTAATTCAATTAATGCGGGAATCTCCAGCACCCATTAAGCCTTCCTGGGAGCAGCTTAATGTCAACATGAAGTGTCATCTTTCCCAGGCTGAGCACTGTCCAATCAGAATTAACCAGTAAACTCCAACTTGGCTACTTTAAGATTCACCTGCAATCTTTCATTTAAACGATATAAAATGAACAGAGTTTATATGGATGTTGACAATTAAAGGAGTTAAGCCCTTCACAAAAGAAATGTTTCAAACATGCAAATTTTTCACTTCTTCAGAGAAAAAACACATTTAAACTGAGCCTTTTACATTAGAGCTTCCTTTGCAGCATACACACATTTAAGTCAGTATTATCCTGTCTTTGAGTGCTGGGATTTGTTTTGCATGAAATACATTTCTTAGTTGCTGTCAGTCAGTGAGGCCCGGTTTCTTCTGACTGCACTGGATGATCTGTGGTTTCAGCACACTTTTCATTTCAATAGTTCACTTGGAAAATGACTGAATTTAGTGTCAAAACAGCACTTTGAACGTCGCAATTGATTCGGAAAGCTGCATTTTAAAGGCATTTTTGGTTTTTAGCCCACTTCTGTGGCCTTGCTTCATGTGACAGGTAACAGCACCCACCAGCATTCTTACCGCCTCCTCCCTCCGGGTACAGCAATTCCAACAATTTCCGATGCCCACTCCTCGAATGCACGGTTGCTGAGATGCCTGATGAAAGATATTCAATTATATCTTCCGAGGACCCCACGCTGCTGTGCACAAGCCTGGAGAGCCCTCAGAGCCCAAAGACCCAAAGACTCAGCTGCCTGCCTCTGTGGCTGCTCCGCGGCATTCTGCAGCTTTTGAATAATCCAACAACAGACAGCAAAAGAGTACTAGGATTCTCATGAGTGTATTGTCAAGTCCAGAAAGCAGTGTGAACTGAGTTGCATCCATCCCAAAGACTCTGCTGCCTGAATCCTGTGCTTATATCCCCCTAAAGACGTCATTGAGTATCAGCCTGTGCACCAATATAAATCCAAAATGTGCAATGGTTAGTCAAACATTAACATTTCCTTATCACCAAAGCATAAATTGCTTGGCCTCTTTAAACAGCATCCAACATATGAAACTAAAGAGATCTGTTGATAGGTTCTAAAAAACCGCCAACTCGAGTTTCGACTGTGTGATGGCCATAGAGTCAA
This sequence comes from Ambystoma mexicanum, assembly GCF_040938575.1. NCBI lineage: Eukaryota > Metazoa > Chordata > Amphibia > Caudata > Ambystomatidae > Ambystoma > Ambystoma mexicanum. Next base: position 958,936,626 of record NC_090928.1, on the reverse strand, counting down.
CAAAAGTGGTCCAGCCTTCTTCGGGGCGAAACAACAACCATTTCAATTGGGTTGCAAGAAAAGTGATACCTTATCATGGGAAATAAAAACATTGGAACGTGGTGAGCTAAATCAAACGTAGTCCCTAGATGCACAGTTAACAAATACAAAACAATTGGGGAGACTGCCCTCGGTGTGTGTGTTAACGTACCTAGGCGCAAGCCATTGTTATCTCAAATCAAAGTAGACTAGTGGTTAGAAGAACCACAGGAGTTCTGCTATGTCCTGTGTCCCCTCACATGGGGGAACCTGAAAGAGGAAAGAAATCCTCAACCAAGCGTACTAAGAGATTAAAAAGGAGGGATACAGCGGCCAACACTCAACTAACCTTACACAGGTTGATTCAGGCACTGTCACAGGGAAAACAGGTCACAGAAGACTCTAAAGCTATATGGATTGAAATGCAAGGAAAACTAATCAGACCCGAGTGCTCCATGAGCAGAAAAAGTCAAAAATGACTAATCCAGGTGGAATCTTACCTTAGAGGGTGCAGAAAACTATCAAACTGCGGCTCAGACTGTCAGCAAAAAATGCAACACCCAGCGCTCCAAAGCCGTATGAATACAAATAGAACAAAACCTAATCAGGCCAGAATACTGCATAAGCAGGGGTATGTATGCTCTATGTAACTAACCAGTCTTCTTGTAATAGCACCCCGAGGCCCTCGGGCTGTTTGTGCACTTTTTAAAAGAAAAAAATAATAAATAAATAAAAATAAATGTAAAGCATGACTGAATCCAAAAGGATCTTACCTTTGAATACGTCAAAAACGGTCACGCCACGCCATAGACTGACAGCAATGAATACAACATTCAGACCACTGTAGATGAACAAAGCCCCATTTTGAAAGTAACTCGAGGACATGTCTCTGTCACATCACCATGTGGTGCCCGGAAGGGCTAGCAAGAGGCGAACTTGGCGGCCATCATGGTATTGGCAAAAATAACAAGATATACTACGAATGCTAAACTAAGGACAAGCGTCCTCAGTTCAGTGGTCGCCAGAGAACACGTGCTATTAGGAATGTGTAATTCCTGCATAATGCAGGGAACCAAAACCAATTGAGCACCGTTATAAGCTGTCAAAAGTAAACTGTAAAGTGTTACATATGTAACAAAGGTTGTCATTACGAACCAATGGATTACAAATCATGCTGTTTAATGTAAGGACCCCCAGTGAATGTCAGGCCCCTGATATGAGTTTTCAAACGAAAAATTCATATTCCCTCCAACCTAAGAAGACAATTTGAAGTGCTATAGTTGCAGGTTGTAGTTTACAGAATCAACAACCATCCACAGGATGTCAGAGGCAGTGTGGTCGAAAGAAGTAAAAAGGTGCAACGAAGGTGCTGGGGTAGTACTATTCCTAATCCTTGACCTATGATCATTAATCCTGACAGAGACTTTACGTGAAGGCATGCCAATGCAAGCTTTTTGTCATGAGCACGGAATAAGGTCGACAACGTTGGTGTGATTACAATTGGTATGGTTCTTTAACTCCCAATTGAATCTAAATGATTCTCTCCAACAGCAAAGTTTGGGGGTAAACCCAACACTACTAGACAACATAGAACATGACACCATTCCAATAGTGGTGGATAACAGCGACTTAAAGAGTGTCACTCTAGCTGCAGGCACCATTATTGGAATGGCGGTTGATGACTGACATTTTTCCATAGGTTTAGGCAATGAACTGTTAGGATCAATCCCCAAGGACTGTTTTGACAGTGACAGTGATGACAACACAACACCAGAAAGGATCTTTACCCAGCATGGGGGGAACTTCCTGGTGTACACTTCCTGCCCTTATGGTAAGGAAGATGTGACTTGTGACTTAATGAGGGATGAGGTGATTTTCCAAGTCTGTGAGGACTGCCTTCCCCACCTGAAGCCACCAGTCCAAATCAGTACCCTGACCAGGGACTTCTCCACCCAGCTGGATTAGGCCGCTGAGATAGCAAAAACAGAAGTCTTTCCAGGCTTCAGGCAGATGGTTGAAGAGATAATCAACCTAGCTGATGCCTGTGAGATTCTGGAGCAAAGGCAAACATTGAAACAAGTTTTCTTGGATGTTCAAGATCTCTTTGCGGTGGACTCATATGACTGTGGTCACCCCGACATCCACACAACAACAATTCCCACGGACCCTGGCATGACTCCAGTGTTTGTGAAGCAATATTGCTTGCCTCTCGCATTAATGGATTACCTTACTGAAATAATTAAGAACCTTGAGTCCCGTGGGATAATCCATCCAGTCCACAGCACCTTCAATAATCCGGTGCTGGGGATATTGAAGCCAAACGGCCAGTGGAGACTCTGCGCCAACCTTAGGGAGCTCAACAAACAGGTCCATACTTCCCGATGGCCTCTTCCTTACATTGACCAAGGGCTGGCCCAGATCCAGGAGTCACAGGTATTCACTGCAATAGACCTGACCAATGGGTACTGGACTGTACCTGTCAGTAGGGAGGACCAATATAAGCTGGCCTTTACCTTTGGGGGGCAGCATTACATGTGGACCCGGACTCCCTTTGGATACCTCAACTCCGGCAATGAATTCAACATTTTTCTACATAAGGTCATGCCCGACCTGGGTGAAAGGGGTAACCTGGCCTATGTAGATGATGTTCTCATCAAAAGCTCAACTGTGGACGAACACATAGCGGAGATCCGTTATGTCCTGACCCAGTTGAGGGTAGCCGGAGCAAAACTTTCCTTTCAAAAGGCACAGTGGTGTAGAACCCGTGTAAATTTCTTCAGGCATGAGATTACTCCTTAGGGTCTCTATCCCCAGGAATGAAAGTGGAAGCACTCCAAAAATTGAAAGACCCCACAACTCTGCGGGAACTAAGGAGCCTCCTTGGACGGACTAATTTCAGTAGAAAGTTCATTGAGGACTACGCAGATATCACAAGACCCCTGATTTATCTTTTGAAGGGGGGGTCAAGTGGGAATGGGGCACAGAACAAGCCGAGGCAGTAAGACAACTCAAAAGAAGCCTCTCACAAGCGCTTTGCCTAGCTTACCCTGTCAAAAACAAGAAGTTCTTCTTGGAGACAGGGTTTTCTAATACATGCTTGACTGCAGTATTGCATCAAAAGCATGACAAGGTCAATAAAGTAATCTCCTATCCGAGTAAAACTTTATCCTCTGTGGAGGAAAAATGCAATGATTGTGAGAAGGCACTCGTGGCAACAGTGTGGGCATTGAAGAATTACCGCCCGTTTATCCAGGGGGAACACATCATAGTGGAGACTCCATACCACTCTGCAATATCTCCAAAGTGACAGAATCGGGCCAGAAATGTGAGTAATTCCTGAATCACTTCCTGGATTCTGTCAATGCAAGGCTTTCCTGTGGAGGTCACATATGGCCAAAACAAGAAGAATCCCCTTGCACAAGGTCTGGCTGACTTGCATGATTGTGCCAGAGAAAACTGTCTCAAGGACAAGAGTATAAAAATCAAGGACAACATGGAGGCATACCTCAATTCCCCACACAAAGTCTTTGAAGAAGACAAGTGTGAGGGAATGCCCACTGTCTATGTGGATGGATGCTCCTACCATGTTGACAACAACGGGGAAAAAGAACTTGTGCCCGGCGTAGGGAATTCATGGGTGAATGAGACCACAGAACCCTCCGCTGGGTACAAGATTGGTCCCCGAAGTAGTCAAGTGGCAGAGTTAATGGCTGTGCATCAAGCCATCCTCACTGCTATCCAACATCAACTCCACAAACTGGTCATAATCACAGATTCGGATTATGTAAGGAACGGGTTTGTGGAGCACCTCGTTAACTAGAAAACTAGAGGCATGCTATGTGCTAATAATAAACCTTTGAAACATGGAAAGTTAATTCAAAACATTGATGATCTGGTCACCTCGAATGGGATGACCATATACTGGAAAAAGATCAAGGGTCATTCCAAAGTAGAGGGACCAGACAAAACTGGAAATGACTTAGCTGATCAGCTGGCCAAAACGGGAGCCATCCAAGAGGATCCACTAGAGATCGTGTCCCTGTTGGGGGAAATCCAGGTCACTGCTATCACTAGGTCCCAGACAAATGCTCACAATGAACTCTCAACTGGCAATGGACTAAGGAGACCCCAGATGCTGATTTGATTATGGCTCAAAAAGGGGATCCAATCATTGGTAAGTTTTATCAACACATTGAGGACCCTGAGAACTTTCCCCTGACGGATACCGATTACATAGGGCAAGAGGACCTCAGAGTGTTGATGAAATGTCCAAAAATGTTCCGAATCCAAGACGGTTTGTTGGTAAGGAGATCCCTAGCTGGACATGATCAGTGGCTGGTCCCTACCTCATTCCGAAGCCTGATGTTAAGTCACACCCATGATGCGGCCACAGCCGGTCATAGGGTGTTTCATACAACACTTAATCTTAAGAGAGGTTGCTTACTGGCCACAAATGGGGCAGGACCTCGACCAATATTTGAAGGGGTGTCTTGTGTGTGCACAATTTCAGCCAACATCCCTCACACACCGTGCGCCTCTCCAAAAAAGGGGGAGGACACTGCCTTGGTCAGATTTACAAGTTGACTACATCGGGCCCGTGATTCGTTCCTCTAGGGGGAACAAGTACATGTTGACCAGGACAGGCTTGTTTACTAAATGGGTGGAATGTCTCCCGGCCTCAAACTGCAAGGCAGAAACAGCAGCTGCCCTGATAACCAACCACATCTTTTCGCGTTTTGGACTACCCCAAACGATCGAGTCAGACCGAGGTAGCCATTTCACCAGTGAAGTAATGACAAAGATGTGGGAGATACTTGGGGTCAAAAGGAAGCTATATAATGCTTACCGGCGAGCCTCTAGTGGTGCAGTGGAGAGATACAACAAAACAATTGTGAGCATATTAAAAACATTTGTGGCAGATTCTGGGCCAAGTTGGGACATTCGATTACTTCTTGTCCTAATGGCCATCAGATCTACCTCTTCATCTGCAACTAAAATGTCACCGTTTCAGCTGATGACTGGACGCAAGATGGTGCTTCCCCAGCATCTGCTCTACAGAACCCAAGAGCAGACATTGATCAATGCCTCCAAAACTCATGAGTATGTTGAAAATCTAAGAAAACACCTTCAACATGCTTTTGCCTATGCTCAGCGAAATCTAGAGAGATCTGCAGACAGCATAAAGACCCACTATGACTTAAAGACTACCAGAAAAGAATACAATGTAGGAGGCCGGGTCTACTTATACAATTTCCGAAGAAACCAGACCAAACAGAGCAAATGTTTGCCTTCCTGGAGGGGTCCTTTTGAAATTGTAGACAAAATCTCACCAGTCGCCTACAAAATCTGCATCCCCAAGGGCAGTTTGGCAGAAGGGGAAGATAAGTGGGTCCATATTAACCAACTAAAGTGTTGCCATCCGAGACACACTCTGCAGCAACTGAAGGAGTCTTCTGGAACCCCAGAGGGGGTCACTCCAGCTCCCTAGAATTCCAACTATAAAATATCCCATCCATAGTCCATAAATTACAATCGAAAAATGTGTCCTGATTTATTGAAATGTATGTGTCCGCCCCACTGCATTAATAGTGGTGGGGAAATGTCTACAAATATGCTTTTGCTTTGTCATCCTAGGATTGGAAACCATGGAAACCAAAAAAAGACCCAGGAGGACTACCCAGCGAATGGGAGCAAAGATACAAGGGGCGCTGAGTATCGCTCAATACTCACATCACGACTGGTCGAGGAGAACTGGTCGATCCACCCCTGATGGAAGAACAGAAGATGAACTTTGCCATTTTGGAACCAAAAGAAATTAGACTGACATCCCAGTCTTGCGACTTCCCATTGATGGATGACCAATGCCAAATCGCAAGAGGGGGGCTTGTGGGATGTTTTAACCCACTAGTTTATGCCCTGCAACCTCACTGTGCACTGCTTGCATCAGAAACAACAGAGTGGCTGCCAAAAAGACTTTTGCGCTAAAAATCTCTGAAAGTGCGCAGGAAAACCTGAAAAATAGGCCGCCAATCCATTTTGCCTATGGCAATGGTAACGCAGGAGACCACTGCCAAAACCTATCATTTGGCTGCCCACAGAGGAAAATGATACTACTTGAAAAAGCAGTGCTGCATTGCAAAGGAAAACCCAGAACTGCTTTAAAAATCTGTTTTTCCTTGGCTGTGGAAAGTGCAAAAATCATGGTTCCCACACATCACAAAAGATCCAACATCCTTGTTGGGTGTTAAACATCACTTTATTTAAAGAATTCACTTAAGCACAAAGTCAGTAGAAACATATATTATCAGAGGAAAATCCACATTCAAAGATGCTTGCTTGGAAAAATATGTTAAAAATGGGTGCAGTAACGCCACTCGCCTGTGTCAGAAGCCGGCATTTAAATATACTGTCATTTAAACTTGTGCCCTAAAATCAAAATATGGAAAAGAAGAGACTTCCCATCAAGAGCAATATAGGGTTACCATTCAATCTCTATGTTTTAAAAAGTCTGGAATTAAGAGATGTGTGGCTCTATTTGTAAAAATGTAAATTGTATTTTAGAAAAAAGACTATTTTAAACATTGTTTTAAAAGTAAGTTAAAGCCAGCCACACTGAGCTTCAAAGATATTCCACAGTTTCTCCCAAACAAAGGAATCTCCCCCCTGCCCTCTGCTGTTGAACTGGCAGGGAGGTGTAAAAGGAAATGGGAGGGGACTTTGGCCTGTTGCTCTGACAAGAAACAAAAGACTCCCTTGAATGAAAGGAAATGCAAATTCGGGTGTGACAGAAAACAACTGCTGGCAGGAAGAAGCCTGGGACTGCTCTGGCTTTCCAAAACCTTGGGGGCGGAGACAGACAGTTTTGTTTATTCAGAGAGCACAGAAAATATCTTTTTGAAAAAAGATTCATAGAAAACTGAACAAAATTGATAAAACTCTGTAAATATAGTGTTGTTAAAATGAAAATTCTGGTCACGTTTTAAAACCACTCTGGAATCTGTGCGATATTCAGAGACTGAACCACGAAAATGTTAACTTTGTAGCAGTTGAGATAATGCTAAAAATATGAAAATTCACAGGAGTATGCCCAGATGTTATGTGCATGTATCTGGAAAAATGTGTACAGATCTGACACTGGGTAACCAATCAAAAGCGTGAAAAACTGTAATTTGTGAACCGAAACTCTTAGGAAGATGAGACTTGGACAGATACGTGCCTTATTTAATCTGTAATGCAAATATGTATTATTAGCAAGTTGGTGGTATTGGAAATATGTTTTATATGAAGAATAGATTTTCTGGGTAGGAACAAAGGGGAGGTTTTTCCCTGGATTGTAAATTGCAGCATCACTATGACATATCACGACACTCTGGTTGCTTCTCAAATCAGGAGAGAGGGAATACCTTAACGAATAGGTTTCTTACAGCGTTGGGCATAGTATAATCAGCCTACCCTCCCCTTTGGGAAATACATAAATAGGGACTGTTGAGGACATAGAAAGACACACACATTCACCCATCAACTGATTTACTGGTGAAGCTCTATGCAGGAAGAGCCCAGATCAAGACTCCAGAACCAAGATCAAGACTCCAGAACTCTGAAAGCAGAAGGCCCATTCCAAAGCTGAACCCTTCTCAGCTGGCCTTTAAAATCTTGCAACCTGATTGTAACCCCAAACCTCCAAGGGGCAAAACCAATTCAACAGCCGGGCTGTGCTGTTTTTCTGCTTCTTGCCAAGAACTCTTGCTAGAACCCAGAGATCCAAACCAGTAGAGTAGAGCTGTAACCCAGAACCAACCCGTCAGATCCAGTCCAAGAAGCTGTGCAGAGACAGAGTGCCGTGCTGAGAGCAGAACTAGGTGCCCTGAATCCTGTCCGGTGGCAAGCAGATTCCAGTCCAAAACCCTTGACCAGATCTTTGACGTGCCTATTTCAAAACCATAGTTGTGAGCATTTAGCGTAGAATTGTCCATAGCCAATCTCTTGCCCTTAAGTAATCCTATCCAAGCAATTCTCACATATCCAGACTGCATTGTAGAATCTCTTTTGTCTGTCCTGAACCCTTCTCTCATGCATAGTGATAAATCATTTTTGCACTAATATATATTTTCTGAAGAAAGGCAAGTGTTGCAGTGGGCAAAGATCAGACATAGGCGCCTCTGGACTGGTGGCTGTACCGTTGGTATCTCGCATCTTCATAGCCTCCCTTAGTGTTAAGAAGTCCTTGTGGTAATCTTCAAAAGCGCATATCTCATTTGAAATCTTGACTCTTTTTGAGAAAAATCGACCTTTACTAAAACCTCTGTAACTTCTGAACCGTACATGCTAGGAATGTAATTGAAGTGTCAAATTGAGGCTAACATCCTCAGCTTTCAAACGAATCCAGAACCATTTGTTTTGCCACGTGCGGAAAAGTTTGCTGCGATTCTGCATTTGGCTCAATTTCATCCAATCTAAAACAGCTATATTTCTTGCCTTTAACCTCTGAATTCAGTTTCCTATCTGCCAGCCATTCAATCATCATTGCTAGTGTCTATCTGCCAGCCATTCAATCATCATTACTAGTGTCTACCTGGAACTATGCAAAGCGGCTCTCACTAGTTCTGAATCCAATTTGGAGAATTAAAGTCATTTTCAACATTTTTCCCATTTATTACAAGCCACATTTAAAGCATTTGACCTGTTTCAAATCATTCCTGTTTCTCTATAAGCTTGCTGGGGGAATTGTGATTGAAACTGCATTTAAGAGTATGTATTCAGGAAACCTGTTTTCTCTCCTACCATCTCTATATTGCATATTAGGGGGGATTGAGTAGTATCAGGGAGAAAGAGTGATTACATTGCATTTGATTGAATTCATATCAAGTTTTATTTTTGTGCTGCATTAATCTCAGATCATTGCATTTCATTGAACCCACACAAAGTTTCATTCTATGCTACATTATTCTTTCATCCATAATCCTATTGATTAAAGAGATTGTTGACTGTAATATCACCCAACGCTGATCAATGTATAAATATTAATAGTATGATATCCAGATATTGTTCATAATTCATAAAAGTGTGATATATATATATTGTTCAATCCATCAAAAAAATCTTTTAACTTTGCAAAACAACCTTCTTCTTGGTTCAGTGAGACCGGGGGGATTCAAAGAGAGGGGCATGATATAAGGGTACATCGTTCAGAAATAAAAGAGCTTTAGACATAAAAATATATAATTAAGGGTTGCGGCTGGGCATCATACACTAGGCATTGACTTAGGTGTAGTGCTGGGTTGAAACCACTTACACTCCAATTCAGTATTGTCAAGGCCCAAGTTGCGCCTCAAATCTCCTTTTCCTGGTGATACAAGAGTGATCCATTACCCATACAACTCTTGAGCCTGAGGAGAGAATGGAAGAATCCTTGTTCAGTCAATACTCTCGTCCATCAATCAAATTGTATTCCACCCTTGGCCTAACTAACCCTAAGCCATCGTAAGTCATTGCACCACTCTTCCGCATAGTTTCTTATGTTCTCTTGTTTTGCAGTGGCCCCTCTCCCAGGTGTTATTTCCCTTATGTCCCTTCCGAGCCTTCTCCCCGTTGCCAACCACGTTGTAGTGGTGTTTCCTAACTTAATCTCAGTATTACTGCTGGACTTTGTGCCACATTGGCTCCTTTGATGGTATTGCATCTTCTGCCTCTGCTCCGAGCTCCTCCTCTTTCTTATTTCTTTATCAATAAAACAAAAAATGTACAATACTAAAGTCAGTTTATGTCACTAATTAAATATTTTCAACATCATGAATAACAATGAGCCGGAGGTTTGTACTTAAAGTACAGTGGGTTTAAATAGATTTTCCAGGTTGACATTATTTTGTATTCTGGGACTTATAGTTTACCATTCCGGATGTGAAAATTAAAGCCACAAAGGTATTCTTTTGACTTAACATGTTGCTATAAGGATTTAAAAGTTGTCATGTGATTTTATTATGCAATTTGTGCTTTTTTTTGGTTCGTGGATTTAAATCCCTGCTTCACTGTTCAGTCAAGGTTTGTGATTCTGATACCTACTCCTTGCCCCAAGATCAACCACGAGAGGAAACCTGCGCGTCCACCCAAACACGTGCATTGTCTTGCTTCCAAAACAGACGCAACACCCCAAAGCTATCCTCTTGCCCGCTGTAAAAGGCGCCCCCCACGCTAAACTCGAACTGGGATCAAAGCTACTAGCTTACCAGGTACCACTGTCCTTCTATGATAGTGCGTTAACCAGACTCGCCCTGGCCTATATGGCAATAGTGCAATGCCCGAACCAAACGCAACATGCTAGAGTGGGCTACTTTTTTAGCCAATGTGGGCCAGTTTGATGGGTTACTTCACTATGGGGTCAAAGTGGCCCACTTTTTCAGCCAATGTGTGCCAGTTTGATGAGTTAATTCACTCTGCGGCTAGTAGTTTTGACGATTGTTGCTGAATAAATATTCTTTAAATTGCGCAAAATCATTGTTGCGTGGGCAGGAGGAAAAACGAGGCGTTCTTGCATTTGCTGCTAAAAAGGCAGGACTGTGTCTTTATCGCACATTTTTCGGCCCGTGATGAAATTAGAAAACAAATGTATCGCCGGGTTACAACACGACTGAATGGGAACATTGGACAGTAACTGCAGAGATTAAAGGGTGGCACATTTGTAGAGCTGGGAATGAGGTACCAATCGGATAATTGGAGAAATATACATTTTCAGTCGGGAGACCTGCAGTATGCTGCTTAGTGACTGTTTCCAGGCCGCAACTTGGTGCGCAGCCCGGTAGCATTGGCATTGCACCTATTATTTAGTGGGTACTAGAAGTATAATTGGGAAATAATTAATTTCAGGCGGGAGACTGATAATGCTTTTTCAGCATATGTGTGCCTGGTGGATGTTGCCTCCTGAACTTTCTTTTGAAGGCTGTCCCATCAGATTAGTTGCCAAATGCATGTCTAGTGTATTGCAGGCATGTCATCTGTAAATGCAGAGATCTTGCCCTCACGACCCAGCCTCCCCTGCCGCCACTTACTCCCTCTCACTGTACCTCCATCAGAAGAAATGTATAAACTGCTTCACCACCTCCCCAACATAACCGCCTCTCTTGATAAAACGAGCTGTACTTGACGTGCCAAGCAGCTCAAAACAGACGTTTTCTAACTACCTTCTCTCTACCCCAGGAACAGTGCACACCTTCCATGTGTACGAAAGCATGAAAAAGTTATAGCGGTATTAACGTCATGACACAATTCAAGTGGTCGTCACGGCAAGCCTGTTCCCTCATCACTAATTAAAACCTGTACAGTACAATCGCCACAATTATCAGCTGAACTATTCTCTGCAACGTTCTAACTTTTGCTGAAGTTCCAAACACACTCCTTTTGTTGATCTGACCCCCTTTTGCAACCAAGGCAAAAGTCCTTGACTCTTGCACTGGGGGAATACCAATAGGTGCATTCAGGACCCACAGCTAACAGCCATGCACACAACTACACATTCCAGAATGCACTGGGTTGCATCTCCGACCGTCCAGATCAAGCACATGCGGCGGGAAATACAAGAGGATGCTCTTACTAGAGTTAAACATTGATTATAACTAACTAACCTCTGTTGGCACCAAAGCAGAAGACCTACGTGTAAGCTGGCTGAGAAATAACTTTACTGGGCACGAGGCACTATAGTGATTGTTCCTGCTGCAACTTTTCTGCTATAAACTTTAAGGCAATCTTCGTGCCACAAGTTTGACAGTGAAGTTCCATTTTAATTTTTCATTTTTTTATTCCTGCCACGTTTCTATGTGTGTGGGTTAGCGGCAACACACTATCAACAGGGATTTGCTCACCATCAATCAAGTTGCTCTTTGATCTCCATAAGCACTAAAGTACAAATCCGAAAATTCCGCTGGGTTTCTTCTCCGACCGTCCCCTTTTTAGTTTGGACTATAAGGTTGAACTGAAAGCGCTACCTTTAAGACAAAACTATTGTCATTAAAATAAGAGCTTTAAAATAAGTGCTTCTAATATGGGCTTTGAATGAGGGTCTGCAATGCTTTTCCAGTGAAGATGACATTTTAGGAGGGATATACAGTTGTTAGGTTATTGAATCCCTCCGATTCCTTGCCCCTAGCCATACTAATCCCATCTCTTCACATCTCGGAGCTCTTTGAGCTCTGTAAACTGTTGCATGGAGCAACCATCTTGGATGACTGTCTCTAAGGAAGCTCTCTGGAAAAAAGCCAAAACTAGCTGCTATCTTTGAATAGGAAAGATATCATGCATCTTCCAAATAAAATGATATATTCAATCATGTGAGTATAATCATTTTTTAAATACCTAAAGTAATTTACAATACTTTCGACAGCAGTAATTATTTCTTTCCATTCTGCATTGCATTTCCTTGCTTTTAAAAGTGAACAGAAAGATAAAGTGGCTGTCGGGCCGCCTTATATTTAAAATTATAAAGTGCTACTGGTGCATTTGAGGGTGGTTTGAAAATTCAGGCTCTCGGCATCTATGTCACAAGTAGGTCTTTCCAAGGCCGCCCGCTCTCGGGACCAGGCTTTGGTGGCGGCAGCAGAGGGAGGGAAGCCAAGGAGAGAGAAAGGGGCCGCACACTGCCTGCTCAGTTCAAACAAAGCCTTAGCAATGGGCCCCTAGTGACGCCGTGATTGGTGCGCGGTTACCACGTGATGCTTCCTCGCAGTGTGTTGCTGGGAGAGATGTGTTATGTGAATTCATGGAGAGCAGGAATGGGCATGAGCAGCAGTGGGGAGCGGTGGGGCAGGGACCGGGCTCGGGTCTGAAAGCTGAGCAGGGGGAGCCCGGCCGGTTGCCAGAACCCACGTTCCCCCTGCCCACCATTCCTCATGGATGATTATCCAGTTTTCTTGATAGGCCAATCAGATAGTGTTTGATTATTCACGTCTCTCTTTTGGACTCCTGGCTGATATGAACTATCCCAGATGCAAACGTGTCCGGGTGCTAGAAACATGGGACGTGTGGCTGCCTAGAGCGAGGAGCAGAAATCACTGTTTAAATACATTGGGGGTGTTTCAGAAAATTGCATTGAAGATGGCCTGTTTAGTAAGAAGAGGAACTCACCAGGTTTGCAGAAATAGTGAAAGTGACATTTACATTTCCGGGTTTATAAAGCAAGAAGCCGGTCCAAAATTCACCCAGGCGTGGTTAAGCAAACTAGTTGATTGGATGCTTACAGAATCATTTAGAGTGTTTATAGAACATTTTTATAGTGCACAGGAAAGCACCATAATAGAAACCGTGGTACTATGCAGGGATTTTGAGACTCAAAAACCGCAGAAACAAACTTGGCCTTAGTGGCGGCTGATGATCACATGTTTGAATCCCATTCAGGTGGAATCCGTCTGTGATTGACCGGAATTCGGAGAGTTACATTTCGGGATTTAGTGCAGAGCTGAAACTTATGTTTTTCTTGCAGGCGCAGCAGCAAACGCTCCTTTGATTGCTAGCTTATTTTGCAGCCAAGCAGATCCCAGAACTGATTTAATTCAAGTTGCGGGCACTTCCGTATTGGTGCAGTTTGTTGCATCTCTTCAGATATTGTGAGTACTATATGTTGGAGACGACACAAAGCTTGTAGGTGTTTGGTTATTTTCCCACCCATTGATTTACCATGCGTGTAAAGTATTAGGCATTTTGCAGGCACTTCTATTAGATGCCCACAAAAGCCCAAACTGTTGGCATGGTCAATGCTTGTTTACACGTGCAGCGGCAAAATACAAGAAGATGCTCTGCTAAATTCACGACATTGCCGGATTCTTTGAACCTCTTCCCTCCACAACCATGCCCCTATGGAGAAGTGATAATAGGGCCCTGAGAGTGCCCTACTGCTTGCAATATTTAAACGACTTTGTCAGCCCATTACAGTCTCAGGAAAGCCATGGCACAAATGCCACCCTCTGTGAGACTCGCCCATAACCTCTCTGGCATGGGCCCAGTAGGAAATGAGCTGCCACACTAGTCAAGGCTGTGCCAGGAAAGACCCTTCCCTTTATGAGAATGCTAGGTGCCCGCGGGCGTCGGGGCTCTCCAACCCTGTCTGATGAAGTGAGGCTCCCCCAAAAAACTCACCACTGAAACTCATTGTCCCAGGAGGAATCTGCAGTGGTCCCCATGGTCACAGGGCAAGGGGGACCCTTGTGCCCCCTCCCTGCCGTGCACCTCACCATGCCAGCTCCACTACAAGCAACCTATCATATTAATGCAGGAGTCTGAAACTTTGGAATCAGGTTGCAGGCCTCTGCATAAGTGGTACTCAAGCGTTCAGAGAAGTACCCGGATGAATCCAGCGTACCCCTGCTTCCTCTTTGCAGACCAGAGGGCGACACCCCCGAGCTCAGCCATGCATCACGAGAAAGACAAGTTCACCGCTTCCTCTCCATCCTCCAGTCATCCCGCGAGTCCGGACCACCTCCCGGAGAAATGGGAATCCATTGGGACAAGCCCCTGTCTCTGCAGTGTGTGCATATGTGTGTAGAAAACTGGAAACCACATTGAATCGTCTTGCCACTGCTTGCGATAAATATCCAAGTTTCCACAGTATAGAATCTACTGAAATTATATTTACTAGACAGGCCTCCTCTGGTACTCCTCTGGTACTGGGGCCGGCACTCCTACCCCCACATAGCAATATATAGCTGTGGGTGGCCGTTAGGAGTAGGACAGGACCGTGGGCCGGTCCATAGGGTTGAGTGGGCCTGGCCTCACCCACAGAGGCAGAAGGCCCCTGTTCACCTCCTCAAACTCACTGGCTGCAGATCCTGGAGAAGAAGGGTGTCTGCCTGCCGGTGCTGGGTTTAAATCCCTTTTGTGGGTTGGGCCAGCCCTTCCTTCCCTTCCCCTGCTCTTTTCTCACCTTGGACCTCATCCCCACCCATTTCCTTATCACCTGGCACCCCCCTGTCTGCCTCTGGTGACACCATATGCATGGGAGGCAGGGCTCTCCTGCGCCGCGGCTAAGGCAGCGTCCTCCTGTTGCTCGGCACGTCCCTGGCATAATCAGCACGATTTCTACATCAAGAATGTAGGCCCCAACATGATCGCTGATTCATTCAGGGCAGACCTCCGCAAAAGACTACATGTCCTAGAAGGCACTCCGTCTCTGTCAGTAGAAGTGCCCCAAGGGATTGCAGGTTTACAAGCATTGGGTCTTTGATGGCATCTTTGACAGTGAAGGGTTAGCAAAAGGCATGCAATGCTTCCAGCCTGCCGCTAGGTGACAGTGATACGGGTAGGAGATCTGGAAGCAGACCCACTGTGGTAGTGACACACCATTAGATTTATTTCACCTGGATGCTCCGGGACTCTGAGGAAATCAATGGCGGTGAGAAATCTGATACAGAGCCGGTCCTTAGGTTAAAGAGCTGGAGCTCCTGTGTGCAGAGGGCCACACAAGTAACACCGCATGATGAACGGTTCAGATATACCACTTCTAAGGGATAGCTGGAGGAAGCTGGACTCTTCCTGCTTGTAAATAACAAGGAACTCGCTACTGGGGCAACTCAACTTTTTAGACCAGTCACATCTGGGCACGGAGTTCAAAACAAAATGTCTGCGTCAGTGGGCAGCCCCTCATTAAATCCAGCAGCGCATAAATAAAGCACTGAATAATGACAGAGGTTACTTCCAGGAGTCACGTGGTTAGAAAGTGGGCTGCTTCCGAACAGGGACATTCTCCATGCCGTGAGTGAACGGGTGACGCGCGGACTCAGAGCTATAGATTTCAATCAGTCTGTGAAGATCTGGTTTATAAACAACTCCTCTAAATGAAGACGCACTGAATTTAAGACGGCCCTAAATAGATGCTTCCAAAAACTCAATTATATTAGGTAAGACAATTAAGGAGGAATGCGAATCATTCTCGGGTGGTGTGTTACCTTCGAAAAATAAACTAGCTTGTTTAGAGAGCTTATGAATGAGCGCCCGATGCTGCATACTCAAAATATCAATTGTCAAATCTCTAGAAAAAAATGTTATGCACTTTGGGCTCTGTACAACTTTTTGCACAAAGACATATGCTAACAACATTGAACACATCAAGGTTTACAGATAATGCAGCTAATGCATTTTAATTATCAGAGACCCGACCGTGATACCAACATGTTTCCATCTGAACCAACTCGAGATATACATGGAGAAAAACGAGCAAGAACGAAATGGCAGTGTGCCTCATACCAGCGACTAGGGAGGTTTCTGAGTGACCAGGAGCTGTCTTCAAGGATGTCTGCCTCCCGCATCACTGCGCGCTTCGGAGTTCCGGGTGAGATTGTACATACTGTGCAAGCGTGTGTGGAGAGGGTGATTTAAGGCATGTACTGCTATTAACTATTGGCTTCTGGAATGGAATGGAATGGAATGGAATGGAAGGCTGAAAGATTCAAATAACTTGGGAACACCTGACTCTGCAATACTTCTAAAGACAATGGGTGCTAATGTGGACGTGCGGGAAGCGTGGAATGACCTAATGCAGGGGTCTGTGTTATGGAGAATTCTCATTTCTGAGCTAATTCCCTTCAACCTTAGAGACCCCAAGCTCTTTTGCTGGACTTTAGGACATTTTCATTTTTATCCTGGAGTGAGTGAGACCTTTTTCTCACTCTCTCATGTGTTTTGATTGGATTTGGATTCTGTGTTGTCTTTGTTTTTGGAGTCTGACAAACTCCATAGGCATCTACTTTTTGTATGGTGACACACAGCACCTTCAGTGCATTGTCACACAGAAATCCTTTAGATTTCTCACAAGGTTTAAATACCTTTTCTTGGGTGAACTACTGTTCCCCAGAATAGAAAAGTTACATTTACTTTACTTATCTTTTCTCTTTGAAGGTCCAGCACACCCCATGTTATGTGGAGTGCTGGGGTATTACTTAGTAGCCCCTGTTCCTACTTACTCATGTAACTTTTTTTAATGTTACCCTAACTACTTTAAATGGCTGGTGGCAGTGGTTTAATTTGCCTACCATTGTGCTTTTCTACCGCACGCTGAACCTTCAGCTGCAGTATAGCACCCATGGGTGACCATTGTGTCAAAATGGCCTTGATCTTCTTTTTTCGCATTTTCTTTTGTGTGAGGTCTTTCTTGGGTTTTACTCTGCGCGCCCAACCAAGTTTAACCCATTTGTTCACTTTTCCTTTGGTGGGCTTCAGTACTGAAACCCGCATCTGGCTCCAGTGTGTCTGGCAGGGCAGGAAGCGAGGGAAGTGCCCAAAACTCCCCGTCCTTAGTCTTGTTGGTAACCTGAATGCACTTAGTCATGATTGGCTGCCTGTCCTTGCAGGATAGCCACCCTGCAGTGTCAGTGACAGCTAGGCTGTGCGTGAATCCTCAATAAAATGTGAGTCTTCTTGAACTGAAGACAGAGTCAACCACTGGAAGAAGCATCCGACAAAAGAATTGTGAAGAGAAGCTTGCTGCATCCTCCTGGACCGTTGAACTGCCTGGTGAAGCAGTGCTGCTGTGTTGAAACTCCTTTTCCGAATCGACTACAGAAGTTCCGGAAAGGACAACTTCTTCCCTTCGGTTAGTGGGATCGACTATCCACAAGACGAACTTTGCTGGAAGATCTTCCCCAACTGGCTGTACTTCTTTTCTGCTGCTGGAATTAAGTGCCAGGGACTGAGAAATCCATAGTTGAGTGCATTGTGTTTAAGCCAGACCGAAGCTCCAGGAAGATCCGAGGACCCTCCCAAAGCAGGATGATCCAAGCTCAAGTCACCTCACCAGAGTGCTGGACTCAAGGAGTGAAGGAAGCCCATCCAGTGTCTAAGATCCGTGGTGGTGCTTTTGCCGGTAGCTGAAACCACAAAGTGCTGCTGAACTGAAAAGAGCCTGTAGCTGCTGCCGACCTCCAAACTGCTGTGCAGGAGTCCTTCAGACGTCCTCCCTCTTGTCCCCATGACTGAGGCCCAGGAACACAGGATCTGCAAGTCTGCAACCAGGACAGATGCGAGCTGGATCCTCTTCCTCTAACCCAAGGTACTGTTCTGACTAAGAGGCACTTACCACTTTGTCTGTAGCTTGCTTGTCTCAGTTGAGATTTGCAATAGCTACCTTTCTAGAGTTATTCTAGCTCTAACTTTTCACAAGTGTAACAGCTTGTGGCCCAACAGTGATTTTCTGCAGCAAACTCTCTAACGCTGTGCAAGACTTTTTGCCATCTAAGATGTGCCTCAGCTCCATTGACTTTGTTCCAAATTGACTTTGGCTGCCCTGTCCCTCATAGGTGATACATTGGTTTTTAACTAATATTGCTGGCAAAGGTTTTATCTAGACTTCATTGAGGGATTTAAAAGTGCTCACATGCTCCAAGAACCTGTTAACCTTTGTTCCTTCCCTTAACCTTTGCTTTCCACAAACTCAGAATCCTACCAAGTACAAAAGTAATATATAAATGCCACTACTGTTCTAGTAATTGAAGTCACGTCAGGGTGCAGGAAGTGTGTATGAAGAATCTCTAAAGAAGTATCTACTTGCTTATCTTGATTCGGAGAACGTGTTATGGAGTGTATTTTTATTAATGCACATTGCCCTTTTTAAAAAATGCTTATTTAAAACTGACTGTTAAAATTACTTTACTAGAAAACCTTGAGTGTAAGTGTTATTTGGATACTTGTATGTGTGGATTTCGATGCTACAGCTCTACAGATCACATTTACCCCTCTTGAGATAAGTCTGGCTGCTCAGTCACTCTACCAACTTGTGTAGTACAGACCTATAACAATAGATAGGTTACCTAATACCAAGAGGACAAGACTGGTGTAGTCTCCCACAGGGTTACAACATACAGTCTTGAATAACAGTCTGCAATTTCTATTCCCATACTCCTTCACCATTGGCTTTACTGACTAGGGCTGATGGAAGGTGTAGTCCAAAACATCAGGACAGTCACAGTTTACACACCCCTGTCACCCAATAGGATAGGCTTAACTATTTCATATAGACGGTGCTACCAAACATACTCTGTAAACTGAGCGTGCTGCCAAAGTACACGCCACACCAATACTGGAAGAAAATGACAAAACTGCAACATCAATTACTGTGGGGAGACAGGAACCATCCCACAGGAATATCAGACAAATACAGTTGCCTGTAGATAAAAGAGATTTCCATCTTCCAAATTCCAGATTGTATCACAGCAGGCCAGCTGGTGGAAGAGGGTCAATGAAAGGGCGACCCTGGCTTGGGTAAAATGAGAGGCATATCTAGTGGACACTGTAAGAGGATTCAATTCAGCACTACAGCTAAGTTAACGCCTAGTCTAGAATACTGAATGAAAACCCTTATTGATATATCTTTAGGTCCAGTTCATGCGTTCTGGATGACTACCCCTATATAACACCCCTCTCTTGGAATCCCCCTGACCCCACTGAGCCAAGAAGTAGTTCTGTTTTGCAAGTTTAAAAGGTTTATTTGATAACTTAAACAATAGATATATATATGATACTTTATAATAAATTAATAATTGAATAGCACACTTAATCTGATATGATAAAGATCAACAACGGAGAATCTGGCACTAGCACACTTCTTATAATCACTAATGAGTTGACATGAAATGGATAAGATAGCACACTGGTAAATAGGAACAAAAGTATAATGTGGTAGAGAATGCTTTATAGAGTTCAAATGGATGCAAGGTTGAATGAATGAAATGCAGTATAGAAATACTCAATATGATTTCAACAAAACAATGTAATCACTTTTCTCTGGCAATTCCCTCCCCCCCTCTTTATGCAATGCAAGGGAATGGGAGGAAAGCACGCAGTTCTCAAAAATGCAATCAATGTAATCAGTTCAACCCAGCAAGCTTAGACAACAGAAAACAGATAGGAGTTTTGAAATCACAGGCCCAAATTGCTTTGATATGTGCTGGCAATGAATGAGAAATATGCTGGAAACGCTTTTTAATTCCCTTTCAGAGGTTCAGGGTGAGTGGTATCTAGTTAATATTAGTCCAGACTCACACTAGCAATGATGCAGGGATAGTTAGCAGGTTAAAACGAATTTCTGGCAAATGGAAGGCAAGCAGCAGCTGATTTTACATGTGGAGAAATTTGCAAATCGCGGCAAAATTCGCGGATGCGCCGAGCGCTATTACGGTAAAACTATAAGGGGTAGGAATGCGGTGCGATTCAAAGCTACGATTCTAAGCTATCAGAGGAAAGTTACTGCAAGTCTCTAGCCCAAACGGTCGCGGAGATATGAGCGATTTAATAAAGGTCGTTTTTGGGTTTGCAAATTTCAAAAGCTCAAAATGACAAGTGCAGCTTGCAACTAGAAATGACAGGTGACAGCTAGGAGGCAGTTCTACTTAGGTTAAATAGATTGAATTAGATGAATTTAAACTAAGAGATTGGTTCTACACAGTTCTGCTGGGTACTCACACTATATTCTTGAATTAAATGGGCCTCATCACGGATCTGGTCAGGGTTTTGGACTGGGCTCGGGTCTCTCTCTGGGCACAGCACTGCTTTCTCTCTGAGTACAGCACTGCTTTCTCTCTGGTCTGGTCTCTTAGTTCTGGATAGATTGAAGTCTCTAGTTTGGCTTTCTGGAGGTTGATGAAGGTAAGTATGGATTTTTCCGGCAGAGCGTCCCGCTGCAGATGGATTTGGAAGGGCCCTATCTGTCCTGTCTGTCTGCTTTTATGTGTTTAGAATGTGGGTGTGTTCTAGCATCACTGACCCTACCTCTCTCTCAGCTTCTAATTGGTCAAACTTCCATTTATCATTTGATTGGGGAATGAACTGTGAGTCAGAGTGATGTCATTTTACAGCCTGCAGAAAGTCCACTCCTCCTGTCAACTTACACACAAATCTAGATTTGAAACAAATACATATTTGCAGAGGTACCTATTGTTTTAAAATCATATGCACCCATCATGCATTACAGGAGGTATCCACTGTTCAAACTCTGCTCTTCCTGGGAGCTTGCATTCAGAACTGGCACATATTTCACTTTTTAACTGATTTTGCAATTTCTGACATGGACCCAACTTTACATACATGTGTGCAGGGAGTAGGGACATTAACTGATGAAGTTTCAGATTTTTAACATGCATACATTTAGAGTTATATCCACTTTTCCGCTGACACCCCCCTGAACACGCCACCGGGTCGAAAAACCTCTTAAAATGTGGGCAGAAAAATCACAAGAATTATGGTGTCATTTATAAAATTTTCACATGTCCGCTCTATGAGTTATTCATCTTTTTAAAGTTATGTTCTGGCTCCAAAGGGGTGTGGTTTACCCTCAGCAAAAGGTTGAATTTCTGGTTCTTCCAGTTCTGCCAAGCCAGCTTGCTCTCACAGGCAGTGCTCCTCCCAGCTCCTGCCAAGAGGAAGCTACATTTTACGACTGCGTAATAAAAACCTTTGCCTGAGTGAAGAGGGCTTTGTTCACTCTCCTGCAGAGCACAGCTAATTCAATTATCAGATAGATGGCATATCCTTAGTGTGGGCAGCAAAAGGAAGGTTGGCCTGGGAACACAGTGGTGACTCAAGTTTCCCTCCTGATGGGGGTAGTTGCCAGGCAGAATCAAGTTCCTTAAGCCAGACTTTCAGCTACTGTCATGTTATTTGTTGCTTTTTAAATTAACTTGCAATTTTACACATGCAGCTAGAATGCTGATTCTAAGTGCAAAACTATGACATTTAAACAATTGCAACCTATGTGACACTCAAAAGGAGGTCACTCAGTCAATTTAAACATTTAGATTTTTTTTTTTTTTTTTTTAGTGTCTTTCAATCCAGTGCAACTTAAACTGCTGACTCCATAGCAGTTTTGTTATAAGCATTGTTTTGGGCTCTTCATTTCCCAGATTTTGTAGGCACACAAAACTCCATTCTGCCAAATGTCTGCTGGTGTTCAGTTAATATTTTGCACATATTGCAATGTTTGAAAATAGGCATTTTGACTTGCCTTCAGGGAAACAGAGTGGTTTTAAAACGCCGGCTTTTGGATAGTGGTGAGTACTGGTACTGCACCCATTTTTGGGATTTAAGAAATGAATTCCCCACAATTCTAGGTTGCATTTGGCAATCAGCATTGCCATTCCCAATGGTTTCAGACGACTGTGCGGGTAGTCCAATGGTGGTTTTAGGCAGCGTCCTTCTGTGCCCATAACATCGGCAAAAATGGGTGGCAGCCTATTCTTCCTGCATTTCCCTGTGCATTTTCTGGGAAGCTCTGGCCATCATGATGTTTTCATGTCAGTACTGCACAGTTTTGAGGTAGGGCTAGGATGCATGGGTAAATACATCCCACAAGCCCCCCTCTTGCGATGGCCATTCGGTTTCACTGATGGGACTCGCAAGATCTGGGATGTTTCCTCATCTTCTTCCAATAGATGGCACAGTTCAGCATCTTTTCCTCCATCCGGTACTGATCGATCAGTTCTCCTCGCCGGTCCTGATGGGAATATTGGGCGGTCCACTGGGCCCATTGGATCTTCGTTCCCGGTCTCCGGATCGTCCTTCTTGGTCATTCTTCATGGTTTCATCTCTCCTAGGATGATAAAGCAAAAGCGGCAATATCTACTCATAGACGATTTTTTTTTTTTCCACCACTGTTGAGATAGTGGGGCAGCATATGCATTTTATCATCACGAAACATTACATTCTTATTTTGAAAAAATAAAAACAGTATAACTAAGAGACAGTTTCATGCAAATCACAATATTTTAGAGACTAGATGTGGTATGTTTTATGATTGGAACTGAATTAGTCTGAGACAGTACCCGCTAGGATTCCAGAGGATTCCTCCAGTTGTTGCAGAGTGTGCCTGGGATGGCAACATTTCAACTGGTTTATGTGGACCCACTTGTCTTCCCCCTCTGCCGAACCGCCTTTGGGGATGCGGATCTTGTAGGCCACAGGGGAGATCTTATCGACGATCTCAAAGGGTCCTTTCCATGTAGGCAAAAATTTGCGCTGCTTGGCCTGGTTCCTTTGGAAGTTGTATAGATAGACCCGGTCTCCCACCTGATATTCCTTCCTGGAAGTTTTCAGGTCATAGTGGGTCTTCATGCTATCAGCTGATCTTTCTAGATTCCGCTGAGCATAAGCAAAAGCATGTTGGAGGTGTTTCCTTAAATTCTCTACATACTCATGAGTAGTGGAGGCATTTATCAGTGTCTGCTCTTGGGTCCTATAGAGCAAATGCTGAGGAAGCACCATCTTGCGCCCAGTCATCAATTCAAATGGTGACATTTTGGTTGCAGATGAAGGGGTAGATCTGATAGCCATTAGGACCAGAGGTAATCGGATATCCCAACTTGGCCCAGAATCTGCCACAAACTTCTTTAATATGCTCACAATTGTCCGGTTATATCTCTCTACTGCCCCAGAAGAAGCTGGCCGATAAGCAATATGCAACTTCCTTTTGACCCCCAGTATCTCCCACATCTTTGTCATTACTTCACTGGTGAAGTGGCTACCTCTGTCTGACTCAATCCTTTGAGGTAGACCAAAACGGGAAAAGATGTGGTTAATCATCAAGGCAGCTGCAGTTTCTGCCTTGCAATTTGGGGCTGGGAGACATTCCACCCACTTGGTAAACAAGCATGTCACAGTCAACATGTACTTATTCCCCCTAGCCGAGCGAATCACAGGGCCTACAAAGTCGATTTGTAAATCTGACCATGGCAGTGTCATTCCCCTCTTTTGTAAAGGCGCCCGGTGCGTGAGGGATGATGGCTGAAATTGTGCACACACAAGACAACCCTTCAAATATTGGTTGAGGTCCTGGCCCATGTGTGGCCAGTATGCAACCTCTCTTAAGATTTCCAATGTTGTGTGAAACCCCCTGTGACCGGCAGTGGCCGCATCATGGGCGTGACTTAACATCAGGCTTCGGAATGAGGTAGGAACCACCCACTGATCGTGGCCAGCTTTGGATTTCCTTACCAGCAAACCGTCTTGGATTCGGAACATTTTTGGACATTTCATCAACACTCTTAGGTCCTCTTTCCCAATGTAATCGGTATCCGTCAGGGGAAAGTTCTCAGGGTCCTCAAGGTGCTGGTAAAATTTACCAATTATTGGATCCCCCTTCTGAGCGGTAATCAAATCATCATCAGGGGTCTCCTTACTCCATTGTGCAATTGAAAGGTCGTTGTGAGCATTTGCCTGGGACCTAGTGATAGCAGTGACCTGGATTTCCCCCAACAGGGACTCAATCTCAATTAGATCCCCTTGGATGGCCCCGGTTTTGGCCAGCTGATCAGCTAAGTCATTTCCAGTTTTGTCTGGTCCCTCTACTTTGGAATGACCCTTGATCTTTTTCCAATAGATGGTCATCCCCTTCGAGGTGACCAGATCATCAATGTTTTGGATCAACTTCCCATGTTTCAAGGGTTTGTTGTTAGCACATAACATGCCTCTGGTTTTCCAATTAACCAGGTGCTCCACGAACCCGTTCCGTACATAATCCGAATCTGTGATTATGACCAGTTTGTGGAGTTGATGCTGGACAGCAGTGAGGATGGCCTGATGCACAGCCATCAATTCTGCCACCTGACTACTTCGGGGACCAATTTTGTATCCAGCGGAGGGTTCTGGGGACTCGTTCACCCATGCATTCCCTACGCCGGCCACCAGTTCTTTCTCCCCGTTGTTGTCAACATGGTAAGAGCATCCATCCACATAGACAGTGGGCATTCCCTCACACTTGTCCTCTTCAAAGACTTTGTGTGGGGAATTAAGGTATGCCTCCGTGTTGTCCTTGATTTTCAGACTTTCGTCCTCGAGACAGTTTTCTCTGGCACAATCATGCAAGTCTGCCAGACCTTGCGCGAGGGGACTCTTCTTGTTTTGGCCATATCTGACCTCCACAGGAAAGCCTTGCATTGACAGAATCCAGGAAGTAATTCGGGAATTACTCACATTTCCGGCCCGGATTCTTTCACTTTGGAGGTATTGCAGAGGCTGGTGTGGAGTCTCCACTATGATGTGTTCCCCCTGGATAAACGGGCGGTAATTCTTCAATGCCCACACCGTTGCCAGGAGTGCCTTCTCACAATCGTTGAATTTTTCCTCCACAGAGGATAAAGTTTTGCTCGCATAGGAGATTACTTTATTGACCTTGTCATGCTTTTGGTATAATACTGCCGTCAAGCACGTATTAGAGAACCCTGTCTCCAGGAAGAACTCCTTGTTTCTGACAGGGTAAGCTAGGCAAGGCGATTGTGAGAGGCTTCTTTTGAGTTGTCTTACTGCCTCGGCTTGTTCTGGACCCCATTCCCACTTGACCCCCCCCTTCAGGAGATGAATCAGGGGTCTGGTGATCTCTGCGTAGCCCTCAATGAACTTTCTGCTGTAATTAGTCAGTCCAAGGAGGCTCCTTAGTTCCCGCAGAGTTGTGGGGTCTTTCAGTTTCTGAAGTGCTTCCACTTTCTTTTCCTGGGGACAGAGGCCCTGAGGAGTAATCTCATGCCCCAAGAAATTAACACGGGTTCTACACCACTGTGCTTTCTGAAAGGAAAGTTTTGCTCCGGCGGCCCTCAACTGTGTCAGAACATAACGGATCTCCGCTATGTGTTCCTCAACAGTTGAGCTTTTGATGAGGACATCATCTACATAAGCCAGGTTACCCCTTGCACCCAAGTCGGGCATGGCCTTGTGTAGAAAAATGTTGAATTCATTGCCGGAGTTGAGGTATCCGAAGGGAGTCCGGGTCCATGTGTACTGCTGGCCCCCAAAGGTGAAAGCCAGTTTGTATTGGTCCTCCCTACTGACAGGCACGGTCCAGTACCCATTGGTCAGGTCTATTGCAGTGAATACCTGTGACCCCTGGATCTGGGCCAGCCCTTGGTCAATGTAGGGCAGAGGCCATCGGGAAGTATGGACCCGTTTGTTGAGCTCCCTGAGGTCGGCGCAGAGTCTCCACTGGCCGTTTGGCTTCAATATTCCCAGCACCGGATTATTGAAGGTGCTGTGGACTGGACGGATTATTCCCCGGGACTCAAGGTTCTTAATTATTTCAGTAAGGGACTCCATTGATGCGAGAGGCAAGCGATATTGCTTCACAAACACAGGAGTCATGCCAGGGTCCGTGGGGATTGTGGTTGTGTGGATGTCAGTGCGACCACAGTCATACGAGTCTACCGCAAAGAGATCTTGGAAATCCAAGAAAACTTGTTTCAACTTTTGCTTTTGTTCCAGAGTCACACAGGCATCAGCTAGGTTGACTCTCTCTTCCACCATCTGCCTGAAGCCTGGAAAGACTTCTGGTTTGGCTATTTCAGCGGCCTCCTCCAGCTGGGTGGAGAAGTCCCTGGTCAGAGTGCTGATTTGGACTGGAGGCTTCAGGTGGGAAAGGCAGCCCTCATGGACCTGGAAAATCACCTCATCCCTCCTGAAATCACAAGTCACATCTTCCTTACCATAGGGGCAGGAAGTGTAC
The DNA here is from genome assembly GCF_040938575.1 of Ambystoma mexicanum. Lineage (NCBI taxonomy): Eukaryota > Metazoa > Chordata > Amphibia > Caudata > Ambystomatidae > Ambystoma > Ambystoma mexicanum. Next base: position 958,910,159 of record NC_090928.1, on the reverse strand, counting down.
ACCAGGAAGTTCCCCCCATGCCGGGTAGAAATCCTGTCTGGTGTTGTATTGTCATCACTGTCACTGTCAAAACAGTCCTTGGGGATTGGTCCTAACAGTTCATTTACAAGATCAATGGAGAAATGTTGGTCATCAACCGCCATTCCAATAATGGTGCCTGCGGCTAGAGTAATACTCCTTAAGTCGCTGTTATCCACCTCTATTGGAATGGTGTCATGTTCTATGTTGACTAATGGAGTTGGGTTTACCCCCAACCCTTGCTGTTGGAGAGAAGCATTTAGATGTATGTAAGCATCAGGGTTTTTCAACTCTTGTCCCCTTTTAACTTTCACTTCCAGGGAGAATTGTCGGGTCCTTTCTGGGATGGTGACTTCCTCTTTAACCTGAATTTCAACTGCATAAGGTAGCAATTGAGCTGACCTAAATGCTTTTTCTGGATCATCAAAGCCCATGGGATTATCCGCTAATCGGGACCAAGCTTTGAAGTTTATTAGGTCCAAACTAATGGCAAAGCGATTGAGAATGTCACTGCCTAAGTAAAAGGCGGCAGGGACGTCTCGCACGACCCAACAATTGTGGACTATGCTCTTGTTGCCAATGGAGATTTTGAGCATACACCTGCTTGGCAGGAGATGTTTTGAATTGGGTGCTTCCAGGTCCATTTCCCACTTGTCTATCAGTTTGAAGGTGGGAATGGCTGGATCTTTTGGAAGTTGGCGAAACATGGCTTCGCTGATGAAGCTCTTACCGTTGTTCACACACACTCGAGCGAGAACAGAGTCCTTCCCATCATTTAACTGAACAGGGATGAACAACTGCTCTCCAATTTGCTGAATATCAGCCAGGCTTTGAGCTGATTTCACATCTTTCTGGACTATAGGAGTGGGAGTTTCAGATTGTGGATTGGTATAGAATTTCAAAGTGTTTCCTTCCAGCGTGGAATACCACTTTAGACTGGAAGGAAGGTTGATTTTCAGAAATAGAGAGGACCCCCCATCACCAGTCTGTTGTCCTACTGCTATGACTGTCACGTCTGGAATTTGGCTATTCTGGAAGTGAAATTCTACTTGGTCAGATTTTTGTTCAACCATGTGGCAGGTGCCGTTTAAACTAACATGGTTGACACTCTGTTTTAATTTTATTGGTCGGCTAGTCTGGGTCCAGAGGACCTTGTTTACACAATCTATTAGGGGTGACAACCTTCCCAGGAGGTCATTCCCTAGTAAACAAGGGGTGCCCTCCGGGGTCACAACTATGACCGGGTGTTTCAACTTATGTCGCCCGATCTTAATGTCCAAGTCTGCCGTCCCCTCGACGGGAATTTCCTTCCCGTCAAAGTTCTGCAGTTGTCCAGGAAGAGAGGTGAGGGGAATTTGGTAATTCTCTCCCCTTCCTGCATTCAGTTCGTCAAAGGCCCTTCTGGACAGAAGGGTAGCTTGAGATCCAGTGTCCACCAGCGCTGAGATTGTACCCTGCCCCTGTACTTGTACCGGGGCATAATATCTTCCCTCCTTCTCCTCAAGGGGGCACAGATAATGTACATTTTTGGACAACTGGTGGGCTAACTTTCTGGTTTTGGACATCGCGAGAGAAGAATTTTGGGCATAATTCTGTGGAGAGCCTTGGGAATCTGAAAGAAAAAGTTGGCAACTGGAGATCAGAGCCATTGTGGGTTCCCCTGGTTCCGGTTCTGGGCCGCCCCCCCCTTTTTGGAGGCAGTCACCAGGATGGGTTTGAACCAGGGGGTTTTCTTGCTGTTGGTTCTGGGATGAGATGGTGGGCGGCGGTAGCTCAGTCTCCACATCTCCCCAGTCTGGATTTGCATCCCTAGGGACCCATTTTTCTTTGGAAGGAGTTCCCCCCTCTCTGAAGGAGAAGATCCTTTTCCCAGGATCCTCTGAGGATCCCTCTCCCTCAAATTGGAAGATCTGTACTTCCTCCTCCAACTGAGTCTGTTTGGGTCTTTTGTTTCTCCTACCCCCCCTCTGCTCCTTAGGAGGCAGACTTTCAGGGGCAAGGGATTTTGTTTCCGGTTCCTGGGTTTCCAGGGGCTGTTTACAAGTGAGGAAGGAAGCTTCCTCCAAGGCTTTACACCCCCCTTCCCCTTGTGCCTCCTCCCTGGGAACCGGTGAGTTATCGGGGTGCTGCCCCCGTCATTGTTCTGGAGCACCAGGTCCAGAGTTGGGTGTGTTCTGCGCCGGCACGCCCATCTGAGGGTTCTGCTGAGCCCTCAGTATGTGACCCAGATCCCGCGCCATGTTTTGAACCTGGCGCTCTAACTGGGAAACCCGCTCAGGCTGATACGGGGCCCTGTTTTCTCCCCTGGGCTGATCCCGGGAAGGGTAGCTGTCCCTCCTCTGGTAATACCCCGGGTTGGGAAGATTTGGGTACCCCTCCACCCTTGGCCTCCCCTCTCCCGGATTCAGTGGTCTGGGCTCAGGGAATTGGGGAAAGAAGGATGGATGGTTTTGGGGCTGAAAGTCGGGTGGATATCTGGGGAAAAAGTTCTGCCCAGGGTTTGGTAAATTTCTGCCCTCCTGTGGGAAGTTTGGAGGGAAGTTCCCTGGGTTAGGTGCTTGGCTGGATCCCCCCCCTTGGGCTGGAGGAGTCCACACATAACCCAGGATGGGTCTGTTACCTTTGTAGCGAGGACTTACATAGTCAGGAGAGCGAGGGACCCCATTTGTGGGGCTGCCTCCCTGGCTCCCTGTCTGTGACTGGCCCGAGGACCTTCTGGGCCTAGCATTATTAGGTGCAGGTAGGTTTTTAGGCCCCCCCATCTCCAGATCCAAAACGGGGGTGACCTTTACCTCTGCCACCTTGACAGCAGCAGGGGTGCTGTTGGCTTTGGGGTTTTTCTGGGCATTGCTCTTATTTTCTATGGGCTTCTGCACCTCATAGATCCGGGTAGCCTGTTCAATGACCCAGTCTAAAGATCTTTTCTCATGAAAATCTCTCACGAGCTGGGTCATTATATATTTGGGCAAGGCATGGAAAAATGTATTGACAAACTCTCTACTATCTGTGCGCACCCTTCTGGTGGTTTGCGCAAAAGCACGCTTTAACTCCTGCACAAATTCTCGTGGGGCCTGATCCTCCCCACATTGCAAATTGTAGGCCGCCTTGCGAGCCTCTTGAGGATTTCTGTGAACAGAAAAATGTTTCAGGATGGCCGCCTTATATGTGGACCATCTTAAATGATTTTGGTCCTCCAGCCCCGCAAAGAAACTGGAGTATTCCGGGGAGAATGTCCACTTTACATATTGAATACAGCTTTGGCTGTCCTTCAAATGGAAAGTCTCCATCATTTGTTCAAACAACTCTAAGTGCTCCCAAACAGAATACTTAGCGTTCTTATGGTAAGGCGTGATGACGCTCCTGATCGCCTTAATCTGCTTTAAGGGGTCCTTAAGCAAGGCCCTTTTTGCCTTATTGGCCTTTTTGATTCGGGTAACCCTTGTCCATTCTTCCTCGGACTCAGAGGCACTGCTCCCAGAGGTTCCCGTCTGTTCTTCCAGGTTTTCCCGGATTCTGCGAGCCTGGGAATGGCTGGCAGAATGTGGGGACCTGGTCTCCTGTGTCCTGCGCAGTTCAGAGGAGTCTTCAGATTCCTCCTTGCTGCCAGGATTTGATGGGTACCCCCTCCACTGACCTAACTGGGCAGAGGTTTTCAGGATGCCCTTAATGGGCCTACTCTCCTGGGGTTCCCCATTGAACTGTACTGTACTTGGGTGCCCATACCCGGATGCCCACCCCTCCATTCCTGAGTGGTACTGGCCTATGAGCCCCATACTCTTAGCTGGATAGTGATCTGCCATCCCTGCGGCCCTGTGCTCATGTGCGCCAGGGGACATGGGGGTGGTAGAGTCCAGGGACTGGGGAAAATGAAGGCCCCTGGTGTTAGGGCTCCTGCGGTTATGATCAGGAATCTCTCTTTCCCAGCGGACCTCATCTCTATCCGCCCCTGCTCCCTGTTGCAATGCAAGAGCCTGCATTTGTGCTTTCAGTTCCTCTGTTAAGGCCTTACTCGACTCTATCAGTTTCTCCTGCATCGCTACCTGTTGCTGGAGCCTATCATTGTGTTGACAGAGGGCCTCATTCTCCCTCTGTGCTTCCTGGTTGGTCCTGGAGAACTGGGCCAGTCTTTGCTGCAGGAGGTTTACCTCCTGGGCAATGTCCCTATTGGCCTGCTCCTTTCTTGCTAGAGCATCTTCCACCCTTCTGGTGTGCTCTACCAAGTTCTGGTTTTCTTTTTGGAGATCACCCAGCCCCTGGTGGGCCAGGTGATTTTCTTCCATTTTTCTTTTTAAATGGCAGACTTCCTGGCCTAAGGCGTCTCTTTCCTGACTAAGAGCCTGCATTTGTGCCGCCAGGTCGTCCCTTTGCCTTTGGAAGGCACCAGCTTTCTGGCGCTCCTGATCAAACTCTGCCTGGGTATCCAGGTCTTTCAGAATCAGTTTATTGCTCTCCTCCTTCACTCTATCTAGGTGGCCTTGCAGGGTGACTACCTGCTCAGCACATGCCCTATTGAAGTCTAGCTGTTGCTCCAGCTTTTTCTGGCTTTGCAGTAGGGAGTCCAAACCTTCTTGGTGTTCCTTCTGCAAGGCCAGAAATCTGGTATCCTGTTCTGACTTTTCCTTTTGCAGCACATCCATATCCTCCTTTATTTTAGTGATGTACTGTCTGGTCTCATTTTCTGACTCCTGGCTTCTGTGCAGCCTTTGCTCAGAAGAGTCCAGATCAGATTGGGCCTTCTCTAACGCCATCTGTTGCCTTTTTGCCAGATCATGGCCTTCAGCACATTTATTCTGTATGGCTCCCATGTATAAATATAAATATGCCGCTATCCTAACAATCTTGTCGTGCTCATCTTTGGCCTTAGGAGCCATATATAGTTCACTCAGGGCCACGTGTAATGGACCCTGATCTCTATATATATCTGACCCTGTTTCAGTGACCTGTTGCGTGATGGCCTGCAACCAGACTGTTTGGTCCTGGTGAGTCCATTCACCTCTCACAAATAGTTTGTGTAAGAAGTGCTCTCTGGCTATTTTCATATCTACCAAGGTCGTCATTCTAGAGATTGGTCTCTGTCCTGACTTACGGAAGTTAGTATTTTAGTTTTGCAGAACAGAACTTTTCTTGGAGTGTCCCTTTTGAGGAATGCTTCACAGCGTAATGCAGCGTGGTGATCCGACTGGATGTATGTATCCCGTCAGTTAGCACACTGTATTAAGCTGCACAAATGGTAAATCTAACCCAACGTCTCGGCTCGAGCCCCCACTTTGTAAGAGGATTCAATTCAGCACTACAGCTAAGTTAACGCCTAGTCTAGAATACTGAATGAAAACCCTTATTGATATATCTTTAGGTCCAGTTCATGCGTTCTGGATGACTACCCCTATATAACACCCCTCTCTTGGAATCCCCCTGACCCCACTGAGCCAAGAAGTAGTTCTGTTTTGCAAGTTTAAAAGGTTTATTTGATAACTTAAACAATAGATATATATATGATACTTTATAATAAATTAATAATTGAATAGCACACTTAATCTGATATGATAAAGATCAACAACGGAGAATCTGGCACTAGCACACTTCTTATAATCACTAATGAGTTGACATGAAATGGATAAGATAGCACACTGGTAAATAGGAACAAAAGTATAATGTGGTAGAGAATGCTTTATAGAGTTCAAATGGATGCAAGGTTGAATGAATGAAATGCAGTATAGAAATACTCAATATGATTTCAACAAAACAATGTAATCACTTTTCTCTGGCAATTCCCTCCCCCCCTCTTTATGCAATGCAAGGGAATGGGAGGAAAGCACGCAGTTCTCAAAAATGCAATCAATGTAATCAGTTCAACCCAGCAAGCTTAGACAACAGAAAACAGATAGGAGTTTTGAAATCACAGGCCCAAATTGCTTTGATATGTGCTGGCAATGAATGAGAAATATGCTGGAAACGCTTTTTAATTCCCTTTCAGAGGTTCAGGGTGAGTGGTATCTAGTTAATATTAGTCCAGACTCACACTAGCAATGATGCAGGGATAGTTAGCAGGTTAAAACGAATTTCTGGCAAATGGAAGGCAAGCAGCAGCTGATTTTACATGTGGAGAAATTTGCAAATCGCGGCAAAATTCGCGGATGCGCCGAGCGCTATTACGGTAAAACTATAAGGGGTAGGAATGCGGTTCTTGGTGCGATTCAAAGCTACGATTCTAAGCTATCAGAGGAAAGTTACTGCAAGTCTCTAGCCCAAACGGTCGCGGAGATATGAGCGATTTAATAAAGGTCGTTTTTGGGTTTGCAAATTTCAAAAGCTCAAAATGACAAGTGCAGCTTGCAACTAGAAATGACAGGTGACAGCTAGGAGGCAGTTCTACTTAGGTTAAATAGATTGAATTAGATGAATTTAAACTAAGAGATTGGTTCTACACAGTTCTGCTGGGTACTCACACTATATTCTTGAATTAAATGGGCCTCATCACGGATCTGGTCAGGGTTTTGGACTGGGCTCGGGTCTCTCTCTGGGCACAGCACTGCTTTCTCTCTGAGTACAGCACTGCTTTCTCTCTGGTCTGGTCTCTTAGTTCTGGATAGATTGAAGTCTCTAGTTTGGCTTTCTGGAGGTTGATGAAGGTAAGTATGGATTTTTCCGGCAGAGCGTCCCGCTGCAGATGGATTTGGAAGGGCCCTATCTGTCCTGTCTGTCTGCTTTTATGTGTTTAGAATGTGGGTGTGTTCTAGCATCACTGACCCTACCTCTCTCTCAGCTTCTAATTGGTCAAACTTCCATTTATCATTTGATTGGGGAATGAACTGTGAGTCAGAGTGATGTCATTTTACAGCCTGCAGAAAGTCCACTCCTCCTGTCAACTTACACACAAATCTAGATTTGAAACAAATACATATTTGCAGAGGTACCTATTGTTTTAAAATCATATGCACCCATCATGCATTACAGGAGGTATCCCCTGTTCAAACTCTGCTCTTCCTGGGAGCTTGCATTCAGAACTGGCACATATTTCACTTTTTAACTGATTTTGCAATTTCTGACATGGACCCAACTTTACATACATGTGTGCAGGGAGTAGGGACATTAACTGATGAAGTTTCAGATTTTTAACATGCATACATTTAGAGTTATATCCACTTTTCCGCTGACACCCCCCTGAACACGCCACCGGGTCGAAAAACCTCTTAAAATGTGGGCAGAAAAATCACAAGAATTATGGTGTCATTTATAAAATTTTCACATGTCCGCTCTATGAGTTATTCATCTTTTTAAAGTTATGTTCTGGCTCCAAAGGGGTGTGGTTTACCCTCAGCAAAAGGTTGAATTTCTGGTTCTTCCAGTTCTGCCAAGCCAGCTTGCTCTCACAGGCAGTGCTCCTCCCAGCTCCTGCCAAGAGGAAGCTACATTTTACGACTGCGTAATAAAAACCTTTGCCTGAGTGAAGAGGGCTTTGTTCACTCTCCTGCAGAGCACAGCTAATTCAATTATCAGATAGATGGCATATCCTTAGTGTGGGCAGCAAAAGGAAGGTTGGCCTGGGAACACAGTGGTGACTCAAGTTTCCCTCCTGATGGGGGTAGTTGCCAGGCAGAATCAAGTTCCTTAAGCCAGACTTTCAGCTACTGTCATGTTATTTGTTGCTTTTTAAATTAACTTGCAATTTTACACATGCAGCTAGAATGCTGATTCTAAGTGCAAAACTATGACATTTAAACAATTGCAACCTATGTGACACTCAAAAGGAGGTCACTCAGTCAATTTAAACATTTAGATTTTTTTTTTTTTTTTTTAGTGTCTTTCAATCCAGTGCAACTTAAACTGCTGACTCCATAGCAGTTTTGTTATAAGCATTGTTTTGGGCTCTTCATTTCCCAGATTTTGTAGGCACACAAAACTCCATTCTGCCAAATGTCTGCTGGTGTTCAGTTAATATTTTGCACATATTGCAATGTTTGAAAATAGGCATTTTGACTTGCCTTCAGGGAAACAGAGTGGTTTTAAAACGCCGGCTTTTGGATAGTGGTGAGTACTGGTACTGCACCCATTTTTGGGATTTAAGAAATGAATTCCCCACAATTCTAGGTTGCATTTGGCAATCAGCATTGCCATTCCCAATGGTTTCAGACGACTGTGCGGGTAGTCCAATGGTGGTTTTAGGCAGCGTCCTTCTGTGCCCATAACATCGGCAAAAATGGGTGGCAGCCTATTCTTCCTGCATTTCCCTGTGCATTTTCTGGGAAGCTCTGGCCATCATGATGTTTTCATGTCAGTACTGCACAGTTTTGAGGTAGGGCTAGGATGCATGGGTAAATACATCCCACAAGCCCCCCTCTTGCGATGGCCATTCGGTTTCACTGATGGGACTCGCAAGATCTGGGATGTTTCCTCATCTTCTTCCAATAGATGGCACAGTTCAGCATCTTTTCCTCCATCCGGTACTGATCGATCAGTTCTCCTCGCCGGTCCTGATGGGAATATTGGGCGGTCCACTGGGCCCATTGGATCTTCGTTCCCGGTCTCCGGATCGTCCTTCTTGGTCATTCTTCATGGTTTCATCTCTCCTAGGATGATAAAGCAAAAGCGGCAATATCTACTCATAGACGATTTTTTTTTTTTCCACCACTGTTGAGATAGTGGGGCAGCATATGCATTTTATCATCACGAAACATTACATTCTTATTTTGAAAAAATAAAAACAGTATAACTAAGAGACAGTTTCATGCAAATCACAATATTTTAGAGACTAGATGTGGTATGTTTTATGATTGGAACTGAATTAGTCTGAGACAGTACCCGCTAGGATTCCAGAGGATTCCTCCAGTTGTTGCAGAGTGTGCCTGGGATGGCAACATTTCAACTGGTTTATGTGGACCCACTTGTCTTCCCCCTCTGCCGAACCGCCTTTGGGGATGCGGATCTTGTAGGCCACAGGGGAGATCTTATCGACGATCTCAAAGGGTCCTTTCCATGTAGGCAAAAATTTGCGCTGCTTGGCCTGGTTCCTTTGGAAGTTGTATAGATAGACCCGGTCTCCCACCTGATATTCCTTCCTGGAAGTTTTCAGGTCATAGTGGGTCTTCATGCTATCAGCTGATCTTTCTAGATTCCGCTGAGCATAAGCAAAAGCATGTTGGAGGTGTTTCCTTAAATTCTCTACATACTCATGAGTAGTGGAGGCATTTATCAGTGTCTGCTCTTGGGTCCTATAGAGCAAATGCTGAGGAAGCACCATCTTGCGCCCAGTCATCAATTCAAATGGTGACATTTTGGTTGCAGATGAAGGGGTAGATCTGATAGCCATTAGGACCAGAGGTAATCGGATATCCCAACTTGGCCCAGAATCTGCCACAAACTTCTTTAATATGCTCACAATTGTCCGGTTATATCTCTCTACTGCCCCAGAAGAAGCTGGCCGATAAGCAATATGCAACTTCCTTTTGACCCCCAGTATCTCCCACATCTTTGTCATTACTTCACTGGTGAAGTGGCTACCTCTGTCTGACTCAATCCTTTGAGGTAGACCAAAACGGGAAAAGATGTGGTTAATCATCAAGGCAGCTGCAGTTTCTGCCTTGCAATTTGGGGCTGGGAGACATTCCACCCACTTGGTAAACAAGCATGTCACAGTCAACATGTACTTATTCCCCCTAGCCGAGCGAATCACAGGGCCTACAAAGTCGATTTGTAAATCTGACCATGGCAGTGTCATTCCCCTCTTTTGTAAAGGCGCCCGGTGCGTGAGGGATGATGGCTGAAATTGTGCACACACAAGACAACCCTTCAAATATTGGTTGAGGTCCTGGCCCATGTGTGGCCAGTATGCAACCTCTCTTAAGATTTCCAATGTTGTGTGAAACCCCCTGTGACCGGCAGTGGCCGCATCATGGGCGTGACTTAACATCAGGCTTCGGAATGAGGTAGGAACCACCCACTGATCGTGGCCAGCTTTGGATTTCCTTACCAGCAAACCGTCTTGGATTCGGAACATTTTTGGACATTTCATCAACACTCTTAGGTCCTCTTTCCCAATGTAATCGGTATCCGTCAGGGGAAAGTTCTCAGGGTCCTCAAGGTGCTGGTAAAATTTACCAATTATTGGATCCCCCTTCTGAGCGGTAATCAAATCATCATCAGGGGTCTCCTTACTCCATTGTGCAATTGAAAGGTCGTTGTGAGCATTTGCCTGGGACCTAGTGATAGCAGTGACCTGGATTTCCCCCAACAGGGACTCAATCTCAATTAGATCCCCTTGGATGGCCCCGGTTTTGGCCAGCTGATCAGCTAAGTCATTTCCAGTTTTGTCTGGTCCCTCTACTTTGGAATGACCCTTGATCTTTTTCCAATAGATGGTCATCCCCTTCGAGGTGACCAGATCATCAATGTTTTGGATCAACTTCCCATGTTTCAAGGGTTTGTTGTTAGCACATAACATGCCTCTGGTTTTCCAATTAACCAGGTGCTCCACGAACCCGTTCCGTACATAATCCGAATCTGTGATTATGACCAGTTTGTGGAGTTGATGCTGGACAGCAGTGAGGATGGCCTGATGCACAGCCATCAATTCTGCCACCTGACTACTTCGGGGACCAATTTTGTATCCAGCGGAGGGTTCTGGGGACTCATTCACCCATGCATTCCCTACGCCGGCCACCAGTTCTTTCTCCCCGTTGTTGTCAACATGGTAAGAGCATCCATCCACATAGACAGTGGGCATTCCCTCACACTTGTCCTCTTCAAAGACTTTGTGTGGGGAATTAAGGTATGCCTCCGTGTTGTCCTTGATTTTCAGACTTTCGTCCTCGAGACAGTTTTCTCTGGCACAATCATGCAAGTCTGCCAGACCTTGCGCGAGGGGACTCTTCTTGTTTTGGCCATATCTGACCTCCACAGGAAAGCCTTGCATTGACAGAATCCAGGAAGTAATTCGGGAATTACTCACATTTCCGGCCCGGATTCTGTCACTTTGGAGGTATTGCAGAGGCTGGTGTGGAGTCTCCACTATGATGTGTTCCCCCTGGATAAACGGGCGGTAATTCTTCAATGCCCACACCGTTGCCAGGAGTGCCTTCTCACAATCGTTGAATTTTTCCTCCACAGAGGATAAAGTTTTGCTCGCATAGGAGATTACTTTATTGACCTTGTCATGCTTTTGGTATAATACTGCCGTCAAGCACGTATTAGAGAACCCTGTCTCCAGGAAGAACTCCTTGTTTCTGACAGGGTAAGCTAGGCAAGGCGATTGTGAGAGGCTTCTTTTGAGTTGTCTTACTGCCTCGGCTTGTTCTGGACCCCATTCCCACTTGACCCCCCCCTTCAGGAGATGAATCAGGGGTCTGGTGATCTCTGCGTAGCCCTCAATGAACTTTCTGCTGTAATTAGTCAGTCCAAGGAGGCTCCTTAGTTCCCGCAGAGTTGTGGGGTCTTTCAGTTTCTGAAGTGCTTCCACTTTCTTTTCCTGGGGACAGAGGCCCTGAGGAGTAATCTCATGCCCCAAGAAATTAACACGGGTTCTACACCACTGTGCTTTCTGAAAGGAAAGTTTTGCTCCGGCGGCCCTCAACTGTGTCAGAACATAACGGATCTCCGCTATGTGTTCCTCAACAGTTGAGCTTTTGATGAGGACATCATCTACATAAGCCAGGTTACCCCTTGCACCCAAGTCGGGCATGGCCTTGTGTAGAAAAATGTTGAATTCATTGCCGGAGTTGAGGTATCCGAAGGGAGTCCGGGTCCATGTGTACTGCTGGCCCCCAAAGGTGAAAGCCAGTTTGTATTGGTCCTCCCTACTGACAGGCACGGTCCAGTACCCATTGGTCAGGTCTATTGCAGTGAATACCTGTGACCCCTGGATCTGGGCCAGCCCTTGGTCAATGTAGGGCAGAGGCCATCGGGAAGTATGGACCCGTTTGTTGAGCTCCCTGAGGTCGGCGCAGAGTCTCCACTGGCCGTTTGGCTTCAATATTCCCAGCACCGGATTATTGAAGGTGCTGTGGACTGGACGGATTATTCCCCGGGACTCAAGGTTCTTAATTATTTCAGTAAGGGACTCCATTGATGGGAGAGGCAAGGGATATTGCTTCACAAACACAGGAGTCATGCCAGGGTCCGTGGGGATTGTGGTTGTGTGGATGTCAGTGCGACCACAGTCATACGAGTCTACCGCAAAGAGATCTTGGAAATCCAAGAAAACTTGTTTCAACTTTTGCTTTTGTTCCAGAGTCACACAGGCATCAGCTAGGTTGACTCTCTCTTCCACCATCTGCCTGAAGCCTGGAAAGACTTCTGGTTTGGCTATTTCAGCGGCCTCCTCCAGCTGGGTGGAGAAGTCCCTGGTCAGAGTGCTGATTTGGACTGGAGGCTTCAGGTGGGAAAGGCAGCCCTCATGGACCTGGAAAATCACCTCATCCCTCCTGAAATCACAAGTCACATCTTCCTTACCATAGGGGCAGGAAGTGTACACCAGGAAGTTCCCCCCATGCCGGGTAGAAATCCTGTCTGGTGTTGTATTGTCATCACTGTCACTGTCAAAACAGTCCTTGGGGATTGGTCCTAACAGTTCATTTACAAGATCAATGGAGAAATGTTGGTCATCAACCGCCATTCCAATAATGGTGCCTGCGGCTAGAGTAATACTCCTTAAGTCGCTGTTATCCACCTCTATTGGAATGGTGTCATGTTCTATGTTGACTAATGGAGTTGGGTTTACCCCCAACCCTTGCTGTTGGAGAGAAGCATTTAGATGTATGTAAGCATCAGGGTTTTTCAACTCTTGTCCCCTTTTAACTTTCACTTCCAGGGAGAATTGTCGGGTCCTTTCTGGGATGGTGACTTCCTCTTTAACCTGAATTTCAACTGCATAAGGTAGCAATTGAGCTGACCTAAATGCTTTTTCTGGATCATCAAAGCCCATGGGATTATCCGCTAATCGGGACCAAGCTTTGAAGTTTATTAGGTCCAAACTAATGGCAAAGCGATTGAGAATGTCACTGCCTAAGTAAAAGGCGGCAGGGACGTCTCGCACGACCCAACAATTGTGGACTATGCTCTTGTTGCCAATGGAGATTTTGAGCATACACCTGCTTGGCAGGAGATGTTTTGAATTGGGTGCTTCCAGGTCCATTTCCCACTTGTCTATCAGTTTGAAGGTGGGAATGGCTGGATCTTTTGGAAGTTGGCGAAACATGGCTTCGCTGATGAAGCTCTTACCGTTGTTCACACACACTCGAGCGAGAACAGAGTCCTTCCCATCATTTAACTGAACAGGGATGAACAACTGCTCTCCAATTTGCTGAATATCAGCCAGGCTTTGAGCTGATTTCACATCTTTCTGGACTATAGGAGTGGGAGTTTCAGATTGTGGATTGGTATAGAATTTCAAAGTGTTTCCTTCCAGCGTGGAATACCACTTTAGACTGGAAGGAAGGTTGATTTTCAGAAATAGAGAGGACCCCCCATCACCAGTCTGTTGTCCTACTGCTATGACTGTCACGTCTGGAATTTGGCTATTCTGGAAGTGAAATTCTACTTGGTCAGATTTTTGTTCAACCATGTGGCAGGTGCCGTTTAAACTAACATGGTTGACACTCTGTTTTAATTTTATTGGTCGGCTAGTCTGGGTCCAGAGGACCTTGTTTACACAATCTATTAGGGGTGACAACCTTCTCAGGAGGTCATTCCCTAGTAAACAAGGGGTGCCCTCCGGGGTCACAACTATGACCGGGTGTTTCAACTTATGTCGCCCGATCTTAATGTCCAAGTCTGCCGTCCCCTCGACGGGAATTTCCTTCCCGTCAAAGTTCTGCAGTTGTCCAGGAAGAGAGGTGAGGGGAATTTGGTAATTCTCTCCCCTTCCTGCATTCAGTTCGTCAAAGGCCCTTCTGGACAGAAGGGTAGCTTGAGATTCAGTGTCCACCAGCGCTGAGATTGTACCCTGCCCCTGTACTTGTACCGGGGCATAATATCTTCCCTCCTTCTCCTCAAGGGGGCACAGATAATGTACATTTTTGGACAACTGGTGGGCTAACTTTCTGGTTTTGGACATCGCGAGAGAAGAATTTTGGGCAGAATTCTGTGGAGAGCCTTGGGAATCTGAAAGAAAAAGTTGGCAACTGGAGATCAGAGCCATTGTGGGTTCCCCTGGTTCCGGTTCTGGGCCGCCCCCCCCTTTTTGGAGGCAGTCACCAGGATGGGTTTGAACCAGGGGGTTTTCTTGCTGTTGGTTCTGGGATGAGATGGTGGGCGGCGGTAGCTCAGTCTCCACATCTCCCCAGTCTGGATTTGCATCCCTAGGGACCCATTTTTCTTTGGAAGGAGTTCCCCCCTCTCTGAAGGAGAAGATCCTTTTCCCAGGATCCTCTGAGGATCCCTCTCCCTCAAATTGGAAGATCTGTACTTCCTCCTCCAACTGAGTCTGTTTGGGTCTTTTGTTTCTCCTACCCCCCCTCTGCTCCTTAGGAGGCAGACTTTCAGGGGCAAGGGATTTTGTTTCCGGTTCCTGGGTTTCCAGGGGCTGTTTACAAGTGAGGAAGGAAGCTTCCTCCAAGGCTTTACACCCCCCTTCCCCTTGTGCCTCCTCCCTGGGAACCGGTGAGTTATCGGGGTGCTGCCCCCGTCATTGTTCTGGAGCACCAGGTCCAGAGTTGGGTGCGTTCTGCGCCGGCACGCCCATCTGAGGGTTCTGCTGAGCCCTCAGTATGTGACCCAGATCCCGCGCCATGTTTTGAACCTGGCGCTCTAACTGGGAAACCCGCTCAGGCTGATACGGGGCCCTGTTTTCTCCCCTGGGCTGATCCCGGGAAGGGTAGCTGTCCCTCCTCTGGTAATACCCCGGGTTGGGAAGATTTGGGTACCCCTCCACCCTTGGCCTCCCCTCTCCCGGATTCAGTGGTCTGGGCTCAGGGAATTGGGGAAAGAAGGATGGATGGTTTTGGGGCTGAAAGTCGGGTGGATATCTGGGGAAAAAGTTCTGCCCAGGGTTTGGTAAATTTCTGCCCTCCTGTGGGAAGTTTGGAGGGAAGTTCCCTGGGTTAGGTGCTTGGCTGGATCCCCCCCCTTGGGCTGGAGGAGTCCACACATAACCCAGGATGGGTCTGTTACCTTTGTAGCGAGGACTTACATAGTCAGGAGAGCGAGGGACCCCATTTGTGGGGCTGCCTCCCTGGCTCCCTGTCTGTGACTGGCCCGAGGACCTTCTGGGCCTAGCATTATTAGGTGCAGGTAGGTTTTTAGGCCCCCCCATCTCCAGATCCAAAACGGGGGTGACCTTTACCTCTGCCACCTTGACAGCAGCAGGGGTGCTGTTGGCTTTGGGGTTTTTCTGGGCATTGCTCTTATTTTCTATGGGCTTCTGCACCTCATAGATCCGGGTAGCCTGTTCAATGACCCAGTCTAAAGATCTTTTCTCATGAAAATCTCTCACGAGCTGGGTCATTATATATTTGGGCAAGGCATGGAAAAATGTATTGACAAACTCTCTACTATTTGTGCGCACCCTTCTGGTGGTTTGCGCAAAAGCACGCTTTAACTCCTGCACAAATTCTCGTGGGGCCTGATCCTCCCCACATTGCAAATTGTAGGCCGCCTTGCGAGCCTCTTGAGGATTTCTGTGAACAGAAAAATGTTTCAGGATGGCCGCCTTATATGTGGACCATCTTAAATGATTTTGGTCCTCCAGCCCCGCAAAGAAACTGGAGTATTCCGGGGAGAATGTCCACTTTACATATTGAATACAGCTTTGGCTGTCCTTCAAATGGAAAGTCTCCATCATTTGTTCAAACAACTCTAAGTGCTCCCAAACAGAATACTTAGCGTTCTTATGGTAAGGCGTGATGACGCTCCTGATCGCCTTAATCTGCTTTAAGGGGTCCTTAAGCAAGGCCCTTTTTGCCTTATTGGCCTTTTTGATTCGGGTAACCCTTGTCCATTCTTCCTCGGACTCAGAGGCACTGCTCCCAGAGGTTCCCGTCTGTTCTTCCAGGTTTTCCCGGATTCTGCGAGCCTGGGAATGGCTGGCAGAATGTGGGGACCTGGTCTCCTGTGTCCTGCGCAGTTCAGAGGAGTCTTCAGATTCCTCCTTGCTGCCAGGATTTGATGGGTACCCCCTCCACTGACCTAACTGGGCAGAGGTTTTCAGGATGCCCTTAATGGGCCTACTCTCCTGGGGTTCCCCATTGAACTGTACTGTACTTGGGTGCCCATACCCGGATGCCCACCCCTCCATTCCTGAGTGGTACTGGCCTATGAGCCCCATACTCTTAGCTGGATAGTGATCTGCCATCCCTGCGGCCCTGTGCTCATGTGCGCCAGGGGACATGGGGGTGGTAGAGTCCAGGGACTGGGGAAAATGAAGGCCCCTGGTGTTAGGGCTCCTGCGGTTATGGTCAGGAATCTCTCTTTCCCAGCGGACCTCATCTCTATCTGCCCCTGCTCCCTGTTGCAATGCAAGAGCCTGCATTTGTGCTTTCAGTTCCTCTGTTAAGGCCTTACTCGACTCTATCAGTTTCTCCTGCATCGCTACCTGTTGCTGGAGCCTATCATTGTGTTGACAGAGGGCCTCATTCTCCCTCTGTGCTTCCTGGTTGGTCCTGGAGAACTGGGCCAGTCTTTGCTGCAGGAGGTTTACCTCCTGGGCAATGTCCCTATTGGCCTGCTCCTTTCTTGCTAGAGCATCTTCCACCCTTCTGGTGTGCTCTACCAAGTTCTGGTTTTCTTTTTGGAGATCACCCAGCCCCTGGTGGGCCAGGTGATTTTCTTCCATTTTTCTTTTTAAATGGCAGACTTCCTGGCCTAAGGCGTCTCTTTCCTGACTAAGAGCCTGCATTTGTGCCGCCAGGTCGTCCCTTTGCCTTTGGAAGGCACCAGCTTTCTGGCGCTCCTGATCAAACTCTGCCTGGGTATCCAGGTCTTTCAGAATCAGTTTATTGCTCTCCTCCTTCACTCTATCTAGGTGGCCTTGCAGGGTGACTACCTGCTCAGCACATGCCCTATTGAAGTCTAGCTGTTGCTCCAGCTTTTTCTGGCTTTGCAGTAGGGAGTCCAAACCTTCTTGGTGTTCCTTCTGCAAGGCCAGAAAACTGGTATCCTGTTCTGACTTTTCCTTTTGCAGCACATCCATATCCTCCTTTATTTTAGTGATGTACTGTCTGGTCTCATTTTCTGACTCCTGGCTTCTGTGCAGCCTTTGCTCAGAAGAGTCCAGATCAGATTGGGCCTTCTCTAACGCCATCTGTTGCCTTTTTGCCAGATCATGGCCTTCAGCACATTTATTCTGTATGGCTCCCATGTATAAATATAAATATGCCGCTATCCTAACAATCTTGTCGTGCTCATCTTTGGCCTTAGGAGCCATATATAGTTCACTCAGGGCCACGTGTAATGGACCCTGATCTCTATATATATCTGACCCTGTTTCAGTGACCTGTTGCGTGATGGCCTGCAACCAGACTGTTTGGTCCTGGTGAGTCCATTCACCTCTCACAAATAGTTTGTGTAAGAAGTGCTCTCTGGCTATTTTCATATCTACCAAGGTCGTCATTCTAGAGATTGGTCTCTGTCCTGACTTACGGAAGTTAGTATTTTAGTTTTGCAGAACAGAACTTTTCTTGGAGTGTCCCTTTTGAGGAATGCTTCACAGCGTAATGCAGCGTGGTGATCCGACTGGATGTATGTATCCCGTCAGTTAGCACACTGTATTAAGCTGCACAAATGGTAAATCTAACCCAACGTCTCGGCTCGAGCCCCCACTTTGTAAGAGGATTCAATTCAGCACTACAGCTAAGTTAACGCCTAGTCTAGAATACTGAATGAAAACCCTTATTGATATATCTTTAGGTCCAGTTCATGCGTTCTGGATGACTACCCCTATATAACACCCCTCTCTTGGAATCCCCCTGACCCCACTGAGCCAAGAAGTAGTTCTGTTTTGCAAGTTTAAAAGGTTTATTTGATAACTTAAACAATAGATATATATATGATACTTTATAATAAATTAATAATTGAATAGCACACTTAATCTGATATGATAAAGATCAACAACGGAGAATCTGGCACTAGCACACTTCTTATAATCACTAATGAGTTGACATGAAATGGATAAGATAGCACACTGGTAAATAGGAACAAAAGTATAATGTGGTAGAGAATGCTTTATAGAGTTCAAATGGATGCAAGGTTGAATGAATGAAATGCAGTATAGAAATACTCAATATGATTTCAACAAAACAATGTAATCACTTTTCTCTGGCAATTCCCTCCCCCCCTCTTTATGCAATGCAAGGGAATGGGAGGAAAGCACGCAGTTCTCAAAAATGCAATCAATGTAATCAGTTCAACCCAGCAAGCTTAGACAACAGAAAACAGATAGGAGTTTTGAAATCACAGGCCCAAATTGCTTTGATATGTGCTGGCAATGAATGAGAAATATGCTGGAAACGCTTTTTAATTCCCTTTCAGAGGTTCAGGGTGAGTGGTATCTAGTTAATATTAGTCCAGACTCACACTAGCAATGATGCAGGTATAGTTAGCAGGTTAAAACGAATTTCTGGCAAATGGAAGGCAAGCAGCAGCTGATTTTACATGTGGAGAAATTTGCAAATCGCGGCAAAATTCGCGGATGCGCCGAGCGCTATTACGGTAAAACTATAAGGGGTAGGAATGCGGTGCGATTCAAAGCTACGATTCTAAGCTATCAGAGGAAAGTTACTGCAAGTCTCTAGCCCAAACGGTCGCGGAGATATGAGCGATTTAATAAAGGTCGTTTTTGGGTTTGCAAATTTCAAAAGCTCAAAATGACAAGTGCAGCTTGCAACTAGAAATGACAGGTGACAGCTAGGAGGCAGTTCTACTTAGGTTAAATAGATTGAATTAGATGAATTTAAACTAAGAGATTGGTTCTACACAGTTCTGCTGGGTACTCACACTATATTCTTGAATTAAATGGGCCTCATCACGGATCTGGTCAGGGTTTTGGACTGGGCTCGGGTCTCTCTCTGGGCACAGCACTGCTTTCTCTCTGAGTACAGCACTGCTTTCTCTCTGGTCTGGTCTCTTAGTTCTGGATAGATTGAAGTCTCTAGTTTGGCTTTCTGGAGGTTGATGAAGGTAAGTATGGATTTTTCCGGCAGAGCGTCCCGCTGCAGATGGATTTGGAAGGGCCCTATCTGTCCTGTCTGTCTGCTTTTATGTGTTTAGAATGTGGGTGTGTTCTAGCATCACTCACCCTACCTCTCTCTCAGCTTCTAATTGGTCAAACTTCCATTTATCATTTGATTGGGGAATGAACTGTGAGTCAGAGTGATGTCATTTTACAGCCTGCAGAAAGTCCACTCCTCCTGTCAACTTACACACAAATCTAGATTTGAAACAAATACATATTTGCAGAGGTACCTATTGTTTTAAAATCATATGCACCCATCATGCATTACAGGAGGTATCCCCTGTTCAAACTCTGCTCTTCCTGGGAGCTTGCATTCAGAACTGGCACATATTTCACTTTTTAACTGATTTTGCAATTTCTGACATGGACCCAACTTTACATACATGTGTGCAGGGAGTAGGGACATTAACTGATGAAGTTTCAGATTTTTAACATGCATACATTTAGAGTTATATCCACTTTTCCGCTGACACCCCCCTGAACACGCCACCGGGTCGAAAAACCTCTTAAAATGTGGGCAGAAAAATCACAAGAATTATGGTGTCATTTATAAAATTTTCACATGTCCGCTCTATGAGTTATTCATCTTTTTAAAGTTATGTTCTGGCTCCAAAGGGGTGTGGTTTACCCTCAGCAAAAGGTTGAATTTCTGGTTCTTCCAGTTCTGCCAAGCCAGCTTGCTCTCACAGGCAGTGCTCCTCCCAGCTCCTGCCAAGAGGAAGCTACATTTTACGACTGCGTAATAAAAACCTTTGCCTGAGTGAAGAGGGCTTTGTTCACTCTCCTGCAGAGCACAGCTAATTCAATTATCAGATAGATGGCATATCCTTAGTGTGGGCAGCAAAAGGAAGGTTGGCCTGGGAACACAGTGGTGACTCAAGTTTCCCTCCTGATGGGGGTAGTTGCCAGGCAGAATCAAGTTCCTTAAGCCAGACTTTCAGCTACTGTCATGTTATTTGTTGCTTTTTAAATTAACTTGCAATTTTACACATGCAGCTAGAATGCTGATTCTAAGTGCAAAACTATGACATTTAAACAATTGCAACCTATGTGACACTCAAAAGGAGGTCACTCAGTCAATTTAAACATTTAGATTTTTTTTTTTTTTTTTTTAGTGTCTTTCAATCCAGTGCAACTTAAACTGCTGACTCCATAGCAGTTTTGTTATAAGCATTGTTTTGGGCTCTTCATTTCCCAGATTTTGTAGGCACACAAAACTCCATTCTGCCAAATGTCTGCTGGTGTTCAGTTAATATTTTGCACATATTGCAATGTTTGAAAATAGGCATTTTGACTTGCCTTCAGGGAAACAGAGTGGTTTTAAAACGCCGGCTTTTGGATAGTGGTGAGTACTGGTACTGCACCCATTTTTGGGATTTAAGAAATGAATTCCCCACAATTCTAGGTTGCATTTGGCAATCAGCATTGCCATTCCCAATGGTTTCAGACTACTGTGCGGGTAGTCCAATGGTGGTTTTAGGCAGCGTCCTTCTGTGCCCATAACATCGGCAAAAATGGGTGGCAGCCTATTCTTCCTGCATTTCCCTGTGCATTTTCTGGGAAGCTCTGGCCATCATGATGTTTTCATGTCAGTACTGCACAGTTTTGAGGTAGGGCTAGGATGCATGGGTAAATACATCCCACAACACTGCTGAGAACAAATGGGTTCTATGTGATCTGTTTGAGTTCTTTTGGTCGAAAACGATTTAATCCAATTATTATTTGTTTTACTTTGCAGCAAATATATGCGGGGGGAGATCCCACCATAGGTTTCCGCATTAGTTATTCATATAATCCCACCGCCCACATATATTTATATCAAAATCATTTAAAAAAATGAGATGAAATTGGATTTGACCATTTCTTCTGCGGCCAAACCTTCCGTTACTGAACTAACGTATACTGTATAGGGCTAAAAAAACAGGAAGGGTACAACCTTTTAGTTTTGCTAGTGAGAATGAAAAGCCCTTGCTAAGACATCTGAAGAATACCCCTACCATAATGAGGGAGTGCTATTATTGGAATACCCACAAATAACTGTAAATCCAGAACTGTCTGTAGGACCCAGGAAGAGTTGAATGGGACTGTACATCACTAAGATCGCAAAGTGTATTATTCAACAGAAATGGCTTAGTACCAGAAAATACGTTATTCCTCCAATGGACAAAACATGGTACACTGACCTCAGAGAGTGGTGAGAAGGGTCTGACATAGAAAATTGAATGAGGCTAAGTTATGCCAGGCAGATTGTTCAGAGAACAGCCATGGAAAATCACTGCTTGTCATAGATGCACAGGCAAATTACTGAGTGCACTGAAGAGGGTATATTCCCACCGAGAAATAGATGAGCGGTGGACTTGGCTGCTTCAATGCCACAGAGGCAATGAGACTGTAGTCTAAGAAACATTAAGACATGTTCAAGAGACGCCAAGATTAGGTTCATGCAGCAGAAGTCTATTTTTAGAATGCACTGGTCTCCCGACAGAATGTTCAAGGTTGGCATAATGAATCGAGTTAATGCTGATACTGCACAATACTTGGTGCTCACATTTTACCTATATTATGGAGCTGCAGAAAGATTATGGATGTTTGGAGAGAGGTATTGTCATTAGTGGGTCTTGTTTTGCAGGTTAGGTAAATAGAGCATTGGCATATGCGGAACGTGAGCTATTACGGCTGTGGAAGGGTAGAAGTCGACCCAGTGTAAAACTGGCAAGCCTGACATAAGGGCAATTTGGTAGCTATTATAAGTTGTTAGCCGACTTCACAGAACTCTCTGCAATCTAATGCCAGTTGCCAGCTCTGAGATTAGTACTCTAGTTGGTGGGAACCCCCTCTCCTACCCACTGCATTCACCTTACTGTTTACACCCTTGTCTTCTCCTCCACCTTTTGTGTGGGGTGTCTCTCCTTCCACACCCCGACAGAAATTCCCTAGCAATCTGTTGGCATGATTGCAGTGTAATTCATATGATAGCGAAAATCAGATTTGCGTTATAACTAGCTACATGTCTCTAAGGCTGTGTTTTCAGTGTCTACACTGATAACTATGAAGTTGATCACCTCTGTGTGTTACTTTGTTGTGGAAAACAAAGTTGTATTTAAAAAAATGAATTCAGCAATATTATGCAAGGGCACTCGTGGATAGAGTGGGTGGAGGGGATGGGGTTAGAGGGTCCAGAAGCAATGCTAAAGGCACTACTCTACTCTGTCAATTAATAACTATGACTACTCCTGCTCTGAGGATTGGAGTTTGAGTTTCAAAATCCTTGCTCACTCACAGGCTCAGTTCCAGGCCTTTGACCCTCAGATGACTAACCTGACTAGCTTAGTTTTCTTGTTAATGTCAGAGCTCCTGGCAATTCTGCCTTTAATTTTAATGGCCTTTAATGTTCAACTGCCTTCCTCAAGATATGGAAGGAGTTATATGACGTTTTGCTGTTCATTTTCCATTTAATTTGAAGACACATAGATTTTGACCCAATCATAAGGGGCAATTGGCGAAGAATATTTATTGTTTACATTGACACAATGGACCTAGAATGGGTAAGAAGTTAGTGCGAGCGAGAACATTGCACTGCCCAAATGTACAGCGCTGGGATCAGATTCATGGAATTAAATGCATGCCGAAACCTGCAGCACAAAGAAAAATAAGTTGTGCCCACCACACCCACAACACTCCCCAGGGCGAAATGAACATAGCACTGTCAAACAACTTTGGTGCCAGACCCATGGAAAAGAAGTAATCAAGGATTACTTACCATCAATCACCATTACATCGCTTCTTGTCTGCGACTGGCAAGATCACGTCCCAATACCGCCAGTAATCTTCACCCCAACACACTCTGTTAAGGCAGCACCCGCAATTACTCCCTCATCCCAGTTCCACCACTAATCTCCGCCCCCAACATCCTTCATCAATGCCAAACCCACAAGTCCTCCCTCATCCCAGTACCACCACCAATCTGCGCCCCAAAGCCCTACATTAAGACAGCACCCACAAGTCCTCCCTCGTCCCTGTTCTTCCAATAATCTGCTCCCCAACACCCTACATTAAAGCAGCACCCACAAGCCTTCCCTCATCCCGTACCTCCACTAATCCAAGCCCCAGTACCATAGATTAAGGCAGCATCCACAAATCCTCGCTCATCCCAATACCTCCACTAATCTGCACCCCAAAACCCTACATTAATGCAGCACCCACAAGTCCTCCATCGTCTCAGTACCTCGACTAATATACAAACCCAAATCCGCATTACTCTATGCTGCCCACTCCTCTGCCACACAGTACTTGCACCAACATGGTGCTACATCACAATAATGCACCCCCGAATACACATCACCCCAATGCCCACTCTTTCCGGGCACAGTACTGACAGCAGGAGTTGGATGAAATGTTAAATATCTGAATGAATACCCCTTGAACCATCTTGCTTACATAAGTCCATGATGAATCCCCAGTCCACGTTAGTAGACCACATACACTTGCATGTCATTTGGCAACTGTGTAGGGACAAAACAATCGGTCTCCGGCAGATGTACACATCTTGTTGGCTGCTGTACAGACAGAACTGTATATTGGCATACCCTCATGACCTGTTGGGATAAGGGTACAGTCACATACCCAACAGTAATGTATAATCACACCTATTCACTGTCTCGACAAGGTGACAAACATGCCTGTGGGCCTTGTTCTGTATGATGGTGGCATTAGCCTCACAATCGTAGCGGCAACAACACTTGCCAGCTATGCATCTTGAACTCCTCTGGTCTGTGTGTTTCATGAACCACACCTGGCAGACATCCTTCTTCCACGTGATCACTTGGAAGCAGTGCTGGAGAATCCAGGACAGTCACATCTTACATGGCTTCCCCTTAGATAACACTCAGCTGCACAACAGCCAACCGTATTGGTTTTGCAGCTACACGTTGGTCCATTGATGTTCAGGTAACTTGGACCACATGTGAGGTGGGTATCCCACCGAATCAAAAGACCACATCCCTCCTCATCATCCCAATGCCAATAGGCTACACCTGTCTTGGAATTGTGAGCACAACCACATCGACAAGCAGGTGCCAAAGGGCCACATTAACTGCTGTGTTAGCATAAAGGAACACAACGTACGAGAATATGAAATCTGGAGAAGTGAATGGGCAGAGGTGAATGAGCTGGTGTCAGATACCTCAAATATCTCTTCTCTGTAGAACATCTGGCCAGACACCTAAACAAATGAATACCTATCCTCATAAGAGACCCAAAATATCATAATAAAATATAACTCTCATTTTCAAATGTCTTCCCAAATCGCCACCAGTAGACACACAATCCAAAACATATTCAACCAACACTGATACATCGACAGCAAACATGCAATGACCCTGGATTAGGAATGGAATCTGGCAGCTATACCTTGCTACCCCCACCTTTGTGATGGTCCACTTCCCTACTTATGAAACACATGTCCATATGGCCATATGAGGAACCCAATCAAATTAATGCTTCCATGCCTACCTCAAACAACCCCAACATGATTCAACACCCATGAAAACATTTACAAAGGAGGTGCCATGCCAACCACAGCATGCATCTTTGACACACCCACACACACCGTGGACATTAATGACCACCATGCATGTACTGCAAAGCACAGAAGTATCCAAGCAACATATATGTATGATAAAGACTTGAATCACATGCAACTTCAACCATGTCATCTCCCTACATCTGCCATTGTCCACATGCGTACATTGGCAATTAAGGCATCATACGAAACATTGCTCGCACCTGAAGCATGAACACATGTCCCCCAGCGAGTCGGCCAGAACACTATGAGCCACAGAGTGTGCCCTAAACCCACATGACAGCCATAGAACATACACAGCTGGAGATAATGTGCAATCAAAAGATGCATATGGACAAAGAAGCACAAAAGCACACAAACACCAGCAAGACATGACATCCTGCACATGCACAAAATAGTGGTAAACAATGGTGTTGAATATTAAAATATCAATGTATTAATGCAAAACTATGTACAAAAATTAAAACAAAATAATACTAATGGAAAAAATAAATAAAACAAAATGAAACTCCAACTACTGAACTATATATAAGAATCGGTGGGCTAGTCCATACTAATATCCACCAATGCCTCTGCCAATGCTGATCCCCCTTTAACATCTGCCTCTTGCAGGTAGGCCTCCGTTGTTTCCTGGAGGACTTGCAGGGTCACACACATCCTTGACCCCATCTCTTTCGTTGCTGTGCAAGACTTTTCCTGGATGACAAACTGCACCCGCGCCAACCTCTCAGCAGCCCCGGACCTGGTTCTGGCAATTGCTGCCTCATGTACCCGCTGCCTCTCTTCATCCTGCTGCCTCACAAAAGACACCTGGGAAGACACCAGGGCCTGCAGGCACCGTCGTGCCTCCAGCCTCACTTGCCCCATGCATGCACCTAATGGCCTCCCATCCTTGCAATACCATCCAGGATTTGCCTCCTCACTAACAACATCTCCTGCTGCCTGGCAAGGTGTTTGTGGTGCAAGTACTGCATTCGACTGGATGGCAGTGTGAGTCGGGGGAGAAAAGCACCTGAACTGCCTCAATTGATTGGTGTTCCTCCACAGCCCAGTGTTCCCTTGTAGGTTCCTGGGCAGGCTCAGTGACCACCTAATCTGCCACGGTACTTACTTCCGCCTCCACCAGGGACACAGGCACACCTATACTCACCAATGGCCCAACAGGGACACATTTTGTTGTCTGACTTTTCACAGGTGATGACCCAGCGAATGAGGAGGAGGAGGACAAGGAAAAGGAGGAAGAGGAGGCTGAGGAGGAGGTGGAGGATGAGGTACAATCATCCACCATTGCAGCCTGTGGCACTGTGTCTGGTGAGAATCCCCTCCTGGTGCAGTCTATTATCAGCAGCCTGCCGACTCATCCTCCAATGATGCTGCTGAATCAGATGTGGAAGGCATATTGAGGGACATGGTGGAGGGGCCACCAATGAGTAGTCTGGATGCCAGGAAGCTCCTTGAGTTCCTAGAGGCTAAGTAGGAGAGTCAGGAGACCCTGAGACTGAGAGCGGAGAGGCCTGCTTCAATGGTCGATGATGTGTCTGCATCTCTGCCTCCTATCATCAAGTAGTCAGCAGTGGAGGCTGATCTCAGTGGGAGGGTTGTGGACCACCAGCTTATGACAGTGCACTCACTGTGACAGGCCCATGCTCCAGCATCTTGGCTTGGTAGGCCAGGAACATGTGGTGGACGTGTGTCTGCCAGACACCTGAACTGGAAGGAGTTTCTGCGTGCAAGTGTCCAACGGGGTGAGGTCATGCGAGAGATGACCAGGGAAATCCATCGCCTGTCCTCTCCAATGCTGCATTCACTGCTGAACTATGCCTCTTACATCAGGACAGGAGAGAGGACACACAATACCAGAGCCAAGCAACTCACGAGGAGGGTTCTACCTTGAAGCAATCCCTGCCTGATGAGTGTTTGGCCTTAAGGAATGTCCTACAGCACTAGATGGCCACCTTAAGGAAAACCCTAGGACAGAGCTGTTGGACTCAAGGGAAAGTCACTATCAAGAAAAGGATTCCTTGAGACAAACTCTACATGACGTGATGTTGGCCTCAAGGGAATCCCGCAATGCAGACATGGATTACTGAGAGAATGTCTGCATGAGGAGATGTTGGCCTTAAGTGCCCTTAATGGCCCTCCGCTGCCAAGAGACATCTGCCTTGCGGCAAACTCTAAAAATGCAGTTGGAGACATCAAGGGTCACCATGCATGCTGACTCTTTGGCCACCCGTGATAGCCATCATCAGTACCTTGTTGCAATTGGGAGGTTCATGTATGCATCCCTCTCATGAGGCGCCATAGCCAATGAGGACCAGGCTTTGGCATTGCATGGTCAGAGTGCACCATCCCAAGATCCAACAGAGCATGAGGATTCGAATTGAATCACACAGGTGATGCCATTGGCCATGTCCCAATACACCCATATCCCCTTAACACCACCACCCCTTCTTTATGCACCCTGTTATCCCAAAGAACATGAATAGAGTATTGATTTTTCTATAATTTTTCCATGTCCAGGGTGGACTTTTTGCACTTTGTACGCATGGCAGGGACATAGAGCTCTAGAGGGCAGTGAGTCAACTGCCCATGCTACTGGGTACATTCATGAGCTGGGGGATTGGACATGTGGAAATGCACAGGGAAGTCAAATGACATTGTCTTGTGGATTGCTGCAGCCTCCCACATATGGGTGAACATTCCATTCTATATTGATGTTGTAGAGGAGCAGCTGCATGCCTCTGCAGGAAACCCTGCCCCCTATCTCCCATATGTTGGAGACCTGTCTGTGCCGTGTTTGACACAGCAGTTGTGTCAATACCACAGCGTGTGTTTGAGAGAAAATACCCATTGAGATAACCCTACTGAAAGTTTCCCTGAAGGGGTGACAATTTGAGGGAAGAACTCCCTGAAGGAGTTTGAGAAGGAGCAGAGAAAAGAAGCCAGCAATGTCACAAAAGAGTATGTACAAGGTCCAAAGATACTGGCTGAAAAAGATGTATAGATTGTGAAGAGACTAATGATGAAGCAAAGAATCAAGTGAACTTTTAAAATGCGAAAAAAGGAGAATACACATGCACAAAGTGTTGCAGAAAATCAACTGTTCAATAATTGTACAGATGCTCAAACACAAGTAGACTAAGTCATCATAGAAGCTGGCTATACGTAGTGAATAGAATGAAGGCGAAGCCGCCATTGTATAGAAGCTGGTCATCGGTATGTTGAATTTAGTAAGCCAGGATCCACGAAGAGGGAAGGGAAAACTGTGTTGCAGCAAGAAGAAGCAGAATCGTGGAGCTGCAAGACGAGGCTGCCTGGCCTGGTGTCAAGACTGAAGCAGCCAAGGTCAGATATCTGTTCTGGAAAGGAGCAAACGTGTCGGAATGCACACAAAAATGGAGGAGAGGAATCAACACTCTCCCCCGAACCACAGAAGCCGAATGAATTCGACCCTCCACCCGTGGTTGGCACAGGCGTCTGATAATATACACAGGACACCACGTGGCAGCCAATGGGGGGAAGAGGAGTTAGGAAGAGGTTGTGGATAGGGTAGGGATGTAGGAACACCGGATAGAGGGTTAGGGAACTCCTAAGGTGGATAGGAAAGGGGAAGCACAGGGAAAAAACCTCCTTATCTAATTCTTTTACTCAACCAAACACATAAGGTATGCGCTATTAATCTTGCCTCCAGCCTACCTCTGAATCGTATAAACACACCTTAATACGTGTGAACATGTAACAAGATAAACATATAGCAAGCATAGATGAACACAAACAATGGAATTAGATTCCATACATGAAATACATGACACATGGCCCATTGGGCAAGCTGAAGCAACACTGAACACATATAGTCATAATGTACATGCCCAGACAAGGACACCAGATCACTGTTGTGCCCAAACAACCCTTAACCTTGAATGTCCTGTACTGTATGTTGCTGATTTAGCAACCATAAACATTGTCCGCACTCTGCCGTGTGCCTTTAAACACACGAGTATTAAGCATCGAAGTCCTTAACAAGGATTCACTGAAAACACACACTTTGCTGTAAACTCGTAATGTGCCCAGTACTTATCTGAGCTCCGAGTGGCCCCACGGGACCACTCGGAGTTTGAAGAAAATGCCGTAACCACTGTCAGCCAGCCCGCCCGCATTCATCCTGCTCCCCAGTATTTACCAGCGTAATGTGCCCGTTACTTATCTGAGCTCCGAGCAGCCCCACAGGACCACTTGGAGTCTGA
This sequence comes from Ambystoma mexicanum, assembly GCF_040938575.1. Lineage (NCBI taxonomy): Eukaryota > Metazoa > Chordata > Amphibia > Caudata > Ambystomatidae > Ambystoma > Ambystoma mexicanum. Next base: position 958,881,157 of record NC_090928.1, on the reverse strand, counting down.
AGAAAACGCTGTAGCAACTGCCAGCCAGTCCGCCTGCTTCGTCTTGCTCCAAAGTCTTACGGGCTGCAAGGAAAGCTTCCTCACGTCTTGCTCCGACCTCACCCATCCAGGAACACAAAATAGGCCACACCTGCGGGCACGAGCGTGTTGGCTTTATGCTACCTTTCATTACTTGCAGCTGGCAACGTGCGGCAACTTGCGCTGAACTACAGGTCCTCCCCGGAATGCTGGGAAATGTAGTTCTCTTTACCAATTCTTTAATAAGCAAACTTAGTTACTCCCCGGCGGCACCAACGCTTATTCCTGACAGAATGTGTGAAGAATGAATCATCCCTTGTTAAGGTGCAAAGAAAGAACACCAAGAGCGCCAGGTTTAATTCATTGAAATCATTTAAAACCTGCAAACTTGACCAAATCATGGTCTCCTGTCACATGAGCCAAGGATGAAAATAGAGTTCAGTCTTGGAGTCCCAGAACACGATAGTGAGAGCTCTCACTCCCACATATTCTAAAGACAAGGATACTTTTGCAAGGCCAAGTTCAAAGACAATCTTCATGGCAGAAGGCATGGACGATGAGAGATGCTGGGATAATTGGGTCGGGAGGTAGTGTCATGCCCCATCTCCTTGGACATGGGTCTGGGCTTACGTGCTGCTAAGTGAACCGAATGTTCCAGACCTGGCACAAGCATGCCAGCCAATTGTAGTGGTCCATGTAACGAAGGACCTTATAGTTTGAAAACCAATGAGAAACTGTGTATTTAATGTTTCTGAAGATGACATGTTTTAGAGGTAGACATATGTTGTCCACCTGACAGTGGGCAGCCAATCATAATCCTAGTTCCTATAGAAAATATACTTAGATTTTCTCCTTAAGCCAATCCCGACCCTTAGTAGGTTTTTACTTATTGCCACGTAGTATGACATCACATCTGATGTATTTTTGATATATAAACTATGTTTTGTGTGAAGATCGCTGAGAGAACCTGAGCGTACATCCATTGATGTTCATTGTAAACTCCCTGTTTTAGATAATTGTTAATAAAGCATTACTTTGCCATCTTCCTGAGTTGGTTTGGTATTTGGATTTGTAGTTATTCTGTGTGATCCCATCCATTACATATGCATGTTCCTAAAGGGCCCTAAACTCACGTTGTAGCGGTGCAGATGGTTTAAAGATCCAAACTAGTTCAGCTCCAGATTTTCAGATGATCAGGCATCCTCTGCCATTAGCTGGAAGAATGTGGAGTTTCCTATGGAAAGCAGACAAGTACAAATAAACTTGCAAGAAGAACCGAGACGGTTGGCAGGTCCCCCTTTGAAGAAATCCCTGCACAGTTTCCACGGCCACTCTGCGGATGGAAGCTGAAGTATGCGGATTGGAGGAGGAGTCGATACCAAAGGCCTTGAGTCGATTAACGAATGGTGAGTAGACTAAGGGAAATAAACGGACGGGATTGTGATAATTTTGAGTAACAGGGACATTTTGGGAAGATAAAGAGATACCGCTTAGAAGTCCTAATTCAAGGGAATTAGAAGGAGACATTTCAAATCTCAATATCTCAATGGGGGTAGAGAGAAATATAAAACACACATGTCAGGACTGTGTAATATAATGTCTCAAACCCTGTACAGAGTTAAAAAGTAAAGGCGAGGAGGTGATCACTGTGTTTTATAAAGTGTAATGTGTGTCTAAATGTTGTTTGTAGAGTAAAATATCGAGGAGCAATAGAAATTGTGAAGAGGTAAAAAAATACCAGTGAGTAAGGATAAAGTGTAGTCAGATGATTGGCGCCAATCAAAAGAATAGATAGGGCTTTGAAATAAGAGGATTGAGCCGCCACTGTTTCATCTGTCTCACTATGTTCGGCTTTGATGTTTTCATGATTGCCTCAGCGATCTCAGGTGTCACTTTCTTCCCTTAATGTGAAGGCAACTGACACATATATAACAACTTTTGTTGACAGTACTGTAACTTCTCCTTGTCCACCTTGTTTCCCTTACCTGCTGAAATAGTCATTAATCGGAGAGAGCCCTGTCTGCACTCATCCTCTGTTTTACTGCAACTCAATAGGTCATCTATGTACGGTATCACTGCACTTTCGAGATCGATATTGCCTAGATCCATCTGTAGGACTCTGGTAAAGATTGATGGGGACTTACAGTACCCTTGAGGCAAACGAGTATATTTTCGGCTCTTGTGGTGAAAAGTAAATGAAGTCAAGTCTTGGGAGTCCTTATGCAACGGGATCGAGAAAAATGCATTTTTAAAATCGATCACCATGAAGTATCTAGCTTCTTCTGGGATACTACAGAATATTGTTGCCGGATTAGGAACTAAAGGAAACCCAGCATCTACAAACTGGTTAAGAGGACTCAAATCCTGTATCAATCTCCACCACCCTCCTTTAGATTTTTTTATTGGATACACCCCAGTATTACACATTGACTCTGATGGCACGACAATCCCCTGATTCATCAGTGCTGAAATAGTCTGAAATATACCTTCATCAGCTTCTCGAGGCATGGGGTACTGTTTTGCTCGGGCTAAAATTGCTCCTGGCTAGACCTTTATTTTAACCTCTCCAATTCCCTAATGACAGCAGTGCTTACACAAAGAACCACATTAAGGTACAAACCTTTGGAATATTACAGTGGGATTTTAGACCCAGTTATGAGTGGAGATTTCCCTTGCGAACAATCTTTGGCAGCTGCTGTGTTTGCAATTGAGAAGTCCACAAATATTGTCATGGGCTTTACGTGGAGCATGCTCTATTTGCCATTCTAGAGAACCCCAAAAAGCTTCAGTTTATGAGGTAATGATTTCTAACCGAGGGATTAAAATTGTAAGATGTAAAATAGTGAACCCAGCCACATTTATAGCTCATACCATAGAAGAAGGTGATCATGTGCATGACTGTGCCAATTATGTTGAATTTTATGATGATATACCATGTGTGAACGAGAATGGTTTAGCAGGAGGGGAGAATCTTTTTATTGATGGTTCTTCAAAAATGGATCAGACTAGTGAGGAAAGGCATTCAGGCACCGCAGTAGTAAGACACAGATTAAATAGAGAATTCAAGGTGGTAGCAAGTGCAAGGCTACCATCTCATTTTTTAGCGCAAGCAGAAGACTTAGTGGCGCTTATTGTTGTATGAAGTACAGGAAGTGACAGTCTATAGTGACTCCGCCTATGTGACGTCAACTGTACACTCAGGGTTGGCATGTTGGAAGAGGAGGGGCTACATCTGCAGCGACGGCCCTCCAGTGCGGCATGTGTCCTTATTGGAGAGACTCATTAAGGCACTCCCAGCAGCCATAGCAGTCATAAAATGTGCAGCGCATACTAAACAAACAGATTTGATCACTTGGTACAGGAAGGGTTAATATGTTGTCGATAACCCAATTAATAGAGATTCAGGGAAGCGCACCACTGGAAGAGCAAGAACTGTGGAAACGAAGGGGATGTCCCTTATCCCCCAAGGAAGCTTTAAAGCTTTATGGCGAAAGGACAGCACTGGAAAGCCAGTGATTCCAGTAACTTTGTTGAAAGTCGCTCTTGAACAGCTGAATTACCCCGTGCATGTAACTAGAGAAAGTTTTGCTGCCAATATATTTACTTCTAATTTGCTGGAACAGGTTGCACTATTTATGGTGAATTGCATCGTCTGTCAAAAGTTTACTGCTGGGCATACACTGAGAATGATTCGAAATACCTCGACGGAATGGTCCATTTCAGCATTTACATATCAACAATGTCGATATGCTGCAGACATGTAATGGATATAGGTATCTATTAGTGGTGATGTGTCCCTTCTCTAGGTGGATCGAGGCAAGTCTGTGTACACACCTTAATGCCACTTGCCCAGTGAAGTTTTTAGTACGCAATGTATTTCCGAGGTGGGGTGTGTGTGAAGTACTAAGATCCGATAATGGGCCGCATTTTGTCAATGAGCTATTCAAACAAATAAGGCTTTTATCATTTATAAAACACAAGTTCTCTTCTGCATATCACTGTCAAGTGAACTGAGAAGAATTAATGCCTCGTTCAAGGAGGGATTAGTACCGAAGGAGATAAAGAAGGTCACTATCACACCTTTGGTAAAAATAAAGTTGGTTTGAATCCAAAGGACTCAGGCAATCTTCGTCCCATTACAAACTCAAACTTTATACTTAAAATTATGGCCATAATAGCCACATTGCAGTTGCAAGAACATGTAGAAAAACATATCACCTTACATCGACAACAATCCGGATTCAGGGCTTCGCATAGTGCCGAAACAGCAATGTTGGATCTTCAAAATGACTGGTTGGGTTAGATTGAGAAAGGAAACATAGGGATATTGATGCAGTTGGATCTCAGTGTGGCTTTTGACCTGGTTGATCATCAACTATTAGTTGAAGCACTGAGAGATAATGTGGGTTGTTCTGAGGTTGCTTTGGAGTGGTTGTTATCCTTCCTTACAGACCGCCAAGCCAAAGTGCCCTGGGGGAATCATTTCTCTGAGCCAATCTCAATCCTATTTGGAGTCCCTCAGGGAGCAAGTCTCTCACTTTTCAACATTTACATGCGTAGTCTGTGTAACATTCTGGTGGAAACCGGAGAGTTCTTTACCAATTATGCAGATGATACGCATCTCATCATGGAGTTAGAGGGTTCCCATACTATGGATAGCGAGAAGATTGCAAAAGTGTACAGCAAAATTAATGAATGGATGCAGCTAAATTGGATGTGTCTTAATGATACTAAATCCAAACTCATGTTGTTCAGGTCCAGTCTATTACTATTTAAGCTGGGGAATGAGTATGAGACATTCCAGATAAATGAAGCCAAAATCCAAGTTTCCAACCAGGTCAAAACCTTGGGAATGATGATGATTCAGAAGCACAGGTGAACTATCTGTACAAAAATACAGCCTATCACCTGCGCCTTATGAAGGCCATTAGTCCATATCTAAATGAAAGCAACATGGCCACAATTGCAACGGCTATAGTGCTATCTAGGTTGGACTATGGAAATGCCTTGCTTATCGGTGCATCTGTTAAGGATCTAGCCAGATGCCAAGTTATAGAAAATGACGCAGTGAGGTTAGTAAAGAATCTAAGAAGAGGGGAGCATATCACCTCGGCCAGAAGATCGTTACATTGGCTTAGGGTTGAAGAGAGGATTAAGTTCAAAGCTATGACACTTGTTCACAAGTGCCTTTTCAGGAAAGCCCCCAGCTATCTCAAGAATTGTCTGGAAATATACATGCCTCAGAGACAGTTAGGTTCCGAGGGTAAGAGTCTACTCATAATACCTAAACACAAGCTTAAGACAGGTATGGGTAGATCTTTTGTAGTATTAGCAGCTCACCAGTGGAATAGACTTCTGCTGGAACTCAGACTGGAAGGAAATCATCTAAATTTTAGAAAACTCCTGAAGACTTACCTGTTCAGGTAACTCTGGTCTCTCCCCCAGCTATAATTCTGAGCTGTGAACATAGATACAGGAGGTGTTATAGTAGTGTGTTTGTCTGTTAAGGTGCCCTGATGCCTGTGGGCTGCTGGCACTATATAAACTGACATACATACATACATATGTGGGAGACTCAACGGCCTCCTCAAAGAGATGATTTCCAAGATTAAATTGACTTTGAAAAAGGGATTGCTGTATTGCCTACACCTGGCCTTACATGCCCTTCAGAATCAGCCAGAGTCTGACCATCACCTCACCCCGCATGAGGTAGTTAAAGGGCGTTGAATGAACATTTGCCTTACCACTCCATCTAGGATTAAGAGTGATATCCAGAGTGTAGCAAAAACATTAGGTGATGAAATGTATGATTATTTGGGATGTATGACTACCAGTATTTCTTTCATTTCAGTTCAAGTCAAGTGTCAGGGGGGACGGTCTAGGAACACGGAAGAAGATCATTCGGCAACCAACCCAAGTGAACTATTACCACCACCGAAATAATATGTTGGGGACCTTGTTCTTATCAAAAATTTCACCGGGGGGCCACCAGGGGTGCAGGGATGGCAGTCGCATGAATGCACTGCTCCGTCACCCAGGCCACCTTGAGTGAACTTGCCCCCCACTCATAGCCCCCCAGGTGGATACTTGAGCTGGCAGGCTCCATCGTGCAAGCACCCAGCAAGGGGGAGATCCTGCTCTATCCCTCATTAGGGGACAGAAGTGGATCCAGCGACATATTGGCAGCTAGAGGTCGGTGGAAGAGGTGTGGGCCCCCGAGTATGGGGCGTGTGCCCACCTCTCCCCTGAAACGTAGGCCTCAACCCCCCCGACAGGTGGCAGAGTGGAATATTCCCCTTGAACGACCTACATGCTGGTGGTTTTCCATTGAAGGGGATCCTGTGGAAAGGGAAGTGGCCCGGACAGACTGCCCCCCCTGACGGAGCGTGTGAAGGAGTGAGACCTCACCGGAGCATCCCAACTGGGCCTAAGGTTATATAGAGGCCAGAACAAAGCTGGCCTGATTTGCGTACAGAGGCAGACCAGATACCGCGCCCTCCCCAGAATTGCAGAAAATGGCGACAGGAGGAGAGGACTCGATCGTAACTAAAAGCGAAGTGGAGTCCCTTCTCAATGGAATTAGGAATATGAGGGCTGATATTGGTGGCAACGTGGACAAGTTCAATGTGCAATGGACAAGATGGAGGCGATACTACAGGTGGTTGAACCTAACCAAACATCCTTGGACACTGTGGAGATGCAGATGGACGTAAGGATAGGCGAAATTGAGCGAAGAGAAGCGGCAATTATCCTGAAGATGTACGATTTCGAGAATCACAAACAGAAATAACCTGCATTTCTTTGGGATGCCGGAAGTGGAGGGTGAATCAGAGAGAACCCTAAGGAGGGTCATACATGACATAACTAGGCTCCTCTTTGAAGATGACTCCATCGATGAGACAAAAATATAAAGGGTCAACAGAGCCGGAGGCTTGGGGAGGGGCCCGAGGTCGGTCATGGCCCGTTTTTATAACTATCCGGATAAACTCAAAATTCTGAAGAGGGCGAGGCCCAAAGGCCCCGTAGTGATGGGTGAGGCCAGGATCAGGATTTTTCAGGACCTGTCATCAGTGACAGTCACAAAGAGAAGAATGTGTCTCCCCTGGATGAAATAGCTAAACGAGAAAAGAGTTTGGTACAGATGAGGATTTCCCTTCTCTATTACCTTTGAACTGGAGGGCCTGAAGAACCGTTTTGCTTCTGAGGATGAGATAAACAAAACAATTGGGGAGCTGATGGGGAGGGGTGAGGAGGCCTCGGGCTCACAAGTTGAAGGTGGAGTGGATAGACAATGGTGCATTAAGGGCTCTCGAAGGAAGCAGGTCACCGGATAAAGGAAGTTTCAGAAGCGGAATACCCACCCCCCTGACTGTAACACCCTGAACACTAGGCGGGCAGGGGTTGAATACCAGCCGTAGTTGAATGAGGTGACTGTCGGGTTGGTTATTCTGTTGGGGGATGGTGGACTGATAGCATGGGGGACCATATTTTGGGGTCCCATAACTGCAGCTGGGCTATCTGGGATCGATGGGTTTGGATTCAGATATAAGTTTGGAACGCAAATTGAGGTTGGGGGCATTGGGGATTGAGGTGACATGAGCTGGGGCCTCGGTTTTCTGGGGTTTTGGAATGTCTTGATCTGACACTTATATATGCACATTTCTGTTTTCAGAAGGTACAACGGAGAGGGTCACCTACCAGGTGGTTAATGAGGTGGGAGACAATATTGAGGTATGGCTGATTCAAAGGGGGCGATGGAGGGGACACCCTGAAGGTATGCACGCTGAATGTGAAAGGGCTAAACTCCCCTGCCAAGCGGTCTCTGGTTGCGAGGGAATTTAAAAGGTCAGGGACAGATGTCCTATTTGATCCCTTAGGTCCTTTTAAATGAGGAAGCGTGTCGTTACATGGATGGGGGATGCAGAATAACTCTTACACCAATAATTAGACCTACTCAGGAAGTTGCCAAACGAATTATGTTTTATTATCAATTGTCTAAAACAGGGAGTACAACAGACATCAAAGGACGTCTCACAGCATAATCTCAACATATCACATAAAAATAATACTTTTATAGCGAAAACAGGTCACTCGTCACGTCATACTACGTGGCAAACTAAGAAAACCTACTTGGGATTGTAGCGATCATCTAGGTATACTTTCTGTAGGGAATTGGATTGTGATTGGGCTCTATAATCAGGTGGATAAATTATGCCAACCCCTTGTGCAAGTCATCCTCAATATGTGTTAGATAGACGATACACCATTGGCTTTCAGACTATAGGGCTCTTCAATACATGTCCATCTATAATTGGTTGTACCCTTCTGGGATATTCAACACTCTTGCAACATGCTAGCTGGTACCCCAGGTGCTTGTGGGTGGACTTGGCCATGCCTCTCCACCCATTTAGCCCACCATCCATCATTACTCATGCCATCTCAAATTCGAATTGTCTTTGAACATGGCCTTGCAAACTATCACTGCTCCTGAGAATAGAAGGTAGTGCAAGAGATTCTTATCTTCAAGTCTCAGTGCAGCTTGCCTATTTTCTATTTCCATCCATCCCATGTGACAGAATACCGTATTTGAGCTCCTTCCTTCGCATTTAAAGATATTAAATGAATAAAACTTGGCACTCATAGAGTTTCTTTCGCACCTTAAAAGGAGCTCACGTTGCTTCTCACATTCTTTGTATCTCCTTGAATAGATAACCAGTTCTTGGCTGCCCCAAGCCTTGACACTGGGCCAGACAGCCTTCTCGGTCATTCCTTGATTTTCAGCTGTTTTTCTATACTGCACCACACTTTCATCCCTTCTCTTTCATGGGTCCTGGCTTACTTAAGTTGCTACATCAAATATCCAGACTCTTTAATATATATATATATTGGCGGCACCGCCTGCATTCTATTCACTACATATAGCCAGCCTTCATGATTACTTAGTCTTCTTGCGTTGCATCATCTGTACAGTTAAAAAACGACATATTTTCTTCAGTGTTTTTCGCACGTGCAATATTCAATTCGCATTTGAAAGGCTACTCCATTCCTGATTTTGTCATCAGATTCCATAAGGTCTATGCATTCTCTTCTCTAATCATCCTTCTCAGTGTGTCACTCTCATCTCCTGTGACGTCACCAGCCTCTTTTGTTCACTGATTCACACTTCTTCAGGGAACTCCCCTAAGAGACTGTCATCTCTCTGCGGGTACATCTGATAGGGCTTTCTCAATGGATACCTTGTTTAGAAGATCTTTCACAGTATAGATATCATTGTCGGCTTTGTGCATATCGCAATTTCCGGCTTCCAACATATAGGCAGAGTAGGGGCGGGACTTCTGGTAGAGGCATTTGGCTCCTCCTCTACATATTCCTCCAAGAGAGAAAATATTTGAGGAGTGAGGAACAGAGGATCCCTTGTGGTATGTTAGGGGGAGAATATTGGGGCTCAGGGATAACGAAGAAAGCTGGGGTTGGGATCCTGGTCCGTAAGGGGTTCTGACTGGAAGTCACGAAAGTGTGGTCTGATGTTGAGAGAAGGGTGACTCTGGTCTCTGGTCTGATTTAGGGACTCAGGTTCGCATTTGCCACGATATACACCCCAATCAAGGTCAAGCGAGGTTCTTACAGAGAATCCTGGAAAAAATAATGAATGAAGGGGAGGCACTTCATATTGGGAAGAGACTTCAATGTCTGGAGGGATATCAGCTTGGACCGGCAGTCTGGACGCCCCGGGGAGCAGCAGCCCCAAAATCAGGCAGACAGGGAAATGGGAATGCTGATGGAGCTCTACGGGATGCAGGATATATGCACCCACGGGACAGGGGGTTCACCTTCTATTCCACCCCACATGGAACTTTGACAAGAATAGATTACCTTTATATATCCAGGGAGCTATGGGAATCCGCACAGGGGTCAGCCATCCATCCCATTAGTTGGTCTGATCACGACATGGTATCGGTTGATATTGGATGGGCTGGACTTTGTCCCAAGGGCTCGAAGTGGAGCTGTAACTAGTCTCTATGGAAGGATCTATGTTTCAGGGAAGAGTTATAGAAGGGTATCACAGAGTTTTTTAAACCAAACAACACAGGGGAGGTATGTAAGGACATTGTGTGGGATACGCCAAAGGCTAAATGGAGAGGGACACTGATTAGAGAAGGGGCTTGCAGAAAGAGGGAACACACCCTCATAGAAAGAGGATTGAGGGACAAAATTAGGGCCTTGGAGGAGCGTGCACAGTTAACTAGAGAAGGTTGGGGGCAAGGAAGGTGAGGGAGGAACTGAGAATTTTCGAGGAAGGAAAGATAGTTTGCAACCTACAACTCTTGAAACAGAAGTTTTACGAGAAAGTGGATAAGGCGGACTGTCCCTTGGCAGCTAGGCTAAGGGGTCAGCGGGAGGAGAGGTGGGTTGCGGAGATCGAGGGAAGGGGGAGGACCCCTGAGACCTCGGAGGAAGGGATCCAGGAGGCCTTTTGCATTTTTTTATGAGAACCTGCACACGAGTGAAGGGACAGTGGTCAGTGAGGAATTTGGGAGCTACCTGGCGGACTCCAATCTCCCTCAGCTCATGAAACCAGAATCAGAATACCTGGAAGCGCCAATCACTGGGGATGAAATTAGGATGGTTATTGGGTGGTTGAAGGTGGGTAAGGCTCTGGGGAGGATGGCCTCAAAGCGGAATTTTATAAGTCCTTCCTTCTGGTTCTGCTCCACTTCCTAACGCCATTGTTTAATGACATTCTGACTACGGGGAAAGCACCATATTCCTTTACGCGGGCTGTAATCACGGTGATACCGAAAGAGGGAAGGGACCCCTGGGCATGTGCTTCTTATTGTCCGATTTCCCTACTAAATATAGATGTAAAAATGTGCGCCAAAGTACTAGCTGCAAGGCTGGAGAGACACCTGTCGAGACTGGTCCATTTGGACCAGGTGGGGTTTGTGAAAGGGAGTCAAGAGGCCGACACCATGAGGAAGACGCTACACTTGATAAATGAGGTGCAGGGCTGGGAGGTCGACCCCACACTTCTTTCCATGGATGCCGAGAAGGGCTTTGACAGGGTGGAGTGGGGTTTCTTGGAGGCGGTACTAATTAAGTTTGGGGTAAGTAAGGGTCTCATAAGGGGTATTATGGCGCTCTACTCCTCACCCAGGGCATATGTCGCTGTGAATGGGGGATACTCACAATGGTATAACTTGGAACGAGGAACAAGGCAGGGGTGCCCGCTCTCCCTGACCTTATTTGTGTTATCATTGCTACCACTGGCCAACAGGTTGAGGGAGGGTGGTAGAATTGATAAAATTAGGATGGGCGAGAAGCTCTATAAGGTAGGGATATACGCGGATGACATGCTCCTCCACCTTTTAAACCCATTGACATTGGTCCCGGCAGCGGTGGAGCTGATTGAGGAGTATGGGCACCTGGCAGCCTTTAAAATTAATAAGGGCAAGTCTGTACTGTTTCCCCTGGATAGAAGTAAGGACAAAGATTTGGGACACTTTAACCCATTGGGCATGGAGGTTAGCGTGGCGTCTTTGAGGTATCCCGGTATCAATGTAAGAAGAAAGCTTGAAGGATTGTATGAAACCAACTTCCCCCCTTAATGACAGCCCTGGACAAAGACTTGGGAAAATGGAAGGGACTGACCATCTCCTGGATGGGACACCTGAATGTGATCAAGATGGTAGTCCTCCCAAAGGTTCTGTATTTGTTCCAGATGCTGCCTATTCAGATTCCCGACCACTACTTCAGAGTGACAAAGGGGACTCTTTTATGGTTCTTGCAGCAGGGAAAGAACCACAGAGTCTCTAGTGATGTATTGAGTCTTCCTGAGGATAGTGGGGGCATTGGACTCCCAGATATATATTTTTACTACAAGGCCACCAAGTTAAGAGTGCTGATTCCACACCTTAGGGGACAGAGGGACCTATAATGGGTGTGAGTTGACAACCATTACTTAAGGCCTGCTACGGTGGGAGAGTGGCTATGGGTGCCCAGGGAGAAGTAACTATGAATGATACGTGAGCACCCTATCCTTGGCACTATCTGGAGTATCTGGAGACCAGGTAAAGGGATGTCTGGGGTAACACTGCGTCCCGCACCCTTAAGCCATCTTTGGGTGCAGGGAATTGGGACAAATCCCTTGTTCCCTCCAGATTCCAGGCAAGGTATGAGGCAGATCTGGAAAGGATTGGGCAAATGTGGAAGGGTGGGAGTTATGTTACAGTTGTGGAATTGGAAGAAGCCCTGTGGATAGGTACAGTCTCCCCCTTTTCGTATTTGCAGCTTAAGGGAGTCTTGACTAAGGAGGCATGGAAAATTAGGATACAAAGGCAGCTAACCACCTTTGAAAAACGACTGGATACACTTACGGAGTGCAAGCGAGTGATTGGGATGACGTATAGGGCCTTGGTGTATTCGAGAACGCGGTCGTGGATGGGTTCATGATGAAAATGGGAAAGGGATATGGGGATGGAACTGGACCCAGAATTATGGCTAAGGATGTGTTGGGGGGCCTTCAAGACCTCTATTTCCTGCCAATATAAACTGCACTTTTTAAAGCTGTGACACAGATGGCAATATGACCCGGTTAGACTGTCAAGAATGTATCAAGATGTGAGTCCGCTGTGCTGACATGAATGTGGAGTGAGAGCCGTTTACTGGCACATGTGGTGGGGATGCCGGGAAGTCCAATCCTATTGGGATGAAGTTTTGAGCTGGATCAGGGATCTAGATGGGGTTCATAGAATGAAGGCCTCCATGCTGGTCCTTTTCAGGATGGAAGAAAGGGAGGGAGAATATGTCTGGGTTTTGCATTTGGTACACAGCCTTCTCCTGGCGGAAAGGGCATGCTTGGCAACACTTTGGAAGGGAGTTCAGTTGCCGGGGAAGAGGGAAACAGCGGCACTCCATGGGAATAATGAACCGATGGAGGCTGAATGGTCGGACTTCTGTTCGGCGTACATACAAGAAGGTATTAGAATGGAAGTTGATTAGGGATTGGAGGGGAGGTTAACCCCCCGAGGGATGGAAATGGGATGAAACCATACTGGAATTGGATCTTATACATGACTATTTTCGATAGAAATCTGAGAGTGGCTTAGTATGGGACAAAGAGTGGATGATTGGTCGGATGAAGTAAAGGAAGAAGGGATAGTTAGGGGCTTGGGGCCGTGGAAGGGGGGAGGGGTGGGGTTAAAAAGCAGTTAGTAGGATTGTTAAGGTGCTGCCATTGAGATGTTGGTATTGCGGTGATCTGTAATGTGACTGTGTAGCCTTGTTTCTGTTATGTTTACGAAAATGTAAATAAAGCAGAATTAAAAATAAAAATTTAAAAATGTCAACAGGAAGTGGCATGAGCCAAGCTTTAATGACCCATTCTGTGTTGAACAAGTGACTCCTTCAGCAGTTAAGGTTCAGGGAAGAAGAGCTTGGTTGCATGTGAACGAAGTGAAGGTTTATAAAGGCGAGATTGCCGATTCAGAAGCAAGACAAGAAGAAGAATTTCTGCGTGTGCAGACCTGATCGATGATTAAGAAGAAGGACGATAAAGCAACAAGTGATTAATGCATACTTTATTTGGACTGGAATTCAATAGACACTCCTTATATATATTTTAGCAGAGAGTGCCAGGACTTGCAGAGAATTCCAGAAATTTGAAATGGACTTTTAGAAAAATATTGAAGCAGTAAATAATGCACCAGATTTATGCCTTAGCATCAGTTCTGGATCAGACATTGGGAAAACAGATCAATATCCAGATTCATTTCATGGAGAATATTTGTTTTAAGTGATAAAAACACATGATGCCTGCCAACAGTGACGTTTATCGGTTTGTGGTTGCTGTCTTTGTGCTCATATTTCAATCTTACCCTGCTCTTGTTAGAAGAGATGATAATATTCACACCTTTTTACAGGATCCTAAAAACGGTGCACTGATAAGACTCCTTATTGCTATAATTAAACAAATTGTACAGTTGCAGATATAAAAGAAACTTGATGATTGTATTAAAAATTATTAATGAAGAAAATGGCATGATCATAGAGAGTGAACGCGTTCAGCAAGCAGTAGCATGGCACAATACATGGCTGCCCCGATTTCTATGCATAATTTAAATTTGCATGATTGTTCTTTTTGTCTTTTTGTTCCTTATCTTTCAGTCTCTATCATTTTAATGTTTCTACTGAAGAATGAGTTTCTATGATTCTCCCAACTATGAAAACAAATAATGGCAAGTTCCTTGATCGCTATATGTATACTGAAAGACATAATAGAAATGCAGAGGAAGATAATGAAGGGATACATACCTATCTAGATAAATCAGCTCACCTGGGGAATAACATGTGTTATCAACACATGAAAAAGGTGGGGGGAAGAGCATCTGATGAGAGTTGCTATGCCTGCTCTCTCATCCCCTATGCCATGAATACATTAAGGACTTTCGTTTCAAAGGAGGTTTCAGCACATGATGAGAAATGCCTCAGCCATCTTGCAGCATGTACTACTTGAGGACAGTTTCAAGGAAGTTGAGCGCCCTTGCGATGGAGATCAATATGGTCGTTTCCATACCAGGATGACTGTAACAAAACCACACAAATGGAGAAGGAGCATGGATGGAAAAGCAACATGCTTGTATGTCCTGCTGCAGGACAGGATGAGGTGATCATTGAAGAAACTAAGAGAATGAATTGTCCTGATGTGACAGAAATAGCAGGATCACCTGGATGTTGGGAACAAACTCAAATGTTGATCTATGGGCGAGTGCATACCAAGAAAGGATGGGAAGAAGGAATGGTGTCCGGTGCAGCTAATTTTCTGAAGACGGACAACATACAAGAAGTGCAGAAAATTCATGATGGATGCTTAAAGTCATGGGCCAAGCACTCTACATTGTTGACATAGGTAGAAGACGAATCAGGTCCTGTAGTTGTAGTCATGTTGGTTAATGCGACACTATGTTTCCGAAAACAAGGGAAGCACCATGTGGGATATAACAATGAATACAAAGCCACAATTGACATTCCTGGGATGAGAGAAGGGATAACCGTCTTTATGGATCGATATTGGGATTGTAGTTCTAGAGCCTATATAAAGTTGACCAAGGTTTGAGGTGGAGTGTGTCCCCTGGTGCTCATCCATGTTCCAGAATTAGTGATTCCTCAGAGCGATCTAAACATTGGTGAATTTCCAAAAGTGGATGACCATTTGAACTTCGCCGACGGACAAAAAGAGAAAGTTATTTCTCAGCCAAGTCGATAACAGCGTATGATACCATTCCTGAGGAGCACACGTTGTTCAGAAACACTACTATGATAATGACAGCTATATTCATGCCTGGGATCCAAACAGTGGTGAATGCCAAATGGTTACAAATGACCAGATGGGAGCTTTTGCAGACAATCAATGCTACCATAAAGCGATTTAATGCCGTTAATGAAGAGTTGAGGGCCATACGACTGATGATCCTCCAGAATAGACATGTCCTTGATATGATCACAGCGATGTAAGGAGGAGTTTGCACCAAAATCGGGGGCATCATGTCGCACATTTACACCTTCTAATGATGACCAGAATGGAACCTTGACAAAGGCCAGAACGTTGTTGACAGACCTGCATGCCAAGATGGAAGATGGGACAGGTGACACTGAAGATGAAAGCTGGTTTTCCTCTTTGTTTTCATGAATTTCACAGTGGTTGGCAAATATATTCAAGGTTCTTGGAGTAATACTGGTGCTAGTAATGTTTGTATTCTGTATGGTCAGGTTGGAGATAGCCCAATGCAAGAAAAGGGCAAAGAAGGTGGTAGGGATGAAGATCATGATCAATGTCAAACCTGAACTGACTGCCAGGGAGTTGACTAATGACACCGTAGAAAACACATAGGGCCTCATTACACGGTAGGCGGTAAGGGTTTATCGGTACCGGTATTTTACCGGCACCGGTAAACCCTTACCGCCTTACTACAAGGTCCCTTTGCGGGTTGGAGAATTTAACGCCTGCTTTTTGCAGGCGTTAAAAACCAACCCACAAAGGGACCAGGGAGCTAATTACGGTACCGCAATTTGAGGTGCCGTAATTAGAACCTTCCCCATTCCCATTCTGCCCTATGGGGCAAAAATGGGAATGGGGAAGGGCAATGGGGGAAGGGGGAATTACCGCCCCACCAACCTTGGAATAGGGCGGTAATTCCCCTTTCCACCAAGGCGGTGCCGGTATTTTACCGGCATGGACCAAGGTGCTAATAGCACCTTGGTCCACCGCCGTCCGTGTAATGAGGCCCATAGAGGCTAGCATTGAAGCACCTAAAGGAACCAAGTTTCTGTACCCAGAGAATCATAAGAAGTACGTGGGACGATGGCTCTATTGTACCCCAAATGGAATTTCAGTAATTTTGAGCTTATGACATTGATACTATTCTTCTGAATTGACATACGTGTATATGTGGCTTCTGCACTTAATTTGAAGGATGGAAATGAGCTGGCACTGTACTCTTGGTGTTATGGGCACACAGTGTTCCTCAATCCATTAGACTACATTGTCAGGGTGGTGTTATGGGCAAGCTGAATCAGTCCCATTGCTAGTGATTGCTGGTCGTTATCAAGGCTGCAGACAACTGAATACTGGTATCACCCTTATTTATTTGTATTTGTATTTATTTTATTTATAACGCGCAAACCATCAGGCCTGGAGGCATCAGGGCGCAATTTATACAAGGTTACAGTTATGCATATATACAGAAATAAAATTACATAATTTACACATAAAACAGTAGGCGACTTAGCTAGGAATCTATATACATATATTACAGTGGTTTCGGTGCCGCTAAATAATAACAAAGGTCAGCAGGTCAGAATATGTAAGACAGAGGCGCTGAGCCAGACTTAAAGCTGGTCGAAAAGCCAAGATCTAGTATTGGCTTTGAAAGTGTTAAATGAGTGTTCAGCTCTGATTGTAACAGGGAGGGAGTTCCATAGCTTGGAAGCTAGGACAGGGAAGCTTGAACCCCCTGCTTTTTGCAGTTTAAATCTAGGGATCGCTAGACAGTGGGACTGGGCAGTTCTTAGTGGTCGGGAGGTCGAGTGGCGCGACAGTCGACTGCCGAGGTAGATTGGGGCCTTATTGGCCAGGCATTTGTGCGTAAGGGCGAGTGTTTTGAGTGAAATTAACTGCTTGACAGGTAGCCACTTTAACTTAGTTCTAGATTCTGTGATATGGTGGTTGCGGGGAATGTTTAGGGCGGCACGAATGGCATTGTTTTGAGTAGTTTGGAGTTTATTCAGGTTCTCTTGGCTGGTGCCTAGGAAAAGAGCACCACAGTAATCAATTTTTGCCATGATGAGGGTGTTCGCTAGTGTGACACTGTTGGAGGTGGTGAGAAATGGTCTGCAGGCTGCAATGAGTTTGCATGTGTATGCAGAAGCAGATCTGACAGCATTTGTCGTATTAATGATAGGGTAGCGTCAAGGTAGACACCTAAAATTTTAGTGTCTTTTGAGACTCGAATGTTGTTACCGTCTATAGTGAATGACTGATAGGACGGTTCTAGTCTGCTCAGGCGTTGTGCAGTGCCCAAGATTAGGAGCTCCGTCTTGTCGTCATTTAGGCACAACTGGTGTTGGGCCATCCAAGCTTGGATGACCAGGTAGACGTCATTAAGGGCCTTGATGTCAGCTAGATAATCACAAGTGATGGGAATGAGTATCTGGGTGTTGTCCGCATAGTTAGTGTAGGAGACAACCAGATAGTCAAGCACATCAAAGAGTGCTTTCGTGAAAACGTTATAGAGTGTAGGTGACATGCAAGATCCCTGAAGTACGCCACAGTAAATTGGGGAAGGGTCCGCGGCTGCGGATGGGGCAAAGACTCTCATGGATCTATTGCTCAAAAAGGATTTGATCCAGGCCGCAGCAGAGGATGAGAAGTTGGCAGCGGAGTGGAGGTGCTTGCAAAGGATCTGGTGGTTGACCAAATCAAATGCGGCTGAGAGGTCGAGAAGTAGTAGCATTGCTAGTTTGCCCTGATCCTTTAAAACCTCAATTTGGGTTTTAAGGTCTATTAAAGCAGTCTCTGTCCCGTGTCTGGGACAGAGACTGATATTTACTATCATCTTTTCAATACAGTCCAACAGCTTTGAGGCTAGAGTATTGGGGCATACGTAGCAAACACAGAACGGTCATGGTGGGTGTAAAAAGGCTTTACTAACCCTTCCAACTGAAATAGGAACGAGGATTAAACCCCTTGAGCCAAGTCACTAACAGTTCAGAACCATCAAGTAGCCATGACTGTACGTTCACCTCCAATTCAGAACTAGAAGGGCAATGAATAATGGGTATGCAAATTAGCTCCACCACGCAGTTGTTCGAGAAAATGTCTTTCTATAGGGCAGTGCTATTTTATACATCACATTTTTCAGCCAGGACAAGCAGTTCTCAAGATTACAACAACTGCAAACAGGTGTATGGTGGGTTTAAAACGGCTCGGAAAAAAAACAATGTGTGAAAATAGATTAAACCACATGAGCAAAGTCACCCACAGCACAGTAGCCATTGCTAGAAGTTCACCTCCAGTTGAGATCCAGATGCTCAATGCATTACGGGTATGCAAGAAGCATGTACCCTAGAGAGCAAGACAATTTATGCAAATTCTCTACGCAACATGGGTGCCTGTTGTTGTCAACATCTCAACGTATCCTCATTATCATGGGTTTAGGAGACAGCTCAGAAACCTAAAAAATGCCTCACTGGTTTCTGTTGCTCACACATGTACACTCTCTGAGAGAGAGCAGGATACATTGTAGAATTATTTTGAGGGGCTCCTCCAGAATGTATTGATATTCACATTATTGTTCAGGCCCTGAAAAATGCAAGAATCACATCTATATGCAAACTATCAAGGTTTGAATAATGTAACAATTAAGAATCATTATCCTTTTCCTTTGGACGTGGGCTGTGTTTTTTCTCCATCTGGATTTGCAGGAAGCTTATGACCTGGTCCAAACAAGATCTGGTGATCCATGGAAGACTGCATTGTAGTCATCATTCAGGCATTATATTAATCATGTGGTGCCTTTGGGATGCACAATGAGGTTTATAGATGACAACTCTTCCAGCAACTGAGCCAGATTTCGCTTTTCTATGTGAGATACATGTTGATCGCTTCACTTTTGTTGCAACATCATAAGAATGGTATCTTATGTGGTTGGAATTGTATGAAGTGAGTGCATCAAATGGCGGGTAGCCCCTCTGCCCCAAACTCATGTTATCAGAAGGATACTGAGTAACCATTTGCCAGGTAAACCAGAGAAGTGTGCATCTGAAATTGAAAATGCAGACTACTTGGGTGTTTTTCTCTCTCCTTATGGACTGTCCATTTGTTCCCAATTCCCCTCTCTTTCTGTGAAAGAAACCCAACGTTTTGGGGAATTTGCAAGTTCTGTAAAGAATTTAGTCAGAATTATCCCCACTGATCAGTATGAAATCTCTGGACGAACTTGGTGAACGATTTGTTCTGATATGATCATGCCAAGGAGGACTTTTGACCATGTAAAAAGACGTCTACTACTGGCGCTCTCCTGACTACATTGGAACTTTTATAGAAGAAGCTCTGATTGTGGACTTGAAGCAGCTCTATTGCAAGCGAAAAGGGATGATCAAAGTTCAGCATCTAGTTTTTTTTGTTTTGTTTCGCATTTAACGTGTAATAATTCGGAGCTAAAATAATTATTCTGTAATTGAACAAAAAAGGTGTCCTTTTGATTTGGAGACCTTTATAATTGGGACCATGTGTTCTTTTAAAATCATCATATTTTGTAAGAAGTTCGGTGGCAAAACAGTCAGAAAGCCAGAAGGGTCCATTTTTATCAGGAATCCTAGGCAGTACGCTGCGTTAGATCATAGAAATCGTCAGCACTTGACTTTATTGATCCTGAACAGATTGTCGGTTTGGTATGTTCCTTTTTAGTAAGGTGAGAATTTGTCTCATCATTTATTTTTGTATTTGTATTTTATTTTTATTTTATAAAGTACTTTACTCCACAGCACTCTTCCATGTGTGATCTAACGGCTAAGGAAGATGGATTATTTGTACGTGCATGCAATGTTTGTGCCAATTCGTCATCTACTGTAAGAGGTGTTGGCTGTATGCCACCATTTTATGGCACTTTATGAAAGAGTGCATCATGAGTCTTGTAGCTCTGTGCATACGGCTGTACAGAATCTTGGACATTTGTCTAGTTTTTCATACTTCACAGGCTGAGCATGTTGGTCAAGATCCCTGTGGTCATTGTCTGAGATTGCCATCATCGGGTTTAGGGGGTGTTAATAGGGAGTTTGAGGTCCCCAAGTTTTGCAATGCCCAGTCTTCTCATAGACATCTACAGTATTCAGGTGATTGGGATGGGTAACCTCATTTGCGTAGATCTTGGGAGTTGGCTTCCCTGACAAACCCAAGATTCTAGAAGATAGGGAAAATCAGGGTATAATACCATGCATCTCCCCAGGCTATCAGGAACAGCTTTGCTGCACTGTGTGTCATATATGGCTGCAGTTCTGGCCATTGTATCCAGTGTGGCATCACAAGACATCTGCTGCAGTTTTGTAGTGTGGACAGAGGTGTGTTGCACACACCAACGCATTTCTAAGAGAGAACCAGCATTCCCAAGTGGGTCTTTCATGTTGTTTGGTTCTCTTTTTGGATTAGCGAGTTGTGCATCATACAGGGCTACTTTATGGTAGATGGAGCATAATGTATTCTAATAATAGGAGAAATGAGGAAGGCCAGATGGAAGAAAGGGTTGGGGCATGTTTGTCTTTAGCCAGGAAAGTGAAGGGTACGCTGTGCACATTTTCACTCCTGCCTCTTATAGAATTTTATCGGGCCAAGATATCTGTGGTGGTGCTGAGAGTCAACAGCTGTTACGTGCAGAAAGTTATTTTATGTCATGGAAGGGAGGATTCTGAAGAGAGCCCTAGGGTTGCCAACCTCAGTGTATGTGAGTCTGATTAGACTCGAGATGGGCTGGTCTCATGGTAGGCTCGACTGATGAAGCGCAGTCTCACTGTGTTCTTTAAGATGGCAAAAGCAGACAGATTACTTCTTGACTCTCATGATGGGGAAAGGAAGAAATCCCTTACTTTCTAAATGTAAAAAAAAGGGTGAAGAATGTATGGAAGAGCTGGACTTGCGAGACATAGGTCGATTGAGAAGGTACAGGGGTTACGAAGCAGTGTTTCTATCAATGAGGGCACTCAGACTATATGTTAAAAAATTCCCTTCAGCTAGGCTTGGAGAGTGGTACCTAAAGTTTAGGTTTAACTGCCTGCTGACACTGGAAGTAATGGGGCCTAAGTGCGGGATTGCTCTGGGGATGAGAGCCGGTCGACTGTGCGGGCAGGAAATAAACTCATTGAAACACTTAGTGATGGACTGTCAAAGGTTACTCGACAACAGGATTCACTTGCTGGGGCCTTTTGTCAATTCACCAGTGGGCATTATAACTGCTGAGGTCTGGCACAGGCTCTTGACAACGTCCCACCTCTCTCTCACATTGGCCGTGGTGAAATTCTTGATTCTGATTTTTGAAAGATTGGAGAAAGTGATGAGGGCAGCGAAAGCAGAAGCTGAGAAACCGGCAGTGGTCTAATTTAGGGGGTTCATGGGGCTATTGCCAAACCCCATGGATTACTCTCAGTATAAAGGTTCTGGGAGAAGGAGCCAAAGGGATCAGGGTATTGTGGAATGTGATTTCGACTGGCAAATTATTTATTGATTTACTAGGAGGGGGCAAAGATCAATTTAGTCCACTTATTTTCATGGGATCAATTGTGGTGTATTTGAGTTTGTGTCGTGTTCGTTTTAGTGTGTATTTGAAGTTGTATATCATTGTATATAATGTGCAATGTGTGATGTGTACTAAAAACATGTACCTTTTTTAATAAAAAAAGAAAAATAATAATAATAATTATTTTGCTGAAGGAAAGGGATTACATTACTACAGATGCACATTTAGTGAGGATGGAGGATGGAGGAAGGTGCAGAGGAAGTGGTCACCATACATTGCAGTGTGCTCCAGCATTATAACTTTAACGGTGGACACTATGCATGGCACAGGCAATGCACCATTTTGATAATGATAAGCCCCAAATTTTACAATTCCTGCTTTCAGAGAGAAATAGTTCTCCACCTTAAATGTTCCTACAGAGCTTAAAGCATTTGAGAGTGATCCCCTTTTGTGAAAGCCCCAAATGGTATGCAGATGGTGGGCTGGCTGTTGAATAATACATTGATCCTTTTAGGTTTGGCAAAAGGTACTGGCTATGCTCCTCTTGTGCAGGCTTCTCAAATGTAGTTTGACATCTCTTTGGAGATTTGGGCAGTCTCTTTTGGCAGGTGTTCTAGCTCCTAGATAGGTACAACAGACTCCCTTCCTTGAGGGCCACATTTTTGCAAGTTAATAGCTTCCTCTTTTCATTCAATAACCATTTGGATTAGCAACTTTATCCAGTCAGATAGCACGGTGAGCTAAGCGTTCAACCCTGATATCTGTGCGCAGCCTGCTATGGACGGCACAAATCCCGGCTGGGTCAACTCAGCCTTTTATCCTTCCGAGGTCGATACATAGAGTAGAGTTCTTTGTCTCCGTGTGTTGGTTTTGGGGATGCTGGGCCCAGGCCATGGGCCCCCATGGAAGCGGGATGTAGAGAGAGAGAAGCAACAACTGGCGGCGAGAATCGTGCCCACGTTGTGTAAAAGAGGAGTCCAGAGAGCCCAGCAGTGATACGATGGGACCTGAATGCCCAGCACCCTAGTGCAGGGACTGGAGTACCCTGCAGTATGAAATGGCGAGACGAGTGGGCCGGCAGTAATCTGGAGGTCCTAGAAGTAAAAGCCATTGATACGGCGGAAGGGAGAGTAGCTTGGAAGGAGGAAGACGGGGGCGAGCCCAGTAGTGCCGTGTATGTGATGCAGCGTGAAAAGGTGCAGAGGAGGAGGAGAAAGAGCGGCTGACAGGGAACTGCCCAGCAGTGTAAGGGAACATGCCCTGCCAGAGGAGGAACAGTGTGCCCATCAACAAGCGAAGTACCCAGCAGGTAGGCGCGTGGGCAGTGCCCTGTCGGGGTGATTATCCCGGGGTCGGCTGAGCCGTCCGCGGACCTCCAGGCTGGGAGGCCCCAACTCCTCCCGTGTACCCAAAGAAGAAACAAAAATGAGTATGAGACACACACAAGAAGCAAGGCGGTTCTGCTGTTTATTAAAACAACGGCAGGGATGGGTCTAGGATCGTACGCGTCCGTCCAGACACTCAAAATTCGTGAGGCTCGCAGGCCCTTTTTGCCGCAGTATGACGCGCTACTTGCGTCACCTGGGAAAGTTAGCGAAAAACCTATTGCCACTCCGGATTGGTTCCTCGAGTGGTAGGGTTAGTATAGTATACATATAGAGAGCGATATTAGTGGCTGAGGATGTGTCAGGTGGTATACTTGGGTTGTTCCTTCTATTAGATAGTTGAAAATTGTTACACGAAGACCGCTGATGATTGGCTAATGTTAGTGGCGTCAGTGATGAGTGCCCCCAGGTTCTGATTGGTCCTCCCGTGAGCCCCCCCAGTCTGGGACCATCGTTGTTCCCAGCTTGCGGTGTACCTGTCACTAGCAACAATGTGTAACTATGTGTTCGTGCAGACAATGTGCGGGTTTGCTCATAGGCTTGAGAGCAGGCCATTCCCATCGCTGTAGGTGTCCATCTGGTCATTTCATTGTTGCAACCTGTGTCCCAGACGTGGGACCCAGGCGACTTCTTCCCCGTGGGCCTGGCACCTTGTCAGGTTGGCTTGGTCACATGTGGAGAGACCTTAGCTGAGGCAGAATTCTGCACATTTGAAGTTGTATTTTGCTTCTGTGTGCTTGGCTTTGCTTACAGGTGTGACCTTGGCGCCGGCTGGTTGCATACGAGTTTCAACATCGCTCCCTTGGTTGTGAGCTCTCGCTGGGTTCGTTCTGCGTGATCAGCACTTGTACTCTCGCTCATTCAGTGTTCATGGCGGCCTACTTGGGCCTGATTCATGGGTGGGGATGTGTAATGCACAGCACCTGTGTTGCGGTTTGAAATGGCTTCATAGGCAGTATTACGTCGTTATATTCTCATCACGATGCGAGGGGTGGGAGAAGCGTCAGCAAGCGTATACGCGAGTGCTTTATGCGTCTTGCATTTCTGCATTACTAGAAAACCCTATGTGAAAAATAATAAAGATGCGCGTCAGTGGGTGTATCCGTCACCTACGTCATAGCACTGAATATATTCTTCGTGTGGGTTGGTGCGTGAGTGACCAGTGTGCATGGTGGCACATGTGTTCTTGGCAGTTAGCTAGGTCGTTATGGCATCTCTAACGATGTGGGTGCTTGTTGTTGGGTCTTAGTCGAGTTCATCCATGCCGCAGGTGTCGGCTTGAGTAGGGCAGGCTGGTGGGCATATCCTTATGTTCTTGAACCAGGGTATTTGGTCATCTAGTAGATAGACAAACCCATCTCGTGGTGGGTGTCTGGGCCACGATCCTCTAGGCCATGGTCGCGAGGAGACTGGGGGGAGCTTTTTCTCCCATTCTCCCACTTCAGTCCCCCCTCTGGTCGACTTGTCGACCACAAACATATCTTTTTCTTTATCTCCTCTTACTCTCCATATTTTGGTCACTCCTCCAGGTGTCCATAGTGGTTGACATGGTCTACAAATGACCAGTACATATATACACAGCTCCCTCCCGGTTTGCAGTATACCCATCTTCCGATATAGCTCCTCGGGTTTCTTGGGTTCTCAAGCTTTACGGATGGTGGGTCTAAGTGATTGGTGATAATCTGTTTGCGCAGTTTCTCTCTTTCCTTTATTATCACGTTGGTGTGCTGGTCATCGTCAGTTGGCATCAAGGGGTGCATGCCAACCATTTCGATCATTTCGTCTGTAGTGCGTGCCTTCCTGGCCTTCCAAAACCTTATTACAATCAATACAGCTGCAGCTAGTATTATGCATCCAACTATTATCTTCAGCCCGTCCGACAGCCATGATGGCATCCATGACCATAACAATGAAAACCAGCTATCATCCTTCTTTACTCCTTTACTTTCTTCCATCATCTTGGAGTGCATCTGGGCCAGTTGTGATACCGCTTCAGTAAGTGTACCATTATCTGCATTGTTAGCAGGAATAAATGTGCAGCATGATTGTCCTATTTTTGCACAAACTCCTCCTTCCATTGCTGTGAGAAGATCCAGTACATGTCTATTCTGTAGTGCTACCATTCTTACCGCTCGCAGCTCCTCTTTTATGGCATTTAATCCGTTTACTGTTGAATTAATCGTCATCATTAGTTCCCATCGGGTGATCTGGAGCCATTTAGCGTTTGCATAAGCTTGCAGTCCTGGGTGTTTTATTGAGGAGAAGAACATTGCAGCCCTGCTGAATAATCTATGTTCTGGTGGAATAGAAGTGAGTGCTGTTTCCGACCTTCCCCACAGGTAGTTTCCTGTCAGGGGTTCTCCTTGTCTCTTTATCCTTGTTAGGACATTATTGTTGTTGTTGTTCTCTCCCTCCTGTGATTGTACGGATCTCCTCTTCCTCTTGTTTCCTTCATCCATTTTGGGGAACTTGGCCATGTTCACATGTTTTTGGGGCACCACTAGTGATGGTACGTTGATGTGTACCATTGTGCATATACCATTCCACAACGGAGGCAGGGTGTGATATGCCTTATCTCCGCAGGCCCAATAGTGATCCATTATCACTGTCGTTCCAGCACCCCCTCTGGTAATTCTAACACACTTCCACAGTTGGTGTTATATCCCACCTCCACATCTCCTCTGTGTTGGTAGCATAACTTGGGCGCGGTCAGCGGTAATATGCTTATTGGGTCTTCATCCTTCTCCATCCATGTCAGCATGGGTACGTATTTGCCCCATGTCGTCCAACATCTGTCGTTGTGTTCCTGTATGGTGGTAATATTTTCTCTTGTTATCATGTTGCTACCGACCACTCATATTTCCCATTCATTGTTCATGTATACCTTCCCTGTTATTGTTATCAGTGGCCTTTCCCAACATCCTTGTATACCAGGAACTTCAGTGGCATACCAATCACAAGGCAGGTATTGTAGTGTTATTTTCTTCGTTTCACTCTTTTCAGGGCCACTCGTCATGTATCTGAACGCTTCAGCGTGTAAACTGCTCTTATGGTAACTCAAATATGACTGGAGGAAATTGTTTTCGTATGGGTATGTGTCTCTTGTTTCCCACTGCATTTTCACCACCGTTCCTTGAAATCGTCCTCTCGTTTGAAATAGCGCCAGATATACTATACATCGCGCCGTTTTTTCCTGTAATTCTATGGTGACGAATGTCCGTGAAGCGCTCATGGCGTATGGGATCAATGAGCACACATGACAGCTATCTTCTGTTGTCTGCTTACCAATTTGGGTCATGTGCTGGTACCACATGTTGTTTGAGACGTGTGCTGAATCTGTTATGTAATTATCAATACCCTTGTTATCAGTATATGTGCTGCGTTTAACTCTACTTCCCTTATCCGCAGGGTTGCTAGTACCATCTGACGTCATACCTGTTGCAGCCGTGGGAGGGGGCATGTTAGTTTTGGGTGCAGCCATAATATTGATAGCATAACTTTTCTGCCATACAGAGGCAGCCAGCAGACCAGTGATGACCAATACTTCCATCATTTTTATTACAAGAGCTAGTCTCACCGGCATTTTGCTCTTACCTTGCTGCAGTCCGGCAGCTTATTCTTGCAACGTTAAAGGTGCCCGCCTGAAAATCCTCAATATGCTTATTATTATTGTTAGTCGTTGTTATTAAGCTCTCCCTATCAAGTAATCGTTCAGTGCCCAGGCGAAGAGCTGTTCCCACGCTAATCTTAGTGATCTATCTCTTAGAGCCGGTAAGTGTTCGTGGAGATGGGGAAATGATTGTTCTATGGCCAAAACAAATGCGGTGTAATATACGCGTACCCTCCTTCTTTTTAGGTACTTTGGTCTTCTTATATGATATACAAATTGGTGTGATAGGACTTCAGGGGTGTTATCATCCGTGGGCAGCATCTACTCCTGGGCAGAGTACACTGTTAGTTACTTATTTTCTTCACAATACAATTATACACGGTACCTGCATGTGCGAGAGAAGAAAAAAGGGAAAACATACAAGTGTTTTATATGTGTGTGTGTGTGCACTACCCAAGTTTGTTATACAACGTCCTTCAATCGGGGGTGACCTTAGAGGGGAGGGGGCTGGGGCTCAATTGGGCAGAAGTTTGTTTACTTTGTGATCTCGTGACCATGGGATGGGCTGTGGGCAAGCGTTCAATGTCTATCTCAGTAGTTGCCTCTGGGGAATCTTGGGGGTGATCAGGCATAGTGACTCTACTGTCATCAGCTGTGGTCGATGTCACCTTCTCTGTAGCCGATGCTGTTGATGTCATTGCTCTTCCAATGGCCCTGTCGTTAACGCTAGGGCGGGTCTGGAGTTTGTAGATCTTTACGTCGTGTAGGTGATTCCAGGCACGCTTATCCTGCAATTTCACCGCTCTGGTAGCTACCTCCTCCACCAAATGAGGACCAGTAAAGCGTGGGCCGTTCCACTTTCTATTAAAGTTGCAGAGTAGCACATGGTCACCTTTAGCAATAGTGCATAGTCCTTCCTTTTCCAGTTCCTTGTTGGTGTCTTCTTGTTGAGAACTCTTCGACCCGCCCCACGTGCGCTCGAGCTGTTGAGATACAAACGCTACACTAGTAATCAAAGAAGACACATATTGATACATTTCATCACCAAGAACAGTTGCTGTGTTTTCATGGTCTGTGAATGCTCTTGATGTAGGCGTTAGAGGAAGGCGCATTTGATGTCCTGTCACCACCTCGTGGGGAGTGAGTGAGGTGGTGGTCAGACCCTGGCCTATTCCTTAGCTCAAATAGAGCTAGCGGAAGACAGTACAACCAGCTACTCTTGGTTGTCTGCTGAATTTTTGCGATTTCTTCTTTCAATAGGCCATTTAGGAGTTCACATATACCGTTGGCCTGCGAGTGATATGCACATGCAAATTTATGTTTAATACCCAGCAAGGACGTGATGTGCTGAAACATTTCATTAGCAAAGTGTGGGCCGTTATCTGACCGCAGCACTTCACACACACCCCACCTGGGGAAGACCTCTCTCACTAAAAATGTAGCTGCTCTGAACGCATCCGCGTGTGAGCAGGGTCCGGCCTTGATCCACCTGGAGAATGGGCATACCACTACAATCATATACCTATGTCCTTGACATACATTGATCATATCAACGTAGTCAATATGAATGTGTAGGAAGGGTCCCTCGGGCCGGGGTATAGTACCTTTTATCACTTGCAGCGTGTGACCGGCCGTGAACTGTTGGCATGTGAGGCAATTGCTGATGCAATTTGTTACATGAGACTTTAACTCGGGGCAGAACCAATCTTCCCTAATTTGTGCTGCAATTACTTCCTTTCCTGTATGTGCTGGATGATGGAGCTGGGCCAAGGCGGTGTTCAACAGTGCCAACGGCATGACCACCTTTCCAGTGTTATTTTGACGCCACAGTGCGTCAGTTGGGGACATCGTACATCCTCTTTTTACCCATAGTTCCTTTTCTGTCATTGGTGCGGCTGCCTGTAATTCCATTATCTGTGTTGCGGGGAGATGGGTGTACCCTTCTTTCATCATCATCTGTTTTGCCATACCCCTCCCCCTCCCTCTCTTTGACTCTGGGGGGTTCCGTGTTTCACCAAAGTATGCCGCATGCTTGGCATGTGCGTCTGCTGTTTCATTCCCTTTCGAGATATGGTTGTCT
The DNA here is from genome assembly GCF_040938575.1 of Ambystoma mexicanum. NCBI lineage: Eukaryota > Metazoa > Chordata > Amphibia > Caudata > Ambystomatidae > Ambystoma > Ambystoma mexicanum. Next base: position 958,852,282 of record NC_090928.1, on the reverse strand, counting down.
CCATTAGTGTGTGCCGGGCATTTAACCAAAGCTATCTCTTGGGGATCATTAATCACTTCAATTAATTCTGCTAACAAAAGAGCATGTTGCACTGGGGTGCCATCAGCTCTCCTAAACCCTCTCCTCTGCCATTTTATCAGCCCCGAGTGGATGGTTGACGTGACATATGCACTATCAGAATATATTGTAACTCTTTTGTCAACGCTTTCCTTCAACGCCAAAATCAGTGCAACCAATTCCGCTGCTTGAGCCGAATAATGCTGTGGTAACTGTACGCTTTTCACCGGGACATACATCAAATCTTCTGTCATTTTTACCACTGCTGCCCCAGTTCTTCTTATCCCATCACTTTGGTCTATTGTCGATGACCCATCAATGTACAAAATCTCCCCACCCTTAAGTGCATCCTCTTCAACTTTTCTAGTGCATGAGTACGTTTCAGTGAGCATAATCACCTTCCTCAATAACTTCCGCTATAAATCTGGCTGGGTTAACTGTACTGCATCTGACAATTGACAATTTGGGTCTAGACAAGATGATCTCATAACCTGACGCCCTCTGGGTGGTTAGTGTGGACTTAGGCTTATTCAATATTGCAAATAGCGCATGCTCCACAAATAGTGTGGTTGGGCACCCCATTGTAATCGATGATGATTTTTCCACCACAAATGCAGCTGCGGCGAGACTCTGTTCGCAAGGGAAATGTCCTAGCATGACAGGGTTTAAGTGACCGCTGTAGAACGCTATTGGCTGGTGTCCCATGCTGGTTTTCTGAGTCAATACTGCTTTCATTACTGCTGAGTCGCAATGAGAAAAGATAAAGAACTGTTGTTCATAATCTGGGGTGGCTAATACCGGAGCAGTGGCGTGCTTCAACTCGTCAAATGCCTCCTTCATCTCCCTTGTCCATCCCAATGTTTTGTCCCCTTTGTGTGCTTCTCTCAATGCCTCAAGTAGGGGTCCTATGTATGAGCTGTAGTCAAAAACCCATGCTCTACAGTAGTTGCATAATACCAGGAACTGCTGCAGTTCCCTCACCGTTTGTGGTTGTGGTGTGTTGGATATAGCTTGTGCTCTTTGTGGTGCAATCTTTCTTCCGTGCTGGGATATTAGTTAACCAATATATAGTACCTGTTCCTGACAGTACTGTAACTTTTCTTTGTCTACCTTGTAACCCTTTTCAGCCAACACTGTCAGCATTGTCATTGAGTCCTCCCTGCACCTTTTCTCGGTTGTGCTGCAAATTATTATATCGTCAACATATTGCAGCACCGTACTTTCTAATTCAATGTTTCCCAAGTCCATCTGTATTACTCTGTTGAAAATTGAGGGTGACTCGCAGTACCCTTGTGGTAACCTGGTGTGTTTCCATTTTGTGTTCCTGTATGTGAAGCTTGTCAATTCTTGTGAATCTGGGTGCAGGGGTATTGAGAAAAAGGTATTTTTGAGGTCAATCACGGTGAACCGTGAGGCCTCTGATGGAATTCCACATAATATTGTAGCTGGGTTTGCTGCTATGGGGTATTCTGCCTCTACGATGTTATTCAAGGGTCTAAGGTCCTGGATAAAACGCCAAGACCCTCCTTTAGCTTTGCGCACTGGGTACACGGCCGTGTTACATGGTGATTCTGATGGTACCAATATGCCATTATTTATCAGGGCCGTTATGGTTTCGTATATGCCCTCATCTGCCTCTTTTGATAGTGAGTATTGTTTCACTCTAGGTAGTATTGCACCCTTTTTCAGCTTTATTCTTACTCCTCTGATACTCTTTATGCAGCCCACGTCCTAGGGACTGGTGGTCCACAGTGATGCTGGAACCTTAGCCATATCTTCCTCGTAGAATGGTACTGGGGTAGATGCGGGTGCCTCAAGTGCCATGGCCATTTTCTGTGCCACTTGCTTGTATGTCACTCTTAGCCAGATATCTACACTCATCATAAATACCATCTCTCCTTCTTCCCTGTCTTCTGAAAAGAGGTCTTCATCGGACACCTGGGTGAGCCTGCATCCCTCAGCCAGGGCTATCACTGCCCTCCATGCTCTTCCTTCCCGGTCTTGGGCATGTACTGCGATATAATCAGCAGTTGCTATAATACTCTCGATGCTCACCGAAATCACCTTCCCTTCTGGTTCATTGGCTGGTGTCTCAGGCCTGAACAAATATGCTGCTGGCCTCCTCCAGATCTTTCCTTCTATTCCTGGCATCCAGGCGAATGCCATGTCTGTTCCGTACTGGAACAGTTTGCCATCCACTGGCTCAGCCCGAGCTACCGTCTGGCCACAGTACGCTTGCAGTATTTGTCGTGCAGTAAGCATGTTTATTCCTGGTGTGGAGCAAATTATGCCATCCTCCGTGAAGGAGATTGTCATAATTAATCTGCTCATTATGTCCCTCCCAAGTATGTTCACTGGCGACTCCCTTGAATACAGGAGCGGGACAGACATGTCATAATCTCCAATAGATAATGAGATGTTATCAGTAAAGGGAACCAACGCCCTAGCCCCAGAAAATCCTTGGGTGTTCATGGCCTCGCCTGACATTTTAAATCTACCCTCCCTTATACAAGACCTGGTTGCCACAGTGTCTACAAGGAATGATAATTTTTTGTCACCTATCGTTACCTCAATGCGTGGTTCCTCTGCACTATTAGGTTTTATCGACAGGATGGGACACAACAAGGACGTCTCTGGGCTGTCCTATTGTGGGTATAACGACTGACTGCTTCCTGTGTAAGGGTTGTGTCCCAGGATAGTCACCCTTCACCACTGTGTTTGTTGTAGCTGTGTATCAGTGGGGGTTAACTTATGGTCCTGTATTTGAGTGGGCTGCTGCACTGGCTGCATTTGGTGTTGTTGTGTTATTGCCACCCGTTGTTGCGGTCGTGAATATGTCTGCAGCTGTTGTTGTGTTGCTAATTGCTGTTGTGTGCTGCTCTGTTGTAGCCCCTGTGGTTGTTGGTAACCCTGCTGCTCCCTCATAGGCCCTTGTTGTCCTTGTTCCCCCCATGCTGGTGGGGAGGGTCTCATTCTACAGGTACGTGACATGTGTCCTAACATCCCACAAACCCAACATACAGGTGGTTCCCTGGTCTGCCATGGGAAACCTCCTGCATTATCTTGGTACCCTGGTTGCCCAGTGGGGTGGAAACTTCGTAATCCTCCCCCTTGCTGTTGTGCAGGTTGGCCATATCCCCTCCCCCTCATCATTCCTCCCCTTCCCCTGGGGTTGTTATAATAACCATTCCCTGGTACCATATACCCTCCTCCTATGTTAGCCGTGTATGGTGGGGGTGGTGGCAGCTGTTGTGTTATAAGTCGCAGTGATTGTGGTAGTGGTGCTATTTGTAGTTGTGAGGGATCCTGTGCGGCCACTACATGCATGGGGTTTGGTGTCATTGTTGTTGGTGTAGTTATTAGTGCTCCTTCCATTGTGTATTTAGTCAGTTTTTTCTGCACTAATTTAGCCTCTTCCGCTTTTCTATCTTCTTCCTTTTGTTTCATCTTTTCTTGCCACATCCTACAATGGTGTACTATTGTCAATTGTATTTCCGGCCAGGGCTTGGCTTCCATCCCCACTATGTTCTTCAATTGTTTTTGTACTGTCTCTGGAAGCCCTTGTATTAGTATGTGGTAAAATATTGCCGGTGTCTTGTCCCATTGCTCTCTAGTTTCCATACGCCACTTCTCCTGGATATAATCAACAGGATCTTCGTTCTCACGCATCTTGCGTGACGTAATTGCTTCTATATCTGAGGTGTCTGGGTATTGTACCCTCAGAGCTTGCCATAATGCATGCCTGCAATTCGCTAATGGCGCCCCGTCATGTGACGTGTTTGTTATTGTGACCCCGGGGAAACCCGCTCTCTTCCAGATGTCATCTGCCGCATCCCCTAATATTGATATTAATAGGCCCTTCACGTCTCCTACTGCTAGTTTCTGTCCTGCAGTGTGCTTTTCCATCTCGTATATCCATTTTCCCGCTCCTCCACTTAGTGATGGGAGCCTACACTTTATATTTTCCTTATCGGCATGCTTCCAAGGGACGTATTGTGGTCTAAACCCCCCCTCTCCAATAGCAGCATTAGATTGTGTCCCATCTGTCCCCCCAGTTGTCGCGGTGTGGAGTCCGTATACCCCTCTTCTTCTTCTGTGTCAACTATATCATCTGTCATGTCCATATTACCACAGCTCGTTGTAGCTTCCCCTTCATTTTCCCCCTTCTCTTATTATTTTCTTTATTTAATGCGGGTGTGTGTGTCCGTTCTTCCTCCCTATGTCCGGGGAGATCTCTAAGCCTGCCGGCATAGGGGTTTGTTCATGTGCGGGTGGGGGCGAACATGTTGGGTGGAATGATGCGGGTGTAACTGCACGTGTTTGCCCTCCTGCCGCTTCTCGTTCTTTCTCCTCACTTCCCCCCCACTTCCCCCACACTTCTTCCTTCTTTCTGCATGCCCCTGGTGATTTCCAGTTGGTGCGGGTGATGTACAATTTGTCTAAGCTTTCCCTATCGCCTCTTCTTCCTTCTCCCCCCATTCCTTCTTCTTCTTCGCTGCAGAATTCATCCAGGAGCGACAACCCCCAATCTGTCCTTTTCCCCCTAATCGTCACTGTTTTTAAGTCTATTAAATCTGTTCCTTCCTCTTCTCCTTTACCAATTGCTCCCCTTTGCGTTGATGTTGTGGCTACTTCTGCATCCCGCCGTACATATGTCCTTACCCCACTCTCCCCTTTCCTCTCTCTTCTTTCCCCTTCCCTCTTCTCCACTATTTCACCACCTATTTCCTCTCTTTTCTTTTTCAATTCCTCCATCACCTCACTACTCACCTTCTCTAATACCCTTTCTTCCTCTCTCCTCCTTTCCCATCTCTCTCTCTCCCTTTCTAATATACTTTTTATTACTTTACCTTCCTCATATTTCCTGGTGCTCTCGGATAGTTTTTTCTTCTTCCATATTTCCATTTCCTTTTCTTTCTCTTCATCCTCTCTTTTCCTGTCACGCTGCGCTGCTCGAGATACCCTTTCTGCCATCGCCTTCATCCTTTCAGCTTCCCTCTTCTGTTCTTCAGTTCGTTCCCTCATTCTTTCTAACTCATCCTTACTTTCCTTCCTTTCCCTCCTTCTCCCTCGTTCCTCTTTCTCAAGCTGTTTGATCAGGGCGTTTTGCTCATTCCTTAATTCTGCCAATCGTTCCTCCAACATCTCCTCCTCTGCTCGTAACAGCTCCCCTTCTCTCCTTTTATCTTCCTCCACTCTTATTTCACCGCTACCCTCATTGTCCTGGTTCAGTCTGCGTACTACCTCCTTTTCTTCTCCCGTTAGTGTCCCTCGCAATTTTAACAGCACCTACGCTGCTACCCACTCGTTGTGTCCTATGGTTGTGACTGGTTCTTCACTATTCTTCCCTTCCTCTGCGTCCATCTTCGTACAAGTTGGGCCTACCGTACTTGTCACCTCCTCCCCCCCTGTGTAGCTACCTGTAGCTGTATATGGTGGTGGGCGGTATGCGGGGTTCGAATATCCCTCAGCCGCCGTTAGTTGTTGCCTTACTGCTTCTCGTAGTTCCGTCACAGGATATAACCCCCCTTGTTCCTTCTTCACTACTTTTGCTAAGGGCATGTTGTCGGTCCTTTCCTTCTTCACTTCTATTTCATTTGCGATGCTAAGCTTTTCGTCCCCCTCTCGGTCTCTTCCCGCGCACTGTGCGCTGTCAACCTCCTTTTCCCCATTTCCCTCTTCCTCATTAATCTTCTTCCCCTCCTTCGTTTCCTCCACAGTGAACATCCCGGTTGATCCTGGTCGGGACCCCTGGAACATCCTCCATAGGTTAAACACCTCCACGTGATGCGCTAACTTCTTCCCTTTGTATGTGTTGTGTATGTGTGTCAGTAGTGAGTGTTGGACGCACGGGTCGAAACTGCCGTTAGGCGGCCAGGGTGTCATCATTTTGTTGTCTGTCCCTTGTGTCCATTCTATGCTGTATTTGATCAGTTTTTCCCTACGGGGCGATAGTGTTTTACACACATGCTGGAGTGGGGTAGTGAGGGTATTCCCCCACCCTCCCGATCCTAACCCGTATGACATAGTTATACTGTGTTTTTAGCTCCCTTCAGTGTAGTTGTCGTTACCTGGCCCCGTAGTTTGGGGACTTGCGACCGTCCGCTAAAAGAAAAACAGTGAAATATAACAATTGCAAATATGCTGTCTTTTCCTGTGTTTGTTTTTCTTCCTTAATACCGTTACGGCCCCCTGCGGCCAGGGCGCACGAAGCCCCCTGCGGCTGCGTGCCCTGTGTGACGTGCTTATACAGTCGTCCCACTTTTCTCCTCCCCTCCTCCTCCTACCTCACTCGGCGTGGCCGGCGTTCTCCGTTCACGGTCACTTCCCCCTCTCCACCTGTCCCGTGTTTTGGGGTGGCCAACAACCTCCGTGCGCACCCCCTGCCCTCTATTCACTTCCCCACCACCCTTCAACAACGCTGTGTGGTCAAGGTATCCTATGAAAGCCCTACGGGTGATGTCACCGACCTCTTCCAAACTACCGGTAAGATCTTTTACACTTCAGAAAGCTCGCAATAAGTTTTTATTGTTGGTCCCCGTTAACCCCACAGCTGTCTTCTTGTTACACCTGGAACAAGGTAACCAACAATATACTCGTATAATCGTACTGCGCACACTGCGTCGCCTCGCGTGTGATACGCCCCTCAACGGGAGGGCTTAACCAGCCAATTATCTTCCGTACTAGGCAACAAGTTAGCTACCACCTACAGGAAAACGTCATCTATCTATCGAGTTTCACTGCTCGATCAAAAGGGATCCTCATCTACTCATTGATCAATAACCGCCAATTCATAGGAAAGCCACAAACACACACCCCCCTTACAGGTGGCCACGACCTAGGCCAATCAGCGTCTACGAGCAACCGCACGTGGTGTTTTCTTGCTCCACCCACCCTTTTCCGTGACGTGCTAGCGGACGGATCTCGCGCCTGTCCTGCTACCATTCACTTCACCGTCAACACTAATTCATCAAATCTTCGCTGCACACCTTAGTAACACCTCCCACCTCCCTTATTTCACTCCTCCCCCTCCCTCACAATCTCACATTGCTTGCTGGGTGTGACATACTCACCAAGTTCTCTTGATGCGGGGCCGTTCGACTGCGTGCACCTCTCCAAGCGGCTCGCCACCTCCCCTCGTCTGGACCACGTCTGGACACTTGCCAACCGCGGGCGGGATACTTCTCAACCGGCTCCCGAGGGCCAATATCCGGATTGCGCTGTCCGCTTCTCGCAGTTCCGCGATGGTCCTGTAGTCAAAAAGGGGGCAGCGGCAGAGGGGGTCGCGCCGCCGGGCCTCCTCGCAACGAGAGGCCTTGGAAAAAAATGAAAAGGTAGATCGTAAACAGATCTCAGCGGTGCCTCCAACTTGTCGGGGTGATTATCCCGGGGTCGGCTGAGCCGTCCGCGGACCTCCGGGCTGGGAGGCCCCAACTCCTCCCGTGTTCCCAAAGAAGAAACAAAAATGAGTATGAGACACACACACGAAGCAAGGCGGTTCTGCTGTTTATTAAAACAACGGCAGGGATGGGTCTAGGATCGTACACGTCCGTCCAGACTCTCAAAATTCGTGGGGCTCACAAGCCCTTTTTGCCGCAGTATGACGCGCTACTTGCGTCACCTGGGAAAGTTAGCGAAAAACATATTGCCACTCTGGATTGGTTCCTCGAGTGGTAGGGTTAGTATAGTATACATATAGAGAGCGATATTAGTCGTTGAGGATGAGTCAGGTGGTATACTTGGGTTGTTCCTTCTATTAGATAGTTGGAAATTGTTACACGAAGACCCCTGATGATTGGCTAATGTTAGTGGCGTCAGTGATGAGTGCCCCCATGTTCTGATTGGTCCTCCCGCGAGCCCCCCCAGTCTGGGACCATTGTTGTTCCCAGCTCGCGGTGTACCTGTCACTAGCAACAATGTGTAACTATGTGTTCGTGCAGACAATTTGCGGGTTTGCTCATAGGCTTGAGAGCAGGCCATTCCCATCGCTGTAGGTGTCCATCTGGTCATTTCATTGTTGCAACCTGTGTCCCAGACGTGGAACCCAGGCGACTTCTTCCCCGTGGGTCTGGCACCTTGTCAGGTTGGCTTGGTCACGTGTAGGGGAGAGACCGTAGCTGAGGCGGAATTCTGCACATTTGAAGTTGTATTTTGCTTCTGTGTGCTTGGCTTTGCTTACAGGTGTGACCTTGGTGTCAGCTGGTAGCCTACGAGCTGCAACATCGCTCCCTTGGCTGTGAGCTCTCGCTGGGCTCGTTTTGCGCGATCAGCACTTGTACTCTCGCTCATTCAGTGTTCATGGCGGTTCTTGCTTGCGGCCTACTTGGGCCTGATTCATGGGTGGGGATGTGTAATGCACGGCACCTGTGTTGCGGTTTGACATGGCTTCATAGGCAGTATTATGTCGTTATATTCTCATCACGATGCGAGGGGTGGTAGAAGCGTCAGCAAGCGTATACGCGAGTGCTTTATGCGTCTTGCATTTCTGCATTACTAGAAAACCCTATGTGAAAAATAAATAAGATGCGCGTCAGTGGGTGTATCCGTCACCTACGTCATAGCACTGAATATATTCTTCGTGTGGGTTGGTGCGTGAGTGACCAGTGTGCATGGTGGCACGTGTGTTCTTGGCAGTTAGCTAGGTCGTTATGGCATCTCTAACGATGTGGGTGCTTGTTGTTGGGTCTTAGTCGAGTTCATCCATGCCGCAGGTGTCGGCTTGAGTAGGGCAGGCTGGTGGGCATATCCTTATGTTCTTGAACCAGGGTATTTGGTCGTCTGGTAGATAGACAAACTCATCTCGTGGTGGGTGTCTGGGCCGCGATCCTCTAGGCCATGGTCGCGAGGAGACTGGGTGGAGCTTTTTCTCCCATTCTCCCACTTCAGCCCGTAGAGAAGACCCATGACGAAGGAAAAGCAGCCAAACGCACACGAGCAGAGAGAGTCGGAGCACAGGTGTGCCCAGCAGAAGCACTGGTGTGTCCAGAAGAAGAGAAGATTGGGAGACCCACGAAAAGGGTGCCCGCGACCCGGACAGAAGTGAAGGAGCAAACGAAGGAGAGTGAGCCCAGCAGAGCAGTGGAACACGTGAAAGACAGAGACACAAGGAAACCGACAGTGCAGGAGAAGGAGCCCAGCAGTCCAGCCCAGTGGCCCGTGTAGGGCAAGGTAAAGACCTGCATGCGACGAGCCAGTAGCCTGTGCCGAGGCACGGAGGAGCAAGGGAAGCAGTAGAAAACCGCTGCAGATGTACGGGGAGGCCCAGGCATGACGCCGGTAAGAGACCCCACACCCCTCCCCCACCGCTGCATAACAAAGGCCACCAGCCGCACCACACAGCACAAAAAGGCAGCTGCAACTTTGAAATGAGTGCCACAGTCCGCACGCCCCACGCACTCATAGGAGCGCACCAGCACTCAAAACAAGACGCAAGCTAATAGGTGCACCCAACGGCATCTGGCAGCACAGAGGCAAAAACAAGCAATAAGGGTGCCAAAATAGCCCAACCGCCGACACAAAAACCTGCCCGAGAAACCCTGACCCAACAACGCTGCTCTGCTGACCACCTGAACCCGAACTGACACGCGGCTTCACAGAAGAGCCCTAGAAGCATACCCACAGCGGCACATGCACACCCAGAGATCAACAGCATGCACCTGCCCAGATGCAAATGCTGACGAGACGGGTCAACTGACCAGGAATGCGCAAAGGCGTGCAGTACCTCGGGCCCTTGACCACCGCCAACAACCCCATCAGAGACAAGATCACACCCGGACCTGCACCATCTATCCTGAAAGTATCGGCCACGAAGGCACGAGCTAACTGGCTGCACAACACCATGCAGGACCGCCAAAAGAGAAGCGGGGCGAACCAAAGACAAAAGAAAAAAAAGAGGAGGCCATCTCACCCAACCGCAGAAAGCCCCGAGGGACAAGGACCCGAAGACCATGGTGAGGCACCAGGCCAATCCACTATGAACAATATCCAGGCATTCCCAGAAAACCTCCCATCGGTTTGTGAGCTGCAGCTTTCAGAACTCAGAGGACGGAAAAACCTCGGACGGAGACAAGTGTCTCTCTCCCACAGTGATTTCATGCTCCAAGTAAGGAACCTGGGTCTGACATATTAGGATCTTTGCCTTTAAAGCTTTATGTCCTTCCTTTACAAGAGTAGTTAATAGATCAAGAGAATCTTGCTATCTGACCTTTGGAGATGGTGGTGCCAATAGCAAATTACTCAAATCATTACAAACCTGTGTGGAAGCCTTGTGAACATATAATGAAAAAAGTGATAAATTAACATGAACAAGTATTTGGGGTGCGGTACTGACAATAATGCTGAGCACAGATCTATGATTGTGCATTGGGTTGTTTCTGCAGGATGGACAAAGGATGGGGCTGGCTGGTTTGAACATTCAGATATTTAGTGGCTAAACTACATACAATAATTATACTGACAACTGTGGGTTTGGGAGTCTCTCGATTGAATATAATAAATGTGTCCACCCCTTCTCTGTCCTGGTCCTGCTCTGTGTCCTGTTCTCCCCTGAGTGGAATGCAGTTGCTGAATCTGCAATGCTATTTTTGTTATTTTGCCTTAAATGAATATGCGTGTAATACTTCACTCAGTTTCTTTACTTCCCAACCAATTAGCAAATACTTGATGGCATCTGAAATCAGGGCTGCATTCCCATCACAGGTGTGGACCTATTGTGCTCTTTTAGATTCATAGGGAAACCCAGAATATTGATCAAAACAGTACATCACTATTTCAAGCTTTCGGCTGGATTTGTGTCCTGTTTCTGTTTACCTGAGGTAAATTCAGACCTGTCATTTTTGTGAGGATGAGGTGCCAAAAATATTTGAGATTGCCCATCTGTTACGGAGTAAGTTAGGGTATGAAAGGGATTGTGTGGTATGGCTTGCTGGGGATTGCATAAGGGTAGGTTTGTTGTTTGTGTGGGTTCAGTGGTGGTAGTATCTGGACTCAGCTTGCCCATTAGGTTGATGAGGGGGAGCTAGAAAAATGTATACCATTATTTATTTATTTTAAGAATTCTTGGTCTGAAGCACAGTGAAGTGAAGAAGGATTATTATTGTCCCAGGAAGCAGTTCCCTTCTCATGTGCTGAATCAAAAGTCACACTTGCTATTCTATGGTCAGTCAGCAATGCATACTTTCTTCAGGTATTCATCTAAGAACTTCTCTGGAAGAATGAAAAAGGGGCACTGTGGCAGGGCCATTCACCCACCCCTGTAATGGGGTGGGAGGTAGCCCGACCCCAACAAACCTGGGTGCCAGAGAATGTGTAGACCTGCCTCCTCCCATCATCTCCTTACCTGCCAGGATGGTACCAAGGCAGGAACTGGCATTGCACTGCACAACATCCTTACCAGAAAAATCACAGACCAGGAAAGGAGAAGAGCCAGCTCACCAAGAGAAACTCCGAAATACAGCAAAGCCGTGTAGAAAAGGGGGCGGTACTTAGAGCCCTTATGCAACCTCCCAAGCTCTCCCCTGTCACACCCCTTACGAGCAAGGTAAGCCATTGGTGGGGTAAGTGGCCAATCCACAGAGGAGGAGGGCTATATAAGAGGGAGCTTGGGAGTTTTATGGTGTGGGCTGCAGTTGAGTGAGGACCAGCGGTGGAAGAGGAATTCCAAAAGACCAGAGGTGGCCAGAACAACTGGAGTGTGGAGGATAGTGTTAAAGACGAGGTCTGTGGGGTGTTTGAGTGAGAGGGGAGCGTGTGAGCAGTAGATTTAGAGAAGGAATAGTGGTGGAGTAGAATAGTGGTAGTTTGGAAGAAGTGAAGCAAGTGGTGGGAGTAGCAAGTGAAGGAGATAAGAGGTAGAGTGGTAATTGGTACTAGAGGGGTGAGCAGGGCACCATATCCCTGGGTGTGCTAAAGGAGTAAGTGAGACCGTTAATGAGACCATTACCAGCGGAATAGGAGCAGTAATAGACACGGACTGGGTAGAGTGACAGTGAGAGGGGAAGTAGGATCTGTTATTGGTGTAGAGGGAGATACATGGGGAGAAGAGACATGATAAGAGACAGAAGAGAAGAGACGGGCGGTCGTGGGAAGGTGGAGTGAGAGGTTGGAGGGACAGTGACATGGTGGGAGGAGAATAACTTAAGAGACTGCTACAGCGAAAGGTCAGGCTTGGGAGGGTCTGAAAGGAGTGAGCGTGACACTGGTAGAAGAAGGTAACATATTACATCAAGAGACTACAAAGCGGGTATATGTGAGGGACAGTTAGAAGATCCCTAGGGAGTCGGTTGGTCATCATATTAGAGCTAACACTACCAGTTTTAGGGAGTGAACAGACAGCTAGGTGTTATCATTGGCAATCACTAACATCCCTGAAAAGACCGCCTGGGGTTGGGAGGAGGAAAACCCAGATAAAGTTGAGTCAGAGAGAGACGGCAAAGAAACAGTCTATCCTTGAACATCCAACTAGTCTGTAAACCAAAAATAAACTTGCGTGGACTTGTCATTAGAGTTGGCGCGATTCTTCGTGACAGGCCCCCCTGTCACAGACACATGTAAATTCTGGACCTGTCCTTCATTTCTGTGAGTTTTATCTTTTCTGTGGCTAGATCTATCTATTCAGGAAGTGGATGTCTGGCTAAGGGCAGAACTATAGCTCTCAATCACTAGCTCTCAATCTCTACCCCTCTGCCTGTTACCATCACGCCTCACTATGCTCATTTTGCTAGAGAGGACACCCATATTGTTTCTCCCCGAATGTCTTTCTCAGGCCAGCCATTTTTTCATCATATAACAGTTTTTTTTAAACATGTTCATTCTCAGTAGGAAGGCTCCCACACTCTTGTTACATTTGTAAAACCTGTGGTTTCACCCTAAGTAACTAAGTATAATCCAGATGTGGACACCTTGCTCACTGTGCTTTAGAGAGACTCAGTTTCACCTCACTGAGTAGGCCCAACATGGCCAAAACACATGTCTGGTGTTGCTGGTGGTACTTCTGTTCAGAGGAGAATTGCGTAACATTTCAGAGATGGACTGCCCATTTGGGTGGAACCAGACTGATCTGCAAATTCATATTTCTCCTCTCTGAGGAGTGTAGTGAGCTAAAACCTGGTTGTAGACCCTCCTGAGTGGAGGTAATTCCACCAAACAGGTTGTTTGAACCATGTTTATCCTCAATAGAGGGGTTCCCACACTATTCTTAAATTTGTCATCAGGAGTTGTCAATGTTTGCTGTTGTGCAACAACCATATCAGGTTTTTAATTGAGATCCATCCTCTAAAAACATCTTGTATAAGATTCACCTGCTAAAAGGATATTTATGCTATTTGCATTTATTAACCACAGTGGGGGATCTCCCCGCCCATGTAAGGAACAGACTCGACAGACTTCACATACAATGTGATGCTAATGTGGGCCATACCCCCAGGTAGGACTGCTACCCTTAAACATAGAGAAGTTAATCCCACCCAGTGGTCACAAATGCTCACAGAAATGTGCAAGGAACAAGGCGGTCAAAAGACCCATGTGGAAGGAAGCGTGGTTATTGGGTTATTGGAGCTGTAAAAATAAGAGAGAGCTCATTATCAATGTATCAGGGTGACAAGCTAACCTTTCCTTTCCTTCCCAGGATTGGTGTGCCCCTATGCCTGAGCACCTACCAAAAAAGGGCAGTTCTGGCGAGTAACAGCAGGAGAGCTGAACATGATACTAGGCTGATGGTACCTTCAGAAGGATGATCATCTAATGGAGCAGAGCACAGGGAAAGTAGTGAGACAAAAAATCAGAAAGGACTGCTTTGGGCTACAGTAAGGTGTCCAGTAGTCCATACAGAAAAGAGTTAAGCACCTGGAACTAGGCTTATGTGGTATCCCTGGCCTACACATTTACATTCTTGTAGGTACCTTGACTAAGCAGGCTTCAGCAGCAGACATGTGCTGGAGAAGAAGGTTCAAAGACAGGCAGATGGTGAGCACCAGCAGCAACTGCCAATGAGAAGGGACCGGCCAAACTGAAGGAAGTTACACCGTTAGTGAAGAGGCTGCATATGCCAGGATCATCTGTACACAAGACAGAGCATGGCTAAGGCAGGAACTTCTAAATAACAGCAGCCACATGTGACTGTAGTGGTACATGGCAGGAGCAGGATGAGATCGGGCCGGAGTGCAAGAAATAGCAGCCACATATGCCAGGAGCAGCTGCCTGTGGGAATGGTATGAGCCTGGGCTGGTTGGTCAGTGAAACGATTGCCACATATGGCAGAAACTACCACTGAGGAAATATTAGGTGGGAAAGGGTGGAGGAGCAGAGCATGGAGCAGCACAAAGGAACCAAGGTGGCAGAAATGGGTACATGGCACGGAATGTGAATATGTTTCTGTGGCCCTTAAATAGATGAATTAGTCCATGTCCCCCCAACAGTCGAGCCTCTTGCAGACGACCTCTCCAACTACCAGCCCTTTAGGAACCTCCCACTTATCAGCAAAATTGCTTCACAACTAGTCAACCAGAATTGCAAAAACGACAGCTTCTACATGACGAACATTTGGGGTCTGCTCCAAGTGCAGCATCGAATCAGCCACCATCCGGGTGCTGAATAATGCCCTCCATATCAGGGATATGGGCCACTCATGCCTCCTCGTCCTCCTTAAACTTAAACTTCTGACTGCATTCAAAACTGTTAACTAATGTATCCTCCTCTCCCTCCTCGCTAACAGGATGGGATTCAGTGTCTAAGCCCTGAATTGGTTTACCTCTTACCTCTTGGGCAGACAATAGGCTGTCCAGGTGAACATGCCAGATTCTAACAGACTCACAGTCTCCTTGAAGTCCCACTCGGCTCCTTCATTTTACTGATTCTCTTTAAAATGTACATGGAGGCTCTAGGCACCTGTCTCAAAGATCCTGATTTAGCCATTCACCAATACATGGACCATACTCATTTAAAACTTGAGTGTAAAAACTTCATAGGACATCAGTCATATCTGAAAATACCTATCTATAATTCAGTGCTGAATGTTGGCTGCCTATCTCAAACGTAACCCCTTAATTCATCCTCATCGATCCTCTACTAAACAACAACTAGTCCAAAAAAGTTCAATGGTATTTACCTAGAAGGATTGTATCTTCAACTCTCGCATTCAGCAAAATCCTTCCATTAACAGATTGCCAAGACGGCCGAAACAGAGTGGCTCCAAATCTAAGCCCTTCATCAAACCAAATCCTTCATCTTGTGGCATGATTTATGGGCTGTAGTGCAGGAACTTGTGGTCTTCCACATCCCAGAATATCATGTGGCTCTCCTGAAAGCTGTCCACCAAGCCATAGCATGCCTCCTTAAGGGTGCCCAGAGAAATCTAGCCAAATCACCCCCGTTCTACATGGGCTACACCGAATTCCACTCCAGACCAAGATACTTTTCCAGACTGCATGTATCATCTAAAAATTGTCACAAGTAGCATGGTAGTGTACCTGGTGGCTAAGCATCACATATTGTATGCCACATGCTCCTAGTACAGCAAACTGACCAACTGATTCCAATCGCAACTAACCCGCAAAGAGAGGACCTGCAGACCATCCAGCTCTGGGCACCTTTCAACCCTCTGGAACATGATACTGGGACCTGCCTGGAATGTCTCAAAAGCTCTCAAATATTGCATTTCCAACAACACCTGACTAAGGACTAATCCTATTGGAGTCACAGACTGATGCACAGACCGAAATTCACAATACTGTGCTACTCTTAAAAGATGCCACCCAAAAACCTGGATGCCCACAACCTGTGCAGTGTTCCGCTGCTCTCGAGCTAGGTCTGCACTTTAAATAATAACATAATAATAATAATAATAATAATAATAATAATAATAATTATAATAATTATAATAATAATAATATGGGTACATGTGCCAAGAAAACCTGCCAGTCCGGTTTCAGCATTCTCAAGGGTGCAGGAATGATTATATCTGGTCAGCATATGTATGAATGTATTGCACACCTGGGCCTGCATCGGGTCCAACCTGGAGTATCATTGCAGTTAACATTGTCCACTACTGCACCAAATGAGCAGGCACAATGCAGCTATTCTACCTTTATATAGCAAAATATTTCAACAAAGCCCATTACACAGAATTTATTTAACACATTTCCCAGCAATGTAGGTGAGGCAGTGGGCTATGGTATTAATTAAGGTGGGGGACGTTGGGTGGAGTTGCAGGGGGTCTCCCCTGCACTGATTTGAGGTGAAATGTGTTGAAAGAAATTGATGCAATGGGATGCGAGGAAATATTGTCGGAGAAATCACATAGCTCCACAGTGCATACACTAAACCTCTGTAGCCGGCTGGCCGTCTAGGAGGCCAGTTGCCTCAAACGCTCTGCTCTGGTGTGTCATATTCTCACAAGGGAAGAGAGCAGATGCCCACCAGGTCAGACAAGATATTTTCCACATGCCCTCGGGAAAAGCGCAAGGGAGCAAGAGCTGCATGACCATCTCCAGGGTCCTCCAACCCCAGAAACACTGCTCCAGAGGCTAACTGGAAGACGTACCAATCAAGTGCTGCAGTCGAGAGGGGCTGTTGGTCTTACTAGTTGGCTGCAAAACTAACGTTCTCTTGTACATCATTGATATTGATATTTTATTTCTATCGCGCTCGCTCGTACACAAGTGTTTCAGAGCGCGATCATTGAGCACCCCACAGGACCTGCAACTGACCTGATGGAGTGTTGGCCACACGGTCAGCATGGCTGGGAAGAGCATAGGCCCTGGCTCCATGAGGGAGAACCACAGTGTGTGGAGCTGGATTCTCCAGCGACCTGGTAAAGCTTGGGCAACAAAAAGAGGCTCATATTTTGCGTTCCCTTTCCCTGATATTTTACAGCAATCAGCTGGAGCCTTTTGTTGGGAGCATTTGTGGCATATGGTGCATTTTAACGTATACTGTGCCAGTAACATTGCTAGAAATTCAGTTTGACAGTGCTCAAAGTCATCACATTGGACCACATTGGCCAAGAAAACCTGCCCACGTGTGCTGTTAGGCCAGTGCTTCGAGCATCGCCCTATTGCTTGATGAGCAAGTCCGAGAAGTGTAGCCATTACTATTCCCACGATCTCCTCTGCAGTTGTATCACTCGACTTCTAAGAAGGGATATGTCCATAAATGGAGCAAATGGAGCATGCATAGGCTAGAAAGTAAGAGCTAAGCTTGACCTTTCTGGTTGGTGCCAGGTCACGCCCCTGAGGTTGAAGGCAATGCAATCATATGTTTGCTCACCAACCTGAAAATAATTGCCCTTCATTATGTGAGGCTCATAAAGGCGCTGTTCATTTCCGGTATCAGCTTGGATTGCAATTATAACGCCCTGTGCCTTGTCGCGTGCACTTTTACAGCCTGAGGCGTCCACAGATGTATTGGCGCACACACACACACACACACACACGCGAAAACTGCATTCATATAGTGCAATCTATTTTATTGTTCCGGATCGTCCACTTTATGTTTGCAGTCTCACAGCAAAACATATAAATGCTGACATAAACACATCAAAGTCTAAATAAGAAGAAAAGAAAAAAAACTCCTTGAAGAACAAATTCAATATTCGCCACCCCCATTCTTCTTGTTATCTTCTGCCCTCCTGGGTACGCATGTTAACACAGGTCTTGCCACCGCATTTGCAAAGCCTGTCTTTTCAATTACCAACACGTTAAACGTAATAACTACTTTGCAAATTATAATTTAAATGGCAATTAGAAATGTGTAAACTGTGTGGCCTTCGCGACTTTATCGCTTTGAAGCAGGTGTCAGGCATGTTTCTGGAGTAACAGCTTGCTCTTTATTCCTGTCAGAAGGTGACGAATGGCCCACGTGCCGCACTCCTGCAGGCTTCCCCCCCGCCTCTTCTCGTCTATCGTGCCTCTGCAGGCCCCAGTCGCCATTGTAACACATTGGCAGTGTGCAGAACTCAAGAAATATTAAACCGAGAGCACAAATACAGCGACCTCACCATTTTACATAACATTCTACCAATCAATTATGCAGTTGAAACGTGGGTGAATGCGTGAAACTAACACCCGTGCCACACTACACCATAGTGTGGGGCACGGATATTTTAATGTGTTAGAACATTGGGTCTGGTGGTAGCATAGAATGTTGCATCTAAATAAAAATGCAAAGGTCTGTGCTCATTTCTGCCAAAAGAAACCATGCTTTGCGATAAGATGGCATATCTACTAATGTGATAGGACAATGTTTAGACTAATGGACCAGTATAAGTAGACATTTATACACCAGGTGGTAATTGGCATATAGTAACTGAGTTATTACCAAAAACATAGGGCCTAATTGCATGCAAGATCTTTTGGAAACAAGCATTGGCAAGACCAATGATCTTGTCTTTTGCGTTTGTTCATAGGATTTCAAATAAATGGGCAGGAAATACATGTATATTTAGAAAGAGCCCACCTGCAAGATCATGCAAGCAGAATATGGCTTTCACAGCCCTCGCTGAGACCCCTTACCTGGGCTCAGGCTGACAGGCTGTTAAATGTCATGACTGCCCCCCACAGCCAGGGTGAAAGCCATTCACACCCTGGTGTTTATCCAGGGTGCAAATGTTATTTGTTTTTTACCTCGGGAGATTAGCGTCAACTCCCAAGGATAAAATAAAATTAAAAAAAGACGACCACCGCCATAGGGAAAAGGGACCAAGCCCCATTTTCCATTTCTATGGCAGCAGTCGGAAGACGGGAGGAGCAGTGGAACCAGAGCACAAAGCTCTGGTCCAGCACATAAGTGGGGAGGGAGGAAGGGGATGGGGAATGGGGAAGGATTATTTTGGAGGTAAGGGTACCTGTAGCTTCCCCACATTAAACAAAAAAATTAAAAAATTCCCTGACCTGGTGAAAAGCATCTGGAGGCTGGAAGCAGTGGGTGGAGAATGTCTATTCTCGCCCACTCTTCCATCCACATTATTGGCTAAGCACCTTTCCCCGGGTGCGAATGTAAATTCATTGCATCACTTTCTGTTAAGTGAGCTGATGCCTGTTAAAGCTGTTTAAATGCTTCCAGCTGTGTAGATTTGCAGCTGAGGCAAGAGGTCTGTAGATCAAACAACCTGAATAAGAGGCGCATCAAATGATTTTGATCGGCGTATGGTGTGGCATAATGTTAGAACATACCTTCAAGCCCCAATCACCCATTGCCGCTAATGACATCAGGAGGAGCGCATGTACTGCCAGATAAGAATCACCTGCAGCAAGATGGACATATTGTGTTGTAACAAGACCCACCACCAGTTTACAAGCCATGTCCCTGCAAAGAGGACATAAACATCTGTGTAAACATGGAAGCTATGACTGAGGTAATAAAGCTCTAGTAGCATGAAGGTCATAATACCATTTTTGACTGAGAAACACTTGAGCAGGATTCATACCTCACCATTTCCCTTTGAGACAATTAAAGCGGCAGTTATTCTCAGTCCTTGCCTGTAAGTTGCATGCTTAATACCAGGGCTTAGGTTTCATACCTGCCTTAAACCCTCCACCCTAGCCAGGACCCCAGTCGTGAAATGTAGAAATACCACATAGATTACATCACATGTTATGCTCTAAGCATCCAGCTTCTTACAAACAATGAAAAGCAGCTTATCATTCTTTTTCCATCTTCTCTTTTGTCATTTTGACCCCAAAAGGCACCCCAATCTCCAGTCGGGGTAAGGGAATGCATGAGTAAGAGAGAACAATCAAAAGAGAAAGTGTGAGAGAGAGTCAGGGAGGGACATATTGATATGGAAAGAAGACCAGATAGATCAAGTGATGCAGATGGGAGGCAAGAGAAATAGAGCAAGAGGGAGTGAACTGACTGGGACTAGGATGAAAGACTAAAAAGGAAATGTACTAGGATGAAGCCCTATGATTGAGGAAAAGGACTTAAACAAAGGCGAAGGACTATGACAAAGGACTGGGATGAAGAAGAAGGGTAAGGAGAATGAGTAGATCTGTGGCTTTTGGACAATGTGGAAGGACTACAATGAAGGAGGACTGTGATTAAGTCCTAGGACAAAGCAGGAGGAGAAGGACTAGGATGAATTAAAATAACTAGGACTAGAGACTAGCAGAAGGAGAATCAATGGATTGAAGGTTTAGGATGAAGAAGGTCTAGACTGATGCACTAGGATGGTGACTACTGCTAGTGAAATGGAGAGCGTCTAAAATGAAGGAGAAATAGTAAGATGAAGGAATGATGAAGAAGTAAGATGAAGGAGAAGAACTAAGACATAAAAGAAGGACAATGTAAAAGTACTAGAACAAGGGAGATTCATGACTTGGACAAAGTAGATGAAGCACTAAGTTAAAGAGATGGACAAAGTATTAAGACTAACTCTAGAGCTAGAATGAGGGACTACAATGAAGGGCTAGGAGAAGGACTAAGACCCGAGACTATGCAATGGTGAGACTAAGACTAGATGTGGAAACTAGATTGAAAGACTTGGACTAGGAAGTACAACAGGATAGGATGAGCATGAGAGACTGGCTGTAACTCATACCCGTTTAATTACACCCTGCAGTTTTCATGTGTTCACTCATGTTTGCCCTGAGACATGCTGGCAGAGGAAGGCACTGTAAGTGGAAGGACAGAAATAAATAGCAATCATTGATGTGACCAGCATGTTCTAATAGCGCTGCTAGGTTCCATGCCAACCGAATATTTTGCTTCTCAACATATTTTCCGTAGTCTCCTCTTTCCGGGACATTATTTTGGACTCAGGGTGGTGCAAAGTGGCCAATATATGCCAAAACCAAAACATGCTAACCAAGATTTCGTTTAAACAGCTTTGTGTAGGATGCCATCTGGGGCCACATGTGTGTTTCGTTCAATCAGAGTAAACCACTTAATCAGTGTGCAATCCTCATGATCTGAACCAGAAACTGCAGAGCAAACCTATCAATTAGGCTGGCTCAAGTACATGAAGGCGATGCTAGATGCACCAGCAAAAATCCTTACTAGAGTAATACTAATATGGACATTGATTGTCGGAAGCGGCCGTCTGAGATAGCGAGAGTCAGTACGGTGCAGCTTGACAATCCTTGTTTCAGTTCCTGTTTGTGAAGTCCGTGCAGATGTTCTTTCCTCTAGCCCTCCCCGCACTTCCTGAACGCCACTCTCTGCCGTGAGCTATGGGCAGCAAGTCGTGTGTGTGCCGTGCAGGGCTGGGTCTGTCCTGGCCCTGCTGTTAGCAGCGCCACAGACCTGCCCAGTTTAGCCTGGTGATTGCGATCTCCACCGGGCGTATGCTAGGTGCCCACGACGCGTACTCGTGACTGCCGACGGCTGTAAAGCGGCCCTGGCATTGAGTGAGACGACGAAAGGAGGACCAATCTGCGGGTGAGAGCAGCGCTGACAGTGTGGTGAAGGCACAGAGGCTAAAGCAACCAGCCGCCTGTTATTGTTATACGTGAGTTGCGAATACTCTGCACTGCTGGATTAGAATATACAGCATTGTTTATTATTATTTATTATTAATTTTAAAAGGGTTTTTTAAATTCTCCCTCTTTATACAAAGGTTGTTGTTGTTCGGCTTTCCCAATTTGTACTGTTGAGACTCTACACAGGGCGGCCTTTATTATTACTATGCCGGGAAAAGCGCAAGGGAGGAGTAAACATTACAATCTACGTAAAAACAAACCCTATGGGAAAATATCTAAATCTAACACAGTATCACAGTGTAGTGACTCGCCGATTAGTGGAGATAAAGGCGACAGAAATAATGGTCCGAAGAATCAATTATATTACCTGGAAGATCTGCTAATCAGATCACTGATTATTTTAAACCTGATAATGCAATGAATGCAGCAAACCATCAAAAAACGACCGCTCAGTTTCATGCTAAGGTTGGCTTTGATAATCTGAATGTAGCATCAGTCCCATCATTTGGGCAAATAGACGATAACTCTTTGTTGGATTTGTGTTATTGTCTATGTGGATCCAACCAACGTGCCGGAGAACAATGTAATGACAACTTGAGCCAAGTGTCACGTGATTTTAATCACGGTGATACTGGGAAAGAACAGAACATACAACATGAAACTGATACATTATCCAGTACCCCCACAATGTTTCCCCTAACTCAAATACCTGAACAACTACCCAGCATAGGAAGAGAAGAGGAGGCATCCAATAATACGTTGAACCATGAAGGCTCTGCAAGAGAAATCCGTGAATCTGACAACATAAATGTGCCCACAATTAACATCTCTACTCCATCACTTAATGTGTTGCACTTTGCCCTTAAAATACTGATTAAGTTATGCGATAACATCTATTCTCAGTCTCAAGTGCATAGTCAATATTTAAACATCCTTATGAAGAATGCAAAAACGACGCATCAGGCTATTATCATTGATAATGAAGCTCAGGATGTAATCGAAATTGACGAAACTAGAAACTCTGTAGAGGTTGTCGACCCAGTTAAAAGTGCAAATTGCCCTGATAAAAGTCCAACTCCTAATGTTCCTCAAAAAAACCTGAAGATAAATGAACAACCTAAGAAAAACCAACAGAGTGGTACAAGAAAGCCTGAAAGTAACAAAGAAAGTGAGATTGTACATTGTCACCCTCTAAATTCTACTACAACCTCCTGTAAAGACCAGAAAATTAATAAGAGGCGAGCCCGTAAGCGAGCAAACCGGAAAAGAAGAAGACAAGAAATGAAATCCGGTATGTTAACAAGTTGGCTTCTTCAAAATAACAAGGCAAATGAGAAAAAGGATCTAGCATTGGGCGATGATAGCTCTGAGTTAGAAAGTGATCTGGACGGGTCATCAATCAGCTCTGTGACCACACACTCTGACACAAAAAAGAAAAGCATTTGTAAAAGGGCAAAGGTCCATGTGGAGAACAAGTATGCACCCCTTGGGGAACTAGAGGAAAAAGAACTTGATCCACGGATTGTGATAATAAGTGAAAAAACAGATAAAAGAACAAAAAAATCCTATTAATAGAGCTTTTCTACTAACACTATTCGCCAAAATCCCTGAATTGAGAATGTTTAAATCATGTGATCTTGAATTTGTCGAACCTATCGTGAGGCAGTTTGGGGCAATATCTAGAGTGCACTGTGTTTTGCCTGCAACAGCAAAGGTGATAAGAGCCCAGAGCGAATCCCTCGACGTCCTTGGCTACGATTTGGACCTAGAAATAGCTGAAGAAGAAAAGCGATATGTATGTCCAAATTGTAAGCCTGGGAAGTCTGGAGAACAGAAAAAAAACATCGATCACAAAGGGGAATATGGAAATCAAGCTGGAATACGTTGGTTGCAACAACTGGTAGACATGATGAAAAAATCATGTCCATGCGGGTGTAAGATTGTGTCCTGGAATACTAGGGGGCATGCCCATTTTATTAGACCAGGGCACTCTTTGAATAATATTCTTAACCATCAAATATTTCTTTTATGGGAGACCTGGATGATGAATGATTTTTTTGTAAATACTCATGTCCTCTTCCACAATCATGCGAAAAAGGGAATTAAGGGAAGGCCATTTGGTGGTTTAATGATAGGAGTCAGTCACGACTTTGACTGTGAACTCCTTACACCAGTAGAAACAAATGATAATGTATTGGCAGTGACCATTGGTCTAAAACAAAAACCTCATACAGATAAAATATTGATCATCGATATATATGATCCACCTGGTGGGAGTAAGACCATGGACATCTTTGATACCATCAACAAACTCATTACTAGTTGGCTACACGATGCTAACCACTCTATAATATTAATAGGAGGAGATATGAATGCACAATGTGAAATAATGTCTATGAAAGCTAAATTTCATAATTTGGCTGCCATCAACACGTTTATGTGTTCTAAGACCAATGCACAAGGGAGAGTATGGAAAAATTATATGAATGAATGGGGTTTCAGTTTCCTCAATGGTAGAACAGAGGGACATACCCCAGGGAAATACACATGGTCGTGTGGTAAGAAGTCTTGCACGATTGATTATATATGGGGAAATACTGAAATGCTTAACGCTGTGGGCGAATTTGAAGTAGTGCAGAACAAATACAGTGATCACGCAATGCTGTGTGCCAATCTAGAATTGGCATGGGCACTAAGATAACAAGTGACACTGGTAACATTTATACCAATCAAAAGGGTACAAATATTAAGTGGAACATCAAAAAATGTAAGATAATGTCACTCAATTTACATGGCCTCTTTGAGTTGGTACACATGCAAGCTTCTTCCCTTAGTGGTAATGAGTTTGAGAGTATGATAAAATCCATCACGGACGTCGTTGGTTCTATAAAGGGAAGCCCCAAAACTAATAACGGAAAAAGGATTAATCGATCCTTTGATGGGGAGTTGGTGTTCGTTAAACATAAATATCGACGCTCTCTTCGGCGCCTGATTAAATCTAATCTGGGCTCAATTGAGCACTGTAACGAAAAAAAAATGGCTGAAAAATGATTTTACTAACTGGTGCAAACGTAGAAAATGGTCTAAATTAAACACTGAATGGCAGATAATGTTTAACACCCTTCAACGGAATGAAACTAGTGCAGTCTGGAAGATCTTGAATAATGTAAGAAATGTGAATAAAGCTTGCATTCTTAACTCAATAGAAGGGAAAATATGGATCAACCACATTGATAATATCATGTATAAGAAATCAGAGAAGAATTTCCCCCGACCTAACTGTAAAGCATGGCCTCTCTCCTTTACCACCAAAAAGATCGAGTCCATCATAACCAAACTGAATAAATCTCGAGCTCCTGGACCCAATTGATTGGCTACGGTAGTAATGAAATACGAGTAAGGTGTTGTTTAAGATGTTTATTAGTGTTTGTCGGGACCGCAATATCCCAGACTCATGGAAGAATGCCATTCTTATGCCGGTGTTTAAAGCGGGGAATAGAGTCCTACCTGAAAATTATCGAATGCTGTCTATATTACACTCTACTGGCAAAGTCTTTACAGCCATTGTATTAGAGCACCTGAATGCCTGGGTACAAACTACCATCTACTTAAACCATTTCAAACAGGGTTCCGACGTGGCACCAGCACTACTCATAATATTCCTGTATTAGATGCTATAACTTCCAATGCAAAATCAAGCAAAGGGCCGTCTGTTTATGTAATTTTTGTAAATTTTAGATCAGCGTTTGACAGTGTTGACCGAGCCAAACTGTGGGAAATTTTGTAGAAACTTGCCTGCCCCAGTTGGCTCGTTGACATCATATACAATCTACATGAAAACAACACCGTACAAATTCGTTTAGATAATGAGGGCAGCCTGACACAGCCGATTAATGTGAATAGGGGTGTTAAACAAGGCTGTCTACTGACTGCCCTCTTATTTAATCTCTATTTAGCTGACCTTATTAGACGCCTTGCAGCCAAAGCCAAATGTCCAGCAAAATTTGAAAAAGCATCAATATCAGCTATGCTTTACGCAGATGACTTTGTGGTAATAGACCACTCCATGAACGGTATAAGGGCTATGCTGGAAGAACTTGGCCATTTTGTAAAAGAACATGGTCTAACAATTAACTTGCAAAAAACTAAGGCCATGTTGTTCTCTCGCAAAAAATTTAACAGAGTTAAAGTAGATGTATCATGGGGCAATGTAGAATATAACGAGGTATATAAATATCTGGGCGTCTTCTTTAACTGTAAAATCGGATAAAGGTTTCTTATTGAGTATACAATCAGGAGGGCCAAGCAAATCACTATGATGGTGTATAGGTTTGTCAAAGAATATGCAGGTTATTCACTAAAAGGAATACTTACCCTGTATCGGCAGTGGTTTACACCGGTTTTAGCTTATGGGTTAGAAGCTATTTCCATTTCTGACCTTTCCTTTCTAGATAGGATTGAAGGACTTTTCTGGCGTACCATTTTAGGGGTACCCCGATCATGTCCCATCCAATATATTAGGGTGTAACTTGGCCTACAGTCATTGGGATCCATTGTGAGACAACAGCGAGGCCTCTTTAATTTAAAAGCAATGTGCCACCCAGAGAGTGAGTTGCTACAAATTATTGGAACAAATGCAGCTGAAATTGATGTCCCCATTTCTAGGAGCAAATACCTGACTAGCTGCAGTAAATACTTCAAATAATTGCAGTGGGTGGCCAATATGATTCAATGTAGTTTTTTTCCTGCTATTAAAAAAGCATTCAAAGCAAAAGCAAAGAGAGTCGACTGGGAAATGAATGTTATCCGCATGTTAGAATTGAACATTTTTAAATATAGTGAATGGACTGTACATGAGTATTATAGGCCTCAAAGATATTTAATACGTTGTCCTGACCCATTGGTACGGAATTTTAGACTCTTAATGCGCACCAATCAACTTCCGGTGAAGTCTACCTTTGGTTCTCAATGGAAGATCCCTGAAAAAGAGAGAT
Organism: Ambystoma mexicanum; assembly: GCF_040938575.1. NCBI lineage: Eukaryota > Metazoa > Chordata > Amphibia > Caudata > Ambystomatidae > Ambystoma > Ambystoma mexicanum. Next base: position 958,825,818 of record NC_090928.1, on the reverse strand, counting down.
ATTGCCGAATGTGTCTGGATTTTGATGAACTTGAGACTGTTAGACATGTATTAACTTCATGTCCTAAAAGATGCAATTATTATATGTTACATTATGGTCGATTTGTCCACAATATGAACTATATACAATCGGAGGAATTTTGGAGATGGTGTTTGAATGTACAATCAGAGGCAGTTTATATAGCTCTTTATAGAGTATGGAAAACAATTCCGTCCAGAAATAATGAAAGTTCTAACTGCAAATTGGTAACCACATGTGTCAATGATTTAAGGAAATTACCATCAATTTCTCTGTGATGAACAAATTAATATCTTGTAAATGTATTTTACACTGTCCCTTGCACTGAAGTATGAAAGAGTGAGTATTTACTTTGTTTTTTAACTATTTTACTTTTGTATAATTAGTTAATGTGTGATTGAAATGAATGTAAAGTTGTAAAGTTTTATGAACTGAAAACAACTAAATAAATAAATAAAAATACTAATATAATTGGAGAAGTGGGCCACTGATTTGAAATTAATACCCATTTTCCAAAATGGATTCCAAAAAAAGAAGGTGCTTTAACTAACATTAATTAGTACTGTGGAATACTCTTGGTTTATTAGAGGGCAAACGGTTGTGTGCTGTATTTATTTATTTTAGTGTGTCCTGTGACACTATTTGAGGAGACATCTTGTGGCAAAAACGGATTAAATGGGGAATTCCATCTGTGCTAATGAAAATGATTATGGCTTTGTATACGAACACGAGGATAGAGATAAGACTTGACTTGCAGGGTAATACAACTGATTTGATCACAACTCATGTAGGCTTGAAGCAGGGCTGTATCGTGTATCCAATTGTATTGAATTTGTACATGGCTGACTTACCAGAATTATAATATTCGTATGCAGGCATGCCTGCTAGACTGGGGATTGCCCAGATACATTGGCTAGGTTATGCAATGACTTGGCCCTGCTTCACAGTACCATCGAAGGTATTCAGAGTTCATTGGCTAAACTTAGTACTTAGCCAGAAAGACATGGATTAACTATCAAAGCATTGAAAACTAAGACTATGCTCTTCAGTCCTAAACATTATAAACCTACTGATATTTTTAAATTAAAAATCAGAGATCACCCCATTGAATTAGTTACTTTGTATGAGTACCTTGGAGTAACTATTGATCATACGTTATCTTGGGTACCACACCTAAAACGATTAGAATAAAGAGTTGATCAATGTCTTGGTGGCATTTTGAACTTTTCACAAAATCATTCTGGTTATTTATTAATAGCATCATTATACTATTTAAAACCAAAATACGACCTATGATTTCATTTGGGGTGGCAATCTGGAGTCACAAGCATGTACGGAAGATACAGATTATTGAAAATCGCTCTCTCAAAACTAAAAAGAACTTCTCCTGTTGAGTATGTGCTGTTGGAACTTAGGTTCAATCCGCTCAGGACCATAGCTCTTTTAATACTATGCAACCGAAGTTGCAGATTGGCTAATAAACACACTCAGGCACTGGGGGTGGGTAAGTAACCTGTACTCAACCCTAACTTGATCACACAACATATGTGCAGGTCTATACAACTAATCATAATTTAATCATGTCATCTAGTACATCCTATCTTCCCCTCCAAACAAAACGAACTGTGCCTCCTGTAATGTCTAGTGCCTAGAGAGCGGTGGTGTGCTGCTTATCTAGGGTGAGGGGACCGATGTAGGCTTGTCCTGACTATACACAAGGCAACAAATAATTATCAAAAAAAAGGTGTGACACTTTCCGCTGTGTTCCACCGTGATAGAGATCATACAGAAATCACAGTTACTTTAATTTCACTGCTTTCTGACCTCAAGTGCAATACAAAATTATTAAGGCTAAAAAACAAAAAGGTCAAAAGCTAACCGAGCTATGTTTAAAGTTTCAGTGAGCACAAATATTCATGGATGGAAACAGGGGGAATCTTTTAATTCGTGAGAAAGCACATGAACTGATAGTGGCCAACCGGTTTCAGTGGTATCTGTGAGTACAACCACTTTCTTCAGGGCCTTCTTCAGGGGCTACAAACTGGGATGCAGACCCTGTGCCCTACTCAGCGATTTGCATTTTGGTGCATAGATTAACACCAAAGGCCCTGAATAAAGTGTTGCACATGCAGATGGCACTGAAACCGGTTGGCAGTGGTGGCAAGGTGAGTGTGGTAAGGTGGTGGGGAGAGGGGGGAACGGTAACTGATGGAAGGGGGACTGGGAAGATGGCAGACTGGGGAGCAGATTGGGTGGTAACAACACTGGGGCCAATGCTTAATACCCTCGCTGAATTCAGGCCAGGCACACGGGCCCCGGATCGTTGGCCGGATCAGTTGTTATTGCTAAAATGAAAGTAGAAGAGTAAGTACAAGAAGTGGACCTCCAAATGGAAGCCATTGAAACATATATATTTCCCAACAGCTGTCCCTTTAGTATAAGGGACTTCAACCTTTGACACACCAGATGCCTTTAACCACAACTCCTATAAGTCCTACCTAGAATAGTCAATGATGAGGGATCTTGGGAGTCAAGAGCTTGTCATGAAAAATATCTGGAGAGCCACAGGATACGGACCCCTGCACCAGTGGAACATTGCTGAACCACATCGGTCAGAGGAACATGCTCATGTTGGTAGCCTGAGATGATAATTTGCCTTATCCATCTGCCCAAAGTATCTGTGCAGTTACTTGCACTTGTTTCATGACTCAAAGTCCACACTCCACACGCAAACATTAAGATGCCCAGAAAAAGAGCATATTCATTTCCCTTCCAACAATAAATGAGAGAAGTGATTTATAGGGAAAGTAACTAGTGAGGAAGCTGAAAATGCAGCTAGACAGAAGGTTGGGAGGAAGGAAAGAATCTAAGCTATTGCTCAGAAATCAGAAGAACTTTGATTCCCTGAAGGTATGCACAGATGTGATTGCCAATAAAGTGAATAATACTTTGAAAGTCAGGAAATGCATGGATTTTTCTATAAAAGTCTTGAAGATGGTGTTATCAGGAGGCCTATATAGGGTGCACAGAAGACAGAACAGGGAGGTAATTATTCCAAGTGCTTTATTATTTTATGTCAACAGAGTATGATGCAAATAAAATCAAGTCCCTCACACTGGGTGTGATATCCTCTCTTATCCCCCTATGCATTTTGCATTTCCCATGGGTTCCTGACCCTTTCTTCTGACCTAATTCCTTGTGGATGTGCTATTTCACTCAAACCAGCTGTTGGCAAAGTCACAGGGCCTCATTACACGGTAAGGGCACCGGTACCGGTAAACCCTTACCGCCTTACTACGAGGTCCCTTTGCAGGGTTTTACCAGCCGTTAAGGAACGGGCCCGCAAAGGGACCTTGGTGCTAATTACCGTACCGCAATTTGCGGTACCGTAATTAGCTCCTTCCCCATGCCCATTGAGCCCTATGGGGGCAAAAATGGGAATGGGGAAGTGCCTTGGTGAATGGGGAATTACCGGCCCCGCTCACCTTGGAGTAGGGCAGTAATTCCGCCATCCACCAAGGTGGACACAGTAAAATACTGGCGGAAACCATGGCGCTAATAGCGCCATGGTTACCGCCTACTGTGTAATGAGGCCCACAATGTTTCAGTCTAGGTGAGAGTAGTCCAAGGGCTTTTTCTACCCACAGCTCACACTTTTCCTGCTATGAGTTTCCTGTCTCTTCTAGTCTCAGGGTACCCTCTCTGCTGCCCTAAATACTCATCTGCTGTCCTCCCTGCAAGGGTTTCATTCCTTATCTCACCTCCTCAACCTATCTTGGGTGGATGTGGTACCCTCATACATTGCTGCTCTTTTTAGCTAAGAGGTTTCCCTCCTTCAACCCCTCAATTCTTGGTATCTCCACTCTCTTAACTGCCTCATTTTTGGATATCACCTCATGTTCCGATGCTACACCCATCACCTCCTCAGATACCAACACACCCTCTGATATTGCTACCATAGCCTCTTCCTCTGATACCACCACCTCCTCTGATGTTACTATCACTTCTTACTTCTTTGATTTGATACCTTCACCACATCCTTCTTTCCTTTTTTCCCCCTCTCACCACCAACACATTCAATCACTCCAGCACTGCCCCACTGCTCACCATAACCTTTGCCAACAACTGAAGCTTACTGATCAGGGCTGTTTTTTTATAGTTGGTATCCTCCTCCTTCTAGATGGGTCTACTAGGGAGGGTATTTACCTGTGACTTATCAGTTGTGGATGAATGTGAATGGCTGCCCTCACTATGTCCAGCTGGGGCTGCTTGGGACTCAAGGAATTGGGGTGAAACCATAATTCTGATAGCCACCATCTTGGATTTTAATATTTCTCTGCTAACCCTTTTGCTGCCTGTTTTGTGGAGTGCATTTAGTGATTCCTGCATCTGATATGAAAACTGGAAACACAATGGGTAGACTTTTTCAACATTCTCTGTCATTGAGAGTATGGGAAGTAGTAAGATTAGTGGGAATACTCCACCAAGGAACAATGCCAACCAAGAGTTTCTTCCTGCACAGAACCCTCATAATTCTGGAAGTTGTGGAAGTAGTGAACATGCCACATTGTCACCACGATTACGTGCAGTTCTCCATGCATACTGAAAACTCCCAGAAAGTAGTTCTTTGATATTCCAGAGAACTTTGTAACAGAAATGAAATCTTCACTACCAATGACAATTGCAGAGAAACCTCTTTTGTACTGTCATACATTGAGATCTGCTCGGGGAAACCTCTCAGTCTCAGATGGAGAGGTGATATCCTTATGTTGTTCTACATTGTCTCACCAGGGTTTTGGATAGGGGATGGGTTGACCAGACTGGCCTGCCCTAGCGGATCAGAAGGGTGGGCTAGCTCCAGAGGCTGGTCTAAGATAAATCCCTCTGTCTGTCTGCTGCCATGTGATGAGATTCAAGCTGAGGTGACCATGGGATCTTCCCCATACTCTGTCACGCCCAATAATCATTGGCTCGGGTGGCACGAGAGAAGAGGTTTGTCCTAGAAGGCTTGTGTCATAACTAAAAAAAATGAAATAGGGGTTGCAACAGCATAAATACACAGATTAAGGGGGAGATTATTGTTCCATCTAACCAATGCGGCCCGTTGATCTCTGAAGGCCCTAATGGACATCTACTAGACTCTCAAAGAACAACTAATAAACCCAATCCACAGCTTTTCTACAAAATAAATCTGAAGATGTACAAAGAGCCCTAATATATAAAGAGCCCTGATGAAGAGTGCATACCTTGAAACACGTGTTGGCATGTTGGCATGAAAGCATGGTTTTAATAAGTCGTAAAGCAGGAATCTAATAAATCTATGGATATGCTTAGATTTGTGTAATTTGTAAAAGGTCTGAGCAAGCACACTACCCATGCCTTTGTACTAGATATTAATGTTCAGGAGGTTGACATCAAGTGCACACAATAAACGGCTGTCTAGATATGATGAATAAAAGCACAGGGGCATGCCACCACCCAACTCTTGCATGCAGCCAAAGTGCATTGTAAGAGATGCAGGTGGTGCAAATTTTAAATAGGCTGAGAATTTCACCAACAAGCCAGACTCCTGGAGAAAGTGGATGTCAGTGGGCAATTAGTTCTGATGTGTACTTCATCATGGGCATATATCTTAGTGCTGAGGTGAGACAGTGTTGTGAATTCATTCCAACTAAAGAAAAAGATGGACAGACTTGCTTGGGGTGGACTTGTGGGGTGTCTTGATAAGTAGTCAGCCGGGTAGTTTTCTTTCGCTGGGCAATGCACAATGTAAAACTTGTAATCCTGTAGCTATGGTCCCCACCCAGCTATCCGAGGGGGCATCCTTGCTTTGGGGTCACTGACTATTGTCAGGAGGGCCTGATGGTCGGTAACAACCGTAAATGTCTTGCCATATAAGAAGAGGTGAAAGTTTTCACAGGCCCACACCACTGCTAGGCTCACCTTTTCTGCCTGAGAATAGACTTGTTCAGTTTTTGTGAGGCTCCTGCTTACGTAAGCCACTATGAGTCTGCTGGTCGGATTAGTGGGCTTGCATTGTGTCAGTATGGCGCCCAGGCCGACCGGGCTGGCGTCTGCGACAATTTCAGTTTTCCTGTCTTTATCAAAGTATGCCAGTTTTCAGCCTTGGAGATGTTGTTGCGAATGGTTTCGAAAGCGCTTTGGCAGTCTGTCGACCAGTCAAAAGGTTGGTCCTTCCCTGTGTGCAGGTGGAGAGGAATGCTGACTGTTCCGTAGTCCTGCAGGTATCTGGAGCAGTAGCTCCCCAATCCAAGAAAAGAATGGAGTTCTGATATGTTTTGTGGCAGCTTGGCAGTGTTGAGGGCAGCTACTGTTTCTGGATCCAGTCTCATGCCTTTTTTGGAGAATATGTGGCCGAAAAACCGGAGCGACCCTTTTCTGAATTCACACTTTGCTTGGTTAAGTGTTAGTCCCGCTGCCTTCAGCGCTGAGCAGACTTTGGGCCTCATTACACGGTAGGCGGAGGACCAAGGTGCTATTAGCACCTTGGTCCATGCCGGTAAAATACCGGCACCGCCTTGGTGGAAAGGGGAATTACCGCCCTATTCCAAGGTTGGTGGGGCGGTAATTCCCCCTTCCCCCATTGCCCTTCCCCATTCCCATTTTTGCCCCATAGGGCTCTATGGGAATGGGGAAGTCGCTAATTACGGTGCCGCAAATTGCGGTACCATAATTAGCACCCTGGTCCCTTTGCGGGTTGGTTTTTAGCGCCTGCTAAACAGCAGGCGTTAAAGTACCAACCCGCAAAGGGACCTCGTAGTAAGGCGGTAAGGGTTTACCGGTACCGGTGCCCTTACCGGTACCGGTAAACCCTTACCGCCGTCCGTGTAATGAGGCCCTTTGAGTAGGGCAGCATCATGTTACTCCTTTGACTTGCAGTACACTAGCACATGATCTGAGTAATTCAGACAGTTCGGGACATGTTGGATGACCTTGTGGATCTCCTCTTTAAAGATCTCCGCTGCAGATGAGATGCCGAAGCTGAGCCTCTTGTATTGGAATAGGCCCATGTGGGTGACAAAAGTGGTAATGTATCAGGACTCCGTGCAACCTCGATCTGATGATAACCCTTTGTAAGATCCAGCTTCGAAAAGAACTTAGCACCATGTAATAGGTGTATCATATCAGTTATTCATGGGGCCTGGCACCTTTCTCTTTCTATGGGCCTCATTACACGGAAGGCGGTAAGGGTTAACGGTCACCGGTAATGGTACCGGTGACCGTTAACCCTTACCGCCTTACTACGAGGTCCCTTTGCGGGACCCGACATTAACGGCTGGTGTAGACCAGCCGTTAAAGTAGGGACCCGCAAAGGGACCAGGGTGATAATTACGGTACAGCAATTTGCGGTACCGTAATTAGCACCTTCCCCATTCACATTATGCCCTATGGGGCAAAAATGGGAATGGGGAAGGGCAATAGAGGAAGGGGGAATTAACGCCCCGCCAACCTTGGAATAGGGTGGTAATTCCCTTTTCCTCCAAGGCAGTGCCGGTAATTTACTGGCATGGACTAAGGTGCTAATAGCACCTTGGTCCACCGCCTACCGTGTAATGAGGCCCAATGGCCTTGTTTGCCCTTCTCATGTCAACATATAGGGCCTTATTACACGGTAGGCGGTAAGGGTTTACCAGTACCGGTAAGGACACTGGTACCGGTAAACCCTTACCGCCTTACTAGGAGGTCCCTTTGCGGGACCCGACCTTAACGGCTGGTGTAGACCAGCTGTTAAAGACGGGACCCACAAAGGGACCTTGGTGCTAATTACGGTACCACAATTTGCGGAACCGTAATTAGCCCCTTCCCCATTCCCATTGAGCCCTATGGGGCAAAAATGGGAATGGGGAAGGGCCATGGAGAAAGGGGGAATTACCACCCCGCCAACCTTGGAATGGGGTGGTAATTCCCCTTTTCTCCATGGTGGTACCGGTATGGTGCCGGCGGCAACCATGGTGCTAATAGCACCATGGTTTACCGCATAACGTGTAATGAGGCCCATAGTCTGATGGAGCTATCCGGGGACTTCTACGGGACAGGTTCTATAGGGGACACCCATGGAGTGGGACCTGTTGCCGGCTCTATGACATGTTGCTTTATTAGTGGATTGATTTCCTCCTCCACCTGACTTTGTATATTGAAGAGTATGCCCCAGTGGAGTGGGCGACAGGTTTTATCTCTGGGTTGATATGAAGCTGAACTTTGCGGTTTTTCAGCTTCCCTAATCCTTTAAATAAGTTTGGAAAGGCTGCCTCAATGTCTTCCGGCCGAGCAAAGTACTTGTGAGCCATCATATGGTACATGATATGGACTAGTCCCATCTCCACTGCAGTTTTGAAGCTGAGGATACAGCCACTGTTTGCCTCCCTCTTGAGGATGTGTAACTGTATCTTTGCGACATGGGCTTTGTGTGTGCACATGGCAGAGATGACACCTTTGCATGGCAGTGGCATGGTGGAGCCATACGGGTAGATGTTGATGGTGGCTTTTTTGAGCTTGGGCACCTTCGCAAGTGTGTTATACGCCTTCTCTCTAATTATATTAACTGTGGCGCCAGTGTCAATGAGAAAGTAACCTGGCGTGTCATTGACTTGTATGGTCAGAACCAGGCTTTGCTGGGTTGCAGCGCTGTTGTTCAGGGCCCACATATACCCTCCCTTTTCCGCTGGTCCTCATCCGATGAAGGCGAATCGATACTGGAAGGTGACTTAATTTCGATGTAACAGACGTAGCGCCTGCTCCCACTATGTCTGGAGCCTTCTGTAGGCCTGTATTCTTTTCGTGAATATGTTTTCCTGTGGTCACACTCATCTTGCCGCTGCCATTTAGGGTCTGTGTCCAGTCCACCCTCGCGGGGGCTTGTTGGTGCTAATTTTCATCATTCTCTAAAACTTCTTCGGCTGGTAGGGTGGATGGGTGCATTCTTGCACATGGCCCTGAAGTGGTCGTCGGCCTGCATGCATCTCATTTACGTCCCAGAGCGGGGCAGTCTCCCGTGTGAGGATATTCATACCCACACCTGTAGCATGTGGCATCTTTGCGTCTGGGCGGTAGGTTTGGTGTTGTGAATAGTTTGTTGATGGCTTCTTGGTCGTTGGTCTTTGGCTGTTGAGTGACTTTACCCAGGTTGTCCAATTGAGATTCTACTGCTGCTTCCATGCGTGCCAGGGTGAGAATTTCTTCAAGCGATCGCTCTTTCTGCCGGAGCTTCTTACAAAACACCTGGGAGTCACACCTGGCTATCACCTGGGACCGTAGGGCCTCATCATTTGAATATTGATGTAATTCACAGTGCTTCAGTTCGATGTAACGTCGCATTACAAAATTGTCTAGAGACTCTGCCTTATCTTGGCGTGTTGTATGAAAGACATGCCTTTCATAATCGACATTTGTATGTGGCCTGAAGTATATCGTTAATTTGATATGCAGGTCTTGGTATGATGCAGTGTCAAGATTGATTTAATCCCCCTACAATGTCTCTAACGGCTGGTCCCACTGCCATGGATGGAGTGTTTTTGAGTCGGTGTCATCTTTGAGTCCTATGGCCCCTACGTAGAAGTCGAAATCATGTAGCCAGGTTGCCCATCTGGGGACTAGGTTGCTAGTGTCTCCTATGTCAAAGGTATGAGGTAGGTGCTGTACTTGGGAACCTCTGGTCGCAAGGGGCACCTTACTTGAAGGGCGAGCCCCTGATGTGGATGAGACCTCTTCCCCAGATAAGGTTTGCTGTTGGGTTTCTCTTGGGAACGTTGGCATTAGGTAATGTGGAGGTAAAGAGCCCCCTCTCTGGTGCTATGGGCTGCTCTTGCTGGTGGTCACGTTTCCAGTCATACACCTAGATGCTCGCATCCTCAACCACACGTGGTGAGAGTCCACCCTACTCCTCTGCGCTATTCCATGACCTCTGGATTTGCCCCCTCTGCGGGCTGTAATGGGCTTATAGCGTCCCTCCGGCCTCTTGTGCCCCTTGAAGTGCCTTATTTTTGGCTCTGGCTGGGCCCGTGTGCCGAGAGAGTGGCGGTGGGGCCTGGGTTTATTGTGCGTGGTTTGTGTGAGGCCGGGTTGCACTACTGCACCTTTAAAAAAAATGTTTTATTATTAACGGTGCCGGGCCTCCGCTATGCTCTCTGTACTCCCACCCTTTTGAAGAGTGGTTGAGGGATGCCAGCATCTAAGGCATTTGATAAACAGTGACGGGCTTCCAGCTGATTGCTGTTTGACTGAGCCGTACCTGTGGGTTTCTCCAGGATGACTGAAGTGCACCATCAATTTGCGGTACCATACTTACTGCCTTCCCCATTCCCATTATGCCCTATGGGGCAAGAATGGGAATGGGGAAGGGCCATGGTGGCATGGGGAATTACCAACCTTGGAATGGGGTGGTAATTCCCCATTCTGCCATGGCGGACTCCGGCATCGACCATGGTGCTAATTGCACCATGGTTTTCCGCCGGAGTCCTAATGAGGGCCATGATCTGGTAGTCCTATTTTATGATGATGTAGATTTTGGCATCACAAATACATCTGTGAATGGTCGATTGAATGTGGGCAGTCTGTAGATATGTGGGAATGAAAGATTGGTGGCCCGGAAATAGGTGGAGGAGTACTGATTCACAATTTGGGATATTTAGTGACAATGCTGTTGTGATTTTTTGGTGGTCTTTCTATGCAAAGCCTCTTCTTTTTCCTTCTCTGTTGGCTTGTTATAGTTTGGGGTTGTTGGGTAGGGATTTGTCTGCAACTACCTTGAACTGTTCTGTTAGCCAGGTTTCTGTGAGGAACAGGATGTCCTTTCCACCTTCGTTGACGAGATTGTATATCTGTGTGCTGTGCTTTGACATAAATCTGGCATTGACTAGGTTGTAGTGAATCTTTTGTTTTCTGAGGTTTGTTTGTCCTTTGAGGGTTGTGCCGGTAATATGATATGAGGTTAGTTATTCTTTTGTTTTGATTCTGTGTTGGGTTTTGGTGTGCGAGTTGGGTGACAGGCTTTTGTTGGTTCCCTTTTCTCTTTGAGTTGTTTGAGTAGGATGCGTTTTGGGTTGATGTTGTCTTTCGGGTCGTCTAAGGTCCGTACTAATGAATCCTGTTCTCTTGCCAGTTTTTTAGTGATGAACGATGTGTTGTAGTCACTTGGTTCCATTATATTTCTTCCACCCATCTTAGGTAAATCTAAAGTGTTTCAATCATCCTTCCCTGTGTGGTTGGAATTTTTATGGATGGCATGTTGTTGAGCTGCAATGTAAGCATAGGTAGGGAGATTGGCTGTGTTCTCACGAAAGGGTTGTCTTTCAAGAAGCAGTTTAAAACAGTGTTTCTTGGTGTTAGTTGGTTCTTTGTACTGGTTGGTTGTGATGATTGGTCTCCTTCACTGTGGATTCCTCTTTTATGGGACCTTCTTGTGTGTTGGTCTTTCCTAGAATGGGGCATTACGTTGAGGTTTGTGTTTCTGGGTTGTGGGTTTGCTGGTTTGGTCGTATGTTCCTTGTTTGGATTTGAGGGGTGTTTTAATTAGTTTAATGATATGGGTCTTGCCTAATTGGATATCTGGATCTCAAGAGACCCAATGGCGTGCAGTTCAGTTGTTAAGGTTATGAGCTATACATTCTTTTCTTACTTCATTTTCCAGGTTGGTTGGTGTCTCAGTGGGCTTTATCGAACAGTATCAAGCAATATTTAGCTTGAGCTGTCCAAACGACCTGTTTGAATTTTGTTGATAAGAGGATAATATTGGTGCTTAATGGACCTCATGGGCACAATGTGGAAGTATTAAAAGTAAGGGGGAGCAGTATCACTGGGATGTATTGCACAGCGGCGAAATATCGCAATGGTAGAATATCGCATGAGCAAAATATTGCACGGGCAAAATATTGCAGTGGCAAACTATCACAGTGGCAAGGAGCAAAGTATAGCAAAGTGACACACAATTGCCTGGGCTTGCTTTTACCTGACAAAATCTCCCAGTGCTAAAGTTGTGCATTTGTAAAATGACACAATGGCATGAACTCACAATGACAAGGTCTCACAGTGTTAAGATCTCAGTGGCGTAAAAGTCTCACAGTGGCAACCTCTTACAGTGGCAAAATCTCATAGTGGCATAATCTCACAATGGTAAATTCTCACAGCGTTAAAATGTAAGGATGCCCCTCACTTTTGCATTGTGTGTGTTCTTTTGCAACAGACTACTTTGCATGTGACCAGAGACACACAGCATAGCATGTTTGTTTTGAAGTACTAAGTCCAGTCGATTGCCTCAGCCCTCTATCATGTCTGTACATCACTACATCTGGCATTTGAGTCACACATGAGCAACACTAGAAGGAAATATTAGTTTCACTCTGCTTGAGTTCAAAAGAATGATATTACTGAGTTTTCAGGTCAACTCAAGCAATAATATGTTTTAATATCAGTCCTGGCAACTCAGCCTTGCAGGTTTCCGTTTGATGTAGCAATGATATAAAGCTATTTTTCAGTAGACCTAGGCTAGCACTTCATTTACCGTTACATTATTTCAATGCAAGAGTGTAACGCTGCTCCTGTGGAGATTATTAAAACATAGATGATTCATTATTATTAATATACGGATTCGAATGCATTAAATAATAAGCAGGCATGCACTTTGTTATTCCCAAGCCCCTTACTCATAATTTGCAGGTACGGTATGCACTGATAACCACACACCGGCAGTGTCGTTTTCCAACATAGTCACCACCTCCCTCCCAAGCCCTGAACCGCTGAGCCCTGCCCCGAGCTTGGAATAAGAGATCTCTTTAGTATGTAATCTTGCCTCTTAATGAGTTTCATCCTGATATCAAGGGTGACACGAAGGATGAGGACCGTGCAGGGCTGAGTGGCTGGAGTGTGCTTCTTCCCCAGGAGCACTGGCTGATGAAAGAGTCACAACAGCCGCCTGACAGCTTATTATCGGCCAACTCAGCGAGACACTTACAAAAGGAACCGTCCGCCCGCTCCAAATTCAAGTTCCACGGTCTGAGGGGCACTCTCCATAAATTACTGGTTTATTCATTTCTGTGAAAACCATTCTATCCCTTAGTTCAAATATTAATCGAAAGAGACGAGCTGTGCCTTCACAGACTCCAAATTCCCCAACATATTCCTAGAAGAAAATGTGAATGCCCTGTGATTATTTGATTATCCAGTGAGTAGATTGGTTGCATACATAATAATCCCAGTCGTAAAAAAAACAACTTGAAATATAGAAGAAAAGCATGTGGATGTACATACACAAGTGTGGGAGATGTATGTTCAGAGTCTTATTATTATTATTATTATTATTATTATTATTATTATTATTATTATTATTATATGTATTGAGCACTGTCCTAGCTTCGAGAAGCAACAGAGCACGTTACAGAGCTATACACAGATACAAAATGGAGCACTTTACAGGGGCATACAACAGTACAGATTCATAGCGAACCGCTTTTAAGAGATAACAACAGAACAGATATACAGGCTTTACAGGGTGGCGGGTAGGAGAGGGGCAGATAGCGTCTAGCAAGTCAGGTGGCACAGGGTCAACGTAATGGACTAGGTGTTGAGGAGGAGAGACTCCTTGAAGAGGTGGGTCTTGAGCTCTTTTCTGGGGTCAAGTCTGATGCTGATGGGGAGGAGGTTCCATAGTCTTGGGGTGTAGGAAGTGAAAACTTGTTTTCTGGTCCTTTCCTATTTGCAGAGGGGGATTTCAGGTCTGCACGTGTCCTGGCTTCTGGTGGTGAACTGTACCCCAGAGATGCTGAGTTTCGCTGTCTGGTAGCTGGGTGATTTGAGACTGGCTGCCTTATAGATGATGCAGCAAGACTTGAAGGTGATTTGTGTATGCAGTGGGAGCCATTGAAGGTTGATGAGGGCTGGGGTGATGTGGCCGTATTTGCACAGACCCTTGATCAGGCATTTGGCCGCATGTAGGGCACTGCTCTGGGGCACATGGGCGGATGACAGGAGGCCTCTAGGAGGACATTGACCCCATAGAGGTGGGATAGGACCAGTGCTCGTACGGTGGATCTAAAGCTGTCTGGAGGGAGGAAGGGCTTGACTTCCCGCAGGAGGGAGAGCTGATACGAGGCTGTCTGAGTTTTCTTAGCTATATGTGTCTTCAAGAAGAGGTGTTTGTCGATGTGGAACTCGAGGGAATTAGCATAGAAGGTGAGCTCAGGTGTGAAGCCCTCATGGCTCATGGTTGATATCCAGGTCTGTATGTCTTGGTGTTTGGTGTTGTTGGTGAGGAGTGGGAATTCGGTCTTGGAGGGGTTGAGCTTCAAGTGTTCACTGGACATCCAAGACTGGATCAGCGAGAGGCAGGTTGTGAGCCTATGGATTCATGGATGTAGTCAATCTTGAGGTATAGCTGTGTGTTATCAGTGGATTGGTGGATGTGGATGTTGTGTGTGGTTAGGAAGGCTCGCAGTGGCTCCATGTAGAGATTTAAGATCACTGGGGAAGAGGATGGAATCATGCAGGACTCCACAGGTGATGGGTAGCATTGGCAATCTTAGTAATCTAGAGGAGTCCATCTGAACAAACTACTGGTGGTTGGCAAGGTAGGACTTGAACCAGCGTAGGACAAGGTTGCTGAACTCCATGCGCTGATGTAGGGTGTCCGTGAGTGCCTGGTGGTCCACTGAATCGAAAGCGGCTGTGAGGTTGAGTAGAACAAGGAGGCAAGGGTGCCATCGTCAAGGATGATGAGGGCATTGTTGACCACCTGTATGGTTGCTGTCACTGTGCTGCATCTGTGCTGAACCTGGTTTGGTAGATTTGGAGGAGATTTTTGGAGTTGATGTGTTGCTGCAGTTGCGCAAGCACCACTTTCTCGATTATCTTACCTAGGAAGGGAAGATGGGTCATAGGGAAATAGTTACCTAGGTCGTCAAGATCTGGAGTGGGTTTCTTTAGTAGATGGAGAAATCATCTTATCTTTAGGGTCAATGGTAAGGTGCCTTGTGTTATGGACATGTTGATGATGTCCAGGTAGGGAAGGAGAGCTTCTGCAGGGAGGGTTTTGAATATGGATGCTTGTAGGATGTCCTCTGTATACAATGTGGCATTGAGGGAAGCCAGGGATTGTACCAGGTCTTCTGTAGAGAGTGTCTTGAATGTTGTCCAGGGTGTGGAGACTTCATGAGGAGGGATGTGAAGTGGGTCTGTGGATTCAAAACTGGTGGCCATGTGCTGGCAAATCTGTCTGATTTTGTCGATGAAGAAGGTGTTGATGGCAGTGGATTTTCTGATGGTGTGGTATGGCAGGGTGGGGTAGCAGGTTGACCCAGTGCTTGACTACTTTGAAGAGGGCTCTGGTTTTGTTATTGGCTTATGCTATGATGTTCTGATAGTAGGAGGCCTTGGCTGTGTTGATTAGTTGTCAGCGGGTTGCTCAGAGTTCCTTGAGGAGCGCCAGGCCAGATACGGTCCTGTAGCGTTGACAGGTTTTCTCTTGTTTCCTGATTACTCTTTTGTTGTGATTGAGTTCTTGCATGTACCAGGATGCTGACGTTTTTGGTTTGCAGGTTAGTTGTTTCAGAGTTGCGTGTCAGTCAATAGAGGCTGAGAGGGTGGCGTTGAGTGCTTCCAGTAAAGAGTCACAGTTTGGTTGGGGTTGTTAGGTCCATTTGAGGTGATAGCTGGCAATTTCTTCCAGGAGGGCTTCCACAGGGAAGTTCTTGATGGACTTAAAGGTTTGTCTGAAGGGTTTCTGCTGCGAGTGCTTGACTGGCATGATGTGCAGGATGTTAAAAGGCACAGCCAGGGGCTCAGACCAGTGAAGCGGCAGAGAAGAGCTGTAGTGGAGGGAATGCAGTGCAGTGATGATTAGGCCAAGGATGTTCCCTTTCTCCTGCATTGGGTCTTTTGTGTGCTGTGTGAGGCTGAGGGTGCCGAGAAGGCCGAGGAGAGCTTCCTTCATTGGTTTGATGGCCTTGTTGCCTGGGAGGTTGAAGTGGCCTAGGAAGATGTTGTTGGCATGCATGAAGGATATGGTGGTGACCAGGTCAGTGAAGTCTCAAGATGAAGACAGTGTTGGGTTTGGGTGGTCTGTATATGAGATGGAAGGTGACTGTGTCCATTGGGGAGAGCAGGAAGTGGCAGGAGAGAACTTTGAACAAGCCAATCTTGTCGACATCAAATCTGGTGCAGGGCCACAAGGTCTTGTGGATGACTGAGAGGCTTCCACCTGTCTTGCTCGGCCAGACTCTGGGCCTCATCACGAGTTTGGCGGTAACCCTTAAATCCGGAGGTAGCGCTGTTACTGCCGGATTCAAGGGTCCGCCAAATCAGGGCTTTTGCAGATTTCTCCCCAGCCAGGGGGAAATCCACCGAAAATTTGCGCTCATACCGCCGGCGGGAAATCCGCCGGTGGTATGAGCGCGAAATTTCCCCATTGAGCCCCATGGGGAATGGGGCATTCCCGAATGGGCTCAATGGGGAATCGGGATTTCCAAATCTGCCAAACCCACGATCCGGCGCTAATAGCGCCGGTGGATTTGGCAGTAGGGCAGATAGCGCCAGCGCTATTAGCACCGGCGTTACCGCCCAACTCGTGATGAGGCCCTCTGTGTTGGATGCTGTAGCCGTCACGGACAAAGATGTCTAGGATGTGGGTGGTGGTGTGTGTCAGCCAGATGGCATCAATGTTGTGAGTAGTGATTCGGTCGGCGACGTCTACTGCATGGGTGATAGCTGAGCTGACGTTGGGGAGCATCAACATCTGTGTTGTGGATGGTGAGGGGGTGCTAATGGGCTTGAGACATAATTCTGATGTGGTAAATACCATTATATTTTAAAGAGAAGTTGAGGATTTACCTCCAGTTATGTGCTGGAGGTAAGTCTGCCACTTCACCTCCTAACTCTGAATTTGGCAGTACAGGAATGTGGCTGGAAAGTAGCAGCAATTCCATTTACAAAATTAAATAAATGGAGCAGTGTGGTGTGTCAGAAGCAGGAGTCAGACACAAAGTTGCATTGACTTTTATTTTAGATAATAAAGACAACACCTATCTTTCCATTCCTCTCAAGGGAAGTCCCTACCTAAAGTAAAGATGACTAGGTGCTTTGCCCAACCAAAATAACCATCCTCTGTCTCAAAAATCCTTTTCTGTCCTTTACACTAAATGAAAGAAATAACTAAGAAAGCAAGGCCAGGAGGATGACTCCCTTCTACTGACATAGTGCAGTAGTGGAGACTTTCTGCCCCAGAAATCATGGGAGGAAAGTCGGCTCGCAGAACTCTCCAGTATGGGACTGGGAAAACCTAAAACCCATGAAACCCAGGACAGTCTTTGAAACCGAATTTGTAGGTTATTGTAGAGAGCCAGATAAGATCCAATTCACCTCTACCTATTAAAATCATTCAGTGGAATATGCGAGAGTACCTGGACATCTCTCAACCATGTTCTTTGGCCAGTCTTAACGACAGGAAATCTAACCAAAAAACAGCTATGTCCACCTCGCATAGTGGAAGGATATGTGAGAAACCTTAGGGTGTCTCCCTTTCTAGTCCCCTGGGATCTGTCATCCAGGTGTCCAAGACACAGCCATCATTATTGGATCCAGTTCCTGGGGGTGGACTAGTGAGGGAGGATCACCTGGATGGGGGGCCTTGGAGAGTGGCAGTGGGACACTGACGGGTGAGACGCGGTATCCCCCTTCTTTTAACACCTTTTCCGCATCCTACCATGTAGGATATACCAAAGCACTGCCCCCCCTTTTCCCACACTAACACTTTCGCACAACACAAAAGACAACAGACTAACATCGGAGCCGTTTACCTGACATGTCCCAATACAAGGGTCAGGCAAAGTCAGGCAATTGACCAGAATCACACACACATGGCGGCCCTTTCCCTTCCCCACAGGGATAAAAGGTGAAGCACGAGAGCACAGGACGAGCAAGGCAAACTGCATGACGTGAGAGCTAACTCAGGACATCAGTTTACAGAAGGAGAAAGATGGCACAGACCTAGGGGGTGACAAGGAGAGAAGCAACCTTTCCCTTTCTGATTAAGGCCCATGAAACCTCCTTAGAAGGAATCATAAGTCCGTGAACAATAGTCAGCATGTGTTGCAAAAGATGTCAATGGTACACAAAACCCTCCTGCACTGATTACCAAGCCAGGGAGTGACGATTGTCTCTGTGGTACCAACCTTGACTGCAAGGAGAAAGAAAGAAAATGGTTCAACCCAGCCAGTGAGTTGAGGGGAGTATCGATAAGAAACCGAACTGTGTTACACGAAAAGTAGCCAACGGCTAAAATTTTAGCTTTGAAAACCATAAAGAAGTTATTGATGATAGAGTGGGAAAAACCAGCAACAGAGGTGTCCAGCAACATGTGGGTGCTTACGTATGAAACTCTGGGAGAGTACCCGATGGTAGGAACTACCGTATCCAGAAAGTCTTGGGAAATGGCGAGAAGTGGTCAAAGTGGTCATAAAGGGGTTTTGTAAAATCATATGTACCATTGCAAGTCTTTGACTGACAGATGATTAAGAAACTGAGGGAAATGAATCCTGCATGGTGAGGTGAGTGCATGAACAGTGTGTTACAAAGGTTGGCAAGAATGAACCCAGCAGAGGGATGCTAACGAGAAGGGGCGAAGTCTAAAAGACTCATAGTGTACTGTTTCGTAAAGGTTGGCAAGAGTGAACACGGCAGAGGGATGCTAACAAAAAGGGGCGAAGCCTGAAGTCCCTATGAACAGTGTGTTGACGGAAGTGAATCCTACCGAGGGGTGTCCACAGTGAACTGTTTTGGAAATGTTGGCCA
Source organism: Ambystoma mexicanum (assembly GCF_040938575.1). Classification (NCBI taxonomy): domain Eukaryota; kingdom Metazoa; phylum Chordata; class Amphibia; order Caudata; family Ambystomatidae; genus Ambystoma; species Ambystoma mexicanum. Next base: position 958,807,005 of record NC_090928.1, on the reverse strand, counting down.
GAGTGAACCCAGCAGAGGGAGGCCAACATCCAGGACAAATCCTGTGCTACTGCTACTGTTTAAAAAGACATTAAGATTTACCAACGCAAGAGGTATTGCAAGATAAGGGGAAGTGAAGTGTCCCCCTTGTCAATTCAGGGTCAGAGCCCAGCAAATGGGGCTCCAGGGGAGAAACATCATTACCCAAAAGCTACATTGACAAAGGAACTGTTTGTTAGTCGATTTGTGGAATTGTATTAACCAATAAGGAGTGCCCCTGTGGACAGCCATGGTGGGGGTCAAATGTAATCAAAAATATATGTAGTCCAAGCTGTAGGTAGAGTGATTCAATATTCAGTATATGCTTGTTTAAATAAAGGACGTGTACCAGCAAGGATCTCACATCTGGTATCCTTAATCTCATAAATACATTCACATGTAGTTTCAAGATAGAAATGTAATTTGAGTTCCTCTTTTATATAATTTTTTGGGTGAATTTTCAAGATGTTGGTACGATACCAAAGAAACTTTAAACATGACATACTAGATGAACACATTAGAAAAAGCAATTAATTAGTACAATATATTAAGAAATAGTTTTCGTTTAGACATTAAAAAAACTAAAAATAGGAGAAAGGTTTTTGAGAGAAAATAAAGAAAATCAATACAATTAGTTATGGATTAAAGAAAGTCGGCACAATCAGTTGGTTGAAACATATTCCATATCTAATTTTGGAGTCTCGTGAGTGATTCAAGGTTACATCAATGTCAATATGTCCAAAGATTTGTTCCTGATCAATCGGATATTCATTCATGTACATTTTAGAATCCATAGAGGTGTGACAAAGCACATGGAGAAATTGTCCCTGTATTGGATATGGTACTCAAAATAACCATACGCGGGTCTGCCTACATGGATGTGAACATCATAGCTTCTCAAGTGAGCCTCTAATGGATGTTAGGGATGCAGCTACACATTTCAGCATAGAGCCAACTATTTGGCAATCAGTACAGCCTTCCTCAGGGCAGTTTTGGAGCACTCTTGGGTGGAGCAGACAACAATGCGAGTCAAAAACGTGAATGTATTCTGATCGGGATATTTGAAATTATTAGCATCTGTCCGAAATTCAGCAGCTATCCAGGTGCAGACTTACCCTTCTGTTAAGAAGAGGGGAGTTCCAAAACATAGAGTCTTCAAACAGGGCGTGCTGCGCAAGGCGAATACAGCCTGCCAGGTAGTTCTGCGATTACTATGAATTGGGAGAGAGAGTAAATGTATAATTCTGAATTGCTCGAATGCCACTAACTGTTAATTTGGCATTGAGAAAGGCCCTTTTTCTTTTCATGTTTTATTGGTTTATAAGAAACAAAATTCAAACCTTTAACACACACCTCTTCCATTAACAAATTAATACATTATCCACACTACATTCCATAAAGTAATCATCTTAACACATCAGTTCCAAACAACTTGAAAAATAAAAGAAGGGAGGGAAAGAAATTAAAGAAAAAGAAATAAACTCTTTTTTCTTTTTTTTGTCTTTAAAAAGGCAATTTTAGGGAAGCTTTTCATTACCCCCATTTCCACATCACACGCCGCCAACTTAAACAGTTTCTTCCAGGATAAATGCCACCAACTTTATTACAGCAATGGTCATACTGGTTTTTTCCCACCATTGCATTGGCGACAGAGACCAACAAGAACTCATATGTCCCTCCAGAAATGTACATCTCACTTCCCTTAATGGTTCACAGGAGGTTACTAATTGTAGCAGCGATTCTACACCCCCTATTTCATACACAGTTTCACCCTCTACCCCATAATGTAATGTAAAGGATTAAGGCAGGCAGTTCCCCACACAATTCAATTTGTGTTTGTGTTTATGTGTGTTTAGTATTTATTATGCGCAACGGACCCTGGGGTATAAGGGCGCAGAAGGTAAGAAGATGTACAGCTTAGGGCATGGTTACAGGTTACAGGTTACATAGGTCATGGTTACAAGCGTGTAATACATGTGCCAGGTAACATTTGTGTCAGGCACATGGGTAGAGGCAGGTGGGAGCAGGCTCATGCATTCATTTAATATTGTTGTCATCAACCAGTTAATCACGTTTTGCCTGAATTTGGTAAAATATTGTTCTAGTCTCACAGTGATGGGTAGTTCATTCCACAATTGAGCTGCTTTGACTGGGAAGCTGTCTCCGCCTATGGTGGCGAGTTTAAATCGGGGTACTTGAAGGCGATTGGTGTTGGCTAGTCTTGTTTGTCTTGTGGAATGTGTTCTGGTGAATATGTCCTTTAAGTATTGTGGGGCTTTATTATAAAGTGATTTGTATGTGAGGGATGCAGTTTTGAGTCTGATTTTCTCGTGGGTGGAGAGCCATTTATGTTTCCTTCTTGTTTCTGAGATGTGTTCTCTCTTGGGAATGTTCAATGCTGCTCGGAGGGCATTGTTTTGCTGTATCTGAATTTTGTTGATGGTGGATTTAGTGGCTCCGATGTACAATGCGTTACAGTAGTCTAGTTTGGAGATGATTAGGGCTCTGGCTAATGTTAGACAGCTGTGCTGAGATAAGAATGGGTTTCCTGCTCTGATAAGTTTACATGTGTAAGCTGTTGATGAGGCTAGGGAATTTACCTGTTTGGAGAATGATAAGGTGGAGTCAAGGTAAATACCTAGCGTTTTTACTGCTTTGGCTATCTGTATGCAGTTCTCATCGATGATGAAGGAGGAATAGTTTGTACTTAGTTTATTGATGAGGGAAGCAGTAGCTAGGATGAGAAGCTCAGTTTTATCATCGTTCAGGCATAAGCCATGGGTTCCCATACATGCCTGAATGATGCTGTAGATTCTATTCACCAGTGCTAAGTCCTTTTCGTAGTGCCCTGTGAGTGGGAGGAGGATCTGGGTATCTTCAGCGTAATTAGTGTACGTGATACCCAGATAGGGTGGATAGGGTGGTTTTTTATGGGGGATTCATTTGCGTTATATTTATTAAAATGTGCCAATGGTCTCCCCAGTTCCATCCCCCTACCCACTATGCGAGATAGAGATTAAGGCTGGCAGATTCCCCCCCACACTTTTGTTGGCATTTGAATTAATCTACTAATACATGGAAGGCCTTGGTTATGTGGCATCCAGGGAAACAGCAGGGCTCTTCTGAGGACAGCACATATCTGGTTAACGGCTTGGTTCTAGGATAGGCCCCACCAACCCAGTCCTCCTCTGGCTCCTCAAATGGCAAGCCCAGCTAGATTCTAAGTTGTCCAGTCTCTGTCTCCCATGCATGTTTTAAGGCCTTTCCAGGTAACCAGCTCTTCTCCTGGAAAAGTTTACCCTGATGACCTGGATAGCTCTACTTACCTCTCTGCTAGTGTTTCCTTGCAAGAGTACAGACGCAGCCTATCTCCAGGAATAAAGTGGAAAGGTCAAGTCAAAAGCCCCTCTCAGATTGAAAACTGATCTCTTATAGGGCTGGTCACACTCCATTATTATCATATGTCCCATGATACTGATTGGCCCAAACTCTTCCCATCTCCCCAATATGACCACTGCTGCTGATAGGACTAGGAGTTGGGAGGAGTGGATAATGGAGGCTGAGGGAGGAGAAAGATTCATCATCCCAAAATGACTAGTGTGTTTAACATTTAGTGTGCCTAAAAATCTCACAACATGGCAGCTACCCTAATTTTTCAGATAACTCCAGGCACATATTACATGGACGCGGTAGCGTCCATGTAGTTATGGTTAAGTTGGTGTTTCCATAGGAAGAGCACTTTTTGGGTGGCTTATAACTTCGCTCCCTCTGGACGAATCGTTCCCAAACTTTGCAAAAAAAGTATATGTCCCACTCTGAATTGTTTTGCAAAGTTTGGAGAGGTTTGGTCCAGGGGGGGCAAAGTTATAGGGGTGGTCCCAAAACTTTTGTTTTTTCCTATAGACATAATGGGAAAAATCTTTGCGCACGGCTACAGCCCGAACCGCTGGACGGATTTACACCAAATTTGCGCCAGGAGCGGCGGCTTGGTCCCGAAAGCGTGCTTTTGCAAATTTGGTGTAAATCCGTCCAGTAGATTTTTTAAAAAATGACCAAAATGTAAGGCAAAAAAATTAGTGATATCTGTGTTCGCTTCGTGGACGGACTTCCCTGTTCGCTCCGCGGACAGCACCCCGATTGGCCCATGGGCTTGCGTCATGTCCACTTACATGCAACGTGTTCACTGATTGGACAGCGTGGGGCGTGGAGCGCGTCAGATTTTCTGTGGCGCCCGCCATCTGGTATTTGCCGTCGACCGCGTACAGCGCGGTGAAACTTGGATTCAAAATTGTATTTAGGGGAGTGTGTTGGTGTGTAAGAGTGTTTGGGGAGGGTGGGGGAGTATGAGATAGGTTCAATGTTTTGATTTTTTATGTGCTATAGGCTTTTGTTGTGTTCGATTTGTCCGCGGAGAACACGGCTGTTCTGACATTTTGTAAATAAACTAAATGGTGGGGTGTTCAGAGGACGGAGTATGTGTCCTTTTTGTTCACAAGGAAGGTAAAATTGAGCTAAAAACACTTGCGGTGTATTTAAATGTTCGTAAATACACAAACTGGGGGTGTCCTCAGGACGCTGTCCGTATTGTAATCTGTCAAGTTGAATGTGTTCTAAAAACACTCGCGGTGTCCCAAAATGGTTGCAATTACACAAAATGGGGGTGTTCTGAGAACGTTGTTTGTATTGTTCGTTGTCAGGTTGAAAGTGTTCTACGAACCCTCCTTTTTTCTGCTGATAGTACAATTTCCTATGGGCCTCACCTGACTTTTTGTCCACTAAAGAAACGATAAATCAGGCTGGTGTACGCCGACATTATGTGATACTATTTCATGTGTGACACTATTTCATCATGTGACACTAAATCATATCTCCCACCCCTAAGCCTGACATTATGAAAGCATTCATATTCCCCGCCTCTCTCCGTGACGTTACAGGGTGCGTCATCAAATGCGCCCAGTCGTCTCCAGTCCTACGCGACTTTACACAGAACCCGGAAGACAACACACATTATGTCACAACACAGCGCGCCACAATTCAGAATATGAAACTGTGATTTAAAAGCAAACAGCAAGATTGTAAATTTTGTAAAGTACATTTATTTGACATCAAATGTTTAGAGAATATTCAGCGATTTACATTTGTCTTTGTTGTCGATCCGCAAAAGTTAATGTTGAGCCACACGATGTTCCTTTGCGGTACAGAGGGTGTTAGATCAGCTTAGAACACAGTGCGCCACAATTCGGAATATGAAACTGTGGTTTAAAAGTAAACAGCAGGATTGTACATTTGGTAAAGTACATTTATTTCACATGAAATGTTTAGTGAATATTCAGCGATTTGCAATTGTCTCTGCTGTCGATCAGCAAAAGTTTATTTTGAGCCACGCGATGTTCCTTTGCGGTAGATAGGCTGTTGTTTTATGATAAAAGCAGTAAATGGTTGCACTGATAATCGGAAGGTTGCTCTAACAATGAGACATTAGACCACCATAATGGTTGGTATGTTGCTTCTAGCCGCTAGTACTGCGTAAGGGCATATTGGTCTTTGGCGATTGTCCCATAAAATGGTGAGGGTCATGAAGTTGCTTACATGGAGCTGCACCTGGCAGTTGAAAAATCCATCCGCTGGAGTCTGAAAATCGTGACATTGGCAAAATGGGGCAACATCCCTGTTTTAAAAAACATAAATTAGTCTCACCAGCCAATCTTTATTAAAAATATTCATTTTATTTATTAGGGCGTGAAACTATTTGCTAGCGAAGATAGTGCAACAGAGTATGTTAATAATAAAATAATATTTTTGCATTTATATAGCACTAAGAACCGTCAGGTATCTCAGCGCTGCTTATTATTACCCATGGTGTGTGGTGCTCATTTATCAACCACGGAAGGATGAAAGGCTGAGTTTGGCCGTGCCAGGATTCGAACCTGCGTTAGCAAGCTGTGCACAGATGTCAAAGCGAGCGCTCTACTCGCTGTGCCACTTGACCGGCTACAGTAAAGTGGCACAGCGAGAAGAGTGCTTGACCGGCTACAGACCGGTTAAATTATTTCTATTAACCCACCCTGTGTCGTCTGCCTTTTTAAGAGCCCTCTAAACGACAGGGGATCAATTCGGCGGTGATAGTGCGCGGTAGAAAACAATATGCCACATTGAACGAACAAGTACAACTTGCCCGGGCTTTAATGCCACGCTATTGTTATTATATTTCGGTATACAATAATCTAAACGGTGACGTACATTATAATTGCATTTTACATTGTCCAAGTGTAGTGCAGTCCCAAAATACGACTCCTCGTGTGCCAACAATATTTCTCAAAGTGATATAATATATCAAAGTGGTTTCGTTTCAGAAATTTCATCTTTAACGTGTCTTACGTTTTTGCTACACTTCTTCAAAAGAAGTCGGTCAGCACAATCTCTGTCTGTCAAGGTAAAAAAAAATAGAACCTTATACTGGGAGTCGTGGGCCTCTCTGGCCCGCAAGAAAAAAATGGAAGCAGCTGACCTTCACTGTGAACGAGCATAAATGCTTACTTTGCAACATTCTGTGTAAAGCCATCTGTGAGAACTTGCTGTTTACACTACATCTTTGTATATTGTTTGCGTGCTAATAAAAAAAGTTTGTTTAAGGGACGTTATGGATCCAAGTAAAGCCGAAAAACTCCTGAAATTCGCCAGTTATGGTAAGCTAAGCAACCATAACTCGCGCCACCACCGTGCACTGCTAAGACTAACACCCAGGACATCAAAGATGACATCGCAAATGTCATTGATGACATCACTGATGACATCACATGTGCATTTACTTTTCATGAATTTATGTACTAGGGATTTTTATTATAATGTTGCGAAAAAAGTGTCAAGGATCATTGCAATAAATATCAGACCGTAATTAGTGCTGTCATCAATGACATTTGTGATGTCATCTTTCATGTCCTGGGTGTTAGTGTTAGCAGGGCACGGTGGCGCGAGTTATGGTTGCCTATTTTACCATAACTGCCGAATTTCAGGGGTTTTTCGGTTTTACTTTGAACCATAATGTCCCTTTAACAAAGTTTTCTCACTGAATTTCATAGGTTTATAGTAGCACAACTTAACCTTAACGTCCCTTTAACAAAGTTTTTTCAGTGAATATATATATATTTGAGTTCTATATTTCATGGCGAGTTGGAAAATACTAATCACATTTTTGCACGCCCTTCCTGGGAGGAGCTAACATTTTTTTATATTTGCTCCTGATACGAAAAAGTTAAAAATCCAACAATTCAAGATTGAAATATTAATTTCCACCTATTGCACCACACCAAATGTCTATTTCCTCAGAATTATGAGAAGGCTGGAATCATGATTTTCTTCATGCCTCACACAGAAGTCATTTTTAAATGGTACAGACAGGCTCCTTAACCCCTTTAATATGAGTCTGGGATGAGCTCACTGGGACCCATGATGCTCTATTTATTAAGGAAAAGTTAATACTATGTTAATCAGCCAATGCTTCACATGTGCCCATCCATTTCAACATAGCCCCAACCCTTTTTTAAAGTTTCATTTCATTTCTGTCACATTTCTGTCACCTTGAGCACTTCCAGCTCCTAGGCGTCAGACAATCGGGCTTCAGACCACAACACGGAAGAGAAACCGCACTCATAGATCTCAAGGCACAGATAGACGAGTTGAGAGACCAGGTGAAGACAGCATTATTGCTTCTCCTTGATCTCTCTGCGGCCTTCGATCTGGTCGACCATGAGATCTTGTGCAACCACCTACAAATAGCTGCCCACTTCTCTCAAGAAGCAACCAACTGGATCCAATCCTTCCTTAATAACCGTACGATGAGAGTCTTCTCATTATCAGCAGCAGCCGACCCCATGCCTATCACGTGCGGCGTGCCGCAAGGATCTTGCGTCTCCCCTACACTTTATAACATTTTCACGAAGCCTCTTTTTGATGATCAAGACGATCTGGGTATCACCTACACTAATTACGCCGATGATACCCAGATCCTCATCCCGTTGTCGGGGGATTATGACAAGGATTTGGCCTTCGTTAATAAAGTGTAACTCATCATCCAGGCATGGATGGCCTCACACGGTCTATGCCTGAATGATGACAAGACGGAACTTCTCATTCTAGGCTCTACACTCTACCTTAACAAACTGGGCCACAAATACTCATCATTCATAATTGACGATAACAAAATCATGGTAGCTAAGGAGGTTAAAACCCTCAGATTCTATCTATATTCCACCCTTACCTTTAACAAACAAGTGAACGCAATGGCCTCTGCCACTTCCTACACTTGCAAACTCAACAGGGCAGCCAAACCCTTTCTCTCCCCCACCAACTGCACCACCCTGGCCAGGCCGCTGATCCTGTCCAAGTTGGACTATTGCAATGCCTTATATGTAGGCTGCAACAAATATATCTCTAACAAAATCCAAATTCTCCAAAATAATGCCCTCAGAGCGGCCCTCAGTATCCCAAAGAAAGCCCATATTTCAGATTCCAGAAGATCTGTCAATTGGCTATCCACCAAGGACAAGATATTCCTTAAATAAGTGTCTCTGATTCATAAATGCCTCCACGAAGCAGCCCCCCAATACCTCATCGCCAGATTTACTAGACCTACCCTCTCCCGCCCCTCGAGAACGGCCAACTCCAACCTTCTTCTGGTGCCCAGGTTCAAATGTACTACATCTGGAGGCAATAGCTTTCCAGTAAAAGCAGCGCAATTTTGGAACTCCCTCCCTCCTACTTGCAGGGAGGACCTACCCTACCACCAGTTCTGAGCCAGGACCGTCCACTGGCTCAAATCTCTTGACTCATAACGACTCTTAGAGACCCAGATTCGCCATTACCAAGTGGCTCCTCATTGAATGTAAATATGTTTATAGTATTGCCCTTAATGTACATGTTCTACTCCTACTCATTGAATGAAAATATGTTTATAGCATTGCCTTTAATGTACATGTTCTACCCTTCCTATTTGGCGTGATACATCCGCAATGTAACCCCAGCTGGACCTCACCATACTGTATGTAACAAAGCTTTGTAACCCTCTTGCTGCCTTTGCGCCTGGCTACCCTTGGGTTAGGTGCGTATTACAAATAAATAAATACAAATACAAAATGACACAAACATCTGTTTATCAGCAGGGCACTGTTTTCTACAGGGTTTGAAGATCCATTAGTGGCTCTGCAGGCCATTTCTTGAGGTCAAGTCAGCCCTAAAACGGTCATATCTCTTGGCCACTAATGCACTAATGCATAGTTAATGGGGAGGCCTGACCTTAAAAGTTATTTCTGCTGGCCAGCTTATCTACCCCTGCACAATTATGACCTAATTCTTTGTAATGCTTAGCATTTGACTGAACTTTAGTCCTGATTTTCCTGGTGGGCCCAGCAAAGACCTTAAGGTCACAGTTCCAGATACACAGCAGTTCAGTGGGGAAAGCAGCAGCAGCCAGTCAAATGCATAATTGGAGAAAAACAACATTTTAAATTGAAAGACGTGTTTACGTATACCATTTTACTTTGCCTATGGGGCTTCTGTCCATATGTTAATATATTTCTTTCATCTGCTAGTTGAAAAGACATAGGTGTTCTTCTTCACTTGTCTGCAATTAGTTATTTTGAAACACCAGCGTCTCTTTTTAAAACAAAGTAGGCCTTTGCATTTAAATGTCAGTTTATTTGCAGAAAGTACGTGTCTTTCTCTGTGTCAAATGAAATATATCACTTGTTTCACTTTTTAAATATAAGGCACAAGTCCACCTTGTTATTTTTCAAAGACACAGCATTTCAATGTATCTTTTCCCACGTGTACTGCTACCATTTGAATCTGGCAAATGGTGCCTTTTCGCAGTTTACACAAAGTCAGCATCTGCAGCATCACATGGCAAGTTCCATTCATTGGGCTTATCTAGCAGTTCTAAGCTCTAAGGTAGATTCCCTTTCACTTGACCGCCTATCCATTTTAGTATAGTTGAACTAGACCCATTTCTTTTAATTTCACTAAGCCTTATATCGGAAATCACTGTTTTGTACTGGCTTTTATATTTCAATGAGGCTCTACATTAGCCACCTTCACTCTCATAATAGTGGCCTAACATGGCCTCTCCATCTCTGTCACTCTGGGACAGTATTTTCACCCAAGTCCCCCGTGGGTCTTTGCCTCGGTTGACCCATAGGAAAGAGCAAGGGAGGATGGGGCTTTTGTTTTCTTTTTTTTGGCTCATTCCATGAATTTCCTCATTGGAGCACATCTGCTCTTTTCCTGTCCTGCGGGAGTGGCACTCTGGTTTGCGTTCCACTCTTTTTGGATCCTTGGGTTCTGTCCTGTAACCCCTCCCATATTAGAACCTCCTACCCCCAGGTTGTGAATGTAAGGAGTTATTGAGTCTGCAGAGAGTAAAAGTGGGGCAAGTATATCATACAGAACTTCTTTCCCCAGTAAATAGGCATACCATTTGAAAAACAAAACAACATCACGTAACACATTGACATGTACTCCTTTACATGAACATTTCTACACAAATTATTTCCTCATCCTGATTTTTATACATTCCTTATGAGTTTAAATTAAATTACTCCCTGTAAATGTGTGATATTCTCCATCCGGGTTTCCCGTCTTTCCTTTAATTCTTCAGATGGTTTATGAGCTGTACCCTCACTGGTCTCTTCAATCTGTCGTAAAGTCTGTATGGGGTGACAGCTCAACTGATTGATATGGACTCATTTCTCTTCCGTATGAAGATCTTATAGGCAACAGGTGAGATTTTATCGACAATTTCAAAGGCACTACACCAATAGGGGAGAAACTTCCACTCTTTGGTCTGGTTCCTTTGGAAATTGTACAGGTAGACCCTGTCACCAACTTCATACTACTTTTTGGTAGTTTTTAAGTCGTAGTAGACTTTCATTCCTTCTCAATTTCTAAATTGCGCTGAACATTAGCAAAGGTGTGCTGAAGGTGTTTCCTTGAATTTGCAATGTACTCATGGGTAGTGGACATGTTGATCAAGGTCTGCTCTTAGGTTCTGCAGAGCAGATGCTGAGGTAGCACCTTTTTCTGTCCAGTCATGAGCTCAAATTGAGACGATTTTTGTTGCAGAAGATGGCATGGACCTGATGGCCATTAGGACAAGCGGTAATCGGATGTGCCAACTAGGTCCAGAGTCCGCCACAAACTTCTTCAAGATGCCCACAATTGTCTTTTCGCCCCTCTCAACTCCCCTGCTCAGGCTGAGCGATAGGCAATGTGGAGTTTTCTTTTTACCCCTAGTATCTCCCACATCTTGGTCATTACCTTGCTGGTAAAATGACTTCCTTGGTCTGACTCAATCCTTTGGGGAAGGCCAAACCGAGAGAAGATGTGGTTGATCATTTGAGCAACAGTCGTCTCCGCCTTACAATTCATGGCCAGAAGACATTCTACCCACTTGGTAATCAATCATGTTACAGTCAACATGTACTTTTTTCCTCTAGAGGAGCGAATCACTGGCCCAATGAAATTGACTTGCAAATCCAACCAAGGCATTGTCAGTCCCCTTTTTTGTAGGGGCTCTGTGTGTGAGGGAACTTGGGTGAAACTGAGCCCACACAAGACACACCTTCAAGTAGATTTCGAGGTCCTGAAACATGTGGGGCCAGCATGCAACCTTGTGCAAGATTTCTAATGTTTTATGGAACTCCCTATGACTGGCAGTGGCAGTGTCATGGGTGTGACTAAACATCAGGTTTCGGAATAAGGTAGGTACCATCCGCTGGTCACATCCAGATATGGATCTCTGTACCAACAAACCGTCTTGGATTCAGACCACTTTGTAAAACTTCATCAACACCCAGAGGTCCTCCTTCCGGTATAATCTGAATTTGTCAGAGGAAAATGCACTGGGTGTTCAATATGTTGAAAACATTTCCCAAGAATTGGGTCCTCTTTTTGTGCAGTATTCAAATCTGCATCTGGTTTTTCTTTACTCCACTGTGCAGTTGAGAGTTCATTATTGGCATGGGTTTGGGACCTGGTGACAGCAGTGACCTGGATTTCCCCCAACAGGTATTTTGTTTCTATGAGATCCTCATGAATAGCTCTGGTTTTTGCCAACTGGTCAGCTAAGTCATTTCCAGTCTTGTCTAGTCTCTCAATTTTGGAGTGACCTCTCATCTTTTTCCAACAGATGGGCATCTCATTAGAGGTTATCTGATCATCAATTGATTGAATGAAATTCTCATGCTTTAGCAGTTCGTTGCTTGCACACAGCATGCCTCAATTTTTCCAGTTTATCGGGTGTTCCACAAAAAGTCATTCCCGACATAAATAGAGTCAGTAATTATGACCAGTTGTTTGAGTTGTGGTGTGCTGTAGTGAGAGTGGCTTGATGTACCGGCAATCAACTCTGCCTCCTGACTACTTCTGGGACCTATTTTGTGCCAAGTAGAGTGTTCCAGGGCATCGTTCACCCAGGCATTGCCAATGCCAGCCACTAGTTCTCTTTCCCCATGATTTTCAACATGGTAGGAGCACCCATACATATGAATTGTGGGTATCCCCTAACACGTGTCTTCCTCAAAGACATTGTGCAGAGAAGTAAGGTATGCCTTCATATTGTCATTGGTCCTTAGACTTTCATCCTCGAGACAGTTTTCTTGAGCACAGTCATGCAAAAAAGCCAATGATTGCGCTGGAGGATGCTTCTTGTTTTGGCCATGTCTGACATCCACAGAAAAGCCTTGCATGGACAGAATTCAGGAAGTAATTCTGGAATTACTCACGTTCCCTGTTCAGATTCAGTCACTTTGGAGATATTGCAGGGGTTGGTGAGGAGTATCCACTCTGATGTGCTTACCCTGGATGAATGGGTGGTCATTCTTCAACACCCACACCATTGCCAGTAGTGACTGTTCGCAATCCTTGAATTTTTCCTCCACAGAGGGAAAAGTCTTGCTCACGTACAAGATTACTTTGTTGACCTCATCATGCTTTTGGTACACTAACATTGTTAAGCAAGTATCTGGGAACCCTGTCTCCAAGAAAAACTCCTTGTTCTTTATGGGATATGCCAAACAAGGATCTTGGGAAAGGCTTCTCTTTAGTTGTTTTACTGCCTTGGATTGTTCCGGCCCCCAATCCCTGGGGTCGAGTGACCTCTGCCTAATTTTCAATGAACTTGGTACTATAATTAGTGAGTCCAAGAAGGCTTCTTAGTTCACGCAGAGTAGTAGGGTCTTTCAGTTTGAATAATGCTTCCACTTTTCTGCTTAGGGACTGAGACCCTCAGAGGTGATTTTGTGCCCTAAGTAGTTCACACGGGTCTTACAACACTGTGCCTTATGAAAGGACAGTTTTGCTATGGCTTTCTGAAACTGGATCAGAACATACCATATGTCTGCTATATGTTCCTCCACAGTTGACTTCTTGATTAAGAAGTCATCTACATAGGCCAGGTTTCCCCTTTGACCCAGATCAGGCATGGCCTTATGTAGAAAGATGTTAAATTCATTGCCAGAGTACATGTATTCAAATGGGGTTGGGGTCCACGTGTATAACTCCCTTAGGTCTGCGCACAGTCTCCACTTGCCATTGGGTTTCCGTATCTCCGGTACCAGGTTGTTAAAGTTACTGTGGATTGGACGAATTACCCCAAGAGATTCTTCTACATTTTGAATAATCTTCGTAAGTGACTCCATGGGCACGAGAGGTAACCAGTATGCCTTCACACATACTGGATCCATCTCAGGGTCTGTGTTCATGGTGGTTGAATGTATCTCTGCATGTCCATGGTCATATGAATCCACTGCAAAGATATCCTAAAAATCTAAAAATACTTGTTTCAGCTTCTGTTTTTGCTCTTCGGTCTCAGAGGCATCCGCAATCTTCGACTATCTGCTTAAAGCCTAGAAAGACCTCTGGCTTGACAATTTTGGCAGTATCCTCCAGTTGGGTGGAGAGATCTCTTGTGATGATGTTGGCCTGGATGGGAGGTTCCATGGATGGGAGGTAGTCACTGTTGACTCAGAATATCACTTAATCCTTCCTATTGTCACAGGTCACCTCGCCCACACCATAAGGGCAGGAAGAGTACACCAAGATATTCTCCCCTTGCCTGGTGAAAATCTTTTCCAGATGGGTACCTTTGTCGATATGGCAGCAGTCATTTGGAATTGGTCCAATGATCTCATCACCTAAATCAATAGAATAATGTCAGGCATCAACAGTCATTCCAATAAAGGTGTCTGCAGCCAAAGGGATACTTCAAAGGTCATTGTTTTTGAGGTTCTGTCCTCGCTTAAATTTTAGGCGAATTGTAAATTGTCACTCCTGTCCTGGGATGGTAACCTCTTCTCTCGCTTGAACTTCAACCACACAAGGCAGCAATTGAGCTGACCGGAATGCTTTCTCAGTGTTGTCAAAGCCCATGGGGCTACCCCCCAGTCGGGACCAGGCTTTGTTATTAATTAGTCCAATTTATTTACAAATCGATTGAGAATGTCACTGCCTAAGTAAAAGGCGGAGGGGACATCCCTCTCAACAACAATTATGTTCTATGCTTTTGTCGCCAATGGAAATTTTTAGCATACACTTGATAGGTGTTTTTCACCTTCTTTCATCGTGGGATTTAGGTTTTCCTCTGATTTTGGACTAATATACAATTTCAGACTATTCCCTTGCAGTGTGGAATGCCATTTAAAACTGGGAGGAAGGTTGACTTGATGTCTGGGGCTTTATTGTTCCAAAAATGGAATTCTATTTTGTCAGGCCGTTGTTCAATCATGTGGCATTTGCCATTCAAACTCACATAATTTGTGCCTTGTTTTAATTTAATTTAATTCTGACGCACTTCCTGAAACAGGGCACTATTTTCTTGACTTAAGGTGTTATTTTCTTCCCTCAACTGCTCTGTCTGCTGTTTCAAGGCATTCGGATCTTGGTGTATCTTATCAAACTCACCTTGAGAATCAACCCCTTTGATAATTAACTGGGTATTTTTAGCTTTCAGTTGTTTTACCTGTGATTGAAATGTGAAAATGTCCTCTAAGCAGGATCTATTAAAACAACCTGCTCATTTAATTTATGTTGACTCGCATTCAGATTTTCAACACATTCTTTATACTCCCCTTGTAGTGCAGAAAAATGAGTCTTGTGCTCTGAATGTGCTTGCTCTTGTGTGGTTAACTCATCTTTAGCTGTTCAATAAGACATTCTCATTTTAACTCTAGATTTTGGCTCTGTTACGCTTTCACTTCTAATTGTTTCAGCTCTTTGTGCTTGATTCAAAATCTCAGCCTGGTTTTGAACAGAGGCCACACTATTCTGTTGTCTTTCTTCCATGATCAGCATATGGAAATAATTGTGTTCTGTGTGAGAAACATGAAGATGCCTCACCCACTAGTCCACGGGGATCTGTCATCCAGGTGGCCAGGACACAGCCATCACTTTTGGATCCAGTTCCTGGGGGTGGACTAGCGTGGGAGGATCACCTGGATGAGGGTTCCACGAGAGTGGAAGTGGGACACCAGAGGGTGAGACGTGGTATCCCCTTTCCAATAACACCTTTTCCCATCCTACCAGGTCGGATACCTAGGACCTCAACCAACACCCTTTCCCGAAACAAACACTATTTCATGAGCAGCTCACTGTGAGCGACAACGGACTAACACAAGAGCCGTTTACCTGACATGTCCCAACACAAGGGTCAGGCAGAGTCGGGCAATTACTGGTAATTACACACACCTGACTTCCATCACACTTCCCCACACGGATAAAAGGTGGTGCGTAAAAGCACACTCTGAGCAAGGTAAAACCAGAGGAAGCAGCAGTTCCGAGATGGCAGTTTAATATGAGGAGAAAGATGGCCAGACCAGAAAGGGTTGCAAGGATGGGATTGCCCTTGGCCTTTTCAGTGGAAGAAAAATGATACTTTCATAAGCCCTCGAGGATAAGAAACATAAGACTGGGAATTAAAGCTAAAGAAAGGTGCATTGTGTGACAAAGGTACCCGGGGCTTTCCTGCACCAACGGCTGAGGTGGGGAGGAGCAATTGCCACTGTGGTACTGTCCTTGGTTCCAAAAACAAACTGCTCCATTAAAGTCAGCACAGCTGGTGAGTCTGGGAGACTGATAGCAGACCGGTCTGTGTTAGAACCAAGGTTGCAAGCGCCAACTTTGTATTAAGGAATATGCAAAGAACAGAGTTTAAGGCATATGTGATGAGCGACACAAATATAATTGAATATCAAAGGAGTGACTAATCTTTTGAAACCAAAGTGGATGCCATATACAGAGTGGTCCGGCACCACGTGGGTGCTCATTCGATGGGTCTCTGTTAGGTAACCAACTGAGAGTGTAAAATTGTGAAATTGTGAAATCTAAGTGGTCCTGCAACAGGTCAAGCCAAACCGTGTGCACATTCGAAAGTCTTCGATAGCAAATAAGAACTGTAGTTGGTTCAAGCCCTGCTGAGGGAGACTAATTGTGAAAAAGGCATCTGAGCCAACGGCCTGAACTTCCTGACTTATCATTTTGTGAACACATCTTTCTTTTTTATGAACATTTCCCCACACTATTTGTAAATTAGTGGTAAGGATTGTCAGTAGTTTTTTTTTTAGTATAGGTCCTTTTATTTTGACTAGCCTCCACTAGGACTGCATTATTATTAGTTGATGGTCAAAGTTTGCTGCCATCTTAGATTTAAGTTTATATAGGTGTTTATGACACCCTTGATAAGGTTCAATAAACATCCTTCAACTGTGGTCACTTTTGTTTGTCTTACTTTGATACCATGTCTTCCTTACATATGGTGTCAGATGTGGAATGTGATTCCATTGAAACAAATTGGGGAACCCTAAAATTCCAGAAGCTTAGTCACAGAGCCTCCAACCCCTCTGTTGCCACAAAAGAATCATTAGGCTTTGATATCTGTAGCAGTAAAGAGGCTTCTATCCTCCTGGGAAAAGTGGAATGATTCCCACATACTTAGTTTTGATACCCCCCATCCTGGGTTTTATGTAAGTTTGGACCCAAAATCTGGCCTGGCCTGGATGTTAGGTATAGAAGGTGTCATTGATCCAGACTTCCGGGTAGACATAAAGGTTCTCTTACAGAACCATGGCGAGATCCCATTTGAAGTACATCGTGGAGACAAAATTGTCCAAAGGATTCTTGAAATAGCTCTATTTGCCCATTTTAGAGAACGTGAATCAGAAGAAACAGAGAGAGGTAGGCTTTGGGGAAGCTGATGAACCGTTGAGCACCGAAGAGAAAAAAAGGGCAAATCTATCTCAACCTAGCCTTCACCCAGCGAAATGACCGAGCGCCCACACTGAGGATTTTTTACAAACAATTCCCAAGGAGAGGATGTAGGGAAGGGAAGCCCTGTTTTCTTCTTAAAGCAAGGATTGCTATATATATATAATAAATATCAAAGAAGGCTTGAGTAAGACCCAGTTTGTAATCCCCAAAACCCACAGAAAGATCATGCTCAAGATTGTGCATTCCCATCTGACCGGGGGACACTTAGGACCATCCAAAACCCAAGCACACATCAGCAGGATGTTTTACTGGCCATGTATCCATGCTGATATAAAAACCTTTATTCAGACGTGTGAAATATGTCAGAAAACCAGTGCTCACATCCCATTGCCTGCCCCTTTGAATCCTTGTCAATCATAGAAGTCGTTTTTTCAAGAATTGTGATGGACCTTTAGAAACATCTAGACTGGGCAACACATATGTCCTGGTAATTGTCGACTACGCGAACAGATACCCCAAGGCATTCCTTATGCAGAACAACACCACTCAGCAAATTATAAAGCACCTCCTATCATATTTTTCCATGGTTGGCTTTCCTAAGGAAATCCTAATGGATCAATGCTCAAATTTTATGAGCAAGCTCATGGGGGAAGTCCATCCCCAAACAGATGGTTTGGTAGAGAGATTAAACAAACCACTTAAAATGACCTTAGAAAGTTATAAGATAAGGATGAGAAGAACTGGTACCTTTTGATCCTCTGGGCAATGTTTGCAGTGAGAATAACCCCTCAGGCATCTACTGGATTCTCTCCTTTTGTGCTACACTATGGTAGAGAGCCTAGAGATGTCCTGGACATTTTTCGGGGAAACCTGGGAAGAACGAGAAGAGGCACCCATTCCCCTTTCACAGACGGCAACCAGATTGCAAGTACATATGAGACTTGTTCCCAATCTAGTTTATACTCGTATGGAAAAGGCCAAAATCCAGCAAAAATCTTCCAATGACAAAAAGGTGAGCTTAAGACAGTTTTCCGTAGGACAAAAAGTATTGGTTCTCTTGCCAACCTCGGAAAACAAGCTTGTCTCTAAGTGGCATGGGCCATATGAAATACTGGAATGAACATGAACCTGTACTTATAAGGTAGCACAACCTGACAGGAAAGAGAAGGTCCATCTGTATCATGTAAATATCTTAAAAGCATGGAAGAAAAACCTGTCTGCCACCAATGCCACAATACTATCCTGTTTGGTGCCAGAAGAGGTGGACAACTTTGAATTAATTCCTCAAGAGCTATCTAGTCAACAACAAGAAGATTTAAAAGCTTTAATTATCTCTTTCCCCAATGTTTTCTCGGAGAAAGCAGGCAGAGTGAAAGGCACATATCATTAAATTTGAACACCTAAAGGAAAAGTGGTTAATCTGAAATTATATAGTCTCCCGGAAGCCCACAAGCAGATAGATAGTGGTTGAAAGAGTAAATAAAATGTTAAGAACAAACATTATTGAACCCTCTTCAAGCCCATGGTCCTCCCCTATCGTATTGGTCACCATACCTGACCATTCCTGGAGGTTTTGCATAGATTTCCAGCAAGTTAATGGTTTTTCTGACTTCGATGCTTATCCCACACCACAGATCGATGACCTAATTGATAAACTCAGAAAAGCCACCTTTCTTTCAACCCTAGACTTAACCAAAGGGTACTGGCAGGTCCCACTGTATGGACCTGATAAGTATTAGACAGCTTTCTCAACACCCCTAGGACTGTTTCACTTCAAAGTCCTCCCTCTTGGCTTAAACAGGGCTCTAGCCACTTTCCAATGGCTTATGGACCAACTATTGCAGCCCTACTTTGATTTCTATGGAGCTTATATTGATGATAACTTCATTTATAGTAAAACCTGGGATGAACACCTTTTCCATCTTTCTACAATTATGAGGGCTCACAGAGAAGCTGTTCTAACTGCCAATCCATCCAAATGCAGACTGGCCCAATCAGCCATGAAATACCTTGGCTTCTTTGTAGACAATGGTAGTGTGCAACCTCAGTGCTAGAAAGTGAAAGGCATACTAGAAACCCCTACACCTAAGAGATCTAGGGTTAATCAGTTATTACCGTAGATTTATCCCAAACTTCTCGGACAGGACAGCTAGGCTGACAGATAAACTAAAGAATGCTGAGCCACTGAAAATGTATTGGACCAACAAAGATGATATGTGCTACAACAACCTAAAACAATCCATGTGCCAGAACCCGCTCTTAAAGGTAGTAGATTTCTCAAAAGAATTTGTACTGCAGACAGACGCCTCCCTTACAGGGTTAGGAGCAGTCTTATCACAAATTTATGACAGATTGGAACATCCTATCTTGTTCACGTTGAAAACTTTTCCCACATGAAGAAAATAACTCTGCATTGGAATTAGAGGCCCTTGCCATCAAGTGGGCCATTATCCATTTTAGATACTACCTCCTAGAAAGAAAGTTCACACTCGTCACTGACCATTCTCCACTAGTTTGGATTAGCCAATGAAAAGACTCTAACCGTTGACTCATGTGATGGTTCTTTGACCTGCAACCCTACTGTTTCACTGTGGAGGTATGGACCAAGGGAACATGGATTTCCTCTCTCGGTACCCCTGTGAAACAGATGCGGCTACATCATATAGGGGAATGGTATGTGATAAACCTGAAGGTGTCTCACCCGCTAGTCCTCGGGGATCTATCATCCAGGTGGCCAGGACATGACCATCGCTTTTGGATCCAGTTCCTGGGGGTGGACTAGTGCAGGAGGTTCACCTGGATGAGGGGTCCTTGGCGGGTGGAAGTGGGGCACCGGAGGATGCGGTATTCCCTTTCCAATAACACCTTTTCCCCATCCTACCAGGTATGATAACTAGGAACTCAAGCCCCCCAACCCTCCTCCTTTCCTGACACAAACACTTTTTCATGAACAGCTCACTGTGAGTGACAACTGACTAACACCAGTGCCGTATACCTGACATGTCCCAACACAAGGGTCAGGCAGAGTCAGGCAATTACTGATAATTACACACACCTGACTACATCACACTTCCCCACACTGATAAAAGGCAGAGCATGAAAGTAGTACCGAGATGGCAGTTTAATACAAGGAGAAAGACGGCAAGACCAGAGTGGGTTGCAAGGAGGGAACTGCCTTGGCCTTTTCAGAGGAAAAACCATTACTTTCACGAGCCCTCAAGGATAAGAAACATAAGACCGGAAATTAAAGCTGAAGAAAGGTTCATTGTGTGTCAAAGGTACCCAGGGCTTTCCCGCATCGACGGGCGAGGCAGGGATGAGCGATTGATGCTGTGGTACTGCCCTTGGCTCAAACAACAAAGCCACTCCAGTAAAGTCAGCACAGATGGTTAGTGGGGAGACTGATAGCAGAACAGTATGTGTTAGAACCAAGGATGCAAGCAACAACATTATATGAAGAAATCAGCAAAGAACAGAGTGTAAGGTATGTTTGATGAGCAACACAAATATAATTGAATATTCAATGAGTGACTGAATTTTTGAAACCAAAGTGGATGCCATATACCGAGTGGTCCAGCACCACGTGGGTGCTCATTCGAATGGTCTCTATTAGGTAACCAACTGGGAGTGTCAAATTGTAAACTGTGAAATTTAAGTGGTCCTACAATGGGTCAAGTCAAACCTTGTGCACATTCGAAAGTCTTCGATAGTAAATAAGAACTGTAGTCGGTCCGAGCCGGGCAGAGGGAGACTAATTGTTAAAAGGGGATCTGAGCCTGACTGTGGAGAATCTGGGGTGAACCATGAGTCACCCGAGAAAAGATATACAATCTGTAATTGGTCCAAGCCTGGCTGAGGGAGACTAATTGTGAAAATGGGATCTGATCCCGGATGGGGAGATCCAGGGTGATGAGTGAATCGCCCTATTTGAATACTTGAAAAGGAAACTTTTTGTTTGTTTGATACATTCGGCCCTCTGGACCAAGAGACTTTTGATAATTTAAGAGAATTGGGGATAGAAAGCCCTAATGCTTTCAATAGAACTGTGTCCTCGTGCCGAAGAAGCTCAAGAGTGTGCTATGCTCGAGTGAACCGCATTGTCCCGTGCTGAAAACATGGGGAAGGGAGGCCAAAGGCTTCAACATCCTGACTTATCATTTTGTGAACACTTCTTTCTTTTTCATGAACATTTCCCGACACTACTTGTAAATTAGCTGTAATGATTAGCAATATTCGTTTTTAGTATAAGCCCTTTTATTTTCACGAGACTCCACTAGGACTGCATTATTGTTAAGGTCGTAGCTTGCTCCCATCTTAGATTTAGGTTTAGATAGGTGTTTATCACACCTTGATAAGATTCAATAAACACCCCTGAACTGTGATCACGTGTGTCTGTCTTACTTTGATACCATGCCTTCCATACAGCTGTGAGCTGAGGCATTTTAATTTACTCATCTTTGCTGGCTTGTGTCATGTAAAGGTCGGTCAGGGCCCGATGTAACAACCCATTATCCTACCACATGTCAACATTTGCATTTACTTATCAAGAAGGGTCACTTATTATGCCCATCCAGATCCCAACCAGAACGCTTTGTTCAGCAGCGGATTGTTTGCTGACTGCATATCTGCCATATTTAAGATCAGAGTATTGTTGTAATAGCAAAATACTTCTTTTTCTCCAGAAATTAAGTAGGTACATTTATCTGGTTTGAGGGCTTTATACAGCGCCAAGATTCCTTGGTACACTGCTTGGTATAACACGCATTGGCAATACCAACAGTGTTGGCTTTTATATAGGCTTGGGAACTGGATGTGGCAGGCACTGCTGTAGTGGTATTACTGGCCATCAATGGTAGCAGCTGCAAAATGTTGCGAGTGCCATGGGCATCTAATAGCAGTGCCTGGCAAATGTGTAATACTTGCACACAAGCCAAAACTGTTGGTTTTGCCAATGCTTGTGTTTAACAGGACTTTGAGTGGCTGAAGGCAGACCTGGTTAAGACATTTTTATTACACCAGTAACGCGTTTACAGATCCAACTAAGTCCTTAATTCTCAGAATACTGCTTTGAAAAAATGCAGGCAGGCACTTCGAGAAAAAGGTTTTATGGTAAGGCTTGATAAAGCAAGCTCAAATAGATCCCAGGAGGATGTGTTTTGGGCGGGGAGGGGCAGGAAGTGGGTGAGGATGGCTATAGGGATTAGCTTGGCCATGGGCAGTCAATGGGTGGGTAAATAACCAAACAACACCTACAATCTTTTTGTCCCCTCTCATAAACATTTATCCCTAGCTGTATTCCAATGCAATAGTTTCAGCTTATAGATGGACATTACAATAATGCATATGGTTCGTTTCAGGATATTGGGTAAGAAGAGCCTTCATCATAACTTTCACAGCTGCTTCCCAGCAGTGGGCTTGTGCAACTGATGTGGCATGGTGGCAAAAAAAGTGATAATGAAATAAGAAATAGGGCCAACTAATTTTTGGTTATGTGCATGGGTGAAGCTTCAAAAGACATCTTTCAGCTTCAATATGCGACAATGCCAGCCATGGCATGCCGGCAGGGTTTCTCAAGTGCAGGTCAGAAGAACAGTTTCACTAGAACGTGTTAAAACCATTGCAAGTATTCAAAGTTGAGCCATCTGCTTTTTCTTCCTAAAACATTATGGGGCTGTAACAAAAAGTTGCAGAGAGACCAATTCACCAATACATGGATTGGTAATACCTCTGACTTACCCTTGATTGGGGCTCCCAGCAAACATAGAACCAAGGAAGTGACCCCATGCTTTCCCTGGCTCTCCAACTGCCTTGCGTGATGAATCATGGGTTCCAGTAACTTCTCTCCAGTGGGTGCTGGGGCTTTCCCTGTGAGGCTAGGTAGGTGAGCCCTCTACGCAATTACCTTCCTAGGGCTAGAGGCAAGTGGGACCTCGCATGGAGAGAATCCCCCCATGGGGACAAGGACTCCCATTCTTATGAGAACTCCCGAACCAACCCACCTACAATCCGTCACTACCAAAACCTAACAGAAGAAAACATGACGAACAAGCGGAAATTTGTTATTGTCATATAGAAACTTGGAGTAATACTGAAAAGGAATACTTTTCAGTACTGGGATGGAGAAAAATGCATGACTAATACAGAGTGAAAGCAGGACAGTGAAAAGAGATGTTTACGTTCTATCGGGGAAGTCCCATGGCCATGCGATAAGTCAGAAAGGTGGAGACCTGGGAGAGAGAGAAGCCCAGGAAATCCAAATTGGCTGTTAGTGTGATGCTTAAGGAGGCAGCGATGCACAGCTTCAGGATCAGAGAGCAAGCTGGCGTGCAAGGCCAGGTATCTTACATGCAGGAAAACCTGATATCTGAGAAGCCGAAGGACTGACAGAAGGTCCAAGGAGTGAATGAGTGAGACGTGGTGGGGTGACCAAAGCTTGGTTGACTTAGTAGTGCCTAAACAATACCGAGACCAGTTACCTGAAGGCACCGCAGAGTGTGCTGAATGAAGAGGAAGCTACAAGCCGACAAGCCAACCTGACATCCACTGAAGAAAGTTGTGCAGACTGCAAGCCCGGTGAGTCAATCACTGAGGCAAAAAACTTAACAGGGAAAGTGGCAGAACCGGGCGGGGATTCAAAAATAACAAGTGGACTATTCATTCTCATCAAAGTAAGAAGCAAGCATTGAAAAAGAGTGAGAATCACTACTGGAACACTCATACTTGTTCTATTAACAACCAAGTGAGGGAGAAGAGTGAAAAGTATTACCAGAACCCGTATCCTCATCACAGTAACTACCAAGTGTTGGAAAAGAATGGGAATCATTACTGGAACACTCATGCTTGTTCCAGTAAATACAAAGAGTTGGAAAAGAACGGGAATCATTACTGTAACACTCATACTCATCCCAGTAATTATTGAGTATTGGAAAAGTGTGAGAATCATTATTGGAACAGTCCTATGTGGCGCAGCCAGTAAAAAGATTGGACATTGAGTAGGAAAAAAGGTCTCAAGTTTAATGAATAAGAAAATAACAGAATTGCCCCCAGTGAAGAGGGGACCAGAAATAACAAAGGTCACAAATGAGATGAATAAAACAGAGAGGGAAAAACAATGTGTAAAGGACATTGTTGAAAAGTTGAAGAGCCCAATATTTGAACTATGTGACTCGATAAAAGTAATTTACAAAGAACTATCTTTGAATACTTTACTAAAGTGAACTTGCTGAGAAGCGCCCACAGTAGAAGGGAGTCATTGTCCTCTGCCTGAGTTATTTTGATAGTGGAAGGGACAGATTAGATTAGTTTGGTCAGAGGACAGATATTCCTTTTGGACTCACTGCCAACTTATGAGCACCCTAGTTACTTTGTTAGGCAGGGAGAACCCAGAGTTTAGGGAAAGTCAGGAGATTTCAGTTTTCTTTTAATAAAGCATATAAAAACATGGAAGACCAGAGTCCTTGTCCTTCTTCTCACCTGCCACACTTTACACCTGTTTGTGCACCTTTGATTGCACCTTAGCTGCTGCAAGAGAACCACCAGAGTCATCCTTGACCTCAATGCTCAAATACCTCTTCATCTTCGAGTTTGCTGGACACCAAAGCTCCACTGTCTCCTCATTTGAGACCCACCAAGACTTCTAGCATCACCAACTCGACAACACGTCCTGGCCACCAGCTTCCCCAAGCTACCAGTTGATAGCAATGCCCAGATTCTGTGTTAAGCCAGACAAGCCTGATCGCCATCGAAGGTAAGTTGTTGTTCTCTATCCCCGAGGCCAGCAAGTCTTCCAGTCCGCTGACCTGACACCACCTGCAAGTCCCAGCGTCTTTCACCCACAAGCCGATACTGCTGCCGAACAGTGCCTCATTGTCGGAACGAGTCACTGCCACTCCACTCCAAATTTCTGCCCCTAGGCAGGGGTACATTAGATGCCCCCCATCCATTTGGGGTAGGGGGGAGATGCCACTGGAAAAAGTGGCAGTGCCCCCCCCAATCCTGGGGCAGTATGTTTTGCTCCTCCTGGGGGCAGATGGGCACACTGATGTGCCCATCGGCCCCTAGGGAAGGGGCAAAAAAAAAAAATAAAAAAATCATAAATGGAGTTTTGGGTGGGGGCCACTAGCCACCAGCAATTCTTTGCCAAATGAAAGGGGGTTGGCCCTCTCCCCCACCCTAAGTGGATGGTGTGAACCTCATGTAGCCCTCCCTGGGGGCAGATTTCTGCCCCTATCTGTCCCCAGGGAGTGCTACATGAGATGCCCCCCATCCATTTTGGGGTGGGGGGAGAGGGCCATCATAAATGTTGGTGCAGCCCCCCCCAAGCATGGCGCTGCATGTTTGGGCTGGGCGCCCATCTGCCCCTAGGGAAGGGGCCCAAACAAAAAAAAGAAAAAAAAGGTTTGTTTTGGGGGGTGAGGCACCACTAGACCACCATGATTTTTTTGTGATGAAAGGGGTGTGCCCCACCCAACCCCAAGTGGACGGGGCACCTGATGTAGCCCTCCATGGGGGCTGATTTCGGCCCCTAGGAAGGGGCATCTGCCCTCAGGTAGAGCTACATGAGATGTCCCCCCCCATCCATTTGGGGCAGGGGGAGAGGGCCATCAGAAATATTGGTGCAGGCCGACCCCCAAGCATGGGGCTGCAGATTTGGGCCCCCCTGGGGGCAGAGGGGTGCCCATCTGCCCCTAGGGAAGGGGTCCCAAACAAAACAAAAAAGAAATGAGTTTGGGTGGGGGAGTGGGGCAGGGCCAATAGACCAGAAAGCTTTTTTTATCATGAGAGGGGGGTGGCCCTCTCCCCCCACCCTAAGTGGATGGGGGCACCTCATGTAGTCCTCCCTGGGGGAATATTTCTGCCCCTATCTGCCCCCAGGCACGGCTACATGAGATGCCCACCGATCCATTTGGGGTGGGGGGAGAGGGCCACCAGAAATCTTGAAACACCCCCTCGCCCCAAGCCTGGGGAAGTACATTTCCCCCACCCTAGGGGCAAAACAAAAAGAAAAGTAAAAACAAATATAACTTGTGGGGGGGGGACTAAACCACCATGGATGTTTTAGTGGAAAGGGTGGGTGACCCTCTCCCCCCACCCCAAATGGATGGGGTGCATCTCATTGCTACTGCAATCTGCCCCTGGGAAGGAGTACATGAGTTGCCCCCGTCCATTTGGGACGGGTGGGAGAGGGCCACCAGAAAACATTGGAATGGCCCCCCAATGCATGGGGAAGAACATTTTGCCCACCCTGAGGGCAGATGGGCATACTAATGTGCCCATCTGCCCCTAGGAAAGGGGCAAAACAAAAAGACAATTAAAACAAATATATAAATTGTTTTGGGTGGGTGTGGGGGGCCACTAAACCACCATGAATGTTTTTAGTGGAAAGGGGGTGCTCACTGGTGTCTTCTTTTTGGAAGTGCATGGAGTTCCCTGTTTTGCTTGGTTGTTTCGACACCCTAGGCCCAAATGTGTAGGTTGTCCACAAGAGCAACATTTCTGAAAATCTGCTCTGCCGAAAGACTTGGGTTTACCAGTGGTTTAGCCTGTATGTTTTTTTTGGCCACATTTAGGACTTTGCCGAGTTGTAGGTAATAAATTCTCAGGGGATTTGCACAAGTCACACCTCTGTGGATTCCCACAGGTGTCTTCTTTTCGGAAATGCATGGGGTTTCCCTGTTTTCCGTGGTGGCTTCGACACCCTAGGGCCAAATCTGTAGGCTGTCTCCCAAAGCCCATTGGGGGTTACTAGTGGTTTAGCATTTTCCCTTTGCACCCAGGTAGGTGCACCCACACATGTGAGGTACCATTTTCGTTGGCACACCCGTGGGCACGCGGGAGTGTAGGACATGTGGTGTTGACCACATTTCGGATTTTGCCAGGTGTTGTGGGTAATTAATTTTGAGACGATTTGCCCAAATCACACCTCTGTGGATTCCCACGGGTAACCTTTTTACGGAAATGCATGGGGTTCCCTGTTTTCCTTTGGTGGCTGCAACACCCCAGGCCCAAATCTGTACATTGTCCACATGAGCAAAATTCCTCAAAATCTGCTCTGCCGAAAGACTTGGGATTACCAGTGGTTTATCATTTTCCCTTTGCGCCCAGGTAGGTTCACCCACATATATGAGGTACTATTTTTGTCGGGGCACCAGTGGGAACACGAGAAGGTAGGGCATTTGTTGTGTTTGCATGGTTTTCATAATGTTTTCGATCATTTTCTGCTGCACTTTGTCACACAACCCTTTAATTTTCCAAATGTGTACTACATTTAGTCGCTGCTTTAGACAAGATACACTTTTGTAACCTGCACAAGTCACCTATCCTTCAGAAGGTCTCCCTGTGCTCTTTCAAAAAATGTATCTGTACCCTTCCTCACCAAATTCTTTTCTTTACTTACACATGGTAAGTACGTCTGTTCAGGCCGTAAGCATAAAAAAAGCTGTGTACCATGGCTCCGTTTTTGGCTTGTGGAATTGCTTGGTTTGTGAAACATTACAAAAAATGTGTGATTTCCTAAACTGGAAGAGTTAGGGGAATATAGCGGAGCATTGATTTTCTCAAAATTCACAGAAGCCACTGCCTTACCAGGCCAACCATGTCCACCACATACCTTTTTTTCCTTTAATGTTCCCAATTTTTCCCCAAACTATGGAATTTTTCCCTACATAGTTGTTGCCTGACATGAGCAAATCCCCTTTTCCTAAATGTCGAATTGTGTCTACTCTTCAGAAATGTATGACTTTCTGTCCTCCCATTCAGCTTTCTTAACCTTTTCTTCCATTCTGTCCATGCATGTCCTATTGGAAAAAAGGACAAAATCGCCTACCTCTCAAAAAACGGTTGGTAACCATATCAAAATATGTTTTTTGGTTTCCACTCAACCTGTTCCCGAAAGTCTGGGAAATGGGGAATTCAGCACAGCAAACCGTTTGTTCCTAGCACTTAAAAGGAAAAAACCACAGGCTTCTTTGAACATCATTTTATTGGCCTTTTCTGCAAAAAAAACGACTGTTTCTCACTTTTTGGTTATTTTCTCTCACCCCCCTACAGCAAACTAGGATTCCTTGGTGGCGTTACGACTGCCCACATGTGGGAAACAAAGGGGCCACATTTGGGCTAGATATCTCAAGTAACGAAAGAGTTACAAGGCATTGATTGGCAACATACCAAAATCACCAAAAAAGGCCTTGACACTGGGGGTGGGGGGGACCCATGGCAGTTAAGGGGTTAACAGAGGTCGGTATCCTACTGTTTTCTGATTAGATTGTTTTCCTTTTATCATTGGATTTCAAGTCTATATTTGTATGAAACCTTAATTGGCCATTCATTTATTTTGGAAAATTTTACTTGAGTTGTTTTGGCTGCTAATTCTCTCTGCTCACAACCACCCAGAGGATATAGCTTTTCCTCCGCCAAGGTTATCAAAACAAGTGAAGAGGTTACACCTTTCAGACTGTGCTTGTTTCGCCTTTATGATTGGTTCACTGCTGGTCTAGTGATAGGGAGGGGCTTAGTAGGCGGATACGCCGCTACTCATCCCTGTACTTCTGCACATCAGTAGTAATTTCATCAAACAAGAAGCAGGCACCCAGGCTTGGGATACATCAGAACGGCTGAGTACAGTAGTCTTGTCTGCCAGTTTTCATGAATTAAGATCCTGATACATAGAATTCCAGGTGAAAATGTTCATTTAGCGTCTTATGATGCAGGCTCACCTAAGGTACAGAGTTAAGCAGGGGAACCAGAGTGGAGGAGATTGCAGTGCCCCTTTAGACAATCCTAAATGGAGGTCAGCAATCCTCAACTGGGGGCATTGTTGCAGAACAGAATGACAGCTAGGCACTCCTGGAGACAAGTTAAACCCCTTTTGCCTACCATAAAGAAAAAAGAAGACGAGAGTCGCCTGAAAGCAGAACAGCCAAAGCTGCAAACTGTAATCATTAGTGTTCAAAGGTAATGGAGACCCTGAAAGGAATGAAGCACAGCACAGCATATCCTGAAGGGAATGGTCAAACAAGGGGCAGGTCTGGAACAAACAGTTGCAGATGTAATGGCCTGGACCAATCTAGCTCCTTTTCTGTGAAACATTCTCTGTAACCATTTCTGGATGCCGGAACCATGCAGGCTGCACCATATTTCTTCTGAGTCCTAAGAGCCAGTATGCACTGAACTGCTCCAGGTCAAATGTGGTGGTACTCCATATATCCCACAGCCGCCAAGTGTTTTGTCCTTTTATTGGTAGGAATTGACATGATCTGGACACTCCTGGTGGTGGTGGAAGGGTACTTCGGTAACCCTTTGACATAGGCTCTTAAACCCTCACAGTAACATATAGGCTACCAGTTGTATGGCTAACTGGGGCAACTCTGCCTTTTAATGTTCCAAGGGTGTTAGAAGGGGTACATATGGCCCTTGTTATGGGAGGAAAGATATGTAGAGCGAATATAAATGAGGTAGTGAGCTTGTGAGTTATACCAGCATATACAGAAAGGTATGCATAAGGAAAAACAACTAGGTGAAAGATTAGGTTATGGCCATGACTTTGGCAAAGCTTGTGCTAACACAGAATCCGAATATCTTGGTTGTTCCTTCACTCCAGGTTGCAGTGCTCCCGCTAAGCTCTCACCCTGGATTGTCTGAACCTATTTCTCGACTGATTGAAAAGGTTCTCTCTTAGCAACTTGTGGTAGCCTACCATGGAAAGTATTTATCAAACAGAGGCCTTGCACTTGGGACTTCTGGAAGACGACATCCAGGACACCTGCAGACAAACAGAACTGAATGTTTAGCAGATGGGCACAGAACCACTAGCAATGAAAAGACCATGTGAATAATATCCAGCCATTGATGTTAGAAGATCCATTGGCCAGGAGACATTTGGCAAGAGTGCCTGTTAAGACAGGGACAAACTAGTGCAAGATACTGCAGGAAGGGCAACCCACAATACCCTGAGGTCACAAGACAAATATAGACAGACCACAGCACAGTGTACTTTCAGAGTCCTCAGTGAATCAATAATGAAAACATACATTGTGGAACTGCAATGCCTTTATATTACGAATCCCGATATGTTGTCACTTCTCCCTGTGGTGGATCCCTTTCCCATGTGGCAAACTATACATTGGAAAAACTGAGAGAAAGGTCAAAACAAGAATTACCGAGCATAAAAGCTGCATTAAAAACGGGTTCAAGGAGCAACCCTAGTGGACCATTTTATCGAATTCATTCACAAAGCCGAAGATCTACGGTGGACAGTAGTCTACCAAGTACAAAATGGAGGAGAACCTAATGTGAGCAAAAGGAAACTCATAGCCAAAGAATGTGAGATGACGAAAAGCGCAACCAGCGGGCTGAATGAACGCACAGAAGATTAGCACATGAGAAAAATGCAGAGGTATCAACGAAAATGGCACACAGACCCATGACAGTCTACAAGCACAGCCTAGGACCTGTGCCAGCAGGTAAGTATAGCTTGTAATCTAGCCTGCATGTATACCACTAGCATCATACCAACAGGCGGCAATAGAACATGCTTTTAGAAACCGAGGACAGAGATTTTAACAAAAAAACAAATAGAAACTCTACGCTAAGTGCAGCAATTGTAGTTACAGAAAATGGAGATCAATAAGGACAGGATGCAAATTATCTAAGACGAACTGCACTGTCTCTTATATTTAGAATAAGAAGCAGATGTTAATAATCAGCTAGTGGTAATCGCAAAGGTTTGGTTTAGCACGCCAGCTAAACGTATAGCTGTATAAATTGCTTTGCTATATGAACGCAGAAACACTACGGTTCCCATAAGTCTTTGGGCTTAACCACTCCGTAAGAGGAAAGGACCCTGCGTTAAAGAGGCAGTGTTAAAAACTGGTTACCTAGGTAACCGAATGCTAGCCACGAACGCAGCGCTGAGTGCGTGGAAACAGTATACTGGAGAAACAGAAATGCCACGGACCACAGGTAAGGAGAACCTGACTCGAAGAGGGCGATAAGAAATATACGCTAGATTTCTAGAAGTAACAGCTCTAAGCTATTCTGTATGCCCTTCCGTTTCAGTGCGGTCCCCTGCAGAACACCTGTCTAATACAGCAGCGGATAGAGAATGATTTTGTAAAACCACTGCATAGGCAACACGGAGGGAACACTAAGGAACCCGTTGTATTTTCTTCAGCTACCTTCAAGAGTAGGTAAGCGAGCTAAGCAATCTCAAGTTAGGTTAGTAATTTTCTGCCTGATGTATAAGTAAGTTCCAGATAGAAATCAGCCCACTGTTGTCTAGTTAACAAGAAACAAGTATCAGATGAACAAAGCAAGAAACCAGATGTAATGCAAATAAAGGAACATAGCATATGTTGAAAAGGTTGAAACTGCTATTAGCCTGAGTAGACTTATCTCGTGAGAGTGGACATTAGTTACAAAATCCACGCCAAATGAGTGAGAGAAGGTCTTATTATAGAAGGGTAATATCTGATGGAGAATCAACTGAGGCTTTATGTTCTCCCCCTTTTTCATAAATAGGGTTTGTGTCATCGAAAACAGACACCGTATAGCCGAAGTGAATGTGTCTAGTCGAAGCTGACGAAGAAAAAAGAAAAATTGAAGAAGTGGATTGCAATCGAACACTTTTATGAAGTTTGAACTTGGGTGATCAGGCTGGCACGCCGATAGCATTGATATTTTATAAAGAATGAGATTTGTTCTTGCTGAGAATCAATTGTGTACTCAACCATAATGTAGTTACTTACAAATTATAGAAATGGGAAACTAAAATCCCTGTTTTCTTTTTTATTGTAGACCTGAAGGTAGAAAGTGAAGTGGGACATGGAAGCCAGTAACAGAGCTACATGGATGACGACGTACTGAAGTCCTTAAGATAGGACAGAAAGAAAGGGCATTTCATAGTAAAATTTTTGACTAGATGTATTTTTCACTATGCCTAAAATGAGTTAAAATAAACAATAGTGTACCCCTGAAGAAACTCCATGATTAATGTTCTAGCGAGAGTGAAGGAGTGAAATATGCTGGGTTGTCAATGTAGAAAGAGAGTGATTGTGTGCATTTATAGTAGAATGTGAGTTAAGAGTTTTTAATGTACGACGAATGATAGTATATTGGGTAGCTATCATTTATTGAACACTATTGCTGATCCTTCCACAACACATTGACAAATGTTGTTTGTGCTAAGAGTGTTGTAATAGGGCTAAATAATTTTGGTTGTAAATAAGTTATGTGGTATTTAACAGTGATGAATAAAACATTTTATGATTGAATTTGCAGTGTTTTACAATTTATTGAAAAACATATACACTGAGTCAGATACAGCAAGAATCTCAAGCCTGTTCTGTCAACCTGCACTTTTCCTTTTTAGGTCTACAATATCCAACCGATGGAATGCTAGTTTAATTTTGTTCTTATACAAGGGGATCATTCTTGTAGGTTTTAAAACTCCGATCTCCTCTGCGTTTTACCGGCCCCTTCCCATGAGGCCATGGTGGTGAGTCTGCAACCCAATATTCCCCCTAGGGGGTGAGATTCTGCAGGAGGATCTCAGGGGGAGAGACTCCCCCTCTATGGACAAGGGCGACTATCTAGGGAGAATGCGGAACAACACTCCTCACCCAACACCCACACAGCTCCCTATAGTGTAGACTCCAATACCTTATCCAACACTTCTGCAAACCTTGAGATTTAACCACTACTGATAGTAGACACGGGTATTATTGCAGTGCCTGGAAGACTGACGAAATTAAAAGTACTGAGATGAGGGACATACTACAACTAACATATACCTTTATCCAATGCAAGTGTGCAACATATCTACACAATCTATATGCAGATGCTGGAATGGTCCCCTCGGTCTAGGAATTACTCCTCTCACTGTTCGCAGAGCTTGACCTGCAGTAAATGTCTGGCACCAATTGAGTTTATAATGAACTGTGCAACATGTTCATATATGTTTGGTGCGTACCATTCTTCTGCAATAGTAGCAGCTATATTCTCTTGAGTCACATGCATTGGGTAGTGAAGCTGCTCCAACGGTACCCTAAATAGTGCTAGAGGAATACCTTGCTTTCCAGCGCTACCCTGTCTCCGAATTGCCTCAGTAGGGGACAGAAAACATCCCTGTTTTCTCCATAACTCTTTCTCTTATGGCAATGCTCATGCTTGTATTTTGATTAACTGTACAATGGACGTCATATGGAATCCTTCCTTAACCAGCATGCATCGCCCTGTTGGCTGACTTATTTTCTTTGCCTCAATCGCAGCTATAGTTGGATAATAGGCTGCTTTTTTGGCCTCTAATTCTGCAGCCCTATTTCCGCAAGAATTTAAATCTGTTCTCTTTGAATGGGCTTAATATTTTACAATCACGATGGTCTCAGGCAAACTCAACGCTACACATCGTTTTTCTATTAATCCTGCATGTTGCACTCAAGGGCTGACTGCACAGAAGAAAACCCTCCTTTTCCAATGTGACACCCTGTGTGTACCGCTGAAGTCACATAGGCGGAGTTAGAATACACAGTCACTTCCTCATCCTCAAAGCTTTGCAGTGCATCAATAAGCGCGGCTAATTCTGCAGCCTGTGCTGAGTAATTTGGGGACAGTCTTCTACTAATCATTACTTCAAATTTACCCTCTCAGTTCAGTTTTTAGCACTGCTGATCCAGTATGTCTCACCCCACTCTTTTGATCAATTCTCGATGACCCATCA
This sequence comes from Ambystoma mexicanum, assembly GCF_040938575.1. NCBI lineage: Eukaryota > Metazoa > Chordata > Amphibia > Caudata > Ambystomatidae > Ambystoma > Ambystoma mexicanum. Next base: position 958,773,020 of record NC_090928.1, on the reverse strand, counting down.
ATGCTCTCCCTAGATCATTTTCTCTAACATGGGGAATATCAATATAGCACTCAGTAAATGTAGTACAATAATACATCTCATCATCTTCTCCCACTGGTTCAGCTATAAACATTGCTGGATTCACTACACGTAACAATTTTAATTGCTAGGTTTGAGATAATAACCTCATATCCTGATGCTCTTTGTATAGTTAATGTAGTTTACGGTTTTCCAAAATTCCAAATAATGCATGTTCTACGAACAACTTTACTGAACACCCCATGGTTACACTTGAAGCCTTTTCAATTGCAAAGGCAGCTGCTGCCAAAGATTGCTAACAAGGATAATGTCCTTTCATGATTGGATCTAAGATCCCCCTGTAACAAGCTAATTGTTTATGACCATATCTTAATGTTGTTTTCTGTGTGAACACCACTTTCATCACTTCTCCATTTGAGTGAGAGAATGAGTAAACTTCTTCACTATAATTTGGAATACCTAACACAGGGGCTGTACTGATCACCTTTTTTAATTCCTGAAATACTTCAGTCATCGCTACTGTCCATATTGTTTTATCTGTTACCATCATTGCTTACTTGAGTCCTTTTAAAAGCAGTTGAATATATGTACGATAATCGAAAACCCAGGCCCTGCAATAGTTGCATAGGCCTAAGAATGGTGGCATTTATCTAACTGTGTTTAGCTGTTCAGTCCTCATAATAGCCTCTTTCAGGTGTCACTTTTCTTCCTTCATGTGACATCAACTGCCCATATATATCACTTCTTCTTGGCAATATTTTGATTTCTCCTCATCCACTTTGTACCCTTTGTTTGCCTATATAGTCATAAGCTTTATAGAGTCTTCTCTGCACCTTTCATCCGTCTCACTGCACACTAAAATGTCATCAACGTATTGAATCTTGGTACTTTCAAGTTGAACATTATCCAATGCTATTTGGAGTAGTCTGTTAAAAATTGAGGGGGGACTCACACTACCCCTGAGGCAAACTAGAATGTTTCAGATTAATTGTTTTATATGAAAATTAAGTTAGATCCACTGAGTCTTCATGAAGTGGAATTGAGAATAATGCATATTTTAATTCTACAACAGTGAAATACCTTGCTTTTGGTGGGACATTGTACAACATTGTTGCAGGGTTCGCAACTCAAGGAAATTCAGCTTCAACTATATTGTTTAGGGTTCTCAAATCCTGTATGAATCTCCATGAACCCCGTTGATTTTCTGACTGTGTACACGGCCGTGTTACACAGAGAATCTGATGAGACCATAATACCTTGCTTCATTAGAGCGGTTATGGTTTTGAAAATACCTTCAGCCGCTTCTCTAGACATGTGATACTGCTTTGCATGTGGCAAAATTGCTCCTACTTTGACCTTAATTTTCACTGCTTCTAGTCCATTCAATAGAATTACGTCATATGGACTTGTAATCCATAAGATATTTGGGACCTTTCCCAAGTCTTCCTGAAAAAATGGTAGTTTCTTTTTTAACAATGCCATTCTCTGCGGTATTTCTAAATTCTCTACCTTAATCCAATAAGTTAGGTTTATGAGAAATACTTTCTCCTCACTTGAACTGTCATCCCTAAATAGTTCCTCATCAATCAAATCTGTCAACCTGCATCCTTCATCGAGGGAAATCAATGTTCTCCATCCCTTTCCCTCATCGTCTGTCCCATGAAGCATCTTCCTTTCTTCCCTCACTATTGCTGCTTCTAGTTCTAAAGGGATAACTTACCCTTCCTCATCATCCATAGGAATCTCTAGACTGAACAAAAATGTATCAGGTATCCTCAACATCGTGCAGATCAATGTAGGCAACCATTATAATAAGATAGTCACTCCATACAAAAACACTTCCTCATCTAGAGGTACTCCTCGTAGAGCTTTCTTCCCTGTAAAAGCTAGTATGAGCTCTCTCACATTTACATAATGTATTCCTATAGTGGAACACACTATCCCTTCATCATTGAAAGAAATTGTCATGTTCAGTTACGAAATCAAGTCACGCCCTAGTATGTTCACAGCGTTTGTTTAAAATATAACAATGGCATACACATGTTGGGTTCACCTATAGAAATTGGTAACCTGTCTGTAAATGGAACTAAATTTGTTGCCCCAGAAAATCCCTGCACATTCATGGCAACACCTGGCATTGGATATTTTTCCTTATGGATACAGGAATGAGTTGTGCCAGTGTCCACAAGAAATGAAAACATTGTAGAGGAGGTCCCAAATATAGCCTGCACTCCAGCCACCCATTTTGAAGTACCAAGAACGTTCACACCGAGATATGTGACGTATGATGAGCAAATAAACCAGCAGAGAGCCACTTTAGGGCTCTGCCCAGTGCCCATCAGAAGAGCAATACCTATTGAAGTGCCAATAACCAGACAACCATGGGCAGTAAGGTATCCATTGAGACAGCCGTACCAGCAAATGACACGAAATGAAGATTGCTTAAACACTCTCCCAGAAGAAACCCAAAAGGCCTTAATTGAAGATGAATGGTGACGACACAAGGGCCCGGACAGATTCACAGATGAAAGAAACAACAACCAAAAGATGACACACAGAGTCGAAACAACATGAATAAGTAGAAGAAGAGACAATGTTGAAATATAAAGAAACTTAAACTGTGAAACTTAAATTCAACCAGCTAACTCCTGTAATATGCTTGTAACCACAAGAAGCTAAGAAAACAGTGCAGCTTGCTATGCTTAGTAGAAGAATAGAGCGGCAAGCACCAACTATATATCTACCTCAAAGAAGCACACTATATAAGTGCGAGTCCACTTTATACAAAAGCAGAATTAACCCAGGTTACTAAGGGTCAAACAAGACACGATTCGTATTCTAGCTAAAACAAGAAGAGACAGCGGAAGCAAAACTCAGCAAGAAGCAGCTTGTGCCTGGGAAATCGAGGTCAAACCAAGAGAGGGAGGCGGACAGTAGCTTCGGAGAATCGAAACTTAAGAACAGAGCAGCCTGTCCCGTGAAGGTCGAGATAAGGAGGCCCAGGCAGGTGGCAAGCCGAAATGAGAATTAAATGCACAAATAGAAGGAAAACTAAGTAGGTTCATGGTGTGCTAGCACGTGACCAGCCGAGCGAGAAGAGGCACCTACGCCTGGCTGTCTCCCAAACAGAAGATACCATAACTTTTCCTGACAAGAAGCTAGAGTTTTGAGGCCACCACAGCCAACTAATTGATACATAGCACTAAAGTACTGATTGATGGAAGGGAGGCTGGGTGAATCTTGGGGCATCCTGCAGCTGGTTGACCATTCTGCGTGCTGCTAATTAAAGTGGAGATTTATGCATGGGGTTGAAGCCAACCCAATCATAATGGACCAAATAATCTAGGGTTCTATAGATAGTAGAACCAATAAGATGTCATACTTTTAGTGACGTCTACATGAGTAATGTTAGAGGGAAGGGCGTAGACACCCACCTGATAAGGTTTATCCAATCCTCACACTCCGGTACCATATACAGATATACTACCTATAGTAAAGTTACCTTTTCCAACCAATAGAATTGCATGACAAACTTTTGAGTGTTACACGTCAATGATGATGAATTTTGGGTATAACTGTCACTGTTTGCATGAAGTTGTTGGGAGTTGAAGCGAGACGGGCTATTGTATCACTGTTGATTTCCATGTTTCCCAGTTTTCTGTACTTGTCATTAAATGGACTCCCCTTTGCCAAACCATTGAGTTGTCCTTATTGATTGGTGTAGGAGTAAGAAATCCTACACCCCATCCACCTCAAGGTGCAGCTATCTCGTCTTAAAGTACTTGAGAGCGAGCTCTGACTCTATGGGCCGCTCAGGGGTTACTCTCTCTCCTGTACACTGGGTAGCAGAGGATGGTTGGTAACCATCGATTATTGATCATTGATTAAAATAAAACACCTATTGACCGTCGACATAAAGTAACTCTAGGTCTTCGGCAATATCACGAGTCCTTTGCCATTCGGCTTAGTAGACTGTGAAGCTTCCCGTAGACAATGGTAGTTTAACCCAAGACTGCAGTCGGGGCCTCAAGGGATCCGTTTTTTTCCAAACACATCCCTTCCCATTTCTACGGGCAGCTGATCGGGCGAAAATCTGAAGGAGGCGATAACGAAGGCAGTGATGCCGACGGTCCAGGGACGAACAATGAGAACGGTGAGTGAAGGAAAAAATTAAGTGCTTTGGCAGACAGTGTACGCCTCAAGAACAAGTAAAGGGAAAAGGTAACAGGGGGAGGAGGAAAAAAATAAAATTGTCAGAAGTAGAAAAGATTGTATATATATATATATAAGGGGATAATGACTCAAGAATAATTGAATAAATAGAGGTTACCGGGGTGGACACCCGAGAAGAGAGAGGTTACCAGGGTGGACACCTGAGAAGTGAGAGGATTCGCCTTATTCCTGCGCTTTAATATAGAGGCCAGAAGAAACGTGTACCCAGAGTCCCACGTAATGGGGAACAATTAGACTAGCACCATGTTTAAAGGCGTTGTGAAAGGGGTTCGTTTAGACTCCATGAAGGGGTAATAATTAGAGGCAGAGATATCTGTGTCCAGCTGGTGTCGGTCTAGTCTGTTAAGTGTCTGTCTTACATGTTGTGTTGTGACATCATATGTGAAAACATTTTGTTAAGAGAACTGATTAAGACATTTTTGCGCGATTCGTTAGCTGAGACAGAATCGCACATGAATTGATGTTTTTGAGCAAATTGGTAATATTACATTTTTGGTGGAAAATTTGGATTGGAGCTTGCAGTGTTTGGTGCTCACTCATATTGTCACAAGGTGTTTGAACCACACAAAAGCATTAACAAGTGTTATATAAGAGGAAAGGGAACAGATTTAAACATGGAAGACATAACTCCATTAGCACACTTATGCAAGCAGTTGCCAAAACATGCACCCAAGCTAAAGAAGTATAGCACCGAGTGGGTTAAGGGTACCGCCCACAAGATGTTTATGCCATGGCCACAAAATGGGTCTTTTTCTAAAGCCGTCTTGCAACATATGACAACATATTTGCATGCCACATATACAGGCAAAAAGCTAGAAAAACCCCTTGCGGTTCTAGAACTTTGGAAGATGTACGAACAGACAAAGGAGGAAGAGATGCCAGCAGATTGGATACTAAATTTATGCACAGAGGCGGGTGAGACACCTACCGCGCCACCTGTCCCGCCCAAAACGAGAACCGAAGAAAGTAAGGACGAGGGATTATACCCATTGAGGATGCTTAAAGCAGCCACGGGGTACAGCAACCCCGCACATGAGTCACCTACATATAGTAGTGATGAAAATCAAGGGAAGGATAAGGACAAGAATCTTACCTCCGCAGTCCCAAGGAACAAGGGGAGACACGACGATGAAAGAAAGGATCAGGCACAGACAAGTGCATCTGTTGACAAGGAGATAGAGGAAAGAAATGGAAGGAAAATGAAGACAGAACTGATGAGACAGCATTCGCAAAAGACAAAATGGATGGGAGCACAAATCTTATTGAAACTGGATGGGAAAGGAAGTGATGACATGCGACCAAAGGAGAGGTTAGATGAGGCACAGAGAAAAGAGAAAGAGAAGGATTTAAGAGACAAAAGGATAAGAAGGAAAGATAGACTAAGGCGAGAGCAGCTATATCGCGAAGAGCAAGAAAAACAGCTCTATCGCAACCTGAGAGCAGCCTATGATCGAGACAGACAGAAACAGCAAAGGTTAGAAGAAGAGCAAAGGGTACGTGAAAAATGGATAAGGAGACAAAGAGATGAAGAAATTCGAAGGGCTGTTGGGTGTCCTGACCCACGTTTGGACTATTATGCTGCAAAACTTGGTGCTGGGGCTTAGGAAATCCAAGAGGGTGGAAAAGCCCACATTTGCGCCAGAATCCTGGAGAACCGCGCAGTCTTTGCGCACAACAAAATGGTCGCCTGACCTGCCACCCACCAGTGTGAGCGTGAGGGGCCAGAAGCGCCATGAGCGAAATCAGTGCTAAGGAATATGGTGCTGTTCAAAATCTGTTGTTATTAATGTCAAAAATGGGTGCAATACTGGTGCTAACCACTACCAGCATTTTAAAACCACCAGACACTTGTGTAAAACTGAACAAATGAACCAAACCAAGCCAAAGAAAGACTTATAAGAGGTGGATACAATGTAAAACTATATTCTGAAATGACTTGAAGGAAGTAATTGTCTAATGTATGTATTGAAAATAGCTGGGGATGTCAGCAGCTTAAGTGAATTTGGGTTTAAAGCCACTAAAATTGAAATGTTTAGAATAAATGAGTGACCTACTTTTGAGTGTCATATAGGTTGCAATTGTTTAAATGTCACAGTTTTGAACTTAGAATCAGTGTTCTAGCTGCATGTGTAAAAATTGCAAGTTTGGTTTGAATGTAGAAAACTGGGAACCAAAGTGACATTTAGCTGAAGCCTGGCTTAAAGAGATTGAATTCTGCCTGACAACTACCCCCGACAGGATTTGAAACTTGATCAGCAGCTGTGTTCCCAGGCCTGGTTGCATTCTGCTGCCCCTGCCGAAAGGAGATGACACCTCTCTGATTGAATTAGGGGAGTGGCACCTGGGGACTGCAGGAAACTGAACAAAGCACTGTCTTGGGCTCAGGCAAATGTTATATTGGGGGGGTCGTAAAATAGCTTCCTCTTAGGAGAAGTGGGAGGAGAAGTGCCTCTGTGAGCAAGCTGAGCTTGAGGGAAGTGGACAAACCAGAAATTCCACCATGTGCTTTGGAAAACCAAACCCCTTTGGGGCCACAGCATAATTTTAAAAAGATGGATAATTCATAATGCGGACTTGTAAAAATTATATAAATAATATCATCATTCCTGTGATTTTTCTGTGCACATTTTAAGAGGTGTCAGGACTCTGTGGTATGTTCTGGGGAGTAGTAGCGGAAAATAAGGTTGTTACTCCAAATGTATGCATGTTAAAAATCTGACACTTTATCATCTGATACCCATATCCCTTGTGCACATTTGTGTAAAATCTGGAAAAGTTTAGAGGTCGTTATCTGGATGAAAAGGGCAGAATTCTGTCAAAAGTGGACACGACATCTTACAAAGACAGGGATCGGACGGTTTGGTGCTACAGAAAATATGTTAACTGGACATATAATATTAGAAAAATGGTACATAGATAAATGGGTATTTGGATCAGAAATAGATTTGTGTGCAATTTGACAAGGGGAGGACCCTCTGACCCATAAACTTACCTCATCACTTTGACTCACTGTTCCCTTCTCAAACCAGGTCAAAGAGAAATCCTTGACCTATCAAATCCTGAGTGAGTAGGGCAAAGAAAGTTAGCATCCACACCCATTTTCAAAAGACATAAAAAGAGACACTGGAACCCAGGCAGGGAGATTCATTTTCCAACCTTCAACTGAATTCCTGCGCAGCACGCTGACGGAGACTCCAGACTTCAAATCCATCAATCTCCAGAGACCAGAACTTTGAACCCAGACTCCAGAACTTGTAGCAGAGAGGCCTGAATCCACAAGCTGAATCCTTTTTCAGCAGGCCTCAAAATCATTTGCAAACTATTCAACAGCCGGGCGAGCTGTTTGAATTCTTTGCCAAGAACTTTTGCCAGAACCGGTAGCAGACCCAGAAAGCAGTGCTGTATCCAGAGAGACCAGAGATCTAGAGAGACCAGACCCAGACCAGATCACTGTGCAGTGCTGGGAGCTGACCCAGATCGTTGTGTGCAGAACCAGTACCCAGTGGCGAGAGAACCGCAGCCAATCCTGACCCGATCCGTGACGAAGTCGCATTCCTGTACAAAATATAGTGTGAGTACTCAGCCAGAACTGTGCAAAACCAATCTCTTATTTTAAAATAATCTAATTCAAACTATTTTAACCTATTGAGAACTGCATCATAGAAATCGTGTCCCTCCTGTTGATTCAAAGCTGCAAAACTGTTATCTGTTATTCTGAGCTTTACTTTTATTTTGAGAATCTACCTTCACAAAATCGTCCGTATCTCGTGAACCGTTTGTGATAGATTTAACTTTTATTTTAAAGCTGAGATTCTAAGCTTTCCAACAAGCTCTAATCCAACTTGCTACTCCTTATAGTTCCTTCGTAATTGCACTCGACACATGCGACAAAATTGCCGTGATTTGACATTTTGTTTCATTTCAGCCACGTGTAAAAATATTTGTCTTTTGCTTCCATTACGGAATTCCGTTTTCAACCTGGTAACCAGCCCTAAATCATTGATAGGGCTGGCCTGAACTGATTTAAAGTATCTCTCATTCACCCTGAACCTCTAGAGGGAATTAAAATCATTTTTAGCATATTTTTCCCTTCTTTGCATACCACCTTTAAAGTACTTTGCCGCTGTTTAAAATCATCCCTGTTTCTCTAAGCTTGCTAGGGGGGAACTGAATTTGTATTGTACTATGATTGTATTCCTGAAGACTGTGGGCCTCATTAGAAGGTTGGAGGTAACCAGGCCGCTTTTAGCGGCATCATTGCCTCCATACCGCAATCTGGGCCCGGGTTCCTTGAATGAGGAATTACCGAGCCATCGCAACCTTGGCAGACCCGGTAATTCCCTGTCTGAGGAACCGGGACCCGGTCCATCCCCATTCCCATTCAAGCCCCCATAGGGCTCAATGGGAATGGGGATGGAGCTAACAACGGGTCCGTTAATGACGGGTCCGTTGTTAGCTCCCTGGTTCCCTCGCGGGACCCGGTAAGGACGCCTGGTTTTTCCAGGCGCCCATTGCCGGTCCCGCGAGGAGACCTCGTAATAGGGCGGAACGGGTTTACCGGCACCGGCACCTTTATCGGTGCCGGTAAACCCATTCCACCAACCTTATAGTGAGGCCCAGTGTGTGTTACTTCCACCTCCTTATATTGCATAGAGGGGGGGGTGAATTGCCAAAAGGGAAAAAGTGATTATATTATGTTTTGCTGAAATCATATCAAGTTTATTCCTGTGTTGCTTCTTTTCCACCTTGCATTTCCTTGTACCATATAAAGCATTCTCAGATACCTTATCCTCTATACTACTCCTAAGTAATTAAACCAGTGTGCTAGTATAACATCATCCATTGTTGATCACTCACTGTCATATGTCTAAGTGTGATATCAAATATTCATTTATTATAAAAGTGTGATATATATCTATTGTTTAATTTTTCAAATAAACCTTTTTAATTTGCAAAACAAACCTACTTCTTGGCTCAGTGGGGTCAGGGGATTCTAAGAGAGGGGCGTTATATAAGGGTTTATCATCCAGAGTATAACTTGTCATAAAAATATATAAATAAGGGCTTCCCTTGGGCGTCCCAGACGAGGCACTGACTTAGTGGTATTGCTGAATTGAAGTCACTTAACAGAGTGGGGGCTCGTAGCCGGGGATTCTAGATTAGATCTATCACTTGTGCAGATTAATACAGTGTGCTAACTGACAGAATATATAAATTCTGTTGGATCACCACGCCGTGTTACACTGTAAGACACCCCTCAAAGGAACGCTCTAAGGAAATGGTCTGTTTTGCAAAATAAAATACAAACTTCTGTAAATCAGGAAGGAAATCAAGTTCCAGAATGACAACCTTGGTAGATTTCAAAATAGCCGGAGAACACCTCTTACATAAGCTATTTGTGAGAGGTGAGTGGGCTCATCAGGACCAGGCGGTCTGGTTGCAGGCAATCGCACCCCAGATCACTGAAACAGGGTCAGATATATGGAGAGATCAGGTTCCCTTACATGTGGCCCTGAGTGAACTATATATGGCCCCTAAGGCGAAGGATGAGCACAACAAGATTGCCAGGGTAGCAGCATATTTATATTTACATATGGGAGCCATACAGGACAAATGTGCTGAAGGCCAAGATCTGGCAAATAGGCAACTGATGGCATTAGAGAAGGCCCAATCTGACCTGGCCTCTTCTGAGCAGAGGCTGCAGAGGAGCCAGGAGTCAGAAAATGATAGTAGGCAGTATATTATTAAAATAAAGGAGGATATGGATATCCTGCAACAGGAAATGTCTGACCAGGATAACAGATTTCTGGCCTTGCAGAAGGAGTACCAAGAAGGTCTGGACTCCCTACTGCAGAGCCAGAAAAAGCTGGAGCAACAACTAGACTTTAACAGGGCATGCACAGAGCAGGTAGTCACCCTGCAAATCCGACTAGACAGAGAGAAAGAGGAAAGCAATAAATTGATTTTGAAAGACCTGGATACCCAGGCAGAGTTTGATCAAGAACGCGAGAAAGCTGGTGCCTTTCAAAGGCAGAGGGACGACCTGGCGGCACAGATGCAGGCTCTTAGTCAGGAAAGGGACACCTTAGGCCAGGAAGTCTGCCAATTAAAAGAAAAAAATTAAAGGAAATCAACTGGCCCTCCAGGGGCTGGGTGACCTCCAAAAAGAGCATCAGAACTTGTTAGAGCACACCAGGAGTTTGGAAGATGCTCTGGCAAGAAAGGAGCAGGCCAGTAGGGATGGGACTCAGGAGGTAACCCTCCTGCAGCAAAGACTGGCCCAGTATTCCAGGACCAATCAGGAGGCACACAGAGAGAATGAGGCTCTCTGTCAGCACAATGATAGGCTCCAGCAGTCTAGTAAGGCCTTAACTGAGGAACTGAAAGCGCAGGCTCTTGCATTGCATTGCAACAGGGAGCAGGGGCTGATAGAGATGATGTTCGCTGGGAAAGGGAAACACCTGAGCATAACCTCTGGAGCGCTAGTACCAGAGGCCTTCATCTCTCCCAGTCCTTGGACTCTGCCACCCCCATTTCCCCTGGCGCACATGAGCACAGGGCCACAGGGAGGGCAGATTACTATCCGGCCAAAAGTATGGGGTTCATAGGCCAGTACCTCCCAGGAATGGATGGGCGGGCATCCGGATATGGGCACCCAAGCACAGTGCAATTTAGTGGGGAACCCCAGGAAAGTAGACCCACTAGGAGCACCCTAAAAACCTCTGCCCAGTTAGGTCAGTGGGGGGGGTACCCATCAAATCCTGGCAGCAAGGAGGGATCTGAAGACTCCTCTGAGCGGCCCTGGACACAGGAGACCAGGTCCCCACATTCTGCCAGCCATTCCCAGGCTCGCAGAATCCGGAAGAGCCTGGAAGATCAGACGGGCACCTCTGGGAGCAGTGCTTCTGAGTCAGCGGAGGAATGGACCAGGGTTACCCGAACCAAAAAGGCCAATAAGGCAAAAAGGGCCTTGCTTAAGGACCCCTTAAAGCAGATCAAGGCAATAAGGAGGGTCATCACCCCTTATCACAAGAACTCCAAGTATTCTGTTTGGGAACACTTGGAGCTCTTTGAGCAAATGATGGAGACTTCCATTTGAAGGACAGCAGTAGCTGCATCCAGTACGTCAAATGGACATTCTCCCCAGAATACTCCAGTTTCTTTGCGGGGCTGGAGGACCAAAATCATTCAAGATGGTCCACCTATAGGGCGGCCATCTTGAAACATTTTTCTCTTCATAGAAATCCTCAAGAGGCTCGCAAGACAGCCTACAATTTGCAATGTGGGGAGGATCAGTCCCCACAAGAATTTGTGCAGGAGTTAAAGCGTGCTTTTGCGCAGACTACCAAAAGGGTGCGCACGGACAGCAGAGAATCCATCAACACATTTTTCCATGCACTCCCCAAATACATAATGACCCAGCTCGTGAGAGATTTTCACGAGAAAAGATCTTTAGACTGGGTCTTTGAGCAAGCCACCCGCATCTATGAGGTGCATAAACCGGTGGAAAATAAGAATCAGCCCAAAACCGCCAAAACCAACAGCACCCCTTCTGCTGCCAAGGTGGCAGAGGTAAAGGTTGCCCCCGTTTTAGATTTGGAGATGGGGGGGCCTAAAAACCTGCCTGCACCAAATAATTCTAAGCCCAGAAGTCCCTCGGGCCAGTCACAGACAGGGAGTCAAGGAGGCAGTCCCACAAATGGGGTCCCTCGCTCCCCTGACTATGTAAGTCCCCGCTATAAGTGAAACAGACCCATCCTGGGTTACGTGTGGACTCCTCCACCCCAAGGGGGGGATCCAGCCAAGCACCTGACCCAGGGAACTTCCCTCCCAACTTCCCACAGGGGGGCAGTAATTCACCAAATCCTGGGCAGAACTTGTTCCCCAGGTATCCACCCAACTTCCAACCCCAAAATCATCCATCCTTCTTTCCCCACTTCCCTGAGCCAAGACCACCTAATCCGGGAGAGGGGAGGCCAAGGGTGGAGGGGTACCCAAATCTTCCCAACCCAGAGTACTACCAGAGAAGGGATAGCTACCCTTCCCGGGATCAGCCAAGGGTAGAAAACAGAACCCCGTATCAGCCTGAGCGGGTTTCCCAACTTGAGCGTCAGGTCCAAAATATGGCCCGGGATCTGGGTCACATACTGAGGGCTCAACAGAACCCTCAGATGAGCATGCCACCGCAGAATGCCCCAAACTCTGGGCCTGGTGCTCCAGAACAATGACGGGGGCAGCACCCCGATAACCCACCGGTTCCCGGGGAGGAGGCACAAGGGGAAGGGAGGTGTAAAGCCTTGGAGAGAGCTTCCTTCCCCACTTGTAAACAGCCCCTGGAAACCCAGGAACCGGAAACAAAATCTCCTACCCCTGAAAGTCGGCCACCCAAGGAGCAAAGAGGAGGTAGGAGAAACAAAGGACCCAAACAGACCCATTTCGTGGAGGAGGTACAGGTCTTCCAATTTGAGGGAGAGGGATCCTCAGAGGATCCTGGGAAAAGGATCTTCTCCTTCAGAGATGGATCAACTCCTCCCAAGGAAAAATGGGTCCCAAGGGATTCCAACCTAGACTGGGTAGATGTGGGGATTGAGCTATCGCCGCCCATCATTCTATCCCAGAACCAACAAGACCAAAAACCTCTGGTTCAAACCCATCCTGGTGACTGCCTCCAAAAAGGGCGGGGCGGCCCAGAACCAGGGGAACCTAAAACCGAGTCAATAGACTGGGTAGATGCGGGGATTGAGCTATCGCCGCCCATCATTCTATCCCAGAACCAACAAGACCAAAAACCTCTGGTTCAAACCCATCCTGATGACTGCCTCCAAAAAGGGGGGGGAGGGCAGCCCAGAACCGGAACCAGGGGAACCCGAAAACATTTCAAGTTGCCAACTTTTTCTTGCAGATTCCCACGACTCTCCACAGAATTCTGCCCAAATCTCTTCACTCCCAATGTTCAAAACCAGAAAATTAGCCCACCAGTTGTCCAAAAATGTGCATTATCTGTGCCCCCTTGAGGAGAAGGAGGGAAGATACTATGCCCCGGTACAAGTACAGGGGCATGGTACAATTTTGGCGCTGTTGGACACTGGATCTCAAGCTACCCTTCTGTCCAGGTAGGGCGGAGAAGTACCAAATTCCCCTCACCTCTCTTCCTGGACAACTCCAGAACTTTGACGGGAAGGAAATTTCCGTCGAGGGGACTGCAGATTTGGACATCAAAATTGGGCGACACAAGGTGAAACACCCGCTCATAGTAGTGACTCCAGAGGGCACCCCTTGTTTACTAGCGAATGACCTCCTGAGAATGTTGTCACCCCGAATAGATTGCGTAAACAAGGTCCTCTGGACCCAGACTAGCCGACCAATAAAATTAAAGCAGAGTTTCAACCATGTTAGTTTAAACGGCACGTGCCACATGGTTGAACAAAAATCTGACCAAGTAGAATTTCACTTCCAGAACAACCGAATTCCAGACGTGACAGTAATAGCAGTAGGACAACAGACTGGGATGGGGGTCCTCTCTATTTCTGAAAATCAACCTTCCTTCCAGTTTAAGGTGGTATTCCACACTGGAAGGAAACACTCTGAAATTCTTTACCAATCCACAATCAGACACTCCCACTCCTATAGTCCAGAAAGATGTGAAATCAGCTCAGAGCCTGGCTGATATTCAGCAAATTGGAGTACAGTTGTTCATCCCTGTTCAGTTAAATGATGGGAAGGACTCTGTTCTCGCTCGAGTGTGTGTGAACAACGGTAAGAGCTTCATCAGCGAAGCCATGTTCCGCCAACTCCCAAAAGTTCCAGCCATTCCCACATTCAAACTGATAGACAAATGGGAAATGGATCTGGAAACACCCAATTCGAAACATCTCCTGCCAAGCAGGTATATGCTCAAAATCTCCATTGGCAATAAGAGCATAGTCCATAATTGTTGGGTCGTGCGAGACGTCACTGCCGCCTTTTACTTAGGCAGTGACATTCTCAATCGCTTTGCCATTAGTTTGGACCTAATAAACTTCAAAGCTTGGTCCCGATTAGCGGATAATCCCATGGGCTTTGATGATCAAGAAAAAGCATTTAGGTCAGCTCAATTGCTACCTTATGCAGTTGAAATTCAGGTTAAAGAGGAAGTCACCATCCCAGAAAGGACCCGACAACTCTCCCTGGAAGTGAAAGTTAAAAGAGGACAAAAATTGAAATACCCTGATGCTTATATGCATCTAAATGCTTCTCTCCAACAGCAAGGGTTGGGGGTAAACCCAACACCATTAGTCAACATAGAACATGACACCATTCCAATAGAGGTGGATAACAGCGACTTATTACTCTAGCCGCAGGCATCATTATTGGAATGGCGGTTGATGACCGACATTTCTCCATTGGTTTAGGAAATTAACTGTTAGGACCAATCCCCAAGGACTGTTTTGACAGTGACAGTGATGACAATACAACACCAGACAGGATCTTTACCCGGCATAGGGGGAACGTCCTGGTGTACACTTCTTGCCCTTATGGTAAGGAAGATGTGACTTGTGACTTCAGAGGGGATGAGGTTATTTTCCAGGTCCATGAGGGCTGCCTTTCCCACCTGAAGACTCCGGTCCAAATCAGCACTCTTACCAGGGAGTTCTCCACCCAGCTGGAGGAGGCCGCTGAGATAGCAAAACCAGAAGTCTTTCCAGGCTTCAGGCAGATGGTGGAAGAGAGAGTCAACCTAGCTGATGCCTGTGTGACTCTGGAACAGAAGCAAAAAGTTGAAAAAAGTTTTCTTGCATTTCCAAGATCTCTTTGCGGTAGACTCATATGACTGTGGTCGCACCGACATCCACACAACAACAATTCCCACGGACCCTGGCATGACTCCAGTGTTTGTGAAGCAATGTTGCTTGCCTCTCGCATCAATGGAGTCCCTTACTGAAATAATTAAGAACCTTGAGTCCCGGAGAATAATCCGTCCAGTACACAGCAACTTCAGTAATCCGGTGCTGGGAATATTGAAGCTAAACGGCCAGTGGATACTCTGCGCCGACCTTAGGGAGCTCCACAAATGGGTCCATACTTCCCGATGGCCTCTGCCCTACATTGACCAAGGGCTGGCCCAGATTCAGGGGTCACAGGTATTCACTGCAATAGACCTGACCAATGGATACTGGACTGTGCCTGTCAGTAGGGAGGACCAATACAAACTGGCTTTTACGTTTGGGGGCCAGCAGTACACATGGACCCGGACTCCCTTCGGATACCAAAACTCTGGCAATGAATTCAACATTTTCCTACACAAGGCCATGCCCGAACTGGGTGTGAGAGGGAACCTGGCTTAAGTAGATGATGTCCTCATTAAAAACTCAACTGTTGAGGAACACATAGCGGAGATCCGTTATGTCCTGACCCAGTTGTGGGCCGCCGGAGCAAAACTTTCCTTCCAAAAAGCACAGTGGTGTAGAACACGTGTTAATTTCTTGAGGCATGAGATTACTCCTCATGGTCTCTGTTCCCAGGAAAAGAAAGTGGAAGCACTCCAGAAACTAAAGGATCCCACAACTCTGCGGGAACTAAGGAGCCTCATTGGACTGACTAATTACAGCAGAAAGTTAATTGAGGGCTACGCAGAGATCACCAGACCCCTGATTCATCTTTTGAAGGGGGGGGTCAAGTGGAAATGGGGTCCAGAACAATCCGAGGCAGTAAGACAACTCAAAAGAAGCCTCTCACAAGCGCCTTGCCTAGCTTACCCTGTCAGAAACAAGGAGTTCTTCCTGGAGACAGGGTTCTCTAATACGTGCTTGACGGCAGTATTATACCAAAAGCATGACAAGGTCAATAAAGTAATCTATGCGAGCAAAACTTTATCCTCTGTGGAAGAAAAATTCAACGATTGTGAGAAGGCACTCCTGGCAACGGTGTGGGCATTGAAGAATTACCGCCCGTTCATCCAGGGGGAACACATCATAGTGGAGACTCCACACCAGCCTCTGCAATACCTCCAAAGTGACAGAATCCGGGCCGGAAATGTGAGTAATTCCCGAATTACTTCCTGGATTCTGTCAATGCAAGGCTTTCCTGTGGAGGTCAGATATGGCCAAAACAAGAAGAGTCCCCTCGCGCAAGGTCTGGCTGACTTGCATGATTGTGCCAGAGAAAACTGTCTCGAGGACAAAAGTCTAAAAATCAAGGACAACATGGAGGCATACCTCAATTCCCCACACAAAGTTTTTGACGAGGACAAGTGTGAGGGAATGCCCACTGTCTATGTGGATGGATGCTCTTACCATGTTGACAGCAACGGGGAAAAAGAACTGGTGGCCGGCGTAGGGAATGCGTGGGTGAATGAGTCCCCAGAACCCTCCGCTGGGTACAAAATCGGTCCCCAAAGTAGTCAAGTAGCAGAGTTGATGGCTGGGCATCAAGCCATCCTCACTGCTGTCCAACATCAACTCCACGAACTGGTCATAATCACAGATTTGGATTATGTATGGAACGGGTTCGTGGAGCACCTGGTCAATTGGAAAACCAGAGGCATGCAATGTGCTAACAACAAACCCTTGAAACATGGGAAGTTGATCCAAAACATTGATGGTCTGGTCACCTTGAATGGGATGACCATCTACTGGAAGAAGATCAAGGGTCATTCCAAAGTAGAGGGACCAGACAAAACTGGAAATGACTTAGCTG
Source organism: Ambystoma mexicanum (assembly GCF_040938575.1). Lineage (NCBI taxonomy): Eukaryota > Metazoa > Chordata > Amphibia > Caudata > Ambystomatidae > Ambystoma > Ambystoma mexicanum. The sequence continues at coordinate 958,756,094 of NC_090928.1, read as the reverse complement.
ATCAGCTGGCCAAAACCGGGGCCATCCAAGGGGATCCAATAGAAATAGAGCCCCTGTTGGGGGAAATCCAGGTCACGGCTATCACTAGGTCCCAGACAAATGCTCCCAATGATCTTTCAACTGCACAATGGAGTAAGGAGACCCCTGATGCTGATTTAATTACGGCTCAGAAGGGGTATCCAATAATTGGTAAGTTTTACCAACACATTGAGGACCCTGAGAACTTTCCCGTGACGGATACCGATTACATTGGGAAGGAGGACCTTAGAGTGTTGATGAAATGTCCAAAGATGTTCCGAATCCAAAACGGTTTGTTGGTAAGGAAATCCCAAGCTGGCCATGATCAGTGGGTGGTCCCTACCTCATTCCGAAGCCTGATGTTAAGTCACGCCCATGATGCAGCCACAGCCGGTCACAGGGGGTTTCACACAACACTGGAAATCTTAAGAGAGGTTGCATACTGGCCACACATGGGGCAGGACCTCGACCAACACTTGAAGGGGTGTCTGGTGTGTGCACAATTTCAGCCATCATCCCTCACACACCGTGCCCCTCTCCAAAAGAGGGGGATGACACTGCCATTGTCGGATTTGCAAATCGACTTCATAGGCCCTGTGATTCGCTTGTCTAGGGGAAACAAGTACATGTTGACGGTCACATGCTTGTTTACCAAGTGGGTGGAATGTCTCCCGGCCCCAAACTGCAAGGCAGAAAATGCAGCTGCCCTGATGATTAACAACATCTTTTCCCGTTTTGGTCTACCTCAAAGGATTGAGTCAGACAGAGGTAGCCATTTCACCAGCGAGGTAATGACAAAGATGTGGGAGATACTGGGGGTCAAAAGGAAGCTACATATTGCTTACCGGCCAGCCCCTTCTGGTGCAGTGGAGAGATACAACAGAACCATTGTGAGCATATTAAAAAAGTTTGTGGCAGATCCTGGGCCAAGTTGGGATATCCGATTACCTCTGGTCCTAATGGCCATCAGATCTACCCCTTCATCTGCAACTAAAATGTCACCATTTGAGCTGATGACTGGACGCAAGTTGGTGCTTCCCCTGCATTTTCTCTACAGGACCCAAGAGCAGACGTTGATCAATGCCTCCACAACTCATGAGTATGTGGAGAATTTGAGGAAACACCTCCAACAAGCTTTTGCCTATGCTCAGCGAAATCTAGAAAGATCAGCTGATAGCATGAAGACCCATTACGATTTGAAAACTTCCAGGAAAGTATATAATGTGGGAGACCGGGTCTATCGGTACAATTTCCAAAGGAACCATGCCAAACAGCGAATATTTTTGCCTACCTGGAAGGGACCCTTTGAAATTATAGACAAGATCTCCCCCGTGGCATACAAGATCCGCCTCCCCAAAGGTAGTTTGGCGGAAGGGGAAGACAAGTGGGTCCATATAAATCAGTTAAAGTGTTGCCATTGCAGGCACACTCTGCAGCAACTGGAGGAATCCTCTGGAATCCCAGAGGGGGCTGCTCCAGAGTAATTCAGTTCCAACCCTAAAATATCCCGCATATAGTCTCTAAAATATCATGATTCTGGTATGAAAATGTTTCCTGTTATATCTTATTTTTTAAAATAAGACTGCAAAATGTATCCAGATGTATAAAATGTATATGTTCGCCACACCGTTAATAGTGGTGGAAAAATGTCTAGGAATGTGTATTGCTGCTTTGCTTTATCATCCTAGGAGAGAGGAAACCATGGAGAATGACCAAGGAGAACGACCCGGAGACCGGGAGCAAAGATCCGAGGGGCCCGGGGTACCGGCCAATATTCCCATCAGGACAGGCGAGGGGAACTGATCGATCCAACCGGATGGAGGAAAAAATGCTGAACTGTGCCATCTGCGGAATTGGAAGAAGATGATCCGGACATACCAGCGCGTGGATCAAAACATCCTTTGCACCCGACTCCCCCTCGACTCGAAATCAAAGCGCAGTCGGGCTGGGGGGCTTGTTGGGTGTCCTGTCCCACGTTTGGACTATTATGCTGCAACTCTTGGTGCTGTGGGCTTAGGAAATCCAAGAGGGCGGAAAAGCCCACATTTGCACCAGAATCCTGGAGAACCGCGCAGTCTTTGCGCACAACAAAATGGTCGCCTGACATGCCACCCAGCAGTGTGAGCATGAGGGGCCAGAAGCGCCATGAGCGAAATCAGTGCTAAGGAATATGGTGCTGTTCAAAATCTGTTAATGTCAAAAATGGGTGCAATACTGGTGCTCACCACTACCAGAAAGCCAGCGTTTTAAAACCACCAGACACTTGTGTAAAACTGAACAAATGAACCAAACCAGGCCAAAGAAAGACTTACTAAGAGGTGTATACAATGTAAAACTATATTCTGAAATGACTTGAAGGAAGTAATTGTCTAATGTATGTATTGAAAATAGCTGGGGATGTCAGCAGCTTAAGTGTATTTGGGTTTAAAGCCACTAAAATCGAAATGTTTAGAATAAATGAGTGACCTACTTTTGAGTGTCACATGGGCTGCAATTGTTTAAATGTCATAGTTTTGAACTTAGAATCAGTGTTCTAGCTGCATGTGTAAAAACTGCATGTTTGTTTTGAATGTAGAAAACTGGGAACCAAAGTGACATTTAGCTGAAGCCTGGCTTAAAGAGATTGAATTCTGCCTGACAACTACCCCCAACAGGAGTGGAAACTTGATCATCAGCTGTGTTCCCAGGCCTGGTTGCATTCTGCCGCCCCTGCCAAAAGGAGATGACACCTCTCTGATTGAATTAGGGGAGTGGAACCTGGGGACTGCAGGAAACTGAACAAAGCACTGTCTTGGGCTCAGAAAAATGTTATATTGGAGGGGGTCGTAAAATAGCTTCCTCTTGGGAGAAGTGGGAGGAGAAGTGCCTCTGTGAGCAAGCTGAGCTTGGGGGAAGTGGAAAAACCAGAAATTCCACCATGTGCTTTGGAAAACCACACCCCTTTGGGGCCAGAGCATAATTTTAAAAAGATGGATAATTCATAGTGCAGACTTTTAAAAATTATATAAATAATATCATCATTCTTGTGATTTTTCTGTGCACATTTTAAGAGGTGGTATGTTCTGGGGAGTAGTAGCGGAAAATAAGGTTGTTACTCCAAATGTATGCATGTTAAAAATCTGACACTTTATCATCTGAAACCCATATCCCTTGTGCACATTTGTGTAAAATCTGGAAAAGTTTAGCGGTCGTTATCTGGATGAAAAGGGCAGAATTCTGTCAAAAGTGGACACGACATCTTACAAAGACAGGGATCGGATGGTTAGGTGCTACAGAAAATATGTTAACTGGACATATAATATTAGAAAAATGGTACATAGATAAATGGGTATTTGGATCAGAAATAGATTTGTGTGCAATTTGACAAGGGGAGGATCCTCTGACCATAAACCTACCTCATCACTCTGACTCACTGTTCCCTTCTCAAATCAGGTCAAAGAGAAATCCTTGACCTATCAAATCGTGAGTGGGTTGGGAAAAGAAAGTTAGCATCCACACCCATTTTCAAAAGACATAAAAAGAGCCACTGGAAGCCAGACAGGGACACTCACCTTCCACTTTCTTGCGGGATGCTTTGCCGGGAGACTCCAGACTTCAAATCCATCAATCTCCAGAGACCAGAACTTTGAACCCAGACTCCAGAACTTGTAGCATAGAGGCCTGCATCCACAAGCTGAATCCTTTTTCAGCAGGCCTCAAAACCATTTGCAAACTATTCAACAGCCAGGCGAGCTGTTTGAAATCTTTGCCAAGAACTTTTGTCATAACAGTTGCAGGCCCAGAAAGCAGTGCTGTATCCAGAGAGACCAGAGATCCAGAGAGACCAGACCCAGACCAGATCGCTGTGCAGTGCTGAGAGCTGACCCAGATCGCTGTGCGCAGAACCAGTACCCAGTGGCGAGAGGACCGCAGCCAATCCTGACCCGATCCGCAACGAAGTCGCATTCCTGTCCAAAATATAGTGTGAGTACTCAGCCAGAACTGTGCAAAACCAATCTCTTAGTTTAAAATAATCTAATTCAAACTATTTTAACCTATCTAGAACTACATCATAGAATTGTGTGTCCTTCTGTGACTTTAAAGCTGCAAAACTGTCATCTGTCATTCTGAAACTTTAAAATTTCATTTCTGAAAATCTACCTCCACTAAATCGTCCGTATCTCTTGGACCGTTTGTGATAGAAGCGAGATTTAATGTTTATTTTAAACCTGAGACAACAAGCTCTAAACCGACTTCCTCCGTAATTGCGCTCGACGCACGTGACTAAATTGCCGCGATTTGACATTTTGCTTCATTCCAGCTACGTGTAAAAACATTTGTCTTTTGCTTCCATTACGGAATTCCGTTTTCAACCTGGTAACCTTCCCTGAATCATTGATAGGGCTGGCCTGAACTGATTTAAAGTAGCTATCACCCACCCTGAATCTCGATAGGGAATTAAAATCATTTTTAGCCTATTTTTCCCTTCTTTGCATACCACATTTAAAGTACTTTGCCTGTGTTTAAAATCATCCTTGTGATCTAAGCTTGCTGGGGGGAACTGAATTCGTATTGTACATTTGATTGTATTCCTTAGAACTGTGTGCTCTTCCTTCCATCTTCTATTGCATAGGGGGGGAGTGAGTTGCCAAAAGGGGAAAAGTGATTCTATTACCTTTTGCTGAAATCACATCAAGTTTATTCCTGTGTTGCTTCTTTTCCACCTTGCGTTTCCTTGTACCATATAAAGCATTCTCAGCTACCTTATCCTCTATACTACTCCTAAGTAATTACACCAGTGTGCTAGTATAACATCCATTGTTGATCACTCACTGTCATATGTCTAAGTGTGATATCAAATATTAATTTATTATCAAAGTGTGATATATATCTATTGTTTAATTTTTCAAATAAACCTTTTTAATTTGCAACACAAACCCACTTCTTGGCTCAGTGGGGTCACGGGCATTCTAAGAGAGGGGCGTTATACAAGGGTTCATCATCCAGATTATAACTTGTCATAAAAAAATATAAATAAGGGCTTCCCTTGAGCAATCCCAGACAAGGCACTGACTTAGTAGGAATGCTTGATTGGAGTCATTAACAGGGCAGATGAACGTAGAAATGAAAAGTGAAGGGAAGAAGATAGGGTCAGAGAAGAGGCGAGGAAGCGCAAAGAATTTGATGACGATATCAAAGGTAAGCAAAGACAAAGGGCACGCGATCTCGAATATTTGGAGAGGGAAGTTAAAAAACCTGATCCAGTTGTAGACTGGGAAGACACTGAAGAATTATTTCCTGCATACGATTCAGTACCAGGCACGTCTACGGCAAATAATGAAGATGACTTCGACACCAGAAGCATCTGGGAAACGATCAACAGAATATACGATGAAATGGGGCTAGAACCAATACCCCAAGTAGAGGGGGAGGGCGAGCGCTTGGAAAGCACATAGCTGTATGACACTGAGGATGTCACCCGAAGTAGTGGAAGTAGGAAACTGTCCCTGGACAGATTAGATATCAGTAGAACTGATGAAGACACAAGGAGTTGCGTGAATTGGGAACAAACCATGCCCGACTCCAAAGGGGAGTAGCATGAAACAAAGGATTAAGGGAGACGGCGCGATAGACGACTCCCAAGGGAAAGAGGGATACGATGGTCAGATACTAGTGAGTCTGCACTGAGGGCATCAGAGATAGCCACACAATCTGACCAACGTGAAGGTGTACCTCATGGTCAGAGGGGGTGTCGTCACCACCCTATGTAGACAGACTAAGGACATTGCCAGGTAGACGGTGATGTGGGAATATTACCCCTGCGATAGACAGGAGAACCATGTGAGAAGCGAAAAAGGGCTACACATTCCAATTTCCGCTACTAGAAAAGGGGGGGCAAGACCACAATATATTTTATGGCCACACATGGATCGAGAAAACTTAAAAACAAGCTTCCAATGCTGACATCGGGAGCCGGAAAATGGATACACTAGTTAGAAAAAATGACAGAGAGAAACACCCTAGCTTTTAGGGACATTAAAGGTCTCCTGATCGCCATACTTGGTGAGAGAGAGCGGATGATGTGTGGACACGGGCAGGGTACCCCGGTGTAACCACAATCAACACTGCGCATGACGGAGCGCCATTTAACAATTGAAGACCAGCAGTATGGAAAGCGCTACGAGTACTTTACCGAGATACTTCCGATATGGGAGGTATAATGACTCGAAAAATGAAGGAGTCAGAAGATCCGTTAATTTATAACCAGAATTTCCACGACGCATGGGTGCTCGAAACGCATGAATTTTGGACGAATTCAATACCTGTGTTTTACCATGTATTGTGCAAAGGGTTGCCAGAATCAGTGCAGAAACAACTCAAGAAATTGGTAGGAGTTGAGGCTAATCCTTGGGCTGAAATATAGCTGACTATCGCACATTACTGTAGACTATTGCAAGAATAGAATCGTAAAAAGGAGGCAACTCGAAAGGGTGAGGAAGCAAAGCTGGTGCATAAGAAACCATCAAAGTATGCACTTGAGCGAGCCATGCTAACTAACACAGCTGAACAGAGCCAGCAGCAGGTGGCTAATCCACAACAGAATAACCAGGGTAACGTAGGGTTTTACCCACGGGGAAGGGGATTTAGAGGAAGAGGATGGCAGAGCAATCAGGGAGGTTTCCCAAAAAATCAAGGAGGCTTTCAAAATGTGCAGAATGGAAACCCGGATATGTCAAATGGGCAAATAATCTGACCACTGCCAGTTTGTTGGCTGTGCGGAATGACATGGCATTTGGCTCGCATGTGCAGAAGTCAAGGCATGACGCAGAATGGCCAAGGAATGGGAGCAGGCATGGCGAATCCACCTGCAGCCTCACAACAGGGCGTTGTACAGAATCACATTGTGCAGCAACAAGCGCCAGGAGCTTAGCAAGGGGCGCAGCCACAAACCATGGGGAATTTTCCACATGGACAATGCCAACAGGCACAACCGCAACTGCCACAGACCCAGAACCCTGGAAGGGGAAGAAACACTGGGAATGGGGAAAAACCGCAAGTGCACAGTGGGCGAAACTTTTGTATAAACTAGGACAGCTCACTGGGAACCCTGATGTGCTCTATCCTATCAGTGACACCAGACCCTCATAGGGAACCTAGGGTGGATGTCGTTATAGGGGGTAAAGAATATTCCTTCCTAGTGGACACAGAGGCAACACGCTCATGCATACGTGAAGGCAAATTTTCCTTGTACGACGAGGCCGTAGATACTCAGAGTTTTACAGGAGCTCACAGTCGAGTTCCCTTTACAGACACACTCCTAGTCTCCATAGGAGAGTGCAAAATGAATGTACCTTTATTAGATTCATGTCAGACCCCAGTAAACATTTTGGGTCGAGACTTAATGACAAAGTTGAACATGACAATTTCGTTCACTGAGGAGGGCATAGTATGCTCCACTCCAGGAATGCTGTACTCAAATGTATGCAAAATAATTAGAGCATACTCAGGACACATAGCCATGAGGGCCATACCATTGGAGCCAGATGTTTTCGCATATGGCATGCGTGTGCTTATGGCAGGATTGCCAGGCCTTGCAGCCAGAACCATGGGAACCCCTGATGAGTTTTTATTTAGACCACAGATAACTATGTATGAGTAGGAGGGACAAGTATTTTCCTTGATGATACACACAGCAGCAGTACGAGGGAAATTAGCATTGGTTGATGGAGACAATGATGAAGGCAAACAATGGTACGTGATTATCGCCATCGAAGAAGCGTATCGAGTGACTGACGTCACTGATAACGACCTGTTTGAAGGACAATCAGACATGGAAGAGACAAGGCTGGAAATCAGTCTCATTTTTTGGATAAAGTGATGTTGGCACTGAAGCGTCCGAAATAGTTTGATGAGGATATAGCTAAAGTGCCTGTCTCAGTGTGGACTACAGGACCCTGTGATGTAGGCCTCTTGAAGGGGGTGGGAGAAGTGAAAATTAAACTAAAACCAAGAGCAATTTTAGAGAGAGTTCGACAATATCGCATGTCCAGAGAGGCAGATGAAGGGATTTTTAAGACAATTTCTGCTACGAGGGACCAGGGCATTTTAGTAATGTCAGAGTCACCATGTAATACGGCAGTGTATCCTGTCAAGAAATCAAAGGGGTGGTCTTGGCGTTTAATCCAGGATTTACAAGCAATAAACGATATTGTTGCAGCCAAGTTCCCTTTAGTCCCTAACCTACCTACAATTATATGTAATATACCCGTCGAGACAAAATATTTCATGGTGATTGACTTGAAAAATGCCTTTTTCTCAATCCCATTGCACCGTGACTCACAAGATCTGATGTTATTCACATTCAGACAAATGCGTCTGAAAAGCACGAGGCTGCCACAGGGGTACTGTGAGTCTCCGTCCATTTTCAACAGAGTCCTGCAGATGGACTTAAGCAATATTGCATTAGAAAGTGTTGTTGTGCAGTATGTGGATGACATCCTAGTCAGCAGCAAGACCAATGCAGGCACAATTCTGTTCAGCTACTGAATATACTGAATATGCTGAGAAAGGTTATAAGGGTGACAAGGAAAAGTTACAATATTGTCAACAGGAAGTGCTATACATAGGCCAGCTGATCTCACATGAAGGAAAAAAGGTGACCCCAGAAAGGGCTGAAGCCATATTGAACACGGCTAAGCCACACACGATAAAGCAAATTCAGAGCTTTCTAGGCCTGTGCAACTATGTTAGGGCATGGGTTTTCGATTACAGCTCTTATACTAAGCCTTTACTTCAGGTTCTAAAGAAGGCCAAGGTGACAAAGGAAAAGATTGAATGGTCTGAGACAATGGAGAAAGTGTTTGCTGAACTTAAGAGAGCGATTTGCACATCTCCAGTTCTCAGAATTCCCAATTATGCAGAGGAATTTTACCTGTTTTCACACACAGATGGAGTGATGACGGCAGTGCTCGCCCAAAGAACCTCACTGTGGTACAAGCTCTTAGCATATTACAGTGGGAACCTGGACCCAGTAATGAAAGATCACTTCCCATGCGAACAAAGTTTAGCTACCGCAGCGTTTGCCATAGAGAAAGCGACAACCATTGTAATGGGCTGTTCCATGATGTTATACGTCGAGCACTCATTATTTGCCATCTTAGAGAAACCAAAGGGCCATTTGACATCTCAGAGAGCTTCTGCTTATGAAGTTATTATATCAAACCCATCAATCAAAATAGTCTAATGTAAGATAGTGAACCCAGCTATGTTTATAGCAGAGCCGGTCACTGAAGGAGAGCTGATCCCTGACTGCACGAATTATGAAGAATGCCATGATGAAATCCCATGGGTAAAAGAAAATGCGTTGGCAGGAGGAGCGATCGTCTTTATTGACAGTTCTTCAAGGATCGACCAAAGTGACAGGCAAAGATACACAGGCGTCGCTGTGATGAAACACATAGCAGATGGAGAATTTTGAGTACTTGTTAGTGCACGAATACCATCTCATTATTCAGCACAGGCTGCAGAATTATTGGCGGTGATACTCGCCATTGAGAATCACGCAGACTAGGAAGTAATGGTTTATAGTGACTACGCCTATGTGACGTCAACAGTGCACGCAGGCTTAGCGTGCTGGAAAAGGAGGGGCTACCTCCGAGCGGACGGCACCGCAGTGCAGCACGCAGCCTTATTGGACAGGCTGATAAAGACACTACAGTTCCCAGTGGGCATAGAGGTTGTTAAATGCGCCGCCCACACGAAAAGGACAGATTTTGTCTCATGTGGAAATCATGCAGCAGACACGGAAGCCAAGCGTATGGCATCAAAAAATGAGACGGTTGTGGAAGTGGCATGCACCCATGAAAGGATGATGGTTGCACGAACAACATTGGAAGCCCATAACGATCTTGGGCAAACGCAACTAATGGAGCTCCAAGGGAGGCACCACAGGAAGAGAAAAACTTGTGGAAACATCAAGGGTGTTCTTTAAACCCCTCTGACAGTGTGTGTCGTCAAGACAGCACTGGTGAACCAGTAATTCCTGTAGCCCTACTAAAAATAGCATTGGAACAGTTACATTACCCGACACACATGACAAAGGAGAATCTAGCAGCAACACTCGCGGCAGACTGGTTCACACCGAATTTAGCTGAGCATGTTGTATTCCTTATGGTGAACTGCATACTCTGCCAGCAATTCACCGCTGAGCACACATTAAAAGTAATGAAAGGAGTCATCCCCAGGCCAAATGGGCCTTTTCAGTACTTGCATGTCCATTACGTCGACATGATTCAAGTATACAACGGGTACAGATATTTAATTGTTGTGGTGTGTCCATTCTCTAGATGGATAGAAGCAGGTCCATGTACACACCCAAACTCTACCTGTACGGCCACATTTTTAGTGAGGGAAGTGTTCCCCAGGTGGGGGGTGTGTGAAGTGATGAGATCAGATAATAGGGCTCATTTTGTAAATGCAGTCTTTGAACAGATCAGCTTGCTTCTTGGTATAAAGCACAAGTTCTCGTCGGTGTATCATCCAGAAGGTAATGGAATCTGTGAGAGGCTCAATGGCTTGTTAAAGGAAAGGATAGCCAAGTTGAAGCTCACTCTAAACAGGGGATGGTTGCACTGCCTTCATCTGGCACTGTATGCTGTTCGGAACCAACCTGGCTCCGACCATCATCTTACGCCACACGAGATAGTCACAGGAAGAAGGATGAGAACTTCCCTCACACCCCGAGATAGAGCTAGATGTGACACCCAGTCGACAGGAGAGGTTCCAGGTTCTGAAATGCAAAATTGTCTGAACTGCATGACATCTTGCCTTACTGTAATTTCAGACCAGCTGTAGCGATGACGAACAGGGTGCAAGGCAGCGCAGAACACAGAAAGAGATACTACACCAGACTCAGTTCAAGGTCTACGTGTTCCACTTGTCTTCCCTGGAGACACCCTCTTGGTGAGGAACCACACGAGGAAAAAGTGGGACGAGTCAAGGTTCAACAGACCGTTCACAGTTGAAGACGTCACTCCATCCGCAATCAAGTTACAAGGAAGAAGAGCTTGGATCTTTCTGGATGATACCAAGCCATACATCGGAGGAGACCCCCTGCCTGCACCCCACCATGAAGAGACTACAGACAACGGGGAAGAACCACAGCATGTACAGACAAGATACATGATGAGGAAGAAGGACGCATGACCAGCAAAGTAAAGAAAAAAAAATGTGCAAGTTGTGGCTTAACCTGGACACTTCCTCTAAGCAAAAAAAGAGATAAGGACATAAAAACAAACACTCTGTGCATCCTAGTTGCAGGGTGAAGAAGAAAATTGCATGTACAAGCCTTGACATGTGTTGTTGATTGAACTCTGAACCGAGGCACACTTAAGCTGTGAGGAGAAAAATACTATGACAAACCTTGATCAAGGATACATACATTGGGAACAGATACAGCAAGACTTTGTTTGGAATCACTTATGGTGTCCCACAGTAGAGACATCACAAAGGACGTGGGTATATATTTCAACCTAGTGTTAAAATCTTACCCGTCACTGGTAGGGAGGCTCATCAGTGTCACAGACTTTCTCCAAGATCCTGAAAATGAAAAAAACAATAAGACAACTGCTTACTGTCATTGCTGAACAATTTATCCTACTCCCTGAGTACAGTGAGAAGGAAACAAATTCTTCCACCACAGGCGGAAATAGATGAACTCATCAATACACTTTTCTTTTGCATAATCGAAGATTGTCCATATCTTGTTGGGAGAAGAACTGATACATTGACATTCCTTCGAGATCCAGCAAACACTGAACATTTGAGCCATCTGTTAAATAAGATCAGTATTTTGGTCGTGCTCCATGCGACGGGACAGTGCAAACATTGTTCACGTCAAGTAAAGAACGTATAATCCTGAATCGCAACTAAGACTGGACAAATGTCCCTATCACCAGAAGACAGCAGACTAGAGCACAATGTCCTTTTTCACCTAGTTATGGACTTTCCGGAATTGGTGGGGAGGCCTGTCGAGGTTGATGTCCTCTCCTTCATTAGAGATCCAGCCAATATCGCACAAATGGGAATGTTTCTACATGGAATAATACTCCAAGTAGAACTTTCCAACCATCAGAGAGATTATCTGAGGAGATTCTGAAGATACTTTTGCAGAGGGATAGATCGAGGGTGCAAAGTCAAGAACCTTACCTGTTATATTTGTTGTCATTTTTTCCTATTTTTTCATACTGACCAATGTCCAACATGTCCTCAGGACTGAAGCAGATTCGGGGGGTGGACTGGGAACTCACGTACTTTGAACGTTCACAGTAAAGGTGCTGCATCAAAGTGTTATTTTAATCTATTTTTCCCATAGTTTAGCAAAGGAACTGTATCCTGTATCAAGAGACAATCGTCACTCGCAAGAGGGGGGGCACTTGTGAAGCACCTGACACTTTTGACACCAAAAAATCAGAGAACGATATTGAGTGGGGGAACAATAACATTAACATTTGGCGAATGATCGAGATGGGTCCCAGAGCAGTAACCTGGTCCTCCCACAAGCAGAGAGGCACCCCCACTTCTCTGGAAGAAAATGCTGTCGCCTTACATATCGAACTATAATGCATTTATGCATTGTATTTATCATTATTTTACTGTCATTAACGATCAGAACTGCATTTTTTATTGGTGCACGAAGTGTTCCAATTTCATTGCACCCACCTGATGATGCACGCATGAAACCCACAAAAGCACCCAGACCTTATATAGTAATTCCTGTCCCGAGGAGATCTGAGGGTAAAGTAAATGAACTTGAAATGAACGTGATCAATAGTGATATACACACATTTAGGGTAACGAATGAACAGGAAAGCTGGAGACAGGCTCAGCACGAAATGAATGAAGAAAAAGCACTGACAACTACACGCACACACACACTGAATGCACACGAACCAGGCCAAGCGTCAATGACCAAAGAACCTCAAACGAAAGCAGCAGCGAAGATGAGACTGCCTACCCGCAATAACTTTCACACGAGATAGTGAGAAAAAACGAGAAGAATTAAGAGGAAGACCAACAGAAGCAGTATTGTCAGAATCACTTAAGAAAACAGAAGCGGCCTCAGACAAGGACTCAAATGTTAGTAGACCTTCTATTTCCACACCTATCCAGAGCGAGAAAACGACAAGAGGAACCGAAGAACAAAATGACGGAGACTGTATTACCCAGCATGCATATTCCAACACAAGGGACAAGTACCAGATGTACAATACAGCCACATACCGGACCAGTGTCAGGCTGGTTGGCATGGGCACTTGCACACAGCAGAGAAAAAATGCACGAGGACCAGGAAAGAGCTGCCAGACTCTTGTCCACTCAAATGGCGTAGATGAAGAAGCCTGCACCATAGACCAGGATACCTGAGAACCCTCCAGCAAGAAAAAGCCATACAGAGGCATTCAGGTATTTAGTTATAGCAAACAACAGCAAAACACTAAGGATCGAGAAAAGCTTACATGAAGATAATAATGAACTAAACGATTACCTGGACAGCACAGCACATCTAGGGAAAAACATTTGAAACCAGCACATGAAAGAAGTTGGAAGACGAAATTCAGAAGGAGAATGCTTCATTTGTGCACTTCAACCGTACAGCATCGGGAAATCCAACATCTTTGTGGCTGTAGAAATCGATGTCCCGACAGCACACTGTCTGTCAAACGTAGCAATGTGCAACACCAGAGGCCAGTTCATGGGAAATGATGCCTCATTGATATGGGCAACTGAAACAGATTATCCCGATGAAGACGATTATGTTCAGGACATTAAGATGAGAAATAGAGCACATACCAGGAATCACGTGATCAGGTACGAGAAACCTGAAGTTAAAGGAGCAGGGATAAGATGGGAAATAAACTCAAGACTGAACGTCCAAGGAAAAACTCCAGAAGAAGCTCAAAATTGGAAAAACAGAGGAAAAATGCAGATTTGGGGAACAGTGCTTTCACCAAACAGATGGGAAGAAGGAGTAGTGATCTGTCGAGCATGGATGGTCCTTGAGCCTGCAAAGAAGCCATAGAAACCTCACAGAGATTATGCAAATCACTATGGCCAAAGCTTACAAGATTATTGGCATGGGTCGAAGACAGAGGAGGACCCTTGCAGATAGTGCCACTAGAAAGCCCAAAATTGTGCTTCAGGAACAATGGCACAAGGAAGATGGGAGAACATCAGAACTGCGGACACATTTTTGAAGCTCCAGGAATGACACATGTGACCACAGTAACCATGGGTAATTACTGGGCATGTGGATCCAAAGCATACATCAGACTGCCGAAAAACTGGGGAGGCATATGGACAATAGTGAACGTCCACATTCCAGCATTAGTGATCCCGAAAAATGACCTGAATATTGATAGTTTCCCGAAAGCAGATGCTCACCTGAGGAAGAAGAGATCTGTGGAACTGATGACTCGAGTGCAGAGAGAAAATTATTTCTCTGCCAAATCAGAACAAGCATTTCATGCAATCCCATATAAACACAGGCTGTTCAGCCTCACCTCATCAGTGTTCAAGACAATCCTCATGCCAAGATTCCAAGTTGGAGCAAATACTAAATGGTTGCGGATAACCAGATGGGGGTTACTGAAAACCATCAACCTGACAATAAAGGGATTCACTGTGATCAAGGAAGAGTTAAGCGCCATCTGACTGATGACTCTCCAGAACAGATATGTACTTGACATGATCACAGCTATTGATGGAGGAGTTTGTGCAAAAACTGGAGAATCATGTTGCACATTTATACCTTCTCACGATGAGGAAAAAGGCACTTTAACAGAAGCTATAGGTATGCTGACAAACCTGCAGAGCCAGATTATCAATGACACCGACGATGTTGATGATGGCAGCTGGTTTGGATCACTGTTTTCATGGGTTCCACAATGGAAGGCAGATGCATTCAAGTTCTTGGGAGCCCTGCCAGTAATGATATTACTAGGATTGTGTGTTATCAAGATAATAATCTCAAAATGCTAGAAAACTGCGAAGAAATCCATAGGGATGAAGATCATGATTGATGTCAAACCAGGATGGAAGCCCAGAGATCTAAATGATGACGAAATAAGAGACTTTGTGAAGGCAAGCGAGCATGCGCCAGAGGGTAGAAAGTTTCTTTATCCCAGAAAACGCAGAAATTATGAAGGAAAATGGATCTATTGTAGCCCAAATGGACAATGTCAGCTAATGACAAGGAACAAAGACGAACATGTTAAAACAGCAGGAAGCCTGAAAGGAGTGATACAAATATGGTCTCCAAAGAAACATTCTTTCAAACCATCATGTACAAACCAAGAAGATGAAGAAGAGATGGATACAGAAGAACCAAGTAAGATGAATCCAAAGGAGGAAGCGGAAGTGGTCGATGAACCAACCAAAGGGGGGAGTGTAGAGGCGGTCCCAAATATAGCCTGTACTCCAGCTGCCCATTTTAAAGTACCAATAGCGTTCACACAGCGATATGTGATGAATGATGAGCAAATAAACCAGCAGAGAGCCGCTCTAGGGCTCTGCCCAGTGCCCATCAGAAGAGCAATACCTATTGAAGTGCCAATAACCAGACAACCATGGTCAGTAAGGTATCCATTGAGACAACCCTACCAGCAAATGACACGAAATGAAGATTGCTTAAACACTGTCCCAGAAGAAACCCAAAAGGCCTTAATTGAAGATGAATGGTGATGACACAAGGGCCCGGACAGATTCACAGATGAAAGAAACGCCAACCAAAAGATGACACACAGAGACAAAACACCATGAATAAGTCGAAGAAGAGACGATGTTGAAATATAAAGAAACTTAAACTGTAAAGCAGGATGAAGCTATTCAACCAGCTAACGCCTGTACATATGCTTGTCACCACAAGAAGCTAAGAAAACAGTGCGGCTTGCTATGCTTAGTAGAAGAATAGAGCGGCGAGCACCAACTATATATCTACCTCAAAGAAGCACACTATATAAGTGCGAGTCCACTTTATGCAAAAGCAGAATTAACCCAGGTTACTAAGGTTCAAACAAGACCGGATTCGTATTCTAGCTAAAACAAGAATAGACGGCGGAATCGAAACTCAGCAAGAAGCAGCTCGTGCCTGGGAAATCGAGGTCAATCCAAAAGAGGGAGGAGGAAAGTAGCTTTGGAGAATCAAAACTTAAGAACAAAGCAGCCTGCCCTGTGAAGGCCAAGGTAAGAAGGTCCAGGCAGGTGGAAAGCCGAAATGAGAATTAAATGCACAAATAGAAGGAACACGAAGAAGATTCACGCTGTGCTAGCACGTGACCAGCCGAGCGAGTAGAGGCACCTACGCCTGGCTGTCTCCCAAACAGAAGATACCATAACTTTTCGTGACAAGAAGCTACAGTTTCGAGGCCGACCACAGCCAACTAATTGACACATAGAACTAAAATACTGATTGATGGAAGGAGGCTGGGTGAAACTTGGGGCATCCTGCAGCTAGTTGACCATTCTGTGTGCTGCTAATTAAAGTGGAGATTTATGCATGGGGTGAAGCCAACCCAATCATAATGGACCAAATAATCTAGGGTCCAATAGATAGTAGAACCAATGAGATGTCGTACTTTTAGTGACGTCTACATGAGTAATGTTAGAGGGAAAGCCGTAGAATTGCATGACAAACTTTTGAGTTTGACACGTCAATGATGACGAATTGTGGGTATAACTGTCACTGTTTGCATGAAGTTGTTGGTAGTTGAAGCGAGACGGGCTATCGCATCACTGTTGATTTCCATGTTGCCCCGTTTTTTGTACTTGTCATTAAACTGACTCCCCTTTGCCAAACCATTGAGTTGTCCTTATTGATTGGTGTTGGAGTAAGAAATACTACACCCCATCCACCTCAAGGTGCAGCTAACTCGTCTTAAAGTACTGAGAGCGAGCTCTGACTCTATGTGCCGGTCAGGGGTCACTCTCTCTCCTGTACAATGTCTTGCCTCCTATCATCACCTTGACCCTTGGTTCCTAGGGTCCAGTGTTACAGATAGCACTGAACACATGAGGTCCTTCTGTGGGCTTTCCTATTGTGGATATAAATTCAACAACGTACCGGTGAAAGGATTTCCTCCCACCACAGTCATACTCGCCAATTTGGGTCTAGCTACTTGTGTGGCTCCCCTATCCATGGGCCATTGTGATGTACCTGTCTTTTGTATTGCAATATATTGCACTGGTTGCATCAATGCCTGTTGCGTTTGCACAAGCATTTGCTGTTGCTGACTCTGTGGCGGTTGTATCTGCATTGGAACTTGATGTATTTACTGTACTTGTGGTACATATGTCTGAGTTTGCATGTGATCTGGGGCAAAATATCCTTGTGGATCTGTATTATGATGTGGAGCATATCCCATCACCTCTCCTGGAGATTGCCAATTCTGTTGCAGCATGCCTCCCCTACTTCTGCATGCTCTAGCTAAATATCCTAATTTACCCCAGCTCCAACATTGCGTTGGCTGTCGGCCATTAAATCCGCCCCTTCCTTGAGGGTTTTGAAATCCACCTAGCCCTCCTCCCTGATGCCATTCCCTCTTCCACTCAGCATAAAACTGTAATGTTCTGATCCATCACATATGCCACATTATTCTGTTGTGGCAACTGCACTGTTTGTGCCATCGCTCCCTCATTATTTGTCAATACTGCTCCTTCTATGGTATATTTTGATAATTTCTTCTGCCCCAACTTCGTCTCTTCCGGTTTTCTTCCCTCTGTTTTCTTTTTGTCTTTCTCCCTTAAGATTCTACAATAGTGCACTGTTGCCAATTGCATCTCTGGCCATGGCTTTGCTTCCATTCCTACCTGTTTCTTTAGTTGGCATTGCACCGGCACCCTTGATACAAGATATGCTAAAAATAATGCTACTGTTTTGTCCCATGATTCATGCGTTTCCAAATTCCCCCTGTCCTGAATCTCCTGAATAAAGGCAAAGGGGTTTTCATTCTCCCCAGGTTTCCTAGTCATTATTGCCCCAATATCCGATGTTTCAGGATATTGTACTCTAAGTGATTGACATACATCTTCTCTGCAATTATTAAATGGTGCTCCATCGTGCACCTTGTTTTCTGTAGTGACTATAGGGTACCCAGCTCTTTTCTACATGTGGTCAGCTCTCTCCCCTAGGATGGCTGATAATTGGCCTTTAATAGCACCTATAGCTCAAGTCGTTCCTGACCTTCTTTTCTCTAGCTCAGAAATCCATTTTCCCATACCCAAAGATAAACTTGGGATCATATACTTTAAATTTTTTTTATCCATCTGGGGACATGGTATATAATGTGGTCGACCCCCCCCTTTCTCTAATAGTGGGAATTGCAACAATCTTGGTTCGTAATCATACCCACCCAATCTCCTTGTTTTCCAAGCAGTGCTGTCCTCACCGGTTTGTCTACATCCTGGCAATGCCCTTAATCTGCTTATATACAGTGAGGATATAGCAACTGTACAATGCCATCGTGCTTGCGATCGTTCAACATATGGCATTGATTGTGTTTTTTTTTCTATGGGGACTTCTAAATCTGACCATTTTACCCCTTTATCTGCACTCGAGTCCCTTGAAAATCTGCATGCGTCCTTTTTCTCTGCCCTCTCCTTATCCTCTATTTCTTCGTCTGACATCATTATGCCCCAACTTGTGTTGCTGTTATCTTTTTCTTTATCGTCAGCATATAACCTACTTAGGGACATCGTTCCATGGTCATCTGTTAGAGTGCACTTGATTTACCTTCAGTTCCCTTTAGTCTGGAACTTTCAATGTTCTCTTTAGTCCCATACCTCTCTGTTCCTCATATGCCTATATAATTTACAAAGCCTCGGCTCCATGTCTTCTGTATACTGTCCACCAGGCCATGCTGATTGTGGCATTCCTTGCAAATCCCTTCGCTGCTGTTGTGATCCTCTTTCTCCTTCCAGTTGTTCTTATGCTTCTCTGGGCACTATGCTTCTCTGGTATACATATTCTACTTCGTGATCTCTTAATCCCCTACTCCTTTCCATTTATTCCTTTCTTCCCCTTAATTCCCTTAACTTCCCTTCCTCTTTCCTTTGTTGCAACCTACATGCTTTCAATCTTTGGGCTTCTGCCTCTTTTTGTTTCTCCTCTTCCAATCTCTCCTTCTCTTTTCTTATCTCACACCTTTTTAATTCCTCCCTTTGCTTATATTATTTGTCCCTTTCTTCTTTATATAATCTCTCTTTTTCTTTCTCTTTTTCTCTTTCCTCTCACTCCTACCTTTTCTCTCTTTCCCATACTCCATCAATGCCCTTATCATCTAGTTTGAGCAATATTTGTCCTCCCACCCATGCATTCTCTTCTATTGCCATGCCCTTAGCTGTATCCTTTGTTACCTCTGCCTTTTCCTCTATCTCTATTTGACATGAGTGCTTCATTAATCGTGCCCTTGATCCAATGTGAATGGTATTTTCTATAATGTTGGCTGCATATCTCAGGAATGTTCTGCATAGGTGTGAAAGCAGTGTGTCTTCCATGGTGTCAAGCCAATTCAGACTGTCAATACTTACCCAGTCTATTATTCCCATTCTTAGGTTTAATAAATATGTTGTTTTCATCTTTTCGAGGAAACACCATCAATCTGGGCCAGGAGGATAGCTCAAGGGCAATGCGCTCGCCTTGGAAGCAAGACGGCGTGAAGCAACACAGGTTCAGTCCCCGGGTCCGTGCTTAGAAACCTCTGGGTATTAAGCCATTATAAATAACAAATTATAATTATAATGGCTGTTCAGAATCCGTGAATCAAAATAGTTTTAAAAGGTTTTACACCACTACTCTTCTCGTTCCTTTGTTTACACTTTCTATCAATTATTTTTGTATCATTCTTGGGGCCTCATTCCGAGATTGGAGGTAGCCATGGCGCTAATTGCGCCATGGCTGCCTCCAATACCGGGTCCGGCACCGGTCTTGTTCAATGTGGACTTACCGGTGCATTCCGACCCTGGAGGGACCGGTAAGTCCCCATTGAACAAACCATTCCCCATTCCCATTTGAGCCCCCACAGGGCTCAATGGGAATGGGGAGGGCGCTAATAACGGGTTCGCGACTAGCAAGCCCGTTATTAGCACCCTGGTCCCTTATCGGGACCCGTAAGGGACGTGTGGTCAGACCACACATTCCTTACAGTTCCCGCTAAGGGACCTCAGAATTGGGCAGTAAGGGATTACCGGCACCGGTCACCTTACCGGTGCCGGTAATCCCTTACCGGCAAACTCATAATGACCCCCTTGGTCTTTTAGTATCTCAAAGTTCTTTTATTAATTTATATATTAATTCCATCTGACTTTGCTCTGATTGACGTCAATCCTTTGTTTTAAAAGTGTACCAAAAATCACTTTTATTTATTTATTTTTTCTTTTATCAGTTTAAGCATGCAGAAAACTGTATAAAACATATTATTCCCCACACACGTCTTCTGTTACTATCCTTAGTAAATGAATCTCATCTCTTATGGACTCCATCTCAGAGTTGAATGCACACCCTTCTTATTGGCTTTACGCCTCAGGAATCCCTTAACACTCCTATATGGATTTACGGCATGTATTCTTTTCGTCCCTCATGGGCTTGTGAAATCAAGGTTTCCCTCTCTTTTTATAACCTCTAAAAAATCAATTTACTCCTTGCATCCTATATATACTCAACGCATCTGAACACAACCCCCCCCCCCATATGGGATGGTCTACTCACATCTGCTATTCAGCTCGAGTCCCTTGGCATCGACTCCCCCACAATCGAACAGTTCACTTTCCATATGCAGGCCGCCTGTGGGGACCCGACTAGAATTTAATCAAATGGGGACCTGCAAAACCGATTCTTGACCACGTGAATTTGATTTTACACTCTGCTATCCGTAGGAAACTCTGCAGTTGTCTGGCTAATGGTAGGAGCCAATGAATGTCCAGGGTCTGGATCTGGGCCTAGATCTAGGTTGTTATACCTGAACCATCTGCACTGCTACCAAATGTGTTCTAGCTCCTTGAAGCATCTTCTTTGTGTTAGATGAGATTACCAATAATTATCACAGGCTAAATAATCAGACATACCAAAGGAAGATGGTAAAATACAGCTTTAATCTCAATAAAAGAAAGCGGGAGAAATACAGCTATCAAAGTAGATGCTCGATATTCACACCAAAGTTGGCTTGCATAGAGTTTATCTAATTTTACCTACGTCATTCATGACGTCATCCTATATGGCATTTTATGAAAACATAACACAGGGAGGGATTGGATTAGGGGAACATATCTTCTCATAGAATAAGTATTAATATCTCATTGGCTGCCCCTTGTCTGTAGGACGTGCCTCGAGCTACGTCTATGTACATCAAATACTGATTATAGCAGAGAATATGGCAGCAGGCTAATAACTGCAACATTGTATATGAAAGTACATGGCAGGCCTTTTTATTGGTTGGCACCCATATCCAACCTTGGACTTCCAGCTCATTTTAGCAGCATGTGAACAAAGTGAAACCTAGGTGTTCAAGCTGAATCAACTTGTTTCTTTGTTTTCTGAATTTGTCCATCGTATATCATCGACCTGATCCTTAGCCATGGTCTATCCTTTGCAGTTGACCTTGTAGTCTGCTCACTGTTCTGGGACATTCGAGGCAGTGTGAGCATACCACTATCTTAACTCAAATCTCTCATGAATAGCCTTTGTTTTAAGTTCTTCATCACGTGTCAGGAGACCACAATGTTGTCAATTTCTGCCTCTCAATTTCTGCTATTTGATTTAATTATCCCGATTGTCATTACCCTCTCTGGCCTTTAGAGACTTGCTCACTCCATCTCACATAGGCTTTTGCCATAGTGGTTGTTCAATACTTGGCATCAGCAAATGTCCTTGCCCTCCTAATGTTAGCAGAAATATGTGTCATGCACGTGGGGTTCTCATTCACCCCACTCTGTGCCTTGCACCCATATCTCGAAATAGCCTCAATGACTTCAGGCCAATGTACTCCCTTATTCTGCACATGAAAACAGCTTCTTCACCAATTCTTCAATTTGTGATCCTAGGCTTGTTTTTGAGGTAACTGGGTTTATTCTTTAACACAGGTCATCATCCATTTTCTACCAATGGTCATCCTAAATGTTATTGATATACCTCTTTTTTAGCAAGCTTCTATATGCTTCTGCTAAATTGTGTTACAGCGTATTTACAGTTATTGGTCAGCATGTTGCTTCATCTTCTTATTTTCACGATAACTTCAGCTTTTGGTACATGTTTCTCTTAGTGCTTCTGTTACATCACCAGTCTTAACTATTTTCATATCGTTTTGACTTAGGCTTATGTGTCTTCTTTATGGCATCATATTGCTGTCATCAAACTTTTCTTTAGCACTCATCCATGATTCTCTGAGCCACTTCCTGGCATTTAGGCAATTGATATACTTCTTGGTAACTTCCCTCCATTGTCTCAAACCGAGAATATCTTCTGAATGGCTGTCTGAGTCCATATCGTCTTTCATAAAATAGATGCGGTATAAACTTGTGCATGAATTCCCAATGGTAGCCCTTTGTCTTCAACTCCAATAGAAGTGTGGTGAAGGGGCGAGGACTAGAGAAGATGCCTCCACCTGCTCCTCTACACCCTTGCACTGAAAGTATCAAAGGATGCCATGTAGAATGATGTCAGCACGCACCATTGGACATCATGGAGTGCTGAGTGAAACCTGCTGAGAGCAGAGTGATGTAATTAAGAAGCAAATATAAGAAGCCATACTGAAACGATGTGGGAATACTTAAGAGAGACGATGTAACTGAAGTGATAAGAGAAACATGTACAAAATGATGAAGTAATCATAACTGCAAAAAAAGACAAAATAACTTGCTGACCAATAAGTGTATATAAACACTAACGCAAGGTAGATGAGATACATAGACACTTGTTATAGAGGAATAAATAACCTGGCTAGGACAGCCATGATTGGAAAATGGACGCCGGTTTGTGTTAAGATTCAATTCAACTACCTCAAAATATATCAGGATTGCACAGTCAGGAGACACTGGCAGAACAGCTTTGTGTGCAAAACAAAGAGGAGTCTATGTTGGCTTGGGATCATGGATGCTATTTTAAAGGATAGCTGCAAAGCACAAATGGAGGCAGACATATAAGCCACGGAAGAGACATATTTCTCTTTGATTAAAGAAGAAGAAAACATCTGCAAGAGCCAAGTATTGGACAATTAAAAGTGAATAAAGTCTATACAAAGCAGAGTGAGCAAGTCTCTAGAGGCCAAGAAGACCAATGACACTCAGTACAATTAAATCAAATAGCAGCAAATAAGAGCCTGAAATGGACACATTTGTGGTCTCTTCATATGTGACTCAGAAGTCAAACACAAGGTCTATTCATAAAGCCTTGGATGAAGACAGTGATGTGCTTACTCTCCTTTGAATGGCCCAGAACAGAGAGCAGGCTACAAGTTCAACTACTGATGGAAAACATTGGCTCATTGTGAGACATGATGGACTATTTGGGAAAGTGGGGAGTAATCTGATGTGATTAAAGCACCTGGGTTTTGTTTCACTTACATGCTGCTAGCCAAGCCAAAAGTCCACAGTTGAGTGAGAATGCCAACCAATCAGTGGGTTTATGGGGCAACCTGATATACAATGTTGCATAGATCAACCCACTACCAGTTTGTTCTCTATAGTCAGTATTATATGCATTTAGAGGTAGTTCGAGGTGTGTCTCACAGATATGAGACAGCCAAAGAAGTAATAACCCATATACATTCTATAAGTAGATATGTTCCACTAACCAATCCCTCACGCCAATAGGTCTTACAGTTTGCCATGTAGGATGACATCTCATATGACGCAAATTGGGGTATGAGACTTCTGTGTAATCAGGTTTGTGTGTGACTGTGAAAGCATCTGTCCGATGTCTGCCAGTTGAACTTGCATTATCAAATTGAGAATGAAGTAGTACTTTGCCATATTCTTTGAGTCTGTCCAGGTATTTGGTCTGAGATCTTTATCGGTTATTCCATCTAGCATAAGAGATGCTTCAAGGTGCTTACACTAGAAATGTTCAATAATAGTTTCAGTTTGCTTGACAACTGTTGCAGCCGACATTCACACTCGGAGCATAGCAGTTCAGTAGCTCTCTCCCAGCTGACACTCACCGGCTCATTCTCCTGTTCCTGCGACAGTGCTCCTCTGCTTCTCCATTTTAACTCTACCGACAGGGTTTTTTTACAATAACACTTTGACACCCCGGTGTTCGGCCAACACCTGAGGTAATGAGCACTGGTAACAGGCTTCCTGGGAACAGCCAAGCACAGCAAAGCTTCCTCCTGCGGACCCTCTGCAGATGGAGCTCCGGCTCCTTTGCTAACCACAAGACCCGATCCCCAGCTTCACGGTGTTCACAGTCTCGATGCACTCTGCTGCACGGTCCTGCTCGCAACTTTTTTTTTCCTCAATTTGGTTGGGGATATCTATTATACTGTTAATGTGAGTTAATGGTTGTCAGTTGTGACCATTGACTTCAAGTGCCTCACTATGGTCACGGACCTTAGACTGACTTGCTTGGTTGCTCCATCTGCATGCCTCTATAGCCCTCTTCTTTGTCTCAGTATGAGAGTGGTAAAATGATATGTTGGTGTGCACTGCTCCTAATAGCCTCTTCCTCGTCCCAGAGCGGCAATGATATGCCTCAGGGGAGATGAGGCGAAATAGTTTACTGCAGCATATAAAGGCAGGGGGGAGCAAAGGTTGGCTCTCACAAGGAAGGGGGGATACCATGACTCGTCTGAGGCCCTCTATCCAATTCCCAAGGACCCTCCACCCAGGTGATCCTCCCTTGCATCTCCACCTCCAGGGTAAGGATCCAAGAGCAATGGCCTTTCCCTGGCCACCCTAGGACGCAAGGGGAGTTGGTGTGAGGAGGCCTTTGGTTTCTCACACTTCATAGACAGAATGGTATAACTAACTTCCTTGGCAGGGGTAGTATAGCTCAGTGGCAACACGCTCGTCTTGGAAACAAGATGATGCAGATCACCACAGGTTTGAATCTCGGGTCCGCGCTTAGAAATCTCTTCAGTATTAAGCGTGTTACAAATAACCAATTATAATTATAATAATTCCTTGTTATAGCACTTGCCCTGCTGGTTTTTATTCTTCATTCATTTGACATGTTAAGTCTTTCAATGTTATATTGTTTTTATTGATTCGGTTATGCATTTACTCTCTAATGCCAACATTTATTTTTTCATTGTTTATTAAGCATTTAGTTATAGAAAAAAAACCTTTGCTTTACAATACTTTGCTATGCCAAGAGATAGTTCACATCAATCCAGCCTTAAAGCAATCATATTGGAAACTCTCCATATAGCAACAAGTCCTGGATCGGAAGGGACTTCTTACCACATCAAAGAGGTCCTTCCATTTCAACTCTAGCCCCTTTAAGTCATCTCTTGGCATTTAATCAGTTTAATCGACAACCATTTAAAAATGTAGTCTAAAATAATTTCTTCACTTTTCTTTTGTGCCCTAAGCGCCATTGCATTAGACCCCCCCCCCCCCCATAGAGGGTTTCCATCACAGCTCTGCATTCAAGCCCGGGAGGAACTTCAGTTTGTCATACAGCAGAAGAGTTCTTTCAATTCTTAAATCACGGAAGAAAAGTATCAAGTATTGCAATAAATCCTCTTGTGCAGTACAGAACCTGCACATCTTGTCTTTTACTTTTCTGTATTTAAAAAGTACTTCCTCTGTGTGAAGCACATTTAGACAGAATCTCAACAACAGCTCTCTGTGTTTTGGGTTAGACAATTTATTTAGGTACTCCAGAGTTATATTCAGAAGGCCAGCAAGAATTTACTTTCCCGTTTTCCCCAGGTTTCCCAAGTCATTCCCAGACCAGCCTCTCCAGCATGAGACAGGGTTGGGACAACCTTCTGGTTGTAAAAACTGATGATAGGCTGGAGGGAGAATTTTCCAAACTTTCTTCTAATGACCAGTCCTTGAGCAGTTAGTTGGTTTGTTTTTGTTATTAGGTTTGCTATCCATGGCTTCTTGCCCAAATCAGAACTGAACGTAGTTCCCAAATATTTTGTTGATATCATCGATCTTATTCGGTTGTTTCCCAGGTTCAAGCTCAACATTTTTTTTGTTTTTCTTCTTGAGTTTTTAATGTTGATAATTACTGATTTATCGATGTAAATCTTTTGGCCATTCTGCTCCACATATTCCTGTAGTGCATCTAATTTTCTTTGTAGGCCCACCAGTATCCAGCAGGACCAAATCATCTTCTTACAGTAATTGACCCACCGGTGCTCCATTGATCTTTGGTGAGCATGATCTTATTGGGTCCAATACCTCTTTCATATCGCTAATGAAGAAATTGTACAAAATTGGCACCAGATGACACACTTGTTTCAGTCCCCTAAAGGTCTTTACCTCCTCGGTTTGATTCTCAATTTGGTCCAGCCTGATCTGCAAGTAGTTCCCTGTGTGGAGAACTTTAATTGCTGCTAGCAGGGCCCTTGGGCTTCGTTTGGCTTCCAATTTTGCCCATAAACTGTCTCTGTCGACATGGTCAAAGGCTGCATCCATGTCTACAGAGGCCAGGGAAAGTTTGTCTTTACCTCGTATTGCTTTTATTTGCAGCAAACTAGTCAGTAGGAGATTCAGCCCACAATCCACATTGTTCACAAAACCCGATTGTCTTGGATCGTAGTTTCCTGATTCCGCTACCCACTCCTTTAGACTCTTTAATAGGACTCCATCATAGATTTTTCCCAACACATCCAAAAGGGAAATTGGGTGGTAGTTTCTGGGATTTGCTCTATTCCCTTTCTTAAAAATCAGCACGACTACCGCCATGATGCTGGAATTCTCCCCAGCTGATTGATTCTTCTAACGAGAAGCAGACAGAGATCAGTCCATAGTTCCGGAGCTTCTTTAAGCATTGCATTAGTCATGCCATCGGGACCTGGAGCTCTTGACGAACTTGCTTTGGAAGCATTATTAATTTTTAAAGCCTAGAAAATGATCTCGGGATTATGTTCAAAGTTTGAAATCATGGACAGATGATGAAAGGCGGGTGTGTATATTTTGTAGGTTATGGGCACTTTCACTGTTGAAATTAGTAGTGATGTGATGTAGGAAGTATAAGAAGAAACTGACGGCACAAAAAAGTCAAAGGGTTACTCATCGCTTGTACACACAAAATTAATTGTATAAGGACTGAAGGCTGTGGGTCACTGGGGAGCGTGGGTATACTGCCTACATACAGTAATGAACAATGTGAAAGAAAGACCCAGAGACACTGCGCCACAGATAGTCGAATAAGATGCCAGTTTGCATTTATTGGGAAGAGGTTGTCAGCCTGACATGTCTTTCGAGCAATCCACCTCTTCTTCCGAGGCTGATCATGCAAAATTATACATATAATAATGTGATGTAGCAAAAATAGTAAAAACAACATTAACATTGGGAGTCCCCCGCCAGGTGTGTGACATAAGGGTGGTCACACAATAAAACATGAGATCACACAAACCATAAATTAGGGATACCAATAGAAAAAGACACATCGTGATATATACACAATGCAGAGAAAAACAAGCAATCATGTGTGGAATATGTACAGAAGGGTAAACAAAATAACAAAAATTGAGACAAAGAAAAGATATAAGAAAATATAATTAGTCATTTATTACACTTGATGGACGCAACCAGATAGTTACTCTGCCACTTCTAAGGAAAGAGGGGTGAATATGTAACTTATGTAATGGCACGACTTGCTTCCAAGTCTAAAATAGACAAATTGCTAAACCAGCGCGACAATCACTGAAATAAAAAAGAAATATAGAGATTCAGCCACATCACATGCACCAGCTAAGGATCAGTGCGGCTGTGCAACTGTGATCCACTAAATTTGTTCTATATCTGTAAAACTTGGTCAATCCTACCTCTCTCGCTTCGCAGATAGCTCGAAAGATGTGTCAAGGCTGACAACCTATTCCCAATAAATGCAAATTGGCATCTTACTTGACTATCTGTGGCGCAGTGTCTCTGGGACTTTCTTTCACATTGATGTAGGAAGTAGGAAATGGACCAGTGAGTGATGGGTATATGACAATGTGCTCAACATAGGATCAATGGACACATGATTGTGAGTTGGCAATAGGCCTATTGTGGATCTGAAGGGGGTCAGGATATTTTGGAGTTTAGAAAAGAGCAGCACAGGGGGCGTGGCCAGGCACCATGGATGATTGCTGCCTAGAACTGCTGCTCCGACTCACCACTTTATAAATACTGCATTCTGACAATTTTCCTGTTTGTTTTTTCTTTTTTTTTTAAGTGTCCCGGCTCCGGAGCAGTAGCAGTGTGTGGACCCTGTGATCTGTGGTGCCAACTTCTTCTTATTTGTGCAGGAGCTGGCGCGCAATTCTTCACTGCAACGGCACCTGTTGCGCATGACAGCGGTCGCCTTACATGAGGCGACACTCGGCATTGCACGTACCCCAGTGCGCAGGCTCGGGCCTTTGCTGGCTTCTCGAGCACAGTGCCACCACCTGAGGACTGATTTTAATTCAGGGCTATCTTCAATCGATGCCCTAAAGCTAAGTTTTCTTTATAGAGAATGAACTTTACACAATCCTCTCCATAACATTTCACCCTTGAAGACTGCAAATACTATTTCTCACTGTTTTGAAATGAACTGGGCTGCAGTTTAATATCTAAGAATGGGGTGTGAATGGGACATTCAAATTAAAGATTACACTTCCACTAGTATTTTGCGGCAGAGCAGGATAATACATTTAAATAAAAGTGAAAGGGGTTGAGGACTTGGACAGAAGGAAAGAAGATTAAAAGCAAAGTAAACGATAATAACAAAAAAAAAGAAAGAGTACAATGCTTTGATATCAGTGCTCATATTTAATACATGTTCTGTATCCTTTTTCTCAATTTGTTAAGCACTGGGATATTTTAACCCCTTCACAACTCTCCATAGCTAACATCTGGATTTGTGTTTTTCTCCGGACCACCCTCTATTCATTAAGTACGCAGTCCTCTTTTTGGACTTCTTGCTTGACTTTACATCATCTACGTCTCTTAATCAGCTGTTCCTATCCCTGGTGTCCCTCGTCTGGTGCCTTTTACAACAATGGCTACTGGTAAAAATAATTAAAAAACTACACCCGTTATTAAGTACCCTAACCTGTCTTCTACCAATCTGAAAAGGCCAAACAGTGATTCACCACCTGTGCTCAGATTGGTGGACCGTTTCATTGAGACTATTTATCAAGAAATTAGAGCGACTACTGCCATTGAGACTATTTAACAAGACTTTAGTGCACCTAAACCATTCATCGAAACAACAAATCAAAAGCTTCAACAATCAGATGACTGATGGAAGGGTTTTCAAGATAGAATGGAGGAGGTTGACAAAAGAGTTGGTCTTATGGAGGCTGGTTCTCCCAGGGTGGCTCAACTTGAAAAATCTATTAAAAACCTCCAGAAACACAATGATGATTTGAAAATGGAAGTAGACGCAACAACCTACGCATCTCATGCCTGCCTGATGGTTGTGAAGGCTCGCACCCCATCGCATTTGTACAGAAGCTACTACCTGCCCTACTTCATCTACCAATGGGAACATCATTCAATATTCAGCGAGCTCATCGTATTGGACATTTAAGAAACTCTGAATCCCCTCCCCCTCCAACCAAAACAATAATATTCTACCTGCTGGAATATACCCAGCTTCAGCTAATTATGTCAACCATCAAGAAGAAATGCTCTCTCACTTGGCATGGAAGCAATATACATATCTCACAGGATGTAGCAAGAAATACAGCTCTACGTAGAAAATAATTTGTATCCTTCCACCCTGCATTAAAGCCGCTCAATATTAGATATGTATTGGAAAAGTAGTTACTTAGTATCACTCATGCGCCAGTACGAAATAAAGCAGATTCCACTTAGTCAAAATTTGTTTTTAAGCAATTTTAACTTTATGAATACAAAAAGTGCCCTTTATGATGACACGTGTTTCAACGAACTCAGTCGTCTTTCTCCAATCAGGGCTAGTTTAGCGAAACATCATCTATTTCAATAATAGACATTATCATTCATTGCGTAAATATATAAGAAATATAAAACGAAATGTGTCATGTGTAACACAGACATCAAAGGAAGGGGAAAGGGGGAGGATTGAAATGGGTAAACAGTGTCATATTGGTACAATGTATAAATGTCAAAGGAAACAATAACAATGGGAGAAAAAGGAAAGGGGGGAAAAAAGAGAAAAACACAATTCTCATGAGTACATATGTTTTTAGGTATCGGTTTGCAAGTGTAAAAGCAAAATCTAAACATCTTCAACTGAACGGAAAAATTGCATCTTACCTAATCGTATTGATTGAATGTTCAGAAGGGTGCTTTTCAGCCACTCAAAAATAGTCATGGGCTCAATCCCAGCCTACCGAGTAAACTTTAGGAAATTAGTTGTCCATTTAAGTACATTATGTTCAAGTTATAAATGTTTATGTAAATCTTGGTTATTTTAGGTAAGTCTATATGTAGAATAGACCATAAGTCTGTTTTGGTACCATTTAGATGATCAGAAAGCTGCGCGAAAAAGGTAATGTTACTGTCTTTTTCCAGCGTGCTAATAAATCCTAATTGCACTGTTAAGAGTTAGGTGGCAAGTTTAGACTCATTAAGTGTTCCGCGTGTTAAGCGGAGTAAGGGTGCAGGTTACTGCTGCTAACCTCTTACCTCTATAGTTCAAGCACGTTCTCCGTACAAATCTGTCCGCATTCGGCAAGCAAGCCGAAAAAATGGTGACCTTAACTGTTGTGATCTGGTCTCCATGACGACCATAACAGTCCTTCTACTGTTTCTACTATGGGCGCCATGTTTTGGGTAACAATGCACAAGAAATAATAAGGTTACCAGTTATAAGAGCCCATACTCCCCGTGTGGAACGAAATGGATTTGTTAATGAAGCGTGAAGAAACCAGATGTATATATTTATGTTGCATGTTGAAACAACATAGTAAATCCATGAATTAAGCGCATACTCTATTTATCGGCAAAAACTGTTTACTTAGAAGGGACGCATATAAAATTGTCATGACAACTGATAAAAGTACTCGAAGAGAAACGGTTACAGGTCATGGCTAAGTGGTGTAGCCATGGTATGAGGACAAATGATGTATTGGCAATAATGTGATTCGAAAATATATTAAGTGGCCATTACTGAAATTGTTTCTAAAGAAAGATCGAAAACGGACGTCGGTTGTCGGCATGGTGGGTTGCCATGGCAACTGCTATTATTAATATCACAAAAAGTTTCACTGGTTAAGAGTAATCGGTGCTAAATGTTATGCTTATGTGCCTAGGACAAATAAAGTGGAAATAATAGTGCCTTTAAACGACAATTGTATGTTGATTTTGAATAAATTCAAATAAGGAACATAAAGAAAATGCTGGCTAAAGTGCACAAAATCCAAATGGGCAAAGCTTTTTTATATATATTGTCAGTGGCCATGACAACAATTAGTTCTGAGAGAATACTCTAAATATAAATATTAATCCAAGAACATATGACAGGGTTGTAGTGTTTACATTACTAGTCGCTTGGTGAGCTTGGAGGTAAGTATAGCAGGTAGTAAAAGCATGGTTGGTACATTGCCTATGGGTCATAAATCATCCATGGCTACATCATTCATAAGAAAGAGGCCATCTCATTATCCGAGTTCAAACCTCTTTCAACTGTCCGAAAACGACATATTAATTTCGCCTCTTCTTGTCTTAATTTCAACTCTTGATCTCCACCTCTTGGGCCTATGGTTACTTTTTTAAGTCCCAAAAATCTTATGTCTTTTTTGTTATTCATTTGGTGATTTCCTTGCCAGTGGGATGCCAGTGGTAAATTGGTATTCTGACTGCCAATGGAAGACATGTGCTCCCGAAATCTCATTCTCATTTCTCGGGTGGTACTCCCAATATAAAATTTGTTACATTGACAAATGATTGCATAGATTACAAATTTTGTTTTGCAGTTGATGAAGTCAGTAATTGTGTACTGGATACCAAAAGAGTCTTCAAAAATGTCTGTGTTTCCCATCGCATATTGACACATGGAGCATTAGCCACACTTGCGAAAGCCCATGGGTAATGAGGGTAACCATGTTGCTGTTTCCATCTCCTTGTCTTCAGGTAGGAATGATGGACTGAGAGTATTCTTCAGCGTCCTTGATCTTTTGAAAGTTATTGAAGGACTATCATCTATGAAGTCTTTGACATGGGGAAATAATTTCAAAAGATCCCAATTTTTCCTTAATATCTTTCTCAGTACAGAATTGTTCGCACAATAAGTTGTAATAAATCTGATTCGTTCTGGTTGGTTATTTATTTGCTTGCTTGGAATAAGTGTATTTTCTCTCTTAAGTTTCCTCGCTTGAGCACTTGCTTTAAAAATGTTCTTTCTGGCATACCCTCTGGTCAGAAAACGGGTTGATAGCAGACCGCATTCTTGATCAAAGGTTTCCTCTGCCGAACAGTTCCTGCGAGCTCGTATGAATTCTCCTTTAGGAATATTTTGGATTACAGGGTTAAAATGACAGCTCGTTGCAAACAAAGTTGAGTTTGCCTCAGTAGGTTTTCTGTAGGTTTTAGTCAGCAATTCATTGTTGTTAATGTAAATCGTGAGATCCAAAAAATGTACTTCTGATGCACTTGAATTCCCAGTGAATTGTATTCTCAAAAGATTTAAATTTGCTCTTTGTTTGAAACATTGTAGTTGTTCATCATTCCCTTTCCAAATGAAAAAAACATCGTCAATATATCGAGTCCATAAGACCACTTTGTTTTCATAGTCTGTGTCTACATATATGTATTGATCTTCATACATCGCCATTACCAAATTAGCTAATGCTGGGGCATATTTAACACCCATAGCCACGCCACAGGTTTGTTTGTAATATTCTTTATTAAATAGAAAGACATTATTTTCCAATGTCAAGAGTAACATTTCTTTAAGCATTTGTATCGATTGATAACTTGAAGCTGTATCTTGAGAGAAAGTATAATCTATTGCATCTAGTGCCGTGTTGTGCTTGATGGATGTATATAAAGCGGTAACATCTCATGTAACCAAGATGTAGTCCGCTTGCCAATTAATTTCTGACAATTTGTTGATGATCGATGTTGTATCTTTCAGGTATGCTCTGGTTAAGGTTGCCTTAGGTCTGAGAATATTGTCTATATATTCTGCCATGTTAACAGTCGCCCAACCTATTCCACTTAGAATAGGTCTCCCTTCCGGGATCTGCTCAAATGTTTTATGAACTTTGGGTAGGAAGTAAATGGTCAGTAACGTGGGGTGTTTGATCTCTAGTGCTTGTTTCTCTTCATCTGTTAGAAGACCTTGTCGGTGCCATCTTGAAATTGCTTCTGTAAATTCATTAAGAATGTCCAGTTTAGGGTTTGATGGTAATTTCATGTAACAGAATGGTATTGTTAAATGATTGTAAGCCATTGTTAAATAATCTTCACGATTCATCACTACAATTCTGCCACCTTTGTCAGCTGCTTTAATGGAGAGTAGAGATGAAGATACAATCAAGCTTTTTACTCCGAAAGGAAGCAACGTACATGCCTTTGCATCTAATTTGCCTAAACCACGAGAAGATCTACGTTATAAATTCATTAAATTAGAGCGAGCGTCACGTCGTGAAATCGACAAATATTGGGAAATCATTTCCCTAAAGAATTATATTACCAAAGAACAAATACCGAGGGGACTCAGAATTCTGATTTTCCCTGATTTTACAAAAGAAGACGACAAAGACCTGGCTGAAGAGTGGGAGAAAAACTTCAACCAAAGTTCTAAGAATATGTTAGATTTACTTGTTGAACATGCTAGTAGAGAACATAAAAGAATTACGGAACTAACAGATACTATCAAGAAGGAGATTAAAGATGCTAAAGCCTTGGAAGTTACAAAGATAAAAATTATCAGAAAATGTTTGAAATCTTAAAAGACTATCAAGATTTAATCAAGTTAAGGAAAATGAGAAATTTTTTTAGAGATGACCGAGACTATCAGGACGACAAGGTGTATACATTTCAAGACAAATATAAACAATTATCAAAACCACTTTCAAGAGAAAGCACTCCTAATACATCACCAGGCAGCTCGGATGCAGAGTCTGAAGGCGGACAAGACAAGGAATCAGACAAAGAAACCGATCCAGAAAATCAAACACCGACAAGACTTGGGTTTCTAAACCAAATTAAAAGATACAAAAAAGGCACTATGTATCAAAAACAGGTTCGTTTTTTAATACCACCTCAAACGAATCAACAACAACCAGTCACAAGTGGAGGGGGAAACGTGGGAGTGGAAGATTCAGGGAACCCCGACGACCTAGAAGACTTCCGGAGGCTCACAAGAGCTGCAGCGAGAGAGGCAGCCAAAAAGACAAAGTGAACAATCTCGTTTTGAATTTATCCAATCACACTTTACAAACAGAGGAAATCTCCTTACTTAACAAAGGTTTTTCTTTTCCCCCTACAAGACAGTACAACACTACGGAAGTTCATATTGACCCATTTATTGACCTATTTAAATTTGTCAGGAAATTTGTCAGGAAATTAAAACTTAAGAAATGGTATGCTACACAAGTGACCAGTAATTACCGACAGAAGGAATTGGACATACAGACTAGTGAATTCACTATTGACGATCCCAGCTATATCCATTTATTAAGATCATTGGAACACGATCTAGAACGGCCAATATATCAAACCATCAATGAATTACAAATACAACAAAGTAGTCTGGCGCCTAAAGAAATGAAAAACAAATCGAAATTTACACCTCAACTTATGCCAGATAACTTAATAGATGCATTTTACAAATCTGTAACCAAAGATCTAAATGATACTTTTGATGCCAGCAATAAGAGCAAAAGATCTAAAGTCAGACATAAATTTGATAACTTATCAAGAACAGAAAGAAAAGCACTTCAAGATCTACAACAAAATGTTAAGCTAACGATTAAAGCAGCTGCCAAAGGTGGCAAAATTGTAGTGATGAATCGTGAAGATTATTTAACAATGGCTTACAATCATTTAACAATACCATTCTGTTACATGAAATTACCATCAAACCCTAAACTGGACATTCTTAATGAACTTACAGAAGTAATTTCAAGATGGCACCGACAAGGTCTTCTAACAGATGAAGAGAAACAAGCACTAGAGATCAAACACCCCACATTACCGACCATTTACTTCCTACCCAAAGTTCATAAAGTGGAATAGGTTGGGCGACTGTTAACATGGCAGAATGTATAGACAATATTCTCAGACCTAAGGCAACCTTAACCAGAGCATACCTGAAAGATACAACATCGATCATCAACAAATTGTCAGAAATTAATTGGCAAGCGGACTACATCTTGGTTACATGGGATGTTACAGCTTTATATACATCCATCAAGCACAACACGGCACTAGATGCGATAGATTATACTTTGTCTCAAGATACAGCTTCAAGTTATCAATCGATACAAATGCTTAAAGAAATTTTACTCTTGACATTGGAAAATAATGTCTTTCTATTTAATAAAGAATATTACAAACAAACCTGTGGCGTGGCTATGGGTGTTAAATATGCCCCAGCATTAGCTAATTTGGTAATGGCGATGTATGAAGATCAATACATATATGCAGACACAGACTATGAAAACAAAGTGGTCTTATGGACTCGATATATTGACAATGTTTTTTTTCATTTGAAAAGGGAATGATGAACAACTACAATGTTTCAAACAAAGAGCAAATTTAAATCTTTTGGGAATACAATTGACTGGGAATTCAAGTGCATCAGAAGTAAATTTTTTGGATCTCACGATTTACATTAACAACAATGAATTGCTGAATAAAACCTACAGAAAACCTACTGAGGCAAACTCAACTTTGTTCGCAACGAGCTGTCATTTTAACCCTGTAATCCAAAATATTCCTAAAGGAGAATTCATACGAGCTCGCAGGAACTGTTCGGCAGAAGAAACCTTTGATCAAGAATGCGATCTGCTATCAACGCGTTTTCTGACCAGAGGGTATGCCAGAAAGAACATTTTTAAAGCACGTGCTCAAGCGAGGAAACTTAAGAGAGAAAATACACTTATTCCAAGCAAGCAAATAAATAACCAACCAGAACGAATCAGATTTATTACAACTTATTGTGCAAACAATTCTGTACTGAGAAAGATATTAAGGAAAAATTGGGATCTTTTGAAATTAGATCCCCATGTCAAAGACTTCATAGATGATAGTCCTTCAATAACTTTCAAAAGATCAAGGACGCTGAAGAATACTCTCAGTCCATCATTCCTACCTGAAGACAAGGAGATGGAAACAGCAACATGATTACCCCCATTACTCATGGGCTTTCGCAAGTGTGGCTCATGCTCCATGTGTCAATATGCGATGGGAAACACAGAAATTTTTGAAGACTCTTTTGGTATCCAGTAAAAAATTACTGACTTTATCAACTGCAAAACAAAATTTGTAATCTATGCAATCATTTGTCAATGTAACAAATCTTATATTGGGAGTACCATCCGAGAAATGAGACGAGAATTCGGGAGCACATGTCTTCCATTGGCAAACAGAATACCAATTTACCACGGGCATCCCACTGGCAAAGAAATCACCAAATGAATAACAAAAAAGG
This sequence comes from Ambystoma mexicanum, assembly GCF_040938575.1. NCBI lineage: Eukaryota > Metazoa > Chordata > Amphibia > Caudata > Ambystomatidae > Ambystoma > Ambystoma mexicanum. Next base: position 958,719,313 of record NC_090928.1, on the reverse strand, counting down.
CATAAGATTTTTGGGACTTAAAAAAGTAACCATAGGCCCAAGAGGTGGAGATCAAGAGTTGAAATTAAGACAAGAAGAGGCGAAATGAATATGTCGTTTTTGGACAGTTGAAAGAGGTTTGAACTCGGACAAAGAGATGGCCTCTTTCTTATGAATGATGTAGCCATGGATGATTTATGACCCATAGGCAATGTACCAACCATGCTTTTACTACTTGCTATACTTACCTCCAAGCTTACCAAGCGACTAGTAATGTGAACACTACAACCCTGTCATATGTTCTTGGATTAACATTTATATTTAGAGTATTCTCTCAGAACTAATTGTTGTCATGGCCACTGACAATATATATAAAAAAGCTTTGCCCATTTGGATTTTGTGCACGTTAGCTAGCATTTTCCTTATGTTCCTTATTTGAATTTATTCAAAATCAACATACAATTGTCGTTTAAAGGCACTATTATTTCCACTTTATTTGTCCTAGGCACATAAGTATAACATTTAGCACCGATTACTCTTAACCAGTGAAACTTTTTGTGATATTAATAATAGCAGTTGCCATGGCAACCCGCCATGCCGACAACCGACGTCCGTTTTCGATCTTTCTTTAGAAACAGTTTCAGTAATGGCCACTTAATATATTTTCGAATCACATTATTGCCAATACATCATTTGTCCTCATACCATGGCTACACCACTTAGCCATGACCTGTAACCCTTACTCTTCAAGTACTTTTATCAGTTGTCATGACAACTTTATATGCGTCCCTTCTAAGTAAACAGTTTTTGCCAATAAATAGATTATGCGCTTAATTCATGGATTTACTACGTTGTTTCAACATGCGACATAAATATATACATCTGGTTTCTTCACGCTTCATTAACAAATCCATTTCGTTCCACACGGGGAGTATGGGCTCTTATAACTGGTAACCTTATTATTTCTTTTGCATTGTTACCCAAAACATGGCGCCCATAGTAGAAACAGTAGAAGGACTGTTACGGTCGTCATGGAGACCAGATCACAACAGTTAAGGTCACCATTATTTCGGCTCGCTTGCCAAACGCGGACAGATTTGTACGGAGACCGTGCTTGAACTATAGAGGTAAGAGGTTAGCAGCAGTAACCTTGCACCCTTACTCCGCATAACACGCGGAACACTTAATGAGTCTAAACTTGCCACTTAACTCTTAACAGTGCAATTAGGATTTATTAGCACGCTGGAAAAAGACAGTAACATTACCTTTTTCGCGCAGCTTTCTGATCATCTAAATGGTACCAAAACAGACTTATGGTCTATTCTACATATAGACTTAACTAAAATAACCAAGATTTACATAAACATTTATAACTTGAACATAATTTACTTAAATGGACAACTAATTTCCTAAAGTTTACTTGGTAGGCTGGGATTGAGCCCATGACTATTTTTGAGTGGCTGAAAAGCACCCTTTTGAACATTCTATCAATACGATTAGGTAAGATGCAATTTTTCCGTTCAGTTGAAGATGTTTAGATTTTGCTTTTACACTTGCAAACCGATACCTAAAAACATATGTACTCATGAGAATTGTGTTTTTCTCTTTTTTCCCCCTTTCCTTTTTCTCCCATTGTTATTGTCTCCTTTGCCATTTATACATTGTACCAATATGACACTGTTTACCCATTTCAATCCTCCCCTTTCCCCTTCCTTTGATGTCTGTGTTACACATGACACATTTCGTTTTATATTTCTTATAAATTTACTCAATGAATGATAATGTCTATTATTGAAATAGATGATGATTTGCTAAACTAGCCCTGATTTGAGAAAGACGACTGAGTTTGTTGAAACACTTGTCATCATAAAGGGCACTTTTTGTATTCATAAAGTTAAAATTGCTTAAAAACAAACCTTGACTAAGTGGAATCTGCTTTATTTCGTACTGGTGCATGAGTGATACTAAGTAACTACTTTTCCAATACTTATTTTCAAAACGGAGTGGAGGAACCATTTATTCTCCGTTGTTACAAAACTCATGCGACTAACACTGGGATATTGTTGAAGAAAACAGGGCGCTGAGGTCTCCTTGATGAGTGTTTTTGCAAAAGGTTCCTCAACTCTATTTGCTTTACAATATTAGATATGGTTTATATCATCCATGCTCCTTCAAAGTAACTCACGAAAGGCGTATGACCATGTTCGACAATCCTGCTGATCTGAAGGCATTTATTTGTTCAATTAAGACTGACGGCATGGACACGTTGTCTCCTGGTAACGCCTCAACCTCTTCTGGAACATGAGGTTCTTGTCTTCTTTTTCTATTTTTTTTGCTGCCCATGTCGTGCTTTTCTCATTGCTATTATTAACTTTTTGTTATAACATTGGTGAGTCAGGCGCTGTCATGGCGTCCCTCTTCTGATGAGAGTCGTCTCTTTCCTTTTTGATGGCTCGGTTGGTGCCACCTCCTGCTTTTTGCCTTTTTCTCTCTTTTTTTTCCTATTTCCGCATCTGATCACTTTTTGGTTTTTCATGTCATATAGGCTGTTAACCTTTATCTTTTACATAAATCAGAGGTTTTTTCCTCATTTTTTGACTCCAAGTAGGCAGTCCTTGGTCAGACTTCCCTTCCCACTCCCTCATCCTTGTGTTTTTTCCGTTCATGTCTTATCCCTGTTATCGGAGGTTTCAACCAGGTCTTTATTTCATTGATTCATATTGTTCAGGCATTGCACTTTGTATTCGGTTTGCTTGCACTTTATATCTATCACAGGTTTATATTCTGCCCCTACAACTACCTAATTGCTTCTATGTTATTTAAGTGTATCACTTTGAACGTTAAGGGTTGCAACAACCCTATAAAGAGGTGTACGATTTTATCTCATCTCAATAAACTCAATCCTTCACTGGCATGCATACAAGAAACCCATCCATCTAGCATTGAAGCGATGAAGCTCAAATCCCTCTGGATTAAAGAAGTCATAGCTAGATCTGCAGTGGGCAAAAAAAAATGTAGTCGCTATACTTCTCAGCAAGAAACTATCATTCAAGATATTGGGCCAAGATGTGATACCAATGGGTGCTGGGTGTGGGTCAAGCTTTTGATTGGGTTTGTGCATGTTTCCATTCTGAACATCTATGGGCCTACGCTACCTGACCCAAGCTTTTGGGTTTCTATCAAACAAATGATTCTCCAGAATGATTTTACCAATCTTATTGTATGTGGAGATGTTAATCAGGTCCTTGACCCGTTCCTAGACCGGGAATCCAATTGTGTGTTAAAAACATCTAAAACCCACAAATCCTTTTTAGGTTGTCTTGCTGAGACGGGCCTAGTTGATTCATGGAGGCTGTCTCATCCTACAGAATTAGACTACACATTTCACTCGGCTCCACATAACACACTCTCCCACTTAGATTACATTTTTTCTTCCAAATCCGGGAATCTTCGATTTCTAATATTAATATTTCCGACCACGCCACTGCTTGGACTTCCTTCAACTTTGAAGATATCAAAAAGCCGTAATCTAGATGGAAATTCAACAACTACTTGCAACATGATCTGCAGTTTATTGGATCTGTTCAATTGTTCCTACAACAATTCTTTGCTGAGAACCATGATAATGACACTTCAGTTATGAATAATTGGGACGCATTCAAGGCTGTGGTTAGAGGCCATATTATGGCTTACTCAGTAAAAAAAGAGGTTACATAGAAAACATCTTGACGATCTTTTTATCCAACTGACCAATGCTGAACAACATTATTATCAGGACTTCAGTGCAACAAACCTTGGTCAGGTCATGGCTTTACGCTTCCAAATTAACAACAAGCTCAATGAATTAGCTGCAGACCAAACTTCCTACAAAGCTGGTAAGTCACTTGCCTCCTATCTCAAAACCAGGAAAGAAAGAACATATATATATCTCACATTAAAGATAAATCTGGCACCTCCCTTAATTACCCGGAGGATATCTGAAAGTGTTTTAAAAAAATGTATTCAGATATATACACTGCCGACACCGTTGTCCCCTCCGAGAATATTGACTCTTTTCTCATCAATAACAATAGACATTCATACCCTCAAACTGACCATTCTCATTTGGAAAGTGACATTTTACTTCAAGAAATGAATTGCACCATTAAGGGGTTGGGTGAAGGAGTTCTATGCTGAATTCTATGCCAGTCTGACCCATTCCCTTACTCCTAAACTTAAATCACTGTTCTCCTAGTTTATCTCTCAGAAATCCCCTCTTGCTCCTTCCTGAGGCTCTTCTCATTTTATTCCCCAAAGCAGATAAAGATCCCACGCTTCCTAGAAACTATCGACCAATCTCTCTCATTAATGTTGAAAGCAAAACCTTTGCAAAAATTCTTGCCAATAGAATAGAATCATCTCTCCCCGCTTGGATCAAATTGATTGATTGATATTTATTTCTATCTTTTTAGATCCGACGAAGTAGGATATGTGAAGGGGCGGAACATCTCTGCAAATGCTAGATTACTGCTGGATACCTTTCACATAGTTTCCAAGGACAAGAAATATAGACAGGGTTATGCTGCTATCGCACTTGATGCGGAAAAAGCTTTCGACCGGGTCAACTGGGACTTTATGTTTCAATCTCTGCAATGGCACGGTTGGAGCGAACAATTTATTTCCTTTGTTAAACTTCCCTACGATTAGTATTACCAGTCAATCCTCATCCTTCTTTCCCTTACGTAGATGCACGTGACAAGGCTGTCCCCTCTCCACGATTCTGTACATTCTCTCTCTCGCACCCTTGTTGGAACTTATCAGATTAGACAGAAACATCCCTGAAATTCCCTGTGGAAAAACGTTTATTAAATTTGTACCGTATGCTGATGATATTCTTATCCTCATTAAGAATCCCAAAATTCACCTCCCTCATCTGCTTAATAGAATACACTTAATAGAATCAATTTGCCCTATTGTCCGGCTTTAAACGTAATAAAGACAAATCCAAGATCTTACCGCTCAATGTATCAAACATGACATGGATGTCTTCGGCTTTAAATGGTGTTATGATTCTATCAAGTATCTCGGTATCCTATTTGCCTCATCAATATGTGATACTATCAAGCTAAACATGCAAATATTATTAGATATGATATGATGTGGCATTTATAACGCGCCTATACACAGGTGTTTCAAGGCGCGACAAGGCAGGGGAGGGGACCAGAGGGAAGACAGACAACAATCCTACTAGGCCAGGTGTCATTCAGATCGCGCAAGTGCATGGGAAGGGGAGGGGGGAGGAGTGCAGGGTGAGGAGGGGGAGAGGACAGTGCAGAACATCTCAGAGTCAGAGAATTAACGTTAATGTGGTCCCCCCTTTACCTCTCCTGGTGGGGTAGACTTGTTACCATTAAGATGATGCTGTCCCCCATTGTTTTGTACTACTTGCAACTCTTCCCGGTCCCGTTACCTCCCTTATTTTTTAAGTCCATCTGCTTCATTCTTCTTAATTTCTTATTGGGGCCTGGTAAATCTGAAAGAATTTCGGTTGCCAAGTTAAAAGCCCCATATGACATGGGAGGGGTTAGGTTTACAGATTTTAAATCATATCATTCAGCATTTCTTCTCAAACAATCCTGCTGCTGGTTTTCTCCCGCTGAGTCCTCTGACACTCCCGCTTGGTGTTTATTAGAAAAACACCTGGTATATCCCTATGACACAGCTGACCTCATTTACATATTCAACTACTCTTCTATGGCCCTATCCAAACTAATCAAGGCTTCTATCTCTGCCCATTAATTGTTTCTCTTCCCTCATACTGAAACCCCTTTCAAGAACCTCTCCCCATTGCTTTGGCACAATAATAGCACTACTATCAATAATAGAGCTTTACACAATCTTGGTTAAAAAGGGCATCAGATGTATTCCTTCCAACAACTGAGACATTGTTTCTCTATACCTGTCTCAGATTTAAATTTTTATAACAACTTGGTTAATTCATGCCTCAATGCACTCCATCATTTCTCGAAAAGCATCCTTTCGCATGATGCCTCTAGACTATTACAGCTAACCATGGTTTCGGATGTCAAGGCATCAAAATGTTACAATGTTCTGACCTCTGGAATTGTTGTATGACATGTGCACCTGTTATGGGAAGATGACCATCAAGAAGGATCAGAACTGCTTGGTTGATCTCTTGCAGAAAGCTAAGGAGACTCTCCCAGATTATATTCTGTGTTGAGGCTCCGAAGACAGACTGATGACAATGAAAGAGGTAGTTGGATTACAAATCCTACCGATATTGTTTTATGAGCTAACATTTCAAGACCTTGCTTGGGTAAAGAATGTTAGAGTTAAAGTGGTAACTGGTAGGGTATGTTTAGTCCTTACTGGGTGTCTTCTGAGGGGATCCATTGGATATTGCAGAGAGGATGAGACTAAACACTACTGGAGGGAGGCATTTGCTGCTCAGTGATTTATGGAGTCACAATTGAGATGCAACTTTGCAAGAATCTACAAGCATATTGGAGACTGATTATGAAAGCACTGTATGGGACTTGGGACTTGAGTCACGCTCAGTGATTGGAAACATAAAAAGAGATATATGGAGTGAGTAGTTGCAAAGAGTTTTGTAGTTGAGCTTCCGGCAATGGCTCGTGGTTATTGAATAAAGCCCCACCGATTTTTGTCATTTCATATTGTGAAAAACGTTGTCGTGCCAGATATTATGATCATTTGAATCTGAATCCACAGTGTTCTACAAATAAATCAGACAGTAAATCTATTGCCAAAACTGCCCCAAAGTTGTCAATGAACAGACAGAGGAATGACTGTCTTTTTGACAGTTTGAGACATGACATGCTCTACAGTCTGATCAACAGTGGACTATCACATTGAGGGGGAAATAAGTTGTCGGCCTCCTGTGGAATCTACCGGTAAAGATATTGTTCTGACCGAGCTTGTGAAAATCTGCGAATCAGCATGAATCTCTGGTCTAGTGGTGTGGATGGTGGTGCAAATGTGCCCATTTCATGCAGTTGAGCGGTACCAACTGAAGTGGGCCCACAGGAAAGAGGTGCCCACAGGAAATATGAGGTTGTTTATTTTCCAATGTGATATAACTCTGCAGTCATGTTTTTTTGGAGAGCTGAGGGGTCTTCTTGGTGTACTTTTCTCTGCATGTTGTGTGAGTGCTTTCGACCGAGAAGTCAGTACTCTTGATATGACTGTTTGCAAAGTTGTGCTACAACTAGCATGTATTTATTTTTTTTTTTTACTGTTTTTGTATACTGGAACACACAGAGGTTCTTAAGCGTGCTTAATGCGTACAGTGCTAATACTTGTACATTGCATGGGATCATCACTGCCCGGATCACTTTCTTCCATCGCTTGGTCTATGTGACTTTCTATGGTATTATCAAAGTAGAGGAGTCTCGGTCTGGAATCAGCAGGGGATGGAGCATCACCTTTATCACTGTCTTTTTTTGCAAACTGTTTGCAAGGAAATCAAAGTTGAGGAATGTTTAGGAATCACCCTTTGCTCCTCACGTGTGGATTTCCTTCATTGTTGATGAGATAATGCCTTATCTTCTGGCACATGATGCATGTCCCGTGGTGCTATGTGCACAATTGCATTTCTCTCTGATGTACCAGATTCTTTTGAGACAGCTACTCATGTTCTTTGCAGAGGATGGGATCTGCAGCTACTGATAGACCCCTGTGCCCAGTGCAGAGGTTCACATATTATCAGGGCTTGTTTAATGCATACAGTTGCTGATGTAGCAGGTGAAAAACGCACAAACCGACACACTGTCCTACCACACTTGTGTTCTACAGTTAATTCAGACATGTTCATATAAGTCACTCTTCCCTTAAATAAATGCATCTGGGGCTCTCTGCGTTCTGGCCTTCTCCTATGCAAACCAATGCACATGGGGTTCCCATTCTTCTCTCCTGCCCTTCTCCTATGCCTACAAAATGCATGTGGGGTTTGCACTGCTATGGTCTTCTCCCCTGCAAGTGGGATTATCAGTGCTTTGTCCTTGTCATCTGCCTAAAACAAGTACATGGGTTATCTGTGCCTTGTCCTTCTCCTATGCTTACAAAATGTACATGGGTTCTCAAAGCTATGGACTTCTCCTACGCCTACTGTATGGCCCGCTCCACTGCATACAAAATGCCTGTGTGCTTCTCTGTGCTTTCACTTTCTCCTCTGCCTACAAAATACATGTGGGCTGTTAGTGCTTTTTGCCTTCCCCTCCATCTCATCATGTTACGTGGGATTCTCAGTGTTTTAGCCGTTCCCTCTGTGTACAAATCATACATGGAGATGTCAGTGCTTTGGCCTTCCCCCGTGCATTGAATGTGCATGTGGGGCTCTTTGTCATTTGGCCATCTCTGTAGCCCAACTGAAGTGGGGTTCTTAGTGTGTTGACCTGCTCCTCCACCAACAAAGCACACAGGTTCTCAGTGCTTTATTCTTCTTCTATACTTAGTAAATGCATGTGGGTTTCTAAGAGCTTTGGCTTTCTCATACAACTCCTAAATGCATGCAGTGTCCATAGTGATTTGGCCTTCTCGTCCACCTAATAAATACATATGGCGTGCTCATTGCTTTGGTTTCTTCTTATGGATACAAAATGCACATAAGTTATGCTGTCCTCCACCCACAATTCACAGCATCATCCACCCAAAAACCATCTGCCTCCAATCCTCCCCCAAATAAATTCAAGCTAACTGCACCTAAGCCTCATTATTAATTATGTCTACTCTAACCTATGCATCCTCCAAATCCTTTTCCTAACAAGCCACTCCTGCCTTTTCAAATGCTAACCATTAACTGTCCTGCGTTTCTACTCACCTGCTCCAGGTGCAAAGTGCAAGTTCAAACCCAGTAAAACCTCATATTTCTAGCTTCGAGAAAATCCTGCAAAGCATGACCCGGGCAAACCCGTTCAAATTCTACAGGTTAGAGTTTTGCCTGAACGATACTACTGATGCTTAATATGAGATGATAAGTCATTTATAATGTGCCTGTATACATGTTTTTCTAGGCATGACAAGACAAGGGAGGATATGGAGGGCAGACAAGACAAACGATCTTACTAGGTCTTGTGTCATTCAGATTGTGCAAGTGTGGTAATGAAAAGTGCAGGGGAAGGGGACCAATAGCAAAATGTTTGGATTTTCACCCAAATTGTTCTAAAAAGTGTGCTCTAAAATTCACCATTTTAACCCATTATTATTATTGGAACCCCCCCCCAACCACCATTGATTGGTTCGGGCTCCCTCACTACGTTTGGTCGCTATAGCATACCTGGGCGAAATATTGACACCCCTCCAGTTAAAAAATGGACCATCCGCCACTGTCACAGTGATTGTCTGGGCTGGGAAGTGGGAGCTGGGGGGTATGGGATGAAGAAAGCAGAGGCAGCTGGGCAAACAACCATTTCCCTAAATAAGGCACACTACATAAAGGAGTGGTAAATATGTTCTACAATTTGGAAATATGCAAATGGTGTGAATATTTTATGAGCTGCAATTTATGGTTGTTTTATGAATTTACTGTCAACATTATGGATGGGTAGCACGGTTTGTATTATTGCTTACCCTGCTCATTGAATAATAATGCAGTTTACAAATTGTGCTTCCATCAGTTTATTCATATTAAGAAAACAAGGAAGGGAAAGGGAGAGGATAAGGATGCCGGTGGGACGAAATGCAGCCTTTAAATACGCACATTGCCAATCCGTTTTCTCAGTATGATCATGACATGTGATCATTTATAATCAATACTGAATGAAGACGTTGGCTGTGATTTGGCTGACGCTCTACAAGCTGTATACGTCCTGCTTGCTATAACCTGATTGTTCTATGGTTCGCTTGCACTGCTTCCACTGGTTATGTGTTTACTTTATTACTTGTGTTACATCTTGCCTTTGATTGTTATTGGTGCTTAAAATTTAAAAATAACTTAAAAAAAGACACGTATTCCAATATTTTCAGCTAAGCATACTAGTTTTACAGCCCACCATAAAACTTTACTACCCAAAAGAGCAATCTTTTTGGCCCACCAAGGGCTATATAAGAGCACACAAATTCATAGTATCTGAGAGTGCGCACTTAAAGAAATGCTGTTGCTTGAAGGGGTTTTATGTGTCTCAAAAGTGAAGATTATTGAATAATCTTGCATTGTACGGCAATACAAAATGTAAATGATCTTTTAAGTGTTTTTTTCTTCTGTCTTTAACCATTATTAGTAGAAATAAAGCAAGTGGCTGCAGCCGTGTTAACCGCACATTAATTCTGCCCCTTGCGGCTATCACTCTCAGCAGTGCAGTGCATCCAAAGTCCAGTCAAGCCTCTGAACATGAGCGCTAATTATACAGTCACGAGAACACAAGAGTGCCTCAGGGATGCGAAATGTGCGACCAAGGATCACAACAGACAGCATTCTGGCTGTGCAATTACAATCATGATTGCACGTGCTCTTTTGAATTGTCTTTCATAATATGGCCAATGAATGCATTACATGAGTGATGATGATGGAAACATAATGGAGGTTTTAAGAACGCGTTGTAAGCTTTACTGCAATCTCTGCCTCCCAATATCGCAACATGTCAACACATTTGTCACGTTGTACAATATGAAAACATGGTTAACGTTGGAAAAACCATATACATTTTTCCAGTGTACTTTAATATCATGCAACACCTATCATGGGAGTAATGGCCAATGAGAGGAGAGTACTCGGGATGCGGTCTTTATAGATAGTTATATTCAGACCACATTCTGAGCATTCCGATTGGTTGAACGGTAGTCTATACAGGCAGTACAGTCCTTATTTTCTCTAATTATTTGAATGCGAAGTATCAAATATTTGAATATATCATTAAGCCCAGGCCAAAAGCTATGGCTGGCTGGTGAAAGTGAGCAGTCGCCCAAAATACAATACAAACTCCCCAATGAGAGTCAATAATGGACACACCCCAGTAGGGAATGAGACCAAGACCAAGTGCGGGTGAAGTTAAGAGATAAAGTTTAAGTAAAATAGGGCACGGGGAGGACTCTGCATACTCTGACAGCCCTCTGCCCAAACAACAGGAAATACACATTATATTACAAAAACACGACATCTATGACGTGTACAATATGGGATACAATAAGTAGTGCTCATTGGGCAGAGGGAACTGGACATTACACATTGTGTAGGGTTGTTGCTCCAGGGTTGGTTAGCTCTGGGCTTGTAACCTCTTGGAGCACGCGGGTCAGCTGGGCTCATTTGGGAGGATTGCAGGGTCAGGCGATGTCCGTGTCACTAGATTTCTTTCTATCTAACTCTTTGCCCTTTTGGCCACACACATTTTAGTATTACACATAAATGTCAATGCACAATATATATATATATATATATATATATCATCTAAGCATTTGACCTGAGCCACCAAGAGTGAGGGAACATTGGCTCAGGTGCCTTATCTAACACGGTATTTCAAAAACACATTAATCAAGCATCTCTTTGAATCTAATGTGGATGTTTTACTCTTTGTTAGTACAAGAAAAATATATGGCCACATGGGAATAGTGATATGAGGGTGAACTAGAGTGGCACATGGGATGGGGGCTTGCAATTGCTATACAAACAGTATATCTTATAACCACAATTTATGTACAATGAAAAGGGTTACGCCACGGGTCCAGGTGCCTTGTCTTGAGGTTATATTCTAGGATTATCTACAACTATTACTTTGGTAGATCTATTGGAGGACGGCTTGATGGTATATTAGTATAAGAGGGGATATATTGCCATGTGGACTTTGAACATTGGGGGTGAGCTAGGGTGGCACTTGGTCGAAGGGCGCACAACTGGCACATCAAACCGAATGTGGGGTCAGGGGGCTGGGGGCTGTGTTTCTGAACCTGGGGGTCTGTTGGTGCTGATTCAGAGTTATGGAGATGGATGTTTTTTTCCAAGTTGGAGCTGCGGCGTGGGTCATTCACAGGGCAATGATGTAAAAGGAAGACGTGGGATACAGTGTTCGAAGTGTTACATTTTAAACTCAGGCTTCAGTGAGAACAGGCTTGCTGCAGAGACGGCACAGGGGAGCAGGAGGGGGGAGTGGTTGGCTAACTGCACAGACCCAGGGGAGAGGTGCAGGCCTGCAGTCTGGTACTTCTGTGAGGCTTACTAGAACCAGTACAAAATGGAGTCGGTGATCGTACAAAATGGAGTCAGTAATCAACTTTCTCATGGTTGTTGCATCTGTATGTGTCACCCTGAGGCTGTCCAGCACCTTGGCCAGAGGCGCATGGTCACCCGTGGAACTAGCATAGTGTGCGTGCTGGGACGGAAATGGGGGAGAGGGGGCCTGGACGGCCCTTTCTCCCATACACTGGCCATTAATGCCAATGCCCACTCCGCAACATGGGGCTTAATGCTATGTAAACCGGAATTAACAGATGGTAATAGTTTTTCTTTTTAGGGTATTCAGATATACGTGTAGTTCATGTGCCCAATTCAATTAAGAAAACAAATATGTCCAGACATGAAATGGAGAAGGGACTTTGACCGAGTCAGTTCACAAGCAGCACAGAACTGCTGACGGAGCATGAGAAAGAGGCAGGCAGGTAATTGTGCTGAAGTGGGGCTGTAGGGCAAGTAAATGCTAGTTAGAAGGCACTGAGAGGAGTAGGGAAATGTGGCTTGGGGCTCAGTGCAAGGAAAATTGCAGAACATGAGAGTGATGCCATAGGATTAACTGGAATGCACACTTCAACCATAGAGCCTCATACATTGCCATTAGCACTTGATTAGAGAGGAACCTCTCCATGTTGCAAACTATTAAGCATTTGTACCACAACAACCTACAGCAATGATGTGACTGACCCTTAATAACCACACCTGGAAATTAGTTAAAATCTCAAAATTCTATCAGATTTAGCAATCTGCCTTATCATTGAATTATACACTATAAGGCATTTCTTGATTATCCATAGACTAATGTAATGTAATGTAACGTCAGTGGTCTTGTATAGAGCCCATCCGCCACTATTGGTGGCTTTCCTGCGCTTGGCCCTGTAAGAAAAAACGGGTTGTGGTTCAATAGTGGAACAGTGGTAAAGATAGATGTGAAACCAGCTGCATTGATGGGTACAGACAGGAAACCCCTGGTTCCTGAGTACCAATCTGCTTTTTATGGGTTTGGCAGCGAAACTTGAAAGTATGCGAGCGCAAGATCTGATAGACTTCAGTGCTTTTGGTCCGGTAATCTGCTAATGTGGGAGAATGCAATAGGGCTAAAGAGGAGAGATTAGTCATGGCTCAGTTATTGTTAATGTATTAACAGCTAGGCGTGTGGTGGCCATCTGTGTGAGCTTTGTGTGTATAGTGTGAGGAGGTATTTGATCTTGGAGGGGAGTCAGTTATTTGGGGGTGGCGGGACTTACTAAGTAAAACAATTTGAAGCCTGCATTCCTACCCTAGGCCATTTACAGACAGGTCACATTTCTCTAGCTCCAAAGGCCAGCTCTCACTCTCTCTCTCTTTCTCTCTCTCCCCCTCTCTCTCTCTTTCTTTCTCTCTACATCTCCAATAGATACAGTGTACCCTTTACAGAATAATACAAGTGTAAGGGGTGGCGTGATAACTCACACATTACCATAACCTCCTAAGATGATGGGAGGCAAGAAGTTAAGGTTCAGTGGAAGGTCAGTTTGAAAAGTGCAGACTGCAGTCATCCATTTCGCTTACCTTAGTATGTTCTAACATGCTCAGGTACTACGGTCAGTGGCCTGCTGGCACTTTTGACTCCAGGGCAGGGAAAGGCATTTGTCAAGCCTTTATCAGGGATTGTCCGGATTAGAGTGTAGAATCCCTACTCATTTCCCCTACAGGTTGACCCTGCTGTCTCCCACAAACTCAAACTCCTCTCAACGGCCAAAATGAAATCCCCCCCTCCACTGCCACCAACAGACACAACTCACCAGGTTTTGACACAGCACCAGACTTTCGGTATCAGAGTGATGCTGCAACCCTGAAGAAGATTCTTCACAATGAAATGAAAACCATACAAGAGGGTTGTTCCAAAGTGACTAATATAGCACTTCCCCCATTGACCAAAAATATCTCTGTCCAACAATGGAATACAGGCGATGTGGCAAAATAATGCTCATTCGTTTTTTTCGATTCCCAAACACCCACTTTGAAATACCTGTGACCTCTCAGTTTGAAAACAAAGTTGCAAGGTGTTCTGTGAATGACAAAAACTCTTATTGTCGCAGATGTCCTCCAGTGTCCTGCTAATGATGATGAGCATCTCGGCCAAAATTGTACAAATATTTTGGACTACAACTGCCATTCATCACCATGCATGATACTGGTAAGTATTGATGGGAGTTGTGCTCCAAAACATCTGGAAAGCGGAACGCTGCAGGACCCTCATCTAGGCAATCCCACTCACTATGCTAACCTATCCAATTCATGCAGCTTCCTTCAAAATTGTTACAATTGCTTTACTTTCAGGTTAGATCTAGTAGGTTAAAAGTCAGCACATCATGATAGTCATACTTATATCTGCTGCTCTTTTCTTTGTTTTGTTTTATAATCTTTATTGAAATTATAAGAAATAAGAACAATGCATGTTGATTACATTGCAGGGATTTATGAAGGAAAAAACAAACAATGATCACAATATCATCCAGAGTATACATATGAAAAATGCAGAATTAGTAGTAAGGTGAGTGGAGCCTCAAGAATAGTTACTAAGGGAGGTTCAACAACAATGAAATCTGCAATGAAGATGAAGATTATGCATGAAGACTTACAAGGAGGATAGACAGAATACAGACATGAAAACAAAAAGAAGGACGGGGGACAGAGGGAGGTATATATAGCAATGTAATATTTGATATTTATGATATGTAGCAATGGGAAAAACTGATGAACAAGTAAAAGGAGTCAGGCATAACCTAAAAAAGAAAGAAGAGGAAATCCAATAGAAAAGCTCAGGTGCCATGTGTCGACGCATTGAAACGAATAGGAAAAAGCCCATTTGGCATTGTTCTTGGCAATAGTATTTAGGCAGTTGGCCATACATAGCTCAATTCTTTGTATATGATAGATGTTGTTCCACCAACATCTGGTGGAGAGGTTGCGCGAGTCCTTCCAGTTGGTGGTGATGAGCTTCAGCGCAAGGGCGATGAACAAATCATATAGCTTAGCAGAGGTGAGCAAATCGATGTTCGTGATCCCCAGGCTACCCAAAAAAATATTTAAAAAAGACAGTGGGATAGCCACAGTAAAAATGAGTTTGAAGGATTTTCAAACATCCTGCCAAAACTTAAATACATATGGACAGTTGTAAAACTGTCATCTGGCCACAGCCTACAAAAGAAGGGATTCTACAAACAGTTTATGTAACAGTCTATACCTAGGCGCAACTAAATCCATAATCAACAAATTGCAGGTCCTCCAAAACAACGCTCTATGAGCGGCATTAAACATTCCCAGGCGAGAACACATTTCTACTATTAGAAAATCGTGCAAATGGCTCTCCATACAACAAAAATTCGACCTAAAAACTATCTGCCTCACATACAAAGCCCTGAACCACCAAGCTCCTCCTTATCTCACTAATAAATCCACCCTGAAATCCTCTGCTAGTATTACAAGATCTGCCAACACCTTATGCCTGGTGGGGCCCAGATTCACCCTAAAAAGAGCTGGAGGAACCAGCTTCCCAGTTCTAGCATCCCAACTTTGGAATACTCTACCGCTGGACATCAAATCCATCTCCACCTTTCAATCATTCAGAAATCATGGCATTACATGGATACTAAATAAAAATCTAACACTACCCAACTAACACCTACTAACACTCACTAACACCTTCTAATCATTCACTATCCATCATCCTTGTGTTTCAACTGTATTGCTTTGTGTGTATATACTATATAAATTGTATAAATTGTATAATTCATAAAATGTATAAAATGTACCCTGTAACCATTTACCTAAGAACCCTTTTACCTCTGGGTCTGGCACACTATATAAATAAAATAAACAAACAAACAAACAAATGTAAGGGTTATGATTACTATTGGGGTTTGTGAGGATAGAAATAGAAAATGGATGCAGGGTGCTTACTCAACGGAAGGGAGGAGTGAAAACAATTTGGGCTAAGGTTAGGGTTTGAATGGGCATTGTGACACCCTGCAAGCTCATTTAACCCATGGTGAATGAGGGGAAGTTATCTGAAGAGAATCCCTTTTCACTGCAAGACTTTTGGAGGATTTGCCTCCATGTAAAGATCAACTTTGAGAAAACAATACTGTGGGTGACAAACCCACTTTCAAAACGTCTTTTTAAGAAATCGGAAGAAATGATGATAACTACAATCTGGGCCTGAACAATGAAGATGTTAATCAGCATCTCGTTTATTTAGATATGATTTTAATGGGTATAAACATAGCTATTTCAAATTCCGTGGTATCGATTCTGAAAGGATGAAAACAATGAACAGTCTACATGTGATTTGTGCCAGTAACAATAATGTATCAGGTTCTGTAAAGTGTAAATGCTGTAGAAGAAGAGAGAAAAGAGAAGAACGGTGAAAAAGGTGTTTCAAATGAGACAACTAAACTTAACGTATAAAATAAATCAAATATATAACCAGACCTGGTAAGTTCAAGAGGACTATAGCTAAACCCACATTTATTTTGAGTTTTGGAAAGTATCCTGTTGTTAAGTGCTCAATGAGAAGACAACAAACAGAAAATTAAGCAAATGGGTAAGACAAGTGAAAGTTAGAAAATTAATTGCACCAAAGCAGAGGAGACAGGCACTCTACGATTGTGCATGGGCTGGTGTAAAGCAGGTTTATTATCGTACTACATGTTTCATTGGGGCATTGTTAGAACATTTGTAGTCCCGAGATCATAGAAACTGAAGAAAGAACTTGATAATCTTCTATATATGTAGATCTGAAAAAGTACATATTATAGGGTGGCGGTTGCCACCCTATGTTTAAGGTGAAACCTGTGCACATATACTTTTCCAAAAGTTCTATTGCTAATAACATTCGACACGCTGGATGGATTTTGATGAAAACCTTCCCCCAAAAATTGTTGTCACGGCCCTGCCCCTAAGCACTGTGAAAAACAGACTTTGCTGGAGTACACAGGTGAGTAATGGATAAAGGACACTCAAACTGCTACAAAACAAGAGTGATACCAATCATAAAGATAAAACAGGCACAGTCAAGAGATGTACCTCCTTCGCCTTTTGTGGTAACATTGGCCGAGGGAAATCTATACTCTCAAGATGGGTGTCAATGTGATCCAGTAGCAACCCAAACAGCAGTAACACAACAACAGTCCAATCATACATCTGTAAAAATAACTAAAAAATAACTAAATAGAAAAATACTACACAAAACCCACCCCTGACAGGCAAAGATAGCAAGATGCAGCACTCTGGGAAGTGAATTAAGGGTGAAAGGGAAGTAATAACCACCATTTTCTTCAAATGATATGTTCTTGTGTACAAAAAGGGATTCAAGGGACCTAACCACTCTCTAGGGCCCAAAGAAGAAGCAACGTTGAGTTTTCAGTCAATAATACCTTCTGCAGTTATTAGCAGTTCAACTACACGACACTTGGCATCTCAGTATTGTTAACGCAGTTCAAATCAGGCTCGAAGACGTTGGTTGCATTGTTTCAGATGGGAATCAGGTGTCAAGCAAGGGTTGAGCCGAAGTTTGTTGCAATCCAAAGATGCTGGTCACTGGATGCGCATTTCAAAGCAAGTGGTCTCATGTGGGTGCACAGTTTGATGAGGACACCACGGCCGGTTCAATTGGCATTGAAGACCGGCAGCAAAAAAGATGATGATTTCAAAGTGGCATTAGCGAAGTACGGATCATGAGGGCTACCAGAATCAGTTCAACGCCAAAGATACAGATGGCTGGATGCTCAGTTTGAGTCAGGCTGCTCTGTTGCAGCTTTCAAAGGACACAGTTCGAAGGATCCTCCAGGGTCAGGTCGACAATAAATGTAGATCAGCAACAAAGAGCTGGCAGTTCGAAGGCAGTGGGTGTAAGAATGTGTTTCAAGTTCAAGCCGGGACTACGACATGCTCACTTTGTGTGGTGTGACAGCAAACTGGTACGAGAGTGCAGAACATCGGCTCAAAAATTGGTCAAATGCCAAAGGCAGCTCGGGATGGTCCTGGTGTTTCAACTGGGTTGAACGAGCCTGAAGCGGTTTGACAGTTAAACAACAGGGATCCTGGTTGCCTTGACTGTCAGGTTGCTGTGAGTCCCAATCCAGAGATGCAAGGACAAGATTTACTCTTTGTTCTTGTGGAGGCTGGCGCATACCTTCAGGGATCCTCCATTATGGTTAGTTCCTGGGCAGCAGTGTGGTTGGCAGATACACCAGCAGCAGGTCAACCCCCATCTGTCCTGTGAATGGTTAGGCAGCAGAGCTGGCCTCTGCCATAAACATGTAGTTGTCACATCTGATGGGGGGCTTTGGGAAGTACTGCTTTCCCAACAGAGGTCCAATGAAGTCTTCCTCAGGTTGTTGTTCAAGAGTGAATCAAGGAAGGAGTGGAAGACCCCTTTTTTCATTGCAAAAGTCTACAGGTCATTGGGGAAGAACAAGCCTGCTTTAGGAGTCCAATTCCTGTTCTTGGAATAAGTTGCTTTTGCCTTCTGACATCACACCCAACCTGCTTTGTGCTACAGGTAGGGGAGGGGACTCGAAGGAAAGATAGAGGCAGAGAGAAAGATGATGGTGGACCCTCTGTCTACTCTAATCAGCTCCCTTCTCTTCTCATTAGGATCAAATGCCCTTTTGGTATGCGGCACCCTGGTGTGAGGCTACTCCTTTTGTGAATGGGTGTTTGATTCCTGTTCCCAGGACAACTTCCCATGGAGTGGCTGTCTCTCAAAGGAACATGGAGAGGCAACCCTCAGGGCTACAGTCTTGCTTGGAGCAGCAAAACAGCCTGGCTGGTGCGAATACACATAATCCTTTTCACAGCTGAGCTGGACTCACAGGACTGACACGTGTGATACTAATTTAGTTTGGCTGTAATAGTTATTTATGTATTTATTCATGTATGTGTATCGCGCACCTAACCCACTGGTATCTGGGCACATTCTTGATATCAATCGGTTACAACAGTACAGGGTGAGTTAAACAATCGTTGTTTAGAAATACCAACCAGCATACCCCAACTCAGGTATGGCATATTTATATAAAATATAAAGTTTAATGTGCCTCCAGGATAGCATTCTCATAGTTGTATAGTTTTTGGAACATGAGTGCATATATTAAATTGTGCCCCTGTGTTGCAGTGACTTGGCTGTCATAGCAGCTGTCAAATGGGCACCTGTGACCCTTGAACCAGCTCTGTGCCACTTGAGAGCAGGCACTGCAGATCAGGATACTCAGCCAGTAGGGCACAGGTGAACATAATACTTTGAGCATGAGCTTATGAAGGGAAGATCTAATTAGCTGAACCCCCTTCCTGAGATGGAATTACTTGTATCATTGTATTATTTTATAAAAAATAAAAAACGCCAATGCTTCTGCACCCTTCCCAGATGACAATCGGTCACAACCCTAAACTAGATATTTTGGGGGAAATGTGTTAAAAGATAGAAAAAGTTAGTAATCAAACATAAGACGCTGTTTTTGTCCTCGTCCCATTCATTTTCCAATAGGGAAAAGGCTGAACGGATTTGGACCAAATAAGAAACAAAGCATTGCAGATATTTAGGTTTCCTGGTTTGGGGTAAATCCATCCAGTAGTTTCTAAAATATTCTTTGGAAAAGGGAGTGCCCCTGCTCCCAAAAAGCCTTTATAAATCTACCATGGTGATTTGGAGCAGCGATGCTAAAATGCAGTTCAGCAATGAAAAGCCTGCATTTCTTTTCTCTTTTCTCAATGCAATCTATACCCACAATAATAGCAGGGGAAGCCAAAAATGAGGGGTGTATTCATATCATAGTAGTGGTGGGGGTGGGCAAGAGGACAACGTGTAAAGTGATGGGGTTAGGGTGGGCTGGAGAGCCATTTAGAATATTTTTGACTTATCAGGGGAATTTTGGGGACATCTCACAAGATCACGGCAGTGATTTTGTAATACGCGCTTGGAAAATAAACTGTCACATGAAACGAAGAGTGATAGTTGTTAATGTGAGAGGGTCAGGAAGGGGAAAAAGCAAACGGAAATTAAGAAAGCCGCTAAGCAGAAATGTAATCCAAGACAGCACGGGTTTGATGTGGACTGCGGAAAATGCAAATGAGCTTTAATCTGCTGCCTTAGAGCGAATCCGCCAGTCGATAAAGCCCGCCTGCAAATCCTGAGAGCAGCATATAAAGCGACCACAAGAAAAAGGAAAAGACCCACACCATGAAAGTATGGGAAACCCTAACTGAGGTGTGTAAGACCAACGATTCCGGCACTTTTAGGACACTCGTGGCCGGTGACAGCGCTAACTCTTCAGGTGAACTTCAGTGCAGCATCGCTCCTGGCACCCGGCGTAGCCATTTCTCGATCTTATATAAGGCTGCAGAGAGTAATAACAGCACGCCACAGGAGCCTGTGAGAAAAGAAAGGGTTTCAGGGTATCCCCGGACGAGGTGGCTAAGGCAATCAGAGCCATGAAAATTGGGAAAGCCCCTGGACCTGATTGCATAAGCATTGATTTATACAAAGATGAGCCAACTGTTTGGGGGTCAGTACTAACTAAGGCGTTTAATGCTTTTATCGAATTGGGCAAGAAACCAGCTTCGTGGCAGGAGGTCGTCATAGCACCTTATTATTAAAAAGGGGGAGGGAGATGCCTAGGAACCTAACAACCCATCTCTCTCTGCGAGTCAACTGCAAGGTGGCTTCCAATATGGTATGGGTACAGTGGAACAATGTGTTCGGGTTAGATCTCGTAGGTGAAAAAGCACACAGTTCTCTGCAACACCAACCTGTCAAGCTGTATGCAATCTTTGTGCACCGCCGTACCACCTTTGAATCCATCTCACAGAACTCATTCTGGTTGGTGCTAGCTTGTAACATTCCACCAGCCCTACTTGGTATAATCCAAGCTCTCTACAAGGACAGTACAGCTGCCATGCACTGGGGTGAGGGAGGTGAGCGCAAAGAGTCATTCACGGTAAAACAAGGAGTGAGACAGGGGTGTATTCTGGCTCCACTCCTCTTTTGTCTTTACATGAATGGATTAATAGAGGAGTTGTTGGCCAATAGCCTGGAGGCACTCAGGATGGGTAAAATGTGCTACCCAGCGCTGTTTTTTGCGGATGATACCGTGCTGCTCACAACAAGCACAGTGGGTGTTAAGGCACGCTAGGGGCTCATTTGAAAAGAAGTGTGGGGAAATAAACTTGGCCAAAACTAAAACATTGATCTTTAATCATAGATCATATAGGAGATCTAACACTGACTTAGAAGCCATTGGGGAGTATTTGGGCTTCCGTTTTACCGAGAATGGTTTGTGGACAGAGCATGTGTCGAAAGCGAACGTGAAGTTGGAAAAAATATGGAGGGCACATAAGAAAGCTTTCATTGTTGCATGGTGGGGGTGCATTGTCTCCAGCACTGCATTTATATAGTCTGCAGGCTGTGCAAGCAGCACCATATGAGGCAGACATCTAGGGATATGCCAAATCGACCTCCTTGAGAGTTACAGAAAATCTTTCTTTTAAATCCCTACTCATCCAGCCAAAGGGAACTCCTGATATAATCCTACATTTGGAATGCGACTTTCGGCTCATTGAAGACATTCTGGGCCTGATTCACAGAACGCTTTCCTATGGGATTGCACCATTAAAAAACACTTCTGTGATCAGGCTCTATATCTGTCAAACCACTGCTATTCTGCATATGCGTGTGACTTCTCCAGCCTAATCAAACTATAGATCAACACTCTGTGGCTCAAACATGTCAAATGTTGGTTATGCAAATATGATATGGCTAACCTGTGGGAACGACGACTGGCTATGACTAAGGGATGTTTGAACTTGGCCAAGACTGCGAGAGTACAGGAGTGCATAAAGACCACGGTAGTATCCTGTCACAAACTCTCCTGCGGTCCCCAGTGTTTAGGCTACAAGAAGGACTTTGACTTTGAACCCTACCTTGACACAATACAACCACTATACGCACAATCACTTTTTCTGAACCTGAGAGCTGGCACCCGGAAAATTGCTGCTTATACCAGAAACTGGTCCAAGAATAACACAAGTTTCCGTTTGATGTGTGGATCCCTAAATGAGACAGCTTCACACGTTATGCTGCTGTGAACTGTGTATGACACATTAAGATCCAGATATCTACTATCCTTGTTTAGACTAAACGGCATATGCAGGGTTGTGGACACACAACATTTTTGCACAATAACTAGTGAGCCTCTAATAGTACAAAATGTGGCAAAGTATCTGTACATGGTATGGCTCAGGAGAATGACAGTTTTTAATGATATTGATAAAGTAATCTTTGGTGATATTTATTTATCTCTTTTAATGTTTTATCTGTTACCTACTGTCTATATTTGTATACAAGGATGAATAATGTATAATATATAAAGTATGTTTTCAAGCTTTTAACAGCCAAATAAAGCTTGTTTTGATTGATTGATTGATTGATTGATTGATTGATTGATTGATTGAAAAGGCACATGCAGGAAGTGGGGGACCAAGTAAAGAGGAGAGAGACACATGGCGAGTGCCTGTGAGTATGGGGAAGACTTTTAGGTTTTGCATATTTCTTCCGGTATTGTGGCAGTCGGATGACCGGTACGCTACGCAGGGAAGTGGCATGACTGACAATGATTCCCAGGAAATTATCGCTGGAATAGGAAGTTAGGAATAACATATTTTAGACCTGCAGAGATCACATCTTCTTAGCATGAGCATTGAGTCTTTGGGATAAATTGACGTAATGGGCATTGGTCAGTAGGAACGGGCCAGGCCTACTGCCTTTCCTCTTTTAAAATCATTGGCGTAACATGTAAAAAGGCCATGGCCAAATGTTGGTGGCCATGGCTAGTGGGCCACTGGAAGTGGCCAATGGCCAATGTGCAGTGGATTCTAAGGAGTTATGGGACTCATTCGGTAAACACAGGGTACTGGCTATGGCCGAAGGACTTCCATCTTTTAAAATGATCACTGCAACATGTACAGGCCATGGCTAGTGAGCCCCGAAGAAACCTATGGGTACAATATGTACATTGGCCGCAGACAAATGCCATGGCTTCTGGGCCCTGAAGAAAGTACAACAAAACCCTTGACATTCAGTGAAAAAACTTTAGTTAAGAGAGATTTAAGGTGATCAGATTGAATGCAATAAAACCCTTCACTCTCCGTAGATGTGGGAATTGATGACCCTCTTAACGCGCCAGGATCACTTACAGGTGGACAACATTGCATGAATCCTACTGCCTCTCCCAGGCCCCCCAACTCCCAGCAATCCTGAAGTTCGCCCTGTCCTTACATACATATTCCAGTCTGGTTGATTTTGGGGTGTGCCACCGGATTGCCTGAGAAATACTTGGTTTTGTAACTCTTAGCAATGTGTGTTATCCCCTCAACGAAGGTGGGCCCGCAAGTGCTAGAAATAGAAAGTATTTCTTTTTTTTTTTAACTTGTTTATTTTTCGGTAGGCATACAGGAGAATGCATTAGCATGTCAGATTAACATTTTATCTCAGCATTATTAAACACTTATTTATACCCCAACACCCAACCCCACATCTTAGTCTCGGGCTCCTTCGCTCCCGTCTCCTCCTGCCTCGATTCGTCTTCCTCCCTCTTCTCCCGACTTACGTCCTCAAATCCTGGGTTTGGCTATCCTCCGGGGCCTGCTCCTCTACCAGCTGAGACTGTTCTCTGTCTGCCGCCTGCTGGGCCTGTTGCACCAGGCGTGGTTTGTATGTCAGGGCCGGGAAGCGTGAGTCATAGTCTATCACCGGCGACCAAATGTTCGTGAAACGATGGAGGCGGCCTCCGTTTGCTGCCATTACTTTCTCAGCGATGAAGATGTCCCAGATTTTCAACCACCATAGCACCGTTAGGGGGCCCTCTGGGGTCTTCCATGTCCGAGCTATTGTGATTTTGGCGGCTAGGAGTAATTGCGTGATGAGGGCCGCGGATGCGCCCGCCTTCGGGTATGTGTCTGGGATCGGGGTCCCCAGCAGTAGCGGCTCCGGTTCCAGTGGC
Source organism: Ambystoma mexicanum (assembly GCF_040938575.1). Taxonomy (NCBI): domain Eukaryota; kingdom Metazoa; phylum Chordata; class Amphibia; order Caudata; family Ambystomatidae; genus Ambystoma; species Ambystoma mexicanum. The sequence continues at coordinate 958,695,115 of NC_090928.1, read as the reverse complement.
AGTGAGATTTGGGTTATGTCTGTGATGGTAGCTATACATTGGGACCAGAAGACCTTCACCACTGGGCATGACCACCACATGTGTAAGTAGGAGCCTGGCGAGCCGCACCGACGCCAGCACTGTGGGTCTAGCGACTGGTTGAAGTGGTGTAGTTGTAGCGGCGGGAAATACCATCTCATGAGCAGTTTATATGCGCATTCTCGGTTGGTGATGCAAAAGGATGATGAGTGTGTGCGGGCCCAGATATCGGTCCAGTCTTGATCCTGGATTGGGTGCCCTAGGTCCTTTTCCCACTGCGCCATGTATGTCGCTCTTTTGGACAGGAGGTTCTCCTGGAATAGTCGATGCAGCGTCGAGATCCGCCCTCGGGATGGAGGGTCCGCTACTGTTAATTCCAAGGCATCTAGGGTCCTGGTGGCCGCCTCTCGCGTCTGGGGGTGAGTGCACCAGTGTCTGATCTGGCAATATGCGAACCTGTCTGACTCTGCTAGGTTAAACGTACTTTTGCATTGGGCGAATGTCAGCGGCTGTGTCCCCTCAAATAGTTGGCTTAGGGATGAGAGGCCTCCGGTAATCCAGTTCTTGAAGTTTGAGGGGTGAGCTCCCGGAGAGAACGCCGGATTGTGGAAGACTGGGGCTGAGGGGCCCAGAGCTCTCGGGATACCTCTGGATTTGCGGGCCCAATCCCATGCCTTCAATGTTTGCTTGGTTGAGGATAGTATGGCTGGCCATGTCCGGCGCAGCGCGGTTGGCAGGTGTAGAAGAAAGCGCAATGGGAGGGGTACTCGGGATTGCTCTATGTCCATCCATTTGGGGCGTCCTGACGTTATAGTCCAGGCCCTGGTATGCGCTATCTGCGCCGCCATTTGGTATTTTTGGAGGTCAGGGACCCCTAGGCCTCCCTGGTCCGGAGCACATAGCATTGTCTTCCGTGGAATGCGGGCCTTCTTCCTCCTCCATATGAATCCGAATATCTTCCTTTGAAGTCTCTGTAGTTGGGGACGAGGGACTATGATGGGGAGAGCTGAGCAGGCGTATAGGAATCGTGGCAGCAGATTCATTTTGCAGGCTGTGATGCGACCTATTAGGGATATTTCCTGCTTGTACCAAGAGTCTAGGTCTTTTTCCAAAGTTTTCATCAGGGGCGGGAAGTTTATCCGATAGACGTCTCCCGGGTTGGCGGGGATCTGCACCCCGAGGTAGGGGATGGATGTGTCATTTAGCGGAACCGCGCACTGGGCACAGAAGGATGCCTTATCTCTCTGATTTAATCCTATCCCCAGAGCTGTCGATTTCATCAAGTTAATGGCAAATCCGGACACCTTCCCAAATCTGTGGATTTCCGCTAGGGCGGCTCTTAAGGATTGCGAGGTGTCTGTGATGGTTAGCATCACGTCGTCAGCGTAGAGCGCTATCTTGTGCTGGGTAGAGCCTACTTGGAGGCCTTTGATTCTGGGGTTAAGGCGAATCCGCTGGGCCAACGATTCCATCACCATAGCGAACAGTAAGGGGGAGAGGGGGCAGCCCTGTCTGGTGCCGCATGTTAGAGAGATCGGGTTAGTCAGGAGGCCGTTCACTCGGAGCAGGGTGGTCGGGGATTGGTAGTTCGCTAGGGTGAGCTTCAAGAAGGTGGGCCCCACGCCGAACGACTCCAGGGTAAGGCGGAGGAACGACCAGTCCACTTTGTCGAAAGCCTTGGTCGCGTCTAAGGCTAGCAGGGCGAGTTTCTTCGAGTCTTGTCTGGCTATCTCGATCAGGTCGAGGACTCTGCGCGTATTATCTGTGGTGGCTCTGTTTAAGATAAATCCCGTCTGGTCTGGGTCTATGATGTCCGGAAGAAGCCTCGCTAATCGGTTTGCCAAGACCTTCGAGTAGATATTCGCATCCAGGTTTAGTAAGGAGATGGGTCGGTAAGCCGCTATATCGCTGGGGTCTTTTCCTGGTTTCAGCGCTAATACTGTTATTGACTCTTTCATTGATGGGGTTGTTGATCCAGAGGTGGCGAAGGAGTTAAAGAGGGTCGTCATTGGGGCTAGTAGCTGAGGCCGGAAGAGTTTGTAGAATCGGGACGTGAAACCATCTGGGCCCGGGGCTCTAGTTCTTAAGCTTTTAACGGCTTCGTCGATCTCCTCGCTGGTGATCGGGGCCTCCAACTCTTCCCTACTCGTAGTTGATAGTTTAGGCAGGGCGGCTTCCCTCAGGTAGGACTGCTGCTCTTCCTGGGGTTTTTGGGTAGCTGACATAGTTTCGGTTACGTGAGCTTCTGCAATTCTCAGCTTATCCCGGTCTGCGAATTGGGCTGCACCCTGAGGGTCCCGGAGGCTTAGTATAGTGTTCCTTCTCTTGATTCTTGCGAGTTTTTCCACCAGGAATTTATTTGCTTTGTTCCCCCTGGCGTAGTAGCTCTGCTTCGTCTTGGTTAGCAACTGGGCTGTGTCCTCTGCGTAATGAGCCTCTAGTTTCCTCCGTGCCGTCTGCAAGACTCGGTAGGTTCTCGGGGACCAGTTTCTAGCTTTACATGTCGTCTCTGCTTCAAGGACCTTGTCTTCTAGGATGCGGCGGGTCTGTTGCTTTTGCTTATGGTAGGCCGCTCCCTGAGAGATCAGCACCCCTCGCACTACGGCCTTCATCGCGTCCCATGTCGTCGCTGGGGAGGTATCTTCGTTTTTATTGACTTCGAAGTACTGTTTGATGGCTTTAGCTACTACGTCTCTCGTCGCCATGTTATTTAGGATCGGGTCATAAAGAGACCATCTGCGTCTTGGGGGCGGGTCCGGGTTATAGGCTCTTAGCGTCAGTATTACGGGTGCGTGATCTGAATGGATTCTGGGGCCTATGAGGACATCGTCCGTGTACGACAGGATCTGCGGGGATGTCAGCAAGAGGTCTATACGTGAGTAAGTCCTGTGCACATAGGAGTAGCATGAGTAGTCTCGTTCCTCTGGATGGAGGATCCTCCAGGCATCCACCACTTCGAAGGTTCGGAACAGTTTGAGCAGAGCGATTGCCAAGCCAAAGTCTCCGCGGGCAGGGGGGTGTGATCTATCTACTAGTGGGTTGGGGACTCCGTTGAAATCTCCCCCGATGATGGTCTGACCCTCCACAAACGGGAGAAGGGTGTTTTCCAGGGTCGAGTAGAATGCCTCTTGTTCTTGATTTGGCGCATATACTGAGATCAGCGTGTATAGTTGGCCGAGAATTCGGCATTTCACCGCCACAAAGCGGCCATCTGGGTCCCGTTTAGAGTCTAGGATTTGAGGCTTCAAATCTTTGGCGATTAAAATAGCTGTACCACCTTTCTTCGCTCCATTCGAAGCTAGAAACTGCGTTGGGAATTGCCGATCTCTGAGCCTTGCGAAGTCCGCTGGGATCAGGTGTGTCTCCTGCAGGAAGACCACGGAGGCCCTGTCATTCTGGATGCGTTGTAGGATCATTTTCCTCTTCTGTGGGGCGTTGAGGCCTCTAACGTTCAGCGTTAGGAACCTTAGTTTCTGGATCGGCGGGGGGGCCTCCTGGGTGCCTCCTGGGGTGGGACACTGTTCCTCGTGGGTGGGCTGGGGGTATTCAGTCTTCATTTCGAGATTCCGAGTTAGCCAGGTCCTCCTGCAGCCGGGTTTTCTGCGTCCTCCAACGGGAGGGCAACATTTTATCTGAGTGGGTCCACCAACGGGTGGGCAAACTTAAACGGGTGGGAAAACTCCCGACTGTGCTGGGGGCTGGGATCTTCTGCGCGGCCACCATCACGGCCAACGTGGCCCAAACAGTTTCCCTCGTCAACGGGTCGAGGGTCGAACCATACAGATCGGCTCGGCTCCAAGGGTGGGTAGGTGACATACATTGGGGACTGGGCCGTTCGGGGCCCGCGGCATTGCTATGCTTCGTTTTGGCTTCGGCGTCGGTCTTAGTACCATGGCCGCAAACCTCTGAATTACTTCATCTTTCGGCGTCTCTGCGCCTTAGACCAGGGTTGTTGCTGTCTTTGAGGTGACTGGTCTGGTTCCTCTGGCGGGAGGAGTGGACTGGGGGTGGTTGAGGCCCCTGGAGAGTTCGGGTGCAAAATCGATTTTGCGTCCTCCAGGTGGCTAATTTTGCGTAGAGTCCCCTGGTACGAGAATTGTAACGTAGCGGGGAAGAGCCAGCGGTAGCGAATCTGCTGGTTCTGGAGGAACAGGGTCAAGGGCTTGAGAGCTCTCCTTTTCTGTATGGTGATCGGGGAGAGATCTTGGTATATCTGCAGGGGGGTGCTCATGAATGACAGTTCATCCTTCGAGCGGCTTATTGCCGAGATGGCTTCTTTGGTAGCGTAGAAGTGTACTCTAGTAATCACATCCGGAGGGCCGTCTGAGTCTACTCCTCGTCTCGGGCGTAGTCTGTGGGTTCGGTCCAGGACGAGTTGGGTTTTGTCCGTGAGCGGGAGGAGAGCCTGGAAGAAGTTGCCTATGTACTCCGGGAGCTCTTTATCTTGGATCGTTGTTGGGACCCCACGGATACGCAGATTATTCCGTCGGGCCTGTTTTCTAAGTCCTCTTGCTTGAATGCGAGGATCTCATTACTGGACTGAAGCGCTCGGATCTCGCGTCGCATTTCTATTATTGCTGCATCGTGGTTCTGGGTCAAGTCTTCGACCTCTCCTATTCTCTGTTCCGTTTCCGTGAGTCGTTGGTCCATTTGTTCTAGCCGTGAAGTGAACTCGGTCATGCAGGACCGAATTTCGGCTTTGATGTCCCTCATGAAGGCCATTAAGTCATCTCTGGTGGCGAGGTTACCCTGTTCTTCTGGGGGCTTTTGCGGGGTAAGTTTAAGTGAGGTGTCCGGTTTTCTTGTCTTGTCTGTTACTAGAAGCATGGTGGAAATGTCAGCGGTTTTGGCTGGTTTGGTAAGTCTCGACATTTTGCCAGGGCTGGGGCTCTGAGGATCCTCTTCTGGTTGGGGGCCCCTGGGGGGGGGCGCTTTGGGGGGGATGCTTGGTTTCGGATGAATCTGCTGTAGAAGGCGAGAAATCCGCCCGCCGTATTTGTTGTCAGAGTTGTAGTGGTTATATCTGGGCCTTGCCACTCTTGGATGTAGAGGAGGGGTCGATTCAGCTTGAGGTAGATGTCCACCCTGCCCGGGGGCTGAAGCTATCCAGGGTGATGGGCCTGGTGGGTGAAGTGGGCCGGGGCGCCCCAGGATATTATGGCGGCTGGAGACGTGGGGGTGTCTTCAGAAGGAGGTTGAGGAAAGCTGTTGCGCGGCTAGGGGGGGGGGGCAGGCGCCCAACATGACCACTCTCCCCAGCCGGCGAGGTATCTGGTGGGCAGGAGCGCCCCAGGAAGCTGGAAGGGGGCTCCGGATTCAGCGCCGGGGGGATTGTGGGGGGCGATGGACACTCACCCGATCAGGCCTCCGATATCGCTTCCGGGGTGCTGGGCTGCGGGCCGATGCAGAGACCTGGGGGCCAGGAAGGAGCCAACTCGGGTTGATCGTTGCCAGTGAAGGAGGTGGGGGGGGGGGAATAAGGGCCCCCGCCCCCACAGCTGGTCCAGTAGCCGGAGGGCTCCGGGGGCTTGGTCGTCTCTCCAGCGAGCCGGTCCGCTGCACTGGCGAGCGTCGGGGAGCTCCGGGGGCCTCTCTCTGAGGTCTGTTTATCAGGTCTGGAGGGCCGGAAAGTCAGCCGGACGGAGAGGCTCCGCAGGGGGGTCGAGATGGTGGTGGCGCCAACCCCGTACTCCGCTCCGGTGGAGGGGGGGGGGGCGGGTGGGAGGAGCACCCGAACCCGCGCTGCGGCCTCAGGTGGAAGGGCCCCGGGGACTGGAGCGGCCGTCTCTCCAGGGATCTCTGATGGCGAGGCTCAGGATCGGGGCGGAGGGCGGGAGCAGGAGGTCCTATGGGTGTCTCGTCACTGGGCGCTGGCGGAGGCGAGGGGCCTGAGTCGCCTGAGTCGCGGCCGCCATCTTGGTTCGGCACGGAGAGGCACCCGCGTCAAGTTCTTCCGCAGCGTTTTCCGTGTTCCCGCAGCGTTCGCTTTCAAGATTGGAGCGGTGGGGGCACAAGTGGTTCCGCCAGCTTCTCCCGCCAGAGTCACAGCAGCGGCGACGCCGGGGCCGGTTAAATTTCAGGTGAGGCCGCGGGTCCCTACGGAGGCCATTAGCGGAGCAGCCTCATCAGTGGCGCTCCAGGCCACGCCCCCATAGAAAGTATTTCTAAGGCGGTGCAGTCCATTTTTGTTACGAATAAGAAAAGTATGTTTTTCTGCTTATAACACAAGTAGAGTGATTGGTCCTGCTAGAAAGATAATCTCTTTAAAGTGCAAGTGAACGCTAGCGATTACCATCCAAAAAACAGGGTTTTCTCGCTCTGCATTCGAACATGAACATGCCAGTTTCTAGAGTTCGACTGTTATTGGAGCACTCCTTAGCAATGTTCGTGTATTTTGGAAACACGTGATCTTTCGTTGTGTTCAAATAGAAATGATGGAAAGCACCCATGTTCGATGTGATTAATAATGTTATTGCCAAATAAAAACACAAATTAACATTTGTCTTTTTAAACACAGTACATATGCTCTGTTTTTTTTTTCGTATTTAGGTTTGCACTTTTCTTTCTTTCTTTCTTTCTTTCTTTCTTTCTTTCTTTCTTTCTTTCTTTCTTTCTTTCTTTCTTTCTTTCTTTCTTTCTTTCTTTCTTTCTTTCTTTCTTTCGCGCACCTTTGAGTCTGTCCACACTGGCTCTCCACAAGTGCACTATCAGTCAGCAGTCGACCTGATCGCTGACGGTTAAGACTGGGACACATAACTGTCCAATAACATGATGGATTGAGAAAGAAATCGCTCTACCAATTCCAGTCATGATCTGCTATCCAGCATTCCCTCCCTCCAGGTGATGAGAGCTTCCCCTGATTTATAGATAAAAACAACCATATTAAAGTGATGGAAACCCGTTCTCTGCTAAGAGAAAGCTGTGATCGATTACTAGGCGACTAACCCACACAAACAACTGCGGAGGAGGGAAACAAATAGGGAAGGCCCACACGTGTCATTGATCGCACAAGTGCGCTATTTTATCAAACATTGCTATTGAATTAGTTGAGTAAAGCCACCTGATAAAAAGTAGCAAACCAACTCATGAGGCACAAAACATGAATCCTTCAAATGGTGCAGGAATGCGCACACAGACCTCACAGTGCATTACTTTGTTCACTAAAATAACCGGCATCATAGTCTGGCCTCAAAATGGCTTGTGCAGAGGTAACTGCCATGACCCCAAAAGGTATGCATGACATTTCACCCATTTTCCTCTTTCCACTCCGCCAGTGTTGACGTTAGGGGTTATGTAGTTATACCATCGGAAGCGATATACCGCTTGCTAAATAGGAAAGGTGACAATGGGGTGGGTGTCAGAGATGGCTCTTTTGTCATCCCTTTTCTAATGTCCCCCTTTTGAAAAAAGCTCTCGGTTGTAAGAAAACAGCTCTAAAACTTTCTGAAGACTTTTTAAAATGTGTACCTTCCTCTTATGTGTACAGGTACACATTTAAAGGCAGACTCACACCATGAAATACAATGGTATTTGTATCACTCTGGTCCCCTTGTGTGAGGAATTGCAATCTGGCCAGGGTGTAGACGCCCTGCCTTTTTTGTTTTTACTAAAATATAAAATAATCCAGGTGATTACATTTCAGAAAGAGAGGCCAATTGGTAAGAAAATGAAGACCATGTCCTCAATCAATTTGGCACAGAGCCAAATGCGAACAAGTGCATTCTTCAGGGTGGATACTTGGTCTCCTATTGGATTATTGTTTGGAATAATGAGCAGCGTTGTTGTGTGTGGTGAGTCTGTTATGAAAGGGAGCTGTGGTAGTGTAGTGTAGTCTTGCCACTGGCCTGGATGCTTGCTGTAGAACGTTGGTGCATGAATGCAGCTCAAGGGAATGTTGGGTGGATCTGTGTGTGAATGTTCTATGAGTGTCAGTTGGGGGCCTGAGCGGGGTTGAATAGATCGCCAGTGGGTCAGCTCCTTTATAAGTAATTTTATACCTTCCCATGTTCCTGTCTATGTCTACACATGCTGTAAATACAAGAATAGTAACTGGAGTATTGTACAGATTGTACATACGTGAAATAAAGCCTACCTGGAACAATTCTAGACTACAGCTGGTCTGTGATTCAGAAGTGCACTCTGAATGTCTACATTAAGGCTTTTCAACAAGCGTTTCTTTGGTTCCTCCCCTCTAATACCGGCATCATAAAAGGGGGGTTGGCACGCTAAGCGTGCGCCCAGAATCAAATGTGTACAAGTGCAGTCTGGATATTCTCCTGCTGGATTATTGTTATGAACGGTGAGCAGCGTTCCTTTGGTTCCTCCCCCTCTACTACAGTCATCATAAATGAGGGGTGGCATGCGTAGCACATGTCCATAGCCAAGTTCGAACAAGTGCAGCCTGCAGTGTAAATATTTTGTCTCCTATTGGATCATTGTTGTGAACAGCGAGTAGCATTTCTTTGGTTCCTCCCCCTCTACTACCGTCATCATAAAAGGAGGGGTGGTGCGCAAAGCGTGCACCCGATGCCAAGTGCAAACAAGTGTAGTATGTATTCTGCTGTCATCTGGAGGCGTTTAGCGGGTACGCCTTTTCCTTAATTCTTTCCTCCCAAACAAGTCAATCTGAATACATTGTGATTACTGACACAATGCCCGGAAAAAAGCAGGCTTGTAATCTTCCTAATGTGTCATAGTCTGCCCGTGCAGACATACAGCCGAGGAAGACTAGTGCTTCTTTGAATAGTGGCCCTTTTTTCACAAAGGAATCTCATCAGTCATTGCTCAGTCTACTCAGCACCCATTGACAACTTGCTTTTAAATATTTGCTATAGCTTGCAACGAGAGACTTATGGAAGTATTCCTGTGGGCTCTGATATATCTGGCCCTAATACTATGTCTAACATTATTGGCTTAGAAATCTCCGGACATGGAAAAGACCTTAACTCATGTGATTGCTTTATTTTGCAAGCGACGAGGCTGTGCAATAATCTGATGATTGATGGTTCTTCCCCATTAATAGACTGGCATTAAAAGGTGCTGAGGGCACGCCGACTGGGGGTCTCACAATTAGTGCTAAAACTCATTATCAATTCGCTGAATATATAACTGCCATTGACTCGCCGAAAATGTTATGTGCTAGATTATGTAGTATCAAGCTATAAGTATCAAGCTCAAGCTATAAGCTGTAGTATAAGCTACCGGGCTACCGGCGCTATACAAAAATAAAAATACAAAATAAAGCAATAAAATGTCCATCATTTCTTGATAGTTAAAGTTTATGATACCCTGGGGGTTGCCATACTTCACCTTTCATGACTATTTTAACTGGAATCCGGATGGAATGGAATTGGTCCTACTTCAGCGATTGGTTTATTAGGGCCCGGCGAGAGTCAAGCAGAATGTAACACACATTCTGATTGTCTCTCGACGGGTCGTTACCGGGCTGAGAATCCCTCGATTCTCGGCTGGGATTCCAGCCACTTTGTCCACAGTGGGGGGCATGGCAGCCCCTCAGCCAATGAGGAGGCTCGAAGAGGGGCCATCCCCACTGCGAGCCTCCACACGACTGGAGGCTGCCATCGTTCCCCGCCAGGACGATTTTTATTTTTATTATTATTATTTATTTTCCATCCCTCCCTCCTCCCTCCTGCCCCCAATCCCACTTACCTTCTTTTCTGTCGTCTTTCAGGAGGGAACGCGTTGAGAACACTTCTGTTTCCAGCGCGTCTGCTCTCAATGGCCGCCATGGAAAGGGAAAATGGACTCCGTTTCCGTCCCGGTGGCCATTTTTTGTGTAATTTATTATTATTTATTTTTTTCTGTCCCGAAATGCTGCAGCGTATCGTGACAGAAAAAAAATGCTTTTACTACCCTGGTCTTGGGTCGGGATACTAATAGCAATATGCCCCTTGCGTCGGGGGCATTACCGAGACCAGTAATGCAAAGGGGCCTACGTTAAGGCCCTTGCTTCGCTTGGGCCTATAACTATGGGCCACGGGGCATTACCTGACTCGGTAATGCCCCTGCCATTCGAGGCATATTGCTTAATTATTGCTGGGAGCTTTAACCCATACTGTGATATTGCTAGTAAGGAACAGAACATTTCTAGTGCATTCTGTATGGTGAATTGGAAACTATCTAAATTACGTCAAATGACGCACATCAGGGCCCCCATTATACTTGGGCTAACAGGAAATCCTTAAACAGGATAGATTATACGTTCAGTTCAGAGTGTTTAGGAACATAATTATTTTCTATCAACCTTTACATACACAGTTGAATGACCAATCTATTTTGAAATTATGCTAAATTTACACCTTCACTCCTCCCTTTCAAAATGATCGGACAACTATTTTGTCAATCTACGAACAAATCAGTTTAATTGGAATGAATTGAACATACATACATTTAACCATAAATTATTGAGAAATAGGACACTGTTGGAGGATTTCCTATGGATGAGCCTGATAGTATATTGGAAGCACTGACTTAGCAGACTCAGGCATTGATAGGTACCTATAAAACGAACAACAATTTTGACAAGGCATTTGATGAAATGTATGATGCTGCCATTGCTGAAAAAAAGTAAAACATTAAGTACAATAACATAAAAGCAATAAAAAAATGTAAACACTTAACCATAACCGGTGAGTAAAGAAAAGACAAAATACAAAAATTAGCTAAGGGCACATAGACAATCTTTGCCTAATGCCCACTGGCAGATTATAGTTAATCTGTTACACTTTAACATTTTTTTGGCAAGTTTAACAAAAAAATACTAGTGACTTTATCAACAGTGAGATTAACATCATTCCTGAGTTTGTTTGGATTGACCATATTAGGCCTTGTATCATGTGACAACTTTGGAATAAGTGACCCTTCCTTTTACGATTGCCTGCACTCTCCCTATAATTACAACAAAAATTAGCAAGACATCTATCGGATAATTATGCAACTTAAATCCTCTGGGGCCTGACGGCATTGCAAATTCTGTAATAAAAAAATACCACTTTATTGGGCAAATATTCTACACATGCTATTCACAACAATATGTAAATCGGGCATCATTCCAGAGTTATGGCAGAAATCAATCATTAAACCAGTCCACAAAAATGGACCACAGTCACTTCTGACTAATTATCAATTTTTGGCCATGGTGGATTCCTCCTGCAAAATGTTTAGTAATATACTCCTAGTGAACCTATGATTTTCGGCTGTTAAAATTGTATGTAAATGCAACACACAGGTTGCTTTGGGGTATGAGTACTTTTTATAATATCTGGACTCTCCAGCTCCTAATATACGAAAATCCTTACCTACTCCTGACACTAATCTTTATCTTGCCTTGATAGATTATTGGAGAGCATTTGATAGTATAGATCATAACAGATTTTGGGCTAAATTGCAACAATAGGCAATTCAACCCACCCTCTTGCACTTCACCAACCTGATATATAAATCTACAACTGCATTGATCAGACTTGACACTGGTTGTCGTTCTCAAAAGATACTGTCATTCTGGAACATGCTCTGCTTAGCCTCCAAAGACCTTTACAAGCCCTGCATAATTATTCCAAAGACCAAATCAATGATAATAGGGAACACTTAATCAAAAAATTACAACTGAAAGATTGATAATACTATGATTTAGGTTGTGGATAATTACATGTATCTGTGCACCCCAAATGTGTCAGCTCTTGGCTATAAACACCTAGAAAATGATATCACACCTATAGCCCTGAAGATGTTTGGTGTGATTGAAAATGTCATCGATACTAAAGGGGGCTTTTCGATTGAAAACCTGATTAAGATTTATAAGGTGACTATTGTCCTGGGCATAATGTATGGCTTGGAGTGCTTTACTGAATAAAAAGTGGGCTGGTTGAGGACCCTAGAGGGAAAACTTTGGTGACCTGCCTTAGGTATTCCAAGCTCCGCCAACATCCAAGCTATACGAAGCGAATTCATCCTGCCCTCCCTACCTACCTCATGGAAGATTCAAAGAAGTGACTTATGTTCAAAAATCAGAATGGAAGATGGTAACAACTCTCCCTATTAAGTCTCTTTGTACATTTAATGAGTAAAGGTAAAGAGGGAAGCATCATACGGAAAGAATGTTACAACCCATTAAAAACTTTATAAAGACATTAATTGGTTTGATGAAGAACATACAAATTATGGGATAACTAGAAAGGAAATCAAAGCCGAAGCCCCAGATTGGGATCACGCTAATAATGTTGAATATTTGACTACTTAAAAAAAAAGTTTCAAGAATATGTGAGACAAGGTTTTCCCATCTAAAAGTACATTCTTAAGAGCTATGATCATTCACTGCAAAGGTTTATTGTGTGTTTGACATTTGATATACTGCCTATTATGACAGTAATTGGAGCCTGGAGAAAATATCCACTTAATAACAGAATCTGTCGGATCTACTGCCTAGAATTAGAAACAGCTCGCCATTTGTTGACCCAGTGGACCCATTTATTAAGGTTTTATAAAGTGGCTTATCTTTACATTTGTCAGCAACCTAAATAATATAAAGCAAAATCAATGTTGGTCCTATTTATATTTGGGTAGTTCCCTTATTTTGACAGCCTGCGCATTCATGTTTGGCAACTGTTGAAAACAATGATAGCCGGGCAAGACATTGTATCTCCTGTATTATTTATATAACATTGAGCACATTGCTGAGGCTTGAGGTATTTATATGCTTATGTATTCCCTAGCATACAAGACGCCAGATGTTCTGAAGTCTAAATATAACAATCTATTTTGATAAGTTCCATAGTATGTTGTATGTTATAAAATATTTTTATAATGATTGTATACCATGAAACACATTTGTATATTGTAAAAGGTTATGTTTTGCTTACCAATAAGACACTTAATAAAAAAGTAAGTTTGGCAAAGCCACCAAGAACTATTTCAGGAGCTTAGAGAGCTCAAAAAGGGGAATCAAACTTTTGACGAGTTTACAAATCCATCTTTGAAGTATCCAAGCAGATGGGCCACAGGTAAAAAAGTTAACATATGTAAGAGCATGTACAATTTGGCAGCATGCACTTATTCTTGATAATTGTGAGATTTCGTTACTTCAGCAGTATTGCAGAACCTGGGAAGCTTACGCAAGCTCCAGGCATATATGTGAGCACTGAAGTCCAGGAAAAGGCTCAGCTGACTTCAACAAGTCACAATACTGGCACCTGATAATGGTAAATACAGGGAGAGAAAGGGCAGAGGATCTGACCCTTCTTTCAAGAAATCCCCTAAACACACAAAGGGAGAATCCATACCCTTGGCTGGTAAACCCCCTCGTAAAAGCAGAGTGAGAGCACCTCAAACACTGAGACCCCTGAAATCTCATCACCCAGAAGTTGTTATCTGTGTGGAGAGTTGCCACTTAGAAAGAGAGGTCCAGCCTGCAAGGGCAGACCCAAATAGGCCACTGTGGCTGTTGGTCTCATTGAGTAGGGCATAGTCAATGTGGGCAATCTAACATATGGAGGCCCACTAGGCCAGGGAATTGCCAAAACTTGTTAACTCTGGGTGGTAATAGTGCCGGGTCCTTAGAGAGTGCCCCAGTTCCCATCAATACTCAGATATCTTTGGAATGTGTTTCCACACAGGGGGGAGCCTGTGTGAGTTTCACAGCTGTCGGACAACAATGAGTCAATACAGGACAGTACATACAAGGGAAGTTATACCAATGGGTACTCCCAATTTTTTTTTTGTTTTTTTTGTTATCGGGGGGTCTAGTCTGTGAACAGGGAGATTCTTGAGAGACAAGGAAACACGACAGACTGACTACCCCTCTCTCTTAGGTCTTTCGACAACACAGATGTAGGTGCTAAAGTACTGTCACATCAATATACAGTGAATACTTTTTGCAAGAAAACGTTTATGCAAGGAAAACATTTTTTCTTCCACAGACCGTTAATTTATAAAGGTATAAATCGTTTTAATAATTGGTTAAAAACCACATGTTTTTTTATATAAAAATTGTACATGTGTGGGCTTTTTCATACATCACTCATACCTTTCATGACTATTCATTCATACTGTGACATGAGGGTTTGACAATTTAAATTTTGTTTTGGCATATTAGTTGTTAATAATATACATGACATCGGAAAAAACATTTTGTTTTTCTATAGGTCGACATATGTTTCGGCCCCTTATACTAGTACCGCCGTTGTCTACAGTAGTCTAAGGAATTGTTAATGGGCCATCTTCAGGACAATAATAATTTTTTGAAGCTTCACGTCTTCACCTCTTTTTCTTTTCCATATGAAAAGCCAAATCTAGAAACACAAATAATACTTGTATTACATTGTTGAACGGTCTGTACTCTTTTAGTTGTTTTTAAGGTAATGGCCAAATTACTTTGCCAAGAACGAAGCACCCACCTGTGGTCGAAATGTTTTATTCTGGACCACGGAGCTAAAGTTGTAGGGTATCTTCTATTTTACCCCTTGTCAGGAGCCCTATTGAAAGGGAATATTTGTAGGGAGAATTACTACCCTGCATGTGTACTTGAGTCAACATGTGTGAAGGAAAAAGTTTCATTTTAGAATTTGGAAGGAAACTTACAGTAGGCTTCTTGGTGTAGGTGAATCTTCAGTATTCTCTACTTCTGTACCACTTGATGGATTGTAAACGCGTAGAGGCTGTTTACGTGGGTGGCATCGGAAGTGGTGCCTAGAGGACAAAGGCGCGGTTAGAGACCAACCTGTTGTAATCCTCTTACACTTATTGTTAAAAACAATAGTGTTATAGCAATGCCTTTGTACACTTTGTTTTTAAGAAACTGCTAATGTGATATTATTTATAGTAGTTAAACCTCAGGTGTCTGCTTGATGTTGTTGAAAGTTAAAAGTTTCATCTGTCAGTAGCTTAACAGATTTTTCCTTTGCGTGCTACAGATCTACAAGTAGCCATTTCTGCGAAAAAGCCGCGTATATGCGGTCATGTGAGCTTGTATGTCTCACTGTAAAGTAAATTAGTAATGATTTCTAATGACATAGTGGCATGCGTAGTGGCATACTTAATACGAACTAATAGTTGCTCTTATGTTGATTTCTCTGCTTTTACTGTTCCACTGACCTTATTGTGGTTATCGCAGTTATTTGAAGGGCAATTGCCCTTGACGTGTCTTGCCTTGGTTGTTGTACAAGTTCTATTTGGGAGGAGCTCCAATGTGTTAGTAAGTGCTTACTAACGCGCCGCAGGCCAATAGAATTTAACTGCCTACAAGAGTCTGAAGTGCTTGGCAGGTGTTCCTACACAATTAGGGATATTCAGGCTTACCTCTGGTGTTTATTAGCGGCGAACGGTGTTTCAATTCTGATAGCGTCCGTTCGTCTGTCGCTGAAAAGCTTGACAGAGGCAGAAAGGGGGTGGGACATGTGTATTTGTACGAGTCACGTGAACGGAATACATGCGTTATTTACGTTAGTTTCTGCCGGAAACAAAATTTGCGGCCATTTGTAAGCATATATGGATTGTAAAACGCATATTGATTATATGAAAAATGTTATAAATGCTGGCAACTCCCTCACTTCCTGCCCCTGCCAGATATGCTAGAGCCAGAGGCCGGCTTCACTGGTGAATCCCTCCAAAGACAAAATGAAAAAAAGGGATCAAACCTGGTTTGGCCGGCAGAGTAAATCTCAAGAAGGACCATTCCAACAAGAAATGGCAAAAAAAGACAAACAGGACCATTTTGACAAAATGGACACCTATGGGTGCTTTACTGCAGCTGCAATTGCAGCCCACAGTACAAACACACAATGGTAGGAAAAGGTAAACCACTGCCACCAGCCTTTAATGTTAGAAAGGGTAAAATGAAAACATTTTACATGAGAAACTAGACATAGGGGATACTAAGTAACCCCTCTGGCAACCCGTGATAAGATAGTGTGTGCTGGGTCTAGAAAGTTACAAAATGTAAGTAAAGTCAATTTCACTTCACTGCTCCTGGAAACAGTTGTTTTAACCAAGAGAGGGTATTTAATCCTTTCATGAATCTAAGAGACATCCATGTGCCACTGCACTGAGGGTTCTGTGTGTCACAATGTAAAGGTGATGGGGTCATTCTGACCCTGGCGGTAGGGGGTTAATGGCACCAGTGAGGATGCCGGTGCCGCTAACCCCCTACTGCCCTATTACGAGATCCCTTAACGGGTCCCTCTAAGGGTGGATGCTTTTACCAGCCGCCCTTAGCGGGAGCCTCTAAGGGACCAGGTAGCAAATAAGAGGCCCGCAAACATCCCTCCCTAATTCCCATTTAGCCCTATGGGGGCTCAAATGGGAATGGGGATTGGTTTTTTGAATGGGGACTTAACGGGTCCTACTAGGCTGGAATGACCCGATAAGTCCCCATTCAAGGAACCCGGACCCGGACCGATTTTGGAGGCAGCCATGGTGCTAATGGCACCATGGCTGCCTCCAAACTCGGAATGACCTCCGATGCCTATGGAGTTTGTCGGACTCCAAAGTCAAAAGAAACACAGAGCCCAAATCACAGAAAAATACATGAGCGAGGGGGAAAAAAGGTCTCACTCTCCCCAGGTTAGAAATTAAAAGTCCTAAAGTCCAGCAAAAAGAGCGGGGGTTCTAAGGTAGAAGGCAATTACCACATTTCTGAGAATTCTACCTAATAAGGGGATGTCTTCAACTGGAGTCCCATGTCAGGTTGACTTCTGCCAGGTACTTGGGTGATATGCTACTCTGGCAGATCTGTGGAAGCAGACAGGGGAGCAGGTGTAGTGTGCAGGTTCTGAGCCACTCAAAAAAGGGGAATAGGCACAGAGTAAGCACACTGGCTTATTCTAAAAGTGGGAACAGGTACAAGGTGAAAGCCTTAATCAGTACACAGACAAGGAGCCCAAGAATTCAAAGGCAGTGTACAGCCATGAGCTGGTTGCACACCCAAGCCTCAGGAGTTTCCTACCAGACTTGGCTCCTGACACACTTGCCGGTCATTTGATATGACAGTGCCCTCTAAAAACTTGTCATATCAGTTTTATACTCTCTGGGTGGATGCAAAATAGATAGAACTGTGCGCTCTCTCCAGTTTTGCTGAGGTACTGTTAAAAAATGAGGCGCACACCAGACCCCCTTAAATACACTATGTTGTGACTGGGTGGTCTTGTGAGAGGGAAGGTAACATCTGTCAGGTGGAATACCCACAGGAATCCATAGCTGACAGGGGACTCCAAAACATGTCTATGGTTATGCAGAGAGTAAAGAAAAATCAGCAGGCACATGCTGGAAAGCTGCTTTACACAGGGCCTCAGTTCTAAAACTTCTAAACTTTGGGCAGGCAATTGAAAATGAGACTTGCACAGTAAATCTGGAATTGGAGTACACTCAGCTCAGCTAAGCTCAGAATTTGCTGATCAGCCCATGGCTTATATTCATGGGCGTCTGATGCAGATAGAGAAAAACTGGGTCACAGTTGAGAATAATGCAGAGCTTGGGCATTGGGTCTTATCACTACAGATATTCAAAAAGGACATCCTGCCTAAGTCTGGATGTCAACATACGAGTGCAGATGGCATCACTATATTTCCTAGCCTTCAGGATGAATCTGATCCTTGTGTGATTCTCAACCTTTTTGGCTGGGGGCTTGTGAGGAATTGCCTTCTGAATCCCTGTTTTTTTTCATGAAAATATAAAATAATGCAGGAGATTCCATTTCAGAAAGGATGGTCGGCCCCCCTTTCCCTAATCTCCATGCCAAAAGCAAAGTGACACCTGTGCACTTCTGCACACCTCTCCTGATCTGCAACCCCTACTCTCAAGTTTCCCAGGTCAGGTTCAAAGGTCATAGGTACCTGATATAGTGCTGACACCTGACACACAGAGGGTATGGTTAAAGAAGTGTATTCAACTAAGAGTGGAGGGCAGCAGGCACCCAGACCAAGCTCTCTCACCAACTGCTCTGTGTTCCAGAACCAACAAGGCATCCAGACACAACACAAAGTAGAGCACAACACATCTCCCCCTTAATAGTGAACAAAGAACAACACAAACACCCCAAATAAAACCCCCTTAACAAAGCACAAAACCCCAAGAAGTAAAGAATGAATTAACAGCCCCAAAGGAGCACAATTAAGTACAAAGGAAATATTTAAACTTGACAGGAAATCTCCAGATTCTTCCACCAACACATCCCTCATCCATCACTGTACTACTTTCACCATGACACTCACTACTTACAAATCCTACCTCCATCACCGTACATCCTTCAACACTACTCCCCCTTCTTGACCTTGTTCCTTACTCAATGCCAATCTACCTTTCAACTACACTTCTCCAGCATCCACAATCACCACACTATTCCTCACTGCTGCAATCCTTTTTGGACCCATAACTGTACTTTCCAAACATTTGAGACCATATCTGACATTCTTTATTAACACCAAATCACCAACCATCCAATCCCATTTGAAGAGCAGGGCCCAATGCCCTCTCTGGGCTTCTGGCACCCCTGGATCAGGGATGGCAGGCTGGACACCAAGCAGGAAGGCATCAAGACACTCAGGCTGGATTTCAAAGACATATTTTAATACTTCTCAGGAAACAGGAATCAAAACAGCAAACAGCATAACACCACCAGCACTCTGAGCTCTCTCCAGCACAAATTCCTTATATACAGTTTCAAGGCTGATGTAATTTAATTATTTAATACATCCCACATTTTAATTGGATCTGATAACTAATGACAAACCCCTCTCTAGTCCAGGGTTGGTTGCCTTTACTGCCACTCATCAGGTCCCTATGTCATAACTACACATGCAAACTAATTACATTTGTGTGAGATGCTCTTGACCTTTAATACGAATACTTTGATGCCCAGAGAAAGCACACTATTGGCAGCCTTCTCAAGGTTCCTTTGGCAGGCAACACCATGCCTTCCTGGGAAAGAAGTCTAAATATGGGCATCAGCTGTCTGGACTGCTCCTGAACTCAACAGCTGCCTGCTCTAATTGCAACTTCCCTTGAACAGTACCTGGCTGCCCCAGGTTTGTCAATGACAAAATTACTGGCAAGACGTCTGAACAAAATGTCTATATATGGCCTTCTCCAATGAACCTTTAATGACCTGCTATGTGAGAATTATTTAATTATATCATCATGACTTTGTAAAATTCAACCATTTTGTATTCTGGCAACCATATTAGGGTCTGCCTGACCTTGTCCCAACCAAAATGGCTGATCAAATTCCAAAATAACTGACCAATCAGAACTCCTTTCCTGTTCACTTTTCAGCCTAGATTTTCAATATCGATGATAAATGTATACTATTCAACATGCCCTTCACTGCATAAGGCATTCTGACCCCAAAAATGTATGTCACTCTATAATGTGCTTGTTTGGCCTTCTAAGCACTACAATTCTGATTTTCTCACTACTGGAACTATTGATCAACCCGACAAATTATCTGCATTCAGTTTGAGGGGTGGTGGGGTATACCTCCTATACATTCCGTTTGAGGGGGTGGGGTTTACCTCCTATACACGTTCCTTTACCTTGGAGGTTTCAGCAAATGGTCTCTTGTATATACCCTGAGCCTTTTCTACCAACTCATCACTACCTTGCGATCAAAATTCACACTGTAAGCCAAACCCACCCAACCTGGACATAATTTGGTACCAGGTTGCCGTCCCTTTAACGGGACAAAAGGGGACACACTCATAACTGAGTGAGGTATAACACAATAGCGCCACACCATTTTCGCAAAAGGTTACCCAATGGCAGACCTGACAGCATAGCCAATTGAATACCTCCTTTCAGGAATCTATTTACACGCTCTAGCAGGCCGTTGGCCCTGGGATGACACAATGCAGTGCATGTGTGCCTAATTCCAAACCATAACAAACATGTCCTCATGGTATCAGAGCAAAACTGCACACCATTATACTTCACAATTTCTGTGGGAAACACTACCCAGAAAAAAAGGTCCTCAACATTTTTTACTAACTCTTCTGTCTTGTCCTCTTTTAATCCTTTCCACTCCACCCACTTCGAATAATAATCCACCAAAACCACGACAAACCATCCCCCAATCCCTGGATAGGACCCATCAAATCTATTTCTACTTTTTGCCAGGGCTCTTCATGAACTCGCACTGGACAAAGTGGTGTCTCCCTCACTACCTTAGTCTTGTCACTTGCTAAACAAACATCACATTCCCTGACTTTCTTATCTACCTTGCTATCAATAGCTGGCCACCAGTAACTGTGTCTTGACATCCTTTTAGTACTATTCATACCACAATGTCCCTGATGAGCAATCTCAATTGGCCTGCCCCTGATGTCCTCATGGGGAATCAATTTGAGGCCCCTCCTGACCTTCCCCCCTGTCCTTGACAAAAACAACTCATCCCTTACCTCATAGAATCAATCACATTTCTTCTCTAATTCATCTTTGTGAGGCCAACCTCCACAGTCCACTCCTTCACCTTACTGAGAACCGAGTCCCCTATCTCAGTTACTATCCAAGCCTCTTCGCTTAAGACCCCTTGTTCAATATTGGCATAACCATTTCATCTTCCTGCAATTTCTCTGTACAATTTGACTGTTCTTTCGACTGGAAGTTGCGAGAGACAATCTGCCACCACATTTTCCTTGCCAGGGACATAACACATCTGGAAATCATAGTTCTGTAAACCTAACATCCATTTCGAAATTCTGGGTGACTCCTTGTCCCAATCGCCTGCAGCTAACATTTGCACCAACGGTCTGTGGTCCGTCTTTACCATAAACCATTGGCCCCACAAGAAAACTGTAAAGCGCATAACACTCCAAAACACTGCTAATGCTTCGCTTTCCACCACTGAATAATCCTTCTTTACACGGGAAGGAAATGCAATCATATGCTCCTCCTTCCCGCAGTCCAATTGCAACAAAGATGCCCTCTGTCCCAGCAGGCTAGCATCCACCGTCAACACCGTCCTCTGACCTCTCACAAATCTCGCCAAGGACAGTGCTTTAGCTATTTTTTCCTTAATCTTCTGGAAGACTTCCTCACATTCCTCTGTTCACAGGAAGGTAACCCCTTTCTTTAACAACTTCTTTAATGGCGTTGAAATAACCACAAAATTGTAAACAAATTTATAATAGTACTCTGCCATTCGCATAAATGACCTTAATTGATTCTTATCTTGTGGGGCTGGAGCTTTACTAATACTTTCCACCAAAACCAGCCCAAGCTCTCCCATCAACTGCTCTGTTTTCCAGAACCAACAAGGCATCTGGAACACAACACAAAGTAGAACACAAGAGTACCCTTTGGACAGCTGTGGTGACAGCCAAGTCCCTGCATTGCAGAGACTGCATTTAAAATCTGCACCCCTGTTCAAAAACCACAGTATTAGGATGAACTAGTGGTAGTTTAATCTTTATGTTTGTTTGTTTATTTATTTATATAGCACACCGAACCCTTCAGGTATCTGGGCACATTACAATGGTGCAAGAAGTACGTAGGTACAGGTACATATATAGCAGCTAGATTACACAATATTACATAAGAAATGCATGGGCATGGATAGGAATATACAGGATCTGGGTTATAACAACATTACAGATATATACAATACGGCAGCTATATTTCACAATATTACATAAGAAATACATGGGCCTGGATAGGAATATACAGGAGCTAAGTTATAACAACATTACAGATATATACAATATGGCAGATAATGCATTGAGAATGCTACTTGGGCAAAGAGCCAGATTAAAAAAAGAATTCTGAAGCCATAGTAGGATGCTTCAGATCTTAGGTCAACAGGCAGGGTATTTGAATGTTTAGATGCAAGCACGGGGAAGCTACTACCACCTGCTTTTTGAAGCTTGTATCTTGTAACTTTGAGGCAGTGTGTGTATATGGTCCTAGTAGGTCAGTTCGATGTGTTTCTGTCGAATTTGTAGCCGCATTGGATAGGCATTTGTGGGTGAGGGTTAAAGTTTTAAGCGTCATTCTATTCTTAACTGAGAGCAATATGGTGTTGCGTCTAGCAGCTGATATGTGCTGAGTTCTGGGAATATTGAGCGCTGATCTTAACGTAATATTTTGCAGTGCTTGTAGTTTATTAAGACTGTGTTTACCTGTCCCTATATAAAAGGTGTTTCAATAGTCTAGTTTGGAAAGTATTAGAGCACCTGCCAGTGTAATGCAGCTTGCTGTCGAGAGAAAAGGTCTGCGGGCATTGATTAATTTTCAAGTGTATGATGTGGCCAAGGCTATGGCCGTGACTTGTCTAGTCAAGGTTAAGACTCAGTCAAGATAAAAGCCTAGGGTTTTGACCTCCTTAGATACTTTTGTATTGATGCCGTTTATGGTGAAGCATTTAAATTGGTTACTGAGTTTGTTTTGTTTTGCTCTGAAGCCAATGAGCAGTAGCTCTGTCTTTTCTTCATTAAGACAAAGATCGTGAGTGTCCATTCACGCTTGGATAATGAGATAGATTTTGTTCAGCAGGTTTGAGTCAGTGTCATAGTCACCTGTGATGGGAATGAGAATCTGTGTGTCATCCGCATAGTGTAGTTGACACCCAGATTATCAAGATCATCAAAGAGTGGCTTGGTGAAAATATTGTACATCGTTGGGGAGAAACACAATCCTTGAGGTACTCCGCCGTTGACTGGTGCAGGCTCAGCTGATGCGGCTGGTGCAAAAATGCTCATGGTTCTGTTTTCCAAGAAGGATCGTATGCAGGCAGTGGCTTTAGGGGAAAAGTGGGCCGCTGATATCAGATAATGGCATAGTACTTTGTGATTGACTAAATCAAATGTGGCCGAGATGTCCAGAAGAAGAAGAGGAGCAAGTTTGTCTTTATCCTTTAAGTCATCCATTTGGTTTTTTAAATCAATTAGAGCTGATTCTGTGCCGTGTTTAGGTCTAACGCCTGACTGTCGCAGACCAAGGAGATTGTTAGATTCGAGGTCAGCCTGAATTTGTAAGTAGGCAGCCCTATCTAGGATTTTCAGGAGGAACAGAACGGTGGTTATTGGGCAATAGTTAGTTATGATGTTGGGGTCAAGGCTGTGTTTTTTTAGCAGTGAGAGGACCCAGGCATCTTTTAGGTTGGTGGGGACTCTGCAGGTTTCAAAGGATGCATTTATAAGACGAGCGATGAAAGGGGCTAGTTCGCTGGTGGCCTCTGTGATGATTGGAGCCGGGCAGGTGCCCCCCTGGCATTTGGATTGTTTGAGACTGGCTATTATATCCATTACTTCACGGATGGATACTTGGGAGAATTGAAAGTGGTTGCAATGTTTTACAAAAGTCACTTTAGTCTCCTGCATGGGCGGGTCCCCAGAGAGGCTATGTTTTTTTCTTTTGATTTTCTCTTGTAAGAACAAGTTTTTTTAAGCAGCATGGTTTGAATATTCAAGCAACAGGTCATGTCTTTAGTGCAGGTTTCCACCTGTGGTATGGCGGATTCTAACTCTCTCGGGATGATAAATAGTTCTCTAGTACTTGAGTTGGCTTTTGTCAATTCTATTGTCAGAGGTATCTTTTTTTGTTTGAAGGATCTCATATTTGTATCTTATAGAGATATAAGCTAATTGAATGTGTGGTAGCTCACATAATTATTAGAAGCCACAGCTGATTTGAATCATACACATATCAGTAGTGTGAGCCCCGGTCAGCTGTGAAAGGGTTGTGTGTACCCTAGTTAGACAGCCTTATCTGCTCAGACAGCAGAACAAGAGACTGAAATACTATGCCTTTCTTTTGAACCTTTGTGAGGGCAGGCAACACCTCTGTCAAAAAAGGTGCAACCCTTAGATGGCGCTGCCCTGTGAAACATGAATCAGAGGGCACACACGCCTTACACCAGGGTGTTGCATACCAAAGGGCATTTAAAGCTCATGGACTGAGAAGAGGGCAGGGTTAGTGTAGCCAGAGGAAGCTCAGCAAAATTGAGGAAGGATCCCACCACATTGTTTTTCTCCACATCTCTCATTACTTCCTGTCTCCTGCACCACTTTCTTCAGCACAACGTGCATTCGGTATGCTCCACAAAGGATGCACTACTTGTCCCAAGTAAAGCTACTAGACTCCTTAAAGACTTGCTCTCATTCAATCCTGTGGTACCCTTTGCCTATAAAAGAGGGTATCTCCCACCCCTTCTTTGATTCACTATGGACCTTCAAGAAGAGTTTATTTGGACCTCTTTTGATGAGCAATCCTCTCCAAAGCTCTCCCTGCAGAGGTAAAGATTGAGTGCTGTATGGCAAAACAAGCACTGCTCCCTATACACCTACTGGGAAAATTGAGGGTGAGCTGCTACTGGAGCAAGACCTGCATCTCTGTCAGAAAAACCATTACACAGGACCTCATTGGAGGTGAAGGGCCCCCGCAGAAGTTAGGCAGCCTTCACTGGGTTGAGAGTACATGAACTAGGACTCATTTTATCCCTGAAACCCTGGATTGGGACTGAGAGGCACACAGTGAGGATCTCTGTTTTTCATGGCCTCAAACTGATCAAGCACCTTTTTAGATGTGTTGTCCACATTTGAGTCAGCAGGACATACTAGTGCTGCCTTTGGCACTCACTTGAACTTTGTACCATTATGCTTGTATCGTCACACCAGTTAACCACCACACTGTGGCAGCTGAGTATGTCGATTGCCCCAGCTTGAACAAGAATCTTTGAACTACCAAGTCTCTAGCAGAGCCTCAAACCTCCAGCATATTTTTCACTTGCCCAAGCTTGATCGCCAAACTGACTCTGGTACCCTTTAACCCACTTCCTTCGATTGCTGCATCGAGCTACAACTTGGCTCAGTTTGAATCCAACTAGATGTCTGCTCTCCATCTGGATCAATGTGACTCGCTGCATCCAAACCTGAATTGAACGGCTCAGACAACACTATGTAGACTGGATCAACGACATCGAACTGCTAAGATCTCAATAAATTACATTTGGAAGGCCCCAGCATTCCTGGTCCATTTGTTAGGACTCTAGAGACTGGTTAAGCCTCCTTTTGAGTGTGTTACAAAGAAAAAAACCCTTGTTGAAAATAATGTCAAACATACATCTTAAAGAGCGTCAACTCAAGCAGACACTCGATTTTAATATGGTGCGATGGGCACCTTTTGTCCGGGTGAAATTCTTTTTATTGGGATTGTAATTGTGCGTGACTTCGGCAAGACTCACCTTCTTAGCCCGGATCTGGCGATCACATTGTAGTTTAGTAAGTACCATAGGGAGGTGTCGAGCCTGTTTGTTTTAATATGCTGTTGAATCTCGTTCCCACCAATCTTGTCTCAGCGTTTGCTGTCTTGTCTTTATGCAAATTGTTTATTCCGTGGCTGAAGAAAAACTAGTTGTTTCTGTTTCATAGATGCCAGCAAGCTTCTTTTTGAAACTTGTTTTCAGGAAACATATCCTTTTTGAACTTTGTGGTGATTTATATCATTTCCATCCATGCTAAGTAACCAAAGTGCTTGCATCATTACATTCATACATGCATTTCTCTGTCGTCTTTTACAGTGGTGGATTTTTGTTAGTGTTTCCTAGTGCAATTTGTATTGCATATTGGTGTGTTTAATTAAAGCATGTATATTTTATAGAACCTTGATTGGACGTTGTGATGCTGGAAATGCATTGGAGGGATAGGGCCTCCATATCCTTGTCCTTTATTGCTTTTTATCATGTGTTCTGACTTGTTTTCCGCGCAGGCACACAGAGCAGGGAACGGGCTGGTGGCAGCTCCATGCTGAATTGACAGGTACCCTGAGCGTCCTCCATTTCGGGATGCCCAGGCCCTGTCATTGGAATCAGTAAATTCCTGATAGGAAACATGATGGCCCCTGTAGCCTCTTGCTTTCCTTGTTACCTTACTTTTCCTGAATTCCCGGGAAGCCCTGACTCTGTCGCTTCCCCCTGACTGGCTGTTGGGTGGAAGTTCCATATATGGGGTTGTGGAGAAGCCAGCCTTCCCAATGACTGTATGTTGTGGGTACACCCGTGGGGTGGGACCTGGGTGAATGGGGTGTATTACGAATACTCATTCTGTGTTATGGGTGTCTAGTATCTGGTGTTTGACACAATGACTGAGACTGCCCTGCCCGAAACTGGTATGGATGTAGTGTGTACTGCTGAATGGCAGAGTGCTTGTCCGAATCCACATTCTGTGTTGTGAGTGTCTGGATGGAGAAGAATGGCCTGAATGTTCTGTGCGCCTGATTGGCCGCCTGACTGCCTGAATGCCCGTCTTAGTGATTGATTGCCTGAGTGTGACCCAGCAGAGTGAATGGGAGATCAACTGGATATCTGGGGGCCTCTCACTGCTAGAAATCGTTCAGAAGCTGAAGTAGAAACTGACATCGAAACTGACACAGTTCAGAAGCTGAAGTTGAAACTGATGCTTAACTTTGAAGCCCACTGGAAGAAGAAGAACTGCTACCATTCGCTAATCTGAAAGCTGCTGTGCCTTCAAGGAACTGATCCAAGAGAGGACCTGGCTAGGAGACCTCTTCCCGAGCTATGAGAGAGTATCATGAACCAGCTGATCTTTTCTAAATCTACCTGGTAGACAGACCTATGAAAGACTGCCCCCCGGAGAAGGGGACCGCAGAGGAGAACGAAGAAAAGCACCGGGCAGCCATCCACCATCGACGACTGCCGGCGCCAACCAGAGCTGCTGTGCTCCCTTTGCCTAAGAACATTTGATCCAAGGATCCCTTGTTCATCATCGTCGACTGCTTTCTTCCTGCTGCAGAAAGTCAAGTCCGCCGACAACCGAGGAGAATCCGTCGGTGGGTTTCCTGCCAACCGAAGACCTCAGAGACGCAGACGAAGATACTGAAGCCAGCCATGGTTGCATCCCGCTTGCTAACGCCAGACGCAGATGACTTGATGCCCTTGCTGGACCTAAGTTCTTCATTGACTCTTTGCGGCAACGAATCATCGTCATTGAGGTGCACCGCATGCCTCCCCTGTTGCAGGATGTTTTCGACCGATCGTCATTGAGCACCGCAAGGACCGACGCTGCTGCCTCAACGACAACGTTCACCTTTTCTTCATCTCAGAAGTTCGACTACCTGTGGCTCCCACCTGAAAGGGAGTGCACTCAAGAAGGGCCTGTCGATTACCTGACGAAGAACTCTACAACACAAGGTACATGTGAGTTGCAGAGCTATAGAAGAAGATAAGACTCTAATAGACAATATATGGACTGGGCTTGTAGTTCATCTTCATTTACAGGTTGCCCAGGTGGGGGGAGCCTCATACAGAACTGTGCCTGACGGTAAGGGCTCAGTATTCTGCCAATTGTCTAACCAACTTGTCTTCCTCCTCTGTCTATGGTTGATATCGTTTTGCTGTGTTGATTCGTATGCTATTTGAACCAAGTGCAGTTGATGCATTTTAATGGAATCAGAGTAATCGTGGTACCACATAGAACTTTATGTATTTGCCATTTTAGAATTGTTGGAGCACAAAGTGTTTTATCGTGATGTGTATATAACCTTGAACCTTATTTTTATAAAGACTGTGTTTGAACTAATACAGTGTGTAGACATTCCTTTGTGGGTGCTTGGGGACTACACTGTACTTAAGAACCAGTCCACATCACCTCCTGAGAAGCTAGGCCTTGATTACTCGCCCACATTTTACCAAATAGAGAATCTTGGCTGGGGTCCTCTGTGCCTCTCCTCTACCATATAGAGAGCAGGAGTACAGACACCCCCCTCCGGTCTTTACACTGGTGGCAGCGGTAGGATGCTTATGGTTTTAAAAATCAGTGTGTAACCTTGCTACTTACAAAATATCTGCACTTTGTTACATTGAGGTTTAGTTGTGTACAAGATAACTACATTGCAAGCAATGGGATCTATTTCGAATGCTAAATTTACTTGTGTGTACAAGATAACTACATTACAAGCAATGGAATCTATTTCGAATGGTAAATTTACTCGGATCACCTTAGAGGCTCTCCAGAGTGCTTGAGAAGCCAGGGAATTAGACTTTTTGGATATGTCTAGGGCTGAGCTGATAGCTGCCCTGGTGGACTACCAGATTGATTGTGACGCTCTTGAATGGTGGGATGTAACCAATGAAGGCCCTACCCCTGTGGGTGTTGTTGAATCTAATTCTGGGAACGCCACCATTCCTGCTGCCTCTGTTCCGATCTCCAGCAATTCCGTGGAACTTGAGTTATTAAGGATGAAGTTAGCCTTTGAATACAAAATGTTGGAAATAGAAGATGAATTTAAGAAAGAGGAGTTGGCACAGCAAGTGGAACTCAAGAACCGGGATCCTGAAATCAAAGACAAGGACACTGAATGTCAGCGAATCAGCTAGAGAAAGCTAGAGTGGAGACTTCAGCGAAACCAGTTGAGAGTTTCAGGTCCTCAGCCAACAAAATTATGAAAGATTTGGTTGGTGTGTATGTGGAGGGTTCTGATATCCTCCAATGGATTGAAGCATTTGAAATGGATTGTGGAATCCATGATGTTGATAAAAGAGATTGGACTAAGTGTTTGTTAAGCAGAATGTCTCAGACTGGATATTACTATATTCTGAAACTGAGTGTGGAAGAAAGGAGTCAGTATGAGAGCATGATGTCTGCTTTGATTGCCAAGTTTGTCAAGACACCTATCCAATACCTTAAAAGGTTCAGGGAATTTAAGAAACAAGAGAATGTGTCTTGGGTTGACTGGGTGAGTGCTGCGCACATGAACATGATGGGGTGGATTGATGGTTACAAAATGAAAACATTTGTTGAACTGTCACACCTTTTGTTTTTTTAGCATTTTTCGGAAGCCTGTTCACCGGAGCTGCGTCAGTATGTTGCTGACCAGAACATTTTAGATCCTAAAGACCTCCAGTGGGAAGGACAAGGATAAAGAAAAAGGGACCTCTCAGAAAGCTGAGGAGTCCCAGAAGCAGTCACAGTCAAATAAACCAAAACCGTCCTCTCCTAAGACCCACAATTCTAATCAGGATAATTCCTATGCAGGTGGGAGTAAGAGAAGTGGTCCACCTGCTGCAAAGCATGCTCCCAGTGGTTCCACTACCTTATCCCGCATTCCTGGCACTTGTTGGGATTGGGGGTTTCTGGATCACAAGAAGGGTGACCCCAAGTGTAAAGGTAAGGCACTTGGAGTCTAGGCTTTCAGCCTGACCTACCCTTACCCCATGCCTGAGGTGGAGGCCACTGTCTTCCCCTCCTCCACAGGATACACATTCAGTGCTCTGGTAGAGGTCTCTCTAGTGTCCCTTGTGGCCTGGAACCAGTACACAGAAGTACTGGTGACAATCCCACAGAACACCCATGGGTTTTGGAGAAGTGTCCTCTTGAATGGCCAGCCTTCTACTGGCTTGAGAGACACTGGGGCAAACATGACAGTGGTGGACAGGACCCTGCTCAGGCCAGAAGACTATGTAGGTGCTCCTCTGAGAACTAGTTAGCTGGTGGGCCTCCCAAATTATCACCTGTAGCCTTAGTCAACATTACCATTGGAGACAAGACAGCAAAGCTTCCTGTCCTGGTTCAGGACAACGTGCCTGCTAACATTTTGTTAGGAAATTATTTGGTAGAAATGGAGATGATCTCGGATGGTCTACCCGTGGCTGCTGTGGTGGTCACCCGATCCCATGTCACACCGGGTCCAGCTGCAAGTCGGTACCCTCGCTGACAGGGAAACCCAAGGCACGAAGAAATAAGAGCAAGAAGGTGGCCTCTGTGAAAGGGACCCCTTCTCTTCCTGCTGCTTTAGCAGCACCCATTGAGATTCATGCTCCGGACGTGCTGGATCCAGTGGTAAAGCCAAACTCAACTCTTGAGGAAGACGAGGAAGAAGACCCTCCTGCGGGAGATGTGCTCAACGCAGAGGACCACCCTGACCTTCAATGCCTATTGGCTGAAGGGGGACCCTCTCGGGCAGACTTCTGTAAGGCTCAGAGAGCATGCCACTCTCTTGAGGGTCTGAGGAAACAGGCCCTGCCCCAGGCACAGGGAGAAGCGCCTTGGACATTCTGGATATATTGGTAGGATGAGCTCCTTATTAGTGAGCCCACTAAGCCTGAACCTGGTGCCCTCAAGCGGTTGGTGGTACCCAGGTTTACAGGCCCTTCCTTCTGCAGTTGGCACATGAGGTGCCCTTGGCTGGTCATCTTAGGACCAAGAAGACTAAGCAGAGGCTCGCCTCCCATTTCTACTGGCCACAGATGGGAGTAGAAGTGGAGTCCCACTGCAGGACCTGCCCAACTTGTCAGTTGTTTGGCAAGACTGGAGGCAGTGTCATTGCCCCACTGCAGCCATTGCCTGTAACGCTCACCTGGTTCCCCCGGAGGCGCCGGTCTTGATCTGGCGTGGATACTGTCTTCAGTGTTAGGCGCAGGGTTCGTTTTGCTCCCGGACTGGGCCCCCTTCCCACCGACAGTTTAAGCTGAAGAGTGAGATGTCTGCAAGGGTAAACCAAGGTATTAGTGTTTGGAAGATTCGGAAAGTTCCTAGCCCCTCTCGCCCTTTCTTTCCCCGTGAAACTGGGTTGATATTGCGCTTACCTTATATAGGTAAATGCCGGGCTCTCCATCCTGCGTCTTGTGCAGGGGCGCTGGATCCAGTTGCTTCACTGGATGCGAGCTCTGCCTCTTGATAGCAGAGGATTTGCTGAGAGCGAAGACGCCGTTAATGCACGAGCGTGCCTTGTAAGTATTAAAGTTCCTTTTGCATTGTTCTCTTCTCCTTCAAAAGCCTTAAGTCTGTAAAGTCTATGTCTTTCCTTTTTCAGATGCTGTGACGATGAAGATTATCCTTCTAATGGCACGTAAGTAGAAAGACTGCACTAGCGCTGGAGAATGCTCCGTAATGTCTCTTTTGTCTTTGCAGGTGCTGATGTGCAGCGCGAACAGATTGAAAGCGACGTGTAAGAAGTCTTGTAACTAAGCGTTACTAACCGATGTATCTTGCCTTGCAGGTGCCGGAATGCAGCGCGAGCTGAGTTGGAACAGGCGTAACACAGGTAAGCAGAACTTGTAGTTGAATATTACAAACCGATGTTCTTTCTCTTTGCAGATGTCGGATGCCGGAAGAGAAAGGCAGAAAAAGGCGCCTTGGATGCTGCCGTTGGATTAGGTAAGTAGATTTGCTGCCTTTACTTTAGCCTAACCTGTGCCTTTGTTTTGCAGGAGCTGCAGAAGACTGAAGAAGACTGAAGATTGGATTCCAGCAGGTTATTTCGTGTTCACAGGATCTGGAGCTGGAGGTTTCCTGGAGCTGACACGGTGAGCGTCCTGCTGCAGATGCAGAATAACGCGAAGCACGTGAAACCAATCGGGTGTGGTTTAAATAGCCTTCTGTAGTGCTTAGGCGTCTCCTTCCACGGCCCCACCCAGGTAAGAAAAGAGTTCCAGATTTCTAGAAGAGTTCCTGTGTTCTGCTTCCAGGGAGTGGCTCTTGCTCCACCCAGACAGGAAAAGTAGTTGCAGGCAGAGAAGGATCAGGAGACCAGTTAGCTGGTAAGTAAGCAGCATGGTCTGCTACAGGTAGGTCCACCAAGCACTCTTATCTAATATGAGCCCGGCGCTTCCTGTGCCGGGACCAGTCACCAAATTGAGCCTGGCGCCACCGGCGCCAGGACAAGGTCCAGAGGGTCCCTATAGGGACTGGCTGGTTCCTGGGATCAGAGTCATGGGCCTGCTTCCAAGGTCGTGGGGCAAGTCCTGACCCCTTGGAAGCAGGGATCATGACAGCACCCCCCCTCAAGGCCCCTCCCAAGGTTGACTTCTCCGGAGGTCTTGGTCTGTTAGGAAATGTCCGATGAAATTTCTTGATTAGTCGGGGTGCGTGTACATGTTCTGCAGGTTCCCAAGATCTTTCTTGGGGGCCGTAGCCTTTCCAGTCAATCAGGTAGTGTAGTTTTGATTTGGAGATCTTGGAATCCAGGATATTTTTGATTTCAAACTCAAGTTCTCCGTCAACTAGGATAGGTTCAGGAGATTTAGTCAATCGGGTTTCCGGTTGAACTGGTTTTAGTAGTGAAACATGGAAGACTGGGTGCATTTTCATGCGAGGGGGTAAATCCAATTTGACCGCTACTGGATTTATTATGGCAGTAACAGAGTAGGGTCCCAGGTATCTTGGGTTAAAGGTGCGTGGTCCCTTTAGGGGTAAATATTTGGTAGATAACCAGACTTGATCTCCAATTTGGTATTGAGGGGCTTCCTTTCGATGTTGATCTGCCCCTTTCTTGTATTGTTCCTTGGCCCTTTGAAGGTGGCTAGTAGCTTCCTTGAAGGCTTGGGTGATGGTTGAATGTAGGTGGTCAACTGCTGGTGTTCCAAGATCCTGAGGTGGATCCAGGTTAGAGGTTCGAGGATGATTACCATACAAAAGAAAAAACGGGGTCTTTCCGGTTCCAGAGTGGACTGAGTTATTGTAAGCGTACTCGGCTATCCAAAGGATGTCCTTCCAAGTTCCTCCTGTCTGTTGCAGCATGCAGCGTAGGTACTGTTCCAAAGTCTGATTGGTCCTTTCGGTCTGACCATCGGTTTGTGGGTGGTGACTGGTGGAAAGCCTCACATCAATTTGAGCTAACCGACAGCAACTCCGCCAGAAGTGGGAGATGAATTGACTTCCTCTGTCTGAGATTAAAACTGAAGGAAAGCCGTGCAACCGAACAATGTTTTCAAGAAATTCTCGAGCCAGGATTGCTGCTGACGGTAACCCCTTTAGTGGGATGAAATGTGCCATTTTTGAAAATAAGTCTACGATTACCAGGATTGTATTGTATCCGGAACAGGGAGGTAAATCGGTGATAAAGTCCATGGAAAGGGTATGCCAGGGATGAGGTGGGATTTCAAGTGGTTGTAAGAGGCCTGCTGGTTTTTCCTTAGGACTCTTGTTCTGGGCGCACACTCCACAGGACATGACAAAGTTTCTGATGTCTTTTCTCCAAGATGGCCACCAAAAGTGACGCTTGACCTTTTCCGAGGTCTTGGCCATACCCGGGTGTCCTTCCATTAAGGAGTCGTGATAACAAGAGATGACTTGATTTTGTAAGCTGGTACAGGGTAGATAAAGTCGTTCCTTGAAGTATAATAAGTTGTTCTTTACTGTGAAGTCTTCCCCCCGAAGCTGCCATTTTTGTATGTCCGTTGGAGTTACAAGTTGTTTAACCTGGTTTTCAATTTCTTCAATGGATTGCATGCTGATCAAACCCAGGATTCTTTGTTCAGGAATAATAGGTACGAGCTCAGGGTTAACCATGTGTTCCTCTACTCCGATTCGAGAGAGGGCATCCGCTTTACCATTCTTATTGCCTGGTCGGTAGGTGATTATAAAATCAAATTCGGCAAAAAATAATGCCCAGCGAAGTTGTCTGGAGGATTGAGCTTTGGCTGATTTAAGATACTGTAGATTACGATGGTCAGTAATGACAGTGACTGTGTGTCGGGCTCCTAAGAGATAATGCCGCCAGGCCTTAAAGGCGGACTTAATAGCCAACAGTTCCTTGTCGGTAATGGTGTAATTGATTTCTGGGGCTGATAATTTACGAGACCAAAACGCCACGGGGTGCAACTGGTTGGTTTCTGGATCTCTTTGTGAAAGCACTGCTCCCATAGCAAGGCTGGAGGCATCGCTCTCGACGATGTAAGGTAGTTCCGGGCGGGGATGTTTTAAAATCGGGGCTGAGGTAAATTTAGTCTTTAGCTCCTGAAAGGCTTGTTCTGCCTCGGTAGACCATTCAAAACGTTTGTTTTTTCTGAGGAGAGCTGTAATGGGTTGGACTACCCGAGAAAAGTCTGGAATAAACCTGCGATAGAAGTTGGCGAAGCCCAACATACTTTGAACCCCTTTTACAGATGATGGTGAGGGCCACTTGATTATTGCATCTACTTTCCTCGAGTCCATGTGAACTCCGTTAGGAAATTCCAGAAATTCGACCTCCGTAACATGAAAGACGCACTTCTCTAATTTTGCAAAAAGTTTGTGTTTGCGGAGCCTCTCCAGTACTGCGGTTACATGTTTTGAGTGTTCTGCCTCAGAGGACGAATAAACCAGAATGTCGTCAATGTATACAACTACACACACATCAATGAGTTCACGGAGCACGTCATTCATAAAGAACTGGAATGCGGCCGGTGCGTTACACAACCCGAAGGGCATCACTTGATACTCGAACAGTCCATACTTGGTACGAAAGGCCGTCTTCCATTCATCGCCCTCCTTTATTCGCACCAAATGGTAGGCTCCTCTGAGGTCTAACTTAGTATATATGCAGGCGTTTTTGACTTGGTCAAGTAGTTCTGGGATCAATGGCAATGGATACCTGTTCTTAATTGTAATCTGGTTCAGGGCACGGTAGTCTATACACGTTCTTAAGTCTCCCTCCTTTTTTGGCACGAAGAACAGAGCTGAGGAGGCCGGGGACTTCGAAGGACGGATGAATCCGTTAGCCAGGTACTGGTCCAAATATTGCCTTAGGTGGAGATTTTTAGGTTCAGTAAGGGCATAAATCCGACTGCACGGAGGAGTGGATCCGGGAATCAGGTCTATCTGACAGTCGTATGATCTGTGAGGAGGCAAAGAATTAGCTTGGTCTTTCCGAAAGACATCTTGGAATTCCTGGTATTCAGGAGGCAGTTGCGGACTCTCAAAAACAGTTGCAGCTAGTTTGGTGGAGAGCTGAGGGTAGCAGGTAGAAGCGCATTCTGGAAACCGTATTGTCTTTGCTCGCCAATCAATTTGAGGATTGTGTTTCTCCAACCAAGGAACTCCCAAGATGACTTGAAACTGAGGGGCCTTGATCACATCAAACACGATCTTCTCTTGATGCCCATCTTGGCTTACTAACGTTACTTCCATGGTGGTGTGAGTTACGGGTCCGGAAGCTATTTCCGTCCCATCCACGGTGGTAATGACGTCTTTCACCGTCTTTGGACAAAGAGACAGATTCATCCTGGCGGCCAGCTCACAGTCCAAGTAATTCCCGATTGCGCCACTGTCAATGTATGCTTTAATGGCATGCATACGATTAGGTTGTTCAGGACTCACGAGGACCATGGGCATGATGAAATGCGAGGTCAAAGAACTGGTTTTAATGCTCGGCAAGCGGACCTCTACACTTGCCGGGCGAGGTCGTTTCCCGGCTCAGAATTCTCGGTACCTTTATCAGACGCCCCTACTATCTTCTTCTTGGGCTTCACTGGACAATCTCGAAGAAAGTGCCCTGAGTTTCCGCAATAGAGGCATAATTGCAGTTGTCTCCTCCTTTCCCTCTCCTTTTGGGTTAAAGGTCCTTTTACACCCCCTATTTGCATGGGTTCCACGGAATCAGTTCCTTTCGTAGAACTTTGTGGCATTGAAAAAAGTCGGGTTTCAAATCTGGATCGATCGGCTTTCCGATTCTGAAGTCGATGATCCAATTGCACTACCAGATCGATATATTCGGAACAGTCTTGTGGAGGATTTACCACTTGAGCCAGAACGTCTTTTAATTCCCCACGCAGACCTCTGTAAAACAGTGTGATCCTCTTATCCTCCGGCCATCTGGTTTCCACCACTAGTCTGTTAAAGGATGCAATATAAGTCAGAAGATCTTGATTGCCCTGTCGTAGCGAAAGAAGTTCATTGTCCAAGGCCTGTCCCTGATAGTGCCTTGCGAACAGTTTCTCCATACTGGCTTGGAAGTCCTGGAAGTTATGGAGAATGGGGTCATCTTGAGACACTAAAGGAACAGACCAATCTGCGGCACTGCCACTGAGATAAGAGAGCACGAAGGCCACTTTAGCCTGGTCCGTTGGAAAAGCGGCGGGTCTGCACAAAAAGTGCAAGCGACATTGATTGAAGAACACAGCAAACCTTTTTGAATCACCTGAAAAGCGTTCGGGCGGAGCCAAAGGTATATTTCCTGGTAGATTGATTTGTACTGGATTCGAGGAAGCTGGAGGAGCGTGGCCCCCACTTGGGGTTGGTAGAGGAATTTGTCCTGCTTGGGCTTGCAGCAATTGTCTAGCCAAATCGTCTGTTCGCTCTTTGGAGACCACTAACTCCCTCCTTAGGGCATTTGTTTCCTGACGTGCAGCGTGTACTTCCGCCCTCAACTCCCCGAGTAATTGGGCCAACTGGTCTGTGTCTGAGGTTTCCATTGCGCCTGGGCGGGAATTTTGTGGTAAGGCTTCGCGTTCTGTAACGCTCACCTGGTTCCCCCGGAGGCGCCGGTCTTGATCTGGCGTGGATACTGTCTTCAGTGTTAGGCGCAGGGTTCGTTTTGCTCCCGGACTGGGCCCCCTTCCCACCGACAGTTTAAGCTGAAGAGTGAGATGTCTGCAAGGGTAAACGAAGGTATTAGTGTTTGGAAGATTCGGAAAGTTCCTAGCCCCTCTCGCCCTTTCTTTCCCCGTGGAACTGGGTTGATATTGCGCTTACCTTATATAGGTAAATGCCGGGCTCTCCATCCTGCGTCTTGTGCAGGGGCGCTGGATCCAGTTGCTTCACTGGATGTGAGCTCTGCCTCTTGATAGCAGAGGATTTGCTGAGAGCGAAGACGCCGTTAATGCACGAGCGTGCCTTGTAAGTATTAAAGTTCCTTTTGCATTGTTCTCTTCTCCTTCAAAAGCCTTAAGTCTGTAAAGTCTATGTCTTTCCTTTTTCAGATGCTGTGACGATGAAGATTATCCTTCTAATGGCACGTAAGTAGAAAGACTGCACTAGCGCTGGAGAATGCTCCGTAATGTCTCTTTTGTCTTTGCAGGTGCTGATGTGCAGCGCGAACAGATTGAAAGCGACGGGTAAGAAGTCTTGTAACTAAGCGTTACTAACCGATGTATCTTGCCTTGCAGGTGCCGGAATGCAGCGCGAGCTGAGTTGGAACAGGCGTAACACAGGTAAGCAGAACTTGTAGTTGAATATTACTAACCGATGTTCTTTCTCTTTGCAGATGTCGGATGCCGGAAGAGAAAGGCAGAAAAAGGCGCCTTGGATGCTGCCGTTGGATTAGGTAAGTAGATTTGCTGCCTTTACTTTAGCCTAACCTGTGCCTTTGTTTTGCAGGAGCTGCAGAAGACTGAAGAAGACTGAAGATTGGATTCCAGCAGGTTATTTCGTGTTCACAGGATCTGGAGCTGGAGGTTTCCTGGAGCTGACACGGTGAGCGTCCTGCTGCAGATGCAGAATAACGCGAAGCACGTGAAACCAATCGGGTGTGGTTTAAATAGCCTTCTGTAGTGCTTAGGCGTCTCCTTCCACGGCCCCACACAGGTAAGAAAAGAGTTCCAGATTTCTAGAAGAGTTCCTGTGTTCTGCTTCCAGGGAGTGGCTCTTGCTCCACCCAGACAGGAAAAGTAGTTACAGGCAGAGAAGGATCAGGAGACCAGTTAGCTGGTAAGTAAGCAGCATGGTCTGCTACAGGTAGGTCCACCAAGCACTCTTATCTAATATGAGCCCGGCGCTTCCTGTGCCGGGACCAGTCACCATCATGAGCCTGGCGCCACCGGCGCCAGGACAAGGTCCAGAGGGTCCCTATAGGGACTGGCTGGTTCCTGGGATCAGAGTCATGGGCCTGCTTCCAAGGTCGTGGGGCAAGTCCTGACCCCTTGGAAGCAGGGATCATGACATTGCCAGTGGTTGGCACACTGTTTGAGAGGGTAGGCATCGACATTGTTGGTTCCCTTGATTCTCCCACTTCAGGTTGACATCGGTTCATCCTGGTCTTGGTTGATCATGCCACCAGGTACTCTGAGGCTATACCCCTTCGAACTGTTACGGAAAAGGTGGTTGTTTGGGCTCTGTTAGGGAGAATTCTCTGTTTAGGCTGAATTTCCTAACCTAGTGAGTCCCCCAGCAGCTTTGCTGGATTTCTGGAGTTTGTTTTTTTCCATCCTGCCAAGAGTGAGACTCTTTTGTTTTTCTATGTGTGTTACACCGCACCCTACGTGCCATAACACTGGGGCGTCCTAGCGGACCTCCACCATAGACTCCATACCCGGGGACGGACTACTGTCACCATTGGCTTTACTAGACCTAAATTTACTAACAGAACTAGTACAAACCATCTTATTGTGGACGTACTAGTAGGGGTATTTCGATTACTCCTGGATCTGTTATTCGAGGGGGCACTGTCCCGTCCCCCCTCGTCGAGTTTTGGCTGGTGGCAGTGGAAACTACTTGTTATGTTCGACCCCGAACATAACCCTATGGGATTCGTCCCATTGTTGGAGATTGATACTTTTTCTCGTCGATCTCTAACATACCACCGGTCTACTTATCTTAAATAAGTTTATCGGATGGTATTTTCTGCCAGAACTCGGTTTTTAAAATGGCGTCTGTGTTCGTGTCTGTGACTCCTAAACCAAAGGTTGAGCCCTTTGTTCCACTTTTGGCGGGCTCTGTACAGAGACCCTCCAAAGTGGTGCCATTCTGTCTGGGTTACCACAGGGGTGTGGGAGGGGGTTTAGGCACCCTGGACCGAGTTGCCTTGCCAACTCCGGTCGCACTCTGGAGTGATTGGCCCAAGTGGTGAGCCTTCCTGCTCACCACTTAGCATGTGTTGATTGACAGCTAGGCTGAATGAATGGGGGTTTTCTTCATAAAAGCAGGGCTTTTGGGACTGGATCTTCAGAAGTCGCCGCAGGACCTAAGAATCCGACGAGGGTAACGCTGAGCCGACCTGCACGACGACACCTCCGGTGGAGCCCTGCGGAACCGACTCACCACTTCCCGACGACAGAGGAGCTCTCCCTGCCGGAGAGTCTCTTCCCTTGACTGGTGGGAACAACCAGTCCCTTTTGCTTTTTCTTCGCCTCAGGACGCAGTGGTCGAATTGCCCATGCAGAGCACCCCGGCAACCGGATAGCCACTACCCATGTACCGTGACCAAAAGGTGGTGCCTTGTGACAAAGCACTTCGCGGCTGGTCTCTTCCCTGGTGGTGCACCGGACTTCACTTTTTTTGGACGACGAGAACATCTCTACTCTTGGCAAAGACCCGACGTGCATCCACCACCAGGAACAACTGCCCCCGCCGGAGCTGCCCTCCACAACAAGGTACTGTGTCGGCCTGGCTTCCCTTTCGATCATTTCGAGTGAGGTGTCTTAATCCTCTCCTTTCCGTTGGGTCGCCTCTAAGCTTCCTCACGTATTGTTCTGAACTAATTCAATCTGCCGATAAAAATTTGCTACAAATGCTCGAACGCATTTCTACTAGAGACTTTCGGGACATATCGCCTTGCCTCTCTCTTGGGCTTGGCCTCTGAACTTTATGATCTATTGTGGTTCTTGCCTTCTTGCCTTGCATTTTTCCCGCAAAGTATTGAACTGTGTTGATTTCGTAACCTGCCTATTTTTCTCTCCCGTCCTAACTAATATTAGAGTGCCATCTAGGTTGAGGCATACACCTCTGTCTGTAAATAAGTGGTGCCGGGAAAACCTAGACTTGTCGAAAGATTGCTAGGGGGATTGATCGTTTCTTCTTTGTAGAGTAATTCTGATTGATTTGTTTGCTGTGATAGTGCCATAGTGTTTTTGATAGATGTTTTGTTATAAATAAATACCTTAATATCTTTACACTGAGCCTCGCTGCGTGTTTGCTTGTCTTTCTGTGAAGAATTGCCCTATCTTGTATACTCCACATACTGCTTAACTCTTCTTGAGAGAAGTCTGACTGTTCAGCCACAGCTACCAACAGTGAATCTGTGTGGTACAGACTGCTACCAAGTGGGTTTACTGCCAAACACCTGTAGTCCTAAATCTTTTGCAGTGGTCCCAGAGGGAACTGCACAGGTTTCCGCCTAACACTGGTGGCAGCGGTGGGATTTCTATCGAGTATACAGTTTAGAGTGCTTTTCGACACTTTAGGATAACTAACCACAAAACTTAGCACTAAAAAGCAACTTTCAAAAACATGTCTACGATGGAAACTTACAGTCAAGAGTCCTTGTCAGGTGAAAATATTGAGAGTTTGCGAGCTCTCTGTAGGCAAGAGAATCTTCCTGTAAGAGGCAAGAAGTTAGAACTAATAGAGAGATTGCTGGCGAAACCAAAGTCTGGGTTCTGGTTCAGAGGAACCAATCTCTCCAGCAACTGTAGATAACAGTGATGGTGTTGATCTGAATTGTAATTCTGATGATAGCGATGAAGAGGCTGACGAGGACGGAGAGGCTAACGAAACTGTCTCCCCTGCTCCTCTACCTGCCTTACCAGCTGTGCCTATGGGGCCCATACCAGGTCCCACAAGTAACCCAGCTTATTTTGAACTTGAAAAAATGAAGCTCGAATTAGAATACAAACAGTTCTTGGCTCAATCTGAACGAAACCAAGAGCTCCAGTTCAGACAGATGAATGCCCAGGCTGAGCAGAAGCAAGCTGAGTTAAGACTCAGGGAAATATAACTTAATCACGA
This sequence comes from Ambystoma mexicanum, assembly GCF_040938575.1. Lineage (NCBI taxonomy): Eukaryota > Metazoa > Chordata > Amphibia > Caudata > Ambystomatidae > Ambystoma > Ambystoma mexicanum. Next base: position 958,654,721 of record NC_090928.1, on the reverse strand, counting down.
GTTAGAGATGAAAAAGTTGTCTATGGAAAATGCTTCTCTCTCCTCTGGTTCCTCTAGGAGCTCCAGTCCCAAAAGACCCCGGATGCCGAAGGAATTAGTGGGTATGTATGAACCGAGATTGGATGTGTTGGATTGGTTGAAACTGTTTGAGTACAGTCATGGGCTCCAGGACATCACCGGGAATGATTTACTTCCCTGGTTGTTCTCTAGGCTCCCTCCTGTTGCGACTGATGTGGTAATGGAATTGGGGGAGGCGGATAAGACGGATTACGAGAGTGTTAAACTAGCTTTGATAGCTAGATTCGGGAAGACCCCTTCCCAGTATCTTAAGAGGTTTAGAACCCTCAAAAAGCATGATGGTACCCCTTAGGCTACCTGGGTGAGTGAAGGGTTGAAAAACTTAGAGGGATGGATTAAGGGTTACAAAGTGAACACTTATGAGGGTATGAGGAATCTTTTTATGTTGGAGTCTATTTATGATGCCTGTTCTCCTGAGCTCAGACAGCACTTGGCTGATTCGAAGGAATTGGATTCCCGGAAGCTGGCTAAGGCTGCTGACTTATGGGTTGCCAACAGGGCTACTCATAAGGATTCTGGGGCAACTCAGAAAAAGGATGAGGGAAAACAGCCTAAAAAAGACTCAAAAGAGAATTCTAATCACTCAAATTCCAAAGAGGGCCCCAAACAAAACCAGAAGGGTAAGCCACAAGAAAAACCACAGCAGAATAGTGTGCCTTCTGGTGCCGAACCGGAAGGAGGTCAGAACAAGCCACCATTCCAGAAAGCATTCGGTAAATGCTTTGTTTGTGGCTCGACTGACCACGTGAAAGGAGATCCCAGATGTAAGGGTAAACCTTCAGGGGTCCAGCTTGTCTCCTTAGCCTTCGCTCCAGAGGAGGAAGTCCAAATGGCAAGTGGAAACTTTCTACTGCTAGCTGACGAACCCATTGGAGTCTCAGCCAGCGTTTCTTTAGTATCTCTGGGGTTGTGGGAACAACAGAATTTAGATGTCTATAATTCTATCCCTGATAATACTAAAGAGTATTATAAGGACAGTGTCCAGGTGAATGGTCAGGAGACTCCTGCCATTAGGGACACTGGGGCCAGCATAACTGTGGTGGATAAATCATTTTTTCAGGCTGAGGATGTTGCTAAGGCACCCAAACACCTCACCAAGTTAGCTGGAGGGCCCGTGCAGATGCTTCCCCAATTACCAGTTCTCATCCAGTGTAACGACATGACTGTGAAGATACCTGTCAGCATACAGAGTGAGGTACCAGGACGCGTACTGTTGGGTAACAATTTGAAAACTCTCGGAGTTGTATCGCATACTCCCAGACCTCCTAGTAAACGGTTACAGGAGCTAACCAGACCCACAAGAGAGAGCACCATGCGCGGTACTCTCCAGGAGATGATGAAGAAGGAGATCACTCCTGCTCCACTGGAATTGTCGGCCGCTGTCTCCAAGAAATCAGAAGCGAAAGGGAAACCTAAGACTTCTATCCCGAAACCAGCAGCCAGCATTCCAGTGCAGCCAACACGGACTTCCCCGCGGTTGTCCAAAGTTACACCCGTAACTCCACCTCCAGCCGATGCTGAGAGGGAGGTACAACCCTGTGTGGTAGAATTAGACTCTGAGGAAGAGCTAATGGAAGGCCAGGAACTCATTGGAGATCTGGATCCTGTTGACCATCCGGAGCTGCAGTCTTTACTGGCAGAAAGTGGACCCAGCAGGGCAGACTTCAGTAAGGGACAGAGGGAATCTCCAACTCTGGAAGGTCTTCGCCACCAGGCAGAAGCTCAGGCTGAAGGGCAAGAGCCTGGGAAACACAGGTTGCACTGGGAAGATGGCCTCTTCTACAGTGAACCAACCGAGTCTGCACCTGGAGACTACAAACGACTTGCAGTACCCCAAGAGAACAGACCACAGTTCTTGCAGTTAGCCCACGAGATTCCTTTGGCTGGTCACTTGAGTTTCAAGAAGACTAAGGAAAGGCTCTCTCTCTACTTCTATTGGCCAAAGATGGGGGCCGAAGTAGAAAAACACTGCAGGAGCTGCCACACCTGCCAGACCTCTGGTAAGGTTGGCTCCAAGAATGTGGCACCTTTAGTGCCTCTCCCAGTTGTGGGAGTCCCGTTTGAGAGAGTAGGGATTGACATTGTTGGTCCCCTTGATCCTCCAACCTCCTCAGGCAACAGGTTTATACTTGTTGTAGTAGACCATGCTACTAGGTGAGGCAATTCATATGATGACTGTTACAGCTCCGGCTCTGGCTAAGGCCCTCCTTGGTATTTTTACTAGGGTCAGGTTTCCTAAGGAAGTAATCTCTGACAGGGGGTCAAACTTTATGTCCCACTACATGAAAGCCATGTGGAAAACCTGTGGAGTTACTTACAAGTTCTCAACAGCGTACCACCCACAAACCAATGGGTTGGTAGAACGGTTCAACCGAACCATGAAGAGCATGATAGGTGCTTTAGAGGAACCCCTTAAGCGTAAGTGGGACCTTCTACTGCCATGCCGTCTCTTTGCTTATAGAGAAGTCCCTCAGGAGGGAGTAGGTTACTCTCCCTTCGAACTACTCTATGGTCATCCCCTCAGAAGTCCATTGGCCCTGATTAAGGAGGGGTTGGAGAGTGCTCCTTCCCCCAAGCCAGTCAGAGTGACTGACTACGTGATAGGTCTCCGGAGGAGAATGTCGCACATGATGACAGAAGCAAGCGATAACTTGAAAGCTGGACAAGCATTGGTCAAGCACTGGCACGATCAAAAGGCTAACATGGTTGAGTTTGTTCAAGACCAGCTCTTTCTCGTTATGATCCCAACAAGGCAGAGGGCCTTGCAAGATAAGTGGATGGGACCCTTCAGAGTTGTGGGTAAACTCGGAGAGGTCAACTATCTGGTGAACTTGGGCAATCCCAAGGAGGCTCCGACAGTCTTCCACACCAACTGCCTCAAAGCGTATGTCTCAAGACCCGATGTAGGAGCGTTGCTTCTAGCATCATCCGAGGAAGAAGAAGAGAGTGAAGGTCTTCCGGATCTCCTCAGAGGCTTACCTTTAGATGAAAAAATTGAAGGAGTAAATCTCTCCTCCAATCTGACACCCGAGCAACAAGAAGAGTGCAAATCTATGTTGAATCAGTTTGCCCCTCTGTTCTCGCTTTCACCAGGCTTGACCCCTTGGGGCCAGCACGACATACTCACTGGTGACTGTCTGCCAGTCAAAAGCAGAGGATACCGCATGTCAGAAAACGTACAAACCCACATCAAAGGTGAGGTCAGCAAGATGCTTGATCTCGGGGTAATAGAGCCCTCTACTAGTCCATGGTCTAGCCCAGTTGTGTTAGTACAAAAGGCCGGATCTAAAGAACTTAGATTCTGCGTGGATTATAGAGCTCTTAATGCAGTCACCAAGACTGATGCCCACCCTTTGCCAAGAACAGATGAGTTGGTGGACCAACTTGGCGCAGCCAAGTTCCTCAGCACATTTGACTTGACGTCAGGCTATTGGCAAATAGCCCTGACAGATTATGCCAAGGAGAAAACTGCATTTTCTACCTCCGTTGGCTTATACCAGTTTAAGGTAATGCCTTTCGGATTGAAGAATGCACCTGCTACGTTTCAACGGATGGTAAACCAGGTTCTGAATGGGATGGAGGACTTCTGCATGGCATACTTGGATGACATCGCAGTGTTCAGCAATTCCTGGGAAGAACATGTAACCCATCTGAGAGATGTTTTTCAGGCTCTTGGACGAGCCAATCTGACCATAAAGGCGAGTAAATGCCAAATTGGACAGAGTAAGGTAGTCTATCTTGGACATGAGGTAGGAGGTGGAGAAATAAGGCCTTTGCTCAGTAAGATTGAAGCTGTGCAAAATTGGACAACACCGACTACTCAAACCCAAGTGAGAGCCTTCCTAGGCCTCACTGGGTATTACAGGAATTTCATAGAGAACTATGGGACCATAGCTTCTCCACTGAATGTCATCTCCTCGCCCAAATTTCCTAAGAAGGTTAGATGGAACGAGGAGTGCAATCAGCTTTTGAAAACCTGAAAAAGGCTCTTTGCCAAGCCCCAGTACTCAGAGCTCCTGATTACCACCAACACTTCATTGTGCAGACAGATGCTTCAAATGTAGGAATAGGTGCCGTACTCAGTCAACTGGATGGGAAAAGTAGGGAGCACCCTGTTTGCTTCATCAGCCGCTAGCTGAAGGATCCTGAAACAAGGTGGGCAACAATCGAAAGAGAGTGCTTTGCTATCGTGTGGGCTCTGAAAAAGTTTAGGCCGTACTTGTATGGTTCTACTTTTGTCATTCAGACTGACCACCAACCCTTGAGATGGTTAATGCAAATGAAAGGGGAAAACCCAAAACTATTGAGATGGTCGATCTGCCCGCAAGGGTTTGATTTCACCATTGAGCACAGGTCAGGATGTCACCACCAAAATGCTGATGGTCTCTCTAGGATGTATGTCATCGACTAGAGGTATGAGATTCATCCAGGAGTGGATTAAATCCTCCTGTCCCTTAGTCTGGGGGGGGCGAGTGTTAGGGAGAATTCTCTGTTTAGGCTGAATTTCCTGACCTAGTGAGTCCCCCAGCAGCTTTGCTGGATTTCTGGAGTTTGTTTTTTTCCATCCTGCAAAGAGTGAGACTCTTTTTCTCCCACTCTTGGACATGAATGTGTGTAATTCCTTTGAATGTCAATGTGTTCTATGGGCTATGGGGTCTTTTACTCCATAGGGTCTCATATGTTTTTCTATGTGTGTTACACCGCACCCTACATGCCATAACACTGGGGCGTCCTAGCGGACCTCCACCATAGACTCCATACCCGGGGGCGGACTACTGTCTCCCCAGGCATGTAAAGTCACCATTGGCTTTACTAGACCTAAATTTACTAACAGAACTAGTACAAACCATCTTATTGTGGACGTACTAGTAGGGGTATTTCGATTACTCCTGGATCTGTTATTCGAGGGGGCACTGTCCCATCCCCCCTCGTCGAGTTTTGGCTGGTGGCAGTGGAAACTACTTGTTATGTTCGATTATATATATTCTCAATGACATTTGTAATGTCATATTTGATGTCCTGGGTGTTAGTGTTAGCAGTGCACGGTGGTGTGAGTTATGGTTGCTTATCTTACCATAACTGCCGAATTTCAGGGGTTTTTCGGTTTTACTTTGAACCATAACGTCCCTTTAACAAAGTTTTTTTACTGATATATATATATATATATATATATATATATATATATATATATATATATATATATATATCAGTCAGTCAGTCAATCTGATTCATTTCGGTTCAAAGCCACAATAACGCAAACATAGCTATTATTAAAAACACACATCCTTCTCAACGTTTCAAAACTGAGTTATTTACAGTTAAAAAACGGATTAAATCTATATCTAATTGAAGTTAAGTAAGTAATGTTAAGAATGTATTTCTTGCCCACCAGGCTCTTTTTACGAATGTTCCTTGTGTATGAAAATATATGTACTTTAAGTAAACACACCAATGTACAAATAGCTATACAAATAGCTATACAAACACTATATAACAACCCACCCCTATAAAGAAATGCAGAGAAAAATATATGCACATATCTTGTACACACACAATTTAACAAAAACAAATGCAGAAATGTACTGTGGAACCTAAGCCCCTTGATGGGTCACTTCCGCTGTGGCACCAGCAAAGCATGCAAATATACCTAAAAAATGAAACTCTTTCTCTGGGGGCAGCAAGGATTGGCAAATGCACCCCCTTTCTAATTGCAGGAGCACCAAAGTCAGTTACTGTATACAATGGCACTGTGGACTCTGATACATTGGACAGACCAGCTGAGCAGTACACCTATGGATAGCAGAGCACCACCACAGAATACGGTGCAAGAACACTGCAGCATCTATGGTAACACATGATCTAGAACAACACCACATACCTGATGGTAAGTTATGGTGGAGTCTAAACGTACTCAAATTCTCAACCAATATACAAGGATTTCTACTCCACAAAGAAGCCTGGTGGATCCATCGTATGCAGACACATATTTCAGGCTTCAATGAACAGCTAACCCTACAATAGTAGGCCTCTCTTTGTGACACACTATACTCCTCCCCTTTTCACTCATTTGTGTGCCTCAGCAGGTAATAAATATTACGTGCTGCACGCCAGGGCATCTCACCAGTGCAGTTTAATACCTTTTCCGAACCTCCCAGCAACTGCCGTTTTCACAGACAGCTATTTTAATTAGCATGGTATGCTGTCCTTCATACCTCTTTTTTATATGCGTCAGAATTCAGATCCTTCTCTATTTTGACGAACCATTTTTATTTATTTATTTTTCAGTGCTTCCCATACACGGCAGTATAGGGCTCAACATGCGTGTAATGTATAGTGCACACCATTACAGCACTATGCGCAATACTGAGTATCAGTCCATTCCCCAGCACGATGAAATATTCCACCCCGTGTCACATCCAGCGATTTAAACACAGCATATATGTCCCGACAGTCTTCCATTGTTGACAAAGAGGTATGTTACCAGTAGCACAGCACACCGTACTCGTCCACGCACCCTGTGCTGACCATTCCTGTCACGACTGCAGCCTCAAGATACCACAAAGCGAGGGATGCGTTTCCCAGCTCCCTATGGCAATACCACATTGGAACACCAGTCTCGAGATGTATAGCATACAATTATATCCGATCTACAGGTTAATTTCTGCTCTTAAAAACTTCTCTCATCCAAATACCAGACAAAACCTCTTCCCCCAGTCCAGGTAAAAACACCTTTTAGCAAGATTCTATCACTGTGGTGGAGGAACTGTCATTTTTTTTTTATATATTGCTTGCACACTCTACAAATTCGAGATTTTCCTTGTTCACAGCAGATTGTTGTGACTTCAAACTCTACGAAGCCTCCCACACTTTAATATGTTATTTGATATGAGAACACGTGCCACCTAAGTGTCTTCCACATGGCGAGTCTCATCACTTCTAGTTTTTAGTGCATTTGGCAGTCTATATTCTTTTTCCAAGTCTCCTTCCTTTTAATGTCACGATTTCTACAAATCTCTCATTCCCTCTGTGTTTTTTGCTGACAGGGTTGTGCAGCACTATCCAGTCCTGATGAATCATGTCCCCCTTGCTGAAACATGCACTAACACTTACCCTGTAGTATATGCAGTCTCTATACTACAGGTTGACGTCGACTCTGTGCCTCAGTGCACATCTATTTGGGTAAGTTCTGCACTGTACTACAAGAAAATGCCAATGTGGCTTTCTAGTAAGAATGTTCTCCAGTTCATTACAAGAAAATGTAATAAAATTGCATACCAATTAAGTAAATGAGTGATTAATGTCAAAAAGACTCAGGAATGAAATTTCATTTGTGTTTGTGATAAAATAAACCAGTGTTTAGTTTTCGCATTTTGACTGCCTAAACACTCTGCATATTTAGCATGGACGAAAATGGAAATATAGCACCAAAATGTTCAAAGGTATAAACTTCTTGGTGAAAAAAGGTGCATACATGGGTTTACCCAGTCTCTAGAGACCCAAGAAATGGATTGGGGGAGGGGTTGGTTCCCTTTAACAGTAGCTTTCTGTTCTTGGCAGTTCAACAAACTTTCCTCCTTCTGGTTTGAGCGATTTGAATCAGGTTTTCATGCTGTTAGTCACAGTGATCCAGATGGGAAGCAGGCATTGAGTCAGATTTGAAGTGAGGCTTGTTGCAGTTTGACGCAGAAATCAAAGGAAGCAGGTTAAAGGGTCAGTTGGGCATTTGAGTTGGGGTCAGTGGTGAATAATTCTGCAGTAGCAAGCTTCTTGCTCAAGCTGAGGCAACAAAGCACTAGCTGGCAGGATACGAAAATGAACTGGAAACCAACTGCATGGCTGATTCAGCTGTGGGGAGTCATAATTCAAGATGAGTCGCTGTTCTTGTTCCTCCCAACACAGGGGCACTGGCAAACACCTGCAGGAGTCCTTCCTCTCAAGTGAAGTCCTAGGTACCGATGTAGCTGGCAGAGAGGCAGGTTTTGGTGCAGCAGTAGGTCACTCCCATTGTGCCTTCGGAGTGGTTAGGGAGAAGAGTGTGACTCTGCTTTGCAACAATCATGAGCTCATTTTCAATAAATGAGTAAGTTGACGGCAGACCCATTATGTTTGCACAGCAACATAAACAGCTCCCTGCCACCAAATTGTTGTAATTTGCACTGTGGGGTGCAAATGCAAAAGGCAAATGGCAGGGTACACGTGTTTGTACGCGCTCTATTGCCCTCCACATTTGCACTCCGAAGTGCAAAGTGAGTAAACGCTGCCTGGCATACTTACATTCCAGGCAGCGTTTACTTTTGTTTGTGAGTGCTGTTGTCATGCTCATATGGCAGGTGGCACTCACAAATGAAATGAAACCTTCCCTGCCATGCTCGCCTGGCGTGAGGGGGTACAATTAATCCCAATGATCTTAACGTGATGCAGGAACACTGCCAGGCACTGAATGGGGCAAAACAAAAGAGGTGATGGTTTTGAATTAATCTGAATGGGAAGCTGTGAAGTAGATGATCCAGGAAGGGTTCAGCCGACACAGGGTTCCAGGCCAGCCAGACAGTGCCAAGAGAAAAGCCAAGAGACAGTGCCAAGGTGGAGAAGTCCAGAGGAATGAGGAAGCTCTGATAAAAGGGGCACCAGCAAACAGAGCCCATGGAAGGACAGTGCAAGTGTCAGTCCTGATGTCAGAAGCTAATTTAAAGTGTCCTCCCATAATATTTGCAGCCAGCTGGCTGTCTTCATCATAGGATTAACATTTGTGAATCAGCCTATTTTTTCATCAAGCAATTGAATTTACAAAATGGCAGATTCTCAAAAATGAGATTAACATGCACCTGCTCAATGGGGAAATCCATCTTAACTTTGAAAGTGGTTTGTATTCCCAAGACATACAAACAATGGTTTTACATTGTATTAAAACAGAATACTTGGTATACAGTTAATTGGTTTCTATTTTCAATTACTTAAAAGAAACTGATTTGCTTTGTAAGCAGGACAGTCCCTGTGCAGCAAATACATGTTTTGAAGTTCCCATTACAAAATGGATCACAATGACCAATCTATCTACTTTTGTATATATATTCAGTGAAAAAACGTTGTTAAAGGGACGTTATGGTTACATGTAAAACCGAAAACCACCAGAAATTTGCCAGTTATGGTAAGCTAAGCAACCATAACTCGCACCACAACCATGCACTGCTAAGAGTAGCACCCAGGACATCAAAGATGACATCACAAATGCAGATCCTTGTAGTAACCTAGCAGCGAATGATATAGATTAGGACTGAGAAGCCTTAATGGAGCAATGTGTGAATCCCAGTACTGAAGTAGCAGAGGTTATGATAGGCCAGGGTTACAGTGCATTATGAAACTATGTGGACCCAAGTATAATTACTTTTTTTGTCCTCTACTTGCCCTGGTTATGACAATTATGTGTGGTACAGTGGGCCACCTTTCTTAGTTTGTGTATTGTATTGTAATCATCATTTATATAGCACCCTTTTCCCATGAGTATGGTTGTAAAGACTGGTAGGGGGTGTCTGTACTTCCGCTCTCTATATGGTAGAGGAGAGGCACAGCGGACCCCAGCCAAGATTCTCTATGTTGTAGCAATGGATGAGCAATCAAGGCCTAGCTTCACAGGAGGTGATGCGGGCTGGTTCTTAAGTACAGTGTAGTCCCCGAACCCCCACAAAGGAATGTCCACACACTGTATTACTGAAAACAAAGTCTTTATATAATTAATATTCAAAGGTATGTACACGATCACAATAATGCACTTTGTACTTGGAAGTCAATAATGATAAATATATACAATTCTAAAGTGGTACGACCAATGTTATCAAATCTCATTAAAGTGCATCAACTGTACGGTTAAAAGGTCACCTTTGCGTTGCTCGTCGACGACAGAGTGTTGGCGTCCTGCAAGGAGGAGGCGTGCGGGGCACCTCGTGACGATAGTTCTGAACCGCAAAGAGATGATGAAGAACTGTGACCCAGCACGGGCGTCGAGTCGTCAGCGTCTCTGTGGTCCTTAGGTGGCGGGAAACCCACCGGTGGATGTTCCTCTGCGCATCGACGGTCGGCCTTCTGCAGCGGGAGACAAGCGGGTGACGATGCAGACGAGAGCGTCCGATGATCAATGGAAGTTCTTAGGCAAACGGGAGCACGGCGGCTCCGGTCGGCGACGGCGGTCGTCGACAGTGGCGGACAACAGTCCGAATGCTTCTCCTTGGAGTTCCACAGCAGTCCCCGTATCGGGTCGGAAGCCTGTCGAAGGTCGGTCTACCAGGGAGTGTTGGCAAAGGTCAGCTGTGCACGATGGTCCTTCGTAGCTCGGGAAGAGGGTGCCTTACCAGGCCCTCTCTGGGTCAGTCCTTGAAAACACAGCAGATTTGAAGATTGTGAAGGAGAGCCACGGCACTTCTTCTCGTCCAGCAGGGTTTCAAGGTCAAGCTTCAGTTACTCCAGTTACTCATCGTAGTGGACTTCAGCTTCTGAACACGATTCCTAGCAGTGAGAGGTCCCCAGATATACTGTTGATCTCCCATTCATTCCGCTGGGTCACACTCAAGCATCCAATCACGACTACGGGCATTCATGCAGGCAGGCAGCCAATCAGGCACACGAGGTATTCAGGCCATTCACTTCTCTCCAGACACTCACAACAAGTTATGTGTATTGGGACAAGCACTGAGCCATTCAACACTCCGAGCTGCATTCATACCGGTTTCGGGCAGGGTTGTCTTAGTCATTGTGTCAACCACCAGATACTACACACCCACAACACAGACTGCATATTCGTCACACACTTGACTACAGGTGTAAGCACAAGCTCACCTTTGGTACAAGCCTGTACTACAAAGTAATGTGATAGCAGTAGCTGAGCAGCCAGACTTATCTCAAGAGGGATGTGAGCAGTACAAAATGTTACACAAAGGACTTGCAATCACAGTAGTTCAAACAAACACTTACTCAAGGTTTCTTGGTAAAATAATATACATGTATTTACACATTTCATTAAAAAACATTCCACTAGTGATAAGCAGCTCAACATCACACTATTATACACTGCAGTACACAACCAATACGTTTCTGAACAAGTTAGGTTGCCCTGAAGTGGCAGAAAAATGGCACTTCAGTAACTTTCAAAAGGGGTAAAAAGACAAAGGTTATAAAACTCAAAACACAGTTACTTTCGTAGGCAGGGCAAATAGTTTTAGTTCACTTCAAGAGGCAATGCAATTAAATAGGCCTGGGCCAAAGTCAATGGTTCAGTGTCTTGGATAGGATAGCACATTTCTGGTAGTCAACAGTTAAGTCTTTGCCAATGTTCTTAGAAGTAGTTTGCCAAAAAAAGAGTTATATGTTGGATTAGAAGCAAACAAGACTCCAAAGTTGGGAAAGTTTCACAAACTTTCAGCACGGCAAAAAGGATTTCCACACCACGTTTGCACAGTACCTTATGGATGAAGAAAAGCTGTAGCCAAGGCAGTTGTTCTGGCAGTTCCTGCAGATCTCTCTGTTCCTGAGCTTCAGTCGTGAGGACAAGAAGGAGGACGTTGGGAGGTTCCTGCACTGCCCAGGGAAGAATCCACAAGTTTGGCTAATGCCGGTTTTATGGTGTGAATGCCTTAAAGTCCACAAACTGGTATCCTACTCACTGGCTATCTGATGAAAATTTCACCAATATGGAGATGTGTTCAGGTGGTTTTGCGAATTGGTTGTTGCCACCAGCTCAAGGGAAGAAGTCGTTCTTGAAGGGGCTTCTCTGTCGAGGGAGTTTCAGGCAATTCGGAGCTACAGCAGGGCTTCACCAGGCAAACCAACAGTCCAGGAGTTTCAGCGGCCATCTTCCTTGAGCTCGTCTTCGGTTCTTTTGTTGCAGTGGTCAACTCTGCCTTCCAAGTCCCAGAGACCTGCTTTTAAACAGTTTTCTCCCATTCATTCCAGCCTAATGTCACTCACCCAGCAGGGTGGCTGTCCTTGCTGGACAGTCAGCCAACCAATCACGAGCACCTCCCTTACATCTGTCCAACCCAGACACTCAGGCGCCAGAGCAGGGCTTCAGCACTGAATCCCACCAAAGGCCATCAAAAAAAGGGACCAAACCTGGTTTGGCATGCAGAGACAAACACTAGAAGGACCTTTCCTAAAAGAAACGGCAAAAAAAGATGACCAGAGTTTTTTTTTACAAAGTGGCCTTGGGCGCCATATTGAAAAACATGGCTGATGTGTTTTTTTGCTACTGGTTTTCACGGTCGGGAAAAATCATGGTAGTTTATTCTCAAGAGTAAAGGGTAAGATTTGACAGTTATATGATTGTTTAGACACAGGTGATGCTAGGCAACCCCTTCAGCACTCGATAGGAAGATAGTGTGCGCTCGGTCTATCAATTTAAAAAGAGTAGTAAAGTCAATTTAACTTTACATTCTCTGGGAGACAGTAGTCAGTCCCAGATAAGGTATTTAAACCTTGGTAAATCTGAAAGACATCCCTGTGCCACTGCACTGAAGGTGCTGTGTGACGCACAAGAAAAAGATGATGCCTATGGAGTTGTCTAAAACTCCATATCCAAACAACACAAAAGTAAAACGCACATAAAAATACATGAAAGAGTGGGAAAAAATGCTCAGACTCTTTCCAGGTGAAAATTAAAATCCTAGAAATCCAGCAAAGTTGCGGGTGGTCTCAAAAGGTAAAGGAATTTAGCACATTTATGAGAATTCTCCTTAACACTCGTCCCCCCCAGACTAAAGGACAGGAGGATTTAATCCACTCCTGGATGAATCTCCTTACTCCAGTCAGTCAAAGATCCTGGAGGAACCATCAGCATTATGGTGGTGACACCCAGACCTGTGTTCAATGGAAAAATCAAACCCTTGCAGGCTGATTGACCATCTCATTAGTTTAGGGTTTTCCGATTTCATTTGCATCAACTAGCTCAACGGTTGGTGGTCTTTCTGAATCAGAAAAATAGATCCATACAAGTATGGTCTAAACTTCTTCAGTGACCACACAATAGCAAAACATTCTCTTTTAATGGCTGGCCACCTTGTTTCAGGTTCCTTCAGCTTCCTGCTGATGAAGCAAATGGGGTGCTCCCTACCTTTCTCATCCAGCTGACTCAGAACTGCACCTATACCTGTATTGGAAGCATCTGTTTGCACAATGAAGGTTTGGTTGCAGTCAGGAGCTCATAAAACTGGAGCTAGACAAAGGGCTTTCTTAACCCTTTAAGTGCCATGGGTATTTCTCCTCAGTGCCAGGGCCTTGTTTGGTGATTTCGATATGTGGCCATTCAATGGCGTGTACATTTTTTGTTACATGAGATATCTCAGCCAAATTTGGCTCCTTTATTTCCCATACGTAGGCGGTAGGAATCCTAAGTTGCTCTAGAGGGGGTGAGAGAAAATAACCAAAAAGGGGGTAAATTTGGGGTTTTTTCAAAACATGCTAATAAAATGATGTACAAAGAAGCCTGTGTTTTTTTTCCTTGTAAGAGCTAGGAACAAATGGTTTGCTGTGCTGAGTTTCCCAATTACCTGGCTTTCAAGAACAGGTTGAGTGGAAATGAAAAAAAAATATTTTGATGTGGTTATCAACTGTTTTGTGAGAGGTAGACGATTTCGGCCATTTTTGCCAATTGGACATGCATGGACGGAATGGGAGAAAAGGGTAGGAAAGCCAAAATGGAGGACAGAAAGGCATATATTCCTGAAAAGTACACAAAATTCCAAGTTTAGGAAGGGGTGATTTGCGTAGGTCCGGAAAACACTAGGTAGGGGAAAATGCCATAGATTATGGGAAAAGCGGGAAAATGAGGTATGTGTTGGACATGGTTGGCTTGGTACGGCAATGGCTTCTATGAATTTTGAGAAAAGCAATGCTCCACTACATTCCCCCGACTCTTACAGTTCAGAAAACAGACATTTTATGTAGTGTTTTGCAAAACAAGCGATACCACAAGCCAAAAACTGAGCCATGTTACACAGGAGTTTTACGCTCACGGCAATGTAGGGTGCCCCTCAGCCCCCACTAAAATGGAGCCTACGATTTTGTATTATTTTATTTGTTTACCCAACTTCGCTTGGCGCAGATGGCCACCTTAGTGTGCCAATCTGCCCCCAGGGTGCCCAAACTCTACTGCCCCATCTATTGGGGACCTGTCCCACCATTTGTGGTGGCCCTCTCCTCACCCACCCCAAACGGAGGGGTGGCACATCATGCAGCCCTTCCTAGGAGGCTCAGGGAGGGCTGCATGAAGTGTCCCCCCAAGCCATTTAGGGTAGGGGGGAGAGGGCCACCACAAAAGGTGGGGCAGGACCCCCAATGCATGGGGCAGTAGGGTTTGGGCACCCTAGGGGCAGATTGACACACTAATGTGCCCATCTGTGCCAAACGAAGTAGGGTAAACAAAGAAAATAATACAAAATTGTAGGCTGCTTTTTTACTTTTTTCTACTGTAACGGGGGGTGGCCCTTTCCTCCCCACCACAAATGGAGGGCCCCACCTCATGCATCCCTCCCTGGTGACAGATAGGGGGGGGCCCACCTCATACATCCCTCCCTGGGGTCAGATGCCCCTTCCTAGGAGCAGATATCTGCCCCAGGGAAGGTTGCATGCCATGGGCCCCAGTCCATTTTGGGTGGGGCAGGGGGAACACCCCCCTTTCCTTGAAAAAATTCCCTGGTGGTCCAGTAGGAGGGGCACTCCCCCAAAACCGTCCATATTTCCTTCCCATTTTTTTTCATTGGCCCATCCCTAGGGGCAGATGGGCACCCATCTGCCGCAGGGGGGCCCTAACCTGCAGGTCCCATCATTTGGTGGGCCTGCCCACACTTTCCTGGTGGCCCTCTCCCCCTCCCCCCAAATGGATGGGGGGCCACCTCATGTACTCCTGCCTGGGGGCAGAAATCTTCCCCCAGGGAGGGTTACAAGGGGTGCCCCCCTTTCTACTTCGGTTGGGGGGGTCACCCCCCTTTCATTCAGTAAGAAATCCATGATGGCTAGTGGCCCCCCACCCCCACCCCCTTTTCCCATCGTTTCACTTTTTTTTTTTTTTTTACATTCCCTGGGGGCAGATGGTCAGCCATCTGCCCCAGGGTTCACATGCATGGGCCCCCATGCTTTGGGGGTTGGGGGGTGAGAGAGCTGCTTACTTGAAGCAGCCCCCCTCCCCCCAAGCCACAAACAGATCCATGGTGGTCCAGTGGGTTGCTGGTCACGGATCGAGCGCTCTGCGCTGATCCGTGACCAGCAATGCCTCATATATGTGATGTCCTTGGAAAGGGGAGAATCTTCCCTTTCCAAGGACACCACTTTTTCCTCTATCCCTGGTGGCCTAGTGGGCCCCAGGGCCCCAAACCCCCTCTCACCTCTCCCTTCCCTCGAATTTTTGATATTTTCTTTTTTCATTTTCGCCCCTGGGGGCAGTGATCATCTGCCCCCAGGGGTCTCCGACGCTGTGGCCCCATGCGTTGGGGCCACGGGGCAAAGGGGGCCGCTTACCTAGTAAGCAGCCCCCTCCCCCCACGTCACAAACGGATCTGTATTGATCCGGTGACATTGCTGCCCACGGATTGCACGCCCTGCGCCCGGTCCGCGGGCAGCAATGCCACACAATGAGTATCGTTGGAAAGGGGAGGATCTTCCTTTTCCAATGATACCCGCCTCGATCTCCAGCTTAAAGTACAGCAAGAGATCGACGCGGAGCAAGAAGGGCACTCACCTTCTTTGTTCACCACAGCAGCTGCAAATGGCTGCTGCAGTGAATTTACTTTCAGTTTCAAGCGAATGTGCCTTAGGCACGCCGACGTGAAACTGAAGGTAATCCAGCCCCCCTGGCAGGGATGGGGGACCTCTCCCTCACAGAGCCCGGGGGTTGGATTACAGTTTTGAGCAATCCCTGCTTTGCAGGGTTTCGCTCAAAACAAGGTGCCAAAACCGACGAACCGGCTCGTCGGTGGCAACCTCAAGCGGTTTCCACTGACGAGCTGGCTCGGCGGTGGCAGTAAAGGGGTTAAGTCCTTCAAATGCTTGAGAGCACTTCTCATTCCACCTGACCTTTTTGGGAAATTTGGGAGAGGAGATCACATTCAAGGGAGAAGTTATGGTCACATAGTTCTTTATGAAGTTCCTATAGTAACTAGTGAGGCCTAGGAAGGTTCTCACTTGGGTTTGAGTAGTAGGGGTGGCCCAGTTTTGTACAATTTGTACCTTGCTAGGCAATGGCCTGATTTCACCTCCTCCTACCTCATGTCCAAGGTATACCACTTTACTCTGACCAATTTGACACTTATTTGCCTTTATGGTCAGATGGGCCTGCTCAAGAGCGTGCAAAACATATCCTAAGTGGTCAACATGTTATTTCCAAGTAGGGCTGAACACTGCAATGTCATCCAGGTATGCCATGCAGAAGTCCTCCATCCCATTCAGAACTTGATTAACCATCCTTTGAAATGTTGCAAGTGCATTTTGTAGTCCAAAAGGCATTACCATAAACTGGGAGAGGCCGGCTGGGTGGAGAATGCAGTTTTCTCTGTGTCATGGTCTGTCAGTGCTATTTGCATGTAGCCTGAAGTGAGATCAAATGTACTGAGATACTTGGCTGAACCAAGTTTGTCCACCAGTTCATCTGTCCTTGGTAAAGGATGGGCATCAGTCTTTGTGACTGCATTAAAAGCTCTATAGTCCACACAGAATCTCAACTCCTTGGATCCTGCCTTTGGCACCAGTACAACTGGACTAGACCATGGACTGGCTCTACTACCCCGAGATCAAGCATCTTGTTGACCTCTTCCTTTATGTGGGTTCTTGCATGATATGACATCCTGTAACCTGTGCTTTTGACAGGTAAACAGTCACCAGTGAGAATATGATGCTGGTCCCAAGGGGTCAAACATGGTGATAGAGAAAACATGGAGACAAACTGATTTAGCAGAAATTTGCACTCCTTCTGGTGTTCCAGTGTCAGATTAGAAGAGAGATTGAGTCCTTCTATCTTCTCATCTAAAGGCTGTCCTCTGAGTAGGTCAGGTAGAGGTTCACTCTCCTCCTCCTCTTGAGATGAAACTAGAAGAAAAGCTCCCACTTCTGGTGTTGAGACATACGCTTTTAGACGATTGGTGTGAAAGACTCTGGGAGCCTCCTTAGGATCGCCTAAGTCCACCAGATAGTTGACCTCTCCAGGTGTTCCCCCATCCTTGAAGGGTCCTACCCACTTGTCCTGTAAGGCCATCTGCCTTGTAGGTACCATAACAAAAATGTGCTGGTCTTCAGTAAACTCAACCATGTTGGCCTTCTGGTCATGCCAAGGCTTCACCAGAGCCTGACTTGCTTTTAATTTATCTGATGCTTCTGCCGTCATGTGTGACATTCTCCTCCAGAGACCTATCACATAGTCAGTGACTCTCACTGGCTTGGGGGAAGGAGCACTCCCCAACCCCTCCTTAATTAGGACCAAGGGACCTCTAACTGGATGGCCATAGAGAAGCTCAAAGGGATTAAATCCAACTGCATGCTGCGGAACCTTTCTATAAGCAAATAGAAGGCATGGCAGCAGAAGGTCCCACTTTCTTCTAAGGGGTTCTTCTAAAGCGCCTAGCATGCTCTTCATTGTTCTGGTAAATCTCTCTACCAATCCATTTGTCGGTGGATGTCCACAGTTTTTCCACATGGCCTGCATGTAATGGGATCTAAAATTGGATTCCCTGTCAGAGACTACTTCCTCAGGAAAAACTATGCTGGTAAAAATACCAAGTAGGGCCTTAGCAACAGCCTGAGCTGTAACCATCCTCATAGGTATTCCTTCAGCATACCTAGTAGCATGGTCTGCTACAACCAGGAAAAACCTGATGCCTGAAGAAGTGGGAGGGTCTAAAGGACCAACAATGTCGATTCCTACACTCTCAAAAGGGACTCCAACCACTGGGAGAGGCATCATGGGTGCCACATTCTGGGCTCCACTCTTGCCAGATGCCTGACAACTGTGACAGCTCCTACAGAATTTATCTACATCAGACGCCAACTTAGGCCAGTAGAAATAATGAGAGAGCCTTTCCTAAGTCTTCTTGAAACTGAAGTGACCAGCCAAAGGAATCTCATGGGCTAACTGTAGGAATTGGTGTCTGTTTCCAGAGATACTACAAGTCTTCTGTGCTCCCCTGGAATAGACTCAGTAGGTTTACTGTAGAAGAGGCCATCTTCCCAGTACAACCTATGCTTCCCTGGCCCTTGTCCTTCCAGCTGGGAAGCTGCCTGTTGGCAAAGACCTTCAAGAGTAGGACACTCCCTTTGACCTCTGCTAAGGTCTGTCCTACAGAGTCCACCTTCTGCCAGTAAAGACTGCAGCTCATGATGGCCTGCAGGATCCAGATCTCTAACAGGAGCAAGGTCCTCTTCCAGCTCTGATTCCTCAGCAGCTGATTCAACCACAATAGGTTGTTCCTCACACTCAGCCTCAGCTGGTGGAGGAGTCACAGGTGTGACTTTGGACAGTCCTCTCGGGGATGTCCTTGTAGGTAGCACATGAGTGTGAAGTAATGTACAAGGCACGGTAAGTAGTTATTTACATCTTTAATCTGAACCTTGAGCAGAAGCCCGCACCAGGCTAGGAAACATCAACAAACTGGCCCATGTGGAAAGTTGATCCATGAACAAGGAACAACATTCCACACATGCCAGCTGCAAGATACAACATATCTTCTCCCCTTACTCCCCCAAAACAAAACAGCAAAGGAACAGCAAAGGGTAATATATCACACAATAAAATAACAAAACATATAAAGAGAAAATGCTGGAAGGAAATAAACCATGTCAAAAATATCATTAAAAGTCACAATAACATTAAAAAATCATTACAAGTGACAATAACATCTCAATAACATGAATTGAATACAATAAAACAGAAAAATGATAGCCAACACAGGATGGTGCTAGCTGACACCCTAACACACATAATCCTTGAGTTTAACAAGAGGACCACAAAACCTCACTGGGTGCCCCTCACTACACCCATTTCGGTCAGACCTGTCATGACCTTCGCCAGCCTGCAAATCCTCCGCACTCTGAGCACCATTCAAGACCTGCCCCTCCACTACATGCCCAGGAGCAGACCCACCAATGGTCCACCATTCTCCTCCAACACGCAATCATCCTTCCTCTCAAGTGTGAAATCTAACATATCACCCACATCACTCTCCAACTCAACCTCACCACATGAAACCTCCCTGTTCGAACCACCATCCAACACCACAACCTGTTTCTTGCTCCACTTAGAGCCATCCTCCAACTGTACATAACACTTGCCACATTTGACAACACTCTTAAAAGGTAAGAATGTACTACCCCCTTTCTGCACAAATTTGGGATTTTTTATGCACACATGGTCACCCACCCTGACTCGCAACTCCTTCCTTCACCTTTGAGTAAACCTCAGAGCCTCCTGGCGAGTCAACATTATGCACTGCACACCATCTTGATCCAACTCACATGGGTCGCTGCCACCCAAAGTGAAAGACCTCAACGTCCCCGGTTTCCTCCCCCTCATCAATTGAAAGGGCGTTCTACCCGTGCCCACTGATGAAGTCCTGCGATAAGCCGCCACATACTCAGAAACCACCTGCTGCCACTCTAGCCCATTGGCCAGGGCCAATTGAATAGCGCTTTTAATCACTCCATTAACTCTTTCCACCAGACCATTGGCACTAGGATTGTAAAGAGAGGTGCGATGGTGCTCTATACCACATTGCCCGAGAAATTCCCTCATAGATCTTGACGTAAACTGAACACCATTATCAGTGACCAAACTGGCCGAAATCCCTTACCTGTCGACATTTTTGTTCCAGGAAAGCAATGATACATTCATTTGTCACCCTGCCAAATGACGCTACCTCCACCCATCTGGAGGTGCAGTCCACCAACACCAACAAAAATCTACACTCCGTCTGTAAGCATTCAAAGGGACTCATGATATCCAAAGCCACCTTTGACCACACTTCTCTAGGAATATCAACCACATGGACAGGCTGGGGGTGAACCACCATGCTCTTGTGACTCATGGCGCACGCATGACAATCCTTCACTAACAACTCAACACCCCAATCAATGGAAAGCCACCAATACTCCTCCCGCAGCCTCCTCTTGGTCAAAAGATCATCCCAAATGCCCCGCATGGGCCAACGCCAGAAGCCTATCCCTCAAGTTTGTGGGTGGAATCAACTTCTCAACTCTTGAAATACCCCAGGGACCAACCACCAACTCATCCAGTACTTGGGAATACCCTTTACCCTCTGGTCTTCTCTTGACCGCCTCCCAACACCTACTCAAACCTTCTCTGACCCAACCTAGCTCAACATCCCTTTCACTCTCCAAGGTCCAAACAGACTTATCGATGGCAGGAATGACACACGCATTCTGAAACTCTGCCTCTACCTCAACACCATCCTCTTGTCAATTGACACCCTCTGACACAGGCGCAAACGTGATAA
Source organism: Ambystoma mexicanum (assembly GCF_040938575.1). Lineage (NCBI taxonomy): Eukaryota > Metazoa > Chordata > Amphibia > Caudata > Ambystomatidae > Ambystoma > Ambystoma mexicanum. The sequence goes on along the minus strand of NC_090928.1, from coordinate 958,634,163 downwards.
GCAATCGGCCACCACGTTTTGTTTCCCAGGCAAATATTCAACGGTGAAGTTTTACTCCTGCAACTCCCCAATCCACCTAGCTATCCTTGGAGACCCGGTCACCCCACCCCGAGTGTTGAACACATGCAGCAACGGCCTATGATCTGTCCTGACCACAAATGGAATAACCCATAAGAACGTCCTAAAGTGTTTAGATGCCCAGTTTACCACCAAAGCCTCCTGCTCAATCATGGAATACATGCTTTCCACCCCTCTCAAAGTCCTAGACGCAAATGGCACTGGTCTGGCTTCCCCTTCGCACCATTGCTCCAAAACAGCGCCCAACTCCGCCTCACTGGCATCCACAGTAAACATGGTTTTGCACTTGGGGTCAAAAGACCTTAAACATGGAGCCTTGTCCACGTCATTCTTCACCACCTTGAATTCTTCCATGCATTTGTCAGACCACATAAACCTGGCACATTTGTTTAACAAAGCTCTCATTTATATAGTTTTCTCAGAATAATTAGGAATGAATTTCACACAGTATTCCGTTAAACCCAAAAACGCCTTCAACTGATCCTTATTGGCAGGTACTGGAGTGTCTTTCACCACCTGTACTAAGTCAACCTTAGGACTGACGCCTTCAGCACTAAGGGTGTGACCCAGATATGTCACCTTATCCACACCTACCTGACATTTCACCAACTTCACAGTGAAACCTTTCACTTTCAGCACTCTCATCACCTCGTGTACCCTGATGTCATGCTCCTTCCTCCCTGCACTGCCCCACACCAATATTTTGTCCTGGAAGTAGCATACACCCAACATGCCACCAAATAACTCATGCATCAACCACTGAAACACAGCTGATGGTAACGCAAGACCAAAAGGCATGCAGCAAAAACGATATGCTCCAAACGGAGTCACAAAAGAGGTGAGTGGTCTGGAATCCGGGTGTAAATCAATTTGATGATATGCAGAGGAAAGATTAAATGTAGAAAAACACTTGGCCTTACCCAGGGTAAGCAATAGTTCATTAATATTTGTCAAAGGATGGCGATCAACCCATATGTTTGAATTCAACTCCCAAAGGTCCACACACATCCTAAGATTGCCATCACCTTTCTTGACCAACACTACCGGGAACAACCATTCTGAAGACTCAATAGGCTCAATGACCCCTGACACCATAAGTTTGTTCAACTCTTCCTTTAGACCATCCCTGGCCAACACTGGGGACACCCATCACCTTGTGCACCTTGGGCACTGCACCCCGTTTTAAAATAATGTGGTGGGAAAATCCCTTGAGCCTCCCCAACGTATCAGAAAACACTTCAGGGAAATCCACCTTGAGCGACTCAGGTGTCACTTGACTCCCCCCAGCCCCAACCTCCTTAGGCATAACTTGACTCCCCACAGCCCCAACCTCCTCTTGAATACTCAATACCAGAACATCCTTCCCTGGATGAATTTCAATGTTCAAGGCCGCTTGTTTATCCCACCCCAATATGCTGGTACCCTTGAGTGCCACATAGAGTTTACAGATAGCTTGCCGTGCCTTGAATTCAATGCAAGCCCGATCATAACCCAACACACTAATAGGATTCTGCCCATTAGCGCTGGGACTGATGTCAGATGCATGCAAGGTTGAGACCTCCTTTCCTAATATCTCCACATAAACCTCCAGAGATATTACAGTATAGGGTGAGCCTGAATCTACAGGATGACCATCCACCAACACCGAAACCCACGGACTTTTCTGTGACACCCCTTCCACATGCAGTATCACACCCTGCTCAGGCTTAATCTGGAGCTCACCCTCCTGATCCACAACACCTCCCTCCAACACAACGCCCACCACAGCATTAACCTTACACATGCAGGCAAAATGACTCCTACATTTACACTTTCTGCACTCAATGTTGGCAGCAGGACATTCCTTTGAACCAGTCAGATGGATAGACCAGCCACACTTCCTACAAGGCTCCTTTGGTCTGGACAACCTTCATACTTGGTTGTTACTTTTGTCAAGCTTTTTTTTATTGTCCATGCCACCACCTCTACTGCGAGGTAATACAGCCTGGATGACATCTGTGGATCCCTCCTTCTCAGTAACAATTTGTACACTTGCCCTAGATGCCTCAATCGCTCTGACAATCTGCATCACCTTCTCCAATGGCAGGTCACTTTCGATCCAAAGCCTTTCCCTAATCTTCTGACTGCTGGTCTTCATCATTATCTGGTCTCTTATATATTCAACAAGAATCCCTGAAAACCTGCAGGTAGCCATCAAAGCTTGCAAAGATGTCACATATGAGTCAATGGATTCACCCGACCCCTGAGCCCTGGAAAAGAACTTGTAACGCTCCAGCACTACATTTATTCTCCTGCCAAAACGATCCTCCAGTTTCTTTAATACAGTGTCATATGCACTCACCACCCTTTCTCCTTTGCCACTCCCAGGCACTGTCACCACCTCCCCCGGCAGATGGTGAAAAACCTGCAAGCCCTCAGTGCCAATACAGTTCAAAAGTGTTGCCTCCTTTTCATCATTATTAAACTTTGCACCCCCAGCTGTCCTCAGATATACCTTGAAGGAGTCAATCCACTGGTCCCATGGGTATGCTGGCTCACCAAGAGTAGGCAAAAATGCCGGGGGAGGCCTGGCAGCTGAATGAGACATGTCTTAACAACCGAAAGCTCCCAGCTGGGAGGCAGCTATGTGACAGCAGGGAACCAAGCACAACACTTCTTCAGTACGTAGCTGCACTTCCCCTTGCGCTTTAGCTACTTCAAGCTTCAGTGCATGTACCAAAATATCACAGTACTTTGATGGGCCTCCTCCTCCTAGGCCACATCAAGCAACAGCACACCACACAACATGCCACAGTACCTTGATGAAGAAGACTTTATAACACACCTCCAAGTCAGGGCGTTTGAAACCAAGTCAGATCACTGGCCATGGTGTCCTAAATACTAACAGAACGTTGTGTGAGCACACTGCATGAAAGAAGCCCTTCCCTTGAGTGTTTTACACCTCCCGTGGGTGTGTAGCCGGAAAACGTGTCTCGTGAGTGTAACACCGCCGGCCTTGGCCCTGCCTCCCGGCTGCTAGCAAAGCGTATCCACGCTCTTTCCCAAACTCCAGTTACAGCTCCAGCATCGGAGCGGACCCGAGGACTGTTGATGCCTCCAGCGCCGCACACCTAGTCCTGGCCTTATGCTCGCCTCATCGGGCACCACGGCGGCAGCCCCTCTGACAATCAAAGCCAGCCACGCTGGGCACTGCATTAGTGGCCCCTCACACGGCCGCCCCTGGACTGGGAGCAGCCTCCCAACGATCACAGCCAGCCATACTGGGCACAGCGGCAGCAGCCCCTCTTGCGGCTGCCCCCCGACTGGGAGCAGCCTCCACAATGAAGACAGCCGCGATGACACTGTGGCGGGGTGCCCCTTATCAGCCCGCCCCCGCCTGGGAGCAGCCCAAGCTCAGCCAGAAGGATCGGGCTTCCAACCACAGCAACTCTGGGTGTTGGGGGCAGCAGCTTGGCTCAGGAGGGCAGCGCTTGGCTCAGCCCGGCAGGCAACTTAGCTCGCCACACCCCACAGAACTCATGTTAGACGGTGCCAGGCCCGACCTCGATGCGCTCCGTGGCTCCTGCTCTCGCCGATCCAACCAAGACCGGGAATCCTGCACGCGTGGAGTATAAGAAGGTTCAGATTTCCTCCGTCGCCAATGAAGTAACCTACGTGGCACGGTAAGTAGGTATTTTACATCTTTAATCTGAACCTTGAGCAGAAGCCTGCACTAGGCTAGGAAACATCAATGAACTGGCCCGTGTGGAATGTTGATCCATGAACAAGGAACAACATTCCACACACGCCAGCTGCAAGATATAACATTTCTTCTCCCCTTACTCCCCCCAAACAAAACAGCAAAGGAACAGCAAAGGGTAATATATCACACAATAAGATAACAAAACATATAAAGAGCAGCGGCGGGGGGGACGTTTCCTGAGCTATCTGAACTGGTCGGACCCACTAAATAACAGTGTACAACGCGGAGCGGTGAGCAGAGCTTGAGGCGAGTTTGAGGCAGTCTCCGGCAGTCTCTCTACCCTGTCTACTCTTTCTACTGTGGGAGGACCCACTAAATAACAGTGTACACCACAGAGCGGTGAGCGGAGCTTGAGGCGAGGTTGAGGCAGTCTCTGGCAGTCTCTCTACCCTGTCTACTCTTTCTACTGTGGGAGGACCCACTAAATAACAGTGTACACCGCGGAGCAGTGAGCGGAGCTTGAGGCGAGGTTGAGGCAGTCTCCGGCAGTCCGCGGCATTACGTGGCTCACGGCCCTCCGAATGAAGCCCTGAGCGCCCCGTGGACCTTGCGAAACTTCCTTGCACGGGTCTTTAACTACTACATCAAGCCCGTAGAAACCACAATCCGAGCGCACAATAGAGCAGCGCTTACTAAGATGTAACTTCAAGTCTCAGGATACTGCGTCACAGAATCCCTTGACACAAAACTCTACAGCACAAAGAAACTTTTCAATGGCTTCCCCGATATAAATGTCGCCAAGCAAATCCCTATCAGCCCTCCCAACCCAATTTGATTTTGAAAATCCATTTGATGGTACCCAGCGTTCGCCCTTCGCTTCCTGCTCGACACCCATGGTGCCTATGGAGCACACGAGGTCACTATCCAGCGCAACCGAAACGCAGGCAGCTACAAGCGACATAAACTTAACTAATCCCACAACAATTGAAACAAACCCTGGAAAGCTGCTCTCTCAGAACAAATTCACTGAATCACCACTTTTTACCTCTACAGTTTCACCGAAACTTCTTAGCATTCCGATAAACCCATCAAACCCAGATATTCTTACCTTAGAACGCCCCGTCTCCCCTGTTCGGCAGATCGTGAACATGGAGGATTTTCGGGTCTCAATGGATCGACATAACGCTGTAGTCCCCCCGGCGCAGCAACTGCACGCCTCACTGGGATCTCATCCCTCGGCCCCCGCCAGCGACAACACCCAGCCTGCTCAGCCTTCCCGCCAAGCCCTCACGGTGGCAAGAGGTGCGGGCGACTTGACGGTCGGAGGACGGTCGTAGTCCGTCCCTGTGCTTGCAGCCTGGGTAAAGAACCGGGTGGAGGAGGATACAGTGGAAACAGTGGGTGATCACCCGGCAGCCAAGAGAGGGGAACCCACGTATATGGGAACGCAGCATCGCACTCCTACGACGGGAATGTGGTCTCCTGGCAGTGACCCGACCACCTAAAACAGAGTTCCACAAGCGTCTAGAGAATTTCCGCTCCTGCCAGCAAATCAAACGGCCAGCACTATGGCGCCCCCGCAGGGGTCATTCTGTCAGCCAGAGAATATGCTGGTACCACCAGCATTAACTCTTGCCCAAATCCACGTACCAAGAGAGCAAATCACTCCAGCAATTTCGTCAAGAATCTGCAACGACAGCGACTCTACTTTAATACCACAAAAAATGCAAACAACAACAAAATCGACAAGAAGCCCAACTAAGGAGAACACTCTAGAAAATAAGCAGTCCCGTCCAAATACCCGGGAACTAAACATTGAAACCTGCTCACCCTCCAAAGTCCTTCCTCTGTCTAAAGCAAGTAAAACCTGCATGTCGAAAGCATCTCTCGATGACATTGACAAACTACCTGACCTATTCGTCCCTGAATCAGCAGTTCTCCAAGTTCCGGCAAAAAACTACAAACAAGATGCTCAACCTAAAAAAACACATAACCTAAAAAGAAAATACAAGAAAAAAGACACAGGAAAGAAAAATCTTCCTTGCCCTCTGCTATCTTCGGCGTTAAAAGACTTTTTCAAAAAACAATGTAAAAGAAAGTTGGACGAGGCTAACGAACTCTCAGATGCAGAAATTTTAGAAGCAATCCAGGATCTCTCACCAGCTACCAAAGCAAGAAAAACAATATGATATGCAAAAAAACAAACTGACCCTGTGAGCCCCGTCAAAAGCAAACCTGAACTAAATAATGCATTGAAAAGAGGAAGGCACCCTACGAAAGATCAAAATGAGATAATTGTATCCCCCCAAAAGAAGACACTGTAAGCGCCACGGTCGCCATCCCACAGCCGATACGTCCTCTTTCCCCTAGGTTGAGCAACAAGGGGAGAGCCGAGACTGTAGTTAACACCAAAACTCTTACACTTACACAGGATGAAGATCAAATTGATATATCACTCCCCCAACCATGGAAAGCATTCCCAAAGAAAAACTGGTCGATGAAATCACACTGTCCCCGCCTCTAGTCCCAGCCACCATCAACCATTGGGGTCTCAACCGACCATACAATCCCCTCCAGACCAACAAACTGGGAACCCAAAAAACCAAGATCAAATTACTCAAACAGAGGAGAGTCTATTTCAATCAGAACAACCGTTGCACTCAACTCCTCGACCATGCTCTCCTCCAAGAAATAGGAGATTAAGTGAAATAGCTCCTCCAAATTCAAAGGATTCGCCGTCCAAAAAAAACGACCTAGCAACCATCATGTCGGCGATAACAATAGCCTTAGCGCCATTTGGGAAACTCTAAGAAAATATCAACGACTCGTTAAAGGACAGCATCACAGTAACAGCAATGATGCACACCAAGTTGATATTTGTAGAAGGTTTCATCACTGCGCTGGAACAGACCAATAAGAAGCATAAAGAATCCTGGGAACTTAAGCTATCGGTATTGGAGGAAAAACTACGACTCCTCCAAACCACAAGCCAAGAAAAAACCACCACAGACGATAAAGAAACACAGACCACACTCCAATCACAACCCACGAAAACAGCGCCTCTTTTTGCCAACCGAAGAAAGAAAACGCCCCCTCGACAAACGGTGAACACAAAAATGGCATCAGCAAAAGCCATTTCCAAAAAACCATCAGTTCTGACGACCAAGCAACCCCTACTGAAGCTAACTAGAAGCCCAAAGCAAGATTCGAGGTCAAGGCCCAAAGAATCTACAGCAGACCGACCACAGGCCGCAAAGGGTAATTCTAAAGAAGCTAGAATAGAGACCAGGGACCAAGTGATTGTACTTGAAAACAATACCAATTCAACCACCCATCCAATCCAATCTCCACGGTCTGCCAACGAATTCATCTGCCAAAGCTCATTGATTGATCTAACACAACACGAGGACTCAGTAGAAATCAGTGAGCTTGACACAGAAACAGGAGACATATCTGAAAATCAACTGGAAATTCAATCAAACTCACCAAAAGAAGCCACAGACACAATCCCACTCTCTGACGAGAGCAGAAAATCACCTAATTCAAACCAAGCGGAAGACTAGAGTATTGAACAACATTATGACAAACTTAACTCTACTAAATCGAATGCATCGATTAAACATTCACCTACTAAAGAAAAAAAGTTAAAAAAAGAACATCAACATGAATCCTCTTCTAGATCTAAAAATGAGATCACAGACTAGTGCGCTTATTCAAAATTGAACAAAAACCGTCGTAAGAATTCTACATGATCCTGAACAGAAGAACTGTCCTCAAGATCCTCAAACAGATTGATATACTTAATACCCTAAAGTCTGACGACTTCACGTTGATAGAGCCTTACCACAGAAACAAGCAAGCAAAACCCTATCTCCACATCAAAAACTCGGTGCTCCAAGAGATCCCCCAAGAAGTCTACGCTAAAGTGGATCATGCAGGCTTCATTCTGAAGGAGATCCAGAATACAAACAGCAGCAAGAGCCAGAAAGTAAACCACAAAAATCTGCCAGTAAAAAACTACAGATACAAGTCACAAACTGAGGATCTGTACAGATCGCGAAGACAGGGTAGAAGAACGCCCCGTTGGGAGAAGCCTGTCTACCATGAACCTAGAACTTCGGGGAACTATCCACCCCGAACCAATGACTCGAAATATTTTCGGGACACAAATGCAAGATTTGAAGAAAAAAGTGATTCAAGGAATAGCAAAGAGCTGAGAAAACCATCCACGTCCACCTATACATCATCAGAGCGCCATAAGGAACGAAGACCCGCATCGCCAGACCAGTATACACGATCAAAACTGAACATAAACCAGTCTACTATCCATCCAGACCCTAAGCCAACAAAAGATACATGGTCTTGGCTGCGAGACGCCTTCACATCAGGCCTCAAAAGATAGTAGCAAACGCGGGGAGCCTATCCATCTCCACGGCTACCCGAAGCAAAATACGAAACCCTTCAGAACCCAATTATATCCATAGCATCATGGAACACCAGAGGTCACACACACCTAACCAAAATTGGGAACTATAACATAGGAGTCCACGATATCCTATGTCTACAAGAAACGTGGTTACTGAGTAAGCCTGTCCTTGATGGCTATTCCATTGAAATCTCGCCAGCTTTAAAAGGTCTGTTCGGTAGACCCTCTTCCGGCCTCCTGATAGCAATTCTGACAGGATCCAATATAATCATCAGTAAGACTATAATAGCCACATATGCTTTCTTGGCAGTGCTCATAACAATGGACAACAACAAGTCTTCTGAAGTCTGGGCTATTATCAACGCCTGCTGGAACCCACAAAAAACTTCTGCCGACAAATTCTGTGACGAAGCAGCTAACATCATCGATGAAATAATGATCAAACACAAAACATCGAATATTCTTATTTGTGGAGACCTCAACTCCAACTGCTTGAACCCGTCAGATCACACACCGGCAGCAGAAAGAGGAAAACAGTGGGTATCGCTACTGAAATCTAAAAACCTTCAGAACGCTGCAAAATCCACTAATCAAACCACCATTCCTACATGGGAGCGAGACCAATCAACAGCTAATCTCGATTACATTTTTGTTTCAGAAAAAATCTACGCGATTATATCCTCTTTTGAAGTAATTAGAACTGAGGCTAGTGACCACAACCTGCTAAACCTCACATGCAGTATACAGCATCGGGATCAACAATTCTACAACGTAGCAGTCAAGACCAATACTCAGCTTTCTCGTCTGCGTATGACCGCAAAAGATGTCAAAACTTTGGGAGATGATTATAAAACTCTTACTTCTGATATCGAAGCAAACGATGCAACATTTAAGTCTAGCTACATTCCACTGCTTCTGACATACGAAAAACCCAGAAAAGGGCTTGGAAACCTGACTAGCAACCATACCCACACTTACAATCGTAGCCTAGTGATCAGGCGTCATCACCTAAGAAAACTAAAAAAAGAGGCAACGATCGCGAGCTCTTCAACACTGAGATCCTACAAACAATGGCTAAGAAACACCAGATCAGCACTCTATCAAGCAGATGCTGAAAACATGATCAAGACCATATCCAGCAAAAAAAAAACGAGAATTTTGGAAATTAATCAACAGCATCAAAGCTCAGCCAAATTCGCAGATGATAAATGCGGTTTCCGAAGAACGATGGATCACCCATTTTTCAAAAGTGTTCGATTGCCCTGCTTCTGCTACGGAGAAGACATCTCCTACCAAATCAAACTGGGTCGATCTCTCTGACATAGATGATATAAGGGCAATCATCTCGAAATTGAAACTATCACGTGCTCCTGGACCAGATGGTCTAGCAAATACTGACTTAAAAGAACATCCGGAGGCCTGGTCAGCGATCTTGAGCTTGATTTTCAAACACTGCAAAAAGGCATTCGAGAAGACCCTTCCAACTATTGTCCTATTGCCTTATTAGATGTCATCGGCAAAGTCTTCGCTACCTCTCTTCTGACTCACTTCCAGAATTGGGCAAGATCTTCTCCAGCCAGAGACCGACTTCAAACGGGTTTCCAGAAAAATGCCAGTACTGCTGCCAATATAGTGATCTTAAACATCCTTAAAGAAAGAGTTCTGCTTGGTGCGCCCCGAATCTTCCTTGCCTTCGTGGATCTATCCCAGGCTTTCAATAAAGTGGACAGACCGAAACTGTGGGCCAAATTGAAGAACTGGAACTGTCCAAGCCAAATCCTCAACCCAATTATCGCCCTGCATACCGGCAATACTGTATCAGTCAGGTTAAACCACCAAGGGCTACTGTCCAAATCCATACCATCTAATCGAGGAGTCAAACAGGGCTGTCCTCTGGCCCCAGCACTCTTTATCTCCTTCCTTGGCGATTTTCAAACCTCACACAAACTGATCAGATGCTTCCCACCGAAAATCGGAAGTATAAGGGTCGCCAGACTTCTATATGCAGACAACCTCATTATTTTAGACCACACTCAAGTGGGCCTTCAACGCCAACTAGACAACGTGGCCCGATACACCAAGGAGAACAATCTTGAGATCAACAACTCAAAAACGAAGATTTTGATTCTACAGAAGCCAGAAGAAAAAAAAAGGAGCCATTGAAATGGTTCCTAGACCACTCGAAAATCTAAATTGTCTCCACATTCAAATATCTTGGAGTTGACATCGACAGTTCGAAAAGATCTTTAAGTATGCAGAAAACTTTGTGGTCAAAAACAAAAACCTAACGGCCCAACTCTGCGCCGTCGACAGAAAATTCAGTAATTACAGCCTCCTCCCGGCAAACCAATTCTATAAGTCAAAAGTAATTCCAGCATTGACATATGGCATGGACGCTAACCCCGCTATCCCACTGACCCATGGTCCAAACTAGAAGGCTTCATCTGGAGAACTACACTAGGCTTACGGAAATCAACAGCTGTAGCAGCCATAAGGCGTGAACTTGGGCTGCTCTCTATGGAGGCAGTTGTCGCTCAGAGTACGATCCAACTTTACAGGAAAATTTGTAGCCAAGATAGCCTGGAAATATACAGTATGATTTCCGAGGAAATATCTAAAGGGAGCAACAGCTTCCTAAACAACTGGGCAGACAACCAAAGGCGCATATTGCAAGAAATAGCTTGCTCAGAAGAAGATCTATTCCAGAATCCTATGAGAATAAAAACCAAAATGGAGTGGCTTGATTGGATAAAAATCAACGACAGTGCAGTCTCAAACAAATTACTAACCCATCTGCCGCCAGTCTTCAACAAATTAAAACAGCCGATGGAGTACTGCACCAAATATCCAAGTAAATCCCTCATGAGAACTTTGCTGAAAGCCCGTCTAAACCTCTTACCAACGCAGGAAGTTCTAGCAATTCGATCCGCTTCTAAAGAAAAAACCTGTAGACTATTTGGAGACCTCCAAGCCACTGAATCTATCAAACACCTCTTAATAGTCTGCCCGGCAATTGACCTCGAAAGAGAGGCCTTCCTCGGTCCTGTGTATAAAGCATCCCACATCATTCACGAAAACATCTGGTGGAACCGCCTCATCACAGGAGCTCAAACGCGTTGACTAATAGAGGCAGCCAAAATTATAACCATCGCTATGGAGAAGACTATGCAAGTGACGTAAAAGAGTCCTACCTTCGTTAAAGCACCCGCTTGAGAAATCTACTAAAGTACAGAAAACGACTCTTCTCTTTATTCTACAACCAGAAAAAGTCTTTGTAAAAATCAAAATTGATTAAATACAAATAAAAATAAAAAATAAAAAAATAAAGAGAAAATGCTGGAAGGAAATAAACCATGTCAAAAATATAATTAAAAGTCACAATAACATTAAAAAATCATTACAAGTTGCAATAACATCTCAATAACATGAAGTGAATACAATAAAACAGAAAAATGATAGCCAACACAGGATGGTGCTAGCTGACACCCTAACACACATAATCCTTGAGTTTAACAAGAGAACCACAAAACCTCACTGGGTGCCCCTCACTACACCCATTTGTGTCAGGCCTGTCACAATAACATTAAAAAATCATTACAAGTTGCAATAACATCTCAATAACATAAAGTGAATACAATAAAACAGAAAAATGATAGCCAACACAGGATGGTGCTAGCTGACACCCTAACACACATAATCCTTGAGTTTAACAAGAGAACCACAAAACCTCACTGGGTGCCCCTCACTACACCCATTTGTGTCAGGCCTGTCGTGACCTTCGCCAGCCTGCACATCCTCCCCACTCCGAGCACCATCCAAGACCTGCCCCTCCACTGCATGCCCAGGAGCAGACCCACTCAATGGTCCACCATTCTCCTCCAACACGCAATCATTCTTCCTCTCAAGCGTGAAATCTAACACATCACCCACATCACTCTCAAACTCAACATCCTCACATGAAGCCTCCCTGTTCGAACCACCATCCAACACCACAGCCCGTCTCTTGCTCCACTTAGAGCCATCCTCCAACTGTACATAACACTTGCGACATTTGACAACACTCTTAGAAGGTAAGAATGTACTACCCCCTTTCTGCACAAATCTGGGATTTTCTATGCACACAAGTTCACCCACCCTGACTCGCAACTCCTTCCTTCAGCTTTGAGTAAACCTCAGAGCCTCCTGGAGTGTCAACATTCTGCACTGCACACCATCAAGATCCAACTCACATGGGCCGCCCCCACCCAAAGTCAAAGACCTCAAAGTCATCCCCGGTTTCCTCCCCGTCATCAATTCAAAGGGCGTTCTACCCGTGCTCACTGATGGAGTCCTGAGATAAGCCGACACATACTCAGAAACCACCTGCTGCCACTCCAGCCCATTGGCAAGGGCCAATTGAATAGCGCTTTTAATCACTCCATTAACTCTTTCCACCAGATCATTGGGACTAGGATCGTAAAGAGAGGTACGATGGTGATCTATACCACATTGCCCCAGAAATTCCCTCATAAATCTTGATGTAAACTGAACACCATTATCAGTGACAAAACTGGCCGTAATCCCTTACCTGTTGACATTTTTGTTCCAGGAAAGCAATGACACATTCAGTTGTCACCCTGCCAAATGATGCCACCTCCACCCATCTGGAGGTGTAGTCCATCAACACCAACAAAAATCTACACTCCGGCTGTAAGCATTCAAAGGGACTCATGATATCCAAAGCCACCTTTGACCACACTTCTCTGGGAATATCAACCACATGGACAGGCTGGGGGTGAACCACCCTGCTCTTGTCGCTCATGGTGCACGCATGACAATCCTTCACTACCAACTCAACATCCCGATCAATGGAAGGCCACCAATACTCCTCCCGCAGCCTCCTCTTGGTCAAAGATCGTCTCAAATGCCCCTCATGGGCCAACTTCAGAAGCCTATCCCTCAAGTATGTGGGTGGAATCAACTTCTCACCTCTTGAAATACCCCAGGGACCAACCACCAACTCATCCAGTACTTGGGAATACCCTTTACCATCTGGTCTGCTCTTGACCGCCTCCCAACCCCTACTCAAACCTTCTCTGACCCAACCTAGCTCAACATCCCTTTCACTCTCCAAGGTCCAAACAGACTTATCGATGGCAGGAATGACACAGGCAATCTGAAACTCCGCCTCTACCCCAACACCATCCTCTTGTCAATTGACACCCTCTGACACAGGCGCAAACGTGATAAGCAATCGGCCACCACGTTTTGTTTCCCAGGCAAATATTCCATGGTGAAGTTGTACTCCTGCAACTCCACAATCCACCTAGGTATCCTTGGAGACATGGTCACCCCACCCCGAGTGTTGAACACATGCAGCAAGGGCCTATGATCTGTCCTGACCACAAATGGAATAACCCATAAAAACGTCCTAAAGTGTTTAGACGCCCAGTTTACTGCCAAAGCCTCCCGCTCAATCACAGAATACCTGCTTTCCACCCCTCTCAAAGTCCTAGACGCAAATGCCACTGGTCTGGCTTCCCCTTCACACCATTGCTCCAAAACAGCGCCCAACTCCGCCTCACTGGCATCCACAGTGAACATGGTTTTGCACTTGGAGTCAAAAGACCTTAAACATGGAGCCTTGTCCACGTCATTCTTCACCACCTTGAATTCTTCCATGCATTTGTCAGACCACACAAACCTGGCACATTTCTTTAACAAAGCTCTCATTCATATGGTTTTCTCAGAATAATTAGGAATTAATTTCACATAGTATTCCGCTAAACCCAAAAACACCTTCAACTGATCCTTATTGGCAGGTACTGGAGTGTCTTTCACCACCTGTACTAAGTCAACCTTAGGACTGACGCCTTCAGCACTGAGGGTGTGACCCAGATATGTCACCTTATCCACACCCACCTGACATTTCACCAACTTCACAGTGAAACCTTTCACTTTCAGCACTCTCATCACCTCATGTACCCTGATGTCATGCTCCTCCCTGCAACTGCTCCACACCAAAATGTCATCCTGGAAGTAGCATACACCCAACATGCCACCAAATAACTCATTCATCAACCACTGAAACACAGCTGATGGCGACGCAAGACCAAAAGGCATGCAGCAAAGACGATATGCTCCAAACGGAGTCACAAAAGAGGTGAGTGGTTTGGAATCTGGGTGTAAATCAATTTGATAATATGCAGAGGAAAAATCAAATGTAGAAAAACACTTGGCCTTACCCAGGGTAAGCAATAGTTCATTAATATTTGGCAAAGGATGGCGATTGACCCATATGTTTGAATTCAACTCCCGAAGGTCCACACACATCCTAAGATTGCCATCCCCTTTCTTGATCAACACCAACGGGAACAACCATTCTGAAGACTAAATAGGCTAAATGACTCCTGACACCATAAGTTTGTTCAACTCTTCCTTTAGACCATCCCTGGCCAACACTGGGGACACCCCTCACCTTGTGTACCTTGGGCACTGCACCCCTTTTAAAATAATGTGGTGGGAAAATCCCTTGAGCCTCCCCAACATATCAGAAAACACTTCAGGGAAATCCACCTTGAGCGACTCAGGCGTCACTTGACTCCACACAGCCCCAACCTCCTCAGGCGTAACTTGACTCCCCAAAGCCCCAACCTCCTCTTGAATATTCAATACCAGAACATCCTTCCCTGGATGAATTTCAATGTTCAAGACCGCTTGTTTATCCCACCCCAATACGCTGGTACCCTTGAGTGCCACATAGAGTTTACAGATAGCTTGCCGACCCTTGAATTCAATGCAAGCCCAATCATAACCCAACACACTAATAGGATTCTGTCCATAAATTCTGGGACTGATGTCAGGTGCATGCAAGGTTGAGACCTCCTTTCCTAATATCTCCACATAAACCTCCGGAGATATTATAGTATAGGGCAAGCCTGAATCTACTAGCATGTCTACAGGATGACCATCCACCAACACCGAAACCCACGGACCTTTCTGTGACACTCCTTCCACATGCAGTATCACACCCTGCTCAGGCTTAATCTGGAGCCCACCCTCCTGATCCACAACACCTCCCTCCAACACAACGCCCACCACAGCATTAACCTTACACATGCAGGCATAATGACTCCTACATTTACACTTTCTGCACTCAATGTTGGCAGCAGGACATTCCTTGGAACCAGTCAGATGGCTAGACCAGCCACACTTCCTACAAGGCTCATTTGGTCTGGACAACCTTCATCCTTGGTTGTCACTTTTGTCAAGCTTTTTTTATTGTCCATGCCACCACCTCTACTGCGAGGTAATACAGCCTGGATGACATCTCTGGATCCCTCCTTCTCAGTAACAATTTGTACACTTGCCCTAGATGCCTCAATCGCTCTGACAATCTGCACCACCTTCTCCAATGGCGGGTCACTTTCGATCCAAAGCCTTTCCCTAATATTCTGACTGCTGGTCTTCATCATTATCTGGTCTCTTATATATTCAACAAGAATCCCTGAAAACCTGCAGGTAGCCATCAAAGCTTGCAAAAATGTCACATATGAGTCAATGGATTCACCCGACCCCTGTGCCCTGGAAAAGAACTTGTAACGCTCCAGCACTACATTTATTCTCCTGCCAAAACGATCCTCCAGTTTCTTTAATACAGTGTCATATGCACTCACCACCCTTTCTCCTTTGCCACTCCCAGGCACTGTCACCACCTCCCCCGGCAGATGGCGAAAAACATGCAAGCCATCAGTGTCAATACAGTTCAAAAGTGTTGCCTCCTTTTCATCATTATTAAATTGTGCACCCCCAGCTGTCCTCAGATATACCTTGAAGGAGTCAATCCACTGGTCCCATGGGGACGCTGGCTCACCAAGAGTAGGCAAAAATGCTGGGGGAGGCCTGGCAGCTGAATGAGACATGTCTTAACAACCAAAACCTCCCAGCTGGGTGGCAGCTATGTGAGAGCAGGGAACCAATCACAACACTTCTTCAGTATGTAGCTGCACTTCCCCTTGCGCTTTAGCTACTTCAAGCTTCAGTGCATGTACCAAAATGTCACAGTACTTTTATGGGCCTCTTCCTCCTAGGCCACATCAAGCAACAGCACACCACACAACATGCCACAGTACCTTGATAAAGAATACTTTTTTAACACACCTCCAAGTCAGGGCTTTTGAAACCAAGCAAGATCACTGGCCATGGTGTCCTAAATACTAACAGAACGTTGTGTGAGCACACGACATGCAACAAGCCCTTCCCTTGAGTGTCTTACACCTCCCGTGGGTGTGTAGCCGGAAAACGTGTCACGTGAGCGTGACACCACCGGCCTTGGCCCGCCTCCCGGCTGCCGGCAAAGCGTATCCATGCTCTTTCCCAAACTCCAGTTACAGCTCCAGCATCGGAGCAGACCCGAGGACCGTTCATGCCTCCAGCGCCGCACACCTTGTCCTGGCCTTTAGCCCGCCTCATCGGGCACCGCGGCGGCAGCCCCTCTGACAATCAAAGCCAGCCACGCTGGGCACTGCATTAGTGGCCCCTCACACGGCCGACCCCTGGACTGGGAGCAGCCTCCCAGCGATCACAGCCAGCCATATTGGGCACGGCGGCAGCGGCCCCTCTTGCA
Organism: Ambystoma mexicanum; assembly: GCF_040938575.1. Taxonomy (NCBI): domain Eukaryota; kingdom Metazoa; phylum Chordata; class Amphibia; order Caudata; family Ambystomatidae; genus Ambystoma; species Ambystoma mexicanum. The sequence goes on along the minus strand of NC_090928.1, from coordinate 958,617,372 downwards.
GCTGCCCCCTGACTGGGAGCAGCCTCCACAATGAAGACAGCCGCGATGACACTGCGGCGGGGTGCCCCTTATCAGCCCGCCCCCGCCTGGGAGCAGCCCAAGCTCAGCCAGAAGGATCGGGCTCTGAACCACAGCTCACCACACCCCACAGAGCTCATGTTGAGATGGTGCCGGGCCCGACCTCGATGCGCTCCGCGGCTCCTGCTCTCGCCGATCCAACCAAGACCAGAAATCCTGCACGCGTGGAGTATAAGAGGGTTCAGATTTCCTTCGTCGCCAATGAAGTAACCTACGAGGCACGGTAAGTAGGTATTTTACATCTTTAATCTGAACCTTGAGCAGAAGCCTGCACTAGGCTAGGAAACATCAACGAACTGGCCTGTGTGGAATGTTGATCCATGAACAAGGAACAACATTCCACACACGCCAGCTGCAAGATACAACAGAGTGCTCGATGGTTTCTTCCTTGAGGTTTTAGGTTTCCCTTTTTCCTCCTTTTTCTTAGAAATAGCAGCCAGTAAATCCTGTGGAATGGGGGATATTTCCTCTATCATTTCCCCTAGAGATCCTCTTAAGGTACTCTCTCTCTCTGGCCTTCCTTGTCTGCTCCTGTTTTCTTTTGCTGGGAGGCCTGGGGGTGCTTGATACAACTTTTTAAGTCATTCCCCAACAGTACCTTGACAGTCATGTCATTGCATTGGGTAAGAGCTGGTAACTGTGAAAGCATTTGGACATGGCCTCCAGCAAGCTTAGTGAGGTATGCGGGTGCCTTAGCAACATCCTCTACCTTGAAAAAAGATGAATCCACTACAGTAATGCTGTCCCCAGTGTCTCTGATGGCAGGGGTCTCCTGACCATTCACAAGAACACTGTTTTTGTAATACTCTTTAGTATTGTGTGGGATGGAATTGTAGACATCTAAGTGCTGTTGTTCCCACAGACCAAGGGACACTAAAGATACACTGGCTGAGACTTCCATGGCTTCCTCAACCAGTATGTGAAAGTTTCCACTTGCCATTTGTACTTCTTCCTCTGGGGAGAAGGCTAAGGAGACAGCGTGCATCCGTGAAGGTTTACTCTTACATCTGGGATCCCCTTTCACATGGTCAGTTGACCCACAAGCATAACATTTTACAAATGCCTTTATGAATGGGTGTTTGGCCTGACCCAACTCTGGTTTAGCACCAGGGGTTACACTAGCCTGATTTGATTTCCCATGTAGCTTACCCTTGTTATGTTTGTGGCCCTCTTTTGGAGTGGAGGTATTGGAATTCTCTTTGTTATCTTTCTTGTGCTGCTTTCCCTCATCCTTCTTCTGAGTTGCCCCAGAATCCTTGTGAGTAGCCCTGTTGCCAACCCCCAAGTCAGAAGCCTTTGCTAATTTCTTTGGACCAATTTCCTTAGAGTCAGCCACGTTCTGTCTCAGCTCAGGAGAGCATGCATCATAGATAGAACCCAACATAAAAGATTTCTCATACCTTCATAAGTGTTAACTCTGTAACCCTTAACACAACCATCTAGGTTTTTCAAACATTCACACACCCAGGTAGCCCAATGGGTACCATCATATTTTGTGAGGGTTCTAAACCTCTTAAAATACTGTGAAGGAGTTTTCCCATAGCTACCAAAGCCTGTTTCACTCTTTCATGCTACATTCTGTCTACTTCTCCCATCTCCATTACAACATCAGATGCAACTGGGGGTAGCCTAGACCAAGGCCAAGGAATTAGCTAATTCCCTGTAATTTCCTGAATCCCATGGTTATATTCAAAAGTTGCCAACCGATCCAAAATTTCAAGCTTAACCTCATACATACTTACTGCATCTTTGGGCTGTCCAGTCAAATGGTCGAATATATTTGATCGAATGACAAATTGGTCGAATCAATTTGGTCAAAAAAAAAAAAGGTTGAATTTTTTTTTTTTTAAGTATTTTTTTTGCTCTAGTATAGGTAAAACAGGTAAAAAAAAGGTGTTTTAACACCAAAAAAATAAATGAATAATAATTCGACCATTTTTTCGACCAAATTGATTCGACCATATTGTAATTCGATCAAATGCATTCGACCAAATGTCTGGTAACCCATCTTTGGGAATGCAATGCCTCTTAGGACTGGAAGACCTAGAAGACTCTGGGAGAGAACCATTCTCAAGAGACAATTTCTTCATTTCAAGAGCATGTTGTGATTCCATTTCTCTTAGTTTAAGTTATTGATGCTTACTTTCAGTTTGGGCTTGGATCCTTTTGAATTCTATCTCAAGTCTCATCTTCTCAAGAGAGACACACTCTGGACTCAGTCCTGGACCTGGTATGGCACCTGTGGTAAAAGGTTGAGGCTTAAGAGCAGGTAGGGGTAGAGTAAGGCCTACATCTTGAGACTCTCCTGTCTCTTCTAACTCATAAATAACATTTGAGTTGCACTCTGAAACATTATCATACTCATCAGCATTTCCCACATTTCCTGAAGGAGTAGGTATTGCAGACCTACTTCTCAGACTTTGATATTCCAACAACTTTTCCATGAATTCATTCTTTTTGCCTTTAACAATGAGATTCCTAGTTTTACACATTTCTCTTAGCTGATCAACTGTTAAAATGACTAGGGGCTCCTGTCTGTAGCTATCCATATCAGGCATGACAAAACAATTGCTTTCCTAGTGGTGCTTAGCATTGTGAGGGTTGTTTGAAAAAAAGGTAAGAGCAGCACTCTCAGTGAAATAACTGTTCTTTATCCTCACCTCTTGCCACCATTGTTAGGCAGAATTACATGCAGTACCCTTTGGGAACACTACACACAATTAAGACTACAGGTGTAAGCACAATCTCACATTTGGTGCAAGCCTCTACTACACAGTTTTGTGGTAGAAGTGGCTGAGCAGCCAGACTTATCACAAGAGGGATGTGAGCAGTACAAGATGTTACACAAAGGACTTGCAATCACAGTAGTTCAAACAAACACTTCCTCAAGGTTTCTTGGTAAAGTAATACACATTTATTTACACATTTTGTTAGAAAACATTCCACTAGTAATAAGCAGCTCAATATTACACTATAATACACTACAGTACCGAACCAATTTGTTTCTGAACAAGTTACGCTCTCCTGAAGTGGGAGCAAAATGGCACTTCAGTAACTTTTGAAAGGGGTAGAGAGACAAATGTTTTAAGAAGCAAAACACAGTTACTTTCATAGGCAGGGCAAATAGTTTTAGTTCACTACAAGAGGTAATTCAAATCAATAGGCCTGGGCCAAAGTCAATGGTTCAGTGTCTTGGATAGGATAGCACAGTTCTGGTAGTAAGTCTTTGCCAATGTTCTTAGAAGTAGTTTGCCAGAAAAAGAGTTATATGTCGGATTAGGAGCAAACAAGACTCCAAAGTTGGGAAAGTTTCACAAACGTTCACCGCGGCAGAAAGGATTTCCACACCGCGTCTGCACAGCAACTTATGGATGAAGAAAAGCTGTTGCTGAGGCATTTGTTCCTGGCAGTTCCTGCAGATCTCGCTGTTCCTGAGCTTCTGTCGTGAGGACAAAAAGGAGGACGTCGGGAGGTTCCTGCACTTCCCAGGGAAGAATCCACAAGCTTGGCTAACGTCGGTTTTAAGGTGTATGTGCCTTAAAGTCCACAAACTAGTATCCTTCTCACTGGCTATCCGGTTTTCAACAGCACTCTGATGAAAATTCGACCAGTATGGAGACGGTGTCCAGGTGGCTTACGAGTTGGTTGTTCCCACCAGCTCAAGGGAAGCAGTCGTCCTTGAAGGGGCTTCTCTGTTGAGGACGTTTCAGGCAATTCGGACCTGCAGCAGGGCTTCACCGGGCAAACCTGCGGTCCAGGAGTTGCAGCAGTCGTCTTCCTTCAACTCGTCTTCGGTTCTTTCGTTCCAGTGGTCAACTCTGCCTTCCAAGTCCCAGAGACCTGCTTTTAAACAGTTTTCTCCCATTAATTCCAGCCTATCTGCCACTCACCCAGCACCCAGCAGCTGTCTCGAGGCCCCAGAATAACTGTAGATTCTAATGCCAAACAACAGTCTTCAACTTCCTCCTCATAGTTCCTGACTCCATCTTCCAATGCCGTCAAGCCTAACAGCGTGACGGTGATTCACTTTGTGTGCCACAACCATGGCTGTCAAACCACCAAAGGGCAGCTTCAGCGCTCCAGCAGGCGTTATATGGGCTGTGGAGTGGGCAGCTCAAAGTGTAATTGGTTATTTATAACGTACTTAATACCCAAAGGTTTCTAAGCACGGACCCGGAAATCGAACCTGTGTTACGCCGCGTCGTCTTGCTTCCAGGGTGAACGTGTTGCCCCCGACCTATCCTCCAAGAGTCACTGATTCACGTTGCTGGGCTTGCTGGAATTAGCAGTCCTGGAGCAGAAGGTAAGCTTCAGTTACAGCTTAAAGCAGTATCTGAAATACCCAGATGCCAAACAACAAACAGCAAAAGAGGGGCCGCTTCAGCATACCAGCAGGCGTTATATGGGCTGGGTGGTGGGCGGCTAAAAGGGAATACTCCTGACAGTCACCACCTCACTTCGCTGGACTTACTGTAAATAGTAGTCGTGGAGCAGCAGTGAAGTTTCAGCTTTAAGCAGTATATGTCCTTCTGGTGTGCCTCAGCCCCCAGTGCATGCTGCACTTTTTATATTGACCAGGGGATAATAGTTGACTAGTTTGTGTTCAAGAAAGGAGTCATTAAGTCATTTATATCGTCTTTTTGTAGCAGCATAAGTCATTTTGATGACAATGTAGCAAAGGAGTAATGCCCAGGATTATCACACGCCATTTGTTTCTTAAGACAGCTCCGAAACATTGTTTACAAAACATGTTAACATAGTTTAACAGGCCAAAGGATAAGGGGACTATAGACTAGCGCTAATCACATTAGCGTCGATGCAAATACAATGGAGTTGCCATTGCACTGGTGCTAATGTGATTGAATATGTACAAAGAGAGTGTGTGCATGGCAACCAGGTTCTATAATAGTAGCCCTGTTCTTCATTCTATTCAGAAGCTGCTACGACGGACCTTTTTTTAGGTTTTGGCTTACAGAGGTGGCATTAGCCACCTGTATGAAAACACATGTATAGTATAGCTATTGAGATTGCACTTTTTCTGACGTGTGGAGGGAAACATATGCCAAGCACATTAATGTGGCACAGCCTCGCTGTTATTACACTTTGTGTCATATTAAGGGTATTTAAAACAGCTCTGTCTGCCTGGAAAAGAAGCCTTCTGAAAGATAATGGGTTATGTGCAGCTATTAAGCTATTTCTGCTGTAATGTCAACCTCTTAGTGTAGCTTTTAGACAATTGATTTCTAAGCAATAGAGCATCGCAGCACACAGATCTAAATTAAAATAGCTGGACATGTCAAGCTATTAAAAGGTAACGCATCTGCCTGCTTTTAAACATAGATTACTTCACGTAGCTACGCTAAAGGCACCTTTATATTGACCTCTCATTTCAAATCGAAATAGTGTGTCTTGTTCTCAGATAAAACTTTACCACACCGGTCTACATACACTGCTGCTCACCCAATGCATTGTACTGTAAATAATGATGACAGATTTGAAAGCTAATGGGTTTCAAGAGGGATATTTCTTTTTGTATCAAGTTTAAATACTAGAAGAAGGTGACAACATCTCAATGTTTTTCCTTTGTGTTAAACAGACAATTTATAGTATTGTCATATTCTTGTTTTGTGATGAAACGATAGTTACTAATTGTACCTTGAAGGTAATTCTATTGGGATGATTTGGAGAACATTGCAATATAAACAAAGTTCCTAAAACGAAAACTATTAGGCTTTGTCCTTGATTGTTTCTCCTGGTTACAATAAACGGACCCTATTACATGGTGTGAATTCGAGAGATTATTGTGTCTTGCCATTGCCAAAGCATGTATTTATTAGAGGCCAATAACACTGTGTCTGACCTTTGCTCTGTTGCGGTTATCAAGCACATCTCATACAACTAATTTGTGTGTGACACAATGAGGAAAATCATTCACGCATTGCAATGGGGTTGGAGATTTGAACTAGCATAAATTGGTCTTTTAATTGCTTATGTATCCTTTATTTGTTATATTTTAATGCAAATGTATGACATGTTAAGAATTTTAAACAAATCAATCTTATTTTAACCAACAAAGGGCAACCCATTTTGTTGAATACATTACATAGAACACCTTGATATATTCAGTAAGTAGATTTTAGCGCAATATTATCTAAATTCCCCAACAAGTTAATGATGTACTGCTAAGTGCAGCCTGCAAAATGAACCTTTTCGAGTTGTACAGGCACCGGTGACAGTTTAGAAAACACATGCTCTGCCATTTTATAGTGTCACCTCTCCATGGGGCACTTAATAGCTAATGCTTAGGTTTGGAAGGAACTCACATAAAGCAGGAAATGGCCGCTTGCCATGTTATTTATTGTACCGATTTAGCATTTCCTGCTGGCTAATGTGGCAGCTTGCTATGTGAAATCACCTCTCAGAATAATAATGTGGCGTGAAGCATGTTGGTCAGTAATTGGCCATGATTGCTTTGTACAAGGTGCCTTTTGTGTCCAACTTGCACATTTTAGCCCTGTAAAACCTTCAATCAAAAGGGTTTATAATATGCCTTCCCCTCCCTCCAGTCACGTAGCTATTGATTAAGGGTTGTCACCGAAGTATAAGAACAACTACTTTCATGTATCAGCCCTGTGAGCTTGCCCTTCCATGCTAATGTCAGCACCCAAGACAATAAGACATTGCACATTATCAAGTAGTTTCATGTTCACTTTCTGTCGCCATCCACTGCCCATTGCAGTGGATGGCTTCACTACACTGTTTTACTCACAGACAGGTGTTTCGAAAAAAACTCTTTCAAATTTAACACACAAGGGCAAAGTCAATATTTGACTTTTGCACAGTCGGCATGGTTTCTGTGTTGCCAGTTATTGCCGCCAAATGACCAGACACCCACATCATGACAAAGCATTGTTATAAAAGATTACATACTAGCATGAGTGCCATCACATGTCTAGATAGCACACCATCTCCAGGTATTGTCATCAAAGCCCTGCTCACTAGCGTCATCACATATCCATATACACGCACCATTGCTGAGTATTTCCAACAATAGCCAGGTACCTGCCTGAAATTGCCAATAACACTTAAGGTACTAATATCTTTACGAATCAAATGCCTAGGTATTCACACTACTGAGAGCTATTGCCATCACAGGCCCAGACACTCATATTATTGTTGAGTATGGCCACCAAATACCCAAGTATTCCCATTACTCTCAGGTATTGATATCAGTGCTGGGCTGCTCACAATATTGCCATCAAAAACACCATTGTCAGTTATCTCACCTAAAATCCCACTGCTCACATCGTTAACAAGGATTGCCATTAACAGGGTAATTCATAGAATTCAGCGCACAAGTCGCACACCCTGCTGGGGCACGGTGTGCGCGTGCAACTTTCTGCGCCAGCCGCGTGCGCTAAAATCCATTTCCGTGCACAGCGTATTCATGGATTTTAGCATCCAAGACCAGCCGTGGCACAGCGACCCTGCAGTGGTGCCAGTTACGCCCCCAACCCCTCTTCGTGCACCATGCACAGCGCACAAATCCCGTACATGGCACACAGGCCCCGAACCACGAAAATGCCAGTAAAACTCCCCGCGATTGGCCCTGTGCGAGCGGGGTACTTGTGTCACTGGGGTGCATGGGTACTTTCACACGCGATTGGCCCTGTGCGAGCGGGGTACGTGTATTACTGCGGTACGGGGGAACTTTTACACGCGATTGGCCCTGTGCGAGCGGGGTACACGTATTACTGGGGTGCACAGGAACTTTCACACGCGATTGGCCCTGTGCGAGCGGGGTACACGTGTGTTACTGGGGTGCGTGGGAACTTTCACACGTGAGTGGCCCTGTGCGAGCGGGGTACGTGTGTTACTGGGGTGCGCGGGAACTTTCACACGCGATTGGCCCTGTGCGAGCGGGGTACGTGTGTTACTGGGGTGCACGGGAACTTTCACACGCGATTGTCCCTGTGCGAGCAGGGTACGTGTGTTACTGGGGTGCACAGGAACCTTCATACGCGATTGGCCCTGTGCGAGCAGGGTACGTGTGTTACTGGGGTGCGCGGGAACTTTCACACATGATTGCCATGTGCGAACGGGGTACGTGTGTTATTGGGGTGCGTGGGAACTTTCACACGCAATTGGCAATGTGCGAGCAGGGTACGTGTGTTACTGGGGTGCGCAGGAACTTTCACATGCGATTGGCCCTGTGCGGGCGTGGTACGTGTGTTACTGGGGTGCGTGGGAACTTTCACACGTGATTGGCCCTGTGCGAGCAGGGTACGTGTGTTACTGGCTTGCACGGGAACTTTCACACGCGATTGGCCCTGTGTGAGCGGGGTACGTGTATTACTGGGGTGCGCTGGAACTTTCACATGCGATTGGCCCTGTGCGAGCAGGGTACGGGTGTTACTGGGGTGCGTGGGAACTTTAACACGCGATTGGCCCTGTGCGAGTGGGGTATGTGTGTTACTGGGATGCGTGGGAACTTTCACACGCGATTAGCCCTGTGCGAGCGGGGTACGTGTGTTACTGGGGTGCGTGGGAACTTTCACATGCGATTGGCCCTGTGCGAGCGGGGTACGTGTGTCACTGGGGTGCGTGGGAACTTTCACACGCGATTGGCCCTGTGCGAGCGGGGTATGTGTGTTACTGGGGTGCGCGGGAACTTTCACATGCAAATTTGCTGTCAGAGTGGGGTACGTGTATCCAGTGTGGTGCGCAGGGAGTCCTACACGTGAATTGGCAGTGTGGGTCCTCCCAGGTGTCCCCTCTACCCCCTCCACAGCCCCTGCAGGCAGCCCACACCACAGGGGACTACGCTGCACCCCTGGACATGTCCCGCAGGCAGCCCGTCCACCATGGCCATGCCCCCCAGCCAGGCCACGTGTCACGTTGCACTAGTGATCACCAACTCATGTCCCCTTGCACCCCCAACCCCCTTCAGTGAGGGGCACCTGCCAGCAGGCCCCCACCCATGTCCCACACATGTCCCCCTGCACCCCCACCCCCCATCAGTGAGGGGCACCTGCCAGCAGGCCCCCACACATGTCCCCCTGCACCCCCACGCCCCATCAGTGAGGGGCAACTGCCAGCAGGCCCCAACACATGTCCCCCTGCACCCCCACCCCCATCAGTGAGGGGCACTTTCCAGCAGGCCCCCATTCATGCCCCACACATGTCCCCCTGCACCCCCACCCCCATCAGTGAGGGGCACCTGCCAGCAGTCCCCCACACATGTCCCCTGGCACCCCCACCCCCATCAGTGAGGGGCACCTGCCAGCAGGCCCCCACACATGTCCCCCTGCACCCCCACCCCCCATCAGTGACGGGCACCTGCCAGCAGGCCCCCACTCATGTCCCACAGATGTCCCCCTGCACCACCACCCCCCATCAGTGAGGGGCAACTGCCAGCAGGCCCCCACATATGTCCCCCTGCACCCCCAACCCACTTCAATGAGGGGCACCTGCCAGGAGGCCCCCACTCATGTCCCACACATGTCCCCCTGAACCCCAACCCCCATCAGTGAGGGGCACCTGCCAGCAGGCCCCCACACATGTCCCCCTGCACCCCCACCCCCATCAGTGAGGGGCACTTTCCAGCAGGCCCCCATTCATGCCCCACACATGTCCCACTGCACCCCCACCCCCCATCAGTGAGGGGCACCTGCCAGCAGTCCCCCACACATGTCACCTGGAACCCCCACCCCCCATCAGTGAGGGGCACCTGCCAGCAGGCCCCCACACATGTCCCCCTGCACCCCCACCCCCCCATCAGTGACAGGCACCTGCCAGCAGGCCCCCACTCATGTCCCACACATGTCCCCCTGCACCACCACCCCCATCAGTGAGGGGCAACTGCCAGCAGGCCCCCACATATGTCCCCCTGCACCCCCAACCCCCATCAGTGAGGGGCACCTGCCAGCAGGCCCCCACTCATGTCCCACACATGTCCCCATGCACCCCCACCCGAATCAGTGAGGGGCACCTGCCAGCAGGCCCCCACACATGTCCCCCTGCACCCCCACCCCCATCAGTGAGGGGCACCTGCCAGCAGGCCCCCACACATGTCCCCCTGCACCCCCACCCCCTATCAGTGAGGGGCACCTGCCAGCAGGCCCCCACACATGTCCCCCTGCACCCGCACCCCCCATCAGTGAGGGGCACCTGCCAGCAGGCCCCCACACATGTCCCCCTGCACCCCCACACCCCCATCAGTGAGGGGCACCAGCCAGCAGGCCCCCACTCATGTCCCACACATGTCTCCCTGCACCCCCACCCCCATCAGTGAGGGGCACCTGCCAGCAGGCCCCTACACATGTCCCCTGCGCCCCCACCCCCCATCAGTGAGGGGCACCTGCCAGCAGGCCCCCACTCATGTCCCACACATGTCCCCCTGCACCCCCAACCCCCATCAGTGAGGGGCACCTGACAGCAGGCCCCCACTTATGTCCCACAAATGTCCCCCTGCACCCCCCCATCAGTGAGGGGCACCTGCCAGCAGGCCCCCACTCATGTCCCCCGTACATGAAATAAAAATGCACAATCATGGCCCACTTCTACACCAAAATATCACAGCACACCACCCCATTACTGAGATGCAATGATTTCCCAATCAAACCCACACTGACATGCCCATCTCAAGACACAAACCAAAAGTCAACTATGTACATAAACACATGTCCGTCACACACACACACCCGTTGGCATTGATTGTATAAACCCACATTTTCACATGCATCAACCCAATGAGCAAATCCCACACATGGAACTAAAATATGAAAATGTATTCTGTACAAAAATAAATCAATAAAATGAAAGCATAACAAAATAGCAAACATGAAATGAAAAGCATGTTCAAAAGAAGAGTAAATGAAAAGTATAACCAATACAAAGAAATCCAAAAGAAAAATAGTCCAAACTCTCCCTCCACCAACGCAAATCCAAAGGAAACGTAAAAAAAAATCCATTGATCCATGGTGAAATCAAAAGAAAAAAATCAAAATAATCCATTGTCCAACTATGTACAATCCATTGTCCAAAAGAAAATCCATTAATCCATGTACAAAATCAAAATCAATCCAACGTCCAACTATGTACAATCAAATTTCCAAGGGTCCTTGAGCCCAACAAAACAAATTAAACCTATCTAATAACCTACCTAACAAAAAAACTATTTGCAAAAGTGTGGGGCATAGTCCAAAAGCCCCAAAATAAAGGAAAAAAAGGAAACCTAACACTATAAACTATTTACAATGGCGACGGGCAAGTCCTGCCGCTCACTCAGTGATGTTTTCGGCTAGGGCATCATCAAACTCCATGTCTATTTGCTGGAGACGGGCCTCTGTCCTGGCCCCGAGGTCTCGCAGGGAGGCACTCATGGCCTGTTCCAACTCCCTGCGAGTCACCTCGAGTCACTCTGCCTGCCTCAATGCCTGACGCATGGAAAACTCCGCCCTGACCATGGTGAGCCACGCCTCTTCCGCCCGCCGCCACTCCGCACCTATACGCTGGCCCAACCGCAGCCACACGGAAGAAACATCCATTCCAGGGTTCTCCTGCCCTCTGGCCGATGCCTGCCCCCCTGATGTCGATGGCCCTGAGCCATCATTGCTCCCACCTAGAGCCTGCTCCTGCTGCTGCTGTCCATGTGCCCTGTCCGATGATGCCTGCACATCCTCCATCAGCTGGTCTCCAGTTGTGGTGTCCACCCCTGCTGGACCGCCGACTCCCGACTGTGGCAGGGATGGGATCTCCACCAAGCTGGCTGTCTTGGTCAGGCCAGGTCCACAGGGAGCCCTGGTGGAATCTGGGCCGGAAGACGGCAGGGAGAACGACTGGTGCATAATCTCCACAGAGGAGACGAGGTCCGCCACGGTGCGCGTCACATGTAGGAACCCACCAACCAGGGCCCCTCCCAACAGTGATACCTCACAACGCTGCTGTTCGTGATGGCGTGCGTTCTCCGCCCAGGAAGAACGCACGTCATTACGAATGTCATGCATGCGCAACGCGACACCAATCAGGACGGAGCCCATACATTCATTGGACCGCTCGTCCACAGGTAGTGGAGAGGCAGATGACATGGAACTCTCCCCTACCTGCGGACGGGCCTGGGACGGGGCATCCCTGCTGGTGCATGGTGGTGCAGTCACAGGGTCAAGGACAGGGACATGCACAGGCCCCTCCGTGGTGACCTGTGCTGCCTCCTGACCCTGGCCCTGGACTGCACCACTTGCACCAGAGGTACTACCCCCACCAGGCCCCATGTGCGGCTCAGTAGCAGGCTCCTCCTCCTCTGTGGAGACCACCAACCTGGATGTCTCCGTACCATCTTCCGCCATTGCAAGCCCCTGTGGGGGCTCACCCGGCCCTTCCACCACAGCCTTAGTGGCAGACGCGGCACCAGCCCCCTTGCTCCCAGATGATGACAAGTCCTGGGAGGGTGGCTGGGCCTTCCGTCACCGCCCAGTGGAGGCATCCCCGCTGCTTTGCTCCACAGCACCGTCTCCGCCCTCTTCTTCACTGCATAGAGGGAGACATAGAACACAAGCATCAGGGTACAGTACAATATTTGCCTAGACTGGAAGCAATAACACATGAGTGGCAGTGTCTAACGTCACTTCCATCCTGTCCCTCCACAACACATTGGTGAATGCACGCAACACACATGCATAAACAAGCACGGCACCTGCAATCAACATCAGCATCCATGTACAAGGGCCTCTATTAATCCAAATGTTGCCTTCAAACTCACATGCATCATGGCTCACACTGATCCCATGCACACACATCACCGGAGGGTCATGCATCATGCCTTGTACACCACAGACACATTGGATAGACACAGTGCATACAACAGTGACCGCACTGCATGTGTGAATGTACACATCATCACGGACATGTGTCATGAATCCATGGCGTATCAAAGTCACAGACACACTTCTCAGACTCACACACATGTACACCATACATGTACATAACAGCAGCACCCATCCCTCACACCCCCACCATGTGCAAGAACAGACACTGGCATGCTTTCATGTGTGCATTTGCCATACAGCTCCCCATGTTGCATTGGAACTCATGCACCAACCATGTGGTTCGCACTTTACTGGTCTCACATATATGAACATGATGTCCCTGCACACACACATCCATACATGGCCCATGTCCAACATACAGGCAAGTATCAGACTACCAGCACACTGCAACATGCCCTGTCTCACACAACAATGCTTGGCCACTTACCGCTCAACTCCAGACATGTCTTCCTCTGAAGGATCTGGGCGTGGAGCGCTGGGCATACGTGTTCCAGGTCCCTCATCTGGATGTCACTCATGCTGACCTGGCCCCCCTCCGCGAGGTGCCGGGCCTTGTGGAGGGTCCTGGACCTGAAGTCCTCCCAGCGCTTCTTGACGTGCTTGAGGTCGCGGGTTGCTACCCCCTCCGCGTTGATGGCAACCACTACGTTGTCCCAGATCCTCTCCCATCCTTCCTTGTTGGCGCGTGATGTTCTGAAGAGGGCATCATACTGCCCCTTGACATGCTCCACCAGGACACCAACTTCCTTCACACTGAAGCTGGTGGCCCTCTGCCTCTCTGGCTGGGTGTCGCCAGTGGTCTCAAATGGTGTTTGCCCCGACATGGTGACCCCCGAGGCAGGCGTGGGTGGGCAACTGGGTCCTGGGGCTGGGCTGTGGAGGCGATGGTATCCCATTCGGGAGTCTTCTGTTCCAGCAGGGGTGAACACAGCAACTGGAACTCCGGCTGTTGTGCAGGCACCAAATACAAGGGCACATGGGCAGCAGGCAGGCAGGCAGCAGCAGATGGCAGGTGGGAGCGTGCTTGGGGCTCTGGGGGGCAGTAATTCAGCCTTCTGGGCAGGAGCGTGGTCTTCCGTGTGTTGTTGCGTGGCCAGCTTGATACAGAGTGAGTTGGCACGTGAAAATCTTGCACGTCAGCATGTAATTCGAGGAAAGGCCCTTCGCGCGTAAGCGCGTCAGCACACGTACGTGGTTTCATTGGACCAAAGGCCCTTAGCGTGTAAGTGCGTCTGTGATGTGACGCACACGGGCATTTCCATCAACACAGGTGCATGTTCATCATACACGTCCAAAAACTGCACATACGAGTGTCAGCTCGTATAATTGGAAAAAAGGGCCACTGTACGCGTGGGCCGCTTTAAAAGGTACGTGTAGGACCCCATTCCTGTGTACGTGCTTTTCGTGGAGAGCGAGTGGGTGAATTCTGTACTTCTTGTTGGTTCACACGTGATTACTTCACAGCTTTTCAAGTTCGTACTCTGTTACCTCTGACAGCGTTCATATTTTTTTTGGGCCTGTTTCCTCAAACAGCGTTCACTTCTTCTTTTGTCCTGTCTCCTCAGACAGCGTACAATTCTTCTTTTGGTGGGTGTGTTGCCAACGCACACACGTACGTTTTTTCACATTCTTTTTCCAGGCAGACGGTGAGTCGTGCACGCATTTACCAACTGCGCTTGCCCCGTGTGTCGTGTACCCCTTCAGAGGTCATTGTAGGCTGTGTGTAACACGCGTATGCTTATTTTTGTGTTTCTGGGTGCCACAGCATAGTGCGGGTTAATCTTTCCACACACGTGGTCTACGAGGGGTTGCGTGCACGTTACTTTTTGTTTTCGTGTGCCTGTGCGTTGCGTGACCCGTCATCTTCCCCCAGGGGTCACAGACAGCCTTGCTAGAGCACTAGGTTACGAATTCCATCTAGTACCCTACCCCTTTCACCCCCAATTGCCCAGGACAATTCTTTACTGCAACTCCCATACGCACAACAACATCAATGCCATGGTTGGGAGGCGACCAAGCGGTAAGGGAGGCAAAGGTGGCCGACCTCCAAAAGGTGGGCATGGTGGGCGCGTTAGGGGACGTGTCCAGGATTTGCAGGGTGCCCCTAGACCCCCATGTGTGGAAGACCAATCAGGGACACCCATGCTCCCCCCCATGGTTGAGGGAAACGTGGCTGAAACAATCCCAGCTCAGCCCTTGTTAGACCAGCCCATTGTTGCACCTGACCCGGCACAGGATGACTCCCAGGCTGACTTCCAGGTCAGCAAGTCTAAACCATGTGTGCCGGTGCAAGTTGGTGTCACCAGGCCACGTGGGTCTGGGGCAGCGATGTCATCTGCTGACCCAAGTAGGCAGGGTGGGGAGGCTGCAGGGCAGCTGCAGCTCTATCCACCCCAGCTCTGAGTCTCCCAGCTGGGACAGTGTCGGTCCTGGTCCATCAAACTGGCGTTGCCCCTGCCAACATCACACTTCAGCCAATGCCTGCACCACGACCTATGGTCATTGTGCCTTCGCACACTCCCAGTACCCAGTCCACCTGCGCTTCTGCCCCTACTGACCAGAGTGGCGCAAGCTACTCAGGCTCTACTCCACCTTTGAAAAAGAGGAAGAAGGGTGCTCTGGCACTACAGGCTGAGACCACAGACACGGCTACACAGTCCGGCACGTCAAGGAAGCCTAGCTTTAATGACCCCGAACTTAATGCACTTGTGACCTATGGTGGTGACTGCAGGGTGCAAGACCACACCTGGTCAACGTAGGGCACACTGGCAGACCATCGCGGACCGCATAAGTGCCCTTGGATTTGTGAGGCGAACAGCTGATGATTGCTACAAGCGGTGGAATGACCTGAAACGCAGAGCAAAGAACAAGCTGGCCTCAAATCATGCCGCTACTCTGGTGACTGGTGGTGGGTCTCCACCAGAGGACAATGAACTCACTGAACATGAGTCTGTTGCTGGGACCTTCATCACAGAGAAACAGATCCAAGGCGTGGGAGAGCTACCTGATTATGATGCATTGTCCGGTGAGTGCCCATGCATGTGTGTGTAAACCATGTGTATGTTGTTTGGGTGATGGGTTCTGATTGAGTGCCAGGTGAGGGTGTGTACTCCTTAGTGTTATGGGTCACCCATGTGCTTCCTCCAGTACATTCACATGCCTTTGATTTGGGTATGACAGTATCCCTTCTGCCCACAGAAGCCAATTAGCCCCCCATTACTGCTGTTGCACTTGAACTATCATCTTGCAACAACATTGTTCTGATTTTTTCTGTGTTCATTCAGGATGATTGTTTAGATTATCCCATTTTTCATATGCTTTTTTCATCCCTAATGCCACATATGTGAATTGCTTCTGTCATTGTTTAAACCCCACATTGTGCCACTTTAGTTACCCAGTTATGGCCGAGGGAGTATTGGCCTGCTGAAATTTATTTTTAGGGCCTGTTTGCTTGTGGAACATGATAGTTGTTTCCTGTCATGTTGAAGTGACCAACCATTGATGTGTACATCTGCCTACAATCACTGTCTAATTGTACACTGGATGTGTTGCAGTGTGCGGCACATGCATATTTTGCAACACTATTCTGCATTAATCTTCTCATCGTGTCCATGTGACATGGATGTGTGACAGTACTCATTCACTGACATATCGCTGGAGTTGTCTAATTTACCATGGCTATGCTACATGACATCTGTGTGCTGGCATGTGTCATGTATGTGTATTGGACATGCCACTCACAGGCTGATGTGTGATGCCAGTGCTACACAACATGCAGCAAATGTGTTGCTTTTCCATCTTGGTGTCCTCATTGTCTGCCTTTTTGACTCCCCTTCAAAATCATTGACAGTGCATGCATGCCAGGGTTATAGTCATGTGGGCCATGTGTAAACCATGTACAGGATCTCTGTCTTGTCAGGCCTATGTGTGTGCTATGGTGCTCATGCCTGTTTCCATTACTTGTATTTCATGTTTTTGCAGGTGACAATGCACTTGATGCTGGTGAGGTTCAGGAGATGGTGCAGACCCAGGAGGATTCTCAGCCATGACCAGGCACCAGTGGGGGACATGGTGTGGAGGTGGGTGAAAACACTTTGGTACTGCAGACCATACTGTCGAGGGGGGCCTCTGGGTGCAGCTCCCGAGACCTCTATTCAGGTGCTGAGTCGGATGATGAGACTTATGTGCTGTCGCAAGTCAGTGCTTCTGGCAGCGATTCTGTTCTGTCCAACCCACCTGCACCAGGGGTAGAACCCTCTATGGGGATGCCAGTGTTGGTAGGTCCGCCTTTGGCGGTTACAGATGCAGGGTCATACTCCACAGCATCTGATCCTGTTCCTGGGCCAGCAGATCAGAGGGGGAATGCAGTCCTGCAGCCTCAGGGAGTGCCAGCACAGCAAGGTGCAGATCGCCTTGCCCTGAACAGGTGTGGTGCCCGCAGACTCAGTGGCCCTCCGCCACAAGGCAATACTGTATGGGAAAACTCCATGTACGGTATGGCAACCCAACAGGCAGCATCAGTAGAAATGATGGCCCAGGCAGTGGAGAGGGTGGCCACTTCCATTATCCCCCCTGAAAGGCAGATGGAGCAACAACAGCAGGCAACAGACTCCATTTGCCAATCACACAGGCAAGACATGTTGGCGTCCAACAGGGACTGACGGGGGGCACTGGAGACTCTGCACAAATCCATATCAATAGAGTCACAGGACCACAGGGAAGCCCTGAGAGTGGAACTCGATAACCTCAGGCAGAGTCTGCTTGAACTTGAGGCGTCCCGAAATGTTAGTGCAGAACAGCAGCTGGAGCAGCTCACACATTCGCTCTCAGCTGAGCTGCAGGCAACACGTGAGGCGATCCGGGCATCCCGCGAGGCCATGCGTGCAGAAGTGCAGGCAACCCGTGACATGCTGCATGGGGATCTCCGCACTTTAATCCTCCAAAATCAGACCTTCCAGACCCGCATGCTTGCTGCCATGGAGGACCATACCAGGGCTTTGCGTGGGCTGCCTCCCATACTGCCACCACCTCCTGATGCAGCAGCAGAGGGTGAAGAGAGCGACAGCAGTTCTCCCATGCAGGCCATGAGCCCATGGAGGTATTTCTTTTTGCAACATCCACGCAGGTGGGTGTTGTTGTGCACCCTGTCCTCGAACCTCCTGGGTGCCCCCCCACCTGGCCCCCACATGGCCATTTTTGATGTTTTTCTTTTTTTTTTTTACAGTCTGGTGCCTTGTGTGGCTCCCGTGGGCATCCACTGTATTCCGGCTGGGCACATGCAGGCTTGTCCTAAGTTTGGGTTAGATGCTTGGGTTCGTGACACACACACCCCTCCTGCTTCCCGTTTCCATTGGCTTGTAAAGGGTGTGACCAAGTGACAGTGATTTACACAGTGACATTGGGCTCCTATGAGCTGTGTGGGCAGTCTGTAGTCAATACTGTGTGTACATCCCTAGTGGGTATTGTTGGTGTATTGTACACTGAATGGTGCATTGATACGTGCTTGTGCATCCATGTCTTCCTCCTAATTTGCAGGTTCCTTCCTCGTGTCTTTGCAAGGCCGTCTCCTTTGCAGATGGAGTTCATGTTATATGCAGTACACTGACACATTTGCGTGGCAGCAACACTCTACAGTTGGAAGGGGTCGATGTGCTGGCTTATTCAGGTTGTAAGACGACCACTACTTGGACTTAGTACTGTCATGTTTTTGCAATGTTTCATGGTGTGTTGCTGTATTGTGTTGGTGGTAAGTATTTGTTCATGTGTTCTGTTTGTTATTGATTACTAGGAGCATATTGTCTGTGGACAGTTTCCATTTGGGATAGTGCACTTTGTGACACTTGTGTCAGGTCTTGTGCATTGCTTTGTTTGCTTTCACTTTGCATGACATGCCATGGTGTGTTGGGTGGCGGAGCTGGGGAGGGGTTGGGTTACATGGCACTATTTTCATGTTGTATTTTGCAAGGGGGTAGTCATTCATGCAGCATAAATGTGTGTTTTTTTGTGACACAGCATTGGTTGTCTTTCTGAAGGTAGGGATGCACAGAATGTAACAATTTCAGGTGACCAATCTCAGGCTGGTATGGTTGTGACAGTTGACTGTCCCTTATGTCATCATCATTGATTGTCAGCTGGTATGTGCCAGGGCTGTGTGCACTCCACAAGGGTGTGATTTTAGGTGAAGTAATTAGCCACCAGCTGCATACGGGCTGCCTCACCACATGCCCTTTCCCCTCCCATGCGCAGAGGACGTGCTTGTGGTTGGGATGTGGGGGCACCACCATGTCCACCAGCAGGCTCTGGCGTGTTGCAACGTTGTGCAGGACACATGCTGCCACTATGATCCTGCACACTACTGGGGGCGCGTATAGCAGCTGCCCACCAGAGCTGTCAAGGGAGCGAAAGCGTGACTTGAGCACTCTGAATGTGCGCTCCACTATGTCCCGGGTTGCAATATGGACTGTGTTGTATCTTACCTCGGGTGGTGTGGTGGGGTTCCGAATTGGCGTCATCATGTGTGTGCTCAGTGGGTAGGCACTGTCCCCTGGGGAGGTGATGATGGGTATCATTAGTGGGGTTGTGACATTACTCAGTATCTGACATGCATGCATGTGCAGGGGCATTTATACTCACCAAGCAGCCATGTATCGCCATGCCGCCCAGCTTCTAGGTCCCGGTTTAGGGTTGACATTCTGTAAATGAAACTGTCATGGGTGTACCCTGAATAGTTGGCGTATACTGAGTTAATGATTCCCTTGGCATCACATACTACCTGCACGTTGATGGAATGCCAGTGCTTGCAGTTTCTGCATATGTGCTCAGTTGCCCTGGGAGGACATAGAGCCACATGGGTGCAGTCAATGGCACCTACGCTTTGGGGAAGTGTGCCACCCTGTAAAAATCCTGGACAACAGCCTGCCTTTCTGCAGGTGTTCGGGCAAGTATATGTGCCTGCGGACTGATGGGCGTGAAGACATGATGGCCAACACCTGGTGCAGGCAGCGTGACTGTATGGCCTGTGAGACCCCCCACTATAGCAGTTGTTTGCTGAAATGAACCAGTGGCCAAGAAGTGCAGTACATTGAGCAACTTTTCCAAGGGACTCAGTGCTTGGGAGCACAGGGCGGCTGATGTGAGGTCATACTCCCACTCACCCACCAGGTCGAGTTTTATGTGAGGTGGAACCCTGTACCTCCCATACACCTGGTCATCAGGCATCCCAAAAAGGCTGGTTCTGGGTGTAAAAATTCTGGGCCTGACTATCCTCCTCCTCCTCCTGCGGTATCCCACGACCACTGCTGCGAGGAATGGTATATTCATCTTGGCGTCTGAGCTTGTTCGTTCTTTGCGTGCACTTTTACGCTGCGCGGGTCCACGTGTGACTGCTTCCTGCTGGCGTACGTGTTTCCGGATTAGCACGTCTTTTTTGGCGCATGCGTTAGCCCCGTTCGATTCTATGAATACGTGTTGTAGGCGCGCGTGTGGGCATTCCGCACATTTGCCTCCTGTACTTCCCCCGTGACACCCACATTTTCACGCGTTGTTCCCCATTCCGCGTGTTACGCACCGTGTTACGCCTACTTTTGTTGTGTGTGCTTCGCTACGCGCGCTTTCGCTGTGCGCATAGCGCATGCTGTTTGAAGACATGTGCGCCAGTGTGCGCCACGCAGGATTTTAGTGCACATCCATGGATTTACATGCGCACGGACTTCCATGAATCGCTGTGCGCGGGTTTCGCTGCGATTTTCGCACTTGCGTTGCAATTCGCACGCTTTCGTACGCTCGCGCAGGAATTTTCAGCGCACATTAATTCCATGAATCGCCCTCTGTATGTCCAGTCGGTCACACCATTTCAAGGTATGGCCATCATTTGTCCAGATGCTCCCACAATTGTTAGGTATTGCCATAATATAGGAGTTATGAATCAGAGGAACTGTTTTTCTTTCATTAAAATGCTCTATTGATGTACAAAAATACAAATGTGGCAACAAGTTATGTTATTTCATGAATATTTATGTTTGTGTGTTGTGAAAGGTTTGTAATTTTTTTGTTAATTTGATTAAACTGTTTTTTCACAGTTTTTACAAAAGATATGAGACCTGTTCATTTGTTTGTCCGTTTCATTGTCATTGATTTGATTGGTTTTTCTAGGTTGATTTCAGATTCTTTCTTCTCTCGTCAAATTTATGTTCTGAAAGAACTGTCCGAAGGTGTCTCACAGTTTCGACTGTTTCCGTTTTGTTGCAGAATCTACAAAGATTGTTGGTAACGGTGCCTCTGATGAATAAGATTTCTCTAGTGTTAAGAAGGTTCAGCCTTGCCCTTAGATATGTATTTCTGAATTGCTTGCTGGGACCTTTTAGCAAGTAGCTCATGGGCTTGTTTTGTTTTTGATGATTTACTGGTAGATCCAAGGCTGATTTGTATTTCGAGATATCTTCCAATGTTTTAATCCAGTCCATTTCTTTAAGTTTTTCAGATGTTTTGTTTGAGTTACACTCCAGTTCTTCCCAAGAGCTTCCTATTTCGGCCAGTGTTTCTGAATTTCTTTGCTCCCATGTAGATAGAATAGAGTTGGAGCCTTTGTTTAGCTCTTTGTTTATTACCCTGAAGATCTTCTCGGAGGATAGTCTTATTTTCCTGTGAAGCATCAAGGTGTTCAGTTTGACTCTTCCCCTTAGCGATAGGATGTTAATTTCTCTGCGAATCGACGCCATTGGTGTTGATTGCGGGAGCATCAAAAGTTTCCTCCAAAATAGGCCTTCTAGTTTTATACAGATTCTCTCGGGTATCATGGGCATTGCTTCCGCACCATAAGTAATGGCAGGTACTGCTTTAGCTGTATAGAAATTCAGAGCTGGTTTCAAGGAAAATTTTCCGAATTTTTTATCCATAATGCGTGCTTGTGTGAGAATGATTTTAGTTTTTGCAATCATGGTTTCCTGCATTGGTGTTTCAAAACGGTTTGAATTGATCGTGACTCTCAGGTATTTAAATGATTTTATTTTTTCCAGTTTTTCTCCTGCCAGAGACCATTTCGATTTTTCTTTTCGTGTTGTTGTTTTTTCAAATGTTATAATTTTTGTGTTTGTTGAGTTGAGGATCAGGTCGTTGGCCTGAAGGTATTCTGAGAGTGAGTCGAGTTTGCGTTGGAGACCTATAGCAGTTTCGTCCAATACTAAGATTTCATCAGCATAAAGTAGTCTGCTCACTTTCTCGTCTCCAATATTAGGTGGAAATGATCTGATTGTAGGATCCCAGTTTTGATAGTCTCCAATGAATGCATTGTACAGTGCGGGGGCCAATGGGCATCCTTGCTTAACACCTCTGTAGGTATTGATCCCCTCTGAAAGTTGTCCTAATCCATTAAGTCTGACCCTCATAGGTTTGTAATAAGCCAAACGTGAAATTAAAAAATAAAATATGTATATATATGTATTCAGTGAAAACACTTTGTTAAAGGGATGTTATGGTTACAAGTAAAGCCGAAAAGCAACCATAACTCGCGGCACCTCCATGCACTGCTAAGACTAAGGGCCTCATTACACGGATGGCGGTAGGGATTTACCGGTACCGGTAAAATACTGGTACCGGTAAATCCTTACCGCCTTACTACGAGGTCCCTTTGCGGGTTGGGGGATTTAACGCCTGCTTTTTGCAGGCGTTAAAATCCAACCCGCTAAGGGACCTCGGAGCTAATTACGGCACCGCAAAATTGCGGTGCCGTAATTAGCACCTTCCCCATTCCCATAGAGCCCTATGGAGCAGAAATGGGAATGGGGAAGGGCAATGGTGGAAGGGGGATTTACCGCCCCTCCAACCTTGGAATGGGGCGGTAAATCCCCTTTCCGCCAAGGCAGTGCCGGTATTTTACCGGCATGAGCCATGGCGCTAATAGCGCCATGACTCACCGCCTACCGTGTAATGAGGCCCCAACACCCAAGACATCAAAGATGACATCACAAATGTCTACAATTCAGCAAACAGGTTGACAAACACCAGGTGCTGATTGGAAAATAAAATCTCACTAAATAGTAAGTGCATTGTATTTATTTCTCTATTATTAATTTTCATTATATAAACATGCGTTATAAGACAGAAGCACTTTGCTTTCACAGAAATGGCAGACACACTTGAGTGGTTAGAGGAGAAATTCCCAAAAGAAATGAGTGACGATACCATCTCTAATGGTATACAGTACATATTTTAATGTGAACAAATAATGTACAACAATTCGCAGATGGTTCTTCTAAAGGGACCAACCCATTACTTTTCCTCATTCTCAATCTGGCTATCCAGGGGATCTTGGAGCACCTGCTTTGCAGAACTTTTGCAGAACTTTCTAGGTGAACAGTATCATGGCATCTGCTATAGCCCCTTCTACTCCTCAACCACCCCCGCCACCACAACCATCATCATCTGGAGGGCCTGTAGAGGGGAACAGGTGCAGTGATACAGAAGATGAGGATCAAGAGGAAGAAGAGGACAAGGTGGAGGAAGTACCTGTCACCAGTACTGAGAGTGAGTCCTTGGTGTGACAATTTCTTTCATAGTTGGAAATGTCCCAAAGGCTGTTGCAAGCACAGGTTGATGCTCTGAGTGCAGAGATGTACTCAGCCACAGTAAACCTGGCTTGTATTCCTACGGAACAACTTCCATGAGGCATCGCACCAAATCTAACCACCCAACTGCTCTGAGAAAGTCGATACCTTTCTCAGGTAAGAGTAGGTTGACTTCCTCCACCCCGTCATCTTCATCTGCTCATGTCACCACAACGGATACTCCTTTGGGACAGAGGATCCCAAAGGCGGTTTCACAGGCCATAAATAACCCTGTTGGCCCTTACCTTTCGAGGCCACAGTGCTATGTTTGTACTGTGAAGCACCGATCTGTAAGGGGGCGCAGTTTCAGAGTGCTTTCGAGGGTGCGGACAGGGGGCATGAGAAACCATGCACCTACCTGATTAAGGCCCACCCACCATATTCCTCTCTCCACCTACCCCTTCGTCCCTGTGGTTAGTGCCCTGTGCCTCCCTTCTCTCCCCACCCTTACCTCTCCTGAAAAAATACAAAATAAGAAAAGCAAAAAAAAGGTTCCTTTTTTCTCACTTCTATTTTTTAGCTGTGAAAGGTGGCTCCACCTTTCAAAGCTAAAAAATAGAAGTGAGCAAATAAGTCAAAAGCCCCTGTGCAGCCTGCATCGTCCGCAGACACAGCGGAAGTCCACAGACATCAAAGAGATTCCAGATGCGGTATGGGAAAATTAAAATCATTTGAATGGTCATGCGTTAAAAAAATGGTGGCTCTTGTGTTTTGGCTTTTATATTTGTTTGAAATATTGGTTTTACTTCTCACTTCCACAAAATTCTGATTACCCACATTAAATTTGATTGGCACTATCAAATGTAATGCTCTTATTATGAAATATCATGCCAACATCTCTCACAAAAGCACACACAGCTTTATTGACATTGCGCCTCGCTTTTTTATATTTGCGGACACAATGAACTTAAGCACATCCACTTCTGTAGTTGGCAATGTGTTAAAAATATATTTTCGAAATTAGGATACATTTTCTGCAGCTTTCCCAATGTCTCCTTCATTGCAAACTGAAATTAAATTACAGTCATGCTCCCTAAACTGTTCCCTCCCCAATGAACCCTAATAATGTCCGGATGTTTCAGTTTAACCGTATTTGCACAGAATGTGCTCAAGGCCACACTCTTCAAGACTCGCACTCCATACCAGAACACTTCTAATTCAGGGAATCCAAGATTGTTGGCTAATCCACAATGCTCGGCATACACCTTCAACCAATGAACCCAAGAGTCTCCCAAAATCCAAGCACTCTGACTGCTGAAAGACATTGCTATGCACATTTTCAATCCCCTCACAACTCCTACTAACATAAATCCTGATACCATCTCTTCCTGTACAGCACACTCAGGAAACCTGATTGGGTGATCCTCCGATGTCCACGGACAGGCATGCCAGGCAACCTTAAAAGACCCAGTTGTGGCACCTGGCATCTGAGGACTACCACGGACTACCACGGTGCCTGCGAATATCGTGGCCACTCAAAGGGGTACGGGGGGTTAAACACAATTTCAATTATGTAATCTTTAGTGGTGGCTCTGAAAATAACTTGTTTTTTGCAGTTTGGTAACAAACACCTTTTTTTGCTTTTATGTACATTATTAATGTACACTGTAATTTTTCCCTTATAATGTTCTTACAGGAAGTTTTTCAATGCATTCCTAACATTGTAAATGAAAATTGCATTACCAACATGTGGAAAATGAACTCAATCTTGACAAAAAAAATCACACCATCCGAACGTATATTGTCCTTCTCAAAAGATGACATTCCTGCAGCATATAAAAAAGCAGATACAGCTTCATTGACAAGCTGCCTGGATTCTTCCATTTGTGGACTGAAAACGTTTGTCGGGCATCTCCATGTTTGTTATTTCAGAAAAAAAATTATCTTGGCAGCAGGAAACAGTTCCATTAGGCTTTTAAAGAAATCCTTCAGGGCAAACTGCAAATACACTGGAGTCACAATCCCCAAACCTTCCCCTCCACAATGCACAATTACAATGTCTGGAAATTTAAAGTGAGCCATACTGTCACAGAATGAAAACAATCGTGCCCAATGTAAGCCACAAACTGCATGCCACAAAACATCCACTTCTGCCAATCCAATAGTTCTAAAGATGCCACGATTTACAGCATACTCCTTCAATTACTACATTTAAGGGTCCCTCAGAATCCACACATTCTGCTTTCTCAAACACATAGCCATAGCCATTTTCAGTGCTCTCACAACTCCTGCAAAAATAAAACTCATGCTACCCTGTCTTCCCGTACAGCCCACCCAGCAAACCTGATTGGCTAATTTCCATGCCAGACAGCCACAAAAGACCTGGATGTGTCATGCACCAAATGCGGACAACCGTGGTGTCAGAGGACCTTGTACCATGGGGGCAGCCCTTCTCCCCTGTCAATTTTCATGTTCTCAACACTCCCTCATTGTTTGCTTTCAAAGAGTCATACATCCATCCACCAATCACAACCAAAACCTCTACACCTAACCCTTTCATCTCACTTAAACACTTCAGTTGTACATGCAAACCCTCTCAGTACATATCTCTTGTTAATGATAGGCATCTGCTTCAAAAACTACTGTGTAACTGTTCAATGTTTCTATTTCCAGAAACAAGATCTGCATCTAACAATAGCATAGTACTTTTATGGTTGTATTTAAAAAAATGTTTTCTTCAACTGTTTCACAAATATACATATATATACATTTATATATAGGGTTCCTGCTACTTAACCTGTAATAAACTTATCAATAGGCACATTCTCTTTTTTAACCACTCTAGCAAATGCCATGCATTGCAGCAATTCTTCACCTGCTCGCATGAAGCACCAAACAATTAGAATGCTCTGCGTTTCAAAATGTTTAATTTTTTTAATTTGGTTTAATTGTACAAAACTATTTTTACAAAAAGAACAATCCAACGTCTCCGTAGAGGGCCTGTAAAAGAATTGTCCAATTCTTGAGCTGATCTGTTTCAGCGGGAGTAAGTACGTTCCTGGGGACACGCTTAAATACAAATATGTCCACAATACAGCCCGCCTCCCTTATTTCACCAACAAACCCAGGGTCGTGCAGTTTGTGATTACAATCCTGATTATTAACCAAGAACAACATCAGTGGGCTAGGGAGAGACCTTCTTATTAATGCCATCCAGGCCAATTTGTCTGATAAAACCCACTACAGCAATTGCCCATTGGGCTTTTTCTCTACTAATTAATGGGGTCCACCATTCTAACTCGCGAAAAGTTTGGAGGTCCTTGAAGAGGGGACTTAGCCAGGTCTTCCTCACTTCAGTAACTCCCGAGCAATATAGGAGGCAGTGTTTTATTGTCTACACCTGGTTTAGGCTCTTACAATAGCGACAGTTATTCAAAGGTACCATGCCTCTTTTGGCTAGAACTTCGTTGGTATGAAGCAGGTTTAGTCGGATCCTTAGGAACCTGCTCTGGAACCCCTGATTAGGGAATTTTGCTAAGTAAGCAGGAAGTTGGTTCAGTTTGTTATGTCTCAGGGGAAGGTCTTGAGTGAGACTGTAAGAAGTAGCTTCCTCTTGAGTTTCGATCCAATCAAAAATGAGTAGCTTTTCATTAACCTTTAGGGGTTTTAGTAGCAGTTCTTCGTCTGAGCTTCCTATTTTGTCCAGAATCTATATATTTTTGTTCTTCCAGTTGGTTAGTATCGTGATGTGGTAACCCTCCATTTCTTCTCTAATAATTTGATTTGAAGAAGGGCCTTTGGTGAAGGTGAGATGATTTTTCTATAGAGCATCAGCCCATTTCAATCCACTATAGATTTAAGAGACGACGTGCAGAGTTCTCGACAAATTAAGGCCATCAGAGTTGACTGGGGGAGTGTCAGCACATTCCTCCAAAATCGACCTCCCAATTTCTTCTACACAGGTAATGCTGGAAAGTCCTCAGCACCATAAATCAAAGTTTGTATGACTTTCACTCTGAAAAAATTCAGTATCGGTTGTAGGGAGAAGCAGCCAAACTTTCTGTTAATTGCCTTTGTTTGGGCTATCAAAGATACCATCTTTTCGTCAAGAAATTCTTGCATTTGAGTCTCTGTTTTACTGTTGTTCAAGACTATTCCAAGATATTTGAAGCTTTTGACCCTCTCAAGCGGGATCCCATCTGCAAAAAGCTTTGTAGGTTTCTTCTGTGACCCGCTTTTGGCAAAGGACATAACCTTAATTTTATCTTTGTTTAGCTGTAGGTTGTTTTTGTACAGGTAGGTGATTAAGTTCTGCAGCTGTCTCTGAAGACCCACCGGCATCTGATCAATTAAGATTATGTCATCCACGTAGAGTAGTCTTGGAATTATTGTGTTTCTTATCGTTGGCGGAAAAGCTTGGACGTTTTCCTGCGAATCCATGAAGTCCGCTACATAAGCATTATATAGCGCCGGCACCAAAGGGCAGCCCGGCTTCACTCCACACGCCGTCTGAATTTACTTAGATAAAACACCCACCCCGTTCACTCTAATTCTCATAGATGTGGATGAGTATAGCGCCTTTACGGGAGCAAGGATAGAGTTTGGGCATTTGCGCTGGGCTAGTTTCATCCAGAGTAGGTCCCGGTGTACTCGGTCAAAGGCTTGGACCAAGTCCACGAAGACCAGGGCCTTGAACTATAGAGACAGGGAGAAGATCCTGGAATATTTTTGTAAAGGTGGAACAATACAGAAAGCATCCGCCAACATTACAGCATACCCAGATTACACGATGCTGGTGCAAAGACAGAGATACAGCTACGTGGCCGTCAAAAGGGGGCTGCAAGCTGCAGGCATCAAGTATATGCTTCTGTACCCGGCAAAGCTGAAGGTGCTACATAAGAGCAGAGCGCTTTTTTTTACACTCCTGAGGCGTTGGTAACGTGGCTGGATCTGCAAGGCTGCCCGGAACAAGAAGTGGACCGTGACCGGAGGAACAGGACGACTGAAGAACTGGTGCCACAGACATTGAGGGGGTAAGTGGGAGGGGTTACCGGATTATACCGGGAAGCGAGACCGGTTGAACACTGGGTAGAGTTCGGGCCTTGTGCTCGGCATGGACTGGAATATAGTGGGCAAAATGTAATTGGAAGCTGCATAGGGTTAACACAATGCGTAATAAATTTGGAAATAGAAGCAACCCACCCCCGAAATGCTAATATTTAAGTGGCCATTAGGGCGATTTCACCCTACTGAGCCCTGAGCATAAGCTTGTGCTGGACAGGGCTAGATGTGGGGGTGCCTGAGATCCAGGGATTGTAACGCTCTCCTGGCTCCACGGAGGCGCGGGCGTGGCTGGGACTGCTGTGACCTCTTCTGCTGAGATGCGTAAGACCCGGAAGATGGACTGGACTGGATTCCCCAACCTGGCTTTTCTGGCTCGGAGGAATATCCCACTTAGGGACCAAAATGACAAGCTCTCCATCCTGCTTCTGATGCAGGGGCGCATTGTGATTCCAGTTACTTCACTGGATTGATGAGTTTAAACTAGTTTGTCCTTTCCCGTCGTACCGCAAATGTTTATGGCAAGTTTGGGTTTATATTCACTCATCTGTTCTTTTCTTTCGCAGGTGCTGGAGAAGATTCCGGGCTGCAGGCGATTTGGATGAAGCCAAATTCTGGTAAGAATTCCGATGAGAGATTCCTTTGCAGTTTTAAGTATCTCCTTTAATGTCCAATGTCTTTTTCCCCATAGGGGCCGGGGTACGGCAATGCCGGAGGTAAGGCGCCGACCTGAAAAGAGCTGCTGTGTCTCTCTTGCAAATGGGTAAGTCTTGAGTGAGCGTATTGCTAATGTTCTCACATGCTCTCACTAATACAATGGGCCTCATTCCGAGTATGGCGCTAACCAATGGCGCTATTAACGCCTTGGTTGACGCCGTACCCGGACCGGCAGCGGCTTGGTGGATGGCGGAATTACAGGCCCCATTTCAAGGTTGGCGGGGCGGTAATTCCCCATTCACCAAGGCTCTTCCCCATTCCCAAATGAGCCCCCATAGGGCTCAATGGGATTGGGGAAGATGCAAATAACGGTGACCGTTCATTACGGTCACCGTTATTGGCTTGGAGGCCCCTTTGCGCCCTCGACTTTAACACCTGCTCAAAGCAGGCGTTAAGGGCGAGGGCGCAAAGGGAACTCGGAGTATGGCGGTAAGGGATTACCGCCACCGGTCTCGTTACCGGTGGCCGCTATCCCTTACCACCATACTCGGAATGAGGCACAATGTCTGTTTCTTTTCCCCTTAGGGGCCGGGGTGCTGAGATGCCGAAGATATGGCACAAACCCGAAGGCGGAGAGGGAATTGAACCACAGGTAAGTTCTACTTAGATTCGTGTTTCCCTTCTCACCTCTCTTTCTCCTTCCTTCCAATAGGTGCTGGATGGCGGTGGAAGCTCCGGATGAACGTCGCAGGACTCGAAAACGCCACGTGCAGGTGAGTGAAATGCAGCGTGCTGCGCGCGACGCGATGCGCGTTTAAAATGTTTGCCTTCTTTGCAGGATCGTCGGCGTGCAGAATCCGGAGTGCAGATGTATCAGGTAAGGTTCTTGTTTTCACCTGTTCTCTTCCCTTTTCTTCTTTAGGTGTTTCCAGAATGCTGGCAGGCGTGATGGAGGACCAAGACAGGAGCAGGCACGGTGAGCGTCCAGCTGCTAAGTGCAGAACAACACGAAGCGTGGTCTGCTGCTTGGGTGTGGCTTAAATAGCCTTTCAAGTAGTTCCAGGTATGTATTCTTCCCCCAGAAATATGTATTCCTCCACCGGTCACACCCTAGAGATCAAGTAGTCCCTAGAAAATAGTTCCTTCCAGTCTTGGAAGTTGCAGCATGGTCTGCACAGGTAAGTTTACACCAAGCACTACTCCCAACCTACTTCTGTATGAGCCTGGCGCCGATGGCGCCAAGACTGATGTCCCCTATGAGCCTGACGCCAACGGCGCCAGGACTGAGTCCAAAGGGCCCCCATCTGGGGCTGCTGGGACTTCCCTTGAATGCATGGTGTCTGTCTCTGGGGGTGCCGGGCCTGGTTTGGCTCCTTGGAGGCAGGCATCATGACAGTACCTCCCCCCAAGGCCCCTCCCAAGGGTGTCCAACCTGGAGGCCTCGGTTTATTTGGGAACTTCCAGTGAAAATTCCGTATTAGTCGAGGTGCATGCACATTCTCACTTGGTTCGCAAGATCTTTCCTGAGGTCCATATCCTTTCCAATCAATCAGATAAAAGAGTTTTGACTTGGACATCTTAGAATCCAATATGTCCTTAACTTTGAATTCCAATTCCCCATCTATTGGAATTGGTTCTGGTGGTTTGCATGACCTGGTTCCGGGTGGTACTGGTTTCAACAGTGATACATGAAAAACGGGATGGATTTGTATATTAGGTGGCAGATCGAGTTTGAAGGCTACCGGGTTAATGATAGCTTTGATTGGATAAGGCCCTATATATCTTGGGTTAAAAGTTTGTGGACCTTTAAGCGGTAAATGTCTAGTTGCAAGCCACACTTGGTCCCCTACTTTGTAAGGAGGTACTTTACTTCGATGTAAATCAGCATTTTCCTTGTACCTTTCTTTGGCTTGTTGTAAATGAGTCTTTGCTTCCTTGAAGGCTTGGGTTATTGTGGCATGTAAATGATCCACGGCGGGCATTTCAAGGCTTTGAGGGGATTCAAGGTCCGAAGTCCTGTGATGATGGCCAAATAGGGTATTGAAAGGAGTCTGACCCGTTCCAGAATGCACAGAATTGTTGTACGCCTACTCGGCAATCCATAGAATGTCCTTCCAATTACCCTCAGATTGAGGTAACATACACCGCAGATATTGTTCCAGGGTCTGGTTTGTTCTTTCGGTTTGACCATCGGTTTGAGGATGGTGGCTGGTGGATAATCGCACATCAACTTGGGACATTTGGCAACACCTTTTCCAGAAATGAGAAATAAATTGACTTCCCTGATCAGAAACCAATATGGATGGGAAGCCATGTAAACGAACAACATTTTCAAGAAATTCCTTTGCTAAGGTGGGGGCTGAAGGCAACCCCTTCAATGGGATAAAATGATCCATCTTGGAGAAGAGGTCTACAATCACCAGGATAGTTTTATACCCATGACTAGGAGGCAGGTCAGTTATAAAGTCCATCGATAAGGTGTGCCACGGTGCCGGAGGGATGTCCAGGGGCCGTAAAGGACCGGCTGGTTTTTGCTTCTGACTTTTATTTTGGGCGCACACTCCGCAGGTCATCACAAAGGATTTAATATCCTTTCGCCAGGATGGCCACCAGAAATGCCGTTTGATCTTTTCCTCTGTTTTCGCGATGCCCGGGTGTCCTTCCATTAGTGTATCATGATAATGTGCTATAACAAGTTCTTGCAATTCCTTGTGAGGCAGAAATAACCGCCCTTGGAAATAGGGTAAATCATTATTAATCGAATAGTTTGAGCCTTTCTGGCTCCATTCTTGTAAAGCTGTAGCATCGAAAAGCAATTTAACTCTACCTTGAACATCCTCAATAGTTTGAGAAGAGATTACACCCAAAATCCTCTGTTTGGGAATAATCGAAACTGGCTCTAGACTTGAGGCAATGTCACCCATTCCAATTTGAGATAGAGCGTCTGCCTTGCCATTCTTGCAACCCGGGCGATATGTGATTATAAAGTCAAATTCTGCAAAGAAAAGAGCCCAACGGAGATGACGAGAAGATTGAGCTTTGGCTGTTTTTAAGTATTGCAAGTTCCTGTGATCTGTAATCACTGTAACGGTGTGTCTTGTGCCGAGCAGGTAGTGACGCCAAGCTTTGAAAGCTGACTTAATAGCCAACAGTTCCTTGTCTGTGATTCCGTAGTTCACTTCAGGAGCCGAGAATTTCCTGGACCAAAAGGCTACGGGATGTAGTTGATTTGAAACTGGATCCCTTTGAGAAAGGACAGCCCCCATGGCTAAACTAGAAGCGTCGGTTTCCACAACATAAGGGAGGTCCGGACGAGGATGTTTTAACACAGGTGCGGAGGTGAATTTGGTTTTTAGTACCTGAAAGGCTTGTTCTGCCTCCTTAGACCACTAGAAGCGTCTGTTTTTTCGTAGGAGCGCCGTGATGGGTTGAACCACTCGAGAAAATTCCGGCATAAACCTTCTGTAAAAATTGGCAAAACCTAGCATACTTTGAACTCCTTTCACAGAACTAGGAGACGGCCATTTGAGGATCGCATCCACTTTCCGTGAATCCATTCGGACTCCTTTAGGTGTTAGGACGAATCCGAGAAACTCAACTTCCGTAACATGAAAAAGGCATTTTTCAAGTTTTGCAAATAGTTTGTGCTGGGGCAGTTTCTCCAAGACAGTTCTAACATGTTTTCGGTGATTGGATTCCGAGGAGGAGTACACCAGGATGTCGTCAATCTATACAATGACACAAACATCGATGAGTTCTCGAAAAACGTCATTCATAAAATATTGAAAGGTAGCAGGTGCGTTGCACAACCCGAAAGGCATTACCTGGTACTCAAAGAGTCCATATTTGGTGCGGAAGGCAGTTTTCCATTCATCGCCTTCTCTGACGCGCACCAGGTGGTAAGCTCCCCTTAAATCTAACTTAGTATAGATACAAGCATCTTTTACCTGGTCAAGGAGCTCAGGGAACAAGGGCAGAGGATAACGATTCTTGACCGTTATCTGATTTAAGACGCGGTAGTCAATGCAAGTTCTAAGATCGCCTTCTTTTTTCGGTACGAAGAATAGAGCTGAGGAAGCAGGTGACTTTGACGGGCGAATAAAACCATTGGCAAGGTACTGATCCAAATACTGTCGCAAATGAAGGTTCTCCGGTTCAGTAAGGGCATAGATTCTACTACATGGCGGTTGAGCATTGGGTACCAGGTCGATCTGACAATCATATGGCCGGTGAGGAGGTAAGGTGTTGGCCTGTTCCTTTTGGAAGACGTCTTGAAAGTCTTGATACTCAAAAGGTAATGGTACTGTTGTGGAGGTTACTGAGGCTAGACCCATCTGTGGATTTCCTGGATAACACTTTTGTGCACAATCAGGGAAGGTAATGCTCTTTGCTCGCCAGTCAATTTGAGGATTATGTGTTTCTAACCAAGGGATCCCTAAGATTACCTGAAATTGTGGAGCCTTGATTACGTCAAACACTATGGTTTCCCGATGGCCATCTTGGCCAACCAGTGTAATTTCCGTGGTAGAGTGTGTTACTGGCCCGGAGGCAATTTTGGTTCCATCAACCGTGGTAATGACATCCTTGGTGGTTTTTGGACGGAGAGGGAGACCAATCCTGGAAGCCAATTAAAGGTCAACATAATTTCCAATAGCCCCACTGTCGAGGTAGGCTTTTATTCCGTGCAACCGTTGAGGCTTTTTTGGATCTATGAGGACCATAGGCATGATGAAATGCGAGGTCAAAGAGTCTGTCTTCACGCTCGGCAAGCGGACCTCTACGCTTGTCGGGCTTGGTCGTTTCCCGAATCAGGTTCTGGAAAAATACTGTCTGTGGCTCCAACCACCTTTTTAGGTGGTTTTACCGGGCAATCCCGCAGGAAGTGTCCAGAAGCTCCACAGTAAAGACATAATTGTTTTTGTTTCTTCTTTCTCGTTCTTTCTGAGTTAGTGGTCCTTTAACTCCCCCAATTTGCATTGGCTCTGAAGCGTCGGTACCCTTGGGGCTTGTGTGGGTTTTGATCAGAACTCGGGTTTCAAATCTGGACCGATCCGCTTTTCTATTCTGGAGTCTATGATCAAGTTGGACCACTAAGTCAATGTATTCTGTGCAGAGTTCAGGCGGGTTCACTATTTGAGCAAGAACGTCTTTTAGTTCTCCACGCAGACCTCGGTGGAATAATGTAATTCTTTTATTCTCAGGCCACCCAGTCTCTACGACCAATCTGTTAAATGTGGCTATATAAGATAGGAGATCTTGGTTTCCATGCCGCAAGGACAGAAGTTCGTTATCCAAGGCCTCACCCTGAGCGTGTCGAGCGAATAATCTTTCCATGCTTGCCTGGAAGCCTTGAAAGTCCTGAAGGATTGGGTCGTCTTGATTTACCAACGGAATCGACCAATCAGCAGCACTGCCGCTGAGATAAAATAGCACAAAAGCCACCTTGGTTTGGTCATTAGGGAAGGCCCCAGGTCTGCATATGAAATGTAAACGACATTGATTCATGAAAACGGCGTATTTCTTGGGATCCCCAGTAAAACGCTCAGGGGAGGCCAGAGGCATATTTCCTGGCAGTTTAATTTGCACCGGCTTGGTTGAAACCATCGGAGTGGAATTCATCCCGGAGCCGGGTAAAGGCCTTTGTCCTGCCTGACTCTGCAAAAGCTGTTTAGCCAAATCATCAGTTTGTTCTTTGGATAAGATTAGTTCCCTTCTAAGGGTGTTAGTTTCCTGGCGGGCGGCATGCACTTCCGTCCGTAATTCCCCCAATAATTGGGCCAGTTGGTCTGTCTCGGAAGTCTCCATGGCGCCTGGGTGGGAAATTATGGGTTGTCTTCACGTTCTGTAACGCTCACCTGTCCCCCACGAAGGCGCGGCCGTGGCTGGGACTGCTGTGACCTCTTCTGCAGAGATGCGTAAGACCCGGAAGATGGACTGGACTGGATTCCCCAACCTGGCTTTTCTGGCTCGGAGGAATATCCCACTTAGGGACCAAAATGACGAGCTCTCCATCCTGCTTCTGATGCAGGGGCGTGTTGTGATTCCAGTTACTTCACTGGATTGATGAGTTTAAACTAATTTGTCCTTCCCCGTCGTACCGCAAATGTTTATGGCAAGTTTGGGTTTATATTCACTCATCTGTTCTTTTCTTTCGCAGGTGCTGGAGAAGATTCCGGGCTGCAGGCGATTTGGATGAAGCCAAATTCTGGTAAGAATTCCGATGAGAGATTCCTTTGCAGTTTTAAGGATCTCCTTTAATGTCCAATGTCTTTTTCCCTATAGGGGCCGGGGTACGGCAATGCTGGAGGTAAGGCGCCGACCCGAAAAGAGCTGCTGTGTCTCTCTTGCAAATGGGTAAGTCTTGAGTGAGCGTATTGCTAATGTTCTCACATGCTCTCACTAATACAATGTCTGTTTCTTTTCCCCTTAGGGGCCGGGGTGCTGAGATGCCGAAGGTATGGCACAAACCCGAAGGCGGAAAGGGAATTGAACCACAGGTAAGTTCTACTTAGATTCATGTTTCCCTTCTCACCTCTCTTTCTCGTTCCTTCCAATAGGTGCTGGATGGCGGTGGAAGCTCCGGATGGACGTCGCAGGACTCGAAAACGCCACGTGCAGGTGAGTGAAATGCAGCGTGCTGCGCGCGACGCGATGCGCGTTTAAAATGTTTGCCTTCTTTGCAGGAACGTTGGCGTGCAGAATCCGGAGTGCAGATGTATCAGGTAAGGTTCTTGTTTTCACCTGTTCTCTTCCCTTTTCTTCTCTAGGTGTTTCCAGGATGCTGGCAGGCGTGATGGAGGACCAAGACAGGAGCAGGCATTGTGAGCGTCCAGCTGCTAAGTGCAGAACAACGCGAAGCGTGGTCTGCTGCTTGGGTGTGGCTTAAATAGCCTTTCAAGTAGTTCCAGGTATGTATTCTTCCCCCAGAAATATGTATTCCTCCACCGGTCACACCCTAGAGATCAAGTAGTCCCTAGAAAATAGTTCCTTCCAGTCTTGGAAGTTGCAGCATGGTCTGCACAGGTAAGTTTACACCAAGCACTACTCCCAACCTACTTCTGTATGAGCCTGGCGCCGATGGCGCCAGGACTGATGTCCCCTCTGAGCCTGACGCCAACGGCGCCAGGACTGAGTCCAAAGGGCCCCCATCTGGGGCTGCTGGGACTTCCCTTGAATGCATGGTGTCTGTCTCTGGGGGTGCCGGGCCTGGTTTGGCTCCTTGGAGGCAGGCATCATGACAGGGATGGAGCTGGGCAACAGTTGGGGGGGTGTTGTTGGGGAAGGGATGGGTGGGGGAGGGAAGGGAGGTGGGAAGTTTGGGGTGTGCATAGTTATGGGTAGTTTAAGTTCAAACATGAGCCTACATGGAAGAGCTGAAGTGTTGTATCTGCATAGCATGACTGGGAGGGTTTGGTTGGAAATGGGGGAGGAAGCTATCAATGCGCTATGGGAGATCTCAAGATATTAACGTGGAATGTCAGGGGACTTAACAGTTATATGAAGAGGAATAAGGTCATGCTGTATTTGAAAAGGCAAAAGATAGATATTGCGCTGTTACAGGAGACGCATCTGACGTGGGAGAAGCTGGAGCTAGTTGGGAAAAAATGGAAAGGGATTGTGGTGGGTTCGTCGTACTCTGCTTACGCTAGGGGAGTGCTTGTCTGGGTGGCGCCGCACGTCCCATTTCAGCTACTACAGGAAGTGGCGGAAACTGATGGGAGGACGGTTATATTGAGAGGGCTGGTGGAGAATAAAGAGGTATGCATTACGTACGCCCCCAACCAAAACATGGCGGCATGCTTCAGAACTCTGTGCACCAACCTTAGTATGTGTGTGGGAAACGCGGTTATTTGGGGCGGGGATTTCAATTGTGTAATGAACCCCAAGGTGGACAGATCTGATAGCAGGATTGACAGGCCCACCCCATCGGCCAAAGCATTGCAGGTGTTACTAGATGATTTTGGCTGGTAGATGTGTGGAGAACAAAACATCCTAATGGTAGGCAATATTCGCACTACTCAGCCCCGCAGCAGCTACACACGAGATTGGATTATGTCTTCGCCACGCCGGATGTAATGGCAGAGAGCACTCAAACAGAATATAAGGCGAGGGTCCTCTCAGATCACTCGCCCCTGGTCCTCGGGTGGCAATACTGCCCCCCGAGGGTGCGGATCCCGACATGGCGCCTCCGAGCGGAGGCACTCAAAGATCCGGTCTTTCGAGAGGACATAAGAGATGAGATCATTAACTATTTTGAAACGAATACTGGTAGTGTTGACTCGGCGGGTACACTATGGGAAGCTTTTAAGGTGGTGATGCGGGGGGTAGCCATAGCTAAGTCAAAGGGCCTGCAAGGTGGGGTTCTGGCTGACCTACAAAGAGTAGAAGATGAACTAGAAAGAACATTAAAAAATTGCAGTGTGGACATGGAGCTAGTACCTAAACTACAGCAGCAGTGTGCGGAACACTGGGAAAAGCTCAGCAACCTCAATTATAAAAAGTATGTAGAAAGACAGCATGCAGGAGGGGATAAAATGGGCAGGCTTTTAGCGTGGCTGTACAAGAGCGAAACCCCTAGACTCCCGATTAGGACAATAACTAGAGAAGATGGCAAGGTAGTAGACACTCAAGAAGGAGTCAACAAGGAATTTGCAGGAATTTGCAGATTATTATAGGGTGCTATACGGGGACAAGGAGGGGGGCAGTCGAGAGGAGATAACTGAAACACTAGAAGATATAGGACTGCCCAAGATAAGTGATGAGGAAAGAGAAGAGCTTGATGCACCAATTACATTGGAGGAGTTGGAGGAGGTTGTGAGGCAGTTGCCCACCAGTAAGACCCCAGGAGTAGATGGGTTCCCTAACGAATTTTATAAAGTATATAGAGAAGAAGTGCTCCCCCCAATGCTAGAAATGCTTAACGAAGCGTTTGAGAAGGGAAGGTTGCCGGAGTCACTCAGAGAAGCGATTATAATACCGCTCCCTAAACCCAACAAACCGGGGCATGTCTGTAGCTCCTACAGGCCTTTGTCGATGCTGAACCAGGACAGCAAGATATTGACGGCTGTCCTGGCAAACAGATTGAAAAGAGTAATTAGCAAATGAATCCACCCAGACCAAAAGGGGTATGTCCCGAATAGGAATATAACCCACAAAGATAGCCGACTCCACCGGGTGATCGAATGGGCGGATAGGAATGAAGGCGAAATGGTGATTGCATCCCTAGGCGCAGTAAAAGCTTTTGACTCTGTTAAGTGGCCATGGCTGCTGGCGGCCCTGGAAGGATACGGAATAGGGCCGGGTTATATCAGATGGGCAAAAATGCTATACAGTGAGCCGCTAGCCAGAGTTCGAACGGGATCAGTGATATCCGAGAGATGGCAGCTTAGTAGAGGCACCAGGCAGGGGTGCCCCTGGTCCTAGATGCTTTACTTTCTAGCCCTGGAGCCCCTAGCGATATACCTCAGGCAACAATATGATACGATAGGTATTGAGGTTGGGGGGGAGCGGCACCTAATATCCTTATATGCGGATGATTTGTTACTATACTTGAAATACCCGGAAGAAAATCTTCAATATATCCTGGAAGTGATGGAGAAGTATGCAGGGTTGTCCGGCATAGCGGTGAATCCTCAAAAATCTAGTATATTCCCGCTGGGTAGCTATAAGGGGACCCCTGTGGAAAGGTTGCCAGTGTTACAGATACCATGGGTGATTAGTTCTTTCCGTTACCTTGGTATAGATGTGTATCACACGGCAGAAGAGGAACATAAGCACAACACTGAGGTAGCTATTGAGAAAATCCGGAAATGCATGAAGTTTTGGGAGAAGTTGCCCCTAGCAATGATGGGACGGGGGGCAATGCTTAAGATGGTGGTCCTACCTACCATTGCTTTTACATTATTGTAGTAATATCCCACATATGATACCCAAGAAGTTTTTTGCTAAAGTGAATAGTGTGTGTAGGGACTTCCTATGGCATGGTACCCGGAATAGAGTAGCGCTATGGAAGTTGCAGAACTTCTATGAAAGGGGGGGTATTAAACTGCCCAATTTTGAGGTCTATTATGTAGCGAGTCAACTACAATATGTGGCCAATTGGCTCTCCGACGAAGTGACCCCTGAACTTAGGCTGTTTGGGCAGGATTGTACCCCATTTTACTTAAGGGAAATGATATGGTTGCCTGAGTCAGATATGAAGGAGCGCCCTAGGATGATGATGCTGGGGTGGAAAATGTGGCGTTGAGCGTGTCGGATGATGGAGAACCCATTCCCATGCTCCTCGCAAGTACCGCTGGTTGCTTTAGCAGGAGGGGATAAGCAGCTGAGGGTGCTTATCAGAACCTACTGGGAATCGGTGGGGCTGGTAACGTTAGGGGACATCTGGCAAGAGGGGACTATTAGAGATTTTGAAGAACTTGGGGAGGAGGTGGGATTACATACTGGCCAATATGTTACATACCATAGGATGGTTCAGAAAATTCAGAAAACGTGGCCTGAAACAGTATTGGCAGAGGAACCAGATGCTACTGTGGGGGCTATATATGACATATCGGAAGGGGGGCATAAGATTTCTAGATTGTATGAGATGGTGATGACCATGGTTGGGAAGGAATTGACACATTTGAGACTGGATTGGGAAGAGGAGGTCGGGGCCCCAATGGGAGATGGGATGTGGGAACGCACCCTGGGATATCACAAGAAAGTGTCAAGAAACGCCAGACTTAAACAAATACAGCTGTATATAACGCCTAGAGCATACATGGCCCCTCTGAGGATATCCAAGTTCGGAAACGCTGGGCGACAGGCGTGTCCTAAGTGCGACATGGAAAACGCTGACATGACACACATGTTTTGGTCATGCCCAGTAATCAAATGTTTCTGGGGTGAAGTGGCACAAA
This sequence comes from Ambystoma mexicanum, assembly GCF_040938575.1. Classification (NCBI taxonomy): domain Eukaryota; kingdom Metazoa; phylum Chordata; class Amphibia; order Caudata; family Ambystomatidae; genus Ambystoma; species Ambystoma mexicanum. The sequence goes on along the minus strand of NC_090928.1, from coordinate 958,577,307 downwards.
AATTAGCGACAAAGGGGGTCACGCTCGTCATAGATACGGTCTGGGCTTGCTTGCTGGGAGGGTTCCCCAGACCACGGAAACTTAAACATGTTGAGAAACTGAAAAACGTGGCATACATGCTAGCAAAATGGAGGATTGCCATGGGATGGAAGAAGTTCCACAAGCCACGGGTGGAGGTATGGTGGAAGGAGTTACAGAAATGGGCGGTAGCCGAAACGATAGTATGGCAGGAGGTGAGCAACATGAGTGGGGAGGAAGAAGTGGGTACCCTGATGGCATGGAAATTATTAATAGCGCAGCTGTTCAGATCTATATTGGACCCAACAGAATCCGAGGATAGTGAGACACGGCCACATGTAGCAGATACTGAATGCGAAGTACAAATAGGCTCATAATGGAGGGTGGGACTATGGGAGCAGTGGCAAAAATGGAAATGCAAATGGTTTTTAATGGAATTGTTGTAAACTACACTGCGTGTTGGGTTTGTTTGTATTGTTGTTTGGTTTGAATAAAATTAATAAACATTTTTAAAAAATATAAAAGAAAAAAATATTTATCATTGTTGATTTCCGAGTACAAAGTGTGTTATTGTGATCGTGTACATACCTTTGAATAGGAACAAAATACACTAATGAATAGGTTCAAGGGTACTCATACACGAAGGGCTCCCACAATTGGTTTGAAAAAATGACTCTTCGAAATTGTTATCATAGAGAAAGATCTCTAGAGGACCTTTTATGTTGTAATTGCATGAGTCAAAAACACAACAACACAATTTACAGAGAGAGAATAGACATCATCAATGGTTTGTTGGACCATAACAGAATATAAACGTAAATGCTTTAAAACACCATTTACCACCAATGCTCGGGACAAAGTCGAAAATGGTGTGTGTGCAACAAACCCAACCTCTGTGGAGGTTTGTCAAAACAGACACAGTTCAATTGTGAAACAATTCAAAGCGGAATTCTAAAGACAACGTAAAACAACTAAGAGGCAACAGATAAGATTTTTCATGTGTGAACAGCAATCAATGTGCTGTGAATTCGGGGAGAAGTATGTCTACACCAGGTGTTTCCGCCATTTGGAATTGGTGAAAGGAGTACCTAGAGACCAGCCCAGTGTGGCGTATGGATCTCTAATACAGTGCCTATCAATTGCTACATAGCTTAGACGTCCTGTGTACAGAACCTTGTCCTGATGATGGCCGTCCCAAAGATGAGGCTCATTTAGCCCAATTCCAAACGGCCGAAACACCTGGTGTAGACATACTACTCCCCGAATTGTGTTGTTGCGTTTTTGACTCATGCAATTACAACATAAAAAAGTCCTCTAGAGATCTTTCTCTATGATAACAATTTCGAAGAGTCATTTTTTCAAACCAATTGTGGGAGCCCTTCGTGTATGAGTACCCTTGAACCTATTCATTGATGTATTTTGTTTCTGATTTAACCCTCCTGGGTAGAATAGGTTCCATACCAGGAGCCCAACAATGTTTTGGTTCATACCTTTGAATATTAATTATATAAAGACTGTGTTTTCAGTAAAAAAAAAAATATCTTTTAGAGTTTCTTCTTACGTGCGTCATTTTGTCCATGCTTTGGGGAGGTGTAGCAAACTCCCCAGGGAGGTTTCTTTGACATCGTAGTCAAGGGACCAAAGGTTCTCAACAGCCTTATTCAATAAGACTTTTATTTTGTGAGAAGAGATGTGAAAAAAAGAGGCGTCAGTGCAATCTTCGTATACAGGTTCCACTATTTTGATATCGTCAGGGTGAAGGTCTCTCAGGCCTGGAATTCGATCGCAGATCTTCATTAGAGTACAACGGTTCAGAGTTAAGTTGTCCTTCTTGTGAGAAATTCCCTCCAACTTGAATGATCTTGAGTCTTGTATTGATCTCACTCACGGGTCGTTGAGTGCTGGCTTGTTAATGCCTGCAGCTTTCGTCTGACCTGCTCTTGGGGATATGTTGTGTCTGTGTTCGGGGCAGGTCCTCTCTCTGTTGGTGTGCAAAATGAATGGACAATTCTGTCTTTAGTCGGTGTCCCCGAGTGCCTACAATGGATTTTGCGACTAAGACTGTGTAACACTCTTGTCCTTCGTCTTCGCTGATCATCCTTACAGTAGTACTTGTGCGAAGAGAGGCGCTCTGCACTGTGATTCCCTCGTACAGGGGAGGTATCATGGCCATGTATCTGATTGTATTTTTCTGCAACTGTCAAGAATTGGGGGGGGAGCAAGAGCTATATTTATCTGGTTTCCTTCGAGTTGGCTTCAGGCCCACCTCAATCACCTGTGACTCAGCTTTCCTTTTTTTTAGGTTGCACCATCAGTTCTGACTCAGAGTCCTCTATCGTATAGAGACTCATGTTCAAGAGATCAACAGATTCCTCATCTGATGTTGATGAACCCTTGTTGTGCTTTTCGTTGGTTTTATAGGCTGGAGAGAGGTTCTGACTGGAAAGAACATCCTTGCCAGATACTTTAAACATCACTGGGGTGGGAGCCTTGTGCCTCTCTGTTAGAATGCTTGTGTTGGAAAGTTTCTTGAGATCATTTGATGTAACATTCACTATGGAGTCACCTAGGGTGCCTCCTAGTCTTTTGGAGAAGATTCCATAACAGGAGGTGGATTCAATCCCTTTCTCCTCCACAACCATGATTTTGCAGGCCTCTGTTGATGGTAACCCAGAGATTGCCCCAAGAGTGGATGTGGCAGGTATAACGGAACCGTTCGTCATGGCTTTCTTTGCCTGAGTTTGAGGTTTTGATGCAATTGCTGTTGGAACCTTTCTCTTTGTACATCTAGAGTTGGATATCTTCTGTTGGGCTTCCTCAATAATGGGGCCCCTTCCGACATTTAGAGTGGTCTTGGTCGGCAATGCAGAGTTGCTGTCTTCTGTAGGGGGGGCAGGCCATTTGTCAGTTTGGGACTCCACAGTTGCCTTTGGTGCAATTAACCCTACACAGTCGCTCGGGGCATCTTTAGTATGGGTGGAACTTGTTTCATCCAATGTGTTTTATCCCCTCCTTATTAGGCAGCATATAACCTTCAAGAAAGAACAGTTTTGTGTGCATTTGGGCAAGGAGCGTCGTTTGGTCTTTGAGTGTGTCATTCAGAGACTCATATAGCTTACAGAAGGGGGCCAGAGCTATCGTGATTGTTGACATTATTGTCATCAGGCCAGGTTTCTTGGACGGAGTTTCTTTTATAGATGGAGTGATTTGGACACTCGCCCGTCTGTTCGACGGGGTAGACGGTGCTGAAAACTCCCTTGGTGTAAAGGAATACAAACTTTTTCTCATCTGCCGGTCATGAGCTTTATGTTCTCTCCTCTCCGTCCTCACTCTGGGTGGAAAGTAAGGGCTTGCACCCAGGTTGTTAGATGTGGAGTGAGTGTACGAGGGTCTTGAGGGCATGGTGTGGTCCTCGTCGATGGGGTAATAACCCCCTACACTGGGACTCAAAGACTTGTTGGAAGGATGCTCGTTTCAGGGTTGGAGATCTTGGACTATGCCATGAGCACTCTGAGTGTTCTCAACCTCTGCTGATGTAGCCAGGGTGTGGTCTCGAATTGCCAGATCATCACGCTTTGATGGAGATAGATTAAAGGGACCCTTCTCGTGGACCTGCAGTTTTATCGTGTGTGGATTGCCAAAATGCAACTTCCTTACTGCAGAGATTTCTGTAGGCAGTCTTTCTCTAATCGCAATTCTTCGTCTGTTGTTTGTGGATTGTCAGGTGGGCACCCCCTTATCCTAGATATTTCTGACCACTCCTCAATGCACAATGGATTATTAGGTAGCGGCAGGGCTTTCAAAAGTTCCACTCCTTCAATCAATTTGACATCCGTGATTTCATTGTTTTGTGGACAGATAGACATCAGTTTGGTTTAAAAAAAACTTTTGGAGCGTATTAGAGATCACTTGATTTTTATGGTTTGTACGAGGGGTACTCATTTGACCCTGAGATTTAATTGTTTTGGAGTCATTTTTCAGTTTTTCTGAGGCTTTTTGATGATGTGTTGATAAGCATTCAACAGGTTGTGATTAGCTCCCATTGTTTGTGCTTTCAGCGGCAGCAGATCTACAAGTTTGCTCAGCAGGGCTAGAGCCGCAAGCCCCTCCCCCGGGCTGTTGGACTCCAGCTGCCGCTCTGACTCCTCGAGGTTGCCCCATACTGTGGGGCCGCTGTTTGAGTCCCCCAAAGTTTCAGCCCCGTACCCTCCCCCCCTGAAGGACTGCCATCCTGGGGTGAAATCAGATCCTCCCGTTCCAATCTCTGGTGTATCTCGACGTCCACCCTCAAGCTGGGCTGGAGGGTGGAACCGCTGGTGAAAAGCTGGGAAGCACACTTGGCTGCAGTGTCAGGCATAACTGCTGGGATCCCTCACGGCTGGATGTCAGCAATGCCAGCATCCCCCATCGAGAGAGCTGGGGTGAGTGACAACGCTGCCAAGGGAAAGTCACAAGGTAAGGTTTTGTTCATCGTTTCCTGGCCCTCGTCTGCAACTACAGCCAACGGGACTGAATGGGACACTTCAGGGTCAGGGTGGACAGCAGGGGGACGCACCTCAGCTGCATGTTCATCAAACTCAGTGCCCGCCTCTGCTGCCTCTACCCATGACGGCCCGCACTCTAGACAGGAATTGTTGCTGTATGCCATATCCTGACTGGTCGAGTTTAGGGTCGGGTTGGGGTTCATTGGGCTCTGTGTGTTAGCTTTTGGCGACTGGTCCATAGCTATAAAAGATTTTCTGACTGTGCCCTTAGAACCCTTGCTCTTAGCACACATAGCCCAGCCGACAAAGACTTCCATTGTAAATTCGTGGGAGGCAGGCGTGTGTCGCCATCAGCTCCTCGGAAGCGGCTGCTCCTGAGATAATGCGTTTCTTCCTCCATCTGGATGGCCAAGGACTTCCAAAGATTGCAGACCACTCAGGAGTCCACTCTGTGGTCGCTACGCAGGAGAATGTCTATTTTGAAGAAAGTGGTGAGTCCTTCCACCACACGATAGACACGGTAGACAGACTCAATCAGGCTCAGCGAAGGATAGGGGGACTGCCAAAGACTGCAGTCCACTCTGCGGCTGCTACGCGGGAGAATGTCTATTTTGAAGAAAGTGGTGAGTCCTCCCACCAAATTATAGACATGGTAGACAGACTCAATGAGGCTCAGCAAATGATAGGGGGACTGCCAACGACTGCAGACCACTCAGCAGTCCACTCTAAACTAATGTTTCTTTTTATAAGCATTGTGGTGAAAGTTAAAAAATGCATATGTACGTTTACAGCAGCACTGTGCCACTTTTTCATAAAAGAAAGGAAAAGCAGATGAAATAGCTGCTATGTAGAGCATTTTAAAGTGGCACTTCGTGACGGCCACTTTAATATGTTGGCAGCACATGCATACATACCAACATCACCCATACCAATGTATAGGTATGTATTAAGTCTTTATTTTTTCCTTTGCATTCTGTCACTTCAAATTCCACATTGACCATTATAAGACTCAAACTACAAGTCCCAGAATGCAAAAAACTAAGCATGACTGAGATTCAGGATTCAAAACATATACAATCCTGTGCTTTTCAAAATATATATTTCTTGGAAGCATTTTGAAGAAAGTAAAAAAAAATGCATATCTGCATTTTCAGCAGCACTGTGTCATTTTTTCATAAAAGAAAGTTAAAGCAGATACAAATAGATTTGTGCACCATTTAAAATTGGCACCCAGTGTGTGCCGGTTCAATATAGTGACAGTGCATCTATATTTCCTAACATAGCCCGTTTCAATCTTCAGCTGCATATGCAGTCCTAATTTTTTCTCTACAATCTGGGACTTGTACTCCAACTTTTGTAATGGGAAAAGTGGAACTACAAGTCCCAGAATGTTAACAAAAAATCTAGGACTACATAAACACCTACAGATTAGAATACATCATGTAGGCAGGTATGTATATACTCGTAACATATTAACTTCCACACACCAACTGCCATTTAAAAGTGTACTGCACATATTTTACATCCCTTTTTCTTCTCTTTTACAAAACGTTACACAGCTTCTATAAATGCACATACGCATGTTTTATTTTCATGAAAATGACCCTAAAAGCAAAAAATGTTAACAGTCCACCAATTGTATTAACTGTTTTTCCCCTCCATTTCTCCTTCCATCATAATAACAACCTTGCTTACTAAAAGTACTTCACCATTACCACATATCCCAACTAACATTCTTTTACAACTACAGGAAAGAAGCACATTACCGAAGACAAGAACTAAAAAGAGATTACCCATTCACATCCAACAAAGTAAGTACATTAATGTACCATGTCTATGTATGTAATTACAGCAGCACAGTTCCACTATATATTACACCAGACTACTCTTTTCAAGCCAACATTTCTTTCACTCTAAGCCATTATATTCCACAATTCACACTCTTCCTATTCCCATCTAAATACCACCATTGCAACACCCACTCTGATCCTCAAAACAGCACAATATCCCTACCGATTTGATCACACCACCACTCCCTTACTCACTAAGCCAACAACATCCCAACTCTGGAGACTCTTACTCTCACAATCTTCCCAACCACACCTAATATCCCACATCACAATCAGCACTGTATTCATCTCTACAATCACGCCCACAAAGCCACGCACCAAAAATGCATATATATTGCACAACTTTCAAACCCACAGTTTCTCTTTTCCCAACAGACACAACAAAATGCCATTTAAAAAACAACTTTGTAGAAAAGAAAGAACAAATAGAGCAGATAAGAATAAAACTACAGCATATAGTCATCCAACTCTAAAACAATGTAGAGAAAACATTAAAAAAAGGAGATAGTAACCTCACTCAACAAAACTAAACCTGCCACGTAACTAAAAAAGGTAAAGCCCCCCTTGCAAAAACTAAAAGTAAAACGAAATGTACAAAGAAATTCAGACCTATTAATGAACCGAACACTGTATCTACCAGTGTTGACGTCGTCATGGTAAAGCAATTCAAAAAATGTATGTTACAGAAAATGTTCAACTGTAGAGTTTTTCGCAATCTTATAAAAACAGCTGAAAAATCACGATCTACCCTTAAATACTACTGCAGGAGATCAATCCTGCACACTCTAATAGACAGTGCTTTTCTACTAAAGAGAACATGGTTTATATCGTTTTTAAACAGAATTAAACCACAAACTAAAATAATCAATAATTTACAAAAAGTACTTTTAAATATACAAAGTGTCAATAAACAGACCTATGCAAATTGTCTGTGTTGGTGAATGGATTCACACAAAAAGCACAAAACCATATTTCAATGAAGAAGCTTATAAACAAGAACAACAAAAAACGATTGCCATAGACAATCATTGTCGAGGGTATGAAATGGTGGAAGAGAGCATATGGCAAAATAAACCCTTATAGAAAACAGTCCCCAATGAACTTTAAACCAAATGCTCCTTTCACCGAAACAAACCTTCCAGTGTACAAATGGACATGCAGCTCAATGTGTAATGTACGCCAACAATCCTTTAAATCTTTATGACAATTCGTCAATCACTATGTGAAACTAAAAGACAAAAGTAGAATGAAAACCTTACAAACCATGGACTCCTTTCCTGTGCACAAACACACTGGTCTGCAAGAACATTCATTAGCCTGCATTTTAGGAACTTCTTACAAAATCACTTTCCACCTCATCACAATGTTAGCAACACGCCATTCTACTATACAGAATCTTGTGCATCAACTGTACTATGGAAAAAGTCCTGCTCTAGAACTGCAAAATTGAAAAATCATTCTCCTACATGAAACAGCCAAAGAACTGCTTGAAGAAAATGAGCACATCCAACATAAATACTTTGGAACTGAAGTTGACTTAGAACATTCTGTACCTGTTACACTCACCTGGTCTCTGCAGAGGCGTTGGGGCATGGTTGCAGCCCTCCCTGGAGTTAGATCACCTCCTTCTAGCTTCTTCCCCTGCGGACAGGCTGCGGGCAGCAACAATTGGTGACACTGCTCCTGTGTGGAAATGGGAAAAAGTGAGTTCACTGAGAGGTGACTGTGCTACCTCCCAAAACCTTCAACCCGAGGTGCGATTTCTGTGGGCACGTACTGGCCCATAAGGCTCACCTGGTAAGTATGAATGATGAGCTCTCCATCCTGCTACTTCTGGCAGGGGCGCTTGTTGATGGGATGGAGTTACTTCACTGATCCCTGATGAGTAGTAGTCCAGTCCACCTGCGACTATGCTCCTCCAGTTTGGTAGTACGTGTCTTCCAATGTCTCTTGCCTTTTCCCCTCTTTTTGCTTTCTCTCAATGTCTCTTGTCTTTTCCCCTTTCTAGTTTCTGTCTTGATGTTATTGCTCTCAATGTTGTTATTCCCTGAATAACGTTCCTCTCTGTTTTCTCCCAAATAGATGGAAATGCGGCCCAACAGCGGCTGTGGAGGCACGGAACACGGCTGAGTGGAAGATTGATGCAACCGCAATGTCCGACAACAGGTGATTGATGGTTTAAGGGAAGGCACGAGGTTTAATGGTAGCGTGACCTTAAACTTAATGTCTGTTAAGGGTCTAACCTTGCCTTTTGCTTTATTTGCAGGTGCTGCGAGTGCAATGGAGCGCATTGTGCCGCGGTGCCCAGATGATGCTGCCTGCGCTCCAAGATGTTTGCAAGTGAGCAGCGGTGCCAGGAAGAAGATGTCTGTGCTCCAAGATGTTTTCAGGTGAGCCGCGATGCCAGGAAGAAGATATCTGAGCTCCGAGATGTTTGCAGGTGAGCTGCAGTGCCAGGAACAAGCATATAGGTGAGAGCAGGATCCTCCAGATGGTTAGTATGGATGTAGACAACAGGATTTCCCCAAGTAAATTGAATCCAAGGCGACCATGAGCGTTACGCTGCATGGAAGTGCAGAATAGCGCAAAGCGTCTGCCTCAGGGATTGGAGCAGCTTATATAGCTGTGATCATGGGCACGCCCACTAGGCTTGGCTTGCCTGCCACTCCTAGTGAGTCAACACGTGCCATGCAACCCAATAGCAGCAGCTCTACCCGAGAGTGCACGTGGAACTGCTGTGAAGATGCAAGTTCCACTTGTTAAACACACGATGCACCAGAAATTAGGTGCTTGTCCATAATAAAGATGTTTTTGACCCAAATTAATTGTCTTATTTATTGTTATTTATGAGCCTGGCGCCAAAGGCGCCAGGACTGTGTCCACCCGGGCCCCCTGTGTGTGTGACCTAGTAAGGTCAGTGCCCTTGGACCAATGACCATGACAATACCTTCAGAAAACATGACTGAAAACCTCATAAACACCAATGTCCTAATAAAGACATACAAAAGAGAAATAGCTACATTTCAAAACACATCTGCTGAAATACCAGACCAAATATGTGTCTGTTGTTGCTGAACGTTTTATAAAAAGAGTGCAAAAATAGTAGATATAGCTTACAAAATAGAAGACAATAAAGAAACCCAATGGTTTCAATTAGCTTTATATCTAACAGCAGAAACTAAATACAAAATAACTGTCCCCTCAACTGTTTGCACGTACTGCAACACAAAGCTTGACCATAACCAAATGCCATCATGTGCTATCACTAATAACTATAATAGAAACAGTGCATCTATTTCATGCTATAATACGCCTTCAACCGAAATCAACCAAATTACCTCCATCCAAGTTACTAAAGGGAATCCATGGCAAAGTATTATATTTGCCATTAGATCTAAAAAAAAATGTACAAACGCTGTACAAATGTACAACGACCAATAGATCAATCTTTGATTGTACTAGTTAATGGTATGCCAACAGAAGACAAAACAATTTGGCAACAACTAGTCGGCTTAAACAAAGTTAGACAAGCCCTACAATATCTGAAAGAATACAATGAATACTACAAAGATATAAGCATAGAGGAAAACATAAGTGAAACCACCCAAATAATTCAAGACTCACCAGCAACTGACCGATTTGAATGTGTGGACCCTGTTACTGCAGCCAACATTTTAGACCAGTATACAATTCACCCACTACACTCCAAAAACACCATTGACGATGCATTAGAAACACATCAAATACATCGAGCCAAAGGATCCCCAATGAGCATATGGTAAAAAAGTGTAGAAGCATGTTCTTTTCCTCTACTGTTTGCTAGAGGAAAAGGAGGAATATATGATTAAAGATCCCAGTAAATTGGTTTATCAGAATATCGTTCTATACAAAGGTATTCTGAAGACCCCATATTCAGACAAAATGTTGACTACATTTTCAACCTACTCTTTGAAAGTGAACTAGCAACTCTATGTTATGGAATTGCACATATATTAAAAACAGGCTCTAACTTTTTAAACATATCCGATACACAACGGCTTCAAAAAATAAAAGACAAAGATGAACTTCTGCAGTCAAGTATCACAAATCTCTCTGATGTACGCTGTATGCTAAGGAACTGAGGCTTACCCACATGGTTTGTTACTTTAAGTTGTGCAGAGTATGCATGGGATGACTTGCACTACTTCTTACACACTGCAAACCAAAATAAAGACAGAATAGATATAAAAACACCAGGAGAACTCTGTCAATGTACCATGGTACTTTCACCATTGCTTCATTGCCATGCTGCACATTTTCTGCAATAAAACTACCCCTTTGCTCAGAGAAGCGCAAAACTTATTTTGGAGAAATGAATATCAATTAAGAGGTGACCACACATCCATGCGCTTTTGTGGATAAAAGATGCTCCTATAGTTGGCCATGAGAGTGACGCCACTGTATTACAATTTATTGCAAAATACATTACCTGGAACATCCCTTCAGAAATCACAGATAGTGACCTACATACACAAACGTATGCTTCAAAAAACATAAGTGTGGCAAATACTGCTGATGTAGATGCAAAAAAGGACAAGTAAATAGCTTGATGTCTACTGTTAGACACAGCGTAAAAGGCAAATCTAAACATACATACAACATTAAAAGCGATGAAGCATCTAAGTACATCAATGATTACAATGCAATCATTCCCGATTGTGGAATGCAAATATAGACATAGAATTCATTGCACACAATTCCACTGCAGTTGCAAGATATGTCACAGTCTATGTCACCAAAGCTGAGAAAACAGAGCTAACAGACCTCTGGGATGACATATCATCTTTCAAAACACTATCATCACAAAAATGTTGCACCTTTGGTATAAAAATGCCCTCCCATAGAGAATGTAGGGGCTACAAAGCTGCTGTCCATTTAACAGGGACAACCTCATAAGGCAAATCTGAACACATTGTCTGGCTGAACCTTGGACCAGCTTTATTCTTAAAAAGAGTACTAAAATCCTGCCAAGAGACTGAAAACATGGCCACAAATGATCTCAACAACCAGGACATTTTAAGAAACAATTTTATTGACACATACTACCCAAACAGAAGTACTGTTTTGGAAAACATGTGTCTGTGCAACATTGTCCAAAACTTCACCTACAAAAACAATGACACTCCAAATGAGACAACTGGCAAATATTCAGTCTCATTTAAATCTCCATAACATAGAGAATTGTATTACATGCCCCTACTCAAACTTTTTAAACTTTGAGGAAAAGAAAAGTAATCATTGCGTGACTATGGCCCTCATTACGACCCTGGCGGAAATCGAAAAACGATGGCGGAAATGCAATACCGCCATCGAATAGCGCTCGGTGCGACTATGACCCGTCACCGTAAAGTACGATGCCATTAGCGACACCGTAGTGAACGCCAACGCTAACTGCACCAAGTACGCGCGCGCACGCCATGCCAAACCGTAATCAGCACCATGGCGCAAGGGTACGCGAATTCCGACCCTAGCGGACATGTACTTAACGCCATCAAGCACGGCGGAAAGTACCATTCCGCCATGGTGAGAAGTACGGCATCGCGAATCAACCGTAAACGGCCCCACTGAGTGCCTGTACACCGCTCCCTGGCCACATAGTACAACTCCCCGTAGGTGCAACGAAGTCACAATGCAACCAGTGAAATGTACAAGTCACCCATGCATGCCAACGAACAAAAGAATCACAAGAGGGGCCAATGGGAGCTGCATGGCACAGATGGCACGAATACAGAAGCTATACCAATGGACATGACCCCAGTCTCCCACCAAGAAACGCACGCAAACACAGGCACCTGAGACCAGCAATATTCCGATAATCACATCATTCCACCAATCCACCTGGCTGACCGGCATCTGTTACACAAAACCTAATCCCCCGCCCCTGAGCATGACATCATCCAAACAGTCATATTGGCAGCCCTCACCCCTGACCTCACTGGGCTTCGTAGGCAAACGCGCCCAGCACAGTACCACGCAACTATACTCCGAAGCTGGAACCCAATGCAGATCTCCTCACAATACATCGCTCCCCAAATAGGAATATGCCACATCACTTGCAAAGAAGAACGCTACACGGCCCATATCAGAATAGAAATTTAATGCACAACAAATTCACCAAGCCCATACAGCCATTAGGCCATGAACTCCAAAACACATTTCACCATTGTGGGCTGCATCCGCAAGAAATGACCAGCTACTTCTTGTGTGATGCCCTGTTCCTTCATGGTACACAGGGGCTACATTCCGTACGAAAAGGCAACATGGAAGCGCCTAGAACCGCAGGGCCGTCCCAATAGGGAGGCACTAGTCCAGCTGAAAGGCCGAAATGTTGCTCCGAGCCACTAGTACTGCGTAAGGGCATGTGGCCCATTGGCGATCGTCCCATAAGATCGTAATGCTGCTCCACTGATTAACACGAAGCAGCAGGTGTCGGGAGTAAAACCCATCTGCAGGAGTGGCATACAGATGGCAGTGGCAAAAGGGGAGGAGATACCTGTCAACCAAAAGAAAAGAAAAAGAAAAGAATGGCCATCAGAACTACATCCGAACAACTCACCTCAATGATCACACTAAATCCACAGCCATATGCATGCTAGCCCACTCCAAAGGATCATCACCACCCCAAAACCACTTGCGACTCATAACTATCCATATCGAGGTGAAAACACCATCACAAACGAGTGTACCTGTGCATGCGTCTGTGAAAACAGAATCCATCAGATGGGATTGGTAACGTGCATGGACACAAGTGTCTGAAGGCGCGTCGAGACAGGGAGGGCTCAACAAGGCCAGATAGACGATGGTCCCACTATGGCAGCCCTGCATCACATAGCGCAGGGGAGGCGGACAGATTCCAAGAAGCCCTGTACATGGCAAACACCGTATCAAATCATCTGCCCATGCATCCATTCATCATTCCCTCATCCCGTAATGATAACGCCTGTTACCATACTCACATAACATGTGAGAATTCCATTGAGTCTGTGCGTTATGCAGCCTGCAAAATCCACTGTGCCCCAGCCCGTAATTCCAGTGTTGTGAAGTAACATGTATTTGGGAACGTCCGGCCTCATCATCCACGTCGCTATTGCGCATCCCAAACTATTCATATCAATCATTGCATCCTCGCCATGGCCCCTGTCCCAAGGACACTGAACAATAGAATGTTATATTTGCAGTCAGACCTGTGGGCATCTCCTCGCCGCTAGCTGAAGACCGAAAGCGCCGCCCTTCGAATTCCTCATTTGCAACATCACGTCGAAAAGGCATCTGTGGCCGCTTGAAATCACAAATTAATCCATCTAGTGCGGCTGTGTGTGAAAATGGCAACTGCCTTCACTCACAAATTGGAGGCCCCGCCCGTCGGTGAACCTCGGTACAGTGATGCATGAGGGTCCACCGTTACTCGAGTACTACGTTCCACTGACCCTTCACAAGTCTGTTCGCGACTGCAAAGAATGCATGTGAAACAATGGGACCATAGCCGAATGAACATATCAACCAATGCTACACGGCCATCGGGTACTAATACATGATTGCAATAGCAAGATGCCATTCCTCGAATTGCAGCGTTGTGTGCGGGACGTGCTCGCCCAAAGGGGAGAGCAGCTTGCACAGGTGGAATGAATCACCACAGGTGGAGGCCATACAGCCTGAAAACACATAAATTGCACGCCCAGTCTCCTCCCACAACCACTCCGAAATGCTACCGGCAGGACTCGCGATGTTGGCCCTGGGGGACCTGATAGCACTGCAAGTACTCCAACTCCAAGAAGAAGACGAACACCAACTACAACCGGCCGCACGGAGGAGACGCAGGAGGAGGAGGAGGGCAAGGCAGGGCCAGCAAGGGCTGCCAGCACAGCCACTACCACCACGCAGGCAGCCCGCAATCCCACGCCTCCGAGCACATCCGTTCAACCTCACTGATGAGCAGATCCACACCCTCTACCGTTTGGACCGGGACACCATAGCCGCCATTGTGGACATGACACAGGCTGACCTTGTCAGCATGATAGATAGCCCAACCGCCATCCCACCCCTACTGAAGGTGGTGTCTGTACTCCACTTCCTGGCCACAGGCACCTACCAGCACACAGTCGGACAGTTGCATGGCATTTCTCAGCCACTGTTCTCACGGACACTATTGCAAGTGCTCGATGCCCTCCTGCAGCACGCAGACGACTACATCTCTCTACCACGCTCGGAGCAGGAAATTACCAACACAAAAGTGGGATTCCATGCACTTGGCGGCATACCGGGTTGCATTGGTGCCATCGACTGCACCCATGTGGAATTGGTCGTCCCACATGCCATGGAGGCCCAGTACCGCAACCGAAAACAATTTCATTCACTGAATGTACAAATGGTGTGTGACTCCAACAGGATCATTACACATTGTTGTGCCCGATTCCCTGGATCAACCCATGATTCTATGGTCTTGAGGAACTCTACAATACCACGCTACATGGAGCGACACGCAGGGAACAGATCCTGGCTACTCGGTGAGTCTCATTTCATGCATGATGATGTGGGGTATGTGATGCGGCAATGACCTGGCAGGAAGGGCGGGGGTGCGTACGTAGCAATGGCATTCCACATAATTTGTTTATCGTCCACATACAGGTGATGCCGGATATCCACTGAAGAGATGGCTCCTCACACCAGTCCGGAACCCACGGGACCAGCATGAGGAGGACTACAACCATGCCCACTCACGTACCCGTGTAGTCATTGAACAGGCATTCGGCCTACTGAAGACTTGTTTCCGGTGCCTCAGCAGGTCTGGCGGGGCACTCCTGTACCGCCATGAGAAGGTTGCAAAGATGGTGATGGCATGTGTCATGCTCCACAACATGTGCGTACGTAGAAATGTGCCCATGCCCCCTGACGCAGAACTGCAAGCACCTGAAGATGGTCATGATGAGGGTTTGGATGTGGCAGCACCTCAAGGAGTATGCGAGGCACAGGAGGGCCGTGAAATTCGTCAGCATCTCATAGATGCATGCTTCTAGCACTCACGCCTGGTGGCTGATACATGGACACGGGACTCGTGGCACTGTGTGTGTCTGGTACATGCACAATATGGACTGTACGCCTATGATGGCCTAGTACACAAAGATCATTGTCCACACATCTCATTGTTTGATCGTGCATTGTTTATGGCATATGTGATATCATGTTGAACACCCTATCGACCCGCCACCCAAGTGAGCCCAACACACCCCCTCCACCCTCCTACCTCCCCCCCGAACACAAGTGTCCAAAGATGCTCATTGTCAGTGGGCAGTCGCTATTGCAAGCCCCCTCTGCGGGTATCAGGGGCACCCCTGCCTGTGGAGCGCAGGTTCCTCCCAGATCTACGTTGGGGGCTGCCCTGGACGGAACTTGCAACGGATGATGTCTCTGCCTGCTCACGTCCATGCATGTCCCTAAGGGTTTGTGAGAGCTCAGTGAGCACACGGCGCACTGCGGCAAGTTCGGCACATACGTCTTTGGACGTCGCATGCAGTTCCCCCCTCAGGCTCTCGGTGCTTCTCTCCATTTGGACTCTCAGGCTCTCGGTGCTACTCTCCATTTGGACTCTCAGGCTCTCGGTGCTACTCTCCATTTGGACTCTCAGGCTCTCGGTGCTACTCTCCATTTGTGCCCTAAGTGTCTCAGTTGATGTTTCTATGTCTGCCTTAGTGCCCCCACATCCATCGGCATGGTCCTTGAGGAGCGTGGCCAGTTGCTGCTGTTGTACGATTAACTGGTCGAGGGACTGTTGCCTCTGCTGGGCCATGGCCATTTGCGGTGGTGTCACAGAGGGGCTGTTCGCCTCATGTTGCCCTGCCACAGGGCTTGTGGGGGATGGCCAGTCGTCGTCTTGTGGGTGCCCCTGCGTGGTATCCTCATGGTGTACGGGATGGAACAGACAGGGGGATTGGGACAGGTCATGGATGGATCTGACTTCGACATCCCCGTCTTCTGTGTCGGAGCATGCTGCCATTAATGGGGTGTCACCTATGGTGCTGCTGCCACCAGAGGCAGTACCTTCTGTGGCATCCATTGGGGGGACCTGTGGTGGTGCTGTTGTGGGCATGCTGGCTGCTGGGGTGCCTGTTGATGTTCCCTCCTGTGTGCTGCCACTTGATTTGTGCTGCTGCCGTGTCTTGATGCGTGCAGCTGAGGTGGAGGGTCTTTGGCCGTCGGTCTTGGCCCTCTTTGCAGGTGTGCTGGTAGGGGTGTCCTGGAGTTCGTCGTTTGGATCGGACCCTGTGGTGGAGTAAAGGAGGGCGAGCGTTATTAATGGGTCTGTGGGAATTGGAATGGCAATGTATCACATGCATTGGGGTGGTACCTGAGGGTGATTTGGGTCGGGGCCTTGGAGGTGCTTTCATTTGTGTGTGGAGTGAGGGTGCAGTTGTTTGGCAGCCTGCAGTTAGGGTGTGCCTGCTGCACGTGTATTGGGTGTTTTTGGGGTTTTTACTTATTTATGTATTTATTGTGTGTTTTAAAGTGCGCTATCCGGCCAATGTGTGTGGACGTTCTCCTGGCCATGTGTTGCTGTTGCGCTATGTGGACACATGTGAGTCACATGATTGGACATTGTGGATTTGGCATGGTTTTATTTGGGCCACCTACCTGATTCTCCGGATGTCTGCACTCCTTTCTCCATCCCTCCGACTCCCTCTATGCTCTCCATTCCAATGGTGGAGGCACAGATTTCTTCCCAGGGGGTCAACTTGATGGGTGATTCTGACCCTCCCCCGGTGGCTGTGGCAATGTTGCGGTTGGCAGAAAGTATGCTACGGACGCGTATCCGCAGGTCGTCCCACCGCTTCCTGCATTGCTGTGGGTTGCGGGGTGCGGTCCCCACCGCACTTACCCGCTGTGCCACCAGGGCCCATATGGCCTTCTTGTTCGCAAGTGCCGTCCTGGTCATTTGCGTGGAGAAGACGGCGGCGGCATTCTCCTGGAGGGTCTCTGTGAGTACGGTGAGTTCCTCACGGGAGAAGTGGACCTGCCGCTTGCGGTCGCACGCTTTCTTCGCTACTTTTCCCATTTTTCTTGGTTTCACTAGGATGGATGACGGGTTGGGATGTGTCTCAGGGTGGTGTTTTTAGTGGTTGTGTGTATTTTGTGGTTTTATAGGTGTACGGGGTGTTGTTTCCCGTTCCGGGCCCATTTTTTTACTTCCGTTTCCTTATATTTACGGTCGCCGTACTTTCCGGTTGGCGCTCACTGCGGTGTCCGCTATGATGGGTGGCGGTATTGCACCTAGGGCGCCGCACGGTGGCGGTGTGGGCCGTTTTGGGGTCATTTCCGCCATCGCGGACTTTGCACTTCCGCCATGGCGTGGTGCTCGTGCCCGATGGGTCGGAATGGGCCGCACTTTGCTCCATCGTGCAATGGCGGAAACGCTATTTACGCTGTGGCGGTCCGGTCAGTCGCTTTCCGCAAGGGTCGTAATGAGGGCCAATGACTCATTTGAAGCTGCATTCAAAGCAAATGAAAGCAGTATAACAAATGATCATTTTAAACAATACAAAGAAATGTTGGACAATGAACACCAACAAGAGGAAGAAATTGAAGCTCAATTAGACAAAGACACTCCTGAGGGCAGTCAACCTTCCCTTACAGGGGAATGATTGATGTAGAAAATACCATGTATCAATATAGACAAGCTGAAGAAGACTTGTCAGTGCTCTAATCACAGCTAAATGATGAACAACTCACCATTGATCTAGAAGTCACTCACGAAATTGAACATGGTTTTAAACATGAAACTAAAACCTGTAGCTAGAAACATTATAACCCTCTGCTCCTGTATGTAAGTTGTGAAGCTGGCGCTGGTAAAATAATCAGCCCATTTCTACAAGAATTATCAAACAACTACCTTTAGGCTATAGTAACAGCCCCCGCAGGTTTAGCTGCCCACAACATAGGAGGTGTAACTTTACATCAACTACTGCTCCTCCCCGTAGAAAACCAAAATAACAATTTAAATACTACAAATTATCAGCAGAAGCTGCTACTGAAGTACGCAGAATTCTAAAACAAATGAAAGTGCTCCTGATAGATGACGTAAGCATGGTTTCCAACCTCATGTTGGCTTTAATTCATCTTAGAATGCAAGAATTCTGTAAGGAAGGCATGGTATTAACAGTAGGATGGACAGACACAAGTGACTTCAGTTCAAGGGTGTTTATTGAACTTCAACAAGGGTGTGATAAACGCCTATCTAATCCTAAATCTACAGATGGGTGCAAGCTACGACCATTAAATTATAACAATGCAGTCCTAGTGGAGTGGAGTCAAAATAAAAAGGCCTATACTAAAT
This sequence comes from Ambystoma mexicanum, assembly GCF_040938575.1. NCBI lineage: Eukaryota > Metazoa > Chordata > Amphibia > Caudata > Ambystomatidae > Ambystoma > Ambystoma mexicanum. The sequence goes on along the minus strand of NC_090928.1, from coordinate 958,558,591 downwards.
GATATGTCAGGATGTTCAGGCTGTGGGCCTCCCTTCCCCATGTTTTCAGCACCAGGCAAGGTAGTTTACTCAAGCAAAGCACACACTTTGGCTTCTTTGGCATGAGGATACAGTTCTGTTACCAGCATCAGGGCCTTCTGTGCCCAAGTCTCTTTACTTATCAAAGCCTTTAGATTCAGAGGGGCTTGATGTAATAAAACAAATTCAAAAAGTTCCTTTTCTCTTATTCAATTCAGGTGATTCACATTGGATCCCCCTAAAACGGTCTCAGATCCCTTTTATATCATGATCGTTACTGTGGCTCCCCCTCCTCTGGGCTCAGATCCCCTTTTTACAAGGTTTAGAGAATATTCTTTCTCGGCTGACTCATGGTTCACCCCGGATCCTCCTCAGCTGGGCTCAGATCCTTCCTCTATACAATTAGTCTCCCTCATCTGGGCTCAGACCAATTTCAGTTCACATCAAACTATCAAAGACTTTCAAATATGCACAGGGTTTAGCTTGACCCATTGCAGGACCACTTTGATCTCAAAATTCCCTTCTCACAGTTGCTAACCAGTTGGATACCTAACAGAGACCTTCGAATGAGCACACATGTAGCACCGGGCCACTCTGTCTATAGTATCTTTATTGGCCTCCAAAGTTCAATCACTCCTCTGGGTTTCAATTATATCCACATCGCTCATCACATAGATGTCACACACTGTTCTTTTTAATTTTCTTCATACAATGTTGCCGCATGTAACCTTGGTTCTTACACAGGTTGCTCTGGTATCAGTCTCTCGGATTCACCTACTGCACTGTCTTTACTGGTTCTGATTTGTTGTAGGAGCCAAGGACAGTACCACAGTGGTAACCGCTCCTCCCCACCTTGGTTATCGACGCAGGAGAGCCCCCGGGACCTCGGACACACAATGCATGTTTCTTCAGCCTTTGTCCACAGTCTTAGGATTCTTATTTTACAAGGTTCACAAAAGTAACAGGTCTGAAAAGGTCAAGGGCACTTGCCTCCTTGCAACCCTTCTGGTCTCAACATCTTTCTCCTCGTATTAAACTGTCATCTTGGAATTGCTGCTTCCTTGTGTGCTTTGCCTTGCTCAGAGTGTGATTTCTGCTCTGCCTTTTATCCGTGTTGGGAAGTGTGATGGAATTCAGGTGTGTGTAATGATCCGTAATTGCCTTAGCATTTTATTGGGACATGTCAGGTATACTGCTCTGGCATTAGTCCATTTAGCTCACAGTAAGCTGTCCGTGAGAAAGTGTTTATGTTAGGAAAAGGGGGGAGGTGGTGAGTTCCTAAGTATCCTACCTGGTAGGATGGTCAAAAGCTGTTACAGGGAAGGGGATACCGCGTCTCACCATCTCGTGTCCAGCTCCCACTCCACGAAGACCCTTCATCCAGTTGATTCTCCCGCACTGGTCTACCCCCAGAAACTGGGTCCAAAAGTGATGGCCGTGTCCTGGCCAACTGGATGACAGATCCTCAGGGACTAGTGTGTGAGACACCTTCATGTTTCTCACAAGTCCTTGAAACCAACTACAAAGGACTGTTTGGAGGAAAACATGTTATTGTTTTCAGGGAGACCGACAGTTAACACCAGTAAATGGCCAACCTTTTTTCAAAATATTACGACACAAACAAGACCGCAATACCCTCAGCATCATTGGAAATGTAAATCTCTGGCAACATTTTCACTACAGCGAACTAACTCAAAATGTGTGTCAGTCTGCAGTCCTCACCTATGCTAACATTTTAAAAAGCACTAGAACTGGTCTGATTATTAAAGATGCAAAATCCATCTTAAATTGTAGACTAATCGATGAGCTATATGGATGAAACATATCTGCTCCTGATGTCATCGAACAATTAACTCTGTAGTCAATTCAATGTGACAATTTTGAAAAAGGTCATGCAACACATACTGCATATCTGCTCCACAGACAAACTAGAAGTGCACGGTATGACACTTCCTATGTGTCTACAAGCAACAGCATGACTAAATAGCTTAGAAAAATGTATATCCAACACAACTGGATTGGAGAAAATATTGACTTTGTGTCTAAATAGCAGAGTAATTCTTAAACCTAACCTTGACGTAGAACAAGGTTTAGACAATGGAGCAATTGGTACAGTTGTTGGATTCCAAGCATATCTACATGACAACATTCATTTTGTCAACATCCACTTTGACAAACTTGCATAAGTTAAAAAAATTGGTGAGACAATAGCATGTTTCCTTCTTTTCAAAGATATGTACATACACAGAGAGCAATTTTCTCGATCTCTTGCATATTCTGTCACTATTCACAAATCACAAAGTCTAACTCTAGATCAAGCATTGATTGACATTGGCAGCAGAGTCTTTAAAGAAGGCATGAGTTACGTAGCACTTTCACATCTGTGTACACTCAATGGTCTATTCCTAGTTAACTTTGAGGCAAGTCAACACTGACATTCCTTGATTCATGGAATACAACAGGCTATGGGCCCTATACCCAGCCCGATCTAGATATGTTGACTGTACCTCAAAAAAGGAGACCTTTGAAAAGACAAGTACAAACTAGATCTATAACAGATCTCCCAACAATACCGCTAAAGAAACAACAGCCAACTCCTTTTGCAACAAACAATACAACCATAAAACTGTCTAGTACTAAGTCAACTGCACATCCATAAATAAAGAAAGACACAAATGTCTTTTCTCCAGAAAGATCTGCAGGCTCATCAAACGATCCACAAACAGAACTCCATTTAAATTCAGCAACAGAACAGAGAAAATTAGTATGCTAATGTAACAATGAATATTCTCTTTCAATTGCCAACAATTGTTCACAACATTTACTTACACGGCTCGGACCAGTTGTGTTTGGAAATGCTCATCCTTCACAGAAACGCTGCAAATAATCCTGAGAAAACTTACAGTTTCTCAGGTATAATGGACAAATTGGACTACTGTGCAGGAATGGTAAAATGTACCATAAAAACACAGAAAGAACCACAAGAGTTTCTAATGTACTTAGTACAAGTACTGGAAACCAAAAACATGCCTATGAATGAAATCTTTCAGATTTCATAACGTGGAAACATACATGCACTCTCTGCAACCATGTTTCACCTGACTACATGAATGATTTGCATATGTATCAATACCAAATGCAAATCATTCCATATTATGCCCTTTTTGCATTTCAGACAATTGTTCCACCATACAAATAAAATCACATAGCCAATATGTCATACTAATGCTCCTAAGGTACAATGCAGAGGATACCAAAAATAAATGTAAGCTTGCAGGCTTCACACACGGCCAAGTATCTCTTGGAAAGAAAACCTTCACAACACTAGGTATAGTATACCACACTGGTGCCACAACCACTTCAGGGCACTACACTGCATCTGCCAAAAAAAGAAGTGATTGGTTTGAATGTAACAATACCTCTTTTACTCCAAAACATATGTCACCAGCAAATTTAACAAATGGCTACTTAATTTTTCCTTCAACCCAAATGTACTCACTAAACTGTAGCACTTTGTTTAGAACAGCAGGGAGGCTGTTCCAAACAAAGGCACCAGTCGCAAAGCGCAAGCTGGCTCACTCTCTGTTTAGAGAAGTGTTTGACAAGCAGAGAATTGGAGTTAGACGAGCAGAAGACTCTAGCAGGAAAGTACTTACAGAGAGAAAGTTGGAGATAGCGTAGTCCCAGACCCCAGAAAGCACTGTCGATGATACAGAAGGTCATTTAATCCTTGCTACCACCATGAGCCAGTCTAGAGAGTTTAGGGCTCCAGAGATATAATCCCTGCATTTGAGGCCAAGTTTAATTATTGCAGCCCATTATGGGTTAGCTAAAGGGTTGTAGGGAACAAAGGGGGAGGTTGAGGAAGAGAGTGTTGCAGTAGTTCAGCTTAGATAGGTCCAGGGCTCAACAGACATTGAGCTTCTTGATTTATTTTTTATTTACTTATATCGCACCAACACACAAGCCCATAGGCATAGAGACACTGACAACAAAGCAAACACACAGACAAACATAACGCAAAAGCACACAAAGAGAAACATTAGTTCAAAATGAGTCTTGAATTGGTGACTGGGGAAGTATTATTCACATTGTCATATAGACTCAGAAACTAAGGGAAATTAGTCAGGCCACCGCCAATTATGATACAATCTGTGTCATTTCCAGTACACCAGACTTTAATTTGACCCTGCGTAAGAATTGAAGATCCCGTGCCCTAACATAGCCATGCCCAACTTTGGAACACAAATAAAAAGAGTGTTGTTTTACAGCGCCTCTCTGGATTCAACCTGTTCTGGTTTATTTACATTGATAATAACAATGTTTCTTGGATCCATCACAAGACGTTTTAAAATAGGTTCAGTCACCTCCGGCATGCAGGACTTCTTTACATGAATATCCTTACCAAATGATCTAAGAATCGGTTTAAATATGGCTGTAGCTGCATCCAGAGATTTCTGGAGAGAGAGCAAAGACATTCCCGAATGAGTAACATCTACCAATCCCAAGGTATAGCAAGAATCTAAACCAATGGCTGAAGCCTGATGTACAACCATTTTCTGGGAAGCAGGTGAAACATAATTCTTGGGCAAACCAGTTTGACATGCTCCATCTTCCATAATGCAAAGCATCTGAGGATTCACTGGATCAGATTGAGTCACTTTGTCAGCCTTTCAAGATGGTAGTTGTGAGATAGTCTCATTAAAAAGTCTCATAAAAAGAATCCACCCAGGCAGTAAAGTCTGAGAAGGTTTCACATTGATTGAGATCCTGTATGATTTCTACTTTAATAAAATGCGAACTGAGAGACCCAGAGGGACACTCTTTCACCACATTTTCATTACTGGACATGGAAAGATCATCTGCAATAGCCCTTTCCATACTTAGCCGCTGGAGCTGCAGTACCATACTCAGGGCTTGTCAGATTCGATTACAAGCTCCCAGTTGACTATCTACCAGTACTTCCTCAACTAAGCCACCCGACAAAGTGTGTATCAGAGACATTATAGACACCACAGAATTGGGAATTGATGGCGGATTCAAACTAAAAACATGGGCTCCGACTGAGGTTCTGAACTCCACAGCCCTTATTTGAGGGGAGGGTAATGTTAAAGGAGATTACTGTTTTAATGCAAGTTTATGTGCTAACCCTCTGGAACTCTGCATTGCCAGAGCCAGCCAATGCAGAAAAATCGCTACTAAACAAGACCAAAAAAGAAGGCTCCAAGCCAGATATTACAGCAAAAGTGGCGAAGTGAACCTAAACTATACTGCAATATCTTACCGTACCACCTGAGCCAGTAGTGTACACATGGCCATTCCCTCTTACCTTCATTTGTGCAACCCAGTGTGAAGCAGGATGTCACAGGATGCCACCAATATCTCTGACGCAAAGGCAGACAGTAGACAGGAGACACGGGTCACTGAGTACTACGAATCTGGAGCTCACACAGGTTTCCACATCAGCCTCATCTCAGTTAGAGGAAGGGATCAATCACTGTGATAATCTGTAAGCATATGCTCTCAGGCCACACTGCAAACAAAGCCACTTCCAACAGGGTTCATTGTATGTGTCAGATGGTTCAGTATGTTTGTATGGGAGGGTGAGGAAAGGTAGAATGTCTGTAACCAGGTGAAGCTAAAAGTTGGCATTCTTGACAATTTGCAAGATAGTAAGGATTGAAGGAGAGGGAGGAGTCAAAGATGACCCCAAGATTTTGGCCTCACAGGATGGTGTAGTATTAGTATTTAGTATTTATTTATTTATATTGCGCACCTAACCCAGAGGTAGCAAGGCGCAGAAGCATCATGAGGATTGCAAAGCTTGGTTACATACAGAGGTATGAGGTCCGGCTATGGTTACAATGCTGGACGCGTCATAAAGAAACAATGCACGCCGAAGAGGCATAGGTTACAGCGATAAATATAAACAATATTAAATACAAGATGCCGGTTGTCTCGTGAAAGGTATCTGTGCCGCGCAGTTGACAACCTAAATGTACATAATTTACAAACATAGTGGTGTGGGGCATCCGGGTTGCAAGAGAGCAGGCGGTCGTTATGTATCATGGGCATTGAGCCAAAGGATGGTCTTGGATATGAATTGGCGGTAGGGAAGGTCCTCCCTGCAAGTAAGAGGAAGGGAGTTCCAGAATTGTGCTGCTTTTACCGGGAAGGTGTTCCCTTCCGACATTGTGCGTTTAAACGTAGGCACCAGGAGGAGGTTAGAGTTGGCTATTCTAGAGGGGCGAGAGGAAGTTGGTCTGGAGAATCTAGTGATAAGGTATTGAGGGGCTGCTTGGTGGAGGCATTTATGAGTAAGGGAGACTGATTTAAGGAATATTTTGTTTTTAGTGGATAGCCAGTTGACAGATCTTCTGGAATCGGAAATGTGGGCTTTCTTCGGGATACTGAGGGCCGCTCTCAGGGCATTATTTTGGAGGATCTGTATTTTGATGGTGATATATTTGTTACAGCCTACATATAGTGCGTTGCAATAGTCCAACTTGGACAGGATCAACGCCTTGGCTAGTGTGATGCAATTAGATGGAGAGAGAAAAGGTTTAGCTGCTCTGATAAGTTTGCATGTGTAAGATGTGGCGGAAGCCATAGCATTAACTTGTTTTTTGAAGGTGAGAGTTGAGTATAGGTAGAAGCCGAGGGTTTTGACCTCCTTGGCTACCGTAATCTTATTGTTGTCAATTATGAAAGATGAGTTGTTTTGGTCCAATTTGCTAAGGTTATGTGAGGATCCTAGAATGAGGAGTTCTGTTTTGTCATCATTCAGGCATAGACCGTGTGAGGCCATCCATGGCTGAATGATGAGGTACACTCTATTGACGAAGGCCAAATCCTTGTCATAATCCCCCGTCAGCGGGATGAGGATCTGGGTATCATCGGCATAATTAGTGTAGGTGATACCCAGACCATCAATATCATCAAAACGGGGCTTCGTGAATATGTTGTACAGTGTCGGGGTCAGCTGCTGCTAGTAGGGAGAAGACTCTCATTGTGTGGTTGTTTAGACAGGATTGGATCCAGTCAGTAGCGTCTTGAGAGAAGTGGGCTGCTTTTTGAAGGTGGTCACATAAGATCTTGTGGTCGACCAGGTGAAGGCAGCTGAGAGATCAAGAAGTAGCAGTAGTGCAGTCATACCCTGATCTCTCAGCTCATCTATCTGTGTCTTAAGGTCTATGAGTGCAGTTTCGGTGCCATGTTGAGGCCTGAAGCCCGACTGTCTGACTCCTAAGAGCTGGAAGTGCTCGAGGTGAAGTTGGATTTGTTGGTATGCTAATTTATCGAGGATTTTAAGAAGGAACAGTACTGTGGTGATGGGGCGGTAGTTAGTGGGAATAGAAGGGTCTAAATTTGTTTTTTTGGTTTGGTTGAGCAGGGGGAGGACCCATGATTGTTTCAGATTGTTAGGTACAGTGCCTGATGTGAATGACGCATTTATTAATTTGGTAATAAATGGTGCAAGATCACAAGCCGCATCCTTAATCAGCTGTGCCGGGCATAGGTCCCCATGGCAGTTCGAAGGTTTGAGAGTAGGAATGACCTTTTCTACCTCTTTGGTAGATACTTTGTGGAAGTTAAAGTCGGGAGTGTGCGCATGGTAGTGCGCCTGCATAGAGTGAGTCTTTTTAGGGATGAGACTACTCGGTCTAGTAGTAGAGAGAAGGGAGTCTTTTTTAATGTTTATCTTTGTCTTGAGGGAGGAGATTTTATTGGCTAAGGCATTTTGTATACCCGTGCACCAGTTTTTATCGCTGAGGCATGAGTCAGGAGCTTGGATAGGAGATTCAACCTCTTTTAGTATAGTAAAGAGCTCTCTGGTGTTGGATTTGGCTTGTAGGATTCGGGTGCTGTAGGACATTTGTTTGGCCAGGATAATTTCTTTTTTGTATTGGGAGGCTAGTCTACTCAGGTTATTCTTATTTTTTTCAGAGGGATGTGATCTCCAGATTTTTTCACAGCATTGCTTTTCCTGTCTGAGGGTTTTAAGATGGGGCGAAAACCAGGAGTTGATGTGTTTTCTAGGTTTGCTCTTTTTCAGCTGCAATGGGGCTATGGTATCAAGAGATGAGAGCATGACTTTATTGTATATGTCTACCATCATAAAGGGATCTTTGTGTTCCGGGATGGCGCTCAAGGTCGGTGCGATCAATGGGATCAGATTTTCAGGGGTAATGTTCTTTTTATTTCTGGTCTGGACCGCTGGAGCTATACTGTCTGTTTGCACTGGTGTCGCCTCTAGGGTAAATGAGATCAGGTAATGATCGGTCCAAGGCTTTGGAAGTATAGAAGAGATAAGGAGTGGGCAGTTATGCACAGCCAGCCAGTCCAGAGTTCTACCTTTGGTATGAGTTGGCTCTGTGATCTTCTGGGTAAATCCCAGTTCCTCTAAGGTATTATTAATTATTATGGCATTAGCATCTGTGAGGTCGCTAAAACCCAGGTTAAGGTCTCCGAATAAAATGCTTTGTGAGGAGTTCTTGAGATTGTTGGATAGGATGTTAGTAAGGTCTTCTTCAAATGACCGTAAGGCGCCAGGTGGTCGGTAAATGAGGTTGATGGAAATAAATTGTGTATTAGATATGGTTAGTTTTGCCAGTGTAGGGCCCAAGGAGAGCGGCCAGAGGGTGGGAGGGAAACAGGGCACAGGAGTCTCAATAAGAAGGATCTCCATCTTACTGACCTTGAGATAGAGATCATTAGCCCCACACAATGCCTGGATGTCGGTCAGACAATCAGGGAAGAAAGACGGGGAGCAGACAGTATTACAGGGACATTTCAAGGAAAGCTGTGTGTTATCAGCCTATCACTGGAAATCAGTAGAGGCGGAGGAGATCAGATGAGGCAGAGACATGAGATATATATTGTGAAGACACAGCAATAGGCTCGAAACCTGGGGGATAGTGCATGTAGAGAGTGATGTAGTGGAGGAGAAATGGCTCAGTTGCAGCTAAGAAGGATTGCTAGTGAGGAAACAGGTCAGCCGGTCCAGGGCCTGGTACATGATGCCAAAGGTATCATGTAGCCATTTAATGACCATGTCAAAGGCAGAGGAGAGCTCGAGGAGCACTATCCTCAATTGCACCATGACGATAAATACCATATATGCTTCAATTATATAATTCCCCCATATTACAAATATGATATACTCCCCCTGTTGTACCTATAATAACTATACACATGTTACTATAGTGTATGTGGCCAGTGGCCACACTCTTGAGGGCAGAGCCTACGGACATACCCCCAAGAATCCATCCACCGGCCATAACTACTATAATATAATGAAAGTATGTACAATACACCTTCAAATACCAAGACTCACCCAGACGCTCCCACCCCCAATCCTAATAACATCTGCTGACAGGAATATTAACAGCAGACACTGCAGCACCTGCATAGCTATTTTCACCTATAAAATAAGCTCTATATCAACTTTTTGCCACTCCCCACCCTTTCCAAGCATTCTTTCCTCCACCAAATAACCCCAAATATATTTAACAGACTTCTTTTCCTCACTGCGCTGTCCACGGACAAAGGCTGTGATCCGCCCATCCAATATGGAGACCATTTCTAAAATTACGACACACCTCACGTTTTCAAACATCCAATCAGCATGCGCCTCTCTGCAAAGTTTGGTGACCATTTGTCGAATTCCACCAAAGGTATAAGCTGCCCAAAAAGTACTCTTTCTATAACTTAAGCAACGTAATCAATTATATTATTACACTTCATTATATAAAACATTTCTCATAAGCAGATATCACCATTTCTTATTTTGACAGAAATAGCAGACATACTTCAGTGGCTAGAATAAAACTTTCCCAAAGAAGAAATGAGTGAAGATGAAATCTCAAATGGTAAAAAATACATCTTTCAATATAAACAAATAATTGAATTTATGGAGAGCTCATTGGAATAACCATTTCTTCTTTTACTTATAGTACATAGTTTACATAAATAAACTACATCACTGATTAATTATGGAGAATCCCCACAATGAGAAATACAATTCCAAACCCCAACTGTACACAATGAAATTATAATTTTGTCTTCAAAATTGGATGAATTTACCAATGACTTTGAAGAACTTGTAAATTATGTTAAAAATCATGTTATTAGAAATGTTGATTATCACTTTACTACTTGTACCTGTCCCTATTCCCCCAGAAATCACCCCAATCAAATTCAGAAAACATAAATCAACAACGCTTTGATGCATCTTCTCTCCCTCTTGCCCCAGGTGATGACTTTGTTGAAATTCCCAACTCTCTCATTTATTTTTCCAATTCTAATACCCCGTCCCTTTCATAGATAAATACATGTTTTCTACTATAAATATCTTGTATACTATTGCGTAATAATTTTTTTCTTTAAAACCCCAATCAATGGTCCGCAGACATCACAACTGTTCGGATGGTCTGTTTACACAATGGGGCATCGGCAGACATCATGCACTGTCTGGACATGTCTGGTCATGCATGATGAACTTTAAATTACACCGCGGGCAACGCACCCTTTTGCAGACATCCATGCGCATGCTCCCTGCATCTCTCGCTTGACGGGGTCCATGGATACCCGCCACAGATGCCCCGTATGTCATCATGTCGAGGCATCTGTGTGCCGTGATGGCTTGTCTGTGGACGGCTATCACTGTGTACAGATTGAAAGTGAATTTTCGGCCAATGTAGGGTGTTTCAAGTTGGAAGTTTACCCTTCCAGAGCTCCTAGTCCCTTTCTTTGTTGATCTGTCAACTTTTTACAACTTTACAAGCCCTATTTTTGGGACAATAGTCTGCATACAGTCACGCAGTCTGCAGATGGTCCCTCTGGAGGGACACAGCCATTACTTTTAGTCCTTTTCAATCTGGCACACCAGGAGAGAGCATCTTTTGACAGCTACTTCAAGGAGACTTCCAGGAGTTTCAGAATGGCATCTGTCATAGCCATCCCACCTACCCAGGGGCCACCACCACCAACATCACCACATGATGTAGGACCTGGACAGAGGAACAGGTGCTATGATGCGGAGGAGGATGACAAGGAACAGGAAGATGAAGTAGAGGAACATCCTACCTCTAGCACCCAGAGAGTGTCATGAGTGTGCAGTTTTCTAAAGCCATTAGGGGTGCACCAAAAGCTTGTGCTGCCAGGGTTGATTGCATTGAGTGCAGGGCTGTACTCAGTCACAGACAACCTGGGAAGTATGATTTTGTGACCACCTCTATGCCAACCACCTGGTTGCTCTGAGAAAGACTGTTCCTTTCGCGACAGACTGCTCTGTATGGGGGAGCAGTTTCAGAGTGTTTTCGAGGCTGCGGTCAGGGAGCACCACAAACACCTTCCCCCACCTTACCTCCTCGCCTCTCCTACAAAGACAAAATCCTCCAAAAAATATAAAAGCCAGAAAGGCAAAAGAAAGGTTCCTTTAGGACCCGCCTTTCACAGTTAAGAAATAGAACTAAAAATAAAAAACACAGGACCTTTTGCAGTCTGCATTTTCTGTGGAAAGTGTGAAAGTCTGCGGACATCTGGAAAATTCCAGGTGTGGGGTGGAGGAATTAAAATCAATTAAGTTGATTTTCGTTCAAAAATGGTGGGTCCTAAAATAACCTTTTTTATTTTTTGGGGGGTTTTATATACTGAACTAACAAATGTTCTGCTGAACTTAATTTATTTTCTAACTTTCACTAAATAAATATATATTTCACGATTTCCCAAAAATTGTTTCAGTGCATTTTGGATATTGAAAAGAAAGATCTGATTTCCAACATCAATCAAATGCACTCCATCTTGTAATAAAATATTTACGCCATCCATGCTGTTTAGCTTCTTCCATTTGAGCAGAAAACAAGTTCGGGCGTCTCCACATTTGTCTTTGATTGATTTCAGAAAACATAATTTTTGCAACTGGAAACTGCAGTTGGAAACAGTTCCATTAGGCTTCTGAACATATCCTTCATGGAAAACTGCAACGATCCTGCAATCACAAACTGTTGCTTCCACAATGCACAATAATAATAACTGGATGTTTAAAGTGAGCCATACTCTCACAGAACGATAATAAAGTTACCCAGTTTAACCCACAATCAGCACACCACAAAACCTCCACTTCTACCAATCCATTAGTAGCAGAGATGTCACGAGATTCAGTATGAAGCTTTAATGAATGGATCCAAGAAACCCCCACCATCCACACATTCTGCTTCTTCATAGCCATAGTCATAACCATCTTCTCTACACACAACAAAGAAAACACATCCTATCCTGTACTCCTGTAAAATTGAACTCCTCCAGACCCACAAAACCTTTTGGGCTTGCCCCCAAATGTCCTCTTTCCATGTCAGACATCCTTAAAAGTCCCAGATGGCAGTTGCAGGTCCACAGACTACCACGGTGTCCGTGGACCCAGTGGCACCTGCAGTGCTTTTATTCACCTATAAAAACAGCTCCATATCAACTTTTCTCCACTCCTCCACCCTTTCCAGGCACCCTTTTGGCCACCAAAATGCGTTTTCCAGACTTTTTTCTCACTGCGCTGTCCCCAGACTACTGCTGGTGTCCGTGGATCCAACATGGCGACCATTGAAAAAATTGGATGCAGCTCACATTTTTTATTGACCAACCAATGGGTGCGTACGATGTCTGCAAACATCACCCTGCTCTCTGATTGGTCCAGAGGTGTCCACAGACTCTGAATCAGGAAATTAGTCCACGTACCGGATCGAGATATAACTAATTTATTTTGACTTACATTTTTGCCATTTAATAAAAGAAACATCTGGACGGATTTACAAAATATTTGCTAAATCCCGCTTCTGGGACCAAGGCAACGCTCCTCACGCACATTTGGTGAAAATCCATCCAGCAGTTTGGGCTGTAGGTGCGAGCAAAATAATGATTTTGTTGCATCTATGAGGATGTAGAAACTTGTGGGACCCCTCTATAACTTTTTTGTCCTTTGTGGCAACATCATTAACTAAAACAAACAAAGAACCATCAATCTCACGTTTCACTCCTAGAGTGTTGATGTTTTTTTGTGACTTGAGGGGTAACTGCGCAATTTACAAATATTCAACTTTGCCTCTCACACCTTGCACTAATGACATTTTAGGCATTTTTGACATTTGTTTGTAATCTAACTATAACCTGGAAAGGATGAACAATTTGCAATGCAATCACTTAAAATATGTTAAATTTTTGAAGCACAACAGGAATTTCAGGCACTACCATGTCATTCAAGACACTTCCAGGAGGAACAGATTTGATTCGATAAAACCAATTCAGCGTCTACAAAGATGTCATTCCTCACTTGTATCAAATGAGCATTCTACAAACATATACAGGTAATGATCTTTCCAAATACCTTCTTTACAGTCTTTCACTTTCTCCTCAACGTACACTAGTTGTACTTGTGATTTATAGAAAGTGTGTCGACAGGACACACAGACAATATCAGGTATTTCACATGAAGACAACTCAAACATTATAATCCCTTTTCTGTACTGTTAAAAAATTAGATCCTTTGAATAATCTTTTAAAAGGGTCATTTTCACCATTTGAAGTGCAGAATGTAAACTTTCTACAGTTTCAGCAGTCAGTTAGTTAACAATGCAAGTGACATGCTGGTGTTTTGCACTGATATAGTTTAACAAGAAGATATCACATTTTGGTATGATGTGCAGCCAACATCCATATGTGATGAAACTGGCTTCATTTGTCTTTGTACAGTATCATTTTTGTTTAATGGGCTGGGCTACTAATGGCAATAAGCCCTGCCCTGTACTGATGGGCCATTACTGTGTAAGGTAATACCCCTGTGGATTTCGTTAAGGCCCTTGCTAAACTCAGGCCTGTAACTATGTGCCCTGGGGACATTACCTTGCACAGTAAATGGCCCGCCGGCTCAGAGTTTATTGCCTTTGTAACAAGATTGGTACAGGTTTCCAATTATCAATGCGACTTGAAATGTACTTAGTTCTATAAACCTCATTAGTTGACATGTCTTCTGTCCAAATTTTGAGTTTTTCAAATACTTAATCTGTAACAGGCATTTGGACATTGCCATCAAAGCAGGTTTGTGCAAAACATGAAAGATCAGCCTCAACATTTTCCAATGTAAACGTTTTACCTCCATGCATGTGATCTGTCCTCTTCCCATATAGTCTCTGAATTTTTGAAGACGTTCTTCACCAGTACTTCAGAGAAAGAAACAAAATTAGTACATATTTTTATTTTTATTTTTTTTATTTTTTTATTTTGCTTCTATCAATTCAATGATTTTGCAAAAACAGGACAAACAAGTCAGTCAAAATGTCTTTTCTGTTCTTTCTTCGCAAGCTTAATTCGACTTAAAGTTTGAGTTTGGGTTTGGGCTTTGCAGTTACCCTTTTGAACTTAAAAGTCTGATTGTATTTCACGCTCAACTTGTACCTTTGGGGAAACTGGAATTTGCTCCTTCTGGTCCCTCTGATTTACGTAGACAAGACTCTAAAGCATTCTTTAATATTTTGGAAGTTGCCAAAGCCCAAGTTGTCCTCGATCCACTCATCAGTCGATTCCACCAGGTTTTTTCTTCATACAAGGAGTCACTGTCTATTAGTGGTCTCAAGTAAGCTCTTCTCCACTTTATTATTTCAGGGCAATGCAGAAGAAGATGCTTTACGGTTTTTGGCTCACGTGGCGTTCCACACAATCGACAGAGGTTTGTTTGAGATTGGCCTCTAATAGCCCTTATTTCATTTGTCGGCAGTAAATTAAGGCGAGAATGCAAGAAGACGGATCTTAACGACTTGTCAGGAAATCTCTTCAGAATTTCGTTCAGTGTGTGTAATTTTTTTGGTTCAAAGTTCACGTGACAGAGGAGTTTGTTTTTTCCAGCCAGTGTCAGGGTCTCTATCCAATCAAGTTGGTCCATCTTGCGTTTTATTCTCTTAGGATTTTGAATTAGATCTTCTTCGCTGCAATCATTATTGGCCAGAGATACTTGCTGTTTTGCTGCCCAGCAGGAAATGGCCTTGCTTCGTCCTTCAGTAATTTCAGAGTTTATTATTTTGTATAGCGGCGGAGATTCTAGCATTATTATTTTTCTGAAAAGCGCCATTTCTCCAGCTTCGATTGTTGCTTTTAAGGAGAGAGTTCCCAATTCTCTTCTAATGATCGAGATTCCTGTGGAATTCGGGAGGCTTCTGTTTTCGGGTTGTCCAGCCACACCCCCAAGTATTTAAAGAGTTTTACCTCTTCAACAGGCGAATTTTCGATGTACCATTTAAACGATTTTGTATTCTTCTTTGATGGTTGGCCTAGAATCAGAATTTTTGTTTTTTCCTTGTTAATTTCTAAGTTGTTGTTCGATATGTAGCTGCCCAAGTTGTCAAGTTGCCTTTGAAGCCCAATTTCGGTTTGATCTAAAAGGATGATGTCGTCGGCATATAATAGGCGAGTCACAGGTGTAGTTCCAATTTTTGGAGGAAAAGATCTTATTGCATCCGAATTGTCTTTAAGGTCACCCAAAAAGGAAATGAATAGAGCCGGGGCCAGTGGGCAGCCCTGTTTCACGCCTCTAAGGGTCGAGATTTCATCAGAAAGCCTTCCTGCTTGATTCAGCTTGACCCTGATCAATGTCTTATCGTGGAAAGCCTTTAGTGGGTCAAGGATGTTAACTGGGCACTTCCATTTGCCTAATTTTGACCAAAGCAGATTTCTGTCAATTTGATGAAACGCTTGGCTTAGATCAATAAAGGCAATATATACCTTTCCAAGTCTTTGCGTAGATCTTGCTTTTATAATGCTCAGGGCCATGATGTTCGCTGTGGTCCCCGAATTTTTCAAGAACCCTGTTTGAAATGGGTCTCTGCACGGTGCTGTTTTTGCCCATGATTGGAAGCTCCTTAGAAGAAATGACCCATAAAGTTTCCCGATTGTGTCCAGGAGTGCTATTGGACGATAATTTCTCGGGTCGGTTCTGTCTCCTTTTTTGTAGATTGGTGCAATCACTGCAGTGCGCCAAGAGTTAGGAATCGGTCTTGTAGCACTGCAGTTTTTGAATACCTGCTCTATAAAATTTGCCCATTCCTCTGGATGATTTTTTAGGTCGATATTGGTTATTCCGTCTGGCCCTGGAGCTCTGGACGATTTCAGATGCTTAATAGCCAGTATGATATCTTCTTTATCCGAAAAATCTTCCCATGCGGTTTGGTCTGCCTCTGTCATCGGATCTTCTGTGACTTGACTAGAAATTTGGAAAATGTTGGCGAAATGTGCTTTCCATTGTTCTTCAGGGACATTATTTAAACCTTTTGCGATTTCTCCTTCATTAGAGTTTCTTATTAATTGCCAGAAGGCTCCCGAATTTTTGGTGGCCAGTTTCCTAAGCATTTCTTCAGAGTCCTGTTGGTATAGGAAAATTCTGCGGAAGCGTAACCAAGATTTGTACTTTTTTTGTTCCTTCAAATAGAGGTTTCTAGGATCTTCTGAGATTGATTGTGCTGCCAGTTTCTTTAGCTTTCTCAAGGTAGAACGTTTTGATGATAGTTCCTTGTCATAGGTGTGAATAGGGTTCTGGCTAAGCTTTTGGGTTTTCCTTCTGGGAATCATGAAGGGAATCAATAAGGGCTGGTAGTCAGTAGGTTTTAATGAATCGTTATTACCCCGTTGACAATGGCTTTTGTAGCTTCTGGACAGTTCCTCTATTCGGTTGGCATTGGGTCTTAGGCGATTTCCTTGAATATTTGATTCAATGTGTTCTGGCATTATCGTTTTGTCTTCTCCTCCCGTAGGCCATACGATTTGCAAAATGTTGTGATCACTCGCCTCAGCCCTTAAAACCTCAAAAGATGAGATTCGGCAGAGCATCTCCTCTGAGACATAAATATAGTCGATTGTCCCATTCAGGGCGCCCCTTTCCCAGGTTGGAATGTGGACCGTCTGCAGAAGTGAGTGGTCAATATTGCGAAGATTTCTTGAAGCCATAAGTGATTCCCATTTCTTTCCACGAGATTCCACCTGGCTTTTCGGACGCGGTGATGTGGTTCTTGAGGGATCAGTCGGACATTTGGCATTTATATCTCCACTTAGAATTATTAGTGGACTGTTTTGGGTTGTCATTATGTTGTCTATCTCTCCCTCAATGGATTCAATGAAGAGCCTGTCCGAAATGGCTTGAGGGTTCCAGTAGACCGTAATAACAGTTATCACAAGGGAGGTTAAGGTTTGGCTCTTCCTGTCTAGTTGATCCCACTTTATTGAGACTGCAAGGTAGGATTGGGTTGCTGCCAGCTTCTTCTGTATTGAAAGGCCTGAGCCAGATTTGACTGCCACAAGTAGGCCATATGATGGACGGCCCAAACGACCTTTCATGGCCGGGGAGATTGCAACTGAAAAGCTATCAATAGTCGGGGGGGTGGTAAGCCAAGTCTCTTGAAGAGTGATAATATCGAATGCTCCAAGGTTTATCACTCCAGGTTTAGTGTGATGGTTAAAACCCCTAGTATTCCAAGACATCATTTTGAGTGAACGTGACTGAAGATCATGTGGCTGACTTTTTATTTTTGGACTCGCATCTACTTTGATGAAATCCGCCTTGATGCTAGATGGCTTTTGTTGCTATTTCTTTGTTTGCCCAGAGGATGATTTCGAGAACCATGCTAGTAGTTGTTTAATCGAGGCAAAAGTTGGTAGATTAATTTTAGGTGCTGATTGATTTGTAACTCTGTCATACAATTTTGTTCTGACCTTTTTCTCAAGGGCGACAAGATTCTTTTCCTGGTTTGCACTCTTTCTTCTAGTCTTTCATTGGCTCTGTATGAGTCTCTATCTGCTAATTTGCTAGTAGTTGAGACTCGATTTTTTCGGCTTTTCTCTATTAGCTGATCGATGAGGTGAATCTCTTCTTTGGGTCGATGACCAATTCCGGTCGTTAAATTCAGTTGTGGACCTATAATGAATTTTTTCGTGTTGTTGCAGCAGGTTTTTGGACTCCGAATTCTGTCCGGGTTGCCCTCTTTTTATCTCAGAAATCAAGTACCCCTTTCTCAGGAGATCTTCCTTACCTTCTTTAGTCAGTCTGCCTTTGGCTTCTGCACTTGCGTGTAAAAACACCTTTGCTTTTTTGTCCTTATGATAGGGCTCTACTAGTAGCAGATCATTTGTTTTTAGGTCTTTGAAGTTTTTGACATGTTTCAGAATTTTCAGAACAGTGCCACTATTTAGGGTAATCTTTTCGAAGTTGTCCGGGATCTGTTCCAGTTTAAAGACTGACGCAAGAGCGAGTCTTTGTTGCTTTGCCATTTTATGGTTTCGGATGCTGGATTTAAGGTGGAAGTCTTCTTTCGGCTCTGTGGGGAAGGTAGGTTTGTTTTGCAGAAGCTGACCTTCTTTTCAACTGTTTTCCTTGTCTTTTGGTGATTTTAGGTCTGCATAGTTTCGTTTGATTGCCACCAAATTTTTCCATGTGGCGTCTGGACCTCTAGGATGTCTTTGATTTGGACTCGACTGCTCTTTTATTTGCTCACTGAACGTCCTCCATTTTTTAGGCGTTAGGGGAGTTGCGTTTTCGTGGTTTTTAGGCAAACTCGCCTCATTTTGCTTTTCAGTGTGAGGTGAAGTTTCACTTGCAGGAGACGAATAAGTGGAAATGTTCATCATCGTTTCGTCTCGTAGAAAGTCGACAACTGTGACAGGAGAGTGAGACTGTGAATCTTCTGATGGGCTCCTGACAAAATTACATATCTGGATTGGAGATTTAATGGGACTAGTGTCCTTGTTTGGTTTTGAGACCGTCTCGCTACATTCCCCTTGAGGGGGGGTGGATGGGCTCGTGTGTCAGGCAAGCTGAGGATCGAGACGAAGAACCTGCTGTCATAGATTTTGTGCTTGGTGTTTTACTTACTTTCTTTAGGTTAACAGGATCAGAATAACTGATTTTTTTCGATGGTTTCAATGGGCAGTTTAGAACTTGCAATTGAGGAGGCTTTGAAGCCGGTTCCCTCAGGCAAGGTTTGAGTGTTTTCTTTGTCATGCCTTCGAATAGAAAATGCTTCGGTGGATCCGATTTTTCTTTTGATTTTAGGTTATTTGAAAGCTTTCTCTCAAAATTGAAGCAGAATTTGTTTGCAAGTTGGTTGTCGGCTGACTATGTCTGTCTGCTCATTTCTGTTACTTTTCCAACAATTTGATCAGTTTGTGTTGCACTTTCTCTTGAGTCTTTTATTACAATGGGATGCGATGAGAAAGTTGAGATTTTTGAGTTCGGACACTTAAGGTCGCTTATGATTTTGTCATATATTGCACTGTCGACTTTTTCTTTTGCGGTTATGTAGCCTTCAAAAAAGGTCATTTTGGTGTGGGTCATGGCGATCAGTGTAGTCTGATCCTTTAATGTGTAATTTATTGCTTCATATAATTTTCCAAATGGAGCGAGCGCAATAGTCAATGCTGACATTAATGTTGTCAGGTCTTGCTTCATTGGAGGGGTCCCATTAGATCCCTCTTCTGTTTGATCAGGTCCCATACTTTCCCTTCGAGGTGGAGTATGGGCAGGCCCCTGTGGGGTAGAAGATGCTGTTTTAGATAAGGGTTCCGGAGACTTTAATTCAAGTGAGACAGTAGAAAAAGGCTGCTGGACTTTTGCTTTCATCGGAGACTGAGGATGAGGTGATGGATGCTTCTCGATGAGCGGCCTATTCCTTTCTCCCTTTGTAACATTATCTGTTGGCTGCATTTCTTTAGGT
Source organism: Ambystoma mexicanum (assembly GCF_040938575.1). Taxonomy (NCBI): domain Eukaryota; kingdom Metazoa; phylum Chordata; class Amphibia; order Caudata; family Ambystomatidae; genus Ambystoma; species Ambystoma mexicanum. The sequence continues at coordinate 958,538,831 of NC_090928.1, read as the reverse complement.
TGAAGAAAAGATGGGGGGTGCTGACACTCATTTGTACTGGTTGTCGTTGAAATTTCTCGGGCAGGCAAAAGCATCTTCTCTGGAGATCGATTTGCTGAAACAGGACTTCGATTTTCCAGTGGTACTGTTTGCGCTCCGTCGGCACTGCCCAATGGTGGACAAAGTACCTGGTTTCTTTCGTTGCCAACAGAATCTGTCATCCTTTCTTTTGGTGTATAAGGAAACTTTGGTGCCTTTGGGCCATCAGTCTCGTCAAGTGCTGCATCCAGCATTTCTGCATCTGTCAGCTCGAGCAAAACGTCGTATTTTCGTTTGCCTTGACTGGCAAAGTACGCTTTTAGTGAGTTGGCTATTGCAGTGTTTCCCAGCATCCTTTCTGGTGAATATTTTTTGTTATTTTTGTTTTTTGGATGCAGGGTTTTACCCGATGGTTTTTTCCTTTTGTTTTGATTTTTTTGTTTGTGCTTTACCGAGTAAGTGGGTTTTACTGTTTTTTTTGAAAAATTAAATGATGTCTGTTGGTCTGTGGGAGAAATTTCATTTAAATCTTGTAAACGAGGGTTCCATACATCCCCGTTAATCTCTCTATTTTCACCCTCCTTTGGTGCTTGTTTGTCCTTGGCTCCACCCCCTTGAGGAAGTGGAGCCTCGCTTTCGCTTGTGTCGACCATCCCACGGGCCTCCTTTTGCTCTGATGACGCCTCCGTCATCCACTTTGCTTCGGGCTCACTCGCCCTCACTTCAACTGCGCCCGGCGTCCTCCCCGACGTCAGGTCCGCGTTCCGACTGCGGCTTGGGCGACTCCCACCGGAAATTAGTACATACATTTCACCAGTGCAACTCTAAAAATTAAAAGTACAATAAAAGCCAATGCCGCTCAAAATCTATAAATGGATCAATGGCTTAATGCGAATATCAACTGTTGGTCCATGAGTGATGGAGGTAAAGCAGTAACCATTCTGGCCTCAAATGATGAAAATCCAATAGCCATAATGGCTAGGGCTGAGTCACAGTTTAGAGGCCCAGTGGTAGAAGGCTATAGTGATAAGATAAATTCACAAGTCTCTCGAGATAAAGTGTCTGCTATATCAGGTACTCCCTGTAAAAGACCACCTTTCATGGTTATCAACAAAAAAGTCTTTGACTAGTAGTGGTGAGGGTAATATCAAGAAGGAAAATAGCCTCACAACAATGTCATGACCTACGTCTATCAGGACTCAGTCTGACCCTGAGGTCATTATTCTAGAGGCGCCGCAACTAGTTACTAGATGGTCAATGAACAAAGACCAACAGCTAGGAAAATCCATTAAAATCTTGGAAATGTTCCCCACTTGTGACAGCCCCTTTTTTGAACACACACAGGGTGCTTGACCTATTACACCATGTACCACAACTGAGGGGTAGCAGTAGATTGAATATTACCTCTATTGAGTTATCAGATTTATATAGTATAGACAATTGGGTCATCATAGATTTTGTCTACCGTATAATTGTTGAATTTGTGGTTTTGTCAGCAGCACCTCCATTAAAACTGGGTTTTTAAGTTATTGTCTGTAGAAAATATGCAAAAGAAAGAAATATCAATGATAAAAAATCCCTTGCTTTGACTATGCCTAATTATCTCAGTTTTACAACCAAAAGATTCGGCCTGTTACATGTTTATAACAAAACTAGCATGTGCAAAGGTAGAAATAAGAGTGCCAATGTTTGGTATACTGGAAGTGTGAGACATAATGATGAATGATATGTGGAACAGGCTGAACGCATAAGCATGATCTCTAAGAATACTAGAGGATATTGCTATTTCCTTAGTTTGGAGGAAAGAGCTATTATAACTGCAATGACATTTTTGCTTCCCAGGACACATGCGTATGTTGTAATTTTGTTATAGATGGTCATACAATTATCCATCGGTTTGCTAGTTCTACTAGTGTTGGACGTCCATCTGGAGGATTATGCATTGGGGCGAAATCCAGCTTTTTTATCTGTGAATATAGGAAGCATGGTACCTTGCCTTTAGTTATTTATTCCTGTATTATTGGCCTGATCCATTTGGGAAGGGCACTAGTTATCAGCATATATGATCCCCCAGGAGGGACAAATACTGATACCATTATGAAATATGTTGAAAGAACAGTACAATGCTGGATTTGTGAATATTCGAAAATGGCAATCGTTGTTGTGGATCGAAATTTGTATTGTCACCTAGTGTCTGTAGCTATGAAAGGTAGGCAAGCTTGAGATAATTTGTGGGAGGAGATTTTATCAGCCTTCAATAAAAAGAAACCCAAATGGGGTATACAGCAAAGGAAAACTGGGAACAAATGGCTGGCATGTCTGGGTGGGCTGGGATAATTGTATCTGAACCCCTCATTCCCTAAAATGGGAGACAGCTGGGATACCTGGTCAAATGCAAATGCATTATCTCAGGTAGATTACATATTTATAGGCAATTACATAAGGAATAATGCACTGCAATTAATACAGACTCAAACTAAACTCAGTGATCATATTTTTTTTTGTATTAATCATAGGCGATAAGAGTAGATCTGCCAACCCAAAGAGTATGACGAAGATACACATTTCCTTTGGTGGGAACAGGATTAAGTGGATCAATTACTGTATAGATAGATTCAATCAGTTCCTTATATGTCCTCTAGCCACTAATGATCTAAGTGGTATGGAAAACAAAGACATTTTGAGAATCAAAAATGATTTATTAGAAGGTGCCAGATATACAGAGGTGAAGTGCATAGAATAAAAAGATTAGACTCCCTCAATTGGTCCAACATAAACATGTTTATCTCTACCCAACAGACAAAACATACAAATTGGCTTTGTTATTAAAACCACGAAGTAAGGAATACTATCTGAGAATGCTTATAATAAATTTAAGTGTAAAGACAATAAGACATTTTGCCAGAGATTAATCCAATTACCATAAACACATGGGAGACATACATTATCAAAGTCTTCTATGGAGTGGATGTGCTCAACCCTAGGTGGGGCAGGATAAGGTGGAGACACAGATAATAATTTCCATTTGTTTTGGAAGATATTACCAGAGTTATTATTAAATTAAAACCATCTCATGCTCCAGGGCCCTACAGCATTTCAATGCAGTTATTAAGAACAATCCTGCTCATGGGGCCCTCATTTTATTAAAACTATTTACATCAATCTGAGATGAGGGAACTATACCTGATAGTTGCCATAGATCCTTACTAGTCCCTGCATACAAGAGTGGTGCGAAAACAGAACCTACAAACTATCATATGCTGGCCATGATTGATGCATGTTCTAAGATCTTCCCCACTGTTAATTAAGATAAATCATTGGATCATGGAGACAAAGCTGTTATCCTGTCAGCAAACATGATTTAGTTTGTTACCTTCAATAATATACTAACTCTGCATGTCAGATGCAAGAACCAATATGTGGAGAAAATGATACTTATGCTATTTTTCAAAATCGGTAGCAGTATGTAGACTACAATGCCACATTCAACAGTTTAGATAGAGCAAGGCTCTGGGCTAAATTACTGAATTGGGATATTTACCCACACTTGTTGCACTTCATTAGATCTATTCATACCAATACCACTGTTATTCTGAGGGCCAGCTGAAGGGATCTAAAATAGGCTTAAGGCAGGGCTGCCTCCTTGACTCAGTATTATTTAATATTTACCTGTCCGTTATGGACGCAGCTCTAAAAAAATGTACATAGTTTCCCACCTAAGATTGGGAAGGCAGATATACGTTGGCTTACATACGCTGATGATACAGTCATACAAGGTCTACCCCCATCTAGATGCAGCGCTCATTAGGACCGTTAAATGCTTTGGCCCCCAAGAACAACATGACTATTAATTTAAGGAAAACTAAGGTAATGGCCATCGGAGACACCAGGCAAAGTAAATCAATGTGTTGCTGGAAAATTAATGGTGTTCTTTTAGTGGTAGCCTCCTCCTATCCCTAGCTTGGTATGCCTGTTTTTATCAACTCTTCAATGTTATCTTATGACAACGCCTTGATCAGGAAGGTTCTAAGCAAATGTAATGTTATTAAAATGCTTCTAGCGAGACGGGGAGGCCATTCTGAAGAATCTTTCTGGCAAATCTAATGGATGAGCGCCATACCAAGAATGTTATATGGTGTGGAAGTTCTCCCGGAGAAATATGTAGAATGCTAGATTTATTGGAAGGTAAACTGTGGAGACCGGTTTTAAATCTTACCTCCTCAGTTCCTATCCAAGCCATTAGATGTGAGTTGGGTCTCACTTCTTTAATACAATGATGAAAATCCAGCAATGCCAAAAATATGTAAAAATGGAGTCCGTAAAATCAACTAATTCTTAGATGAGCTTGATGGCAACTGACTCATGCAAAAATAATTGCAATTTCTTATTGCACTATATATCAAATGTCTTTAAAAGGCTTTTTGCAGAGTTTAGGGCCTGATAACAAGTTGGGCGGAGTTTTGAAAATGCATCTGTAGTGCTATTACTGCCATATTACTGCTTTGCCCAGCTATAAAATGGGTGGACATTTGGAGATTTACCTCCAGCTCTGAGCTGGGGGTACATCTGCTGCCTTTCTGCCCATTTTCAGCACAATTCCCACAGCGCTGCTAGCGCTACAGTAATTTTGCCGCAAATGACCCATTCGGTCCAATGGACCCAATATCAATGGGAACTTACCACCCCACCACAACGACAGAGTTGCGGTAACGCTATTTGCATTGGGCAGTATCCTCTGCGGATTTACCACTAGGATACTGCCCACTCGTGATTCGCCACTTAATATCTGATAGCTCAGTTTCAGCAAAAGGAACTAATGACACGTTTCTTTCAAAAAAGTAACACTGAAGCGAGACTGGAATAGATCAATGAATGTGAAACAGCTTAGAATAAAAAAAAACCTTATAAACAATTTCCTACCAAGTGATCTACCCCTGGGATCCCCTGTGGTTATATTATGAAATGGTGCAGTGATGATCTAAGACGTTTTATAATGAATTTAAGATTTAATATCCTTCCGTGCGACTACATTGGTTGGCATCCCTATTGAAGACAGATAATGTTTCAATTGCCTATCTGACACTAAAATTTCTAGACATTTTTATATGGGGTGCCCTTCCGTGACACAACATTATTTCAAGGGTTATGCTAATTTGGTCAGTGATGTCACTTTCTTCGCCCAGGATCAATTCTGGATCACATCTGGGCTACGATATATTCTGCAAGATCCTTGGTCATTACTGGAGCTGCCTATTATATTTGGAAGAGAGTGGTAGAACTTAAGTAGATGATGATTTTAAATCATTTCATTAAGATTTCTGTTTGATGCAGTATACTATGTTTAGTGAGGAGATTGATTTAGTGTTTTAATATTGGCAAATATGAATTGATAGGTCTTATTTGATGTTTTAGTTTGGTATTCTAATATGAATCTAAATGTGAAATAATGATCATTCATTGTGAGTATTTTATATTTTGTTGTGATTGTTCATATGTACATATTTAGTTATCTACTACTGTTTTTATTGTGAATGGTTTTATTTTGTTAACCATATGCATACAAGTAATACAAATACACAAAAAGCACATAGAGCATTGTCTGTGGGCATTTGCATGTCTTCATTTCGTTGGTGAGTCAAAAGTATATTTTCTGCAAAACATAGTTTTCAAAGAATTCAAACTACATCTCAGTCCAAGTGTTCAGTGTGAAAAACGAAGAGCTGCACCAAAAACATAGTTTGCATGTGTAGCAAAATTACATAACCTACATATAATGAAGGTAATGGTTTACTTGGCAACAAACACCCAACATGTGTAAATATACACAGAGCAGTGCTGTTTGCGCATTTACACAGGTTAATGATTCTCAGTAGGAAACATGATTATGAAATTAGGCTCAACTGGTTTCACAAAGTCATGTCTTCAAAAGATACAAATATTTAAGAGGAGGAAATATTTCCTAAGAAACACAGGAATCAAATGCAATTTGGTTGACTAAGAGCAACAAAACAGCTTCTTGGTATATACGTAACTTATACGTCAGATTTAGGCTTGCAAAAGCAGGACCTAAATTCACATGCATGCTCCAGCAGGCCTGGGTATGGCAGGGCCACACAAAATCTGTAATTGCCCATATAACAGTACTGTCCAGGTGTTCATTTCATTGGGGAGGGAAATCTACAATTGCTGCACACCCTAGTATTTAGAGCATTATAATTGCAACTGTGAACTACTGTACAGTGTGATAAACAAAGAGGTGAACCAAAAAGGTACAGTTTGCATGCGATGCATGATTACATTGGCACAATCTAAAGAAGGTAATGCTTTTGTGGAAAACACTGCACAACTGTACATGTACACAGAGCTGCTTTGTTTAGGTATCTCCATATATAAATCATTAATAATTGGAAACATTGCTTTATCATAAGGTGGAATTGGTTAGAGAAATATAGAGGGTAGACACATTTACCAGAGAACACATATTTGGTAAGCCATACAGGCTTTCTAATACAATTTTCTTAGTAGGATCAAAAAAGCAGTTTCTTGTTATGAGTTCGGTTTCAAAAGTAGAGTCTACATTGAGAGGAATGCTACCAAAAGACTGACTGTTCTGGAGCCACTCAAAATCTGTAAATATCCATAGTACCGTGTGGTCATTTATAGCTGGTCATTTCTTTTGGGAGTCAATGATCTAATATCCAAAATGTTATGTCCCTCACACTCATACAATCAGCAAAATGATACAGGGAGTATGTGTCTGTTTAAATTCCAAAGAATTACAGTTATATTCAAACAGAACGCTTAAATGTTCCTACTTAAAGGCTGGGTCCATCTGTTCTCATGCAGCACCTCGTCTGAGTACATTGGGATGAGGTCGACAATGGCTATTGCCAGGCGCACAAACACCAAGGTGAAGGCACATCAGACTCACTCTATATTCCATGAACCTGCAGCAGACAAAGAGAATGGGTTGGAGGATGCAGTAGCTTCTGCACCATCCACCAGCACTCAAACCCCATCCACTGCTGCCAATACCCAATCTGTGGCAGTGCAAACCATGTGCTGCCAATGTCACAACTAGATCGCAGTGGGAGATGCTACCCTAAATGTGTGGGCTCGGCCATTTCAGAACACCAGGCCAACTGCGACAACTAGGCACACATTTTTATTTTTAAGTGGCAATTTACCCCCCCTTTTTAAAAATAATAAATACCAATATGAATACAAAAAACAAAAAATACAAACAAAATATGTTCCCTTTTTTACCCCCTGGTACATGTGGCAACCCTAATGTTCTCCCCTTTCCTCTCCCCCAAAAAGGCTCTTTTCAGAGCCAACCTTTCAGTCATAAAGTAGACAATAAAAACAGACTGTATACATGGATCAATACACTATATATGGTTCATTTTATACAGTAAGTGTAAAAAAACATTTTTTTTAGTTTTTTATTGTAGCCGTGGGTATGATAAATACCATGCAGTATACTTTCTGCTCTAAGAAAAAATGAAAAATGGGGGCTTTTTTCTTTCCATGTAATCCAAAACTCTCTCCCTCATCCAAACCTGAAAAAGTACGTCCTTCTCCCCATGATGCTCACTACCCACCCTCCCTGAGCCAGTCTATTTTTCTGTGATGCACTTATAGCCGCGTGTATACATTTGGGACAGTAGCAACGGCTATACATGCTGTAAGCAGGGGTATGTAAATATCAAAAACTTTGAATCACTTATTGAGAGAGAGAAATGGTAGAGTGACACCAAGCTAGAGGTGAGCAGGGTGAAAACTACGGTATGTGAAATTGCAGCATCTAAAATTCAGTAAACAATATTTCAAAAGCGACAAAGTTCTCCCATTGACGTGGTTACCCGTGGTCATCATTATAGCTGCAGCTATTGCACCCCTATCATACCGCAGCTATTAAACACCTCATATTCACGCGTACACAATTTGCCAAATACATTGTATGCTGCGGATACGCGCCAACACATAGCCGCGTGAACAGGAAACCCAATTAGGTGGCGAAGTACGCTAACATGGCTACGCTTAGGCACTAAGCCGAATAGCAAACAGTAGGCCAACAACCAAAGAAACCAGTTAGTTTTGTTCATTTTAACCACGGCTATCGGGAAAAATGGCAAAAAAGAAATGCTTCCCTACCCTTCCAAGTCCTCGCCAAGTGCCTCCCACATTTCTGCCTTTTGCCCCCACTTACCTGTTGGCCTCCTCATCTTCCCTCCTCTATTGCCCCCACAATATTAGTCATTTCTGTGACTCAGTTTAAGTTGAAATGTCGAGTAGCTGAAGTTATACCCCATGTTATAGATGAGGGTATGTGACAAATGTTTGAGCCTAGTGTTGCAAACTTCATACCTAGCCCCTCTCCAACTTCCAAATTTCACATGGTGTCCTTTTGCGCCCCTACCCCCACCTCATGCCTGATGGCATTTTCATATTTTTTGACCTGCAAAAGCCTTTTTTCTATATTTTTCTTTTCCGATACCCTCAGCTATAATCTGGGGTATAACCAAGGCTACTGCTCGCATTGAGATTAAAAAGGATGGCGGCTGTTTCATTTATAAACACCCTAAGCACTCAATAGGCCTCATTATAATTTTGGTGGTAGCCTTGTCGGTAAAACTGGCAGGCTGCTGCCAAACTTGCATTTTTTCCGGCACCCACGAATGGGCAATTACTGGGTCATTACGGCCCCGTCGGACCTGGTAATTGCCCGTTCAAGAGCATCGGAATCTGGAAAAAAATGCTCCTCATTATCATTTGAGCCCCATGGGACTCAATGGGAATGGGCAGGTCGGATGCATTGGCACCATTCAGAATGGTGCCGGTGCATCCGACATGCTCTGCTCACGGGTGCCAGTATGCCCACCAGGTCAGAACTCGTAGTTTGCGGGTCTGGTAACAACAGTACCGGCAAGCTTACTGTTACCCTTGTTACCGGACCAGCAAACTTATAACAAGGCCCACTGTATCCAGATATAGCTATTTATTTGGGAGAAGGGGGTACCCCCTTCTTTGCCAAATATTGTAAAAAGTACTTTAGAGAATAAGCCCAGACCTCGAAAGGTTCACAAGTCAACGCTTCATGCCCAAGTTGTTTCAAACCTAGTCCCAATCTGTCCAGCAGTTTGGCTGTGCGGTCAAGCAAAACCTTACCTATTTTTGTCTATGGAAAAATGAATGGGGAGTAAGACGAAAGTGTTTTTTTTGCTTTCTTGTTTCCTTCATAATATTTTTATTTTTTAACAGATTTTTCTCAAACTTCCCTCTCTGGGGGGATTCGGGGGGGGCATACGTACACAATTGTCGGAAAATGTTCTGCCAAATCTGTTGCATGAGCAAATGTTATTAGCAATTCATTCTTGGGATTGCCTATGGTACTCTGACTCACCTTAAATATAGGGCAGAGACTGCCGTCCTATAATAAGCAAATATAAAATACTGTACTAGAAAATGTGCTCTGTTATTTAATACATAATTATACATTATAATAGTTACTCAATAGTTTAGTTGTGTTGCAAAAAAACTATTTGCTTCGAAATTCAAACAATGCAGGGCCACACCAAAAAAATAAAACAAGGATACATATAACAATGTTGCCTTTCAATGTGGACTAAATATAATCCAGCAGTTAGTATTTGAAGGAGTCACTACATCAATGGATCTACTAATATCTCATAAATACTATGTTCTACATGACATACAACTCACATGAAACAGTTTAGCAAAATAGGGAAAATAATCTGACTGTGCCGTGCAACTTATCAAACTGTACCAGCAACCTATCGTGAGAAAGAGATAGGCTCTTGATATCTCACCAAATAATGTCCACTAACAATGGCAGTTGTTTTGCAAATGCATGGCGATCTGGGCAACCATTTCTTTTAGACCAGTACTACGTACAAGGCATTTTAGATATGAGTAAGATTGTATTTTGAAATATCTGGAACGCATTAGTTACTATGTAGAGGCTGATATTTTGGGTATGAAAACACACTTATTTTCATTTTTTTTTAAATGCTACACAAGCATGTGATCATAAAATCAAATTAGGACAGAAATCCGCAAGACAGATTTAGGTGGTGTTATTTCAGTGTAGTGTTGCTTATATAAATGAAATTGTTACTTTACATTCAAATTATTTTCTTGGAAATGATGGAGAGAAACAACTACCCTTTTCTATTCCCATTTAGGGAACAACACAATTCTGTTCAGGATTTTTATGTATACAGTGTTTTTCACAGATCAAGATCAACAACTGAATATCTATTTGAACACTCCCCCCTCTGGGGCTACCTGTGGTGTACAGCTGCGGGCTGTGCTTCTTATCCTCCCTCACTCACTCTCCCCTCTTGCCTCCTCGCACCCCATATACAGCTCTTAATCTCTCTATCCTTTCCCTCTCACTAAGTTTGGAAGGAAAATGTTCAAGAGGGATATCCTGGTCTCCAACCCAGGCTTCCCTATCACTGATACCCACATCAGTGCTTCCTCCAGAGAGACTCTCACTGACATCCTCTTTGTCGTTCCCTCTCCAGACCTATGGTCCCATCCTATGGTCTCTGTTCTCTCTCCTTTCTCCTCCTCTGCTATTAATGGTGGCACCCAGTGGGACCCCTTCCAATCCTCCAAGACCACCATCAATGCTTATCTAAATGGTACCGTCATGGTCCAAGGCTCTCAACCCAAGCTCCTCCATTCTCCTTCCACTCCTTCCAACACCTCTATGGCCCCTCTACCACCTCCTTATACTTCTGCCACTTATCTAACCCCCCCCTCCACTCTGGCCCCTTTGCCACCTTTGTCTACTGCCTCTGCCCACTCTTGGGACCTCCTTCCACCTCAGCTGTGTGTGCCTCACCCTTGCCGCCCACCCCGGAAGTCTTTCAAATGTGGCAACCTGCTCCACGTAGCTACTAACTCTTGCTCTGCTGTCAATCATTCCTCTGACATATGCCATCTCCTCGAAGACCTTCACCTGGATATCGTTGCTCTCACCGAGACATGGTTCACAGCCATCTCTGTCACAAGTTTTGACACTCTCCTCCCTGAGGGCTACAAGATCCTCTCCAAACCCAGAACCCACTGGCCTGGAGGTGGAGTGGCTGTGATCTTTCCAGAGTGGGACCCTGCTTTTGTCATTTGTCATTCCTATGCAGGCCTACTCCTCCTTTGAATGTCTACTATGCAGGCTCTCCATCTCTCCTGGCCTCCCTCTGACTGTGGCCACCATCTACAGGCCACCTGGCCAGGTCACCCTATTCCTCTCAGAATGGGCTGACCTCTCTTCTTTTCTCCTTGCCTCAACCTCTCAACTTCTCCTCCTTGGAGACCTCAACATCCACATGGATGCTTCTAATCCTTCCTGTAGTTTTTCTGCAACCTATATGACTCTCGCCCCCTTTCCATTCTACCCTCTGGCCCAACACACTCTGCCAGACACACTTTTCGATGTTCTCATCTCCTCAGACATCCCCCTCTCCAACCCTCTCACCACTCCTCTCTCTTGGACGGACCATTTTCTGCTCTCCTCTCCTGAACCTTCTTGCCACTCAAGCAAAGCCAGCACCAGCACTGCCACCTTCCTTCTCAGTCATTCGGCCCATGAAGCGAGTGTCAGTGGATGCCTTTGCCTCTACTTTCTCTGCTCCTTCTATTCCTGCGGTTGACTCACACCCTGACACAACATTTTCTAACCTGCATCTTTCTTTCTCCAACATTCTGGACATCCTTGCCCCTGTCCTGAGAGTCTGTCTGAAGCCTAACTCCAAGTGCAACTCTTCGTACGACTCCGACCTTGCTGCCCTGAAAGGCAAGTACAAGGTGGCTGAGAGGAAGTGGAGGGCTTCAGGCACATCCTCTGACAAACGGGCCTGCTACCTGCTCCAAAGGCAATACAGACACTCTGTCCTCTCCAAGAAGAGGGTCCATATCCAAGACAACATCTCTGCAGTCTCTAACAACATGGCCAAACTCTTTAAAATCTGCAAGGAGCTGATCAATCCTTCTGCAGTCTCCACAACTCCTGTTCCCTCCCAGGCCCTCTGTATGGCTCTGGACACTCATTTCACCACTAAAACTCAGGACATCCTATTCTCGCTTTTCTGTTCCTCTCCCTCTATCTCTCCTAGGCCTCCTTTGACCACCTCTCCCTCTCCTCTTCCTTTTTCCTCCTTCTGTCTGACAACACCTGATGATGTGTCTATCCAAGACTGATCTATGAAAGTGTCATCCAAACAGGTGCTCCCCTGCTCCTCCAGAACCATCAAGGACCACATTGCCACCCTCGCTCCAGCTTTGGATGATTTCTGCAATCACACTTCACCAATTGTTCTTTCCCCTTTCTCCTCAAGCACTCCCTTGTGCACCCGCTCCTAAAAAAGCCTTCTGCCTATCCTACACTGAATCTGTTGACTGCCTCCACTAACATCAGTCTGGCTTCAGAGCAGCCAAAGGCATGGCAACTGCTCTCCTGCACACCCGTGAAGATCTGCTCTCTAACCTCAGCTCCAGCTCTCCCTCTGCCCTCATCCTCCTTGACTTTTCCTCTGCTCCCGAAACGGTCATTCATGCCACCCTGATAAACGGACTCAGTGTCAACCTGGGCATCACAGATCAAGCCCTTGCGTACCTCCCAGGCCCAACTTGGGTCCTTTCTCTCCACTAGCTCTCTCTCTCCACATATGGTGTCCCCTACGGCTCTATTCTATCACTCTGGCTCTTCAATGTCTATTCAGCCCCTTTGGCCCACCTGATTTCCACCTTTTCTTCTAACATTCATTGTTATGCAGACAACACTCAGCTCTCTTTAATGCTTCCCTCAGCCTCATCTCTCCCCTCGTTCTTTCCTGACTGTCCAACCATGATTCAGGATTGGTGCACCTCCTACCATATTTGCCTTAATACCAGTAAGACGGAGATCCTTCTGATTTGGATCCCTGCTCCCGCTTTCCCTCTCTTACTCGGGCCACCCTCCTTGGGCCTTGTTCCCTCGCCTTCCTGTGAAGAAAAAAACCTTGGTGCCATCTTCGACTCCACTCTCTCCTTCTCTCCTCACATCACTGACCTTGACAAAAAAGTCCACTCCCAGCTGCACATCCTCAGAGGTATTGTCCATTTTCTCTCTTTCCCCCAGAAGCTCACTGCCTCCAGAGCCCTGGTTCTCTGCAGGCTGGACTACTGCAACAGCCACTTTATCAATCTGCCTAACTCTACTCTTCACCCCCTGCAACTAATCCAGAACAGGAGTGCAAGACTTATCCTTGGCCTCCAGTGCAAGGGACCATATCTCTCAGCCCTGATATCTCTCCACTGGCTCCCGGTTGCTCGAAGGATCAATTACAAGAGCCTCTGCATCATCCACATGGATTTTTGGGGCTGGAGCCCGCAATACATCCAACTCTCTATTCTGAAATAACTTCCTTCTGGTGCCCTTTGCTCAGCTACCTCCAACTCTCTGAGGGTCAGACGCTTCTCCAGGCCAAGAGTGGGGGTAGATCTCTCCCCTCTGCAGATGCCTCCCTCTGGAACAACCTCCCTGCCCCTCACAGGCTTGAACCAGACCACCTGAAGTTCTGGAAGCAGCTCAAGACCCTCATTTTCTACTCTGCCTTCTCTCTCCCACTCTCTTGATAACTTACCTGTCGGTTGCATTGGCTTGTTACTTGGTTCCTTCAGAGTCTCACTGGGTACCAAGCTCCTCTGCGACCAACCTTCCTTGCACTGCCTCCTGGCCAACCGTGCACTTAGGGGCTGTAACTGTAACACCTACAGCCCCCATTGCACTTACACAGAGCCGCGTTGCCCTGGCTGTACTTACTCAGAGCCATGCTGCACTTACTCAGAGCCATGCTGCCCTGACCTCACTTTCCCCCTTACATTCCCTTGCACTTCCCCCTGTCCTTTCCCTCTGCACTTCTTATTGTCACACTTGCCCAATGCGAATGACACAAGGCCTAGTAGGATCATTTGTCTTGTCCTCCCTATGTCTTCCCTCCCTTGTCTTGTGGCACCTAGAAACACTTTTGTACAGGCGCGTTATAAATGCAATATCATACCATATAATTAATGCTCTGATGTTCGGTTGCATATGATAATTCTTCCTTTATATATGCATTGAGTTAGCAAGAGGCTTTCCAGTCTGTTTCTTTAATGGTCACATGAGAGTTGATATCTTGGCGAATGTGGAGGAGGTACATGCAATGTGACTAAGACCTCATAATGCACATTTGGGGTTTGCCATGGCATACAATGGATTTAATGTCTTTGCTGCCTTAAGAATTGGCAGAGTTCCCTGAAAGAAGTTAGAATCACCAGGCATTCCATATCTTCCACGGGCGAATCCTGACACATACTGGTGGTGGTGATTGAGTGCCCGCATCCCGACACATTTCTTTGCTGCACAAAGTGCATACAACCATGGCTTCTTCTCAGCCTCCTCCCTGGTTCCAGCCATGAAGTACTTCCAGGACCCCAACTCACTTCGGCCAGTGTCCATTGGATGCTCCACCTCACTGTTCTTCAGCAGGCACGGCAGCCTGGTTGCCAGTTGGCTGCTGTCATGGGGGGCATCCTCCTTTGCGGCCTGCTGATCACGCTCTGCTGGGAGGATTCAAGAATGTTGGGGCAGAGTTGTAACCGTGTTCTCCTTCCCCGTGGCGTTGGGAGAACTGTACGACACCTTACACAGCTTGCATGTTCTCTCGCCCTTCTCCTCTGCCTTCCTCTTCTCACTTCCCTTCTCCATTTTCAACTGAAAAAAGTACACCTTTACACAAGCAAGCTCTTTACATCGTGTCTGCTCTGAGTTCTGTTCTCTCTCTCTCTTTCTCTCTCTCTCTCTCTCTCTCTCTCCCTGACTCGATCTATTAAAGCTACTGATCATTTCAGAAAGGCAGCCATTTTAAAAGATTGAGCCAGTTTGAAACTGTTAAATCCTATAGATGTCTATGCTCTTAAAGAGTTTCGTATTCAACCTGCCCATGTCACTAGACAAAGTGTACTACGCCCAGTATAAATGCTCGAGCAAAGTCTAAATGATCCTAATCAAGTGCGATTGACACAAAGCGTTTACAATGCATTTCTACAGAATATGTCAAATTTGGTAAAAGCAAGCAGATTCTCCTGAAATCTGATGATTTTTGAACAGCATGAAACATCTTTGAGGTAGAAATGTATATTTTCACAAGGATTGGGACAGGCAGGCAGACAAGAAAACCCTGGTCCATTACTATGCCTGCAAAACATATTGAACTCCTCCCCCACAGTGTTAAAACAAATGTTAATACAGTTACAATACGCGCGCACCTGTGGAAGTACGGAAGTACTGTTGGCTGTTGAAGGGCTCTGCTACTTTTCGATTGAAATTGGAACCGGAGGACGGTTTTTAAGGCTGCACTGTTGTTGGAAGAGAAGTGCACTGGACCTTTAAGAAAAAGACTTGAGCTCGCGCTCACGTGACGACTGCATCCCGCCTCTGTGAGGAGTTAAGTACTCATTCCCCTGCGTACCCTGCACGCGCACCTGTGGAAGTACGGAAGTACTGTTGGCTGTTGAAGGACTCTGCTACTTTTCGATTGAAATTGGAACCGGAGGACGTTTTTTAAGGCTGCACTGTTTTTGGGAGAGAAGTGCACTGGACCTTTAAGAAAAGCAATTGCCTAAGAATGCCTAGAACTTTGTTGTGTTAACATCGGCACCTTTTGATGTTGGCCAGCGGGTGCATTGTGCATTGTGCAAGTTGTGTAATTTGTGTAAGTTGTTTGGCTGTGACACTGCCTTACCAGCGTGCCTACTAATGTCTGCCCTTTGTTTCTATCTTAGAGACTCGAGCTCGCGCTCACGTGACGACTGGATCCCGCCTCTGTGAGGAGTTAAATACTCTGCCCCCTGCGTGCGCACCTGTGGAAGTACGGAAGTACTGTTGGCTGTTTGCTGTGCGGTGCGCGGTGAGCAGGGGGCTGGGGTTGCAGAGTTGTAATGTTTTGTGGAATGCATAAGTAGTCTGTGTTTGAGATCTTGAGCAAACTGTGTGAGATATCTCAATCAAAACACTGATCTCTCATACACCCTCTCATTGGTGCCAAAAGACTATAGAGGGTGTGGCATATAGATAAAATCACAGTAGCCTATTAGTGATATGGCTGGGGGTCTGCGTAGTAAATGTACTGAGTTAGCCTTGCTTTCTAACACCCCCCCCCCGACATCCACTGGCATCGATGCAATGGATTGCAAAGGTCGAACATCTTATATTGAACCTACTACGTTGGAAGTAGTAACTTCAAGTACTATGGGGGAATCTAATTATCAGACGAACTCAGCACCCCACGCTGTGATTATACATGCTACTGAAATTAGCCCTTTTTCCACCATCTCCCCCGCACTCTTTTCTAGCAACAAGACGATCCATAGTCCAATAAGACAGCATTCAGAGTTGGGGCATGAGACTTGTTTACCATCTTTATTGACTAATCAATCTTATAACGAAATTCATGACTGCACTATGGAAAACATGGTGGATCTTGAAGAATGAATATCTCGAGCTATAAGCACGCTAACACTGCTTGTCTGTACTCCATTTAAAAAACAGCATGCAACAACTTCATGTCTGATAGGCGATTTAAGCCCTACCAATGAATATGATATAGACGGACACCGAGATATCAACCATGAAATGGTACCACCTCGCCTATCTTACTCACCCGAACCAACCGATCTACCTATTAGACCTACCCAATTAGATCTATCAGAGGTAAATTTGCAACATATGGTGAAAGATACTCAATCTCCGTGCACCTTCCCAGTGATCATTAAAATACTTGATCTACTGGATAAAGGACATGATTTGACCCATCTAGAGTTAAAACATTTTAAAATGACACTCCAACACCTATGTTCTCAAATGGACAAGATTGAAAGGTTTATTATTGCTGCCGATACAATAAGAGCTATTAATAGCCAGGCAATGCCTGTGCCTCCAGAGCAGTCACAAAAACATAATCAGTTTAATAATGTAATAGCTAAAGGAGATATGTCTCTTTTGCATCCAACTACAATTCCTAATAGTCAAAGCTGTAATTGTTCTCAGGAAATCAACGAACTGAAAACATCTGTTGATGCAGTGAATTTGATGATTTCCACACACTTTGCCTCAATGCCTCAACAGGAGGTCTTGCCGAACAGCCCCTCATCACTTGTGAAAATAATTGATGAGCAACAGCAGAAGGATCGGGACGACTCTCATATGGAAGAGAATTTGCCTGTTATGTCACGTCGTGTAAAAAGAGCACACTCGAGAGCAACAAAAAGATTCCTGAAAAGGCGCAAAGAAGCTATGGTCAAGAAGTTAGGTGATAAGCTAGATAATAATGTGCTACATCTTTACCTGATCCTGAACGTATTATAGACCATTAAGAGGTGATTGTTGTTTCTGATGAAGAAGGCATCGATGTTCAGCAGTTATCAAGGGAAAGCCAGGAAGCACTTACACCGATGCCAAACCTGAAAGATAAACCTCTATTAGGAATTGGAAAGGCTGAGTTCCCCTCTAATCCATGTAGAGAAACAACGAAGGAGATAGCCTTAGACTCCAAGCCTAGTGATACATCCAGGAACGCCTCTATGGTCAACGCTGAAACAAGAACTAAAGAAGCAGGGAGCCAAGGGATTAAAATAACTATGATTATTGATCCAGGTCCAAAATCCAATTTAAACAGTTACTTTCCGGTTTTAGGAAGAAGATGTACGACCAGAAAGGTACCCATATATGAACATTCTGTTGGAACTTCTACTATGATTAAAAATCTGCCCTTGGCAAAATCATATAGTGCTGCTTGCTCTCAGGCATCACAGAGCCTAGAACTCCCGCTGATAACAACGATGTGTAACAATGATCATGTATTGAATATGTTTAATGGTATGGGCAAAACTGCACTAGTAGAAGCTCCATCTCCAAAAGAAGAATCTGAACATGTCATATTTTCTGGTGCTAGTGAAAAGTCACTCCTGCCAGGCTTGGAAGCGGTGAAGAAATTTGCCATCTCTTCCAAAATGAAAACCTCCACTGAAAAGGAGGATTCTAAAATGATTCATGCTACTAATCGCATTTCGATACATGGCCCTGCCCTAAGCAGAGCCTTGCCTGAAAAATGTAATGTGGATGCTGTTAAGATTTTGCGCGATGCACTTAATGTTCTGGGCAAAGCTCTCCAAGATGGTACACTCAATGCTGAAACATTGAGGCAGTTATCAACTTTTATACCAGTGGAGGTGGAAAAGATGGAAAGTTTATCACACCCCAGTCTGGCAAGGAATATTGCTGAGAACATTGACAAGGGGACCCGGGAAACCCAGGGATATGCCCATAGTGGGGGCCTATCAAGCATTGAACAGCCTATTTATCCTCATTTGCCTATACATGCCCCACAAGTTCGAGTTGTAAATCCTAGAAATGGTGAGAACAGTCAGATACCTGCAAATAAAATGAATGAGAGGAGTTACCTGGTTGGTTTTGAAGGGGATGCAACCATCATCGATGGAAAGCGTATTAATAATTCCTTTATTTTGGCTCTTTTCGCTCGCATCCCCCATCTGAGAATGATTCAGACAGAGGATATTCTGAGAGTATCAATAGCCCAGACTAACAATCATAGGGCTGTCTGTTATCTTAGTTCAGAGACTATCTTAAAATTCCTCTGGTTTAATCGTCAAGAGATAAAAAATCACAGACTTAGGCTCTTCACTTTTGAATTGGAATCTGGCGCAGATGAATTTCTAGCATATGTAGATCCTATGCTTATCAACACATTGCCATCTGATGAGATTATGCAGATACCTAATTCTAATATTGAACCCGATATGCAAGCATTATTCTCGCAGGTAGCAAGGTCAACTGCTTTGTCATGGCTGGAACCATTGTTTAATGCTATTGTGGGGTCAACTAAACAGCATGCGAAGCCATAGCTCCCTGTTAAAACTCTTTTTAAAGTTCTGTCATGGAATACATGTGGTTTTTCTAATCTCATGCCATGGCGCTCACTGCTACTGCCTGGGGATTAACCAACCATCTTGATTTTACAGGAAACAATGCAGATGAATATTCTTACTATTCCAGGCTACACTACATATTGCGCGCCTGCAAAGAGGTCGCAACAAGGTCGCCCGAGTGGGGGCCTTGCAATTGCCATTAATAATTCCGTCGATCTAAAATCAAGATGGATATGGGAATCTCCAAGTGTACCTGGTGTATTAGTAGAAACCCACTCGAAGTCCATTCCACTCATGTTAATATTATCATTATATTGGAATCCAGCTGCAGTAGCTATTGATGTAATATTACAAGAACTTGATGATTGTTTATCAAATATAGCCAATAATTATCTGTCATTAGAAATTATTCTTGGCAGGGATTTCAATTGTGATTGTAGTGACCCTAGCAGGCATGGTTTTGTCAAATCCTCTTCACTATCAAATGGAAGGGGCTCGAAATTTAGAGAGCTCCTTTGTGATTGGGACATGGACATGATATTAAATGGAGATGGTAAATCACAAATTACTTGGTCACGTGGATGTAAGACTTCAATTATTGATTTTATATTTACAACGAGGAACCTCACAGTGCTTACATCATCTTTACAGACCTGTCAAATCTCAGGTAGTGATCATGCTTGAATTTCTTGCATGTTAAATATGGAATGCAAACTATTAACCATTGAACCAGCTTTGACTCTGGTAGAGAGTGATCGCCCATCAATATCTATTAGATGGAATCAAAACCTGTGCCTGCAATTTGTTGAATATGTTTCGCCTGAGGCACGCGCTCTTATTTACTCGAATACCATCAATTTGACATCAATCACTCAGTCCCTTATGGAAATGTTTAAGAAAGCCCTCACTCACTTTAGCAAAAAAATATACAAAAGTAGAACATCTGCATCCATTTGATGCTACATTCAAAATTCGAAAAAAGGGAGAAAAATAAGGCTTTAAGACAACTTAAAATAACTTCATTGGGATCGCCTCATTATCAAAAGAAGCGTCTTCAACTATTGAAATCCTATTAGCAAGATCTTAGGCATGCTCGTATTCTAAACTACAATAGGGAAAATTGCAGACTCATAAAAGCATTAGCATCCCATGATTCCAGAGTGATTTGGCGCGCACTTAGAAGTGGTGACAAGTCCACGATATTGGTAACGCATAATTGCATATCCAATCAAGAATGGGAAGCTTATATTACAGCCAAATTTCAGATGCCAGCCAACTTTGAAGCTGTACCAGAATTTGAGCTTTGCTATAGCAAGATTGCTCGCTTGGAATGGCCTTTGACAGACATTAAATAGGCTATTTTGAAACTTTCTTTTTCTAAATCTGCTGGCCCGGATGGCCTCCCCCCCGTGCCTTTATAAAGCTGACCCGGAATTTTGGACTGAATTCTTGAAAATCAAATTCGAATCCATTATTAATACCGGAACTATTCCATCCTCATGGACCACTGTGATCATCGTACCTATATTCAAAAAGGGTAATCCTGCACTTCCCCAGAATTACAGACCTATTTCATTGATTGACACTGATGCGAAGTTGTTCTCTATTCTTCTCCTACATGAATTAGAAAAATTCATTGCAGATAATGACCTGTATCCAAGATATCAAATAGGCTTCAGGAGAGGAATGAATTCTTCCTTGAATGCTGCTATTATGGCTCACATTATAGTGGGCACAAGAGGAAGGAATGTTCAATCTGTCTATGTAGCTATGATAGACATGACGTCAGCATTTGATAATGTTATCCGAAACCTTCTGTGGAACAAGATGAGAACTATGGGAATTCCATCTGTTCTACTCTTTTGGTTTATCAAAATTCACACTAACACTTCATATAGGATTAAGATCTCAGTAGATGGACGAACTACTGATCCAATTAAAACCTTGATTGTGCTTAAGCAAGGTTGCAATCTAGCGGCCACATTACTTTACCTTGCAGATTTAAATAAACAATGGGAATGTAACAATTTATTTGCAGTAGAGGTTGGCTCATTACGCCTTAAATGGATGGCATTTGCAGACGATATTGTTATTTTCGATCCTACACCTGCGGGATTGCAAAAGAAACTCTCTTTGTTTGAAAAAATTTGCTGTGGCCCACAACTTGTCTCCGAACCCTGCAAAAACTGCGATTCTAAAATTTGGTACCAAACAAAACAGTAAAGGATATCAATGGGAGACCATGAAAACTAAAATATCATGTGTTATTAGAGCAATTTATTTAGGATATAATCTTCAAGCCCAGAACTCCAAAAACGGTGTGGACGGAACTAATTAAAAACAAGATCCTCCCCCTAACATCTCAGCTAAAAATGATCTATCGAAAATTCTAGAAATGTTCACTTGTGCCTATGTTGGACTTTCTGATGTTGAAAATAGAAAGTGTTATCCTTTACTGCCTTGACATCTGTCTCTGTGACATGAGTGATATACTAGATAGCATTCAGGGTGCGATGATCAAAAGTGGCATGCAATTACCAATGTCAATTCCCAATACAATAATCAGACATGAGTTTTGACTTGTGGCACTATCCGGACGCTGGAAATGGCGCCAATTGTGTAGATATGAAAAAATTAATTTCCCGAGCAAAAAAGTCTTTATACGTAGATCTTCATGAATTGATAGACTCCATGTGGCATCCTTTGCTCGATATCAATCCTCCATGGAATACTTATTGAATTCATTGAGTATTTCCATTGAAGATGTCCATCAGCGTCCGGCTTACGCCCAAAAAAACCTCTTTGAACAAAATTGGTGATGAACAATTGAACAGATATCGTTTTACAAATTATTCAGAGAGTATGGAATGTTTCTCAAACCTCGCTTACCGAGATTCAATCATGTTACCCTGTTTCCATGCAATCATTCCAGGAAAGCCTATATATGGTTTAGAATGAATTTGTACCATACCAGAGAAAGAATTGTGCATTGGAATAGTAATGGCGCTCCACAGACTAACTGTCGCTTTCCTGGATGTAATGAGCCCATAGAAACCTTGAAACATCTAATTCTCGAAAGTCCTCACTTTAAATCTATATGTTCTAATCGACTGATGAAATTTGTTAACATCGACTTCGAGGACTGTCTGCAATTTCTTTGGGCACGGATGATGCAGGGTGTGCACAAACCTCTTGTTTTTGAATTGGTCAGTCTGTGCAAGTCTATTGAAAAAGAACTTCTTAATCATGAGACATAGATGTCTAAAATTTTAAGGTTGGTAAAAATGCATTTTATTGTAAAATGACTACAAATGCGAATGTCATTTTTTATTTTTGTTTTTAGTATATTAATTTGTAAAGGTTCTACACTTGTAATTGAACCATAGACAAATAAAAAAAAAGAAAAATGTTAATACAGTGGTTACACACCTCCATACACCTTTTACCCATTTATTTAGTGCTTGTTTTACCACTCCAGGAGAATGGGCACTGTTTTGTATTGTGCATTTTCACCTATGTTGAAACAGAATCCATGAACGATACAATACATAAAAAGAAAAGGCTATTTCAATAGCTCACGCCACTAGAAAATTATGAGCAAAACTATAAAAACAAAAACATGAATGCATCATAAAGGTAAGGATACAATAGACCCTATTGCTTCCCATATTCAAACTGAAATGCTGGTGCATTCAGTTCTTTTGGTGGGTTGGGACGGATTGTCTGCTATTAACTGAAAGCAAATGCCAGGAATACCAGTGATGTGGAGACTTCACACTGTCTGCCACTTACTGTAAAGAGGAAGGCATCCCAAAACCAAAATGGTAGAACAAATCCAAAAGGCCACATAATCACTTCACCTCTTTGCAAGGGAAGACAACATTTATTACATGAAAAAACATCTTAGAAGGTCCTGTAGAACAGAAGTGACACAGAAAATGTGGTCTTGTGTTTAACAACTTTGTGGCTATTTTCAGTCCCCCGATCCCCATTTTGCTCCGTTTACCTCCCATCCCTCACTCACTTCCGTTTCCCTGCTCTCGGTAGCTCCCGCCTCCCAGCCCACCCACCTTCCCGGGTAGGTCTGTTCACTGGTCTTATTGACCGTGCTAGGGCAGCCCTCTGCCCGCCAGCCACTGATGCTAAGGGCCCAAGGCAAAGGGCGGCTCCTTGAGTGGCAGCTCCAGCTTGTGTCGTCAGGTGTCCGCAGGGCAAGCCAGTGGCCAGCTGTCAACCAGCAGTGACTAGTAAGGTAGAATTGGCCCTGGGTGAGGAATAGGGCCTTCACCCTATCCTGAAACCCTGCTACATAGCAACCTCACCTACACTAGAAAAATACTGTGGGCCTCATTACGACTCAGGCGGTAAGGGTTTTACGGCGGCGTAAACAGCGCCGACCCTTACCGCCTGAGTACGAGGTCCCTTAGCGCCATGGCGGACTTAACACCTGCTTTTAGCAGGTGTTAAAATCCATGGCGCTAAGGGACCATGGAGTTAATTACGGCACCGTAATTTACGGTGGCGTAATTAACGCCTTCCCCACTCCCATTATGCCCTATGGGGCAAAATGGGAATGGGGAAGGGAAAATGGGAAAATGGGGATTTACCGCCCCGCCAAGGTTGGAATGGGGCGGTAAGTCCGCCTACCACCATGGCATAAACGTAGTTTACACCATGGTGGTAAAGTCACGGCCCAGGCGGTAACTTACCGCCTGGGTTGTAATGAGGCCCTGTGTCTTGTTAGCCCGTGCCATGTTGGAGTAGCGCTGTGATTTTTGTAAACGTATTTAAATTGCATTGTGCAACCTAGGCCTTTCTCCCACTTTATAGGACTCTCAGACCTAGGTGTTTTTTTATTTAATTGCATTGTGAAAGTATTTAAATTGTATTGTGAAACCTAGGCCTTTCACCAACTTTACAGGACTCTCAGACCTAGGTATGTTTTTATTTAATTGCATTTTGAAAGTATTTAAATTGCATTGTGAAACCTAGGCCTTTCTCCCACGTTACAGGACTCTCAGACCTATGTGTGTTTTTATTTAATTGCATTGTGAAAGTATTTAAATTGCATTTTGAAACTTAGGCCTGTAGGAGATTTTGTCTTATTGGGGTACGTTTGGGATTTAGCAGTATTTTCTTACCGTAAAAATATTGGTTGTAATTTGGCGGCATATTAGTTTTACATTTAGAGTGGGCCTGGTATCATACTATTTTAGTGACCCTACCTTGTTAGCTTGTATTGGTGGTAATTTTAGTGGAATCTTGCTTTGCAGTTTTTTCAGAATTATCTTATTCCTGTGATATGGTGGTGAGCATGTTTTTTTTTTTAATATAACCCCATTATAAAAACAAACCTTTCCGTTCCATTAGAATATTTTCTATTTGCCTGTAGAGATCTCCAGACTTAGCATGTCTTGTAGAACCCAATGATTTTATTTATAGCACCACCTACAGTTTGGGGCTGGTGTTACTGGCTTATGTACATCCAGTAACCTATGTGTCAAATTAGACACCCCCTTCCCATCAGCATACAAGGAAGGACTCAATCATTAGAAAGCACACAACCTTCTACTTCGTAGCTGTTTATTATTAACTTTCTCTTGTTTGCTATTTTAGTTACAGTGGTAAATTGGTAAATGCACTACTGCACTGATATGAACCTCCCCTTTGTACTTCACTCATGTAAATAATTCACAGATGCATGAATGACACAAAAATCCCAATTGTTTTTATATATGCTTTTTTGTATTGCATATCATTTACAAGTCACCAGATCTTACCATGTATTATTTGCAGCATCATATGCAATATAAAAGAACAAACAGAACAAGCAGGTATTTTGCAAACATGAATTAATGTTCCCACATTTTGAATATAGAGAGAAATAAACATGCAATGATTTCTAACTTCTCTGCACTGCAAAAATCCTAGCCACACGCAGAGCATACAAATTATTCCTCACTTGGCACAAATCCCTTAACAAGGCCAGTAATCTGATTCCCGCACAACTTCGCTGTCTTTTGCAGTCCCAGTGTCAGTAAGAAACTCCTCTGTAAACTTGTGTGGGGGAGCACCAACTGATTAGATTCAGTCAGTGCTCGACCCCCTTAGAAACTCTGTCTGTCTGTCTCCTGAGCCCAGCATGAATTAACTGCTCTGTTCATTTCTTTTTCTTAAGAAAACTTTTAACCATCCCTTTATTGACGTGGCTTGTCTGCATACATTTTCGACCAATCAGGGTAAAAGAATGTGCTCTCTGCCAGCCATCATTTTCAAAACAATGAAAGCTTCAGGTCCAGAATAACTGTTTCACTTTGCTTCCTGCATCTTGCATATTTTCTGTTCTCACAACCCGAATAAAACACTAGTGTGCATTTAAAAATGAATTTTAAATAGTGCAACCAAAACATGGATTTCACCTCATTTTGCATAGAAGACTACATTCTCATGTTAAAAGTTAGCACTTAGTGCTCGAGTTATGTTAGTAATGTTAGTCGGTTATGTATTCTAATGTAGTCTTCAAACATGAAGCATCCAAAATACATGTTGCACCTCATCAATGTAACCTGGCAGCACACTAAGTTTTTCTATGTGTGCTCTGAACATCTGCAGTTTGAAACTGGGCCTGGCTGTGTACTTTGTATGCTAGCAATAATGCTATATATTATACTGGCAAAGAAAAGTGCTATATTACACACTGGCAAAATGCTATTATATGCTGGCAAAAATTCTATACATGTCCTTCCAGGCCTTTCTCTCATTTTACAGGACTCTTAGACCTAGGCGGGCTGTCTCCGTTGCTAAATTACATTGTGAAAGTAGTGCTGTCTTTGGTTCCTGTATTTGTATTTGTATTTTGTATTTTGTTTATTTGTATTGTGTGCCTTGCCCAAGGGCATTTTGGCTCATAACTTCAGGTTACACAGACAGGTAAACATTACAAACAAAGTAAATAGAAAGTACAGTAGGTTTTAAATGTATGTACAGGCAAAAAATACAAATCTGTGTATGGTCGGCTTACCATAGTGTATCGGAATAACATATAAATAGTGTACCTAGGTGTGGGCATCATACAATAGTGATGCATAATTACAAAGCTGTAAAAATACAGAGGTGCAGTCACAGTAGTCAACATACAATAGTGCTACACTATATACAGGCATTGTACAAACGGTGCAATCGCAGTGCTAGGTCGGCCAGGGCGGCATAGCAGTGACAGGTGTCTCAGATGACTTGAGCTGAGAGCCAGAGTTTAGTTTTACTCTTAAAGGACAGAAAAGAAGGCTCTGCTCTAATGGCGTTGGGCAGGGTATTCCATAATTTTGAGGCTAGAACTGGGAAGCTTATCCCCCAGCTTTCTGAAGCTTGAATCTGCGAAGGGCGAGACTATGGACTTGGACAGCTCTCAAAGGTCGGATAGCAATGTGGGGGGTGAGTCGATTAGCCAAGTAGGGAGGGGCCTGGTTCGCCAGACACTTATGTGTAAGTGCAAGATTTTCAAGGAGATTCTTTGAGCAACAGGGAGCCATCGTAGATTGTGTCTGTGATCAAGAATATGCTGAATTCTAGGGATATTCAGAGCAGCTCTAATGGCATTATTCTGTGTGACCTGTAGTGTATTTAGGTTGCATTGGCTAGTCCCTAAATACAAGGCACTACAATATTCAATCTTAGACATGACAAGGGCTCTGGCCAAGGTAGTGCTATTGGCAGTGGTCAAGAAGGGCCTGCATGCTGTGATAAGTTTGCAGGCATACGCAGATGCTGAGCTACCAGCGTTAGTTTGTTTAGACAAAGATAGTGAGGAATCAAGATAAACTCCTAAAGTTTTGGTATCCTTGTAGACCTTGATGGCGTTGCCGTCAATGATGAATGACTTGAAGGAAGGGTCAAGTTTGCTAAGACGTTGATGGGATCCTAAGATGAGGAGTTCCATCTTGTCATCATTGAGGCACAGTTTGTGTTGAGCCATCCAGGCCTCTACAACAGTGTAGATATCATTAATGGATTTGGTGTCTGCTTCATGGTCACCCGTGATCGGTATGAGTATCTGGGTGTCGTCAGCGTAATTAATAAACAAAACACCTAGATAGTCAAGGATATCGAAGAGTGGTTTAGTGAACACATTAAAACGTGTTGGTGATAAACACAAACCTTGGGGAACACTGCAGTGAACGGGGGAAGGCTCTGCAGATACTGAGGGGGAGAATACCCAAATAGATCTGGTATC
Source organism: Ambystoma mexicanum (assembly GCF_040938575.1). NCBI lineage: Eukaryota > Metazoa > Chordata > Amphibia > Caudata > Ambystomatidae > Ambystoma > Ambystoma mexicanum. The sequence goes on along the minus strand of NC_090928.1, from coordinate 958,511,584 downwards.
TAAAAATGATCTAATCCAGGCGGTGGTAGAGTCTGGAAAGTAGGCAGCTGATTTGAGGTGCTGATTAAGAATTTGGTGGTTGACCAAATCAAAGGCACTTGTAAGATCCAGCAGGAATAGCAAGGACAGCTTCCCATTGTCTTTCAAAACCTCAATTTGAGTTTTTAGATCAAGAAGGGTGGTTTCTGTCCTGTGCCTCAGACAGAAACAAGATTGCCTAAGGCCAAGGAGTTTGTTAGCTTTCAGGTAGTTCTGGATCTGCAAATAGGCAGCTCAGTCCAATATTTTGAGCATGAAGGGGACCGTGGTGATGGGACTATAGTTTGTTGGTATACTGGGGTCAAGTGATGTTTTTTTAAGCAAGGGGATGACCCATGCATCCTTTAGGTTTTTCGGGACAATGCCTGATTTGAAGGACGCGTTTATAAAAGTGGTAATGAACAGGGCTAAATTGTGTGAAGCCTCTTTGATGGTAGGGGCTGGGCATGAATCACCTTGGCAGTTGGACGCTTTTAGCTTGTTGATGATACTTTCAACATCAGTGATGGTCAGTGGAGAGAAGCTGAATAATCTATGAGTGGGGGTGGCCTGGTTATTAGAGCTGGTGAGGGGATTTGGTTGCTGGACTAACTGCAAGGAGTTTTGCTTCGTTTTGATTTTAGCTTGGAGGATGGCAATTTTGTCCAAGAGTACTTTTTGTATGTTTGAGCACCATGTGCGATCTTTGGTGCAAGAATCAGGTGAGGCTGCAGGGGATTCTAGTTCTTTCAGAATCTTGAACAGTTATTTGGTATTAGAGTCTGCTTGTGTAATACGCAAGTTGTAGGGATTTATTTTAGCTTGGATGAAGGCCTCTCTGTAGTTCAGGGATGCTATGACAAGGCTGTCCTTGTGGGCATCAGAAGGATGACTTTTCCATCGGGATTCAGCAGTATGTTTTGCTTTGTGTAGCACTCTCAAGTGAGGAGTAAACCAAGAGTTGAGATGTGCACGTGGTTTAGATTTCCTAATTGGGGCAATGGAGTTCAGTGTTGTGAGTATGGTAGTTGGTTTGTGACATTGGTTAGCTTTCATATTAAAGGTAATAATATGATGGTCTGACCATGTGCAAGGTGAATTAGACTTTAGGCTGTTGTTGCAATTAGTGTCAACTAACCAGTCAAGTGTCCTCCCTTTGGTGGGGGTGGGTTCGAGTATGTGGTGGGTAAAACCTAGGTCTGTTAGAGAATTGGCCATGTCAGCTGCAGTAGAGTTGTTAGGGTCTTGGAGGCCCAGATTGAAGTCCCCTAGTAGGATGATTTGCAAATTAGTTTTAGATTTACCCACTAATAAGGATGTAATGTCATCCTGGAAGGTGGTGATAGGGCCAGGGGGTCTGTAGATCAAGTGTAAAGTGGCAGTTTGGTTAGGTGAAATGGGAAGTTTGACTGAAAGTAGCTCCGCTGAGGGAATCTGTTGGATGGGCATTGCTCTAAGGGCAAGTGAGTTTTATGGATAAAGGTGACACCAGAGGTGTTGCGGTCACATCTGGAGATGGAGTAGCCTGTCGGTATAGCGAAGGAGAGTAGTGGTTCAGAGGCTGCATGTAGCCAAGTCTCTGTAATTGCAAGGAAGTCAAAATCTTGAATGGTGATGAGGTCTGCAATTTCCAATGCGTGGGCGGGTAGTGACCTAGCGTTGACCAAGGTGCCTCTGATCGAACTGTCTTTGGGTAAGTTAGCTGGGGTGTCATGAGTGGGTGTAGGTCGAGAGGTGGTAGGCATAGGGTGTCTCAAACTAGGTGGTGGGAAATTTGCAGTAGTGCAAGGCTTCTGTATGTGGGTGGTTACACAGGGGATTCTGGAGCCCAGTCTAGTGTTTCTCAGGAGCAGCGTGCAAGGTTGATTGGGGGTGGGTTTCGTGGCAAAGTGTTCTAACCATAAGGCAGGTGAATTTAGATAAGGATTGGAGAGAGGATGTGATGTGCTAGGCATTGTACTACTGATAGGGTCTCTTCCTGAAGTGTGACCTTGGGGAGGAGGTGGCTGGTGAATGAGCCGGTTACCGTTGGAGCTATTGGATAGGTATAGCATCATAGAGGTGGGAATGGTGAGGTGACTCACAATAGGGCTGGTGTGGTAGTGTGAGGTGGTGATAAAGGCGGGTGAGCATGCTACTACAGTTAGTAGTATGATTAACCTCTGTATAGTATAAGCTGTAGTAAATATGGTGCAGGCATATTGTGCTGCTGTATGGTGCAGGCGTGCGAGAGAGATGCCAGGCTAGGCTGTGGTATTTGAAGTACACAGCAGTGAGCTGGAAGTTCTAGTACCAGGTCACGATGTGGCCAGATAGGAGGTGCTAAGTTAGATTGTATTGTCAAGCCGCTGGCTGTCTGGTGGTATTTGTGAATGGAGCAAGGCATATGGGCTAGCTGCAAGTCTAACAATTACTTTGCTAACAAGTATTTGTTATGTGGTTGCTGCGACATCATAGTCAATAGATGCAAGTAGTTCTGAAATATATACAACTGATAAAAGATAGCAACAAGGCTAGCTCAGCAAGCAAAGGGCATTTCGTGGCTGGGATGGGTTCACTGGTGCAACTAGATCAGTATGCATTGGTGCATTCATAGGAATTGAGGCAACACGTGCCGAGTAACAGCAAGGCTATACAGGTAGTATGCAATGCACAGGCAGATCTGGGTAGTTAGTTCAAGTATAACAGGCAGTATGATTTGCACAGGCAGTTTGAGATAGGCTAGTTCAGATATCGCAAGCGGTATGCATTATACAAGCAGATGAGAGTAGGCTAGTTCATGTATCACTTATAGTATGTATTGCACAGGCAGAACGAAATAGGCTAGTTCATGTATCACAGATAGTATGAATTGCACAGGCAGATCGAAATAGGCTAGTTCATGTATCACAGATAGTATGAATTGCACAGGCAGATCGAAATAGGCTAGTTCATGTATCACAGAAAGTATGAATTGCACAGGCAGATCAAAATAGGCAAGTTCATGTATCACATATAGTAAGAATTGCACAGGCAGATCGAAATAGGCTAGTTCATGTATCACATATAGTATGAATTGCACAGGCAGATCGAAATAGGCTAGTTCACGTATCACATATAGTATGAATTGCACAGGCAGGTCGAAATAGGCTAATTCAATATGTACATTGCACAGGCCGAACAGAATTGGCTGGTACGGGTAGTGCAGGCAATTCAATATGGGTTCATTGAGGTTATTGTAGGAGGCAGGTTAGTGGCCTAGGCATATAAATGCAGGTACAATATAGATACTGAGGGGGCAGGTTCGAATTACTCTTGTTGGGCTAAATACAATAGAAAGTGTCAGCATGAAGGTTGTAGGTGTTGTTGTGGTCAGGTGCCATGTTAGGGATGGTGTGCAGCGTGTTGTCAAAAGAATGCCACACTTTGTCTGTATGTGCAGACGTGGGTAGTTATGGATGGCTGTTTGGAATCTCATGCGCACGCAATGGAGAGAAAGCTAAGGGTACCGCTCGAAGTAAGGGATCGATGATTAAGCAACAGGCCTTGCGAATGAATCGTTGGTTTGTGGGGGGTACCGTCTTGGTCCAAGGCCCTCAGGCCAATCTTCTCCTCTTTGATAGACGCTTCCTGTGCCTCATCAATTTCCTTCCTTCCTCCTCCTGCTGTCCCCTCTCTTCCCTCCACGGCTCCCTTGCCTCCTCCTGCTGTCTCCTCCTTGGCTACCTTGCCCTCTCCGCCTACCTCTTCTGCCCCCTTGGGCTTCTCCTACACCTCTGCAGGATGTACCACTGATTTGTACCCCTCACCGGAAGTCTTTCAAGGATGGCAACATTCTCCATATTGCCACTCTAAACTCTCGCTCAGCTGTCAAACACTCCTCTGACATCTGCCACCTCCTTGAAGAACTTGACCTTGATCTCCTTGGTCTCACCGAGACATGGTTCACGGCCAGCTCTGTCACGAGCTTTGACACTCTCCTCCCTGATGGCTACAAGATTCTCTCTGTGCCCAGGACCAACCATACTGGAGGGGATGTAGCCCTCATCTTCCCCGAGTGGAATCCTGCCTCTGTCATTCCTACACCGGCCTACTCTTCTTTCAAATGCCTCGTACACAGTCTCTCTCTCTCTCTCTCTCTCTCTCTCTCTCTCCTAGCAACTGCCTTATTGTGGCTACCATCTATCGGCCACCTGATCAGATCTTCTCCTTCCTCTCTGAGTGGGCGGGCCTCTCCTCTTCCCTCCTGGTCTCTACCACTCAACTCCTCCTACTTGGACACTTTACCAACCACCTGGATGCTTCCAGTCCTTCCTCTGGACTCTTTTGCAACCTCTGCGACTCTCTCTCACTCTCTACCCTCCCCTCTGGCCTGACTCACTCTGCAGGGCATACTCTGGATGTTCTGATCTCTACAGACCTTCCTGATTCTATCCCTATCACCACTCCCCTTTCCTGAAGTGATCACATTCTCCTTTCCTCCAAGCTCACCCTCTCTACCCCTCAGACCAAGCCATTTCCAGCACTGCCACCTACCTTCTCGGTTATCCGACCCATGAAGCGTGTATCAGTCGAGGCCTTCGCTGCCACTTTCTCACCCCCCCCCCCTTGGCTAATTCACACCTTGACACACCCCTCTCCATGCTCCACTCTGCTATTTCTGATACTCTTGATGTTCTTGCCCTTGTCATGAGGATCTGCTTGAAGCCCAAAGCCAAGTGCAACTCGTGGTTCGACTCAGACATCACCACCCTTAAACTCAAGTGCAGGGCGGCTGAGAGGAAATGGCGTGCTTCTGGTGCATCCTCTGACAAACTGGCCTGCTGCCTGCTCCAAAGGCAATACCGGCTCTCTGTATGCACCAAGAAGAGAGCCCACATCCAAGTCTGTGTCGCTGCGGCATCTAATAACTCAGCCGAACTCTTTCAAATCTGCAAGGAGCTGGCCAATCCTGTTGCAGTCTCTACCTCCCCTGACCCCTCCCAGGCCCTCTGCACAGCCCTGGCTTCTCATTTAATCTCTAATACTCAAGGCATCCTGTACTCTCTCTCTCTTCCTCTCTTCCTGCCCCCTCTGCTCCCTGCCCTTCCTCTGGCCCTTCTTTGGCCACCTTCCTTCTCTTCTTTTCCCCTTTTCTCCCCAGACGAGGTTTCTAGACAAGTCCGATCTATGAAAGTCTCGTCAAAACAGGTTCATCCCTGTTCCTCCAAAACCAAAACCAAAACCAAAACCTCTGGCTGACTTCTGCAACTACTCTTTTGCCACTGGGGTCTTCCCTTCCCCCGCAAATCACCCGCTTGTGCACCCTCTTCTTAAGAAACCCTCTGCCGATCCGTCCTGTCCAGCTAACTATCACCCATAACCTGACACCAACTCATGGGAGGGTGGCCTTGCAGTCGTAACCACTGCAGATGTGGGGCCCACAACTGACTCTTCTTGTGAAGCCAGCTGCACTGCCACAGACCCAACAGCCCCATCTGACCTGCCTGTTGGGCCACTCACCTTCTCCTTCATCGAGTCCTCCACTTCTGGTTCTGCATCCGAATCAGCAGAGTCAGAACAGTCCAAAGAGGCCGAAGCATGCCTGATAATTGCCTATAGCACCTGTGGATTTTCCCAGTGCAATACACCAAGGCCTCCAGTGGTGGACTGACATACCAGCACCTCTTCTTCCTCCTCCTCCTCTGTATCCGCTGCATCATCAGTTGCACATGGACAGAAATTGACATTTTGAGTGATGTGTGTCCTCTCACACATGTACATGTGCATCAAAGGGCAGAGAGAGACACACAATGCAGGACACCAATGCGTTGGCACACTGTGAGCTCTAAGCCACGGATACATGGCATTTGCTGACATGCAGCACCACCCCACCCCTGGCCAGTCCATGCTTTTAGTGAACACATAGAACGACTAAAGTGGCGGACCCAGTGATGCAAAGGAGAAGGCATGTCTCCATCATGAATCGACTGAGGGACACATAGAGAGCTATCATGCCAGACAGGTGGTACTATTTTGAACTCTATGAATACATTTGTAAGTCGACCATAGACCTACATGACATACAATGTCGACAGGCACACTCATTGGCATTAGTCATGCACCTAACCTTTTGCATAGGCTGTCTATAGACATTTCAATTGGAGAATACCAGACTGCCCACCTTGCCATGATGACCCACCATCAGCTATTATTCACCATGTTTTGTCTAGCATTGCCCCTTTCATTACACAAGTCAAGTTGCATCTTCAGAATGCCTGCCACACAGGCAGTGGTCTGTGGGCACTGATTCCTTGGCAGGCTGCTAACACCACAGAGTGCCTTTACAGGAAGCTCAGATGTGCATGCTGACAAGACATTCCGTAAGAGCAGGTGACAACACAAACATGAAACTCTGCAGCAAATGTTGTTTGTGGTGGACATGTATCACATGTACTTGATGTACAATGTAATGAGACAGGCCCCTGGAAATGTGCAAAAGAACGTTACATGTGGAGGTAGCATTGTTTGGCATGACACAGACGTGTGCTCTGTGGGTGATGTGTGCCTGTCAGGGTTGAACGTCATGGAGTGCTGCAATTTGCACATGTTTCTAATATTGAAACCCTGCATGCAAGTAGAGACACAGCTGTGCAGGCCAGCAGGCAGTGAAGTGAACAGTCACAATAACATGTGCCACACATGTGGACCACACAGGAAAGTCACTGAACGCAGACCACCTGACAGAAGTGTACACAGTAGCAACCATGCATTGCCCAAGGATGTCTGACAACTGCAGCCAGCTGTACCACTACACAAATATGGGTAGGTCAACCATGATTGTCCACACATACGATGCACACAAATGCCACTCACCAGATGTGTCCTCAGAGGTCTACATGCCTCCTACGCCTTGCAGTTGCTCAATGCTTATGAGTTGACTCGTGGCTTCTTCGATTGGAGTCAGCTTCTCCTCCTCTGGTGGCCCACCTCCAGTGGCCAGTGCAGATGCGAGGTTGACACTGAGCGTATTCTTGGTCCTCCGCATGACATCATTCCACCACTTCTGGACCTGTTGAGCAGTGCAATTCTCCACATCTAAGGCAGATGAGGTATGTAAGATGCCACCAATGCACCATTCATTGTGGTTATGTAAACATGCTCCTCGCATCTGGGAACATCTATCAATTATTGTCGGTTACATAGTCAATGAGGATCTGGAGCTCCTCATCAGTGAAGTGCCTCTTCCTCTGCAAACTCTTCTCCTGTGCTGTGCCTTGGGTTGGTGCCACTTCCTGCTCTGCAGGGTAACCCTTCTTGGCACTAATGGCCCTACGTGGGGCTGCTTTATTTGACTGGCTGCAACCACAAAAACGTCCAGGTGCTGGGTGACCTGTGGGCTGAGGCCCACCACATCCTCCTGGGGCTGGGGCAGTTGTGTCCTCAGCACGTCCCCAACCCTGTTTATCCCTTTCCCTTTTGGGGCCTTTCCACTCATGGTGAAGATGTAATGGAAAAATAGAAGACACATTAAGATGTTGCTCTGGACAATATGAGGAAGGGAACAGTCTACGTGATGTGCGACATAGATGTGTGGTCCAGCACGGCTCTGATGTACCCCAAAAGCAAAAATATCTGTACGCAATATGCAGAGGCACCACAAAAACCAAACATTGCATAGCGATACCCAGAAAGCTTCCGAAAGGTGAAAAATACGGTACACTGTACCCAGCGGCACCCCGAATCCAAAAATGTAGTATGCGATACCCAGAAAGCTTTTGAAAAGTTAAAAAAGTAGTACGTGATATGCAGAGGCACCCAAAACCAGAAATTGCATACGTGATACCGGAAAAGCTTTCAAAAGTTGAAAGAAGTAGTACATGATACACAGGGGCATGCCGAAATCAAAAATTGCATACACGATACCCGGAAAGCTTCCAAAAGGTGAAACAAGTGGTACGGGATAAGCAGAGGCATCCTATAACCAAGAATTGCATACACGACACACCATAGGCCTCAAATTGGAACAAAATACAAGCACGTATGCTCAGAGGCAACCCCCAAAATGAAAAATACTGTACTTGTTACCTGAAGGAAATAGCTTGCGTAACACCCCCAAATATGTGTATGTGATACGTGCCCATCTAAGTACCTTGGCACGCTCAACCTATTTAGTGCACTGCACCCCTTAAATAACACTGTCATTTGTGTGAGCCACGTAGGAATGCTGTGTGCAGCGCATGTCATGTAACATATGGGCTAAGGGTCTTTAGTCTGTTTTCGGCTGCTAAACACTGAAGACACCCCTCTCCTGTCTATGTGCCAATTTTAGTGCCTCATCCTGCCCTGTGCTGCCTCTCACTTTTCCATCTGCTTATGATTGCCCACAGGGAGTGCCTGCTGCCCACCTGCACTGCGTTGGGAGTGCCTGTTGACCTGCCATTGCCTATGCTCCTATGTCCAGCCCTGTGACGACCTCATGTTCTGTGTCGGACTCTAACCTCTCCATTCCACCACCACTGCTCCACAGCCCATCTCCAAGACCAGTTTGCCCACCCACGCCAGCCTCGTGTGTTGCCATATCTGCACCATCATCCACTTCACCTAGCGGCACCCCTTTGGCAGCAAGGCAGAGGCCTGCCAACTCCACCTCCAGAGAATCTGGCATCCTTGTGGATCAGGTTCTGGAGATTTATGATGTGCTCCTCAACCCAGCAAAGTAACGGTGGATTGAAGGACACAAGCAGACGAGGGTGAACATCTCGTCTGACATTAATGCGCAGGGGGTGCCAGTCCACTGCCTGAAGAGTGTGCACAAGTAATGGGAGGATCTCAAGTCCAGGACCCACAAAATGGATTGCGTGCCCTGAAGACTGGCGCCACCATGGAGGTTCACTGTGCGGGTAGGTGCACATTTTCCCCCACATACATGTGGGACCTCACGTGGTTCCACCCAGAGCTTTATCCCCGAATTTGGAGTGGAAACTGCATCTGGATGCTGATGGTGGGAAGCACTGTGGTGCAAATGCTCTCGATGTGTGAAGTCTGACATCTGTTTATCGGAAATGCGCTACTATTTGCAGTGTGTGCAGTTGTACAGTTGTTCCAACCATGCACATGCAGTGTCACTTGATGGTTAGATGTGCTTGGGCATCAAGGATGCCAGATGAGGATATTGTTCCCATGTGAGGGGCATGCATAATGGATATGATGTTGTGTGGACTATTGCAATATGTGGCAATTCACCCTCAACATCTGGAGGTGACATGTGAGTATGGATGTTTGGCAGTGTCAAGTTGTGGCATCGACATTTTGGAGACATTGATGTGATCTGTCATGCCACTGCATGTGTACTCTGAGTTGATGTGTGAGCATGCCATGTGTATTTGGTTGGGGCTCTGGAATACACATGTGTTGCATGCTCACAGCTCAGATTGTCAGGGAGGCAAGAAGTTTGATGTAATTGTGTGGACAGATGCCTAAGCAGGTTTTGGAATGGCCATGCTGTAAGTAGTGCAATTGCAAGTGACTACTGGGAGCCCACATTCCACTGTGTGTCTTACCACCAATGTGTACCCAGCAGTACCCCAGTCCATCTGTGCTTCGATGCATTCCATGTTTGGCCAACCTACCACTTGACTCAATGCCCACTGCTGTGCCCTTGTGCCATGTCTCCAATAGCAATGCAGCAGGTTGAAGTTGGGTCACCTTGCCATTGCCATTGTACCATGTAATATTTCTTGGTATTTGTCTGTCTTTGTGATGTCGTAACATGTGATTGTGTTGTGACTGTGCTCATCAGTGACCCTAGATAAGTGTATCTGTTTTCATGGGAATTACATGACCATGTGTGTGAGTGTGGCTGTTGATGATTGAACCATGGCGACTTCATGTTACTGTGAATGTTCTGTATGCTACACATGCTTTGACACTGCACACTGAAGCCAATGTTCTGTGTCTGCTTACCCACAGTTGCTGCACCTGGAGAAGAGGGTGGATGCGGTGCTGTGGAGCATGGATGAAGAGACAAATTCAACAGACCAAGGCGCCTACCTTAGCCACTCCCCAGTGACAGCTCATCTTTGGGGGAGCTATGTCGCTGAGGGAATGCTTGGACCATCGGGCGTGCCTGATGGGGGTAAGTCCCAGGAGGTAAGGGAGGCAAGGGGCTCCTCAGCAGTGGTGGGACATGGTGATGCCACACAGGGGCCATCCACTGGTAAAACAACCTGGAGTCATGCAGGTTGATGAAGGTGGGGGTGGAGAAGGTGGTTGTTGCAGCCCAGGCCTTGGGGGCAGGTGAGACTTTTGTGGATGGTGTTCATGCTGCAACTCTGTCCCAAGGGCATGATGTGGTGCAGGTCACTGTAGAGGTGCCTGCACACACTCTTGTCCCTGGATCATCAGATGCAGCAGTGCCCACCTTCCGGGATGCCTCCACCCAGACCAGCATCCCCATGGCAGCAAATGTGTCCATCAGAGATCATGTGCTTCCCCTGCTGGCTGGTCTCACAAAATGGACTGCAGTCATCCGTGATGATGCACAGGCTACTTGTATGCTTGTGCATCATTACAATTAGATGTGCCGCCTCATGGTCTTGCTGGCAACAGCAATGTTCTCTGGTAGGCTCAGTGGGCCTGTTTTCTGTCATGACCCCCTCCTCCGCTTGCTTACACCTCTGTGCACCAGTCATACACCAGGGTGCCTTTTGGGCCACATTCCAATACGGCCCCCTGTACACCAGTCCCACCACCGACACCACGTCTGGTGAAACTAACGTCCCTGCGCGAGGTGGGAGTTCCATCAACGTCAGATGAGGTGGTCAATGTGCCTACCCAGACACCGACACCGTCATAGGGAATTAAGGATCAGTAGGCACCTCAGAGCAGTGCAGGTTCTGTACGCCACCCAACAGTCATCATGTCGAAGGACGTACCAACACAGCCTGCACTGTGCACAGCGGCAGCAAATGGCAACTGTAAGGAGGCAGACTCTGACAGGACAAACCGTCACAGGTCACAGGGAGGCAGGTGGCATCTATGAAGCAGGAGGGTGATAGGGGGGGCATTGCAGGCTTTGTTTTCCATGTTCCAGCGATAATAGAGGCAGCTGGTTGCAGAGAGGCAGTGGGCACGGGAGGCACAGGTGATGGTGGCCAGGGCTGAGGTGGCGATGCGGGAGGCATGTAGGTGTGCTGCCATCCTGGAGGTAATTTACAGGTCAGCACAGGAGGCAGAGCATCAAATTGTGTCCACCCTGCAAGCTCTCCAGGCAACAATGGAGGCCCACCTAAGGGAGGAGGACGTGGCCTGTGACTCCGCCATCGTGTACATGTCAGAAATTGGAGAGCACTAGCCCTCTGCCTTTGTAGATAGTTGTTTAGTAATCGGTTTCATATCTGTTGTTTTCTTTTTACCTGGACTTAAAATACATTCCTTCCCTGTTTTTCATGTGCGTAGTTATGTGCAATACAGGTTTTGCATGAGTTCATTCCACGCTTCATGCAATTCATTTGTCTGTCTATGCATTTTATTGTTTACAATTCGCCCAGTGCATATGTTCATTGCAGGTCATGTGTATTGTAGCAAAACTGTGTGTGTCATGTTGATGGTGTGGTGTTTGCGGGTGGAGGGGTGCACATGTGCCTGATAGGTGGGAGTGAGGCAATCAGACGACTTTAGGCTGCACTGGATGATTTTCATATTCTATTCTGTTTGCAGCATCTCTGCGAGTTTGGCATCAGTGTGGTTGGCATGGAGGCTTCTGTTATGTGTGATGTTGTACATACAGGTATGGTTGTGGCGAAATGTTGATGTCTTATGAATTTTTTTGTTGACTCTCATTGGGGATGGATTGCCACCAGTTCATGTGTATTTGCACGTTTTCACATTGTTTTAATTTCAGGTCCACTGTTTTTCATCTATCCCCATTGCACATGCTTGGGATTGTTTAAGTTCCCACACTATATTCACTGTAGTGTGTATTTATCATTGTAAGTGCTTCGGTGCGAAGTGGGCTCACTGTGGATCGATGGGCTGGACACATCACTTATGCATTTGACATTTCATTGTTGTTTCACTCCCATGTCATGCTAACACATCCACTGACATCTGCACTGCAGTCACACACTGCCCACTCTGATGTCATGCTCCACATCTGCCACTGGAATGCAGGTGTGTCCCATGTTTGCTGTTTGTGTGTGGTAGCACACATTTCCAGTCTCACTGAGTCACACACTCTCTGACTGGTTTCCCATCACCCATGCACAGGCCTGTCCTGTTTTCGACCCTGAAAGGTACTTTGCCACCCCTACTGCCCATGCTACTCATGCACGGGCTTTAATGCACCCATTTATTCGTGAATATGCCCAATCTATGATTCTTTGTGCTTCCGTCCTCAACAGGCATTTACTTGCTGTGCTTTAGAGCCTTTTCGTTGATACATGGCCAATATGCTCATGCCACTTTGCATTGCATTCACATGTCACATGTAGATAGGGTAGCCACAGTGTTGGTGGTGCAATAGTGTGCTCTCCAGTTGAGGTGCTGCAGATTAAGGTCTGCCAGGGAGTGACAGGAGATGCTCCGGTCCTGGATTCAGCAACAGTGCTACCAGTTGACCGTGTTAGTGGTGGACGTGTTGGAGGTCTGCTTCATGGTGGAGGCAGACCTCAGAGGTTCAGGTGAGTTACAGCTACACATTGGACTGGCAGGATGGCAGATTGTGAGAGGGGCTGCCTGCAGTAGTGTCAGAGGTGAGGGGGTCTGGTAGGTGGTGTTTGTACTTGAGGGGCTGCCTGGGGGTAGTGGCTGAGGTGAGTGGGGTTGGTGAGTGGTGTCTGGGCTTGAGGGGGCTTCCTGGGGGTATTGGTGGAGGTGAGGGGGATAGTGGGTGGTGTCTGGGATGAAAGGGCTGCCTGGAGTAGTGGTGGAGGTGAGGGGGTCTGGTGGGCGGTGCCCGGGCTTGAGGGGGTCTGCATGACGGTATTGGCGACGTGAGTGGAGCTGGTGAGTGGTATCTGGACTTGAGCGGGCTCTCTGGATTAGTGTCCGAGGTGAGGGTGGCTGGTGTGTAGTGTCTGGACTTGAAAGTGCTGCCTGGGGATATTGACGGAAGTGATGGGTGCTGGTGGGTCGTGTCTGGACTTAAGGGCATTTCCTGGGGGTATTGACGGAGGTGAGAGGGGCTGGTGGGTGGTGACTGGGCTTGAGGGGACTGCCTGGGGGTATTGGCAGAGGTGAGGGGAGCCGGTGAGTGGTGTCTGGGCTTGAGGGGGCTGCCTGGGAGTATTAGTGAAGGTGAGGGGGGCTGGTGGGTGGCGTCTTGACTCGAGGGGCCTGCCTAGAGTAGTGTTGGAGGTGAGGGGGACTGGTGTGTGGTGTCTGGACTTGAAGGTGCTGCCTGGGGGTATTGACGGAGGTGAGGGGTGCTGGTGGGTGGTGTCTGGACTTAAGGGAGATGCCTGGGGTATTGGCAGAGGTGAGAGGGGCTGGTGGGTGGTGCCTGGGCTTGAGGGGACTGCCTGGGGGTATTTGCAGAGGGGAGGGGGGCTGGTGATTGGTGTCTCGGATTGAGGGGGCTGCCTGGGAGTATTGGTGGAGGTGACGGGGGCTGGTGGGTGGTGTCTTGACTCGAGGGGGCTGTCTGGAGTAGTGTCGGAGGTGAGGGGGGCTTGTGTGTGGTGTCTGGACATGAAGGTGCTGCCTGGGGGTATTGACGGAGGTGAGGGGTGCTGCTGGGTGGTGTCTGGCTATAAGGGGGATGCCTGGGGGTATTGGTGGAGGTGAGAGGGACTGGTGGGTGGTATCTGTGCTTGGGGGGGCTGCCTGGGGGTATTGAGGGTGGTGAGGGGGGCTGGTGGGTGGTGTCTGGGCTTGAGGGGGCTGCTGTGCAGTAGGGGTGTATGCCAACAATTTTGGGTGCTTTGGGAGTCCAGGGGACAGTTTGCAGTCGCAACACACAAAGTTATTTCTTTGCGGGGACTTGCCGGGATCAGTGCTCACTTTTCTATGAATCAGGCTCTACATTTGTAATCAGGGATAGAGCTCACTTCTTGTGTGTACTGGGCATTCACTGTGAATACAGATCAGTGACATCAATTGGTTAAAACAAAATCAAAATATCAAGGCTGAGTACCCCAAAAGGAAATGCACCGAACACAGGCTACAAAGGAACATACAAAGGTCTTTTATTTTATACTGAACAGTTTTCCAAGAAAAGTAACAGATAGCTATAAGCCCTCAGTACAACACAACAAACTCCAGCGTGGTTCAGTGTGCTTAGTGAGAGACACTGTACATTAGAATGTGTTGCTCTTTTATACCATTTGCGAACATGATGTCCAACCCTACTTCGGGTTAATATTCCTCTAATACATTACTGATCTAGGCTTCATGCCGAGTTCGCACATCTACATGCAACAAGTTTGCCTTCAATACATACGTCAACAAACCTACATGGCAATACTGTATTTTAGGATTTCTCATAAAGGTCTTCTCAACCATTAATACAATGTGGTTAAACAAGAGTTCTTAGTTCAGTATTTGGATACATTGTTCTTAACATATGCTCGGGGATTAATTTCATTGGCGCAAGTAATCCTTTACACACATATCAGCGAAGGACAAGGTCTCAGTTCACGACCCCAACAAGTGGCCTCAGGCAGGTTACACATTAGTTACACAAAGAGGTCAAGACGGCCATGTTGTATTTCGGAATGACATCGTCCACCATTTTAACTCACAGGGTGACTTTACAGAGAGGACCTAAAATGGCGGATTGACCTAAAATGGCGGCTTACATTGATTCTAAGGTCAGGACCTTGTAACACGGATTTTATTTGCAAGTGACTTATAAGCAGCTTGGCGTAGGCCAATATACACATATTCGTTGCAATAGGAGGTCCGATATAATTTCTTGTTTGACAAACCCTCCTGCCAAGTGCTAAACTGCTTCTGATCTCCTTGCAAATAACTCCATGCATCATCGTCCATGCACCCTGAATAGCTGTCAGAAATATCTATTGGCATCAGGTAATTCGCTAAACTTTCTCTTAACACGTATTCCTTGGAAGTTTTATCTGGGGCATACACTTTATGTCCTATTGTACCTACCGCTTGTACGCAACATCCCCCTAGCATCAAAAATATACTAGGTAGACACTGGATACAACAACAAAGGAACAACAGAATTCCCAAAATGAAAAGTAAGACCGAAAGTACCTTCCAACCCCAAGATCGCAAGAAGTCCCAGAACCAAGTGCTAAGATCCCAATTTCCCTCGGGAACATGCACTTTTGAACTAAGGATGAACTAAGGATGAACTAAGGATGTGCAGATTCTGTATTGCCTTGAAGATAGTTGGGGAGGAATCTGACACGAAAACACAGCAATCTTATCGCTTTCTGTTCTAATGTCATATTATAGAGTATATCCGTGGTCCGGTTGATGGTTCTCTCCAGTACTCTCGCTAGTCTTCTGATATCCTCGGAATTCGCTATCTGCCCTGAAAATGGCACAAATGATTTTGCTACATCTCCCAAGACCTCTGCTGTAGTGTCACCATTCTCGTCCCTCTGTGGATGAGTCTTTGAAACCTCTACTGTACTAGCTATAAACACCCCAGGTAACAGGATCCCTAAGTAACAGGTTCCCTGCCAATCCCTGGGCAACCATGGAAATGCTACATTACAGCAAACAAAGTAGAAAGGTTCACCTACATACAAAGGTCTGTCTTCCCCAGTCAAATTTGCAACATTGGCACAACCTCTAAAACCTCCCATTGACTGAGTAGCATTCCTCTGTATGCAGAAAGAAACTGAATCGGGGCTATGGTTAACAGTGTAAGAAGGAGGCATGGCATCCTTTTTGCCTATCAGAGCCATCTTAAAGGAAATCAAAGATTGAAAAGAACGAGCCAGTCTATCAGAAGGCCTAATAGAAGCAACGTTGAGCTTACTCCTATTTGCGAAAAGCGAGCATCCTAGGGGAGTCAGAACACTTTTTTAAAAACTATTCAAATTAGTGCCATCAAAGTTCCGCGAGATGCTATCATTCCAACGGCCAAAGAACAGTGCTCTAAGAGAAGCATAACAAGCAGTTGTCGAAGGTAAAGGATAAATATACCAACCTAGCCCCTTATCCCTGTGTTGCGGTAAATGTGAGCAGACCCAACAGTTGGACTTATTAAAAATGGCATGTGTGGCATTCATGATACGTAGCAGAGTATTAATGTGGTACCTTTGTCTATGCTGGGAATCCCTAGGGGACAGAGTATGCAAATGTACAAAGGGAGTAGGAACAGTAGGTACATTTTCAGTCTGTAACAAGGACTCTAAAGGATGAGTTTCCTCGAGGTACCATAAGCCTAAGACAGTGACTATTATAAAACCAATTATTATTATAAAAACACTGCAATACGTTTTCGGGGCCCAAATACTTTGTCCATTATCCCGACTGGTCACAAAATCATTTACAAGTCCCATACGAGCGGTAGCGGTGGCAGGCATTGTAGTCTTCAAACGAAAACCCCCAATGTTTGTTGCTGGCAACCTCCCGGCCGCGCGACTTCTTAGTCCTTCCACAACCCTAGCCAACAGAATCCCCCTTCTCAAATTTGGGCAAAAACAAGCCCTCGATGGTCCTTTCCTTCTCCGAATACACAGCCGAACCGTGCCGTAAGTCTATCAGAGGCACAGCAAAACCATGCTGTAAGTCTATTTTCTTGGACGCAGATTGTACCTTGCTTTTCCCAGTCCAGATTGATCCGGAAACAATGTGTCATCACTTCCCGTTGGAACCAACGTATCAGAAACAAGTGAAGAAGCCGAATTTGAAACAACAGTTTCCGGAAGCAAAACCTTTGGAGAGTGTGGAGACAAAATGGTAGGTTTCCCAAGCCTCACGGGCTCAGAAAGATTCTCTGATACACTCTCAGCGCTATCTACTGCTTTGGGATCGTTGGTTGTTTCTTCTGTATCGTGTGGCACTGGGTGAGGACGTTTCTTGACGTGCGAAGCGTGGATCCAGTTCTTTCTGCCAGAAACCCGCACCGCCATCTGTGTGACCAACAGGACCTGGAATGGGCCCCGCAAGCGAGGTGCCAGGCAGGAAGAACGTTCAAATGCCTTGATGAGCACCCAGTTCCCAGGCCGTATGCTGTGGCCCGGGCCCTCATATCGCACAGGTAAAGCCTCTCGCACCTGGTGATAAATCAAATATAGGTTTTTAGTCAACTGGCTGCAATAATCTAAAAGTTATACATTTTCAACATTTCTCAAAGATCTACATTTAGGAAGGTTCCAGATATTGGCAGGTCTCCCCATTACCACCTCAAATGGAAAGAGCCCACTCTTAGTTTGAGGGGTTGTACGCATGGCTGATGACACGATCGGTAAGGCGTTTGGCCATTTTAATTTAGTGCCGGCACACGTCTTAGCGAGCTTGTTCTTGATGATACCATTGTGTCTTTCTACTAGTCCGGCGCTCTGAGCGTGTCTGGCCGAATGGAACCGTTTGTCGATCTGTAATGCCGCACATATCTTCAGATTTACAGCAGCGACAAAATGTGGACCATTGTCCGACCAGATGACTCTTGGTAGCCTGAACCGCGGGAAGTATTCTTTTAACATAGGGCCTCATCACGAGTTGGGCTGTATTCCCGGCTGTAATACCGCCGACTGTAATAGCCCTAGCACCGACCGGTCCGGCTGTATTACCGCCGGATAATGAGTTGGGTGTTAAGGTAAATCCCCATTCCCCATTGGGTCCATTGGATTCAATGGGGCATTTTCAGCGCTAATTATGCGGGCTAATACAGCTGGCGGTAATACAGCCGAAAACAGGGGATTTTCACCTCCAGAGAAATGCTGGAGGTAAAACAGCCCATTTAGCGCCCAACTCGTGATAGGGCCAGCCCTTAAATGCGGCTGTAATACCGTTACCACCGCATTTAAGGGCTACAGCCCAACTCGTGATGAGGCCCTAGTCTTTGCAGTAGTCATGGCTGCGGCATCTTTGATAGGGAAAGCCTCGACCCATTTACTAAAAGCACAGATGACAACTAATACATACTTCATATTATTACACCGTTCCATTTCAATAAAGTCGAAATGGATGACTTTGAAGGCAACAGAGGGTGGCCCAAATCTTCCCCTTGGACTTGATGTCCCCTTTCCCACATTGTGTTGTAGGCAAATCATGCAGTCCTGAATATAGCGCTGGGCAATTTTTGAAATTTTGTCATTTGCCCAAACTTTCTCTAACATTTTTGTGACGTTCTGGGCACAAATATGCGTAGGACCATGGGCCATGATGACCATCATCATTACATAAGCGTCAGGGAGTAGCCATTTCCCTTCAAATATGTCCACCCAACACCCGTCATCATCGAGTTTCCCCAAGCCTTCAGCCCACCTCTTGGTTTCTTCTAACGTGGCATCAGCTTGGATATCCCGTACAGACCCAACACTGTGGTCCATTGCATAGGCTTTTACAGTCTCCCTTGAAACATACATCTCCGCAAAGAGAGTGGTAGCAGTTTGTCTAGCTATCTGATCAGCGAAAGCATTCCCTTTTCCTATGTCATCTGTAATCTTTCGATGTGCTGCACATTTTATGACAGCTAACTGAGTAGGGAGCGCAAGCGCTGAGAGCAGTTGTACTATTAGGGAGCCATGCTGGATTTTTGTGCCATGTGAGGTTAAGAACCCTCTCTCTGACCAAAGTCTCCCAAAGTTGTGAACCACCCCAAAGGCATACTGACTATCAGTATATATGTTTACTGTAAGCCCTTCGGAAAGTTCACAAGCTCGGGTCAATGCTATAATCTCTGCGGCCTGCGCAGAGTTATGCGTGATTCTCTTGGTTTCCACGACCGTGCTTAATGTGGTGATTGCGTAAGCAGCTGTGGATTTACCATCCGGAAGTTTGAAGCAGGAGCCATCACAAAACAGCTCTCCTTGCGGATTATTCAAAGGAGTGTCTTTCAAATCAATTCTAGCCTTTGTCTCTTGTTCGGTAGTATACAGACAGTTATGTGACTCTTCATCGCCGCAAGCAGTACCTTGCGGGAAAGGTAGAAGTTCAGCCGGATTAAGAACACAACACCTCTTTATTTGGATGTGAGGAGCAAACAAGATCAATTCATATCTTGTCAACCGTGCAGAAGTGAGGTGTTGCGTTTGGGTACGGTTCAGTAGAACATCGACAGAGTGAGGCACCATCAGGGTTAGATCATGGCCGAGGACCATTCTCTCACTCTGTTTTACAGACACAGCAGCAGCAGTGACTGATTATCCTGTGAAAAAGGTAGGTGCTGAGGATCCTGTGCAAACTGACCTCTACCAGGGCCCCCTACAGCCGGGCAACCTCTGGATCGTCTACCCATTTTCCCACATGTGTTATTTGACCTCTGTCGAAGGACCGGGCATTGTGCACGCCAATGACCCTCTTGTCGACAATAGGCGCACTGGTTAATGTTCACAGGACCCAAGGGAACATTCCCTTGTGGAACATACTGAACTCTAATCTGCGAACTACCCCCTCTGGGGCCTCTAACAATTTGCTGTAATAGTACTTTAGTCTTTAAATTACCTTTTCGCTTTTCAACTCTATCTTTTTCATTGTTGACACGATTCTCGTAGTACTGAGCCATGTGCAGTACTTCTGATTGGGACTTCACCTGCCAAGTGCTCTCAGAACACATCACTTGTGACTGGATGTCAGGCAGCAATCCACGCACAAATTTGTCCACAAATAATCTTTTCCCAGACTCTGTGCCTAAGTCTTGTCCGCTGAAATCTGAGAATACCTGTTCAAACAGATTAAAGAACTCGGTAGAAACCTCAGACTTCCCTTGGACACAGGCTGTAAGTTTGTCCCAAATAATCCTTTTCTCAGGAATTATGGTTTTTACTTTTGCAATGATTCTATCAGGCAAAGTTAGTATCACCTGGGGCGGTCTTTCACCAGCTGGCCTTTCTCCATCGAATTTAGTTATGTTTGCCCATGTATCTCCCAACCCTGGTACATCGTCTATAGTCCTAACTTGTTTCCACAAATCTATGGACAGGAGTACAGGAAATAACAAATCAATATCACCTAGGGTGAATACTGAGGACTGCAAGACAGAGTCTATTTCTTTATAGAATCCTGTCGGATTTTTCCTAATATCAGGAATATATTCAGGAATATATTGTCTAATAGTATTCACTTCCTGTCTTGAGAACGGGACAAACTGTGATACATAATGTGCGGGAATATCCACAGCGACTATACCCACCGCAGCATCGGCCACAATCTCAACCTTCGGGACAATGTCGAAGGAACCTCTCTCATAGACAACTGAGTAGTAGGCAAATCCGAACGCTTACTAAGCAACAGAGCTAAGTCGAGCGCTAAAGCAGTCAAAGAAGTGTCAAGTGAAAAAGCTCTCTTATCAATACTCAATAACTCTGTGGGACAACTAATTTTTCTCTTTACACAATCATCCTGTAGGTACTCTATCATTACCTGTATCACTTTCCTCTCCATTTCTGGCGTATACTGACTGTATGTGTCATATACCTCAACTGGAGTTATCGACATATCTGAAATCCATCTAAGCCCGTCTTTCGTACAAATCAGTGCTTCCTCAGATATCGATTTATGACAAGGAAGGAACCGTTTCTGTACATAAATACTTTCCCCCTCGTCATCCTCATTCTGTAATCTTTCCAACTCCTTTCTATACTCAAATAACCTCTCGACATGCTCATTAACTTTCTCCACAGTGTCTCTTGAAAACGCTAAAGTGTTTAGATTCCTTAACCCTTGCGGGAGATCTGTATTATTTAATTTGCCCCACATTACACATAAATGAATCCCTAAACCTTCAATAAAAATATTTTTCTCAGGAAAATTATCCATATTAAAAAGCGTGGCTAAAACATTAGCTTGATCATATCTCTCCATACAATGCTTAGCCCATGCAATCAAATCACGTTTCTTCTCTGGCGGTACAGTATTGCGAGTGACAACCCTTGACCCCGCACCCTGATCGACTACAAGCGGCACAGGACCACTTGGAAGAGGGGAGCAGGCAAATTCAATGGAGGTACTGTTACTGGTGCAATAGGAAGGGGTGGAGGAATAGGTGGAGAAGCAGTAACTGGAGGAAGAGGAACATTAGGAACAACAGGAACAGCAGGAAGAGGCAAAGCAGTGGGAAGAGGGACATATTGTCATGATCATTGCTTCCAAGGATCCAGGACCAGCCCAACATCCTTGGAAGCAGGCCCCTAACCTTAATCCTAGGCACCAGCCGGTCCCCACTGGGACCTTTTGGACCTTGTCCTGGCGCCGGTGGCGCCAGGCTCATCAATGCCATCGGTCCCGGCACTGGAAGCGCCGGGCTCATAATATATATGAAGATGCTTGGGTGGACTTACCTGCAGCAGACCATGCTGCTTACTTACCAGCTGCATAGGAATCCTCAGTAAGCCGGAACTACTTTCTTACCTGGGTGGGGCAAGCTCCACTCCCTGGATACAACACTGGAACTCTTCTGGAACTGGAACTCTTTTCATACCTAGGCGGGGCCGTGGAGGAAGACGCCTCAGCACTCCAAGGCTATTTAAACCACACCCGATTGATGAAACGTGCTTTGCGTTATTCTGCATCTGCAGCAGAACGCTCACCGAGTCTGTTCCAGCTTTGCTTCTATCCGGTCCCGAACCTGCAAGAACAATACTTACCATTCCTGCATCCAGTCTTCAGCAGAACCTGCAAGAACAATACTTACCATCCCTGCATCCAGTCTTCAGCAGCACCTGCAAATAATAAACTACAGGTTAGCACGGCAACTTTCATACGAAGCGCATTACTCACCTGATCCATCGGCAGCGACCATTTCATCACGCTGCATCTCCGCCTGTGAAAACAAAAGCATAGTTATTTCTTACCGGCACTCTGTGAATTCCGGATGTCTCCAACGCTGCAACCCGGCACCTGAAAGACAAAAGGAGAGACATTAGACAGGTATTTACTTACGCTCATCGCGCTCGCCATAATAGGACGCCTGCAAATACTCTGGCGTTTTCCAGCATCTCTTCAGCACGAACCCGCAGCTGTAAGAGACAAGAGACAGTTAGAGCGCTTGCATTTACTCACGCATTTCCAAGCGCTTCATTCCAAGGCTCTGGCTCCAGCTTCGGCTCCCTTCACACCATCTTCTATCTCCAGAGCCCTGCAAAACAAATAGGAGAAAGCATTATACCAAGCCCTGATCTACATAAACGTGCCCTCGCACCTAAAGACTTTAAGGACTAAAAGGTGTCCGGAAACTCACCGCTCGTGCAGTTAACGGCGGTAGCGATCCTCTGATGTCAAGAGGCCTACGTTTTACCCAGTGAAGGAACTGGAAATGGTACCCTGCACCAGACGCAGATGGAGAGCCCAGCATTCACCTATCTAAGGTGAGCATGTTGACCTGGGGGATTCTACGGGGAAGCTGGGAAGAGAGAGAGAGAGAGAGCGACACTCAACTGCCCAGATCATTAACCCCCATATTCTCTCACCTGCAGAAATCTCACCCTTCGAGTTCGACACACAGTGCGAAGAGGCTCAGCCCCAGAAGCCAACCGAGTCCTGCACATCACCTTTCGAGTCACAGACACCTTCCTGCCTAGACCAGCGCCTCCGTGGGAATCAGGTGAGCGTTACAGAACGCGAAGCCCACCGCAAAACTCCTACCCAGGCGCAATGGAAACCTCGGACACTGATCAATTGGCCCAATTGCTTGGGGAACTAAGAGCAGAAGTACATGCAGCTCGTCAGGAAACAAACTCTCTAAGAAGAGAGCTGATAATATCCAAGGACCGAACAGAGGATCTCGCTAGGCAATTGCTACAAACGCAGGCAGGACAGACACCTTTGCCCGCTCCAGGAGGAAGTTATCCTTCGGCATTCCCCAAATCCTGTGCAAATCAATCTACCCGGTAATGTGCCCTTGGCTCCGCCCAAACGCTTTTCTGGTGACCCAAAGAAATTTGCAGTGTTTATTAACCAGTGCCGCCTACACTTTTTATGTCGACCAGCTGCCTTCCCAACAGATCAGACCAAGGTGGCTTTCGTGCTTTCTTATCTCAGTGGCAGTGCCGCAGATTGGTCGATCCCTTTAGTCACTCAGGATGATCCGGTTCTTCATGATTTCCAGGCCTTCCAGTCCAGCATGGAGAAACTGTTCGCAAGACATGCACAAGGGCAGGCCTTGGACAATGAACTCCTTTCATTACGGCAGGGTAATCAAGAACTCTTGACTTATATTGCTTCATTCAACAGACTTATAGTGGAAACCCAATGGCCTGAGGATAAAAGAATAACGCTTTTCTACAGAGGCCTGCGTGGAGAGCTCAAGGATGTGTTAGCTCAAGTTGTGAATCCTCCACAAGAATGCTCAGACTATATTGACTTAGTTGTTCAATTAGACCACAGATTACAGAACAGGAAGGCTGATCGTTCCAAATTTGACACCCGAGTGTTTTCTAAACCACAGACCTCTACTAGGGGAGCTGACACCGTGGAACCCATGCAAATAGGGGGCATGAAAGGACCTTTAACCCAAAAAGAGCGGGAAAGAAGAAGACAGCTGCAATTATGCCTCTATTGCGGAAACTCGGGGCACTTTCTTCGAGACTGTCCAGTGAAACCAGCTAAGAAGGCTGTAGGAGCCGCAGATACCAGTGCCACAAATTCTGAACAGGGAAACGACCTAGCCCGACAAGTGTAGAGGTCCTCTTGCCGAGCGTTAAAATCTGTCCCGTGACCTCGCATTTCGTGGTGCCTATGGTCCTCATTAGCCCTGAACGTCCGGATCGTTTGCATGCAATTGAAGCTTACATCGACAGCGGAGCAATCGGTAATTATGTGGATCGTGAAATGGCATCAAGGATGAATCTACCTCTTGTCCCTAAGGCAGTAAAAGACGTCATTACTACAGTGGATGGCACGGAGATAGCCTCCGGACCAGTAACGCACGCCACCCAAGAAGTGACGTTAGTGAGCAAATAGGGGGCATGAAAGGACCTTTAACCCAAAAAGAGCGGGAAAGAAGGAGACAGCTGCAATTATGCCTCTATTGCGGAAACTCGGTGCACTTTCTTCGAGACTGTCCAGTGAAACCAGCTAAGAAGGCTGTAGGAGCCGCAGATACCAGTGCCACAAATTCTGAACAGGGAAACGACCTAGCCCGACAAGTGTAGAGGTCCTCTTGCCGAGCGTTAAAATCTGTCCCGTGACCTTGCATTTCGTGGTGCCTATGGTCCTCATTAGCCCTGAACGTCCGGATCGTTTGCATGCAATTGAAGCTTACATCGACAGCGGAGCAATCGGTAATTATGTGGATCGTGAAATGGCATCAAGGATGAATCTACCTCTTGTCCCTAAGGCAGTAAAATACGTCATTACTACAGTGGATGGCACGGAGATAGCCTCCGGACCAGTAACGCACGCCACCCAAGAAGTGACGTTAGTGAGCCGAGATGGACACCGGGAGAAAATCGTGTTCGATGTGATCAAGGCCCCTCAGTTCCAGATCATTCTGGGAATTCCTTGGTTAGAGAAGCACAATCCTCGGATCGATTGGCGAGCAAAGACGGTTCAGTTTCCAGAATGTTTGACCACTTGTTATTTTCAGCCTGATGTCTCATTGGCGGCAATCTCTTCTGAGGTTCCCAAATTACCTCCCGAATACCAGCAATTCCAAGACGTCTTTCGGAAGGACCAAGCTAACACCCTGCCTCCTCATAGGTCTTACGACTGTCAAATAGATCTGATACCCGGAACAACTCCTCCTTGCAGTAGGATTTATGCCCTCACCGAGCCAGAGAATCTTCACCTCAGACAATATCTGGACCAATACCTAGCTAACGGGTTTATTCGTCCTTCAAAATCTCCAGCTTCCTCGGCTTTGTTCTTCGTTCCGAAAAAGGAAGGAGACCTTAGGACTTGTATAGATTACCGTGCCCTGAATCAGATCACCGTTAAAAACAGATACCCGTTACCTTTCATCCCTGAACTCCTGGACCAAGTCAAAGATGCATGTATATATACAAAGTTGGATCTCCGAGGAGCCTACCATTTGGTACGAATAAAGGAGGGCGATGAATGGAAGACGGCCTTCCGCACCAAGTATGGGCTGTTTGAGTATCAAGTTATGCCCTTTGGACTTTGTAACGCTCCTGCCGCCTTCCAGTATTTTATGAACGATGTCCTTAGAGAACTCATCGATGTGCGTGTTGTTGTCTACATTGATGACATCCTCGTCTATTCATCATCTGAAGAGGAACATCAGAAACACGTTAAAGAAGTCCTCGAGAGATTACGTCAACATAACCTTTTTGCTAAGCTTGAAAAATGCGTTTTCAACGTAACTGAAGTTGAGTTCCTGGGATTCATATTGTCACCTAACGGAGTCCATATGGATTCAAAAAAAGTCGATGCGATCATCAAGTGGCCTTCACCAACCTCTGTAAAAGGAGTTCAAAGCATGGTAGGCTTCGCTAACTTTTACCGTAGATTCATTCCTGAATTCTCTCGAATTGTCCAACCCATCACCGCTCTGTTAAAGAAGAACAAACCTTTTGAGTGGTCTACCGAGGCAGAACAAGCCTTTCAGGACTTAAAAGCTAAATTCATTTCTGCACCTGTTCTAAAACATCCTTGCCCAGAACTCCCCTACATCGTGGAAACGGATGCTTCTAGCCTAGCTATGGGGGCAGTTTTATCACAAAGAGATCCGGTCACACACCAATTACATCCGGTAGCCTTTTGGTCTCGCAAATTCTAGGCTCCCGAGATCAACTATTCAATTACAGACAAGGAACTTTTAGCTATCAGATCGGCCTTTAAAGCCTGGCGGCATTATCTTTTGGGAGCCAGACACACAGTCACCGTAATGACAGATCACCGCAACTTACAATATCTAAAGACGGCCAAAGCTCAGTCTTCCAGGCAACTTCGCTGGGCTCTGTTTTTGGCTGAGTTTGACTTTGTAATTACTTTTCGACCAGGCAGTAAAAACGGAAAAGCAGATGCCCTCTCCCGGATGGGAATAGATGAACACTTGACCAATCCAGAACCAATACCCATAATCCCAGGACAAAGGATTTTGGGCTTGGTCAGCGCTCAATCCTTTGAAGACATCAAGACTACAGTCAAATCAATCCTAACTCCGGCCGAATTACAGGACTGGCAATTAAAGGGAAAAGAATTCTCTGTGGATCAAGACCTTCCATATTTCCGAGGACGATTGTACTTGCCCAGTGAGAAAATACAAGAACAAGTGATCTCCTGTTATCACGACTCACTAATGGAGGGTCACCCTGGCATTACCAAAACCATGGAAAAGGTCAAAAGACATTTCTGGTGGCCATCATGGAAGAAGGATATTAGAGACTTTGTAATCTCCTGCGGTGTATGTGCCCAAAATAAAAGTCAGAAGGAGAAACCAGCCGGCCTCTTACATCCACTAGACATCCCTCCCTGTCCATGGCATACCCTGTCCATGGATTTCATCACGGACTTACCTCCATGCTCAGGGTATAATACCATTTTAGTAGTCGTGGATCTATTCTCCAAGATGGCTCACTTCATTCCCCTGAAAGGCCTACCTACAGCTTCAGTATTGGCCTGAGAATTCTTAGAAAACATCGTTCGGCTACACGGTTTTCCCTCGGTTTTGGTCTCCGATAGGGGAAGTCAATTCATCTCCCACTTTTGGCGAAGTTGCTGTCGTTTAGCCCAAATTGATGTGAGACTTTCAACCAGTCACCATCCCCAAACTGACGGACAAACCGAGAGGACAAATCAAACTCTAGAGCAATATCTACGTTGCATGCTCCAACAAACTGAAAACCCTTGGAAGGACATTCTTTGGATTGCGGAGTACGCTTATAACAATTCGACTCATTCTGGAACCGGGAAGACTCCCTTCTTCCTATTATATGGACACCATCCTAGAACCTCAAACCTGGATCCTCCCCAAGAATTTGAAGCACCTGCTGTGGATCACTTGCACTCTGAGATCACTCGTGCTTTTAAGGAAGCCACTGCCCATCTGCAAAGAGCTAAAGCTCAATTTAAGAAAGGAGCAGATCAACACCGTAAAGAGGCCCTTCACTACGCAGTAGGAGATCAGGTCTGGTTATCCACTAAGCACCTGCCTCTAAAAGGACCCCGCACCTTCATTCCGAGATACCTTGGACCCTATCTCATCTCTGCTATAATTAATCCGGTAGCTGTCAAATTGGAATTACCTTCGCATATGAAAATACATCCAGTATTCCATGTCTCCTTACGAAAACCAGTACAACCAGAAACCCGATTGACCGAACTCCCGAACCTGTTTTAGTAGATGGAGATCTCGAATTTGAAGTAAAGAACATCCTAGACTCCAAAATCTCCAAATCTAAATTATATTATCTGGTTGATTGGAAAGGATACGGCCCCCAGGAAAGGTCTTGGGAACCCTCAGAATATGTCCATGCACCTCGTCTGGTCAAGAAGTTCCATCTGAATCACCCCGACAAACCAAAACCCCCGGAGAAGACACGCTTGGGAGGGGCCTTGAGGGGGGGTACTGTCATGATCACTGCTTCCAAGGAGCCAGGACCAGCCCAACGTCCTTGGAAGCAGGCCCCTAACCTTAATCCTAGGCACCAGCCGGTCCCCACTGGGACCTTTTGGACCTTGTCATGGCGCCGGTGGCGCCAGGCTCATCAATGCCATCGGTCCCGGCACTGGAAGCGCCGGGCTCATAATATATATGAAGATGCTTGGGTGGACTTACCTGCAGCAGACCATGCTGCTTACTTACCAGCTGCATAGGAATCCTCAGTAAGCCGGAACTACTTTCTTACCTGGGTGGGACAAGCTCCACTCCCTGGATACAACACTGGAACTCTTCTGGAACTGGAACTCTTTTCTTACCTAGGCGGGGCCGTGGAGGAAGACGCCTCAGCACTCCAAGGCTATTTAAACCACACCCGATTGATGCAACATGCTTCGTGTTATTCTGCATCTGCAGCAGAACGCTCACCGAGTCTGTTCCAGCTTTTCTTCTATCCGGTCCCAAACCTGTAAGAACAATACTTACCATTCCTGCATCCAGTCTTCAGCAGAACCTGCAAGAACAATACCTACCATCCCTGCATCCAGTCTTCAGCAGCACCTGCAAATAAGAAACTACAGGTTAGCACGGCAACTTTCATACGAAGCGCATTACTCACCTGATCCATCGGCAGCGACCATTTCATCACGCTGCATGTCCGCCTGTGAAAACAAAAGCATAGTTATTTCTTACCGGCACTCTGTGAATTCCGGATGTCTCCAACGCTGCAACCCGGCACCTGAAAGACAAAAGGAGAGACATTAGGCAGGTATTTAATTACGCCCATCGCGCTCGCCATAATAGGACGCCTCCAAATACTCCGGCGTTTTCCAGCATCTCTTCAGCACGAACCCGCAGCTGTAAGAGACAAGAGACAGTTAGAGCGCTTGCATTTACTCACGCATTTCCAAGCGCTTCATTCCAAGGCTCTGGCTCCAGCTTCGGCTCCCTTCACACCATCTTCTATCTCCAGAGCCCTGCAAAACAAATAGGAGAAAGCATTATACCAAGCCCTGATCTACATAAACGTGCCCTCGCACCTAAAGACTTTAAGGACTAAAAGGTGTCCGGAAACTCACCGCTCGTGCAGTGAAGGAACTGGCAACGGCACCCTGCACCAGACGCAGATGGAGAGCCCAGCATTCACCTATCTAAGGTGAGCACGTTTTACCTGGGGGATTCTACGGGGAAGCTGGGAAGAGAGAGAGAGAGAGAGAGACACTCAACTGCCCAGATCATTAACCCCCATATTCTCTCACCTGCAGAAATCTCACCCTTCGAGTTTGACACACAGTGCGAAGAGGCGCAGCCCCAGAAGCCAACCGAGTCCTGCACATCACCTTTCGAGTCACGGACACCTTCCTGCCTAGACCAGCGCCTCCGTGGGAATCAGGTGAGCGTTACACATATGGAGGTGGTGCAGAGGCACCAGGACTTCGTTCATTTAGCAATTTGTCTATGAATTCATCGGAAACATGAAGGTCTTTAGAAGGATACATTTTCTGAATTCCAAGTGAGAAAGCCCTATCCATATTCCTAGTCGACTCAGAATGTTTATCTTGGTCATAAAATAATGCTTTTTCGGCGTTCGTCTTATGACGGCGCACATGTTTTTCTCTACTCTTAAATTGCTGAAACGCTTCTTTTTTCCAATTCTGCAAAACATCGAATGCTGCAGGCCTAGCCTTTTTCCTTAATAGAATCGACTCTAAATATTGGCCACTGAAGTTCGGAGGCATGTCTGGTTTGTCTGTGCCAAATATCATCAAACACTATACTTCCAATGCCATGCTTACAGTAATACACGCCGGCGACCCCTCCTGTGGTGCTGGATGGCTAAATTCCAAAGATTGTCTATCGCTGCGGAACAACGCCTTGAAGCAGGTAGACAATTTCCCAGGCATATCAAATTATTGGTGTTACCTGGTCAATAAATGTCTGAAGATACAATACGCCAAAATCAAATTATCAGGATATTTAAGAATCGGGTCACGATTCACCTGATCAATCCTAAGGAGGTCCGATCGGATTGCAAAGAATCTTACCTAACTAATCTTACCTCGTGTTTGGTGATTTCGGCAAATCTGCCTGCCTCGATAAGTGGACCCTCGTCAAGATGCCGTCTCGGACCACAAGCTAATCGTCCAGGGATCGGGTCGTGCAGCGCTGCTGAGGTGTCGCGTCTCGTTCAGAAGGGGCCCTTATTTTGTCAAACCATCCGATCACGGTCCAATAGTGTATGTCAACCTTCGACAATCCGGCATCAATCTTCAGGGTCCCTATTCAGGTGCCAACTGTTAAAAAAAAATATCGAGGCTGAGTACCCCAAAAGGAAATACACCGAACACGGGTTAAAAAGGAACATACAAAGGTCTTTTATTTTATACTGAACAGTTTTCCAAGAAAAGTAACAGATAGCTATCGGCCCTCGGTACAACACAACGAACTCCAGCGTGATTCAGTGTGCTTAGTGAGAGACGCTGTACATTAGAATTCATTGCTCTTTTATACCATTTGCGAACATGATGTCCAACCCTACTTCGGGTTAATATTCCTCTAATACATTACTGATCTAGGGTTCATGCCGAGTTCGCACATCTAGATGCACCAAATTTGCCTTTAATACATACGTCAACAAGCCTACGCGGCAATAGTATTTAGTGTATTTAGGATTTCTCATAAAGGTCTTCTCATACATTAATACAATGTAGTTAAACAAGTGTTCTTAGTTCAGTATTTGAATACATTGTTCTTAACATATGCTCGCGGATTAGTTTCATTCGTGCAAGTAATCCTTTACACACAGGTCAGCGAAGGACAAGGTCTCAGTTCACGACCCCAACAAGTGGCCTGCAGGCAGGTTACATATTAGTTACACACAGAGGTCAAGAGGGCCATGTTGTATTTCGGAATGACATCGTCCACCATTTTAACTCACAGGGTGACTTTACAGAGAGAACCTAAAATGGCGGATTGACCTAAAATGGCGGCTTACATTGATTCTAAGCTCAGGACCTTGCAACACGGATTTTCTTCGCAAGTGGCTTATAAGCAGCTTGGCGTAGGCCAATATACACATATTCGTTGCAATAGGAGGTCCGATATAATTTCTTGTTTGACAAATTAGGTCTTGCGCAGGTGGAGGGTGGTGTGCATTTACTTTTCTTTAATGAAAATAGTATTTAGTGTAATGAAAGGACAATAAATTCATAGGCTGGATTTTCTTGGATGATACGCACATCGATGTATTATTATTTATTTGTAATGATCAATATGTTGAAATCAAGGCACACAGCAAGATCATCTACCCGGTTTTCTTCAAGACACTGGCTCCGTTTTTTTATGAACGGAAAAAACTAAATTTCAATTTCATCCTTTAACAGTTTGGCCCATTATATAAATGAAAACTGTTTAAATGGGCGTGTTGTTTTATAATGTTATACATTAATTTTGCCCGTCTTAATAGTAGTAATAGTAAACGTTTATGTCCGTTTTACAACCATAACACTTACCAAGAAAGTATTCAAAAGAGGTTACACAATTGAATAGTACCATTCATAATATGCATATGTTTAACAGAACAAACCCCAAAGAGAAAATGCATCAGTAGGATATGCACATCATACGCAGGTTAAATATGACAGTTTCTCACTAAGATTACTGGTAATAATCATCCTGGCATTCAGACTCAGAATGCAGGGTTGTAAATCCAGCAATACTTTGTTTATTCAGGTAATGTCAACCCCCGAGGCAAGCTTTATGCTTAACTTCTTTAATGCAACTCTTCAGCAGTCATGTAAAACAAGCATTGTCAAAGCCAATGGTTTTAGTATTTTCTGCTGTTCTTTGCATTTGTAGGCAAAAGGGTGCAAGGAGGAGACTACAACGTTTCAAAAGAGGATGGGAAAAGGGGTCCAGGGTGTGCAAGGTAATGAGAAGGGGAATAAAGCAAAGGAGGAAGCCATTGATAGAGGGTGCCATCAATGATGAGCAACAGAAAATATGAGCGAGAAAGGGTGAGAGGGAGAGGTTAAGAAACCAAAAGTGTGAGAGGAAAGATGAGAGGGGCAGAAAAACGGGGTATGATGGGTGGGTGGGAGAATAGAAGGGTAAGGATGGGCAGGGCAAGAGAGAGATGGGGTAGGGCGCAAGGGTGGGGGTAAAGAGAGAAGGGGTAAGATGGATGGCCTGGTATAGAGAGAGAGGGGGGTAGGGTTGGTGGGTGGGGGTAGACAGAGTGGAGGTGTATGTGGAGTTTGAGAGGGAGTAGAGAGAGTAGGGCTAGGAAGGGTGGGTCGGATTAGAGAGAGTGGTGTAGAGTGGGGGGGTGGCGGTAGAGAAAGTAGGCTAGGTTTGGAGTAGAGAGGGTGGGGTTGAGATAGACAATCCTGCTAAATTCTGGAATGAAGCATCTGTAGAAATGTGTTTGTAGTTGCTTATTGCATTTTAGATTTAGCATGGAGGGAAGGAATGGTGAATGACAGGAAGGGACATCGCAAGTGGGAGGGAAAGCACAATGAGGAAGGAGGGACAGCACAAGGGGGAGGAGGGGAAATGCCAGAAGGAAGGAGGGAAAGTGCAAAGGGGAGAAGGACCAGCACAAGCAGTGAGAAGAGATAATGTAAGGAAGGGAGGAGGGAGTGAGGAGAGATCACAGGAGGGATCACAGGAGGGAAGAGGGACAGTGCATGGTAGGGAGTAAGGACAATGCAAGGGGGAAATGAGAAATAGTGCAAGGGAAGGACCAACAGCGTAAGTGGAAAGAAGCGACAGCACAAGGCAGAAGGAGCTACACAGCAAGGCGTGGAGAGGAAGGACAGCACAATGGATGGAGGAGGGACAGTGCAAGGGCAATGGAGGACAGTGCAAGGGGAATGAAGGACAGCGCAAGGGAGAGGAAAGACAGCTCGAGCAGGAGGGGCAACAGCAAATGGGGAAGGAGCTACAACACAAGGGGAGGAGTGACATTTCAAGGGGGATGGAGTGACAGCACAAGGGGTGAAGGAGGGACAGAACAAGGGGGAAGGTGGGACAGCGTAGGGGGAGGAAGGGCAGCATAAAAGCATAGGAGGGACAGTGCAAGGGGGAGGGACAGCACAAGGGGAGGTACACTGCAAGGGGGAGTAGGAAAATCACAAGGGGTATGTGGGCAAGTGCAAGGGAGGACAGTACAAGGGGGTGGAGGGCCAGGGTCAGGGGGTGAGGAGGAACAGTGCAAAGGAGGGAGGAGAGAGAGTGCAAGGGAGGGGGAGGGACAGCACAAGGGAGAAAGGAGCAATAGCGTAAGAGGGAGGAGTGACAGTGCACAGGGGAAGGAGCAACAGTGCAAGGAAGAAGGAATGACAACACAAGGGGCAGGAGCAACAGCACAAGGGGGAATGTGCAACAGCGCAAGCGGTGGGGAGGAGTGACAGCGCAAAGGGGAGGAGGGACAGGGCAAAGGGGGAGGAGGGACAGCACAAGGGGGCGAGGAGGGACAGCACAAGGGGGCAAGGGGGGACATCACTAAGGCAAGAGAGAAAACACAATAATGGGAGGAAGGACAGCACAAGAGGGAAAGGAGCAACACTGCAAGTGGGGTGTGACATCTGGGGGCTGTAAGTATAATTCCAGCCTTTGGTCATAGTAGTCCTATATTGTAGTTTTGATCTCAGTTTGATTTCTTACAAGGACACCTGCAGGTTGTCCGTGGTATTGCACCTATCAAATGAACTACAACCTGCATATGTTCTCATAACTCATTTTATTTGAGAGGTACAGTACCACTGGCAACATACATATGTCCTCATAAGAAATCACATTGAGATTGGGGATGTGCAGTACCACTGACAGCATACAGATGCCCACCTAATGAATCACACTGAGATTTCTTATGAGGACATGTGTAAGTCTTTGTAATCAATACTAACCTGTAGATCCATCTCTTGTATGGACATGAATAAAGAGGTGAGGCCATTCGTGATTTGGAGGAATGTTTGAGCCCATTTCTCAGGTACTGACCAAAGCAGTTTCTCTAATGTTGTCAGGCGTAATGATGGTACAGATATGACAACAGAGAATTAAAGGTTTAGGGGCCAGATAATTTAGAAGTAATGATATGCAAATGAATGTTTCTCCTTTGTGAATGTTGCAGTCAACTCAAATGTGGTTGTAGATCCTGAGTGGAAAAAATTCCATAGAGCAGGATGGTTGACCCATGATCATTGGCAGTAGAGGGGCTTCCACACTCTTATTTAATTTGTAATACTTAGGGTGTCACCTTCAGATACCCACGGAAATCCTGACGTGGACTTCTTGCTTATGTGCTTAGAAAGGCACAGCTTCAATTTGCCGATGAGGCTGAATAACGTGTCTGGGGTTGCTGCTGGCACTTTTATTGGGAGGAGAATAGCCTAGCATTTCTGTGCTGGAACGCCAAAGTCAGTGGGACCAGAGGCATAGACAGGGTATGGCCTGGGTGAGCAAGGCCCGCCCAAAATCTGTAAATACCCACTCAACAGGGCTGTGTAGGCATTTACCAGTGTTAATGACACTGTGGTGGGCCCAACTATAAGAGCTTCAGGCCACACTTGTTGGACAATCCTGGCTACACCTCTGAGTGGGAGCAGACTGAATGCAAATGCATATTTATCCTCTGTGAAAGGTCGTTCTGTTAGAGGGGGTCCCAGACCTGGTATGGAAGAAAATATACTAGTCAAGAAGAACATGTCTTTGAATATAACTTCCTGTCTCCAACAAATTATTTGTCTAACTCGTTGTGTAATCTTTTTGTGATGAAACAAAATAGTAACTACTTGCAGAGCAGGTCTGAGAATTGTTTGGAGGCAAGAGAATGCATGCAGTGTCTGTAATTTATGACAAGAGAAAATTCCAATCACGAAGAAAAATGTCTTAGAATGAATTGGCAACAGATGGGCATTATATTAATTTGCTATAGCTCAGTGTGACTTTTTTGTGACATATCAAAGAGAATGCTAGTTGCAGCAAAAATAAGAACTCTTTGGGGGCAAGAGGAGATTATATTCAATGGGTGTAACTCATTCAGCACCTCGCCTATCATGTCCCATCATGCAAGAGGAGTGGCTGTTGTATTGAGGACACTGATTTCATATTCAGGAAGAGCAATGTTGGCCGCACATTACTCTGGTGGGCACGGTAAAGTAGAACTGGAGGAGGAGGTTCAGCCCAATGTTGCTGTGGCGGTAGGGGGAGAGGATGTGCACATTTTATCTGCAGAGGAGCAGAGAAACACATAGATGTGGGATATGGAAGGTTTCTGGCCTCCCTTCATACCCCGCATGACCAAGCATATCCATTGATGGGTCAAATGATGATGGTGATAAGCAAGACAAAAATAACCCATAAAACAAAGGAATGCAACACATGATTTGGAACCCAGTGATCGAACAATACCATGGAAGAGAAAGACAAGGTATCCCCCACATGTGTACAAGGTCTTTCAAAGACCGCTTTAGAGCACTTAAAGCACAAAACATCTGCGTGCGGCAGATACAACACCAAATTCACCACCACCTGCACGTTTGTGGCTTGATGACCGTAAGATGACACCTCCTCTGTCATGCAGATCAAAGAACAACAGCATCTTTCCGCGGTTCTATGTCATCTCATCACCTGCAGTTTATCCCCTGGCATTTTAACCTGTACATTCTAACGAAAATGCTCATTGTTTATTTTTGTTTTGGGGGGGTTACCCCTAATCCCCCTCCCCCACTTATTCTTAGCTATTCCCTACTTCCAAACCCTTATCTCACCTTTCCCACCTCCCCTAAATAATTTGATGAGCAGCCTGCATTCTTTGCAAGAAATGTGTGTGCCAGGGAAATATTGGGACCATGTTGGTTACCACATCTTTGCATTATTAGGTGATGCAACACCATGCCCAGGACATCGATGAAACTAGAAGATCTGAACTACAGGCCTCTCACGAGTAGTCAATCACCATGCCCCCCACTCTGTGCAGTGACCTCAGAAAACATTGCTGCTGTGTCACAGCACTAGCGAGGTGCTGCAGTGGTGACTGTTGGTAATAGTATGAGATGCCATTAGTAGTTGGGCTTCTACTGTTCTGTTCCTGAGTCCTGCTTCTGCTATTTTGGAGATGGGGTAATCTCCCTGTGCATCAGGGGTGTTGCTAGGTCTGGAAAAGATCCGAGGCTACGTTAATTGTGGGACTGTCAGGACTTGGGGCTATCTAGCCTTTTTTGTTGTAACCTCTGAGCTTCTATCCGGGGCTACAAACAAAAGGCCCAGGGCTATAGCCCCCTCGGCCCCTCCTCAGCCCCTCCTCTAGCAACGCCTCAGCTGTGCATGCCTTGAAATGTTTGGCTGCTCCAGTCCATGCAACATGACCGCCAGATACATGTAATCCTGAATGTGTGGGGGTATCTTTCATGGTTGCTCACACAGCATCAATCAGTCATGTATTTTAGGCATCATTATTTAACTTTATGATGTATTTTCATGTTCTTCAAATCAACAGGAAAAGCGGTTGTCTTCTGCTTTTCCACAATTGCAATCATCGAAACAGTTGTCCCAGGAAATACCCGTCGTGAGTTGCAGCCCTCAGTTTCAAGCACGGGCTGGCTCACGTGAAGAAAGCCTGCATGCCTGGGAAGCTGATTGGCTGGTGCGGATTCCCCGGGTGTTAATCACAAATGAGCTCTTCTCACTCCCTTCCGTTTTACTGAGTTCAGATCAGTGCCTCCACCCCACCCCATACATCTATGAATTCGGCATCCAATTCAGTGCTGCAAGGAACACCGTGTCCAATCACGTCAAATTGCGAAAGTCTGAGCAGAAAACATATTAGGCGCTTTTTATGAAATAAACCATTGTGCCAACCGACTATGAAAAGTCCCAATTGTTGCGAGAAGTGGGTTTTTGAAACATTTTAAATAGAAAATAGACTGTAAGGTGGTAAGGGGTTGAATAATGCCGAAACGCTGCGTGAGGAAATCCATCGCGGCCGTGTTTCAGACACGCGCACGGCCGACTCCTGTTCTCGCAGGATCATCAGATGTGCTGGAGCAGTGAACCCGCTAATAAAATCAATTGCAATCATCCAGCAGTGGCTGAGGATGAGAAATGAGGGAACATATTTCACTTCGGCAATGACAGAAGACTCCCACTCACAAAATAGCAACACTGAAGGCACCATGGACATTAGATGGCAGAAAACTGCAGCTGCAGAAGCGGCGCGTTTTGGACAGCCAAGATTATTCACTGAGAGCGAAAATAAAGAGTGCTGTTGGGCAAGGAACCACACTCAGCAAACAGCATTAACTTCATGCAGTCTAATAGAGTGCAAGGCAGGCACAGGCAGGCTACTCTGCTTTGCATCTCGTAGAGTGCAAGGCGGGCACGGGCAGGCTACTCTGCTTTCCACCTCATAGAGTGCAAGGAGGGCACAGGTAGGCTACTCTACTTTCCATCTCGTAGATTGCATGGAGGGCACAGGTGGGCTACTCTGCTTTCCATCTCATAGATTGCATGGAGGGCACAGGTGGGCTACTCTGCTTTCCATCTCATAGATTGCATGGAGGGCACAGGCAGGCTACTCTACTTTCCCTCTCATAGAGTGCAAGGAGGGCATAGGCAGGCCACTCTGCTTTCCATCTCATAGATTGCATGGAGGGCACAGGTGGGCTACTCTGCTTTCCACCTCATAGAGTGCAAGGAGGGCACAGGCAGGCTACTCTACTTTCCCTCTCATAGAGTGCAAGGAGGGCATAGGCAGGCCACTCTGCTTTCCATCGCATAGAGTGCAAGGCATGCACAGGCAGGCTACTCTTCTTTCCATCTCATAGAGTGCAAGGAGGGCATAGGCGGGCTACTCTGCTTTCCATCTCATAGAGTGCAAGGCAGGTACAGGCGGGATACTCTAACTTCCATCTCATAGAGTGTAAGGAGGGCAGGCAGGGTACTCTGCTTTCCATCTCATAGAGTGCAAGGCGGGCACAGGCGGGCTACTCTACTGCCATCTCATAGAGTGCAACTCATAGAGTGTAAGGCGGGCACGGGCAGGCTACTCTGCTTTCCATCTCATAGAGTGCAAGGCGGGCACGGGCAGGCCACTCTGCTTTCCATCTCATAGAGTGCAAGGCGGGCACGGGCAGGCTACTCTGCTTTCCATCTCATAGAGTGCAAGGCTGGCACGGGCAGGTTACTCTGCTTTCCATCTCATAGAGTGCAAGGCGGGCACAGACAGGCTACTCTGCTTTCCATCTCATAGAGTGCAAGGCTGGCACGGGCAGGTTACTCTGCTTTCCATCTCATAGAGTGCAAGGCGGGCACAGACAGGCTACTCTGCTTTCCATCTCATAGAGTGCAAGGCTGGCACGGGCAGGTTACTCTGCTTTCCATCTCATAGAGTGCAAGGCGGGCACAGGCAGGCTACTCTGCTTTCCATCTCATAGAGTGCAAGGCTGGCACGGGCAGGTTACTCTGCTTTCCATCTCATAGAGTGCAAGGCGGGCACAGGCAGGCTACTCTGCTTTCCATCTCATAGAGTGCAAGGCGGGCACAGGCAGGCTACTCTGCTTTCCATCTCATAGAGTGCAAGGCGGGCACAGACAGGCTACTCTGCTTTCCATCTCATAGAGTGCAAGGCTGGCACGGGCAGGTTACTCTGCTTTCCATCTCATAGAGTGCCAGGCAGGCACAGGCAGGCTACTCTGCTTTCCATCTCATAGAGTGCAAGGCGGGCACAGGCAGGCTACTCTGCTTTCCATCTCATAGAGTGCAAGGCGGGCACAGGCAGGCTACTCTACTTTCCTCTAACATTCATTGGAAGAGTTATGGGCCTCATTCTGATTTTGGCAAAGTGGTAAAAAAGTGGTGATAATTCCATTACCACCACTTTTATTGCAGGTAACGGAACTATCAGCATGTGTACCTCTCTGAATGGCTCCTCTCTAACACCTAGGTCCACACACCCTCCACTCATCAGCATGCCTGAGACTGCGTGATCTGCCCCCCACGGTTTCCTCACATGATTCCTTTATCCCTTGCTACCAAACTGCCTACCCCCCTCCCGTAAACTCCCCGCTCCCTTGTTTCTCTCCTTTCCTCTCTATGTTCTTGCCCTATGAAGCACTCCATTGCTCCCCGACGCTAGGTCCACGCTCAATAAATACCCTAACAATAGTGAGATTAATAATGCAATTGCATAGGTTTCATGTGCACCACAATCTTATTGAATGACTTCCTAATGAGGAGGGGTGTCAGTACTTCCTAGATCCAGACATGCCAGAAGAAAGTGCAAGTTCTATTCTACCAGAGGACACTACGGCGGGTTGACCTACATCAATCTTACAAATGTGAAATAGCTTGGCCAGTGTAACTGTATTCTAGTCTGTAGGTTGAAAAAGTGCAAAATCTTGGCAACACTCTGAATTTAGTATTAACTATGGATTACTTACACAGGGTGTGGGAATATGTGAAACAAATGAAGGTAATTGGGCCAGGCCAGGCACCCCAAAACTCCTAAATGGGTATAATTAGATAAGATTAATACCATTGGTGTTAAAACAATTAGATCTTGATTTCACTTTAACAATAATCCAACTTCCTGGAGTCGCTTTATGTGAAATGAGCCTGGGGCAGCATGGAGGTACTGCCTGAAACGCCATTGCGTCTAAGAGAATAGGCAAAACATAGCTTTTCATAGGCTCCATTTAGAGTGGGCAGAACAGTAGGAGTGCATATTTGATTCTAATGAAAGTGCATGACTCAATGCATTAGGTGCCTCTGCCCACGTGCATACATGAGACACTAACAGTAGTTTTGTAAAACAAAGACTCGTGAAATGCGTTCGTGCATCAGGATTAATGCTCAGTGGGAGGGACGCCGGCTGTCTATTTATATTATAATATACATTCCTAAACAGTGGTTTTCCTACATTGCTTCTGGAAATCCTATTGGTCACAACAGGCATACACAATGTTCTTCAGGCATTTTTTTTCTTTTGTAATCCTTTGGATACCATCAGCACTAGAATACCATGATTCCAGGTCCACAATGTTACACGAATTCCACACATAAATACACCATAGGAATGCAGTTGCTCTTGCATGATAGATGTGGTATTGTAAAGGCCCTGTTATTAGAAACACGTGCATGTGCCATATGGGAATCAGCAGGGCAGAACCCATTGAGTTTCTTAAACCTATGGAGTCAAAATAGTTTCGCCCAAGGTCTACCTTGTCGATTACACTGCTCTGGGTTAATTGGACCTAAGGACGTTGCCACTTTTTAAATGTGGTTCTTCTAGTCCAATGTTTGCATTAAAATCACCCAGAACCCACATAGGATGGGAATGAGAATACAAAGCAAGAAGCAGTGCTACTGGTTTAACATTGGACCTAGTTGTGACAAAATTTGGCAAGTCATAAAAGTTTATTAGTAAGACTTTTAGATGAGTATTAGCACTGCCGCTAAAACTGTGGGGTGGGGGTGGATTCTTTAAGTATTAAGATCACCCACGGCTGAGCCACAGTTATCAAAATACCAGCTTTGGGGCGACCCAGACCCCTAGTGGCCGTTTGCTGGACTGTTGTACGTCCATCAAATTGGACTTCTTCTCATAGCCAGGTCTTCTGGAGAGCAATTATGGAAAGCAAGCTACTATACTTTACAAGACCATCTTCACCAAAGAGCTGGATAAACCCTCGGGTATTCCAGGAACCCAGACCTGGAAATGTTTGAAGACTGTGGGAAGCCATTGCCAATAGCCTTCCGAAAGCGTATCCGTTTTAGTCTGGGTTAGTTCAGCATCTGTCTTTTTTAGACCAGGGAGACTAGCTTGAGAATTCATTGTAGACTTTTCAGTAACCTTACAGCACAGTTATATCGTTAGGGGCTGCTCCGGTGACACACAGTGCCTGTCTATAAACATTAGGCTTAGTATTCAACTTATTAGCTGCTACGGATAAGGAACTTCCTAATGCGTGCACACGTGACTTAGCCTGCTGTTTCATCACTATAGTGCAGGTGTAACCTGCTCTATACAAATCATCTTCATATTTCAAAACATAATCTTATGTGGTTTCATGTTGAAACCATATGTTTGAAATACATTCACGAATATGTTCTTATGTTTGAAATAAATTCACGAATATTTTCTATCTGGTCCACAATTTCCATATAATCAGACATGATGCTACGTAATGGCACAACTCGGTGAAAAATACTTAACATAGCTGCTCGATTCAGAGGTGGTATAGTTTCACGGTGAGATACCGGTTGCATTCGAAGTGCGCGAGTCAGTTGCACATCAGATCTATCAGTGAGTTTAAGAATAGTTCTGACCGGAACCTCAATACTGTGAGTCCATACTTGCTCTAAAGTGGGTTGGCTAGTCATTTAGAGCAGGATGGAGTAGCAACACTGCTACGCGTCTCAGCACCCCCAACAGTTGTAGCAGCACATTCTACTACCATTGCTGCAGTCAGAGCTACTTGTGATGTCGGTACTTTGGTCAGTGAGTCAAATGTGACATCCGAGATCACTAGGGCTTCTGTTTGGCAGACGTC
Organism: Ambystoma mexicanum; assembly: GCF_040938575.1. NCBI lineage: Eukaryota > Metazoa > Chordata > Amphibia > Caudata > Ambystomatidae > Ambystoma > Ambystoma mexicanum. The sequence continues at coordinate 958,470,409 of NC_090928.1, read as the reverse complement.
ACTTATCAAACTTTCAGGCTCATTGTGCGCTTTTAAAGGCTTTGCTAAACTTAATTTGCAAGATTTCTTAGGTGCATAACTTAGTTTAGTCTGTGCTTTCAGCAGTTTAGAATACATAAAGGCCTGTGCTACTGGTTTCGACTTTACAATTCGCAATGGCTTAGATTTACTTCTCACTTTATTCTGGGGCTTTCTTTCAATGTCACTGACATGATCCAAACTAGCAGGCATGTGCCAACTCTCAGGTGAAAGGACAGGCATGGGATCTAAGCACATAGACGTCCCTTGGTCTTTCCACATCTTTTGGTTATGATTGATACTCTTATGTAAGAGCAATGATTGTACTTCTATTTTCTTTTCTAATAGTTCGCTCTTAACAACCAACGTTGATAGTAAACTATCTAGAGCCCAAAACATATCCGATGAGTTCATACTAGAAGAACACGTGTTTGGTTCATTAATGGACATCTCATATGTTGGCATACTTTGCACTCTATCTTTTTGTCATTTAATATAAATCTCACACTTCTGTCCATGTTTTTACATACTTTCTCTGGGCCATCTGCAAGAGCTGCAGAAGTAACATTCTGACACCCAAAGAAAACACTTGGATCCACATCCAAACCACGCAAATCACCTAAATATTCTACTGGCGAGAGTTCCATTGAGAGATCGAGGGTATTTAGAGCAGGGCACTGCAGTGCAAACTCATTCGTCTCATTGGTCGCAATATTGGTTTGATGTACCATGGCAACCACCTCTATATTAGGCATGTCAGTCTGGTTTAGACTACCCGAACATGTCTGAGCAGGGATCTCTCCCAGCTCCAATTTAGGATCCATGATGAGGGGCGGTAAATCGATGGGTTTAAAAACAGCGACATCAGACTGATCAGGGATGTCGACAAGGTCGTTAACATCCTTAATATGCGTAGCTTTGAGTGGCAACAAATGTGGGGCTTCAACTGGCATCAAACTTTCAGAGTGGGGTTGGGAAATTATAGTCTCTATTTCTTTGCCACTCACACAGCTCAGAGATGCACTAAGCTAGTCAATTATTTCTTCTGTAGCAATCCCTTCATCAACTTTACCCAAAGTAATGTATGCACTAAGCTAGTCAATTATTTCTTCTGTAGCAATCCCTTCATCAACTTTATCCAAAGTAATGTATGCACTAAGCTAGTCAATTATTTCTTCTGTAACAATCCCTTCATCAACTTTACCCAAAGTAATGTATGCACTAAGCTAGTCAATTATTTCTTCTGTAGCAATCCCTTCATCAACTTTACCCAAAGTAATGTATGCACTAAGCTAGTCAATTATTTCTTCTGTAGCAATCCCTTCATCAACTTTACCCAAAGTAATGTATGCACTAAGCTAGTCAATTATTTCTTCTGTAGCAATCCCTTCATCAACTTTACCCAAAGTAATGTATGCACTAAGCTAGTCAATTATTTCTTCTGTAGCAATCCCTTCATCAACTTTACCCAAAGTAATGTATGCACTAAGCTAGTCAATTATTTCTTCTGTAGCAATCCCTTCATCAACTTTACCCAAAGTAATGTATGCACTAAGCTAGTCAATTATTTCTTCTGTAGCAATCCCTTCATCAACTTTACCCAAAGTAATGTATGCACTAAGCTAGTCAATTATTTCTTCTGTAGCAATCCCTTCATCAACTTTATCCAAAGTAATGTATCAAAGAATCATGTCTTGTTTTGTATTTGTTTGCTAAATTCGGTTTACATATAGTTATTGGTATACAGGTTCTACGCTCCTGCATCTCGATGGAGGGATGCTGGCCATCATAGCACCCACGTGTGGACTGGGAACCAAAAGAGGCCCCGTAAATAATGCTCAAAGGGGCCCCATGTCACATATTTTCAGCAAGCCCAACCCTTTTCCAATGAGAAAATGTAGAAATTAAATAGGTTCCCACACAAAAGAGGCCCAGGATACAGAGGCCTATCAGGGAATCTCCAGAGTTCCCTATAGGCCAGCCCACGCCTGACAGCACCACAACCCTGCAGTGTGGAGCTTGCAGTCATAATTACAGTTTCTTTTGTACTCTTGTTTCCTAATTCTTTTACGTGTGTTAGCATTCTGGTACTACACGCACCAGTGTCTTTAAGGGTGTATTTTATGTAATGATAGACACGACTATCGAAACTGTGAGCAGACAGTGCAGATGGCACAATTATAACATTTGGACTATTACTGAACAATATGCATATGCATATTACGCACCTCTTACAATACAATGTGCCTCCAACCCCACCCAAATCACACAATCGTTTTTGCATTCATATGCTATTCACACACTGGGCTACTAGCTCTTGATCTCTTAGTCTCTACAAACTTCCATTGGGGCCCACAGTACATAAACCTACAGGTGCCGGACGTAATGAATATATATCCTAGTCTTCAAATAGCCGTTGAGATGCGAGTCAGGGGGCACTTCACAGTGGTTCTAGGGTCATAAAGCCACCGCGACGGTATAGTCCTCAGTTCTCACAACAACGCATGCAATTACCCGCAAGCTAACTGCTACAGCATATAGCCACTCCTCACAAGTTATACACTATGCCAATGCTAATCACAAACTGAGCAAGTATCCCTCCTAATCTCTTCTTGCAAGATGTATTCAACGTATTCAACGTTCCACACAAATACCTCCAGATGCTCCAATAAGAGAAACTCCAACGAAGCAACAGAGGAGAGGGCGGGGGCGAGGTGCGAGGAACCCATACTCTGCAACACACCAAACGACAAAGCTATATATGAGGAAAGGGATTAACAGAGCCAGCAAGGCAGAGGAACGGCAGTTTCCGATAAAGCCATTGTTAAATGCACTAATGTATTTGTATAAATTTTATTTGTAATGGGCACCAGGCCCAGAGGCATCCAGGCGCAAAGAACTTGGTAGGCATATTTACATAGAATACACAAAATATACAATATAGCAGCACAGGGCGTAAAATTTACGATATAATACAGAGGTGATCACCGTGAGCAATAAACATGGGAGCATAATTTAGGCTGAACAAAGTTTGGCGGAAGCAAAGCTCAAAGTGATTGCTACAGGCAGAAGGCTAAATTAGATTTGAGCAACAAGCCAAGATTTGGTTTTCATTTTGAATGAATTGAATGAAGGCGCGGTCCTGATAGTGGAAGGAAGAGTGTTCCATTAGTGGCCAGAACAGGGAAGCTCACGCCCCCAGCTTTTTGGAGTTTAAATCTAGGCAAGGATAAGCTGTGTGTCTGGGCAGTTCTTTGGGGTCGAGAAGAAGTCTTGAGGTAAAGGTGGTTGGAAAGGTAGAGGGGGGCCTGGGTCATCAGGAATTTGTGGGTAAGGGCAAGTGTTTTCAACGCAATTCTCTGACAGGGAGCCACTGCAGATTTGTCCTGATGTCGGAAATGTGTTGGTTTCCTGGAATATTTAAGGCTGTTCTAATGGAGTTGTTCTGGGTGATTTGCAGTTTGTTGAGGTTAGCCTGGCTATTCCCCAGATAAAGGGCATTGCAGTAATCAATCTTAGACATGATGAGTGTTCTAGCTAGAGTGATGCTACTTGGGGTGGTCAGAAAAGGTCTGCAGGCCGCAATGAGTTTGCAGGTATATGCCGACGCTGATCTGACGGCATTAGTTTGTCTTGTCAGGGACAGGGTGGAGTCAAGGTAGATGCCCAAGGTTTTAGTGTCCTTTTACACTTTAATGACATTCCCATCAATGTTGAAGGACTGATACAAGTGATCTAGTTTGTTAGTTTGTTAAGCTGTTGAGAGGATCCCAAGATGAGAAGCTCTGTCTTATCATCATTGAGACAAAGTTTGTGTTGGGCCATCCAAGCCTAGATTAGAAAGTATACTTCGTTCACTGCCTTGGTGTCCACAATGTGATCACCTGTGATGGGGATGAGTATCTGGGTGTCATCCGCATATTTAGTATAAGAGACACCCAGATAATCAAGAACATCAAAGAGTGGTTTGGTGAACACTTTGTAAAGAGTTGGTGACACACACGAGCCTTGAGGGACCCCGCATTGGATAGGGGCTGGGTCAGCAGCTGCTGAGGGGGGGAAGACTCTCATGTGTCTGTTGCTGAGAAAGGAGCTGATCCATGCAGTAGTTGAATCGGGGAAGTAAGCGGCAGAGCGGAGGTGCTGCCACAGGATTGTGTGATTGACCAGATCGAAAGCCACCAAGAGGTTTTAGGAGTAATAGCAAAGCTAATTTCCCATTATCTTTCAGGACTTCGATTTGAGTTTTCAAATCTATCAAAGCCGTTTCGGTCCCATGCCTGGGACGGAAGCTGGATTGTCTTAGTCCAAGGAGGTTATTAAATTCCAAGTAATCTTGAATCTGCAGGTAGGCCACACGATCAAGTAGTTTGAGCATGAACGGGACAGTTGTGATAGGCCTGTAATTAGTTCGTACACTCGGGTCTAAGGAAGGTTTTTTTTAACAGAGGGATCACCCAAGCATCTTTGAGATTGTCAGGGACAACACCTGTTTTAAAGGAGTAGTTTATAAAGGCCGTTATGAAAAGGGCTAGGTCATGAGCCGATTCCTTGATGATGGAAGCAGGGCAGGCATCTCCTTGGCAGTTGGATGGTTTAATTCTATTGATGATGACTTCCACTTCGGCAATGGTAAGTGGAGAGAAGGCAAACGGTTTGATCTTAGGTGATGCTTAGGGAAGAGTTGCGATAGGAGTGGGCTGACGATTATCTAGTTTCAATCCAATTTGTTTATCTTTAATTTTGGCTTGGAGGGAAGCGATTTTATTCAGTAAGGCTGTCTGGACATTAGTACACCAATTGCTGTCTTTGATGCAAGTGTCAGGCGGTGTGGCAGGAGATTCAAGTTCCTTTAGGATTTTGAATATTTCTCTGGTATTCGAGTCTGCTTGCATGATGCGGGTATTAAAAGATTCTTTTTTGGCCAGGTAAATGGCTTCTTTATAGTTAAGGGTGGCTAGGTATGCACTCACTAACTATCCAGGTAGCACACGGTAGCGCACACGCACAAACAGCCACAGCACGAACAGGGAACAGCATCCACTTGGCACTTCGCCAAACACGCGTGCCTCCTGAATTTAAACAGTCTTCTGAAAAGGGGACAGAGCCAACCTAAAACATACAAATAAAGGATAAATGAGTATTTTTAAAGTGGATACTGTTATTGTAAGAAACCCTTAGCGCCTTGTAGCACCAACAGTATTCTAATATAAAGTCCAAAGTCCATAGAAATGCTCCGTACCAGGGGCTTCAATTATTCTTCCAAAGCAATGCAGCTCCATGCTAAATGGGGAGTTTGTTTGATGAGGCTTCTTCATTCAACCAAACCGAGATCCAAAGAATCAGTGGCTTGAATCTGAATCTGGTAATGATAGGTCACAGTTTCAGTTTATTTCTACTATTCATTTGTGTATGGTTAAACAAAATAACCTTTACAAAAATGAAAACAATCATTACATAAAAAATTCATCACATTGTATATCAAATCATGTCATTTCATTATTAGATGCACATAAATAGACCATATTACAGATTAAAACCAGATTATTATTTCTTCTAAAAAGGATTTCAAACTACAATAAAATGTAAAGACACTTCATTTTCTACAATACAACTGTAAACATGTCAGAACCGCTATGTTCAAAAATAACTATTTAAAATCTTTGCCCAAAACCAATTCCGTATTAAACTTGTCCTCATTACAAACAAGCAACCAAAACAATATAAACAAAACTCAGCCGACGCAATGCATGCCATCACAAGATGGGGAAGCATTTCGACACAGCAAAAGCAGCATCTAAAATTATGCAGACAGCTTGCAATTCCTTGTCTAGCTCCTAAGGCTTCCTGGTAGGCAATACATTCAATGTAAATCGCTTCATCTCCATCCCGTGCTTCCTAGAAGGGTGCAATTTAAAATATGGACACAAGTGATAGTGAACTCGTAGGACCTTGAAAACGAGGTAACACTCTATGGATAGATGGGGATGCAGATCTTACTCTCGCACAAATAATCAGACTGGCTCAGGAAGTTGGAAAAACTTGTAGCTGTTTTATTAACAATTATCTACAACAGGGAGTACAACGGGCATCAATGGACGCTGCACAAGCATTCTCTCGATGCATTTCATAAAAAACATTGTATTTATAGCAAAAAATCATCATTACTGATGTCATACTACGTGGCAAAATAAGCAAAAACCTACAGGGGTTTGTGATAGGCTTAAGAGGAACATCTAGGTATGCTTTCTATATAGGGACGGGTTGTGATTGGGTGTTATACAGTCAGATGGACAGCTATGCCCACCCCTAGTGCAAGTAATCTTCTGTGTCATGAAAATACATGACATTTCATTGGCTTTCAAACTATAGGGCTCTTTACTACATGGCCCTCTAAAATTGGTTGGCCCGCTTGTACCCTTCTGGAATATTCCACTCGTTAGCAGTACGCAAGCTGGTATCCCAGGTGCTGAAGGGTTGAACTGGACCATGCCTCCCCACCCAATTAGCCCAGCATCCACCATCACTCCTGCTGTCTGTCATACAATTAGTCCTTTGAACTCGGCCTTGCAAAGGATCACTGTGCCTGAGAATAAAAGGGAGTGTGAGCATGGCCTTATCTGCTGGTCTCGGTGTAGATCGCCCAAAGTCTATTTTCATCTAACCATGTGTCAGGAGACCGTGTTTTGAGATCCTTCTTCGTATTTAACAATATTAAATGAATAAAACCAGGCTCACCTAGTGTTTTTCCATTACACTTCAACAGGAGCCCGTCTTGCTACTCGCGTTAATTGCATCGCCTTGAATAAATAACCAGTTTCTTGGCTGCCCCAACGCTTGACACTGGGCCGAAAAGCCTTTCGAATCTTCCTTTGCGTTAGCTGTTTTCTTCAACTGCGCCACACTTTCAGCCTTTCTATTCACAGGGTCCAAGTTTGCTAAAATGCGTTGTGGAACATCCAGTTTCTATGCACACTTATTTATATATATATATTGGTGGCACTGCCTGCAGTCTATTCACTACGTATAGCTAGCCTTATCATTACTACTTGCGTTACTGCATCTGTACAATTATAAAATGATTTTGCATTTTCTTCAGTGCTCTCCACACATACACTCTTCATTGTACTCATGAAATGTTGCTCAATTCTTTACTTTGCCATAAGATTCTATAAGGTCTAAGTACTCTCTCTGGGTGTGTCATTTCTGCCTCATGTGAGGTCACCAGTCACTAGTCTCCTCTTTCATTCATCTTCATTCATCTTCATTCATCTTCACACTTCTTCCGGAATTTCTTCGCGGGTACCTCATATGGGCTTTTCTCAAAGTATATCTTGTTTCACTGACTCTTTGTGGTATAGGTACCATTATTGGCTTTGCGTATGTCGGCTTTTCCAGTCACCAACATATAGGCAAAATGGGGGCGGGACTTCCGGTAGAGGCCCTTGGCTCCTCCTCTACAATTGTATGCTCTTTTTTCATATTGAAGCTGTTGGAATAAATGATATTCCATCCCATTCACTCTATTCTTTAACAAATCTATTTCAAAGATTGTTTTCTTGCTATTATACGAGCATGTCATAAGCTTCTGCAAGTCCAACCCACATTCGTCCAAAAGCATTATGGAGTCCTGCAACCACTCTATTAAAACTTGGCATGACTTATTCAACATTACACATCATAACTCCACTAACATACATTTTTCAGGTGGTTGTAAAGGTAGTTGTAAAAGTGAACTCAGAAGTAGCATCCTCTTCCGATCCGCACGGGCCTGCATTGACACCAGTCCCATCTCGTGCCTAACGTCCGGCATAGGTGTCACTTTTGGAAGAAGAAGCAACCTGTTCCATATCACTGACTCAACCCTTTCCCAATCATTAGCCAATAAACCAGATTCCAACCCATAGAGTAGTCTAGGAACCAATTTTGGATGGTAAAACTTACCATTGGAGCTGCTGAGTACCTATCAAATTTCCTATCAAAGACCGCTATATCAGATATTTTAATTTGTGCTTTCTTTAGAATCTGTTCTGTGTCCATTTGATTTATTCTTTTTGCATTAAAGTCTATCCTCAAATATGTAAATGTCTGAACTACCTCCAAACTCTTCTGTGCTGTATAGCAGTTGTAGGTTGATTTCCCTTTTTTCTGTTGTTTATCATTAACATTCTTGATTTATTCACGTTCAATTGCAAATATGTGGACGTGAAATACTAATTTGTAGCTGTTAAGTCCCTATGGTGGCCGATAGGGGTCAAATCAAATAAAACAATGTCATCTGCATATACTAAAAATTGATTGGCAGGTCTCCTAATTAAGCGCAAAATATCTTATTTGACAAAAAATAAATGCCAAAATCATTAATATACTGGTTAAATGAAAGAGGCACCAAAACACACCCTTGACGTAAAACACAAGAACTATTTATCCATCTGGTGTAGTTTCCTTTTTGGTCCAAGCATACCCTCACCTTTGTTTCTGAGTGCAGGGCCATCAATACATTCACCAAGCTAGTTGAACATTCCCTCTCGCCCAGCTTGACCCAAAGACGAGCCCAATTTACCTTATCAATAGCCTGAGATATCAAGGAATGCACAGTATAGTACCTTCTTTTGCTGTTTAGCCTGAATCTGCAAAAAATTAATTGCAAAACAATTGTGAGTAGTGCTTAATCCTGGACAAAAGCCAGACTGAAATCCATCCAGGCTACCACTCTCAGCAGCCCATGCACATAAGCGCTTCAAACTGATGGCCCCAAAAATCTTGCTTGACGCATCCAGAAGGCTGAACGATCTATAATTTAATGGGCACAACATGTCTCCATTCTTATAGATAACTACAATATTTGCCCTCCCCCACGAAGTTGGAAGGATATTTGATCTCAGGATCTCCTGGAATAAGACAAATAAGACAAATGAATAGCGGCCCAGAAATTCAAGTCAGACCTTTAAATCGTATTTGCCAGGCCATCTGGGCTTGGTGCATTCGAGGCCTTTCTTTTTTATTAGTTCCCTTATCGCCCATAGGTCTACCTCCACTTGATATGACCATGGAGTTTCGTACACAGGGATACTTTCTTCTCCCATTGTTTCATTATACAAAGCCTAAAAAGGAGCTTCCCAGCACTTCACAAGCAATTGTGTGGCATTGCAAAGAACATTGATCTACTGGTTCCTTGATCAACCTCCAGAAGAACGAGTTATTTTTCTGCATAATAGAGGAGAGCATTGCTTCAGCACCAGCCATACACAACAGGAATCAATACCCCTCAAGCAAGTTAATGAAGTGATTTTTTAGAGCTTTTGCTTTTGTCTTGCAGCCATTTGAGACCTTCCTGAGCTGTCGCAATACTATTTTAAGTTCCTGGTTTTTTTTTTTTTACTGAGAGATCTCTGTCATAATTATGTTTATGCCCCTGTCTCCTAATCAAACCCTTTTTCTGCCCAGCTTTAGGAATAAATAAACTCCCAGGGCCACTTGGATTTCTTAATCATAGGTTAAAGGATTCAATAACTCACCATTCTCTGTAGCTCCCATATAGAAGTACAATAATTTAACTGGGGGGACAATGGTGGCTTCCAGATCAAGGCATGCTTTCTTTTATTAACTTCCAGCTCCAACAAGCAATCTGTGGTATCTTGGGATTTTAGAGTTTTTTTTAAATGTAACCCCAAAGTTAGGACTAACATCTGGTGGTCGCTTGAGCTCATAGATATCACTTTTAGATTAATACACCTCCAATAAAGAGCTTTAGATAAGACCACCTAGTACAACGTCGAATTTGAGCAACCATTTTCCCAGGTGAACTGCAGCAGCCTATCCTCTGCCAGGTTCCCATTTGCCAGAGTCAAGTCCCAGCTATCCATCTATGCCCCTATTTTAATCCCTCTCATCTTTGCCTTACAATATGTCTTTGCTCTATTTTCTTTCCCAATGCCAATGTGGGTCAAAACATTCACTGCTCAGAGCCCCCATTATCACTACTTCGGTGTTTGTATCTTCCAAGGCATCTGATGCAAGCATCGAAAGGGTGTTCAGGAAGGTTTCAAACCCCCTGCCTTTGGATTAAAATAAACATTAAATACATAGCAACAACAAGCCTTGACAAAATTCTCATTAGTACTCATCAATTTCACCAGTCGGATGTCATCTCTCTGTGTGTCTATCCTAAGCATTTTACAGCCAATACCATTCTTGATTGGACATAAAAGGCCCCTTGGGCCTTGTTTCGCTTCAACTATGGATACAGTGTACACGTCAATCATGGGCACTGATGTTATCCTAGTTTCCTGGAGACAAATCAGAGAATAACTAGATAAACATCGAAATCAGTCTCCAGGAATGTGTGCCCATAAGTATTCCTTGAGCATTCCATGAGACCAAACAAAAAGCAGCTATACAATGAAAATTCATTAAAGTTTCTCCCCCACCAGAGCAGACATGATGGACCGCCAGTCATAATTTGATGATACTCTACTTGGATCCTTATCAATAACTCGTCTCTTCAATCCATCTGAATTATCAATACTGATAGATAAAGGGAAGCGAGAGGACAGTTCCTGTGTGACTGCGGAGGGAAAGGACGTCTCATCAAAATTCAGCTTTAAGAGGGGTTTTTGTTCATCTAGCAGTTGCACTCCGTCATATCCCAGAGAAAGAAAGGACTCCAGTTCTGTAAAGAACCAAAGAACTCACCATCCTAGAATGGAAATATAATTTGGTCAAAGATAGGTTCCACTTCACTGGAAATTGCACCAATGCTATGTCTCTTGAAGTTACTAATCTCAAACTAGGGATTTGCAAAAACAATGCCAAAATAAGACTTCGATTTAATGGCATTGACTCAGAAAAACACCTGTTTCAGAATAAGGGTATGCTCGTCTGTAAAATTATTTTCACTTCCAAGAGACCTGTTTATAGTGTTTGGTTTACCCAACCCCTTCTCACGGGGTACAGACAAGCAACAATTTTCCTCTGAATCATTCACACTTTGGAGCTAGATTTAAAGCACCAGAAGATAACTCCACTTCATTTGCAACACTTTGCTCGTTTCTTGTCACCATTAAACCCTTTTCCCCTAAAGACTGCGTAACAGCTTCTACCATTGACCGACCCTTAGGCACATTTGACATTGTCAATGTCTTTTCCTATAAAGTATGAAAAGAAATATACATCTGAGCTTGTGAGCCCATAGCCTGAGGTTCATTTCCCCTAGCATTAGACACAACCCGAACCTTTGGCAGATCCCCATTTCTACAAGAGAGCACACACAGGACACTCCTTCTAATCTCAGGTGGGTGACTTATGTCTGAATATTTTTGAATTCCATTTCCTGTTGTTGGCTTTCCAGGAGCTGCCTCTCGATGATGGAAGATAGGCACCAGGGGTAGCAGCTGTTTAAGTTGCTGGCCCATACTTGCGTCACGATTTCCTCCTGGTATAGATGAAATTGCTGGACGGTCAGCCAAAGCATTTACCAATTCTGTAATAGGTAAGAGATCTCCTAAATTGGCCAAGTTTATATCTGCTGGTTCTCCCACACTCTCCGTTTCAGAGTAAACAGATAACACGCTTTGATCCAAAGTTTTCTTGTAGGTTTTAAATATGTTTCCAAAGGGCCTTTCTGTCAGGGATCTCTCACTGCTCCAGGTTTTTTTGTTTCCATTTTACCTTTTTGGGCATATTTGTTACTTTATCAGGCAGAGGAATGCCCTGTCCTACTCTCTTCTGATCACACTTTTGGTTCTCTTTTACTTTCGTTGATCTAGAGATTTAATTCTCCGTTTGGAGCCACTAATGCTTCTCCCTCCTCTACTTGAAAACCTTCCATAACTGTTACTTTAATCTACCTTCAATCTACCTTCAGGAAGGTACACCTCCAACTGTAGAGAGAAACAAAATACTGCCATATACACAGCAGACCACTCCTTCATCACTCTCTGTTTATTATATACATTCGATTTCTGCAGTGAAAACATGCATTTTCTTGTGTAAAGATTGAGGTAACTTTGGCATAAACCCCAAACTATTATACATCTTAACAAATCTGTTCTAGTTTAAGCAATATCTGTCTGCCTACCCACTCGTTCGGAACTATGGTCGCCTGTCCTTCCATGCTTCCCCCTTCCCCCTGCGTTTTTGTTTTTGCAGTCAGGAGGAGGAGGGGTTACTGCACACATTTAGTGAAGCGCCCTTCTTTTGGCCATGACTTTGGCAGTTTTCCCTCTGTACCTCATGTCCATTTGGCGCTTTATTTACAAATCTTGTCCTTATAGCATGGGGGGACTTAAACAGGTGTTGCAGGGGGGTATCTCCCATAATTTTACTCAAATACATTACCTCAAAACTTACTTGACCCCAGGTTGAGGTTTTCGACACTTCCACCGTTATCAAACACACTTGCTTTATTTCACCTTAACACCAAATGTCAAAATAGCTCTCGTAGCAACAAAAATCACCAGCCTCACCGGCTCTGGACACTGCTCTGGGAGTGCTATGTGCATCGCACCTCTGCAATCCTCAGCCTCAAAGGCACAAACAATAATTCTACGCATGTGCCTTCTGTGCATCACCCCCAAAGCAGGTCAATTTTTTCCAACCTCGATCACCGTTCACAACCACCCAAAAAGTTCTGCACCCCTTGTGCACTCCAAATCCTGTACAATAACCTGGTTGGTGACGTCACCTCTACAACACATGAGAAAAAGAGAAATCACTGATACCTGCCCCTCCAATGGGCCAACCAAAACATTTCCCAACCGCTCTATCACCCCAACAAAGACAAACAACATATACATGTCCATCTTCCTGCCTCCTAACAGGGGAAACTAATATTTTGTGTGTTAAATCTGTACCTACAGCGTCACCTTGTAAATAAAAAGCCTCAGGGAGACTTAACCAGAAGAACACTGTTATGATGTACTCTTTTATCCTTTCTTCTGATGACTGTTCTGTGCCCCAAAACGTCTTTCTCCCTCTTGCTTCTTCCATGTCTTGCCCTTTTGTTCAGTCAGGAGTTTGGAACCTGACAACATTCCAGATGTGTTACAAATTAAGTTGGAGAAAGTTTTGGTGACAGCTGTATGAGATGCTTTGATGGAGGTTGCTGCAGCCATACCTTATACCTTCTTACCTTCAATAAATCTCCATGTTGAAGGTCCTACTGCTGTGGTGTCAGTAATTTCACTGGTGACAAGGACTGTCCTCTCTGGCTGCAGCGGTGTGAAGAGGACAGTGGCAACCTACATGTGACTTCAAAGTCAACTGGCCAGCGGACTCCCAGTCGGCGTAGTCCAGTCGATGGGCAGATGAGAAGGCCAGCGGAGTCTCAGCAGCGGGCCATGTGGAGGGAGAAGGAGGAGAACCCTCTCCGGCAAGAGAGTTCTCTTGCAGATGCCGGCTACGTGACTCAGGGAGGAAAGGCACACTACAAGGCGAGTCGCGCTACCCTCCGAGCTGCGACCCTCCTCCACGAGCTGTCACATGAGTTGATAGAAGCCTGGCTTGCTGTGGAGAGAGAAGTCCATTCACCTCACGTTTAAGGGCCCAGGCCTGCTTGAGTAAAGGACCTTGTAGGTTGCGCTGTGCATGCGCCAGATAACTTCATGTTGCTTTCAGATCACCATAGCAACCCCACGTCCCTCACAAGCATCTTTTTGTTTCCTGAGACATTTATTCATGTGACATGCTTGCTTGAACTTACCTGGCAACTTGTTTAACGATTACAAACTAGTGCTCTCCCGTGTGCAACATTAGTTATTGGATAAGAACAATTTACAAGTTCATTTTTGTTTTATTTTGCAAAATAAAATCTTTGAGTCACCATGGCCAGCATACAAGCACCCGTTTTCTTTCTTGTACAACCTGGTGAACCACTCGACACAATGAAGACTTTTTGAAGTTCATTTTAGCAGTTTAGCAGTTTACGGCCCAAATTACTGTGTTGAGACAAAGGATGCTTTTCTCTACTATTGTCTGGGTAGTGCAGGACAAGATGTCTTCAAGGGGCTTTCTGAGCCAGTGCAACCATCTGATGCCAGCTCATGGAATAGCTTTGACAAATGCATTCCTAAGCTTGACAAGCATTACAAGGTCAAGGTGAACAAGATTTTGGCCCAGTACCATTTTTGGACCAGAGAGCAAAGGAATGTAGAGAAAATTGAGGATTTCGTCACAGCACTGCATGGGCTTGCAATCAAGTGCAGTTTTGGCCACTGCCATGACAAGAATATTCCTGATCATTGATGATCAAATACACTGATCACCGGATCAGGGAGGAGCTGTGGAAGGCACTGAACCCAAATTTAGATAGGGTGATAGAGATTCCTAAGCAAGTGGAACATACTTTGCAATAGATCAGACAACTCGGTGGGGAAACTGAGAAGATCAGCATTGAAAAGAGCCGTGTTGGAGTCAGCGCTCAGAAATCCGGGAGGAAGGAAGGAGTACAACAGTTTTTGGAGGGGTGAAGCTCGTGATGATGACACACACAGGCAAGAGATTTGTGACTCACAACAAAAAAGATGTTTCCGATGTGGGAGCTTCCAGCACCTTGCCAATTCACGAGTGTGTACAGCTGTGTACGTTGAATGTCGTGTGTGCAGACTAGGCCATTTGGCCAAATGCTGCAGAATGACACCTGCTGGAGGAATCGTACATGAGAATGAAGGTGATGAAGACAATTCCGATTGCAAATTTGTAGTTGTAGTGCAAGTTAAGTTATAAATGCAGTCACTGATGTGAGATTGGAGAAGCCAAGGTCTCTGATCAAATTTGATGGGAGGGAAGTTCTCATGTTGGTTGACAGTGGGGCCGATTACATGGTAGAAAGTCTTTTGGAAGTGTGTATTCAAGGATGATTCCATCAAAGCCAATGCATATGGGGAGAGCCACATCCACTTTATTGGATGAATGTAGGCAGAGCTAGAATTTCAAGGAAAATGTGCTAGTGGGAAAATGCATGTGATACATATAGGTGGGGATTTGCTCTCATGGAGCAGTCGAACTGCCTTAGGAATTAAACCTGATCCCAATGCCTATCAGCCTGTATATACGGGTGGGGTCAGTGGTGAGAATGTGAAGAATACATGTGAGGTGAGGAGTGTATCTGTCATGCCCCGTGAAGCTATTTCTTCTTGGGCACCTCCTATTTTTCAAGACAGGGCAGGTTGTATGTCTACGTTCATGCACAAAATCAAACTCCAGCCAGGGTCCGCTCCTGTGTCAGCCAAAGTCAGGTCAGTTCCTCTGGCTCTAAAGAAGGAGGTGGAAATTGAACTTGAGTGAATGACAAAGACAGGAGTCATTGAGCACACTGAGGTGTCTGGGTGGGTTAGCCCCATGCGTCAATCTAAGAGGGCTCAACAGATATATGATTGCTGAGAAGTTCCCTTTACCCAAAATCGTTGAGCTCATTTCTGATTTGTCTGGTTCCAAGGTATTTTCATTACTGGATTTACAGTTGGCTTACCATCAAATACCTTTACACCCTGATTCGTGTTATTTGACTACTTTCATCACTCATGTTGGGATTTTCAAATGTTTGCGCATGCCATTTAATTTGGTGTTGGCTGCAAGTGTGTTACAGAGAGTCATGCACAATTTACTTGGTAGTTTGCCTTGGGTGAAGTTTTATCAGGATAACATTTTGATATGGGTTCAAGATGTAGAGAGTCACAATATGAGGTTGCGTAGAGTTCTGGAGAAATTGGGTGAAGGTCGACTCACTCTGACTTTGGAGAAGTGTTGTTTCAGGAAGAAGGAAGAAGGAAGTGGAATATCTTGGGTTTCCTCTTTTTTGGGACTTGTTGAGTACTATGCACAGTTTATCAGAGGGCTGGCAAGTAGTACCAACGAGTTGGGGAGACTCACAAGGAAGGAGACAACATTTTTGTGGTCTAGTGAGTGTGATAAGGAGTTTCAGGATATGAAGGATGGTAGTGTGCATGCATCTGTGCTGACAGGGTTCATAAAAGAGTGCAAAATCATGGTGCACACCGATGCCAGTTACCTTGGGTTAAGCAGAGAGTTGTTGCAAGAGGATTGTTATGGTAATGAAACCTCAGTGGCCTTTGCTTCAAGGGCTTTCAGGGATATAGAGAGAAGATATTCAGTGATCGAACAGGAGGCTTTGGCCATGATCTGGGACATCGAAGTGTATTTGTATAGGAGGAGTTGTGTACTGAAGACAGATCACAAGCCTTTAGTCAATATATTTAACAAAGGTGGGCTTAATGGTATGTCTCAGCGTATCATGAAGTGGGTAACATGAGTTCAGTGTTTGAATTTCATGGTTGAGCATGTGAAAGAGAGAAAAAATACCATTGCTGATGCATTGTCAGGCAATCCTGCCAGGAGAGATAGCAGGTTCATGGATGATGACCTAAGCGAGGAGGTGAAAGACATTCCAGTAGCATTACTGGAAGAGCAGTGGTTGAAAGTATGTGAGGAGGATGAAGTGTATCATTCTGTAAAGCTTAATGTTTTGGAACGTTGGAGAGTGGTGGACAATTTGTTGAGTTGTGATGCTTCGGTCATGAGAAGGTTTAAATGTGTCAAAGACAAATTTTCTGTTCAGAGGGTGGTGTAATGAGGCAATTGGCTGTTAGTTCCAGTGAGCATGAGACCTTTTGTAATTGAATTATGGCACAAGGGCCACATGGGGGTTTTGAGGACAAAATCTGTTATAAGGACTGATTTCTGGTGGCCTCAGATATATACAGCGTGTAAGACTGAAGAGTGTGTGAGTTGCAGCAGTAGTGATAGGATTTTGAGGACACATGTCCCACCTATGGTTGTTCCAGAGGTTCCTACAGTACCGTGGGATGTATAGCAATTGATTTCCACTGAGTCTGCTGAGGGTAAAAGACAGTTATGTGGTCGTGGTTGTTGACATGGTTTCCAAGTGGCCAGAAGCTGGGGTGCTACATGATGTTACTACTGCCACTATTGTAAAGATTTTGGAAGGGGTATTCTTCAGGGAAGGATTTCCCTTATCATTCGTTATTGACAATGGTCCCCAGTTCACATCAAGGGAGTTTGAGGAGTGGCTGAAGTTTGCTAGGGATTGAACATAAGAGGACGGCATGATATCATCCCCAAAGCAATGGCTCTGTTGGGTGTTTCAACAGGACTATCATGGATGGTGTCAGGAGGATGGCTGTTGGTAATAATGAAAGTTGGAAAGGTGCTTTATTCAAGAGAGTCTTCCAGTATCGAAAAACACCACATCCCACAACTGGGTCTCTCCTTTTGAGCTTTTCAGGGGCCGGCAAGCCCAACACTTGACTAATTCCCGGGTGGCTAAAAAAGTTTAGTTTGGTTCAGTTTAACTCAGAGAGCGTATTGCCAGATGAGGAGAATTATCCAAGGAGAGGCATGATGAAAGGAGAGCTTGTGTTCACAGAGAGTTTGAGAGTGGAGCTAAGGTGAAAATACTTCTTCTGATGAAAGAAAGTGTGGTTTGAGGTTTTCATCTGAAAGGGTGGTTGAAAAGACTATGGGCCTCATTACGAGGCAGGTGGAATGGGTTTAACGGCGCCGGTAAAGGTGCCTGTGCCGTTAAACCCATTCCGCCCTATTATGAGTTTCCCTTGCGGGACCCGCTCTGGACGTCTGGTCAGACTAGACGTCCTTTGCGGGTCCCGCAAGGGGACCAGGGAGCCCGTTGTTAGCTCCCTCTCCATTCCCATTGAGCCCTATGGTGGCTCAAATGGGAATGGGGATGTGTTCCCTGAACGGGGAAATACCGAGTCCTCCAAGGTTGGAATGGCCCGGTATTTCCCCATTCAGGGACCACGGACCCGGACCCGGACCCGGGTTTGGAGGCAGCCATGCCCTTATTAAGGGCATGGCTGCCTCCAAACTCCTAATGAGGCCCAATGAGTGACTGGGGGTGAAGTGTGGAATAAAGATAGGTTAGCCTTGCTTAAGTGATCAGTTTTAAAATGTAATGTTCCTATCTTCCATCGCCACATTCCCTGCCTCTTCTTTGCATATTAATCTTGTCTTTGTTGACACCCCCTGCAAGGGAAGGAGGAGTGTTATGATGTAATCTTTTATCCTTTCGTATTATGCCTGTTCTGTGTCCCACAACTTCTTTCTCCCTCTTTCTTCTTCCCTGCCTTGTCCTTTTGTTATGTCAGGCGTTTGTAACCTTGCAACATTTCAGATTTGTTATGGATTTAGTTGTAGAATGTTTTGGTGACCGTTGTATGAGATGCTGTGATGGAGGTAGCTAAATACCTTGTACCTTATTACCTTCAATAAATCTCCATGTTGAAGGTCCAACTGCAGTGGTGTCAGTTATTTCAAACACTGTCCGCGATACAAACTAGCTTCACCTGCTAAGCCCTATAAATAGGGATACCATCATCTATGATTCGAGCTACAATGCCCAACCCACAGGAAATCCGTTATTTACATAACTTCTTTCATCCAAACCCTTGAGCCAGGCACCTAGGCCAGCTGCCAAAACAAATCATCCCAAGATCGAATGTTCCCTAACCACAAACAAATAACGTCCACCTCCACTTCCGATGAGCCAATCACCAGCCAGCAACCAACACCGGTTCACCCCTTCTCCTGTTTGCCATATTTCTGAGTCTATATTTACACTCCGTGATCAGCTGATGTCGCTCAGCCAATGACTCCCCACCAAACTGCCTCTCCACACTTCTGTTCTCCTGGGCGTCCCATGGTAAGCAGGCAGGAATTTCTCCAAGGCAGTACCTGAGGACCTCTTCATGTTGTGCACCTCCCGTGTCTTTCTCGGTCTCCATGGCTCACCTCGCAGACCTCCAGGCATTGCGACGGGACAAGGCAGCTTTGTGCCAATCTATCGTAGTCAACCGCCCTCTGCTACCACTTTTTAATATGGGAGTTCGAAGGTCCACCCACTAGTGGGGGACAACAATAGGGCACACAATATAAATCAGCAACAACTTTCAATAAACAATGATGTGGTGCTAGAAGCACAGTCAAGCATATAATTTAATCATGAAGTTAAAACAAAGAATGCATAATTTGGCGCAATCTTTAAACAAAAGTACATTGGTAATGCTTGTAAAAATTATGTATACATCACATTTCAACGTAAATAGATATAAGCAATCATAAAAGGGTGATTTAAATTCTAACAATTGACAACCAAGTCACTGATAAACCCAATTGCTTCAACAATTTTAGCATAGAGACATATATGTGATCTCACGTGGACAGCTTTGAATACTGCATACATTTTATGGGGTGCAGTGTTGTCCTTTATGCATACAACACATTTCGGGCTTAGCCCTTCATCAGGTACAGAACATAGTGAAGCTTCTGAAATACATAGATAATGTGTGCTTTAGATTGTAATTCCCTATGAGGAGAATTATGAGACTCTTGTTTGATAAGATCAATAGTTTAATAACTGACCTGTGTTCCAAAGAATGGCGCAATGGTCGAGGGAAATGTTCAGTTGGGTCTAAGCCAAACGTGGAGGAACAGGGAGCTAAAATCCGCCGTAGTTCTGATAGAGAACTATAAAAGATGTTGCATAGCCAGAATTTAAATGGCCGTGTATGGGACCAGTCACTCAGTACAAAGCGCTGGGTCCCACACCACAGTCACGTATTTTATTGAAAGTATGGTTAATATACTCACCAACACAGGTGAGTCCGCCCAGAAGATAATAGATGTTGGTGGTTCATAAAGTACAGATTGTCTGGCATGTCAATGAATTTGTGTCAGTGCCGGTAAACACTGTCTGCAAGAAAGTGAGACATGGTCCGATGTGATAATGTATATTTGTGTACAGTTTTAACGAAATATGGTATGCGCTGGCTGGGAAGATACACTGCTCACCTCAAAATCTCATCTGACCTGTAAGTGATTTCAATCCGGCACACACCTAAGTCAATGCCTAGCATGTAATGCACAACTGAAATCCTTATTAATTTTGTCTAAAAGTTCTTTTATTCTGAACGATGTACCACTCATATCACATCCCTCTCCTGGAATCCCCCCCGGTCACACTGAACCAGGAATTAGGCTGGTTTGCAAAGTTAAAATATTTATTTATGTATTTACAATTTACTAACACTATGTTTTAATGGGTATACAATAATCACCAATGGGGTGATGTAACACAGAATAATCTCTTTAAAACACAAGCAGTAATAGTGAGCAAACAATTCAGCACAGAACTAATACTTTGGTGTGTGTGTTCAGATCAAATGCACTGTGGTTAAAGGTTCCCCCTGCACACCCCTCAACCCCCCAATAGACAATGTAAAGAGATAGGAGGAGAGAGCAGGTATCAAGGAATGGCAGATTTCAAACAAAATAACAATCCCCCTTTTCCCCAGCAAACACAAGTGAAAACAGAATTGACTGTCAAGCTGTCTGAATGGCTTTTAAATTTATCTGGAAATTGGATTGGACAAAAACACTAAATATGGTTTAAATTGCTGAAATTGTTATATTTCTTATGGTAGCCAATTTGGATAGTTGCACACAAACACTAGCAATGATTTAATACCAAGAAACAATTTGAAATCTTAAAATTAAGGTCAGGAGCAATCATAAACAGTTTTACGCGTGTAAAAATTTCCCTGAAACGAAATTTGTGGCAAAATTATCACTGTGCGATAATCGCAATAACGGGATAACTGTAAGGATTTGGGATGCAGTTTGCAATTTAAAGCTGTGGATGTTAGCTACAAGTGGAAGTTGAAATTTTGTTTCTAGCACAAAAACGGAGGAAGTTATGGACGTTTTAGTGGAGTTGTTTATTCGAGATAGGCGCAACAATGGGAAACAGGAATGCACTTTTAAAATAACAAAAAGGATTTCTTATATTACAGGATAACTATGAAGACAATGAATACCACACAGGAACACAGCCACTTGATCAGGGCGACTGCCTGCAGTAGTTCTGCCTTCTTCACATTAGAAAAGATCAGCGCAGAGATAGTTTTAACAAAATTAGCAGAGGAGGAAGATAGGAGGGATAGGATAGAGAGTTCAGGCAACACAAAAGTACTCCTAACAATGCAGGTTCTGACGACAAGATAAAATGGATTTAAGATAGGGATTGGACTAAGCAAGGTACATATGCTAGTGAAACAATTCTATCTATAGATACTCACTAGCTATGTTTCAAACGGAACCGTCAGGATTCTGGTCACGGATTCTGGTCAGGGATTCTGGTCAGGACAGACTGCTGGGCACTTCGGATTTGGACAGCGTCAAGGCTCTCTGGACACCGCACGGCACAGGATTGGATCTGATCTGCAATGCACTCTGGTCACAGCATGGCATAGGACTGGATTGGATCTGCCCTTTTTGGATCTGATGATAATTATTTAAGCAGGCAAGCAGTACAGCGCAGCTCGGCTGTATTTTAGTTCCCCTTAGGGTTGTGGGGTTGGTTCTGGAAATTGAGGCCTAGCTGAAAGTGGTTTAGCTATGCAATGGGTTCTGCTTTGCCAAGTTTCTGGAGTCTGGAGCAAGGAAGATGGGAAGTTCTTGTTTGTGCCCACCCTGACTAACACGTGTAAAAATGAATAAGACAGACACTCCCTGGACAGGGAATAATGCACAAAAGCGCAGGCTGCGAGAGTTCCAAGGAAGGTTTATCTAGATCTCTGAGAGCGCTCTGAACACATTTATATAGTACATCTACATTTTTGACATATGATGCTACGTTGGACCAGGATTGGTCAGCCGTGGTGGTGACTTAGGTGTGGGCATCATCTCTTCCTCTGGGTTGGTTGCTTGGTTGGCGGGAGGATTGACGTCAGACATTTGTGCTCCGGATGGGTGAAGGTCAGGTCGCTGTGAAACACGGTGGTCACTATCTAAGCTAAGAAAATACATTCTGAATAATGCATGAACTAAATAACAGTTTATCAAAAGACTCTCAGTAGTGTATCATGTCGTTATACAAATCACTCAAGGGCTTACACCATCTACACATTTGGGTTACACAGGTCACAGGTTTAAGAGCCTTGACCACTATAATACTGTCATTGAACTATAGGGTTAGTCTCACAAGAATCTCAGGTATGTGGCATTTGTTAGTACTGGACACGATATACTGCACCGGGGTCTAATGTGACCTGGGGGGGTCTGTTGGGTGGGCTTCATACGAAGGTTGGCAGTCTGGCACATGAAAGGGATGCCTTGCAAGGACACAGGGTTAGAATGGCAATAAGTTTCGACTGGCGAGGGTAAGAGGGCAAGGACACTTTTGTGGAGATGGACGAGCTCTGTGCTTGGCTCATGTCGGTTCACATGTAGGACAGTGATCTCACAGGAAAAGGGATGTGTTACATTCATTATTTGTTGCAAGCAGCTCCGGCCTCAGCATGAGAATGGAGCCGTGGAGTTTTCCAGTTGGTGTGGGGACGAGGGTGGGGGCTATGTGCTCCGAGCTGCGGCGGCGGGCAAAGGGGAGAGATGCATTTTGTACTATCGCAGTGAGGCCTAGTTACCAAGATGGAGTCGAAAGGGGGTACAGAAAATGGATGCCCTGTGTCCTGCTCGGTGGTCCCATCTACCTGAATATAACTAAAAGTTAGTATTGCATAAGGGCAAGGGGCGTACTCACGACTTAGAGGCACTTGGTCCAAGTTCAGTACTGAGAAGTGACGGTAGAGAGGGGCCCATTGGCCCCTCGCTCCCATACATGCCCCACTTTCGTTACATCTAAAGTAACAAATTCTTCTACTTTTTATTCTTTTCATTTTCCCTTCGGTAGTACTCAACCTCTGCCACCGCCTCGTCCCACGCAGGGGTACCTTTTATGGGCATCCAAGCTCTGCAGACGCTTCTTAGGCTCTTCCCTCTTCTGACATATTCATCTGGGGTACACATTAAGTAAATACCTCCATCCCCATCTAGATCTACCCATACTTCTTGGTACCATTGCAACTCTCTTGGCTCCTTTATTGTTGTGTAATGCAAATTATCCACTATGTCCCCATATTGCCTATAAATCGCTGTCATTCTGTACTGTGGTGTGGTATACTCTCCGGTTTGCATTTGGGCATCTATCATGGTAGCTACCGTTGTCGGTCGGCCCATTGTCACCACCATCATAGCCGAGGTTGGCATGCTTTTCTCACAACACTGCAGTCCCAGTTGGCACACACAAAAGAACAAGAGCACAAAAACGATGATGGGGACCAGTATTTTCATTGCCACATTTACCCATGATGGTATCCAGCTGAACAAATTGTCGAACCACGTACTTTCCTCTGTTCCTCCTTCCGCTCTCATTCTTTCCCCTAGGTTGTGTACTGCGTTTATCACATGGGAGAGTGTCCCGTTATCAGCGTCTTCAGTTGGCACGAATGTGCAACATGCCCCCCAATTTTTCGGCAAATACCACCGTCCATCGCCGTGAGGAGATCAAGGACATATCGATTTTGCATTGTCATTAGGCGCAATGCACGGAGTTCTATCTTTATCATGTTGAACTCCTCTTCAGTGTTGTTAGCCAATTGAATGAGCTCCCAGCGCACGATCTGCAACCATTTGGCGTTTGCTCGTGCTTGTAGTCCAGGGGCGAGAAGTGAGGCAAAGAATGTCTCTGCTGATGAAAAGAGCTTGTATTTCTGCGCGATCTCAGCAAGTAGTTTGGGTGATTCGGATGAGATGTAATTGGAGGATCTTTTACTTCGTGTCAATCTTTTCTTTAGTTCATATTCTGACAATAGTTCATATGCTGGAGCTTCTGTTCGCGTTAGTTGGGGCGCTGCCGATGGTTCAGCCGATTGCCCTGCTGCCGATATGCCAGCCGATTGCTCTGCTGCTGATATGCCAGCCGATCGCTCTGCTGCCCCTTGGATGTGGCTCTCTAGTATTACCATCAGGGCTGTGTGGAGGGTCGCTAAAGCACAAGCTCCTTTCCACGATGCGGGGAGGTGCAGGTAAGCTTGTTTGCCGCAAACCCAATACATGTCCATTAGTGCAGCTGTGCCTTTCTTCGTGTCGGGGATTATTATCGTCTTGTTACATTTCCTTGCTTCTCCCATGTTTACCTTTCCTTCCCCGCGGAAACACAGTTCATGTGGCACTTCTTTTTGTATTTTGATAGGTTTTTCTAGTGCTGTGACCCATGTTAGCTTTGCGACGTGTTGTGACCAGGTGTAGTTACATGCCCCTTTTATCCATTGGAAAGTGTCATTTGGTAGGCCTCGAAGCGCTTCTGCTTTGCATTGTATTGTTTCTTCGTGCCATTTATTGTCTGCAAATCGTGTCCCCTTGATGACAAGAAATGGTTCTTCGAGGCAAACTACTCCTTGGCGTCGGCTTGTGCATGTTTTCTCGTTCTCCAGCTTTTCCAATGTGACAGTGTGCGCCTGAACTGTGCTCTTTATTCTGCATAGAACCAGATGAATCAAACATTGGGCCTCCGACAAGGGCACTTCCTGTGGTACTAACTGTCAGGATTAAGACTGGTGGGGGCTCTGGCAGTGTGGTGGGTGCTCTAATGGTGTGTAGGATTCGTCCTACATTATTCCCAAGGCGTGTCCTTCATCCCTTTTTCAGGAATCAGCCTCCGGGACGAAGGACAGCCCAAGAACTACATTTCCCAGCAGGCCGTGCGTGGCACAGGCTTGCTGGGATGGAGTCAGCCACGCCCGCGCGAGTGTGCATGCGCGAACCGTGCCCAAAACCCCACGTTTGCGATTCCGGCCAGCAGAGAGGAAGGACGTGTAGAGCCAGAGCTCCTGACGGCAAGCCTACGCGGGGCACCCCGCCACCTGTTTGCCCATCCCAGGCCCCGCGTGACAGAAAAGATAAGTGCTGAACCAAGCACGCACGTTCCGGCAGCATTCTTATGACGGTTTGTTAGAAGAAGTCGCGTTTGGATTTCCGAACTGGAACCGCGCCCGAAGCGGTTTAGGAATGCATCGCGCTCTGTCCAATAACCCAGCATGAGACACCATTAACACGCGATTGTGCTCTTAGACGAAGCATGCTTCCTGCATATGTTTAGACTTGAAAAGACTGTAGAGCAGAATTGCTAACTCAGAACTATTAACCCTAAAACAGCGATTCTGCTTATGTGTGCGCTTCCATTCTGACTTTATTCTTGCCTCTTGCAGCGCATGTGAGGTACAGAACGGCATAGGGGTCTAGCAGCACGAAGAGACCTGAAGACTACACAGCAGTGCCGAAGCTAAGTGCAACCTACATTGTTTATTTTAGGGCACGTTTAGAAACTGGGTATAGTGTTTTCCAATCTGTATGATGTTAATGCAGACAGTGCTTTCATTCTGTATGATGTTGATGCAGACAGTACTTTCCTCCATGAAGTAATGTGAGGATAGTGATTGAATAACAAGTACAGTAACTGGTTGAGGGCTCCAGTACAAAGGCCTAACTTCTCTGGCATAAGTGTGCATAGTTGAATGTAAACTGAACACAGTAACTGGTCTGGGGCTCCAGTACAAAAGCCCATTTCATCTGGCATAAGTAAGATTGCAAGTGAATGCAAGAAAGCGCCAGGGCGGAGAACTCCAGATACAGGAGCCGGAGCTGAGGAGCATGTTACCCTGTTCTTCCCCATCCCCATCCATAACCTCTCCCTTTCCCTCTTCCCGGTGTTCCTTAACGACCTCTACCCAGCCAATCATCGGACCCTAACCCTCTTTCCCCCTAGGGTCAAGGTGGCGGGGAGGGAGGTGTTCTAGCCACGTTCTAGCCACGTTTGTGCTGCCTCTGCGTTGAGAAGAAGGAAGTCTGACACTAACATTTTTGGTGTTCCTGATGCGTGCGGGATGAGTGAACAGACGTAGCAGCTCTCATTTGTTGCTTGCTTCGCGGTGGCACTCATGTCATAATACCATTTATTTGATTGATCAGCATGGCAAGCATCTTCTATTTCATCTAACCCTAGGTCGTGATAGATGTCGTATTTTTTCCCTCCAGCCCCCCTTTTCCTCCTCCTCCTCCTCCCTTCCTGATCATTGTTTTTCACCCTTTTGTAATGTATCGGAAACATCCCAGCCCATGTTGTATCATTACTATTCAATATGACATATGTATCATCATCAGTAGCAGCGATTTTGTGCGAGGTAGAGTGTATGGTTGTTTGTGCATTAATACTAGTGTTAATTAAATCATTTGTCCAATAATAATCTCCATCATATTCGATATATCCATAAGCATCACTCATATTTACATTGAAACGTAACATTGACACACTTGTTGATTCCACAGTGATGTACTCTGAGGGGTGCATTCCATCTGTTTGGTTAACATTAAGTCCATGTGACTCCTGCCATATTGTCTTTACCCCAGTCCATATCATTTGTGATCCTTCTCTTATCAAGTTAGCCCCGCTCCCTCCCCTTTTCATGTCATCAACAAGAGATAAAAGGGTGCAATACCATGCTGCAAAAAACACCATTACCGACATAAAAATTGCAGCACACTTCAAAATGCATTCAACATCACTGAACCTTTTAGCCCTAATGGCGACCCTATCGCTATCTAACATTAATTTGCGATCTCCGATCGTGAGTCGTTGGGCCGTTGTTCACCTGGAGGGGCGATATAAATTCGTTAAGTCATCACAATATATACAACTATTTACATTCTTGTTCAACTTCACATTTAATCATTATTTTCAGTCAGGCTTGTTCTGTTACTCTATTGTTCATGTTCTTTTACTGTAGAGAAAACCATCAAAAAATGAAGGTGGGAGACAGAGGGGGAAAGATAGGTGAGGTATAGATAATATGCTTGGCCAATTGAAGAAGAGAGTGGGGAAGAGGCAGAAAAGAAGGAAGGAGGAAGCAAGTTGTGCAGAACAAAATACATATCATCATTTTTATCTCTGCATGTTCTTTTACTGACTCTTTTGTTATTTTCCTACAACCTTGTTTGTGGTCCCAGTGGCACTGTCTTGATCCTCTGGGGGGATTGTACTACTGTGTGCCAGCCGGTGTAGTAGGATCAGTCATCACATTTTCAGTAAAAAGCGGTGATATTTGTCGAGCTATGCTACGTACTGTGCGTGTTAACTGAGTTAGGTATTCCTGTGCCAGCCCTGTGCGCATCCGAGGCTCTTCTGATTGGGGATACTAGTGTGTGTATTCGCCTCCCAGTCACAATTTCGTGGGGGCTTAGGTGGTGGTCTTTGCACGACTGAGTCCTGAGTTGGAACAGTGCTAGGGGCACGCAATAAACCCAGTTCTTCTTCAATGTGTTACACAATTTGACAACTTACTCTTTAGTAACCCGTTGATCTTTTCTACCATCCCATTCGCCATTGGGTGATAAATCGAGCATAATTTGTGCTTCACCTCCCAAAAGAGATGTCACTTCCTTAAAGAGGTCATTCACAAAATGCGTGCCATTATCTGATCTAATGACATTGCATATCCCCCATCGCGAAAACACCTCCCGCACATGGAATTTGGCCGCACATTTCGCGTCTGGGTGGGGACATGGGCCTGCTTCCACCCACCTTGAAAAGGGGCACACCACGACAATCAAATATCTTGCTCCATTACACCGCTCTCTCATATCAGCGTAGTCTATGTGGAGCTCTCTAAATGGTCCTGTTGGTCGGGGCAAAGTGCCACGCAGTGTTCTTAATGTCATTCCAGAATTATATGTTTGGCATGTTATGCATTCTACAATGAATTTTGACAGGTGCTCTTGTAAATTGTGGACGAACCAGTGTTCTTGGATGTCTGCAGCAATGTGTTGTTTCGCTACATGGCTGGGGAAATGCAACTGCTGGAATGCTATTTCCAGTAACTCTATGGGCATTACAACCTTCCCTGTCGTCTGTTGTCTCCAAATGAGATCTGTGGCTGATTGTGTACATCCCTGTTTGCTCCACAGCTCTTGCTCCTCTTGGGATGCATTTGTGCTGTTGGGGTATTATTGTATGCTTCTTCTCGTGGGTCTATCGTAGTTGCTTTTGTGATGCACTCAAGTGTTGGTGTCATATTGAAATACGAGGCCTCCTTCGCGGCTGCGTCGGCTGCCGCGTTTCCCAATGAGATTGCGTCTGTGTTGTTGGTATGGGCTTGGCACTTCACCACTGCCAATACTGATGGTACTTTTAATGCATCTATCAGCTCATTCAACACATTTACATGCTGTACTGGAGAACCATCTGCCCTCCTGAATCCCCTTCTACGCCACTGTGACAGCCCTGAGTGCACTGTGGTAGTTGCATAGGCTGAGTATGAGTATATTGTCACTGCACAGCCTTTAGCAGTGTGCAGTGCTTCAATCAATGCAGTTAATTCTGCCGCCTGTGCCGAATAATGGGATGGAAGGCGCTTTTGCACAATTGTCTCATATTCATCTTCCTCCATGCGCACTACCGCCATTCCGATGTGTTTTTCTCCTGTCTCGGGGTCTATTGATGCTGACCCATCTATGAAGTATATTTCTCCCTCCTGTAGGGCATTCTCACTTGCTTTAGGGATATCGTCACCTTCCCCCTCATACGTGGCACAATCTTGTTCTTTTATGTCCTCTGTCGTGCATGGCTCTGTAATAAATGTTGCAGGGTTTACTGTCTTGCACCTCACAACGTGTACGTTGGGGCTGACATTATTACTTCATACGCTGTTGCTCGTTGGGTCGTTAGTGTTGATTTTGTTCGCTCAAGGATGGCGAACAAGGAATGCTCCGCATAAAGCGTTACCGAACATCCCATGACAATGGTGGCACTTTTTTTAATCCCGAAGGCCGCAGCTGCGAGGGCCTGTTCGCATGCAAAATTACCTTGCATTACTGGATCTAGTGTCCCACTGTAGTAAGTCAATGGTTTGTGATCTAGTAATGTCTTCTGTGTTAGTACTGCTGTCATCAGTGTTCCATTGCAGTGAGAAAACAAGAAAAATTCCCTCTCATAATGTGGGTTCGCGAGGATTGGGGCGTCTGCGATAAGGTCTTTTAATTTCGAGTACTGTGTTATCATTTCCTGTGTCCATTTTATTGTCACCCTATTCTTCTGTGCTTCTTTTAATGCTTGTAGTAAGGGGCGTGTGTATGCCGCATAATCAAGGATCCAAGCTCGGCAATAATTACAAATGGCAACACATTTTTGCATGTCTTTCACAGTCCTTGGTATTATTATGTTGCGTATAGCAGCTGCTCGGTCTGGGAGTATTCGCTTCCCATCTTTTGATATCAGCTGTCCGAGGTATACAACCTCGGCAAGGCAGTATTGCAATTTCCCTTTGTCTACCTTGTATCCTTTGGCAGCTATTACATTCAATAGTGTTATCGAGTCTTCTAGACATTTTTCTTCTGTATTGCTACAGATGAGCAAATCGTCTACATATTGAATGATGGTGCTCTCTACATCTATGTTTCCAATGTCTTCCCGCAATACCCTGTTAAAAATGCTGGGGCTTTCGCAATATCCCTGTGGGAGTCTGCAATGTTCATACCTGTTGCTCCCTAATGTGAATGCTGTCAGGTATCGGGATCCTGGGTCAAGGGGTATTGAGAAGAAGGCGTTTTTCAAATCAATTACAGTAAAACATGATGATTCTTTTGGCACACTACACAGTATTGATGCCGGGTTAGGGACTAGAGGGAATTCTTTTTGAATGACGTCATTGAGTGGGCGGAGATCCTGGATCATCCTCCACGCCCCTCCCTTTGCTTTTTTGGTCGGAAAAATCACTGTATTGCATGGGGAGGTTGATGGCACTATAATGCCTTGTTTCAGGAGTGCATTTATTGTTTCTTTAATTCCCTCCTCTGCTTCCTTTTATATGGGATATTGTTTTACTCTCGGCAGCATTGCACCTGGTTTGAGTTTTATTTTTATTGGTGTCACCTCATGCAGCAGCCCTACATCGTGGGGCCCGGTAGTCCAAATTTCAGGTGCTACTTTTGTCATATCTTCCTCAAATATAGTCAGTGGCGCTTTAACGCTAGCCATCAATGGGTTATGTACCTCTCTGTATTGGACCATAATATCACATGGTATGCTTATTTCCATTATTATTTCTCCATCATCCTCACCATCAGTGAACAATTCCTCATCTGTTATGTCTCGTAGCATTACATTTGGGTCTATGCATAACACAGTCCTCCACTCGCACCCCTGCGCATCCAGTCCTATGACCACAATATGTTTACTGGATACTTGAACTGCCTCAATGTCTATGGACATTATCGTTCCTGGTACAATGTCTGTGTGTGCAATTGGGCGAAATATGAAATCTGATGGTGTTCTCCATTCTTTTCTCGTTATCTCTGGCACCACCCGTGCCAACACCTTGATACCATATATGAACATGCTTATATCAATGGGTACCCCTCGCACCACAACTTCATTCATCACTGTGCTGATCATCAACATTGCTCGTACTGGGCACACTCCCGGTGTTGAGCACACTATTCCTCGTTCTGTAAAAGAGATCGTCATATTCAATTTGCTTAACAAATCTCTACCCAGCAGATTTATTGGCGCGTCTTCGTGGTACAGTAAGGGAGCGCACGTTTTTTCCCCCCACCGTTATATCAAGATCTTTAGTGTAAGGAACTTTTAAAATAGCCCCAGAGAACCCTTGCGTCTCTAGATTCCTGCCTGAGAGCGGAAACCGCCCTTCCATAAGGCATGATTTCTCTGCTCCAGAGTCTACTATGAAGATAAACTGCTTATTTCCTATCTCTGCCCCCACTAGTGGTTCCTCTTCTGCACATAGTGTGGTGGATAGGACTGGACACGCAAGTGTTCCCTGTGGGCTGTCCTATTCTGAATATCTTTCTTGCCCTGGCACAGAGAAGACATTATCTCCGATCACTGTCACGCCGCGGTACGGTGCAGGTGCACCATTCGCAGATATTGCATAACAATTACTGGTTGCACTTCCCACTGCATTTTGTCTTGCCATTGGTTGTGGTAGTGGTTGCTCTCCTTGCTGTACCTGAGGTTCGTTATAGCAGTAGTCTTGTTGTATCCCACTTCCCACTGGTAGCCCGTAGGGGCTACCTGGGTGCGGACACCCCCAACCTTGTTCGTTCTCCATGGGCTGTTGCCCCTGGAAATACCCTGATGGCCACATTCTACAATCTCTTAAGTAGTGTCACCATCTCCCGCAGTTCCAGCATGACCCTTGTGGTCCGCCTCTCATTCCTTGGCTGCCAAATCCCCTATTTCCCATACCTCCAAACCCCCCTCTCTGGCCACGGTACCCACCTCTTCCTCTTGCCGGTCAGTCTTGTCACTGTTGTCCACCGTATTGCTCTTCTCCGTTCCACTGTCCTGGCCCTCCTGTAGCCCGTAGTGCTGCTAGTGTTGCTGGTCTGTTCCCTTCTCCTTCGTCCCCCTCGTTTTCTCGTTCTGTGGTTGCGCTGGCATTGACGGCGGAGACCTTCACTAATTTGTTCTGTACCAGCTTCGCCTCGTCTGCCAGCCTTTTTTGTGCTATCTCCTTTTCTCTTTCTTTGATCCTCCTGCAGTGGTGCACAATTATACTCTGTATTTCAGGCCAGCCCTTGGCTTCTATCCCAGCTATTTTGTCCAAGGCCTTCTGCACCTCCTTCGGGAGCCCCTTCTTGATGATAAAATAAAACAAGGCGGTGGACTGGTTCCACGCCGTGCCAGTTTCACTTCTCCATAAATCCTGCACCCGTAGTATGAATTGCGTAGGATCCTCGTTCTCCTCCATTGTACACTGCATCACTAAATGTAAATCTGGAATATCTGGAAACGTGCGCCTCAATGCATCCCATACCTATGCTCGAACATTATTGAATGCCGATCCATCGTGGCGATCACAACTCATCGTTACTCCAGGGAATCCGGCTCTTTCCCACACTGTTTCTGCTTGGTCACCGATTGCTGACACTAATAAGCTCTTCACATCCCCTATTGCTAGCGGCACACCTGCTGTGTTTTTCTCAAAGGCGTGTATCCATTTCCCGGCCCCTCCCGACAGTGGGGGGAGGACCTTTAGCAAGTTATTTTTGTCAATTTGTGCCCACGGAATGTAATGTGGCCTACCTGCTCCTTTATGTATCAATGGCATTTGCAACTTGTGTTTCTTCCCTATCTTACTTACCGCACCTTTCTTTGTCTTACTTACCATCATATTTCCCTCTCACTGTCTTAACCTACCCTGCCATAGTGGTGGCGATGGTGTGTCTGGGTACTGGCGGTTTGGCAGTGGGGGCCCTGTCTCGGCAGCTGCCTCTTCATATTCATTTAAGTCACTCCACACTTCTTCTATTTCTGATTCTTTCATTGTTCCCTTCACATCCTTCTCCTCTCTCACTTTCTGGGGTAGGTGGGCGTATAATCCTCACGGATTTGTCATTTAGATGGAATAGGAACTCCCCTGACCGCCACTCCTTCTCTTGCCCTTGTGGTATGCTTGTTCCTTGTGATGATACTGACCGTGCAGGCTCTGAGATCGCTTGCTCCACTTCTCCTTCTGTGCTTAATGTTGGTGTTAGATCTGCTATAGATAATGGTGGCACCTCTCCTCCTCCTGGCAGCATCTGGCTCCTATCGCACAATGCTTGTAGCCGCTTTATCTCCATCTGTGCATGCGCCAGCTGGCGGTCTAATTCTCCAGTGATATGTGCTAAATTCACGGGGGGTGCGCTTGTTGGGCCATACAAACCTCCTTTATCATAAGGGGGTGGTGCTGTGGCAACTGCTCCTGTTGTAGGTGTAGGAGTTGGACATGATGGTACGTACAGGGGCTCACTATATCCTACTGCTGGTCTGGACATTAGAGGGTATATTTTCGTTGTATCACCTTCAGCTGTAGTGGTTGTGCACTCGCCCTTTGGTATTCCACTTACCTCTTCCTGTGTTTTCTGTGTTTCATTCCCCTTCTCCTTGCTTACCAGGTGCAACTTCCTCAAACATTCGCCATGGGTCTAGTACTTCCCTTCTGTTTTGCAATTGTTTCACCTTAAACCTTGCTAACAAGTGTGTAGATACTAGATCTAATACTCTTTTGTCGAATGACCCACCTT
The DNA here is from genome assembly GCF_040938575.1 of Ambystoma mexicanum. Taxonomy (NCBI): domain Eukaryota; kingdom Metazoa; phylum Chordata; class Amphibia; order Caudata; family Ambystomatidae; genus Ambystoma; species Ambystoma mexicanum. The sequence continues at coordinate 958,437,418 of NC_090928.1, read as the reverse complement.
CTGGCCAGATTGGTGTCACACTGTCCCCTTTTATCTCCGTCAACCATTGATCATGATATTTTTGTATTTTCTCACTGTATAACGGAAGGTGCTGACAAATATGTGCTAGTGGTGTTATTCCTCCCATGATGATGTGTTTCCTTCCCTTCCTCTTTCTGTACTTACCTTTTAACCTCCCTTTCGACTTAATCACTTCTTCACCAGTTGAATAATATATATCACGAACTTTGTCAATTGCTTGTAATTTGTATGTATATGTATGTATCAAGATATATATATATATCACCCCCCCTTTCAATGTTAACCTTTTCGTTATTGCATGTTCAAATTCAACAGTTAATTGTTGCATAGTTTGCCACTTTAACCACAAATTAATCACAGTACTTGGATATCCTTGACAAAAAATGGACAGAACATAAAAGCACATATAACACTTATCATGGACATGCACTACCTGCGCGCGTTTTCTTCCCTGTTGCTCCCTTTTTTCCCACTCCATTTCCCGTTTCACCTACTCTTCTCATTCACTCCCCACCTCTTACACTCTCTTACTCTTTTCCAAGAATCCTTTCGTACCCATAAAAAGAATGTTCTAAATAACTACTCCGAGTCTACTCAATATATGAGACTCCTACTATTTTCTCTGTAATATCACTTATTTATTCTGCACTGGACGAGACAATGCTACGCGGCGCCGCCTTCTACCCCGTTCGGTCTAGGATACCACTTCTCTTTTTCTCTTCACTTCTTACCAAAACCTAATGGCCATATAAAGGATAGATCAGAAAAGCCTCATCATCACTCACACAGGCCCTACTCTTCCCTGCTACCCGTTACCACCTGTCCCCCTATTTCCCCCTTACCTTTTCTTCGTAACCTTCGCAACCGGCACTCACGTGTTCAGTCAGGTGACCCGAGGGTCGCCGCTCGCAGTCCGACCCCAGTCAGGCTCGCACCCCAACCAAGCCGTGGCCCGCCTCGGCGAGCAGCTTTTCAGTCGGGTATTCGTAAACCGGGAACTCTTGACCCTTCTTCATAGTGTGCGCAGGCTGGTCGACCGTGAAGGCGATGGTTTTGCTGTGGGGCGACCCGGATCTCGCCGCTCGGTGCCGGCCTCGAGGCACCTCTCCGATCACGTCGCAGTGGGTCACCAAATGTTTGTGCCTACCCTGACTAACACGTGTAAAAATGAATAAGACAGACACTCCCTGGGCAGGGAATAAGGCACAAAAGCGCAGGCTGCGAGAGTTCCAAGGAAGGTTTATCTAGATCTCTAAGAGCGCTTTGAACACATCAAAGTTACAACACATTTCTATAGTACATCAACATTTTTGACATATGATGCTACGTTGGACCAGGATTGGTCAGCCGTGGTGGTGACTTAGGTGTGGGCATCATCTCTTCCTCCGGGTTGGTTGCTTGGTTGGCGGGAGGATTGACGTCAGACATTTGTGCTCCGGATGGGTGAAGGTCAGGTCGCTGTGAAACACGGTGGTCACTATCTAAGCTAAGAAAATACATTCTGAATAATGCATGCACTAAATAACAGTTGATCAAAAGACTCTAAGTAGTGTATCATGTCGTTATACAAATCACTCAAGGGCTTACACCATCTACACATTTGGGTTACACAGGTCACAGGTTTAAGAGCCTTGACCACTATAATACTGTCATTGAACTATAGGGTTAGTCTCACAAGAATCTTAGGTATGTGGCATTTGTTAGTATATACTGCACCGGGGTCTAATGTGACCTGGGGGGGGTCTGTTGGGTGGGCTTCATAGCATGGGCGTAGGACATGGGGGGGACAGGGGAGACAAATCCCCCCCACAATTGTAAGTGGGGCGAATGTAATGTCATTTATCCCCTCCAGAATATGTTTGCTGTGTCGTGCAGGGATCTGTTTTTGAAGTGGGGAGAGGGGTTGCTTACCGAGGGGCTGCTTACTATGTAAGCAGCCCCTCCCCCCGACCCCAAAGCAGGGGGGCAATACCCTGGGGCAGATGGGTGATCATCTGCCCCCAGGGAAGGGGCACACAAAAGAAAAATATTTATATATTTTGTTAACATAGTTTTGGGTGGGGGTGGGTGCGGGTGGGGCCACCAGGGATTTTTGTAAATGGGTGGCCCTCTCCCCTCCACCCTAAGTGGATTGGGGCACCTTATGTAGCCCTCCCTGGGGGCAGATTTCTGCCCCTAGGAAGGGGTACATGAGATGCCCCCCATCCATTTGGGGTGGGGTGGGAGAGGCCACTGCAAATATTAGCAGAGCCACACCTCCCAAGCCTGGGGCAGTATGTTTTGACCCCCCTGGGGGCAGATGGCCACACACATGTGCCCATCTGCCCCTAGGGAAGGGGCAAAACAAAAATATATATTATAACTTGTTTTGGGTGGGGGTGGGGAGGTCCGGGGGAGGCCCACTAGACCACCAGGTTTTTTTGTGTTTCAAAGGGGCTGGGGGTGGCCCTCTCCCCCCATTCTAGGTGGATGAGGGGGCACATTATGTAGCCCTCCTTTGGGGCAGATTTCTGCCCCTAGGAAGGGGTACATGAGATGCCCCCCATCCATTTGGGGCGGGGGAAGAGGCCACTGTTAATATTGGCAGAACCAACCCCCCAAGATTGGGGCAGTACGTTTTGCCACCCCCCCCAGGGGCAGATGGCCACACACATGTGCCTATCTGCCCCTAGGAAAGGGGAAAAACAAAAATAATTATAACTTGTTTTGGGTGGGTGTGGGGGCCACTGAACCATCATGGATGTTATTAGTGGAAAGGGGGTGGCCCTCTCCCACCTCCGCAAATGGATGGGGGGCATCTCATGTAGCCCTCCCTGGGGCAGATTGCTAGATTGGGGTTATCAGTGGGTTAGCCTTTTCCCTTTGGGCCCAGGTAGGTGCACCCACACATATGAGGTACCGTATTCATCGGGACACCTGTGGGAACCCGGGAAGGTAGGACATCTGTTGTTGGCGGCGTGTTTCGGTTGGTGGGCAGAGGGAAATGTCTCTGAAATTTGGTGGAAAAAAACACAATTTTCAGACATTTCACTCTGGACACCCACCGAACCACGCAGCCGACAACACATGTCCTACCATCCTGCGTTCCCACAGGTGTCCCAATGAAAAAGGTACCTCACATGTGTGGGTGCACCTACCTGGGCGCAAAGGGAAAAGGCTAACCCACTGGTAACCTGAGAGAAAAAGATGTGTATTGCTGCATGCCAACCACCAGTGCACTCCTAATGCATAGCAGATTTTGCTCATGCGGACAACATACAGATTTGGGCCTATGGTGTCGAAGCCACCAAGGAAACCAGGGAACCTCCTGCATTTCCGAAAAGAGGACACCCATGGGAATCCACAGAGGTCTGACTTGTGCAAATCGCCCCAGAATGTATTAACCACAATCCCCGGCAAAGTCTGAAACGTTACGACCGCCTACATTTGGTGAAAGAAGGGGCCAAATTTGGCCGAGATATCTTATGTAACAAAAAAGTTACAAGGGATTGAATGGCGACATACCGAAATCAACAAAAAAGGCCTTGGCAGAAATACCCATGGCAGTTAAGGGGTTAAGACAGTAAAGCCCCAGAATAGATATAATTTGTAAGGTAGCTCAGTGAGTTAATGCTCCAGATGCAGATTGTGCACAGGAATATGTAACACCTGTGTTCAGCACCTGTCTTAATCTTCTGGTGGGTTAATATGCGGAGTCAATGTATTCAGCTTCCGATGCAACACAGCATTTTCCAGGTCAATTGGTTCAGAAAAAGTGGTGGAAAACACTATTACTGTCGCTTTTTCTAATTGGCCGGATTTTCGTGCATTTTCTGGGTGGAGCTCGGGAGCCGAGTGGACACACCAGGACCCCCCTTATTTCCCGCTCCACCAGACAAATGCGGCCTTACTGCCAGCAAGGATTCTCATGCTGGAAATAAGGAAAGGGATTCCTCTGGGATCTGCTTGGAAATGAAATCTGGTAAAAGCGGGCAGAGTCCAGAGGAAGCCATTGTCAATTCCGCCAGCAATCGCTAATTGCGCAGGGTATTTACACTCTTCCAGAGTGGAAAAGCAGTGTGATTTCTCCTGCCTTTTACACTAAAATCTTCAATTTTGTGGCGGAAAATTAAAAACGTGCGCCAATGGAAGTGGTCCATTCCATGCAGTTTACTTTGCGCCTTGATGCTTGTGGGTTTTGCGTGATGCTACACATGTAATAAATAAATAAATACATTTAACATGACCCCAGATAAATGGCAATTTGTGATCAGAATGAGTGAGCATAATATGTCGCTGATAGGAGGGTGTCCAGTGCTTCTTGAGTGCGTTGGCAAATGCCCTTAATTGCCATCTCACATTAAACAGGTGCTTAAACCCATCAGTGTGGATTGCGCAATAATAACTCGACTGAGGTATTTCAGATGGCCAATTTAGCTCTCTGGGTGACATTGTCAAAGTGGGAGAATTTTGCCCAGAATGAGCCACTTTCTCTGCGCAGTGAATTGTGCCCACTCCGAAGAAGAAGTGTGAAAATCCCACAAGGGCACTGTGCCCTGCTCTTTCTGTGTGTCTCTTCCCCACAGGGCGACAGATGCCGACTCAGACATGGGTAAGTCTCAGGTGGCAAGCCAGTATCGTAGTTGATGTGGCCAAGGATTCCAGATTTCCGAGGCTGATAACATTAGTAGCATTGAGTTACATGCCGCCTGACAGGTATGTGTGTGGGCTAAAGCAGGAAGCAATGTCTGCCCACCCTCAAAGGGTACGTATGACCAAAAGTAATAGGCCCGCCCCCCATCATGGCTGTAAGGGCCAGGCTCCAAACCAGGGCAAGTATGTCCTCCAATCATCCATGCCCACGAGTAGGGTTCCCCTCGTGCTCCAGGAAACCTGTTGCTTCTAGGTGCAACCTCTGTGCTTTCCAGGTGATACTAACATTATTTAAAGCCAGATGTCTAAAAGGTAATCGCTTAATTGCAGCTGGAAATTAGCTCCTGGAGTGATCAAAATGTCTTAACCAAGTGTGACATCATCCCCTTCATTTATAAGCAATATGTGTGTTCTCGCGTTTCTTCATCCACTGAATTACTGTTCGAAACAAAGGCAAGCGTTGTGTCTCTTGTGTAGGCATTAGGAAGGCAGTTGCCAGCCTCTGGCATAATATGCCCATGTTCTTCCAATATTGGCTAGCTGTTGCCCTCTTATGGCCATGTAGAACCATTATGGCAGTGACTGGCAAATTCCTTTCCCGGCAGATAGTAAAGTGGAAATAAGAGGCCAATTCAAGACACGGAACAAATAGAAGTTAAGACAGACTGCAGCTGCCATTGCTGTGTTAGGGAGAATATGTTGAGTGTTCAAGCAAGGAGGTATGTATTAAGCAAGCAAGCAGTGAGACAAGGGAGAGGCAAAGAAAGGCCAGAGGGGCTCTTTGAATATTGTAACAGGGCAGAGGAGCCATCCTCTGCCGTCCTAGTAACATGGGAGAATCAAATAGATCAGGCTTTGCAGCAAATGTTAAACGAGAAAGGAACAGAGTCCAGCTCTGCATTCAGAATAACAAAGGCAAAGAAAGGCTAAGCTCTGAAGCCAGCATGAGATGGAATAAGAGGGACCAGACTCATCGTGAGAGGCTGGCCCGGCCATCAAAGGGGTGCTAGAGGGGCAGCCCACATAGCGGGCTGCCCCTCTGGCCACCCCCCTGGGTCCACATACACCCCACCTACTAGGCATCCCCCGGGTCTGACGCATCCAGCCGCGGACCGGGGGAGTGCTTATAAGGGGGTGGGCTTGTGATCGCTCATCCTCCTTGTTTGCTGTACCCCCCACCCCCTGGAGGACAGTCAAAGCAGCAACATCACACACCTGATCCCTCTACTACAATAACAGGGCTTACTAAGAGGTACAAGCAAGATTTCCTCTTTATTTGAAACCCCCATCCTTCCATTCCAAGAGACACACACGTCTCCTTGCCCCACACAAAAAAGTAGCAACTTGCAGTTGGTAGAAAAGGCTGCAACTCCTTTATCTGGCAGCAGTCCACTTACAGGTGATCTGCCTCTTAACGAGCTGGCGTCCTAGCTGTGGCCCACTGGAAGTAATTGTTATTTCCTCTCTCTTACCATGAGCTCATAGTCAGATGACAAATCCAGAAATGCAACATATAGACATGTTCTTTGCTGCTGCATCCTTTAATTTTCTTCTCTTTTCTTTTCTTCTTTTCTCTTATTTTATACAGTGATGATATTTGTAATTTAATACTTACCGCTATTTTAATTTTGATTTTGGGAAAAGTCGTGTTCTTTAACTAAAACACAATAAATAAATAAAAAAAGCAAAGTCCCCAAGGTGTCCCCTGTCCCCCCCAGATTTTATGTGTCTCCTACGCCCCTGCTTCATAGTGAGGTTGGCAGTCTGGCACATGAAAAGGATGCCTTGCAAGGACACAGGGTTAGAATGGCAATAAGTTTCGACTGGCGAGGGTAAGAGGGCAAGGACACTTTTGTGGAGATGGACGAACTCTGTGCTTGGCTCATGCCGGTTCACATGCAGGACAGTGATCACACAGGAAAAGGTATGTGTTACATTCTTTATTTGTTGCAAGCAGCTCCGACATCAGCGTGAGAATGGAGCCGCAGAGTTTTCCAGTTGGTGTGGGGATGAGGGTGGGGGCTATGTGCTCTGAGCTGCGGCGGTGGGCAAAGGGGAGAGATGCGTTTGATACTATCGCAGTGAGGCCTAGTTACCAAGATGGAGTCGAAAGGGGGTACAGAAAATGAATGCCCTGTGTCCTGCTCGGTGGTCCCATCTACGCGAATATAACTAAAAGTTAGTATTGCATAAGGGCAAGGGGCGTACCCACCACTTAGAGGCACTTGGTCCAAGTTCGGTACTGAGAAGTGACAGTAGAGAGGGGCCCATTGGCCCCTTGCTCCCACACATTTTGCAGCATGGTGCTCCGCCAGCATTCGGATAGTGGTTGAATCTGTCTGTCTTTTTTTTCTGCCCTTTGCTGTCTCTGTTATGCTATGATGAAGCGTGTGTGTGTGCTGGTTTAGCCTAAGCTCGCCCCTTTGACAGGGATTGGTCAGAATCTCATCTCTGCCTTGATAGGAGGAGAAAAACAGGGTGTCACATTTATGGTGTGGGTTTATGAGGCTTAGAGTCGACCCTAGCCTCTTGGATACAAAATCTACTTTTGACATAATACATCTTTACACATATGCAACCTCTATAACAACCACATATATAGATTACATATTTTGTACAGCAACTACTCCTCCAAACCCCGTAGCTGTGGGATCTTGTGTTTGCTTTTCCCAGAATTTTGCCCTTTTCATCAGGAACACAATGTCCCATTTATCTACAAATGTCTACAAGTGTGCGCGTATAACATGTGCACAAGTGTATAAAGTTTCATACTTCTAGCAGAAATACATTTGGTGCAAAATCACATTTTCTGTTGTTTCCTTACAAAATATGTCAGACAATTTTGCCGCCTCTTGAAATGTGCAGCCAAAATTTAGATTTATAATTCTGTTATTTTTGTGTTTTTGACAATTTTAAGTGGCAAGTTATATGTATTTAAACAAAATGTTCTTAGTGAATGTCCAGCCAGAGATGGTTGTTTGTCTCTGCCTCTTTTTGTCTTCCTTCAGTTCAGGAGCAGTCTCGTCCCTGTTCTCTTGGCAGAGGCCATTTTACGACACTCTTCAAACCTAGCCTTTCCTGCTTTGCAGCTGTTCATTGTTTCCTTCCCCACTGCAGACCAGGTTCTTCCCCCACCCTATAATTATCACTTAGGTGTGATTTCCTGGTGGAGGGAGCTGGAGGGGGAGGCCTTGCCTCTGTGAGGAAAGCTGTTATTCCGGTTTGGTAGCTTTAGCCAGCTTTATTTTAATTGTTAATTCTGTTGAATTTTCCCTTAGCATACAACAAACTTGTGGGATCAACTCAAAGCTAAATACTTCTTCAAGATTTTAAACCATGGAATCAAAACAATTACAAGATGGGTTACTCTCAATAACAGGACTCTTAGCTTGCAAACATTTGATTTTAGTTTAGACATGTTTAAAGTTTTAATCCTGCAGGCCCGTGACAGCTGTCATTCATGCAGACGTTGGTACTGTGCCCAGATTTGACAGATCCACCTTGCTGTAGAAATCCCTTGATGCTTTCAGCTTTTCAGGACCTTGTATGTTCACAATGATTTCTTGCACTAAGTGAATGGTAGCACCCAGCAAGAATTCTGGATGTTTGAGGGTGTTTTGTACCGACATTCTACAGTTTCAGCAACAAAGAAAAAAGGATTTAAAGCAAAATTTTGGGGTTTCAGTTAGCAAAGCACTGCTTTTCCTTCTGTGCTCCATTTCCACTTGTTGTGGACCCCAGTGACATATTTCAGGAGTGAGATCCCTATTTCACCACTGACAACATGCATGGCAGATTGGACAGCCATCTTTTTGTGCTTTGCAAAGCCCTATTTTCCGAGGCTTTGGCGCGCACAAGGGTTGTGCAGCCATTTAGATGTTTCTGGCACCATCAGAACACAGTGATGCCGCATGGCAGAGCAAAAGTGGGTTAAGACATCCCACAGAGCCCCCCTCACGACTTGAGGTTGACCGCCCATCAAGGGGAAGTCGGGAGATTGGGATGTTCTTTCTTTCTTTGGTCCAGGTGGAGAAAGTCGTCTGCCTCTCCCCTCAGTGCTGGATCGACATGTTCTACTCGCCGGTTCTGGATGGGAGTATGGAGCGATACTCTGGGCCCCTTGGGTCTTTCCTCCCGGTCCACGAGTGGTCCTCCTTGGTGCTTAGAATCCTTGGTTTCAGTGCTATGAGACATAACAGAGCATGGTCATGGAATTTTCCCCACTACTATTAATGTAGTGGGGCAGTTGCATACATTGAAATACAATTTACAATATTCCCAGCCTGTAATTACTAATGATTTGAACAGGTGGAATGGTTTTAACAGTTGGAATTTGTCTAGGGAATGTCCCCCTCTGGGTTTCCGGTTGGCTCCTCTATTTGCTACAAAGTATGCCTGGGATGGCAACACTTCAGCTGGTTGATGTGGACCCACTTGTCTTCCCCTTCTGCCAAACTGCCCTTGGGGATGCAGATTTTGTAGGCGACTGGTGAGATTCTGTCTACAATTTCAAATGGACCCCGCCAACTAGGGAGGAATTTGGGCTGTTTGGCTTGGTTCCTTTGGAAATTGTACAAGTAGACCCGGTCTCCTACTTGGTATTTTTTTTTAGTTGTCTTAAGGTCATAGTGGGTCTTCATACAGTCTGCAGATCTTTCTACATTCCGCTGAGCATATGCAAAAGTATGTTGAAGGTGTTTTCTCAGATTCTCAACATACTCATGAGTTGTGGAGGCATTTATCAAGGTCTGCTCTTGGGTTCTGTAGAGAAGATGCTGGGGTAGCACCATCCTACGTCCAGTCATCAGCTCAAACAGAGACATTTTTGATGCAGAAGAAGGGGTAGATCTGATGGCCATTAGCACAAGAGGTAATCGAATGTCCCAACTTGGCCCAGAATCTGCCACAAACTTTTTTAATATGCTCACAATAGTCTTGTTGTATCTCTCAACTCCACCACTAGAGGACTCCCGGTAGGCAATGTGTAGTTTCCTTTTGACCCCAAGTATCTCCCACATCTTTGTCATCACTTCGCTAGTGAAGTGGCTACCTCAGTCTGACTCAATCCTTTGGGGTAGTCCAAAACGCGAGAAGATGTGATTGATCATCAGGGCAGCTACTGTTTCTGCCTTGCAATTGGGGGCCGGGAGGCATTCCACCCACTTAGTGAACAAGCATGTTACGGTCAACATGTGCTTGTTCCCCCTAGAGGAGCGAATCACGGGCCCGATAAAATCGACTTGTAAATCTGACCAAGGCAGTATCATCACCCTCTTTTGGAGAAAATGCAAACACAAGACACCCCTTCAAGTATTGGTCGAGGTCCTGCGCCATGTGTGTCCAGTATGCAACCTCTCACAAGATTTCTAGTGTCGTATGAAACCCCCGATGACCGGCTGTGGCCACATCATGGGCGTGACTTAGCATCAGGCTTCGGAATGAGGTAGGGACCACCCACTGGTCATGGCCAGCTATGGATCTCCTCACCAACAAACCGTCTTGGATTCTGAACATTTTTGGACATTTCATCAACACTCTGAGGTCCTCTTTCCCTATGTAATTGGTATCCATCAGGGGAAAGTTCTCAGGGTCCTCAATGTGTTGATAAAATTTACCAATTATTGGATCCTCTTTTTGAGCCGTAATCAAATCAGCATCTGGGGTCTCCTTACTCCATTGTGCAGTTGAGAGTTCATTGTGAGCATTTGTCTGGGACCTAGTGATAGCAGTGACCTGGATTTCCCCCAACAGGGACTCAATATCATATAGATCCCCTTGGATGGCTCCAGTTTTGGCCAGCTGATCAGCTAGATCATTTCCAGTTTTGTCTGGTCCCTCTTACTTAGAATTACCCTTGATCTTTTTCCAGTAGATGGTCATGCCATTTGAGGTGACCAGATCATCAATATTTCATATTAATTTCCCATGTTTCAATGGTTTGTTATTAGGACATAGCATGCCTCTGGTTTTCCAGTTAACCAGGTGCTCCATGGACCCGTTCCGTACATAATCTGAGTCTGTGATTATGACCAGTTCATGGAGCAGGTGTTGGACAGCAGTGAGGATGGCTTGATGCACAGCCATCAACTCTGCCACTTGACTACTTCGGGACCGATTATGTGCCCAGCGGAGGGTTCTGGGGATTCATTCACCCATGCATTCCCTACGCCGGCCACAAGTTCCTATTTTCCCGTTGTTGTCAACACGGTACGAGCACCCATCTACATAGACAGTGGGCATTCCCTCACACTGGTCTTGTCTTTTTCATAGACTTTGCGTGGGGAATTAAGGTATGCCTCCATGTTGTCCTTGATTTTAAGACTTTCATCCTCGAGACAGTTTTCTCTGGCACAATCATGCAAGTCAGCCAGACCTTGCGCGAGGGGACTCTTCTTGTTTTGGCCATATCTGACCTCCACAGGAAAGCCTTGCATTGACAGAATCCAGGAAGTAATTCGGGAATTACTCACATTTCTGGCCTGGATTCTGTCACTTTGAAGATATTGCAAAGGTTGGTGTGGAGTCTCCACTATGATATGTTCCCCCTGGATAAACGGGCGGTGATTTTTCAATGCCCACATCGTTACCAGGAGTGCCTTTTCACAAACGTTGAATCTTTCCTCCACGGAGGATAAAGTCTTACTCGCATAGGAGATTACTTTATTGGCCTTGTCATGCTTTTGATATAATACTGCAGTCAAGCATGTATTTGAGAACCCTGTCTCCAAGAAGAACTCCTTGTTTTTGACAGGGTAAACTAGGCAAGGCGCTTGTGAGAGGCTTCTTTTGAGTTGTCTTACTGCCTCGGCTTGTTCTGGACCCCACTCCCACTTGACTCCCCCTTCAAAAGATGGATTAGGGGTCTTGTGATCTCTGCGTAGTGCTCAATGAACTTTCTGCTGTAATTAGTTAGTCCAAGGAGGCTCCTTAGTTCCCGCAGAGTTGTGGGGTCTTTTATTTTCTGGAGAGCTTCCTCTTTCTTTTCCTGGGGACAGAGACCCTGAGGAGTTATCTCATGCCCCAAGAAATTGACACGGGTTCTGCACCACTGTGCCTTTTGAAAGTAGAGTTTTGCTCCGGCAGCCCTCAACTGTGTCAGAACATAACGGATCTCTGCTATGTGTTTCTCCACAGTTGAGCTTTTGACTAGAACATCGTCTACATAGGCCAGGTTACCTCTTTCACCCAGGTCGGGCATGGCCTTATGTAGAAAGATGTTAAATTCATTGCGGGAGTTAATGTATCCGAAGGGAGTCCAGGTCCAAGTGTATTGTTGCCCCCCGAAGGTAAAGGCCAGCTTGTATTGGTCCTCCCTACTGACAGGTACAGTCCAGTACCCATTGGTCAGGTCAATGGCAGTGAATACCTTTGACCCCTGTATCTGGGCCAGCCATTGGTCAATGTAGGGAAGAGGCCATCGGGAAGTATGGACCTGTTTGTTGAGCTCTCTTAGTTCAGCACAGAGTCTCCACTGGCTGTTTGGTTTCAAAATCCCCAGCACCGCATTATTGAAGGTGCTGTGGACTGGACGAATTATCCCACAGGACTCAAGGTTCTTAATTATTTCAGTAAGGGACTCCATTGATGCGAGAGGCAAGCAATATTGCTTCAGAAACACTGGAGTCATGCCAGGGTCCGTGGGAATTGTTGTTGTGTGGATGTTGGTGCGACCACAGTCATATGAGTCCACCGCAAAGAGATCTTGAAAATCTAAGAAAACATGTTTCAACTTTTGCTTTTGCTCCAGAGTCTGGCAGGCATCAGCTAGGTTGACTCTCTCTTCAACCATCTGCCTGAAGCCTGGAAAGACTTCCGTTTTGGCTATCTCAGCGGCCTCCTCCAGCTGGCTGGAGAAGTCCCTGGTCAGAGTGCTGATTTGGACTGGTGGCTTCAGGTGGGGAAGGCAGTCCTTGTGAACTTGAAAGATCATCTCATCCCTCCTGAAGTCACAGGTCACATCTTCCTTACGATAAGGGCAGGAAGAGTACACCAGGAGATTCCCCCCATGCCGGGTGAGGATCCTGTCTGGTGTTGTGTCATCATCACTATCACTGTCAAAACAGTCCCTGGGGATTGGTCCTAACAGTTCATTACCTAAATCTATGGAAACATATCGGTCATCAACCTCCATTCTAATAATGGTGCCTGCGCCCAGAGTGATACTCTTTAGGTCACTGTTATCCACCTGTAGTGGAATGGTGTCATGTTCTATGTTGACTAGTGGTGTTGGGTTTACCCTCAAACCTTACTGTTGAAAATGAGCGTTAAGATGGAAATAGGCGTCAGGGATTTTCAGTTTCTTTCCTCTTTTAATTTTTACTTCCAGTGAGAATTGTCGGGTCCATTCTGGGATGGTGACTTCCTCTCCAATTTGAATTTCAACTGCATATGGCAGCAGTTGAGCTGACCGAAATGCTTTCTCTGGGTCATCAAAGTCCATGGGATTACCCGCTAATCGGGACCAAGCTTTGAAGTTTATTAGGTCCAAACTAATGGCAAATCAATTGAGAATGTCACTGCCTAAGTAAAATGCAGCAGGGACATCTTGCATGACCCAACAATTATGGACTATGCTCTTGTTGCCTATGGACATTTTGAGCATACACCTGCTAGGCAGGAGATGTTTGGAATTGGGTGTTTCCAGGTTCATTTCCCATTTGTCTAACAGTTTAAATGTGGGAATGGCTGGATCTTTTGGGAGTTTGCGGAACATGGCCTCGCTGATGAAGTTCTTACCATTGTTCACACATACTCGGGAGAGAACAGAGTCCTTCCCCTCATTTAACTGGACAGGGATGAACAACTGCTCTCCAATTTTCTGAATATCAGCCAACCTTTGAGCTGATTTCTCACCTTTTTGGCATATAGGAATGGAATTCTCTGATTCTGAATTTGTATAGAATTTCAGAGTGTTTCCTTCCAGTGTGGAATGCCACCTTAAACTGGAAGGAAGGTTAATTTTCAGAAATAGAGAGGACTCCCCATCACCAGTTTGCTGTCCTTCTGCAATTACTGTCACATCTGGGGTTTGATTATTCTGGAAGTGAAATTCTGTTTGGTCAGGTTTTTGTTCAACCATGTGGCATGTGCCATTTAAACTAACATGGTTGACACTATGTTTCAATTTTATTGGTCGACTAATCTGGCTCCAGAGGACCTTGTTTACACACTCTATCAGGAGAGACAACCTACGCAGGATGTCATTCCCTAGTAAACAAGGTGTGCCCTCTGGAGTCACAACTATGACCGGGTGCTTCACCTTGTGTCACCCAATTGTAATGTCTAAATTTGCAGTCCCCTCGATGGGAATTTCCTTCCCGTCGAAGTTCTGAAGTTATCCAGGAAGAAGGGTGAGAGGAATCTGGTATTTCTCACCCCTTCCAGAATTCAGTTGATCAAAGGCCCTTTTTGACAGAAGGGTAGCTTGGGATCCAGTGTCCACCAGTGCCAAAATTGTACATTGCCCCTGTATTTGGACCGGGGCATAAAATCTTCCCTCCTTTTCCTCAAGGGGGCAAAGATAATACACATTTTTGGCTAACTGGTGGGTTAATTTCCTTGCTTTGGATAGTGACAGAGAGGTGATTTGGGCAGGATTCTGTTTGAGACCTTGGGAACCTGTAAGAAAAAGGTGACAGCTAGATATGGGGGAAGTTTTGGGTTCCCCTGGTTCTGATTCTGGGCAGCCCCCCCCCCCCTATTTTTGGAGGCAGTCACCAGGATGGGTTTGAACCAGGGGATTTTCGTGCTGGTCATTCTGGGTACTGATGATGGGCGGTTTTAACTCGGTCCCCACATCTACCCAGTCTGGATTTGGATCCTTTGGGACCCATTTTTCTTTGGGGGGAATTCCCCCATCCCTGAAGGAGAAGATCCTTTTCCCAGTATCCTCTGAGGACCCCTCTCCTTCAAACTGGAAGATTTGCACCTCCTCCACAAAATGGGTCTTTTTAGGGTCTTTATTTGTCCTACCCACCCTCTGCTCCTTTGGTTGCAGACTTTCGGTTGCAGGAGATTTTGGTTCCAGTTCCTGGGTTTCCAGTGGCTTTTCACAAGTGGGGAAGGAAGCTTCCTCCAAGGCTTTACACCCCCTTCCCCTTGTGCCTCCTCCCTGGGAACCGGTGATTTGTCAGGGCTCTTCCCCCGTCATTGTTCGGAGCACCAGACCCTGGATTCGAGGAATTCTGAGCCGCCATGCTCATCTGAGGGTTCTGTTGAGCCCTCAGCATGCGACCAAGATCCTGTGCCATGTACTGGACCTGGCGCTCTAGTTGGGACACCGCTCTGGCTGGTACGGGGTCCTCAGATCTGCCCTTGGTTGACTTGGTTGTTCTTGCAAAATACCCCTGGTTGGGAAAGTTTGGGTACCCCTCTATCCTTGGCGTCCCCTCACCCGGATTGGGCTGTCTGGGCTCAGGAAAGTGGGGTTGTTTTGGTGGTTGAAGTTTGGCGGGTACCGGGGAAAGAAGTTTGGTCTGGCATTTGGCGGATTACTGACCTCCTGGGGAAAGTGAGAAGGGAAGTATCCTGGGTTCCTGCTGTCTGGTTGGATCCCCCCCCTTGGGCTGGAGGAGTCCACACATTTCCGTTGTAGCGTGGGCTGATGTAGTCAGGGGAGTTAGGGGTCCCATTTGTGGGGTTACCTCCCTGGCTCCCCATTTGGGATTGGCCTGAGGGCCTTCTGGGTTTGGGGTTGGTCGGAGTCTGTGCGGGAAGGCTCTTAGGCCCCCCATCTCCAGATCTAAAATGGGGGCAACCTTCACCTACGCCACCTTAGCAGCAGCGGGGGTGTTTGATGGTTTTGGGCTCTTGCTAAGATTTTTACTTTCCAACGGCTTCTGTACTTCATAGATGTGCGTGGCTTGTTCAATGACACAGTCTAGTGATTTTTTCTCATGAAAGTCACTCACTAGCTGGGTCATAATATACTTAGGGAGAGCATGAAAGAAGGTGTTCACAAATTCCTTACAGTCAGTGCACACCCTTCTAGTGGTCTTCGCAAAGGTGCATATCAATTCCTAAACAAATTCTTGTGGGGCCTGGTCTTCCCCACATTGGGCCTCATTACGACCCTGGCGGAAAGTGACTGACCGGACCGCAACAGCGTAAATAGCGTTTCCGCCATTGCACGAAGGAGCAAAGTGCGGCTAATCACGACCCATCGGGCACGAGCATTACGCCATGGCGGAATCCGAAAGGCTGCGATGGCGGAAATGACCCCAAAACGGCCCTTACCGCCGCCGTACGCTGCACCAGGTGCAATACCGCCACCCATCTTAGCGGTCACCGTAATGAGCGGTCACCGTAACGAGCGGGCACCGCAAATTACGGCCACCGTAAATATACGGAAACGGAAGTAAAAGCATGTGGCCGGAACGGGAAACAGCACGCCGCACAACTATAAAAACCGAATCCCAACACAACCATTAAAAATCCGACCCTGACACACATCCCAACCCGTTAGCAACCCCAGTTAAAAAAATAAATATGGGAAAGGTAGCCAAGAAAGCGTGTGACCGCAAGCGGCAGGTACACTTCTCCCGAGAGGAACTGACCGTGCTCACCGAGACCCTCCAGGAAAATGCCGCCGTAGTCTTCTCCAGTCAAATGACCAGGACGGCCCTTGCCAACAAGAAGGCCATATGGGCCCTGGTGGCACAGCGCGTAAGTGCGGTGGGGACAACACCCCGCACGCCACAGCAATGTCGCAAGCGGTGGGACGACCTGCGGATCCGCGTACGCAGCATACTTTCTGCAAACAGGAACATCGCCACAGCTACCGGGGGGGGTTCAGAGTCGCCCATCAAGTTGACCCCCTGGGAGGATATCTGCGCCTCCACCATAGGAATGGAGAGCATAGAGGGAGTCGGAGGGATGGAGAAAGGAGTGCCGACATCCGGAGAATCAGGTAGGTTGGCCAAGAGAAACAATGCGAAATCCACAAACCACGAACATGTGCAGTACCATGTGACCCCATAGTGCAATACATACTTTGCCCTGACAGCGCCCTCTAAAAGTCAGAATGAATAAACAAATCAATCAAGATGCCATAAACAACCCCTACATGTGCAGCATGCACCCCCTAACTGCAGGCAGCCAAATGAATGCATCCTCAATCCACACGAAAATGAGACCACCTCCAAGGCCCAGTCCCAAATCAGCCTCATGTACCACCCCAATGCATTTGATACGTTGCCATTCCAAATCCGACAGACCCATAACTAACGCTCGCCCCTCTTTACTCCACCACAGGGTCCGATACCAACGACGAGCTGCAGGACACCCCTACCAGCACGCCTGCAAAGAGGGCCAGGACCAACGTCCCAAGAGCCTCCACCTCAGGTGCAAGGATCAAGACACGGCAGCAGCAGGAATCAAGTGGCAGCACACTGGAGGGGACTGCAACAGGCACCCCAGCAGCCAGCAAGTCCACAACCCCAGCACCACAGGTCCCCCCAAAGAACGTATCTGATGGCACTGCCTCTGGTGGTAGCAGCACCATAGGTGACACAGCTGTCATGCCAGCATGCTCCGACACGGAAAACAGTGCTGGCGACGTAGGTACCATCCATGACCTTTCCCAATCCCCCTGCATGTCCCATCCCCTACACCATGACGAAACCACGCAGGGGCACCCTGAAGACGACGACTGGCCAACCCCCACAAGTCCTGTGCCAAGGCAACATGTGTTGAGCAGCCCCCCTGTCACACCACCGCAAATGTCCATGGCCCAGCAGAGGCAACAGTCCCTCGACCTGCTGATCGAGCAACAGCAGGAAGTGTCCACGCTACTCAAGGACCATGCAAATGAACGCGGGGGTTCCAGGGCAGCCATGGAAACATCCACCGAGACACTCAGGGCACAAATAGAGAAAAGTAGTGAGAGCCTCAGGGGAGAAATGGAGAAAAGCACCGAGAGCCTGAGAGCACAAATGGAGAAAAGCACCGAGAGCCTGAGAGCACAAATGGAGAAAAGCACCGAGAGCCTGAGGGGGGAACTGCATGCGACGTCCAAAGACGTTTGTGCTGAACTTGCTGCTGTGCGCCGTGTGCTCTCGGAGCTCTCACAAACCCTCAGAGACATGCATGGACGCGAGCAGGCAGAGACATCATCCGTGGCAAGTTCCGTCCAGGGCAGCCCCCAACGCAGATCTGGCAGGAACCTGCGCTCCACGGGCAGGGGTGCCCCTGATACCCGTAGAGGGGGCTTGCAATAGCGTCCAACCACGGACAGCATGCATATTTGGACACTGGTGTTGGGGGGGGAGGTAGTAGGGTGGAGGGGGTGTGTTGGGCTTCACTGGGTGGCGGGTCCATAGGGTGTATAAATCAAATCACATCAACAATACAGCATCTCATTATCATCCAATGACATGTGTGGACATTGATATTTGCGTACGAGGCCTTCATAGGCGTACAGTCCACAATGTGCCTGTACTACACACACACAGTGCCACAGGTCCCCTTTCCGTGTAATAGGCACCATGCGTGGTTGCTAGAAGCATGCATCTATGATGCTCTGTCGGATTGCACGTGCATCCTGTGCCTCATGGACTCCTTGAGGTGCCTCCACATCCCCACCCTCATCATCATCATCATCTTCAGGTGCATGCAGTACAGCGTCAGGGGGCATGGGCACATTCCTACGTATGCACATGTTGTGCAGCATGACACATGCCATGACCATCTTAGAAACCTTCTCATGGCTGTACATGAGTGCCCCGCCAGACCTGCTGAGGCTGCGGAAACGAGCCTTCAGTAGGCCGAATGCCTGTTCAATGACCACACGGGTACGTGAGTGGGCATGGTTGTAGTCCTCCTCATGCTCGTTCTGTGGGTTCCGGATTGGTGTAAGGAGCCATCTCTTCAGTGGATACCCGGCATCACCTGTATGAGACGAATAAAGGGTGTCAGTGGAATGATAGTGCTAAGTAGCCCCCCCCCCCCTCCTGCAAGGTCATTGACGCATCAAATGGGCCACGATGTCATGCATGGAATGAGACTCACCGAGTAGCCAGGATCTGTGCCCTGCGTGTCGCTCCATGTAGCGTGGTATTCTTGTGTTCCTCAGGACCATAGAATCATGGGTAGATCCTGGAAATCTGGCACAACAATGCGTAAAGATCTTGTTGGAGTCACACACCATTTGCACATTGATTGAATGAAATTGTTTCCGGTTGCGGTACTGGACCTCCATGGCATGTGGGACAACCAATTCAACATGGGTGCAGTCGATGGCACCAATGCAACCCGGGATGCCGCCAAGTGCATGGAATCCCACTTTTGCGTTGGTAATCTCCTGGTACGTGCGTGGTAGTGTGATGTGGTCGTCGGCGTGCTTCAGGAGGGCATCGTGCACTTGGAAGAGTGTCCGTGAGAACAGTGGCTGTGAAATGCCATGCAACTGTCCCACTGTGTGCTGGTAGGTGCCTGTGGCCAGGAAGTGGAGTGCAGACACCACCTTCAGTAGGGGTGGGATGGCGGTTGGGCTATCTATCATGCTCACGAGGTCAGCATGTGTCATGTCCACAATGGCGATTATGGTGTCCCGGTCCAAACGGTAGAGGGTGTGGATCTGCTCAGCAGTGAGGTTGAACGGATCGGCTCGGAGGCGTGGGATTGCGGGCCGCCTGCGTGGTGGTAGTGGCAGTGCTTGTGGGCCTTGCTGACCCTGCCTTGCCCTCCTCCTCCTCCTTCTCCTCCGTCTCCCCTGTGCGCCCGGTTGTTGTACCTGTTGTTGTTCGTCGTCTTCTTGTAGTTGTAGCACTTGCAGTGCTATCTGGTCCCCCAGGCCCAACATCGCTAGTCCTGCCGGTAGCATTTTGGAGTGGGAGTGGTTGTGGGAGGGGTTTGGGTCTGCTATATATGTGCTGTCGGCCTGTATGGCCTCCACCTGTGCTGATTGAATGATTCTGTGGCAGATGCTATCCCTTCTGGCCGAGCACGTCCCGCACGTAAGGCTGCATTTGGCCGCATGGCATCTTGGGATTGGAATCATGTATCAAATCCCGATGGCAGTGTGATGTACTTTGATTGATTTTCATGCTATGCTCCCATTGTTACACATGCTATGATTGCAGCCGCTTACATACCTGTGAAGAGTCAGTGGTATGTAGGGCTCGATCGATGGCCGACCCTCATGCAGCACAGTAACGTACTTCACCGACGGGCGTGGCGTCCCATTTGTGATTGCAGCCAGTTAGCATTATGACACACAGCCGCACTACATTGATGTAATTGTGAATGCAAGCGTTCACAGTAGCCTTTTCGACGTAATGTTGCAAGTGAGGAATTCGAAGGCCAGCATTTTTGGTTTTGAAGTAGCGGCGAGGATACGCCCACAGGTCTGGCTGGAAATGTAACGTTCTATTGTAGAATGTCCTTGGGACATGGCCCATAACGAGCAGGCAATGAATGATATGAATTGAATGGGATGCGCAATAGCGTAGTGGACGATAAGGCAGGACGTTCCCAAATCCATCTTGCTTCACAACACTACAGATCCGGCCAGGGGCACAGTGGTTTTTGCAGACTGCATTACGCACAGACGCGATGGAAGTTTCACATATAATGTGAGTGAATATTCATGCGTTTTCATTGCGGGATGAGGGAATGATGAATGGATGCATGGACTGATGATTCCGTTTAGGGTCTGCCATGTACATGGGTTTTTTGATTCACTCCCCTTCCCCTGCGCTATGTGATGCAAGGCTGCCATAGTGGGACATACGTCTATCTGCCCTTGTCGGATCCTCCCTGTCTCGACGCGCCTTCATACACTTGTGTCTAGGCACGTTACTAATCCCATGTCATGGGTTCTATCTTGACGGACGCATGCACAGTAACCGACGTTGCCAATGGTGTATTTACCTCGATTGATTTCGTTATGATTCGATACTGATTTAGGGGTGTGTATATTCCTTTGGAGTGGGCTAGCATGCATATGGGTGTGGATTTGGTGTGTTGAATGAAGATTGTAATGCATCATGAGTCCCGTAATGCAATCGGTTAATTTGTGTTTCTTTTGGGTGACAGGTATCTCCTGCCCTATTGCAGATGCCATCTCTACGCCACTCCTCCAGATGGTTTTTACTCTCGACTCCTGCAGCTTCGGGTGAATCAGTGGAGCACCATTTCGATCTTATGGGACGATCGCCAATGGGCCACATGCCCTTACGCTGTACTGGTGGCTAGGTGCAACATTTCGGCCTTTCAGCTCGACTAGTGCCTGCCTCATGGGACGGACCTGCGGTTCTTGCCGCTTCCATGTTGCCTTTTGGAACGTTGATGTAGGCCCTGTGTGCCATGATGGTACAGGGCGTCACACAAGTGGAAGCTGGTCAATTATTGCAGATGCAGCCCTCGGTGATGATGGTTGTTTTGGTGTTATTTTGCAAATTGCTGTGGGGCCTTTGTCATTTGGATGTGCATTTAAATTGTATTCCGATATTTGTCGTGTTGCGTTGTTCTTTGCAGGTGATGTGGCGATTTTCGCTTTGTGGCGGTATGTATTGCGAGATGATCTGCATTGTGTTCCGCCTTCTGAGTTGAGTTGTGTGGTACAGTACTGGCCGCGTTTGCCTACGTAGCACAGTATGGTCACGGATAGGGGCTGCCATTGTGACTGTTTACATGATGTGCTGTTCAGGGGCGGGGGATTGGCTTTTGGCCGACTGGTGCCTGTCAGCCAGGTCGATTGGTGGAATGATGGGATGTTCCGAATGTGGCTGGTCACAGGTGACTGTGTTTGCGTGCGTTTGTTGGAGGGGGACTGGGGTCATGTCCATTGGAATAGCTTCTGTATTGATGCCATCTGTGCCCTGCAGCTCCCATCGGCCCCTCTTGGGATGAGCCTGGCTGCTCAGTCACTCTGCCAACTTGTGTGGTACATGCTTCTGCTGATGGTTGGTTTGTTTACTGGCAAGAGTACAGGGCTGGTGCAATCCCCCTCAGGATGCTGTTTTGGATGTTGCCTTGCGCTGGTGGCAAGCGATGGGGGACTACTGTTGTTTTGTGTCATGTGTTCTTGATTTTCATTTTGATGTATTGTACCTTCACATGCCTGTGCTGCATCAGTACGGCTATGGTGACATGCCGTACATGGATGCCCACTCACGGGGCGCTTTGAGCCCCTGCATGCTTTTCTACGTTGGCATGCATGGGTGAATTGTAGATTTCACTGGTTGCATAGTGTGGTTACATTGCGCCTGCCAGGAGTTGTGCAATGTGGCCAGGGAGTGGAGTACAGGCACTCAGTGGGCCATTTACGGTTGGTTCACGATGCCGTATTTCTCGCCATGGCGGAATGGTACTTTACGACGTGCTTGATGGCGTTCAGTACATGTCCGCTAGGGTCAGAATTCGCGTACCGTTGCGCCATGGCGGTGATTCCGGTTTTGCAAGGCGCGCGTGCGCGTACTTGGTGCAGTTAGCGTTGCCGTTCACTGCGGTGTCGCTAATGGCATCGTACTTTACGGTGACGGGTCATGATCGCAACGAGCGGTGTTCGATGGCGGTATTGCATTTCCGCCATCATTTTTCCATTTCCGCAAGGGTCGTAATGAGGCCCATTGTAAATTGTAGGCTGCCTTGCAAGCCTCTTGAGGGTTCCTATGAATGGAAAAATGTTTCAGGATGGCCGCCCTATAGGTGGACCATCAAGAATGGTTCTGATCCTCCAGCCCCACAAAGAAGCTGGAGTACTCAGGAGAAAACGTCCACTTTACATACTGAATACAGCTTTGGCTGTCCTTCAGATGGAAAGTTTCCATCATCTGCTCATATAATTCAAGGTGCTCCCAAATATTTAGCATTTTTGTGGTAGGGCGTGATGACGCTCCTAATAGCTTTTATTTGTTTCAGGGGATCCTTGAGTAAAGCCCTCTTAACCTTGTTGGCCTTTTTAGTTCTTGTCACTCTGCTCCACTCATCCTCTGAGTCAGAGGCACTGCTACCAGAGGTGGCTGTCTGGTCTTCTAGACTCTCCTGGATTCTGGAAGCTTGGGAATGGCTGGCAGAATGTGGGGTCTTAGTTCCTTGGGTCCTGTGTCGCAGAGAAGAGTCTTCTGACTCTTCCTTGCTCCCCGGATTGGTTGAGTAGCTCCCCCCCACTGTCCTAACTGGGAAGAGGTTTTTAGTATGCCCTTAGTGAGCCTAATCCCATGGAATTCCCCACCAGATTTCACTGCCTGATCTCTTGATGAGTTATATTTCTGAGGATCCATTTCTCTGATTCTCCCCTCACTGGAGTCTCCCTGTTCAGAGAAGATGTCCCTAGCACTTGGGAACCTGTACATCGATGCCCGCCCATGTATTTCTGGGAGGCGCTAACCTATTAGCCCCATATTTCCCATTGTGTTGAAGTCCACCATCCCCATGGCCCTTGGCTCATGTGAGCCAGTGGACATGGTGGTGACAGAATCCATGGAATTTAAGAGATTAAAGTCTCTGGTGCCAGGGCTCCTGAGGCTATGCTCAGGGGTTTCCCTCTCCCATCTGACCTCATCTCTCTCAGCCCCTGCTCCCTGATGGCATGCAAGAATCTGACCCTTTTGTTCTTCTATTAAGGCCTTACAGGTCTCTATTAGTTGTTCCTGCATGGCTATTTGTCTATGGAGCCTGTCATTTTTTCTCACAAAGAGCCTCATTGTCTCTCTGTGCTTCCTGTCTGATTTGGGAGTATTGGGCCAATTTTTGCTGCAGGAGGCTCACCTCGTGAGTTCTGTCCTTACTGGACTGGTCATTCTTTGCCAGAGCATCTTCCACCCTCCTGGTGTGCTCTAACAGCTTTTCATAGTCCATTTTAAGTTCACCCAGCCCCTGAAGGGCCAGGTGATTTTCTTTCACCTTGGCTTTTAAATGGCTGACTTCCTGGCCTAAGGCGTCTCTTTCATTAATTAGAGTACCCCTCTGTGCAGCCAGGTCGTCCCTTTCTAATGGCACATCATTTCTGGCAATCCTTATCAAAATATGTTGAAGTGTGGAGCTCCTTCACAATTAATTTATTATTTTCCTCCTTTATCTCATCAATCTGATTTTCCAGGGCTATTATCTGCCCTGTGCAGGTCCTATTGTAATTTAATTGCAGTTCCAGTTTTTGTTGGCTCTGTAGTAGAGAATCCAACCTTTCTTGGCACTCTTTTTGCAGTGTCAGTAATTTGGTGTCTTGCTCTACCCTCTCTTGCTGCAGGAGATCCAGATCTTCTTTTACTTTTGTCAGGTACTGTCTGGTTTCACTCTCTGATTATTGACTCTTTTGTAGCCTTTGCTCTGCAGAGTCCAGATCAGTTTGGGTCTTCTCTAGGGATTGTACTTGCCATTTTGCCAGGTCTAGAGTTTCGGCATATTTTTCCTGTATTACTCCAATGTGGAGGTACTGGTACGCCGCTATTTTGGTAATTTTACTTTGCTCTTCTTTTTACCCTTGGGGCCATATACAGTTCACTAAGTGCCTGGTGTAATGGACCCTGGTCATGCCATATATCTATTTCTGTGGCAGTGGCTTGTTGTTTGATTTCCTGCAGCCAAACATTCTCATCCTGATCATCCCATTTACCCCTGACTAACAATTTGTGCATTGGTGTTCTTTTGCCATATTAATTTCCACTGGGGTCACCATTCCGGAAATATTAATTTCCTTCTGACTTATCTCAGGGTTACTTTTACCTTTGCAAAACAGGCCCATTTCCTTTGAGTATTTCTATTGAAGGGTCTTTTCACAGTGTAACACAGTGTGGTAGCCCAACAAGGTGCATGTGCTCCATCAGTTAGCATGCTGTGTTAGACTGTCACAAGTGGTATGTCTAATTCAGAATCCCGCGACGAGCCCCCAAGCTGTAAGTGATTTCAATCCGGCACACACATAAGTCAATGCCTAGCGTGTAATGCACAACTGGAATACTTATTTATTTTGTCTAAAAGTTCTTTTATTCTGAATGATGTACCACTCATATCATGCCCCTCTCCTGGGTCCCCCCGGTCACACTGAACCAGGAATCAGGCTGGTTTGCAAAGTTAAAATACTAATGTATGTATTTACAAATTAATTACACTATGTTTTAATGGGTATACAATAATCACCAATGGGGTGACGTAACACTGAATAATCTCTTTAATACACATGGATTAATAGTGAGCAAACAATTCAGCACAGAAATAATATTTTGGTGTGTGAGTTCAGATCAAATGCAGTGTGGTTAAAGGTTCCCCCTGCACACCCCTCAACCCCCTAATAGACAATGTAAAGAGATAGGAGGAGAGAGCAGGTATTCAGGAATGGCAGAATTCAAATAAAAGAACAATACCCCTTCAGCCTGGCTGTATTTTAGTTCCCCTTAGGGTTGTGGGGTTGGTTCTGGTTCTGGAAATTGAGACCTATCTGAAAGTGGTTCAGCTATGCAATGGGTTCTACTTTGCCAAGTTTCTGAAGTCTGGCGCAGGGAAGATGGAAAGTTCGGCAGCAGGGTGCTCCACCAGCATTCGGATAGTGGGTGAATCTGTCTGTCTTTTTTTCTGCCCTCTGCTGTCTCTATTTATGCTATGATGAAGTGGGTGTGTGTGCTGGTATAGCCTAAACTCGCCCCTTTGACAGGGATTGGTCAGAATCTCCTCTCTGCCTTGATAGGAGGAGAAAAACAGGATGTCACCTTTATGGTGTGGGTTTATGAGGCTTAGAGTCCACCCCTAGCATTGTGAACACAAAATCTACTTTTGACATAATACATCTTTACACATATGCAACCTCTATAATAACCACATATATAGATTACATATTGTGTACAGCAGCTACTCCTCCAAACCCCGTAGCTGTGGGATCTTGTGTTTGCTTTTCCCAGAATTTTGCCCTTTTCATCAGGAACACAATGTCCCATTTATCAGCAAATTTCTACAAGTGTGCGCGTATAACATGTGCATAAGTGTATAAAGTTTCATACTTCTAGCAGAAATACATTTGGTGTAAAATCACATTTTCTACCCTTTTTCTGCACAGCGCTTGATGCGCGGGCAGCAATGCCCACTAGACACCAGGGAAATGTTTGTTACGTGGGGGGCAGGGGGGCTGCTTACAGTAAGCAGCCCTCTCCCCCTGGCCCCCAAAGCATGGGGGCACAGATATAAAGACCCCTTGGGGCAGACAGGAGACCATCTGATCCCAGAGGAGGGGGCATAAAAAAATAGAAAAAATGAAATGGAATGGGGATGGGGGGTGGGATGGGGGACACAGGATTTTTTTTGCTCACCCCTGAAAGGGTGGTGGCCCCCCTCCCACACCAAGTGGAAAGGGGAGTCACCCCTTGTAGCCCTCTCTGGGGGCAGATTTCTACCCCCAGGCAGGAGTACATAAGGTGGCCCCCATCCATTTGGGGGTGGTGGGAGGGCCACCAGGAAGAAGTGTGCAGGCCCCCCAAAGGATGGGGCCTGCAGGTTAGGGCCCCCCCCCCTGGGGGCAGATGGCTGATCATCTGCCCCCAGGGAAGGGGACAACAAAAATCAAGGGTAAAGAAAGTGATGGGAAGGGGGAGGGGGTTTGGGGGCCCAAGCCACCAGAGATTTTTTCGGAAAGGGTGTCCTTGGAAAGTGGAGATTCTCCCCTTTCCAAGGCACCCTGTGTGACAGTATTGCTGCCCGCGGATCAGGCTCAGGGCGTTAGATGCGCAGGCAGCAATGGCCACTAGACACCAGGGATGTCTTTGAATGCGGGGGGAGGTGGGGGCTGCTTACAGTAAGGAGACCTTGCCCCCCGGCCCCCAAAGCATGGGGACACATATGTGTACAACCCTGGGGGCAGATGGCTGATCATCTGCCCCCAGGGAAGGGGGCAAAATAAAAAAAAATAATAATAATAAAAAAAGGGAATTTTGGGTGGGAGTGGGGGGGCCACTAGCTATCAGGGATATATTTTACAGAAAAGGGGGTGGCCCTCTCCCCCTCACCCCAAGGGGAAATGGGGGCACCCCTTGTAGCCCTCCCTGGGGCATCTGACCCCAGGGAGGGCTGCATGAGATTCCCTCCTCTTATCTGCCCCTAGGGAGGGCTGAATGAGATGCTCCCCCTGCATTTGGTGTGGGGGGGTGGTAGAGGATCAACCCCCATTACATTAGAAAATTACCTGGCGGTTTAGGGTGCCCCTCAGCCCGCCCTAAAGTGTAGCGTACCTTTTTCATTTTTTTCTTTGTTTACAAAACTTGCCTTGGCGCAGAGGGGCACGTTGGTGTGCCAGTCTAGTGCCAGGGTGCCCAAACCTTACTGCCCCATCCACTGGGGGGTTTGTCCCACCATTTATGGGTGCCCTCTCCCCCCGCACCCGAAAATGGTTGGCGGGGGCACCTCATGCAGGGCTTCCTGGGCCTCCTACAAACGGCTGCGTGAGGTACACCACCCCTCCATTTGGGGTGGGGGGGAGAGGGCCCTCAAAAATGGTGGGACTGGCCCCCCAGTGGGTGGAGCAGTAAGGTTTGGGCACCCTTGCACCAGATTGGCACACCAATGTGCCCCTCTGCGGCAAGGCAGGTATAGTAAACAAAGACAATAATTCAAAATGGCAGACTGCCCTTTAGCGCGGGCGGAGGTGCCCCCTACACCCATTAGAAAATTCCCCGTCCCTTTGGGGTGCCCCACCCCCCCCCCTTAAAATGCGTTCCACCATTTTCCATTTTTTTCTTTGTTTACAAAACTTGCCTTGGCGCAGAGGGGCACATTGGTGTGCCAATCTGGCCCTGGGGTGCCCAAACCTTACTGCCCCACCCACTGGGGGGCCTGTCCCACAAATGTTGGGGGCCCTCTCCCCCCGCACCCCAAATGGGTGGCGGGGGCACCTCATGCAGGCCTTCCTGGGCCTCCTAAAAACGACTGCGTGAGGTACACCCCCCTCCATTTGGGGTGGGGGGAAAGGGCCCCCAAAAATTATGGGACAGGCCCCCCAGTGGGTGGGGCAGTAAGGTTTGGGCACCCCGGTGCCAGAATGGCACATCAATGTGCCTCTCTGCACCAAGGGGAGTTGGGTTACCAAAGGAAAAAAGTGAAAATGGTGGAACGCATTTTAGGGGGGCCTGTGGGCACCCCAAAGGGTCTGGGAATTTTCTAATAGGATGGGGGGTTGACACCCTCGCCCCCAGCCACAATGGAGTGGGTGCCATGTCATACAGCCCTCCCTGGGACCAGATATTGGCTCCTAGGAACGGACGCCTGAGCCCAGGGAGGAATGCAGGACAGCCCCCCCCTTATCTGCCCCTGGGGAGGGCTACATGAGATGGGCCATCCCTCCAATTTGGCCATGTATGGATTCCCACAGGTGTCCTCTTTTGGGAAAAGCATGGGGTTCCCTGTTTTCCTTGCTGGCTTCGACACCCTAGGCCTAAATCTGTAGGTTGCCCACATGAACAAAATGGGCAGTGGCGAAAGTCTTTGGGTTCCCAGTGGGTTACCCTTTTCCTTTTGCGCCCCCTATAGGTGCACCCACACATGTGAGGTACCGTTTTCATTGGGACACGTGTGGGGACGCGGGACGGTAGGCCATATGTTGTTGGTGGTGTGTTTCGGTGGGTGGACAGAGCGAAATGTCTGAGAATTGTCTTCATTTCCAGCCAATTTCAGAGACATTTCTCTGTGTCCACTCACCGAAACACGTCGCCAACAACAGTCGTCATACCTTCTGGCATTCCCACAGGTGTCCTGACGAAAAAGGTACCTCACATGTGTGGGTGCACCTACCGGGGGGGTAAAAGGGAAATGTAACCCACTGGTATCCCCAAGCCTTTCGGCACATCCCATTTTGTTCATGTGGGCAACCTACAGATTTGGGCCTAGGGTGTCGAAGCCAGCAAGGAAAACAGGGAACCCCATGCATTTCCCAAAAGAGGACACCCGTGGGAATCCACAGAGGTCTGCCTTGCGCAAATTGCCCCAGTTTTTATTAGCCACAATCCCTGACAAAATGTGATATTTGGTGGGGAAAAAACACAATGTTCACTTTGTCTGGGGTTCTGGGTAATAAATCCTGGGCCGCTTCATGCAAATCATACCTCTGTGGATTCCCACAGGTGTCCTCTTTTTGGAAATGTATGGGGTTACCTGTTTTCCTTGGTGGCTTGGACTCCCGAGGCCCATATCTGTATGGTGTGCAGAGAAAGTATGAAATTCAGGTGTCAAAACAGACTTGGGGTTACCTGTGTTTTAGGCTTTCCCCTTGGCGCCAAGGTAGGTGTACCCACACATGTGAGGTACCATTTTCATCTGCACACCTGTGGGAACGCGGGACGGTAGGCCATGTGTTGTTGGCGGCGTGTTTCAATGGGTGAGCCGGTGAAATGTGCGGAAAATGCATTTTTTCCCCCACATTTCGGACGTTGCAGGGGTGTCTGGGTAATAAATTCTGGGCCGATTTGCACAAATCATACCTCTGCGGATTCCCAGGGGTGTCCTCTTTTCGGAAATGCATGGGGGTCCCTGTTTTCCTTGGTTGTTTGACACCCGAGGCCCATATCTGTAGGGTGTGCGGAGAAAGTGTGAAATTCAGGTGTGAAAACAGACTTGGGGTTACCTGTGTTTTAGGCTTTCCCAATGGCGCCCATGTAGGTGCACCCACACATGTCAGGTACTGTTTTCATCGGGACACCTGTGAGAACGCGGGATGGTAGGCCATGTGTTGTTGGCAGCGTGTTTCGATGGGTGAGCCGAGTGAAATGTGCGGAAAATGCATTTATTTTCCCCACATTTTGGACTTTGCGGGGTTGTCTGGGTAATACATTTTGGGCCGATCTGCGCAAATCATACCTCCGCTGATTCCCACGGGTGTCCTCTTTTCGGAAATGCATGGGGTTCCCTGTTTTCCTTGGTGGCTTGGACACCCGAGGCCCATATCTGTATGTTGCGCTTGTCTGGAGAAAGTGTCAAATTCAAGTGTGCAAACATACTTGGAGTTACCTGTGTTTTAGGCTTTCCCCTTGACGCCCAGGTAGGTGCACCCACACATGTGAAGTACCGTTTTCATCGGGACACCTGTGGGAACACGGGACAGTAGGCCATGTGTTGTTGGCGGCGTGTTTCGATGGGTGAGCCAAATGAAATGTGCGGAAAATGCATTTTTTTGCCCACATTTCGGACTTTGCTGGGGTGTCTAGGTGATACATTCTGGGCCGATTTGCGCAAATCATACCTCTGCGGATTCCCACGGGTGTCCTCTTTTCAGAAATGCATGGGGTTCGCTGTTTTCCTTGGTGGCTTGGACACCCGAGGCCCATATCTATATGTTGGGCTTGTCTGGAGAAAGTGCGAAATTCAGGTGTGAAAACAGACTTGGGGTTACTTGTGTTTTAGGCTTTCCCCTTGGTGCCCAGATAGGTGCGCCCACACATGTGAGGTACCGTTTTCAACGGCACACCTGTGAGAATGCGGGAAGGTATAACATTTGTTGTGTTTGTGTGGTTTTCATAACGTTTTGACCCATTTGCTGGTGTCACACAACCCTTTCATTTCCCAAATGTGACCTACATTTAGTCGCTGCTTTAGGCACCATACACTTTTGTAACCTGCACAAGTCACCTACCCTTGAAAAGGTCTGCCTGTGCTCTTTCAGAAAATGTGTGCTTGCCGTTCCTCACCACATTGGTTTTCCCGATTTACACATGCAAAGTGCATCTGTTCAGGCCGTGAGCGTAAAACTCCTGTGTACCATGGCTCAGTGTTTGGCTTGTGGTAGTGCTTGTTTTGTAAAACACTACAAAAAATGTGTGCTTTCCTAACTGCTAGAGAGTTGGGGGAATGTAGCGGAGCATTGCTTTTCTCAAAATTCATAGAAGCCATTGACGTACCAAGCCAACCATGTCCAACACATACCTTTTTTTTCGGTCATTTTCCCGCTTTTCCCCCAATCAATGGCATTTTCCCCTACCTAGTGTTTGCTGACCTACACAAATCACCCCTTCCTAAACTTGGAATTTTGTCTACTTTTCAGAAATATATGACTTTCTGTCCTCCAGTTCGGCTTTCCTACCCTTAAACTGTTCTTGAAAGCCAGGAAATTGGGAAACTCAGCACAGCAAACCATTTGTTCCTAGCTCTTACAAGCAAAAACCACAGGCTTCTTTGTACATCATTTTATTGGTATTTTTTGAAAAAACCCAACATTTTCACCCTTTTTGCTTATTTTCTCTCACCCCCCTACTCAACCTAGGATACATGTGGAAAAAAAAGGAGCCAAATTTGGCCAAGATATCTCATGTAACAAAAAAGTTACAAGGCTTTGAATGGCCACATACCGAAATCACCAAAAAAGTCCCTGGCACTCGGGGGAAATACCCATGGCACTTAAAGGGTTAAACAAAATGTTCTTTGTGAATGTCCAGCCACAGATGGTTGTTTTTCTCTGTCTCTTTTTGTCTCCCTTCAGTTCAGGAGCAGTCTCCTCATTGTTCTCTTGGCAGAAGCCATTTTACAACGCTCCTCACACCTAGCCTTTCCTGCTTTGCAGCTGTTCATTGTTTCCTTCCCCACTGCAGACCAGGTTCTTCACCCAGCCTATAATTATCACTTAGGTGTGATTTCCTGGTGGAGGGAGCTGGAGTGGGAGGCCTTGCCTCTGTGAGGAAAGCTGTTATTCCGGTTTGGTAGCTTTAGCCAGCTTTATTTTAATTGTTAATTCTGTTGAATGTTCCCTTAGCATACAACAAACGTGTGGGATCAAATCACAGCTAAATACTTCTTCAAAATTTTAAACCATGGAATCAAAACAATTGCAAGATGGGTTACTCTCAATAACAGGCCTCTTAGCTTGCAAACATTTGATTTTAGTTTAGACATGTTTAAAGTTTTAATCCTGCAGGCCCCTGACAGTTGTCATTCAGGCAGCCGAGGGTACTGCGCCCAGATTTCGACAGATCCACCTTGCTGTGGAAATCCCTTGTTGCTTTCAGCTTTTCAGGACCTTGTATGTTCACAATGATTTCTTGCACTAAGTGAATGGTAGCACCCAGCAAGAATTCTAGATGTTTGAGGGTGTTTTGTACCGACATTCTGCAGTTTCAGCAACAAAGAAAAAAGGATTTAAAGCAACATTTTGGGGTTTCAGTTAGCAAAGCACTGCTTTTCCTTCTGTGCTCCATTTTTACTTGTTGTGGAGCCCAGAGACATATTTCAGGAGTGAGATCTCTGTTCCACCACTGACAACATGCATGGCAGATTGGGCAGCCATCTTTTTGTGCTTTGCAAAGCGCTATTTTCCAAGGTTTTGGCGCGCACAAGGGTTTTGCAGCCATTTGGATATTTCTGGCACGATCAGAACTCAGTGATGCCGCATGGCAGAGCAAAAGTGGGTTAAGACGTCCCACAGAGCATTCCCCCATCCGAGCCATGAATAAGAGTCAATAATTACAGGGCACAGGTATCGAGGACCCTGCACGTTATGTACCCTGCTAAGCCAGATATCAATTCTATTCTGGCCAAGACAATGAAGTTAGATGATGATCCTGCCGCACTAGACAGTTAATTCTGGAGAAGTGGAGGGCAGAGACGTGAGAAGCATGGGATAATAATGTGACATTTTTCTACCATATGCTAAAGATGAGACTTCCTAAAGAAGTCCAGCATGATTTTCATATAAAGTAGTAAGGATGGAGGTCAAGAGTTGGCTGGAAATTCAGGCACATATTGTGCATTTTTGTAAAAGGAGACAAGAAAACGAAAAGGAGATCATAGAAAAGGCACAAAAGGCAATGGCCAAGCTTGTTAAGAATGAAGTTAGTTTGGAAGGAGCAGTGATTACTAGCTCCATGGAGGGGCAACAGGGACAATCAGGATAACAGGGATATAGTGAATTGAGTATGGCACAAGGTTGGATTGACAGGTACACTCCCCGTTCAAGGCCAATGAGAGGGTTTCTGAGGAGTAGCAGAGGATTTTCACTGTAAGGGTCATTTGGCGGTCCAGAGGAATGGGGCCCCGGTTTATGGGGCCAATGGGAACAAATTATAGAGGATTTTTTTAAATCCAGTGTTGGTCATGTGGCAGGATGGTGGAAGGATGGTACACACAGCACAAGACTGTCAGAGCAGGCCACAGTATTTTAATGTAGGTGTTTAGCAAATACAACCCCTACCACATGCCTCTGGTTCTGTGCAATCAGAGCAAGTACAGGTTGAACAGAATACAGTGTCTGGGGCTGCACAGACCTATATGATTCAACTGACCGTGCCAGCACAGGCACCGGTACAGACATTGGAGAAAAATGATTTGCCCCAAGGAGCGGTCACTCACTACATGTAGTATTTTTGGAGGGATTCCTTTCCCGCTCCCCGGTGCTAATATGTACCCAGATTAGAACAGCCCACAGGGATCTCTGATGTTTCCAGTCCTGTATGTTACTGCCGATCCTGAAGAAGAACATTGGATAGGTATGCAGGTAAGTGACCAAATGTTTTCATTCATGGTCTATACAGGAGCTACAAAATCTTGCATCGAGGATTGTGAGTTTCCCTTGTCAGGTAACACAATGGACAGACAGTGATTTTCTGGAGCCATCCTGTTGTTTGTTTACACCGAGGATGCATTAAGGTATGTACACA
The DNA here is from genome assembly GCF_040938575.1 of Ambystoma mexicanum. Classification (NCBI taxonomy): domain Eukaryota; kingdom Metazoa; phylum Chordata; class Amphibia; order Caudata; family Ambystomatidae; genus Ambystoma; species Ambystoma mexicanum. Next base: position 958,404,209 of record NC_090928.1, on the reverse strand, counting down.
AAATGTATCTGCTCCTTTGTTGTATTGCACAGATATCCTGGCATATCTCTTGGGCTGAGATCTCTTCAGTCGACTTCACATGTTGATCACTTTTACGGAGGAAGGTATAGTATGTTCGACTCCAGGTTGCATCCGGTAAGAAAAGCAGCACTTTTTCATGCATACTGTAGTAATAGCGTGATAAGGGGGGTACCTGTAAATTCGACTTTGGTTCCTTATGTAGCAATGGTTTTGTTGAGTTGGGTGCGGTAAGCAGAGATCAGACGTGGCAGGTACCGATTAAATTTTTGTTTCGGCCGGCTGTGCTGCCGGAGGTAATACCAGGCTTCATTGTTATGGTTCTCCTAGGAGCAGTAGTGATCAAGAAGAACAGGGTGGTTCTCTCAGGCACTGACAATGAAGGTGGAGAGTGGCACACAGTTCTGCGCATTTATCCAACCTTATCACTAAGGGACGTATCCAATGAGCAGTTGTTCGAAGACACTGAAGACACAGGAGACATGGTTTTTGAGATTGTGATTGATTTAAAGAATATGTTTTTCTCTGTCCCCTTACACCCCGATTCTCAGTACCTCACAGCGTTTATGTATCATGGACAGAGATTCAAACACACAAGGTTGCCCCAGGGGTACTGTGAATCTCTGAGTGTTTTCAATAGGGTGGTTCAAATGAATTTGGGGAATTTTCATTTATCCAGTACAGTAATTCAGTATGTGAACGTCATGCTAGTATGTAGTACTTCAGAAGCACTTCAGAAGAGTAGTGCTGAACAGATTTAATAATGCTCCTTACCATGCTTGCGAAGAAGGGATACAAAGTGGTTAAAGAAAAATACTGTCAGACAGAGGTATTATATTTTGGGCAAGTGATAGCACCCGCAGGAAGGAAGGTAATAATGCCAGAGGGTACGACGTTCTTTCATTGTCAGGCATTTCAAAGCCTGCAGTTTAAACGTGTTTTACAGTTCATTGAATTTTTTTAAGGGGGTGGGAAATGGCAGATAAATGGTTGTGGGGTTGGGTATAGTTAAAAATAGGTGCATAAGGGCTAGATTGGGGAGACCGCCCTCAAAAAAAAAATTCTATGAACTGTCAAACACGTTTAAATTGCAGGCTTTTAAATGCCTGACGATGAAATGACATGGGACCTGCCAGATAAAGCCACCTCAGTCTGGAATACACCCCAGCCAGACGGTTAAACACATACAGCAGTTTTGAATCTGTGACTATTGTAGATCATAGATCTTTGATTACTCTAGCCATGTGAGGTCCTAATTGCAGGGACTTAAGGAAGAACAGAAGGGAAAGGGTCAGATAGAATGGTCTGAAGAAATTGAGACTTGCTTTAGGGAACTCAAGGCTGCGATCAGCAAAGCTGCAGTCTTGGTGACCCCAAATTACAAGAAACCATTTTATCAAACAGGCAGGTGATGATAACAGTCCTGGCACAGCAAACATCACTAGGCCATACACACTTAGTGCACTATAGCAGACACCTAGATCCAGTGATGCAAGGGCAGTTTCCTTGTGAGCAGGCTTTAGCAACAGCAGCTTTTGCAATTCAAAAGTACTCAAACATTACTATGGGTTGCCCAGTGACATTATATGTGGATCATGCGGTCTTTGCGATCTTGGAAGAGCCCAAGTCGACTTTGATGACCCTGGGAGTCTCGGGGTATGAGGTTATCTTATCATATGCTTCCATGTGTCCAATGCAATGTCCCACACCATGTGTAGCCGAGCCAGCGAAAACTGAGGATATTGTCCACAATTGTGCGATGTATGAGGGAGAAGAGGAAGAAAGGACAAATGTTATGGAGGATGTCTTAGAGGGAGGTGTGGTACTCTTTGCAGATGGGTCCTCAATAATCAATCAGGAAACTGGTGAGAGGCATATGGGAGCTGCTACTGTGGGCCTTGTGGATGGAAAATACCAGGTCAGAGTGAAGAAACGGTTTCCTTCACATTACTCAGTGCAAGCGGTGGAACTAGTGGCACTTATAGAGGCATTGGAACTGAGTAAGGGGAAGAGATTATTTATTCTGTCTCTGCGCATATAACCTGCACTGCACATTAAAACTTGTCAAGGTGGCAGGGGAGAGTGTTTAGGAGATCTGACAAGACCCCTGTCCAGCATTCTGCACTGCTATCCAGATTAATTGAAGTGCTAACACTATCAACAGAGGTAGGGATTGTTAAATGCACTGTGATCACAAACCATACTAACCCTATAGCGATTGGAAATGATGCCGCAGATGGGGTGATGAAAGAAGCCGTATACTTGCCATTTACAGATTCCCAGAAAATGGAAAATGGGTTCCAGCAGATCGTTAGGATCTGAAGAATGTGCGTTGTATGCAAAGAGTCCAGTTTAACTTAAAAGGGGGCCATTACAGTAAACAATCGATGGGCGAAAGGAGGCAAGAGTTGCAGAGCTGGAAGGATGAGGGGATTCTCAGAAGAAGAGGGGGCACATGTAAATCAAGAATGTGGAAATGTGTGGAAGAAGTATTTAAAATATCTGACATGGGTCAAGGAGCCAGAAAAACCTTTTAATATTCAGTAACTCAGACATTTTTCTCTGTGTTTTAAGGGTGATGGCACAGTGCTTGCTGCCACAAATGGGAACTGCAGCTGCACGTTTTACATTGCTGATCTGGCTGGAGGTACAGCTGTGCTTCTTGATGTATTTTCACCTCGTGGACAGTATGCCTACAGACAATTGCCTCAAGTCTGGCGAGGTGTGTGTAATCTCTCTATGAAACATGTGCCTGTCCTTGTTATTCCTGAGGAAAATGTAGTGCTCACCTGTTTGATGCCCACAGCAAACTCTGTACCCCCTTTGTCTGCTATGCCCCTTGCATCCCCTGTGCCATCATACACAGACAATTATTTGACTTTGCCTGATCATGAAGAAGAGGAGCCCCTGAAATGGACCAAACAGTCAAGTTACATTTCAGCAACATCTTCAAAAGCTCAAATGGACATTCCGGAGCAGTATTGTTTGTTCATCTAGACTGAAGACATTTGAATGTCTCTCCAGGCCCCTGGTGTCCAAGCTGCCGTAAATGCAAAGTGGCTTCAGGTGACCTGGCATGAACTCTTGTTATTTGTCAATTCCTCTGATTCAGTTTTCAGTGCATAAAATAAGAACTACATGCCCTGAGGCTCATTGCCTTGTAGAATAGGTACACCCTCCACCCCCTAACAGCAATGGGGGTGGTGGGGTGCCAGAAGATTGGGAGTTCTTGCTGCACATTTGTGCCTCCCAATGATTCAGAGAAAGGAACTCTGTCTCAAACAATTGCCGCTTTGCACAATCTAAGGGTGGTCATGGAGAACGAGGCAGGCATCACAAATGATTGGACTCTCTTTTTTCTTGGGTACCACCTTGGGTGTGCCTAGCTGTCAAGATTTTATTTTAATGCTAGTCTTTGGCCCTCATTACGACCCTGGCGGAAAGTAACTGACCCGACCGCCATAGCGTAAATAGCGTTTCCGCCATTGCACGATGGAGTAAAGTGCGGCGAATTCTGACCCATCGGGCACGAGCATTACGCCATGGCGGAAGTGCAAAGTCCGCGATGGCGGAAACGTCCCCAAAACGCCCCTCACCGCCGTCGTACGGCGCCCTAGGTGCAATTCCGCCACCGATCATAGCGGTCACCGTAATGAGCGCTAATCGCAAAATACGGTGACCGTAAATATACGGAAACGGAAGTAAAAACATGGGGCCGGAACGGGAAACAGCACGCCGTACACCTATAAAATCAGATTTCCAACACAACCATTAAAAATCCGACCCTGAGACACATCCCAACCCGTCAGCCACCCTAGTTAAAACAATCAAAATGGGAAAAGTTGCTAAAAAAGCGTGCGACCGCAAGCGGCAGGTCCACTTCTCCCATGAGGAACTCACCGTGCTCACAGAGACCCTCCAGGAGAATGCTGGCGTCGTCTTCTCGACGCAAATGACCAGGACGGCACTTGCGAACAAGAAGGCCATATGGGCCCTGGTGGCACAGCGGGTAAGTGCGGTGGGGACCGCACCCCGCAACCCACAGCAATGCAGAAAGCGATGGGACGACTTGCGGATACGCGTACGGAGCATACTATCAGCCAACCGTAACATTGCCACAGCTACCGGGGGAGGATCGGAATCACCCATCAAGTTGACCCCCTGGGAAGAAATCTGTGCCTCCACCATTGGAATGGAGAGTATAGAGGGAGTCGGAGGGATGGAGAAAGGAGTGCAGACATCCGAAGAATCAGGTAGGTGGGCCAAATAAAACAATGCTAAATCCACAATGTCCAATCATGTGAAGTACCATGTGTCCACATAGTGCAACAGAAACACATGTCCAGGAGAACGTCCACATTCATTGGCCTGATAGCGCACTTTAAAAGTCACATCAAATACATAAATAATTAAAAATCCTAAAAACACCCTCTACATGTGCAGCATGCACACCCTAACTGCAGGCTGCAAAACAACTGCATCCTCAATCCACACAGAAATGAAACCACCTCCAAGGCCCTGACCCAAATCACCCTCTGGTACCACCCCAATGCATGTGATACATTGCCATTCCAATTCCCACAGACCCATAAATAACGCTCGCCCTCCTTTACTCCACCACAGGGTCCGAGACAAACAACGAGCTGCAGGACACCCCTACCAGCACACCTGCAAAGAGGGCCAAGACCAACAGCCAAAGACCCTCCACCTCAGCTGCACGGATCAAGACACGGAAGCAGCACAAATCAAGTGGCAGCACACAGGAGGGGACTCCAACAGGCACCCCAGCAGCCAGCATGCCCACACCAGCAGAACCACAGGTCCCCCCAATGGATGCCACAGAAGGCACTGCTTCTGATGGCAGCAGCACCATAGGTGACACTGCATTAATGACAGCATGCTCCGACACAGACAACGGTGCTGTCGATGTAGGACCCATCCATGACCCGTCACAATCCCCCTGTTCGTTTCATCCCGTACACCATGAGGATACCACGCAGGGGCACCCACAAGACGACGACTGGCCATCCCCCACAAGCCCTGTGGCAAGGCAACATGAGTTGATCAGCCCCTCTGTGACACCACCGCAAATGGCCATGGCCCAGCAGAGGCAACAGTCCCTCGACCAGGTGATCGTGCAACAGCAGCAACTGGCCACGCTCCTCAAGCAGCATGCTGATGAATGTGGGGCTTCTAAGGCAGCCATAGAAACATCTACTGAGACACTTAGGGCACAAATGGAGCGAAGTACAGAGACACTTAGGGCACAAATGGAGCGAAGTACAGAGACACTAAGGGTACAAATGGAGAGAAGCACTGAGAGCCTGAGGGGGGAACTGCATGCGACGTCCAAAGACGTATGTGGTGAACTTGCCGCTGTTCGCCGTGTGCTCACTGAGCTCTCACAAACCCTTAGGGACATGCATGGACGTGAGCAGGCAGAGACATCATCCGTTGCAAGTTCCGTCCAGGGCAGCCCCCAACGTAGATCTGGGAGGAACCTGCGCTCCACAGGCAGGGGTGCCCCTGATACCCGGAGAGGGGGCTTGCAATAGCATCTGCCCACTGACAATGAGCATCTTTGGACACTGGTGTTCGGGGGGGAGGTAGGAGGGTGGATGGGGGGTGTTGGGCTTTCTTGGGTGGCGGGTCGATGGGGTGTGTAACATAATTTCACATATGCTATAAACATTACATAATCATCCAATGAGATGTGTGGACATTGTTCCTTGTGTATGAGTCCTTTATAGGCGTACAGTCCACATTGTGCATGTTCCCGACACACACAGTGCCACAAGTCCCGTGTCCATGCATCAGCCACCAGGCGTGAGTGCTAGAAGCATGAATCTATGATATTCTGATGAATTTCACGGGCCTCCTGTGCCTCGCAGGCTCCTTGAGGTGCTGCCACATCCCCAGCCTCATCATGACCATCTTCAGGTGCTTGCAGTTCTGCGTCAGGGGGCATGGGCACATTTCTACGTACGCACATGTTGTGTAGCATGACACATGCCATGACTATCTTTGCAACCTTCTCATGGCGGTACAGGAGTGCCCCGCCAGACCTGCTGAGGCAGTGGAAACGAGCCTTCAGTAGGCCGAATGCCTGTTCTATGACTACACGGGTACGTGAGTGGGCATGGTTGTAGTCCTCCTCATGCTGGTCCTGTGGGTTCCGGAGTGGTGTAAGGAGCCATCTCTTCAGTGGATACCCGGCATCACCTGTATGTGGACAATAAAGGATGTTTGTGGAATGACATTGCTACGTACGCATCCCCCCCCTTCCTGCCAGGTCATTGCCGCATCACATACCCCACATTATCATGCATGAAATGAGACTCACCGAGTAGCCAGGATCTGTTCCCTGCGTGTCGCTCCATGTAGCGTAGTATTGTAGAGTTCCTCAAGACCATAGAATCATGGGTTGATCCAGGAAATCGGGCACAACAATGTGTAAAGATCCTGTTGGAGTCACACACCATTTGTACATTAAGAGAATGATATTGTTTCCGGTTGCGGTACTGGACCTCCATGGCATGTGGGATAACCAATTCCACATGGGTGCAGTCGATGGCACCAATGCAACCCGGTATGCCGGCAAGTGCATGGAATCCCACTTTTGTGTTTGTAATCTCCAGCTCCGAGCGTGGTAATGAGATGTAGTCGTCTGCATGCTTCAGGAGGGCATCGAGCACTTGCAATAGTGTCCGTGAGAACAGTGGCTGTGAAATGCCATGCAACTGTCCGACTGTGTGCTGGTAGGTGCCTGTGGCCAGGAAGTGGAGTACAGACAACACCTTCAGTAGGGGTGGGATGGCGGTTGGGCTATCTATCATGCTGACAAGGTCAGCGTGTGTCATGTCCACAATGGAGATTATGGTGTCCCGGTCCAAACGGTAGAGGGTGTGGATCTGCTCAGCAGTGAGGTTGAACGGATGAGCTCGGAGGCGTGGGATTGCGGGCTGCCTGCGTGGTGGTAGTGGCTGTGCTGGTGGGCCTTGCTGGCCCTGCCTTGCCCTCCTCCTCCTGCTGCGTCTCCTCTGTGCGGCCGGTTGTTGTAGTAGTTGGTGTTCGTCTTCTTCTTGAAGTTGGAGTACTTGCAGTGCTATCAGGTCCCCCAGGCCCAACATCGCTAGTCCTGCCGGTAGCATTTTGGAGTGGGTGTGGTTGTGGGAGGGGGTTGGGTGTGCAATTTATGTGTTTTCAGGCTGTGTAGCCTCCACCTGTGGTGATTCATTCCACCTGTGCCAGCTGCAATCCCCTTTGGGCGAGCACTGTACCGAGGTTCACCGACGGGCGGGGCGTCCCATTTGTGAGTGAAGCCAGTTGCCATTTTCACACACTGCCGCACTACATGGATGAATTAGTGATTTCAAGCGGTCACAGATGCCTTTTCGACGTGATGTTGCAAATGAGGAATTCGAAGGACAGCGCTTTCGGTTTTCAGCTAGCGGCGAGGAGACGCCCACAGGTCTGACTGCAAATATAACGTTCTATTGTTTAATGTCCTTGGGACAGGGGCCATGGCGAGAATGCAATGATTGATATGAATAGTATGGGATGCGCAATAGCGTAGTGCACGATAAGGCAGGACGTTCCCAAATACATGTTACTTCACAACACTAGAATTCCGGCCTGGAGCACAGTGGATTTTGCAGACTGCATTACGCACAGACTCAATGGAAATTTCAAATGTTATGTGAGTAAATAATCAGGCGTTTTAATACCGAGATGAGGGAATGATGTATGGATGCATGGACAGATGATTTAATTGAGAGTTTGCCATGTACATGGCTTATTGGGATCTATCCCCTTCCCCTGCGCTATGTGATGCAGAGCTGCCATAGTGGGACCATCGTCTATCTGCCCTTGTTGAACCCTCCCAGTCTCGACGCGCCTTCCAACACTTGTGTCTATGCACGTTACTAATCCCATCTCATGGATTCTGTTTTAACAGACGCATGCACACAAACACTCGTTTGTAATAGTGTTTTCACCTCGATTTATATTGTTATGATTGGCAAGTGATTTATGGGTGGAAATAATCCTTTTGAGTGGGCTAGCATGCAAGTGGCTGTAGATTTAGTGTGATCATTGAAGTGAGTAATACTAATGAAGTTCTGATGGCCATACTATTCTTTTTCATTTCATTTGGGTGACAGGTATCTCCTCCCCTTTTGCCGCTGCCATCTGTATGCCACTCCTGCAGATGGCTTTTACTCCCGACACCTGCTGCTTCGAGCTAATCAGTGGAGCACCATTACGATCTTATGGGACGATCGCCAATGGGCCACATGCCCTTACGCAGTACTAGTGGCTAGGAGCAACATATCTACCTTTCAGCTGGACTAGTGCCTACCTAATGGGACGGCCCTGCGGTTCTAGGCGCTTCCATGTTGCCTTTTTGAACGTGAATGTAGCCCCTGTGTACCATGAAGGAACAGGGCGTCACACAAGGAGTAGCCGGTCATTTATTGCGGATGCAGCCCACAGTAATGTAGATATTTTGGGGTTTATGACCTAATAGCTGTATGGGCTTGGTGAATTTGATGTGCATTAAAATTTTATTTTGATGTCAACCGTGTAGCGTTATTCTTTGCAAGTAATGTAGCATATTCCTATTTGTGGAGCGATGTATTGTGAGTAGATCTGCATTGGGTTCCGGCTTCTGAGTATAGTTGCGTGGTACTGTACTGGCCGCGTTTGCCTACGAAGCCCACTAAGGTCAGGGATAGGGGCTGCCATTATGACTGTTTTAATGATGTCATGCTTAGGGGCGGGGGATTAGCTTTTGTGTAACAGATGCCGGTCAGCCAGGTGGATTGGTGGAATGACGTGATTATCAGGAAATGGCTGGTCACAGGTGCCTGTGTTTGCGTGCGTTTCTTGGAGGGAGACTGAGGTCATGTCCATTGGAATAGCTTCTGTATTCGTGCCATCTGTGCCCTGCAGCTCCCATTGGCCCCTCTTGAGATGAGCCTGGCTGCTCAGTCACTCTGCCCACTTGTGTGGTACATGCTTATGCTGATGGTTGGTTTGTTTACTGGCATGTGTACAGGGCTGGTGCAGTCTCCCTCAGGATACTGCTTTGAATGTTGCCTTACACTGGTGTCAGGCGATGGGGGCCTGTTGTTGTTTTGTCTCATCTTTCAGTTGATTTTGCTGTTCTTGAACCTTCGCATGCCTGTGCTGCATCAGTACGGCAATGGTGACATGCCGAATATGGATGGCCACTCACAAGGCACTTGGAGCCCCTACATTCATTTGTTTGTTGGCATGCGTGGGTGACTTGTGCATTTCACTGGTTGCATTGTGTAACTTCATTGCACCTACGAGGAGTTGTGCAATGTGGCCAGGGAGTGGTGTACAGGCACTCAGTAGGGCCATTTACGGTTGGTTCACGATGCCGTAATTCTCACCATGGCGGAATGGTACTTTCCGCCATGCTTGATGGCGTTAAGTGAATGTCCGCTGGGGTCAGAATTCGCGTACCGCTGCGCCATGGTGGTAATTACGGTTTTGCATGGCGCGCGTGCACGTACTTGGTGCAGTTAGCGTTGGCGTTCACTACGGTGTCGCTAATGGCATCGTACTTTACGGTGACGGGTCATAGTCGCACCAAGCGGTATTCGATGGCGGTATTGCATTTCGTAATGAGGGCCTTTGTCTTTTTTCATGTTATCTTTTGTTCTGCTCTCATGATGCTGTTCTGCCCAAGTACCTAAAGAAGCTGCCATGATGATTGTGACCCTGTCTAAAGCTGGAACCACTATCATTTCATATTATGTAGGTACTCAGACTAAAGCTGTCCTGTGTCCTCCACCAAATTAGCATGATTGTGTGGAGCAGCAGGTAGATTGTAGAAATGGTGTGGGAACGGGTTGGATTTGTTCAGCGGAGGAGTATGCCCATTACCAGACCGATGGGAGCGATGATTGAAGGGTTATTTCCCAAGAAGATGGTTTTAAAGAACAAGAAATTGGTTTATTAGTTATAGTATTAACTAAAGGGGGGAATGTGGAGGTGGTCAGTAATGGTCCTAGTGAGAAAGAGGGGTTCATGTTTAGTATTCCATATTTATGACTGGGGGAGAGGTAAAGTGGCAGAATGTTGACATTTTTCATGCATCTAGCGTAGTTAATGAGAATGGGATATGTGTTACTTTGTGCTTAAGTTGGTACATTTAGATTTGCACACACGCAGCAAGATAAATATCAAATCCTTCAATTAAATATAAATGCAATATAGGTATGGTGTGCCACGAAGTGCCTAGACAATGGGCAATGAGAAGCTTCATAATGTGCATGTGAGAAAAGAGATTTGTCATGAAGAAACCACTGTGAAGAGGACACAATAGCCTTGAACATACATTAACAGACAAACATAAATGGGAGTCTTAAGGGATACATGTTTGGGGCAGTACATTGGGAATTTACAAATCTTTATTCCATGTGCTCTTTCACAGATTCGGTTTACCCTGCAGCCAGGGTTTGCGAGGTAAATTCTGTGTGACTAACTCGTTTGGCAAGTTTGAAGGCTGAGGCCCGGCAACTGTGACAATATCAGATGGTCAGCCACAGGCAGGCCCATGGTTACTATGGCTTACCACTATTGTAGAAAGGAGATTCAATCTTTATAAGTGCATGTGAGCTTGTTATTTAATGTCCAGGGGAATCCAGCCATCTGTTCTTGGCTGAGTAATAAACTTGGGGTGAAGGGACACCTAAGGGCAGAGTTTCCCAATACTTTAGGGGTTTCAATTATTTTCTAACGTTGTTTCCCGAGGCCATATGTGTTGAATTGGTAGTTGTTTAGATTAAAGTGAAACAAGAACACCAGCAAGTCTGGCCTTGTGAGATATTTTTCGCCAGTTCAAAAGGAACGTGTTATTACTCCCCCTCCTCATATCGTTACAAGTGCCCCTGTACACCATGTGCATCACATTGGGGGGTAGATTCCAGGCCAGCTGGAACTTGTCATTAATTATATTTGTATGAGAATTTGTCACTATGCGATGATGTCATGACCTACCAAGTAAGACTCCAGGAAAGGGGTATGCTACGAATATGAGCTGATGATGACAGCTAGATAAATGTGACAAAAGAGAATGTGGAAATTAGAGAAGATTAGATTTCTTTTGCATAAGTTTGACCAAGCGTGTGAGGGGGGTGACTTGTAATAAAATACGTGGGAGTGTTTTTACTGTTACAAAATGTATAAAAAGTGTCAACTTGTATTGTTCACGGAGACTAGGCTTAGTTTGACTCTACAGCTCATATTGCAACTCCTGACCGTTTGTACAATAAATGTACTTTATGGACAAATGTGCACTTGCATCTAAAGTGGTGGGTCTACTTTGGGTTAAGCTGATCAGAGGTCCACCAGCCCAGGTCTACACCGCCATCTGCAACTAAAATGTCCCATCTTGAACTCATGACTGGTAGTTAATTAGTTAAAGTAGTTAAAGACGCGAGGCGAAGGCCTGAGGAAAAGGCCACTTGAGGAGCTCCCATCTGCTCTGCTGCGAGAGCACGAATAGCCTTGGAGCAGGAAAACGCACCTTCCACCATCAGCACAGCACAGAATTGCCCATTGCTGCCTTTCATTTGAAGAAAAACAGAAAATGCCTGATACGGCACACAAAGAGTCTGCTGGCCTCACCAAGATGGGCACCCCCAGTCGCCGTAGTAACATATGGAAACAAACATTGCCGCCAGAATCTGACCGCCGCAGCCCGAGGTCCCAATTGGCCAGTGGAGCCTGCCAGCCCCTCCCCTACTGCTTTAAAGGTAGTGGAAGGTGACCGACAGGCAAAGCCGCAAGGCGAAGGCCAGAGGAAAAGGCTACTTCAGGAGCTCTCATCTGCTCTGATGCGAGAGCATGAGCAGCCTTGTAGCAGGAAAACCGCACCTTCCACCATCAGCACAGCGCTGAATTGCCCATTGCTGCCTTCATTTGAAGAAAAACAGAAAATGCCTGATAGGGCACACAAGGAGTCTGCTGGCCTCACCAAGATGGCCGCCCCTGTCGCCATAGTAACATATGGAAACAAACATTGCAGCTGTAATCTCACCGCCGCAGCCCGAGGTCCCAATAGACCCGTGGAGCCTGCCAGCCCCTCCCCTACTGCTTTAAAGGTAGTGGGAGGTGAACGACAGGCAAAGCCGCAAGGCGAAGGCCTGAGGAAAAGGCCACTTCAGGAGCTCGCATCTGCTCTCTGCTGCTACAGGGTGTGCTGCATGCTTCCAGGTAAGAGCCCCTCTCCTCAGCGGCTCACCGTCACGCTCACTCGCAGGCTCGGCCGCCTACGTGCCCGCACAGCAACCCTGCCTGCATCCAGTCTAACCCTGTCTCCCAGTCTCAGAAACGAGTGCCTATGCACTAGGCTTACGGTCCCATCCACTACAATCCATATCCTGACCTCCCCATGGCAGTCAGCAGCGCCCCCCTTAGTCCAACAACTCCCCTGCGCCCGTTCCTCACTTGGCTCTTCCATCAATCCCAAAGTTCCCGAGCACCCTTACTAACCGCCGAAATGCTCCACTCAAGTCAAAAGCCACCTCCGGCTTGTCGACCAGCATTGATAAGCTGTGGCTCCCCGCAAGGAACCGGCAATTCCACACAGCAACCCGTCATGAACTATCACAAGCTACTATAAACGCTCGGTATGCGGCCAACTCTACAGACTTGACAGAACTCTATGGGTACCACCCCACAGTGAATGATGTTCATGCATGTCCTCCCACTACTGCCACTATGAATCATGCTATTTGTGCCACCCCTGCAACTGTGAACCATGCTATGTGTGCCACCACTACAAATGCAAACCATGCTATGTGCACCACCACTACTAATGCCAATCATGCTATATGTGCCACCCCTGCAACTGTGAACCATGCTATGTGCGCTACCATGACAAATGCCAATCATGCTATATGTGCCACCCCTGCAACTGTGAACCATGCTATGTGCGCTACCACTACAAATGCCAATCATGCTACATGTGTCACCCCTGCAACTGTGAACTATCTATTTGCGCTACCACTACAAATGCCAATCATGCTATTTGTGCCACCCCTGCAACTGTGAACCATGTTATGTGTGCTACCACTACAAATGCCAATCTTGCTATATGTGCCACCCCTGCAACTGTGAACCATGCAATGTGCGCTACCGCCACAAATGCCAATCATGCTATATGTGCCACCCCTGCAACTGTGAACCATGCTATGTGCACTACCACTACAAATGTGAATCATGCTATGTGCGTCACCAATACAAATGCCAATCGTGCTAAGTGTGCCACCACTGCAACTGTGAACCATCATGCTATGTGCGCTACAACTACAAATGCCAATCTTGCTATATATGCCACCCCTGCAACTGTGAACCATGCAATGTGTGCTACCACCACACATGCCAATCATGCTATATGTGCCACCCCTGCAACCGTGTACCATGCTATGTGCACTACCACTACAAATGTGAATCATGCTATGTGCGTCACCAATACAAATGCCAATCGTGCTAAGTGTGCCACCCCTGCAATTGTAAACCATGCCATGTGTGCCACCCCTGCAAATGTGAATCATGATATGTGCACTGCCACCAACGCTATCATTGCCGGGCATGCCAGCCCTCCTAAGGGTCTTCCCCCCATGTTCCCAGCATGATCAATACCTCCTATGCACCTACGCCAATTTCAGAGAACCTCAGCACACCAACTATACTCAGATGTGCCCTCATCAATGCGCGTCCACTCCCTGCGCATGCCTTAGACATCCATGACCTTCTTTGCGACTCCGACCTCGACCTACTATTTGTCAGTGAGACGTGGCTTCACGAAGACTCTGGCCCAACACTGTCCCTTGCCCTACCTGAGGGTTACACTATTTTTAGACAAGACCGGAAATCCCAAAAAGGAGGGGGGGTTGCTCTGATTGCTAAGAAATCCATCCCCATCAGAAGAATCCGAGGAGACCTAGGCCTCAACTGTGACTACATGCTCATCAAAATTAACCCCTCTCCCAGCTGTACCATCACAGCTCATGTCACCTACCGCCCACCGGACCAGTTACAGACTTCCAGGAAGCACTCCTGCACATCCTCTGTGACAACCTTAAGGAATCTACCATGTGCATCCTCCTTGGGGACATGAATCTCGGCCTCCATGAACCCTCAGACGGGAATGTTTCCTCCTTCAACAACGCCCTTGCCACACTCGGCTTCAAACAAGCAGTGTCAGAACTGACCCACAATAAAGGTCACACCCTGGACTGGACTGCCCAACACAACTGTCCACTATCTACTCCAGTCGTCACCACCATCCCCTGGTCAGACCACACAGCCATACACTTCAATCTCAACTATGCTAAAGTCCCAACCACCAGCCAAGGGACTCTGCCGCCCGCCCTCACCAGGAGCGCGAAGCAACTCACTAAGGAAAGGCTACTCCCACATCTCCAGGTTCCAGAACTTGAGAATCCATTCACTAATAATCCAGACACCCTCGCAACCAACTATAACCTCATCATCTCTAAAGCCATAGACACTATTGCCCCCCTTAAGCAAAGAAAAGCCAAACGCATTAGACAAACAAACTCATGGCATACCCCCGATCTTCTGCAACTATGTTCACAAAAACAGTCAGCTCTCGCTGCCTGGCAAGCGAAACCTAATGAAGTCACCAAACTCGCTTTTAAAAACATCACTAAACAATACAAATCCACCATCATCACAGCCAGAGAGAGTTCCTTCAACTCCAGGATAGCCAACGCTAAATCTGGTCCAAAGAAATCTTCGCAATCTTTAGAGAACTAGAGACCCCCACTCCCCCTGCCAACTCCTTAAACAAAGACAAAGAATGGTGCAACGGCATTCAAGAAGCCATGCTAAATAAACTGAACACCCTCCAAGACAAAATTATCAGCCACCAAAAAGCCTTAATGCTACAACTTTCCGATCTTCACCAGAACTCCCATGGTGAAATTCCAGCCTTCTCATTCCAAGAGATGACAGAAGGAGAAGTCCTCTCCTTACTAAACTCAATCAAGCCTTCCAACTGTAAGGGGGACTCATGCCCTGCCCAGCTCATCAAAGACAGCGCCCCGACTCTAGCACCATTCTTCACTGCCTTCATCAACGCTTCCTTCCATCAAACCAAGAGCCCTCCTGCCTCAAAGAAGCCTGGGTGCACCCACTGCTGAAGAAACCGACTCTAAATCACCAGCGAACTACAGGCCCATCACAACGGTCCCCTTCCTACTGAAGATCTTGGACAAAGCAGCATACACCCAAGTCCAAAAATACCTAGAAACGCATCGCTTGCTTGGCCTCCGACAGTCGGGCTTTCGACTCAACCATGGCATAGAAACCGTGCTATTGGACCTCAAAAACTAAATTGATGACCTCAAAGAAGTGGGCAAACCAGCCCTCATTCTACTCCTCAACCTCTCAGAGCCATTCGACCTGGTGGACCATGAGACCCACTGCCACCACCTCTCAACGGCTGGCAATTTCTCACCAAATGCCACTGCGTAGATCGCATCCTTTCTCAGTGGGAGAGCAATGAAAGTCTTTTCAGACCAAGGCTGTGTACACCCACATCTAATCAAGTGTGGGGTTTCTCAAGGGTCTTGCATCTTGTACAACCTTTTCACGAGATCCCTATTCAAATACCTCGACCTGATGGGTATTTCATACACCAACTATGCCGACGACACACAGGTCCTCATTCCCCTGTCAGGCGACTACGAGGCAGACCAAAAAACCCTCAATTCCATTTACACCACCATCCAGACCTGGATGGCCAAAAACTGGCTCTGCCTCAACAGCGAAAAGACTGAACTACTTATGGGCGGCTCTCCAGCCACAATCAAAAAAATGGGTCCCCAATATGACTCCTTTCTCATAGACAGCTCTCGTATTCCTGTATCCCAGTCAGTCAAAACACTGGGAGTTTACCTGGTTTCCAACCTCACCATGACAAGACAGGTGAATGCTATCTCATCAGCGGCAGCCTGCCACTCAAAACTTATCACTGCTGCCAGGCCCTTCCTAACGCAACAAAACTCTGTTACCATTGCCAGAGCTATCATTGGATCTCGCCTAGACTACTGCAACGCACTCCTACTAGGCACATCAGCTAAGAACATCAAGAAACTTCAAACAGTGCAGAACAATGCTCTCAGAGTGGCCACAGGGATCTCTAAAGGAGAACACATCTCGGCCACCAGAAAATCTGTCCACTGGCTGGCCGTTAAAGAACGCATCCTCTTTAAATCCCTTGCACTGACCCACAAATGTCACCACGATACAGCACCTCGCTACCTCACTCAAAGATTCTCTGCGCCCCCATCAAGCAGACCTGCTAGATCCAGTCAAACCAACCGTCTTTCTATTCCTAAAAGCCTCAGGATTAGAGCAGGCGGCTCCAGCTTCCCAGTGCTAGCTGCGACCAACTGGAACATGCTACCTCCCGCCATCAGAGGCATTAAATCCCACATGGTCTTCAGAAAAGCTTTAAAAACCCTGTTGTTCGTGTAAGCCGCTCGCTTGTCATGCCTACCTGCAAGGCATATGACCATTAGAACACTGCATGTAAAAATGTATAACCTATGACCATTGGAACACTGCCTGTAAGCAATGTATAATTTATTCTTACCCCAACCCCTGTAACTAAGTCACATTCTTGAAACAGCGGCGCGATGCCTCCGGGCTGCCAGGCGCTTTACAAATATAAAAATAAATAAAAATAAAATAATTAGTCTTGCCATCTGTTATATCGAATTATGGAACAAACATTTATCAACACCTCTACCACTCAAGAATATGTGGAGAACCTGTGAAAGCACATCCAACATGCTTTTGCCTATGAGCAGAGGAATCTTAAAAATAGCTGCAGTAAGTACTAAACCCTACTATGACCTGTGAACATCTAAAGAGGAGTATGCGGTAGGTGATAGAGTTTATCTTTATGATTCCAAAGGAATCAATGCAAGGAACGCAAGTTCCTTTCAAGTTGGAAGGTATCAAATCAGATCACTGATAAAATCTCTCCCATTGTATACAATATATACATTCCAAATGGGGAGCAGACAGAGGAAGATTGAGTCCACGTTAACCAGCTGTCATAGAAAAATGATGACTGACTATTCTGGTGGAGTGGTTAACTATTTATTTATAAAAAGCAAGCAACAACAAACACAAGACAGTAATAGTCAGAACCCCCTTCCCTTGAAGCACCATTCTCTTATACCCAAAGGAACACATATATTTCAATGGAAGGGGAGGTGCAGAAAGGGAAGGGAATCATACTGAAACAATGTTGCAAGCAGAGAACAAATCTCCAGCACACACATCTTTGATACCAGCTGCATTCTCACACCTGGAGACAGTGTTATCAGGAAGGACAGCATACATTGATAGATTTAGCTGAGCTGAATGCACTCCTCAGAGGTTCACACATTGCTTGAGGCAGGTGAGCAGCTTCGAGTATGATGACTCCTGTCTGCTAGAGCCACTTTTCCTAAAACAGCCTAATCCTTGCTTACGTATGCCAAAAGGGAAACACATCAGAAGCAAGAGATGTGAAGGCGAACATAGCTACACACTAGGCAAAAGCTCTTCATTGCAAAGACATGTGCAGTAAAGCCTAAAGCCTCACATTGCACAGGCAAGGAACAATTGTTTAAACATGTATTTAATTATTTGTGTATTTATAAAGCACCAATACAGCAAATGGTGTTTCAGGTTCCACAAGGCAAAAAAGGGGGAGGGATCAGGGAAAAAAACAACAATAACTGTCTTACTAGGCATTGTGTCACTCGGATCGTGCAGTAACAAGACATGCTGGGATGAGGGGAGTGGTGGGGGCAAGTGCCGGTAGGGGTGGAAGGGATAATGGAAGGGTGGGAGGGAAGTGTGGGGCAGGGTGGAGGCATAACATTGCAGTTGGGGGAGGAGGGGAAGAAGATGGCCCCAGGAGGTAGGAGTGTCAGGGGATGCAGGGAGTGCAGGGAGTGAGGACCACATGCTATGTTCGAGGAAGGGGGTGGACCAGGCTCAGTAGGGATGCACACCACATCAGGCTAGTCAAGGAAAGGGAGCCCAGAAGGGCAAGTGCAGGTTGGGAGGGTCATGGAGACTGGGGTGCTGGGGTAGAATGGGAGAGAAGGGCCTGGTCCCCTTTAGGACTCAGAAGGGACCAGGCAAACAGTTAATGCAGCAGAGAGGGGCATTAGTAGGGGAGGGGGAGAGGAAAGTAAGAAGAGAAAAGGAGGGTCTTGAGAAGATTCTGGAACATAAGGAGATCCAACTCAAGGCTGAGGGGGACGGGGAGGCCATTCCAGAGAGATGCTCTTGCCAAAGAGAGAGATCTACCCCCCACACTCGGCTGGAAAAAGCATCTGATCTGCCGAGAGTTGGAGCTAGAGGACAGAAGGGCTCTAGCAGGGAGGTATTTAGAGAGAGAGAGTTGGATGTAATGGGGTCCCAGGCCCCAGAAGGCCTTGTGCATGATGCAGAGGGTCTTGAACTTGATTCCTGCAGCCATCAGGAGCCAGTGGAGTGTTGTAGTGGACAATTGTAGTACCTACTGCATATTATAATGCAATAGTGTGCTAGGGGAGTACATAAAATGTTCAGTTTCAGACTTTCCCCAACACAGCTTTCTACCCTGGTCTTGTTTTTTAAGAAGGTTTGTTTTTCAAATTTCCAATCATTGATTTTTGTAGACCTACTTCTGAACTGAGTGCCTTTTGAACGTTTGGTGTGTTCATTTTTAATACACATTAATTAATGTGGGAATACTTTTGAGACATCGACCGCAAGAAATCTTGATGACTTTCATTAATCCCTACATGGAGTCTGAAATATGGTGTTCTGTTTAGACGTAATAGTCACATGAGTTGTTCTGCTCAATTAGGAGGAGATGGACTATTCATGTTTCTCCTCTGAAGAATGTCAGGACAGAATCATGTTGGGTGCAAGTCATAATATGGTTATGCATTTATAAATATTACGCTATTAGAAGATTGTGTATTTCCAAAACTGATAGTTGAGGCAGGTGGAAGCATATTAACACACAAAAATGTTCATTTGAGTTCAATTGATCTCCTCTAGGCAAGTTTGGGCACTGGCGCAACACCCCCAGCATATACCCATCCACCTGCAGCCGCAAGTACAGAAAGAAATCCAGAGTTTGCTGAGGAAAGACATCATCGAACAAGCTCAGGACCCAGCCCATTGGTCTCGCATTTGGTGGCGGTACCCATGCAAGGGTCATTTGAAAGGTTCTGGCTTGGTGTGAACATGTGCCAGGCCAACAAAGCAATTCAACGAGAGATACCCTGGCATGCATCTGGAGGACATGATTGGCATGCTAAATGGAGCCAAGGTATTCACGAAACTTGACCTCTACAAGGGGTATCACCAGATCCAGCTAGATGAGCAGTCACAGTACATACCAATGTTTGCAACGCACAAAGGCCTATTCAAATATAAGAGGTTATGTTTTGGGATATCGTCAGCTGCTGAGATTTTCGACAAGAGCATTCGGAGGGTCATTTGTAATATAAAGGACTGTTCTGAATATAGTGATGACATGTTGGTTTTCAGAGGAAACCGCGAACAATATGACAAGGCACTACAATAGGTATGCCTAGCTCTCTCCGAGGCAGGGCTAATGCTGAATTCCGAGAATTGTGCATTTTACAAATGGAATCTTTCTTCAGACACATGTTCTCACAAGAAGGAATGAGTCCTGACCCGGGGATAGTCACAGCAATCAAAAACATTTTGCCCCCGAAAGATGTGAGCAAAATAAGGACATTGCTGGGTATGACAAGCTACTACAGCAGGTATCGGAGAGACTTTGCCACCAGTAATGCTCTGATAAGGGAACTCGCCAAGCAGGTGAACACTTTTCAGTGGGACCAAGTCTGTGAGAGGGCATTCAGCCAGATCAAGAGAGACATTGTATCAGCTGAGTGTATGGCCTATTTAAACCTGGCAAAATGTAATGAGATGACTGTGGACACAAGCCTGGTCAGCTTGGGAGCCATACTAGAACAGCGTAGACCTGGTAGAGACAGTCCAAGGGCCATCTTCGGCTATGCGTCCAAGAGTTGGAAGGACGTTGAAAAGAAATATTCACAGCCAGAAAAGGAGGGGGGCTGGTGGTCCTCTGGCATTTGAACACTTCCAGATGTTCCTCCTGGGAAAACCGTTCACAGTGGTGACTCAGCATCAGGCATTGGTCACAATCTATGGAATCCTACAGTGCAAACTGCCTCAGATTATTGAAAGGTGGGGACTAAGACTGCAAGATTTCAATCAGTGCCTGTCGGAACTGGTGTTTCAGAGGAAGGTGAAGACGATATTACGCCACAGCTGGAACTTCTGAGAGACAGACCTGAAGTCACTCCAGAATGAGGTCACATGGAGTGTTGGCGAGTGTGGCAACCAAATTGCAGTCTGTCTGCAGTGGCTCTGTTTTTCGCTGCTGAGGAGGCAGAGCCAAGCATAACCCATATAAAATACACTGCTTCCAAGAAGGTAGAGTGAATGTGGAGTGTTGGCGAGTGTTAGCGAGAGTGAGCAGTGAGCAGGAGGGCGAGCTGCGTCATCCAACCCCAACAGCATCACAGCCCTGCAGCTTTCCTGTGTGAGTGGGATTCAGCTGGACCGTTGGACCATTGGGCTGTTGGAGCCCGGGAATAAGATGAGCCACACATCCGACTTGGAGGTATGTGGGTTGGGCACATTCCTATATTTGAGGGGCTGAGATGGAGATGACTGTACCAGCAGGTTGGAAGCTTGCTGTGTGAACCCCAAACTCCCATTTAGTGAAACTGTAAATGCAAGTGAAAGTAAAGGTGCAATTATCACCCAAGATATAACTTTGAACACCCAGGAAACAGTCTCCTCCCAAGGGGGGTATTGGACGACGTATCCTATTTGCATGGGCGTACTGAGAGATTTCCGCAGCCCCAGCCCCTTAACGTGAAAGTAACTATCGCGGCGAGTACCGTGCAATACATAGATGCCATGGATGCTTTACAGGCACCGCTATTAAAGAAAGCAACCACCTCGAATTGTTGCTTAAACAGGGTAGGGGGACAAGAGGAGCGTGATATACAGACACCCAAATCATTGGATGAGAGGGTGGGCAATGCTACTAGTACCCTGACCGCGGAAGACTCAAAATTAATAGCAGCTGAACTGGAAGTGGTCAAAAATGTGTCTGAACTATCACATGGTCGTGAGACTCGGTCGACAACAAACGCAGATTCAGACACAGAAGTTGACACAGAAGTTGCAAACAAAGTCAGTTTGCCCAAGCTATCAGATTGGAAACAAACTCCCCCAGAGGTATCTAGCTTCAGTGCCCCACCAAAAATAAAACAAAATTATTTGAAAACGAGATTTATATCCCCTCAAATGTCTAACGGTCAGATGTTGGGAAAACAGCATGACACTCATTATGACAGCGGCTTTTAGGGAAACACACACAAAGACTATGCAAAGTAAAAGAGGGGGTAAATGTCTAGTAGCAGATGACCAGGGAGAAGAAATATCTGGAAGCCGACAGGCTTAAACCTTTATGAAGGTACAAAAAGCCAGAGGTTCTTCTATGGGGCAGGGAACCCTGGACAGGATGCTATGACAGCCCCACAACCTCTATTTGCATCTAAAGGCGTAACAACCCTAAACAGGAGCATCAATAATGAAATCCCAGACCCTTCTGCTGGACACATGGTGGATGGTTGAAACCGAAGCAAACCTTCAACCAGGAGCAATATCCGTCAATGGTGTTAAGCAAGATTGTGTGCAGTACCCTTTGGGTGCACTACAATAACCTTGACCTCCTGGCAGTATTGATCCAACCTTTGGTATAAGTCTGAATTACACAGGTTGGTAGTGTGGTCGAGCAGCCAGGCTTATCTCAAAAGGGGCCAATGTGAGCAGTAAGGTTGTGACACAGAGTTTCACAATACAGTTATCCAAATAAACACTTATTATCAAGGTTTCTTGATAAAACAATTATTAATTTATTTCACAGTCAGTTAAATTAGCCTTCTTTAGTAATGGAGCAAAACATGTAACACTTAAATATATATTTCAAATCACACTTTGTTTCTCTAAATCAGAGGATACCCATTGGGCATGGCATACAGACACTTCCTACACCCTCAGGTGACTTAAATAGCTAGGACACTGTGTACATTGATTTATTACTGGTACATTTGAAGCACTATGGAGTTTGTGCAAAAGAGAGAATAGAGGAATACAACATAGGTTAACAAACAATTCAGAAACAGGTAAGTACTTCTAACAACCTTCCAATGCATAGTAAATTAACCCTTTCCTGGGGAAAGAGACAGCACAGAGACAAAGGTAAGAAGAGTCACTCAGGGAGCCAGGACAGCCAATGTTAATTGCACAATATCAAAGGGGACTGAATATCTTCTTTGCAGGTAGGTAGAAAGTCGTATGCAATGTTTGTAGAAATATTTGTTGGAAATAAGAACACTTCAAGGGCCATAACTGGGAGGCTTGTGAGGGGCAAAGCTTTAGGAACTCTGCAAGGTAACCAAGACAGGTCTCAACTGAGAGCATGCAAGGCTACACGACAAGAGGTAAGTTCTCTTAGACTGTACAATATCTCTGGTGAGAAGAAATGGTTCCAGCTGGCTTCTGTTCCATTGCAGCTCTGCAGATCCTTTTGTTCCTGGGCCTCAGTCATGGGAACAAGAGAGAGTACGTCTGGGGACTCCTGCTCTGCAATGGAATGGTCAGTGGCAGCAATGGACAAACTTCGATTCACCCGCCCTTCTGTGTATCAGCTCCTCGCATCTGACAGCAAATAGCAACACTGCGGTTCCCGGATGCCACTTCAGACTTTCCTTGCTTCTGGGGTCCAGCACTCTGTTGAGGTGGCTCAGGCTTGATCAGTCATGCAACGGGTAAGTCCAGGGGATCTTCCCAGTGCTCGGGTCTGACTTGAAAGCAACACACACAATCTGGTGTTCCTCTCTCTGGCTCTTTGGTTCCAGCAGCAACTGCAGTGGAAGTGCAACCAGCTTCGAGAGGATGTCCAGGTGGCTTACTTTGGAGTTAATTGGTCCCACCAACTCAAAGGGAGATGTCGTCCTTGCAGGGCTTCTCTAGTTGAGTTGAATTCGGAGCTTCAGCACAGTAGCAGTGCTTCACCGGGCAAACCAATGGTTCAAGAGTTGCAGCAGGCATCTCTTCCAAGTTCTTCTTTTGATTCCTTCGTCCAGTGGTCGACTCTGCCTTCCAAGCCAAAAAGCCTTTTCTCTTATGCAGGTTTCCCCCATTAATTCCAGCCTTGCTGTCAATCACACAGCAGTGTGGCTATCCTTGCTGGACAGCCAGCCAGCCAATCACCTTTGGGTGCATTCCTGCGACCAAGGGGATTAAGCACAGGGAGGTCCGGG
This sequence comes from Ambystoma mexicanum, assembly GCF_040938575.1. Lineage (NCBI taxonomy): Eukaryota > Metazoa > Chordata > Amphibia > Caudata > Ambystomatidae > Ambystoma > Ambystoma mexicanum. Next base: position 958,380,729 of record NC_090928.1, on the reverse strand, counting down.
CACCTCCCTTACTTCCTGTCCCTGCCAGACATACTGAAGCCAGAGGCAGGCTTTACTCGTGAATCCTGCCAAAGACAAAATGAACCAAGAGACCAGTCCTGGTTTGGCCTGCAGAGTAAAACTCAAGAAGGACCTTTGCAACAAGAAATGGCAAAGAAAGAAGACCAGGCCATTTTTATGAAATGGCCACCCATGGGTGTCTTACTGTAGCTGCGGATGCAGCTCGCTGTAAAAACCCATAATGGCAGTAAAAAGTAAACCACTGCCACCAGCCATTAGTTGTAGAAAGGTAACATAAACAATGTTACATGAGAAACTAGAAAAAGGGGATACTGCGTAACCCCTCTAGCACCCTATTGTAAGATAGTGTGTGTGCTGGGTCTAGAATGTTACAAAATGTAAGTAAAATCAATTTCACTTCACTGCTCTTGGAAACAGCAGTTTATCCAAGAGAAGATATTTAAACCTTTGGGAAATCTAAGAGACTTCCCTGTGTCACTGCACTGAAGGTGCTGTGTGACACAATGTAAGGATGATGCCTATGGAGTTTGTCAGACTCCAAAGTCAGAAGAAACACAGAAAATGAATCACATTAAAATTACATGAGAGATAAAAAGTCATAAAGTCCAGCAAAAGTGCTGGGGCTCTCTAAGGTAGAAGGAAATTAGCTCATTTCTGAGAATTCCCCCTAAGAAACAGCTAAAATGAGTGATGTAGACCCGGACTGTGGTCTTAATAACAGGGACCAGCTCTCAGTCAGAGCCTACACAGATGGGACAGCATTAAAGGAATTAAATCAGAGGTCTAAGACTATCTCAATTTGAAGTGACCGCCAAGGACCTGCAAAGAGATGGAGGTCTGAGAACACTAAAGAGCAAGTCAAGAGTTTGGGCAAATTAATACACACTGCTTCGCAAACTACACAACTGGACAAACTAGTTGAAGACATGGATGATGCCACGCAAACCGAACCACCTGAAGAACAAACAAGCGAGACCAACCTTTTAATGGTATCTACACTGCCAACAATATTGGCCCCATTCATGAAGTTACATGAACAAATGGGGGACCAAATTAAAGATCAAACAACCATGTTGGCTATGCTTCATTCAAAAATGGTCTTTGTAGAAGTGTAGAAGGTTTTATCTCAGGAATTCAATCGAGCCTGGACAATAGCACAGCCAAAGGTGCAAGCCTATTGCACACAATACTCAACCCCATCAATAAAAGACAAGCAACATAGGAGAACCTCAAGAGATTTTGAATCATCATGAATGCAAAAACCACTTATGACGCACCAACTGACCCTGTGTGTAGCCTGAATAGCACTAAAATGAATCAGACAACTCAGGCTAATTTAAACATTCAGCTCTTATGCGTTCCCGAAATACTGTCTTACTGTAGTGAGAATGCCATATGAGATACAACCACGAACAAGGGCCCAACCATAGCTGCACCAGTCCCAACAATGAACTGCTTGAACGATAAACATGAGACCTCTAAAAATGAGACCATTAAGGACTCTGAATCCAGTGCAGTGTCTACTAGGGCTACACACTATGTAGCAGTAAAAGCTACAACTGTCTCAGAGGACGCAGACATCAGTGTCGCTATTGCTGAACATACCGTGAGGGAAGAGGAAGTCCAGAAAACTGCATACCCATCAGAGCTGTGTGAGATCTTTTTTAGGACAAAAACTGACAAAGTAAATGTGAAAGTGCCTTCAAATCATATGGTACTTATAACAACCAAAATAATTAACAAAGGTGGTGCAAAGGACAAAACAAAAAATTTAATAAAAACAAAGATTCAACCATTTAATTGCAAACTAAAACCAAATGGGAGTAGAATGTTTATAAAGAACATCACTTTATTACCAGCAAATTGTACCGCATCTGAAAGGTCCACTTTGAGACAGTCTTTGTTTATCAGTAACACAATTTTACAAAGATCCCAAATGCCAATTGAGAAGCATACAGTGCAAACTCCTGAAGATAAAGATGACTCAGCCTCAGTTAATTTGATGGACCTTCAACTTATACCACCTTGGAAAACGACGAGGGGGAGGGTGAAACATCTGAAGTGGAAGAATCCACCTATGACCCTGCATCTTCAGAAATTGATGTACAACAATACGTTTTAGAACAACCAAGATGGTCGAATTAGCCGCTCGGTCCAATACTCATCAATTAAATAAGAAAATCAACATCTAGTGCACAGGAAAAAACACAGAATTCTATGGTGATTTTAAGTGTGAGACCAAAACACTCTGGAAACAGCCACATTTCTGGTGTCACCCAAATACAATTTAGAACTACGCATTTACGCACATGTGAAGTTGAGCATGTCAAACCTGATACATCAGAAGGAAAGAGTGGGCACACTTACATGACACTAGCCAAGGCAGGAGAACGAAGGACTAAAGATGATTCGGTCAAAAGTCTCAACAAATATCAACTAAGTGAGAAACAAACAAATAAGACATCAACAACTGAGACGGAGGACAGATTTCAGCAGCCAAAAGTTCAATACCAATTAGTTGAACGTGATACAGTCTGCAATAAAGATGAAAAGCGAGAACAGACCAAAAGGGAAGGAAGGTGGAGAAGAGAACTGGAAATGGCTAGTGAACCTTCTGGCAGAAAATCATAGAGCCAACCAAGTACAGAGAGCAAGTTGATGAAAGTGGCAAGTTGGAACACCTGGGGGTTTGCCCACTTGTTTGAAAACTAAGACCTGTTTATGAAGAAATATGATCTGATATACCTACAAGAAATTTGGTTGAGAGACTCCCTGTCATTGGATGGTTACATGATCCATCTGAACCCAGCGAGCAAAGGTGCAAAAGGTCGACCAATGTCAGATTTGCTGATAGCAGTTAACAACCAGCTGCTTTTTACCCAAATAGAACACCTTAATCCAAGACCATACATACAACTGCTGGTGGGCAGGTTACTGACAAACAAAGTTCGACCAAAAAATATCTTAGTACTCATGAATTTATACAGGAATTTGTGGGAACTGAACAACTTCCCTAAACAAGTAACTGATCTAATCGACGACCTTAGAAGAAAATGGAGTGAGCCACATTTTTTGATATGTGGAGATTTGAACCCCCAATGTCTTGACGACAACAGACAGGGATTACCTATTGATACTCTATCTACATCAGAATCCAACATTAGAGGCCAACGTTGGGCCACTGCCTTGAATTCAAGAGACATCCACATCCTCAACGGCATGACTGAAGGGGACATCCCGGGGAAGGTAACGTGGAGAGTAAAATTGGAAGGTCACTCTATTGACTATATCTGCGTGTCCTGTAACCTGCTTATGCTGGTTCAAACATTATGAGTAGAAGAAAATCATCATAGCGACCACAACCTATTAACTATGACTTGGAACGCTAACAGTTCGACTGGTGAATGTAACTACCCAGTTGACCTGAAAGTCACATCCAGAAGGAACAGACCAAGGATTAAGGGGAAGAAACTAACACACTTGATAGAAAGTCTCAAATTAGAAATATTGCAGGCAACCATAGCACAAGACACTAACGTTGTGAATTTTTGTCGGTTGTCGGAAGCATACGAATAAAAAAAAAAAGCTTTTTAACAAACCTATTATTCATCACCGGCATGTATTTGACCTGGCTGTCATGGAAAAAAGAAGCCGAATTAACAGCTTGATCCAAAACTTGAAGAAACAGACTACGTCAGAGACCAAATGAAGGATCCACAAATTAAAACAACAACCTAGAAATTGGTGCAAATTGCACAAAAAAGGCTATTGTTACAGGATGCACAGAATATGCTACAGAACATCAGGCAAAAGAACACAGTTGAAATTTGGCCAATGATTAACAACCTGGATGCGCCTCAGCAAGCTTTAACAGCTAATACAGTTTCTGCAGCACAATGGACGGAACATTTCCTAAAATTCTTTGATAACACCATCGCTGTCCAGTCGACAAGTGAAAAGTCCGGTGGACACTGGGATGAGTTCAACATCAACTTGGTGTCTGTGAGAGAGACCATAGCCAAGTTAAAAAACTTGAGAGCTCCAGAGCCCGACGGAATGACAAACGACTTGCTCAAGGAAGACCCTGAACAATGGTCCACGTTCCTGATGATGCTATTTGAGCACATAATGAAAACCAAGTCATTTCCAGTTTCTTGGAAAAAAGCTGTGATAGCACCTATTTACAAAAAAGGATCTTGTTCAAATCCAGAAAATTACCGTCCAATAGCATTGCTAGACGTCGCTGTGTAGGTTTGGTGAAATGGGCCATGGAAGCGAACAGACGGGACGGATGGCAAGCTGGTTTTGTTAAAGGTGTGGGAACCTCACAGAATATATTTATAATAAATATCTTAAATGCGCAAGTCGAGAGAAGTAAAGGAAGGCATTTTTTTGTAGCCTTTATTGACCTTTCCCAAGCATTTGACATCATTAGCCGGCCAAAACTATGGGGAAAGTTAAAGGGCTGGGGATGTGCTGACAACACTCAAGAAGCAATTGAAGACCTGTACTCTGACACATCCCTGCAAGTAACACTGGCGCCCAAACTATTTAATCTGTATATCTCAGATATTGAAGCCTCCTTCTCTGACATTAGATGTTTCCCACCAAAAATCGGCACAGCCAAGATAGGACAAATCTTATACGCAGATGATCAGACACCAGTGGGACTACAGAGACAGTTTGAAGGCTTAAGAAGTACCTGGAGAACAACAATCTCAAGATCAATACAGCAATGTCTCGGTTATGTCTTTTGGATCAGGCAACGAGAGGCACCCTAAAAGACTCAACGCTTGGTTTCTGGAGGTACAAAAGATTCTGGAAGTGAAATCATTAATATACTTGGGAATGTGTCTGAACACTGACAAAAAAGACCTGCCGAGATTGGAACTTCTTAGGGCAAAAACATTCAACCTGGCAAGACAGGGGCGAATTCTACTGCTTTTTTATGTCCCCACTGATATCTTTCTATTGTATGAGGACACTTCCAATACTAACGTACGGGGCAGAAACATCTTTTACATTTGGATCAGAAAACTGGTCCCAAGATCGAAGGCTTATTTTGGAAAAGAGTGCTCCATCTGCCTAAGAGAACCCCGATCCAAGCAATCAGGATGGAGTTGGGAAAACAAGAGGCTTTGCCGTCCTAAGGAAAGTGCTTGTTGCCAACGAAGACATAACTTTGACAGAATGGCACGTATTGTGCCAGACAATCATGCGTCAACTGAGTGAATCCGAAAGTTACCCTGTTGGATAAACCAGACAAGGTTAAAAGAAAATTGTACATTCACAATTGGATAGCAACACAACAAAGAACAAGCAATTTAGATTGTGTGGAAAGTCCATTCAAGAAGTACGAAAACTCAACATCCTCCCTAAATACCTTGGGCTGTTTCCAAATTGGTACTTCAGGGACCAATTCATGAGATTTCGGTTGAACTTGCACGATGGAAGAGTGGTGGATTGAACTGTTGGGAGGAAACCGCATACCATTGACTGTGGCATTAGTAAAATTACTTTTAAAACTTTTTGCGGACATACAGGAAGCAAAGTAAAATATGAAACAGTTAATTTGAAAATATAGAAATGCAATGGAGATTGAATGTTTTAAGTTTTTCAAAAAGTTTGCTGAAAGGTTATCTGTATTGTGTAACCATATAAAAACCAATAAAAAAAAAATAAAGAAACAGGAGATGAAAAGGTATGCTGATGAGAAGAGGGAAACAAACTGGTGGACACAGCAAACGAGAGACAAGGTTTGCATGAGTCTGAAGCAAGAACGGAAGTCAGAGTCCAGATTTGATCCTGATCCCCGTGTCATCACAAAGAATCTATGGTGACTGCCCAGTCCCCGGGCGGGTGATCACGCAAAACACGTCACAATTCTGACTCTACCGAGAGGGGGAGAAAGAGTTCAAGGACGAGGAGAGTGCTGTGGAAAGTATTCAAGTGAGGTCAGGGAAGGAGAATGAGGCTTCAACAGAGGCTGGGCAGCCTGTGATGGTGTTGGTGAGGCCCAAGCGGTGCATCACAAGGCCCATAAGACGTATGGAAGAGATGTGAAGCCACCTGTGAGTAAAGGGATTTTCTGTTTGTCCAAGAGGGGGAGACGTCATGTCCCGCATGGAGACGGTTTATCTGGCGTGACGAGGAGCCTCGTCACGCCAGGAGGTACCAATAAGACTTGGGCATGCTCGCGCATGTTTGTAGGTGGATATACCACATTCACAGCAGAACGTAGACTAATAAAGAGAAAAAGAACATGTTATTCCCAGCTCCGTGTCCCTTATTCCAGCGCAGTGCACGCAGGGGCATAGAGGCCCATCCAAAGGGGCATCACAAAGTGAGGCAGGATAAAGGGTAATCCTCACTCTGGTCACTTACATTATCCTGCAGTCCGGATACCAGGGAAAATGCAAAGAATGACAATTGAGCCGCACACCCCAATAAAGGAGACTTTCATGTGCACAAAAGGCGACCAAGTGTTCTGCGCTCAACAATTATTTTTTCTTTTCACTCAATGGTTAATATCACAGCACAATACAGCGTCACCAAACGTGCGAATCCTCACTGCCATGTTCTCAGGGATCCCATAATATATTTCTCATTGGATTGGCTGTAGCCTGTCAGTACAGATTAGTTAATAGCAAGTATTTGCAAGACTCCTTTCTCTAATTCCTATCAATGATGCCTGCAAACACAGAATCAATGCAATGTTCTGGGTGACTAAGTGGAGTGCCACAATCAATACCCACGTGCTGAACTCATTATACCCAAAACATACAGTTTAATTTAATCTCAAGAGCGAAGCTGAGTAGAAACTCTCTACAGGTGTAGACCGAATGCAGGGTCCTCTGAATACAAAGTGAGGTATTAACATTTTCAATTTTGAAGTGAGAAGTTTTTCTTAAAATTGTTTTGCAACGTATTTTCATAGTTCCGGACTACAATGCATGCATGGCTTGCCACGTGCTATTTGCACCTTGATTCACATGCCACTTCCTTCTTGTGTTGTGCAGTTTCCAGCTTCTCCATTGCACACATTCATGCTAGAGCTGCAGCAGCTCAGTCTGCCCAAAAGAGTTTGGTGCTAAAAGATGTCTGAAGCACGCTTCTGATGAAGTGTAAAGGGAATACGAAATGTATGTAGATATATTTTACCACACAATGGAAAAGCAGAGGATAACACAATTGTCTACGATTGAATGGACTCGTTTTGCCCTATGCAAAGTTTGAGAATGTGCCCGAAACGTCAACATTGTAGGAATGAGCAGGGCCGTCGTTGGCTCAATGTAAACGGTTCTGAGCAGTAGTGGCTGGGAATTATCCTAATTCGATGATACAGGTACATCATTTGAGGCTTGGCAGGGGTTAAAGGTCTCCCTTACTACCCCTAAAAAGAATATATATATATTACATGGCCTGCAGTAGCGACCGTGTAGTTATGGTTAAGTTGCTAAACCCATAGGAAGAGCACCTTTTGGGCGGCTTATAACTTGGCTGTCCCTGGACGAATCCTCACCAAACTTTGCAAAAAGAGTATATGGGCCGCTCTGAATTTTTATGGCAAGTCTGGTGATGTTTCATCAAGGGGGGCAAAGTTATAGGGGGGGTCCCACATTTTTTTTTCTCCGTAAACTGAATGGAAAAAACTTTGCTCACGCCTACAGCCCAAACCGCTGGACGATGTTCACCAAATTTGCGGCAGGAGCTGTGGCCTGGTCCCAAAAGTGTGCTTTTGTAAATTTGGTGAAAATCCGTCCAGTAGTTTATTAAAAACAGGCAAAATATAGGTAAAAACTAAATTAGTGATATCTGGCTCCGCTCCGCGGACACATTTTCCTGTTTGGTCTGCGGACAGGCATATGATTGGTCTAGAGGGTGACGTGATGTCCGCGGACATCGTATGCACCCCTTATTGGATGGTGAAATGCGAGAAGTGTGTCAGATTTTTGGAAACGCCAGCCTTGTTGGATTTGCAGATTTCGGCTGGTGTCCGTGGACATCGCAGTAAAAACATATAAAAAACACAACAGTACACTTGGCAAACTTATCAAACAATCTCTGGGGAGGTGAGGGGTGATATGGATTGGATGGGATATGGCCATAAGAAGCCAAACAAATAGTTTAAGAACAATTATAGACACGGCATTGAATGTTTGTGTGAAGTCTGAATGGATTTTGTCAAGCTGGGGGCTAAGTTATGTGACTATTGAATGTACAAACATTTTGACACTTCTGAAGAAAAAAAAGCATCACAAAGCATCACAAATGTCATTGATGACATCACTGATGTCATCACATATCTGGCACACTTATTTTTGTTCACTGAAACATCTAGGCCAGGTGGTTTTGCTCACTGACACTCAGAATATTAAAATTCAAAAGGTGCTGTATATCTAGACGTTAACCTTGTCATATGTTCTTAAAGTACTTTCCTTAGGGTTTGGTCTCAGCTCATGGTGCACATACACAGAGCAATAGCAGGCCTCAAACACACAATTCATTTGTATACATGAAGATAAACGTTAATGCTATTAAGGTTTTCTGATGATGCGGTTTCTTTCTTTCTTCCTTACTTTAGTATCCCTGTATGGGCCTCTGATTTGTATGCATTGTGGGTCTTCATATATATTGTTTGTACTAGCACAAGTGTGTAGTAAGTCTTGAATTGTTAGATTGTTATTACATGTTTAACACTACACAATCACCCCTGAAATCTTGTTACCAACATTATAAACAAATCCCCTTGAAGGGACTTTTCATCAAAATTAATTTATCATGTGATGTCATTAGTGATGTCATCAATGCCATTTGTGATGTCATCTTTGATGTCCTGGGTATTAGTCTTAGCAGTGCACGGAGGTGGCGGGAGTTCTGGTTGATTAGCTTACCATAACTGGCGAATTACTGAGGTTTTTAGTTTTATCTGTAACCATAATGTCCCTCTAACCACGTTTTCCATTGAATTTCATAGGTTTTTACTCGTGCAACTTAACCATAACGTCCCTTTAACAAAGTTTTTTAAATTAATTTCATAGGTTATTATTAGTGCAACTTAACCATAAAGTCCCTTTAACAATGTTTTTTCATTGAATATATATATAGATTTTCTTTTAAATGGAAGCTCCTGCGCTGTGTCCAGCTGCTCTTTGTTTCTGGAGTGGCTGGCTTTGTTGTTCAATCCACTTAAAAAACAGAGGAGTTTCACAAGTGCAACACTTTGAGCAGTGACCCTAAAGAAAGAATAGGAATAACACATAATTTGTCTTTCTTGAATTCCATACAGTAATTGCTAAGCTCATTAAAGGTTTATTTCAGGCACACTTCAGGGATTGAGTCACTGATTTAGTGTGTTCGTAAACACCTCAAATTTACAATGCAGACAAAAACACCCAAAAAGCATTTAGAGTGGAATAAGCAGTTGCAGTTATAACATGTTTTTTTCTGCTGTTGTCTCTGTTGCGATCATCACAAGACATTCCATCTCAGTGTCCTCGGTCGCTTGACAAAATCCTTGTGCCTAAAAGCTTGTATACAGTGTAGAAATGTTTGACATAGCACATAAAGTGGACCTTGATTTCAAAGTGCCACAATGAATGCTTTGTTGTAATGTGTTATCTTTCCTATCTCCCTGACATGCTGTTATGGAAGTTTCGTTGCATGTATGAGGTAATGAATGCAGAGAGTATGGGATGCCATGTGAGTGTGCTCTTTTCCCTGCGCTACTCTAAATTATTTAATACACAGTTATGAACCCTCCCAATGGTGTGTATTTTGCCCACCTCTGAAGCCTGAAAAGTCGGTCAACGCAGGCTTGACATGTGGCCAACTTTGCACCTGACCTGCAGATGAACAGGCCTGCTGTTAAATCTCAGTTTCCAGTTTAATGGTCTCCACTAAAGAGTGTAATTTGTGAACATTCAGACATGTAATATCTCATTTTACTAAAGCCAGTAAGACATCTCAGAGGGTTGAGCGCTTGCTGCAGTGATGTGAGTGTGTGATCTGCAGGTTGTAGGTCCGTTTCCCGGCAAGCCCAACTCAGCCTTTCATCCTTCTGAGGTTGATAAATGAGTACCAACACAGGTTGGGTGGTATTGTATGTATATTTGTTCTATGTATATTTCTGTGACCACCACTGGCAAGGTGAGTGCCCCCATGCTCCAGCCCCATAGCATACCCTGAAAAATATATTTGGTGCCATAGAAGGCAGGTAGAGCGTGTGGTGCACGCAGGTCCCCTCTCCCCTTACTGGTTTGTATAATCCCGCCTCCCGTCCGACCTGACTGGTCACCTGGTTCTCCCACAAAACGGGCTTAACAAAATGATTTTAGGCACCGCATCCGCGCCGTTTCTGTGACCACCACTGGCAAGGTGAGTGCCCTCATGCTCCAGCCCCATAGCATGCCCTGAAAATTACATATATATATATATTTTTAATTTTATTAAAATTTGTTTTTAGTGCAAAAGCTCCTTTACAAATTATGACAAATTAATACATTCCTTTCAGAAAAGACATTACAAAACAATAAAATTATACAGTATAATACAAATCCGTTCCTACATACCGCTTGAAAATTTCTGAATTCAATCATACGGTCGCGTTAAAACAGAACATATTCCATCACTTTTAAAGATTTCAAACTTTACAGTGGTAAAACTTCCAACTGAGTTACTATGTAATTTACAAAACGTACAGTCGCAAGCATTACTGTGTTGTTAGAGCCCCACATACAGTTCAACTATATGCAGTTTCTTGCAAAGATTGTGTTTGCTAGTGCAAATTCTTTCAACATATTTACACAGGTGTTTTCAAATTGAGCGCAAAACAGAAACAAATATTTAAGTGATTCTTGTGTCTCTTTACAGAATCTACAGATATCATCAGATGGAATATCGTGATTCTTCGCCCAATGTTTAATTCACGTTTTTGTATGGATAAGATCAAGTCTGAATAACATATATGTTCTACGGACCTCTTTGCCTGGACATAGAGTCAAATAAGACAGCCGTGGAATTTAAGGATGGATAAATTCTGCATACTGAGTAAATGAGGTGTATGTATGAAGTTGGTCTATACATTCTGCCCAATCATTTATAAAAATATTGTTTTTAACCTTATTCATGTGCAGTTGAAGATCGCATGGTAACATATTAATTTTATCTAATAGCATATTCATTTTGCCTTTGAATTGAGCAACAGCTAATGGCTGATTGTTCAATAGCATCTTAAAGAATTCTATGTAAATTGAATTCTTTGGAGGAAAGATAGTATTAGAATAATTTACAAGCAGCCACCAATGGTATCGTGCTGCTAGAGAAGTTAACTCTAATTCATGTCTCAGGACTGCATTTGGAAGCGATAAAGGAAGTCATAAGGCATTTTTCCATAGAATGCCCAGCAGGCGATCAAGAAGGGGTCTCAAATCACATAAACATAATTCCGCACCATAAAGAAGAATAGCTTCTACTTTTTTACTGTAGAATTCAAACAGAGGAGTAAGCGAAAAGCAACAAAATTTGTGAAAAATGTATTTCATTTGTCCTATTAAGGGTAAGAGTTTTTCCATGAGTAATTCCTTTACTCTTTTAAACGAGATGTTATTCGAAAGATTAAAGCCCAAAAAGTATAGATTTTGAGCATTATTTATCTGCTTGGCACCAATGAACCATGTAAAATGACCTACTTTTTTACGATTTGAAAAAATAATAATGTTTGATTTTTGCGGATTAACCGTGAGGTTATTTGATTTACAATAAGATAGGAAACTCTCCAGTTTAGCTTGAAGGCCGGCTTGAGTTCTATCAAAGAGGAGAACGTTGTTGGCGTAAGCTAGCCAAGATAACTTAAACGTTCCCAATCGTGCTGCAAAAGATTTCTCTCCATTCCAAATATTATCTAGGTCAGCCATATATAAATTAAATAATATGGCGGCCAGGTTACAGCCTTGTTTTACGCCTATCCAACTAGGAATGGCTTCAGTGAGAATACCTGACCGGTTAATCCATACTTTAAAGTTTGTGTTATAATGAAGCATGGCAATCAGAGTAACCAAATAAGGAGGAAAGTTTGCATTTAGCATTTTCTGCCACAAAATACCTCTGATAACACTATCAAAAGCAGCTTTCAAGTCCAAAGATACAACAAAAATAGGGCCTTTTTCCTGGAGATTGGCAGAGGCTATCAAATGTGCTAAAATACATGCGTTCAGGGAGGTACCCATAGCTTTACGAAAGCCTACTTGTGTTTTAGGCAGTCGGTGTTACAAATTACCATTTCTGCCTCTTGTAGAATCAGGGCAGCAAATATTTTAGCTGCAACGTCTATGAGAGCTATGGGTCTAAAGTTGTTAGAATTGTTGATGGGACCTTTTTTGTGCAAAGGAATGATGATGGAAGTGAGCCAAGAAGAAGCAATTGTATTATTTCTGAACACTGATTGAAATATCTCCAGGAGAATTTTTCCCCAAAAATGTGGGTCATCTTTGATAACACAGGGGGGCAGGCCATCAGGTCCTGCACATTTGGAGCCTTTTAATTTGTAAATGGCAACTAATATGTCATTAATTCCCCATGGACAACTATCTGGAATATTATAGCATTCTGGAGGTCTTTCGGTAGCACTGAAGGCTGCAGGAAGCGCATATTTGTGGAGAAAGAACAAAGTCCATGATACTCCATCGATCGCTGAATCAAGTTCTAAATTCAGATCTTTATCAGTAGTTCTGAGCTGTTTCCATATATCTTTTGTTTTATGTTTACATAACATCTCCACCGTGTATTGATTATGTTTGAGTGAGATTAGAGATCGTATTCTCACAATATCGTTAAAAAATTGACTTCTTTGCTTTTCTCAGTTCAAAGTTTTTTTTATGTTTGAGCTCAATAATTTCTCAAGATAGCTGTGATACAGGACTTTTTATAGGTTGAATTGTTTTTTGAGATGAAGCAATTGTGCAAAGGTGACTCCGAATCACCCTCATGTTCCATTGTAAGATACATTGCATCTCATCAGAGCATTCGCTACCACTCTTCCATAAGTCGTGACTGACGAGAAAAGAAAGTTTTCTGCACGTGCTACCATTCCAATTAATAGAAAGTCTTGATCTATCACTCTGAATGAGATCAAGGGAGGGTTCATGTTTCAGCTTTTTGATCTGACCAGCCATCGAATATGTGATCATTAAGTGATCACCCAAGGCAGGATCTAAGGTCCTCGAAAGAGATAACATTCCCGACAATGTCTTGGAGACTGCCAAGTAGTCTATACAGGAAGAATGTACCCCTCTTTTCCAAGTAAAAGTCTCATGTTTAACATCCGGTTGTACAGTATACATGTCCCAACCTTCTAAAAACTGCAACCACACCTTTCCTTTTTGTGTCGATAGCCTTGCATGATTCTGTGCCTGACTTTTAGCACCTGTTGAAAAGGACGGAAAGAAGGCAGCATTAAAATCTCTCCCAATAAGAATTTCTTCATGGGGGTATATTTAAATGCCTCTAGGAGGTCATTGTCAAGGATTTCGCAAGCTTGAAGGACTGGCAAAGCAAAGGATTCCAGTATAACGAAATCACAAAGACATTAAAACTATTTAATAAATCTACTTTTATGTCTACCAAGAGATATAGATCAGATTCATAGATGGATTAATAGTGAAGTGTAGGATATTATTAATGAGAATGGCCAGTCCCCCTGCAGGACTACTGCCTTCTCTACTAACTGCATAATGGACGAAGAAGGAATATCCGTCAAAGTGCAATTCTGCCATAGACATGGTTTCTTGAATCAGAAAAATGTGTGGCACAGAATCTGTGCTAGCTTGCTTCAGCCATTTTTTAAGGTTATTAAAACCACAGCTCAAAGTGATGATTCTTAGATCACTCGATTATGAGGGAACTTGCTTTCGAATTATAGCAGACGCTGCTTTTATAAGCGGCTCTAACCATGTTAAGCCATTAAGAGCAGTGGTGAGAGATGCTAATTGTTCCATCATCTGTTTAGATGAATCTGTGTTGATAGATGCCTGCTGAGAAATATTTTCAGAAGATATCAAATTGGGTGGGGGAAAAATCGAGAAAAGCCATGGTATCTTCTATCAATGGAAAAGCATACATTTTAAGGCCCAACATGATTAGATCTGATTTATGTTCCCAAAGCAACTTTGAACTAATCAGAGAGAGAATGTTTGCTAACTTGCGATTATTGTTTAAATTAGAAAGTTGAATACATTCGATGTCTTTGGAAACTAGGCTACGAAGCGATGGAATCTTATATAGGGACTTCATTAAGAATGAACAATTAATACATTCTCTCCCATTTATGGTGGGATCACTCTTCCAACCAGTAGTGGTTTTCATTTCGAGCGTTATGTTATTAAATGACAATAATGTTGAGTCAGAGATGACTAATGGTTGGTTTGCTACTTCATTTCCACTAGTTTTTCCAGATTTTCCCTCAGACAAGGACTCACCTCCAGGCAGTAGCGATCTACCTACTGCAGTTTCAGAGTCCAAGTTCACTACAGAACCATTTGGAACTTCTCTAGTTCCCTCTAAGAGAATGGCCACAGGAGGCCCAGTATTAATTAGCTGGATAGAATGATTGGGGTAACTCATCCGAAGGATGTTTAGATTCGGCAATGTTCAGAGATACTGGAGGTTTATAAAGTACAGATTCATGTGGTGAACGCAAAGTTTCAAAACATGTTTGAACATGTGTGGAGATTTTAAGAAGTCTTTCTTTGGGCAGAGAATTTTGGGCCAATTTCTCATTGGACAATTTAGGCATGGAACTCTTTGAAATGGGATATTTCCCTTCAGTATGTCTCTCTGATTTCAGAGATTTTCCAGTTTTCTTATTCAGTATCTCAGGGAAATATGCAATCATGTTTGCTTGTGTTAGGGTTGATAACTTGGGACCTGCTGAAGCCATAAAATGGGGTTTTGCCATCATTTGGTATGAGTCCAGGTCTCCACAGAAATTCATATGGCCTATGTTTGTACATGCTATCTGGCCAGTATTTATATGTTCTGAGGGGGTATTTGCAGAACTATTTTACTTTTGGCTCAAATTTAAAGCATGATCTTCTATGTTTGACACAGGCATCTGTTTCTGTTGGTTCGACATCGCAGGGCAACAAGTATTTTTATTCATTCTGGGATGATCACCATTATTCACACCCTTCAATTTATGTCTTCTTTTGAATGCTTTTTGATGGCTTTTTTGGCTCTTCTAGATAGATGGTAAAAGCCTTCTGAGGAAACTGTTGTCATATCATCTTCTTTGCAGATTATCTCTAACTCCTTTTCTTGTTCTATAATTTAAATGATGGCGGAGGGACTATCAGGAGAAAAATGCCTATCTACCACTGGCTCGAGTATCTGATCTGACTGATGATTCTCATCAGAGTGCATTTTTGGATTCGTTTTATACAAAAATTGTTCAATCTACAGTAATCGATCATGTTGTAATTTTGCTACTTCGAATATATCGATGGGTTCCCCGTTAACATCATTATTGCATGAATTTAACGATTTCTTCAGAACTTGTGCAAATAGAGTGGGCTTTCCATTAGAAAGAAGGAGGTTGTCTAATGTTTGTGTACCCTTATTCGAACATCTCAAGTTTTTGTCAAAATTAGGGAACTCACGTTTTACTAACAAGGCAGCTCTTTCAGGGCATTCTAAATGAAATTTATGACAGGACTCTTGTGAAAGAATAAATCCTTCGAGCTTTGTTAGTTTTTCTGTATTGAGGATGATACTATTTTCTATTTCCTGTAATAACAAGTGAGAGAATTTGTGCCCCTTATCAAGGAGGTAAAGAATTCTGGTTATTACTGGGAAGTCCTAGATTTCTTTCTTTAAGGATTCTGAGAGCTTCCTCTCCTGTGCCAAATGTACCTCAGGAGAGTGAGATATGTTAAAAACCGGAGCAGACATATCCATATTACATGCAGCTGATTTATCAAACAGAGATTTAACTTCGTCCTCCTCTTTTGATGTCAGCGAGCTAGTTGATATATGGGGAGCTTTGGGAATATATTCAGCTTCTCTTTGCGAAAAACTATGTATGGAGTTGGCATGGTCCTTTGTATTTGACTTGTGAAAATGAACATGCTCACGGTAGTTCCCGAAAGTAGAAACTGGCTTGGAAGGACCTAATGAAAGACGCACCCTTTTATCAAGATCTGCCATAATAACAGGCGCGAGCATCGAAATATCTGCAAGAGGAGTAAACTTGTCTTTGTGAATGTCGGCAGCAACTAGATGTTCGCACTTTACAATTTCCTTTTCTGCAAAAGGGTCATGTGTAATGTCTTTGTTTGCTACTTTCAACGAACATAAAGCTTTACTCTCTGGAATGTCAACATTGACATTATTTTTCGCAGTATTGTCAATTGAAAGGTCAACTTCATTCAGTTGCGCCGATATCGAGAGAAAGGAGCGTTTACCTTATAAAGAGGATGTTGGACTAAGGGTTGATTTTTTTCTATTTTTAAGTTTGGAAAGACTAGTACATAACTGCTCCTTCGAGGAAAGATCTTTAATTTTATTTCCATTGCGCAGTATAGTCTCCATATTCAGTGTTAGCTCCACCCACTACTTCAGCAATCAAGGTGCTAAATCCTAAGTTAACGATTGATTAGATATTCCAAAGGATGTTCTCTTCACAAAAGTTTACACTCACTATGAGACTGTAGAACAATCAAGAATAAAGGATCATTTTTTTATGTTCTTGCTACGGTCATAACGTTTACCTTTTGCGTCTTGCCTCACCGCCAAACAGCTCAACAGCTACTTGTGATGCTACTTCAGATGCACGTGCGCGATGCACGCGCACCTCAGGTAAAGTAGCTGAGCTCCAACATGCAGGGAGGGCAGGGGGTGGAGCAAGGAGGCGGGCCTAAGGGCAAAAGGAAACAACGTTGAAAATGTTTGAAAAGAAAAAGCCGGAAAATACACTTGCATAAAGAACACAGGAACAAGTTCCCGCAATACGAGTCCACAGTTCAAGAGAAACGACCACACAGTTCAAAGAGAATGTTTCAATGCCAACTAGAACGTGCTTCGTGCAAGTTTATATAGAGTTCTTTTGTTAATCTAGTCCGTGTTGCGCAGCAAGAGAGGATTCCTCTTAATGATGGTACTTGAATGGGAATCCAGGGTCCAGAAGACAGAGTGGCCAGTATGTTTTGCTTAACAGCTACTTGCGATGCTACTTTGGATGTGCGCGCGCGATGTGCGCGCACCTCAGGTAAGGTAGCTGAGCTCCAACACGCAGGGCGGGCAGGGGGCGGAGCAAGGAGGCGGATCAATGGCACTTGAATGGGAGATTATCAATGCAGCCTCTTAGGTGGAATCCGGGGTCCAGAAGACAGAGTGGCCAGCACGTTCAGCTCAACAGCTACTTGTGATGCTCCTTCGGGTGCCTATATTTGGTGCCATAGAAGGCACGTAGAGCGTGTGGTGCATGCAGGTCTCCTCTCCCCTTCCTGGTTCGTATAATCCCACCTCCCGTCTGATCTGACTCATCACCTGGATCTCCCACAACACGGGCCTAACAAAATGATTTTAGGTGTTGCATTTGTGCCATTTCTGTGACCACCACTGGCAAGGTGAGTGCCCCCATGCTCCAGCCCCATAGCATACACGGAAAAATATATTTGGTGCCATAGAAGGCATGTAGAGCGCGTGGTGCACGCGGGTCCCCTCTCCCCTTCCTGGTTTGTATAATCCCGCTTCCCACCCGACCTGACTCGTCACCTGGATCTCCCACACCACAGGCCTAATAAAATGGTTTTAGGCACCACATCTGAGCCATTTCGGTGACCACCGCTGGCAAGGTGAGTTCCCCCATGCTCCAGCCCCATAGTATGCCCTGAAAAATATATTTGGTGCCATAGAAGGCATGTAGAGTGTGTGGTGTGTGTGGGTCCCCTCTCCCCTTCCTGGTTCATATAATTCCACCTCCAGCCTGACCTGATTGGTCACCTGGATCTCCCACAACACGGGCCTAACAAAATTATTTAAGGTGCTGCATCCGTGCCATTTCTGTGACCACCATTGGCGAGGTGAGTGCCCCAATGCTCCAGCCCCGTAGCGTGCCCGGAAAAATATATTTGGTGCCATAGAAGGCATGTAGTGTGCATGGTACGCGCGGGTCCCCTCTCCCCTTCCTGGTTTGTATAATCCGACCTCCTGCCCGACCTGATTGGTCAGTTACACCCTCATAAGGGACACCCCAGGGCAGTCCTCTGCCTGGTAGCCCTCTGCCTGGCAGCCCTCTGCCTGGCAGCCCCTTCGGGTATGGGCTCTAAGGCAGAGGGTGGCTCCAACAGAGGAAGCAAGTGAAGCCTGCGACCAGCCATCAACCAGCAGCAACCAAAACGTAAGTGTGGCATGGATGGTGAATAGAGCAATTACTTTACTCTGGAAAACCCTACCCCTCAACATTACCTTGACTCAGAATTGTGAATGTTAGCAATGCTGCACTGAGTTAGAATTGTGAACATTAGCCAGTGCCAGACTCAGATAGGATTGTGAATGTTAGCAATGCCGCAATTAATTAGAATTGTGAACATTAGCCTGTGCCAGACCCTGACAGGATTGTGAATATTGTCAATGCCGCACTTCGTTAGAATTGTGAACATTAGCCAGTGCCAGACTCAGATAGGATTGTGAATGTTAGCAATGCCGCAATTAATTAGAATTGTGAACATTAGCCTGCACCAGACCCTGACAAGATTGTGAATGTTAGCAATGCCACACTCAGTCAGAATTGTGAACATTAGCCTGCCACAGACCCAGACAGGATAAACATTCATTATATATTATGTCTCATTATGAATACTGAGATGAGCTACCTGACTCATGCTTCTACTATTGTGGGACTTAGTCTGCATCTGATCTAATGTCTTCCCTCCCAGGTGCCTGATCCATTGCACTTAATTCACACGTAGATGAAATCAAGAGCTTTAGCCTGAGTCACATTATGGATAGAAATGTGAATGTTAGCATGTCCCAGCATGTCTCACACCTAGACAGAATGTGAATATCGGCATGTACCACACTTGGACAAAATTGAGAATGTCAGCATGCACCACACCTAGATGAAATTACGAACATTAGCTTCTAGATAGAAATGCAAATGTTAGCATGTCCCACACTTGATTGACTTGTGGGTGGAAGCAGGTGCCTCACTTAGACGAAATTGCAAACATTAGCCTTAGTCACTTCTAGATTGAAATGGAAATGTTAACATGCCCCACACTTGATGGACTTGTGGATGGAGGCAGGTGCCTCCCTTGGATGAAATCGCAAACACTAGCCTGAGTCGCTTCTAGATAGAAATGCAAATGTTAGCATGTCGCACACTTGGGTGGAGTTGTGAACATTAACCTGAATCGTATCTAGATATCGGAGGTCGAAAAATGCTGATCCAGGGTTGTATCAGTGGGAAACAGACACGGCTTGCACAGCTGTGAGGGTTGCAGCATGGACAGCCTGTCTGCAAAAAAGTACGAGCTGGAGCTCCTCAGGCTGCTGAGTCACAGATGATACCACCCTGGATCAGCATTTTCCGACCTCCAGCGAGAGGACCATACAGAGACCAGCCCATGCGGCTAGCAGATCTCAAATTTAGCGCCTGTGAAATCTATTAACCCATAGCACAGACGTCAATCTACACAGAACTCCGTCCTGATGAAGGCCGTGTTAAAGATGAGGCACACCTAGCCCACCTAGAAACGGCTGAAACACCTGGTGTAGACACACTACTCCCCCCAAAACTACAGCACATTAATGCTGTTTACGCAAGAAAAATAATTTTGTGTACCCACCATTGTTCTATGTGTTTTCCACAAATGTTGACTTGAATATGTACACTGTAATATGTGAATTTCTTGGCAAATCCTAATAGGAGTCGGGTTTGTTGCACACACACAATTTGGAGATTGTCCCAAAAAATGTTTTTTTGGCACTGTGTGTTGTAAAAATCTTTCTGTTTTTTTTTTCTGATTGTTCTGTTTTAGCAAACCATTTTGATGTCTTAATTTCTCAAAATGCTTGATTTATGTCTTTTTGCACACAACTCTAATATAAAAAAAATGAGATTTATCTCTACAACATACTATTGAAGAGTGATTCCTTCCTCAGCAATGCAGAGTTTGATAATACACGTGGAGGTGTTGTTCTGAGCCTAGCATCCTTGGACCTATTCATTTGTATCTTTTGTTTTCCTAGTTAACCCTCCTGGGTAGAATAGGTTCCACACCAGGAGCCCTATTTTTTGATTCTAGCTGTTCACATACGAATACAACCCAATGAACAACTCATCACCCTAATAAAATGCAGCTAGCCGAGGACATCCCGGCCTAGTTTCTCACATATGCGTACTTCAGGCCCAACGCAGCCAGAACCCAGTCTGGGTGTCCACCCACCAGACTGCACACTTCCAACTGATATCTTCAGCACCACACCTAACGCTAGGATGCTGCGACAATCCGACAATTACATCAGCTGCACACATATCTGGTGCACCCACGCACCCTACGTCACTATCTCTCTCTACTGACAAGAACTACGGTTCCCAAGGGCGTTCAACCTACCAGCGCTTTGAGGTCATACCAATGATGTATAGAGCGCTATATAAATGCCAAGTAACATAACAAGTAACATAACATATATGAAGTGCTTAAGTGTAAGTGCTATATAATAACACATCATTATCATTTGGCTTTGGACATCTTCTTGCACAGTAATTTGGTAATATGGGCCTATACACACTGATATTTATGATACATATGGTGATCTATTGTTATATCAAATACATATATCATATTACAGTTATACCGTAACCATATTTTTTCATAGTGTACTTAGGAACAATGCTATGTGATGTCACTTCCTGTTTTGTCAAGGGGTGAAAGGTATTCCTTCCCATGATGTCACTTCGGGGTGGGGTCAAATGACATCACTTCCTGTGATGTCAGAGGTCAAGGGTCATGTGATGTCACTTCCACTACCCCGGGCATTTTGGTGAAATTACGTCCCTGCTATTATGACCAGTGTCTCATGTCAAAGCCGTACATGGGATCCACAAGGATTTTAAATCAGACTTAGAAGAGAGCACGAGATAAAGCTACATTTTAGCACCAGCTAGTCGCCCGTTGGCTCAGCTAAACTTCTCCCTGACAGTAAACCCAAACATAGAAATATTAGAGACGTTCTGCTCGACAACACCCCAATACTCATCATAAGGTAAACTCAGAAATAAAGGACAAAGACCATTGCCCAATATCCAAAAGAATTACTGCATGTGCCTGTTCGTCAGCAAGCGGCTTTACCAAATGTGGCAAAATACCAGGCAGTAACATTGCATGCACAAGCACAGCGTGCGCATGTCCTTGATAATGATGAGCAAAAGGAATTAGAATGAATAGCTCCTTAGATCAAGTCGGTTTAACAGCGAATCTCAATCTGAATCCCAAAACACTGCAAAACTTGTACTGAGAAGGAAGCATGCAGGGGTCAGCAGCAACTAACACGGCCACAGGACAACCTAGGGAGGAGGTGCTACACTGATTGAGGACATAGCAGACGGCATGTTATGTGCAATGTGGACAGGATTCGAGAAACGTGATTTGGAACGCAGGCACACATGCCATTTAACCTCATAAATGCATGCATATGATAATGCCTAGATTACTTACCAGTAATCCTAATCCTAGTCCAGTGCCAGTCCCACTCATCCTCGTCACAGTCTTCATATTGTGGGGTGTCTCAACTCAGAGAGAGGCACCACGATGGAAACGGCTTAAAACATATTTCTGAAATGGCCTGTCCTTGAGGGATGGTCCCCTTTAGAGGCACTACAATGATATCACACGAGACCAGTGTCTACATTATCCCTACTGACTACGTAGCACAGCCTGATGTTTCTTTCTGTTTTAAAATATATCCTGCACCCAAATCAGTTTGGAGTGCTTATTTCATGAGGCAGCGTGAATAATCTGGAAAAGATTCAAATCCTCCCTTTCTCTGTGAAACAACCCAACACTGTGTAAATGTATGCAAAGAAGCAAGGTGTACATAATATTAAGGTTACAATTCAAACCCCTATTATCCAGACGATGGAGGCATTAAAGGAGTGCACCATTTCATTTTATATCTTTATACAGTGCCTAGATCAGAAAACATTTTACATTTTTTTTTTCTATGGAGCATCAGCTACTTTATTTGCTCCGAACCCCTAAATTGAAGACTTCTATTTTATGACACTTCCATGTCTCTGATGACAATAATCATTTTAATATTTTTTTTTATTGTGTATTGTTTTATACAGAAAAACCTTTCACACATCCATATAGTTAAATGAGGAAATGTAAAAACAATAAAAGTCAATTACATCACATTATATACAATCAAAAAACAGCTTAAGAAGACATTTGCCCTCATTACGACCTCGGCGGTAGCCATGCCGCTATTGGCGGCATGGCTGCCGCTGAAATCGTGTCCGGGTCCACAGAATGAGGAATTACCGGGCCATTCCAAGTTTGGAAGGCCTGATAATTCCTCCCTCCAAGGACCCGGACCCGGTCCTTCCCCATTCCCATTCAGCCCCCAGAGGGCTGAATGGGAATGGGAGAGGGAGCAACCCATCTTCCCCTGGCGGGACCCGGTAAGCACGCCTGTTTTTCCCCGGCGTGCTTACCGTGTCCCGCGAGGGGACCTCGTAATGAGGCGGTACGGGGTTAACGGCGCCGGCACCTTTTACGTCACCGTTAACCCCGTACCGCCAGGGTCGTAATGAGGCCCATTGTCAAAATGCAGTAAAACAAGATATTATTCATGAACCTACAACGTTTTAAAATCACGGACTAATTATCCCCGCATATCAGTCTATTCCAAATTCTTTCCTCAACGCCATCGAAACTGCGGGTTCTATCGCTCAGTGGCCACGAGCTCGCGTCCCAGGGGAAACCAATTATGTTCTCGCTACGGTCATAACGATTACCTTTTGCGTCTTGCCTCACCGCCAAACAGCTCAACAGCTACTTGTGATGCTACTTCAGATGCACGTGCGCGATGCACGCGCACCTCAGGTAAAGTAGCTGAGCTCCAACATGCAGGGAGGGCAGGGGGTGGAGCAAGGAGGCGGGCCTAAGGGAAAAAAGGAAACAACGCTGAAAATGTTTGAAAAGAAAAAGCCGGAAAATACACTTGCATAAAGAACACAGGAACAAGTTCCCGCAATACGAGCCCACAGTTCAAGAGAAACGACCACACAGTTCAAAGAGAATGTTTCAATGCCAACTAGAACGTGCTTCGTGCAAGTTTATATAGAGTTCTTTTGTTAATCTAGTCCGTGTTGCGCAGCAAGAGAGGATTCCTCTTACTGATGGTACTTGAATGGGAATCCAGGGTCCAGAAGACAGAGTGGCCAGTATGTTTTGCTTAACAGCTACTTGCGATGCTACTTTGGATGTGCGCGCGCGATGTGCGCGCCCCTCAGGTAAGGTAGCTGAGCTCCAACACGCAGGGCGGGCAGGGGGCGGATCAAGGAGGCGGATCAATGGCACTTGAATGGGAGATTATCAATGCAGCCTCTTAGGTGGAATCCGGGGCCCAGAAGACAGAGTGGCCAGCACGTTCAGCTCAACAGCTACTTGTGATGCTCCTTCGGGTGCCTATATTTGGTGCCATAGAAAGCACGTAGAGCGTATGGTGCATGCGGGTCCCCTCTCCCCTTCCTGGTTCGTATAATCCCACCTCCCGTCTGATCTGACTCGTCACCTGGATCTCCCACAACACGGGCCTAACAAAATGATTTTAGGTGCTGCATTTGTGCCATTTCTGTGACCACCACTGGCAAGGTGAGTGCCCCCATGCTCCAGCCCCATAGCATACACGGAAAAATATATTTGGTGCCATAGAAGGCATGTAGAGCGCGTGGTGCACGCGGGTCCCCTTTCCCCTTCCTGGTTTGTATAATCCCGCTTCCCGCCCGACCTGACTCGTCACCTGGATCTCCCACACCACAGGCCTAACAAAATGGTTTTAGGCACCACATCTGAGCCATTTCGGTGACCACCACTGGCAAGGTGAGTGCCCCCATGTTCCAGCCCCATAGTATGCCCTGAAAAATATATTTGGTGCCATAGAAGGCATGTAGAGTGTGTGGTGTGTGTGGGTCCCCTTTCCCCTTCCTGGTTCATATAATCCCACCTCCTGCCTGACCTGATTGGTCACCTGGATCTCCCACAACACGGGCCTAACAAAATTATTTAAGGTGCTGCATCTGTGCCATTTCTGTGACCACCACTGGCAAGGTGAGTGCCCCAATGCTCCAGCCCCGTAGTGTGCCCTGAAAAATATATTTGGTGCCATAGAAGGCATGTAGTGTGCATGGTACGCGCGGGTCCCCTCTCCCCTTCCTGGTTTGTATAATCTGACCTCCCGCCCGACCTGATTGGTCTGTTACACCCTCATAAGGGACACCCCAGGGCAGTCCTCTGCCTGGCAGCCCTCTGCCTGGCAGCCCCTTCGGGTATGGGCTCCAAGGCAAAGGGCGGCTCCAACAGAGGAAGCAAGTGAAGCCTGCGACCAGCCATCAACCAGCAGCAACCAAAACGTAAGTGTGGCATGGATGGTGAATAGAGCAATTACTCTACTCTGGAAAACCCTACCCCTCAACATTACCTTGACTCAGAATTGTGAATGTTAGCAATGCCGCACTGAGTTACAATTATGAACATTAGCCTGTGCCAGACCCTGACAGGATTGTGAATATTGTCAATGCCGCACTTCGTTAGAATTGTGAACATTAGCCAGTGCCAGACTCAGATAGGATTGTGAATGTTAGCAATGCCGCAATTAATTAGAATTGTGAACATTAGCCTGCACCAGACCCTGACAAGATTGTGAATGTTAGCAATGCCACACTATGTCAGAATTGTGAACATTAGTCTGCCACAGACCCAGACAGGATAAACATTCATTATATATTATGTCATCAGGATGAATACTGAGATGAGCTACCTGACTCATACTTCTACTATTGTGGGACTTAGTTTGCATCTGATCTAATGTCTTCCCTCCCAGGTGCCTGATCCATTGCACTTAATTCACACGTAGATGAAATCATGAGCTTTAGCCTGAGTCACATTATGGATAGAAATGTGAATGTTAGCATGTCCCAGCATGTCCCACACCATAGACAGAATGTGAATATCAGCATGTACCACACTTGGACAAAATTGAGAATGTCAGCATGCGCCACACCTAGATGAAATTACGAACATTAGCCTGAGTCACTTCTAGATAGAAATGCAAATGTTAGCATATCCCACACTTGATTGACTTGTGGGTGGAAGCAGGTGCCTCACTTAGATGAAATCGCGAACATTAGCCTGAGTCACTTATAGATTGAAATGCAAACGTAAGCATGTCCCACACTTCATGGACTTGTGGATGGAAGCAGGTGCCTCACTTAGACGAAATTGCAAACATTAGCCTTAGTCACTTCTATATTGAAATGGAAATGTTAACATGCCCCACACTTGATGGACTTGTGGATGGAGGCAGGTGCCTCCCTTGGATGAAATCGCAAACACTAGCCTGAGTCGCTTCTAGATAGAAATGCAAATGTTAGCATGTCGCACACTTGGGTGGAGTTGTGAACATTAACCTGAATCGTATCTAGATAGAAATGTGAATGTAAATGTTAACATGCCCCACAAATGTATCACTGTGTACCCTGCTTTCCTGTTCCCCATGCTGTTGCTATATATCCGCATCCCCCCTCCTGTCGCTGTAATGCCCAGCCCCCTGTCTCCATGTGTCCGTGTGTCGCTGTGTTCCCTGCCATCCTGTTCACGAGCCTGGTCTTGGGCACTTTAAAGATAACCATCTTACCACATGACTATGCTTACTCTCTACTATACACCATCATACAACTAGAAAACAGCTATACCCCTGATTAATTAGGCCTAGCTGTTCACATACGAATACAACCCAATGAACAACTCATCACCCTAATAAAACGCAGCTAGCCGAGGACATCCCGGCCTAGTTTCTCACATATGCGTACTTCAGGCCCAACGCAGCCAGAACCCAGTCTGGGTGTCCACCCACCAGACTGCACAAATCCAACTGATATCTTCAGCACCACACCTAACGCTAGGATGCAGCGACCATCCGACAATTACGTCAGCTGCACACATATCTGGTGCACCCACGCACCCTACGTCACTATCTCTCTCTACTGACAAGAACTACGGTTCCCAAGGGCGTTCAACCTATCAGCGCTTTGAGATCATACCAATGATGTATAGAGCGCTATATAAATGCCAAGTAACATAACAAGTAACATAACATATATGAAGTGCTTAAGTGTAAGTGCTATATAATAACACATCATTATCATTTGGCTTTGGACATCTTCTTGCACAGTAATTTGGTAATATGGGCCTATATACACTGATATTTATGATACATATGGTGATCTATTGTTATAGCAAATACATATATCATATTACAGTTATACCGTAACCATATTTTTCATAGTGTACTTAGGAACAATGCTATGTGATGTCACTTCCTGTTTTGTCAAGGGGTGAAAGGTATTCCTTCCCATGATGTCACTTCTGGGTGGGGTCAAATGACATCACTTCCTGTGATGTCAGAGGTCAAGGGTCGTGTGATGTCACTTCCACTACCCCGGGCATTTTGGTGAAATTACGTCCCTGTTATTATGACCAGTGTCTCATGTCAAAGCCGTACATGGGATCCACAAGGATTTTAAATCAGACTTAGAAGAGAGCACGAGATAAAGCTACATTTTAGCACCAGCTAGTCGCCCGTTGGCTCAGCTAAACTTCTCCCTGACAGTAAACCCAAACATAGAAATATTAGAGACGTTCTGCTCGACAACACCCCAATACTCATCATAAGGTAAACGCAGAAATAAAGGTCAAAGACCATTGCCCAATATCCAAAAGAAGTACTGCATGTGCTTGTTCGTCAGCAAGCGGCTTTACCAAATGTGGCAAAATACCAGGCAGTAACATTGCATGCACAAGCACAGCGTGCGCATGTCCTTGATAATGATGAGCAAAAGGAATTAGAATGAGTAGCTCCTTAGATCAAGTCGGTTTAACAGCGAATCTCAATCTGAATCCCAAAAAACTGCAAAACTTGTACTGAGAAGGAAGCATGCAGGGGTCAGCAGCAACTAACACGGCCACAGGACAACCTAGGGAGGAGGTGCTACACTGATTGAGGACATAGCAGACGGCATGTTATGTGCAATGTGGACAGGATTCGAGAAACGTGATTTGGAACGCAGGCACACATGCCATTTAACCTCATAAATGCATGCATATGATAATGCATAGATTATTTACCAGTAATCCTAATCTTAGTCCAGTGCCAGTCCCACTCATCCTCGTCACAGTCTTCATATTGTGGGGTGTCTCAACTCAGAGAGAGGCACCACGATGGAAACGGCTTAAAACATATTTCTGAAATGGCCTGTCCTTGAGGGATGGTCCCCTTTGGAGGCACTACAATGATATCACACGAGACCAGTGTCTCCATTATCCCTACGGACTACGTAGCACAGCCTGATGTTTCTTTCTGTTTTAAAATATATCCTGCACCCAAATCAGTTTGGAGTGCTTATTTCATGAGGCAGCGTGAATAATCTGGAAAAGATTCAAATCCTCCCTTTCTCTGTGAAACAACCCAACACTGTGTAAATGTATGCAAAGAAGCAAGGTGTACATAATATTAAGGTTACAATTCAAACCCCTATTATCCAGACGATGGAGGCATTAAAGGAGTGCACCATTTCATTTTATATCTTTATACAGTGCCTAGATCAGAAAACATTTTACATTTTTTTTTTCTATGGAGCATCAGCTACTTTATTTGCTCCGAACCCCTAAATTGAAGACTTCTATTTTATGACACTTCCATGTCTCTGATGACAATAATCATTTTAATATTTTTTTTTATTGTGTATTGGTTTATACAGAAAAACCTTTCACACATCCATATAGTTAAATGAGGAAATGTAAAAACAATAAAAGTCAATTACATCACATTATATACAATCAAAAAACAGCTTAAGAAGACATTTGCCCTCATTACGACCTCGGCGGTAGCCATGCCGCTATTGGCGGCATGGCTGCCGCCGAAATCGTGTCCGGGTCCACAGAATGAGGAATTACCGGGCATCAGCTACTTTATTTGCTCCGAACCCCTAAATTGAAGACTTCTATTTTATGACACTTCCATGTCTCTGATGACAATAATCATTTTAATATTTTTTTTTTTATTGTGTATTGGTTTATACAGAAAAACCTTTCACACATCCATATAGTTAAATGAGGAAATGTAAAAACAATAAAAGTCAATTACATCACATTATATACAATCAAAAAACAGCTTAAGAAGACATTTGCCCTCATTACGACCTCAGCGGTAGCCATGCCGCTATTGGCGGCATGGCTGCCGCCGAAATCGTGTCCGGGTCCACAGAATGAGGAATTACCGGGCCATTCCAAGTTTGGAAGGCCTGATAATTCCTCCCTCCAAGGACCCGGACCCGGTCCTTCCCCATTCCCATTCAGCCCCCATAGGGCTGAATGGGATTTTTGATTGGGAGCAACCCCTCTTCCCCTGGCGGGACCCGGTAAGCACGCCTGTTTTTCCCCGGCGTGCTTACCGTGTCCCGCGAGGGGACCTCGTAATGAGGCGGTACGGGGTTAACGGCGTCGGCACCTTTTACGTCACCGTTAACCCCGTACCGCCAGGGTCGTAATGAGGCCCATTGTCAAAATGCAGTAAAACAAGATATTATTCATGAACCTACAACGTTTTAAAATCACGGACTAATTATCCCCGCATATCAGTCTATTCCAAATTCTTTCCTCAACGCCATCGAAACTGCGGGTTCTATCGCTCAGTGGCCACGAGCTCGCGTCCCAGGGGAAACCAATTACAATTATAATATACATACAGTCAGTAAAGTGCAAGGTTCGGTCAACTTTAAAATAGTGAAAATATATCGCTAAATGTTTGAAAGTTTCCACTTCTAGTTTGTCTCCACACCATGACAAATTCTTAAATTGCTCGGAATGCCCAATTTTAGGCCCACACATTCCGACGTTGGTAAAAGATTAAACTAAAACTTCAGACATAAATAATAGAATTTCTGGCAAGGAAAAAGAACCAAGTATTTGGATAAAGCCCATCTTCTCCTAATAACGTTTACATTTGTAGTATACATAGATTAAGAATGTATTTCATCAACTGTAGTGCACCAATCGACTTAGTTTTATCGGGATTAGTGAGCAATTCAGTTGCACTATTAATGGCCTCCAGAAATGTCCTCAATTGGGAGACATAATTACATAGGGTCTAATCACGAGTTGGGCGGTAAAACCGGCGCTAATAGCGCAGGTGCTATCTGCCCTGCCGCCAAACCCACCGGCGCTATTAGCGCCAGATCACGGGTTTGGCGGATTTGGAAATCCCCATTCCCCATTGAGCCCATTCCGGAATGCCCCATTCCCCATTGGGCTCAATGGTGAAATTTCGCACTCATACCGCCGGCGGATTTCCCGCCGGCAGTATGAGCGAGAATTTTCGGCGGATTTTCCCCCAGCTTAGAGCTGGGGAGAAATACGCCAAGGCCATGATTTGGCGGACCCTTAAATCTGGCGGTAACAGTGCTACCGCCGGATTTAAGGGTTACCGCCAAACTCGTGATGAGGCCCATAGCGAGAACATCGTATTCCCTTGATTCAATTAATTCTAATATCAGCAAAGAGCGGCATGTTTGCTAGCAGTGCTAGGTTCTTCATAATGCTTCTGATCTAAGACCTCATTTGTGTCGAACAACTGAATTCGGAGCACAGAGGCTAAGACCCACAATTCTTTTCCAGATCGTTCCTTTGATGATATTCAGAAAGGTCCCTAGAGCGTAAAGACTAGTTGCTATGCCATAAAGAAGGGACATCACCACTTTCTCGCAGTAGTACTCCCTTAAGGGCATGATATCAAATTTACAATCAGCCCCTTGCATTCTTTTCAGCTGTGCTGTCAAAGGGGGCACGCCAACTCTTAGCATCTCTTTAGTCCCAATTAAAGTAGGATTTTGATGTATCTGTAAACCCAGATATTTTAAACACTTTACTGATTAAAGATTTTGTTCACCCACTATCCAAGACATTTGCTCACGGGACCTTCAATTACCACTCCCCAAGGAACCCATTTACCTTCACTATAACCACAGTGTCACAAAGTTGAGTGGCTGCCACAGACAACCCAGAACATTGTAAAAGGGTAAACATCATGTGTTTAATGCATAACATAAAACATGATAATACCTGTGTGTCTCCATTCCAGTGAATGAGACAAATGACAGAATGCATACCTCTGTAAACTCTCGGGGAGGGTAGGTAACATCCTCATTGGCAGGCCTGATACCAACCAGCTTCAGACACCCATTGAGCCTGTCTTCAAAGGGCCAAGGACATAAAAAAAGGTCTACCTTACTAGGTAATTCACACCAGAGATCCTTTGTAGCACAGGGTTAGTGAATGGGTTGGGTTTAGACAGAGAGGCAGAGAAGAGAACACGGAAGACAGGGTTGCTCCAACTTGATTTTCTCTGGGCTTCTCTTTCCTACTTCTGGGTATCAATGCAGAAGGCAAAGGTCACTTGTCACAAGGACAGGGATTGGACTCCTTAAAGCAGACGTACTTGCCTCTAATCCTATGTGCCATTTTACCACCCCTTCTTTGATCCAGTTTCGGACCATCCGGGACTTAGTGAATAATTCTTTTGGACCTCTTTTGGGAGAGTTGATTTTTCCAAAGCCCTCATCCATTGAGGTCAAGGAGTACTCCAAGGCATAGACCGGCTCTGCTCCCTACCTATTCTCACGGTGTATTCGAGGTGACACTTGCTGAGGACCTAGGCCTACCACTCTGCTTGCAAACTTTCCTAGACTGGGGGCACAGAGGGTGAACGGACTCACTTTGTCATAGAACCCCTTGTAGTGGTCTCACAGTATCCTGAGAGCCAGACAATCCAGGATCCTGTTTTCATTGCATCGAGCAGTGTTCACCAAACTCAAACCAAAGGCACCTACTGGTGCTGCTTTTTGCACTCTATTAAACTTCCAACAACTGTGCTAGCACCATTGAACCAGCTCGATGGACCATTGCTGCAGTAGAGCCTTGTTACCCGTCAGATTCAAGCACAAGCACACCGTGCAGATGACTGTGAAAAGCAGCATTGAATCATGCACAGTGGGTCCTTCAGATCTTCAGATCATTCATCGACCCAAACCAGCATTACTCATTGGTTCGAACATTGCTGAATGGTCAAACTACTCCAGGTGATCCATTCAATTTGCATTGCTCAAAAGCTGCCTTGAACCACATGGAGCACCCACTTGAATCCCACACAATGCTGACTCGCCATCTGGATCATCACAACTGGTAACCTTCAAACCCATTTAACCCACAAGCAAAACTGTTCGTAGCATGGTTCGACAGTGCCAAACTGCCTGACATTGAAATCAAGCACTTTGAAGTGATCCAGACCTCCTGGTCCACCTTTTGAGCCCTGTATTAAGTTCTATTTTTACCTTTTCCAGGCAAAACATATCCTTTTTGAACACATCGGGCCTCATTACAACTATGCCGGTCCATTAACAACAGTGCTGGTAATCCTACCAGTACCATTGTTACCGAACTGGGTAAGTACGACTCTGCGGGCGGGTGGTGTGCCGCCCACCAGGGACAGACCTGGCGGGCGGAACGCACCCGCCCACAGAGTTTCACGGAAGCACTGTTATTAATGGTGCTGGTGCTTCCGTGGTCCTGTGGGACTCAAATGGGAATGGGGATTTACAATTTACCAGCGCCTGACTTCAAAGAACGCTGGGGTTGTAATCCCCCAGTGTTACCAGCAAGCCGGGTGCCGGTAATTTTTAAAAGTCTGGCGACAACCGGTTACCGCTGTACTTATATTGAGGCCCACTGTTGCATTTTGTGCACATTTTCTAGGTATGCAGTGATTTTTGCAAAAACCTTTTATTCGAGGCATTTTTTCACCGACACAAATTTACTGAAAAAATAACGCAGGTGGAGAAGGGTTAGGGGGTAATAGCATGGGGAAACGTGGGGTTTTGGGGGTGAGGCCCCCAAATAAAAACATTTTTTTAGGTAAATTTGTTTCCGTAAAAAAATCCCTTGAATAAAATGTTTTTGTTAAAATTGCATTAAACCATTATATAGGCCAGAGGGTGTTGTGCAGGCGAATGAGTTCAAGGTGGTAGAAAAGGTGATTTTTGAGAAAGATGTAATATAAAGAAATATAGTACGATTTATTTTCGGAAGACTAGAAAGGCATCCACTTCTTAGTTTGCCAGACTGTAATTTGCACCCAGCCTGCAGCTTTCTCTATTTAGATTGCATTGTTTAAGCAAATTATAATACACAATAGTACATTCAAAAAGACATACCTCATATTACTGACGGTAGTAGGTGTTTTTTTGTATGCCAAACAATATTGTTCAGATAGTGAGAATGTTGGTGTACATTCTTTAGAGTCTCCAAAATGGTGGACTGGATATTTTTGTTATCTGAAACTGGATAGACATGTTTGACATGATGCAGAGCTGTGCATTGCATAGCCATGCTTAACTATGTTATAGTTGCTGGAAGAGCTCTGGATTCGGCAACGTGACTGGTAGAATGCGCATCATCTGATCCACCATCTTAGGTACACATGTCACGTGATATCTACAGCCATGGCATGCACCACTATTGTGTGAAGAAAATCAACTTAATCCATATGTTGTGGTTATAGATTGAGACAGCTTTGCAGCAAGAATAAAACATTGCTATAAGTATCGCTAGACATAGATGTTTTGGTGTTTGTCAAGATTGCAGAGCCTGAGGTAAAATAACTAAAGATGTCTTTTTAAATGAAAAGAGGCAATGATATAGCTAGATACCTCTACTCCATTAGGCAAATGTGAATTAATTGATACTTTAACAGGCAAGCACAGACCATTCAAATGAGTCATTGGGGCCCCAAATAAGTGATTGTATGCGATGTATCCATTCCATTGCTGTTCTTTAACTCCAAGGTTAGTGTCTTTATTATAGTTAGTCAGCAGTGAATCCACCATCCCCTACAGAATGTCGTTTTCAGTGTGGTTAAATGCCATACAATGTTTGGCCAGTGGAGCTTCAAGGTTTGCACATCAGATATGTGACCTCTGTTCAATTATTCTGGTGTTTGCCAATCTCATTGATTGACCAATGTATCGCAGGTCACGTGGGTATTCATTACAATATATGTATCCTTTTGTTTTACAATTGTTTGCATCTTTTAAAGTCCAAATAATCTTGGAACATAACGATAACCACTTTTTTTGGTAAATTGACACACACCACATGACCTTCATGGATAATGCCCATTCATTGTTTCTAAATTCAATATTCTTGTCAGATAGTATATCTGCTTCTGACTCGTCCTCGTTTTAGAGCAAACATTGATGCTTTTAAAGATGGCAATGATAAATCAGTGACAATGATCTATAAAAAACGTAGTGACCATTGGGGATTTAATGTTGTCTATATGGAAAGTTATCCCTGAGGGTCCCGGGTCAAAGCTCCAGTTGTGTAAGAGTGATGCGGTCTGTTGATTGACGGTAAAGGGTAAACACTAAGTTACCTTTCAGATATCTGGTTGTAACATCTAGAACATTAATCACTAGCTTACTCACTGTTTTAGTGAATCTAATATTTTGATTTGAACTATTGAGCCAAACAAATAATGAGCCTAGAGGATTACTATCTCCTTTCTAGGTCATGATTACATAATCAATATAGTGTTTTCATACCATGATGTTTTTAAAGCATGTATTAGATTTCGTGAGCAGATGATTTTTCATATTCTGACATGTATATAATCGCTATACTGGGGGCCAAGCCAGCATCCATAGCAGTTTATTTGATTTGTTTCAAATATATAGCTGTGAACTGTTTCTCTAATGTTTCTCTAAAGTAATTTTTCTCTAAAACAATAGAGGTCAAGTCAATGATAAATTCCTTGGACATTCCAATGCCAAAAGTCACTCTAGTCAGTGTTTCTCTAATATACACAATTGCCTCATTTTATGGAATGTTCATATTGAGTGCTTTAATATCCAGAGTGACCATATATTCTGTATTAATATCGTATGGCATATTTTTCAAAAGTTATATTGCTTTTGTTTTATCTATATAACATAAGAGGCTGTTTTTTTGTCTTACCAATTGTAAAAAGAAATCACTGTACCGCCACATTACGAGGTCTGCTCGCGGGTGCCGCTCTACATGCCTGGTTAGACTAGGCGTGCAGAGCGGCACCCGCGAGCAGAAATGGATGGTACCGCTGCTACAATCCTCCCCATTCCTTTTGAGCCCTATGGGGGCTCAAATGTTAATGGGGACGTACCGCCTCTGGCTCCCGCGCAAGGGGAATTACTGGGCCCGCCTAGGTCGAAATGGCCCGGTGATACTGCTTTCGCGGGAGCTGGAGCCAGACCCGAGTTTGGGGGTAGCCATGCCGGTATAACCGGCATGGCTACCTCCAACCTCTTAATGAGGCCCAATGAACTGTAATTGGAATTAATATGGATCCATATCCTGAAACATTTGGGGCCCGATTTATGGAGATATCTGTGTGGAAATTCGGGACTTTGCACGCCAAACCGTGCGCAAAATCCCGTTTGTCAATTCATGGAATCAACTGCTCAGAACTTTTTTCTACTCTGCGAGGACTTTGCAGAGGCTCATCATGTCACTGCAAGAGGCCGAGTGCCTTTCGCGAGACACCATGCAAAGCATGGGGCTGCTTGCACAGAGGACAGCGTGGGGGCAGAACATGGAAAATGAGGAAGAACAAGAAAAAATGTGGACGTTACGAGGAATGGCCTGCAGGCAGTTCATCACATGCCCACTATTGCATGGAACAATACATATTCATGGATCTGACTGCGCAACCTTTCAGCAGTGAAATGGGCATGCAAAGCCCTCATAGTATCCGCCACCCAAAGGCAGGCATACAGCCACTTGCGCATTGTATTCACTACATAGAAGTAAGATCAGGTGTCGGATTTAGGGGTGCATGCATGCTGCCGAGGTTCCGATCCAACTTAGTGGTGCACATACGCAGTGCAGTGCGGTGCAGGAATGGTTTATGGGTTTCACCCGATGTTTTAGCCAAATTATGATAAATAGTATGCATGTTGTCAGGGTACCTGTAAGAGTTACCGGGGACCCTGCGCAGTGCCCCTGAGATACAGGCCTGCTTGCAGGGGATCTCACACGCTGTTTAAAGGGTGCATGTATTCACACCCAGGGGTGAATGCTAAGGTAGCTGTGTCTGGCTGTTTTTGCTTTGCATGGGCGTGTGTCTGGGGCATTCCAGCTGCGACTTGCATATACAAATCCATGAATATGCAGAGCGTGCAGAAAAAGTTCTGCCCGCAGGCTCACCAGATTTGTTCTCAGTGCATCGGCTTTGCGGGATCTCTGCCCACTATTCCATGAATCAGGCTCCAATGGTTTCCCTGGAGATTTATTCGAATTATTGTGAAGTTTTGGTAGGGCAAAGGTGAATTTGGAGTTGATGCATTAAGGTAGATAAATTCATGTTGCAAAATGAAATGACCTGGGAACACTAACATCATTACATCACATATTTGTGCTTGCAAATCCGGGTTCAGCCTTTTAGCAGTCTCCAACTGTAGATTGCTACATTAAGGGGATCAAAAACCACGTACTCATGTTGGATAATGTTCACAACCACAATGTCGCCCCTTTTTTCATCTGGTTTTATGATGAGGTCAGGGTTTTCTCTCAACTTCTAAAGTGCCACAGTTTCCTCTTTTCTAAGGTCACTTGGCATGGATTGTGTTTTATCTTGTAGATTATAGATTTCTCATAGTCCACATTTTTTAAAAGTTCGAATTTCTGTTAGAACCAAATGGTTGACAGGCTCAGTGATGTTGTATTCCAGAAGCCTGTATCTATAATAGGTACTGATATTGCCTGCTCTGTGAAAAAGGATTTTATGGACATTTTTCTAAAATACATTTTCTGATAGCTACTTCTGCAAGGATCTAGTCCGCCTACATCATTGGAGCACATGTGAGATTCTCTTGGTTTGACAAACTCCAATTTGAAATATTAAACATGGGTGTAATACCTTTGGTATGCTTTGGTCTGCTCTCCTCCTGGTCTGGAATACACCTGCTGAACTTTGGTTTGGGCATTCTTGGTAATATATGTCTCTCTGTTATCCTCTCGTTTGTTCTCTCCCTAAAACAGGATATCTGTTGCTAGTTGCCTAATTAGCTCTGGTGTTAGCGTAACTATTTTGTGGAGTGGAATGACTTTCAGAAGAATCAACTAAAGTGACCCATTTCCGCCTAAAGTATTGCCTTAGTCTAACCTTTGCTATGCTTCATCTCTGTTATTCATCTCATCTAATGGGGAGGAGTAAATTACGATTCGTAGAATAGGCATACTTCGGTTGCGGAAAATTTGATATGCTTGATTGAGTGTGGGGGAGTAGTTTACCATATTCATACCTTGAGTGTATATTAGGAATAAGGTGTGAACCATAGCCGAAACGTTTCAAGCCAGAGCCTTCTGCCAGCGGAGAACTCAAAACATAAGTAAATATCCCTACTGTAATGATAAGATTGGAACTATTTATCAATGTTCTCCATCCGGCCACTTTATGTTGTGGCTATGAAGAGCTGTCAGAGACATCTGTGGTCACAAAAAAGTTAGATGTATGCACCATGTGCTTTTGCTATGTAAATCCAATTGCTATTTCTACGTGGTTATTGTTGTTGCATATTACACAGGTGAAGCTTGCACAAAGATAGGGAAATATGCTACAGTTGCCTAATAACTATGACATTTTTAGATTTAGCATGTATAATTACTAGCATGTCTAAAAAATTCAACCTATCACATGGATATTTAAATCGCAATTAGATCATTGTGGGAATGTTGGTCCATTTTGACTGTTTTATGCATTAAATGGGTACAGTAGTGAAGAAGGGCATCGGAGATTCCCAACCTTTTACCCACTCTGGTAACATGGCCCTTGATAAAAAGATGTTTCACTGTAGTGAAAGTAAAGGCCGGCACTTCCCTTCTGTACACAACATTTGTTCACCACCAGGGGGTGCATTCATTCACCACCAGGGGGCGCAGAAGCTCGACTGCCTGTGCCGGCGTCTCCTCTACTCAGGCAAGTCTCAGGCGCTCCACTGACCTGTGGCGAGATCGGCCTTATGCCCGCACACTAACTAGAGGTCTGCCTTG
Organism: Ambystoma mexicanum; assembly: GCF_040938575.1. Lineage (NCBI taxonomy): Eukaryota > Metazoa > Chordata > Amphibia > Caudata > Ambystomatidae > Ambystoma > Ambystoma mexicanum. Next base: position 958,343,287 of record NC_090928.1, on the reverse strand, counting down.
CCGCGGGGTCGTGCCTGCCTGGGTTCACCATCTTGGCATCGGCCGACCTTGGCCACCTTCAGCTGACATCACCCTCCAACATCAGCTTGACTCCTCCGGCGTTCCACGGACCCACTGCGAGTTATTCCTGACGCACTGTCCTACCCTCGTACCTGCATTCCTACAGTACTGCGTCCATTCGAGGGTCCTGCTACCTCGACCACCTTCAGCTGACATCACCCTCCTACATCAGCTTGTCTCATCTGGCGTTTTACAAACCCACTGCGAGTTATTCCTGATGCACTGTCCTACCCTGGTACCTGCATTCCTACAGTGCTGCGTCCATTGGAGGGTCCTGCTTCCAGGATTTGGCCGACATCCGCCTACTTCAGCCCACAGGATTGGACTACCTGGACTCCCTCCTCTCCGGCACCAGTCCTTCCTCTCTCCTCACTGTCCCTCTGGGCTCTGGCAGGGCCATTGCTACTCGGAGTACCTCATTGCAGCCCTTGACCCGTTGTCTCCGCTCCACCCCACCTGGGTTCGAACGCGACAGCGCGGGTCCTCCTTCACCTGCGTGGACCCCACTGGCCGATCGCTCTCAGTCCCTGCCCAGCCCTATCGCCTCTGCTGCCTGATGCCCCCCTGAGTATCTGCTCACGACCACTGTTTCTGCCCCTGCCCACAGCCTACAACTCTCCCCACTCTAGACTGGGCCTCCCCTGAACGCTCCGCATTCTCCTTTGTAGTACTCTGCTACAGCCCCTGACTACAGCCTACTCCCCTCCCCACTCTGGCACCGGTCCTTCCACGGAACATTACAGAACTACCCCTCTCCATCCCCTACTACTACCTCCTTCCACTACCTCCCTCCTCACGTGTGGGTGCATTTCATTAAGCTTGCAGCCCTCACTCACCCACCTCACCAACTGACGTACTATTGGTGCTTACACTCCACTCCTGCCTCCGCCACTTATGATCCTCCCCTCTCAGCAGTAAGAGCAACTGTCCAAGACCCCCCACCTTCCCCTTCCCCTTTATCACCCCCATCCTTCCTCTGGGGCCTCTACACTGCCCCTGATACTGCTCTCCAGTCCTCTATTTCTGTCCCATCTTGACACTACCACATCAGTCTCTGCACTCACCATCACAAGTGCCTACTGCTATGGCCCACCCTGACTCACCACTCCCACCTTCTCCTTTCCCTCCTTCTCTCCTCTTCCCTCCTTTTGCCCTGTTCTCTCCTCTACCCCTCCTGCTACTCCTCCTGCAGCACACCTTCCCTCTCTCACCGCCCTAATCTTCTTTACCCCCCTCTCGCCCACCATTCCAATCACATGAACATGGCACTTTGGAATGCCAGATCCATCTGCAACAAAACCGCAGCAGTTCTTGACCTATTCTTTCGCCTCAACCTCCACTTTCTATGCCTAACCGAAACCTGGATCCTCCCTCATAATACTTCCGTCCCAGCTTCCTTAACCACCTCCTCCTCCTCCTTCTCTCATACCCCTCGCTCTACTGGCCGTGGTGGAGGAGTTGGCCTCCTCTTCCACCCTAAGTTTATCTCCTCCCTCTCCTCTCCATCTCTCCCTTCCTTCCCTTCCTTTGAATTCCTTTACAAATCTTTCTCCTCTCCCCACCCTATCTCTCTCCTGATTATCTATCGACCCCCTGGCCGTCTTTCTTCCTTCTATGAAGACCTAGATCACCTCCTCTCGCTTATCCCTCCCTCCCCCTCTCCTCTGTCAGTGCTTGGCGATTTTAATCTCCATCTTCCTTCTCCTCCCCAATCTTCCCCGTCTTCGCTATCCTTGATTCCACCCCCTCTACCCTCTCCCCTCCTCTCCTACACACTCCTCCGGCTCCACCCTTGACCTCATCTTCAACTCCTCCTACCCCGCTTCCCCTGTCTCTACCCTTCCTATCTATCTCTCTGACCATGCATTGCTCTCTTTTTCCCTTTCTCCTCTCCCTCACTCCTCATCTCCCAACCCCTCCCATCCAATTTACTCATGGCGTGACTTCCGCAACTTTGACCCCTCCGTCTTTACTGCCACTTGCTCTTCTCTTCTCTCATCTCTCCATGACTACTCATTATTATCGGCGAATGATGCTCTTTCCTCCCTTTCTTCTGCTATTTTATCCTCCCTTGATCAACTTTACCCCCTTTCTTTCTTCCGCCCAACCCGAAAACCCTCTCAACCTTGGCTCACTCCTCAACTCCTCTCTATGAGGCGCCTTCTCAGACGTCTTGAAAGACTATGGCTTAAACCTCCCTCGTTATCTAACCAAACCTCTTACTTCTCCTATCACACATCTACGACTCTTGTCTGACCTCAGCTAAATCCTCTTACTTCTCTAACCTGCTCCAATCTCAAGTGACTCACCCCCGCTGTATCTTCCAAACTCTCTCTCGACTCCTCTCTCCTCCCACTCCTGATCCCTCCTTCAATTCCTCATTCTCTCCTTCTGACTTCGCTAACTTCTTCTCTTCTAAGATTGTTTCCCTGCAGCAAAAAATACTCACCCCCCATCTGATTTCTCTTCTCCTACTCCCCCCTCCTCCCTCTGCATGTCCATCTTCTCTCCCGTCTCCCAGTCTGAAGTCTCCACCCTCCTATCCAATGCTCACCCCACTTCTGCCCCTACTGACCCTCTCCCTTCCCTTCTCATCCCTAAGATTTACCCTCTTCCTGTCCCCTACCTCACCTCCTACTTCAACATCTGTCTCTCCTCAGCTACCTTCCCCTCTGCCTTTAAACACGCCACGATCATCCCCATTCTAAAGAAACCTTCTGCTGACCCATGTCTCACCTCGAATTTTAGGCCCAACTCGCTTCTCCCTTTCCTCTCCAAGCTTCTCGAACGCCTTGCCTACTCTCAACTTTCATCCTTTGTCACTAATTCCTCTCTCCTACCACCCTTCCAATCAGGCTTTCGTCCTAAACACTCCACTGAAACTGCTCTCACCTCTATTCTGAACTCCCTTCTTACTGCTCAACATGCTAAACAATCCTCTATCCTTATTCTCCTTGATCTCTCTGCAGCCTTTGACACTCTCGATCACCCCCTCCTCCTTCATACTCTCTCCTCCTTTGGCTTCAAAGGCTCTGTACTGAACTGGTTATCTTCTTACCTCTCTTCCCGCTCCTTTACAGTCTCCTGGGGTGGCCGGTCCTCCCCTAACTATCCTCTTGAACATGGCGTACCCCAAGGCTCTGTCCTAGGCCCTTTCCTTTTCTCTCTTTACACCTCCCTCATTGCTCCTGTCATCTCCTCATTTGGCATCTCCCACCACTTCTATGCCGACGACACTCAACTCTTCCTCTCCTTCTCCTCCTTCTCTACGGACCTCCACCTACAACTCTCTTCCTGCCTTACTGCCATCAAGGATTGGATGTCTTCCCGATTTCTATCTCTCAACACCGACAAGACAGAAGTCCTATTATTTCCCTCTAACTCTCTTCCACCTCCCCTCATTCACTTCCCTCCCTCCAACCTCCCTATCTCTCTTCAGGCTCATAACTTAGGTGTTCTCTTTGACTCCTCTCTCTCCTTCTCCCAGCACATCTCCCTCACTTCTCGTTCCTGTCGCTTCCACCTCTTCAACATCCGCAAAATCCGTCCCTCTCTCACTTTCCATGCCACTAAACTCTTAATCTCCTCCCGCATCTTCTCCCGTCTCTTCTACTGCTCCTCTTTACTCTTTGGACTTCCTTCTTCTCACCTTGCCTCTCTTAAATCCATCTACCACTCTGCTGTCCGCACCCTCTGTCTCCTTACCTCCTGTGATTCCATCTCTTCCTCTCTTTCCTTCCTTGGATGGCTTCCTTTTCACTCCCAACTTAAATTTCGCTTTCTTTGCCTTGTCTTTAAATCTCTCCATGGTCTTGCCACCCCTTATCTCTCCTCCCTCCTCTCCTTCTACTCCCCCTCCCGTTCCCTTCGATCCGCTGACCATTTCCTTCTCATTTCACCCCCACCCCCCTGTGCCTCTTCCGTTTTCGCTCCTTCCAACTCTTAGCACCTCTACACTGGAACTCCCTTCCTCTTGCTATCCGTTCTTCACCTACCTTCACTTCGTTACTCACTTCCCTTAAATCTCTCCTTCTCCATTCTCCTCCTTGAATCCCCGACCCCTTCTACTTCCCCCTTCCCCACTCTTTTCCCCCTCTTTCTCCCCTCCCATCTCCTACCTCCCCTCTTCTACCCTCCCTTCCTCTTCCTGCCCTTCTCCTCCAACCCCTCTAACCTGTCCCACCTCCATTTCCTCCCTTTCCCCTTCAGTTAATTGCTCTTCTCACTGTTTTATTGTTTGATTGATTCATATTGTAACTGCTTCATCAGTTTTTTAGTTCATGTTTTATGTATCATGTTGTTCCTTGTACAGCGCCTTGGCGTAAGGCGCTTAATAAATCAATAAATAACAATACTATTAATAATAACATTTTTAAACCAAATTGGAGCCAACTTGGCGTTAAACTCCACCTCGTAGGTGGAGAGAAAATATTGCAGATTTTAAGAAAAAAAAAAGTCTAAAATATTGCTGCAGGTATTTCCATCTAATACTGCTATTTGCATTTGATGAAACCATGAATTTACCATTTTCACCCAAGTCTGAATGTCTATGAATTTTAAATTTTTTGTCTTATCCACAACACTATTATCTAACCAACAAAAGACACACATTCAAATCCAACAACAGATTTACCAAAATACAAGCATACTCACATGAACACAGATGCAACCTTCAACATACGCCTTACCCAGTCACAACTACACTGAAACACACACACACACACTCACACACCTTCCACCTTATATGAACATATAAATAAATATGACATGTCACACTTACACCTAATCCATTAACAGATCCTGATGGACTCCCTTCACAGTTCCCTCTGCTTACATGGAATAACATATGCAGCTGCCTTTCCAAGAATATGCATCATGAGAGCACAATAAATGCCAAGTCCTCTGTGTGTCTTTTGTTCTCTTTTCTGCAAGTGCAGACCCTTTAGCCACGTTTTCCAGAAAGACAATGACCATGGCTTTTTCACATGTCTGATAGAGGCTGACTAACAAATCAAGGTAGAAAAACCAACCATTGGTACCCACTGAGTTGGACATTTTGTTTTAAAATGTATTTAAATTGATTTTAGAGATATGTATCCAAAACGGATATCATAATTAATTAAAGCCTGTATAGATACTGAAAACAATCCAAAAAGTAATTTAGTTGACCGTTTTTTAATTATGTTTGAAATCATAGAAAACATGAAATTTAGAATCCTCATTCCGCACGTCCCTTAAATCTCTCCTTTTCCATTCCCCTCTTCCCCCCATAATCAGCTCCCTCCACTTCCCCCTCCACTCTATCCTCTTCCCTTTACCCCTTCCGTCTCCCTCCTCCTCTTCCTTCCCATCCCTCCACCACTCCCTTTCCTTCTGTCTAATTGCTCTATATTGTATTTGCTTCTACTGTTACTGTTATTTTTGTTATTGTTATATGTATCCTGTTGTGAAAATGTGCAGCGCTTTGGAGTAAAGCACTATATAAACCTAATAAATACAAATACAAATACAACGTGATGTATTTGAGGATTCCTTAACCACATCTAAAATCCACCATTTAATAAATATCATTTGGGGTGTGGTGTGCTTCAATAAAATGATTTACCAAGGGTGCCGATAGAGTTTTGCACCTGATCCTAAAACGATGCTCAGAAATTCTGATGTTCACTGGCCGACTAGTCTGCCCTACATATCGTAGTCCACATGGACATTTAATGCAGTAGATAACTTGTTTGGTTTTGCAATTAGTGAGAGACTTCAGGACCCAAGTTCTGGTTCCAATTTTGAAATCTTTGATTTTTGTGGTAAATTGACAAACTGAACATGACCCACACGGGAAATGTCTAACCGTGGTTCTCAGGTCCCACAAACCTATCCTTGGTGCTAGCTTCTTGAATGTTGAATGTACGAGTTTGTCTCATACATTTTTGGCTCTTTTGAAAGCAAATCTAGGTGCTGGTGTGTTAGGCAGGCTCAATTTCACAATAGGCCAGTATTAACAAATCAATTTCAATTTCTTAATTTGGAAGATATGGGGGCCAGAAGTAATGATGTAAGTTATTTTATTTTTTCTGAATTGTGTTTGTGTGTGGTGTCCTGAGTTAAGAGGATTTCTCGATCAGTAAATCTTGCTCTTTTTTTGGCTCCAGAGATGAGTTTTTTTGGGTATCCTCTTTCTCTCAGGCGGGTGTCCAGTTCCTCTGATTGTGGATAAAAATCACAGATATTGGTGCAGTTTCTTCTAATGCACAGAAATTGCCCATATAGCAAATTTTCTCGCAAATGCCGTGGGTGATTACTGGAAAAATGCAATAATGTGTTTCTTGCTGTTGTTTTTCGATGTAGGCAGCATTTCAGCCTTCCGGCCTCATATTTAATTTTAAGGTCTAAGAATGCAATTTCATCATTGCTTTGTTCCATCGTGAATTGAATGTTCCTATCAATGTTGTTCAGCCAGGCCAGGAATAAATCCAATTCCTGTTCAGAATTATTCCATATGAAGATGATGTCATCTATGTATGTATCGTCTCCAATTTATAATGCAATTCTTGTAGGGATTATTGTCACATAGAATGTTTTCATATTCAAAGTTGGACATATAGAGAATCGCAAGGCTTGGGGCAAATGTAGCACCCATTGGGGTCCCCTTGTCCTGTAAATAAAATTGCCTATTGAATTACATTTTTTTGTTTTACATAGGGCCAATGTCATCAATTCTAAAATAAATTTGTGTGGAACCCGATCTTGTTGGTCAAATTGGGTGAGTAATTGGTGCATACATTCAAAGCCTTGATCTTGTGGTATGCTAGTATAAAGTGGCTTTATGTCCACTGTCACCAGTTTGTGGCTGTTAGGATTGAAGAGGTGATTCTCAAATATTTGGATTGTGTGTGTGGTGTCCCATTGACATGTTTCAGATTTTTACACTTAAGGGTTTTAGAAATGTGTCAATAAGTTTGCACAATGGCTCAAGGATGGAGCCACATCCTGAGACAATTGGTCTGCATGGTGGATTCTCTAGGTTCTTGTGTATTTTGGGTGTATCTTGGGCAGCGTACGGCCTTGACTCGTGGTTAGAAATTTGGATTCCTTATCACTAATCCATTCTCGTTCGTGAGCATAGTAAACCACACTTTCTATTTCAGATCTAATTTCACTGGCAGGGTCTTTTTTGAGTTTTTTGTAACTCTCCTGATCTTGTAGTAGGTCGTTCATCATAGTTAGATATTGATCATTAGTCATAATAACTATGCCACCGCCTTTGTCTGCTGTTTTGATCACGATTTTGGGGTTTTTCGAGAGGTCATCCAGAGCATTCTGTTCATCACTGGAGAAATTATGTTTGAAAACATCCTCAAAGAATGCTTTCAAACAAACGGTTCTGAAAAATTACAGATTTCCATTTTGGTTTCAAACCAGTCTGTGGTTTGTGTGGGTACAAATGATAGTCCTTTGGTTAGCACCGAAATTTGTGAAAATGTCAGATTGAACTTTGCTAAATTGAAAATTGGAATTTTTTGTTCGTTCAAGCTCATTGGGTCTGGCGTCTCCTGCCCCGCGATTGGTGTTGCGGCGGGTAATATGGGGGGAACCATGGTTGCCCCCGGTATGGTGCTCCTAACCCTCTTCTGCCAAAAAAAGGGGGCAGTGGTGGAGGTGGTTAGTTTCCAAACTGTTGTTGTTGATTGTACCTCAACTGGTAATCAGACCTGCTACTACTAGAATTTGAGAAGGATACCCATCGGCGTCTCCCTTTGCTTTGTTGTTGTGAGGTGGTTTGTTTTTTGGCTGCTTCTAAAAATTCAGCTGTAGTGTAAGGGAAGACTTTTTCTAATTAAAAGTCTTGAATATCCTTGTTGAGTTTCTTAGTCTTTTTGGCAATCATGGATGTCTTAAAATCATCAAATAATTTGTTAGTTTCTTTCAATTTTTCCGGGTGTTAGCCTGATTCTCAAGAAACTTTTTTTCTTCAGAGTCCAATTATTTTTGAATCTCAGTACTTAAACATTGAGCTGTAGTAATGGTCAGCAGCATGAGGTCCCGACTGCATTTGATGGCAATCTGACTGAATATAGTGGTGTACTCCCTGTCTGTAAGAAAAAGACAGGGCTCATTCCAGACAATTAGGCCTGTAGGTATAATGTCTGCTCGTAAGTACTCTCGCAGAAAATGACTGTGTAGTTCTGTACGGAAATTTTTCTTTTTAAGTTTTAACAGATCGTTGCAGCAGGTAGCTTGGACTACAGCTGGATTAGACCCTGTTGGGTCAAAAATGGATGGTCCTTTTATTATATCTGCTGTTTGTTCTAATGAATAACTAAAGTTTTGACTTTCTGCCATCACCAATTTGAGAGAGAAAACCTGCAAGTCCTCAGCTTCCTATAGCAGCACTCTGTCCCAGAAGGGACCAAAGAATATATATGACCAGTGCAATCAAGGAATAAGCAAAGAGGCTAGGTTAAAAACCGGTTGCTGTAAGCTTCATACAAAAGAAACTAGGGAGAGTCCCTTAAAGCGCCAGTGGATTGCGACATAAAGGAAGAAAAACCAACCATTGGTATCCACTGAGCTGGAAATTGTGTGTGAAAATTAGTTTAAATTGATTTTAGAAATATGTATCCAAAATGGATATCATAATTAATCAAGCCTGTATAGATACTGAAAACAATCCAAAAAGTAATTTAGTTGACCATTTTTTAATTATGTTTGAAATCAGCAGAAAACATCAAATTTAAAATCAGCCAAGAAAAACAGTTTTTAAACATGAAATTAAAATAGAAATGTTTTCTAGAGAGATAAAGTAAATAGTCCAATTGTCAAATTAAATCAGCAAAACAGAAAGAAAAAAGTAAACATGAATCAATCCAAAGTGTAAAACATGAAATTGTTTTAAATCGAAAAAAGTAAAGATGGGTGGAATATATAATAATACTTAGGGTGCCACTCATATAACTACTTATTTGGTTAAACAAAGTAGTGCATATGAAATGCAGGTCTGCCGACGTGCTAGTATCAGAAAAAGTTCAATTGAACTGGACTACAGCAGTGTTCAAATATAACATCCAAGGAATGGATGGTTAAATGTCCAAAAAGAGTCCAAATGAACTTCAAAAGGTATTTGAGACAACATCCAAATCACGTTTTCGGTGAGACTGCCACCTGCTGGGCAAAACATTCGGATAGTAGCCTTCATCAGGGAGAGAAAAAGGAGCTGGACCCTGTGTGGAGGCAGACACATTAAAAAAAATGTTTTAGGTGATTATTTTCAGAGTCTTTTTGGGCTGGATGTGAATAAATCTTATATTTTAAGATTGCATTCCACTAGCCGGAAAGGAAAATTCGTACCCTAGTGGAGAACAAGGATAATACACGTGTTCACTGGAAACTGGCTATGCTCCCTGTGGTTCGAGGCACAAGCCACGGGCAAGAGGACGAACAGGCCCAGGTCTCGCAAGAGAAGCGATGTAAGTCTGAAATGGTAATGAACCATTGGTCGATCTTGTTTTCCATTTTGTTACATTTAAATTAAACAAAGCCATATGGTACATTGAGAGACCGAAATAAATTAGTGTTTCATTTCCTGAACTCATAAAAGTTTGAAAAGAAAGAAGACCCTTAAATCAGGGTAAGGACCGAAGGGAACAGTACCTTAAACAGAGAGTAAATGGCGAAGTTTTAGAACTGTAAAGATGGCCGTATTTGATAATGGGTCCAGTCTCACGGTCCCCAGCTAATTTGTGTGTTTCCTTTTGAATAGAGAAACAAGCGATGTCCTGTGAATTTCATATTAGAGGGTTTGCAAAAAATATTTCCAAAACTGTGTGGCTATGTACACAAACACATGGTCAAGGTGGTCTACATGTGAGCCAACACAATGTAAGGGGTGAGTGACAAGGAATTAGTGATTGATCAATGTGGGCAAGTGAAAGGGGTGTGGGCAAGATAAGAGAAGGGGATTGAAATAAAGGTTAATGGATGGCACCAAAGGGAGACAGAATTCTACAATTTATTTGTAAGGAATGAGGTGGAGGGTCACTGAGGATGTGGTACAAAGGAAGGACACTTAGGGTGATAGGTAGGAAAACAGGGCAAATGAAACAGAGGTAGACATCTGGAAAGGTGGGAGGTCAGCCAATTGAGTGACTCTTGCTGAGGTCTGTGCCTAACCTACATGCATCCACTTTTGGGACTCACTCAAACCCTTTGTTTTCTGACAAAGTTATTCATATTTGCTTTATGAAGATGTTTCAATTAAGACACTGCTTATATTTTGTCAAGTTGCTTTATCGTGTGACTTGTGTTTTGAATGTCTGATGCTTTGAGTGAACTAATTTAGCCCTTGAATAACAACTTTGCAGAAACCATTTTGTTGGTTCTTATATTTAAGATGGAATAGGAGAAGATTAAGTCTCCTCTGCTGTCTAAATTTGATACCAGGAAGTTGGGGTTTAGGTCCCCACCTTCCACAATTGACACAATATGTGATCCTGAGCAAATCACTTTTCATCACTGTGCCTTGTTTTCCTTAACTGTCTGTAGTGACAGTCTCACTCATATGGGCTTATAATCTAGTCCATAAATAAATGTGTTGGCCATTTATAAAATGCATACTGATGGGGGAGAGGGCAATATAGCCAGTGAGGTTCTTATGTTGTGTTGCATGGTAGACAGGATGGGCTCTTGTTTTGTGCGGTTGGGAGGGAGGAACCCAGGTATGGTCTTTTGCTGTGCCATCACGTGTTTGCCTGTTTGACTATTAGAGCAAAGCCAGACCACCTGGTTCGCCTCTGCCAATGAATTCTCCAACTTATCCACCTTTTAACATTGGTCTGAAACTAAAGATGGGATGGTATGCAACCAGATGGGAGGTGTTGTAGCCTTCTTTCAAATTTCAAACTAGGGCACGAAGAAACCTGGGCTGAAAATTCAGCTTTCCCATTTCATAGGGCCTCATTACGAGTTCGACAATGTGACCAAAAATGCTGGTAATGCAGTAGTAATTGAATACCCACTGTATTACCACCAGATTACCGCACAACAGAACTTTGGGTCTGGAGGTAAGGAGAACAAAAAATCTCCAGCAGAATGCTGGAGGTAATTCCTCTGCCTTACCGCCAACAAAACAGACAAATCAGCAGAATTACTGCTGGCAGTAATTCCACCAAAAACCCTACGGAGTCCTCTGGACTCCAATAAATGGTGACTAACACTGCCCATCACCACTTGTAATCTGGCGGTAATTCCACCAGACCAACTGCATTAATGGTAAATCGATTTAGCACAATTTCAAGGGATTTACTACCAAAAAACCACCAAACTTGTAATGTGGCCCTATGTTTAGTATGTGGAGAGGTTCCCTGGGGCTAAGTCTGCAAGAAACAACAAACATAACAAAGAATGTTTTTATTTTATTTATTGCATTTATATGCAGTGCCCAAACCTATAAGTATCACAGAGCTGATCTTGGCACAATAGGCAAGTACAATTATATGTGATGAAACAATAACAAAAAATAGGTACATTAGCAAACAGATGATCAGGTGCAGCTAATCATATTTGTCAAAAAGCAAAGTCTTACGTTTTTTTTCTCCAAAGATGAAGTAGGAGGGTTCTTCCTGGATGTGGAGTGGGAGGGCCGTTCCAGGGAGTGGGAGAAGTGACGTTTTTTTCCTAGAGAATCTGGTTATCGCTAGGGCTCGAGTAGTGGATGATCGTAGGCATCTCATCTGTGTTTTTTTTAGATCCGTTGGTTGAGGAAGGGAGTTGCAGTGTTATGGATGCATCTGTGAGTGATGGAGAGGATCTCGAACTCGATGCGTGCTTTAATGGGTAGCCAGTGGTAACAATATGTGTAACAATATGTTGCACAAAAGGAAAGAATTGTGAATAATGTCTACTATAAATGCTAGAGAATGCATAGATGGTGGGGGGAGGGTGTGGGGTGGTGTTTCGGGAATTAGTTCAGTTGTTCCGGAAGTTGGGGCTGCTGCATTTTGGACAGCTCCATGGACCAGCAAATTGTACTTGCCCTCCAGCCCAAACGTTGCCAGTCCACCCCTGATTTGTGTAACTGATGGAGGAGCCTAGAAATAAAGTCCCACAACAAATTGCCCATCACAATAAATGAAAATAATAGTGTAGTATCTTAATGCGCAAGCGTGTCTCATTTTCTGAAACTGAGGTCCAATTAACCCACTTGCAGGTACATCAATAGTTCTAAAAACACAATCTAGGCAACGTCTACCGAGGACACCCATATTATGCCCCTTTCTGCACTAATAAAGGTGATTACAGTTCTGAAGAAGTTGAAATGTGTGCCAAGGCGAACAACGGATTATAATTATTTTAATTGGCTTTCTGGCAAGCATACATCCAGGCAATAAATCAATACCCTCGGAGGTATTGCTATGCTCGTGCCTCCAAGCTAAAAGGGGTATTTGCATGTGTTCTTTGCAGCATCCCACTAAACAGATTGCCTGCCATAAAACAGCCATCTTTCTCCGGCAGCAATGAGGCTGCTGTTTCGATGATGAGAAAAGTACTATTAATCAGTGAGAAGGCGATTCACTCTCATGAACCAGGACTCTCGAACATTTACTGCTAAATTAATGGGGAAAAAAGAAAAACGACTAATTTGCAGCAGGACACCATCGGAAACAAAACAGCTCTAATGAGCAAACCTAATGTGAAAAAATAAAAATGCATATTTCGGGCAGCTGTTTAAAGGTGCTTTCGCTCTTACCGTATGTTGCTTCCACAGCCAGTAAGTTGCATTTTGCAAAACGATTCAAAATGCATCTTGACTTGCTGCATGCCCAGAAGTGCCGGTTTTTCATAAACGTGTTGTTTACACCTTTTTCATCATAACAGGCAAAAGCAGATGCTGCTTTAAGTGATAGCAATACATTGTGAGCTCGTGGAAGGGCGATCTTACCAATCCAGACCCCCTGGAACTTGAGCGCATCTTCTCGGAATTTATTTTGCAAAAGTAAAAATGTCCCCTATATACCACCTGGAGGTATTACATATGAAATCCAAATGTGTATCCACTGCTTTCTGTTTCTTAGCTACACATATAGACCTCATTATGAGGCTGGCAGTAGCCGTGTCTGTAATACAGGATCGGCTGTCGCCGTTATTCATTTTTTTCTGGCTCAATTTGCCAGACCCAGTATTTTACCATTCCTGGGCGCCTGAAAAAATTCTTCCCCATTCCCATTTCAGCACCATAGGACTCAATGGGAATGGGGAGGTCTGATGCACCGGCACCGTTTATGACGGTGCTGGTGTATCCGACATGCTATGCTCGCGGGTGCCTTTCATTCCGCCAGGTCTGACAAACTCAGAGTTTGCCGGTCCAGATACAACGGTACCGGCATGCTTACCGATACTGTTGTATCAAGACCGGCAAGTTCGTAATGAGGCCCATTGTTTCTATAATATCTGGCATATAAGGCTTGTCGCTTTAAGACCATTGTGGTGGATATGTCCGACCCTCCAATATTTTGCAGCATGAAATTGCAAATTTTGCAGCATGAAATGGTACATTTCGCGGCACAAACCTCCATGAATTGCAGCATTTTTGTGTCACAATTTTTATTCACTGGAGAATGTAAGATTGGCACATTGCATGAAAGAGGCAGTGTGCAAGGCTACAAGAAAGCCAGGGTGATATTATTTATGACATTTGTATCAATTTAATAGGAAGAGTCCCAGATGTCTGTGGCTTGTCAGAACAGTGTTTGTTTTGGCTATGTTTCTGGTTTAATGTGCATGCCTATTTCATATTATTAATGTTATTGATCATTATCAGTTGTAATGCTGAAAATATTCCCCTTCTATTTTCACCAATTCCCAAACACCCACACACCTCTCTCACCAACACACCTCACACGTCTGACCAATTTGCCATCGCAACTTGCGTTCCTGAACCACTCACTCTCAGTCATACACATACTCATGTGCTCTATCACACTGCCAAGTCACAATTTGCACTCCCCAGTCACCTGCCAGACTCCAGATCATACTCCCAACTCACACCTTACGTGACACAATTCCTCCTGCAGTACACAGTCCTTCATTCTTTTGTGCTACTTCTGCATCTTGCATCCTTTCTCCCTTTCTAACGCACTGTTAACACATCCTTTCTCCCAATCTGCAGATCACTGTCTCTTTCCAGGCTACCACTCCCTCTCTGCTTTATGGCCCACTGCTCCCCCTGAGACCACACTCTCTGTACCTCTGCTCCCTCTCTGGTTTCTGCCACACGGCTCCCTCCCTGATGACTGCCCCTCTGCCCCACTGCTTCCTCTCTGCTCTCTTGCTCACTGCTTCCCCCTCTGACCCACCCTCTGCTTTCTTGCCTACCACTCCACATCTGACCCATCCCCCCCTGCCTCTCTCCTTCTCCTCTCATATTGTGACCATTTTAGTATTTTTTTTTTAATGTAGATTTTGGGCTGATACTCAAAAAATGGGGCATCTAAAAATAGAGCAGAGGATATGCTATTTATAGGCAGTCCATTTTTGGAAATGAGCAGGTCCCCTTATTCTGAAAGTTGACCTGCGCATTTCTCTGTGACGGGCCCTTACCTGCCTCTGTTAAATTAGACCCAAAAAAATAAATGTCTATCTCATTTGAGAAACAGAAATGCAAGTGAGACAGCAGCGATTCAAACCTCTGTTGTCACACTTAAAAAAAATATATAATAATAATTGCAAGAAAAGACCCTTTCCTGTAGTGGCACCCACTGTGGGACTATTCGCAGCTGCTATATAGGGTTGCCTACAATTTCTGCACATTTAAAAGCGCATCTTGTTTGTACATTTGGGATGCACTTTTCAATGCGCAGAAAGACGCCACGATATGCGCAAGGGGTGAGAAAGGCCATCTGAATGGGAGCATATAAGATGCGCCCATTCAGTTGTCTTTTGTGGATTGGGCTGCTCTTTTTGTGGCACAAGTGATGATCTGTGCTATTGCTTTTCATTTCTTGTATCAAAAAGTTTTGAAAGCCTAGCCGCTGGGTGTTTTTTTCCCTTCTTGTTTTTAAAGGGTCATTTTTGCAAGAAACTGCTGTTTTCACAAGAAAATGCTGTTTTTGTGCTTTTTGGAAAAACAGCACTTTTTGCTGCATTGTGAAGGAATGCAAAATCGCTATAAATTGGAGGGTCTGATATGTGCACAGTATAAAAGACTAGAGGACCTCATTACAAGTTTGGTGGTATTCTGGCAGTAAATTTACTGAAATACCGGCAAATGGAATTATTGTTACCACAACTTAGTCCTGCGGATTTACGGCAGGATTACAAGTAGTGGTAGGGCAGTGTAAATCCCCAATTTTGGAGTCCATAGGAATTCATGGGGATTTCAGCACTAATTCCGCTGGTGGTAATTCTGCAGATTTTACCAATTTCGGTGGTAAAACAGAGGTTTTACCTCCACCTTACAACCAAACTCCTAGTACGGCAATGTGGTAATGTGGCAGTAACACAGCAGTAATTAAATTACTGCTCTATTACTGTCGTTTTTAAGGCAGTGCCTTACTTATAATGAGGCCCGAATGACCTATGTTTGGAACATCTGTAATCACCCCCAATTGTTTCTGAAGCTCTGCAAAGGCAGTCCGTCAGAGCACTTAATGACATGATGCTGGCTTTTCTTTTTCTTTGCTTGTTCACTTTCTGGGCTCTATTAATTAAATTGCTGAACTCGCTAAGGTGCTTCAGGTCCAGCTTGATTCCGGATTCCTTTGTGGGTTCTTTGGGGCTGCCAAATCAGGAGTGGAATGAATAGCCCCACAAACGGTGGTTTAAGGCGCATTTTACATAGTGCTTTTGGCAAGTTTAGGAGAGATTAAGGGCATGATTCATAGAAAAGCGCACATAGACCTCGCAAAGTGTGTGCAGCGAGAAGGACTTTGCATGCCCCCTGGTGCATGAGGCACCTGTGCGTGATCCACGCATTTATGGAATCTTACCTACAAAGTAACCCTATGTGCAAGTCGTGGCTGGTATGCCCCTGACATACCCCCCACAAAGCAAATGTAGCCCCTAATACCTACCTATGCGTGGTACTCGGGCACAAACTCATGCACCCTGGTAATCCTGCATGGGCTCTCCCGCATCCAAGCAAACATCGCAGCGATACTACGTAGGGTCCTAATAACTGTTCGCAGCACCATGTATTGTAAAAGTTGTAATTTCACAGTAAATATGCATGTGAATCCCTGTAAACCAGGCCTGCACCCTGCTATATTGCTTACGCACACACCTGCGTCGGATCGGAACCCCAACTGCGTGTACGCACTCCTAAATCCAACAGGCGATCTTACCTCTGCACAGTGATTCCTATGCGCAAGTGTTTGTACGCCTGCCTTCAGGTGACCGTTAGATAGGGCCCTTTGTTCTGACGTTAGGATGCATAGTCAGATCCATGAATACGATTTGTTCTGCACAGTTGTGGGCGCCCACATTTTTTCTTGTTCTTCCTCATTTTGCATGTTCCGGCGGCCCCTAATTTGGACTCTGTGTAGGCCCAACCCAAACTTTGCAAGGAGTCTCGTGCAAGTCGCTTGACTGTTCGCAGAGGCATGCCAGACTTGCGCCAAGTCCACGCAAGTCCTGGTAAGGTCCTGCACCATTGATTCCATGAAACAATGAACAGGGTTTTGCACGCAGAATCGCATGCAAAATCTCAACTTTCCGTGCAGATAATTTCATGGATCAGGGCCTTCTTTTTGAGGGACGTGTTGGTTGCTAGTGGTGTTTTTTGTGTTTCTTGATCCCTGATTTATCCCTTTTGGCAGTTTGTGTGTATTCTTTAGGCTCTCTTTCTAATCTTCTCCTACTTTTCCCTGTTCCGTTTGTCACCCCACCTTTTACAAAATGAAAAAAAAAGTTCCCTAACCCCTTTCCTTTCCTGTGTTGTAGCAAAATGTTTTTTTGTCCAATTTCAAGCAGTCGTTAGAGAAAGATGGGTTGGGTGCTCAGGATTGCCGACTGTACTATTTTGCAGCACAATTACAACACGTGGTAACATGGTGGGGGAACGGAGAATTGGATCTCCCTAACTGGGTAATACAGGCTATAATGGGTCGGGTAAACAGCAACTCTGGAACCTGCTGTCTGGAAAAGTCAACGATTTGCCGGTGCGGGAACGAGTGCTACACGATATATGGTCCAGAGTAGACCCGCGTAAAAGAAAAGGTGGTCCGTAGTTGCGCACAGGATTCCATTGTGGGTTAACAGAAAATTGAAGGGCCCAATAGACAGCGTTCAAAAAAAGAGAATGGGGTGAAAAGGGATATAGGACAGTAAGTGATCTATATGAGGGTGATACTGTATTGTCATTTCGCGACTTTTCTCTGAAGTGGAAAATGCATGGGACTCAGTTCCTGCCACATGTCGCAACAGTGACGATCATCTGAGAAACATGAGTGGACCGCCCCAAAATACCCCTCAAACATGGAATGGTAATAACGATGAAGGCACTAGAAGAAGCGGGGACATGGATTGCAGAACTAGAAAAGGTTCTGTTAGCGATCAGGCCGCAGGCGCAATGAAATTAAGAGACCAATGGGAAAGCGATCTGGGCTTAAGCATGGACGACACGAAGTCGAAAATGATATGTAAGCATGTCGGGGAAGTCTCAGCAAATGCAAGGTTAAAACCTATACAGTACAAATATGCAGATAGCGTTTATCTGACACCAGCACATTCATTAGTTTTCCCCAGAACCAGAGGCGTAGACAGGGTAGGGCCTGAGCTGCAAGGCCCACCCAAAATCTATAAATGTCTACTCCGTGTACTGTGTGGGCATTTGCAGATGCTAATGTCACTGTGGTGGGCCAAACTACATTAGCTTCAGGACCCACTTGTTAGACAGTCCTGGCTACGCCTCTGCCCGGAACGTACAGCTACATGGCCTGGATGTGCGGCGCAGACAGCCATAGCCAACTTGATGCATACGGTATGCGAATGCCAACCACTGCGATGCCTATGGCAATTGGTAGTGAGAGAACTAGCGGGAATCACTGGCTGGGAGAGAGCAGATGACCCGGAGGTATGCCTGCTGGGGAAAATCCCTGAACGGAAAAACAGGAAAGTGACTAGGATATATTATGCTGGGCTTATTATTGTGGTGTCACGTGTCCCGATGTACAGGGTCACGTGACACAGTATGGGAAAAGAGTAGAAATAAAGGTATCACCGGAACTGGCGTAGTTACGCCAGTCCGGGTTTATGCATCCGAGAGAGTGGTCGTGTCTTGTGTCCTGCGCCGCCCCCGCGCACTGCGTACTAACGCGAGCCCTGGCTGAGGCCTCAGCTCTGCCTCACACATCCGCCCGTGCCCCGGCAGATAGAATCATCACACTGGCGACGAGGCGGTAAGTGGTTCGCGAGCCCCGACAGATAAAGGGAGCCATCGCATCCACGGACCCGCGTCCCAAGACATCACGAAGGCGGCAAGCATTGACGCCGGCCCCGCCCATCATCAACGGAATCCACCCGCGGTGGCTGGAAGTGTTTACAGTACTTCAAGGCCCCAGCAAACACTCGGACATATACAGCCCTGGCAGCTGCAACAAGCATTTAGCATCGCCCACGCTACGCGTGCAGTGCAAAACACACGAACAACACGCGACCCACCCTGCCATACTACGCGGCCCGCCCTGCTGACGACACCGCACGTGGGACCACGCGCCTGCACACACACAAGGCCCAACTGCCACAACACGGCAAGCTGTAACACAGCGCTGTAACACCGCGAGGCACAACATGTCCGACCCGACGTCCAGCCCAACAGAAGCCGGCACCAGGTCTTCGTCAAGGAGGAGCCTCACCGAAGAGCACACTGACCCCTCGCTCACAACTTTCATGCCACCATTTGACCCGTTCACCAATGGAGCGGCCATCAGATGGGAAATATGGCTGCAGCAGTTTGAGATGCACCTAGATGCGAGAGACATCACTGTGCCCAAAAAGATGCGCACGTTTCTCCTACTCAATATAGGATCAGCCGCCCTGCGCCTATTCAACGCCACGCCAAACCGAGGAAGCGACGCCAACTATGCCGCAGTGAAAGCCGCGCTCACCAACATGTTTAAACCAGACCTCAACCCAGACTACGAACGCTTCCATTTCTGCATGGCGAGGCAACGAGAAAAAGAAACAGTGGACAAATTTCACGCTCGCCTTCGCGAAATGGCAGTAGGCTGTGAGTTTCCAGACGAGGAATTCGCCATCCGCCTCCAAATCATCAATGGGATCTCCTCTGAGAAACTGAGGAGGGCAATACTCTCGGAGAAAAATGTACGGTTATCACGCATCCTCGAGATGGCGCGACTCTGCGAATGAACAGAGGACCGGGTGGCAGTAATGGAAGCAGCCATCCAGAGACTACCGTTGGACAACCCTGGACCAGCAGAAGACGTAGCAGCCATCTCCCGACAACAAAGCACTCGCCCTAAACAGAACCTGAGACCGCAAGCATCTCAAAGACGTGATCAAACCTGCAAATGGTGTGGAGGCCCATGGCACAAAGGTGAATCCTGCCCGGCGTGGGGATCCACGTGTAGGAAATGCAACCGTCTGAATCACTATGCGGCAGTCTGCCTGAATCCCCCGAACAAGAACGACAAGGACCCAGACCCGCGGCCAGCACAAGAACCACGAAGGAGATTCGCGCCCGGGGGATCCCGCCAACAAACGCGGAGAGGGAAAGCCAGGGCGGTCGATGAATCACAAAGATCCCCAGCCACGAGTGACAGCGATGAGAGTGACAGCGACTCATCCCCCGAAAAGCCAGGCAAAGAAAGGAACAAAAAGGGGAAGAGGCGAGTACACAGAGTGCACCTAATATCAGCAGTTGACCCACGAAAATCACGACAGAAGATGAGACCATCATGCACAATCCTCTCCAATGGGGACCCTCTGAAAGTAATCATTGACACGGGTGCCACAGTAAACGTCATGCCCGTGACAGCATTCAACAGACTCAACCCAAGACCGGAACTCCTCAAGAGAAAAGTCAGGCTATACGCCTATGGATCAAAGAAACCCCTGCCAGTGCGAGGATCGTTCAAATCAGACTTTGCTCACAATAACGCCAACTGCCGTGCCCGAATATACGTGGTAGATGCTGGGTGCGAAACCCTCCTAAGCTGCAAAACAGCCGAAAAGTTGAAGTTGATACACTTCGCATTCAGAGCGCAACATGATGAACTACACAACCTTTTAGGACGACACAAGAAGCTGTTCCAGGGCATCGGACGCCTCAAAGGGAGAACTGTCAAACTCCACATAGACCCCACTATCGAACCCAAGGCAGTGCGACACAGACGAATCCCCTTCCATCTGAGAGAGGCCGTAGAAAAGGAACTACTCAAGCTCAAAAACGCAGGGATCATCGAGAAGACATCGGGACCAACCCCGTGGGTTTCACCGATGGTAGTAGCCCAGAAACCGAAACAACCAGGCGCGGTAAGGATATGCATCGACATGCGACTCCCCAACGTAGCCATCGGCCGTGAACGCCACGTCACTCCCACCATCGACGAGCTCATCGTAGACCTCACGGGAGCGACGATCTTCAGCAAGCTCGACCTCCGGTCCGGCTATCACCAGCTGAAACTATCTAAAGAATCCAGATACATCACAACGTTTTCGTCCCACCTTGGCCTGATGAGATACAAGAGACTCAACTTCGGGATATCGTCTGCTGCGGAAGTGTTCCAGCATGAAATCCGCAAAGTCATCACAGGACTAGAAGGGACCACCAACATCAGTGACGATATCCTCGTATACGCATCGAACAAAGACGACCACCACCGACGCTTAGCGGCAGTTCTAAAGAGACTCGAAGACGCAGGCCTGACCCTCAACGCAGAAAAATGCGAATTCAACAAAAAGGAACTATGCTTCTTCAGATACATATTCAGCGCAGCAGGGGTATCCCCAGACCCGTCCAAGGTACAGGACATAAAAGAATTTGAACCACCACAATCCGCCTCGGAAGTGAGAAGTTTCATGGGAATGGCCACCTACTGTGCACGGTTCATTCCCGGTCTCGCAAGCATTGCAAACCCACTCAGAGAACTAACCAAGAAGGACCAGAAATGGGAGTGGACAGAGATTCACCAACAGGCTTTTCAACAAATAAAAGACACCCTGTCCGCCTCCACCACCATGGCATTTTTTAACATAGATCGACAGACCGAGCTTCTCGTCGACGCCACCCCGGTTGGCCTAGGAGCAGTGCTGACCCAAACGGACAGGGACGGCAGAATATTCCCAATCGCATTTGCCAGCAGGGCCCTCACCAAGCCCGAACTAAACTACGCACACATCGAAAAGGAAGCCCTGGCCATTCTGTGGGGATGTCGCCATTTCAAAGTATACCTGCTAGGAAAACAAGCAAAAGTCTTCTCCGACCATAAGCCCCTAGTCCCGATATTCCGGGGCTCCGCCCCGCATCCTCCAGCCCGCATAGAGAAATGGATGCTGCAGCTGCAACCTTATAACATCGAAGTAGAATACCGCCCAGGATCGGACAACCCGGCAGACTACCTGTCCCGCCATCCGCGGCCAGCCACGGACAAAGAACAACACCATGCGACAGAAACAGACGAGCACGTCTGTCACGTAATAGCATGTGCCCGACCACAAGCTTTAACACTGCAGGAAGTGGTACAAGAAACAGAAGACAACACTGTCCTGAAACACACGACCGCTGCCATCCAATCGGGAAATTGGAAAAACTACCTCATGTCAATGACTCACCGAACAGCCGCAGCCCAAGCCAAACTCAGGGCCCTGTTCGGTATCAGACACGAGCTCTCAATAGCTCCAGAAGGAGTAATATTGAAAGGACACCGGATCATACTGCCAGAATCCCTAGAAGACAGAGCACTCAAGCTGGCCCACAGTGGACACCAAGGGGTCGTGAAGTCAACTGCTTACTTAAAATCCCGAATGTGGATGCCAAACATGCACCAGAGGATAACCGAGCTCGTAGAATCCTGCGCAGCCTGCCAAGCGTCACGGAGGCCAGCAAACCCAGAACCAATCAGCTGCGCCCCACGAAGCCGAAAACGGTGGGACGCCGTCAGCATGGACCACTGCACCATCGCAGGAGAAGGATACCTGCTAGTGGTAATCGATGAATTTAGCAGATACCCCGAAGTAGAACATGTCGCCTCGACAAACGCAGAAACCACCATCCTTACACTGGAGAAAGTGTTCGCCACACATGGCATCCCAAGGAAAGTAAAAAGCGACAACGGGCCGTCCTTCACCAGTCAAGAGCTACGTGAGTTTTTCAAAGAGGTCAACGTCAAACATCAACGCATCACCCCAAGATGGCCTCAAGCAAATGGTGACGCGGAGCGCTTCATGGGATCGCTGAACAAAATCATCAGGATTGCCAAAGAACAAGGACACCCCTGGTTGAAGTCTGTATATCGGTTTCTGAGAACACACCGACAAACCCCACACTCGGCCACGGGAGTCAGTCCGGCCGCCCTCATGTTTGGAGTACCCATCCAGGCAGAACTACCTGTACACCCCAACTGGACAGCGCCAGATCCGGACATCCTCGAGATGGATGCAAAGCGGGAAAGACACAATGAACGAGAAAGCATCGCCAGACGAGCATACCACAGAGAACTAAATCCTGGTGACACAGTCCTTGTCAGGAACCGGGCACCGCCGAAGAAAATGTCCCTCAACTTCGAAGTTCGCCCATGGACCGTCAAGACCACCAACCATAGCATGATTACAGCAACCCGAGGGGAAGAAACTGTAACCAGGAACGTCTCCCACTTCAGGAAAGTGCCCCAAGAAATGTGGGAAGAGCAACGGTCACCCCAGAGAGGAGAAGTGGTACACTCACCCCAAAGACCCACACCACAGCAGAGCATAGAGGTGCCACAAGAAGAGGAAACTGAAACAGAGGTCGCCATGGAAGACACACCCCGGGAAAGAAGCACCCGATACAGTCTGAGAGAAAGACCTAAGCCATCATCCCGCCTCCAGGGATATGTAGTGGACGGAGTATATCGAGGAAGACTGAAGCAGAGACAGAGACATTTACCTGTTCAGAAGTAAGATTTAACATACGTACCGTTGTTAAGCCATGGTGAATTTGCCTCCAAGTTGGGGAGGAATGTGGTGTCACGTGTCCCGATGTACAGGGTCACGTGACACAGTATGGGAAAAGAGTAGAAATAAAGGTATCACCGGAACTGGCGTAGTTACGCCAGTCCGGGTTTATGCATCCGAGAGAGTGGTCGTGTCTTGTGTCCTGCGCCACCCCCGCGCACTGCGTACTAACGCGAGCCCTGGCTGAGGCCTCAGCTCTGCCTCACACATCCGCCCGTGCCCCGGCAGATAGAATCATCACAATTATGATGAAACCTCGGGTTGTAATGCAATGGAAGAGTGCTATGACTTCGACTGGGGGCCTGATTCATGGAATGTTTTACACGTTTCAAGCTGACTTTGCACTGCTCAAAACTGATTATGCAGTGTCGACACAACCCCTGATTCATGAAACTGTGCAAAGTGTATTTTTGCAGTACCCAATTCACTTTGCACTCAATTTGCCATGCAAAAATGCACTTTGGCCTGTTCAATGAATCAGGGTTTGTGTTGACACTGCAAGTCACTTTTCAGCAGTGCAAAGTCAATTTGGACCCTGCAAGAAAATCCATGAATTGGGGAGGATCTTATGAGATATTTATATGTGCAGAGGTCTGTTCGGGCAGACGCTGAAAACCTTCATTCACAGTGGGATGGATGTTTAAATCAATTAGAGTATCTTCTGACTTGAGTCCACCGTGAAATGTAGTTCCCTTCACACATACGTTTGATTAATTTATTTCTCAGTATTCATTATTGAGAGTTCCACAGGGAGCTCTAATGGGGACTACATGAGACGACAAAGGGCTGGACAGGGTTCTTAACTTAAGATAGTGACTTGTATGTGTTATGCCACTCACCATATCAACTCGGAAATGATGTTTGAGTCATGCTATGAGAAAATGAATATTATGTTACAGTTAATTTTTTATTGTAATTGTTTTATCGCTGATTTGAAATTAAATAAACACACATAAGAAATGTTTGGTGTGAACCCGAGAAGTCATACTGTACTGTTTTCACTCACCTTCACTACTGAATTAGTGTTTTGAGAACCCTTTCTCATTATTTGAGTCTTGTAAGAACCCCTGTGTTGTCTTTGTTTTGCACATTCGATCCTTGGGTAACCTTTGGATGATTATATTTGGAGGGAGTGGTGGTGGGAGAAGATTAGCAGCTGGACTAATCCTCAACTTCTAGGTCAGCGGTAGAGCTGGAACCCAAGGAGGAAGGCAGATGGAGGCTTAGATGGGGCATGGTGATATGTAGACAGTGGTTGAGGAGAGAGAGAGGGTGGCTAGTTGGAGACGGTTGTTGAAGAGGTTGAGGTGGTGGTTGAGGGGGTTGAGGTAGTGACTGAGGAGGAGAGCTCGAGGTTGAGGAGGGGAGAAGGTATTTTAGATGGGGAAGTTGGTGGGTGAGGAGGGGAGGCAGTGGTCAAAAAGGAGGATGTGGCTACCAATCTGGATGAGAGTCACTTGAGGAATACATACAGATGGTGGGTGCTTACCTTGCTTTTGGAGTTGGCATGAAGGAGTACTTTCTCCAAGAGCAGTTGGTGATAGCCACAGAGGTGCAGGGTGACAAAGGGGAGAGGAAGAGGAGGTGGTGTGGTGCTGGAGGAGGGAATACCATGATTGAGGAGGCAAAGTTGGTGGATGAGCAGGGGGTGACTGTTGTAGAGGAAGGGTGATTGAGAAAGGAGAGGAGGCAGTGGAGGAGGGAGTGATGGTTTTTGTGCAGGGGAAATGTGTTTGAGGCATGTAGACTTTGGTTAAGGAGGAGGATGAGGCTACCAAGGTGGAGCAGGTTGTGATGTCTCCAGAGTGCCTTGAGAAATACCTGCAGAAGTAAGTTGAGTACCTTTATCATGGAGGCGGCAGTACGGATGTGGTACTCCACGGTCCACAAGGAAGGCTAGCCACAGAGGTGCAGAGGGATAAAGGGCAAATGTGTGAGGAAGATGTGACCATGGTCTTGTGGGGGACCAAAGAGCCAACCATGGACTCCCATCAGGTTGCTCAGGAGGTGGGGACCGAGACCATTGCACCATTGCCTGCCTTAGTGAAGGGTACAAGGCAGGCACAGACTTTCTGCAAGTAGGTGAACACAGGTCAGAAGATCTCCCCACCCATGACATCCTGTCTATCTGTTCATGGGTGTGGGACTACTACAGGTGACAAGAGGGTGTTATTGTCACAGGGGTTGGCAGCATAATATGAAACCTCTATCAGAAGACAGTGCATCAATGTAAATCAACTAAGAATAACTTGGGCACCTCCTTGATATGTAATACTTTTGACTGAGGTATAATAATGTGTTCAAGGAGACTAGTGGCACTATTCACTAGCAGGCTTACTTTGCCAGTGATAGCAGCATAGATTCCTGTTGTTGGGGGCAGAATTCATGGAATGGTGCAATTCGACCCTTAAAGCAGTTACATACTGTGTGAATATCTGACCTCTGTCAGTTGGTCTGAACAGGAAGATGAGCTAACAGTGCATGCCACCGAGATGCACATGATCCTGCACTGCCCTACCCACTTCTAGATTCCGTTCAAGATGGGAATATAAGGGAGACCGTTGTACACTGAGAAAGTGCATAAATACAGCCGTAGTGGCACCACTGGTTTGTAGAGGCAAATAAATGGGTGCACATCCTCCATTTTCAGCATGTTGCGAGGACACAGAGAGTGGCTCAGCTGGTTGGTACACCCCAAAAAGTACTGTTGGCAGCCTTCGACTTGGAGGAGATGCAGTTTTATGTAAACACTTGGTGTCGGCAGCCCACTTCTCGAGTGATGCAATAGCCTGGGTCCAGTCCTTCCTAGAAAACAGAACAATGAGAGGTTTTTCCCGTTCGGCATCGGCAGACCTGATTTTGACTTGTCTTTCTTTCTTTCTTTCTTTCTTTCTTTCTTTCTTTCTTTCTTTCTTTCTTTCTTTCTTTCTTTCTTTCTTTCTTTCTTTCTTTCTTTCTTTCTTTCTTTCTTTCTTTCTTTCTTTCTTTCTTTCTTTCTTTCTTTCTTTCTTTCTTTCTTTCTTTCTTTCTTTCGCCAGACCCGAAAGTATCAGGGCGTGAGGACAAGAATGCTTTATGCTTACAAGTTACAAGGTTACACAGTCACAGAGGTACAGAACAAAGGCAATACAGCAAGTAATACATTACATAGCAGAGCAGAGCATAGCAGAACATACAATACTATGGCTCGTTCCCTTTGAGCCACTTCATGCAGTTTACCCTAAAGTGTGGGTAGGTTTGGTCAAACCTTAAGGTGGGGGGGAGGGAGTTCCATAATTGTGCAGCTTTGACAGGGAAGCTGTTCCCTCCAGTTGTAGTCATTTTGAATGGGGGGACAACTAGGCAGTTCATGTAGGCTGCTCCCATAGGTCTTAATGTAGTTCTTCATTTGAACCTTTCAGTGAGGTAGCTAGGTGCTAGGTTATTAAGGCATTTAAATGTAATGGAAGCAGTTTTAAGTTTAATTTTGTAAGTTGTGGGTAGCCAGTTGGATTGCTTGCTGAATGTTGTGATATGTTCTCTTTTCGAGATTCCTACTGCCGCTCTAAAGGTATTATTTTGGAGGATTTGGATTTTATGCGTGATGTATTTATTAGCACCTCGATAGAGAGTGTTGCAATAATCCAGTTTGGATACACGAGTGCTCATGCCAGCGTGGCACAACTCTTTGAGGACAGGTATGGTTTAGCTGATCGGATTAGCTTACAAGTGTAGGTTGTGGAAGAAGCCATAGCGTTCACTTGTTTTGCTAAGGTTAGGCTAGAGTCGAGGTAAAAACCTAGTGTTTTTACGTCCTTAGCCACTTTAATGATGTGGCCGTCTATGACAAAGGATGAGTAGTCTTGACTAAGTTTCTTGATGTTGTGTGTAGTCCCCAGTATGATGAGTTCCGTTTTGTCATCATTCAGGCATAGACCATGACGTGCCATCCATGCCTGTATGATGAGGTATATCTTATTCACCAAGGCCAAATCCAGTTTGTAATCCCCAGAAAGTGTGATGAGAATCTGGGTGTCATCTGCATAGTTAGTGTAGGTGACGCCCAGATAGTCTAAATCATCAAACAGGGGCTTAGTAAAAATGTTATACATGGTGGGAGACACACACGATCCCTGGAGCAAGCCACATGTGATTGGCGCAGGGTCAGCAGCTGCTGAGGTAGAGAAGACCCTCATTGTTCTCTCGTTTAAGAATGATTTAATCCATGCTATGGCTTGTGGCGAAAAGTGTGCTGCTGATTCTAGATGGTTGCAGAGCACTCTGTGATCCACCAGGTCAAATGCTGCTGAGAAATCCAGAAGGAGGAGCAAGGCAGTTTTTCCTTGGTCTCTCAGCTCATCGACCTGGCCTTTGGGGTCAATAAGTGCTGTTTCATTGCTGTTTCAGTACCGTGTTGGGTCTGAAACCTGACTGCCTAGTACCTAGGAGTTGGTGCAGCGCCAGGTTTTTGGATCTGTAGGTAGGCAACTTTATCTAGGATCTTTAGTAAAAATGGCACCGTAGTGATCGGCCTGTAATGTGTTGGTATCGCCGGATCCAGTGTTTGCTTGGTATAGTGCCTGAGGTAAATGAGGAGTTGATTCATTTCGTGATGAACAGGGCTAGGTCTCTGGCTGCGTCTTTTATTATTTGAGCCGGGCAGTTGTCACCTCGGCAGTTTGAAGGTTTCAAAGATAGGATTATTTTTTCTACCTCCAGTATGGAAACTTTAGTAAAGTTAAATCTTTCTTCAGGTTTGGCATTGGTAGGTGAGTTATTAGATTGGCTAGTTGCCAAGGGAATATTTAGTTTTTTATTGTTAATTTTGACTTGGAGTGTGGCAGTTTTATCACTAAGGGCCTTCTGAATGTTAGAACACCATGTTTTTTTTTCACAGTTATCAGGTGCTGGGACGGGATTTTCTAGCTCTTTCAATATTGTAAAGAGATCCTTAGTTCCTGATTTAGCTTGTGCTATTCTGTTGTCATAACTTTCCTTTTTGGCACGTTTTATTTGAAGTTTGCATTTTGTGGAGATGCTGATGAGGGTAGCTTTATTTGTCTCTGATGGTAGTAGCCTCCAGGCAGATTCGCACTTGCGTTTTTCTATCCTTAGTGATTTTAGATGAGGGGTAAACCAGGCATTTAGGTGTGCTCTAGGTTTGCTGTTTCTCATTTTTAGTGCTGCGATGGTGTCCAGGGCATTGGCGATGAAAGTATTACATTTGTTGACTAGAGATAAGGGATCTAATGTGTCTGGCAGTGAGTTTAAAGTTGGAAGATTTAGTGGTAATCGCCTGTCTGTTGTTATATTTTTTTTGTTTCTTGTTTGCATAGGGGGTGCTAGAGTATTATTTTGAGGTTGGAGGGTTTTAGCTTTTACTGTGGAAGCTATAAGAGCATGGTCTGTCCAAACTTGTGGGCAGACAGGGGTGATGGTTGTGTTGCAGTTGTGGTCCACCACCCAATCGAATGTGCAGCCTTTCTCATGGGTCGGCAGTGTCACTCTTTAGGTGAAGCCAAGCTCTGATAGGACATTGGCATTGTTAGTGTCTTGTACGTTTTTGTGATCATTGAAGCCTAGGTTCAAATCTCCTAATAAGAGTGCTTGTGATGAGTTTTTTAGATTATCTGAGAGGATGGTGGATAGGTCCTCCTCAAAGGTACCAATGGATCCTGGTGGCCTATATATACGTGTAAGCTGATAGTTTGTGAGTTAGCTGTTAGGAGCTTGACCGTTAGGGACTCACATGATTTTGTATGTCTAGGTGCTTCTATCCATATAGAGAGATTAGTTTTGGTGATGAGGGCTAGTCCTCCTGCGCGGGAATTAGTTCTATCTTCTCTGAAGATGGTGTAGTTGGTCGACACTGAAAGCATCAGGGCTGGGCTAGCCACTTGATGTAGCCAAGTTTTTGTAATGGCTAGGAAATCATAGTTGCCGGTTTGAATAATGTTGGCAATTTCTGTAGCATGAGCTATTAATGACCTGGCATTAATAAGTGCTCCTATGATGGTAGGACTGTCTGCGGGTGGTGTGGGTGTGGCAGGTCTATTCGGTTTGGCTAGCTTATTATGGTTAATGGGGTCAGTTGGTGATGAGCGCTTTAGTTTGGTTATGTCCTTTTGAAGACTTCTACTATAGATACATCCAGTAATGTGCCTGGCTAATGGTTCATATGTTGTTGGTAATTTTGCGCGCAGTTTGGAGTTCCTTTGTATGAGGTCACAAGGAATATTGGTTATAGTATGGTTAGAATAGGGTATCTTTCCTAGAGTTGGCATGTCCAGTCTATTAAGGCAGTAATGATTTTTAGAGGTCATGTCTTTGGAGGGTGGGCTCGCAAGGGCATTATAGGCCTAAGAGCAGTCAAGTACAGTAGGATGACAAACATTATAAACTGGTATTGTATGAGTGACTCAGAAAGTGGTCAGCAGTGCTAGGGTTAATACATTGTGCAGGCCGCGCTAAACAGAAGCGTATATATTACATTTGGTAGGAAACCAAGTTAGTTACAGTACAGTTTGAAAATCTCTAATTGCAAGCATGGTACATTCGCGGTATCCTTAAGATTCGTGATTAGCAAAGCAGATATTGTGCTAGCCATATTGGGCACTCGCCATTGCATGCATGCATGTGCAATGATTGCATTTGTAGTCAACAGTAGCATTATATATATTTGAATCACATGTGGTCAGGCATTCATTATTGTTGGGTGTCCTGACCCACGTTTGAGCTATCATGCTGCAACATTTGGTGCTGTGGGCTTAGAAAATCCAAGATGGCCAAAAAGCCCACAAGTGCGCCAGAATCCAGGAGAACCATGCAGTTTATGCGCACACCAAAATGGTTACCTCACTTGCCACCCACCAGTGTAAAGAAAGATCTTTGTTAACAAAATCCACTGTTATTGATGTCAAAAAGTTGCTGAAATCGTGGCTCACCGGACCACTTTAAAGATTCAACCCTTTTGTGGGGTTCCACATAACCATTTTACTGTAAGGAGCCCCATCAAAACAATGTTAAGCAAGGATTTACTACCATGTAAGAACCATTCCTGTTTGGAATGCATTAATCCAAGAAAGATCCCAAAAATGGATGCAGTACCAACAAAATCCTCAAGGCGGCGCTAGCGGTCTAACCTCTGACAGGAGAACTGAGTGCAGTTGCTGACAAAGGGATTTGACTCAGCTGACTTCAAAGGCTGCATTTTAATTAAAAATTAGCCACCTGCTGTTCCCAGAGGCCTGAAGCCCGGGAAACCCTCTCACCTCCAGAGATTCACACCAGGAGTTAGAATCTTGCATGAGCTCTTGATTGATAGAAGGCAGACTGGCTGGGAGCCTCCTGGAGACCACACAATAGGCTCTTGCAATTGAATAGGATATGTTGATTTTGACTGTTTCCTGTCAACAAAGGCCTGCCTGCCAGAAGACACATGTGACTGACCCACCCAAGTCTTGGAGGCGGACTCCAACACTCTGAGAACTGAATTGAAAGCAAAATATATATTTTACAGAAACACTGATAACTCTTTGTAATTAAATGACAGAAATGTATAACTTTGAGAGCCTTAATTTAAAAAATGTACCTTCAATTCAAGCCCAAACTCCAATTTGTGTGATGTTCTGGGGCAAAACCCTGCTATTTATGTATACTACAGACTCTGTGTTTAAGCTAGAGACATGTTAATTTACTGGAGTATGTATGGACAGGCCGTGTACATGTGTACAAATCTGGAGAAAAATCTGATGTTGCAAAACCACTAAAAAGCACAAAATATTGCCATTTCTGAATGCAAGCCCCCAGGAAGAGCAGAGTTTGAACAGGGGCTACCATCAGTAAATGCATGATGGATGCATGTAATTTCAAACCACTGTGTATCTATGAAGTGTGCATTTTGATCAAATATAGATTTTGTGGGCAAACTGACATGGGGAGGATCCTCTGACCCATAAAACCTACAGCATCACTCTGACTCACAGTTCCTTCCCCAATCATGGTAGAGGGGAGAATTGGGCCAATGGGTAGTTGAGAGAGGGGCTGGCTAGTGATGCTGCACACACACCCACTTTCAAAACACATAAAAGCAGACAGTCAGGACAGATAGGGACATTCAATTCCATTTGCTGCAACGCGCTCTGCCGGACCACACAACATCCAGAAGATACTAGATTCAACACTTAGACTTTAAAACTCCAAAGAACTTGATTCAGAACTCAAAGCAAGGGCCTAAACCCACAAACTGAGAACTCTTCTCAGTGGGCCTCAGCATCCAGCAAACCTAACAGCGATAGCAGCATCCAGGAGCCGTGCAGATCAGCGCTGGGTCCAGAGAAAGCTGTCCAGAAAGATCCAGAAGCAGTGCTGTACCCAGAGAAAGCAGAGCAGTATCCAGAACCAGAGGCAGAGCAGAGCTGACCCAGACCGCTGTTCGCAGAACCAGAGAGCTGACCCAGACCACTGTGCGCAGAAACCGTCCGTGGCGAGTGAAGAAAACCTGTTGACCAGATCCGTGGCGAGGCCCATTCTATTTCTAAATATATTGTGAGTACCTAGCAGAACTGTGCAGAACCAATCCCTTAGTTAAAATAATATAATTCAATCTATTTTAATCTAACCAGAACTGTCTCCTAACTGTCACCTGTCATTTGCAAAGCTGTCACCTGTCATTTCTAGTTGCTAGCTGTAACTTGTCACTTTGAACTTTTAAAATTTCAAATCTGAAAAACGACCTTTACCATATCGCTCATATCTCTGTGACCGTTTGTCTTAGAGACTTGCAGTAACTTTCCTCTGAAAGCTGGGAACCTTGGCTTTTCAACGAACCTAGAACCGCATTCCTATTCCCTATACTTTTACCGCAATCGCGAAAAACGCACTCGCGAATTTTACCGCGATTTGCAAATTTCTCCACGTGTGAAAACAGCAGCTTCCTTGCTTTCATTTGCCAAAAATTTGTTTAACCTACCAATCATTCCTAGAATATTGCTAAAGTAAGCCTGAACTTATTTAAACCAACTAATCCTCAACCTGAACCTCCAGAGGGAATTAAAATCATTTTAGCACATGTTCCAATATATTGCTATCACATTTTAAAGCATTTTGAGCCTGTGTAAAACTCATCTCTATTCTCCTCTAAGCTTGCTGGGAAACTGGAACTCTGTATTACATTGTGATTGTATACCTGAACCGTGTGCTCTTCCTTCCATCTCCTTACATTGTATAGGGGGGGTGAATTGCCACAAAGGGAAAGTGATTACCTTGTCTTTTGTGGAACCATATCAGTTTATCTTCTATACTGCATTTCATTCATTCAACCTTGCATTTCCTTGAACCCTATAAAGCATTCTCTACCACATTATTCTTCTGTCCCTATTTACCAGTGTGCTACCTTATCCATTTCATGTCAACTCCTTAGTGATTATAAAGAAGTGGGCTAGTGCCAGATTCTCCGTTGTTAATCTTTATCATATCAGATTAAGTGTGATATTCAATTATTAAGTTATTATAAAGTGTGATATATATATATATTCTTTAAATTCTCAAATAAACCTTTTAACTTGCAAAACAGAACTACTTCTTGGCTCAGTGGGGTCAGGGGGATTCCAAGAGAGGGGTGTTATATAGGGGTAGTCATCCAGAACGCATGAACTGGACATAAAGATATATCAATAAGGGTTTCCATTCAGTATCCCAGACTAGGCATTGACTTACCTGTAGTGTTGAATTGAATCCTCTTACAAATTGGGGGCTCGAGCCGGACGTTTGGGTTAGATCTATCGCTTGTGCAGATTAATACAGTGTGCCAGCTGACCAGATACACATCCGGTCGGATCACCACGCTGTGTTACGCTGTAAAGCACTCCTCAATGGAACGCTCTAAGGAAAAGGTCTGTTTTGCAAAAATAAAATATAAACTTCTGTAAGTCAGGACAGAGACCAATCTCTAGAATGACGACCTTAGTAGACATGAAAATAGCCAGAGAGCACTTCTTACATAAGTTATTTGTGAGAGGTGAGTGGACTCACCAGGACCGCATGGTCTGGTTGCAGGCCATCACGCAACAGGTCACTGAAACAGGGTCAGATATATGGAGAGATCAGGGTCCCTTACATGTGGCCCTGAGTGAACTATACATGGCTCCTAAAGCTAAGGATGAACAAGACAAGATGGTTAGGATAGCGCCATACCTGTACCTATATATGGGAGACATGCAGGATAAATGTACTGAAAGCCAAGATCTGGCGAATAAGCGACAGATGGCGTTAGAGAAGGTCCAATCTGACCTGGTCTCTTCTGAGCAGAGGCTGCAGGGGAGCCAGGAGTCAGAAAATGATAGTAGGCAGTATATCATTAAAATAAAAGAGGATATGGATATACTGCAACAGGAAAAGACAGACCAGGATACCAGAATTCTGGCTTTGCAGAAGGAACACCAAGACAGTTTGGACTCCCTACTGCAGAGCCAGAAAAAGCTGGAGCAACAGATCAATTTCAACAGGGCATGCACAGAGCAGGTAGCCACCCTGCAAATCCAACTAGACAGAGAGAAAGAGGAGAGCAATAAACTGATCCTGAAAGACCTGGATACCCAGGCAGAGTTTGATCAGGAGCGCCAGAAAGCTGGTGCCTTCCAAAGGCAAAGGGACGACCTGGCGTCACAAATTCAAGCTCTTGGTCAGGAAAGGAACACCTTAGGCCAGGAAGTCTGCCACTTAAGGAGAAAAATGGAAGAAAATCACCTGGCCCACCAGGGACTGGGTGACCTCCAAAAAGAACACCAGGACTTGCTAGAGCACACCAGGAGGGTAGAGGAGGCTCTGGCAAGACAGGAGCAGGCCAATAGGGACACAGCTCAGGAGGTAACCCTCCTGCAGCAAAGACTGGCCCAGTGCTCCAGGGCCAATCAGGAAACGCAGAGAGAGAATGAGGCTCTCTGCCAGCACAATGATAGGCTCCAACAACAGGTAGCGATACAGGAGAGACTGATAGAGTCTAGTAAGGCCTTAACTGAGGAACTGAAGGCGCAGGCTCTTGCATTGCAACAGGGAGCAGGGGCGGATAGAGACCAGGTTCGCTGGGAAAGGGAAACTCCTGAGCATAACCTCAGGAGCCCTAGTACCAGAGCCTTTATCTCTCTCAGTCCCTGGACTCTGCCACCCCCATGTCCCCTGGCGCGCATGAGCACCGGGCCACAGGGATGGCAGATTACTATCCAGCCAGAAGCATGGGGCTCATAGGCCAGTACCTCCCAGGAATGGATGGGCGGGCATCCGGGTATGGGCACCCAAGCACAGTGCAATTTAGTGGGGAACACCAGGAGAATAGGCCCATTAAGGGCATCCTGAAAACTTCTGCCCAGTTAGGTCAGTGGGGGGGGTACCCATCAAATCCTGGCAGCAAAGAGGAATTTGAAGACTCCTCTGAACGGCGCAGGACACAGGAGACCAGGTCCCAACATTCTGCCAGCCATTCCCAGGCTCGCAGAATCCGGGAAAACCTGGAAGATCAGACAGGAACCTCTGGGAGCAGTGCCTCTGAGTCAGAGGATGAATGGACCAGGGTTACCCGAACCAAAAAGGCCAATAAGGCAAAAAGGGCCTTGCTTAAGGACCCATTGAAGCAAATAAAGGCAATAAGGAGTGTTATCACGCCTTATCATAAGAACGCCAAGTATTCCGTATGGGAACACTTGGAGCTCTATGAGCAAATGATGGAGACTTTCCATTTGAAGGACAGCAGTAGCTGCATCCAGTACGTCAAATGGACATTCTCACCAGAATACTCCAGTTTCTTTGCGGGGCTGGAGGACCAAAATCATTTAAGATGGTCCACCTATAAGGCGGCCATCTTGAAACATTTTTCTGTTCACAGAAATCCTCAAGAGGCTCGCAAGGCAGCCTACAATTTGCAATGTGGGGAGGATCAGGCCCCACAAGAATTCGTGCAAGAACTGAAACGTGCCTTTGCGCAGACCACCAGAAGGGTGCGCACAGACAGCAGAGAATTTGTCAATACATTTTTCGATGCCTTGCCCAAATATATAATGACCCAGCTCGTGAGAGATTTTCATGAGAAAAGATCTTTAGACTGGGTCATTGAACAGGCTACCCGGATCTATGAGGTGCAGAAGCCCATAGAAAATAAAAGCAATACCCAGAAAAATCCCAAAACCAACAGCACCCCTGCTGCTGCCAAGGTGGCAGAGGTAAAGGTCACCCCCGTTTTGGATTTGGAGATGGGGGGGCCTAAAAACCTACCTGCACCTAATAATTCACATCCCAGAAATCCCTCGGGCCAGTCACAGACAGGGAGACGAGGAGGTAGTCCCACAAATGGGGTCCCCCGCTCCCCTGACTATGTAAGTCCCCGCTATAAGGGAAACCGACCAATCCTGGGTTATGTGTGGACACCTCCAGCCCAAGGGGGGGGAATCCGGCCAAGCACCTAACCCAGGGAACTTCCCTCCTAACTTCCCACAGGAGGGCAGAAACTCACCAAACCCTGGGCAGAACTTCATCCCCAGGTATCCACCCAACTTCCAGCCCCAAAATCCTCCACCCTTCTTTTCCCAATTCCCTGAGCCCAGACAACCGAATCCGGGAGAGGGGAGGCCAAGGGTGGAGGGGTATCCAAATCTTCCCAACCAGGGGTACTACCAAAGTAGGGATAGCTACCCTTCCCGGGATCAGCCCAGGGGAGAAAACAGGGCCCCGTATCAGCCTGAGCGGGTTTCCCAGTTAGAGCGCCAGGTTCAAAACATGGCGCGGGATCTGGGTCACATACTGAGGGCTCAGCAGAATCCTCAGATCGGCATGCCGGCGCAGAACGCACCCAACTCTGGACCTGGTGCTCCAGAGCAATGATGAGGGCAGCACCCCGATAACACACCGGTTCCCAGGGAGGAGGCACAAGGGGAAGGGGGTGTAAAGCCTTGGAGGAAGCTTCCTTCCCAACTTGTAAGCAGCCCCTGGAAACCCAGGAACCGGAAACAAAATCTCTTGCCCCTGAAAGTCTGCCTCCTAAGGAGCAGAGGGGGGGTAGGAGAAACAAAAGACCCAAACAGACTCAGTTTGAGGTAGAGGTACAGATCTTCCAATTTGAGGGAGAGGGATCCTCAGAGGATCCTGGGAAAAGGATCTTCTCCTTCAGAGAGGGGGGAACTCCTCCCAAAGAAAAATGGGTCCCTAGGGATGCAAATCCAGACTGGGGAGATGTGGAGACTGAGCTACCGCCACCCACCATCTCATCCCAGAACCAACAGCAAGAAAATCCCCTGGTTCAAACCCATCCTGATGACTGCCTCCAAAAAGGGGGGGGCAGCCCAGAACCGGAGCCAGGGGAACCCACAATGGCTCTGATCTCCAGTTGCCAACTTTTTCTTTCAGATTCCCAAGGCTCTCCACAGAATTCTGCCCAAATCTCTTCGCTAGCGATGTCCAAAACCAGAAAGTTAGCCCACCAGTTGTCCAAAAATGTGCATTATCTGTTCCCCCTTGAGGAGAAGGAGGGAAGATACTATGCCCCGGTACAAGTACAGGGGCAGGGTACAATTTTGGCACTGGTGGACACTGGATCTCAAGCTACCCTTCTGTCCAGAAGGGCCTTTGACGAACTGAATGCAGGAAGGGGAGAGAATTACCAAATTCCTCTCACCTCTCTTCCTGGACAACTGCAGAACTTTGACGGGAAGGAAATTCCCGTTGAGGGGACTGCAGACTTGGACATTAAGATCGGGCGACACAAGGTGAAACACCCGGTCATAGTAGTGACTCCAGAGGGCACCCCTTGTTTACTGGGGAATGACCTCCTGAGGAGGTTGTCACCCTTAATAGATTGCGTAAACAAGGTCCTCTGGACCCAAACTAGCCGACCAATAAAATTAAAACAGAGTGTCAACCATGTTAGTTTAAACGGCACCTGCCACATGGTTGAACAAAAATCTGACCAAGTAGAATTTCACTTCCAGAACAACCAAATTCCAGACGTGACAGTAATAACAGTAGGACAACAGACTGGTGATGGGGGGTCCTCTCTATTTCTGAAAATCAACCTTCCTTCCAGTTTAAGGTGGTATTCCACACTGGAAGGAAACACCCTGAAATTCTTTACTAATCCACAACCAGACACTCCCACTCCTATAGTCCAGAAAGATGTGAAATCAGCTCAGAGACTGGCTGATATTCAGCAAATTGGAGAGCAGTTGTTCATCCCTGTTCAGTTAAATGATGGGAAAGACTCTGTTCTCGCTCGAGTGTGTGTGAACAACGGTAAGAGCTTCATCAGCGAAGCCATGTTCCGCCAACTCCCAAAAGATCCAGCCATTCCCACATTCAAACTGATAGACAAATGGGAAATGGACCTGGAAGCACCCAATTCCAAACATCTCCTGCCAAGCAGGTGTATGCTCAAAATCTCCATTGGCAACAAGAGCATAGTCCACAATTGTTGGGTCGTGCGAGACGTCACTGCCGCTTTTTACTTAGGCAGTGACATTCTCAATCGCTTTGCCATTAGTTTGGACCTAATAAACCTCAAAGCTTGGTCCCGATTAGCGGATAATCCCATGGGCTTTGATGATCCAGAAAAAGCATTTAGGTCAGCTCAATTGCTACCTTATGCAGTTGAAATTCAGATCAAAGAGGAAGTCACCATCACAGAAAGGACCCGACAATTCTCCCTGGAAGTGAAAGCTAAAAGAGGACAACATTTGAAAAACAATGATGCTTACATACATCTAAACGCTTCTCTCCAACAGCAAGGGTTGGGGGTAAACCCAACTCCATTAGTCAACATAGAAAATGACACCATTCTAATAGAGGTGGATAACAGCGACTTAAAGAGTATTACTCTAGCCGCAGGCACCATTATTGGAATGGCGGTTGATGACCGACATTTTTCCATTGATTTAGGTAATGAACTGTTAGGACCAATCCCCAAGGACTGTTTTGACAGTGACAGTGAGGACAATACAACACCAGACAGGATTTTTACCCGGCATGGGGGGAACTTCCTGGTGTACACTTCTTGCCCTTATGGTAAGGAAGATGTGACTTGTGACTTCAGGAGGGATGAGGTGATTTTCCAGGTCCATGAGGGCTGCCTTTCCCACCTGAAGCCTCCAGTCCAAATCAGCACTCTGACCAGGGACTTCTCCACCCAGCTGGAGGAGGCCGCTGAGATAGCCAAACCAGAAGTCTTTCCAAGCTTCAGGCAGATGGTGGAAGAGAGAGTCAACCTAGCTGATGCCTGTGTGACTCTGGAACAAAAGCAAAAGTTGAAACAAGTTTTCTTGGATTTCCAAGATCTCTTTGCAATAGACTCATATGACTGTGGCCGCACCGACATCCACACAACAACAATCCCCACGGACCCTGGCATGACTCCAGTGTTTGTGAAGCAATATCGTTTGCCTCTCACATCCATGGAGTCCCTTACTGAAATAATTAAGAACCTTGAGTCCCGGGGAATAATCCGTCCAGTTCACAGCACCTTCAATAATCCGGTGCTGGGAATATTGAAGCCAAACGGCCAGTGGAGACTCTGCGCCGACCTCAGGGAGCTCAACAAACGGGTCCATACTTCCCGATGGCCTCTTCCCTACATTGACCAAGGGCTGGCCCAGATTCAGGGGTCACAGGTATTTACTGCAATAGACCTGACCAGTGGATACTGGACCGTGCCGGTCAGTAGGGTGGACCAATACAAGCTGGCTTTTACCTTTGGGGGCCAGCAATACACATGGACCCGGACTCCCTTCGGATACCTCAACTCCGGCAATGAATTCAACATTTTCCTACACAAGGCCATGCCCGACCCGGGTGCAAGGGGTAACCTGGCTTATGTAGATGATGTCCTCATCAAAAGTTCATCTGTGGAGGAACACATAGCGGAGATCCGTTATGTTCTGACCCAGTTGAGGGCCGCCGGAGCAAAACTTTCCTTTCAGAAAGCACAGTGGTGTAGAACCCGTGTTAATTTCTTGGGGCATGAGATTACTCCTCAGGGTCTCTGTCCCCAGGAAAAGAAGGTGGAAGCACTCCAAAAACTGAAAGACCCCACAACTCTGCGGGAACTAAGGAGCCTCCTTGGACTGACTAATTACAGCAGAAAGTTCATTGAGGGCTACGCAGAAATCACCAGACCCCTGATTCATCTCCTGAAGGGGGGGGTCAAGTGGGAATGGGGTCCAGAACAAGCCGGGGCAGTAAGACAACTCAAAAGAAGCCTCTCACAAGCGCACTGCCTAGCTTACCCTGTCAGAAACAAGGAGTTCTTCCTGGAGACGGGGTTCTCTAATACGTGCTTGACGGCAGTATTATACCAAAAGCATGACAAGGTCAATAAAGTAATCTCCTATGCGAGCAAAACTTTATCCTCTGTGGAGGAAAAATTCAACGATTGTGAGAAGGCACTCCTGGCAACGGTGTGGGCATTGAAGAATTACCGCCTGTTTATCCATGGGGAACACATCATAGTGGAGACTCCACACCAGCCTCTGCAATATCTCCAAAGTGACAGAATCCGGGCCGGAAATGTGAGTAAGGTCAGATATGGCCAAAACAAGAAGAGTCCCCTCGCGCAAGGTCTGGCTGACTTGCATGATTGTGCCAGAGAAAACTGTCTCGAGGACGAAAGTCTAAAAATCAAGGACAACATGGAGGCATACCTTAATTCCCCACACAAAGTCTTTGAAGAGGACAAGTGTGAGGGAATGCCCACTGTCTATGTAGATGGATGCTCTTACCATGTTGACAACAACGGGGAGAAAGAACTGGTGGCTGGCGTAGGGAATGCATGGGTGAAGGAGTTTCCAGAACCCTCCGCTGGATACAAAATTGGTCCCCGAAGTAGTCAGGTGGCAGAATTGTTGGCTGTGCATCAGGCCATCCTCACTGCTGTCCAGCATCAACTCCACGAACTGGTCATAATCACAGATTCAGATTATGTACGGAACAGGTTCGTGGAGCACCTGGTTAATTGGAAAACCAGAGGCATGTTATGTGCTAACAACAAACCCTTGAAACATGGGAAGTTGATCCACGACATTGACGATCTGGTCACCTCGAATGAGATGACCATCTATTGGAAAAAGATCAAGGGTCATTCCAAAGTAGAGGGACCAGACAAAACTGGAAATGACTTAGCTGATCAGCTGGCCAAAACCGGGGCCATCCAAGGGGATCTAATTGAGATTGAGTCCCTGTTGGGGGAAATCCAGGTCACTGCTATCACTAGGTCCCAGACAAATTCTCACAATGATCTTTCAATTGCCCAATGGAGCAAGGAGACCCCTGATGCTGATTTGATTACAGCTCAGAAGGGGGATCCAATAATTGGTAAATTTTACCAACACATTGAGGACCCTGAGAACTTTCCCCTGACGGATACCGATTACAACGGGAAAGAGGACCTTAGAGTGTTGATGAAATGTCCAAAAATGTTCCGGATCCAAGACGGTTTGTTGGTAAGGAAATCCAAAGCTGGCCACGATCAGTGGGTGGTTCCTACCTCATTCCGAAGCCTGATGTTAAGTCACGCCCATGATGCGGCCACCGCCGGTCATAGGGGGTTTCACACAACACTGGAAATCTTAACAGAGGTTGCATACTGGCCACACATGGGGCAGGACCATGACCAATACTTGAAGGGGTGTCTTGTGTGTGCGCAATTTCAGCCGACGTCCCTCACACACCGCGCGCCTCTCCAAAAGCGGGGGATGACACTGCCATGGTCAGATTTGCAAATCGACTTTGTAGGCCCTGTGATTTGCTCGTCTAGAGGAAACAAGTACATGTTGACCGTTACATGCTTGTTTACCAAGTGGGTGGAATGTCTCCCAGCCCCAAATTGCAAGGCAGAAACTGCAGCTGCCCTGATGATTAACCACATCTTTTCCCGTTTCGGCCTACCTCAAAGGATTGAGTCAGACAGAGGTAGCCACTTCACCAGTGAAGTGATGACCAAGATGTGGGAGATACTGGGGGTCAAAAGGAAGTTGCATATTGCTTACCGGCCAGCTTCTTCTGGGGCAGTAGAGAGATATAACCGAACCATTGTGAGCGTATTAAAGAGGTTTGTGGCAGATTCCGGGCCAAGTTGGGTTATCCGATTACCTCTGGTCCTAATGGCCATCAGATCTACCCCTTCATCTGCAACCAAAATGTCACCATTTGAGTTGATGACTGGGCGCAAGATGGTGCTTCCTCAGCATTTGCTCTACAGGACCCAAGAGCAGACACTGATAAATGCCTCCACAACTCATGAGTATGTGGAGAATTTAAGGAAACACCTTCAGCATGCTTTTGCTTATGCTCAGCGGAATCTAGAAAGATCAGCTGATAGCATGAAGACCCACTATGACCTGAAGACTTCCAGGAAGGAATATCAGGTGGGGGACCGGGTCTATCTATACAATTTCCAAAGGAACCAGGCCAAACAGCGAAAATGTTTGCCTACATGGAAGGGACCCTTTGAGATTATAGACAAAATCTCCCCTGTGGCCTACAAGATCCGCATCCCCAAAGGCGGTTTGGCAGAGGGGGAAGACAAGTGGGTCCACATAAACCAGTTGAAGTGTTGCCATCCCAGGCACACTCTGCAACAACTGGAGGAATCCTCTGGAATCCTAGAGGGTACTGTCTCAGATTAATTCAGTTCTAACTTAAAATATCCTACATATCGCCTATCAAATTCTGAGTTTCTCAATGTGGGTGTTTTCGTTTTTGAATGCAAAAAGAAATGTGCATGTTCATATGTTTTGACTATAAATTTATATGCCACCCCACTATATCAATGGTGGTGGAAAAATGTCTATGAATAGGTATTGCCGCTCTTCCTTTGTCATCCTAGGAGAAAGAAAACCTTGAGACTGGCCAGGGAGGACGATCCGGAGACAGGGAGCAGAGACGTAAGGGGCCCAGGGTACCGCCCAATATTCCCATCAGGACCGGCGAGGAGAACCGATCGATCAGTACCGGATGGAGGAAAAGATGCTGAACTGTGCCATTTGCAGAATTGGAAGAAGATTATGCGGATAGACCAGTGCGTGGGTCAAAACCCTTGTGCACCCGACTCCCCATCGACTCAAATTCAAAGGGCAGTCACGTGGGGGGATTTGTTGGGTGTCCTGACCCACGTTTGAGCTATCATGCTGCAACATTTGGCGCTTTAGGCTTAGAAAATCCAAGATGGCCAAAAAGTCCACAAGTGCGCCAGAATCCAGGAG
Source organism: Ambystoma mexicanum (assembly GCF_040938575.1). Taxonomy (NCBI): domain Eukaryota; kingdom Metazoa; phylum Chordata; class Amphibia; order Caudata; family Ambystomatidae; genus Ambystoma; species Ambystoma mexicanum. The sequence continues at coordinate 958,300,853 of NC_090928.1, read as the reverse complement.
AACCACGCAGTTTGTGCGCACACCAAAATGGTTACCTCACTTGCCACCCACCAGTGTAAAGAAAGATCATTGTTAACAAAATCCACTGTTATTGATGTCAAAAAGTTGCTGAAATCGTGGCTCACCGGACCACTTTAAAGATTCAACCCTTTTGTGGGGTTCCACATAACCATTTTACTGTAAGGAGCCCCATCAAAACAATGTTAAGCAAGGATTTACTACCATGTAAGAACCATTCCTGTTTGGAATGCATTAATCCAAGAAAGATCCCAAAAATGGATGCAGTACCAACAAAATCCTCAAGGCGGCGCTAGCGGTCTAAACTCTGAAAGGAGAACTGAGTGCAGTTGCTGACAAAGGGATTTGACTCAGCTGACTTCAAAGGCTGCATTTTAATTAAAAAGTAGCCACCTGCTGTTCCCAGAGGCCTGAAGCCCGAGAAACCCTCTCACCTCCAGAGATTCACACCAGGAGCTAGAATCTCACATGACCTCTTGATTGATAGAAGGCAGACTGGCTGGGAGCCTCCTGGAGACCACACAATAGGCTCTTGCAATTGAATAGGGTATGTTGATTTTGACTGTTTCCTGTCAACAAAGGCCTGCCTGCCAAAAGACACATGTGACTGACCCACCCAAGTCTTGGAGGCGGACTCCAACACTCTGAGAACTGAATTGAAAGCAAAATATATATTTTACAGAAACACTGATAACTCTTTGTAATCAAATGACAGAAATGTATAACTTTGAGAGCCTTAATTTAAAAAATGTACCTTCAATTCAAGCCCAAACTCCAATTTGTGTGATGTTCTGGGGCAAAACCCTGCTATTTATGTATACTACAGACTCTGTGTTTAAGCTAGAGACATGTTAATTTACTGGAGTATGTATGGACAGGCCGTGTACATGTGTACAAATCTGGAGAAAAATCTGATGTTGCAAAATCACTAAAAAGCACAAAATATTGCCATTTCTGAATGCAAGCCCCCAGGAAGAGCTGAGTTTGAACAGGGGCTACCATCAGTAAATGCATGATGGATGCATGTAATTTCAAACCACTGTGTATCTATGAAGTGTGCATTTTGATCAAATATAGATTTTGTGGGCAAACTGACCAGGGGAGGATCCTCTGACCCATAAAACCTACAGCATCACTCTGACTCACAGTTCCTTCCCCAATCATGGGAGAGGGGAGAATTGGGCCAATGGGTAGTTGAGAGAGGGGCTGGCTAGTGATGCTGCACACACACCCACTTTCAAAACACATAAAAGCAGACAGTCAGGACAGATAGGGACATTCAATTCCATTTGCTGCAACGCGCTCTGCCGGACCACACAACATCCAGAAGATACTAGATTCAACACTTAGACTTTAAAACTCAAAAGAACTTGATTCAGAACTCAAAGCAATGGCCTAAACCCACAAACTGAGAACTCTTCTCAGTGGGCCTCAGCATCCAGCAAACCTAACAGCGATAGCAGCATCCAGGAGCCGTGCAGATCAGCGCTGGGTCCAGAGAAAGCTGTGCAGAAAGATCCAGAAGCAGTGCTGTACCCAGAGAAAGCAGAGTAGTATCCAGAACCAGAGGCAGAGCAGAGCTGACCCAGACCGCTGTTCGCAGAACCATAGAGCTGACCCAGACTGCTGTGCGCAGAAACCGTCCGTGGCGAGTGAAGAAAACCTGTTGACCAGATCCGTGGCGAGGCCCATTCTATTTCTAAATATATTGTGAGTACCTAGCAGAACTGTGCAGAACCAATCTCTTAGTTAAAATAATATAATTCAATCTATTTTAATCTAACCAGAACTGTCTCCTAACTGTCACCTGTCATTTGCAAAGCTGTCACCTGTCATTTCTAGTTGCTAGCTGTAACTTGTCATTTTGAACTTTTAAAATTTCAAATCTGAAAAACGACCTTTACCATATCGCTCATATCTCCGTGACCGTTTGTCTTAGAGACTTGCAGTAACTTTCCTCTGAAAGCTGGGAATCTTGGCTTTCCAACGAACCTAGAACCGCATTCCTATTCCCTGTACTTTTGCCGCAATCGCGAAAAATGCACTCGCGAATTTTACCGCGATTTGCAAATTTCTCCACATGTGAAAACAGCAGCTTCCTTGCTTTCATTTGCCAAAAATTTGTTTAACCTGCCAATCATTCCTAGAACATTGCTAAAGTAAGCCTGAACTTATTTAAACCAACTAATCCTCAACCTGAACCTCCAGAGGGAATTAAAATCATTTTAGCACATTTTCCAATATATTGCTATCACATTTTAAAGCATTTTGAGCCTGTGTAAAACTCATCTCTATTCTCCTCTAAGCTTGCTGGGAAACTGGAACTCTGTATTACATTGTGATTGTATACCTGAACCGTGTGCTCTTCCTTTCATCTCCTTACATTGTATAGGGGGGGTGAATTGCCACAAAGGGAAAGTGATTACCTTGCCTTTTGTGGAACCATATCAGTGTATCTTCTATACTGCATTTCATTCATTCAACCTTGCATTTCCTTGAACCCTATAAAGCATTCTCTACCACATTATTCTTCTGTCCCTATTTACCAGTGTGCTACCTTATCCATTTCATGTCAACACCTTAGTGATTATAAAGAAGTGGGCTAGTGCCAGATTCTCAGTTGTTAATCTTTATCATATCAGATTAAGTGTGATATTCAATTATTAAGTTATTATATATATAAGATATATATAAGATATATATAATATATATATAGATAGATATATATATAGATATATATATATATATATTGTTTAAATTCTCAAATAAACCTTTTAACTTGCAAAACAGAACTACTTCTTGGCTCAGTGGGGTCAGGGGGATTCCAAGAGAGGGGTGTTATATAGGGGTAGTCATCCAGAACGCATGAACTGGACATAAAGATATATCAATAAGGGTTTCCATTCAGTATCCCAGACTAGGCATTGACTTAGCTGTAGTGTTGAATTGAATCCTCTTACATTATGCAGTTCATAAAATGTATGTTTTGTTGTTGGGCAAGGATTGACTGTATTAGTTGCTAACAAGTGCAGGTGCACTTCTGTAATGAGCTTGGGATGTTAGCAGTAGGCTGTGTCTGAGTGGGTGTGCTGAACTGGGTTTAGGAGGGCAGATTGTTATAGTCTTTGCTGGCGGTTGCCTTAGGATGATGTGATCTGCAGCTTTGGTGCAGTAACATTATAGTTTGTAGGGGAGGCTAGAGGGATGTTTGAGTGGGCTCACCTGATGGTTATTCCCTGAGTAGGGGTTGCGGCAGCATGACAGCCCCTTGCTCCTGTTCCTGTTAGAAGGTCTCAGCTCCGTCAGCAGAGACCTTCTTTCCTAGGCCTTACTTCGTAGGCCGGCTAGAAGCCTGCCCGCTATTGGGCCAAAGTAAAAACAAATGCAGCAGCCAATCCGGTGGGAGTGGGGACAGGCACACAGTGCTACAAGATCAGGCAAAAGGTCAAATCTGGGCGGCGGCCATCTTGGTAGCTTTTTGCTTCGTGGTTTCTAATGGATTTGGGTCACAGACACGAAATCTGCATCTACTTCAATGCAGTTGGCTTGTAAAAGACTAGAAGATTGTGGATGTCAGGGAAAACCTAACAGCTGGTACCGCGGATCGGGCGCAGATCGGGGGTGCAGTGAGGGGCTTCAAGGCAGTGGGTTAAAATGCCTAGAGCTTACCTCCTCTGTACGGTGCTTCTGAGTTGGGTGTGCTGCTCCTGAAGCACACGGCGGCCACAACACTGCGGGGCTCCTGTTCCATCATAGGAAGGGGTGTCTCACCCACGATGTATAACATATTCACCAAGCCCATTTTTGATAAATTGGACAGACTGGGTATCACCTACACAAATTATGCAGATGACACCCAGATCCTCATTCCCCTTTCGGGCAATTTTGACAAGGACTCAGCCTTTGTAAATAGGATATACCTCCTCATTCAGGCTTGGATGGCATCACATGGCCTCTACCTGAATGACGATAAAACCAAGATTCTCGGCTCGGATGCCAACCTAAAAAAACTAAATTCCAACTATACTGCATTCAACATAGATGGCAACACAATTAAAGTAGTGACTGAAGTAAAAACGCTAGGATTCTACTTTGATTCCACTCTAACCCTAAGGGAGCAGGTCAACGCTATGGCATCATCTTCCACCTACACCTGCAAATTCATCAGGGCCTGCAGACCATTTTTAACCAAAGCCAGCTGTATCACCCTCGCCAACGCCTTAATATTGTCAAAACTGGATTATTGTAATGTCCTTTACCTAGGGGCTAACAAATATATCCTCGACAAAATACAAACGCTACAAAATAATGCCCTGAGAGCTGCCCTAAACATACCTAACAGAGAGCATATCTGTTACATTAAAAGAGAACACCACTGGCTAAAGATAAGCAACAGGATCCTACTCAAAACATTCTCACTTACTTTCAAATGCCTCAACAACGCAGCTCCCCCATACCTCTCAGAGAGAATGGTTAGGAGAACCTCGACCCGCCCCTCCAGAGCAGCCAACTCCCATTGTCTAGACATTCCTAGATTTAAGTTAACAAAGTCAAGGGGAAGCAGCTTTCCGGTTAAAGCTGCGCAATCATGGAACACACTTCCCCTAGCCTTCAGAACTGACCAGTCCTACTACAGCTTCAGACGCAACACTCTTAACTGGCTGTGCTCTAATGACACATGATCTATTCCGCTAAATAAACCTATGCACCCACTTTATGTATGTATGTAAGTATGTATGTAACCCTAAGATCTATCTCACTGCACCTATCTGCACTATGTTTGTATTTACTGTAACTATTCCATGTTGTAACTAAGCTTTAAGTATCCTTGTACTTGCTGCGCCCAGCTCCCTAAGGGTTTGGTGCGCATTACCAAATAAATAAACAAATAAACATACAAACAAGCAAACTGCTTAGTCCAATGTTGGTGTTAATGAGACTGGGCAACTCAATAAAAACAGAATTCAGAGTATGTTATGTAGCTTTTATGGTTGGTAGAGCCACTGGAATGAGACATTTGTGGGCTGTAGTACCAGGACCTGTTGAGTCTATGCACTGTTTGGCAGAGCAAAATACATTGAAAAAAAAGGAAAAACTAAAGATTTACTTTTGCAATGCACTCAAACACTACTGTCAGGGTCAAAGTCTCCAGCACCTTTCAACTTGATTCTCCATGTGCAGGAATATAGATGGATTCTGTACAGATATCATCCCTCAGTGGTCTTCCAAGAGATGGACTGGCTGCTTTCTCAGTTAAATATAATGTTACCACAGGGCTTGTGAAAATCTGTGAAACAGCACAATTTCCTGGTGCAGTGGTGTAGGATGGTGGTACAAATAAGCCCATTGCCTGCAATGGAGGGATGGGACGCTGCCCTAGTACCCTTTCCTTTTGCCAAAGCATTCAGATGAGGCCATTGCATGTGGGCCAACAAGCAAGAGGTGCCCACATTGGTACCTATCTTCACTCACAAGGCACTTTAACTGCCTGTATGTCAGGTAGCAAGATGTGCTTGTTTTTATTGGGACATACAGCATCTCTGCACTCCAGACTTTTCCACAGGGTTCACATTGGCCCAAACCTCTCCACCTTCTTAGAGTCAGCTTGATGTACTATGCCATGAATTCTATATGAGTAACTGGGCTACCATGTGTTTTATTAGAAAGGTTATGGAAACAAACTAAACACTCCCACATAGGGAGTGTCTGATGCTTGCTTCGTGTGTACAGCGGTTGCATTGGACAATTGCATTGGTTCTTCATTGCCTGTACCCTATTGCTCTGTCTCTTGGTCTCCCTCTTTAACTGTAGTATTGTCAAAAAAGAAGTTTCTGAATCTCAATCTAAAATCAGGAGATGTATAATAATATTTCTCATGTTCTTCATTGTCATCTGTTCCCAAGGAAATCAGAGATGGGGAATTTTGATGATTCACTGTTTCATCATCTGTGGGTTGCTTTCACAGTTGCTGAGCTGATGTCATATCTTCTACCTCTTGTGCCTTGGTTAGTGGTTCATCAACCTCCTTCTACTTGTCCTCCTCTTGAACTCCATCCTCCATGCACAAAAGCTGCATATTGATAATTACATTTCATCCCAGTGCACCAGATTATTTGGAGACTGATACCTCTGTTCTTTACATTGGAAGAGATCTGTGGTTACCAGTTGATCAGCGTGGCTAGCACAGCGACCCATGTACTATCTGGGCTTCTCCAACACAAACAGCTGACTATACAGCAGGTTAAAAACACTAAGCATATATATTCCGCCCCCATACCCTATCCCCTACTACGTCCTGAAGTATATTCAGACATGTTAAATTAATTCACACATCACATCAATAAATATACACAGGATTTACAGTGCTTTGGCCTTCTCTGCTTGCAAAATGCACACATAGCTTTGTGTGTTTTGGCCCCCTTCTCCATCCAGTAAATACATGTGGGTTCCCAGTGCTTTTGCCTTCTCCTCTGGCTACAAAATGCACATTGGTTTCTCATTGCTTTGGCCTTCTCTCCACCTACAAAAAGCACATGTTGTTCTCAGTACTCAGTGATTTGGAGTTGAATTTGATGTAGTGGTGTGCATGCTGATAGGGGCATATAGATCACTAGGTTCTCTCTGCTCCGTAAATTGTAGGAAGTAAATATTTAGTATTATTAAAAAATAATAGTAGGAACAATTACTGACTATATAGTGTGGACCTTGTTTTCATTGTTATATTAGTTTTCTAGCAGTAGATAGGTTGCACCCCAATATTGTAATTTGTTAAATAAAATGCCATTCAATAAGATTGATAATTTAAACATAATCAAGCAGAAATATTGGGATTTAGCAATGCCGAAGCTACAAGGATATTACATCTAATAAAAATCACACAAAAAGATACAGGTTTAACTACCATTAGACAACTAGAGAGATTAATACATCAGAAGTTACATGCTTCAACCTTAGCACAATACCATCAGGTTCAAAGGATTCCTAGTGGATTGAGAATGTCATTACAACCAACATTGTGCAAACAAAACCCACATGAGGAGAGGAAAGAAAAAGATACCCAACAAGACCCAAGAAAACGTAGTGGTCAATCTCTTGAATTTATCCTGGAGTAAGGTGCAGTATAAACTACTCCAAAAAGACGTGTCCTTCGTTCCAATGTACAATAGTTATTTCCATCAGGAAGAGATTGATCTGTTCAAATTGATTCATTAAATGAAATTAAAAGTATTTTTTTCAAGAATGGATGAGCAACAATACACAGAAGCGGGGGTCTAGAGGTAAAAAGAATTTAAACCAAAAAGTACCCTTACTCCAGAGGTTTATACTACAACCTTAGATTGTTTTCATAAAATGGTATTGAGAGACTTCAAAAAGATCATTTTTGAAACTAAACTTAAAGACAATCTACCTAAAGTGGAACGGGTAGAATTGATTCATATTAATAAAAATCAAAATATTTACTACTAAACTGGCCGATAGGGGAGGTCCACTCGTACATATGAATATGACTGACAATATTGAAGAAATCAAAAGCAACTAGGAGACACAGGTAAATAATAATAATAATAATTAATTTAGCATTTAATTAACGCTACAAACTATCAGGTGTCTGAGCTCTGCTTATTATTACCCATGGTGTGTGGGGTTCATTTATCAACCTCAGAAGAATGAAAGGCTGAGTTTGGCCCTGCCGGGATTCAAACCTGTGTCAGCAGGTTCTGCACAGATGTCAAAGCAAGCGCCCTACTCGCTGTGCTATCAGACTGGAATATTTTGAAATTGAAAGTGCCCAGCTCCCCTGTCCCCCTAAGATGTTTAGATTGAGAGACATGCATTATGAGCGGGTGCAGATAATAGCACAAGGTAGCAAGGGGGAAGTAGGAGGTATATACTAGGGGTGATTGCATATTGGAGCTTGTAGGAAGTGTAGAGTTTTTAGATGGTTGTCCTTTTAGCAGTAGAAGTATACTAAACTGCTGCCATGCTGCCAGAATGGCCAGGACCCAGTACCAAGACTAATAACTACAGGCCTTGGCCGTCATACACTCTCCCATCCCCGTTCCCATCTCAGGCAGTAGGCTCAATTGTTTCACACTGCAGCCCCTTGTAACCCAAAAGGAATGTGAACATTGAAGCATGGGTAGGGCTGCACCAGTACCTGAAGGATGATCCCATGGAAGGCAGAGCAAAGGTCTGAAGTTGCCAAAACACTTATCTTAGATTTAAAGCACCCATGCCCCTAGTCCCCCAGTCATTCTTTTTGAACTACCAGATGGTCACTATCCAAACTCCTAAATACAGAATGCCCTATGATTTGTACTGCGAGGTGTGTGGGGTGAGCATAACAAATTTAAGCTGACAGTGGGGAGGCATAGTGGTGGCGTCAGTGTGTCTGGGATCGAACAAGGATCCTCGCATTTCAGAGAAGTTATCTTGACCTCTAAAGTTTGAACTAAGTTCATGTCTAATTACTAGGTGCACATCACATGGTCGAAATGTGAGGAAAATGTCTGCTCATCTAATGAACCCATTGTGTTGCTAGGGTGTAAAATTAACAAGGCCAAGGACCACATGGAAGAAGATGGACATCAGCAGCTGCGGCCAATCATGTGGTGATTGATAAGGGGCCAACATTGTGTACATAGGGGCACCACCAATGAGAATAATGTATATTGTTTGCGTCATGGGTGACACTGCTGTTCTTTTAAAATACTCTCTTTGCTTTGAACTAACAAGTGGGCTCCGTGCCTGTTGGGTTTGAATGCTCCAGCTGACATGTATGTTTCTTTTCGGAAGTAAAACTTGTTTATCCTTGAAAAAGTTGTTCCCAGCTTTTTTCCCTAGAGGGTTTTATTTATTCTGGTTTGGTTCTCAGGAGGTCTGCCCCACAATGGTGACCCCAACGTGATCCCAGATTTGTCGCAGAGACGGAGGCTTCCTGGCCGCACATCTTGTGGGGGCGGACCCACCTGCAGCGACCAGTCCCTGGTGCATAACCTGAAGAGATTTACAGGAGCCGTATTGCTAGAATTATTGTCTGTTCTTTGGAGGCGGGCGCAGCTCCCGGATGTTGCAGGTCATTCATGGGACCCCGTGACAGAGAAACTCGGCAGAACAAACCCACGTAGGTGCACCTTTTATGCAGGAGAAAACAACGTGGGGAGGGAGAGAAAGGGGACGAGGAATAAGTGTGGGTGTGGCTACTGAAGAGAGTGGGAGAGTGGGGTAAGTGGTGTACTTGGATGTGTGGAAAGAACACAGTGCATTTTTTTATCATTATTATTATTATTATTATTCTGGAATAAGAGAATACAGGAGTTCGGGAGCTTTCCTGAGTAGGGGAGAAGACAGCACTGTATTTTAAGAAGGTGTAATAAAGGAGGGTAGAGTCTCAATGGATTAGAGGGCCTGGTATCTCTTCACCCGATGTAAAGGGGATGTTGGAATGATACACAGTCATTTTTGTGTTTTAATTAATTTTGTTGTTGGTCTAGGCTTGACCAAGGACAAAGGAGGGGTCCATGTAGTTGATGATATAGTTTAGTGTGTGTGTGACAGGGAGGTGTGAGTGGTGAGTATGGTGCATGGTGAGGCGTGTGCAGATTTGAAGGGTGAGAGAGGAAAGAGAGAGGGGTTGGATACGAGGCAACAGGTAATTATGTTGAAGGTGACTGGAGGGGAGGAGGTCAACAGGAAGGTATAAGTGAGCCGTTGGGTCAACTTTATGATTAACAGGCTTATTTTTTTAATACCAAATAAAGCTAAGAGGGTGCTGCTGAAAAAATGGCACTGATTGCCGTGTTAGAATATATGTGTGCTGCATTCACTTTGTAAAAGGATAAGCAGTGGGTGCCTGAGATGCAGGGAGGGTTGTTTCAATCCTGTCTGGAGCAGGGCATGACTAACAAACAAATATTTGGATGTATGTAAAAGAGGAAAGAAGTGTTAGATATGTGGAAGATGGTAGAAGGCTTAGAGGATGCCACCCCATGTAAAGAGAAGTCACTCGCAGGGGCACCCGCGGCCGATAAGTAAAACTCTCCCCACTGCCCAACCAGGAACTGATTTTCACATCTCATCCAGACCAGGCATAGATAATCAAACATCCATCACCACACCACAATCTCCTTTAAGGTGCTGCCTTGAGATATACCAACCCGACGTATGTCCCCCCGCCTGCCACTGCCCCAGCTCTACCACTGCCACACCCACTGGCTCACTATCAGAATACCTCTAACATTATGCCATTGAACACATCAGGGACAAATCAGAGGGGGGCATTGATATGAAACCGCAGAAGGAGATATAGGACATCTTAATGGCGAGGAAGGGTCAGAAAGCATTATGTGGAATGGAAGAGTGGCGAGCGGGAGACATTTTGTTCAGAATCAATAGTACTGCCATTAAGGGTGTACATTTGGAAAGCAGAGATAAGGGGAATGGAAGGCAGCGAATGGGAAGTTTGGACTATGGGACAGTGAGGTCGGAAGATGAGATGGGTGGAAAAAGGAAAAACAATGTACAATGAAAAGATATACACATTTAGATGAAGACCCAGGAGAGGAGGAATGGGATACAGTGGATGAGGTGGAGGAAGGAGATGCCGTGCCTGCAATATTGCCGGGGGTGAAATGTTTATTAGGGCCTCGAATAAGGAATAGATATGGGTGCATGATGGTGGCCAAAAGGAAGTTAATGGAAAGGAAAAAGACGAGGAAGGTGACGGGAATGCATTTCCCCTTATTGCACAAATGACAAGGAAGGGTACAGTACAATCTGTGCCCACAAATGGATACAATTCATTTGATAAAATGTGTATCACCTCTGCCGGGCAGGAAAATGGATCAATACATTTGAGAAACAAACAGTGGGGGTTGCATTACATTTGGGGGACTTGAAGAGTTTATTTGTTGATATACTGGGAGATCAGGCTGATGACATTTGTGTAAAGTCAGGGTACCCGAGTGCACGATTAGGGGATGACATTCATGATGGTGCCCACTTTAATGACATTAGGGCACAGGCCTGGGCTGCCTTCTGCTGGGCTTATCCTCATATGCTCGACCTTCAATCGATCATGCAGCTCACCATTGGAGATGATGAGGACCCTGCCCAATATATATTACATACACAAGAGATTTGGAGGGCTTTAACAGGGAAATCATGGGATCATTCAACAAAACTGTAAAGATAGAAGCCAAGGTGTGGGTGGAGAAACAATCTATTATTATTCATCACTGTAAACGGTTGAGAGAAAAGGAGAAGGAAACTTCCCAACAGCTTCATTCAGAGTAAGCAAAATTAGTACAAAAGAAATTAGCAAAGATATCAGTGGAAGGATCCATGGTCTCAGCACTATACAATCCACAGACAAAGACAAGGGCGTTGCAGGCAGACACGAGAACAGCCCCTGCATGGACAAGAGGGTACAACTGGAAAGAAGGGGTTCAACACCAATATCAAGGATGGTCCAAGGGAGGATACACACGGGGAAGAGGGGGTTTTACAGGACCTCGAGGAGGAAGGGGAGGAGGTGGGGGTATGGAGCCAAGGGATGGAGACATGGTGGGAGAATGGGACATTTTTCATGGAAGTGCAGGAGCAGGATTGGTGGAGGATACAATCAAGTATGCCTGTATACCACCCCACTATCAAATGCCATCTGCCCCCGGCCCCAGTGCAGTTCAGTATGGAGTACAAACACAACCACTGTCGTAAGTGCCTGCCCTTCCCTTTTCATAGCTGCAAGCACTAACAGTCAGGCAGCGTACACGGCACACCCAGCTTCATCACAGATTTGTTGATTTGCGAAGTGACAGTACTGTTGACTTCGATCCCTGACCTAGGAAATGGATGGTGGAGAATACCCTCTGATGTTATTTTTAGACCTGTGTTGCTGCAAGAACACATTGCAGGGACTATTATCATGCTTGACATTGAAGGCTTAATGGTATCCAAGTCTAAGATTGTTCTGATAGCGATAGATTCTGAGGGAACACAGTGGCATAACGTTTTGTGTATTGACCCGACCAGGCCATTGAAGGAACTGAATGATTCTGAGTTGTTTGAAGACAATGATGAGGAAGGAGAAAGCAATATGTGTTCCCTGTGAAAATATGGTCCTATATCGACAAGTCCCATGCCTCATGTTTGCAGCAGGAAGTGCCCATCTGGGCCAAGTTCCAGATGGATTGTGGTAAAATAAACCCCCATGATGTAGGCCTGTTGCAAAGTGTTGCCCCAACATGTATCACCCTCAAACCAGGTGCAGTGCTGCCCTGAGTAAAACAGTACCCATTGTCAAATGAACCAGAAGAAGGAATAAATGATACCATCAATTCACTGTTAGATCAAGGGATTATTGTGCCCTCCAAATCACCTTGTAACACGGCCATATAACCTATTAAAAAATCAAAAGGGTCCAGTTGGAGAATGATTCAGGATTTGAGCCCGTTGAATGATATTTTACAGGCAGAATTTCCAGTTGTCCTGAACCACGCAACAATATTATGTAACATACTCACGGAAGCTACCCACTTCACTGTGATCGACCTCAAGAATGCATTCTTCTTGGTGCCTATACACCCCGATTCTCAATATCTTACTGCATTTAGCCCTGGCGGTAGAAGATATCAACACACAAGACTATCTCAGGGTGCTGCTTGTCACCCAGTATTTTCTAGAGAGTATTGCACTCAGATATGGGCAATATACACATGCCCAGCACTATTATCCCGTGTGTGGATGATTTGTGAGTGTGCAGTACAAGTGAACATCAGTGCTGAATAGATTATTTCACTCTTTTGCAACTACTGGCTGTCAAGGGGTACAAAATGGACAGGGCCAAATTGCAGCATTGTCAGCAGGAGGTTTTATACCTAGACCTTAACAAGAGGCGTCACTGTGACCTTCTTGAAGGAGTTGGGTACTTTCCGGTCTCTAAAGGAGGCATTGATGATCTTAGTTAGTATAGGAGCAAAGATGTCCGTGTTGTCCAGTATTATTTTAGGGGGGAGGATATTCTCAGCACATGTAGTGGGTTTCATGGAGGCAAGTACCTTTGTCATTTCACTGATGGTGATTTCTGTGAAATTGAAAGTTTCGGTGTATGAGGGCGGGGTTTCATCTGGCAAAGTGACTGTCGTCTTTTTATTGGTCATGGAGTTTGTAATAGAGTCCCTGGCTTTGGAGATTTTATTAAAGAAGGCGATCTGGGTTGCGTCGCATTCTTCTTGTGAGGGTAAGAATGATGGGGTGATGGCTTTGGGTTTTTCTATTAATTTCAAAATGCTAAAAGGTTTACTGGTGGAGTTGGCAGATGTGGAAATCTGTTTGTTATGGACGTTTTTCTTGTCTGTGTTATACTGTGTTTATATTTTTATTTCACTTTCCTTCCATGAGGCTTTATTGGCAGGTGAAGGATTTTTTCGCCAATCATTTTCTCTGTTTCGCTTATCCCTTTTTTGTTCTGCTAGTTCTTTTGAAAACCATTGTTGTTTTTTTTTATTGGTCTAGTTGACTTGGTTTTAAAGGGTGCTACTTGACTGGTAAGTTTTTCTAGATGGCTAAATACGTTTGTTAGTAGAGTTTCACATGAGTCATTCTCACCTTGGTTACTTTCAATATTAGCCAGGCATAGCATGAGATGATTCATATCAATGTTTTTATAGTTTCGATATGTTGATGGAATGGGGCAGTTGGGGGTTTTAGGTTTGGGAAGAGGCAAGATGATATGGAAAGTTATACTGTGGTGATCTGACCATATGCACGGTTCTGTCTTAAAATCACGTGTTTCAAGGTTATTTGTGATGACCCAGTCGAGTAGATGACCATTGTACATCGTGGGTTCCTGGTTATTGATCTTAAAATCAATATTATTTAGGTGTCTTAGTAGTTTGCTGGCTTCTTTATCTTTGGTATCAGCATACCATCGATTGAAGTCCCCCAAAATGAATGTTGCTGTATTGGGCCCTTTCAGCATGTTTAGCTGATGTGTTATCTCATCATTAAATTCTGATGCCTACCTTTTCTAGATATATACTTCTTTTGAGCAGCAGCACTATCCTTCTCATGAGTCCAAACAATATATTGTTGCAGACATACAGGAGGACTGGTTTGTCCCCAAACCACAGGAATTGTTAAATGTTTTTAACTTTAACTTCACGGTATGTCAAAGTTATAGTACTGGGTAAACACTTCAGACACTGAGGGGCATGTTCCCCGCCCTACTGGGCCGTTCTGGGAGCCCTATATTGGCTATCCTGACATGGTTTTCCCTTCTCCCGTTGGGTCGAGGTTGCTCTGTGCACACATGCAGATGCTAAATCAGCTGCCAAGTTTTGGTGAGAGATGGGGTGTGTGCGATAATTTAAAATTGGACAATGGCACAAACTACTTTAATTAATTGCTCAATGTGTGGGATGTTTTTACCCATACATCCAAGCCCTGCTACAAATGGCAATGCTGATTGCCAAAAGCAACCCAGAGCTGTGGGGAATTAATTTTCTTAATGTCAAGAATTTGCTAAAATCATGGGCACAAGACCACTCAAAGATTCAACCTTCTTGTGGGGGGTTCCACATCACCACTCTACTGTAAGGATGCCCATCAAAACAATAGCAAAATTCTCCTGTTAAATTCAAGACAACTCCCAAAAATGGGTGCAGTACTGGCATTGGACATAAGCCGCGCTAGCGGTCTAAACTCTGACAGGAGTGAAGCCTGGCTTAAAGAGAGTGAATTCTGCCCGGCAACAACCCCCGACAGGAGTTGAAACTTGATCAAACTGCATTCCCAGGCCTGGCTGCATCCTGCTGGCCCCACCAAAAGGAGATGACACCTCTCTGATTGAATTAAGGGAGGGGTACCTGCAGACTGCAGGAGGTTGAACAAAGCCCTGTCCTGGGCTCAGGCAAATGTTATATTGGGGGGGTCGTAAAATGGCTTCCTCTTGGGGGAAACTGGGAGGAGCAGTGCCTCTGCTAGCAAGCTGAGCTTGGGGGAAGTGGATAAACCAGTTATTCCACCATGTGATGTGGGAAGCCACACCGCTTTTTGACCAGGGCATCATTTTAAAAAGATAGATAACTCATAGTGCGGACTGGTCAAAATTATATAAATAATATAATTATTCTTGGGATTTTTCCGTGCACATTTTAAGAGGTGTTAGGACCCTGTGGTGTATTCTGGGGGGTTGCTAGCGGAAAATAGGGTCTCACTCCAAATGTCTGCATGTTAAAAATCTGACACTTCATCAATTAATGTCCATACTCCTTGCGCACATTTGTGTAATTTTTGGTAAATGTCCGATATTGGTAAACCGACCAAAAAGCACAAAATGTTGTCATTTTTGAATGCAAGCCCCCAGGAAGATCAGAGGTGGACAAGCATGGACCATAAGGAATATATAATGTGTACATGTAATATCAACAAATTGTGTATCTGGGAAATATGTATTTGGATCAGAAATATATTTGTGTGCACATTGACAAGGGGAGTGTCTTTCTGTAAGCCATAAAGATGACACCCAACCCAGCTCCCCAATCAAGGGAGAGGGGAGAACTGGGCCAGTAATAAGTAGAGAGGGGCAGGCTTGGTTATGCCACGCACACACTCACTTCCAAAACACATAAAAAGAGATTGCTGGGACAGGTAGAGTTTCATTTTCCATTTCTGCGGAGCATTTTGACGGCCAACATCCCATCCAGACAGAGACCAGAACCAGGGACCCATAGACTACAGAACTTTGAACCTAGAAGGCCCACTGCAAGCAAAAGTATTCTCAGCAGGCCTTCAGAATCCAGAAAACCTAACCAAACTATTCAACAGCCGGGCGAGCTATTTGAAATCTTTGCCAAGAACTTCTGCCGGAACCGCAGACCAGACGCAGACCGCTGTGAGCAGAACCAGAGATCCAGACAGCTGTGAGCAGAACCAGTGCCTGATTGACCCGCCGAGCAGAGAGAACCGCCGCTGGACGTGTTGACCAGATCCGTGACGAGGCCTATTTCAAATTTATATTGTGAGTACCTAGCAGAACTGTGCAGAACCAATCTCTTAGTTAAAATAATCTAATTCAAACTATTTTAGCCTATTAGAACTGCCTCCTAGAATTGTGTCATTCTGTCATCTTTAAAACTGAGAACTGTCATCTGTCATTCTGAGCTTTAAAATTTAAAATCCGAGAAACTACCTTTATTAAATCGGCCGTATCTCCGGAACCGTTTGTGCCAGGAGCGAAATTTTCTAGGCTTTCCAATAAACCTAGAACGACTTCCTACTCCTTATAGTGCCTCCGTAATCGCGCTCGACGCACGTGACTAAATTTGCCACGATTTGACATTTTGCACAATTTCAGCCACGTGTAAAAATCAGCAGCTCCTTGCTTTCCTTTGCTAAAATTCATTTTAACCTGCTAGTTACTCATAGGGCATCGCTAAAATGAGCCTGAACTAATATAAACTAGATATCACCCACCCTGAGCCTCTAGAGGGAATTAAAAGCATTTTTAACACATTTCTCACTTCATTGTCATCACCTTCAAAGCATTTTGGGCCTGTGTTTCAAACTTCTACCTGTTCCCTCTAAACTTGCTGGGGGGGAACTGAATTTCGTATTGTATTTGATTGCATTCCTGAGAACTGTGTGCTCCTCTTTCCATCTCCTTCCATTTCTTACATTGCATAGGGGGGGTGGGTGAATTGCCAGAGAAAAAGTGATTATCTTATCTTTGCTAAAATCATATCAAGTATTTCTGTACTGCATTTTATTCCTCATTGTTTTTCCCTTGAAACCATAAAAATATTTTTGCTACCTTATCCTATACTAACTCCTCATTGATTGTAAAGAAGTGTGCTAGTGCCAGATTACCCATTGTTGCTCAACATTATATCCATAAGTTTGATATAAATTATTAATTTATTATAACAGTGTGATATATATCTTGTTAATTTTTCAAATAAACCTTTTAATTTGCCAACCAAACCTACTTCTTGGCTCAGTGGGGTCAGGGGGATTCTAAGAGGGGGGTGTTATACAAGGGTTATCATCCAGAGTACTGAACTGGACATAAAAATACATCAATAAGGGTTTTCCTCAGAATCCCAGACTAGGCATTGACTTAGCTGTAGTGTTGATTGAATATCGCTTACAAATGAAATGACAGCCCTATTAGGCATAAAGCATAACACGTGTTCAATTTACCACCCCCAATCCAACGGTGTAGTGAAATGGATCAATTGCCTCTTAAAGACAAAGCTATCTAAGCTATGTGACACCCTCAGAAAAAAACTGGGTGTATTGTTGCCTTTGGCCCTGTTTAGTATGCGGATGCAGCTCTGTTGGATCACCATCTATCACCCCACGAAATAGTGATGGGACAGCAAATGCACAGACCTGTATCACCAATTAAAAGTGCTTCTCATGCTCAAAAGGGCTGTGTCGATTCTGGGGGATGAATTTAAACAATACTAGTGTTTGTTGATGAGCTCAAACAAACTTATCTCTCAACAGATAGCTCCTCAGAAGGCGGAAGAAGACACCTGCGCTGCAACAGAATTTGCAAGTGTGCCACCGCTTCAGCTCTCACCTGGAGATCTGATCTTTGTTACAAATTTTATCTGCAGGTGGAATGAGCCCAGATATAACGGTCCGTTCATGGTCGTGTATGTAACTCCATTTGCAGACAAAGTAAAAGAGCTGCACTATTGGGTGCACCTATTGGATATGACTAGCCCCCCATACCACACCCTCTCCCTTTGATGTAGTACAAATACCTGCTACCGAATAGTGTTTTTCTTCTTTCATTTAAGTACCTATACCTGCTAATGAACAGTAATGTTTTCTGTCATGTCTGTATGACCTGTTCAGCAAGTACTATAAGGCACAAATAATTTTGCTACAAACAATGACAGCTAAAAATGAGGATTTGTATATAAGCTTTCTTTTACAGCACAACAAATATACCTCATCTGTCGAATGGGAAATCATATCATGTCTCCTTTATTGTATATATTGGCCTAAGCCCAGTCGCTCTGCGAAGAAATCCGCGTTGCAAGGTCCTGACCTTATATCAGTTTTAGCCGCCATTTTGGGTTCATCGCCATTTTGATTCTCGCTCCAAAGTCATCCTGTGTTCTAAAATGGTGAACAGTGTCGATCTGTTTGTCACATGGTCGTCTTGACCTCCGCCTACGAGTTTATGCTTAAACTGCCCGCAGGCCAAATGTTAGGGTCATGTAATGAGACCTTGTCCTTCGTTGACCTGCGGATGGAGGATTACTTGTACCAACAATACTAATCCAAGAGTATATATTATTCACAATACTGTTCGAGCATCTAATGTGAACACTTGTTTGACTATATTGTATAAAATATGTACGAAGGCTTAATATAGAATCCAAAGACACACTATTGCCATTGTAACCTATTGGAGCATGTATTAAGGATAATCCATAAATGTATAGATGCATAAATTAGGAACGAACTCGGCATGAACCCCTAGCCCAAGGAAATGGTTAACCTGCAAGTGGGCTGAACATCAGATTACATATTGTATAAAAGACACAACCATTCTAATGTACAGCCCCACTCATAGCACACACCGAACAGGGCTGGTATTCGCTGTGTTGTACTGAGGGCCTGATAGCTATCTGTTGCTTTGTCCTTTGAAAACTGTTCAGTTGTAAAATAAAGATCTGTTTATCTTTTGAACCTGTGTTTGGTGTGCTTCCTTCCACACTCAGCCTCGATATCTTCTTTTTGCTTTTACAGATGGCGCCCAAATAGGGACCCTCAAGATTAATGCCAGCTCGTTTAAGGTTGACGCGGCTATCGGACCGGGATCGGACATTGTAAAGGGGGCCCCTTTCCTGAATGAGAAGCGACACCTCAGCAGCGCTGCACGGCCCGATCCCTGGACGGTGAGCATGGGTCCGAGTTGGCATCTTGACGAGGGTCCACATATCGAGGTGGGCAGGCCAAACACGAGGTAAACTTTGTTAGAAAAACTTTGAAATCCGATCGGACCTCCTTAGGATTGATCAGGTGAGTCGTGACCCGATTCTTAATTATCCTAATAATATGTTTTGGTGCATTGCACTCGCGGGTACAATTATTGACCACGTAACACCAATATTCTGATATGCCTGGGAAATTGTCTGCCTGCTCCAGGGCCTTATTCCGCAGTGATAGACAATCTTTGGAATTTAGCCATCCGGCGCCACAGGAGGGGTCGCCGGCTTGTACTAGGTACTGTAAGCATGGCATTGGTAGTATAGTGTTTAATGATATTTAGCAAAGACAAACTAGACATGCTACCGAACTTCAGTGGCCAATCAATGGTAGTTTTGAAATCCCTCGTATTGAGTATTTACAATCTATATTATTGAAGAAAAAGGATAGACCCGCAGCATTTGAATTATTACAGAATTGGAAAAAAGAAGCTTACAGCAGCTTAAGAGTAGAGAAAAGCATGCGCTCCGTTATAAAACGAACGCCGAAAAAGCGTTGTTATATGACCAAGATAAACAGTCTGAGTCAGCTAAGAATATGGATAGGGCTTTCTCACTTGGTATCCAGAAAATCTATCCTTCTAAAGACTTTCATGTTTCTGACGAACATATTGATAAATTGTTAAATGAACGAAGGCCTGGTGCCACTGCGCCACCTCCGTATGTTCCTATTCCTGCTGCTTTGCCTCCTCCTGCTCCTCCTGCTCCTGTTGCTCCTCCTATTATTCCTCTTCCTCCATTTGTTGGTCCTCCTTTTGTGGCTGCACTTCCACCTGCTCCTCCACTTTTGCCTGTTGTACCAGTGATAGCACCTCTGTTGAACGTGCCTACTCTCCCTCTTCCAAGTGGTTCTACACCGCTTGTAGTAGATCGGGGAGTGGGATTGAGGGTTGTTACTCGCAATACTGTTCCTCCAGAGAAGAAATGTGAGTTAATGGCATGGGCTAACCATTGTATGTAGAAGGGTGCTCAAGCTAATATTTTTGCCACATTTTCTAATATGGACAATTTTCCTGAGAACATTTTTTTTATTGAGGGATTAGGGATTCATTTGTGTGTAATGTGGGACAGGTTAAATGATACAGATCTCCCGCAAGGGTTGAGGGATCTGAATACTTTAGCGTTCTCTAGAGACACTGAGGAGAAAGTGCAAGAACATGTTGAGAGGGTACTTGAGTATAGAAGAGA
Organism: Ambystoma mexicanum; assembly: GCF_040938575.1. Lineage (NCBI taxonomy): Eukaryota > Metazoa > Chordata > Amphibia > Caudata > Ambystomatidae > Ambystoma > Ambystoma mexicanum. The sequence goes on along the minus strand of NC_090928.1, from coordinate 958,280,637 downwards.
GTTGGAAAGGTTACAGAATGAAGATGAAGATGGAGATAGTTTGGACGTTATGTATGTGCAGAAACGGTTCCTTCCTTGTTGTAAATCGACAAACGATGAAACGCGAATTTGCACGAAAAACGCGATTAGATGCGTTTCAGACACATCGATAACTCCCGTAGAAGTATATGGCACGTATAGTCAGTATACACCAGAAATGCAGAGGAAAGTGATACAGGTAACGGTAGTATACCTACAAGCTGAGTGTTTAAAAAGAAAGATTTGTTGTCCCGCAGAGTTATTGAGTATTTACAAGGGAGCTTTTTCATTTGATACTTCTTCGGCTGCTTTAGCGCTCGATTTGGCTCTGTTGCTTAGTAAGCGTTCGGAGTTGCCTACTTCTCAGTTGCCTATGAGAGAGGTTCCTCCGACATTTGTCCCAAAAGTTGAGATTCCCGCTAATGTTGCAGCAGGTATAGCTGCTCGGGAAATACCTGCACATTACGTGTCGCAGTTCGTTCACGTCATGTTCTCGAGACAGGAAGTGAACACCATTAGACAATCTATTCCCGACATTAGGAAGAATCCGACAGGGTTCTACAAAGAAATAGAGTCTGTTCTGCAATCCTCAGTATTCACTCTAAGTGATATTGATCTGTTATTTCCTGTATTCCTGCCTGTTGATCTGTGAAACAGGTTAGAACAATAGATGATGTACCAGGGCTAGGAGATACATGGGCTAACATAATTAGACTCGATGGAGAAAGGCCAGCTGGTGAAAGACCGCCTCAGGTGATACTAACTTTACCTGATGGAATAGTTGCGAAATTGAAAACTATAATTCCCAAAAAGAGAATTATTTGGGACAAGCTTACTGCCTGTGTCAAAGGGAAGTCTGAGGGTGCTACCGAGTTCTTTAATTGGTTCGAACAGGTGTTCTCAGATTTCAGTGGACAAGACTTAGGAACAGAGTCTGGGAAAAGATTATTCGTAGACAAATTTCTGCGTGGATTGCTGTCTGACATCCAGTCGCAAATTATGTCCTCTGAGAGCACTTGGCAAGCAAAGTCTCAATTAGAAGTACTGCATATGGCTCAGTACTACGAGAATCGTGTCAATCATGAAAAAGAAAGAGTCGAAAAAAGGAAAGGTGATTTGAAGACAAAAGTATTATTACAACAAATTATTAGAGGCCCTCCCTAGAGGGAGTAATTCACAATTTAAAGGTCAGTATGTTCCACAAGGTAATGCGCCCTTGGGTCCTGTAAACATTAACCAGTGTGACTATTGTAGGCAAGAGGGTCATTGGCGTGCACAATGCCCGATCCGCCGACAGAGGTCAAATAACACATTTGGGAATATGGGTAGACGATCCAGGGGTCGCCCGGTGTAGGGGGCCCTGGTAGAGGTCAGTTTTCACAGGATTCACAGCAACCTTTTTCACATGACAATCGGGCGTCAGGTGTGGATACTAGAAACATTTTTGATCATCCTTCTGCAGTTTACCTCTCTGAAGAACTTCCTTTCGATGACATTTTGTTTCGCTAGGATTGCCCAAAGCAGGGTTTGGAACCAATGCCTATTCCCGTTAATCAGAAAGCTCTCTATGTTGAAATGATAGTGGGAAATAGGAAGCATCTATTTTTGATAGATACAAGGGCACAGAAGTGTTCCATTGATTATTCTCGGGTTCCAAACATTCCACTGTCAGGTCAAACTAATGTTTCTGTAGGGTTTTCTGGCACACCAGTTGTCTGTCCGGTTTCTTCGCCGGTACCTATTTCTTTGGGTCCCTTTAAGGACCATTGTCCATTTCTTTTGATGTTATGTTATGTTATTTTGCATTTATATAGCGCCTTATATACCATTGGTATGGTCTGAAGGCGCTGGTAGGTTGAACGCCCTTGGGAACCGAAGTTCAGATCAGTAGAGAGAGTAGAGAGAGAGTCAACGGTGCGTGTGCGCACCGGATATGTGTGCAGCTGGTGCGTGTGATAGCTGCTTCTTAGCGGTAGGTGTGGTGGCTGAGAGATCAGGAGTATGTGTTCGTTCTGGCAGGATTTATCCAGACCGAATGCGGCTGCGTTAGGCCTGAGGAGAACGCCTGGCTGGGGGAGTGGTGGAGGAGTAGTGTTTACTTAGAATGATGGGGAATGTGCGGCAGATGTTGGTATGAGAACAGTTATACCGAATGGAGTGATAGTATCTCTGTGTTATAGTTGAGTGGTGGTATAAAGAAGAGAGTAAGCGTGGTGGTGTGATATGATGGGTTATATGCTCTTTCAAATGTTCCCTGCACTCCAAAGCATACTCTATACGTCATGCGATTCAATGCGCTCCAGTCCGTTCTTATCCCCTCTACGTACTCATCCCCTCTATGCACTCATCCCTTCTACGCACTCATCCCCTCTATGCACTCAACCCCTCTACGCACTCATCCCCTCTACGCGCACATCCCTTTATGTGCTCATCCCCTCTACGCACTCATCCCCTCTCTGCACTCATCCCCTCTCCGGCACTCATCTGCCCCCAGCACTCATCCGCTCCGGGCACTCATCCGCCCCCCCACACTCCTCCGTTCCCCACACTCATCCGCTCCCCACACTCATCCGCTCCCCACACTCATCCACTCTCCACACTCATCCGTTCCCCACACTCGTCCACTCACCACACTCATCCGCTCTCCACACTCATCCGCTCGCCACACTCATCCGCTCGCCACACTCATCCGCTTCCCACACTCGTCTGCTCTCCAGACTCATCCGCTCTCTACACTCACCCGCTCTCCACACTCATCCGCTCTCCACACTCATCCACTCTCTGCACTCATCTGCTCTATGCACTCATGCGTTCTCCGTGCTCGTCTGCTCTCCGCACTCGCCGCTCTCCACGCTCGTTCCCTCCCAGCACTCGTCCACCCCACGTACTTGTCCGCCCCCCGCACTCCTCCATTCCCCGCACTCATCTGCTCCCCGCACTCGTCTGCTCCCCACACTCATCCGCTCTCCGCACTCATCCACTCTCAGCACTCATCCGCTCCTCGCACTTCTCCGTTACCTGCACTCATCTGTTCTATACATTTATTTGCTCTATACACTCATCCGCTCGATACATTCATCCACTTTATACATTTGTCCGCTCTATACACTCATCCAATCTATGCACTCATCCAGTCTATAAACCCATCCACTCTATACATTAGTCGGTCTGTACATTCATCTGCTCCAGCAATCTACACACTCTCCGCACTTCCATATTCATCCTCTATCCACACTCATCCGCTCTACATATTCATCCGCTCTACACCCTCATCCGGTTTACGCTCATCCGTTCTGCACGCTCATCTCTTCTATGTACTCCTACGTTCTACTCCTTCTCTGTATTTGCGCACTCATCTGTTCTACACACTCGTCTGCACTACTCACCCGACCGTTCTACACACACATCCGCTCAACATATTCATCCATTCAATACACTCATCCGATCTACGCACTCATCCGATCTACACACTCATCTGCCCTGCACACTTATCTGATCTACATACTCAACTTTTCAACACATTCTTCCTCTAAGCGCATTTATCCGTTCCACACACTTCATCCATTCTAACTATTTCATCCACGCCATTCCATTCGTTCATTCATCATGCATTATATCCATTTCATTAGTTTAAATCTCCTTGCTGTTTCTGTATGATTAATTCTTATTATCTACTTCACTGCTTTGATCTACTTTACTCGTTTAATTCTGTTTGTCCTTTTAGTTTACATTAGGGGTTATTGGCTGTCGATTTCTTGCATCAGGTAGTTTGTGAAATTGGTGTCATTGAGATGCTGTTAGTCTGCTTGGTTTGTTTGCGTACAGGTTGGTTTTAAGGGAAGAGCCAGGTTTTCAGTACTTTGTGGAAAGACATTAGATCCTCAGTTAGGCGGATGTGGGGCGGGAGTGCGTTCCATAGCATGGGGGCCAATGCTGAGAATGATGATCCGCCTAACCTGACTGAGTTTGTCTTAGGAATGACTAGGAGGCCGGCTGAGCTTGATCTTAGGATGCGTGGCGGGTGGTAGGATTTTAGCTTGTCTTGAAGATATTGCGGTCCGGTTTTATGCAATGCTCGATGTGAGATGCATAAGGTTTTGAAAGTCACGATTCGGGCAACTGGAAGCCAGTGCAGCGTCTTAAGGGCTGGGGAGATGTGGTCTCTTGGGCCGAGCGCAAGTAGTAGTTTGGCTGCGGCGTTTTGTGCCCTTTGGAGTTTATTCAGTTGGTACGCGTGGAGTCCGAGGTATAAGGGGTTTGCGCAGTCCAGTCTTGATATAGCGATTGATTGGACCGCGAAGAGTCTGTTGGGGAATGAGCGATATGGAAAGCTGTGCCTAAGGGTTTTAAGGTGGTAGTGGCAGGACTTTGAGATGTTGTTGACTTGGCGCGAGAGTGTTAGGTCAGAGTCAAGGGTGCATCCAAGATTTGGAGGGGGTCGGTGAGTTGCCAATGGCGGGTGGCCAGGATAGTGGGTGTGGCAGAAGTTCGGAGTTGCCGCATACCATGATTTCCGTTTTGGAGGGGTTTAACAAGAGGTGGCTTTGGGTCATCCAGAGCTCTATGTCAAGGAGGCAGGAGGCCAGGTCAGGTCGGGAGTTGGGTTTTGAGTTCAGGAGTTTTAGAATTAGTTGAGTGTCGTCCGCATAGTTGTAGCACAGGATGTTGTGTGAACAAATTATAGGTGGGAGGGTGATCAAGTAGAGATTGAACAGGAGGGCCGATAGGCATGCTCCTTGTGGGACTCCCGTGTCGACTGGTTGGGCTTGGGAGGAATAGGTGGAGAGTATCGTTATTTGGTACCTATCTTTGAGGAATGAAGCTATCCATTTAAGGGCGGTTCCGCGAATTCCTAGGGAGTGGAGGCGGTCCAGGAGGATTGTGTGATTGATTGTGTCGAAGGCAGCGGATTGGTCAAGAAGAAATAATGCGGCGCATCCCGCGGAGTCTGCCGTCATTTTAAGGTCATCCCAGATCGAGGTTGGGGTGGTTTCAGTTCCGTGACGGGCTCTGAAACCTGATTGTGCGGGGTCTAGGAGATTGTTGGCTTCGGCAAAGGCGTTTGGTTGGGAGTAGGCGGTTTGGTCAATGAGTTTGGCAAGGAACCTAGTGTTTGAGATGGGGCAGTAGTTTTTGGGCTCGAGAGGGTCGAGGGAAGGTTTTTTTATTAGAGGTTTGACATGAACCGTTTTGAATGCGTTGGGAAAGATACCGGAGGAAAGGGGGTCATTTATGATGGATCTTGCATGTTCTCCTGCGCAGGTGGAAGCGAACATTTCTTTGAGGGTTGTGGCCGGGCAAGGGTCCAATGGAGAGCCAGATGGTTTGCAGGCAGATAGAAGTTTGAGAAATTGGTCTGGTGATATTGGACTAAAGGATTCGAATGTTGGTTGCGTAGTGGTCACCGGCGGGTGGTTGGCCGGTATGGGGGGAGTATTGCCTGGTGGATGTGAGAGAGCCAGTTTGGTGGCAAGAGCATTTGTTCTTTCGAGAGCCGTGGTGTAAAAGTGGAGAGAGAGTGAGTCGCAAAGTGATTGTGAGGGTGTCGGGACAGTCGTGGTGCATGCTGGTTTGGTGAATTCGGAGATGATTTTGTGAAGTTCTTTGCTGGGGTTTTTGCAGTTTAGGATTTGGGAGTTGTAGTGGGCTTTTATTTCTTTTCGGATTTCGGCCTTGTACTGATGAAGGTGTCGGGCCAAGGTGCCCTGCTCTCCTGGGTTTGTCTTTCTGCCATTTGCATTCTAGGTATTTATGTAGCTGTTTAGTGGTCTTCAGCTCAGGAGTGAACCATCTGGGAAACAGGCCACGGCGGGTTGATGGTTTGCAAGGGGGTGTGAGCCGCATTAGTGATGCGTTGAGCCATGAGTCAAAGGCATCAGGGGTTAGTTGTTTATTGGGGTGGCAGGTAGGAGGTGGAGACTGGAGGAGTATGTTGGCTAGGTCCGGAATGATTATTAGTTTCTTCCAACATTTGCGTAGATTTGGAGGTTCAGATTTGAGAGCGGGAAGGGGGTCGGGTGAGCGAATGGCGAAAGAAACAATGAAATGATCAGACCAGATGATAGGGGTAGGGGGGTTTAAATGAATCTGGTTGTGGGAGCTGAAGATGGCATCAAGATTGTGTCCTTTATATTGAGTCGTGCCATTTATGAGGGGATGGAGGTTAATTGCGTCTAGACCGTCAACCAGAGAGTGTGTCATAGGGTTGGTGGGAATGTCAAGCCATATGTTGAAGTCTCCAAGAAGGGTGAGGTTGGGATGGTTTAGTTGAAGGGTGGCAATAGAGTTGCAGAGGTTGTTTGAGAATTGTCTATCGTAGCCAGGGGGTCTGTAGATTATTAGGATAATGTGTGATAACGACGGGGAGAGGGATAGTTTAACGCGGAGCGATTCGCAGGAAGGAATGGAAGGTTGGTTGTCGATGATTGAGGCGTGGAAGTGAGACTTGAAGACGAATGCTACTCTCCCACCTCTAGAGGGATGGTTCAGAGGAATGAGGGAGTAGTCAGGGGGGAAAGCTTCATTGGCGTTTGGGGCAAAGTCGTCAGAGAACCAAGTTTCGGTGATGAAAACCAGGTCTGGTTTGTCAGAGGCGAGGAGGTCAAAGATGCAGTGTCTGTTTTTTGCTATGGATCGGGCATTAAATAGGATGCAGTTCACGTCGGCAGGCGACGTTGGTGTCGGAACTGGAGCAGAAGAGGGTGGGGGCGGAGTGGGTGGGAACTGGAGAGTGGTAGGGTGGTTGATGATCGATGGGAATAGTGGGCGAGCAGAAAAAGTTGGTGGGTTTCGGGCGGGAGTGGGTTGCTGCGTGAGTTTGGATGATTGGGTTTGGCTCGGGGGGTTTGAAGGAGGGGGGTGGGCGGTTAGGAGTTTCAGTTGATGAGAAATCGAGGGATAGGGGTTTTGACTTCAAATTGTGGAGATAATTTGCTGGGGTTGAATCTGTTGAAGGAATTAAATGCGGTAATTCATTGTTCTTCTGATGGAGTGCGTTTGACGTTCCGGAGTGTTTATGGGCAGTTGACGACAATGTCAGTGTTTTTCAAATTGAACCTGTGAAAATTGTCTTGAAACGTGGAGTAAAGCTGCCACGTATTCCACAGTATAAGATTTCAGTCGATGGTGAGCAAGCTTTGAAATGCATCATCTCCGATTTTGTGCATCGAGGGGTGATTGAGGAAATTGCGGGTAGTTTGTGCAATAGTCCGATTTTGCCCATGTACAAAAAAGGCAATTCCTTTTCGTTTCGTAATTGATTTACGTGCCATCAATAAGATTGTCGCTCCACAATTTCCATTTGTGCCTGATGTGACAACGATATTAACCATGATCCCGGCTTCAGCTACTCATTTTAGCATTGTGGATCTAATATTCCTATACATAAGGACAGTAGATACCTGTTCGGGTTCACCTTAGGGGGACGCTCATTTACCTTTACCTGTGCACCGCAAGGTTACACGGAAAGTCCAAGCATCTATAGTAGGGCTTTGAAAGAGCAGCTCGACACCCTTGAGTTGCCCTCTACTTGTACACTGCTTCAATATGTTGATGACTTGCTTTTAGCTGCTGACTCAGAGAGCGCTTGTAAGGAGGGCACTGTGTTGCTGCTTATTCATCTGGCTAAACATGGATATAAAGATTTGCTTAAGAAATTTCAATATTATTGTCAGGAGGTCGCCTATTTAGGCTATCTCCTGTCAAAGGAGGGAAGAAGGTTGATGCCTAAACAGATAAAACTCATTTCTAGCATGTCTGTCCCAAATACACAGAAAGAAGTTAGAGCCTTGATAGTAATGGCTTCTTACTGTAGGCAGTGGATCCCCAACTTTTCACTAGTGATTAAGCCTATGTTGGCTCTGACGAAAAAGGGAACATGGAGCGCCAGCGTGCATTTGATTTACTCAAGACTGCATTGTGCTTGGCACCGGTTTTTGTGCACACCAAATTATGAAAAGGCCTTTGTGTTGTTTGTGCATGAATGTGATGGATGTGCTTTGGCTGTATTAACGCAGGAACATGGAGGGAAAAATAGGCCGGGCGGCTACTTTTCTTCCACCCTTGATCCTGTAGCATACGCTTTGCCCAGATGTTTGCGAGCTGTCACTGCTGCTGCTGTGTCTGTAAAACAGAGTGAGGGAATGGTCCTAGGCCATCCCCTAACCCTGATGGTGCCTCACTCTGTAGATGTTCTATTGAACAGAACTCAAAGGCAACACCTCAGTTCCGCACGGTTGACAAGATATGAATTGATCTTGTTTGCACCACACATACAAATTAAGAGGTGTTGTGTTCTTAATCCGGCTGAACTCTTACCTTTTCCGCAAGGTATTGCTTGCAGTGACGAAGAGTCACATGATTGCTTTTACACTACCGAACAAGAGACAAAGGGTAGAATTGATCTGACAAGGTGAGCTGTTTTGCGATGGCCCCTGCTTCAAACTTCCGGATGGTACATCCACAGCTGCTCATGCAATCACTACATTGAGCACGGTCGTGGAAACCAAGAGAATCTCGCATTACTCCACGCAGGCCACACAGATTATAGCACTGACCCGAGCTTGTGAACTTTCCAAAGGGCTTACCATGAATATATACACTGACAGTTAGTATGCCTTTGGGGTGGTTCACAACTTTGGGAGACTTTGGTCAGCAAGATGGTTCTTGACTGCACATGGTACAAAAATCCAGCATGGCTCCTTGATAGTACGGCTACTCTCAGCGCTTGCACTCCCTACTCAGCTAGCTATCGTAAAATGCGCAGCGCATCAGAGGATTGTAGACGATGTAGGAAAAAGGGAACGCTTTTGCTGATCAGATAGCTAAACAGACTGCTACTATCTCTCTTCAGACATACATACTTCAAGGGAAGCCACAAATTCCTGTACTATGGATGAGGGTATTGATTCTATAAGGGATATCCAAGCCGATGCCACATTAGAAGAATCTAAGAAATGGGCTGAGGGCCTGGGGAAACTTGATGATGATGGGTGTTGGGTGGACAGAGTTGGAGGGAAGTGGCTACTTCCCGACGCATACATTATGATGATGATTGTTTTGGCTCATGGTCCCACACATATATGTGCTCGTAAAATCACAAAAATGTTGGAAAAAGTATGGGTTAATGACAAAATCTCTAAAGTAGCTGAACGCTTTGTTCAGGAATGTATGATCTGTTTACAGCATAATGTGGGAAAGGGCACATCAACTCCTAGGGGAAGTTTTGGTCTACCTTCTGTCCCCTTCGAGGTCATACATTTTGATTTTATTGAGATGGAAAGTTGTAATAATCTAAGGTATGTGTTAGTCGTCATCTGTGCTTTTAGCAAATGGGTTGAGGCTTTTCCTGTTAAAGACGCTACAGACATGACCACTGCAAAGACTATGTTAAAGGAGTACTTCCCGAGATTCGAGCTACCAAGAGTCATCTGGTCGGACAATGGTCCACATTTTATCGCTGCTGTAATTCTGCAGATATGCGCGGGATTACAGATCAATAAACGTTTCCATTCGGCCAGACATACTCAGAGTGCTGGACTAGTGGAAAGATACAACAGCATCATCAAAAATAAGCTCGCTAAGACGTGTGCCGGCACCAAACTAAAATGGCAGGACGCCTTACCGATCATGTTGTTATCAATGCGGACAACCACTCAAACTGAGACTGGGCTCTCTCCCTTTGAGGTGGTTATGGGGAGGTCTGCTGATATATGGAACATTCTGAAATGTCGTTCTTTGCGAAATGTCGAAAATGTACTTCTTTCAGATTACTGTAGCCAGTTGACTAAAAACTTGTATTTGATTTATCACCAGCTGCGAGAGGCTTTACCTTTATGATACGAGGGCCCTGGTCACAGCATACGACCTGGCGATTGGGTCCTCGTAAAATCCTTCAAGCGATCTTCTTGCCTCGCACCTCGTTGGCGGGGCCCCTTCCAAGTCCTGCTGGTCACACAGACTGCGGTGCGGGTGGCAGGCCGGAAGAATTGGATTCATGCGTTGCACACCAAGAAGATTACACACCCAGTGCCACACGATACAGAAGAAACAGAACCCCTCAACAGTACTGCAACCAACGATCCCGAAGCAGTAAGCGGCATCGAAAATGTGTCGGGGATTCTCCCTGATTCTGTGGGGTCTGGGGAAACAGCCATTACATCCCCATGCTCTCTGACCATTTTGTTTCCGTAGGTGACCCCCAATTGTGCCTCTGACCTTGCTTCCGCTCATTCACCGCTTCCAGTGGGAAGTGACGATATGTTGTTTACGGATCAATCAGTACCAGGGATCACAAGGTACGATCTGCGTCCAAGGAAATAGACTTACGGCGCGGTTCGGCTGTGCTTTCAGAGGAGAAGAAAAGTCATCAAGGGGTTGCCTTTTTGGTCCAATCAATTTTTTATAAAGGGGATTCTGTCAGCTAGGGTTTGTGGAAGGACTAAGAAGACGCTCGGCATGGAGGTCACCAGCTAAGAACACTGGTGATTCCAATGCCTGCTAGCGCTACCGCTCATACAGGACTGATAAGTGCACGTGTGACCAGGTGTAAAAATGAACAAACTGTTACGTGGGCCCCGTAAACCTAGTGCTGTTTTTTGATAATGCTAATTGGTTTTATAATAGTCATTGTTTTAGGCTTCTGGTATCTAGAAGAAGTACATCTGCATGCTATGCTTCTCTTAGAGCACTATTCTTTGGTCACTGAAACGAAAGCATCTCAGGGAACTTTGATGGGACTAACTTGAATCAATTTGAAAAAAGTGTTTTGACTCCCTTGGGATGTTCGCTCTTTGCAAATAGGAGTAAGCCTAACTTTGCTTCTATTAGGCCTTCTGATAGACTGTCTCGTCCATTTCAATCCTTGATCTCTTTCAGAATAGCTCCTATCGGCAATAAGGATGCCATGCCTCCTTCTTACACTGTTAACCATAGCCCCGATTCAGTTTCTTTCTGCATACAGAGGAATGGTACTCAGTCAATGGGTGATTTTAAAGGTTGCGCCAACGTTGCAAATTTGACTGGGGAAGACAGACCTTTGTATGTAGGCGAACCTGTCTACTTTGTTTGCGGTAATGTAACATTTCCATGGTTACCCAGGTATTGACAGGGAACTTGTTATTTAGGGATCCTGTTACCCGGGGTATTCACAGCCAGTACTGTAGGGATTTCAAAGGCTCGTCCACGGCGGGACGAGAATGGTGACACTTCACCACAAATTCTGGGCGATGTAGCTAAGTCCTTTGTGCCATTTTGGGGATAAATAATGAACTCTGAAGATATCAGGAGACTAGCAAGAGTACTGGAGAGAACCATCAACCGGACCACTGACATACTCTATAATATGCAGAAAGCAATAAGGTTAGTAGCACTTCAGAACCGGATGGCATTAGATGTCTTCCTGGCTGAACGTGGAGGGGTATGTAAATATGTGGGGTCCGCTTGCTGTGTTTTCGTGCCAGATTCCTCCCCAACTATCTTCAGGGCAATACAGAATTTGCATGTCCTAAGTTCAGAAGTGCATGTTCCCGAGGGAAACTGGGATCTTAGCGCTTGGTTTTGGGACTTCTTACGATCTTGGGGTTGGAAGCTACTTTCGGTCTCGTTGATCAATTTAGGAATTCTGCTGTTTCTTTGCTGCTGTGTATAGTGTCTTCCAGGTATATGTTTGATGTTAGGAGGATGCTGCGCACAGGCAACGGATGCAAAAGGGAGCAAGGTATATGCCCCAGACAAGAACTCCAATGAATAAGTGCTGAAAGAAATCCTAGTGACTGATCTAATGGCAATTGATATCTCCGATAGTGATTCAGGGTGTATGGACGTTGAGATGTGGGGTTATTCGTAAAGTGACTAGAAGTAGTTTAGCGCTTGGCTTAGGCCAAAAGGAGGGTTTGTTGAATGGGAAATCATATCATGTCTCCTTTATTGTATATATTGGCCTAAGCCCAGTCGCTCTGCGAAGAAATCAGTGTTGCAAGGTCCTGACCTTAGATCAGTTTTAGCTGCCATTTTGGGTTCATCTGCCATTTTGATTCTCGCTCCAAAGTCACCCTGTGTTCTAAAATTTTGAACAGTGTCAATCTGTTTGTAACATGGTTGTCTTGACCTCCGCCTACGAGTTAATGCTTAAACTGCCCACAGGCCAAATGTTAGGGTCATGTAATGAGACCTTGTCCTTCGTTGACCTGTGGATAGAGGATTACTTGTACCAACGATACTAATCCATGAACATATATTATGCACAATACTGTTCGAGCATCTCATGTGAACACTTGTTTGACTATATTGTATAAGATATGTACGAAGGCTTAATATAGAATCACACAGAAGACACACTGTTGCCATTGTAACCTATTGGAGAATGTATTAAGGATAATCCATAAATGTATAGATGCATAAATTAGGAACAAACTCGGCATGAACCCCTAGTCCAAGAAAATGGTTAAACTGCAAGTAGGCTGAACATCAGATTACATATTGTATAAAAGACGCAACCATTCTGATGTACAGCCCCACTCACTGCACACACTGAACAGGGCTGGTATTCGTTGTGTTGTACTGAGGGTCTGATAGCTATATGTTTTAATTGTGTAATTTTTATAGCAGTGATTATATCTCTAGGTTTTTTCTTTGTATTAACAATGTATATCACCTACACCAATTTTGTAAGGCAGAGGCATATAAAAGGGGTGTGTGACTTCCCTCCCATGCTGACTTCATGACTGAATCTGACACTACACTGGTTACATGGCCACCTTCTGATCTATGGACCAGGTCCCCTCCCCTGCCAGTTGCACACCTGCAAAGCTTTCCTGGCAACTCCTGCAGTTTGGGACTGGTTCTATATCCCTACTAGTCCCACTACCAGCACTTGACACCCGTTGTTTGCACTAATCCTTGCACTTGCCATCTGCTAGCCGTACTTGTTTACTTATTGTTATTTATTTATCCCATGTACTTCACTGTCCCCCGCCCGCACTTTCCCACTTCCCCCTCCCATGCACCTGCGCGATCTGAATGACACTTGGCCTATTAGGATCGTTGTCCGTCTTCCCTTTGCTCTCCCTCCCTTGGCTCGTCGCACCTTGAAACACTTGTGTATAGATGCGTTACAAATGCCATATCATATCATACACTAGGGGTGATTGCATATTGGAGCGGATCTATGTGATGTTACCGAATGATTTTTCAGAGAATACTTTTTTACCAAACCTTTTTTAGTGAAAAAATATTGATTCTTTTAAAATTGGGGGAGTCACCCCCTAAACTCTAATTTCCCTGTCATTCTAAACCCTCTCCAATCCCATTCCCATCCCTTTTCACTCCTTTACCCCACCCCCATATACATTCTAATTTTTTAAAATGATGTTTTTTCATTATTTCGATTTTGGTAAAAAAAAGGCATTCTTGTTTTCTATTCGGAAACATCACTGGATAATTATTGGAGCTTGTAGGAAGTGTAGAATTTGTAGATTGTCGACTTTTCAGGGGCAGAAGTATTCTAAACCACAGCCATTTTTTACTAGGCCCAGAATGGCCAGGACTTAGTACCGGGACTAATTACTGCAAGCCTTGACAGTAGTTCACTATCCCATTCCCAGATTTGGAGCACCCATGTCTACAGACTCCCAGTCATTCTATTTGAACTACGAGATGCTCACTATCCGAACTCCTAAATCCCTCATTGATTGATCGATCAGCTTGCCTGAAGAAGGACAGCCCAGGAAGGGGGCAGAGACAAAGATACAAGCACAAACAGAATGCCTTATGATTTGTACTGTGAGATGCGAGGGGTGAGGATAACACATTTAGGCTGACAGCGCAGAGGCATAGTGGCAGGCGCCAGGGTGTCTGTGATTGAACGAGACTCCTTGCATTTCAAAGAAGCTATCTTGACCTCGAAAATATCCACTGAGCTCATGCCTAATTACCAGGTGCACATCATATTGTCAAAATGTGAGCAAAAAGTATGTTCATTTAATGAACCAATTGTGTTGCTAGGGTGTAACATTAACAAGGCCAAGGACCACGTGGAAGAAGATGGACACCAGCGACCTTCCAATCATCTGGTGGTCGATTAAGGAGCCAACATTATGTACATAGGGGCCTCACCAATGAGAATGATGAAGAGGATCTAGGGATGGTGTCTGATTTGGGATAACGCAGGCATCTGGAAGGACCTAACGTGAATATTTCACATATAATGTGCATGTAAGTTATACATTTCCAATATATAAGTAGTTTCATATCATTGCTATTCTAAATTTTTAATACGACATTTCCCACAATCTTCAAATGGTTTTTCATAAAACAAAGCTTTTATTCCAGAGACATAGGCATTCTTAGGATGTCCAATTCATTTCGGTCCAGGAGACCGTCTTTAGGGACGAAGTTCTACAAAAGTAGCCAAATACACTTTGTAAATACCAAGTGATTGTATCTATTGCTTCTATATCATTCTGTATGTTTCTTACAGGTATGTTAGTTACCTGCCGGTGATGTTGTCACTTCTACATAAGCTTAATTTTCTTCATACGGGCTCTAGGCTGGTGGGCTTTCCTTAGGTCTACTTTTTAGACCTGTATTTCTCTTCTGTGATCTGAAGTGTAAAGTATAGGTTGGCTGAGTTTTGTTAGTGTGGTGTTAAAACAAAATGAGCTAAAATAAAATGTGTTTTTTTAAACAAACATACCTTGAATGTTCAAGGTGTTCTGCCAAATAGATTTTGAATTCCAATTTAAATATTGTATACCTGCTGTGCCCACTCACCCAGAAATCCTCACTCAATGATGGTGAAATTACCATATATTGATTGCGTCATGGGACACACTGCTGTTCTTTAAAATTCTCTGTTTGCTTTGAACTAACCAGTGCACTCCGTGGCAGTAGTGTTTGAATGCCCTTGCTGACATTTATTTTTTGTTTTTGAAGTAAAACTTAATTATCCTTGCACAAGGTGCTCGGAGCATTCTTTCCCTAGATAATTGTATTTATTCTGTATCTGATTGTCAGGAGGTCTACCCTACAAAAGTGACCCAATAACATCAGTAAAATCATTAATTCAGGGTATGCTTGATTGGATTACAGAAACTATAAAAAAACATATGAAGGATTTCCTCTAATGCCAGTATTCTATACCTTAACAAAAATCCCAAAAATCTTAATCCTCCAGAACAGTCTATATAATAGCCGCAACTGGAAGTTTATTAGAACTGCTAGCTAAATATATTAATTAAATAGTACAGAAACTACTATGACAACGTGTGCACTACTTTAAATATACTAGGCATCTTTTGAAAGAGTTAGTGTCATTTGAACCATGGTGTAAGGAGTATGTCTCATTTACGATGGATGTAGATAGCCGCTATACCTCCATGCCACACTCGGATGGGTCGGAGGCAATGAAATGGCTTCTTCTGAAACACAGGGACATTGGAGCTAACATTATCTTCATTCTAACCCGGTTGAAATTGGTACTATATAATAACGTTTTTCAATTTGATGATACATATTACCTTCAGGAACATCTATGGGGGCTAGTATGGCCCCAATGTATGCTAATACCTTTATGTATTACCTTGGACATACACACTTGTTACAGAATACACAACTTAGCCACAATCGTATGTTCTATAAGAGGTGTATAGGTGAAATTATAGGATTTTGGAAAGGGACAGAAACAGATATATTACATTTCTTTGAATTTCTGAAAAATATTCATCCTTTGATTAAACTCACAAATTAACAGAGAAAGATTGATATATACTATCTAGATGTAAGACTCTACATACAAGATGGAAAGTGTGACGATGCATATAAGATTAGCACCGGGTCTGGCCCCGCCCCTACCCGTTCCTAGAGGTGAACGGAGGTACAAGCTGAGAAGTCATTTGTAAACAACCAGTTTAAACATTAGAGGTAATACAACCACCATAAAACATAGAATAGATTGTGTTACACAAGTAGGGTGAGAAATAGAATGCCTTAACAAGTTTATGGAAAAGTTTCAGAATACACAGATAGGGTTACACAAGTAGCATACTGATGGGCATAGGTAGGGATAGGTCAGCAAATACATGGGCAGAGAATAATGAATGGTGGCAGACAGAACTTTGAAAGGCCTTTATTCAGAAATACTGAATCCTGACATTAAAACTGCTTTGCACACAATCCAAAGCCTGCGATGTTCAGAGAGACGCTAAGGCATCAATGGGCCTCATTCCGAGTACGGCGCTAACCAATGGCGCTATTAACGCCTTGGTTGACGCCGTACCCGGACCGGCAGCGCCTTGGTGGTTGGCGGAATTACCGCCCCATTCCAAGGTTGGCGGGGCGGTAATTCCCCAATCCCCATTTACCCTTCCCCATTCCCATTCTTGCCCCATAGGGCATAATGGGAGTGGGGAAGGCGTCAATTACGCCACCGTAAATTACGGTGGCGTAATTAACATCAAGGTCCCTTAGCGCCATGGTATTTAACGCCTGCTAAAAGCAGGTGTTAAAAGCACCATGGCGCTAAGGGAACTCGGAGTATGGCGGTAAGGGATTACCGCCACCGCTCTCGTTAGCGGTGGCCGCTATCCCTTACCGCCATACTCGGAATGAGGCCCACTGTCAGTAAGGATGGGGACCCTGACTGGGAATCAAAACCACACTAGAGAACATCCTCTAAAAGCATACAGCATGCAACTATGAAGTTAATTCGTTTTTAATAGCAACACTGAAAAAGTACAGATACCCTTGACTTCCAGGTGCAAATAGCTACCATGCTAAACAACCTCCTAATGAATAAATGCACAGTACAGCACATGCAGGTTCAGATAGAAGAAAAACTCAATAAATAGATGAAAATTATTTCTGAACATTGGTCTTCTACCACGTGATCGGAATAGTGATCATTTATTCCTGGCCTAACTAGATAGATCACCTGTTACTCCCTTAGCACATTCATGCACCAGTGACAAGGTCACAAACACATTGGCAGATAAGTGTAGACAGGCAGATGTACACATCATTTATAGAGCCGACCCCCTCACCTCCATAATATTGGAAGAACAGCAAGAGAGCACTGTGCATGACACCAGGTGTCATCCCAATACCACATTAAAGGTATGAAAGACATTTTGTGCTCAGACAACCGTAAAGAATGAGCCCTCAAACTGATAAGGAAGACATGAGTCTGCAGACACCAGTAGACATAGAAGAGCTATAAGCAAAATCTGACAGGTGCAAAGTGATGTCATAAAGAGAGAAGGTACAGAGATGCACTACACCTGAAATATGGATGTCTGAAGAATGAAGATGTAACTGAAACAATGAAGTAAACATGCATGCAAATTCGAAGAAAACCATGTACGTGTACAATATAAGTGACAAGAGATGTAGTAAATGTATATACGCAGAAATGCGAGGTAGATAAGACAATGTAGAAGCTTGCGAAAGTAGGAAATTTATAGCGAGTAAAGCAGCCATGTTGAGAAAATGGATGTCGGCATCGTATGAGAGTAAGCAAGAAATCTTGAAGAGGCAGACCTGACAGGCGCTGGAATACAAATTTGTGTAAGAACAAAGGGTTTTTGCTTGGCTCAGGATCAAGGATGCCATAACTAGAAGCAAGCGCAAGGAACAAAATGAGTAGAAGAGGATAAGCCATCTCCGTAGGACATATTTCTCTCAAATTTAGTAAAGGACTGAATAATAATGAATGCCAAGTATTGAACAATCAAGGATGCAGAAAGTGCAGGCAGTACGGAGCAACCAATTCCCCATAGGCCCAGAGGAGTAATAGCATCCGATATAATTGAATCAAACAGCACTAAATGAAAGGGACAAAATTGACAAAATCATGGTCTCTTCACACATGGTGTAATACCAGAAAACAGGCCCTATTCATAAAGTTTCAGACGAGGACTGCAATGTACCTTCACTACCTTTAAAGCACAGATGAAGAGAACGGTTAGCAAGGTCAACTACAAAGGGGAATCCCTCGCTTAGGGCCTAACTGATGAGGGATGGTAGGCTAATTACCTAAGAAAGGCAGTTGTCTGACGTTGTTCCCCTGCACCTGGGTTTCGTTGCTTACATGCTGCTAACAAGCCAACTGTCCAAGGTTGGAAGAGAGTGCCAAACAATCATGAGGGCCTAAGTAATGGTGAACCATACATTGTTGCAGAAGACTATCCACTGCTGGTATGATGCTATTATCTGTATTTTACGCAGTTAGAGGGTGTTTAAGGTGTTCCTACCAGATAAGGGGCAGCCAATGATGATACTAACCCTTATATGAACTATAGATATATATGTTCCCTTAACCAATCCCTCAACCCGATAGGTTTTTAATGTTTTCCATGCACGATGATGTCATAGATGACGTACATCGAGGTATAAAGTAATTTTTCTAATGGAAATGCGATGAGAGTGTGTGAGCTACAATCTGTTTGTTCACCAGGTTTCCCTACTTTATTGAACTGATAATAAATTAGAATGTTGCCAAATTCTTTGAGCCTGTCTGGTTATTTTGGCCTGAGATCATTTATTTGGTAATCCATTCGGCACTTGGAACGCTCCAGGTGCTGTTGCACATTTTGGTAGCGGTGCGGATGGTTCATATCCAGACTCTGCGATTTTGTACATCTTCCACCATTAGCCAGAAGATCACAGAGTTTCCTGTGGAGAGCGGAGAAATAACACACGTGTGAAACGAGATGGTCAGCAAGTGCCTCTTTGAAGAAATCCTGTCCAGTCCACATGTGCACCTCATGGACTGAAGACAAACTGGTCGAATAAGGGAGAGTCGATACCGAAGGGCTCGCACTGAGCAACGGATGTAAATAGAACATTGGAAGTGGCAAATAAAAGGGGAGTGATTGTATTGTAAGTGTATATATTTATAGTAAGGAAACAGGAACAAAATTTGTTTTAAGAGAGAGAGATTACCTTGATTCCTATTCTCAAGGAGATAGAAGATAATGCATTACACTCCAAGTGGGGTACATTTAGTGATTCCTGAGGCAATGCTCATTTGAAGAATGCATTACACACTTCAAAATGGGGTAAAACTGAGATGAGATACATTTACTAGAGAAAGGAAAGGAAGACAATCGTAGTAATTGTTGTGCCCATTTTGTTGGGGTTATGAATATGTCAGTGGGGGTCATTCCGACCCAGGCCGTAGGGGGTTAACGGCACCGGTAAGGATGCCGGTGCCATTAACCTCCTACCGCCCTATTACGAGGTCCCTTAGCGGGTCCCACCAGGGGCTTTGTGGGACCCGTTAAGGGACCATGGAGCTAATAACGGGCCCGCAATTTGCGGGCCCGTTATTAGCTCCTTCCCCATTCCCATTGAGTCCTATAGGGGCTCAAATGGGAATGGGAATGGTTTTCGAAATGGGGATTTACCGGGTCCGCATAGGTTGGAATGTCCCGGTAAGTCCCCATTCCGACACCACAGACCCAGACCCGAGTTTCGAGGCAGCCATGGTGCTAAAAGCACCATGGCTGCCTCCAAACTCGGAATGACCCCCAGTGTAGTTATGATAATATAGGTTGCTTAACTAGAAACATAGAATGACAGTAATAATCTAGCTGTGTATTAGACCTTATTAACAAGCAATTGGCACCACTCAATTAATCACAGAACGACAACAGTTGGAGAAAATAGAGCAAAATAAGATTGTTAGGTTGTCAATAATAAAATAGCAGGACAGTGAAGATCAATAGAATTATAAATGAAGGAATAAAGAGAATAATATTGTGTAGGCTTGAAAATTGTTTAAAGATAAATAATTGGTTTTGGGAAATGGGTAGTGATTGATGGTGCTTGCCCAAATTGATTGCAAAGCATTGCCAATGTACACACCTAGGATTAGGAAATATCATGCTGAATGGGTAAGAGGCACAACTGACAAAGTGTTCGGGCCTCAGAGGGTTCTCTATCAAAACTGTATTACAACACATAACAGCATACTTGCATGCTGTGTACACTGGGAAGAAGCTAAAAAAAGGTTAGCTATTCTAGAACTATGGAAAATGTATCAGAGCGAGAGAGAAGACCCACCTGAGAGGAAGTGGATGCTTAATCCGCATGAGGGAGAGGGCAAAGCACCCTCAGCTCCTCTTTCAAGATTACAGAGACTGAGAAACAGAGATTCTATCCTTTAAAGGAGTAAAATGCATCAGTGGGGTATATTAATTGGATATATGCACCCCCACTTATAGCAGTGAAGATACTATGGAAGAAAGTAAGACTATAAAGAACACGAATACATGTCCAGATCAGATCTATGTGATTACTGCGACCACACATAATTGCGACGGTGGAAAGTGCTGACTTTAAAAAAAAACATTAAATTGGATATGCGTGACGAGACCACCCCGCAGCCCCCCCATATTACTATAATACCCTATACCCCCACACATATAAGTGGTGTAAAGGGGTAGTTTAAAAGACAAAGTTGGTATTGACAAAATTAAAGAAAGTGAAGAAAGAGAAGAATGAGAAAGAAAGGAAAAGAATGAGAAAAGGCATACAAAGATGAGAAGGGAAAAGAGAGGAAGCGATAGGAAGAATGAAGAAGGTATGAAGAGCAGATAAAAGAGAAAGAGAGAAAAGATGGGGACAAAAAAGAAACATGAGGTAACAGAAACACAGAAATTGAAAGAAAGAAGTTTGCAAAGAAGGCAAGAGGAATAAATGAAGAGGGAGATGAGAAGACAGGAAGAGGAAGAACAAAAGGTAATGAGACTAAGTAGAGAGCAAAGTGAAAATGAAATAGATCCCATCATGAACAGATGTGTAATACCAATTGGAGAACGAGAATGATGGGAAGAAGAGATAAAGTCGCAACCGTCCCACAAGGAGCTGCATGACATACCTAGAGCAATGACATGGGCTGATGACTATCAGGCAGAAGGTATAGGGAAAAGGATTGGGCAATTATACAGACAGATGAGGGAAAAGCTGATTATGAGACCAGAGGGAGTATCGTAGGATCTCCACTGAGAGAAACAAGAGATAGATCGGATGACATAATGATGGACAAGCATCGAATGCTATCCCTACGCAGACTAGATCTTGATGATGAGAAAAGGGATAACAGCCATATCAGTTGAGGTATAATGATGTCAGGTGAAGAAAGGGAAGAAAACAAGAGAGCACGAGGAGATGGAGCGTGTGGCTCTTCGATAGATCCAGACAATGGAAAAGGGGTAAAGTGGTCAGATTTATAAGAGCCAGAAATAAAAACACCAGAACCTATATCCTATCCCAAACGACCACAAAGACTGCATAGTGTACGGGAAATGTCCTCAACTTGTGTAAGCAGATTGCGGTCATTGCCAGGACAAAGACGAATGGGTGTTAGCCCCATCTGGAAGACAAGGAACATAGGTGGATAT
Organism: Ambystoma mexicanum; assembly: GCF_040938575.1. Lineage (NCBI taxonomy): Eukaryota > Metazoa > Chordata > Amphibia > Caudata > Ambystomatidae > Ambystoma > Ambystoma mexicanum. The sequence continues at coordinate 958,259,221 of NC_090928.1, read as the reverse complement.
GATTGTAGAGCAGGATTCACACAATTCCTGTTGTTAGAGAAGGGGGTAGGACGACCACAATGTATACCATTACCACAGATGGATAAAGATCATTTGAAATGCAATTTAACTAGTTTGACTGTAGGATCATGTAAATGGATTTACATGTTCGAAAGAATGACAGTGAGAAATGACATTAGCAGTGGGTGATATAAAAGTCCTAATAGCAGCTATCCTAGGGGAGAGAGCGGACAACATTTGGACATGAGCGGGACTTGCGATTGTGGCAGTACTAAATGCAAAATGCAATGGTGTGCCATTTAATAATTGCAGAGCAGATGTATGGATGGCACTTAGGGTAGAGTATCCTGATACATCAGACATGGGCGCGAATATGACAGGGAAAATGGGAGAGAATGAAGATCCTCTTGCTTATATTAAGGAGTTTCAAGAACATTGGTGTCTTGCGACGAGGGAACCATTGGATAATACAGTAGCATTATTTTATCACATTTTATGTCAGAGTCTGCATGAGCCAGTGCAAAGGCAGATGAATAAACAGGTAGTGGTGAAAGCGAAACCATGGCCAGGAATACAGTTGACTATTGCACATCATTATCGATTGTTACAAGAGAAGAATAAGAAAAAGCTGAGAATAGGAAGCCTGAGGAAGCAAAGTTAGTTCAGAAAGAATTGTCGAAATTAGCCATTGAAGGAGCGGTATTGACAAGCGGGGAAGGAGTGGTTACACAAGAGTTACAGCCTACACAGCCAATCAATGTAGGGTACCCAGTAGATCAGGGTAGGTAAAATGTTTGGCCATATGGTAGAGGGAATGGACCTAGAGGAAGATGAGGTAGGTTTCATAACCCTCAAGGGGGAGGGGGATTTAATGGAGGACAACCACAGCAGTGCTGGAATTGTGGGAGAATGGGACACATGACCCGCACATGTAGAAGTACAGGGGGCATGCAACATAACTAACAAGCTGTAGGAGGGGGAACAGGCTATTCTCCACAATATATTACAGAACCACTACAGTATTATGTCCAAGATCACACAGAGTATCAGACAAGTTCACCGCAAATACAGCAAACGCAGAAAGCTCCACTGCAATCACAGTCACCACAAGGGCAACCACAGCAAGCACCTATGCAAGCACAACCAGCACAGATCCAGTGGGCTGATTAGAAGGAAGGTTACTTATAGAACAACAATCCATATGATGTGGGTCTATTGAGCGGAGCAGGAGCAGGTCAAATTAAGCTTAAATCAGGAGCATTTTTGCCACAAGCAAAACAGTACCCCATGTCCAGAGAGGCAGATGAAGGTATATTTAAAACCATTTCCACTTTAGTACAGCAGGGAATTCTAGTACCATCAGACTCTACATGTAACACGGATGTGTGCCCAGTAAAGAAATCAACAGGGGGTTTGTGGAGATTTATTCAGAATTTAAACTCCCTAAACAATATTGTTGAAGCATTGTTTTCTCTGGTTCCGAATCCAGCTACAATGTTATGCAATATCATAGCCGCAGCTAAATATTTTGCAGTAGTAGATTTAAATAATGCTTTCTTTTCAATTCCACTTCATGAGCACTCCCACGATTTGACCTCATTTTCATATAGAAATCAGGGGTGGAAGATTACCACAGGGGTACTGTGAATCCCCATCAATCTTGAATAGGGTTCTTCAGATGGACCTAGGTAATGTACATCTTGAGAGCACAACAATTCAGTACGTAGATGGCATATTAGTGTGCAGCGAGACAGAATAAAAATGCAGAGAAGTCTCAGTTCAGTTAATGACAGTACTGGAAGAAAAGGATACAATGTGGACAAAGAGAAATTACAGTTTTATAGGGAATAAGTCCTGTATATATGGCAGTTAATCTCTCAAAAGGGGAGAAAAGTGACACCTGAGAGAGCAGAAGCAATCATGAAAACATTCAGACCTAAGCCAGTGAGGTAAATGCAGCAATATTTAGGCCTATGTAATTATAGTAGGGCCTGGGTTTTTGATTACAGCACATATATTAGACCAATTCTGAAAGGACTTAAATAAGCAAAGATAGGTCAAGACGACATAGCATGGGCAGATGAGATGACAGAAGGATTTGAAGAGTTGAAAAAAGTTATTTGTACAGCCCCAGTGTTACGGATTCCAGATTATAACAAGTAGTTTTATTTATGCTTGCATTCAAATGAAGTGGTAATGACAGCAGTTCTCAAGCAGAAGACAACATTAGGACATGGACATAAATCAATGGCTTATTACAGTGGGATTTTAGACCCAGTAATGAGAGTGCATTATCCTTGCGAACAAACATTAGCTGTTGTTGCTTTTGCAATTGAAAAAGCTGCAAGTATTACAATGGGGTGCTCAATTACATTATTCGTCGAGCATTCCTTATTCGTCATTTTGGAGAAACCTAAAAGCATGTTGACTACGCAAAGAGCATCAGGTAAATGCTAATTGTTTCAAACTCAGTGATAATTGTTAGATGTAGATTGGTGAATCCAGTGACATTTATAGAAGAACCAGCAGGAAAGGAGGATTATGTACATGATTGCACAATGTACACTGAGTTTTATGATGATATTCCCCACGTTAAAGAAAACGCTCTATGAGGGGGGGGAATTCTATTCATTGATGGCTCTTCAAAAATTGACTAAATGACAGGAGAACGGCATACGGTATCAACAGTAGTGAAGTTAAAAAAGAATGGAGAATTTGAAATAGTGACGAGTGTGAGACTACCTTCACAATGTTCCGCACAGGCTGCAGAATTAGTGGCACTTATCGCTGCACTTCAGGGATATGAGAATGAGGAGGGATATGAGAATGAGGAAGTGACAGTGTACTCTGACTCCGCCTATTTGACGTCAACCGATCATGCAGGATTGTCATGCTGGAAAAGGAGAGGCTGTGCTCCATGTAGACGGCACACCATTGCAACATGCACCGATTTTGTAGAAGCTTATTAAAGTACTAAAGCTCCCATTGGCTATCGCTATTATGAAGTGTGCAGCCCACACTAAGAGAGCAGACATAATTTCTCGTGGTATCAAAGCTGCAGACATTGAAGTGAAAAGAGCAGCACATTTTCCCCAAATTTCTAATTTTGAAGTAGAAAGTGTTAAGCAAATATCAGAACGTTGCATAATAATGAAAGAAGGCTTTAATATGTTAACAATTGTATAGTTGATTGAGCAGCAAGGTCGTGCCCCACAAGAGGAACAGGATTTATGGAAAAAATTGGGGTGTTCTTTATCTCCCACAGAGGGTATGTGGAGACAAGATAGTACTGGAGAGCCAGTTATGTCTTTAGCATTATCAAAAATTGTGCTGGATCAGCTTCACTATCCTGTGCAGGGGCATTGCTAGGGGGGGGGGCTAAGTGGGCTATAGTCCCTGATCTTATGGTTGTAGCCCCAGAAAGAATCTCAGGAGTTACAGCCAAAAGATTAGCTAGCCCCCAGTCCCAACAGTTCAGACATCAGCTTAGCCCCAGGTCTTTTCCAGACCTAGCAACTCCCCTGATCCTGTGCATACAACTAGAGAGAATATTGCTGTCATGATCCACAGTTTATTGTAAATTGCATTGACCGACAGAAATGCACAGCAGGGCATAGCGTACGACAGTAAGAGAAGCAATTCTTCTACCTAATGGTCCTTTTCAGCATCTACATCTAGATTATGTGGATATGCTGCAAACATGCAATGGTTACAGATATATGCTACTAACAGTGTATCCTTTTTCCTGATGGATTGAGGCAGGTCCATGCATGCACCCCAATGCCACTTGTGTTGCCAAGTTTCTAATTTTAGAAATGTTTATTAGATGCGTTGTATTTGAAGTCCTGCATTCTGATAATGGGCCCCATTTTGTAAATGAAATGTTTGAACAATGTACTCTTCTATTAGGCATAAAGTATACATTTTCATCTGCTTATCACCCAAAGGCACATGGTATTTGTGAGCATTTAATTAGACTTCTTAAAGGGAGGATAGCCAGAATTAGGATGACTCTGAAGATGGGATTGCTACATTGCCTACCCCTTGCTCTATTTGCATAGAGAAACCAGCCTGGTTCAGATCACCACTTGACTCCTCACGAGTTGGTGACTAGACACTGCATGAGATCGCCCATTGCTCCTCCCACTTGAATAGAAAATGATGCCCATAGTGCATCAAAACATTTGATGCATGAATATTTGATAAATATGACGTCTAGCGTTTCTCTTAATTCCCAATAGATCAAAAATCAGAGGGAAGGGTCAAAGAAGATTGAAGAAGACAGACAAACAATTCATCCTGTAGAACAGTTAAAGCCACCTAGCTTGTATCCAGGGGATCAAGTGCTGGTCAAGAGTTTTGTTCGCACCTGGAATAAGCCCCACTTTTAAGGACCATACCTAGTAGAGGGGGTCTGCCCTATGGCAGTGAAAATCCAAGGAAGACAAGCCTGACTGCATCTGAATGACATAAAGCCTTAAAAAGGAGAGGCCCTTACCCCTCTGGCACCCATTGACAGTGAAGCAAGAGAAGAAGTTCTGCGAATGCAGAATAGATTGGCTGCCAAGAGCCAACAAAGAACAGATGAGGTAAATACAATTTGAACTGTCAATTATTTCCACGTTTAAAGGGAAACTAACAATCTTTGCAGTGTTTACATACTTACTTCGGATAGGTTACAGAGACAATAGGCCTCGTTACGAGTATGGAGGCAACCAAGTCTCTAGAGGCCAAGAGAAGTAATGCCATCCAATCTAATTGAATCAAATAGCACTAAATGAAAGGGAACAACGGACAAAATCATGGTCTATTCACATGTGGTGTAAGACCAGAAGACACTTAGCTAAGAAAGGCAGTTGTCTGACATTGATATGATATATGATATGATATGGCATTTGTAACGCGTCTATACACAAGTGTTTCAAGGCGCGACGAGGCAGGGAGGGGGGAACATGGGGAGACAGACAAACGATCCTACTAGGCCAGGTGTCATTCATATCGCGCAAGTGCATGGGTAGGGGGGACGGGAAAAGTGCAGGGGGGAAAGGGAGAGGGGAAAGTGCAGTACAAAGTGATTAGTAAAATACAAGATAAATAATAAGGGCCAGCTGGTGGCAAGTGCAGGATAAGTGCAGACAAGTGCTGGGAAGGGGGGCTGTAGGGCTACAGAGACAGTCCCGTAGTGCAGGGGTTGCCAGGGAGGCAGTGCAGGGGAGAGTGGCTGGGCCTAGGGCCGAGATTGGTGAGTGGCCCAGTTGCTGATTCAGTACAGTTTCAGTGATTTAGCAGGGGAGAGGGGGAGAGAAAGCAGAAGCAAAGAGGAAGGTTTTGAGGTGCTTCCGGAACCGGAGATGGTTCTCCTCAAGTTTCCCCTGAACCTGGTTTCATTACGTTTGTGCTGCTAATGAGTCAAATGTCCAAGGTTGGAAGAGAGTGCCAACCAATCATGAGGGCCTAAGTAATGATGAACCATACATTGCTGCAGAAGCCTATTCTCTGTTGGTATTATGATATTATCTTTATTTTACATAGTTAGAGTGTGCTAATGGGTGCCTACCAGATAAGGGGCAGCCAATGATGATACTAACCCATATATGAACTATAGCTATATATGTTCCCTTAACCAATCCCTCCACCCGATAGGTCTTTACTGTTTGCCACATAGGATGATGTCATAGCTGGTGATGCAGCCAAGCAGAACTCCCCTCAGTGAATTGACCTTTGTGTCGGGGGGCTCATCCAGGCATTGTGAGGCTTGGAAATGTATTTTAAATGATTTTATGTCAGGCTGCAATATTTCAAAATTGAGGTCTTGCAGAGTTTTGTTTAAGCAGTGGCAGCATTTGTGTTCATTCCCTGCCATGCTGTTTTCTTCGTATCTTTCATATTAGTATTTTTCATGTCTACATATAAGTGTTCTTCATACCTTCAGGCAAGTGTACTTTGTGTCTAAGTGCAAGTGTTCTTCATGTCTGCATGCAAATATTCTTTGTGTCTACATGCAAACATTCTTCATGTCTGTCATACCCTTCATGTGCTCCGTGTGCTTTGTGTGTGCTCATGTCACCAATTTAATTATTACCTACCTGTGTGCCGGCCTGTTTGTGTCACTCTATCTATTCTACTCTTCACATCAACTACATGGCTTGTAATGTTAATTTAACAGCCTACTGCACCTTTTTCAGTTTGTACCTTCATTCGTGATCATGATGGGGAACAGGTGGGGCTGTTGGGGGCACGGCAAATACTGGTACAACTTTCATCTCCATTACATACTGCCCCCTCTGGTCAATTTATTGACCACACGTACATTATTTTCCCTCATCCTATCATATCCATCTTTGGTCGTCCATATCTTACACACACCCCTCAAGCTGCCCCATTTTTGTACATATTCTTCAGGCCCACGTGTCATAAAGCAACACTCCCCATCTCCTTCACAATCAACCCAGTGCTCAGTGTAGTTTTTTTGGGTCTAATGGGGGCTCAAACATAGTACCTGGGGGCCCTATTGTTCTTTCAATCAGGTGCATTTCATGTGGTTCATCCGTTTGAGTGTATATATGCATTTTGTTTCCTTGACCCAATATTACTGTGTTCATATGCTGTTCTAGGGTCTTTTTGCACTGTGACATTATTCATTGAAAAATGAAAAGACCTCTTAGTACCAATACCAGGACTCCCAGTAATATTTTAAATGGGTTACCTAGCCAGGTAAGCACCCATGAGAACAAGGCTGTAAGCCATTCCTTAGCTTCAGTTGTACTAATTTCTTGGACCATTCTTTGTGCACATTTTGCAGGGATATTATTGCTTCAGTCAATCTCCCATTCTGCTCATTGTTGGCAGGTATAAATGTGCATCAGCATGAACCAATCTTTGTGAACACGCCTCCCTCCATGGTAATGAGGAGGTGAAGGTCATCAATCTAATTGCTTTCAATTTAAATTCTTCCTTAATCGCATTGAACCCCTTTGGGTGCCGTTTATGGCTTGCAATAACTCCCATTGTGTTATCTGCAACCATTTGGCATTCACTGCCACTTAGACACCAGAAGTGAGGAGAGATGTAAAGAATATTGACGCCTGTGTTCAGGTGGGATAGCATCCAGTGCATCTCCAGAAGCTTATGAAAGATAAATGTCTCTTTTTGTGCATTGTGACCTTGTGTGGTCTTTCTCTTTTTACCATAGGGTACTCTACTATTTGCGCTGCATCACCTTGGAGCACCACCAGTGCCTGTGCATGTAACACAGCTATCAAACAGATGCCACCCCAATTTGGTGCAAGCTGCATATAGGCCCATGAACTACAGTCCCAATAATGGTCCATGAGTACTATGTGCCTAGTTTCATGCTGGCAGGTCCCTGATGCGTTTACATCCCAGATTTTTCCTAATCTTCACTGTGCCATTATTTCTGAAGCACAGCGAGGGGTTATTGAACCCTGTTATGTCAATCAAGCCTTCCTCCGTCCTCCACCCTTGTCAATAGTCTGGCATATTTGCTCCATTCTTCCAGGCACTCTCTATTAGCAGCTTCAATAGGATACCTAGAGAATCCGATAAGTGCTTCTGCTCTACACCCCATTAACCCTTCCACCCAACCTTGAGGGGTGTACACTTCTCCTCTGATGTATAGCTGAGGTCTATCCCAGCAAAATGGTGCATCTCCCCCTCTTTTGTTGATACATTTCATCAAGGGGTATTCTCACACTGTCATTTCAGCTTCTCTTGGCCCTGATAATATATATCTCATTACTTTGTTGTGCATTGTTTTTGCTTTGATGAATCTATGTTCATAAGTGCAATCTGCTTTTGTCACCCATTTTATAACAGCTGAACTTCCCTGGAATCGTCCCCTTGTTCTGCATAGTGAGATGTGAGTTAAGCAGTGTGCCCTCTTTACTGGTATTTCCTTGGCCACGACCAATCTGGAAACACTCAAGGCATACAGAAGGAGTGAGCATACAAATAGTTTTCATCCAATTTCTCTCTTTCCACTTTACTCATGTGACGATGCCACGTGTTATTAGTCTTATGAGTAAAACCTTGGACATTTACTCTTAGGTGATATCCGTCAACTATAACTTCTCTTCTAATTCTAGTTTCTTCTTCACTTTGTTAGTAACCACATGACTTATATCATCACTAAAACATTTACTGCCACTGTATAATCCAACCAGGATAAAACAAAGGGAAAAGAAAAAGGCGCCAAACGTTATGGCGAGCGAGTCCATCATTCGAAGATATCTCCTCACATTCTCAGATATCAATGAAACTCTCTCTCTTACACTTGGGAAAATTACATTGTTCCTTTATATAGTGTCACTTTTCACATTGCTGGTCAGCTTTCATCCTCGCTCTCGTCTGGGGTCTGGATAGCAGTTCTTCTTCTTCCGACACCTCTTTGTTCAACAGGGGGCCGTGCCTAAACATTTATTGACATCCAAGTCTTTTTGCCACACACATTAACTGCTAGGGGTTTACATACTGGACTGTAAATGGGCCCCCAAATCGTGGCTTGTGTCACTTTCTAGTAAAGTTCCATATATAGATGGGGGACCCTGGAAATAGGGACAAGGGGGTATTACAGAATTCACATCAACTATTCTGTCTCTATTGTAGTTGGTTGCTTCTTGGTCCCCTTGTCATATCTCAATCTGTCAACAGATACATTTCAGACATTTAGTCTTGGCAGTTAAATAATCAAGCATCTCACCACCAAACACTGTGGCATAATTTTAGGCATCCAATCGAGCCTGCGCGGGAGGAACAATGGGAATATATATGCATCTGCCTATTACTATTTCATGGGGTGTGAGGTGGTGGTCTGAACCTAGCTGATTGAGTGAGGCTAAAAGAGCAAGGGGAAGGCAATGCAACCAATTCTTCTTCAGGGTAACTTTCAATTTTGCAATGTGTTCATTGAGGTGTTAAACAACACTGTTGGCCCATGGGTGGTAAATAGTAAACATGTTTGCTTGATGCCAAGCAGGGATGTTAATTCAGAAAATAATTAATCTTAAAAATGTGGTCCATTGTTTTACTGCAGAACTGCACACATTGCCCATTGGGCAAACACTTCTCGTACAAGGAATTTAGCGCTGACTTTGTGTGTGCATGGGTACATGGACCTGCTTCTATCCAGCGTGAAAATAGACAGACCACCCCAATCACATACTGGTATCCATTACAATTACAGAGCATATCATCATAATCAATATTCAAATGCCAAAATGTGCATGCTGGGTGGGGTAATACTCTTCTGACCATTCTCCAGCATTATATTTTTGACACATGGCACAATTGGTAATAAAATTAACAATATGCTCATGCAGGTTAGGAATGAAACAGTGCTCTGAAATGTCTGCTGCTTCACATTCTCTTGTGGCGTGAGCTGGGCAGTGCAGCTGTTCTAATGCTACTGTGAGCAACTTAAGTGGCATGACAGGCTTCCGTGTGCTGTATTGTCATCACGCCAGGTAATTGTGGTATACTGAGCACCCCCTCTTTATCCAATGATCATGCTATGGCGGCTGTAGTGCACTTCCCTGTAACTCCAATAATTATATTAAGTGCATTGCATTATTGCTGTTATCTTTATGTTGATCATATATTTGTGTGGAACAATTTTAACTTCTGCTATCTGTGGGAAATATGCTGCTCTTTTCACTTCTGGTCTGCTGCATAGAAAGTCTGTGCACTTTGTATGTGCTGCGCATTTCACCACAACACCCACAGTGGGATACACCAGTGCATCTAGTAGTCTTCCTAATAATGGGGCATGATGCACTGGTGTGCCATTTTGCACACTGGAAGCCCTGCCTTCTGCACCATGACAGTCGTGATTATACTTTAGATGTCACATAGGCAGTGTCAGAATAAATTGTCACTACCATGTTCTCATGCGTTTCAAATGCCAATATCATCATTACTAGCTCAGCTGTCAGCACAGACAAGTGTGCTGGTAATCTGATACATGCCACAATCTCAAAACCACCACCCTTTCCTCCAAACTGCTGCTCCTGAATGTCTCAATCCTGTGCGCTGATCGATTGTTGATGAACCATTAATGAAGACCACCTCTCCTCCCTCTAGCTATGTTTCTTTTACTGGGGGTACATCATCGTGTATGTATGTATGTGAAGGTAGAACATTTGTGAACCCATTCCTCTTCTTTTATTGGTTCTGCTATAAATCTTGCCAGATTCAATGTGTAACATCAAACAATGTTTATTGATGATTGGACAATATGACATTGGCCCTCATTACGACCCTGGCGGAGTGGGTCTACGCCAGCGGTATTCGCGGCGGACCCGTCCGCCCTACTACGAGTTCCCGTAGCGCCATGGAGCGTTTTCCGCCTGGTTTTTCCGGGCGGAGAAATCCATGGCGCTACGGGACCTTGTTGTTAATTACGCCACCGTATTTTACGGTGGCGTAATTAACGCCTTCCCCACTCCCATTATACCCTATGGGGCAAAAATGGGAATGGGGAAGGGTAAAATGGGGAATGGGGATTTACCGCCCCGCCAAGGTCGGAATGGGGCGGTAAATCCGCCAACCCCCATGGCGCTATCGGCAGCTTTCCGCCGTGCTCCATGGTGCATATTGCACCACGATTTCCGCCAGGGTCGTAATGAGGGCCATTGTAACCTGATGCCCACTGAGTAGTTAACGTGGACTTTGGTTTCTCAAGAACAGCAAATAGGGTGTGCTCCACATACAATGTCACTGCATATATTACAAAGGCTGCTGCAGCCAATGTTTGCTCACATGGAAAATGCCCTCTCATTACTGGATGTATAATCCCAATGCATTATACTAAGGGTTTGTGCCCCATTGAAGTCTGTTGTGTGAGGACAGCTGTCATCACGTATCCAGTTGAATGTGAGTATAATTAGAACTCTTGCTTGTAATCTGATATTATCCAGAGCTCATAGATCCATTGCTAGTTGATCTGGCAACTTTTTACATTTTTTCAAGGCCTATTTTTGACTCGGTTGTCCAAGGACGGCTCCTCTGAACGGACCCACCCATTACTTCCAGCCATTCTCAATCTGGCAGTCCAGGAGACAGCACCTGCTTTGCAGAGCTATATCAAAGACCTTGTTGGAGCCCTTATCTTGCAGAAAATGGGTTCAGTCGTGGCCACCCCTCCTTCCCAGCTACAACCCCACCACCATCACCATCCAGAGGGCCGTGAAAGAGGAACATGCGTGAGAAAACAGAAGAAGATGACGAGGAAGATGAAGATGAGCTAGAGGAAATGCCTCTCTCTGGCGCCTGTAGTGAGTCCTGGGTGTGGCAGTTTTTCACCACCATTGCAGATGTCCCAAAGTCTCGGACAAGCAAGGTTCGATGCACCCAGTGTGGGATCATACTGAGTGGTGGAAAACCAGGGCTGTTCTTCAATGGGACCACCCCCATGGACTGCCACACCAGATCCAACCACTCTGGTGCTCTGAAAAAGGTGGTACCTTTTTTAAGGAGAAGCAGGCTGTCAGCCTCTGCATCATCTTCCTCAACCGCTCAGGTCAACACAAAGGATACTCCTTTGGGGCAAAGGATTCCACCGGCTGCCTCGCAGGGCATACAAAATGTTGTTGACCCTTACCTTTCTAGGGTTATGGTCCAATGTGTGTACTGCAAAGCACAGATATGTAGGGGAGGGCAATTTTGTAGTGCTTTCAAAGCCGCGGTCAAGGAGCACGAGAAACACTGCCCTCGCCTTAGATCTAAGGCCCACCCAACATCTTCCTCTGTCCACCTGACCCTCCATCTCTGTGGTTGGTGCCCTTTCCCTCCCTTCCCTCCCCCCACCTTAGCTTCCCTCTCCTGGAAGCAAATTTAAAAAGCCAAAAAAATACAAAATCAAAAAACTCTCAAAACAGTACCTTTAGGAGCCACCTTTCACAGATAAAAAACAGAACAAAAAAAAGCTCACAGGACCCTTTCCTGTATAGTGTGTAGACAGCAAGGTAGTCGACGGACACCATGGCCAATCAAAGTGGTGGGGGGAGTTTGTACACAATTTTGGTCCTCATTCCGAGTCGGGCGGTCTGGTGAAAAAGTGCTGGTATCTGCACTTTACCGAACCGCCCAACTACGGGTTTGCTGGTGGGGCGCCTGGGTTACCTCCAGCTAAATAATGAGGTAAGCCAGATGCCCTACCAGCCAAAATAGCTCTCCTTACCTCCACCACCAGAATCGATGGATGAGGATTTACACCATCCCGCCTGCACTCGTAATACGGCGGTATTGTCACCGGAGCCGACTGCCAGTAAAGGTAAGTACCAAATGCTAGTATACTGGTGGCTCTAATGCAACTTTTTTTTCCTTTTTTTGCTTTTATGTGTAGTAGTACTGAACACTCTCCATCTTCCCTTCCAATTTTCTTACAGGAACTGTTTCAATGCATTCCTAACATTGTAAAGAAAAATCACATTTCAGACATCTGTGAAATGTTCTCAGAAAGATTGTTCCTTTCTTAGCAAGTAGTAGGTGTCTTCCTCCACATAATTTTCCGAAACCAATACTGTAACCTCAAAGCCTTCTTCTGTGGTACACAAAATCCCACCAGCTACCTTGCAAGCAATAAAAAAGGCTATTGATCCATATCTTTCAAAGACAACAATCCTCTGTATATACTGCAACACACCACTCTGCAGAGGGAAGCGATTTCGAAGTGCTTTTGAAGCTGCAATCAAGGAACATGAGAAACACTGCCCACTACCTTCGAAGTAACACACGTGCAATATCTTCCCCTGTCCACCTGCCCCTCCATATTATTGCTTGGTGCCTCTTCCCTCATATCCCTCCCCAGCTTACGTTCCAATTTCTCCTGCACATTTCTTTGTTTTTTTAAACAACAAAAGAATGGTTTCTCTAGGAACCACCTTTCACAATTAAAATATAGAACTAAAAAATAATCTTATATACTCCATATACTTTACATTTCTCAGTAAACTACATAGACTCAATATGTTTTTCCAACATTTCTATTAGCATTTTGTGTTATGCTAATGGCAATAATGTGGCGTTCATCCCCCAATCCAGTGATTGGAATGGGGGATAAAGGCCTGGCAGTGCACACTATCGGCCCAAGCGAAGTGTGTCTGTGTGTGCCCTAATGCCTGCAGGCTTCGGCACGTTATAAATAAATAAATAACAAGGGCTCCGGACCAATCTCCTCCATTCCAGGCCCTGCGATGGAGGATAAAGGCATAAAGGAAATTAGCAATGCTGGTTCGCAAAGCAGGAACACGGGCTGCTAAAAAATGGACTTTTCTTCATACAGTGGGTTGCCTGAGGCGTCCCGCTGTAGGAAGGAAAATCCTTTTCCAAGATGGCCACAATGGAAAGGGAAGGTAGGGCTCTGTATAGAGCCCCTCTTCTCTTTCCATGGCAACCTGCAGAAGGCGAAGACAGAACCCTATGACCATGTTACCACAGGTACATTTTTTCAAACCTATCCCACTTTTGAATAATTTTACTGCATAGCCGGTCCCAGGTGTACATGGCCACTTTAACCCTGTTTGGTGTCCCTTGCAGTCATGGCCAGTAGCCAGATTGTCCAGGTCATGACCTTATACCATGACCCAGACAATCTGGCTACTGCCCATGGCAACAGGCTGATACCTCAGTCACCAAAGGTATATCACAATTTTTTGTACCGACATTATGACACTTGTCAAAAAATAAAAAACAGGCACATTTGCAAAACCATGCTTTCAGGTCCTTGCGAACACTCCTTGCATGAATTTGCTTGAAATACTCCCATATTGTTTTTTTCAAAAGTCTCAAAATGTATGTAGATACAATAGTCATATGACTTATCCCCCAACTTGACAAAATCCATTCAGACTTTACACAAACATTCAAGGTTGGCTCTATAATCTTTCTGAAAACTTTTGTCCACATTCATCAAACAGCAACAAAGTTATAAGCCATCTAATAATGTTGAGACCCCCTCTAATTTAGCCCCCTCATGAGAAAATCCCATCAAACTTTACAATAACATATATATCTAGATTTAAAATCGTTTTGCAAACTTTTATGCAGATTCGTCAAATGGCACCACATTTATAAACCTTTACAATACTTTGGGAGCCCCCCTCTAATGTTGCCCCCTCTTGACAGAATCCCACCAAACTTTGCAAGAACATGTATATCTAGATTTAAAATGGTCTTGCAAACCTTTGTGCACATATGCCTAATGGCACCACATTTATAAGCCTTTACATTATTTTGGGACCCCCCTCTAATTTCGCCCCCACTTTACAGAATCCCACCACGCTCTGTGAAGCCTTTCAGTATCAAGTCTAGAATTGGGTTCCAAAGTTTCACGCAGTTTCATTGAGTAGTACCAAAGTTATAAGCCATCCAAGAACTGCTCCCGAACATCTGAAGTGTCCCCGATCTTCACAGGACCGTTTGCAGACTTTTATGGTGAAAACACCAGTTTTTTGGCTTCTTATGGACGTATCCCATCCCATCACCATCACCCCTCACCTCTACAGAGATTGTTTGATAAGTTTTACAAGTGTAATGTTTTATTTTTTGATGTTTTTATCGCAATGTCAGTGGACATTGTTGAGGCGCCGCTTCTACCTGAAGCGTCCCCTCGGAGAAGGCCCTGCTTGCGCAGGAATGATACGCGGGAGCCGGGGTGTCATGCAACCTCTTTTATTCAACTCTTCGGCGGAACTGCCGAACCTGCCCTCGTCCCTCCCCTTCCCCTGACGTCACGTCCGGGACGTCATGTCCTGTGGGACCCAACAGGGGTCCGCCCACACAACGATGTGGGCAACCTGACATCTCCCCCCTTTTTATCATGCGAGCTGAGGGGCTCCCCTCTCCTTGATGAGTCGCGTCGGCTTCATGCGACTCCTCTGCGGTCGTGTTGTCTTGAACGGGGTCGGTTCGTCCCTGGCGAGTGTGGGGAGGGGCGCCTCACCTTCTGACTCTTCCCCGTCTCCTTGGTACGCTTCTTCGCGTGGTCTGTCCTCATCGCTATCTCGGTCCCAGGTCCATTAGCCTGCTGGAGTCAGTCTGACTCGTTTGAAGTGCGAGCTGTTCCAGGTTACCGTTGAGCGGTCGTCTCTTTGTGCTGTGACCATAGAGCCCTTCTTGTGTGTCACGACCAGAGGTGTGGGTGCAAAGGTGGCTTCTTCTTTCCGGTTCTGGGGTTGCCTGAGCCATACTTCGTCTCCTGGTTGCATTATGTTCTCCCGAGCTCTTCTTTTCCTGTCTGTGATCTCTTTTGTCTTTGCTTTCCTCGCGGTGTCATTTGCTTGCGCTTCTTGTTCAAGCGGTATCAGATCTTGTGGTCTCGGGTCTTCAGGTAGTCGCGTGGTGATCGGTCTTCGGAACATCAGGTCTGCGGGGCACACTCCCGTCGTGCTGTGGGGTGTGTGCCTGTATTCTCGTAGTAATTGATTGAGGGCCTGTTCGAATGGCTTGTTTTGCACATGGGCTATTTGGAGGGTCCTCTTTATGTTGGCCATGAACCTCTCGACCATACCGTTGGCCTGTGGCCATCGGGGGGTTATGCGTCGATGTTGAAACCCTATGTACTTTGCGAATTGCTGAAAGTCTTGACTTATAAATGTGGGACCGTTGTCGGACTTTATGATCTTGGGGATGCCATAGGCAGAGAGCATCCTGTCAATAGCTGGAATGACACATGCTGTGGCACTGCTCTCTACTATTTGGGCGTCCGGGTATCTTGAATGTTCGTCTATAAGTACGACCACGTGTGTCCCGTTGTTCAGTGGTCCGAATAGGTCTATTGCTAGCTCTTCCCACACTTTGTTTGGCAGCGGTGAAGATTGTAATGGGTTTGGGTGCGGCGGGGGCGCCACTTGCGCACATACGTGGCAATTTCCCACTATGGTTTCCACCAAGCGATCGAGTTGAGGGAACCAGACTTTCTGGCAAAGGTGGCGCTTTGTGGCGACTACGCCTCTGTGTCCTTCATGCGCTAGGTGTACTATCCTCTCCCGGAGCGTTCTCGGGATGATGACCTTGCAACCTTTTAGTATGATGTTGTCCTCTACCACGGTCAGCTCTTCCCGGACTTAATCCAGCCACTTGATGTCTTCCCTCGTAGTGTCCGATTCACCTCTGGCTTGATGTTTCATGAGGGCCGTCTTGTCCATCTGTAGGCAGTGTCGGGCGATTTGCAGCGCTGGGTCTGCCTCTGATTGTATCGATAGCTCCAGCCACCCTACTGGGAGTGGTTGCAGGTGATGTATGATGTAATTTATGTATGCGTCCGCTATGGACGGTTGAGAGGCCGTCGTGGGCATGGGATGCCGGGAGAGATAATCCGCTGGGTTTTCTTACTTTCCTGGCCGGTGCTGTATGTGGAACCTGTAGTCCTGTAAGTGGAGGCCCCATCTGGCAATTCTCGGTGGCATCCTGGCCTTCGGGCTGCCGTATATGGTAAGAAGTGCCTGGTGGTCCGTGATGATGGTGAACTCCTTGCCAAACAGGAAGAGATGAAAATATTCACAAGCCCAGACGACCGCGAGGCTCTCTTTTTCGGCCTGAGAGTATGCCTGTTCTGTGGTCGTCAGGCTCCGGCTGGCGTATTCTACCACATGCGTGATGTGTGGCTCCTTGTAATCTTTCTGGGTCAGTATGGCGCCGAGTCCCACCGGGCTGGCATCCACTATTAGTTCGGTGTCACGGCTGGCGTCAAAGTATGCCATGTCTTCTGCCTGTGCGATGGCCTTCCTTATCGCTTCGAACGCTGCTTGACACTCCTTCGACCATGTGAATGGCGTGTCCTTCCGGGTGAGTAGGCGCAGGGGATTACTGACTGTGGCGTAGTCTTTCAGGTATCTGGAGCAATAGCTGGCCAGTCCTAGAAACGACCTGAGGTCGGTGGTGTTTACAGGGGGCGTGGCTGAGTTGAGGGCCTCTACTTTTTCCGGGTCAGGTCTCATGCCTTTATCCGAGAAGATGTGCCCGAAAAACCTCAGAGATCCTTTCGAGAACTTGCACTTGGATTTGTTCAAGGTTAGCCCTGTGTCGTCCAATGCTTGGCATACCCTGTGTAGTGCTAGGTCATGTTCTTCCTGTGATTTGCCGTAGACCAGGACGTCGTCCGAATAGTTCAGACAGTTGGGGACGTGTCTGATGACTTTGTGAATCTCCTCCTGAAAGATCTCGGCGGCCGAGGATATGCCAAAATTGAGTCTTTTGTATTGAAACAGGCCGAGATGCGTGACGAATGTGGTGATGTAACGGGATTCCGGTGCGATTTCAATTTGGTGGTATCCTTTTGTGAGGTCTAACTTGGAGAAAACTCTCGCCCCATGAAGAAGGTGAATCATGTCCGTGATTCTGGGCGCTTGATGCCTCTCCCTTTCGATGGCTGTATTGGCTCTGCGCATAGCTACGCATAAACGTATGGATCCTTCTGGTGACTTCTTGGGGACGGGGACGATGGGCGATACCCATGGCGTCGGGCCCGACACCGGTTCTATGACGTTCATTTTGATGAGCTTGTCCAACTCCTCTTCCACCTGTCTCTGGATATTGAACGGAATGCCTCGATAGTGTTGGGCCACTGGTTTGACCTGGGGGTTGATGTGGAGGTGTACTTTCCGGTTTCGCAGCTTGCCTAGGCCGGTGAAGAGTTTTGGGAATGATTGTTCGATTGAGTCCGGTTTTGTAAAGTACTTGTGAGCCATCAGCTGGTATAAGATGTGTACTAGTCCCATGTCTACTGCTGTCCGGAAGCTCAGTATACATCCGCTGTTGGCTTCTGTGTCTAGAATGTACAGCGGGATCTTTGCTGAGTGTCCTTTGTGTGTGCATCTGGCTGTGATCATGCCTTTGCATGGCAGGGGTGTCGTGGAGCCATAGGGGTATATGTCTACCGTGGCCTTTCTGATCTTTGGCTGTGTGGTCAAGGACTGATATGCGCTTTCACTGATAATGTTGACCGTCGCTCCGGTATCCATGAGAAACTTCAGTGGGGTGTCATTCACCTGAAGTGTCAAAACGGGGCTGTGTTGGGTGGCCGCCGTGTTGTCCTGCAGGGCCCATACGTAACCTTGCCTTCTCTGATCCTCATCTGACGAAGGGGTGTCAGTACTGGTGGGGGATCTGGTCTCAACGTATCTTACAAAACGCCGCCTGTGTGATCGTCTCGTGTCCTCTGACGAACGTTTATCCTCGCGTGTGTATCGGCTTCTGCGATCGCTGTCTTCTTTCCTGGCGCGCCGTCTTTCGCTGTCCACTGCAGGTCTGGGCAGGCTCTGTGGGGTGGGCCGGCGCCTTTCTTGGTAGCGATGTTTGGGAGTTGCGTGGGTTGGGGCGTTCTTACACATGGCCCTGTAATGGTCCATTCCCCCGCATGCGGCGCACTTTTGCCCTACAGCCGGGCATGTCCCTGTGTGTGGGTATTCATAACCACATTTAAAACATGTGGCATCGGGGTGTTTGTTGACTTGATTTGGGTGGGTATACAGTTTATTGATCGACTCGGTGTTGTCACTGGGTTGGTGTATGGACACTTTTCCTAGGCTGTCCTTGCGGGCCAGCGCCAGGATTTCTTCTAGCGATCGTTGTTTCTGTAGGAGCTGTTTACGAAAAGGCTGTGATAGGCATCCGGGTATTACTTGGGACCTGAGCGCCTCTTCATTGGAGTATCTATGGAATTCGCAATGGTTCAGTTTGATGCGGAGGCGCATCACGAAACTGTCTATTGATTCCCCTTTTTCCTGTCTTGTTGTGTGGAACATGTGGCGCTCATAATCCACGTTTGTATGTGGTTCAAAGTATTCGGACAGCTTGGCGTGTAGCTCCCCGAATGTGACTGTTTCTACATTCAGCAGCTCCCCCGCAATGTCTCTTACCGCTGGTCCCACTGCCATGAACAGTGTGTTTTTCAGTCTCGTGTCGTCCGTCAATCCTATGGCACCTGTGTAGAACTTGAAGTCCCGTAGCCATATGTTCCATCTGGGCCCCAGATTGGAGGTATCTCTGATTTCAAATGGGTTGGGCATGTGCATGACTTGGGCTGCTCCCTCCTGGTGTGCATGCTGGCTGTTGTCCTGTGCTGTGTCAGCATTTCCAGGTGCCGGTCCTACCCCGCCCGAGGAGGACGCTGGCGTGGTCACCGTGTCCGACATGACTGCGTAGCAGTGAAGAGTTCGTGTGACGATATGCTGTGGCACCTGGGACTGTGCTTGGGCAGCTGCAGCAGCCCTTCTGCTGTGTGAGGTGAATTACCTTCCCCACCTCACCGCTTCCTTGCGGCGTGGCCTTATTTCTTGGCCTGCGCAGCCTCACTCCGCAACATGGGAGGGGGTTGTTTCCTCTGGCGCCACTCCCCCGTTTCTTGCTGTCACCGAGCGCGCCTGCACGCCTTCGCGTGGGCACCCGTGTGTGGAGTTCGGGCCTTTGTCACGTGTGAGGCGGGGCCGCGCGTAGTCAGAGCTCCTGTGATTCTGGAGCGCCCATGTGCCGTGGGCGCCCGTGTGAGGAGTACGGGCCTTTGTCACGCGGGAGGCGGGGCCGCGCGTAATCAGTGCTCCCATGACTCTGGTGCGCCCGTGTGCCGAATCCGGGCCATTGTCATGCGGGAGGCGGGGCCGTGTAGAGTCGGCCGCCGTGCCCGAGGCGCGCCGATGCGCTGAACTGCTCGACCGCAGACCTCGGCACGGTGCCAGCGGGAGTCCGTGTCCGCTCGTCGCCAGTGTTGAGGCGCCGCTTCTACCTGAAGCGTCCCCTCGGAGAAGGCCCTGCTTGCGCAGGAATGATACGCGGGAGCCGGGGTGTCATGCAACCTCTTTTATTCAACTCTTCGGCGGAACTGCCGAACCTGCCCTCGTCCCTCCCCTTCCCCTGACGTCACGTCCGGGACATCTTGTCCTGTGGGACCCAACAGGGGTCCGCCCACACAACAATGTGGGCAACCTGACAGACATCAGCCGAAGTCCGCCAATCCAACATGACGGGCGTTTCCAAAAATCTGACGCACTTCATGATTTTCACCATCCAATCAGGGAGCATGTCCGATGTCCGCAGACATCACGTCACCCTCTAGACCAATCGTATGTCTGTCTGCGAACCGAACAGGGAAATGGATCCGCGGAGCGGAGCCAGATATCACACATTTTTTTGACCTACATTTTGCCTGTAAAAAAAATACTGGATAACTTTGCCCCTCCCCCCCCTTTTTGACGACACCACCAAACTTTCCATAAACATTCAGAGCGGGCCATATACTTTTTTTTTGCAAAGTTTGGTGAAGATTCGTCCAGGGAGAGCGAAGTTATAAACTGCCCACAAAGTGCTCTTCCTGTGTGTTTAGCAACTTAACCATAACTACACAGCCATTACTTCAGGCCGTGTAATATATATATATATATATATATATAGACGAAGCCCGGAAGGGTGAAACGCATAATTGTTTGTTCTCTCCTGAAACTGCTTGTCCACCGTGTTTTTTTGGCAAAATAAAGGACGTGTGATGGAGATCCTTTTTTGCATCTGGTGCATTTTTACTTGGGAGAAGAGTGCCGCCTAAAAAAGCTTTGATTAGTTTTTTCCCCTGTTTTTCTTTCTTCGATATATATATATTTTCAGTAAAAAAACGTTGTTAAAGGGACGTTATGGTTAAGTTGCGCTACTAAAAACCTATGAAATTCAGTAAAAAACTTTGTTAAAGGGATGCTATGGTTCCAAGTAAAATCGAAAAACCCCTGAAATTCGCCAGTAATGGTAAACTAAGCAACCACAACTCGCGCCACCACCGTGCATTGCTTAGACTAATACCCAGGACATCACAGATGACATGAAGTTTTTTTTAGTGAATATACATATACATAGTGTGAATTTGATAGATGTTTACTAGGATTCCCTTACTTTATATACATGTAACATAGAACATAGAACATGCTGAACCCCCTGCTAGTGATTTTGATGTCCGCGGACTGTGCGTATGCTTGCGGACAGACGTGGACAACAGCAACATTACCCAAAAACTTAGGGGGTATCTTAGATTGTTCAATCATGCCATATAAACACTGGACAAGTTCAAAAAGCAGCAAATAAACACATTATATGTAATAATAAATAAGGAGTGCAACCTATATATGTAACACATCAACCATCCATTTAAATACCATATGTCCTAAAATGGAATATACCAAAACAAAAAAGATATGCTTCCAACATAATTACCTCACAGAAACTGCACAGCTAGGAGCAACAGCAGATCTACACAACAGTAAGACCACAACTTACCAGAAACTAGTACGTTCCTATATATTTCTAAACTTTCTGTATTTGGTACACTAAAAGTAATATATTTTTTTTTCAACAGAAATATCCAGTGCGTTGGAATGGCTTGAGGAAAGTGTCCCACATGAGTAAATGTCTGAAGGCAGTGATACTAATGGTAGACACTTCTCTATATAAGCAAATTAATAATCATTACTTCATGTGTACTTAACATATATATTGTTTTTTTAAAAGACCATACAAACATTGAAAATAATACAGCAAAAGAGACATTAGAAAATGCTCTGCAGCGGATGGAACAGAAAATGGACATTCTTATGGACAATTTCTATTTTTTGAAACATTTTGTGGAGGACCATATACAAGAAAAAATGAAATATCATTGTCCCACATGCCCCTGTTCCCCCTCTCCATGTCGCAGCCAACTATCCCCAAAGCCTCAACACCAAGAAAAACGTTTTGATGAGACTTCCATCCCTTCATCCCCTCCCATCCATCCTCTCCAAACCCCTAATTCACCTGTATTTGTGTCAGTTTCTGCTTCCCCGTCTCTTTCATAAATTTTATATCTGTATATAATAAAAAAAAATATTATGTGTGTTTTAATTCAGTCCTTTGGCAGTTAAGGTGTCAGCGGACAGCGCGCCTGTCCGGGATGTCTGTAATTAACAAAATGGGGGTGTCCTAAGGACACTATACCTGTCCGTACTGTCCGCAAGCAAGCAGGAACTGTTCTTAGAACATGCGCGGTGTCCGGGATGTCCGTAATTAACCAAAATGGAGGTGTCCTAAGGACACTATATCTGTCCGTTCTGTCTGCAAGCAAAATTTTACTGTTCTTAGAACACGAGCAGTGTCCCGGATGTCTGTAATTAACCAAAATGAGGGTGTCCTAAGGACACTATACCTGTCCGTACTGTCCGCAAGCAAGATGGAATTGTTCTTAGAACACGCGCGGTGTCTGGGATGTCCGTAATTAACCAAAATGGGGGTGTCCTAAGGACACTATATCCATCAGTGCTGTCCGCAAGCAAGATGGAACTGTTCTCAGAACACACTCGGTGTCCTGAATGTCCGCAATTAACCAAAATGGAGGTGTCTTAAGGACACTATACCTGTCTGTACTGTTCGCAAGCAAGATGGAACTGTTCTTAGAACACGCCCGGTGTCCAGAATGTTCGCAATTAACCCAAATGGAGGTGTTCCAAGGACACTATACCTGTCCGTACTGTCTGTAGAACATCTACGCACATGCGCACCACACCCATAAGTCCTACGAACATCGCGCCTGTCCGTAACTGTCCGTCTCACTTGTGTCACACTTTTAATTAGTTTGAGGACCCGAACACTGTCCGTAGAACATCCACGCGCATGCACACGACCGCTCCTCTGCATTTGGTGTACTGCGGACACCCGTTCCCTTCGTGGACATGTTTGTGACGCCATCATGTGACCGCACCCACGCTGAGCGTGTGTCCAGATTTGCGACACTGTCCGGGTCTCTGAACAGTTTAAAGTACTTTTTTTAGACAATCCAAAGTATTTTACAGTAACAATTCACCATTGCAAATGTCCCAGACAATGACCCTGGCTTTCTACATACTTTTTGGAACTTTTTGAGCCTTTTTGGGGTGTCCGATCTGTCCATTGCAAAATGGTGCTGAGTCGTGGGAGGCCTGGTTCGTAAAGCTTTGGTACGACATCCATGAAGCGGCACCTAAGGTCATTCCACGGTGGGGCCATTCCCAAGGTTGAGACATTCCTGTGGTAGAGCGCATCCCTCCAGCTGCCTCACAGGCCATTCATGATGCTGTTGACCCTTAACTTTTGAGGGTCACAATATTGTGTATGTACTGCGACGCAGTACTCTGCAGGGGGAGAATCTTCGAAGTGCTTTCGAGACTGCGGTCAAGGAGCACCAGAAGGTCTGCTACCTACCTAAATAAGGCCCACCCTACATCTTCCTCTCTCCACCTGCCCTTTCTTATCCCTGCGGTTGGTGTCCCTTCCTCACCCTCCTTTCTCCTCCTCTCCTAGTGTGTCGGGTGTAAAAAAAACAGAAAATATAAAACAAAAAAAATCCAAAAATAAAAAGGCTCTTTTCAGAGCCGCCTTTCACAGTTTAAAAATAGAAGTGGCAAATAAATGGAGCAGGGCCCTGTGCATTTTTTAGAAGTCTGTGGACAGTTCGCAGACATCTAAAGTTTCGGGGTGCTGCTCTATCATAACCATTGCAGTTTTCTATGGGAGGAAGAGGTGGCTCTGAAAAGAGCCTTTTGGTGGTGTTTTTTTGTGTTTGAAAAACTTGAAATGGTCAGCACCTACTGCAAAATGGATGGCTCTAATTCCAAAAAAGGTTGCAATGCATTTTGTACATTTCTCAGAAAAATCTGATTGCCAGCATAAGTAAGATGGACTCCATCTCTGCGAAAAATGTATGTACTACGAAACATAATATTTTCATTGTGAAAAGAGGACATGCCAACATCTCTTAGAAAGGCACAAACAGCCTTATTGACATTGCGCCTCGCTTTCTCCATTTGTGGACCAAATGAAGAAAAACACAGCCACATTTGTCTCTGTGCAATACGAGAAAAAATTACTTGGGAATTTGGAAACATGTCCATAACCTTCCCAAATCCTTGCAAATTCCAGACATATGTCCTAAACTGTTCCCTCCACAATGAATTATAATTATGTCTAGATGATGCTCTGTCTCCAAACTAGAACAGAGTCGTACCAAGTACAGCCACTTCATTCCACTCACTCCATGCCAGTGCACTTCGACATGAGGGAATCCAAGATCTGCAGCTACTTCACAGCATTCTGCATGCACCACCAACCAATGTATCCATGAGTCTCCCAAAATCCAGATTATCTGTTTTCTGAAACACACAGCCATAGCTATCTGTTCTTCTCTCAGGAAAAAGACTTTCTGACAAACTCTCTCCTTACACAACACACCCAGTAAACTTTACTGACCAATCCCTTGCTCTTCTCATTCTCATTTGCGTGCCTCTCGACCCCAAAATCCCCGTATGTAGTGCACACTGTCCGCAGACAAACGCCATGTCCGTGGACATATTGAAAATCTGAGCAAGGTGAATGTAAATTTAAATTGTGTGCCCCATTTCCCCTTTGAGGTTGGCTCTGAAAAGAGCCTTTCATTGTTTTTATGCAGATGCTTGACAGACACCTGTTATTTTGTCTTTTTTTTCTTACTTTACTCCTAAAATCTTCACATAACCTTATCCAAAGCAATCCTTACATTCCAAAACAGAATGGCATTTGCCATAAAAGATAAGTAAATTCCATATTCTTTAAAATAAACAGCATTACTGGAATCAATATTCTCATTATTACAGAAGAACATACGAGCTCTAAATATGAAAGCACACATACCTCGGTTGATTGCACACCTAGCAATGTTTTGCTGAGGACAAAAAACAGAACTATTGTCCCATATTGCCCTAGGTACTAATCCATAAAAAAATACTTTGGCATTTGGAAGGATGTTCATTTCTGCTTGAACCAAGTGTTCCAAATCTGCCAAAAGTAGGGACACTGACAAAGCCCAAATGGAAAGCACCATAGTGTAAAACTACCACAAGGGGACTGTTCATCCTGCCCATATCTTCACAAACTTGTACAATTCCATGTACATTGCAATCAGGCACAGTGCTCCACACCACCTTCAATGCTTTAACATCAAAATGGTTTGCCACATGCCTGCATTGAGCATACTGCTGTAAACCATGCACAGACATATCCCCAAGCACCAACACCCTGACTTTCCCCACCTCTGCCATCTTCACTACACACAGTCTCTTTCAACACAAATCCACAACCTCAACATCTGATTGACTGATCCCTACAGTCCCCTTTCCATGCTGGATTTTCTGGAAAACCCTGGATGTGGCATGCCCTGTCTGCGGATAGCCGCAGTGTCCGCGGACCGCGTAACTCTTAGACAGTCCTTCTACCCTTTCCACTTCACTCTATGTTTCATCCCTTCATTGGATACAGCTAAGCAGTCACACAACCATCCACCAATCACATCCAAGACCCCTACATCTAACTCCATCATCATAGTTCAGCACTTCAAGTGTACTGTTGATCACTCTGAGTACAAATCTCATATCAGTGGAAAGCACCTACTAAAAAAACTACTGTACAAGTTTCTAGGATTTCTACTTGCAGCTGCATGCATATCCACATGCATGAATACAAACTACAGATATGCATATTTTCTGCACAGTATAACAGAGCAACTGCCACTTAACCTGTATAACCTATCAAATGAATTTACTGTCATGTTTCCCATCTGCTATAATCAACTGTCACTTCCAAACCTGTCTGCTAGCTAAATTTTATTTTACACACACAGCTATCTAAAAAATATAATATTAGAAGATGGAAGAAATAACAGAATAATTTTAGAAAAACACTTAGCAGTGTATCATAAAATTACACACAGACAGGATAAGTTCATGCAACTTCATACACTCACACAGATAGACACTATCATTGAAAAGCTCCCAGCTGAAATACCACCACTGCCTGTAAATCACATCCTTCTGATTTATTACCCACACCTTCACAAATGCATACATTTCATGCTTTTCTATGCAGTTTCTGCCATTTACCTTATAAAAATTGAAAAATAAGTATATCATTATTTCTTCTATCTCCTAACATTCAATAACACAGCCTTAAGAAACCAAGTGAGTTTAATACACTTAGGGCCTCATTACATGGTAGGCGGTAACCATGGCGCTATTAGCGCCATGGTTGCCGCCGGTATTTTATAGTGTCTGCCTTGGTGGATGGTGGAATTACCACCCTACTCCAAGGTGAGCGGGGGCGGTAATTCCCCATTCACCAAGGCCCTTCCCCATTCCCATTTTTGCCCCCATAGGGCATAATGGGAATGGGGAAGGCGCTAATTACGGTACCGCAAATTGCGGTACCGTAATTAGCACCAAAGTCCCTTTGCGGGTTCGTTTTTTAACGCCTGCTAAAAGCAGGCGTTAAAGTACCAACCCGCAAAGGGACCTCATAATACATGCTTTTCAAATAAGTAGAATACTAGGGGCCTCATTACACGGTAGGCGGTAAGGGTTAACGGTCACTGGTACCCTTACCGGTGACCGTTAACCCTTACCGCCTACCATGTAATGAAGCCCTTAGTATTCTACTCATTTGAAAAGCATGTTGAACTAACATATTGTAAGTAAAATATAAAGGCTGCACATAGTCAAAGGAAACTGCATGCACACACTATGTTCAGATATCAAACAAGAATACTACTACAAAAACATAAACATTAACGTCTAAATTAACATCAGTGCTATACACATACAAAATTAGTAACTTCTTTCTTTTACAATTGCTGTGAAGACCACTCTCCTGAAAAGCAGCAGCATCTGAAGTACAAACAACAACTCAGAAGAAACCTGCTCATTCCACACAAAAAAGTAAATCCTATACTACCGTAATATTCTTACTGTTACTCAAACACACTGTGGGGTTGATTCGTGGAATTTGTGCACCGAAAAATGGAGATTTGTGCACCATTCTGCCCACAAATCCCCATTTGTTAAACAGGGATTAGCAGGCAGAATGGCACACACATCCCTGTTTTCAGCGCACAAATGACATAACACAGACGCTAGAATGTTAGTATTACAGAACAAAGAACTGCTTTAATTCTATACCATTAGATTTAGTATTAGTGCTTCTCCTCACTACTAGCTTAATTTCTACTGTCATCTGAACCCCAGTATAGTAACACACAAATACAAGAATAGCCTTCCCAACTAGTTGTAGCTGCCCAATGCCCAATCACACACCACCACATACATCCTTACCATCATACTCATACACTCATGCACACAGCACACATACATTGCAGAACAGCCCAACCCATACCTTCTTTTTTTTTCAGCAGACCCCAAAGAATGCCTACCAAAAATCAAGTCTGTAGAAAGCAACTCAGAAGTAAAGCAAATGAAAATAAAAGTGTCCAAAATAAGCATCCATCTCTAGCAGAATTTGTAAAAAAAAGTCCGAACAAAAGATCTAATAGAGTCATTAAGTGAAACAAAACAAGCTTCCAATACAAAAACTTTCCCTCCTCTTTCAAAATGTAAAACGTAACAGAAAGTGATTAACAAGAATTCAGCTACCACTACTGCTAACACTGCTCCTATAAATCGTGATGTAGTGGCAAGTAACCGTACCAAAAAAAGTATTTTAGAAAAAATGTTCCGCCACAGAGTCCTTCAGAATCTTATATAAACAGGAGAGAAATCATGCACAAGCCTTAAAACCTACCTTAGAAAATTAATCTTAGAAGCTTTGATAGACAGTGCAATCCTTCTCAAAAGGAAGTTATTTATTTTAGTGTTAAACAGAATGAAACCACTAACAAAACAAACTACTAAATTACAAAAAAGACTTCTCAATAAACGGAATGTCAACAAAAATAACTTCTTAAATATCTTTGGAGGTGAATGGTGTCACACCACAAGCACAGAACCGTATTTCAATGAAGAAGCATACAAACAAAAGCAAACCAACACAATTGCCATACATAGCAGTGGACGAGGGTATAAAAAAAGTAATAATACCATAATGCAACAAGAAATACTGCTTACAAAAATGCCCCCCGAAAACTCAGTATCACCTCTCCATTCGACTGAACCAGAACGTCCAGTATACAAATGGCTGTGCACGTCAATGTGTAACATTGCCAAAAAATCTTTCAAATCTTTACGCCAGTTCCTCAATCAGTATGTGAAAGGCAAAGAGAAAATCTAAATGAAACTACTACAAAATATGGATACCTGTCCAGTGCGCAAATACACAGGACTACCAGAACATTCATTAGCCTGCATTTAAGGACCTATTTGCAAAAGCACCTTCCATCATATCAAAATGATATCAACACATCATTCAACTATAAGAAATCTAGTCTATAAACTGTACTATGCTAAAAGTCCTGCTTTAGCCCTAGCCAATTTAAATAACATTCTTCTACATGGTACAGCCAAAGACCTACTCAAAGAAATAGAGTATATCCAGAGAAAATATTTTGGAAGTGAAAGCCATCTACAAAATGCAATAGCTTTACAACAGACTGGCAACAATTGTACAGATGGCAACCTTCTACTACACACATACAACAAAGAAATACTAAAATTTAAAAGTACATCTGCTGAAGTACCAAACCATGTGTGTGTGTGTTGCCGCAGAACTATTTATAAAAGTAACACAAAAACTGTAGACGTAACATACAAAATAGAAGACAATGAAGATTCCAAATGGTTTGAATTAGCTCTCTTCCTTATAGCAGAAAACAAATATGAAATAACTGACCCCTTAACACTTTGCAGTTACTGCACTACAAATCTTGACAACAACCAAACTCACGTGCTATCACAAATAACTTGGAATTATTCACACTACCAAAACCCCTGCAACAACTCAATTTATGTGAGAGCATCATAATTCAAACAGTGCACCCATTTCAAGCAATAATACACCTTCAACCAAAAACAGCAAAATTACCTCCCTCTGAATTAGTGAAAGGCATTTGTGGCAAAGTAGTTTATTTACCATTAGATCTGAAAGAAAATGTGCACACTCTGGGAGTGCAATGTCCAATAGAGCAATCTTTAATTGTCTTAGTAAATGGTGTACCTACAAAAGACAAAAATATTTGGCAACAACTCGTAGACTTACATAAAGTTAGACAAGCCTTGCAATATCTAAAAGACAATAATGAATTCTACAAAGAAATGAATATTGAAGAAAACTAGAGGAAAACCACTGAAATAACTCAAGAGTCACCAGAAACTGGTCAATTTGAACTTCTAGATCCTGCTACAGTATCCAATATTTTAGACCATTATACAATTCATCCATTACACGCTAAAGACACCATAGATGATGCACTAGAAACATACCAAATGCGACAAACCAAAGGATCACCAATCAGCATATGGGAAAAAAGTATAGAAGCACATGCTTTTCCTCTACTCTTTCCTACTGGGAAAGGAGGAAGGTACGATGATAGACCCATTCAGATAACAGCATCAGAATACTGCTTGTTACGAATATATTCTGAAGATCCCAGATGAATACATGTTCCACCTACTCTTTGAAAGTGAACTAGCAACTCTATGCTACGGAGTTGCACAACATTGAAATCAGGTCCCCACTTTCAAAACATGTCAGCTATGCAATTATTACAAAAAGTGCAAGAAAAAGATAAGGTTTTACAATCAAGCATTACAAATCTGTTAGCAAACATGCGTGGTACTGTCACAACACAAATTAATTGAGGGGAAGAGAGATCGACACTCTTCCCCGAACCACAGAAGCCGAATGAATTTGACCCTCCCACCGTGGTTGGCACAGGCACCTGATATAGATAACAGGTCGCCACGTGGCAGCCAATGGGGTAAGAGGTTGTGGATAGGGTGGGGAAGTTAGGAACACCGGGAAGAGGATAAGAAACTCCTATGTTGGATGGGGATGGGGAAGCACAGGGAAAAAACTCTAACCTGTCTAGACATAGAACACAACAAGATTCCCCTTTTTGGGTAAGGGTACACTTAATGACAACACATGCACAGAAGATTCAACAATACACCATATCCTCTGATTCTCTGCCCTACACCTGAGAAGCCCACCTTAATATGTGCACTAAATCATGATGACACATAAAGAAAACATGTAGCAAGCAACAAAATGGAAACAAACACATGGGACTCTTCCCAACATAATAAACAATTAGTCATGGCCCCTTGGGCAGGCAGAAGCAACACACAAAACAGAAATAGTGCCTTCCCTAGTTTGCAGCACTAACAACACTTAGTTTCCTGCCCATAGACAGTAGTAGAATAATGAACATGGTGATAGGCTACTCCCCGCCTGAACGGCATTCCTCTGCCTTCTAATGATTGCTGTGGGGGAAGCCTTACTGACATATTCAGGATGTAACACAATGCATTGTCCATAAATTCACAAGCGTTTCCCTAGTACTTATTGTGGTCTGGGAACCCCTCTGGACTTCCCAGACGTAGAAAACACTGCAATAATCAACCCAGCAGCCTCATAACACATATAGATTCACCCAGTCTGTACCCAGTACTTATCTGAGGTCTGGGACTTCCCAGACGAATAACGTAGCGCCGTAAATCAGTCCGCTGACATCCTGACTCTCCGTGCGGCAAGGTCCTTGATAAGATCAGTAATCACGAGCCATGAACACAGCCAGTCTTCCCTGTCCGCCTAACGCCATCCGCTCCCTGGAATCAGAATAAGCCACACCTGCCGCACGCCGTTGCCTGCTAGTAAGCTGCGCCAAATTAAAGACAGCTGGCAATGCGCGTGCGTGAAGAACTACCAGGCGCACTGAGGGTGATGGGTAATGTAGTTCCAGGTCCTCCCAGCACTCTTTGGCCTCAATATGCAAGCCTTAGCACTCCCCTTCTGTGCCAGCCCTTATTCCTGGAAGGTACTTAAGAGTACTGGTTCCGACATCACGGAGATGTACATTGTATGATAAGAAACCTTGCCCCGCCCACTTGGTTTGTTACATTAAGTTGTGCAGAATATGCATGGGAAGATTTACATGATTTCCTACGCATATCAAACAAAACCAAAACAAACATAGATATACTAACACCTGGAGAACTTTGCTCTCTAGGTCCTGTTAATGTTTCAAGATATTTCCATCATCGCTTCATTGCTATGCTATACTTTATTTGTAATAAAACTGTTCCTCCCCTCGGAGAAGTGCAACACTTCTTTTGGAGAAAAGAATACCAAGCCAGAGGAGCACCACATATCCACATGCTTTTATGGATTACAGATGCTCCTAAATTTGGTCAACACAGTGATGCCACTGTTTTACAGTTTATCGAAACATATGTCACTTGTGAAATTCCATCAGAAGCAACAAATAGTGATCTTCATGCACAAATTGTACAATTTCAAAGACAAAAATGTGGGAAATATTGTCATCGCAAATACAAAAACAGAGGTAAATACTACACCAAATGCCGCTTTGGTTTCCCTAGACAAGTTACAGAAACAGGTGAAGTGAACAACGTTGTGTCTTCAGTTGGACATAGTGTTAAAGGTAAATCACCTAAGAACACATATTAAATAAAAAGAACAGAAGAAGCAAAATATATCAATGACTACAATGCAATCATTGCCCTCTTATGGAATGCAAACATAAGTGTGCAGTACATTGCAGACAATTCCACTGCAGTTGCACGATATGTTACAGCCTACTTAACCAAAGCAGAAAAAAACAGAGCTTCAAGACCACTGGAATGACCTATCATCGGACAAGACACTGTCTCAGAAATTGTACAGCATAGGCATAAAAATGCTCTCTCATAGAGAATGTTGCTGCTATGAAGCAGCAGATCGTTTAACCGGTACTGCTTTGTATGGAAAATCTGAAAATATAGTATGGCTAAGTCTTGGTCCTGCTAAAACTAGAAAAAGAGTTCTCAAATCATACGACAACATAGAAACAATAGCCAAACATGATCCCAACAGCCAATACATTTTGAAAAACAATGTACTAGACACATACTACCCAAACAGGAGTACCACTTTGGAAACCATGTGTCTATACCACATAGCCCAAAACTTCACATACAAAAATAATATAAAACCCAATGAAAATAAAGGTAGATACAGAGTGACAAATTGTGAAGGCAGCTTAGTCAAACTTACCAAATGAAGCTTAATTAATCATATCAAATTGTCATTAAAAACTCCTCAACATAAAGAACTATATTACATGTCCCTGCCAATGTTCCCTCTAATTATTTTTCTCTATGTGCGCAACTGACTAATGAGGTAAGCCATTTTGTGAGCTACCGTCGCATAAGTGAGTTTGGAAAGGAATGTCCTCTTCCCAGCCACTGCAATTCTTTACAAATCTTACAACACTTTTTCCAAAAACATAGGCTAAAATAAAATGTCATATGTCATATATCATACAGAAAACTCATCAACCAGTCTAAGACTTCAATATCTGCCACAGTAACTTGCAAGCGTACTTCTGTGCAGAGAAAAATGTCAGCCTCATTACGAGTTTGTCGGTAAGTGGTAAAGTTGGCTGTAACTCCATTACCGCCAACTTTACCACTACTCCAAATTACGATTTCCGGCATGGAGTTGAAGATTTGCCTCCAGGAAAATCCTGGAGATAAATCCTACAACTCAACGCCAAAATCGTCGGAATTTCTGCTGCAGTAATTCTGCTGAAAAGCCACATTGAGTCCAATGGACTAAATATGAATGGGGAATTACACCGCCACCACCAGTTGTAATCCGGTGGAAATTCCTACAGACCAAGTGGCAGTAACAGTAATTTGTTTGGGTGGTGTTCTGGCAGATTTACGCTGGGATATCGTCCCAAGTAGTAATGAGGCTCTGCATGTTTTATGGCACTGGAAAATCATTAATTTGTATTACAAAACACAAATATCTCTTAGTTGTGTTCCTAGATATATTGCGCCAACAATATTTATTCTTGAAGACATTTTTCTTTGTATTCTGAGTTTTCAAAAAAAGGCAATTGTACTCTTGCTGCTGTAATAACAAGTGATCAGCCGACGCGTAGTTTGACTCAAAGGGTTCTTATCAAGGCTGGTATGTCATTGTTCATTGACCCTTAGGTAGGTTGGCTGTTGGTGGTGGGTTGGGGTAGGTGGGTTCCACTCCTTGAATAGGCTGCCTTGTCAGCCTGTTACTGCTGCAAACAACATCCCTGGCATTTGTGGCCCTAAGAAATCTCTTGTCATAACTGACGTGGCTGAAACTCAGACAGAATACATTTGCCAATGGATTAATGGTAATTAAAAGCAGTGTGTCAAAAACGTGCTGAAAGGAGTTCAAGTGCCGCTTTAATGAATTAATTCAAGGGCCAGGATAAAATGATTCTAATAAATTGTGCAAGGATGATAGTTGCATCAGAATAATTGAACCTTAAAATATGATGATCCAAAATTAATGTGCCTCGCCTTACTATCCACATTATGTTCTCCTGTGGGTAGTGATAACACCAGCCTTAGAGCTAAAAGACATATGACCATGCATTTTAACTCCCTAAAAAGGAAAATGTGCCTAACAAAAACGAGAAACAATGACCATATTGCTTCAACCCACAAAGCTCCACTGATATTTTTTCGAATTAGTGACCAGTAGAACAGTGGCAAAGGAAGGAAGGAACACTAATAATATTAATGCCCGATTTCAAAAGGAATTTTATGGGGAAAGAACATCTTTTAGTGAGAAGAAAGTATCCCTGTTGGCAAAGCTAATTACTTTTTCCCCCCCTGAAAAATCATTTGACTCCAATTAGGGAGAAAAATCTGATTAGAACCCTGCTTGCACCCGTATAGTGAAATGACAGGGCACATAATAAAGTCTGTAGTTTTGCCCACCCTTCCACACCACAGCCTAGATAAAATTAAACAAGAGACTTACTGAGATTTATTATGGAGCCCTGTTGAAGAAAATCACACATATATGCCTTATAAGTTAATTGCATCAAATCATAAGAGATACAACTGTTTGAGTGCCTTCTCTGTAACTATGGATCCTTCTTTTATAATTCTTTGTGATCAGTTAAACAAGATTCAGGGAGATGCTAGAGGCTGCACTCACAGAACACATGGTTACATTGAAAAGCCCTCAGAAGTTGAGCATAGAAAGAAAAAGAAGATGCTGTTGTCTCGATGGGTACTAGAATTTCCTATCCTTTTGCAACACATTTCCTTCAGTGTACTGCCAAAACGTCTGACTTGGTCTTTGAAATGTGTTACTTTGGTCATCACCTGCAACCGCAAGGAATGATGCTTCCACCCATACCCTTCCCCTGCCCCATGGCTTGCCTCCAATACTAGTTGATAGAACACTGTAATAAGTGAGGGATTGTAGCAGTAAACACTCACTGGGATATTTCCAGACCAACAATACTTTGCAAGCAAGGCATATTTAAATGCAGCAACATATGGTGTGCATTTTAAGAATGTCATGATTTTGTATTACACAATTCTTTTGCAGTGTATATAAGATTGTTTGCAAGATACCCTGCCCATACATCATTGTGTAGGATTACACAAGTGCTCAGCGAAACCATGTTTGTATAGAAGCAAGTTACCATATAATGTGTGAGGATCTATGCCCAAAGGAACTCTGAACACTGGGAAATGATTCTGATTGTGTGAAAAGCTTTCTCCTGTCTGAATATGCTGTGCCCGGATAGCATGGATTTGTAATCCAGGCATAGACCATACCCATTATCCCTTGTAGGCTAAGTAAATGATATTGCAATGTTGCTCTCTACTTATATGGTAATGTTAGTAATGCTATAGTAGAAGACGCTGAGCGTTACATTTGTCTTTCAAAATCTTTAGATAGCAAATTCATATATGAGTTTTATAATGTGTTAACTTACAAGGGGGCCGCTTCAAAGCACTTTAGTGACACATTACAAAGAAGAGGAAGTATGGGATTTGGTTACACTTCCAAGTAGTCTGCCTACTTACAGTCAGTATCCAATTTTTGAGCTGATAGTTCAATTATATAGTGTGGGTAACACTTTTGGTAGGGCACAATGATTAACAGAAATTCTGGCACGTGAACGTTATTCATGTTACAACAAACAAAACAAGTGTATGAAAGTTCAAGTCTGCTAACCTTTTGCAGAGCCGAGAGGAAGAGTCAATGTTGTCTGGTAGTATCTTAATGTATTCTGGGGCAGAAGTTAGAGTCATAAGGTAAATGTGTGCTAGAGTCAGGTTTAGGAGTCATGTGTGGTGGGGGGTAAACTTTTGGTTAATGTGTGCTGGAAGACTGGTTAGATTGGTTAAATTCTTCTGTTCATGGAGCCAGTTTTTCATATTCATTTTTAAACTCTTGTGTTGTATTTTGCTGTTAGAGATTTTAGGTACATAGTAGTGTAATGCAAATTAGCAGAATATCAAGATTAGTTGCTTATTTTAAGAGAAAGAACATTTCAGGTAAGTGCTGTGGCTTGTGCCTTATTAAATCTTTTTGAATAGGTGAGAATTTTCTGTGTGCACTGCTAAAAATCTTCTGAGCGACACCCAAAAAGAAGCTGGGAAAGCGCACATGCGCACAGCTTACAGGGAACATTGGTCCCTGCTACAACTTTTTAAACCATGGAGAAAAGAAGAAGAGATACTATACATCTATGACTCCTATGAAGACGCTTTCAAAGCAAATGAAAGCACTATCACCGATGTAAACTTTACACAGTACAAAACAATGTTGCACAATGAACAGCAACACAAAGAAGAACTCCAGGCCCAACTAGATAAGGACACTCCCGACAGTAGTCAACCTTCTGTAACAGGAAGCCAAGAACCACTGGGACAGCCACTAACAGAAAATGAGGCAGAATTTGAAGAAGATACAGAAGACCTAACTGTACTGCAATCAAAATTGAACAAAGAGCAGCGTAGCATTTTCCAAGAAGTAACAAAAGAAATTGCACATGGTGTACAACATGAAAATAAAGAATGTAACTGCCAAAATTACAAAGCTATGCTACTATACGTCATTGGTGAAGCTGGTTCAGGCAAAACATTCTTAATCAAAATCATCAGCAAGTTCCTTCAACAATTGACAAACAACAAAGTGTCAGCTGCCCCCACAGGTTTAGTTGCCTACAACATAGGTGGTGTCACTTTACACCGATTGCTACTCCTTCCAGTAGAACACCAAAACAAATTAGAATATTACAAGCTTTCTACAGAAGCTGCAATGGTACTACGCAGAGTGTTAAAACAAATGAAAATGCTACTAATAGATGAAGTGGGCATGGTCTCCAACCTAATGTTGGCTTTGATTCACCTCAGATTACAAGAAGTACTCAAAACAAACTACGAAGAGCTCTTTGGAGGAAAACACATTATTGTTTTCGGAGATCTTCTTCAATTGACACCAGTGAAAGGTGAACCTATTTCTAAAACCTTAGGACACAAACTCTGCCGTAAAACTGTTGGCAGCATAGGAAATTTTAACCTTTGGCAACATTTCCAATACAGAGAATTAACAGAAAACATGCGCCAGTCTGCAGACCTCACCTACGCCAACATTTTAAAAATTATTAGAGTTGGTATACTATCTCAAGAAGCACAAGCAATATTAAAAACCCGGCACATCCATGCACTTTATGGCCATAACTCATGTGCTACTGATGTCATGGAACAATTAGAACACAAAATTGTCAATTGTATGTCTTTGATGCCAACTCTTGCAAGCAGTTCCAAATTCAATGAAACAATGTTGAAAAAAGAAATGCAACCAATAATTGAAATTTTCTCCACAGACAAACTGGACGTACATGGTATGACACTACCCATGTGTCAACAAGCCACAACAAGACTAAATACCTTAAAAAACTCTATCTCCAACACAGCTGGTTTGGAAAAAATATTAAAATTATCTTTAAACTGTAGAGTAATGCTTAAACGTAACCTTGAAGTGGAGCAAGAACTAGTTAATGGAGCACTTGGTACAGTTGTTGGCTTTCAAACATACACACGTGACAACAACTTTCAGTTTGTCAATATTCTCTTTGACAAACTATCAGAAGTAAAATGGATAGGAGGCTCAACAGCTCGATTCCTTCTTTTCAAAGACATATATGTACGCAGAGAACAATTTTCTTTAACTCTAGCATACACAGTCACCATTCACAAATCACAAGGTCTTAACCTAGATAAAGCATTGATAGATATTGGCAACACAGTCTTTAAAGAAGGCATGAGCTACGTAGGACTATTACGCTTACGTACACTTGATGGTCTATTTCTAATCAACTTTGATGCAAGTAAAGTAAACGCTGATATTCCTTGCATTTTAGAATACAATAGACTACGTTCACTATACACCCCCATCTAAAAACCTATCCTGTTCCACAACAAGCAAAACGTTTTAAAAGAAAACTACTTCAAACAGAAATGCAACAGGATCTCACTGCAAATCCTCCAAAGAGAATAAAAGAAGCTAATACTTCATCAATTACTACAACCAAAGAAGAATATACTACTCAAAGTAACTCAGGTACTTCTTCAAAGAATCAACACAAACTCCGAAGAAATGATTTGGACACAGAACTATCTGGTCCATTCAAATTTTCAAGTATAACGTGTAAATTGCTACACAAATGTAGCAATAAATATTCTATTTCAATTGCCACCAATTGTTGACAACATTTACTTACACAATACAGACCAATTGTGTTTGCAAATGTTAGTCCTTCATAGAAATGCAAACAACAATCCTGACAACGCATATAGTGTTCATGGAATAAGACAAGAATTGGACTACTGTGCTGGAATGGTGAAATTCACTATAAACTCACAAGAAGATCCACAAGAATTTCTAATGTACTTACTACAAGTACTGGAAAACAAAAAACATACCTATAAATTAAATCTTCCAGATTTCATACATGTGGAAACATACATGCACTCTGTGCAACAATATGGCACAGGAACAAATCCATAATGAAAGTTTTGTGTATGTATCCATACCTAACTGTGAATCCGTTCCATTTCAGCAATTTGTACAAAATGCAAACCATGGCAGATTATGTACTACGTGCAATTCAGATAATCGCTCCACCTTACAAATACAAACACATAGTAAAAATCGTAATACTAATGCTTTTACGTTACAATGCAGGTGGTAGCAAAAACAACTGCAAGCTGACTGGATTCACACATGGTCAAGTATCACTTGGTAAAAAAACCTTCACAACAATAGGAATAATCTACCATGCAGGAGCAACAACCAATGCAGGTCACTACACTGCATATATAAAAAAGAATTGTGGATGGTTTGAATGTAATGATAGTACCATTACTCTAAAGCAAAGATTACCAGCAAATCTTATAAATGCTTATTTAATATTCTTAAAACCAAAATTTAATAACTAATCTGTGCATAAACATTAATAAAACTTCAATTAGAATACTATTAACAGTTTCAGAACGCCAACAGGTATCTAACTGCCCCAAGATTTTTCAACAACCAAACAGAAAAATCAATAGCTCTAAATTATAAGAAAAAATAAAGAGTTAGAATACACCAAAAGGTATCTAACTGCCCCAAGATTTTGCAACAACCAAACAGATAAATCAATACCATTAAACATATAACAAGAAATAAACAGTTAGAATATGCCAACAGGTATCTAACTGCCCCAAGATTTTGCAACAACTCAACAAATAGATTAGCAACTTGAGAATATAAATAAAAAACTATAACCAGTTACAATTCGACAACAGGTATCTAACAATCTGCAATAATCCAACAAATAGAACATTAGCCAGAAACAACAAGTAAACACTGAAAACAAAGAAAGAAATGTACAGTACCATAGTACCATAACAAAACAAAAAAATGTTTTAATCCAACATGGATTTCTTTTCCCCACAGTCCCAATAATTTAAGCAACAAACACAGAAACTGAGCAAATTGCACAGTACACTGGTTTGTAAACTACTAAATATGAGGGTCGAAATAAAGCAGAAATGTCAATTATTGAATATAATAAGTCTTTATAAACTACCTACACTAACATGATCTTTTCTTTTATCACAGAAATTGAAAAAGAATATCTGCTCCACTTACCCACGTCATGAAATAAATAAATCCAATCACAAAAAATCAAACAATAAGTATATTATAATAAATACAACTCATGAATACTGCTCCATAACACAACCATTGAAGAACCTCCTCCTGTGGCAGCACCACCTCCTGTGGCAGCAGCAGAGGGTGATGAGAGCGACAGCAGCAGTTCTCCCACAATGGCATAGCCGTGCAGGCCATGAGCCCATGGAGGTGTTTTTTTTTTCACAACATCCACACAGGTGGCTGTTTGTGCGCACCCTGTCCTCAGACCTCCTGAGTGGCCTCCCCCCTGGCCCCCACATGGCCATTTTTTTTTTTTTTTTTTTTTTTTTTACAGTGTGTTGCCTTGTGTGGCTGCCGTGGGCACCCACTGTATTCCAGCTGGGCACATGCAGGCTTGTCCTGAGTTTGGGTTAGATGCTTGGGTTCGTGAGACACAGACCCCTCCTGCTTCCTGTTTCCATGGGCTTGCAAAGGGTGTGCCTAAGTGACAGAGACTTACACAGTGAAGTAGGACTCCCATGAGCTGTGTGGGCAGTCTGTAGTCAATACTGTGTATACATTCCTAGTGGATATTGTTGTTGAATTGTACACTGCATGGTGTATTGCTATGTGCTTGTGCATCCATGTCTTTCTCCTAATTTGCAGGTTAATTCCTCATGTCTTCACAAGGCCGTTTACTTTGGAGATGGAGTTCATGTTGTAAGCAGTGCACTTTGACATTTGCATGGCAGCAGCACTGTACAGTTGGAAGTGGTCGATGTGCTGGCATAATCAGGTTGTAAGACTACCACTACTTTAACTTAGTACTGTCATGTTTATGCTATGTTTGAGGTTGTGTAGCTGCATTGTATTGTTGGTAAGTATTTGGTCATGTGTGTTGTTAGTTTGACATTACTGGGAGCATATTGTGTGTGGGCAGTTTCCATTAGGGACACTGTACTTTGACACTTGTGTCATGTTTTGGGGATTGCTTTGTTTGCACTCACATAGCATGACATGCCATGGTGTGTTGGGTGGCAGTGCTGGGGAGGGGTTGGGTGACATGTCACTGTTGTCATGTTGTATTTTGCAAGGGAGTAATGATTTTAGCAGCATAGAAGTGTGTCTTTTGATGACACAGCATTGGTGGTGTTTGCGTAGGTAGGGATGCACACAATGTAACACTTCCAGGTGACCTATCTCAGGCTGGTAGGGTTGTGACAGTTGACTGTCCCTTATGTCATCATCATTGATTGTCAGATGGTATGTGCCAGGGCTGTGTGCACTCCACAGGGGTGTGATTTTAGGTAAAGTAATTAGCCACCAGCTGCATACGGGCTGCCTCACCCCGTGCCCTTTCCCCTCCCATGCGCAGCGGCAATGCATGTGGTTGGGGATGTGGGGGCACCACCATGTCCACGGGCAGACCCCGGCGTGTTGCAACGTTGTGCAGGACACATGCTGCCACTATGATCCTGCACACTACTGGGGGAGCGTATAACAGCTGCCCGCCAGAACGGTCAAGGGAGTGAAAGTGTGACTTGAGCACTCCGAATGTGCGCTCCACTATGCCCCGGGTTGCAATGTGGGCTGTGTTGTATCTTACCTCGGGTGGCGTGGTGGGGTTCCGAATTGGCGTCATCATGTGGGTGCTCAGAGGGTAGGCACTGTCCCCTGAGGAGGTGATGATGGGTATCATTAGTGGGGTTGTGACATTACTTAGTATTTGACATGCATGCATGTGCTCTGGCATTTATACTCACCGAGCAGCCATGTATCGCCATGAGGCCCAGCTTCTAGGTCCCGGTTTAGGGTTGACATTCTGTAAATAAAACTGTCATGGGTGGACCCTGGATAGTTGGCATATACTGAGGTGATGATTCCCTTGGCATCACATAATACCTGGGCGTTGATGGAATGCCAGTGCTTTCGGTTTCTATAGATGTGCTCAGATGCCCTTGGAGGACATAGAGCCACATGGGTGCAGTCAATGGCACCTAGCACTTTGGGGAAGTGTGCCACCCCGTAAAAATCCTGGACGACAGCCTGCCTTTCTGCAGGTGTTCTGGGCAGGTATATGTGCCTGCGGACTGATGGGCGTGCAGTCATGATGGCCAAGAACTGGTGTAGGCAGCATGACTGCGTGGCCTGTGACACCCCCCCCCACTATGGCACTTTTCTGCTATAATTATCCAGTAGCCAAGAAGTGCAGTACATTGAGGACCTTATGCCGGGGGCTGAGTGCTTGGGAGCACAGGGTGGGTGATGTGAGGTCATCCTCCCACTCACTGACCAGGTCGAGTATTATGTGAGGTGGAAACCTGTACCTCCCATACACCTGGTCATCAGGCATCCCAAAAAGGCTGGTTCTGGGTGTAAAAATTCTGGGCCTGACTATCCTCCTCCTCTTCCTGCGGTATCCCACGACCACTGCTGCTAGGAACGGTATATTCATCCTGGCGTCTGTGCTTTGTTGTTTGCGCGCACCTTTATGCTGCGCGGGTCCACGTACTCCTGCTAACTGGTGGCGTACGTATTTCCTGATTAGCGCGTCTTTTTTGGTGCACGCCTTAGCCCCGTTCGATTCCATGAATACGTGTTTTGAACATGCGTGTGGGCGTTCCGCACACTTGCCTCCTGTACTTCCCCCGTGACGCCCACATTTTCACGAGTTGTTCCCCATTCCGCATGTCACGCCCCGTGTTCCTCCTACTTTTGTTGTGTGCGCCGCGCTATGTGGGATTTCGCTGTGCGCGTAGCGCACGCTGTTTGGAGACGTATGCGCCAGCGTGCACCATGCAGAATTTTGGCGCACATCCTGGGATTTACACGCGCACGGACTTCCATGAATCGCTGTGCGCGGGTTTCGCTGCCATTTTCGCACTGGCACTGCGATTCGCATGCTTTCGCACGCTTGCGCTGAAAATTTCAGCGCAACATGAACTCCATCTCCAAAGTAGACGGCCTTGTGAAGACATGAGGAATTAACCTGCAAATTAGGAGAAAGACATGGATGCACAAGCACATAGCAATACACCATGCAGTGTACAATTCAACAACAATATCCACTAGGAATGTATACACAGTATTGACTACAGACTGCCCACACAGCTTATGGGAGTCCTACGTCACCTTGTAAGTCACTGTCAATTGGGCACACCCTTTGCAACCCCATGGAAATGGGAAGCAGGAGGGGTGTGTGTCTCACAAACCCAAGCATCTAACCCAAACTCAGGACAAGCCTGCATGTGCCCAGACGGAATACAGTGGATGCCCACGGGAGCCACACAAGGCAACACACTGTAAAAAAAATATATCAAACATCAAAAATGGCCATGTGGGGGCCGGAGGGAGGCCACCCAGGAGGTCCGAGGACAGGGTGTGCAACAACAGCCACCTGTGTGGATGTTGGGAAAAAAAACACCTCCATGGGCTCATGGCCTGCATGGCTATGCCATTGTGGGAGAACTGCTGCTTTCGCTCTGATCACCCTCTGCTACTGCCACAGGAGGTGGTGCTGCCACAGGAGGTGGTGCTGCCACAGGAGGAGGTGGTGCTATGGGAGGCAGCCCATGCTAAGCCCTAGTATGGTCCTCAACGGCAGCAAGCATGCGGGTGTGGAAGGTCTCGTTCTGTAGGATTATAGTGCGGAAATCCCCATGCAGCACCTGACGTGATGCCCGGATCTCCGCCTGAGTTGCCTGCATCTCAGCTGAGAGCGAACGAGTGAGCCACTCCATCTGCTCTTCTGTCCTCACGTTGCCTCAACGGCAACAAGAGTCTCCCTGAGGTGATGGAGTTCTACCCTCAGGGCTTCCCTGTGGCCCTGGGACTCTATTGATATCGATTGGCGTAGAGTCTCCAGTGCTGACCGTTTGTCCCTGTTGGACGCCAACATGTCCTCCCTGTGTGATTAGCAAATGGAGTCTGTTGCCTGCTGTAGTTGCTCCATCTGCCTTTCAGGGGGGACAATAGAAGTGGCCACCCTTTCCATTGCTTGAGCTATCATCTCAACTGATGCTGCCTGTTGGCTTGCCATACCGTACATGGATTGTTCCCATACGGTATTGTCTGGTGGCGTACGGCCACTGCGTCGGCGGGCACCACACCTGTTCGGGGCAAGGCGATGTGTACCTTGCTGTGCCGGCACTGCCTGAGGCTGCAGGACTGCATTCCCCCTCTGATCTGCTGGCCCAGGAACAGGATCAGATGTTGTGGAGTGTGACCGTGCATCCGTATCTGCCAAAGGCAGACTTACCAACACGGACATCCCCATAGAGGGTTCTACCCCTGGTGCAGGTGGGTTGGACAGAACAGAATCCCTGCCAGAAACACTCACCTGCGACAGCACATAAGTCTCATCATCCGATTCAGCACCTGAGTAGAGGTCTGGGGAGGTGTACCCAGAGACACCCCTGGACAGTATGGTCTGCAGTAAGATTGGGTTTTCACCCACCACCACAGCACATCCACCACTGGTACCCGGTCGTGCCTGAGATTCCTCCTGGGTCTGCACCATCTCCTCAACCTCAACAGCATCAAGTGCGTCATAACCTGCAAAAACATGAAAGACAAAAAATGGAAACAGGCATTAGTACCATAGCACACACATAGGCCTGACAAGCCAGAGATCCAGTACATGATTTACACATGTCCCACATGACT
Source organism: Ambystoma mexicanum (assembly GCF_040938575.1). Classification (NCBI taxonomy): domain Eukaryota; kingdom Metazoa; phylum Chordata; class Amphibia; order Caudata; family Ambystomatidae; genus Ambystoma; species Ambystoma mexicanum. Next base: position 958,215,595 of record NC_090928.1, on the reverse strand, counting down.
ATAACCCTGGCATGCACGCACTGTCAATGAGCTGGAAGGGGAGGCAAAAGGCAGACACTGATGACACCAAGATGGAAAAGCAACACATTTGCTGCATGCTGGGTAGCACTGCCATCACACATTAGCATGAGAGTGGCATGTCCAATACACATCAATGACACATGCCAGCACACAGATGGCATGTAGCATAGCCATGGTACATTTGACAAGTACAGCCATATGTCAGTGAATGAGTACTGTCCCCCATCCATGTGAGATGGACATGATGAGATGAAAAATGCAAAATAGTGTGACTAAATATGCATGTGCCACACACTGCAACACATCCAGTGTACAATAATACAGTGATGGCAGGCAGATGTACATATCAATGGTTGGTCACTTCAACATAACAGGAAACAAATATCATGTACCATATTCAAACAGGCACCAAAAATCAATGTGAGCAGGCCAATACTCAATCAGCCTGAATGGTCTAATCATTCACATGACAAGGTAACAAATGTGACCCAATGAGGGGTGTAATCAATGACAGAAGCATGTCACATATGTGGCATTAGGGCTGATAAATGTGTTTCAAAAATTGGAGAATTGAAACAATCAGCCTGAATGAACCCTGAAAAAATCTGAACAATGCTGTTGCAAGATGACAGTTCAAGGGCAACTGCAGTAATGTTGCGCTAATTGGCTACTGTGGGCAGAAGGGATACTGTAATACCCAAATTCAAGGCCGGTGAATGTTTTGGAGGAAGCACATGGGTGACCCATACCACTCAGTGACCCACCCTCACCAGGCACTCAATCAGAACCCGTCACCCAAACAACATACACATGGATTACACACACATGCATGGGCACTCACAGGACGATGCGTCGTAATCTGGTAGGTCTCCCACCCCTTGGATCTGTTCCTCTGTGACAAAGGTTCCAGCAACAGACTCATGTTCAGTGAGTTGGTTGTCCTCTTGTGGAGACCCACCGCCAGTCACCAGAGTAGCGGCATGATTTGAGGCAAGCTTGTTCTTTGCTCTGCGTTTCAGGTCATTCCACCGCTTGTAGCAATCATCAGCTGTGCGCCTCACGAATCCAAGGGCACTTATGCGGTCGCCGATGGTCTGCCAGTGTGCCTTACGTTGACCGGGTGTGGTCTCGCACCCTGCAGTCACCAGCATTTCGTGGCTATGTGCGACACATAGCCCACAAGTGCATCAAGTTCCTGATCATTGAAGCAAGGCTTCCTTGAGGTACCGGAGTGTGTAGCCATGTCTGGGGTCTCAGCCTGTCGTGCCAGAGCACCCTTCTTCCTCTTCTTTAAAGGTGGAGCAGAGCCAGAGTGGCTTACGCCGCTCTGGTCAGTAGGGGCAGAATCACCGGTGGACTGGGTAGTAGGAGTGTGGGAATGCACAATGACCATAGGTCTTGATGCAGGCATTGGTTGCAGGGTAATGTTGGCAGGAGGAACGTCAGTTTGATGGTCCGGGACTGACACTGTCCTGGCTGGGAGAGTCAGAGCTGGAGCGGATGGAGCTGCAGCTGCCCCTGCAGCCTCCCCACCCTGCATACTTGGGGCAGCAGATGACATAGCTGCCCCAGATCCACGTGGATTGGTGACAACAACTTGCACCACCACACATGGCCTAGACTTGCTGACCTGGAAGTTGGCCAGGGAGTCATCCTGTGCCAGGTCAGGTGCCACAATGGGCTGGTCCAACAGGGGCTGAGCTTGGATGGTGTCAGCCACGTTTCCCTCAACCATGGGGGGGGCATGGGTGTCCCTGATTGTTCCTCCACACATGGGGGCATAGGTGCACCCTGCAAATCCCGGCCACGTCCCCTACCATGCCCACCACGCCCAACTCTTGAGGGTCGCCCACCTTTGCCTCCCTTACCACTTGGTGGCCTCCCAACCATGGCACTGATGTTGTTGTGCGTATGGGAGTTGCAGTAAACTATTGTCCTGGGCAATTGGGGGTCAAAGGGGTAGGATACCAGATGGAATTTGTACACTAGTGCTCTAACAAGGCTGTCTGTGACCCCTGGGGGAAGATGACGGGTCACGCAACGCACAGGCAGCCCAAAATCAATAATAAACGTGCACGCAACCCCTCGTAGACCACATGCGTGAAAAAATTAACCCGCACAACGCTGTGGCACCCAGAAACACAAAAATAAGCGTAAGCGTAATACACGCAGCCTACAATGACCTCTGAAGGGGAACGCGACACACGGGGCAAGCACAGTTGCTAAGTACGTGCGGAACTCACTGTCTGCCTGGAAAAAGAATGTGAAAAATACGCATGTGTGCGCGTTGGCAACACCCCCGCCAAAAGAAGAATTGTACGCTGTCTGAGGAGACAGGACAAAAGGAGAAGTGACCTCTGTTTGAGGAAACAGGTCCAACAAAAAATCAGAAAAGAGCTGCCAGAGGTAACAGGGAGTACGAACTAGAAACGCTGTGAAGTAATCGCGTGTGAACTGACAAGAAGTACAGATTTCACCCACTCGCTCTCCACGAAAAGCACGTACAAGGAAATGGCATCCTACATGTAGCTTTTAAACTGGCCCACACGTACACATCAGATACGCGTGTACGCGGGCGCTTTCCTCCAATTACACGCGATGACACTCGGACGTGCAGTTTTTCCACATGTGCTCTGTCATCACGTGCTATGAGGGAAACGCCCGTGCGCACAATGTAACTTACGCGCTTACGCGCTAAGGGCCTTTGGTCCAATGGAATCGCGTGCGTGTGCTGACGCACTTACGCGCTAAGGCCCTTTCCTCGAATTACACGCTGACGTGCAAGATCTTCCCATGCCAAATCACTCTGTATCAAGCTGGCCACGCGAAAACACACGGAAGACCACGCTCCTGCCCAGAAGGCTGAATTACTGCCCCCCAGAGCCCTGAGCACGCTCCCACTTGCCATCTGCTGCTGCCTGACTGCCTGCTGCACACCTGCCCTGCCATTTGCTGCCCGCACGTCAGCCAGGGGTGTAGTTGCTGTGACCACCCCTGCTGGAACCGAAGACTCACGACTGAGATTCCATCGCTCCACAGCCCAGCCCCAGGACCCAGTTGCCCACCCACTCCTGCCTTTGGGGTTGCCATGTCCAGCACTACACCATCTGGCAGCACTGGCAACCCCCAGCCAGAGAGGCAGAGGGCCACCAGCTTCAGTGCCACCAAAGTTGGTGTCCTGGTGGAGCAAGTCCTGGGGCACTATGATGCCCTCTTTGGAAGTTTGCGCGCCGACAAGGAAGGACGGACCAGGATCTGGATGGACATCGTGACTGCCATCAACGCGGAGGGGGTGGCAGTCCGCGACTTACAACGTGTCAAGAAGCACTGGGAGGACTTCAGGTCCAGGACCCTCAACACGGCCCGGCGTGTCGCTAAGGCAGCAGATGCCAAGGGGCGCCGGGGCAGCTGTCAGACCATCAAATGAGGGTCCTGGAACGCATTTGCCCAGCACTCTACATCCAGATCCTTGAGATGCAGACCCATCTGGAGTCGAGCGGTATGTGTACATGCATGTTGATGGTATGCTGTGCGTGTGGTGTTGTGCCAGTAGTGTGCAGGTTGCACATGTGTTTATGTAGGGCCATGTAGGGATGTGTATGAACATGGGCGTGTGGCTGACACATGTGAGTCCTCTCAGGTTTGAGACACATTGATGGTGTATGTGTTGGTAAGCATGCTGGGCATATGCAGGTGTGGGAGCACACAGGTTTCAATCTCTCCGTATGTGCATTGGCATGGTTGTGGCACGGATGGTGGTTCATAATTCATGTATCTGCACTGTGCACATGTGCATGTATGTGTATTTCACAAGTGTGCAAATGTGATGCCTCATGGATGCACGTGACGCTGATATGGAGAAGGATGAATGGCAGATGTGACATGTATGGCGATCTCTTCACTGAAACAGTTGCAGGAGATGTAGACATGCATGTAAGCGTGGTGGCATGTGTGCATGTCTAGTGCACTCCCTGTGTTTCATGTGATGTCTGGCTCACCTTTGGCTGCTCATGCTGTTGTATGTGTATGGATGTTGCTGGCCGTTGTGATATGGCTGTGGAATAGCTCATGTGTGTGAGTTGAAATGACATTTGGGTTGGGGATTGCGATGCCATGTCTGAAGTTTGACACTGCCACTCATGTGGAACTGTCATGTGTGTATCAGTCCATTGTACAGTGCCCTGATGCCTGTCTCCTATCTCTCGCTGTCTGCAGCATCAACTGATGAAGAGGGCAGAGAGTGTGCTGTGGAGCACAGAGGCAGGGATCGCACCGCCAGCCGGAGACGCAAGGCCCAGCTCCCCTCCCAGGTTGTGATCTCGTCGGGGAGTGACGAGTCCTCCATGCCATCTTCCCACCCATGTATCACCTGGGTACCCTGTGGAGCTGCCTCTGACCCTGCAGCCAGGCTAGTGGAGGACACATCCCTGCCACAGCCGGGAGTCGGACGTCCAGCACGGGTGGCCACCTCAACAACTGCACCCCAGCCGGAGGAGGATGTACAGGCAGCAAGAGCCAGGGCACAGGCAGAGGCACAGCAGCAGCAGCAACAAGGTGGGAGCCATCATGGCTCGGGGCCTTCGACATCGGAGGGGCAGGCATCGGCCAGAGGGCAGGAGGACCCAGGACTGGAATTGTCTTCCATGTGGCAGCGGTTAGGCCATGCTATAGATGCAGAGCGGCAGCGGGCAGAAGAGGCACGGCTCACGATGGTCAGGGCGGAGAACTCCATGCAGAGGGCCCTGAGGCGGGCCGAGTGCCTCGAGGCAATTCGCAGGGAGTTGGAGGAGAACATGTCGTCGTCCCTGCAAACCCTCAGGGCCATGGAAGAGGACCGCCACCAGGACATTGAGCAGGAGTTCCATGATGCCCTGGCCCGGGACATCCAAAAGTGGGCCGTCGGACTAGCCCACTGCCCTTGTAAATAGTTTTTAGAGTTAGGTTTCCTTTATGTTTTCCTTTTATTTGTGGTCAATGGACAATGCCACCCAAATTTGTATATAGTTATATTTTTAGGTAGTTAAGTAGGTAGGTTTCATTTGTTTGGTTGGGATCATGGATCCTTTACATCCTTGGACAATGGATTGTATATAGGTTAATCATGTTTTCATTTTTTTTTTTGTTTTGCATTATGGACATGGAGCAATGGATTTTTTTTTCCTGGACAATGGATTGTAAATAGTTGGACTATGGATTGATTTTTTTTTTTTTTTTTATGAACATGAAGCAATGGATTTTTTTTTTTTTACATTTCCTTTGGATTTGCGTTGTTGGAGGGTGAATTTGGACTGTTTTTCTTTCAAATTTATATGGATTGGTTATCATTTTCATTCAATCATCTTTTTCACATGCTTTTCATTTCATGTTTCATATTTTGGTATGCTTTCATTTCATTTTTGATTTCATGTACATAATACATTTTCATTTTTTAGTTCCATGTGTGGGATTCGCTCATTGGGTTGATGCATGTGAAAATGTGGGTTTACACAAGCAATGCCAACCAGTGTATGTGTGTGACGGACATGTGTTGATGTACATAGTTGACGTTTGGTTTGTGTCATGAGATCAGCATTTCGCTGGGGGTGGAAGGGGACATGAGTGGGACATGAGTGGGGGCTTGCTGGCAGGTGCACCGCACTCCTGGGTGGCAGGGGTGCTGGGGGACATGAGTGGGAGCCTGCTGGCAGGTGCCCTGCACTGCTGGGGTGTGGGGGTGCAGGGGGACATGAGTGGGACATGAGTGGGGGCCTGCTGGCAGGTGCCCTGCACTGCTGGGGGGTGGGGGTGCAAGGGGACATGAGTGGGGCATTAGTGGGGGCCTGCTTGCAGGTGCCATGCACTGCTGGGGTGTAGGGGTGCTGGGGGACATGAGTGGGGGCCTGCTGGCAGGTGCCCTGCACTTCTGGGGAGTGGGGCGCAGGGGGACATGAGTGGGACATGAGTGGGGGCCTGCTGGCAGGTGCCCTGTACTGCTGGGTGGTGGGGGTGCAAGGGGACATGAGTGGGACATGAGTGGGGGCCTGCTTGCAGGTGCCCTGCACTGCTGGGGTGTAGGGGTGCTGGGGGACATGAGTGGGGGTCTATTGGCAGGTGCCCTGCACTGCTGGGGGGTGGGAGTGCAAGGGGACATGAGTGGGACATGAGTGGGGGCCTGCTAGCAGGTGCCCCGCACTGCTGGGGGCTGGGGGTGCTGGGGGACAGGGACAGCGACATGCACAGGCCCCTCTGCGGTGACCTGTGCTGCCTCCTGACCCTGGCCCTGGACTGCACCACTTGTACCAGTGGTGCAGTCCAGGTGCCCTGCACTGCTGGGGGGTGGGGGTGCAAGGGGACATGAGTGGGGGCCTGCTGGCAGGTGCCCCGCACTGCTGGGGGGTGGGGGTGCTGGGGGACAGGGACAGCGACATGCACAGGCCCCTCCGCGGTGACCTGTGCTGCCTCCTGACCCTGGCCCTGGACTGCACCACTTGCACCAGTGGTACTACCCCCACCAGGCCCCATGTGCGGCTCAGTAGCGGGCTCTTCCTCCTCTGTGGAGACCACCAACCTGGATGTCGTCACACCGTCTTCCGCCATTGGAAGCCCCTGTGGGGGCTCACCCGGCCCTTCCACCACAGCCGTTGTGGCAGACGCACCACCAGCCCCCTCGGTCCCGGACGATGGTAATTCCTGGGAGGGTGGCTGGGCCTTGCGTCGCCGCCCAGTGGAGGCATCCCCGCCGCTTGGCTCCACAGCGCCATCTCCGCCCTCTTCTTCACTTGACGATGCGTAGAGGGGGACATAGAACACAAGCATCGAGGTACAGTACAAAATACCCTAGACAGGAAGCAATAACACATGAGTGGCACTGTCAAATGTCACTTCCATCCTGTCATTCCACAACACATGGGTGAATGCACACAACACACATGCAGAAACAGTCCTGGCGCCTGCAATCAACATCAACATATTTGTAGAAGGGCCCCTGTAAACCAAGATGTTGCCTTCAAAGTCACATGCAGCCATGGCGTTTCAAAGTCACACACACACTTCTCAGGCACACACACACACATGTGCACCATACATGTACATGACATCAGCACACATTCCTCAACCCCCCTCCATGTCCAGGAACAGAGACAGCCATGCATTCATGTGTGCATTCCACATAGAGCTCCCCATGTTGCTTTAAAACACATGCACCAACCATGTGGCTCACACATAACTGGTCTCACATGCATGACCATGATGTCCCTGCACACACACATATCCATACATGGCCTATGTCACACATACAGGCACACATCAGACTACCAGCACACTGCAACATGCACTGTCTCACACAGCAATGCTTGGCCACATACCGCTCAACTCCAGAGGGGTCTGCCTCCGAAGGATCGGGGCGTGGAGCGCTGGGCCTACGCGTTCCAGGACCCTCATCTGGATGGCACTCAGGCGTGCCCGGCCCCCCTCCGCGAGGCGCTGTCATGATGCCTACCCCCGGAGCATCAGGCCAGGCCGAGCACCCCCGGAAGCAGGCATCATGCCCTCGGGTAAAAGCCCAGCGGCCCCTTATAGGGACTCTTTGGACTCAGTCCTGGCGCCTTTGGCGCCAGGCTCATGTTGGACATCAGTCCTGGCGCCATTGGCGCCAGGCTCATAAAGGGAGGTGTTTTGTGCACTTACCTGATGCAGACCATGCTGCACGCTTCAGGCCTCCCTGAGACCTGAAAGGGACTATTTTTTCATAGGGACTATTTTTTCACTTGGGCGTGGCCAGGGAAGGATACATACCTAGTTGGGGAAGGATACATACCTGGGACTTCTTTGGAGGCTATTTAAGCCACGCCCAGACAGCAGCTCATGCTTCGCGTTGTTCTGCTTCCTGCAGCTTAACGCTCACCGTGTCTGCTCCTGCTCCTGGACTACAGCCACGCCCGTCTTGAACCTGGAAAACCTGCAAGGAAGGAAGAGAAGAGAAAGGTGAAAACCAAGGATTATTTCAAGCTTCTTACCTGCATCCAGAATCTTCTTGCCAGCATCCCTGAAGGAAGACTTCAATTTAAAAGCATCGCGTTGCTCGCTGCAGCGCCACACTTCACTCACCTGTCCTGTCCTCGAGACATCTCCCGGTTCCATCGCGGCTGTCAGCATCGGACGCCACATCTCTGCACCTAGGGGAGAGAGGAATAAACAAAAGGTGAGCAGAAGGACACACAGAAGGAAAGCCTGATTAACAGCCATAATACTTACCGGCTTTTCTTCCACATTTCGGGTCGGCGCCGCCCCGTTGGCAGGTACCGTACCCCGGCCCCTATGGGGAAAGGACTAGAGACATTTCAGAGGAATGATAAGGACATCTAGAGGGATCACCCTCATTACTACTCACCTCGGCAGGTTAACCCCTTGACGCATCGCCTTCATTCTGCACCTGAAATAAAGGACAGATCACAGGTGAGAAAGACAGCATAAAGGGGGCCTCACTTGAACTTTGAACTTTCATACTTACGGCGCATCGCTCAGGAAAGTCAAGTGGATTTTGCCAGCGCCATTCTGAAAACCAGTGAAGTAACTGGACGAACACGCGCCCCTGCACCAGAAGCAGGATGGAGAGTTCAACCTTCCAAACCATAAGAAGGATATTCCTACGGGCCAAGGAAGCACGATTTGAAGGTCCTGTCCAATCGGTGTTCCGGGTCCTGCGCATCACGCTAGAAGAGGCCGCAGTAATGCAGACTAGATCAGCGCCCCGTGGGAACCAGGTGGGCGTTACAGGCGCCGGGTCTTGTGGAGGTTCCTGGACCTGAAGTCCTCCCAGAGCTTCTTGACGTGCTTGATGTCGCGGGTTGCCACCCCCTCTGCATTGATGGCAACCACTACGTGATCCCAGATCCTCTCCCGTCCTTCCTTGTTGGCGCGTGATGTTCCGAAGAGGGCATCATAATGCCCCAGGACATGCTCCACCAGGACACCAACTTCGGTGGCAGTAAAGCTGGTGGCCCTCTGCCTCTCTGGCTGGGGGTTGCCAGTGGTGCCAGATGGAGATGTGCCCGACATGGCAACCCCAGAGGCAGGGGTGGCTGGGCAACTGGGTCCTGGGGCTGGTCTGTGGAGCGATGGTACCCAGTCGGGAGTCTTCTGTTCCAGCAGGGGTGGACACAGCAACTGGACCCCTGCATATGGCTGATGTGCAGGCACCAAATAGCAGGGCACGTGGGCAGCAGACAGTCAGGCAGCAGCAGATGGCAGGTGGGAGTGTGCTCGGGGCTCTGGGGGACAGGAAAATGGCCTTCAGGGCAGGAGCATGGTCTTCCGTGTGTGTATGTGTGGCCAGCTTGATACGGAGTGATTTGGCACATGAAAAATGTGCACGTCAGCGTGTAATTCGAGGAAAGGACCTTAGCGTGTAAGCGGGTCACCACACGTACGCGATTTCATTGTACCAAAGGTCCTTAGTGCATAAGCACGTCTGTGACGTATCGCGCACGGGCATTGCCCTTTTGCGTGTGAAACTTACCGCAAACACCGTAATACACGTACCCTGCTGAAATTGCGTGTGAAACTTCCCGCTAACCCCAGGAATACACATACCCCACTCGCACAGGGCCCTATCGGGTGTGAAACTTCCCGTGCACCCCCAAAATGCACGTACCCGGATCCAATCGCGTGTGTGACTGTAATAAACGTACCCTGCTAAAATCGTGTGTGAAACTTCCCGCTAACCCCAGTTATACACGTACCCCACTCGCACAGGCCCTTTTTTGCGTGTGAAACTTCCCGTGAACCCCGTAATTCACGTACTCTGCTGAAATCATGTGTGAAACTTCCCGCGAACCCCAGTTATACACGTACCCCACTCGCACAGGTACTTTCTCGTGTGAAACTTCCCGCGCACCCCCGAAATACACGTACCCGGATCCAATCGCGTGTGTGACTTCCCGCGAACCCCCGTAATACACGTACCCTGCTGAAATCGTGTGTGAAACTTCCCTCGAACCCCAGTCATAAACGTACCCCACTCGCACAGGCCCTTTTGTGTGTGAAACTTCCTGCGAACCCTGTAATACATGTACCCTGCTGAAATCATGTGTGAAACTTCCCGCGAACCCCAGTTATACACGTACCCCACTCGCACAGGTACTTTCTCGTGTGAAACTTCCCGCGCACCCCCGAAATACACGTACCCGGATCCAATCGCATGTGTGACTTCCCGCGAACCCCCGTAATACACGTACCCTGCTGAAATCGCGTGTGAAACTTCCCACGAACCCCAGTTATACATGTACCCCACTCGCACAGGCCCTTTCGCGTGTGAAACTTCCCGCGAACCCCGCAATACACGTACCCTGCTCCAATCGCGTGTGAAACTTCCCGTGAACCCCAGTTATACACGTACCCCACTCGCATAGGCCCTTTCGCGTGTGAAACTTCCTGCGAACCCCGTAATACACGTACCCTGCTGAAATTGCGTGTGAAACTTCCTGCGAACCCCAGTTATACACGTACCCCACTCGCACAGGCACTTTCGCGTGTGAAACTTCCCGCGCACCCCCGAAATACACGTACCCGGATCCAATCGCGTGTGTGACTTCCCGCGAACCCCCGTAATACACGTACCCTGCTGAAATCGTGTGTGAAACTTCCCTCGAACCCCAGTTATAAACGTACCCCACTCGCACAGGCCCTTTTGTGTGTGAAACTTCCTGCGAACCCCGTAATACACGTACCCTGCTGAAATCTTGTGTGAAACTTCCCGCGAACCCCAGTTATACACGTACCCCACTCGCACAGGTACTTTCTCGTGTGAAACTTCCCGCGCACCCCCGAAATACACGTACCCGGATCCAATCACATGTGTGACTTCCCGCGAACCCCTGTAATACACGTACCCTGCTGAAATCGCGTGTGAAACTTCCCACGAACCCCAGTTATACATGTACCCCACTCGCACAGGCCCTTTCGCGTGTGAAACTTCCCGCGAACCCCGCAATACACGTACCCTGCTCCAATCGCGTGTGAAACTTCCCGCGAACCCCAGTTATACACGTACCCCACTCGCATAGGCCCTTTTGCGTGTGAAACTTCCTGCGAACCCCGTAATACACGTACCCTGCTGAAATTGCGTGTGAAACTTCCCGCGAACCCCAGTTATACACGTACCCCACTCGCACAGGCACGTTCGCGTGTGAAACTTCCCGCGCACCCCCGAAATACACTTACCCGGATCCAAACGCGTGTGCGACTTCCCACGAACCCCCGTGATACACGTACCCTGCTGAAATCACGTGTGAAACTTCCCGCGAACCCCAGTTATACACATACCCCACTCGCACAGGCCCTTTCGCGTGTGAAACTTCACGCGAACCCCAGTAATACACGTTCCCCGCTTGCCGTTTGCTGTTTGGCAGCCCTGTAAACTGGTCCAGGGTTAGCGCAGCCCTTTGCGCTGGATTGGGGATTTTGATGGCTTTTCCTTGCGTGAGGGCGTTCTTGGGGGCATAACTGGCGCTGCTGCAGTGTCGCTGCGCCACTCTGCACCACGGCTGGTTTTGGAGGCTAAAATCCATGAATACGCTGTGTGCGGAAATCGATTTTAGCGCACGCGGCTGGCGCAGACATTCGCACGCGCACACTATGCGCTAGCCTCGTGCGCCACTTTTGTGCGAAATTCTATGAATTACCCTGTAAAGCTTTTCAACTACCCTGCTTAACAGATTACAGGGTTTTTTCTCACTGAAAGCGAACCAGAGGTTCCAGCTTTACTAGTGTATACAACCAAGTAACCATACCAAGTGTAAATACATATTCCATTAAAAACTATTATCGATTGTACTAAAATCATAAATACCACATACTTTCTACTCCCCCTACAGTACCTACAATTACTATGCACATATTACTATGATGGTTGTGGCCCGATTCTGAACCCCCAGCCATTGAATTGGTGTTCACAGACACCGAAATTGACCGCAGACTCTGCGGCATCTGCAAACTAGTTTTTTCACCTTTAAAAACTGCTGCATATCATCTTTATTCCACTTCCCCATCCTTTCCAGGCCCTCTTTCGGCCACCAAATAACCCAAAATGTGTTTTCCAGACTTTTACCCTGCCTGCTATCCACGGACACTTGCCGGTGTCCAGTGAACCAACATGACGGCTGCTTCAAAAATTATGATGCACCTCATGCTTTTCACCATCCAATCAGTGGGAACATCTGATGTCCGCAAGCAGCACGTCACCCTATGATTGGCCAAGGGGGGTGTCTGCGGACCGAATAGGGAAGTAAGTCCATGGACCCAGATATCACTTATTTTTTTGTACCTACTTTTTGGCTGTTTTTAAAAAAAAAAATATGGGCCAGATTTGCACCAAATATACAAAAGCAAACTTTCGGGACCAAGCCGTCATTCCTGGTGCAAATTTGGTGAAAATCCATCCAGCGGTTTGGGCTGTAGGCGTGGGCACCTTCTTTTCCATTGCGTCTATGAGGAAAACCACACATTTTGGGACACCACTATAACCTTGCCTCCTCTGGACGAAACCTCACCAAACTTCGCAGAATCATTTCAAGTTGGCCATATTTGCAAAATTTGTTAAGGATTTGTCCGGGGGGGGCAAAGTTATAAGCCGCTCAAAAAGTGCTCTTCCTATGGATTGAGCATATGTAAAAAGGGGATGTGTCAAAAGGTGACTAAGCATAGTGGCCAAGAGCCTGGAGAAAGGATGACTCAGTCCATAGTGGAAAAATTGCATCCTTTAGGAGTAAAATGCAACAAGAAAAAAAGAATGTGCCTAAAACATTTAGAGTACAGGCACCCTATGTTAGTGCCAGTCCGCTCTACAAGAAACATAACCAGACGTGTTACAGTGAAACAAAAACAAATGAGCTAACTTTTCAAACTAAATCAAAATTAGGGTATCTAGGCAGCCACTAGCACCCTACAGGTTACAAGGAACAATTCAGGCAAATGTTAAAAAATAAACATGAAACAAGACTGCCAGGATCCCTGTTTTTGCTGTTCAAACTAATTTGAGCTGCATTTGAACCATGTTTGTCACATTCAAACCATGAGGTCCTTCTGATGCTGCTTTTGGCACTCACTTCACCTTCAAACTGTGCTCTTCACAGTGCACATCATTGAATTGACTCAACACCACATCGCCCCTGCATAGCCTCATCACCTGCTGTGCTCGAGTACCAGCGCACCATGCAGATTGCTTTGAACCGCTGAGTCGAGCCGAGTATCGGACCACCCTGAATTTGCATCAAAAATGACTCAAACCGCTGGACCATCGCATCACTCCTTGACGTGAGCCAAGAGTACTCATGGCTTCAGACCACAGTAGATCATCAAACTGTTCATGCTGTTCTATTTGACCTGCATCCTTCGATGCTGCTGCTAACTGCACAGAACACCCTCTCAAATCTGACTTACCTCCTGGGATCCATGTGATCTGACACCTTCAAACCCAGTTTGAAACCTCTCTTGACATCGTCAAACCACCTAACAATGGAATCAGATACTTTCAAGTGACCCTGTTTAGGGACCTAAAACAGTTAAAGAAACTTTTGCGCCTTTTTCCAACCAGACACATCCCTTTTATCAACATTGTTGCAATGTTTCCCTGTTTCCTCCCAGACAAAGTATCATGAGTGTTTACACATTTCTGTTCTGCATATTCAATCTTCATTTTACATTGGTGGTATTTGATAGCCTTTCTAATATTTATTTTTCTGAATAATTTGTTCAATTAAAGTATACATTTTCATAGAACTTTGGACAATATTTTATTTTGGATCTGTTGTACTATTGTGGTTTGGGTTGCTACTGGCTCATGTTCATCCCAGCCCCCCTTTGAGAGTATTCCCTTTCCATCGACCCACCTTACCACAAAAGGCGAACGAGGTGTATCACTTAACTGGCCCTGTTTTACCTTTATGATTGGTATCACTGTTGGTTTGAAGAGCTCTGGAGGCTGAGTAGGCACTTTAGCCACTAACCATCCTTCTACTCCTGCAGAGCAGAAGTCATTTCATCACACTGGTGCTAGAAGTGGGATTTGAGACAGGCTGTGCCTATGTCTTATTCTTCCAAAATTAAAGTTAACGTTAGAAACACAAACGGAAAAAGAACCCCAAACAAGGGGTGCAAAGAAAGATGGCCGCTGTTACTTAAATTTTTTTATGCTTTGGTTTCACCCAGCTTCGGATGTTTTTTCATCTTTCTTTGCACCCCCTGTTTTGGGTTCTTTTTAAGTATCCCAACATAGGACCTACGAAATCTTTAAATATTTTGGCTTATCCATGACCTTGTGATGTCCACCACATTCCCAAAAGAAAGGTGCGCAGAAGGTAGTGAGTCCCGACCCAGACAACTCCAACCAACTGTAAACGTTAACAGATAACTTGAGCCTCTCTGTCCCGCAATTCCCGGGTATTCTGTACTCACAGAAGGTCCGGGACGTGAGGCGCCTGTTATGTTGCCACGCCCCTGGCCATGTGATGTAACGACACCCGTGGTTACCGGGGCAACGTAAAATACACATAAAAGATTACGCATGCCCACGCTCGCCATCTCTGCTAGCTTTTTGTCCGCCACATGCAGGTCAGTTACTCTTTTAACTTTACCTGCGTTTTCTGACGCAGTGAGCTTCCCCTGACACCTGTCTCACTTGATCTCTTACAGATCACTTACCTTACAGCATCTGTGGACCGTATTGATTGCAACAAAGGTAATCACTGATTTCCTGATTACACCACATGCATCTAATCCACGCATATTACATCCACGGGTGCAAAGGCCCTCTTTTTTTGAAGGTACTACTTATTCCATTCTTTCCCTTTGGATTAGTTTGACTTTACATGAAATTCTGAATATGGCTATGATCTATATGTACTTTTTGTGTAACCCATTATGATGGAAATGTATTTGTGCATGCCGCTTGTGTTTGATTTGAATAGTGCTCAGCCCTGAAGATGGAGCCAAAATGCATTGCCTTATGAGCCCACACTGATGAGGATGCTGTTTGCCTAAAATCTTTCTGTTATTAAACACCATTTTCTTGTGCAATATGCCTTGAGCTTCGTTAACTACTTTTTTTCAGTAGTATATTAGCAAAGAATGTACATTTGGGCAGCATATCAAGAACAATATCTCAAACAAGTATTGCAGCTTCTATATAAAGCAGTGTGTGAGTTTCAGCATAACTGCGTGGTTCCACCAAGTTTCTCTGCTATATAAAACATGAATGACATTCATAGCAAGTCTAATGGCAAGCTAAAGGCTAATAAAGGCTAAAATAGTTGATTAAGCTATTTATGCCAATGGATTATTCAATAACATGATAAATATAACAATGCAATTCAAAGAGATAAAGAAAATAGATTTAAAGCTAATCATGAAGGATGTAAATTCACATGCTGAATTTGACCAGCTATATCAAGATATGAAAATCATTGAGCAGCAACGGTCTCAGTTAGCGCAGGAAAAAGCTAATATTGGAAATACATCAGCTCACCTTACAATTGACACAGCAACAAGAACTGGGTGATCAGAGTACGTTGACCTCACAAGAGCTAATGCAAAGAATAAAAGAACATGTGGCATTGAGAGAGAAGTCTGACATTTTAATGAACATTCTTGATGATGCAGTATCACAGATTGGGGAAACAAATACATAATT
This sequence comes from Ambystoma mexicanum, assembly GCF_040938575.1. Lineage (NCBI taxonomy): Eukaryota > Metazoa > Chordata > Amphibia > Caudata > Ambystomatidae > Ambystoma > Ambystoma mexicanum. Next base: position 958,199,910 of record NC_090928.1, on the reverse strand, counting down.
AGCTAGCTGGCAGTCCATGAATCAGTAGTGAGCAGAAGAAATACATATTTACCAGAAAGAAAACGGTTCCTTGCTGAATGAATTACAAAACACAAAAGAAATATTAGTTTCCAAAACTAAGACATTTGACACCAGCCAGACTAGTCTGAATGAATCTTGGTAACAACTTGTCCCAAAGAAAAAAAACAGATGATCATTGAAATGATGATACTGCTTAATGATTATGAAAAGTATTTATAGAAATTCAGTTGAGATTGGATTCACAATTAAAAGCTCACAGACAGATATCTTTCATGGAAGAATTGAGACGTTTGTCCCGATTTAGGGGACTAAATGTGAATACCAAGACCTGCCCAGAGACATGCTAATGACCTCAATGCACCTAGCCCTAGTCAGGATCTACTGGGGTACCAGACGTGCCATTTCCCCTTCCCAAACTCACCCAGATAAAGACTTGAGTTCCCTGTCAAATACAGAGCTGGGAGGTGGTTGAGTGGAATACCTAGTATGTCAGGAGTGGACATGAGAGGAAATGAAAGTGCTCCCCAATAGAGAAACAGTGAACAAAGATGTGAATTGGGTTAAGGGAACACGAATTACAGCATATGATCCAACACAGTCCACTTAGCCAATTTGGCTGATATTGAGAGAAAGAGAAAATTAACTGGAAAATGGGCATTTTAAAGACCCCTCCCTATGCCAAGGATTATGGAGACATCTCTGATTCTCTATGTAGATAGGAAAACACTGATTCTGAGTTATAATATGAAGATATACCATAATATCCAGCCCCTCCAAAAGGATTTGAGGTCCATAACCCATAAAACCAGTGGGAAAGCAAGAACGTTGAGGACCCCCTGTACTATACACATAGCAAATCTCCCTACACCCATTATGACAGGGGAGAATGTGCAAGACAGGGGGGGGGCAAATATGCATACCTGTAGGGGAGTTCAATTAGTGGATCTGACTCTCAGAAGGGAAGTTGGACCCAATTAAGGAGACTTAGAAAACGAAAACCACAATCACAGTTTGTAAAAGGCCCACTCAGTAAAATTATTGCTATACAATATCTTATGATCCCTTACCATAAAAATACAAAATATTCTGTTTAGTAACATCTAGAACTTTGCAAACAAATAATGCAACATTTGCACTGAGGAATGACGAAAACGACATTGATAAATCAATTATTGCGCATCAACAAATGTTGTAAAAGAAAACATCCATGATTTAATCATACACATTTAAAGAAACAGAAAGCAAGACATCACATCAAAATGTCCAATATTATAGGCTGACGAGTTTCCAGGTGGTACCTCTTCTTCTAAAGCCTAATGCGACTGATGTTGAATCACGTACATGCAAAAAGAAAGAAATCAAATAGATGCTGTTATTAGCCCAAATACAGGAGCAAATCATTGAATAAATTGTCTGAACACATATCAGATATTGATAAAGACATTGCTAACTAAATGAGACAGGCAAACAAGGGTGCATGACTAGCTGATCCTTAGATACGTATTCAAAAAGACAGGTCAAGAACCAACAGAATCATGGCTACATAAATGAAATCCACAAACATCAGTACCAACTGGAATCATTACAATATTGTGCACATCACTTATATAATAACATTTTGGCAGAACCCATTGAGGCAAACAAGTTTAGACACAAGGTGTTTCACGGGGTACTTGTATGCTAACAATTGTGCTTCAGTCGCAATATATCGAGGATGCACAAAAGCAATAATAGTCAAGCAAGACTGTCAATTAGATTTCTAAAATAACTAAAGTGTCTGTAAAAAATAATGGGAGATCCACCAGGGGGGCGCCGAGATGCACTGACGCATCCGCACTGGTCTCCTCCAAAGGGCGCCGTAAGAGGGACTTGAGCCCCCCCCAGACCCCCAGGAGTACAGTGCCGACCCCCCCCCACGGATTGCTGTCGCAGCAGAGCCCCCGCGGACCCCAACTCCGATCTTCCGGCGTGGAGAACTCGCCGAGTTCGGGCCTTTGGAGAGAGGAGGGAGACGGAGCTCCGCCTTGCCCCGTGCCGCGGCTCCGCAGGAACTAACGGAGAGCCGCGTAGGGGTTGGGGCCTGCGGCTTCCTGGAATCCCGAGGGCTGCTAGGGGCCCAAAGAAGAGCCCGGAGGAGTGAAGCGACCGGGGCCTGTACCCTACGACATCTCCAGCCAGGAAGGCGGCCTGCGACTACTTCAAAGTCGCTGTTGACTCCGTCGAGCGTGCAAATCTCATTGCCTGCACCTCGGCCTAGATTTCGCTGTGGAAGCGGGGTCTGTGGAGAGACGTTGGGACCCCGACACAACGAGAGCCCGGGCAAGACAGGCTGCCACACCGGCGGCGTATGCGACCCGACAGGAAGAGCATTTTTACCGGGTCTGCACTGGCAAAGAGGGCCGAGACGCATGCTTCCGTTTCCGCGTGGAGAAGCAGGCCATCTCCAACGCTCTAGGGCGGCTTGAGGAAAATACCCGAGAAGTTTCAGCCGTCCGCGGATAGTAATCCTCAATCCACAGGTCTCCATCTTCCTCGGCACAGTACTTTGCAGCTGAAAACAACAGAACAGGTGTAACTTTCACAAATAAGACCTGAAAGTGTAACAGAACAATTTCCTGGGCAATTTACATCGAATCAAGCAAGAGGGGCCTGCAGCGGCCCCTTAGTCCCTTCCGCGTCCGGCCTTCCCCGGACTCTGCTTTTCACAGGTGGGGTGTGACGAAAGTTCGGCGAGTCCCACGTGGAATGAGAGCGCCCCAAGTCAACCATCACGATTTGCCTCGAGTAACCCCCTGCCTCAACGGAGAGTGTAAAGTTAAGGCCGTATACAGAGAAATCCCCCCGGTGTGCGCACCCCAGTGTTGTGGGGGGGGGCCCAGCGACGAAGCCCGCCTGGTCTGTGGAGTCCGGGGGGAGCCCTTGTGGAGATGATCGGGGAGAGCCTCTGACCTGGAAAGAGGACCTACAGAAATTTCGGCGCCTGCTCCCAAGATCATCAACCTGCCCTGAGATGGCGGCCCCGACGCACCTGGATATGTCTGATACTAGCACAGTCACCAAAGGTATGGCTGCTCTCCTGGAGGAAATAAGAGGCTTCAGAGCAGACATAACGCTACGGTTGGATACCCTGGATAAAAAAGTGGACAATATAGACGACAGGATCCAAGCGCTTGAAAACAACACAGCCTCGAATGACATTTTCGAGACGCAATTCGACATGCACCTATCGGAACTCGAGAGGAGAGAAGAGAAATGCTCCCTAAAGCTTGATGACTTAGAGAATAGAGAACAACGCTGTAATCTTCGCTTTTTGGGGTTCCCGGAGCGGGAAGGTGAAACGCAAATGGACATAATCAAAGCTGTAAACGCGGTGGTGGGATCACTCTTTGAGGGGGCGAACACGAATGAACCCACTATTGATAGAGCTCACAGGGCGGGAGCGGCCAACAGGGGCCCCAGGTCCATTCTCGTACGTTTCCACTACTTCGCGGAGAAGAACACAATTCTGGAACTGGCACGTAAGAAGGGCACGGTGGACTGGGAGGGGGCCCGGATTTCGCTGTACCAGGATCTGTCCGCCTCCACCCTGGCAAGACATCGACTTTGCTCCCCGCTGACGAAAATGCTCCAAACCAAGGGGGTCCGATACAGATGGGGATACCCTTTTTCACTTTCCTTTGAACTGGAAGGGTACAAATATGCCCTGGTCACGGAGGATGACATTCGTAGGGTGTCGGGCGAACTTCTCGGAGAACTAAACATGGAAGTGGAAGAGCAAGAGCGCGGAAGAGAGCCGGTTGGACCCGGGAGAATTAAGGCTTCACAGGAGAGAGGCAAAGTCCGAGGCCACAGGAAGTTCAGAATAGTGGCTCTGACATCCCCTGGTCAACCTGACACTTGAGGAACCCCAAGAAGCTTCGCGGTCTAGTTTGTTTTTTATGCCAATGGGGGAAGCACTGTAATTATTTGCAATCTGAACATGACAGGGGGGTGGGGGAGTTCAAGTTGTTGTTATTGAAGAGCTCAAGAGCCCGGAGGAGGGAGACAATGGTGGCCTGGCTCAGCGACAGGATGAAGCCGTTGGTCCACCAGGCGTTCAGGGGGGAGGAGGGAGGGGGAAGGGAAAACTTGGGGTTTGTTCAAGAGGATTTTAGTTGGGTCAAGCCAAGTTTTCTGGTCTGTTTTGTAACTGCAGATTTGTTCTTTGACTATAGCGGGGGGCGGAAGTATTGCGGGAGCACTGGAATTAGCTATCCCGAGAAGGGAGACATAGGGCCTCATTACACAGACGGCGGTAAGGGTTAACGGTCACCGTTAATGGCAACGGTGACCGTTAACCCTTACCGCCGTACTACGAGGTCCCTTTGCGGGTTGGAGGATTTAACGCCTGCTTCTTGCAGGCGTTAAAATCCAACCCTCTAAGGGACCTCGGAGCTAATTACGGCACCGCAAAATTGCGGTGGCGTAATTAGCGCCTTCCCCATTTCCATAGAGCCCTATGGGGCAGAAATGGGAATGGGGAAGGGCAATGGCGGAAAGGGGATTTACCGCCCCTCCAACCTTGGAATGGGGCGGTAAATCCCCTTTCCACCAAGGCGGTGCCGGTATTTTACCGGCATGAGCCATGGCGCTAATAGCGCCATGGCTCACCGCCTACCGTGTAATGAGGCCCATAAGCTTTTACTATCGCTATGATGGATGATTCCTTTCAATTTTTGACAGTGGGTTCGTTAAATGTGCGGGGGCCCAACTCTCCCACTAAAAGGTCGTTACTGGTGAGGGAATTTTCAAGGCTCCGGCTCCAATTCTTATTCGTACAAGAAACACATTGGGTTAGGGACAAGGAACCAAAGCTGAGAGCTAAAGCTATTGAACAAGTGTATGCAGCGTCCTTCCAGGCCAAGAAACGAGGAGTTGCCCTATTGGTTTCTCCCGGGGCACACTTCGTTCTCAAAGCCCAGAGGTCAGACCCGGAAAGACGATATATCATGGTTAAAGGGGAGGTGAGGGGTCGGCTGTTCACCCTGGTCTGTATTTATGCTCCAAATGAGGCGCAAGATGGCTTCTGGATGGGGATGAGAGAGAAAAATGTAGCATTTTCTGAGGGTACTTTACTGGTTGGGGGGGATTTTAACATGGTTCTTTGCCCTGACAGAGACAGGAGCTCGCCCAACCCATGTCCTAATCAACGCCTTCAAAAAAAAATCGGCTGAGGCTTTTCAAATAGTTAATGAAGATCTGGGCTTGAGCGACACACACCACACAAAACAAGATCGCGACCCCGACTTCACATTTTTCTCGAAACCTCATGCTACATTTTCCCGTATTGATTACATCTTGGTCGACGCCACGCTCCGGGGCGAGGTCACGGAATCAGGGGTAGAGGTGGTTCCCTGGACTGACCATGACATGGTTAGAATAAAAATGGGTATGCCCCCGGCCTCGCCACCTGGGTCCCTATGGAGGTGTAATGACCTCCTTCTGCACGACAAAGAGGTACGGCAATCCCTCCTTACAGCTATTACAGAATACTTCTCTATCAACGACAATGGGGAGGTCGGGGTTATGGGTGTCTGGGAGGCATTCAAGGCGACCATTAGGGGCATTCTCATCGAGACAGGTTCAAGAAAAAAGAGGGAAAGGGGCCAAGAGGAGAAATTATTGAGGGAAAAGATAGAGGCTATCCAACCGGGTGGGAAACTAAAAACACAAATGTTCCCCGGAAAGTGGGAGGAACTCCAAAGGTTGCGCTCAAGCCTGGCAGACCTCCAGGTGGGACAAACAGAAAAAAAGCTGTCCTTCCTGAAACAGAAGTACATGGAAAAAGGGGAAAAGGCAGAAAAAATATTAGCTTGGAGGCTCCGGGAGCTCAGAAATAGTAGGAGGGTTAATTCCATCCGTCCACCGGGAGGGGAGTCAACGGCAAGAGATAATAAAATAGCTGAACACTTTCGGCAGTATTATGAGTGCCTGTACTGCTCGGAATACGCAGGGGACGGAACCGAGATCGACAACTTCTTGGACTCCCTCCCGATTCCCGGCCTCTCACCCGAAAAGGCAGATAAACTAGATCTCCCCGTATCCCCAGAGGAGATAATAGATACCATATCCTCCCTGAAGAGTGGAACAGCCCCAGGCGAAGATGGGTTCACAGTCAAGTTTTATAAGACCTATCGGTCAACGCTAGCCCCGTTTATGGCCAAAATGTTTAACTCAGCACTTGATCAGGGCACCCTCCCACCCTCGATGATGTCAGCATTGATAGTAGTAATCCCCAAAGAGGGGAAGGACCCTTCCCAGCGTCACTCATATCGCCCCATTTCCCTTCTTAACGTGGATGTTAAGATCCTGGCCAAACTTCTGGCGAACAGACTGGCGAAGCTCCTCCCCTCACTAATACATGGAGATCAGGTAGGGTTCATTCCGGGACGCCAGGGTTCCGATAACATACGGAAGACCCTAGGCCTAATGCATGAGGCTTCGAGGCAGGGGGTAGAGGGCTACTTGCTTGCTTTAGACTCTGAAAAGGCCTTCGACCGAGTCAAGTGGCCTTATATGGGTAGAGTTCTCCAGAAAATGGGCCTCGGGGAGAATTTTTGTAGGTGGGTCTCGACACTATATAATAGACCCACGGCAAGAGTCTTGGTCAATGGTGGCACGTCGGAACCCCTGGCCTTATCTAGAGGAACCCAGCAAGGCTGAATTCTTTCCCCCCGTCTATACGCTCTGGCAATGGAGCCCCTGGCCATAGCGATCAGAGCGGACCAGGAAATTACAGGGATACGTTGTGGCGATTGCGACTTTAAAATTTTCCTATTTGCCGACGATATTTTGGGTTATCTAACCAACCTCCAGGTCTCACTACCTAGATTATTCGATCTTATAAACTTCTATGGGGCCTTCTCGGGGCTTAGGATAAACGCTTCCAAGTCTAGTATTATGCCTATGGCTCCCGGGGACCAAGACATTGGGGATCGCTCTGAATTATTGGGAGTGAGAAGAGAACGAGTGTCCACTAGGTATCTAGGCACCTGCGTTCCTAGGAACCTTTCGCTACTATATCAGTGTAACTTCCCGGAGATTTTGGCCAAGATTAGCAGCGATCTCAAACGCTGGGCGCCTCTTACACTCTCTTGGTTTGGGCGTATGGTAACGGTTAAAATGAACATCTTACCTCGCTTATTGTATCTTTTTGCAGCCCTCCCTGTGGTCATTCCTGAATCCTTCTTCGAGGTTTTACATGCCCGAGTCCTCCGGTTTATATGGGACGGGAGGAGAGCAAGAGTCAAATTCTCCACCTTGACCCTTCTGAAGTCTCACGGTGGATTCGCCCTTCCTGACTTTAGCCTATACTATAAAGCAGCTCAGCTCCGGGTGATGTTGGAGCACATGAGAGAGGATATGAGGACATATTGGACATACATTGAGGTTATCCATACCCACCCGAAAAAAGTTAGAGATCTGCTATGGGCCTCCCCTAAAACCATCCCCTCCCATCTTAGAGTGCACCCCACACTAGCAGTCTTATGGGCAGTCTGGAAACCGAATAAAGATAACAAAATGCTGTCATCCTGGCCGTCCCCTTTAACATCGTTTTGGGGTCCCCCTATCAATCTAGACACCAGAGGCTTCCGCGACACTCAAGCATGGTCAGACATGGGTTTGGAGAGGGTTTCCCAACTCTCCCGCGAGGAGGGCTTCATATATTACGAACAATTGACTGAAGCACTGATTGACAAACCACCCTCGATCTTTGAGTATTTGCGTTTGAAGTGAATTCTGACTCACCCTCGGTGGGCTGACAACCTAAATCGCCCCCTCACCCCCTTTGATGAGGTAATAGCTAAAAGTGTCTTTCGGAAGGGCTCTCTGTCCAAGTTTTATAGTACTCTGATAATGGCTAATTTGGAGGGTAGGCAACCTTTCAAACGAATCTGGGAAGAAAGGCTGGGCATGACGTTGGATGACCACACATGGAGGGCAATTTTCAAAACTATATTTACCGGTACTCTGTACACCACAGCCATGGAGCACAGCTTCAAGATTCTCCATTCCTGGGATCGCCCCCCGGCCACCCTGTCCAGAATGTTCGCAGAAGTATCCCGCTACTGTCCTAGGTTATGTCACCAAAGGGGCACATGGTTTCATATGTGGTGGGGATGTCCGGTTATTCAGGTGTACTGGTCGGAGCTTCTCAGCTGGATTAAGGATATAGAGGGGTTCAGTCCATTGCTACTCCCCCTAGAAATCCTCCTGGGTACCCCCATGCCGGAAACGGAACAGAGTGCATTCCCGAGGGTCATCGAGGCCATGCTGAGGGCGGGGAGGCTAGCATTGGCCCAAAAATGGAAAAGCGCTTTAGCACCAACCAAGGAGGAATGGCTTTGTAAACTAAGGGTGATTTTTACGTATGAAAAGCTTACAGCAGTGAAAAATGACAAAGTCTCGGATTTCACACAGGAATGGACCGCAGTTCTCCTCCATGACGAATGTGTCTCAATGCGTCTGTAAAAATATGCTTTATTATGTATCCTCCGGGCTTATCCCAGCACCGGCCCTAGAAATGGAGATTGACCCTCATTTTGCTCTGAACCACGCTGATCCCACGATGTCAAATTGTATAACAATGCATACAACGATGTTTGAAAGTTCTCTCTGCAGCTTCTATAACCCGAAAAAACCTCAAAACTCGGTATGTTGCAAAGTTGGGTGGGCGGGGAGGGTGGGGGTTGGGCGAATGGGATTAAAAGATAAAAACTTTGACATCCTTGTCTGTAAGCCTATTGTATGGTCGGTGGGGATTGCCGTTGCACCCTACCTTGTATGTACAATGTCAATAAAAATATAGTTAAAAAAATAAATAAATAATGGAGTAATGGAAAAATGTGAACCACAGTCAACTTAAAGAGGCGTATGTATAGATCAAGAGGCACTCTACTGTCTAAGTGGAAAAGGAACTCACTCACCAAAGAAGGCCACCACCCCCTCCCCCTGACCTGGTATTAATTGAAAAACATACAGACCGAGTAGAGATGCATTTCCAGAAGACTTGATTCCGAGACATCACTATAATATCAGTGAAAGAACAAGATGATAGGTAAGAGACTCCCACAGACCTATGAAAATACATCTCCTCCAAACAATGAGTGGTTCTCGACTTTGAAGGGAAATGCACTGAAATTCTATCCACAGTGGAAAGCCAATGAGGATCTATCTCAACCCATGGATAACTGATCAGATATAATCAGGAGGGTTATTTGTGCTTTTACCAACCCCAATTTCAGAGTGGTACATTTCATCATTACCATAATACCGAAAAACACTGCATTTTTTTAAATTTGTGGGGGTCCCCTAAAAACCCACAGTTTTTCTACCCTTAGAACGTCAACCCAACCCGACTCATTTTAATCGCTTGCCCCACTAGCCCATACATATTTTAATTTAAATGGAAATAGAAGTTTTGTAAAAGGTTTTCACTTAACGAAATACAAATTAAAAAACATATTTAATTAATATTTTCAGTGTTTTTAGGTGTTATGTACTTCGGTGAAATGTACCACTCTGTTTTGTTTTCGGTAAAATGACTGGGTACCATTAGTTTAGTAGTTTAACTAGTGTACAAAGGAAAAGTGAACTTATCCCTTCTCAACTCAATGAAGGTAAGAATATGAAATTTGTTTAACCCAAGAAAGAAGCTTCATCAGCAAAAGATTGCTAATGCAATTACAGAAGGGTCAGAACATTCCTACAGTTAATAAAATTGATAAATCGGAATCTGGACTTGATGAGATGGATTCCAAACACCTTAATACTCTCAGGTGCGCTGGGTATTAAAATTGGAAGAAACATTATAACTGCTGCGTCATTAGAGAGGTCATTTTTATGTTATATTGTTAATGACATAATCCTGGGGGCCTAATGAAAAAAGTAGCAGCATTCCATGAGGGGTGTCAAGAAAGTGGTCTCACAATTAATATTAATACAACCATGGTGATGGTTTTACACCCACCCCATAAAAAACAACCTAAATTACATCTCACTATGAAGGGCCAATTAATTGAACAAGTCTTATTTTTTGTCTCATACATATGCTTAAAATTGAATTCTTGATCTTTTGACTCTGGCACTCCAGTGGTTAAGGCTTATTGGTATAACACAATATGGTTGGTGGATTAGGGCAATTATCCACTTTGCCTACGCATAAGCAGCCAGATCTCTTTACTAAATCAATAGGTCATACACAGTTTGCAAGTTGTTTTTGGTTGTCCAATCCTTGTCTATCCTGACATACTATGTCACTTTGTGATTAATTCTGATTTTATTAACAACAGGGGCTTTGTTAAAAGTTTGGCGGTGCAGGAAAAAGTAGCACTAATTCCGTTACCACTGTTTTTCCTGCACTGCCAAACAACTACAAGTGTGATGGTGGGATGGCCAGAATGACTGGCCGCTCTGAGCTTCTCATATTTCCGACATCCCACCACCAGAAAATGCCAGTATTACTGGCACCGTTATTAATGGACGGTGCTGGTAATACCAGCATATTCCCCCATGGAATCCTATTGGACTCCATGGAATTTGGAATACCCAACCTTACCAGCACTTGTAATCTGCCAGTATTACCGGCAACTGTAATTTTGTTTGGTGGTATCCCACCAGATTTTCCATTATATCCTGCTGGAACGTTAAATTGTGATCATAAGCCATACCTGACATTAAGGTAAGGTGGCTAGAATCTCTCATAATTATCCAAGCCACAACAAATTAATATTACACGTGTCAACCCTGTGAGCCCAGCCCAGCAGTGGTAGGGTTATGTGTTTTCCCCCAGCCAGGCTGTTTCTCCTGTTTCCAGCAAGACTGTAGCCCTGGAGGTTGCCTCACTCTGCATCTCTCTGCCTTTGCTTTCTGTCCCCTACACTGCCTTAATACAAAGGGCTTTGGTTTCGATATCAGAAAGCAAAGTTCACTTGTTCTGAGAATAAAGATCGGACCCCTAAAGCAGGCTTTATTTTGTCCAATCTCCTGTAAACATTTGCATTTAAAAGAAGGGGTCTCTCTTCAATGAATCACCTCATGACTTCGGCCTTGAAGAAAATTTTGTTTGGACCCTGTTGGGAGAGCAGCACTTTCCAAAGTCCTCCAGATGTGAGGTGGAGACTGGCAGTCCAAGTTAAAGTCAAGTTCCCCCCCCCTTGTCTCCAGGACAAATTTGGAGGTGACCTGCTGCTGGAATAAGACTTGCCTCTCTGCCAGCCACAAAGCTACCAAGAACCTCACCATGCTAACAAACCCCTGCAGGTGTGTGTCATTGTCCCCATATTTGGTAGCCCTGGAAAAGGACTACTCTTGCCCCTGAGATCCTAGGGTGGGACTCACACAGTTCCCAAGAACCAAGAAAGACAACATTCCAACTTTTACTGTTCAACCACTGCGAGTATTTTTGACATTGTTCAAAGAGACATGACCCTCTGGAGCTGCCTTTCTCTCCTCTTCTAACCTTTTTCTTTGAATTGGTTGTATGAAGATAACTTTATTTAAATATGTTGAGATTAAATCTTATATCAAATGTATTTTTCAATGGGTTTTTCATGACTGAGCCATGAATGATAGGTTCCATTAAAGGTAGCAATACCCTTAATTGCAGATTGTTCTCAGATTAATCCATTGTATGTACAATAAATGTTATAAAATGCATTGTTGCCAGTAAGAACATATGTGCTTGTTGAATTGCTGCACCTGCATTGATCAAACCGCCATTCGAACCACCAGCTTCTTCACTGCCAATCCAGCCAATGATCGAACCGACCCCGGTGTTCTCTCTGAACTGAATTCTTCAATACCCACATCTGAACCACTCGCATGCACATCCCCTCAGCCCATCAAACCTCCACCATTAACCGAACCTGGTAATTACGACGATCTGCATCATTCAAACATCGCTTCGAACCACAGCCTTCTTCAATTTGACCCTGCCTTGGCATCTGCTTGCCAATGGACAACCGCAATGGCTGCATTTTGAACTGAAACAAATGTCCGAACAGCAGAGCGAAGCCTAGTTCACAGTTGTCGAACCACCAAAACAGTGCAAAGGTATTACTACTTGATAATTGGCCATTGGTCTATTTTGGGGTGCAGGAACAGGCTAGGCCAGATTACTCTGAAATCAGACGAATGATTAGTTAATCTCTCTAGTTACAAGCAAGAGGAACTGGGCTGAGTAAATCATCCACTACAAAAATGGAAGAGACCACCAATGTGGCAAAAATATCTATTTATTGAAAGCTTTTGGTACATGGATCAAGGTACTGGACAATAAGCAATTCTCCAATACTTTTCTCATTGCTTCCAGGCTTGTCACGGTCTTTCAAGGGCCTGTGATATCACAAAACATAAGTAAAATTTCAAAAACCAAAGGGAACACAGGATTGGTTAGTGAGGTAAACTACATATATAAATGCATAAAGGGTTAGTGTCCCTGTTGGCTAGGCAATATCTGGTGGCTCCTCCTGTGAGTACCTACTAAATATTGCAATTACATGTATGCTAGGTTAACGCGCTATGATTGGGTTTTGCAATAATGTGTGAGCTAGCATGGAAGGTGGATTGGGATTGCTCAGCAAGGGTCTTAACCTTGGTGCTTTGGAAAGGTACCAGCCCATTCAATGTGGTGGGAACTGCCACAGAGGTGCTGCTTGTTCCCGGCAAGTTACCATCTCCCATCCTCTAGGCCTTTAGACAGAACAGTAAGCTGTCATCCTTGTACTACTTTTGTATCATCCTGCCTTCAGTTTGGTGGGAATGATGGTCTCTGTCTGGCTTGAATGAACAGGCTTTGTCTTGCAGGTTTCAGGTCAGGTGTGTAGGGACCACAAACTTGATTTTTCAGCTTTTAATCTTGCAGATGCCTTATCTCTTCTGTTCACTTGAAACCTACCCTCTCTCGGTGTCCTTGGCAAGGCTGAGCGCAATAGCTTCACTGATATCCTGGTCTGTGCATCTCAGCGATGTCAGCATGTCAGGTCTCCCTCAGTGTTCTCAGTCCCTTCAAGCGTTTTCCCATTCATTTCATTGTTGCTTCCATTTTTATTTTCATGTCTGTTCGTGTTAATTGCGTTTAAGCATCAGCAAGCAGTTCATAAGTATTCTTGTGCAACTTGCGGTTACTGCATAGCAAAGGTGTGTCGGTCCTCTAGCTAAGTGAGTCATAAGCATGTTCTTCATGTCTAAGAGTAATATGGCGTAAGTGTCTGTGCAACTTCATACAGGAATGCGTGTGTGCTTCATGTCTAGTGCATCTACGTTGTAGTGTTAGTCGTGACGTCATCAGCTTTCCTTTTGGTTACAGTAAGTCAAATTGCTCCATCGATTGAAGGTGTATCTCTTAAATGCCGTCATCAGGAAAGGGTCTAAAGGGCTGTCTGAGTGAATGTTTCTCACATCTGTGATACATCAATGATAGGGAGGAGGAGGCCAGGAATGATGTACACCTCTCATTTCTATGGTATCGAGATGAGGGCAGGCCCGGTGCAATGAGAGCCAGATTTAGGCCTCCCTCTTCAATCCCCCCTTTGATCGAGCAAGCAACCACGCTTCTTTGAATGTTTTCCCTGTGTAGGCATGGTTTTGGAATCCTTACTTTGGCTACTCCTCCCAGTTGACCTTCATACTTCACTTGTTCATCGAAACCCCAGGTCATAGAGCAAGATTATCCATCGGGCTTGCACCATACCCAATGCCCCACATAGTTAGGTGGATCTGGGGAATGTGAGAATCTTGTGCCTGATGGGAACAGAGGCCACTGATTCAAATGAGACTGTAGTATTTTGAATGTTTGTGTCTCTCCGTCTGCCTTTGTCTCTATGTCCAGTAATATTATCATCACTATAGTTTTCTTTGTGGTCTTCTTGCACTGTGTTTTTGCTACTATGATAACACAGAAGGACAGTAGTACTAGCACTAAGGCAGCTACCAGTACTTTCAGCCCATTGGCCATCCATGATGGTATCCAGGAAAAGATGTACGCCAGCCAATCTTCATCTTCCCCTGCTGGGCTTGTGATTTCTTCCATCTTGGCATGTAACTCTGCATGATAGCTTCTGTGAGGGTTCCATTCTCTCTTGGTGCACATGCCTTCTTCCATAGCTGTGAGGTGATCTAAAATGTATCTATTCTGGAGGTTCATCAGTCTGACAGCTTTGATAGGGTTGAAACCCTTAACCATCAAATGAATCATCTGCATCAATTCCCACTGTGTGGTTTGGAGCCATTTGGAGTTCTAGTTGGCCTGGACCCCTTCAACAACTGATGCAAAGAACATTCCAGTTCTGCTGAACAGTCTGTGCTCTGGTGGTATCGCTTCGAGTGCTTCTTCCATTTTGGATGAGATGCAGTTTCCTCTTTTCACCCTTGTGAGCTGTACATATACCTCCCCAGTTCGGCGGTAATTGCATGCATGCTTTGGACTCACAGGCCCAGTAGTGGTCCATTAGTACTTCAGCGCCGACCTTTATGCCTGGTATCTTGGATGTGTGTTAATCTTTGACGATCCTTTATTTTTCCCAACCTTCTCTGGACCATCAATCTGGAAACACAGGGAAGCGTTCTCGTGTGGTATGATTGACGTACAACCTGTTTCATTCTCGACGTACGTGAGCATCTTGCCACTTGCCGCCCATTCCTTGAGGCAGTCATTGTTTTCCTTCTGCGCCACTTCTAATGGAATTGTTAGGAGAAGCTGTGATTTGAACCTCATCATCACTTCCATCCATCCTTCTCCTGTGAACACCTGTCCGTACGCCAACAGCTGAGGTCTCTCCCAGCAACCTGGCAGCCCTCCTGTTTCCTTCTTTCCTGTTTTTGGGCACTGCAATTCCTTTTGAGTTACTACTCTTAATTCCCCTTCGTTTGGGCCATCCATCATATACTGTATAATTTTGACTGAGCTCCAATAATCACCTATCATTGCATGAGTCTTGATCTAGCTATCTTCAAATGAGAACATCCATCAGAGTGTGGCCCATCTTCCTTGAAATTGCCCTCTTGTAGTGCGGAGTGCTAAGTGCATAAGGCATTGTAATCTGCCTGCTGGAATTTCTGTGGCTATGAGTGTTTTGGAGGTGCTCATAGCATAGGGGATGAGAGGACACACATAACAGCGTTCCTACATGGTTTCTCTCCCCACCTCTGTCATGTGCTGGTACCACATGTTATTGGTCATGTGGTCCGAATCAGCTAAATAGGAATTTACATGCTCAAAATCAGTATTCACTCTTCTTTTAAGTCTTTTTACTTTGAGGGCAGAGCTGGTAATTAACTTGGGTATAGCTGTGGTGACAACAGGACTTGGGGTTATGTTAGCGTGCTCTTCAAAGTGTGTGCAGTACAGTGGAGCCTTTTGTATACCGAGGAGGGTAAAGAGGTAAAGACAGAAGAATACAAAAAGTGTCAACACAATAACTCTGGTTGCAGTGTCCATGTTTTCTATGTGGGTATGCTCTCAGCGTTGTCCACAGATTCTACCCAAACCTTTACACAGACTTAGGATCCTCGAGGTTTAACATTGCAGAAACAATTCTGCTCTTCTGCGGTAGTACTTTGCTAATGCAGCAATAAAAAAAGGCGTTCTAAGATAAACAGTATTTGTGTATTAACAAGTAATGCCACATTGGGCATGTTACTCAGAATTGGATAAGTGTGTGCAACGTAAAGGAAGAAAGTGTAAATGAAGATCCTGTCTGATATCATTTGCTCTGGGTTACTGTGAGTACATAAAAGTGATTTTCCTCAAAAGTGCAGGTGTAAGATTTCTTGTTGAACTCAGTTTACACATTTGCAAGGATTCCCTAATGTAAGAAAATACAATGTTCCTATTCTAGCTTTCTGTATGCTCTTGTCTTACTCTGGTCTTTGAACATGTTTGAATCTGTTGATGTTCCTTTTCTTCTTCTTCTTCTTGCATTGGATCATCTACATGTTGGGCCAGGGGGGTCTTACCTCGGCAGGGTTTGACGTCTCTCAGGTAGTTCCAAGCCTTTTTCCTTATTAATTTGATGGCCCTGTCTGTTGCTTGCTCTATGATAAAGGGGCCATCAAAACACGGATTGTGCCACGCTCTAACAACATTTCTCGAGAGGACTCTGTCCCCTAGATAAAGAGGTAGTTGCTTAAGCAGTTCAGATTGCTCTAATGGTATGTTGTCTTCATCATTCTTTTCGACCTCCCCAGCCGGGACTTCCACTGTTGAGGGATAAAAGAGGCACTAGCCATCATCGAAGCAAGATATTCATGTATTTCATCATCAAAAACAGTGGCAACATTTTAGGCATCTGTGAGCACTGTAGTGGAGGAGCAAGTGGGAGGTACATGCGTCGTCCTGTCACCTCCTCATGAGGGATTAAATGGGGGTCAGAGGTAGGTTGATTGGTCAATGAGAATAGTGCATAGAGCAGGCAATGAAGCATCCCTTTTTCAATGTTATTTTTATTTTGGCAATTTTTTCTTTGAGCAGGCCATTGAGGCATTCACAAATTCCATTTGCTTGCGGGTGATAAGCGCAGGAAAACGTATGCTTAATCCCCAGCATGGCTGTGATGTGCTTGAATACTTAATTTATGAAGTGAGGTCCATTATCTGAACTCAGGACCTTGCACACCCCCTTCGGGGGAATACCTCTCTGATGAGGAATTTTGCAAAACTGGGAGCATGGACCAGCATCAATTCAGCGAGGAAATAGGCACACTACCATAATCATGTACCTGTAGCTATTGCAGTTCTGAATCATATCCACGTGATCTATGTGGAGATGTTGGAAAGGGCCGTTAGGGCACGGTATTGCTCCTCACACTGTGTACAAAGAGTGACCCATGTTGAACTTCAAGCAATGTATTCCACCTAGTTGGGACAGATCCACTCTTCCCCTACATGTGCTGCAAGAACATCTTTGTTAAACTGGGTTGGGTAATGAGCTGAGTTCGCAATCTGCAACAATGCAAAGGGGATAACTGGCTTTCCAGTGTATTCCTATTACTACAGTACATCTGTGGGAAATATCGAACACCCTCTTTTTATCCACAACTCTTTCTCCTCTGCTGGTGCTCGTCCCTGTAATTCTACTATTTGGGTAACAGGCAATGAACCTGTATCCTTCTCACAATATTATGCTGAGCATGCATATGCATTTATTAGGTAGTGTGTCAAAATCGTTCATCTCTGTAAAATATGCAGCTCACTTTGCTACTGTGTCTGTAGCCTTGTTGTCACAGGAAATCGCATTCTCCCCCCACGTGTGGGCCTGGCATTTCACCACCACTTTGGCTGACGGGAGCAGCAGCGCATCGATGAGTCTAGCCAATAGGAGCGCATGCTGTACCCGATGTGCCGTCAGCATGCCGATAGTCCCTCCTTTTCCAATGTGACTGTCCTGCGTGTACTGTTTACATCACGTAGGTGGAGTCGGAGTACTCTCTGATCTCATTGTTCACATGTGCTCCTATTGCCATTATAACAGCTACAAATTCTGGCACTTGCACTGAAAAATCCAAGGGTAATCTGACGCTTGCCACTACTTCAACGGTCCCGCTCGGCTTTAGCTTTACAACTTATGTCCCAGTATGTCTCTCGCCTGTCATCTGGTCAATAGTTGTGGACCCGTCAATGAAGAGTAACTCCTCTCTCCCAAGGGCATTCTCCCTTGCTCTAGGGATGTTGTCATAACATTCTGTGTACGTGGTACAGTCGTGTACATAATCTGCTTCTTCTACTGGTTCTGCTGTGAATGTTGCCGGGTTCAAAACCCTTCACCTTGCTACCTTTATTACTGTTTTCAAGATAATCACTTCGTATTCCGAGACTCTCTGCGTGGTAAATGTGCTCTTATGTTTTGCAAGAATGGCAAAAAAGGGCATGCTCCACGAACAGTGTGGTGCTACAGCTCATTGTGACACTTGCCAATTTCTCTACAGTGAATGCAGTACAGCCAATGCTTGTTCACATGGATAATGACCTCTCATTACTGGGTCTAAAAGCCTGCTATAGTAAGCTATGGGTTTGCACCCTAGGCTTATTGTATGTGTGAGCGCTGCCATCATCACCACTCCATTGGAGCGTGAAAACAAATATAATTCTGAATTGTAGTCTGAATCCCCAGGTGGCTGTGCATATTGCCCCTTTTACTTCTTTAAATGCTTCTATTATCTCCCCAGTCCATATCAATGTATCATCCGCCTCTGGACCTCCCTAAGGCCGCTTAGAAGAGGTCAAGTGTATGTGCTGTAGTCAAATACCCTGGCCCCACAATAATTACAGAGAACTAAAAATTGCTGAATTTCCTCCACAGTCTTTGGTGGTGGTGTTCTGTAAATTGCCTCTGCTCTTTCACGGGTTACCTTCCACCCTTCCTGCGATATTAACTGTCCAATATATAAAACCTTGTCTGGCAATACTGTACCTTCAACTTGTCTACCTTGTAACCCTTTTCTGCTAATACTGTCAGCAAGTGCACTGAGCCCTTCCAACACTGCTCTTCTGACCTGCTACATATCAAAATGTTGTCCACATACTGAATGACCGTGCTGTCCAAATGTATGTTCCCTAGGTCCATTTCGAGGACCCTATTGAATACAGAAGGAGACTCGCAGTACCCTCGAGGAAGTCTTGTATGTTTCCACATTTTATTTCTTCATGAAGTGGGATTGATAAGAAAGCGTTCTTCAAATCTATCACCATAAAATGAGCAGCTTCTGGCAGAATACGACACAGTATTGTCGCTGAATTGGGAGCTGAAGGAAACTCTGCTTCAACAAAGTTTTTCAGAGGGTGCAAATCTTGAATAAAATGCCACAACCCCCTGTCACTTTCTTTACCGGGTACACAGCCGTCTTGCACTGTGATTCTGATAGCACCAAAATCCCTTGCTGCACTAATGCAGAATTTGTCTCAAAAATGCCATTTTCTGCTTCCCTAGATAAAGGGTATTGTTTCGCCCTTGGTAAAATCGTCCCCGGTTCGGTCTTATTTTTGACAGCTCCCACCCCTTTCATCAAGCCAACGTCATACAGGCTGTTGGTCATAAATGTACTTGGTACCTGTGCTAGGTCTTCCTCGAGAAATAGCGCCGGTGCCTTTTTCATTAGGAACATTCTCTGTGGAACTTCCCTATAATGCTCATAAAGGACACTGTCTCTAAGTCTGAATAGTTTTTTCGGAGCAATTATTAATCTACCACGTCAGTCAGTCTGTGCCCCTGTCCTACCTCAATTACTTCTCTCCATGCTCATCCTGTGCCATCAGTCCTGTGTAGTACTATTTTTTTGCCTCTCACTAAAACTGCCTCTTATTCTAGTTGGAACTCCTGTCTTTCTTCTTCATCTAGGGGAATCTCTGGGCTAAACAAAACCTGTTGGGCAAGCAAAGCAGTTTGTCCTGTATCCCTGGGAGCCATGCCAATAACACTCCCATCCCACACTGGAACAACTCAGTATCTAGAGCTACTGCGCTGGACAGTCTGACCGCAAAATGCTTAAATACATTCTTGTGCATTCATGTTGTGAATTCTTGGGGCGGAACACACTATCTCTTGCATAGTGAACAAAATTGTCATGTTAAGTCTGCTCATCGTGTCCCTCCCCATTATATTAACTGTCGTCTGTCAGGAATATAACAGTGGCTTGGTAAGGTCATGCTCCCCAACAGAAATTGGCAGTTTGTCAGTAAAAGGAACTAAACTGTAGTCCCAGAGAATCCTTGAGCATTCATGGCAATGCCTGACATAGGGTATCTCCCCACCCTCATACAGGATCTGGTCGCCCCGATATCCACGAGAAAAGAGAATGTCTTGTCTCCTATGGTAACCCCTACATGTGGTTCCTCGTTCGGGTCGGGTGTAACAGACAGGATTGATGACATCAAGTTAGTCTGTGGGCTGTCCTATTGTGGGTATAAAGCCATCCCCCCCAGTGAAAGGGTTCCATCCTACTACAGTCACTCCCCCTAGTCTCTGTAAGGGAGTCTACATTGCAGTGTCTGCATGACTCATGGCTACAGCATTCTGCTGCACTGGTGCTTGCAGTGCTGTTTGTGGTGGCTGTGTGTACCCCTGTGCCTGCCACATATACTTCATTGGCTGTTGTGACTGTACTCGTGTATGTTGTGCGGTGCATGTGTCTGCGTCTGCATTTGATCTTAGGTATAACAGTCAGGCTGGTTGGCATGGTCTGTCAATTGGTATGTCGTCCCCCAATTCTGTTGCACTCCACCTCTGCTCCTACATACTCATGATATATGGCCTATCTTCTTTCTGCACATACAGCATTGTGTTGGACCTCCCATGGGTCTAGGCTGTCCCCCATAAAACCCATATCCACCTTGCTGCCCTGGTTACCCAGCTCCTTGCCACCGGGGCCACCCTCCTCTTCGCTGTGGCCAATAGTAAACGTCTCCTCTTCCCACAAATTGTGTCCCTGCCATCTGCGGCTGGTTCTGTGCAACTACTCTCTCTCCACTCACCATGGTCACCCCTTCCATTGTATACTTTGATAGTTTTTCTTGACCAAGCTAACTTCTTCCTGTTTCCTTTCCTCACTTTTTGTGTATTTTCCTGCAATAACTGACAATAATGCACTATAGTCAATTGAATTTCTGACCATGGCTTTTCCTCCATTCCCACCAGTTTCTTGAATTGCTTCTGTACCTACTATGGTAGCCCCTGGCTTAGTATGTGGTGAAATAAACCCACTGTTTTATCCTATGGTTCCCGCTTCTCAAGATCCCAACTTTCCTGTATCTCCTGAATACATTAAAGTGGGTCTTCGTGCTCACGTATTTTGCATGCCATATTTGCGCTTATGTCAGATTAGTCTGGGTACTGTACCCTCATAGCCTGCCATATGGCTGCTCTGGTGTTTTTGAAAGGCACCCTTTCATGCGCTCTGCTCTGCGCTGTCACTCCGGGATGCCCTGCCTGTTTCCAAACATCGTCAGCTACCTATCCGAAAAAATGGCATAGAGTAAACTCTTCATGCCATCCACTGCCAGTACTGTCCCTGCTATATAACTGGAGGGTAAGCTCATAAACAAGTGGGAGGACTTAGGAGCTAATAATACTTGGAACAAGGGGGATGGCGTCCTGCCACTTCCTTTAAGTCTATTTACCTATATATTTTGGTAAAGGCTAAATTATTCAGCATGCTAAATATGGCAGTAGCTATTTCATTAAGCTAACTGTCATACGTGTTCTAAAAGATGAGCAATGGAGCCCTTCAAGAGTGCACTGTAGCTTTTTTATTTGGCCAGTGTTATTAAGTGCAAATCAAATTTTATGCATTTAGGTTTGACAAGAAACTTTTTCGTTTTCTAGTGTACATTTGGATCAAAACACATTCATCTTATTCCACAAATGCATTGAAGAAAGAGTAACAATCATTGTTTAGCAAAAGTTAACAAATACAATAAACAGATACACCATCATTAGTGTTTTGTCTCAGTGAGCAATAAATGCAAAGAAACATGGTGTATTCTTTTAACGCAAGGCAAACAATTACATGGAGTGTTTGAAATCAAGAACCATGTGTTAAAGAAAAGGGCATTATTTCTTTCTGAAACTGGGTTAATTTCTTGTTGGCTCTTGAAGAAAAAGGGACCTAGTCGTTGATCAACGTCAAGAAACAGATCGAGTTATGGAACGGGATTGTGGAAATGAAGCCCTCAAATTAATATGGTCCCATGATGTTTCGGCGGGAAGCCTTCTTCATGGGCCTCGACCACAGTCGTCTTCCGCCCATTTCTAGCAGTGGGAACTGCATCAGCCCCACACCTCTGTCATATTTCTCTACATCTTTCATAGTCATAAATGCTCTCATTATGCTGGTTCTCCTTTGTCCCGGTAATGCTCTAAACCTCTGCTTGTATGGAGATTGTATGCACTGTGCGATCTGGCTTTTGGATGCTCAAGGCATCCCTCGGGTTCTAGCTTTCCCCTTTCAGTAACCTCATCTCCCACCCATAGCGTCTCCCAATCTGGGCTTACCTCCCTGAAAGGGCGTGTGGGCTCCTCCCTTTGGTGTGATCACTCTCCCCTAGACCCTTGTCTGGCCCCTTTGTCCCCAAGCTGTCATCGTTGCCTACACCCTCTTCATCTTCAAACTTATGCCTCCGCAACATGCCTTTCCCCTGTTGTCCAAACATCGTTCCATTCAGTGAGTTGCTTCCTCCCGCTCAATGTGGACCTTGCTACACTCCTGCTTGCCATAGGGGAACGTGCATCCCTTCTGCTTCTATACAGTATCCTCCATCTCCCCACTTCCTCATCTTCATCTAAAAGTATGTGTTCTGTAATTATGTTCTTCACCTCCTTGACGCATCTCCCCCTGCTTCTCTCTCACTCACACTCCTGTCCCTTCCCCCTCTCTCCTTCCTTCCTACATCAATGTCCCGTTGACAAGTCTTTCAATCTCCATTTTTCTCTTCTCTATCTTCAATTGCAACTGCCTCTCCTTTTCTTTGTCAGCCATTCTCAATGCTTTGAACTCTATTTCTTTGTCTTCTTTTTTTCTCTTTCAGCTCTTTCCTTCTGTTCCTCCTTCTCTGCCTCCTTTCTCAACCCTTGCTGTTCCTTTCTTCTCTTTCTCTTCACTTGCTACATCACCTCTGCCCATTATCTGTCCTCTTCATCTTTCTCCCTTTGTTTCTTAGCTTACAACTCAACATTTCTGGGCTCTGCTATACTTCTTCCATCCAGTTTAAGCAGTATATGTCCTCCCACCCACTCATTCGCAGGGACTGTCATCTCATTGTCCCCTATGCATCCCTGAGCCACCTCATCACCCCCAGTCAACTTTGCTTCCAGGTCACTGCACTCCTTGCCTTCATCAATTATAGTTTCTGCTTTCTAATTCGCCAGTTTAGCGCCACTAAGAGCATCTTCTTTACTGTTTGCAGGTGATGCATAAAAGGGGTTAGTATACCCTGCCACTGCTTTTAGCTCCTTCAAGGTGTAGAATCCCTGGCCTCCTGTCGGTGGATCAGTTGTTTGAGGAGGAGGCAAAGGAGTGGTGGGTGCTTCGCCCCCTCATAATGCTGGTTGAGCATCCACTCTCTCTTGGCTGGATCCTTTTCTTTGTCCTCAAACATCTTCCGTAACTCCAACATTGCTAATTTGTTATTCATGTTTTTCCCCTTATATGCAGCATGTAAATACGTGGTCATGTGTTTCAGCAGAGATTTCGAAAGACTGCCCTCCCGGGGCCATGGCTTTGCTATTTCACCCTCTGTATCGAGAGTCCATTCTGCCCTGTACTAGCATATTTTGTCTTGATTCCATGGAACAGACTTGCACAGGTGCTTAAGCGTTGTATCCCCCATGGTGGCACATCACTCTGACAGTGAATATTTACTTGAGCGCAAGTCAGGATTTTTTTTTTCACCCTTCAACAATTTCGAACTCAATGTCACAATCATTGTAAGTTCTTAATCAACTTCTCCAAAACCACAACAGCTCCCACTTTATTCCACCAGCCTTTCCGGCTCACCAACACCAGGAAGGGCATGCTCCATGCACTGCCCACACTCTAGTCTCCATCCTCAAAAGACAAGCCACACGACTCCAGGTGCTCCTCAAGCCCAACCCTAAAATGGTACAGCAGCCTCCTTGTTTTTCAACAAACTTCAACTCCAACTCGTTCCACATAAAAACAACACCTCCTCTGTCTTTCTTTTACCAACAACTCTGTGCCCCCCTTCGGGCTGTCACATTTGCGTCAATCCGCTGTATCCGATTAGCGCAACATCACCATCGACTACACATTTAAAAGAATGTAAGTACTTAGATATCTGAGTACCTTTCTTAATTCGTGTGTGTTGGGTTTTACACCAAATACCAGGAAAGGGTACCCCTGTAAATTGAAGGTAGTTACATTCTTACCTGAAAGACAGCACCAGATAAATGCTGCCAGTTTACCCTACAAACTTTGAATCAATATTACAAATGCATAGGTTAAAATGTACTAAATTCCAAAAGGCTGGCTTTTAATCAACGTACATTGAAAGACAAGATGCTTAAATACTGTTCCCTTAAATAAAACATTCTACTCTCATATGAACAATTGTACCTTAATACCCAAGTGCAAGAAAGGCATAACACTGTCTCTATTTCTTATGTGACCTGGAAAACACTGTTAAGGTTTAAAGAGAGCTTTAATTTCAAATAGAAAACTATTTTAAATACACAAAGGCTCTTTTTGGAGTTCTGTCATAATTACTTGCCGGGGACCTGTTACCTTTGTGCAAAAGGATGTCCACCACATATTTTTTCTCATGTGCATAGCACAGAGCAAAAGGGGAGTCTAAGAAGGTGGTGTACATGCGTGTATGGACCCCTTTGCACTCCGCCATGCAAATTGAGTATTGAGATTGGCAGGCGAAGTTCACATTGGATTCCTATGGAGTCTGGCTTCTTTTTTCCTGTTAAAAAAGCAGACAGACCCCATAGGAATCCACAGTTTGTGCGCTAGCATGAAAATACATGCTGGCACAAATGCATGGAGTATTTGTGTGATGGAGAAGAAAGGGCAGCACAATTGTAACTTGCAATCCTTCCCTCGTCTTCCCCATACAAATGTTTGAAAATAAGGCTGAAGTGCAAAAGCTTACACATGACTTTTGCAGTTTAATTTATGTTCCACCTGAGTAAAACGAGCTCTTATGTGTTATGGTTAATTTTAAGTCTTTAAAACAGGGAATACATTACTGTTTAAATTTGCATGGCCATATTGCTGTCCAAATGTGGCTTTGACTGAGCTAGTTATTCTGATTCTTCCTGGGAAACTTACAGCAATACTTCAGTGTTATCCTACATATATGGTTTTTGTTATGTTATTGTTAAAGCACACGTATGCCAGAGGACTCTTGGTGCAGAAGAATACAACAGGGGCAGTAAGCAGCCTTTAAACAGGTAGGTTTTCAGAGCACGACGGAAGGTAAGATGGTCTTCCATGGCTCGAAGAGTGGAAGGAAGAGAATTCCAAAAGACAGAAACGAGGAAGGGTTGGAACCTCTGGGTACTCTGCCCTTTGGTCATAGAAGGCCCGGTGGACAATACAGGGAGATTTGGACCTGACACATTTTTGGGCAGTTGGGCAGTGGAGCAAATGGAGTACTGGCTAGATGTGGGAGCTGTAGGGGCTATCTGGAGCAATACGGACCACCATGTTCTGAAACAACTGCAATCCAGGGAATATAGCTTTGCCACCTGGAGAAAACAATATCTATGTTCTTAGCCATCAAAGAAACACAATACATTCCTTTTAACAAAGAGTATTGAGATGACCTATATTCATGGGCTAGTCTCAAGATAAATATTCTTAGAAAAATAAACTCCACCAAGGCCTCAGATGCAGTCTTCTGTAGAGATGCAATCTAAGCTGACCACATGGTAGAGGCCTGACAATTTTCAAAACATCAAAAGCTAAAATTGCACTTAAAGTATCACCTCTTGTCATTAGCTCTGTAATAAATTCCACCACAAGTCTAGCTAATGGAAGCTGAAAAAAAAGGCTTTTCAGCTATTCATATCAATCACCAACTGAAGGTTTCCAAAAGAGACCTCTGAGGGCTGCTCGAGGAATCAACCATTTGAATCACCATTAAACACAATGTTGTGATCATTATTAATATAATCATGATAATTAATAATTAAGCCATTTTTCACCGCAAATGTCAGTTGTCTCTGAATGAGTGAGGATTGTGGAAATCCAGAAATCCATACTTCATTGATGTGTCATGTTGCTGTAGTGAGATATGAGATAAAGTATGATTCTGTCTCAAAAGTGTGCCATTCCCACTCTGTAACAAGTGCAGAAATATGATCAACATATTAAAAATTAACAATGTATTCCCTGGGAATGTCAGCCTGTTGAATAAACCAATGGGATGACCTCACAAAAGAAAAGGTGTTTAGCCACCCAAACATACTGTGGAAGTATTGCATCTCACATGTACGGAAACAAACAGGGAGTTTAGATGTTCTGTTGATCATTGATCATGCATTGAGTTTGTTGAATTCATGATTCTCTGACTACCCAAAGATGTGTTCCAAGAAGGGTCATACTTAGGTCTCTTTTCCTCATGTTGGTTGAAGGATTCTTAGGAATATTTCTATTTGTGCATCACTGTATTCTCCTTTGGTTTTGTGATCTTCTTTGTTCTCTTCTTCTCAAAGGTCAGTGATATAGTTACAATTTATGTGTGTTTTTACAAAAGATGTATGACATCTTATCATTTAAAAAGAAAAATCAAGACTTGTCTTATTTCTGCAAGGAATTTACTTTACCTATTTTCAGGTGTATTTTTAATCCAGATAGGTGTGTTTTATAGAAGGAAACTTTTACTTTTGCATTTTGTAATGATCTACTCTCTGCCCCTTTTAGCATACAAAGTGTTCCGAGAGTTGTAGCCTTCCATTGCTTTTCATTTTATATTTATATTTTATATGTTTGTAGTGCGTCAAAAGCCCGCAGGCATCAGGGCGCAGAGAGACAGATTCATGTTAAGCTGTAATTCGAAGAACAGAAGATAGTAGGGAGCATTATTTAAAGAGATGGGTCTTAAGGTTTTTTCTGAAAGTGATCAAATTTGGCTCTACTCTCAGCAAGACTGGGAGGTTGTTCCACTGCTGAGCAGCACGAATCGGAAAGGATTTCCCAGCACCAGTCATTCGGAATGCCTGGGGTATCTGTAACTTGCCTTGTGTTTGGGATCTTAGAGCCCTGTTAGGGGTATATCGGGTAAATTTGGCTCTAAGATAGGATGGAGCCACTCCATATAAGCACCTGTGAACCAGGGTCATAGATTTAAAAAGGATTCTATCCTCTACTCTGAGTCAATGGAGGGATCTTCTGGCCTCTGTCACATGGCTTCTTCTATTGAACTTTTTTATGATCCGGACTCCGATATTCTCCATTATCTGGCATTTGTTTATGCACTTCTTGGATGCTCTCAGGAGCAATGAGTTGCCGTAGTCAAGACGAGCCAGTATAATGGCCCTGGCAATTGTGGCTGTATTTTCTTCTGTTAATAGAGGGCGTATGGCTCTCAGTAGCCTGATATATTGATAAAGTATCACCAGCAGAATGAGAATCGGTTGTTGTAGCTTGTTGTAGCTTAGTGTGAAATATGTCCTTGTTTTCACTTTATTCAAAGCTGGGTGATAATACATTTGAATAAGAACAAATAGCAGTTGTCTGCTTCTCTCTCTGCTTTGCGTCCAGTATAAAACTGATAGCATTTCACAGGCCCAGTGCAGCATTTTGTAAATAATATCTGAATAAGCTGAATCCTGTAGTCTTTCACAGGTATAGTCAACACCTAGCACTATAAACGGATGCACATGCCTCATAACCTGACAGATATTTTTGTAATGTATAATCTGTGAATGCCAAAGATATTTTGAAAGACAGATTGGGATGAAAGGAAGTTTAACATTTCCATTTCCATGGAAAAGATGCACTTCCAAATGAAAAGTAACATTTTACTAATTAAATTGTATTGAAGTGAGATGACCCGGAATTAAATACACCCAAATACTGCAAAGGGATGGGGGGCTTATTTTATGTTGTTTCAGAAAGTCAGAATTGTGGGTGGATAAATAGAGTAGATACATCATCTTTCTGTGTATTGTAAATTGATAGCACATAGGCTAGAAACCAAACACACCACATTGCACATGGGAACATATTGATAGTGGGAAATATGAAGTAAATGCAATTTATTCTCTGTGTGACATTTCACTGATACCAATACTTGTTTTGAGACTGGAGAAAAGGAATGCTAAATGATTTAATTATAATATGTTTAGTGAAAGTATAACATATATTGGATGATATGGGGTAATAAGGAAACATGAATTGTATTGTTTCATAGACATACATGTTTAGACAATTTAAACTATAGAGTTAAGATAGAATTAATGAATTGACAGAATGACTGCATGTGTGCACAGTTCCTTAGTTCCTTAGTGTTATTTTCGAAGACAGACCAATACTTATTTCTGTAAAATAGGTACCACTGCATATATATATAAATATATATATATATATATATATATATATATATATATATATATATATATATATATATATATATATATATATATAATATATATATATATATATATATATATATATATATATATATATATATATTACTGTAGGGATTTCTCTTGCGAAAAGTTCGGAGACTACGCTTCAAGTAATTTTATTAGAGTAAAACTAAACTTTGATTCCTAACAGAGCCTGTTTCTCGTCCCTGAAATATGGGGTGGTATTGTATACCAGGAGATGTTAAATTAGAGATACCCACTTAGTGAAGAACAATTATTTCGCACCAAAATATCATAACACACCACTGGTTGGGAAGTCTTTTGAAGGAATTGATATGGACATTGTGAGCCCTTTGGATCCTCAGACCACCCGAGGGAACTGATACATTTTGGTTGTGGTAACCCATGGCCCCGGCTCCCAGAGACAGTGCGCTCCCAAACCATGAAAGACCCTGTGGTGGTGTGTCGGTTTCCCTAGGGAAGTTATTCTTGACAGGGTTTCACTCTTCATATTTGCATATATGAGTGCCATATTGGATAAATGTTGGGTAACTTAAGCATTCTCCAGAACCTTTTGCCCAATGGGCTTGTTGAGGTGATCAAAACTACTTTCAAAGTCAAGATAAGTGGCTTGCAAGAGCCGTTGAAGAGAAAGTGGGATATTCTCATGACATTGTGCTTTCTGTTAACCTACTGGGAGGTGCCACAGAGCGGTGTTGCATTTAGTCTCTTTGACCTCTTGTTTGGTCATCTTGTTAGGAGTTACTAAATCCAATGCGGGAACGCTGGAAGGTCAATTCTCAAACTCCTTCCTTTGACGTGTTTTTGGACTCAGATACAAGATGGCCAAGTACAGAGAACAAATTACTCAAAATCTGAAGGTCAATCAGGAGCTGGTGAAGCTGCATGACCAGAAGGACACAATGACTGAATACACCACAGGCTGGGTGTTCTGGATCATGAAACCAGTAGTCAAGTCCATCACCCTCAATGTCAAGTGGACTGAGCCGTATGTGGTACTGGAGATGATCAGTGAGGTTATGTACCTTATTAACACCAAAGCCCCAAAGCAGGTGCTTCAGACTTTCTATGTCATCCTGCTAAAACCTGATTACAGCCGCCTATTAAATTACATGCAAGATTGCTCGACCCCCAGTATCCATCCTGCAGAGGTCAATCCAGCACATAAACCGACAGTGTTTATTGATATATGACAGGCTATGTTTAGGTTTAAGATAGTTCACAATGTGACTGAAAAGTGCTATTTCTATAATGGACTAACAGCGCTAAGAAACACACTGGATAACTTATGGTTATGCTTACCAAATTCTACTGACAGGAGACAACAAATGTGCGAGATTTGGAAAAGAAAGGCCACTGGAGATAGCCATGCTGATAAACATAGCTTCGCCGGGACCCTCTGGGCCGGGCCAGCGTTGTATAAAAGTTTAAATAAAATAATGTGAAAAAAAAAGAGCACATTTCAGATCAATTCACAATTTCTTGAAGGAAAGTTTACCTTTTAACACGGTTCTGCTTTTATTAAAAAATAAGAAGAATAAACAATAGCCACACAGTACATGATATATAGCGCCCCATGGATCAATGCCAACTGCAGGGTTTCACATTAGTGGACTGCCTGGAGAAAGTGAAAAGCCGGATCGTTCACAGAGGCCGTGCGGAATTTATGAAGGCAGCTCTTTGAATGGATTATACACTCACGTTATTACATTTGCCGAAGACAGCGGTGGATTTCACAACTGCAGCGGCAATCATTTCCACGGGCACTGGGAAATATTTGACAGAGTGCAGTGGCTCTTCTTATTGTTTTACTGTATTATCCAAGCTGTCCTCAGGGATAGTCTTCAGGGATAACATTATTAAGTGGGTGAAAATACTTTCTGTCGTGCCGAGAGCCCTGTTGCTTGCTCCTCATTAACTTTCACACAATGCAATTTGAGAACTTGCAACAGAGGTTACCGCTTACTACTGCTGTTCGCATTGGCCACTGACTAGGTGATGTCTCATCTAGGTAGACATGTATACATGTTTGCTGTTAGCAGGGATAACACTGCACACTCGGGCCAGTCACGATATCAAACAGGCGCAGTAGTCATGCGTCAAAAGTACAATCTATATGTACCCATGTAAATTGGAGATATCTAATGCATGGTGCGCGTTTTTTAGCATTAAAATCATACGTTTCCAAGCCAAAGTCAAAGAAGTACTTACTCAGTGTTGTTCTGTTCAATACAAGACTGCTCACCAAAGCAAGCAATGGCAAAGCCAACAGTTTTGAAATGTTCACAGCCACTGGATATGACTTTGCCAGGCAGTGACATCATTCGCCCTGGTGCTCACTGTTGCCGGATGTTGACGTTTTAAGGCCAAGTATTACCCTCATTGGCATGCTGGGAATTGTCACAAAGGAGATCATGGGACCTCAAGCCTTTAGGAAAGAAGTTTGAGCTGTTTGCACATTTTTAAAACGGCCCACTAATTTCTCTCCAAACCTCGAATCCCAAAGGAAAGTTAAAGGAGTTGGTGATATTTGAGCTCATTTGAACGGCTAAATCAGCATTTATTTGAGGCACTTTGCAGTTCACAGTACACCAGGAAGGTAGCTCAGTGTGTTAACGCGTCTGACAAAAACAACATGTGGTAGTCAGAGTTTGCAGGTTCTAAAGCAGGAGGGAGGTCTCAGCCTCTTAATTTTCTGAGGTAGAGGAAATGCTTACCACCAAGTTGGGAAACATATTTTTGTGTTTAACATAAACGATACCAAAAACGCAATCTGCTTAAGGATCTTAATCTATTCAAATACACCTTTGAACATTTAATAAGACCGTAATTACAAATGTTCATCAGAGCTGGCCCTTACAACATACATATCGTTCTATGATGACATTGCGATTCACACGGAATATGCAAAAATATTTAATTACAAAGAGTATTTAATTGGAGAAACAGTTTGTTAATTGTAAAAGCGGTGAACGTGTCTTTGAATTAATTGCAAGTTACAAACAGGCAAGATATTCAAAGCCCGTTCGTGTATACCGCTGAAAGAACACCACTTGCATTTTCACTACACAAAAGGGGATGCTGGCCACAGGCGGGCGCGGTGCACCTACATAACAGGTGTATTTGTAGAGTGCAAGTTCACCACCAGGACATGAGGAGGAAAAAAGGGCTGAGTGGACCTGCTGGGATTCGATCCTTCCTGTGACATGAGGTCAAACTGAGACCCCTTCGGGGATGCATTAGTCCTGAAGTGGGAGAATGGAAAAACAGGCTCCCGTCCTTCCCCTCTCGCGCCTGGCCTAAAGGATCACGGCCCAGGCACCCGCCACGAGAAGAATTTGCTCATCTACCAGACGACCAAATACCCTGGTACAGGAACATACGGATGTGTCCATCTGCCTGCCCAGCAGCACGCCCTGCCCATGCTGACACCTGCGGCACGGATCAACTAGACTAAAACCAACACGTCGTTAGAGATGCCATGACGACCTAGCCAACGGTCAGCACACCTGTGTAAATATACACACTGGACACTCCCGCACCAATCCACACGAAGAATATACTCAGTGCTATGACATAGGCGACAGACATACTCACGGACGTGCATCTTTATTATTTTCCACATAGGCTCTCAAAATGCAGAAACGCAAGACGCATCATGAACTCATCTAAAGAGCTTGCTTACGCTTCTCCTAAACCCAAGTACCATGATGAGAAATATAACAAAGACACGATACTGGTCATAAGACAATATGATACTATAACCTAAAGCGCCTGTGCACCAAACGGTTTCACCTATACACCAGGCCTACGTAGGCCGCAAGCAAGAGCTCCCATGGACGTTAAAAGAACAAGAGTCAGGTTGCTGATCCTGCAGAATGAGCCCGGCGAGAGCAGACAGCCAAGGTCGCAATGTTGCAAACCCACATTCCGAAAGCAGACCATCAAGGGCACGATGTTGCAATCTCGCACGCCGCGCACCAACGTTAAAATCACACCTGCAAATTAAACCAGGCACACAGTGGAAAAACAATATTAATTGTGCAGAATTCTGCCTCAAACACGGTCCCACTTCACGTGACCAAGCCGAACCTGACAGGATGCCAAGTCCAGGAGAAAGAAGGCGTCTGGATCCCTTGGTACAAGACACAGGCAGACACACTTAAAAAGCTCAATGGACATCTGCGACAGTGGGAGTAGTCAGCCTTCCAGCTCATGAATAAGTCCTCACATTGTCTGCACGTACTCATAGTGAAACATTGTTGCAAATGACAGGTACACCGAGAGCTGGGAACAGCGATGGTCCCAAGCTGGGAAGCTCACGGGCGCACCAATCAGAACATGGGGCTCTTATCACTGACGCTATTAACATTGACCAATCATCAGTAGTCTTCATGTAACAATCCTCATGTATCTAATTGTAGGGACAACCCAGATATATCACCTGACTAACCCTCGTCCACTAATATTGTTCTCTATACGTATGCTATACTAACCCTACCACTCGAGCAACCAATTAAGAGTGGCAATAGGTTTTTTGCTAACTTACTAAGGTGACGCAAGTAGCGTGTCATACTAAGGTAAAAAGGGCCTGCGAGCCCCACGATTGTGTGTGTGTCAGGACGGACGCGTACGCTCCTTGACCCATCCCTGCCGTTTTTGTTTAATAAACAGCAGAGTCACCTTGCTTCTTGCGTGTGTCTCATACTCTATCTCTTTTGGGATATACGGGAGGAGTTGGGGCCTCCCTGTCCGGAGGTCTGCGGACGGCCCGGCCGACCCCGGCAGAATTTCCCCCCGACAAGTTGGAGGCACCGCTGAGATCTGTTTAAGATCTGCCTTTTTTATTTTTTACTTTTTCCAGGCACTCCGGTTGCGAGGAGGCCCGGCGGCGTGGCCCCCTCTGCCGTCGCCCCCTTCTGAAGACTACAGGACCATCGCAGAGCTGCGAGAAGACCGGACAGCGCAATCCAGATATTGGCCCTCGGGAGCCGGTTGAGAAGAATCCCGCCCGCGGTTGGCGAGTGTCCAGATGTGGTCCAGACGAGGGGAGGTGACGAGCCG
This sequence comes from Ambystoma mexicanum, assembly GCF_040938575.1. NCBI lineage: Eukaryota > Metazoa > Chordata > Amphibia > Caudata > Ambystomatidae > Ambystoma > Ambystoma mexicanum. The sequence continues at coordinate 958,166,714 of NC_090928.1, read as the reverse complement.
CTTGGAGGGGTGCACGCAGTCGAGCGGCCCGGCATCAAGAGAACTTGGTGAGCATGCCACGCACAACAAGCAATGTGAAATTGTGAGGGAGGGGGGGGAATTAAATACGGGAGGCGGGAGGTGTTGCACAGGTGCGCGGCGAAGGTTCGACAACTTAGTGTTGGAAATAAAATGAATGGTAGTCTAAGAAGTGCGAGAGCAGTTGGCTACGTTACGCGAGAGAGGGGGGCGGAGCACGAAAACATCACGTGCGACCGCTCGTAGAAACTGATTGGCCTAGGTAGCGACCGTGCAAGGGTGGGTGTGTGTGGTTTCCTACGATTTGGCATTTATTGATCAATGAGTAGATGAGGATCCCTATTGTTCGAGCAAGAGACTCGATAGGTAGATGAAGTTTCCCTGTAGGCGGTAGCTAGTTAGTTGCCTAATACGGAAGATAATTGGCTGGTTAAGCCCTCCTGTCGAGGGGCGTATCACACGCGAGGCGATGCAGCGTGCGCAGTCTGATTATATTATTGATTTGATTACCTTGTTCCAGGAGTGACAGGAAGACAGCTGTAGGGTTAACGGGGGTAGATTGAAAGTGCATTTTGAACTTAAAGAATATATGAAGAACTTATCAGTAGCTCGAAGAGATCGGTGACGTCACCAGTAGGGCTTTCATAGGATATCCCGAGCACAAGGCATCTTTCTTTCTGGGAGTGGTGGGGAAAGAGAATTGTGGTAAGGGAGTGGAAACGGAGATAAACGGCAATGAGTTGATCGGGGAAAGGTGAAACGGGGAACGTGGCTGCGCACGGAGAACGCCGGCCACGGCAAGTGTAGAAGGGGGAGGAGCACGTGGAAATAGGACGACTGTATAAGAACGTCATAAGGGGTACGCAGCTGCAGGGGGCTACGTGCGCCTCGGCCGCAGGGGGCCGTAAGGGTGTTGTATAAAGAAAGAAAGACAGAAGGAAATATACAAATGTAACATACTATATTTTTTATAATTCTTCTTAGCGGACTATCGTAAGTCCCCAAACTTACGGGGCAAGGTAAACAATATAAGGCTGTATCTTGTAAACTGCTGGTGAGATAAACTGCTACTAGATAGGGGAAGGGTAACAAGTGGAGCGCTACTATGTCATACGGGACAGGATCGGGAGGGTGGGGGAACACCCTCACTACCCCACTACAACACATCTGCACAACACTGCCACCCCATAGGGAGAAACTGATTAAATATAGCATAGAATGGACCCAGGGGACGGATAACAAAATGCTAACACCGTGGCCGCCTAATGGTAGCTTTGATCCATATGTCCAACATTCATTATTAAACCATCTGCACAATACATATAAAGGGAAGAAGTTGGCAAACCATGTGGAGGTGTTTAATTTATGGAGGATGTTCCAGGGGTCCCGACCAGGACCAAATGGAATGTTCACTATGGGGGAAATACCGGAAGAAAAAGAGATTAAGGAGGGAGGAGAGGATGGGAAAAAGGGGAGTGAGGACCCAAAGAACACGGGGAACAGAAGAGAGGGAGGAGAAAAGAATAATAAAACAGATGAGATAAAAAAGGAACCGAGCAACGAGATACCCATAGCAAGGGGGGTAAAAACAGTGGGAGGGGGGTTGTACCCTTTAAGAGAATTAGGAGAAATAGAAAGAGGACAGTTAAGTGCGGCTGAGGGATACTCGAACCCGGCATACAGCCCTCCACCATATGTGGCTCATAGGAAGATGCCAGCAGGGGAGGGGAGGACTGGAGAAGACCAGACTGTGGAAATAGGAAATGATGAGTGGGTAGCTGCACAGATATTATTAAAATTACGAGGTTCATTAACAGGAGAAGAGAAGGAGGTAGTAAAGAAAACAGATGAGGATAATGCCAGGGACAGTGAAATGAGGGGGGAAGAGCTGTTAAGACAACAGGAAGAGATTTTGGAGGAACGACTAGCAAAATTAAGGGATGAGCAGAATGAATTGATCAAGCAGCTTGAAAGGGAGGAGAAAGAGAGAGCGAGGAAAAGGAAAGAAGGTAAGAATGAATTGGAAAAAATACGGGAACGAACAGAGGAGCAAAGGAGAGAAGCTGAAAGGGTAAAGGCAGCAGCAGAAAGGGTATCAAGAGTAGTACTGCGAGAAAAGAAAAGGGAAGAAGAAGAAAAAGAAAAAGAAATGGCAATGTGGAAGAGGAGGTTACTATCAGAAACAACTAGGAAATATGAAGAAGGGAAGATGATAGAGAGTATAGTAGAAAGAGAAAGGGTGAAATGGGAAAGGAAGAAGGAGGATGAAAGAATACTAGAACAGATGAGAAGTGAAGTGATGGAGGAATTAAAAAGGAAAAGGGAGGAAAATAGTAGGGAGATTGAGGAGAGAAATGAAGGAGAAAGAGAAGATAGGAGTAGGGTGAGTGGAGAATGGGGGGATGTATATAAAAACACAGAAGTAGCAACAACATCAGCACAAAGGGGAGTGGTTGATAAAGGAGAAACAGGAGAACTGGACCTAATAGACTTACAAACAGTAACGATCAAGGGGAAAAAGACCGAGTGGGGGTTGCCGTTTATGACTGACTTTTGCAGTGAGGAAGAAGAAGGAGTGGAGAAGGAAGGAAGAAACAGTGAAAGGGAAAGTTTAGACAAACTATACATCACCTGGACCAACACAGACTCACCATGGATCAGTAGGAGAAAGGGTGAACTGGAGAGAAGTGAGGAGGGAGAGAAAGGATTAGTGGAAAGACAGACACATGAGGCCGCACCATCCCCATCGCCATCACGCCCTCCCCCATCGCACCCTACATGTTCAACCACCTCACGCTCGTTACGCAAAATAAAACTTGCGCCCTTCACAGATGAACTGACACCCTATGCATATCGGCTTAGAAACCTCCCTAGTCGCAGGCAGGAAAGACGAATACACATGCCCACATTAAACACAGGAAAAGATGGAGAAGAAAGAGTTACGAGCAGGGGGAAATAGGGACGAAATTGAAGATGTAGAAGAAAGGGAAGAGGAGGAAGGGTGTGAGGACTTGGTATTATGGAACACAAAGGGTGAAACGAGACACAACTTGATGCCACTTTTAGAGAGAGGAGGGGTTAGACCGAAGTATGTCCCTTGGAAGCATACCGATAAAGAAAATATAAAATGCAGGCTCCCATCATTAAGTGGAGGTGCGGGTAAGTGGATATATGAAATGGAAAAACACACCGCAGGACAGAAACTGGCAGTAGGAGATGTAAAGGGCCTGTTAATATCAATATTAGGGGATAGAGCGGATGACATTTGGAAGAGAGCGGGATTCCATGGGGTAACAATAACAAACACCTTGCACGATGGGGCACCATTCGCAAACTGCAGACATGCACTATGGCAGGCACTGAGGGTACAGTACCCAGACACATCAGACATAGGAGCAATTACCTCTCGCAAGATGCGTGAGAATGAAGATCCTGTTGATTATATCCAGGAGATCCAAGAGAAGTGGCGCATGGAAACGAGAGAGCAATGGGATAAAACACCAGCAATATTCTATCATATACTAGTACAAGGGCTCCCAGAAGGAGTTCAGAAACAACTAAAGAAAGTAGTGGGAATGGAAGCAAAACCATGGCCAGAAATACAACTTACTATAGTGCATCATTGCAGGACATGGCAAGGGAAAATGAAACAAAAGGAAGAGGACAGGAAAACGGAAGAGGCTAAACTAGTACAGAAAAAACTTACTAAATACACAATGGAAGGGGCACTAATAACTACGCCCACAACAATGACCCAAAGCCCCACACAAGTAGTGGCTGCACAAGATTCCGCCCAAATACCACCTCCACAGACTGTAACACAACAGGCGCCGCCAATACAACCATACATGACCAACATGGGAGGAGGACATACGATGGCAGGAGCTGGGTATTATAATTATAACAGGGGGAGAGGAGGATTTATGAGAGGGAGAGGATACGGATATAACACCCAACAACAGGTGGGAGGACTTAGAAATCCCTACCCCACAGGGCAACCAGTATACCAGGACAACACAGGGAGCTTTCCATGGCAAAGTAGGGAACCGCCGGTGTGTTGGAGTTGTGGACTATTAGGGCACATGTCACGCACGTGTAGAGTTAGACCAGGTACACCATCATGGAGTGAACAGGGACAACCAAGGCCCTCACAAGAACAGCAGGGCCTACAGCAACAGCAGACGTTGCAACAGGGAAATGAACAACAACAACAATTAACACAACAGCAGCCACAGACGTATTCACTGCCACAACAACAGGTAGAGATGACACAGCAACCCCAAGCACAACAAACACAACTGGGTAGGGTGACGGTCTTGGGACACAACCCTTACACAGGAAATGGCCAATCATTGTACCCTCAATAGGACAGCCCACAGACGGCCTTGGTGTGTCCCATCCTGTCAGTAACACCTAATAGTGCAGAGGAGCCACGCATAGAGGTAACGATAGGTGACAAAAAATTGTCATTCCTTGTTGACACCGGGGCAACCCGGTCTTGCATAAGGGAAGGTAAATTTAAGATGTCAGGCGAAGCCATGAACACCCAAGGATTCTCTGGGGCTAGAGGGTTGGTTCCCTTTACTGATAACATTCCCTTATCTATTGGAGATTATGATCTGTCAGTTCCACTACTATATTATAGTGCCTCACCAGTAAATATACTGGGGAGAGACATAATGAACAGGTTGAATATGACAATCTTCTTTACTGAGGACGGCATAATTTGCTCTACTCCAGGGATTAACATGCTCGCAGCACGACAGATTATGCAAGCATACTGCGGACAGACAGCGATTAGGGCGGAGCCAGTAGATGGCGAACTATTCCATTATGGAACAGATATGGCAATTGCATGGATGCCAGGGATAGAAGGGAAAATATGGAGGAGGCCAGCAGCCTACCTGTTCAGACCAGAAGCACCTGTTAACGAACTAGAAGGAAAGGTGATCGTAATGGACATTGAGAGCATTATTGCAACAGCTGATTACATTGCTGTACATGCCCAAGACAGAGAAGGAAGAGCATGGAGGGCCGTGATAGCATTATCAGAAGGATGTAGGCTCACCCAGGTGTCAGATGAGGAGCTGTTCTCAGATGAAAAGGAAGAAGGTGAAATAGTGTTCATGATGAGTGTGGAAATATGGCTAAGAGTGGCTTACAAACAAGTAGCACAGAAAATTGCAATGGCGCTCGAGGCACCCGCATGCACCCCAGTCCCCTTCTTTAAGGAAGATATGTCAAAGGTACCCAAATCATTGTGGACTACTGGCCCCTATGACGTGGGGTGCATAAAAAGTATAGGGGGAGTAAGGATAAAATTGAAAAAAGGTGCAATACTCCCCAGAGTAAAACGGTACCCACTATCAAAAGAGGCAGATGAGGGTATATATGAAACCATAACGGCCCTTATAAATAATGGCATATTGGTCCCCTCGGAATCACCTTGTAACACGGCTGTGTACCCAGTGCGCAAGGCTAAGGGGGGGTCTTGGCGCTTCATACAGGACCTCAGGCCCTTGAACAACATAGTAGAAGCGGAATATCCCGTAGCAGCAAACCCCGCCACGATATTGTGCAGCATCCCAGCAGAGGCATCACGATTTACAGTGATCGACCTTAAAAATGCTTTTTTCTCAATACCATTACACCCAGACTCACAAGATCTGACGAGCTTCACTTACAGAAACACAAAGTGGAAGCACACTAGATTGCCACAAGGGTATTGCGAATCACCCTCAATTTTCAATAGAGTGATACAGATGGATTTGGGTAACATTGAAGTGGAAAGCACAGTGTTGCAGTATGTGGATGACATAATAATTTGCAGTACAAACGAAAGAACATGCAGAGAGGACTCCTTAAAGATGTTGACAATATTGGCTGAAAAAGGTTACAAGGTAGACATGGAAAAGATACAATACTGTCAAGAACAGGTACCTTACATTGGTCAACTTATATCCCAACATGGAAGAAAGATTGCACCACAAAGAGCACAGGCAATTTCAAACACTCCAATGCCACAAACTGTGAGGGAACTGCAGCAGTTCCTGGGGCTGTGCAACTACTGTAGAGCATGGGTGTTTGATTACAGCTCGTACATAGGACCCCTGCTTGAGGCGTTAAGGGAAGCTGATAAAGGGGAGAAAAAGCTGGGGTGGACGATGGAAATGAAAGAGGCTTTTGATGAATTGAAAGGTGCAATATCAACTGCTCCAGTACTGGCATCCCCAGACTATGAGCGACAATTTTTCATATTCTCACATTGCGATTCAGCAGTAATGAAAGCAGTGTTGGCTCAGAAAACAAGCATGGGCTACAAACCAGTAGCATTTTACAGCGGCCACTTAGATCCTGTGATGTTAGGCCACTTCCCTTGCGAACAAGGTCTCGCCGCAGCTGCTTTTGCAGTGGAAAAGGCATCAGCAATCACTATGGGGTGCCCAACTACACTGTTTGTGGAACATGCACTATTTGCGATATTGAATAAACCTAACTCCACTCTAACCACGCAAAGAGCATCAGGTTATGAGATCATTTTATCAAGAGCTGAACTATCAATTGTTAGATGTAGCACGGTCAACCCTGCAAGATTCCTAGCAGAAGTAATTGAGGAGGGAGATTATGCCCATGACTGTACGGAAATAACTGAAATGTACTCATGTACTAGAAAGGTTGAAGAAAACGCACTGGAGGGTGGTGAGCTCTTATTTATTGATGGATCATCAACTATCGATCAAGGGGATGGTATAAGAGAACTGGGGCAGCAGTGGTAAAAATGATGGAGGTACCGGTGTGTGTGGCAATAAAATGTGTACAATTACCACAGCATTTCTCCGCTCAAGCAGCGGAGCTAGTTGCACTGATCTTGGCGTTGAAGGAAAGCTTTGACAAACGAGTGACCATATACTCCGACAGCGCATATGTTACATCCACTGTCCACTCAGGGCTGTCGAAATGGAGAAGAAGGGGGTTTCGGAGAGCTGATGGCACTCCAGTGCAACATGCTCTCTTATTGGCTGAACTAATTGAAGTAATAAATGACCCCCAAGAATTAGCTTTAGTAAAATGCACCGCACACACCAATGGTGAAGACCACGTCTCGAAGGAGAATGCAGCAGCAGACGCACATGCGAAGTATGCTGCATACTTTGGTGAGATATGGAACCCCCCAGAGTCACAGAGAGGAAGAGGGAGGGGAATGGCTAAGGAGATGTTGATAAGAGAAGGGTACAACCATCTCCCGGCCACGCAGATTATGGAGCTACAAGCGGCTGCACCAATGGCCGAAAAAGAAATATGGGTAAAAAGAGGATGCACAATGTCACCAACTGACGCACTATGGCGCCAGGGTGGCACTGGAAAAATTGTAATGCCATTGGCACTTTTGGACACTGCCCGGAGCCAACTACATCATCCAGCCCACACAGGCAAGGAAGTAATTGCAGCACGAATTAGGGAAGACTGGTTCTGCCCCGAGCTAAATTCTCATGTGTCAAACTTTATCAGTAATTGTCTCACATGTCAACAGTTTACGGCCGGCCATACTCTAAAGGTGGTAAGAGGTACTATACCCCGGCCAGAGGGACCTTTCCGGCATCTCCATATTGACTATGTTGATATGATCAACATATGTCAAGGAAATAGGTATATGATCGTAGTAGTATGCCCATTCTCTAGGTGGATTGAAGCAGGACCCTGTTCACACCCAGATGCATTTAGAGCAGCTAAATTCCTAGTGAGGGAGGTCTTCCCAAGGTGGGGAGTGTGCGAGGTGTTAAGGTCAGACAATGGCCCACATTTCGCAAACAAAATGTTCCAGCACATCACATCCTTGCTGAACATAAAGCATAAATTTGCATGTGCATACCACCCACAGGCCAACGGTGTATGTGAACGCCTGAATGGCCTATTAAAGGAGGCAATTGCAAAGATACAGCAACCAACAAAGAAGAGTTGGTTATATTGCCTTCCATTAGCCCTATTCGAGCTAAGGAATAGACCAGGTCCGACCACCACATCACCCCACACGAGGTGGTTACCGGACGTCAAATGCGCCTTCCCCTAACGCCAACATCAAGAGCATTTACCGACCACGAAAGCACAGCGTGTGTTCTTGGTGATGAAATGTACCAATATGTGTCTTCTTTGATTACTAGTGTAGTGTTTGTGTCTCAACAGCTCGAGGGCACACGGGGCGGGTCTAACAGCAATCAACAAGAAGACGCGGATAAAGAATTGGAAAAAGAAAGACTGTGTAAAATTGCTAAAGGTGACCACGTACTACTTCGCAATTTCAATAGGAAGTGGAACAGTCCACGATTTACTGGCCCCCATCTGGTAGAGGAGGTATCAACGAGAGCAGTAAAGCTACAGGATAAGCGTGCCTGGAACCACCTACACGATGTAAAGATCTACAAACTCCAGACCCGCCCCAGCGCCACCGACAGGTCCATTGGAAGAACAACAACAACATCGCCGACGGAGGAAGAGAGTTCTATCACAGTCAACGACCCAGATTCCCATACCCTGTCACTCCCCAGATTCCCCAGAGACAATAACTAAAGAAGTAAAGGGTGATCCCCATACTGCCCACCCCATGGTCACACGCTCAAAGAGTAAAAATACTTCCGCCAGTTGAGCCCAAACCCCCTGCCCATTGACCCCTACCCCCACTACGAGTAATAAATGAACTAAAGGACATTGTATTGCACAAGTACACATGTAAACACGTGAATGCTTTCTTTTCTTTTCTCTCGCACATGCAGGAACTGCGTATTATTGTACTGCTCAGAAATATATAACTAACAAATTCACTGCCCAGGAGTAGATGGTACCCTCAGACGATGACTACCCAGAAGAATTGTCACACCAATTTGTATATGAAATAAAAAGGCCAACGTACCTGAAAAAGAGAAGGGTACGTGTGTACTACAAAGCATTCCTCTTGGCCATAGAATACTCAATGCCCCACCTCCACCCATACTTGCCTGCCCTAAGAGATAGATCGCTTAGATTGGCGTGGGAACAGCTCTTCGCCTGGGCACTGAATGACTACCTGATAGGGAGAGCTTAAACAACAACAACTAACATTTAATAACCAGCATATTGAGAATGTTCAGGCGGGCAACTTTAACTTCGCAAGAATACGCTGCAGTACCGCAGCAAGGTAAGAGCAAAAATGCCGGTGAAATTAGCATATGTAATAAAAATAATAGGGATTTTGATGATCACCGGGTTCTTGGCTGCCTCTGTATGGCAGTACAGCTGTGCTATCAATATTATTGCTGTACCCAAACCTAATACACCCCCATCCCCAGCTGCAACAGGTGTTACGTCAGGTGATACTAGTAAAATTATACACAAGCAAAATAGAGTTCAACGCAGCACATATTCAGATAATAAAGGTATTGATAATTATATACAAGATTCAGCACGCGTCTCAAACAACATATGGTACCAACACATGACCCGCATTGGTAAACAGACAACAGAAGACAGCTGCTACGTTTGCTCATTAATACCATGCGCCATGAGCGCTTCCCGAACATTTGTTGCCACAGAAATAGATGAAAAGACAGCACGATGCATAATATACTTGGCACTGTTCCAAACGAATGGAAGATTTCAAGGGACAGTGGTGCATATGGTGTGGAAAACACGAGATTCATACCCATACGAAAACAACTTCCTCAAGACTTATTTGAGTTACCACAAGAGCAGTTTACATGCTGAAGCATTCAGATACATAACAAGTGGTCCTGCAAAAGGGGAAACAAAGAAAGTAACACTGCAGTATTTACCATGTGATTGGTATGCCACTGAAGTTCCTGGTAAACTAGGATGCTGGGAGAGGCCACTGGTGACGATAACGGGGAAGGTGTACTTGGACAACAATTGGGAGATAGGAGTGATTGGAAGCAACATGGTAACAAAGGAAACTATCTCAACTATCGAGGCACACAACCACAGATGTTGGACGACTTGGATCAAGTACGTACCAATGCTTACATGGATAGAGACGGATGAAGACCCAATAACAATACTGCCGCTGACTGCGCCTAAGGTATGCTACCAACATAAAGGAGAAGTGGACGTAGGATACAACACCAATTGTGCCAGCGTGATGGAGTTACCTGAGGGGGGAGCAGGAACAGCAGTAATAATGGACCATTACTGGGCCTGTGGAGAAAAGGCATACCACACACTGCCCCCTCTGTGGAATAGTGTATGCACGATGGTGCATGTCAATGTACCATCACTAGTGGTACCCAAGAAGCATGTGAATGTGGCGAACTTTCCCAAAATGGATGAAGGGGACAAGAGAAAGAAGAGATCTGCACCATCTCAGGAGGAGCAAGGGAACAGGACCAACGGCAATAATACCGTCCTAAATAGAAGGAAAAGACAAGGAGAACCTCTGACTGGAAATTACCTATGGGGAAGGTCGGAAACGGCCCTCACTTCAATTCCGCCAGAACACAGACTATTCAGCAGAGCAGCAATGTTCTTCTCCTCAATAATCCATCCGGGACTGCAGGCTTACGCAAACGCAGAATGGCTCCAGATAACTAGATGGGAACTAATGATGACCATCAATTCTACAGTAAATGGATTCAACGCAATAAAAGAGGAGCTGCGAGCTTTAAGGATGGTAGCACTCCAGAACAGATATGTATTGGACCTCCTCACAGCCATGGAAGGAGGAGTATGTGCAAAGATAGGACAATCATGCTGCACGTTCATTCCTGCCAACGATGCTGACAACGGTACACTGACAGAAGCAGTTTCACAATTGGCCCAGATGCACTCCAAAATGATGGATGAAAGTAAAGGTGTGAAAAAGGATGAGAGCTGGTTTTCGCTATTATGGTCATGGATGCCAACTTGGCTGTCAGATGGACTAAAAATTATAGTTGGTTGTACTATTTTGGCTTGAGCTACACTGATCATAATAAGATTTTGGAAGGCCCGGAAGGCACGCACCACCGACGAGTTGCTTGAAATGGTCGGTATGCACCCCTTGATGCCAGCAGATGACGGCCAACACGCAGGCATAATAATACAAGAGAGGGAGAAGCTGCGAAACCAGATCATCACCAACCATCTGGACCCACCCTCAGTGAAGATCGAGAACCCAAGAAACCCCAGGAGTTACATAGGGAAATGGGTATACTGTACTCCTGGAGGAACCTGTGAATACATGTACTGGTCATTTGAAGATCATGTTAACCACTATGGACATTTAGGTGGAATAACCAAAATATGGAGAGTAAGAGGAGATAACGAAAAGGATATGTTTGTGGTCGACAAGTCGACCAGAGGGGGGACTGAAGTGGGAGAATGGAAAAACAGGCTCCCATCCTCCCCCTCTCGCGCCTGGCCTAAAGGATCACGGCCCAGGCACCCGCCACGAGAAGAATTTGCTCATCTACCAGATGACCAAATACCCTGGTACAGGAACATACGGATGTGTCCATCTGCCTGCCCAGCAGCACGCTCTGCCCATGCTGACACCTGCGGCACGGATCAACTAGACTAAAACCAACACGTCGTTAGAGATGCCATGACGACCTAGCCAACGGTCAGCACACCTGTGTAAATATACACACTGGACACTCCCGCACCAATCCACACGAAGAATATACTCAGTGCTATGATGTAGGCGACAGACATACTCACGGACGTGCATCTTTATTATTTTCCACATAGGCTCTCAAAATGCAGAAATGCAAGACGCATCATGAACTCATCTAAAGAGCTTGCTTATGCTTCTCCTAAACCCAAGTACCATGATGACAAATATAACAAAGACACGATACTGGTCATAAGACAATATGATACTATAACCTAAAGCGCCTGTGCACCAAACGGTTTCACCTATACACCAGGCCTAAGTAGGCCGCAAGCAAGAGCTCCCATGGACGTTAAAAGAACAAGAGTCAGGTTGCTGATCCTGCAGAATGAGCCCGGCAAGAGCAGACAGCCAAGGTCGCAATGTTGCAAACCCACATTCCGAAAGCAGACCATCAAGGGCACGATGTTGCAACCTCGCACGCCGCGCACCAATGTTAAAATCACACCTGCAAATTAAACCAGGCACACAGTGGAAAAACAATATTAATTGTGCAGAATTCTGCCTCAAACACGGTCCCACTTCACGTGACCAAGCCGAACCTGACAGGATGCCAAGTCCAGGAGAAAGAAGGCGTCTGGATCCCTTGGTACAAGACACAGGCAGACACACTTAAAAGGCTCAATGGACATCTGCGACAGTGGGAGTAGTCGGCCTTCCAGCGCATGAACAAGTCCTCACATTGTCTGCACGTACTCATAGTGAAGCATTGTTGCAAATGACAGGTACACCGAGAGCTGGGAACAGCGATGGTCCCAAGCTGGGAAGCTCACGGCCGCACCAATCAGAACATGGGGCTCTTATCACTGACGCTATTAACATTGACCAATCATCAGTAGTCTTCATGTAACAATCCTCATGTATCTAATTGTAGGGACAACACAGATATATCACCTGACTAACCCTCGTCCACTAATATTGTTCTCTATACGTATGCTATACTAACCCTACCACTCGAGCAACCAATTAAGAGTGGCAATAGGTTTTTTGCTAACTTACTAAGGTGACGCAAGTAGCGCGTCATACTAAGGTAAAAAGGACCTGCGAGCCCCACGATTGTGTGTGTGTCAGCACGGACGCGTACGCTCCTTGACCCATCCCTGCCGTTTTTGTTTAATAAACAGCAGAGTCACCTTGCTTCTTGCATGTGTCTCATACTCTATCTCTTTTGGGATATACGGGAGGAGTTGGGGCCTCCCTGCCCGGAGGTCTGCGGACGGCCCGGCCGACCCCGGCAGAATTTCCCCCCGACAGTCCACTGAGCCACATACCAACCTCCTCTCAAACAAAACAGGGCATTCCCAATAAATGGCTTTATTACACCATGCAAGTAAAACATCAGAATCAACTCCCTGAAAAAATCAACAACTAACAGAAATATTTCCGTAGTATTGTGCAGCTTTTTTTCTCAGGGGATGGCAATTGGGGGAAATGGGTGCATGTCCCTATCTAGTTCTAAGTGTTGTATCTCCTATGGGGTACACTGCCTGAGTGCATGGACATGTTAAGCAACTGTGAAAACCCCATATACCAACCCTATACTATATGCACAGTGGCAGCCCAATCATAATGCGCGACAGGGCAGGGACCTTCTGCCCATTATGAGGAGCCAATCAGACAAAGCCAGTCCCGTGAAAAAACTGAGTGTTTCCTTAGCTGCAGCAAGCAGCTGGGGAAGTGCTCATTTTGTGTGTTGTGAGGGAATTCAAGTTTCTCTGTGGTTCAGAATGCCCCAGCTGCTGGTGCTCAATCCCCTGGTTTATACTGCAGGCCTTTAGTATATAGGGAGAACTCTTACCCTTCTACACCCTATTGGCCTATCAGGGGTGTACAGTTGGTGCCTATGGCCGCTGCAGGAACTAGGACTCAGGGTGAGGTGTGTTTGACACATCTCCATGCTTCCTGATACCTGCTAACATTGCATGTTGTGAGTAACTTCAATCCAGCACCCCAACTAAGTCAATGCTTAGCATGGGAAGCCCAATGGAAGCCCTTATTTATATATTTTTATGTCAAAGTTCTTTACATCTGGATGATGAACCCTTATATAATGCCCATCTCTTTGGATCTCCCCGACCTCAATGAGCCAAGAAGTAGGTTTGTTTTGCAAATTAAAAGGTTTATTTGACGAATGGAACAATATATATCACACTTTTATGAATAGAATAATATCTGAATAGCACACTTATAAATATGTACCGTGAGCAGAAATGGGTAATATTACAATATCAGGAATCTCTTTAATCACTTAGGAGTAGGAACAGGAAGGATAAGATAGCAGAGAATACTTTGTATGATTCAATGAAATGCAATGAAGAAGAGAATGCAACACAGAAATAAACTTGATATGGTTTCAATCAAAAAATAATATTATCACTTTTTCCCCGGTGACTACTCACTCCCCCCACTATGCAATATGAAGAGGTGGAAATGAGGGCACACAGGTTTCAGAGTTGTTAATCAACAATGCAGTTCAATTCCAGTTCCCCCAACAAGCTTAGAGAAAACAGGTATGATTTTAAAACAGGCAAAAATACTTTTGAATGTGATTGCAATTAATGGGAAAATATGCTAAAATGATTTTAATTCACTAAAGGAGATTCAACACTAGTGAGAATTACTTTGGGTTGGTACAGGTCAACACTAGCAAGTATTCATGAAGGATTATCAGTTTGAAAACAAATTTCAGCAGTTGTAAACAAGAAACAGCTGTTTTGACATGTGGTGAAATGGAGCTAAATTGCAATTTTCTGCAACTTTTCTGCGTGTGTGAAACGTGATTACGGACAACTGTAATGAATTGGAATGTCATTTTAAGTTCATTGGAAAGCTTAGGATCTTAGCTTCAAAATGACAGTTAAATATCGGTTGTAGGACGTGCGGCTTAAAAGTTACAGAGGTTTTTGTGAAGGTAGATTTTTCAGAAATAAAGTCAAGATTTCAAAAATGACAGATCGCGCTTTAAAGATTTAGCAACAAGGATAGGCTTAGACTAAGGAGCAATGAAGAAGCAAGACACTCAACGGGCAGCCACCAGAACAGGGCACCTCCGCTCTGATCTCTGTCCATCAAAACACTTGTCCCTCTTCAGAAAATATCAGCGCAAAGATGATTATTGCTACAATTATCACAAACAATATGAGAAGAATTCAGGATGAACACAGGATTCTATAATGCAGTTCTGGATAAGTGGAAATGGTTGGAATAAGATTACTTTAAACTAAGAGATGACTAGGAACAGTTCTATACTAAATACTCACTCCTGGGCTTTATAATGGAGTGGGCCTTGTCAAAGATCTGGTCAAGGGTTTGGCTTCACTCGCCACCGGACAGGTCTCAGGCACTCTGGGTTCTGCTCTCAGCACTGCACTGCGGTCTGGGTGGCCTCTTGGACTGGATCTGACGGGTTCTGGATACAGCACTGCTTTCTGGGTCTGGATCTTGGTTCTAGCACAGGGTTCTTGGCTAGAACAGCAAAACAGCTCAGCCAGACTGTTGGATTTTGAGATGCCCCTTGGGAGTTTAGGGGTTAGAATCAGGTTGCAAAAGATTCTGAAGCCTGCTGCAAAGAGTTCAGTTTTTGTATTGAGTTGATGTTGGACAGCAGTGAGGATGGCTTGATGCACAGCCATCAACTCTGCCACTTGACTACTTCAGGGACCAATCTTGTACCCAGCGGAGGGTTCTGGGATCTCATTCACCCATGCATTCCCTACGACGACCACAAGTTCTTTTTCCCCGTTGTTGTCAACATAGTAAGAGCATCCATCCACATAGACAGTGGGCATTCCCTCACACTTGTCTTCTTCAAAGACTTTGTGTGGGGAATTTAGGTATGCCTCCATGTTGTCCTTGATTTTTAGACTTTCGTCCTCGAGACAGTTTTCTCTGGCACAATCATGCAAGTCAGCCAGACCTTGCGCAAGGGGACTCCTCTTGTTTTGGCCATATCTGACCTACACAGGAAAGCCTTGCATTGACAGAATCCAGGAAGTAATTTGGGAATTACTCACATTTCCGGCCCGGATTCTGTCACTTTGGAGATATTGCAGAGGCTGGTGTAGAGTCTCCACTATGATGTGTTCCCCCTGGTTGAACGGGCGGTAATTCTTCAATGCCCACACCGTTGCCAGGAGCGTCGGAACATAATGGATCTACGCTATGTGTTCCTCAACAGTCGAGCTCTTGATGAGGACATCATCTACATAAGCCAGGTTACCCCTTGCACCCAGGTCAGCAATGGCCTTATGTAGGAAAATGTTGAACTCATTGCTGCAGTTGATGTATCCGAAGGCAGTCCGGGTCCATGTGTACTGCTGTGTCATGATGCCTACCCCCAGGCATCCGGACCAAGCCCATCAGCCCCGGGAGCAGGCATCTAGATATTTAGTGAAACCTCAGCAGCCCCGGCAAGGGGCTATCTGGGTTCAGTCCTGGCGCCTTAGGCGCCAGGCTCATGGTAGTAATCAGTCCTGGCACCTAAGGCACCAGGCCCATAGTCATTACTTACCTCAGGCATACCATGCTGCAAATGACTCCAATCCAACATGAAGCCTGAAAGGGACAATTTTTCTACAGGGACTATTTTTTACTCAGACTTCTTACCTGGAACTACTTTTGAGGCTATTTAAACCACACCCAACCAGCAACACACGCTTCGCGTTATTCTGCATCCAGTTTTCTGCCACACCCGCCTTGAATCCGGAGCTCCTAAAACAAAGAGGAAAGAAAGGGACAAGGTTAGAAAACAAACTTATTTCTATTCCACACCTGATTCTGGATCCATCTTGTCTCCGGACCTTTAAAGAACATAATTTCTGCACTAGCCGCACCTCCAGCTGCAGCGCCGCGCCATACTCACCAGTCCTCACAGCATCCTTTCAGTCGGCGCTGCCTCCATCATTTCTTCGCAGAACTTCGGCACCTAGGAGACAAAAGAAAACCACAAGGTGAGCCGAGGGAACCAACAAATATAATTCTTACCACCATAGACTTACCTGATTTACCACCAGAGGCATCCTTTTGTGACTCTCCATATTTTCACATGCCGCATCTGTAAAGAGAGACAAAACAACACGTTTTCCTCGTGCAACATTTACCGGACAGCACCGGGTAATACAGACTCTTACCTGAGCACCACCAGCTGCCACAAGAGCATCTTTTCACGAGCCAGCTGCAAGACAAGAAAGGAAGGGGGGATCAAGAGTGCACATCGGACATATTGAACTCAATTAACTTAATACTTACTGGTCCTCACCAGGAACCTCAGAGTCAATACTCTCCGGAACTCTCCCGAGCCTTCAAACCAGTGAAGTAACTGGAAACGACGCGCCCCTGCAAATCCACGCAGGATGGAGAGCTCATCTTTCAAGAATATAAGGAGAATATTTCTACGGGTTAAGCAGACAAGATTAGCAGATCCAGTCAGTCATTGCTGCACTACGCATCACGTGGGTGGAGACCGCAGCTGTCTGGGTCCGACCGATGCCCCTGTGGAGCCAGGTGAGCATAACAGAACACAAAGCCTATCTACAAATCCCCACCCGGGCATTATGGAAAACTCAGAAACCAACCAACTAGCCATATTGTTAGGGGAACTTAGGGCAGAAGTGCACTCCGCGCGCCAAGAGACTAATGCCCTCAGGAGAGAACTGATTGTGTCAAAGGAGCGCACTGATGATATTGCTAGACAATTACTGCAAAACCAAGCTGGGCAAACACCATTACCTGGATTCGGGGGGAATCCAACTCCTGTTTCATCGAGCAATCCTGTGCAAGTGGTTCTACCAGGGAGCATTTCTTTAGCTCCACCCGAACGTTTTGCTGGGGACCCAAAAAAGTTTGCTGTGTTTATGAACCAATGCCGCTTGCACTTTTTATGCAGACCTGGAGCTTTTCCGAACGACCAAACCAAAGTAGCCTTTGTACTATCACATCTTAGTGGCAGCGCAGCGGATTGGTCAATTCCATTAGTTAACCAGGATGACCCTCTTCTTTGGGATTTTCAAGGTTTTCAATTGAGCATGGAAAGACTATTTGTCAGACATTCACAGGGACAGGCCCTGGATAACAAAGTTTTATCATTACGACAAGGTAACCAGGATCTACTAACCTATATCGCCACTTTCAATAGGTTAGTGGTGGAAACCGGATGGCCAGAGGTAAAACAAATTACATTATTTCATCGTGGACTTCGGGGTGAACTCAAAGACGTTTTGGCCCAAGTTGTGAACCCACCTCAGGATTGTGCAGAATATATAGAGTTAGTGGTCCAGTTAGACCACCGACTTCAGAATAGAAAGGCTGATCGAGCTAAGTTCGAGAATCGTGTATTGGTTAAACCCAATGTTACCCTCTAAGGAAGAGATGTATCAGAACCAATGCAGATAGGGGGGGTCATGGGACCCTTAACTCAAAAGGAAAGAGAAAGAAGACGGCAGATGCAATTGTGTCTGTACTGTGGGGCCTCAGGAGATTTTCTACGGGATTGGCCTATTAAAACATCTAAAAAAGTAGTTGGAGTTGCTGATAAAAATCAAACAGAGCCTGATTCGGGAAACAACCACGCCTGACAAGCATAGAGGTCCGCTTGCCGAGCTTGAAGAAGGATACTCAGACCTCGCACTTCATCATACCAATGGTCCTTATAGATCCAAGGCAGCCATCACGTATGCACGCAGTGAGGGCATACATTGATAGCAGGGCCATAGGAAACTATGTGGACCACGAGTTGGCTTTTAGGATGAATCTATCTCTCTGCAAAAAGACCACTTCGGATGTCATCACCACAGTCGATGGAACTGAAATTGCCTCTGGGCCTGTAACTCATTCCACCGCAGAGATGACACTATTGGGTAAGGACGGGCATCGAGAGACTATTGTGTTTGATTTAATCAAAGCCCCGCAATTCCAAATAATACTGGGGATACCTTGGTTGGAAACACATAATCCTTGTATTGATTGGCGACAGAAGAGAATAGCCTTCCTGGATTGTGCACAGACTTGCTACCCAAAAAAACCCTTGAACCAAGGCCTGGCCAAGGTCGCTACTCCAGTCGTGCAGTTACCTCAGGAATATCAAGAATTCCATGATGTTTTCCAAAAGGAACAGGCAAACACCCTACCACTTCACAGATCATACGATTGTCAAATCGATCTCATACCCGCTGCACAACCTCCATGTAGTAGGATCTACGCCCTTACGGAACCCGAAAACCTTCACCTACGACAATAGTTGGAGCAACACCTTGCTAATGGCTTAATTTGTCCATCCAAGTCCCCTGCATCTTTAGCTTTGTTCTTCGTGCCTAAAAAGGAAGGTGACCTCAGAACGTGCATAGACTACCGCGCATTAAATCAGATCACGGTTAAGAACCGATACCCATTGCCTCTGATCCCCGAATTACTAGACCAAGTAAAGGACGCTTGCATCTACACTAAATTAGATCTCCGAGGGGCATATCATCTGGTATGTGTAAAGAAAGGCAACAAATGGAAGAATGCTTTTCGCACTAAGTATGTGTTATTTGAATACCAGGTGATGCCCTTTGGGTTGTGCAATGCACCAGCAGCCTTCCAGTATTTTATGAATGATGTCCTTCGTGAACTCATTGACGTCTGTGTTGTTGTATACATAGACGATATTCTAGTGTACTCCTCTTCAGAATCAGACCATGTGAAGCACGTTCGTGCAGTCTTTGAGAAACCATGCCAGCACAAGTTATATGCAAAATTGGAAAAATGCGTTTTTCATGCTACGGAAGTTGAATTCCTTGGATTTATCCTGACTCCAAAAGGAGTCCGTATGGACTCTCGAAAGGTGGACGCAATCCTCAAGTGGCCATCACCCAGTTTAGTTAAAAGGGTACAAAGCACGCTCAGATTTGCTAATTTCTACCGCAGATTCATTCCGGATTTCTCACATGTTGTACACCCTATCACAGCACTTTTGTGAAAAAACAAACGCTTCTTGTGGACCGAAGAAGCTGAAAAGGCCTTCCAAGAGCTGAAAGCGAAATTCACGTCTGCACCTGTCTTAAAGCATCCACGCCCCGAACCTCCATACATAGTTGAAACTGATGCATCCAGTTTAGCCATGGGAGCTGTCCTGTCCCAGAAGGATCCTGAAACCGGTCAACTTCACCCAGTAGCATTTTGGTCCAGAAAGTTCTCGCCACCCAAGTTAAACTATGCGGTTACCGATAAAGAATTATTAGCCATCAAATCCGCCTTCAAGGCTTGGTGGCATTATCTTCTCGGTGCCAGGCATACCATTACGGTAATCACTGATCACCAGAACTTGCAGTATTTAAAAACAGCCAAGGCCCAATCGTCTCGTCCACTTCGATGGGCATTGTTCTTTGCCGAGTTCGATTTTGTGATCATTTATCGACCAGGTTGTAAAAATGGCAAGGCAGATGCCTTGTCCCAAATAGGGATGGGAGAAGCATATGCGAACTCGGAACCGGTGCCTATAATTTCAGAACAAAGAATTCTTGTCATAACCACTCTACAGACACTAGAGGATATTCAAGTAAAGATCCAACAACTCTTCGATCCAACAGCCCTGCAGGACCGGGTGAAGAAAGGCCCGGACTACTCAGTCATCAATGACCTACCTTATTATCAAGGGCGACTATTTCTACCACACAATGAACTACAAGAACTAGTCATCTCCAATTATCATGACACCCTGATGGAAGGACACCCAGGTATCCCAAAAACTGAAGCTAAAATTAAGAGACAATTCTGGTGGCCCACCTGACGAAAAGACGTAAAGTCATTTGTAATGTCTTGTGGCATTTGCACCCATAACAAAAGTCAGAAGAAAAAAACAGCTGGCCTCTTACAACCTTTGGATATTCCACCTACACCATGGCACACCTTGTCGTTAGACTTTATTACAGATCTACCTCCATGTAATGGATTTAACACCATTCTATTTATTGTGGATCTTTTTTCCAAGATGGCCCACTTTATTCTTCTAAAGGGATTACCTTCTGCTTCAATTCTGGCCAAGGAGTTCCTCGAAAACATTGTTTGAATACGCGGATTTCCTTCCGTATTGGTCTCTGACCGAGGTAGTCAATTCATTTCACATTTTTGGAAGAAATGTTGTCAACTGGCGCAAATCGACGTGAGGTTATCAACCAGTCACCATCCCCAGACCGATGGTCAGACGGAGAGGACCAACCAGACCCTTGAACAGTACCTACGTTGCATGCTACACCAGACCGAAAGTAATTGGAAAGATATTTTATGGATTTCCGAGTATGTATACAATAACTCTTTACATTCAGGAACCGGACAAAGCCCCTTTTATACCATATATGGACATCACCCTCGAACCTCAGAACTAGATTCGCCTCAGCATTTAGAAATGCCTGCAGTTAGTCATTTGCATTCTACTATTACACAAGCCTTTAAAGAGGCAACAGAACATTTGAAACAAGCAAAAGAGAAATATAAGAAAAATGCTGATCAACAAGTGAAACTCCACAATACCAGATTGGGGATCAAGTTTGGCTGGCTACAAAACACATACCTCTGAAGGGAACTCAGACTTTTAACTCTAGATATTTGGGACCTTACACTATTAAGGCCATTATCAACCCGGTAGCCGTCAAATTGGAATTACCCTCTAATATGCGCATTCATCCTGTCTTCCATGTTTCACTTTTAAAACCAGTTCAACCACGAACAAGATTAACCAAACCACCCGACCCCATCTTGATAGATGGAAAACCTGAATTCGAGGTAAAAAAATATCTTTCAAGAATATAAGGAGAATATTTCTACGGGTTAAGCAGACAAGATTAGGAGGGCAGATCCAGTCAGTCATCGCTGCACTACGCAGCATGTGGGTGGAGACCGCAGCTGTCCGGGTCCGACCAACGCCCCTGTGGGAGCCAGGTGAGCGTAACATGCTGGCTCTCAAAGGTAAAAGCCAGCTTGTATTGGTACTCCCTACTGACAGGTGCAGTCCAGTATCCATTGGTCATGTCTATTGCAGTGAATACCTGTGACCCCTGGATCTGGGCCAGCCCTTGGTCAATGTAGGGAAGAGGCAATGTGGAAGTATGGACCCATTTGTTTAGCTCCCTAAGGTTGGCACAGAGTCTCCACTGGCAGTTTGGCTTCAATATCCCCAGCACCGGATTATTGAAGGTGCTGTGAACTGGACGGATTATCCACGGGACTCAAGGTTCTTACTGATTTCAGTAAAGGACTCCATTGATGCGAGAGGCAAGCGATATTGCTTCACAAACACTGGAGTCATACCAGGGTCTGTGGGAATTGTCGTTGTGTGGATGTCAGTGTGACCACAGTCATATGAGTCCACTGCAAAGAGATCTTGAAAATCCAAGAAAACTTGTTCCAACTTTTGCTTCTGCTCCAGAGTCTCACAGGCATCAGCTAGGTTGACTCTCTCTTTAACCATCTGCCTGAAGCCTGGAAAAACTTCAGGTTTTGCTATCTGAGCGGCCTCCTCCAGCTGGGTGGAGAAGTCCATGGTCAGAGTGTTGATTTGGACTGGTGGCTTCAGGTGGGAAAGGCAGCCCTCATGGACATTGAAAATCACCTCATCCCTCTTGAAGTCACAAGTCACATCTTCCTTACCATAAGGGCAGGATGTGTACACCAGGAAGTTCCCCCCATGCCGGGTAAAGATCCTGTCTGGTGTTGTGTTGTCATCACTGTACTGTCAAGCAGTCCTTGGGGATTGGTCCTAACAGTTCATTACCTAGATCAATGGAAAAATGTTGGTCATCAACCGCCATTCGAATAATGGTGCCTGCGGCTAGAGTGATACTCTTAAAGTCACTGTTATCCACCACTATTGGAATGGTGTCATGTTCTATATTGACTAGTGGTGTTGGGTTTACCCCCAACCCTTGCTGTTGGAGTGAAGCATTTAGATGAATATAGGCATCAGGGTTTTTTCAATTTCTGTCCTCTTTTAACTTTCACTTCCAGGGAGAATTGTCGGGTCCTTTCTGGGATGGTGGCTTCCTCTCCCATCTGAATTTCAACTGCATAAGGTAGCAGTTGAGCTGACCTAAATGCTTTCTCTGGATCATCAAAGCCCATGGGATTATCCGCTAATCGGGACCAACCTTTGAAGTTCATTAGGTCCAAACTAATGGCAAAGCGATTGAGAATGTCACTACCTAAGTAAAAGGCGGTAGTGACGTCTAGCACGACCCAACAATTATGGACTATGCTCTTGTTGCCTATGGACATTTTGAGCATACACCTGCTTGGCAGCAGATGTTTGGAATTGGGTGCGTCCAGGTCCATTTCCCATTTGTCTATCAGTTTGAATGTGGGACAGGCTGGATCTTCTGGGAGTTGGCGGAACATGGCTTCGCTGATGAAGCTCTTACCGTTGTTCACACACACTCGGGCGAGAACAGAGTCCTTCCCTTCATTTAACTGAATTGGGATGAACATCTGTTCTCCAATTTGCTGAATAAAAGAAAGGCTCTGAGCTGATTTCACATCTTTCTGGACTATAGGAGTGGGAATGTCTGATTGTGGATTGGTAAATAATTTCAGAGTGTTTCCTTCCAGTGTGGAATACCACCTTAAACTGGAAGAAAGGTTGATTTTCAGAGATAGAGAGGACCCCCCATCACCAGTCTGTTGTCTTACTGCTATTACTGTCACATCTAGAATTTGGTTGTTCTGGAAGTGAAATTCTACTTGGTCAGATTTTTGTTCAACCATGTGGCATGTGCCGTTTAAACTAACATGGTTGACACTCTGTTTTAATTTTATTGGTTGGCTAGTCTGGGTCCAGAGGGCCTTGTTTACACAATCTATTAGGGGTGACAACCTTCTCAGGAGGTCATTCCCTAGTAAACAAGGGGTGCCCTCCGGAGTCACTACTATGACCGTGTGTTTCACCTTGTGTCGCCCAATTTTAATGTCCAAATCCGCAGTCCCCTCGACGGGAAGTTGTCCAGGAAGGGAGGTGAGAGGAATTAGGTATTTCTCCCCCCTTCCTGAGTTTAGTTCATCAAAGGCCTTTTTGGACAGAAGGGTAGCTTGGGATCCAGTGTCTACCAGTGCCAAAATTGTACCATGCCCCTGTACCTGAACCAGCGCATAATATCTTCCCTCCTTCTCCGCAAGGGGGCACATACAATGCACATTTTTTTTAGTTTTGGCCATGGAGAGAGAAGAGATTTGGGCAGAATTCTGCGGGGAGTCTTGTGAATCTGAAAGAAAAAGTTGGCAACTGGAGATAGGAGATGTTTTGAGTTCCCCTGGTTCCGGTTCTGGGGCACCCCCCCCCCCTTTTTGGAGGCAGTAACCAGAATGGGTTTGAACCAGGGGATTTTGACGTTGTTGGTTCTGGGATGGGATGATGGGCGGCGCTAGCTCATTCCCCACATCTATCCAGTCTGGATGTGAATCCCTTGGGACCCATTTTTCTTTGGGAGGAGTTCCCCCATCCCTGAAGGAGAAGATCCTTTCCCCAGGATCCTATAAGGATCCCTCTCCTTCAAATGGGAAGATCTGTACCTCCTCCTTAAAATGGGTCTGTTTGGGTCCTTTGTTTCTCCTACCCCCCTGCTCCTTGGGTGGCAGGCTTTCAGAGGCAAGAGATTGTGTTTCTTGTTCCTTGGTTTCCAGGGGCTGTTTACAAGTGGGGAAGGAAGCTTCCTCCAAGACTTTACACCCCCCTTCCCCTTGTGCCTCCTCCCTGGGAACCAGTGAGTTATCGGGGTGCTACCCCGTCATTGTTCTGGAGCACCAGGTCCAGAGTTTGGGGCATTCTGTGCGGGCATGCTCATCTGAGGGTTCTGCAGAGCCCTCAGCATGCGACCCAGATCATGTGCCCTATTTTGGACCTGGCGCTCAAGCTGTGAAACCCGCTCAGGCTGATATGCGGTTCTGTTTTCTCCCCTGGGCTGATCCCAGGAAGGGTAGCTATCCCTTCTCTGGTAGTACCCCGGGTTGGGAAGATTTGGGTACCCCTCCACTCTCCCGGATTAGGTGGTCTGTGCTCAGGGAAGTGGGGAAATACGGATGGATGATTTTGGGGTTAGAAATTTTGTGGATACTTGGGGAAAAAGTTCTGCCCAGGATTTGGTGAATTTCTGCCCTCCTGGGGAAAATTAGGAGGGAAGTTCCCTGGGTTAGGTGCTTGGTTGGATCCCCCCCTTGGGCTGGAGGAGTCCACACATAACTCAGGATGTGTCGGTTTCCCTTGTAGCAGGGACTTACATAGTCAGGGGAGTGAGGGACCCCATTTGTGGGACTACCTCTTTGACTCCCTGTCTGTGACTGGTTCGAGGGCCTTCTGGGCTTAGAATTATTCTGTACAGACAGGTTTATAGCCCACCCCATCTCCAAATCTAAAATGGGGCAACCTTTGCCTCTGCCACCTTAGAAGCGGCAGGGGTGCTAGTCGGTTTGGAGCTTTTCTGAGCATTATTTTTAATTTCTATGGGCTTCTGCACCTCATATATTCGGGTGGCCTGTTCAATGACCCAGTCTAGTGACCTTTTCTCATGAAAATCTCTCACTAGCTGGGTCATGATGTATTTGGGTAGCACATGGAAAAACGTATTCACAAATTCCTTACTGTCCGTGCGCACCCTTTTGGTAGTCTGCTCAAAGGCATGCTTCAACTCCTGCACAAATTCTTGTGGGGCCTGATCCTCCCCACATTGCAAATTGTAGGCTGCCTTGCGAGCCTCTTAGGTATTTCTATGAACAGAAAAGTGCTTTAAGATGGCTGCCTTGTATGTGGACCATCTTGAATGATTTTGGTCCTCCAGCCCCGCAAAGAAACTGGAGTATTCTGGGGAGAATGTCCATTTTACGTACTGAATGCACCTACTGCTGTCTTTCAAATGGAAAGTCTCCATCATTTGCTCAAAGAGCTCTAAGTGTTCCCACACAGAATACTTGGCCTTCTTGTGATAAGGGGTGATGACACTCCTTATTGCCTTAATCTGTTTTAAGGGGTCCTTAAGCAAGGCCCTTTTTGCCCTATTGGCCTTCTTGGTTCGGGTCACCCTGGTCCATTCATCCTCTGACTCAGAGGCACTGCTCCCAGAGGTGCCCGTCTGATCTTCCAGGTTTTCCTGGATTCTGCGAGCCTGGGAATGGCTGGCAGAATGTG
Source organism: Ambystoma mexicanum (assembly GCF_040938575.1). Classification (NCBI taxonomy): domain Eukaryota; kingdom Metazoa; phylum Chordata; class Amphibia; order Caudata; family Ambystomatidae; genus Ambystoma; species Ambystoma mexicanum. The sequence continues at coordinate 958,140,921 of NC_090928.1, read as the reverse complement.
GGGACCTAGTCTCCTGTGTCCTGGGATGCTCAGAGGAGTCTTCTGATTCCTCCTTGCTCCCAGGATTTGATGGGTACCCACCCCACTGATAGAACTTGGCAGAGGTTTTCAGGATGCCCTTAGTGGGCCTACTCTCCCGGGGTTCCCCACTAAATTGCACTGTACTTGGGTGCCCATACACGGATGCCCGCCTATAGATGCCTGGGAGGTACTGGCCTATGAGCCCCATGCTTCTGACTGGATAGTAATCTGCCATCCCAGTGGCCCTGGGCTCATGTGCGCCAGGGGACATGGGGGTGGCAGAGTCCAGGGACTGGGAGAGATGGAGGCCTCCGGTACTAGGGCTCCTGAGGTTATGCTCAGGTGTGTCCATTTCCCAGCGAACCTCATCTCTATCAGCCCCTGCTCCCTGTTGCCATGCAAGAGCCTGAGCTTTCAGTCTCTCTTGCATGGCTACTTGTCACTGGAGCCTATCATTGTGCTGACAGAGAGCCTCATTTTCTCTCAGCGCTTCCTGGTTAGTCCTGGAGTACTGGGCCAGTCTTTGCTGTAGGAGGGTTACCTCCTGAGTCCTGTCCCTACTGGCCTGTTCCTTTCTTGCCAGAGCATCCGCCACCCTCCTGGTGTGCCCTAACAAGTTTTGATGCTCTTTTTGGAGGTCACCCAGTCCCTGGAGGGCCAGGTGATTTTCTTCCAGACTCCTTTTTAAGTTACAGACTTCCTGGCCTAAGGTATCCCTTTCCTGAGCAAGAGCCTGCCTCTGCACCACTAGGTTGTCCCTCTGCCTTTGAAGGGCACCAGCTTTCTGGTGCTCTTCTTCAAATTCTGCCTGGGTGTCCAGGTCTTACAGAAATAATGTGTTGCACTCTGCCTTCTCTCTATCCAGGTGGCTTTGCAGGGTGACTACCTGCTCTGCGCATGCCCTATTGAAATCCAGTTGTTGCTCCACCTTTTTCTGGCTCTGCAGTAGGGAGTCCTAACCATCTTGATACTCCTTCTGCAAGGCCAGAATTCTGGTATCCTGGTCTGCCGTTTCTTGTTGCAGAATACACATGTCCTCTTTTATTTTAATTAGATGTTGCCTACTTTTGTTTGTTTTCTGACTCCTGGATCCTCTGCAGCCTGTGCTCAGAACAGTCCAGATCAGATTGGACCTTCTCTAATGCCATCAGTTGCCTACTTGCCAGATCTTGGCCTTCAGCACATTTGTCCTGTATGGCTCCCATAGACAAATATAGGTATACTTCTACCCTGGCAATCTTGTTGCGCTCATCCTTGGCCTTAGGGAGCATATATAGTTCACTCAGGGCCACATGTAAGGGACCCTGATCTCTTCAGATATCTAACCCAGTTGCAGTGACCTGTTGTGTGATCGCCTGCAACCACGCATTCTGGTCCTGCTCAGTCCACTCACCTCTCACAAATAGCTTATGTAAAAGGTGCTCTCTAGCTATCTTGATGTCTACCAATGTCGTCATTCTGGAAATTGATTTCCTTCCTGATTTACAGAAGTTTATTATTTTATTTTGCAAAACAGACCGTTTCCTTTTAAGGGGTGCTTTTACAGCGTAGCACAGCATGGTAGCCCAACAGGATTTATGTATCTTCGTCAGTTAGCACACTGTATTAAGCTGCACAAGCGGTAGATCTAATCCAGAAGTCCCGGCTACCGAGCCCCCAATGCTTAGCACGGGATGCCCAATGGAAGCCCTTATTTATATATTTTTATGTCAAAGTTATTTACATCTGGATGATGAACCCTTATATAACGCCCCTCTCTTTGGATCTCCCTTACCTCACTGAGCCAAGAAGTAGGTTTGTTTTGCAAATTACAAGGTTTATTTGACGAATGGAACAATATATATCACACTTTTATGAATAGAATAATATCTGAATAGCACACTTATAAATATGTACAGTGAGCACAATGGGTATTATTACAATATCAACAATCTCTTTAATCACTTAGGAGTAGGAACAGGAAGTATAAGGTAGCAGAGAATACTTTGTATGATTCAATGAAATGCAAAGATGGAAGAGAATGCAACACAGAAATAAACTTGATATGGTTTCAATCAAAAAATAATAGGATCACTTTTTCCCCGGTGACTACTCACTCCACCCACTATGCAATATAAAGAGGTGGAAATGAGGGCACACAGGTTTCAGGAATATTAATCAACAATGCAGTTCAATTCCAGTTTCCCCAGCAAGTTTAGAGAAAACAGCTATGATTTTAAAACAGGCAAAAATACTTTTGAATGGGATAGCAATGAATGGGAAAATATGCTAAAATGATTTTGATTCACTAAAGGAGATTCAACACTAGTGAGAATTAATTTGGGTTGGTACAGGTCAACACTAGCAAGGATTCATGAAGGATTATCAGATTGAAAACGAATTTCAGCAGTTGTAAACAAGAAACAGCTATTTTGATATGTGGTGAAATGGAGCTAAATTGCAATTCGCAGCAACTTTTCCGCGTGCGTGAAACGCGATTACGGAAAAACTATAATGAATTGTAATGTCATTTTAGGTTCATTGGAAATCTTAGGATCTTAGGATCTTAGCTTCAAAATGAATTTTGGTTCTAGGACGTGTGGTCACAAGTTACAGAGGTTTTTGTGAAGGTAGATTTTTCAGAAATAAAGTCAAGATTTCAAAACTGACAGATCACGCTTTAAAGATTTAGCAACAAGGATAGGCTTAGAGTAAGGAGTTATGAAGAAGCAAGACACTCAATGGGCAGCCACCAGAACAGGGCGCCTCCGCTCTGATCTCTGTCCGTCAAAACACTTGTCCCTCTTCAGAAAATATCAGCGCGAAGATGAGTATTGCTACAATTATCACAAACAATAATTAATAATAATAATAACTTGCCATTTATATAGCACTACGAACCCTCAGGTATCTGAGTGCTGCTTATTATTACCCACGGTGTGTGGTGTTCATTTATCAACCTCGGAAGGATGAAAGGCTGAGTTTGGCCCTGCCGGGATTCGAACCTGCATCAGCAGGCTCAGCACCGATGTCAAAGTGAGCGCTCTACTCGCTGTGCCACTTGACCTCAATATGATGAGAAGAATTCAGGATGAACACTGGATTCTATAATGCAGTTCTGGATAAGTGGAAATGGTTGGAATAAGATTACTTTAAACTAAGAGATGACTATGGACAGTTCTAGAGTAAATACTCACTCCTGGGCTTTAGAATGGAGTGGGCCTCGTCAAAGATCTGGTCAAGGGTTAGGCTTCACTCGACACCGGACAGATCTCACTCACTCTGGGTTCTGCTCTCAGCACTGCACTGTGGTCTGGGTGGCCTCTTGGACTAGATCTGACGGGTTCTGGATACAGCGCTGCTTTCTGGGTCTGGATCTTGGTGCTAGCACAGGGTTCTTGGCTAGAACAGCAAAACAGCTCAGCCAGGCTGTTGGATTTTGAGATGCCCCTTGGGAGTCTAGGGGTTAGAATCAGGTTGCAAAAGATTCTGAAGCCTGCTGCAAAGAGTTCAGTTTTTGGGTTAGGCCTCTGCTTCAGGGTTCTAGAGTTTGGTTCTAGAGTTGGTTCTAGATCTGGAGTCTTCCTGCAGGGTGTTGCGCCAAGAAATCAGTTGAGTAGTGGAAAAGTGTATCTCCTATCTGTCCTCACAGTCCCTATTTATGTATTTCCAAAGTGGGTGGGGAGGCTGATTCTACAATGCCCAACCCTCTAAGGATCTGATAGGTTGGAGGATTTCCTGTCCCCTGATTTGAGACAGTATCAGTGTGTCAGAATGTGTCAGAGTGATGCTGTGTTTATGGTCCAAAAGAAATCCCTTCCTTTTGCTTTTACATAGAAAATCTATTTTTCCAAAAAACATATTTCCCAGATACACAAGAAAGTTGTTGAGAATACATACTTACATGACAGATTGCCTAAGGTACATTTCTGTTCAAGTCCCATGTTTCTACGAGCTTGGGTTCAGAAATGACAACATTTTTGCGCTTTTGGAGGGTTTCTCAATATTCATTCTGCACCAAATTTGATACATGCATGCATATCATCTCTGAGCATATTACTGTAATTTCTTATGTTCATAGCAAAAATACTGCAGCTACAGTATGAATAAATTCTGGGGTTTGGTCACAGAACATCACATGGATTTCAGCTTAGTCTTGAACTGTGAGTGAATTTTTCATTTTCACAATCTTAAAGTTTCACATTTTTGTCAGTTCAGTACACTTTGTTATAAGCATTTTTATAAAACATACATTTACTCCAATTTTAAATCCACATCTCAGTCTGGTCCGCCCCCAGAGCTGGGCTGACTCAGAGGGTCACATGTCTTGTTTCCTGCCAGCAGTTTGTGGTCAGTTACACCCCAAATTAGCATTCCCTATTCAGTCCAAAGCATCTATTGTTCCTTTCTCCAGGAGAAAATCTCCTCCCCTCTTGATTAGCATGCCAATGTGACATCCTCCTTCTTGTCGGAATGACAAGGTGTGAAGGGTTCTCAGGGGAAGCAAGCCTTTTGGAGTTTTAACTGTATCAGGTTACTTTCTGATAAATTGTAACACAGTTTCTTGTGAAAAAAAATACATTTATAAACTTAAAATAAGCAACATATCTTTAAATCAAGACTTTTTCAACATGAAATCACTGTGTGGCACTCTATATGGCATTTTGATGGAATTCTCTTCTTTGGCATAGTTTGAGTTCAATTGTTCAACTTTACACAAAAATGGTTTTAAAACGCCCGCTTTCTGGTAGAGGTGAGCAACGGTATTACACCCATTTTGACAGCTGTCTTTCCATCATGTATCTTTAAAATAGGATTTTGTTCTAAGAACATTTGATTTTTGCTGACATGGTATTTGTGTGGATTCTTGCAGTAATGATGTGGAACACCCAACAAAGAGGTTGGATCTGTTAGGTGCTTTGTGAGCCATGATTTTAGCAATTTTTGACAATCAAGAAACAGATTTTCAAACAGCTCTGTGTTTCTTTTTCAATCAGTATTGCTATTTCCAAGTGGTTTCAGGCTACTTTGTTGGTAGCCCAAAGGTGGTTTTTGGCAGTGGGCTCCTGTGTTACCACTGACATAGGCACAAAGTAGATGGTGGCCTATTTTTCAGGTTTTCACTGCACAATTTCTGGTGATTTCTAGCAAGCAGCATGCTTTCCAGTGGCCATTATGATGTTTCTGGTGCCAGCAATGCACAGTGATGTTGCAGGGCTTGGATGTGTAGGTTGATACATCCCACAATGTGTGGCGCGGATGCATAGAGTGTGCATTCAGCACTGAGGCAGCTGTGAGAGGCTGCACGGTAGTTTATTCAAACCTAAACGATTTATCTGTATGTATGAGTGCATGCATGAGAGGGCTTGCGTGCCTGTTTGTGTCTGTGAATGTGTTTACATGTGTGTATATGTGTGAGCAAGTGTGCATGTGTATGTGCCGAGGGTGTGTGTGTGCATCTGCAGCAGTGTGCACGGGCCGGCTGAGGAGTAGTGTGATAGTGGGGAGAAGTGATAGCTTTACCAGGAGCCACAAGGTTTTTTTTAGAAAAAAGCAAATAGATGTATTTCTGTTTTAAATCTACTTTGAAGCTTGGCCTCAGGCAGTTGTTAAAGGGCCTTTACTGCTTCCATCATTCATTGCAACATTATCCATTCCAGTCGGGAGACAATAATCCAATCCTGGTTTTGACTTTCAATTCTGTGACCTGTAGTCCAGGGTTTATAATGGGGAAATCCATGACTGCATGTCCCAGAAGCCAAAATGTAACCCAGGACTGGCCTATTGTCTCCTGATTGGAATTGATCATGTTGGCAAGTGTGTGACATGTATCAGCGCAGCCAGCATGACGATGTTTTCTTATATTGACATTTCTGAAAATCTTGAGCATATACCAACACAAGGGATTATTGGACACAGACATTCCCAAAAAATTCCCATCAGTCTTTACTCTGAATGTACTGAATTCCTGTAAACCAATATTTTTTGAACATGTGTATGCTGTTTCTTCACACGGATGGAGTGCTGTGTGCAGATGGATTTCAAATATAAACAAAAGAGACATTTATTTTTGATACATTCTGTCGCGGGAGTGCTTATTTATCTTTTGCCCGCTTTGAAGGTGATTATCTTGTTAATTTGTATAAAATGGTGAATTGATACAGTGATGGATTAACTCAATGAATAGCTGCATTATAGCAAAAAAACATGTTTACAGATTGGAGTTTGCCATGAGTTATACGTTATATCGTACTGCCTGTTGGGGTGTGTCGCTTTTGGATGGCTGGTATTGTGCTCATTAGAGGAAACGTCCCCGTTGCCCCTACATATGCATCAGTGGTCGTAGTGAGCGGGAACGGTCGGGAGCGGAGTTGCACTACTTTTATCTTTTACTGTTAATAGTTCCACTACTTTTTTCGACCATTTTCACCCGTTCTAGAAGTGTTCTTTGTGAAGTAAAAGCATATTTTTCCACGTTAAAACCCAATAGCAGTTACAGCTAAACTGAACTTAGTTTTAACTCAATTAGCTGCCAAGCAGCATGGTTGAAACCTTGCAAAATCTGCTGTACATTGCTCCGGGCCGGGGTCACAGTTCCATTACTTTTTCTGGTAGACTTCTACCACTGCATATGCAACGAATTAAGGGCAAAGCAAATAAACGCAGACACAGATAATTGTGAATTTTCTTCACTGAGCAGTACATTGTATTCAGCAATTCAACAAAGAGCTATCATATATACTTTAAGACATATACATCGGCTCTAACCCCAAAAATCAGCATGTTTTTGTTGACTGGCATACAGATTTTATAAGCCTTACTTTATCACGCAGGCACTTATACGTGTTGAGTGCTTTGGTTCACGGGCACCCAAGAAGTAGATTCTCACCAGTTCTTAGGTTTCTGTAAAGGTATCTTCAATCTCTTTTGATTCAGGCCACAGCTTTGAGATGCAGGGTGGTCTCAACATCTGCTGCTTGTCTTTCTCTCACCAGCAACACTGGCCATTTGGCTCACATTACCGGTGGATGACAGGCAAACTTGCTGGAGTCCGGGTGATGCAGGGATAGACACCGGCCTGCTCCATCTGCTCCGCTGCCTGGGGTTTTCTTCAATGTTACAGGGTAGTGAAGTCTGGATGATCATGTGACTGAGGGTTAGTCATTGGGTCCAATTGCAGGAGAACATCACTGATAGGTTTCCCACTTTCATCAAACAAGCAGCCAGAAAGTTAATCCAGTTGTCTGTTTTTATCTTCTTAGTTGTGTTGACTGGGGAAGGATCTATTCAGTTACAGCCTTAAACTCAACCCGGGCAAAACAGAAATCATGATCACGCAAAATGACCCGTTGAACAAACCCCATGTTCCATGGCCTACCGAAGTGGGAAATCGACCGGAACCCTCCAAAGTGGTTAAAAATCTCTTAATATTAACGGCCAACGAATGAACACTCGAAGTGCAAGTCATCGCTGTACTAAAGAAGTGCTTCTTCCACCTACACACTATCAGGCAGATATCACCTTTCTTCACCTTCCAAAATAGGACACTCACTGTCATCTCACTCATCATGTCAAGAATAGAATGCTCCAACAGCATCTGTCTCGGAATGCTAAACTACTTTACCAAACAACTACAGTGAATACCGAAAGCAGCAGCAATGCTACTCAGCTTCACTAATAGAGAACAAATCACACCAGCCTTGTGAATCCTACCTTGACTACCAGTCAAAAAAAATCCTCTTCAAAGCACTCTGCATAATCCACGGCAAAACACTTGTGTATAGGTGCATTATAAATTACTTATCATATCATATCATATCCACGGCCAAGGAGCAGAATTAATTCAGCGAATAATTTCCATCTACAAACCAGCCCGAACACTAAGGGCCAGCAGCAACATTCGCCTCAAACTAAAACAATACTCAAAGCAGAAATTTAGTGGATCAGCAATCTCCTGCATCTCTGCAAACTTTAGAACTCACTCTTGGAGGTAATACGAACAACAGAAGACCAACTAATATTCAGAAAAAAATGTCTTTAACTCACCAAACAAAACAAGAAACACTGTTCAAGGTAAACAGCCAACACAACAGAAGAGAAACACCCAAAACAACCGAAACCTAATGAACCTAAACTTCGATACCCGAATGAAATAAAGCATTTTAACACAAACCCCCATAGAAGAATATTAACCTGGCCAGACGAGCGTAACCAGCACATTGAAGGGCACAGACTACTAACATCACTAACTCCCACCAATAAAAACGTTCCGATATTCTGCATACTCACCCTCAAGCACCTGACAAACCACACACATACCTCTTCCACAGAAGACACGTAAAACCACCACAAAATATGCACACTCACAACAGCCAACTAAACACAACATACTACAGAAAACTAAACCAATTACACACAAATCATTCCACACACACTCATAGAACAACCACCTAGCCCACACCAACTAAAGCACAAAGTAACTTTTTTCCCCAAACTGAACCTACCAACAGCACATTAAAGCTCTCTATCGCTTTCCCTCTCTATTCCACTAACTAAGCCCTCCCAGCCCTCTTTCCTAAATCGCAATAACATTACATAATGTAACAAGTAATATATGTAAATATGTTCTATTTAAAGCACTTTGGATACAATAATTATAGAACTAACAAGTTAGAATTACTATTTTATTATTACTATTATTATTATTATTATTATTATTATTATTATTATTATTACATTGCCATGTACTACCATTATGGGTTCCTTCACTTCCTTCAGTGGATCAGGCGCACCCTCAGCTTTGTGCCATACTACTCTATCAGGCCACTTAATGCCATAGTACCTAAGTGCTATCAGCAAACACAGGTATGGGCACATTAGGACTGCTGTTAGGAACAGGTGTCCAGTTATTCACCCACAATGCCAAACAATGCCATAATATACCTATGAACTAGGGAGAAGAATAAATGTAGGAGGAGCAAATGTAAAGCTAGAGCAGCACAAACAGACAGGGAGGAGCACAGTTAAGGAGTGCACGAGTGGAGGTAGTGGGCGTGCATAGGAGCAGCTTCATGCAGCTGATTGAGGCCTGGTGTCCTACTGTCAGTATGATATACCTAGCTGCAGCTTCATATTTCCATATTGTGCCATAAAAGAGCCAGGTGCGGTCAACAGATGTCCAGGAAAAGGCATCAATTTCCCAGGTATTCTGTGAACAGCCCTAGTACTCGGATCATATTTCCATGTTCAATGAAATGTGTAAGCAATTATTCCAATAATGTTCAGGTGTTCATGGAATCTAACTGTGAGGGATTCGACCATCCGCATGGGGAGTGTGCACTCGCCAGGGCTTTTTTAATGATTTTTAGGAAAGGAATGATTGGAGATCAACCTCTGAAAATGTGTGGGGCTAATCCGCACACATTTTCTAATTTTCGCCGCACCACAGCTTACACGCGCAGTCCTCCCTGCCATGATTATTTGACAGGTGACAGTGAGGGATGCATGAAAACATCCAGAGGAGAAAGGCAACACCTTCCTGCACTCATGGACAGCCAAACTACATATCAAAGGCTCTGTGCATCCATCCTTTTCTATTTTCTAAGTTATGTGTGGTGTCAGCACATACTGAAGAGAGTTAAATGAAGCAGGCCTGTGAATAGGCCTGGTTACAGAACTTAACAATGGGCAGGAAAACAAACACCTCTTTGACATGCAGTGTGTCACCTTGAAGCTAGCTCGCCCCCCTCTGTATGAAGGACAGCGAATGGCATTTCTGGGGCTACTATTTACCATAGGCAACCCCTGCAGAGAGGACCCATTTCAGAGGAGAGAAGTATGTGACTTAAGGGAGACAGGAAGTCTGCTCTTGTCACAAACATCAAGGGAGACCTGTGCTTTGATAAAGAGCCACAGAGGGCTCAGTTAACCAGAGAGACACTTTGATCTACAACAGACAGGACGATGGGTGGGACTTAGGAGTACATGTTGTCACCTCTTACCTTTCCTGTTGCAAAGCACTCTGGTCTTGACCTCACCCATAAAAGAAGATTGTTGGTGGGGACCCCGATTGATTCCTTAAGGTATGCTTAGCCTGCACCAATCAGTGGGGCCCATTTGGCTTTAAAAGAGCGCTGAGACCCTCACTTACCAGATCATCTGAAGGCTTCACCAGAAGCAGGAAAGAAGAACTCAGCATTAGACCTTGGCTGAAGGTACAGACTGCCTTACAGCTTCCATCAGTGAAGGAAGGCCAGGATTTCCAAGAGGGAAGCAATATCCCTCCCCTAAATATCACCCAGGTAAAAAAGGGAGATACCAGACTCAGAGGACCCACCCAGCAGCTCCAGAACCGGTACCCAGCCGGCACAGAGCATGCCCTGCTAGGTTCTGCCAGAAAACTTCCTAGGTGGGAAGTGCCCGAGAGTCTCTGAACAAAGGACAAGGCTGTTGCCTGAAAACATTCTCCTCAGTTTTGGGCCGTCCACCTTGAAAGAACACCACAAGCCCTGCAACAAATCTAGGGGGAATGCCACTCAAGCATCAACCAGCGTCCATCTTTTAAGGAAATGTTAGACAAGCCCTCAAACTGCGACCAACTGCACCACTCACTGTTGTCATGCTGCTGTCACTAAAGCCATCCAAGACGCCTCAACGAGCATTCCAGATCCACCAACCAGCACAGAGACAACGATTCATGACCCCGGGCCACCATGTATGCCAGCCTTGAGCCATCTGTTTAGCCTCGCTTGCCGATCAGCCTGCCGCCTGATACCCGCAGCTGTCTCCCATCTTGAACTCTGTTGCAGGAGCTGTAAAGGGTCCTGGAACTGACTTGACACTGTCGAGCAGCAAGAACATCTCAAGCACCAGGTACATAGTGGTTCGTCCCCCTTGTCCTTCTCTGAAGAACCCTAGTGACATTTACAACTCCTTGCTCCCTTGGTGCTGAAACCAAAAAACCTTGAACAGTTGAGACTGATTGCTTTAATGACTACCCTCCTGCCAGTATCCAGAGTGCATCCCTTTCCTTCGTGAAACTGTCCGTCCGCTGTGTTCCTTGTATTGGGGTGTATTTTGTAGTGTGCTTGAACTGTCTGTTGTAATAATACTAAAGGCGATATTTTTATAGAACCTTGACTGGACAGTCCCTTTTATAATTGGGTAATCATTGTATTTTCACTGTGTTTCAACTAACCAACGATCCACAACCTTGCAGAGATAAGCCTGCCGTTCCGTCCACGTTACCAAAATTGCACAAGGAGGTTTATAATTGACTTGTGTTCCAATCTGTTTGGATCCCTTCTGGTGCACTAGAGGTGTGGGGCTGATTGATGATTTAGAAACCGATATTCATCCCTGGACCACTGGTGCCCCGTAAAAGATTTGTCACACTAACACATTTTGTACTAGTACTATCAAAAGAAGCCAGGTATTACCAATATTTTCAAGTATTCACATCAATGGCCCAGGTACTCCCACCAATCAACCCCAAGCCATGAACACTCTCACATCGATTGGCACATGCATTCATGTACGCTCACACATATGCATTCAGCTATGGTTGACACATATAACATATAACATTCATAATGGCACATGTGCAATCACAAACTAACTCATATAAGGACATATACACATACGAGTGCACGTACACACACAACAATGCGCATTCGCTTGCTTTTTCTCACTCTCTCTTTCTCTCTCAACACACAAACACACACACACGGATTTACACATAAAGAATGGAATGGCATGGAAGCTGAGGGTACCGATCTTCTGCCCTCCTTCACACCCATCACTCAGGTTGTGTGCATCCAGTGCAGATGCTGAAAAATGGTGGCTGTGGTTTGAGGCTATGTGGGGTGGAAGGTACAGACAACATTAGTCTCAGTGGACATCTTTTTCACAAAGGGGAGGGCCCCTCAATGCTTCCCTGTCTTTGGTTGGATCTTCATCAACAGCTCCTTCTGTCAAGAGATCTGTCGGCAGAGGTCCGTCTGTTCACTGGCTGGGCCACATCCACCCCTTCTCAGTATCCCTATTTAAATGAAGCTAGCTCAGTAGACTGGAGGGGCCAAGGAACTGGAGCAGATCTTAGGTGAGAAAAAACAGGAAACAAGTAACGTATATGGCAAGATGCCCCTTCTTTGGGTGTAGGTCTAGGAATAAGCCCTGTGCATCACAACACTTTGAGTCTGTAATATTACCTTTCCTCGCACTGGCAATGAAAATAGCCGCAAGTTAAGTTGCAGTTTCTCTGGTATCAGGCCCAGGCATCACAGCTGTATCTTATTCCATAAAGTGCACGGTTGTTCCTTGCAACCCAGAATGACATAGACGCATGCAATAGCTTTCCATGCAGTACTTAATTTAGTCAGTCTCCACGTTTCCCCCTAACATAGCGACAACACTGCTCACACTAGTTAGGCAAAGAGTGTGCAAAAGGCTGCTTGCTCTGTATTGCAAAGCGACAGATGTAAAGTACATAGCACATAGCCTTCTCAGATAAACATATGCAGGTTTAGTAATTTAAGTGGGGGGGGGTATGCGGATAATAGATGAGCAAGCGAGTGCTAGTGATCGCAATTCTGATAGGCAGGAGGGGGATCCTTCCCAAAGAGGTTTGTAATCAAGTTCAAATGACGTGTCATTAGTGGAAGTTCATTCTTAAGGTGACCCTGGGAAGGGGTGAGAGGATGCCACGGGGCACCTAAGGGTTCAGGAACGTTTTATGAAAAAGAAAATCGTTCAGGTAACATTTTCATCTGGAATAGTCAACACCTATGTTGTCATCATTTTGGGTAGTATGTTGCACCTTCTAGCAGCATTCAAAGAAAGGGATCTACCTCCGTGATGGAGATTTAGGAGTGCTTAAGTTGTTCTCACTTGATGATCTGTGTTCCTGCTTGGACAATAAGGCGTGAGGAGGGCAGAGGTGTTTTTGGGTCCCTTCCTTGAGAGACCACAATGGGTCAGGCAAAGCATTCTTTGGAAGGTCGATGTGTTGTTCAATTGGAAGTCACCATAGTGGAGCGATCACAAGATCTATCTTTTCAGTGTGGTTTTGGGTCATTTTAAAATTTCTTTTTTTAACTACTCCTACATATATACTTTGAATAAAAAGTGATGCCTATATTTTTTTGTGTCTCAGCAATGGGGAATTAGTACCCGGCGAGGGGCAATGAGCTTGTAAAAAGCAAGCTCATTGGCCCTCGCCCCGGCCCTCCACCGCATCACAGAGTTCTTACATGTCCCTACATGTAGTCCCTTCTCCCCGATCACTGGCAGACATTTTTCTTTTTTTTTCTTGAGCCGAGAAACGGTTGGAGCGGCATTTCTAAACTTGAGAAAAATGTCTATTAGTACGCCAGTATGACGTGCCGGAGTACTAATGGTAATATGACCCTCAGAGGGGGGCATTATCATTTGGACAATGCCCCCAGGGCTATTTTAAAGTCCTTGCTTTGCTCTGCCTTCTAACTATGGTTCTGGGGGCATTACCTCAGCAGTAATGCCCCCCTCCTCGGGTTATATTGCTGAATTAAAGGATATAGGGAAGCTAGCCAATCAAAGAAATGTTATGGAGAGCAGGTAGAACCAAATAAACTTGCTAGGGTTAAGTCAAAGGCTGCTTGTTGTTATCCATTTGTAAACTGCAGAGGGGCATTTGGGGATGTTTTCGTAGCATACCGGATGTTAGTCAGGCTAATTGCTATTTGAGTTTGCACAGCATAAAGTGCAAATTAAGATGAGGACAGGTTGAGGAGAGGTGCTGACAGTTTTATTTAATGATTAAATAGCAACAGGTATAGAGTTCAGCATTGGGGAAACCCAATGTTATAGAACTAGGAGCATGGTCCGAACTCCCTGACCTTCACCAAAGGGGCTTATTTACTGAGGAAGGATGCCAGCCCCTTTAGTGCCAACTTCAATGCCCATGTTATAATGCAGTCTGTCATTGAGCCTGGCGTGCCCCATGCTCATAGCCAGATTCTACTGAACTGGAGGGATCCAGGATAACATAAGCTGTAGAACATTGCCACAACATCATTGTTATTGGAGAGTGCTTAACGAAGGGACTTCAAAATGCCTTCTCTCATAATGATAAGGGCAATGTTCTTGTGTATATTTGCCACAAAAGAGATATTGGTCATAGGGCAGCCGTTTTCCATGAAAAATTGGTCAGCTGATGTTTTTTAAGGGGACTTGTTATTGGGGCTGGCTTGAAATCACTGGGAATTATTTCAGTGGCTTTAGAGGGATTGACAGTTTCAGCTATGGCCAGGGCTAGGGTGCCAATGGAATCCTTAAACATTACTTCTGTGTAGGGGTAAGTCAAAGAAGAAGTACTATGTTTTCTTCAACTGTTAAAGATCTCGGATGCGTTATTGAGAACAAGGTAACCCAGTTTTAAGAAGAAACGATTTTCATTTTATTTATTTTTTTGAATATTTTATTATTAAAATACATTGGTATACAAGGGTGATTTGAAACATACAGAAATATCTTCAGTGTAAATACCTTACAGTAGAAACAATCTTTCCAGAGCAGATTGATGAAGTATGAAAGGCCTGATATGCAGAACCAAACAAGATAAATCTTAATGCATGAATGCAACATTTCAAGATAAACTGATAGATGTATACAATATATATTATGAAAGTTAAAAACAGATAGGACAAACAAGGCGGACAGTAACAGAAAGGGGGGCATTATTCATTTGCTGATACACATTAAGGACTAAGTAATGTATTATCTAAATATTCTATGAACGACCTCCATTTCAATTCATGTTTGCCATGTGGAAGTGGGGATGAAGCATTACATTTCTCCATTCTACGAATATCTCAACCCCAGGCAAAGGGGTACTCTAACGAGTTGGGTAATTAAACCCCTTGTCCAAGAAGATGTAGAAGTAGTGGGGGGGGGCTTGGATGTCACGGTATCAGAGTCTCAAGATATGAGCATGGATCCTAGGCTCAATGACTATCCGAACATGGATGTGAAGGTGGAGTTCGGCAACATACAACCTATAGCTTCTCAGGAGACTTTTCATTGAGTGGTGAAAGTGGGCTATAGTACGAAAGACAATAGCCCTCATTACGATACGGGTGCTAAACTATGGTGCTTTTAGCACCATGGTTGGTACGGTATCGTAACGAGTCCGCCAATGTTCAATGGGGAATTACCACCCCATTCCAAGGTTGGCGGGGCGGTAATTCCCCATTGAACATTGGCCCTTCCCCATTTCCATTTTTGCCCCATAGGGCTCAATGGGACTGGGGAAGGCGCTAAGTACGGTACCGCAAATTGCGGTACCGAACTTAGCACCAAGGTCCCTTTGCGGGTCCCTACTTTAACGGCTGGTCTAGACCAGCCGTTCAGGTCGGGTCCCACAAAGGGACCTCGTAGTAAGGCGCTAATGGGTTAACGGCGCCGTAAAAGGCTGCGGGGCCGTTAACCCATTAGCGCCAGGGTCATAATGAGGCCCAATAGCTCACACATAGAGCAGATTGCCACTGATAGCTCTGCTTTCATCACAACACACTTATTGTCTTACACTAATCCGGAAACTTTGAATCAATCACACGTATTGGGGTTATTTTCTTTGGTACCAGCTCTTAGATTTCTTTATTCAAGGGATGTGGAATATATTGATTGTATGAATGAGCATAAGACCACTTCTACATATGTTCAATGTATGTCTCTCACCATCGTAAACATAGTTTTAGGTCACCTTCCTGAGTTTTTGAGGATGGGTTACGACATTGTTTCCAAGCCTAGGGGATACACAATATTTCTAAAGCATGATATTAGAGTCACCATGTCAAGTGTTTGCCATACAGTTTTTGTGATGTGCCGATTGATGCAGGGCAGGCATCTATGAAACAGTCTGGTGAAGACTGTACTTATCTAACAGGGTTTTTTCCACTTGTCCTCATAAAGTGGGTGAATTGGAAATCAGGAAGAAGGGTTACTGTATCAGCTGGTCTGAAAAGAACATGAATGCTAATGTATTGAGATCATGCCCCTGGATAATGTGGGAAGTATTGGTAACGGAAGACCATAATTACATTGTGAGGCAGATAATCCAACTGACATCTAATTTCATTCCAATTGGGGTAATTGCTTGGTCAAAGACAACATAGGTGCTAAGGGGGTTTCAGACCCAGTGATACACATGGCAAAGAGGAAGCTGAGGCAGCAGACTTTTATATAGAGGAAGGTGATGGAGCAGGTACAGTGGGTTGACGCAATAGGGAAACTTAAAAATCTGTATTTTAACTGGATCAAGAGACATCAATGGAATGGAATGTGTCATGGCGGAGCATGCTTACTATATTGCTCAATTCGAATATTAAAATATTTTGGAAAAAATTCAATAGAGTAAGAGGTAGGAGAGTCAATCAACTGGTAAACCCCATTAAAAAGGAGAAATGGGAGACATGAAAGAAAAACATGGCATTATTCCCTTAAAGGTATGAGGCTGATGGGTCATAGTAACAGTGAGTTCAAAATAGCTAAAGAAGATGTCTTAATCTGTATCAGCAAGCTCAAGGTTTTGCAGGCAAATGGGCCCTGACAGACTTTCGAACACTGTGATTAAAAGAAATCCGGAGTGTTGTTCTCATATACTCTACAGGCTTTACCAAGCAGTTTTTAGATGTGGTATGATCCGTGAGTCGTGGTAAAAGGCCATCATTATTCCCAAATAGAAAAAGGGCAATAGGGGGCGATCCTGGCAATTATAGATTACTTGTCCTCTTGGACAATTCTTCTAAAAAATTCTCAGCTTTTTTTGTTGAAAGAAATGGTTGCCTGGGCAGGAAAAAATGAACTTTTAAGCTTGTTCCAGACTGGATTTAGAGCTTGGTGTGCAAATTCTCGCAACCTCCTGCCCTAAATGTCTTGATTAAATCTGCGTTGTTGAAAATTAAACCACGTTATATGCCATGTTCATCGATTTAAGCCTGGCATTTCACACCATAAATTAGAGAAAAGTATGGATTAAACTGAGAAATTAGTGTATGTCGCAGCAACTGATCAGATATATAATCCAATTGCATTTATCCACGAAGGTTCAAGTGAAGTTAAATAGTCATGGTTTATTATCTAAAGAAATGTACACACATTGCGGCGTGAAGCAAGGGTGCACCATGGACCCTTTGCTTTTAAATCCTATATGGCAAATTTTGCAGAACAACACCTCTTGGTGGTTAAACATTTCTCCCTGAAAAGTGGTAGCACACATATCTCCATGGCTGACCTATGTGGATAAGTTGCTCCTATTGGCCCATACATTCATAGGAATTTCCCATAGTGTAGCCAGGTTGTGTGAGTATGCACAGGAAAACCCCATGAAAATACATTTGTATAAAACCAAATTGGAAGGAATAAGGTTTATAAACAATACATTCCTATGCCTGGCTGAAGTATTTAACGAGTGTCCACCTACACATATTTGGGCCATGCATATCAGATAAGAGAGATTGCAAGGAACTGTTTGCCAACAAACGACTGAAGGAGTTGTCATTGATCAGGGCAATTCAAAAATGTGCTTCTCATTCCGCCGGCTAGAGCTTGCAGGGGATACGGTTGGCCTATAAGCAATGCGTAGTGCCCATGTTGACCTATGGTTTAGATGCTGGTCTCCAGCAACATGGTACCTGGGTGAAATTGTTGGAGGGCTAGAACTGGAGGAAGAATCTGGGGTTTGCACAAGTGATTCCTTTTGAGGTTATTTATCTATTTAGGTCGTACACATTGGAGTCCTTGATATTGATAAAACATGGAATTATTTTATATTAAGGCATGTAGCGTACCCAGATGGCCATTATTACAAATAATAAGGGCAGCTATGTTAAGTAATACCAACATAGTAATGGTTTGGTATAAATCACAATGTGAAAATGTCTTTAAGATCATTGATTGACAGCCCTCTTGGGAATACGGCTACAATGCGAGAACTTTGTGGGGTGCATTTAAAGGACCTAAACAGAAATCCCCTTCACCTGAAAAACCGCATTTAAACACTGCCACCAAAAACGGCCGTGCTGTGCTTTCCCTGTCACATGAGTGGCAAGCAGTTGAACACTACAATCCAAAAACGCCCTGCGTTGCTTTTGTTTCACATGAATGACATGAAGTTTAACACTGCATCCAAAAATGGCCTTGCATGCTACTGTTTCACCTGAATGACAAGAAGTTATGCACTGCATCCAAAAATGGCCCTGCATTGCTTTTTATTTTTTATTTTATTGAAAAATCTACAGTTTTAACACATGTAAAAACTTTTGTTTCAATTCTACTGACATTACCCACTAAACTCCTCCAAAATCAATAGCTCTTCACATCAAGGAAAGAAGGTAGGTGATCAGAAACAAAGATTAGAACACATCAGCCAATTGTACACAACTTGCAAGTAGGCAATTTATTCCCTGTTCATTTTCACCACTAAACAGGACTGAAACTTGAGGTCACAGCTCAAAACGGGCATTTCAAAAGTGCATCTAGATAGTTTACAATTGCACCAACAAGTTTTACAAATCATGAGCCACCAAGTGAACCTATTGTCATCTAAGGGAGCGAATTGACCCAGGTGTATAGATCGCAAGGCACTAGTTTTCTCACACTCAATGATTAGGTGTTTCAGCGATTCAACTGCTAATGAACAGAAGCGACATAGATTGTCTTTTGCCAGTTTGTCTTTTCGTTGCCAAAGAATTTCCTTAGATTTCAAGATGTTCAATCGAAACCTAACGAATTGCTCGTGATAGTAGCGAGAAGAAGAATGCATTAAATAATGCGACTGGAGATTTCACTTTTTTTGACCAATTTCTAGCCAATGTGTTGAAGATAGTTTTTCTCGTTTGTCTATGCTGATGATCCAAGCCCAAGATTCAAATTTCTCTTTAGCAACTTGTTGTCTAGTGAGAAGATCAAACTCAGAGATTCCCGCGGCATCAACCCAGGCTTGTACTCTGAGACACCACATATCTAATAAGGTGGCACTGGTATCAACATAGGGTTTGTTGAATATTCGGTAGGCAGGCATTGGATTTTCAACAGACATTTTTTGCAATAATGTGATTGATTTCCAAATCACATGGCTATGCAGTGAGTTCAACGACAATTAATCTCGTAAAGATATCATTGAGACGCATTGTGGTAAATGGAGAACATAGTGCCAAAAATGCTCTTCTAAAGAATTCCAGATGCGCTCGCTGATGTTCCAGCTGACCTCTGCACCAAAAGTTAGTATATGTACAACCTTTTGTAGGTAGAACATTAAGACCGGGGATAAAGAAAATTTACCATAACTTCTGTTTATTTTTGCCGCTTGAAAAGCAAGACGTGGTTTTTAGTTTCGGTTTTTCACGCATTGGTGATCACAAATGGAATTGTTAAACTGCACACCCAAGTATCTTATTGAGTCTACAGTGACAAGGAACTGGCCATCTACAGTCCACCTAAACGCCATTGCTTTTTTACTTGAAGCAGTGCCAATTGCCACCATTTTTGTTTTTTCAGTGTTAATTGTGAGCTCATTGATCGTTAGGTATTCATATAAAGAATTGAGGAACCTTTGGAGACCAATTTGAATTCTATCAATTAGCACCAGATCGTCTGCGTAGGCAATGCAACTCACTGGAACTCGGTTAACCTTTGGGGAAAAACAGTGGACATGTCTAGATGATCCGGTAAATCTGCTAAAAATTGTTTGAACAAATCCGCGGCAAGGGGGCACCCCTGCTTTACACCCCTTGCCGTTGGAATGGGATTGGACAGGTCTCCATTTCTATTTAGGCGTACCCAGATTGAAGTGTTCGAATGAAGAGCCATGATTGGATCAAGAATATTTAATGGGCACTTCCACTTACTTAATTTGTTCCAGAGCAGGCCTCTATTTATACAGTCGAAGGCCTGCTTAATGTCAATAAATGCTAGGTAGATGTTATACCTGGCTTTCTGAGCTTCAAATTTCAGGATTGTGAGAATCAAGAGATTGACATCGACACCCACACGTTTTGTGAAGCCAGTTTGCCGTACGTCGGGAATACCAGCTGATTGCGCCCATTGAGCAAGCTTCAAGCGCAGCTGAGAGCCAAAGATCTTCCCGATTGTATCTAGGAGAGCAATCAGTCGGTAGTTATCCGGGCAATCCCAGCTACCTTTCTTATGGATGGGGACTTTAATGGCTGTTAACCATGACACCGGAAGACATTTTTGCAGGGCAATGCAGGCAAATAAACTCTCAATAAAAATGGCCCAGACAGATTCTTTTTGAGCATCACATTGCTGATCAGATCAGGGCCAGCAGCGCAGGAATTCTTTAGACTCTTAATTGCCAGTTCAATTTCATCAAGCGGGGTGGCAACAGCCCAAGAACCATGACTTGCAGCCGAATAACACACAACAGGGTTAGTTGAACTGGCAAAAACATCAGAGAAATGTCTGGACCATCTATCGCCAGAGATGGTATTTTGAGGTGTAGTTGAATGGTCCATTGTACCCATGTTTAATATCTGCCAAATTTCTTGAGTGTTCTTGGTGATTAAAAGCTTCATCATCAGCTCGGCACGATCTTGTTCGATGATAGCTTTATGTGAGATTAACCAATTCCTGTAGATGGCTCTTCTTGTTCTCACCGCATCTGGTACCAGGCTGGGTGAATTATTTTTTATTAGGTGTAGCTCTTGACGTAGAGATTTTTTTTTTCTCATGGATGACTAGGCTGAACGCATGGTTATGATGAATGTGCGATTGAGCCTGAACCTTGGTGACAATTTGATGGTTAATTAGTAGTGAAGGGTAATCAACATCATTCAATAAGCCAACGAATCTGTCGGTCATACGGCTGATCTGCGGGGTATTTATGCAAAGATGATTACCCGCAGCATTGGTTTCAATTGGAAGATTGTATACTTGACCAGAGGTAGAGGTGTCTAATAGGCAGGTAAGTTTCAAGAGCTTATGGTCACTATTGGTCATTTTTTGAATTTGCAGGCTTAGAATCTTCAGCCCAAAGGTCCTTGAAACCCATAAATATTCAATGATTCTATGCTGGGGCTCACAGTGCCAGGTTGGCTGGGCAGGGATGTCGCCACTGACAGCACCATTTAACATAACACAGTCACGCGATTTCATTGCGTCGGCCCACATTTGCCCTCTGGCTCCCACATCTCTTGATGGACGCCGCTTGTAATAATTAGTTGACTGATCAAATTGGAACCATGAACAGTTGAAGTCCCCACAACAAATAATTGTTAAGTTGTTATGTAGCAACATTACATCATCCATTAGATTACATACAGAATTGAAAAACACCTTTGCGCTGATATTTGCAGGGTTCCAATAGCTGTTGACAATGAGAAGATGTTTTTTCATCGCTGGACTAGAGTTCAGTGTATGCATGATGATTCCTTGGACATAAGGGTTAGGATTTGAACAGATCGGGGAAGACCAATTTGGAGAGATGCGAGTCATTATCAGCAGCCCAGCGCTAGGTCTTCCTTGGGCATTTTTGACCGCTGGGTTTACTGACATATTGAAACCATCTCTCCAAGGGGAGTCTACTAATCACGTCTCCTGTAAGCAAATAGCAAAAACTTGATCCACGGAGACCTCAAAGTCATTGAACAAATGTTTGAATCCGCGGGTGTTCCATGAAAAAATAAAGTTTTGCCCTTCCGAGGAACTCAATCATGGCTAGGCCCGTGCATAAGATCTGTCAGGATTTTCTCGGCTTGCATTTGGACTTTCAGGGCATCTCTGGATCTGAGCAGTGCGCATAAGAGACCGTACTTGCGATACATCAGCACTCTTCTTGGCCCTCTGCCTATAATCAGCAGAGTCAGACAAACAAGATACAGTTGCTTGCACTGGTTCCACGGAAATGTCGAAGCCAAAGAACAGGAGATCGACAGCAACTTTGAGAATCGTATTGCAAACCCCTGCTCAGTCGATGTGAAGCAGAACTGAATCACAACGGTCCATTGCATATTCAACGATTTTGATATCATCTGAAGTTATCGAGCGGAGGGGTGGGATACACTTGAACAGCTTTAACAAATTGCCTCTATTGAGATTCAGCTCTTTGTCGACAGTATGAATATTCTGGAGCCTTAACTTGTATCTGTGCCCAGCCTGTAAGAATGACTTTGAATCATGCACTCGAGATTTAGAGTGCGTGAGTTGTTTGCGTTGATTCAGGGTCAGTTTTGGATTTAGGCTTGGGACAGACAGACTTATTGTTGGCAACCTTCCGCTGTCCACTCAAGAATTTGGTAAGAACTTGCCGTGGTCATTGGATGGAACAGGACCATTGGCACTTTTTGCTTGCCTCTTTGCATGTGTGGGGTATGAGATTGAATTAGCATCTGGCATCTGCGGACTGTCATCTGCCTCTAAGCAAGGATATGTGGATAGGTCACATAGCTCAGTTGAAACAGACACCACGGACGTTACTGACGAGCAATCATCAGAAGTGATTCGCCTTTTTTTTAAGAGTGGTTTCGAAGGCACGCATTACCATCTGGCACTTTTGTGCAGGCTCGTCCACTTGCACCTGTATTGCGTACAAAGAACCCTGGTCTTGGGGGGGTCGTCAGATTTCTTATACTTTTTTGTGGTAGAGTGTCCCGAGGTGCTGGGTTTATTTTTGTAGGGCCTTGTAACTGGAGCACACTTTTGTTTCTTAGTCAGGGCCATCGGTCTTACTGAAGAAGCTACAGGCAATATTTTTGGTGAAATGCCGACATTGCCTTATTTTGCAGGGCCAACAAAGATTCCAAATGAGGCGCATTGCGGTGCTTGCGGGTCCAGATGGAGCTGACCTTTGGGAAGCTTTTCATGCCCAGTAATGGAAGTCGGCTAACCTGGAGTGATCAGATTTTTATTAACCGCAGGTAAGGACTGAGCCACAGCACTGTTGGAACTTGGTGGCAATTCAGGTGCAATTAGGTCAATACATGGCGTTGGTTAAGGGTCTCCTGGTGGCACACTCAATACATCGCTTGAGCCGGGCACCTCAGAGGAGTTCGTCTGTAATGACTTCGCAGAAGGGGGTCTTTAGCGCCTGATTTGGCTGAGTTTTGATTGTTCAAGTTTTTATGCTGCCAACCACATGAGGCGTTGACTGGTTTGCTTCCTCATCCATTTGACTGCATCTAGCAACCCAGAAATCAAACTGTCCTTTTGACAGTGATGACGTGCCGCCAGGTCGGCAAGCCGTAGTTACCATTGTATTGTTGATTGAGCTTCTGCCTGCATTTATTGTTTCAAGAATTGGGTATTGCTATCAAATTGGTCCATTTTAGTGGATAGGGTCATCAAAATAGCAGCCTGGTCACGAATTGATTCGTTCAATCATTCGTAAAGTTTGACAAATGGAATCATTGCTTGTGATGATGCTGCGAGAACATTGTTGTGGATATGAATAGCAGCCGCAACTGAGAGACTTGATTTTGCAGACAGAGTTGTAGGACAGTCAGCACTTAGACTTGCTCGACGTGATGAGTCACTATGAGGAGTTTGCATGTTTGAAATGTTGTCTGCGTCAGGAATCGATCACACTTTTTTGGACGAATTTCTAGTTTCAGAAGATAAAGGCAGACTTGCCATTTTCCTGGATTCCAAAGATTTCTCGGCGGGGCGGCAGGAAAGCGCTTGCTGAGGCATAGAAGCAAGTGAAGCGGCCGAGGCAAGTTTCACAGTTGGTTGTTATGTTATGTTATGTTATGTTATTTTGCACTTATATAGCACCTTATATACCATTGGTATGGTCTGAAGGCGCTGGTAGGTTGAACGCCCTTGGGAACCGAAGTTCATATCAGTAGAGAGAGTAGAGAGAGTCAAAAAGGTGCGTGTGCGCACCGGGTATGTGTACAGCTCGTGCGGTATCGGTGTAATAGCTGCTTTCTAGCGGTAGGTGTGGTGGTTGAGAGGTCAGGAGTATGTGTTCGTTCTGGCAGGATTTATCCAGATCGGATGTGGCTGCGTTAGGCCTGAGGAGAACGCCTCGCTGGGGGGTGCGTAACCAGCAGTGATTACTTAGAGTGATGTGGGGTGAGCGGCAAATGTTGATATGAGAACAGTTATACCGAATGGTGTCATAGTATCACTGTGTTCTATTTGAGTGGTGATGTAAGGAGAGGGTAAGCGTGTTGGTGAGATATGATGGGTTACATGTCCTTTCAGAGACTTCTAAATTCACAGAGAGGTAATTTGGTACACTTCTATATTCAACTTTCCACGGGAGGCTATTGGGCGTACTTCTTAATTCACAGAGAGGCTACAGGGCACACTTCTAAATTCAGCGGGGCTGTTGGGCACATTTCTAGAATCACAGAGAGGCTATTGGACGCACATCTAAATTCAACTTTCTAAATGTACGTCTAAATTAACTTTCCACAGAGAGGCTATTGGGCACACTTTTAAATGCAATTCTATATTCAACTTATCACAGAGTGGGTACACTTCTAAATTCAACTTTTCACAGAGAGGCTGTTGGGTACACTTCTAAATTCACTTTCACGGAGAGGCTATTGGGTACACTTCTAAATTCACTTTTACAGAGAGGTTATTGGGTACACTTCTAAATGCTGCTTCTAAATGCACTTTCAATTCAACTTTCTAAATGTACTTCTAAATGCAACTTTCCACAGAGAGGCTATTGGGCAGACTTCTAAATGCAGCTTCTAAATGCAATTCTAAATTCAACTTTCACAGAGTGGGTACGCTTCTAAATTTAAATTTCACAGAGAGGCTGTTGGGTACATTTCTAATTCCCTTTTCACAGAGAGGTAATTGGGTATACTTCTAAATTCACTATTCACAGTTCTATCTAAGTGTGGGCATGCTGATATTCATAATTCCATCTAAGAGTGGACATGCTAACTCTCACAACTCCATCTAAGAGTGGGCATGCTATTTTTCACAATTCCATCCAAGTGTGGACATGCTAACTTTCACAATTCCATCTAAGAGTGGACATGCTAACTTTCAACTGGCAAAGAACCTGCAACAATTTTGAGCGGGGTTAGCAAAAGTAAGTTATTAGTTGCCAGTGAGTTCAAAACTTGTGGGTTAGAAAGTGCGACCGCAGGTTTTACAGCTGCGGTGCATATTTCATTATATAACAGGCAGCTCGAGGCTTGCCTGTAATAATGTGAGCAGCTTCAAGATCCGAATCGGGCAAGCAGTTGGTTAAGTTTTCTATAGCATGGCTCAATGCCGGTGAGGTCGCAAGAATCACATTAGGTTCGACTGATTCAAGCTGTGCGACATCCTCGGTAGCCTGTGAGACGCTCATGCTCTCGGCGTCCGTGATGTCAAACGGGGAGAAATAAATGTCAGGTGAGTCTGCATTCATCGGTGAATCTCGTGGGGCTCATGGAATCAGGGTAGCCTCCTGATCTGACACGGACTCAGGAACTGAAACAAGCGTTGAGAGTGACAACAACACAGTCTGGCGAGCAACCACCGGAGCCTGAAAAATGTCACTCCCATCCACTGAGCAGGCAGCAACATTCAAAGGAGGCGAAGCAGCATGGGTCAAGGAGCCTGACAGTGCAGGCAGCGTAAGGGGCTGAGTCGCGGCACTCAGAGGTAAGAGCAAGCATATTTTGTGACAAGATGTCAACCGAATTGATAGTCTTGCTTACCTTGTGTATCTTACTGGGCGGAGACCAGACAAGCCTTTGTGCGGTGCAGCAGTCCATGGATTCAGCATCCGTCGGTGCTCAAGAGTCATGACGGGTTTGGGGTCCTGGAAGGGAGCCAGTCTTAGGCGAGTCAGACATTCTTACCACAAGTGCACAGTGCACAGGTGCACACAGACGGGCTGGGCAGACTGGACTCACTGCCGGACTCTGCGCCGCTCTCCACACGGGAAAGGTGCTTTTAAGTCCAAGAAGCAGCAGTAGCAGTAGAAACAGGACTGGAGGGTTGCAGCAGCTCTTCTCAGCAAAAACACAGCGGACTGGGCAGACGGGACTCTCTGCCGGACTCCGCGCCACGCTCCGCGCGGGAAAGGTGCTTTTAAGTCCAAGAAGCAACAGTAGCAGTAGAAACAGGACTGGAGGGTTGCAGCAGCTCCTCTCAGCAAAAAAACAGCGGACTGGGGAGACTGGCCCTGCATTGCTTTATTTCACCCGAATGACATAAAGTTATGCACTGCATCCAAAAATGGCCTTGTTTTACTTTTAATTAACTTGAGGGGCAAGGATTTCAACATTACAACCCGACATGGCTTTTGCTTTCCAATTCACTTGAACACTGAAAATGTAAAATGGCTTGGCTTTTTCTTTTGTTCATGTCAAATCCGAGAACCATGTGGAAGGGGCCTACCCCTCATTGGGCCTCATTACAACCCCGGCGTTAAGGGGTTAACGGTGCCGTAAAAGGCTGCGGCACCGTTAAACCCTTAATGCCAGATTCCCACTTTAACGCCTGCTTTTTGCAGGCGTTAAAGTCCAAGGCGCTAAGCGACCTTGGTGCTAATTACGGCACCGTAATTTACGGTTCCGTAATTAGCGCCTTCCCCATTACCATTGAGCCCTATGGGCCAAAAATGGGAATGGGGAAGGGCCATGATGAATGGGGATTTACCGCCCCGCCAACCTTGGAATGGGGCGGTAAATCTGCCATCCAACATGGCGGAATCCGGCATGGACCATGGTGCTAATAGCACCATGGTCCAACGCCAGGGTTGTAATGAGGCCCATTGTCACTGAGCCAACAGCAAATGCAAACCCACTCCCAAAAGAGGAAATTAAAGAATCCCGTGACATACAAGACAGGATTTCAAACTTTAGATACAGAAACGGCTTGCACACGAGTGAAAAAGAAAAATGTCTTTTAAAAGGCCACAGTGAAAAAGATAGCACTGCTCGCATTTAAATGTCAGGGAACTATGCTGTCGGAGGGTTGAATAAGCAATGTACATTATGTTTCCACCCATAAAACTTCAATCACCTCTGAAGAGGCTCATAATACCAGAAAAAACAGTTTGGGCTAAGGGAGGAAACTTCACAGTGGAAGTCGCAACTACCAGTGAACCATCCCACAGTCAAATGTGATATTACTGAGGGCATCATAATTCCCTGCTCTTCCAGACTTGAAGGCAGGGGCTCAGGGATTTCAAAGAAAGCAAGTGTGACTAAAACTTGACTAGGAGATGTGAGCTCACTCACTACCATGAACAAACTGACAACTTCAAAGGGGGTCATGAAAATCTCTGGTCACCGGCGGTGCGTGATAAAGCACCCCTCCCACAGAAGGGGACAGATCCTCCCAATTGATACTAAAGGACTGATTTCATTTTTAGGCCTTTTTCACAGTAATTAGAATGAGAAATAATTTTGTTTTCTGCAATATTTTTATGTAATTTCGAGGCAGTTTTAAAGAGAGAAAGTGCATTTATCTAGGACCTTGGAGACTGAAATGGCCAGTTAGAACAGTTTACTGGCTGCTCTAAAAATGGGAAAAATATGGCAATTGGTGGAAAGATGGAGAATGAAATTATGAACATGCTTGATCGTTGAAGAGCTGCAACTGTTAAACATTTTGTGAAAAGGACAAAAATGTGCCACTGGGCCATGCTACATAATACCGAGTTGGCGATTGGCTTACTTAATTCCCTATGACCAACTAAAACTACATATCTAATTCATATGTCACCGGCTAGTAGAATTATGAAGTTATGAGACACAACTGTTTTGCGTCAAAAAATGGCCAAGAGAACAAAGAAGGGTAATAAATGCACACAGACGATGGTGCTCTCTTCCCTTGAACCAATCATGCAAGGGGCGGAGAGAGGAATGGTAACCTGTCCTATCCCAGTGGTAGGGGTAATTACAGAGTACTCCCCTTAGATTGTAAAGTGAGTGATGTCATTTGTGCTATATAAGGGGGACTGTACTAGGTCAGCGGAGAGACACAAAATCCAGGGAGACAGGAGAAGGGGGACGAGAGAGGCAGCTGAACCATACAATATTTGAGAGTGCAGAGACCACACTCCTTGCCTAGCTGTCCAGAGTGTCCTGTGATCCAGCTGGCTGTCCAGAATCCCAAACCAAGGCAGAGTGCAGTGACCGGACTCCTTGCTTATCTGTCCAGAGTGTCCTGAGATCCAGCCGGCTGTCCAGAATCCCAAACCAAGGTAGAGTGCAGTGACCAGAAACCCTTGCCTAGCTGTCCAGAGTGTCCTCAGATCCAGCTGGCTTCCCAGAATCCCAAACTAAGGCTTACTTTGTAAGTAGCAAATAACTCCATCCCTCCCTAAATGGCATAAGCCCTTCCTTTTTGTAGCATTGCACCCAATAATTCCCCCTTTGAAAACCCAATGGAAAACACCAAATTGCCAGTGTACTTCAGTCACCTTCCCATAGAAGAATCTGTGTTTAGCCCGTGTATGTTCGCATGTTCCCTTTCGTAACCTCTCAGTGTCTGTGTACATCCTTAGCATATTTTAAGTAAATCTGAAAGGGGCCCCTAGGGGTCCCTCGTGCTATGGAAACAAGGCAATGACCATGCACGAAAAGATGCGCCAGACACGAGGTTTCGAATTCCCAATGCTAGGGTTTATTGCAAGCAAAAGATAGTATCAATTGGCCAATTCTGATCTCACGCCCCGCAACGTGAGTTTCCTAGACCTCGAGGGACGCAAGAGAGTGAATTACGTACATCAGTTACATATATACAAAATGCATATCATACAATCAGCAAAGTCATGTTCAACACCCCTCTGTATTAAGTTCCTTTGAACTCGGGATGACGATGGACATATCCGACGAGTATGACGATTATAATGCTTTCGATGTCTATTCTAGTAACAATGTGCAATTTAGAAAGTGCGGAGGCATCTTTTAGAACACAGTGGTTCTGTTCTTGGAAGCAAACTGTACACGGGGGAAGAGCCACATTCCAAGCTTTACTATCTATGAGGTACTATTCGTGTCCTGGGAGCCGACACGTTCTAAAGGGTTTTGCGAAGGGGGGCCGTAACAGAAGCATAATTCAAGCCTTTAACTGTATTATTCTAACATATTCTACCATCGTACGAGACTGGCTGGCAGCTGTGAAGTGATTAAATGCCCTGCAGCTTCCTCCCAAGGCTACAGAGAGGGAGCGTGGGCATTCCTCTCTGGGCTACTCATGAGGAGTTTCAGCAAACTCTTCAGTCCCGCGACCTTGTCCTTTCATATTCAGACAACAATGTTAACAGTTGAGCAGAGTAAGCAGAATTCGCAAGAATTGCAAGCTGCAAAGCAGTTTTTAGACAGAAAGCAATGAGCAATGGTTAACAAGCAAAATGGCGATTCTTGCTACATTTAAAATGGCCACTCCTCGGTCAAGCATGGCAGTTTATATTTCTATAATTTGGTACATAAGACGGTTGGCCCACGGCCATCTAGTTACGTCTATCTTTCAAATGAAGGGTATTCATTTTTCCAGATTGACAAATCAATGAATTCCCCCATTGAAATTCGCAGTACAAGTTGGTTGAAATTCAAAATTAACCACCTTTTCCCTGGTGTCTTTCTTTAAATATTATAGTCAGTAAAGTGTTGCCTCAAAAGAATGAGTCTCCTTGTAACTGAAAACCAAGCTTGTCCGTGTATTGTGTGCATCACCCCACAAATTCCTATTTGCATCTGTCCGAGTAAAAACCCAAACCATAGTCCCATTGAGAGCAATCCCTTTTTGCCTACAGGTCTATCTGTTATGTGTCTCTGTCCTTGTCAGTGAAAACCAATTTTCCTATTATGAGCTAAACCCCTTCCTTGTGCTGCCTGTCATTGTAAATCCTGTGTAAAACGAATTTCCATTTGCCATTATATCTTTCCTTTTGCATTTGCTTCCTTCCAAAACCGAGTTTTCTACTTTGTTTTTATTGTTGCCCTGTTGTGCTGAATAATAGTATCTCAGCTTCCCTATCTCCTCAAGTGTAAGTAACACACATTTTCTTTCATTCTGTCCCCTACCCTTTGTGAGTAATAATCAAAATCCAATTCTGCTGTTTTGCTCCAAAAACGTGTTTTCACTTTCTTTGCTGGCCTCCCATCTTGGTGTGGTGGGCTATACTGCAAATCTGATTTTCTCTTTCTACCCCTACTCCTTGCCGCTGCCTTCCATTCAAAGAAATCAAGTTAGCTAATGTTTAGGGGGTGAGCGTTGGTGTTGTCTCTTTCTAAAATTGCTCTTTTTATGTGTTGCCATTATAGATTGTGAAAATTATAATAGGATATTTTAACCTAATTGTTTTGTAGAGATTAGTGAAATCGTGTATCACAAAATGAGTGGCTGTAAAAGTGTTTGATTTTCCTTTTTCATTAAATAATAAATTAATAAATATCTTATTGATACACCCCTGCCTGATTCCTGGACTGTTGTGACACGGGGTGTTTGTGGAAGTTGGGTGCGAGATGGGTTGGAGGCTTACTCAAACAGAAAAGAGCTTGTGGTTGATTAAAAATAAAAGGCGCTTTATTGTACGCCACATTCATTGTCGGGGAAGGAGTCCCTGGCTGGAGTGTGCCGTGTCATAAAACTGTGACAACTTCAAAGGCTTTGGAGTGGAATTAGATACAAACACATGGACACATGTATAGGTTAAGGAGTTATGAGTTCATCAGGTTACATGGGAGATTTCTTAACCCCGTTGTTACCTGGTAATCCACCCTTCACCCACTCACCGAAGAATTATCTTATTTCTGTGGGTGGGTGAACTACCAACTCTGACAGTAAATGGTAGTTGACAGGGTATTCCCGTTCCTAAGCACCTGTGTCGGTTATGTATTAGTAAAGTACGTGTAGAGACAAATAGGCATAGTTTGACACAGTGTCAGGCTGTAGTACATTTACATGAGAGAAATCTCGCCAGATTTGTTGTCAGTTGCGAGCGTCTAAGCGAGGATGCTTTTTGGATGCGTTGCATAGAATGCTCTAGTCTTTCATTGATGCACACTCTGTCAATAAAATTGACACATATAAGTAATATTTTAAATTCTTTAACAACGGAATTACAAGTCAGCTAATACAAAGTATCTATCCTTGGTGATGGGTGATATGTTTGTATCATAACTGAAAAGCCTAAGTGAGTTATATGGAAATGTTCCCCTAACACTATTTATTATTAAGGTTTTGGGTCAGTACTAGTATAAGTCGATTCAATGTATTTAGAAATCCTAATATTAACTGTTGTAGATGAAACATTGTTTACATGTGTGTTATAGGGAATAGAACAACGCTGCCTTCAAACCACATAAATAGGTAGGAACATATACAAGTTGCTTGTATCATATTGTACTTGTCATTTGCATAGTGCCAATTTCCCCATTATTATAGTCTCAATGCGCTGTTAGTGGGAACGCCGTGGGCGGACCGAAGTTCATAGTGTTGGAGCTCATGGAGCACGATTAGGATCCATGTGTGCATTTGGCCAAAAAAGGCTTAGCAGGGCTGGTCAGTCTCCAGTAGAGAAGCAACCCATGTAGTCAGGTATGTGGATGGGTGCTGATAGGAGTTGGGGTGGCATCAGTGCTAGAGATTCTCTATGTGTTCAGCGTGCCTGAATTTGTCATAGGTCTCGACAGCATTCTGCTGTCAGAGGTGTTGAGGAATAGTGTAAGTATGCAGAGAGTTTATGTGAACAGCATGACCGAATGTTGTCATAGTCCTTGCTGTATGCTGATGCATGTGGATAGCCATGCCTGCAGCCAGTGGAGTGGTGTATTATACATACCTTGCTGCAATTGATGGCACTTTGTTGTTAGGGTGTCCACTCAGAGAATTTCGGATACTTGAGTAGTGGGAGTGTTGTTCTTTGATGATTTCTTTTCCCTTTCACTTTCCCACTTCTTTTCTCTCCCCTTCACCCATGTTACATAGCAGTTAAAGTCGCTATTCAGAAATAAAGGGGGGATTATATGTCATCCTGTTCTTCCAACCTATGTATGTCACTTGTGGAATCCTGATGAATGCCATTCTAGAATGCTGCAGTAGATGAGAGAGTTGTGTTACTAGTGCGTACGATGGCATCAATAAACATTTACTTATGATCATACGTTGCATATATTTATGTGAGCGATTGTAATTATTTACTTTATCATATTATTAGAGGTCAGCCTCTGATTTCAATTGAACCTTTTTTCAATAAAATGTGTTATTTTAGTTTTGTCACTAAGCCATTGATTTCAAATTAATAGCACACATTGTCTTGACATAATTCATAGTTCTGTTTATTCTGAGTTCAGGAAGTTTATGGAGGTCCTACTTTGGTGTCACTTAGTATTTGATCTCAGATTGATGAAATCAGTCAGTCAAACAAACTTGTATTGGGTGTAAAAAACCTTCAAATTAAACACGTTGTATAAAATACATCATAAAACATTTGATTCATAATACAATACATGGATAAGGTCAGAACAATTAACTTAATTACAATTAACTTAAACATTTTCATGAAATAAAAACTAATTTTCTTTTTAATTTCTTTTTAATTGTAGCTTTAGTTTTACAAAGAACCAAAACATGTTTTGCTACATTACTTCAAGCATTTCATCTACAATCACATTAATACTAAGGACATTTCATTAGAGACAGTATGCCGGTGATCAGCTCTCATTGACATATAACACGTTAATTTCTCCACAAGAATTTTGTCCATGAAGTTAATTAGAGCACAAGATGCCAGCACATTTTGTCCATTTACCAAAAAGAGCCACCACACCTCCATATTTTCATTCACTGGTGCATATTTCTGTAGATGTGTTGATTGAAATGATGTCATTTTCCCACATTGTACTACTTAAATGCTTTACTGATTCCAATGCATGTTCACAGTATCTGCATTGATTGTTTAATGTTTTTTGTCATGTTTCAGAACCCTTATTTTGTTAGTTTTATAAAGGTTTAAACGTAGTTTTAGGAACAGGTCTCTATGTTACTGAGATGGAAATGTTGCCAAATATTTCGGGATCACATCTAGTCCATACGAAATGTGGCCAGTATACAGTGTGGTGACCAATTTGTCTCTTCTTTCAGTGTTTATTATCTAATTCCATCATCTCAGTTTTTTCTTAGCTATTTGGTTGGTTGCTAGTCCTGTCTCTATTGGCACATCAGCTTCTTTCAAGATTTTTAGCAATGTGAGCTCCCAGTGTGCTATCAGCTCTGGGACCGCTTTATTGGTCTCTGATCTCATAAGGTGTCGAAGTTATTGGTAATCACATTTTTCGCCATGCCATAACGGATTTCCACAACATCGCTCCATAAAATGATTCTATTCCCAATTCGAAACTAACTGCTATCATTGAAAGACTTTTCAGCAGTCTCAACACCTTGTGCCAGAAATGCACCTCCAGTTGACACCATAGCTTTGCATTGATATTCCAGCCGGCTTCACTTCCAAAAGATATTGAGGGCACTACATTATGCAGATAGAAAGATCGTATTGGAATTAGTTAAAATGTCCCATATGTGGCATGTAATTTTGCACCTTGTAGTGCAAACATCCACATTCACGTGGAGAGGTCTTGCGATCAGCTCCATTCTCTAATTGAGGTGTTAAATAACATCCCAGATAACGTATGCTGTTTGTCTCTTCCAACTGTTTGCCTCCTACTGACCACTTAAAGGTCTTGTCGCGTCTCTGGGTCTTCGAGCCAAAAGACAATGATCTTGATTTCTCCACGTTGATTTTCAGGTCGTTAATTTCTAAGTAACCATGGAGAGCGGTTAATAGTCTCTGAAGCCCAATTTGAGTTGAGTCGATGAGTACAGTATCATCAGCATAGATGATATAGCTGAGGTTATGTCCATTTAATCGTGGTGGAAAACATCTTGTTTGTTTTAGTGCATTTGGCAGATCTGCGATGAACATTTTAAACAATAGGGCTGCCAACGGACAACCTTGCTTCACTCCTTTCTTTGTGTGCATTGCATCCATAAAGTCGCCTTGGTTGTTAAAATGGACTCGAATTAAGGCATTGGAGTATAGGGCTATCAGTGTGGACAAGAGCTCATTTGGACAAGCCCACTTTTGTAGTTTACTCCCTAGTACCTGTCTATTTATGCAGTCAAAAGCTTGTTTTAGGTCTATGAAGGCGAAGAATATTTTTTACGCCCCTTTCAAGGCCTCCAGCTTTAATATGTTTAGAAGAAGCAAATTGAGCTCCACGCCAACTCCTTTTGTAGACCCCGTTTGGCGGCTGTCCACGGTCTTCGCATTTATTGCCCATATAGATAATTTTGCTTTTAGAAAAGTTGCAAAGATCTTTCCTATGGTGTCAAGGAGGGCAATCGGCCGGTAGTATTTTGGATCAGCACGATTGCCCTTCTTAAACACCGGGACCACTACCGCACCTCTCCATGAATCAGGCAGACTTTGTGTTTACTGTATTCTATCAAACAATGCTTTAATAAAAGGAATCCACTGAGCTTTGTTGGACTTTTGCATTAAGTTTGTTACGCCGTCAGGACCTGCCGCTCATGAATTTTTTTATTTTTGTATCGCTCTCGCAATATCATCATAAGTTTCTCCAACGTTCCAACTTAGCTTAGTTACATTATGTAATGGCCTCACTTCTGTGCCACCTGCGTCAAAAACCGTGGAGAAATGATTTATCCAGTCTGTTGGAATAACACCATTTGCTAATAAGCATTTTTGTTTTACCTGGCCTGTGTTTATAATCTGCCATATTTGATGGCTGTCATTTTTGGCAATTAGACGCAACATATTTTCTGATCTTTCTTGATCTCGGAGCGATTCAAAGGACTTTTCTTTCCAATTTCGATATTGCTGGCGTCTCTTTTTAACTGAAAAAAAGGTTAAAACATCAGTGACAACGTCCCCAACTCATTCAGGAGCTAAAACCAATTACCTGTTAGAAGAAGGGAAAGGACAAAAACCCCAAAGATTTCAGATATCACATTATTTCCTGCAGGGATCAATGATATCCCTTCATCCCAGTAAGATTAGAGCAGTGTATACGTTATTAGTTTTAATGATATTGCATTTACCATTTAGTTGAAGAAAATGTTGTGAATAGTTATGTATGAAACGCACATGTAGGTTATAGCATTTTCTATTTAAAAGAAATAGTTGTATTTGCTTTACTGCAAGTGCATTGGCATTGACAATTGTATTTGCTATTAGCGCCGGGGCAGGTGCCGGGCTGCATCCCACGATCCAAGCCTGTGTTCAGAGCAAGGTTTGCTGAATCTAAAGTTCTTGGCACAATGTGCCAGGAGCAAAATAATTAGATGTTATACAACTCTGCTGCCAAGTGAGACAATCTGTGCACAACAATTTTTCTATCAGCAAGCACATTTCCAATGTCAAGATCATTCATTGCATGTGGCACAGCGATCCAAAGGCTTTTTGACATGCTCCTTCCTTGGGTCTCACCCAGACAAATGCTGGACTGAGGTGGTGAGACCTCGGTTACCTCACTTCTTTGAAGGGCTGGTGCAATGGCATCCTGGCTCTGCGCATACATTGCTTTTAGGCACTTTGTTTCTAGCTAGTTTGTACGAATCTCTAAAAATGACATATATATCCCACTGTCATTTAGAACAAGACCATCCAATCCTAAAAGCAATGTTCATTCCATCCAACAAAGAGACAGGTGTAGTATGTGGCTCAGCGCATCAGTGGGAGGAATCTAGTGAAGGGCTGTGTGTTCCATGGATGACTGTTGGGACACAAGCATGGGAGTCCTGACTGGAAAGATGCTTCTGTACGGCTCTCCTGTACAATCCTTCTGACTTGCCCTGTGACAGCCTCTCTGAACAATAAAGCAGTCTTAACCTGTACTTGCCTGGCTCCAGTGTGTCCCATTAATTACTACCTGATGGCTGGATTCTACAACAAGGAAGACAGTTTGGCTGCATGGCTGGAAGGCATGTGCCATAGAAACATGTGTCTGTTACACAGCTAGGCATTTTACAGGACAATCCCCGCTGATTGGTGAAAGTTTCATGCTCATATGCTGATCAAATTACATGAGTGTTCCAGGGCTGGGCACCAATCCACAATGTCCATAAGTATGGGGTAAACAACGCTCAAAAAACTTTTCTTATGATTTCTCTATTCTCATTTCACAGAGCACTTCCTTCTCAAAATGGCCACAGACAGCTTTCCTGGTTTGTCCCCCGCAACCGCCCACCGGCTTCTCGGTTCCTATAGAAAACGTACGTCTTATGTTCCACAGTGGTATGGAAAGGGCTCAATCCCACTGGGCTGGTGTCATTGTTTGACATCTCTGGTCTCAGAGATGAAGACTGACTTCTGCTTGGTCTGTTTAAATTGCCATAACCCACTGTGTTCATAACATTACACTACATCACAACATTGGTATTGCGCACTGTGGACCCTCGGGCATAAAGGCGCAGACAAGATAGGACTAACAAACATTAAACAAAAGTGGGTAAGGCTTCTGCTAAACCTACCGAGAAGAGAGGCTAAGAGCGACCTTCGATGTATAAGATAGCCCTACATCAGGTGAATAGCGGGGTCTTCAGGTCTTTCTTAAGAACTTGTATAGAGCTTTGACTTCTCATAGTTCCCAACAGCTGGGCGACTAATGAGGACGATTAATGAGGAATGTCAGTACAGGTCATCCCGGCAGTCTGGAAAATGGGTGCCACTTACTCAAATAGGAATACCTGTTTGATGAAAGATTGCAAAACTCTCAATGCAATTTAAGTGATTTTATGGAGAGGCATGTTATATCCTCTTAAATTGACAACATTCAAAGCTGCCTCCAGGAACTGAATGTGAGTTATCCTCTAATGATGGAATTGTCACCATTTCTGGTAATGCGTGTGCTGTGATGTCTTAGTTGCTCTACAGCCCAGAAGCCTATTGTGTCACTGGAATCATCTTACTTTTGACCCAATGTTCATTTGAAATATCTTGTGCTTGGGAACACCTGGTGTAGACCCTGTCTCGTCTTTAATAATGTAGCCCTTTTTCCATTGCAATCTATTAGGTGTAGAAATGCATGTTCATCACTGGGAAAGTAAGGCCTTACTCATGTGGCCAGTGGAATTGCATGGTAGATCTGTTTGCGGATGCAAGCGGAGAAGATGAGGAATTAGGTAAAATACTCAGACCCTCATGATTAGCTAAGGTCCAAAAGAAGTGCAGACAAACAGATACCAAATAAGGCCACATAGACAGGTCCTGAACAAGCCAATCACCAAATGGCAGTTCTAATTGCATAATTATATTGTTCCCATTAATTGATGTACACACTCTGATGAAAAACAATCTAAGCCTCCCCTTTCAAATCAGCTAGATACAGGAGTGGATTGGGACTATTTGAATCAATGATTAGTAGTTAAAAATACATCCATTGCAGACTAATCACAAAGCAATGCAAAAATACAAAATATGTGTGGGTATTCTTATATTTTGTATTTGTAACACCATCTTGAATGCTGCAGATGAACTACTGAGCTTTGGATTCGACATTTCACTTGAACCATCTAGTTCCGGCTCTGCCATGTCAAAGTCCAGTCTAGAACACGCCGCTTTCAACAAAGCGGAACAAAGATGTTTTGATTTACGCCAGAACCTGCATAATGCAGATTCTCAAAGACCGCGTTCGAATCAGACCGCAAAACACAAAATGCGAAACGGAAAAGTAAACCGGCATTAGCCACCAGCCATCGCAAATGAATGTTTGCGAGAATTTCTTTCTTGGAATACCAGAGGGTTCACCCATTTATTCAATCAATTTGACTTGGAATTGGGAAAGGTATTTGTCATCTGCCTACAAGAGACATGGTTAAGGGTGCCCCCGGTCAGAGATGGATTTGTGATCTTATTAAATCCAGCAATTAAAAATGCAAAGGGTCGTCCTTCCTCTGGCCTACTGATGATGATCAGGATAAACACATGGTGGCAGTTTATAGACTCATTTATTCAAACCCGTTTGTGCAAGGAGCCTTACTGCAATCAAACAACCAAAATACAGGTACAAGGAAGCACTTGCTTATTTTAAATGGGTATTGGAACCCGAATAAAATCAACACAAAATCCTTCCTTGATTCAATGATTATATCATTGATAAAGCCATACTGAACTACAATAATCTTTCAATCATTTGCACCAGTGATTTAAACTGTACATGGTTTAAATACGATCATGCTAACCAGATATATAAGTTAGCTCCGACCAACGAAATAGTATGTCGTGGGCACAAGTGGAGTCAGGCGCTTTATATTCGGAACTGTCAAATGGTCAATGGACATGTGTCAGGAGATCAACCACCCAGACAAACATGGTCGAACAACAAGGCTAACTCAATCATTGACTACTTTTGGGTTTCACAAAATCTAATTGAAAAAGAATTGTCATTATCAATTCTACCTATGCCAAATAGTGACCACAATCTTATGCGGCTCACTTGTACAGTGGAATGGTCAACGGAAACTAGATCCCATGACATTCCTGTTTTAGTGAATGCTGGCGGAAATTGTCTTAGGTTCGATAGATCAAAAATACAAAAAATCAATCAAAATTTCATTAATGACGAAGAATCGTCGGTTGAGTACGTTCCCTTGTTTTCAGATTTTGTAACTGAACGAGCGTCAAACTCTATTATGGGTCAAAAACATAAACATCTATCATCAATGATACTGACGCAAGCCAAAAAAGCGATGCGACGGGATGTGAGGAACCTGAAGAAGAGGCATATGATCGCCAACGATACAACCTCCATTAAAATCGCAATCCATAAACGTCGTCAACTGTATCGAAATTGGCTAAAATCTCAGAAATTCATAATAGAATAAGACAAGGCAGAGTTACTAATGAAACAGATAGTCCAGAGGAACACACGCGAAATATGGGGAATCCTGAACACTGTTAACTCAAAATATCAGTCCATCGTAACAAACGGGATTGATTCAGCGCAATGGGAACTTCATTTTGCAAAAATTTTCAGCAACCCACAATACGAAGAAGAAGGTTGCGTTGAACAAAACCTTCCTTCATGGGATATGCAAATATCTGCTGAAGATATAAAAACGGCCGTTCGGTCTTTGAAGAATTCAAATGCCGCCGGTTCAGACTTAATAACCAATATAATGCTGAAAAACAACGAAGTTGAATGGGCGAAATTCATAGAAACTTTATTCTCAAGATTATCATCAACAATGACGATACCGGCGTCTTGACGCGAAGCAACAATAGTTCCCATTTGCAAGAAGGGCAATCGGGCAGATCCAACCAACTATCGCCCGATTGCCCTGTCGGACACCATTGGTAAAATCTTTGCGTCTCTTTTACGTCAACGGTTAGTACAATGGTCATTAGTGGAACAAATTCCCGACATTCGACAAACTGGATTCACTAAAGGCGTTGGGGTTGAAGTGAATTTGCTGATAATGACCATCTTAAAACTCGAAAGTATAAGGGCCAAAACACAACTGTATGTAGCGTTTATCGATCTACGTGGCGCCTTCGACAGTATCAATTGATCAAAACTATGGCAAAAACTAAAAAATTGGAATTGTCCAAGTAAATTGATTGAGCCAATATGATCACTATACTCAGATACAGTCATTAGTATAAGATTAAACAATCAAGGGACCTTATCCAAACAAATATCTACGAATATGGGTGTGAAACAAGGCTGCCCATTAGCGGCCGAGTTATTCAAAGTGTTTATTGCCGATATTCCAGCGCACCGTAAAAACGTGAGATGCTTTCCACCAATTTTAAACAACACAGAAATTGGATGCCTCATTTACGCTGACGATGTTCTCCTTTTAGATAAGACCCAGATAGGCCTACAACGGCAATTGGCAAACCTACATGAATATCTTAATAACAACGACTTGGCAATTAACACTGAAAAAACAAAGATTATCATCATTGGCAAAACAAACCCCAAAAAACAACGTTCTTTCATGTGGCAAGTTGATAAGAAACATCTTGACGTAGTGGACTCAATAAGATATTTGGGAATCTCTTTTAACAGCTCACTTTGTGAACATCATTGGAAAACTGATTTGACAAATTGTATGATTCAATTCAGTATTCAAGCTCAGTTGTTAAATAAATCCTATGGGAAATTTACTCTAACCCCAATATTTATATTATACTCTCAGAAAGTAGTTCCGGCAATCACTTTTGGATCAGAAGCAAGTTGGAGCATTGATGTCACATTTTGGCAGAAACTGGAAGGCATATTCTGGCGGCGTGTCTTGAAGCTGCCAACTTACATCTCAATGATCCAGTTAAGACATGAGCTGTCCTTAATTTCCTTACATGCCGGAGTCATGTGGAAATCCTTGATGGCACTCCGGAAGATGATTATTACGCCCATTCCACCTGCTTATCAGATTTTTTCAACAAGACCTGGAACAGGTAAATCAAATCTTCTTGAAGAGTAGAAACATCGCCTGGTACAGATCTTAGCTTGTGCTCAGTTGAATATCGATGATCTGATAATGAGACCACAATCAGTGAAAAAAAAGTTTGAAATTGCGAATTGGATACAGAATAATGAGCTACGGCTTAAGATGGCTTCAACTTTGGATTCCGGAATAGGCGAACACAAGCTGAGTGCTCCATGTAGCTACCTAATAAATTGCCCGTCTAGACATCACTGTGAACAGTTCTTGCGAATTCGCCTAAATGCTATAAATACTAGAGCGACGCTGCGGCTTCGTCATCTAAAAAAAGTAACTGATGATAAGTGTTGCTTTTGTCTGAACGAAACTGAATCCATAGAACATCTCTTAACAAAATGCACGAAGCTTACGTCAAAACGAATGCTGCACCTTGGAAACTTTAGTCCTGCGAGCTCAGAGTCTCGAGACTGGTGGTCATATGCCATGGCTGGCAATTCCGTAAAATTATGCTGTGCAATGGTTGACTTTGTGGACTCATTAGAATTGGAGGCAAATGATTAACTACAACATCTTAAACTAAGATGCTGATGAGTGATTGAATGTTGGCACTGGCTCTTTCCCTTCCTTTTTTTCTTCTTCTGTTGTCTTTTTTTTAGGAGGATCACAGTGATCAACTGTAAACAAATGTTGTAATAGAAGTCTGATGTCACAGCGATAATGCTGTGACATTTCAGACTGACGTTTAAAAAAATTTCTTTTTAAATTGTATTTGTATTTATTTGAAAAACAGGGATGTTATTTTGAATATGAATTATGAGGAGGTTAATACAAGCTGCAGAGTCAGTGATAGTGATTAATTGTTGCCGTTGTAAATGGCTATCAAAGTGCACCGCAAGATTGCAAGCCTTTGTTGAGACAGAAAGAAAATCATGTGGTAAGGAGATAGGAGAGGGTAGGGGAGATGTTCAGGGGGGCATCCAGGTGCAGGTGCACTGCCCACCACGTGAACGGAAGTAGCATCTGAGAAAGGTCTTCTAACTGCATACCAGAACCATGGCAGTGACGTAAGGGCACGTGTCACGAGAACAGTAGCAGCATGGATATCTTTAGGTTGATAGCTGAAAGGTGGAACTAGGTAGCACTAGCACATAGTAGCACATTCATTTTGTTTGATAACATAGATAATTGGGGTATTGTATCTTTTGTTTTCTGCATTATAGCTTTCATTTTCTGCCAGCATGGTAAAACACAACACTGTATTATTCGCATGCACTATTCCCATTCAGATAGCATATTGCCCACGTCTGTGAGCAGCACCAAGCACACTGCATGGCACCATATATGTCACAATAACCCTATACGATAAGATTACTGAAGGTACATGACACATGACACATTTTGGAGAAGGCACAGGTTCATGTTACACATCTGCTCCAGCCAGGCACTGAAATCCACGTTTTCAGGACACACAGCAGCAAAATGTAGGGTTTGGAGCACCCACAGCCACACTGTCACCATCTGGCCCAGCACACGCACACATACAGAGCGTCATGCTAAATTCGGGTTTGATTCCTTTCTGTTTTATTCCTCCTTATGACAACATGTGCGTCCTTTGGTTTCAATCCTTTTTAGAACGCTTAAATGTGGGACATTATTGTGGGATATAATGTTGTCCTATGTTTGAAAGGTGGCTAAGCATGTTTAAGCAAGAGCTTCAGTAGTGGCTGGTAATTTAGGTTGGGTGGGTCACCCCTCAAAATGCAGAGGAAGCAAGTCTGAGTCCCTCAGTGTGTATTCATATGTGTGTGGAGTAACACGTGTTGAATTGCAGCCGAAGAAAAAGCAGCAATGTTTAACTAAATAATTAATTCTGGCCTGGCTTGGGCAGGAATCACGATGGGACTGGCTTGCCTACAGAAACACAGGTGCAAGCGTCCACTCCTTAACATGCTGTTTTTGAATTTGTATGCTGCATGGAGCTCATAGCGCTCCATGCTGATAGCTTTATTCTTTTCTGATAGAGAAGGCTGGTGGGGCATTAGAGGTTTGGCCCTTACAGTATTGTGTATTATGCGCAAACAACTCAGTGCCAGTGTTACGACAGAGAAGTGCTCAAGCCCTGCATATTTACTAACACTGTACATGCATTTCATTGGCTGTTTGACAGCCAATGAAATGTGATGTGTCTGAGTGGGCTGGCCCAGAGCAGCAATATGCACAGAGCCAAGGCCCTGTGATCTGCTAGTGCGCGGCGAGTGGAGCTTGTGCAGCTAAACTGAGCTGAAGCGGAGCACCCGTGTGGCCTTTTGTAGAGAGCTCGCGAGATGCGGCACTGCCGTAGTCTCGCGAGATCTCGCTGCGAAGCACGCACAGCCACGCAAAGTGTCAAGGGAGGATTAAGAAGGCACCAGTGACATGGAGCAGTCAGCT
Organism: Ambystoma mexicanum; assembly: GCF_040938575.1. Lineage (NCBI taxonomy): Eukaryota > Metazoa > Chordata > Amphibia > Caudata > Ambystomatidae > Ambystoma > Ambystoma mexicanum. The sequence goes on along the minus strand of NC_090928.1, from coordinate 958,098,114 downwards.
TCTGGCTCTTCTCTTGATTGAAGGACTTAAAGAATGCCACAGGGCCCAGAGGGCAAGCCTGAGGCCCCAAACCCTGCATGATCTACACCAGAAGCCTGTGGACACTCTCTGGACACATTTATCAGTTATACCTGTTACTGCATGAGGAAAATAAAGAAAGCCTGTTGCTAAAAGTTACCTTGTACCTGATTATTATACAACATATTTGGTGATGAGGACGGCATAATGAAACCTGCACATCACCATGCAAGGAGCAACGCCTCCGCCGCCGTTTCTGCAAACACCAGATAGGCCTGCCATTCCATGGCCACAATGGGAACCCCTATTCACGACATTTGTGGAGGTACTAGGAGGTGCAGGGTATTCCGCTGCGAGGCGCAGAGCAATGTTATTCCTCCTTGGAGTAGAAGAACAATGCATTTTCGCTGGCCTTATGCCCAAAGCAGGTGGTGAGAACAATGATGTGTACAAGGAGGCCGTGAGAAGAATTCTGAAGCAGTTTGCTAGCAATGACCACACAGTGCTGCACACAATTCGATTTTATGGATGTAAAAAGGAAGTGTCAGAACATGTGGATGATTTTGTAACCAAGTTGTGGGAACTAGCTGCACTATGCAACTTCGGAAATAATGTAGAAGGTATGATCTGCGACATGTTGACTGTCCGCACCAACAGCAGGAAGGAGCAAGATAAGTTTATATTGGAAGAGAACTTCAGCTCGACAAGGCTGTAAAGATAGCGAGGGCCTTAGAAGAGACTGCGGGCAACAGAAAGAGTTTGCAGACAGCTCAGTCCCAGCAGAGGGCCAGGCGATCACCTTTAAAAACAGAAAAGGAAAGCAAGTGACTGACGCAATGGTAGAGAAATGGGGAAGAAAGGAGCCACTAAAGTGCCACAGGTGCACCAGCACAAAACACTTAGCCAATGACAGAGAATGTCCAGCGAGGGACAAGAGTGCTCTGTAGGCAAGAAAATCAGACACTTTGCATTGGTTTGCAGGTGGCTCAACAAAAATGACGACCACCAATGCAGAACACTACTTGGAAGCAGATTCCAAATGAGAAGAAGAAGGGAGATCCAGAGTTTTGATGGTAAACAGTTCAAGAGCCATAAGGGAGAAGCCCCACTGCATGATCAGGATGAAGGCCATGGAGACAAGTGTGATGGCAGATTCAGGCTCAGATTTGACCATATTACCCTTACAAACATACAAGGAAATGGTGGGAACCGACAGAGTTGAAGTACTCAGCATGCGCCATAAGCCCACTGTGTTTGGAGGTGCGTCAGTGAACCTGTTAGGGTACATCAAGGGTGTTGTGGAGTTCAAAAGAAGAGATACCACAACAAAAGTATACCTGTCCAAAGAAGGCCCAGCCATCCTAGTATGGGAGGACAAAGCCAAACGTAAGATCAAACTGGATTCCAGCACGGAAGATCAGGTATTGGCAGTCAATACAGGAGCAGTGCTGATAGTGAAAGAAGACTTCCCCAGATTGTTTTCAGAGGGTCCAGGGAAAATCAAGAACTTTGGTCAAAGAATAATGCTCAAGGTCAACACTTCCTGTGAAGCACAAGGTGCAGCCAGTACCAGCAACGACCAGAGACACACTAACAAATCAACTAAGCAAGATGTTGAAAGAGGGTACCATCGAGGAAGTGGAAGCCTCAGAGAGGCTGAGCCCAGTTGAGCTGATATAAAGAAAACTTAGAGGACTTCAGAGTTGGCATAAACATCTGCAGCCTAAACCTAGAGGTCATTGTGGATAACTATCCCCTCACCATTATAAATTAACTTATCATCATGATGAAAGAGGCAAAGATGCTTTCAAAACTGGACATGAGGAATGTGTATCATCAGATCCATCTCGACAAAGACTCCAAACACCTCACAGCATTCATTACCCCGTTTGGGGCCTACCAGTTCACCAAGAGTCCTTTCGGCCTATCATCAGCAGCCTCAGCATTCCAGCATATAATGATGGACTCACTATGGCGAGATAGAGGAAATTTCTCCTATTTTCAGGACAACATACTGGTGTACGCCAACGACAAGGACAAGCATAATGCCACATTGAGAAAGGTGCTCACCAAATTACAGAATGCAGGGGTGAAGCTAAGGTATGAGAAGTGCATTTTGAAAGCACAAGAAGTGGAATACCTCGGGTACAAGATATCCGCCAGAGGAATCAGCGCCAAACAAAACCTAGTGCAGGCCATCGTCAAAGCTCCAGAGCCTGCCAGCAAAAACAAAGTAAGATCATTTCTGGGACTTGCAGAATACGATGCAAAGTGCATCCCAAACTTTTCAGAAATCACTGCACCACTGAGAGACCTGCTCAAGAAGGGAGCGGAGTTCATCTGGTCTGAAGCCCAGAAGGAGGCTGTGGAAAACAAAGAAGGAAGGATAGTGGAAGCACTGTGCACTACAGCCATTAAATCCTGCGAGGGACACGGTCACCACCATGGATGCCAGCACATCTGAACTAGAAGCCGTGCCCACCCAGAGGAAAGGTGATAACGAACATGTGGCATTCGCCTCCAAAGCCTGATCCAAAGCTGAAAGGAACTACTGCACCGAAGAAAAGGAGATGTTAGCCTGTGCATGGGTAGTAGAACATTTCAGGCGCATATGGCGCACAAAATTCTAATTGGTGACGGACCATAAGCCCCTTATCACATGCTCAGTCCAGGAGGAACAAAGTCGTCCACACCCTGCCTGGCACACATTGCGGCAAAACTTCAGGAATATAAGTTTGAGATAACCAACATAGCCAGGTGGGGGAATGCCCAAGTGGACTGTAAGTCTAGACTGTCCAGAAACAAAGAGAGAGCCACCACTTTCCTCCAGAATGAGTGTATTGTTGCATATATCCAAAACCTGAGATGTCCAGAGTTCCTTGAGATGAGTGAAGGTCACTGGAATGAGGAAGACAGTAAAGACCCCACCATGGAGATAGTTAGAGTGTGCTTCAGGAGTGGGTGGCCAGAAGAAAGAGCCAATCCAGAAAGCATGAGGCCTTACTGGAAGGTTTATGGAAGAAATATCAGAGGCAGAATGACTGATTCTCAAGGGCGACCAAGTAACACCCCCATCGGGAATGAGAAGGGTCATCTGTCACGACCCTCGCACCCAAAACCCCCTCTGGCAAACCCATTGGCCAGGTGGAGTCAGGACTCGGGCCTCTAGAGCCTGGCATCCTCTTCAAAAGCCCTCATCGGGCCTGTCCTGGTGCCTATGGCGACAGGCTCATACACCATGAAAAAACAATGTGCTTGGAAACTACTTTATTGTATTGTCAGCCAACGTGGAGGCATCCACATAGCTTGGTTCCTGAGAACCAAGCTATGCGGTCTAGTGTTTTGGGTGTGGTAGCCTAGGGACTACTTTTCCTGGACTATTTTGTTGGGGCTATTCAAACCACACCCGAGCAAGACAACACGCTTCTCATTACTTTGCAGCTTGCAACGTGACGCTCACCGTGTCCATCTATTCCCTCGAACCTCGGAGAAGCAGAACCTGCAAGGAGACAAAAGGAACAACATTAGCAGCAGCAATTTACCTGCAGTCTTCATCTTTAAACACTTGCAGCTACTGAGAACAGCTTCCTCGAATCTGCACGCCTCCCGGACAGAACCACCTGAAAGAGGAAGATAGAGGCAACATTAAAGAAAGCAGTAGAGACATTTACAAATTACGAACTGCTCAAAAGGCTTACCTGACTGGTCGCCTTTCGGCTAGAACCACTCCGGACATTCCACTCGTGCTGAAGAACACCGCGACCTACAAGGAAGGAAAACACAGGTTAGCAAAGGCAAGACTTTGCAGCGCTGCGCATAGCGCTTACTTACCGCATCATAGCGCTCTTAATGCGCCATCATATACCAGCAGGGCTCAACCAAGCCAGTTCACCGCGCTGAAGCTCTGCATACCTAAGGGAGAAAAAAGAGACATTTTAAACAAAGAAAGGCATGCAGGATAGCAACAAAACTAAAGAACAGCAATAAAACCTACCTGAACAATATCAAACGGACCGCCGTCAGTGAAGTAACTGGACCGCACTCGCCCATGGAAGACAACGCGCCCCTGCAAAGAAGGCAGGACGGAGAGCACGCCTAATTCTACCACAAGGCAGAACCTTCCCCACAGACCACATCAGGGCAAAGCTGAGAAGCATACCAGCGAGTAACCCGGCTGGGTGGCGTCCCTGTGGATACCAGGTGAGCGTAACAGAACGCAAAGACTACCATAACAAATCCACCTGGGCGCCATGGAGACATCAGAAATGGACCAATTGGCCCAATTACTAGGAGAGCTTCGTGCTGAGGTTCATTCTGCCCGACAAGAGACTAATGCCCTCCGGAGAGACCTAATAGTGACCAAAGAACACACTGAAGAGATTAGCAGGCAATACTTTCAATCACAGGCAGGACACACGCCTCTACCTGGAAGCAATCCAACGATGCAAAACCCTGCCATACCACCCACTCCGGTACAGATCACGTTACCTGGAACAGTGCCCCTGGCACCACCAGAAACGTTCTCAGGTGACCCACGGAACTATGCGGCATTCATCAATCAGTGCCGCCTTCATTTTCTTTGTAGGCCTGGAGCATTTCCAAACGGCCAAGCTCGGGTAGCTTTTGTCTTATCATACCTGAGTGGTAGTGCAGCAGATTGGTCGGTGCCATTGGTAGCCCATGACGATCCTCTATTACATGACTTTGGGAGGGTTCCAGAGAGAAATGGAAAAACATTTTGCTCGCCATACCCAGGAACAAGCAGTAGACAATGAACTCTTGTCCCTCCGACAGGGGATAAGGACTTGTTAACATACATTGCTACCTTCAACAGACTGGTTGCCAAAGCTAGGTGGCCAGAAAACAAAAGAACCACGTTATTCCATCAAGGCTTACGAGGAGAATTAAAGGCAGTCTTAGCCCAGGTGGTTGATCCACCCAGAGACTGTGCAGAATTCATAAATCTGGTGGTGCAGCTAGACCACCGGTTGCAGGACCGAAAGGCAGACCGGTCTAAGACGGACCCTCGGACTGTGTATGTTCGACCAAGGGAAAGCACACCCTGTGTACCTGAAAATGCTGTAGAACCCATACAGATTGGAGGAATACGGCCTCCATTAACAAAACAAGAGCGGGACAAAAGAAGACAACAACAGCTTTGTTTGTATTGTGGGAAACCAGGACATTTCCTGAAGGACTGTCCAGTAAAACCCCCAAGAAGAACAGTCGGCCACAGAGAAGGGTGAAAATAAGGAATTGGAAAACTACCAAGCTCGACAAACGTAGTGGTTAGGCTGTCGAGTGAGAAGAAAGAGTTGCTGACCTTACGCTTTGCAATACCAGTGATCTTAATTAACCACCAACAGTCGTCAAGAATGCATGTCATTGAAGCATACATCGATAGCGGAGCAGTTGGAAATTATATTGATAAAGAACTGGCAACAGAGATGGGGCTTCCTATGTATTCTGAGCCAACTGTGGACAAGGTAACCACCGTGGATGGGACAGAAATCGCTTCCGGACCAGTAACCCAGTGCACAGCCAGGGTAACCTTGCCGTGCCAGGACGGGCATCGGGAGTCTATTTCATCCTATCTCATCAAGGCACCTCAGTTCAGGCTAATACTAGGGATGCCATGGTTGGTTGCTCACAACCCTTTGATAGACTGACGGGCACGAAATTTAACCTTCCCCGGTGATTGCTCCCCTGCCTGCTATTACCAAGAGGAGAAACCCGACGTCTGTATTCCCATGACTCCCGGAGTGACAGTATCAACCCTGGGCGCAACTAATACCTTGCCAAGTGAATACCATGATTTCCAGGATGTTTTCCGAAAGGACCAAGCCAATACATTGCCGCCGCACAGGTCCTATGACTGTCAGATCGACCTTGTTCCTGGTGCACAAATCCCTTGCGGCAGGATCTCACAGAACCAGAAAACCTTCATTTGAAATCCTATTTAGACCAGTACCTTGCAAATGGATTTATCTGTCCTTCTAAGTCCCCCGCAGCCAGTCCTTTGTTATTCGTACCGAAAAAGGAAGGAGACTTGAGAACCTGTATCGACTACCGCGCATTGAACCAGATCACTGTGAAGAACCGCTACCCCTTGCCACTCATCCCTGAGATGCTAGACCAAGTTAAAGATGCCCAGATTTATGGTAATGTTAATGTTAAAGGACATTTGTACCGCACACTATCACCACTGGAGTGGTCCCCTGGCACTCTGGCGGCTCTGAAAGAGGAGGGGAGGTTGAGTTAGTGGGAGGAGGCAGGAAAAGTGCAAGAGAGCAGTGATGTGCTGTTGGCGACCTCAGCCCGGTGGGTCCGTTGGCTGGGCCTGGGGTGTTTGCATCCGGTAGTCGTCGTGTAATGTTGTGCAAGACTATGCGTGTTTTTGTTTTGTTGTTGCAATGTAGTGAGGTTTGTGCGGTTTGTTGTGCTGTAGATTTTGGTTGTGTTTGGTTTGGAGTTTGAGAGGTGTATGCAGAAAGGGAAATGTATACCAAATTGGACCTTCGAGGAGCGTACCACCTGGTCCGAGTCAGAAAAGGAGATGAATGGAAAACCGCCTTCTGTTCTAAGTACGGCTTGTTTGAATATCAAATCATGCCCTTCGGGTTATGCAACGCTCCTGCGGCATTCCAGTATTTCATGAATGACGTCTTAAGGGAGTTAATTGATGTGTGCGCCTCTAGTGTACATAGACGACATCTTAGTATACTCAGCCTCGGAACAAGATCATGTCAGGACCGATCGTTCAGTCCTCACCAAGCTCCGTCAACATCGCTTGTTTGCAAAGCTTGAAAAATGCTTTTTTCACGTCACCGAAGTAGGATTTTTTGGTTTTATCCTTCCTCCAGGAGGCATCAGAATGGACGTGCACAAGGTAGATGCCATTCTGAAATGGCCTTCACAGACATCTGTGAAAGGGGTACAAAGCATGCTGGGCTTTGCAAACTTCTACCGCCGGTTCATCCCAGACTTCTCTCAGGTTGTGCACCCAATCACAGTACTATTACGAAAAAACAATAAAAAGTTTGCTTGGACCGAAGAAGCAGAAGAAGCCTTTCAGGAACTTAAACAAAGGTTTACCTCTGCCCCAATCCTGCGACATCCTCGTCCAGACTTCGCTTATGTCGATGAAACCGATGCGTTCAGTCTCGCAATGACGGCTGTCCTTTCACAGAGAGCCTCGGAAACCTGTCAGCTACATCCTGTGGCCTTCTGGTTGAATAAGTTCTCACCTCCAGAGATTAATTATGCCATCTCGGACAAGGAACTCCTGGCTATCAATCTGCCTTTAAAGACTGGAGGCACTACCTTCTGGGAGCCAGACACATCATTAAAGTCATCACAGACCACGAAACCTGCAATATCTCAAAACAGCCAAGGCCCAGTCCTCGCGCCAATTACGGTGGCCCTTTTTCTTCGCCGAATACGATTATGTAATCACATTCCGACCAGGAGTCAGAAACGGAAAGGCGGATGCCTTACCTCGCATGGGCATAGATGAAATAGTATATACAACTCCAGACCCAGTACCTATTATACCTGAAGACAAACTCTTGGGTATCACAACAAGACACAAGCAGAACTACGAAAAGAAATCCAACGGACAATGACTCCTGATTTCTACCTCGCATGGCAATCTCAAGGAGAACAATATACCATCAAGGACCATCTACCCTTTTTTAGGGATCGCCTATATGTACCCAAGAAGGAATTACAACAGCATATTATTTCAAACTATCATGATTCACTGATCGAAGGGCATCCTGGGATCGCCAAAACCCTAGCTAAGGTGAAAGAGAACTTTTGGTGGCCTACCTGGCGTAAGGATATCATTCAGTATATTCAGTCCTGTGGTGTCTGCGCACAAAATAAATCACAGAAACAAAAACCATCTGGTCTCCTACAACCATTGGACATTCCTCCAGTTCCATGGCACACTCTTTCCTTTGAATTCATCACTGATCTACCTCCAGGCCAAGGGTTCAACACCATCCTTGTAGTTGTGGACTTATTCTCGAAGATGGCCCATGTTATTCCTCTAAAAGGCCTCCCATACGCAGCCACTTTAGCAAAAGTGTTCCTGGAGGGCGTGGTTAAACTACATGGCTTCCCTTCGGTTCTGGTCTCTAATCGAGGCAGCCAGTTTGTTTCAAACTTCTGGAAAAAATGTTGTGCAATGGCGCAGATGGACGTTCGGCTATCTACCAGTCACCAACCTCAAACGTACGGCCAAACCGAGAGAACCGATCAGACACTCGAGCAATATTTATGGTGCATGCTGCACTACGAACAAAGGAATTGGAAAGACCTAGTATGGATAGCCGAATATGCATATAACAATTCTTTGCATTCAAGCACGGGACAAACGCCCTTCTATACCTTTTATGGCAGACATCCACGTACCTCTGAACTAGACCTTCCAGCCAGCTTGGAAATGCCAGCGGTAAAGTCTCTACGCACAACCATTACTCAGGCTTTCAAAAGGGCGAAGGAACACCTTATTCATGCCAAAGAAAAACAAAAGAGATTCGCCGACCAACACCGGAAAAAGGCCCCTGATTATCAAGTAGGAGAGAAAGTTTGGTTAGCTGCTAAATTCGTACCCATCAAGGGAACCCGGACCTTTCATCCAAGATTCTTATGACCCTATACCATTAAGGCAATTATCAACCCAGCAGCCGTGAAACTGGATTTACCACCTAATCTACACATCCACCCGGCATTCCATGTGTCCCTCCTGAAACCAATGCAACCCGGCAAACGGATTGGGACACCACCTAAGCCCATACTTGTTGACGGAGAACCAGAATTCGAAGTCAAAGACATCTTGGATTCTAAATACTCTAGGAACAAGCTATATTATCTCGTCAATTGGAAAGGATTTGGACCAAAAGATAGATCCTGGGAGCCCAGTGAGAATATCCACGCACCACGTCTAATCAGGAAATTCCATCGAAACTTCCCAACCAAACCTGGGCCAGACAGAAGGAAAACCATTGGAGGGGCCTTAGGGAGGAGTGCCGTCACAACCCTCGCCCAAAACCCCCTCTGGCAAACCTATTGGCCAGGTGGAGTCAGGACCCGTGCCTCTAGAGCCTGGCATCATCTTCAAAAGCTGTCATGGGCAAGTCCTGGCACCTATGGCGCCAGGCTCATACACCATGAAAAAACAATGTGCTTGGGAACTACTTTATTGTATTGTCAGCCAACATGGAGGCATCCACATAGCTTGGTTCCTGAGACCCAAGATATGCAGTCTAGTGTTTTGGGTGTGGTAGTCTAGGGACTACTTTACCTGGACTATTTTGTTGGGGCAATTTAAACCACACCCGAGCAAGACAACACGCTTTGCGTTACTTTGCAGCTTGCAATGTCACGCTCACCGTGTCCAGCTATTCCCTCAAACCTCGGAGAAGCAGAATCTGCAAGGAGACAAAAGGAACAACATTAGCAGCAGCATCTTACCTGCAGTCTTCATCTTTAAACACTTGCAGCTACTGAGAACAGCTTCCTCGAATCTGCACACCTCCCGAACAGAACCACCTGAAAGAGGAAGAAAGAGGCAACATTAAAGAAAGCAGTAGAGACATTTACAAATTACAAACTGCTCAAAAGGCTTACCTGGCTGGTCGCCTCTCGGCTGGTACCACTCCAGACATTCCACTTGCGCTGAAGAACACCGCGACCTACAAGGAAGGAAAACACAGGTTAGCAAAGGCAAGACTTTGCAGCGCTGCGCATAGCACTTACTTACTGCATCATAGCGTTCTTAATGTGCCATCATTTACCAGCGGGGCTCAACCAAGCCAGTTCGCCGTTCTGAAGCTCTGCATACCTAAGGGAGAAAAAAGAGACATTTTAAACAAAGAAAGGCATGCAGGATAGCAACAAAACTAAAGAACAGCAATAAGACGTACCTGAACAATATCAAACGGGCCGGCGTCAGTGAAGTAACTGGACCGCACTTGCCCATGAAAGACAACGCACCCCTGCAAAGAAGGCAGGACGGAGAGCACGCCTAATTCTACCACAAGACAGAACCTTCCCCGCAGACCACATCAGGGCAAAGCTGAGAAGCATACCAGCGAGTAACCGGCTGGGTGGGGTCCCTGTGGATACCAGGTGAGTGTAACATCATCCTGTGGAAAGCCCATTCAGGGCATTTGGGGAACACCATGACGTGCCAGCGAGTAAGAGGCATACTGGTGGCCACTGATGGATCAGGACATACGCTCCATGATAGAAAGATGCTATAAATGCATAACCAAGCAAGCCCCCATGATTCCCTCAGAGATCCCCGAAAGTAGTCTGGCACAAACTGAGACTGGATTGCATTGGTCCATTAGAAACTATGGCTCCCGAGCATCGGTTTGGAGCAGTAATGGTGGATTATCTGTCAAAATGGGTAAAGGCGGAATTTGTCTCCAACATCACTACCGCAAGATTCATAGAAGGGCTCACATTTCAGAGCGAAGGCCTCCAAAAAGACATTGTCACCGACAACAGAGTTCAACTACTTTCACGGGAGAGGGAGTAATGCATGCAGAGACACAACATAAGGCAAAGGAACACTGCTTTGTACAAACCCTAGGTGAATGGACAAGTTGGGAGGGCAAACAGGTTTATCAAGGGGGCGATCCAGTTACCAACAGCATCAGAAATGGATCCCCTAAAAACTGTCAAAGAGGCCATAGCAGCCCACAGATTAGCCCCCAATGGTGTCTATCCAAAATCGCCCTTTTGCATGCCAAGGGAGAGAAGAGCGGCGTCCACACTGGCACCACCATGGTTGACCAAGGTAAAGGAAGATGAAATGAGCATGGAAGAGGTTGTCTGGAGGTTGTAAAGTAAAAAGCATGAATGAAAAAGTGGAGTGACCGGAGAAGAACGACCCAGGGTCGTGAAGTCAGGGAAGGAGACTAGATCAAAAGTTGTCTACCTTTTAAGGATCAAATGACAGGGTTGAAGTTCATCAAGCACATAAAAGATATACACAGAGGAACCAATCACGGCTGCACAGAAGATGGCCGCACATGGAACATGGAATGTGTGGCAATGTTTGAGAAGCAATAGACCATTGAGAAAACGCAAGATGAGTCCCATCCTGGCAACGGCAAAGACCCCGATGCAAAGATAGAACAAGAGCAAGAAGCATCAGCGGAAGAGGTAATAAAAAACGAGTCAGAAATCGAGACGTCGGAAGTGTCTCGTGAAATGATGCAAGCACCCTACGCAGTCGGGACGAAAAAGGGTCCTCCTAGAAAAGAGCACAGAAGACCCGTGAAGCATGATGACTTTATTATGGAATAGACATTGTTGTTTTGTAAACGATGGTGCGTAGAGAGCTTGCGAGATGCAGCACTGCTATAGTCCCATGAGATCTCGCTGCGAAGCGCGCACAGCCGCGTGAAGAGGCAAATGAGGAATAAGAAGCCGCTAGTGACACGGTGCAGTCAGCTCCTGGTCTTCCTCTTGATTCAAGGACTTAAAGATTGGCATAGGACCCAGAGGGCAAGCCTACGGCCCCAGACCCTGCATGATCTACACCTGCAGTTTATGGACTCTCTGTATACGCATTTATCAGTAATGCCTGTTACTGCATGAGGAGAATAAAGAAAGCATGTTGCTGCAAGTTACTTTGCACATGATTATTATACAACACCTTGCTTTTCTGGCCAGTGCCAAGATCAATAACCACAAAGTGGTAAGTACAAATTGCCCCTGATGCACTCAGGACCCGAGTGCTGACAGAGACTGAGGGGGAATGATCCAGGCTGGACCGCTCCTCCCTGTCTCTGTCGGTTAACCACTCCCTCTTTCACGTTCCCTCTCACCATGCCACCCACCCACAATTAGCTGTTTGAAAATGTTGTGTTGTCTAATGTAGACAAACTTTTTAAACAGGTTCATTTGCTAATTGTGGGTGCAGTGCCCTAGGGGCACAATCGTGTAATGGTATAACAACACTAGTGCCTCTCGCAGTGCTTTAAGTGGGCCGGGGCAGTCTCCTAAAAGTGGGGTGGAGCCAGGGGTCCTGCCAGGGCCCCCCGGTCCCACCACAACAGTGGCAGGACACATTATCCCACTGCAGTCGCAGCCACGACAGGAGATGCGCCCGCATTAAGACAGCAGTGCTGTGGCTGGCTGCCCCTTCTGTCAGTCACTGTAAATTCCTCTGGGGTCACCAGAGGAATTTATTTACTGTCCCTTTGTTTCCCCAGCCCCTCCCCAGGTCTCAGAGGCGTCTTTAACCCTTGGCGAACCTGGTGACTCCTCGTCATATTTGGAGGTTTATAAAAGATGGCTTGAAAAGTATACAATTCAAGCCATCTTTTATAAAGCTTTGCTGATGGACAAAGGCACCTCAGACTTTGTCCGTCAGCAATGCATTATAAAAGATGGATTGAACTGTGTACTTTTCAAGCTAGCTTGCATTCACAGTAATTTGGTAATTTGGGCCTATACACACTGATATTAGCGATACATATGGTGATCTATTCTTGTATGAAATGTAGATCACTTTACAGTGATATCGTAACTATATTTTTTCGTAGTGTACTTAAAAACAATGCTATGTGATGCCACTTCCTGTTTTGTCAAGAGGTGGAAGGTCGTGTTCCATCACTTCCCTTGATGTCCCTTTGGTGTGGGGTCAAATGACATCTCTTCGTGTGATGTCATCAGAGGTCAAGGGTCATGTGATTTCACTTACGCTAACCCAGGCATTTTGGTGAAATGAGATGCCACGAGGACACATCTTTAGAGCTTTCCGTATAATTTACGTTTCCAGGCAGTGCTTCATGCTGAACATCCCGCGCTGTCATATTAACCGTGCCCACCGTGCTTCAGGTTGCACAGTGATTTCTGCAGCAAACAGTCTAAAATCTCTCAGCTTTGTAACACAATGCTTTTTTGGCTTTTTGAATTATATGAAGTTGTCTGAAGACAATACGCATAAAAGAAAAAAAAAGGAAAGAGCGAATGACAGAAGCTGAAATGCTTTACAATTCAATAGCCGTGGCTGTGCTCGAGCTCAAGATGTCACCTTTCATGGGCTCATCTGGCAGTACGTCCTCCGAGCATTCCAATCCGGTGATGTCATAAAACGAGCATCCCAAAAGCACTTGGGGTACAACATTGAGAAGGACTCACGTCTGCAGCACTAGTTAAAGGTCCCTAAATCAAGTGCCCCTCCACGGCTGGACCCGTGGACATTATTAGATGAGAGCCCCTTGAGGCACGAGATGGAGAAAGACGTGTAAATGATTCAGCGCCGCATCGGCTCTCTGCAGTCTCTTATCTCTATCTGAGTCCTGCCCCAGAAGGTAAAGGCGGCACATGGTCCAGTTTAGAATTGTTGTTTAACATAGATAAAGCATGTTGGAACGGGATAATGTGCTGATGTAGGGGCTTCCTGTTTCAACATGTTTAATCTATGTTAGACATACAGTTCGAAACAGACCATGTGATAATTGTAAGTGTGTTGCCTTCAGAAGAGCGACAGGCAGCAGCATATGGTATGAGGAGGAGAGTGGGCAGGACAGACTGAAGTCTGGGATCAGATTGAATGTTATCTGAGTGACCCGACCCAGGTTGTGTAAATAGGCAGGGACCAGCCTGCAAAGCAGTCCGTGCGCGCATTCAAATTACACCAGAATTTTGGCCTATGTTGACTCGACCTGTTTGACCCACAGACCCGTGGATGGATAGAACAGTTTGCAGATGTTAAACGGAGCCTGGGCTTAGCTGTTAATAAATATGCTGCAATTACTAATGTCACTGTTAGCACCTTCATTCATATGCATACCCTTTCAGGCAATTGAAATTGTGATGTGGGGTTAGTGCGTGCGTGCCAGAGGCATGATTGGAAGGGTAGAGAGCGGACAGGAGACCCCTCATTCTCACAACAGTTTTAAAGTGGGTGCTTTCAGACTTAAAGGAGGGAGCAATCTGCTTGTATCATTGAAGTTGCACAAGAATAGTCTCATTAGAATGTGTAAAGAGGTTAGGTGCCCTCCACACAAATATGTTTGCCCCTCCCCACTATCTCTGAAGTTAGCACCTCTCCCAACATTTGAAGGTGGGTTACCCTTCGAAATGTAGCTTTTTTAGCCTCTGCTGTACACACATGCTGCGCTCAATCTCATGTCCATTCTCACACAGACACACAGCTTCTTCCATGCATGTATGCATATGTACACACACACACACAGACACACACACATTCTACACATCCCTGCTCAGCTCCAGACTCCCTCAGGTCACAGATGGCGATTGCTTTTGCCTTATAATGCACAAGTAAGGAGAGGACCATTTGGACAAGACAAGAATGAGTCTAATCCAAATTTTCTGTAAAATGACACCATGAACATTGCCAATGTTCTTACTTTTAACAGCTGTAACCACGTGGTGTGGGATGTCTTGACCCACTTTTGCTCTGCCATACGGCATCACTGTGTTCTGATGGTGCCAGAAACATCAAAATGGCTGCAAAACTCTTGTGCGGGCCAAAACAATCGCGCTCTGAAAAGCACAAAACGATGGCTGTCCAATCTACCATACATGTTGTCAGTGGTGGAACAGAGATCTCACTCCTGAAATATGTCACTGGGCTCCACAACAAGTGAAAATGGAGCACAGAGGGAAAAGCAGTGCTCTGTTAAAGGAAATCCAAAAATCTTGCTTTAAATCTTTTTCTTGGTTGCTGAAACTGCAGAATGCCGGTGCAACACAGCCTCAAGCATCCAGAATTCTTACTGGGTGCTACAATTCACTTAGTTCAAGAAATCATTATGAACATAAAATGTCCTGAAAAGCTGGAAGTATCAAAGAAATATCCACAGCAAAAGATGCCTGCCTGTGGAATCTGTCAAAATGTGGGCACAGTACGCTCGGCCGCCTAAATGACAGCTGTCAGAAGCCTGCCTGATAAACATGAAAACCTGTATAAACTGAAGCCAAATGTTTGAAATCTAAGTGGCCTGTTCCCGAGAGTAACCTATATTGTAATTGTTAATCCCACGGTTTAGAATCTGAAATAAGTGTTCTAGCTGCTAGTTTGAAATCACAAGTTTGTTTTTAAGCCAAGGAAAAATGCAACAGAATTAACCTTTAAACTCAGCCTCGCTAAAAGCCACCCAAACCGGAATAACCGCTCTCCTTCCAGCTCCTCCCCACCAGGAAATCACACCTAAGTGATGATTATAGGGTGGGGGAAGAACTGGGCTACAGAAGCAAAAGGAGACAATGGATGTCCTCCAGCTAAAGGAAATGCTAATTGTGAAGGGTCCTAAATGGCCTCTGACCAGGAGAAACAGGGACGAGACTGCTCTTGAAGTACAGAGAGAGAGAAAGAGGCGGACCCCAACAGCCATCTGTGGCTAAACATTCACAAAGAACACATTGTTTAAATACATATAACTTGCCACTACAATTTGTTAAAAATACAAAAATAATATTTTGTGAATCTAAATTTTGGCTGGACATTTTAAGAGGCAGCAAGATCGTGTGACATATTGTGTAAGGAAATGGCAGAAAATATGATTTTATACCAAATCTATTTTTTCTAGAAGTATGAAACGTTATACACTAATGCCCATGTTATACGCGCACACTTGTACAAATTTGCTGATAAACTGGACATTGTTTTCCTGATAAAAAGGGCAAAATTCGGTGAAAAGCAGACACAAGATCCTACAGCAAAGGGGCTTTGAGGAGTAGCTGCTGTACAAAATATGTAATCTATACATGTGGTTGTTATAGAGGTTGCATATGTGTAAATATGTACTGTACCAAAAGTAGATTTTTGTGTTCAAGAGGCTAGGGGTGGACTCTAGGCCACATAAACCCACACCATTAAGGTTACACCCTGTTTCTCTCTTCCTATCAAGGCAGAGAAGAGACCTTGACCAATCCCTGTCCAAGGGGTGAGCTTAGGATGAACCAGCACACACACCCTTTTATCATAAGCATAAATAGAGATAGGACAGCTCAGCACTTAGAAAAACACACAGATTCACCCACTATCCCGATGCTGGCGGAGCACCCTGTCGCAGAACTATCCATCTTACTTGCTCCAGACTCCAGAAACTTGGCAAAGCAGAAAGGCCCATTTTTTAGCTGAACCATTCTCAGCTAGGTCTTAAATTTCCAGAACCAGAACCAATCTCACCACCTAAGGGGAAGCTTCAAAATATATACAGCTGGGTTATGCTGTACTGCTTGCCTGCTGAAACAATTATCAGAACCAAAAAGGACAGATCCAGTCCATCCTGTGCCGTGCTGTGACCAGAGTGCATTGCAGATCCAGTCTAGTCCTGCCGTGTGGTGCCCAGAGCGCCTTGCTGATTGCAGACCCATTCCAGTCCAGTGTGCCCAGCAGTCTGTCCTGACCAGAATCCCTGACCAGAATCCCTGACCAGAATCCTGACGGTCCAGTGTAAAAACATATCTAATGAGTATCTATAGCTAGAACTGTGTCACTAGCATATGTACTGTCCATAGTCAATCCCTATCTTAAATCCATCCTATCTTGTCTTCAGAACCTGCATTGATAGGAGTACTTTTCAATTGCCTGAACTCTCTATCCTATCCCTCCTATTTTCGTCCTGTGCTAGTATTGTTAAAACTATCTTTACGCTGGTATTTTTCATCTGAAGTAGGTGAGCTCCACTGCAGGCAGTCACCCTGATCCAGTGGCTGTGTTCCTGTGTGGTATTTGTTTATTCATAGTCATCCTCTAGTGTAAGAAATCCTTTTTGTCATTTCAAAAGCACATTCCCATTTTCCCATTCTTGCACCTATCTCGAAAAAAACGACCTCCACTAAAACGTCTATAATTTCCTCAGTTCTTGTGCTAGAAGCAAAATGTCTACTCCTACTTGTAGCTAAAATCCACAGCTTTAATTTGCATCTAAAACCGCATTCCAAATCCATACAGTTCTCCCGTAATAGCAATTATCGCGCACTGAAAAGTTTGCTGCAAGATTCATTTTAGGGAAATTCTGACACGTTTAAAACAGCTTTTGATTGCCCCCGACCTCAATTTTCAGATTTCACATTGTTTCTTAGTATCAAATCATTGCTACTGTTTGGGTGCAACTATCCAAATCGGCCCCTATAACAATTTAAACAATTTCAGCAATTTAAACCATATTTCGTGTTTTTACCCAATCCATTCTCAAGATAACTTTAAAACCATTCTGTCCGCTTGCCAATCCATTCTGTTTTTCTCTTGTGTTGCTGGGGGGAAATTGGGATTTATATTCTGTGTTGAATTCTGCCATTCCTGAATACCTGCTCTCTCTCTTCTCATCTCTTTACATTTCCTGTTGGGGGGCTGAGGGGTGTTCAGGGGGAAATAGTCATAATACAAAGAAAATAGTACTGCTACTGAAAAAGGTTCATCTTGATTGTTTGTCATTGAATAAAGCATGACCAATTTGATTTATTCCATTAATGGGACCGCATTTAATGAAACATGTGATGAACAGGCAAGACACACCTCTATTTGATGTGTACAGAAGCACAATACATTCTGCAACCTTCACTGTGTCCAACAATTTCATTTCCTTAAGACATTGGTAATGGACTGAACACAAAGCCAGGGGCAGGGTCTGCTACTCAATGCTTGAACTCCTAAATGCCTTTCAACGTATTTTGATTGAAATAGGCATTGAGCAGCTGGGTATCCCCGGCAACTGTCCCTATACAGTTGCTGGGGGAAAAATAATTTTTTCACTCATTGCTTTAAATGTGTGCTTATGCAGCATACTTCAGGCTGTCTCCTCCCTCTGGCGATTTGGAAGTGGGCTTATCACCTCATTGCCCTCTTACTCGGGTTTCTCTGCATCCGCCCGTTGTTGGCAAAAAAGCATTAATAACTTTTGAATAGTCGTTCAGTGTTTCAGCTACCTGCTGGGTGGCCGTCTTGGAACAATCTGTTTCTTTGTCATCATTCTAATGTATGAACCCCTAGGTGCTTCAGACTGTTTTCCTCTGCTCTAAGAAAGGGGAATGCACCCAAAACTCAACATGCTGGGTTAAGAGGTTGAGGCTGATGGTGGTTTGTACTCGTTTATATGTATGTGCCCATGGATGTACTGAATTACTGAAAGTTCAAGAGGGCTGTTACAGTAGATATATAGTACCCACCTTAACTTTATCCATCTGTTCAAAAATGGAATTCTCTGGCTGTTGGTAAAACTTCAGACTCAATTGGATCCTTTTCCCACAAACCCAAGTATATAGGGAGAGAAGGCCAACGTTGTGTCAAATAATTACCATTGGAACTACTTTTGGAAGTCCCAGTGTGCATTGCCACAACAAACCGATATATTCAGAGTTATATTATATGAGCTGAAGGTGCACTTGCAAGCTGTAACAAATAACCGGTACAACCTTTGATTCATAAAATGTAACCACCTGTTTGAGAGAATATTTACCAAAATGGCAGTGCAAAGCTTTCATTTGACATAACCTATGCCTACCTTTGGTAATGATATTCTCAATCAACTGCAGCTTCCCTTTCATTCCATATATATTGAATCCCAAATTTTTTATATTTTGGACCTCCTCAATTCATTGGGAATCCATTTTCCCATTAGTACTGTCTTTCCTTTGGCCGGTCTGAAACACTATCCTTTTTGATTTGGAAGGATTAATGGTTAAAGCATTTCCCACTGCAGAGTGACCAAAGGCCACCATAAGGCACTGAATGCCGATCGCACAGCAATCCAAAAGCAAGATGTCATCCGCATAAGCAAGCCAGTGCATTTAACAGCCAAATAAGGAAGGGGCAACAAACACTCAGGGCCCGATTCTCAAGGTGGTGCAGTGAACGTGCTAAAGAACAAAAATCACTGCGCCAAATCAGGGCGCCCAGTCTCCACCACTATTCTCAAATGGGCCTGGGTGTCCTCGTAGTGCATGACAGTGCACCTTGGTCACTCAGCCTGTTTTTGGGCACAACGGGCGCAATGCAGAAATCACAACAGCACTTTTGTAAAATAATGACAAATCGTTATTTTACAAAAGTGCTGCCGAGAATACGGGTGTACATGAACACTTTTGTTAAATGACAACATATTCATTATTTAACAAAAGTGCTGCCAAGTACACCAAACCCTTGTTTACTGAAGCCAACAGTAACAAGCTTGTGGAATAATTAAACTACTATCCTCACCCTAACAGCAGCATCACCGTTGTATCCTGCTCTGACACAGGATACAATGTTGAAGCTGTTTACTTTACTGGTTTGGCCACCCACCTGCACTGCGGCCGGCTTCCTGTGGCGCTCCTGTACTGTACATGTGTGCCACTTTAGCACACATTACAAAAAGTGGAGGAGTGCCACAAGAATACCTGTTTTAAGTGACAGGTAACAAATGTGGGGGTTGCTAGTTTGGTTTCCCACCCATCCTAGCAACTCCCACATATATTCTGAAAGTGGCACATTCGTACCGACTTTGGAAAAATGCACCACCTTCAGAATAGGTCTTCCTGAGTCTTCTAATTCTGCTCTAATATTAGACAAATAGATGTAAAATAATACTGGCGCCAGGACGCAGCCTTGCGCAGCCCATTAACAGGGTAATTCATAGAATTTCACAGAAAAGTGTCGCAAGCGGCTGGCGCAGAGTGTCCGCGTGCGATTGTCTGCGCCAGGCACGTGCGCTAAAACCGATTTCCGCGCACAGCGTATTCATGGATTTTAGGCTCCCAAACCAGCCGTGGCGCAGAGTATCGCAGCGACCCTGCAGCAGCGCCAGTAACGCCCCCAAGAACGCCCTCGCGCAAGGAAAAGCCATCAAAATCGCTAAATCATCGCAAAGGGCTGCGCTAACCCTGGACCAGTTTACAGGGCTGCCAAACAAGGAATGCAAAGCGGGTAACGTACATATCAGGGGTACGCGGGAAGTTTTACACGCGATTAGCCAGGGTACGTGTATTACAGGGGTACGCGGGAAGTTCAACACGCGATTGGCCAGGGTACGTGTATTAGAGGGGTACGCGTGAAGTTTTACACGTGATTAGGCAGGGCACGTGTATTACAGGGGTACGCGGGAATTATCACACGCGATTTGGCTGGGTAGGTGTATTACAGGGGTACACGGGAAGTTTTACACGCGGTTTGGCTGGGTACGTGTATTACAGGGGTGCGCTGGAATTATCACACGCGATTTGGCCAGGTACGTGTATTACAGGGGTGCGCGGGAATTATCACACACGATTTGGCTGGGTACGTGTATTACAGGGGTGCGTGGGAAGTTACACACGCGATTAGGCTGGGTGGGTCCTCACAGGTGTTCCCTGTACACCCTCCACGGCCCCTGCAGGCAGCCCACAAAACAGGGGACTACCCTGCACACCTGCTCATGTCCCCCTGCACCCCCACCCCCCAGCCACCAGGGGCACCCTCCACCAGGCCCCCACCCATGTCTACCAGCACCCCCACCCCCCAGCCACCAGGGGCAGCCTCCACCAGGCCCCCACCCATGTCTACCACCACCCCCGCCCCCCAGCCACCAGGGGCAGCCTCCACCAGGCCCCCACCCATGTCCCCCTGCACCCCCACCCCCCAGCCACCAGGGGCAGCCTCCACCAGGCCCCCACTCATGTCTCCCTGCACCCCCATCCCCCAGCCACCAGGGGCAGCCTCCACCAGGCCCCCACTCATGTCTACCACCCCACCCCCCAGTAGTGCAGGGGCACCCTCCACCAGGCCCCCACTCATGTCTCCCAGCGTGCTACGTGTATTTCAGGGGTGCGCGGGAAGTCCCACTCGCGAATAGCCTGGGCGCGTGTATTTCAGGGGTGCGCGGGAAGTTCCACACGCGAATAGCCTGGGCGCATGCATTTCAGGGGTGCGCGGGAAGTTTTACACGCGACTTCAGCAGGGTACGTGTATTTCAGGTATGCGCGGGAATTCTCACACGCGATTTGGCTTGGTACGTGTATTACAGGGGTGCTTGGGAAGTTACACACGCGATTAGGCTGGGTGGGTCCTCACAGGTGTTCCCTGTACACCCTCCACGGCCCCTGCAGGCAGCCCACAAAACAGGGGACTACCCTGCACACCTGCTCATGTCACCCACCACCCCCACCCCCCAGCCACCAGGGGCACCCTCCACCAGGCCCCCACTCATGCCCGACTCATGTCACCCACCACCCCCACCCCCCAGCAGTGCAGGGGCACCCTCCACCAGGCCCCCACTCATGTCCCCTATCACCCCCACCCCCCAGCCACCAGGGGCACCCTCCACCAGGCCCCCACCCATGTCTACCACCACCCCCACCCCCCAGCCACCAGGGGAAGCCTCCACCAGGCCCCCACTCATGTCCCCTATCACCCCCAACCCCCAGCCACCAGGGGCAGCCTCCACCAGGCCCCCACTCATGTCTCCCACCACCCCCACCCCCCAGCAGTGCAGGGGCAGCCTCCACCAGGCCCCCACTCATGTCCCCTATCACCCCCACCCCCCAGCAGTGCAGGGGTAACCTCCACCAGGCCCCCACTCATGTCCCCTATCACCCCCACCCCCCAGCCACCAGGGGCACCCTCCACCAGGCCCCCACCCATGTCTCCCACCACCCCCACCCCCCAGCAGTGCAGGGGCAGCCTCCACCAGGCCCCCACTCATGTCTCCCACCACCCCCACCCCCAGCCACCAGGCGCAGCCTCCACCAGGCCCCCACTCATGTCTCCCACCACCCCCACCCCCCCAGCCACCAGGGGCAGCCTCCACCAGGCCCCCACCCATGTCTACCACCACCCCCACCCCCCAGCCACCAGGGGCAGCCTCCACCAGGCCCCCACTCATGTCCCCTATCACCCCCACCCCCCAGCCACCAGGGGCAGCCTCCACCAGGCCCCCACTCATGTCTACCACCCCTCCCACCCCCCAGCAGTGCAGGGGCACCCTCCACCAGGCCCCCACTCATGTCTACCACCACCCCCACCCCCCGGCCAACAGGGGCAGCCTCCACCAGGCCCCCACTCATGTCTCCCACCACCCCCACCCCCCAGCAGTGCAGGGGCACCCTCCACCAGGCCCCCACTCATGTCCCCTATCACCCCACCCCCCAGCAGTGCAGGGGCACCCTCCACCAGGCCCCCACTCATGTCTCCCACCACCCCCACCCCCCAGCAGTGCAGGGGCAGCCCCCACCAGGCCCCCACTCATGTCCCCTATCACCCCCACCCCCCCAGTCACCAGGGGCAGCCCCCACCAGGCCCCCACTCATGTCCCCTATCACCTCCACCCCCCCAGTCACCAGGGGCAGCCCCCACCAGGCCCCCACTCATGTCCCCTATCACCCCCACCCCCCAGCAGTGCAGGGGCAGCAGGCAGTCAGGCAGCAGCAGGTGGGAGCGTGCTCGGGCTCTGGGGGGCAGTAGTTCGGCCTTCCGGGCAGGAGCGTGGTATTCCGTGTGCGTACGCGTGGCCAGCTTGGTACGGATTGATTTTGCATGTGAAAATCCTCCACGTCAGCGTGAAAACTGAGGAAAGGCCCTCAGCGCGTAAGCGCGTCTGTGACGTGACCCGCACAGGTGTTTCCCACACAGCACATGATGACAGAGCACACGTGGAAAGACTGCACGTCAGAGTGTAATTGCGTGTGATTGGTGGAAATGGCCCTACACGCAGAAGTGACAAAGCGTGTGATTGGTGGAAATGGCCCTACACGCAGAAGTGACAAAGCGTGTAATTGGTGGAAATGGCCCTACACGCAGAAGTGACAAAGCATGTAATAGGTGGAAATGGCCGTAGCGCGTACACGCCGCGTAAGTGACGCTGGACGTGTGGGCCTGTATAAAAGGTACGTGTAGAACACGTTTTCCTTGTACGTGCTTTTCGTGGAGAGCGAGTGGGTGAATTCTGTACTTCTTGTCGTTTCACACGCGATTTACTTCACTGCGTTTCAAGTTCGTATTCCCTGTTACCTCTGACAGCTTTTTCTCTTTTTTCTCTTTTACTGGTTTACCTGGGCCTGTTCCCTCAAACAGTGTTCCCTTCTACTGTTGTCCTGTCTCCTCAGACAGCGGACAAATCTTCTTTTGGCGGGGGTGTTGCCAACCAAACGTGCTCCTTTTACACGCTCGTTTACCTGGCAGACGGTGAGTCACGCACGTATCTAACATCTGTGCTTGCCCCGTGTGTAGCCTACCCCTTCAGAGGTCATTCTAGGCTGCGTGTGACACGCATACGTTCATTCTTGTGTTTCTGGGTGCCACAGCGTAGTGCAGGTTTTTCTTTCTGCACACGTGGTCTAGGAGGGGTTGCGTGCACGTCATCTCCCTTTTTTGGGCCTCCTGTGCGTTGCGTGACCCGTCATCTTTCCCCAGGGGTTACATTCAGCCTTGCTAGAGCACTAGGGTACAATTACCATCTGGTACCCAACCCCTTTGACCCCCAATTGTCCAGGACAATAGTCTACATCCACTCCCATACGCACATTAACATCAGTGCCATGGCTGGGAGGCGAGGATTCCGTAAGGGTGGCAAAGGTGGAAGAGCCACAAGTGGTGGCCGTGGTGGATCCGGTAGGGGACGTGGTCGTAACTTGCAGGGTGAGCCTGTCCCCCCATGTGTGGAGGACCAGTCACGGGCACCCATAATCCCCCCCTTCCCCCCCTCCCATTGAGGCTGATGTGGCTGACACCATCCATGCTCAGCCCTTGTTGGACCAGCCCATTGTGGCACCAGACCTGGCTGACTCCATGGCTGACTTCCAGGTCAGCAGGGCTACGACACGTGCGCTGGTGCACGTTGATGCCATCATGCCACGTGGATCTGGGGCAGCAAGGTCATCTGCTGCACCAAGGAGGCAGGGCGGAGAGGCTGCAGGGGCAGCTGCGGCTCCATCCACCCCAGCCCTCACACACCCAGCCAGGACAGTGTCGGTCCTAGTCCATGCTGCTGACATTCCCCCTGACACCATCACACTAGAGCCAATGCCTGCACCAACTCCCATGCTGAGTGTGCAATCCCACACTCCTGATACTGAGTCCAACAGGGCTCCTGCCCCTAGTGTCCAGAGCGGCGCAGGACACTCAGGATCACCACCACCTTCCAAGCGGAAGAGGAAGAGTGCTCGTCCGGCACAGGCTGATGCCCCAGACACGGCTACACAGTCCGGCCCGTCCAGGAAGCCCAGCTTCACGGATGACGAACTGAATGCACTTGTCGAGTATGTGTCCGGACATGACAACGAGATGGTCATTGTTGCAGGATCCAAGACCACACCTGCACAATGCCAGGCACACTGGCAGACCGTTGCGGATATCGTAAGTGCCCTTGGAATCGTGAGGCGCACAGCCAATGATTGCTATAAGCGCTGGAATGACCTAAAGCGCAGGGCAAAGAGTAAGCTGGCCTCAAGTCATGCCGCAACTCTAGTGACCGAACAGAAGCCCTCACACACACACCATGCACATGGATGACACACACATGCATGTGCACTCACCGGACAATGCCTCGTAATCAGCCAGATCACCCGTACGCTCTCAGCTGAGATGCAGGCAACGAGGGCGGAGGTCCGGGCATCCCGTGAGTTGTTGCATGGGGATCTCCGCACACTCATCCTCCAGAACCAGACCTACCACACCCGCATGCTTGCAGCCATGGAGGAGCAGACTAGGGCCTTGCGTGGGCTGCCTCCCATAGTGCAACCACCTCCGGATGCAGCTGCACAGGGTGATAATAGCGACAGCAGTGATACTCCCACAATAGGGTAGCCGTGTGGGCCATGAGCCCATGGAGGTGTTTTATCTTCCCAGGATCCACGCAGGTGGGTTCTGGTGTGCATCCTGTCCTCGGACCTCCTGGGTGGCCTCCCCAACCCCCCCGGGCCCATCAATGGCCATTTTTGATTGTTTCTTATTTTTATTTTTATTTTGATTTCTTTTATTCCCAATTTTTTTGGGACCATCTGTTGGCTTCCGTGGTTCCTGTGGGCATACGCTGCATTGTGGCTGGGCACATGCAGGCTTGTAATGTATTTGGTTCAGATGCTTGGGTTTGAGTCACACACACCCCTCCTGCTTCCCGTTTCCATAGGCTTGCAAAGGGTGTGCCCAAGTGACAGTGAATTACACAGTGACGTTGGACTCCCATGAGCTGTGTGGGCAGTCTGTAGTCAATA
Source organism: Ambystoma mexicanum (assembly GCF_040938575.1). Taxonomy (NCBI): domain Eukaryota; kingdom Metazoa; phylum Chordata; class Amphibia; order Caudata; family Ambystomatidae; genus Ambystoma; species Ambystoma mexicanum. Next base: position 958,072,935 of record NC_090928.1, on the reverse strand, counting down.
CTGTGTATACATTCCTAGTGCATATTGCTGTTGTGTTGTACACTGCATGTTGCATTGATGTGTAACTCTTCTTCTGTGTCTACCTTCCAATTTGCAGGTCCCTTCCTCATGTCCACACAAGGACCTCTAGTCTGGAGATGGGGTCCATGTTGGCAGCAGTGCACCTACAACTCTACATGGCGACAACACTGCACAGTTGGTAGTGGTGGGAGTGCAGGCATTTCCAGGTGGTGAGACTACTAATATGTAACATTTGTGATGTCATGTTAATGGTACTACGTGCTCAAGTATGTTGTTGGTCTGGCATTGCTGTGAGCATTTCAGGTGTTGCAGGTTTCTAATAGTGCCACTGTACATAGTGAGACTGATGTCATGTTGTGGGGATTACTTTGTTTACCTGCAATTAGCATTACATGGCACGGTGTGTCGTGTGGCGGTGCTGGGGTTGGGTTGGCTGACATGGCACTGTCCTCTTGTTGCATTTTGCAAGTGGGTATTCATTTTAGCTGCTTCAATGTGTAACTTCACAAAACTGCATTGGTGGTTTCTGTGTGGGTAGGGATGCACACATTGTGACACTTCCAGGTGAACAATCTCAGGCTGACATGGTATTCCCGGTTCATTCTCCAGACATTCAGGATCAGTGTCAGGTTGAGTCATCATTGATTGTCAGATGGAATGTGCCAGGGCAGTGTGCACTCCACAGGGGTGTGATTTCTATGTGAAGTAATTAGCCACTAGCTGTGTAGGGGCTGCCTCCCCCCGTGCCCTTTCCCCTCCCATGCGCAGCGGCTGTGCATGTGGTTGGGGATGTGGGGCCACCACCATGTCCACGGCCAGGCCCCGGCGTGTTGCAACGTTGTGCAGGACACATGCTGCCACTATGATCCTGCACACTACTGGGGGAGCGTATAACAGCTGCCCGCCAGAACGGTCAAGGGAGCGAAAGCGTGACTTTAGCACTCCGAATGTGCGCTCCACTATGCCCCTGGTTGTAATGTGGGCTGTGTTATATCTTACCTGGGGTGGCGTGGTGGGGTTCCGAATTGGCGTCATCATGTGGGGGCTGAGAGGGTAGGCACTGTCCCCTGTGGAGGTGGTGATTGGTATCATTGTTGGGGTTGTGACCTTGCTCAGTATCCAACATGCATGCATGTGCAGTGGCATACATACTCACCAAGCAGCCATGTATCGCCATGCCGCCAAGCTTCTAGGTCCCGGCTTAGGGTGGACATTCGGTAAATGAAGCTGTCGTGGGTGGAGCCGGGATAGTTGGCATATACTGAGGTGATGATTCCCTTGGCATTACATGCTACCTGCACGTTGATGGAATGCCAGTGCTTGTGGTTCCTATAGATGTGCTCAGATGCCCTGGGGGGACGTAGAGCCACATGGGTGCAGTCGATGGCACCTAGCACTTTGGGGAATCGTGCCACAGCGTAAAAATCCAGGGCGGCAGCATGCCTTTCTGCAGGTGTTCTGGGCAGGTATATGTGCCTGCGGACTGATGGGCGTGCAGTGATGATGTTCAAGACCTGGTGTAGGCAGCGTGACTGGGTGGCCTGTGACACCCCACCCACTATGGCACTTGTCCGCTGAAATGATCCAGTGGCTAAGAAGTGCAGTACATTGAGGACCTTCTCCAGGGGGCTGAGTGCTTGGGAGCACAGGGTGGGTGATGTGAGGTCATCCTCCCACTCACTCACCAGGTCCAGTATAATGTGTGGTGGAAACCTGTACCTCCCATACACCTGGTCATCAGGCATCCCGAAAAGGCTGGTTCTGGGTGTGAATATTCTGGCCCTGACTATCCTCCTCCTCCTCCTTTGGTAGCCCACTGCCACTGCTGCTAGGAACGGTATGTTCATCCTGGCGTCTGAGCTTGTTATTGTTAAAGTCCGCAAATTTATGCTTTGCGCGTGTTCTAGGCGAGTGTGTGACCCGCGCACCCCTGGAATCCAGTTCCCAATCCAATAGCGTGTGGAAATTCACACGCACCACGGGATACAGCATGTGACCCGCGCACCCCTGGAATCCAGTTCCCAGTCCAATAGCGTGTGGAAATTCACACGCACCACGGGATACAGCGTGTGACCCGCGCACCCCTGGAATCCAGTTCCCAGTCCAATAGCGTGTGGAAATTCACACGCACCACGGGATACAGCGTGTGACCCGCGCACCCCTGGAATCCAGTTCCCAGTCCAATAGCGTGTGGAAATTCACATGCACCACGGGATACAGGTTCGCTGACGTACTTGCGTGTGTAAGTGCCCGCGCACCCATTAAATACACGTACATAGGCCAATCGCGTGTACGCGCACTTTTGTCCAATTGCACGCGATGACACTCTGACGTGCAGTATCTCTACGTGTGCCCCGTCATCACGTGCTGAGTGGGGAACACCCGTGCGGGTCACGTCACAGATGCGCTTACGCGCTGAGGGACTCTGGTCCAATAGAATCGCGTATGCGTGCTGACGCGCTTACGCGCTAAGGGCCTTTCCTCGGATTTCACGCTGACGTGCAGGATTTTCACGTGCCAAATCACTCCGTATCAAGCTGGCCACGCGAAAACACACGGAAGACCACGCTCCTGCCCAGAAGGCCGAGTTACTGCCCCCCAGTGCCCCGAGCAGCCTCCCACGTGCCATCTGCTGCTGCCTGCCTGCCTGCCTGCCTGCTGCCACCGTGCCCTGCCATTTGGTGCCTGCACATCAGCCATCTGCAGGGGTCCAGTTGCTGTGTCCACCCCTGCTGGAACTGAAGACTCCCGACTGGGATTACATCGCTCCACAGCCCAGCCCCAGGACCCAGTTGCCCACCCACACCTGCCTCTGGGGTTGCCATGTCGGGCACTTCCACATCTGGCACCAGTGGCAACCCCAGGCCAGAGGGGCAGAGGGGCACCAGCTTCACTGTCACCGAAGTTGGTGTCCTGGTGGAGCATGTCCTGGGGCAGTATGATGCCCTCTTTGGATCATCCCGCGCCAGCAAGGAAGGACGGCAGAGGATCTGGGCCGACTGTGTGGTTGCCATCAACGCGGAGGGGGTGGCAACCCGCGACGTCCTGAAGATCAAGAAGTGCTGGGAGGACTTGAGGTCCAGGACCCTTGTGAAGGCCCGGCGCCTCGTGGAGGGGGGCCGGGGCTGCATGAGTTCCATCCAGATGAGGGTCCTGGAATGCGTACGCCCAGCGCTCCACGCCCAGATCCTTGAGAGGGAGGCCCGTCTGGAGTTGAGCGGTAAGTGTCCATGCATTACTGTGTGAGACAGGGCATGTTGCGGTGTGCTGGTTCTATGATACTTGCCTGTATGTGTGCCATAGGCCATGTATGCATGTATGTGTGCAGGGACATCATGGTAATGCATGTGCGACCAGTGATGTGTGATGCACATGGTTGTTGCATGTGTTGAAATGGCACATGGGGAGCCCTATGCAGATTTTAGACATGAGAGCATGCCAGTCTCTGTACCTGGACATGGGTGGGGGTGAGGGATGGGTGCTGATGCCAGGTACATATATGGTAGCCATGTCTGTGTGCCTGACCTGCGTGTCTGTGACTTGTGCATGCCATGGATGCATGACACATGTGTGTGACAATGCACAGATTCAGTGAAGCAGCCAAATTACCCTTGTATCCGCTGTGTTTGGTGTGTTTGGGGCCAGATGGATGTGACTGAGGTGAAGTGTGTGCATGTGATAGGCATGAGCCATGATGCATGTGAGTTACATATCATTGAATGAGTCCATTGGACATGCATGGAAATATCCATGGCATGCACCATGCCTGTTACTGTGTGTGTTTTGCCTGGACTGACCCATGTGTTGTGGAGGGACATGATGGAAGTGTACTTTGACAGTGGTGCTCATCTGCTATTGCTTCCTGTCTAGGGGACCATTGTACAGTGCCCTGATGCTTGTGTTCTTTGTCTCCCTCTACGCAGCGGCTAGTGAAGAAGAGGGCGGAGACGGCGCTGTGGAGAAAGGCGGCAGGGATGCCCCCACGGCTGCAGCGGAAGGGGTGGGTGAGCCCCCACAGGGGCCTGCTACGGTGGGAGACGGTGAGGAGCCATCCAGGTTGGTGGTTTGCACAGAGGAGGAGGAGGCCGCCACTGGGGCACACATGGGGCCTGGTGGGGGCATCCCTGCTGGTGCAAGTGGTGCAGTCCAGGGCCAGGGGCAGGAGGCAGCACAGGTCACCGTGGAGGGGCCTGTGCATGTTGCTGTCCCTGACCCTGTGAGTGCACCACCATGCACCAGCAGGGATGCCCCGTCCCAGGTCTGTCCGCAGGTAGAGGGGATGTCCATGTCACCTGACTCCCCTCCACCTGCGGACGTGGGAACCCCTGGCCGTGCGGAGAAGGTCCTGATTGGGGTCGCGCTGCGCACGGCTGTGATTCGTGATGCTGTGCGTGCTTCCTGGGAGGAGCACGCACGTCATCACGAAGTGCACCGTGCCGACGTGGCCCAATTGGGATCGGCCATGTTCGGGGGTTTCCTGCATGTGTTGGCCAATGTGGCGGCCCTCTCCTCCTCTGTGCAGGCTATCCACCAGTCGTTCTCCTTGCCGTCTTCCAGCCCAGATGCCACCAGGGCCCCCTGTGGACCTGCCCCGACCAATGCAGCCAGCTCGGTGGGGATCCCATCCCTGCCACAGTCGGGAGTCAGAGATCCAGCAGGGGTGGACACCACAGCAACTGGACCCCAGCAGATGGAGGATGTGACGGCATCATCGGGCAGGGCACGTGCACGACGGCGTCAGTGGTTTCCATCAGCCTGGATGCCGTCGTGCTGGCACAGGCAGTTGCGTCGGAGGCAGCAGCAGGCTCAACGTGGGAGGCATCATGGCTCGGGGCCATCAACATCAGGGGTGCAGGCATCGGCCGGAGGGCAGGAGAACCCTGGAATGGGAGTGTCTTCCATGTGGGAGCGGTTGTGCCAGCGGATAGGTGCGGAGCGGCAGCGGGCAGAGGAGGAACGGCTCACGATGGTCAGGGCGGAGGACTCCATGCGGAGGGCGCTGAGGCGGGCTGAGTGCCTCGAGGGTCTTCGCAGGGAGTTTGAGCTTGACACTGCGTTATCCCTGCGGGACCTCGGGGCCAGGGAACATGCCCGCCTCCAAGCCATTGACCAGGAGTTCGATGATGCCCTGGCCCATGACAACAACCAGTGAGCCGTCCGAATAGCCCGCTGCCTTTGTATATAGTTGTATAGTTAGGGTTAGGTTTCCTTTGTTTTTTTGATATTTTTTTGGTTGTGATTGGACAATGCACCACTTTTTTGTATATAGTTCAGTTTTTAGTTAGTAGTCATAGTTAGGTTTAATTTGGTTGGGCTCATGGACCCAGGATGATCTTCTTCATGGTTCTTCATTGGCTTATTTTAATTTTTCAGATTATTTTCTTGGACATTCATCTTGTTTTGTTTGATTTGCTTTGTGTTTTTTCTTATTTCATTTCCATTCTACTTGCTGTTCAATACATTTATTTTTTGATTCTTCAATGTGTCGTATCATCTCATTGCTTTCAGGCATGTCATGTTGGGTGTTTTGTCATTCACTTGCAGCCATTGTGTGTGACAGACATGTGTTCAATTGCATTATTTAAATTGGGGGTGTAACATGTAATTGCCTTTGATATGTGGGTGGGTGTGATAGTTGGTTGGGCCTTTTGGCAGGGGAGGATGGGCATTACGGACATGATTGGGCAATGTTGGGACCCAGGTGCAGGGGGGCATGGATTGGACATGGGTGGGGGCCTGCTGGCAGGTGCCCCACAGTGCTGGGGGTGTGGGGGTGGTGGGTGACATGAGTGGGGGCCTGGTGGAGGGTGACCCTGCACTGCTGGGGTGTGGGGGTGGTGGGTGACATGAGTGGGGGCCTGGTGGAGGGTGACCCTGCACTGCTGGGGTGTGGGGGTGGTGGGTGACATGAGTGGGGGCCTGGTGGAGGGTGCCCCTGGTGGCTGGGGTGTGGGGGTGGTGGGAGACATGAGTGGGGGCCTGGTGGAGGGTGCCCCTGGTGGCTGGGGGGTGGGGGTGGTGGGTGACATGAGTGGGGGCCTGGTGGAGGGTGCCCCTGGTGGCTGGGGGGTGGGGGTGGTGGGTGACATGAGTGGGGGCCTGGTGGAGGCTGCCCCTGGTGGCTGGGGGGTGGGGGTGGTGGGTGACATGAGTAGGGGCCTGGTGGAGGGTGCCCCTGGTGGCTGGGGGGTGGGGGTGGTGGGAGACATGAGTGGGGGCCTGGTGGAGGGTGACCCTGCACTGCTGGGGTGTGGGGGTGATGGGAGACATGAGTGGGGGCCTGGTGGAGGGTGCCCCTGGTGGCTGGGGGGTGGGGGTGGTGGGAGACATGAGTGGGGGCCTGGTGGAGGGTGACCCTGGTGGCTGGGGGGTGGGGGTGGTGGGAGACATGAGTTGGACATGGGTGGGGGCCTGGTGGAGGGTGCCCCTGGTGGCTGGGGTGTGGGGGTGGTGGGTGACATGAGTGGGGGCCTGGTGGAGGGTGCCCCTGGTGGCTGGGGTGTGGGGTGGTGGGTGACATGAGTGGGGGCCTGGTGGAGGGTGCCCCTGGTGGCTGGGGGGTGGGGGTGGTGGGAGACATGGGTGGGGGCCTGGTGGAGGGTGACCCTGCACTGCTGGGGTGTGGGGGTGATGGGAGACATGACTGGGGGCCTGGTGGAGGGTGCCCCTGGTGGCTGGGGGGTGGGGGTGGTGGGTGACATGAGTGGGGGCCTGGTGGAGGGTGCCCCTGGTGGCTGGGGGGTGGGGGTGGTGGGAGACATGAGTGGGGGCCTGGTGGAGGGTGCCCCTGGTGGCTGGGGGGTGGGGGTGGTGGGTGACATGAGTGGGGGCCTGGTGGAGGGTGCCCCTGGTGGCTGGGGGGTGGGGGTGGTGGGAGACTTGAGTGGGGGCCTGGTGGAGGGTGCACCTGGTGGCTGGGGGGTGGGGGTGGTGGGTGACATGAGTGGGGGCCTGGTGGAGGCTGCCCCTGGTGGCTGGGGGGTGGGGGTGGTGGGTGACATGAGTGGGGGCCTGGTGGAGGGTGCCCCTGGTGGCTGGGGGGTGGGGGTGGTGGGAGACATGAGTGGGGGCCTGGTGGAGGGTGACCCTGCACTGCTGGGGTGTGGGGTGGTGGGTGACATGAGTGGGGGCCTGGTGGAGGGTGACCCTGCACTGCTGGGGTGTAGGGGTGGTGGGAGACATGAGTGGGGGCCTGGTGGAGGGTGACCCTGGTGGCTGGGGGGTGGGGGTGGTGGGAGACATGAGTTGGACATGGGTGGGGGCCTGGTGGAGGGTGCCCCTGGTGGCTGGGGTGTGGGGGTGGTGGGAGACATGAGTGGGGGCCTGGTGGAGGGTGACCCTGCACTGCTGGGGTGTGGGGGTGATGGGAGACATGGGTGGGGGCCTGGTGGAGGGTGACCCTGCACTGCTGGGGTGTGAGGGTGGTGGGTGACATGAGTGGGGGCCTGGTGGAGGGTGACCCTGCACTGCTGGGGTGTGGGGGTGGTGGGTGACATGAGTGGGGGCCTGGTGGAGGGTGCCCCTGGTGGCTGGGGTGTGGGGGTGGTGGGAGACATGAGTGGGGGCCTGGTGGAGGGTGACCCTGCACTGCTGGGGTGTGGGGGTGATGGGAGACATGAGTGGGGGCCTCGTGGAGGGTGCCCCTGGTGGCTGGGGGGTGGGGGTGGTGGGAGACAGAGTGGGGGCCTGGTGGAGGGTGACCCTGGTGGCTGGGGGGTGGGGGTGGTGGGAGACATGAGTTGGACATGGGTGGGGGCCTGCTGGCAGGTGCCCCACAGTGCTGGGGGGTGGGGGTGGTGGGGGACATGAGTTGGTGTTCATTAGTTCAAGGAGACATGTGCCTTTGCTGGGGGGCATGCCCATGGTGGGTGGGCTGCCTGCGGGACATGACCAGGGATGCAGGGTAGTCCCCTGTGGTGTGGGCTGCCTGCAGGGGCCGTGGAGGGTGTACAGGGTACACCTGGGAGGACCCACACTGTCAAATCACATGTGGAACTTCCCGCGCACCCCTGAAATACACGCGCCCAGGCTATTCGCGTGTGGAACTTCCCGCGCACCCCTGAAATACACGCGCCCAGGCTATTCGCGTGTGGAACTTCCCGCGCACCCCTGAAATACACGCGCCCAGGCTATTCGCGTGTGGAACTTCCCGCGCACCCCTGAAATACACGCGCCCCCAGGCTATTCGCGTGTGGAACTTCCCGCGCACCCCTGAAATACACGCGCCCAGGCTATTCGCGTGTGGAACTTCCCGCGCACCCCTGAAATACACGCACCCAGGCTATTCGCGTGTGGAACTTCCCGCGCACCCCTGAAATACACGCGCCCCCAGGTTATTCGCGTGTGGAACTTCCCGCGCACCCCTGAAATACACGCGCCCAGGCTATTCGCGTGTGGAACTTCCTGCGCACCCCTGTAATACACGCGCCCAGGCTATTCGCGTGTGGAACTACCCGCGCACCCCTGAAATACACGCGCCCAGGCTATTCGCGTGTGGAACTTCCCGCGCACCCCTGAAATACACGCGCCCAGGCTATTCGCGTGTGGAACTTCCCGCGCACCCCTGAAATACACGCGCCCAGGCTATTCGCGTGTGGAACTTCCCGCGCACCCCTGAAATACACGCACCCAGGCTATTCGCGTGTGGAACTTCCCGCGCACCCCTGAAATACACGCGCCCAGGCTATTCGCGTGTGGAACTTCCTGCGCACCCCTGAAATACACACGCCCAGGCTATTCGCGTGTGGAACTTCACGCGCACCCCTGGAATACACGTGCCCCCAGGCTATTCGCGTGTGGAACTTCCCGCGCACCCCTGAAATACCCGCGCCCAGGCTATTCGCGTGTGGAACTTCACGCGCACCCCTGGAATACACGTAGCCCGCTCCCCCAGGCCCGATCGCGTGAGGAACTTCACGCGAACCCCTGGAATACACGTAGCCCGCTACCCCAGGCCCGATCGCGTGAGGAACTTCACGCGAACCCCTGTAATACACGTAGCCCGCTCCCCCAGGCCCGATCGCGTGTGAAACTTCACGCAAACCCCTGAAATACACGTAGCACGCTCCCCCAGGCCCGATCGCGTGAGGAACTTCACGCGAACCCCTGTAATACACGTAGCCCGCTCCCCCAGACCCGATCGCGTGAGGAACTTCACGCGAACCCCTGTAATACACGTAGCCCGCTACCCCAGGCCCGATGGCGTGAGGAACTTCACGCGAACCCCTGTAATACACGTAGCCCGCTCCCCCAGGCCCGATCGCGTGTGAAACTTCACGCGAACCCCTGAAATACACATAGCACGCTCCCCCAGGCCCGATCGCGTGAGGTACTTCACGCGAACCCCTGTAATACACGTAGCCCGCTCCCCCAGACCCGATCGCGTGTGAAACTTCACGCGAACCCCTGTAATACACGTAGCCCGCTCCCCCAGGCCCGATCGCGTGAATAACTTCACGCGAACCCCTGTGATGCACGTACCCTGCTGAAATCGCGTGTTAGACTTCCCGCGCACCCCGGTATACACACACACGTATTTTTTGTCAGCGGGTGTCCGTGTTTGTGGGTACCCCTTTGCACGTCATTTTTCCTGGAGGGCCACAGTATGGGACATTCATCATGGCAGTATATAGGTGCTATTTGTTGGCGCACCTTTTGGCGCACATTTCTTACAGCCACAGAGACGCTACCGCCTGCTTTCTTGTGGCGGTCGTGTTTGTGCCTGTGCGCTGGTTTGAGCGTGCGCTTTTTTGCCCTATTCTATTCCATGAATACGTGTTGTAGGCGAGCGTGTGGGCGTTCCGCGCACTTGTGCCCTGTACTTCCCCCGTGACGCCCACGTTTTGGCAAGTTGTTCCCCATTCCGAGTGTTACGCCCGTGTTCCGCCTACTTTTGTTGCGTGCGCCGCGCTATGTGCGAATTTCGCTGTGGCCTGTGCGATTTTCGCTGTGACCTGGCGCACGCTGTTAGATGGCCTGTGCGCCAACGTGCGCCGCGCACTTTTTTATCGCACATCCACTGGTTTTCTCGCGCACGGCCTTCCATGAATCGACGTGCGCTGCTTTTCGTGCGATTTTCGCAATTGCACTGCGATTTTCGCTATTCCACTGCGATTCGCACGTTTTTGCCCACTTGCGCCGCGCTAATTATTCCATGAATCGGCCTGTAAATGTTTTAATAATTGGAGTAGTGTTCCCCCTCTGACTCAATCTGGCTCTTAAAGACATATCTGAGTGCAAATTCACCAACATAGATAATAGGTTGTTCAGAATACCCCATTTCTTCAGTTCAGACCACAGTAGGTTTCCATCAATCTTAACAAAGGCCATTGAAAGATCAATGGACACAGCATAAATAACCAAAGCACGCTTTTGCCAAACGTTCTGCTGCAAATGATCAATAATTAAGCCCACTGTGGATGCCCCCACCCCTTTCCTAAACCCAATTTGAATGGGTTTAAGCACACCCGCACAAACAACCCATGAAGAGAGCACAGCCAAGACAGAGATGCAAACATCTTGGAGTCTGTATCTAGGAATGCTATTTGCCTGTAATTGAGCAGGTTATATTTATCGCCTTTTTTAAAGATGTGGATGATAATGGCTGTATGCCAGGAATCCGGAATCCTTTGACAGTAAGTGACCAATTTGACCACATTATATGGTAAGGAGGACCAAAGGGGAGGGTCAGCCCTTAAATTTCTGTTGCATAAGTCGTTTGGACCCGGTACTCTCGAGTGATTAATCCTCTCAATCATTATTTCAATGTCCACACAATCGGAATCAAAATTCCATGATCCTCCCGTGCAATCCTCCGGGCAGGGACCTTGAATGATACACAGATCAGAAAAATGGCCAACCCAAATGTCCTCAGCGATGGGATTTTCATTTCAGTTTTAACTTTTTCATTTTTCTGATCCAAAATCCTCTATCCGATTTGCTCCATATACTGAACAAAATATTTTCCCCTGCTTTCTGATACCTCATCACTCGCAGTCCTTTTATTTTATTCTTGTAATTCTTATCCTCTTTTTTTATGCAAACAATGCAATCATTTGCATCCAAGTTAGAATTGTTAAGTGTTCTAATACATCTTCTCATCAGCTTCTTAAGTTCCTGGATGTCAAGCATATGAATGCACCTCCTGGGAATTGCACAAATCCCCAGACTTTTGGTACACGAAATGATATCTTGCAATACTTTGGCAAACATGTCAGTAACTGCATACACGGATTAGGAACCACAGGTGGCAGTGAGCATAGGCGGCAAGGCTTTTTAATTTTTGGCTGACACAGTGTCACGGTCAGTTGCCCAGTAGCACACATGCACAGCCACCCCCGTGCTGTAGTGGAATCATTACACAAAAGGCGTGTCCGGAGTGTCATCCTGTCCAACACCTGTGGAATACGGGCAAAGGCCACTTGGACCCTGTCCTGGCACCTCTGGCACCAGGCTCATGAGGGGGGGTGTGAAGAACACCAAACTGAAGAACCAGTGACTTCCAGGTATTCCAATATGGCGGGACACTGAGCCACAGCCCCTATTTCCATGCAGGCCAATGTTTGGGTGTGGCTGGCCTCTATATAATCATCGCTCCTGCCTGGAATCGTGCTTCGCGTTACTCTGCCTGCAAGCAGGGTAACGTTCACCGCAATCAACGGCCTGCCAGTTACCTGCAATGAAGACAAGACAAGAAAGCATTATGATCTTCTGCATCTGACTTCTGTCGCTCCAATTACAGTTGAGCTATACTCACCTGAGACTCCTTCTCTGCTCGTCACGGCTCACAGTAAGGCACTTCTGTCAGCTGCAGCATCGTCCCGTCAACCGGCACCCAGAGAGAGGAAACACAGGTTAGTGCCCTGGAGCAGCGTCTGGGAACGCACCAACGCTGTGACCTGAACGCAACATCAAGGTGGGAGCGCGCATACTTACCGCTGCAGCCCAGAAGCATCGAACCTCACTGCACTTGTCAAACGCGTCGGAGCCAGCTCAGCGTATGTAGATTCCCCACAGCCAATGCCGACACCTGCAAAAACAAGGAAAAGAACATTAATCAAACAAGGGAAAGGGCATTAAGCAAAGGATATAAGCAACCAAGGAAAAGGACATAACTCAAACAAGGGAAAGAACAGTAATCAGACAAGGAAAAGGACATTAATCAGACAAGGAAAAGACAAGAGACAGGGAAAAGATTACCAAAATGGAACGCGGCAAGCAAGAGCAAATAGAGTTGTTGCCGCAGCAGGACTGGGGTTGGACTCTACAGCCCTACGAACCAGTGAAGCAACTTGGTTCATACAGAAACCGTGCCCCTGCTGAGAGCATGCAGGATGGAGAGCTTTCTTACAAAAACCACAAAGTGAGAAGAGCCCCGGGGGGGGGCGGAGGGGAATCCAGAATCTAAGGGAAACAAGGCACGAAAGGGTTGTGGGGGCTAAAGTGACACCGGCCGCCTTCATTATTCGTAATTCACTCACTGTAGTAACTGACCTCCAGAGCAGCCAGCAGATATCACAGCTGATCAACCCCAGAGCAGACCAGCAGAAGCCCACAGGACCAGAATCGCCCGACGCCCCCACAGAGACAAGATGAGCGTAACACACGGGGGCTACCAAATCTTGCATTAGAGATGAGAGATTACTCTCACCTTGTCGGTGAGAGTAATGGACACGCAGGGATTCTCTGGGGCTGTTGTAACTGTTACTATCACAAAAGACCTACCCCTCACCATTGGCGATCAGGAAATAGTTGTGCCTCTACTGTACTCCAAAAAAAAAACAATCAATAATCACAAATAATGGGCAGAAATATTATGAGCAAATAAACATGAGCATTTAATTTACTGACAAGGGTGTAGTGTGCTCCATTCCTGGGGTGTGTTACAACAGAGCACATGCAGTGTTGAAAACACTATTCGCTCACACTGCACAGCGAGGGATCCCAATATACCCACAGTTGTTCCTCTATGGGGTGTAGGTGCTGTTAGGATGGCTAGCCAGGATAGGAGATCACACATTTCGATTACCCACAGCATTTTTATTCAGACCGGTAGCGCACCAGGAACTGTTATCACAATACAGCTATACGTGTTGATAGCACAGAAGGACAGGGTGATGCTCCAGGGGTAGATGAGGATGGTATTGAAAGGCACACTGTTCTGTGTATTGACCACACTCAAAACCAGACTGACTTGACAGACAAACAACATTTTGGTGATGACAAGAACATAGGGGAGGTAGTGTTCGAAATTAGCATAAAATGGCACCTGCACATACAGCACAGGGAGATATCACAACTGTCACTCCTCGCAAGAGAAAAGCCTACCTATGTGTAGGAGGAATTGCAGAAGGTACCATCAGAGATTTGGACCAGTGGGACCCATGCCATAGGACTGTTGAAGGCAATAGGGGCAGTGTGCATCAAACTGAAGGAGGGGGCTTTGTTTCCCCAGGTCAGGCAGTACCACGTGTCCAGGAAGGCAGATAAGGGAATAAATGGCACCATTGTAGCTTTATGGCAACAGGGCATATTAACATACTCAGTCACCCAGTGCAACACAGCAGTGTACCCTGTGAAAAACGTAATGGGAGTGTTGTGGAGGATGGTGCAGGACCTCCACCCATGAGGCAACAATACAGAGGTGAAGTTTCCACAGGTACAAAATCCAGCCATGATTTTGAGTAATATTCCCACACGGATGACATGCTTCACAGTTATTGACCTCAAGAATGTATTATTTTCAATACTTTTACACCCAGATTCCCAGTAACTCACCAGGCTTCTGCAGGCGTGGTGCAAGTCCCCAAGTATATTTGAGTTTTAAAGGCTGACTTGAGAAATCTATAGACACAGAGCACTGTGATACAATAAGTCAAACCACCTCCTGGTGTGCAGCATCACGGAGGAACAGTGCGGGTAAGAATCAGTAAAACTGTTGATGTTACTGGCAGAAAAGAGGTACAAGGTGGACAGGGAAAAGCTGCAATATTTTCAGAAAGAGGTAGTGTTTGTTTGTTTATTTATTTAGTATAGCGCTCCAGACCCAGAGGTAAAAGGGAGCTTCGGTACAAGGTTGCAAAGTACGTTATATGGGTTTACAATGATACATTATACAATTTGTGATTAGAAAAACACAATTATGGGCAAAAAACACATGACAGTAGCATCAAACATAGAAGGAGGAAGGGGGTAAATGCTAGGTTCTATTCAGTAACCAACTGAGGACCTGTTTCCTAAATGACTGAAGGGACTCGATTGATTTGATGTTAAATGGTAGGGTATTCCAGAGTTGGGAAGCAAGGACTGTGAATCTGGATCCATCAGCTCTTTTTAAGGAGAATCTGGGCACTGTAAGGCACAATGTGTTGGAAGATCTAGTGGTTCTGGCAACAGATTTGAAGGTACATTTATTGGTGAGAGAAGTAGGGGCTAGGTGGTTTAAGGCTTTGTATGTGAGGCAAATAATTTTTAGGTCATGTTTTTGTTTTATGGAGAGCCATTTAGATCAGTTTCTAGTGGTATAGATGTGGTCACGCCTTGGGATGTTTAATGCTGCTCGTAGCGCGTTGTTTTGGAGTACCTGTAGTTTATTAATGATGGATTGGTTTGCGCCTAGGTATAGGCTATTACAGTAGTCCAGTTTAGACTGTATAAGAGCCCTGGCCAGCGTGAGGCAGCTATCAGAGGACAAGAAAGGTCTGCAGGCCCTGATCAGCTTGCCAGTGTAGGCAGTGGCCGAGGCAGTCATGCTAAGTTGTTTGGAGAGGTTAGTGTTGGCATCAAGATAAAAGCCGAGGGTTTTCACACTTTTAAAAATGGGAATAGTATTGCCATCGATGATGATGATGTTGTAGTTAGGGATAAGTTCCAAAAGGTTATTGGGTGAGCCGACAAGGAGAAGTTCAGTTTTATCATCATTCAAGCAGAGGCCGTGTGTGGCCATCCATGCCTGAATGATTGTAAAGATGTTGTTAATCTAGATGACATCAGCATTGTAATTACCTGAAAGGGTAAGGAGTATCTGGGTTTCATCTACATTATTGGTCTAGGTGACACCCAGATGGTCCAGTTTCTAAAAGAGTGGCTTTGTAAATATATTGTACAAAGTGGGCGAAACACATGAGCCTTGTGGGACACCACATGTAATAGGGATGGGGTCAGCTGCCGCTACTGGTGAGAAAACCCTCATGGTTCTGTTAGCCAGGAAGGATTGTATCCACATGACTCTCATTTACTCTCCATTCTCCCGTCTGGCCCGACTCATTCTGCAGGGCACACTCTCGATGCTCTGATCTCCTCTGACCTTCCCCTCTCTGTCCCTCTCTCCACTTTTCTCTCCTGGAGTGATCACTTCTCCCATCCTCCCACCTCACCCTCCCTACCCCTCAAGCCAAGCCACCTTCATCACTACCACCCTCCTTCTCAGTCATCCGACCCATGAAGCGCGTGTCAGTTGAGGCTTTCGCTGCCACCTTCTCATACCTCCCCGCCCCCTTCGGCTGACTCTCACCCTGACACAGCCCTCTCCACCCTCCACTCTGCTATATCAGATACTCTTGCTATTCTTCCCCTGTCATGAGAATCCGCCTGAAGCCCAAGGCCAAGTGTAACTCCTGGTATGACTCAGAACTCGTCACCCTAAAACACAAGTGCAGGGTGGCCGAGAGGAAATGGCGTGCTTCACCAAGAAGAGAGCCCTTATCAAAGTCCTCATCTCTGCAGCATCTAATAACTCGGCTGAACTCTTTAAAATCTGCAAGGAACTGGCCAAGCCTGCCGCAGTCTCTACCTCTCCTGTCCCCTCCCAGGCCCTCTGCACGGCACTGGCTTCTCACTTCATTTCAAAATCTCAGGACATCCTGTCCTCACTCTCCTCCTATCACCTCCCTCCCTCTATTCCCTGCTCTTCCTCTGGCCTGCTGATGAGGTTTCCAGACAAGTCCGATCTATGACAGTCTCGTTGAAACAAGTTCACCCCTGTTCCCCTAAAACTATCAAGGACCACATCGACTCCCTGGCTCCTGCCCTGGCTGACTTCTGCAATCACTCCTTCGCCACTGGAGTCTTCCCTTCCCCGCTTAAGCACTCCCTTGTGCACCCTCTTCTTAAGAAACCCTCTTTTGACCCCTCCTGCCCGACTATCACCCAATCTCCATCACTCCCTTCCTGGGCAAGCTCCTGGAGAAACTGGCCATCTCCCAGGTTAATCTCCATGATGAATCTGTGGGTTGTCTTCATGACCATCAGTCTAGCTTCAGAGCTGCCAGAAGCACAAAAACTGCTCTCCTGAACATCCGTGAAGACCTGCTCTCCAACCTTGACTCTAACATTCCATGTGTTCTCATCTTGCTTGATCTCTCTTCTGCCTTTGATACTGTTAACCATGCCATCCCGCTCAACAGTCTCCGTGATAACCTGGGTATTACTGGTCAGGCTCTGGTGTGGCTGACTTCTTTCCTCTCCAATTGACCCTCCCTCCCAGGTCCAACTTGGGTCCTTCCTCTCTGACATATTTTTCTGTACCTGTGGTGTCCCCCAGGGATCTAACCTCTCTCCCTGGCTGTTCAACCAATATCTGGCACTACTTGCCCCACCGCATCGCCGCTCTCTGCCCCAACTTTCAGTGCTATGCGGATGATACCCAGCTCATTTTTAGGCTACCCTCGGCCTCCTCCTCTCCCTCCCTCATCTCTGACTGTCTGTCTGCTATCCAGGAGTGATGTGCTGCCAATGACCTCTGCCTTAATGCCAGTAAGACCAAGATTCTACTCATCGGCACACCCACTCCCTCCTTCCCTGCAGCTCTCTGGCTGGCCTCTCTTGGCCCTCTTCCTGCTCCTACCTGCAAGGTAAAAAACCTTGGGGTCATCTTCGACTCCACACTCTCCTTCTCTCCTCACATTTCTGATGTCTCAAAGAAGTCACACTACCAGCTGCACCTCCTCAGAGGTATTCTTCCTTTTCTCTCCTTCCCCCAGAAGCTCACTGTCTCCAGAGCCCTGGTTCTCTCTAAGCTGGACTACTGTAACAGCCTCTATCTAAATCTGCCTGCCTCTACTCTCCGCCCTCTGCAACTCATCCAGAATGGCACTGCGAGACTTGTCCTTGGCCTCAAGCCCAGGGACTGTATCTCTCCTGGACTGAAATCTCTGCACTGGCTCCCAGTGGCTGCGAGGATTAAGTTCAAAACCCTCTGCATTGTCCACAAGGCCTTCTGGGGCCTGGGGCCAAAATACCTTCAACTCTCTCTTCCTAAATATCTTCCTTCTCGAGCTCTTTGCTCATCCCCCTCCAACTCCCTCAGGGTCTGCCGCTTCTCCAAGCAACGAGTTGGGGGTAGATCTCTCTCCTCGGCTGGGGCTTCCCTCTGGAACAGCCTTCCTGCCTCCCTGAAACTTGAGGATAACCATCTCCGGTTCCGGAAGCACCTCCAAACCTTCCTCTTTGCTTCTGCTTTCTCTCCCCCTCTCCCCTGCTAAATTCCTGATAGAAACTGCATTGAATCTGCACTGGGCCACTCTCACTGTTCTTGGTCCCTGGCCCAGCCACTTGCCTCCTGCTCTGCCTCCTTGGCAACCCCTGCACTGCGGGACTGTCTCTGTATCCCTACATCCCCCCTTCCAGCACTCACCTTGCACTTGCCACCAGCTGGCCCTTTTTATTTATCTGATTATTCTCCTACCCCTGTACTGCACTTTCCCCTCTCCCTTTCCCCTTGCGCTTTCCCTTCCCCTCTTCCCATGCACTTGCGCGATCTGAATGACACCTGGCCTAGTAAGATCGTTGTCTGTCTTCCCTTTGTCCCCCCTCCTGCCTCATCGCGCCTTGAAACACTTGTTTATAGGCACGTTATAAATGCCATATCATATCATATCACAGCAGAGGAGGAGAAGTGAGCAGCGGAAGAAAAGTGGCCGCATAGGATTTTGTGATCGACCAAGTCGAAGGCTGCTGACAGGTCTAAAAAGAGTAGGATGGCGGCGTTACCTTTGTCTTTGATTTCATCAATCTGACTTTCAAGGTCAACAAGGGCCATTTCCGTTCCATGTTGCGGTCTAAAGCCAGATTAACGTATTCCTAGCTTTGGTCTCAAGGTGGTCCTGAATTTGCAGGTAGGCAACTCTGTCAAGGATTTTTAGCAAGAATGGGACTGTGGTGATGGGTCTATATTTGGTCGGTATGGTTGGGTCTAGTGATTGTTTTTTTAGCAATGGGAGAACCCATGCTTGTTTCAAGTTACTAGGGACTGAGTTGGAGGCGAAGGATAGGTTTATTAGTTTGGTGATGAAGGGGGATAGATTTCTGACTGCATCTTTTATAATCTGGACAGGTCCACTGTCCCCTTTGCAATTAGACGGTTTTAGAGAGGCTATAACTTTTTGTACTTCTAGTGGAGTGACCCTTTTGAATGTAAAACCTAGGTTGGTGTCAATGGGCGGTGGTGTTTTAGGGCTGGTGGACTTGCTACTGGTTAGTTGTTGTCGTTTACATTCTATTTTAGTTTGGAGTCCTGTAATTTTATTGGCAAGGGCATTCTGGATACTGGTGCACCAGCGTTTGTCTTTCGTGCAGGTATCTGTAGGTGGATTAGGGTTTTCTAATTCCTTTATGATATTGAAGAGTTCTCTGGTGCAGGACCCTGCCTGATTTATCCTGACGTTGTAGGATTCTTTTTTTGTGCAAATTATCTAATTTTTGTATAAGGAGGAGATATTCGTACCTTGTGCAGGTATTGTCATCAGAAAGGAGGAGATTAGCAGCTTAAAGAGAATCAGTGGTACAGAAACATACCCTATCCAAACACAGTAAAAGAAATGCAGCAATTATGGGCCTGTGCAATGATTGTCAGGCCCGGATCTTTGACTTTTCCAGTTACACCAGACCATTACTGCAAGGGCTCAAGGGGACATTGAAAGTGAAGGGTTAGTAGAAATGTTACATTCCTTCAGGGACTTAAAAGATGCATTAACACAGGCACCGGTGCTAGTGACCTCAGATTTCAACAAAATATTGTTCTTATTCTCCCATTCTAATGGGGAAGTGATGATGGCTGTCCTCACTCAAAAGGATCCCCAACGACACAAACCCCGGTCTTCTACAGTGCTATTTCAAATACCATAATACCAGGGCCTTTCCCATGTGAGCAAGCACTGGCAGTAGCTGCTTTCGCAAATTGAAAAGTCATCTGCCAGAACTATGGGTTGTCAAGTTACTCTCTATGCAGAGCACACAATATTTGCAATTCTGGAGAAAAAAAACAAATCTACCCTCACTACCCTAAGGGTGTCAGGGTCATGAGATTATACTATCTAAACCAGCAATTAACATTGTAAGGTGACACATTGTCAATCCTGTTACTTTCGTCGCAAGGCCAGAGCAGGAGGTGATCATGTTCATGACCGCAGTACGTACGAAGAGGTGCTAGAGGGTCAGCACCCAATGAGAGAAGAAGCTCTGAAAGAGTGAGAAATACTGTTTGTTGATTGATCAGAACACAGGATGTTGTCACAAAGGTAGCAGTGGTATACTTTGAGGCAGAGGATTTTGAGGTGGCAGTGCAGATGAGATTACCAACACATTATACAACACAAGCAGCTAATCTGATGGCATTGATCTCAGCAGTTGAGATGTGTAAGGGCTGCCTCACCACTATTTACAATGATTAATCTTTTGCCACCTCTACTGTGTATTCTGTGATGTCCATATGGAATAGAAGAGGATTCAGGAAAAGTGAAGGTTCACCGGTGCAGTATGCGCCCTTGCTATCATGATTGATAGAATTTCTGCAGCTCCGATCAGTTCTGGTAGTGGTCAAATGTACCAACCGCTTGGGGGGTACAGACTTCATGTCATGTGATAACAAGACAGCAGATGTGGTGGCTAAAAAGCAGCTTATCTGCCATACTTCAAGGATCAGCTGGCCACACTCACATGTATGACACAGCAGAAGGTGAAATTGGTAGATTACTATAGCAATCTATCTATTACCCACATAACAGAGTTACAGGGCAGGGCGTCAATACAGAAACATGAATTATGAAAGAAAAGGGGGTGCTCCTTGTTCCACACAGATTTGATATGGCACCAAACTATTTCAGGGAAACCAGTGATGCCTGTAGAATTACTTGAAGAGGCCCTCGAACATCTGCATCACCATGTGCACATGTCAAAAGAAACCATTGCAACTGAAATCGAGGCAGAATCCAAATCTGCATGAATATGTGGAATTGTACAAATGGATGTAAAAAAAGGTCTGACTGCACAAAAAGTCCAAAAAATGCATACCACCAAAGGTTCAAACACCAAAAGGTTGAACCTTTGGTGGCATACATTGTAAGTAAGTAAAAAGAAAAAAAACACCCCGCTCACCATATTATACAGTATAGTGAGCAGCGGTTGGAGGGGACACCCCCACTGCACATCCGACATTGAAAAAGAAAACACAGGGGCTGCGGGTGTGTCTCCCGCTACTCCTGCTCACTATACTGTGTGGTATAGTGAGTGGGGTGTTGAGGTGGACACCCTGCAGTACACCCGAGAAAAAAATGAAAAAAAAACAACATGGGCTGCGGGGGTGTCCCCCGTACCACCCCGCTCACTATACTTTACAGTATAGTGAGCGGGGGTGCAGGGGAAACCCCTGCAACTGCCTGTAAAAAAAATAAAAGGACCCTGCTGTGCCAGTCCCCGATCACGGAAGTGAAAGGGAACTGGCGCCTCAGGGACACAGCGTGAAGAAAAAGTAAGTAGGTAAGTAGGGTTTGTTTATGTTGGGGTTGTGGGTTTGGGTGTGTTGAGGGTGGGGGTGTATCGTGGCTGTGTTGTGGGTATGGGTGGGGGTGGGGGTGTGGGTATGTAGTGATTTGCAGTGTTTGTTTGCATGGGAAATGTACAAACATTTTGGTGGTGAGTACATTTCCCATGCAAACTTTTCCATCACAGACTTTTCCGTGACGGAAAAATCACGCAGATGCGAATATGTAACGTCATTAATTGCCAATTGTATAATATGTCCATGGGGTACTGCAGGACATTCACTAAAATTATCAAAGCTGTTTTACCTAGCCCCTTAGGCGTTTCCGCCATTTGCACAATGACTACATTAATACACAAAGTAAGTGTGCCAACAACGCTATTTAATAGTGGTGCCTCATCCATTTTCGCGTTGCCTTACGACAGGACCATGTGTTCACTGTGATGCTAAATCAGGAGCTACATTTCTGGTACACAGGGTTTTCCCACGGTGGGGAGTGTGCGAAGTACTGAGGTCTGACAACAGCCCACAGTTCTACAATTAGTTATTTAAGGAGATCACATCTCTGCTAGGTATCAAGCACAAGATTTGGTCCATATAACACCCTCAAGCCAATGGTTTAGTGAAATGCCTCAAAGGCATGCTCAAGGAGTGCCCTGCGAATCTGTGTTCCACACTTCACATGAGCTGGCTCCACTGCTTGCTACTCACACTCTTCGCTCTGCGCAAACAGATGGGGTCCGATTACCATCTCACTACTCATGAGATTAAGATCAGCAAACCCATTCTTATGCCGCACGCTTCTACTATATAATCTTGCCCTCTCTTTGATGTTCACAGTACACCTGACATATTGGGGGAGGAGTTTAGGGGTTATTTTAGGGAGCTTACATGATCTCTGAGGTTTATCTCTCCACAGACTGGGCCCAGACACCACCGGCCAGCACCATCTTCGCCTGAGAATTCACCAGAGCAAGCGTAACAGGACGTCCCACCTCTGCATCCGAGCATTCGCATTCTGACCAGGAATCTTACCAGAAAAAAGGACTGAAGAAAGGTTTTTGGGGCCTTACGTAGTAACCTTTGCGACCACCACTGTGGTGGAAATTAAGGGGATGAAGTAATGGATGAATTTATCTGATGCCACCGAGACAAAAGCAATGCCCTCCCTGCAGGAGAAGAAGTGGAGGGAAAGAGAATGGAAGTTCATGTCAACTAAGTATTTCTTTGAGGTCTTCCTTTTGCAGCTTTGGGAGATTTAACTGTTTTTCACGGTGGAGCGCAACAGGAAGGGAGAAAAAGATGGCACCTATAATATATTGCACTGTTTTCCTTTAACTCGTGTCACTCCTCTTTAAATCCATATTCTACTTGTTTGTAATCATGCATAGAGTTTTTGTATACAATAGGGGAAGGTTATCATGCTCCCCCAGCCATTGGTGACAAGGGGGCAAAAGCTGTTTCATCCCTAACAACTGCCCATTCCATGACACAGCTTAAGAGAAGTGTATCCCATTCTGATTTGTTTTTGGGCCGAACAGGGAACAAGCCTCCCACCAATTCTGGGAATATGTGGCACGATCATATGGCAACACTGGGGAGATAAAGGGTTAATGGCACATGTCATTTGTGTTCCCTGATCCCTCATGCAACGGGAACACCCAGCACATTCCACCTAAGAGGGGTGCACATGCAAAAGGTTCACTGTTTACTTCATCTGACACAATGTTAAGTCACAGGTCTTTTCCAGGGTCCAACGGTCACTCTACAATAGGTGGAGGAAGGGGAGGTAGTGCATGAAGAAAACTATATGAAGATCAAAACATTGTCAGAGAACCCAGATATGAGACACATGGTGTTGCACTTCAAGAGAGAGGGACTGCAGGGAGGGGAGGTCACATTCACCACACATGTCATAAGCACATGCCTCAAAGAGTCAGGACACACTATACCCTGGTGCAAGACCCACCCATTGATGCACCTTGAAGGGTCTGTTTTCTTCAGATGGGTGTGTGTGGAGGGGATGATGAGATGCAGAGCAAAGGGTTTAGCAGGATTTGGGCCTGATGTGGCAACTGCAATTAACACATCCTGTTTGAACCCATGGGATGGAAATGTGCATGCCCTTACTTGAATGACAAATAACTAATCACCTGTCACAAAAGAGCCACTCATACGTCCATCTTTATATTTCAGAGCTTGGGACACTGTCAACATGGGAGAAAATGAGGACTGTGTCAAGATGATGAGGCTACCAGGGATTGAAGAGGATAGATCTAGCATAATGGATACATAGCAGGCTTGCAGGTCCAATGCTTATCTTCAGTTGCCACCACGTTGGGCCAGCTTGTGCACCCTCATCACATTGCACACTTTAACCTTTTTAGTGCCTCATTCAGATGTAGCCCCTCTCAATGCCCATACTGTTGCAGAACTTTCAGCCAACGCACATTCTTTTTCCAAACAGTCGTTTGACAAACACTTAAGTACTAATAGCTTACCTTTTCAGATACAATGATGGACATTCATGACCTAGGTGTACCATTGAAGGATTGTCAAAAAATAGGTATAAACACTTCAATCATGGTAATGTTATTAGTAACATTTCTAACAATTTTTTTTGTTGGGGCTAACATGTTACGTGAAGGAGGAGTATCTCACAACAGGAACAGAAGAAAGAGAAAGAGGGAGAATAATTCTATATCCCATAAATCCTCAGAAAGATTGCATCAGCTACCACCTGAGGTTACGTTGTTTTCTTCTGTAGAGTAGCAGATATACACGTCATTTATAATGCCCGCCCACTCACCTCCATCATATTGGAAGAACAACAGGAAGACAGTGTGCATAACACCAAGTATCATCACAATACTGCATCAAAGATATGAGAGACGGTATATGCTCTGACAACCTTATTGAATGTACCCTCAAACTGAGGTGGCAGATGGATGTTGGCAGACACCAAAGAACATAGAAGAGATATAGGTGAAGACTGATAATTGTAACTTGATGTAATGAAGAGAAGACATGAGGACGAACTGAAACGATATGCGAATACTTAAATAATGAAGATGTGACTGAACTGACAAATGTGAGTATGACAAAATCATATACACTGAGAAGATAAGTGAGAAGAGATGTATTAGATGTTTTTTTTTTTGTTTATTTGTTCTTGGTTTAAACAAACCTTTACAAAATCAATCTTACAAAATAACACTTTTTTTACAATGAAAAAGGAAGGAAAAAAAAGAACAAAACACTGTTAAGAATTTGCAATCAAAATCATAATAAAAGCATCAGAAACCGAACCATATACACATTTAGAAAAGGTAAAAACATTTCTAACTTAAATCACATACTGTTTTTAAAAACGTAATTAATCGAATAATCAGAGTCGATGAGTAACCATTTCTCATTCTGTACCATATAAACTTCGGGTCATTACAAGTACCATTATCAAATAACTCCATAAAATACTCTGATCTTTGTTTACGCAAATAGGAACATTTCACCAAAATATGTTCTAAAGTCTCTTCCATTTCTGAAATGTTACAAAAGCGACACCATCTCTTTTCTTCCAAAGGATTCCTTAGGTTTAATATACTACGAGTGTGCATAACATTAAGTCTAAATCGCATGAAAGAGTTTCTATACCTTCTAGATGGATATTTGTTTAAGTAATTTTCCATAACCATATCAAGTTTCCAAAAAGAGTGCACCTGATTGTACAATTTAGAAGCATATACTTTTGATTTGGTAAGAGACCAATCCATCCCTTTTAAAATCCTTTTACATTTGTTAGGTTTGTTTATCACCGTGCATTTAGCTATACCACAGTCCTCAATCGTGGATTCAATGGATTTATTTAGGTCAAGCATAAAAGGACATGAAGTGTCAATGCCTGCTTCCAAATAATAGTTTGTGGGGCCTAATAACCTACATTTTCTCCATAACATGCATCTTTTGGTTACAACAAGTGAATGTAGTGATTGTAAACCCAATTCATACCTTAGCACTTCAAAGGGTATACAGCTCGGCAGAAAGAATAATAGACCCCTCCATATTAGACTTTCCAGAGATTTCAAAAAGTCTGCAATACCTACGTGATAGAATTCCAAACCATAAGTGATCCGCGGGACCACCTTTCTTAAATAAAACTCTCTCATCGGTTTCAAAGAAAACCCCCCAAATTTTCTTTCTAGCATTCTCATCTGTCTTAGGGCCACCTCTGCTTTAGTCTTCAATTGATTTTTGAGTAAACTGACTGATTCTACGCCTGTAAAACAGTATCCAAGAAACTTAAATGCTTTCTGTATCTTAATTCGTTTACCCTCGCAAAACCAAGAGTAAGAATCTTGTTTCTTGTTTACTCGTCCCATTCGTATGATAGTCGTTTTATCAGGATTGATTTTCAAAAACAAATTACATATAAATTGTTCAAAAATGACAATCAGTCGATGTAAGCCCACCTTGGTATTATCCATAAGAATGAAATCGTCGGCATAAGCCAACCAAGATATTTCCTTCCCATTCAATTTAGGCGAAATCAAACCTCCATTTGCAAAAGCAGATTGGGCTCCACTAACATACAGATTAAAGATTGTCGGTGCCAACATGCACCCTTGGCGTAATCCGTTATTGGTTACAAACTCCGTGGATAGATCTCCCCCAGCATTCATTCGTACCACTAGTCTTGTGTCCGTATACAACTCAATAACGATGTCTAATAAATGATTCGGCATTTTTAAGGATTGTAATTTGTGCCATAGCCTTTGTCTATCCACAAGATCAAATGCCTGGCTAAGGTCCATAGATGCAACGTAAGTTTGGCCCTTTCCTTTAGTCCAGGTTTTACTTTGTAGACATTTCAAAATCAATCCACCACAGTCAGTATCACAATTTTTTCTAAAGCCAATTTGATTCATACTCAAGATATGGTTCTGATCCATCCATCTCTGAATATCAATAAGAACCAAAGAGGCAAATATTTTGGAGTCCGAATCTGCAATCGCTATTGGTCTATAGTTGGTGGGCAATAATCTTGAGCCTTTTTTAAATATCGGAATAACCACAGAGACACTCCAAGAAAGAGGGATAGTTTTCGACATACACACATCCTTAAATAGAATACATAATATTTTTGCCCACAATAGTGGGTTACATTTCAATACCTTATTACTTAAGTTATTGAGGCCCGGGGCCCCCGTGTTTTTAGATTTCATTATAAGACTCCTAATTATATCCACCTCGCATCTCATAGACCATTCAGAAGATCCCAATCTCAGAAATGCTTGACTTTGTTCATTGGATTTATATAGCTCTGCAAAATGACCCGCCCAAGTACTTTCAGGAATTGGGTTTACCGTTGTCATCGCCTGAGATGAATCCACATTGTTCATTAATTGCCAAAAGTTTGAGGATGTCACCCCCCTCATAGCATTCAAAATACTTTCTCCATCACGTTGTGCAGTGATACCTTTATGGCTAATCAGCCAATTTTTATATGATTGTTTCAGACGTTTAATATCAATCCAGGCACTGGCATCAGTTCTACTCAATTTGCATAGTCTACGGATCTCCCTATTCAGCTCTCTTTTTCTTTCATAAACCTCTATATCCATAGAGTGTCTATGGAGTATGGGTTGAATTTTTTTATCATACTTCATTACACTTTTAATTTTGGTTCCAATAGTAGTATTAAATTCTGATACAGAAAACATTTGGAGACGTTGTTCCAGCTTAGTGTTATCGTATTCCGCAACCATAATCGATATAAATTTGTTGGTAGTGTTAAAAGACCATTTTATTCTATTGTTGGCAGTATTGACCAATAGTTCCTTATTGTAACTTCGTTTAGTTTTCTCATAAATTGTAAATTCAAAGTCCACTATCAGCATACAATGGTCACTCGTCGCTACATTTCTTACTTCTAATTTAGACATTGAATAACTCAGTTTGGCACTCAAAAAAATATAATCAATCGTGGACACACAACCTCTCGCATTCCAAGTATAATGATCATTGGGTACCTGCTTTAATCCCCACATTTCAGTATATTTTAGCCATAGGAAGCCTCTAAGTTTCTGATTGCCAAACAAACTAGATGCTATTTGGAGATACAAAAGTTCTCCTGTCAGTGTATCTACGCTACAATCGGCATTAAGGTCACCTGCTATAATAATCTGACCGTCAAGGTTTATTAATGTCCACTGGTCAATTATAGTACCTAGGTCGATTAAATTAGTTTCGAGCTGTTGATCTCTTAATTCATTGGCATTCCAGTATACATTAATGACCAGTAAAGAGAAACAGTTCGACTTCTCACCAACAACATATTCCGTAATGAGAAATGAGTGACCTTGTTTCTGAGAATTTATCTTCGAGATACTAGAGGAAACTTTGGATGCCGTAAATATGCCACCCTTTGGTCTGCCTTTTGGTCCCTTTTTGGCACATAGGTTGTCCACTACAAAGTCTGCCAAACCTACACGCGAAGTAAGCCAAGTTTCCTGTAACATTAAGAAATCAAAACCATGTAACTCTTTCATCAGTTGTTCATTATTGAAAAGATTGAAGTTGCCTCGCGAATTCCAGCAAAGCAGCTTCAAATTGTGTTTGCTAGCTATGCAGGTTTAACCAATTCTTTTAAGTTAGAGATTGCATCACGCAATGACAATGCCAGCCATCTCCAATCTTGTTTTTCCAATACTTCATCATTACTTTGTTTCGGGGGGTATTTTACCTGTTCAAAACCTTCTTGCACTGAGGGTCTTCCTCTATCCAGGGCTTGCTCAGTGGTTGATAAGTCATTGAAGGGAAAAAGATCAAACCCCATGCGTTGCAGTGCTTCTGCCTCCTTCAAAATCATTGAACGAACTAAAGGGGATGGAATTACCAACCTTACAAAGTCTATTCTTTCATTATCTATAAAATCAACCAGATGAATATCTGCTGAAGTGATAAGTTTAAGTTCCGGTATCCCCGCAAATAATGAAAGAATATTTGATCTATTCAATGGTAAATTTCTCTCATCTCTAAACAATGAGCATAGAATCAGTCCCGGCAGCGTTGGAAAAGCCAAAGGTCTAGACTCTTGAACCTGGTTTTGATCATAAGGAGGTTTTTCGTTGTACCATTTATCTTCCCCTCTTACATAAGAGCGATATTCACGTTCGTTCCTCTCTTCATATGACAAGACCTTTTCTCTATTCTCACATGTATTCCGCAACCTTTTATTATCTTCCACAATATCCTGCATATTTTTTAGCAGTTCACCAATTAGATCTCGTTCATTAGCCTTATGATCTTTCGTTGTGTCAGTCGAGGCTTCATTTGGTTTAAATTTATCCGATACAATCCTAGTTGGTTTTTCTGTTTGTGATACCAGTCCATCACTTTCAGTGTTTGGGATATCACTCATAACATTATTAGCATCGTTTTTTTCTTTTAACCTTTTGTTTTCACTCATCAAATCCTGCATGTTTCTGAGAATATCCTCCATATAAAGCTGCATCTGTGTTGGGGATGGATTGGAATTGGGAAATCCTTCCTTATTACATTGAGGTGAGGATATTTCATCTAGTTTGTTACCAGAATTAACAAACATTTTGCTTTTAATTGACAAAGTGTTATCTTTCAGAGTATCTTTATGATATAAACCAGTATTTACCGAGTGAACAATTGGCCTTATTCTGGGCTTAGTTAACTCACCATGGTCACTGGATAGTTGGTTTTTATTAATTTGATCAGTACCAGAGTTATTTTCAGAGATCTTGTTAATTTCATCCGTCTCACGTATAGTTACACCCTTACCCTCAATGGTAGATGATACTTTAAAGATCTTAAAAATGTCACTTAGCCCATTTTCCAGTCTCTTGTTCTCCACAAGTAAATCCATTGGTTTTTTCTTTTTCATCACTTCATATATGCCATCCATTCCTTCTTCATACTCACTCTGGGTCGCCTGATCTAAGCAGGTTCTCCCAGTTTCCAACATAATCGTATGCCTGTCACCCTTTTGTAAGGCCATATCGGCAGTTGCATCTTCTACCTCCTCATCAATCATATGCCTCATATCCAGATCTCTTAAGTATTTCCTTGAGGATTTGTTCTTGAGGTCAGCCTTTTTTGATTTATTATTATTTTTTTTGGCTTGTTTTTTAGCTGCCCTGGATAGCGTATTGCCCGTCTCGGGGTCTATAATTATGATCTTTGGGTCATTATTGGGTATAGCTACAGCCTTCTTTGTCACAATATCTGAAAAAGTGGGGACTCTCTCGGTATTCATGGATATTATTTTTTTTTTCATCAATTCGGGGGAATCAGATGGGCTCGATATCTGTTCTTTATCTTCCACATTACCCCAGCATTTCTTTTCGATTGCCCTCTTTGTCATAGATTCCTTTAATAGGGGCATTAACAAATCAGATAAATCTTTAGGTAATACCTTTATACTTTTCACTATTGGTGTAAAGGCATCTGATATAGATTTTGGAATCTTGTCAAAAGCTGATACTAATGTCGTCAGCAATTCATTATTTTTCCTCAGTTCAACCAGAATGGCTCTATTAAAGATACCCAACATGGTCATGGTATCTTCCATATATGGAAAATCGTTGACACCCCCAGAGTTTATGTCATATATGGGGTCCGGCAAGTTAACATCCGAAATAAAGATGGCGGGAGTGTCTAGATCAAGAATGCCCATCCCATCAGTGATTTTTTCTTTAAGTGTGTTACTACGCGTCTCTTCAGTTATATCGGCCCCTTGCTGTAATTCGCCACATATCCCTTCTATCTCATGATCAAACATTGGTTGGGAAGGGTCCAAATTTCCATCATTATTTCTGATATCTGCTGAGCAATCTTGCGCACATGTAGCAATTCTTCCTCATCTACACAAGGGGCAGGTAGGGGTAGGGCAGCCGCACGGGCTAAACTAGCCCTGCGAGTGCTGACGGCATTAAAGAAATCAGCTCTATGATCTTTACGAAGAGCGTTTAGTTTAAATTTACCCATATCGCTATTATTGTTGGAAGAAAGATGTCTTCTATCACAGTCTAATAAAGACTAGATATTAGTAGAAACTTTCCCCTGCACAACAGAGTATTCACTCTCATTAGGAAACCTTCAAAAGCCTGGCACCACCTAAGATATAAATTTGAAAACTAAAACAAAATCATTTAACAAAACAAAAAACACAAACCGCGAACAGCAAACAGCGCTTTACTGTGCTTCCCGGTGCGCGCGCGAGTGCGCTGCACCATGGGAATTTGTAGAAGTGAAAAAGTGCCCGAGGCACAGAATAGGCGGAGCCACCAGCGCACACTAGAAAAACAGAAAGAAATTGTAAATACAATGTACTGCCAAGTCCATATGGCAAAGTCCGTTTATAGTCCAGGAGAAAGAGAAAAAAAAAAAAAAAAAAAGAAAACCAAGAGGAATGTTTCACACGCTCAATCACCTCCAGGCAGCGTGGTGCAACTGCTAAAGACGTCCTCCAGCCCGATACTTCGTGAATCCAGTAGGAGACTTCACGAGCACTGTGTAGACGATCCTGACTGGCCAGCAAACAGCGCTTTACTCTGCTTCCCGGTGCGCGCGCGAGTGCGCTGCACCATGGGAATTTGTAGAAGTGAAAAAGTGCCCGAGGCACAGAATAGGCGGAGCCACCAGCGCACACTCCAGGCAGCGTGGTGCAACTGCTAAAGACGTCCTCCAGCCCGATACTTCGTGAATCCAGTAGGAGACTTCACGAGCACTGTGTAGACGATCCTGACTGGCCAGCAAACAGCGCTTTACTGTGCTTCCCGGTGCGCGCGCGAGTGATGTATTAGATGTATATACGCAGAAACACAAGGTAGATACGATATATAAAAGCTTGCTGCAGTTGAAAATATAACACAGGTAAAGCAGCCATGATGAGAAAATGGACGTTGACACTTTATAAATAGTAAGCAAAAAGCCTGAAGGAGAGAGACCAAGGCTGCAGAGCTGACAGGCACTGGAATACAGCTCTGTGCAAGAACAAAGAATATTTGCTTGGCTTAGGATCAAGGATGCCACAGCAAGAAGCAAGGCATGAAAGGAGTTGAAGAGGATAAGCTACATACACACAACATATTTCTCTTAGATTAAGCAAAGGAGTGAACATTTGCAAGTGCAAAGTATTGAACAATCAAAGATGCAGAAAGCATAGGCAAGTCAGAGCAGCCAAGTCTCCAGAGGCCAAGAGGAGTAATATCACCCAATATAATTAAATCAAATAGCACTAAATAGCAATTCAGAATGGACAAATTCATGGTCTCCTTACAGGTGGTCCAAGACCAAGAAAAAAGGCCTATTCACTAAGCTCAAGATGAAGATAGCAATGCACCTTCACTCCCTACAAAGGAGAAGCCAAAGAAGAAGCCTTGGCTTAGTGCCTAACTGATGAGAGATGGAAGCCTAATTGGCCAAGTGGGTATTTGTCTGACGTTGTTCCCTGCACCTGGGTTTCGTTTTTTGCTTACATGCTGATAACGAGCCGAATGTCCAAGGTTGGGAGTGAATGCCAACCAATTGTGATGGCCTATGTAATGATGGATTATACATTGTTGCAGAAGCCAATCCACTGCTGTTATTCTGCCATTATCTGTATTATACGCAGTTAGAAGTAGTTTAAGGTTTGCGCACCGGATCAGGGGCAGCCAATAATGTTACTAACCCCTATATAAGCTATAGGTACATATGATCCCTTAACCACCCCCTCCTTTTGATAGACTTTTACTGTTTGACACGTAGGGTGACATCATAGCTGATGTACATTGAAATGTATTTGAGGGTTTATAAGCTGCAATCTGTTTGTTCATCAGGTTTCCCTACTTTATGGAGCTGATAACAAAGTAGTATTTTGCAATATTCCTAGAGTCTGTCTGGTTATTTGGGTCTGAAATTATTTATTGGTAATCCATCTGGCACTTGGAATGCACCAGGTACTACTGCACATTTTGGTAGTGGTGCGGATGGTTCAGATCCAGGCTCTCAGATTCTTGGCGACCCGGTCACCAGTCTCTAGGGATCTCTCTCTCAGGTGGCCAGGGCATGGCCATCGCCATTGGATCCAGACACTGAGGGTCGACGAGTGCGGGACGATCATCTGGGTGAGGGGTCTTTGGGTGTGGGGGTGAGGCAGCCGATGGTGAGACGCAGTATTCCCACCTTTATTGTATATCCAACACCTCCTATTTTGTAGGATCCTATGTCCCAACTCCCCCTTTCTGCACAAACACTAGGCCGAGGAAGAGGGTGACTGAGAAGACAAGACTAACTCTCATATATCATACTGGACATGTTCAGCTAATCAGGTCAGGCAAAGTCAGGCACTTGACTTCAAGTGCATACACCTGATTTGAATTAGCCTTCCTCCCACGGATAAAAGGGGGAACCTAGAGACACACTATGAGCAAGGTGGAAAATGAGTACGAGCAGAACTTCTGGGGTGAAGCCGAACCTGGAGCAGAGCAACGGATGAAAGGGAAAAGAGCAGTGGGCCGAAAACCCCAAGAGATCCCTACAGGAAGTCATTGCCTCCACAAGGCCACAAAAGACACGTGGAGAAGACTGCATTGTGTTTCAAGGACGCCAGCGACCCTCCCGGATGAATGCCAGAGTTGGGGATGCGAGGCCAAGACTGTGGTTCTAACCTTGACTCATGAATTGGAATTTGAAAAAGCAAGAGAAAACTGCACACAGATAGTGAGTTGGCAAGAGACCCGAGAGACTTGTGTGTGCCAAGAAAGATTGAAGCTTGCAACAAAATATCACAAGCAAAGGCTGCAAAAGTGTGGATGAGATGCGAGGAAAGGCAGACCTGCGAAAGAACTTTGAAGCATCAACAGCTGTAGAATAAGCAATACTGAGTAACAGAGTGGTCAGGTGAAAAGGAGTAGCCCACTTGAAAGTCTCTGTAAAAGGTACAGTGTTTGTGACGATAAAAGTAAATTAACTTTCCAAATGAAAGTGAATGAAGTTACTCCCGAAAGAAGGGGAGAGGGAAAGTTAAACATTGAATTTTGATTGAAGTGGTCCAGCGGCGGTCTGTAATGGAAGCCCTGCACATACAAAACTCTTTGACATCCAAAAACTGGTCTGAGCCTGGCAGAGGGAGACTCGAAGTGTAAAAGGCTTGAGGAAGGGAGCCCCCGCAAGTGTTGTTGTCTCTGAAGTGGTCTGAGCCCGACACAGGGGGACCAGTGTGAACCTTTTGTTCCGATATTTGGGGAAGACTGGAACATGAGCTTTTAACATGGAAGTCCAGATGGACCTCGATCCACGGTCCAAACTGTTTCAGTGTTAAAGCCTGAGCCAGAGTGTGCCTATAGAGAGGCGAGCTAAATCGGCCACATTTATTATTTGTCGAGCACTGATTTTCTTTCTATATACATACTTCTTTTACACACCTTTTTGTTCAAGAGATAGCGCAGGCATTAGGTTTTGTTAGCATAAGCCATTTTGATTTCACAGACACGACTAAGACTGTTCTCTTTATTATTTGATGGTCGAGATGACTCCCATCTTAGTTATAGGGCAAAGTAGGAGTTTTTTTCAAACTCCACAAAGGTAGTAAAGGTTCTACAAATTGTATCTTTTGTGTCAGTGTCATACTTGT
This sequence comes from Ambystoma mexicanum, assembly GCF_040938575.1. NCBI lineage: Eukaryota > Metazoa > Chordata > Amphibia > Caudata > Ambystomatidae > Ambystoma > Ambystoma mexicanum. The sequence goes on along the minus strand of NC_090928.1, from coordinate 958,039,510 downwards.
GATACCATGCCTCCCCTACAATTGGCAGATGCCTCTTTGAAGAACTTCCTGTCCGCTCCCCACAGGCAAACTGAAGGTGAATCAGTCGATTGGGGATGAGTGGATACCAATTGGCTCAAACTGAACAACAGACATAAGTAGAAACATTGCAAGTGGCAAATAAAAGGGGAGCGATCGTATCGCATGTATATATATATAGTAGGGGAAAGAATAAGGATTTGATTAAGGAGAGCTACCTTGTTTCCTATTCTTAAGAAGACAGAAAGGACTGAATCAATCACCGAACTGAGTATATTTTAAGGGATTCCTATGGCAAGGCCAAGGAAGGATGCGCAACACACTCCAAAATGGAGTACAATAAGAGATGAGATAGTTTTACTAAAGACAGTAAAGAAGACAATTGTAGAAATTGTTGTGCACATTTGTTTAGGGTTGTTAAAAACATTTGTGTAAAAAGTTGATGTGTTTTGTATTAGATTGTGATATTATAGGTTGTAGACTAAAACTATAGAACAATAGTAAATAATTCAACTAGTTAATAGATGTTAAAAAACAAGCGATTGGCACCAATCATAGGAGAGTAGGAGTTAAGAAATAATTGAATCAAATAACATTCTTAGGTTGTCAATAATAAAAGCAGGATAGTCGAAATTGGTAGAATCATAAACAAAGAAACAATGAAAATATTATTGTGTAGGCTTGGAAATGATTTTGATGGATATTTTGGGATAATGTGCAGTGATTGATGGTGCTAGCCCGAATTGATTGTTTTGATATAATTAAATAAAATAATAACAGAATAAATTAACTGATAATTATTGACAGTTAAACCCAACTTGTCACAATGGGGGACACTCTCCTGCTACACATGTACAAAACATTTCGGTGATACACACACAGGATTTGGAAATACCATGCCCTATGGGTAAAAGGCAGAGCTCATAAAATGTTCATGCCTTGGCCTCAAGAAGGTTTGTTATCAAGAACAGTATTGCAACACATGACAACATACTTACATGCTGCATACACAGGGAAGAAGTTACAGAAAAGGTAAGCCATTTTAGAACTATAGAAAGTGTATCAGAGTGAGAAAGAAGACCCACCGGAAAAGGAGTGGATGCTTAATCAGCATAAAGTCGGGAACATAACGCCCGAGTTCCTTTTTCTCCTAACAATGATAGCACCAACTGAGGACAAGCAGGGATGTTCTCCTCTAAAGGAGTTAACAGCAGCAGCAGGGTATCCTAATCTGACATACGTGCCCCTCGCCTATAGCAGTGTGGACAAAATAGAAGAGAGCATGATTAAAGAATGAAAATACAGGTCAGCATTCAATTAACATAAAGAGCATGATGAAAGAAGGGACAGGCAAATAGAGATAAAAGAAGAAGGAGCTAAGATACAAAAAGGAGAGAAGGATGAAGCCAGTGAAGTGACAAACATACAGAACAAGTGAATGGAAGGACAGATATTACGCAAATTAGACCGAAAGGATATTGACGACGTTAGAGAAAGAGAAGAAAGAGAGAATAGAGGAGAAGAAAAGTGATGAAATAGAAACGCAGAGATTTGAAGAATGTAGGTTAGAAAGAATAGAAAAACCGCATGCACCTTCTCTAGGCACTCTTTTGTTTTCTTCCCTTTCTTCATCTGACATCATTATACCCCAGCTGGTATGACTATTATCCCGTTAACGTCATCAAGATCTAGTCTCCATAAGGACAGTGTTTTATGCTCATCCCATTATGTCATCAATCTTAGTCCTGTTTCTTTTGGTGGAGATCTGTTGATGCTCCCTATGTTCGGTCTTGTAACCATTTGTCTCCTTCATTTGCCCATATAAATCCCCAATCCTTTTCCATATGCCTTTTGTCTCATGCTCATCAGCTGTATTCTTGGTCTCCCTTGCAGCTCCCTGCTGGGCTGTCGTGACCCATTGTTCTTGTGCTTCAATTGGTATTATTATCTATTAAAAATGTGATCAATTTCATTATCCCTTTGTCCCCTCCTCCTTCTCATTTCTTCTTTGCTTCTTCTTATCTCTCTTTTTTCTTCTTCCTCTCGCCTAGATCAAATGTAAAAAAAGTGGTAAGTTGTCAGATTTAGAAGGCCCAACAGAAAAAATACCAGAACCTACACTGTATTCTGAATGACCACAAGCACGAACGTGCAGAGCAGGGGATATACCCCCACCTTATGTAAGTAGATTAAGGTCATTGCCAGGATGAAGACAAATGGGTTAAATTAGCCCTTGACCAGGATTTACACAATTCCTGTTATTACAGAAAGGGGCAGGACGACCACAAGATGTACTGTGGCCACAAATGGACAAAGATAACTTGAAATGTAAATTACCTAGTTTGACTGCAGGTGTGGGAAAATTGATTTATGAGTTAGAGAGAATGACAGCGGGAATGACATTAGCAGTGGGTGACTTAAAAAGCCTACTAGCAGCTATTTTATGTGGGAGAGCTGACGACATTTGGAGATGTGCAGGATATGCGAGTATGATAGCACAAAACACAACATATGATGGAGCGCCATTTAATATTTGTAGAGCAGATATATGGAGGTCGCTTAGAGTAGAATACCATGACATATCCAACATTTGAGTGATTATGACAAAGAAAATGGATGAGGACGAAATCCTGTTGCTCTTATTCAGGAGATTCCAGAACCATGTCCCCTTAAATTGAGGGAACCACGGGATAAAACAGTAGCATTATTCTATCATATTTTATGCCAGGGACTGCCAGAGACAGTGCAACAGCAGAGAAAGAAACATGCAGGAACGGAAGCGAAGCCATGGCCACAAATACAGTTGATTATCATACATCATTGTCGATTATTACAAGAGAAGAATAAGAAAAACGCTGAGAATAGAAAGCAGGAGGAAGCAAAGTTATTTCAGAAAAAACAGACAGAATTTGCCACAGAAGGATGAGTATTCATGGGTGGTGAAGGCGTGACCACACAAGAGTTACAGCAGCACAGCCAAGCAATGTAGGGTACCCAATAGATCAAGGTGGGTACAATCTTTGCCCACTAGGTAGAGGGAATGGAACTAGAGGACGAGGACTTGGATTCCAAAACCCTCAACAGGAGGAAGATTTATTGGAGGACAGCTGCAACAATGCTGAAATTGTTGGAGGATAGGACATATGGCCCAAACGTGGAGAAGTAGAGAGGCAAGCCCAGAACTGGCAAGCTCCAATAGGGTGGATGGGCTATTCTCCACAATATAATACAGAACCACAGAAGTATTATGCCCAAGATCACACACAGAATCAAACACGTCTGCTGCAAATACAGCAAATGCAGCAAGTTCCATTGCAATCAGAGTCTCCACAGGGGCAACCACAGCAAGCACCTATGCAAACACAACACATACAGACCCAGCAAGCATAGAAACAACAAGCAATAGTGCCACAATGAAATGTGAATATAGAAGCCCCACAAGCATCCGCTCCCAGGATAGGGAGTTTGTTGTGACAGAAGTGTGAGCGACTCCTTTTACAGGTGCAGGGATGAATGCGTTATCTACAATAGGAAAGCCCAAAGAGCAACCTAATGTGTTCATTACTATCAGTGACACTAGACCCCAAGAGGAACCAATCATCAGGGTAATGCTAGGAGGCAAGACATTTTCACTTCTTGTAGACAATGGTGTGACTTATTCCTTTGTTTGAGAGAGAGAATTCATATTAGCTATTACAACCCGAAAGGCCCTACGAGGAGTTCCTTTAGACCCAGAAGTATAAAAAGTATTTTTGTATTGTGTAAATATTTTGTTGACATGGCTACCCGGATTGATAGGTAAACTGTTGGGAATACCTGATGAATTTTTGTTTAGGCCAGGAGTACCTATAGATGATGAGGAAGGACACATTGTCCCCATAGATTTGGGGGAAGTGATAGTGAGAGAGGAAAAGGTGATTTTTGTGGGACAGTTGATGAGGGAAGAGCATAGAGAACAGTAATAGCGCTTGATGTAATACAGATTAAGAGATTTAACGTATGATGAGCTGTTCAGAGGTAAGAATTAAGATTATGAATTATTATGTTTAACAAGTGTCACTTAGCGGATTAAAGTCAAGAAAAAAGAAATGCCACAGAGAATGGCATTGGTGAAACATAAACCATCAATTTTCAGGAAGATTTATAAAATGTACCAAGCATTTTATGGACCAATAGTCCATATGATGTGGGTCTATTGAGTGGAGCAGGAGCAGTTAAAATTAAGCTCAAGCCAGGAGAAATATTGCAATGAGCAAAAGAGTATTCCACGTCCAGAGAAGTAGATGAAGGTATATTTTATGCCATTTCCATTCAGTACAGCTGAACATATTGGTGCAATCAAATTCCCCATGTAACAATGCTGTGTACCCAGTGAAGAAAGCAACAGGGGGATTGTGAAGAATTATTCAGGATCTACATCCCCAAAACAATATTGTCGAAGAAGAGTTTCCTATGGTTCCACATCCACCTATAATATTATGTACCATCTGTACTAAAGCCAAATATTTTACAGTTATAGACTTAAAACATGCCTCCTTTTAATTCCTCTTCATGAGGACTCCCAGGATTTGACCTAATTTTCATATAGAAATCAGTGCTGGAAACATGCACGATTACCTCAGGGGTGCTGCAAGTCCCCATTGATCTTTAATAGGGTCTTCAGATTGACCTAAATAACATACAACTTGAGAGTGTGTTAATTCAGTATGTAGATGATATATTAGTGTGCAGCAAGACAGAAGGAAAATGCAGAAAAGATTCAGTCCAACTAATAACCATACTAGCAGAGAAAGGATACAAGGTAGACAAAGAGAAATTACAATATTGCCAAGGAGAAGTACTGTATATAGGACAGCTAATTTCTCAAGAAGGGAGAAAAGTGAGGACTGAGAGAGAGAGCAGATAAATCGTGAAAACTCCAAAACCTGAGACAATAAGGGAAATGCAACAATTTTTAGGGCTATGGAATTAGTCTAGTGCCTGGGTTTTTTGATTACAGTACATATATTCAACCACTTTTAAAAGGACTCAAGGAAGCACAGATAGGTAAAAGTGAGATAATATGGACAGATGAGATGATTGAAAGATCTGAATAATTAAAAAGGGTGATTTGTACAGTCCCTGTGTTAGGAATTCCAGACTACAATGAAGAGTATTATTTATCACTTTCAAATGAAGAAGTGATTACAGCAGTCCTCTGACAAAAGACAACATTAGGACATGGACTTAAACCGTTAGCCTACTATAGTGGGATTTTAGACCCAGTAACAAAAAGACCTTATCCTTGTGAACATGCATTAGTTGCTGCTGCTTTCGTGATTGAACAATCTGCCAGTATTACAATGGGGTGCTCAATGACGTTATTCGTAGAGCATTCCTTATTCACCATTATAGAGAAACCCAAAAGCACATTGACTACACAATGATCATCAGGATTTGAAGTCATTATTTTTAACCCAGCGATTAAAGATTTTAGATGTAGAGTAGTGAATCCAGCAAAATTCATAGCAGAACAAGTAGAGAGAGAGTACTATGTACTTGACTGCACAAAGTAGACTGAGTTTTATGATGATATTCCATTTGTTAGAGAAAATGCTCTGGGGGATTCCATTCATTGACGGTTTTTCAAGAATCGAGTAAATAACAGGAGAGAGACATATGGTATCAGCAGTTGTGAAGCTAAAAAAGAATGGTGAATTTGAAGAAGTGACAAGTGCAAGATTGCCTTTACATTGTTCAGCACAGGCTGCATAGTTAGTGGTGCTTCTCACTACAGTCCAGAGGTATGAGGATGAGGAAGTGACAGTGTACTCTGACTCCACCTTTGTGACATCAACCATACACATAGGATTGTCACACTGGAAAGGAGGGGATTCCTCCGTGCAGACGGCACACCAGTGCAATATGCGTCTCTATCGCATAAGCTCATTATGGTACTAAAGCTCCCATTGGCTATCGCCATGGTGAAATGCACAACCCATACTAAGAACCGTGATGTAGAAGCAAAAAGGGGAGCACATTTTCCAAATATTTCAGATTTTGAAGTAAAGCAAATACCAGAGCAATGTATGATGGTGAAGGAGGGTTTTAATATGTTACCCATTGTACAGTTACTTGAGCTACATGGTAGAGCCCCACAAGAAGAGCAGGATTTATTGAAGAGACGGGTGTGTTCTTTATCCCCCACAGAGCCTATATAGAGAGAAGGTAGCACTGGAAAGCCAGTTATGCCTCTAGCATTATTAAAGGTGGTGGTGGAGCAGCTTTAATACCCCACACACACAACTAGAGAGAGTCTTGCTGCCATGATCACAGAAGACTGGTGTTCACCAAATGTGTTAGAACACATGGCATAGTTTATTGTAAACTGCATTGTCTGCCAAAAATTCCCAGCAGGGAACACCAGTGAGAGGAGCAATCCCTAGACCCAATGGCCCTTTTCAGCATCTACACATAGATTATGTGGATATGTTGCAAACATGCAATGGTTAAAGATACATGTTAGTAGTATGTCCCATTTGCATATGGATTGAGGCAGGTCCATGCACACCCCGATACCACATGTGCTGCCAGGTTTCTTGTACGTGAGGTGTTTCCTAGATGGGGTGTGTGTGAGTCCTGCAGTCTGAAAATGGGCCACATTTTGTAAATTAAATGTTCAAATAGATCACTCTTTTATTATGCAAAAACACATATTTGTATCTGCCTATCACCCACAGGCAAATGGTATCTGTGAGAGGCTAAACAGACTCCTTAAGAAAGGATAGCTTAGATTTAAATTATTTTGAAGAAGAGATGGCTACATTGACTACCCCTTGCATTATTTGCCCTGAAGATCCAGCCTGGCTCCGATCACCACCCGACTCATTATGGGTTTGTGCCTGGACATTGCATGAGGGTAGTACTTGTTGCTCCTCCCACTCGAATAGAAACTGATGACCACAGTGTAGCAAAATCATTAGGGGATGAGATGCATGATTGTTTGACAAATTTGACCACTAGTGTTTCTTTTGGACCACTATTGGGCCTGTGGATGCAAAGTGTATATGCAGCTACATAAGAATTGGAGAGGGATATGCTCTATAGTGATCATAAATGTTCCTGCGTTGGTGATCCCCAAAGTGATCTACATATTTATATATTTCCGAAAATGGATGCACACCGAAGAAAGAAGAGGTCACTCAACCTCATCCGACAGAAGAAAGAAAATTATTTTTCAGCAAAATCAATAGATGCTTATTTACGACATTCCAGATGAGCATAAATTATTCAGTAAAACGGCAGTGATATTCACATCTATATTCATGCCAGGAATTCAGACTGCTGTAAATGCCAAGTGGTTACAAATAACCAGGTGGGAGCTGCTACAAACAATTAATGTGAAAATACATGGATTTAATGTGATTACAGAAGAATTGAGGGCCATCAGACTCATGATCCTCCAGAACAGCTATGTCTTGGACTGAATTACAGCAATGGAAGGAGGCATGTGCACCAAGATTGGGCCTTCATGCGGTACATACACACCTGCCCATGATGGAGAAAATGGAACCCTGACAGAAGCAATAACTATGCTGTCAACTCTGCATACGAAAATGGTGGAAGAAGTAGATGAGACCAAAGATGTAGACTGGTTTTCATCCCTTTTCTCATGGGTTCCAACCTGGATGGCAAATGTTTTCAAGCTGCTTGGTAGCAATACTAGTGTTAGAATTGCTGGGATTATGTCTATTAGTTATAATCATAGAACAGGGCAAGAAAACAGCAAAGAAAGCTATTGGGATGAAGATAATGATCCATGTAAATGCTGTGACTAATGAGCACACATAGACTGAATGCACCACCCATAAGCAATTGAAAGGAAGTACTCTGGCACACCCAGGAACAAGGTTTTATTACCCAAACGATTATAAGAATAATGGGGACATTGGGTGGTCTGTCAACCAACTGGGGAATCCTGACATATGTCCTGGGGTCTGGATGAGCACAAAAAGAATGCAGGTGACCCGAGGAGGGAGAAAAAGATATGGATTTTGAAGAAACCACAGTGTGAAGTAAAAGTGAAGAAAGTTGAGGAGGTAGTCGAGGACTGGACCAGAGGAGGGAATGTAGGGAGGCAGATATACACGTTATCTATAGTGCCCACTCACTCACCTCCATCATATTGGATGAAAAACAAGAAGACACAGTTCTTAACACCTGATATCCTCCCATTACTGCATCAAAGATATAAGAGACGTTATGCACTCAGGCAACCTTATTGAATGTACCCTCGAACTAACGTGGTGTAAGGATGGCTGCAGACAACAATGAACACCATAGAGCTATAAGTGTAGTCTGAGAAGTGTAACATGATGTCATGAAGAGAAGACACAAGGATGCACTGAAACTATATGCAAATACTTAAATAATGAAGATGTGACTGAAGTGACAAAGTGAACATTTATGCGAATATGAAGAAATCATATACACTGAGAAGATAAATGAGAAGAGATGTAGTAGATTTATATATGCAGAAACTCCAGGTAGCTAAGATATATAGAAGCGTGCTACAGTAAAAAAAAAATATATAACAAGGGTAAAGCAGCTATGATGAGAAAATATACGTCGATTCGGAATAAATAGTAAGCGAGAAGCCTGAAGGAGAGAGACCATGTCTGCAGACCTGACAGATTCTGGAATACAGCTCTGTGCAAGAACAACACATATTTGCTTGGCTTAGGATCAGGGATGCTGCAGCAAGAAGCTACTTGAAGGCAATACATTAGTTCAAGAGGATAAGCTACATATGCACAACGTATTTCTCTTAGATTAGGCAAAGGAGTGCACATTTTGCAAGTGCCAAGTATTGAACAATCAAAAATGCAGAAAGCATATCCAAGATGGAGTAACCATGTCTCCAGAGGCCAAGAGGAGTAATTGCACCCAATATAATTAAATCAAACAGCACTAAACAGAATGTCAGAATGGACAAAATCATGGTCTACTTACATGTGGTACAAGACCAAGAAACACGCTCTATATATTAAGCTACAGACGGAGATATCAATGTACCTTTACTCCCTTTAAAGTTCTGAGGAACAGAACAGCCAGCAAGGTCAACTACAAACAAGAAAACTTGGCTTAGGACCTAACTGATGAGAGATGGTAGGATAATTGTTCTAGTGGGCAGCTGTCTCATGTTGTTCTCCACACCCGGGTTTCATTTTGCTTACGTGCTGCTAACAAGTCGCATGTCCAAGGTTGGGAGAGAATGCCAACAAATCATGAGCCCCTAGATAATGATGGATTATACATTGTTACAGATACCAATCCGCTGCTGTTAATCTTCCATTATCTGTATTATACGCACTTAGAGGTAGTTTAAGGCATGCCCACCAGATAATTGGCCGGCCCATGATATGTTCCCTTAACCAATCCCTCCTTTTGATAGGTTTTTACTGTTTGCTGCGTAGTATGATGCCATAGCTGATGTACATTGAGGTATAAAGCCTTTGTGAAATGGAAATGTATTCAAGAGTGCGTGAGCTGCAATCTGTTTGTTCACCAGGTTTCCCTACTTAATTGAGCTGATATTAAAATAGTATTTTGCCCTATAATTTGAGTCTGTCAGGTTATTTGGGCCTGCGATAATTCATTGGTAAGCCCATCTGGCACTTGGAACACTCCAGGTGCTACTGCACACTTCAACTGCTACTTTTTGTTTGCTTCTCTTTCAGCACTAGGTTTTCAGGCAGCTGCCAATGCAAAATGGCTCCAGATTACTAGATGGGGCCTTTTGTAGATCGCAAATGCAACAGAGAGGGGCTTAAATGCTATATGAGAGGAGCATAGGGCAGTGAGATTGATGACCTTGCAAAACAGGTACATCTTGAACCTGTTGATTGATATTGAGGGGGGATGTCACAAAGATTGGTGAACGCTACTGTCCCCTAATACCAGCTAACAATGAGCAAAAATGGTCATTTAAAAGCAGCAATAAATGCTCTACACTAGTTACACATGAATATGGAAACAGAATCTAACAGGGCCATCAAGTAAGATTGGTATGGCACCATTTTACATGGCTGCCCACGTGGTTGGCTCAGGTCCTGAAGGCATTGACTCTGTCCTCATAGTGGTGCTCATCGCTCTTTGAGTAATCTAAGTAGCAATGAGTTGCTTAGCACAGGAAGGGAGGAAGTTGAAGAGAAGAATGGGGAGTAAATTGTGGGCCAGAAATGGAAGGATGTTTAAAATGGGAGTGAACAAAGGAAGAGAGTAAGTTGAGGAAAAGGGATCATGGCCTCATAAGGGTGAGGAGAATGGTTGGCAATGTGGAGTTCTATGTACAGAACTGCCGGACCCTGACCTGTATGAAACATACTGGCTTAGCTGTATTGGTGGAGGGGATTGTATTATGCTCCTCCATTTGCCGTAGGAGTGCATGACGGAGAGATATAGCTTGGAGGGATTGAGGATATGCGGGTGGAAAATAAGGAAGAGGAAGGATTAGTGGGGGAGGAGGAATTTGTTACTGATGTAACAAAAGGGGGAGAGGCAAGGGGGCATTCATATGCATGTGCATCATTCACTTCATTAATCAAAGTACTGATTGATGAAGGGCTTCTAACCACATATCAGAACCCTTGCAGTGACATGAGGGGCATGTTTCATGAGAACAGTAGCAGCATTGACAACTTTAGGTTGATAGCTGAAAGGTGGCAGAGGGTAGCACTAGCACATAGTAGTAAATTCTATTTTATAACATAGATAATTGGGGAATTGTAGCTTGTGTTTGCTCCATTTTAGCTTTCAATTACTACCAGCAAGGAAACACACAACACTGTATTATTAGCATGCACTATTTCCATTCAGATAGCATATTACCCCACGTCTGTGATCAGAACACAGTACACTGCATGGCACCATATATGCCACACTGACCCTGTATTATAGGATTTCTAAAGGTACGTGGTGCATGACAAACTTCTTAGAAAGCACATGGTACATGTTACACATCAGCCCCAGCCAAGTACCTGACCACACATTTTCAGAACACACAACAGGTGCACTTTCACCATCTGGTCCAGCACGTGCGTGCACACACACACACACACACACACACACACATACACACACACACACACACACACACACACACACACACACTCACTCACACGCACACACACACCATGTGCATCATTTGGTTTTGATCCTTTTTTAGAACAAATGCATGTGGGACTCACAACACAACAGTATTGTATCATGTGTGGTAAGGGGCCTAAGCATTTTTTAGCTAGAGATTTGCCTTTTTAGGCCTGCCATGGTAGTATAGAAGGCCACAATTATTACCTGGGGACACTTTGTTTAATTTCGTTTTGCCCTGCAGACAGGCTGAGAGCTCAAGGGCAGGTGGGGAAGGATGTAAGCTAGGTGACAGATCTTTATGACTAGGGAAATGTTTCTCAAGGGACGAATGCCTGACTCCAGACAAGAAGTGCTTCCTCATCAGATGCAGAAAGAATACATAATGTTTATGTATAATGTTTATGAAGGCCACAGTGAGGGTTCTCAGGCAGCCACAATATGAAATAGGTTAAATTATATGGGGAAATTAGCAGAAATTATGGTCCAGAAGCAGTGCTCAGCAGTGAACAGATCAGGTTTTTTCTAGCAGGCCATTCATTGTAGGGAGGTTGCTAAGACACAATGTGCCTGAACTAGCAACATGTAACAAGATAGAGAGTTGCACAGTGAGCAGATACAGATGGTGGGAATGGGAGATGAATAGAGGAGGTGCGTGCCATGCTTTTTTAGTTGCCCATTGGTCCAGTTTGGTTGGACGTTACAGCCCCACTTGTCTGAGGTGGCACGGTCCAATTAAAATCAATGCCTTGAACAAGCTTTCCTCACAAGCTGGGATTAGTGCATTTTTGGGCTGACTAAGGGGATTATGGCCATGGCCATGTTGGAAGGTGGATCATTTGTGGGACGGGAAAATAGCCACCAATAGTTCTAGTTAATCTATAGAGTTGTTTAGGTGGATGGTGGTTAGGATGATGATTTTGTTACACTCTTACTGTGATATGTTAATGTCCTGTTCATTGCTATAAAATGTTGAATCCACAATGGGCGGGTCGAATTTGGCCTATTTTATTCCTGCATGCGGTGCACTCTTTTTCTTGTGAATTGATTATTTTCTGCTTTTGCACCTGACTTGGGAGTGTCCCTAACTTTACAGAGGGATGGCAATGTAATATCAGAGAAAGATGACTTCCATTTTTGAAGAGTTTTGTGTGAGGCAAAGGAGAGCCATCCAGTGATGAATTGCAGTGAGACGGTTCATAATCTGTTCCGAGATGGCTGTGGTGAAGGAGGGAAATGAGAAAAAATATTTGTGTTTCATCAACAAAAGGGTGATAGTGAAAACCGAAGCATGAGATGAGTCTTCCTAGGGCAGAGGTAAAGAAGGTGAAGAAAAGAGTTCCAAGTATTGATCCTTGGGTTACACGTACAAGTATAGATGTGGGTATACTGTTTTAACGAGTTCCTAGAGACTTTTAAAATTGACCTTCTAGGATGTTTTAATCGAGCAACATCTCATTCAGAGGAAATGTCCACCCATCTCAATCCAGGCACGCACAATTTCCTTTATTTAATAAGGTGGTTTTGATGAATATGTAACCCCCAATTTAATAAAATTGATTCCTTACAGACTCCCTCCTCTTTTGTGAAAAGAAACATACAGGGTTGCACAGAATGTATATTTATTAACCAATTAGAAATAATTGAAACATTATTTAGATAAATAAGTTATAAGTCCATAAAATTAGTTATTGAGCTGTTAGTTTGGCGCTACATGTTTTTATGACTTCTGCCTGGCAGTGCTACAGTAGGTTTGATATTTTTGGAGGTTTTGTGACTCTAATTCTGACCCCGCTTGCACCAGTTCCATGTGTTGCAGATTCTGGATAAACACTTTGTTTATTCAAGTATTGTGTTCCTTTGGGAGGGCCTGGGAGGTTGAAATAGCAGATTAGGCAAATCAGAACTGCTGGTCAAGCCGAATACCCATTATTCTTCCATTATTTTAAGCCCAACATACACAGTTGCAGACCATAGAAATGTCACCTTAGAATTTATAGCAATTTAGCCTCTGCGTGACCGAGTGCCAGGGAACTTTATTATCATTATGGTTCAACCTAGAGTAATTCTATCTCCTTGAGAAAGCATGGGATCTGTCTTCACATCTCATTGCTGGGGGAGGTGAATTGAACAGAATACCAAATGCCAGAATTGAAATTTGTGGCTGATGCTTGATTCAGGTTGGTTTCTCCCAATTGTAACTTTAAAGTTAAATGTATCTGTCCCCCAAGATTTTACATTTTCACAGAAAACACAGCAGTTTATTGCGTTGGCCTATCAAACCCCCATCACAGGGTCGCATTTTCAACATATGTAGGTTTCATAACCACAACCCCTGATGTATGCAACACATTTGAAATAATGCAAACTCATTTTTCTCTCCATGATTTTGAATTGGTGTTCCTTTTCTCCTCAGATTAAGCAGTTCCCCATTTAGTGGTAGGATATTTCCTCATACCTGAGATGTTTATTTCAGTCCTTTTCACTGTATTTTGATTTGAGGGGACTTGAAAATATTGCACATTTGTTTTTCAAATGCTGGAACAGACCGCAGTTTACATGTTTGTTTTCAACATGAGGTCTTGCTCTGCGTCTTCACGTTGAGTTAGATTTTCCTAAAGCCTTCCAGGTAGGAGCTGATCCAGGCAAGAGCAGATTTCCAAAAACCTAGGTCCTAGAGAATGAGGAGGAGAGAGAACAAATTGCAGAAAGGTCAAAAAAAGGGTGAGTATTGAAGAGTGTTTGGAGTGCTGAGCATTAGACAGAAAGTTAGAGACATGCAGAAGTGCAGTTTTAGAAGTTTACTATGGAACCCATATTGAATTGCATCTCCAAGGCCATTGTCCTCAAGGTCCCTCTAAGTCCTTATTGATCTAATCAAATACGACCCACTCAATGACTTTTGACTAATGGGGAAGGAGAGAAACTAAGCAATAGTTTTTTGTGACATTTGATCAGCAGGGAGTTTCTTTAATAGGAGTAAGGCAGTTTTGGATATGAAGGAAGCATGGAAGAGTCCAGTGGACCGAGAGATGTTATAGAGCTCAGAGAGATCAGGGCAAATAATTGTGACAAAATCTTTGACTATTTGGGGAGAAAAATGTTCAATATGAATGCAAGATGGGTTGGCACTTTAAAGGGTGGGCACTAATCCTATAGCAGAGGTAGGCGAAAAGAAGATGAGAGCAGAAGAGATGATGGGAGAGGCAGTTGACAGATGGAGGAAAAGATATGCGCACAGTCATTAGTAGAAAGGGAGGAGTCGATACATATTGGCTTGGGAGGTATGAGCAAAGATTGGAGAATTGATTAATGTTTTCATGGATAATTAAAAACGGAGGAGATTATGGCCTAAAGTAGAAAGGTTTGGTAGAGTCTAGAGCAAAGGTTAAGGCAGCAAGGGACTTTTGTAAACTAGGAGTAGGGGATGTGTTCATAATTTGCATCAGCATCATAGGTTAGGGTTTGTTTTGAGCATATGAATTTCAGAGGTGATCCAAGTATACGGATGGGGATGGTGTTTTGCATCTGATTAGCCCTATGGGTGAAATACTAACACTTTTGTCTCCCTGGCCCCGTTAGCAAAAACAAGTGATTGAACTCAGAAGAGCAAAAATAAAACACACAAACCATATAACATTATAGGCCCTTTATTCACACAATATATGTTTATGTGTATAAATACAAATAAACAAACATACATTGAGATATATAAGAACTTGAATAAAGGTTATTTCGCCGTTAAATATGAGACAGAGAAAATTTCATCTTAGCCACTACGATGCTGCTTAGTCCCTCAGTAGGTAGGTAAAGAGATCACTGTGTCCAACAGGGTCTGAAACTGAGCATCCTCCCTTTCAGCAAGACTGCATCACCCGGTGGTCCAGATTCAACCTAACCTTTGCCAGACAATGCTCTCTCCTTTATGGCGGCATTTCCCACCCTTCTCAGTTGTGTTTTGCTCTCGGCCGAAGGGCAGATCACAAGTCAAAGGGACAGAGGGTGGAAAAATCCAGTCAGAAGTGGAAAAACCAAGCGTCCCTCTCACTCGCATTCCCAGACCCCTTATCATGCACCTGCAGTGTGCTCGAACTCCCTTTCTGTACTCGTCCTGTAATGGACAATAAAATAACTATTCTCCGCAGTTAGTCCACTCAGATAATATTTATGTGACCTTGCTCTGTTTTCGCTGCTACTCGCCTATTCTGTGAGGCTCATGGAAACACAGACTTTATTACTGTGATGGGAGATGCCTGTTCAAAAATGGCTGTGCCTCGATGCCATGTTATTCTGGCTTGCATTTTCACACAAGCATTACACTCCACCCCTTGAACACTCAACTACCATAACCCGATGGTCGTTCAGAATACCTCCAGAATCTGCAAATCATTCTCCACATATTAGGAATACATGAAACACAACAACAAAAACAAATCAGCACTTTAACAATGCCAAAAGCCAGAGCAGTGTAGCATGCAGTGCTTCAGGAATCCATGATAACAAGTATTCCCACCCATCTCCATCTTGATCCTGAGTCACCTGTACCACCAGATCTTTAATACCTTTTATATGCTTCTCACTAGAGCAGGAATGGCCACCCAGGTCAAAACAACAAATCTCTTCCATTGTTTCACAACCTAAATTATGCTTCAAAAACTAAAATCAATAGCCGCCATGTTTTGCAAAATAGCTTTCCTAAAAGATCTATTGTCTAACAATAACTCTGTTAACGCCTGCAAGGTTTCATTAAGCTCCTTAACTACTAAACCAGCAAGTTTAATCATAGTTGTATAACCCCAAGCAGCTAAACCCCAAATCCCAATAATAGAAATTGCTAATGGTAACACTTCAGCTTCAGAAAATAAATGTACTTCAGAATTACAATCTGGAGTCAAAGCAGTATATGAGGTGGCACGTGTAGAATGTATAATTGCAGGTTTAATTGGATAAATCATTAAACAAAGCCGCGTCAAAGCACACGGGCCACCTGAAATATTAGCAGGAATATAAGAATAAGTGAAATTACCACAAGAAAATAACCAACCAGGAGGAAGTTTTACATGGTTCAGGTGGCTAGCTGTAACAATAGTAAAGATGCATTTCATATTCTTCAAGACATCAGTACACACCTTTATAGATCTAGTACATAATCATCTCTCTAAATCAGTGCTTTTAATGTCTTTAGCAAGTTTCAACTGTTGACATTTTTTAATGTAGGTCTGATCACACGTCATGTGATAACAGCCGTCTGCAGGAGCAATGTGTCATGATACGGGTCATATTCCTCCATTTGTGAATAGTATCATCACATAATTTACAGTATTCATAGTTGGAGAATGAATTTTGAATATCTGAATGCTCCAATAAGGAATCATTGTGTAAAATACCAAATACACTTCTCAAAACCACATCCGTTAAACAGAAATGCAAAATGTTCAATACTCGCTGGGCCAAAAAGAACCAAACATTTTTGGGTTGCCTGACCAATGCCAAATAACCGTGATGGGAAAAAGAAGCTGTAATTCCAGAAGGAGGCAAAGGCAGGATTTTATTTCTTTGCTCACACCGTTTCCTAAATGCAGTATGATAGGCTGCAACAGATGCATCCTCAGGCGCAAAGCTGATGGATGGAGTGTCAGTTTTCATCCATATTCCCCGCTCCACTTGGACAATAGAAAAATATGTCTCATCCTCAGACATGAACCTGGACCCTCCCGAATGCATTCCACGTGCCACACACAGGCACTCAACACACTCAGGATCTAAAGCAAAATTTCTGAAAAAAGAAAATATCAGTGGGGTAAATAACATTTGTCAGCCGGGATATGCATCCATTTCTTTTTCCCAGGTTCCATCACCAACACCATTTGATCGTTCCCAGCTGCAATTACATCAGCCACCAAGGCTTGGCACGGTTTCTCAACCCATGCCTTTGCAGCAGGCACCATAACATCTGATGAGCCAAATCCTTTGTCTCTGTGAATCGTTAATACTGTGGGACGCTCACCTTTCTGTGCTGTGGATTCTTTAACAGGCACTAATATTAATTGTGCAACTCTGTCCCCTTTATGTATAGGCAGTACATTTTCACTGCTGTTCAAAAGAATAATTTTAATCATGCCCTGATAATCAGCGTATATAATTACACCAACACTTGAATACATTTTAGGGCTAGGCCAGATCTTGGGGCAATCAATCCCATATGTGCAGTCGGGATTCGTACGCCGATTCCTGTGTCCTGTGTCAATGACAACAATGTCTTTTGATTGCAGCTGAACTTCCTCCCTTGAATGCAAATCCACCAGCAGACTCAGGAGTGGCACAATAAGGAGCTAAAGCACCAGAGGAAATGTCCCAATACAATAAGGTTTCACAGGCTAGATTTGGTTTTATTTGCAAGGCTGGTGTTAACATGCGCATCAATGGAGTTTCACTGTTCGCAATGGGATGGTTATTCAAATCTGAACAGCTTCAAATATATGTTCCCGCCAACCTCACAAAGTACCATCTCCAATTTTGCGCAATTGTTGCTTCAATAAGCCATTCATTATTTCAATCAGACCAGATGCTTCTGGGTGATAAGGGACATGAAAAATCCCTTCAATACCATTATCTTGACAATAATCAATGACCATTTTCCCTTTAAAATTGGATCCATAATCACTTAGAATTTGTAAAGGGACACCATAGTATATGGCTCTCGGGTTCAATAATTGAATCGTGTTCAAATGGGTAGCCCTCTTGCACGGCAAAACCAGTCGGTAGCCGGAATATGTGTCCACAATAGTGCATGCATATTGACAACCCTTACTCGTGGGCATGGGACCAATATAATCAATTTGCCAAATTTGACCAGGCAATTTACCTCGTCTCAATGTACCATGAAGTATGTGCGGACTAGAATGATGTTTCTGATGTTGGCATATAAGACATTGCAAAATTACAGTTTTCACAATCTCTAGCGGAATGCTAATTCCCCTATCTTGAACCCTCCTAATAGTAGCCTTTTCTCTGAGATGTCCACTCTTCTGGTGGGCCCATTTGCCTATTCCCTCCAAATCCTCCTCCTCAGCCCTTGAGTCCATGATTTTAATCCTTGGATGTTCATCTGCAACAGAATTGAACCAACGTTCTAATGAATCTGTTGTGCAATGTGCATCCTTGTGATTTACAGTCACAGTAGTATGCATCAGCATGCCAGCAATGTCTTGCTATATCTCCTTTCTCCACAACTCTTTCACATTCATTTTCCATCCATTCTTTTTCCAAGTCGGTAGCCAAACCACCAACCCATTTGCAACTGACCATGAATCAGTATAAATATGACAATTACCTGGGGACTCTTGGTTCAGTGCCTGATATACGGCATACATTTCTGTAAATTGGCTACTCTTCCCCTTTCCTGAGGTGGTAAGCACCTTTTTTATCTTGGGATTGCACACAACCGCTTTCCAATACCACTCTATTCCTACATATTTAGCTGCACCATCAGTAAACCAAGCATGTTCAGCTTGTTCAATACTCAATTCTTCATATGGGAACCCCCATGTAACTGGAGATTTCTCAATAATCCTCTCACCCTCCGGTTCGAGATCCATCAACGGCACGCCTGCTACTTGTTCATGCAGTTTTGCTATGCCGCTTTTACCAGGCTTGGCACTATCTTGACTATACCATTTCCATTCAATAACACTGGCTTCATTCTCATGACCAATTCTGTGCATTTTTGGGGAACTAAGTACCCACTGCATAATAGGTATTTCTGGTCAGATGATTATATCATGACCAACAGTCATTTGTTCAGTGTCTATTAAATCTCAATAACAGGCTAATAGTTGTTTCTCAAAGGGGGTATATCTACCACCTGCTTCAGGTAATTTCCTGCTCCAAAAACCCAAAGGCACCCGCTTTCTATCTTGTTTTTGCCAAATGCTCCAATTTGCATAGGAATATTGCATCGACACATTCAATTCCACCTCACCATCCCTCAATGGCCATAAATCAAGCACATTTTGAATGGTATTTTTCACTAGTTGGAACGACATTTCCTGTTCTTCATCCCATACAAACTCAAATTTCTTACGTGTAATCCTGTAAAGGGGTGCCAACATTTGCCCCGAATATGGAATGTGTTGCCTCCAGAATACGAATAACCCAATAAACGGTTGTGCTTGCTTTTTGGTTTTAGGAGTCGGAAATTCAAGAATCTTTTGTCTAGCTTTTGGCACCAACCCTCGATGCCCATTGTGCCATTGTATTCCTAGAAAAATAACGCTCTCTGCCGGACCTTGTGTCATCAATGTAATGTACAATTTGCACATCAGGTTTACATGGAATAGTGTCCAAATGTTCAGCCACCAGCCGGTGACTAATTGTTGGACTATTCATATAGCCCATAGGCAGGCGATTAAAAGTATACTGCCTTCCTTCCAAGAAAATGCAAATTGTTCTTGGCATTCATCCGCAATCAGTGTGGTGAAGAAGGCATTAGCCAAATCTATCACTGTGTACCAAGTGCCCTTGAATCTTTGTTTATTTTCAACCAACGTTATGGCATCAGGTACTGCTGGCACCAGTGGAGGAGTATATTTGTTTAACTCGCGATAATCAATCGTCATTCTGAAGCTATTGTCTGTTTTTTTGACAGGCCAGATGGGATTGTTCAAAGTCGTGGTAACAGAGCGCAATACGCAATATGCCTGCCTTAACATATCCTTTCATTGTTTCAGAAATCTCTTTTTGCCCACTGGGAATTCGATATTGTTTCATGGATACTCTTTTAGTAGCTATCGGAACCTGCACAGGGGGCATTTTTAACCGACCGACCAGGCGTGCAAATAAAAGCACTCACACCAAATTGGTAACTTTTACCTCTCAATCCTAGGGTTAATCCCTCTAGAATATCAAATCCAATAATATATTCAGCCAAGGGAACAATTAACACCTGATATGTGTTTCTTTTGAATTGCCCAATTTTCATGTCAATTCCTGTTTGAACTGCTGAAGTTTCCTTACCACCCAATCCTGTAATCATAAAATGTTTTTCTTAAAATCTGGAAGGGTTCCCATGTATCAAAGAGCCCACGTCCCAGTATCAATTAAGGCTGGAACCTCCTGTGTATTACCCGAATGCCAAAAGAATTTCACTTTTACATGAGTTGTCTGTCTAGCATAACATGGGCTATTGTAACCTGAGTTTGGCCTTCGTCCTATTCATCTTTTGAATGTGCCCCTTTCGATTCTCTCTCCACCATGGCACTAACCATTTTTCTCAGATCAGCATAAATCGTTGGGAAGGTATCAACTTAGTGGAGGACTTATCATCACCTCCCTCCAGGGACGATTCAAAAGGAACTACCTCCCTTTTTGGTTTATGTACATCCTGTTGCTTTACTTGTTTGTAGTGCCCTTTCCCGTCTAAACCACATTTTTTATACAACAAATACATATTATGTGTTGCAATTCCATCAATCTCTTCTTGTGGCACACCATCTTTCAACAAAGCCAGGAATATATCCTTCCTAGGTACACAGGAATCTCGGCTGTCAAATCTCTTGCCAGCAGTGCGTTTTCTCCCCTCCCTCTCCTGAGTTGGTACATGTGGCTTTTCCCATTCGCCTAAATCTGTGAGCTATCTAATCGCATCGACAACTTAATCAGTAACTTTTCCCGTCATTCCCACTAATAAGATCATTATGACGTTTTTATATGCTGCGGGGGCTGTACAAACCAATGTGTTTCTAGCAGAAACAGACAAATTCATCAACCCCATATGCTCCGGAGTCTCTAGGTGAATCGTCTCCTTCATAGCATGCTCTCTAATTCTCTGAATAGCTTCCCTCAATGTATACCATTTTTTGTCATCGGTCTGCCAGTCCGATGTAATAGGATATTTGCGATTACAACCTTGCGCTGCTAGTTGCAAAAGGGATAATTGACCATAGTCACTGTTACCATCCCGAGGAGGACCTGCATGCAGAGTCTCCTGTATTTGAACATCATTTGATAAGGGCAAAAATCTAGCAGAGTCAGTCGTATCGACTAGAAGACCCACAGTCCCTCCATCAAACATTCTGACCATCCAAGCCAGCAAAGATTCACCCACCCTCTGTTTCAGCCGGTTAACTATTTCACCAACTTCTTGTAGTGAATAATCTTCAAGAGCAGTCATATCTACTATATCGCCCCCGGGATTCAATGGATGGTGACCCAATTTTCGGCGTATGACGGGTTTAACCGTCAATTCTTTGCATGCAGGTTTACAGGTTTAGGCTTTGTTATAGGATTTGTTATAGGATCTGGTTCAGAATCACTGCTAGTCGTCGTGCTATCAAAAACATCTTATTGATCAGGATCCCACTCTACACCTGTGGAGGCAATCACACTGTGACTTTACGTGAATTAACCCTAACTCTTCTCTTTCGATACTAATAGCGGGCGACTCTTACCGTGGTTCGTTCAGCGACTGCTTAATATTTATCATCTTTATCATGATATAATTTCATTTGAAGTTTTGCATCAATGCAATCTGTTTCTCAGCAGCCAATTTTTCAATCTTTGAACATCATTTTGTAATTCCAAATTCCTTTGATCCATCTTTCTAAAAGCATGCAACAAAATCCAGCCTCTTCTACCGAGAGCTGAACACTCCTTCCCCTTTTCCACTGGGACTAACTGTAAACTGTAAATTAATTAGTCGGGACTTGTCTCTCCTATGCTACTATCCCAGGTCTCACTCAATCCTGTGCCACATGCCCAGGTCTGTGCAATTTTATCATAAGGGCTTTTAGAACACTCCAGGATAGTTATATCCGGGCAATATCCACCAGCGGAGCCACCTTTTTTCCTAAATATGGAGGTCATTATGTCAAAAATGAAATGGATGTTTCACTCCCCTAACATCAAAATCACAACATACACACACTTATATAACAACATTTTCAATTATTTCCTTCCTTGGAAGGGGAAAGAGAAAAAGAAAAAAGGGGGAAGAAGGGAAGAGGAACAAAAAATCATTCTCCTCTTCTTTCCGTTCCCCTCCCCCTCTGCCATACTGAGTCCAAAAACTTTAACTTAATTTTATCAGCAAGATCCTTTGGCATCCATATCAGCACAAAGATCCTGCTTACAACGCCAACATGTTTTGCGTCTGTTTGACCCTGTGGGGGAAACACTAACACTTGTTTCTCCCCGGCCTCCTTAGCAAAAACAAGTGATTGGACTCAGAAGAACAACAATAAAACACATAAACCACATAACTTTTTTAATACAAAATGGCTTGTTATAGGCACAATATATGTATATATGTATAAATACAAATAAACAAACATACACTGAGATATATAAGAATTCGAATATAGGTTACATCACCGTCAAAAATGAGGCAGAAGAAAACTTTATCTTGACACTGCTTAGTTCCTCAGCAGGTAGGCAAAGAGATCACTGCGTCCAACATGGTATGAAGCGGAGCGTCCTCCCTTTCAGCGAGGCTGCATCCCCTGGTGGTCCCAATCCCAACTAACTTTTGCCACACAATGCTTTCTCCTTTATGGGTTCATTTCCTGCCCTTCTCAGTTGCGTTTTGCTCTCGGCCGAAGAGCAGATCACAAGCCGAAGGGACGGAGAGTGGACAAATCCAGTCAGAAGTGGAAAAATCTAGCGTCCCTCTCTCTCGCATTCATTCCCAGACCCCTTATCATGCACCTGCAGTGTGCTCTGACTCCCTTTCTGTACTCGTCCTTCAATGAACAATAAAATAACTATTCTCCGCAGTAAGTCCACTCGGATAATATTTATGTGACCGTACTCTGTTTTCGCTGCTACTTGCCTATTCTGTGAGGCCTACGGAAAGGCAGACTTTATTACTGTGATGGGGGATGAGTATTCAAAAATGGATGCACCTCGATGCCATGTTATTCTGGCTTGCATTTACAGATGGGAATGTGTGAATGTGTGAGCAGGATAGAGCCATAGGTGCATAGTGAGTGTCAGAGAAGGTACGGTCAATGGAAGAGGCAAGAACAGGGGAAAGAGACAGGAGAGAGGGTCTCACATCATCAAGGTAAGGGGCATGGAAGCCATGGCTCTTTGTCATTGAAGAGGGGAGATGGGGATTAGAAGGTGGAGGGACTGAGATGTAAAAGTCAAAAATGGAGTGACCAGAGAGAGATGGGTAAATAGAGAGGAAAGGGGAGAGTGAATTAGAGAGAAAGATAGGGTCAAGGAAGTTCCCAAATGAATGAGCAGGCTGGTCGTGGAGATAGTAGAGGGAATGGTCAGATAGGAGGGATTTTGTTTTAAGGCATGTGGCTGCATAGGTCTTCGGAAGGTTAAAGCCACCCAAGATGGTAATGGGGATGTCAGTAGGAAGTGAATCAATGAGAAGAGCCAGATCAGGGAAGAAGGAATTGAGAGGACTAGGAGTTGATGGAGACCAGTGAGAGTAGTGGGGGGGAGTTAAATAGTGGCATATTCAAAAGAGGAGTGATGCAGGCTTTAATGAAAAGTAACCCCACACCACTGCCCTCCCCACCAGTTTGGGGTGAGTGAAAAAAGGTTGCAAGTCAGTGTGGAGAGCTGCTAGTGTGGGGGAGTCATGAGCGAGATAAAAGTTTCAGTGATAGGAAGAAGTGGAAGTTGTGGGTGATAAGAGTCAAACCAGTCAGTGATGTACAGAGACTTGCTGCAGATGGATTGTGCTTTCAAGAGTCCAAGAGAAAGAGTAATATGCGGTGGTGGAGAGGAGCAGATGTTGTGTGGTGGCCAAGGAGTATAGATGAAGTTGGTTTTCTTTGTAGACCGGGAGCATTTATTTGAGGGGTACTGGTGCAGGGGAGAAGGATGAAGATGGGTAGGCTGGGGATTGATGAGGAAGTGACACCAAGTTGAGACTGAAGGCTATGAGAGAAGGGAAAGATAAGAGTGAGTAGAAGGAGGAATACAACAATGTCAAGATACATAATGAAGGGTAGAAGAAATAGGCTAGTGAAGACAGTGAAGAAAGGGTGCAGCTGAAGGGAAAAAGAGTGTAGGTGGGCATGTGGAAAATGAAGGGTTGGCTGAGAAGAAGCAGGTGTGAGTTATGTGCTCTGCTAGAATTCACACGCCCAAAACAGTGTTCCTTGGTCCTGTGAAGTAGCAGAAACTCCACATGAATGCATAGTCAATGGATGGAAGGATCCCTATGCGTGAAAGCAGATGTCAAGCAAAGCATGAGCTTGGTAAAGTCTTGGCATGAGAAGGGATTCTTGCCCTAGGCCCTTTCCAGCCCCAAAGAGGGAGCTGCCATTTGCTGCTTCATATGAACTGCACTCAGTAAAAACGTGTTTAAAACATGCAGATCTCGATAACAGTCAGAAGCCCAATCGTGCCAAACAGAGGCTCGATAATCAAACATAATTCTGCTTTTCCACATCAAGCCTTCAGCGTAGACATTTACTGCATCTTTATTTTTATTGAGCCAATGTGGGCTCTTTGAAGGCATTTGTGCTACAATTGCTGCATACCTGGGCTGGCCCCAAGAATCTGTGGCACTGGAACTCATTTGCATAACTCCCAGTAAACGCTCTGAAACAAATGCTGAAAGAGAAGGCCTGAGGATTTTTTTTAAAAAATCACGCAGTTCTCAAATTAAGAACTACGAAAAGGCGAAGAAATAAAAAGATGTCATAACAGCTTTCCGCTTTCTGTCATGGGGCCTTTGGAGAGATGCAAATGACAAAGGATGGATTTGTTTTTTCCACTGTACACAAATGACCTCATATGTGATCATGTATTATGAACAATTTTCAACTCACAGTCTCCACCAAGCATCTTGCTGGCTTTTTATTACTACATCTCATTTTCTTCTCAAATGACAAAGGCACATTATGGTACACGTTATTATGGATATGGATGTATCGATACAAACGTTGCATTTGGAGTTCCTCCTATTTTTAAAATCCCACCTAATTACCAGGCTGGGTTTGTATGGGATATTTATCACTTGGGTAGGCAGAAAGTACTGCAAAACAAGCAATAATTAAATCATCACTTATTTTAACCATTGTTGCTACACTCATGATGAGGCCCTGGGGGTTAATTGTCACAGTTATTGTTATATGGCATTTGTATAGCACCTACTGCCATTGGTATTACCTTGAAGCGCTGTGGGGATGAACGCCCTTGAGAGGAGCGTAGTCCGAGATATGAGATGTGAAGAAAGGATTTCTAAAATGCGTGTGTGCATTTTTAGCCAGCAGAAAGGTAGGTTGGTGGTGGCTAGGTCCCAAATAGCAGATGAGAGGATGGGTGCTGTGACACATTGTCAAGGGAGTAGGAGTGCCAGGAGACTGATTATGTGAAGAGACGGACCGAATATTTTCATGGGACTCAGCTGTATTTGGTTGCAGGTGATGATGTGTGTTTGAGGTGGGTGAAGTCCAGCAGTGTTTATTGCAGATGTATGGAGCTAGGTGGGCCATGCGAGTGGTGGGATACAACTATGGTCTGTTGTGATGGATTTCTTGACGTTCCAGTGAAGCACAGCTGACATCAAATTAAATGTGGTCTTGTGGAGCTTATCATTAAGCCAGACTGAAATGTCTTCTGTGGAGGGCTATGTTCCCCCTTGTTGACTCCTCAGGTGCCCCTGCATTCCTGTCAGGGTGGATAACAGTTTGCCCAGGAGCTCTAAGTCTGTAAGGATGCTGAAGGGAAGAGTCAGGTTTTGAGAGCCTACCAGAAGCGAGGTGACCCTCAAGGCCTGGGTCACTCCGGAGCGAGAAAATGCAAGCATGCCCAACCACAACAGTGGCAAAATTCACACTGGGAAACCTGCGCCTGCAGTGCTCCCTGCAGGGGAAATTCAGGTGTGGAAAGGTACTACTGAGACGAATAATAAACTGAAAAATCACTCCTAAAGCACTTTAGGAGGAGGTCATGTGGGTGTGAATGCAGAGCAGCAGCAAAGTGCTAAACAGAATAAGCCTAATTCCTAAAACTTGTGGGATACCAGGAGACGATACCGAAGGCTTTGAGTAGAATGAGCGAAGGGAGAGTAGACTGAGAGAAATGACAAATTGTGGGGATGGGGTTGTGGAAGTTTAGAGAAGCGACTGGATAG
The DNA here is from genome assembly GCF_040938575.1 of Ambystoma mexicanum. NCBI lineage: Eukaryota > Metazoa > Chordata > Amphibia > Caudata > Ambystomatidae > Ambystoma > Ambystoma mexicanum. Next base: position 958,013,262 of record NC_090928.1, on the reverse strand, counting down.
TTAGAAAAGTAACTGGGGTGATTATAAAAGAACAAACGAAGAGCGTTTTGAGAGATAAAGCCTGGGATTCTTAACTCAAGGAGTTTTAGAAGAACTCGTTTCACACCCTACTGGGGGTTCAATCAGGCATCGTATAAATAGGTTTATGTTAGGAGATGAGTTAAACTCCAGTCAGAGTATATTTAGTGGCAAGATGGAGGAGAAAGGGAGTACCATGGTTTAAATGTAAGAGTCAACTACGTGTGTCTGTTTGTTTATGTGTTTGTTTTAAAAAGGGTGTGGAAGAACGACAAGAATAAGTTGTGTGAAGTTGAAGAAGAGATAAAAAGCTATTGTCTGTTTTAGGTTGTTGTTGGTGCCAACCAAGAAGTAGGTTGACGTTATTGTTAAACAGAGGTTTTGATTGGCGAGTGTTGGAGCACGCTCCTATTTGTTGTTTTTATAAATGTATCTGTGTAAACAACAGTAAGTATTGACAGTCAATTGCGACTCGTCATAATGGCAGATATTACTCCACTGATGCACCTGTGTAAAACAATGACAAAACACATGCCTACGCTCAAACAGTATAGTGCAAAGTGGGTAAAGGACACAGCAGATAAAATGTTCATGCCATGGCCACACTGTTAAAGGCAGTATTGCAATACATGACCACATACTTACACACTGCGTACACGGGTAAGAAATTGGAAATGAGGTTAGCTATTTTAGAGCTCTGGAAAATGTACCAAGAGGAGGGAGAAGATCCAGAGTCTGAGGGGTGGATGGTTACTCAGTGTAGAGAGGAAGGTATTGAGCCCTCTGCTCCCCTTACCGCGCCTGAAGTGAATCATTATAGTACAGAAGATGGAGTATTGTATCTGTTAAATATATGAACCGTCTGCTTATAGCAGTGACATTGGTCCAGAAGAGAGCAGAAGGAGAGAGGAGATCTTTAAGATCATACAGAATAAAGAAGGGAAAAGTGAGCTACCAAATATGACAACAGATTTAGAATGGGGGATTAAGAGATGGAAAGGATAGAAGGATAAAGCTGACAAGGTAACACTCATACATAATGAATGGATGGGAGGACAGATATGCTCAAGCTTGATGGGAAAAGATTCAAGGAATTCAGGCAAAGGGAATTTCAAGACGAACAGGACAAAAAAGACAGGGAATGAGAAAAGAGAGTGAAAGAGGATGAACATAAGAGCAGGTAGAGGCGAGAACAGATGTATCAAAAGGAGCAGCAAAAGAAAGAAGTAAGGGCAGAGCATCAAAGGAAGTATGACAACAGGCATAGAGCAATCGAAGAACCAGATAGGAAGAGAGAAGAGGATGAAGTGCAGAAATTAAGGGATAAAAGGATACCGAGACAAAGAGAAGACGAGCATATCGCAAACCAAAAAAGAGAAGAGAAAAGACAAGAAGAGGAAAGAATTAGATGGGAAGCAAGAAAGCGAAGAGAATGAGATGAAGAATTGTAACGAAAAAGGAGGCAGCGGGAATGCTACATTGATCGCATTCAAAAGGAGTTGATGGAACCAAGTCCAGTCATATCATGGGGGAACATAGAGGAGTTTCTTCCGCTAAAGGAGGCAATGCCCGGGCCATCTAGAGAAGCGATAGAAGATAATGTAAAGGAGGAGCTAAGTAATCCCACCTCAACCGCTCTGCCTCTATTGCCTGTATGTTGGAAACCAGAGTATGTGACACACATGGAGCAGTTGAAACGACAAAAGCCAAAAGAAATCCTAGAGGCAAGATTCCCATTGAGGAAACCATATCTGCACAAAAGAAGATATGATGGTTGTTTAAATGAGATTCCGGGAGAAGCAGAACAAATGAAGGATCAAGATGAATGGTGATGTCACACAGAGCTGAGCTGACGTACCGAGAAGAGATGCAGAGACTAGAGAATGCAGATATTCTATAAGGCATCAAGAAAGTACCAAGGATAAGTGACATCTTGGATCAAGGTGAAGAAGCTAATGCCACATAAAGCAGATGAATACATTAAGTCATTTGAGACGTGTACAGATGCAAAAGGAACGCAAGCAGACTGACAGGCCGATTCATGGAATAATTAGCGCGGCGCAAGTGGGCAAAAACGTGCGAATCGCAGTGGAATAGCGAAAATCGCAGTGCAAGTGCGAAAATCGCACGAAAAGCAGCACACATCGATTCATGGAAGGCCGTGCGCGAGAAAACCAGCGGATGTGCGATAAAAAAGTGTGCGGCGCACGTTGGCGCACAGGCCATCTAACTGCGTGCGCCAGGTCACAGCGAAAATCGCACAGGCCACAGCGAAAATCGCACATAGCGCGGCGCACGCAACAAAAGTAGGCGGAACACGGGCGTAACACTCGGAATGGGGAACAACTTGCCAAAACGTGGGCGTCACGGGGGAAGTACAGGGCACAAGTGCGCGGAACGCCCACACGCTCGCCTACAACACGTATTCATGGAATAGAATAGGGCAAAAAAGCGCACGCTCAAACCAGCGCACAGGCACAAACACGACCGCCACAAGAAAGCAGGCGGTAGCGTCTCTGCGGCTGTAAGAAATGTGCGCCAAAAGGTGCGCCAACAAATAGCACCTATATACTGCCATGATGAATGTCCTATACTGTGGCCCTCCATGACAAATGACGTGCAAAGGGGTACCCACAAACACGGACACCCGCTGACAAAAAATACGTGTGCGTGTCTACCGGGGTGCGCGGGAAGTCTCACACGCGATTTGGCCGGGTACGTGGATTTCAGGGGTGCGCGGGAAGTTCCACACGCGATTTGGCCGTGTACGTGGATTTCTGGTGTGCGCGGGAAGTTCCACACGCGATTTCAGCAGGGTATGTGTATTTCAGGGGTGCGCGGGAAGTTCCACACGCGATTTCATCAGGGTACGTGTATTTCAGGGGTGCGCGGGAAGTTCCACACGCGATTGGCCCAGTGCGAGCAGGGTACGTGTATTTCAGGGGTGCGCGGGAATTTCCACACGCGATTTCAGCAGGGTATGTGTATTTCAGGGGTGCGCGGGAAGTTCCACACGCGATTTCATCAGGGTATGTGTATTTCAGGGGTGCGCGGGAAGTTCCACACGCGATTGGCCCAGTGCGAGCAGGGTACGTGTATTTCAGGGGTGCGCGGGAATTTCCACACGCGATTTCAGCAGGGTATGTGTATTTCAGGGGTGCGCGGGAAGTTCCACACGCAATTTCATCAGGGTACGTGTATTGCAGGGGTGCGCGGGAAGTTCCACACGCGATTGGCCCAGTGCGAGCAGGGTACGTGTATTTCAGGGGTGCGCGGGAAGTTCCACACGCGATTTCAGCAGGGTATGTGTATTTCAGGGGTTCTGGGGAGTACCACACGTGAATTGGCCGTGTGGGTCCTCCCAGGTGTACGCTCCACAACCTCCACGGCCCCTGCAGGCAGCCCACACCACGGGGGAATACCCTGCACCCCTGCTCATGTCCCGCAGGCAGCCCATCCACCAATTGCATGCCCCCCAGCCAACCCACATGTCACCTTGCACTACTGATCAACAATGCATGTCTCCCACCACCCCCACCCCCCAGCCACCAGGGGCACCCACCACCAGGCCCCCACTCATGTCTCCCACCACCCCCACCCCCCAGCAGTGCAGGGGCAGCCTCCACCAGGACCCCACTCATGTCCCCCTGCACCCACACCCCCCAGCATCCAGGAGCACCCTCCACCAGGCCCCCACTCATGTCTCCCACCACCCCCACCCCCTGCCACCATGGGCAGCCTCCAGCAGGCCCCCACCCATGTCTCCCACTACCCCCACCCCCCAGCAGTGCAGGGGCACCCTCCACCAGGCCCCCACTCATGTCCCCCTGCACCCACACCCCCCAGCATCCAGGGGCACCCTCCACCAGGCCCCCACTCATGTCTCCCACCACCCCCACCCCCCAGCCACCAGGGGCAGCCTCCACCAGGCCCCCACTCATGTCTCCCACCACCCCCACCCCCCAGCAGTGCAGGGGCAGCCTCCACCAGGCCCCCACTCATGTCTCCCACCACCCCCACCCCCCAGCCACCAGGGGCACCCACCACCAGGCCCCCACTCATGTCTCCCACCACCCCCACCCCCCTGCCACCATGGGCAGCCCCCACCAGGCCCCCACTCATGTCCCCCTGCACCCACACCCCCCAGCATCCAGGGGCACCCTCCACCAGGCCCCCACTCATGTCTCCCACCACCCCCACCCCCCTGCCACCATGGGCAGCCTCAACCAGGCCCCCACCCATGTCTCCCACCACCCCCACCCCCCAGCAGTGCAGGGGCACCCTCCACCAGGCCTCCACTCATGTCTCCCACCACCCCCACCCCCCAGCAGTGCAGGGGCAGCCTCCACCAGGCCCCCACTCATGTCTACCACCACCCCAAACCCCCCAGCAGTGCAGGGGCACCCTCCACCAGGCCCCCACTCATGTCCCCCTGCACCCACACCCCCCAGCATCCAGGGGCACCCTCCACCAGGCCCCCACGCATGTCTCCCACCACCCCCACCCCCCAGCCACCAGGGGCAGCCTCCAATAGGCCCCCACTCATGTCTCCCACCACCCCCACCCCCCAGCAGTGCAGGGGCAGCCTCCACCAGGCCCCCACTCATGTCTCCCACCACCCCCACCCCCCAGCCACCAGGGGCACCCACCACCAGGCCCCCACTCATGTCTCCCACCACCCCCACCCCCCTGCCACCATGGGCAGCCCCCACCAGGCCCCCACTCATGTCCCCCTGCACCCACACCCCCCAGCATCCAGGGACACCCTCCACCAGGCCCCCACTCATGTCTCCCACCACCCCCACCCCCCTGCCACCATGGGCAGCCTCAACCAGGCCCCCACCCATGTCTCCCACCACCCCCACCCCCCAGCAGTGCAGGGGCACCCTCCACCAGGCCTCCACTCATGTCTCCCACCACCCCCACCCCCCAGCAGTGCAGGGGCAGCCTCCACCAGGCCCCCACTCATGTCTACCACCACCCCCACCCCCCAGCAGTGCAGGGGCACCCTCCACCAGGCCCCCACTCATATCCCCCTGCACCCACACCCCCCAGCATCCAGGGGCACCCTCCACCAGGCCCCCACTCATGTCTCCCTCCACCCCCACCCCCCAGCCACCAGGGGCACCCTCCACCAAGCCCCCACTCATGTTCCCCTGCACCCCCACCCCCCAGCCACCAGGGGCAGCCTCCACCAGGCCCCCACTCATGTCTCCCACCACCCCCACCCTCCAGCAGTGCAGGGGCACCCTCCACCAGGCCCCCACTCATGTCTCCCACCACCCCCACCCCCCAGCAGTGCAGGGGCACCCTCCACCAGGCCCCCACTCATGTCCCCCTGCACCCACACCCCCCAGCATCCAGGACCCCCCTCCACCAGGCCCCCACTCATGTCTCCCACCACCCCCACCCCCCAGCCACCAGGGGCAGCCTCCACCAGGCCCCCACTCATGTCTCCCACCACCCCCAACCCCCAGCAGTGCAGGGGCACCCTCCACCAGGCCCCCACTCATGTCTCCCACCACCCCCACCCCCCAGCAGTGCAGGGGCACCCTCCACCAGGCCCCCACTCATGTCCCCCTGCACCCACACCCCCCAGCATCCAGGGGCACCCTCCACCAGGCCCCCACTCATGTCTCCCACCACCCCCACCCCCCAGCCACCAGGGGCACCCTCCACCAGGCCCCCACTCATGTCCCCCTGCACCCCCACCCCCCAGCCACCAGGGACACCCTCCACCAGGCCCCCACTCATGTCTCCCACCACCCCCACCCCCCAGCCACCAGGGGCAGCCTCCACCAGGCCCCCACTCATGTCTCCCACCACCCCCAGCCCCCAGCAGTGCAGGGGCACCCTCCACCAGGCCCCCACTCATGTCTCCCACCACCCCCACCCCCCAGCAGTGCAGGGGCAGCCTCCACCAGGCCCCCACTCATGTCTCCCACCACCCCCAGCCACCAGGGGCACCCACCACCAGGCCCCCACTCATGTCTCCCACCACCCCCACCCCCCTGCCACCATGGGCAGCCCCCACCAGGCCCCCACTCATGTCTCCCACCACCCCCACCCCCCAGCCACCAGGGGCAGCCTCCACCAGGCCCCCACTCATGTCTCCCACCACCCCCACCCCCCAGCAGTGCAGGGGCAGCCTCCACCAGGCCCCCACTCATGTCTCCCACCACCCCCACCCCCCCAGCCACCAGGGGCACCCACCACCAGGCCACCACTCATGTCTCCCACCACCCCCACCCCCCTGCCACCATGGGCAGCCCCCACCAGGCCCCCACTCATGTCTCCCACCACCGCCACCCCCCAGCCACCAGGGGCAGCCTCCACCAGGCCCCCACCCATGTCTCCCACCATCCCCACCCCCCAGCAGTGCAGGGGCACCCTCCAACAGGCCCCCACTCATGTCTCCCACCACCCCCACCCCCCAGCAGTGCAGGGGCAGCCTCCACCAGGCCCCCACTCATGTCTCCCACCACCCCATCACCCCCCAGCTGTGCAGGGGCACCCTCCACCAGGCCCCCACTCATGTCTCCCACCACCCCCACCCCCCAGCAGTGCAGGGGCAGCCTCCACCAGGCCCCCACTCATGTCTCCCACCACCCCCACCCCCCAGCAGTGCAGGGGCAGCCTCCACCAGGCCCCCACTCATGTCCCCCTGCACCCACACCCCCCAGCATCCAAGGCACCCTGCACCAGGCCCCCACTCATGTCTCCCACCACCCCCACCCCCCAGCCACCAGGGGCAGCCTCCACCAGGCCCCCACTCATGTCCCCCTGCACCCCCACCCCCCAGCATCCAGGGGCACCCTCCACCAGGCCCCCACTCATGTCTCCCACCACCCCCACCCCCCAGCCACCAGGGGCACCCTCCACCAGGCACCCACTCATGTCTCCCACCACCCCCACCCCCCAGCAGTGCATGGGGCAGCCTCCACCAGGCCCCCACTCATGTCCCCCTGCACCTCCACCCCCCAGCATCCAGGGGCACCCTCCACCAGGCCCCCACTCATGTGTCCCACCACCCCCACCCCCCTGCCACCATGGGCAGCCTCCACCAGGCCCCCACCCATGTCTCCCACCACCCCCACCCCCCAGCAGTGCAGGGGCAGCCTCCACCAGGCCCCCACTCATGTCTACCACCACCCCCACCCCCCAGCAGTGCAGGGGCACCCTCCACCAGGCCCCCACTCATGTCCCCCTGCCCCCACACCCCCCAGCATCCAGGGGCACCCTCCACCAGGCCCCCACTCATGTCTCCCACCACCCCCACTCCCCTGCCACCATGGGCAGCCTCCACCAGGGCCCCACCCATGTCTCCCACCACCCCCACCCCCAAGCAGTGCAGGGGCACCCTCCACCAGGCCCCCACTCATGTCTCCCACCACCCCCACCCCCCCAGCAGTGCAGGGGCACCCTCCACCAGGCCCCCACCCATGTCTCCCACCACCCCAACCCCCCAGCCACCAGGGGCACCCTCCACCAGGCCCCCACTCATGTCTCCCACCACCCCCACCCCCCTGCCACCATGGGCAGCCTCCACCAGGCCCCCACCCATGTCTCCCACCACCCCCACCCCCCAGCAGTGCAGGGGCACCCTCCACCAGGCCCCCACTCATGTCTCCCACCACCCCCACCCCCCAGCAGTGCAGGGGCAGCCTCCACCAGGCCCCCACTCATGTCTACCACCGCCCCCACCCCCCAGCAGTGCAGGGGCACCCTCCACCAGGCACCCACTCATGTCCCCCTGCACCCACACCCCCCAGCATCCAGGGGCACCCTCCACCAGGCCCCCACTCATGTCTCCCACCACCCCCACCCCCCAGCAGTGCAGGGGCACCCTCCACCAGGCCCCCACCCATGTCTCCCACCACCCCCACCCCCCTGCCACCATGGGCAGCCTCCACCAGGCCCCCACCCATGTCTCCCACCACCCCCACCCCCCAGCAGTGCAGGGGCACCCTCCACCAGGCCCCCACTCATGTCTCCCACCACCCCCACCCCCCAGCAGTGCAGGGGCAGCCTCCACCAGGCCCCCACTCATGTCTACCACCACCCCCACCCCCCAGCAGTGCAGGGGCACCCTCCACCAGGCCCCCACTCATGTCCCCCTGCACCCACACCCCCCAGCATCCAGGGGCACCCTCCACCAGGCCCCCACTCATGTCCCCCTGCACCCCCACCCCCCAGCCACCAGGGGCACCCTCCACCAGGCCCCCACTCATGTCTCCCACCACCCCCACCCCCCAGCAGTGCAGGGGCAGCCCCCACCAGGCCCCCACTCATGTCTCCCACCACCCCCACCCCCCAGCATCCAGGGGCACCCTCCACCAGGCCCCCACTCATGTCTACCACCACCCCCACCCCCCAGCAACCAGGGGCACCCTCCACCAGGTCCTCACAATCCCCAATCATGTGCGTAATGGTCAGCCTCCACAGCCAAAAAGCCCTACCAAGTAACCCATTCACCCACATGGAAATGGAAATTACATGTTACACCCCCAATGTTCATCAAGCTAATGAACCCATGTCCGTCACACACAATGGTTGCAATTGAATGGGAAAACACCAAACATGACATGCATGAAACCAATGAGATGATACCACACAGTGAAGTATGAAAACAAAATTGTATTTGAAAAAATAAAGAATGCTAAAGAAAGGAAAAAAACTACAATGGGAATGAGAAAAAATAAGCTGCATGCCCGTATTAAAAAAAAAAACTGCAAATCAGAATCCAAAAAAATGTCGTCCAAAGTCAAATGTAAAAAAATCTCAATGCAATAAAGAACTATGTAAAAAACTACCAAGGGTCCATGAGCCCAACTGAACAAAGGAAACCTACTAAAAAACCTAACTAAAAATCAACTATATACAAAAAGTGGTGCAGTGTCCGTCGACTCCAAATCATAATAAGAAACAAAGGAAACCTAAAACTAAAGAACTATATACAAAGGCGGCGGGCAAGTCCAGCGGCTCACTCCGTGGTGTCCCGGGCCAGGGCATCATCGAACTCCTGTTCGATGTCCCGGAGGCGGTCCAGTTCCATGGCCCCGAGGGTCCGCAGGGACGACGCCGTGTTCTCCTCCAACCCCCTGCGGATTTCCTCGAGGCACTCGGCCCGCCTCAGGGCCCTCCGCATGGAGTTCTCCGCCCTGACCATTGTGAGCCGCGCCTCTTCCGCCCGCCGCGGCTCCGCACCTATGGCGTGGCCCAACCGCTGCCACACGGAAGACACTCTCTGTCCTGGGTCCCCCTGCCCTCCGGCCGATGCCTGCCCCTCCGATGTCGAAAGCCCCGAGCCTTCATGTCTCCCACCATGTTGCTGCTGCTGCTCTGCCTCTGCCCGTGCACTGCCTCCTGCTGCCTGCACATCCTCCGCCGGCTGGGGTGCAGTTGTTGATGTGGCCACCCCTGCTGGACCTCTGACTCCCGACTGTGGCAGGGATGCCTCCTCCACCAGCCTGGCCGCACCGTCAGAGGCAGCTCCACAGGGCACCCAGGTGACTGATGGGTGGGAAGATGGCACAGAGGACGACTGGCGCGTATGGGGACCAGTTGAGGAGGGGGTCGGAGCAAGCCCCATCAGACGGAGGAATCCGGCCTGGGAGGACCTGTCCCAGCAGGCTGACGTGGTCAACGAGCCATTTGAGATGACGTGCAGTCTTTCCATGAAAAGACTGCAGGTCACCTCGCATGGCCCGTTGACGCAACGCCACACCAGCCAGGACAGGCTCAACCCGGACCTGGATGGCCACGTCCGCAGGCAGAGGAAGGCCAGTTGACGTCAGCTCATCCCCTGCCTGAAAACGGGTCTGGACGTAGGCATCCCTGCTGGTGCAAGATGATGCAGGGACAGGATCGGGGACAGGATTGCACACAGGCACCTCCGCGGCGGCCTGTGCTGCCTCCTGTCCCTGGTCCTGCAGTGCACCACTAGCACCAGTGGGATCCCCACCTCCAGACCCCGTCTCTGGTGCTTGCACGGCCTCCTCCTCCACCAAACCCCCCACCAACCTGGATGACTCCGTGCCATCTTCCCCTGTTGGGCCCTGTGGGGTCCCAGCTGCCCCTTCTGCTGCCGAGGAGTCCAACTGCAACCTCCGCCTCTTGGACCTCCCCCCGGCAGCTGCGGCCTGGGACGCGGCACCGGACTCCTCACTCCCCGACGAGATGACAACATGGGAGGGGAGCCGGGCCTTGCGTCTCCGGCTGGCGGTCGGATCCCCGCCGCTGTGCTCCACAGCACCTTCTCCGCCCTCTTCATCAGTTGACGCTGCAGACAGGGAGAAACAAAACACAGGCATCAGGGCACTGTACAATGGACACATACACACATGACAGTTGCACATGAGTGGCATTGGCAAACCTCAGACATGTCATCACAATCCCCAACACACATGTCATTGCAACTCGCACACATGAGCCATACCACAGCCATATCGCAACTGCCAGCACCATCCCTACACATACAACAGCATCAGCAGCCAAAGGGGAGCCAGACATCACATGCAACACAGGAAGTGCACCACACATGTACACACACCACCACACTTGCATGCATGTGTACACCTCTGACAAGTGTCGCACTGTTCAGACGGGCATCCATGTCACATCTGCCAATCAGGCTTCCACATACCGCTGTCACATGCATCCATGTTGCATCACTGTTGCACCCTTGTCAAATACACACACATGCACATGTACACAGTGCTCATACATGCAGCCGAAAACAACATACATGTGTGACATCACGGACATGTCTACTTACATACACATTCATCCAAACATGTGTGCACGCACAACTGCATTTGCCATGCAAGCCTACACACACAAGCACCATCCATGTCTCACACATTACAGCCCTCGCATGTGTCAGCCCCACGGCCCTGTACACCCCCACCCATACTCGACCCCATACAAACAGATGTGCAACCTGCACAATACCGAATAATCACCACACGCACTGCTCACAATCAGAATGCATGTACACTCACAGCTCGACTCCAGACGGGTCTGCTTCTCTAGGACCTGGACGTGGAGCGCTGGGGATATGCGTTCCAGGACCCCCATCTGTTCTTCCGACAAGTGGCCCCGGCGCCCCTTGGCATCCGCTGCCTTCAAGAGGCGCCGGGCCTTGTTCAGGGTCCTGGACCTGAAGTCCTCCCAGCGCTTCCTGACATGTTGTAAGTCCCGGACTGCCACCCCCTCCGCGTTGATGGCAGTCACGATGTCAGTCCAGATCCGAGTCCGTCCTTCCTTGTCGGCGCAGGAGCTTCCGAAGAGGGCATCATACTGCCCCAGGACTTGCTCCACCAGGACACCAACTTTGGTGGCACTGAAGCTGGTGCCCCTCTGCCTCTCTGGCCGGGGGTTGTCAGTGGTCACAGATGGTGTTTGCCCCGACATGACAACCCCAGAGGCAGGAGTGGGTGGGCAACTGGATCCTGGGGCTGGGCTGTGGAGCGATGGAATTCCAGTCGGGAGTCTTCGGTTCCAGCAGGGGTGGTCACAGCAACAGCACCCCTGGCTGATGTGCAGGCAGCAAATGGCAGTGCACGTGGGCAGCAGGCAGTCAGGCAGCAGCAGATGGCAGGTGGGAGCGTGCTCGGGGCTCTGGGGGGCAGGAGTTCGGCCTTCTGGGCAGGAGCGTGGTCTTCCGTGTGCTTACGCGTGGCCAGCTTGGTACGGAGTGATTTGGCACGTGAAAATCCTGCACGTCAGCGTGAAAATCGAGGAAAGGCCCTTAGCGCGTAAGCGCGTCAGCACGCATACGCGATTCTATTGGACCAAAGGCCCTCAGCGCGTAAACGCGTCAGCACGCATACGAGATTCTATTGGACCAAAGGCCCTCAGCGCGTAAACGCGTCAGCACGCATACGCGATTCTATTGGACCAAAGGCCCTCAGCGCGTAAACGCGTCTGTGAAGTGACCCGCACGGGTGTTTCCCACACAGCACGTGATGACAGAGCACACGTGGAAAGACTGCACGTCAGAGTGTCATCGCGTGTAATTGGACAGCACGTCAGAGTGTCATCGCGTGTAATTGGACAAAAGTGCGCGTACACGCGATTGGCCTATGTACGTGTATATCAGGGGTGCGCGGACACTTACACACGCAAGTACGTCAGCGCACCTGTATCCCGGGGTGCGCGGGAATTTCCACACGCTATTGGACTGGGTACTGGATTTCAGGGGTGCGCGGGTCACACGCTCGCCTACAACATGCGCAACGCATTAATTTGCGCGCTAACAAAATAACAAGCTCAGACCCAGGATGAACATACCGTTCCTAGCAGCAGTGGGCGTGGCCTACCAAAGGAGGAGGAGGAGGATAGCCAGGGCCAGAATATTCACACCCAGAACCAGCCTTTTCGGGATGCCTGATGACCAGGTGCATGGGAGGTACAGGTTTCCACCACACATTATACTGGACCTGGTGAGTGAGTGGGAGGATGACCTCACATCACCCACCCTGTGCTCCCAAGCACTCAGCCCCTTGGAGAAGGTCCTCAATGTACTGCACTTCTTAGCCACTGGATCATTTCAGCGGACAAGTGCCATTGTGGGTGGTGTATCACAGGCCACCCAGTCACGCTGCCTACACCAGGTCTTGAACATCATCACTGCACGCCCATCAGTCCGCAGGCACATATACCTGCCCAGAACACCTGCAGAAAGGCATGCTGCCGCCCTGGATTTTTACGCTGTGGCACGATTCCCCAAAGTGCTAGGTGCCATCGACTGCACCCATGTGGCTCTACGTCCCCCCAGGGCATCTGAGCACATCTATAGGAACCGCAAGCACTGGCATTCCATCAACGTGCAGGTAGTATGTAATGCCAAGGGAATCATCACCTCAGTATATGCCAACTATCCCAGGTCAACCCACGACAGCTTCATTTACCGAATGTCCACCCTAAACCGGGACCTAGAAGCTGGGCGGCATGGCGATACATGGCTGCTTGGTGAGTATGAATGCCACTGCACATGCATGCATGTCAGATACTGAGCAAGGTCACAACCCCACCAATGATACCAATCACCACCTCCACAGGGGACAGTGCCTACCCTCTCAGCCCCCACATGATGAGGCCAATTCGGAACCCCACCACGCCACCCCAGGTAAGATATAACACAGCCCACATTACAACCCGGGGCATAGTGGAGCGCACATTCGGAGTGCTAAAGTCACGCTTTCGCTCCCTTGACCGTTCTGGCGGGCAGCTGTTGTACGCTCCCCCAGTAGTGTGCAGGATCATAGTGGCAGCATGTGTCCTGCACAACGTTGCAACACGCCGGGGCCTGGCCGTGGACATGGTGGTGGCCCCACATCCCCAACCACATGCACAGCCGCTGCGCATGGGAGGGGAAAGGGCACGGGGGGAGGCAGCCCGTACACAGCTAGTGGCTAATTACTTCACATAGAAATCACACCCCTGTGGAGTGCACACTGCCCTGGCACATTCCATCTGACAATCAATGATGACTCAACCTGACACTGATCCTGAATGTCTGGAGAATCAACCGTGAAAACCATATCAGCCTGAGATTGTTCACCTGGAAGTGTCACAATGTGTGCATCCCTACCCACACAGACACCACCAATGCAGTTTTGTGAAGTAACACATTCAAGCAGCTAAAATGAATACCCACTTGCAAAATGCAACAAGAGGACAGTGCCATGTCAGCCAACCCATCCCCAGCACCGCCACACGACACACCGTGCCATGTCATGCTATTTGCAGGTAAACAAAGTAATCCCCACAACATGACACTAGTGTCACAATGTAGAGTGTCCCTAATTGAAACTTGCAACACCTGAAATGCTCACAGTAATGCAGGACCAACAACTAACTTGAGCAGGTACTACCATTAACATGACATCACAAATGTTATATATTAGTAGTCTCACCACCTGGAAATGCCTGCACTCCCACCACTACCAACTGTGCAGTGTTGGCGCCATGTAGAGTTGTAGGTGCACTGCTGCCAACATGGACCCCATCTCCAGACTAGAGGGCCTTGTGTAGACATGAGGAAGGGACCTGCAAATTGGGAGGTAGACACAGATGATGAGTTACACATCAATGCAACATGCAGTGTACAACACAACAGCAATATGCACTAGGAATGTATACACAGTATTGACTAGACTACCCACACATGTAGTGGGAGTCCAATGTCACCATGTACGTCAATGTCACTTGGGAACACCCTTTGCAAGCCCATGGAAACGGGAAGCAGGAGGGGTGTGTGTGACTCAAACCCAAGCATCTGAACCAAATACATGACAAGCCTGCATGTGCCCAGCCACAATGCTGCGTATGCCCACAGGAACCACGGAAGCCAACAAATTGTCCCAGAAAAATTGGGAACAATTATTTAGAAATTAAAAATAAAAAAAAAAATAAATAAAAAAAAATAAAAATAAAAATAAAAATAAAAAACTTTAAAAAAAATAAAAATCAAAAATAAAAATAAAAATTAAAAATAAAAATCAAAAATAAAATTCAAAAATAAAAATAAAAATCAAAAATGTCCATTGATGGGCCCGGGGGGGTTTGGGAGGCCACCCAGGAGGTCCGAGGACAGGGTGCACACCAAAACCCACCTGTGTGGGTCCTGGGAAAAAAAAAACACCTCCATGGGCTCATGGCCCACACGGCTACCCTATTGTGGGAGTATCACTGCTGTCGCTATTATCACCCTGTGCAGCTGCATCCGGAGGTGGTTGCACTATGGGAGGCAGCCCACGCAAGGCCCTAGTCTGCTCTTCCATGGCTGCAAGCATGCGGGTGTGGTAGGTCTGGTTCTGGAGGATGAGTGTGCGGAGGTCCCCATGCAACAACTCACGGGATGCCCGGACCTCCGCCCTCGTTGCCTGCATCTCAGCTGAGAGCATACGGGTGAGACGCTCCAGCTGCTGTTCTGTCCTTTGGTGTGTTGAAGCCTCAAGCTCAACAAGAGTCGTCCTGAGGTGAAGGAGCTCCTGCCTCAGGGCTTCCCTGTGGGCCTGGGACTCAATGGAGATGGCCTCCTGCAGAGTCGCCAGTGCCGCCCGCCTGTCCCTGTTGGACCCCAACATGTCCTCCCTGTGTGACTGGCAGATGGAGTGGGTTGCCTGCTCTAGTCGCTCCATCAGCCTTTCAGGGGGGACAATGGAAGTGGCCACCCTATCCATGGCCTGAGCCATGATCTCGGATGATGCTGCCTGTTGTGTTGCCATACCGTAAATGGATTGCTCCCATGCGGTATTGCCAGGTGGCGTACGGCCACCACGTCGGCGGGCACCACACCGGTCTGGGGCAAGGCGAACTGCGCCTTACTGTGCCGGCACTGCCTGAGGCTGCAGGACTGCATTCCCCCTCTGATCTGCTGGCCCAGGAAGAGGAACAGATGTCGCGGAGTGTGACCCTGCATCCGTAACCACCAAAGGCGTAGCTGCCAACATTGACATTCCCATTGAGGGTTCTGACCCTGGTGCAGGTGGGTGGGACAGAACAGAATCCCTCCCTGGAACACTCACCTGCGACGGCACGTAGGTCTCATCCTAATCAACACCTGAGTACAGCTCGGGGGAGCTGCAGCCAGAGACACCCCTTGAGAGCACGACCTGCAGCACTTGTGGGTTCTCACCCACCACCACACCACGTCCCTCACTGGTGGTTGGTCGGCCCTCGGACCCCTCCTGGGTCTGCACCATCTCCACAACCCCAGCAGTATCAGGTGCGTCTTCCCCTGCAAAGACATAAAAACAAAGAAATGGAAACAGGCATTAGCACCATGGCACACAATGAGGGCTGAGAAGCCAGAGAACCAGTACTTGATTGACACATGTCCCACATGACTAAAACCCTCCCATACATGCACCCTCACTGAATATGAAGGGCAGGCAAATGGCACACACTGATGACACCAAGATGGAAGATGAACACATTTTCTGCATGCTGCCTGGCAGTGGCATCACACATTGGCCTGTGATTGCCAGGTGAAACACACATGCCATCACACAGATGGCATGTACCATTGCTATTGAGTGAAGATGGAGAGGAGGGCAGCACCTATTCATTCAGTCCAGTTCCCGCATGTAATAGCTTTTCTAATTCTAACAGGTGAGATTTTTCACCTGGAGCTGCCAGTCTGAAATGGTCCAATTGCACAGGCACATGTGTGAACAAATGATATCCAGGTAACAAAGTCACTCCACTTTACCATAGCCATGTCAGACATGTGACTAGTGGACTGCGACATGCCTAGTAAAGGTGGTGGAATGCAAACAATCTGACTGAATGAACAGTGAAAAATAAGCAACAATGTTGTGGCAAGGTGACACTTCAAGGGCAACTGGCGTGCAGTTGGGCTAGATGTCTACTGTTGGCAGAAGGGATACTGCTATGGCCAAATGCAGCTGCGCAGGATGTATTGCATGAAGCACATGGCTGACCCATACGACTCAGGCGCACACACTCTCACCTGGCACACAAACAGAAGCCCTCACACACACACCATGCACATGGATGACACACACATGCATGTGCACTCACCGGACAATGCCTCGTAATCAGCCAGATCTCCCACGCCTTGGATCTGTTCCTCCGTGACGTAGGTCCCAGCGACTGACTCATGTGGAGTGAGTTCCATGTCTACTACTGGAGACCCACCTCCAGTCACTAGAGTTGCGGCATGACTTGAGGCCAGCTTACTCTTTGCCCTGCGCTTTAGGTCATTCCAGCGCTTATAGCAATCATTGGCTGTGCGCCTCACGATTCCAAGGGCACTTACGATGTCCGCAACGGTCTGCCAGTGTGCCTGGCGTTGTGCAGGTGTGGTCTTGGATCCTGCAACAATGACCATCTCATTGTCATGTGCGGACACATACTCGACAAGTGCATTCAGTTCGTCATCCGTGAAGCTGGGCTTCCTGGACGGGCGGGACTGTGTAGCCGTGTCTGGGGCATCAGCCTGTGCCGGACGAGCACTCTTCCTCTTCCGCTTGGAAGGTGGTGGTGATCCTGAGTGTCCTGCGCCGCTCTGGACACTAGGGGCAGGAGCCCTGGTGGACTCTGTATCAGGAGTGTGGGATTGCACACTCAGCATGGGAGTTGGTGCAGGCATTGGCTCTAGTGTGATGGTGTCAGGGGGAATGTCAGCAGCATGGACTAGGACCGACACTGTCCTAGCTGGGTGTGTGAGGGCTGGGGTGGATGGAGCCGCAGCTTCCCCTGCAGCCTCTCCGCCCTGCCTACTTGGTGCAGCAGATGACCTTGCTGCCCCAGATGCACGTGGCATGGTGACATCAACGTGCACCAGCGCACGTGTCATAGGCCTGCTGACCTGGAAGTCAGCCATGGAGTCAGCCAGGTCTGGTGCCACAATGGGCTGGTCCAACAAGGGCTGAGCATGGATGGTGTCACCCACATCAGCCTCAACGGGAGGGGGGGGGGATTATGGGTGCCCTTGACTGGTCCTCCACACATGGGGGGACAGGCTCACCCTGCAAGTAACAACCACGTCCCCTACCGGATCCACCACGGCCACCACTTGTGGCTCTTCCACCTTTGCCAGCCTTACGGAATCCTCGCCTCCCAGCCATGGCACTGATGTAAATATGCGTATGGGAGTGGCTGTAAACTATTGTCCTGGGCAATTGGGGGTCAAAGGGGTTGGGTACCAGATGGTAATTGTACCCTAGTGCTCTTGCAAGGCTGATTGTAACCCCTGGGGAAAGATGACGGGTCACGCTACGCACAGGAGCCCCAAAAAAGGGAGATGACGTGCACGCGACCCCTCCTAGACCACGTGTGCAGAAAGAAAAACCTGCACTACGCTGTGGCACCCAGTAACACAAGAATTAACGTATGCGTGTCACACGCAGCCTAGAATGACCTCTGAAGGGGTAGGCTACACACGGGGCAAGCACAGATGTTAGATACGTGCGTGACTCACCGTCTGCCAGGTAAAAGAGCGTGAAAAAGGAGCGCGTTTGGTTGGCAACACCCCCGCCAAAAGAAGATTTGTACGCTGTCTGAGGAGACAGGACAACAGTAGAAGGGAACACTGTTTGAGGGAACAGGCCCAGGTAAACCAGTAAAAGAGAAAAAAGAGAAAAAGCTGTCAGAGGTAACAGGGAATACGAACTTGAAACGCTGTGAAGTAAATCGCGTGTGAAACGACAAGAAGTACAGAATTCACCCACTCGCTCTCCACGAAAAGCACGTACAAGGAAATGGTGTTCTACACGTACCTTTTATACAGGCCCACACGTCCAGCGTCACTTACGCGGCATGTACGCGCTAGGGCCATTTCCACCAATTACACGCTTTGTCACTTATGCGTGTAGGGCCATTTCCACCAATTACACGCTTTGTCATTTATGCGTGTAGGGCCATTTCCACCAATCACACGTGATGAGACTCTGACGTGCTGTCCAAATACACGCGATGACACTCTGACGTGCAGTCTTTCCACGTGTGCTCTGTCATCACGTGCTGTGTGGGGAACACCCGTGCGGGTCACGTCACAGACGCGCTTACGCGCTGAGGGCCTTTGGTCCAATAGAATCGCGTATGCGTGCTGACGCGCTTCCGCGCTAAGGGCCTTTCCTCGATTTTCACGCTGACGTGCAGGATTTTCACGTGCCAAATCACTCCGTACCAAGCTGGCCACGCGTAAGCACACGGAAGACCAGGCTCCTGCCCAGAAGGCCGAACTACTGCCCCCCAGAGCCCCGAGCACGCTCCCACCTGCCATCTGCTGCTGCCTGACTGCCTGCTGCCCACGTGCACTGCCATTTGCTGCCTGCACATCAGCCAGGGGTGCTGTTGCTGTGACCACCCCTGCTGGAACCGAAGACTCCCGACTGGAATTCCATCGCTCCACAGCCCAGCCCCAGGACCCAGTTGCCCACCCACTCCTGCCTCTGGGGTTGTCATGTCGGGGCAAACACCATCTGTGACCACTGACAACCCCCGGCCAGAGAGGCAGAGGGGCACCAGCTTCAGTGCCACCGAAGTTGGTGTCCTGGTGGAGCAAGTCCTGGGGCAGTATGATGCCCTCTTCGGAAGTTCCCGCGCCGACAAGGAAGGACGGACTCGGATCTGGACTGACATCGTGACTGCCATCAACGCGGAGGGGGTGGCAGTCCGGGACTTACAACATGTCAGGAAGCGCTGGGAGGACTTCAGGTCCAGGACCCTGAACAAGGCCCGGCGCCTCTTGAAGGCAGCGGATGCCAAGGGGCACCGGGGCCACTTTTCGGAAGAACAGATGGGGTTCCTGGAACGCATATCCCCAGCGCTCCACGTCCAGGTCCTAGAGAAGCAGACCCGTCTGGAGTCGAGCGGTGAGTGTACATGCATCCTGATTGTGAGCAGTGCGTGTGGTGATTATTCGGTATTGTGCAGGTTGCACATCTGTTTGTATGGGGTCGAGTATGGGTGGGGGTGTACAGGGCCGTGGGGCTGACACATGCGAGGGCTGTAATGTGTGAGACATGGATGGTGCTTGTGTGTGTAGGCTTGCATGGCAAATGCAGTTGTGCGTGCACACATGTTTGGATGAATGTGTATGTAAGTAGACATGTCCGTGATGTCACGCATGTATGTTGTTTTCGGCTGCATGTATGAGCACTGTGTACATGTGCATGTGTGTGTATTTGACAAGGGTGCAACAGTGATGCAACATGGATGCATGTGACAGCGGTATGTGGAAGCCTGATTGGTAGATGTGACATGGATGCCCGTCTGAACAGTGCAACACTTGTCAGAGGTGTACACATGCATGCAAGTGTGGTGGTGTGTGTACATGTGTGGTGCACTTCCTGTGTTGCATGTGATGTCTGGCTCCCCTTTGGCTGCTGATGCTGTTGTATGTGTAGGGATGGTGCTGGCAGTTGCGATATGGCTGTGGTATGGCTCATGTGTGCGAGTTGCAATGACATGTGTGTTGGGGATTGTGATGACATGTCTGAGGTTTGCCAATGCCACTCATGTGCAACTGTCATGTGTGTATGTGTCCATTGTACAGTGCCCTGATGCCTGTGTTTTGTTTCTCCCTGTCTGCAGCGTCAACTGATGAAGAGGGCGGAGAAGGTGCTGTGGAGCACAGCGGCGGGGATCCGACCGCCAGCCGGAGACGCAAGGCCCGGCTCCCCTCCCATGTTGTCATCTCGTCGGGGAGTGAGGATTCCGGTGCCGCGTCCCTGGCCGCAGCTGCCGGGGGGAGGTCCAAGAGGCGGAGGTTGCAGTTGGACTCCTCGGCAGCAGAAGGGGCAGCTGGGACCCCACAGGGCCCAACAGGGGAAGATGGCACAGAGTCATCCAGGTTGGTGGGGGGTTTGGTGGAGGAGGAGGCCGTGCAAGCACCAGAGACGGGGTCTGGAGGTGGGGATCCCACTGGTGCTAGTGGTGCAGTGCAGGACCAGGGACAGGAGGCAGCACAGGCTGATCCTGTCCCTGCATCATCTTGCACCAGCAGGGATGCCTACGTCCAGACCCGTTTTCAGGCAGGGGATGAGCTGACGTCAACTGGCCTTCCTCTGCCTGCGGACGTGGCCATCCAGGTCCGGGTTGAGCCTGTCCTGGCTGGTGTGGCGTTGCGTCAACGGGCCATGCGAGGTGACCTGCAGTCTTTTCATGGAGAGACTGCACGTCATCTCGAATGGCTCGTTGACCACGTCAGCCTGCTGTGACAGGTCACCCAGGCCGGATTCCTCCGTCTGATGGGGCTTGCTCCGACCCCCTCCTCAACTGGACCCCCTACGCGCCAGTCGTCCTCTGTGCCATCTTCCCACCCATCAGTCACCTGGGTGCCCTGTGGAGCTGCCTCTGACGGTGCGGCCAGGCTGGTGGTGGAGGCATACCTGCCACAGTTGGGAGTCGGAGGTCCAGCAGGGGTGGCCACATCAACAACTGCACCCCAGCCGGCGGAGGATGTGCAGGCAGCAGGAGGCAGTGCACGGGCAGAGGTAGAGCAGCAGCAGCAACATGGTGGGAGACATGAAGGCTCGGGGCTTTCGACATCGGAGGGGCAGGCATCGGCCGGAGGGCAGGGGGACCCAGGACAGAGAGTGTCTTCCGTGTGGCAGCGGTTGGGCCACGCCATAGGTGCGGAGCGGCGGCGGGCGGAAGAGGCGCGGCTCACAATGGTCAGGGCGGAGAACTCCATGCGGAGGGCCCTGAGGCGGGCCGAGTGCCTCGAGGCAATGCGCAGGGGGTTGGAGGAGGACACGGCGTCGTCCCTGCAGACCCTCGGGGCCATGGAACTGGACCGCCTCCGGGACATCGAACAGGAGTTCGATGATGCCCTGGCCCGGGACACCACGGAGTGAGCCGCTGGACTTGCCCGCCGCCTTTGTATATAGTTCTTTAGTTTTAGGTTTCCTTTGTTTCTTATTATGATTTGGAGTCGACGGACACTGCTCCACTTTTTGTATATAGTTGATTTTTAGTTAGGTTTTTTAGTAGGTTTCCTTTGTTCAGTTGGGCTCATGGACCCTTGGTAGTTTTTTACATAGTTCTTTATTGCATTGAGATTTTTTTACATTTGACTTTGGACGACATTTTTTTGGATTCTGATTTGCAGTTTTTTTTTTAATACGGACATGCAGCTTATTTTTTCTCATTCCCATTGTAGTTTGTTTCCTTTCTTTAGCATTCTTTATTTTTTCAAATACAATTTTGTTTTCATACTTCACTGTGTGGTATCATCTCGTTGGTTTCATGCATGTCATGTTGGGTGTTTTCCCATTCAATTGCAACCATTGTGTGTGACGGACATGGGTTCATTAGCTTCGTGAACATTGGGGGTGTAACATGTAATTTCCATTTCCATGTGGGTGAATGGGTTACTTGGTAGGGCTTTTTGGGTGTGGAGGCTGACCATTACGCACATGATTGGGGATTGTGAGGACCTGGTGGAGGGTGCCCCTGGTGGCTGGGGGGTGGGGGTGGTGGGAGACATGGGTGGGGGCCTGGTGGAGGGTGCCCCTGGTGGCTGGGTGGTGGGGGTGGTGGGAGACATGAGTGGGGGCCTGGTGGGGGCTGCCCATGGTGGCAGGGGGGTGGGGGTGGTGGGAGACATGAGTGGGGGCCTGGTGGAGGCTGACCCTGCACTGCTGGGGGGTGGGGGTGGTGGGAGACATGAGTGGGGGCCTGGTGGAGGGTGCCCCTGCACTGCTGGAGGTGGGGGTGGTGGGAGACATGAGTGGGGGCCTGGTGGGGGCTGCCCATGGTGGCAGGGGGGTGGGGGTGGTGGGAGACATGAGTGGGGGCCTGGTGGAGGGTGCCCCTGGATGCTGGGGGGTGTCGGTGCAGGGGGACATGAGTGGGGGCCTGGTGGAGGGTGCCCCTGCACTGCTGGGGGGTGGGGGTGGTGGGAGACATGGGTGGGGGCCTGGTGGAGGCTGCCCCTGGTGGCTGGGGGGTGGGGGTGGTGGGAGACATGAGTGGGGGCCTGGTGGAGGGTGCCCCTGGTGGCTGGGGGCTGGGGGTGCAGGGGGACATGAGTGGGGGCCTGGTGGAGGGTGCCCCTGCACTGCTGGGGGGTGGGAGTGGTGGGCGACATGAGTGGGGGCCTGGTGGAGGGTGCCCCTGGTGGCTGAGGGGTGGGGGTGGTGGGAGACATGAGTGGGGGCCTGGTGGGGGCTGCCCATGGTGGCAGGGGGGTGGGGGTGGTGGGAGACATGAGTGGGGGCCTGGTGGGGGCTGCCCATGGTGGCAGGGGGGTGGGGGTGGTGGGAGACATGAGTGGGGGCCTGGTGGAGGGTGCCCCTGGATGCTGGGGGGTGTGGGTGCAGGGGGACATGAGTGGGTGCCTGGTGGAGGGTGCCCCTGGTGGCTGGGGGGTGGGGGTGGTGGGAGACATGAGTGGGGGCCTGGTGGGGGCTGCCCATGGTGGCAGGGGGGTGGGGGTGGTGGGAGACATGAGTGGGGGCCTGGTGGAGTGTGCCCCTGGATGCTGGGGGGTGGGGGTGCAGGGGGACATGAGTAGGGGCCTGGTGGAGGCTGCCCCTGGTGGCTGGGGGGTGGGGGTGGTGGGAGACATGAGTGGGGGCCTGGTGGAGGGTGCCCCTGGATGCTGGGGGGTGTGGGTGCAGGGGGACATGAGTGGGGGCCTGGTGGAGGGTGCCCCTGCACTGCTGGGGGGTGGGGGTGGTGGGAGACATGAGTGGGGGCCTGGTGGAGGCTGCCCCTGGTGGCTGGGGGGTGGGGGTGGTGGGAGACATGAGTGGGGGCCTGGTGGAGGGTCCCCCTGGTGGCTGGGGGGTGGGGGTGCAGGGGGACATGAGTGGGGGCCTGGTGGAGGGTGCCCCTGCACTGCTGGGGGGTGGGGGTGGTGGGAGACATGAGTGGGGGCCTGGTGGAGGGTGCCCCTGCACTGCTGGGGGGTGGGGGTGGTGGGAGACATGAGTGGGGGCCTGGTGGAGGCTGCCCCTGGTGGCTGGGGGGTGGGGGTGGTGGGAGACATGAGTGGGGGCCTGGTGGAGGGTGCCCCTGGTGGCTGGGGGGTGGGGGTGCAGTGGGACATGAGTGGGGGCCTGGTGGAGGGTGCCCCTGGTGGCTGGGGGGTGGGGGTGGTGGGAGACATGAGTGGGGGCCTGGTGGAGGGTGCCCCTGGATGCTGGGGGGTGTGGGTGCAGGGGGACATGAGTGGGGGCCTGGTGGAGGGTGCCCCTGCACTGCTGGGGGGTGGGGGTGGTGGTAGACATGAGTGGGGGCCTGGTGGAGGCTGCCACTGCACTGCTGGGGGGTGGGGGTGGTGGGAGACATGAGTGGGGGCCTGGTGGAGGGTGCCCCTGCACTGCTGGGGGGTGGGGGTGGTGGGAGACATGGGTGGGGGCCTGGTGGATGCTGCCCATGGTGGCAGGGGGGCGGGGGTGGTGGGAGACATGAGTGGGGGCCTGTTGGAGGGTGCCCCTGGTGGCTGGGGGGTTGGGGTGGTGGGAGACATGGGTGGGGGCCTGGTGGAGGGTGCCCCTGCACTGCTGGGGGTTGGGGGTGGTGGGAGACATGAGTGGGGGCCTGGTGGAGGGTGCCCCTGCACTGCTGGGGGGTGGGGGTGGTGGGAGACATGAGTGGGGGCCTGGTGGGGGCTGCCCATGGTGGCAGGGGGGTGGGGTGGTGGGAGACATGAGTGGGGGCCTGGTGGAGGGTGCCCCTGCACTGCTGGGGGGTGTGGGTGGTGGGAGACATGAGTGGGGGCCTGGTGGGGGCTGCCCATGGTGGCAGGGGGGTGGGGGTGGTGGGAGACATGAGTGGGGGCCTGGTGGTGGGTGCCCCTGGTGGCTGGGGGGTGGGGGTGGTGGGAGACATGAGTGGGGGCCTGGTGGAGGCTGCCCCTGCACTGCTGGGGGGTGGGGGTGGTGGGAGACATGAGTGGGGGCCTGGTGGAGGGTGCCCCTGGTGGCTGGGGGGTGTGGGTGGTGGGAGACATGAGTGGGGGCCTGGTGGAGGGTGCCCCTGCACTGCTGGGGGGTGGGGGTGGTGGGAGACATGAGTGGGGGCCTGGTGGGGGCTGCCCATGGTGGCAGGGGGGTGGGGGTGGTGGGAGACATGAGTGGGGGCCTGGTGGAGGGTGCCCCTGCACTGCTGGGGGGTGGGGGTGGTGGGAGACATGAGTGGTGGCCTGGTGGGGGCTGTCCATGGTTGCAGGGGGGTGGGGGTGGTGGGAGACATGAGTGGGGGCCTGGTGGTGGGTGCCCCTGGTGGCTGGGGGGTGGGGGTGGTGGGAGACATGAGTGGGGGCCTGGTGGAGGCTGCCCCTGCACTGCTGGGGGGTGGGGGTGGTGGGAGACATGAGTGGGGGCCTGGTGGAGGGTGCCCCTGGTGCTGGGGGGTGGGGGTGGTGGGAGACATGAGTGGGGGCCTGGTGGAGGGTGCCCCTGCACTGCTGGGGGGTGGGGGTGGTGGGAGACATGAGT
The DNA here is from genome assembly GCF_040938575.1 of Ambystoma mexicanum. Lineage (NCBI taxonomy): Eukaryota > Metazoa > Chordata > Amphibia > Caudata > Ambystomatidae > Ambystoma > Ambystoma mexicanum. The sequence continues at coordinate 957,988,315 of NC_090928.1, read as the reverse complement.
GGGGGCCTGGTGGGGGCTGCCCATGGTGGCAGGGGGGTGGGGGGGGTGGGAGACATGAGTGGGGGCCTGGTGGTGGGTGCCCCTGGTGGCTGGGGGGTGGGGGTGGTGGGAGACATGAGTGGGGGCCTGGTGGAGGCTGCCCCTACACTGCTGGGGGGTGGGGGTGGTGGGAGGCATGAGTGGGGGCCTGGTGGAGGGTGCCCCTGGTGGCTGGGGGGTGGGGGTGGTGGGAGACATGGGTGGGGGCCTGGTTGAGGGTGCCCCTGGATGCTGGAGGGTGGGGGTGCAGGGGGACATGAGTGGGGGCCTGGTGGAGGGTGGCCATGGTGGCTGGGGGGTGGGGGTGGTGGGAGACATGAGTGGGGGCCTGGTGGAGGGTGCCCCTGCACTGCTGGGGGGTGGGGGTGGTGGGAGACATGAGTGGGGGCCTGGTGGAGGGTGCCCCTGGTGGCTGGGGGGTGGGGGTGGTGGGAGACATGAGTGGGGGCCTGGTGGAGGCTGCCCCTGCACTGCTGGGGGGTGGGGGTGGTGGTAGACATGAGTGGGGGCCTGGTGGAGGCTGACCCTGCACTGCTGGGGGGTTGGGGTGGTGGGAGACATGAGTGGGGGCCTGGTGGAGGGTGCCCCTGCACTGCAGGGGGTGGGGGTGGTGGGAGACATGAGTGGGGGCCTGGTGGGGGCTGCCCATGGTGGCAGGGGGGTGGGGGTGGTGGGAGACATGAGTGGGTGCCTGGTGGGGGCTGCCCATGGTGGCAGGGGGGTGGGGGTGGTGGGAGACATGAGTGGGGGCCTGGTGGAGGGTGCCCCTGCACGGCTGGGGGGTGCGGGTGGTAGGAGACATGAGTGGGGGCCTGGTGGAGGCTGCCCCTGCACTGCTGGGGGGTGGGGGTGGTGGGAGACATGAGTGGGGGCCTGGTGGAGGGTGCCCCTGGTGGCTGGGGGGTGGGGGTGGTGGGAGACATGAGTGGGGGCCTGGTGGAGGGTGTCCCTGGATGCTGGGGGGTGGGGGTGCAGGGGGACATGAGTGGGGGCCTGGTGGAGGGTGGCCATGGTGGCTGGGGGGTGGGGGTGGTGGGAGACATGAGTGGGGGCCTGGTGGAGGCTGCCCCTGCACTGCTGGGGGTTGGGGGTGGTGGGAGACATGAGTGGGGGCCTGGTGGAGGCTGCCCCTGCACTGCTGGGGGGTGGGGGTGGTGGGAGACATGCATTGTTGATCAGTAGTGCAAGGTGACATGTGGGTTGGCTGGGGGCATGCCCATGGTGGATGGGCTGCCTGCGGGTCATGAGCAGGGGTGCAGGGTAGTCCCCCGTGGTGTGGGCTGCCTGCAGGGGCCGTGGAGGTTGTGGAGCGTACACCTGGGAGGACCCACACGGCCAATTCACGTGTAGTACTCCCCAGAACCCCTGAAATACACATTCCCTGCTGAAATCGCGTGTGGAACTTCCCGCGCACCCCTGAAATACACGTACCCTGCTCGCACTGGGACAATCGCGTGTGGAACTTCCCGCACACCCCTGAAATACACGTACCCTGATGAAATCGCGTGTGGAACTTCCCGCGCACCCATGGAATACACGTACCCTGCTCGCACTGGCCCATTCGCGTGTGGAACTTCCCGCGCACCCCTGATATACACGTACCCTGATGGAATCGCGTGTGGAACTTCCCGCGCACCCATGGAATACACGTACCCTGCTCGCACTGGCCCATTCGCGTGTGGAACTTCCCGCGCACCCCTGAAATACACATACCCTGATGGAATCGCGTGTGGAACTTCCCGCGCACCCATGGAATACACGTACCCTGCTCGCACTGGCCCATTCGCGTGTGGAACTTCCCGCGCACCCCTGAAATGCACCTACCCTGCTGAAATCGCGTGTGGAATTCCCGCGCACCCCTGAAATACACATACCCTGCTGAAATCGCGTGTTGTACTTCCCGCGCACCCCTGAAATACACGTACCCTGCTGAAATCGCGTGTGGAACTTCCCGCGCACCCCTGAAATACACGTACCCTGCTTGCACGGGGCCAGTCGCGTGTGGAACTTCCCGCGCACCCCTGCAATACACGTTCCCCGCTTGGCGTTTGCTGTTTGCCAGCCCGGTGAACTGGTCCAGGGTTAGCGCAGCCCTTTGCGATGATTTAGCGATTTTGATGGCCTTTCCTTGCGCAAGGGCGTTCTTGGGGGCGTTACTGTCTCTGCTGCAGGGTCGCTGCGATTCTCTGCGCCACGGCTGGTTTGGAAGCCTAAAATCCATGAATACGCTGTGCGCGGAAATCGGTTTTAGCGCACGTGCCTGGCGCAGTCAATCGCACGCGGACACTCTGCGCCAGCTGCTTGCGACACTTTTCTGCGAAATTCTATGAATTACTCTCAAAGTATTTCCCCAACTTATTGTTGTGAATAATCTTCAAGAGCAGTCATATCTACTACATCGCCCCCGGGATTCAATGGATGGCGACCCAATTTTCTGCGTATGACGGGTTTAACCAGCAGAAAAAGTAATCTGGAGGCTTGCTTTTTAGTGAATAGATTGATATATATATTCAATTAAAAACTTTGTTAAAGGAACGTTACGGTTAAGTTGCACTAATAAAAACCTTTGCAATTTACTGAAAAAACGTTGTTAAAGGGACATTATGGTTAAGTTGGACTAGTAAAAACCCATGAAATTCAAAGAAAAAACTTTGTTAAACGCACATTATGGTTCCAAGTAAAACCGAAAAAAAAACTGAAATTCGCCAGTTATGGTAAGCTAAGCAACCATAACTCGCGCCACCACCGTGCACTGCTAAGACTAACACCCAGGACATCAAAGATGACATCATAAATGTATGGATTGTATACTTAGATGTTCACTCACAGCCAATCATCCATACTCATAGGTTTTTGTAGTTTGCCACGTAGGATGACGTTGGTAGTGACGCAGGTCAACGTCATTGATGATGAGTTTTGTGTATAAATTCTCTGTTTTAAAAAAATAATAATTAAGCGAATTCATTGATGTTCATTATGCTCCCTGTTTTAGATAATTAATATTAAAACAGTCTTCCTTTTGCCAATTACATGAGTCGTTTTGATTATTTGTGTTTGATGAAAAATCTGCATTCTCGTCCATCTCCCAGGTAATTGCTACTCATCTTAAAGGGCTGGGTTATCAGTTCAAGAATTTTGACATAGAGAGTATCAGACATGGGATCGATAAAGCCTATCAAGACTTGAGAGAAGGTAGCAAATCAGTAAGCAGAAGGAAGGGAGATCAGTCCCTGGTCTTCCAATCATGAGGCGAAGAAAGAGACGCGTTTAGTCTCAAGCATAGAGCCTTGTCCTTAGACAGGCTGACTTTAGATAAGGGTAAAGGGGATGAGAGCCATTCTTGCTGGGGGCTAGGTATGTCGGACGAAGAGAGAAAAACCTTCCGTGGGGAAGAGGTGCATGAGGTTCTGAGGGATGTCTGCAGACAGACAAGGGAGTGAGATGGTCTGATTTAGAGTAATCTAAGGATAGGGTGCCAGATCCTGTATATCAGAGCATCCTAGAGGACGATTGTACGGTGAGAAAGGAGAGTCACTGCCATGTGTGAGCAGGCTGAGGTCATTGCTAGCTAGAAGGTGATCAGGAACCATTGTCCCCAGTATGGATAGGCAGACAATGGGCGCCAATTGCTGGTTGGGATTTACGCAGTTCCCTTTATTGGAGACAGGAGGGGCCAGACCACAGTATATTCCTTGGCCACTAATGGATAAAGATAATTTAAGTTTGACGGTGGGTGCAGGAATACGGATTTATGAATTAGAGAATTATGAATTAGAGAAAATGACAGGGGAAAATACATTGGCAATAGGGGACATTAAAGGTCTCCTAGCAGCCATTCCGGGAGAAAGAGCTGATGACATTTGGACGAGAGCAAGCTATTCAAGTGTCACAGCATAGAATACAGTGCACGATGGAGCACCATTTAATAATTGTAGAGCAGATGTCCGGATAGCTCTCAGGGTGCAGTATCCTGATACAACAGATATGGGTGCAATTATGACACGTAAGATGGAAGAAGATGAAGTCTGTTTGATTACATTCAGGACATTCGGGAATGGTGGACTTGGGGGAAAATGGTGGCAGTATTTTACCACATTTTATGTCATGGGTTGCCCGATCCAGCACAAAGGCAACTCAAGAAATTAGTGGGAATGGAAGGAAAGCAATGGGCAGAGATACAGTTGACCGTAGTGCATCAGTGTCGGCTGTTACAGGAGAAAAACAGGAAGAAGGAAGATGCTAGAAAAATTGAGGAAGCCAAATTTGTTCCAAAAAAATTGTCAAGGTATGCCATAGAAGGGGCAGTAATGGCAAGCAGATAAGGACTGGGAATACAGCAAACAGCGGGCATGTCACAGGTGAATGATCAGCACCAAATGGACGAAGGAGGGAATGGGTCTGTACCACTAGGAAAAGGAATGGGCTCCAGAGGAAGGGGTGGTTTTCAGAATAACCAAGATTAATTCTGGAATATGCTAAATGATAATCAGAATGTGCAGGGAGGATTTAACCAAGTGGGATTAGTCAGAAGAACTCCTCTTCTATGCTGGACTTGTGGGATGACAGGGCACACTGCTTGTGTATGCGGGAGCCAAGGGTATGGACAGAATGGGCAATTCTCAAGAGGGGGAACACTTATCCTCCAGCATATAACTCATTAGCTAGGGATGGGTCTGCCCAGGATCAGACAGTGTATCAAGCACAAGCACAGCAAATGCAAGAGGCATTGCAGCCACAGCAAACACCATTGAATCCACCACAAGGACAGTCACAGCATGCCCCCATGCAGATACAGCAGAAACAAAATACGGGACCACTATTGACACCTAGAATAGGGGATGTCACTGTGGTGGGAAAAGTCCTTTCACAGGTACAGGGGTATGCATGTATCCACAATAGGACAGCTCACAGGGCTACTTGATGTGTTTAGTACTATCAGCAACACCTGACCCCAAAGAGGAACCACGGGTTCATGTGACAGTAGGAGGCAAATCTTTTTCTTTTCTAGTAGACACTGCGGCTAATTGCCAGTCTCCATAGGAGAGTGTGACATGTATGTTTCATTAGTGTATTCAAGACAGACACCAGTTAATATTCTAGGACGAGATTTAATGATGAAGCTTAACATGCCGATTTCTTTCAATGATGAAGGCATAGTGTGCTCTTCTCCAGGGATACATTATATGAATGTGGGCAAATTTATATTGGCATTTTCAGGGCAATTGGCTCTGTGAGGAATGCCACTGGAACCAGAACTCTGTCTTTATGGGGTATGTATTTTGTTAACGTGGCTACCCGGCTTAGTGGGAAAGATTATGAGAATACCTGAAGAATTCTTGTTCAGGCCACAGATACCCATGGACGAAGAGGGGGGACAGACTATTCAGCTACAGTTAAATGCAGCTATAGTGTTAGGGGAAATGGCAATGCTCGAAGGAACAGATGATGGGGGCAGGCCATGGAGAACAGTGATTGCTGGTGCCAAACACTTTATGGACTACAAGCCCCTTTCACGTAGGCCTATTGAAAAGCATAGGGGAGTTCAAGATGAAGTTTAAGCCAGGAGCAATTTTACCTCAAGCAAAACAGTACCCAATGTCTCGAGAGGCAGATGAAGGGATTTTTAAGACCATTTCAGCACTGATGGAAAAAGGGATTCTGTACCATCAGAATCATTGTGTATCTTATCAAGAAATCTAAGGGGTTGGGTCCTGGAGATTCATGCAAGACATGAGACTGATTAGCCAGATTGTAGAGGCATAGTTTCCTTTAGTTCCTAATCCAGCGATGAAACTATGCAGTATCACAGTAGAGCTGAGATATTTCATGGTGAGTGACTTGAAACATGCATTTTTCTCAATCCTGTTGCATAAGGACTCACAAGACTAGACTTTCTTTTCCTTTTGCAAAACTTGTCTGAAACATACTAGGCTGCCCCAAGGGTATTGTGAATCCCCATCGATCTTTAATAATGTCCTTCAGATGGACTTAGGCGATATTGATTTGAAGAGTGTTGTGATACAGTACATAGGAGACATTCTTATTTGTAGCACCACAGAAGATGAATGCAGACAAGATTCAATTCAGTTAATGACTGTCCTAGCAGACCAGGGACATAAGGTAGACATGGAAAAGTTACAGTATTGCCAAGGAGAGGTGTTGTACATAGGCCAGTTGATTTCACGGAGGGAAAAAGGGTTACACCTGAGAGAGTTTAGGTGATCATGAAAAAAGCAAAACCGCACACAGTGAAGCAAATGCAGCAGTTTTTTGGACTATGCAATTAAGTCAGAGTATGGGTGTTTGATTATAATTCATACATAAGTCCTCTTTTACAGGCTATAAAGGAAGCACAGGTAATAAATGAAGAAATAAAATGGTCAGAAGAAATGGAGGGTGGGTTTGAAGAATTGAAGAAAGCAATTTGTACTGCTCCAATTTGAGGAATTCCCGATTATGATGGGGATTTATTTTATTTTCGCAAACGAATTGGACAGTTATGACAGCAGTGCTCACACAGAGGACTAAACTAGGGTACAAGCCTCTGGAATATTAAAGTGGGATTCTAGATCCAGTTATGAGAGGGCACTTTCCTTGCGAACAGTCGCTGGCATCAGCCACATTTGCAATTGAGAAATCTACCAGTATTGTGATGGGGTGTTCTATGACACTCTTCATGGAGCATTCTTTGTTTGCCATTTTGGATAAACCTAGGGGTACATTGGCATCTCAGAGAGCTTCTGCGTATGAGGTAATTATATTGAATACAGCAATTAAAATAGTCAGATGTAAAATAGTGAACCCTGCCACATTTGTAGCTGAGCCTGTGGCAGAGGGTGATCATGTGCATGATTGCACAAACTACGAAGAATTATACGAGGACATCCCGTGCATAAAGGAAAATGCATTAACATGGGGAGAGATTCTCTTTATTGATGGCTCTTCGAAAATCGATCAAACTAGTGGGGAAAGGCATTAGGGCACAGTTGGGGTGAGACAGAGCAAATGGTAAATTTAAGGTTGTAGCAAGTGCAAGACTATTGTCTCACATATCAACGCAAGCAGCAGAATTGGTGGCACTTATTTTCACGCTCGTGAAACACAAAGTGCAGGAAGTGATGGTGTACAGTGAATCCGCCTATGTGAGGTCAACCGTGCATGCAGGATTAGCATGTTGGGCAAGGAGGGGCTACCTCTGAGTGGTTGGCACTCCAGTGCAGCATGCAGCGTTATTGGACAGGTTTATCAAGGCAGTAAAACCAAAAGAAGCCATAGCGATAGTTAAATGCGTAGCATATACTAAGTAAACTGACTTCATTTCTCGCGGGAACAAAGCCGCAGACGTAGAGGCCAAAAGGGTTGCGTATTTGCCAGATATTTCATGTTTTGATACTCCAGATGTAAAGGAAAAAGTAGTCACGATTATGGTAGTAAATGAACGGTTTAATCATTTACCGAGAATGCAATTGATGGAAATTCAGGGCAGTGCACCGCAAGAAGAGCAAGAGCTATGGAAACTAAAGGCGTGTTCTTTATCCCCCTCTGAAGAATTATGGCAGCAAAACAGCTAGAAAAAGCCAGTGATGGCAGTAGCATTGTTAAAGGTAGCACTTGAATAGCTACACTACCCTGCGCATGTATCTAGGGAGAGCCTTTCAGAAACTATTGGGGAGGACTGGTTTCGTACCACACCTGTTAGAACATGTTGCATTTTATGTAGTAAATTGCATCGTATGTCAAAAGTTTATAACTGGGCATACACTGTGAATGATTAGAGGAGTGATTATTCGATCAAATGTTCCCTTTCAGCATTTAAATATTGACTATGTTGATTTGCTGCAAATACATAGTGGATACAGGTACATGATAGTGGTGGTGTGTCCCTTTTCTAGGTGGATCAAAGCAGGTGCTTGTACACACCCTGATGCCACTTGCACAGCAAACATTTTAGTATGAGAAGTCATTCCAAGGTGGGGAGTGTGTGAGGTGCTGAGATCCGATATAGGGCCCCATTTTGTTAATGAAGTATTTCAACAGATTAGCCTGTTGTTAAGTATTAAAAACAAGTTTTCTTCTGCTTATCACCCACAAGTGAATGCAATATGTGAGAGACTCTACAGTCTCCTTAAAGAGAGACACACTAAACTAAAATTGACACTGAAAAAGGGATGGCTATATTGTCTACCCCTAGCCTTATACGCATTAAGGAATCAACTTGGGTCAGACTACCACCTCACACCCCACGAGTTAGTAACATGGAGGCAAATGAGAACACTTTTGTCTCCTCCATCAAGGAGAAGAAGGGAGGCCACAGAAATGTTACGAAATGAGTTCCGTTTATATATAACATGTATGACCGCTAGTATCTCTCTCATTTCAGATCAACTCAAACGCCAGAGGGTTCGGTTTCAGGACACAGATGAAGACCATTCAGCAAACAAAGTTATTACCTGTACCTAGACTTTTTATTAGAGATACAATCTTAATACGGAATGTCACCAGAAAGTGGCACGCGCCACGCTTTAGTGGTCCCTACTTGGTGATATGATATGATATGATATGGCATTTATAACGAGCCTATACACAAGTGTTTCAAGGCACGACGAGGCAAGGGTTGTGGAACAGAGGGACGACAGACAACGATCCTACTAGGCCAGGTGTCATTTAGATCGTGCAAGTGCATGGGAAGAGGAGGTAGGAGAAGTGCGGGGGAGAGGACAGTGCATGGGATAAGAATAAATAACAATAGGTAAAGGTACAGTCAGCAGGTGGCAAGGGCAAGTGTAAGTGCAGACAATAGGTGTCAAGTGCGGGTAGTGGGACTGTAGGGATACAGAAACAGTCCCCAAGTGCGGGGGTTGTCAGGAAGGCAGTGCAGGAGTGCGACTGGCATGGGAGCGGACCTGGGCCTGAGATCAGAGGGTGGCCAGGAAACCAGTGCAATTTCAGGTGTCAGCCAGGAAGTCAGCAGGGGAGAGGAGGAGAAAAAGCAGAAGCAAAGAGAAAGGTTTTGAGGTGCTTCCGGAACCGAAGATGATTCTCAAGTTTCAGTTCAGGGAGGCAGGGAGGCTGTTCCAGAGGGAGGCCCCGGCTGAGGAAAGAGATCTACCCTCAACTCGTTGCTTGGAGAAGCGGCTGAACCTGAGGGAGTTGGAGGCAGATGAGCGAAGAGCTCGAGAAGGAAGGTATTTAGGAAGAGAGAGTTGAAGGTATTGAGGCCCCAGGCCCCAGAAGGCCTTGTGGACGATGCAGAGATTTCAGTCCTGGAGAGATACGATCCCTGCACTTGAGGCCAAGGACAAGTCTTGCAGTTCTGTTCTGCATAAGTTGCAGAGGCCGGAGAGTAGAAGCAGGCAGATTTACAAAGAGGCTGTTGCAATAGTCCAGCCTAGAGAGAACCACAGCTCTGGAGACAGTGAGCTTATGGGGGAAGTAGAGGAAAGGAAGGATACCTCTGAGCAGGTGCAGCTGGTAGTGTGACTTCTTAGAGACGTCGGAGATGTGAGGCGAGAAGGAGCATGTGGAGTCGAAGATGACCCCTATGTTTTTAGCCTTGCAGGTGGGAGCAGGAAGAGGGCCAAGAGAGGCCGGCCTGAGAGCTACAGGAAAGGAGGGAGCAGGTGTTCCGATGAGGAGAATCTCAGTCTTACTGGCATTAAGGCAGAGGTCACTGGTGGCACACCACTCCTGGATAGCAGACAGACAGTCAGATATGAGGGAATTAGAGGAGGAGGCCGATGGTAGCCTGAGGATGAGCTGGGTGTCATCCACATAGCACTGAAAGTTGGGGCAGAGAGCGGCAATGCAGTGGGCAAGGAGTGCCAGGTATTGGTTGAACAGCCAGGGAGAGAGGTTAGACCCCTGGTGGACACCATAGGTAGAGAAAAAGATAGCAGAAAGGAAGGACTCAAGTTGGACCTGGGAAGGTCGGTCGGAGAGGAAAGAAGTCAGCCATGCCAGAGCCTGACCAGTGATACCCAGGTTATCACGGAGAAGGTTGAGCAGGATGGCATGGTTGACAGTGTCAAAGGCAGAATAGAGATCAAGAAGGATGATGACGCAATGGGTGTTAGAGTCCATGTTGGAGAGCAGGTCTTCACTGATGTTCAGGAGAGCAGTTTCCATGCTTCTGGCACCTCTAAATCCAGACTGATGGTCATGAAGACAACCAACAGATTCCGTGTAGAGATTTAGCTGGGAGATGGCCAGATTCTCCAGGAGCTTGCCCAGGAAGGGAGTGATGGAGATTGGGCGATAGTTAGCCGGGCAGGTGGGGACGGCAGAGGGTTTCTTAAGAAGTGAGTGCACAAGGGAGTGCTTCAGGGGGGATGGGAAGACTCCAGTGGTGAAAGAGTGATTGCAGAAATCAGCCAGGGCAGGAGCCAGGGAGTCGATGTTGTCCTTGATAGTTTTGGAGGAACAGGGGTGAACCTGTTTCAACAAGACTTTCATAGATCGGACTTGTCTAGAAACCTCATCTGCGGAGAACAGGGGAAAGGCAGAGAAGGCCGGAGGAGAGGTGGCTGCAGAAAAGCAAGAGGAAGAACAGGGAGTGGGGGGAGTCAGGGGATAGGAGGAGATAGAGCACAGGATGTTTTAGAGATGAAGTGAGAAGCCAGTGCCGTACACAGGGCCTGTTAGGGGACAGGAGAGGTAGAGACTGCGGCAGGATTGGCCAGTTCCTTGCAGATTTAAAGAGTTCACCTGAGTTGTTAGATGCCGCAGAGACACAGGCTTGGATATGGTTAGGACAGAGAGCCGGTAATGCCTTTGCAGCAGGCGGCAGGCCAGTTTGTCAGAGGATGTTCATGAAGCACGCCATTTCCTCTCGGCCACCCTGCACTTGTGTTTTAGGGTGACGAGGTCAGAGTCATGCCAGGAGTTGCACTTGGCTCTGGACTTCAGGCGGATTCTCATGACAGGGGCAAGAATATCAAGGGTATCGATTTAGCAGAGTGGAGCGTGGAGAGGGCTGTGTAAGGATGACAGTCAGCCAAAGGGGGGGGGGTAAGAAGGTGGCGGCGAAAGCCTCAGCTGACACACACTTCATGAGTCGGATGACCGAGAAGGTGGGTGGCAGTGATGGAGGTGGCTTGGCCTGAGGAGTAGGGAGAGTGAGGTGGGAGGAGAGGAGAAAGTGATCACTCCAGGAGAGAGGAGTGATGAGATGGACAGAGAGGGGAAGGTCTGCAGAGATCAGAACATCAAGAGTCTGCCCTGCAGAATGAGTCGGCCAGAGGGGTGAATATTGAGTGAGAAAGAGTCACAGAGGTCGTGAAAGAGTCCAGAGAGAGGACAGGAGGCATCCAGGTGGATGTTGAAGTCTCCAAGAAGAAGGAGTTGAGGAGTAGAGGCCAGGAGGGAGGAGGAGAGTTCCGCCCACTCTGAGAGGAAGGATGAAATCTGACCAGGTGGCTGATAGATAGTAGCCACAGTAGGGGAATGGCTGGGGGAGAGTGAGAGCCTGCAGACGAGGCATTCAAAAGAGTAGTAGGCCTGCGTAGGAATGACAGGAATGGTGGAAAACATTACTCCCTTAGCAGTAAACATCCAAGGGAGATGCGCTTGTATCCCGTTGAACGTTGTAAAGCCATATGCTGGTGAGGCCGACACACCCCCAATGATTGATTCGAAAGCAGGATAAGGAGAAGAAGTTCAGCATGTGCAGACACAATCAATGACAAGGAAGAAGGACACCAACGTTGCTGATTAAATAAATGCAAGTGTGCATTTGGATTGTGGCTCACCTCGGACACTCTTTTTAGATATTATTACAGGAGTGCAAACTCACTTCTCCACAAATTTTCTGAAAGTGTAACTTTAGAAAATGGGTTGACACATTGTGGACATGTTTGACCAACAACATCTAAGCAGAGATTGGAAGCATGAGCAATACGCTGATTCCTTTCACGAAATGCAATTGTTTAGTTTAACTTATGGTTTTGACAAACGACGATGCCCATAGGATCCTTATAGCTGTTTTCATATTTATTCTTAGAGCTTATCCTGCTCTTGTTGGGCATAGTGTCAACATACCTGCTTCTACGCATGATCCTAATAGTGGCCCTGCAATAAGGAGGTACTTTTGGCGATAGTTGAACAGATCTTGCAGTTACCTGACCATTTTACAGAGTTGCCTGATTAAAACATTTTTTTCCATCCTTATGGTAGTACACAGGCATAATGAGGAACTTTGAACATGGTACAGTTTTGGAAAGTGAGCAAGTGCAACGACATGTGGAGAATCATAAATGGTGGGGATTAATGTATTTGTGTATAATACATGGATGCTCAGCATTCATTCTGGTTTTTCTGATTCTTTTAATCCATACTGTTTACTTCATTGGTCCAAACAAGGTAGATTCTTCCCTCTCCAGTGACTCACGCAGAATTGTCTATTACTGAAAGACCAAGACCATATGAGATTTTCCCCATACCAGTAGCACATGTAAGATTGCCTGTTGCTAAAGCGAAAGTACTGATGATCTTCCCTGTAGGGTGGACCATTACTGATATGCTTCTTGAGTATTATGCAAGCAATCACTTTGTGAGAGAGAGACACAAGAGAAGCACAAGGGAAGATGATTATGAATTAAATAATTATCTAGACAGCACAACACGCTTAGAAGTAAGCAGTCCAAAAAGCTCATTGCCTGACGCACCTTGCACTCTGCCAGATGAGAGGTCAGTTCCGGGGTCGAACAGCATCCTTGGTATGGGTGACTGAGAAGACGGCTTCAAGAGAAGATGATTATGCGCAAGACTTAAAGACAAGAGGGAAATCAGAGAAAAAAAATCAAGTGATAAGGTATGAACAGACTGGAATAAATGGACCAGGAATCAGAAGAGAAGGAAGCAAAATGCGCAATTGTCAAGGAAAGAACCACAAGGAAATGCAAAGATGCAAGGAGTGAGGTCAACTGCAAATTAAGGGAAAAATGCTGACTCCAGATGGATAGGCGTAAGGCCTGATTGTATGTAACGCGATAGCGCTAACAAGATACTATGAACAAGTCATAGATACTGCAGAAAATGAATGCAAGCATCATTGGTCGAATATTGTGAAATTGCTGACGTGGGTCAATGATAAAGGAGGACAATTGCAGATAGTTCCTCTAGCTGGTGCATGTTTCAGAAACAATGGCACAAGAAAGGTTGGAATGAATCAGCAGTGTGGACAAATTTTCGATGTACCAGGAATGAAGGATGGAACAGTGGTGTTAATGGACCACTAATGGGTCTGCGGATCCAGGGCTTACATGAAGTTGCCCAAAGACTGGGGAGGGCTGTGTTCCATAGTACTCATTCATGTTCCAGCATTGGTGATATCCGAAGAGTCACCTGAACATTGCAGAGTTTCCAAAAGCAGATGCTCACCTGAGGAAGAGGAGATCATTTGGATTTCCAATCGAACAAAAAGGGAGAATTACTTTTCAGCTAAGTCCATAGAAGCCTTCGATTCTATTCCGTATGAACACAGGTTGTACAGTCAGACTGTTGCAGTATTCACGATTATCTTTATGCCAGGGATTCAGATGATGGCTAATGCGAAGTTGTTGCAAATCACTTGCTGGGAGCTCCTGCAGACGATCAACACTACTATAAAGGGATTCAACGCTATCAAAGAAGAATTGAGAGCCATAAGACTGATGACCTTCCAGAACAGATATGTCCTGGACCTGATTACAGCAATGGATGGAGGTGTTTGTGGCAAAATCGGGGAATCAAGTTGCACATTCATATCTTCTCACGATGACGAGAATGGAACCTTGACAGAGGCCATATCGTTGCTAACAAACTTGCACATCAAGATGGAAGATGAGGCAGAAGATATTGCAGATGACAGCTGGTTTGCATCAATCTTCTCATGGGTTCCACAATGGATGGCGAATATTTAAGTTTCTTGGAGCAGGTCTGGTGATTATAATGTTCGGATTCTGTGTGATCATAATAAAAAACACAGTGCAAGAAGACAGCAAAGAGGCAGTAGGAATGAAGATCATGATCAACATTGAGTCTTGGTTTGAACCCAATGAGCTGACAGATGAATAAATCTGAAAATATATAGAAGCATGCAATCTAGCACCTGAGGTAGCCAAGATTCTGTTTCCGAGAAACCACAAGAAGTATGTGGGATGATGGATCTATTGCACCCTGAATGTACAATGTAGCCACATGACCATGTAAAATCAGCCAGATCTCTGAAGGAAGTTTGAAGATATGGACTCCAAAGAAGCACTTTTTCAGACGAGGAAGTCTCGTTGTGAAGACTGATGGGAGAGTGGTCAATGAATCAACCAGAGGGGGGAGTGTAGAGAAGGAGCCAAATGTCTCTAGCAGAAATCCCGACACTATTTTGCCTATATGTTGAAAGCCAGAAAATGCGACATGCACAATTCCAGTAATGGTACCTATTCCAAGAAGAATTCTCGAAACAAGGTATCCATTGAGAAAGTGCTACATGATGTACCCGAGGAGAGATGACAGTCTCTTAAGGGAGGTCCCTGTAGAAGTGTGGAGCGGTGAATACAAGAGGTTGGTAACATCACAAGAAATGAGAGTGACGCACTAAGAAGGATGACCATAGAAGAAAATGCATACACTTTATGAAAACTGATGACAAGATAAAGAAACAAGTAAAATGTCATGTGCGAAATGAAGATTGCATGTGCAAAGAACACTGAAGAACATATAAGTCATTTCATAACTGTACAGATGCTGTAATGCAAGTAGACTAAGTAATCATGAAGGATGGATATACTGCCGCCAATATGTACATATGTATAGAGTTTGGATGTTCGACGTTCCAACTTTAGTAAGCCAGGACCCGTGAAAGAGAAGGGCTGAAAGTGTGGCGCAGCAGAAAAGCAGCTGGACATCAAGGAAGGATTGAGAAGGCTGTCTGGCCCAGTGTCAAGGGTTGGGGCAGCCAAGAACCTGTTATCTATTCAATGAGATACAAAGAACGTGAGAAGCAAGGCAAGCTCCTATTAAGGTGCGACGGAAACTCAGTGAATGCCAAGTTCTATTTATTTAATCTCATTAAATGTGTGGAAAGGTGCTCAAATGCGGTCTCCTGTCACGTGGGATGGATAGAAATAGAAAATGTGCAAGCTACATCAAAACTGAAGATAAGTACATGCTCACACTCCCTTCTATTCTCAGGCACAGTGATACTCTGCCAGGCCAAGTTCAAAGACAATTTGAATAGCAGACGGTATGAGGATTAAGGTCGGTGTGCTAATTTGGTGGGGAGGCATGGCCAAGTCCACCCACAGGCACCTGCGGTACCAGCTTACGTGCTGCTAGCGAGTCGAATGTTCCAGAAGGGTACAAGCGTGCCAACCAATTATAGAGGGTCATCTATTGAAGAGCCCTATAGTTTAAGAGCCAATGATGTGTAGTGTATCTGACAAATATTGAGGATGACTTGCAGAAGGGGTGGGCATAAGTTGTTCACCTAACATAGAGACCCAATCACAATCCTATCCCATATAGAAAGTATACTTAGATGTTCTCCGTTGACCTATCATAATCCCAAGTACGTTTTCTTAGTTTGCCATGTAGTGTGATGTCACTTATGATGAGTTTTTGCTATACAAAGATGTTTTTGTGTGATGCGACGAGATTATGCTGTGAGACGTCCGTTGATGTCTGTTGTACTCTGGGCCTCATTAGGACCCTGGCGGAGAGGGTGTTACGCCAGCGTAGTGCATGGCGTACCTCTCCGCCATACTACGAGTTCCCGTAGCGCCATGGAGGTTTTCTCCGCCTGGTTTTACCAGCCGGAGAAAACCATGGCGCTACGGGACCTCGTTGTTAATTACGCCACCGTATTTTACGGTGGCGTAATTAACTCCTTCCCCACTCCCATTATACCCTATGGGGCAAAAATGGGAATGGGGAAGGGCAGAATGGGGATTGGGGATTTACCGCTCCGCCGAGGTCGGAATGGGGCGGTAAATCCGCCAACCCCCATGGCGCTATCGGCGGCTTTCCGCCATGCTTCGCGGTGCATTTAGCACCGCGAAGTCCGCCTGGGTCGTAATGAGGCCCTCTGTGTTTTAGACAATTGAAAATAAAACAGCTTTTGTTTGCCAACTTCCTGAGTCGGTCTGGTTATTGGTGTGAGAGCTATTCTGCACCCCCATCCAAGTAATGACCTGCTTCCTCCTTTAAAAAAGGACCTAACGGTTCATCATAGAGCAGCAACATGTAATTGTCCACACCCTGGAATCTAAGTGTAGAAAATAGAAGTATGTCAGTGTAAACAACAACTATATTTAGTCATGAGACCCACAACCTGCACCCTAGGGAAAGAAAATGCAAGTATGGCAGTGCAAACAGCAACCAAATGTAATTGTGAGACCCTCATCCTGGACCCTAGGGAAAGAACATGTACATATTGCAGTGCAAACAATCACCAAATTTAGTTGTGAGACCCACAGCCCTGGACACTAAGGAAGAATTATGAATGTATGGCAGTGCAGAACAACAACCAACCATTTTTTTTTAAATTTGAATAAACAGGACGGTGACAGGGGCATTCATGTCACTAGCCTGTGTTTACAAGGAGCCAAAACGCCCTCTGATTGTTTTTCTCTGCCATCAGTAGGCAGCCACGTATGAGTGGCCTAGTTGATATGTGTCATGTGGACGGACAAATCTTGGGAAGGCGAAGAGAGCTTTCCACTCTGACCCACACACGCATCATAATGGTGTCAGTAATTGAGTGTTAAAAGGCCTGCAGAATCTAAAGAAATGATGTTCGAGCATATGTTCAATATGCCTTTTATTTCAAAGCTCTGCATCATCCCCTTGTAGAAAGGCTAGATGGTCGTTCAGCTGGTTGTACACTGGTGTTGCAGTGATTAGTCACATTCTGCGGTGCAGCCCTTTCTACCAGTTTTAAAAATCGATGAGCCTGTCAGCACAGCATATGCTTTGCGTGTATTACAACTGAAACCTGTGGCTGAGGGGATGCTTCTATCTGAATAGCCCAGCTCTCATGGGTAGTCCAGCAACATGCCTTGATTCTATTGTGATGTGTGTTAGGCAAAGTTTGTATGCAGTACCCTCTGGGACCACTACACACAACTAGGAGTACAGGTGTAAGTAAGCAAAACCAACCTTTGGTATAAGACTGTACCACACCTTTTTTGGTAGCGAGCTGAGCTGCCAGGCTTATCTCGAGAGGGAACGTGAGCTTGTAAGGGTGATACACAAAGGTCTACAATGACAAGTATTCAGATAGACGCTTATACTCAAAGTTTCTTGGTAAAACACTTCTTAATTTATTAGACAATCATTTATAAAGCATTCACTAAATGAGGCAACCAATATCACACAAAAATAATACTACAATACTGATTACTAAGCGGTTGAGCTCCCTTGAAGTAGGAGCCAAATAGCATTGAAGTAGGAGCAAAAAGGCATAAGTTGATAAAACAAATATTACAGTTACTCTAAAACAGTGCAAATAGTTTGAGTTCACCAGAGGAGTTGATTCAATGCAGTAGATAGGCCAGAGTCAATGGGCTAGTGTCTTGTATAATTAAAAACGGTTCTGGTATTTAAAACGGGAAAGCTCTGTAATCCTAACCAGCTCCGGAAATGGTATCCAGGTGGCTTACGAGTTGATTGGTCCTACCAACTCAAAGGAAGAAGTCATCCTTGAAGGGGCTTCTCTAAGGTGAACTTGGCGATTCGGACCTGCAGCAGGGCTCCACCGGGTAAACCAAAGATCCAGTAGTTGCAGCAGCTGTCCTTTTCCAGCTCATCTTCGGTTCTTTCGTTCCAGTGGTCGACACTTCCTTCCAAGCCAAGAGACTCTCCTTTTAAACAGTTTTATCCCATTAATTCCAGCCTAGCTGCCACTCACCTAGCAGGGTGGCTGTCCTTGCCAGACAGTCAGCCAGCCAATCACGCCAGAGTGCATTCGGGTCTCCTAAGAGACTAAACACAGGGGATTTCTGGCACCTCCCTCACTTCCTGCCCACCCCAAACACTCAGACGCCAGAGGCGGTCTTCAGTCTTGAAGCCCGCCAAAGGCATACAAACAAAGGGACCAAACCTAGTTTGGCACGCAGAGACAAACACTAGGAGGACCTTTCCAAAACGAAATGGCAAAAAAAGAAGACTTGGACCTGTTTAAACAAAGGGGTTCAAGGCGCCATCTTGAAAAACATGGCTCCCGCTATTTTTTGCTATCGGTGTTCGCGATCGGGGGAAATCATGGTAGTTTGTTGTAAAACCACTGCCACCAGCCATTTCGATAGAAAAGGGTAGTATTTGACTGCTACATGAGTTTCTAGTCACCGGGGATACTAGTCAATTTAACTTTACATTCTCTGGGAAACAGTAGTTTATCCCAGAGAAGGTATTTAAACCTTGGGAGAGTCCAGAAAGGCTTTCCTGTGTTGCTGCACTGAGGGTGCTGTGTAACACACATGAACAGATGATGCCTATGGAGTTATCTTAAAGCACCATAATCAAAGAACACAAGAGTAAAACATACATCAAAAATACATGAGAGAGTGGGGAAAAAGGCTCACCACCTCTCCAGCTCTCCAGGTAAAAATATCAAGTCCTCAAAATCCAGCAAAGTTGCTGGGGGTCTCTAAGGTGAAGGGAATTAGCACATTTATGAGAATTCTCCCTAACACTGTGTTCCTGGAGGCCAAATGAGCGCACACCTCACTAGATCAATCACACACAGACCAGAATGACCTTGCCAGAAGATAGTAATAGAAAGTAGTACTTTCAAAGAAGCAGTGGATGCGGCAGATAGCTGGTCTGTGGAGGTACACTGAATAAGTTCACTTCGGTAAGTAGGAAGATATGAAAGTGGGCACTAGAGGCTGAATTGACTGGCGCAGCACTGGATAGTTAGGTGTGTGTATATATATATATATATATATATATATATATATATATATATATATATATATATATATATATATATATATATATATATATTACATGGCCACGGTAGTGGCCATGTAGTTATGGTTAAGTTGTTGTTTCCATAGGAAGAGCACTTTTTAGGCGGCTTATAACTTCGCTTTCCCTGGACGGATCCTCACCAAACTTTGGAAAAAAAGTATTTGGGTCACTCTAGATATTTTTGCAAAGTTTGGTGAGGATTCGTCCAGGGGGGGCAAAGTTATAGGGGGGGTCCCAAAACTTGTTTTTTCCCATAGACTGAATGGGAAAAAAACTTTGCTCACGTCTACAGCCGAAACCGCTGGACGGATTTTCACCAAATGTGGACCAAGAGCAGCGGCGTGGTCCTGAAAGCGTGCTTTTGCAAATTTGGTGAAAATCCATCCAGTAGTTTTTTTTAAAATGACCAAAAAGTAGGTCTAAAAAAGTTAGTCATATCTGTGTTCGGTCCGCGGACACTCTTCCCTGTTCGCTCCGCGGACAGTGTCCTGATTGGCCAATCGGCTTGCGTGATGTTCGCAGACATGCAACGTGTTCGATGATTGGATGGCATGGAGCGTGGAGCGTGAAGCGCATCAGATTTTCGGTAGCGCCCGCCATCTTGGATTCGCGGTCGTCCGGGGACAGCGCGGTGAAACTTTGTTCAAAATTTGTATTTCGTAGAGTGTGTTAGTGTGTAGGAGTGTTTGGGGAGACGGGAGTGTATGAGATAGGATGAAAGTTGTGTTTTTTATGTGTTGGATGTTCTTTTTGTATTCGATTTGTCTGCGGACATCACGGGTGTTCTGAAATGTTCTAAATAAACTAAATGCGGGGTGTTCTGAGGACTTAATATGTGGCCGTTTTGTTCGCAAGCAAACTGAAACTGTTCTAAGAACACTCGCAGTGTCCTGAAATGTTTGCAAATAAACAAAATGGGGGTGTCCTGAGGACGCTGTCCGTATTGTTCATTGTCAAGTTGAATATGTTCTAAGAACACTCGCGGTGCCCTGAATTGTTCGCAAATACACAAAATGGGGGTGTCCTGAGGACGCTGTCTGTATTGTTCTCTGTCAAGTTGAATGTGTTCTTAGAACACTCATGGTGTCCTGAAATGTTCACAAATAAACGAAATGGGGGTGTTTGAGGACACTGTCCGTATTGTTCGTTGTCAATTTGAATGTGTTCTAAGAACACTCGCGGTGTCCTGAAATGTTCGCAAATAAACAAATGGGGGTGTTCTGAACACGTTTCTAAGAACACTCGCGGTTTCCTGGAATGTTCGTAGGGGGTGTCCTGAAGGCGTAGTCCGTATTGTTCGCTGGCAAGTTGAATGTGTTCTAAGAACACTCGCAGTGTCCTGAAATGTTCGCAAATAAACAAAATGGGGGTGTCCTGAGGACACTGTCCGTATTGTTCGTTGTTAAGTTGAAAGTGTTCTAAGAACTATCGCGTTGTTCTGAAATGTTCGCAAGGGGTGTCCTGAAAACGCTGTCCGTATTGTTCGCTGGCAAGTTGAAAGTGTTCTAAGAACACTCATAATGTCTGCGGATATTAAAAGTTTCCATCGACCATAGTTGAAATGTTTGACTCTATGGATGTGATATGCTGCGGTGGTTGTTGCCAGGGCATAGAGTCTTACAAGACTGTATGCCCTGGCAACAACCACCGCAGCATATCACATTCATATTTGCTTATAACCTTGGGTGAAAAACAAATGTATAAGGAACAAAGGTATTAGATACTATGGATGTGATATGCTGCTATGGTTCTCCTTATTATTGTATACTTACTGTTTGGTCTAGTAACGGGAGTCCATGTTTTTCTTGTTCATTTCTGTGATAAAAGAAAATAGCATGTTAGTATTAGTATTTTGTAATGACTTATTACATTGTATAATCAATACACTTTTTTTTTTTGGACCCTCATATTTAGTAGATTACAAATCAGAGTACTGTGCAATTTGCTCAGTTTCTGTATTTGTTGCTAAAATCATTGGGTCTGTGGGAGAAAAAAAAAATCCATGTTGGATTAAAAAAAAACCTTTTTCTGTTATGCTACAGTTTATTTGTTTGTTTGTTTTCAGTGTTCACTTGTTGTTTCTGGCTAATGCTTTATACTTTGGCGTATTCTAACTGTCTATTTTTTTTATATATTTTAGTGGTATTGATTTATCTATTTGGATATTGTTAAATTTTGGGACAGTTAGATACCAATTGGCGTATTCTAACTGTGTATTTTCTGGTCTAATTTAGTGGTATTCATTTATCTGATTAGTTGTTGTAGAATCTTTGAGCAGTTAGATAGCTTTTGGAGTATTCTAACAGTTTATATTTTTTTAACACAAGTTTACTTAGGGTTTAAATACAGTCTAGTTATCAAATTTTGGTTTTAAGAACATCAAATAAGCGTTTGTAAGATTTCCTGGTAATCTCTGCTTTAGAGTAATGGTACTATCATTACATTCAAACCATCCACATTTCTTTTTTATATATGTAGTGTAGTGCCCTGAGTGGTAGATTATACCTATTGTTGTGAAGGTTTTCTTACCAAGTGATATTTGACCATGTGTGAATCCAGTCAGCTTGCAGTTGTTTTTGGTACCATCTGCATTGTAACGTAGAAGCATTAGTATTATGTATTTACTATGTGTCTGTATTACTAACGTGGAGCGATTATCTGAATTGCAGGTAGAGCATAATCTACCATGGTTTGCATTTTGTACAAGTCGCTGAAATGGAATGGATTCACAATTTGGTATTGATATATATATATGAAGCGTTCATTGGGGATTTCTTCTTGTGTCACATTGTTGCAGAGAGTGCATGTATGTTTCCACATGTATGAAATCTGAAAGATTTCATTTATAGGTATGTTTTTGTTTTCCAGTACTTGTAGTAAGTACATTAGAAATTCTTGTGGATCTTCCTGTGAATTTATAGTGAATTTCACCATTCCAGCACAGTAGTCCAATTGTTATCTTATTCCAAAAACACTATACGTGTTGTCAGGATTGTTTGCTGCATTTCTGTGAAGTACTAACATTTGCAAACATAATGGGTCTGTACTGTGTAAGTAAATGTTGTCAACAATTGGTGGTAATTGAAATAGAATATTCATTGCTACATTTGCGTAGCAACTTACACCAACTATATTTGAGAATTTAAATGGTCCCGGTAGTTCTGTAACTAACTGCTTTTTTTGGAGTTTGTCTTCCTTCTTTAAAGAAGTACTTGGTTTACCTAATTGATTCTTTTTTGCTTGTGGTACTTGATGAAGTATTAGTTTCTTTTACTCTCTTTGTAGGATTTGCAGTGACATCCTGTTGCATTTCTGTTTGATTTATTTTTCTTTTATAACGTTTTACTTTTTGGGGAACAGAATATGTGTTTAGGTGGGGGGTGTATAGTGAGCAAAGTCTATTGTATTTTAAAATGCAAGGAATATCAGCGTTTATTTTACTTGCATTAAAGTTGATTAGAAATAGTCAAGTGTACGTAAGCGTGATAGTGCTACATAGCTCATGCCTTCTTTAAAGACTGTGTTACCAATATCTATCATTGCTTTGTCTAGGGTAAGACCTTGTGATTTATGAATCGTGACTGCGTATGCAAGAGTTAGAGAAAATTGTTCTCTGCGTACATACATATCTTTGAAGAGAAGGAATCTAGCTGTTGAGCGTCCTATCCTTTTTACTTCTGAAAGTTTGTCAAAGAGTATATTGACAAACTGAATTTTGTTGTCGCGTTGGTATGTTTGAAAGCCAACAACTGGACCCAGTGCTCCATTAACTAGTCCTTGGTCCTCGTCAAGGTTACGTTTAAGCATTACTCTGCAATTTAAGGATAATTTTAATATCTTTTCTAAGCCTGCTGTGTTTGAGATTGATTTTTCTAAACTATTTACAGGGTAATTCATAGAATTTCGCAGAAAAGTGTCGCAAGCGGCTGGCGCAGAGTGTCCGCGTGCGATTGTCTGCGCCAGGCACGTGCGCTAAAACCGATTTCCGCGCACAGCGTATTCATGGATTTTAGGCTCCCAAACCAGCCGTGGCGCAGAGTATCGCAGCGACCCTGCAGCAGCGCCAGTAACGCCCCCAAGAACGCCCTCGCGCAAGGAAAAGCCATCAAAATCGCTAAATCATCGCAAAGGGCTGCGCTAACCCTGGACCAGTTTACAGGGCTGCCAAACAAGGAACGCAAAGCGGGTAACGTGCATATCAGGGGTACGCGTGAAGTTATACACGCGATTAGCCAGGCTGCCAGGGTACGTGTATTTCAGGGGTGCGCGGGAAGTTCAACACGCGATAGTCCAGGGAACGTGTATTACAGGGGTACGCGGGAAGTTCAACACGCGATTGTCCAGGAAACGTGTATTACAGGGGTACGCGGTAAGTTCAACACGCGATTGTCCAGGGAACGTGTATTACAGGGGTACGCGGGAAGTCTTACATGCGATTAGCCAGGGCACGTGTAATACAGGGGTACGCGTGAAGTTATACACGCGATTAGCCAGGGTACGTGTATTACAGGGGTACGTGGGAATTATCACACGCGATTTGGCTGGGTACGTGTATTACAGGGGTACACGGGAAGTTCTACATGCGAATCGGCTGGGTACGTGTATTACAGGGGTGCGCGGGAATGATCACACGCGATTTTGCTTGGTACGTGTATTACAGGGGTGCGTGGTAATGATCAGACGCAATTTGGCTTGGTACGTGTATTACAGGGGTGCGTGGGAAGTTCTACACGCGATGGGTACGTGTATTACAGGGGTACGTGGGAATTATCACACGCGATTTGGCTGGGTACGTGTATTACAGGGGTACACGGGAAGTTCTACACGCGATTCGGCTGGGTACGTGTATTACAGGGGTGCGCGGGAATTCTCACATGCGATTTGGCCAGGTACGTGTATTACAGGGGTGTGCGAGAATTATCACACGCAATTAGGCTGGGTGGGTCCTCACAGGTGTTCCCTGTACACCCTCCACGGCCCCAGCAGGCAGCCCACAAAACAGGGGACTACCCTGCACACCTGCTCATGTCCCCCTGCACCCCCAGCAGTGCAGGGTCACCCTCCACCAGGCCCCCACTCATGTCTCCCACCACCCCCCCCCCCAGCAGTGCAGGGTCACCCTCCACCAGGCCCCCACTCATGTCTCCCACCACCCCCACCCCCCTGCCACCATGGGCAGCCCCCACCAGGCCCCCACTCATTTCTCCCACCACCCCCACCCCCCAGCAGTGCAGGGTCACCCTCCACCAGGCCCCCACTCATGTCTCCCACCACCCCCACCCCCCAGCCACCAGGGGCACCCTCCACCAGGCCCCCACTCATGTCTCCCACCACCCCCACACCCCAGCAGTGCAGGGGCAGCCTCCACCAGGCCCCCACTCATGTCACCCACCACCCCCACCCCCCAGCCACCAGGGGCACCCTCCACCAGGCCCCCACTCATGTCTCCCACCACCCCCACACCCCAGCCACCAGGGGCACCCTCCACCAGGCCCCCACTCATGTCTCCCACCACCCCCACACCCCAGCAGTGCAGGGGCAGCCTCCACCAGGCCCCCACTCATGTCACCCACCACCCCCACCCCCCAGCCACCAGGGGCACCCTCCACCAGGCCCCCACTCATGTCTCCCACCACCCCCACCCCCCTGCCACCATGGGCAGCCCCCACCAGGCCCCCACTCATGTCTCCCACCACCCCCACCCCCCAGCAGTGCAGGGTCAACCACCACCAGGCCCCCACTCATGTCCCCCTGCACCCCCACCCCCCAGCAGTGCAGGGTCACCCTCCACCAGGCCCCCACTCATGTCTCCCACCACCCCCACCCCCCAGCAGTGCAGGGTCACCCTCCACCAGGCCCCCACTCATGTCTCCCACCACCCCCACCCCCCTGCCACCATGGGCAGCCCCCACCAGGCCCCCACTCATGTCTCCCACCACCCCCACCCCCCAGCAGTGCAGGGTCACCCTCCACCAGGCCCCCACTCATGTCTCCCACCACCCCCACCCCCCAGCAGTGCAGGGGCACCCTCCACCAGGCCCCCACTCATGTCTCCCACCACCCCCACCCCCCAGCAGTGCAGGGTCACCCTCCACCAGGCCCCCACTCATGTCTCCCACCACCCCCACCCCCCAGCAGTGCAGGGGCACCCTCCACCAGGCACCCACCCATGTCTCCCACCACCCCCACCCCCCAGCAGTGCAGGGTCACCCTCCACCAGGCCCCCACTCATGTCTCCCACCACCCCCACCCCCCAGCAGTGCAGGGTCACCCTCCACCAGGCCCCCACTCATGTCTCCCACCACCCCCACCCCCCAGCCACCAGGGGCACCCTCCACCAGGCCCCCACTCATGTCTCCCACCACCCCCACCCCCCAGCAGTGCAGGGTCAACCTCCACCAGGCCCCCACTCATGTCCCCTTGCACCCCCACCCCCCAGCACTGTGGGGCACCTGCCAGCAGGCCCCAACCCATGTCCAACT
The DNA here is from genome assembly GCF_040938575.1 of Ambystoma mexicanum. Lineage (NCBI taxonomy): Eukaryota > Metazoa > Chordata > Amphibia > Caudata > Ambystomatidae > Ambystoma > Ambystoma mexicanum. Next base: position 957,962,849 of record NC_090928.1, on the reverse strand, counting down.
CATGTCTCCCACCACCCCCACACCCCAGCCACCAGGGGCACCCTCCACCAGGCCCCCACTCATGTCTCCCACCACCCCCACACCCGAGCAGTGCAGGGTCACCCTCCACCAGGCCCCCACTCATGTCTCCCACCACCCCCACCCCCCAGCAGTGCAGGGTCACCCTCCACCAGGCCCCCACTCATGTCTCCCACCACCCCCACCCCCCTGCCACCATGTGCAGCCCCCACCAGGTCCTCACAATCCCCAATCATGTGCGTAATGGTCAGCCTCCACAGCCAAAAAGCCCTACCAAGTAACCCATACACCCACATGGAAATGAAAACACATGTTACACCCCCAATGTTCATGAAGCAAATGAACCCATGTCCGTCACACACAGACTTTCAAATTGAATGGGAAAACACACAACATGACATGCATGAAACCAATGAGATGAAACCACACAGTGAACAATGGAAAAAAAAATGTATTGGACAAAAATATACGAATGGTAAAGAAAGAAAAATAACTACAATGTAAATGTGAAAAAATAAGCTGCATGTCCGCATAAAAACACAAAAGTAGAAAATCAAATCCATAAAATTTTGTCCAAAGTGAAATGTAAAAACTCTCCATGCAACAAAGAACTATGTACAAAAATAACAAGGGTCCATCATCACAACTGAACTAAGGAAACCTCCTAAAAAACCTACCTAAATATCAACTATATACAAAAAGTGGAGCAGTGTCCGTCGACTCCAAATCATAAGAAAAAACAAAGGAAACCTTAAACTAAAGAACTATATACAAAGGCGGCGGACAAGTCCAGCGGCTCACTCCGTGGTGTTCCGGGCCAGGGCATCATCGAACTCCTGTTCGATGTCCCGGAGGCGGTCCAGTTCCATGGCCCCGAGGGTCCGCAGGGAAGACGCCGTGTCCTCCTCCAACCCCCTGCGGATTGCCTCGAGGCACTCGGCCCGCCTCAGGGCCCTCCGCATGGAGTTCTCCGCCCTGACCATTGTGAGCCGCGCCTCTTCCGCCCGCCGCCGCTCCGCACCTATGGCGTGGCCCAACCGCTGCCACACGGAAGACACTCTCTGTCCTGGGTCCTCCTGCCCTCCGGCCGATGCCTGCCCCTCCGATGTCGAAGGCCCCGAGCCTTCATGGCTCCCACCATGTTGCTGCTGCTGCTCTGCCTCTGCCAGTGCACTGCCTCCTGCTGCCTGCACATCCTCCGCCGGCTGGGGTGCAGTTGTTGATGTGGCCACCCCTGCTGGACGTCCGACTCCCGACTGTGGCAGGGATGCCTCCTCCACCAGCCTGGCCGCACTGTCAGAGGCAGCTCCACAGGGCACCCAGGTGACTGATGGGTGGGAAGATGGCACAGAGGACGACTGGCGCGTAGGGGGTCCAGTTGAGGAGGGGGTCGGAACAAGCCCCATCAGACGGAGGAATCCGGTCTGGGTGACCTGTCCCAGCAGGCTGACGTGGTCAACGAGCCATTCGAGATGACGTGCAGTCTCTCCATGAAAAGACTGCAGGTCACCTCGCATGGCCCGTTGACGCAACGCCACACCAGCCAGGACAGGCTCAACCCGGACCTGGATAGCCACGTCCGCAGGCAGAGGAAGGCCAGTTGACGTCAGCTCATCCCCTGCCTGGAAACGGGTCTGGACGTAGGCATCCCTGCTGGTGCAAGATGATGCAGGGACAGGATCGGGGACAGGATTGCACACAGGAACCTCCGCGGCGGCCTGTGCTGCCTCCTGTCCCTGGTCCTGGACTGCACCACTAGCACCAGTGGGATCCCCACCTCCAGACCCCGTCTCTGGTGCTTGCACGGCCTCCTCCTCCACCAGACCCCCCACCAACCTGGATGACTCTGTGCCATCTTCCCCTGTTGGGCCCTGTGGGGTCCCAGCTGCCCCTTCTGCTGCCGAGGAGTCCAACTCCAACCTCCGCCTCTTGGACCTCCCCCCGGCAGCTGCGGCCTGGGACGCGGCACCGGACTCCTCACTCCCCGACGAGATGACAACACGGGAGGGGAGCCGGGCCTTGCGTCTCCGGCTGGCGGTCGGATCCCCACCGCTGTGCTCCACAGCACCTTCTCCGCCCTCTTCATCAGTTGACGCTGCAGACAGGGAGAAACAAAACACAGGCATCAGGGCACTGTACAATGGACACATACACACATGACAGTTGCACATGAGTGGTATTGGCAAACCTCAGACATGTCATCACAATCCCCAACACACATGTCATTGCAACTCGCACACATGAGCCATACCACAGCCATATCGCAACTGCCACCACCATCCATACACATACAACAGCATGAGCAGCCAAAGGTGACCCAGACATCACATGCAACACAGGAAGTGCACCACACATGCACACACACCACCACACTTGCATGCATGTGTACACCTCTGCCAAGTGTCGCACTGTTCAGACGGGCATCCATGTCACATCTGCCAATCAGGCTTACACATACCGCAGTCACATGCATCCATGTTGCATCACTGTTGCACCCTTGTCAAATACACACACATGCACATGTACACAGTGCTCATACATGCAGCCCAAAACAACATACATGCGTGACATCACGGACATGTCTACTTACATACACATACATACAAACATGTGTGCACGCACAACTGCATTTGCCATGCAAGCCTACACACACAAGCACCATCCATGTCTCACACATTACAGCCCTCGCATGTGTCAGCCCCACGGCCATGTACACCCCCACCCATACTCGACCCCATACAAACAGATGTGCAACCTGCACAATACTGAATAATCACCACACGCACTGCTCACAATCAGGATGCATGTACACTCACCGCTCGACTCCAGACGGGTCTGCTTCTCCAGGTCCTGGACGTGGAGCGCTGGGGATATGCGTTCCAGGACCCCCATCTGTTCTTGGCATCCGCTGCCTTCAAGAGGCGCCGGGCCTTGTTCAGGGTCCTGGACCTGAAGTCCTCCCAGCGCTTCCTGACATGTTGTAAGTCCCGGACTGCCACCCCCTCCGCGTTGATGGCAGTCACGATGTCAGTCCAGATCCGAGTCCGTCCTTCCTTGTCGGCGCGGGAACTTCCGAAGAGGGCATCATACTGCCCCAGGACTTGCTCCACCAGGACACCGAAGCTGGTGCCCCTCTGCCTCTCTGGCCGGGGGTTGTCAGTGGTCACAGATGGTGTTTGCCCCGACATGACAACCCCAGAGGCAGGAGTGGGTGGGCAACTGGGTCCTGGGGCTGGGCTGTGGAGCGATGGAATTCCAGTCGGGAGTCTTCGGTTCCAGCAGGGGTGGTCACAGCAACAGCACCCCTGGCTGATGTGCAGGCAGCAAATGGCAGTGCACGTGGGCAGCAGGCAGTCAGGCAGCAGCAGATGGTAGGTGGGAGCGTGCTCGGGGCTCTGGGGGGCAGTAGTTCGGCCTTCTGGGCAGGAGCGTGGTCTTCCATGTGCTTACGCGTGGCCAGCTTGGTACGGAGTGATTTGGCACGTGAAAATCCTGCACGTCAGCGTGAAAATCGAGGAAAGGCCATTAGCGCGTAAGCGCGTCAGCACGCATACGCGATTCTATTGGACCAAAGGCCCTCAGCGCGTAAGCGCGTCTGTGACGTGACCCGCACGGGTGTTTCCCACACAGCACGTGATGACAGAGCACACGTGGAAAGACTGCACGTCAGAGTCTCATCGCGTGTGATTGGTGGAAATGGCCCTACACGCAGAAGTGACAAAGCGTGTAATTGGTGGAAATGGCCCTACACGCAGAAGTGACAAAGCGTGTAATTGGAGGAAATGTCCCTACACGCAGAAGTGACAAAGCGTGTAATTGGTGGAAATGGCCCTAGCGCGTACACGCCGCGTAAGTGACGCTGGACGTGTGGGCCTGTATAAAAGGTACGCGTAGAACACCACTTCCTTGTACGTGCTTTTCGTGGAGAGCGAGTGGGTGAATTCTGTACTTCTTGTCGTTTCACACGCGATTTACTTCACAGCGTTTCAAGTTCGTATTCCCTGTTACCTCTGACAGCTTTTTCTCTTCTTTCGCTTTTACTGGTTTACCTGGGCCTGTTCCCTCAAACAGTGTTCCCTTCTACTGTTGTCCTGTCTCCTCAGACAGCGTACAAATCTTCTTTTGGCGGGGGTGTTGCCAACCAAACGTGCTCCTTTTACACGCTCGTTTACCAGGCAGACGGTGAGTCACGCACGTATCTAACATCTGTGCTTGCCCCGTGTGTAGCCTACCCCTTCAGAGGTCATTCTAGGCTGTGTGTGACACGCATACGTTCATTCTTGTGTTACTGGGTGCCACAGCGTAGTGCAGGTTTTTCTTTCTGCACACGTGGTCTAGGAGGGGTTGCGTGCACGTCATCTCCCTTTTTTGGGCCTCCTGTGCGTTGCGTGACCCGTCATCTTTCCCCAGGGGTTACATTCAGCCTTGCTAGAGCACTAGGGTACAATTACCATCTGGTACCCAACCCCTTTGACCCCCAATTGCCCAGGACAATAGTCTACATCCACTCCCATACGCACATTAACATCAGTGCCATGGCTGGGAGGCGAGGATTCCGTAAGGGTGGCAAAGGTGGAAGAGCCACAAGTGGTGGCCGTGGTGGATCTGGTAGGGGACGTGGTCGTAACTTGCAGGGTGAGCCTGTCCCCCCATGTGTGGAGGACCAGTCACGGGCACCCATAATCCCCCCCCCTCCCCCCCTCCCATTGAGGCTGATGTGGCTGACACCATCCATGCTCAGCCCTTGTTGGACCAGCCCATTGTGGCACCAGACCTGGCTGACTCCATGGCTGACTTCCAGGTCAGCAGGGCTACGACAGGTGCGCTGGTGCACGTTGATGCCATCATGCCACGTGGATCTGGGGCAGCAAGGTCATCTGCTGCACCAAGGAGGCAGGGCGGAGAGGCTGCAGGGGCAGCTGCGGCTCCATCCACTCCAGCCCTCACACACCCAGCTAGGACAGTGTCGGTCCTAGTCCATGCTGCTGACATTCCCCCTGACACCATCACACTAGAGCCAATGCCTGCACCAACTCCCATGCTGAGTGTGCAATCCCACACTCCTGATACAGAGTCCACCAGGGCTCCTGCCCCTAGTGTCCAGAGTGGCGCAGGACACTCAGGATCACCACCACCTTCCAAGCGGAAGAGGAAGAGTGCTCGTCCGGCACAGGCTGATGCCCCAGACACGGCTACACAGTCCCGCCCGTCCAGGAAGCCCAGCTTCACGGATGACGAACTGAATGCACTTGTCGAGTATGTGTCCGGACATGACAACGAGATGGTCATTGTTGCAGGATCCAAGACCACACCTGCACAACGCCAGGCACACTGGCAGACCGTTGCGGACATCGTAAGTGCCCTTGGAATCGTGAGGCGCACAGCCAATGATTGCTATAAGCGCTGGAATGACCTAAAGCGCAGGGCAAAGAGTAAGCTGGCCTCAAGTCATGCCGCAACTCTAGTGACTGGAGGTGGGTCTCCAGTAGTAGACATGGAACTCACTCCACATGAGTCAGTCGCTGGGACCTACGTCACGGAGGAACAGATCCAAGGCGTGGGAGATCTGGCTGATTACGAGGCATTGTCCGGTGAGTGCACATGCATGTGTGTGTCATACATGTGCATGGTGTGTGTGTGAGGGCTTCTGTTTGTGTGCCAGGTGAGAGTGTGTGCGCCTGAGTCGTATGGGTCAGCCATGTGCTTCATGCAATACTTCCTGGGCAGCTGCATTTGGCCATAGCAGTATCCCTTCTGCCAACAGTAGACATCTAGCCCAACTGCACGCCAGTTGCCCTCGAAATGTCACCTTGCCACAACATATTTGCTTATTTTTCACTGTTCATTCAGTCAGTTTGTTTGCATTCCACCACTTTCACTAGGCATGTCGCTGTCCACTAGTCACATGTCTGACATGGGTATGGTAAAGTGGAGTGACTTTGTTACCTGGATATCATTTGTACACACATGTCCCTGTGCAATTGCACCATTTCAGACTGGCAGCTCCAGGTGAAAAATCTGACCTGTTAGAATTAGAAAAGCAATTACATGCGGGAACTGGACTGAATGAATAGGTGCTGCCCTCCTCTCCATCTTCACTCAATAGCAATGGTACATGCCATCTGTGTGATGGCATGTGTGTTTCACCTGGCAATCACAGGCCAATGTGTGATGCCACTGCCAGGCAGCATGCAGAAAATGTGTTCATCTTCCATCTTGGTGTCATCAGTGTGTGCCATTTGCCTGCACTTCATACGCAGTGAGGGTGCATGCATGGGAGGGTTTTAGTCATGTGGGACATGTGTCAATCAAGTACTGGTTCTCTTGCTTCTCAGCCCTCATTGTGTGCCATGGTGCTAATGCCTGTTTCCATTTCTTTGTTTTCATGTCTTTGCAGGGGAAGACGCACCTGATACTGCTGGGGTTGTGGAGATGGTGCAGACCCAGGAGGGGTCCGAGGGCCGACCAACCACCAGTGAGGGACGTGGTGTGGTGGTGGGGGAGAACCCACAAGTGCTGCAGGTCGTGCTCTCAAGGGGTGTCTCTGGCTGCACCTCCCCCGAGCTGTACTCAGGTGTTGATTCGGATGAGACCTACGTGCCGTCGCAGGTGAGTGTTCCAGGGAGGGATTCTGTTCTGTCTCACCCACCTGCACCAGGGTCAGAACCCTCCATGGGGATGTCAGTGTTGGCAGCTACGCCTTCGGTGGTTACGGATGCAGGGTCACACTCCGCGACATCTGATCCTGTTCCTGGGCCAGCAGATCAGAGGGGGAATGCAGTCCTGCAGCCTCAGGCAGTGCCGGCACAGCAAGGCGCAGTTCGCCTTGCCCCAGACAGGTGTGGTGCCCGCCGACGTGGTGGCCGTACGCCACCCGGCAATACCGCATGGGAGCAATCCATTTACGGTATGGCAACCCAACAGGCTGCATCATCCGAGATGATGGCTCAGGCCATGGATAGGGTGGCCACTTCCATTGTCCCCCCAGAAAGGCTGATAGAGCGACTAGAGCAGGCAACCGACTCCATCTGCCAGTCACACAGGGAGGACATGTTGGGGTCCAACAGGGACAGGCGGGCGGCACTGGCGACTCTGCAGGAGGCCATCTCCATTGAGTCCCAGGGCCACAGGGAAGCCCTGAGGCAGGAGCTCCTTCACCTCAGGACGACTCTTGTTGAGCTTGAGGCTTCAACACACCAAAGGACAGAACAGCAGCTGGAGCGTCTCACCCGTGCGCTCTCAGCTGAGATGCAGGCAACGAGGGCGGAGGTCCGGGCATCCCGTGAGTTGTTTCATGGGGACCTCCGCACACTCATCCTCCAGAACCAGACCTACCACACCCGCATGCTTGCAGCCATGGAGGAGCAGACTAGGGCCTTGCGTGGGCTGCCTCCCATAGTGCAACCACCTCCGGATGCAGCTGCACAGGGTGATAATAGCGACAGCAGTGATACTCCCACAATAGGGTAGCCGTGTGGGCCATGAGCCCATGGAGGTGTTTTATCTTCCCAGGATCCACGCAGGTGGGTTCTGGTGTGCATCCTGTCCTCGGACCTCCTGGGTGGCCTCCCCAACCCCCCCGGGCCCATCAATGGCCATTTTTGATTGTTTCTTATTTTTATTTTTATTTTGATTTCTTTTATTCCCAATTTTTTTGGGACGATCTGTTGGCTTCCGTGGTTCCTGTGGGCATACGATGCATTGTGGCTGGGCACATGCAGACTTGTAATGTATTTGGTTCAGATGCTTGGGTTTGAGTCACACACACCCCTCCTGCTTCCCGTTTCCATGGGCTTGCAAAGGGTGTGCCCAAGTGACAGTGTATTACACAGTGACGTTGGACTCCCATGAGCTGTGTGGGCAGTCTGTAGTCAATACTGTGTATACATTCCTAGTGCATATTGCTGTTGTGTTGTACACTGCATGTTGCATTGATGTGTAACTCTTCTTCTGTGTCTACCTCCCAATTTGCAGGTCCCTTCCTCATGTCCACACAAGGACCTCTAGTCTGGAGATGGGGTCCATGTTGGCAGCAGTGCACCTACAACTCTACATGGCGACAACACTGCACAGTTGGTAGTAGTGGGAGTGCAGGCATTTCCAGGTGGTGAGACTACTAATATGTAACATATGTGATGTCATGTTAATGGTAGTACGTGCTCAAGTATGTTGTTGGTCCGGCATTGCTGTGAGCATTTCAGGTGTTGCAGGTTTCTAATAGTGCCACTGTACATAGTGAGACTGATGTCATGTTGTGGGGATTACTTTGTTTACCTGCAATTAGCATGACATGGCACGGTGTGTCGTGTGGCGGTGCTGGGGTTGGGTTGGCTGACATGGCACTGTCCTCTTGTTGCATTTTGCAAGTGGGTATTCATTTTAGCTGCTTGAATGTGTAACTTCACAAAACTGCATTGGTGGTGTCTGTGTGGGTAGGGATGCACACATTGTGACACTTCCAGGTGAACAATCTCAGGCTGACATGGTATTCCCGGTTCATTCTCCAGACATTCAGGATCAGTGTCAGGTTGAGTCATCATTGATTGTCAGATGGAATGTGCCAGGGCAGTGTGCACTCCACAGGGGTGTGATTTCTATGTGAAGTAATTAGCCACTAGCTGTGTACGGGCTGCCTCCCCCCGTGCCCTTTCCCCTCCCATGCGCAGCGGCTGTGCATGTGGTTGGGGATGTGGGGCCACCACCATGTCCACGGCCAGGCCCCGGCGTGTTGCAACGTTGTGCAGGACACATGCTGCCACTATGATCCTGCACACTACTGGGGGAGCGTATAACAGCTGCCTGCCAGAACGGTCAAGGGAGCGAAAGCGTGACTTTAGCACTCCGAATGTGCGCTCCACTATGCCCCTGGTTGTAATGTGGGCTGTGTTATATCTTACCTGGGGTGGCGTGGTGGGGTTCCGAATTGGCGTCATCATGTGTGGGCTGAGAGGGTAGGCACTGTCCCCTGTGGAGGTGGTGATTGGTATCATTGGTGGGGTTGTGACCTTGCTCAGTATCCAACATGCATGCATGTGCAGTGGCATACATACTCACCAAGCAGCCATGTATCGCCATGCCGCCCAGCTTCTAGGTCCCGGTTTAGGGTGGACATTCGGTAAATGAAGCTGTCGTGGGTGGAGCCGGGATAGTTGGCATATACTGAGGTGATGATTCCCTTGGCATTACATGCTACCTGCACGTTGATGGAATGCCAGTGCTTGCGGTTCCTATAGATGTGCTCAGATGCCCTGGGGGGACGTAGAGCCACATGGGTGCAGTCGATGGCAGCTAGCACTTTGGGGAATCGTGCCACAGCGTAAAAATCCAGGGCGGCAGCATGCCTTTCTGCAGGTGTTCTGGGCAGATATATGTGCCTGCGGACTGATGGGCGTGCAGTGATGATGTTCAAGACCTGGTGTAGGCAGCGTGACTGGGTGGCCTGTGACACCCCACCCACTATGGCACTTGTCCGCTGAAATGATCCAGTGGCTAAGAAGTGCAGTACATTGAGGACCTTCTCCAGGGGGCTGAGTGCTTGGGAGCACAGGGTGGGTGATGTGAGGTCATCCTCCCACTCACTCACCAGGTCCAGTATAATATGTGGTGGAAACCTGTACCTCCCATACACCTGGTCATCAGGCATCCCGAAAAGGCTGGTTCTGGGTGTGAATATTCTGGCCCTGACTATCCTCCTCCTCCTCCTTTGGTAGCCCACTGCCACTGCTGCTAGGAACGGTATGTTCATCCTGGCGTCTGAGCTTGTTATTGTTAAAGTCCGCAAATCTATGCTTTGCGCGTGTTCTAGGCGAGCGTGTGAGCCGCGCACCCCTGGAATCCAGTTCCCAGTCCAATAGCGTGTGGAAATTCACACGCACCACGGGATACAGCGTGTGACCCGCGCACCCCTGGAATCCAGTTCCCAGTCCAATAGCGTGTGGAAATTCACACGCACCACGGGATACAGCGTGTGACCCGCGCACCCCTGGAATCCAGTTCCCAGTCCAATAGCGTGTGGAAATTCACACGCACCACGGGATACAGCGTGTGACACGCGCACCCCTGGAATCCAGTTCCCAGTCCAATAGCGTGTGGAAATTCACACGCACCACGGGATACAGCGTGTGACCCGCGCACCCCTGGAATCCAGTTCCCAGTCCAATAGCGTGTGGAAATTCACACGCACCACGGGATACAGGTTCGCTGACGTACTTGCGTGTGTAAGTGCCCGCGCACCCATTAAATACACGTACATAGGCCAATCGCGTGTACGCGCACTTTTGTCCAATTACACGCGATGACACTCTGACGTGCAGTATTTCCACGTGTGCCCCGTCATCACGTGCTGAGTGGGGAACACCCGTGCGGGTCACGTCACAGACGCGCTTACGCGCTGAGGGACTCTGGTCCAATAGAATCGCGTATGCGTGCTGACGCGCTTACGTGCTAAGGGCCTTTCCTCGGATTTCACGCTGACGTGCAGGATTTTCACGTGCCAAATCACTCCGTATCAAGCTGGCCACGCGAAAACACACGGAAGACCACGCTCCTGCCCAGAAGGCCGAGTTAATGCCCCCAGTGCCCCGAGCAGCCTCCCACGTGCCATCTGCTGCTGCCTGCCTGCCTGCCTGCCTGCTGCCACCGTGCCCTGCCATTTGGTGCCTGCACATCAGCCATCTGCAGGGGTCCAGTTGCTGTGTCCACCCCTGCTGGAACTGAAGACTCCCGACTGGGATTACATCGCTCCACAGCCCAGCCCCAGGACCCAGTTGCCCACCCACACCTGCCTCTGGGGTTGCCATGTCGGGCACTTCCACATCTGGCACCAGTGGCAACCCCAGGCCAGAGGGGCAGAGGGGCACCAGCTTCACTCTCACCGAAGTTGGTGTCCTGGTGGAGCATGTCCAGGGGCAGTATGATGCCCTTTTTGGATCGTCCCGCGCCAGCAAGGAAGGACGGCAGAGGATCTGGGCCGACTGTGTGGTTGCCATCAACGCGGAGGGGGTGACAACCCGCGACGTCCTGAAGATCAAGAAGCGCTGGGAGGACTTGAGGTCCAGGACCCTTGTGAAGGCCCGGCGCCTCGTGGAGGGGGGCCGGGGCCGCATGAGTTCCATCCAGATGAGGGTCCTGGAACGCGTACGCCCAGCGCTCCACGCCCAGATCCTTGAGAGGGAGGCCCGTCTGGAGTTGAGCGGTAAGTGTCCAAGCATTACTGTGTGAGACAGGGCATGTTGCGGTGTGCTGGTTCTATGATACTTGCCTGTATGTGTGCCATAGGCCATGTATGCATGTATGTGTGCAGGGACATCATGGTAATGCATGTGCGACCAGTGATGTGTGATCCACATGGTTGTTGCATGTGTTGAAATGCCGCATGGGGAGCCCTATGCAGATTTTGAACATGAGAGCATGCCAGTCTCTGTACCTGGACATGGGTGGGGGTGAGGGATGGGTGCTGATGCCAGGTACATATATGGTAGCCATGTCTGTGTGCCTGACCTGCGTGTCTGTGACTTGTGCATGCCATGGATGCATGACACATGTGTGTGACAATGCACAGATTCAGTGAAGCAGCCAAATTACCCTTGTATCCGCTGTGTTTGGTGTGTTTGGGGCCAGATGGATGTGACTGAGGTGAAGTGTGTGCATGTGATAGGCATGAGCCATGATGCATGTGAGTTACATATCATTGAATGCTTCAAGAGTCCATTGGACATGCATGGAAATGTCCATGGCATGCACCATGCCTGTTACTGTGTGTGTTTTGCCTGGACTGACCCATGTGTTGTGGAGGGACATGATGGAAGTGTACTTTGACAGTGGTGCTCATCTGCTATTGCTTCCTGTCTAGGGGACCATTGTACAGTGCCCTGATGCTTGTGTTCTTTGTCTCCCTCTACGCAGCGGCTAGTGAAGAAGAGGGCGGAGACGGCGCTGTGGAGCAAGGCGGCGGGGATGCCCCCACGGCTGCAGCGGAAGGGGTGGGTGAGCCCCCACAGGGGCCTGCTACGGTGGGAGACGGTGAGGAGCCATCCAGGTTGGTGGTTTGCACAGAGGAGGAGGAGGCCGCCACTGGGGCACACATGGGGCCTGGTGGGGGCATCCCTGCTGGTGCAAGTGGTGCAGTCCAGGGCCAGGGGCAGGAGGCAGCACAGGTCACCGTGGAGGGGCCTGTGCATGTCGCTGTCCCTGACCCTGTGAGTGCACCACCATGCACCAGCAGGGATGCCCCGTCCCAGGCTTGTCCGCAGGTAGAGGGGATGTCCATGTCACCTGACTCCCCTCCACCTGCGGACGTGGGAACCCCTGGCCGTGCGGAGAAGGTCCTGATTGGGGTCGCGATGCGCACGGCTGTGATTCGTGATGCCGTGCGTGCTTCCCGGGAGGAGCACGCACGTCATCACGAAGTGCACCGTGCCGACGTGGCCCAATTGGGATCGGCCATGTTCGGGGGTTTCCTGCATGTGTTGGCCAATGTGGCGGCCCTCTCCTCCTCTGTGCAGGCTATCCACCAGTCATTCTCCTTGCCGTCTTCCAGCCCAGATGCCACCAGGGCCCCCTGTGGACCTGCCCCGACCAATGCAGCCAGCTCGGTGGGGATCCCATCCCTGCCACAGTTGGGAGTCGGAGGTCCAGCAGGGGTGGACAACACAGCAACTGGACCCCAGCAGATGGAAGATGTGACAGCATCATCAGGCAGGGCACGTGCACGACGGCGTCGGTGGTTTCCATCAGCCTGGATGCCGTTGTGCTGGCAGAGGCAGTGGCGTCGGAGGCAGCAGCGGGCTCGACGTGGGAGGCATCATGGCTCGGGGCCATCAAGATCAGAGGGGCAAGCATCGGCTGGGATGGTGGTGTCTTCCGTGTGGGAGCAGTTGGTCCAGCGGATAGGTGCGGAGCGGCAGCGGGCGGAAGAGGAGCGGCTCGACATGGTCAGGGCGGAGTTCTCCATGCGTCGGGCGTTGAGGCGGGCTGAGTGCCTCGAGGAAGCTCGCAGGGAGTTTGAGCTGAACATGGGGTTATCCCTGCGAGACCTCGGGGCCAGGACAGAGTCCCGCCTCCAGGACATCGACATGGAGTTCGATGATTCCCTGGCCAGCAACATCAACAAGTGAGCCGCAGGACTTGCCCGCTGCCTTTGTATATAGTTATATAGTTAGTTAGTGTTAGGTTTCCTTTATTTGTTTTTATTATTTTGGACCGCTCGGACAATGGCCACTTTTTTGTATATATTTTTTTCAGTAGGTAGTAGTAGGTTTCCTTTATGGTGTTGGGCTCATGGACCCTGGTACATTCCTGTATTTAGTTTGTTTTTTGAAGGAACGTTTTCTTTTTTTCATTATTGTGTTCGCCATGTGGAAATGGTTTTTCATTCTTTTGCTTCTACTTGATATTGCTTTGGTCAACATTTGTTTTTGTATTCCTTTTTCGTTTTTTGATTTTTACTTTTGTTCTCCAACATGGACCATTTATTTTATTATCCACATAGTTGTATGTTTGATTTGTTTACTTATTTTTAATCTTTAATACATTTTTTATTTTTACTTCCACTTGTCTTATTTTGTCTTTGGTTTCATGCATGTCATGATATGGGTTTTGACATTCACTTGCAGCCATTGTGTATGTGTGTGTGACGGACATGTGTTCATTTACATACTTGCCATTGGGGTTGTGTCATGTAATTGCATTCACTATGTGGGTGGATGCAATCCTTGCCTGGGTGTTTGTGCTGGGTATGCTGCCCATTACTGCCATGATTGTGTATCGTCAGGACCTGGGGGCAGGGGGACATGGGTGGGGGCCTGGTGGAGGGTGACCCTGCACTGCTGGGGTGTGGGGGTGGTGGGAGACATGAGTGGGGGCCTGGTGGAGGGTGCCCCTGGTGGCTGGGGTGTGGGGGTGGTGGGAGACATGAGTGGGGGCCTGGTGGAGGGTGCCCCTGGTGGCTGGGGGGTGGGGGTGGTGGGTGACATGAGTGGGGGCCTGGTGGAGGCTGCCCCTGCACTGCTGGGGTGTGGGGGTGGTGGGAGACATGAGTGGGGGCCTGGTGGAGGGTGACCCTGCACTGCTGGGGTGTGGGGGTGGTGGGAGACATGAGTGGGGGCCTGGTGGAGGGTGCCCCTGGTGGCTGGGGGGTGGGGGTGGTGGGTGACATGAGTGGGGGCCTGGTGGAGGCTGCCCCTGCACTGCTGGGGTGTGGGGGTGGTGGGAGACATGAGTGGGGGCCTGGTGGAGGGTGACCCTGCACTGCTGGGGTGTGGGGGTGGTGGGAGACATGAGTGGGGGCCTGGTGGAGGGTGACCCTGCACTGCTGGGGTGTGGGGGTGGTGGGAGACATGAGTGGGGGCCTGGTGGACGGTGCCCCTGCACTGCTGGGGTGTGGGGGTGGTGGGAGACATGAGTGGGGGCCTGGTGGAGTGTGCCCCTGGTGGCTGGAGTGTGGGGGTGGTGGGAGACATGAGTGGGGGCCTGGTGGAGGGTGCCCCTGGTGGCTGGGGGGTGGGGGTGGTGGGTGACATGAGTGGGGGCCTGGTGGAGGCTGCCCCTGCACTGCTGGGGTGTGGGGGTGGTGGGAGACATGAGTGGGGGCCTGGTGGAGGGTGACCCTGCACTGCTGGGGTGTGGGGGTGGTGGGAGACATGAGTGGGGGCCTGGTGGAGGGTGCCCCTGGTGGCTGGGGGGTGGGGGTGGTGGGTGACATGAGTGGGGGCCTGGTGGAGGGTGCCCCTGCACTGCTGGGGTGTGGGGGTGGTGGGAGACATGAGTGGGGGCCTGGTGGAGGGTGCCCCTGGTGGCTGGGGTGTGGGGGTGGTGGGAGACATGAGTTGGACATGGGTGGGGGCCTGCTGGCAGGTGCCCCACAGTGTTGGGGGGTGGGGGTGCAAGGGGACATGAGTTGGTGTTCATTAGTTCAAGGAGACATGTGCCTTTGCTGGGGGGCATGCCCATGTTGGGTGGGCTGCCTGCGGGACATGACCAGGGATGCAGGGTAGTCCCCTGTGGTGTGGGCTGCCTGCAGGGGCCGTGGAGGGTGTACAGGGTACACCTGGGAGGACCCACACTGTCAAATCACATGTGGAACTTCCCGCGCACCCCTGAAATACACGCGCCCAGGCTATTCGCGTGTGGAACTTCCCGCGCACCCCTGAAATACACGCGCCCAGGCTATTCGCGTGTGGAACTTCCCGCGCACCCCTGTAATACACGCGCCCAGGCTATTCGCGTGTGGAACTTCCCACGCACCCCTGAAATACACGCACCCAGGCTATTCGCGTGTGGAACTACCCGCGCACCCCTGAAATACACGCGCCCCCAGGCTATTCGCATGTGGAACTTCCCGCGGACCCCTGAAATACACGCGCCCAGGCTATTCGCGTGTGGAACTTCCCGCGCACCCCTCAAATACACGCGCCCAGGCTATTCGCGTGTGGAACTTCCCGCGCACCCCTCAAATACACGCGCCCAGGCTATTCGCGTGTGGAACTTCCCGCGCACCCCTGGAATACACGTAGCCCGCTCCCCCAGGCCCGATCGCATGAGGAACTTCACGCGAACCCCTGTAATACACGTAGCCCGCTACCCCAGGCCCGATCGCGTGAGGAACTTCACGCGAACCCCTGTAATACACGTAGCCCGCTACCCCAGGCCCGATCGCGTGAGGAACTTCACGCGAACCCCTGTAATACACATAGCCCGCTCCCCCAGGCCCGATCGCGTGTGAAACTTCACGCGAACCCCTGAAATACACGTAGCACGCTCCCCCAGGCCCGATCGCGTGAGGGACTTCACGCGAACCCCTGTAATACATGTAGCCCGCTCCCCCAGACCCGATCGCGTGTGAAACTTCACGCGAACCCCTGAAATACACGTAGCACGCTCCCCCAGGCCCGATCGCGTGAGAAACTTCACGCGAACCCCTGAAATACACGTAGCCCGCTCCCCCAGGCCCGATCGCGTGAATAACTTCACGTGAACCCCTGTGATGCACGTACCCTGCTGAAATCGTGTGTTAGACTTCCCGCGCACCCCGGTATACACGCACACGTATTTTTTGTCAGCGGGTGTCCGTGTTTGTGGGTACCCCTTTGCACGTCATTTTTCCTGGAGGGCCACAGTATGGGACATTCATCATGGCAGTATATAGGTGCTATTTGTTGGCGCACCTTTTGGCGCACATTTCTTACAGCCGCAGAGACGCTACCGCCTGCTTTCTTGTGGCGGTCGTGTTTGTGCCTGTGCGCTGGTTTGAGCGTGCGCTTTTTTCCCCTATTCTATTCCATGAATACGTGTTGTAGGCGAGCGTGTGGGCGTTCCGCGCACTTGTGCCCTGTACTTCCCCCGTGACGCCCACATTTTGGCAAGTTGTTCCCCATTCCGAGTGTTACGCCCGTGTTCCGCCTACTTTTGTTGCGTGCGCCGCACTATGTGCGAATTTCGCTGTGGCCTGTGCGATTTTCGCTGTGACCTGGCGCACGCTGTTAGATGGCCTGTGCGCCAACGTGCGCCGCGCACTTTTTTATCGCACATCCGCTGGTTTTCTCGCGCACGGCCTTCCATGAATCGACGTGCGCTGCTTTTCATGCGATTTTCGCAATTGCACTGCGATTCGCACGTTTTTGCCCACTTGCGCCGCGCTAATTATTCCATGAATCGGCCTGTTAGTCTTTTTGTGGCTTGGTCACACATGGGTAGTGTCATACCATGTACATCTAGTTTGTCTGTGGCGCTAATTTCCATGATTGGTTGCATTTCTTTACTTAGCATGATTTCATTGAATTTGAAACAGCTTGCAAGAGTTGGCATTAAGGCCATACAATTGACATTTTTGTGGGCTAATTGTTCCATAACATCTGTAGCACATGCATTATCGCCATAAAGTGCATTAATGTGCCAGGTTTTCAATATTGCTTCTGCTTCTTTAGAAAGTATACCAACTCTGATACTTTTTAAAATGTTGGCATAAGTGAGATCTGCAGATTGCCGCATGTTTTCTGTCAATTCTCTGTATTGGAAATGTTGCCAAAGGTTGACATTTCCAATGCTGCCAACAGTTTTACGGCAGAGTTTGTGTCCTAATGTTTTAAAAATAGGCTCACCTTTTACTGGTGTTAATTGAAGCAGATCTCCAAAAACAATAATGTGTTTCCCTGCAAAGAGCTCTTCATAGTCTGTTTTGAGTACTTCTTGTAATCTGAGGTGAATCAAAGCTAACATCAGGTTGGAGACCATGCTCACTTCATCTATTAGTAGCATTTCCATTTGTTTCAATACTCTGCGTAATTCCATTGCAGCTTCTGCAGAAAGTTTGTAATAGTCTAAATTGTTCTGGTGTTCTACTGGTAATAGTAGTACTCGGTGTAATGTAACACCACCTATGTTGTAGGCAGCTAAACCTGTGGGGGCAGTGACAACAGCTGACAGTTTGTTGTTTGTCAATTTTTGAAGGAACTTTCTAATGATTTTGATTAGGAATGTTTTGCCAGAACCAGCTTCACCACTGACGTACAGTAGTATAGGTTTATAATTATGGCAGGAACATTCTTTATTTTCATGTTTTACACCATGTGCAATTTGTTTTGCTACTTCTTGAAAAATGCTACTTTGCTCATTGTTTAGTTTTGATTGTAGTATAGTTAAGTCTTCCTTATCTTCATACTGACACATGGTGTTTTCTACTTCTATCATAGCTAATTCTGCCTCAATTATTATTAGCGGTTCTCCCAGTGGTTCTTGGCGTCCTGTTACAGAAGGTTGATACTGTCAGGAGTGTCCTTATCTAGTTGGGCTTGGAGTTCTTCTTCGTGTTGCTGTTCATTGTGCAACATTGTTTTGTACTGTGTAAAGTTTACATCAGTTATAGTGCTTTCATTTGCTTTGAAAGCATCCTCATATGAGTCATAGTTATCTAGTAATTGTTCTTCTTTTCTCCATGGTTTGAAGAGTTGTGGCAGGGACATGTAATATACTTCTTTATGTTGAGGACAATTTGATATGATTAATTAAATTTGGTTTAGTGAGTTTAACTAAGCTGCCTTCACAGTTTGTAACTCTATATTTACCTTTTTTTTCATCAGGTTTCATATTATTTTTGTGTGTGTAGTTTTGGGCTATGTGGTATAGACACATGTTTTCCAAAGTATTACTTTTGTTTGGGTAGTATGTGTCCAATAAATTGTTTTTTAAAATGTCTTTGCTGTTGGGCCATGTTTGGCTATTGTTTATATATCTTCATATGATTTTAGAACTCTTTTTCTAGATTTAGCTGGACCAAGACTTAGCCATACTGTATTTTCAGATTTACCATACAATGCAGTACCAGTGTAGGGGAGGATTGGTCCAAAAGACCCCCCTTGCCTACATCCCCTCCCCAGGTGAGGGCCATGACTCATCGGGCCCCTCCTTACCACCAGGGCCCAGGTGGTGGATGGCTCCCCTGCTGAAGACATTGCCCAAACGTATTGAATTTAGCTAGGCCTCAGAAACCATTTTGTCCAATAAAGATGGTGTGAGCTCGGCGCACTGTAGCGCGGCCCCCACCTTTGGAGAGTTTCAATTATCCCTGTGGCCGCAGCTCCCTGGCAGATCCGCTGTGAGCCCGTTCCCACGAACGAGACGGACATGAGCTAGTGTAAGATACCAACACTGTAACATTTCACCTTCCGCAGTGTATCGCTGCTCCCAGCATGACAGCATGACCCGGCCAGCAGAGCCTGGGTGGAAAGAGAACTGAAAAATGGTCCTTTAATAAAAGCAAAAGTTCCCAAATACTAATGCCAAAACTACTTTCAATACGTACATTTTCTCCACGAACCCCTTTAATTAGAAAATGTGTAAAACATACAGATATGGCAGAATACATGTTCACATGGCATAAGCAATGAATCACCCACACCACTGCAGTTGTGTGCAAATGATAAAAGCGCCCCGGGGAGTTATTTGTTATGTGCATCATTGAAAAGCTTACACCCCATCGTCCCGCGCCACAACCAAACTAATGCTGCTAGAGTGCAAAGAAAGACAAATGCAACCATACTGAGGGCTCATGTGAAGGACACGTGAGAATGCCCCCTTATGTGCCACTACCATCATGTACGGTGACAAGTCATTTTCTATGTGCTCCACCAACCTCACTACTACCTCACTAACTGCAAATGTATATGCATATAACACAATGTTGTAGTTGTTAAAACATAGTGTACAAATAATGTGCTCTGACTGGCTATATTCGAGAGGCATTAGCAATGTTAAGATGTGAGCCTTGAAATGACTCAATTAGTATTGTATGTTATTTGAATGTTTATGATGCTTTCACCGCAAATCGGCAACACACGAGGAAGATGCCTTTGTGAGTTTATGCAAGGCCATTCCCCCTCCCACCCAGTGAAGCCTGCCAGACGAAAGAGCAGAGGCCCGCGCCGCGCTGCTCCACCTCCCCCAACTAGGCTGGAGCCGCTTCAAAGATTTGTAGTCCCCTCTGCAGCACCCAAGGCCATGGCCCGCCACCTGCATTTTTTACAGCCCAGTAGTAAACCTGCGCCTGAATACACAAATCCAAAGGCGCCCTCTTTTAAACCCCACAACCCACCGGATCACCTTGGGTTTATGGCCCCTGTAAAATTAGGACACCCAATACTATGGCAACATACAGCAGCACATTCATAACGACTTCTAACAAGACAGAAAGACATGTACCGCCTGTCCCATGCCCTGAGACCTAGCCCCACGACCTATGGTACCAGGTCAACAGGACACTGGTAACCATGCACTGATGAATCGCCATCAAACCCCTCTCAAGGTGCATTCCTCCTGTGTTGCATTAACCTGTAGAATAACCAATTGAAAGATTTACAAAAGAAGATAATATTGCAATAACTGAATGACTGCGGTGTGCATGGCCTAGGGCAAATAAGTCAGGAAAAGACATTCATCTCTGACACTGGCCACAGTGGCACAACGACACCGCCCGGATGAACCCGGCAGACCTGCCAGGCCCAGCCCAACCCACGAGGCTGACCAGTGACGTCCTCCAGCCAAGGCCAACTACATCGCAGCAGCATCTATAGCTAGTCGTCGCCACCCAATCCCACTGAACTTGTGCCCCCTATAGTATGTAGGTTCTGATGACATTTTTTGTAAATATATACGCCTGTCTTTGCTATTGTCAGACAGAGCGCTCTCGGAGTTTGCAGAGATCTTTGCATGCCCTATTCTGATTGATAAACTCCCATTTACGCTCACCCGCACTTTGTCTTGGCCTTATTCCCATTCTGGGAGAGTCCATTATTGTCTCTCATTGCGGGGAGGATCATACTGGTTGGGGACGCTTGCCTTCAGTGGTGACCCCGAAAGCGTGATTATTATTTTCTCCCAACATATCCCTACCGTCCCCTTTGGCACAAAAATCTCCGGTCGAAAAGGGATACGCACGGTGCGCCGGCTCCGGGAGGCAACCCGCCAACGGCGACCGGTACGCTCAGAAGTGCGCACTCAACAGAGAGAGGGTACGGGATCCTGGTTGAAAATTCCCCTTTGAGTACCGCTCGCCGGAGCCGGGGCTGACTGTTGAGCATACGGCAGCACTGCCTGGACGGACCCAGTTTCGGAGACTCTCGGTTCAAGACGGGCACGTGAGTATTGAGTGCGAGTGATCATAAAGGGAGCAGAGGGGGAAATTTAGGACAGGGAACGAGGCGGGGTAAAAAGGGGCATGTGGGTCTACTAAGGACCATCTTAAACTTCCTTTGCTTTTTCTTTGCATATGGCCATTAGGATTAAGAGGTGAATAAGAGATAAGAGTGACGGGAACCTAGCTCCGAGAGGGGGTGGAAGGCGGCGCCGCATAGTGCTATCTTGACTAGTACTGGGAATATATGAAGACGTGGAAAATAAGATAAAAGTGTCTGGCAAAGGAAGACACAGAGAATATATTAGTGACTGCTATTCTTTCTATTGTTTTCTTTAGGGTTACGGGAAAAAATAAAAGTGGGTTAGTACAAAACCAAAGAGATAAAGTAAGAGACAGAGAGTGTTACTCTAAAATTGACAATCAAACCTATATATATATATTTATATCTGAATAAGACGGACAGGGACAGCCGGCCAGGGAGGAAAGGGAGGGCAAATTGAACTGTGAATAGAGTGTTACAGAGGGGTGTGTTCACATCGTATGCGTCAGGAGATAATTTGGTGTGATGGGTGTGTAAAAATGGTCATAAATGTATAGCCATTGAGTGGTCATGGTAAGTGTGGCCAGACAAAGCATTATAAAGACAAGAGTAATAAGGTGAAGTGAGTGTGTACCTTTCTGATTTCTGGGTTAACATTGTTGAGATTACGATTTGGTTTGCTCTTGTACGTGCCCCCCCCCCAAAGAGAATAGAATAGAGGCTGTGTGCAGCCATTCTTATGGTGTGTAGGCGGGGGGAGGAACACGAAGGCCCCCACGATTCAGTAAGGCATAAAATATGAGGACTCACATGGTGATACGTTTATATTGAGATATCGAGATACATAGAAATACATAAGTATCAGGAGGGCACAAAGTGTGGGGGCAGAAACACCCTTATCACATATTTGCAAGAACCTACCTGGGTACGCGGAGCGGATTAAGAAATATCATGACCAATGGATCACAGAATTGAAGGGAGAGGGGTTGCCCCAGATATGGCCCGAAGGGGGATCATTTGACAAGAGTGTCCTAGATATGGTAGCCACATGTATTTGTTTGAAATACAAGGGGAAGCAGTTGCATAATAGGAGAGAAATATTAGATCTCTGGAGGCTGTTTGAAGAGATACCGCCGCCTAAGGCAAGAGAATTAAATCCTGATCTACCATCTACCACTGACAATCCACTAATGATACAAAAAGATGATAAAGCATTGCCAGACGAAGAGCCACCAATAGAGGTAATAAGTTTGTACCCAATACTAAACAAGCCAGTGCCCGCAGAGGGGTACAGTGACCCCACTTATGTGCCTCCCCCGACAACTACTACAACCCAAAGGCCAACGGCACCCCCGCCATACGAGAGTACTAGGGGGCGAGCACAGGTGAGCACACCAAGGGTGGACATAGAAAAACTAACAGACGACCTAGAATCAAGGCTCTCTATAGCCAAAGATGAGCTCTCGAGGATAAAAAGCATATGTGAGCGGACCACGCTTAATGCAGCCGGTTCAGAGCGTGCGTCTAGAGCACAAAGCGAGAGTAGAACTTTTGAAGAAGGGTGGAAAAAAGGTGAGATGCTGTTCAGAATACAGGAAGAACCCACCCGAATAATTGAACTAGAGGAAAGAGAGGGATGTACTGACAATGAAGAGAGGCCTATAGGGGAAGGGAGGAGCTACTATGTGATATAAGGGATGATTTGGAAGAAAGCGAAAGGTTAAGTATGGCAATGGGAGGGGGAAGCGAAGGATTGGATGGTGCATGCTCAATGAGGACACTGGATGAGGAGTGGACAGGGCGATTAAGGAACCGAGTGGGGAAAATGGCATCACTAGGAAAATCGGGAATGAAGGAGAGTACAGATACGACGAGAAAGGGCAAGTTGCAGCTCCCGCTGATACATAGGGGAGGAGGGAGGCCGAATTACATACCCTGGGCTCAGATGGATAAGGCTAACTTACTAAAGTTATTGCCCCCGTTGTCAGGAGGGGCGAGCAAGTGGATATATGCCTTTGAGAAACACACAGCTGGGGTACCACTAGCAATAGGGGACGTGAAGAGCTTGCTAGTATCAGCAGTAGGGGATCAGGCTGACAGAGTATGGGTCAAAGCTGGTTTCCCGGGAGTAACGTTAGACTGCGATCGCCATGATGGTGCCTCCTTTAACACAGTGCGTGCAAGGGTGTGGGATGCTTTGAGGGAAACGTTTCCAGATACCCCAGACTTACAGTCAGTAATGCAGTGTACAATGAATGACGGGGAAGATGCTATGGATTACATTTTTCGGGTCCAAGAGATGTGGAGAGCAGAAACGGGCACACCATGGTATCAATCGACATCGTTATTTTACTTCATTATAAAAAGGGGGCTCCCAAAAGAGGTGCAAAAGGCGCTCGACAAGATAGCAGGTATTGAAGCGAAAGGATGGCCTGAAATTCAGAGCATAATAGTTCACCACTGTAAGAGAATAAAAGAAAGAGAGAAGGAGGTGGCGCAGAAAATATTGGCAGACGAAGCGAAACTAGTGCAGACAAAGTTGGTGAAGGTCGCAGTAGCAGTAGCAGCGCTTCCACACAGCAGGGAGGGAGATGAGGAAGAGGCGGGGCTGGTGGCAATACAAGGAAGGATGGCAACTAATTGGGCAGGAGCAGGACAGCGGCAGTGGAACGAGCAGGAGCAGGGCGGAGGTCCGCAGTGGCAAGAGTGGGCCCCTCGAGGGGGACGAGGTGGGTACAGGGGCCGGCGAGGAGGTGGACCGGGGTACAGGGGAATGGGAGGGAATGGATGGCAGGGTCCCAGAGGTGCGCAAGGGAGTTGTTGGAACTGCGGGAGGTGGGGACATTACTCTAGGGAGTGCAGAAGCAGACCAAGCAACGGATTTCCAGAGGCAGAACATTATGGCCATCCCCATCCGGGGAGCCCATATGGTCTCCCAATGGGACCACAACAAAGAAACGCGGGCCAGGGGTACAATGAGCAACAACAGGGACACCAATACAGAACACAGAATCACCCACAAAACAATGACAATATGCACTACACGCCAGGCAACCCTTTCGCGACGACGTCAAATGGAGCACCAGCACCAGCCCCCTATAGTGGCGTGTCAGTGGTTTCAGGGTGTGTGTTCAACCAAGGGGGGGCAATGAGACACCCCGCATAGGACAGCCCACAGAGAACACTTGCGTGTCCAGTTCTATCTACCACCTACAATGCTGCAGAGGAACCATTTGTAGGGGCGCAGATAGGAGACAAGCAGTTCATATTCATGGTGGATTCGGGAGCGGAGAAATCATGTATTAGAGAGGGCTGGTTCCCGTTATCTAACCGGAAGTTAGAGACACAGGGGTTCTCTGGGGCTGTAATTGAAGTTCCTTACACAGAAGCAGTGTACGTGATGGTAGGGGGTAAAACTGTAAAAACACCCTTACTGTATTATGAACATGCGCCAATAAATTTACTAGGGAGGGATCTTCTTAGCAAACTCAACATGACGATATCATTTACTGAAAGAGGTATAGTGTGTTCAACACCAGGAATATGCTCATTACGTGTAATGCTGGTAGTACAGGCTCGCAAAACCACACCAGAAATACGTGGTTTGCCAGTGGACGAGAGAATGTTTATTGAAGGACTAAAGACACTGGCCCTCATAATTCCTGAGTTAAGAAGAATGGATTGGAGGATTCCAGCGGAGTTCCTCTTCTGCCCAATAGTGTACCCTGACACAGCACCAGGATCAGTGGTATCATTAGACTTGCACGCTGTACAGGTATCTGCGAAAAGGATCTCTGTGATTGGAATAGATATAGAAGGATGTGAGTGGCGTACAGTACTGTGTACCAATGCCAATATTGCCCTAAGAGACTTGACTGATGAGGACCTCTTTTCAGATTCGGAAGGGGATGGTGAAATAGTAATGGAAATAGCAATGCCCTGTGACATTTTGATTCAAGCTAGAGAAATCCCTGTCCAGCTGATGGCAGTGGTGGGAGCACCACCGTCATTCTTTGATGATGACATGAGGCTCATACCAAATAATTTGTGTACAACAGGCCCCCATTACGTAGGGTTGTTGCATGGAGTACAGCCAGTGATAATAAAGCTCAAACAAGGAGCAATTCTACCCTGAGTAAAGCAATATACATTGTCCCGTGAAGCTGAAGAAGGGATAAAAGAGACAATAAATGCACTACTGGCACAAGGGATAATAGTGCCTTCAAACTCCCCATGTAACACATGCATTTACCCAATTAAAAAAGCAAAATGAGGGTCTTGGAGGATGATCCAGGATTTACGCCCCCTAAATGATGTAATACAGAAAGAGTTCCCTTTGGTCCCGAACCCTGCATCAATATTATGCAGCGTCCCAAAAACGGCATCACATTTCACGGTGGTGGATTTGAAAAACGCATTTTTCTCCATCCCCCTGGCTGAAGAGAGCAGATACCTGACAGCATTTACCCTAGGGGGGAAGAGATATGAGCATTGCAGATTACCACAGGGATACTGTGAGAGCACAAGCATATTCAACCGCATACTACATGAAGACTTAGGAAACTTATCAGTTGAGAGCACAATTATTCAGTACGTAGACGATTTACTCGTCTGTGCACAGGATGAAGAAACATGCCGAAAAGATTTGATAACACTCCTGACTCTGTTGGCTAATAAGGGGTACAAAGTAGACAAGGAAAAGCTACAATATTGTCTGGCAGAAGTTCTATACTTAGGACAGCTAATATCAAAAGATGGAAAAAGAATAATCCCCGACAGGGTAGAAGCAATAAGATCAGTAGGAGAACCCACAACAGTGAAGGAAATGCAGAAATTCTTGGGAATGTGCAACTATTGCCGAGCATGGATATTAGATTATGCAGCATACACCAGACCCTTACTGCAAGCGCTCAAGGAGGCCCAACAGGAGAACAAGAAAATAGAATGGTCAGAAGAAATGAGCGCCTCCTTTAAATCATTAAAAGAGTTGATTTCAAGCGCTCCAGTGCTCGCAAATCCCGATTATGGGCGCGAGTTTTACCTGTTCTCACACTGCAAGGGGACACTGATGACAGCTGTACTGACACAAAAGACGTCACTAGGACACAAACCTTTGGCTTACTATAGTGGCACTTTGGATGCTGTGATGCAAGGACATTTCGCGTGCGAGCAATCACTCGCAGCAGCTGCGTTCGCAATTGAGAAAAGTGCCACAATAGTAATGGGATGCCCTGTAACGTTGTTTGTGGAGCATTCATTATTTGCAATACTGGAAAGATCAAAAAGAACACTGACAACACAGCGGGCAACCGCCTATGAAATAATACTGTCCAGCGCAAACATCCATGTGGTGTGATGCAGAACAGTGAATCCAGCAACATTCATTACGGAAGCGTGCACATTAGACGACATGCAGCAACACGATTGTGCAACCTATACAGGAGAAAGAGGGGAGGACACAGTGGTGTGCGAGAATGCTCTGAGCGAGGGGGAAGTGTACTTTGTTGACGGGTCAGCATCAATTGATGTGGACACGGGAGAGAAACATGTGGGTATGGCAGTGGTGAGATTAGAAGACGGTGAGTATGAGACACTAGTGCAGTACCGCCTTCCATCACATTACTCAGCACAAGCAGCAGAACTGATTGCCCTAATAGAAGCACTACATGCAGCTAAAGGGTGCGCAGTGACAATTTACACAGATTCAGCTTATATGACGACAACAGTACATGGAGGTCTGGCCAGATGGGGGCGGAGGGGATTTCGACGAGCAGATGGGACTCCCGTGCAACATGCAGACTTACTGAAGGAGTTAATTGAAGCCCTACGAGACCCCACAGTGGTAGCAATAGTGAAATGCCAAGCTCATACGTCAAACACAGACGTTGTGTCTTTAGGAAACGCGGCAGCGGACGCGGCGGCCAAAGAAGCCTCTTACTTTCAGAAATATGAAGCAGGTGAGTACATGCTGCAGCACAAGACAAACGAGGAGCTTCCAGAAGGGTACAATGAAATGCCGATATCACAAATACTAGAGTTACAGGAAGGAGCAAGTGCAGATGAAAAGGTGATGTGGGTGAAACGAGGGTGCAGCCAATCAGCAACAGACTTACTGTGGCGACAAAATAACTCAGGAAAAGTGGTAATGCCAGTAAAGTTATTGGAAATAGCGTTCCAACAACTACACTTCCCAGCACACAATACGAAACAGCACATTGCAGCAGAGATACAGGAGGAGTGGTTTGTGCCCTGTCTTCAGGAGCACTTATCTCGATTGACACTGGAGTGCACAACATGTCAGATATACAATTCAGGAATGACATTACGTACGCTCAGGGGAACAATTCCAAAACCGATTGGGCCATTCAGAGAGTTACATATCGATTACGCGGACATGGGAGAAAGGTGTAATGGGCACGTTACATGATTGTGGTTGTATGCCCATTTTCAAGGTGGGTAGAAGCAGGCCCATGTGCGCGACCTGATGCTAAAAGCGCTGCGAAGTTCCTAGTGAGGGAAGTCTTTCCGTGCTGGGGAATTTGTGACGTGATTCGCTCAGACAACAGCACTCACTTTGTAAATGAGCTCTTCAAGGAAGTAACAACACTTTTGGGAATAAAGCACAAATTGTGCTCGATTTATCACCCTCAAAGTAATGGCGTAGTGGAGAAGATGAACGGCCTGTTAAAAGGAAGGTTATCGAAACTATGCTTTTCATTAAAAAAGAACTGGATTTACTGTTTACCCCTTGCACTGTTTGAGCTGAGAAATCAGCCAAGCAAGGACCACCATTTGTCCCCGCACAAAATAGTGACTGGGAGACGAATGCACACAGCACACTCACCACTGCGCGAACACTCAGATGCACACAGGAGCGCTGCGATATTGGGAGACGAGTTCACAGACTATTTAAAAAAATTAACAAGGGCAGCGCGCGCAATATCAAAGCAGCTCTCTCCACCTTTTACGAGAGAGGAGGGAAACACAACAGGGTCTATTACGGAACCTGAAACACAGCTACAGCTGATGCCGGGTGAATTCATTTATGTCAGAAGTTTTGTGCGCCGGTGGAACGCACCACGGTTCCATGGCCCATACGAAGTAGTGTTTTCCACTCCCACAGCTGTAAAAGTGAAGGGCCTGAAGTATTGGATACATTTGACAGATGTACGAAAAGCATATAATAATGTGCAGGAAGAGGTGGATGAGGAGGCACAGACAACAGCAAACAATGCAAATGAAGAGAATGTCTGATTATAAATTTGTGTGCGTGGCAGAGATGCACATGAATGAGAAAGTGGCTGACAAGTATACTTGCATTTAAGGGTATTACAAAAAAAAACAAAAAAAAAAACATTTTTTTTCTCTTGTGAACTTGTATGTAATTAATGATGTGATACAATTATGCAGTGTCTTCTCCCTTGTCTGTGCATCCCCAACCCTACAGCCCTACCCGCTCCCATTCCCTTTCAATATATATACTGGCACTGGTAGTGCCAACAAAATGTTTACATCCATGCACTTAAAGCACTTTTATATCTCAAACAGGAGCTACCATGGCATCTAACGGGCAGCCTGCAACGGATAGATTTATTAGATATAGAGAGTTGTTAACTGAGAGATGCAGATATACGTATGAGTGTGGATTATCTGTGTGCATTACATTGTTTTTTACAATCATGTTTGGCCTGGTTACATATTGGTTCATAGCGTTCATCTCTATCGAGATGAACGAGGGGGGAGGGATTAACAGCACTACTGTGACCAATGCAACTACAAGTTTAAATACTAAAGAAGGTGAATTTTTGGTATGGGACGGAACTAAACTTGTATGGGGTTATTATACCACACCATCCAATGCTGTCATCTCAAAAAATGAAGGGCTACAGGGTGAAATGCAAAATAACACAGTGTCTCCGCCGGAATTATCTAATTACAATGCCCGCAGTTTAAATGACCGAAACCCCTCTGCCATATTCTGGTTGTATAACACCCCCACCAGCCAGCCTGCCCCCATAGCAAAAACCACACTGACAGATAACGTAAAGGAAGAAAAGGAAAGGATGAGAGCAACACATGAAATATTATATGATTATTGGGCAAAGGGGGGCAGGAAGGAGACAGGGGGGCCCATTTTGTCCATCGCCCATGAGGCTGGAAAGTACATGAGGAACAAAAATAACAGACGAAAAAGGGAAGCGGGGAGGAGGAAGTATGATGAGTGCTATGGGTTAGGACTAGATAAAATGGAAGACCCACGACACCCCCACCAGACAAATAAATGGTATGCGGATATGAGTACAACAGCTAAACAAA
This sequence comes from Ambystoma mexicanum, assembly GCF_040938575.1. Taxonomy (NCBI): domain Eukaryota; kingdom Metazoa; phylum Chordata; class Amphibia; order Caudata; family Ambystomatidae; genus Ambystoma; species Ambystoma mexicanum. Next base: position 957,933,849 of record NC_090928.1, on the reverse strand, counting down.
CAACAAATGAGAGCTGCTACGTCTGCTCCCTCATTCCCCATGCTTCAGACACACCCAAAGTATTGTTACCCAAAGAGTTGCCTATTGTGGATGCCCAATGTCTCCTTCATCTCACGTTGTGCAGGATTAAGAACACCTTCCAGGCACATGAAGTTACTTTTAGAATGCTGCAGAACGAGAAAACTTGCTACCCAAAGACGGTAGGAGTGGTATGTCTGGAAGAACCATTTTTTGTAATACAAGGGACACTTTTTTCAGACAACAAGTGGAAGGACGAAGAAGTAATGTGTAAAGCTGAAGCGCTGAGGGGTGTGGCACCAGAGAAATTGCAGTGGATAGAAGAAACGTGCACACCAGTATGGAGGGAACACATTTCAAAACTAACCTGGGTAACAGCCATTGAAAAACCCTTCAAGCTGCAGAAGGAAATAGACTATGAGCTGTGTTTTAAAAGAGAGGGGAAAGTCTCCATGGGGACAAACAAGAACTGTAACAAGACCCTCACCATCCCAGATTTAAGAAAAGGGACTGCGGCCCTGATGGACACGTATTGGGTATGTGGCAACCAGGCATACCTGCACCTCCCACAATCATGGAGTGGCAGCTGCTCAATGGCCACTCTACACTCAGCACTAATGGTAATACCAGAAAGCCACATTGATGGGAGCAAAAGGACGCGAGAAAACACCCAACAGAGCGCAGCCCAGCCCACTGCAGAGTCACAAATCTATGTCCTGTCTTCCGGGAACAAGGAAGAGGTGCTGTCCCGAAACAGACGAGCATCAAACTACATATCAAAGGCATCGTCAGAGTTGCTGGCACAGATCCCAGACAGATATCGATTATTCAGCTCGGCAGAAACATTCTTTGCCTCACTCATCCCAAGTATCCAGGCGAGAGCAAACGCAAAATGGCTCCAGATAACACGTTGGGAGCTGATCCAGCTGGCAAATGACACTGAAGAAGGGTTCAACGTAATACAAGTGGAATTAAGAGCATTAAGGCTGATGACCATGCAAAACAGGTATGTCTTGGACCTGTTGACAGCGATGGACGGAGGTGTTTGCCGAAAAATCGGAAGTGCCTGCTGCACTTTCGTACCTTTTGAAGACGCAGACAACGGCTCCCTGTCCCATGTGATCGAAGCAGTACACAATCTAGGAGAAAGAATGAAAATGGAAGGTGGAGCAGAAAAAAGCACGTGGTTCGACAATATCTTCTCCTGGGTTCCATCATGGCTGGGAATGACTGTGAAATTTTTGATGCTGGCTGTGGTGTTCCTCCTCTTTATTTTTTGCCTGTGCCAGGTGGGTCTTCGATGTTGTGCTAACGCAGTACCGAATGGTGCAATGATGATGGTGACAATGGGCAACACCCGTGGTACAATACAAACTATGCAGGAAGTGCAGGTACAAACAGGAACAGATGACACACCAAGATATCAGCTAGTGCCTAGGTATCACAACAAGGATATAGTGGACAACTTATGGCATACTACCATTAGAGAGCCTCGTATACTAGAATGGTAAGAGGAAGTATGGGTAGACTTGGAAGGAGAGAGCGGATGTATATACCTGACCTGTACCCCAGATGAGTATGCTAGGAGAGGTGAGAGCTTAAGGGGGGTGTGCAGAGCGTGGATGCCCATAAAAGGCACACCTGCATGGGATGACGCAATAATTGACGAAGAGGAGTGCAGGAGATTGGACGATTTAAAGAATTTGTTACTTAATTAACGAAAGGGGGGAAATGTAGGGGAGGATTGGTCCAAAAGACCCCCCTTGCCTACATCCCCTCCCCAGGTGAGGGCCATGACTCATCGGGCGTCCCCTCCTTACCACCAGGGCCCAGGTGGTGGATGGCTCCCCTGCTGAAGACATTGCCCAAACGTATTGAATTTAGCAAGGCCTCAGAAACCATTTTGTCCAATAAAGATGGTGTGAGCTTGGCGCACTGTAGTGCAGCCCCCACCTTTGGAGAGTTTCAATTATCCCTGTGGCCGCAGCTCCCTGGCAGATCCGCTGTGAGCCCGTTCCCACGAACGAGACGGACATGAGCTAGTGTAAGATACCAACACTGTAACATTTCACCTTCCGCAGTGTATCGCTGCTCCCAGCATGACAGCATGACCCGGCCAGCAGAGCCTGGGTGGAAAGAGAACTGAAAAATGGTCCTTTAATAAAAGCAAAAGTTCCCAAATACTAATGCCAAAACTACTTTCAATACGTGCATTTTCTCCATGAACCCCTTTGATTAGAACATTTGTAAAACGTACAGATATGGGAGAATACATGTTCAGATGGCATAAGCAATGAATCACCCACACCACTGCAGTTGGGTGCAAATGATAAAAGCGCCCCGGGGAGTTATTTGTTATGTGCATCATTGAAAAGCTTACACCCCATCGTCCCGCGCCACAACCAAACTAATGCTGCTAGAGTGCAAAGAAAGACAAATGCAACCATACTGAGGGCTCATGTGAAGGACACGCGAGAATGCACCCTCCATGTATGTAAGTCCGAGCCCCTTATGTGCCACTACCGTCATGTACGGTGACAAGTCATTTTCTATGTGCTCCACCAACCTCACTACTACCTCACTAACTGCAAATGTATATGCATATAACACAATGTTGTAGTTGTTAAAACATAGTGTACAAATAATGTGCTCTGACTGGCTATATTCGAGTGGCATTAGCAATGTTAAGATGTGAGCCTTGAAATGACTCAATTAGTATTGTATGTTATTTGAATGTTTATGATGCTTTCACCGCAAATCGTCAACACACGAGGAAGATGCCTTTGTGAGTTTATGCAAGGCCATTCCCCCTCCCACCCAGTGAAGCCTGCCAGACGAAAGAGCAGAGGCCTGCGCCGCGCTGCTCCACCTCCCCCAACTAGGCTGGAGCCGCTTCAAAGATTTGTAGTCCCCTCTGCAGCACCCAAGGCCACGGCCCGCCACCTGCATTATTTACAGCCCAGTAGTAAACCTCCGCCTGAATACACAAATCCAAAGGCGCCCTCTTTTAAACACCACAACCCACCGGATCACCTTGGGTTTATGGCCCCTGTAAAATTAGGACACCCAATACTATGGCAACATACAGCAGCACATTCATAACGACTTCTAACAAGACAGAAAGACATGTACCGCCTGTCCCATGCCCTGAGACCTAGCCCCACGACCTATGGTACCAGGTCAACAGGACACTGGTAACCATGCACTGATGAATCGCCATCAAACCCCTCTCAAGGTGCATTCCTCCTGTGTTGCATTAACCTGTAGAATAACCTATTGAAAGATTTACTAAAGAAGATAATATTGCAATAACTGAATGACTGCGGTGTGCATGGCCTATGGCAAATAAGTCAGGAAAAGACATTCATCTCTGACACTGGCCACAGTGGCACAACGACACCGCCCGGATGAACCCGGCAGACCTGCCAGGCCCAGCCCAACCCACGAGGCTGACCAGTGACGTCCTCCAGCCAAGGCCAACCACATCGCAGCAGCAACTATAGCTAGTCGTTGCCACCCAATCCCACTGAACTTGTGCCCCCTATAGTATGTAGGTTCTGATGACGTTTTTTGTAAATATATACGCCTCTCTTTGCTATTGTCAGACAGAGCGCTCTCGGAGTTTGCAGAGTTCTTTGCATGCCCTATTCTGATTGATAAACTCCCATTTACGCTCACCCGCACTTTGTCTTGGCCTTATTCCCATTCTGGGAGAGTCCATTATTGTCTCTCATTGCGGGGAGGATCGTGCTGGTTGGGGACGCTTGCCTTCACCAGTTAAACGATCAGCTGCTTCGTATGATCCACATTCTCTATGGGTGAGCATTTTTATGCCCAAGCTGTATAATTTCTGAGATACTGTTTTATCTGATGACAGGTCATTCCAGAGGTCTTGGAGCTCTGTCTTTTCTGCTTTAGTTAAGTATGCTGTGACATATCGTGCAACTGCAGTAGAATTGTCTGCAATGTACTGCACATCTATGTTTGTATTCCATAAGTGGGCAATGATTGCATTATAATCATTGATATATTTTTCTTCTTCTTTTCTTTTTATGTAATATGTATTTTTAGGTGACTTACCTTTAACACTCTGTCTAACTGAAGACATGAGGTTGTTCACTTGACCTGTATTTGTAACTGGTCTAGGGAAACCAAATCGGCATTTGGTGTAGTATTTCCCTTTGTTTTTGTATTTGCGACAACAATATTTTCCCCATTTGTGTCTTTGAAATTGTAAAATTTGTGCATGAAGATCACTATTTGTGGCTTCTGATGGAATTTCACAAGAGACATATTTTTCAATAAACTGTAAAACAGTGGCATCACTGTCTTGACCAAATTTAGGAGCATCTTTAATCCATAAAAGCATGTGGATATGTGGTGCTCCTCTGGCTTGGTATTCTTTTCTCCAAAAGAAGTGTTGCACTTCTCCAAGGGGAGGAACAGTTTTATTACAAATAAAATGTAACATAGCAATGAAGCGATGGTGAAAATATCTTGAAACATTAACAGGATTCAAAGCCAGTAGGAAAGAGTAGAGGAAAAGCACGTGCTTCTATACTTTTTTCCCATATGCTGATTGGCGATCCTTTTGTTTGACGCATTTGGTAAGTTTCCAGTACATCTTCTACGGTGTCATTACAGTGCAAAGGATGAATTGTATAATGGTCTAAAGTATTTGATATTGTAGCAGGATCTAGTAGCTCAAATTCCAGCTTCTTGTGTTTCTTGAATTATTTCAGTTGTATCTTTCAAGTTTTCTTCAATATTAATTTCTTTGTAATATACATTATTCTCTTTAAGATATTGGAAGGCTTGTCTAACTTTATATAAATCTACCAGCTGTTGCCATATTTTTTTGTCTTTTGTAGGTACTCCATTTACTAAGATAATTAAAGATTGCTGCATTGGACGTTGCACTAGAGTATGCACATTTTCTTTTAGATCTAATGGTAAATAAACTACTTTTCCACAAATGCCTTTTACCAATTTAGAGGGAGGTAATTTTGCTGTTTTTGGTTGAAGGCGTATTATTGCTTGAAATGGGTGTACTGTTTGAATTATGATGCTCTCATATAAATTAAGTTGTTGTAGGGGTTTTGGTACTGGGTATAATTCCAAATTATTTGTGATAGCACCTGAAGGAGTTTGGTTGTTGTCAAGTTTTGTAGTGCAGTAACTGCAAAGTATTAAGGGCTCAGTTATTTCGTATTTGTTTTCTGCTACAAGGTAGAGAGCTAATTCAAACCATTTAGAATCTTCATTGTCTTCTATTTTGTATGATAGGTCTACAGTTTTTGTGTTACTTTTATAAAAAGTTCTACGGCAACATACACATACATGGTTTGGTACTTCAGCTGATGTACTTTTACGTTTTAGTATTTCTTTTTTGTATGTGTTTAGCAAAAGGTTGCCATATGTAGAATTTTTGCTTAATTGGTTTAAAGCTATTTCATTCTGTAAATGGCTTTCACTTCCAAAATATTTTTTCTGGATATAGTGAATTTCTTCAAGTAGGTCTTTTGCTGTACCGTGTAGAAGGATGTTATTTAACTTTGCTAGTGCTAAAGCAGGACCTTTAGCATAGTACAGTTTATAGACTAGATTTCGTATAGTTGAATGATGTGTTGATATCCTTTTGATATCATGGAAAGTGGTTTTACAAGTAGGTCCTGTAATGCAGGCCAATGAATGTCCTTGTAGTCCTGTGTACTTGCGCACTGGACAGGTATCCATATTTTGCAGTAATTTAATTTTGATTTTGTCTTTGCTTTTTACATATTTATTGAGGAATTGGCATAAAGATTTGAAACATTGTTTGGGAATGTTACACATTGACGTGCATGGCCATTTGTACACTAGACATTCTGATTCAATTGAATTGAGGGGTAATTCTAAGTTTTCAGGGCATATTTTTGTAAGGAGTACTTCTTGTTCCATTATGGTATTATTCACTTTTTCATTACCTCGACCACTGCTATGTATGGCAATTGTATTTGTTTGCTTTTGTTTGTACACTTCTTCATTAAAATATGGTTCTGTGCTCATAGTGTGATTCTATTCACCTCCGCAGATACTTAAGAAGTTCTTTCTGTTGACATTTCGCTTATTGAGAAGTCTTTTTTGTAATTTAGTTATTAGTTTTGTTAATGGTTTCATTTTGTTTAACAGTAAAATAAATAACTTTCTTTCCAGATGAATTGCACTGTCCATCAACGCTTCTAAGATTAATTTCCTACGATAGGTTTTAAGCATTGAACCTGATTTCTCTCCTGTTTTTATAAGATTTTGAAGGACTTTGTGACGGTATATTTTGGCTAAAATACTTTTCTTGGTATGCTTACTTTGCACTATATTAAAATTTGAAGAAGTAGTTTTATCTGTAGTGATAGCTGATTGTCTGTTAATTGTTTTTTGGTTTGTTTTACATTTTGATAGAGGAGGCAAAGTTTTTGTACTTGAAACTTCTTGTGTTTCACTAAATGACTGTATTAGCTGTTTTGTTTCAACTTTTTTTACAAATTCTGCTAGAGATGGATGCTTTTGTTGGACACTTTTATTTTCATTTGCTCTACTTTTGCGTTGCTTTCTACGGACTTGAATTTTGGTAGGCATTCTTTAGGGTCTGTTGAAAAAAATAAAGAAGATATGGGTTTGGGTGTTCTGGAATGTATGTGTGCTGTGTGCATGAGTGTTTGAGTAAGATGATAAAGATGTATGTAATGGTGTGTGATTGTGCATTGGGAACTACAACTAGTAGGGATAGGTATTCTTGAATTTATGTGTTACTAAACTGGGGTTCAGATGACAAAAAATAAGTAAGCTAGTGGTGTGGAAAAGTACAAATAGTAAATTTAATGTATACAATTAAAACAGTTGTTTGTTCTATAATATGAAAATTGTAGCGGTTCAGTTGGGTAATTTGTGTGTCCAAAAATAGGAATTTGTGGGCCATTCTGGCTGTAAATCGCTGTTTAAGACATGGAGATTTTTGGACAAAATGGTACACAATCTCTATATTTAGGCACCAAAATAGCTTGTATTAACGTTATAGTATGTTTGATTAATAATACAAATATAATGGTGATATTCTACTTACTTTTTTTCTTAAATAAACAGGTAACTTCTTAGTTCTTCTTTGTTCTTCGAATTCGGCTGCTTCTTTTCAGGAGACTGGTCTTCACTGCAATTGTAAAAGCTTCAAATTAGTAACTTTGTTTGTATATAGTGCTGTTTTTAATTTAGATATTGATTATTTTAATTGAAATCCTCAGTGCCTTCTTTAAAACCATTAAACTAATTTATTTACATAAGATACATTGCATCAGTTCAGTACATATGATATGTTCTTAATGAACAAATTGGATTGAATGACTAACTGTAGCAAAAAAAAATATCTTTACTATGTCTTGTGAAATTTATAGTATACCAGTGAATACCACTATTTCTGTAAGTAAGCTGTAATAGCGCCTCAATATCATGTCTAAATTAAAGTAATTAAGTAAATAAATAAATAAAAGCAAAAAAATATGAAATTGTATAAGTATTTTTTTAAAGATTTAAACATAGATTGTGCTTGCATGCAATTTTGTTTGAATATATGTAGTCTATATATTTCATTTAAAAAATGTTAGTTTAACATGATTTGAGCGTGTGTGTATAAAGAAAGTAAATAGTATAAAGGTTTATGAGTGATAGTTGATTTTAGGAAATTGAAAAGAATACAGTAAATTCATTTTACAGATTACACAAGCTAAAAGTCTGTTTGAAAATGTGTTCATCTACTGTACAGAATATATGCATACCTGAAGTTTGTGTTCATGCATATGGATATGCATGGAGCTGCAAGTAGAAATCTTGGAGACTTGTACAGTATTTCTGGTAGACTGTGCTTGCCAATGATATGACACTTGTACTCAGAGAGATTCACAGTACATTTGCAGTGCTGATCTATGATGATGCAGTTAGATCTAGAGGTATTGAATGTGAATGTGTATTGAAGGTATTGGATGTGACACATACTAATGAAATGATGAGGTGGAACGGATCGTATAACCTTTAGCAGAGCCACGGGAGGAGAATTGAGGTTAACAGCTGAGCATAAGGGTTGTCTGATTGGTAGAAAGTGCTAATCAAGAGACAGCCACGTGCTAAGAGTTGCTGAAGAAATGCGAGGTGGGGTGGAGGTCAGCTAAGAGTGCAATCGCTGCCACCTGTCCCCGTGTTTTTTCTGGATCTGCAGCCGCACTCAGCAGCCGAAAACTTGTAGGGCCATTAAAAAAAAAAAAACGCGAACTCCTGGATTTTGAAGTGAGGATATAACTTTTTGCTAAAGGAAAGCGACTGCAGCACAAACCTAACGCCGACATTGCGAGCCATTGCAGGGCTCTTGTCGGGAGTCACACGCTTCCTGGAGGAGGCGGAGCTGGGCTGGTCACATGACCTTGCACGTGACTTCTGTGGGTCTACAAAACACTGAGGCCACCAGCAGAGCGGTGTATAACTTTATGCTAAAGGAAAGCGACTGCAGCACAAACCTAACTCCGACATTGCAAGCCATTGGAGGGCTCTTGTCGGGAGTCACATGCTTCCTGGAGGAGGCGGAGCTGGGCTGGTCACCTGACCTTGCACGTGACTTCTGTGGGTCTACAAAACACCGAGGCCACCAGCAGAGCGGTGTATAACTTTTTGCTAAAGGAAAGCGACTGCAGCACAAACCTAACGCCGACATTGCGAGCCATTGGAGGGCTCTTGTCGGGAGTCACACGCTTCCTGGAGGAGGCGGAGCTGGGCTGGTCACGTGACCTTGCACGTGACTTCTTTGGGTCTACAAAACACCGAGGCCACCAGCAGAGCGGTGTATAACTTTTTGCTAATGGAAAGCGACTGCAGCACAAACGTAACGCCGACATTGCGAGCCATTGGAAGGCTCTTGTCGGGAGTCACACGCTTCCTGGAGGAGGCGGAGCTGGGCTGGTCATGTGACCGTGCACGTGACTTCTGTGGGACTACAAAACACTGAGGCCACCAGCAGAGCGGTGTATAACTTTTTGCTAAAGGAAAGTGACTGCAGCACAAACCTAACGCCGACATTGCGAGCCATTGGAGGGCTCTTGTCGGGAGTCACACGCTTCCTGGAGGAGGCGGAGCTGGGCTGGTCATGTGACCTTGCACGTGACTTCTGTGGGTCTACAAAACACCGAGGCCACCAGCAGAGCGGTGTATAACTTTTTGCTAAAGGAAAGCGACTGCAGCACAAACCTAACGCCGACATTGCAAGCCATTGGAGGGCTCTTGTCGGGAGTCACACGCTTCCTGGAGGAGGCGGAGCTGGGCTGGTCACGTGACCTTGTACTTGACTTCTGTGAGACTACAAAACACCAAGGCCACTACCCTTGCGGCGCTAAGCCCGATAGGTGCAAAGGGCGCCGACTGTTTTGCGGCTGTTTGGCGCAGGTGGCGCTACATTCGGTTGGGAGACTGTGGAGGCTTACTCTCTTTGATCCCTCTCAAGAATTTACACACCACTTGTGCCTTGGTGTAAAGGTGAACCCCTGTCAGTTCACATGAGGAGCTGCAGCAACAACAGTCCACGGCAGCTAGGCACGAAGGCTGGAAGGTAAACCTCACTACTAATTCACACTGTTTACGGCTTACACTTAACCAGCAAACCTTGTGGCGGGTTGCTTCAGCTCTTCAAACTGTTTACTGATCATAAGGACATAGGCCAAATAGATCTAGTGGGGGAGCTAATTATTCCTTCAGGCACTCCACCCCCCAATTACTAGCAAAAGGACATCTTAACATTCATAATGGAAGACAGTTCTGTCCTACAGGAAAAAAAGGACAGTCTTGTCCGGGAACTTTATCCCGAAGTGGAAATCACCGGTACAACTAAGTCGCATGTTAATACCTTGCAATCTGAAAAAGAAACAATGGAGGAGGGCGTTGAAGAGACTAGCCTGATAAAACGAGCGGACACTCACCACCTAGAACTGAAGCCATCTTCAAAACCCTCAAATAATACATTCCACTCTGGAGTGGTGGGTGGGGACACTACAAGCTCCGACAAGGATACAACGGTAAAAGACCCGCCAATTAAGGTACCTAGCCAGGCGCCTCAAAAAACTTGCGACAGTCCTCAAAAGGAACAAACTGTGGCAAATGACAATTCCAGTGTTTTACAAAAGCCCAGCAATGCCCATGATGACGCCCCTTTTGTCTTTGGAACAGACAATAGGACAAATTTCACCCAGTACCAAAACCAAAGGTTAAATCGAGGCTGGACACCTTTAGGAATCTCATTTCAAACTAGTCCAGCTTTTCCAAACATCCCACGATCAGTCGATCATCGGAAGCACGCACCCCTAGCACAGGGCTCAAATGGGGACCCAACGCCTACAACACCCCCAGATGGGGGAGCCACCTTACACCAAGATAAAAACCGACTCAGAGGCTACCCCTTGAAGACTCACAAAGGACTTCCTCCACAGCAGGCCCCGTTTTCTAGTAAACAATTTAGAAGACAACCTTCACCGACTGATGAAGGTCTCTTAACGATCTTGGCCACCACTCAGGCGGAGGAACCTGCCAAAAACGATCCAAAGATAGACACAGAAATGACCACAGCATTTGCGCTTGTTATGGCCCCATATATGAAACTAATTGAGTCACAAAACGATCAGCTACGGGATCATATGACTACCATCGCCATGCTATACTCCAAAATGATCTTCGTAGAAGGATTTGTTACCGCGATCCAGTCAAACCTGGACAAAAGTGCTGATCAGACCGCAGAAATCCTAAAGAGTATCATTGAGCCAATAATCAAGGATAGAGAAACTAGGAGATCAGAGAGGTTGAGTCTTCTTCTAGAAGGAGAAGGTGGCGCCCAGGTGGGCGTGGTGAGTCCAGCAAAGACTTTAAATCAGACTAAACCGTCATTTGGGAAAGGATCAGAGGAAACTTTTAACTCGCCAATACATCAGGGCAAATCCACTGGCACTGAACCCACTACAGAGACGAGGGGCGGAACTTCTCACAAAGACTCACGTTTAACTACCCCAATGGTGGTGGACCCTCTACCTCTGGTGACCATCGTGCCAATTGGACCGACCAAACCTAAGGACAGAGTTAAATTATACGATCTGTTCACAAAACCAAACAGAGGAGTAAATTTGATGGCAAGTGAAAAATTAGAACTCAACAAAAAAGGTGACAGAAACTATGGAAAACCGTCCTCTGGGTCGACAAAACAGTCAGGCTCTGCGCCATCTATCTTACGAAAAGCACCAGCTCGGCCAAAAGTTACAACCAGGCTAACTCTACCCAGAAATTTGGTCTTACCCGACCAACCTTTAATCTATGACAGAACTTCAAGGAACTCCGCTGGGGCACTCACTAAACAATCAAAGGTCCCTATCGAAGAGACCGACTACCTCTCAAACAATGAGAGGCACAACAATAGCGTGAACAGCTCTCTCATGGATTTATCAGTTTACTCAGATTCGAACGACTCCTGGGTCGAAGAAGTGGGCCCAGCACCTACGGCACCCGAATCTAGTCCAGAAAAAGAGGAAGCGTTGGCAATATCAGAACCCAATGACGCAGCTCAAAAGGTGGAAGGGGCCAACAAAAGGTCCAAAGAAGTTGGAAACGTCCTAGCTGAATCTCCCATCCTCCAGGCAATAAAACTGAACGTAAAGGGAGCTGACTCAGCTAGGAACTTCTTGTGGAAATCCAGAGTCCACATTCCAAGGGTCAGCGAGGCTCGTGCTCCAGTGCAGGAGGGGGAGATCAAGGACACTTCTGGAGTCATGGCCTTCAAGACCCTTGAGAGTAAGAGGATCATACTGGAAATGAAGAACGTAAGAAAAGAAACAAACTCCAAACCCCAAAATGAGTGCGTAAAGGGCACACGAAGAACAGTGTCTTGGGGTGACAATACCGACACAGGCTTAAGATTGGGGCCCAAAAACAAAAACAAAGACAAAGGACCGGACGTAAGGGTGGTAAGGGCCCTTATAGAGTACTTCTAGAGAGAACTCTTGGCTACGAAGACAACCTCACTATGAATCGAAACAATGTAATGCGCCTTGTACATTCAATTGATTCACCCGACAACTTGAAATCAAAGGACATTGATCTGATCGAGTTTCATAATGAGCAGCACCACGATAGTGTGATCCTTCATATGGGGAAATGGAATACAAGATCTGCACTCCTCAAACTTGGCCCCAAACTCAATCTTTGTGAGTTTTCGCTTAAGGAGTTGGAGGATGGCATGCGTACCTCTTCTGAAGGCATTAAGGACAGGGATCACGTCAATGAAGGATCTCAAAAGTACAAACCAGTACTGGAACATGGTTGTCCATCGCATTTGGTGAAAAGGGCCCAGGACGAAACACAGCCTGACGTTCGAGGGGTTCCAACGCGCAGCTCCCCGAACATACTCGAGGAGAACTCTGTAAGCAGCCCGGACGACTGGAGGTGGTTGGCGGGGTTCCTAGCAGCAAAATCATAATGCCAGCCGGCTCCCTCCTGTGCTCCACGAAACACCTTGGCTAAAGGCAAAACAATCATGAGTTGGAACACAAGGGGGTTCACCCATCTGATTGGCAAACAAGCCTGGGACTTAACAAAATACGACCTCTTCTGATTACAAGAAACGTGGCTGTGCGACCTACCCCTCCTAGACGGATATGAAATGTTCCTGAACCTGGCCATAAAGGGCCTTAAAGGTAGACCTAGCTCGGGCCTCCTGCTGGGCATTAAACGCACATCTGGTCTAAGGGTGACTTCGTCCATAAATTAAAACCCTTGGATACAACTAACCACAGTCCAAATAAACTCCAAGGTAGGGTCTGACCTAGTGGAATGGAACCTGCTCATTTGCAACATCTACTGGAGACCCACGGAAAGACTAGAGGACAACTTCAAGGAAGCCTTGCTTAAAGCAATTGATGACGCCAGGATCTTGCGTCCAAACCTGGATGTCCTCCTCTGTGGAGACTTCAACATGGAATGTTTTGACAAAAAGGGGAGAAAAATCAAGTTCCTGTCCTTGCACTCCACAAACAACATATCAAGAGGAGTTGACCTTGATAAAGAATTAGCAGATAGAAACATTTTAATGGTAAACGGAAGCCTAATGGGCGACCTACCTGCTGCCACTACATGGAAACGGGCAAACCAAGGCAGTACATTGGACTACATGTTTGTAACAGAGCCACTGATGGGGAAACTAAAAACGTTGAGAGTGATCAAAACAGACTTGAGCGATCACAATATCCTGGAACTTGAAACTGAGGAATGGAACACAGATCACTCCCAGACTGTCCAATCACCTACCGGAATATCAACTTGACCTGACTCCGGGTGGAAACAGAATCAGGATCCAGAGAAAAGATATGGGTGCAATACTGGACAATCTACTAGGGCTACAATCGGTCGAGGGAGACCAAAATGCTAATCCCATAGAATACTTTGAAGTATTGAAGGTCTTCCACAAAAATGTTGTGGATAGGAGTGGTCCCACTACATATAGGCATGCCTATGACCACCAAATCGTAGCCAAAAAAAGGCTGTTCAGAGGGCCAGGAGGCAATTCAAAAAATCCAACATGCCTGGTGACCTAGTTCTGTACAAAGAAACCAGGAACAGCTACAGAAACTGGCTCACCCAACATAAACACCTCTTATTGCAAAAAGATAGCGAGAAGATGTTAAATCTAGTCACCAGTAAAAACATCTCTGGTATATGGAAACTAATCAACAAGATATGCATCCCTGTCGATTCAAAAACTGTAAACCCAATTCCACCTAAAGCCTGGGAGGAGCACTATCAGAACCTCTACTCTGCAGGAAACATCAGCGGACCCCACAAATTCTTACCATTGGACAAACCATGGGATTTGAAATTCGACAAACAAGACATTGTGGATCTCATCAACAAGTCAAATTCATCCCGTGCTGCTGGGCCGGATGGTCTCACAAACGACATCCTTAAGAGAGACCCGGAGAAATGGGCTGAATTTATGACAACCCTGTTCAAAAACATAATTAGACTCAAAAGTATCCCTAACTCCTGGACCAGGTCTATAATCGTACCGATCTTTAAGAAGGGTGACAGGTCTGTACCTGGTAACTACAGACCTATCGCCCTACTGGATGTAGTGGGCAAAATAATCACTGCAGTGCTCCTCAAACATCTGAACGCTTGGAGTTGGCGGTCACATCACCAGGATCCCTGGCAGTCGGGGTTCTGCAAGGGAATTGGAACATCCCTGAACATACTAATTATTAACATACTAAAATGTATGGTCAAGGGAAAAACCTATAAAACCTATAAAACCATTTATATCGCGTCAATAGACCTTGAACAGGCATTTGACTCTGTTGATCGTGGCCTCTTGTAGAACAAACTAAGGAAATGGGGCTGCCCAAACAATCTGAGGGAACCCTTGGAGGCTCTTCACACAGGAACAACCATTCAGATTAGACTGGACAGAAAAGGAACCCTATCCAATAAAGTTGCGTCTGAAAATGGGCTGAAGCAGGGGTGTCGTTTGGCACCAGCTGTCTTCTGCCTATTCATATTATATATGTTTGAAGCATTTGGGGCAACAATTGGGGGGACCCCTGTGGGTAGGCTGCTGTTTGCGGATGATCTTCTTCTGTTAGATCAGACTGCGATAGGTCTACAGAGACAGCTGAAAGCTTTGGAACTGTACGTTCAGGAAAACGGACTGAGAATCATGGGGTTAGGAATAATGAACTCCGCTAAGACCTTTAGGTGGCATCTAACAGGGGAAGTCGTTCCAGTGGTCTTGTCAATGATCTACCTTGGCATCACACTCAACGACAGCATCCAAGATGGTCCGGGTGTTCTTAGGTTAAGAAGCAAAGTTAAAAATTTGGCATCTCAAGCACTTCTAATTAAGTCACGTTACTGTTCCTTCTCACTTCGTCCCCTCATTGACTTTTACAAACTTAAAGTTTCTCCAGTATTGACTTACGGTGCTGAGGCCAACTTCTTCCTTGCACCAGAGGTTTGGCGTGTGCTTGAAAGCCAGTTCTGGAAAAGGGTATTAAGCCTACCTTCATCTCTCCCAATCGAATGCGTGAGGAAATAACTGGGGCTTACCTCATTGTATATCGCTATGGTCTGGAAAACACTAACCCTTTACAGAAAATGTTTGGTTCCTCCAGAAAGAAGTGGTTTCATGGCTATAAAAGAAGCACTGTCTGGTAACCAGATGCCAGCTTTAAATACATGGCAGAATACATGTACAGGCATCTTGGAAGTCATTGCCGAAAATGCAGACAAGCTACTGGAAAATCCATCCAGGGTAAAGAACAAACTGTTGGACTGGGACTGGATCATTACCCAGGACAGGCTCAGTCTACTTCCATCCATAACCTTGGGACTTGATGAACACTATAGCAGAGGTACATTGCTCCCATACCTCGAAAGATTCCCGTCTTACTCAGAAAGGCAGCTCTTTTTGAGATTTCGCTTGAACCTTCTCCCAACTAGGGAGGTGCTGGGGAGAAGGTCCAAAAAAAGGGAAGATGGTTTAACACTGTGCCAAAGCTGTGGTTTGGAGGTAGAAACTTTACAGCATTTGGTAATGAGTTGTGTTCCACTCTCTGCCTCCAGAGAAAAATGGTTGGGAAAACATTTCAAGAACTTCGAGACAAATCCTCCGCATGAGAGGTGGACCATTTTAAGATGGGGAGGAAAAGTATCTCTGACTTTGGCACTGTTGAACTTCGTGAGAGACATTCTCTCAAATCTAGACACAAAATCTCTCTGGTCTCAAACTTTCCTCCCTATATAGATGTGTAACTTTTAGTTTGTCTTTTCTCCTTTTCTGCTTTAATCAATGAACTATTCACATTTAAAGTTTTTTTGAAAACTAATTGATGCTAATAAAAAATAAATAACAAATGTGATTGGTGCATGGTCATGTGATGTTTTAGCTACATCCAATGAGGGAATGGCAGAGAGAGTGAAGTGGAAATGGTAGAAGGGCTGTTCATGTTACGATATGTCCGCGGACATGGCGGTAGTTCGCGGACATCGGGAGTTACATCCGGGGATTTTTGGGTTCAGAAGTCATGCAAATGAGAAAAAGCACTGAAAGGGACTGGTCAGGAAAGTTTAGTGGGTGTGTTGTACCAGGAGAGAGTTTCTCAGATACTCTTTTTGCTGAGAGAACAAAAGATAGCTATGGCTATGTGTTTCAGAAAACAGATTGTTTGGATTTTGGGAGATTCGTGGATACATTGGTTGAAGGTGCATGCAGAAAGCTGTGGAGTAGCTGTAGATCTTGGATTCCCACATGTGGATGTACACTGGCATGGAGTACGTGGAATGAAGTGGTTGGACTTGCTACCTCTCTGTGCTACTTTGGAGACAGAGCAACATCCAGACATAATTGTAATTCATTGTGGAGGGAACAGTTTAGGACATGTGACTGGATTTTTTTTGCAATTTGCTATGAAAGAAGGACTTGGGAAGGTTATGGACATGTTTCCTAATTCTCAAGTGATATTTTCACAGATTGCGCAGAGACAAATGTGGCTTCGTTCTTCTTCATTTGGTCCACAAATGGAAAAAGCAAGGCGCAATGTTAATAAGGCTGTTTGTGTCTTTCTAAGAGATTTTGGCATGTCCTCTTTTCACAATGAAAATATTATGTTTCGTAGTACATACATTTTTCGCAGAGATGGAGTCCATCTTACTTATGCTGGCAATCAGATTTTTCTGAGAAATGTACAAAATGCATTGCGACCTTTTTTGGAATTACAACAACCATTTTGAAGTAGGTGTTAAGCATTTATAATTTTTGACTTACAAACACCACCCATAGGCTCTTTTCAGAGACACCACTTCTTCCCAGAGAAAATTGCAATGTTTGTGATGGGGTAGCAACCCAATTTTTTAAATGTACGCGAACTGTCCACGGACTTCTAAAAAATTCAAAGGGCCCTGCTTCATTTATTTTCACTTCTATTTTTTAACTGTGAATGGCGGCTCTGAAAAGAGCCTTATTTTAATTTTGATTTTTGATATTTTGTATTTTTTTTGGTTTTTTATACACGACACACTAGGAGAGGAGGGGAAAGGAAGGTAAAGGGGGGGACACCAACCACAGGGATAAGAAAGGGCGAGCTGAGAGAGGAAGATGTAGAGTGGGTTTTATTTGGGTAGTGAGCAGATCTTCTCGTGCTCTGAGACAATAGTCTCAAAAGCACTACGAAGTGACTCCCCCTGCAGAGTACTGTGTCACAGTACATACATACAACTGTGACCCTCGAAAGGTAAGGGTCATCAGCATTCTGTATGGCCTGTGAGGGAGCTTGAGGAATACGCTGTCCCACAGAGGTGGTCCTTGTGGTGACAGGATCAGAAACAGAGGATGAAGTAGAGGAAATCAACCTGCTACGTTCTTCGCAAGGTACAACCCTGCAAATAGCCCCAGAGTGAAATGACCTCAGGTATCGCTTCATAGTAGTGGTCCCAAAGCTGTACTTACCGTGCTTCCCGCGACTGAGTATCATTTTGCACTCATTGCAGGTAACACGGTTCGCACAAGCCTTAGGAACATTACCATGAATGGTAAATAACCGCCACACCCAAGACTCACGCCTAGTGCGGGTAGTAGGGTTTTCCTCTACCTCATTCTCATCATCCTCTTCTTCCTCCTCCGCATCCTCACTCCTGTTCCCCTCTTCAGGCCCTTGGTGAGGTGGTGGTGGTGGAGGGGGTGGGGGTGGTGCTGAAGCAGGTGCAGCACCAGATGGCAGTTCTGCAGCCAGGGATGCCATCTCGATGGTGTAATCAGCAAGTTGCTGGAGAAATAGCTGTGCTCTGAAGAATAGCCAGAAACACAATGAGAATAAGCTCTAGGGCGTGGTCTTTTATAGGGGTGCTTGTGCGCGGTCACCTAAGGAAAGTAGTGCGAGTACAATGTATACAAATATGACCATATACAGGGAAAGTACAGCCATAAAA
This sequence comes from Ambystoma mexicanum, assembly GCF_040938575.1. NCBI lineage: Eukaryota > Metazoa > Chordata > Amphibia > Caudata > Ambystomatidae > Ambystoma > Ambystoma mexicanum. The sequence continues at coordinate 957,915,810 of NC_090928.1, read as the reverse complement.
AAAAATAGAACTATCAGAAAGTGCTCATAAGTCTATTGATTATCTTTATGCAAAAAAAAGATAGCTGTCTTTCAAGCTTGTTTCTTCCCGTATGTATATGTTTCATATGATGTGACTGGACTCTAAGGGAATTACTGTAAGAACCTACTTGAAGGATACGTCTACAAATAAAATAAAATGTTTAGTTTCTGACTGTTACTGAAGAAAACCATGTGGCCTAGATATGTCAGCAAAAGAAAAAAGAGTGAGCCAGACATGTGATGTCATCAGTGATGTCATCAATGACATTTGTGATGTCATCTTTGATGTCCTGGGTGTTAGTCTTAGCAGTGCATGGTGGTGGCGCGAGTTATGGTTGCTTAGCTTACCATAACTGGCGAATTTCCAGGGTTTTTCGGTTTTACTTGGAACCATAATGTCCCTTTAACAACGTTTTTTCACTGAATTTCATAGGTTTTTAGTAGCGCAACTTAACCATAAAGTCCCTTTAACAAAGTTTTTTCACTGAATATATATATATATGTTTTATTTATTATTAGTTGTCTTCCAGTTCATAGAACTATTACAACCAATTTTTCTTAAAACATAAGATAAAACAAACAAAATCACAAATACATATTATATGATAAAACTAATATCAATTATTAATCTCTTTGCATTAGCAGTTACTAATGTTATAATGTTATCAAGACACCAAGGCACATCGATCTTCAGTTACATTATCACTGGTTTCCTGCACAATATTCTGCAATAGTATTTGTCTCATTCATACAGTAATGATTATGAAAGCGACACTTTCAAGTCCCCACTTCTGGTAAAGAGGGCAAAAAGGTCCATACTCGATACATTGCATTATGCAGGGACTCCGATTGAGAATTCATACACCAGTTAGGTATATACATACCGTATATGGTATATGTTCTATCAATGTTTTGGAAGATTAGATTGCCAACAGATTCACGGGAGGGGAAGGTGTTGCCCACACCTCTTGTTGTAGCATATGGCGAATCGATCCCAGATAGTAGTTTACCTCAGTTACCAATTAAATCATTTACATGCAAACTTGGGAAAGATTTCCGGGGTCCAATCGCTATACACTTGGGTGAGTAAGTTCCAAACCAGAAGTGTTTCATGAACATTAATCAAGTTTGCTCAAGGTCAGTATATTCAGAAACTTGTCTTGGAAACTATAAGCCAGAGATGGTGTGTTTCACAAGGCACGAGCATCCTTTACTCATGCTGGCAAGACCTACTGCGTGATTAATTACACGCAGTTAAATTTATCTAAGACTGAATTGAGGGACTCTAGTATTGTTCATGTTGGAAATTGCAGACTGTGACCTAAAGTATTAGGTTATTTGTATTGATGTTATTGATTGTATGAGAAGGAAAGTTTGAATGAATGAAATATAGGGATGAATGTTTATGGATCTGAAGTGAGAATATAATGTTTTTTATTGTTCTCAATATTTTACAATAAAGTGGTGATATATGAGATTTATTTGAAAAGATGGAAAATATATGAAAAGAATCATTTGTTGATATTTGTAAAAACAGATAAATGAATATGTTGTCATCCTCTATCCAAGGGTCCATTTTCGTATTGTTTGACAAGCATTTAGCCTGCAGGACGCAGGATTTCATCAGGCAATGCCCTTTTTTGTGAAAATCATGCTGGCAAGTGCCAGGAAAGGTCTTACTGTGACACGTTAAACATAACATGCATTCTCCAAAGGCTGTGAAGATTAGTGCAGTGTGACTTATGTGTTGTGATGTTCTTTTGTAAGCTAATGAAACTGAGGGTCAGAAGCAAATCGGTTACAGAGTAATATGTCAGACCCCCAAACCCTTTGCACCTTTCAGTCACTGAACTAAAGAAATGTGTGCCGAGCACTGTGATTAGGGACAACCTAAAAAGCAGAGCGCCTCCGCGGGGACTAAGACTAGGTCTCGTTTTGCAGGTAAAGGGGTGGAGCTCTGTTAGTGGGAGCACCAAGTCTGGGATTCGCTAAGCTGACTTGATAAATCAGACCTGTCTGCAGAGTGGAAACCATGTGGGGACAGCGACATAGAGGCAGAGAGGGGCAGGGGAGTTCACTGTCATGCTGCCAAATGAAAGAATTGCAATTGCACACCATAACACAATCGGTCTAAGGGGCTTTATATGTTTGTTGCCGCACCACGTGACGTATCGTCTGTATTCACCATGCTTGTTCAATGTACTTGAATCACAGAAAGGATCTATTGTTTGTCGTGACATCACGCCGAGGTGTTACTAGGTCTGGAAAAGAGACAGGGCTAAGCTCATGTCAGGACTGTCGGGACTCGGGCAAGTTAGCCTTTTTGTTTGTAACACCTCCTCTTCTATCGGGGCTACAACCAAAAGACCCGGGGCTATAGCCCCATCAGCACCCCCCCCCTAGCAACGCCTGGGTAATGAGAACCCAGAAAAAAGGGGCGGGGGGTTAACAAGTTTCACCATGGAGACTAAGGGGCACAAACAAATAATTCATCACTTAGTAGTCATTAACAGATGGGAATCATAGTTTTCCAGCGCTTCAGAGGACCAGCTTCCAAATGACGCAGAAGTTTTAGAGAGACCCCGAGGACTGAGCATGGCCATTCCTGCCACAGAAATGTTTGCACCTCACAGGGTTGACTTGCCAATTGCGTTGGTTTACCATCAGTAGGACTCTGCCCTTCTTGTAATCAAGAGCCAGTATGGTAAGGTGACTGGGCGTCCATGTAAATTAGTATGCACAAGTCTAGCTCTGGTCTGCAACCTGTGGCCCTCCAGATGCTAAGGACTACACCTCCCATGATCCCACAGCACTGATTATGCTGTAGTGGCCTGGCGGGAGTTGTAGTCCAAAATATCTGAAAAGCCAAAGGTTGCAGCCCAATGATGCCATCCTTGACAACCAGAGCAAACGTTTTTTGGTGGGCTTCATAGTTTTGTGCCCTTTTCTGTTTCATTGTAGTCTTAGCCTGAAGTCCCCATCCACTGATCTAAAGTCCTTCCCAACCGGCACCTCGACATTAGGATGACCTATACCACTAGTATTGTGGAGGGGAAGACAGGTTCTTCATATGATGAGAAGCCACTGAAGCTGTGTTTTGGCTCCTTCCTTTTATTTCATTCCTGCAGCCTCTTGTTTGAACCAATAATTTCTTTCATATATTTTGTGTTTTGTTATGGGACCCACCATGATGTAGCAACATCATAGGGTGCATATGAGAACCTTGTAGGTCTTCTAGACAACTGCCTTATCACTCCCTTTAACCTGCACAGCCCATCTAAAACAGATTTCATTTAAAGCAGCGGCCTTCAACAGGTACTAGTCCCCCAGGTACCAGTGAGACGCTCTCCAATCATCTTCAGCAGTGCAGGCCTGCTGACAAGGCAAAGCAAGGTAACAAGTTAACATGTATCCCTGATGGGCAGCTGGGTCAGCATGCAAATAAGAATGAGGCAGAACTGAGTCCATTTTCAGGAGCCTGGAGGGCGAGGGAATAGGACAAGGAGAGAGTAGGAGAGAAAAGTTAAAGGCGGCATGACGGCAAGAGGGTGTGGCTGCCCTCTGACTCCAAATCAGGCTGAGTGAACATGTGAGACTAAAAAAAGAAAACGTTGTTACTTGTAGCACTTTGATCATTCACCTCTACACTGTAGAGTGGAACTCTACTTGTATGAACTACTTCCTGATAAATGCTTGGCCAAGCAGAGAGTTTGCCTGCAAGAACCAATATTTTAAAACTTACGAAGCGGGAAAATATCAATTAATGGATTGCCCACTTCTGGCATTCGCTTTGATATAACCAATGTACACAAGGTTCATAAGTTGGCCCTACAATAATAAAATCAATTTCTGCCCTGGTGCTTTTTTCAGCCATTCTTAGCAATGAATACTGTTCTTTTACCGAGGTTAATAGGGAACATTGGTCCTCTAACCCTAAAAACAACAAAACCTATTACAATCAAACATTTTCAGTTTTTTCAGTGTGGGGAGATAAAAAAAAGCCACACACTGATCATTTTATGTGTCTAAAGGGGTCTTATGTTTTAGTTTGTCAATCTGGATAATTGTCAATAATCAGAAGTAGCTTTCATTATCCAAAACGTTGGAGACCGCTGAATGTAAGCAATTTACTGCATTTGATCTACAAAGGGAACACTGTTTTCGATGAATACTTGGAGCCCTGATAATATTTTGATTTGTCATTGACATGCAGAGCTTAAGAATAACCTCCTCACAGCAAAGCAGGACGCTTGGAATGCAGTCAATAATTATAGTTAGCATCCAGAGGAGAGGGCCTAGCTAATCAGTTGGCCAGGAGCGCATGCTTTACTCTTTGGTAAAGCCAACATTCAATGCAGGCCACATGTGCTTTGCCACTAAGCCCCCATTTTCTCCTGGACATACTGCCCACAACTGTGGCCCAACTCACCCCTGAATATGTGCCCCTACTCCGCCTGCCTCTTTTGACTGCCCGCTCCCTCCGCCACCCATCTCAGCCTCCACTTACCTCCTGTCTACTCTCTCGCCATGCTCTGACTCTTCACATCCATGGACATAGAAATCCTAATTTGTTTCATTTCCATGTCAGCCATCTTGGATTGTAGATGTTTCAAGGTGATTCCGCATGTGCAAACTGAATTTTCTTAAAGAAAAGCACCTGGGCTCACATATCCCGGCCGCTAATATTTATATACCTAGGCCAGGGCCTGCAATAATGCCGAGCAATAACTTGGGTTGGTGGGCTATTACCTGCCTGTAAAGACCTCTCCTGCTGAGTGTATTTTTATTATTTGTTCCCTACTTCTTTATTAAAAGTATGGGAGCTCTTCTACGGAGAACAAACATGGTTCACTGTTCTATGCAATTCCTGCCAGTCAGGAGGGTCTACAACCACATCGTTATTTAATTTTATTTGATTGTTGACTCTATTCGTCAGCATCTGGCTTAAAAGGTCATAAATTGAGGCTTTTGCTGCCACCTTTTCTCCCCCCCTCCTCCTCTGGCTGACTCACACCCAGACACAGCCCTGTCCTTTCTCTATTCTTCCATCTCTGAAACTCTTCATGCTCTTTCCCCTGTCATGAGGATCCGCTTGAAGTCCAAAGCCAAGTGCAATTCCTGGTATGACTCCGACCTAGCTACACTTAAATGTAAGTGTAGGGCGGTTGAGAGGAAATGGAGTGCTTCTTGTTCATCCTCTGACAAACTGGCCTGTTGCCTGCTCCGAAAGGCAATACCGACTATCTCTCTAAACCAAGAAGAAAGTCCACATTCAAGCTTGTGTCACTGCGGTAACTAACAACTCAGACAAACTTTTTCAAATCTGCAAGGAGCTTGCCAACCCTGCTGCAGTCTCTACCCCTCCTTTTGCATCCCAGACTCTCTGCAATGCCCTTGCCTCTCATCTTATCTCAAAAACCCAAGACATCCTGTCCACCCTCTCATCCCCTCCCCCTCCTATTCCCTCTCAGTCTGTGTTTGCTGACACTCCATCATCCACCACCCACCCTCCTTCTCGTCCTTTCCACCTTTCTCCCCTGATGAGGTCGCTAGACAAGTCCGATCTATAAAAACCTTGTTAAAACAGGTTCATCTCTGTTCCTCTAAAACCATCAAGGACCACATTGACAGGCTCGCCCCTGCCCTTGCCGATTTTTGAAACCACTCCTTGGCCTCAGGATCCTTCCCCTCCCCTCTGAAGCACTCCCTTGTGCATCCTCTTCTCACAAAACGCAGAGATGATCCTTCTTGTCCGGCTAACTATCGCCCAATTTCCATTTCTCCCTTTCTGGGCAAACCCATGGAAAATCTGGCCATATCTCAGCTTAAACTTCATTCCGATTCTGTTGGCTGTCTCCATGACCACCAATCTGGCCTCAGAGCTGCCAGAAGCATGGAAACTGCTCTCCTGAACATCTGGGAAGATCTGCTCTCCAACCTTTACTCTAACATTCCTCTGTCCTCATCCTACACGATCTCTCCTTTGCCTTCGAGATGGTCATCCCTACTATCCTGCTCAACTGTTTCCGTGATAACCTAGGTATCACTGATCATGCTCTGGCTGACCTCTTTCCTCTCTGATCGACCCTCCCAGGTTCCACTTGGGTCCTTCCTTTCATCTATCTCCCTCTCCACCTGTGGTGTTCCCCAGGGGTCTAACCTCTTGCCCTGGCTTTTCAACCAATACCTGGAAACTCTCACCCACTGCATTGCCATGTTCTGCTCAAATTTCCAGTGCTACGCTGATGACTCTCAACTAATTTTCCAGCTGCCCTTGGCCCCCTCCTCTCCCTCTCTCATCTCTGATTGCCTAACTGCCATTCAGGATTGGTGTTTCTCCAATGGCCTTTGTCTGAATACCAGCAAGATGGAGATCCTCTTCATCGGCACACCTTCACCATCCTTTCCCTTTACTCTCTGGCCGGCCTCCCTTGGCCCGCCTCCTACCACCACGGCTCCACACTTTCCTTCGGCGCCCACATCTCGGATGTCTGAAAGGTCAAACTTGCTACTACACTGCCTCAGAGGTGCACTGCCTTTCCTCTCCTTCCCCCAGAACCTCACTGTCTCCCAAGCTCTGGTTCTCTCTAGGTTGGGCTGTGGTAACAGTCTCTTTCTAAATCTACCAGCCTCTTCTCTCGGCCCTCTGCAACTAATCCAGAACAGGACTGCGAGACTTGTCATTGGCCTCAAGCCCTAGGATCCTATCCCTCCAGCTCTGAAATCTCTCTATTGGCTCCCAGTGAACACAAGGATTACATTCAAAACCCTCTTTATTGTCCACAAGGCTTTCTGGGGCTAAGGTCCAAAATACCTTCAGCTATCCCTCCACAAATACCTCCCCTCGCAAGCTCTTTGCTCCTCTACCTCTAACTCCCTCAGGGTCAGTCGTTTTTCAAAGAAACAAGCTGGGGATAGATCTTAGTCTTCAGCTGGGGCATCCCTCTGCAACAGCACCCCTGCCACTCTAAAACTTGAGGAGAACCATCTTCGGTTCTGGAAGCTCCTCAAGACTTCCTATTTGCTTCTGCCTTTGCTCCTCTCTCCCCTGCTGATCTGTTCTCTCCAGGCACCGTGCACCTGGTCACCCTCTGTCCCCTGAACCAGGTACCTGCTTACCCTGCCACCCTCCTGCACTGCCTTCAGGTCACCCCTCACACTGGACTGTATCTATAACCCTACAGCCCTTCAACCCCTGTTTTCTTTTGTTCTTCTCTTTCTGCACTTATCAGACTTACCCAGTCTGCTGCCTTAAACACAGCACTTGCCACTTGCTGGCTTCACTACCACTGTTTATTGACTCTATTATCTATTGATTTTATTTATTATTATTTATCTGTCTCCTCTTCTCCACACTTTCCACCATCCCCTTCCATGCACTTTTCCCCTTTCCGTTTCCCATGCACTTGCGCGTTCTCAATGTCACTGGGCCTAGTACGACTGTGGTTTTGTTCTCCCCTGTTCCCCTCCCTTACCTTGTCGCGCTCTGAAACACTTATATATGAGCACGATATAAATAAATTATAATATCAAGGAAACAACCGAAAGCATTTCGCTCCATGCTCTCCTCGTCCACAATGAGCAATTTGACAGAGAAAATTAATCAACACTACAGGAAAACACAACTTACCACTCTCCTGTGCACACATGTTCCACACAGATGGACGCATAATACTTTCCAGCCTCCAACGCAAAACAAACAGCACAAGGGAAACCAAAGCACACACTTCAGGATCATGTATGTGCCTTACTACAACTCTCCCTCTCTGGGAGGATCTTTTTTTCGCTGTACCTTAAATAAGACAGGAAACATCCATTTTAACATCCTAAAATGAAAACTAAAACATGGAGAGAATACCTTTCTGTATAGCAAATGCAAACATGTTTTCCAGATCAACCAAATGTACAATTAAATTGCTCACCATATAAACAAAACCTTCTTAGATAAATACTACAAAATAAGTGAATATTTAATTCAACAACATGTTGTGTCTATTTATTTAAGTCATTGCAAAACTATTGCTTTCTCTTAAACACCACAATTCCAAACCCTGTATTGTTATAAGTGCTATGAACTCATACCGGGAGGGGGTAATTATTTCTTAGGTTAAAGGCCCTTCCTGCCCCTTTTGCCCACTGCATCACCTACACATATATAATATTCAGAATTGGATTATAGCAACATATTATTAATATGATTTGGGAGAATGTAATTTGTTCTACAAGAGAGTAATTTGCCTTAAAATATAGTCTTGTCTAAGATGTTATAGATGACGTTTTTAATGGGGCTGGGGCTTTGTAATTTGGACTGGTTAACTGTAACTATTATACAAAGCAGGGCAAAATGAATACCTGGACCCTGGACCAAGGAACAAGTGGACATCATCTTCAACATATGCATTGAATAAAGTTTAAGACGAAAGTGATAGTCATGAATTAGAGTCTTGATCCAACCCTGAATTGTGATGTCATAATCTTTAATGTCAGACAGATAAATCAAGCAAAAGATCTCCAATATTGCTCCCCAGTAAACATGTGCAGGTTTGGCCTACAACCCCTCCTGGAGACTGGATGATTGGAGACCCTATCGGCCCATGTTCTGGGGTTACAGAATGGAGAAATAAAGGTGGGGTGAGGTTTTTGAGGGGATTTATGTAGTTTTGGGAATTCATCTGAGGTCAGCCACTATGTCAGTACTCTTATAGGTACTAGGTTATCTATCCAACCTACATAAAACCGGATAGACTGTGAGTCCAAATGACCCTAAAGGTAGCCCAAAAAAAGATACTCAGAAAGTGGACAAGAAGAAACTAAAGGCACAGGGTTGGATCAAAAGAATGGTCAGTCTTGTCACAAGGGACAGTGCAACACATCACAAAATGACATTGAGGAAAATTGCAGAAATATCTTGACTCATATGACTACATCTCAGTCAGTGCCCCAAATAAACACCATCATCCCTTAGGTGGATTCCAGTCCCTAAAATCTAACAACCTCGAAGGCTCAATCAAAGGCTGTTAATCCTTAATAATGCATGTTTTTATTGATTGTTTTGTAACCATACCCACTTGTGTTATGCATGTGTTTACCACAATTTGTTCTTATTTGTAAATAGTGAACCCTTTAAAACGAAGGTTATGAGACCAGAATAATTTTATTGTAACCCAACATTTAAAGTATCAGATCCAAAAGAGGTTGTTGGCCATGTACTGTATGAAAGGAAACAAACCATGCCAAGATTTCCAAAACAGTCGTTCCAAAAAAGGATGGGGGTGCACCTTAGGCTCATCCACTTGGTTATGAGCCCTCCCATTAATATTAAAGTATGCAAACCTGCCAATGAGGACCCTGTATGCAATAGAAATATTATGCGTGGTATTATGCCCATTACATTAATCAGACATCATGCAGCGTCAGTGCAGGATTATCCATTAGGCTAAGTAGGCACTGGCCTGTGTGCCCCACTCCATTAAGCGGCCCCCCGACAACGGATGAAATGTATTAGGAGATAATTTGCAATTTCAATTTGACATTTCAACTACTGCCTAGGAGCCTCCTCAGGGTTTAATCCGCATTTGTGCAGTATAGTCAGAATTAGACTCCTAAAAGTGCTATGAAACTGCTATTATCGTTAATCCATCCTAATTTACTAGCCACGTAACACCCCATTTGTGCAAGTTCCAAGAAGGTGTAGGGGAATTTCCTATCAGCTGGGTATAGTTTACTCATCCACCACTTGTCTATTTTCAGTCTACCTGTACCAATGAAGATTACCCCTGCTTACTGTGCAGAGAGTCTTGATTCTATTAAAGTCTAGGTGACGAGCATTATGCTTCAACTTCTTTATTATCCACTCTACAGCAATTTCAACATAAACGAATGAAAACTGTAAAAGGTCCTCTACTACTCCTTTTTTCTAATTTCCTTTCTAAAAACTACAACTCCCACTGTCTCTGTAGTCCTTAATAGCCCTTAATAGTATCCACCCAGTCCATGTACCACTTCCCTCTTCACTCTTCCCAGGATCCGCTGCACCTTCTTACTCAGAGCTAAATTCTTCTTCTGGTCATCACCTACGGAGCATACAAGACAAGATGTTACACTGGTGTCCGGGTACTGTTAACCACCTGAAAAAACATTCATTTTAAGGTTACACAGCACATGCATAGGGAGGGAAATGAATGCTCGCCTCCTCGTCTTTAATAGAATCAGGACTCCCTGCGCAGTAAGCAGGGGTAATCTTCATTCTATGTCAAGACTGGAGGCGAGCATTATGCTTGTTCTAAGCTTCCTATCACAGTAGTTGCCAACCCTTCAATTGGCTTGAAATAACAATTCTTAAATGTAGTATCACTGCCCCAATCTGCCGCTTGCTGTGAATGCTTTAAATGCCATAGCTCCTCTCACAGAGTGTGCCCCATTTTTCTTCAGATCGATGCCTGCTAGCTGCATCACCTCTCGCACCCATCTGGCTATTGTAGCCTTTGCTACTGCTTGAAACGGTTTACTGTGCGCGATTAGTGACTGTGTGGTACTGGCTGGCTTAAACTCTGCCGTCCTACTCCCTTATTCCTTATTACACGCTGCTACACACCATTTCGTCTTACTTGGTAGATAGGGGTAATAAATAGTCATGGAGTTCGACTTCATTCTCTTAGCTATTGTAAATGTTACTCCCTCTGGTCCAAACACCTTTCTGTGTAAATCCAATGCTCTGATGTCTGTGTCTTGCTTGCAAGATACTAGGCACAATACATGTCTAATTTACCTGATAAGTGCTTCAAAGACAGATGCTTATTTGCTGGCCAACTCGCAAGCATCCGTAGCACTGCTGTTAAAGCCCACAATCATAAGTATCTCGGCTCTGGGGGCACTTTAAACTGTGGTCCTTTAATGAGCAGAGTTACTGCTGGGTGTTCTCCTGCTGGAGCTCCCTCAATGGCAGGTGACCCGCTGAGATTGCTGATCTGTACACTCCTATGGTCCTGAAGGCCTTATCATCCTGTAAGAGGTGTGCCAAAAAATTCAAAATCGCTACTACAGGCACTGAAATGGGATGAAAATATCTCCCTCTGCACCAGGTGGACCACTTGCACCAGGTCGTGTAGTAGCTCCTCCTTGTGGATGGAGCCCATGACTCTGCAATGAGATCGGCAGCATGAGCCGAAATGCCTGGCAGTGCCCAACGTCTCCTGATATCCTGCACACTAGTAGCGGTAAAGCCCCTTTCACTCTCATAGCATGAAACAACCTAGCTGGGTCTGTGATCAACTGTTCCCCGTCCGGGAGTATTCATGGGAAATCCGCAGAAAGTTCCATCAGGGTCGGGAACCACGCATGCAATTTCCGCATTAGAGCTATTAGTACCAATTCTGCTCTCTCCATGCAACACTTTGCTAGTACTCTGCTAAGCATCATGAAGTGGGGAAAGGCATTATGCACTTTCCCTGACCAATCTTGCAGGGAATCGTCTGTCCCTAGTGCGGATGGATCTAACCTCCAGCTGAAATAGTTGCTAGTCTGAGCGTTGATTCGTGACGCAAACTGGTCAGTATGTACTGGCCCTGAGAGGCGGCCCAGCTGCTGAAATATTTTCACGTTAAGCTTCCAATCTCTGGAATCCGATAGATATCGGGAATTCCAGTCTGCTATCATGTTGAGCATCCCAGGCAGATATTCTGACATAACTGATGTCCTTGACTGCAGGCAAAAGTGGCAGAAGTCCTTCGCCAACTCCGCCAGCAGTTTGGATTCGGTTCCTCCCAGGTGGTTGATACACCTGACTGCTGATATATTGTCCATCTTGAGCAGGACACATGAGCTGACTCTCCCTTTTGTGAAAGTTCTGATTGAGAAGGAGCCCGCTAGCAGCTCAAGATAGTTTTTGTTGAGATGCAGTTCCTCTGCACTCCATTTTCCGCAAGTCTCCAAAGATCCACATCTTGCTCCCCAGCCTATGCATCTGGCGTCTGATTCTATTACCAAATCGGGCCGATCTCTGCATATGGTACGTCCATTCCAGGCGTCCATATTCTTCAACCAGCACACTAGACTCTTGGTCTAGGGCAACTAGTTGGTGATACCTCAGACCCTGTTGGAGATGCCTGATTTTTAGTCTCTGGAGGACTTGATAATGCAGGGGACCTGGAAATATACCTTGGATGGATGATGCTAATAGTCTTACAATTCTCACTAGAACTCTGAGCGACACTGTCTGCTTGCTGAGGAAGTCTCTGATCTCTTTTTTTCATGTATCTGATCTTTCAGATTGGCAATTCTAGTGTCACCTTCTTGGTGTCTAGTATGAAGCCCAAGAAGTCCATCCTCCATACTGGTGTTGTGTCTGACTTCTCTAGGTTCACTAGAAACCCCAACAATAAGAGGAGTTCTCGTACCCAGGAAGTCTGATATATTAGCGCCTCCCGCTCTTCGGCTAGTAACAGCAGGTCGTCAAGGTAAATGAACATCCAAAAACCTTTCTCCTTGATCGCTGCTTCAACTGGCCTCATAAGCTTGGTAAAAGCCCAGGGTGCTGACGCTAGCCCGAAGGACATTGTCTTGAAATGCCAGAACTGGTTGTTCCAGCGGAAAGCTAGGAATGTCCTGAATTCCGCTTGCACTGGAACCGTGAGATAGGCGTCTTTCAGATCTCTCCTTGTTAGCCAATCTCCTTCTCTTAAGGTGTCTTGCAGTTGATGTATTCCCTCCATCTTGAAGTGGTGGTATACAATCCAACCGTTCAGGTCTTTCAAGTTTATGACTGGTTGCACCTTCTCTTTTCTGTGCACCAGAAACATATTGCTTGAACATCTCAGAATTGACTTGCATCTCTCTATGGTTCCTTTCTGCTCAAGCTGTCCCAGCTCGCAGTGCAAGCTCTCTTGCTCTGCTTGTGCTAAATGTATTGCACATGGCCATCCCTCTTGCACTGGATCTTGCACAAATTGTAACTGCAGCCCTCTGACTGTTTGCAATACGCATGCATCCCTAGAAAGGGCATGCCAGTTCTGCCAATAGCACCCACAGGTGGGTACTTGGGAATTCTCACCTGTGTTGAAGCCTTGGCCTAGCCCTGGTCTTCTTTCTCTGCGGCCTCAAGGGAAGTGTGGGATATTCTGACTCACTCAGCTGTGCTATGCTACATCACTTTGCTGCAATGGTGCAAGAAACAGCAAAATTACTGCACTGACTCCTTTGCACGCCAAGATCTCTAAACTGCCTTTTTGCAACTACCAGAAAATGGCTCCACCACCCTGCCACACACATTTCAGGTGGGGTGGAACAGAGTACTCTCTGCAGGAACGTGCCAGTGTGCTCTGCAACATTTAACATGTAGTGAAGTGAAAGAGGCAGCATCCTGAAAACCCAAAATGCCTCTTTAAAATTACACTTTTTCAACCTTAAAAGTGCTGCGTCACGCTAAATTCATCAATTTCTCATGGACCACTGTGGTTAAAAAGGCCCTACAATGCCAGGATCATCCATTGTGTCTCAGAGGAACCGGGCCTTATTTGAATGACAGCTCCTGTCAAAGGTATCTTTGAAGAATCAACCAGGGGTTTGTTTTCATTTTACATGGGATGACAGTTTCTGTCAAAAGTATCAAGAATCAGCTGTTCAGAGAAAGACTCTAAATAGATGCCTGTTAAATGTATCCATGCTGCAAAACAACTCCAGCACTCAAGAAAAGAACTATAGCTGCACCAAGTGTGTATTTGCTGGAGATGAAAACCTAATTTAAAGAAATAGTAAAATGTGCTTTTTCTGATTGAAGAGAGAAAATCGCCTATTTAAAAGTACATTGTTGTGTGAAGGCCTGATTGCTTAGAAATGTAAAAGGATCTGTTGCTGGTAAAAGTACACCTATACACTGTTTTGATTCCATAGGTTTAAGTCAAGATGTAAAATAAGAAAATGAAAGCTAAAACTCAAGCTAAGTTGACAAAATATATAAAAGAAACTTGCTCTGCCAGTAGCTAGGCCTGGAAAAGGGTGACACCTCATAAACCTCTGGAACAGGAAAGTGCTAATTGCGAACTTGGAGGACTTTGAATGCACCAGGACAAAGGGGGCTTCCCAAGCTCATCAGACATTCGTCTTTGCTCCAGCCTGGGGCAATAGTAGGCTGAGACTCTCACCTGGCAAGTGTGAGGGCAATAAAACCTTCAATCAAGAGAGAGGCCCCTCATCCTGCTTCAAAGGAATTGACAGCTGCTTGCAGTGGGGGGAAGAGGGAAAAACAACTGATCAAGTGACATTTGGTTTTAAAGCCTATTCTGTAACTAAACTTTAAAGACATTTAACTTTACAGCAAGAATGAGGAAATTTATTAAAGGTTTGTAGTTCTAAATCTAATTCTATGCTCTTTCTTTGAAAATTTGCTAGAACTCATTACTGCATAAGGAAGAGAAGATTTAAAAATGACAGACTGCGGGGAAAATATTGATGTTGCGAACATAACATTTTGTACACAAATCCCACGGGTAAAAGCACATCTGTGTACAAAATTGGGGAATTTTAGGCCAAATATTTCATGGTTAAAATTGCCAAAATGTAGCAGAAAGGCAAAACCAGGTCCCACAGATTTGGGGTTTGGATTTAAATATGACACACAAAATATGTAACCTGTGTATCTGATTTTCTCAGAGGTTATAACTGCATAAATATGTATTTGTGGCAAAATTAGATTTTGGTTCCAGTAGTAGCTTGGGGAGGTTTCTAGACATTGTAAAAGTCAACCAATAAACATGACATCCTTTTTCTGTGATCCAATCAGCGGTGTGCAAGGCAGAAACTATGCTCTTGCCCAATCCTAGCATTATGGGTGTGGGTAGTAAGACGGCCCATACCATATACTGTAGTGATGTCATCTAGCAACCTAAATAAGGTCACTTGACAGCACACAGGACACACACTGATTCCTGACTTTCTTCCTGAATTCCTGTGTGGCGTCCTGTTCCTGATTTCTTCATCCTGTTCATCCTGATTCCAGATTTTCATTGCAAAGCCAAGGCCTATGCATTGCTGAACCCCTTTTCAGCTAGGCGTCAAATTCTAAAAATCCCAAAAACCCAAGGGATGCATCCTGATCCAGCCTGGCTTGCTACTACTAGGTGCATGCCTGCTCCAAACTTGGCATCCCGCTGATCTGTAATATCCAGTAACCAGAAGTTCCAGTTCAGTGCAGTCCGGTGACCAGAATCACCCAGATGATCCTGTTCTGCCACATTTGCCCAGCTGTCCTTGGGTAAACCCGATCCTTGTGATGACCAGAACCCTTGATGGTCCAAAATCCTAAATTAAAGTGGACTGTAAGTATTAATAGGAATCATAGAAAACCATAGCATACCTTGCCTTGCCTTGTCCTATCCCAATCTCTAAATCATCCCACCCTTATCTTAATATCTTTTAACATTGTCAGAATCCTTATTGCAATCCTGTCTTTGATTTATTTTGCAAAGCGCCATTTCTTTAGTCATTTTATCTTGTATAAATCCTAAACTATCAATCCTATTTTGGAGTGATCCGACTGGTTCCACCAGGGCGGGCACTGGGGATCTGGGGGATCTGGGGTTGAAGTCATAATTCACCTCTAGAGCTTACTGTGTCCCTCTTTGGTATTATAGCTGGAATGCTCTAGTCTAGAGTAAAATTATAGTAAATATTTTCTTGTCTAAACTGAGTTTCTTTTCTGTTTTCACTACCCAATTTTTCTAAAAATGCCTCTCATTCAACATTGCATATCTCCCTCAGTTGAATAGCTAGAGAACTCATTTCAATTCTTGATTATACCTAAGATCTATAGTAACATCCCAAGCCAAAAACCGCAAATCAGTGAATTTCTCCCGTTTTTATTAAAAACTGTTTGGTTAATTATAGGCGGGAATCGACGTTTTTGCAAAGTTTTACATGTGTGATTTTTATTCTAAATTATTTTCAACCTTCCATTCAAATTCAAATTGTTTACTTTTGCTCAAACTATTGCTCATGACTGCTAATATCTTTCCAATGTTGCTCCCATAGAAATTTGTACTGATTTAAGGATTTTTGCACATTTTCATTGTTTTACTCAGCCATTTCTGAATGTCATTATAAACAGTATGGTTTCAAATCCATTTTTCTCTCTTGTTTGGGGAGGGAAGGTTGGATTGGAAGTCTGTTTTCTATTCCTTATTCCTGATTACCTGCTGCCTTCTTATATCTATTTAGAATTGCTTATTTGTGGGTTGAGGAAAATTGCAGGGGGGAATCCTAACTTAAGTGCTATCTTTCCAAACAAGCCAACAGTGTTCTTTTCTTTGGTGTTTTCTATTTTGTGTTGCTAAAGAGTGAATTTAAGTGCATTATATACCTTCTTATCTGTTATTGTCACCACATTGGTGATTGCTGCTCCCTATTAAAAAGTATATGTTTGATTTGAATTTTAAATAAATAAATAAATATTACCTTTACCAACCAGCCTGATTCCTGGTCCATCGTGACCTGGGGTATTTGAAAAGGGGTGTGATATGAGTGGTGTATCACTCAAAATATTGAACCTATACATATAATAAAATAAGCATTTTGATTATGCGCTGCATGCTAGGCTGAGACCAGGGTGTATCACCAGATTGAAATACTTAACAGCAGTGCCCTCTGCTGGGGAAGAAGGAATATTGCTGCTTGTTCTCCCAATACCGGCTCTACTGTTGTTGTGAGGTCTTGTACCTCAGTGGAGTCGACTGGCTACTCGACCTCGATAGCGGCCGGTGCCGGCAGAATCTCTGCCTGGGAAGATCTTTCGGATCGCTGCTTGTGCTTTCTCCAGCAATGTTAAGGTTTCTACAAATCTTCTCATCTCCTTGCCAAAGGTCTCTCCAAAGAGGAGTCCTTGCACTACTTCCCCCACTTCGTATGATACTAGGTCTCCTAGCTTCATATCTATTTTAAGTAGGAGTCCTCTCCTCCTTTCCGATGAGATGGCACAATTTGCATTCCCCAGAAGGCAGACTGCTCTCTGGGCCCAATTAGCTAGTGCCTCTGAGTCTATCTCTTCTCTGGTGTCTCTATCTCTCTCGGCCAGGTTAATTATTTTGGCAAGGGGTCCCATAAGGTTGGGCACCTTCTCCTGGCAGCTCCTCCATGATCTGTCTATGCCCTTGCATGGGTCCTTGCTCATCTTCGTAACAAAGGCTAACATTTTCATGTCCATTTCAGGTGTTTCTGTTACGTTGCCTGGTAGGTCCGGGCACAGACACTCTTCTCTCATGCTCTGTTTTACCTCTTTGTCCAGCGCTTTCGTGAGCCTTAGTGTCATATATTTAGTCACTCTGGGGGAGGGCTGCCAATCTGAGGATCTTGGGTTCCTAACATCTTCTGGCTCAAACATGTCCATTATCTCCCCTTGGTCATCCTCTAGATGTTTCTCTTTTTCTCTTTGCATGCTCTTTTACCTCCTCTGGGTGTCTCACAGTCTTTTCCCATATTCTCTTCTTCCTCTTGGGAAGATAGATTGGCTTTCGCCGGCTCCTCTTCTGAGCCTGGGTCATCATTTCCCATATTTTCTTCCCCTGGGGAGGGGGTCATGAGGTGTGGCACCGCCGACTTCTGTATGAATGCTTCTCTCAGCTTTGTGAATGTGTCAACTGCCAGCGGGGCCTTTTTATCTGCCCTATAAATACGACCAAGGGGGTCGGCAGAGGATTTCATCTTGCGGGTCATTGTACTCCCCTTAAGACCTATCTGTGAGGTCTTTGTGGGCATGCTGCCAGTACTCTCAGGGCTATCATGGCACTGATTTAGGATGGATTCCAGTGTCGCCAGTCTGTCTTGTAAAGGTTCTACCCCTTATGCCACTGCATTGACCAACAAGCTTCCTACCACCTCTTTAAATCTGGAGGCCAGGTCTAGTGTTTGGTCCTCCTCACTCCATTCAAATTCAGACATATTTTCTGGGTACTCTGTGCCTGTTACCTGTACTTGCAGGTGTATTGCACACGCCCAGTGCTGCGTTGTGTCTGATGTTGTAAATTATATATATATATATGTGCTTTCTTAGCTTTCTCTGTGACTTCTACACCACACCTGTTCCGTGGGTATAGACTTCTTGAGAGGTGTCTCTACTTTTCTGTGACTGCTTTGCACAGTTAGCCTGCTTTGGGCTGTCAATGTGGTGTTCCAACTTGATTTACACATGCCTAGGGATTTCCACCAGCTTCCCATGCTAATTTCTATCACCCTCGGGCCTGGCTTTAATGTCTCTACGTGAACGATCTATCTCCTACAAACCAGGATATACCTGCTTCCGGATGTCAGTCGGGGAAAGCATTAATGGCTCCTCCCTCCTGAAGGTGGGGGCCACTGCGCTCCTCTCGCATTCGGCTCTGCCTCCACGAGGGTGGGGGACGGAGCACTTATGTCATGGTGCAGGAGAGCAAGCCCCCGGGCGTGCCGAGTATGCCACACAGGGCTCGCCCCCCTCACCCTACTAATCTGTTTGCTGCTTGACCCTGGCTAACTGTGAGTGGGCGTCATGTAAACCGCTGTGCTTCGCTTATTCTGTGTGTTGTATGCATAGTCCAAAGTACATTCTACTTTGGCTAACGAAATATCTCTCTATGTTATTCAGTATAACTTGTACATTACGCTAGTACACATTCTCGGCTAGAGAATCCTTTCATTTTCAAGCATGCCTTCTTACATTAAAACTCAATATGATATAATTCTTAAGCACTGAGGAACAGGGTACTTATCTGCTGCAGAGGAGGTAAAGAAGAGGTGGGGTCCACATGAAGAAAGTGGTACATGGACTGGGTGGATACTATACAAGAATACAGAGACAGTGGGAGTTGTAGTTTTGAGAAAGGAAAAGAGAAAAAAGGAGTAGTAGAGGACCTTTGACAGTTTTCCTTTCGTTTTTGTTGAAACTGCTGTAGAGTGGATAATAAAGAAGTTGAAGC
Organism: Ambystoma mexicanum; assembly: GCF_040938575.1. Lineage (NCBI taxonomy): Eukaryota > Metazoa > Chordata > Amphibia > Caudata > Ambystomatidae > Ambystoma > Ambystoma mexicanum. The sequence goes on along the minus strand of NC_090928.1, from coordinate 957,896,852 downwards.
ATAATGCCCGCCTCCAGTCTTGACATAGAATCATACTCAAAAGCACCCTCTGTTTCATCAAACCTTGATTCTTTTTTTGACCCTTACATCATTCTAGTAGGGTAACACAGATTTCTCTTTGAAGCAAGTTAGAAATACTGCCCCTGCTTCTGGCCCGGAGGTCGAGGTCTCAGTGCAGGGTACTATACCTCTTACCAAGTCCTTTTCGAGGCCAGTTCCCACACCACATAAGTATCCATGTCAGAAAAAATCAACAATGGAAAAAATCACAGACCCTTACTTAAGAAGCTTTGTCCTGGACCCCAGAAACTTTATCATCACTAATGTGGAGAAACCGAGACAGTTTGAATCCAGGGCGGCCCTCAGGAATAAAGTTCTAGCCTGGCTCAACTCAATAGTGGGGCCCAACTATGATTGATCTCAGGACTCCAGGGTCCAACGCAGAACCCAGATTGACATCAACTGGTGTAGTTCCGATAACAGCAATTGTATCGTCGTGGGATGTGGCTCGAGCAGCTTTCCCCTATTCCTAAATAGAATCCCGAATTTGAGGAATTTGTTATCGCATTCTAAACTAAACATTGTCTTGGACTGATATGTGTTAGCCACTGAAGCTGCTTGTTCTTCTCTAATGGCGCTATGTTGCGTTTCTTATAATGCATTTTGCTCCACTTTTATGTTTTATGTTTTGTATATTTTATGGTTGTGTGTCTGTATGCGCCATCATGCCTCCAGGTCTATTGTGCGCTATATAAATATATTAAAGTAAAGTAAAGTAAACTAATAAATATGTCTACCCCAAAACAGAAAAGCTTGGGACATGTGAGAACTACGGTAAGAACAACTGCGTTCCTGGCCACAAAAGTGACTTAATTTACCATAATGTGTATATTATCTGACAGGATCGTAGTGCAGGCACCACACAATAAAGTAGTGTTTCTTTATTTAGTAGTTAGTAGTTGTTTCCTGTGTTTGGAATGAGTGAGATATTTGAGTCACAGTCGTCCTGGAAAATTGTTAACCCTTCCTGCTGCCGTCCACCAAGCACCTTAACAGTGGGTTGGAAGTTCGAATCCATAAAAGGATTTGCACCATTGAGAAACAATCTTAACCGTATTTCTTTTGTCTTTCATTTAAATGAAAATAAGACAGAGTGCTTAATTTGTCATCTGCAAGACAAACGATTCATGTTTTAATTCATGTATTAATAAGCCTGTATTCTTGTAAGGATGGGCAATGTAAAAACATATATAGGATGTCGCTGATTCCTTATAAAGGAAATGTGTGTTCTTCTCTCTGAACCAGGAAGGAAAAGGTGCAATGAATGGATAAACTATGGTGCATCCGTGCAGTCCTGTCTAGTAGGGAATGTGGTCTCCCCCGGGTCCTCTGCTCAAAGTGCAGCATCAGGGTATAGCACCCAACTCTCTTCTTCACAACTTAAATATAGACTTAAATGTATTGCATGCTTCTGGACACCTAGACAGAGTCTCAGGGATGTAGTGACTAGCTCATTATTTGTAACCGGGTACATAATACCCAGCTCATTTGACTCTCATAAATGTAGTCTCAAGGGTACTGCACCCATAACCCTACTTAACCCCCAAACACAGTACCAGGTGTATAGCACCCTGGCCTCTACTTGTACCTCCCAGGGATATAGTGCCCAGCTCGGAAGTAGTCCCCAGCTAAATTACAGGGATATAGTTCCCTGACCACTGAGCAACAAAGGCTATAGCAACCTTCTATGTCTGCCAAGCACCTCTCGGCCAAACGCAGCTTTTCTCACCTTCTTGTGGAAGACTCCTGTTCTCAGCTCTCCTCAGCCTCTATTCCTCCTTTCTTGTCCTTTCAGGTTTCTCAGAAATTCCAACTCTCTTGACGGTCTGAGCTCTTTTGGGCTTTTCTGTTCTCTTATCCTTCTCAGCGCTCTTAGCCTCCTCAGTTTCCTTGGACCACTCAGCTATCCAGGGTCACCAATCTCTTTTGCGCCACTCAGATTCCTGTCCTTCTCATCCCTCTATGACTGTTCATCTCTATATGATGACCACCTCTCCAGGGCCACTCAGATATCCAGGTTCACTCAGCTCCCTTGAGCCTCAAGGCTTCCAGTATGCTACTCCTATTCTTTTTCCTTTTGGCTTTCATGTTCTTCCCCTCCCAGTTGCTATCAAGTTATAATTAAAACTGTGATGGATGGAAGATTTGGAATTAGTAGCAACCACACGCTCCATGCACCCTTTCACACCATCGTTTTTTCTTCCATTTGCACCATTTCAGAAGTAGGCCAGTCTTATACAAACCAGTCTTGGCAGTGGTCCAGTCCAAACTGCATGGTCACGCCTGCTCTGCAAGGAAATTCAAGCAACAGCAGACATGCTTTGAACTTTTTGGGGCTCATTAGTGCAGTGAATCTAAGGTTCCCTTGAGGCAACAACAAGGGACCCATATATGGGCATATCGTCTCTCACATATGGAGACAAACTATGAACCATTCCATCCTACACTTCAGGAGTGACCTGACGACCTTACTCTTCAACGTACACCCCTCAATCACTGAGTGCTCCACTCAACCCACATTCTTCTCTCTGGAGCTCCATTCTCCCCTCCTTCTCTGGTCCATCCCATCTCCTTTGCTACTGCTGCACCTTTACTTGTAGCCTTCTTAGTGTATCCCTATATACAGGGCTCCATTACTTCCCAGCTAGGTTTTCACTTTATAAATCCCACACAGGCATCTGTGCATATGTACATATATCAATACATGCACAAACAACCAAATGTCACAATCACTCTGGTCTTCCTGAGCTGTTCATCCCGATCCTTGAAATCATGTTTTTTTAACCAGGCTTTACATTGGTTGAGACTCATTGAGCTTCATGTAAGATCGTATTGTTCTTTGTAGTAGCTTTAATTGGTAACCTGTGTCAGCAGTATGCACAGCATTGCCTGCCAAAGCTTCAAATGGGCTAGAGGCCATTTTGAGGTCAGGCTGCAAATGCTTTAGATTTGCTTGCAGTCCTGTCACAGCTCTCTTCAAATGCTGTCTTGCAGACACCAGGTCCCAGTCATGAAAAAATGATAAGTGCTATTCTGCTGATCATGCAGTAGAACATTAGCAATGTCATTCTTGGAGGAATCCCATGCTGGTGACCAATGTATTCATATTTTCCTAATTACAGCCCTTGTGGGTCCAACCTACCTCAGCCCTGTTTCTTCTTCACAGTAGACGCCTGGAACCAGAGTTACAACTTTCATTAAGACACTATAGAGGCGGTCAAGCTGAAGTGTGTAATGCAATAGAGGGGTCTTTCCCTGACACCAAGAAGGAGGACTTCTATGGATCCCATCTCATACCTCCTCCAGGTGGCTCACAGCACTGGCTTGGCTGCCACAGGAGGCCAGCTCATCTGGTCCACAGTTTTCTCCTCAGGTCTTAGGATGGGGTCAGAACATTGACTTCTTTAGAGGCTAATTTGAAAATAGGCAAAATATGTATTTCAATGCTGATTCAGGTCTTACAGCTCTCTCAGTGTGCTTAAAGTTCTGCCCACATATGCAGCTCCCCTAAATGGTGGATACATAATCATTGCCATATCGATTGCAAAAGGACTAGGAAACCAAGGTTGATACATCTTGGACATATTGAATTAAGCTCAGTGAATTTAAATGTGTTGGGTATATTGCTTCAAATTCTACATAGAGATCTAACACTCTCCAGATATATACCATTTTGGGAAACCTAGTTTAAAGGGGTAAACTACATGATCCTCCAGAAATATAAGAGCCTCTACTGGCTTAAAGGTAGAATCAACATGTTACAATGGATTAATATGAAGTGTGAAGCATCTCATCCAAGGAATATGTGCGAATATCTGTCCTCCAAGTCAATCTTTTGGCTTGGCTAGTCTCACATTTTTAGAAGCCATGTTTCTTCCCTCTGCCCAGAGGAAAAGACACAGGAATAAGACACACCGAGTAAAGATGAGAACACAACTGTAGGCCTCATTACGACTGAGACGGAACGGGTTAAAGGGCTCCGCTAAAGGAGGCAGACCCGTTAAACCCGTTCCGCCTCATCACAAGCTCCCCTCGCGGGACACGGTAAGTTACGCCTGGTCAAACCAGGTGTCCTTACCGGGTCCCGCGAGGGGAAGAGGGAGCAAACAACTGGCCGCTCGTAATCGACCCGTTGTTTGCACCCTCTCCCATTCCCATTGACCCCTATGGGGCTCAGATGGGAATGGGGAAGGTCCGGACCGGGGTTCCTGGAGGGAGGAATTACCGGGCCCTCCGAACTCAGAATGGCCCGGTAATTCCCCATTCTGGGAACCCAGACCCGATTTTGGCGGCAGCCATGCCGCCAATAGCGGCGTGGCTACCGCCAAAGTCGTAATGAGGACCTGTATGTCACTGCATTAACAAACCTGTAGAGTGTCCTTGGTTGGATTACCATTTTAATATAATTTCCAGTTCGAATAATGGGTAAAGATAAGTATATTCTTCCTAAGAAGGCCATCACTATCAGCTTCACAATCCTTGAACATGGGCAGTATGCATGTAGGTCATGTGGTTTAGTAGCACCTGCAGTGATACTGAGTTTTCTTTTGGAATCCATTATCCTTAACAGTAGCCTGATTCTAAATGTTCTATATATAATGTCATCACAATTGAATTAAATAAAACAAATAATTAAATCAATCTGTACTGGTGTATGTTAGGGAGAATTCTCATTTCATGGCTAATTTCCCTTACCTATAGAGTCCCCCAGCAGCTTTGCTGGATTTGAAGGGTTTATTTCTTTTTACCTGCTAAGAGTGAGACTCTTTTTCCCACTCTTAGGAATCTTTGCTGTGTGTGTTCTAGGCTATTTTTGTGTTTAATGCCTATGGGATCTTTTCTCTCACCCATAGGAACCATCTTTATGCACATGTGTTACACAGCACCCTCCGTGCAGTGACACAAGGGGTGTCGTAGCAACCCCCAAACATAGACTCCATACCCTGGGACTGACTACTGTCTCCAAGGGCATGTAAAGTCCCCATTGACTTTACTAGTCAATCTCTATGAACTAAACCAGTACAACCCATCCCATCTTAATATAGAAGTACTGGAAGGGGTTAATAGTTTTTCCCCTATGTTCATTTTCGAGAAGGTACCTTAAAGTCCCCCTCTACAAAGTTTCTGGCTGGTGGCAGTGGTTACTACCTTTTATATTCGACTGCAAATATTTCCCTATGGGATTTTCCCATTGTTCGAGGCTAACACTTTTACTGACAGCCTCTAACATACCGCTGGTTTATTTTAGTATTAGTTTTACTCCGGTAGGTTTTATTTGCCAGAAATTTGATATAATTTCTTTGTCGTGTCTTACTCTAAACTCCTAACCCAGGTCGGGGATCCTTTGTTCGCTCTTTTGGCGGGCTTCTGCCAAGAAGCCCTCCTTTCGGTGCTCTGAGTCTGGGGTGGATCTGTTGTTTGGGAGGGGGAGTAGAACCCCTGGACAGAGTTGCCGCAGCACTCTAACCTGATATGCTGGAGGGTCTCCCGCCAAGAAGACCACTCCACTGTGTGAGTGACAGCTAGGCTGTATGAATGGGTCTCTTTCTGCATAAAAGCAGGGTCCTGAGGACTGGAAGAACAAGACGTTGCCACTGGAACTATGGAACAGAAGGGGAGAGAAACCACAGACATCTTCAGCATCCTCACCACCGGTGAAGCCCTGCCGGATCGTCTCACCACTTTTCTTCCACATGACGAGAGGAGATCTTCAGCGAAAGAGCCTCCTTCCCTTGAGCTGGTGTGGTCAACCAGTTCACCTATCGCTTCCTCGGACCTGCCTTGGTCAAATCGACAGTGCCCAACACTTGGAGACCGGATAGCCAGGCAGCTATCGACCCGGACCGCAATTAAAAGGAGCGTGCCTTTTAAACTTTGTTTGGCAGCACCGCGGCTGTTTTCATCCCTGGGTAGTGCAGCGACTCGAACCTTCCTCCACGACGAGAGCCTCTCTTCCTCTGTTGGACCCCTCAACCTGCAAGAACTACCAGGAACAACCACCACTGCAGGAGCCACTTCTTCACGTTTAAGGTACATTGTTCCGCCAGGCCGCCCTTTCTCTGTAGTAGCCCTAAAGGTGTTTTAAATCCTTTAATTACTTGTGGGGTCGGCCGCCCTCTCTCTTAACATTGTCTTTCGCCTCGCATCTACCTCTTCAATATTTTTCTACTAAAGACTTGACTGCTGCTACAAGAACATTTTTGCTCCTAAACTCTTGGTCCTGTACCACTGACTCTGGCCTATTGACTCTGGATGATTTGTTAGATCTGCTCTCACTAGATTGGTTTTCGATGAGAAATGTGTTGATGCACCTAAATCTTCTAACCCCTCTTCCTTCCTACTATTTTAACTTGTGGAGTGCCATTTTGCTCAGTTTTCATTCACTTCTCTTTTGGCTAAAGTGTTACTGTGCATTACTTGTTCACAAAACTTCAGGAAAGGGTAGCTAGGGGGTGTCTGAAGATATTTCGGTTTAACTTGTGCTTTCCCTCCCTTTCGTTGAATTACTAGAGTGCCATTTGTTGATGGTTTTCACTGTGCTGTTTTGCTCAGTTTTCCCTCTACTGCAAACTTGTCTACACTTGAATAGGGAGTTGTATATGCTTTTCTTTGACTAAACTTAACATACTTTATCAACTGTGATATATGCGTTGAAACTAGATGTGTATAAAATAAATATATTCTCTTTTTGATACAAAGCTTTGGTCAGTGTTTCCTTGCTCCATAGTACTGCACTGCCTATTGTGTAAACCCTGAATACTGCTCATCTCCCTCTTGAGATAAGTCTGACTGCTCAGCCACAGCTACCAACTAAATCTTTGTGGTACAGACTGATACCAAAGGGGATTTATTGCTCTCATCTGTAGTCCTAATCTGGTGTAGTGCTCTTTAAGGGAACTGCACTGGATTCTGCCTAACAGTGTATCAACTAACAGACCAACAGCAGAGATATTTTTGAAACAAGTATATTTATGTGAATGGCACCGTCTTGGTCCAAGGCCCTCAGGTCAACCTTCTCCTCTTTGATTGCTGCTTCCTGCACCTCATCAATTTATTTTCTTCTTCTGCTGTCCCCTCTCCCCCCTCCATGGCTTCCTTGCCTCCCCCTACTGCCTCCTCCTTTGCTACCTTGCCCTCTCCTCCTTCCCTTTCTGCCCCCCTCAGGCTTCTTCTACACCTCAGCAGGGTGTACCTCTGATTCGTACCCCTCCCCGGAAGTCTTTCAAGGATGGCAACATTCTCCATATTACCACTCTTAACTCTCACTCAGCTGTAAAACACTCCTCTGACATCAGCCGCCTTCTGGAGGAACTTGACCTCAATGTCCTTGGTCTCACTGAGACATGGTTCACGGCCAGCCCTGTCACAAGCTTTGACACGCTCCTCCCTGACGGCTACAAGATCCTCTCTTTGCCCAGGTCCAACCGTTCCGGAGGGGGTGTATCCCTGATCTTCCCTGAGTGGGTTCCTGCCTCTGTCATTCCTACGCAGACCTACTCCTCTTTTGAATGCCTCATCTGAAGGCTCTCTCTCTCTCCTAGCCATTCCTCCTAGAGGAGCTCTTCGCTCCTCTACCTCTAACTCCCTCAGGGTCAGTCGTTTTTCAAAGAAACGTGCTGGGGGTAGATCTCTATCTTCGGCTGGGGCCTCCCTCTGGAACGGCCTCCCTGCCACTCTAAAACTTGAGGAAAACCATCTCTGGTTCCGGAAGCACCTCAAAACCTTCCTCTTTGCCTCTGCCTTCGCTCCCCTTCTCCCCTGCTGATCTGCTCTCTTGGCACTGTGCACCTGGCCACCCTCGGTCCCCTGGGCCCAGGTACCTGCTCACCCTGGCACCTTCCTGCACTGCCTCCTGGCCACCCCTTGCACTGGGGACTGTATCTGTACCCATACAGCCCCCCCCATTTTTCTTCTTTTTCTGCACTTATTCAGACTTACCCAGTCTGCTGCCTTAAACACAGCACTTGCCACTTGCTGGCTGCACTACCACAGTTTGCCTCAATGTTCTATTTATTTTATTTATCTGCACTCCTCGGCTTCTGCACTTTCCACTCACCCCCTTCCATGCACTTTTCCCTTTTTCCTTTCCCATGCACTTGCGCGTTCTCAATGTCACTGGGCCTAGTAAGATCGTTTTTATGTTGTGCTGTGTTCTCCCTTGTTCCCCTCCCTTGCGTAGTCACACTCTTAAACACTTGTGTACGAGCGTGATACAAATAAACTATCATATCATATCATATTATATCATATCCTTTACTGTGGCTACTGTCTATCTGCCACCTGGTCAGATCTCCTCCTTCCTCTCTGAGTGGGCAGACCTCTCCTCTTCCCTCCTGGTTTCGACCACTAAACTCCACCTTCTTGGAGACTTCAACATCCACATGGATGCTTCCTGTCCTTCCTCTGGACTCTTTTGCGACCTTTGCGACTCTTTCTCACTGTCTATTCTCCCCTCTGGCTTCACTCACTCTGCAGGGCATACTCTGGATGTTCTCATCCCCTCAGACCTTCCCCTTTCTATTCCTCTCACCACTCCTCTCTCCTGGAGTGACCACTTTCTCCTTTCCTCCCAGCTCACCCTCTCTACCCCTCAGGCCAAGCCAACTCCATCACTGCCACCCACCTTCTCGGTCATCTGACCCATGAAGCATGTGTCAGTTAAGGCTTTCGCCACCACTCCCCCCCCCCCCAGTCCCTCTTTGGCTGACTCAAAGCCTGGTAGAGCCCTTTCCAGGCTCCACTCTGCTATATCTGACACTCTCGATGTTCTTGCCCCTGTCATGAGGATCTGCCTAAAGCCCAAAGCCAAGTGTAACTCCTGGTACGACTCAGACCTCGTCACCCTTAAACACAAGTGCAGGATGGCTGAGAGGAAATGGCGTGCTTCATATACATCCTCTGACAAACTGACCTGTCGCCTGCTCCAAAGGCAATACCGGCTCTCTGTCCGCACTAAGAAGAGAGCTCACATCCAAGCCTGCGTCTCTGCGGCATCCAACAACTTAGCTGAACTCTCTACCTCTCCTGTCCCTTCCTATGCCCTCTACACGGAACTGGCTTCTCATTTCATCACTAAAACTCAGGACATCCTATCCTCTCTCTCCTCCTCGCCCCTTCTGCCCTCTACTCCCTGCTCTTCCTCTGGCCCTTCTTCAGCCTCCTCTCCTCCCTCCTTCTCTGCCTTTCCCCTGTTCTCCCCAGATGAGGATTCTAGACAAGTTTGATCTATGAAAGTCTTGTCAAAACAGGTTTTTCCCTGTTCCTCCAAAACCATCAAGGACTGCATTGACTCCCTGGCTCTTGCCCTGGCCAACCTCTGCAACCACTCCTTCACCACTGGAGTCTTCCCTTCCCCTTTGAAGAACTCCCTTGTGCACCCTCTTCTTAAGAAACCCTCTGTTGACCCATCCTGCCCGGCTAACTATCGCCCAATCTCCATCACTCCTTTCCTGGGCAAACTCTTGGAAAAGCTGCCCATCTCCCATCTCAATCTTCACACTGAATCTGTTGGTTGTCTCCATTACCATCAGTCTGGCTTCAGAGCTGCCAGAAGCATAGAAACTGCTCTCCTGAACAGCCGTGAAGACCTGCTCTCCAACCTTGATTCCAACACCCCCTGTGTCCTTATTTTACTTGATCTCTCCTCTGCCTTCGACATGGTCAAACATGCCATCCTGCTCAACCATCTCCGTGATAACCTGGGGATCACCGGTCAGGCCCTGGCGTGGCTGACTTCTTTTCTCTCTGATCGACCCTCCCAGGTTCAACTTGGGTCCTTCCTCTCCTCTAACTCTGTCTCTTCCTGTGGTGTTCTCTAGGGGTCTAACCTCTCTCCCTGGCTGTTCATCCAATACCTGACACTTCTTGCCTACTGCATTGCCGCGCTCTGCCCGGACTTCCAGTGCTATGCGGATGACACTCAGCTCATTTTCAGGCTACCCTCAGCCACCTCTTCTCCCACTCTCATCTCTGACTGTCTGTCCGCCATCCAGGAGTGGTGTGCTGCTAATGATCTCTGCCATGATTCTCCTCATCAGCACACCCACACCCTCCATTCCTGTTACTCTCTGGCCGGCCTCTGTTGGCCCTCTTCCTGCCCCCACCTGTGAGGCTTAAAACATCGGGGTCATCTTCGACTCCACACTCTCCTTCTCTCCTCACATCTCTGACGTCTCTAAGAAGTCACACTACCAGCTGCACCTCCTCAGCTGTATTCTTCCTTTCCTCTCCTTCCCCCAGAAGCTCACTGTCTCCAGAGCTCTGGTTTCTCTCTTGGCTGGACTAAATCTCTGCACTGGCTCCCAGTGGCTGCAAGGATTAAGTTCAAAACCCTCTGCATTGTCCACAAGGCCTTCTGGGGACTGGGGCCTCAATACCTTCAAATCTCTCTTCCTAAATATCTTCCTTCTTGAGCTCTTCACTCATCCGCCTCCAACTCACTCAGAGTCAGTCGCTTCTCCAAGCAACAAGTTGGTGGTAGATCTCTCTCTTCGGCTGGGGCCTCCCTATGGAACAGCCTCCTTGCCCCCCTGAAACTTGAGGAGAACCATCTCCGGTTCTGGGAGTACCTCAAAACCGTTCTCTTTGCTTCTGCTTTTTCTCCTCCTCTCCCCTACTGATTTCCTGGCTGAAACTGAAACTGCACTGGTTACCTGGCCACCCTCTGATCTCGGGCCCAGGTCCCAGCCCCCGCCCCCGCCAGTCACACACCTGCACTGCCTTCCTGGCAACCCCCACACTTGGGGACTGTATCCCTAAGATCCCACTACCAGCACTTGACACCTGATGCCTGCACTTACTCTTTACCCCTGCACTTTCCACCTGCTGACCGTACTTTAATTATTGTTATTTATTCTATTATCCCATGTCATCACTTTCACTCTTCCCCTTCCCATGCACTTGCGCAATCTGAATGACATCTGGCTTAGTAGTATTGTTGTCTGTCTTCCCTCTGTTCCCCCTCCCTTGCCTCGTCGCGCCTTGAAACACTTGTATATAGGCGCGTTATAAATGCCATATCGTATCATATCATAGCATTATTTATATAAATAATAGTCCTCAAGATAAGTATTTTTTTAATTGTATTTAGTTTAGAAGCAAACTTTTACAACACATAATACAAATTCATAAAAAAGATACAACATTTTACCTACAACGACAATTTAGAATATCAAGTTAATTCAATACAAATTATTTAAGACATTCACATAACATTATTTGGTTACTTTGGTATTACTTCATCGGTGTAATTAACTCATATATAAATCATATTAGATACCTTTTGGTCAGCTGTCAATTCATTATGACTCTTAAATGACATTTAACATAATACAACTAACTTCAAGAGAAATCCTTTTTGGAAGTTAATACAATCCCCTTGTGAAGCTATATATCACAGACCATATTACAACAAGCATATGAAGTGACATACAGTTGTTTATCTAAGATTGGTGCAGCATTATGTTCACTTGTTTTCTATGCAAGAACAACAGACCAAGACTATTTATGTTTTGCACATTTTACTGAACTAACCTTTATTCATTGGCTGATTAATACACTTCTCTATGCTATGAATGTGTTAACCTTTGTCAGCTCATCATCAATTTTGAATAACAATCTTGTAAGAGCGATAATTAAACAGATGATCTCACCACTTAAACATCTAGCCCAAAAGGAAGTTTATGCAATATACGTCTCCTGTGGACAGAAAATACCCCGAAGTTTACACCTATCATCTTCAAAGTAAGGGCAGTAAACCACGAGATGTTTTAGCGTTTCATACTGATCCCTATTTCCACAGAAGCGACGGTTCCTCCCAATGTTAGCAGATGAAGGTTTATATCAATTTTTAATACGTTCCAGGGTATGTAATTGATTCAACTTAAATCTAATGTAAATTGTTCTGGCTTTTTCACAGGGGAATTTTGATTATGTAAGTAAATCGAATCTCTCTCTTTTTCGAATACAATCCATACTCAGAGTAAGTTTTATAGTTTTGGTTGGTCTCGATAGTGTTGATCCAATCCCAATCATAAAGTTTTCATTTTACGTTAGATAAACCCAACATAAGATCCTCAATAGATGAATTTATGTTCACCAATGTACAATTCATTTGATTTTCAATTTCTACCGTAGATACAAGATTACCATCGCTCAAAGGATCATTGAAGTCTTCAAAAAGAGAGTTTCGAGGTGGGACCAAGATTTGGCATATGTAGTTTATGAGCAGAATATTCATTTCGTCCGTTTTTTGATTAATTATAACTTCCTAGCTGTACGTAATCTGTGAAACATAGGTCAGATCCATCATTGAAAAAGATATGCAATGCTCTTAAAACATCCATTCACTATAAAGTCGTTTCTACCTATAGGTCAGGGTCCTTTATGATGACCAGACTTTTATTAAGGACTGCTGATAGCACCACAAACATACTTTTATGCTTTCATCTCTAAAGTCAATCAATCAAGAGATACACAAATAGATTGCATTCAAATTATGAAAACGAGTTTTTCTTAAAACAATGCATTACTAATGGATTCTCATATTATTATAATTACCTCCAGAGGGAGAGCAATATCCCTGAGATGTTTTTAAGAGCAATCTTTACCACATCAATACATCTAAATAATGTATTTACTGAAACTTTCATGATACATTTTAATTTTCCCCTGCCCGGCACTATATAATGATGCAGGCACTCTCAAGTCGCTTGCTTTGCGTTGGCTAATGGTAGATTGGCATGAGCAATGCCATGCTGACCTAGTCTCAATTTGAAATCTCTTTGCATATGTGCTGGCAGGGTAACTCAGGCACAGCACGTTTGTCTTGAAAGCAAGGCAACTCAGAGCAACACATAGGTTTGAATCATGGTCCCACATTTAGAGACTAGACTCTGTTAATGAGCATTTTATAAAAGAGTCATTCATTAGTTAATGTGTAAAAGGAATGAACAAGGCATCTGGATCTGTTGATAAGATGTTAATCATGTACCAATGCTTCTAGATAAAGGTAAAAGAGGCGCTAGCCACTCAGTACATTAAATACATGCTACAGAGTTAAGTCTTGCCTAAACCAAGACAAAGTTGTTACATTACTATTATATTACAGGGTGTCCAGTACATTTCGGCTGCTTCCCTTGGAATCCCAGAAGCTCTCAAAAGAAGCTCTAAGGTCAGGAGCAAGATGCCTTATATAGAGAGCAAGCAACAGCCGAGCCAGAGGGCAGCCCTGTCGTTTCCCCCGCTGTATACATACAAGGGTGCTTTTAAGGGGAGCAAGGATAGCTCAGGGGAAACGTGTTTGTCTTGGATGCAAGACAATGCAACCTAGAATCCACTCGTTGGTCTTAAGCGCATTATAAAAGAACAATTATAATGATGAAAACCCCTTTTATGCATTGAATACTGTCCTAAAGTTGGAGGTCATTAAATTAAAAGTAATCTATTATATTCTGAGCTATAATTTCTTTGAATGTCTTATCTGAGTTTAATAACGGGTCTAATGTCCAGTGTCTACTGGGAGTAAGTAACCAAGTATCTCAATCTAAACAATGGCACCAGCTGGCTGCCTATATTGGCATGGCAAGAACGACATAGTGACACATATGAGGAAGTACAAAATAATGGATGCGGCTATAGCTTTTATGACTCTAAGAATAAAATATACGTTCCGGGTTTGTTGAATGGCCAGTGCACCAAGCCACGTATATTTGGACAGCACTATAGCTTTGGATCACTTTTTTGTGCAGGATTTATCAGTGAATTTAAGCGTACCAGCATCTAACAAGTTTGGGATTCGTTTCTAAAAAGCATTTCCAATCATCAAAATTAGGGCTGTTTTAAAATGCAATTGGGAATAATTAATTCAAGGTTAACCTTTACAGATCAGCCACCACATTCCTTGCAGGATCACCCTAGTTTGAACATCTTGCAACCCTGTGAACCTTCCTGCCAGCAGTGCCCCAAATACAGGAATGCTTTTCATATACATAGATGGATGCAGGCTCCTTTCATGCACTCATTTCTTGGCCTTGGAAAGTGATCTGCATCTCCTTAAGAAGCCAGATGTTTGTTTTGGAGGCTTTTTGGTTATTGGATATAAGAGTCCTCATCTTTTCTGCATTAGTCTGTTTACAATCCATGAAGCGATCTTCACCTCTTTTATCTTTATTGTTTATGAGCCGAATCAGATGTTATGATCGTTTTACTCTGTCCCATTTCCATTGACTGTGAGAACAGCATTTATATTTGTCCAGCTTCCCCTACTCACAGCTCCCTTCTCACCCCCAATCACACCACCAAGCACCCCACTATTCCCCGAAAGGGCATCCCCATGTACCTTGCTTACCTAATGCACATAACTTCCACATTAAACAAACTTTTCATTATTTACCATCTCTCATGCTACAAAGCAATGAAAAACAGAAATGGACTAAAAGCAAAGAAAGAGAAAAAGGGGAGCGATGCCAATACTTCCCAATTTGCAACCCTTATGCCAAGATTAAAAACAGGATCTAGTATCCTGGGTGGCAATACAACACTTTATTAATTAACTAGAGCTTTGTGTGTCCTTATATATATTTGTATGTATGGGATTTATAAAGCGCAAATCTAGATGGGGAGTAAAGGAGCACTGTAAATGGAGATGCACCAATAGGGTTAAATTAGGGCACAGTTGTAAAAGGGTTGCTAAGATGGGTACGGTGAGCCGAGGAGTGGAGATGTTAGGAACGCTAAATGCATGTACCCTCTTGTAGCCTGTGCAGAGACCATGCTCATGGTCTACCTATAGCAATCTTTCCCAGTATATAATACTACATCTAATCTATCCCTTGGGAAGCCAAAGCAATATGGCATTTCTTTTTGTGTGATCTCTCTAATAAGATGTGTCCCATTTCTCTGGTGGAAAAGCCACTCTGGCACTAACTGGTAGAAGGAAGAATAGTATGCTTAGCTGGGCATTGAGAAAAGCTGTTGAAACTAGTGTCCTGAATGTTTCTGTGTAGCCTGGAAATTTTCAGGTTGTATTATCCATTAATCAACATCAATTTAAACCAGCTGCTTGTTGAGGATGTCTTGCAAGAAAAATGACTTGTTTATTTAAAATGTTCAAGAAAATTATATGAAGCGTCCCAATTTTCTCTACCCTGGAATTTGGAATAATTGGTTTGTAATGTACCAGTTGAATTTCTTGAACCCATTTATTAAACACATTTCAGCATTGTCCTTATCACACGTTAGAAATATATATCCCAGGTTTATCCGCAGCTTTCTCATGCACTCCTAGATTTCGAACATTATTCCATTTTGGAATAGTGTTCAGTGTACTTAAAAAAAGACTGCACCAAATGTTCAACACGCATATCATTTCCCCACATTTTTCTAACTCCAGCCCTTGCTTAACAACATTCTACACCAGGCTAATGAGGGACAAATAATTCACTAGTCTTAGATATGGGTCCAGTTAAGAAGACGTTTATCTGAAGGTACTCATGGACATCTGATCTTAATAACAGTGTGAAAATCTCATAGCCTTTACCTTTCATAATCTACTCATTTTTAGCTATTTCCTAATGTATTACCTGAGTGCCCCCACCCCTAATTTGACTCCTCCCTCTCATCATATCTAGCACATTAGTCATAAGGAATGTTGATTTAAGTTGGTATTCAGAACCAGCTGTTTCTTCCTCAAAAAATCAATAGTGTTCATTTTTTGAGGAGGAAATACCCACATTAGTGTGGTATGGGGTGTGAAGGGCAATTTCCTGCAGCATCTGCATAGTCTGGCCACCTTCAAATACTTACCAAAGTACCTACTGGCGTCTCTATACCCATCCACACTCCTTCATACTACCCTTCTTATTTTGCCCTTACCTTTGTTATCTGTTCAGATAGAACTGGTAGCACAAGTCTGGCCCAACTGCAACCCATCATTAATCTGGACTGAGGCTTTCCAAATTTGACCCCAGAAAATCAACATAATCAAAGAACATATACAACTGGAACATGTTTTTAAAATGCCACCCAGGATGGCATATCTTATCAACCATCATCTGTGTCCTATAAGAGGTGTGCAAGGTTGCTACACAAAGGAGCAACACGATACACCAGGCACTTCATCACCAAATATATCTTATCATCACTGAATAAACAAAAACAACTTTACCAACGCATACCAATCCCATCCCTTACTTGGACAAGGGACCACATACTGTCCCAATGTGCATGGGATCTTGACCCTCAGACAATGTGGGTGCTGTTCCTAGGCTACAGCTTTTCTTTCGATTGGTCAGAAACACAGATGTTCCAAAGCACATTCCCTTTTGGATTTCTTTTCTGAGCCCGTGCAATTGAACATCAATACACTAACAATGAGTCCATATTGGCAGATGTATTCCTTCAGGAATGATTAGCAACACACAATTGACACGTTTAAATGCTATGCAACCAGTGTTGCTAACCTCTGTGGAATTCATGTTATAGGCATTATTCAATAAACAAGAATACACCAGGCCAGCTCCACGAAGGTCTAGAAGGCCAGCATATGAACCAGCCCAGACAGTTCATCATTATATTGTCATTTAAGACGCTAATAAAAAAGGATGTCACGTTCTCTCAGCCCTGTCAGTCACAACAGCTAACCGGTGACATCTGGTAAGATAAGACCAAGCAACCAGTTCTGCCTTGGGATCGGTGTAGGCTGGTCTTTTGTGTCCCAATGTTTGTTTCAATTGTATGACCCCACAATGAATGTTGCACCCATATGTGCACATATATATGTCCTTACTTCTGTGTTTAAAGGCAGTGCACTAGTATGGCTCTTGTGTACTGGCTGACAAGTTAATAGCGATAGATGAAATGGAAAATATGACCTAACATGCAATAATATTTTGGCTAACATCTCTCTCTCTCTCTCTCTCCCTCCCTCTCTCTCTCTCTCTCTCTCTCTCTCTCTCTCTCTCTCTCTCTCCCCCTCTCTCTCTCTCTCTCTCTCTATCTCACTCTGTGGAGGCTAGGAATGCTGTACTAGAACTGGGAGCTGAGGATGCAGAGGAAAAATCCCACCAGAACAATATCCGTGTGCCAGGGCTTTCTGAGGGAGCAGAGGGTGCAGATCCGACCGCCTATATTGAGAGCTTGATCCTTCAGGAAATTGGCCCCAGGAAGCTATCACAGGGCTTCGTAGTGGAAAGGGCCCATCACTCCCTCCAAAAGAAACTCCACAGCGGGTCATACCCTAGACCAATTATAGCCAGAATTCTAAACTTTAGAGACTGAGAAGTAATTCTTCAATTTTTAAAAGATGGGGCGAGATACAAAGAGGCTGTTATGACTCAGTTTTGCCCCACGATAACACTAGGGGTCTTGACACAACATCAGGAATGTGGCCAGGGTATAAGCTCCTTTAAAAATGGAAAAGGGCCCACCTGGACCCAGTCCTGGCGCCTTTGGCACCAGTCTCATAAGAAATGCTTAGGTGGTTCAGCACTATACTCTTGGTGATCCAACATGGCAGGCAGAGAGCTGGATAAACACCTACATGAAGTCCAGTGTTCAGGATGTGGCTGCATCCTTGGCCGGGCCGTCTGTATAAGCCTCGCCCTTCCAGCAATACGTGCTTTCTGTTGTTCTGCTTCCAAGCAGCAGCACGCACTCACCACCGCTCAGCATCCAAGACCCATCTGCTCTGGACTAGCTTACCTTGAACAGGAACGCCCGCTGCAATGACTCCCA
Source organism: Ambystoma mexicanum (assembly GCF_040938575.1). Classification (NCBI taxonomy): domain Eukaryota; kingdom Metazoa; phylum Chordata; class Amphibia; order Caudata; family Ambystomatidae; genus Ambystoma; species Ambystoma mexicanum. The sequence continues at coordinate 957,879,059 of NC_090928.1, read as the reverse complement.
TGTTTTCACCAACCTGAACCAGCTTACCTTGATCAGGATCGCCGCTGCAACAAATGCAAGATCATCACTATCCAGATCAGCTTACCTGTGTAAGCGTCGCCCGATACAGCGGCCGTTCCATCTAGCACACGCTTACCTGAGTCAGTTCACACTGGGAAGGCGCACCATATCCATCTGCGATACGATCCAGAATGTAGCTCCACATCTGGTGCCTGAAAGACAAAAGAACAAGGTTAGTGAACATGGAAATTACTCGCTAACGCTCGTAATGAAAAGCTATACTTACCACGTCTCGATCCAATCAAGTTCTTCACACGTGTTGGTACCACAGCAACAGTAGTCACATGTGTTGGTACCGCAGCAAAAGTAGTCACATGTGTTAGTACCGCAGCAACAACTGTTAAAGGAAAAGGAGAAAGACATTAGTACAATAAAAACTGGCAGAGAAAAGACTCATAAAACACAACAAGTGAAAGGAACGTGGAGGTGAGAAAGACAATACAAGAAAGACTTATAAGATCAAAAACTAATACCTGAGAGGAGTCACAGCAGGTCTGGGCACCTTACACCACACGAAGATCCAGTGAAGTAACTGACAAACAGCGCCCCTGCTGAGTTAAGCAGGATGGAGAGCTCAACTTCACTATAAAGAAGGTAAGAAGTATTCCGAACAACAAAATCACGTACAAGGGCACAAAGGAGGCGTGTCTAAGGTTACAACAGTAGCTTGAACTTATCAGGGACCCTCTCATTGCAGCGTATACCTTCCTCTGCCAGGGGAACATAGTAGCAGGGAATCCAGATGCCTCAGCAGAAGTAGCCCTCCTGATGGACCAGCGCCCCAGTGAAAACAAGGTGAGCATAACAGAGGCAATTTAAAGGTCACTATATATCTGAATTATACACCTGCGGTCCAGAGGCCGAGGACTATGTTTGTATGCACCAAGGTGAGACTTAGGCAATTGGGACTTAAATACATACTTATGTACCCTGCTACGCTGAGAGTCCTAAATAACGGGTGATCACATTTCTTTGACAATCCGGATGCAACAAACACTGACAAAGGTGGTACTGATGCTCGGAAGACCAACAATGCCACTCTATAGGTCCCCTGTGGGGTTGTGGATTTATTTTCCTATTTTTTTCCCTGCTGGACTGGGCAGCTTGCCAATATGATTGGGATGTCTCAACTTGTGATAGCCGGCTGGTGTAGGGAACAGGCATGATTATTTGTTTTCTCCCCCTCTGTGAACAGGTTGACTCATGTGGCATGTTGACCCCAATCTTTTTTAGAGGATGCCAGGCTATGTTGGCTTTACACTGCAAATGGTTTAGTTACATCTGTAGGGGCAATGAATTGTTGCCCACTGGAGAACTCAGTTAACCCTACTTCTGGTTGATACCTAGTTCCAGCCTGTTGCTTTTTCTTTGCCTGCACACCCCATGACCATAGCAGGCCCCAGGGGTATGGGTGTTTATGTTGGGCAATGTTCAGTTTCTGCGGTTGGGATTTTGTTGTTATGTTTTTATTTACTTTGTGCTAGGCGGCCTAAAATGTGTTCCTACTGGAATGGAGGGGGCGTGCGATGGGTATGACTGTGTTACTCTTACAATCATGTTGTGCATGTTGTTCATGTGTGTGGGAGTGTGTTTCCTGAGACAGATGTGGGGTTACTTATGATTACTGTGTTGATCTATAGTGAAGGCCACATGGGGGTCTCTGTGGCAGTGCCAATTAGAACTCACCCATGACACACATTAAGGTGCTAACTTGGAATGTGCGGGGCCTAGGAACTTATATGCATAAGAATGGAGTAAAATCCTACCTACATCGGAGGAAGATACCTATAGATTTGCTCCAGGAGACCCACCCAATGGCGGAATATCAAGACACGATCATGAGCCACTGGGGAGGGGTAAGGTATGGTGCCCCTTACTGTAAGTCTACTAGAGGAATGTACACATGGATAGATGGGAAATTCCCATTTCATTTGCTGCACATGGAAAGAGACAGGAATGGACGATACTGTGGGACATTTTGACCCATTCCAATGTGCCCCACTGCATCCCTTTACAAATGGTGAAGGAAACAGCCCAAAATGGATGTGCTGACTCCAGTGCACGCCAAAATCTTGAAACTGTGTTTGGGTCACAACCAAGAAAAGGCTGCATATCCTCCACACACAATCGGGGGGGGGGCAGAATTCTCACTGCAGGAGCATCCCAGTGGGCTCTGCCACATTCAAGAAGGAGCAAAAGAATTGTGCTGAAAACCGAAATTGCCTTTACAATGTTAGCTTTGCAACCTTAAAAAGTGCTGTTTTGGTACTAGATCCATTCATTTCCATTGAATCATTGAGAGTAAAAGGGTATTGCAATGCCCAGGATAATCCAGTGTGGATCAGAGAAACCAGGCCTCATTGACTGACAGTTATATAAAATGTATCTTTGAAAAAGCAGCCCAGTAAACATTGTTTTCATGTTCCAAGTGAAAAACTCAGCTAAAATGGCAACAAGTAACAAAACCAGCTGTGCAGAGAGATAAACTCTAAACATAGGCAGGATACATGTATCCAGAATGCTAACAATCCCAGCACTCAAGGGAAGACCTAATGCTGAATAAACTGTTTATGTGCTGCAGAGGAAAATCTGATTTAAAGGACTGAGTTTAATGTGCTTTTTCAGGAATGAAGTGCAAAATTGTCTGTGTTGAGAGCATGTTTTTGTTTAAAGGTTTGATTCTTTAAAAAATGTCAAAGGATTGCTAATGTAAAAATCCACCTATAAACTGTGTTCATTTTATAAGTTTAAATGGAAGATAGGTGAAACTTAAAGTTAAGCCCAGCTGGGAGTTAATTAACTATTAAAAAAAAAAAAAAAAATTCTGCTTGACAGTCCTCAGCCTGGGAAAGGTTAACACTTCAGGTTGACACTTCACTGCTTGCAGGAAGGCCTAATTGCTGCTGGGAGGCCTCGCATACTCATAACAAAAGACCTCATTAGACATTCGTCTTTTGCCACAGGAGAAGACAATGGCAGGATGCACTCCAGGAGGAGACTTCTTATTGAACTTCAAAGGACTGGCCATTTGCTGACACTTGGGAAGCAAGAAAAAAAACGTACCTGTGATTTTGGTGATAATTTGCTTATTTTGCCACAGAACTTCATGACATTTAACTTGGCGGCAAGAATAAGTACACAAGGGAAAAGTACATACATGTAAATTTGAACTTATGCTAGCCATTTGAAGACTTGGTAGGATTTCTTTCTGCGTAAGGAACAAAAGTTATGCAAAAAGACTAATTGCACAGAAACCATTAATGCTGCAAATCTAATATTATGTACCCATGTTCTAGGGGTGATTGCACATACATGTACCAAATTAGGAATTGTTAGGCCAAACCTTTATGATTAAAAATTGCAAAATTCAACAGAATGACAACACCAGGTCCCACAGACTGGTTAATTGGATGTAAATGTGACCCACAAAATATGTAATTTATGTATCCAATTTTCATACAGGACATAAGTACATACATATGTATTTGTGGAAAAGTTAAATGTTGGTCCAAATAACTGTGGGAGGTTCCCAAGTCACATCATAAAATATGACAACCCTTTCTGTCATCCTACCAGCAAAAAGCAAGGCGGGAACTGTGCCTTTGACCAATCGTAGCCTTGTAGGTGTGGGTTGTAAGTCTGCCCCTACCATAAATTTAGTGATGTCATTTGGCAGGATAAATAAGGGAACCTCATAACACACACACACATTGATTCCTGACTCCATCCTGATTTCCATGTGGCACTCTGTTCCTGAATTCTTCATCTTGCTACTGATTCCAGATTTCTTTACCAAGCCAAGGCCTCAGCATCAAATCCAGAAACCATCCCAAAACTTAAAGGAAATAATTCTGATCCAGTCTGGCTTGCTACCACTAATGCTTGCCTGCTGAAACTCGCCATCCGACTGATCTACAGTGTCCAGCAACCAGAAGGGCCAATCCTATCCAATCCAGTCCAGTCTGAGGTGCCAGTCCAATTGACCTGAACCGCCCAGTTTATCCAATTCCGCCAGATGCACCCTGCTGTCTGTAGACCTGATCCGTGATGACCAGAGCCCTTGACGGTCCAATCTTAAATTACAGTGGACATTAAGTATCAATAGGAATCATAGTAAACCTTAGTATATTTGCCTTACCTTGTTCTATCCCCATCTCTCAATCATCCCATCTTTAACTTAAGAACCTATAATATTGTCAGAACCAATCTTGCAACTCTGTCCGTAATTCGTAGTGTTAGCGCTAATTATCTTCCTTTTGTTTTATTAGACCATAAGCCATTAGTGATTTGGATTAAATAAAGTAATTCTCATAAAGAAATCGGGATATCCACCACGTGAAGGGTTACGTGGCCAAGTACCTGTGGAGATTTGTGGGTGGCATTCTTCTTTTTCTTAGCCATTAATCTAGTTTCAGTAAAGTCAACCTGTCATTTTAAAACCGATTTTCTGTTTTTCTATGTTCTATTTTTCTAAAAACACCTCTCATTCAAACTTCCATAACTTCCTCAATTTAATAGCTAGAGACTTAATTTCAACTCTGACTTAAACCTAAGACCTTTAGCTACATCCCTACTGAAAAACCACATTTTGACCTGTTTTTCTTAAAAATCATATAGGGAAAATTAGGGGAGAATTTGCATTTTTGCAAAAGTTATACACATGTGATTTCCAATTCAAAGTATTTCCAAACTTCCATTCTGATCCAAAGTGTGTACTGTTGCTCATTTTATAGATTATGTTTGTTAGGCTCTTTTTCATGTTGCTCCCATGGAGATTTATATCAATTGAAGGATTTTTGCACACTTTTCATTTTTTTGCTCAGCCATTTTCAAATGTCGTTTTAAAAGTGTAAAATTTCCAAAACGTTTTTCTCTCTTGTTTGGGGAGGGAATATTGTATTCAAATCTTGTACACTGTTGTATATTCCTGAATACCTGCTGCTTACTTACATCTGTGTAGAATTGCTTATTTGTGAGTGGAGAAATTTGGAGGGGGAAATATTAACTTAAGTACTATCTTTTCAACAAGCCAAAACTGTTCTTTTCCTTGTGTTTTATATTCTGTGTTGCTATTAGTGAATTTGACTGCCTTACCTACTTTCTGATTTGTATTGTCACCATATTGGTGATTGCTGCCCCATATATATTAAAACATATGTTTGATTTGAATGAATTTTAAATACATGAATATTACCTTTACCAACCAGCCTGATTCCTGGTCCATTGTGACCTGGGGGTATTTTAAGAAGGGGTGTGATATGTGTGGTATATCACTCAGAATACTGAACCTATAGACACAATAAATAAGTAGTTCATTTGTGCATTGCATGCTAGGCTGAGACCCGGATGTGTTGCCTGATTGAAATCCTTAACAATACTTATTCCTGCAGGGTTATTTGGACCACACAGAAGTATGCATTGTGAATTCTTATTCTCCAAACCACATGATACCAACCCATATTCATAAATTGTGTAAATGCATTGCCCTGGGCAAGATGTTTTCTTTAAATGGGGTGACGATTTCAACTGTGTGCATGGTTCTATGCTCGATAGTGCCTCGTCCCCCTGAGGTGGCCCTTCCCCTGCTACTAATGCTCTTAATGCTGTGCTGTCAGATTTAGACCTGGTGGACACCTTGAGGGCACAGCACCCAGGCGTTAGAATGTATTCCTTTTACTCTTTCCCTCATAAGTTGCATTCAAGAATAGACTACTTTTTTGTTGGGACGGGACAGCTAGCTGAATCGGTAGGTGCATAATATATGGCCTGCCCAATGCCTGACCATTCTCCCCGAATAATTCAACGGGAAATTGTGGGCCCTATACCCCCTATCCCTATGTGGCGAATGCCAGCAGATGCCCTGGAGGATGCCCTCTTTGGAGAGAAGCTACAGGAAACCCTGATGCAATAGACAAGGCACTTACATTGATTTGCCTCCCAAAGCTTACTTGCAAAACACCTGAGAGCAATCGTCTCCCTGCTGAATTGTACAAGATGTACTGTTCCACCCTGGCCCCGACACTATTCAGAGGGCCTCATTACGAGTGAAGCGGAACGGGTTAACGGGCTCCGCTAAAGGAGGCGGACCCGTTAAACCCGTTCCGCCTCATTAAAAGCTCCCCTCGTGGGACCCGGTAAGTAACGCCTGGTCAAACCAGGCATCCTTACCGACTCCCGCGAGGGGAAGAGGGAGCAAACAACGGGCTGCTTGTAATCGTCCCGCTGTTTGCACCCTCTCGCATTGCCATTGAGCCCTATGGGGGCTCAGATAGGGAAGGGGAAGGTCCGGGCCTGGGTTCTTTGAGGGAGGAATTACTGGGCCCTCCAAACTCAGAAAGGCCCAGTAATTCCCCATTCTGGGAACCCGGACCTGGACCCGATTTCGGCGGCAGCCATGCCGCCAATAGCGGCATGGCTACCGCCAAAGTCGTAATGAGGCCCCTAGTCTTTGAGGAGGCATATGAAATGGGCCAGCATGAGAGAAACACTGGTGACACCTATTCCTAAGCCTGCGAAACTACCAGAAAGATGTGACTTCTACCATCCCTTGGCCATGCTGAACTGTGATTTGAAAATTCTTACGACTATATGGGCTTCCCGCCTAAGTAAACTTATTGGGTCCCTGATACATACAGACCAAACTCGGTTTGTGCCTGGCCATAATACCACCCTGAACCTTTGCCGATTACAGCATATTATTGATCAAACTACGTCACGCACTGAACGGTATGTAGTGGCATCTCTGTTTATTGGGAGTGGATGATTGCTGCACTAAGGGGCTTTGGGTTTGGGGAGAATTTTATTCGCTGGGTGACACTATTGTATACCTCCGCCAGGACTAGAGTGAAATCAGGCAGGCAGATATGAAATGTATGGAACATACAAAGGGGTACACGTCAGAATGCCTGCTCTCGCCTATGTTATACATACTGCCCCTGGAGCTGGATATTTAAGCCAGGAATATATGGAGGCAAGCATCAATGAATATGGAACAACGCACCTTATATCATGTACGCTGATGATTTCTTACTTTATTTCTGCAAACCACAGCACAATTTACCTGTTGTTCTGGATGTGTTGGACGAGTTTGCTACGTTGTCTAGGATCGCATTTTATAGACAGAAATCCTGTCTTTTTCCTTTGACAGGACTCTAAGAGGTAGACAAGATGATGCTGCCTGACTTGGGATTTCGCTGGGAGACACTCTCCTTTAAATATCTGGGGGTCCACATTGCGCACGCCCTGGCGACATGCACACTGGCAACACACTTAAGGTAGCGGAAGGTATAAATAAGTCTATGAACATTTGGTCGAGGTTGCTGTTCTCCCTCATGGGTAGGGCCGCCAATTGCTGTACACATTCACGAACATCCATTACTATATACACACTGCATTTTCCTGCTCCTTGGATGTTCTGTTGTGGGACTTCCTTTGGGCCCCGAGTCGGCACAGGCTGATGCTGAATGTTGTGTGCCTGCCTTACAAGGATGACGGGGTACAGCTGCCTAGGCTGGAACTCTATTATCTGGCTGCTCAGTTGAGCTTTGTTGCAAAATGGCTGTCAGATGATTCCACTTGTGAGTCTGAGTTACTCCAGTCTGGGGTGAGACCTGATCGGCTTAGAGAGGCTTTGTGGCTCCCGGATTGATGCATTGGTTCCCAGCCCTTACTTGTGAGACTGGGTCGGCAAATCTGGTCCAGAGCAGTAAAATTACTCTGTTTACTGCACCCCTATTCACCCAAAGTTCTGATGGTTGCTGATGTGTGCGTGAGTGTGAACAAACTGGGTGTTGCAAGGCGCTGGGAGAAATTGGGCTTATACACTTGGGGTGATATGTATGAGAACGGGATGTTTAGAGACTTGGATAGTTTGACACATCCTGAGGGCCTCTCTAGGGGCCAATTCTTAAGATATATGAAGGTGGCGAGGGTGGCTAGATGGAAATGGACTGGGTGGCCCGCTGAACCGGAGGATAATGCGCTTCTGGCCATGATATATGCTCTTGGAGAAGGTTGGAGACCTGTGTCTAGGCTATATCAATGTTTATTGAGGAGTGGAACTAGTACCAAAGGCACTAAGTTTTAAGAGCATTGGGAGGCTGATGTTGACTCAGATATAACTGATAAACAATGGGACCTGGCGCTGGGCTTTCTTAAAAATATATCCCGAAATGCAAGGTTTCAGCTGTACCAAGCTAATGCGCTTCAACGTACATGCATGACTCCCAGTAGATTGGCTAAATTTTGCACCAACCTGACACTAGCTTGTCCCTGGTACAATTGGGAGGGGGCTGGCCTAATGCACATGCCTTGGAAGTGTGTAAAGGCGCAGAGCTTTATGTGCCAAATTAAGCAGGCTTGCACGACAGCTGTCATTGCCAGATATTGCTGGAGCCCACTTGAATGTCTATTGGGTACATATCCTAGACCGAGCAAATACAAACATGTCACTACATTTAAGGATCTTGCATGTATAATAACAAATCATCGTCTGACTGTATGATGGAAACATAAGGGGGGTCCTCAATATGAGGCATGTCAAACTGAGTTTAAGACTTGGCGGGCAGCGGAAACGACAGCATGCAGGGTCGGACTGGGACAAGAAATAGGCCCGGACACCCAAAGAAAAGTGGCCCACCCCTCGCCTCAGAAAAGTGGCCCACCCCTCATTTAAAGCTGCCCTGATTAATGCAAGATCCCTAGCTGCGCACGCTCTGGACATTGCTGATCTTATCAAAACTCAGGAACTCGACTTCATCGCCATCACCGAGACCTGGCTGCACGCGGCTTCCGGCCCGGCACCCTCATTGGCCATCCCCACTGATTACTCCATCATCAGATGTGATCGCACCTCGAGAGGTGGAGGAATTGCTTTCATCGCTAGAAACTCATTAGGACTTAGAACCATCCCAAGCACTAAGGTGGAAACTGCAGAATTACTCTCTGTCAAGCTTGGACTCTCAGCTAACCAAACGGCTACCATCCACCTAATATACAGAGCCCCTGGTCCACCCACATCCTTTGTGGATGATATCTCTACGTTAGTACTCAACAATGCTAAATCCAACTCCCAACCATCATTCTTGGCGACCTCAATCTAGGACACCAAGACCCTAATGATCCTGTGGCCCTCGACCTAGCTAATACCTTAACAGATTTAGGTTTCACTCACCACATACAGGAACCCACCCACATTAAAGGGCGATCCCTTGACTGGTTTAGTGACACCAATTGCAATATTAGCGTAATCTCCAACGCCCCTTGCTTGTGGTCTGACCACCATGTCATCACTTTCAGCATTGAAGCAGCCCCACTACCCAGGCCTTTGGTCGCCCCAGCCACCCTCACTAGAAATAAAAAGAACATTACTACAGAAAAAATACTCCCCCTTATCCTTCCCACACTAAATAACGCTCCTGACATTTGCTCAGACCCCACCAACCTAGCCGACATGTATAACCAGTCACTGCTTGCAGCCATCAACTCTATCGCCCCGCTCAAACTGAGGAAACTCAAACAACGAGCACACCTTAACTCATGGTTTACTCCCCAGCTTAGAGTGTTACGCAAAGAGAAACGCTCAGCAGAGTCACGCTGGAGAAGTCACCACTCCGACGCCCACAAGGACAGTCTTCTGATAGCCACCCTTAACTATAAAGAAGCTGTACTCCAGGCAAAAAAAGATTTTTATAATAACCGCATTATGTCAGCCCAGTCCAATACTAAGGAACTCTTTAATATACTTAAGGAACTCGAGACACCTGCAGCCCCCCCTGACTCTTGCTCCAAAGACAACACCAATATTCAGTCAGCACTCCTGGGTAAAATTGCTACCCTCCAATCTAAAATCAGGGACAAACAGAAAACCCTACAGCTTGACCAACCACCGACCACACCTACACTTAATACACATTTAACCTATCCGCATAAACCTTTCTCCTTTTCCCCACTCACTACTCTCGAAGTACAAAACATCATAAACAATTTAAAACCTTCCAATTGCCAAGGCGACCCCTGCCCAGCACCTATTATCAAAGAAGCATCTCATGAGCTAGCCCCGTTCATTACAGCATTCATAAATGCCTCTTTCAAGACGGGTATTGTCCCCGACAACCTAAAGGATGCATGGGTTATCCCACTCCTCAAAAAACCCTCCCTTGACCCTAATATCCCAACTAACTTTAGACCTATCACTACGGTCCCATTCCTGCTCAAGATCCTGGACCGCGCAGCCTACCTGCAGATTCAGGATTACCTCAAACTAAACAATCTCCTGGGCTTAAGACAATCAGGGTTCCGCCCTAAACATGGCACGGAGTCAGCTCTGATCGACTTGAAAACTCAGATGGAGTCACTGAAGGACAATGGGAAGCTAGCTCTTCTCCTTCTGCTCGATCTCTCTGCGGCTTTTAATCTGGTCAACCACCAAATACTCTGCCAGCATCTCAAATCTGCAGCCCACTTCTCTGACTCTGCCAATGCCTGGATCCACTCATTCCTGAGCAATAGATCCATGAGGGTCTTCTCACCGCTGGCATCAGCGGATCCCTCCCCCATTCACTGTGGCGTTCCTCAAGGCTCGTGTGTATCCCCTATGTTGTATAACGTATTCACCAAGCCCCTCTTCGATGTGCTTGACTATCTGGGTGTCTCCTACACTAACTACGTGGACGACACCCAGATACTCATCCCTATCACAGGAGACTACACAGCTGACACCAAAGCCCTTAACGATGTTTACTCGGTCATCCAGGCCTGGATGGCACAGCACGAACTCTGCCTTAACGATGATAAGACTGAGCTGTTACTTTTAGGATCAAATCATCGGCTCAACAAACTAGACCAAACCTACAAGTCCTTCATTATTGACGGCAATGACATTAAAGTCTCCAAAGATACTAAGACGCTAGGGGTCTATCTTGACTCCTCACTTTCTCTGAACAGACAAATAAATGCAGTTAGGTCAGCTTTGGCCTATACCTGCAAACTTATCACTGCCTGTAGACCCTTCCTAAACTCCACCAACTGTATCACACTCGCCAGAACTCTTGTTATGGCCAAAATCGACTACTGTAGTGCTCTCTACCTAGGGACCAGTCAGTCTAACCTTAATAAATTGCAAACTGTACAAAATAATGCCTTAAGGAAAGCCTTAAACATCCCGAGACGCTCTCATATCTCCTCCGTCAGATTGGACTTACGCTGGCTCCCGGTAAAACAGAGAATTGCCCTGAAAACCCTAGCTTTGACTCATAAATGTCTGAACAACAACGCCCCACCTTACCTGTCCACTTGCTTCTCACGCCACACCTCCACTCGACCTACCAGAGCAGCCCAAACTCACAGCCTCATCGTGCCTAGATGCAAACTCCAAAAAGCTGGTGGGGTGAGCTTCCCCGTCCTGGCCTCCAAAATCTGGAACACCTTGCCCACACCTATCAGAATTGAACCATCATTCCACTCCTTCAAGAACAATGCTAAAACATGGCTGCTCTCCCAAGTCTCATGAGACCTTGACACAGTCCAGACTCCATGTGGGGTACAGAACTGAATATACATTTTCTCTCTGCTCTGTCCCTGTATTATACGCTGTTAATGGTACCCTTCGGTACATGTATATATGCTGTATATTTTTGTAACTCACTGTAACTACTGCTTTTTGTAACATGTTTAAGAGTATGTACATGTATATATGCTGTATATTTTTGTAACTTCTGTAACTACTGCTTTTTGTAACATGTTTAAGAGTACGTACATGTATATATGCTGTATATTTTTGTAACTTCTGTAACTACTGCTTTTTGTAACATGTTTAAGAGTATGCGCCCGGTTGCCCCTGGACCTGGTTTTTTTGCGCTTTATAAATAAAATAAAATCAAATCAAACCTCAAAAAAGTGGCCCTCAAACCATCATCCGTGAATCGCGTCAATTCACGACTTAACAGAAAATGCTACTTATGGAGGGTTCATGTGTCTGTTGCATGTTGTTATGTTTTGTGTAAACGCTTGAGAAAGTGATAACATTCCTTTTGTTCTTTTAAAAAAAAACATCATCATCACATAGTAAAATACTATTTTGCAGAACCAGACTCAAAGCATGTCTACTCGTTGACACCAGTAATGAAAATAAAGTTGCATTTAATAAGCAGTACAGCCAAACGATGACACAATAACAACACAACTCATAAAATAACATAACTTTGCATACAGTTCTGTGACAGGGTCCACAGCTCCTGGAAACCCTGCTTCCAGCTTCATGAAAATCCTGGAAATCACTCAATCAAGAATTCCTGCAACAATGCACTTTTATGTGCAACCAGATCGATTATGTCCGGATTTTGCAATTGGACAAGCACATTACACTCCACGGACATGAGCATAAAGGCTTCAAGGTTGTCCTGGCAGAGTTGGTTTCTTAGGCTGGTTTTCATATTCTTCAATTTTGAAAAACCTCTTTCACATGCTACCTGTGTGCAAGATAAGGTCAAGATGAACTTGTATGCCAAATACAATTGCCGGTAAGCACTGCTAAAAAGTTCATACCTTTTTAGAATTGCATAGCAACATATTGCACAGTTACGGCATGTATTGCGTTTCTGTACTAAAGGTAGCTCTCCAAAATCTTGTAATGCTGGATTTTCACTATGTAGGGCTTCAAAGGCATACTCTCTGGTAGTGTCCTCCTCAGTTTAGTCCACTTGCTTGCAAAGTCTGAGAGTTCTTCCCTTAACCCCTGTAGCGTTATGGAGTCATCCAGTCTTTCAAGCAAGGAGCAAATATTTGTAAGAGCATTGTCAGGTAGACTTTCATTGACATTTTTGGGATCCAGGCATGCTATATCTGCGGCAAGAGATGGTGGGTTTTAAAACGACTAGTTAGGCTTTGAAGAACGCTGTCCATAATGGCATTATCTACAGTAACTCTAAACCGGTCTTTAGCCAAGGTGATTGGCTCATCCCTTGCATTAATTCCAGGCATCCTCTTTTTAGTGGACACTCTCCCCTCTGGAAGTGCAGTTTCCACTCCTTTATCACAGCCTCTCTCTTCCAAGCCCACGTTGGCCCATTCTGCAAATTGTTCAGCTGCAGAATACACAGAATCAAAATTTCTTGACTGTGCAGCAAGCGCTTTTGTAGTGTCCGAGACCATTCTTTGTGCCTGTAGGATGTCCATTCCACTTGTCTGGAGGTACTTAGATAATGGGGTTGTCGAATTAAATACTCTGAGATATAACTGGGCTGTGAGCACTGTTTGGAATTTGCACAGAGCCTGATACTCTATCATTCCTTATATCATCATACTTGCTATCATTCCTGCTCTCAATAGTATTAGGGCTTTTCCGCATGCGTCAAACTGTACAAGATTACATCAAAGTGACTGGTTTACTATGCAGACAGACCTTCATAAATACCTTGTGTGAGGAAACCTATTTACTGGACACAGAGGCGGTGTGCTTTGATTCAGCGCACAGTGGTGCTACACAAGTAACCCGCTTGCTTGGAGCAGTTTCGGGCGCGCACCCCACTGCTCGGTGAGACATTGGACCCCACAGAGGCGGGGACCAAGGTGCAGTGTGAAGCCCATGGCCTGTATTGCTCGGCCCTTGAAACTCTTCTAATTGGGCTCAGAACGAGCACATTGCTGCTGGTTCCATATGTGTTTGTTTATCACTCACATTGCATAATGCGTGTGCAATGACACATCTGCTTAGTAAGAAAACTTTTTTTAGACATAAGCTCACAGTTGTGGAACTAATATTTTCCCTGTTGAAGGGCATGGCAATGTGTTAAAAATGTGCTGGCCATGACATTTTATAAGCTTGTGCGTGAAATTTGAAAATGCATAAAAAGCTAAGACAGTCAGCTCTATTCCGCGTTACAAGCCTCATTTCGGTCCTAATAGCTGTTGGCAAACACTAGTCTGACTAACATCTACACCTCTGAGGAACCAGGCTCTGACACTGACAAAGGTAAAATGCAAAAGCAGCATGTCCCAGTCTTCGTGTTACAAGAACATGGGGCTGATAAACAGCCTTTTACAATGGCACAATCCAACATGCTTTGTAAACCAGGCCTCGTAGAGAATGATTGCACCAGTGCAAGTGAAATAAGAAGTATGGCTAATAAATAAATAAATACATGGTCAAAATTGCCCCAGTGCAAGAAACATATCCTTCCAATGCATTTCTGCACCAAGGCAATGTTTGCCATAGTCCCAGCACTGGTGCAGAATTTGCCCTGGTGCAAAGATGCATTGAAATAATATGTCTTTTGCACATGGGTCATTTTTTGTCCAAGTGCAAGCGCTATACCATTGCACGATTCTGTAAAATGGCCCTATACGGAACGGAACTTGGGTGCCCCATTATACCAGCAAAAAGAAAAACATCATACCTTGCACAGGCCCAGGCAACATGAATTATTCCACACAAAGGCCCTCATTAGGACCCAGGCGTTAAGGGGTTTACGGCGCCGTAAACGGCGCCGGCCCTTAACGCCTGATTCCAAGGTCCCTTTGTGGGATGGTGATTTTAACGCCTGCTTTTTGCAGGCGTTAAAACCCATGCCGCAAAGGGATCTTGGTGCTAATTACGCCACCGTAATTTACGGTGGCGTAATTATCGCCTTTCCCCATTCCCATTATGCCCTATGGGGCGAAAATGGGAATGGGGAAGGGTAAAATGGGAAATGGGGATTTACCGCCCCACTCACCTTGGAATGGGGCGGTAAATCCGCCAACCACCATGGCGTAAACGTAGTTTACGCCATGGTGGTAAGGGTACGACCCAGGCGGTAACTTACCGCCTGGGTCGTAATGAGGGCCAAAGACATTTAAAAGAGCAAGTTGTAAAATCAAGTCTGGCCACAACTTGTTACTTGTGCAAGAAAGTCAGTGGCCTTGTGAAAGAAGGTGAGTCATTAACATGCTGCACCCAAACTCACTCGTTTCAGTGCACAGTCATTCATTCACAGATAGGAAACACTTCGTAGATGCGCGTGCGTGCAGCGTAGTGGTGAAGGAAGGCTGCCCTCAACAACACAAACAGAACACACTGCTCTCTATAGCCCCTCTTTGCCCACCAGCAGTCCAACTAACATTTCTAAAATACCAAATGACGTTTTAGTGATATATATTTTGGGTCAACTTAAGTAAAGGCGGGCGGGCCTAAAATAACATGTGACTACGTGGGGATATGGCAAAAAAAAACGCAGAACAAGAAAGACAAATAACAAATTACAAAACTTTTCACCAAAAAATGTAAAGTAGCCAGCCATAATAAATAAGTGATCAGGCTGCAATGGATTAACTTGCTGGGCGAGCCACAAATGCAGTGACACTTGCGACTCAACAAACAGGAACACGTTTGAAGGCAAGACGCGATTTGTCGGGGCTAGCAAGAGTGTATGGCCAGATTATAGAACACACACAACAGCACACACGGCTTGTTTGTTTGTTTGTTTGTTTGTTTATTTATTTTGTATAGCGCTCCTGACCCAGAGGTATATGGGCGCTTAAGCATCAGGTTACAGGCATAGGTAAGAACATTTGTACATTTGTGCAGCATATGTATAGTTACAAAAGCAGTTATGAAAGCAGTTATAGTAGAATTAGTAACATCTTGTCACAGTTTAGCAAATCTGTTAAACCCAGAAAACAAATTCCACGCTGTGTCTGGTTCTTTTCGTACAAATGCTGCACATCAATGGCCTTTAAGAACACCAGCTTAAAGTAAATTGCTGCTGTTTGAAAGATTCAGAGCAGAGTGGCTCTGGTGTGCCCAGTCCATGGAAATCAATGCTTGTGTCAGAGAAAGCAATTAACAGTTGTGTATACAGAACGTGGATGTCTACAAAACATTAACATATCCAGTGCTACGTTTACATTAGATGCCAACATCTGGACCGCAATGAAACGTAAAGTCTCTTGCAGTGGCTGTTTTAAGTGTGTTCATAATGAGACAGAAAGAGCAAAAGAGGGGACTAGTTAGGGGTGATGGTTGAGGCAACTTGGTCATTGTAAATGAGAGCGGGTGAATTGTTAAGTTTGATGGAGTGTCGGGAATGAGAGTTTAGGAAGATGGGGGAGAGCAAGACGATTGCGCAGTCAGAGTAAGTAAAGTGTGTAGGTTTGGGGGAGAGGACTGGAAAGGAGGGAGAAGCCGAACTCGACGAGGATGAGGTGGGTAAGGATGTATAGGGAAGGGAATTAAGGCAGGCATACGAGTGAAGGAGTAAGGAGTGAAATGAAGGACCTTGGAGACGAAATGATGGAGAGTAGAAAAAGAAGGAGGGGCAGAGTGTGGCATGCGGAAGAGGAATAGGCAGGAGAGCAAGTTGGAGGGCAGGAGTCAAGAGAAGGAAATGAGGAAAACAGGGGCAGAGGTGCATATGAGTGAGGGGGAGCGGGGCGTGGGAAGGGCAGCATGAAAGGAGGGGAAGCTGCATTAATATAGCTTTAGAAATAAAATGGACCACTGTACAGACAGAAATTAACAGAGGCCAGGAAGCATGGCAAGGAATGAGGGGTGTCAGACAGAAACAGGTAGGGATCAGAAACGTGGTGGGGCGGTAGGGGTTAGAAACAATTGGGGAGGGTGGGTTAGAAACATGTGTGGATTAGAAACAGGTGGGGGTCAGAAAAAGGGGAGGGCTTTAAAAACAAGGTCCGAGAAGGAGCAGGTGGGGGAGAGGATGGTGGGCCAGACAAGAGGGGGCAAACTGTTGGAAGAGGGAGAAGGAACTAATCAGGGATGTGGTGGACGCAGGGTGATGGGGAAGAGGCGCGGATAGAAACGGGCAGATAAGGAACAGAGAGTAACGGGGTGAGAAGAGGCGGGAGGAGGCAGACATTGTCTGGAGGAGGCAACTCTGGGGAGCAGGGTGTTAGTGGTGCCAATAGTGGATTGAGATGTGCTGGGGGATGCAGTGGGAGGGGATGGGATGATGGTTAAGTGTCGAGAGTAAGGAGTACTAGCAGGAGGGACTGAAGTGGGAGGGGATGGTATGGAAAATGGGGGAAATCGGGAGGGGTTGGTGAGAGAGAGAGTTGGGGCACGGTGTGTGGCAGGTGGGGCGGTGTGGTATATTGGAGGAGAGGCGGGGGCAGGTACAGGTAGGTCTCAGCTGGTGGGGTGTGTTGGGAACCTAGGGTTGCGCGCGACAGGCAGAACAAAGTGTGGCAGAGTGGGGGGAAGTTAGGAGTAGAGATGGGATGCGATTGATGTGAGAGAGTAGGGAAGGTGAGGGGTGGGAGAACGTCAGATCCATGGGAGCCCAGGCAGGGTGGGGGAGTTGGGAGTACAGGGAGGGAAATGTCTCGTTGGAGTGAATTGGGAGTTCAGGCTGGGTGGGGTCATGGTCGGGGGAGTGGGGCGTAGGCGAGGGTTGGTGTACTATGGGGTGGTGGGGCGGGAAATTGGAAGAGAGGTGACTGTGCACATGGGGTGAAGTGATGGGCGAGTGATAAGGAGCCCAGGACCTGCCGAAAGGTGAGTGCTGGGGTGGTGTATAGAGAGTAGACAGTACATTTCGTATGAGACCTAGTCGTCATTTAGCAGAAAAAGTGCTAAATGTTTGCCTTAAAGCATAGGCCCTGTGTGGATCAATCAATCTTTCTTACCTCACGGTCGAGAGAGTAGTCGACTCTTCTGTATTTAAGTGTAGCCACAGCGCCGGTCAACAACTGCTGCCTGCCTGTTGGTGTTCTGCTGCTGGGCTCAGACTGGCTCACTCACTTCGGTCGATGGTCACTGTCTTCTCAGGCCGTGGCCCGGGTCTCTGACTGCTGCCGCCTGCCTGCTGGGCTGGTGCTGCGGTGCGTGTGTGTCCTCCTCCTCATCGTCACGTCAAGTTGGCACTGGGCACTGGCTGCCTCGTCGTGGGCTCGGGTGGCCAAAAATAATGACCAGGGTGAGGAGGGCAGGCCCAATATATTCTCAGATTCAGAGAGAGAGAGTCATGTGTCCTGTCCACCCACTTAATTGTGGCGAAACAGAGTCTGTATCGGCCCCCAGTCCAGGGCACAACTTGCTTTCAACTTTGCAGGGCAACACGTTGTTGTTAGTTCCTGCAAAGTTGAAAGGAACTTGTTGTGTGAACTTACTTCAGCCGGCCCCCAGCCCAGCCAGCCCTGCAGGCGAGCAGCCCAGCCAGCTCTGCTGCTGCAGAGACAGTAGCACTAGGCCGCCGCCCAGGCCCTGTGCGGTGTTCGTAATTGTATTAACACTTGACTTGACTAGGACTTCATCAATCATCACAGGAGCACGCACGGCCACCGGGCCACCACCTGCTGAGCCGCCGCCGGCCTAGTGGCGGCGGCTGGCCCTGATGCATGCAATTTGCAATTGCAAATCATCAAAGCAAGGTAACAACGTGTTGTTACCTTGCTTTGATGAATAATTATGCTTCCAGCAGCGCACCAGGCAGATCCACCAGCTTGCTTCAGGCTCCAGCCCCTGGGAACATGGCTTGAATTCCCCCCCCAGAGAGAGTCTCAGTTTCCTTTCTGATGCTGGCCTGGCCCCGAGCCTCAGGCGAGCTGCTCGGGCCGCGCCCAGGTGGCCGCCCACGGCACACACACTATTATCTATCTTCAAAATTGATGAGAGTGAGACTGACATCAACAATTTAACAAACAAAAAAATAATGATGGCCCAGCCTCGGCCGCGCCGTGCGCGGCCCGCAGCAGACACTCTGTGTGTCGCGGACTTGCGCTGCATATGTTTTACCAAAATTACTAAACATTTTACCGGCAAAATCTATTCATCCAGTCTTACTTGTCGGCCCGCTTTAAAAAGGGTTAGCTCTTCTTTTCTGATAGATTCTCAGGTGTGCAACCTCATCCTTTTGGACGTTGTGACGCTCCTATTGCCCCCTCCAGTTCTGATCCAATGCCTGCCAAAGCCCTTCTTACGAAATCAACAGCTACACCTAGCCAAGGCAATGCTTGAGAATGTATTTCTGCAGTTTTGTTGTTCACCAGTCAGAGTCAGGCTTTTGGTAAGCCCCTGGATCTTGGCAAATGTTCTTCCCCTATCCTCAAATTAATCGTCCGATCTATGTTGCTGGAAATTACCAACCATGCTGGCACAAACCCACAGAGCATTTTCTCTGCAGCAGAGTTCCTCTGTCTGTGCTCTTGCTCTTGAACAGCATCCGCACATTCATTATTTTCTCACATTCGACAGGTTTGGATGGCGGAATCATAAACAAGCATATTTTAATGTCACAGCCTTTCCTTCCTCGCTCTCTGCTTCTTTCATTCTCCCCTTGCTTCTTCTCTTTTTTTGTTTCTCTTCTTCTCTCTGTTGTTCCTGCTTTCCTTTATCATCTTTCCTTCTTCCACACATAGAAGGGAAATAAAACGTGCATGGAAAGAAGCGGAAAGGCTGGCACAGGCTCTGGGCAAGGGGCAAGGTCCACAGTGGACCCTCTAAGGCTCGTCTGCCACCTGCGAACCAGCTGCGAGGTGTTTAGGGCATGTGGGTCTCTAATGGGAACACATCTCTGCAAAAATAAATCTGTCCAAGATCAGAACAGTGAAGCATATGTTATGTGATAAAGTGCAAAGTCTGCAGCAGCTAAAATGTACAACCAGCCCATAAAGAAAAGTCACAACTTAAAGCAGTTGATATGATCCGGCTCAAGGTGTACTGTGCAGCTCAGCTTATGTGTCCGGCAGGGATCCTCCTGCTACTGAGAGGCTTTATGTTTGTGGGAAGTGCTATTTCAAGCCTCACATTATCTGCACATGATGACCTACACTGGAAGCTACTTTGGCTCTAAGAGTTACTTTAAATGAAGATTGGGTATTGTTCTCAATAATTCCTGAAACAGATGTGATCTGATGTGATATGGTCACGGTCCTTTTTACTGTCTGTTAGGTTTCTAGTAGTAGGGTTTAGGATCTCACGGTAACATCTCTGAATGAAGAGTGCATGGTGTAAATAGCTGGTGGCCATCAGGTACATGACAATCATATGTAAACACTAAGGGACTCCTCACCTACCCATTGGAATTAGGTCGTTTTTTTCTGGCGATAACTTCCATTAAAAAAAGTGTCAATCAGAGATATTCTAAGCGTCCCTACCAGATGACATATGTTTTTAAATCTTTTTATTAGTGTAGCTGTAACAGTATTCGCATGCAAGGCACATATTTAAGCAATCAATACACAACTGTACAGGTGTAGCTACACAGCAGGAGAGTTGCACGGATAACACTATTAATGCAACACAATTTATATTAACCAAAACGAAGCAAACGGTTCTAATAACCAGCTTGGGATTGTTTGCGTATAACAGCATTATATATTTCTTTTTCTTTCCTTTTTGGGTGGGGTAACACAATGAGTGCAGCAGTCCAAATAGTTAATTCACGGCCGTTATAGTTGTTCGAGGGGTTCAGGGAACATCACAGCATCATACAATCCCTTAAAGCACACAAACTGGCTGTGGAGTTATGTTCAGGGAGGCTTATCGCTGATGGGTGAAACATTGTTACAGTGAGTAATTTCCAGGTCTCAAAAGTAATGGCTAAATTATCATCATGTGCCTGCTTCATTCCATACCATGCTGTCAGGGTTGGACTGGCCGCATCGGCCCATCGGCCAGTGGCCGATGACCTTTGAGGACCTGGGGGGCCAGTTTTCATGAGGCCCCCACTCATGTCCCCTTGTAACCCCACCCCCCGGCACTGAGGGGCACCTGCCAGCAGGCTCCCACTCATGTCCCCTTGCACACCCAACCCCCAGCACTGAGGGGCACCTGCCAGCAGGCCCCCACTCATGTCCCCTTGCACACCCACCCACCAGCACTGAGGGTCACCTGCCAGCAGGCCCCCACTCATGTCCCACTCATGTCCCCTTGCACCCATACCCCCAGCACTGAGGGGCACCTGCCAGCAGGCCCCCACTCATGTCCCACTCATGCCCTCTTGCACCCCCTCCCCCCAGCAGTGCAGGGCAATGCCAGCAGGCCCCCACTCATGTCCCCTTGCACCCCCACGCCCCAGCAGTGCAGGGCACCTGCCAGCAGGCCCCACTCATGTCCCACTCATGTCCCCTTGCACCCCCACCCACCAGCTGTGCAGTGTGCCTGCCAGCAGGCCCCCACTCATGTCCCCTTGCACCCCCACCCCCCAGCACTGAGGGGCACCTGCCAGCAGGCCCCCACTCATGTCCCACTCATGTCCCCTTGCACCGCCACCCCCCAGCAGTGCAGGGCACCTGCCAGCAGGCCCCCACTCATGTCCCCTTGCATCCCCACCCCCCAGCAGTGCAGGGCACCTGCCAGCAGGCCCCCACTCATGTCCCCTTGCACCCCTACCCCCCAGCAGTTCAGGGAACCTGACAGCAGGCCCCCACTCATGTCCCCTTGCACTCCCACCCCCAGCACTGAGGGGGACCTGCCAGCAGGCCCCCAGTCATGTCCCACTCATGTCCCCGTGTACCCCCACCCCCCAGCAGTGCAGGGCACCTGCCAGCAGGCCCCCTACTCATGTCCCCTTGTACCCCTACCCTCCAGCAGTGCAGGGCACCTGCCAGCAGGCCCCCACTCATGTCCCACTCATGTCCCCTTGCACCCCCACCCCCCAGCAGTGCAGGGCACCTGCCAGCAGGCCCCCACTCATGTCCCCTTGCACCCCACCCCCCAGCACTGAGGGGCACCTTCCAGCAGGCCCCCACTCATGTCCCACTCATGTCCCCTTGCACCCCCACCACCCAGCAGTGCAGGGCACCTGCCAGAAGGCCCCCACTCATGTCCCCTTGCACCCCCACCACCTAGCAGTGAAATGGCGATCTCATGACACAAACCAAAAGTCAACTATGTACATCAACACATGTCCGCCACACGATGGCTGGCGGTAGCGTCACTGCGCATTAAAAAAATGTGCGCTAACAAAAAGCCTGTATATACAGCTCTGATGAATGTCCCATACTGTGGCCCTCTAGGACAAATGACGTGCAAAGGGGTACGTGACAAACACGGACACCCGCTGTGTCACAAATAGCGTGTATTTCGGGGGTGTGCAGGAAGTTTCACACGCGATTGTGCCTGGGCGAGCGGAGTACGTGTACTTCAGGGGCTTGCGGGAAGTTTTACACGTGATTGGGCCTGGGCAGCAGGGTACGTGTATTACTGGGGTGGGCGGGGAAGTACAGGAGGCAAAGGCGCAGAACGCCCACACGCATGTGGCAAAAAAGACGCGCTAATCTGGAAACACGTACGCCAGCAGGAAACAGGCGTACGTGGACCTGCGCAGCATAAAAGTGCACGCAAACAACAAGCAAGCTCAGACGCCAGGATGAACACACCATTCCTAGCAGCAGTCGTCGTGGGATACCGCAGGAGGAGGAGGAGGATAGTCAGGCCCAGAAATTCACACCCAGAACCAGCCTTTTTGGCATGCCTGATGACCAGGTGTATGGGAGGTACAGGTTTCCACCTCACATAATACTCAACCTGGTCAGTGAGTGGGAGGATGGCCTCACATCACCCACCCTCTGCTCCCATACACTCAGCCCCCTGGAGAAGGTCCTCGATGTACTTCACTTTTTGGCCACCGGATCATTTCAGCGGACAAGTGCCATAGTGGTGGGGGGTGTCACAGGCCACGCAGTCACGCTGCCTACACCAGGTCTTGGCCATCATGACTGCACGCCCATCAGTCCGTATGCACATAAACCTGCCCAGAACACCTGCAGAAAGGCAGGCTGCCATCCAGGATTTCTACGGGGTAGCACAATTCCGCAAAGTCCTAGGTGCCATTGAATGCACCCATGTGGCTCTACGTATCCCCAGGGCATCAGAGCACATCTATAGAAACCGCAAACACTGGCATTCCATCAACGTGCAGGTAGTATGTCATGCCAAGGGAATCATCACCTCAGCATATGCCAACTATCCAGGGTCCACACACGACAGTTTCATTTACAGAATGTTAACCCTAAACCGGGACCTAGAAGCTGGGTGGCATGGCGATACATGGCTGCTTGATGAGTATAAATGCCACAGCACATGCATGCATGCCAGATACTGAGTAATGTCCCAACCCTTCTAAGGATACCCATCACCACCTCCCCAGGGGACAGTGCCTACCCTCTGAGCACCCACATGATGATGCCAATTCGGAACCCCACCACGCCACCCGAGGTAAGATACAACACAGCCCATATTGCAACCCGGGGCATATTGGAGCGCACATTCGGAGTGCTCAAGTCACGCTTTCGCTCCCTTGACCATTCTGGCGGGCAGCTGTCATACGCTCCCCCAGTAGTGTGCAGGATCATAGTGGCAGCATGTGTCCTGCACAACGTTGCAACACACCCGGGCCTGCCGGTGGACATGGTGGTGCCCCCACATCCCCAACCACATGCATGCCCGCTGCGCATGGGAGGGGAAAGGGCATGAGGTGAGGCAGCCTGAAAGCAGCTGGTGGCTAATTACTTCATTTAGAATCACAGCCCTGTGGAGTGCACACAGCCCTGCCACATACCAGCTGACAATCGATGATGATGACATAAAGGACAGTCAACTGTCACAACCATACCAGCCTGAGATTGGTCACCTGGAAGTGTCACAATGTGTGCATCCCTACCTACAGAAACACCACCAATGCTGTGTCATCAAAAGACACATATGCTGCCAAATGCATTACCCCCTTGCAAAATACAACACGAGAACAGTGCCATGTCACCCAACCCCTCCCCAGCACTGCCACCCAACACACCATGGCATGTCATGCTATGTGAGAGCAAACAAAGCAATCCCGAAAACCTGACACAAGTGTCACAAAGTACAGTGTCCCCAATGGAAACTGGCCACACACAATATGCTCCCAGTAATGTTGAACTAACAACACACATGACCAAATACTTACCAACAATACAATGCAGCTACACAAGCTCAAACATAACTAAAACATGACAGTACTAAGTTAAAGTAGTCGTAGTCTTACAACCTGAATATGCCACCACATCGCCCCCTTCCAACTGTAGTCTTGCAGGCTTCAAAACTTGTCTGTGTACTGCATACAACATGAACTCCATCTCCAACGTAGACGGCCTTGTGAAGACATGAGGAATGAACCTGCAAATTCAGAGGGAGACATGGAAGCAGAAGCATACATAATTCCAACATGCAGTGTACAATACAACAACAATATACACAAGGAATGTCTACACAGTATTAACTACAGACTCCCCACACAGCTCATGGGGGCCCAACATCACTGTGTACATCACTGTCACTTGGTCACACCCTTTGCAAGCCCATGGAAACGGGAAGCAGGAGGGGTGTGTGTCTCACGAACCCAAGCATCGAACCCAAACTCAGGACAAGCCTGCATGTGCCCAGCCGGAATACAGTGTATGCCCACGGGAGCCACACAAGGCAACACACTGTCAAAAAATAATAAAAAATAAAAAATAAAAAATAAAAAAATCAAAAATCAAAAATCAAAAATCAAAAATGGCTATGTGGGGGCTGGGGGGAGGCCACCCAGGAGGTCTGAGGACAGGGTGCGCACCAACAGCCGCCTGTGTGGATGTTGGGGGAAAAAAAAACACCTCCATGGGCTCATGGCCTGCACTGCTATGCCAATGTGGGAGAACTGCTGCTGTCGCTCTCATTACCCTCTGCTGCTGCCACAGGAGATGGTGGTGCTATGGGAGGCAGCCCACGCAAAGCCCTGGTATGGTCCTCCATGGCACACACATGCGGGTGTGGAAGGTCTCGTTCTGGAGGATTATAGTGCGGAGATCCCCATGCAGCACCTGACGTGATGCCCGGATCTCCTCCCGAGTTGCCTGTATCTCAGCTGAGAGCGAACGTGTGAGCCGCTCCAGCTGCTGTTCTGTCCTCAAGTTAGTGGAAGTCTCAAGGTAAACAAGAGTCTCCCTGAGGTGATGGAGTTCTACCCTCAGGGCTTCCCTGTGGCCCTGGGACTCTATTAATATCGATTGGCGTAGAGTCTCCAGTGCCGCCCGTCTGTCCCTGTTGGACGCCAACATGTCCTCCCTGTGTGAATGGCAAATGGAGTCTGTTGCCTGCTGTAGTTGCTCCATCTGCCTTTCAGGGGGGACAATGGAAGTGACCACCCTCTCCATTGCTTGAGCCATCATCTCAACTGATGCTGCCTGTTGGGTTGCCATACCGTACATGAATTGTTCCCATACAGTATTGCCTGGTGGCGTACGGCCACCACATCGGCGGGCACCACACCTGTTTGGTCAAGGCGATCTGCGCCTTGCTGTGCCGGCACTGCCTGAGACTGCAGGACTGCATTCCCCCTCTGATCTGCTGGCCAAGGAACAGGATCAGATGTTGTGGAGTGTGACCCTGCACCCGTAACCACCAAAGGCTGACTAACCAACACTGACATCCCCCTGGTGCAGGTGGGTTGGACAGAACAGAACCCCTTCCAGAAACACTTACCTGCGACGCCACATAGGTCTCATCATCCGAATCAACACCTGAATAGAGGTCTGGGGAGGTGCACTCAGAGACACCCCTGGACAGAATCGTCTGCAGCAAGAGTGGGTTCTCACCCACCACCACACCACATCCCCCACTGGTGGCAGGTTGTGCCTCAGGTTCCTCCTTGGTCTGCACCATCTCCTCAACCTCAACAGCATCAAGTGCGTCATCCCCTGCAAAAACATGAAAGACAAAAAATGGAATCAGGCATTAGCACCATAGCACACAAATAGGCCTGACAAGCTACAGAACCAGTACAGGATTTTACACATGTCCCACATGACTATAACCCTCCCATGCATGCACTGTCACAGAGTTGGAAGGGGAGGCAAAAGTCAGACACTGATGACACCAAGATGGAAGAGCAACACATTTGCTGCATGCTGGGTAGCACTGCCATCAGACATTGGCCTGTGAGTGGCATGTCCTATACACATAAATGACATATGCCATCACACAGATGGCATGTACCATAGCCATGGTACATTCCACAAGTACATCCATATGTCAGTGAATGAGTACTGTCACCCATCCATGTGAGATGGACATGAAGAGATGAAAAATGCCACATAGTTTGAAAAGATACGCCATGTGCCACACACTGCAACACATCCAGTGTACAAAAATACAGTGATTGCAGGGCCATGTACACATCAATGGTTGTGCACTTCAACATGACAGGCAACAACTAGCATGTTCCACATTCAAACAGGCCCAAATACATCATGTGATCAGGACAATGCTCATTCAGCCTGAATGGTCAAATCATTCAACTACCAAGGTGACACATGTGGGCCAATGTGGGGTTCTTCAATGACAGAAGCATGTCACTTATGTCACAATAGGGCTGAGGAATGTGTTGCGAAAGTGGGAGAATTGAAACAATCAGCCTGAAAGAACACTGAAAAATACAAACAATGTTGTTGCATGATGCGACCTCAAGGGCAATTGCCGTAATGTTGCGCTAAATTACTACTGTGGGCAGAAGGGATAGTGTCACACCCAAATTCAAGGCCACAGAATGTTTTGGATGGAGCACAAGGGTGACCCATACTACGCAGTCACACATACCCTCACCTGCCACTCAATCAGAACCCGTCACCCAAACAACATACACATGCATTACACACACACGCATGGGCACTCACCGGACAATGTGTCATAATCGGGTAGTTCTCCCACACCTCGGATCTGTTCCTCTGTGACGAAGGTCCCAGCAACAGACTCATGTTCAGTGAGTTCATTGTCCTCTTGTGGCGAACCACCGGCAGTCACCAGAGTAGCGGCATTACTTGAGGCCAGCTTGTTCTTTGCTCTGCGTTTCAGGTCGTTCCACCGCTTGCAGCAATCATCAGCTGAGCGCCTCACAAATCCAATGGTGCTTATGTGTGCCTTACGTTGACCAGGTGCGGTCTTTGACCCTGCAGTCACCACCATTTCATGGCTATGTGCCAACACATAGCTCACAAGTGCATCAAGTTCTGAATCATTGAAGCAAGGCTTCCTTGAGGTACGGGAGTGTGTAGCCGTGCCTGGGGTCTCAGCCTGTCGTGCCAGAGCACCCTTCTTCCTCTTTTTAGAAGGTGGAGTGGAGCCAGAGTGGCTAACGCCGCTCTGTTCAGTAGGGGCAGGATCACCAGTGGGCTGGGTTGTTGGAGTGTGCGAATGCACATTGACCATAGGACTTGGTGCAGGCATTGTCTGAAGTGTGATGTTGGCAGGGGGAACATCAGTATGATGGACCAGGACCAACACTGTCCTGGCTGGGAGAGTCAGAGCTGGGGCTGATGGAGCTGCAGCTGCTCCTGCAGCCTCACCACCCTGCATTCTTGGGGCAGCAGATGACATAGCTGCCCCAGATCCACGTGGCTTGGTGACAACTTGCACCGCCACACGTGGCTTAGACTTGCTGACCTGGAAGTAAGCCAGGGAGTCATCCTGTGCCAGGTCAGGTGCCACAATGGGCTGGTCCAACAAGGGCTGAGCTGGGATGGTCTCAGCCACGTTTCCCTCAACCGTGGGGGGGTCATGCATGTCCCTGATTGGTCCTCCACACATGGGGTATAGGGGCACCCTGCAAATCCCGGCCAAGTCCCCTACCGCGCCAACCACATCCACCTTTTGATGGTCGGCCACCTTTGCCTCCCTTACCTCTTGGTCGCCTCCCAACCATGGCACTGATGTTTTTGTGCGTATGGGAGGAGCAGTAAACTATTGTCCTGGGCAATTGGAAGTCAAAGGGGTGGCGTACTAGATGGAATTTGTACCCTAGTGCTCTAACAAGGCTGTCTGTGACCCCTGGGGGAAAATGACGGGTCACGCAACGCACAGGCAGACCAAAAACAAAATAAACGTGCACGCAACCCCTCGTAGAGCACCTGCATGGAAAAATGAACCCGCACTACGCTGTGGCACCCAGAAACACAAAAATAAGCGTACGCATGATACACGCAGCCTACAATGACCTCTGAAGGGGTACGTGACACACGGGGCAAGCACAGTTGCTAAGTACGTGCGGAACTCACCGTCTGCCTGGAAAAAGAACGTGAAAAATACACGCGTGTGCGCGTTGGCAACACCCCCGCTAAAAGAAGAATTGTACGCTGTCTGAGAAGACAGGACAAAAGGAGAAGTGAACGCTGTTTGAGGAAACAGGCCCAAAAAAAGTAGAAAAATGAACACTGTCAGAGGTAACAGGGAGTACGAACTTGAAACGCTGTGAAGTAATCGCGTGTGAACCGACAAGAAGTACAGAATCCACCCACTCGCTCTCCACAAAAAGCACGTACAAGGAAATGGTGTCCTACATGTTCCTTTTAAACTGGCCCACACGTACACGTCACTTACGCGTGTATGCGCCCTTTCCTCCAATTACACGCGCTGACACTCGGACATGCAGCTTTTCCACATGTGCTCTGTCATCACGTGCTATGAGGGAAACACCCGCGCACGTTACGTCACAGACGCACTTACACGCTGAGGGCCTTTGGTCCAATGAAATTGCGTACGTGCGCTGACGCACCTACGCGCTAAGGGCCTTTCCTCGAATTACACGCTGACGTGCAAGATTTTCACGTGCCAAATCACTCCGTATCAAGCTGGCCACGCGTTCACACATGGAAGACCACGCTCCTGCCCAGAAGGCCGAATTACTGCCCCCCAGAGCCCCGAGCATGCTCCCACCTGCAATCTGCTGCTGGCTGATTGCCTGCTGCCCACGTGCCCTGCCATTTGCTGCCTGCACGTCAGCCAGGGGTGCTGTTGCTGTAACCACCCCTGCTGGAACCGAAGACTCCCGACTGGGATTCCATTGCTCCACAGCCCAGCCCCAGGACCCAGTTGCCCACCCACTCCTGCCTCTGGGGTTGCCATGTCCAGCACTGCACCATCTGGCGGCACTTGCAACCCCCAGCCAGAGAGGCAGAGGGCCACCAGCTTCACTGCCACAGAAGTTGGTGTCCTGGTGGAGCAAGTCCTGGGGCAGTATGATGCCCTCTTCAGAAGGTCGCGCGCCGACAAGAAACGACGGACCAGGATCTGGACGGACATCGTGACTGCCATCAACGCGGAGGGGGTGGCAGTCCGCGAATTCCATCATGTCAAGAAGTGCTGGGAGGACTTCAGTTCCAGGACACTCAACGAGGCCCGGCCCATCTTGAAGGCAGCGGATGCTAAGGGGCGCAGGGCCACCTGTCGGAAGACCAAATGAGGGTCCTGGAACGCGTATGCCGAGCGCTCCACGTCCAGGTCCTTGAGAGGCACACTCGTCTGGAGTTGAGCGGTTACTGTACATGCATACTGATTGGAAGCTGTGCGTGTGGTGGTGTGCCCGTAGTGTGCAGGTTGCACATGTGGTTTGGTAGGGCCATGTATGGATGTGTATGTACAGGGCTGTGAGGCTGACACATGCGAGTCCTTTCATGTGTGAGACACATGGATGGTGTATTTGTGGGTAAGCATGCAGGTCAAATGCAGATGTGTGAGCACACATGTTTGAATGACTGTGTATGTCAGTTGTCAAGGTTGTGGTGTCACACATGGATGTTGGTTCCAGCTGCATATATCTGCACTGTGTACATGTGCATGTATGTGTATCTGACAAGTGTACAACTGTCAAGCAACATGGATGCATGTGAGACTGATATGTAGAAGACTGATTGCCAGATGTGACATGGATGCCGATCTCATCACTGCGACACTTGGTGGAGGTGTACAAATGCATGTAAGTGTAGTGGCGTGTGTGCATGTCTAGTGCACTCCCTGTGTCTCATGTGATGTCTGGCTCACCTTTGCCTGCTCATGCTGTTGTATGTGTATGGATGGTGCTGGCTGTTGTGATATGGCTGTGGAATAGCTCATGTGTGTGATTTGAAATGACATGTGAGTTGGGGATTGTGATGCCATGTCTGCAGTTTGACAATGACACTCGTGTGCAACTGTCATGTGTCTATGAGTCCATTGTACAGTGCCCTGATGCCTGTGTCCTATCTCTCCCTGTCTGTAGCGTCGACTGATGAAGAGGGCGGAGAGGGTGCTGTGGAGCACAGCGGCAGGGATCGCACCGCCAGCCGGAGATGCAAGGCCTGGCTCCCCTCCCAGTTTGTCATCTCGTCGGGGAGTGAGGAGTCCGGTGCCGCATCCCAGGTTGCAGCTGCCAAGGGGAGGTCCAAGAGGCGAGGTCAGAGTTGGACTCCTCGGCAGCAGAAGGGGCAGCTGTGACCCCACAGGGCTCGACAGAGGAAGATGGCAAGGAGTCATCCATGTTGGTGGGGGGTTTGGTGGAGGAGGAGGCTGTGCAAGGGACAGAGATGGGGTCTGGAGGTGGGTATTCCACTGGTGCTAGTGGTGCAGTGCAGGGACAGGAGGCAGCACAGGCCGCCGCAGAGGTGCCTGTGTGTAATCCTGTCCCCGATCCTGTGACTGCATCATCCTGCACCAGCAGGGATACCTACGTCCAGACCCGTTTTCAGGCAGGGGATGAGCTTACGACAACTGGCCTTCCTCTGCCTGCGGACGTGGCTATCCGGGACCGGGTTGAGCCTGTCCTGCGTGGTGTAGCGTTGCGTCAACGGGCCATGCGAGGCGAAATGCAGTCTTTTCATGGGGAGACTGCATGTGGTCTCGAATGGCTCGTTGACCACGTCGACCTACTGGGATAGGTCACCAGGGCCGGATTCCTCCGTTTGCATGGCCTTGTTCCGACCCCCTCCTCAACTGAACCCCTATGCGCCAGTCATACTCCGTGCCATCTTCCCACCCATGTGTCACCTGGGTGCCCTGTGGAGCTGCCTCTGACCCTGCGGCCAGGCTGGTGGAGGACACATCCCTGCCACAGTTGGGAGTCGGACGTCCAGCAGGGGTGGCCAGCTCAACAACTGCACCCCAGCCGGAGGAGGATGTGCAGGCAGCAAGAGCCAGGGCATGGGCAGAGGCACAGCAGCAGCAGCAACAAGGTGGGAGCCATGATGGCTCGGGGCCTTCGTCATCGGAGGGGCAGGCATCGGCCAGAGGGCAGGAGGACCCAGGATGGGAAGTGTCTTCCATGTGGCAGTGGTTAGGCCATGCCATAGATGCGGAGCGGCAGCGGGCAGAAGAGGCACAGCTCACGATGGTCAGGGCGGAGAACTCCATGCGGAGGGCCCTGAGGCGGGCCGAGTGCCTCGAGGCAATTTGCAGGGAGTTGGAGGAGAACATGTCGTCGTCCCTGCGAACCCTCGGGGCCATGGAAGAGGACCGCCTCCGGGACATTGAGCAGGAGTTCTATGATGCCATGGCCTGGGACATCCAAAAGTGAGCCGTCGGACTAGCCCGCTGCCCTTGTAAATAGTTAGATAGTGTTAGGTTTCCTTTGGTTTTTTCTTTATTTTGGTTGCGCTTGGACAATGCACCATGTTTCTGTATATAGTTTTTCATTAGGTAGTATTTTTGATAGGTTTCATTTCTTCAGTTGGGATCATGGACCCTGGATTGTTCATCTGTATATAGTTCACTATTGGATTCATCTCTTTTTTTGGATTTCCCCATGGAGCAATGGTTTTCCTTGGATTTGCTTTGTTGGACTGTGACTTTGGACACCTTTCCTTTGGATTATGATTTCTTGTTTTTCATTATTTTACGGACATGCAGCTTTTCTTTTTTTATTCCCATTGTTGTTTGTTTGATTATAATTCCATTCATAATGCGTTTAATACATTTTTTTCTTCATATTTCATGCATGTCATGATATGGGTTTTCACATTCACTTGCAACCATTGTGTGTGTGTGACGGACATGTGTTAATTTACATACTTGCCATTGGGGTTGTATCATGTAATTGCCTTTTCTATGTGGGTGGATGCAATACTTGGTTGGGTCTTTGGGCTGGGGAGGCTGGCCATAAGGGCCATGATTGAGGATCGTCATGACCTGGGGGCAGGAGAACATGAGTGGGGGCCTGCTGGCAGGTGCCCTGCACTGCTGGGGGGTGGGGGTGCAAGGGGACATGAGTGGGGGCCTGCTGGCAGGTGCCCCTGACTGTTGGGGGGTGGAGGTGCAAGGGGACATGAGTGGGGGCCTGCTGGCAGGTGCCCTGCACTGCTGGGGGTGGGGGTGCAAGGGGACATGAGTGGGACATGAGTGGGGGCCTGCTGGCAGGTGCCCCTCAGTGCTGGGGGGTGGGGGTGCTCGGGGACATGAGTGGGGGCCTGCTGACAGGTGCCCTCACTGCTGGGGGGTGGGGGTGCAAGGGTACATGAGTGGGGGCCTGCTGGCAGGTGCCCTGCACTGCGGGAGGGTGGGGGTACAAGGGGACATGAGAGGGACATGAGTGGGGGCCTGCTGGCAGGTGCCCCTCAGTGCTGGGGGGTGGGGTGCTGGGGGACATGAGTGGGAGCCTGCTGGCAGGTGACCCTGACTCCTGGGGGGTGGGGGTGCTGGGGGACATGAGTGGGGGCCTGCTGGCAGGTGTCCTGCACTGCTGGGGGGTGGGGGTGCAAGGGGACATGAGTGGGACATGAGTGGGGGCCTGCTGGCAGGTGCCCCTCAGTGCCGGGGGGTGGGGGTGCTGGGGGACATGAGTGGGGGCCTGCGGGCAGGTGCCTCTGACTGCTGGGGGGTGGGGGTGCTGGGGGACATGAGTGGGGGCCTGCTGGCAGGTGCCCTGCACTGCTGGGGGGTGGGGGTGCAAGGGGACATGAGTGGGGGCCTGCTGGCAGGTGCCCTGCACTGCTGGGGGTGGGGGTGCAAGGGGACATGAGTGGGACATGAGTGGGGGCCTGCTGACAGGTGCCCCTTAGTGCTGGGGGGTGGGGGTGCTGGGGGACATGAGTGGGGGCCTGCTGGCAAGTGCCCCTGACTGCTGGGGGGTGGGGGTGCTGGGGGACATGAGTGGGGGCCTGCTGGCAGATGCCCTGCACTGCTGGGGGGTGGGGGTGCAAGGGGACATGAGTGGGGGCCTGCTGGCAGGTGCCCTGCACTGCTGGGGGGTGGGGGTGCAAGGGGACATGAGTGGGACATGAGTGGGGGCCTGCTGGGTGTCCTGCACTGCTGGGGGGTGGGGGTGCAAGGGGACATGAGTGGGACATGAGTGGGGGCCTTCCGGCAGGTGCCCTGCACTGCTGGGGTGTGGGGGTGCAAGGGGACATGCATGGGGGCCTGCTGGCAGGTGCCCCTGACTGCTGGGGGGTGGGGCTGCTGGGGGACATGAGTGGGGGGTGCCCTGCACTGCTGGGGGGTGGGGGTGCAAGGGTACATGAGTGGGGGCCTGCTGGCAGGTGCCCCTGACTGCTGGGGGGTGGGGGTGCAAGTGGACATGAGTGGGACATGAGTGGGGGCCTGCTGGCAGGTGCCCTGCACTGCTGGGGGTGGGGGTGCAAGGGGGTAATGTGTTGGTGATAACTAGTGCAAGGTGACATGTGGCTTGGCTGGGGGGCATGCCCATGGTGGATGGGCTGCCTGCGGCACATGACCAGGGGTGCAGGGTAGTCCCCTGTGGTGTGGGCTGCCTGCAGGGGCCTTGGAGGGTGTAGAGGGAACCCCTGGGAGGACCCACATTGCCAATTCACGTGTAGGACTCCCCTGCACCCCCGAAATACACGTACCCCACTCGCACAGGGCCTATCGCGTGTGAAACTTCCCACAAACCCCAGAAATACACGTACCCCACTCGCACAGGGCCTATCGCGTGTGAAACTTCCCGCGAACCCCAGAAATACACGTACTCTGCTGGAATCGCGTGTGAAACTTCCCGGGCACAACAGATATACACGTACCCCACTCGCACAGGGCCTATCACGTGTGAAACTTCCCGCAAACCCCACAAATACACGTACCCTGCTGGAATCGCGTGTGAAACTTCCCGCGAAGCCCAGAAATACATGTTCCCTGCTGAAATTGCGTGTAAAACTTCCCGCGCACCCCAGAAATACACATACCCCACTCGCACAGGGCCTATCGCGTGTGAAACTTCCTGTGCACCCCACAAATACACATACCCTGCTGAAATTGTGTGTGAAACTTCCCGCGCACCCCTGAAATACACGTACCCAGGCAAATCGCATGTGAAACTTCCTGCGCACCCCTGAAATACACGTACCCAGGCCAATCGCGTGTGAAACTTCCCGCGCACCCCTGAAATACACGTACTCAGGCCAACCGCGTGTAAAAATTCCTGCGCACCCCTAAATACACGTACCCAGGCCAATCACATGTGAAACTTCCCGCGCACCCCTGAAATACACGTACCCAGGCCAATCGTGTGTGAAACTTACCGCGCACCCCTGAAATACATGTACCCAGGCCAATCGCGTGTTAAACTTACCACGCAACCCCGTAATACACGTACCCCACTTGCACAGGCCCTTTCGCGTGTGAAAGTTCCCGCAAACCCTATAATACACGTACCCTGCTGAAATCGCGTGTGAAACTTCCCGCGAACCCCAGTAATACACGTACCCCACTCACACAGGCCCTTTCGCGTGTGAAACTTCACGCACACCCCAGTAATACACGTTCCCCGCTTGGCGTTTGCTGTTTGGCAGCCCTGTAAACTGGTCCAGGGTTAGCGCAGCCCTTTGCGCTGAATTGGGAATTTTGATGGCTTTTCCTTCCGCCAGGACGTTCTTGGGGGCGTAACTGGCACTGCTGCAGGATCGCTGCGCCACTCTGCGTGAATACGCTGTGCGCGGAAATCGATTTTAGCACACGCGGCTGGCGCAGACATTCGCACGCGCACACTGTGCGCCAGCCGCGTGCACCACTTTTGTGCGAAATTCTATGAATTACCCTGAAAGTATTTTCATGATGAAAAAATAATGCAAATAAAAATGTGCATCATTTCTTTTATTTCCTTTACTTTGGGAAATGTGCAGGTCACCTTAATCACAGAGGAGGTCTTCACTATTCCAGGGGGCGGTGCTGCACCACACATGATGTTCTGGCTGCCCCCCTTCCATACTTGGTGTCAGGCGCATGTGTGGCTCTCCCTGCACCCACGTTAATTTCATCAGGAAGGAACCTTAAGGGCCTGCCATTATGA
The DNA here is from genome assembly GCF_040938575.1 of Ambystoma mexicanum. Classification (NCBI taxonomy): domain Eukaryota; kingdom Metazoa; phylum Chordata; class Amphibia; order Caudata; family Ambystomatidae; genus Ambystoma; species Ambystoma mexicanum. The sequence goes on along the minus strand of NC_090928.1, from coordinate 957,844,008 downwards.
AATCTGGAAAAAAAGAAAAAACGTTTTTAGCCTTGCTTGAGGAATGTAAGGGGAACACTAGCAGTTCATGACATTGCTGTTCCACACTTAAAAATGCATCAAATAACGAGCCTCAGTAGTCCTCAGGGAAGCAAACTCAGCAAACCGAATCTTTATGCACCCCTATCGCATGACTGACTCTTTACTAGCCCTATATGCATTTGAAGGTCTCTGTCTGTTATGAACTCCCTGTATTGAAATATTATAAACCTCAATTGGATCGAGTGTTAAGGCCATTAGTACCCTGGGTTACTAAAGTGGCAACCCGGGGTGCTAAAAAAAAGTTTTTAATTCCTACAACTGAAGCGCGCGGCATCCTGTTGTAGGAAGGAAAAACCTTTACCAACATGTCCACCATGAAAAGAGAAGGTGGATCTCTGCACGGAATCCCTCTTCCCTTTCCATTGTGGCCATTCTGAGCAGAGAGGGAGATGCGGCTGCGAGTGGCGCCTGCAGCAACAATAAGATAAGTTTGGAGGTGGGGGGATTCAAAATTTGGTGGGAAGATGGCGGCTTGGAACGCAGTAGAACAGCGATTCAAGCCTGCGTTCCTAGCCAACTAATTGGCTGTCTCCCGCCTGCCGGGCGCTAATATGTGTTAAGTCGGAATGATGAAAAGCAGTCACAAGCATGCCTGACATCTGACTGACTCTGCTGGTCTGGCAGAATCCATGTGCAAGCATGGGTGTCAGAAAATCTGATAGGCAAAGATCTCTTAAGACAGGATTGCTTGTGAGAGACTGCCCTTGAAGTAGTGGCTTGTGCTGGTTCTGTGAAGAGCACTGTCTGTACAGCACTATGAGACGAAGACAAGAAACTGCATTTTTAGAAATGTAATTGAATCACGAGGGTTTCTGATGAGAAAATCACTTTTCTGAGACATGTTGCAGAGCGAGACAGGGAAGAGACATTGGGCCTCATTACACGGAAGGCGGTAATCCAGGGTGCTATTAGCACCCTGGACCATGCCGGTAAATTACCGGCACCGCCTTGGCGGAAAGGGGATTTACCGCCCCATTCCAAGGTTGGAGGGGCGGTAAATCCCCCTTCCGCCATTGCCCTTCCCCATTCCCATTTCTGCCCCATAGGGCTCTATGGGAATGGGGAAGGCGCTAATTACGGCACCGCAATTTTGCGGTGCCGTAATTAGCTCCGAGGTCCCTTAGCGGGTTGGTACTTAACGCCTGCAAGAAGCAGGCGTTAATTCCTCCAACCCGCAAAGGGACCTCGTAGTACGGCGGTAAGGGTTAACGGTCACCGTTGCCATGAACGGTCACCGTTAACCCTTACCGCCGTCCGTGTAATGAGGCCCATTGTACGTTGGGAAGAGCAGATGAAATACCAAAGTGTTCAATAGAGAAAGAATCTTTTTGGAAGGCACTATAAAATGAAGATTAGAAAATGAGATAAGTGTGGAAAAGAGGCTGTCAGAAGCCTGCTGTTGGTAATTGAGGGACCCACAGATTCTTCGATCCTGTGTTAACTTAAAAGCATGGTAATGGGTTGATCGGTCCAGTCCATAATATAAGATCAGTTGGAATACAAATGAATAGGGAGAAAAGTCCCAAAGGTCCCACAAATCTGGAGAGTTGTATAGATGCAGAAATGCATGTAATAATGTGTTTAGTGTAGTACTATTTGACTAATAGAATAAGCAAAAATAACTCAACTGGGATCAATTATAGCAACTAGCCCAGTATAGGTTCTAGCATATGATCCCATACAAAAATGCATCCGTGTACTCAAAAATGTCTATGACAATGAAATATTAATATAAACAAGTATTAATATGCGGATTTCCAGAGAAACAAGCACAGAGAGGGGACAGGCCTGGTAGCATGTGTTATGGTGTGTACCTTGCACCTCTACTTTGCATAGAGTTCAAGGACGTCGGTATGCCCTCAATTCAATTTGACGGTGCTTGGGGTAAAGAAACTTAGAAAAATGATTCATTAGGCAGCAGAATGTAGCCAATGTATTAATGAAGGTGAAAATTCGAGTGAAGCCAATGTACTGAACTTATATGAATAACAGAGTGTAGCCTATGGGCCTGAATCATGGGATTCTTTGCACGGTTCAAAGTGACTTTGCACCACTGAAGTGACTTTGCACTGCCGACACAAACCCTGATTCAGGAAACTCTGCAAAGTGTATTTTTGCAGTGCAAAGTCAGTACAACGTCAATTTTGCAATTTGCACTGCAAAAATACACTTTGCACAGTTCCGTGAATCACGGTTTGTGTTGGCAATGCAAATTCACTTTTCACTGCTGCAAAGTCTCTATGAACCGTGTATATTAAATTAAGTGCATTTAGAGGGCAACTGATGTATTGAATCTAGGTGAATATTAGCGTCTAGCCAATATACTAAATCTAGGTGAATATTAGTGTGTAGCCAATATACTAAATCTAGAGGAATACTAGAGAGTAGCCAATGTACTGAATTTTTGGCACTAAAGCCATTGTGTAGTGTTTAGATGAATATCAGAATGTAAACAATGTGTGGCAATGTGTGACTAACTTCAGCTGCATCCACGAAACCAAGAAACTAGCCAGGACACACAGGTACATATCGCTCTATGCTTATGGAAGATAGCCGAAGGCACGGCCACCCACGCCGGTGTTGTCATACACTACTCTAAGACACATCGCACAACACCCCTGCCATTAGAATGCAGCTATCCACCATGACATAAATATGGTCTAGCTGCACTCATAATGAGCTTCCTGCTCCACTCAGCACTCATCCACATGCCATTTCGACATGTGGAGATAGCTAGCACTGGCCACCCCTACCACCTTCATACTGCCTAAAATGCATACACACATTCTAAACTCCTCTGAAGAATTTCCCATAGCTGGACTTAGGTCCCCCGAAGGTATCCAACCAACAGAGTGTTGGGACTATACCAATGGTGAAAGACACTATAGAAATGACCATTAAGATATGATATGACTGCCAATGGCAGATTTTGGATCCAAAGTCTTCTAAATAAGAATTCTCTAAAACTTGGTCAGTACTTTGCAAGCACCGTAATTCTCTCAAGTTGTTGTGGCTTTGTAACCCAGATGAAGTAGCACTGCCTACAATGGTACAAGTACATTTTTTTCACCCACTTTATATATTACCTTTCTGAGATTCACTGTCAATGCTTGCCCACTCATTGGCAGTGAATATAGTTTCCTCAACCTAACTTATCTAACATCAACATTCGTTGAGGAGGCCTCGTGTCTGTCACGTTTCATAGCTGTTCATTTCAAGTCTTCAGGAGCTACCCAAAATGCCTCTTAATCATGGCACTTGGCTTACACAGACAATTTCTAGTTTTCATGGTTTTCTCATTGACCATGCCCCAAGGGGGACTGCTGAAGATCGGCGTGCCACCTAGTATCCTTGTTACTTCCAAGCAGCCCTTGTCCAGGAGCCCTGCAGGACTTCAACCACTAGGCCAGCCCACACATGACCACTGCCTCGCCTGCTTATTGACTTGCGCAAAATGCCCATATCTTGGTGTCCAGCTAAACTCGTTTTTGCCTTTTTGACCCAAGCGGCATGCAGGCAGCCATGTTCTCTATATTGCTGCACAGCTCAACAGATATCTTCCCAAAAGACCTGATGGTTCTCTTTACCACATACAACATCCATTAATCAGATGAGCAATGTCAGTAGCACCCACTGGTGTCTCTTGCACTGTTCAGAGGTCATCTCAGAGGTGCACTTTTTGTCATCACAGTTGAACGTGAATTCAGCTGGACCCACTGCATAGGATTTATGCTATGTCCTTCAATTTCTGTCACCAACATCAACTTTGCAGAATTAATTTTGCTTGGGGAAAAGTGAGGAATACCACTGCATGTGATTACAATCGTTCCAAACGAATATGATGTCACTTGTGCCGAATGGAAATTAATATTGCTATGCCCTTCGAGTGGTTTAAAGTACAGACATTTGTCACAGCTTTTGTGGCGAGTCCTTGGTTATTGATTTTTTTGCCGACCTTTCGTCAAGAGAAGTCCCAATATTGTGTCTGCCCAATAATAATGTCACTTTGTTAATCCAAGTTGCGCAACTTGGATAACATATCTTCAATGAACAATATGCCCATTGGTTGTGTGACATGATATACTTGAGATGAAAATCGGGCAGGACTAACTCAACAGCTTAAATGGAATCAAATAAGTACTGCTGTAAACAGGTAATTGGCCACTGGAATGATACCGCTGGATTACGGTGTTGCTAGGTCTGGAAAAGATCAGGGGCTATGCAAATGTCAGGACTGTAGGGACTTCAGGCTAGCTAGCGTTTTGGTTGTACCTCCTGAGCTTCTATCTGGGGCTACAACCAAAAGACTCAGGGCTATAGTCCCCTCAGACCCCTGCGTCAGGGCCTAGCAACGCCTCTGCCGCTTGATGTCGTCCAATGCATTTTTCTCCCCCACTACATCTACCCTTGGTCTGTCCACCATCCCCCAAATCTGCTACTACTTACAAAACACCTTACACACCACAAATCACTCATGCACACAGTGACAGCATGTCTACCGGTTAACACATGAATATTAATGGAACTATGACAAAGCTCACTTCTCCAGCTCTACTACACGCCACCACATGAGTTACTAAGAAAGACCCACAGAGCTTTCATTGTTTCGGATTGGTCTTCGGCTTTCCCTCTCTGGATAATACACATACCTATGTATGTATCACTGCCAAATAAATAGAGCCAGAGTGGCACTCAAGATTCGTGTTCTTCCGGCTTGCATCCATCAACACCTCAGGTTTCACATCTGCCTCTCCCTGTGTCCCACTAGCAATCCATTCCATCCTCTTTTCTTGCAGGGCCATGTGCTGCCAGGCCACCAACATGGCCACTTTACATTCCGTCATGAATCGCCTCAACACTGACTCCCTCATCCTTCTTGTAACCTTCTTTGCCAACTTTTAAAACAACTATTATAGCCGGAGTTATATCAAAGACATTGTGAGTGATGATAGACTGACATGTGCAGTTTTAAATCTTATTGACTTAACAGGATGCTCTGTCAGAGTGACATAAACAGAGAGATCCCTCATATATGGCCCTTTCTGGCAAGCCTTGGCTTGAACATGCATTAGCCAATGGGACAGAGGTAGATTATCAAAGTACTTTATACCATATTGTAGATCAGAAAGCTATGCATTGACAAAATGCAGCAAGCTGATTGGCTGAAGGCTGGTGAATAACTATCAGAGTGAATACGAAATGAGCTTCAACTTTCCTTCTCACGTTACAACTGAGAAAATAAGACAGTTGAGAAAAAAAACACTGCTCTGGCAGACAGAGTTTACTGCCATGATGATAGATGAGTTCTCTGACACAGGCCACAAAGAAGCCACGCAACTCATTGCCAAAGCGCTACACCCTGCACCTCTTTGGAGCCAGAACAATGCAACCCCATTACACCTCATTTGGAGAACATCCAGCAAGTAACGGAGAAGCATGTGATAGCATCCGGGTTCAATCTCCCGGTGGTGGTAGATGAGTCCTCTGTGCCAGGCTGAAGAAACCACTCAGCACATTACAATTCAGCCAGTTAGTAAAACAACTGCATTCAAATTAAATCAACTCAGCTTAAAAAAAAACAAAAATCAATCCTATGTGTGTTCTACTTTTTAATCAAAGCAAAAAAGGCACTTTTTTAAAAAGGTTTCCCGCATTTAACGCAAACATCAAAGGAACGGATGCGCAATAGCGCCAGTACACAAATGGGATGGCTCCCAGTTGGAATTAGAAAGGGGATGACGCGGGGTCTTGTCCTCTGCCTTGCCTCGAGACCCCAACTGCACCTATAACTAACTGGCAGTGCCCTTACAACCCCCATTTGATTGTATAGTCAATTAGTGAAAACGTGGATGGGTTGTGAGTGGTTTTCTTGTCAGTCTCTAGAGCCCAAAAGCATTTGAATGAAAACACCATTCTGAATATGCCCGGCACATGCATCCCTTTCTCGCTTTGAATTTGCACAATATTTAAAGCGACTGAGAAAGCACTCACTTCCACCTCTAGCGAGACTAAACGCCGAAAGAGAGCCTGCTCCGATATTGGCCACATTATTATTCCACTGCTGTTTAAGCAAATGATTTATTCTTTCATCCATGACAAATCCAATTGAGGCCAAGATAATTGATCAAATAGAGGTAAGAAACCCTTTCCACTTCATCAGCCGCAATACACACTCCATGCGATCCCAGGACTAGCACTCTGTTAAATTGCCACAGCCCGCTCTGTCATTGGACTTCTCAATTACTGCAATATTTCCATAGCCTGGAAGTAGATGTCAGTGAGGAAAGGCCAGCGCGGCCATCGGAAACGTGCCTTCCAATAGCGTTTATTCAAGTGCATCATTAGGAGCTGAATGTCAAAGCCAGGTCCATGTCCAGGGAAGTGATCTTTAAACACTTCGAGTGAGCATTCATTCAGATGTTAGCGATGGCTATGAAAGGAACAAGGGTGTACAGCCCACCAAATACAGCAATGCCCAACCACAAGAGATAGGGCCTCATTACACGGAAGGCGGTAATCCAGGGTGCTATTAGCACCCTGGACCATGCCGGTAAATTACCGGCACCGCCTTGGCGGAAAGGGGATTTACCGCCCCATTCCAAGGTTGGAGGGGCGGTAAATCCCCTTTCCGCCATTGCCCTTCCCCATTCCCATTTCTGCCCCATAGGGCTCTATGGGAATGGGGAAGGCGCTAATTACGGCACCGCAATTTTGCGGTGCCGTAATTAGCTCCGAGGTCCCTTAGCGGGTTGGTACTTAACGCCTGCAAGAAGCAGGCGTTAATTCCTCCAACCCGCAAAGGGACCTCGTAGTACGGCGGTAAGGGTTAACGGTCACCGTTGCCATTAACGGTGACCGTTAACCCTTACCGCCGTCCGTGTAATGAGGCCCATAGATAATAAACAGCACAGTTTGCTTCATTTATTTTGCATCACGTTTTTAGTATATGCAGAGATGGGCAGAGTCTCGACACTGGCCCACATACACCTTTATCCGAATAAAGTATTAATTCTGCCCTAGAGTTTTTTTAAAACTAAAAAAAATATATATATGTACAATGAAAAAAACTTAGTTAAAGGAACGTTATGGTTACAAGTAAAACCGAAAACCCCCAGAAATTCACCAGTTATGGTAAGCTAAGCAACCATAACTCGCACCACCACCGCACACTGCTAAGAGTAACACCCATGACATCAAAAATGACATCACAAATGTCATTGATAACATCACATGTTTGGCTCCCTCTCTTTTTTGTTCACTGACATATCGACATATCTAGACAAACTGGTTTTTGTTCACTGACAGTTAGGAATAAAACATTCAAAAGGTACTATATTTGTAGACCTTACCCTTCTCATATGTTCTTACACTACTTTCCTTAGGGTTCAGTCACATAATATGATACATGTACATAGGGGAAGAAGCAAGGCTGAAACACAGCAATCACTTCTGCGCATGAAGATAATCAGTTAGGTTACAAACACTTTCTAGTAATACTGCTGCTTGTTTGCTTTCTTTACTTTTCCTGCGTATGCTCATATTTGTATCCGTTGTGGTCTCTTTATGTTTTGTGTGCAGTAGTTCAATTATGTAGTAAGTGAGTCATTATTACCTATTTATTACATTTCCACAGTATGAAAAACTCTGAAACAAATGCACTCATCATTTCACTATCCAACATAGGAACATTTTGAATATTGCACCTCTACACTGCATGCTGTAGACAATGCCTACATGTCTACATGAGTATGTTCATGTACTGGAAAGAACACTTTAAAGCAATGGTGTTTATAATGCATTTCTTGATGAACTATGTTTCTCATGATAGTTCTCACAATGACCTCTGATAGTTTTCTGCCAAATGTTATAATGCCAAACCCTTATGGAGACTTTTCATGAAAAGTAAATATACATATGATGTCATCAGTAATGTCATCAATGACATTTGTGATGTCAGCTTTGATGTCAAGGGTGTTAGTCTTAGCAGTGCGCGCTGGTGGCGGGAGTTATGGTTGCTTAGCTTACCATAACTGGCGAATTTCTGTTTTCTTTATTTTACTTGTAACCATAACATCTCTTTAAGAATGTTTTTTTATTTAATTGCATAGGTTTTTATTAGTGCAACTTAACCATAGCATCGCTTTAACAAAGTTTTTTCATTGCATTTCATAGATTTTTTACCAGAAGAACATTAGCTCCTACAGATGTACCCTACAAAGATGGTGGCCTTGGTGTCCACGGGCCATGCGCCAATCCACGGACGTTTGGTAACATCCACACTGCCCAAAAGCTCAGGGGGTATATTATATTGTTGTAGCATACATTAAACAAACTAAACAAGTTGTAAGAGCATCACATAATTAAATTACAAAGAAAAATATACTAAATGTATAAACTGTACTCTTGAGAAACAAACAGCACAATTCCAGAGGTTATACAACATAAGGGAACACACCAAAAATGAAAATAACCTATGCCTGAAACAGAATTACCTCACTGCTGCTTCATGAAGAAACTACAAACCAACTGTCACCAGCATACCTTGACAACCACTAACAGCTCAACCTAAGAACAAACTGGTAAGTACACTACATTTATTTGTACAGCAGCACACTTTGTTCACTATAATACACTAAACAATAATGTATCTTTTTTTACATAGAAATGGCTAGAACTCTGGACTGACTTGAAGAAAGTTTTCCGCAGGATGAAATGAGTGAAGGCAGTGATACTATTGGTACACAGTGCAGTTTCCAAAGTAAGCCAATTAATACACATTCTTTCACATGTACCTGACACCATTTTCTTTCTTTAATAGTACATACAGAGAATAACAGCATTGCCCCAGAAACAGCAAATCATGTACAACTGCAAAATGATTTGAAACAAGAAAAATACACTGTCCAAAATCATGTAGTATGCTTAGAAGAATACATTTATCAATTATTGAATTATTTTGTTGATTTGAAAGACTTTGTGCAAAGACATATCATGGAGAATATTAAATATCACTGCCCCATATGTACCTGTACCTCTTCTCCCTATCCCAACCAACCATCCCCACAAATTCCCTGTAACCAAAGACGTTATAATGAGACCTCAATCCCTCCCTCCCCAATACCGAAGCTTTAGAAAATCCCAATTCCCCTGTGTATGTCTCCATTTCTGCTTCCCCCTCTCTTTCGTAATATCTATATTTATGTGTATAAATAAAGTTATATGTGTACTGTTGCTGTATGTCTCTGCCCTTTATTTTTTTAAAGCCCTGTTTGATGTCCGCGGATGGTGCGACTGTCCGGTGTGTCCGCAATTAATCAAAATTGGGGTGTCCTGCAGACACCTACTCTGTGCGGCCTGTCCGCAATCAAGACATACGTGTCCGTAGAACACCAAACCTGTCTGGAATGTCTGTAATTAATCAAAATGGGGGTGCCCTGCGAACACCTTTCGTGTCCGGGCTGTCCGCAGGTAAAATGGAAGTGTCCGTAGAACACTAAGGACCTGATTCACAGCAGCGTTTTATAATGGCACAGTCCCATTGGGAAACACTCTGTGAATAAGGCCCTAAGTCTGTTTGTGTGTCCGCAAAATTATGACGCACATTTTATTAGTTCTAGGACATGAACCATGTCCTTAGAACACCTATACAAATGCACATCACATGCTCTGAGTCATACGAACATTGCGCCTGTCCGGAACTGCCTGCTGCACTTGTGTCGCACTTTTAATTAGTTCGAGGACACAAACCCTGCGCGTAGAACACCTATGCGAATGCGTAGAACCGATCCCGTGCAATAGCTGTCCTACGGACACTCATCCCATCCGCAAACGTGTCCGCAACGTTATCATGTGACCGCACACATGCCGAGCATGGGCCCTTGACCACGGGCACAGTCCGGGCCCCCGAACATTTAAAAAGACCATCCCCCTGGCGATCTGGATCCTTTTGGGAGCTTTTTTAGCCCTTTTTGGTGTTCGAAGTGTCCGCGGACATCGCGGCTCTCTGTGAAGCGCTCCCCAGCACCCCTATTAAAGGTCACATCCCAGAGCTGCTTCTCATTCTGTTTTTGGACTTCCAGGACAGACACTGCTCCACATTGCTGGATTGCTTTTTTCTTTCTGCAGTTTGCTGACATCCTAGTGGAACCTTACACCTTTGAAGATGGCATCCATGGCTGCTCCTGCTGCTGGTGCTACTTCTGCCTCAGCTACACCCCCACCCCTCCATCACCACCACCTTCCCAAGGGCCTGGAGAGGGCAACAGCCATGGAGATATAGAGAGTGATGAAGAGGAAGACGAGGATGAGATATTGGAAGTCCCCACTACTGCTGGCCCGCATGAGTCTTGAGTGTGGAGTGTTAGGCAGAATCATGTGCAATACCCTTTGGGAACGCTATACACAATTAAGACTACAAGTGTAAGTACAATTTCACCTTTGGTACAAGCCTTTACAACACAGTAAAGTGGCAGCAATGGCTGATCAGCCACACTTATCTCGAGAGTAAAGTGAGCAGTAGAACAAGTTACTCAAAGGACCAACAATTACAGTGATTCAAACAAATACTCAAGGTTTCTTGCTAAAAGAATATACATTTATTTACACAGTCAGTTTGAAAACATTACACTTGCAAGAGTAGCTTAATATCACACACTAATAAACCACAAATACCCAACCAATAAGTAAATGAACAAGTTTAGCTCTCCTGAAGTGGGAGCAAAATGGCACTTCAGATACTTTCAAAAGGGGTAAAAAGACAAGGTTATAAGAATTAATAGCACAAATATTTGCATAGGCAGGGCAAAGGGTTTCAGTAAACTACAACCAGCAATTCAGATCATAGGCCTGGGCCAAAGTCAATGGTTCAGAGTCTTTGTATAGGATAGCACAGTTTTGGTAATAAACAGTTAAGTCTTTGCTACAGAGTTTAAAAGAATTGGGCTAGGCGAAAAGTTAGCAAATGTTTAGGGAAGGACAAGCCTTCGAAGTTGAGAAAGTTTCCACAAACTTTCGCAATGGCCGAAAAGATTTCTGGACCGCATTTGCGCAGTACCTGGAAAGTGAAGAAGAGCTGTAGCTGAGGCAGTTGTTCCTGGCAGTTCGAGCACATCTCGCTGTTCCTGAGCTTCAGTCGTGGGTACAAGAAGGAGGACATCGGGAGGTTCCTGCACTGCCCAGGGATGAGGCCAAAAACTTTAACAGATATCGGTTTAAGGTGTGAGTGCCTCAAAGTGCAAGAGCTGGTTTCCTTCCCTCTGGCTTCCTGGTTTTCAACAGCACTCTGTAGAAAATTCAGCCAGATGGGGACAGTGTCCAGGTGGCTTGCGAGTGTGTTGTTCCCACCAAACTCAAGGGAAGAAGTTAAGCTTGAACGACATCTCTGTCGATGGAGTTTCAGGCAATTCGGTCCTGCAGAGGGCTTCACCGGTCGTCCAGGAGTTGCAGCAGTCCTCTTCCTTCAGCTCGTCTTCGGTCGACTCTGCTTTCCAAGTCCCCGAGACATGCTTTTAAACAGTTTTCCCCCATTTGTTCCAGCCTGGCTGTCACTCACACAGCAGGGTGGCTGTCCTTGCATTCAGTGCATTCTGGTCTCCTAGAAGACTAAGCACGGGGAGTTTTGGGCACCTCCATCACATCCTGTCCACCCCAGACACCCTGGTGCCAGAGGTGGGCTTCAGCACTGAAGCCCGCCAACGACCAACAAACTAAGGGACCAAACCTGGTATGGCGCGCAGAGACAAACACAAGAAGGACCTTTCCTAAAAGAAATGGTGAAAAAAGTCGACCAGAGTATGTTTTACAGGTAGGTCTTGGGCGCCATTTGAAAAACATGGCTGACCCGATTTTTAGCTACCGTTGTTCGTAGTCGGGAAAAATCATGGTAGTTTGATCTAAATCACTGCCACCAGCCATTTAAAGTAGGAAAGGGTAACATTTGACTGTTACATGAGTGTTTTGACTCAGGGGAAGCTAGGCTACCCCGCCAGCACACTATAGGAAGATAGTGTGTGCTGGGTCTGTAAATTTAAAGAGACTAGTAAAGTCAATTTAACTTTACATGCTCTGGGAGACAGTAGTCAGTCCCAGAGAAGGTATTTAAACCTTGGGAAGTCTGAAAGACATCCCTGTGTCACTGCACTGAAGGTGCTGTGTAACACACAGAAAAAGATTATGCCTATGGAGTTGTTTTAAAACTCCATATCCAAAGAACACAACACTAAAACACATTGAACATGAAAAGTTCAAAGCCCCAAATTATAGCAAAAGAGCTGGAGGGCTCTAAGGTAGAAGGAATTTAGCACTTGGGTGAGAAATCTCCCTAACATGGAGGCTCATTGCCTGCATTGGAAAGGTACCCAAGGCATGTACAGACAAGGTATGCTGCACTTAGTGCAACATGCTGCTTAGTCGTGGCAAACCGGGTCTGTATAGCTATGGGGCCGCTTCCATGTGGCAACACCTAAGGTCATTTCACAGGGTGGCATTTTGGAGGGTTGTCCCCTTCAATCAAAGAAGTAGGTAGATTTCCTCTACAACATGCTCCGTATCTGCTCCTGCTACCACAAGAGACACTCCTGTAGGGCATCGCATCCCTAAGCCAGCCTCACAGGCCATGCATGATGTAGTATACCCGTACCTTTCAAGGGTCACTGTATTGTCTATGTGCAGGGGGGAGACACTTAAAGTTCTTTCAAGGCTACGGTCCGGGAGCATTAGAAAGTCTGCCTCCTACCTAAGAAAGACCCATCCAACATCTTCCTCTCTCCATCAGCCCTTTCTTATCCACGTGGTTGGTGCCCCTTCCCTACCCTTCCTTCCCTTCCTTTCTTAGTGTGTTGTGTATAACAACACCACAAAAAAATACAAATAAAAAAAGACTATTTTCTGAGCCACCTTTCACAGTTTAAAAATAGAAATGCCAATTTAATGGTGCAGCCCCCTGTGCAAATTCTAATGGCTACGGACAGTCTGCGGACCTTTTTAAAAAATTATGGGTGGTGGCGCTATGAAAAACATTGGACTGTTCTCCAGGAGAAAGTGGTGACTCTGAAAATAGCCTTTTTGTGGTGTTTGTTTGTTTTTGGAAGGCTTTAAGTGGCCAACACCTACTGGAAAAATGCTTGCTATACTTGCAAAATGGGCTGCAATGCATTTTGCATATTTCGCAGAAAAAGCTGATTGCCAGCATCCGTAAGATGGACTACATCTCTGCGGAAAATGTTTGTGCTATGAAACATAATATTTTCATTGTGGAAAGAGAACATGCCAAAATCTCTCAAAAAGGCGCAAACAGCCTTCTTGACATTGCGTCTCACATTCTCCATTTGCAGATGAAATAAAGAAGAGCACAGCCACATTTGTCTCTGTGCAATATGAGAAAAAAATCACTCCGTGTTTGGAAACATGTCTGATGACTTTCCCAGCCCAGGTGCCTCTTTCTTCGCAAACTGCAATGGGATTACAGTAGCATGCCCTAAACTGTTCCCTCCATAATTAATAATAATAATGTCTGGATGACAGTGTGTCACCAAAGTGGCATAAAGAGGAACCAAATCCACCCACTTCATTCCGTGCACTGCATACCAGTGCACATCCACATGATGGAATCCAAGATCTGCAGCCACTCCAAATGTCTGTGCATGCCCCTCCAACCAATATATCCACAAGTCTCCCAAAATCTAGACACTCTGCCTCTTAAAAGACCCAGCCATAGTCATAGCCATCTGCTCTCCTCTCAGCAAACAGATCTTCTGCCAGAGTCTCTCCTTACACACCACACCCAGAAAACCTTATTAACCAATCCCCTAGCCTGCATACTCCCATTTCCATGCCTGCCAGCTTCAAAAGCCCCGGATGTGGCACACGTGCTCCGCGGACTACCGCTGTGTCCACATACATATTGTGCAAATCGCAAGGGTGGGGACAAAAATGACAACTAAAGTAGCCCATTTCCTCTATTATGGTGGCTCTGAAAAGAGCCTTTTTTGGGGGGGAGATTTATTCAGATGTGTTCTGCTACATGACTTCACAACCTTCTGATTGAGTTCTGAATATTACTAAGGAATATTGTCTAACCACAAGCTGTGAAAGTAATTCCATCACAAAATAAACTTGCACCATCTACCAAAAGGTTCTCATTTTGGAATGATGACATGCCTACAGAATACATAAAAGAAGATACCCCTTCATTAACAAGACAAATTGCTATGTCTTGTTGAGGATTAAAGACACCACAAGACATCCATGCAGTCCTAGCTGGTATCTGGGAAAAAATCATCTTTGCATATGGAAATAGGTACATCAATTCATTTAGCAACTGCTTCAGCGCACCCTGCAAATGTATTGCACTCAGATACCGCAAATACAGTCCTCCACAATTAACTACCAGGATATCTGTAGTGTTGAAAACAGCCATATCTTTACAAAGTGTAAATACACCTTCCAAATTTCTCCCTGGCACATCACACCACATAGCCTCCACTCCATGCAATCCAATATTGGCAGAAATGCCCCACATCTTTGCATACCACTGCAGATTAGTGATGAGACCATTTCTCACTATCCACACACTAACTCTGTCCATCTCTGGATCCACAGCCATATGCACTACAAACAGCATTGAACAAATGATTTCCCTCTCTCCCTATGAATGACACCCTTAACACCAGATTGGCTAATCCTCCCAGTCCCATTTCCATGCCATGCATGCTCAGAAGCCCGTATGTGGAACGCCCTGTCCGCAGACAATGGCGGTGTCGGCGGACCCCGTATCAAAGGGGCAGCCCTTCTTCCCTTTCCACTTCACTCTGTACACCACTCCATCATTGGTACTTTTAAGCGGTCACACAACCATTCACCAATCACATCCACAAACTCTACATCTAACTTTGTCATCACAGTTCAGCACTTTAGATGTACTGTTCATCACTCTGAGTACAGTCTCCTGTGACTGCAAAGAACCTACAACAAAAACTCCTGTAAAACCCTCCAAGATTTCAGCTTCCAGATTCATCAACATCCACATGCATCAACAAAAACTAGAGGTATGAATATTGTGTTCACAGTAGATTTACAACACTTTTATGAATATATATGAACAAGGTACCTACTACTAACCCTGTATAACCTCAAAAAAAACATACTGTACTTTCTCGCATCTGCTTTGATCAAGTGTCACTTTCAAACCTGTGTGCTGTCCAAGTTTTCATTTACCCCTATCACTCATTGTAATGTGCAAACTGTTATTCTCTTCATTCATTCTGCCATTTTTAAAACCACTGCCACCTTAGCCCACCTATTTATCCACATTTCAAATGGCACTGTTCTCAATATGGACATGCATTTGTTTTTCTTTCTTCCAGTAATAGTGCATTCTGTTAATTGCGCATAGGATGTCCATACAGGTTCCTTTGTCTGTGTGCATTCTGGGCATTTTACATAGAACCTGTCACTTGGACTTGCTTTAGAAATTATTCTAATAGGATTTTCCTTTTTTCATGTCCAAACATATCAGAGAGTGTTGTAATGCATAGTAAATATGACATTTGAAACAATTATGCAAATGGCTATTAAAAGAGAAGTTTGTAAGCATAGAGGTTTGTAAGAAAGTGCCATTTGATGTTAGGAGATGGGAGAAATGACAGTATGATTGTGGAAAGTAAGTGGCAGGAACCCTGTTGAAATGCATGCAATGTATGTACTTGCTTTGCAGAGTACCTGCTACTTACCCTGTATAACCTGCAAAAAACATACTGTTATTTATCCCATCTGCTTTGATCAAGTGTCACTTTCAAAGCTGTGTGCTTTCCAAGTTTTCATTTACCTATAACACTCACTGTAATGTGCAAACTGTTATTCTCTTCATTCATTCTGGCATGTTTACAACCACTGCTCCCTTAACACACCTATTATGAAATTCCTAGAATGCACATACAACAGGAAACCATGTATTTTACCAAAGCATAGCAAGTACACACATTGCATGAATTTGAACAGGGTTTCTGCCACTTACTTTCCACAATCAAACTGTCATTGCTCCCATCTCCTAACATCAAATGACACTTACTTGTAAAGGTGTGTTCTTACAAACTTTTCTTTTAATGACCACTTGCATAATTGTTTGAAATATCAAATGGCATCATCACCATTCTCTCTGATATATTTGGACATGAAAAAAAAGAAATCCCTATTGGAAAGCAAGTTCAAGTGGCAGTGTCTATGTAAAAATGCCCAGAATGCACACAGACATAGGAAACTGCATGTACATCCTATGCACAATTAACAGAACACACTATTACTGCAAAAGCAAACAAATGCATGTCTGCATTGAGAACAGTGCCATTTGAAATGTGGATAAGTAAATTAAAAAACTTCCGCTCATGCCGCAATCATGTATGTCTAGGAAAGTTAATAGAATTTCACACAGATACACATTCTCTTTTCCAATCTGTGCATCTTTCTAAGCCTTTTCTCAAACTACTACAACGTCCACTAATCCATTGCCACACTAAATACTGCAACAGCAACACATACACTACCTCTTCCTGGCAAGAAATCCTTCTACAAATTTGACAAATGTGTTATTCAACTGCAATTACTGTGCCATTAACACTCAAATGTACTAACATCCTTCTTTTGCAATTGCAGTGAAAACCACATTACTCAAACCAGTGGAGTCTCAAGTACAAAACAGAACCCAGAAGAAACCTACTTTTTACAGCCTACAAAGTGAGTGCAATACTGTCTTAATGTTAGTGTAATGTTCTTGTATTGTACAACACACAATTGTATCAATGCAACAGAATTTCATTAACTATTACTAATTGCACCTCAGTAGGTGCACATTTTGTATTGTAATGTAAACACCAGCACAGTAACACACAGATACAAGTACAGCTTTCAAACCTAAACTAACAACCCATTACACAATCACACACCTTAACATGTATGCCTACACATATAAAGTGCACACCCTCCCAACAACAGTTAATTTTTTTCTCCAACAGACACCAAAGAATGCCTACCAGAAAGCAACACTGTAGAAGGCAACGCAGAAATAGAGCCAATCAAACTAAAACCGTACCAAATAGGCATCCACCTCTAGCAGAATTTGTTTAAAAAGTTAAAACAAAACATCTAATGCGATCAATAAGCCAAACTGAAACAGCCTGCAGGGAAAAAACTTTGACTCCTCTTTCAAAATGTAAAAATAAAAAGAAATTTTCTAAGAAGCTTTCAACAACCACTAGTACCAACAGTGCACGTACCAATGTTAGCATAGCCTTAAAAAAGAATTCCCAAAAATGTATTTTACAAAATTATTTCCAGAACAGTGTTCTTCTGAACCTTTTAACAACAAGTGAGAAATCTTACTCAACCCTTAAACCCTACTGCAGAAAAGTGATCCTGGCAGCTCTCGTAGACAGTGCCATGCTTCTCAAAAGGAAAATCTTTATATTAACTTAAAACAGAATGAAACCATCTGTAAAGGTGAGTGGTATCACACCACCGGCACAAAACCATTTTTTAATGAAGAAGCATACAAACAAAAGCAAGCAAACCAAATTGCCATATGTAGCAGTGGGTGAGGATATGAAATGGTAGCCAATACAATTATGGAAGAAGAAACACTGATTTCAACAATAACACCAACAAACGTAGCATCAAGTCTCCAAACCACTGAAAGAAATACACCCCGTCTACAAATTGCCATGCACATCAATGTGTAAAGTGCACAAACAAACTTTCAAATCTTTGCAGCAGTTCCTCAATCGATATGTAAAAGACAAAGTAAAAATGAAAATACTGCAAACTATGGATTCCTGTCCAGTGCGCAAATACACAGGACTACGAGGACATTCTTTAGCCTGCATTTCTGGGCCTGCTTGCAAAAGCACCTCAACCTTATCAAAATGTTAACAACGCATCATTCTGGTGTAAGAAATATTGTTTATAAACTGTACTTTGCAAACAGTCCTGTTTTAGCACTGGACCATTTGAATAGCACTCTACAACATGATACAGCCTTACAACTTCTCGAAGAAATACACCACATTCAAAACAAATATTTTGGAACTGAAGAGGACAATCAAAATACAGTTACTTTAGAAAAGAACAGCGGGATCCTTGCTGATGTCAACCTTCTATTACACACATACAAAAAAGAAATAACAAAGTTTAAGCGCACATCTGCCGAAGTACCAAACCAAGTATGCGTATTTTGCCATACAAAGTTTTATAGAAAGACCATCAAAACTGTAGATATAATTCACAAAGTAGAAGACTATGAGGAATCCCAATGGTTCCAATTAGCTCTCTACCTTATAGCAGAAAACAAATATAAAATGATCAACCCTTGAATACTGTGCACATACTGCACAGCAAAAATGGACAATAACGAAATGCCTTCACAAGCAATCAGTAATAATTTAGAAATATTTGCATTGCCAAAACCACTCCAACAGCTTAACCTACATGAAAGCCTTATAATTCAAACAATACACCTATGTCAAGCAACAATACACCTTCAACCAAACACAGCAAATTGTTATCCCTCTAAATTACTAAAAGGCATTTGTGGCAAAGTAGTCTATTTGCCATTATATCCCAAAGAAAATGTAGATACTCTAGGAGTACAACAGTCAATAGATCAATCTTTGAGTATCCTAGTGAATGGTGTACCTACAAAAGACAAATAAAATTGGCAACAACAAGTAGACTTAAACAAAGTTAGAGAAGCCCTGAAATATCTTAAAGACAACAGTGAATACTACAAAGAAATAAACATTGAATAAAAACTAAGAGAAACCACCAAAATAATTCAGGATTCCTTATAAACTGGACAATTTGAACTTTTAGATCCAACTGCAACCTCCAATATTTAAGACCACAAGACAATCACCCACTGCACTCCAAGGACACCATAGACGATGCTCTGGAAACATATCAAATGCAACAAGCTAAAGGATCTCCAATCAGCATATGGGGGAAAAGTGTAGAAGACAAGCCTTTCCTCTACTTTTTCCTACTGGAAAAGGTGGAAGGTATGATGGAAGGTGCACACAGATAACTGTATCGGAATACTTCTCTTTACGAATGTATTCTGAGGACCCCAGATTCAGACAAAATGTCAAATATATATTCCACCTCCTGTTTGAAAGTGAACTAGAAACTCTATGTTACGGAGTTGCACACACATTAAAAACAGGTTCCAATTTTCAAAACATGTCTGCTACACAACTACTGCAAAAGGTTCAAGAGAAAGATGATCTTTTACAATCCAGTATTACAAATCTCTTGGCAAACATGTGTGGAACAAAAGAGTACTGGTTCCAACATCACGCAGATGTACAATGTATGCCTCACAACCGTGGTCCACCCACATGGTTTGTCACTTTAAGTTGGGCAGAGTATGCATGGGAAGACTTGCATGACTTCCTATGCATACAAACAAAAACAAAGCAGGTATTGACATAACAACACCAGGAGAACTCTGTTCTCTGGATCCAGTAAATGTATCAAGGTACTTCAATCATCGCTTTATAGCTGTGTTGCACTTTATTTGTATTAAAACAGTTCCTCCCTTCCGAGAAGTGGAACACTTCTTTTGGAGAAAAGAATATCAAGCCAAAGGAACCCAACACATATCAATATGCATTTGTGGATTAAAAATGCACCAGAATGTGGTCAAGACAGTGATAACACTGTTTTGGACTTTATTCACAAATATGTCACATACAAATTCTTCAAAAACTTCACAGAGTAACCAACATGCCCAAATTTTGCAATTTCAAAGACACAAATGTGGCAAGTATTGTTGGTGCAAATATAAAAACAAATGAAAATATTACACCAAATGCCACTTTGGTTTCCATAGACAAGTTTCAGCAACAGGCCAAGTGAACAGCTTCATGTCTTCAGTTAGACACAGTGTGAAAGGTAAATCATCTAAGAACACATACTGCATAAAAAGAACCAAAGCATCAGAGTGCATCAATGATTACACTACAATCATTGCCCTTCTATGGAATGCAAATATAGATGTGCAGTACATTGCAGAAAATTCAACTGCAGTTGCACAATATGTCATGGCCTACTTAACCAAAGCAGAGAAAACAGAGCTGAAAGACCTCTGGGATGACATATCATCTGACAAAACACTGGCACAAAAATTGTACAGCTTTGGTATAAAAATGCTCTCTCATAGAGAATGTGGCTGCTACAAAGCTGCAGACCATTTAACTGGCATTGCCTTGCATTGGAAAACTGAACATATAGTCTGGCTAAGCCTTAGTCCTGCTGCATCCAGAAAAAGAGTTCTCAACTCATACCAAGAGATTGAAACAATAGCCAACAATGATCCCAACAGCCAGGACATAGTGAAAATCAGCTTATTAGACGCATACTACACAAACAGAAGTACTGCTTTGGAAACCATGTGCCTATACCAGATAGCCCAACAGTTCTCATACAAAAATAATATTAAACCAGATGAAAAAAACTGATAAATACATAGTCAATGGTTGTGAGCGCAGCCTAGTTAAACTTACCAAAGTCAACCTGATTAATCATATAAAGCTATCTTTAAAAACTCCTCAACATAAGGAACTATACTACATGTCCCTACTCCAACTTTTTAAACCATGGAGAAAGGCAGAAGATTTATTAGACACCCATGCCTCCTATGAAGATGCTTTCAATGCAAGTGAATGTACTACAACAGACATATATTTTACACAGTACACAAACATGTTGGACAATGAACGCCAACAAGAGGAAGAATTTCAAGAACAAATAAATATAGAGACTCCTGAGAGCAGTCAATCTTCTCTAACAAGAAGCCAATAACCACGTGGAAAACCACTCATAGCAAATTAGGGAGAATTAGCCATGACAGGAGTAGAAAACACCATGTGTCATTATGAGCAATCTACAGAACACTTTGCTGTAGTGAAATCACAGTTAAACAATGAGCAGCGTAGCATTTTCCTAGAAGTAACTGAAGCAATTGAATATGGTTTGCAACACGAAAGTAAAACTTGTACCTGTCAAGACTATAAACCTATACTGCTCTATGTAAGTGGTCAAGCTCATTCAGAAAAACATTCTTAATAAAATTCATCAGCAAGTTCCTCCAACAATTAACAAAGAACAAGCTTTCAGCTGTCGTAACTGCCCCCACAGGTTTAGCAGCCTACAACATAGGTGGTGTCACTTTACACCGATTGCTACTCCTTCCAGTAGAGCACTAAAACAAATTAGACTACTACAAACTGTCAGCAGAAGCTGCTATGGAGCTACGTAGAGTTTTAAAATAAATGAAAATGCTCCTAATAGATGAGGTGAGCATGGTCTCCAACCTAATGTTGGCTTTGATTCACCTCAGATTTCAAGAAGTCCTTAAAACAGACTACAAACAACCCTTTGGTAGAAAACATGTTATTGTTTTTGGAGATCTTCTTCAATTAACACCATTGAAAGAACCTACTTTTAAAACTTTAGGCCACAAACTGTGCCCTAAAACTCTAGGCTGCCTAGGAAATGTAAATCTCTGGCAACATTTCCAATAGAAAGAACTAACAGAAAACCTGCGTCAGTCTGCAGGCTTCACCTATGCCAACATTTTGATAAATATTCGCATTGGTGTACTATCTAAGGAAGCACAGTCTATCTTGAATATCGGATGCACCCATGACCTATACGGCCATAACACATGTGCTACTGATGTCATGGAACAATTAGCACACAAAAATGTAAACTGTATGTCCTTAATGCCAACTCTATCAAGCTGTGCACAATCCCATGAAAGAATGTTGAAAAAAGAAATGCAATCACTAGTGCAAATTTACTTCACAGAGAAACTAGACGTGCACGGTATAACAGTACCTACGTGTCAACAAGCTACAACACGACTATATAGCTTAGAGAACTCTATCTCTAGCACAGCTGGTTTGCAGAAAATATTAACATTGTGTTTAAACTGTAGAGTTATGCTAAGCATAATCTTGACATAGAGCCAGGTTTAGTTAATGGAGCACATGGTACAGTTGTTGGCTTCCAGACATACCCATGTGACAACAGCATTCAGTTTGTCAATATTCACTTTGAAAAACTTTCAGAAGTTAAAAGGATAGGATGCTCAAAAGCCATATTCCTTCTTTTCAGGACATGTATGTATGCAGAGAACAGTTTTCTTGGTCTCTAGCATACACAGTCACCATCCGTATATCACAAGGTCTTACCCTAGATCAAACATTTATTGATATTGGCAGCACAGTCTTTAAAGAAGGCCTGAGTTATGTAGCACTGTCATGCCTATGCACACTTGAAGGACTATTCCTAGTCAATTTTGATGCAAGTAAAGTCACTCCTGACATTCCTTGCATAGTATAGTACAATATCCTATGTGAACTCTACACATCACATCTCAAAATGTACCCTGTTCCTCAAAAAGGCAAACTTTGTAAAAGAAAAGTAGCCCAAACTCAACTTACACATGATCTTGCAACAATACCACCAAAGAAATTGAAAACAGCTGGTACTTCATCAACTACGACAACCAAAGAAGGATGTACTGAAAGGACAAATGCATACCCAACTGCACAAACAAAGACAACTTCCTCTTCAAAGAAACTACTTGCACTTCCATGAAATGGTGTCAGGCACATAACTGTCTGGTCCATTCAAATGTTCCAATACAACTGGTATAAATTGCTATGCAAATATAGCAATCGATGTTCTATTCCAGTTGCCACTAATTGTTGAAAACATTTACTTAAACAACACAAACCAATTGTGTTTGCAAATGTTACTCCTTCACGGAAATGCAACAACCAATCTTCACAGCATTGTATCACTTGGCAAGAAAACCTTCACAACAGTAGGCATAATCTACCACACGGGTGCCACAACCAGTGTGGGTCACTATACTGCATACATTAAAAAGAAATGTGGGTGGTTTAAATGCAATGATACTTTCATTACTATGAAGCAGAGATTACCAGCAAATCTTGCAAATGCCTACTAAATATTCTTGAAACCAAAATGTACTCGCTGATCTGAGTAAGAGCGTCTACAAACTGTCCTCAATAACCTTTGAATCCACCAACTTGTAGAATAAGGCAGCAGCTATCTAACAATGCCCATATCAATTCAAAAAATATGCATCTACTGTAACTACACCCATATTGCTGCAAAAACACTTCACAAGAGTGAAAAATGTAAAACCACCAACAAGAATGAACATGCTTGAAAACATACCCTGCAAAAGTTAGAAACTGTAAACAGTTAGAATACTCGAACTGGTACCTGACTGCAACCATAATACTACAATATAACTTCCCATTTCAACACAATTTGAAATTCTCCAACAAAAATGAAAGTTCTTCTGAGGAAACCATTCAACACTTATTAAGTATAAACATACCCTCAACAACTTTGAAACTATCAACAGTTAAAATACGCCAAGATGTATCTAACTGCCCACACAAATCTGCAATATTACTGTTCAATACCACAGTACTTAGAAAACATCAACAGCAACCAAACACATAAAGAAATACTGCTAAAAGACAGAAAGAAATAAAAAGTTAGAATACCCCAACTGGTATCTAACTGCAACCATAGTACCACCACTTCCAAAACAAAAATCATACATCATTTCAATTCCTCCTACTACAACAGACCACCTTAATCAGTGCTATAATTAGTGCACACATCAGTAAAACAGACTGTGCCACATAACGACAAATAAACGTGGAAAGGTTTTTGTTAATCCTGCATGGATTTCTTTTTTCCCACAGACCCAATGATTATGCGAACAAACACAGGAACTGAGCACATTGCACAGTGCACTTGCTTGAAGCATAGTACTTGTGACGTACTAATTATGAGGGTCCTCAAAGTACACAAATGTCTGCAATGCAATGCAATAACACATTACAAAGTACCTACCCTAACATGTTATGCTTTCTTTTATCACAGAGAATGAAAGAACAATTTCTGCTGCATTTCCACATATCATGCAAAGAACTGCATAGTGCCTGAACAATGCAAACAGTAAGTATACAATGATTGGTGTCATACTTCTTTGTAATATACAAATTTCATTCTATACACATATTTGTACAAACCATATAGCAGTATCACAATGTTCAGTGCATACCTGTATTATGCTGCGCTAGTTGTAGCCAGGCCCTACACTCTTGGGTGTAAGGCCTATGGCCTACAGCCTGCAGCCATGCACCCAATAGTCGAGGGCCTGGTCACAACCACCAAAGCATAATACAGTAATGCATGCAAACATCTACCAACTGACCACAACTCACACACATAACACAGCCACCTGAGACCTTATCCACTTCAGTTCACATACTGTTACAATACTTCCAGCCAGTGGACAGACTCTTGGCTGCACACCCAAGACTCTACTAACTCCCCATAACCAATACAGCATAATACAATGAAGTACCCAAGACTGTCCAGCGACCACAACCCAGACACATAACTCATCCGCCTAAACCCCTGTCCACTTCATGGACCTGGCCATGCACCCAAGAGTATACTAGCTGACACAATCAACACACCATAATACAACCATGCACCCAGCAATCTGTACACTGCCCACAAACCACATGCCCATAACTGCCTGAGGCCCTATCCACTTCTATACACATAGTATTGCAATACATGCAACCAGTCACCACATTATTGGGTGCAGTAAGCAAGCCACCTGAGACCCTCTCCACTATTCGACACATACCATTACAGTACTTCAACCAGTGACAACACTCTTGAACTCTTGAGTGCATCACCTCCAGCCATGCACCCAAGACTATTGTAACTGGCCACAATTACCTCCCACTGCATACTATATCATACACCCAAGAATCTCAAGACAGTCCAACAAACCACCTGACACGCACCCTGTCCACTTTTATATACATACTATAACAGTACTTACTACCAGTGTGCAGACACTTGGGTGCATGCCCTCCAGCCAGACACCCAAGAGTCTAGTAGCTGGTGACAATCACCACAGCATATGACAGTCATGCAGCCAACAATCTATACACTGCCACAACCCACACACATAAGCCAACCACCTGTGGCCCTGTCCATGTCTGTACACATAGTATTCAAGGACATTCAAGCAATCAACAAACTCTTGCATCCAATAGGCCAGCCACCTAAGGCCCTGTGCACCTTTCTAGACATACTATTACAGTACTTCAATCAGTGGCCAGACTCTGGGACTCTTGGGTGCATGCACTAAAGTGTATAGTAACTGGCCACAATTACCTCCCATTGCATAGAACATCATACACCCAACAATCTCAAGACATTCCAACAAACCACCTGCCACACACCCTGTCCACTTTTCTACACATACTATTACACTACTTGTAGCCAGTGGACAGACTCTTGGGTATATGTCCTCCTACGCAATCCATATGCCACTGTCAAAATGTATGTATGCATGGCTGTATTATGCAATGGTGGTTGTGGCCAAGGCCTAGAGTCTTGGGTGCATGGGCCCTGGCCACAACCACTGCAGCATAATACAGCCATGCATGCAAACATCTGCCCACTTACCACAACCCACAAGCATAACACAGCCACCTCAGGCCCTATCCACTTAAAGTGACATACTATTACAGTACTTGCATCCAATTGACATGGATGGCTTCTCCACCCAATACTCTACTAACTGCCCGGAGCCAATACATCATAATATAGTACAATACCCAACAATTTGCCCAGAGTCCACAACGTAAACACATAAGACATTCACTTGAAGCCCTGTCTACTACTGTACACACAATAATGATATGATATGATAGTTTATTTATATAGTGCCTATACACAATGTGTTTTCAAAGTGCTTCAAGGAAAGGGAAGGAACAAGGGAAAAAACAATTACCTTCTTATAGGCCTTAAACAGAATGGATGTGAAATTAACTATCATAATCCGCCTGATGACATTTCAGGTAGTGCAAGAGCTAAGACATAGATAAGGAAGGGAAGGGAAGAGCAGGAAGGAAATGGAAACAGACAGGCGACCACCGTGCTAGACCTGACAACATTTCTGGTAGAGCCAGAGAAAAACGAAAGGTGAGGGAGAGGGGTGCAGAAAGGGAGGAGAGGAACAAAACAAGCGACTATCGTAAGAGGCCTGACGACATTTCAGATAGTGCTGGAGGAGTGGTGGGAAACAAGTAAGGGGAGGGTAGAAGAGACAGACGAGGTTGCTATCATACTACAACCAGGGACAATTCTGATAGAATAAGTACATAGAAGAAAGTAAGGGGAGGAGATAGAAAAAGGGAGAAAGGGAGAGGAGGAGGAGAGAACAGAGAGTAAGCAGTCAAAAAGAGTGGCGAAGCAAGAGGGGAGAGTGAATACAATTGCAGAAGTCAATAGTAACACATAATGTTGCAAGCCAGGATACAAGATGAAGATGGGAACAGCATGATTCAGGGCCACCATGAGTACAAGATGCAAAGGAAGTCCAGCATGAGAGTTGAGAAAGGGTGACACACCGTGAGTCAATGAAGTCCATAAAAGTCAAATCCAGCACTGGCCACAAGACAGTGATGGTGAAACCAGAATGTATCAGGACAGACTCCTGCAGATGTAGGCTGGAGGGGAGGAGGGGGAGCAGGGTAGAAGAATCAAGCAAAACAGGCAACACCTGTGTGCAAGAAGGGTGGGGGGCACAAAGGAACCTCACGGGGGGGACCAGATTGGGTGGGAATGGCCTGTGGGGACAGAGGGAGTAAACACATGTTGGTGCTTGCTTACCTGCTGTCTGAGCAGGGGGTTGGGCCCTAGGTCCTCCTGGTCCAAACAGGAATTGCAATTTCTTCATCTGCCATTTGCTTCGGTGGCTCGGGCGAGAGATGCCCCGAATCTGAGAGTCAAGAGCAGGAAGGAAGAGGAAGGGCTACGAAGGTGGGTGGTGCTTAGGACAGGTGACCTAGATCCACTTGCACCTGCTCCCCATCAGACGGTTTAGTTTACTATTTGATAATGCGCTCCAAACCCAGGGGTAGCCGGGTGCAACAGTCACAAGAATACTTTAGCTTATGTTACATACATAGGATACATACAGAACGTGCGTTACATGAATTATTGATGAGTTTGTGATACAGATATGCAGGATGGTGAAACCAGAATGTAGAAACATAACATAATGTAGAAAAATAACAATCCAGTACCTGCAACTAGTCAGAACACTCCTCAGTCCAATAAGCCAGCTGACTGAGGCCCTCCCCACTTTTTACACATACCATTACAGTACTTCAATGAGTGGCCACACTACTGAACTCTTCGTTGCATCACCTCCAGCCATGCACCCACGACTCTAGTAGCTGGTCACAATGAACACAGCATAACAGAGCCATGCACCCAAAAGTCTGTACACTGGCAACAACCCACACACATTTTCCAGCCACCTGAGGCCCTGGCCACATCTATACACTTCCTCATATAATCTACAGTCCACTCCCCCACCCTAATGAATCCTGCATGCAGTCGGCACATGAGCTTCTCTGTCAAGGATTTATCCATGAACTGCTGCAGTGTCTGTGGACACCGCGAACAAAGCACAGTCTTCCTCCACCCAAACAAATACATCTTATGGCCCACCTTTCACTCCCCCACCCTTTCCAGCCCCTTCCCCACCAGCAGATGCCCGAAAATGTGTTTTCAGCCCTGTTCGCCGATGCACTATCCATGTCCAACATGGCCAACATGGCAAGCGCGGACATCACATGGGCCCCCAGTCCAATCAGAGTCCTGTCCGCGGAGCGAAACAGGGAAGTGGGCCCGCGGAGCAGATCTAGATATCACAAATTTTTGGTGACCTACATTTTGCCTGTTTTTTAAAAACTACTGAACGGATTTTCACCAAATTTACAAAAGCACGCTTTCGGGACCAAGCCATCGCTCCTGCCGCAAATTTGGTGAAAATCCATCCAGCTGTTTGAGCTGTGGGCGTGAGCGCATTTTTTTCCCATTCAGTCTATGGAGAAAAGAAATGTTTGGGACCCCCCTATACCTCACCAAACTTACCAAGAAAATTCAGAGTGGGCCATATACTTATTTTGCAAAGTTTGGTAAACATTTGTCCAGGGGGAGTGAAGTTATAAGCCACCCAAAAAGTGCTCTTCCTATGAGAGATGAGCGACTTAACCATAACTACACGGCCGCTAACGCGGGCCATGTAATACATATATATTTGTTTAGGGAAATGAGCACTTGTGTGTGAATTAGTGAAATTCATGCAGACAGGTAATATTTTTTCTGTGCATGAGCTGTCTGTGATTGAGTTCCATTGTGGCATCTTCTTTTTTTTTATTATTATTTTGCGTTTGGTTTACAAAATATAAACCTTTACAAAAGAAAACAAAAAATACATTTTTTTATACAAAAAGAGAAGATTCAAATTCAATAAAAATAAATAAAAAAAGGAAAATTAAGATAAAGACAGTTAAAACCCTATTTCACATACAAGATATACAGCATCCAAGCTGATATTAGGCCATTCCTATCTAGAACATACATACATTTACAGCGAGGTATAACAGTTATCTCTTCAAGCAAGTTTTTTTTTCTTTTTACATTGTCCAATTAGAGAAATTATTTGACTGCAGGCAGATTACAGACTTCATGCAAAAATGTCACTGTAGTCAGTTTCAATGCATTCAGTTTGCCATAGAGCATATTCCATCAAAAATATTCGATATCAACTCTTGACGGATCATGGACAAATTTACCAAAGATTGCCAGTCTTTGGGTTACCACTGCCTGACAGTTTAATAATAAATGCTTCAGTGTTTCAGGTACTTCATTACTGTGACAAAAACGACAGGGGATTCTTTGTGTAGTACCTGAGCGAATTTCTAAAATTTCCCCTGTCGACAAAACATTGAAGCAAAATCTCATATTTGCAGCCTCCTTTTAGGGACAGGGAATTTAATTAAATATGACTCTGGAATACCCATTTTCTTTCCATCATAAATGATCTGATTATAAATCCTGGAGGACACCACCCTTTCCATGGACTGCATCCAATCCAGGGATTGAAGTTTTTCCTTAACTCTCAGAGGGTTAAGTATCAAGGTTTCCAGTGTTAAACAAACAGAATCAAGACAATTCAAACAATCTGTTTGGAGGTTCAACAACCACTCCGAAGTTGAAGAACTGGTTCTCAATCTACAACCCATCAGTGCATATAAGGTATTCTCTTTGGTGATAATTAGATTCCGATAAAGGTTTAGCCTTTTCAACCTGATTTTATTATCGAATGAATGAAGACCCAACTCTAAATGGATAGCTGACATTGGAACACCCTTTGGTCGACAATAGAGTAGTTTCCGCCAAATTTTAGATTCCAATTTGGCGGCCAGTTGTTGAGTTGGAAATGGTAGAATTTCGAAAACCATATAGTAATTTAGGAAGAACTTTAAGGTTATAAAACCTGATTACCGGCGTCACTGAATACTTACAGTATTTAGTAGCTACCTTTTGCATTTGGTAGATCAATTTATCTGCTTTGTCAAAATAGTAATTCCAGTACATATGAATCGTAGCACCACTGAAGATCGGGAAACCCTATTTGCGCCATGACTACCTCCAATACCGGTACCGAGTCCGCCCTGGTTCAATGGGGACTTACCGGTCTATTCCGACCTTTGCGGGACCGGTAAGTCCCCATTGAAAAAGCCATTCCCCATTCCCATTTCAGCCCCCATAGGGCTCAATTGGAAGGGGGAAGGCGCTAATAAGGGTACCGCAAATTGCAGTACCCTTATTAGCTCTGAAGTCCCTTAACGGGCCCCATCCATAACGCCTGGTAAAACCAGGTGTTTAGGAAGGGACCCGCTAAGGGACCTCGGAATAGGGCGCAAAGGGATTACCGGCACCGATGTCCTTAATGGTGCCCGATATCCCTTTGCGCCCAACTCGGAATCAGGGCCTATGTCTGTAAAACCCTAAGTTGGGAAGGAGGGCCTGGAATAGTCATGCAAACTCTCCCCCCTTGCTCCGATTTCCTCAGAAACCACTTTTGTGGTCTATAGACTCAAACTTATCAAACTCAGTGAAAGGAAAGGCTGAGTGTGCCTTGCTGGGATTTGGTCCTTTGATGTGGCATAGGAAATCAGATCTCTGCAACAAGTGTTTAGCCCACAGAGGGTGTCATTTTAAAAGAAATGCAAAGTGCATGCAAGGTACCACCAATGTTAGCACGTACAAGCTCTTAGGACCCCTGCAGGGAACTTTCAACATTTGCAAGGTGGGATGAAAGTTTGAAAAATAAAAACAGGCGAAAATGTCTTGGAAACATGAAAACACTGCATGCAAATTTCACTTTGCAGACATCGTTTTCCAAATGAGACCTATGGAATCCGCCTTCTCTAGAGCAGGTGCTAAACAGAGGCAGATTCGCTAGGAATCCATTCGTTTTACCACTGCGCATAACACAGAATACACTTCCAAGACAGAGGAAGAAAGCACAGTAGACGTGTTAACTCTGCTGCGTGCCCCTTCTACACATTGCGTGCATGCGAAAATGAGCTGGAGCAGGACATGGAGGTGTAAAAGCATTACACCTCTCGTTTGCGTCTGTATTTCCCACTCCACCTGTTACAAAATGACCCCCTGAGATTTATTTAAACAACGGTTTCAGTTTGGGCTTGATGCTGCAGCTATCAGGAGCCCCCTCCCCAGCCAACAGTGCTTCTGCGCTGAGGTGAATTCACAAAACAAGTGACTTCTGTCTCACACACTGCATGGATACCTCACAAGCCTCAGTCTGAAGGGTGCGGGTACTCTCCGAACTCAAACTGCTGGATGCCATCCGTGAGCCCATAAGACTGTAAAGTCTGTTGTCTACTAAGCAAGACTCTCTAAGGAAAAGGGACTGTTCCCAATGAAGGCCCAGGTTTCGGGGTTTGGGGGGTTGAACAGACATTGGGAATGTCTGCTTCAGCCCTACATACCTGCCACGCTTTGTTCTGGGGCAGAAGGAACCCCCAAAGCATACTTCTCGACTCACACGAATTTGGCAGGTGGCACCCGCCTTGGAATCAGATCCCTCCCCTGCTAAGCTAAGCCCCTTATCAATAAATGCATTTCACGGCCTCTCGCCCACCAAACAACACAATAACCTGCTTTCACACACCCTGGGCACTCAAAAGGTTGAGAGGTAGTCCCACAGTCTGCTTGTTTTAAGAGTCTTTAAAACCTGGCCCAGAAGGGCCAATTTTGTGGTCATAAATTGTATCCTTTCCCATACACATTCACCACCGGAAACTTTTTGCACTTGGATTTTAAAGGCACAAATGAGGTCTCTGCCTTAAAAGGAGATGGGCTTTGGCAGGGCTTAAGTGGGCCGGGGCTAGCCGGAGCAGAGCTCCGACAGTCTCTGAAAAGTGCTTCTAAGACTGGGAGCTGCAGGGGCGCCCTAATGTCTGCTGCAAGCCAAGGCATGATTTGTACTGCCTGAAGCCTCTCGTGAATACAGAATAAATCATATTGGCCCGATCTGATTTCTCTCACATGTGCGAGAGCTTCAGGCTTTAGAAAGAAATACCTTCGCTTGCAGCGGTGTGGACTGTCGAGTAGGGAGGGTGCCACCTCCCGCCTCTCCTTTTGTTACTCTCCTGAGAGGTTGATGATCACTGCATCTCTTTAGTTATAGGGATGCCAGGTGGGGGTCGGTGCAAACAATAAGTGAGAAAGATAGAGACGGGAGGTGGCCCTTACCTAAGCCAGATGCAGCCCTGTTAGTATCAGAGCCCCCCCTCCCTCAATTCTGCCTTCCACTTAAAGCACTCGCGTTTAGTGCTGTTAAAACTGAGAAACAGTAATTCTGTCAGGACTCTTAAATTGTTATACGGTTCATTTGGTTATAAATAGAGACCCAGCTTTAGTGAGTATATGCAGTGACAGGTAGCATATGTTGCTGGGCTGCCCTATTTTGATTACTTTTAATTAATTAAGATCATGTAGTCATAGCTGGACTCAAGTGTATCAATATTAATTTCAACTGCGCTCATTTCATGTGATCACTATTTTTGTGAAACATACATAAAAACATAGGGCCTCATTACGACAATGGAGGTAGCCATGCCGCTATTTGCCCCATACCGAGTACCGGGTCTGGGTTCCCTGAATGGGGAAATACCAGGCCATTCTGACCTTGGAGGGCTCGGTATTTCCCCATTCAGGGAAACCGGACCCGGTACATCCCCATTCCCATTTTAGCCCCCATAGGGCTCAATGGGAATGGGGAGGATGCAAACAAGGGGCCCGTTTATGACGGGCCCGTTGTTTGCATCCTGGCCTGCTCGCGGGACCCGCTAAGAACGCCTGGTTTTACCAGGCGTCCTTAGCGGGTCCCGCGAGGAGACCTCGTAATGAGGCCGTAGAGGGTTAACGGGACTGACAGCTCTACCAGCACGTCAACCCCCTACCACCAGGGTCGTAATGAGGCCCATAGACTGAATGCCCAAATTGTACCCACTACAGTGACAGGGGCGGACTGGGAAAAACAGTGTCCCTGGAAATATTTTTCAAAGTGGCCCCATATGACGCTGTGTGTAAACTGTGAGAGTTGTCCCACTGTAAAACATGGGAAAATGGCTCTAAACATGGAATTTGAATGCACATTCCCTCCAATATATTTAATAAAAAGTAGATTATACATGGAAAAAACACTGATATGCCTTTGGGGAATAGCATTCTGGAGTCTTTGTAATGCGTTATTTATTTCACAGAGATGTGGGGATGATGAGGTATGGAAGGAAAGGGGCAGGGTGCATCGAAGAGGTGGTCAGAGGCAGGGGTGGACCTGGAAATAAGAGAGGCCTGGGGGGCAGAGGCATACTGGGAAATCTCCAGAGTTCCCTATAGGCCAGTCCATCCCTGGTCCATCCCTGGTCAGAGAAGCAGAAATCCAGGGTGCCCACACAAAAGAGGCCTGGGCTGCCGAGAAATCTCCAGAGTTCCCTATAAGCCAGTTCATCCCTGGCCAGAGAAGCAGATATCCAGGGTGCCCACACAAAAGAGGCACGGGGGGCAGAGGCCTCCCGAGAAATCTCCAGAGTTCCCTATAGGCCAGTCCATCCCTGGTCAGAGAAGCAGAAAAGCAGGGTGCCCACACAAAAGTGGCCCGATGGGCAGAGACCTACTGGTAAATCTCTAGAGTCCCCAATAGGCCAGTCCATCCCTGGTCAGAGAAGCAGAAAACCAGGGTGCCCACACAAAAGTGGCCCGATGGGCAGAGACCTACTTGTAAATCTCTAGATTCCCCAATAGGCCAGCGCATCCCTGGTCAGAGAAGCAGAAAACCAGGGTGCCCAGACAAAAGAGGCCCGGGGGCAGAGGCCTACCAGGAAATCTCCAGAGCTCCGTATAGGCCAGTCCGACCCTCGTCAGAGCAGCAGAAAACCAGGTGCCCACACAAAAAGGGCCTGGGTGTAGAGGCATACCGGGAAATCTTCAGAGTTCCCTATAGGCCAGTCCATCCCTGGTCAGAGAAACAGAAAACCTGGGTGCCCACTCAAAGGAGACCTGGGGGGCAGAGGCATACCAGAAAATCTCCAGTGTTTGCAATAGGCCAGTCCATCCCTGGTCAGAGAAGCAGAAAACCAGGGTGCCCACACAAAACAGGTCCATGGCGCAGAGGCCCAAAGAGAAACCTCCAGAGAGTACACCAGGGTTAATTGATCCAATCTGACTGAGCTCATTTGTCAACAACCACCTTCTTTGCATTAAGAGTAAAATAGGGGCCTCTCCAATATTATGTGGTGCTTCAGAAAGGAAAACCCAACCTTCACAAAGTTCAGAACTGCCTTTTTAATAAAACAAAAATGAGTGCACAGCCTCAGGCTCCTCTGCATTGTACGTGTGGGTGAAGGTGAGTGCATCAGCAGTGTTTCAACCACCACAGGTCGCTCACAACCCTTATGCAAAGTACATTTGCTTGAAATGGTCAAAATATAATAATGCATTCCAAGTGTGCTGCTTACCATGCCTGTGTTGCTGCTAGCTCTTTACACTTGGCATACCTTTTCTCTACATTGCTTTGCACTGATTCTATGCATTTTGCAGGATCCACTCGGTATTCCCAGCAGTGCAAAGGTGCTCTGGATAAGGTCAGTCTTGTTTTTCTTTTTCCTCGTATCCTACTATCCCTGCAGTCTTTAGGCAGTGCACTGCACTGCACTGCACGACGAAGCTCACCTCGGCTCAACCTTTCTATGAGCGAGGAAAGGCAGACCCCAATTGGCAAATATGTTGCATGCACCGCACCTGACTGAGTCACCTCAAAGCAACTTGCCGGCCTCTTTCTGCTTCCAAATATCTGCTCTGCTCAGATCCTAACTGCAAATGAACACGGAGGGAGAGCAGGCAGCCCAACAGTGCCATTGGTAGCAGTCCATTTTAGAAGCTGACCGCACGGTCAGGGGGGCATGTGCCCTTCTTCCCTCGAGCCCAGTCCTCCCATGGTAACAATACCCACCCTAGCAGTAACATGTCTGCAAAATATGAGTCAAAAATAATAAGTTGGACATGCTTTTGTTTTGGCTGACTGGCTTGTGATGAGAATGGAATGAAAGCTTATTACGGAAAAAAAGTTCATTAGTGTACCTTTTTTTTGGGCCTTCACACCTGTGGGAGCTGCGGGTATCCCCGCCAGACTAGCGGCTGCAGTGGGAGATGAATGCTGTGTGGTAGCATGGAGTGCATCCTCGGTTAAGCCGACCCTCATTTTGCAGCAGGGAGGAGGCGTGTCTCCACTAAACTGCTGTGATCATTGCGTTGTGTTTCTAATGCAGATTTGGGAATTGTAAGTTAGTATACAATGTATTGTTGTATGCATGAGGGTCTTGAGAGTGTTCTTGTGCAATCCTGCACGAGTGGGGGCTTATTTACCCAGACGTCCCCGTATGTTGTCACTCCAGAATGCTAATGCTGTGAGTGCCAAGCCCGAGCCAAGAATGAATACTGTCTCTAAAGGTGAATGTTCTTTTTAACAGAAGGTAAGGGAATTGACTGGCCAAACAAGTATGCTACCATTGAAAAAGCATGGCAACATCATGGCAAAAAGGTTATGATTAAGAAGTTCTTCCATGTCATGCTAGAGTTTATTTTAGCTCAAGGTGAGACGGGCAGGTGCCTTCCTTGGGAGTAGGCTGTTAAAGTATAATAACATATAGACCGCTATATTTAGAAATGCCACCCTGATGTCCCTATACAGGCTGTGTTCATTGCACCCACCTGCTATGCTCTAATCTGTTCTCTTATGTTACAATGCTTTGACTGTTATCATAAGGTTAGAACAGGATTCTGTGCTTTGCACAGCGTGTTATGCCACAGTAAGGTAACCTCACAGTAACGTAACCTCTGCACGTCAACAGAGTGAACACCAGTGCACCAAAAGATCAGCACTTAAGAGCTCCTCGGCCAGGGAGCCGGACAAAGTGGAGGGAATGGGTGTAAAACAGAAGAGAATGCATATGTAGTTTTTAAGCATGGCATCGGCAGGAGCAAAGCCCTGGACTGGGCCTCCTGGAAGTTCTTCAGTCATATTAGCAACTAGCTGGTGATGGTTATAATGGTGTGTGAGGCAAGACTGCTCTTGGGCTGAGGCAGGGCTCTTCTGGGAATTAATCTGCATAGTCCAGCCTTGCCAAACCTACTGAACCTGTGCCCCAGTTACCCTGTCTTGTAAATATTGGGCTGCACGCCGATCTGAGGTCCAAATAGGGATGCAGGTATTCTTCAGGGTTTAAGGCCCTTTTATACATTGAGCACTGCTCCTATGCATTGTTTATTCATGTGGGTGTTTTCAGAAGGGCTACCTGCTACCTATTGGCTGCTTCAAAGCGCTTGACATTAGACTTTAATGTGAAATGACATACTATAACCCAACATAACATTACCCAACCTAACCAGCTAGAATAACAAAACTTGCATCATGTCCCAACAAATGAAAAGAAAGGTTGAACAAATGAAAATTGAGAATGAAAAACAAAATTCCCTAAAAAATGAAGAAATTCCAATGTGGTTACACGATCTCAAATGGGAAGGGAACATTAAGAAAGGGAAAACACCATGTACACCACGATGAAGCAGTGCTACATTTAGATACATTGGGGTCATTACGACTCAGGCGGTAAGTACACCAACTTTACCACCATGGTGTAAACTACGTTTACACCATGGTGGATGGTGGATTTACAGCCCCATTACAAGGTGAGTGGGGCGGTAAATCCCCATTTCCCATTTACCCTTCCCCATTCCCATTTTTGCCCCATAGGGCATAATGGGAGTGGGGAAGACGCTAATTACGGCACCGTAAATTACGGTGCCGTAATTAGCACCAAGGCCGTTTAGCGCCATGGATTTTAACGCCTGCTAAAAGCAGCCGTCAAAATTGGAATCAGGCGTTAAGGGTTAACGACGGCGTTAACCCTTAACGCCTGAGTTGTAATGAGGCCCAGGAGGAACTGGAATTAAAAACAGAGGTGTGGGGGGAGAAGGAGCGCCAACCTAATAGGCAAAAGTAGGGGTACACCAAAATCATAAATTCAAGTTAATATCCATTTTGATTGGGGAACTAAACACTTAGATCCTAACAGACAAACATTGCACAACATGCCCCTGCAGACTAAACATGAAATAACACAGTGTAGCACTCCAAACCTAATACAGCAAAGCATTTGAAAGCAGGACAGAGCACAGCGACGATACCATAGCACAGTCACATAGCACAACAAACCAATAATAATTTAACCCAGCACACCCACACCACAAAGGTAGCATGTGCAACGTAAGATATTGGGGTGGGTGCCACACACACACACGCTTATCCAGACTCCGTGTTTGAGTCTGCCCTGGACAGTCACTGGCAAGATCTCATCATGGATAGTCAGTGAGAGGGGTCTTTGATTGTTGCCTGACTTCAAATTGTTTACACCTGACCTTGCCTGAGTACCGTGGCTGTTGATCTAATGCACTGCTGCCCGAACTCCGTCCCTTGGCCCTTTCAGCAGGCTCAGAATGAGCCCAATACTCGCATGTATCTAACAGTGACTATACCCTCTCTGGAGGCAAGGAAGTCACTGCCACTACTGTACTCCAGGGAGTGTTCCACTGAAAGAGGGTGGCTGACTCCCAACTAGTGCTGCAGCCATAAGCAGCTATGCCGTTTTCTTTCACACCACTCATCCTATTGTGGCCACCCTGAAATATAGCATTATGGCATCCCCCCCCCCTCCCCTAGGTGCAATAGGGCAATACAAACACATTGAGTTCAAACATACATTTGCTATAACCTCAGAGTTTGAAAATCATAGTTCAGGATTGCCATTCCTATTGTTAATACGCATGAATGCTAAATAAGACGTCTCTTAATACCTCAGGGGCAACGTTCTCGCTTTGGAAGCAAGGCGACACGGAGCAACACAGGTTTGATCGCGAGTCTGCGCTTAGAAACCTCTGGGTATT
The DNA here is from genome assembly GCF_040938575.1 of Ambystoma mexicanum. Classification (NCBI taxonomy): domain Eukaryota; kingdom Metazoa; phylum Chordata; class Amphibia; order Caudata; family Ambystomatidae; genus Ambystoma; species Ambystoma mexicanum. Next base: position 957,806,406 of record NC_090928.1, on the reverse strand, counting down.
AAGCGCATTATAAATAACCTATCATATCATACACCTAGATTGTAATCACTCAACATATTAATAATTGAACAAAACAAATACTTTAGTCACTTATGATTTCATGTATACTTCGAATCGGATTTAATTTCTAAATCATGAGTATTTCACCAAGCAATACACGTGTAAATGCTGTCGTTTGGGTTTAATTGCACTCCAGGATAACCATTACATGTGCGAATGCTGGCAACAGGTTTTCTAGTGATGTGCAGGGCTAGTCCTTCTTCTGTTTCTCTCCAAATAGACTGGATCAGAATTCAGTACGACAGGGGGAGGGGAGTGCAGCTCAAAGGTCACATGCTGGAGAGAAATTATGTAAAAACAGAAGCAAAACAACAAAGACGTTAATGTTGGATTTTTTGTAAAATCATGAGATAACACATTAAATACTCAAACATTGACATCGGATGAACGTCTACAAATAGTTTTGCAACAGGACTGTGACATTTGAGGCATTACCGAAACAAAAAAACACAGGGAGCCTATCCCTTGCAGCAAATTAGCACTATGCAGGGAAGGTCAGGGTCAAAATATGTTTTGTTTTGTTTACATGTCGTCTTGCTCATAGCCTTCTCTATGAAACGTTGTTGTTTTTAGGGCCGCTTCCTGCTGTCAGTACTGACCTGAAAAAGTAGAGAATTATTCCCAGAGAGACCGGTAAAATGAAAGGGCAGTCTGTGTTGAAGTGCTGTGGAAACAGGTGCAAGTCTGAACTGTCCACTCATCACCGCACTGCGCAATGAACTGGACAGTCCAGAAAAAACGAGACTGGTGTCCCTTGATAGTTGATGTTCAGAATCTGATGTGAAGGGCATATCAGAGTAAAGCGATGGATCAAAGCATGCTTTCATTCAAATCTCCCAAACACGCAATGCGTGGATTTATACATGGTGGGGGCGTTAACCGTTCCATGCGCATCAGGGCCTTTGCAGGGCCCTAGGCGGCCAAGGATTTGTGGGCCCCCCTAATCTGCATAAGTAGTAACATTAGTGATATCACAGATTTATCCTTTAGCACGCAAAGGTATCATGGGATTTTAAATCTTACCATGTGTAAGGTAGTAGACAAATACACTGTGACCTCCAGTATATGAATTGTCAATATTAATATTTACCAATGTGGCAATATCGGGAGTGAGTCTTTTTCTTGAAGTAGCGACAGCTGAATACCTTGTACAGACTTCTCATATTGGCAGATAAGGCATAGTGTGATAACAGGGTTTGCCCAAGTGCACTCACTTTGGTTAATTGGCGAAGCCCGGATTTGAGAGCAGTCTGCAATTCCGGAACTTCAGCACATCTCTTCCTGATGTAATTGCTAGAAATACTGTTTGCAACAGGTCTTTTTGAAACTTAGTTTAAAAACACTATTTGGGTCATCACGAGTTGGGCGGTAGCGCTTAAATGCGTCAGTAACACTATTACTGCCGCATTTAAGGATCCACCCAATAACGAGTCTGGCAGCATTTACCCCCAGCTCCAAGCTGGGGGTAAATGCACCATACAAATGCCAATTTTCAGGCACAATTAGCGTGGCACTATTAGCGCACGCTAATTGCGCCGAAAACGCCCCATAGTACCTCCCAAACCTTGATCCGGCGCTAATAGCACCGGACCGGGTGGCGGTAATGCTATTAGTGTGGGCGGTATCCCAGTGCTAATACTGCCGGGATACCGCCCAACTCGTGGTGAGGCCCTATTAGTCGAAGGTATTGCACAAATATGGTGATTGTGGTTTGCTAACTGAAATAACTGCTTTTTTTGCAGAAGTTCCACGATTGTTTTTGTTTCTATTGCATGTATGTTTGGGCAATACTAGCGCCTCGATGCCTATGGGATTAGTGCACTTTACAAATGTAAAAATAAATAAAAGATAAATATTGTCCAATATACAAGGCATGGGAAAATTGTCTTGGGCGCCAATAAAAAAGTGGCCCACAGTTGCAAATGGCAATTCATTCCTTTTGTGACAGATTGTTTGAGTAGTGCCCAAGGGGGAAGTTTTTGACAAAATGTGATGCAAATTGAGCATTTTTAAGAATATTTATTCAGTAACACTGGTGAAAACTACAAGCCGCATGGTGAATTAACTTATCAAGCTCGTCCACATCGGCCAAAAAAGTGGCCCACTTCGACCCAAAGAACTGTCCCACACCAGCATGTTGTGATTTGGCTTCGGGCATTGCCCTGTTGTCCTATTGGCCACTGTGTATTGAGAGGGCACAATATTATGAAGATTGCGCAACCCAGGCATCCTGACTAGTCTACTGGTGACGTATGGGGCAGGAAATGAAAAATGCTATAAAATAAAAGCGTTTGATTATAATTGAAGACCACCACCAAACGGTAAGTGCACGCTATCCCAGCTGGACCAGTTTTGCACGCAGAAACATTGATGGATAAACTGTTGAGCCACTTCCGTTTATTGACCCGCCAAAGTCTCGGAGTTAATGGCACACTGCAAATGTCACCTGAACGTCTTGCTACTCATGTCTCTGATTGTCAAAGCTGCGATAATTTACTGCACGAACTGCCTCGGATTCCAGTCACAGACAACACGCCTCGCAGCGAGAAAAAACGCGGTAAAAGCTCCTGCCTGGTTATTCTTCTGCTAAAGGTACGAGTCTGAGCAGACGGCGAAGGCTGCAGTCATCCCGGGGGACGCGATCACATCTGGGCCCATGTAGTCCGACAGCAGAACATCAGGCAACCTGCTGAGCTCTCCCACACTTGCACGAGTGACCTTAAGCTGGCTGTGAACTGTCATTTGTAATATGCCCCTTTCTATTCTAGAGCGCTGCGCGTTAACCAGTCATACGCTTTCACATTTTAAATACAGAAGTAAGGTGGGAATATAAGGGCTTGGGGTTGTTCTCTTCTGTTTTTGTGCACCGTACATTTTCATACGAATGCCTTTTTGTTTGACGTAATCAATCGTTAACTCCACCGGGAGCAGAGAGGCCAGGCTTCCTGCCAAGTACAACAAAGGCTGTGCACTGCTTTGCATGTGGGCATCATATCACATCGGTTTACAGATCAAAACACCCCTGCCTAGGGAGTTCAAGAGGCAGCGCAGTTTATTTGCATGCATGACAAGTCTCGTGTGTAAGTGGGTTGTAATTATTTCTGCAGGCCCGCACTGTTTGTGCACTGCGCTCATGATATGATATGGCACTTGTAACGCGCCTATAGACAAGTGTTTCAAGGCGCGATGAGGCAAGGGAGGGAGAGCAAAGGGAGGACAGAGACAATGATCTTACTAGGCCAGATGACATTGAGATCGTGCAAGTGCAGTGGAGGCGGCAGGGGAAAAGTGCCAGGGGAAAGTTGAGGAGTTGAGGGGGGCAGTGCTCTACACGGGATCAAAACAATAACAAGAAGTGTGTCCAGCAGGTGGCAGGTGCAAGGGTAAGTGCAGATACAGACCCAAGTGCAATCCATTTTGATTCAGCGTTCCTGGAGAATCCGCACTAATGGGAATCAACCAATGAAGGGACAGTCAAATCGCTTCAAACGTAGATTTCTTGCTACGTCACACTCTAATCAATCTGATCTCCACCCCCACTGCAATGTCCATCTCCCCCACCTACTTCCCCACCACAAGAACCCCCACCCCACATACTTTAAACTGCATGGTTCCTCGCCAGTGCCTGGAACACTTGGTGTTGCAGCGCTTTCCCCCACGGCTATAGCCGTCAAAGGAACAAGGGATTACGTGTAAATCCATTCTCCCTTGACCACGGTGGCCATCTTGGTTTGTAGTTTTTGTAAGATGAGAACCCGGGAACTGTGCCTTTTCTCAACTTAAAAAAAAAACTAAACAATTAGCCCCTGGTAAGCATGCTGGAATGCTAATAGCAATACAGCCCTCCAGGTGGGGGACATTACCAGGTCAGTAATTCCATGGGGCTCAAGTTAAGGCAATACCACACTAACCTTATCTTAAATTAGATGAAAGGTAGCAGCTTGGCAGGATAAGTAGCAGGGTGAAAGGGCGGGCTAGAGTGCGCAAATAATTCCTTGAAATTCAATCAGTGTTGGAATAACTTGCACACTGCTCGTTTTGGTTGACCCAGTGAATCTATCAGACCCTGAGAGCTTACATGATTCGAGTCAACTCTGCCAGATTCTCATTATTCACTACGTGATATGCTATCAAACAAGAACAAGTCGAACCGGACTTGCCCCCCATACCCCTCAGAACTAATCATTAGTGGCAAGTGCCATGGAAACATGACAGCCATTGTTACACTGGCTCCCTACAGAGTATCCAGGTGGTAAGCCTCTGAATTGGACATCAGAATGTTGATATCACAAAAAGGCTTGAGGGTTTCTTGAAGATAGCTGAAATCCCAGTGGCACAACTCTGGTTCAGAATTGTATCCACAGGTTCCCACACTGTTCAGGGAAGGCAGGGAGAATGTGACTGATGAGGAAAAGGGCATACAGTGTTTTTTTTTTTTTCTGTGTGCATGTTTTATTTGTATTTTTAATGTACGACTCGGAATAAACAGTTTCTTCTTTCTTTTTCTGTGCAGTTGTTCGTGACGCCCTATACGAACAAAGCTGATAGTCCGCAGGAGAAAAAAGTGTCAAATGGTCAGCATTCAAACATGTTGACCTCCTCGGAATGAGGTTTTAGCGTATGCACCCAGGAAAGTGACTCTGGTCCTCGTTTCTTACAGAAGTGGTCTTATGTGCATTCTATGGAGGTCTAGCAAATCAAGGCATAGTAAAATAAGTTTTTCCCCCATCCTGAATATTGCATTAGTAGATTGACCCTCTCTGTATGCCCACACCTGAAAGACACATATCCGTCTGTGCACAAATCTTTCCTTCGACTGGGCTGGGGATTTGCATTTTAGCAGCTCACTTGTCTCCCTTTGGTGACTCCTCAGCTATGTGGGGTTTCACTAAGCTACTCCATGAATTTGAAGTGTTATGGTACGGAGTGCGAGAAATGAAGTGGGCTGACATACTCCTGTTTTGTAACCAGAAAAAACTGAAATTTGAAAGTTATTACAACAAACTTGTGTGACGAGTATCAGCAAGGACCTAAAGAAGGATTTGGAACCTGTCTTGTGTTTTATTTTTCCAAAGTGTCATAATGTAAATGGAAAAACCAGTGATACAAATTTGGTTTCTGGGTAGTGGGCCTGGCCCTCAGCAAAAGCAAATGTGCACTATGATTTGCTTATTGGGAAATGCAGTATGGCCAAAGACCATGCCCCATGGATTTGGAGATTGGCCATGGCTGGAAGCTATGAGCACTGGCAATTGGTCACATTATTAGGGTATAGTCAACACTGAGCTGGGATGCAGGGTTGGTGCAGTGAATTATAGGGGTGGTTTGGTGGAGATGGGGTCATGGTTGAGCCTCAAGTTGAGCCTCATGCCGTAGGCAATTCAATATTGATTTTGCATCCGCAGTATGCGCTGCTGATAACGATTGACGCAAATATGAGTTGCAAAAAATATGTTTGCATAAGGAGGTTTATTGTTCTTTCATATATTAAAAGGGGAATTAAAAAACCTATTTAATTGACAGAAAAAAAACCTTGTTAAAGAGGTGTTACAGTTTAGATGCACCCCACCCTTGGTACTCCCCTGCCCCAGCAGTTAGCCAGTGGCCTCCCACCTTGGCATCCCTTGCCACTTTCCTCTTGGGCTCCCATGAGCACTTGCCCATCTGTACTGCCCCCTCTATTTATGCACTTCTCTCACTGTACAATGCATATGTGCATTTGTTAAGTGGCAGTTGGTGAGTGGAAGTTTAATATGTTGATAGGGTTATATGTAGAGTTTTCGGAAGTGATCGATTGATGGATATGTGACTGTTCAATAGTAGGCAAACGTACAAATGTCGGAAGGGCTGTCCTGTGCGATGGTGTGCACATGATATGATATGATATGACATTTATAACGTGCCTATAGACAAGTGTTTACATCTGCCATACCGGTCTTTTAATGATGCATGCCCTGGAAAGGGTACTGTGGATTAAGTGGATAGTTACAAAGGTCCTTGGATTATGGTCCTTATTGTATGCCAGAGAAAAGTATTTGGGACAAAATAAAATTCTGTTCTTTACCATTTTTCTCTAGTATACAATTGTCCATTATGTCCATTAGCATAATACAAAATGCTAATGGAAATGTTGGATAATCTTATTGAGCCTAACTACTTTACTGAGAAATGTAAAGTAGATGGAGTCTATAAGATCATTTTATTTAGTTCTATTTTCTAACTGTGAAAGGTGGTTACAAAAGGAACTGTTTTTTTGGTGTTTTTTGATGTTGTATTTATTTTGTAGGAGATGCCAGCCAGTAATTTGGGGGAGGGAAGTGAGGGAAGGGAATCCAACCAAAGATAGGGAGGAGCTAATGCACAGGGCAAGAAGTTGGGTCTGCATTAAAGGTAAGGTAGAGGGCAGTCTTTCTCGTGATTCTTGATTACAGCCTCAAAAGCATTTCGGAACTGCTCCCCCTGCAGAGTGGTGTGTTGCAGTATATATCGAGTACAGTTGTCTTGGAAAGATAAGGATTAACAGCCTCTTTTATGGCTTGCAAGGTAGCTGGTGGGATCTTCTGCCCACAGGAGTGGCCTGTGTGGTGCAGTAGTGGTAGAGGAAGATGAGGTAGAGGAAGAGAGCCTACTACTCCCTAAGAAAGGAACAGCCTTTCTAAGAGCATCCCCGTGGTTACTTTTGGTGTGGCATTGCATGAAGGTGGTCCCGTAGGAGTACTGCCCAGGCTGTCCACGACTGAGTACAACGTTGCACTCAGTGTATTTACCCTTTGTAGCCTTAGCCTTCGGTACATCCCCAACGGTGGTAAAAAATGACCACACCCATGGTTCTCTCTGGGTGCTGGAGGTAGGCATAGCTCATCATCCTGTTCCTCTTGATTGTTTATGTGCATGATTGTGCTTTTTCCTTTGTGGAGGCCTTCCAGGTGGTGGTGTTGGTAGTGGCTCCTGGGGAAGAGGAATGGCCATGGCTGATGCCATTTTTTAAATGAAATAGCAGTTGTGCTAACATTGTTCCAAGCATGTTCTTTCTCCTGGATTGCAGATCTAAAACCAATAAGAATAGGAGTAGGAGCTGTGCAAGGGTACATTTTCAATATAAAACTTCCTAGATCAGATGAAAATGCAGTTTTGAACTGTTCACAAAGCAGTGACCCATTTGCAAAGCGCCAATCCCTTCGCGAACATGTCATCACACTGTCCAAACAGTTCGCAGTGACGTCAAAAGTCTGCGAATGTTGGTGAACAGGAAACAGTGCTAAAAAGTTGCAGAAAATTAGTAGAAGTGTTAAAAGTGTTGCTAGGAGTTGAAGAATGTCACAGATTTTACTTAAAACTTTATAGATTGGCTGAAAATGCTGCTATATTGGGGGTATGTATGATATTAGGAAGTTGTAGCACATTACGGTGCACTGGTAAAAACCCATGAAATTCACAGCAAAAACATTGTTAAAGGGACATTATGGATAGGTTGCACTAATAAAAACCCATGAAATTCATTGAAAAATGTTGTTAAAGGGACAATATGGTTAAGTTGCGCACTAATAAAAACCTATGAAATTCAGTAAAATAACTTTGTTAAAGGGATGTTATGGTTACGAGAAAATAAAAAAAAACAGAAATTCACCATTTATTTTAAGCTAAGCAACGATAACTCACACCACCATGCAGTGCTAAAACTAACAACCAGGACATCAAAGAAGCTGAGTGTTCTGTGTTTTGCCTGGACCTTTTGTTGGACCCTTGCTGAAGTACTGCTGTAGAGTCTTTTCACCACTTTCATTGCTTGCGGGAGCGGCTTCCTTGCTGCCGGCTCTGAGAATTATACAAAAGATTCACTCCATGCAGAGCGCGCAGAGTGAACTGAGTGTTCTGTGCTTTGTGCCTGCAGCCTGAAAAAATTATCATCCTAAACTGGTTTCCCTGCAAGATCATAAGCTAAGATTGTTCCTTCCTCTTTGTCACATATTACGGAGAGATCTTAATCAGAACGAAGAGTAAAGCCCTTGGGCCGCTCGCAGTACTAGCTGCGAAGCTTGCCGACAGGGCTGTGACTGTTCTTAGTGCTACTCCAATGGGCACCCATAGCGCTGTTGCAGCTACATCTGCCAAGCGACTGCTTGTTCCTACTATTGCCAAACCAGCATCTGCAGATTCTGCATGGTCAGCATTGAATATAATAACGGAGAAAGAAACTACTGACCCGAAAATAAAATCTTGTTTGAGAAATGATCAGGCGATGCCTACATATTCACTATTCACAATAGTTGAACAAACTAAAAAAGCTGCCAACCCCATATGTTCACCTAAATCCTGTCCACATAAGACATTTCAGTTTGGAACTACAATGGAAGTACTTTCTCTTGAATCTTCGAGTGAAACGACGGAACAACACAGTGTGCACAAGGAGAATCACGTCTCTGCTTTCTCTTCTATGAGATCTGCCATGAATTCTAGCACGCAGTGGATGGTAGAGCTTTCCAGCTCAGTGCCCGGCCTGGGAACCAATCTCACTGAGAGTCTTTCTACGGCCCTATTGGAGGTTACTGACTTACCTTTGTTGCCTAATACAAATCACGATATGTCTATATTGGGCATCACTACCAGCTCAGGAGCCAGTGAAGGTCATATCAATCAAGAGGCAAGTTCTAGGGTTCCACATTCACACACCCACCCTAATATTGACATCAATGCCACAAAGGACAATGATGTAATACCCTGTACTACTCCGACTATAAGGGCAGAAACTGCAATTATTAACAAAGTGGCGATTCTTGCAAAAGTACATCCAACCACAATATTGCATGACTTAAACTTATCTAACAACACTAATGATCCCTTTTCAGCTCTTTTTAATAACTCTGGGTCACCTCAGGATGGAACTTTTTCTGTCTTCCTAGTCTCCCCAAACTATGACATTGCATCTCTGAATCGCACACGCAGTGAGCACAGCACAAGCAGTCTTATTTCTGCAGCTATGTTTGATGTATTGGACAATCTACTCTCAACTTTACTTGCCCAAACGGAGGAAATATTGACTCATGCGAAACATCAAGATCTTATGCACGGCACTATAGAACACGCTGTTAAATAACTGGAAACAACTCATCTGGTTAATGTAACCAAGCTAGCAGACATTGGGGCAAATGTTGAACTGATGATGCCCTCTAAACATTTACCAGGGCACCTGCCAGTTCTCCATGAAAGCCCTGTAGACATCACACATTCAACTAATGATTCCACTGGCCACTGTGTCCCCGCTGCACACCATCCACGGAAGAAAAGGAGAGTCATCTGCCAGGCGAGAACATATGGGAATAAAATATTTGGCAATCAAAAACCATTGCCTACCAACTCGACAGATAACATTGCGGGAGTAGGTGCAGGTGGGGTGTTATCCGTTTTCAGAGGGACAGGCCTGCACAACGAATGCTCCACGAACAATCAACTTGTAATTAACAGCAGAATTACTACTAGTATTGAACAACTAACTGATGATTTGGAAGAACTGTCTCTACAAAGTTTGGTGGTGGCTAACGGGAAGGGGGCCTGTTTAAACCATGGTGTTACGGAGTCCAATATTGAAGCACTACACAAAGGTAAATCAACCTCTAATTGCGTTATACAAACCTCTTTTACTATCATGAATACAAGCAATATCCAGCCGAATGCTGGCGAGGAAGTATCTCAGGCGAAAATTCAGGCCTCTAATCCTGCCCCCAAGGCCAACCCATCCTCTACCCCGATAGCCTTTTTCAGCAGGATCCATAGGACTAGCTACACTGGACATAGGTTATGGAGTTATTCCAAACCTTTATTCCATTGTGAATCATCCACCCAGATGACATTAAGATTATGTATCAATGTGAAGATGTTCAATCTGTAACTTCTCTGGTATACTTCTTCACAGATGGGATGGTTGATTATGTTATGGAATAGTCTCTGTTTTTCTTCTATGATGGATATCAATGTTCCCCGCTACTCTGTAAAAAAGCTCCTGATCTGACCACTCACGATGGTAGTCAAATGTTGCCTACTGATGGTCCCATTTATAACCATCCATCCACTTCACCTGCTCTAGCAGTTTTACCTGCACCTGTTGCTTATAGAGGCCCTGATGTGGCTCTTAGGTGTTTTGGGGGAGATGCGCTCAGCCCACACAATGATGCAGACCACTAGGAATGGCTAGCTGGGCTAGTACAACAGCAGCACCTGCAGTATAAATAATAGTTATTTTCTTACTTTAAGTTGGAACATGAGGGGACACTCCCATGTGTATGATCAGGATAGTCTGTTGGATCATATTGATGGTTTCCATATAATTGCACTTCAAGAGACCTGGATGGTGGACCCCTTTGTCCTGGAGGGATGGACCATCATCCAAAAAATATGATATTAAGGGGGAAAAGGGCAGACCGAAGGGTGGTCTTTCAATGGGTGTAAAAAAGCCATAAGTCTTTACTGAGGTCCATTTCTCTTCATTGAACATTTTGGTTGGCAAGATGACTTTCATAGACACCGCGGAGCAGAAAGACATGTTTATTGTCACAATTTACAATACCCCCAATAATACTTCAGCTCAATGTGACAGTTCTTCAGATTTTGAAGAATGGTTTGAAACTACTATCACTACTGCACCTATAATTTTGTGTGGAGACAAAGGCTGCGAGTAACAGAAGACCGGCTTCTGGATTGGGAAAAAAACATAAGCGTATCTACAATAAACTGATTAGTGATAAACAAAAGCTATGTCTAGAGAGTTACGTAGCTTGGTCCTACACAAGACCAATCAAGATGAATATGCCTCTGGCCTGAGAACAGTAAGGACAAACTATACCAAGCGGCTTCGAAAACATCGCCAGTTTAGTGCATGTGAAAAATTGAAGAATTTGGTTGTAGCGCAGAAACTAATGATTCTAAGAGATTTTGCCAGATCATCAACAAACACAATACGTGTAGTTCTTCCATAATCAATGCTGTTGCTGAGTCTGTCTTTGTTACCTAAATTAATTACATACTTGGGGGATAAATTTGCAACAACCTGTAATTCTTCCTCAGTCCGAAGTGTGGCAAGACTGATTAGTAACAGCAAGTCATCACGTGCCCTGGGCCCTGACGGGTTGTGCAACCTTCTGATAAAATTGGATGTTGGGCTGTTGACCAATGTTCTACATCATCTTTTTTTTTTCTTGCATTGGTGCTTCCCAATCACTTCCACAATCATGGTATGATGGCATCCTGGTCCCGGTCCTAAAGAAGGGCTCCCACACAGATCCTCAAAATGTATCATATCTTGGCGATGTTGGATGTTCCCTCCAAAAAATGTGCTAAAATTCTGCTCGAGGAACTGACAAGTTGGGCAGAGACTGCTGCCATTATTCCTTAGAATCAAACTGGGTTCAGAAAGGGTTGTTCCACTTCGGTTAATGTGTTTTCCCGTACAACCATCATTCAAAAGTCATGGCAGATTTGCACATGTTCTATATATGTGGCATTTGTATATTACAGTAATGCTATGGATACAGTGGAACGATGAAGGCTCTGGGGAAAGTTATCCAGTTTTGGGGATCACATCTGGCCTGCTGAAAATTATCATGATGTTGCACGAGGAGACACATGTAAAAGTACGGTTGAAGGGCAATGGCGGAACCTTATGTTGGACTAATACAAAATTGGGTCATAAACAGGGCTGCACATTGGCCGTTCTGTTGTTTAATTTGTATTTATCTGACATGGGGAGGGCACTGATTGATCCCAGATGTATTCCACCTAGACTGGATAACTAGGCTGTACAGTGGTTTGGCTAAGCCGACAACATTGTTACTCTTGATCTCACACGGTGTGGATTACAATTTGCCTTAAATAACCTCCTCTCCTTTTCTGAAGAAATTCTCTAAAAGTGAACATGACAAAAACTAAAATCATAGTGTTCAAGCCCCCTAAAAAAAAAGTGGCTCGACCTGCCTGGAATTTCAAAGGGACCCTATCGAAGTTGTAAATGAATAAACCTATTTGGGCATTGTGTTTGATGCAAAACATGTGAGTTTATCACATCTGAGTAAACTTAAAGTCACACTAAAATGTGAAATATTTTTAACACAATGATGAATGTATGACTAGAGAAGAAACCTATGAATGGTTACTTTGAAAACTGTCAATCTATGGAACATAATATTTATATGATGGAATTACACAATACAGGTTTGTGATTAAATAACAAAATAATGTATTTTGGAACCACTTCAAGTTGTGAAAGAATGCCTGATAAAAAAGCATTAGTAAAATGTGTTTTTCACTAAAAGTGGCAAGGATATCAATTTAAATGTTTTGTCTGGCCCAAAAATCAACCCTCAATACCTTTCCGTTTAAGAATGAAATACATCCAAACGAAAATTGTGGGTGGAAAAGGGCAGACCAAAAAAGCACATGCAGTTGTCCTGGTACTGGGGTAATGTGAAGACAAAGTATTCAAATTTGCGTACTTTGGGATTTGATTTGGGAACAAAAGATCGAACATATGGTGAAAAATACAACAAGTCAAAAAGGCATGTGTCCTTATGGACTCTTGTAGTGACTCTGATAATAAGATTGGTGTTTTTACAATAGTGCTTTTGTCGGAGAATTATATAATGAAGGTAGTTCCCACCATTTTATACAGGATAGAAACTAGTTTTGGCCAATCCAATAAATGTATTGGAATTTGAGAAGGATGTTTATTGCATTCTGCCCTGTGTGTAACCAATTAGGCACCCCTACATTGGATGAGAACTGGGCTGTTTTGATGTCATTGAAAACTTAATTACAGTTGCAAAAATTTACATTTTATATGAAGAGTTTGACATCAAAGGCTATTTCCATTTTATGAATGTTAAAAGAAATAAATGCAAGGGCCTTTGAACATTTTTAGTAAAATACAGTTAAGATTATTTACATTTTTTAACAGACTTCGAGTGCAACTGGAAGGAAATCTCTCAATAAACAACCCTTTTCAAAGAAGCTAAAGAGAATACTTAAGATAGAGATTGTATTAGGAACACATTTTAAAGAAAAACTAAATCTCGAAAATATTTTAAATATTTTCCTTTAAGCAGAGATCATCCTCATCATTATCTGATATGTTTGCCTTCTAGGGAAATTAGATATTTTTGAGTTTTAGTGCAAATATTCTTCCGACATTAGATGCAATTAGGGCTACATCAGCATCTAGAAAAAATTAGGGACAATTTTCGGTTGTGCAATAATTGCACTGAAACTCTTCAGCATCTCTATCTGACTTGTCCAGTGACCACAAAAAAAAAGATGATGAGTTTGAATGTTATCTATATGAAATGGATTTTATTGAAACTGAAGTCGTTAATGATTGAGAATCAAATATCCTTGATTTTATCTGCCAGGTGGTTTTGGTGTACAATGAATCATGTTTTAGGGAAGGAAACACAAATTATTATTGTAATACAATTCATTAAGAAGCATATGCTGTATATAGTAGCTTAGGTAAAGAAATGATTTGCCAGAGTTTGGAATGTGGTAGATCATAAACTTAAATGTGTTTATTTTACTAACCTAGGATTCTGATCGTTAGATTGTGTAATGTTCCTGAAAGATAGGACTTTGTTGTTCTCCATTTATTCAGATCCCTGTTTTTTCCATATGAATTCTAAGTTTATGTAATGACACAAATAAGTATATGTATAATACCATAGTGTAAAAAGTAAACTATTTAACAGAGAATCGTGTGATGTAATGTATTGATCAATTTGTATTGTTGGTAAATATGTGAAAATTGAACAGAAGGCCATAAACCTCTCTTTCAGTATGACATTTTTAAAAAAAAACTTATTATTGGCCAGTGGACTTAGAAAGATGGCTAAACTCCATATTCGATTATATTTACAGGTGGGAAGTAGACCAGTATGTCATGCAGATTTTTATATATTTTTTTTATGTGAAAAGAAAATGTAAAAAGCTACTGAATTTAACTATATACTTTCAATGTAACCTGTCAAGGGTAGATTCTAATGCTGCTGCACTGTTTAGAGGAAAGAGATAGTTAAGTACAGTTAAGTAAAAACCACTGTTGCTGGCAGGCAATGACCCCTGCGACCGAAACACAATAACACAAACTTCATTAAACTAGTAGACTCCAAAGGACCACAATATGCCACGATACAGAAAGGGACAATGCGAGAGAAAACTTGGAGAAAAAATAAATCAAATGGAACCACACCATTGCACCATGCCAACAAACACAGACACGACAACTGAACACACACCCATAAGCAAGACAGAAAATAAAACAAACTGTAAAAGACAGGAGACATCTTTATACCTATCACCATACCTCGCAACAAACCCCCCACCAGAACAATTCACAACCACCAATGATACTAAATACTCCAGCAAGATACCACGACTGCACAGTAAAAGACCAGAAATATCCAGAAGGAACAAGAGGGAAAACGACACCCTCACTCCTGTAGGATTGTTTAGCGTGTTTTGGGAGCACAGAGTACAGCACCACTGCACAGAATCAATGTATAGCATGTTCTTTTTGAAATGCAGTACCACTGCATGGGTTTGGTGCATTGCTATGATGCAATTGTTTCAAGCTATGTGTTGCCAGTGTAACATGGACATATAAGTGAGGGCAGGTTATTCAGTCAAAAACGATTTTTACATATAAAATGCAAATCATTTTTTTTTTCACAGTTAAAACCACACATGTGTACAATCAAAATGCGCACTATTTTTCACCTGAAATGCCTATGTTGCAAGAGACACATTTGAAAATTAATAAACTAACATCATTAACAACTAACCTGATCATAACCCACTAATAATAATGTGTTCTTCAGTGCAACATGGATGGAAAATGACAGGCTCTGAAAGTCATTATTTAAATGCACATTCAGTTTTTTCTTCTTCTTTTTGCTCTGCTATTCTGTCCACAGTAACTGCAGGAAGAAAAGACCTCGAATAAGCAGGAAATCAGTTTGGTTACAGTTGCAACTGTATAAGCCAAGCCATTGTGTGCAGAGGGTGGTTAGGGCATGATAGAATTTTATTGGTTAGGATCCTTTGGTAGGAGGTAACCAGAGTTTTTTTGTTTAATCTCGAGGAAGGAGCTAGGGAGAGACATCTGGACAAGGCTCGAAGAAAGACTGGGTTGATAGCTGGGGATGCCTGATTCCTAAAGCAGATTCAACTTGGTTGCAGAGACTGGGTTTTCCAGTCAACAAGTCCCAGTTTGAGTGACAGCAGATGCTTGTCCTTGCTGGGTGAACCCCTCTAGAAGGCGACCAGCCAAAGGAGTTACATACTGAATAAGCCTGGTAATTATCTCGCTGAGGTGTGGGGGCCGAGTGTGTACGAAAATATTCAGTCAGTGTAGGAAAGGAGATTCCTGTGTTTTACCCACGTGTTTAATGTTGCAAATTGAATTCTTGTCTCCGCCACTCTCTTTTCAGTGTATCACAAATAATGCTGTTACTGTGCTATCTCATTTATTTCTGTAAAGAGTGAGATCGTTTTTAAATGCAACTTTTATAATACACAAAAATATCTGAAAGCAGACGGGTGGTGTCTTTTATATTTACCAATACAGTGCTGATGATGTGGGGAAATGTTTAGACAGTGCAATTGCCATTTTCAAGGTAGCTAAAAATAAGATTTAGCTGCAGCTGTGTGCATGTCATTCAGTATGAGCAATTATAAACAACTGTGTGTGTTATAGCCTTTTTGCTGAAGGTACATGAGTCAGCAAAAATAGAGACCCAGGACATAGTTCACTACCGTATATAAGTTAGTGAAAAATACCACATGATAGCTCGCTGCCGTAGATAAGACAGTGAGAAATTGCCCATGGTGGCACACTAAAAGTGAAAATGTGGTGTTCCCGAAATGCAAGCCTGAGGTATCTATAGTGATTACACGAAAAATCTAAACAAAAATAAGGGGTTCTGGATATTGGGGCCACAAATAAAACAAGGGAATTATGCTCACCAAAATACCACCAACCACGCATACCAACCACGCATACCAACCACGCATGTCTGTGTACTGAAATAATGCATATCCACTGTATTATTATTATACATAACCCAATCTGAATACAAGAAGTGATTGTTGCTAAATTATTTTTGGCGGTAAGAAAATACCGCCAGGCCCCAAATCTACACAAAATACCCAACATATTTATGGTGCATTGGCCGGGAAAGTGATCATAGAGCACCTACTGGGCGTGGCAAGTGTGTCTCACACTGCCATCTGTACATTAAAGGGAACCCATTTCATAATAACAGTGTGGTACTAAAAACGAATTTCAGAATGTCACAAAGGGAAACCACATTTTCAGACCTAGTGCAATATTTAGAGGCAAAGTTGTTTGCACATGGGACGTGGTTGTCGAACAGTACCTTAGAATGGCATGACCGCAATCAGGGTGAGGTGCAGAAAGAAAAACTAGACAATATTTTTGCAGAAGGCAGCATAATTCAGGTCTGCCTTACAAGATTATTGAATGCAGCCGACAAAAGTGCAGAGAAAGACTGTTTAATACGGCTATACGGCAAAATATGGTTTATTTTAAATAGGTCCCTGCGAATGCAGGAAAATGATACCCAGCTAATTAACAGGTTAAAGACTGAATTAGATGGGGTAAGTAAAAATCAGGAAACGTTAAGAGCAGAATTGGATGTATGCCAAAAAGACATGCAATTAAAATGCAGAGACTTTGATGCTCAGTTATCCAAAAGCAAGAAACAATTTGAGGATAGTGAGCAAGAATTGGTACATTAAAAGCCTTAGTGGACCACATTAGACAGGATAAAGATGAGATTGTTTCAGAAATGCAGATTTTACAAAAAGACAATTTTGAAAAAGAAAGTGATCTCCAAGGTGCAGAGCAAGAAATGGTTAAAATGATTCAAGAAAAAGACAAGAGAAACAAAGAATTCAATGAATGCCAAATGCAAATGTGCGACATGCAGGAGATAATAGATAAAATGAGTGATGAAAACAACTATCTGCAAAATGAAGCACGCAGGCTCCTTAAAAAGTGCAGAGACTTAGAACAACAAATGTGCATTCCCACGTCCCAGGAGAGGCGGCAGGGTACCACATTCAATGGAGTGGAGGTGAATTCTAGTTCTGCCCAAAGAGCTAGTGCTCCAGTGACTGGGCCGGTGACTGAACTTGGTTGCAGCGCCCTTGGGGGATTTGATACTCCCATTGGGGGCAGCCACCAATCCCATACACCTGAAACCAGGATTGAATCACAAAGTAGTGCAATTCCATGCATTGCAACAAGTAGCCCCATAAAAATAATGAAATCCATTAAAGCCCTGATCAAACCATTTAAAAAGGGAGGTGAATGCTGCATTGAGGATCACTTAGAAGCGCTTCATGACATTTTTAAAGCACTCCAGATACCTAAGGAACAGTACAGACAATATTTTCATTTACCTTTAGATGCCCCGATGGCCAGCATCATAAGGGGATTAAATGAACAGCAGAATATGACATGGGTGGAGTTTGAAAAAGA
Organism: Ambystoma mexicanum; assembly: GCF_040938575.1. Classification (NCBI taxonomy): domain Eukaryota; kingdom Metazoa; phylum Chordata; class Amphibia; order Caudata; family Ambystomatidae; genus Ambystoma; species Ambystoma mexicanum. The sequence goes on along the minus strand of NC_090928.1, from coordinate 957,788,804 downwards.
AATTAGGCGTCATTTTTCTCCTTTTCAGTCATTGCAGGAGGCAAAGAAAGTCGCTTACACAATCACTGCTGGGCCTAATAATCCCTTCGCCAATTTTTACAAGACTTAAAAAGAGCATTTTCTCGCTTTGATGTATCTTTTGACCCAAATTCCAATGAGTTTAAAACTGCATACTTCTATGGGCTACAGAAAGATATCATATCCCAATTGGTCCGTGAATTTGACCGTGACAAGTCCCTTGAATGGATTGTACATCAAAGCACAAAACTATATGAGGTACTCTATTGTCAGGGTAGAGAAAGTGATAAAATGAAAGATACTAGACCTAAATCTAAAGAACCCTCAGCCACAGTAATGGAAATCAGGTCAGCCAAAATGTCCCTTGAGTCTGCTCAAAGCCCAGGTAAAAATAATGTGACACCTGAACAAAGGGGTAATCAACAAAGATCACCCTTTCCTGTACCAATGTTCCAATCACATGATCCTAGTCATAGGGAGAGCTACATCAGCCCTAGGTATTTAGGGGACAGACTCAGGATATCGGCCCGATATGTAAGGTATGAACAATAACCAGAGACAAAATCAAGATCAAAGAAATGATGGTCCCTACCAGACATTGGGGACACAGAGCAGATTTGATCCCAACACCATGATATATGATAATCAGGATAGACCCCGATATGTGGATCGATTTACTGATAATGGAAATCAACATAGGGGCCAGTACCCACAATCTGAGAGACAGGACATGAGGCAAAACATGAACTACAATCCACGTCAGTACAATGATTCCCCACCAGGGGACTATAATCAAAGGATGGGTGCACCGCCCTCCCCTCCACAAATGAATCAAGAGTTCAGAAACCATCCTAACAGACATCAATCACCTGAGAGGTATCAGAATAGATCCAATCAGGGGGAAAACAACCAATATCGACCTAGGGCACAGAAAGTGGATTCTAGAGAGATGGAAAGGTTCCAGTGCCTTGAGGCCCAAGTGAAAATGTTAGCTGAGCAAATAGGAAAGCTCTATACAGCACAAAAACAACCATCTAAAGAGGGGGCTGATGGCCCTAGCAATGACCGGGGGGCTTCTGAGAAGTGACTAAGTACTTATGACACCTGCAGTGCCAAAAAGACAGATTGCCCTGATGTACTTTTGCAAAATGACTCTGAGATGCCTAATGATTTAAAAGTGAAAGCACCAATAAATGAACATGTAACAGAAAATGCAAATACTTCTAAAAAAAGAGGTACGGTTTAACCTAGAACTAAATCAAACATTGAAGATTTGTGCAAATGAAAAAGAAACACCGGAAATTCCAAAAGAACAAAGAGACAGATTTAAGAAAAATGACTCATGCATGGGGAATACCAGTGAACAGGGAGTAAGTGGGGACGCTATAGCTCCTTACCTGGGAAAGCAAAACAATGACCAAACACAGGCAGAAAAAGGAAATACTCAAAAGGAGGGTACAGGTCAATCACCTGAAGAATTCTTTGAGCCACATATTTTTGAAGAGGCTGAAAGGACTGGTATCACATTAGATGATCACAAATGCACAGAATTAAACAATGACAAATTGCTGAATGATGTTGTTACACATGTTCAGTTGGAAGGTTGTAATGTGGTCCCTGACGTTACCCAGATGGATGGGCGAACAGTGGCCACACTCCAAAAAACCTCTGATCATGGAGAAATGAATAAAGTCTCTCACGCAGAAATGGGTAAAAGGGAAGGAAAAATGTCTTTCCATTTGCCAATGTGCTTAGCCAAAAGTGAAAAAGGCCTGAGAAAGGTGAGCCCTGAAATCAGTAAGAATTCACACTTCTTATGTGTATTAGAGGAAGTCGAGGACAGATATTATGCACCCATCACTGTAGAAGAAAAATACCACACATTTGCTATGATTGACACTGGCGCACAGGCCACAATTATGTCCAAGGAGCTGGTAAAGAGTATCAATGAAGGGAGACCCCCACAGAATCAGATCACAGTGAAGGAAAATCAAGGTCCAGTGCATAACTTTAATGGGGAGGAGGTGCCCATCATAGGTGTAACTGAGGTTGACATAAAAATAGGAAAGCACAGAATGAAACAAGAGGTATTGATCACATCTATTTGTGAAATTCCATTTCTGAGGGGGGCAGATTGCCTGAAAAGATTGTCTCCTCTCATAGATGGGGTGAATGGAGTGCTGTGGTCCTTAACCAAAAAACCATTGAGACCTAAGAAACTAAAATCACAAAACAGCAACATAAATGAATGTCACACCGTTGCCAAAACAAATGATGCTGTGGAGGTATACCTCCAGAATAGTTGCATACCTAGTGTCACTGTTATATTAATGTGTCAAGACAAAATGCAGAGCGACAATGAAGGAATACCTGTACAAATATACTTGGACCCAAGGAAAAATTGGCAGACTGCCATAGATGAGCACACATTACGTTTTTATTTAAAAGAGAAAACAATCAAACAGAATATTGCTCCTAAAACAGATTCAGAAAAACACATTACCACTCTTGCTGAAATACACATGGAAGATGAGCAACCATGGGTTCATGTTGGTATAAATGACTGTTTTAAAAAAATAAAAGACACTTTAGCGCTTGAACAGGAGAGGAGCTTCATTAATGAGAAATTGTTGCAAAAAATAATGGAGAGGGAGGAAATCCCGAAATTTAGGATTAAAAACCAGTATGTGTCTGGGTTGGACAGTCCAGACTTTGAAAACCGAACTGCAGGCAGATGCATTCTTAAAATTAGCATTGGGCAGAAAACAATTTACCATAATGTATGGATAGTGAGTGGACCACAAAATGACTTTTACATGGCAATGACATCATGCACAGAATGTGTATGGTGTTAGATTTCCTTAATCAAAAAATATGGTCACGCCTAGGTGGCCCGGCACCTGAATTTGAAGACAAAAGAAGGGCTTATCATTGTGCACAACTGGTTCCTTATGCAATCGAATTACAAATGAGGAAAGATACTATTATTCCGGCATTTACAAAACAGTTTGCAATAACACTGAAATGCAAAAATGGACAGCAGATGAAAGACTCTGATGCATTTGTATGCCTGAATGAATCCATAAAACAGCAAGGCCTGGATTATGAATACATTCCATTGGTAGATATTGGTGAAGGATCTGTAAAAATTATGGTAAATAATAAAGGTTGTCAGGATATTCATTTAGAGGAAAACTCACCATTAGGAATGGCCATACAAATATCACATTATACGGCAGATTTAAATAACATGGTGATTGGAAATATCCCTGAAAAGTATGTAGATGCCAAGGGTGAGTTGCCAGAACACCTGGACTCTCAGCCCAAAGGAATATTTAAAATTCATTCTGTGTATCCTTATGATTCAAATGAGACAGTGTGCTGCCATCAAGAGGATTGCATAATATTTAATTTAAATGAAAATGAAACAGAAAATCAGCCCATTGAAGTGGAAGCTGATATGCCAAAATATTTAAAAGTGGCAGACACAGCCACACAGTTACAGGAAAGCGCCGAGATTCCTTTACCAGAAGATTTTCCAGAATTTTCCAAAATGGTAGAAGAGCAGATCTCCTTAGCGGATGAGTGTGACAGCGATGAGGATAGAAACAATCTGAGGGAGATATTTATGGAGTTTAAGGATGTATTTGCAAAAGATGCTTATGATTGTGGTTTAACTGATTTACATGTGGCCACACTACCAGAAGGGTGTAGCAGAAGTCCAGTATTTGTACGCCAGTATAGACTACCGCTGGCATGTTTAGGATCATTAGCAGAGATTATAAAGAATTTGGAAGCTCGGGGAATCATCAGGCCCATTCATAGCACATCCAATACACCTATTTTAGGTGTGTTAAAGCCAAATGGTCAATGGCGGCTATGTGCAGACTTGAGGGAGTTAAATAAAAGAGTGCCAGTATCCAGATGGCCACTACCATTCATTGATCAGGGCTTAGCTCAGGTACATGGTTCAAAAGTGTTTACCACATCAGATCTCACCTCTGGATATTGGTGCGTGCCATTGGCAGAGGAGATACAGAACTTATTTTCCTTTACATTTGACAGGACTCAATACGCCTGGCTTAGAGCTCCGTTCGGGTACATCAATAGTGGGAGTGAATTTGGCATATTTTTGAGAAAGGCAATGCCAGATGCAGCGGAAAGAGGAACCATAGTTTATGTGGATGATGTCCTGATAAAAAATGAAAGCCTGAAAAGCCATTTTGATGAAATAAGACATGTGCTTGGCCAATTGCAGAAAGCAGGTGCCAAAGTGTCTTTAAAAAAGCACAATGGTGCAAGAAAAAACTAGAACTTTCTAGGCCATGAAGTGACTGAACATGGGCTAAATCCACAAAAGAAAAAAATAGAGGCCATACAAAAACTAAAGGACCCTAAAAATGTGAAAGAGGTAAAAAGTTTATTAGGGATGACAGGCTATAACAGAAAGTTCATTGAAAATTATGCTGAAATTACTCAACCGTTGACTAAACTGCTTAAACTAAATACACCCTGGATATGGGAAAAAGAGCAATCTGAGGCAGTAGTAAAGCATTTTCCCAAGTTGAAATGAAATTCAATGAATGTGAAAAGGCCCTATTAACCACTGTGTGGGGGCTACAACATTTCCGCCCTATTGTTCAGGGAGAAAAGGTGATTATTGAAACAGATCATCAACCTTTGCAGTTTTTAGAGAGTAAAAGAATTAGGTCAGGTAATCTAGCGCAGTCCAGAATCACTTCATGGAGGCTGGCATTACAAGGTTTACCTGTAGAAGTGAGATATGGACAAAATAAAAAGAGCCCAATTGCTCAAGGGTTAGCTGACTTACATGACTGTGCAGCTGAACAAGTATCAAACGAAATGGAAGTGGAACCTAGTTTGCAGGAATTTGAACAATCACTACACAAAGCTTTTGATGAAAAAACATGCAAGGATCTGCCAACTGTATATGTGGATGGTTGTGCTTTTCACATTGAAAATGACAGTAATAAACAATTATTGTCAGGAATAGGGAATGTCTGGTTGAAATGTGAAAGCGTCCCCAGTGTAGGGATGAGGATTGGAGCTAGAAGCAGTCAAGTGGCGGAATTGGCGGTCATTTATAAAGCAATTGCTACTGCAGTTGATAATAAATTCAGTGAAATTGTCCTGGTGACTGATTCTGACTATGCACGAAATAGCTTTGTGGAGTATTTACCTGGCTGGAAAGCGAGAGGCATGGTTACATACAACAAAAAGCCACTTAAACATGGAAAAATGATACAAGCCATAGACAAATTGGTGTCAGAAAATGATTTGACAATATACTGGAGAAAAATGTGTGGACATTTAAAAACACCAGGAGAGGATAAGGAGGGAAATGATAAGGCAGACCACCTGGCTAAAATTGGGGCTGTGATGGGAGAATTGCTACATATTGATGATTTACTGGGTGAAATACAAATTGATGCAGTAACACGTTCTAAAGCACCAAAGGAGGTAGATCAACCAGTGGTGCAATGGGGCCATGACACGCCAGACCAAGATTTGATTGAGGCACAAAAGAATGATCGAATTTTGGGAATCTATTATAATTATTTGATAGATCCTGAACAAAACCATTTAACAGAAAATGATTGTATGGGAAAAGAAGAGTTGAGGGTACTATTAAAAAATAAAAAACGAATTAGATTACAAGATGGACTCATGATTAGAGAGTCCATAACAGGACAGATACAGTGGGTGGTACCCCTTTCATTCAGAGGGCTAATGCTACAACATGCACATGATGCAATAAATGCAGGCCACAGAGGTTCACAAAAAACATTGGAAATACTAAAAGATTATGCTTACTGGCCACATATGTCCCAAGATGTGGAATTATATACTAGAGGGTGTCTAGTATGCGCCCAATTTAAACCTGCTTCACCAATGCATAGAGCACCATTGATGAAAAGAGGCCTAACTCTCCCATGGTCAGATTTGCAAATAGACTATGTAAGCCCTTTAAAAAGGTCGAGCAGAGGACACCGTTACATTTTAAGTGTGATATGTTTGATGTCGAAGTGGATTGAATGTATTCCTGCACCAGATTGTAAGGCGCAAACAGCAGCTACATTGCGGGTGAACCATGTGTTCTCAAGGTTTGGGTTGCCACAAAGAATTGAGTCAGACAGAGGAAGTCATTTCACAAGTACTCTAATGAGTAAGGTATGGCAAATACTGGGTGTGAAAAGGAAACTACATATCGCATATCGGGCAGCCTCTTCAGGTGGAGTTGAACGGAGCAATAGGTCTGTTGTGGATATTTTAAAGAAATTCGTGGCAGAAGCAGGTTCGAGCTGGGATTTACGTTTACCGTTGGTTTTGATGGCAATCAGATCAACTCCTGCCAAAGCAACAGGTATTAGCCCCCATGAGGTCTTGACAGGTAGGAAAATAGTGTTACCACAACACCTGTTATACAGAACACATGAGCAGACACTTGTGAGTGCATCCACAGTTCATGAGTACATTGATGAACTGAGGAAGCATTTGCAACATGCATTTGCTTTTGTGCAGAGAAATCTGGAAAGGGTTGCTGACAGTGCTAAGACATATTATGATAAAAGAACATCAGTGAGAGAATACAGTGTAGGGGATCAGATGTACAAGTTTCATTTTGGAAAAAGTAAACAGAAAAATTCTAAATTTCTAGCAGCCTGGCAGGGGCCATTTTGAATTATAGATAAGATCTCTCCTGTAGTTTATAACATTTTGAAGAATGAAGGTGAAACAGCGATAGAGCAGTTTGTCCATGTAAATCAGATCAAGCCATGCCATCCCAGACACGAGATCAGGCAGCGTGAGCATGTAGAAACAGAAAGCCCTGGGGCTACTGCCCACTGATGCACACAATACAACAGAAAGTCCCTTGAACACAAAAAGATAAAATAGATGGGTACAGTAAGGAGGCAGTGACAGAGAAGTTAAAAAGTTGATTATTATAATGGCACATAAACACTGTTATATATGTAAATATAAATAAAATATAATAAATAAATAAATAAATAATATTAAAACATATATATATAATGGAAGCTCATGGTCGGTGTGCAGAATGAAAATGCATTGAATTTAAAATGTTGTTTCATGTATGCTTATTTTCTTTTTAACCTGTGTTTAATTTCAGGAAAAAAATGTTTTATTTTTGGCAAAAGGGTGAAGTTAGTATTGTGCTACATACTTAATCTGTTTCTTTTCTATTTGATTTAGAATGTTAACATATTTGTACCGGAGGTCAAGGGAGACGATGGAGTCCTGGAGTCCCCTTGATGAAGACCAAAAGATACCTGCCTCCGGGTGGAGGTGAAGACAAAATAGCCGGAATGCCAAAGAAAAGATGACTTCTATAGAGAAGGATCCAAGAGTACCAAGATGAAAGAGTACCCAAATGAACCAAAAGAGGCAGACAAGTGTCCTGACATATGGAGTTCCACGTATTTATTATTTTAATTAATTGTTTTAATCAGTTATGTTAATTATTTGTTTTAGTTAGTTGTTTTATTTTATTATTTTCAATTGACTTCAAGTATAAAATTGAAACACTGGACTGGACACTTCCATTGGGAAGGCAAATGTAGAACATTTTATAAGAGTTGATGAATTCAGATGAATTTTAATATTATATTGATTGAACAGTGACTTTCAATTTTCATCTTCACAACAAGAATGTTCATTGTATTGGATTGTTACATTGTGAAAGAAGAAAAGGAGCAAGTTGGATTTTTTCCAATTGTGGCTCGGATTAGCCACATTTTCAAAAAAAGGAGGGTATATGTAGGATTGTTTAGCGTGTTTTGGGAGCACAGAGTACAGCACCACTGCACAGAATCAATGTATAGCATGTGCTTTTTGAAATGCAGTACCACTGCATGGGTTTGGTGCATTGCTATGATGCAATTGTTTCAAGCTATGTGTTGCCAGTGTAACATGGACATATAAGTGAGGGCAGGTTATTCAGTCAAAAACGATTTTTACATATAAAATGCAAATCATTTTTTTTTCACAGTTAAAAGCACACATGTGTACATTCAAAATGCGCACTATTTTTCACCTGAAATGCCTATGTTGCAAGAGACACATTTGAAAGTTAATAAACTAACATCATTAACAACTAACCTGATCATAACCCACTAATAATAATGTGTTCTTCAGTGCAACATGGATGGAAAATGACAGGCTCTGAAAGTCATTATTTAAATGCACATTCAGTTTTTTTTTTCTTTTTGCTCTGCTATTCTGTCCACAGTAACTGCAGGAAGCAAAGACCTCGAATAAGCAGGAAATCAGTTTGGTTACAGTTGCAACTGTATAAGCCAAGCCATTGTGTGCAAAGGGTTGTTCGGGCATGATAGAATTTTATTGGTTAGGATCCTTTGGTAGGAGGTAACCAGAGTTTTTTTGTTTAATCTCGAGGAAGGAGCTAGGGAGAGACATCTGGACAGCTCGAAGAAGGACTGGGTTGATAGCTGGGGATGCCTGATTCCTAAAGCAGATTCAACTTGCTTGCAGAGACTGGGATTTCCAGTCAACAAGTCCCAGTTTGATGCTTGTCCTTGCTGGGTGAACCCCTCCAGAAGGCGACCAGCCAAAGGAGTTACATACTGAATAAGCCTGGTAATTATCTCACTGAGGTGTGAGGGCCGAGTGCGTACGAAAATATTCAGTCAGTGTAGGAAAGGAGATTCCTGTGTTTTACCCACGTGTTTAATGTTGCAAATTGAATTCTTGTCTCTGCCACTCTCTTTTCAGTGTATCACAAATAATGCTGTTACTGTGCTATCTCATTTATTTCTGTAAAGAGTGAGATCGTGTTTAAATGCAACTTTTATAAAAATGAAAGCAGACGGGTGGTGTGTTTTATATTTACCAATACAGGGCTGATGATGTGGGGAAATGTTTAGACAGTGCAATTGTCATTTTCAAGGTAGCTAACAATAAGATTTAGCTGCAGCTGTGTGCATGTCATTCAGTATGAGCAATTATAAACAACTGTGTGTTTTATAGCCTTTTTGCTGAAGGTACATGAGTCAGCAAAAATAGAGACCTGGGACATAGTTCACTACCGTATATAAGTTAGTGAAAAATACCACATGATAGCTCGCTGCCGTAGATAAGACAGCGAGAAATTGGCCATGGTGGCACACTAAAAGTGAAAATGTGGTGTTCCTGAAATGCAAGCCTGAGGTCTCTATAGTGATTACACGAAAAATCTAAACAAAAATAAGGGGTTCTGGATATTGGGGCCACAAATAAAACAAGGGAATTATGCTCACCAAAATAACACCAACCACGCATACCAACCACGCATGTCTGTGTACTGAAATAATGCATATCCACTGTATTATTATTATACATAACCCAATCTGAATACAAGAAGTGATTGTTGCTAAATTATTTTTGGCGGTAAGAAAATACCGCCAGGCCCCAAATCTACACAAAATACCCAACACTCCATATATCACCAAAACTGTAGGGTACCAACAGCAATGGAAATGAGATACAGAAAAGCAACCAGAAGAAGTCAGGAACCCAATACAAAACCTAGAAGATCTACTCAATGATGAAACAGACTCCACTGAACACACCTCATATCCTGGTAGCAACAAGGAACCCCACCAACAAGAACAGCATAAGACAAAACCAAGAACAAAACAAAGCACTGTTAAAAAAATACACTGCAATCTAATCAATGCAAAATCAATGTGCAAACATGGTACAGAGATCTACGATCTACTCTACTACAGCAGAATAGACATCTTATTCGTCACAGAAACCTGGTTACATGAGAAACTACATAGTGACACTACACAGCTGTCTACCCGACAACTTCAAATGCACACAGGTAAACAGAAAAGGAAAAGAGGAGGAGGACTTGCAATAGCCCACAAAGAACACCTGAAAATAAAAACAGATGACATGCTGAACATCAGAAACTGCAAATCCTTCATCATTCACCTGACAGTGAACTCAAAAACAAACCTCACATTCATACTCATCTATAGACCACTGACATATGACACAACCTTCGTAGACACCTTCATAGAAGCCATAACGAACCTGGCCATCAAACACAATCATCTGATAATCATCAGGGACTTCAACATATGGTTTGAAAAAGAGAGCGCAAATTCACAAAAATCACTAATAAAGCAGCTCAAGACAATGCAACTAAACCAGATGATTAAAGGAGCGACACAAACAGCAGAGCACACTCTCAACACAATCTTTGCCATAAAACAACTGATCTCAACTGCGCCATCAGTACAAATACTATGGAGTGACTACCTCATCACGCGATTCATGATCCAACTACCAGCTAAAGCACCGAAACAGCCCAAAATGCTCCCTGTGCTATGGAAAGGAAACTGGAATAACATCAAAGTAGTAACTTAAAACAACAACTGGAATACTCGAAACCATCAACCGCAAACCTGGGTGGAATTGAACTAGACGAAGGAGCACACCTAATCCAGAAATGGATTGCCGAAAACAATAGAAAGCATCTGCCGAGAAAAACCCTTCATCCCATCACAAAAGAAAGCAATGGCAATATGGATTACATCCCACATCAATACAATGAAAAAAACAGAAAACGGAAACTAGAATGGAGGAAATACTACGACCAGGCAAAAAGAATAAACTATCAAAAACAAATCTGAGCGTACAAAAGGAAATTCTCAAAGCCAAAAAGAAATACTACGCCAACCAAATCACAAAAGCCACCAACACCCAGAACGAACTATTCAACATCATAAATGAGATGAGAAACCCACCTGGATGCAACAGTGCACTGGTACCTTCACAAAAACTATTCAACAACATTGCAGAACACTTTAAAAATAAAATCACTGACATACATCGGATCATACAAAGCAGACCAATTAACTGGACCGTGCACCATGCCCCACCTACCCTGGAACCAAGCTGCAAAGCTTCACACAAATATCAGGAGAGAGATTCGTCAAGCTGGTGAAACATAGAAACAAAGCAGCCCCCCCAATGGACCCCTGCCCACTAGACATCTATAAATCTATAATTACACAGGGCACACCATTGGAATGCAACAGAAACCTCTTCAACCAATTGCTCTCAATGGGAGAGTACCGCAGGCTTTCAAATCTTCATACATCAAACCACTCCTCAATGAAACACTGGAAGATGTGGTAGACCATTGTTGTATTTCCATGGACGATGTGGAAGACCTCTCTAACTACAGACCAATATCAAACAATCCCCATCCGGCAAAACTCCTGGAGACCTATGTCTATGAACAAACACTGGAACACATAGAAAACCCCTGACCTTTGGACCAGGTACAAGTCGACTTCAGACCCATGAGAGGGACAGAGATGGCACTCTCTCTATCTGGGATGACGTAAAGACCAATGCAGATTCCAACACCAACTGTGCACTGATACTCCTTGACTGCTCTCCGCCGTTCAACACAGTCAGCCACAACATCCTCATCAAGGGTCTGGAAGAAATAGGGATCATCGACACAATGCTGCTCTTTATTAAATTTTACCTATCTGAAAGAGCAGAAACAGTATGTATAAAACCATTCAAATCCATACAGCGGGACACCACCTGTGGAGTACCACAATGATCCTCCCTATCCCCACTCCTCTTCTACATCTACACGACACTAATTGACCGCATCAAAAATCATGGCCTAACCTGCTGCAACTACGCAGATGACACCCAAATCATCTTCAAAATCGAAGATGTAGAAGAGGAGAACACAACACTAGTAGACTGTTTCAAAGAAATCTATGAATGGATGAACTGAAAGTCAACCCAGACAAGACAGAAATCATGATTACATCCAAAACCCAGCAAGTAACCAATACATCCCATGGCCCATAGAACATTTGGCCTTTCAGGTACGGTTGTGTCTTGGTTTCACTCTTATCTCTCTAATAGAACATTTTTGGCAACTTCGGCGGGCAAGTCCACTGAGTCATTCTTGCTTGCCCATGAAGTGCCTCAAGGGTCAGTTTTGGGTTGGTTTTGGGTCTTTTTATATGTTTGCTCTATACATCCTATCTTGCAGGTGTTATTTCTATGCAGACAACACCCAATTATGTATTTCCTTCTCCTTTTTCTCTCCTGAAATTCATCAACATCTTTCTGCTTGCTTGGTTGCTATTAAATATTGGATGTCCTCCCATTATCTCACCCTCAATGCTGGTGAAGATTGAGGTATTGTTCTTTCCTGCTAACACTCTTTCTCCTCATCTTTCACCCTCTTTCATATCCTTCCTACATCTTAACTCTCTATCTCACCCAGCGCTCGTAATCTTGGTCTTTACTTTGACACAAATCTTTCTTTTTCCTATCACATCTCATTAACTTCATGTTCCTGTCGATTTAATCTCCAAAATATTCGCAAGGCTCATCCATTTCTTACCTTTGAAGCATCTAAACTTCTAATTTCTTCTTTAATTTTCTCTTGACTTTTCTACTGTTCATCTGCCCTGCTTTGGCTCCCTAACTCTCGTCTTGCAAGCTTTTAAATGAGTGTTCAATTCTTCTATTTGTCTTCTGTGTCTACTCTCAACGTGGAACTCTATCACCTCTTCTCTTGTAACTCTTGTTTGGCTACCCTTTCAATCTCAAATTAAATTACATTTTCTTTGCCTTGTTTTTAAATCTCGGTATGGTCTTGCTCCCAGCTATATTACTGCTTTAATATCTTTCTATATCCCATCACGTTCTCTCCGCTCTTCTTCTCAATTCCTACGTTTGGCTTCTCGTCCCCCCTGTGCACAGTCTTGTTTTCGTTCCCTTGAACTACTTGCACCTCTTCACAGGAACGCTCTTCCCCTCTCTATTTGCTCTATCTGTGTCTATTCTCTGTTCCGTGGTTTTCTAAAATCTTACCGACTTCAACATTCTTGAGTGATTCTTTCTGGATTTTATTGTTCATACATTTATATTGTACTGTTCTGTTTCCTATGTACACCGCTTTGATTTAAGACACTTACAGGCCGATTCATGGAATAATTAGCGTGGCGCAAGTGGCCCAAAACGTGCGAATCGCAGTGGAATAGCGAAAATCGCAGTGCAAGTGCGAAAATCGCACGAAAAGCAGCGCACATCGATTCATGGAAGGCCGTGCGCGAGAAAACCATCGGATGTGCGATAAAAAAGTGCGCGGCGCACATTGGCGCACAGGCCATCTAACTGCGTGCGCTAGGTCACAGCGAAAATCGCACAGGCCACAGCGAAAATCGCACATAGCGGGGCGCACGCAACAAAAGTAGGCGGAACACGGGGCGTAACACTCGGAATGGGGAACAACTTGCCAAAATGTGGGCGTCACGGGGGAAGTACAGGGTACAAGTGCGCGGAACGCCCACACGCTCGCCTACAACACGTATTCATGGAATAGAATAGGGCAAAAAAGCGCACGCTCAAACCAGCGCACAGGCACAAACACGACCGCCACAAGAAAGCAGGCGGTAGCGTCTCTGCGCCTGTAAGAAATGTGCGCCAAAAGGTGCGCCAACAAATAGCACCTATATACAGCCATGATGAATGTCCTATACTGTGGCGCTCCAGGACAAATGACGTGCAAAGGGGTACCCACAAACACGGACACCCGCTGACAAAAATATACGTGTGCGTGTATACCGGGGTGCGCGGGAAGTCTCACACGCGATTTGGCCGTGTACGTGGATTTCAGGGGTGCGCGGGAAGTTCCACACGCGATTTGTCAGGGTACGTGGATTTCAGGGGTGCGCAGGAAGTTCCACACGCGATTTGGCCGTGTACATGGATTACAGGGGTGCGCGGGAAGTCTCACACGCGAATTGGCAGGGCATGTGAATCCCAGGGGTTTGCGGGAAGTTCCACATGCGATTTGTCAGGGTACGTGGATTGCAGGGGTGCGCGGGAAGTTCCACACGTGATTTGTCAGGGTACGTGGATTGCAGGGGTGCGTGGGAAGTTCCACACACGATGTGGCCGTGTACGTGGATTTCAGGGGTGCGCGGGAAGTTCCACACGCGATTTGGCCGGGTACGTGGATTTCAGGGGTGCGCGGGAAGTTCCACACGCGATTTGTCAGGGTACGTGGATTTCAGGGATGCGCGGGAAGTTCCACACGCGATTTGGCCATGTACGTGGATTTCAGGGGTGCGCGGGAAGTCTCACACGCGAATTGGCAGGGCATGTGAATTCCAGGGGTTTGCGGGAAGTTCCACACGCGATTTGTCAGGGTAAGTGGATTGCAGGGGTGCGCGGGAAGTTCCACACGTGATTTGTCAGGGTACGTGGATTGCAGGGGTGCGTGGGAAGTTCCACACGCGATTTGACAGGGTACGTGGATTTCAGGGGTGCGCGGGAAGTTCCACACGCGATTTGGCCGTGTATGTGAATTTCAGGGGTGCGCGGGAAGTTACACACGCGATTTGGCCGGGTACGTGGATTTCAGGGGTGCGCGGGAAGTCCCACACGCGATTTGGCCGTGTACGTGGATTTCAGGGGTGCGCGGGAAGTTCCACACGCGATTTGTCAGGGTATGTGGATTCCAGGGGTGCGCGGGAAGTTCCACACGCGATTTGGCTGGGCACGTGTATGACAGGGGTACGCGGGAAATTCTACACGCGATTTGGCTGTGTGCTCCCAGGTATTCCCTGTACACCCTCCACGGCCCTTGCAGGCAGCACACACCACAGGGGACTACCCTGCACACCTGCTCATGTCACCCAGCACCCCCACCCCCCAGCATCCAGGGGCACCCTCCACCAGGCCCCCACTCATGTCTCCCACCACCCCCACCCCCCAGCCACCAGGGGCAGCCTCCACCAGGCCCCCACTCATGTCTCCCACCACCCCCACCCCCCAGCCACCAGGGGCACCCTCCACCAGGCCCCCACCCATGTCTCCCACCACCCCCACCCCCCAGCAGTGCAGGGGCACCCTCCACCAGGCCCCCACCCATGTCTCCCACCACCCCCACCCCCCAGCCACCAGGGGCAGCCTCCACCAGGCCCCCACTCATGTCTCCCACCACCCCCATCCCCCAGCCACCAGGGGCACCCTCCACCAGGCCCCCACCCATGTCTCCCACCACCCCCACCCCCCAGCCACCAGGGGCAGCCTCCACCAGGCCCCCACTCATGTCTCCCACCACCCCCACTCCCCAGCAGTGCAGGGGCAGCCTCCACCAGGCCCCCACTCATGTCTCCCACCACCCCCAACCCCCAGCCACCAGGGGCAGCCTCCACCAGGCCCCCACTCATGTCTCCCACCACCCCCACCCCCCAGCCGTGCAGGGGCAGCCTCCACCAGGCCCCCACTCATGTCTCACACCACCCCCAACCCCCAGCCACCAGGGGCAGCATCCAACAGGCCCCCACTCATGTCTCCCACCACCCCCACCCCCCAGCAGTGCAGGGGCAGCCTCCACCAGGCCCCCACTCATGTCTCCCACCACCCCCACCCCCCAGCCACCAGGGGCAGCCTCCACCAGGCCCCCACTCATGTCTCCCACCACCCCCACCCCCCAGCAGTGCAGGGGCAGCCTCCACCAGGCCCCCACTCATGTCTCCCACCACCCCCAACCCCCAGCCACCAGGGGCACCATCCACCAGGCCCCCACCCATGCCTCCCACCACCCCCACCCCCCAGCCACCAGGGGCAGCCTCCACCAGGCCCCCACTCATGTCCCCCTGCACCCCCACCCCCCAGCATCCAGGGGCAGCCTCCACCAGGCCCCCACTCATGTCTCCCACCACCCCCACCCCCCAGCCACCAGGGGCACCCTCCACCAGGCCCCCACCCATGTCTCCCACCACCCCCACCCCCTAGCAGTGCAGGGGCACCCTCCACCAGGCCCCCACCCATGTCTCCCACCATCCCCACCCCCCAGCCACCAGGGCAGCCTCCACCAGGCCCCCACTCATTTCTCCCACCACCCCCACCCCCCAGCCACCAGGGGCACCCTCCACCAGGCCCCCACTCATGTCTCCCACCACCCCCACCCCCCAGCAGTGCAGGGGCAGCCTCCACCAGGCCCCCACTCATGTCTCCCACCACCCCCACCCCCCAGCAGTGCAGGGCAGCCTCCACCAGGCCCCCACTCATGTCTCCCACCACCCCCACCCCCCCAGTCACCAGGGGCACCAACCAAGAGGCCCCCACCCATGTCTCCCACCACCCCCACCCCCCAGCCACCAGGGGCACCAACCACCAGGCCCCCACTCATGTCTCCCACCACCCCCACCCCCCAGCAGTGCAGGGGCAGCCTCCACCAGGCCCCCACTCATGTCCCCTATCACCCCCACCCCCGCCACCAGGGGCAGCCTCCACCAGGCCCCCACCCATGTCTCCCACCACCCCCACCCCCCAGCCACCAGGGGCACCCTCCACCAGGCCCCCACTCATGTCTCCCACCACCCCCACCCCCCAGCAGTGCAGGGGCAGCCTCCACCAGGCCCCCACCCATGTCTCCCACCACCCTCACCCCCCAGCCACTAGGGGCACCCTCCACCAGGCCCCCACTCATGTCTCCCACCACCCCCACCCCCCAGCAGTGCAGGGGCAGCCTCCACCAGGCCCCCACTCATGTCTCCCTCCACCCCCACCCCCCAGCAGTGCAGGGGCAGCCTCCACCAGGCCCCCATTCATGTCCCCTATCACCCCCACCCCCCCGCCACCAGGGGCAGCCTCCACCAGGCCCCCACCCATGTCTCCCACCACCCCCACCCCCCAGCCACCAGGGGCACCCTCCACCAGGCCCCCACTCAGGTCACCCACCACCCCCACCCCCCAGCAGTGCAGGGGCAGCCTCCACCAGGCCCCCACCCATGTCTCCCACCACCCCCACCCCCCAGCCACAAGGGGCACCCTCCACCAGGCCCCCACTCATGTCTCCCACCACCCCCACCCCCCAGCATCCAGGGGCACCCTCCACCAGGCCCCCACTCATGTCTCCCACCACCCCCACCCCCCAGCCACCAGGGGCAGCCTCCACCAGGCCCCCACTCATGTCTCCCACCACCCCCACCCCCCAGCCACCAGGGGCAGCCTCCACCAGGCCCCCACTCATGTCTCCCACCACCCCCACCCCCCATCCACCAGGGGCACCCTCCACCAGGCCCCCACCTATGTCTCCCACCACCCCCACCCCCCAGCCACCAGGGGCAGCCTCCACCAGGCCCCCACTCATGTCTCCCACCACCCCCACCCCCCAGCAGTGCAGGGGCAGCCTCCACCAGGCCCCCACTCATGTCTCCCACCACCCCCACCCCCCAGCCACCAGGGGGAGCCTCCACCAGGCCCCCACTCATGTCTCCCACCACGCCCACCCCCGAGCAGTGCAGGGGCAGCCTCCACCAGGCCCCCACTCATGTCTCCCACCACCCCCACCCCCCAGCCACCAGGGGCAGCCTCCACCAGGCCCCCACTCATGTCTCCCACCACCACCACCCCCCAGCAGTGCAGGGGCAGCCTCCACCAGGCCCCCACTCATGTCTCCCACCACCCCCACCCCCCAGCCACCAGGGGCACCCTCCACCAGGCCCCCACTCATGTCTCCCACCACCCCCACCCCCCAGCAGTGCAGGGGCAGCCTCCACCAGGCCCCCACTCATGTCTCCCACCACCCCCACCCCCCAGCAGTGCAGGGGCAGCCTCCACCAGGCCCCCACTCATGTCCCCTATCACCCCCACCCCCCCGCCACCAGGGGCAGCCTCCACCAGGCCCCCACCCATGTCTCCCACCACCCCCACCCCCCAGCCACCAGGGGCACCCTCCACCAGGCCCCCACTCATGTCTCCCACCACCCCTACCCCCCAGCAGTGCAGGGCAGCCTCCACCAGACCCCCACCCATGTCTCCCACCACCCCCACCCCCCAGCCACCAGGGGCACCCTCCACCAGGCCCCCACTCATGTCTCCCACCACCCCCACCCCCCAGCAGTGCAGGGGCAGCCTCCACCAGGCCCCCACTCATGTCTCCCACCACCCCCACCCCCCAGCAGTGCAGGGGCAGCCTCCACCAGGCCCCCACTCATGTCTCCCACCACCCCCACCCCCCCAGTCACCAGGGGCACCAACCAACAGGCCCCCACCCATGTCTCTCACCAACCCCACCCCCCAGCCACCAGGGGCACCAACCACCAGGCCCCCACTCATGTCTCCCACCACCCCCACCCCCCAGCAGTGCAGGGGCAGCCTCCACCAGGCCCCCACTCATGTCCCCTATCGACCCCACCCCCCGCCACCAGGGGCAGCCTCCACCAGGCCCCCACCCATGTCTCCCACCACCCCCACCCCCCAACCACCAGGGGCACCCTCCACCAGGCCCCCACTCATGTCTCCCACCACCCCCACCCCCCAGCAGTGCAGGGGCAGCCTCCACCAGGCCCCCACTCATGTCTCCCACCACCCCCACCCCCCAGCCACCAGGGGCACCCTCCACCAGGCCCCCACTCATGTCTCCCACCACCCCCACCCCCCAGCAGTGCAGGGGCAGCCTCCACCAGGCCCCCACTCATGTCTCCCACCACCCCCACCCCCCAGCAGTGCAGGGGCAGCCTCCACCAGGCCCCCACTCATGTCCCCTATCACCCCCACCCCCCCGCCACCAGGGGCAGCCTCCACCAGGCCCCCACCCATGTCTCCCACCACCCCCACCCCCCAGCCACCAGGGGCACCCTCCACCAGGCCCCCACTCATGTCTCCCACCACCCCCACCCCCAGCATTGCAGGGGCAGCCTCCACCAGGCCCCCACCCATGTCTCCCACCACCCCCACCCCCCAGCCACCAGGGGCACCCTCCACCAGGCCCCCACTCATGTCTCCCACCACCCCCACCCCCCAGCAGTGCAGGGGCAGCCTCCACCAGGCCCCCACTCATGTCTCCCACCACCCCCACCCCCCAGCAGTGCAGGGGCAGCCTCCACCAGGCCCCCACCCATGTCTCCCACCACCCCCACCCCCCAGCCACCAGGGGCACCCTCCACCAGGCCCCCACTCATGTCTCCCACCACCCCCACCCCCCAGCAGTGCAGGGGCAGCCTCCACCAGGCCCCCACTCATGTCTCCCACCACCCCCACCCCCCAGCAGTGCAGGGGCAGCCTCCACCAGGCCCCCACTCATGTCTCCCACCACCCCCACCCCCCCAGTCACCAGGAGCACCAACCAACAGGCCCCCACCCATGTCTCCCACCACCCCCACCCCCCAGCCACCAGGGGCACCAACCACCAGGCCCCCACTCATGTCTCCCACCACCCCCACCCCCAGCAGTGCAGGGGCAGCCTCCACCAGGCCCCCACTCATGTCCCCTATCACCCCCACCCCCCGCCACCAGGGGCAGCCTCCACCAGGCCCCCACCCATGTCTCCCACCACCCCCACCCCCCCAGCCACCAGGGGCACCCTCCACCAGGCCCCCACTCATGTCTCCCACCACCACCACCCCCCAGCA
The DNA here is from genome assembly GCF_040938575.1 of Ambystoma mexicanum. Classification (NCBI taxonomy): domain Eukaryota; kingdom Metazoa; phylum Chordata; class Amphibia; order Caudata; family Ambystomatidae; genus Ambystoma; species Ambystoma mexicanum. Next base: position 957,769,320 of record NC_090928.1, on the reverse strand, counting down.
GTGCAGGGGCAGCCTCCACCAGGCCCCCACTCATGTCTCCCACCACCCCCACCCCCCAGCAGTTCAGGGGCAGCCTCCACCAGGCCCCCGCTCATGTCTCCCACCACCCCCACCCACCAGCAGTGCAGGGGCAGCCTCCACCAGCCCCCCACTCATGTCTCCCACCACCCCCACGCAGTGCAGGGGCAGCCTCCACCAGGCCCCCACTCAAGTCTCCCACCACCCCCACACCCTAGTCACCAGGGGCACCCTCCACCAGGCCCCCACCCATGTCTCCCACCACCCCCACCCCCCAGCCACCAGGGGCACCCTCCACCAGCCCCCCACTCATGTCTCCCACCACCCCCACCCCCCAGCAGTGCAGGGGCAGCCTCCACCAGGCCCCCACTCATGTCCCCTATCACCCCCACCCCCCCGCCACCAGGGGCAGCCTCCACCAGGCCCCCACCCATGTCTCCCACCACCCCCACCCCCCAGCCACCAGGGGCACCCTCCACCAGGCCCCCACTCATGTCTCCCACCACCCCCACCCCCCAGCAGTGCAGGGGCAGCCTCCACCAGGCCCCCACCCATGTCTCCCACCACCCCCACCCCCCAGCAGTGCAGGGGCAGCCTCCACCAGGCCCCCACTCATGTCTCCCACCACCCCCACCCCCCAGCAGTGCAGGGCAGCCTCCACCAGGCCCCCACCCATGTCCCCCTGCACCCAGGTCCTCACAATCACCAACCATGTGCGTAATGGTCAGCCTCCACAGCCAAAAGGCCCTACCAAGTAACCCATTCACCCACATGGAAATGGAAATTACATGTTACACCCCCAACGTACATAAAGCAAATGAACCCATGTCTGTCACACACAATGGTTGCAAATGAATTGGAAAACACCCACCATGACATGCATGAAACCAATGAGATGATACCACACAGTGAAGTATGAAAACCAAATTGTATTAAAAAAATATGAATGCAAAGGAAATGAAACAAACTACAATGCCAATGAAAAAAAGAAAAGGTGCATGTCCGTCCCAAAAAATTAAAAACACCAAATCCAAAAAAAATGTACTTCAAAGTCACATTAAAAATGAAATCAATCCGACAGAAAAAAATAAAATTCCAAACACCATTGCTCCATGGAGAAGAAATAAAAATTTAAAAAATAAAACAATCCAATGAAGAACTATGTACAAAATATCCAAGGGTCCATGAGCCCAACTGAACAAAGGAAACCTACAAAAAACCCTAACAAAAATGCAACTATATACAAAAAGTGGAGCTGTGTCCGTCGACTCCAAATCATAAGAATAAACAAATGAAACCTAAAACTAAAGAACTATATACAAAGGCGGCGGGCAAGTCCAGCAGCTCACTCCGTAGTGTTCCGGGCCAGGGCATCATCAAACTCCTCGTCTATGTCCCGGAGGCGGTCCTGTTCCATGGCCCCGAGGGTCCGCAGGGACGACGCCATCTGCTCCTCCAACCCCCTGCGGATTGCCTCGAGGTACTCGGACCGCCTCAGGGCCCTCCGCATGGAGTTCTCCGCCCTGACCATCGTGAGCCGCTCCTCTTCCGCCCGCCGCCGCTCTGCACCTATCTGCTGGCCCAACCGCAGCCACACGGAAGACACTTCCTGTCCTGGGTCCTCCTGCCCTCCGGCCGATGCCTGCCCCTCCGATGTTGATGGCCCCGAGCCATGATGCCTCCCACGTTGACTCTGCTGCTGCCTCCGACGCAACTGCCTCTGCCAGCACGACGGCATCCAGGCTGATGGAATCCACCGACGCCGTCGTGCACGTGCCCTGCCTGATGATGCCGGCACATCCTCCATCTGCTGGGGTACAGTTGCTGTGGTGTCCACCCCTGCTTGACCTCCGACTCCCGACTGTGGCAGGGATGGGATCCCCACTGAGCTGGCTGCATAGGTCAGGGAAAATCCTGACTGTCAGCGTGAAATTCGAGGAAAGGCCCTTAGCGCGTAAGCGCATCAGCACGCATACGCGATTCTATTGGACCAAAGGCCCTCAGCGCGTAAGCGCGTCTGTGACGTGACCCGCACGGGTGTTTCCCACACAGCACGTGATGACGGAGCACACGTGGAAAGACTGCACGTCAGAGTGTCATCGCGTGTAATTGGACAAAAGTGTGCGTACACGCGATTGGCCTATGTACGTGTATTTCAGGGGTGCGCGGCACTTACACACGCAAGTACGTCAGCGCACCTGTATCCCGGGGTGCGCGGGAATTTCCACACGCTATTGGACAGGGTACTGGATTTCAGGGGTGCGCGGGTCACAAGCTCGCCTACAACACGCGCAACGCATACATTTGCGCGCTAACAAAATAACAAGCTCAGACCCAGGATGAACATACCGTTCCTAGCAGCAGTGGGCGTGGGCTACCAAAGGAGGAGGAGGAGGATAGTCAGAGCCAGAATATTCACACCCAGAACCAGCCTTTTCGGGATGCCTGATGACCACGTGTATGGGAGGTACAGGTTTCCACCACACATAATACTGGACCTGGTGAGTGAGTGGGAGGATGACCTCACATCACCCACCCTGTGCTCCCAAGCACTCAGCCCCCTGGAGAAGGTCCTCATTGTACTGCACTTCTTAACCACTGGATCATTTCAGCGGACAAGTGCCATAGTGGGTGGGGTATCACAGGCCACCCAGTCACGCTGCCTACACCAGGTCTTGAACATCATCACTGCATGCCCATCAGTCCGCAGGCACATATACCTGCCCAGGACACCTGCAGAAAGGCATGCTGCTGCCCTGGATTTTTACGGTGTGGCACGATTCCCCAAAGTGCTAGGTGCCATCGACTGCACCCATGTGGCTCTACGTCCCCCCAGGGCATCAGAGCACATCTATAGGAACCGCAAGCACTGGCATTCCATCAACGTGCAGGTAGTATGTAATGCCAAGGGAATCATCACCTCAGTATATGCCAACTATCCCGGGTCCACCCACAACAGCTTCATTTACCGAATGTCCACCCTAAGCCGGGACCTAGAAGCTGGGTGGCATGGCGATACATGGCTGCTTGGTGAGTATGAATGCCACTGCACATGCATGCATGTCAGATACTGAGCAAGGTCACAACCCCACCAATGATACCAATCACCACCTCCACAGGGGACAGTGCCTACCCTCTCAGCCCCACATGATGACGCCAATTCAGAACCCCACCACGCCACCCCAGGTAAGATATAACGCAGCCCACATTACAACCCGGGGCATAGTGGAGCGCACATTTGGAGTGCTGAAGTCACACTTTCGCTCCCTTGACCGTTCTGGCGGGCAGTTGTTGTACGCTCCCCCAGTAGTGTGCAGGATCATAGTGGCAGCATGTGTCCTGCACAACGTTGCAACACGCCGGGGCCTGGCCGTGGACATGGTGGTGGCCCCACATCCCCAACCACATGCACAGCCGCTGCGCATGGGAGGGGAAAGGGCACGGGGGGAGGCAGCCCTTACATAGCTAGTGGCTAATTACTTCACATAGAAATCACACCCCTGTGGAGTGCACACTGCCCTGGCACATTCCATCTGACAATCAATGATGACTCAACCTGACACTGATCCTGAATGTCTGGAGAATCAACCGTGAATACCATATCAGCCTGAGATTGTTCACCTGGAAGTGTTACAATGTGTGCATCCCTACCCACACAGACACCACCAATGCAGTTTTGTGAAGAAACACATTCAAGCAGCTAAAATGAATACCCACTTGCAAAATGCAACAAGAGGACAGTGCCATGTCAGCCAACCCATCCCCAGCACCGCCACACGACACACCGTGCCATGTCATGCTATTTGCAGGTAAACAAAGTAATCCCCACAACATGACACAAGTGTCACAATGTACAGTGTCCCTAATTGAAACTTGCAACACCTGAAATGCTCACAGTAATGCAGGACCAACAACAAACTTGAGCAGGTACTACCATTAACATGACATCACAAATGTAATAAATTCGTAGTCTCACCACCTGGAAATGCCTGCACTCCCACCACTTCCAACTGTGCAGTGTTGGCGCCATGTAGAGTTGTAGGTGCACTGCTGCCAACATGGACCCCATCTCCAAACTAGAGGGCCTTGTGTAGACATGAGGAAGGGACCTGCAAATTGGGAGGTAGACACAGATGATGAGTTACACATCAATGCAACATGCAGTGTACAACACAACAGCAATATGCACTAGGAATGTATACACAGTATTGACTAGACTACCCACACATGTAGTGGGAGTCCAATGTCACCATGTACGTCAATGTCACTTGGGCACACCCTTTGCAAGCCCATGGAAACGGGAAGCAGGAGTGGTGTGTGTGACTCAAACCCAAGCATCTGAACCAAATACATGACAAGCCTGCATGTGCCCAGCCACAATGCAGCGTATGCCCACAGGAACCACGGAAGGCAACAAATAGTCCCAAAAAAATTGGGAAAAATAAAAATAAAAATAAAAATAAAAAGAAATCAAAAATGGCCATTGATGGGCCCGGGGGGGTTGGGGAGGCCACCCAGGAGGTCCGAGGACAGGGTGCACACCAAAACCCACCTCTGTGGATCCTGGGAAAAAAAACACCTCCATGGGCTCATGGCCCACACGGCTACCCTATTGTGGGAGTATCACTGCTGTCGCTATTATCACCCTGTGCAGCTGCATCCGGAGGTGGTTGCACTATGGGAGGCAGCCCACGCAAGGCCCTAGTCTGCTCCTCCATGGCTGCAAGCATGCGGGTGTGGTAGGTCTCGTTCTGGAGGATGAGTGTGCGGAGGTCCCCATGCAACAACTCACGGGATGCCCGGACCTCCGCCCTCGTTGCGTGCATCTCAGCTGAGAGCGTACGGGTGAGACGCTCCAGCTGCTGTTCTGTCCTTTGGTGTGTTGAAGCCTCAAGCTCAACAAGAGTCGTCCTGAGGTGAAGGAGCTCCTGCCTCAGGGCTTCGCTGTGGCCCTGGGACTCTATGGAGATGGCCTCCTGCAGAGTCGCCAGTGCCGCCCGCCTGTCCCTGTTGGACGCCAACATGTCCTCCCTGTGTGACTGGCAGATGGAGTCGGTTGCCTGCTGTAGTCGCTCCATCAGCCATTCAGGGGGGACAATGGAAGTGGCCACCCTATCCATGGCCTGAGCCATCATCTGGGATGATGCTGCCTGTTGGGTTGCCATACCGTAAATGGATTGCTCCCATGCGGTATTGCCAGGTGGCATACGGCCACCACGTCGGCGGGCACCACACCTGTCTGGGGCAAGGCGAACTGCGCCTTGCTGTGCCGGCACTGCCTGAGGCTGCAGGACTGCATTCCCCCTCTGATCTGCTGACCCAGGAACAAGATCAGATGTCGCGGAGTGTGACCCTGCATCCATAACCACCAAAGGCGTAGCTGCCAACACTGACATCCCCATTGAGGGTTCTGACCCTGGTGCAGGTGGGTGGGACAGAACAGAATCCCTCCCTGGAACACTCACCTGCGAAGGCACGTAGGTCTCATCATCCGAATCAACACCTGAGTACAGCTCGGGGGAGGTGCAGCCAGAGACACTCCTTGAGAGCACGACCTGCAGCACTTGTGGGTTCTCACCCACCACCACACCACGTCCCTCACTGGTGGTTGGTCGGCCCTCGGAACCCTCCTGGGTCTGCACCATCTCCACAACCCCAGCAGTATCAGGTGCGTCTTCCCCTGCAAAGACATAAAAACAAAGAAATGGAAACAGGCATTAGCACCATGGCACACAATGAGGGCTGAGAAGCAAGAGAACCAGTACTTGATGACACATGTCCCACATGACTAAAACCCTCCCATGCATGCACCCTCACTGCATATGAAGGGCAGGCAAATGGCACACACTGATGACACCAAGATGGAAGATGAACACATTTTCTGCATGTTGCCTGGCAGTGGCATCACACATTGGCCTGTGATTGCCAGGTGAAACACACATGCCATCACACAGATGGCATGTACCATTGCTATTGAGTGGAGATGGAGAGGAGGGCAGCACCTATTCATTCAGTCCAGTTCCCGCATGTAATAGCTTTTCTAATTCAAACAGGTCAGATTTTTCACCTGGAGCTGCCAGTCCAAAATGGTCCAATTGCACAGGGACATGTGTGAACAAATGATATCCAGGTAACAAAGTCACTCCACTTTACCATAGCCATGTCAGACATGTGACTAGAGGACTGAGAAATGCCTAGTAAAAGTGGTGGAATGCAAACAATCTGCCTGAATGAACAGAGAAAAATAAGCAACAATGTTGTGGCAAGGTGACACTTCAAAGGCAACTGGCGTGCAGTTGGGCTAGATGTCTACTGTTGGCAGAAGGGATACTGCTATGGCCAAATGCAGCTGCGCAGGATGTATTGCATGAAGCACATGGCTGACCCATACGACTCAGGCGCACACACTCTCACCTGGCACACAAACAGAAGCCCTCACACACACACCATGCACATGGATGACACACACATGCATGTGCACTCACCGGACAATGCCTCGTAATCAGCCAGATCTCCCACGCCTTGGATCTGTTCCTCCGTGACGTAGGTCCCAGCGACTGACTCATGTGGAGTGAGTTCCATGTCTACTACTGGAGACCCACCTCCAGTCACTAGAGTTGCGGCATGACTTGAGGCCAGCTTACTCTTTGCCCTGCGCTTTAGGTCATTCCAGCACTTATAGCAATCATTGGCTGTGCGCCTCACGATTCCAAGGGCACTTACGATGTCCGCAACGGTCTGTCAGTGTGCCTGGCGTTGTGCAGGTGTGGTCTTGGATCCTGCAACAATGACCATCTCGTTGTCATGTGCGGACACATACTCGACAAGTGCATTCAGTTCGTCATCCGTGAAGCTGGGCTTCCTGGACGGGCCGGACTGTGTAGCCGTGTCTGGGGCATCAGCCTGTGCCGGACGAGCACTCTTCCTCTTCCGCTTGGAAGGTGGTGGTGATCCTGAGTGTCCTGCGCCGCTCTGGACACTAGGGGCAGGAGCCCTGGTGGACTCTGTATCAGGAGTGTGGGATTGCACACTCAGCATGGGAGTTGGTGCAGGCATTGGCTCTAGTGTGATGGTGTCAGGGGGAATGTCAGCAGCATGGACTAGGACCGACACTGTCCTGGCTGGGTGTGTGAGGGCTGGGGTGGATGGAGCCGCAGCTGCCCCTGCAGCCTCTCCGCCCTGCCTACTTGGTGCAGCAGATGACCTTGCTGCCCCAGATGCACGTGGCATGGTGACATCAACGTGCACCAGCGCACGTGTCATAGGCCTGCTGACCTGGAAGTCAGCCATGGAGTCAGCCAGGTCTGGTGCCACAATGGGCTGGTCCAACAAGGGCTGAGCATGGATGGTGTCAGCCACATCAGCCTCAACGGGAGTGGGGGGGATTATGGGTGCCCTTGACTGGTCCTCCACACATGGGGGGACAGGCTCACCCTGCAAGTAACGACCACGTCCCCTACCGGATCCACCACGGCCACCACTTGTGGCTCTTCCACCTTTGCCACCCTTACGGAATCCTCGCCTCCCAGCCATGGCACTGATGTTAATGTGCGTATGGGAGTGGATGTAAACTATTGTCCTGGGCAATTGGGGGTCAAAGGGGTTGGGTACCAGATGGTAATTGTACCCTAGTGCTCTAGCAAGGCTGAATGTAACCCATGGGGAAAGATGACGGGTCACGCTACGCACAGGAGCCCCAAAAAAGGGAGATGAAGTGCACGCAAACCCCCCTAGACCACGTGTGCAGAAAGAAAAACCTGCACTACGCTGTGGCACCCAGTAACACAAGAATGAACGTATGCGTGTCACACGCAGCCTAGAATGACCTCTGAAGGGGTAGGCTACACACGGGGCAAGCACAGATGTTAGATACGTGCGTGACTCACCGTCTGCCGGGTAAAAGAGCGTGAAAAAGGAGCGCGTTTGGTTGGCAACACCCCCGCCAAAAGAAGATTTGTACGCTGTCTGAGGAGACAGGACAACAGTAGAAGGGAACACTGTTGGAGGGAACAGGCCCATGTAAACCAGTAAAAGTGAAAAAAGAGACAAAGCTGTCAGAGGTAACAGGGAATACGAACTTGAAACGCCGTGAAGTCAATCGCGTGTGAAACGACAAGAAGTACAGAATTCACCCACTCGCTCTCCACGAAAAGCACGTACAAGGAAATGGTGTTCTACACGTACCTTTTATGCAGGCCCACACGTCCAGCGTCACTTACGCGGCGTGTACGCGCTAGGGCCATTTCCACCAATTACACGCTTTGTCACTTCTGCGTGTAGGGCCATTTCCACCAATTACACGCTTTGTCACTGCCGTGTGTACGCGCTAGGCCCATTCCCACCAATTACACGCTTTGTCACTTCTGCGTGTAGGGCCATTTCCACCAATTACACACTTTGTCACTTCTGCGTGTAGGGCCATTTTCACCAATTACACGCTTTGTCACTGCCGCGTGTACGCGCTAGGCCCATTCCCACCAATTACACGCTTTGACACTCGGACGTGTCTTTCATTTTTTTCACACGCAACATTTTCAAACGTGTGCCCAATTCAACGTGCACGTGACTTCATAGACGCGCATACCCTGGCGACGCGTTTACGCGCTAAGTGCCTTTCCTCGAATTACACGCAGACGTGTTGGATTTTCACGTGCCAAATCACTCCGTATAAAGCTGGCCACGCGTTCACACACGGAAGACCACGCTCCTGCCCAGAAGGCCAGATTACTGCCCCCCAGAGCCCTGAGCACGCTCCCACCTGCCATCTGCTGCTGCCTGACTGCCTGCTGTCCACGTGCCCTGCCATTTGCTGCCTGCACATCAGCCAGGGGTGCTGTTGCTGCAACCACCCCTGCTGGAACCGAAGACTCCCGACTGATTTTCCATCGCCCCACAGCCCAGCCCCAGGACCCAGTTGCCCACCCACTCCTGCCTCTGGGGTTGTCATGTCGGGGCAAACACCATCTGGGACCACTGACAACCCCCGGCCAGAGAGGCAGAGGGGCACCAGCTTCAGTGCCACCGAAGTTGGTGTCCTGGTGGAGCAAGTCCTGGGGCAGTATGATGCCCTCTTCGGAAGTTCCCGCGCCGACAAGGAAGGACGGACTCGGATCTGGACTGACATTGTGACTGCCATCAACGCGGAGGGGGTGGCAGTCCGCGACTTACAACATGTCAGGAAGCGCTGGGAGGACTTCAGGTCCAGGACCCTGAACAAGGCCCGGCGCCTCTTGAAGGCAGCGGATGCCAAGGGGCGCCGGGGCCACTTGTCCGAAGAACAGATGAGGGTCCTGGAACGCATATCCCCAGCACTCCACGTCCAGGTCCTAGAGAAGCAGACCCGTCTGGAGTCGAGCGGTGAGTGTACATGCATCCTGATTGTGAGCAGTGCGTGTGGTGATTATTCGGTAGTGTGCAGGTTGCACATCTGTTTGTATGGGGTCGAGTATGGGTGGGGGTGTACAGGGCCGTGGGGCTGACACATGCGAGGACTGTGATGTGTGAGACATGGATGGTGCTTGTGTGTGTAGGCTTGCATGCCAAATGCAGTTGTGTGGGCACACATGTTTGGATGAATGTGTATGTAAGTAGACATGTCCGTGATGTCACGCATGTAGGTTGTTTTCGACTGCATGTATCAGCACTGTGTACATGTGCATGTGTGTGTATTTGACAAGGGTGCAACAGTGATGCAACATGGATGCATGTGACAGCGGTATGTGGAAGCCTGATTGGCAGATGTGACATGGATGCCCGTCTGAACAGTGCGACACTTGGCAGAGGTGTACACATGCATGCAAGTGTGGTGGTGTGTGTACATGTGTGGTGCACTTCCTGTGTTGCACGTGATGTCTGGCTCACCTTTGGCTGCTCATGCTGTTGTATGTGTAGGGATGGTGGTGGCAGTTGCGATATGGCTGTGGTATGGCTCATGTGTGCGAGTTGTAATGACATGTGTGTTGGGGATTGTGATGACATGTCTGAGGTTTGCCAATGCCACTCATGTGCAACTGTCATGTGTGTATGTGTCCATTGTACAGTGCCCTGATGCCTGTGTTTTGTTTCTCCCTGTCTGCAGCGTCAACTGATGAAGAGGGCGGAGAAGGTGCTGTGGAGCACAGCGGCGGGGATCCCACCGCCAGCCGGAGACGCAAGGCCCGGCTCCCCTCCCGTGTTGTCATCTCATCGGGGAGTGAGGAGTCCGGTGCCGTGTCCCAGGCCGCAGCTGCCGGGGGGAGGTCCAAGAGGCGGAGGTTGGAGTTGGACTCCTCGGCAGCAGAAGGGGCAGCTGGGACCCCAGAGGGCCCAACAGGGGAAGATGGCACGGAGTCATCCAGGTTGGTGGGGGGTTTGGTGGAGGAGGAGGCCGTGCTAGCACCAGAGACGGGGTCTGGAGGTGGGGATCCCACTGGTGCTAGTGGTGCAGTGCAGGACCAGGGACAGGAGGCAGCACAGGCCGCCGCGGAGGTGCCTGTGTGCAATCCTGTCCCCGATCCTGTCCCTGCATCATCTTGCACCAGCAGGGATGCCTACGTCCAGACCCGTTTTCAGGCAGGGGATGAGCTGACGTCAACTGGCCTTCCTCTGCCTGCGGACGTGGCTATCCAGGTCTGGGTTGAGCCTGTCCTAGCTGGTGTGGCGTTGCGTCAACGGGCCATGCGAGGTGACCTGCAGTCTTTTCATGGAGAGACTGCACGTCATCTCGAATGGCTCGTTGACCACGTCAGCCTGCTGGGACAGGTCACCCAGGCTGGATTCCTCCATCTGATGGGGCTTGCTCCGACCCCCTCCTCAACTGGACCCCCTATGCGCCAGTCGTCCTCTGTGCCATCTTCCCACCCATCAGTCACCTGGGTGCCCTGTGGAGCTGCCTCTGACGGTGCGGGCAGGCTGGTGGAGGAGGCATCCCTGCCACAGTCGGGAGTCGGAGGTCCAGCAGGGGTGGCCACATCAACAACTGCACCCCAGCCGGCGGAGGATGTGCAGGGAGCAGGAGGCAGTGCACGGGCAGAGGCACAGCAGCAGCAGCAACGTGGTGGGAGCCATGAAGGCTCGGGGCCTTCAACATCGGAGGGGCAGGCATCGGCCGGAGGGCAGGTTGACCCAGGACGGGGTGTGTCTTCTGTGTGGCAGCGGTTGGGCCAGCGGATAGGTGCGGAGCGGCGGCGGGCGGAAGTGGCGCGGCTCACAATGGTCAGGGCGGAGAACTCCATGCGGAGGGCCCTGAGGGGGGCCGAGTGCCTCGAGGCAATCCGCAGGGGGTTGGAGGAGGACACGGCGTCGTCCCTGCGGACCCTCAGGGCCATGGAACAGGACCGCCTCCGGGACATCGAACATGAGTTCGATGATTCCCTGGCCCGGAACACCATGAAGTGAGCCGCTGGACTTGCCCGCCGCCTTTGTATATAGTTCTTTAGTTTTAGGTTTCCTTTGTTTGTTCTTATGATTTGGAGTCGACGGACACTGCTCCACTTTTTGTATATAGTTGCTTTTTAGTTAGGGTTTTTTGTAGGTTTCCTTTGTTCAGTTGGGCTCATGGACCTTGGATGTTTTGTACATAGTTCTTCATTGGATTGATTTAATTTTTCATTTGACTTTGGACAACATTTTTTTGGATTAGGATTTGGTGTTTTTATTTTTTTAAACGGACATGCAGCTTATCTTTTTTTCATTGGCATTGTAGTTTGTTTCATTTCTTTTGCATTCTTTTTTTTTAATACAATTTTGTTTTCATACTTCACTGTGTGGTATCATCTCATTGGTTTCATGCATGTCATGTTGGGTGTTTTCCCATTCAATTGCAACCATTGTGTGTGACGGACATGGGTTCATTAGCTTTATGAACATTGGGGGTGTAACATGTAATTTCCATTTCCATGTGGGTGAATGGGTTACTTGGTAGGGCTTTTTGGCTGTGGAGGCTGACCATAACGCACATGATTGGGGATTGTGAGGATCTGGTGGAGGCTGCCCATGGTGGCTGGGGGGTGGGGGTGGTGGGAGACATGAGTTGGACATGAGTGGGGGCCTGGTGGAGGGTGCCCCTGCACTGCTGGGGGGTGGGGGTGGTGGGAGACATGAGTGGGGGCCTGGTGGAGGCTGCCCCTGGTGGCTGGGGGGTGGGGGTGGTGGGAGACATGAGTGGGGGCCTGGTGGAGGCTGCCCCTGCACTGCTGCGGGGTGGGGGTGGTGGGAGACATGAGTGGGGGCCTGGTGGAGGCTGCCCCTGCACTGCTGGGGGGTGGGGGTGGTGGGAGACATGAGTGGGGGCCTGGTGGAGGGTGCCCCTGGTGGCTGGGGGGTGGGGGTGGTGGGAGACATGGGTGGGGGCCTGGTGGAGGCTGCCCCTGCACTGCTGGGGGGTGGGGGTGGTGGGAGACATGGGTGGGGGCCTGGTGGAGGCTGCCCCTGCACTGCTGGGGGGTGGGGGTGGTGGGAGACATGAGTGGGGGCCTGGTGATTGGTGACCCTGGTGGCTGGGGGGTGGAGGTGGTGGGAGACATGAGTGGGGGCCTGGTGGAGGCTGCCCCTGCACTGCTGGGGGGTGGGGGTGGTGGGAGACATGAGTGGGGGCCTGGTGGAGGCTGCCCCTGCACTGCTGGGGGGTGGGGGTGGTGGGAGACATGAGTGGGGGCCTGGTGGAGGCTGCCCCTGCACTGCTGGGGGGTGGGGGTGGTGGGAGACATGAGTGGGGGCCTGGTGGAGGGTGCCCCTGCACTGCTGGGGGGTGGGGGTGATGGGGGACATGAGTGGGGGCCTGGTGGAGGGTGCCCCTGCACTGCTGGGGGGTGGGGGTGCTGGGAGACATGGGTGGGGGCCTGGTGGAGGTTGCCCCTGGTGACTGGGGGGGTGGGGGTGGTGGGAGACATGGGTGGGGGCCTGGTGGAGGCTGACCCTGGTGGCGGGGGGTGGGTGTGGTGGGAGACATGATTTGGACATGAGTGGGGGCCTGGTGGAGGGTGCCCCTGCACTGCTGGGGGGTGGGGGTGGTGGGGAACATGAGTTGGACATGGGTGGGGGCCTGCTGGCAGGTGCCCCACAGTGCTGGGGGGTGGGGGTGCTGGGAGACATGGGTGGGGGCCTGGTGGAGGGTGCCCCTGCACTGCTGGGGGGTGGGGGTGGTGGGAGACATGAGTGGGGGCCTGGTGGAGGCTGCCCCTGGTGGCGGGGGGGTGGGGGTGGTGGGAAACATGATTTGGACATGAGTGGGGGCCTGGTGGAGGGTGCCCCTGCACTGCTGGGGGGTGGGGGTGGTGGGAGACATGAGTGGGGGCCTGGTGGAGGCTGCCCCTGGTGGCGGGGGGTGGGGGTGGTGGGAGACATGAATTGGACATGAGTGGGGGCCTGGTGGAGGGTGCCCCTGCACTGCTGGGGGGTGGGGGTGGTGGGAAACATGAGTGGGGGCCTGGTGGAGGCTGCCCCTGGTGGATGCGGGGTGGGGGTGGTGGGAGACATGAGTGGGGGCCTGGTGGAGGGTGCCCCTGGTGGCGGGGGGCGTGGGGGTGGTGGGAGACATGAGTGGGGGCCTGGTGGAGGCTGCCCCTGCACTGCTGGGGGGTGGGGGTGGTGGGAGACATGAGTGGGGGCCTGGTGGAGGGTGCCCCTGGTGGCTGGGGGGTGGGGGTGGTGGGAGACATGGGTGGGGGCCTGGTGGAGGCTGCCCCTGCACTGCTGGGGGGTGGGGGTGGTGGGAGACATGGGTGGGGGCCTGGTGGAGGCTGCCCCTGCACTGCTGGGGGGTGGGGGTGGTGGGAGACATGAGTGGGGGCCTGGTGATTGGTGACCCTGGTGGCTGGGGGGTGGAGGTGGTGGGAGACATGAGTGGGGGCCTGGTGGAGGCTGCCCCTGCACTGCTGGGGGGTGGGGGTGGTGGGAGACATGAGTGGGGGCCTGGTGGAGGCTGCCCCTGCACTGCTGGGGGGTGGGGGTGGTGGGAGACATGAGTGGGGGCCTGGTGGAGGCTGCCCCTGCACTGCTGGGGGGTGGGGGTGGTGGGAGACATGAGTGGGGGCCTGGTGGAGGGTGCCCCTGCACTGCTGGGGGGTGGGGGTGATGGGGGACATGAGTGGGGGCCTGGTGGAGGGTGCCCCTGCACTGCTGGGGGGTGGGGGTGCTGGGAGACATGGGTGGGGGCCTGGTGGAGGTTGCCCCTGGTGACTGGGGGGGTGGGGGTGGTGGGAGACATGGGTGGGGGCCTGGTGGAGGCTGACCCTGGTGGCGGGGGGTGGGTGTGGTGGGAGACATGATTTGGACATGAGTGGGGGCCTGGTGGAGGGTGCCCCTGCACTGCTGGGGGGTGGGGGTGGTGGGGAACATGAGTTGGACATGGGTGGGGGCCTGCTGGCAGGTGCCCCACAGTGCTGGGGGGTGGGGGTGCTGGGAGACATGGGTGGGGGCCTGGTGGAGGGTGCCCCTGCACTGCTGGGGGGTGGGGGTGGTGGGAGACATGAGTGGGGGCCTGGTGGAGGCTGCCCCTGGTGGCGGGGGGGTGGGGGTGGTGGGAAACATGATTTGGACATGAGTGGGGGCCTGGTGGAGGGTGCCCCTGCACTGCTGGGGGGTGGGGGTGGTGGGAGACATGAGTGGGGGCCTGGTGGAGGCTGCCCCTGGTGGCGGGGGGTGGGGGTGGTGGGAGACATGAATTGGACATGAGTGGGGGCCTGGTGGAGGGTGCCCCTGCACTGCTGGGGGGTGGGGGTGGTGGGAAACATGAGTGGGGGCCTGGTGGAGGCTGCCCCTGGTGGATGCGGGGTGGGGGTGGTGGGAGACATGAGTGGGGGCCTGGTGGAGGGTGCCCCTGGTGGCGGGGGGCGTGGGGGTGGTGGGAGACATGAATTGGACATGAGTGGGGGCCTGGTGGAGGGTGCCCCTGCACTGCTTGGGGGTGGGGGTGGTGGGAGACATGAGTGGGGGCCTGGTGGAGGCTGCCCCTGGTGGCTGGGGGGTGGGGGTGGTGGGAGACATGAGTGGGGGCCTGGTGGAGGCTGCCCCTGCACTGCTGGGGGGTGGGGGTGGTGGGAGACATGAGTGGGGGCCTGGTGGAGGCTGCCCCTGCACTGCTGGGGGGTGGGGGTGGTGGGAGACATGGGTGGGGGCCTGGTGGAGGCTGCCCCTGCACTGCTGGGGGGTGGGGGTGGTGGGAGACATGAGTGGGGGCCTGGTGATTGTTGCCCCTGGTGGCTGGGGGGTGGGGGTGGTGGGAGACATGGGTGGGGGCCTGTGTGTTGGTGCCCCTGGTGACTGGGGGGGTGGGGGTGGTGGGAGACATGAGTGGGGGCCTGGTGGAGGCTGCCCCTGCACTGCTGGGGGGTGGGGGTGGTGGGAGACATGAGTGGGGGCCTGGTGGAGGCTGCCCCTGGTGGCTGGGGGGTGGGGGTGGTGGGAGACATGAGTTGGACATGAGTGGGGCCTGGTGGAGGCTGCCCCTGCACTGCTGGGGGGTGGGGGTGGTGGGAGACATGGGTGGGGGCCTGGTGGAGGCTTCCCCTGCACTGCTGGGGGGTGGGGGTGGTGAGAGACATGAGTGGGGGCCTGGTGATTGGTGCCCCTGGTGGCTGGGGGTGGGGGTGGTGGGAGACATGGGTGGGGGCCTGTTGGTTGGTGCCCCTGGTGACAGGGGGAGTGGGGGTGGTGGGAGACATGAGTGGGGGCCTGGTGGAGGCTGCCCCTGCACTGCTGGGGGGTGGGGGTGATGGAAGACATGA
Source organism: Ambystoma mexicanum (assembly GCF_040938575.1). Taxonomy (NCBI): domain Eukaryota; kingdom Metazoa; phylum Chordata; class Amphibia; order Caudata; family Ambystomatidae; genus Ambystoma; species Ambystoma mexicanum. The sequence continues at coordinate 957,753,598 of NC_090928.1, read as the reverse complement.
GTGGGGGCCTGGTGGAGGCTGCCCCTGCACTGCTGGGGGGTGGGGGTGGTGGGAGACATGAGTGGGGGCCTGGTGGAGGGTGCCCCTGGTGGCTGGGGGGTGGGGGTGGTGGGAGACATGGGTGGGGGCCTGGTGGAGGCTGCCCCTGCACTGCTGGGGGGTGGGGGTGGTGGGAGACATGAGTGGGGGCCTGGTGGAGGCTGCCCCTGGTGGCTGGGGGGTGGGGGTGGTGGGAGACATGAGTGGGGGCCTGGTGGAGGCTGCCCCTGCACTGCTGGGGGGTGGGGGTGGTGGGAGACATGAGTGGGGGCCTGGTGGAGGCTGCCCCTGCACTGCTGGGGGGTGGGGGTGGTGGGAGACATGAGTGGGGGCCTGGTGGAGGGTGCCCCTGGTGGCTGGGGGGGTGGGGGTGGTGGGAGACATGGGTGGGGGCCTGGTGGAGGCTGCCCCTGCACTGCTGGGGGGTGGGGGTGGTGGGAGACATGGGTGGGGGCCTGGTGGAGGCTGCCCCTGCACTGCTGGGGGGTGGGGGTGGTGGGAGACATGAGTGGGGGCCTGGTGATTGGTGACCCTGGTGGCTGGGGGGTGGAGGTGGTGGGAGACATGAGTGGGGGCCTGGTGGAGGCTGCCCCTGCACTGCTGGGGGGTGGGGGTGGTGGGAGACATGAGTGGGGGCCTGGTGGAGGCTGCCCCTGCACTGCTGGGGGGTGGGGGTGGTGGGAGACATGAGTGGGGGCCTGGTGGAGGCTGCCCCTGCACTGCTGGGGGGTGGGGGTGGTGGGAGACATGAGTGGGGGCCTGGTGGAGGGTGCCCCTGCACTGCTGGGCGGTGGGGGTGATGGGGGACATGAGTGGGGGCCTGGTGGAGGGTGCCCCTGCACTGCTGGGGGGTGGGGGTGCTGGGAGACATGGGTGGGGGCCTGGTGGAGGTTGCCCCTGGTGACTGGGGGGGTGGGGGTGGTGGGAGACATGGGTGGGGGCCTGGTGGAGGCTGACCCTGGTGGCGGGGGGGTGGGTGTGGTGGGAGACATGATTTGGACATGAGTGGGGGCCTGGTGGAGGGTGCCCCTGCACTGCTGGGGGGTGGGGGTGGTGGGGAACATGAGTCGGACATGGGTGGGGGCCTGCTGGCAGGTGCCCCACAGTGCTGGGGGGTGGGGGTGCTGGGAGACATGGTGGGGGCCTGGTGGAGGGTGCCCCTGCACTGCTGGGGGGTGGGGGTGGTGGGAGACATGAGTGGGGGCCTGGTGGAGGCTGCCCCTGGTGGCGGGGGGGTGGGGGTGGTGGGAAACATGATTTGGACATGAGTGGGGGCCTGGTGGAGGGTGCCCCTGCACTGCTGGGGGGTGGGGGTGGTGGGAGACATGAGTGGGGGCCTGGTGGAGGCTGCCCCTGGTGGCGGGGGGTGGGGGTGGTTTGAGACATGAATTGGACATGAGTGGGGGCCTGGTGGAGGGTGCCCCTGCACTGCTGGGGGGTGGGGGTGGTGGGAAACATGAGTGGGGGCCTGGTGGAGGCTGCCCCTGGTGGATGCGGGGTGGGGGTGGTGGGAGACATGAGTGGGGGCCTGGTGGAGGGTGCCCCTGGTGGCGGGGGGCGTGGGGGTGGTGGGAGACATGAATTGGACATGAGTGGGGGCCTGGTGGAGGGTGCCCCTGCACTGCTTGGGGGTGGGGGTGGTGGGAGACATGAGTGGGGGCCTGGTGGAGGCTGCCCCTGGTGGCTGGGGGGTGGGGGTGGTGGGAGACATGAGTGGGGGCCTGGTGGAGGCTGCCCCTGCACTGCTGGGGGGTGGGGGTGGTGGGAGACATGAGTGGGGGCCTGGTGGAGGCTGCCCCTGCACTGCTGGGGGGTGGGGGTGGTGGGAGACATGGGTGGGGGCCTGGTGATTGTTGCCCCTGGTGGCTGGGGGGTGGGGGTGGTGGGAGACATGGGTGGGGGCCTGTTGGTTGGTGCCCCTGGTGACTGGGGGGGTGGGGGTGGTGGGAGACATGAGTGGGGGCCTGGTGGAGGCTGCCCCTGCACTGCTGGGGGGTGGGGGTGGTGGGAGACATGAGTGGGGGCCTGGTGGAGGCTGCCCCTGGTGGCTGGGGGGTGGGGGTGGTGGGAGACATGAGTTGGACATGAGTGGGGCCTGGTGGAGGCTGCCCCTGCACTGCTGGGGGGTGGGGGTGGTGGGAGACATGGGTGGGGGCCTGGTGGAGGCTTCCCCTGCACTGCTGGGGGGTGGGGGTGGTGGGAGACATGAGTGGGGGCCTGGGGATTGGTGCCCCTGGTGGCTGGGGGTGGGGGTGGTGGGAGACATGGGTGGGGGCCTGTTGGTTGGTGCCCCTGGTGACAGGGGGAGTGGGGGTGGTGGGAGACATGAGTGGGGGCCTGGTGGAGGCTGCCCCTGCACTGCTGGGGGGTGGGGGTGATGGAAGACATGAGTGGGGGCCTGGTGGAGGCTGCCCCTGCACTGCTGGGGGGTGGGGGTGGTGGGAGACATGAGTGGGGGCCTGGTGGAGGGTGCCCCTGGTGGCTGGGGGGTGGGGGTGGTGGGAGACATGGGTGGGGGCCTGGTGGAGGCTGCCCCTGCACTGCTGGGGGGTGGGGGTGGTGGGAGACATGAGTGGGGGCCTGGTGGAGGGTGCCCCTGGTGGCTGGGGGGTGGGGGTGGTGGGAGACATGAGTGGGGGTCTGGTGGAGGGTGCCCCTGGTGGCGGGGTGGTGGGGGTGGTGGGAGACACGAATTGGACATGAGTGGGGGCCTGGTGGAGGGTGCCCCTGCACTGCTGGGGGGTGGGGGTGGTGGGAGACATGAGTGGGGGCCTGGTGGAGGCTGCCCCTGGTGGCTGGGGGGTGGGGGTGGTGGGAGACATGGGTGGGGGCCTGGTGGAGGCTGCCCCTGGTGGCGGGGGGTGGGGGTGATAGGGGACATGAGTGGGGGCCTGGTGGAGGGTGCCCCTGCACTGCTGGGGGGTGGGGGTGGTGGGAGACATGGGTGGGGGCCTGGTGGAGGGTGCCCCTGGTGACTGGGGGGGTGGGGGTGGTGGGAGACATGGGTGGGGGCCTGGTGGAGGCTGCCCCTGTTGGCGGGGGGGTGGGGGTGGTGGGAGACATGATTTGGACATGAGTGGGGGCCTGGTGGAGGGTGCCCCTGCACTGCTGGGGGGTGGGGGTGGTGGGGAACATGAGTTGGACATGGGTGGGGGCCTGCTGGCAGGTGCCCCACAGTGCTGGGGGGTGGGGGTGCTGGGAGACATGGGTGGGGGCCTGGTGGAGGGTGCCCCTGCACTGCTGGGGGGTGGGGGTGGTGGGAGACATGAGTGGGGGGCCTGGTGGAGGCTGCCCCTGGTGGCGGGGGGGTGGGGGTGGTGGGAGACATGATTTGGACATGAGTGCGGGCCTGGTGGAGGGTGCCCCTGCACTGCTGGGGGGTGGGGGTGGTGGGAGACATGAGTGGGGGCCTGGTGGAGGCTGCCCCTGGTGGCTGGAGGGTGGGGGTGGTGGGAGACATGCATTGTTGATCAGTAGTGCAAGGTGACATGTGGGTTGGCTGGGGGGCATGCCCATGGTGGATGGGCTGCCTGCGGGACATGAGCAGGGGTGCAGGGTAGTCCCCCGTGGTGTGGGCTGCCTGCAGGGGCCGTGGAGGTTGTGGAGCGTACACCTGTGAGGACCCACACGGCCAATTCAAATGTAGTACTCCCCAGAACCCCTGAAATACACATACCCTGCTGAAATCGCGTGTGGAACTTCCCGCGCACCCCTGAAATACACGTACCCTGTTGAAATCGCGTGTGGAACTTCCCGCGCACCCATGGAATACACGTACCCTGCTCGCACTGGGCCAATCGCGTGTAAAACTTCCCGCGCACCCCTGAAATACACGTACCCTGCTTGCACTGGGCCAATCGCATGTGGAACTTACCGCGCACCCCTGAAATACACGTACCCTGCTTGCACGGGGCCAATCGCGTGTGGAACTTCCCGCGCACCCCTGAAATACAGGTACCCTGCTCGCACGGGGCCAATCGCGTGTGGGACTTCCCGCGCGCCCCTGAAATACACGTACCCTGATGGAATCGCGTGTGGAACTTCACGCGCACCCCTGAAATACACGTACCCTGCTGAAATCGCGTGTGGAACTTCCCGCGCACCCCTGGAATACACGTACCCTGCTCGCACGGGGCCAATCGCGTGTGGAACTTCCCGCGCACCCCTGAAATACACGTACCCTGCTGAAATCGCGTGTGGAACTTCCCGCGCACCCCTGCAATACACGTACCCTGCTCGCACGGGGCCAATCGCTTGTGGGACTTCCCGCGCACCCCTGAAATACACATACCCTGATGGAATCGCGTGTGGAACTTCACGCGCACCCCTGAAATACACGTACCCTGCTGAAATCGCGTGTGGAACTTCCCGCGCACCCCTGGAATACACGTATCCTGCTCGCACGGGGCCAATCGCGTGTGGAACTTCCCGCGCACCCCTGAAATACACGTAGCCTGCTGAAATCGCGTGTGGAACTTCCCGCGCACCCCTGCAATACACGTACCCTGCTTGCACGGGGCCAATCGCATGTGGAACTTCCCGCGCACCCCTGAAATACACGTACCCTGCTCGCACGGGGCCAATCGCGTGTGGCACTTCCCGCGCACCCCTGAAATACACGTACCCTGATGGAATCGCGTGTGGAACTTCCCGCGCACCCCTGAAATACACGTACCCTGCTGAAATCGCGTGTTGAACTTCCCGCGCACCCCTGGAATACACATACCCTGCTCGCACGGGGCCAATCGCGTGTGGAACTTCCCGCGCACCCCTGAAATACACGTACCCTGCTGAAATCGCGTGTGGAACTTCCCGCGCACCCCTGGAATACACGTACCCTGCTCGCACGGGGCCAATCGCGTGTGGAACTTCCCGCGCACCCCTGAAATACACGTACCCTGCTGAAATCGCGTGTGGAACTTCCCGCGCACCCCTGTAATACACGTACCCTGCTGATTTTGGGGTGGAACTTCCCCCGCACCCCTGATGCACACGTACACAGGACAATCGCGTGTGGAACTTCCCGCGAACCACTGAAATACACGTTCCCCGCTTGGCGTTTGCTGTTTGCCAGCCCGGTGAACTGGTCCAGGGTTAGCGCAGCCCTTTGCGATGATTTAGCGATTTTGATGGCTTTTCCTTGCGTGAGGGCGTTCTTGGGGGCGTTTCTGGCGCTGCTGCAGGGTCGCTGCGATACTCTGCGCCACGGCTGGTTTGGGAGCCTAAAATCCATGAATACGCTGTGCGCGGAAATCGGTTTTAGCGCACGTGCCTGGAGCAGACAATCGCACGTGGACACTCTGCGCCAGCAGCTTGCGACACTTTTATGCGAAATTGTAAGAATTACCCTGTTAATAAAATACAAATAAAATCCAAAATACAAATACAAACTAAGAACAGTGCCCATGCCATCCAAAATAGTCAAAATCCTTGGAATCCTAATGGTCAACTAGCTTACACTAGAACCACCAGTAAATGCAATAATCAAGAAATGTTTCTTCCACCAGCACACAATCAAAAGGATTCTACCATTCCTCTCCTTCAAGCACAAAACACTGCCAGCATTTCCCTCATATTGTCCAGGATAGACTACGCCAACAGCCTATACCTCAGAATGCTGGATTATCTACTGAAGAAAATGCAACGTATACAGAACACAGTGGCCAGACTTCTCAAACTCTCACGAAGGGACCAAATCACTCCAGTGCTACAGATGCTACATTGTCTGACAGTAAAAAAAAAATCACATTCAAAACAATGTGCATAACACACAGAGCAATCCACGGCCAAGGAGCAGAATTCTTACAAAAGAAAATCACCATTTACCAGCCGACCAGAATACTTAGCTCCAGCAACGACATCCGTCTAGAACCTAAACCATACACAAGGAAAATACTTGGTGGTTCAGCCTTCTTTAGCCTAGCCGCTAAAATTTGCAACTCCTTCCCGAGAGAAATACGAAACATGAAGGACCATCTAAAATTCAGAAAACTGTAAAAAACGTGTCTCTTCAACTCAGAACTGGACAAAAATGAATGAGCAACACTGAGACCCCTTGGAATGAAAACACAAATGACAAGACGGAGGACTAGACCAGACCACAACAAAATGCAGGGAAGTACAGCGACGTGTCAATGAGTGGGAGACCCAGGTGCACCTGTTACCCTACCAGAAACTCAGGAGAGAGATAGGAACTTCCTAAATTGAACCACAGACAGAAGACATCAGACAAAGAGTGCCAATCTAACAGATAAACCTTAGACCCAGGGAGCACACGGGCACAGGGAAGAGCCCCCCCCTTAAGAGCGCCAGGGAGGTAATGTTGGCTGCACCAGGATGTCAGGGGACAAAACAGTGTAGATATTCATTAGTCTGAACATGGGGGGTTGAGGAGCCATCACCACTAAACAGCCCTATTAACAACCCACAACTCTGCACAGAATGTAGGAGGGAGACCCTCCTAGCACACCGCAATCCATGAAATTGGCAGAGATGTGTGCCACAGACCAAAATGGAGGGATGTACGATAAAGCATAACCACTAACCAAACCACTAAACAACTTATCCCTCTGCTTACACCTCTCAAACTCTAAACATAACACAACAATACCTATACAGCACAATAGACTGCAATCCCCACCGCTAGACCACAACAACAAAACAAACCACACATAGCCTTGCACAACAGCACATGACACCTACCGACCAAAAAATCGAACCTACGCTCAGCGAACAATGTAAACCAAACTGAAGCTGCCAAGAGCACATCACAGCTCTCTTGTGCTTTTTCCCGCTCATTCCTACTAACTTCAGATACGCAGGTGCACCTGGGGCTCACTCAGGTGGTGATAGTGTGTGGTATAAATATCCTTTAACGTAACATAACATTTGCCATGCCCCGATGCAAACACCGGTGGAGGTGGGGGTAAGGGCCTGGAATGTTTTCTACACTTCTTTCTTGAGGGCAACGGGAAGGTTAATTGGTAGCTTCTTGGAGGAGGAGGCAGAAAATGAATCATTTGTTACTTTAAAACATGCCTTTGTTTAGAACTAGCACAATATTAATGGGAAAGTACTTGATTTCATTAAGGAGACACTAAGTGATACCTGTGTTACTTTGTAACTTGTCTTCCTTTAGACCTAGCACAATAGTAATAGGTGGCTGCTTGACCCCCTGAGTCCTTTGTAACTTTGTAACATGTCTGTGCTTTAGACCTGCAAATAGATAGTGTCCTAAAGTGTTGGACACTCCTGTCCCCTGCACACCTTCCTAACTGTAAACAGCTAAATCGTATAATGTGTCACTTATAATCGAGAACATCAATTTTGAGTATTAAAGATACATCTGCCATATAAGGTACTTAGAATTTCGTCCACAGATAATTAATTTTATGACTACTCTTCGAGTTATCTCATAATGACACTTTGACTATTTGAATATTTGTGATAGGCAGCTACTGGACCCATGTGACTGGATCTGTGAGACTAAAGAATCAGAACACAAAACTGGATCTTGCTCCGACCCCAATTCATTAAGACCTTGATGTCAATGAGGTGATTAGATTTGCTATTCTCTAACATGAGTTTGTGCCTTAGAAAACATCTGTAAATTCATTAAATGTTTAAGATATTAGAAATATTGCTACGTTTTTATTTTGTACACTTCAGATACTGTATATTTAGTGAAGACATATAATTAGCAAGATGAAGTTGCTCCCGAGGAAGGGCCTTGCCAACACGTGTTGAGCTCATCATTTTATCTTATTCTCTCTTTTGTTGATTAGGTAATTCGTTGTTTAGTTAACACTGCAGAAAGAGTATTCTTTATAATTCAATGTCTATAATAATTACACAGTAAAGTGCGGCTGCTTGAGCCCTTGAAGGAGTCCTTTGTTACCTTGTTATGTACCTTTGTTTAGACATAGCACTACAGTAATGGGCGGCTGCTTCGGTCCCTGAAGGAGGCAGCGAGTCAGTCCTTTGTAATATGTCTTTGATGAGTGGTAGTACACCAGAAATGAACAGCCGCTTGAAGCACTGATGGAACTGGTGAACACAGCCTGGGAAATTGTTCATTCTTCTATGATCAGAGCAAGTGGAAGGTTAATAGGCAGACACATTATAACAAATAGAGTGCAGCATAGGCAGGGGGCAAGGACAAGAGGATAGTAAAGTGACTATACCATTTGACACGTCATTTGGTTAATGGTCAATTAATAAACACTGTAATTGACTAATTTCAATCTCCTGAAATTATAATAGAAAAATACAGAGATTTTGTAGCGATCTCAAGTTGCCCTGCGTAAGGTGTGAGATGATTATTTTCTATTTACTTTCTTGCTCACATCACTCCTACTGCTGTTACTTGCATCCCTGTAAGTATCACACAAAACAAAACTATATCTACTGTACAGGAAAAAAGAAATCACATGCGTTAAACATTCTGGACATTAAGACCATCTTTATGAACTCTCTACCTGCATTTTTCTTTTTGAAGATTAGTGTGCGGTATGGAGTTGTGTTAGGAGAAGAGAATGGGCACAATTGCTTCAACATTGCCAGATGTAATGCCCTCTAGATTTGTCCTTAGCCTGCAATTACTTTGCTTGGAGATTTCTATTGTGTAAGGGAAGAGATCCACTGAGAAATGCCTTCTGAATCTATCCATTGTGGTCAGATTCTTTATGGAAATCTATATCAATCTGCGGTGCGCAGTTTTGGTCTGGATTTGTGTCCTTTACATAGTTCCCTCCTAGAGGAAAGTGATGGAGTGGAAGACAAAGGGATCGCAAAGGGGTGGTTCAACGATGTATGTTTCCACAATGAAGCTGATGGAAGTCTGGATTCTAGCGCACAATGGCCAAGTAACTGGGACACTTTGGGGAGAATTTGGTTTCTTCTTCATCTCCAAAGCGGATGGTATTGCTGCCAAGAAAAATAATTTAACAGCTGCACTTTCCTCTCCTTGCCAAACTGTAGATCCTCATTTGGTGTCACAGCAGCATACTCTGAAAACTAAATTAGTGAAAGGTCAGTTTGATCTGGTTTTGCTTGATTACCCAAGAGATGTTCGATTTTGAGATATATGACAGGGGGACAACCAAGAATCACTCTTTTTGCAGTAATGAAACAGCTCACCCAGATGGGCAAATGTAATGTCTATTCTTTCTTCTTCTTTTGAAGAGGGTGCCATGTGTGCCTTCTGAGAGTTTCTCCACTATCGTGTCTAGCTCCTGAGAGACAGCTGCATTGATGTTAACTGAGGTATTGATATCAGCAGCAGCTACAAAACATTCCATACATCTGATTCCAAGTTGCTGAGGCCACTAGTCGTGGGCAACATTGCTCGCATCTGTCCATTTCTTCCTCCTGGGAGCACTGTGGTGCCCTGTATGTTCTGAATGTGTGGCTGCTGAGTTCAGCTTGAGAGTCATGATCCCCCGTTAGTGCTTCAACTATTTACCCAAGCTTTTATTTCCCCATCACCCCAGAAAAACATGGTGAACCCCTGCAAGTTTTCACTTTCAGTGCACAATTACCTGTACCTGCGGATATTTGGATCAGGTATGCCATCTACTCCCTTTCTCAAGTGGTGAGAAGAGAGGCCAGCATGCCATGATCTCCCTCAAGTTTAATAGTTTAATTCCTTTCAGAGTGTCATTTCCTGTTGTTATTACAGCTTCTCGAACTTCGCAAAAGGTGCCTTGTAGTAAAGACAAGGTTTTCTGGGAAGTGTTGACCCACCTGTTGGATTTCTGTGGGGTATCCAAAGCGTCTCACTGCAGGCTTTGAGGCCTGCCCCACAATTGCAAGGCCCAAGTCTCGATAGGGATTTTTGAAAAGTCAATCATATGCTCTGAGCCGTTCTAAAACAGTCCTATGTGATATTTTAGAATGCTGAAGGCCTCACACCAAACAGACTGATGTTTTCAGTCGATTTGGTGTGGCCTTCAATATTATGAAATATCACTTTTTCTGCAGGGTGCGGGGGGGTTCACGCCCTGAACCCCTCTTTTTAGCGATCCCCTGGAGAGGGGCGTCAGAGCAGTCTCTCTAAATCAAAAGAATAAAATATAAATGTTTCATTCAGGACCTCTAAAAAACGGTTGAGGGCCTTAAAAATGCCAAGCTTGCCGCGCTCGGTCAACAATGGGGGTCTGTTCTGACGTGTAGCGTTTACTGGGGACTACTATTGTGCTAAAGTAGACCTGGATTATTTCTATTATGTCAAAATCAGTACATAAACACTTTAAATGTGAAAGATGCACAAGAAGGAATTTCAGACACAGATAGATATTGAGCTGTCAGCTTTTTAAATTTATTTCGCTGATGAATGCATTTATTAATCGTGCATTTTTTGATATTGAGCTGTCAGCTTTTTAAATTTATTTTGCTGCTGGATGCATTTAATAATCATGCATCAGAAAGTAAGAAAAAAAGTATATTGTTAAAAGGAACAGTTGCGAGCTGCAAAGGGTTCAATCACAAAAACAGAGTTTGCAAAACGATTAATTCTCAATATTTCCTCAAACAGCTGTTTTTGACAAAACAAATTTATAACCACCACCTAAAGTGACTAGTGATTAAGATATAAAACATACATAACAAACATAACAACCAAAACAAAAGCAATAAATGGAAAAGCTTTGGGTTATGTGTATCCAGGCTGGAGGGTGACCTAACAGGTGGTCGACGTCTAGATATGGATCAGGAAAGATGTTGTGACCAGGCCAAGTATTGAGGTACTGGTCAAAGGGACGTTTCGGCTTGGAGCCTTCATCTAGGGCCTGGGGTAGGTCTCCCTAAAAATAGAAACAGGGGGACTGCATTAGTGTCTGAGTGAAAAGTTTAAAACTATTGTTTTTTAAAAAAACCCATGACATAATAATCTCCGTGAATGTGGTACACCACTCTAAAAATCAAGGACAAGGAAGACACGGGACTGACCTTAGGGGGTGCAGATCTGTTAAGATCTGAAGTTAATGTAACTCATGGATGGCAAGAGATGCTAATTGGTTTGGTCTTCTGGCAGTCAGCTATGGATTGCTGCAAAAATCAAAAGAACATGTGGTTCTGGGTGAGATTACTATTAATGGAGGAAAATAACAGTAAGATGTTTAACCAAGTGTGCCACAAAGACAAGTTCTCACCTGACTAGGTTCTAGCTGCGCGACGACTCTCAGGAAGTACGCAGAGTGCCAGTTGGAATTGCATTTGATCATTAAGATGTGGACCAGCACATAATGGTGGCTGGCTGATAGTTTATGGTCTGTAGTCGTCCTACAAGGGAAGCGAAATGTATGCGCCCGTTACGATAATTCGTAAGGAAAGGGTCTGTGCTGTGTGCCCAAGGAGGAAGAGGACATACCTGGTATTAAGTCCCAGGCTCGCTGCCCGCTGGCGTGTGGAGCCGCGTCTCGGGCTCGCTGCAGGCTGGCGTGTGGGGCCGCGTCTGCTATTTGCGACTAGATCGCTACGTGCAGGTTAACGAACTAAAATGCGCCGAGCACTACACGTCTGTACTGAATGCGCATGCGCATCAGGAGTAGTGTTCTTTGAACTAGCGAGTGCGCATGTGCCGGCCCGCTGTGGAGTAGCGTTGCCGTAGGAACATGTCAATACAAGACACTGGTCTCTTGCGCATGTCCCTTTTGGGACGGAATGGCAATGAAATATATTTGCGCATGTTTTTAAAAAATAAAGAGAATTACCAGTTATTATGGATGATTCCAGAGATATCCTGAAGAGGGGTTCCTGCCGGGTGACTGCATAGAATGCATCACAAGTGAAGTTGTGTGCTACGGAAGGAAGGTGGGGAAACCAGTAAAAGACTAGTAAAGAGCCCGCTTCCCGTGGGCTCATATAATTACATGAGAAATGGAGATGACAGAAGGGGAGGAAACTCAGGAGATTTTCACTAGTATAAAAGTGTGCAATTATCTACAAAAGCGCGTGGGATCTAACTCATTCAACCCAGTTGTAGTACTTTTCAATTTAAAAATCCACCAAGCTTCTTTGTGATTGAGTGAGTTGGTGGCATTGCTTGTATTTGATACTGAATCAGCTACCCACCATAGGATGTCATCTGGGCCATGGTGGTTTTCAGTATAATGTTGTACCATTGGGGCTGTGGCAGATTTGCATCGGATTCGAGATCTGTGCTCTCCTATCCTTTTGTGGATTTGCCTTGTTGTTTGACCCACATAGCGCAAACCGCAAGGACATTCAATGATGTAGATTACATTGGCTGTTTTGCAATTTGTGAACTGTCTGAGTTCCCAGTCTTTTTCGCCAATCCTAAATGAAGACATTTTCCTAGTAAATCTACATACTGTGCAGGTGCCACAGGGGTGATGTCCCTTTATTTCCCGCATATTCCAGAGCGTTGATCTTTGAGATTTTTTCTCCAGTCTTGCATGTGATAACATGTCCTTCAAATTCTTGGATCGTTTCAGCGCCATTCTTGGTGGTTTTTCTTCTGGCAAACTCAATTGTACCAGGGGCCAGAACTTTTTCAAGATCCTTTTTAGTTTAGTTGTATCAGGGCTGAACGTGGAGACAAATGTAAGGGTCTCATCTCGGTCCAGGTTTTTCATTTTTGGTGTTAATAGACTTTCCCTGGGCGTGTATTTGGCTCTTTTGATAGTCCGACTGACAAGTTTTCTGGGATATCCTCTTTCTCGTAGTTTGCTTTCGAGCTTTTTTGCATGTTCTTGAAATGTATTCATTTCGGTGCAGTTACGCCTTAATCGTAAAAATTGGCCATACGGGAGGTTATCCCTTAAATTCCTTGGTTGATGACTTTTGTAATGAAGTAGAGTGTTCCTCTCAGTCTCCTTTGTGTAGAGGTCGCATTGTAATTTGCCATTCTTGGCTAAGATGGTCAGGTCCAAAAAGTTAATGGCATTATTACTGTTTTGCATAGTGAATTTTATCTCTTGGGTCTGGGTATTGATCCACTCGAAAAATGAGGTGAGGCTATTTTCATCTCCGTTCCATATAAGGATGATATCGTCAATGTATCTAAACCATGAAGAGATTTTGTTTTGGAACGGGTTGGATATGTCTATAACATGTTTCCTCTCAAATTCTGCCATAAAAATTATGGCCAGACTCGGGGCAAATGCAGCTCCCATCGCCGTTCCACTTATTTGGAGATAGTATTCGTCATCGAACGTGAAAAAGTTGTTGGTTAGTGCGAGTTCAAGTAGTTCCACTATGAAGTTAGTTGGAACTCTTGTTTGAGTCATAAAGTGAGTTAGATGTTGTCTAATACACTCCACCGCTGCTTCTTGTGGGATGTTTGTGTACAGGCTAACAACATCCATGGTTACTAGGAGTTCCTGCTCGTTGTTGAACTTGCGTCCTTCAAATTTAGAGATGGTTGACATGGTATCTCTGAGGTACGTAGGTGTTTGTTGGCTCAGAGGTTTCAGAAAGTGGTCTATAAATTTACAAATGGGCTCAAGAATAGACCCACATCCTGATACAATCGGTCTTCCTGGGGGGTTTTGACTGTTTTTATGAAGTTTTGGAAGAGCATAGAAAGCCGGTATTCTGTTGTCTGAGGTATTAAGGAAAGTTTCTTCGTGCTCTGTAATCCACTCATGCTCTAATGCAAATTTGGTTGTCTCCTGGATTTTATGTTTTATGGCGGCTGAGGGGTCTTTCCTTAGTTTTTTGTAGTTGCCTTCTTCATTCAGTAAGTGCATCACCATTTCTTTGTATTGTGTTATACTCTGAATCACAATCCCACCACCTTTGTCAGCTGTTTTTATAATCAAGTCTTTGTTTTTGGCTAGGGTGGTTAGGGCCTTGCGTTCCCCTATGGTCAAGTTCTGTCTTAGCTGCTGCTGGTCAGTTTGGAGTTTCCTCATTTCTTTCGTGATGCATTTTTCAAATGTAAGCAAGGAGCTAGGTACTTCGTTTTCCATAGGGTTAAATGTTGATTTTATTCTTAATCCGGTGTCATTTTGTTCTTGGCGACGGTCCTTGTCCCTGAAGTACACTTTTCTTCTGATACTTCTGAAAAGATTGGATACTTCAGAGTCCAGTTTGAACCAGTCAGTATGTTCTGTAGGTACAAAAGATAAACCTTTGGTAAGGACGGAGATTTCTTCTTTAGAAAGCACATGTCCTGATAGATTAAATATTGGGATTTCCATTATACCCTGCGATTGACTCTCCTCCTCTGGTTGCGTGGTCCCCATTGGGGGTAGTTGAAAAATTGCATTGCCTGTGGGTGCGGAGGCGGCCCCCAGTATGCGCCTCTGGGGGCCATTTGCCCTAAAAAAGGCATCTGATTAGGGGGTTGATATTGTCCCTGTTGTCTATTTCTGTTCCTGTTCTGGCTAGAATCTCCTGACGAGGAGTCCGAACTGGAAATGTCTGAAAAAGAGACCCATTTGCGTCTATTTCTAGTGGCCGCAGTTTGGTTGGCCAATCTCTCCTTTTCCTTCTTGTCCTTATATTCTGCTGAGAGATATGGGTAAATTAATTCTATTTTGAAATTACTTATATCTTTTGCCAATTTTTTATGTTTTTTCTCCAAAGTGGTAGCAGTGAACTGGTCGAAGGCTTTGTTGATTTCTTTCAATTTATCTCTGGCATTGGACAGACTATCATCATGCAGAAACTTGGCTTCTTCTTCCTTGAGGTCTTGTTGTATTTTGGTATGAATTCGTTGGGCTGTTGTTATTGTCAAGGCCATTAGGTCCCTGCTACATTTTGTTGAGATTTTGCTGAAACCCAGCATATATTCCTTATCCTCAAGGAACAATGCTGGTTCGTTTTTGACCAGCAGACCCATTGGTACAAGATTAACTCTCAGGTATTCCCTGAGGAAATGAGCATGGACTTCCGTACGAAAGCATTTTTTCTTTAAATTTAATAGCGCGTCTCCTGAGGCTGTGGAAGCAATATGATGTTGTGCTCCTGCTAAGTTGAAGAGAGATGGACCCTCTATAATGTTGTCTATTTCTTCTTCCGTGAAAGATAGCATTTGATTCATGATATTGACGTGGGAGGTTTTTCACCCCTGGGGGAGCAGGTACCGTGTAAATCCTTGATAGGTGTAGGTATATGTGGGCCTGAAATTAAAGCTCAGGTGCTAGAATTAAATAAAAAAGAAATTAGAAAGAAATTTGAAAGAATTTTTAGAGGAACTCCCTATTATAGCGTGGTGCTATATCTAAATACTGGTAACTGAAGGGATAGCCCGAATACGACAGAACATTGGGCTAAAGATACTAGGTCAACAATGGGGGTCTGTTCTGACGTGTAGCGTTTACTGGGGACTACTATTGTGCTAAAGTAGACCTGGATTATTTCTATTATGTCAAAATCAGTACATAAACACTTTAAATGTGAAAGATGCACAAGAAGGAATTTCAGACACAGATAGATATTGAGCTGTCAGCTTTTTAAATTTATTTCGCTGATGAATGCATTTATTAATCGTGCATTTTTTGATATTGAGCTGTCAGCTTTTTAAATTTATTTTGCTGCTGGATGCATTTAATAATCATGCATCAGAAAGTAAGAAAAAAAGTATATTGTTAAAAGGAACAGTTGCGAGCTGCAAAGGGTTCAATCACAAAAACAGAGTTTGCAAAACGATTAATTCTCAATATTTCCTCAAACAGCTGTTTTTGACAAAACAAATTTATAACCACCACCTAAAGTGACTAGTGATTAAGATATAAAACATACATAACAAACATAACAACCAAAACAAAAGCAATAAATGGAAAAGCTTTGGGTTATGTGTATCCAGGCTGGAGGGTGACCTAACAGGTGGTCGACGTCTAGATATGGATCAGGAAAGATGTTGTGACCAGGCCAAGTATTGAGGTACTGGTCAAAGGGACGTTTCGGCTTGGAGCCTTCATCTAGGGCCTGGGGTAGGTCTCCCTAAAAATAGAAACAGGGGGACTGCATTAGTGTCTGAGTGAAAAGTTTAAAACTATTGTTTTTTAAAAAAACCCATGACATAATAATCTCCGTGAATGTGGTACACCACTCTAAAAATCAAGGACAAGGAAGACACGGGACTGACCTTAGGGGGTGCAGATCTGCCGCGCTCGACTTGTGTGGGTTTTGTTTGACTGTTAAGTTAGGAGTGAACAAGATAGGCTCAACTATATGTCATTTTAGAAAAGTTTCGTTTTGAAGAGTTTCTAGCTAGTTCAGGAAGGTTTTGGTGTGTTTTGGATGAGTTGATTAGTGTGTTTGGTGTTTTATGACCCCTGATGTATCCCCTTTTGTATGAGTGTGTTTTTAGGATCCCTCCATAATCTTCCTTTTTTACCACTACGCCTTTAAAAAAAAAATAAAAGAAAAAAATATTCAAAGGTCCTCTTGCCCTGTCCCCACAAACGTGTTTTAAAAACACATTTCCTAACACTGTTTTACTTTCCTATGTTTGTTGAGAAACCTTTGTGTTTCAGCCCAAAAAGCCCGCTTGTGCTTGTGCTCCCTCCCCTATTGTGAATCTTGGGAGAACCACTGTTTTTGTCTTTGTCACATGTTTTGTGTTTTGCCCATTGACACCTTTGGCACATTATTCACATTTGAGTTTTGCACACTCAGGCCGTATGCAGTGGAGAGGTTGCTGCGCGGAATACAGCCCTGTTTTCTGCTGTCGAGCGGGGTGACATTTCCTCCATCAAGGATGCCTTCTGACTAGTCCTCCTTAGAGGAGCCCGGCACTGTGCCTCCATCCTCGCCGAAGCCATCAGAGAGATCTGGAACGTGCTCGTGGCTGTCCTAAAAGCCTGGGATGGCCAGGAAGGACAAGAGCATCTGGAGAGGAAGAGGCTGCGCACAAGACACACTCAGCAGCTTTTGAAGGGGGCATAATACTAGCAACAAAAGACACCTAACACCCATCAATGTATCCTGGCACCTGTGATGCATGAGTGCTCACTCCACTACCAGCCGCCATGGCTGTGCCGTCCTTGCTGCAGTGGCCTGCACCTGCTGTCCCGCTATTGACAGCAGTGTTCGGCTGGATGCTGGTGGTCAAGAAGAGTTAGCAAATCTGCAATTGTTGCCTTCTTCACTTTCTTCCTTGTGTCGGTTCTGCATAGACGGAGCATCCATTAAATAACTAAAAGGATGTTCATGCCTTAAAGAAATCTTAGAAATCCATCCTTTCACTACTTTGAGCCAGAGGTGGAAACGAGGGCACCGTGGGCCAGTGGCGTTTGCTTCCATATGAATTTGTTTTTCTTGGAACAGTTGGCAGAGGAGGCAGATCTCACCTCTCTGGTGGGAGCAGCAGGTGGTTAACCAGATTAGTCAGGTACTTGGAGCACAGGCCTTCAGCCTTGCCATCCGATCCCGGTAATCCACTGAGCACTTAGATGTACTCCTGCAGAGCAAGCGACTTTAGAATATAATTGAAATAAGGGATTTAAGAGCATGGCTTTCCTTTCATTTGCCATGAAGGAAACGACAGAAGCCCCGTGGAGGGCTTGTCCTCTAATCTTTTCATGGATCTGAATCTTAATAAAAACCCTAGTGTATGGCATCTCTTACTAAGGTGAGAGAATGCACAGGCACAGCTGCAGTTCCAATCCTCTTCTGCACAGTCACGTGCCCTTTCCAGCTCACAAAAGAAAAAGCAGTGGAACACTACATCACGTTGGACAGCTTAACTTGCATGTCCTCGCTGACCCCCATCCCGGGGGATAGCTGTCAACTCCTTAACCCTACATATTTTCGGACGTTTCAATAAATATATTTTGAATGTTGGTTTTCATCGGGGATATGGTGGGTGTCACATTTAGTTCTTAAAGGGGTAGCTTAAGTAGGCCGATTCAGCGAAAGATCCTACCGGGCACACACAAGTTTCACCCAGTTATGGCACACATTTTGGACAGCTTCTAAACTATCCACTTTAACAAACTCCCTTGCGCTGCCCCATAATGCATTGCAGAAATAACCATCAATATGTCAAACATGTATTAAAAATGCGAGCACCATAATTAAAATAATTTAGTTTTTGGAGCTGCTACTCTGCGTTGCTTCAGATGTGTGCTTTCTTTTTCTTGATCCTCTGCCCGGCTTTCAGTTTGAGCAAAGGTGATCCTGCTCTTCCACTTGCCCTCATTCAACTTGCTTCAAACCCCAAACAAACAGGCGATCAACCTTCCCAAATGAAAGCACCTTTGTTTAGAATAGCTTCAGGCCCAGCTTATCAGCTGCGGTATTATTAGCCTGCGTTATAGACTGATTTCTAATAATACGTGATTTTTCAGGATTTGCCTTAACCTGACCCAAAACCTCATCCGGGTCAGCCACAAATAAAGCAAACAGTTGTGGGGCCAATGGACAGCCTTTTCTAACAGTCCTTTTGTCAGGGAATGATGCGGTAAATCAACTTCCACATCTCTCTGACAGACCCAGTCAGTTTAGTTTTCTCCATAAAAACAGCCTATTCACCTAAAAAAGGCAACATCATAAGTATCCACCTCTCTTCTTTACATATGTATAAGTTATAGTTGTGAAGGATTTCCATCTAGCAAGGATGTAGAAGCCTTGTTTTTATTTTTTATTTTTAATTTAACCATAACATTATGTGGTTATTTCTCTCTCAAAGAACGTGGCATGCTGACTAGACCCCCTCTCCACAAACTACAAGCCAAACATATAGTATACCCCTGTGCCCTGCTGCATCAGTATCCTGATCTGCAGCCCCTGCTCTCCAGTGCCACAGAGCTGGCTCAGCTGCAGTGAAAGACAAAGTCACTGCAGCACAGGGGCTGGGTTAAATATATGCCCCTATCTTTAAAAAACCCATAAATATGACTTTACTGTCCTGGTTTAGTGAAGACAGAGGGAGCTCCTTACAGCTGGAGGAAAGTTCCACCATCTTGTTGTTCTCTGCCTCTATCTTTCCTTCCGGTTACACCCCTACTTCCTCTAGCACAAATCACTTTCTGTGTGATGTCACAGGGTAAAGTCCACTTGCTCCAAGGACAGGGATTGGATCACCAAAGCAGCCTTGCTTTTGACCAATCACCTGTAAACGTTTGCTTTTAAAAGACAGGGTGCTTGATTCCTTCTTTAGTTTCACTTTAGAACAAACAACTAAGAATTAATTTGGTTGTACCTCTGTTGGGAGAGTGTACTTTCCAAACCCTCCAACAGTGAGATGAAGACAGAGTACCCAAGGCAGAGGTGAGCTCTGTTCTCCACCCATCTCCAAAGCACATTGGGGGTAACCGGCTGCTGCAACAAGACTTGCACCTCAAGTAACATTGCTGCCTAGGACCATATCAAGGTGAAGGACTCCTGGAAGTGTGTGCCAGGTGCCCTTGCATTGGGATCCTGAGAACAAGGACCACATTTGTGCCTGAGACCCCTCGGGGGGGGGGGGCTCACAGCACCTGAGCACCAAAGCAGCCTGGATTCCTGCATTATCTGCCATCAAACTTCCATGAACTTAATTCTGAGCCTGTTCGACCACATGGAACCATCAGGACCCTGTGGAGATGCCTTTGTCACTCAACCTACCTTCAAACTACTGATGTGCACATTCAAACCTGTTCCTTGCTGAATTGTACTAGCTGAGCATGTCATTGAACCACCTCAAACTCCAAGCCCCACATTGCAATTGCACCCTTTGAACCACTGCTCTTTGCCAGTTGAACCAAACCTGGAAGACCATCAAACTGTGACTATCAGATGCCACATTGAGCCTCTCGACCCAACCCGTGTATCCAGTCTACAGCATCTTTGCAGTTAAACCAACCATTTAATTGACACTGGTAGCCCACACAATCCTCAAATCACTGAGCGCTTTATCAAACGGATTGTGCCAAACACTGTTGAACCGGCTGTCAAACAGACCCTGGTGGCCCTCAAGACAAATGAAAAGGTACTATTGATTGGTTACTACCCTCACGGTCCATTTTGTCCCTAGAGACTGGCTAGGCCTCTGTTCATCCCTATTCCCACAAATAACATATCCGTTTTATTGTCATTGTGGTTATTAATTGCCTTTTCTCCCTCTGCTTCGTTAGTCTTGTGTTTACATTTTGCACCTGCCTTTCATATCTTGTTCTTAATCTTTATCTTTAGTATCACTCACAAATGTATTTCACATTTCTAAAGCTCTGCAATGCTAATCACCTTGCGTACAGTACTTTCCTTCTTCCAAATCAAAATAAATAAACATAACTTAACATTGTGCACCCCTCATCAGCTTTTGACACCTGCAGACAATGGCACTGGAGACTGGGCAAGTAGGGAGATGGACATCCGGGCTGGTTAAAAAATCATCTTTTGATGCATCTTTACAGGACACCAGCAACAGCAGCAATGAGCTCCCAAAATCATTGGGTTTATATAGGCAAATTTCAATGACCTCCTACTTTCATGCACATTCAGGATACATTCTCAATTGGCTCTTTTAGCTAACATATGAGACCTCCCATCCTTCAATTGGCTGGATTGCTTGTCAGTCACCAAGCCCACATGAGTCTGCCTGCAAAGAAATCCTAAATATAACTGCCTTCAGTGAACTATGCATGAACTGCTGTTAGAGAATTATTTAATTAGTTTTGCATGACTATGGGTTCTTCCACCATCTTGTTTTCCGGCTGCCATTTTGGAATCTGCCTAACCTTGTCTAGTCTGAATGCTCTGTTCAGCTACAAAATGGCTGACCAATCTGCTTTTAAACTCATTTTCTGTTCAGTTTTCAGCCTAGATTTTTCGATATTCACAATATATGTGTAATACCTGAGATACCCTTAACTGTGTGAGGCATTCTGGCCCTAAAAAATATATGTCACCATAAAATGTGCTTTTTGTCCTAAAAAGCGCTACAATTCTGTTGTTTGCAATACTGAAACTATTGGTCAACCTGACAAGTTATCTGAACTCAATTTGAAGGAGGGAGGTGTCTAACACATCCACTACAATTGATTCCTCTCCAAATTGGATCACTCCATTTTATTGTGGATGACAGTGCAAATAATCAAGGAACAATCATGTCCCAGCCTTACCATGCTTTGTTTTTCTGGTCACACCAACAGCTGCATGTGCATTGCTTAATAATAAGGTGCCTCCCTGCCTATCAGCAAACATTCACGAAAGATGGAGTCTCTAGAAAATGTTTATGGGTCTTGTATGGCAGGTGCTTGGAAATAATGGGCTCTCTCACACACGCATATACACAATTTCCATTTGCCTTCATTTCCCTTTGGGGGATTCTTGAATTCTACTTTCACAAATTTTGCCTCAGTAAATTGATCCTGCTCTGCTGCTCTTTTGTTGATCATTGAAAACCAGTGAACGATTATGGTCCTTTTAATAGAGGTAACACATTGTATGATGGAGTGGATGCAGAATAACTTTTACAGCAGATAATAAGACCAACTCAGGAAGTTGGCAAAATGTCTCTGTTTTATTCTCAATCGTCTAAAACAGGGAGTTAGAACAGACATCAACGGACGTCGCACTGCATAGTCTCGAAGCATTTCATATAAATCACATTTATATAGTAAAATTTCATCATATGTGACATCATACTACGTGGCAAACTAAAAAAACGTATGTGTGATTGTGGTTGGTTCAAGGGGAATATCTAAGTATACTTTGGGCCTCATTACACGGATGGTGGTAAGGATTTACCGGTACCGGTAAAATACCGGTAAATCCTTACCGCCTTACTACGAGGTCCCTTTGCGGGTTGGGGGATTTAACGCCTGCTTTTTGCAGGCATTAAAAACCAACCCGCAAAGGGACCCAGGGAGCTAATTACGGTACCGCAATTTGCGGTACCGTAATTAGCACCTTTCCCATTCCCATTGAGCCCTATGGGCCAAAAATGGGAATGGGGAAGGGCAATGGTGGAAGGGGGAATTACCGCCCTGCCAACCTTGGAATGGGGCGGTAATTCCCCTTTCCGCCAAGGCGGTGCCGGTATTTTACCGGCATGAACCATGGCGCTAATAGCGCCATGGTTCTCCGCCATCCGTGTAATGAGGCCCTTTATATAAGGGATTGGATTGTGATTGGGTCTCTACAGTCAGGTGGACAACTTAGGCCCACACCTAGGGCATGTCATCTTCAATAGTTATTAAGTACACACCATATCATTGGCTCTCAAACTATAAGGCCCTTCGTTATATGGCCTTCTACAATTGGTTGGCACACTTGTACCCTTCTGGAATATTCGATTACCTAGCAGCACGTAAGCTGGTACTCCAGGTGCTGGTGGGTGGACTTGACCATGCCTCCCCACCCAATTAGCCCACCACCTCTCATCACTCATGCCGTCTGCCATTCAGATTGTCTTTGAACTTGGCCTTGCAAAGTATCATTGCTCCTGAGAATAGAAGGGAGAATAGGCACATCCTTATCGTAGCTCAGGTCCGCATATCCAGGGCTATTTTCATTCTCAGATCACGTGACTGAAGACCGTATTTCGGCCTGGTTTGCAGCATTTAATTGTCTTGAATTAATGAACTTGGCACTCATGGTGTTCTGCCCTCACTCCTTAACAAGGGCTGATTCAGCTTCTCACGTCCACTGTTCTCCAAGGATAGATAACCAGTTCTTGGCTGCTCCATTCCTTGACCCCAGGTCAGACAGCTATTTCTTGGTCTTCCTTTGAGCTTCAGTTTATTTCTTTGCTGCGACACACCCATGGCTACCAATCCTTCTTTCTCCATGGGTTGAGCTTACTAAATATGTGACATCAAATATCCAGAATTCTACAAATTGGCATCTATATAATGGCGGCACCGCCTGCAATCTATTCACTACGTATTCCCAGCTTTTACGCTTACTTAGTGAACTTGCGCAGCGGCATCTGTACAGATATAAAACGGCTTGCATTTTCTGTAGTGCATTTTCACACATGCAATCTTCATTCTGCTTCTGAAAGTCTTTTCGATTCTTTACTTCGCCATCAGATTCTATAAGGTCTATGTATTCTCTTCTTCAACCACTCTTCTCAGTGCGTCACACTCATTTCTTGTGATGTCACCAGCCTCTCTTTCTCTCATCTTCACACTTCTTCGGGGATCTCCTCTAAGAGACTGTCACCTCTATGGGTTTACATCATTAGGGTTTTCTCAGTGGATACCTTGTCTCGAAGGCTCTTTGTGGAATAGGCCTAATTACTGGTATTGCACATGTTGAAATTTCCAGTTTCCAACATATAGGCAAGGTGGTGGGACTTCCTGCAGAGGAATACAGCTGCTCCTCTACACTCCCCCCTCTTGTTGATTTATCGACCACTCCTTCATCACTCTTCACATCTTTGTATCCTCTCTTGAAACAGTGCTTCTTCGGAGTCCAGACCTTCACTACTCCCTTCAAGGAGACTGCTCATTTTACATGTTCATCAATGCTCCAGGTCATGTTGCTGCATTGTCCATTTGGATTACAGTTGATTCATCGTCCCACGTACTTCCTGTGGTTTCTTGGATGCAGGAACTTCCTTCCCTCAGGTGCTAACGGACTGGCCTCTACATATTTTCTGATTTCTTCATCAGTCCACTCTTTGGGTCCAAACCCTGATTCCACATTAATCATGATCTTCCACCCTTTGCTGTCTCCTTATATTGTGTGATTATTATTCTGATCACACAGAATCCAAAAATCACCATCACTAATACTGTTCCAAGGAACTTGAAGATGTTTGCCATCCATTTTGGAACCCACGAGAAGATAGATGCGAACCAGCTATCATCTACAATATCTTCTGTCTCATCTTCCATCTGATCGTGTGGCTTCATCAGCAATATTATAGCCTCTGTCAAGGTCCCATTCTCGTCATCATGAGATGGTATGAACGTACAACATGATTCTCTGATTTTGGCACAAACTCCTCCATACATCGCTGTGATCATATCAAGGACATATCTGTTCTGCAGGGTCATCAGCCTTATGGCCCTCAATTCTTCCTTGATCACATTGCATGCTTTTATGGTAGTATTGATTGTGAGCAGAAGCTCACAGCGAGTGATCTGTAACCACTTTGCAATCACCATTGTCTGGGTTCCTGGCATAAAGATCGTTGCAAATATTGCTGAAGTCTGGCTGAACAACCTGTGCTCATATGGAATGGAATCAAAGGATTCTATCGATTTAGCTGAACAGTAATATGTCTGTTTTGATCAGTCAAATGATGTTCTCTTCCTTAAATGGGCATCTGCTTTTGGAACATCTCCAATGTTCAGGTCACTCTTCGGAATCACTAATGTTGGAACATTAATAAGCACTATAGAGCACATCCCTCCCCAATCTTTGGGCAGCTTCATGTAGGCTCTTGACCCACAATCCAAATAGTGGTCTATCAGAACTACTGTTCCATCCTTCATGCCTGGTACTTTGAAAATTCAGCCAAACTAATGATTCACTCCAACTTTCCTCATGCCATTGTTTTGGAAACACAGGGATGCATTTGCTAGAGGCAGTTTATGCAACAATCCTCCTTTATCATTGACCCATGTCAGTAACTTTGCAATTTTCATCCAGTGGTCTACATATTGTCCTTCTGCATGTCCCACAATTGCTTCAGGTTGTACGGTTAGTGCTGGTGCTTTGCACACAATTAGGCCTGCAGCCCATCCTTCTGGAGACAGCACTGTTCCTTTGATTTGCAATTGGCCCCTTTCCTTACATCTCCGTATATCTCCTTTATTCTTACCTTGAAAATTTAGCATCTTGTTTTCTTCCCTTCTGATTCCTGCTCCATCCATTGCAGCCTGTTCATATCTTGTTACTAGATTCCTTTTTTCTGGCTTCTCTTTCGTCTTCAAATCTTGCACGTAGTTATCTTCTCTTGGGGATGTCTTTTCAGTTACCCATATCAAGGATGCTGTTTGACCCTGGAACTATCCTCTTGTCTGGCAGAGTGTGAGATGTGTTAGGCAATGAACTTTTTGCACTGGTACTTCTGCAGCTATGAATATCTTAGAAGTTCCCATAGCATATGGTATGAGAGTGCAAACATAGCAACTCTCCTTGGAAGTTCTTTCTCCCACCTTTTTCATGTGCTGATACCACATGTTATTACCCAAGTGTGCTGAACTGTGTCTTCCTAACAGGATCTTTGCAGCCAATGGAAACTAGAACATTTCAAAAAAGTTAGCATGCGCTCCTCTCCAGAAAGAACATGGCATGTTAACCTGTTCTGAGATGAGAGTTTGCAACACACGCTTTATGCTCACTGTACCTTTCACAGATGGGAAATATCCATTTGCATATCAGTCTTTGTCCCGCCCACATGGGCAGTCCAGCACTGAAATGCTATGGCAATTCCTCTCCGAACAAGATTACCAAAAGCAACCCCATACACGTGTTTCAGCCTTGTTGGGCCTAATCAGTGAGGTGAAGCTTTGCCTCTCTGAGCACAATGAGCAGGGAGTCCACGTCTGGTTGCCCCCAGGTAACTCAGGATGACCAAGCCCAAGTTCCTTGCAAATATTTCAAAAAAGGTAGCAGGCGCTCCTCTCCAGATAGAACATGGCATGATAACCTGTTCTGAGATGAGAGTTTGCAGCACATGCTTTTTGCTCACTGTACCTTTCACAGATGAGAAATATCCATTTGCATATCAGTCTTTGTCCCGCCCACATGGGCAGTCCAGCACCGAAATGCTATGGCAATTCCGCTCTTAACAAGAGTACCAAAAGCAACCCCATACACGTGTTTCAGCCTTGTTGGGCCTCATCAGTGAAGTGAAGCTTTGCCTCTCTGAGCACAGGGAGCAGGGAGTCCACGTCTGGTTGCCCGCAGGTAACTCAGGTGACCAACCCCAAGTTCCTTGCAAATATTTCAAAAAAGGTAGCAGGCGCTCCTCTCCAGAAAGAACATGGCATGATAACCTGTTCTGAGATGAGAGTTTGCAGCACACACTTTTTGCTCACTGTACCTTTCACCTTATTGGTGCGACTGGGGTCGCACCAATAAGGTAAATAAATAGCGATCAACTGCAGACGCGAAGCCGAACCCAAATGGAGCCGGAGGTTAGACCCTCGAAAGCTACGAACAATGGTAACAGCGTCCTGAAGGACTCACAGCCGCAAAAAACGGCTAAGGGGAAAATGAGGAGGAGGAGTAAATTCGACCCGGCACCAAGACCGTCGGCAACCCCCTCGATTCTGGACCTCTTATCTACCACCCCGGGACCAGCACGTATACAAGTTCCATTACACGGTCCGGCAAATAAATTTAGAGCAGAAAATACCACCATATCTGAACCGCTAGCGCGTGATGCCGAATCTACGCCGGTGAAGGCGCCTCAGTCCCAGGCGTCCCAGTTCTCGGCCGTGCTCCCGGCATCGTTGGAGGAAGAACCAGATGAGCAGCTGGAGCAGAGTGATCTGGAGGACCGAAGGATAGGAAGCCGGTGGAAGGATTGCGCGCCCGCCGACGTGCTCCAGTGTGGACTAGCCAGTCCGGTGCCACGAGATGGAACCTGACCTGCGCGGTCGGAGGACGTGATTCGCCTGACCCAAACCGTACAGCTGGCAGCGGGCTCGCAAGAGATCTTGATCTGGAGCGGGAATGTGGCGAGGGGAGGCTGGATGTCTCTGACTCTCCCAACCCAGACCCGAATGTTGAAGTGCAGCTTAACGAGGTCCGAAACAGTAACCCGGACAATGGGGGTGTACGGGTGCCAAAAGAGACAGGTGAGGGTTCTACGACAAATGTAATTACTGAAATAATCGATTTGTCGCCCCACCGACCATCCTGTGAGGGGAGAGAGGTCCTTTTTCCACAGAAGGGGAATTAGTGAAGAGACCTCTACCCTCAATTGAACAAGCTGAATCTGACCCTAAGGTTTTTCGTGTGCAAGCAATGTTGCATGATCCAGACTACGAGCACATCAATAACAGGAAAGGGCTGGGCAAGTGCAGTGTAAGGCCCCCCCGCCCCCATAGAGAGACCAGCGACAGAGCAATAGTCGCAGATCCCGATAAAGATACGGAATCAGACGAAGATGGCTTGGAGAGTGAAAATCAAACGGAAGGAGAGCTGGAGGACTCTAATAAGGAAACGGACGGCGAGCAACTCAGAAACGGATCGGGTGCAAAAAGAAAAAAGAGAAACAAAATTAACACCCCGGCTAAAGCCAGGTTACAGGGCCCAAACAAGAGGGCGAACTCGAGACCGTTAAGAAAAGCTCTCCAGGAGGAACAAAAAACACTAAAAAGTACCAGAAGAGGTGGAGCAATGGTAAAAGGGCTCCCCAACCCATTGCTGTCATGCTCTCTAAAGACTTTTTTTACACAGCAGTACAAAAGAAAACAGAGCATAGAGACAGAAATATCTGACGCAGAAATGTTGGAAATAGCAGTTGACACACAGCCCGCCCAAAAACAAAGGAAAACTGATTCAGTTACAGTCGCAAGAGCCAATCAAGGGTCACTTAAAAACACCTCCCAAGAGAAAGTCTTCATATCTATAAAGGAACCAGCGACGCTCACAGATAAATCCAAGGCTAAGGAGATATCAGCGTATGGGCCATCAAACTTAAAGGGCCACCCCAGGGCCCAAACGGTCCCAAAAGGGGTGCCAGCTACCATAGAAGGAATACTTGTGCTGGAAGATGAGCAAGAAGAAGGGGGGGGAAAGGGGCCCAAGGTTCTGAGGACCCCAACTTAATATCACAGCCTCACCTGGGCAAAGAAGATCGTCTGGCCTGGACAATGCCTCATCTGTCCTTGGGTCGTTCCACCTTTACCTCCATGACAAAAGGGGACCTGCCAAAATCAGACAAGGAAAATCCACCAATGAATTTTGGCTCACCAAGAATTGGGGCCAACCCCGATAGGACTCCAAGACTATCGGGGGACTGCCTGATCTTGGATTCATCAGCTTCATTGAGGAGAGCAGAAAAGAGCCAAGCGTCGCCAAAAAAGAGACACCTTATTGACATTGCAGTGGCACTACAAAATGAGTCACCAAACAAGAAACCCGAAATGATTGCAATCATGTCAGCTATGACTATCGTCTTAGCTCCATTTTGTAAATTGTATGAAGCGATCAAAGAAAATGTTCAGGATAACACAGCACTTCTATCGAACATGATGGAGAAACTGGCCCAGATGGAAACCCTTATACCAGCAATCACAGACAAAACTTCAAACCAGACGAGCCAGTGGGAAATTGCAATCCAAGCCTTGGAGAAAAAGATTGAGAAGATCATATCCCGGTCCGGAACTCCGACATTAAGAACAACAGGCCCAGAAGTGGTACATAAAGTCTCCCACCAGAATATACAGTGGGAAAGAAAACTGGAAGCGTTGGAAAAAAAGATTGATTCCATGGAAACCCGGAACAGAACTGTGCCCACTAAATTGTTGGCGCCAGGAGGTGTTGTGGAAGAGGCATCTGCAACGTCTAAGGCTAAAGTGCAAACACTGCTGCGACTTGCACAAGAGAATACAGAAGGGGGGCACCCGACAAATGTCCAAAAGACGCAACCTCAAAAAAAGCTACCTCATTGAAAGGAAATCAAACCTTAAGGTGGACCTCACCACGTCGGGGAAAGTGGTCACGTGGGGGCCAAACCAGCGCGGAGGTCAAACTAATGATAAAAGATTAGAGCAAAGGTCTCGACTAAAGGAGACCGGTTCCCCGAGATCACCGAGAACAGTAGATGAATTCCTAGGCTGCACAGATTTAATTAACATCTCAATACACTCAGAGAAGGGTCTTAAGGAGTCAAGGAACCCGCTCATACAAGCGGATGAAGCAGAAAAGCTTCTCGCAGAAGGAGACGAAAGGCCTACGGTTAGGCCCAAAATGGATAAGGGGCGGTCGGTGCGGAGCGAGAAGACTGCAACTAGCCGGACTGTCTCTCTTAGAACCTCTTCCCAGTCGAGTGTAGAAAACGAGAAGAACGTGAGACAAGATGCCAGGACAAGAAGAAGTCCATCCATTGCCCGACGCGCAACAGATAAGGCCATCAATCAAAGAAGCCCACGGAAGTATGGCGTGGAAAAAGGTGATGAGACAAACAGAAAGAAAGCCATTGAAGAAACACGTGTTTTTAAGCTTGAACAAACGGAAGTAGACAAAAACTTCCTAATTTTAAACAGACCGACAGTGCTCCAGATAACAAAGAAAATGAAAACTCTGAAAAAGATTAGATCAGAGGACCTTGTGCTCGTGGAACCCTATCATAGGGAAAAGAAGGCTAAAGTGTATTTACACTTTAAAGCAGTCGCCATTAAACATATGCATGACTCTGCCTATAAAGAATTTGACCAACTGGGTTTCCGCTTGACGGAACAAAAAAAGTGGAGGAGCAGACAAGAGTGGGAAGAGGAAGAGGTGGCGAACTCGAAACGCCACTACCACTATCGATCAAAAAGAGAGGATTAATACCACCAAAACCGAGGGTATAAGCGACAGGAGTGGCAGGAAAGACAAAGAAGAACACAGTGGCAAGGTGGGGTAATGAAATGGTCTACGGAAGCACGGGTGAGAGATGGCTCAAGCTCCAGACACCACCAACGCATGAAAGAGCAGCTTGATTTGAGTCGGAGCCCGATTAGAAAGAACAGTGAACAACAGCGCCAAACAGTCGATCGTAACCATTCAAGGAGAAAAATGCCAGAGGACACGACAACTAAACAAGATAAGCTCCAACCAATAACAGGTAATGAAAGACAACCAAGAGGCCCCTGGAAGTGGCTAACGGCAAGTTGGACTAACAACAAGGGCAAATAGCAACTACAAGGGTCAGCTTGCCTCGACGATATCATCAGCGAAAAAAGATGCGAGCGACCCTCAAACGAAACATACACCTTGGGCTCATGGAACATCTGACGACATATGGCGACGTCGACTTGGGTTTCTATGATATCTTGTGCCTCCAAGAAACCTGGCTGGTTAAACAACCACCCCTGGATAGTTTCTCAGTGATGATTTCCCCTGCAGTGAAAGGCCTCCTCGGCAGACCGTCGTCTGGGTTGCTAACCACAATAAAAATTGGAACAGGGCTGAGTGAACCAAGAATGTGGAAGCAGTCGTATGAAATGCTGGTCACCCTGACTTCTCAAAACCACTCCAAGGAAAAGACGGATAAAAGGAGCCTAAATCCTATGGCTATTAATGAATTGTTACTGGAACCCTCAGCGAATGTCGATAAAATCATTCTGCACCAATATGTGTGATACAATTGACCAACTTTACACGGAATTCGAGAAAATTGAGCTTGTCATTTGTGGCGATTTCAATGCCAAATGTATGACAGGTATGACAGGTCTGAGCAAAAAAGAACAATGCATCCAGAAACGGGGAGGGCTTGACCCTACTGCTGAAAGAGGAAATGCCTTGAACGAATCCATCAGCTCACTAAACATTCAAAATGTGGCTGCCCTTTACCCCAACCAGACGAACATTCCTACGTGGGAGCGCAACGACTCTAAAGCGACGCTCCATCACATCTTTGTGTCAAATGGCCTCACCCAGGATCTCATCAGCTTCAAGGTCCTAAAAACCGCAAACAGTGACCATAATCTACTGGCCTGCACGTGGCAAACAAAAAATCAGAAAGTTAAAACATACGATTGGGTGATCGAAACAAACTC
The DNA here is from genome assembly GCF_040938575.1 of Ambystoma mexicanum. NCBI lineage: Eukaryota > Metazoa > Chordata > Amphibia > Caudata > Ambystomatidae > Ambystoma > Ambystoma mexicanum. The sequence continues at coordinate 957,722,987 of NC_090928.1, read as the reverse complement.
ACAACAGACTCGCCTACGTCTAACTGAACAAGACCTGGCCAAAATTAAACAGTCCTGGGTCAACAAAGTCAGTGAAAATGCCCAGGAAGAAAAGAAAGAAAGACCAAACTACTTACCACTATTATTAGCGTTCCAGATAAAGGGTCCGAAGAAAATGAACTCTTGTGCTCTCACCAACCACACTTACGATAAGGACCTGGTAGAAAAAAGAAAAATTGGTCGAAGATTACTAAGAATAGCTAAGAAATCCAACGCAGTGGACGACTGGATGGCCTGGCGCCGTGAAGTAAAAATCTACAACAATTGGCGCAGGCAGCACAGAGCTATTCAATACCAAAATGACGCTGAAGTTATGATGCTCAAACTACACTCCAAAAAATCGAGCAAATTTTGGTCTTTGATAAAAGAACCAAACTGCAGTAAGAGTTCTTCCTTGTCCAATGCAGTGGCCGAAGAAAGCTGGGGTCGATATTTCGCGACAGAATTCGAGGGTCCAGCAACAGATACACAAATGGTAATTCAGTGCCCGGAAACACCTTGGGTTGATTTATCGAACGTAGAAGACATTGAAGCTTCCATACGGAAACTGAAGACTTCTCGAGCCCCGGGTCCGGACGGACTAACCAATATGGATCTAAAAAGGTTTCCTAAGGAATGGGCTGAAATGATCAGCAAGGTCTTTGCAGAATGTGGCAAAATGAAAATGGTGCCGGAATCATGGCAGAAAGCAGTAATAGTACCCATATACAAAAAAGGGCCAAGAAATGAACCAGTGAGCTACAGGCCGATCGCCCTTTTGGATGTAATAGGCAAAATATTTGCCACCGATCTGCTAAAACATCTACGAGCATGGGGAAAAGATAGCCAGTCCAAAGACGTTCTCCAAACGGGATTTCAAAAAAATGGATCTACGTCAATCAACCTAATGTTACTAAACATCTTGAAGGCAAAGGTCAAAGAAGGGGCTCCTAAGGTTTGTCTGGCCTTTGTGGCCTTTGTGGACCTATCCAAGGCATTTGATAAGATCGACCGGCGTATTCTTTGGTCTAAACTCCATGATTGGAATTGTCCATCTAAGCTCTTGGAGCCTTTAAAAGCCCTCCACTCGCACACAAAAATTAGAGTCAAACTTAACCATCAAGGAGCGCTCTCGGAGGAAATTAGAGTGAATCAGAGGGGTGAAGCAAGGCTGTCCTTTGGCGCCGGCTCTGTTTACAGCATTTCTAGGCGATTACCAAACATCAGAAAGCAGCTAAATTCGATCGTCCAAAAATCGGGAAAACTGAGATCCCTCGTCTTTTGTATGCGGACGACGTCATCATAATGGATCAGACGAAAGTGGGCCTACAAAGAAAACTACGGAACCTGGAGAACTACATTGCACACAACCACCTGCAGATCAATAAATCAAAGACAAAAATTCTGCTGATTGAGAAAGGCCAAAGTAAAACAACGAAACATCCAAATGTGTTCCTGGATAATACCAAAATCGAAGTAGTGAACACCTTCAAATATCTGGGATCCAAATGGACAGCTCCAGAACGGAAAAATGCCTACAAAACCAAGTATGGGAAAAAGCTAAACGCCTGACAGCCCAAATGAGAGCAGTCGACTGCAAGTTCGGTACATTTTCCCTGATACCGGCAATAACCTTTTACAAAGCCAAAGTGGTGCCTGCATTGATTTATGGAACGGAGGCTTCGTTATACCTTCCACGGAAAATCTGGTCGAAAATTGAAGGTCACCTTTGGAAAACGGTGCTAGGTTTGCCCAAATCAACGGATATCCCGGCCATCAGAAGAGAGCTGGGGCTTGTCTCTTTGGCATCAACGATAGACCAAAGTGCTATGCATCTATACGGAAGAACCATCATGTCGGACACGCTACCCATCTTTAATATCTTACGTGACGAAATTGAAACAGGCAAATGTATGGCTCTGAAGAATTGGGTACAAGCTAGAAAGGACGATCTGGCAAAAATTGAATGCTCTGAAGAAGACCTGAAAGAAAACCCTAATCGCATTAAAAGGAAAATGGAAGAAATGGATTGGATCTGGACCACAGAGAAAGCGGCGGGGTACAAACTGCTAAGCCACCTGCCTCCAACATTTAACAAGGCGAAACAACCCTTGAAGTATTGTTCCAAGTTTCCGGATAAGAAACTGAGAAGTACGATCATGAGAGCAAGATTCAACCTGATGCCAACTAGAGAGATCTTAGCGATCAGAGGCGACTTACCCGAAAAGCGATGTCGCCTATGTAAAAAGGACTCATCCATCGAAACGTTGAAGCACCTCGTGACAGAGTGTGAAACCACAAAGAAAAACAGAAACATCTACTTCCCCCCACTGGCGGAAAACCTCTGGATTTTCGAAACAGACGAGCTGTGGAAGAGATTGATTTCTGGTGAGAACACGAGATGGACTCAAGCTCTGGCCAAACTTATTGAACTTGCATTCGAGTTGATAACCCGCACTCAGTCCGATGATGAGAACGTTGCGAGATTCGAAAAATGGCAAAACAAAGAAGACCCAAGAAAATTGTTTTGGCCAGGCCAGCTGGGGTGAGGTTTTCGAACTTCGATGGTTTCGTCTGTCTTTTTACGGCAAGACGATCTGGACGATGTGAACCTTTGACAAAACTTAGTTGTAACTGAGTAAAGTTCAAATAAAAAAAAATAATAATAACCATGCAATGTTGTGCCTCTTCTGGGATACTGCAGAATATCGTTGCTGGGTTTGGAACTAAAGGAAACTCTGCCTCTACAATCTGGTTAATCTGTCTCATATCTTGTATAAATCTCCACGACCCTCCCTTTGATTTTTTCACAGGGTACACTGCAATGTTGCACAATGATTCTGATGGCACCAGGATACTTTGTTCCATTAGTTGTAAAATATTCTTAAAAATACCCTCATCTGCCTCTCGAGACATTGGGTGCTGTCTTGCTGAAGGTAAAATCGCTCCTGCCTTCAATGTTATCTTCACTTCCCCTATCCCTTTCAATAGGCCTATATCATAAGGTAGTCCATAAGGTGCTTGGCACCTTTTCCTAGTCTTCTTCGAAGAATGCTCGATGCTGCCTCAGTATTGCCATTCACAGTGGGACTTCCCTTTTCTCTATTCTTATCCAATATGTAATGCTCATAAAGAACACCACTTCATTGTCTGTTGATCATCTCTAAACATGTCACCGTCAGTGATGTCAGTCAATCTACACCCTTCCCAATGGCAATCACTATTCCACAGTCAACCCTTGTCATCTGTTCCTTCGAGCACTGCCATTTACCCTCGTATAATGGCTGCTTCTAACTCTAGGGGTATAGTTTGTCCCCCCTCTTAGTCCATATATATCTGTGGTCTAAACAAGAATTTGTCAGGTATCCTCAGAGTTCTTCCCACTAAGCCAGGTAGCCATGTCAACAGAATGCTCAACCCATAAAAGAAAACTTCAGGCTCTATTGGAAACCCTCCCAGAGCCACTTGCCCTGTAAATGCCACAATACATTTGCCCACATTCATACAATGTATCCCAGGAGTGGAACACACTATTCCTTCATCAGTAAAAGAAATCGTCATGTTAAGTTTTGTCATTAACTCTCTTCCCAAAATGTTAATTGGTGTCTGTTGTGAATACAACAATGGAACAGACATGTCACACTCTCCTACAGAGACTGGTAATTCATCAGTAAAAGGAACTTGACTCGTAGCTCCAGAGAACCCTTGACCATTCAAGGAATTTCCCGACATTGGATATTTTCCCTCGCATATACATGAACAAGTAGCCCCAGTGCCTACTAGAAACAAAAAAGATTTGCCTCCCATCGTCACATCAACCCTTGGTTCCTCTTGGGGGTCTGGTGTCACTCATAGTACCAAACACATCAAGTCGCCCGGTAGCTGTCCTAATTAGATACATGCATACCCCGGTGCCTGTGAAAGGATTTCCTCCCACCACAGTGACACCCCCTTTTCTAGGTGTCAATAATTGTCCTGTGTTTGCATTCGGCTGTATCTGAATGGGGGTGTGTTGCGACTGCCCTTGCTGTGGATTCAATGGTGATTGCTGTGGTTGCTGTGCCTGTTGGATTTGCGGCACTTGTGCCTGATACACTGTTTGTTCTTGGGTGAACCCTTCCCTTGCTTGTGAGCTGTATGCTGGAGGATAAGCTATCCCCCTCTTGAGAATTGGCCATTCTGCACATGCCCATCGGCATCTGCATACACGCGCAATGTGTCCTGTCATCCCACATATCCAACATATAGTAGGAGCCCGTCTGATAAGTGCCCCATGGTTGAACACTCCTTGTGCATTCTTATTCTCATTCTGTGCATTCTGAAACCCACCTTGATTATTTTGAAATACACCCCTTCCTCTGTAGCCCATGCCTCTACCTTGAGGTACAAACCCATTTCCTCCATGGTCCATCGGAGCACTCATTATTCGCCTGCTATGTACCCACTGCTTGTTGTATCAGCAGCCCTTCTCTGCTTGTCAAAACCGCCCCTTCTATGGCATATTTTGACAATTTCTTCTGAACTAATTTAGCTTCCTCAACTTTCCTAGCCTCTTCTCTCTTCTTGTTTTTATCCTGCATCAGCTGACATTGATGCACTATCATCAACTGTATTTTTGCCCATGGCTTTGCTTCCATTCCCACTGAGTTGCCTCTGTACCTGTTCGGGCAACCCTTGACATAAAATGTAGTAAAATAATGTCACAATTATTTCCCATGGCTTGTGCGTTTCAAGAGTCCAGCACTCTTGAATGTCCTGAATTTAAGCAAGAGGATCTTCATCTTCTTTCATCTTACGTGTCATGATTGCACCCATGTCTGATGTGTCAGGATACAGTACTCTGAGAGCTCTCCAGACATCTGCTCTACAATTATTAAACAGTGCTCCATTGTGCACTGTGTTCTGTTCTGTCACACTTGAGTAGCTTGCTCTCTTCCAAATGTTATCAGCTCTTTCCCAAAGACTGGCTGCTAGGAGACCCTTAATGTCCCCTATTGCCAAGGTATTTCCTCCCGTCATGTTTTCTAGTTCATAAATCCATTTTCTCTCACCCACTGTTAAACTGGAGAGTTTGTTTCTTAAATTATCCTTATCCATCTGTAGCCATGGAATATACTTCGGTCTTGCCCCCCCCCCTTTTTCCAATAGTGGAAACTGTGTGAATTCTGACCCGCAATCAGCTCCCATTGTCTGCATATCCATAGTGGCGACGATGGTTCCTGTTTGCCTTTTTCCTCGCAATGATCTTAACTTTCTTACATATGGCAGTGATTCACCCTTCTCACTATACAATTGTCCTTTGGGACACTCTGGATATGCTATAGGATCTGCAGTTCTATCGTTAGGTTGCTCTAGATCGGACCATCTTCTTTCCTTGTCCACCTGCAGGCTTCCCTCTGGGACACATACACCTCCTCCCTCTTCCCGACAGAAGGATTCCAGCTCCTCATCTGAAATATTTAGTCCCCAACTAGTGTGAACCTCATCTCCTTCACCCTTATCTATGGTCAATCTGCTTAAAGACAAGGCTCTATGCTCAAGGCTGAATGGATTATTCTCTTTGCTTCATGATCGGAAGACCAGTGTTTGAACTCCCTTCCCTCGGCTTCCCGATTTGCTACCTTCTCTTAAGTCTTTATAGGCTTTATCGATCCTATCTCTGGTGATTCCTAAGTCAAAGTTCTCTTATAGGGTTACTCTAGATGGCTCTGACATTGCTCCCTGTGACTGGAGGAACTCTTCTATACTGCCCCATTGTATTGCTGGGCTTGGCTCCGTTAACTCCTATTGAATGCGGTCAATATCGCACTCCCACTGTCTTCTCTTTTGTTTCAATTCTTCATCTAATTCTCTTCGCTTTTTCACTTCCCACCCAACTCCTTCCTCTTCCTGCCTTATTTCTTCTCTCCTTGCCCCTGCTCTCCTTTCTTCTTCTTCTTTCCATCTCTGTATTCTTTTGCCCTTAATTTCTGTGCTTCCTCCTCTTTTTAGTTTCTTGCCTTACCTGTTCTTCTAGTGCTCTCTGTCTGTTATCATACTTTCTTTACTCCCCTGCCCTTTCTTCTTTCTTTTATTGCTCCTCCTGATACATCTGTTCTCGCCGCTGTCTGCTCTTCCTTTTCTGCTCATCTTATTTTAATCTCTTTCCTTGTTCCCTGTCTTTTTGATCCTGTTCGCCTTGGTTTTTCCTTTGCCTGACTTCCTCAATGCTTTTCCCATCTAGCTTGAGTAATATTTGTCCTGCCATCCATTCGTCCTGTATGAGCGTTACCTCGTCAGCTATATCCTTTTCTCCTTTCCATCTTTTAATCTCTCGTGCTATGCCTGTGGATGCATTCAATTGCTCACTTTTCTCTCCATTTTTTGTAAAACCTTAAAAATCTACTCCTTTCTCATAGTTTCTTCTGGACTATCGTCACTACTATAAGCGGGTGGTTCGTGTATTGGATTACTATACACCATCACCACTTTCCGTTCCTTTAACAGATTCAATCCTACGTCCTCCGTACTATCACCTTTTACCTCAGGCATGGCAAGGGGAGCAGAAAGCTTGACACCTTCCTTCTTACACTGATTTAGCATCCACTCTTCGGGTGGTGGATCTTCCCCCTCTTCCTGGTAAATTTTCCAGCTAACCTTTTCTCCAATTTCTTCTCCCTGCATCAGAAGAGTGATGTCTCTCATTGGGACGAGTCTCAATTGACCGTCAATACTTAACAGTGTTTACAAAATACCTTTATGAAAACAACAATCGCCGCTCAAAACCTTTTATTTCTCCAATAATCTCTGTCTACCTCTGCGTTGGTAACAACAGTTTCCCTAGATAGATAACATAACTCCTTGACTTTTCTCTCAATTTCCTTACACATATGTCGCTCTTTGACACCTTAATATGACACAAATAGACAAACAGACAAACTAGTCGACTCTTCACATTAAACCTTAGTGATCACTCTAAATCTCTGCCCCTAATAATACCCTGATTACAGAGTTTCGATTGTCATCTTTTGCGGACCTGTCCTGTGCGTAGCCTAAATTACTCCTGTTACTTTCCCGTTACTTTCCCATTACTTTCTAAATTATCACAATCCCTTCCCCTCAGTTTTCCTTTCGCCTTAGTCTACTCACCATTTGTTTGTTCAGCTTGAGGCCTTTGGTATCAACTCCCTCCTCCAATCGACCACTTTCGCCATCCGTCCGCAAAGAGCCTGTGGAAAACAGGTAGGGATTTCATCAAAGGGGGACCTTGCACACCGTCTCGATTTTCTTACAAGATTTCTATTTGGCTGCTCTCCAAAGGAAACCCACGATCTTCCAGCTAGATGGCGGAGGGTGACCGATAGTCCGAAACTCTGGAGTCTACAGGTCAATGGGTCTTATTTCCAACCATCCAACATGCTATCAAGTGAACCCTTATGGTCCTTTTAATCTCGGTAATACATCGTACGATGGCGGGGATGCAAAATAACTCTTACACCAGATAATAAGACCGACTCAGGAAGTTGGCAAAATGTCACAATTGTCTAAAACAGGGAGTTACAACTGACATCAATCGACATCGTACAGCATAGTCTCAAAGCATTTCATAAAGAGTCTCATTCATGGAGTAAGCATTAGTCACACTTGACGTCATACTATGGCACTCATGGTGTTCTTTCTTTGCAACTTAACAAGGGCTGATTCAACTTTTCGCGTCCACTCTTCTCCAAGGATAGATACCCAGTTCGTCGCTGCTCCATTCCTTTACACCAGGCCAGACAGCTATTTCTTGGTCTTCCTTCGAGCTTCAGTTTATTTCTTTGCTGCGACACACACACATAGCTATCAATCCTTCTTTCTCCATGGGTTGAGCTTACTAAATATGTGACATTGAATGCCCAGAATTCTACATAATGGCATTGATATAATAGCGGCACCACCTGCATTCTATTCACTTGTATTGCCAGCCTTTACCATTACCATTATTTGTCTACTCGCGTTGCAGCATCTGTACAGTAATAAAATGGCTTGCATTTTCTGCAGTGCTTCTTTACACGTGCAATCTTCATTTTGCATATGAAAGTCTTCTCGATTCTTTACTTCACCTTAAGATTCTATAAGGTCGATGCATTTTCTTCTTCAGCCACTTTTCTCAGTGTGTCACACTCATTTCTTGTGACATCACCAGCCTCTATTTCTCTCATCTTCACACTTCTTCAGGGATCTCCTCCAAGAGACTGTCATCTCTATGGGGTACGTCATATAGGGTTTTCTCAATGGATACCTTGTCTCAAAAGCTCTTCATGGGATGGGCACCATTACTGGTGTTGCGTGTGTCGTGTGTTGCAATTTCCAGTTTCCAACATATGAGCAAGATGGTGGCGGGACTTCTTGCAGAGGCATTCAACTACTCCTCTACACCAGTTCTTCCAAACCTGTTGGAAGTGTTCTTCTGTAAAAATCAATGTTCCTTTCTATCGCTCTCTCTCTGGTCCTTCTCCCTCTTTCTCTCTGTCTCTCTTGCATCTCTCTCTCTCTCTCTCTCTCTCTCTCTCTCTCTCTCTCTCTCTCTCTCTCTCTCTCTGTCTTTGTACTCTCTCTCTCTCTCACACACACAACTACTCATGCATTGCTTCCTTTCCTTTCAATCAATCAATCAATATTGCTTTATTTTTGACACAGTATCATTAAAGCATACATATTCAAAGAATACAATTTCAAACACAGTAAAAATAGGAACAACATTTTAGATTACAATAAAAAACAACAATATATACAAATATAAATACATTAAAATGTTAACCGGTTTTGCGCTCAGTATCTTCATAAAATCATTCTAAACATCATCTGGACTGCCATTAGGGTTATCCTGACTATTTGATGTAAAATTCCAGCTCCTTGCAAAGTATCATGCTGTGGAAAAAACCACATGGGGACATGGAGATTCTTTACAAAGGGCTAATGCTTTGCTTGTCAAGTGAGTGCTCTCAGAAATAAAAATAGGATGAAGATATGGGGAACGAAATAGAAGATGTTTTGGACAAATTAAAAGAAAGTGGCACACAGACTCTTTAGTTGACCCACACAACAACCATTGTTCATCTTTGCCAAAGACGCAGTGTTTAGTAAAAGAGGACAGGATAAAATCCCCATTCTAAGCTGAAGATACAATGCCCTCTCGAACGGTGGGGTAATCTCATCTAAGTAGGCTTTGAAGCCTGGTAATGTCTAATGCAACAGATATTCCCTAACCACATGTAGCCTACACGCTGCTTCTACTAAAGTGCTACTTGGTGTCCCCCGCATCATTCATTTTATTCTGGTGCTTGAATGATCTTTAGCAAATGGGGGGGTTCCCACAGGTTACCTTCCTCCTAATTGAGAAAGTATCCCTCCCATAGGAGACCAATTTAAGTCTATTCCCCCATTCGATGCAATCAATTCCCTCAGTGCTTCCCTATGAAGCTCCAAACCCTTTGTATGCCACACCATAAGCCAACAAAGCATCAGTTTCACTGAGATAAAATCACTCACTGATAAGACATCCATTTCCACATGGAGACAAGCAGAAGCAAACTCTGCGGAGCATTAAATGTTGTTTTAGAAACTTTGCCTCAGTTATATCCAAGGCCTTCAGGTTTCCACAACCCCAAATTTCAGCTCCATATGTTGTTGCGGCATCAGTCTGTTTGTCATGGAGAAGTAGAGCCAGAGAAACAGCTCTGCAGCCATGTTTATAAAAATATGATTTGACTGTGCCACTGTATTTACCCAGTGACAGAATAGATTTTTCAATTTGTGAATCCCACTCTCTGTTTTCTTAGTGGCAGATGCCCAAATAATCAAAGTTACTCACTTACTCAATTTCCGCCCCCTCTATTATTATTGATAATTTACATTGAACATTTCGGTCTAAGGTCCGTGTCTTAGATTTTTCAGTATGCAAAGCCGGGCCCAATTCTTTACACTTGGCCATAAAGACATTTAAAGTGGTTCTTAGACCCTGAGTGAAGTGGCAGGGATTACGGCATCATCTACATAAAAGAGGGTAGGGTACCTTTTGTTGCCTAGGTTGGGGGGATCTAGACATCCCTCGACTATTGCATCAATCGGTTCCTGAAAATAAACACAGAATAAAAGTTTATCAACCACACAACCTTGCCTTACTCCTTTTTCAACTGCAAATGGGTGTGTCAGTACCCCTCTCAAACCAATCCTCACTTTGGCAGTATTCTCAGCATAAAGCTGTTGGACTAGTGATACAAGGGGGGTGGAAACTTTCTAATTCCAAAATGTCCCATAAACGTTGCCTAAACACAATCGAAGACTGTTCTTAGATCTAAAAAGCTTAAACCTAACCAGCACAGTATACTTTTGTAGCAAGAGAAACAGATAAAACATTCATCTACCATCCCCTTGTTTGTCTCAAATCCTGCCTGAAGGTTTGTAATTATGCAATTATCATCCACCGAATTCTGCAAAAATGTCAGATCTATTTTACCAAAGATCTTCCCTGGAGAATCAAGGAGTGAGACTGGATGATAATTTGACACCAATTCCCTTCCGTCCTTCTTATAAATTGGGACCAACATAGCCTGTTGCCAGGATCGCGGTACCTTACCTAGCCTCACTATAGCATTAATAATTATGCAGAGCACTGGGGCACAAATCGTAATTTCATCTTTATATAGGTCAGAGGAGATACAATCGGGTCTTGCTGCTTTGCCATTTTTCTGCTTCATAATTGCTGTTGCAACATCCATTCGACTAATGCTGAGTACTGGAGCGTTCAGGGCTGGACAAACTATTTGTCTCCTTAGAAAACTTTCTGTAGTTTGATCTTTATACAAGCTGCTAAAATAATTCCACCTTTCGCCCCCACAATGCAACACAAAGGGTGTTGTTCTTCTCCCTGATAATTTCCAGACAGCAACTTCCAGAAGAGGACACTGTCCCTCTTGGAAGTTGCGGCATGTAATTTACTCCACTGCCAGGCCACATAATATCTCTTCTTTTTTTTAGATTAGTTTTTTATATTTCGCTCTAAGGAGGGCTAACCATGTCCTTTCTGCCTTGGTGCCACCTTTTGCATGGTCAAATATCCTTTGTTTTTTTGCATAGCGTAATTCAGCATCATACCAACTGCCTTTACTAATGACTCTTCTCTTTATAGAGCTTTTTGATCTTATAAAAAAAGGATCCAATTTTCCCTTTAGGGCCTCAAATTCAAAAAGAATTTCAGTATCACAAATGGAATTGTTACAGATAGCCTCTATGCTGCCTTGGATATCGCCATATATATTTGACTTTTGCTTGTCCTTTATTACACTTGCCCAACTAACTGTCCTTCGTGCATGTTCCAGATGGGTTATTTCTTGGGTCCTGTTGTTGTTATTTATTGATTCCTATCTCGCCCCCTTAAGGGATACCTAGAGGCCAATGGGCGCTGTCATTCCTACTGATGACTTCAACGTCATCTATCAAGGCCCAGTATTCCCTTGAAAGGAGGAAGTAATCAATCAATGATTGGCCATTATGGACCTGGAATGTATATTTAGCATTTTGGTCTTTGCTAAATCTTCCATTACAGGCCCTGAGATTTATTTCCGGGAGTCATTTCACTGTGTCCAATGCATGGCAGTGCACTATCTTTGGGGGATTTACTTAAATATTTGTTACATCCCAGGCTAAGTCCTGATCTTCCCAAATTACTTCAAGCTATTTAATCGGTTCTAGTTGTATATTAAAATCCCCAGCCTCTAGGATAGAGGACTTACTGCCTGTGGAATTACATCCGTCCCCCGAAAGACGGCATAGTGTTTTTACTGTTTCCATGCTCCCACTGATCATTGGCCTATTATACATCACAAATACTAACCGCTCCCTTTCTTCTTTGGTATCAATTCTCAGGCACTGGAGGTCAGTCATTCCTGGGTTAATTACCTTCACATCCCAATTCAAGGTAGTATCCACCCATATCGAAAGGCCCCCATATGGCCTGCCCATTGGGCCCTTTTTGGCAGCAGTGTGGTATGAATGGGAGCCTTGCAGAGTGGTTAATAACATGGCCCAGGTTTCTTGTAGCAGATTGGCATTAAAATGCCTGCTGAATTTTAGCCAGTCTCGATCCTCAAGGCATTTTGCCAGACCTGATATATTCCAAGAGAGAAAACAGAAACCGTTCAACTTCCCTTCATCACCCACTATATTCGGTAGTCAATCTTTATCATTCAGATCAGCCATAGCACCCTGCACATGATTTTCCACACCCCCGCCCAACGGACCCTCTTGTTACCTTTACAAGGGTGAGTTATTTGTTTACCTTCCATTGAACCAATTCTCATTTTGCGAATCCTAGAGAAAAACTGGCCTGCGGCCTTGAGCTTGAGGCTAACATTTCTTGGAGGATGTGATCTTACATCTAGGCTCAATGAGCTGTCAAAAAGATTCCATAATTTGAAAAAGACCTGTATGTAATCTAGATTTGTTTGTGAAATTGGTGCTCTTATACACCTGAATATTTCATTTCTGCTCGGTGCCAGGCACCCCCTTGAGTGTCTAACCCAATGGATAACTTTATAGGTAAAGGCATCCTGATCTTCACGAACACTGCGATCACTCAAGGTACATTCACCATAATTAGCGAAGGGCAACCCTTTGGTTTTTCAGCATCTGATGATTTTTGATTTTGCATAACAGGGGTTGGAATGCAGCCAGTACCCCAATCTGAATTTGGTTGGGGCTTGACAATAGTGAATTATTTGAATCACAGAGGATGTTTGGGGGACTGCTTAGTGCACTTTGCCCATCATTGCTATATGATCTTACAATATGTGCAGATTTTGTATCATTAGGGATTGCAACAGCCCCACTCATTCTTCCCCATGATTTGTCAGTGATGGTTTTCACATGCACAGACTACCTCACACCGATAGATATACTTTCTTTGCCCATCAACAATGAAATCACTTTATCCTTCAACAATTTAAGTTTGCCTATCGTAGGGTTAATGTGTTGTTCAATGCTCTGGATGATTTCATCCTTATCTGTGGCCAACAATCCCTTAATTCTTTGATTCATATTCCCCAGATCATGGGTCAAGCTAATTATAGGGTCTTGTGAGCATGTGTGGGTGCCCATGTCATTCGATTCAGAATTCGTTCCCCAGGGCAGAGTGGACTCGGAATATGGGACCATGATAAATGTTTTCTGTCTCCAGGGTTCAAAACCTGAGTCCTCATAATACTTCTGCTAGTTTCCACTTCTTGTTCCCACACCTCTCAGGCAATCTCTTTTTTGACCCGGGGGATTTCTGGGAATTTCCAATCCCTGCGTCAGTTACACTGCCCTTTGTACCTTCTACTATACAGGCATTTGCCACTGAAAGATTGCCCTCTCCGTGAGCCTCCACATTTTCTTTATGAACATAGATTTCTATAATAGGCAGACAGTCCCCTCCCCACCTCTCTCTCTGACCCCACCTGCATCCTTCACCGGCAGTACACCATATTTTTCCCCCCGCTTGACCTGGAACCAATTCCACTTGGTATGGAATAAGAGGGTCTTTTTTAAGAGCACAGCCATTACTTTTGCTAGGATTAGGATCTTGTGTCGGGGGCAAAGCATACGGCACAATTTCCAAATCTTTAGTCTCACTGGTTGTTACGCAGTTAGAAGGGTGTTTCTTATTCATTTGAGGGACTGGAGATGGATCTTCTAGTTCATCAAGGTCTGTGAAAAATCATTACATCTCTATGATTAGGCCATTTACATCCTTGATTGGTTTTAACATTCAAGAGATGTTGCATTGTCTATCATCTAGGGGGATCACGTTTTCTGCCTTTCTTTTAGCCATAACAGGGAGGTGGGGAGAGAATGAAAGAAACAAAGTGTCTTTTAATAATATTTAAATAGCCAAACCAGCAGAGCGCAATCGGAATAGCTGTGAAATTGCCCATGCCAGACCAGACATGGAGCGGGGAACGCCCGACGGCTCAAAGGACTGCCCTAGTCCATCTACCCCCCTCGCTCCCACGCCAGCCAAATAAACAGAAATCCAGTGACTTTGCTGATGGAACTTTAGAGTTGGCATCACAGTTATCCACACACTTAGGTACATATGACTCACAAACAGTTACCAATTATTGCCAATTAAAGCAGGTAAACTGATGTTGGGTTAGTCAGATTGTGCTTGCCTTAGTCTTACAAAAAAGCAGAACTCAGGTTTCTCTCTGGACACTTTCAATGCTTTCAGAGCTGCCAATAAATCAGCGGCAAATTGCCATAGTCTTACAAAAAAACAGAACTCTGGTTTCTCTCAGGACATTTTCAATGCTTTCAAAGTAGCCAGTAAACTAGCTACAGTTTGGACTCAAGTGTTGCCACTTAGTAGAGTGTCTAATTTTGTGTAGAAGCTAAAATCCAATCCGATAATCCAAGCTTCCCTCCTTTCGTTTCAATTCTTGACTCTTATAACCATACTCCTATTCTGTCTCCCCCTGTCATGTTTACTTGTTTAGATCTCCTTTTTTTATTTTTCATTATCTGTCTAGTCTGTCTCGGCCATCCCTGTATATTCTTCTGATCATATTCTTCTGCATTATTCTATTTTTCATTCTTTTCATACGTTTTCTGCTTCTGTTGGGTCCTCTTCCAGCTCTACTTTTCTTCATCATTAACGTGAGACATTTTTGGGAGAGATTATCCATAGTTTTCAACAGTGTTCTAGGATTATCCCTTGATTATGATTTTGAGACATTGATATTGGGTAGTGATGAACTTGTCGAAGGTTTGTCTGTTGCACAGAAGAAGTGGCTGTTTAGAGGTTCCTTAATGGCGAAGAAGTTGATTCTAAGGTATTGGAAGATAAAGATATTCCCAAAGGAGAGTGTATGGATTGATGAGATGCTAAAACTAGCAGAGATGAAGAGAGGATTTATAGTCGTCAGAAAAGGAAAAATATTTTTGGAAACATCTAGGATAGGTTTTTACATTTGTACTAATTCTGTGATTGTGGTGATGGGGTGCAGGTGTTTTTTTTATTATTGTCAGTCTTGTTGTATATTTTATAAACATGTTCATAAAAATATAAAATAAATACCAACGATTCCTTTATTTCTTTCCTCTTATTTTTCTAATCTTCCTTCCCACTCTTCATTTGCTGATCTTTCTGCTGATGATGCGGCTACTTATTCTTCTCCTCCTTCTTCACTTGATTTTTTGCATCCTGCTCAATTTTGGATTACGCCGCAGCTTCAGACAATGTGGAAACGCTTTGCTGTTTTGATCGTCACTGGTGTAAGTCTTACTCTGAGTTTAACTCTTCTGTGCTGTCATTGTATCATTCTACTTATGATGATACTCTTTTTGCTACCAACCATATTTTCTATTCTGATTTACTCCACTAGCAGTCTTTTCATCCTTGTCTTTTTCAGACTCTTTCTCGTTTACTTTCTCCTCCTTTTCCTGATATTATGTCTTGTTCTTCTCTTACTGCAACTGATCTTCAGTCTTATTTTTCTATTAAAGTTACTGCTCTTAAGGCTGCTATTGTCCCATCAACATTTTTCTCTTTTACTTCTTCTTCTATGGTTCTTTCTGTGGCTATAGACCTCATTCTAAGTGTTCCAGTCTGTACAAAAAGTGCCAGTCACAATGGTTACTGGTACCTTTTCCAGACAGGCAAGCTACAAGTTCAAGCTCCTACCAGCAGAGTTTTTAATTCTTTTTTTTTATTGTGTTCTATAGTTTTTACAAACCTTAGACACATTACAAAAATCATAAATCCCAACATACATATATATTACATTCATTATACACATAGTAAAAAGGAATACATAAATAAGTGACTATTTTGTATTACAAAATCTAAAACAAAGATTACATCAATTAACATCTATACATTTCAAAAACATTTTCCAGATATAAAAAGCTGATGTTAAAGCCGCCAAGCAGTCACCCGAAAATAGTCAACTCCAAAACAGATCTGTTACCACACTTGAAACATCATGTATCAGGGACTCATAGCCCCTCACATAGGCAAGGGTAAGCTACTACAGCTAGGTTAAATATGGTGACTAGACTCCATTTGTAAACCACACAGTCAACACATTTGGTCCTTATGTGGGAGACCACTCCAAGCGTCAGTCACTCCAAGGTTGGAAGTTGATTCAGTGGCAGCCTAAGCATACATTCCTGAAGATCTTTTCTTTTGGTAAATTAAAACCTTGCCTAGCATATTCGTTAAATAGGATTTTAGAGGCAAGATAGTCAATCGATCTACATTTATCCCATTGAAATGCCTTGCAGGCAAGCTATTTGATTGCAACACCTAGTATAATCGGGAGATCTATCTTAAAATCAATTGCCTTAAAAAATTTGAACACTTCATCAATGAATACTATGTTTTTTTACCTTCATTTTTTGCCATAAGAGAAAAACAAGTTAATATCATTATATTTTCATTCGACATATTCAGCAGTTTTAAATAAATGTTACCTTTGTTAATTTTCGATCTATTGAGCAGGGAAAGCAATCCTAATTCACACCTTATGGCTTCTATCGGAACAGATTGAGGTAGTCCCAACAACAAACACCAGATTTTATCCTCTAGTTTGCATAGCCATTTTACCATTTTTCCAAATAATTATTATAATTTATTTGTATATAGTAATAAAACTTTTACAAATTTCATTTATCAAATTCAATTAAAATTCATACACTAAAAGCATTGGCAACTAACGAGCAAACAACATGCGCAAAGTGCTTACATACAATTAATAATGGAATACAACTCTGAATTTCATTTCATTGCCATATTATTATCCTCCTTTGCAAACTCGTCCACACTAGCTCATCACATCCAAGTCATTGATCGTCGGCACTACGTTTCATCCATTTTCCTCCTAATACTCATGTCCAAGATTTTAAAAAATGCATCAAACATTACCGTAAATCTTGTTAACCTTAATATAATAAATAATAAAACATAAAAAAACTCACATAAAAGGGACCTAAACATTACTGTAGTTCCCCCCCAGTCACAAGATCCCTCGATCTCCGATTTACCCTGAGGCAATATACTTGGCAACAGTTTATGAATCATTTTCCACAGACGGTATAAAGCAAAATGCACTCCTTGGCTTTCAGTGTTGAAGCAGTATGACCAGAAATTATCAGTTTGTATATACTTCAGGATATATTCAAAGCACCCAAGAATCTTGATAAGTGCAGATGCTAGTCCTGGGCATTCTGTAAACAAATGTCTTGCTGATTCTAAAGTGCTCACGCTTTTACATACCCGGCATGTACGGACTTTAGAATATTAAAGTGAGGCCCTACCTTCAACAGTTTAGGTAGCTGGTTAGTCCTTAGCCTAAACAAAAACATTCTCAGAGCTGGGCTCGGACAACACTTAATATATCTTTGCGCCTTACGGTATATGTGAGTGACACGGTTTATAGTGAAAAAACCGAATTCCAAAATATCGAAAACAAAAATATCGAATCCAAAATGTCGAAAAAAAAAATCTCGAATTTTTTTTTTAATACGTTTTTATTTCGAAATGGGGGGGTTCCCCCCCCAACCCCCCTTTTTTCTTTTTTTTTTTTTTTTTACCCTTTTTTTATACTTACCTGAACCCACAAATACATATAAATAAATAAATAAATAATTCGAGATTTTTTTTTTTCGAGATTTTGGATTCGGGATTTTTGTGATTCGATATTTTGTTTTCGGTTTTTTGACCGACCACCGAGTGACACACGCCACTTCAACATGCGAGCTTCAACTATATAACTGGTCCTAGTTAATAGTCCAGTCCCACATGCTCAGCTCTTTTTAAATATGCATTTTAAGACTTTGAGGCTAGTGCCTCGACTAAAATCAGGGCACCAGGCAATTTTACCCAGACATTTTCCAACCCAGCTGTCAAAGGCCCTGCTTACAATCTTCGAAATGCTGTTCGAGGTATTTGCCAAAAGAGCAAGCTATTCCCAATGCCTCGCAATGGCCTGTCCCTTCAGTGATAACAAGCCTATCTCCAGTTTAACATATTTGATAAGCACAGACTGAGCCAGGCCAAAGAAAGTTTTACAGAAATAACTCTCTACTCTATCTAACCACTGCATATCCTGCATTGCCAATGCTTCCAAACCATAAAGTATCATAGGACTAAAGCATTGCTTATATAGTACCAATATATCTTCTAACGAGTACCCAGCAGTAGGGTGTGCAAATTTACATATAAAATTTGCCAATTGCTTTGCCTTGAGAATGTTCATATCCTTGATGTTTACATAGGCTCTAGATGAGCTCATCTCAAGGCCCAAATAGGGGTACTTATCTACCCTCGCTATAACTCCTATACTTGTACCTAAGACAGGGCATTTAGTAGGTTTCGCTCCCACAACCATAAGTTTGGTTTTATCCAAATTAATGGTTAAGTCATTGGCGATTGTATAATCAATGAGTTTTTCCAACATACCCTTGATTCCACTAAAGGTATAGTTAAACAAGAGAAGATCATCTGCATATTACATGCATGGTAATGATAGAGCCCCTGCTTTAGGGCAAGAGCCCAAGGTTTGCGTAAATATTTGCAGGAGGTCTGCCGTGTATATACAATAAATTAGAGGTGCCAGCATACACCCCTGCTTAACCCCCACACCAGTATGTACAGGTGCCAAAAGTCCCCCCTTGTCATTCAACCTAACACTTGCCGATGTGTCATGGTGCAGGCCTTTGATACCATTAAGCATCCACTCCGGGCATCCCCAACACTCCATCCTCGCTCAGAGTTTTTGCCTATTTAACCAGTTAAAGGCTGCTCAAAAATCCACAAATATATAATATAAAGTCTTCTCTCTCGTGGCAGTGGTATCCCTACACAGAGTATCCATGAAAATATGGTTACATGCTGTATTGCAACCAGGTCTAAACCCTGTTTGGGCAAAATTCAAAATGCCTGAGTCATCAACCTATTTTGTAATGTTGAAAGCACAAATGATCCAAACATTTTTCCTGTCAAGTCCAACAAGGATAAGAGCCTGTAATTCTTTGGTGCACTAACCACACCTTTTTTGTAAACTGGGACTAACACCGCTTTTTGCAAGGATCTAGGGATACATTGGGCCTCATTACACGGATGGCGGTAAGGATTTACCGGTACCGGTAAAATACCGGTACTAGTAAATCCTTACCGCCTTACTACGAGGTCCCTTTGCGGGTTGGGGGATTTAACGCCTGCTTTTTGCAGGCGTTAAAAACCAACCCGCAAAGGGACCCAGGGAGCTAATTACGGTACCGCAATTTGCGGTACCGTAATTAGCGCCTTCCCCATTCCCATTATGCCCTATGGGGCAAAAATGGGAATGGGGAAGGGCAATGGTGGAAGGGGGAATTACCACCCCACCAACCTTGGAATGGGGCGGTAATTCCCCTTTCCGCCAAGGCGGTGCGGGTATTTTACCGGCATGAACCATGGCGCTAATAGCGCCATGGTTCTCCGCCATCCGTGTAATGAGGCCCATTGTGTTATACAAACTCTATTAAAAGGATATACAATATTTTAGCCCACATCCCGGGGTTCAACTTAAGTACGATGTTAGCCAAACCGTTAGGTCTGGGTGCCATAAAATTACTTAAATTCAGAATCTTTTCCACTAACATCCGCTCATTTATCTTTAACTGCCATCCCTGCAGGTAGAAACTCAGCGGGGATAAAAAATCACCCTCCCCATAAGTCTTCTTAATATGATCTATTCATACTCTTTCCTGAATGGCATTCAGGGTCCTAACTTCATAGCCGGTCCTTACTATATTAAGTTTTCGCCATTTGTCCTTACAATTTCTCTAACTAAGGACCCCTATCATTTCTTGCCAGCACTGGTTTCTAAAGGAACATTTCCATTGCTTACTCCACCCCTTATAGGCATTCTTAAACATACTAATTTTACTTTCTTTACATCCCAGGTCAGGGTTGAAACCTCAATCCTTCTTATGCCCCTTGGCAGAGCGCGTTTAGTGTCGCGAACCACTGGGTCAAAAGTATGGTTAGTTTTAGGGTGTAGTGCATATTTCCGGGTACAGCATTTCCCAGTGGAAGTAGCCAGTTGCTTGATCCAATCTTATTTTTCTAAATAAAGTTCCAGACCATAAGGGATTCCAGGTACCATTCTTGCTATGCAAAGCTTCACAATAGCAGAAATGGAGAGGCTACCTTCATGGTCTACAAAGGATCTGATCGCATACACTTTTTTTAAAAGCTTTTAGAAACGAAATGATCACACAGTATATCCACTTGAGGTTTAGCATGAATTGTGACTCCTAGGTATAAATATTTCTCTACCACTTCAATACCACTTTTTTTAAAGCTTTTAGAAACAACATGATCACACAGTTTATCCACTTGCAGTTTAGCATGAATTGGAACCACTAGGTATAAATATTGCTCTACCACTTCAATAACATCCCTTTGATTTCACCATAGAAACTTCTTAGTACCCCCCCATCTGAGCCCACCGTAATGATCTCTGTCTTTGCGGCATCAGTTGTCAGGCCATTCATCTTTGAATATACAACAAGTGCATCTAGATTAATATTTGGGGGAACATTTCTGCAATTCACAAAGCATTTGGGGCATATCTGACACAAATAAATTGTATAAGAAGGGGGCCAACACGCACCCCTGTTTTAGTCCACAATTTGTCATTATGTCCCGAGTAACCAAACCTTTATGATCTATTCGTCTACATACATTTGTGTCACAGTAGAATTGCCTGACCAGATGTAGGATAGATCTATTACATCCGACTTTCAAAAATGTATTCCCACAACAATTTCCTGGACACTGTGTCAAATGCCTTTGTGTAATCAATAAAACATATACACAACTACTTAGTTCCAGTTTTCCTATGGCAATTTCTTATCATATATAGTAGTACAAATATATTAAATACTGTACCCATGCCACTTTTAAATCCTGTTTGTTGTGGGGACAATATTGTGGATTCTTTTACCCAGGCATTCAATTTTGTAAGTAGACAAGTGGCAAACATTTCAGAAATATTATCCAATAGTGCCGGCATCCTATAATTATTTGAGTCAGCAAAAGTTCCTTTTTTGAAAATGGGACTAAAATGGCATTTTTTCATGAGTCAGGGATAATTTCATATTTAGTAACATATTTATGTAGACAAAACAATATTGGGGCCCACAGTTCCTCATGTTTTTTAATGATCATATTTGGTATTTCATCAGGCCCAGGAGCTCTGGACATTTTAAGATTCTTTATTATACATATTCTGTCCTCCACATCTCATGTGAACCAACTGCCTTTATAATCCAGATAGAAGGATTCATTTAGTATTCCGCCAATGTACATTTAATTAAAAAAAAACTCCTAATCATTATCTATACCTTCACCGTCACCAGAACAGAGAAACTACACTCAACAACGCACTTGCTCAATGCGCACGCTAATGTCCGCTCTCTGTGCTTATATTTTATTTGTTTCCAGGATGGGAGGGCGGGACTGTGTTTACACAATATTCAGTGGGGTTAAAACGCTCTGGAAATGTTCAACAGAGTTCTGAAATATATAAAAGTAGGGAGAAATAGGGTCAGTCTTTACCTTCAAAGATGATAATCCATAGCTTCAGTGCTCCTACGTCGTATGTACTTCAAGTCACAGGAATTTTTCACCACAGCAGACACAGCAAGGCACAGTAAAACCGCACTGAAAAACGCACTCGCTCAATGCGCGCAGTGTTTTCATGGAACCTCCGACATGGTTACTAGCGTGGCCAGTGCTTTAGTGATCCCATTCCCGTGGAGTCCCAATGGGAACTGTCCCTGCTGCCCAGAATATCCTGGTATTCTTGTTCTCTTTTTGGCCTTCCTGTCTCACGGCTGGCTCCTTTAAAATCCATATTCAACTCCTCCGTTTGCCTTCTTTGTTCTCTCTCACCTCGAGACTCTCTTTGTCTTTATTATCTCTTGGTTAGTTGTCTTTTCAATCTCGTCTGAAGTATATTTTTCTTTGTATGGTCTTCAAATCTCTTCATAATCTAGCTCCTTCTTATCTGTCATTTTTGGCTTATTTTTTGTCCCTTCGCAAACGCATCTAGCTCCTTCTTATCTCTTATTTTTGGCTTATTTTTTGTTCCTTCGCAAACGCTTAGTTCTCAGTCTATCTCACTCTTACCGGTTCCACGTCCTTCTTGTGTTCAATCTCGTTTTCACTCTTTTCCTTGTCACATTACACTGGAATGCACTACCTCTCTCTCTGCACTCCATTTATTCGTAATCATCCTTTCGTTCTGCTCTCAAAGTTTACCTTTTGTAATTGATCTCATGATATTGTAATCCATTAGGTTTTGTACTGTATGTAATATTTGTACAGCACTTTGGCATACAGCACTTAATAAATATAATTAAAATACAAAATACACACCCTTTCTCTCTGTCTCTGTACTCTCTTACTCTCTCACAGAGCCTACTTTTCCCTGCTTCCTCTTTTGTATTCTGTCCTTAACGCAGAAGTAGAAGGAGGGCGACTTCAATATTACCATGTCCCTCTCAGTCTGCAAAAAGTGTTCTCCATATGACACAGAGACTGCCTTACAATGTATTCCTAAAACTTGAAATGAAGGCTAGGCCGTTTCACAGGTGCACTTGTTTTTCAATTTAATTTGATTTGCACAAAAGATATATCACTACACCAGTCTGGGAGGATATACATATAACTTACACAATATTAATGTGCGCACTTTTACAGCGTACGTAAACAGAGAGATTGTACAGAATAGCTAGAATGCTAGGGAAAACCAATGAATTATAATGGCTGCTAAGCATTATATACTAGTGGTGTGCAAACTCCCCCAACAGTGACCTGCAACCTGTGTATACCTTTTGTCTCTTTCCAGCGCAAGAGTGCATGACATAGGACAAGGGTTTATCATGCCACATGTCACGTGGGTGCCTTTCATGCGCCACTAGAGAAGTGGGACATTTTACGTTTTTCAGGATCCTTCTGGGATGGTGGTAGCCTGCCCTCTGTCTAAGACCGACATAGTTTACCTTTGGATGAAGTGTAACTTTGCCATAAAAATCTCAAGATATGTATTAATAGTTTGATGGACTCTAGCCAACCCAAATGTGGTTGCTTTGAGTTGTGCCTATACTATTTACCCAACCCCATTGGGTACTACTGCATAGGGTCCATTGTGATACACTGAATCCATCCTACTTTAAGTAGTCCTTATACCTGTGAACTAATCCCAATAGCCCCTACCACTGAGTTACTTTTACTGTAAACAGACGATCGTCAACATGATATGTAGTTGGTGTGTATATCCCAGGAGAACAAGGTGCCTTTGAATTAAGGGAACAGGGCCTTGGAAGGCCCATCAAACAGCGGTGTCGTGAAATGCATGCTGGAGACCACAACATTTGTGGTATTTTGGATGTAACTGTGCTTTACTACCAAGGAACTGGTTAACGTATTATCCCCACTTGTCAGGGAAAAGCTGTTTTAGCTATTATAAGTAAGGGGAGCAAGGATCCAGAAATGATAAAAGGCTGAACCTGCAGTCATGGCTCCCCTCAAGGTGTAGGGGGGCAGCTCAAAGAAAATATTGCCAGTGCTTCCTTTATTTTGAAATTCCCCTGAATTGTGGCCATACTCTGGTTTAGGTGACCAGGGACAATGATGTTCCAAATTGGAAAAGGTATGTTTGGCATGCACTCAAAATCTGTGATTGGGTATGGTTGCAAGATGTATCAGCTCAAACCATCACACTCCATGAACAGTATCACATGTAGCTCCATGGTAAACTTGTTGACAATTATTTCTATAAAATCAGAAGGAATGCATTCATCTTTTTTCCTTGGCACAATATTCACCCTTTCTCAGTAACCATACTTGAAAATGGCACATATGTCTATTTACATCTGAGCTGGCCTGTTGCATTTGACATGCAATATAATGACACGGTGTGGCCAATTACATTGTCATCTGGCAAAGGAAAGGCTAGGACATAATTTCAGGAGTTATGGTTTAAAAACATGTATTTAAAATATCACTACTCATACCAACAACATCACACGTGCTCTGACCACGTGCCCTCCACATTTATTCTTGGTTTAAAATGCAAATAATTCTTAAAAGAATCTATTTGTCTTGAACATCATGAACATCTTAATTTATTTTGATCATTTTCCCCATTTTGTTATGGCCTCTAACTTATTCTAAAATCATCAGATTGCCTGTGTAATATTGCCTAATAGTTTCAAGAGCTAGAAGCTATGACAAATCTCCATGTAATACAATACAGTGTAAATGCTTATTGTTTTTTGCTTGCTGTTTTTTGCTCTCTGATTTAAACAAAATAAATCAGGTCCTCATTACGAGTTTGATGGTAATTCGGCAGTAAACCCGCTGAATTATTGCCAAACTCATTTACTGTTACAGCCGCTTTGTCCTGTGGGTTTACCAGAGCATTAGAAGAAGTTGAAGGATGGTGTTAATCCCCATTTCTAGAGTCCATAGGATTCCATGATTTTTTTTGGCAGAGGGGTAATTATTATGTGGTTATTCCACCAATGTTTTACTGTCAAGTGGAGGGAAATTCTGCACTTCAATGTCATGCTCGCAATTTGGCAGTGTGGTAACAATAGCAGCAATTTCATTACTACCAACAACTTGGCAATAACGGAACGCCTGACACTTTTTACTGCACTTCCAAACATGTAATGAGACAGAATGTACTAATCTGTGCTGTATGGTATAGTTTTCTTTTGAGCTATGGACCAACTTAAAATGTGATGAACCACATATGAAAAACTCAATCATCTCACTTTTTAAACATAGTGCTAAGAACTAAGGGCCTGATTCATGCAAATGTGCACAGAGATCCCACAAATGGCGTGCGCCAAGAATGGCTCTGTGCAAGCCTGCGCCCAGAATGGAATTGTTCTGGCAAAGTCGACCTATCCCCAAGTCGCATCAGGAACACGCCACCACGCACAGCCAAAACAGACACATTCACCTACCTTTGCGACCTGCCCTGGCGCAAACACATGCACCCTGTGAAAACAGCGTGAGGTCCCCCACAACCAATCCGCACCTCGGGGACACTGCAGAGGGGTCCCCCATAACTGCAACCAGCACCCTGTGAACATGCATATTATTTCCTGTAACTCATGTGATATTTTGACCAAACTGTGTGCGTAGCCACGTAAACCGTCCCTGCACTCCATTACACTATGTACACGCACCTCTGAGTCTGAGCAGAACCCTGTCTGCATGCACGCACCCCTAAATCCAACATGCATGATCACCTATGCACTGTGAATCCTATGCACACGTGTCTGTACGCCTGCCTTCGGGTGGCAGAAAGATAAAGGGTTTTGCGTGGTCATTTCGCAGGTGAGATGTTGCATGGTCACATCCTTGATTAAGCTTTGTCATGTGCATTTGTGGGCGTGCAAAGGACTGCCTGCGGGCCGTTTCTCGTAACACCCACTTTTTCCCTCGTTCTTCCTGATTTTGCATGTTCCGCCCGCTACTCCGGCCCCTGTACAGGCCATGCCCATCCCCTGCGTGGAGTCTTGCGCATGCAACTCGACCGATCGCAGCACCATGCAGAGCCTGCGCGAAGACCGTGCAAAATACAAAAAAGTGCTTTGTCGACGATTCCATGAATCAACAAACAGGGTTTCACGTGTAATTTGACACGCAAAGTCCTTACTTACCGTGCAATATATTCCATGAATCAGGCCCTAAACCACTTGGCTTAAATGTAGCCGCCTTCTTGATATCTCTTAATTACTAAATTCTCTGTGTTACTTATTTTTTATACAAAAATTGTCATTGTTGTGTATGCATACCTGCCACTCTGCATCCCCACGCCAGCCTGCTCTTTTGTGTACACCAGCATTTCACCTACTCTCCTGCTGTACTGAAAAAATAATCATTTGTTTTCCCTTGCTCATTGCTGATATTCATAGAGTTATCTTCTTTTTAAAGAACATTGGTTTCTTTTGGGAAACATATCAGTCCTTCAGACCCCAAGTGTTTTGAATATAACCTAATTCTGATCTCTTCCCCTAAATGTGGACAACACCCCATAGCTATTGACCTTCCCAGGAACCGTTTTAGATTGTAAGATATTATTAGCAAAAATTAAGGAATTCAGGTGACCGTTTCTCTTAGCTACATGTTTTATGCAAATTAAATTTTTCAACTTCTATCTTCCCCTACCTAAAGTACTATTCTAATGCAGTTGTAATGTCATAAATCATTTATCATTCCTGTAGGACAGATGGATTGGCCATTTGGGAATGACACACTTTTTGTGGCATTAGGTTTTGATTTGCCTTTTCCATAATAAACACTATGGCCCTCATTATAAGTGAGCTGGTCCAGAAATAAGGTGCCGGTAACAATGATACAGGCACCTTTTCCAGACCGGCTTTCTCTAAGTCTGCTAGTAGGGGCTGTGAACTACCGGCAAGCCTGACCTGCGGGTAGTTCAGGCCCCTACCGGCAGATAAATCATTTATGTACCAGCACTGTTACTAACCATCAATGTAATGCTCATTAAGGTGATCACAACAGCAAGCAATGGAGATTTCATTATGCTTTTCTTTGAAGATAATTGTGAAAATCTCTGGTCAAGCTGTATGCCCGTATCCCAGAGACATAGAAAGTTCATGATAATAGAAGATGTGTAACTCTCAACAAAATCGTCTACGTATGATTACCTCAGACGTCCGCAGGCTTACTGATCAATTTAACAATTTAATGTCTGACCCTGCATTGCAAGAAATCGCAGCCAGATTCAGTTACATACCTCTCCTTCTGGCTTTCAAAAAGCCTAAGAAGATTTCCAATAACCTCAGTAATCATTATAGCCACGAGTACAACACGACTCTGGTCTCCAGATGCAGACTTTTGAGAAAGCTAAAAAGACAGGCTGTAACCATGAATCAAAACAAACTTTGGGAAAACCTTCATTCTGAAACAAGAAAATACAAGCAATGGCTGAGAAATTCCACATGTCTCTTATACAAGTCTGACGCCGAGGCAATGTTGTCAGCTCTGTCCAACAAGAAATCTTGCGATTTTTGGTCGCTTATCAATAAACCGAATAATCACCTAAACTCGCATATGATCAATCCAGTCTCAAAAGAAAAGTGGATTGCCCATTTCTCATAGCTGTTTGAACCATTAAAAGGAAATCATCATGTCACCAAGCAACCAAACGATCCAGTTTGGGTGGACCAGACAGATAGCAACGAGATAAAAAAAACAATCTTAAAACTGAAGTCGTTGAGATCCCCGTGGCCTGATGGACTCGCAAACTGTGATCTGAAACAATACCCGGATGACTGGTCAAACCTAATCAGTTCAATCTTCAAAGTCTGTAGAGGAAGAAAAACAATCCCTGACTCTTGGACCAAAGCTGTGATTGTTCCTATTTTTAAAAACAGATCCAGAGAAGGTCTCGTGAACTATCGGCCAATAGCCCTTCTCGATGTTATTGGGAAGGTTTTCGCTACAACTCTGCTGACCCATTTTCGAAAGTGGTCCCAAACTTCATTGTGCTTCGATCCCCTGCAAACAGGATATCAGAAAAACTCCAGCACCAGTGCCAACATAATGTTCTTGAACATACTTAAGGAAAGAGTCCTGTTAGGAGCACCGCAAATTTTTCTAGCATTTGTCAATCTGTCCCAAGCTTTCAACAGAGTGGACAGACATAAACTGTGGTCCAAACTGAGGACCTGGCATTGTCCAGAAGGAATCTTGGAACCTATAATCAACCTGCATTCAAACACCAGCATCACAGTTCGCCTAAACAACCAAGGCCTAATCTCGAACCCAATACCCCCTGGCACCGGCCTTGTTCATATCATTTCTCTGTGACTTTAAAGATAGCCAAAACAAGATCAGGTCATTTGCACCCAAAATAGGAAATACAGCGGTCCCGAGACTTTTATATACTGATGACCTGATATTACTCGATCTTACTCAGGTCGGCCTGCAACGACAGCTCAGCAACCTGACGATTTACATTACAGAAAATAATCTTGAGATCAATAAATCAAAAACTAAAATCATGATTTTTCAAAAACCAGGAACCAAAAAGAAGGAGAGCCTACAGTGGTATCTTCACAAGATGAAAATTGAAGTGGTTAAAACGTTCAAATACCTCAGAGTTCAAATCGACAGCTCCAAGAAATCCTTAAATATGCAAGAAGTACTGTGGTCAAAGGCAAAGAATTTAGCCGCTCAATTAAGAGCAGTCGATAGAAAGTACGGCAAATTCTCACTCCAACCTGCTATCAATTTTTATAAGGCTAAGATTATTCCATCATTGGCGTACTGTATGGATGGCACACCTACAATCCCCCCTCTAATATGGCAAAAACTCGAAGGTTTCACCTGGAGATCGGTGCTGGGGTTACCGTACTCTACATCAGCAGCAGCGATAAGACGGAAACTTGGTCTTGTCTCCCTGAAAGCAATGGTGGACCATAGTTGCTTACAGCTATACAGGAAAATCATACACCCTGAGAGTCTTGAAATCTACTGCATGATAGCAGAAGAAATTGCCAGAGGTAACAACTGCTCTATGAATGACTGGGCCAAGACCAAAAATCAAAAATTGCAGGAAATTGCTTGCACTGAGGAAGAACTAAAGAGTAACCCGGTAAGGATAAAAACAAAACTGGAGTGTCTGGACTGGATCACCACTAACGAAAAAGCAACATCTAACAAACTACTAGCTCATCTCCCCATGACGGTAAATAAATTGAAAAACCTATGAGGCATTGCAAAAAATACCCAAGCAAATCACTAATGAGAACTCTATTGAAAGCACGTCTCAATGTCCTACCGACTCAGGAAATCCTAGCTATCAGAACAGGATCGAAGGAAAAAGCCTGCAGACTCTGCAAAAATTCTGAAAAGACAGAATCTATCAGACACTTGCTGATGATGTGCCCTGCTCTGCATCAAGCCAGGATAGCCTTTTTCAGTCCCTTGCTGGTAAACTCGTTCGCCAGTAATGAAGCAACATGGCAGAATCGCCTTATTACAGGCAACAAGATTAGATGGCATACGGCGTCCTCAAAGCTTCTGAACATTGCAATGGAAAAGACAAAACTTACCATCGCTCCCAAAACAATCTCTACTCAAAACATTGATTGACTTAAATACAGATCGTCGTTGTTCTGTGTCTTCATGTAGCTCCTTGAATGAAAATGCACTTGTAAAAATCTTAATGATTATAAATAAGTAAATAAAAAAATAAAAAAATAGAAGATGTGTAACAGCACCCACTCCACAGCTTATCCCACCTGATGCACTCGGCAGACGTGAGAGCAGCATGGCCAAGTCTTGAGACTGTGTGCTATCTCTGATGCATGTGAGAAAATAACTTTGTCCCCTGTGCCTCTCCCCAGCTTTCATTTTACTGGAGAGAAAGTAAGCAGCCTCGAGAACTCCCAGGAGATTGCAGTATGACCTCGTCGTCACCACTGGAAAGAAAAGGATCAGAGCAGAGAGCCTCACTGGTATTCCCAAAATCTGCCTAGTGGTGGTGGGGGGGTCCACTTCTGCTGTGCTGCACCAGAAAGATCACGTCCAGTGAGGTCTGCAGGAAGAATGCCAGAAACACCTCCTTTCACAGATGGGGTCCTGCAACGGTTGATCCTACTCCTACTGAGAGCAAAGAAGCGAGCGATGTTGCAAAACACTCACTATCCTTCCTTCAGAATGCATCTAGTAAGCCAGAATATATTTTGTATCTTGTTTTGTGGTGGCATATTTAAATTAATATCACAAAAGCAGATTGAAGTAATCTATGGTTGTAGGTTTTCTTTCTGGACTTAGCGAAGATGTATTTTGAGAATGTGGGCATTAAAGCTGAACATATGGCCATTGCCCTTTGTTTATTCTCTCAAAATGTTTATTTAAGGACGTACATATGTATTTGAGAAGCAAGGGATGGAGGGTGAGTGAGTGCTTGATGAGTCACTTTGACTGCCCTTGGTGAGCATTCATAAGAGGGTACTGAGGGAAAGGGCGAATGATATATTCATGAGACCTGTTGTGTATTTCCACTTTATATTTATTATTTATGCTTGTAATAGTTATTGGGCTGTTTATTGATCACTTTTAACAGAATAATTGTTAAACATTAACTCATTTATATAATTATTTATATATTGATAGGTGCTGCAGTTAGCATTAGGTTCACTTGTCTTTGTGCCCTATGTGAAAATAAATCCAAGAGCGTAACGATGTGCACACCCGTTTTGAACCGTCTTTGAAATAGAGAAACACCTGGTAAAGTCATTTTAAAATCAAAACAATGTTGGTTTCTGTATTTTCGTTTTCATGTAAGGTTGTTAATGTTATGACTTGTTTGTCACTTACCTTATTTGATGAACAGGAGGCTCCTGGAGTCCCACCTCACTCCAGGTGGAGGTAATGTTACGCGATTGTATTCACAAGTCTTTCTCCCCCTCAGTTACGGCTACATAGAGAACATACCTCTGGTTTCTTTTTTTTCCAGGTTGCTGTTATGCTTTGTTCCCTCACAGGTAGAGCTTTGAAGAAGAGGCTGTCATGCTGTTGCACACTACCCTTTCTGGTTCAGTAAAGTGTTTGTTCTGCTTACCCTTATCCCAATGGCTGTTTTGGGGTCTCATGTACCTGGAATTCCCTGCCTTCTGAATAGTGGAAAAAGAAAGGAGATGTGTTCCAAGATGAAGCATTTTTCCACATGCAGAAACATCTTTCGGTTTTACCTCTGGCACTTATACATTTGACCTTTTATGGGCTAAGAACATGAAAATGAGTAGGAGAGTGCTCGATTCAGAACCCCAATGAATTATGAAATGGAAATCCTCCATGCACCTTTTTTTTCGAACGTATCAGTGTTGAAGACCATTCATGGAAACCTACCCATCCAATGCAATTGTCTGGCTTCTTGCAGTTGTAGATCCATTTCTGAGCCTTTTCTACAATTAGAAAATGCTTCACCCGAGTTCTTTCTGGCTTTGGGAACCCGCCTGCAGA
Source organism: Ambystoma mexicanum (assembly GCF_040938575.1). NCBI lineage: Eukaryota > Metazoa > Chordata > Amphibia > Caudata > Ambystomatidae > Ambystoma > Ambystoma mexicanum. Next base: position 957,691,897 of record NC_090928.1, on the reverse strand, counting down.
TGAGAAGCTTCAAAGAACCAGTGGAGCAAACCCACAAGGTGAATTAGTTGTCCCTGGATCACGATTCATCTCAGTGCTTCTCCTCCTTATAGTTTTCCTCACCTTGGGTTTGTGCAGAGCCTTTGGAGCTCATGGAACACTTCCTACATACTACTTGTGAGCTGCATTTGCAGAGAAACCCACAGATTCATGATACGCTAATTTCAGGAAATGAATCAGGAGGAGCCCTGTAATGTGTCCAGCATCTTCAGGTCCTTCCTTATTCTCCATCTGGCTGGAGGTTTTTCTTCCAGGCAAGCGGATACCTCCAAAGTCGTTCGCTGTGCCTTTACAAGAGTACACAGCTTTTCCCAACCATCAGCTGTCACCAACTGCCACTTGCCTGCTTTGAACTTCAGAAAATCAACTACAAAGGTGATTGATGTTAGTTACAAGGGTAACTATTTCTGGCCAGTCTAGTTCACTTGCGGCTGTGCCCGACCTTGAGACACGATCTCACGGAAAACAAGTACAATGCCATATCAGATGTGTGTACACTTGTCATTATTTATATAGACCTAAATGGGCCTCACCAAGTCCTCAATATAACAGCTCTCCGATTGACCCCAATTATACATATATTATACAACGCACTGATATGCTTATTGTTCTACTACGATCCTTTCATTATTCTGCATGCAAGGGAAACAGTTTATGAACAACCTATTTTGATTGCTTGCAGAAAAGACACTTTGGTTTTCTCATATTAAGGCGCGAATAAACATGACATACTCGAGGGTCGTTCTTATTAGTTTAAACATGTTCAAAGGTTATGGGGGTGGTCATCTTTATGGCCTGGGTCTGCTTGGTGGGGGCAGGTTAATAGAGATGAACAACTTTCTGCTGCTAGCCCTTGAGCTGGGCCACGGAAGGGTGAATGAGGTAAGACGGAAGACAGAAGATAAAGTGCAAAGTTTGTTGCATTCGCTCAGCCAGTCTCCCATGAGACCCGGATGGCTGTAGATATGACAGAGAGGAGGAGGTGGGGGGAGTATCTTGTTTGCTGTGTGTGTCTTGCGGGGAGAGCTGCAGGCCTGTGCTCTAATGTCATGGCTGGCCTGTCATTATGTGAAACAAACTGGAGTCGGTGGTACACAAAATGGAGTCTGGTTAGATTCTAATCTGGACTGCCCACACAGGTCACAGTTCCTAGGGGTATTCCCGCACGGGTGCATCGGGGCCGGAGCCCTGAAATCAAAGCAGCCGCATCAGGGTCTATCCAGGCAGTGTGTGTTGGCCTGGAAGAATGGAGGGGGTTCCAAGACCCCCTCTTCCCACACAGCACTCAGGTCGGAGCCCAAAGGCCTAATAAAGATAACCAGGATTAAGAATGCAAATGGTTTGGGCAAAGCATTCCACACTAAGGCCACCAATAGGTGGAACAATATTCCCCTCCCTATCAAGTTAGAAAAGAATTACACAAGCTTTCGGAAAAAAGTTAAGTCCCACCTCTTCAAATAAACCATTATGTACCAGACGAAAACCCCAACCACATACTTGAGCAAATTGTCCTGTGATTATGTTTGTTGTACCACCTGTCTATATGTTAGCGCCCTGATGCTTGTGAGCGACCAGCGCTATATAAATAAATAAAATATATGCCCTTTTCCTGTCCATCACTCCATTTCTTTGTTCTTAAAATACAATGCATGACAACGGGGGCAACAACATCTTAAGTGAACACTATGGTTTCCATGTTAGTTTTAACACAAGGATTTGAATCTTAAGATTTGTATTTTTTACAGATGAACCAGAAAAATAGTTGCATGAGTAAAGGTTTTCTCGTGCATGTGTGTGTCAGACCTGCAGTCACATGTTTCAATCCAAGCAGAGCTAACTTAACTCTTCATTCTTCTAAGGTTGATAAATTAACTGCCATTCAATTAAGCATTATTTCCTGAGTCAGAAGGTAATATGGCCTCTCAGGTGCTTGCAAGCCCGATTTATGGGCAAAGACTAACCCAGGGCTGAGGGGCACATAAGTGGCCATATTGCCTGTACCATGGGCAATACGTCTCACGTGGGTCAGTTGCAAGATGGACTTGGCAAAACCCTTGTGCATCTGCCTTTTCACTGGCACCCCTGTTGCTCTGTCTCCACCATGCCATGGAAATGAAAAACTGACGTCACTCCCTCGGCTGCAGTGGGAGGGTAATTTTGTCTTTATTTCCATGGCACGGAGATGAACTACAGGGGAGACAGGGAGAAGACAGACATACTGGAGAGAAGGGAGGAGGGAGTAGCCAGCACAAGCGCAGGCAGCAGTGGTAAAAAGTAAGTGTTGGGGAGCAGGTGGCAGAATAGGGAGAACAGGGATTGTCACAGCGAAAGTTGGAATACTAACAGGCATCAGGAACCATGGCTACTCCAGCTTAAATTCCCTGGAAGCCCTCGATCCAGATAGGCTGTAATGCTAAATTGTGTTTTCTTCTTCACCACTACAACAACACAAACTAACCATTATCACTGTCATCTAATTGCCTTGCAGACGTTAGAAGGGTTATTCCCTCCTGGGACAATGACCCTTCCCCAAATGATTAGCCTAAATTGTTGTATTTAGTTTATTTGTTATAAAACCAAATAAAACAATCCTGATCACGTGTACCAGTGCATATATATAGACAGAAAATATATGTATACATTGCACAGTTATTCAAACTCTAAAAATACTTCAAAATACATATTCCATTCACAATAAAACCTCACATGACGACATATATATTAAAAGAAATCTTGACAAATGTACCTATTATTCTAAAAATGCCGTAATATCTTCTAATACATAATATATTTTGGGGCATTAATCAATAACCCTTTACTTTTAAAATCAGTATCATTTTACCTTATCAGCAGTGTAGGCCTTTACTTACTAAAAGACTTGTGCACCGCCAAACTGTGCGCAGGAAAATTGAAACAGTATACACCACATCTTGTTTATTTGTCATCTTGCAAAATTCCTCTGCCCTCATTAGGGTCCTTATCTGGTCGTTTTGTTATGCACGTTTTCAGGAGTGATGTTATAGCAGGGACATAAAAACATAAAATGTTGAACAGACTCGATTTTACATGTTGGCCACTAAATAGATAACACTGTGCCATACTTTTAACAATAGTGCAACAGTGCATCTCCTAAAAGCCAACACTGGCTACCAGTAAAAGAACACATTAAATTCAAAACACTCTGCGTCACCCACAAAGCCTTACAAAACCAAGGGCCCTCATTACGACCCTGGCGTTAAGGGGTTAACGACGCCGTAAAAAGTGGCGGCGTCGTTAACCCCTTAACGCCTGATTACGAGGTCCCTTTGCGGGTTGGAGATTTTAACGCCTGCTTTTTGCAGGCGTTAAAAACCAACCCGCAAAGGGACCTTGGTGCTAAGTACAGTGCCACAATTTGCGGCACCGTACTTAGCGCCTTCCCCATTCCCATTGAGCCCTATGGGGCAAAAATGGGAATGGGGAAGGGCCATGGCGGCATGGGGAATTACCGCCCCGCCAACCTCGGAATGGGGCGGTAATTCCCCATTCCGCCATGGCGGGGTCGGTAAGTTACCAGCATGGACCATGGTGCTATTAGCACCATGGTCCAACGCCAGGGTCGTAATGAGGGCCAAGGAGCCGAATTCCCCCAAGACAAAATCAACTGCTACCAGCTAAGAAGGGACCTCAGATCAAGCGATGACCTACAAATAGAAATAAAAAAACATACGAAAAAAGGAAATTCCGAGGAACAGCATTCTCACGTCTAATTGCTTTTTTAAAAAATATATTTTTATTGAGTTTTAACCACACAAGTGTAACTGGTTGTCATCTTTGATACATTATACATCATGTTCACGTATTGCCCCCAACTCTCTCCCCCCTCCCTACCCAAGACCACACGCTTTCCCTCGAATCTGCTAGTGTCAGGCTCCGGTTGTGGGCTGCCTGCTTTGTCCGTGTTAGCATCGTCCATCCTCGGGTTGAATAACGGCACCGTGAGCGCCACCCACTGTTGCAAGTCTTTGCTGATGTCAAGTTTCTATACTCGAAGTGCATTTTATCATGCCCCTGATTCTGCCGCCACACACTTCCAAAGGTCCTTCCACCACAATACCACACTTGGGCTCTTGGTATTTTTCCACCCCATGGCAATGTGTCTCTTTGCCAATATGTACATCAAATCCTTTAGTTTGTTCAATGGTTTGTTCTTCCGGCTTTTCTTATATCTGCCCAAGATTCATGCGGCTGGAGTTTGTATGTCCAGGTCAATGTCCGCCACTGCCACCTTTGCAGCTATCTGGGTACAAAAGGATTGTATTTCCCAGCACCCCCAAAACACGTGGGTCATTCCTGCACTCGATTCTTTGCATTTAGGGCATTCTTTAACTCCTGCTCCCTTGAACCTGGAGATCACCTCGGGTGTGAGGTATGCTCTATTGGTGATGTAGAACTGTATGAGCTGCAGCCTGGCATTTCTAGAGACCTTTTTGTGATAGTGGGTTATGGTCCCCCATGACGTGTCCTCAAATTCCAGGCCCAATTCATGTTCCCATTTCACCTTACTTCTAAGCTCGTCATTGGATGTGCTGTCTAGTAATGTTTCGTATAGCCTCGAGATTTTGTGGCCCCCTTCAGCAACATTTAGTATGTTTTCTATAATTTAATTTTCTGTTACTTGATTCCTGATGTCGGGCCATCTTACCATGAGCCTTTTTACCACCTCTCTGTGTAGCAAGAACTGACCAGCAGACAGTCCTGTGGTTTCGTACAGTTCAGCAAAAGTCAAGATCCCCTGTTCGTTCACCAGATCTCCCAATGTAGCTACTCCGCAGGGCTCCTACCGAGTTCGTACTTCCCTTTGTCCCCACGGTCTACCCACCATGGTCGCTGAAACAGGGATCTGTGGGTGATTGAGTCTGGTACCTTTGCAGTTTTACAGACCCGTTTCCAGATCTGGACCCCGAGTTTTGCCAAATAGGGGTAGTTTTGTGTTTCTCTTGCAGGGGCCCAGAATAGATCCCTGAGGAGCATTTGTGGGATGGCTGGTTGCAAGAGTCGAGTGTCTATCGTGATCTCGTCAGCCATCCATCTCACTGCATGTCGCAGTTGTCCTGCCAAGTAATACAGTTCGAAATTGGGAATTTTCAGGCCTCCCTTTTCATAGGGTATCTGTAGTACTTGTAGTGCGACTCTGTGCAAACCTCCCTGCCAGAGGAATTGCCTACATAGCTTGTTTAGGTCTCTAAAAAACTGTGAGGGAACGTTACATGGAACGTTACTAAAGCAGTGTAGCAGTCGGGGCAGTGCCACCATCTTGAGTAGTCCAGCTCTTCCTGCCATTAACAGCGATAGTTTACTCCAGAAGTCCATTGATTTCTCCGGGCCTTCTCTAGCTTTTACCGTGTCCAGTGTGTGTTCAGTTTTGGGGTTGCGGTGGATGGTGATTCCCAAGTATTTGAAGGAGGTGGTCTTCCACTGAAAGGCCAAGATCGGGAGACTCTCAAGTTTTTCCTTGACCAGGGCAGCTAGGGGAAAGAGGCATGATTTTTGTTTGTTGATTTGGATCCCTGTGTATCTATAGAATCTGTCTAGTGTCTCCAATATATATGGTAGTATGTGTTCGGGATTATTCAGATATAGTAGTGTGTCGTATGCCTACATTGACACCAAATGGGCCACCCCATCTATCACTATGCCCCGTCACCATATTCCTGTCGTAAATACGCAGCCACCGGTTCAGTGGCTATGATATATAACATGGGGTAGAGTGGGCAACCCTGTCATGTGCCCCTGTACAGCTGCCATTTATCAGAGCATGTTCTGTCCGTACGCACTCTGGCCATAGGGACAGTGTATATGAGTTTAGTCATTTTAGGAAGCTTGGACCAATTCCCATTTTTGTCATGGTGGCATATAGCCAGTTCCATCTAACTGAATCAAAAGCTTTAGTGGCATCTAGAGACGCCACAGCGCATTTTTCAGGCCTGCCACTAGTACTGTATATAACATGGTGTAGTCTACGCAAGTTTTCAGACATAGTCCGTCCTGGCACATAACCCGTCTGGTCTTGATGGATCAATAGAGGGATCGCTTTATGCAGTCTCCTCGCCAGGACTCCGTCAGGATCTTATTGTCCTGATTTAACATGGACAAAGGCCGGTATGAAAAGCAATCCTCTCAATCCCTCCCAGGTTTTAGTAGTGGGATGATTACAGCCTCCCTCATGGATTCAGGGAGGACACCTACTTCGTACGCTGCATTATATACTTTGGCTAGAAGAGGTGCCAAGACGTCTTTGTACGCTTTATAAAACTCCCCTGGGAGTCTGTCCGTTCTGGGGGCTTTCCCTGATGGAAGGGATCTTATGGTGACCAGGACTTTGTCTGGGGTAATAGGTTCATCTAGGGCATCCGCCATTTGTGCATCTAATTTTTTGGTAGCTTAATGATGTCTAGGACATCTTCTATTTCAGCATCTGTGGCCGAAGGGGTATCAGCATAGAGACTCTGATAAAAAGCGGAAAAGATGGAATTAATTTTGGTTTGTGTATGTGCTACTCTGCCCTCCGAGTTTTGACCTGGCATATGGGTGCCCGAGGGGCTTCTCGCTTGTATAGCCAAGCTAATAATTTACCTGGTTTGTCACCAAGGGCATGGCTGCGTTCAATGTGTTTTGTGCAGCTATGTTTTTCCAGTTTTTCCCAATACATTAAGCAAGCTTGTCTAAGCTCGACTTCTTTCTTCAAGTGTTCAGAGTTTGTCTTGGCCCACACTTCTAGTTCCCTCAGTTCCCTTTCCATGTGCGCCAAGGTGGTTTCAATGGACCTTTGAGCTCCCCCAATGGCAGCAATCATTTCTCCCCTTAAAACAACCTTATATGCTTCCCAAACCGTGCCAACGTGTCGCACGCTGTTCTCATTTATCTGCCAGAATTCTTGCATGCTTTTTTTGACCTGTTCATGAAAGGCTGTATCTAACAAGGCCTCACTTCTAAGCCTCCATGTCGGCATGGAGGGTCTAGTTGCAAATACCGTCCAGGTGGCCAGGAGTGGGGCATGATCTGATAGTACTCTAGCCAAGTATTGTGCATCCCCAAAAATAGCTTGTTGTTCCTCGCTAACGAATATATAGTGTAGCCTAGTGTAGACAGCATGCGGTGGAGAATAAAATGAGTACTCTGTTATCAGGATGCTGTTCCCTCCGTAGGTATTTTAGCCTAAACTGTTGTGTCAGTTCCGCTAATATTTTAGCAGGTGGGGATGGGTGGAAATGTTTGTTGTCTGATCTGTCTTTCCGGGGATCCATAGTGCAATTATGATCTCCACTCCATATCAAGGTACTATCCCTGAACTGACTTGTTTATATAATGAATGGAAAAAAACTGTGGCGTCATGGTTGGGGGCCTAGGTGTTGATTAAACAGACCTCCTTCCCTTCTATTGTGCCGTATACCAAGGCCATTCTTTCTTCATCGTCAATTTTCGTGGTGATTTAAGAGGGATGGTTGGATCTACCCAGATCAGGACCCCCCTGGCGTATGTAGATTATGTGGAGCCTATCAGTGTACCTCTCCAACTTCTGGCTAATGCGGCTTGGTTTCTTGCGTCTAGGTGGGTCTCCTGTAGCAGGGAGATTCCGACCTTATTCTGCTTTATGTGTGCTTGGATTCGGCGTTGCTAGACAAAACTGTTCATTCTTCTGACGTTCCACGTCATAATTCTGATCTTGTCAGCCATAGTGTTTGGGAACCCATGTGTTCTTGCGGGTGGCGCATCCAGTGTTGTCCAGTCCGGATTTGGCAATCTGCGAGGTTCTGGGTGGTGTTGTCTTTGTCTTTATTGTTCCCCCAACTTGTTTGCTAACTCCCATTTGCCCTCCCTCCACAACTTTGAACTCCCGTTTAACAAACATTGTCCAGCAGGGTTTCCCCCGTTATGACTATCCCGTTTCCGCTCCATTCAACCTTATACTAGTCTCCTGGTGCCCTACTGGTGGATTAACTATACCCAAGTAAATTTCGGGGCCTAAGAGGTCCACTGTTGTCTACTCACACATTGGGAGCAGACCATCTCCGGCGTGGCTCCTGTGAATGATCAATCTTGCTGTGCATAGGTATATGTTCCGTCTGTTGTTTGTGCGAGCTTGGTCCGATCCCTGCGATTATTGAACTTGTCTTGCATGTGACCCCACTGGGCGGTTCTTAGCGTGCGCTGCATCCTTTTGTTTCAATGTCCTGGATCTGTTCTCCGTCCATCCATTCTCTGGCCTCAGCAGGTGTCTCAAAGGGAAGAACCCGATTATTGTGCAGAACTTTTAATTTTGCCGGGTATAAGATCAGATACCATAGTCCCGCCTTTTTCAACCTTGCCTTTGTGTAGATACATTGAGCCCTCTTCCTTTGTACCTGGAAGGTATAATCGGGATATATGGCAATCTTTGCTGAGTCTCTTTGGATCTGGCCTCCTGTTCTTGAAAAATCTAAAATTGTTTCTCAGTCTTTATAATTGAGCACTTTGGTTATCACCGGCCTAGGTGGATCTCCTGGCGGTGGTTGTTTAGTGAGGGATTGGTGGGCTTTTTGATGGTGAAGCCTTGTGAGAATTACTGCGCTCCGATTTCTTGTATCAGAAGGTTCTCTACATAGTTAGTGGGATCCGTTCCCTCAATTCCCTCCGGCAGGGCCAGGATCCTAATGTTATTTCGGTGTGCCCGTCCCTCTGCTTCTTCAGCCCTATCTTCTAGAAGCTTTACTTTCTGTGCCAGCACATCAACATCTTTCAAAAGCTGGGTTTTAGCCTCAGTGTTTTCGCGACCTGGGTTTCAAGCACGTCTGCCCTTCCCGCGACGTTGCAGACATCTTGTCTCAATAGGCCTAAGTCTATGGCCATTGCATCAATTTTGCTCTCCAAGGTTGTCTAGAGCATCTTGATGGCCTCTAGGATCTGTGCATTTCCCGGTTCAGCAGTTGCTTCAGTGGTTCCGGGCAGCGCCATTTCCGCACTCGTAGGGATGGCGTTAGGTCTAGTTGACCCTCTGGTTGCAAAGGTTTCCATAGTGGTCTGCTTTTGTTTGGCTTTCGCCCCCTTTGTGGACATTGTATCGAGGGCAAGGGGTTATGTAGGTCTCGGAGTGGGGAAGTGCGTTCACTGCAGACTGCGCGCAGCTGGAGGCCGGCATTGTTTCCCTTCACCTGTCTTGGGTGCCTCCGTAGTATGGCACCGTGTGTTCACTCCCTTATAGCTCTGGGGCACTGGGTGACGTTCTATATATCACTCCAAGATTGAGCCGTATTTGCGCAGTGGATCTTCGTTGCAGTTTTTGAGTCTCTTTGTTGAGTTGGGCCAAGTGTGCTCTTTCTGCAGGGCGTCCCTCCACTAGTGCAGTGTGCGCCAAAAGCCAGCCGTGCTCGGTGTGCTGGGCCGCCTCTGGGCCTACAGGCTGTGACCGCGATTCAGGTGTGTGGGCACCCCGCCCAGCCTGGTTGTCGTTGGTCTGCTAATGCCCCGGTGCCAGCTACGTGTGCTTCAACTCTCTGGGAGGACACCCGTCCCAACCGTGAAAGAAACTTGGCTCCTGCGGGCCTCGTTGCTTGTTCAGCGCCTTCGGGCGGCCGCTCCAGCCCCTGCCCCAGTTTGTTCCCTCTACTCCCTCACTCCACGACTCAGAGGCCGCAGTGCTGGCCCCGCCTGCCCAGCGTGTGCACCCTGTTGCTCCACTGCCAGCGGGCCCCAGGTGGGAATCGCCAGCTCCCACTCGCTGCAGTTGCAAATGTCTTTGCTCCCTCCGTGCTGTACAGGGATCAGCCGGGGGGGAGAGCCCACTTCACCCTTAAGGCGCAAAGGCGTCCTGATCCAGCTGGGTCCCTCCTCCCCGCTAGCTCCTTGCTTCGTGTCGGTGGTTTAGCCAGGTCCCCACCGTCTGCTCTGTGGTGCTCACACCCTGCTCTCCTCCGCGGGCCTCCTGTTGCTTGAGTTCCTTGGCATTAGCGGCGCTGCCGCTTCTCCCCCGGGCCAGGTCGCTGCCCACCACTGTCTGGGTGCCACTCTTCAGAGCCCTCCTGCCCTGACCCTGGATCCACACATGGCAGTCAACTCCCCATACCTCTTCCGCCCGCTCCGTCTACGCAGCCTCCCCAAGCCGCTGTCCTATCACTGGGCTCCTGGGTTGTTGGTGCGGGCCGCTCAGCCAGGCGTCTCCGCTCCTGTTCCGCTGTCTCGGCAGTTGCCCGCCTTGGTAAAACGTTTGGCAACTCTCCAAGTCCTCGATCCGCCCTTCTGCTTGTCTGGATCCACCGGCACCCAGAGCAGCGGTCCCGAGCAGACACCACAGCACCGCCTCGTTCTCCCGTGCCTCTGCCGCCATTTTTCCGCTCAGCTATGCAGCACAGCATCTTTTGATGTTACACACCAAGTAGGTCACTCCAGATAGCAAAATGTCAGCCGGTACCGCTCGATGTCATCTGCAATGGTTTAGGCAATCAATCAGATATTTAAGTTAACGATAAAGCTTATATTTACAGCATTTTCTGGGCACATCATGTGGAGCTCGCAGAGAGTGCGTCCCTCTTACATGGCAGTCAGGCCACACCCCCTCCTCATGTCTAATTGCTAACCTTTGGAACACCATTTCAAAAACAAATTATAATCCCCAGAAGAGCACATCACCTTCAGAAAACAACTCAAAGCCTGCAAAGGGACATAAGCAGCAATAACATTGTGGACCAAAAGGAAATACACTAAGGGACACAGTCATAGATAACAGCAGCAATATCTTGGAAGACCAGAACACTGCACCATCCCCCACCCAACCATGCCCAACAACCAGAGTGATCAATGAAGAGAGTGCCACCCAACCAATTGGCAGATTTAGGAATGACACTCTTGTGCAATTATGCACCAAGTAAACTCAGACAGGTACACCATTAAAACCCAAGAATCACCCCAACCTGCCCACCCACAACTAGGGCCACCCACCCATAACTAGGGCCGCCCAGCCGAGCTCCCCGGCCCCTATAACTTACAACTCCTGCTGAACACTCTTTCAGCAAATGACCGGACATCAGGTCCACACCCAACCACCACGACTAACCCAGACGAGTAACCAGGAATGATATGATATGGCATTTATAACACAAGTGTTTCAAGGCGTGACGAGGCAAGGGAGTGGGAACAGAGGAAAGACAGAGACAATGATCTTACTAGGCCAGGTGAACATAGAGATCGCACAAGTGCAGGGGAGAGGTGGGAAGGGGAAAAGAGCAGAGGGACGGGGGAGGGGGCAGTGCGGTACATGGCAACTACAGTAAAATAAATAGAAAGCAAATAAGCAATAAATAAAAGTGCAGCCAACTGGTGGCAAGTGCAAGGGTAAGTGCAGGCAACAGGTGTCAGGTGCTGGTGGGGGGCTGAAGGGTTACAGAAAACAGTCCCCAGGTGCAAGGGGTGCCAGGCAGGCAGTGCAGGGGTGCAACTGGTGGGCAGTGGACGTGGGCCCGAGATCAGAGGGTAGCCAGGTGACCAGTGCCGATTCAGCCAGGAACTCAGCAGGGCAGAGGAGGAGAGAATGCAGAAGCAAAGAGGAAGGTTTTGAGGTGCTTCTGGAACCGGAGAGGGTTCTCCTCACATTTCATGGATGCAGGGAGGCTGTTCCAGAGGGAGGCCCCAGCCAAAGAAAGAGATCTACCACCAACTTGTTGCTTGGAGAAGCGACTGACCCTGAGGGAGCTGGAAGCGGATGAGTGAAGAGCTTGAGAAGGAAGATATTTAGGAAGAGAGAGTTGAAGATATTGAGGTCCCAGGCCCCAAAAGGTCTTGTGGACAAAGAGTTTTGAACTTGCAGCCACTGGGTGTCAATGCAGAGGATTCAGTCCTGGAGATATACGATCCCTGCGCTTGAGACGAAGGACAAGTCTCGCAGTCCTGTTCTGGATGAGTTGCAGAGGGCTGAGAGTAGATACAGGCAGATTGAGAAAGAGGCTGTTTCAATAGTCGAGCCTAGAGGGAACCAGAGCTCTGGAGACAGTGAGCCTCTGGGGGAAGAAGAGGAAAGGAAGAATACCTCTGAGGAGGTGCAGCTGGTAGTTTGACTTCTTAGAGACATCAGAGATGTAAGGAGAGAAGGAAAGTGTGGAGTCGAAGATGACCCCAAGGTTTTTTGCCTCACAGTTGGGAGCAGGAGGAGGGCCAAGAGAGGCTGGCCAGAGAGTGAACGGAAAGAAGGGAGCAGGTGTGCCAATGAGGAGAATCTTGGTCTTACTGGCATTAAGACAGAGATCATTGGCAGCACACCACTCCTGAATAGCAGACACACAGTCTGGGATGAGCGGAGGAGAAGAATTTGTGGAAGGTAGCCTGAAAATGAGTTGAGTGTCATCTGCATAGCACTGAAAGTTGGGGCAGAGGGCAGCAATGTGGTGGGCACAAAGTGCCAGGTATTGGTTGGACAGCCAGGGAGAGAGTTTAGACCCCTGGAGAACACCACACGTAGAGATAGAGATAGAGGAGAGGAAGGACCCAAGTTGGACCTGGGAAAGTCGATCAGAGATGAAAGAGGTCAGCCACGCTAGGGCCTGATCGGGGATACCAGCTTATCACGGTGATGGTTGAGCAGGATGGCATGGTTGACTGTGTTAAAGGTGGAAAAGAGATGAAGTAAGATGGGGACACAGGAGGTGTTGGAATTGAGATTGAAGAGAAGGTCTTCACGGATGTTCAGGAGAGCAGTTTCCGTGCTTCTGGCAGCTCTGAAGCCAGACTGATGGTCATGGAGACAACCAACAGATTCAGTGTGAAGGTGAAGCTGGGAGATGGCCAGCTTTTCCCGGAGTTTGCACAGGAAAGGAGTGATGGAGATTGGGGCGAAAGTTACCTGGGTGGGTCAGCTGTGGGTTTCTTAAGAAGATGTGAACAAAGGAGTTCTTCAGTGGGGAAGGGAAGACGCCAGTGGCAAAGGAGTGGTTGCAGAAGTCAGCCAGGGTAGAGGCCAAGCTGGCAATGTGGTCCTTGATGGTTTTGAAGGAATAGGGGTGAACCTGTTTTGGTGAGACTTTCATAAATCAGACTTGTCTAGAAACTTCATCTGGGGAGAACAAGGGAAAGGCAGAGAAGGTGAGAGGAGAGGTAGCTGAAGAAGGGCAAGAGGAGGAGCAGGGAGTAGAGGCGACAGGGGGAGAAGAAGAGAGAGAGGACAGGATGTCCTGAGTTTTAGAGATGAAATGAGAAGCCAGGGCCGTGCAGAGGGTCTGGGAGGGGACAGGAGAGGTAGAGACTGCAGCAGGATTGGCCAGCTCCTTGCAGATTTTTAAGACTTAGGCCGAGTTGTTAGATGCCGCAGAGATGCAGACTTGTATGTGGGCTCTCTTCTTGGTGGAGACAGAGAGCCAGTATTGCCTTTGGAGCAGGCAGCAGACCAGTTTGTCAGAGAATGAACCGGAAGCACGCCATTTCCTCTCAGCCACCCTGCAATTGCTTTTAAGGGTGGCAATGTCTGCATCGTACCAGGAGTTGTATTTGGCTTTGGGCTTCAAGCGAATCCTCATGATAGCGGCAAGAACATTGAGAGTATCAGATATAGCAGAGTGGAGCATGGAGAGGGATGTGTCAGGGTGTGAGTCAGCCAAAGGGGGAGGGTTGGTGAGAAAGTGGTGGCGAAATCCTCAACTGACAGTCGCTTCATGGGTCAGATGACCGAGAAGGCAGGTGGCAGTGCTGGAATTGGCTTGTCCTGAGGGGTGGAGAGAGTGAGCAGGGAGGAAAGGAAAAAGTGATTGCTCCAGGAGAGTGGAATGGTGAGAGGGATAGGAAGGGGAAGGCCTGTAGAGATCAGCACATCAAGAGTGTGCCCTGCAGAATGAGTCAGGCCAGAGGGGAGGTTAGAGAGTGAGAGAGAGTCGCAGAGGTCACAAAAGAGTCCAGAGGAAGGATAGGAAGCATCCAGGTGGATGTTAAAGTCTCCAAGAAGGAGGAGGTGAGTGGTCGAGACCAGGAGGGAAGAGGAGAGGTCAGCGCACTCAGAGAGGAGGGAGGAGATCTGTCCAGGTGGCCACTAGATGGTAGCCACAGTGAGGGAATGGCTAGGAGAGAGAGAGAGCCTGCAGATGAAGCATTCAAATGAGGAGTAGGCCTGCATAGGAATGAAAGAGGCAGGAATCCACTCAGGGAAGATCAGGGATACACCCCCTCCTGAACGATTGGACCTGGGGGGCACGGAGAGGATCGTGTAGCCATCAGGGAGGAGAGTGTCAAAGCTTGTGACAGAGCTGGCTGTGAACCATGTCTTGGTGAGACCGAGGACATTGAGGTCAAGTTCTTCGAAGAGGCTGCAGATGTCAGAGGAGTATTTGACAGCAGAGCAAGAGTTTAGAGTGGCAATATGGAGAAGGTTGCCATCCTTGAAAGACTTCCGGGGAGGTGTACATATCTGAGGTATGGCCTTCGGAGGTGTAGAAGAAGACAGAGGGGGGCCAGAAGTGGAAGGAGGAGAGGGCAAGTTAGGCAAGGAGGGACGAGATGGGACAGCTGGAGTAGGAAGGAAATTGATGAGGCGTGGGGAGCGTCTATCAAAGAGGAGAAGGTTGTCCTGAGGGCCTTGGATTCAGATGGTAACCTTGAGGTAAACATTTATGATGACCTTAGAGGAGTCGAAGGAGGCTAGAACGAGAAAGCACAGAGACCATGTGAAGAGTCTATAGGTCTGGCGAGGCAACGACAAAGAGGATGTTGGTGAGTGATTGCTTAGAGGAGGCACTGGTGTAGGTATCAGCAATAGGGAGGGCTGGATTGGAGACCAGAATATCCTTTTTAAACTTCTTCCTATCAGATTTAGTGAGGAGAGCAGGATAGTGGATAGACAAGCAGTTAGAAAAGATAGGCAAGACAGAGAGCACCATAGAGTAGGTGGGGAGAGGAGAGAAGAGGCGGGGGGTAAAAACACTAGAGAAGGACACAGGGAGGGGCGCAAGCAGATGAGACAAGAGAGATGAAATAAATAGTAGACAATTGGACAAGACGAAAGCCATTCAGACTTTTTACTTTCACAATGCAATTTTTAACCAGGAAAAAACACACCTAAGTCTGAGAGTCCTGTATAAGGGAAAAGGCCTAGGTTTCGCAATGCAATTTTTAAAAATACTTTCACAATGCAAATTTACCAGGAGAAAACACACCTTAGTCTGCACTCGGTACAACCATCCACATGCCACCATTACCCACAGGGAGGTTTGCCCATGACCTAGAGTGGAGACGAGATGGGCCGACAAACCACAACCAACACGTTGGTAGATACCATTAAGCAAAATCTAAAGACTCACACCAGAGGCTTTACCAAACTGACCGACTTGCTCACCCTTTCCCCCTTCCTGCTCCTCCAACATAATCAACACCATTACACTTGACTAGGGGCCAGCCACACTACACATAAACTACACATAAACACACCAAGAATCCATCTAATGTTTGCACCCTACCATCTCTCTGAGATTCTGGAAGCAAGCCTAGAGGGAACCCTGCGGAACATAGTCCATAAATCCATCAACACTACACAAATCCACAATCCACATAATAAATAGACATACACCTAACAGCCACCCCCAACTCTAGAACCCTTATAGATACAACTAATCAGTACGCACAACAAAAATCCCATGACACACACATCAACACAAACACTAGCACATATCTGAAGCACTGAGTCCTACACATACGGTTACAACACACAGGGTCTCCGGGACACATTCAAAACAATGGTCACAGATACCAGTTGTGATTGGTTCTGAACCTATCCTATCCCCACTAACACACCCAGCCTTTCTCTCTTGCAGAGCCATGCAAGCACCTGGAGACTGCCCTTGGTTGGTAGCGGTGCATAGTACACCTCAACATAACATGTGCTTTCGATGAGGTTATCACTTGTATGTATCTTCATTACTATAATCTTTTTTCACTGCAAGCTATATTTTTCATTAATTTACTGTGCAAGCTTTTAGATATATGATTATTCATGATTAAATCCTAATATCTATTTCTTCCCAGAAAATAAGAATCTTTATCGATGAGATTGGGGTTTAACCAAAACTTGTAAAGTACAATTTTCCTCCAGGTTGATCTCGGACAGTTGCACCTAGGGAGATTAATACTCCACTCTAGAGCACATTGCCTCTCTGTAAGTAGATCATTGAGGTGTTGCCCAAAATTTTAGCCAATATTAAATTGGTTTCAACATTACCAATGCCTCAAAACCTGATCAGCCTCACTTATAGTGCACAGCCCAAGTTGAAGACGACAGCCTAAATCCACTTTAAAAAGGGTTCATTATTATTTTGCCCCTAAAGGTCATCTCCAAACAGTGCAGCCTGCTTTGCTGTAATCTTATATACCCTTGTAGCTGACTGTATAGAACGATGCCCGATCAAGCAGGCAAATTGGGCTACAATCTTATATTGCATTTTAACAAGTGCACCTTAGGCCCCTTTGACGATAAAGCATAGAGCTAGATAGTCATAAAGCTTCATCTCCTCCAGTGCGAAACCGGAAATCTCTAATTGTTCTCCCTGATATTCTTTTCCCATTGGCATCCAATGAACTTTGTTTTGTTGTTAGATTTGATCTGAAATCGATCGTCTTCACACATGTCAGCAAACAAACTAAGTCATGTGCCTAAGCCAGCAGGGGTTTTGACGTTTACAATGGCATTATCTGCAAACAAAAGGATGCGATTTTTAATGCTGTCCAAAACCCGGGCATCAGCAGTTAATTATTTGACTGTGTCAACAATCTCATATATATATATATATATATATATATAATCAGAACAGGGTGGGTGCGAGAAAGCACCCTTGTTTACCTCCTTTGTCAACTCTGCAGCTGCCAGTGCATTCTCCACAGCAACCCTATCAGATTGTTGTTGAATTGTCTGTATACATTGCAACAACTGGTCATATGATTGACCAAGGGATGGCTTTTTTAGCTGGGGTGCGCCATAAATCGGTCCTTGCAACCCTAGCAAAAGCGGTAATTATTTCCAAATACAAGCGCATCTTCTTCAAAAACACATATTTTGTATTAATACATTTATCTAAGGGCCCAATTCATGGGATTACTTGCATGGAAAATAGCCAGCGATCCGATCGGAGTTAGGGGTGTGCGTATGCAGAGTAGTGTGGTGCAGGAACGGTTTACGAGGTCTCTCATGCAGATTTTCAGAGTTTTATCTGAGTTACGATACATCCTACGCATGTTGTCAGGGTACCAGCAACAGTTGCGGAGGACCACGCACAGGGTCCCCGAGATAGAGGGCCGCTTGAGGGAGACCACACCCGCTGTATGAAGGGTGCATGTATTTGCGCCCGGGGGAGCATGCAAAGGTAGCTGTTCTGGCTGTTTTTCCTCTGCGTTGGGGCATGTAGCAGGTGTTCCAGCCACAACTTGTGTAAATGGTTACATGAATACATGGGGCACACATTTTTTATTCTGCGTGCAGTCTTGTGCAGTGTCATTCTCGGTGCATGAACTTTGCACGAGAAATGCACAATAAATCTGTAATCGATAGCACTGAAGCCCCTTTAGAACACAGAGTGCAGATGGGAAATAGCCACTTTCATTCATACCCACTCCACAAGATATGCATGCAATACTCATAGATTGCGCATAGATTGCGCACATTGAATCAATATGAGAAATCAGAAGATAATCACATGTGATTCTCTATCACCCTTTTTATAAATTGAGACTCAGACCAAAAATGGGGGACTCTACTGAATCGAGCTATGAAATTAAGCAGCAAGAGTGTGGGAGCCCCTGAGAACCAACATGGTTCAAATAACCCTTTCTATGTAATATCTTTCACTCTGGAGGGTCTACAACCATGCTTTATTTTTAATTTTGTAAAACATGGGGTTTCACCCGAAGGAACCAAGGGTAATCCAGACATTGACCCCTTGCTCACTTTGCCTTACAAAGTTCAGGTTCACCTCACTGATGAGGCCCACGTGTCTGGGGTTACTGGTGGTACTCTTTTTCAGAGGAGAATTGCCTAGCATTTTGGGACTGGACTGCCCTTGGATGTGGGACCAGACTGATATGTAAATTGGTATTTCTCATCTGTGAAGGGTGCAGTGAGCTAAAACATGGTGTGTAGACAATCCCAAGTGGAAGACATTGGGCCTCAATACAAGGTTGGAGGTAGCCTTGCTGGTAAAACCGGCAAGGCTACCTCCAAACTCGCATCCGGGTCTGACTCCCGCGAATGGCCAATTACCGGGCTATTCTGGCCCAGCCTGGACCCGGTAATTGCCCTTTCGTGGGTGCCGGGTACGGTACATGGCCATTCCCATTTGAGACCCATAGGGCTCAATGGGAATGGGGACGTTGGATGCACTGGCACCGTTGTAAACAGTGCCGGTGCATCCGACATGCGGTGCTCGCGGGTGCCGCACTGCCTGCCAGGTCAGAGCTGGCAGGCTGACAGGCACCTACGAGCACAGCTCATAGTATGGCAGTACGGTAGCAACAGTGCCGGTATCGCTACCACTACCGGCACCGTTGTTGCCATACTTATAATGAGGCCCATTCTATTGAACAAGGTATCTGACCCATGTTCGTTCTCATTCGAGGGACTCCCACACTCGTGTTTAATGAAATTAAACAGAATGGTTAAATACCTGCCCATATTGCTATCTCCTCTTCGACTAGTATGCAAGGTATTTAACGTGGAGGGTGGGCCATATCCAACAATAACGCCCACTCTCTTGCTCTACAAGTCTATAGCCCAACACTTGGAAGCGTGAAGAGAGTAGCACAAAGCCATTAAAAACACAAAAAAGATTCCAGCCTTCTTGTTATAATTATTACGATTATTATTCTGCCAGCTCGGAGGCTGAATAAATGTTAAAAACCAAAGCGAGTTAATAAAACAGTGGGCGCTGCACGAATCAGTCAGCAAAACCGTCATAAATGCGCGGAATTCATAATATAATCTCAATTGTATGCAAAGTATGTGGCGAGATTTCGGTGATATCTAATTTTAGACAATGCTCGGCTTTGGCTCTTAAATATTCTGTTGCACAATTAGACACAGAACGCTACTAAAAATAAAAATAGCTTCTGAACAATGCTGTACAGCCTGGAGAACTTACCCTTTGTGCCAAGAAAGTTGTCAAAGGGCGGCCGTCAGAATAATTATTTTCAATGCGCCACTAATGACATATTACGCAGTTGGCTCCCAGAAAGACTCTTGTGTTCTCTGAATAGAAACATAGACGAACTGTAAATGCGGGGAGATGGGGAAACGTAATACGCAAAGAAATAAAAA
The DNA here is from genome assembly GCF_040938575.1 of Ambystoma mexicanum. Classification (NCBI taxonomy): domain Eukaryota; kingdom Metazoa; phylum Chordata; class Amphibia; order Caudata; family Ambystomatidae; genus Ambystoma; species Ambystoma mexicanum. The sequence continues at coordinate 957,672,573 of NC_090928.1, read as the reverse complement.
CAATCACTCATTCAATTCCTCGGTTTCAAGCATGATAGATTTTATGCAACAATTCTCCACACTGACAGACACATCCAGCTTTGAGAATTTCGCTTACACAAAGTTCCCACTGTGTAGCACGAACAAATAAATAATCCGAGTGAAAGTCGGTGCTGCTCGAAGCACAATTTGTGTACAGATGATTACATTCGAAACAAGCCTAGCCAGGGGCCTAATAAAACATATGAGCGCCCTGAATAGGGAAAGAAAATGAACAGCCAAACATTATTACACTGTTGGCCATGCGGCTGTCAACGCGATGCAGTCTGATTTATCTTGTTATCCGGTTCATTCCTCAAGCATCGATCTGGAGGAGGGCTTTTATCCCAAGTGGGTGTGAAGGAACTCCCATCCCAAACGTTGTGCACGGATCCAGGGGTATGCAAATTAACGCCGAGTCCCACGGCTCATGGTGGGGGACTTGATGGACATGTGATTTATAATTACGAGCAGTGACTTGCCACAAGTATCACAGCTTTCATGGAGCAATTAGGTTTAATAGCATAAAACTACAGCTATCTACTGTTCACTGCCTATTTTTTGCAGCGTGTGGGCAGGTGCTGAGAGCGTGTGTGAGAGTGGGCGCGTGTTCTAGGTTCCATGGAACCTACTCTGTTATCGTTCGGGGATTGACCGTGGGGCATTCCCATGAGGCAATACGCTGTGGGGTGACACAGATAAACCTTACCCGTGTGGCGTGTCTTCCGTTCTTCTCTGTGGTCCCCGCTGGGAGCCACACACAGTGCTCCATATGGCTTCCACGCTTGAGGTTCTGGGAGTTGTAGGCCCAGGGAGCTTTGTTTTGGAGGCAGATACAGATGGTGCACAGGGTCCCCTCACAAAGTAGTTTGTTGCTAAGAAATCAAATACTGCTATGGACCATCCCCATATTGCACACCAAGTGGTCCTTTGTTTTCTTGGCTCACTTATGCATGTTCCTGACAACCTATGTTCAGATATGAGCCCCTTCTTGGTAACCTGTGACCCATATCCTCTCTTTATGCTGCGGTATATGTACCTTGCTTGTTGCTTTCTATCTGCCTCCACTATCCATGCTTGAACACGTGTACATCTGAGTGAGTACACTAGTAATGCTGGGACATGGGTACCTTTTTTCATACGGTTATTGTCTGTGACCTATACTACAGCTCATTCTCCTTCCTTATGGAGGCTATTGTTAAAATATGTTATGTACCCTTATCTTTAAATGCAGATTTTGCTCTTGAAATGGCACCTGTTTTATTCTGATTTCAGAATGGGTGAAGGCGACCATAGGACTTCAAGGGATCACTGCCTGAGTAGCCTATCAAGCTTTGGGTTGTGAGTGGAATGATGGGGAAACAGATTCGAGGATCTCTTAATTTCTTTGGTTAGGAGTGGGTGCCAAATTTGTCTGTGCCCCAACAACTGTGAAGATGGCCCTGTCTGAGCTATTTCCGGGCTGGTCTATGGACATGCAGGGCATTTCATAAATTTTTTTATTTGAAATGTTCTGCCACTCCGAGATGGACTGCTGCCCCTTGCTTGCCATGTAATGCATTGCCAGGTCCACCTTTAAATGCTATTAAATCCTAGGAGATCAAAGTCTGACTCAGTTGAAGTCCATAGTTTTACCACAAGAATTGCAAAAGTAAAGTCTTCAAAGCTAAAAAAACAACTGCTACCAGTGGACTTTGCAATTACAATCTCAGCAACAAAACACTGTAATAGGAAGTATTTCTGCAGCCTTCTTTGGCTGCTTGATATATGCTGATAACATGCTTCCTGATACCACAATTCCTGTCTGTGGCACCACTCCCTATAAGTGACATTGCTTCCTTCGGCCATTTTAGTTCGGCACAACCTACAACGAACGGTCACAAGAGACTCATCTGGGAACACCAAACAAGAAGAAATCCCTTGATCCCAGCAACACCAGAGACACAATCATAGACACCAACCACTGATTGACTTGGCGATCAGATGACAAGAGCATCTGATATCACTTCCAATTTGTGGATTCACTTCCTGTTTGTGGCTTTGCTTGCTGTTGGTGATATCACTTCCTGTCCATAACATCACTTCCTGTGGCCATATTAATTCGACCTAACCTCCAGCTAAAGACCACAAGACACTCTCGGAATATCAAACAAGAAGCAATCACCTCATCTTTGCAACACCAGCGACAAAAGCAGAGAGACCAACAGCTGATTCACTGGATGATCAGTTGTGAGAGCATGTGATTTCTTATCTGAACTCCAAAGGGGCAGCCAGCCCAGAGAGTCCCAGTTAAGGGTGGAACACTAAAGGGTGAATACCAACTACTGACCAGCCACTTTGTCTCTTCACCTATGAGCCTTTGTTTTTGCATTCCTATCTGCTGCAGCCGTGAGTACACCTAACTTGCTAATTACTGTGCTGTCTCTCCACACTGCAGTACTCTATTAAAAAACATTCACTCCTGCAGCTCTTGCTGCTCCTCCTACTCACCTCACCCCATGCTTTCGCCAATCATTTAGCAACATCCTCTTTTCCTATCTCTATCATAAAACCATGCCTCAAAACTCCACTACACTCTTTCTTTAAACTCCTACTTGATATGGTATGATGTGGCATATATAACGTGCCTATACCCAAGTGTTTCAGGGTGCAAAGCTCTTTACTTCCAGTGCTACTTCCAGTAAAGAAAGCTGATGAGGAAACCACTCCTCCCCTAACAACTATCCACCTCTCCCCTCTTCCTATAAGACTCAACTACTCCACTCTTTTGTACTGTATCAACTGAGCATTGCGATCTGGAAGGCTCACTCTATATGCAACAACATGTCCTTTATCACTGAATACTTTCGAGGCAGATCTCCTCCCCTAGATCTGCTTGCTATCACTAAAATCTGGATTTCTCCATCTGACACTGCTACACTGGCAGCCCTACACAACTCCAAATTATCCTTCATTGACTCTCATTGTCTAATTGGCAGAGGTAGAGGTGTTGGACACCTACTCTCTTCCTGCTTCATCTCATCACAAATCTCCAATGGCACATCCTCTCCTACCTCTTTTGAATTTAACATCTCTGCTATTGCTCTGCCTTGCTAGGTTTAAATCATCTCCATCTATCATCTATTGCCCTCCTGATCCCACTAGATCATTCTTTGGTTAACTTGGGCAACTCCTTTATTCGTTGTCTACAAAACATCACCTCATTCTCACAGGTGACTTTCACCGTTAATGATTTAGCTGAATAGTTTGCTGCAAATAGAGACTCTCTCCTGATCTTCCTCACACTACCTCCTCTTACATTCTATACTCCACCTACTCTACCATCATCCTCTGCCACTATCTCCCGCTTCACTCACACTAATACTAAAGGAGCCATATCTCTACTGATGAAAGCTAACCAATCTCGCGCCCTGTCAAACCCTCTTTCCCTTCAGCCAGCCAAGCCTATTGCCCCTTTAGTTGCCTCTCACCTCGATGAAATCTTCAACTGGTCATTAGACTCTGTTTGCTTTTCCTCTATTTTCAAAATGACCTGAGTCACCCATCCCCTAAAAAAACAAGGGTCTGATCCGAACCTGTTTGTTAACGTTCACCCTGTGTTTCTCTTTCTGCACAACTCTAACATGCTGGAATGGGTTGTGTTCAACTGTGTTATACATTTCTTTGACATCCACAGCATTTGAGACCCCCGACAAACAGGATTCCCCTCCGATCACTCCATGGAAACTGCTCTCATGAATGACTCTGCTAGGCACTGTAACATCCTCTATCCAAATGCATCTTGACCTGTACACTGCTTTTGACACTGCCCACCTCTCAATCTCCTTTATACCCTCTCCTTGGAATTTGAGATTGAGACCTTGCCTGGATTGAGTCCTATCTAGCGCTTTGCCAATTCTCTGTCTCCTGGAAGACAACATCACTTCTCAATTCACTCCTCTAGCTGTTGGTGTTCCACAACTCTCTGTCTTTGGTCTTCTCCTCTTTTTACTCTACACACCTGCTCTTGAGGCACTAGTCTCCTCCTATGGGTTCTTGTACCAACTCTTTGGTGATGACAACCAAATTGTTTTCTCTTTTTCTAAGCTCTCCAAGGAACTCTCTATAAACATTTCAAACGGACTCTATGTCATTAAAAATTCCCTGCCAAATATTCTCTCTCTCCTCCCCTGACTATCAAGTTCCCACCGGACACTCTCCCCCACTCCTCTCCTAATGTCATCTATAAGACGCCTCTCCCACCTTCTTTATTTTCATCTCTTGAACTGAAACGGCTGCTCACCTCAACCTCCTAAATATTAGGAAAACCAGGCAACTCCTTCCTTTCAACAACACCAAGCATCTCTTAACAACTCTTGTCTTCTCTAAACTTTACTCTTTAGTCTCCCCAACTATGCTTTCTGTCCTCTCAACAAGATAACTAACTTCACTACCATGAGTCTTTTGGAACTCCCTCACTTCACAGCAACTTCCTCTTACACAAGGATGGATGGCTGATCATGGCAAACTTGGGCAGGTTTAATTTTTTTTTCCTGATTCACAAAGCTTTCCATGGTAAGGCATCTCTGCATCTATCCTCCACAATCCAACTCTACAAGCCTTCTCATAATCTCCACTCTGCCTCCTCAACTACCCTTGTGGCACCTAGACCTCCCTGTGCTTCCTCTCACTCCTGCTCTTTCTCTCTTCTTGCTACACTTGCTTGGAATTCTCTTCCCCCAGACAACTGAGAAACAGTGGATATCCATTTGTGCAAAGACAAATTGAAAGCCTACCTCCTTGCCTCTCACTTATCCTCTTAACCTACCACTCATCTGCCTTTGAGCTAAAACATGTCCTTTGCCTCTAACCTGCATCTGTCCCTCACTTTCTCTGCATCTTCTCTGCCACTTCATCCATCATGGTCACATCCCCAACACAGCGGTCCCTACCGCCTACTTGTACTTAAAAATGTCTGATGTTCATTGCCCTTAACTATGTAAATCCATCCATTTATTGTCCCTGGTGATTGTTTCATTTACTCCCCACCACAGCTTGGTCAGAATGTCACTGAAACTCAGCTAATTTTAAGTACCTCACTCCTTACCATCAAAACTGATACCTTATCTATTGTATGTGTCTTTTGTGATCAAAAGAGCATTGTTCTTCCCTGTGTGTATATTACAGGGCCTGCGGTAGTGGCCCTCTCGTTATGGTTAAGTTGATCAACCCATAGGAAGAGCACTTTTTGGGCGGCTTATAACTTTGATCCACCTTGATGAATCCTCACCAAATTTTGCAAGAAAAGTAGAAAGGTATATGGCCATCTCGGATTGATTCTGCAAAGTCTGGTGCGGTTTTGGCCAGGGGGGGCAAAGTTACAGGGGGGTCCCAAAATGGGTGGTTTTCCTCAGAGACGCAATGGAAAAAGAGATGTTCTCATGTCTACAGTCCAAACGGCTGGACAGATTTTCACCAGCACTGGCAGAAGCAGTGGCTTGGTCCAGAAAGCGTGATTTTGTATATTTGGTGTACATCCACCAAGTAGTTTGTTCAAAACGGCCAAAAGTAGGTAAAAAAAAGGAGTGATATCTGGGTCCGGTCAACGGCCTCAATTCCCTATTTGTTCTGCGGACACCCCCCCTGGAACAATCAGTGTCCGGCGTGATGCCCACGGACATCAGATGCACCCGCTGATTGGATGGTGAAAAACGTGAGCTGCGTCTGATTTTTTGAATCGGTCGCCATGTTGTGTTTGACGTCAGCAGCCATAGTCCATGGACATTGCAGTAAAAACATATTGAAAAAAAAACTTTTCAGTTGGCGAATTCATGAAACAATCTCGGTGGAGGGGAGGGGTCATGAGGATGGGATGGGATATGGCCATAAAAAAACCCAAAACAGATGTTTTTTTAATATTTGAAGTCCGCTAACAGTTCAGGGACTGCCCTGTAATGTTCGCGAACATCTTGGATGTCCAGGGGCATCCATACATATTTTTGCATTCCACGGTTGGTAAAAAGCAGTTTTTGGATGGCTTATAACTTTGGCGCCACTCAATGAAACTCCATGACATTTTGTGATATCATTCTAGATCTGACCTTGAATGGTTCTACAATGTTTGGTGCTGTTTTGCCAATGGGGAACACACGTTTGCAAAAAGAGTTAAGAAAAAGATTTGAATATTTTTGCAAAGTTTGGTGGGATTTTGGAAGAGGAAGCAAAATTAGAGGAGGGTTGAACATTTCTAGATGGTGTGTAACTTTGTTGCCATTTGACGAATGTACACAAGAGATTTTGAAAGATCATAGACCCAACCTTGAATGTTTGTGAAAAGTCTGAATGAATTTTGTGAAGTGGGAACTAAGTTATATGACAATTTTATGTGGGGACATTTTTACACTTTCAAAAAATAAAACATGCATGGATTTGAAGCAGAGTCATGGAAGGAACAATGGCAAGGACCTGAAAGCATGCTTATGCAAATGTGCCTGTACTTTTTTTTTTTAAGTGGTATGATGTAAGTACAAAAAATAGTGATATACCTTTGGTGTGGAGTTATAGCCTGTGGCAATGGGCAGTGGCCAGATTCCGAGTCATGGCACGTGGCGATGGTGTTAGATATATTTTCTGAAGGCGATACACCTAATCTTATGGCATTTTGTTATTGTGGTAAAATTGTTGTGTTTTTTATTGTGTTAAGGCATTGGTGGCTTCCCTATTTATAGTGGTAAAGCTCCCATCAGAATACCCTAACACCTGTCCTTCATCCCTAGGTCTTTCAAAATAATAGCTACCGGACTTATTACACTTATATGTGACAGTATCCCTTTCATTCTCAGCAATTTATCTATGATGCTGAGCTATGCTCTAGCAGCCAAATCACAAAACATTTTCCATTATGAATAATTCATTGGATACACATACATCACGCGCTACTAACCTTACTTACTATGAAAACCAAATGTTAACTTCAGATTTTGCCACCTGTGGTAAAATGAATAACCACCTGCAGTAAAATTAGGCTATTCCTGCTGAACTCGCAACCTATGTGCCAGTGAGCACATCCATTTCATCCATTTACAGAAAACCTGACTTAAACTGTTTTAGATTTATGATAGTTTTATATACAATGATACTTAGAGCTATTCAGATAAAACATTTTATGCAGTGTAAAACTTGTGTACAAAAGAAAACACCTAGACTATGTTATATTTCACAGCTCGCCCTCACCAAGAAGCTCCCTCTGTTTTAACTTACCAATGGCCTTGAAGACAAATAAAGTTGGCAGCAGATGCAGCTTGAGACAGCAAAGCAAAACATTTTTTATGAACTTTCAAAGCTGTGTTTGTTTCATATTAATAAACATTATGCATGAAAGAAACCTGCTGGGCATGTCTAGCTATAAAATAAAAATCATCCATGCATCCAAACCTCACTTGTGACCCATATTCACCTTAGGAGTTGGCGGGGTTCTTGCGCTGCTATCTCTGGAAAACCCATCTTTCTGGGCTCACCACCGATGAGCAATGTCACGAATTCAACAAACTCGTCAGCACTGCCTCAGCAATAAAAGCCTCTCAGACTGTCTGACGCAGCCCAGTCCCAGCAGCCTGGCTCCCAGCGAGGATCCCTGCACATCTCCTTGCAATTCAGCCTGCCCGTCTTCCAGGAAGTTTCTGAACATCTTCTCTGCACATCTGACCCACACCCCCCACTTTCTCTTACTTTTAAAGCCTCCTACTGCCACCCAAATAGAATCCTTCCCCTTTCACCAGATCATGTAATCCCATCCGTTCAGCACCGTATTTTTCCAACACCTGCTACCGGCACCACCTCCCGTGATTGGGCAATAACGGCCCATTATGAGATGAAGGGGCCGGTAATTGCCCATTCACGGGAGACGGTAATGCCGGGCTCCCGATCCCCATTCTACCCTATTGGGCAGAATGGGCATCGGGAGCATGGTTGCACTGGCACCATGTATAACGGTGCCGGTGCAATCACGAGTTCTGCTCACGGGTGCCACACAGCCCACCAGGTAAGAACCTGCGAGGGAAACTCGGAATAAGGCGGTACGGTATGGACGGTGCCGGTGCTATACTAGGACCGTCCATACCGTACTGCCAGGGTCGTAATGAGGCCCAATGGCCTTTCAACTGGGCAAATTCCATCTTTGCAGTTTGTGCCATGCTGAATGAAATCACAAAGCCAGTAACTGCTAGCATGTTTAACTCCAGTGCAGAAAAACACTCATTTTCAGTTCATCTCAACTGAGCCTATTTTGCACTCATTTGTTAACGACAGGTTACAAGTTATTGGGAAGGGGTTCTTAGTTGATTAGCACATATTAGTATTTATATATATAGTGCAAGCTGGACAGGAGATATGTTACCCTGAACTATAGCATTTTAAAATATATGCCCACTGCCGGAATGTGTGCATTTCATTTATGATGTGCGCCGGCCATTTATGATGGTTGCATTTTCCACATAAGCCCTTTACCACCACATATACAAGAACCCCAGCACTTCATTGCTCCCATTGCCCCTACAATGGGCAGTGGCAAGATAGTCTGAGCCATGGGCAAAGGACATGACTCAGACAATCTGGCTACTGACCATGACACGAGGGACTGGCAATGAGGTTAAAGTGTGGGCTTGGCCACCAGGGACTGCCTATCGGGTAAAGGTTTTGAAAATTGGGTATCCGTTTTAGCAGTGCACAGTGGTGGCGTGAGTTATGTTTGCCAAGATTATCATAACTGGTGAACTTCGGGGGGGGTTTCGGTTTTACTGGTAACCATAACGTCCCTTTATCAGCGTTTTCCCTTGAATTTCATAGGTTTTTATTAGTGCAACTTAACCATAATGTCCCCTTAACAATGTTTTTTTAGTAAAAAAATATATGTATATCAATAGATACATAAATAAATACTATGTTGAGTGTCTGTCGATCGTACAGTCTAAAATGTGAGCATTTGCCCCAGGCCACACAGTGACCTGGCCTCCTATCTTCAGCCAGGGCTGCGGTGGCACAGACACATCAGTCAGCTCACTGATGGAGTGAGCTGCCTGGGTCACACCTGCAAATGGGACACGCTGCTGGAACTGGTTTAAATATGAGCCGCTGGAATCGAGAGTGTGTGAACATCTCCAGTTTATAAGCCACACAACTCAGTCGTTGACCTTCTAGTCTACCTTTTTGATGCAGTTACCGTTGATCTCATCACACCGATCACCTCCTCCAAGTAAATACATAATTTCTCAGTGTGCGAATGGGACTGTGCGCTATACTCATGGCATTAGCACACTCACTGGCTTGGGCAACTACTACACAGCAGCAAACGAAACGTTTTTGCATTCAGTTTATGTTTGACTGGGTGAGTAGTCTTGTGATTTGTCCACTGGGATAAGGGTGGTCTGAAGTGCTAGTTACTAACAGCTGTTATGCTTTTTGGGGAGTATGGTTCGATCACCACCATCTGTACACCTCGTACATTTCCCTGAGGTGTTCTTTGGGGGAGGGGCAGCTTTCACAACCCACCTCAGCAATTCCCCCCTCCCCAATGCCTATAGTACGACCCCTTGAGTGTGTTCCTGCTATAAACCTACAGCTGTACAATGTTGTAAAATGTCCGACTTCAAAATGCGACTAGATGGTTGGATATTGTATCAATCTGGTATGGGAACCATGTTGATGAATTGTGTACATAGATAGACCAGTCCTACATAAGGGCCGTAACTAAAATGAGAGGTATAGGATCTAAGAGGCTGGCAGGAAATATGGACCTATAAGGAAGGAACTCAGGAGTTATGTGAAAAGTTATCCACACAGCGAGGCAATGGGTGTGCCTCAAAACTGCCCCAGTGAGTTGGAGTGGAGTTTGGACTCCATTCCAATTCAATCCTTACTGGGCCTCTATGCTGAGACTGGCAACATAGGCCCATGTTTTTCTGATTATGATCGTCTTTTTTGGCAAATTAATATGGAAAAGGACAAAAGGGCGCAGACTTGCTCACTTCTGCTGGTAATCCCAGACACATTCAAACTATCCAAGGATGGAGAAACGAGTTTACAATTAGAGAGGACTAGACACGAATAGCAAGCCATATGCATCCCTTCACAGGCTCCCCGTCCCGTCTCACATGGATACCATACATATGTATATGCCTTCCATAGGGTTCTTAGATTGGGAAATATGTTGTCAAGAAAATCCCTGAAAATACTAGAGTGCAACTTTCTCCCCCACCCTGCAAGCTGTACCGTGTCACACCCCTTTTCCTTCCCCCGCAAGCAAGTCATTGTCGCTTACTCTGCTTGCGGGCTGTGAAAGGCCCTGGAACTTGGGCTGATCCTACATTCCTAGGTCTTTCACAGCAGACGATATGTGATGAGTCTGTGTTTCAACCCCACACCACGGTTCAGAATGTGCTGGGAAGTACACAAGTGAGTGTGGCACTTGTCTCGAGACATGACCCTGTTAACAGGTTTTCTGGTATACTGCTGGTGTTACCGGTGGGATACCGGCAAACTGCACTTACCGTCCCCACAACCCGATATCCCCGTATTACCAGTATATTACTGCCGGCGGAATGACAGTAAGTTCCCATTCCCATGAAGTCCCATAGTACTCCATGGGATGGGATTTCCTGAATCAACGGCACCGTTAGAAACGGTGCAAGTGATTCAGGCATTTGCCTGTCGGTAGAGGCCTGAACTACCGGCAGTTCAGGCCTGGTGGGAGATCCGTGGCATACTTGAAAAAAATACCAGAGGCGGAATTAATAGCATTTTTTCAAACATTTTTTCCAGACCGGCACACTTGCAATGGGGCCCAATTTGTGTCCATCAGAAAGAGCACCTTTCTAGTGTGCATTTTGCCTAGTCATGTAATGGTGTTTTCCATTGTTGTGGGTAATTCTAGTATCCTATCTTTAATCCCTAATTTACAATATGTGTAAATGCCATATAGGCATCGGAACCTTTTCATTAACGATTCAACCGTGAGAATCAATAAAATCACACAATCATCAGCTCAGATATTCGTGGAAAATGAAGTATCTTGTTAAGACAAGAACTGGAAACGAGACTCTGGCTTCTGTCGCGTTCTCAATCAATAAACAAATGTGGAGGCAGATTTAGTTTTTTTGTACATTTGCCAATGCAAGCAGCATCTGGTGTGGGAAATTAAATGAACACACTAATACAATACGCACAAATAAACAAACTCGTACTTTACTGGCTGAAGAATGAGTCACCTGATTGATTCTGGCATCTCGCTTTGATTGCAGTTGCTAAATAAAATATTGATGCACTATGCAAGTCATAAATACTGCATTCTTCCCATAACATTACCTCAGATTTACTGAAGCTCCTGGCAGCCAGCATCCGATGACACTCAATCAAATGCAGGAAGCCCAGTTACAGGAGGCCAGACACCACCGTATATGTAATAGAGAGTGGAGACCAGGTGAATACTGTGTTACACGATGCAGGGACAGTGTTTGTAGGCACCGCAGTTCACTCTGTCTGTTAGGATGCTGTGAGAAAAAAATATAATATATTAATAGTTAGTAAAAAGTAGACATGGTCGTAAGGTGCAATCGGTCACAGCTTCTGACCACCTTTGCCCAACCTACAAAACACGAGTGTTAAGTGTAGAAGGAATGTTTCCCTTCATGTTAAACATTCCTTATGCATGTTGTGCATGAAAATGCTGTGTGTGTAAGGTCATGATTGGATAAGACAGGTATTGGTCTGGGACATTATTATAAATTGCAATGTGTATCGAACACATATGGAATGCACGTGTCTGTATGGTTGTCCTGGAAAGAGATATTTACACACGCACCAAACACACCCGTCAGTTGGAACTTGTCCATGTCTCCAATGCTCCAATTGCAGCATTGACTCAAAGGCAATTTACAGGGTAATTCATAGAATTTCGCAGAAAAGTGTCGCAAGCGGCTGGCGCAGAGTGTCCGCGTGCAATTGACTGTGCCAGGCACGTGCGCTAAAACCGATTTCCGCGCACAGCGTATTCATGGATTTTAGGCTCCCAAACCAGCCGTGGCGCAGAGAATCGCAGCGACCCTGCAGCAGCGCCAGTTACGCCCCCAAGAACGCCCTCGCGCAAGGAAAAGCCATCAAAATCGCTAAATCATCGCATAGGGCTGCGCTAACCCTGGACCAGTTCACCGGGCTGGCAAACAGCAAACGCCAAGCGGGGAACGTGTATTTCAGGGGTGTGCGGGAAGTTCCACACACGATCGGGCCTGGGGGAGCGGGCTACGTGTATTACAGGGGTTCGCGTGAACTTTCTCACGCGATCGGGCCTGGGGGAGCGGGCTACGTGTATTTCAGGGGTTCGCGTGAAGTTTCTCACGCGATCGGGCCTGGGGGAGCGGGCTACGTGTATTTCAGGGGTTCGCGTGAAGTTTCTCACGCGATCGTGCCTGGCGGAGCGGTCTACGTGTATTTCAGGGGTTCGCGTGAAGTTTCTCACGCGATCGGGCCTGGGGGAGCGGGCTACGTGTATTTCAGGGGTTCGCGTGAAGTTCCTCACGCGATCGGGCCTGGGGGAGCGGGCTACGTGTATTACAGGGGTTCGCGTGAACTTACTCACGCGATCGGGCCGGGGGAGCGGGCTACGTGTATTTCAGGGGTTCGCGTGAAGTCTCTCACGTGATTGGCCCCGTGCAAGCAGGGTACGTGTATTCCAGGGGTGCGCGGGAAGTTCCACACGCGATTGGCCCAGTGCGAGCAAGGGATGTGTATTTCAGGGGTGCGCGGGAAGTTCCACACGCGATCGGGCCTGGGGGAGCGGGCTACGTGTATTACAGGGGTTCGCGTGAACTTACTCACGTGATCGGGCCTGTGGGAGCGGGCTACGTGTATTACAGGGGTTCGCGTGAACTTTCTCACGCGATCGGGCCGGGGGAGAGGGCTACGTGTATTTCAGGGGTTCGCGTGAAGTCTCTCACGTGATTGGCCCCGTGCAAGCAGGGTACGTGTATTCCAGGGGTGCGCGGGAAGTTCCACACGCGATTGGCCCAGTGCGAGCAAGGGATGTGTATTTCAGGGGTGCGCGGGAAGTTCCACACGCGATTTCAGCAGGGTATGTGTATTCCAGGGGTGCGCGGGAAGTTCCACATGCGATTTCTGCAGGGTATGTGTATTTCAGGGGTTCTGGGGAGTACTACACGTGAATTGGCCGTGTGGGTCCTCCCAGGTGTATGCTCCACAACCTCCACGGCCCCTGCAGGCAGCCCACACCACGGGGGACTACCCTGCACCCCTGCTCATGTCCCGCAGGCAGCCCATCCACCATGGGCATGCCCCCCAGCCAACCCACATGTCACCTTGCACTACTGATCAACAATGCATGTCTCCCACCACCCCCACCCCCCAGCAGTGCAGGGGCAGCCTCCACCAGGCCCCCACTCATGTCTCTCACCACCCCCACCCCCCAGCCACCAGGGGCACCCTCCACCAGACCCCCACTCATGTCTCCCACCACCCCCACCCCCCAGCCACCAGGGGCATCCTCCACCAGGCCCCCACTAATGTCTCCCACCACCCCCACCCCCCAGCCACCAGGGGCACCCTCCACCAGGCCCCCACCCATGTCTCCCACCACCCCCACCCCCCAGCCACCAGGGGCAGCCTCTACCAGGCCCCCACCCATGTCCCCCTGCACCACCACCCCCCAGCAGTGCATGGGCACCCTCCACCAGGCCCCCACTCATGTCTCCCACCACCCCCACCCCCCAGCCACCAGGGGCACCCTCCACCAGGCCCCCACTCATGTCTCCCACCACCCCCACCCCCCAGCCACCAGGGGCACCCTCCACCAGACCCCCACTCATGTCTCCCACCACCCCCACCCCCCAGCCACCAGGGGCATCCTCCACCAGGCCCCCACTAATGTCTCCCACCACCCCCACCCCCCAGCCACCAGGGGCACCCTCCACCAGGCCACCACCCATGTCTCCCACCACCCCCACCCCCCAGCCACCAGGGGCAGCCTCTACCAGGCCCCCACCCATGTCCCCCTGCACCACCACCCCCCAGCAGTGCATGGGCACCCTCCACCAGGCCCCCACTCATGTCTCCCACCACCCCCACCCCCCAGCCACCAGGGGCACCCTCCATCAGGCCCCCACTCATGTCTCCCACCACCCCCACCCCCCAGCCACCAGGGGCATCCTCCACCAGGCCCCCACTAATGTCTCCCACCACCCCCACCCCTCAGCCACCAGGGGCATCCTCCACCAGGCCCCCACTAATGTCTCCCATCACCCCCACACCCCAGCAGTGCAGGGTCACCCTCCACCAGGCCCCCACTCATGTCTCCCACCACCCCCACCCCCCCAGCATCCAGGGTCACCCTCCACCAGGCCCCCACTCATGTCCCCCTGCACCCCCACCCCCCAGCAGTGCAGGGGCACCCTCCACCAGGCCCCCACTCATGTCTCCCACCACCCCCACCCCCCAGCCACCAGGGGCATCCTCCACCAGGCCCCCAATCATGTCTCCCATCACCCCCCACCGCCCTGCCACCATGGGCAGCCCCCACCAGGTCCTCACAATCCCCAATCATGTGCGTAATGGTCAGCCTCCACAGCCAAAAAGCCCTACCAAGTAACCCATTCACCCACATGGAAATGGAAATCACATGTTACACCCCCAATGTTCATGAAGCTAATGAAGCCATGTCCGTCACACACAATGGTTGCAATTGAATGGGAAAACACACAACATGACATGCATGAAACCAATGAGATGATACCACACAGTGAAGTATGCAAACAAAATTGTATTGAAAAAAAATAAGAATGCTAAAGAAAGAAAACTAACTACAATGTGAATGAGAAAAAAGTAAGCTGCATGTCCGTATGAAAAAATGAAACTTGAAATCCAAATAGAAAAAAATTTTGTCCAAAGTCAAATGTAAAAAAATCTCCATGCAATAAAGAACTATGTACAAAAATAACAAGGGTCCATGAGCCCAACTGAACAAAGGAAACCTACTAAAAAATCTACCTAAAAATCAACTATATACAAAAAGTGGAGCAGTGTCCGTCGACTCCAAATCATTATACGAAAGAAAGGAAACCTAAAACTAAAGAACTATATACAAAGGCGGCGGGCAAGTCCAGCGGCTCACTCTGTGGTGTCCCGGGCCAGGGCATCATCGAACTCCTGTTCGATGTCCCGGAGGCGGTCCAGTTCCATGGCCCCAAGGGTCCGCAGGGACGACGCTGTGTCCTCCTCCAACCCCCTGCGGATTGCCTCGAGGCACTCGGCCCGCCTCAGGGCCCTCCTCATGGAGTTCTCCGCCCTGACCATTGTGAGCCGCGCCTCTTCCGCCCGCCGCCGCTCCGCACCTTTGGCGTGGCCCAACCGCTGCCACACGGAAGACACTCTCTGTCCTGGGTCCCCCTGCCCTCCGGCCGATGCCTGCCCCTCCGATGTCGAAAGCCCCGAGCCTTCATGGCTCCCACCATGTTGCTGCTGCTGCTGCTCTGCCTCTGCCCGTGCACTGCCTCCTGCTGCCTGCACATCCTCCGCCGGCTGGGGTGCACTTGTTGATGTGGCCACCCCTGCTGGACCACCGACTCCCGACTGTGGCAGGGATGCCTCCTCCACCAGCCTGGCCGCACCGTCAGAGGCAGCTCCACAGGGCACCCAGGTGACTGATGGGTGGGAAGATGGCACAGAGGACGACTGGCGCGTAGGGGGTCCAGTTGAGGAGGGGGTCGGAGCAAGCCCCATCAGACGGAGGAATCTGGCCTGGGTGACCTGTCCCAGCAGGCTGACGTGGTCAACGAGCCATTCGAGATGACGTGCAGTCTCTCCATGAAAAGACTGCAGGTCACCTCGCATGGCCCGTTGACGCAACGCCACACCAGCCAGGACAGGCTCAACCCGGACCTGGATAGCCACGTCCGCAGGCAGAGGAAGGCCAGTTGACGTCAGCTCATCCCCTGCCTGGAAACGGGTCTGGACGTAGGCATCCCTGCTGGTGCAAGATGATGCAGGGACAGGATCGGGGACAGGATTGCACACAGGCACCTCCGCGGCGGCCTGTGCTGCCTCCTGTCCCTGGTCCTGGACTGCACCACTAGCACCAGTGGGATCCCCACCTCCAGACCCCGTCTCTGGTGCTTGCACGGCCTCCTCCTCCACCAGACCCCCCACCAACCTGGAAGACTCCGTGCCATCTTCCCCTGTTGGGCCCTGTGGGGTCCCAGCTGCCCCTTCTGCTGCCGAGGAGTCCAACTCCAACCTCTGCCTCTTGGACCTCCCCCCGGCAGCTGCGGCCTGGGACGCGGCACCGGACTCCTCACTCCCCGACGAGATGACAACATGGGAGGGGAGCCGGGCCTTGCGTCTCCGGCTGGCGGTCGGATCCCCGCCGCTGTGCTCCACAGCACCTTCTCCGCCCTCTTCATCAGTTGACGCTGCAGACAGGGAGAAACAAAACACAGCCATCAGGGCACTGTACAATGGACACATACACACATGACAGTTGCACATGAGTGGCATTGGCAAACCTCAGACATGTCATCACAATCCCCAACACACATGTCATTGCAACTCGCACACATGAGCCATACCACAGCCATATCGCAACTGCCACCACCATCCATACACATACAACAGCATGAGCAGCCAAAGTTGACCCAGACATCCCATGCAACACAGGAAGTGCACCACACATGTACACACACCACCACACTTGCATGCATGTGTACACCTCGGCCAAGTGTTGCACTGTTCAGACGGGCATCCATGTCACATCTGCCAATCAGGCTTACACATACCGCAGTCACATGCATCCATGTTGCATCACTGTTGCACCCTTGTCAAATACACACACATGCACATGTACACGGTGCTCATACATGCAGCCCAATACAACATACATGCGTGACATCACGGACATGTCTACTTACATACACATACATACAAACATGTGTGCACGCACAACTGCATTTGCCATGCAAACCTACACACACAAGCACCATCCATGTCTCACACATTACAGCCCTCGCATGTGTTAGCCCCACGGCCATGTACACCCCCACCCATACTCGACCCCATACAAACAGATGTGCAACCTGCACAATACCGAATAATCAACACACGCACTGCTCACAATCAGGATGCATGTACACTCACCGCTCGACTCCAGACGGGTCTGCTTCTCCAGGACCTGGACGTGGAGCGCTGGGGATATGCGTTCCAGGACCCCCATCTGTTCTTCCGACAAGTGGCCCCGGCGCCCCTTGGCATCCGCTGCCTTCAAGAGGCGCCGGGCCTTGTTCAGGGTCCTGGACCTGAAGTCCTCCCAGCGCTTCCTGACATGTTGTAAGTCCCGGACTGCCACCCCCTCAGCGTTGATGGCAGTCACGATGTCAGTCCAGATCCGAGTCCGTCCTTCCTTGTCGGCGAGGGAACTTCCGAAGAGGGCATCATACTGCCCCAGGACTTGCTCCACCAGGACACCAACTTCGGTGGCACTGAAGCTGGTGCCCCTCTGCCTCTCTGGGCGGGGGTTGTCAGTGGTCACAGATGGTGTTTGCCCCGACATGACAACCCCAGAGGCAGGAGTGGGTGGGCAACTGGGTCCTGGGGCTGGGCTGTGGAGCGATGGAATTCCAGTCGGGAGTCTTTGGTACCAGCAGGGGTGGTCACAGCAACAGCACCCCTGGCTGATGTGCAGGCAGCAAATGGCAGTGCACGTGGGCAGCAGGCAGTCAGGTAGCAGCAGATGGTAGGTGGGAGCATGCTCGGGGCTCTGGGGGGCAGTAGTTCGGCCTTCTGGGCAGGAGCGTGGTCTTCCGTGTGCTTATGCGTGGCCAGCTTGGTACGGAGTGATTTGGCACGTGAAAATCCTGCACGTCAGCGTGAAAATCGAGGAAAGGCCCTTAGCGCGTAAGCGCGTCAGCACGCATACGCGATTCTATTGGACCAAAGGCCCTCAGCGCGTAAGCGCGTCTGTGACGTGACCCGCACGGGTGTTTCCCACACAGCACGTGATGACAGAGCACACGTGGAAAGACTGCACGTCAGAGTCTCATCGCGTGTGATTGGTGGAAATGGCCCTACACGCAGAAGTGACAAAGCGTGTAATTGGAGGAAATGTCCCTACATGCAGAAGTGACAAAGCGTGTAATTGGAGGAAATGTCCGTACACGCAGAAGTGACAAAGCGTGTAATTGGAGGAAATGGCCGTACACGCAGAAGTGACAAAGCGTGTAATTGGAGGAAATGGCCCTAGCGCGTACACGCCGCGTAAGTGACGCTGGACGTGTGGGCCTGTATAAAAGGTACGCGTAGAACACCACTTCCTTGTACGTGCTTTTCGTGGAGAGCGAGTGGGTGAATTCTGTACTTCTTGTCGTTTCACACGCAATTTACTTCACGGCGTTTCAAGTTCGTATTCCCTGTTACCTCTGACAGATTTTTCTCTTCTTTCGCTTTTACTGGTTTACCTGGGCCTGTTCCCTCAAACAGTGTTCCCTTCTACTGTTGTCCTGTCTCCTCAGACAGCGTACAAATCTTCTTTTGGCGGGGGTGTTGCCAACCAAACGTGCTCCTTTTACACGCTCGTTTACCAGGCAGACGGTGAGTCACGCACGTATCTAACATCTGTGCTTGCCCCGTGTGTAGCCTACCCCTTCAGAGGTCATTCTAGGCTGCGTGTGACACGCATACGTTCATTCTTGTGTTTCTGGGTGCCACAGCGTAGTGCAGGTTTTTCTTTCTGCACACGTGGTCTAGGAGGGGTTGCGTGCACGTCATCTCCCTTTTTTGGGCCTCCTGTGCGTTGCGTGACCCGTCATCTTTCCCCAGGGGTTACATTCAGCCTTGCTAGAGCACTAGGGTACAATTACCATCTGGTACCCAACCCCTTTGACCCCCAATTGCCCAGGACAATAGTCTACATCCACTCCCATACGCACATTAACATCAGTGCCATGGCTGGGAGGCGAGGATTCCGTAAGGGTGGCAAAGGTGGAAGAGCCACAAGTGGTGGCCGTGGTGGATCCGGTAGGGGACGTGGTCGTAACTTGCAGGGTGAGCCTGTCCCCCCATGTGTGGAGGACCAGTCACGGGCACCCATAATCACCCCCCTCCCCCCCTCCCATTGAGGCTGATGTGGCTGACACCATCCATGCTCAGCCCTTGTTGGACCAGCCCATTGTGGCACCAGACCTGGCTGACTCCATGGCTGACTTCCAGGTCAGCAGGGCTACGACACGTGCGCTGGTGCACGTTGATGCCATCATGCCACGTGGATCTGGGGCAGCAAGGTCATCTGCTGCACCAAGGAGGCAGGGCGGAGAGGCTGCAGGGGCAGCTGCGGCTCCATCCACCCCAGCCCTCACACACCCAGCCAGGACAGTGTCGGTCCTAGTCCATGCTGCTGACATTCCCCCTGACACCATCACACTAGACCCAATGCCTGCACCAACTCCCATGCTGAGTGTGCAATCCCACACTCCTGATACAGAGTCCACCAGGGCTCCTGCCCCTAGTGTCCAGAGCGGCGCAGGACACTCAGGATCACCACCACCTTCCAAGCGGAAGAGGAAGAGTGCTCGTCCGGCACAGGCTGATGCCCCAGACACGGCTACACAGTCCGGCCCGTCCAGGAAGCCCAGCTTCACGGATGACGAACTGAATGCACTTGTCGAGTATGTGTCCGCACATGACAACGAGATGGTCATTGTTGCAGGATCCAAGACCACACCTGTACAACGCCAGGCACACTGGCAGACCGTTGCGGACATCGTAAGTGCCCTTGGAATTGTGAGGCGCACAGCCAATGATTGCTATAAGCGCTAGAATGACCTAAAGCGCAGGGCAAAGAGTAAGCTGGCCTCAAGTCATGCCGCAACTCTAGTGACTGGAGGTGGGTCTCCAGTAGTAGACATGGAACTCACTCCACATGAGTCAGTCGCTGGGACCTACGTCACGGAGGAACAGATCCAAGGCGTGGGAGATCTGGCTGATTACGAGGCATTGTCCGGTGAGTGCACATGCATGTGTGTGTCATCCATGTGCATGGTGTGTGTGTGAGGGCTTCTGTTTGTGTGCCAGGTGAGAGTGTGTGCGCCTGAGTCGTATGGGTCAGCCATG
Source organism: Ambystoma mexicanum (assembly GCF_040938575.1). NCBI lineage: Eukaryota > Metazoa > Chordata > Amphibia > Caudata > Ambystomatidae > Ambystoma > Ambystoma mexicanum. The sequence goes on along the minus strand of NC_090928.1, from coordinate 957,652,419 downwards.
TGCTTCATGCAATGCTTCCTGCGCAGCTGCATTTGGCCATAGCAGTATCCCTTCTGCCAACAGTAGACATCTAGGCCAACTGCACGCCAGTTGCCCTTGAAGTGTCACCTTGCCACAACATATTTGCTTATTTTTCACTGTTCATTCAGTCAGTTTGTTTGCATTCCACCACTTTCACTAGGCATGTCGCTGTCCACTAGTCACATGTCTGACATGGGTATGGTAAAGTGGAGTGACTTTGTTACCTGGATATCATTTGTACACACATGTCCTTGTGCAATTGGACCATTTCAGACTGGCAGCTCCAGGTGAAAAATCTGACCTGTTAGAATTAGAAAAGCAATTACATGCGGGAACTGGACTGAATGAATAGGTGCTGCCCTCCTCTCCATCTTCACTCAATTGCAATGGTACATGCCATCTGTGTGATGGCATGTGTGTTTCACTTGGCAATCACAGGCCGATGTGTGATGCCACTGCCAGGCAGCATGCAGAAAATGTGTTCATCTTCCATCTTGGTGTCATCAGTGTGTGCCTTTTGCCTGCACTTCATACGCAGTGAGGGTGCATGCATGGGAGGGTTTTAGTCATGTGGGACATGTGTTAATCAAGTACTGGTTCTCTTGCTTCTCAGCCCTCATTGTGTGCCATGGTGCTAATGCCTGTTTCCATTTCTTTGTTTTCATGTCTTTGCAGGGGAAGACGCACCTGATACTGCTGGGGTTGTGGAGATGGTGCAGACCTAGGAGGGGTCCGAGGGCCGACCAACCACCAGTGAGGGACGTGGTGTGGTGGTGGGGGAGAACCCACAAGTGCTGCAGGTCGTGCTCTCAAGGGGTGTCTCTGGCTGCACCTCCCCCGAGCTGTACTCAGGTGTTGATTCGGATGAGACCTACGTGCCGTCGCAGGTGAGTGTTCCAGGGAGGGATTCTGTTCTGTCTCACCCACCTGCACCAGGGTCAGGACCCTCCATGGGGATGTCAGTGTTGGCAGCTACGCCTTCGGTGGTTACGGATGCAGGGTCACACTCCGCGACATCTGATCCTGTTCCTGGGCCAGCAGATCAGAGGGGGAATGCAGTCCTGCAGCCTCAGGCAGTGCCGGCACAGCAAGGCGCAGTTCGCCTTGCCCCAGACAGGTGTGGTGCCCGCCGACGTGGTGGCCGTACGCCACCCGGCAATACCGCATGGGAGCAATCCATTTACGGTATGGCAACCCAACAGGCTGCATCATCCGAGATGATGGCTCAGGCCATGGATAGGGTGGCCACTTCCATTGTCCCCCCAGAAAGGCTGATGGAGCGACTAGAGCAGGCAACCGACTCCATCTGCCAGTCACACAGGGAGGACATGTTGGGGTCCAACAGGGACAGGGGGGCGGCACTGGCGACTCTGCAGGAGGCCATCTACATTGAGTCCCAGGGCCACAGGGAAGCCCTGAGGCAGGAGCTCCTTCACCTCAGGACAACTCTTGTTGAGCTTGAGGCTTCTACACACCAAAGGACAGAACAGCAGCTGGAGCGTCTCACCCGTACGCTCTCAGCTGAGATGCAGGCAACGAGGGCGGAGGTCCGGGCATCCCGTGAGTTGTTGCATGGGGACCTCCGCACACTCATCCTCCAGAACCAGACCTACCACACCCGCATGCTTGCAGCCATGGAGGAGCAGACTAGGGCCTTGCGTGGGCTGCCTCCCATAGTGCAACCACCTCCGGATGCAGCTGCACAGGGTGATAATAGCGACAGCAGTGAAACTCCCACAATAGGGTAGCCGTGTGGACCATGAGCCCATGGAGGTGTTTTATCTTCCCAGGATCCACGCAGGTGGGTTCTGGTGTGCATCCTGTCCTCTGACCTCCTGGGTGGCCTCCCCAACCCCCCCGGGCCCATCAATGGCCATTTTTGATTGTTTCTTATTTTTATTTTTATTTTGAATTCTTTTATTCCCAATTTTTTTGGGACGATCTGTTGGCTTCGATCTGTTGGCTTCCGTGGTTCCTGTGGGCATACGCTGCATTGTGGCTGGGCACATGCAGGCTTGTAATGTATTTGGTTCAGATGCTTGGGTTTGAGTCACACACACCCCTCCTGCTTCCCGTTTCCATGGGCTTGCAAAGGGTGTGCCCAAGTGACAGTGAATTACACAGTGACGTTGGACTCCCATGAGCTGTGTGGCCAGTCTGTAGTCAATACTGTGTATACATTCATAGTGCATATTGCTGTTGTGTTGTACACTGCATGTTGCATTGATGTGTAACTCTTCTTCTGTGTCTACCTCCCAATTTGCAGGTCCCTTCCTCATGTCCACACAAGGACCTCTAGTCTGGAGATGGGGACCATGTTGGCAGCAGTGCACCTACAACTCTACATGGCGACAACACTGCACAGTTGGTAGTGGTGGGAGTGCAGGCATTTCCAGGTGGTGAGACTACTAATATGTAACATTTGTGATGTCATGTTAATGGTACTACGTGCTCAAGTATGTTGTTGGTCCGGCATTGCTGTGAGCATTTCAGGTGTTGCAGGTTTATAATAGTGCCACTGTACATAGTGAGACTGATGTCATGTTGTGGGGATTACTTTGTTTACCTGCAATTAGCATGACATGGCACGGTGTGTCGTGTGGCGGTGCTGGGGTTGGGTTGGCTGACATGGCACTGTCCTCTTGTTGCATTTTGCAAGTGGGTATTCATTTTAGCTGCTTCCATGTGTAACTTCACAAAACTGCATTGGTGGTGTCTGTGTGGGTAGGGATGCACACATTGTGACACTTCCAGGTGAACAATCTCAGGCTGACATGGTATTCCCGGTTCATTCTCCAGACATTCAGGATCAGTGTCAGGTTGAGTCATCATTGATTGTCAGATGGAATGTGCCAGGGCAGTGTGCACTCCACAGGGGTGTGATTTCTATGTGAAGTAATTAGCCACTAGCTGTGTACGGGCTGCCTCCCCCCGTGCCCTTTCCCCTCCCATGCGCAGCGGCTGTGCATGTGGTTGGGGATGTGGGGCTACCACCATGTCCACGGCCAGGCCCCGGCGTGTTGCAACGTTGTGCAGGACACATGCTGCCACTATGATCCTGCACACTACTGGGGGAGCGTATAACAGCTGCCCGCCAGAACGGTCAAGGGAGCGAAAGCGTGACTTTAGCACTCCGAATGTGCGCTCCACTATGCCCCTGGTTGTAATGTGGGCTGTGTTATATCTTACCTGGGGTGGCGTGGTGGGGTTCCGAATTGGCGTCATCATGTGGGGGCTGAGAGGGTAGGCACTGTCCCCTGTGGAGATGGTGATTGGTATCATTGGTGGGGTTGTGACCTTGCTCAGTATCCAACATGCATGCATGTGCAGTGGCATACATACTCACCAAGCAGCCATGTATCGCCATGCCGCCCAGCTTCTAGGTCCCGGCTTAGGGTGGACATTCGGTAAATGAAGCTGTCGTGGGTGGAGCCGGGATAGTTGGCATATACTGAGGTGATGATTCCCTTGGCATTACATGCTACCTGCACGTTGATGGAATGCCAGTGCTTGCGGTTCCTATAGATGTGCTCAGATGCCCTGGGGGGACGTAGAGCCACATGGGTGCAGTCGATGGCACCTAGCACTTTGGGGAATCGTGCCACAGCGTAAAAATCCAGGGCGGCAGCATGCCTTTCTGCAGGTGTTCTGGGCAGGTATATGTGCCTGCGGACTGATGGGCGTGCAGTGATGATGTTCAAGACCTGGTGTAGGCAGCGTGACTGGGTGACCTGTGACACCCCACCCACTATGGCACTTGTCCGCTGAAATGATCCAGTGGCTAAGAAGTGAAGTACATTGAGGACCTTCTCCAGGGGGCTGAGTGCTTGGGAGCACAGGGTGGGTGATGTGAGGTCATCCTCCCACTCACTCACCAGGTCCAGTATGATGTGTGGTGGAAACCTGTACCTCCCATACGCCTGGTCATCAGGCATCCCGAAAAGGCTGGTTCTGGGTGTGAATATTCTGGCCCTGACTATCCTCCTCCTCCTCCTTTGGTAGCCCACTGCCACTGCTGCTAGGAACGGTATGTTCATCCTGCCGTCTGAGCTTGTTATTGTTACAGTCCGCAAATTTATGCTTTGCGCGTGTTCTAGGCGAGCGTGTGACCCGCGCACCCCTGGAATCCAGTTCCCAGTCCAATAGCGTGTGGAAATTCACACGCACCACGGGATACAGGTTCGCTGACGTACTTGCGTGTGTGAGTGCCCGCGCACCCATTAAATACACGTACATAGGCCAATCGCGTGTACGCGCACTTTTGTCCAATTACACGCGATGACACTCTGACGTGCAGTATCTCCACGTGTGCCCCGTCATCACGTGCTGAGTGGGGAACACCCGTGCAGGTCACGTCACAGACGCGCTTACGCGCTGAGGGACTCTGGTCCAATAGAATCGCGCATGCATGCTGACGCGCTTACGCGCTAAGGGCCTTTCCTCGGATTTCACGCTGACGTGCAGGATTTTCACGTGCCAAATCACTCCGTATCAAGCTGGCCACGCGAAAACACACGGAAGCCCACGCTCCTGCCCAGAAGGCCGAGTTACTGCCCCCCAGTCCCCCGAGCAGCCTCCCACGTGCCATATGCTGCTGCCTGCCTGCCTGCCTGCCTGCTGCCACCGTGCCCTGCCATTTGGTGCCTGCACATCAGCCATCTGCAGGGGTCCAGTTGCTGTGTCCACCCCTGCAGGAACTGAAGACTCCCGACTGGGATTACATCGCTCCACAGCCCAGCCCCAGGACCCAGTTGCCCACCCACACCTGCCTCTGGGGTTGCCATGTCGGGCACTTCCACATCTGGCACCAGTGGCAACCCCAGGCCAGAGGGGCACCAGCTTCACTGTCACCGAAGTTGGTGTCCTGGTGGAGCATGTCCTGGGGCAGTATGATGCCCTCTTTGGATCGTCCCGCGCCAGCAAGGAAGGACGGCAGAGGATCTGGGCCGACTGTGTGGTTGCCATCAACGCGGAGGGGGTGGCAACCCGCGACGTCCTGAAGATCAAGAAGCGTTGGGAGGACTTGAGGTCCAGGACCCTTGTGAAGGCCCGGCGCCTCGTGGAGGGGGGCCGGGGCCGCATGAGTTCCATCCAGATGAGGGTCCTGGAACGCGTACGCCCAGCGCTCCACGCCCAGATGCTTGAGAGGGAGGCCCGTCTGGAGTTGAGCGGTAAGTGTCCATGCATTACTGTGTGAGACAGGGCATGTTGCGGTGTGCTGGTTCTATGATACTTGCCTGTATGTGTGCCATAGGCCATGTATGCATGTATGTGTGCAGGGACATCATGGTAATGCATGTGCGACCAGTGATGTGTGATGCACATGGTTGTTGCATGAGTTGAAATGCCGCATGGGGAGCCCTATGCAGATTTTGAACATGAGAGCATGCAAGTCTCTGTACCTGGACATGGGTGGGGGTGAGGGATGGGTGCTGATGCCAGGTATATATGGTAGCCATGTCTGTGTGCCTGACCTGCGTGTCTGTGACTTGTGCATGCCATGGATGCATGACACATGTGTGTGACAATGCAGAGATTCAGTAAAGCAGCCAAATTACCCTTGTATCCGCTGTGTTTGGTGTGTTTGGGGCCAGATGGATGTGACTGAGGTGAAGTGTGTGCATGTGATGGGCATGAGCCATGATGCATGTGAGTTACATATCATTGAATGTTTCAAGAGTCCATTGGACATGCATGGAAATGTCCATGGCATGCACCATGCCTGTTACTGTGTGTGTTTTGCCTGGACTGACCCATGTGTTGTGGAGGGACATGATGGAAGTGTACTTTGACAGTGGTGCTCATCTGCTATTGCTTCCTGTCTAGGGGACCATTGTACAGTGCCCTGATGCTTGTGTTCTTTGTCTCCCTCTACGCAGCGGCTAGTGAAGAAGAGGGCGGAGACGGCGCTGTGGAGCAAGGCGGCGGGGATGCCCCCACGGCTGCAGCGGAAGGGGTGGGTGAGCCCCCACAGGGGCCTGCTACGGTGGGAGACGGTGATGAGCCATCCAGGTTGGTGGTTTGCACAGAGGAGGAGGAGGCCGCCACTGGGGCACACATGGGGCCTGGTGGGGGCATCCCTGCTGGTGCAAGTGGTGCAGTCCAGGGCCAGGGGCAGGAGGCAGCACAGGTCACCGTGGAGGGGCCTGTGCATGTCACTGTCCCTGACCCTGTGAGTGCACCACCATGCACCAGCAGGGATGCCCCGTCCCAGGCCTGTCCGCAGGTAGAGGGGATGTCCATGTCACCTGACTCCCCTCCACCTGCGGACGTGGGAACCCCTGGCCGTGCGGAGAAAGTCCTGATTGGGGTCGCGATGCGCACGGCTGTGATTCGTGATGCCGTGCGTGCTTCCCGGGAGGAGCACGCACGTCATCACGAAGTGCACCGTGCCGACGTGGCCCAATTGGGATCGGCCATGTTCGGGGGTTTCCTGCATGTGTTGGCCAATGTGGTGGCCCTCTCCTCCTCTGTGCAGGCTATCCACCAGTCGTTCTCCTTGCCGTCTTCCAGCCCAGATGCCACCAGGGCCCCCTGTGGACCTGCCCCGACCAATGCAGCCAGCTCGGTGGGGATCCCATCCCTGCCACAGTCGGGAGTCAGAGATCCAGCAGGGGTGGACACCAGAGCAACTGGACCCCAGCAGATGGAGGATGTGACGGCATCATCGGGCAGGGCACGTGCACGACGGCGTCGGTGGTTTCCATCAGCCTGGATGCCGTCGTGCTGGCACAGGCAGTTGCGTCGGAGGCAGCAGCAGGCTCAACGTGGGAGGCATCATGGCTCGGGGCCATCAACATCAGGGGTGCAGGCATCGGCCGGAGGGCAGGAGAACCCTGGAATGGGAATGGCTTCCGTGTGGGAGCGGTTGTGCCAGCGGATAGGTGTGGAGCGGCAGCGGGCAGAGGAGGAACGGCTCACGATGGTCAGGGCGGTGGACTCCATGCGGAGGGCGCTGAGGCGGGCTGAGTGCCTCGAGGGTCTTCGCAGGGAGTTTGAGCTTGACACTGCGTTATCCCTGCGGGACCTCAGGGCCAGGGAACATGCCCGCCTCCAAGCCATTGACCAGGAGTTCGATGATGCCCTGGCCCATGACAACAACCAGTGAGCCGTCCGAATAGCCCGCTGCCTTTGTATATAGTTGTATAGTTAGGGTTAGGTTTCCTTTGTTTTTTTGATTTTTTTTTGGTTGCGATTGGACAATGCACCACTTTTTTGTATATAGTTCACTTTTTAGTTAGTAGTCATAGTTAGGTTTAATTTGGTAGGGCTCATGGACCCAGGATGATCTTCTTCATTGGCTTATTTTAATTTTTCAGATTATTTTCTTGGACATTCATCTTGTTTTGTTTGATTTGCTTTGTGTTTTTTCTTATTTCATTTCCATTCTACTTGCTGTTAAATACATATTATTTTTTTAATCTTCAATGTGTCGTATCATCTCATTGCTTTCAGGCATGTCATGTTGGGTGTTTTGTCATTCACTTGCAGCCATTGTGTGTGACAGACATGTGTTCAATTGCATTATTTAAATTGGGGGTGTAACATGTAATTGCCTTTGATATGTGGGTGGGTGTGATAGTTGGTTGGGCCTTTTGGCAGGGGAGGATGGGCATTACGGACATGATTGGGGAATGTTGGGACCCAGGTGCAGGGGGGCATGGATTGGACATGGGTGGGGGCCTGCTGGCAGGTGCCCCACAGTGCTGGGGGGGTGGGGGTGGTGGGAGACATGAGTGGGGGCCTGGTGGAGGGTGACCCTGCACTGCTGGGGTGTGGGGGTGGTGGGTGACATGAGTGGGGGCCTGGTGGAGGGTGCCCCTGGTGGCTGGGGGGTGGGGGTGGTGGGTGACATGAGTCGGGGCCTGGTGGAGGGTGACCCTGCACTGCTGGGGTGTGGGGGTGGTGGGTGACATGAGTGGGGGCCTGGTGGAGGGTGACCCTGCACTGCTGGGGTGTGGGGGTGGTGGGAGACATGAGTGGGGGCCTGGTGGAGGCTGACCCTGGTGGCTGGGGGGTGGGGGTGGTGGTAGACATGAGTGGGGGCCTGGTGGAGGGTGCCCCTGGTGGCTGGGGGGTGGGGGTGGTGGGAGACATGAGTGGGGGCCTGGTGGAGGCTGACCCTGGTGGCTGGGGGGTGGGGGTGGTGGTAGACATGAGTGGGGGCCTGGTGGAGGGTGCCCCTGGTGGCTGGGGTGTGGGGGTGGTGGGTGACATGAGTGGGGGCCTGGTGGAGGGTGACCCTGCACTGCTGGGGTGTGGGGGTGGTGGGTGACATGAGTGGGGGCCTGGTGGAGGGTGACCCTGCACTGCTGGGGTGTGGGGGTGGTGGGAGACATGAGTGGGGGCCTGGTGGAGGGTGCCCCTGGTGGCTGGGGGGTGGGGGTGGTGGGAGACATGAGTGGGGGCCTGGTGGAGGGTGCCCCTGGTGGCTGGGGGGTGGGGGTGGTGGGTGACATGAGTGGGGGCCTGGTGGAGGGTGACCCTGCACTGCTGGGGTTTGGGGGTGGTGGGAGACATGAGTGGGGGCCTGGTGGAGGGTGCCCCTGGTGGCTGGGGGGTGGGGGTGGTGGGTGACATGAGTGGGGGCCTGGTGGAGGGTGCCCCTGGTGGCTTGGGGGTGGTGGGAGACATGCGTGGGGGCCTGGTGGAGGGTGACCCTGCACTGCTGGGGTGTGGGGGTGATGGGAGACATGAGTGGGGGCCTGGTGGAGGGTGCCCCTGGTGGCTGGGGGGGTGGGGGTGGTGGGAGACATGAGTGGGGGCCTGGTGGAGGATGACCCTGGTGGCTGGGGGGTCGGGGTGGTGGGAGACATGAGTTGGACATGGGTGGGGGCCTGCTGGCAGGTGCCCCACAGTGCTGGGGGGTGGGGGTGGTGGGGGACATGAGTTGGACATGGGTGGGGGCCTGCTGGCAGGTGCCCCACAGTGCTGGGGGGTGGGGGTGCAAGGGGACATGAGTTGGTGTTCATTAGTTCAAGGAGACATGTGCCTTTGCTGGGGGGCATGCCCATGGTGGGTGGGCTGCCTGCGGGACATGACCAGGGATGCAGGGTAGTCCCCTGTGGTGTGGGCTGCCTGCAGGGGCCGTGGAGGGTGTACAGGGTACACCTGGGAGCACCCACACTGTCAAATCACATGTGGAACTTCCCGCGCACCCCTGATATACACGCGCCCAGTCTATTCGCGTGTGGAACTTCCCGCGCACCCCTGAAATACACGCGCCCAGGCTATTCGCGTGTGGAACTTCCCGCGCACCCCTGAAATACACGCGCCCAGGCTATTCGCGTGTGGAACTTCCCGCGCACCCCTGAAATACACGCGCCCAGGCTATTCGCGTGTGGAACTTCCCGCGCACCCCTGTAATACATGCGCCCCCAGGCTATTCGCGTGTGGAACTTCCCGCGCACCCCTGAAATACACGCGCCCCCAGGCTATTCGCGTGTGGAACTTCCCGCGCACCCCTGAAATACACGCGCCCAGGCTATTCGCGTGTGGAACTTCCCGCGCACCCCTGAAATACACGCGCCCAGGCTATTCGCGTGTAAAACTTCCCGCGCACCCCTGAAATACACGCGCCCAGGCTATTCGCGTGTGGAACTTCCCGCGCACCCCTGAAATACACGCGCCCAGGCTATTCGCGTGTGGAACTTCCCGCGCACCCCTGAAATACACGCGCCCAGGCTATTCGCGTGTGGAACTTCCCGCGCACCCCTGAAATACACGCGCCCAGGGTATTCGCGTGTGGAACTTCCCGCGCACCCCTGTAATACACGCGCCCCCAGGCTATTCGCGTGTGGAACTTCCCGCGCACCCCTGAAATACACGCGCCCCCAGGCTATTCGCGTGTGGAACTTCCCGCGCACCCCTGAAATACACGCGCCCAGGCTATTCGCGTGTGGAACTTCCCGCACACCCCTGAAATACACGCGCCCAGGCTATTCGCGTGTGGAACTTCCCGCGCACCCCTGAAATACACGCGCCCAGGCTATTCGCGTGTGGAACTTCCCGCGCACCCCTGAAATACACGCGCCCAGGCTATTCGCGTGTGTAACTTCACGCGCACCCCTGGAATACACGCGCCCCCAGGCTATTCGCTTGTGGAACTTCCCGCGCACCCCTGGATCTTCCCGCGCACCCCTGGAATACACGTAGCCCGCTCCCCCAGGCCCGATCGCGTGTGAAACTTCACGCGAACCCCTGTGATGCACGTACCCTGCTGAAATCGCGTGTTAGACTTCCCGCGCACCCCGGTGTACACGCACACGTATTTTTTGTCAGCGGGTGTCCGTGTTTGTGGGTACCCCTTTGCACGTCATTTTTCCTGGAGGGCCACAGTATGGGACATTCATCATGGCAGTATATAGGTGCTATTTGTTGGCGCACCTTTTGGCGCACATTTCTTACAGCCGCAGAGACGCTACCGCCTGCTTTCTTGTGGCGGTCGTGTTTGTGCCTGTGCGCTGGTTTGAGCGTGCGCTTTTTTACCCTATTCTATTCCATGAATACGTGTTGTAGGCGAGCGTGTGGGCGTTCCGCGCACTTGTGCCCTGTACTTCCCCCGTGACGCCCACGTTTTGGCAAGTTGTTCCCCATTCCGAGTGTTACGCCCGTGTTCCGCCTACTTTTGTTGCGTGCGCCGCGCTATGTGCGAATTTCGCTGTGGCCTGTGCGATTTTCGCTGTGACCTGGCGCACGCTGTTAGATGGCCTGTGCGCCAACGTGCGCCACGCACTTTTTTATCGCACATCTGCTGGTTTTCTCGCGCACGGCCTTCCATGAATCAACGTGCGCTGCTTTTCGTGCGATTTTCGCAATTGCACTGCGATTTTCGCTATTCCACTGCGAATCGCACGTTTTTGCCCACTTGCGCCGCGCTAATTATTCCATGAATCGGCCTGTTAGTGTTTAACCCTAATTCCGGTATAAACATCTATCTGAAGTCCTTTGCGACTTGTGATAGCAACAACATTATATATAGAATCAAATGCCCTTATGGACAATAGTATGCTGTTGGTCAATCCATACGCAAAGCAAAATTACAGACGAATGAGCATCGCTCAAATTAACGTACGAGAAATATGAAATCCCCCGTGACACGTCACTTTCTGTCAGTGAAACACCAATTAGGTTTCAGATCTTAGAGGTGGTGGATCGTAAACCAGGAAAAAGTGGTACCACAAACATCTAGAGCTAAGAGAAACCTATTGAATAGAACTTTTGAACTTATTATTCCCCAATGGTCTTAATGAAGAATGTTATTTTGCTTGTTTCATTTAAATACAGCAGATGAATATTGGCTTGATTGTTAACTTTAATGAACCATTGGGACTATTGTTCCCTAATAGTCACGATGAAGAATGTCACGTGTGCTTGTTTTACCTAAATACAGTAGACGTATACGCTAATCACTAACTTTATGGAATGCATTTTTAAAATAATATGTTTATACTATTTATAGACCTGATGCACATACACCCTATCATCAGATGTTTGCCATCATTGAAGGAGGAATACGTTTATAAACAATGTTGACAAAAGGAAATGACCATTTATAATAGCCAGTTTCAATATTGATACACAAGTTAACCAAGTTTGGTCGAAACATTATTGTTCACATTCCATAAATAGAAGTTGAATATGGGTTGTTTTTTGTTGAATAACAGTAGTTAGCATGACAAATGTGACTACCGACCCTTATGCAGAGTTTTGGAAAATATTATTATTTAGAACAAGTTATTGATTGTTAATTCCACATGGATTGGTAAAATCATATGAAATATGGATTACAATATCTGCGGATAAAGCCTATATCACAATGAAAGAATGTGCATATTAGATTAAAACTGCACAAACATGTGAGAAATGTATGGCATGTATAATGACTATAAAAAAAAGATGCACCGATTATAAGTCTTTTGCAAAACCTAGAGGATAATTAGGTATAAGAATTGCAAGAAGTATATTATTATAGAACTTGCTTTAACATATTGTATGTACAAGTGGACTTATATATTATTAATCACAACATTTTCATGATCATGGATGACCATTTTATAGACACCAGCATTTGCTTGCGCTCTAAAGATAAACACAGAAGAAATATGGCCCCAGATGCGCGATGATATCATGACGTCGATGACATCATCACGGCCGTGCACACAGGACATTTTTTTAAAATGTAAACCGCGCTGGCACTCGGGATTAGTTTCCACAACAGTCTGCGAGCGCCAGATATTTTTTTATTGAGATCAAGCAGAATGATTTTTTCATCCCTAAACTAGACTAATTAGCATTAGGATATATAAAAAGCTAATGAACTAATATACTTTGCAGAGTTCCTGAAAAGAGTGGAAAGAAGCCTGCAGGATATTGCAGCACAAGAGAAAGGTATGATTTTTTGAAACCTCAGATAAACATGCTCAAAAAATTACACAAGAAGCACGTTTTTTAGACAACATAACCAGATCATTACAATTGTGCTGATAAACAAACATTCATTTTTTAGGATTTGAAATGCGATCTTTTAGAAGAAAGCTGCTGGCTTGCCGAGAATCTAAGAGGGCATTTGAGATGTATATATATATAGCGTGTCAGAGCAGGGAGGTGAATTAATCTGCTTCCCAGAATATTTGATTAATACGCAGATTAATGTACCTCTAATCATATTTAGTTATGAGTTTTGTATATATGTTTTATTTTAGAATTTAGAACCTGAAGATGGTCAACAGACCGAAATGCATTGGACATTAATGAATCCCTGTGTCTTTGGAATAAAACACATTTTTGATGGACTTTGCATCAATGAAGTGAAAGTTGTGATCAATCAATTAAGAATTTAATTGTTAATTGTTTTCTAAAACTCTTTATGTGGAATGATAAATATGAATCTATAATTTGACATGTTTTTTAAACACAGGGTCCTTCCAATTTCCTCCGTTACCCAACCTAGGATCAGTTCATCAATGATTACATATGGAAACAACAGCTTCCTCATGACTCAGTCGGCAAATATTTACTTAACCAATCCCATAATGTAAAATGACTATATTGTGAGGATACACTGACTACCCCATGCTGCCATTTAAAGTACCCACCCAATATCTTGCAGGAAGTAAAATCATTTTTGATGGCATGATATTGCAAAGTACAACCAATATATCTAAAATATTCAAGGTTGCTGTGAATACTGTTAGGCAGTAATCAGTATGCGACAACAACAGTATGGCAGATATGGAGGTCTCAATGTGTACCATGCCAGGCTTGAGTAGCACATCGAGTACAAGTTTACATTGGGTCCTGCAGGCATAACATTACTACATTTTCAGGCAAATATACATTGCCATGTATCTATATGTCACCAAGCGAGTTGGTACACCGAGTGACCCCGTGCATTTGCAGGGGAATTGGAAACATAGAGAAGAGTATCTCTCGAGCAGCCCCATGTCATAGCCTGCACAGTGGGACTTTCATCACAAATCTACAAAGAATAAAGGAAAAGACAACTACCAGAATGCAAAGGTTAAAAACTGGACCTGGACGGCTAGACCAACTTGATATGATTTTGATTAAGAGCTGTGAAGGAGTTCCACATTGTCCACCAGATACCCAACCAGTGGAATATTATTTTGGCACCAGTAGAAAATCTTACATTCTAAAATATTGGCCAAGTAACAAAATAGCCATCATAAATCATAATTTCCATTTAGAATGCAATACAAATAACACATTGAGATGGACATAACACACAATGTGAGACAATTGTAGCCATGTATATTTTGCCAGCTTGACATATCTTGGTGTGTTGCCTGTCTGCACAGTCACCGTTACATTATCATTCAATATAATTCCCATACATTCTCAGTACCACTTTGGAACAGAATCTTCGGCAAACCTCCCAAGAATGATGAGCACATGTTTACCTTTCTCCTTGAAGGCTGCTCTTCTCTGTGGCCCATATCCCCTTCCACTCAGCTGTTGCTGAATGGGTAACAGCATCAGTTGCTGTAAAATTGCTTATCACCTGAAGCTCCCTTCCCCAACTCATCCACAGGGAATCGACCGCAGAGAGCAACAGTATTCGGGACATCAAGACCACTCAGTGCAGCATTATAGTCCACGTACACTGCAATGGCTTCCCTGCAAAGTGCGACTTGACACCCTCATGGTCTAGAGCATGGCTGCAATTCATGGAACTCAAACACCTTCCCTTCTCCCCACAGACCTTCCAGCTGGTGTCCCCCAATGATCTGTGCCCACTACTATTCACACTCTACACCTTGTCCTTGGGAAAGCATATCTTATCCTTTTGCTTTCACAACCACCTCTTTGCAATGACACCAAGATGTTCTTCTGCTTTCCATCATCCCCCACTGCCATCTTTCAAAACACCACCAGGAGCCTCACACCCATCCATCATTTCATGAATTATACTGACTGATGTTGAACTCTCAAAAGAGAAATCTGATTTCTCGCCTCCTCCAGTGCTCCTCTCACTCTTCTATGTCCCATCTCCTTCCCTCCAGACATTCTCACTTGCAGCCATCTTTACCAGTGACCTTTGACTCCAACAGTACATTACAGACACTGGCACCACTGCAAGAGTCAATTTTCTCTCCAATAGAAAAATGTGTCCCCATATCACCCACCACTCCGTTGAAAAACAAATGTCTTCTCTGGTGCTCTGTAAACTCCATTACTGCTCTAGCCTTCTGGGTGGTCTCTCCTTTTAATTTTTCACTTTCCTTAACAAAGTGCAGATTTTGCTATTCACCCATTCTACAACCTACTTTAAACCTCCCCAACCTCTATTACTGCTCCCTTGCTGGCAGGCTTTCAATGTAAAATCACTCTCATTAAATTCCTTCTTCTGATCTTTGTGTCCATCCATGGTCTTTCCCCCTTACCTTTCCAACTACACTCTCTCACACTACACATTCCTCCTCTCTCCTTCACCTCTAAGTTCTATGTGTACCCTGGGCATCCTCTCTCTTCTGCTCCTTCTCCTTACTCAACCTACTCCATTGGAATTTCCTTACCCTGATATGAAAACTATCCTATCTCTTGAATTATATTAAACCATATTGAAGCTCTAACTTCTGTCCTGTGAGGAGTGCGATCACCATACACACCCACTCTAGTTCACCAAGGTCATACTAGTCCATTCATATGGGCAGGCGTAAATATATTAATATGTATGATTTTGTATATTGTGGCACAGAGACTACACTAAGGGGCCGATTCATGGAACAAACATGCGCCGAAAATCTTCGCGCAAGCATGCGCAAGCATGCACAAGCGGAAAAAAACAGGCGCACGCGCACGCGTGCGATTCATGGAAGTCCCTGCGCGTGTTCACCGCGGGATGTGCGCCAAACCCATGCATGGCGCACAAGTCACTGCAACATCGCGAAAGGCGTGCGCGACGCGCACAGTGAAAGCGCACAACCTCAGCGCACACACCAGAAAGTGGGCGGGACATGGGGCGTAACGCGCGGAATGGGGAACAACACGCGAAAATAAGGGCGTAACTGGGGATGTACTGCAGGGAAGCAGACGGAACGCCCACACGCACTCGAACCACACGTATTCATGGAATCGAATAGGGCAAAGCCACGCACAGCCAAAGACACGCACAAGCTGAAACACGGCCGCCACACGAAGGCAGGCGGTAGAGTCCCAGCGCATCAAAAAAGTGGCGCGCGGGAAGTCAAATACGCGATTGAGCGGGGTACGTGGATTTCAGGGGTGCGCGAGAAATACTACACGCGATTGGCCTGGGTACGTGTATTACAGGGGTGCGCGAGAAAATCTACACGCGATTGGTCTGGGTACGTGGATTTCAGGGGTGCGCGAGAAATTTTACACGCGATCGGGCCTGGGGGAGCGGGCTACGTGTATTACAGGGGTTCGCGTGAACTTTTTCACGCGATCGGGCCTGGGGGAGCGGGCTACGTGTATTACAGGGGTTCGCGTGAACTTTTACACGCGATCGGGCCTGGGGGAGAGGGCTACGTGTATTACAGGGGTTCGCGTGAACTTTTTCACGCGATCGGGCCTGGGGGAGCGGGCTACGTGTATTACAGGGGTTCGCGTGAACTTTTTCACGCGATCGGGCCTGGGGGAGCGGGCTACGTGTATTACAGGGGTTCGCGTGAACTTTTTCACGCGATCGGGCCTGGGGGAGCGGGCTACGTGTATTACAGGGGTTCGCGTGAACTTTTACACGCGATCGGGCCTGGGGGAGCGGGCTACGTGTATTACAGGGGTTCGCGTTAACTTTTTCACGCGATCGGGCCTGGGGGAGCGGGGTACCACTCACCATCTGCCTTGTGTGTAGTAGAACGCGTAGCCAACACCCGCTGTGAAGTAATAGCGTGTGAACCCCAACGGATGGAAAACACACGCACCGCACGAAAAGCACGTACAGAACATAAAGGCACACGGGATCGCCAAGCCCTGCCAGGGCAACGTCCGTGCGCAAAACGTCACAGACGCGCTTACGCTGTAAGGGCCTTTGGTCCAATGAAATCGCGTACGCGTGCTGACGCGCTTACGCGCTAAGGGCCTTTCCTCGAATTACACGCTGACGTGCAGATTTTTCACGTGCCAAATCACTCCGTATCAAGCTGGCCACGCGAAAACACACGGAAGACCACGCTCCTGCCCAGAAGGCCAAATCACTGCCCCCCAGTGCCCCGAGCAGCCTCCCACGTGCCATCTGCTGCTGCCTGCCTGCCTGCCTGCCTGCTGCCACCGTGCCCTGCCATTTGGTGCCTGCACATCAGCCATCTGCAGGGGTCCAGTTGCTGTGTCCACCCCTGCTGGAACAGTAGACTCCCGACTGGGATACCATCGCTCCACAGCCCAGCCCCAGGACCCAGTTGCCCACCCACGCCTGCCTCGGGGGTCGCCATGTCGGGGCAAGCACCATCTGAGACCAGTGGCGACCCCCAGCCAGAGAGGCAGAAGGCCACCAGCTTCAGTGAGAAGGAAGTTGGTGTCCTGGTGGAGCATGTCCTGGGGCATTATGATGCCCTCTTCGGAAGACCACGCGCCAACAAGGAAGGACGGGAGAGGATCTGGGACGATGTAGTGGTTGCCATCAACGCGGAGGGGGTGGCAACCCGCGACATCAAGCACATCAAGAAGCGCTGGGAGGACTTAAGGGCCAGGACCCTCAATAAGGCCCGGCGCCTCGCGGAGGGGGGCCGGGCACGCCTGAGTGACATCCAGATGAGGGTCCTGGAACGCGTAGACCCAGCGCTCCACGCCCAGATCCTTCAGAGGCAGACCCATCTGGAGTTGGCCGGTAAGTGGCCAAGCATTACTGTGTGAGACAGGGCATGTTGCAGTGTGCTGGTTGTCTGATACCTGCCTGTATGTGTGACATAGGCCATGTACGTATGTGTGTGTGCAGGGACATCATGGTCAGGCATGTGAGTACAGTGATGTGTTCTATTGCAACATGGGGGGCTCTGTGCGGAATGGACACATGGAAGCATGGCAGTCTCTGTTCCTGGACATGGGTGGGGGTGAGGGATGGGTGCCGGTCCCATGTACACGTATGGTGTCCATGTGTGTGTGTCTGACCTGCGTGTCTGTGACTTGTAACCGCCATGGATGCATGACACATGTCTGTGACAATGTTCAGATTCACTGATGCAGCCTAGTCATCCTTGTATCCACTGCGTCTGTGGTGCACGAGGCCAGATGGATGGAACTACGGTGAGGTGTGTGCATGTGATGGAAAGACCCATGATGCATGTGAGTTTGAAACCAACATTGTATGAATCATGAGTCCCTTGGTCATGTATGCCAATGTCCATGGCCTGCGCCATGCCTGTTACTGTATGTGTTTTGCCTGCACTGACCCATGTGTTGTGGAGGGACATGATGGAAGTGATGTATGACAGTGCCACTCATCTGCTGTTGCTTCCTGTCTAGGGGACCATTGTACAGTACCCTGATGCTTGTGTTCTATGTCTCCCTCTACACAGTGGCAAGTGAAGAAGAGGGCGGAGAAGGCGCTGTGGAGCAGAGCGGCGGGGATGCCGCCACAGCTGCAGCGGAAGGGGTGGGTGAGCCCCCACAGGGGCTTGCACCGGCGGAAGACGGCGTGGAGACATCCAGGTTGGTGGTTTCCACAGAGGGGGAGGAGGCCGCTACTGAGCCACACATGGGGCCTGGTGGGGGCATCCCCGCTGGTGCAAGTGGTGCAGTCCAGGGCCAGGGGCAGGAGGCAGCACAGGTCGCCGTGGAGGTGCCTGTGCATGTCACTGTCCCTGACACTGTGACTGCACCACCATGCACCAGCAGGGATGCCCCATCCCAGGCCCGTCCGCAGGTAGGGGAGATGTCCATGTCATCTGACACTCCTCTACCTGCGGACGAGGGGACCCCTGGCCGTGTGGAGAGGGTCCTGATTGGTGTCGCGTTGCGCACGGCTGGCATTCGTGATGAGGTGCATGCTTCCCGGGAGGAGCATGCACATCATCACGAAGAGCACCGTGCGTACGTGAACCATTTGGGAGCCGCCATGGTCGGGGGTTTCCTACATGTGTGTGGCCTTCTGGCGACCCTCTCCTCCTCTGTGGGGGCTATGCGCCAGTCGTGCTCCATGCCGTCTTCCGGCCCAGATGCCACCAGGGCCCCCTGTGGACCTGCCCCGACCAACGCAGCCAGCTCGGTGGGGACCCCATCCCTGCCACAGTCGGGAGTCGAAGGTCCAGCAGGGGTGGACACACCAGCAACTGTCCCCCTGCAGATTGAGGATGTGCCGGCATCATCTGGCAGGGCACGTGCACGACGGCATCGGTGGATTCCATCAGCCTGGATGCCGTCGTGCTGGCAGAGGCAGTGGCGTCGGAGGCAGCAGCAGGCTCGATGTGGGAGGCATCATGGCTCGGGGCCATCAAGATCAGAGGGGCAGGCATCGGCCGGAGGGCAGGAGAACCCTGGGATGGCAGTGTCTTCCGTGTGGGAGCAGTTGGTCCAGCGGATAGGTGCGGAGCGGCAGCGGGCGGAAGAGGAGCGGCTCACCATGGTCAGGGCGGAGTTCTCCATGCGTCGGGCGTTGAGGCGGGCTGAGTGCCTCGAGGAAGCTCGCAGGGAGTTTGAGGTGGACACGGGGTTGTCCCTGCGAGACCTCGGGGCCAGGACAGAGTCCCGCCTCCGGGACATCGACATGGAGTTCGATGATGCCCTGGCCGGCAACATCACAGAGTGAGCCGCAGGACTTGCCCGCTGCCATTGTATATAGTTCTTTAGTTAGTTAGTGTTAGGTTTCCTTTATGTTTTAAGTTTTTTTTGGACCGCTCGGACAATGGCCACTTTTCTGTATATATTTTTCTCATTAGTTAGTAGTAGTAGGTTTCATTTATGGTGTTGGGCTCATGGACCCTGGGATATTCTTGTACATAGTTTGATGTTTGGAAAAAAACTTTGGATTTATATTTGTGTTCACATGAGGCAATGGTTTTTCCTTATTTTTTCCCCCCATTATTTTTCTTTGGACTACATTAGTTTTTGGATTCCTTTGTTTTTTGATTTTTTCTATTAGTTCTCGGACATGGACCATTTGTTTTGTCATCCCCATTGTTGTGTGTTTTATTTCTTTACTTCATTTTCATCTTTAATACATATATTTATTACTTACATTTGTGGTATTTTCTCATTGGTTTCATGCATGTCATGATATGGGTTTTGACATTCATTTGCACCCATTGTGTATGTGTGTGTGACGGACATGTGTTCATTTACATACTTGCCATTGGGGTTGTATCATGTAATTGCATCTACTATGTGGGTGGATGCAATCCTTGGCTGGGTGTTTGTGCTGGGTATGCTGCCCATTACTGCCATGATTGCGTTTCGTCAGGACCTGGGGGCAGGGGGACATGAGTGGGGGCCTGCAGGGGGGTGGGGGTGCAAGGGGACATGAGTGGGACATGGTTGGGGGCCTGCTGGCAGGTGCCCCACAGTGCTGGGGGGTGGGGGTGCAAGGGGACATGGTTGGGGGCCTGCTGGCAGGTGCCCCACAGTGCTGGGGGGTGGGGGTGCAAGGGGACATGAGTGGAGGCCTGCTGGCAGGTGCCCCACAGTGCTGGGGGGTGGGGGTGCAAGGGGACATGGTTGGGGGCCTGCTGGCAGGTGCCCCACAGTGCTGGGGGGTGGGGGTGCAAGGGGACATGAGTGGGGGCCTGCTGGGAGGTGGGGGTGCAAGGGGACATGAGTGGGACATGGTTGGGGGCCTGCTGGCAGGTGCCCCACAGTGCTGGGGGGTGGGGGTGCAAGGGGACATGTGGCTTGGCTGGGGGCATGCCCATGGTGGATGGGCTGCCTGCGGGACATGACCAGGGGTGCAGGGTAGTCCCCTGTGGTGTGGGCTGCCTGCAGAGGACGTGGAGGGGGTAGAGGGGAGACCTGGGAGGACCCACACTGGTTATTCACCTCTTCAACTTCCCGCACACCCACGTAATACACTGCCCCACTCGCACAGGCCCAATCGCGTGTAGAATTTCTCGCGCACCCCTGAAATACACGCGCCCAGGCCAATCGCGTGTAGAATTTCTCGCGCACCCCTGAAATACACGTGCCCAGGCCAATCGCGTGTAGAATTTCTCGCGCACCCCTGAAATACACGCGCCCAGGCCAATCGCGTGTAGAATTTCTTGCGCACCCCTGAAATACACGCGCCCAGGCCAATCGCGTGTAGAATTTCTCGCGCACCCCTGAAATACACGTACCCTGCTGAAATCGCGTGTAGAATTTCTCGCGCACCCCTGAAATACACGCGCCCAGGCCAATCGCGTGTAGAATTTCTCGCGCACCCCTGAAATACACGCGCCCAGGCCAATCGCGTGTAGAATTTCTCGCGCACCCCTGAAATACACGAGCCCAGGCCAATCGCGTGTAGAATTTCTCGCGCACCCCTGAAATACACGTACCCTGCTGAAATCGCGTGTAGAATTTCTCGCGCACCCCTGAAATACACGCGCCCAGGCCAATCGCGTGTAGTATTTCTCGCGCACCCCTGAAATACACGTACCCTGCTGAAATCGCGTGTAGAATTTCTCGCGCACCCCTGAAATACACGCGCCCAGGCCAATCGCGTGTAGAATTTCTCGCGCACCCCTGAAATACACGCGCCCAGGCCAATCGCGTGTAGTATTTCTCGCGCACCCCTGAAATACACGTACCCTGCTGTAATCGCGTGTAGAATTTCTCGCGCACCCCTGAAATACACGCGCCCAGGCCAATCGCGTGTAGTATTTCTCGCGCACCCCTGAAATACACGTACCCTGCTGAAATCGCGTGTAGAATTTCTCGCGCACCCCTGAAATACACGCGCCCAGGCCAATCGCGTGTAGAATTTCTCGCGCACCCCTGAAATACACGTACCCTGCTTAAATCGCATGTAGAATTTCTCGCGCACCCCTGAAATACACGCGCCCAGGCCAATCGCGTGTAGAATTTCTCGCGCACCCCTGAAATACACGTACCCTGCTGAAATCGCGTGTAGAATTTCTCGCGCACCCCTGAAATACACGCGCCCAGGCTATTCGCGTGTGGAACTTCACGCGCACCCCTGAAATACACGCGCCCAGGCTATTCGCGTGTGGAACTTCACGCGCACCCCTGAAATACACGCGCCCAGGCTATTCGCGTGTGGAAATTCCCGCGCACCCCTGAAATACACGCGCCCAGGCTATTCGCGTGTGGAACTTCACGCGTACCCCTGAAATACACGCGCCCAGGCTATTCGCGTGTGGAACTTCCCGCGCACCCCTGAAATACACGCGCCCAGGCTATTCGCGTGTGGAACTTCACGCGCACCCCTGAAATACACGCGCCCAGGCTATTCGCGTGTGGAACTTCCTGCGCACCCCTGAAATACACGCGCCCAGGCTATTCGCGTGTGGAACTTCACGCGAACCCCTGAAATACACGTAGCCCGCTTGCCGTGCTGGTACAGGGTTAGCGCAGCCCTTTGCGCTGGATTGGGGATTTTGATGGCTTTTCCCTGCGCGGAAGGCGTTCTTGGGGGCGTAACTGGCGCTGCTGCAAGGTCGCTGCGCCACTATGCGCCACGGCTGGTTTCGGTGGCTGGAATCCATGAATACGCTGTGCGCGGAAATGGGTTTTGGCGCACGCGGCTGGCGCAGGGATTCGCACGCGCACACTGTGCACCAGCCGCGTGCGCCACTTGTGCGCTGAATTCTATGAATTACCCCCTGTGTGTGTTAGCTATGTCAATTTCCTAGTCCAGTTCCCCAGTTTTTATATCCCATTCCCTCACCCCGTTAAGACATTTTATCGTGAGACTGCCTCTACCTCATTTATTTTTCTCATGTACGTAATTTCTTTTGGAAATTACATCTCATCCTTCAATAAATGCAAACTTCAAATACAAAGCTGATACTGTGCATTTCATTCTTCCCATTTTTAGGGTTTATTCATTTTAATTCTTATCGGAAAAGTTTGGTATGGGGTACAGTACTGTGCATTGTGTTCATCGCATTTTATGAGGGTCCATGTGTTAGGGGTTTTTTGTCAGAGGGCTATTACATAACTTAGGTGGTATTTATTACCATGTTAAAATAGTGCTAACGTGGTAGCACAGCGTATTTATAGTAATGCCTTATATGATGTGACAAGACCCCCCCCTAATTTCTGTATTCTGTTTAGGGTCGACTGCAAGCACCAGATAGCGGACTTTATACTTCCAGGAACAAGACAGCACTAGTTGTTATTCCAGTCACATATTTACAAAACTGGACTACCATCTTTGACGGATTGTTAATAATACACTCTTTATTATGTGCAATGATTCACAAGCCACACATGCATCATGCGTTTTGTAACTTTACCTCCAAATTTACCACATGTGGTAAAAAATGTTGTACCGCTTTTGACACACTGGGCGCTTCCCTATGACTCCTCCTCCTTATCAATTAATTCTCATAGGCACAGAAAACGCAACCCCACTGATTTGGTTTTAAAGATGTTTTTCTTTTTGTACACGCTAATGTTTGAAAATAGGTTCTGTGGTACAAATGTAAAAACAAATTAACACTTCTTCTGGATACATTAACAGCCTGTGTTCATAAAAACATTAATTTCTCATTTCTTACCTGGACCTTGAACCCAAAGACAGTGAACAGAGTGTACCATATTAAATGTTGAAGCCTCTGCACTTTTATCAGGAAAGCCACCTCTCTGAAGAGATTATCTGCAAGCGGGAGTGTCACAGATAGTGCAAAGCTTTCTCCCAACAAAGGTCAGCTCAGAGATCGCCTGCGATATCACTGCAGGAGAAACAAAAATCAACCCTTTCAGAGTGCTTGTGCCACAGGGCATCTCTCCTGCCCCATTGTTTGCAGAATCAGGACCAACATCCTAATCTTAATGGTGAAAACAACCAGCCATCCCCCCATTAAAACAATTGGAATTGCCAGAAGCAACCACCACGAAAAATAAAAAATAAGAAATAGAAAACAAGAAAAAAAATAATCTACATGTGTGTCTCCCATGCATAAATGGAAAGTCCACATTTCAAAATAAACACCATATACCTTAAATCACAGGCTCATCACTCATATACATATTCCATGGGACAAACACATTTTCCCACAGATACATCAATGACATATCATTACATCAATAAATAGTACGTAATCATAGGGAATAAATACAAATTTAATAACAAAATTTCATCATCTTTTGTCAACAGTCCGATTTCCATTTTGGTGGAGCACAGCACAGCAGTATGCTCCATAAGCAATAAATGAAAAATGAAACAAAGTGATGATTAATAAAAAGCATAGTGAAGATTACGTGTTTTTAGCTCCTGGTGCCCAGTATATACAGGTCCACATCTCTGGAATAGCCTGTCCATTAGTCTTTGCGCAACCACTGCACACAATGCTGTCATCAGCAGAACTCCTTCAGTCCAGCACTCCATGGAATCTCCCCCATAGACGTCAACTTTTTGGCATGTTGGGCTCCTTATCTTCACCCCCTTCTCTAGGTCCGGGGGCTTTCCCCAGGCCTCTGATTCCGTGGCATCCTCCAAGGGTCCAGCGCTCTTTGGAGAGTAAACATATTGAAATATTTTGGAATCTTCACTTCCATTTCAACATGCTGCTTTTCCATCTTATATTCATTTTAATCAAACAATATGCAATTATCAAGATATCAAGCACACTGTCTCACTTGATTCATAAGGATGCACAGACTGAATTTTGAATATTCCTTTAGGATGGGAGTCCAGAAATTCTGGTAACTTCCCCCGCGCATTCAAATATCTTTCAGGGATATTCCGAGTCACTGCATTACTGAAATCTGCAGTATAATGGGACTTTTGTATTGCCATTCCTAATGCTGAATTATCCTCTAAATGAATATCCTGCCATCCTTTGTTATCCACCAGTATCTTAATGTGTCCATTCCCAATCTCAACCAGTGGCGTATATTCACATTCTAACCCTTGCTGCCTCATGGATTCATTTAGGCACACATTAGGCACGCATTCCTCATCTGCTGTCCCTTTCTGTGTTTTAGAATTATGGAAACTTGTTTGGTGAATGCAGGAATAGTAACCTCCTTCTTCACCTGTAGCTCAATTGCATATGGTACCAACTGTGAACAATGATATGCCTGCCTCTTATCTTCAAACTCAGGTGCAGGTCCCTCTAACCTGGTCCACACCTTGTTATTAAGGAAGTCCAACACTATACACATTCTGTGCATAATGTCATTTCCCAAATAAAAATAATTCTGTGGCCCACTCACTATCTACACGTTGTGAAAAATATTTTTTGGGCCAATAGTAACCTTTAGCATGCATCTTCCTACAACTCTATTCCCTGAATCCGGAACATCCAACCCAAAAATCTTTTGTTTTTTATTCTGAATTTTGGGATCGCCTCCCTGTCAATTATTCGCTGGAGTATTTTCTCATTAATTAAACTTCTTTCCTGCTCACGTGCTAAAGTGGACTTTACTATTTCAGAATGACCATTTACACGGATTGGTATCCATGGCTGCCCATCTCCAAATTGTATTTCACAAAGGGTCAAAATGTGTTTCTCTCTGTTCATCTCTGAAATGACAAGTGGCTTGCATTTGTCTTCTTTTAAGAAAAAGTGTTTTCATCTATTTCGGTTTGCCATTTTTTCTTGGGGTCCAAATACATCTCTAGAGACTGTTTCTCTTCATCACCTCACATTCCACCCTGATACATTAGAATGACAGTGACACTAGGCACACATTCTGAAGATACACTTCCACTGCATCATCTGATTTAGCCACAGTATGGCATTCTTTTATATTATTGTTTTGTGACCTCACCTTCTTAGGCCTCAATGGCTTTTTGGCTACGGACCACACAACCCCATTTATCCCATCAATGAGGTGCGACAACCTCTCCAGCCAATCTGTCCCCATCAGAAACAGAATTTCACTGAGAGATGTGATGAACACCTCCTGTCTCATCCTGTGTTTTCTTATCTTTATGTCAACCCCATGACACCTTTGACAGGTATCTCTTCACCATTGAAATTGTCCACCGGGCATTCATTTTGTCTCACCTTAATCTGACTTTGTGGGGATCTCACTTCATTGATACTTTTCACCAACTCTTTGGACATGGTTGTGGCCTATGCACCTGTGTTAATCATTGAAAATGCATTGCACTTCTCTTCCACAATGATATGAGCATACTACCTGTCGTCAGCTTGTTCCAGCACACACAAAAAGTATGCATTTCTGCTGATTTCAGGACTCACCCTTCTGAGACCCTTTTCACTTTTTGCCAAACACAGGGGCAAATTAAATGATACCTTTCCCTCCTTTTTGCCCATTTCATTTTGGGAATCTTTGCCTATTTTTCTATGTTCAGAACCCTTCTGGAGTGAAGCCTCCGTCCACACCTCTGATCAGGGACCATCAGTGATCAAACTGTGTTTTTTTGACTGAACATCCTCAACAAATCACGTGGTAGCTTGTCTTTTTCTGGCTCAGAAAACCTATTTGCATCTTGCATGGTGCCTGTCCTCTCGGTCTCTTGAAATATATGTGGCTCAAAGTACTCTTCAGGTGACTTGCGTGGACCCTCCTTTTGAGCACTCATATTTCCTGTCTTGATTTCATCAGTATTCTGACTATCAAGGTAGGATATTTTAACAACTAATCCTACCTATTATATCAGATGTTTTATCATAGCATATGATGTCCTTTATACATCTGTCTCTCTGTTCTTTAGGCTTTTGTTAATTGTTTCCTCTCTTGTCTCTCATCAACACACACCTCAATAGTTTGATTCAACTCTAAATTGAACCACACTCCCTTTTTTTATGTGGGTGAATACCACTTAGTTCACTTTCGCTGGTGGGTATTTTCATGTTTGAATCAGCAGGCAATTCAGCATCCATTACACAAAACTGGTTCATGGGATTCTGTACCATTATCATTGCCGGGGCTATTACATAGTCACTTGTCAGAACACACAAGATTGCTCCTGTGACCTTCGGCACCCTCACTATGTGGCTATTGTTTTTGGACTGCACAGAGATTTCCTATCTGCTCAGACAACATTTTAACTTGAGCCTCAAGGAATTGAAATCTATCAATTTCCTGGAAATCCTCTCTTTACGGACTAGGCCGGTATTGGTTGAATTCACCCTATTGGATCTGTTTTGGTATCTCTCAGGAGATTGATTCCTATTTGAGTTATTTCTGAACTCCTGGTTCATGGGTAATGGGTAACGTGATGTGACCTTCCTTTGGCTGTGGTCGACTGGTGGTGGTGACTGATTTAATGGTGCGGGACATAGTTTGTGTTTTGTCTTTCATTTGCTGGGAACTGTCCCCTATGCTGAATTCCATTTTCAATATATCTATCCACATACCGTGGTCTGTCTTGATCAGTGGTAGAAGTGTACAAAAGAAGTAGTGGAACTATTTCCCTACTGGCCTTCCTCTACTCCCCACAACCCCCATCACCACGCCCCCTCCCACACATAATACAAGCCCCCAAACACATGCATGTGCTGTTTAAGGTAACGTGCAGTGTGTTGCAGTGAAAGTGCAAGTTTAAACTTCTACCTATACTTTTATTTTAAAACGAAACCATTCCGGAACAGTTACATTTTAAAATGAAAATATAGGAACAGTAAAACTTGATTTAAAAAAGTAGAGGAGCACCACTCCCACCCGCTCCCGCTCACTTCGACCACTGGTCTTGATTGCTATGCACCATAGTGTTGGGATCAAATCTGCTCTGTGTCCCCAGTGTCTGGTATGGGCCATTGTTTCTTTGATTTTGGTTTTGATTATTATTCATGCCTGACATATCGGGCCGGTATGCGACTCTAGGTCTGTCACCTGATTATCTAGGACTAATGTAATTTTCTCTATTGGTCGGATCATGTGATTGGAACATTGGTATTTGGCATTGCGTCCTCTGTGGTGGTGCGTCCTTCTGATCATGTGACATATTGTTCCTTGTCGGATTTTGAACTGATTCAAGTGGCATTTTGGCAGAATTTATTTTCATTACCATCGGGATGGAATCTTTAGATTTTGATTTTAACTCTCTATTACTTTAGATTACCTCATATGATTTAGTCCCATGTGCAACAATCCTCTCTAGACACTTTTCTCTATCAAATTTGCAAATTAACTGTGACATAATGGTCCTCATCATGACCCTGCCAGTCCAGAAAGAATGGTGGTGGTAAAACCGCCACCACCGTTCTTTCCGGACCGGCTAATTAAGAGTCATGCAGGCGGGAGGAGTCCTGCAGGTCTGGATATTCATCTTATCTCTCCTGCTTCACCTAGCTCTTATATTACCTGGCAGAGAGGAGCAGTAAGCTCTTCGATTGACTCTATAGCAGCTTCTAGGCCAATGTCAGGCCTTCTTGCCCTCATTGTCAACATCTATCCCTCTCTTGGTGATCATCGTATCTTGTCTACCTTTTTACAGTCTATGCCAACTACTTTTACTTCTATGCCTTTTCTCATTCTTCTTCCAATAGACAGATAATGCTATCCATTCATTGGAACCCTAAGACCTGCACAAAGCTCACCTTCTTCGTTAATTGTGACCTGTGGGTTGAATCAAATGACGTGATATTGCCAACTCAGATGGAAAGAACTGTGCTTGGAATTTAAAAATTATCCAGTCGCATTTGTGCAGTATGGCCTCTCCCGCTCTGTCTACTTCAATCGCTCCACATTCTAATATCTTTTCTTCTTCCATAGCCTTCCCCAAAAAATCCAAAAACTGTGAGCTTAAAAGGGCAAAAACTTTCATCACTGACATACTATTGTATCTTCAAGTCAAAAGAAAAATTATAGCACTTTACAAATGCGAGCTAAAAAAATACATTTTCAAACGCATCTAGAAGGGAATCAAAAAATGGTTCACAGTCTTTGCAAACGTAAAACTAAAGGTATTTGGAGACTTTTGAGGAACCCCACAAATTCTTTAACCTCATCTCTTGAATCAACCATTAATGGTCAGACATGGTTTTCTTTCTTTAAGACAAAATACACTCTTCCGCTGTTTTTCACTCCATTTGTTGTAAGTACTTTACTCTCCCATATTCCTCCTCTTTGTCCATGGTCTTGTGACGATATCGTTCATGCCCTCCACAAGCTAAAATTCTGTAAATCTGCTGGCCCGGATGGCTCGCCACCCTACATCATAAAAGATGACCTGCTTTTTTGGGCAAAAACTTTTTTAGTGTTATTTCAAACCATTTTTCATTCTAAAACGATTCCTACATCTTGGCTCACGTCTATTATTATTCCTCTTCATAAGAAAGGTGCAATAAATGACCCTAATAATGTTCGGCCTATTGCACTAATAGATGTAGCAGCCAAAATGTTTGCCCTGCTTATCTTAAATGAAGTAGAGATCTTTGCGGCAGCTAACTCTATTCGCTCGAAAGCACAGGAAGGCTTCAGAAGAGCCATGGGTACGCAATTAAATGCGAACATTCTTGCACATATAATTACCACGGCTCATCAACCAACTAATGGTCCAATATTCATGGCATCACTTGACCTTTCCTCAGCTTTTGATATAGTCGTTCGTGGCCTGTTATGGAATAAAATGTGGGACTTTGACTTTCCCCCTTACTCAGTCGCGCTTATTTCTCTTTTTCACCATAATACTAATTTCAAAGTTTGCATCAACTGTGAGGGCTTGCTGACTGATCCTATTCCAACTGTGATCGGTGTCAAGCAGGGATGCAACCTTGAAGCTGTGCTTTTCAATCTTTACATTGCTGACATCGATCGCATATGGAATTCTTCAAACATCTTTGCTGTTAGACTGGGCGCTTTGCACCTCAGTTGGCTAGCCTTCGCAAATGATCTTATTCTGTTTGACCGTACCCAATTGGGATTAAAAATTAAGCTTAAATTGTTTTCCTCATACTGCACACAGAATAATCTAGCAATCAATCCGACAAAATCAAACATCCTCATTTTTTCTTCCAAGAAAAAGCCCTGTATTTTCAGATCGTCCATCAACTGTAAGGAAATAAATATTTCTCATAATTTGACCTATTTAGGGTATAATATGTCCAGCTGCAATTCTCTCACCAAATGGCAGGTCTCTCTTTCTGTTAAGGTCTTGCCTTTTATGGCTCAAATGAAGCAAATTTTTCATAAATATTGCACATTTTCTCTCACTCCCCTTAATGACTTTTATCTCATGAAAGTGGAGGTGCTGATCCTCTATGGGTTGGATATTTGCCTTGCCCAAATTGATATCTATTTGAATAAGCTTCAGGGAAAAACCTGGAAGTCCACTCTTGGTCTTCCTAAATACTTAACCAACTCGATACTTAGACACAAACTCGCTCTCAAATCACTGGTGTCTCGATTTAACTAGCGGTTGTTATCTAACTACACTAAAATGCTATTTCCACCCTCCAACTCTCTCTATGAAGATCTTTCGAGTATGTTGCTAAAATCCCTTCCTATTTCAATTGCTCAATTTCAGGCATGGATGCATGCCTTACTAGCACTGATTAATATGCATCCTGAAGATCTCAAATGGCGTCCTGGCTTAGCGAAGAAAAGACATTTCCAAAATGATTGGGCTTCCACTTCTGATCAAATTGCCAACTATTCTTCTTTTGGTGAATACTCAAGATTTAGGCACAATCAATTTCCTTGTTTGTCTTATCTTACTCTTTTCTCATGCAATAAGACACAGTCTCTCTACATGAGATTCTGCTTAGATTTGTTTCATTCCAAACTTCGTACCAAACATTGGAAACTTAGCATAGATTCTACCGCTGACACTACTTGTCGTTTTTGTGGCCCCACAGATGTTCAGGAATCCCTTAAACATCTTTTCCTGTCGTTTTCCCATTTTGAACAACAGAGATTACATCTTGTGAAAGACTTTCAAGTTGCTCCTTCACCATTGGCTCTGAATCTCATTTGGATGAGATGTATGTGGGGTGAAAGCAATTATACTTGCTACAGGTCACTTGCTTAATTGAAATAGAAATCAAAGGACCTAGCCTGGGACAATAAGACTCAAACAATCGAAACATTGTACGATTCTTTGACACAGGTTGTGTGATATTCTACAACGATTGCAAATAGAAGCTTGGTTTGGGCCAGAGCACTTTATTTTTACATACAGTGTTATATCCATCTGAATTTATATTTCTGTGCAACACATGTACTCTAGCCTCTTTTCTTTTTTTCTGATACCTTCCTTATTGTATAAAGTTATGTATACTTTTTTCTATTTTGCTTGTTTGATCAGATGCCACGATGTATGTATCCCAATTCTCGATATGAGACAGGCAAAGTGGCGATTCGCTTATGTTATCATCTCTGGCTTTAATCTGGGTATAGATCTTATTTTTTTTATTATCAGCATAATTCTTGATTTCTTATGGCATTCCTGGCTTTGCCTTAGATGCGTGAGTCGACCTTTTACTGACAAATTTGTTGTTACATATTCTAAAAGTTTTTTTACTTACATTTTTGTGAATTAACTTCTTTGTTTAAGCTTTTTTAAAAATATTATGTTATACTTCCTTTTTTGAAATACGGCCTTTTGCATTGTTTTAACATTCATGTTTCATAGAATTCTGTATGAAATATACATTTTTAAAATAAATAAAACAAAAAAAGGGAACAATGAATTAGAGGAGAGAAGGTTGAAATCCCCAAGTAGAAAAAGAGGCAAAGAAAATGGGAGAAGGTGGCATAAGAGAAAATCAAGATGTTCAAGAAAATCAACAAGTAGACCAGGAGGATGATAGACAACAAGAAGAGAGAAAGAGAAAGGATTAGAAAAGGACGGAAAATGATATTCAAAGGAAGGAGGAAGAAGTGTCCAGAAGGAGTTATGGGGAATTCCAGTGCCCTCAACACGTCTGTGTGGGCAAGGTCTATGGGATTACGAAATGGAAGCAGTATGAAGGAAGACTGGAGTAAAAGAATTGTCAGGGGTAATCCAGGTTTCAGTTAAGCAGAGAAAATGAAAATTAGAATGAAGAAATAAGTCAAGAATAGAATGAGATTTGTTGCAAACTGGACAAACATTCAGAAGACCAAAATGAAACTGGGTGAGAGCGTCAGAAGCGTCAGAATGATGGGACAGGAAAAATTGGAATTATCGCTTGCACAAGCAGAGAATAGCAGGGGAAAAGTGTGATGGGTTATCCCCGATGGAATAGGACAAGACATGAAGATGGAGATGAATATAATGAATAACTAGTTGGATGAATAGGTGGATTTTTGGTGCATGATCAGGAGCTAGCATGGGTAAACAGAAATAGTCAAAGCCTTTAAAAGGTCACCCTTTAAATGGGACAGCCAAGGCTAAGGATGCCCTATATGCACTTCCTAATATGGCGGTCACGTAGGGGTCACGTTACCGCACCAGTCACCAAACACGGGAGGCGGGACGAAGCTGGAAAGCCTGAGGCGGCGGCAGTGTAATGTCCATGGAGGATGACAGCTCCAAAGTCCCGGACAGGGGCACAGGCACTGACAGCAATAGACAGCACGTAAGCAATGCAGCAGTCACGAGTCACAGGGAGTGGGAGCCAAGCTAGGGAGTTGAGAACAACAGTGCTCAAAAGCAGAACTGCTCACAGTCACCCCAAGCACCCCACCTTACCCATTCTAACACGCACGTGGGAAGGGAAAAGAGGGAAGGCTATACTGTGTAATCATGGGAGTAGAGGCTAGATGTATGGGCGATAGAAAGGCAGCAGTGAAGGCTGGAATTAAAGCTGAAGTTGACCCACAGAAAAAGTCACAGCAAACGAGCAGCGCATAGCCCTCCTGCTCCTCAACCATTTAACATTAGCCAGTTCCCTTCACTCTGCTCACCTCACCTGCCTTCCAGCCAGTGCAGTAAATCTCAGTGCCTCACTGCCTCTTAAATTCTCAAGGATCACAGGGGCTCTCGTAGGCAAGGTCACTGTGCTTTAGCCCCTTTACCCGTGATGAGCGTCAGCGCCAGACACCAGAGCTCCACTGCTTCAGTGTATTTTTTGACACCATGCTGGTCAGACTAGAGAGCGGATCCATCAGCGTCAGCATCAAGCTGCACTGCTATCGCTTCCCATTGCAGCAACTTCCAATGTTCCAAACTCATTTGGCAGGTTTCCACCTTTGCTTGTTGCCATACTTAATCCTTTGGCCCAATAGTGCTGTTCTTCATGAAATGTTTCATGTGTCCCTCACATTCTCTGTCCTTCTTCCTTTGGTTACATTTGTCTTTGACCTAAACTTGTTGATAATCCTGAGAAGAATGCACACAAAGGATATATGTATTCATACAGATGACATGTCATTGGAACAAAACCCCATAATTTCTATTTAAATTACAGCTTCAAAACCGTATACAATGTTATTATTGGATAATCATAGGTAATAAATGTACAGCTTGATATGCTAAGTTGGTTAAGTAGGCAAGACGCTGGTAGGTATATCATGATGAGACAGCTTATTAGTTTCATCCTAAGACATCTATTGAACAAATGTCTTTATGTCTTAGTTATTGCTTAATTTCTAGCCAATGTTTCCCATTTAATTGAAAATAATATCTGAGTGAGAAAAACAAAAATATTCAGGTGATTCGGGACCCGATTCTTAAGTATCCTGATCATTTGTTGTGGCGTATTACACTTGCAAGTGCAATTATTGACCAGGTAACACCAGTATTCTGATATGCT
Source organism: Ambystoma mexicanum (assembly GCF_040938575.1). Lineage (NCBI taxonomy): Eukaryota > Metazoa > Chordata > Amphibia > Caudata > Ambystomatidae > Ambystoma > Ambystoma mexicanum. The sequence goes on along the minus strand of NC_090928.1, from coordinate 957,619,165 downwards.
TGGGAAATTGTCTGCCTGTTTCAGTGCGTTATTCTGCAGTGACAGGCACTCTTTGGAATTTGGCCAACCGGCGCCAATGGAGGGGTCGCCGGCGTGTACTATGTACTGTAAGCACGGCATTGGTAGTATAGTGTTTAATGATATTTGGCACAGACAAACTAGACATGCTTCCGAACTTCAGTGGCTAATCAATGGTAGGTTTGAAATTCCTCGTATTGAATACTTAGAATCCATATTATTAAAGAAAAAGCTAGACCTGCAGCATTTGATGTTTTACAGAATTGGAAGAAAGATGCTATGCTAACTTAAGAGTAGGGAAAAACATGCGCGCTGTCATATGATGAATGCTGAAAAAGTGTTGTTATATGATCAAAATAAACAGCCTGAGTCAGTTAGGAATATGGATAGGGCTTTTTCACTTGATATCCAGAAAATGTATCCTTCTAAAGAATTTCATGTATCTGATGAGCTGATTGACAAACTTCTAAATGAATGTAGGCCTGGTGCCACTGCGCCACCTCCGTATGTTCCTCTTCCTGTTGTTATTTCTCCTCCTAAAGCTCCTCCTGCTGCTCCTATTGCTCCTCTTAATGTTCCTCTTCCTCCGGCTGTTGTTCCTCCTCTTGTTATTGCTCCTCCACTTGCTCTTCTACCTTTGCCTGCTGTTACGGGTCGGTGGGTTTGCCTGCTGCACCAGTAACAGCACCCTTTTTGCGTTATATACAAGATCTGCCTACTCACCCTCTTCCAAGTGGTTCCACACTGTTTGTAGTTGATCGGGGAGCGGGTATGAGGGTTGTAACTCGTAATACTGTGTATCTAGAGAGAAAGCATGAATTGACTGCATGGGCTAGACACTGCATAAAGAGGGGTGAACAAGCTGATGTTTTTGCCACACTCTCGAACTAGAACAATTTTCCTGAGAAAAACGGTTTCATTGAAAGATTGGGAGTTCATTTACGTATAATGTGGAACAGTTAAATGATATAGATCTCACACAAGGGTTAAGGGATCTGAATATTTTAGCATTTTCTAGAGATACTGCAGAGAAAGTACATGAGCATGTCGAGCGGGTTTTTGAGTACAGAAGGGAGTTGGAAAGGTTACGGAATGAAGATCTAGATGGTGATAGTTTGGACGCTATGTTAGTACAGAAACGGTTCTTTCCTTGTTGTAAATCGATAAATGAGGAAACACAAATTTGTACGAAAGACGCGATTAGGTGGATTTCAGACATGTTGATAACTCCTGTTGAAGTATATGACACGTATAGTCAGTATACACCAAAAATCATAGGAAAGTGATACAGGTAATGGTAGAGTACTTGCAGGATGAATGTATAAGAAGAAATATTTGTTGTCCCACAGACTTACTGAATATTTATAAGAGGGCTTTTTCATTTGACACTTCTTCAGCTGCTTTAACGCTCGATTAAGCTCTGTTGCTCAGTAAGAGTTCGGAGTTGCCTACTTCTCAGTTGCCTATGAGAGATGTTCCTCCGACATTTGTCCCAAAAGTTGAGATCCCTGCTAATGTCGCAGCAGGTACACCTGTACAGGATATCCCTGCACATTATGTGTCGCAGTTTGTTCACGTTCCGTTCTCGAGACAGGAAGTGAACACCATTAAACAAGCCATTCCCGATATTGGAAAGAATCCAACAGGGTTCAACAAAGAGAGTCTGTCTTGCAATCATCAGTATTTACCTTGAGCGATATTGATTTGCTATTTCCCATGCTCCTACCTGTTGATCTGTGGAAACAGATTAGGACTGTAGACAATGTACCAGGGTTAGGAGATACATAGGATAATATGGTTAGACTTGATAGAGAAAGGCCAGCTGGCAAGAGACCACCACAGGTAATACTGACTTTGCCTGATAGAATAGTTATGAAGTTAAAAGCTATAATTCCTGAAAGAAGGATTATTTGGGACAAGCTTACTGCATGTGTCCAGGGGAAGTCTGAAGGTGCTACCGAGTTCTTTAATCGGTTCGAATAAGTATTCTCAGATTTCAGAGTCTGGGAAACAACTATTCATGGACAAATTTGTGCCTGGATTGCTGCCTGACATCCAGTTGCAACATATGTCCTCAGAGAGCGCTTGGCAAGCGAAGTCTCAATCAGAAGTATTGCATATGGCTCAGTACTACGGGAATCGTGTCAATAACGGAAAAAAAAGAATGGAAAAGAGAAAAGGAGACTTAAAAACAAAAGTTCTATTGCAGCAAATTGTTAGAGGCCCTAGAGGAGGTAATTCGCAATTTAGAGGACAGTATGTTCCACAGGGAAATGCGCCGTTGCGTCCTGTAAACATAAACCGGTGCGCTTATTGCAGACAAGAGGGTCATTGGCGTGCACAATGCCGATCCTACAGCAGAGGTCGAATAACGCATTTGTCAATATGGGTAGACGATCCAGAGGCCGCCCTGGGACAGGGGGTCCTGGTAGAAGTCAATTTTCGCAAGATTCACAGCAACCTTTTTCACAGCATAATCAGGCACCAAGTGTGGATAATGGAAACATTTTTGATCATCCTTCTGCAGTTTACCTCTCTGAAGAACTTCCTTTCGATGACATTCTGTTTCGCTAGGATTGCCGAAGCAGGGTTTGGAACCAACGCCTATTCCCATTAATCAGAAAGGTCCCTATGTTGAGATGATAGTGGGAAATAGGAAACATCTATTCTTAATAGATACAGGGACACAGAAGTGTTCCATTGACCATTCACGGGTTCCAAACATTCCACTGTCAGGGCAAACCAATGTTTTGGTAGGGTTTACTAGTACACCAGAAGTCTGTCCGGTTTCTTTGCCGGAACTGATTACTCTGGGTCCATTTACGGACCAATGTCCATTCCTTTTGACTACGAATTGTGAAGAGAATTTGTTAGGGTTGAATCTGTTGAAGGAATTCAATGCAGTAATTCATTGTTCTTCTGATGGAGTGCATTTGACGATTTCACCACAGCAACTTTCAGTCTTGACCAGACCTTTGCAGCCGGAATTCAGTGATGTTCCGGAGTGTTTATGGGCAATTGATGATAATGATGTCGGTGTCTTGCAAATTGATCCGTTAACATTATTTAAAACATGGAGAAAAGTTGCCACGTATCCCCCAGTATAAGATCTCGATCAATGGTGAGGAAGCTTTGAAATGCATAGTCTCTGATTTTGTGTATCATGGGGTGATTGAAGAAATTGCAGGTAGTTTGTGCAATAGTCCGATTTTGCCTGTGTACAAAAAAGGCGATAATGCAATTCCTTTCTGTTTCATTATTGATTTACGTGCCATCAATAAGATCGTTGCTCCACAATTTCCCATTGTGCCTGATGTGACGACAATATTAACTATGATTCCGGCTTCAGCTACTCACTTTAGTGTTGTGGATCTAAAGAACGCCTTCTTTAGTATTCCTATACACAAAGAAAGTAGATACTTGTTCACGTTCACCTTAGGGGGACGCTCGTTTACCTTTACCTGTGCACCGCAAGGTTACACAGAGAGTCCTAGCATTTATAGTAGGGCTTTGAAAGAGCAGCTCGATACGCTTGAGTTGCCCACCACTTGTACACTGCTTCAGTATGGTGAAGATCTATTCTTAGCTGCTGACTCAGAGAGTGCCTGTAAGGAGGGAACTGTGACATTGCTTATTCACCTAGCACGACATGGACACAAAGCTTCACTTAAGAAGTTTCAGTATTGTCGACAGGAGGTCACCTATTTAGGCTATCTCCTGTCAAAGGAGGGAAGAAGGTTGACGCCTTAGCGGATAAAAATCATTTCTAGCATGTCTGTCCCAAATACACAGAAGGAAGGCAGAGCCTTGATAGGAATGGCATCTTACTGTAGGCAGTGGATCCCGAACTTCTCCATAGTGATTAAACCCATGTTGGCTTTGAAGAAGAAGGGCTTTTCTTCGCCATTACTGTGGAACTTGCAACACTAGCAAGCATTTGATCTGCTCAAGAGTGCATTGTGCTCGGCACCAGATTTGGGCACACCAAACTATGAAAAGGCCTTTGTGTTGTATGTGCATGAATGGGATGGGTGTGCTTTGGCTGTATTAATGCAGGAACATGGAGGGAAGAATAGGCCATGTGGCTACTTTTCTTCCGCCCTTGATTCTGTTGCATGCGCTTTGCCAAGATGTTTGAGAGGTGTCGCTGCTGCTGCGTCTGTAAAACAGAGTGACGGAATGGTCCTAGGCCATTCTTTAACCCTGATGGTACCTCACTCTGTAGATGTTCTATTAAACAGAACACAAACGCAACACCTCACCTCTGCACGATTAACAAGATATGAATTGATCTTGTTTGCACCGCATATTCAGATAAATAGGTGTTGTGTATTAAATCCGGCTGAACTTTTACCTTTCCCGCAAGGTACTGCTTGCAGTGACGAAGAGTCACATGACTGCCATTACACTACAGAACAAGAGACAAAAGGCAGAATCAATCTAAAAGATACTCCTTTGAACAATCTACAAGAGGAGCTGTTTTGCGATGGCTCCTGTTTCAAACGCCCGGATGGTACATCCACGGCTGCTTATGCAATCACCACACTGAGCACGGTTGTGGAGACCAAAAGAATCACGCATAACACCGCGCAGGCCGCAGAGATTATAGCATTGACCCGAGCTTGTGAACTTTCCAAAGGGCTTACCGTAAATATATATACTGACAGTCAGTACGCTTTTGGGGTGGTTCACAACTTCGGCAGACTTTGGGCAGAACAAGGTTTCTTGACCTCACATGGCACTAAAATCAAGTATGGCTCCTTGATAGTACGGTTACTCTCAGGGCTTGCACTCCCTACTCAGCTAGCAATTATGAAATGCGCAGCACATCAGAAGATCATAGATAATGTAGGAAAATGGAACGTTTTCGCTCACAGATAGCTAAACAGACTGCCACTGATCTCTCTTCGGAAATGTATACTTCAAGGGAAGCCACAAATGCCTGTACTTTGGATGAGGGTATTGAATCTGTGAAAAACATTCAAGCTGATGCCACGTTAGAAGAATCTAAGAAATGGGCTGAGGGTTTGGCAAAATTGGGTGATGATGGGTGTTGGGTGGACAAAGTAGAACGAAAATGGATACTGCCTGATGCATACATTACGATGATGGTCGCTATGGCTTATGGTCCCACCCATATTTGTGTACGAAAAGTTACCAAAATGTTGCAGAATGTTTGGGTAAATGATAGAATCTCTAAGGTAGCCGAGTGCTTTGTCCAAGGGTGTATGATTTGTTTGCAGCATAATGTGGTAAAGGGCACATCAACTCCTAGGGGTAGTTTTGGTCCACCTTCTGTCCCCTTTGAGGTTATACATTTTGACTTTATTGAAATGGAGCGTTGCAATAACTACAAGTACGTACTAGTGGTTAGCTCCGCCTTTTGTAAATGGGTTGAAGCCTTTCCTGTCAAAGATGCCACAGCTATGACAACGGCGAAGACCATGCTGAAGGAATATTTTCCTAGGTTTGGTTTGCCAAGAGTCATCGGCTCGGACAATGGTCCACATTTTATGGCTGCCGTAATTCTGCAGATATGCACGGGATTACAGATCGATAAACGGTTGCATTTGGCTGGGCACGCTCAGAGTGCTGGTTTTGTAGAAAGACATAACGGCATCAGCAAGAACAAGCTCGCTAAGACGTGTGCCGGCACCAAACTGAAATGGCCAGACGCCTTACTGATCGTGTTATTGTCCATGAGAACGACCCCTCAAACTAAGACTGGGCTCTCTCCATTTGAGGTGGTCATGGGTAGGCTAGCTAACATTTGGGGTCTGCCAAAGGCCCGTTCGCTACGCGATGTTGAGCATGTACTTCTATCTGACTATTGTGGACAGTTAACTAAAAATCTGTATTTGATTTACCACCAGGTGCGAGAAGCTTTACCTGTCAGGTACGAGGGCCCAGGCCACAGCATATGGCCGGGAGATTGGGTCTTGTCTCGCACCTCCTTCGCGAGGCCTGCATCAAGTTCTCCTGGTCACACAGACAGTGGTGTGAGTAGCATTAAGCACTGTATCCACGCGTCCCACATCAAGAGGATTCCTTTCCCTTTGCCACACAATACAGAAGACACAGAACCCCTCAACAATACCGTAACCAACAATCACGAAGCATCAAACAGCATTGAGAGTGCGTCGGAGACTCTCCCTGAGCCCGTGGGGCCTGGGAAAACAGCCGTTTCATCTCCACACTCTCCAACAGTTCCTTTTTCGAAACTTGTTTTGGATCCTGCTTTGAATTCACCACTTCCATCAGGAAGTAACGACACGTTGTTCACAGATCACTCAGTACCACGGATCACAAGGTACGATCTGCGTCCGCGGAAGTAGACTTACTGCACAGTTCGGCTATACCATCAAGGAAAATCATCAAAGGGCTTGTCTCTTTGGCCCGATCTTTTGTACAGGGATTCTGTTGGCTAGGGTTTGGGAAAAGGACTAAGAAAACGCTTGATCTGGAGATCGCCAGCCAATTAACTTTGGTGAATTCGTTTGAAGAGACAATGCGCCCCCACACGTACAGAACAGATAAGAGACTGTGTGACTGATTGAAAAATGAACAATAGAATGCGTGGGCCTTGAAAACGTATTGTTGTCTTGTGATTATGTTAACTGGTTTCACAATAGTCATTGCCTTAGGATTCTGGTATCTGGAAGAAGTACATCCGCTTGAAAATGTGTTACCCACTGAAAATGTACCCACTGTTTCTACACCTTTAGTGCATCTGCACACTTTTTCTCCTAGAGACTCTGAGCACAGACAGAGTTACCATAACAATACTCTATTACTCATTATGAATGCCACACATGCCATTTTTAATAAGTCCAATTGTTGGGTCTGCTCGCGTTTACCGCAACACGGGGATAAAGGGCTGGGTTGGTATATTCATTCTTTACCTTTGACGACTGCATGCTATGCTTCTCTAAGGACACTATTCTTTGGCCGATGGAACGATAGCATCTCAGGGAACTCTGATGGAACTAACTTGAATGATTTTGAGAAACATGTTCTAACGCCCTTGGGATGTTCACTCTTCGCGAATAAGAGCAAGCCTAATGTTGCTTCTATTAGGCCTTCTGATAGACTGTCCCGTCCTTTTCAACCTTTGATCTCTTTCAAGATGGCTCCTATAGGCTATAGGGATGCCATGCCACCTTCTTATACTGTTAACCGTAGCCCTGATTCAGTTTCTTTCTGCATACAGAGGAATGGTACTCAGTCAATGGGTGATTTCCAGGTTTGCGCCAACTTTTCGAATTTGACTAGTGAGGACAGACCTTTGTATGTAGGTGAACCTGTCTACTTTGTTTGCGGTAATGTAGCATTTCCATGGCTACCCAGGGATTGGCAACGGGGTATTCATTGCTAGCACTGTAGAAATTTCAAAGGCTCGTCCACGATGGGACGAGAATGGCGATATTTCAGCACAAGTTCTGGGCGATGTAGCTAAATCCTTCGTGCCATTTTTTGGGCAAATATCGAACTCAGAGGATATCAGAAGGCTAGCGAGAGTACTGGAGAGGATCATCAACCGGACTAATGACATACTATATAACATGACTTTAGAACAAAAAGCAATAAGGTTAGTAGCACTTCAGAACCGGATGACATTAAGCGTCATCATGGCTGAGCATGGTGGGGTTTGTAAATTAGTGGGGTCCGCTTGCTGTGTTTTCGTGCCAGATTCCTCCCCAATGATTTTTAGAGCAATACAAAATCTGCACATCCTTAGTTCAGAAGTGCATGTTCCCAAGGGAAACTGGGATTTTAGCGCTTGATTCTGGGACTTCTTGTGATCTTGGGGATGGAAGCTACTTTCGGTCTTGCTGAATATTTTAGGTATTCTGTTGTTTTTCTGTTGTTGTATACAATGTCTTTCTGGTATGTGTTCGATGTTAGGAGGATGTTGTGCACAAGCGATGGGTACATTAGGACACAAGGTGTACACCCCAGAGAAAATATCTAATGAATTTGTGCTGAAGGAAATCTCAGTATCTGACCTCATGGCAATTGATATCTCTGATAGTGATTCAGGATGTATGGACATTGAGACGTGGATTTACTCGTAAAGTGACTAGAAGTAATTTAGCACTTGGCTTAGGCCAAAAGGAGAGTTTTTTAAACAGGATATCATATTGTGCCTACTTTATTGTATATATTGGCCTAAGTCCAGTTGCTCTGCAAAGTTCCGATCTTAGATTGACTTTGCCACCATTTTAGGTCCGTCCGCCATTTTGATTTCTATTTTAAAGTGATTCTGTGTTCTAAAATGGTGGACAGTGTTTCCCGCTTGTAATTAAGCCATCCTGAACTTTGTATGTTAGTTAATGTGTAAACTGTCCGTTGGCCGAATGTTTGGGTTGAGTAAAGAGACCTTGTCCCATGCCTGACTTGTAGACAGAGGATTGTCTGCGCCAACAAGTCCGATCCGTGGACATACATCTACCACAATGTTATACCCATACTGAACTTGGACACTAGCTGAACTGCATTGTATAGGACATGTGTTAAGGCTTATTGTTAATCCCGTGAATACACTGTTGCCATTGTGGCTTGTTTGTATGTGAATTTAGGATTATCCATATGTATATAGTTGGACAAGCCAGAAGTGAACTGGGCACAAACTCTAGACAATGTATCATTAACCTGCAGAGGGGCTGGACATTATGATTGGAAATGTATAAAATGTACAACTGTTTAGACGTCCAGTACTTCTCACTTCTCACACCGAAAGGGCTGGTATTCGCTGTGATGTACGGAGGGCCAGATAGCTATCTGTATCTGATACTTTGTTTCTTTGTAACTGTACAGTTTCAGAATAAATATCTGTGAATGTTTATAAGCCTGTGTTTGGTGTATTTCCTTTTGGGGTACTGAGCCTCAATATTTCCTTTTGCTTTTACAGGGACACGCCATGAAGTATTCCAAAAGCGCATTGAAATGTGCCAATTGCGAAAAGGTGCAGCATGGTCACCCGTTTCAGCAGGGGTGGGATGGCGGATCCAATGTCGGCCTGAATGAGCGTCAGGAGGTCTGCAATTGTGCCTGCATTCAGGCAATAGAGTGTTGTTGTTTGGTCATCTGTCAGTGCCAATTGATAAGGTAGAGAATGTTGTACGCAAAGTATGGTCTGCCTCATTGCATGCCTCCTCTGCCTTTGGCTGTTGCATCACCACACGTCTCTGCAAGTTGATGGATATTAGCCAATTGTGGATTCCCTATTGAACATTTGACAAGGTCTGTGTGTTCCTTGGAAGTGTGTATGTCGATGGTGTGGGCCTTGAATATTTTTATGCAAACAACTGGATCCACCGGTTTCTTCATTTCTGTCACCGGGATGCATTTACCTCCACATTTTTTGGGGAGGAATCACTTCCTGATTATTTGAGTCCAAAATATCTCCCTATCGCTGAAATACATAAGAAGAACACATACGTCCCTTGGTTTTGTTGGCTGTTTTGTTATGAAAAAGGCTTGCAATAATGAAGTTTGGAGATTAGTAATGAAAGCATTCCTCTGCTGAACACAGAGACAACAAGGACAAACAGTGCAAAGAAGGGTGTGTTCAATTCTACTCCAGGAACAGATAATCTACGGGAGCGTTGAGCTATGTCCCATGGTTCAGTGATCCAAGGACTAGGGCCATTTAACTTAGATTTAGAACAAATGTATTATTTAAGGAAGGCACCGCTCTTTCAATAGATGGGGAAGTAATGGAGTCAGAGATTGTTCTTGTAATTGCCATGATGCTGATGATCGACTACATTTGATGCTTCTGTGACCTGTCTATGTGGAATTAAGACGGAAATATCTCTCGTCATTGTTAAGAAACTGGGGATTGAGGCCGGTGCATTTAGCTTTTTATATAAGCTTATCGATTTTGGACGTACAATGTGCACTCAGTATTTGCTGCAGCCAAACAGTTTTTAATCTTTTTAACATTTGAACTATATACTTTTATGTTTAATTGTTTCCCATGTACCCACGGATTTGTCATTGACGTGGCCATAATATATGATATATTTGTCATAATGCTTTATTGTCATCTTTTGTGAGAATATTACACTCTCGAAACTAAGAATTTCTTCTTCTGATTATTTTTGGTGACACTTTGGCAGAATGTCACCTCCTATTACTGCGGCTTGAGTGTTTTCATTTTTGGTTCTAATTCTTCAGGAGGAATTAGCAATCATTTTGGAAGTAATTCCTTCTGTCCTAATTTCTACAGAGGATTTAGCAGTGGAGGAATTATCATTAGGTTTATGTGGCCTTCAATTAGGCAGACGTGGTGCTTATTCCATCACCACAGAATTTTGCTGTTACTGCCCCACTAGTAATTAATTAATTAATCAATCTTTTATAATGCACTTAATACCAGGGACCAGTGGCACGTGGCCGAGATTCGATCCTGTGTTGCTTCCAAGACGAACGCGTTGCCCCCGCCTATCCTTCTGCGCTCAACTGTTGATGTTCCCTCTCCTCTATGAGTAGGGAATCTGGGTTTGGAGGACGGTTTGGGTCTCATGATTCTGATGTCTGTGTGCCTTCCCACTTCCCAATGTACAGACATCTTTAGAGAATTAAACATATTGGAGAATAACATTATAACCCAAAAACTTTACTTGCGTTTACTCAGCCATGTATATGCATATATATATATATATATATTTATATATATATATATATATATATACAGGCCAGGCGTTAAAAACGCACTCCAAAATACCGGACAAAACTTACAAAGACACTTCCTGGAAAACAGATGTCTTTAATGTTTTTTTTAAAAGATAAAAATTGCATTGTACAAAATAATTTACAACACATAAGCAGCAACAGGTAGACAGACAAAAGCAGGACGCCATGGTACACAGCCTGCAAAACAACGCGTTTCGCGCTAACTCAGCGCTTGATCACGTAAGGGGAGAAGGGATTAACCGGTACATATAAACAATGGAAAAGCAGTCCTACAACTATGTCTGTGACATTGCAAAGTAAAGGATATGGGAGGAAAAGAAGGCGGCCATTATGGAAAAGAGTGAAATACATGGAAAGAAATAGTGCAGATAATATAAGCACTAAAACACACCCTTAACAGGACAGAAGGAGAGGAGCTGCTCAGTGCAAAAATGGTCAGTAGATATGTTAAATCAAATGCAAAACAAGTAAGTATATATAATTGATGAATCAAACAAATGTGATCACAGAATTGGCAAAATTTGCATCCATGACAATATACATACATATAAAACAGCCCACTCCCCATATTAGTAGTTCAATGGTATAAGAATCACAATTATTCAAAGTTAAAACCATCCAAACATATAATTGATAAGATCTGAGCCACAATATAGATATTAAAACCGCAGGGATAATAATAAAACCTCATCATATTTATCCACCAGTTGAGCTATTCTCATTCATGCACCACGGAGAAGCCAGCCAGAGTTTCAGCCGTGGTGGTCAATAAAAACGGCTAATAAAACACTACATGTCCAAAAGTGCAAGTGCAGAGGAGTTACCCAGCTAAAGTGCGTGGATAGCAGCCAGACAGCAGTGTGTCTATCCTGTAACGCTCACCTGGTTCCCACAGGGGCGCTGGTCTAGTCTGGATTGCTGTGGCCTCTTCTAGCGTGATACGCAGGACCCGGAACACCGATTGGACAGGACCTCCAAATCGTGCTTGCCTGGCCCGTAGGAATATCCTTCTGCAGATGAGAAAGGGGATTAACAGTGTGCAGAATAGTGTGCTAGCTCCCCCCTTTCCCACTTCGTTCCTCTCTAACTTCCTCCAAACCCCGGTTTAAGCTCACCTTATGGTTTGGAAGGATGAACTCTCCATCCTGCTTCTGGTGCAGGGGCGCGCGTTCGTCCAGTTACTTCACTGGTTTTCAGAATGGCGCTGGCAAAATCCACTTGACTTTCCTGAGCGATGCGCCGTAAGTATGAAAGTTCAAAGTTCAAGTGAGGCCCCCTTTATGTTGTCTTTCTAACCTGTGATCTGTCCTTTATTTCAGGTGCAGAATGAAGGCGATGCGTTGAGGGGTTAAACTGCCGAGGTGAGTAGTGATGAGGGCGATCCCTCTAAATGTCCTTATCATTCCCCAGAAATGTCTTTTGTCCTTTCCCCATAGGGGCCGGGGTAAGGTACCTGCCAACGGGGCGGCGCCGACCCGAAATGTGGAAGAAAAGCCGGTAAGTATTATGGCTGTTAATCAGGCTTTCCTTCTGTGTTCCTTCTGCTCACCTTTTGTTTCTTCCTCTCTCCCCTAGGTGCAGAGATGTGGCATCCGATGCTGACAGCCGCGATGGAGCCGGGAGATGTCTCGAGGATAGGTGAGTGAAGCGTGGCGCTGCAGCGAGCAACGCGATGCTTTTAAATGGAAGTCTTTCTTCAGGGATGCTGGCGAGAAGATTCCGGATGCAGGTAAGAAGTTTGAAATAGTCCTTGGTTTTCACCTTTCTCTTCTCTTCCTTCCTTGCAGGTCTTCCAGGTTCGAGGCGGGCGTGGCTGGAGTACAGGAGCAGGAGCAGACACGGTGAGCGTTAAGCTGCTGGAAGCAGAACAACGCGAAGCATGAGCTGCTGTCTGGGCGTGGCTTAAATAGCCTCCAAAGAAGTCCCAGGTATGTATCCTTCCCCAACTAGGTATGTATCCTTCCCTGGCCACGCCCGAGTGAAAAAATAGTCCCTATGAAAAAATAGTCCCTTTCAGGTCTCAGGGAGGCCTGAAGCATGCAGCATGGTCTGTATCAGGTAAGTGCACAAAACACCTCCCTTTATGAGCCTGGCGCCTATGGCGCCAGGACTGATGTCCAGCATGAGCCTGGCGCCTTTAGAGCCCCTATAAGGGGCCGCTGGGCTTTTACCTGAGGGCATGATGCCTGCTTCCGGGGGTGCTGGGCCTGGCCTGGTGCTCCGTGGGTAGTCATCATGACAGCACTCCCCCCCAAGGCCCCTCCCAAGGTCGTTCCTTCTGAGGTTTCGGTTTGTTTGGGAAATTCCGATGGAACCTTTTTACCAGCCGAGATGCATGTACGTGATCACTGGGTTCCCAAGACCTTTCCTGAGGCCCGTACCCTTTCCAATCAATTAGATAGAAAAGTTTTGATTTTGAGATCTTAGAATCCAAAATGTTCTTCACCTCGAATTCAGGCTCCCCATCTATCTGAATCGGTTCTGGTGGCTTTGTTAATCTGGTTCCTGGGTGCACTGGTTTCAAAAGTGACACATGAAAAACGGGGTGAATCCGCATGTTAGCTGGTAGATCGAGCTTGACTGCCACTGGGTTGATTACAGCTTTGATCGAGTAAGGGCCTAAATACCTTGGATTAAAAGTTCGAGGCCCCTTGAGTGATAGGTGTTTGGTAGCCAACCATACTTGATCCCCTATTTGGTATGGAGGCGCCTCTCTTCGATGCAGATCCGCATTCTTTTTGTATTTCCCTTTCGCATGTTGCAAATGTGCAGTTGCATCCTTGAAGGCTTGAGTAATCGTAGCATGCAATCGTAGAATGCGGGCATTTCAAGGCTCAGAGGTGAGTCCAAGTCTGAAGTACGAGGGTGATGTCCATATAGGGTATAAAAGGGGCTCTGACCAGTTCCAGAGTGTATCGAGTTATTGTATGCATATTCAGCCACCCATAAAATGTCCTTCCAATTACCCTCCGATTGGTGCAACATACATCGTAGATATTGTTCAAGGGTCTGGTTCGTTCTCTCCGTCTGACCATCGGCCTGTGGGTGGTGGCTGGTCGAGAATCTTACGTCGATTTGTGCCAGTTGACAACACTTTTTCCAAAAATGAGAAATAAACTGGCTTCCCCGATCGGAGACTAGTAAGGACGGGAATCAATGCAAACGGATGATATTTTCGAGGAATTCCTTGGCAAGAACAAAGGTTGAAGGTAATCCTTTCAACGGAATAAAGTGGGCCATTTTGGAAAATAAATCCACCACGACCAGAATAGTATTGTAACCATTACAAGAGGGCAGGTCCGTGATAAAATCTAGTGACAGGGTGTGCCAATGTGCTGGTGGAATGTCTAAGGGCTGAAGAAGACCGGCGGGTCTTGTCTTTTGACCTTTGTTTTGGGCACAAACTCCACAGGACATCACGAAAGATTTAATATCCTTTCACCAGGAAGGCCACCAGAATTGTGTTTAACCTTTTCCTCTGTTTTGGCAATGCCAGGATGTCCTTCCATCAGGGTATCATGATGACGGGAAATAACCAGTTCTTGCAATTCCTTTTCTGGCAAAAATAAGCGTCCTTGGAAGTAAGGTAAGCCATCCTTGACTGAAAAGTTAGACCCCCTTTTGATCCAATCCTGCAAGGCTGAAGCGTCCAGGAATTGTTTCACTCATGCTTGAATGTCTTCAAGGGTTTGTAAAGTGGTCATCCCCAGAATTCTTTGTTCGGGAATTATCGGCACAGGTTCTGAGTTTGTGTCTATTTCTTCCATTCCAATTCGGGATAGAGCGTCCGCCTTACCATTCTTATAGCCGGGGCGGTAGGTGATTACAAAATCGAACTCAGCAAAGAACAAAGCCCATCGGAGCTGTCGAGATGATTGAGCCTTGGCAGTTTTTAAATATTGTAAATTTCGGTGATCAGTGATCACGGTGATGGTATGCCGGGCGCCGAGGAGATAATGCCGCCAAGCCTTAAAGGCAGACTTAATGGCTAATAGTTCCTTATCGGTGATCGCATAATTTATCTCCGGCGGCGAGAACTTTCTGGACCAAAATGCTACGGGGTGCAGTTGGTTGGTTTCAGGGTCTCTCTGAGACAGGACAGCTCCCATGGCTAAGCTGGACGCATCGGTTTCGACTATATATGGGAGATCGGGACGCGGGTGCTTCAAAATAGGTGCGGACGTGAACTTAGCTTTCAACTCCTGAAAGGCCTGTTCGGCTTCCTCGGTCCATTCAAAACGTTTATTTTTTCGCAAGAGTGCAGTGATGGGTTGCACCACACGTGAAAACTCCGGGATAAACCTGCGATAAAAGTTGGCAAAACCAAGCATGCTTTAGACACCTTTCACCGAACTAGGTGATGGCCATTTGAGGATGGCATCCACTTTCCGTGAATCCATTCGGACCCCTTTAGGTGTCAGGATGAATCCGAGACACTCAACCTCGGTGGTATGGAAAACACATTTTCCAGCTTGGCAAACAGTTTGTGCTGGCGCAGTTTCTCTAGGACGGCCCTGACATGCTTTCTGTGATCAGATTCCGAAGAGGAGTACAGAAGAATGTCATCGATATACACGACAACACAGACATCGATGAGTTCCCGAAGGACATCGTTCATGAAGAATTGGAAGGCTGCAGGCGCGTTGCACAACCTGAAAGGCATCACCTGATATTCGAATAGTCCATATTTTGTACGGAAGGCCGTTTTCCATTCGTCGCCTTATTTTACTCGTACCAGATGATAAGCCCCCCGGAGATCTAACTTGGTGTATACGCAAGCGTCCTTCACCTGGTCAAGGAGTTCAGGGATCAGAGGCATAGGGTAACGATTTTTAATAGTTATCTGGTTCAATGCGCGGTAATCGATACAAGTTCTAAGGTCGCCTTCTTTTTTAGGCACGAAGAACAAAGCTGAGGATGCCGGGGACTTTGACGGGCGAATGAAACCATTGACGAGGTATTGATCTAAATATTGTCTCAAATGCAGATTCTCTGGTTCAGTAAGGGCGTAAATCCTGCTACAAGGGGGTTGTGCACCGGGCACCAGATCGATTTGGCAATTGTACGATCTGTGGGGAGGTAACGTGTTGGCCTGTTCCTTTTGGAAGACGTCCTGAAAGTCTTGGTACTCTGGAGGTAGTTGCACGGGGACAGAGGTTACTGATGCTAGATCTGGGTAGCAGGTTTGTGCACAATCCGGGAAGGTTATTCTCTTCGCTCGCCAATCAATTCGAGGATTATGTGTCTCTAACCAAGGGATTCCCAGAATAAGCTGAAACTGTGGAGCCTTGATTACATCAAACACAACTGCCTCCCGATGACCATCTGGACCTACAAGTGTCACCTCAGCTGTGGAATGTGTTACCGGTCCAGAGGCAATTTCGGTTCCATCTACTGTGGTGATGACATCTTTGTTGGTTTTAGGACGCAGAGGGAGGTTTATCCTAGAGACCAATTCTCGATCCACATAGTTTCCTATAGCCCCACTATCGATGTATGCCTTTATAGCATGCAACCGTTTAGGCTGTTCCGGATCTACGAGGACCATTGGCACAATGAAATGCGAAGTCTGAGAGTTAGTTTTCAAGCTCGACAAGCGGACCCCTACGCTTGCCGGGCGTGGTCGTTTCCCGATACAGAGTTTCCATGGATTTTATCAGTGGCTTCTACCACCTTCTTGGGCGGCTTAACCGGGCAATCTCGTAGAAAGTGTCCAGAGGACCCACAATAAAGGCATAATTGCATCTGTCGTCTTCTTTCCCGTTCTTTTTGAGTTAGGGGTCCTTTAACCCCTCTGATTTGCATAGGCTCCGAGCCATCAGCCCCCTTGGGGTTAGCATGGGTCTTGGCCAACACCCAGGTTTCAAACTTGGACCGATCTGCTTTTCTGTTTTGCAGCCTGTGATCCAATTGGACCACTAAGTCTATGGGCCTCATCACGACCCAGGCGGTAAGTTACCGCCTGGGCCGTGACTTTACCACCATGGCGTAAACTACATTTACGCCATGGTGGTTGGCGGACTTACCGCCCCATTCCGACCTTGGCGGGGCGGTAAGTCCCCATCCCCATTTACCCTTCCCCATTCCCATTTTTGCCCCATAGGGCATAATGGGAGTGGGGAAGGCGTTAATTACGCCACCGTAAATTACAGTGGCGTAATGAACTCCATGGTCCCTTAGCGCCATGGATTTTAACACCTGCTAAATGCAGGTGTTAAATTCGCCATGTTGCTAAGGGACCTCGTACTCAGGCGGTAAGGGTCGGCGCTGTTTACGGCGCCGTAAACCCCTTACCGCCTGGGTCGTAAGTAGGCCCTATATATTCAGTGCATTCTTGGGGCGGATTTAAATTGTGCCAGGACATCTTAAAGTTCTCCACGTAGATCGCAATAGAATAACGTGATTCTTTTATCCTCTGGCCAACCAGTTTCCACAATTAGTCTATTGAAGGTTGCAATGTAGGATAGAAGGTCTTGATTGCCCTGTCGCAGAGATAGAAGTTCGTCATCCAGAGCCTGTCCCTGGGAGTGTCGAGCAAATAACCTTTCCATGTTTGTTTGAAATCCTTGAAAATCACGAAGAATCGGGTCATCTTGAGTTACCAGTGGGACTGACCAATCGGCAGCACAGCCGCTGAGATATGACAACACAAAGGCTACCTTGGTCTGATCAGTAGGGAAGGCCCCAGGTCTGCATAGGAAGTGCAAACGACACTGATTCATGAATACGGCGAATCATTTGGGGTCCCCAGCAAAGCGTTCAGGTGGGAACAGCGGCATGTTTCCAGGTAGATTAACCTGCACCGGGTTACTGGAAACCATAGGAGTGGGGTTCCCCCCGGAACCGGGTAAAGGAGTTTGTCCAGCTTGACCTTGCAAAAGCTGTCTAGCCAGGTCATCAGCTCTATCCTTTATTACAATCACTTCCCTCCTGAGGGCACTAGTCTCTTGACAAGCGGCGTGTACTTCGGCCCGTAATTCCCCCAGTAATTGGGCCAACTGGTCAGTTTCGGAAGTTTCCATAGCGCCTGGGTGGGAATTTGTAGGAAGGCTTCGCGTTCTGTAATGCTCACCTGGTTCCCACGGGGGCGCTGATCTAGTCTGGATTGCTGTGGCCTCTTCTAGCGTGATACGCAGGACCCGGAACACCGATTGGACAGGACCTCCAAATCGTGCTTGCCTGGTCCGTAGGAATATCCTTCTGCAGATGAGAAAGGGGATTAACAGTCTGCAGAATAGTGTGCTAGCTCCCCCCTTTCCCCCTTCGTTCCTCTCTAACTTCCTCCAAACCCCGGTTTAAGCTCACCTTATGGTTTGGAAGGATGAACTCTCCATCCTGCTTCTGGTGCAGGGGCGCGCGTTCGTCCAGTTACTTCACTGGTTTTCAGAATGGCGCTGGCAAAATCCACTTGACTTTCCTGAGCGATGCGCCGTAAGTATGAAAGTTCAAAGTTCAAGTGAGGCCCGCTTTATGTTGTCTTTCTAACCTGTGATCTGTCCTTTATTTCAGGTGCAGAATGAAGGCGATGCGTCGAGGGGTTAAACTGCCGAGGTGAGTAGTGATGAGGGCAATCCCTCTAAATGTCCTTTTCATTCCCCAGAAATGTCTCTTGTCCTTTCCCCATAGGGGCCGGGGTACGGTACCTGCCAACGGGGCGGCGCCGACCCGAAATGTGGAAGAAAAGCCGGTAAGTATTATGGCTGTTAATCAGGCTTTCCTTCTGTGTTCCTTCTGCTCACCTTTTGTTTCTTCCTCTCTCCCCTAGGTGCAGAGATGTGGCATCCGATGCTGACAGCCGCGATGGAGCCGGGAGATGTCTCGAGGACAGGTGAGTGAAGCGTGGCGCTGCATCGAGCAACGCGATGCTTTTAAATGGAAGTCTTTCTTCAGGGATGCTGGCGAGAAGATTCCGGATGCAGGTAAGAAGTTTGAAATAGACCTTGGTTTTCACCTTTCTCTTCTCTTCCTTCCTTGCAGGTCTTCCAAGTTCGAGGCGGGCGTGGCTGGAGTCCAGGAGCAGGAGCAGACACGGTGAGCGTTAAGCTGCTGGAAGCAGAACAACGCGAAGCATGAGCTGCTGTCTGGGCGTGGCTTAAATAGCCTCCAAAGAAGTCCCAGGTATGTATCCTTCCCCAACTAGGTATGTATCCTTCCCTGGCCACGCCCGAGTGAAAAAATAGTCCCTATGAAAAAATAGTCCCTTTCAGGTCTCAGGGAGGCCTGAAGCATGCAGCATAGTCTGTATTAGGTAATTGCACAAAACACCTCCCTTTATGAGCCTGGCGCCTATGGCGCCAGGACTGATGTCCAGCATGAGCCTGGCGCCAAAGGCGCCAGGACTGAGTCCAAAGAGCCCCTATAAGGGGCCGCTGGGCTTTTACCCGAGGGCATGATGCCTGCTTCCGGGGGTGCTGGGCCTGGCCTGGTGCTCCGGGGGTAGGCATCATGACATATCCAACCTCAAAATAATGAGGCTGTACTAAAGTGCAAGTGCAACAGCAGCAAGCTAACATTTTCGATGGCCCAATACCATTAACAAAAATGTCCAAGGACATGCAGTTATTTTCAGACGAAAGGCCCCAGATGACCCCACGTAAATAAACTACGAAATCAGGCTGGCAAAACCAATGTGCAAGCATGAGCAAAAATCACAGATACAAGGAAGACTGCGTATGAGCCTCAAAGTGAGGAAAACACAACATGATGTGTACCACTGCCCAAATATGCAAAAAGTAAAGCTAAATCATAAATCAAATAAAATAAGGAAAGGGATAACAAATATATATAGACTAATCAGTCCAAACTGGAAAGAACCCCCCTACAGAAACACATGAACAAACTCCAAAGTGAACATACACATGAAGGAACAAAAAGCCATGGAGAAGGGAAATCAGGACCAAGGTGGCAAGAGGAAAATCACATAAATGTATGAGGAGCAGATAATCAAGCAAACGAGAATCAAAAATCAGAATGTCAAGTGCCCAAAAAAGTGTACATCTCCTCATCAACATTATGTCCTTTGGGATGCTTTGTATCGAAATCCAGGATAAATATGGTTTCAAGCTGTCTCAATTTTAACACACGGTCACCTCCCCTAGGATGTGGAGGTACATGTGCCACTGCAAAGAAAGTTAACATTTTCAAATTATTATCATGTTCAGATTTAAAGTGCTTGGCCATTGGGTACGCCAGGTCAGAGTTCTTAATAGCTCTCAGATGTTGCAAGATTCTAAGCTACAGTTTACATGTTGTACTTCCGACATACCATCTCGAACAAGGGCATGAAAGCACATACACGACAAATGTCGTGTCACAATTGATAGCAAATTTAATCTTTTGCTGAGTTTTCGTGACTGGATGAACAAATGATTTCTGTACTGTGGCATGGGCACATGCTTTGCACTTCATACATTTGGTGAACCCCAATGGAGAAACTGGAAGCCAAGTGGTAGAGGACTGATTCTTGCCACCAGGAAGTAGAAAACTAGACACAAGTTTATCTCTAAGGGACGGTACACGTTTTTATGTCAAAGTCGGGCGTATGGCCAGAATAGGCCTCAAATCGTCGTCTAAGGTGAGAACACGACAGTGTTTTTCAATGATTTTTCGTATGTTGTTGGAGGCAGTGTCAAATGAGATGATGCATCTGGGGTCATCTTCGGCAATATTTTTAGAATTAGTATCATAGAGCAATCTGTCTCTGGACATGCCACGCGCTCGAAGATAGGCCATTTCAATAGTTCTCTTATCATACCCTTGTTTCAGAAAATCCCTAGCTGTCAATGCACAATGATGATCAAAACTGGCGATGTTTGAGCAATTACGGCGATATCGAATAAATTCACCGTGTGGAATGGACTTTTTGCATGATACTGGGTGACAGCTGTTGGCATGAAGCAGTAGGCCAGTGTTAGTCGGTTCCTTATGAAGCGCCGTGTGAAGACCTGAGTTATCCATCATTACAATGACATCAAGATACACAATCTCAGACCGACTATGACATTCTGTAAAGGCAAGATTGGCCTGATTACTGTTGATGCTTTAAACAAACAACAACCAATCACTTTCCAAACCTTTCCAAATAATAAAAACATCATCAATGTACCGCCACCAAGAAACAATTTGTGTTGTTAAAGAAGATAGCAATAAGTCTGACAGAAAAGTAGCCTCCCACCACCCCATTGTGAGATTAGCATAGGATGGTGCAAAGGTGCTTCCCATAGCAGTCCCCCTCACTTGTTGAAAAAAGGAACCCTCAAACAGAAAAATGTTATTATGCAGGCAGAACAAAAGCATATCCAAAATCATAGAGCTGTGCCCAAGATAATTAAGGGAGCGAGTGTTCAAATAATATTTACATGCATTAATCCCAACCGTGTGACTGATAGACGTGTATAGAGAATCTACATCCAATGTGGCCAAGAGCAGACCTTCCTCCCAAGGTGTATTTGTTACATGTTGTAGAAAATCCTTAGTATCCCTCAGGTAGGATGGTAACACTGATACGAATGGAAGAAGTGTTTCATCGATAAATTGGGCCAGATGTTCCAAAAGTGAGCCACACAGAGTAACAATAGGCCTGCCTGGGGGATGAGTAAGGCATTTATGTGTTTTGGGGAGAAAGTAAATTGTGGGTATAGTATAGCATGCCGGAGTGAGGAATTTAATCAGATCATCCTCCAATAAGCCTTCACTTGCCCACTTGGTACATAGAGTAATCAGATCTGTCCTTATTTCTTCAAAGGGGTCCTTTGACAAGTGTAGCACAGACGGTCATGTAATTGTCGATTTGCCTCTGTGACATATTTTGTACGGTCCTGAATGACAATATTAGAACCCTTATCTGCTGGTCTAATGACGATATTAGACAACTGCTGGAGTTCACCAATGGCCATGCGCTGGGCCGTGGTAAGGTTCTGCTTGGTAGTACTTGTTTTTTGGCGGAGTCTTCTCAAATCATTTACACAGAGGTCATGGAATGCCTCGATACAGCCCCCTACTGGGAATTGTGGGTTGAATCTTGATTTATTTTTAAGCTTGGTGCGTATATCCCAATTGGGATTGATGTTAAAGTCCAAAAAATCAACATTAGTAGAATCATATTTATCATCATCAAGGCATGCCAGATCCATGAGTGATGGGATATCTGAGATAAGAAGATCAGTGCCCCCAGTACGTGGTGTTGAATGCTTGACAGTAATATCAGTATTGGCAAAGAATTTCTTAAGCTTGATTTTGCGCAGAAATTTGTCAAAATCGATGCGTGCTTGTACATAGTCAAAATTCACGGTGGGACAGAAATTAAGACCTAAAGACAGGAGCGAGGTCTGAGGTTTAGTAAGGACATGGGACGAAAGGTTAATGATGTGGCAACTCTGCATATTGTCCATTATTGATTTTTGGCCCAGAGCGCATTGACCTGCCCTGTTGCTGCCCGTGTAGACCGGTTCCCACGTCGGCCTCGGCGGATGGCTTTCCTGCCCTTGTTTTCTGTCCTCTTCCTCTTCCTCTTGGTTTGCCGTGACCCCTGCCCCTTTTCTGATTTTTCCCATCCTGGCACAGCAGTCGCATTTCCTCTAAAAAATTAATTTTAGGTATAGGCTCGTTGCTCTCAGATGCAGAAATGTCAGACTCTGATGTAACAGCAACTGGATCTGCAGACTTAGTAAATGCTGGTTGTATGCCATTAGTTTTACAGAGGGAATCAAAACGTTTAGCAAAGGTAAAAACACGACGCATCAAATAGTCTGTTTTATCTCTGAGGAATTTTCTATGTTTTCGTTGTTTAATGTCATCTTCATAAACAATTAACGCTTCATCGATTTTGGCACGTAATTGTTTGCCTTCCTCTGTTATGGGAATTTTGGTAAGGTCAGACTCCGTTTTGCCCAAGTCTTTAAGTGCTTGTTCACGGTCCAGTTTAGCATATTTTACCAAAATGTTCAGAAATTTGGCATAACAGTCCTTACTCGCTTCACCCCATTCCTGAAGCATCAGTGGATCTTGGTCCTTGAAAGACGGAGTGGTCATAATACGTACACCACGTGGTATTCTGCCGATATCCAAATAATTTTGAAGGGAATGCTCCTCCCACCACTTGGATATTTCCCTTCTTCGAAGCTTCTCAAATTCCTTCAATAAAATCACTTCCCTGCTATTGTTAATATTAGCCTTTTTATTAGCCCCGCTAGTGGGCAATAAGGCTGTAGGTTCCTGTTGTTCAGAGAATAAATCCTTAGCTTGAAGTAGCCGGGCTGCTACACAGGCGTCCTGCATGTCTGTCATGCTGTGGCTGTGATGATGAAAAAACTACACAAAAATATACACGGTCCAGCTGGAGAGGCCAGGCGGAGTACCGACTCTAGTAGAAAGAAACGGTCGGCAAAGGACAAGAAGCTGGTGCGGAAAGGGATACGAAGCACAATAAATACACGTGTTGTGCAGCTGAGATAAAAGCAAGCTGAAATGTGCACCTACCGTATGACGATCATACGTGCGTCCTCCGGCACACGAAGAGTCGCCAGCTGGTAAGGCGAATACAGCTGCGGTCTCCGATGCGTGCAGTGACTCCTGATCCTATCGGCAGCTTGATCTGCCACCAGCGGCTGCAATCCCAATCATAAAGCGAGCGTTGAAATGGGACTCGCACGCAATCACAGTCCTGGTGCAGGTTCAAACACGGAACGCTCCGTGTTGAACAAAAATGGATGGCGAGAGAAATGGTGAACCGCACTCCCGTGGGCCAGGCGTTAAAAACGCACTCCAAAATACCGGACAAAACTTACAAAGACACTGCCTGGAAAACAGATGTCTTTAATGTTTTTTTTAAAAGATAAAAATTGCATTGTACAAAATAATTTACAACACATAAGCAGCAACAGGTAGACAGAGAAAAGCAGGACGCCATGGTACACAGCCTGCAAAACAACGCGTTTCGCGCTAACTCAGCGCTTGATCACGTAAGGGGAGAAGGGATTAACCGGTACATATAAACAATGGAAAAGCAGTCCTACAACTATGTCTGTGACATTGCAAAGTAAAGGATATGGGAGGAAAAGAAGGCGGACATTATGGAAAAGAGTGAAATACATGGAAATAAATAGTGCAGATAATATATATATATATTCAGTAAAAAAACTTTGTTAAAGGGAGATTATGGTTAAGTTGCGCTACCAAAAACCTATGTAATTCAGAAAAAAACATAGTTAAAGGGACGTTATGGTTCCAAGTAAAACCGAAAAAACCCTGAAATTGCCAGTTATGGTAAGCTAAGCAACCATAACTCGCGCCACCACCGTGCACTGCTAAGACTAACACCCAGGACATCAACTCAGGATTACCAGCATATGTAAAATGAACTCCATCTCTGCAAAAAATGTATGTGCTACGAAACATAATATTTTCATTGTGGAAAGAGGACATGCCAACATCTCTTAGAAAGGCACAAACAGCCTTATTAACATTCTGCCTTGCTTTCTCCATTTGTGGACCAAATCAAGAAGAACGCAGCCACATTTGTCTCTGCGCAATACAAGAAAATATTACTTGGGAATTTCGCAAATTGCAAAGAAATCCCTGACACATTTCCTAAACTGTTCCCTCCACAGTGAATTATAATTATGTCTAGATGAAGCTCTGTCTCCAAACTAGCACTGAGAGGTACCGAGTCCAGCCACTTCATTCCACCCACTCCATGCCAGTGCATTTCCACATGAGGGAATCCAAGATCTGTGAGCTACTCCACAGCGATGTGCATGCACCTCCAACCAATGTATCCATGACTCTCCCAAAATCCAGACAATGGCCCTCATTACGACTCTGGCGTTGGACCATGGTGCTGATAGCACCATGGTCCATGCCGGTAAATTACCGACCCCGCCATGGCGGAATGGGGAATTACTGCCCCATTCCGAGGTTGGCGGGGCGGTAATTCCCCATGCCGCCATGGCCCTTCCCCATTCCCATTTTTGCCCCATAGGGCTCAATGGGAATGGGGAAGGCGCTAAGTACTTAGCACCAAGGTCCCTTTGCGGGTTGGTTTTTAACACCTGCAAAAAGCAGGCATTAAAATCTCCAACCCGCAAAGGGACCTCGTAATTAGGCGCTAATAGGTTAACGGCGCCGCAGCCTTTTACGGCGCCATTAACCCATTAGCGCCTGGGTCGTAATGAGGCCCTCTATTTTCTGAAACACACAGCCATAGCTTACTGTTCTTCTCTCAGGAAAAAGACTTTCTGACAAACTCTCTCCATAAACAACACACCCACTAAACTTTACTAACCAATCAATTGATCTGCTCATTCTCATTTGCATGCCTTTCCACCCCAAAATTCCTGTATGTAATACGCGGTGTCCGTGGACTACTGCCATGTCCGCTTACATATTGTAGATTGGACAGCCCTTCTACCACTTCCACTTCACTCCCTGTGCCATTCCCTCATTGGATACAGCTAAGCAGTCACACAACCATCCACCAATCACATATCCGGGATTTCTACTTGCAGTTGCATGCATATCCACATGCATGAATACAAACTGCAGGTATGCATATTTTCTGCACAGTACATATACAACTCTTAAAAACTAATATAAACTGAGTAACTGGCAATTAAACTGTATAGCCTATAAAATGAACTCATTGTCATTTTGTCCATCTGCTATAATCAACTCTCATCCCAAACCTGTCGGCTATCTATTTTTTTTCACACACACCTATCTAAAAAATTATAATATTAGAAGATGGAAGAAATAACAATATCATTGTGGAAAAACACTTAGTAGTGTATCATAAAATTACACACAGCCAGTACAATTTCATGCATCTTCATACACTCACACACATAGAAACTTTCATTGAAATTCTCCCACCTGCAATAACACCACTACCTCTAAATCACATCCTTCTACTTTATTACCCACAGCTTCACAAATACATATATTGCATGCTTTTCTATGCAGTTTCTGCCATTTACAAAATAAATATTGCAAAATAAATATAACATTATTTCTTCTTTCTCCTAATATTCTATAACACAGCTTTAAAAAATCAAGTGAATTCCATAAACTTAGAGGGTAATTCATAGAAATTTGCACAAAAGTGGCGCACGCGGCTGGCGCACAGTGTCCCCGTGCGATACACTGCACCAGCCGCGTGCGAAAAAATCCTTTCATCGCACAGCGTATTCATGGATTTTAGCCTCCAAAACCAGCCATGGTGCAGAGTGGCGCAGCGACCCTGCAGCAGCGCCAGTTACGCCCCCAAGAACGCCCTTGCGCAAGGAAAAGCCTTCACAATTCCAAAATCATCGCAAAGGGCTGCGCTAACTCTGGACCAGTTCACAGGTTGCCAAACAGCAAACAACAAGCGGGGAACGTGTATTTCCGTGGTTCTCGGGAAGTTTCACACGCAATTGTCCTGGGTATGTGTACATTAGTGGTGCGCGGGAAGTAACACGCGCGATTCCATCAGGGCACGTGTATTCCAGGGGTGCGCGGGAAGTATCACATGCAAAAACAGCAGGGTACGTGTATTTCAGGGGTGCGCGGGAAGTATCACACGCGATTCCATCAGGGTACGTGTATTCCAGGGGTGCGCGGGAAGTATCACACGCAAAAGCAGCAGGGTACATGTATTCCAGGGGTGCGCGGGAAGTATCACACGCAAAAGCAGCAGGGTACGTGTATTGCAGGGGTGCGCGGGAAGTATCACACGCGATTCCATCAGGGTACGTGTATTCCAGGGGTGCGCGGGGAGCACTACACGTGAATTGCCCTTGTGGGTCCTCCCAGGTGTTCCCTCTACACCCTCCACGGCCCCTGCAGGCGGCCCACACCACAGGGGACTACCCTGCACATGTCCCGCAGGCAGCCCATCCACCATGCCCATGCCCCCCAGCCAACCCACATGTCACCTTGCACTATTGCCCACCAACGCATGTCCCCCTGCACCCCCACCCCCCAGCACTTTGGTGCACCCTCCACCAGGCCCCCACTCATGTCCCCCTGCACCCCCACCCACCAGCAGCCAGGGGCACCCTCCACCAGGCCCCCACTCATGTCCCCCTGCACTCCCACCCCCTGGCAGTGCAGGACACCCTCCACCAGGCCCCCACTCATGTCCAACACATGTCTCCCAGCACCCCCACCCCCCAGCAGTGGAGGGCACCCTCCACCAGGCCCCCATTCATGTCCCCCTGCACCCCCACCCACCAGCAGTGCAGGTCACCCTCCACCAGGCCCCAACTCATGTCCAACTCATGTCTCCCAGCACCCCCACCCCCCAGCAGTGGAGGGCACCCTCCACCAGGGCCCCACTCATGTCCTCCTGCACCCCCACCCACCAGCAGCCAGGGGCACCCTCCACCAGGCCCCCACTCATGTCCCCCTGCACCCCCACCCACCAGCAGCCAGGGGCACCCTCCACCAGGCCCCCACTCATGTCCCCCTGCACCCCCACGCCCCAGCATCCAGGGGCACCCTCCACCAGGCCCCCACTCATGTCCAACTCATGTCTCCCAGCACCCCCACCCCCCAGCAGTGGAGGGCACCCTCCACCAGGCCCCCACTCATGTCCCCCTTCATCCCCACCCACCAGCAGTGCAGGGCACCCTCCACCAGGCCCCCACTCATGTCCCCCTGCACCCCCACCCACCAGCAGCCAGGGGCACCCTCCACCAGGCCCTCACTCATGTCCCCCTGCACCCCCACCCACCAGCAGCCGGGGCACCCTCCACCAGGCCCCCATTCATATCCCCCTGCACCCCCACCCACCAGCAGCCAGGGGCACCCTCCACTAGGCCCCCAATCATGTCCCCCTGCACTCCCACCCCCCAGCAGTGCAGGTCACCCTCCACCAGGCCCCCACACATGTCCAACACATGTCTCCCAGCACCCCCACTAGGCCCCCACACATGTCCAACTCATGTCTCCCAGCACCCCCACGCCCCAGCAGTGGAGGGCACCCTCCACCAGGCTCCCACTCATGTCCCCCTGCACCCCAACCCACCAGCAGTGCAGGGCACCCTCCACCAGGCCCCCACTCATGTCCAACTCATGTCTCCCAGCACCCCCACCCCCCAGCAGTGGAGGGCACCCTCCACCAGGCCCCCACTCATGTCCCCCTGCACCCCCACCCACCAACAGTGCAGGGCACCCTCCACCAGGCCTCCACTCATGTCCAACTCATGTCTCCCAGCACCTCCACCCCCCAGCAGTGTAGGGCACCCTCCACCAGGCCTCCACTCATGTCCCCTGCACCCCCACCCACCAGCAGCCAGGGGCACCCTCCACCAGGCCCCCACTCATTTCCCCCTGCACCCCCACCCACCAGCAGCCAGGGGCACCCTCCACCAGGCCCCCACTCATATCCCCCTGCACTCCCACCCCCCAGCAGTGCAGGGCACCCTCCACCAGGCCCCCACTCATGTCCAACTCATGTCTCCCAGCACCCCCACCCCCCAGCAGTGGAGGGAACCCTCCACCAGGCCCCCACTCATGTCCCCTTGTACCCCCACTCACCAGCAGTGCAGGGCACCCTCCAACAGGCCCCCACTCATGTCCAACTCATGTATCCCAGCACCCCCACCCCCCAGCATCCAGGGGCACCCTCCACCAGGCCCCCACTCATGTCCAACTCATGTCTCCCAGCACCCCCACCCCCCAGCAGTGGAGGGCACCCTCCACCAGGCCCCCACTCATGTCCAACTCATGTCTCCCAGCACCCCCACCCCCCAGCAGTGCGGGGCACCTGCCAGCAGGCCCCCACACATGTCCCCCAGCCAACACGTCATCACAATCCAGATCCCAGGCTCCTATGCCCACCCAAATCACACCCCGCACCACCTCAGTCCAAACACCCAACCAAGCTTTACATCCATTCAAAATTGAAATACCCATTACATGATAGATAACAAATAAGCAGTATGCGCATGAGTACAAGTCCGTCAGACCCACAAAATGGCAACACATGACTGTGAAAACCCACATTGTGGCAGGCATGAAACCAATGAGAGAAGTCCACACATTGAAGTAAGAAACAAAAATGTATTACAGTGTAAATTAAGTGAATGAAATCAAAAGAAACAATAATGGCAACAAAAATAAAAATGCTGCATGTCAACCAAAATAATAAATAATGAAAATGAGTATCCAAAATAACCGTAATGAAATTGTGTCCAAAGTCACCGTCCAACAAAGCAAATCCAAAGGGAAAGTAAAGTGAAAATCCATTGCTCCATGGTGAAAAAATAATAAAAGATGAAGGCCACAAATCCACTGTCAAACTATGTACAAAGAGCTAATCCAGAGTCCCTGATCCCAACGATGTAAATGAAACCTACAATAAAACCTACCTAACTAATAACTATATACAAAAAAGTGGGGCATAGTCCAAGTGCCCCAAATTTAAAAAAAAAAAAAAAACTAACACTAATTAACTATATACAATGGCAGCGGGCTAGTCCAACGGCTCACTTCTGGATGTTGCAGGCCAGGGCATCATCGAACTCCTGCTCAACGTCCCGGAGGCGGTCCTTTTTCATGGCCCCGAGGGTCCACAGGGACAATGACATGTTCTCCTCCAACTCCCTGCGGATTGCCTCGAGGCACTTGGCCCGCCTCAGGGCCCTCCGCATGGAGTTCTCCGCCCTGACCATCGTGAGTCGTGCCTCTTCTGCCCGCTGCCGCTCCGCATCTATGGCGTGGCCCAACCGCTGCCATACGGAAGACACTTCCCGTCCTGGGTCCTCCTGCCCTCCGGCCGATGCCTGCTCCTCCGATGTCGAAGGCCCCTAGCCATCGTGGCTCCCACCTACAGCCTCCTGCTGCTGCTGTCCATGTGCCCTGTCCGATGGTGCCTGCACATCCTCCTCCAGCGGGGTGCAGTTGTTGATGTGGCCACCCCTGCTGGACATCCGACTCCCGACTGTAGCAGGGATCTGTTGTCCACCAGCCTGGCCGCACAGTCAGAGGCAGCTCCACAGGGCACCCAGGTGATACATGGGTGGGAAGATGGCATGGAGGACGACTGGGGCATAGGGGGTTCCATTGAGGAGGGGGTCGGAACAAGGTCCAGGAAACAGAGGAATCCGGCCATGGTGAGCTGTCCCAGTGGGTCAACGCAGTCAACGAGCCATGCGAGAAGACGTGCAGTCTCATCATGGAAAGACTGCAGGTCAGCTCGCATGGCCCATTGACGCAACGCCACCACACCCTGGACAGGCTCAACCTGTTGCAGGATAGCCACATCCGCAGGGAGAGGAAGGCCAGTTGGTGTAAGCCAATCCCCTCCCTGAGAACGGGTCTGGAGGTAGGCATCCCTGCTGGTGCAAGATGATGCTGTGACAGGAGCAGAGACAGGATTGCACACAGGCACCTCTGCGGCGGCCTGTGCTGCCACCTGTCCCCGGTCCTGCACTGCACCACTAGCACCAGTGGAATCCCCACCTCCAGACCCCGCCTCTGTTGCTTGCACGGCCTCCTCCTCCACCAAACCCCCCACCAACCTGGATGACTCCGTGCCATCTTCCTCTGTTGGGCCCTATGGGGTCCCAGCTGCCCCTTCTGCTGCCGAGGAGTCCAACTCCAACCTCTGCCTTCTGGACTTCCCCTCGGCAGCTGCGGCCTCGGACACAGCACCGGACTCCTCACTCCCCGACGAGATCACAACCTGGGAGGGGAGCCGGGCCTTGTGTCTCTGGCTGGTGGTGCGACCCCTGCCGCTGTGCTCCACAGCACCTTCTCCGCCCTCTTCATCAGTTGACGCTGCAGACAGGGAGAAATAAAACACAGGCATCAGGGCACTGTATAATGGACTAATAAACACATGACAGTTGTACATGAGTGGCATTGGCAAACCTCAGACATGCCATCACAATCCCCAACACACATGTCATTTCAACTTGCACACATGAGCTATACCACAGCCATATCGCAACAGCCAGCACCATCCATACACATACAACAGCATGAGCAGGCAAAGGTGAGCCAGACATCACATGTGACACAGGGAGTGCACTACACATGCACACACACCACCACACTTGCATGCATGTGTACACCTCCGCCAACTGTCGCAGTGTTCAGATCAGCATCCATGTCACACCTGCCAATCATTCTTCCACATCCTTTGCCATGCAAGCTTACACACACAAGCACCATCCATGTGTCACACACGAGAGCCCTCGCAAGTGTCAGCCTCACGGCCCTGTACCCCCCCCATACTTGGCCACATAAAACCACATGTGCAACCTGCACACTCCTGCCACACCACCAAACGCACAGCTTACAATCAGTACGCTCGACTCCAGACGGGTCTGCCTCTCAAGGACCTGGACGTGGAGCACTGGGGATATGCGTTCCAGGACCCTCATCTGATCTTCCGACAAGTGGCCCCAGCGCTCCTTAGCATCCGCTGCTTTCAGGAGGCGCCGGGCCTTCTTGAGGGTCCTGGACCTGAAGTCCTCCCAGCGCTTCTTCACATGATGTAATTGTCGGACTGCCACCCCCTCCGCGTTGATGGCAGTCACGATGTCCCCCCAGATCCGAGTCCGTCCTTCCTTGTTGGCGCGCAACCTTCCAAAGAGGGCATCATACTGCCCCAGGACATGCTCCACCAGGACACCAACTTCGGTGGCAGTGAAGCTGGTGCCCCTCTGCCTCTCTGGCCGGGGGTTGCCACTGGTGCCAGATGTTGCAGTGCCCGACATGGGAACCCCAGAGGCAGGAGTGGGTGGGCAACTGGGTCCTGGGGCTGGGCTGTGGAGCAATGGTATCCCAGTCTGGAGTCTTCGGTTCCAGCAGGGGTGGTCACAGCAACAGCACCCCTGTCTGATGTGCAGGCAGCAAATGGCAGGACACCTGGGCAGCAGGCAGTCAGGCAGCAGCAGATGGCAGGTGGGAGCGTGCTCGGGGCTCTGGGGGGCAGTTCTTTAGCCTTCTGGGCAGGAGCGTGGTCTTCCGTGTGCTTACGCGTGGCCAGCTTGATACGGTGTGATTTGGCAAGTGAAAATCCAGCTCGTCTGCGTGTAATTCGAGGAAAGGCCCTTAGCGTGTAAGCGCGTCAGCACATGTACGTTAATTCATTGGCCCAAAGGCCCCCAGGCACGTCTATGACATCAAGCGCATGGCCGTAGAGAATGGCGCGTGTAAAAAAAAATACACGTCCGAGTGTCAAAGCGTGTAATTGGTGGAAATGGCCTCAGCGCGTATGCGCGTCTGTGACGTGTGTATTAAAGGTACGTGTAGAACACCATTTCCTTGTACGTGCTTTTCATGGAGAGCGAGTGGGTGAAATCTGTACTTCTTGTCGGTTCACACGCGATTTACTTCACGACGTTTCAAGTTCGTACTCCCTGTTACCTCTGACAGCATTTTCTCTTTTCCTCGTTTTCCTGGGCCTGTTTCCTCAAACAGTGTTCCCTTCTACTGTTGTCCTGTCTCCTCAGACAGCGTACAAATCTTCTTTTGGCAGGGGTGTTGCCAACACGCACACGCGCGTATTTTTCACGCTTTTTTTCCTGGCAGACAGTGAGTCGCGCACGTATTTAACATCTGTGCTTGCCCCGTGTGTGGCGTACCCCTTCAAAGGTCATTCTAGGCTGTGTGTGACATGCATACGTTCATTCTTGGGTTTCTGGGTGCCACAGCGTAGTGCAGGTTTATTTTTCCACACACGTGGTCTAGGAGGGGTTGCGTGCACCTTACTTCCCTTTTTTGGGGTGCCTGTGCGTTGCGTGACCCGTCATCTTTTCCCAGGGGTGACATACAGCCTTGCTAGAGGACTAGGGTACGATTACCATCTGGTACCCAACCCCTTTGACCCCCAATTGCCCAGGACAATAGTTCACAGCGACTCCCATACGCACATTAACATCAGTGCCATGGCTGGGAGGCGAAAAAGCCGTAAGGGTGGCAAAGGTGGCCGAGCCCCAAGTGGTGGCCGTGGTGGATCCGGTAGGGGACGTGGCCGTGACTTGCAGGGTGCCCCTAGCCCCCATGTGTGGAGGACCAGTCAGGGACACCCATGCCCCCCCCCTTTGTTGAGGGTAACGTGGCTGACACCATCCATGCTCAGCCCTTGTTGAACCAGCCCACTGTGGAACCAGACCTGGCACAGGGTGACTCCATGGCTGACTTCCAGGTCAGCAGGTCTAGGCCACGTGCGCCGGTGCCACGGTGGATCAGGGGCAGCTAGGTCATCTGCTGCCCCGCGTAGGCAGGCTGGGGTGGCTGCAGGGGCAGCTGCGGCTCCATCCACCCCACCTCTCACACACCCAGCCAGGACAGTGTCGGTCCTAGTCCATCCTGCTGACATTCCCCCTGACACCATCACACTTGAGCTAATGCCTGCACCAACTCCCATGCTGAGTGTGCAATCCCACACTCCTAGTACAGAGTCCACCGGGGCTCCATCCCCTTGTGTCCAGAGCGGCGTAGGACACTCAGGATCCCCACCACCTTCCAAGCGGAAGAGGAAGAGTGCTCGTCCAGTAGAGGCTGATGCCCCAGACATGGCTACACAGTCCGGCCCGTCAAGGAAGCCCAGCTTCAATGAGGCCGAACTGAATGCACTTGTAGAGTATGTGTCCGCACATGACCGCGAAATGGTGATTGTTGCAGGATCCAAGACCACACCTGCACAACGTCTGGCACACTGGCAGACCATCGCGGACCTCATAAGTGCCCTTGGAATCGTGAGGGGCACAGCCACTGAATGCTACAAGCGCTGGAATGACCTGAAGCGCAGGGCAAAGAATAAGCTGGCCTCAAGTCATGCCGCTACTCTAGTGACTGGAGGTGGGTCTCCAGCAGAGGACATAGAGCTCACTCCACATGAGCATGTTGCTGGGACCTACGTCACGGAGGAACAGATCCAAGGTGTGGGAGAACTGGCAGATTACGAGGCATTGTCCGGTGAGTGCACATGCATGTGTGTGACATCCGTGTGCATGGTGTGTGTGTGTGGGCTTCTGTTTGGGTGCCAGGTGAGGGAGTGTGTGCCTGAGTGGTTTGGGTCACCCATGTGCCTCATGGAATACATTCTGCGCACTAGCATTTGGGTATAGCATATCCCTTCTGCCAACAGTAGACATCTAGCCCAACACCACGCCAGTTGCCCTTGAAGTGTCATCTTGCCACAACATTGTTACTTATTTTTCTCTGTTTATTCAGGCAGATTGTTTGCATTCCACCACTTTTACTAGGCATTTCTCAGTCCTATTGTCACATGTCTGACATGGCTATGGTACAGTGGACTGACTTTGTTTCCTGGATATCATTTGTTTAGACATGTCCCTGTGCTATAGTACCATTTTGGACTGGCAGCTCCAGGTTAAACATTTGAACCATTTCAATGAAAAAATCTATTTCATGATCAAACTAGACTGAATGAACAATTGGTGCCCTCCTCTCCCTCTTCACTTTATGGCTAGGGTACATGCCATCTGTGTGATGGCATGTGTATTTGACCTGCCAATCACAGGCCAATGTGTGATGCCACTGCTAGGCAGCATGCAGCAAATGTGTTCATCTTCCATCTTGGTGTCATCAATGTGTGCCATCTGCCTCCCCTTCACACGCAGTGACGGTGCATGCATGGGAGGGTTTTAGTTATGTGGGACATGTGTCAATCAAGTACTGTTTCTGTAGCTTCTCAGCCCTAATTGTGTGCCATAGTGCTAATGCCTGTTTCCATTTCTTTTCTTTTATGTCTTTGCAGGGGATGACGCACTTGATACTGCTGGGGTTGTGGAGATGGCGCAGACCCAGGAGGGGTCTCAGTGCCGACCGACCACCAGTGAGGGACGTGGTGTGGTGGTGGGTGAGAACCCACAACTGCTGCAGGTCATGCTCTCAAGGGGTGTCTCTGGGTGCACCTCCCCCGAGCTGTATTCAGGTGTCGATTCGGATGATGAGACCTATGTGCCGTTGCAGGTGAGTGTTCCTGGGAGGGATTCTGTTCTGTCTGACCCACCTGCACCAGGGTTAGAAGCCTCAATGGGGATGTCAGTGTTGGCAGGTACGCCTTTGGTGGTTACTGATGCAGGGTCACACTCCGCAACATCTGATCCTGTTCCTGGGCCAGCAGATCAGAGGGGGAATGCAGTCCTGCAGCCTCAGGTAGTGCCGGCACAGCAAGGCGCAGTTCACCTTGCCCCAGACAGGTGTGGTGCCGCCGACATGGTGGCCGTATGCCACCTGGCAATACCGCATGGGAGCAATCCATATACGGTATGGCAACCCAACAGGCAGCATCATCAGAGATGATGGCTCAGGCCATGGATAAGGTGGCCACTTCCATTGTCCCCCAGAAAGGCTGATGGAGCGACTACAGCAGGCAACAGACTCCATCTGCCAGTCACACAGGGAGGACATGTTGGCGTCCGACAGGGACAGGCAGGCGGCACTGGCGACTCTGCAGGAAGCCATTTCCATAGAGTCCCAGGGCCACACGGAAGCCCTGAGGATGGAACTCTGTCACCTCAGGACGACTCTTGTTGAGCTTGAGGCATCAACAAACACAAGGACAGAACAGCAGCTGGAGCATCTCACACGTACGCTCTCAGCTGAGATGCAGGCAACTCGTGAGGAGGTCCGGTCATCCCGTGAGTTATTGCATGGAGACCTCCGCACGATTATCCTCCAGAACCAGACCTTCCAGACCCGCATGCTTGCTGCCATGGAGGACCAGACTAGGGCGTTGCGTGGGCTGCCTCCCATAGTGCCACCACCTCCTGAGGCAGCTGCAGAGGGTGAGGAGAGCGACAGCAGCGATTCTCCCACAATAGGGTAGCCGTGCCCATGAACCCATGGAGGTGTTTTTTTTTCGCAAGATCCACACAGGTGGGTTTTGGTGTGCACCTTGTCCTCGGACCTCCTGGGTGGCCTCCTCCACACCCCCCGGGCCCATTAATGGCCATTTTTGATTTTTTTTTTTTTTTTTTTTTACTTTTGATTTTTTGGACAGTGTGTTGCCTTGTGTGGCTCCCGTGGGCATACGCTGTATTGTGGCTGGGCACGTGCAGGCTTGTCATGAATTTGGGTCAAATGCTTGGGTTTGTGTGACACACACCCCTCCTGCTTCCCGTTTCCATGGGCTTGCAAAGGGTGTGCCCAAGTGACATTAACGTACACAGTGACGTTGGACTCCCATTTGATGTGTGGGCAGTCTATAGTCAATACTGTGTATACATTCCTAGTGCATATTGTTGTTGTATTGTACACTGCATGCTGTATTGATATGTGCCTCTGCATACATCTCATCCTCCTAATTTGCAAGTCCATTTCTCATGTCTTCACAAGGCGGTCTACTTTGGAACAGGAGACCATGTTGTAAGCAGTGCACCTACACTTTTGCGTGGCACTAACACTGTATACTTGGAAGTGTTCGAAGTGCTGGCATTATCAGGTAGTGAGGCGACCAATTTTTTAAGTCTGTACTGTCATGTTTAAGGTAGGTTGGAGGTTGTGTAGGTGATTGGTAATCTTGGTAAGTATTTGGTAATGTGTGTTGTAGGTCCTGCATTACTGTGAACATTTCATGTGTGGCCAGTTTCCATTAGGGACACTGTAGTTGGTGACACTTGGGGCATGTTGTGGGGATTAATTTTTTTGCTCTCACATTGCATGACATGCTATGGTGTGTTGTGTGGCCATGCCGGGGAGGGGTTGGGTGACATGGCACTGTTCTCATGTAGTATTTTGCAAGTGGGTATTCATTTCTGCTGCATGGAAGTGTGTCTTTTGATGACACTGCATTGGTGGTGTTTGTGTAGGTAGGGATGCACACATTGTGACACTTCCACATGAACAATCTCAGGTTGCTATGGTTCTGACCGTTGACTGTCCCTTTGTTCGTCATAATTGTCAGGTCGAGTCATCATTGATTATCAGATGGTATGTGCCAGGGCTGTGTGCACTCCACAGGGATGTGATTTCTATGTGAAATAATTAGCCACCAGCTGCGTACGTGCTGCCTCACCCCGTGCCCTTTCCCCTCCCATGCGCAGCGGGCGTGCATGTGGTTGGGGATGTGGGGGCACCACCATGTCCACAGCCAGGCCCCGGCGTGTTGCAACATTGTGCAGGACACATGCTGCCACTATGATCCTGCGCACTACTGGGGGTGCATATAGCAGCTGCCCACCAGAACGGTCAAGGGAGCGAAAGTGTGACTTGAGCACTCCGAATGTGCGCTCCACTATCCCCCGGGTTGCAATATGGGCTGTGTTGTATCTTACCTCGGGAGGCGTGATGGGGTTGCAAATTGGCGTCATCATGTGGGTGTTCAGAGGGTAGGCACTGTCCCCTGGTGAGGAGGTGATGGGTATCATTAGTGGGGTAGTGACATGACTCTGCATCTGACATGCATGCATGTGCAGTGGAATTCATACTCACCAAGCAGCCATGTATCGCCATGCCGCCCAGCTTCTAGGTCCCAGCTTAGGGTAGACATTCAGTAAATGAAGCTGTCGTGGGTAGACCCTGGATAGTTGGCATATAATGAGGTGATGATTCCCTTGGCATTACATACTACCTGCACGTTGATGGAATGCCAGTGCTTGCGGTTCCTATAGATGTGCTCAGATGCCCTGGGGGGACGTAGTGCCACATGGGTGCAGTCAATGGCACCTAGCACTTTGGGGAATTGTGCCACACCATAGAAATCCAGGGCGGCAGCCTGCCTTTCTGCAGGTGTCCTGGGAAGGTATATGTGCCTGCGGACTGATGGGCGTGCTGTGATGATGTTCAAGACCTGGTGTAGGCAGCGTGACTGCGTGGCCTGTGACACCCCACCCACTATGGCAATTGTCCGCTGAAATGATCCAGTGGCCAAGAAGTGCAGTACATTAAGGACCTTCTCCAGGGGGCTGAGTGCTTGGGAGCACAGGGTGGGTGATGTGAGGTCATCCTCCCACTCACTCACCAGGTCCAGTATTATGTGAGGTGGAAACCTGTACCTCCCATACACCTGGTCATCAGGCATCCCAAAAAGGCTGGTCTGGGTGTGAAAATTCGGGCCCTCACTATCCTCCTCCTCCTCCTTTGGTAACCCACGGCCACTGCTGCTAGGAACGGTATATTCATCCTGGTATCTGAGCTTGTTTGTTGTTTGCGCGCACTTTTATGCTGCGCTGGTCGACGTCCGCCTGCTTCCTGCTGGCGTATGTGTTCCCGGATTAGCACGTTTTTTTTTTTGTGCGCATGCCTTAGCCCCGTTCAATTCCATGGATACGTGTTGTTGGAGAGCATGTAAAACTTCCCACGCACCCCTGTAATACACGTACCGAAGCAAATCGCGTGTGAGAATTCCCGCCCACCCCTGTAATACACGTACCCAAGCAAATCGCGTGTGAGAATTCCCGCACACCCCTGTAATATACGTACCCAAGCAAATCGCGTGTGAGAATTCCCGCCCACCCCTGTAATAAACGTACCCAAGCAAATCGCGTGTGAGAATTCCCGCACACCCCTGTAATACAGGTACCCAAGCAAATCGCGTGTGAGAATTCCCGCGCACCCCTGTAATACACGTACCCAAGCAAATCGTGTGTGAGAATTCCCGCGCACCCCTGTAATACACGTACCCAAGCAAATCGCGTGTGAGAATTCCCGCGCACCCCTGTAATACACGTACCCAAGCAAATCGCGTGTGAGAATTCCCGCACACCCCTGTAATACACGTACCCAAGCAAATCGCGTGTGAGAATTCCGGCACACCCCTGTAATACACATACCCAGGCCAATTGCGTGTATGCACACTTTCATCCAATTACTCGCAATGATACTCTGACGTGCAGTGTTTCCACGTGTGCTCTGTCATCACGTGCTATGAGGGAAACACCCGCGCGCGTCACATCACAGACGCGCTTACACGCTGAGGGCCTTTGGTCCAATGGAATCGCGTATGCGTGCTGACGTGCTTACGCGCTAAGGCCCTTTCCTCGAATTTCACGTAGACGTGCAGGATTTTCACGTGCCAATTCACTCCGTATCAAGCTGGCCACGCGTAAGCACACGGAAGACCACACTCCTGCCCAGAAGGCCGAATTACTGCCCCCTAGAGCCCCGAGCAGCCACCCACGAGCCGTCTGCTGCTGCCTGCCTGCCTGCTGCCACCGTGCCCTGCCATTTTGTGCCTGCACATCTGCCATCTGCAGGGGTCCAGTTGCTGTGTCCACCCCTGTTGGAACAGAAGACTCCCGACTGCTATACCATCGCTCCACAGCCTGGGGCAGTATGATGCCTTCTTCGGATCGTCACGCGCCAACAAGGAAGGACGGAACAGGATCTGGGACGACTTGGTGGTTGCCATCAACGCGGAGGGGGTGGCAACCCGCAACATCCAGAAAGTGAAGAAGCGCTGGGAGGACTTGAGGTCCAGGACCCTCTTGAAGGCCCGGTGCCTCGGGGAGGGGGGCCGGGGCCGCATGACTACCATCCAGGTGAGGGTCCTGGAACGTGTAGACTCAGCACTCCACGCCCAGATCCTTGCGAGGCAGACCCATCTGGAGTTGAGCGGTAAGTGGGCAAGCATTGCTGTGTGAGACAGGGCATGTTGCAGTGTGCTGGTTGTCTGATGCTTTCCTGTATGTGTGACATAGGCCATGTATGCATGTATGTGTGCAGGGACATCATGGTCATGCATGTGAGACCAATAATGTGTGAACCACACGGTTGATGCATGTATTTAAATGCATCATGGGGAGCCCTATGCGGATTGGACACATAAGAGCATGCCAGTCTCTGTTCCTGGACATGGGTGGGGGTGAGGGATGGCTGCTGATGCCATGTACATGTATGTTATCCATGTCTGTGTGTCTAACCTGCGTGTCTGTGACTTGTGAATGCCATGGATGCATGACACATATCTGTGACAATGTACAGATTCACACATGCTGCCTAGTTATCCTTGTATCCACTGTGTCTGAGGTGTACAAGGCCAGATGGATGAAATTACGTTGATGTGTGTGCATGTGATAGGCATGACCCATGATGCATGTGAGTTCCATAACAACATTGTATGTTTGGAGAGTCCCTTGGACATGTATGCAAATGTCCATAGCATGTGCCATGCCTTTTACTGCATGTGTTTTGCCTGCACTGACCCATGTGTTGTGGAGGGACATGATGGAAGTGATCTTTGACAGTGCCACTCATCTGCTATTGCTTCCTGTCTTGGGGACCATTGTACAGTACCCTGATGCTTGTGTTCTATGTCTCCCTCTACACAGCGGCAAGTGAAGAAGAGGGCGGAGACGGCGCTGTGGAGCAAAGCGGCGGGGATGCCCCCACGGCTGCAGCAGAAGGGGTGGGTGAGCCCCCACAGGGGCTTGCAATGGCGGAAGACGGTGTGGAGCCATCCAGGTTGGTGGTTTCCACAGAGGAGGAGGAGGCCGCTACTGAGGCACACATGGGGCCTGGTGGGGGCATCCCTGCTGGTGCAAGTGGTGCAGTCCAGGGGCAGGGGCAGGAAGCAGCACAGGTCGCCGTGGAGGGGCCTGTGCATGTCACTGTCCCTGACACTGTGACTGCACCACCATGCATCAGCAGGGATGCCCCATCCCAAGCCCGTCCGCAGGTAGGGGGAATGTCCATGTCATCTGACTCCCCTCCACCTGCGGACGAGGGGACCCGTGGCCGTATGGAGAAGGTCCTGATTGGTGTCACATTGCGCACGGGTGTCATT
This sequence comes from Ambystoma mexicanum, assembly GCF_040938575.1. Taxonomy (NCBI): domain Eukaryota; kingdom Metazoa; phylum Chordata; class Amphibia; order Caudata; family Ambystomatidae; genus Ambystoma; species Ambystoma mexicanum. Next base: position 957,578,760 of record NC_090928.1, on the reverse strand, counting down.
CGTGATGATGTGCACGCTTCCTGGGAGGAGCTTGCATGTCATCACAAAGAGCACCGTGCCAACATGGCCCAGTTGGGATTGGCCGTGGTCAGGGGTTTCATACATGTGTCGACCAATCTGGCGGCCCTCTCCTCCTCTATGGAGACTATACGCCAGTCGTTCTCCATGCCGTCTTCGGGCCCAGATGCCACCAGGGCCCCCTGTGGACCTGCCCTGACCAACGCAGCCGGCTTGGTGGGTATCCCATTCCTGCCACAGTCGGGAGTCGGAGGTCCAGCAGGGGTGGACACCACAGCAACTGGACCCCAGCAGATGGAGGATGTGCCGGCATCATTGGGCAGGGCACGTGCACGACGGCGTCGGTGGATTCCATCAGCCTGGATGCCGTCGTGCTGGCAGAGGCAGTTGCGTCAGAGGCAGCAGCGGAGTCAACGTGGGAGGCATCATGGCTCGGGGCAATCTACATCGGAGGGGCAGGCATCGGCCGGAGGGCAGAAGGACCCAGGACGGGAAGTGTCTTGCGAGTGGCAGCGGTTGGGCCAGCAGATAGGTGCGGAGCGGCGGCGGGCGGAAGAGGCGCGGCAAACGATGGTCAGGGCGGAGAACTCCATGCGGAGGGCCCTGAGGCGGGCCGAGTGCCTCAAGGGAATCTGCAGGGAGTTGGAGGAGGACATGTCGGCGTCACTGCAGACCCTCGGGGCCATGGAACAGGACCGCCTCCGGGACATCGAACAGGAGTTCGATGATGCCCTGGCCCGGGACACCATGGAGTGAGCGGTTGGACTAGCCCGCCGCCTTTGTACATAGTTAATTAGTGTTAGGTTTTATTTCTTTTTTTTAATTTGGGGCGCTTGGACTATGCCCCACTTTTTTGTATATAGTTATTAGTTAGGTCGTTTTTATTGTAGGTTTCATTTACATCGTTGGGATCATGGACCCTGGATTTACTCTTTGTACAGAGTTTGACAGTGGATCTGTGGCCTTCATATTTTATTATTTTTTTCACCATGGAGCAATGGATTTTCACTTTACTTTCCCTTTGGATTTGCTTTGTTGGACAGTGACTTTGGACAAAATTTCTTTGCGGTTATTTTGGAGTCCCGTTTTCGTTATTTATTATTTTTGTGGACATGCTGCTTTTTGATTTTTGTTCCCATTATTGTTTGTTTATATTTCATTCACTTTATTTACATACACTGTGATACATTTTTTTTCTTTCTTCAATGTGTGGACTTCTCTCATTGGTTTCATGCCTGTCAGAATGTGGGTTTTCACAGTCATGTGTTGCCATTGTGTGGGTCTGACGGACTTGTACTCATGCACATACTGCTTATTTGTTATCTATCATGTAATGGGTATTTCCATCTTGAATGTATGTGAAGCTTGGTTGGGTGTTTGGACTGGGGTGGCGTGGGGTGGGATTTGGGTGGGCATAGGAGCCTGGGATCTGGATTGTGATGACGTGTTGGCTGGGGGACATGTGTGGGGGCATGGTGGAGGGTGCCCCTGACTGCTGGGGGGTGGGGGTGGTGGGAGACATGTGTGGGGGCCTGGTGGAGGGTGCCCCTGACTGCTGGGGGGTGGAGGTGCAGGAGGACATGAGTTGGACATGAGTGGGGGCATGGTGGAGGGTGCCCCTGACTGCTGGAGTGTGGGGGTGGTGATATACGCACATTAACATCAGTGCCATGGCTGGGAGGCGAAAAAGCCGTAAGGGTGGCAAAGGTGGCCGAGCCCCAAGTGGTGGCCGTGGTGGATCCGGTAGGGGACGTGGCCGTGACTTGCAGGGTGCCCCTAGCCCCCATGTGTGGAGGACCAGTCAGGGACACCCATGCCCCCCCCCTTTGTTGAGGGTAACGTGGCTGACACCATCCATGCTCAGCCCTTGTTGAACCAGCCCACTGTGGAACCAGACCTGGCACAGGGTGACTCCATGGCTGACTTCCAGGTCAGCAGGTCTAGGCCACGTGCGCCGGTGCCACGGTGGATCAGGGGCAGCTAGGTCATCTGCTGCCCCGCGTAGGCAGGCTGGGGTGGCTGCAGGGGCAGCTGCGGCTCCATCCACCCCACCTCTCACACACCCAGCCAGGACAGTGTCGGTCCTAGTCCATCCTGCTGACATTCCCCCTGACACCATCACACTTGAGCTAATGCCTGCACCAACTCCCATGCTGAGTGTGCAATCCCACACTCCTAGTACAGAGTCCACCGGGGCTCCTGCCCCTTGTGTCCAGAGCGGCGTAGGACACTCAGGATCCCCACCACCTTCCAAGCGGAAGAGGAAGAGTGCTCGTCCAGTAGAGGCTGATGCCCCAGACATGGCTACACAGTCCGGCCCGTCAAGGAAGCCCAGCTTCAATGAGGCCGAACTGAATGCACTTGTAGAGTATGTGTCCGCACATGACCGCGAAATGGTGATTGTTGCAGGATCCAAGACCACACCTGCACAACGTCTGGCACACTGGCAGACCATCGCGGACCTCATAAGTGCCCTTGGAATCGTGAGGGGCACAGCCACTGAATGCTACAAGCGCTGGAATGACCTGAAGCGCAGGGCAAAGAATAAGCTGGCCTCAAGTCATGCCGCTACTCTAGTGACTGGAGGTGGGTCTCCAGCAGAGGACATAGAGCTCACTCCACATGAGCATGTTGCTGGGACCTACGTCACGGAGGAACAGATCCAAGGTGTGGGAGAACTGGCAGATTACGAGGCATTGTCCGGTGAGTGCACATGCATGTGTGTGACATCCGTGTGCATGGTGTGTGTGTGTGGGCTTCTGTTTGGGTGCCAGGTGAGGGAGTGTGTGCCTGAGTGGTTTGGGTCACCCATGTGCCTCATGGAATACATTCTGCGCACTAGCATTTGGGTATAGCATATCCCTTCTGCCAACAGTAGACATCTAGCCCAACACCACGCCAGTTGCCCTTGAAGTGTCATCTTGCCACAACATTGTTACTTATTTTTCTCTGTTTATTCAGGCAGATTGTTTGCATTCCACCACTTTTACTAGGCATTTCTCAGTCCTATTGTCACATGTCTGACATGGCTATGGTACAGTGGACTGACTTTGTTTCCTGGATATCATTTGTTTAGACATGTCCCTGTGCTATAGTACCATTTTGGACTGGCAGCTCCAGGTTAAACATTTGAACCATTTCAATGAAAAAATCTATTTCATGATCAAACTAGACTGAATGAACAATTGGTGCCCTCCTCTCCCTCTTCACTTTATGGCTAGGGTACATGCCATCTGTGTGATGGCATGTGTATTTGACCTGCCAATCACAGGCCAATGTGTGATGCCACTGCTAGGCAGCATGCAGCAAATGTGTTCATCTTCCATCTTGGTGTCATCAATGTGTGCCATCTGCCTCCCCTTCACACGCAGTGACGGTGCATGCATGGGAGGGTTTTAGTTATGTGGGACATGTGTCAATCAAGTACTGTTTCTGTAGCTTCTCAGCCCTAATTGTGTGCCATAGTGCTAATGCCTGTTTCCATTTCTTTTCTTTTATGTCTTTGCAGGGGATGACGCACTTGATACTGCTGGGGTTGTGGAGATGGCGCAGACCCAGGAGGGGTCTCAGTGCCGACCGACCACCAGTGAGGGACGTGGTGTGGTGGTGGGTGAGAACCCACAACTGCTGCAGGTCATGCTCTCAAGGGGTGTCTCTGGGTGCACCTCCCCCGAGCTGTATTCAGGTGTCGATTCGGATGATGAGACCTATGTGCCGTTGCAGGTGAGTGTTCCTGGGAGGGATTCTGTTCTGTCTGACCCACCTGCACCAGGGTTAGAAGCCTCAATGGGGATGTCAGTGTTGGCAGGTACGCCTTTGGTGGTTACTGATGCAGGGTCACACTCCGCAACATCTGATCCTGTTCCTGGGCCAGCAGATCAGAGGGGGAATGCAGTCCTGCAGCCTCAGGTAGTGCCGGCACAGCAAGGCGCAGTTCACCTTGCCCCAGACAGGTGTGGTGCCGCCGACATGGTGGCCGTATGCCACCTGGCAATACCGCATGGGAGCAATCCATATACGGTATGGCAACCCAACAGGCAGCATCATCAGAGATGATGGCTCAGGCCATGGATAAGGTGACCACTTCCATTGTCCCCCAGAAAGGCTGATGGAGCGACTACAGCAGGCAACAGACTCCATCTGCCAGTCACACAGGGAGGACATGTTGGCGTCCGACAGGGACAGGCAGGCGGCACTGGCGACTCTGCAGGAAGCCATTTCCATAGAGTCCCTGGGCCACACGGAAGCCCTGAGGATGGAACTCTGTCACCTCAGGACGACTCTTGTTGAGTTTGAGGCATCAACAAACACAAGGACAGAACAGCAGCTGGAGCATCTCACACGTACGCTCTCAGCTGAGATGCAGGCAACTCGTGAGGAGGTCCGGTCATCCCGTGAGTTATTGCATGGAGACCTCCGCACGATTATCCTCCAGAACCAGACCTTCCAGACCCGCATGCTTGCTGCCATGGAGGACCAGACTAGGGCGTTGCGTGGGCTGCCTCCCATAGTGCCACCACCTCCTGAGGCAGCTGCAGAGGGTGAGGAGAGCGACAGCAGCGATTCTCCCACAATAGGGTAGCCGTGCCCATGAACCCATGGAGGTGTTTTTTTTTCGCAAGATCCACACAGGTGGGTTTTGGTGTGCACCTTGTCCTCGGACCTCCTGGGTGGCCTCCTCCACACCCCCCGGGCCCATTAATGGCCATTTTTGATTTTTTTTTTTTTTTTTACTTTTGATTTTTTGGACAGTGTGTTGCCTTGTGTGGCTCCCGTGGGCATACGCTGTATTGTGGCTGGGCACGTGCAGGCTTGTCATGAATTTGGGTCAAATGCTTGGGTTTGTGTGACACACACCCCTCCTGCTTCCCGTTTCCATGGGCTTGCAAAGGGTGTGCCCAAGTGACATTAACGTACACAGTGACGTTGGACTCCCATTTGATGTGTGGGCAGTCTATAGTCAATACTGTGTATACATTCCTAGTGCATATTGTTGTTGTATTGTACACTGCATGCTGTATTGATATGTGCCTCTGCATACATCTCATCCTCCTAATTTGCAAGTCCATTTCTCATGTCTTCACAAGGCGGTCTACTTTGGAACAGGAGACCATGTTGTAAGCAGTGCACCTACACTTTTGCGTGGCACTAACACTGTATACTTGGAAGTGTTCGAAGTGCTGGCATTATCAGGTAGTGAGGCGACCAATTTTTTAAGTCTGTACTGTCATGTTTAAGGTAGGTTGGAGGTTGTGTAGGTGATTGGTAATCTTGGTAAGTATTTGGTAATGTGTGTTGTAGGTCCTGCATTACTGTGAACATTTCATGTGTGGCCAGTTTCCATTAGGGACACTGTAGTTGGTGACACTTGGGGCATGTTGTGGGGATTAATTTTTTTGCTCTCACATTGCATGACATGCTATGGTGTGTTGTGTGGCCATGCCGGGGAGGGGTTGGGTGACATGGCACTGTTCTCATGTATTATTTTGCAAGTGGGTATTCATTTCTGCTGCATGGAAGTGTGTCTTTTGATGACACTGCATTGGTGGTGTTTGTGTAGGTAGGGATGCACACATTGTGACACTTCCACATGAACAATCTCAGGTTGCTATGGTTCTGACCGTTGACTGTCCCTTTGTTCGTCATAATTGTCAGGTCGAGTCATCATTGATTATCAGATGGTATGTGCCAGGGCTGTGTGCACTCCACAGGGATGTGATTTCTATGTGAAATAATTAGCCACCAGCTGCGTACGTGCTGCCTCACCCCGTGCCCTTTCCCCTCCCATGCGCAGCGGGCGTGCATGTGGTTGGGGATGTGGGGGCACCACCATGTCCACAGCCAGGCCCCGGCGTGTTGCAACATTGTGCAGGACACATGCTGCCACTATGATCCTGCGCACTACTGGGGGTGCATATAGCAGCTGCCCGCCAGAACGGTCAAGGGAGCGAAAGTGTGACTTGAGCACTCCGAATGTGCGCTCCACTATCCCCCGGGTTGCAATATGGGCTGTGTTGTATCTTACCTCGGGAGGCGTGATGGGGTTGCAAATTGGCGTCATCATGTGGGTGTTCAGAGGGTAGGCACTGTCCCCTGGTGAGGAGGTGATGGGTATCATTAGTGGGGTAGTGACATGACTCTGCATCTGACATGCATGCATGTGCAGTGGAATTCATACTCACCAAGCAGCCATGTATCGCCATGCCGCCCAGCTTCTAGGTCCCAGCTTAGGGTAGACATTCAGTAAATGAAGCTGTCGTGGGTAGACCCTGGATAGTTGGCATATAATGAGGTGATGATTCCCTTGGCATTACATACTACCTGCACGTTGATGGAATGCCAGTGCTTGCGGTTCCTATAGATGTGCTCAGATGCCCTGGGGGGACGTAGTGCCACATGGGTGCAGTCAATGGCACCTAGCACTTTGGGGAATTGTGCCACACCATAGAAATCCAGGGCGGCAGCCTGCCTTTCTGCAGGTGTCCTGGGAAGGTATATGTGCCTGCGGACTGATGGGCGTGCTGTGATGATGTTCAAGACCTGGTGTAGGCAGCGTGACTGCGTGGCCTGTGACACCCCACCCACTATGGCAATTGTCCGCTGAAATGATCCAGTGGCCAAGAAGTGCAGTACATTAAGGACCTTCTCCAGGGGGCTGAGTGCTTGGGAGCACAGGGTGGGTGATGTGAGGTCATCCTCCCACTCACTCACCAGGTCCAGTATTATGTGAGGTGGAAACCTGTACCTCCCATACACCTGGTCATCAGGCATCCCAAAAAGGCTGGTTCTGGGTGTGAAAATTCGGGCCCTCACTATCCTCCTCCTCCTCCTTTGGTAACCCACGGCCACTGCTGCTAGGAACGGTATATTCATCCTGGTATCTGAGCTTGTTTGTTGTTTGCGCGCACTTTTATGCTGCGCTGGTCGACGTCCGCCTGCTTCCTGCTGGCGTATGTGTTTCCGGATTAGCACGTTTTTTTTTTTGTGCGCATGCCTTAGCCCCGTTCAATTCCATGGATACGTGTTGTTGGAGAGCATGTAAAACTTCCCACGCACCCCTGTAATACACGTACCGAAGCAAATCGCGTGTGAGAATTCCCGCCCACCCCTGTAATACACGTACCCAAGCAAATCGCGTGTGAGAATTCCCGCACACCCCTGTAATATACGTACCCAAGCAAATCGCGTGTGAGAATTCCCGCCCACCCCTGTAATAAATGTACCCAAGCAAATCGCGTGTGAGAATTCCCGCGCACCCCTGTAATACAGGTACCCAAGCAAATCGCGTGTGAGAATTCCCGCGCACCCCTGTAATACACGTACCCAAGCAAATCGTGTGTGAGAATTCCCGCGCACCCCTGTAATACACGTACCCAAGCAAATCGCGTGTGAGAATTCCCGCGCACCCCTGTAATACACGTACCCAAGCAAATCGCGTGTGAGAATTCCCGCGCACCCCTGTAATACACGTACCCAAGCAAATCGCGTGTGAGAATTCCGGCACACCCCTGTAATACACATACCCAGGCCAATTGCGTGTATGCACACTTTCATCCAATTACTCGCAATGATACTCTGACGTGCAGTGTTTCCACGTGTGCTCTGTCATCACGTGCTATGAGGGAAACACCCGCGCGCGTCACATCACAGACGCGCTTACACGCTGAGGGCCTTTGGTCCAATGGAATCGCGTATGCGTGCTGACGTGCTTACGCGCTAAGGCCCTTTCCTCGAATTTCACGTAGACGTCCAGGATTTTCACGTGCCAATTCACTCCGTATCAAGCTGGCCACGCGTAAGCACACGGAAGACCACACTCCTGCCCAGAAGGCCGAATTACTGCCCCCTAGAGCCCCGAGCAGCCACCCACGAGCCGTCTGCTGCTGCCTGCCTGCCTGCTGCCACCGTGCCCTGCCATTTTGTGCCTGCACATCTGCCATCTGCAGGGGTCCAGTTGCTGTGTCCACCCCTGTTGGAACAGAAGACTCCCGACTGCTATACCATCGCTCCACAGCCTGGGGCAGTATGATGCCTTCTTCGGATCGTCACGCGCCAACAAGGAAGGACGGAACAGGATCTGGGACGACTTGGTGGTTGCCATCAACGCGGAGGGGGTGGCAACCCGCAACATCCAGAAAGTGAAGAAGCGCTGGGAGGACTTGAGGTCCAGGACCCTCTTGAAGGCCCGGTGCCTCGGGGAGGGGGGCCGGGGCCGCATGACTACCATCCAGGTGAGGGTCCTGGAACGTGTAGACTCAGCACTCCACGCCCAGATCCTTGCGAGGCAGACCCATCTGGAGTTGAGCGGTAAGTGGGCAAGCATTGCTGTGTGAGACAGGGCATGTTGCAGTGTGCTGGTTGTCTGATGCTTGCCTGTATGTGTGACATAGGCCATGTATGCATGTATGTGTGCAGGGACATCATGGTCATGCATGTGAGACCAATAATGTGTGAACCACACGGTTGATGCATGTATTTAAATGCATCATGGGGAGCCCTATGCGGATTGGACACATAAGAGCATGCCAGTCTCTGTTCCTGGACATGGGTGGGGGTGAGGGATGGCTGCTGATGCCATGTACATGTATGTTATCCATGTCTGTGTGTCTAACCTGCGTGTCTGTGACTTGTGAATGCCATGGATGCATGACACATATCTGTGACAATGTACAGATTCACACATGCTGCCTAGTTATCCTTGTATCCACTGTGTCTGAGGTGTACAAGGCCAGATGGATGAAATTACGTTGATGTGTGTGCATGTGATAGGCATGACCCATGATGCATGTGAGTTCCATAACAACATTGTATGTTTGGAGAGTCCCTTGGACATGTATGCAAATGTCCATAGCATGTGCCATGCCTTTTACTGCATGTGTTTTGCCTGCACTGACCCATGTGTTGTGGAGGGACATGATGGAAGTGATCTTTGACAGTGCCACTCATCTGCTATTGCTTCCTGTCTTGGGGACCATTGTACAGTACCCTGATGCTTGTGTTCTATGTCTCCCTCTACACAGCGGCAAGTGAAGAAGAGGGCGGAGACGGCGCTGTGGAGCAAAGCGGCGGGGATGCCCCCACGGCTGCAGCAGAAGGGGTGGGTGAGCCCCCACAGGGGCTTGCAATGGCGGAAGACGGTGTGGAGCCATCCAGGTTGGTGGTTTCCACAGAGGAGGAGGAGGCCGCTACTGAGGCACACATGGGGCCTGGTGGGGGCATCCCTGCTGGTGCAAGTGGTGCAGTCCAGGGGCAGGGGCAGGAAGCAGCACAGGTCGCCGTGGAGGGGCCTGTGCATGTCACTGTCCCTGACACTGTGACTGCACCACCATGCATCAGCAGGGATGCCCCATCCCAAGCCCGTCCGCAGGTAGGGGGAATGTCCATGTCATCTGACTCCCCTCCACCTGCGGACGAGGGGACCCGTGGCCGTATGGAGAAGGTCCTGATTGGTGTCACATTGCGCACGGGTGTCATTCGTGATGATGTGCACGCTTCCTGGGAGGAGCTTGCATGTCATCACAAAGAGCACCGTGCCAACATGGCCCAGTTGGGATTGGCCGTGGTCAGGGGTTTCATACATGTGTCGACCAATCTGGCGGCCCTCTCCTCCTCTATGGAGACTATACGCCAGTCGTTCTCCATGCCGTCTTCGGGCCCAGATGCCACCAGGGCCCCCTGTGGACCTGCCCTGACCAACGCAGCCGGCTTGGTGGGTATCCCATTCCTGCCACAGTCGGGAGTCGGAGGTCCAGCAGGGGTGGCCACCACAGCAACTGGACCCCAGCAGATGGAGGATGTGCCGGCATCATTGGGCAGGGCACGTGCACGACGGCGTCGGTGGATTCCATCAGCCTGGATGCCGTCGTGCTGGCAGAGGCAGTTGCGTCAGAGGCAGCAGCGGAGTCAACGTGGGAGGCATCATGGCTCGGGGCAATCTACATCGGAGGGGCAGGCATCGGCCGGAGGGCAGAAGGACCCAGGACGGGAAGTGTCTTGCGAGTGGCAGCGGTTGGGCCAGCAGATAGGTGCGGAGCGGCGGCGGGCGGAAGAGGCGCGGCAAACGATGGTCAGGGCGGAGAACTCCATGCGGAGGGCCCTGAGGCGGGCCGAGTGCCTCAAGGGAATCTGCAGGGAGTTGGAGGAGGACATGTCGGCGTCACTGCAGACCCTCGGGGCCATGGAACAGGACCGCCTCCGGGACATCGAACAGGAGTTCGATGATGCCCTGGCCCGGGACACCATGGAGTGAGCGGTTGGACTAGCCCGCCGCCTTTGTACATAGTTAATTAGTGTTAGGTTTTATTTCTTTTTTTTAATTTGGGGCGCTTGGACTATGCCCCACTTTTTTGTATATAGTTATTAGTTAGGTCGTTTTTATTGTAGGTTTCATTTACATCGTTGGGATCATGGACCCTGGATTTACTCTTTGTACAGAGTTTGACAGTGGATTTGTGGCCTTCATATTTTATTATTTTTTTCACCATGGAGCAATGGATTTTCACTTTACTTTCCCTTTGGATTTGCTTTGTTGGACAGTGACTTTGGACAAAATTTCTTTGCGGTTATTTTGGAGTCCCGTTTTCGTTATTTATTATTTTTGTGGACATGCTGCTTTTTGATTTTTGTTCCCATTATTGTTTGTTTATATTTCATTCACTTTATTTACATACACTGTGATACATTTTTTTTCTTTCTTCAATGTGTGGACTTCTCTCATTGGTTTCATGCCTGTCAGAATGTGGGTTTTCACAGTCATGTGTTGCCATTGTGTGGGTCTGACGGACTTGTACTCATGCACATACTGCTTATTTGTTATCTATCATGTAATGGGTATTTCCATCTTGAATGTATGTGAAGCTTGGTTGGGTGTTTGGACTGGGGTGGCGTGGGGTGGGATTTGGGTGGGCATAGGAGCCTGGGATCTGGATTGTGATGACGTGTTGGCTGGGGGACATGTGTGGGGGCATGGTGGAGGGTGCCCCTGACTGCTGGGGGGTGGGGGTGGTGGGAGACATGTGTGGGGGCCTGGTGGAGGGTGCCCCTGACTGCTGGGGGGTGGAGGTGCAGGGGGACATGAGTTGGACATGAGTGGGGGCATGGTGGAGGGTGCCCCTGACTGCTGGAGTGTGGGGGTGGTGATATGATATGATATGATATGGTATTTGTAACACGCCTATACACAAGTGTTTCAAGGCGCGACGAGGCAGGGAGGGAGGGAAACAAGGGGAAGACAGACAAACGATCCTACTAGGCCAGGTGTCATTCAGATCGGGCAAGTGCAGAGGTAAGGGGAAAAGGAGAAAGTGCAGGGGGAGGAGGTGGGGGGGAAAGTGCAGTACACGGTAAGTAGCGTAATAAAATAATAAATAAAAGGGCCAGCTGGTGGCAAGTGCGAGGTAAGTGCAGAGCAAGTGCTAGGAAGGGGGCTGTAGGGATACAGTGACAGTCCCACAGTGCAGGGGGAGCCAGGGAGGCAGTGCAAGTGGAGTGGCTGGGCCCTGGACCGAGGTCGCTGAGAGTGGCCAAGATGCAGGTTTAGTGCAGAATTTCAGTGGGGAGTTAAGCAGGTTTAGCAGGGGAGAGGGAGAGAGAAGGCAGAAGCGAAGAGGAAGGTTTTGAGGTGCTTCCGGAACCGGAGATGGTTCTCCTCAAGTTTCAGGGAGGCAGGAAGGCTGTTCCAGAGGGAGGCCCCTGCTGCGGAGAGAGATCTACCCCCAGCTCGTTGCTTCGAGAAGCGGCTGACCATGAGGGAGTTGGAGACGGATGAGCGAAGGGCTCGTGAAGGAAGATATTTAGGAAGAGAGAGTTGAAGGTATTTAGGACCCAGGCCCCAGAAGGCCTTGTGGACAATGCAGAGGGTTTTGAACTTAATCCTCGCAGCCACTGGGAGCCAGTGAAGAGATTTCAGTCCTGGAGAGATACGGTCCCTGGGCTTGAGGCCAAGGACAAGTCTCGCAGTTCTGTTCTGGATAAGTTGCAGAGGGCGGAGAGTGGAGGCAGGCAGATTAAGATAGAGGCTGTTACAGTAATCCAGCCTTGAGAGAACCAGGGCTCGGGAGACAGTGAGCTTCTGGGGGAAGGAGAGGAAGGGAAGAATACCTCTGAGGAGGTGCAGCTGGTAGTGTGACTTCTTAGAGACGTCAGATATATGAGGAGAGAAGGAGAGTGTGGAGTCGAAGATGACCCCAAGGTTTTTAGCCTTGCAGGTAGGGGCAGGAAGGGGGCCAAGGGAGGCCGGCCAGAGAGCTGCAGGGAAGGAGGGAGTGGGTGTGCCGATGAGTAGAATCTCAGTCTTACTGGCATTAAGGCAGAGGTCATTGGCGGCACACCATTCCTGGATAGCAGACAGACAGTCGGAGATGAGGGAAGAAGAGGAGGAGGCCGAGGGTAGCCTGAAAATGAGCTGGGTATCGTCCTCATAGCACTGGAAGTGGGGGCAGAGAGCGGCGATGCGGTGGGCAAGGAGTGCCAGATACTGGTTGAAAAGCCAGGGAGAGAGGTTGGATCCCTGGGGGACACCACAGGTGGAGAAAAAGATGTCGGAGAGGAAGGAGCCCATTTGGACCTGGGAGGGTCGACCGGAAAGGAAAGAGGTCAGCCATGCCAGAGCCTGACCAGTGATACCCAGGTTATCACGGAGACGGTTGAGCAGGATGGAATGGTTGACAGTGTCAAAGGCGGAGGAGAGATCGAGCAGAATGAGAACACAGGGAGTGTTGGAATCGAGGTTTAGGAGCAGGTCCTCACGGATGTTCAGGAGAGCAGTTTCCGTGCTTCTGGCCGCTCTGAAGCCGGATTGATGGTCATGAAGGTTACCAATATATTCAGCATGGAGGTTAAGCTGGGAGATGGCCAGTTTCTCCAGGAGCTTGCCCAGGAAGGGAGTAATGGAGATTGGGCGATAGTTGGCCGGGCAGGAGGGGTCGGAAGAGGGTTTCTTGAGGAGGGGGTGCACAAGGGAGTGCTTGAGGGGGGATGGGAAGACTCCAGAGGCGAATGAGTGGTTGCAAAAGTCAGCCAGGGCAGGAGCCAGGGAGTCGATGTGGTCCTTGATGGATGCTGGGTGGTGGGGGTGGTGGGAGACATGTGTGGTGGCCTGGTGGAGGGTGCCCCTGACTGCTGGGGGTTGGGGGTGATGGGGGACATGAGTTGGACATGAGTGGGGGCCTGGTGGAGGGTGCCCCTGGATGCTGGGGGGTGGGGGTGGTGGGAGATATGTGTGGGGGCCTGGTGGAGGGTGCCACTGACTGCTGGGGGGTGGGGGTGGTGGGAGACCGGTGTGGCTGACTGGAGGAGTGTGCCCCTGGATGCTGGGGGGTTGGGGTGGTTGGAGAAATGTGTGGGGGCCTGGTGGAGGGTGCCCCTGGATGCTGGGTGGTGGGGGTGGTGGGAGACATGTGTGGTGGCCTGGTGGAGGGTGCCCCTGACTGCTGGGGGTTGGGGGTGGTGGGGGACATGAGTTGGACATGAGTGGGGGCCTGGTGGAGGGTGCCCCTGGATGCTGGGGGGTGGGGGAGGTGGGAGACATGTGTGGGGGCCTGGTGCAGGGTGCCCCTGACTGCTGGGGGGTGGGGGTGGTGGGAGACATGAGTTGGACATGAGTGGGGGCCTGGTGGAGGGTGCCCCTGGATGCTGGGGGTTGGGGGTGCAGGGAGACATGTGTGGGGGCCTGGTGGAGGGTGCCCCTGGATGCTGGGGGGTGGGGGTGGTGGGAGACATGTGTGGGGGCCTGGTGGAGGGTGCCCCTGACTGCTGGGGGGTGGGGGTGGTGGGAGACATGTGTGGGGGCCTGGTGGAGGGTGCCCCTGACTGCTGGGGGGGTGGGGGTGGTGGGAGACATGTGTGGGGGCCTGGTGGAGGGTGCCCCTGACTGCTGGGGGTGGGAGTGGTGGGAGACATGTGTGGGGGCCTGGTGGAGGGTGCCCCTGACTGCTGGGGGGTGGGGGTGCAGGGGGACATGAGTTGGACATGAGTGGGGCCTGATGGAGGGTGCCCCTGGATGCTGGGGGGTGGGGGTGCAGGGAGACATGTGTGGGGGCCTGGTGGAGGGTGCCCCTGGCTGCTGGTGGATGGGGGTGCAGGGGGACATGAGTGGGGGCCTGGTGGAGGGTGCCCCTGGCTGCTGGTGGGTGGGGGTGCAGGGGGACATGAGTGGGGGCCTGGTGGATGGTGCCCCTGGCTGCTGGTGGGTGGGGGTGGTAGGAGACATGTGTGGGGGCCTGGTGGAGGGTGCCCCTGACTGCTGGGGGGTGGGGGCGCAGGGGACATGAGTTGGACATGAGTGGGGGCCTGGTGGAGGGTGCCCCTGGATGCTGGGGGGTGGGGGTGGTGGGAGACATGTGTGGGGACCTGGTGGAGGGTGCCCCTGGATGCCGGTGGGTGGGGGTGCAGGGGGACATGAGTGGGGGTCTGGTGGAGGGTGCCCCTGGATGCTGGTGGGTGGGGGTGCAGGGGGACATGAGTGGGGGCCTGGTGGAGGGTGCCCCTGGCTGCTGGGGTGTGGGGGTGCAGGGGGACATGCGTTGGTGATCAGTAGTGCAAGGTGACATGTGGGTTGGCTGGGGGGCATGGCCATGGTGGATGGGCTGCCTGCGGGACATGAGCAGGGGTGCAGCGTAGTCCCCTGTGGTGTGGGCTGCCTGCAGGGGCCGTGGAGGGTGTAGAGGGAACACCTGGGAGGACCCACACGGTCAATTCACGTGTAGTACTACCCGGCACCCCCAAAATACACGTACCCTGCTGAAATCGCGTGTGGAACTTCCCGTGCACCCCGGAATACACGTACCCTGCAGGATTAGCGTGTGGAACTTCCCGCGCACCCCGGAATCCACATACCCTGCAGAATTAGCGTGTGGAACTTCCCACGCACCCCGGAATACATGTACCCTGCAGAATTAGCGTGTGGAACTTCCCGCGCACCCCGGAATACATGTACCCAGTCCAATCGCGTGTGGGACTTCCCGCACACCCCAGAATACACGGACCCAGCCATTTCGCGTGTGGGACTTCCCGCGCACCCCGGAATACACGGACCCAGGCAATTTGCGTGTGGGACTTTCCGCGCAGCACAGAATGCACGCTATTTTTCACACAGCGGGTGTCCGTGTTTGTCGCGTACCCCTTTGCACGTCATTTGTCCTAGAGGGCCACAGTATATGACATTCATCATGGCTGTATATAGGTGCTTTTTGTTGGCGCACATTTATTTCAGGGGCAGGGACACTACCGCCTGCTTTCTTGTTGCGGACGTGTTTGGGCCTGTGCGCTGGTTTGACCGTGCGCTGGTTTGGCCTATTGGATTCCATGAATACGTGTTGTAGGCGAGCGTGTGGGCGTTCCGCACACTTGCCTCCTGTACTTCCCCCGTGACGCCCACATTTTGACGAGTTGTTCCCCATTCCGAGTGTTATGCCCCGTGTTCCGCCTACTTTTGTTGTGTGCGCCGCGCTATGTGCAATTGCGCTGTGGCCATGGCGCACGCCGTTAGATATCCTGTGCGCACATCCGATATTTTTCTCGCGCACGGCCTTCCATGAATCGATGTGCGCTGGTTTCCCTGCGATTTTCGCACTTGCACTGCGATTTTCGCACTTTTACTGCGAATCGCACGTTTTGGCACCTCTGCGCAGGAATTTTCGGCGCACATTAATTCCATGAATTGACACCTTAATATTCTACTCATTTACAAAGCATGTTGAACTAACATAATATAAACACAATATAAAGGCTGCACATAGTCAAATGAAACTGCATGCATACACTATGTTCAGAAATCAAACAAGAATACTACTACAAAGACATAAAAAAGAATCTCTCAATTAACATCACTGCTATAAACACACAAAATGACTGACTTCTTTATTTTACAATTGCAGTGAAGACCACTCTCCTGGAATAATAGTTTCTCTGCCTAGTCTTTAAATCTCTCCACAATCTTGCTCCCCCTTATCTCTCCTCTCTCCTCTCTTTCTACACTCCCTCCCACTCCCTTCACTCTGCTGACCACTTTCTTCTCACTGTTCCTCCTTCCCCTTGTGCCACATCCCATTTCCGCTCCTTCCATCTCCTAGCCCCCCTGCACTGGAACTCCTTACCTCTCTCACTCTGCTCTATTTCTAAACTTCCTCATTCTACACTTTCCTTAAATCTCTCCTTCTCCATTCCCCACCATGAAACCCCTCCCACCTTCTTGCCCCTCCCCCTTGCCTTATCGCCTTAACCATCTCCCTCCCCTTCCCTCTCCCCCCATTCTCACCTTTAACCCCAACTGTTTCCCTCCTCCTCCTCTTCCCCACCCTTCCCTCTCTCTCACTTCTACTGAACTACTCTCCTTCTCCCCTTCAGTTTAATTGCTCTACTTACTGTTTTCTTGGTCCGATTCTCAATTTTAAATTGCTTCCACTGCTACTGTTATAATGTTAATTGTTATATGTGTCCTCTTGTTATTAAAATGGATTACTCAAACACACTGTACCATTCTGTCCACAAATCACCATTTATTAAACAGGGATTAGCACGCAGAATGGCACACAAATCCCTGTTTTTCAGAGCACAAATAACATAACTCAGCCCCTAAAATATTAGTATTACAAAACAAAGAATTGTTTTAATGTTATACATTTGATTTACTATTAGTGCTTATCCTCACCAATCGCTCACTTTCTACTGTCATCTAAACCGCAGTATAGAGACACACAAATAGAAGAATAGCCTTCCCAACTAATTGTAGCTGCCCAATGCACAATCACACACCACCAGATACATCTTTAACTTCATACTCAGACACTTCATGCATACAGCACACATATAATGCAAAACAGCCCAACCCATACCTTCAATTTTTTTGTTTCAAAAGACCCCACAGAATGCCTACCAGAAAGCATGTCCATAGAAAGCAATATGGAAATAGAGCAAATGAAAATAAAAATGTCCAAAATAAGCATCCATCTCTAGCGGAGTTTGTACAAAAAGTTCAAACAAAACAGCTAATACAGTCATTTAGCAAAACAAAACAATCTTACAGTACAGAAACGTTGCCTCCTCTATCAAAATGTAAAAGAAAACAGAAAATCATTAACAGAAATGCAGCTACCACTACTGCTAAAACTGCTCCTATAAATCTTGATATAGTAGGAAGTAACCATACCAAAAAAAGTATATTAGCAAACATGTTCCGCCACAGAATCCTTCAGAATCTTATAAAAACAGGAGACAAATCATGCACAACCTTTAAAAACGACTGTAGAAAATTAATCTTAGAAGCTTTGATAGACAGTGCAATCCTTCTCAAAAGAAAGTTATTTATTTTAGTGTTAAACAGAATGAAATCACTAACAAAACGAAGTACTAAATTACAAAAAAGGCTTCTCAATAAACGGAATGTCAACAAAAATAACTTCTTAAATATGTGTGGAGGTGAATGGAGTCACACTACAAACACAGAACCATATTTCAATGAAGAACGATACAAACAAAATCAAACAAACACAATTGCCATCCATAGCAGTGGACAAGGTTATGAAGAAATTAATAATACCATAATGGAACAAGAAATACTGCTTACAAAAATATCCCCAGAAAGCTCAGTATCAATTATCCATTCGACTGAACCAGAACGTCCAGTATACAAATGGCCATGCACGTCAATGTGTAACATTGCCAAAAAATATTTTAAATCTTTACGCCAGTCCCTCAATCAATATGTGAAAGGCAAAGACAAAATCAAAATAAAACTGCTGCAAAATATGGATACCTGTCCAGTGCGCAAATACACAGGACTGCAAGGACATTTTTTGGCCTGCATTTCATGACCTAGTTGCAAAAGCAGCTTACATCATATCAAAATGATATCAACACATCATTCAACTATAAGACATCTAGTCTATAAACTGTACTATACTAAAAGTCCTGCTTTAGCACTAGCCAATTTGAATAACAATCTTGTACATGGTACAGCCAAAGACCTACTCGAAGAAATCAACCATATCCAGATTAAATATTTTGGAAGTGAAAACCACTTACAAAATGCAATAGCTTTACAACAGACTAGCAACAATTCTGCACATGGCAACCTTCTACTACACACATACAAAAAGAAATACTAAAATTCAAAAGTACATCCGCTGAAGTACCAAACCATGAGTGTGTGTGTTGTCGCAGAACTTTTTATAAAAGTAACACAAAAACTATAGGCATAACATACAAAATAGAAGACAATGAAGATTCCAAATGGTTTGAATTAGCTCTCTACCTTATAGCAGAAAACAAATACGAAATAACTGACCTCTTAACACTTTGCAGTTAATGCACTACAAAACTTGACAACAATCAAACTCCTTCATGTGCTATCACAAATAATTTGGAATTATTCCCTCTCCCAAAACCCCTGCAACAACTCAATTTATATGAGAGCATCATAATTCAAACAGTGCACCCATTTCAATCAATAATACGCCTTCAACCAAAAACAGCAACATTACCTCCCTCTGAATTGGTGAAAGGCATTTGCGGCAAAGTGGTATGTTTACCATTAGATCTAAAAGAAAATGTGCACACTCTGGGAGTGCAACTTCCAATAGAACAATCTTTAATTGTCTTAGTAAATGGTGAACCTACAAAAGACAAAAAAAATTGGCAACAACTGGTAGACTTACATAAAGTTAGACAAGCCTTGCAATATCTAAAAGACAATAATGAATACTACAAAGAAATACCTATTGAAGAAAACTTAAGGGAAACAACTGAAATAATTCAAGATTGACAGTCACAAGAAACTGGTCAATTTGAACTTCTAGATCCTGCTAAAGTATCCGATATTTTAGATCATTATACAATTCATCCATCACACTCTAATGACACCATAGAAGATGCACTAGAAACGCACCAAATGCGACAAAGTAAAGGATCACCAATCAGCATATGGGAAAAAAGTATAGAAGAACGTACTTTTCCTCTACTCTTTCCTACTGGCAAAGGAGGAAAGTACGATAATAGACCTATTCAAATAACAGCATCAGAATACCGCTCGTTACGGATGAATTCTGAAGACCCCAGATTTAGACAAAATGTGGAATACATATTCCACCTACTCTTTGAAAGGGAACTAGCAACTCTATGTTACGGATTTGCACACACATTAAAATCAGGAACCCACTTTCAAAATATGTCAGCTATGCACTTACTACAAAAAGTGCAAGAAAAAGATGAGGTTTTACAATCAAGCATTACAGATCTGTTAGCAAACATGCATGGTATGAAAGAGTACTGGTTCCGACGTCACGGAGATGTACGTTGTATGATAAGTAACCTTGGCCCACCCACTTGGTTTGTTACATTAAGTTGTGCAGAATATGCATGGGAAGATCTACATGATTTCCTACGCATATCAAACAAAAACAAAACAAACATAGATATACTAACACTTGGAGAACTTTGCTCTCTAGATCCTGTTAATGTTTCAAGATATGTCCATCATCGCTTTATTGCTATGCTACACTTTATTTGTAATAAAACTGTTCCTCCCCTCAGAGAAGTGCAACACTTCTTTTGGAGAAAAGAATACCAAGCCAGAGGAGCACAACATATCCACATGCTTTAATGGATTAAAGATGCTCCTAAATTTGGTCAAGACAGTGATGCCACTGTGTTACAGTTTATCGAAAAATATGTCACTTGTGAAATTCCATCAGAAGCAACAAATGGTGATATTCATGCACAAATTGTACAATTTCAAAGACACAAATGTGGCAAATATTGTTGTTGCAAATACAAAAACAAAGGGAAATACTACACCAAATGTTGCTTTGGTTTCCCTAGACCGGTTACAGAAATAGGTGAAGTGAACAACTTCATGTCCTCAGTTAGACATATTGTTAAAGGTAAATCACCTAAAAATACATATTACATAAAAAGAACAGAAGAAGCAAAATATATCAATGATTACAATGCAATCATTGCCCTATTGTGGAATGCAAACATAGACGTGCAGTACATTGCAGACAATTCCACTTCAGTTGCACGATATGCTACAGCCTACTTAGCCAAAGCAGAAAAAAACACAGCTTCAAGACCTCTGGAATGACCTGTCATCAGACAAAACACTGTCTCAGAACTTGTACATCTTGGGCATTAAAATGCTCTCCCATAGAGAATGTGGCTGCATTGAAGCTGGAGATCGTTTAACCGGTACTGCTTTGTATGGAAAATCTGAAAATATAGTATGGCTAAGTTTTGGTCCTGCTAAATCTAGAAAAAGAGTTTTCAAATCTATAACGACATATAAACCATAGCCAAAAATGATCCCAACAGCCAAGACATTTTGAAAAACAATTTACTAGACACATACTACCCAAACAGAAGTACCACTTTGGAAACCATGTGTCTATACCACATAGCCCAAAACTTCACATACAAAAATAATATAAAACCCGATGAAAAAAAGGTAGCTACAGAGCAACAAATTGTAAAGGCAGCTTAGTTAAAGTTACCAAACCAATTAATTAATCATATTAAATTGTCATTAAAAACTCCTCATCATAAAGAACTATATTACATGTCCCTGCTACAACTCTTTAAACATGGAGAAAAGAAGAAGAAATACTAGATAACTATGACTCCTACGAAGATGCTTTCAAAGCAAATGAAAGCACTGTCACCGATGTAAACTTTACACAGTACAAAACAATGTTGCAAAATGAACAGCAACACGAAGAAGAACTCCAGGCCCAACTAGACACTCCTGACCGTAGTCAACCTTCTGTAACAGGAAGCCAAGAACCACTGGGACAGCCACTAATAGCAAATGAGGCAGAATTAGCTATGACAGAAGTAGAAAACACCATGTGTGAGTATGAAGATACAGAAGACTTAAGTATACCACAATCAAAACTAAACAATGAGCAGCGTAGGATTTTTCGAGAAGTAACAAAAGAAATTGCACATGGTGTACAAAATGAAAATAAAGAATGTACCTGCCAAAATTACAAACCTATACTATTATACGTCAGTGGTGAAGCTGATTCAGGCAAAACATTCTTAATCAAAATCAGCAAGTTCCTTCAACAATTGACAAACAACAAACTGTCAGCTGTTGTAACTGCCCCCACAGGTTTAGCTGCCTACAACATAGGTGGTATCACTTTACACCGATTACTACTCCTGCCAGTAGAACACCAAAACAAATTAGAATATTACAAACTTTCTACAGAAGCTGCAATGGAACTATGCAGAGTGTTAAAACAAATGAAAATTCTATTAATAGATGAAGTGAGCATTGTCTCCAACATAATGTTGGCTTTGATTCACCTCAGATTACAAGAATTACTTAAAACAAACTATGAAGAGCTCTTTGGAGGAAAAGACATTGGGCCTCATTACGACCCTGGCGGTAAGGGGTTTACGCCAGCGTTAGCTGCGCCGACCCCTTACCGCCAATTACGAGGTCCCCTAGCGCCATGGTGCTTTTAACACCTGCTTTTAGCAGGTGTTAAAATCCATGGCGCTAAGGGACCATGGAGTTAATTACGCCACCGTAATTTACGGTGGCGTAATTAACGCCTTCCCCACTCCCATTATGCCCTATGGGGCAAAAATGGGAATGGGGAAGGGTAAATGGGGATTGGGGACTTACCGCCCCGCCAAGGTCGGAATGGGGCGGTAAGTCCGCCAACCACCATGGCGTAAACGTAGTTTACGCCATGGTGGTAAAGTCACGGCCCAGGCGGTAACTTACCGCCTGGGTCGTAATGAGGCCCATTATTGTTTTCGGAGATCTTCTTTGATTGACACCAGTGAAAGGTGAACCAATTTTTAAAACCTTAGGACACAAACTCTGCCGGAGAACTGTTGGCAGCATAGGAAATGGCAACCTTTGGCAACATGTCCAATGCAGAGAATTAACAGAAAACATGACACAGTCTGCAGACCTCACCTACGCCAACATTTTAAAAAGTATTAGAGTTGGTGTACTATCTCAAGTAGCACAAGCAATATTTAAAACCCAGCCCATCCATGCACTTTATGGCCATAACT
Organism: Ambystoma mexicanum; assembly: GCF_040938575.1. Lineage (NCBI taxonomy): Eukaryota > Metazoa > Chordata > Amphibia > Caudata > Ambystomatidae > Ambystoma > Ambystoma mexicanum. Next base: position 957,556,713 of record NC_090928.1, on the reverse strand, counting down.
CATGTGCTACTGATGTTATGGAACTATTAGCGCACAGAAATGTCAATTGTATGTCCTTAATGCCAACTCTTGCAAGCTGCTCCAAATTCAATGAAACAATGTTGAAAAATGAAATGCAACCAATAATTGAAATTTGCTCCACAGACAAACTGGACGTACATGGTATGACACTACCCATGTGTCAACAAGCCACACAACAAGAGTAAATAGTTTAGAAAATTCAACACAGCTGGTTTGGAAAAAATATTAAAATTATCCTTAAACTGTAGAGTAATGCTTAAACGTAACCTTGATGTGGAGCAAGGACTAGGTAATGGAGCACTGGGTACAGTTGTTGGCTTTCAAACATACCCACGTGACAACAACATTCAGTTTGTCAATATTCTCTTTAACAAACTTTCAGAAGTAAAAAGGATAGGGCACTCAACTGCTCGATTCCTTCTCTTCAAAGACATTTATGTACGCAGAGAACAATTTTCTCTAACTCTAGCATTCACAGTCATCATTCATAAATCACAAGGTCTTACCCCAGACAAAGTATTGATAGATATTGGTAACACAGTCTTTAAAGAAGGCATGAGCTACGTAGCACTATCACCCTTGATGGTCTATTTCTAATCAACTTTGATGCAAGTAAAGTAAGCGCTGATATTCCTTGCATTTTAGAATACAATAGACTGCGTTCACTATACACCCCCATCTAAAAGCATATCCTGTTCCACAAAAAAGAAAACATTGTAAAAGAAAACTAATTCAAACAGAAATGCAACATGATCTCACTGCAAATCTTCTAAAGAGAAGAAAAGAAACTAATACTTCATCAATTACCACAACCAAAGAAGAACCTATTACTCAAAGTAACTCAGGTACTTCTTCAAAGAAGCAACAACCACTCTGAAAAACTGCCTTGGATACAGACCTATCTGGTCCATTAAAATTTTCAAATTTAACTGGTATTAGTTGCTATGCAAATGTAGCAATGAATATTCTATTTCAATTACCACCAATTGTTGACAACATTTACTTACACAGTACAGACCAATTGTGTTTGCAAATGTTAGTACTTCATAGAAACACAACAATCCTGACAACACGTATAGTGTTCATGGAATAAGGCAAGAATTGGACTACTGTGTTGGAATGGTGAAATTCAATATGAACTCACAAGAAGATCCACAAGAATTTCTAATGTATTTACTACAAGTACTGGAAAACAAAAACATACCTATAAATGAAATTTTCCAGATTGCATACATGTGGAAACATACATGCACTCTCTGCAACAATGTGACACAGGAACAAATCCCTAATGAGTGCTTCATGTATGTATCCATACCTAATTGTGAATCCGTTCCATTTCAGCAACTTGTACAAAATGCAAACCATGGTAGATTATGTACTACCTGCAATTCAGATAATCGCTCCACCTTACTAATACAAACACATAGTAAATACGTAATACTAATGCTTCTACGTTACAATGCAGATGGTACCAAAAACAACTGCAAGCTAACTGGATTCACACATGGTCAAGTATCACTTGGTAAGAAAACCTTCACAACACTAGGTATAATCTACCACGCAGGAGCCACAACCAATGCAGGTCACTACACTGCATATATTAAAAAGAAATGTGGATGGTTCGAATGCAATGATAGTACCATTACTCTAAAGCAGAGATTACCAGCAAATCTTACAAACGCTTATTTAATCTTCTTAAAACCAAAGATTTGTGCTTTGGAGGGAGTTGTTTCCCAGTCACCTGCAATTGAAAAAAAATGTGAAAATACAAGTACCAGAATCCTTAGAGACATCAATGTGAATTAACCTGAAACCCCTGAAAAGGAAATGTAACTAGACACGCCTGAAAAGGAAAAGAAACACAGCCTCCCTGATGATTGATGGAGTCAAGAAAACGTTTGGAGGGGAAGACAATTTGTTGCTACAACAGGAAAACTTGTCTGGGAACCAGAGTGCGCGCCTTGCCATCATTCTTAACATAATAACTAATCTGTAATTAAACATTAACAAAACTTCAATTAAAAAAACTATAAACTGTTAGAATACGCCAACGGGTATCTAACTGCCCCAAGATTCTATAACAACCAAACAGATAAATGAATACCACTAAATTACAACAAGAAATAAACAGTTAGAATACGCCAACAGGTATCTAAATGCCCAAAGATTTTGCAACAACCAAACAGATAAATCAAAACCACTAAATTATAACAAAAAATAGACAGTTAGAATACACCAACAGGTATCTAAATGCTCCAAAAATGTGCAACAAGCCAACAGATAGAACATTAGTCAAAAACAACAAATGAACTCTGAAAACAAATAGACTGTAGCATAACAAAAAAAGTTTTTTTTAATCCGACATGGATTATTTTTTCCCACAGACCCAATGATTTGAAAAACAAACACAGAAACTGAGCAAATTGCACAGTACACTGGTTTGTAATCTACTAAATATGAGGGTAGAAATGAATATAGAATGTCTATTATTCAATGTTATAAGTCCTTACAAACTACCAATACTAACATGATCTTTTCTGTTATCACAGAAATTGACAAAGACTATATGTACTCCAGTTACCAAACCAAACAGTAAGTATATTACAATAAGAACAACTCATAAATACTGCTCCATAACACAACCATTGAAGCAAACAGTGCATATAACTTCGGTCTTGGGTGCATGGCCCATGCAACCAAGACTCTAGGACCTGGCCATAACCACTGCAGCATATCACACCCATGATAGCTTATAACTTCGGTACTTATAACTTTGGTCTTGGGTAGGCCCTGATCACAACCACCACAATATATCACACCCATGGTAGCTTATAACTTTGGTACTTATAACTTCGGCCTTGAGTAGGCCCTGGCCACAACCACCGCAACATATCACACCCATGCTAGCTTATAACTTCGGTACTTATAACTTTGGTCTTGAACTTTGGTCTTGGGTGCATGGCCTTCACATGCACCCAAGACTCTAGGCCCTGACCACAACCACTGCATGCACCCAAGACTCTAGGCCTTGCCACAACCACTGCAGCATATCACACCCATAGATCATACCATATTTGATTCTATTGGTGAGATCTATGGGTGTGATATGCTGCGGTGGTTTTGGCCAGGGCCTAGACCATGCACCCAAGACTCTACGCCCTAGCGGTGGTTGTTTTTCCCATTAAGTCTATGGGAAAAATAAGCTATGGGACCCCCCCTATAACGTTGCCCCCCCGGACCAAACCTCACCAAACTTTGCTAAAAAATTCAGAGTGGGCCATATACTTTTTTTTACAAAGTTTGGTGTGGATTCGTCCAGGGGGAGCGAAAATATAAGCCACCCAAAAAGTGCTCCTCCTATGGGATTAGCAACTTAACCATAACTACACAGCCACTACCATATATATATATATATATTACACACCACGGTAGTATATAAAAAGTATATGGGTCACTCTGAATTCTTTTGCAAAGTTTGGTGAGGTTTGGTCCAGGGGGGGTCCCAAAACTTCTTTTTTTCCCATAGACTGATTGGGGAAAAAAAATTCTCACGCCTACAGCCCAAACCGCTGGACGAATTTTCACCAAATTTGGACCCGAAAGCGTGCTTTTGTAAATTTCCGTCCAGTAGTTTTTTTTTAAATGACCAGAAAGTAGGTCACAAAAAATTAGTGATATCTATTTTCGGTCCGCGGACACACTTCCCTTTTCGTTCTGCAGACAGTGTCCTGATTGGCCAACCAGCTTGCGCGTGTCCACGGACAAGCAACGTGTTCACTGATTGGACGGTGAAGTATGTATGGTTCGTAGGCAAGTTGAAACTGTTCTAAGAACACACGCGGTGGCCTGAAATGTTCAAAAATAAATGAAATGGGTGTGTCCTGAGGATGGTAAGCCTGTCCATTTTGTTCGCAGGTAAGTTGAATATGTTCTAAGAACACATCATGTGTCCTGGGATGTTCGTCAATAACCAAAATGGGGGTGTCCTGAGGACGGTGAATGTTCGTCAATAAACAAAATGGGGGTGTCCTGAGGACGGTGTGCCTGTCCGTACTGTTCGCAAGCAAGTTCAAATTGTTCTAAGTACACATGAAGTGTCCTAGGATGTTTGTAAATAAACAAAATGTGGGTATTCTGAGGACACTATGCCTGTACATATTGTTCGCAAGCAAGCTGAAACTGTTCTAAGAACACTCGCGGTGTCCTGAAATGTTTGAAAATAAACGAAATGGGAGTGTCCTGAGGACGCTGTCCGTATTGTTCGCTGGCAAGTTGAAATTGTTCTAATAACACATCATGTGTCCTGGGATGTTCGTAAATAAACAAAATGGGGGTGTCGTGAGTATGCTATACCTGTCCGTACTGTGTCCTAAGAACACACGCGGTGTCCAGAAATGTTAAAAAATAAACAAAATGGGTGTGTCCTGAGGACGGTATGCCTGTCCGCTTTGTTCGCAGGCAAGTTGAAACTGTTCTAATAACACATGCAGTGTCCAGAAATGTTCGTAAATGGATGAAATGGGGGTGTCCTGAGGACGCTGTCCGTATTGTTCGCTGGCAAGATTAAAGTGTTTTGAGAACACATCATGTGTCCTGGGATGTTCATAAATAAACAAAATGGGGGTGTCCTGAGGACGCTATGCCTGTCCGTACTGTTCGTAGGCAAGTTGAAACTGTTCTAAGAACACTCATCATGTCCGCGGACATTAAAAGTGTCCATATGGCATAGTTAAAATGTTTGACTCTATGGGTGTGATATGCTGCGGTGGTTGTGGCCAGGGCATAGAGTCTTGGATGCACCCAAGACTCTATCCCCTGGCCACAACCACCACAGCATATCACACCCATAGTGGCTTATAACTTTGGGATCCAAGAACAAATTTATAAGCAACAAAGTTATAAGTCACTATGGGTGTGATTTGCTGTGATGGTTGTACTTATTATAATATACTTACTGTTTGGTTAAGTAACTGGAGTACATGGGTTTCTTGTTCATTTCTGTGATAGAAGAAAATATCATGTTAGTATTGGTATTTTGTAACGACTTATAACATTGAATAATCAACATTTTTCTTTACCCTCATATTTAGTAGATTACAAACCAGTGTACTGTGAAATTTGCTCTGTTTCTGTGTTTGTTGCTAAAATCATTGGGTCTGTGGGAGAAAAAAAAATCCATGTTGGATTAAAAAAAACCTTTTTTGTCATGCTGCAGTCTGTTTGTTTGTTTGTTTTCAGTGTTCACGTGTTGTTTCTGGCTAAGGCTCTACATATTGGCTTGTTGCAAATTTTTGGTGCAGTTAGATACCTGTTGACATATTCTAACAGTCTATTTTTTGTTATAATGAAGTTGTATTTATTTATCTGTTTGGATATTGTAAAATTTTGGGGCAGTTAGATACCAGTTGGAGTATTCTAACTGTCTATATTTTGTTATAATGTAGTGCTATTGATTTATTTGTTTGGTTATTGAAAATCTTGGGGTAGTTATATACCAGTTGGCGTATTCTAACTGTTTATTGTTTGATATAATTTAGTGGTATTCATTTATCTGTTTAGTTGTTGTAGAATCTTGGGGCAGTTAGATACATGTTGGCATATTCTAACAGTCTATTTCTTGTTATAATGAGGTGGTATTAATTTATCTGTTTGGATATTGTAAAATTGTGGGGCAGTTAGATACCAGTTGGCGTATTCTAACTGTCTATTTTTTTTAATATAATTTAGTGGTATTCATTTATCTGTTTAGTTGTTGTAGAATTTTGGGGCAGTTAGATACCTGTTGCATATTCTAACTGTCTATAGTTTTTTTATAATTAAGTGGTATTGATTTATCTGTTTGGTTATTGTAAAATTTTGGGGCAGTTAGATACCAGATGGCGTATTCTAACTATCTATTTTTAGATATAATTTAGTAGTATTCATTTATCTGTTTAGTTATTGTAGAATCTTGGGACAGTTATATAGCTGTTGGCATATTGTAACAGTTTATAGTTTTTTAATAGAAGTTTAGTTAATGTTTAAGTACAGTTTAGTTAATACATTTTGGTTTTAAGAAGATTAAATAAGCGTTTGTAAGATTTGCAGGTAATCTCTGCTTTAGAGTAATGGTACTATCATTACATTCGAACCATCCACATTTTGTTTATATATGCAGTATAATGACCTGCATTGGTTGTGGCTCCTGTGTGGTAGATTATACCTATTGTTGTGAAGGTTTTCTTAACAAATGATACTTGACCATGTGTGAATCCAGTCAGCTTTCAGTTGTTTTTGGTACCATCTGCATTGCAACGTAGAAGCATTAGTATTACATATTTACTATGTGTTTGTATTAGTAAGGTGGAGCGATTATCCGAATTGCAGGTAGTACATAAACTACCATGGTTTGCATTTTGTACAAGTTGCTGAAATGGAACGGATTCACAATTAGGTATTGATACATACACAAAGCGCTCATTGGGGATTTGTTCATGTGTCACATTGTTGCAGAGAGTGCATGTATGTTTCCACGTGTATGAAATCTGGAAGATTTCATTTGTAGGTATGTTTTTGTTTTCTAGTACTTGCAGTTAGTACATTAGAAATTCTTGTGGATCTTCCTGTGAGTTTATAGTGAATTTCGCCATTACAGCACAGTAGTCCAATTGTTGTCTTATTCCATAAATACTATACGTGTCGTCAGGATTGTTTGTTGCGTTTCTATGAAGTACTAACATTTGCAAACACAATTGGTCTGTACTGTGTAAGTAAATGTTGTCAACAATTGGTGGTAATTGAAATAGAATATTCATTGCTACATTTGCGTAGCAACTTACACCAATTACATTTGAAAGTTTAAATGGACCTGTTAGTTCTGTATCTGAGTGCTTTTTTTGGAGTTTGTCTTCCTTCTTTGAAGACGTACCTGGTTTACTTTCCCTAATAGGTTCTTTTTTGATTGTGTTACTTGATGAAATATTAGTTTCTTTTGATCTCTTTGGAGGATTTGCAGTGACATCCTGTTGCATTTTGTTTGATTTAGTTTTCTTTTAGAACATTTTACTTTTTGTGGAACAGGATACATTTTTAGATGGTGAATAGTGAATGAAGTCTATTGTATTCTAAAATGCAAGGAATATCAGCGTTTACTTTACTTGCATCAAAGTTGATTAGAAATAGACCGTCAAGTGTACGTAAGCGTGGTAGTGCTACGTAGCTCATGCCTTCTTTAAAGACTGTGTTACCAATGTCTATCAATGCTTTGTCTAGGGTAAGACCTTGTGATTTATGAATGGTGACTGCGTATGCAAGAGTTAGAGAAAATTGTTCTCTGCGTACATACATGTCTTTGAAGAGAAGGAATCGAGCTGTTGAGCGTCCTATCCTTTTCACTTCTGAAAGTTTGTCAAAGAGAATATTGACAAACTGAATGTTGTTGTCACGTGGGTATGTTTGAAAGCCAACAACTGTACCCAGTGCTCCATTAACTAGTCATTGATCCACGTCAAGGTTACGTTTAAGCATTACTCTGCAATTTAAGGATAATTTTAATATTTTTTCCAATCCAGCTGTGTTGGAGATTGAATTTTCTAAACTATTTAGTCTTGTTGTGGCTTGTTCACACATGGGTAGTGTCATACCATGTATGTCTAGTTTGACTGTGGCGCTAATTTCAATTATTGGTTGCATTTCTTTTTTTAGCATTGTTTCATTGAATTTGAAACAGCTTGCAAGAGTTGTCATTAAGGCCATACAATTGACATTTTTGTGGGCTAATTGTTCCATAACATCTGTAGCACATGCATTATCGCCATAAAGTGCATGAATGTGCCGGGTTTTCAATATTGCTTGTGCTTCTTGAGATAATATACCAACTCTAATACTTTTTAAGATGTTTGCATAAGTGAGATCTGCCGATTGACACATGTTTTCTGTTAATTCTCTGTATTGGAAATGTTGCCAAAGGTTGACATTTCCAATGCTGCCAACAGTTTTACGGCAGAGTTTGTGTCCTAAGAATTTAAAAATAGGCTCACCTTTCACTGGTGTCAATTGAAGAAGATCTCCAAAAACAGTAATGTGTTTTCCTCCAAAGAGTTCTTCGTAGTTTGTTTTGAGTACTTCTTGTAATCTGAGGTGAATCAAAGCCAACATTAGGTTGGACACCATGCTCACTTCATCTATTAGTAGCATTTTCATTTGTTTTAATACTCTGCGTAGTTCCATTGCAGCTTCTGTAGAAAGTTTGTAATAGTCTAATTCGTTTTGGTGTTCTACTGGCAGGAGTAGTAATCGGTGTAAAGTGACACTGCCTATGTTGTAGGCAGCTAAACCTGTGGGAGCAGTGCCAACAGCTCACAGTTTGTTGTTCGTCAATTTTTGAAGGAACTTGCTGATTTTGATTAAGAATGTTTTGCCAGAAACAGCTTCACCACTGACATACAGTAGTATAGGTTTGTAATTTTGGCAGGTGCATTCTTTGTTTTCATGTTGTACACCATGTGCAATTTCTTTTGTTACTTCTTCAAAAATGATACGTTGCTCATTGTTTAGTTTTGATTGTAGGATAGTTAAGTCTTCTTTATCTTCATACTGACACATGGTGTTTTCTACTTCCGTCATAGCTAATTCTGCCTCATTTGTTATTAGTGGCTCTCCCAGTGGTTCTTGGCTTCCTGTTACAGAAGGTTGACTACTGTCAGGAGTGTCCTTATCTAGTTGGGCCTGGAGTTCTTCTTCGTGTTGCTGTTCATTGTGCAACATTGTTTTGTACTGTGTAAAGTTTACATCGGCTATAGTGCTTTCATTTGCTTTGAAAGCATCTTCATAGGAGTCATAGTTATCTAGTATTTCTTCTTCTTTTCTCCATGGTTTAAAGAGTTGTAGCAGGGATATGCAATATAGTTCTTTATGTTGAGGAGTCTTTAATGACAATTTGATATGATTAATTAAATTTGGTTTGGTGAGTTTTAGTAAACTGCCTTCACAATTTGACACTATGTATTTACCTTTTTTTTATCTGGTTTTATATTATTTTTGTATGTGAAGTTTTGGGCTATGTGGTATAGCCACATGGTTTCCAAAGTGGTACTTCAGTTTGGGTAGTATGTGTCCAGTAAATTGTTTTTTAAAATGTCTTGGCTGTTGGGATCATGTTTGGCTATTGTTTCTATATCTTCGTATTATTTTAGAACTCTTTTTCTAGATTTAGCAGGACCAAGACTTAGCCATACTATATTTTCCATACAAAGCAGTACCAGTGAAACGATCTGCTGCTTCAGAGGAGCCACATTCTCTATGGGAGAGCATTTTTATGCCCAAGCTGTATAATTTCTGAGACAGTGTTTTGTCTGATGACAGGTCATTCCAGAGGTCTTGGAGCTCTGTTTTTTTCTGCTTTGGTTAAGTATGCTGTAACATATCGTGCAACTGCAGTGGAATTGTCTGCAATGTACTGCACATCTATGTTTGCATTCCATAAGTGGGCAATGATTGCATTTTAATCATTGATATATTTTTCTTCTTCTGTTCTTTTTATGTAATATGATTTACCTTTAACAATATGTCTAACTAAAGACATGAAGTTGTTCACTTGACCTGTTTTTGTAACCGGTCTAGGGAAACCAAAGTGGCATTTGGTGTAGTATTTCCCTTTGTTTTTGTATTTGCGACGACAATATTTGCCACATTGCATCTTTGAAATTGTAAAATTTGTGCATGAAGATCACTATTTGTTGCTTCTGATGGAATTTCACAAGTGACATATTTTTCAATAAACTGTAACACAGTGGCATCATTGTCTTTCCCAAATTTAGGAGCATCTTTAATCCATAAAAATATGTGGATATGTCGTGCTCCTTTGGCTTGGTATTCTTTTCTCCAAAAGAAGTGTTGCACGAGGAGAGGAACAGTTTTATTACAAATAAAGTGTAGCATAGCAATGAAACGATGGTGAAAATATCTTGAAACATTAACAGGATCTAGAGAACAAATTTCTCCAGGTGTTAGTAAATCTATGTTTGTTTTGTTTTTGTTTGATATGCGTAGGAAATCATGTAAGTCTTCCCATGCATATTCTGCACAACTTAATGTAACAAACCAAGTGGGTGGGACAAGGTTTCTTATCATACAACATACATCTCCATGATGTCGAAACCAGTACTCTTTAGTACCACGCATGTTTGCTAATAGATTTGTAATATTTGATTGTAAAACCTCATCTTTTTGTTGCACTTTTTGTAATAATTGTGTAGCTGACATATTTTGAAAGTGGGATCCTGATTTTAATGTGTGTGCAACTCCGTAACATAAAGTTGCTAGTTCACTTTCAAAGAGTAGGTGGAATATCTATTCCACATTTTGTCTAAATCTGGGATCTTCAGAATAAATCCTCAACTAGTGGTATTCTGATGCTGTTATTTGAATAGGTCTATCATCGTACCTTCCTCCTTTGCCAGTAGGAAAGAGTAGGGGAAAAGCACGTACTTCTATACTTTTTTCCCGTATGCTGATTGGTGATCCTTTTGTTTGTCGCATTTGGTACGTTTCTAGTACATCTTCTACGGTGTCATTAGAGTGCAATGGATGAATTGTATAATGGTCTAAAATATTGGATACTGTAGCAGGATCTAGGCCCTCAAATTGACCAGCTTCTTGTGACTCTTGAATTATTTCTGTGGTATCCTTCAAGTGTTCTTCAATATTAATTTCTTTGTAGTATTCATTATTGTCTTTTAGATATTGCAAGGCTTGTCTAACTTTATGTAAATCTACCAGTTGTTGCCAAATGTTTTTGTCTTTTGTAGGTACACCATTTACTAAGATAATTAAAGATTTCTCCATTGGACGTTGCACTCCTAGAGTGTTTACATTTTGTTTTACATCTAATGGTAAATACACTACTTTTCCACGAATACCTTTCACTAATTCAGAGGGAGGTAATTGTGCTGTTTTTGGTTGAAGGCGTATTATTGCTTGAAAGAGGTGCACTGTTTGAATTATGATGCTCTCATATAAATTGAGTTGTTGTAGGGGTTTTGGTAGTGGAAACAATTCCAAATTATTTGTAATAGCACGTGAAGGAGTTTGGTTGTTGTCAAGGTTTGTAGTGCAGTAACTGCAAAGTATTAAGGGGTCAGTTATTTCGTATTTGTTTTCTGCTATAAGGCAGAGAGCTAATTCAAACCATTTAGAATCTTCATTGTCTTCAATTTTGTATGTTAGGTCTACAGTTTTTGTGTTACTTTTATAAAAAGTTATGCGGCAACATACACACACATGGTTTGGTACTTCAGCAGATGTACTTTTAAATTTCAGTGTTTCTTTTTTGTATGTGTGTAGTAGAAGGTTGCCATGCATAGAATTGTTGCTAATTTGCTTTAAAGCTATTTCATTCTGTAAGTGGCTTTCACTTCCAAAATATTTTTCTGGATATAGTCGATTTTCTCAAGTAGGTCTTTTGCTGTACCATGTAGAAGAATGTTATTTAAATTGGCTAGTGCTAAAGCAGGACTTTTAGCATAGTACAGTTTATAGACTACCTTTCTTATAGTTGAATGATGTGTTGATATCACTTTGATATAATTGAAGGTGGTTTTGCAAGTAGGTCCTGAAATGCAGGCCAATTAATGCCCTTGTAGTCCTGTGTAATTGTGCACTGGACAGGTATCCATATTTTGCAGTAGTTTAATTTTGATTTTGTCTTTGCCTTTCACATATTGATTGAGGAATTGGCGTAAAGACTTGAAAGATTTTTTGGGAATGTTACACATTGACGTGCATGGCCATTTGTATACTAGACGTTCTGATTCAGTTGAATGGAGAGGTAATTCTAAGTTTTCTGGGGATATTTTTCTAAGCAGTATTTCTTGTTCCATTACGGTATTATTAACTTGTTTATAACCTCGTCCACTGCTATATATGGCAATTGTATTTGTTTGCTTTTGTTTGTATGCTTCTTCATTAAAATATGGTTCTGTGCTTGTAGTGTGACTGCACTCACCTCCACAGATATTTAAGGAGTTATTTATGTTGACATTTAGTTTATTGAGAAGTCTGTTTTGTAATTTAGTCATTAGTTTTGTTAGTGGTTTCATTTTGTTTAACACTAAAATAAATAACTTTCTTTTGAGAAGGATTGCACTGTTTATCAACGCTTCTAAGATTAATTTCCTACGATAGGTTTTAAGGGTTGTGCCTGATTTCATTCCTGTTTTTATAGATTTTGAAGGACTCTGTGATGGTACATTTTTGCTAAAATACTTTTTTTGTTATGCTTACTTGGCACTATATCAAGATTTATAGGAGCAGTTTTATCTGTAGTGGTATCTGAATTTTTGCTAATTGTTTTCTGGTTTGTTTTACATTTTGATAGAGGAGGCAAAGTTTCTGTACTTGAAGCTTGTTTTGTTTTGTTAAATGACTGTATTAGCTTTTTTTGGTTGAATTTTGTTTACAAATTCTGCTAGAGATGGATGCTTATTTTGGACACTTCTATTTTCATTTGCTCTGCTTCTGCGTTGCTTTCTACGGACTTGATTTTTGGTAGGCATCCTTTAGGGTCTGTTGGAATTTGTGTACCATTCTGCCTCTAAATCTCTGTTTAAGAAATGGGGATTTGTGGACAGAATGGTGCACAATCTCTATTTTTAGGCGCAGAAATAGCATGAATTACTTTTTTTCTGGAATGAGCAGGTTTCTTCTTAGTTGTTCTTTGTAAATCAAAGTTGGGTGCTTCTTTTCAGGAGAGTGGTCTTCACTGCAATTGTAAAGGAAACAAATTAGTAATTTTGTTTGTATGTAGCACTGATTTTAATTTAGACATTGATTTTTATGTTTTTGTACACGTATAGTTTGATATTTGAACATACTGTGTGCATGCAATTTTGTGTGAGTATGTTAACTCTTCATATTGTACTTTAAATATGTTAGTTCAACATGCTTTGCAAATGTGTGTGTAAAAAGAAATTAAATAGCAGATAGGTTTGGAAGTGACAGTCGATTATAGGAGATGGAAAAAATGACAGTAAGTTCATTTTATAAGTTATACAAGCTACAAGTCAGTTAATCTGTTTATATGAATCTATAAGAATTGTACATGTACTATACAGAAAATATGCATACATGTAGTTTGTGTTCATGCATATAGATATGCATGCAGCTGCAAGTAGAAATCTTGGAGACTTGTACAGTATTTCTTGTAGAAGGTGCTGTCCAATGATATGACACTTGTACTCAGAGAGATTAACAGTACATTTGAAGTGCTGATCTATGATGATGCAGTTAGATGTAGAGGTCTTGGATGTGATTGGTGGATGGCCGTGTGACTGCTTAGCTATATCCAATGAGGGAATGGCACAGAAAGTGAAATGGAAATGGTAGAAGGACTGTCCATGTTACGATATATCCGCGGACATGGCAGTAGTCCGCAGACATCACGTCTTACATCCAGGGATTTTGGGGTGGGGAGGCATGCAAATGAGAATGAACAGAGCAAGGGATTGGTCAGTAAAGTTTAGTGGGTGTGTTGTGCCAGGAGAGAGTTTCTCAGATACTTTTTTGCTGAGAGAAGAACAGATAGCTATGGCTGTGTGTTTCAGAAAACAGATTTTTTGGATTTTGGGAGACTCGTGGATGCATTGGTTGAAGGTGCATGCAGAAAGCTGTGGAGTAGCTGTAGATCTTGGATTCCCACATGTGGGAGTCTACTGGCATGGAGTACATGGAATGAAGTGGTTGTACTTGCTACCTCTCTGTGCTACTTTGGAGACAGAGCAACATCCAGACATAATTGTAATTCATTGTGGAGGGAACAATTTAGGACATGTGTCTGGAATTTCTTTGCAATTTGCAATGAAAGAAGGACTTGGGAAGGTCATAGACATGTTTCCAAATTCTCAAGTAATTTTTTCACGGATTGAGACAAATGTGGCTTCGTTCTTCTTCATTTGGTCCACAAATTGGAGAAAGCAAGGCGCAATGTCAATAAGGCTGTTTGTGCCTTTCTAAGAGATATTGGCATGTCCTCTTTTCACAATGAAAATATTATGTTTCATAGCACATACATTTTTCGCAGAGATGGAGTCCATCTTACTTATGCTGGCAATCAGATTTTTCTGAGAAATGTACAAAATGCGACCTTTTTTGGAATTAAAGCATCCATTTTGTAGTAGGTGTTGAGCATTTCAAATTTTTCAAACACAAACAAACACCACCAAAAGGCTCTTTTCAGAGCCACCACTTCCTCTCAGACAAAATTGCAATGGTTATGATAGATGTTCGCAGACTGTCCGCGGACTTCTAAAAAATACACAGGGCCCTGCTTCATTTATTTTCACTTCTATTTTTAAACTGTGAAAGGCGGCTCTGAAAAGAGCCTTTTTTATATTTGTTGTTTTATATTTGTTTTGTTTTTTTGTACACGACACACTAGGAGAGGAGGGAAAAGGAGGGTAAGGGGGGACACCAACCACGGGGATAAGAAAGGGCGGGTGGAGAGAGGAAGATGTAGAGTGGGTCTTACTTGGGTAGTGAGCAGATCTTCTCGTGCTCTGAGACCAGAGCCTCAAAAGCACTTCGAAGTCTCTCCCCCCTGCAGAGTACTGCATCGCAGTACATACACACAACTGTGGCCCTCGAAAGGTAAGGGTCCTCAGTATTGTGTATGGCCTGTGAGGCAGTTTGAGGAATACGCTGTCCCACAGGAGTGTTCCTTGTGGTGACAGGATCAGAAACAGAGGATGTAGTAGAGGAAGTCAACCTACTACACTCCTCGCAAGGTACAACCTTGTGAATGGCCCCAGTGTGGAATGACTTTAGGTGTGGCTTCATGGTAGTTGTCCCAAAGCTGTATGAACCAGGCCTACCGCGACTGAGTACAATTTTGCACTCGTTGCAGATGACTCGGCTTGCATGTCATCTTTGATGTCCTGGGTGTTAGTCTTAGCAGAGCACGGTGGTGGCGCGAGTTATGGTTGCTTAGCTTACCATAACTGGCGAATTTCAGTGGCTTTTCGGTTTTACTTGGAACCATAACGTCCCTTAAACAAAGTTTTTATACTGAATATATATATATATATATTATTTATTTAAATTCAGCGAGATGCACATGCTATAAGATCTAAGATCTAATGTCAAACACTTTGATTCAAAGAGTCTGTTGCCACCCAGTAACTTCCAAGTGTGTGTGGGCTATTAATCACTGCAGCTGTGCCGTGATCACGTTGCGTAAAATCAGCCAGTTTATTCTTGAAGGGCAAACATGAAACTAATGTATTTGATCACAAAGTCCAATTGCATTTGAGTCGTTCTGGACACTGAAGTCCCAGTCCCATTCCTGACCCAATCAGATTGCATTCACTATAGATTACATGAAATGCCATTGAAGGACAGTTTGGCATCAATCCGACGGAGACCTAAAGAGCATCCAATTCAAAATGCAGCCAGCAATGTAGTTACTTGGGCTTCTGTCACAACTCGCTATAGCACGGCACCTCAACACTGCCACATGTTTGACAACTGCCTAGAAAAATGGAATGCGTGCTAACGAACTGGCGGAGCTCGGCGAACAGGAAAACTCAAGTTTGCTATTCATGTTGAAAAATCAAACAGTACTGTTTGAATTTACTCAAAGAGCTTTCTCTCCCATTGAATTGCAGACTTGTTAAGGCCATGGCCACGCCCTCCATTTTGAGTGAGCTGCGCCATTAGTTGTGCACAGCGAGACTCGCTTTAGTGCTGCGAGGGAGGCACAGCAGCGAAGACTCCAGGGGCACATTTTTCAAATGAAGATAACTCAATGTACATTATCTCTGCACATGACAGGAGGCAGCCGTGATATGATCATCTGTCTGACTCTAAATGGGTTCGGCTTTGTAGCTTCAAAGTGCCTGTCAGATGAGACATTAGTGGGGCGCTCTTATGGATATACAATGAAGCGTCCTTAGAGAAGATCATTTCTCCGCCACGCACGTCTGCATACAGACGAATCCTCTGTACATGCCTGGCCAATGCGAGAACATTTCACCTATAAGGAAACAGGGCACTTACAAGTGTATACTTCACCTATGCTTGCCGCCACTAGGTGTGTTTTCCACACTTTTTAATTGAAGTCTTTAAATGTTACTTTTTCTGTTTTCTTGTGTGTATCATTGCACCTGATTGCTACGTTCTAATCAGCCTTCTGCGCAGACTGTCTATGCTACACAGCCTTGTGAGAATTACTTCCCATTGTTAAGCAGGATGAGTGTAGACAGAACATTAGACAGGTGAATAGATCCAATTCGTCCATATACCGAATAGGGTACACCCAACTTTACATCATAAGGATTCAAAGTCACTGAGGGGGTTTGCACCATATACTTCCTATGCACTGGCGTGATTTGAATGACGCCTGGCCTAGTAGGATCGTTGTCTGTCTTCCCTCTGTCCCCCCTCCCTTGCCTCGTCGCGCCTTGAAACACTTCTGTGTAGGCGCGTTATAAATGCCATATCATATCATACAGTACTGCAATCAAAATGTGTATTATCAACTGACATACGATTGTCCCTTTTCCAAAAAATGATAACGCAGACCCACTTCATATACAGTTATTTCTTTTTTGCCCAACAGTAAAACCTCAAAAATGAAACTAACTGCACTTGTCCACTTTCTCTGTGGTGTGGTGCTAGACTATAACCACACTGCCCGTGTCACATTATCTAGCATCCTCGGAGGTAGGCCCTCAGTGCCGCCCCCAAGATGCAGTGCGGCGCACAGTGACATACTATGCTGCTCTTAATCCTAAATATGCCTGTGCTTGCTTCAGGACACCAATATTATCAACACTGAGAAACCATCGCTGAACATTAAAAAAAAAAAAGTAGCAGGCGTGTGAGCTGGTGGCGATCCTTGCAGCTTGGCTGCTTTTTTAATGTAAACTGTTCTAGACAGAATTGGCCTATACACGAGCAACAATTGAACACACTATTAATATGAACAGTTCCCAAAAATATATTTTAAATCTTAACCAGTTAAGGCAGACAGATATCTTGAAGACAAGCGGAGAAGTCATTGGAGATGGGTTCGAACCGCTGCACGAGTTCTTTACTTTTGAATATGCGAGGCTATTGTTAAAAACTCAAAGCACCAATGTGTTGCAACGCCCCCCCCCCTCCCCCTCACGCCCATTGATGTATGGTTTAGCCCCCACACTCCTCCCCCGCGTTAATTCACTGTGACAGTTGGAAAGACTCTCTCGGCTACAGATCCTAAACTGACCAAAGCCAAAGGGTCATATTAAGATTTTTTGTTTTTATATATTAGTAGGCAGATCGATAAAAAAAGGGTTAACGATATAAACTGACAACTGTTGTAAAGTAGGGTTTCATTGCCTGGAATGTACGAAATAACATTTCAATTGTTAACCAAATAGAGTCAAACACATGAGAAGCCTCAATGCTTTGCTTTGAATTTAATAGTTATGCCATGGAACTAGGAATTATGTGTAATAATAAAAGGCCTTTCAGTCATCGCGGCTCTACCTGAAATGCAAAGAGAACTTCATGGCTGGTGAGTTGTGACATTTACTAACCCTTCTATTCAACACATGCTTACACTTGAAATGCAAATAAATGTGACATTATTTGGAAGAGGGAACTGTTGACTGCTCGCAGTGGCGAACATTGCATGAATGGAGTGTGCCATTAAAGAAAGTTACCATCAGTATGGAAAAAGTAAGCAGGACATGTGTGATACTGTGGACTCCATATTAACATGCTTTATTATAAGTAGCAAGTGGAGTTACGAATAGTAATGCCTTGTTGGGGCCAATGCTACTTGCTGTGACCCAAGACCGCAAGTCCCATCATTCATTTGGTTGAGGGATAAAAGCCCAGACAGCTGAAGTGCATGTGTGGGGGAGAGGAAAGATGAACTATAATTGTTCATTTGTAACGTGCCTAATACCAACCAGTGGTTTCTAAGCGCAGAAGGGGGATTAGAACCTGTGTTGCGCTGCGTTGTCTTGCTTCCAAGACAAACATGCTTCCCCTGACTTATTCTTCCTACGAACAGCAAACCACTGCCAAATAGTCCATAGGGCTTCTGGTGTGTAACAGGGTTGTACGGACTGAAAGACCTTTGAGTGAACAAAGTGTCTGGCAGAGTTCCATAAAAATATACGATTTACGGGGATTTGAGAGAGCTATCCAAAAAAATAAAGACACCCTCTCTGCTAGACACATTTGAGCAAGAAAAAGCATGTTGTGTACACTGACTCCACTGACTAATGTGAAATACTGTTTTAGGCAGATCACTTCAACAAAATTATTATTGGGTGCAGGACCATCAACTCGCCAAAGGGGACCAAACTCAGGAAATATACATGACTTCCGGGTCATGATGCCCTCTACAGTGTACGTCTCACACTAGCATGAGTCCTCTAGATGGGATAGAAATAGGGCTTTCTTTGAATTCAGATTAATGCTGAATTAGTTTCTTCGAGGCTCCGCATAGGCTCTCCATGTTCCGCCTGAATATGCAGAGCAGGTTGGAAGTACCTACTGTATAGTAAAAAATGAATATAATCTTATGGGAAACACAGAGCACAGCTAATATACATTTGACAGGGTTTATTCGATAGGGCAATTATAATGTTGATATTAGATACATGTAGATAACCGGCAGCATGTTCTATGAAGGCCATAACACAGCCAACAGCCAAAATAACATACCACACCAAAGCCCAATGGCCAGTAAATCAAGTGACAGAAACTAGAGTTCCAGCACCTGAGTCTCATCCGACAGTAATTTTTAATACTATAACAGTTTATAAGCTCTTTCATCTGTCATGTACGTGATTACATACAGCTCTATTTTCCGTAGTTTCAACGGAATTACTACTTTCAACGGATTCCGTGAGGACAGGTTCATGCTGGTCAAAGAATCCTTATGAGTTCGTTAAAACCACATGTGACGGCTGCATAATTGTGTAGCAGGATGCGGTGGAAGATGGTGGAACACAGATTTCGCGTATAGTTGATAACTATTAATAATTAATTATTCTTAGAGTCTTTTTGGTATGCCATTGAATCATCCTTGAATTTGAGAAACATTATTACACATATGGACATGGCGGCTGCTAATCACTGGGTGCTGTGGCTGGTGTTTTGGGAATTTATGATATGGCATTTATAACGTGCCTATACACAAGTGTTTCAAGGTGCGACGAGGCAAGGGGGGGAACAGAGGGCAGACAGACAACGATCCTACTAGGCCAGGTATCATTCAGATCACGCAAGTGCATGGGAGGTGTGGGGGGAAGGGGAAGGGGACAGCGCAGTACAGGGGATAATAAAATAAATAACAATAAGAAAAAGTATGGCCAGCAGGTGGAAAGTGCAAGGGTAAGTGCAGACAAGTGTCAACTGCTGGTAGTGGGACTGTAGGGATACAGAAAAAAGTCCCCAAGTCGGGGGTTGCCAGGAAGGCAGTGGAGGAATGTGACTGGCAGGGGAGGGGACCTGGGCCCGAGATCAGAGGGTGGCCAGGTAAACTAGTGCAGTTTTAGTATCAGCCCGGAAGTCAGCAGGGTAGAGGAGGAGAAAAAGCAGAAGCAAAGAGAAAGGTTTTGAGGTGCTTCCGGAACCAGAGATGATTCTCCTCAAGTGACAGGGAGGCAGGGAGGCTGTTCCAGAGGGAGGCCCCAGCCGAAGAAAGGGATCTACCACCAACTCGTTGCTTGGAGAAGTCACTGAACATGAGGGTGTTAGAGGCAGGTGAGCTCTAGAAGGAAGATATTTAGGAAGAGAGAGTTGAAGGTATTGAAGCCCCAGGCCGCAGAAGGCCTTATGGACTGTGCAGAGGGTTTTGAACTTAATCCTCGTAGCCACTGGGAACCAGTGTAAAGATTTCAGTCCTGGAGAGATAAGATCCCTGGTCTTGAGGCCAAGGACAAGTCTCGCAGTCCTATTCTGGATGAGTTGCAGAGGGCGTAGAGTAGAGGCAGGCAGATTTAGAAAGAGGCTGTTGCAATAGTCCAGCCTGGAAAGAACCAGAGCTCTGGAGACAGTGAGCCTCTGGGCGATGGAGAGGAAAGGAAGAATACCTCTAAGGAGGAGCAGCTGGTAGTGTGACTTCTTAGAGACATCAGAGATGTGAAGAGAGATGGAGAGTGTGGGGTTGAAAATAACCCCAAGGTTTTTAGCCTCAAAGGTGGAAGCAGGAAGAGGGCAAGAGAGGCTGGCCAGAGAGTGACAGGAAAGGAGGGTGCAGGTGTGCCAATGAGGAGAATCTCGGTCTTACTGGCATTAAGGCAGAGATCATTGCTGGCACACCACTCCTGGATGGCGGACAGTCAGAGATGAGAGAGGGAGTAGAGGTGGCTAAGGGTAGGCTGAAAATGAGCTGATTGTCATCCGCATAACACTGGAAGTTGGGGCAGAGTGCGGCAATGTGGTGGGCAAGAAGTGCCAGGTATTGGTTGAACAGCCAAGGAGAGATGTTAAACCCCTGGGGAACCCTACAGGTAGAGATAGAGATAGAGGAGAGGAAGGACCCAAGTGGAACCTGGGAGGGTCGATCAGAGAGGAAAGAAGTCAGCCATGACGGGCCTGACCGGTGATCCTCAGGTTATCACAGAGACAGTTCAGCAGGATGACATGGTTGACCATGTCAAAGGCAGAGGAGAGATCAAGTAAGATGAGGACACAGGGGGTGATGGAATCAAGGTTGGAGAGCAGGTCTTCACGGATGTTCAGGAGAGCAGTTTCCGTTCTTCTGGTAGCTCTGAAGACAGTCTGATGATCATGGAGACAACCAACAGATTCAGTGTGAAGATTAAGCTGAGAGATGGCCAGCTTTTCCAAAAGTTTGCCCAGGAAAGGAGTGATGGAGATTGGGCGATAGTTAGCCGAGCAGGAGGGTTTCCTAAGAAGAGGGTTCACAAGGAACTCGTTAACTCATGAACACTTATGACGCACTTTCTTGCATTTTCTCTGTGAAATGAATTGACTACTGTGAAGATGCATTTTTAATAGGTTCTGATAAACTTTTATTTTTCTCCCCTGTTTTTATTTTCCTTTCTTTTCCTGTTGGACATGCACACAGGTGGATCATGTGTGACCAATTAATTAATATAATTATACTATGCATGTAGCTTTGAGCTCTGTATAAATGTTTGTGAGGATTGATGTTTTTCCCTAGACAAAGCCTAAAAGAGGGGACATATTTGCACGTGCACTAGAGTACATGGCAGATGAGGCTAATCTTTTGGTCATTCCCAAAATTCGATTGTCCTGAGTGGGAGGGTGTGCTTTTTCTTTGCAGCCGTTAAACTGTGGAATGAATCGCCTGCGGACTTGAGAGGAATGGAAAATCATCTCCTCTTTCGGAGGTCCTTGAAAACTGTTTTGTTTTAGCTTACCTATGTGGGCTGTGATCTCGGAATCCTCATGCCAAGATGCCCTTTACGTGAACGTGCACGTTAGAAATGGCAAGAACATAACATAACAGATGAAGGAGCTGCTAAACTGTTTAAGTATTAAAAATTACTGTCAGGTGAGACTCTGGTAGTGGAACTCCAGGTTCTGTGACTTAACTTACTGACCGCAGCCAGACCATTGGGTGTTGATGTTGCCCACTGTATAGTATGTGTTTGTGGATGACGACATGTATTTATACATTGCTTTATTTTGAAGTTTCATAATACATGAACTCATGGGAGTTCTGCTTAATAGCAACGTCAAGAAACAAAACATAGCACTGAATACAAGACAAAGGTGCAACATATAGTTTAGTTTAGTTTAGTTTAGTTTATTATTTATAATGCGCACCAGACCCTGGGGCACCAGGGCGCAGGATACAAGGATATGTTCAGCTTGATTACATAGGTACATGAAATGTATAGCCAATGTAGAGGCAACAATAAGTACATGAAATACACAGGCATATATACATTATAATACAGTATAATTACAGTATAATTACAAGGAGCACAAATGCCTAGGCAGTTTAGGCAGCAGTAGGTACATGGGGTACATGGGGTACAAGAAGTATAATGGCATGTATGCAATGTAAGTTACATGCGCAGGTAGAGTTAGAGTAATATGATCCGAGAACTTCAGGGAGGGTGTCCCAAGGGACTAACAAGCGGTAAACGAATCAATATGCACAGGGGTATACGTGATAGGGGGTATAAGGTGTCAAGAGAATGGTTATGAGATGGTTATTTATCATTTTCTTTTAGCCAGTTAGTTAGATTTTGTCTAAAATTAGAGAAGGACTGAGGTTCTCTAATACCAGGAGGTAGGGAGTTCCATAGCTGCGCAGCCTTTACTCTGGGAAGCTATGTCCTCCGAAGGTGGAAAGTTTGAATCGTGGTACTTGGAGGCAGTTGGAGTTAGCTGTTCTGGTTGGTTTGAAGAAGGTTTTTCTGCAGATTCTCTCGTTAATATATGGCAGTGCTCTGTTATTAAGGCACTTGTATGTGAGGGAGGCAGTTCCTTTGCTACTTTTATGTTATTTCCATCAATGGTGAAGTTGGCATAATCTAGGCTAAGTTTGGATAGGTGGGTCGAGGTGCATAAGATAATGAGCTCAGTTTTGTCATTGTTCAGTCATAGTCCATGTATAGCCATCCATGCCTGAACGATGCTATAGATTCTATTCACCAGAGCCAAATCCACGGCATAGTCACCTGTAAGAGGTAGGAGGATTTGGGTATTGTCTGCATAGTTCGTGTAGGCGATACCCAAATGGTCCATTTCGTCGAAAAGGGGCTTAGTGAATACATTACAGAGTGTTGGCGACACACAGTATCCCTGAGCTACACCGCAGGTTATGGGGATGGGGTCTGCTGAGGCCGAAGGTGAGAAGACTCTCATGGTCCTATTGCTCAAGAAGGACTCGATCCAGGTTATAGCCTCCTTAGAAATTGAGCTGCAGAGTCTAGATGGCTGCATAAGACTTTGTGGTGAACCAGGTCAAATGCAGCTGAGAGGTCTAGAAGGAGGACTAAGGCTAGTTGGCCTTTATCTCTGAACTCATCTATTTGGGCCTTGAGATCAATTAAAGCCATCTCCGTACCATGTTGGGGGCGGAATCCAGATTGTCGGGAGCCTAGTAGGGGGTTAGATTCCAGGAAATTCTGTATTTGAATGTATGCCACTTTGTCTAGAATTTTTAAGAGAAATGGTACAGTCGTAATGGGCCTGAAATTAGTGGGAATTGCGGGGTCAAGGGTTTGCTTTTTGAATAGTGGCAATGCCCAAGTTATTCAGGACAGTGCCAGTTGTGAATGAGGAGTTAATCAGTTTAGTTATGAAAGGCGCGAGTTCTCTCGCAGCATCCTTGATCAATTGCGCCGGGCATTGGTCGCCCTTGTAGTTGGATGGTTTAAGTCCTAGTATGACCTTCTCCCCCTCAATGATAAAGACCTTAGAGAAGCTAAAGTGTGTTTCTTGATTACGATCTAGAGGTGGGTCTGTGCTCTGGGTAGTTTGGGGTGTAAGAGATGCTTTCTTATGGGCAATTTTGGTCTGTAAATTGGCAACTTTATTGGTTAGGGCGTGTTGGATACTAGAGCACCACTTTTTATCCTTGATGCAGTTTTCTTGTGGTACAATGGGTGTTTCCAGTTCTTTTAGAATACTGAATAATTCTTTAGTGCCAGATTTGGATTGAGATATTCTGTTATCATATGTCTCCTGTTTGGCTAAAATGATGTCTTTTTTATATTGGATTGAGACATTTGTGAGATTCAGTTTATTTTCTGCTGATGGAGAGAGTCTCCAAGCAGTTTCAAGCTTTCTTTTGAGTAGTCTAAGGTTTTTCAAGTGAGGGGTGAACCAAGAATTAAGGTGTTTTTTTGGTGCAATATTGTGAAGGGCTGAGTTCATGATTTCATTGTACTGTTCAACTAGGGAGTTAGGGTCCCTGTTGTCTGGTATAGAATTGAGCTTTGGTATTATGTGGGGCAGCAGTTTGTCAACTGTCATGAGTTTTTTGTTCCTCGTGAGTGTAGGTGAGGCAAGCGCAGAAATATGGGCTATGGCAAGGTTGGTTGCCAGTGTGAATACTAGGAGGTGGTGGTCTGTCCAGATCTGGGGAGCAATAGACGTGATGTTGATATTGCAATTGTGTTCAGCTATCCAGTCGAGAGTTCGACCTTTGCTGTGCATGGGTGAGTTGACTTTTTGAGAAAAGCCGAGCTCTTTCAAAGTCGCGGCAATGGCAGTGGAATGGGTATCATTTGTGTCATTGTAGCCTAAATTAAAATCACCTAACACTAAGGTTTGGGAAGTGTTTTTTAGGTTGTTGGACAGGGCCATAGAATTATCTTCTGAGAAGGTTCCAATGGGGCCAGGTGGTCTATAAATGAGAAAGATATTCAGCGTTTGGGAGTTGGTGGTGGCGACTTTGACTGTGAGGCATTCACAGGATTTCATAGTCGGAGTGGTAACAATTCTCATATCTAGGTTAGTCTTGGCTATAATTGCTATTCCTCCACCTCGAGAGATGGGTCTGTCTGCTCGCAGGATAGTGAAATTATCGGGAACTGCCAGCGATGTGGCAGGGCCTGCAGCGTCATGTAGCCAGGAAGTCAAGGTTATCTGTTAGAATAATGTCTGCTATTTCAATTGCATGCGCAACTAGTGACCTGGCGTTTACAAGGGCTACTTTGAGGTTTGGTGGGGAGTTTTCTGATACAGGGGTGGTGCTGGGGCTGTCTTTGGTAGTTCGTTTAATACTGTTCAATCTAAGTCTATTATGATTGGTGAGACCTATATTAGGGACTGTAACTGCTTTCTGCAGTAGGGACTTTTATAGGTAGTTAAGTTGTTCATTATTTTTGGCCGGAAGTTCGTACAGTTTAGATAGGCAAGCGCGCAATCTTGAGTTTCTCTCAACAGTGCTACATGGCGCCTGTGCGATGGAGTGTTCATGTTGTTGGCTAGTTTTGTTTACAGTTTTGTATTTTTGTGAGTCTGTCATTATAAGGCGGGTGTAAGTATTGGGTAGGGTCGTTATGCAAGAGCGCCTAGTGGTGCTAGTTGTAATAAGTAGGCTATTGATCTGTAGTGCTAGAAGGAGGGAGAGAGCAAAGTGGAACATAGGCCAGGCTATCTTAACTAAGGCACCTGTTGGGTGTCTGCCTGGGTCGTGAATATACATGCTGTCAGGGTAGTAAGCAGTCCTGGTTGAGTCCGAAAGGCTGCTGGTCAGGTGATTCTGAGACACGGAGCGATAGGGTACGTAGAGGTAAAGTAAAGGTGTAATCGGATTTTCACCTATTATGGTCACTATAGACACAGTTGGGCAGGTTACTTTGGTCTCTACTGGTAAACCAGGTGCGTCAGTTAGCGTAGGCTGGGCTGATGTGGTAGGGCACAACAGAGAGTGAAGAGAACTAGTATAGTAGGCTGGTGCAACCCTTTGGCTAATACTAGTACATCAGGGTGCATTGACTAGCGTAGGGCTGGGCTAATGTCATAAGGCACATCAAAGAGTGATGCAGGATAGTGGTAAGCTAGTGCAATAAGGCACTATGGCAGGCAAAAGTTAAGCTAATACAGTGGCAGTCGCAGGCATGAGGCAACAGTAGTATAGTGGGCAGTGCTGATTGAGCAATTACTGTGCTATGACGTAGCAGCTGCCAGGTTGTAACATACCTTTGGCTAACCACATTAATAAAGGCATAGTGACTAGCATGAAGCAGTCAACAACATTAATAAAGGCATAGTGACTAGCATGAAGCGGTCAACAACGTTAATAAAAGCATAGTGATGGCTAGATGATGAAATCAAAAAGTAGGGCACAATTGGGAAGAATGCAAAAATCAAGTATACGACACAAGTGGGCTAGATGGCAGAATCAAGTATAAGGCACAAATAGGCTAGATGCAAAAATCAAATATAGGGCACAGATGGGCTAGATGACGGACCCGAATGGTAGGACATAAACGGGCTAAATGCAAAAATCAAGTGTAAGGCACACATGGGCTAAATGCAAAAATCAAGTGTAAGGCACAAATAGGCTAAATGCAAAAATCAAGTGTAAGGCACAGAGAGGCTAAATGCAAAAATCACACATAGGCATAAATAGGCTAAATGCAAAAATCAAATATATATAAAAATGGGCACATATGGGCTAAGATCTAAGATCAAGTATAATGCACAAAAGGGCTAAAAGCAGAAATCAAGTATAAGGCACATATGGGTTAGATATGGGTTAGATGCCAAAATGAAATGGAAGGGCACAAGTGGACTATGTAGATAGTGGAGGTAGGTCCTGTAGTATAATTTAGAGTGTTTTGGAGAGCAGCGCCACTGCATGGGATCACATTATAGCTGTAAGGTGGTACAGCAAGTCATGTGTTGCCAGGGTAACATATGGACAGGTATATGAAGACAGGCTATCTATGAACACCATTTTTTTTCCATTTTTCAATACTTGGTTTAAAGGAACACCATTTTTTTTTTCTCAATTGAAAATGCCTCAATTACAGGAGACACATTAGATAAAGGATTCATTAACTTAACTAACAAATACTAATCACTAATACTAATCAAATAACATCATAATATGATCTCCATGTGAAAATGAGGTAGAAAAGACAGGCTCTGAACGTCATTTTAAACGTGCACTTGGATTCATTTTTTTTTCTCTGTTCACTGTGTTAGCTGGATGTAAAATCTGCATGCCAGGAAATGAGTAGATACAGTTTCTAAACTGTATAAGCCAAGCCATTGTTGAAGAAGGAGGATAGATTATTGTGGACTTTGATTGGGTACACGTCATTTTAAGGGTTGTGACAGAGGTTTCTTGAAGCAGCTCGGGGAGAAGGAGAGTTATTAGACATTTGGCGGTGCTGCAGTGAGGACTTGGCTGGGCTGCTGGGAGGCGTTGTTCCAGTGCACTGCTGACCTTCGGAGACTGGGGTGTCCAGTCAATTAGCACCGGCTTGAGAACAAAAGATTGCAGATTGGAACTGCATGTTCTCGCTGGGTGCTTTAAAAAGAAGACCCTGAGCCACTTATCGGAGGCGACCAGCCAGGAGATCGCATGTGGGAGAGCTACAAATAGCTGGTAAATATACAAATGGAGTGAGTTTGCTGTGACGGACAAATGATTTATTATTAGGCAGGCAGTGTAGCGATAGTCACTATTGGGGAATCACTGTGTTTAAATGCCACATTCTAATGTTGCCATCTAAATGCAAGTCAATTGATGTACTGTTCTTTTTATTGTTGCAAAGAATATAATGAAATGCCTTGTATTTTTGCAATTGTTTCTCTTCTGTTTATCCTAGAAAAGACTGCCTCGCAAAGCTGGTAATGTAAGATTTTGAAATGAAACTGGTATAAATCACAACCTGTGTAAAGGTTTTTTTTTTTTTGCTTCTGTCTTTCTCTGGTGCATTTAGCCCATATTACATAATAAAAGGGGAGGTTATTAGGTAATATATGTGCCAAACTGCCTATGTAGATAAAGTAATGTTATGAGCAATTATAAATAGCTGTGTGCGTGGTTCCACTCAGTGTTTATGTATGTGTGTGTCTTCTGAGTGGAACATAACACAATAGTCTGCTGGACGTACATGAGTCAGCAGAGAGAGAGGCCTCTGGAAACATAATCTCACTAATGTAAATAAATTAATGATAATACGACACATTATTGTGAATACTTTATGGAAGCATAGCTCACTGGTGTAGATAAATCAGTGATAACAGCCATAAGTGGCACTCCATATGAAAATGTGGTGTTATTGAATAATGTAGAAGCCTGAGGCCTCTAGAGATCACAAGCACATTCTAAACAAAAGAAAGGGGTTTTGTATGTTGGGGCCACAAATAAAACAAAGAAATTATGCTCACCACTATACCACAACGAAATGTATACCAACCAAATGTATCTGTGTACTGAAATAATGCATAGCCACTATACCACTATAATACCAAACCCAATCTAAATACAATGAGTGGTTATTACTAAACTATTTTTGTTTTTGGTGGTAAGAAAATACTGCTAGGTCCCAAATCTACACAAAATACCCAACATATTTATGGTGCGTTGGGGGCCGGAAAAGTGATCATAGAGCACCTACTGGGCGTGGCAAGTGTGTTTCACACCGCCATCTGTACATTAAAGGGAACCCATTTCATAATAGCAGTGTGTCACTAAAAACGAATTTCAGAATGTCTCAAAGGGAAGCTACATTCTCAGACCTAGTGCAATATTTAGAGGCAAAATTATTTGCACATGGGACGTGGTCATCGAATAGTACCTCAGAATGGCATGACCGCATTCATGGTGAGGTGCAGAAAGAAAAACTAGACAATATTTTTGCAGAAGGCAGCATAATTCAGGTTTGCCTTCTAAGGTTATTAAATGCAGCTGATAAACATGCAGAGAAAGACTGTTTGATACGGCTATGCGCCAAGATCTGGTTTATTTTGAATAGGTCCCTGCGAATGCAGGAAAATGATACCCAGCTAATTAACAAGTTAAAGACTGATTTAGATGGGGCAAGTAAGAAAGAGGAAATGTTAAGTGCGGAAATTGGATGTATGTCAAAAAGATATGCAGTTAAAATGCAGAGATTTTGATATTCAATTGTCCAAAAGCAAGAAACAGTTTGAAGACAGTGAGCAAGAATTGGTACACTTAAAAGTATTGGTGGACCACATTAGACAAGAGAAAGATGAGATGGTTTCAGAAATGCAAGTTTTACAAAAAGAACATTTTGAAAAAGAAAGTGACCTCCAAAATGCAGAACAAGAATTGGTTAAAATGCTTCAAGAAAGGGACAAGAGAAATAAAGAATTTAATGAATGCCAAATGCAAATGTGCGTCATGCAGAAGGTAATTAATAAAATGAGTGATGAAAACAACTATTTGCAAAACGAAGCAGACAGGCTCCTTAAAAAGTGTAAGGACTTGGAACAGCAAATGTGCATTCCCAGGTGCCAGGAGAGGCGGCAAGGTACCACATTCAATGGAGTTGAGGTGAATTCTATTTCTACCCAAAGAGCTAGTGCCCCAGTGAATGGGCCGGTGACTGAACTTGGTTGCAGCGCCCTTGGGGGATTTGATACACCCATTGGGGGCCGCCACCAATCCCATACACCTGGAACCAGGGTTGAATCACCAAGTAGTGCAATTCCATGCATTGCTACAAGTAGCCCCATAAAGATAATGAAATCCATTAAAGCCCTGATCAAACCATTTAAAAAGGGAGGGGAATGCTGCATAGAGGATCACTTAGAAGCGGTTCATGACATTTTTAAAGCCCTCCAGATACCTAAGGAACAGTACAGGCAGTATTTTCATTTAACTTTAGATGCTCTGACGGCCAGTATTATAAGGGGATTGAATGAACAGCAGAATATGACATGGGCAGAGTTTGAAAAAGAGATTAGGCGTCATTTTTCTCCTTTCCAGTCATTGCAGGAAGCAAAGAAAGTCGCTTACACAATCACTGCTGGGCTTAATACATCAACTCGCCAGTTTTCACAAGACTTAAAAAGAGCATTTTCTCGCTTTGATGTATCTTTTGACCCCAATTCCAATGAGTTTAAAACTGCCTACTTCTATGGGCTACAGAAAGACATCATATCCCAATTGGTCCGGGAATTTGACCGTGACAAGTCCCTGGAATGGATTGTACACCAAAGCACAAAACTGTATGAGGTGCTCTATTGTCAGGGTAGAGAAAGTGATAAAATGAAAGATACTAGACCTAAATCTAAAGAACCCTCAGCAACAGTGATGGAAATCAGGTCAGCCAAAATGTCCATTGAATCTGCTCAAAGTCCAAGTAAAAATAATTTGGCACCTGAACAGAGGGGTAATCAACAAAGGTCATCACACCCTGCACCAATGTTTCAATCACATGATCCTAGTAATAGGGAGAGCTACATCATCCCCAGGTACTTACGAGATAGGCCACGGGCAAGCTATTGACCTGATATGTCAGGTATGAACAATAACCAGAGACAAAATCAGGATCAAAGAAATGATGGTCCTTATCAGACATTGGGGACACAAAGCAGATTTGATCCCAACACCATGATATATGGTAATCAGGATAGACCCCGATATGTGGATCGATTTGCTGATAATGGGAATCAGCATAGAGGCCAGTACCCACAACATGAGAGACAGGACATGAGGCAGAGCATAAACTACACTCCACGTCAGTACAATGATTCCCCACCAGGGGACTACAACCAAAGGATGGGTGCACCCCGATCCCCTCCACAAATGAATCAAGAGTTCAGGAACCATCCCAATAGAAACCATTCCCCTGAGAGGCATCAGAATAGATCCAATCAGGGGAAAAACAACCAATATCGACCTAGGCCACAGAGAGAGGATTCTAGAGAGATGGAAAGGTTCCAGTGCCTCGAGGCCCAAGTGAAAATGTTAGCTGAGCAAATAGGAAAGCTCTGTACAGCACAAAAACAGTCATCAAAGGAGGGGGCAGAAGGCCATAGCAATGACCGGGGGGCTTCTGAAAAGTGACTAAGTACTTATGATACCTGCAGTGCCAAAAAGACAGATTGCTCTGATGTAATTTTGCATAATAACTCTGAGATGCCCAATGATTTAAAAATGAACAAACCCAGTAAATGAACATGTAACAGAAAATGCAAATACTTCTAAAAGAGAGGTACGGTTTAACCTAGAACTAAATCAAACATTGGAGATTTGTACAAATGAAATAGGAAAACCTGAAGATCCAAAAGAACAAAAAGACAGATTTAAGAGAAATGACTCATGCATGGGGAATACCAGTGAACCGAGAGTAAGTGGTGATGCTATAACTACTTCCCTGGGCAATCAAAACAATGACCAAACACAGGCAGGAAAAAGAAATGCTCAAAAGGAGGGTACAGGTCAATCACCTGAAGAATTCTTTGAGCCATATATTTTTGAAGAGGTTAAAAGGGCTGGTACCATACTGAATAATCACAAATTCACAGAATTGGACAATGACAAATTGCCAAGTGATGTTGTTACACATGTTCAGTTGGAGGGTTGTAGTGTGACCTCTGATGATACCTGGATGGATGGGCGAACGGTGGCCACACTCCAAAAAACCTCTGAACATGGGGAAATGAATAAAGTCTCTCACACAGGAATGGGCAAAAAGGAGGGAAAAATGTCTTTCCATTTACCAATGTGCTTAGCCAAAAGTGAAAAAGGCCTGAGAAAGGTAAGCCCTGAAATCAGTAAGAATTCACATTTCTTATGTGTGTTAGAGGAAATTGAAGACAGGTATTATGCTCCCATCACTGTAGAAGAAAAATGGCATGCGTTTTCAATGATTGACAATGGCGCACAGGCCACAATTATGTCTAAAGAATTAGTAAAGAGTATCAATGAAGAGAGATCCCTGCAGAATCAGATCACAGTGAAGGAAAATCAAGGTCCAGTGCATAATTTTAACAGGGAGGAGGTGCCTATTATAGGTGTCACCGAGGTTGACATAAAGATAGGTAAACACAGAATGAAACAGGAGGTATTGGTCACATCCATTTGTGAAATACCATTTCTGATGGGAACAGATTTCCTAAAAAGATTGTCTCCTCTCATAGATGAGGTGAATGGAGTACTGTGGTCCTTAACTAAAAAACCATTGAGACCTAAGAAACTAAAATCTCAAAACAGCAATATAAATGAATGTCACACCGTTGCCAAAACAAATGATGCAGTGGAGGTGTATCTCCAGAATAGTTGCATACCTAGCGTCACTGTTATATTAATGTGTCAAGACGAAATACAGAGTGAAAATGAAAAACAATCTGTACAGATATACTTGGACCCAAGGAAAAGATGGCAAACTGCCATAGATGAGCACACATTACACTTTTATTTAAAAGAGAAAACATGCAAACAGGATATTGCTCCTGAAGCAGAGTCAGAAAAACACATCACCACTCTTGCTGAAATACACATGGAAGATGAGCAACCATGGGTTCACGTTGGAATAAATGACTATTCTAAAACAATAAAAGCCACTTTAGCGCTTGAACAGGAAAGGAGCTTCATTAATGAGAAATTGATGCAAAAAATAATGGAAAGGGAGGAGATCCTGAAATTTAGGATTAAAAACCAGTATGTCTCTGGTTTGGACAGTCCAGACTTTGAAAACCGAATTGCAGGTAGATGCATGCTGAAAATTGGCATTGGACAAAAAACAATTTACCATAATGTTTGGATAGTGAGTGGAACACAAATGACTTTTACATGGGCAATGACATCATGCACAGAATGTGTATGGTGTTAGATTTCCTTAATCAAAAGATATGGTCACTCCTAGGTGGGCCGGCACCTGAATTTGAAGACAAAAGAAGGGCTTATCATTGTGCACAGCTGGTCCCTTATACAATTGAATTACAAATGAGGAAAGATACTATTATCCCTGTATTCACAAAGCAGTTTGCAATAACACTGAAATGCAAAAATGGACAGCAAATGAAAGATTCTGATGCATTTGTGTGTCTGAATGAATCCATAAAACAGCAAGGGCTAGATTATGAATACATTCCATTGGTAGATGTGGGTGAAGGGTCTGTAAAAATGATGGTGAATAATAAAGTTGTCAGGATATTCATTTAGAGGAAAACTCCCCATTAGGAATGGCCATACAAAAATCACATTACACAACAGATCTAAATAACATGCTGATTGGAAATATCCCTGAAAAGTATGTAGATGCTAAGGGTGAATTGCCAGAATACCTGGACTCTCAGCCCAAAGGGATATTTAAAATTCATTCTGTGTACCCTTATGATTCACGCGAAACAGTGTGCTGTCATCAAGAGGATTGCATAACATTTAACTTGAATGAAAATGAAATAGAAAATCAGCCCATTGAAGTGGAAGCTGATATGCCAAAACATTTAAAAGTGGCAGCTTTACAAAGAGACAGATACACAATTAGAGGAAAGCGCCGAGATTCCCCTGCCAGAACATTTTCCTGAATTCTCCAAAATGATAGAGGAGCAGATTTTATTAGCGGATGCATGTGACAACGATGAGGATAGAAATGAACTGAGGAAGATATTTATGGAGTTTAAAGATGTATTTGCAAAAGATGCTTATGATTGCGGGCTAACTGATTTACATGTGGCCACGCTACCGGAATGGTGTAACAGAAGTCCAATATTTCTGTGTCAGTATAGATTACCACTGGCATGTTTAGAGTCATTGGCAGAGATTATTAAAAAGTTGGAGTCGCAGGGAATCATCAGGCCCATTCATAGCACATCCAATACACTTATTTTAGGTGTGTTAAACCCAAATGGTCAATGGCGACTGTGTGCAGATTTGAGGGAGTTAAATAAAAGAGTGCCAGTATCCAGATGGCCACTGCCATTCATTGATCAGGGATTAGCTCAGGTACATGGTTCAAAAGTATTTACCACATTAGATCTCACCTCTGGATATTGGTCCGTGCCATTGGCAGAGGAGATACCGAATTTATTTTCCTTTTCATTTGATAAGACTCAATACACATGGGTTAGAACTCCATTCGGGTAAGTCAATAGTGGGAGTGAATTTGGCATATTTTTGAGAAAAGCTATGCCTGATGCAGCAGAAAGAGGAACCATAGTTTATGTGGATGATGTGGTGATAAATAATGAAAGCTTGAAAAGCCATTTTGATGAAATAAGACATGTGCTTAGCCAATTGCAGAAAGCAGGCGCAAAGTATCTTTACAAAAAGCACAATGGTGCAAGAAAAAAGTGAACTTTCTAGGCCATGAAGTGACTGGACATGGACTAAATCCACAAAAGAAAAAAAAAGAGGCCATACAAAAACTAAAAGACCCTAAAAATGTGAAAGGGGTAAAACGTTTATTAGGAATGACAGGCTATAACAGAAAGTTCACTGAACATTATGCTGAAATTACTCAACCATTAACTAAGCTGTTAAAGCTGAATACACCCTGGAAATGGGAAAAAGAGCAGTCTGAGGCAGTGGCTAAATTAAAGGAATGTCTTGTAAAGGCACCATGTTTAGCATATGCCATAAAGGACAGGGATTTCTTTATAGAAATAGGTTTCTCTGAACATTGTATGTCAGCAGTGTTATCACAAAAACATGATTTGAATCACAAAACTATTGCCTATGCAAGTAAGGCATTTTCCCAAGTTGAAATTAAATTCAGTGAATGTGAAAAGGCCCTTTTGACCACTGTGTGGGCGCTACAGCATTTCCGCCCCATTGTTCAGGGAGAAAAGGTAATTATTGAGACCAATCATCAACCATTGCAGTTTTTAGAGAGTAAAAGAATCAGGTCAGGTAACCTAGCACAGTCCAGAATCTCTTCATGGACGCTAGCATTGCAAGGTTTTCCTGTAGAAGTGAGATATGGCCAAAATAAAAAAAGCCCAGTTGCTCAGGGTTTACCAGATCTACATGACTGTGCAGCTGAAGTATCAAAAGAAGTAGGAGCGGAATCTAGTGTACAGGATTTTGGGCAATCACCACACAAAGCTTTTGATGAAAAAACGTGCAAGGATTTGCCAACTGTATATGTTGATGGTTGTGCTTTTCACATTGAAAATGATAGTAATAAACAATTACAGGCCGATTCATGGAATAATTAGCGCGGCGCAAGTGGCCAAAAACGTGCGATTCGCAGTGGAATAGCGAAAATCGCAGTGCAAGTGCGAAAATCGCACGAAAAGCAGCGCACATCGATTCATGGAAGGCCGTGCGCGAGAAAACCATCGGATGTGCGCTAAAAAACTGCGCGGCGCACGTTGGCGCACAGGCCATCTAATGGCGTGCGCCAGGTCACAGCGAAAATCGCACAGGCCACAGCGAAAATCGCACATAGCGCGGCGCACACAACAAAAGTAGGCGGAACACGGGGCGTAACACTCGGAATGAGGAACAACTTGCCAAAATGTGGGCGCCACGGGGGAAGTACAGGGTGCAAGTGCGCGGAACGCCCACACGCTCGCCTACAACACGTATTCATGGAATCGAATAGGGCAAAAAAGCGCACGGTCAAACCAGCGCACAGGCACAAACACGACCGCCACAAGAAAGCAGGCGGTAGCGTCTCTGCGCCTGTAATGAATGTGCGCCAAAAGGTGCGCCAACAAATAGCACCTATATACAGCTATGATGAATGTCCTATACTGTGGCACTCCAGGACAAATGACGTGCAAAGGGGTACCCACAAACACGGACACCCGCTGACTGAAAAATAACGTGTGTGTGTATTCCGGGGTGCGCGGGAAGTTCCACACGCGATTTGGCAGGGTACGTGGATTTCAGGGGTGCGCGGGAAGTTCCACACGCGATTTGGCCGGGTACGTGCACAGGAATTTCCACACGTGATTTGGCTGGGTACGTGGATCTCAGGGGTGCGCGGGAAGTTTCACACGCGATTTGGCAGGGTACGTGGATTTCAGGTGTGCGCGGGAAGTTCCACACGCGATTTGGCCGGGTACGTGCGCGGGAATTTCCACACGCGATTTGGCTGGGTATGTGGATCTCAGGGGTGCGCGGGAAGTTTCACACGCGATTTGGCAGGGTACGTGGATTTCAGGGGTGCGCGGGAAGTTCCACACGCGATTTGGCCGGGTACGTGCACAGGAATTTCCACACGCGATTTGGCTGGGTACGTGGATCTCAGGGGTGCGCGGGAAGTTTCACACGCGATTTGGCAGGGTACGTGGATTTCAGGGGTGCGCGGGAAGTTCCACACGCGATTTGGCCGGGTACGTGCGCGGGAATTTCCACACGCGATTTGGCTGGGTATGTGGATCTCAGGGGTGCGCGGGAAGTTTCACACGTGATTTGGCAGGGTACGTGGATTTCAGGGGTGCGCGGGAAGTTCCACACGCGATTTGGCCGGGTACGTGCGCGGGAATTTCAGCACGCAATTTGGCTGGGTACGTGGATCTCAGGGGTGCGCGGGAAGTTTCACACGCGATTTGGCAGGGTAAGTGGATTTCAGGGGTGTGCGCGAAGTTCCACATGCGATTTGGCCGGGTACGTGCGCGGGAATTTCCACACGCGATTTGGCTGGGTACGTGTATTTCAGGGGTACGTGGGAAATTCTACACGCGATTTGGCTGGGTGCTCCCAGGCGTTCCCTGTACACCCTCCACGGCCCCTGCAGGCAGCCGACACCACAGGGGACTACCCTGCACACCTGCTAATGTCACCCAGCACCCCCACCCTCCAGCACTGTGGGGCACCCTCCACCAGGCCCCCACTCATGTCCCCTACCACCCCCACCCCCCAGCAGTGCAGGGGCAGCCTCCACCAGACCCCGACTCATGTCTCCCACCACCCCCACCCCCTAGCAGTGCAGGGGCAGCACCACCAGGCACCCGCTCATGTCCCCTATCACCACCACCCCCCAGCAGTGCAGGGGCAGCCTCCACCAGGCCCCCACTCATGTCTCCCACCACCCCCACCCCCCAGCCACCAGGGGCAGCCTCCACCAGGCCCCCACTCATGTCTCCCACCACCCCCACCCCCTAGCAGTGCAGGGGCAGCACCACCAGGCCCCCACTCATGTCCCCTATCACCCCCACCCCCCAGCAGTGCAGGGGCAGCCTCCACCAGGCCCCCACTCATGTCTCCCACCACCCCCACCCCCCAGCAGTGCAGGGGCAGCACCACCAGGCCCCCACTCATGTCTCCCACCACCCCCACCCCCCAGCAGTGCAGGGGCAGCCTCCACCAGGCCCCCACTCATGTCTCCCACCACCCCCACCCCCCAGCCACCAGGGGCAGCCTCCACCAGGCCCCCACTCATGTCTCCCACCACCCCCACCCCCTAGCAGTGCAGGGGCAGCACCACCAGGCCACCACTCATGTCCCCTATCACCCCCACCCCCCAGCAGTGCAGGGGCAGCCTCCACCAGGCCCCCACTCATGTCTCCCCCCACCCCCCAGCAGTGCAGGGGCAGCACCACCAGGCCCCCACTCATGTCTCCCACCACCCCCACCCCCCAGCAGTGCAGGGGCAGCCTCCACCAGGCCCCCACTCATGTCTCCCACCACCCCTACCCCCCAGCCACCGGGGGCAGCCTCCACCAGGCCCCCACTCATGTCCCCTATCACCCCCACGCCCTAGCAGTGCAGGGACAGCACCACCAGGCCCTCACTCATGTCCCCTATCACCCCCACCCCCCAGCAGTGCAGGGGCAGCCTCCACCAGGCCCCCACTCATGTCTCCCACCACCCCCTCCCCCCAGCAGTGCAGGGGCAGCCTCCACCAGGCCCCCACTCATGTCTCCCACCACCCCCACCCCCCAGCAGTGCAGGGGCAGCCTCCACCAGGCCCCCACTCATGTCTCCCACCACCCCCACCCCCCAGCCACCAGGGGCAGCCTCCACCAGGCCCCCACTCATGTCTCCCACCACCCCCACCCCCCAGCAGTGCAGGGGCAACCTCCACCAGGCCCCCACTCATGTCTCCCACCACCCCCACCCCCCAGCCACCGGGGGCAGCCTCCACCAGGCCCCCACTCATGTCCCCTATCACCCCCACCCCCCAGCAGTGCAGGGCCAGCCTCCACCAGGCCCCCACTCATGTCTCCCACCACCCCCACCCCCCAGCAGTGCAAGGGCAGCACCACCAGGCCCCCACTCATGTCCCCTATCACCCCCACCACCCAGCCACCAGGGGCAGCCTCCACCAGGCCCCCACTGATGTCCCCTATCACCCCACCCCCCAGAAGTGCAGGGGCAGCCTCCACCAGGCCCCCACTCAGGTCTCCCACCACCCCCACCCCCCAGCCACCGGGGGCAGCCTCCACCAGGCCCCCACTGATGTCCCCTATAACCCCACCCCCCAGCAGTGCAGGGGCAGCCTCCACCAGGCCCCCACTCATGTCTCCCACCACCCCCACCCCCCAGCCACCAGGGGCAGCCTCCACCAGGCCCCCACTCATGTCTCCCACCACCCCCACCCCCCAGCCACCGGGGGCAGCCTCCACCAGGCCCCCACTCATGTCCCCTATCACCCCCACTCCCCAGCAGTGCAGGGGCAGCCTCCACCAGGCCCCCACTCATGTCTCCCACCACCCCCACCCCCCAGCAGTGCAGGGGCAGCACCACCAGGCCCCCACTCATGTCCCCTATCACCCCCACCCACCAGCCACCAGGGGCACCCTCCACCAGGCCCCCACTCATGTCTCCCACCACCCCCACCCCCCAGCCACCAGGGGCAGCCTCCACCAGGCCCCCACTCATGTCCCCCTGCACCCAGGTCATCACAATCCCCAATCATGTGCGTTATGGTCAGCCTCCACAGCCAAAAGGCCCTACCAAGTAACCCACCACATGGAAATGGAAATTACATGTTACACCCCCAATGTTCATAAAGCAAATGAACCCATGTCCGTCACACACAATGGTTGCAATTGAATGGGAAAACACCCAACATGACATGCATGAAACCAATGAGATGATACCACACAGTGAAGTATGAAAACAAAATTGTATTAAAAAAAATTGAATGCAAATGAAATGAAACAAACTAAAATGGCAATAAAAAAAAAGATAAGCTGCAAGTCCGTCAAAAAAAATTAAAACTACAAATCCAAATTCAAAAAAATGTCCAAAGTCACATTAAAAATAAAATCAATCCGAGAGAGAAAAATAAATGCAAAGACCATTGCTCCATGGTGAATAAATAAAAACAAAAAAAATAAAACAATCCAATGAAGAACTATGTACAAAACATCCAAGGGTCCATGAGCCCAACTGAACAAAAGAAACCTACAAAAAACCCTAACTAAAATGCAACTATATACAAAAAGTGGAGCAGTGTCCGTCGACTCCAAATCATAAGAAGAAACAAAGGAAACCTAAAACTAAAGAACTATATACAAAGGCGGCGGGCAAGTCCAGCGGCTCACTCCGTGGTGTTCCGGGCCAGGGCATCATCAAACTCCTCTTCGATGTCCCGGAGGCGGTCCTGTTCCATGGTCCCGATGGTCCGCAGGGACAACGCCATCTGCTCCTCCAACCCCCTGCGGATTGCCTCGAGGCACTCGGCCCGCCTCAGGGCCCTCCGCATGGAGTTCTCCACCCTGACCATCGTGAGCCGTGCCTCTTCCACCCGCCGCCGCTCCACACCTATCTGCTGGCCCAACCGCAGCCACACGGAAGACACTTCCCGTCCTGGGTCCTCCTGCCCTCCGGCCGATCCCTGCCCCTCCGATGTTGATGGCCCCGAGCCATGATGCCTCCCACGTTGACTCTGCTGCTGCCTCCGACGCAACCGCCTCTGCCATCACGACGGCATCCAGGCTGATGGAATCCACCGACGCCGTCATGCACGTGCCCTGCCTGATGATGCCGGCACATCCTCCATCTGCTGGGGTACAGTTGCTGTGGTGTCCACCCCTGCTGGACCTCCGACTCCCGACTGTGGCAGGGATGGGATCCCCACCGAGATGGCTGCATTGGTCAGGGCAGGTCCACAGGGGGCCCTGGTGGCATCTGGGCCGGAAGACGGCAAGGAGAACGACCGGCGTATAGCCTCCACAGAGGAGGAGAGGGCCGCCAGATTGGCCGACACATGCAGGAAACCCCCGAACATGGAAGATCCCAATTGGACCACGTCGGCACGGTGCTCTTCGTGATGACGTGCGTGCTCCTCCCGGGAAGCACGCACGTCATCACGAATTGCACCCGCGCGCATCGCGACCCCATTCAGGACCTTCTCCATACGGCCACGGGTCCCCTCGTCCACAGGTGGAGGGGAGTCAGGTGACATGGACATCCCCTCTACCTGCGGACGGGCCTGGGACGGGCATCCCTGCTGGTGCATGGTGGTGCACTCACAGGGTCATGGACAGCGACATGCACAGGCCCCTCCACGGTGACCTGTGCTGCCTCCTGCCCCTGCCCCTAGACTGCAACACTTGCAGAAGCAGGGATGCCCCCACCAGGCCCCATGTGTGCCTCAGTGGCGGCCTCCTCCTCCTCTGTGGAAACCACCAACCTGGATGGCTCCTCACCGTCTTCCGCCGTAGCAGGCCCCTGTGGGGGCTCACCCACCCCTTCCGCTGCAGCCGTGGGGGCATCCCCGCCGCCTTGCTCCACAGCGCCGTCTCCGCCATCTTCTTCACTAGCCGCTGC
Organism: Ambystoma mexicanum; assembly: GCF_040938575.1. NCBI lineage: Eukaryota > Metazoa > Chordata > Amphibia > Caudata > Ambystomatidae > Ambystoma > Ambystoma mexicanum. The sequence continues at coordinate 957,516,599 of NC_090928.1, read as the reverse complement.
GTAGAGGGAGACATAGAACACAAGCATCAGGGTACTGTACAATGGTCCCCTAGACAGGAAGCAATAGCAGATGAGTACCACTGTAAAAGTACACTTCCATCATGTCCCTTCACAACACATGGGTCAGTCCAGGCATAACACACACAGTAACAGGCATGGTGCATGCCATGGACATTTCCATACATGTCCAATGGACTCTTGAAACATACAATGATATGGAACTCACATGCATCATGGGTCATGCCTATCACATGCACACACTTCACCTCAGTCACATCCATCTGGCCTCATACACCCCAAACACAGCGGATACAAGGATAACTAGGCTGCATCAGTGAATCTGTGCATTGTCACAGACATGTGTCATGCATCCATGGCAGTCACAAGTCACAGACACGCATGTCAGGCACACAGACTGGCTACCATATATGTACCTGGTATCAGCACCCATCCCTCACCCCCACCCATGTCCAGGAACAGAGACTGGCATGCTCTCATGTGTAAAATCTGCATAGGGCTCCCCATGTCACATTTAAACACATGCAACGACCATGTGGTTCACACATCACTGGTCGCACATGCATTACCATGATGTCCCTGCACACATACATGCGTACATGGCCTATGTCACACATACAGGCAAGTATCAGACAACCAGCACACCGCAACATGCCCTGTCTCACACAGCAATGCTTGGCCACTTACCGCTCAACTCCAGGCGGGTCTCCCTCTGAAGGATCTGGGCGTGGAGCGCTGGGCGTACGCATTCCAGGACCCTCATCTGGATGGAACTCATGCGGCCCCGGCCCCCCTCCACGAGGCGCCTGGCCTTCACGAGGGTCCTGGACCTCAAGTCCTCCCAGCGCTTCTTGATCTTCTGGACGTCGCGGGTTGCCATCCCCTCCGCGTTGATGGCAACCACACAGTCGGCCCAGATCCTCTCCCGTCCTTCCTTGCTGGCGCGGGACGATCCAAAGAGGGCATCATACTGCCCCAGGACATGCTCCACCAGGACACCAACTTCGGTGGCAGTGAAGCTGGTGCCCCTCTGCCCCTCTGGCCTGGGGTTGCCACTGGTGCCAGATGTCGAAGTGCCCGACATGGCAACCCCAGAGGCAGGAGTGGGTGGGCAACTGGGTCCTGGGGCTGGGCTGTGGAGCGATGTTATCCCAGTCGGGAGTCTTCTGTTCCAGCAGGGGTGGACACAGCAACTGGACCCCTGCAGATGGCTGATGTGCAGGCACCAAATGGCAGGGCACGGTGGCAGCAGGCAGGCAGGCAGGCGGGCAGCAGCAGATGGCACGTGGGAGGCTGCTCGGGGCACTGGGGGGCAGTAATTCGGCCTTCTGGGCAGGAGCGTGGTCTTCCGTGTGTTTTTGCGTGGCCAGCTTGATACGGAGTGATTTGGCATGTGAAAATCCTGCACGTCAGCGTGAAATTCGAGGAAAGGCCCTTAGCGCATAAGCGTGTCAACACGCATACGCGATTCTATTGGACCAAAGGCCCTCAGCGCGTAAGCGCGTCTGTGACGTCACCCGCACAGGTGTTTCCCTCATAGCACGTGATGATGGAGCACACGTGGAAAGACTGCACGTCAGAGTGTCATCGCGTGTAATTGGACAAAAGTGCGCGTACACGCGATTGGCCTATGTACGTGTATTCCGGGGTGATTTGGAATTTCCACACGCTATTGGCCTGGGTACGTGGATTTCAGGGGTGCGTGGGAAGTTTCACACGCTCGCCTACAACAAGCGCAAAGAAACACGTACGCCAGTAGGAAGCAGGCATACGTCGACCCGCGACACATAAATTTGCGCGCAAAAAACTAACAAGCTCAGACGCCAGGGTGAATATACCGTTCCTAGCAGCAGTGGCCGTGGGCTACCAAAGGAGGAGGAGGAGGATAGTCAGGGCCAGAATTTTCACACCCAGAACCAGCCTTTTTGGGTGCCTGATGACCAGGTGTATGGGAGGTACAGGTTTCCACCACACATAATACTGGACCTGGTGAGTGAGTGGGAGGATGACCTCACATCACCCACCCTGTGCTCCCAAGCACTCAGCCCCCTGGAGAAGGTCCTCAATGTACTGCACTTCTTAGCCACTGGATCATTTCAGCGGACAAGTGCCATAGTGGGTGGGGTGTCACAGGCCACGCAGTCACGCTGCCTACACCAGGTCTTGAACATCATCACTGCACGCCCATCAGTCCGCAGGCACATATACCTGCCCAGAACACCTGCAGAATGGCATGCTGCCGCCCTGGATTTTTACGGTGTGGCACGATTCCCCAAAGTGCTAGGTGCCATCGACTGCACCCATGTGGCTCTACGTCCCCCCATGGCATCTGAGCACATCTATAGGAACCGCAAGCACTGGCATTCCATTAACGTGCAGGTAGTATGTAATGCCAAGGGAATCATCACCTCAGTATATGCCAACTATCCCGGGTCCACCCACGACAGCTTCATTTACCGAATGTCCACCCTAAGCCGGGACCTAGAAGCTGGGCGGCATGGCGATACATGGCTGCTTGGTGAGAATGAATGCCACTGCACATGCATGCATGTCAGATACTGAGCAAGGTCACAACCCCACCAATGATACCCATCACCACCTCCACAGGGGACAGTGCCTACCCTCTCAGCCCCCACATGATGACGCCAATTCGGAACCCCACCACGCCACCCGAGGTAAGATATAACACAGCCCACATTGCAACCCGGGGCATAGTGGAGCGCACATTCAGAGTGCTTAAGTCACGCCTTCGCTCCCTTGACCGTTCTGGCGGGCAGCTGTTATACGCTCCCCCAGTATTGTGCAGGATCATAGTGGCAGCATGTGTCCTGCACAAAGTTGCAACACGCCGGGGCCTGGCCATGGACATGGTGGTGCCCCCACATCCCCAACCACATTCACGCCCGCTGTGCATGGGAGTGGAAAGGGCACGGGGGAGGCAGCCCGTACACAGCTAGTGGCTAATTACTTCACATAGAAATCACACCCCTGTGGAGTGCACACTGCCCTGACACATACCATCTGACAATCAATGATGACTCAACCTGACAATGATCCTCAATGTCTGGAGAATCAACCGTCAAAACCATATCAGCCTGAGATTGTTCACCTGGAAGTTTTACAATGTGTGCATCCCTACCTACAAAGACACCACCAATGCAGTTTCGTGAAAAAACACATTCATGCAGCTAAAATGATTACCCACTTGCAAAATGCAACATGAGGACAGTGCCATGTCACCCAACCCATCCCCAGCACCGCCACACGACACACCATGCCATGTCATGCTATGTGCGTGTAAACAAAGTAATCCCCACAACATGACACAAGTGTCACAAAGTACAGTGTCCCTAATTGAAACTCGCGATACCTGAAATGCTCACAGTAATGCAGGACCAACAACACACTTGAGCAGGTATTTAGCAATAACACTTATCAGCTACTGACCCTCAAAACTACCATTAACATGACATTACGAATGTAAGAAATTAGTAGTCTCACCACCTGGAAATGGCTGCACTCCCACCACTTCCAACTGTACAGTGTTGCCGCCATGTAGAGTTGTAGGTGCTGCCAACATGGACTCCATCTTCAAAGTAGAGGGCCTTGTGTAGACATGAGGAAAGGACCTGCAAATTAGGAGGTAGACATGGATGATGAGTTACACATCAATGCAACATGCAGTGTACAACACAATAGCAATATGCACTAGGAATGTATACACAGTATTGACTAGACTACCCACACATGTAGTGGGAGTCCAATGTCACCATGTACGTCAATGTCACTTGGGGACACCCTTTGCAAGCCCATGGAAACGGGAAGCAGGAGGGGTGTGTGTGACAAAAACCCAAGCATCTGAACCAAATACATGACAAGCCTGCATGTGCCCAGCCACAATGCAGCGTATGCCCACGGGAGCAACACAAGGCAACACACTGTCCCCAAAAAAAAAAGAAAAAGAAAAATAAAAAATGGCCATTAATGGGCCCGGCGGGGTTGGGGAGGCCACCCAGGAGGTCTGAGGACAGGGTGCACACCAAAACCCACCTGTGTGGATCTTGCGGAAAAAAAAACACCTCCATGGGCTCATGGCCCACATGGCTACCCTATTGTGGGAGTATCACTGCTGTCTCTATTCTCACCCTGTGCAGCTGCATCCGGAGGTGGTGGCACTATGGGAGGCAGCCCACGCAAGGCCCTATTCTGTTCCTCCATGGCTGCAAGCATGCGGGTGTGGTAGGTCTCGTTCTGGAGGATGAGTGTGCGGAGGTCCCCATGCAACAACTCACGGGATGCCCGGACCTCTGCCCTAGTTGCCTGCATCTCAGCTGAGAGCGTACGGGTGAGACGCTCCAGCTGCTGTTCTGTCCTCAAGCCTCAAGCTCAACAAGAGTCGTCCTGAGGTGAAGGAGTTCCAGCCTCAGGGCTTCCCTGTGGCCCTGGGACTCTATGGAGATGGCTTCCTGCAGAGTCGCCAGTGCCGCCCGCCTGTCCCTGTTGGACGCCAACATGTCCTCCCTGTGTGACTGGCAGATGGAGGCGGTTGCCTGCTGTAGTCGCTCCATCAACCTTTCGGGGGGGACAATGGAAGTGGCCACCCTATCCATGGCCTGAGCCATCATCTCTGATGATGCTGCCTGTTGGGTTGCCATACCGTAAATGGATTGCTCCCATGCGGTATTGCCAGGTGGCGTACGGCCACCATGTCGGCGGGCACCACACCTGTCTGGGGCAAGGCGAACTGCGCCTTGCTGTGCCGGCACTGCCTGAGGCTGCAGGACTGCATTCCCCCTCTGATCTGCTGGCCCAGGAACAGGATCAGATGTCGCGGAGTGTGACCCTGCATCCGTAACCACCAAAGGCGTAGCTGCCAACACTGACATCCCCATTGAGGGTTCTAACCCTGGTGCAGGTGGGTCGGACAGAACAGAATCCCTCCCAGGAACACTCACCTGCGACGGCACGTAGGTCTCATCATCCGAATCAACACCTGAGTACAGCTCGGGGGAGGTGCAGCCAGAGACACCCCTTGAGAGCACGACCTGCAGCAGTTGTGGGTTCTCACCCACCACCACACTACGTCCCTCACTGGTGGTCGGTCGGCCCTCACTCCCCTCCTGGGTCTGCACCATCTCCACAACCCCAGCAGTATCAGGTGCGTCTTCCCCTGCAAAGACATAAAAGAAAACAAATGGAAACAGGCATTAGCACATTGGCACACAATGAGGGCTGAGAAGCAACAGAACCAGTACTTGATTGACACATGTCCCACATGACTAAAACCCTCCCATGCATGCACCCTCACTGCCTATGAAGGGGAGGCAAATGGCACACATTAATGACAACAAGATGGAAGATGAACACATTTGCTGCATGATGCCTAGCAGTGGCATCACACATTGGCCTGTGATTGCCAGGTGAAATACACATGCCATCACACAGATGGCATGTACCATTGCTATTGAGTGAAGATGGAGAGGAGGGCAGCACTTATTCATTCAGTCCAGTTCCCTCATGTAATAGCTTTTCTAATTCAAACAGGTCTGATTTTTCACCTGGAGCTGGCAGTCCAAAATGGTCCGATTGCACAGGGACATGTCTAAACAAATGATATCCAGGTAACAAAGTCACTCCACTTTACCATAGCCATGTCAGACATGTGACTAGAGGACTGAGAAATGCCTAGTAAAAGTGGTGGAATGCAAACAATCTGCCTGAATGAACAGAGAAAAATAAGCAACAATGTTGTGGCAAGGTGACACTTCAAGGGCAACTGGCGTGCTGTTGGGCTAGATGTCTACTGTTGGCAGAAGGGATACTGCTATGGCCAAATGCTGCTGCGCAGAATGTATTGCATGAAGCACATGGGTGACCCAAACAACTCAGGCGCACACACCCTCACCTGGCACACAAACAGAAGCCCTCACACACACACCATGCACAAGGATGACACACACATGCATGTGCACTCACCGGACAATACCTCATAATCAGGCAGATCTCCCACGCCTTGGATCTGTTACTCCGTGACGTAGGTCCCAGCGACTGACTCATGTGGAGTGAGTTCCATGTCTTCTACTGGAGACCCACCTCCAGTCACTAGAGTTGCGGCATGACTTGAGGCCAGCTTATTCTTTGCCCTGCGCTTTAGGTCATTCCAGCGCTTATAGCAATCATTGGCTGTGCGCCTCACGATTCCAAGGGCACTTACGATGTCTGCAACGGTCTGCCAGTGTGCCTGGCGTTGTGCAGGTGTGGTCTTGGATCCTGCAACAATGACCATTTCGTTATCATGTGCGGACATATACTCGACAAGTTCATTCAGTTCGGCATCCGTGAAGCTGGGCTTCCTCGATGGGCCGGACTGTGTAGCCGTGTCTGGGGCATCAGCCTGTGCCGGACGAGCACTCTTCCTCTTCCGCTTGGAAGGTGGTGGTGATCCTGAGTGTCCTACGCCGCTCTGGACACTAGGGGAAGGAGCCCTGGTGGACTCTGCATTAGGAGTGTGGGATTGCACACTCAGCATGGGAGTTGGTGCAGGCATTGGCTCAAGTGTAATGGTGTCAGGGGGAATGTCAGCAGGATGGACTAGGACCGACACTGTCCTGGCTGGGTGTGTGAGAGCTGGGGTGGATGGAGCCGCAGCTGCCCCTGCAGCCTCTCCACCCTGCCTACTTGGGGCAGCAGATGACCTTGCTGCCCCTGATCCACGTGGCCTGATGACATCAACGTGCACCAGCGCATGTGTCATAGGCCTGCTGACCTGGAAGTCAGCCATGGAGTCAGCCAGGTCTGGTGCCACAATGAGCTGGTCCAACAAGGGCTGAGCATGGATGGTGTCAGCCACATCACCCTCAACCAGGGGGGGCGGTGGGGGGGATTATGGGTGCCCTTGACTGGTCTTCCACACATGGAGGGACAGGGTCACCCTGCAAGTAACAACCACGTCCCCTACCGGATCCACCACTTGTGGCTAATCCACCTTTGCCACCCTTGCGGATTCCTCGCCTCCCAACCATGGCACTGATGTTAATGTGCGTATGGGAGTGGCTGTAAACTATTGTCCTGGGCAATTGGGGGTCAAAGGGGTTGGGTACCAGATGGTAATCGTACCCTAGTGCTCTAGCAAGGCTGAATGTGCCCCCTGGGGAAAGATGACGGGTCACGCAACGCACAGGAAGCCCAAAAAAGGGAGATAAGTGCATGCAACGCCTCCTAGACCACGTGTGCGGAAAAATAAACCTGCACTACGCTTTGGCACCCAGTAACACAAGAATGAACGTATGCGTGTCACACGCAGCCTAGAATGACCTCTGAAGGGGTAGGCTACACACGGGGCAAGCACAGATGTTAGATACGTGCGTGACTCACCGTCTGCCAGGAAAAAGAGCGTGAAAAAGAAGCGCGTGTGCGCGTTGGCAACACCCCCGCCAAAAGAAGAATTGTACGCTGTCTGAGGAGACAGGGCAACAGTAGAAGGGAACGCTGTTTGAGGGAACAGGCCCAGGAAAACCAGAAAAAGAGAAAAAAGAGAAAAAGCTGTCAGAGGTAACAGGGAGTATTAACTTGAAACACCGTGAAGTAAATCGCGTGTGAAACGTCAAGAAGTACAGATTTCACCCACTCGCTCTCGACGAAAAGCACGTACAAGGAAATGGTGTTCTACACGTACCTTTTATGCAGGCCCACACGTCCAGCGTCACTTCCGCGTGTACGCGCTAGGGCCATTTCCACCAATTACACGCTTTGTCACTTCCGCGTGTACGCGCTAGGGCCATTTCCACCAATGACACGCTTTGTCACTTCCGCGTGTACGCGCTAGGGCTATTTCCACCAATTACACGCTTTGTCACTTCCGCGTGTACGCGCTAAGGCCATTTCCACCAATTACACGCTTTGACACTCGGACGTGTCTTTCATTTTTTTAACACGCAACATTTCAAACGTGTGCCATAATCAACGTGCACGTGACTTCATAGACGCACATAGGCTGGTGGCCTTTGGGCCAATGAATGTACAGACGTGTGCTGACGCGCTTACGCGCTAAGGGCCTTTCCTCGAATTACACGCAGACGTGCTGGATTTTCACGTGCAAAATCACTCCGTATCAAGCTGGCCACGCGTTCACACATGGAAGACCACGCTCCTGCCCAGAAGGCCGAATTACTGCCCCCCAGAGCCCTGAGCACGCTCCCACCTGCCATCTGCTGCTGCCTGACTGCCTGCTGCCCACGTGCCCTGCTATTTGCTGCCTGCACATCAGCCAGGGGTGCTGTTGCTGTGACCACCCCTGCTGGAACCGAAGACTCCCGACTGCTTTTCCATCGCCCCACAGCCCAGCCCCAGGACCCAGTTGCCCACCGACTTCTGCCTCTGGGGTTGCCATGTCGGGCACTGCAACATCTGGCACCAGTGGCAACCCCCGGCCAAGGAGGTAGAGGGGCACCAGCTTCACTACCACCGAAGTTGGTGTCCTGGTAGAGCATGTCCTGGGGCAGTATGATGCCCTCTTCGGAAGGTTGCGCGCCGACAAGGAAGGACGGACTCGGATCTGGATGGACATCGTGACTACCATCAACGCGGAGGAGGTGGCAGTCTGCGACTATGAACGTGTCAGGAAGCGCTGGGAGGACTTCAGGTCCAGGACCCTCAACAAGGCCCGGCGCCTCCTGAAGGCAGCGGATGCTAAGGGGCGGCGTGGCCACTTGTCGGAAGATCAGATGAGGGTCCTGGAACGCATATCCCCAGCGCTCCACGTCCAGGTCCTTGAGAGGCAGACCCGTCTGGAGTCGAGCGGTAAGTGTACATGCATACTGATTGTAAGCTGTGCGCGTGGTGTGCCAGGAGTGTGCAGGTTGAACATATATTTTTATGTGGGCAAGTAGGGGGGGCGTACAGGGCCGTGAGGGTGACACATGCGAGGGGTCTCATGTGTGACACATGGATGGTGCTTGTGTGTGTGGGCTTGCATGGCACAGGATGTGGAGGAATGATTGTCAGGTGTGACATGGATGTCGATCGGAACACTGCGACAGTTGGCGGAGGTGTACACATGCATGCAAGTTTGGTGGTGTGTGTGCATGTGTAGTGTACTCCCTATGTTGCATGTGATGTGTGGATGACCTTTGGCTGCTCATGCTGTTGTATGTGAATGGATGGTGCTGGCTGTTGCAATATGGCTGTGGTATGGCTCATGTGTGCAAGTTGAAATGACATGTGTGTTGGGGATTGTGATGCCATGTCTGAGGTTTACCAATGCCACTCATGTATAACTGTCATGTGTGTATGAGTCCATTGTACAGTGCCCTGATGCCTGTGTTTTCTTTCTCCCTGTCTGCAGCGTCAACTGATGAAGAGGGCGGAGAAGGTGCTGTGGAGCACAGCGGCAGGGGTCGCACCACCAGCCGGAGACGCAAGGCCCGGATCCCCTCCCAGGTTCTGATCTCGTCGGGGAGTGAGGAGTCCGGTGCCGTGTCCCAGGCCGCAGCTGCCGAGGGGAGGTCCAAGAGGCGGAGGTTGGAGTTGGACTCCTCGGCAGCAGAAGGGGCAGCTGGGACCCCACAGGGCCCAACGGAGGAAGATGGCATGGAGTCATCCAGGTTGGTGGGGGGTTTGGAGGAGGAGGAGGCCGTGCAAGCGACAGAGGCGGGGTCTGGAGGTGGGGATTCCACTGGTGCTAGTGGTGCAGTGCAGGATCAGGGACAGAAGGCAGCACAGGCCGCCGCGGAGGTGCCTGTGTGCAATCCTGTCCCTGCTCCTGTCACTGCATCATCTTGCACCAGCGGGGATGCCTACCTCCAGACCCATTCTCAGGGAGGGGATTGGCTTACAACACCTGGCCTTCCTCTCCCTGCGGATGTGGCTATCCTGCACCAGGTTGAGCCTGTCCAGGGTGGGGTGGCGTTGCGTCAACTGGCCATGCAAGCTGACCTGCAGCCTTTCATGATGAGTCTGCACGTCTTCTCGCATGGCTCGTTGACCGCTTTGACCCACTGGGACAGCTCACCAGGGCTGGATTCCTCCGTTTCCTGGACTTTGTTCCGACCCCCTCCTCCACGGAACCCCCTATGCCCCAGTCGTCCTCCATGCCATCTTCCCACCCATGTGTCACCTGGGTGCCCTGTGGAGCTGCCTCCGACTGTGCGGCCAGGCTGGTGGACAAAAGATCCCTGCCACAGTCGGGAGTCGGACGTCCAGCAGGGGTGGCCACATTAATGACTGCACCCCAGCTGGAGGAGGATGTGCAGGCACCATAGGACAGGGCACATGGACAGCAGCAGCTGCAGCAGCAGGAGGCTGTAGGTGGGAGCCACGATAGCTCGGAGCCTTCAACATCGGAGGGGCAGGCATCGGCCGGAGGGCAGGAGGACCCTGGACGGGAAGTGTCTTCCGTGTGGCAGCGGTTGGGCCACGCCATAGATGCGGAGCGGCGGCGGGCGGAAGAGGCGCGGCTCACGATGGTCAGGGCGGAGAACTCCATGCGGAGGGCCCTGAGGCGGGCCGAGTGCCTCGAGGCAATCCGCAGGGAGTTGGAGGTGAACATGTCGGTGTCCCTGCGGACCCTCGGGGCCATGGAACAGGACCGCCTCCGGGACATAGACGAGGAGTTCGATGATGCCCTGGCCCGGAACACCACTGAGTGAGCCGCTGGACTCGCCCGCCGCCATTGTATATAGTTATTTAGTGATAGGTTTCCTTTGTAGTTTATTTTTATTTGGAGTCGACGGACACTGCTCCACCTTTTGTATATAGTTCCATTTTAGATAGGTTTTTTGGTAGGTTTCATTTCTTCTGTTGGGATGATGGACCCTGAATACTTTGTACATAGTTGGACTTTGCATTTGGATATTTTTTTACTATGAATATTTTTTTCCATGGAGCAATGGTTTTCTATTTCTTTTTTCCCTTCATTTCCTTTTTATGGACTTGAACTTTGGAAGACATTATTTTGGATTATCATTTATTGATTTTAATTTGAAAAGGGACAGCCAGCTTAATTTTGTTATTTTTTTACTTGTGTATTTTGTTTAATTTTGATTGCCATTACTGTTGTTTTTAATACATTATTTTGATTTTTTCATTCTTCAATGTGTGGTTTCATCTCATTGTTTTCATGCATGTCATGATATGGGTTTTCAGGTTCACTTGCAACCATTGTGTGTGTGTGAGACACATGTGTTGATTTACATTGTTTCCATTGGAGTAGTATCATGGGCGCATGTAATACTTGGTTGTGTCTTTGGGCTGTGGTGGCTGGCCATGAGGACCATGCTTGAGGATTGTCAGGGCCTGTGGGCAGGGGGACATGAGTGGGGGCCTGGTGTAGGCTGCCCCTGCACTGCTGGGGGGTGGGGGTGGTGGTAGACATGGGTGGGAGCCTGGTGGGGGCTGCCCATGGTGGCTGGGGGGTGGGGGTGGTGGTAGACATGGGTGGGGGCCTGGTGGAAGCTGCCCCACAGTGCTGGGGGGTGGGGGTGGTGGTAGACATGGGTGGGAGCCTGGTGGGGGCTGCCCATGGTGGCTGGGGGGTGGGGGTGCGTGAGAGACATGAGTGGGGGCCTGGTGGGGGCTGCCCATGGTGGCTGGGGGGTGGGGGTGGTGGTAGACATGGGTGGGAGCCTGGTGGGGGCTGCCCATGGTGGCTGGGGGGTGGGGGTGGTGGGAGACATGAGTGGGGGCCTGGTGGAGGCTGCCCCACAGTGCTGGGGGGTGGGGGTGGTGGTAGACATGGGTGGGAGCCTGGTGGGGGCTGCCCATGGTGGCTGGGGGGTGGGGGTGGTGGGAGACATGAGTGGGGGCCTGGTGCAGGCTGCCCCTGGTGGCTGGGGGTGGGGGTGATAGGGGACATGAGTGGGGGCCTGGTGGTGCTGCCCCTGGTGGCTGGGGGGTGGGGGTCATAGGGGACATGAGTGGGGGCCTGGTGGTGCTGCCCCTGCACTGCTGGGGGGTGGGGGTGGTAGACATGGGTGGGAGCCTGGTGAGGGCTGCCCATGGTGGCTGGGGGGTGGGGGTGGTGGTAGACATGGGTGGGAGCCTGGTGGGGGCTGCCCATGGTGGCTTGGGGGTGGGGGTGGTGGGAGACATGAGTGGGGCCTGGTGGAGGCTGCCCCTGCACTGCTGGGGGTGGGGGTGATAGGGGACATGAGTGGGGGCCTTGTGGAGGCTGCCCCACAGTGCTGGGGGGTGGGGTTGGTGGGAGACATGAGTGGGGGCCTGGTGGAGGCTGCCGCTGCACTGCTGGGGGGTGGGGGTGGTGGTAGACATGGGTGGGAGCCTGGTGGGGGCTGCCCATGGTGGCTGGGGGGTGGGGGTGGTGGTAGACATGGGTGGGGGCCTGGTGGAGGCTGCCCCACAGTGCTGGGGCGTGGGGGTGGTGGTAGACATGGGTGGGAGCCTGGTGGGGGCTGCCCATGGTGGCTGGGGGGTGGGGGTGGGTGGGAGACATGAGTGGGGGCCTGGTGGGGGCTGCCCATGGTGGCTGGGGGGTGGGGGTGGTGGTAGACATGGGTGGGAGCCTGGTGGGGGCTGCCCATGGTGGCTGGGGGGTGGGGGTGGTGGAAGACATGAGTGGGGGCCTGGTGGAGGCTGCCCCACAGTGCTGGGGGTGGGGGTGGTGGTAGACATGGGTGGGAGCCTGGTGGGGGCTGCCCATGGTGGCTGGGGGGTGGGAGTGGGTGGGAGACATGAGTGGGGGCCTGGTGGGGGCTGCCCATGGTGGCTGGGGGGTGGGGGTGGTGGTAGACATGGGTGGGAGCCTGGTGGAGGGTGCCCCACAGTGCTGGGGGGTGGGCTGGGTGGGAGACATGTATGGGGGCCTGGTGGAGGCTGCCCATGGTGGCTGGGGGGTGGGGGTGGTGGGAGACATGAGTGGGGGCCTGGTGGAGGGTGCCCCACAGTGCTGGGGGGGTGGGAGACATGAGTGGGGGCCTGGTGGAGGCTGCCCCTGCACTGCTGGGGGGTGGGGTGGTGATAGACATGGGTGGGAGCCTGGTGGGGCTGCCCATGGTGGCTGGGGGGTGGGGGTGGGTGGGAGGCATGAGTGTGGGCCTGGTGGGGGCTGCCCATGGTGGCTGGGGGGTGGGGGTGGTGGGAGACATTAGTGGGGGCCTGGTGGAGGCTGCCCCACAGTGCTGGGGGGTGGGGGTGGTGGTAGACATGGGTGGGAGCCTGGTGGGGGCTGCCCATGGTGGCTGGGGGTGGGGGTGATAAGGGACATGAGTGGGGGCCTGGTGGTGCTGCCCCTGGTGGCTGGGGGGTGGGGTGATAGGGGACATGAGTGGGGGCCTGGTGGTGCTGCCCCTGCACTGCTGGGGGGTAGGGGTGGTGGTAGACATGGGTGGGAGCCTGGTGGGGGCTGCCCATGGTGGCTGGGGGGTGGGGGTGATAGGGGACATGAGTGGGGGCCTGTTGGGGGCTGCCCATGGTGGCTGGGGGGTGGGGGTGGTTGTAGACATGGGTGGGAGCCTGGTGGGGGCTGCCCATGGTGGCTTGGGGGTGGGGGTGGTGGGAGACATGAGTGGGGGCCTGGTGGAGGCTGCCCCACAGTGCTGGGGGGGAGGGTGGGAGACATGAGTGGGGGCCTGGTGGGGGCTGCCCATGGTGGCTGGGGGGTGGGGGCGATAGGGGACATGAGTGGGGGCCTGGTGGAGGGTGCCCCTGGTGGCTGGGGTTTGGGGGTGATAGGGGACATGAGTGGGGGCCTGGTGGTGCTGCCCCTGAACTGCTGAGGGGTGGGGGTGGTGGGAAACATGGGTGGGAGCCTGGTGGGGGCTGCCCATGGTTGCTGGGTGGTGGGGGTGGTGGGAGACATGAGTGGGGGCCTGGTGGAGGCTGCCCCACAGTGCTGGGGGGTGGGGGTGGTGGTAGACATGGGTGGGAGCCTGGTGGGGGCTGCCCATGGTGGCTGGGGGGTGGTGGTGATAGGGGACATGAGTGGGGGCCTGGTGGAGGGTGCCCCTGGTGGCTGGGGGGTGGGGGTGATAGGGGACATGAGTGGGGGCCTGGTGGTGCTGCCCCTGTACTGCTGAGGGGTGGGGGTGGTGGGAGACATGAGTGTGGGCCTGGTGGGGGCTGCCCATGGTGGCTGGGGGGTGGGGGTGGTGGGAGACATGAGTGGGGGCCTGGTGGAGGCTGCCCCACAGTGCTGGGGGGTGGGGGTGGTGGTAGACATGGGTGGGAGCCTGGTGGGGGCTGCCCATGGTGGCTGGGGGGTGGGGGTGATAGGGGACATGAGTGGGGGCCTGGTGGAGGGTGCCCCTGGTGGCTGGGGGGTGGGGGTGATAGGGGACATGAGCGGGGGCCTGGTGGTGCTGCCCCTGCACTGCTGGGGGGTGGGGGTGGTGGGAGACATGAGTGGGGGCCTGGTGGAGGCTGCCCCTGCACTGCTGGGGGGTGGGGGTGATAGGGGACATGAGTGGGGGCCTGGTGGAGGGTGCCCCTGCACTGCTGGGGGGTGGGGGTGGTGGGAGACATAAGTGGGGGCCTGGTGAAGGCTGCCCCTGCACTGCTGGGGGTGGGGGTGATAGGGGACATGAGTGGGGGCCTGGTGGAGGGTGCCCACACTGCTGGGGGGGATGGGGGGTGGTGGTAGACATGGGTGGGAGCCTGGTGGGGGCTGCCCATGGTGGGAGACATGAGTGTGGGCCTGGTGGGGGCTGCCCATGGTGGCTGGGGGGTGGGGGTGGTGGGAGACATGAGTGGGGGCCTGGTGGAGGCTGCCCCACAGTGCTGGGGGGTGGGGGTGGTGGTAGACATGGGTGGGAGCCTGGTGGGGGCTGCCCATGGTGGCTGGGGGGTGGGGGTGATAGGGGACATGAGTGGGGGCCTGGTGGAGGGTGCCCCTGCACTGCTGGGGGGTGGGGGTGGTGGGAGACATGAGTGGGGGCCTGGTGGGGGCTGCCCCTGCACTGCTGGGGGTGGGGGTGATAGGGGACATGAGTGGGGGCCTGGTGGAGGGTGCCCCACACTGCTGGGGGGGATGGGGGACGGGAGACATGAGTGGGGGCCTGGTGGAGGCTGCCCATGGTGGCTGGGGGGTGGGGGTGATGGGAGACATGGGTGGTAGCCTGGTGGGGGCTGCCCATGGTGGCTGGGGGGTGGGGGTGGGTGGGAGACATGAGTGGGGGCCTGGTGGGGGCTGCCCATGGTGGCTGGGGGGTGGGGGTGGTGGTAGACATGGGTGGGAGCCTGGTGGGGGCTGCCCATGGTGGCTGGGGGGTGGGGGTGGTGGTAGACATGGGTGGGTGCCTGGTGGAGGCTGCCCCACAGTGCTGGGGGGTGGGGTGGGTGGGAGACATGAGTGGGGGCCTGGTGGAGGCTGCCCCTGCACTGCTGGGGGTGGGGGTGGTGGTAGACATGGGTGGGAGCCTGGTGGGGGCTGCCCATGGTGGCTGGGGGGTGGGGGTGGTGGTAGACATGGGTGGGGGCCTGGTGGAGGCTGCCCCTGCACTGCTGGGGGTGGAGGTGATAGGGGACATGAGTGAGGGCCTGATGGAGGCTGCCCATGGTGGCTGGGGGGTGGGGGTGGTGGTAGACATGGGTGGGAGCCTGGTGGTGGCTGCCCATGGTGGCTGGGGGGTGGGGCTGGTGGGAGACATGGGTGGGGGTCTGGTGGAGGCTGCCCCACAGTGCTGGGGGGTGGGGGTGGTGGTAGACATGGGTGGGAGCCTGGTGGGGGCTGCCCATGGTGGCTGGGGGGTGGGGGTGGGTGGGAGACATGAGTGGGGGCCTGGTGGTGGCTGCCCATGGTGGCTGGGGGGTGGGGGTGGTGGTAGACATGGGTGGGAGCCTGGTGGAGGGTGCCCCACAGTGCTGGGGGGTGGGTGGGAGACATGAGTGTGGGCCTGGTGGAGGCTGCCCATGGTGGCTGGGTGGTGGGGGTGGTGGGAGACATGAGTGGGGGCCTGGTGGAGGGTGCCCCACAGTGCTGGGGGGGTGGGGGAGGAGACATGAGTGGGGGCCTGGTGGAGGCTGCCCCTGCACTGCTGGGGGGTGGGGTGGTGGTAGACATGGGTGGGAGCCTGGTGGGGGCTGCCCATGGTGGCTGGGGGGTGGGGGTGGTGGGAGACATGAGTGGGGGCCTGGTGGAGGCTGCCCCACAGTGCTGGGGGGTGGGGGTGGTGGTAGACATGGGTGGGAGCCTGGTGGGGGCTGCCCATGGTGGCTGGGGGGTGGGGGTGATAGGGGACATGAGTGGGGGCCTGGTGGAGGGTGCCCCACACTGCTGGAGGGTGTTGGGGGTAGGAGACATGAGCAGGTGTGCAGGGTAGTCCCCTGTTTTGTGGGCTGCCTGCAGGGTCCGTGGAGGGTGTACAGGGAACACCTGTGAGGACCCACCCAGCCTAATCACGTGTGTAACTTCCCGCGCACCCCTGTAATACACGTACCCAGCCAAATCGCGTGTGATAATTCCCGCGCACCCCTGTAATACACGTACCCAGCCAAATCGCGTGTGATTATTCCCGCGCACCCCTGTAATACAAGTACCCAGCCAAATTGCGTGTGATAATTCCCGCGTACCCCTGTGATATACGTACCCTGGCTAATCGCGTGTAAAACTTCACGCGTACCCCTGTAATACACTTACCCTGGCTAATCGCATGTAAAACATCCCGCGTACCCCTGATATGAACGTTACCCACTTTGCGTTCCTTGTTTGGCAGCCTTGTAAACTGGTCCAGGGTTAGCGCAGCCCTTTGCGATGATTTAGCGATTTTGATGGCTTTTCCTTGCGCGAGGGCGTTCTTGGGGGCGTTACTGGCGCTGCTGCAGGGTCACTGCGATACTCTGCGCCACGGCTGGTTTGGGAGCCTAAAATCCATGAATACGCTGTGCGCGGAAATCGGTTTTGGCGCACGCGCCTGGCGCAGACAATCGCACGCGGACACTCTGCGCCAGCTGCTTGCAACACTTTTCTGCGAAATTCTATGAATTACCCTGTTAGTGTCAGGAATAGGAAATGTCTCGTTGAAATGTGAAGACGTCCCCAGTATAGGGATGAGAATTGGAGCTAGGAGCAGTCAAGTAGCGGAATTGGCAGCCATTTATAAAGCAATTGCTACTGCGGTTGATAATAAATTCAGTGAAATTGTCCTGGTGACTGATTCTGACTATGCACGAAATAGCTTTGTGGAATATTTACCTGGCTGGAAAGCGAGAGGCATGATTACATACAACAAAAAGCCACTTAAACATTGAAAAATGATACAAGCCATAGACAAATTAGTGTCAGAGAATGACTTAACAATATACTGGAGGAAAATTCGTGGGCATCTAAAAACTCCAGGAGAAGATAAGGAGGGGAATGATAAGGCAGATCACCTGGATAAAATTGGGGCTGTGATGGGATAATTGCTACCTATTGAACTTTTACTTGGTGAAATACAAATTGATGCAGTAACACGTTCTAAAGCACCAAAGGAGGTAGATCAACCAGTAGCACAATGGAGTTATGATACACCAGACCAAGATCTGATTGAGGCACAAAAGGATGATCTAATTTTGGGAATATATTATAATCATTTGATAGATCCTGAACGAAACCCTTTAACAGAAAATGATTGTATGGGAAAAGAAGAGTTGAGGGTGCTATTAAAGAATAAAACACGATTTAGACTACTGGATGGACTCATGATTAGAGAGTCCATAACAGGACAGATACAGTGGGTGGTACCCCTTTCATTCAGAGGGCTTATGCTACACCATGCACATGATGCAATAACTGCAGGCCACAGAGGTTCACAAAAAACATTGGAAATACTAAAAGATTATACTTACTGGCCACATATGTCCCAAGATGTGGAGTTATATACTAGAGGATGTCTAGTATGCGCCCAATTTAAACCTGCTTCACCAATGCATAGAGCTCCATTAATGAAAAGAGGCCTAACTCTTCCATGGTCAGATTTGCAAATAGACTATGTAGGGCCTGTAAAGAGGTTTAGCAGGGGGAACCGTTATATTTTGAGTGTGGTGTTTTTGATGTCAAAATGGATTGAGTGTATTCCTGCACCAGATTGTAGTGCGCAAACAGCAGCTACATTACTGGTGAATCATGTGTTTTCAAGGTTTGGGCTGCCACAAAGAATAGAATCAGACAGAGGAAGTCATTTCACAAGTGCTCTAATGAGTAAGGTATGACAAATACTGGGTGTGAAAAGAAAATTACATATTGCATATCGGGCGGCTTCTTCGGGTGGAGTTGAATGCAGTAATAGGTCTGTTGTGGACATATTAAAGAAATTTGTGGCAGAAGCAGGTTCCAGCTGGGATTTACGTTTACCTTTGGTTTTGATGGCAATCACATCATCTCCTGCCAAAGCAACCGGTATTAGCCCCCATGAGGTTTTGACAGGTAGGAAAATAGTGTTACCACAACACCTGCTATACAGAACACATGAGCAGACACTTCTAAGCGCGTCCACAGTTCATGAATACATTGATGAGCTGAGGAAGCATTTACAACATGCTTTTGCTTTTGTACAGAGAAATCTAGAGAGAGCTGCTGACGGTGCAAAGTCATATTATGATAAAAAGACATCAGTGAAAGAGTATTGTGTGGGCGATCAGGTGTATACATTTCAATTTGGAAAAAGTTAACAGAAAAATTCCAAATTTCTAGCAGCATGGCAGGGGCCATTCCGAATTGTAGATAAGATCTCTCCTGTGGTTTATAAAATTTTGAAGACTGAAGGTGAAACAGCAACAGAACAGTTTGTTCATGTGAATCAAATTAAACCATGCCACCCCAGACATGAGATTAAACAACTTGAGCGTGTAGAAACAGATAAAGTCCCTTGAACATAAAAAGGTAAGGTAAATGGGTCTAGTCAGAAGGCAACGGCAGAGTTTGTTGAATAAAGATGGTTGATTATTATAATGGAACATAAATACTGTGATATACTGAGAGCCACAACAAGACTGCTATCATGTTTCTCGATATTCTTGTTAAAGTGGCCCTTGAGGAACTTGTAACAGAACTTTATAGGAAACCGACAAGTTCAAACATACCGCTACATGCCAAGAGCAATCATCCTACCTCCCTGAAATGGTCCATACCATATGGCGAATTTATTCGCATAAGAAGGAATTGTTCTAGACTGGAGACTTTTGATGCAGAATGTGGGTATATGGCACATAAATTCAAACAGCGAGGTTACCCTAAGAAGATATTGGAACGAGCGTATCATAAAGCAAGGGACCAAGATCGCTCTTTATTATTAACAACAAAAGTGGTGCCATTACCACAGGAATGTCAGAGTGAGACACGTCTCATTCTTACTTATGGCACGAATTCCCAGAACATACGTCAGATTATGAGAAAACACTGGCATGTTCTACAATTGGATGAGCACTTGGGAGGGATCCTGAGAGACAGGATGAACATTACATTCAGACGTTCTGCCTCACTTAAAGACAATCTTGTCTCTAGTTTCATGAGTGTTTCCCCGCTTTTGAGAGGCTCTACCTGGCTACATACATCAAATACAGGCTTTCAAAAATGTAGGAAATGTAAGGCCTGTCAGTTTGCTAAGGATGTCTCTAGTATGATCACCCAATTTTGGCTAAAAGTATTCCCATCACATCGCGAATCACCTGTGACACCGAGTACGTGGTTTATGTGCTCGTGTGTCCTTGTGGCAAGTGGTATGTTGGGAGTACCATAGGAAGACTCAAGCTGCGGATGTTGCAGCATATTCGAGCCATTAAAAATGTGGATGCAACATACCCCATGGCTTTACACTTTAAAGAAGTACATGATGGAAAGCTAGATGGCTTTACATACTTTGGCATTTACACCATAGCCAAACACCCTAGGGGTGGAAATAGAGAATTGGCACTGAGACAGTTGGAAACTAAATGCATTCTTGATCTTGACACGAAGAAACCAAGAGGTCATAATTTAGACGAAGAACTTTATACTTTCTTACGGACTTAATGACAACAATCTTTTCCCTTAAATGATGTTATCAAGAGTTATACTGCTGTTCTTCCCTCTCTGGAATGCACAAGAGATTAAGTTTCCATTCTGTTTTCAACCTTTACCTCCATTCTCCTTTTCCACCCTTTCTCTCTTTTTATATTAGTTGTAATGAGAGTGCCTTCCTGATTTACGTTCTTTATTAATCATATATTTTATATGTGAGACTGCATAGATACTCCTTAGGACTAATTATTATATAAACAGTCTGAGATCCACAAGCTGATTGAGGGCTCTCAATCAGATGTACTAAGCTTGACGTGTGAAATTCATATATGGTATTTTTTATGAGATATTTTTGTAAGGTATTTTTATAAGGTATGTGTTATGAAGAAGCTGGCGCAGTCAGGTAAGCAAATGTAACAGTATTTATTCAGGTTACATATAAGGGAAGAAGACCCCCAACACTCAGAGGCTCCTCTCCTTCAGCACTTTCCTCCAACTGACTAACTTAGAACATTACACGCAGATGCAACCTAAACATTCCATGACATCACACAGGGCTGAGACATCATCATATGGGAAAGCATTGAAGGCTCCCTGTTCCCCATAAGACATCACAACAGTATCCTTATATGGCATTTCTATATGATCTTTTCTGGTTTTTGACTGCATCTCTCTTAGTGATTCTTTATAGTTAGCTTTATTCTTGTAGTCTATTCTCTACTTGCCTTTCTATTTGCTTTACTTTTTGCTTCTTTAATTCTATATTTCTGTTTTTCTCTTTCAACTGTAGGCATGTAATGCAGATGCCAGTGGTCACTGAGTTTCCCCGTAGGGTCTGAGGTTATGTTTGAATCTGCACTGTTTTTGCTTAGAGGGAACCCTCTTTGGGTTCAGTATATAGATCATTCTATAGGGCTCATTTGAGTATGATATTTTCGCCCTACCCCTAGCATAGCAGAGGTTACACTTTTGTTTTTAGAATTGTGATGTATTGCTTTTCATTATATATTTTTCTCTAATTTTGTTTCATGAAAGTGCGCCAAGGTTACACACATAATTGGGTATTTGTTATCCTGTCTCTGTTCTACTATTCCCTTTCTTTTTCTGCCCTTCTATATATTCCTTCCGAACATAACACATGATTTTTCGAATTTTAGACCCATAATTATTTTATGCTGTGCAAGAATGTTGCTTTTTACAATGCTGTCTTTGTGAACTATTTTTAAAGACCGAATTTCTGGTGTAACATGTATACTGTAACCATCCCTTTGCCATTTTGCACAAGTCGAATGTTTACAGGCACTATGCACTTTATATTAGGCACTTTGCACTTTATGTAAGACATGCACTTGGCACTTTATAGCAAAAAGGCAACCAGCACTTTAGAGACTAGGATTAGTTCACTTGGAACTATGTATTTGGGCTGGTGCTGTCTTGTAATTTTGCACAAGGTAGTACACCTAATTCTTATGTTCCATTAAACTTCATAGCATATGTTTAATTGAGGAATGTAAGCAACATCCTTTGTTTATTTCTTTGCTTATAATTAAATATAATAATGGGTTCTGTGTGAATATCATAATTCCGCATAAGATTGAAAAAGGCGGATGTATGATCTAGTAATATACTGGAAAACAAAAATATGCAGAAGACCAGGTAACAAACCTGGCCACACAGCCGCTCTCTGTATAAGCCCTACCAAGGGCAGTGCAATTTGCAAAATTAGAGTCAACTAGTAAATGTTCACTGTATTTACAGAATGTAACTCATCCAAATAAATCTCTTAGTCGGATCCAAAAGTAATATGCGTTTATCAAAAAGAAAATTCCAAGTTGGTCACTAATAAAATCTTAGTGAGGCCGCGGCTAACTCATCCCATAATTGTTATAAACATAAAGTGCCAATGCATTTCGGAGCATACAGCTCCTTCATCAGGGCAGGTCTAATTTACACAAACTGTGGAACATTTATACCAAAAGCATCAAGTTTTGAAAAACATAAACAAAATCGTGATTGTGTTACAAAATATAACCATGCGTGAAAACAATATAAAAATAACATACCAATTTTCGATGAGTTGCAAGGTAAATGGAAAAGGTGAATGAAGCCACACAGTAGGGAAAAGAAAAGATGCCAAAATAAATAATGTGTAAATGAAATAACACAGTTAATTTGAACATGATCAGAAAACCAAGGAAAGTTACCTCAAGGGATCGAGGTAGCCCGTGGAAAGAATGTGCGGGGAGTTGACAACAACTTCACGCAAGATCAAAGGTCTGGAAACCAGACCAAATCAATTCTTCAATCTGTAGGTGCAACGACATGTGTTTTAGTGGGTTGTCTCAGAATTTGTCATAGACACTAGCTGTAGAGGTCTGCAGGCTTACCTGTACTCGTAAAGCTACGAGTGTACTGAGGCTGGGATTGCAGTCAAGCAGGGGACGCCATTCCGCATAGCCAGGGAACAGTGTTCCCAAGGTTACTCATACTAATATAAACACGTGACCCAAATGTGTCCATTGATCGACACGATGCCGATAGGCAGTTGCACTCTATGCAATCAGGCAATCAAGGCTAAGAATCATGGAAATAAAGAATTTGCAGTAGAGCTGATGATAATTACGTAATTATAGAAGGAAAAAAATCGAAAATTAAATATGAGAAAAACGGCTGATAGACATAGAAAACATACTGCCGATTACACTCTATGCAATCAGACAATTCAGGCCAAGAATTCAAATAAAAAAGAATTTGCAGTAGAGCTGATGATAATTACGGAATTATAGAAGGAAAAAAACAAAAATTAAATATGAGAAAAAAGGCTGATAGACATAGAAAACATACTGACAATTGCTCTCCATGCAATCAGGCAATTCAAGCCAGGAATCCAGATAAAAAAGAATTTACAGTAAATCTACTGATAAATGTAGAATTGTAGAAGGAAAAGAACAGAAAATTGAATATGAGAAAAAAAGGCTAATAGACATAGAAAACATACTGACAATTGTGTATAAATGAGTGAAAATGTCATAGATAAAATAAACAAACATTATGATAATAATAATAATGATAATAATAAGCATATTAGACACACTGCGATATATGGAATAAATCATGCAAGGGTAGCATGTGTATCTAAACCATTACATAAACAACTAATGGGTGTAATCGTGGATATATCATGTACATTTATCATAAATACACCAGTCGCATGCGGTAGCCCCCGGAAGGCGCTACCTTGGGTCCCAAACCTAAGTTCGGGAAGGGCGACAATGGTGTGTAAACGTTGGTGATTGGATCCTAATGTGATAACAATTCATATTGAATCCTAAAATAAAAGACATGAATGACCCCCTTAAAGAGAGAGGTCATCCAAAGTGTCACGGTATAAATGTACATTGGTAGAGGAAGGGAATCATGTACTAGTCACTCATGTATCAACATAATCCTCTTAAGTCAAGCAAGGAAAACAATGATTCAAATGTAACAGTGATAGTTAATCTCTTCATTTAGGCCATTTGGGTAGAGGCTCCCAAGTTTGTCTATCCAAAAGGTTTCTCTTTGGTTGAGTCGCAGGCCCAAATCCTCATGGGGATTCGATTTCTTTAACACTTCAAGAATGACAAATCTAATTTGAGTCAGGTTGTGGTTCTCATCACGCCAGTGGCGTGCCACCGCCGAGTTGGTGTTACATGTACGTATGCATGAACGGTGCTCGTTCCAACGTGCCTTTGCTGATCTCGTGGACTGTCCTACATAATACTTACCCCAGGGGCATTTTATACCATATATAATGTTCACACTATCACACGTACCAAATGTCTTCAGGAAAATCTTGTTGCCTGTTCTGGGATGGTATATCGTGTCACCCTTGATCACCAAATTACAATTGATGCAATGTAAGCACGGATATGTTCCTGTGCGTGAAGTAATGGGTTCTTTCATCGGTGGCCTCGTGTGGACCAGTTCATCTCGTAGGTTTTTGCTCCTTTGATAAGCAAAGACTGGAAGTTGTTCAAATAGATTCTGGACCCTTACATCATTCTTAAAAATGCTCCAATGTTTCTTAATGGAATTCTTTATTTTGTTACTCTGAATGGAAAATTTAGAAACATATACTGGAGTTTTGAGTTCTTTCTTGGGTTTAGTAGTACTTTTCAATAGGCTGTCACGATCAAGGGAATTAACCCTCTGGACTGCCAAATCCAATTCATCCTTTCTGTAGCCACGTGCTTCAAATTTCTCTCTCATGTTCAATTGCTGTGCTAAGTAGTCTTCAGGATCGCTCACGATCTTTTTAACTCTCAACAATTGACTGTAAGGAAGATTTTTGAGTAAACTGGACTGATGGAAACTCAGGCGGTGAAGTAAGTTATTGCGATCTGTGATTTTTCGAAATAATGTAGTAGAATAGTTGGCGTCTTTTTTCTCAATCTGAACATCAAGGAATGTGATTCTGTCTCTGGAGGTCTCTTTGGTGAACTGGATGCGCTGGTCGATGTTGTTAAGATATGTGAAAAAGTCACTGAAGCTCTCATCCGTGCCTGTCCATATTCCAAAAATATCATCGATGAACCGTAACCAGAGGTGTATATTTTTGTTCCATTCCTGGTTATTCAGTATATGGTCCATTTCATACTTATGCATAAAACAGTTCGCATAGGATGGTGCCATAGTGGCCCCCATTGATGTACCAGACACTTGAAGGAAGAATTTGTCTTGAAATTGAAAATATGAGTTCTCTGAAATAAAGTGAAGGAGAGATATTATAAATTCCTTCTGTGCTCGAATTTCTGGTGCTTTTAACAGCAGCCATTCAACTGATTCTATCCCAAGGTCATGAGGTATAGATGTGTATAGACTCTTCACATCAATGGTAAACATCAGGTGATCACAATCAAACATAACAGAGTGTAGTTGCTGTAAGAAGTGTGTGGTATCTCTAACGTATGTGGAAGTTTGTTGTATTAAAGGTTGCAGAAAAAAGTCAATATACACTCCCAATGGTTGATTGATGCTACTCATTCCAGCAACAATAGGTCTCCCCGGTGGTTTAACAAGATCCTTATGAATTTTGGGCAACGTATAGAAATTGGGAACCCTTGGGTGTTGGTTGTTGAGGAATTTATAGGTGTGTTCATTTATCCAGTCTAATTCCATGGCTTTATCCAACAACATCTCAAGGTTCAATTTGATAGAAAGAGTGGGGTCTTGGTCTAAAGGTGCATAAATGGTCCGATCTTGCAGTTGTCTGATGCATTCAATGTTATAATCTGTAGTGTTCATGATGACTAGGGCGCCTCCCTTATCAGCTGGGCGTATGGTAATATCCTTATCACAATATAAATCTCTGATGATTTTCATTTCATGAGGTTTCATGTTTCTATGCGGTGGAGTTTTATAACTGATCCGTTCAATGTCTCGAGTAACAAGTTTTTGAAAAATATCAATTGATGGTACTGAGATTGGTGGTATGAAGCCACTCTTAGTTCTGAATTCTTGAAAATCTGGGGCATCCGAGGTGTTCTCGTATGGTTCTAACTCCTCAAAGAATACTTTCAATTTAAGTTTTCTTATGAATTTGTACAACTCAATCTTGGTATTAAATAGAGTGGTACTGTAAGTGGGTACAAAACTCAACCCCTTTTGTAGGGTATCCTCTTCAGTTTTATTCAGAGTTTTATTAGATATATTTATGACTAGGTTTTCCTCAGTTGTAATCTTGTTTGTGGTTTGTTTTTTAGATTTCCTCCTCCCCCTGCGGGTTCTTTTGGGCGAGCTCCTAAAAAAGGTCCAGTCGTAGATGTGCGTGTGGACGGGCTGGCTGTTTGGTTGGGATCGCTCGATGCTTGTTCTGTCGGGACCTCGGTCTCCCTCTGTGCGTCTGAATCGGAGCTGGAAGTGTTATCTGATGGATACCTGTGGAGTTTCTTTGGTGCTATCGGGATATACTTCTCCATCCATGTATAAACCTCTTCATTGATATAATCATATGTGTCCCTTTTAAACTTCTTCACCTTCTTTTGTTCCAACTCGTTTTTGTAGTCTTCCAGTTTCGCATTGATGTCAGTTAGAATGATATCGTATTCTTCTTTTCCTAGTGAACCTACAAGTTCTTTCTCAATTTCCTGAATTTCAGTGTTTAGTGTAACCAAATTTTTTGATAATTCCTGTATGGTTAATAAAATCAGGTCAAGGGAACACTTATTCAAAATAGCCTCCCATTTCCGTACAAATTCTTTGCTTTCCTTGCAAAGTGTTGGGCGAAGTTGGATCCGTAACCCTCTTGGTATACGTTGATTCTTGAAATAGCGGCCTAGAGTGATCGCATGTAGTTTGCGGTTTATCTCCTTCCGTATCAAGTATTCAAGTTGTTTAATGCGTTTAGCCGGGTCTTTAGTTGTGGTGGAGTGTGTGCCAATGCTTGTTTCACTAATCAGTTCTAGAATGGCTGCCGCCTCCTCTGTGGAAAACCCTAGGGTTTCTGCGCATTTGGATGAAAGACCTTCGATATCTTCAAAGGACATTATGTTGTTTAAAATTGTCGTATGAGTTAAATTACAATCTCTATCACTGTGTGCCTCCACTCACGTGTGTCTCAAAAAAGGAAGAACAAGAGCAGGAAGGTAAGTAAGTGGGCACCACTTGTTTAAATTCACTTTAAAACAGATCAAAAAAGGTTGAGGTTATAAATCATCTTTCAAAAAATTCACAGGAGCTGGCTACGATGAGTCTGGAGACACCCTGACTCGTGGAACACAAAAATATGCAGAAGACCAGGTAACAAACCTGGCCACACAGCCGCTCTCTGTATAAGCCCTACCAAGGGCAGTGCAATTTGCAAAATTAGAGTCAACTAGTAAATGTTCACTGTATTTACAGAATGTAACTCATCCAAATAAATCTCTTAGTCGGATCCAAAAGTAATATGCGTTTATCAAAAAGAAAATTCCAAGTTGGTCACTAATAAAATCTTAGTGAGGCCGCGGCTAACTCATCCCATAATTGTTATAAACATAAAGTGCCAATGCATTTCGGAGCATACAGCTCCTTCATCAGGGCAGGTCTAATTTACACAAACTGTGGAACATTTATACCAAAAGCATCAAGTTTTGAAAAACATAAACAAAATCGTGATTGTGTTACAAAATATAACCATGCGTGAAAACAATATAAAAATAACATACCAATTTTCGATGAGTTGCAAGGTAAATGGAAAAGGTGAATGAAGCCACACAGTAGGGAAAAGAAAAGATGCCAAAATAAATAATGTGTAAATGAAATAACACAGTTAATTTGAACATGATCAGAAAACCAAGGAAAGTTACCTCAAGGGATCGAGGTAGCCCGTGGAAAGAATGTGCGGGGAGTTGACAACAACTTCACGCAAGATCAAAGGTCTGGAAACCAGACCAAATCAATTCTTCAATCTGTAGGTGCAACGACATGTGTTTTAGTGGGTTGTCTCAGAATTTGTCATAGACACTAGCTGTAGAGGTCTGCAGGCTTACCTGTACTCGTAAAGCTACGAGTGTACTGAGGCTGGGATTGCAGTCAAGCAGGGGACGCCATTCCGCATAGCCAGGGAACAGTGTTCCCAAGGTTACTCATACTAATATAAACACGTGACCCAAATGTGTCCATTGATCGACACGATGCCGATAGGCAGTTGCACTCTATGCAATCAGGCAATCAAGGCTAAGAATCATGGAAATAAAGAATTTGCAGTAGAGCTGATGATAATTACGGAATTATAGAAGGAAAAAAATCGAAAATTAAATATGAGAAAAACGGCTGATAGACATAGAAAACATACTGCCGATTACACTCTATGCAATCAGACAATTCAGGCCAAGAATTCAAATAAAAAAGAATTTGCAGTAGAGCTGATGATAATTACGGAATTATAGAAGGAAAAAAACAAAAATTAAATATGAGAAAAAAGGCTGATAGACATAGAAAACATACTGACAATTGCTCTCCATGCAATCAGGCAATTCAAGCCAGGAATCCAGATAAAAAAGAATTTACAGTAAATCTACTGATAAATGTAGAATTGTAGAAGGAAAAGAACAGAAAATTGAATATGAGAAAAAAAGGCTAATAGACATAGAAAACATACTGACAATTGTGTATAAATGAGTGAAAATGTCATAGATAAAATAAACAAACATTATGATAATAATAATAATGATAATAATAAGCATATTAGACACACTGCGATATATGGAATAAATCATGCAAGGGTAGCATGTGTATCTAAACCATTACATAAACAACTAATGGGTGTAATCGTGGATATATCATGTACATTTATCATAAATACACCAGTCGCATGCGGTAGCCCCCGGAAGGCGCTACCTTGGGTCCCAAACCTAAGTTCGGGAAGGGCGACAATGGTGTGTAAACGTTGGTGATTGGATCCTAATGTGATAACAATTCATATTGAATCCTAAAATAAAAGACATGAATGACCCCCTTAAAGAGAGAGGTCATCCAAAGTGTCACGGTATAAATGTACATTGGTAGAGGAAGGGAATCATGTACTAGTCACTCATGTATCAACATAATCCTCTTAAGTCAAGCAAGGAAAACAATGATTCAAATGTAACAGTGATAGTTAATCTCTTCATTTAGGCCATTTGGGTAGAGGCTCCCAAGTTTGTCTATCCAAAAGGTTTCTCTTTGGTTGAGTCGCAGGCCCAAATCCTCATGGGGATTCGATTTCTTTAACACTTCAAGAATGACAAATCTAATTTGAGTCAGGTTGTGGTTCTCATCACGCCAGTGGCGTGCCACCGCCGAGTTGGTGTTACATGTACGTATGCATGAACGGTGCTCGTTCCAACGTGCCTTTGCTGATCTCGTGGACTGTCCTACATAATACTTACCCCAGGGGCATTTTATACCATATATAATGTTCACACTATCACACGTACCAAATGTCTTCAGGAAAATCTTGTTGCCTGTTCTGGGATGGTATATCGTGTCACCCTTGATCACCAAATTACAATTGATGCAATGTAAGCACGGATATGTTCCTGTGCGTGAAGTAATGGGTTCTTTCATCGGTGGCCTCGTGTGGACCAGTTCATCTCGTAGGTTTTTGCTCCTTTGATAAGCAAAGACTGGAAGTTGTTCAAATAGATTCTGGACCCTTACATCATTCTTAAAAATGCTCCAATGTTTCTTAATGGAATTCTTTATTTTGTTACTCTGAATGGAAAATTTAGAAACATATACTGGAGTTTTGAGTTCTTTCTTGGGTTTAGTAGTACTTTTCAATAGGCTGTCACGATCAAGGGAATTAACCCTCTGGACTGCCAAATCCAATTCATCCTTTCTGTAGCCACGTGCTTCAAATTTCTCTCTCATGTTCAATTGCTGTGCTAAGTAGTCTTCAGGATCGCTCACGATCTTTTTAACTCTCAACAATTGACTGTAAGGAAGATTTTTGAGTAAACTGGACTGATGGAAACTCAGGCGGTGAAGTAAGTTATTGCGATCTGTGATTTTTCGAAATAATGTAGTAGCATTGCTCTCCATGCAATCAGGCAATTCAAGCCAGGAATCCAGATAATTGTAATTTGGTGATCAAGGGTGACACGATATACCATCCCAGATCAGGCAACAAGATTTTCCTGAAGACATTTGGTACGTGTGATAGTGTGAACATTATATATGGTATAAAATGCCCCTGTGGTAAGTATTATGTAGGACAGTCCACGAGATCAGCAAAGGCACGTTGGAACGAGCACCGTTCGTGCATACGTACATGTAACACCAACTCGGCGGTGGCACGCCACTGGCGTGATGAGAACCACAACCTGACTCAAATTAGATTTGTCATTCTTGAAGTGTTAAAGAAATCGAATCCCCATGAGGATTTGGGCCTGCGACTCAACCAAAGAGAAACCTTTTGGATAGACAAACTTGGGAGCCTCTACCCAAATGGCCTAAATGAAGAGATTAACTATCACTGTTACATTTGAATCATTGTTTTCCTTGCTTGACTTAAGAGGATTATGTTGATACATGAGTGACTAGTACATGATTCCCTTCCTCTACCAATGTACATTTATACCGTGACACTTTGGATGACCTCTCTCTTTAAGGGGGTCATTCATGTCTTTTATTTTAGGATTCAATATGAATTGTTATCACATTAGGATCCAATCACCAACGTTTACACACCATTGTCGCCCTTCCCGAACTTAGGTTTGGGACCCAAGGTAGCGCCTTCCGGGGGCTACCGCATGCGACTGGTGTATTTATGATAAATGTACATGATATATCCACGATTACACCCATTAGTTGTTTATGTAATGGTTTAGATACACATGCTACCCTTGCATGATTTATTCCATATATCGCAGTGTGTCTAATATGCTTATTATTATCATTATTATTATTATCATAATGTTTGTTTATTTTATCTATGACATTTTCACTCATTTATACACAATTGTCAGTATGTTTTCTATGTCTATTAGCCTTTTTTTCTCATATTCAATTTTCTGTTCTTTTCCTTCTACAATTCTACATTTATCAGTAGCTTTACTGTAAATTCTTTTTTATCTGGATTCCTGGCTTGAATTGCCTGATTGCACGGAGAGCAATCGTCAGTATGTTTTCTATGTCTATCAGCCTTTTTTCTCATATTTAATTTTTGTTTTTTTCCTTCTATAATTCCGTAATTATCATCAGCTCTACTGCAAATTCTTTTTTACTTGAATTCTTGGCCTGAATTGTCTGATTGCATAGAGTGTAATCGGCAGTATGTTTTCTATGTCTATCAGCCGTTTTTCTCATATTTAATTTTCGATTTTTTTCCTTCTATAATTCCGTAATTATCATCAGCTCTACTGCAAATTCTTTATTTCCATGATTCTTAGCCTTGATTGCCTGATTGCATAGAGTGCAACTGCCTATCGGCATCGTGTCGATCAATGGACACATTTGGGTCACGTGTTTATATTAGTATGAGTAACCTTGGGAACACTGTTCCCTGGCTATGCGGAATGGCGTCCCCTGCTTGACTGCAATCCCAGCCTCAGTACACTCGTAGCTTTACGAGTACAGGTAAGCCTGCAGACCTCTACAGCTAGTGTCTATGACAAATTCTGAGACAACCCACTAAAACACATGTCGTTGCACCTACAGATTGAAGAATTGATTTGGTCTGGTTTCCAGACCTTTGATCTTGCGTGAAGTTGTTGTCAACTCCCCGCACATTCTTTCCACGGGCTACCTCGATCCCTTGAGGTAACTTTCCTTGGTTTTCTGATCATGTTCAAATTAACTGTGTTATTTCATTTACACATTATTTATTTTGGCATCTTTTCTTTTCCCTACTGTGTGGCTTCATTCACCTTTTCCATTTACCTTGCAACTCATCGAAAATTGGTATGTTATTTTTATATTGTTTTCACGCATGGTTATATTTTGTAACACAATCACAATTTTGTTTATGTTTTTCAAAACTTGATGCTTTTGGTATAAATGTTCCACAGTTTGTGTAAATTAGACCTGCCCTGATGAAGGAGCTGTATGCTCCGAAATGCATTGGCACTTTATGTTTATAACAATTATGGGATGAGTTAGCCGCGGCCTCACTAAGATTTTATTAGTGACCAACTTGGAATTTTCTTTTTGATAAACGCATATTACTTTTGGATCCGACTAAGAGATTTATTTGGATGAGTTACATTCTGTAAATACAGTGAACATTTACTAGTTGACTCTAATTTTGCAAATTGCACTGCCCTTGGTAGGGCTTATACAGAGAGCGGCTGTGTGGCCAGGTTTGTTACCTGGTCTTCTGCATATTTTTGTGTTCCACGAGTCAGGGTGTCTCCAGACTCATCGTAGCCAGCTCCTGTGAATTTTTTGAAAGATGATTTATAACCTCAACCTTTTTTGATCTGTTTGAAAGTGAATTTAAACAAGTGGTGCCCACTTACTTACCTTCCTGCTCTTGTTCTTCCTTTTTTGAGACACACGTGAGTGGAGGCACACAGTGATAGAGATTGTAATTTAACTCATACGACAATTTTAAACAACATAATGTCCTTTGAAGATATCGAAGGTCTTTCATCCAAATGCGCAGAAACCCTAGGGTTTTCCACAGAGGAGGCGGCAGCCATTCTAGAACTGATTAGTGAAACAAGCATTGGCACACACTCCACCACAACTAAAGACCCGGCTAAACGCATTAAACAACTTGAATACTTGATACGGAAGGAGATAAACCGCAAACTACATGCGATCACTCTAGGCCGCTATTTCAAGAATCAACGTATACCAAGAGGGTTACGGATCCAACTTCGCCCAACACTTTGCAAGGAAAGCAAAGAATTTGTACGGAAATGGGAGGCTATTTTGAATAAGTGTTCCCTTGACCTGATTTTATTAACCATACAGGAATTATCAAAAAATTTGGTTACACTAAACACTGAAATTCAGGAAATTGAGAAAGAACTTGTAGGTTCACTAGGAAAAGAAGAATACGATATCATTCTAACTGACATCAATGCGAAACTGGAAGACTACAAAAACGAGTTGGAACAAAAGAAGGTGAAGAAGTTTAAAAGGGACACATATGATTATATCAATGAAGAGGTTTATACATGGATGGAGAAGTATGGCCCGATAGCACCAAAGAAACTCCACAGGTATCCATCAGATAACACTTCCAGCTCCGATTCAGACGCACAGAGGGAGACCGAGGTCCCGACAGAACAAGCATCGAGCGATCCCAACCAAACAGCCAGCCCGTCCACACGCACATCTACGACTGGACCTTTTTTAGGAGCTCGCCCAAAAGAACCCGCAGGGGGAGGAGGAAATCTAAAAAACAAACCACAAACAAGATTACAACTGAGGAAAACCTAGTCATAAATATATCTCATAAAACTCTGAATAAAACTGAAGAGGATACCCTACAAAAGGGGTTGAGTTTTGTACCCACTTACAGTACCACTCTATTTAATACCAAGATTGAGTTGTACAAATTCATAAGAAAACTTAAATTGAAAGTATTCTTTGAGGAGTTAGAACCATACGAGAACACCTCGGATGCCCCAGATTTTCAAGAATTCAGAACTAAGAGTGGCTTCATACCACCAATCTCAGTACCATCAATTGATATTTTTCAAAAACTTGTTACTCGAGACATTGAACGGATCAGTTATAAAACTCCACCGCATAGAAACATGAAACCTCATGAAATGAAAATCATCAGAGATTTATATTGTGATAAGGATATTACCATACGCCCAGCTGATAAGGGAGGCGCCCTAGTCATCATGAACACTACAGATTATAACATTGAATGCATCAGACAACTGCAAGATCGGACCATTTATGCACCTTTAGACCAAGACCCCACTCTTTCTATCAAATTGAACCTTGAGATGTTGTTGGATAAAGCCATGGAATTAGACTGGATAAATGAACACACCTATAAATTCCTCAACAACCCACACCCAAGGGTTCCCAATTTCTATACGTTGCCCAAAATTCATAAGGATCTTGTTAAACCACCGGGGAGACCTATTGTTGCTGGAATGAGTAGCATCAATCAACCATTGGGAGTGTATATTGACTTTTTTCTGCAACCTTTAATACAACAAACTTCCACATACGTTAGAGATACCACACACTTCTTACAGCAACTACACTCTGTTATGTTTGATTGTGATCACCTGATGTTTACCATTGATGTGAAGAGTCTATACACATCTATACCTCATGACCTTGGGATAGAATCAGTTGAATGGCTGCTGTTAAAAGCACCAGAAATTCGAGCACAGAAGGAATTTATAATATCTCTCCTTCACTTTATTTCAGAGAACTCATATTTTCAATTTCAAGACAAATTCTTCCTTCAAGTGTCTGGTACATCAATGGGGGCCACTATGGCACCATCCTATGCGAACTGTTTTATGCATAAGTATGAAATGGACCATATACTGAATAACCAGGAATGGAACAAAAATATACACCTCTGGTTACGGTTCATCGATGATATTTTTGGAATACGGACAGGCATGGATGAGAGCTTCAGTGACTTTTTCACATATCTTAACAACATCGACCAGCGCATCCAGTTCACCAAAGAGACCTCCAGAGACAGAATCACATTCCTTGATGTTCAGATTGAGAAAAAAGACGCCAACTATTCTACTACATTATTTCGAAAAATCACAGATCGCAATAACTTACTTCACCGCCTGAGTTTCCATCAGTCCAGTTTACTCAAAAATCTTCCTTACAGTCAATTGTTGAGAGTTAAAAAGATCGTGAGCGATCCTGAAGACTACTTAGCACAGCAATTGAACATGAGAGAGAAATTTGAAGCACGTGGCTACAGAAAGGATGAATTGGATTTGGCAGTCCAGAGGGTTAATTCCCTTGATCGTGACAGCCTATTGAAAAGTACTACTAAACCCAAGAAAGAACTCAAAACTCCAGTATATGTTTCTAAATTTTCCATTCAGAGTAACAAAATAAAGAATTCCATTAAGAAACATTGGAGCATTTTTAAGAATGATGTAAGGGTCCAGAATCTATTTGAACAACTTCCAGTCTTTGCTTATCAAAGGAGCAAAAACCTACGAGATGAACTGGTCCACACGAGGCCACCGATGAAAGAACCCATTACTTCACGCACAGGAACATATCCGTGCTTACATTGCATCAATTGTAATTTGGTGATCAAGGGTGACACGATATACCATCCCAGAACAGGCAACAAGATTTTCCTGAAGACATTTGGTACGTGTGATAGTGTGAACATTATATATGGTATAAAATGCCCCTGTGGTAAGTATTATGTAGGACAGTCCACGAGATCAGCAAAGGCACGTTGGAACGAGCACCGTTCATGCATACGTATATGTAACACCAACTCGGCGGTGGCACGCCACTGGCGTGATGAGAACCACAACCTGACTCAAATTAGATTTGTCATTCTTGAAGTGTTAAAGAAATCGAATCCCCATGAGGATTTGGGCCTGCGACTCAACCAAAGAGAAACCTTTTGGATAGACAAACTTGGGAGCCTCTACCCAAATGGCCTACATGAAGAGATTAACTATCACTGTTACATTTGAATCATTGTTTTCCTTGCTTGACTTAAGAGGATTATGTTGATACATGAGTGACTAGTACATGATTCCCTTCCTCTACCAATGTACATTTATACCGTGACACTTTGGATGACCTCTCTCTTTAAGGGGGTCATTCATGTCTTTTATTTTAGGATTCAATATGAATTGTTATCACATTAGGATCCAATCACCAACGTTTACACACCATTGTCGCCCTTCCCGAACTTAGGTTTGGGACCCAAGGTAGCGCCTTCCGGGGGCTACCGCATGCGACTGGTGTATTTATGATAAATGTACATGATATATCCACGATTACACCCATTAGTTGTTTATGTAATGGTTTAGATACACATGCTACCCTTGCATGATTTATTCCATATAACGCAGTGTGTCTAATATGCTTATTATTATCATTATTATTATTATCATAATGTTTGTTTATTTTATCTATGACATTTTCACTCATTTATACACAATTGTCAGTATGTTTTCTATGTCTATTAGCCTTTTTTTCTCATATTCAATTTTCTGTTCTTTTCCTTCTACAATTCTACATTTATCAGTAGCTTTACTGTAAATTCTTTTTTATCTGGATTCCTGGCTTGAATTGCCTGATTGCATGGAGAGCAATCGTCAGTATGTTTTCTATGTCTATCAGCTTTTTTTCTCATATTTAATTTTTGTTTTTTTCCTTCTATAATTCCGTAATTATCATCAGCTCTACTGCAAATTCTTTTTTATTTGAATTCTTGGCCTGAATTGTCTGATTGCATAGAGTGTAATCGGCAGTATGTTTTCTATGTCTATCAGCCGTTTTTCTCATATTTAATTTTTGATTTTTTTCCTTCTATAATTCCGTAATTATCATCAGCTCTACTGCAAATTCTTTATTTCCATGATTCTTAGCCTTGATTGCCTGATTGCATAGAGTGCAACTGCCTATCGGCATCGTGTCGATCAATGGACACATTTGGGTCACGTGTTTATATTAGTATGAGTAACCTTGGGAACACTGTTCCCTGGCTATGCGGAATGGCGTCCCCTGCTTGACTGCAATCCCAGCCTCAGTACACTCGTAGCTTTACGAGTACAGGTAAGCCTGCAGACCTCTACAGCTAGTGTCTATGACAAATTCTGAGACAACCCACTAAAACACATGTCGTTGCACCTACAGATTGAAGAATTGATTTGGTCTGGTTTCCAGACCTTTGATCTTGCGTGAAGTTTTTGTCAACTCCCCGCACATTCTTTCCACGGGCTACCTCGATCCCTTGAGGTAACTTTCCTTGGTTTTCTGATCATGTTCAAATTAACTGTGTTATTTCATTTACACATTATTTATTTTGGCATCTTTTCTTTTCCCTACTGTGTGGCTTCATTCACCTTTTCCATTTACCTTGCAACTCATCGAAAATTGGTATGTTATTTTTATATTGTTTTCACGCATGGTTATATTTTGTAACACAATCACGATTTTGTTTATGTTTTTCAAAACTTGATGCTTTTGGTATAAATGTTCCACAGTTTGTGTAAATTAGACCTGCCCTGATGAAGGAGCTGTATGCTCCGAAATGCATTGGCACTTTATGTTTATAACAATTATGGGATGAGTTAGCCGCGGCCTCACTAAGATTTTACTAGTGACCAACTTGGAATTTTCTTTTTGATAAACGCATATTACTTTTGGATCCGACTAAGAGATTTATTTGGATGAGTTACATTCTGTAAATACAGTGAACATTTACTAGTTGACTCTAATTTTGCAAATTGCACTGCCCTTGGTAGGGCTTATACAGAGAGCGGCTGTGTGGCCAGGTTTGTTACCTGGTCTTCTGCATATTTTTGTGTTCCACGAGTCAGGGTGTCTCCAGACTCATCGTAGCCAGCTCCTGTGAATTTTTTGAAAGATGATTTATAACCTCAACCTTTTTTGATCTGTTTGAAAGTGAATTTAAACAAGTGGTGCCCACTTACTTACCTTCCTGCTCTTGTTCTTCCTTTTTTGAGACACACGTGAGTGGAGGCACACAGTGATAGAGATTGTAATTTAACTCATACGACAATTTTAAACAACATAATGTCATTTGAAGATATCGAAGGTCTTTCATCCAAATGCGCAGAAACCCTAGGGTTTTCCACAGAGGAGGCGGCAGCCATTCTAGAACTGATTAGTGAAACAAGCATTGGCACACACTCCACCACAACTAAAGACCCGGCTAAACGCATTAAACAACTTGAATACTTGATACGGAAGGAGATAAACCGCAAACTACATGCGATCACTCTAGGCCGCTATTTCAAGAATCAACGTATACCAAGAGGGTTACGGATCCAACTTCGCCCAACACTTTGCAAGGAAAGCAAAGAATTTGTACGGAAATGGGAGGCTATTTTGAATAAGTGTTCCCTTGACCTGATTTTATTAACCATACAGGAATTATCAAAAAATTTGGTTACACTAAACACTGAAATTCAGGAAATTGAGAAAGAACTTGTAGGTTCACTAGGAAAAGAAGAATACGATATCATTCTAACTGACATCAATGCGAAACTGGAAGACTACAAAAACGAGTTGGAACAAAAGAAGGTGAAGAAGTTTAAAAGGGACACATATGATTATATCAATGAAGAGGTTTATACATGGATGGAGAAGTATGGCCCGATAGCACCAAAGAAACTCCACAGGTATCCATCAGATAACACTTCCAGCTCCGATTCAGACGCACAGAGGGAGACCGAGGTCCCGACAGAACAAGCATCGAGCGATCCCAACCAAACAGCCAGCCCGTCCACACGCACATCTACGACTGGACCTTTTTTAGGAGCTCGCTCAAAAGAACCCGCAGGGGGAGGAGGAAATCTAAAAAACAAACCACAAACAAGATTACAACTGAGGAAAACCTAGTCATAAATATATCTCATAAAACTCTGAATAAAACTGAAGAGGATACCCTACAAAAGGGGTTGAGTTTTGTACCCACTTACAGTACCACTGTATTTAATACCAAGATTGAGTTGTACAAATTCATAAGAAAACTTAAATTGAAAGTATTCTTTGAGGAGTTAGAACCATACGAGAACACCTCGGATGCCCCAGACTTTCAAGAATTCAGAACTAAGAGTGGCTTCATACCACCAATCTCAGTACCATCAATTGATATTTTTCAAAAACTTGTTACTCGAGACATTGAACGGATCAGTTATAAAACTCCACCGCATAGAAACATGAAACCTCATGAAATGAAAATCATCAGAGATTTATATTGTGATAAGGATATCACCATACGCCCAGCTGATAAGGGAGGCGCCCTAGTCATCATGAACACTACAGATTATAACATTGAATGCATCAGACAACTGCAAGATCGGACCATTTATGCACCTTTAGACCAAGACCCCACTCTTTCTATCAAATTGAACCTTGAGATGTTGTTGGATAAAGCCATGGAATTAGACTGGATAAATGAACACACCTATAAATTCCTCAACAACCCACACCCAAGGGTTCCCAATTTCTATACGTTGCCCAAAATTCATAAGGATCTTGTTAAACCACCGGGGAGACCTATTGTTGCTGGAATGAGTAGCATCAATCAACCATTGGGAGTGTATATTGACTTTTTTCTGCAACCTTTAATACAACAAACTTCCACATACGTTAGAGATACCACACACTTCTTACAGCAACTACACTCTGTTATGTTTGATTGTGATCACCTGATGTTTACCATTGATGTGAAGAGTCTATACACATCTATACCTCATGACCTTGGGATAGAATCAGTTGAATGGCTGCTGTTAAAAGCACCAGAAATTCGAGCACAGAAGGAATTTATAATATCTCTCCTTCACTTTATTTCAGAGAACTCATATTTTCAATTTCAAGACAAATTCTTCCTTCAAGTGTCTGGTACATCAATGGGGGCCACTATGGCACCATCCTATGCGAACTGTTTTATGCATAAGTATGAAATGGACCATATACTGAATAACCAGGAATGGAACAAAAATATACACCTCTGGTTACGGTTCATCGATGATATTTTTGGAATATGGACAGGCACGGATGAGAGCTTCAGTGACTTTTTCACATATCTTAACAACATCGACCAGCACATCCAGTTCACCAAAGAGACCTCCAGAGACAGAATCACATTCCTTGATGTTCAGATTGAGAAAAAAGACGCCAACTATTCTACTACATTATTTCGAAAAATCACAGATCGCAATAACTTACTTCACCGCCTGAGTTTCCATCAGTCCAGTTTACTCAAAAATCTTCCTTACAGTCAATTGTTGAGAGTTAAAAAGATCGTGAGCGATCCTGAAGACTACTTAGCACAGCAATTGAACATGAGAGAGAAATTTGAAGCACGTGGCTACAGAAAGGATGAATTGGATTTGGCAGTCCAGAGGGTTAATTCCCTTGATCGTGACAGCCTATTGAAAAGTACTACTAAACCCAAGAAAGAACTCAAAACTCCAGTATATGTTTCTAAATTTTCCATTCAGAGTAACAAAATAAAGAATTCCATTAAGAAACATTGGAGCATTTTTAAGAATGATGTAAGGGTCCAGAATCTATTTGAACAACTTCCAGTCTTTGCTTATCAAAGGAGCAAAAACCTACGAGATGAACTGGTCCACACGAGGCCACCGATGAAAGAACCCATTACTTCACGCACAGGAACATATCCGTGCTTACATTGCATCAATTGTAATTTGGTGATCAAGGGTGACACGATATACCATCCCAGAACAGGCAACAAGATTTTCCTGAAGACATTTGGTACGTGTGATAGTGTGAACATTATATATGGTATAAAATGCCCCTGTGGTAAGTATTATGTAGGACAGTCCACGAGATCAGCAAAGGCACGTTGGAACGAGCACCGTTCGTGCATACGTACATGTAACACCAACTCGGCGGTGGCACGCCACTGGCGTGATGAGAACCACAACCTGACTCAAATTAGATTTGTCATTCTTGAAGTGTTAAAGAAATCGAATCCCCATGAGGATTTGGGCCTGCGACTCAACCAAAGAGAAACCTTTTGGATAGACAAACTTGGGAGCCTCTACCCAAATGGCCTAAATGAAGAGATTAACTATCACTGTTACATTTGAATCATTGTTTTCCTTGCTTGATTTAAGAGGATTATGTTGATACATGAGTGACTAGTACATGATTCCCTTCCTCTACCAATGTACATTTATACCGTGACACTTTGGATGACCTCTCTCTTTAAGGGGGTCATTCATGTCTTTTATTTTAGGATTCAATATGAATTGTTATCACATTAGGATCCAATCACCAACGTTTACACACCATTGTCGCCCTTCCCGAACTTAGGTTTGGGACCCAAGGTAGCGCCTTCCGGGGGCTACCGCATGCGACTGGTGTATTTATGATAAATGTACATGATATATCCACGATTACACCCATTAGTTGTTTATGTAATGGTTTAGATACACATGCTACCCTTGCATGATTTATTCCATATATCGCAGTGTGTCTAATATGCTTATTATTATCATTATTATTATCATAATGTTTGTTTATTTTATCTATGACATTTTCACTCATTTATACACAATTGTCAGTATGTTTTCTATGTCTATTAGCCTTTTTTTCTCATATTCAATTTTCTGTTCTTTTCCTTCTACAATTCTACATTTATCAGTAGCTTTACTGTAAATTCTTTTTTATCTGGATTCCTGGCTTGAATTGCCTGATTGCATGGAGAGCAATCGTCAGTATGTTTTCTATGTCTATCAGCCTTTTTTCTCATATTTAATTTTTGTTTTTTTCCTTCTATAATTCCGTAATTATCATCAGCTCTACTGCAAATTCTTTTTTATTTGAATTCTTGGCCTGAATTGTCTGATTGCATAGAGTGTAATCGGCAGTATGTTTTCTATGTCTATCAGCCGTTTTTCTCATATTTAATTTTCGATTTTTTTCCTTCTATAATTCCGTAATTATCATCAGCTCTACTGCAAATTCTTTATTTCCATGATTCTTAGCCTTGATTGCCTGATTGCATAGAGTGCAACTGCCTATCGGCATCGTGTCGATCAATGGACACATTTGGGTCACGTGTTTATATTAGTATGAGCA
Organism: Ambystoma mexicanum; assembly: GCF_040938575.1. Lineage (NCBI taxonomy): Eukaryota > Metazoa > Chordata > Amphibia > Caudata > Ambystomatidae > Ambystoma > Ambystoma mexicanum. The sequence goes on along the minus strand of NC_090928.1, from coordinate 957,475,420 downwards.
ACCTTGGGAACACTGTTCCCTGGCTATGCGGAATGGCGTCCCCTGCTTGACTGCAATCCCAGCCTCAGTACACTCGTAGCTTTACGAGTACAGGTAAGCCTGCAGACCTCTACAGCTAGTGTCTATGACAAATTCTGAGACAACCCACTAAAACACATGTCGTTGCACCTACAGATTGAAGAATTGATTTGGTCTGGTTTCCAGACCTTTGATCTTGCGTGAAGTTGTTGTCAACTCCCCGCACATTCTTTCCACGGGCTACCTCGATCCCTTGAGGTAACTTTCCTTGGTTTTCTGATCATGTTCAAATTAACTGTTATTTCATTTACACATTATTTATTTTGGCATCTTTTCTTTTCCCTACTGTGTGGCTTCATTCACCTTTTCCATTTACCTTGCAACTCATCGAAAATTGGTATGTTATTTTTATATTGTTTTCACGCATGGTTATATTTTGTAACACAATCACGATTTTGTTTATGTTTTTCAAAACTTGATGCTTTTGGTATAAATGTTCCACAGTTTGTGTAAATTAGACCTGCCCTGATGAAGGAGCTGTATGCTCCGAAATGCATTGGCACTTTATGTTTATAACAATTATGGGATGAGTTAGCCGCGGCCTCACTAAGATTTTATTAGTGACCAACTTGGAATTTTCTTTTTGATAAACGCATATTACTTTTGGATCCGACTAAGAGATTTATTTGGATGAGTTACATTCTGTAAATACAGTGAACATTTACTAGTTGACTCTAATTTTGCAAATTGCACTGCCCTTGGTAGGGCTTATACAGAGAGCGGCTGTGTGGCCAGGTTTGTTACCTGGTCTTCTGCATATTTTTGTGTTCCACGAGTCAGGGTGTCTCCAGACTCATCGTAGCCAGCTCCTGTGAATTTTTTGAAAGATGATTTATAACCTCAACCTTTTTTGATCTGTTTGAAAGTGAATTTAAACAAGTGGTGCCCACTTACTTACCTTCCTGCTCTAGTAATATACTGGGTCACGGCAGAAAAAGGACACACACACTCGGTGTTTTGAATGTGCAAATAATTTTGAGGCTGCTACTAAAAGTCACTGAAGCGAAACGAGAACCATTATATGCATTAAGGGTTTTAACACGCTCAAAATATGTTTACTCTCCCATTTGGAATTAAATGCACTAAGCGCTAATTATCTATGTGGTTATGTCATTTATAATATGTGAGTTGTTTAACTATTTTTATTTCTACTTTACGATTGAGAAAGTGCTAATAATGCATGTAAATACCGCTGAGAAAAGAGACTTATACACTAAGAAGCATTTTCAATGTGCACAAATGTTGCAGTAATTACAAAGCTTTTTATACATTTAAAGATGTCTGCCTTTGAAATGTAGTCAAAGCACCGTGTGTGAAATGGATACACTCTATCCGATACAGAGATCAAAGAGACTAAGAACCCTTTTTAAAGTCACCTTGTTTATGTTCGCACTTTTAAATGTGATCAAGCGGTCTGTGCACCGTGAAACGCGTCGTTTCTGGATTCTTTCCTTGCCATGCTGACATTTAATAAAGCACTGTTAGTCTGGTAAAACTTTGGATTGTGTTTTGCCTCTGTGCAGAGAGTCACCAACGACTTTCTCTGCTGTTCTTGGGAGTGCATTCCACTGGCCAGCTCTTCCCGGTTCCATCTTGGTTCTGGGAAATTGGTTTTCCTTTTTTTTTAATATATATATATATATATATAAAAAAATTATAATAATGGAAGCTGAAATTAATGGAGTTGGTTTGCAAAATGAAAATGTATTAAATGTTGAATGCTATTTTATGTATGTTTGTTTTCTCTTTAACATGTGGTTAATTTCAGAAAGCGAGAGGAAGAGGGCAAAATGATTTATGAAGTGCATGGATATATATATAATTTTATTTTTGGCAAAAGGGTGAAGTTAGTATTGTGCTATGTACTTAATCTGTTTCTTTTCTATTTGATTTAGAATATTAACACATTTTGGCTTGGAGGTTTCGGGACCGGAGGACCCGGGAGAAGATGGAGTCCTGGAGTACCCCTGAATGAAGATCAAATGATGCCTGCCTCCGGGTGGAGGTGAAGACAAGTAACCGGAATGCCAAAAAGAGATGACTCCTATGGAAAAAGGATCCAAGAGTGCCAGGATGAAAGAGGACCCGAATGAACCAAATGATGTGACATCGCTGGTCGGGACATGTCAGAGGCAGACAAGTGTCCTGGAGTATGGAGTTCCACGTATTTTTTATTTTAATTATTTTAATCTGTTATGTTAATTCTTTATTTTAACTATTTGTTTTATTTTATTGTTTTGTGATTGACTTCAAGTACAAAAGTAAGACACTGGACTATGGACACTTCCATTGGGAAGAAATATGTAAAATATTTTATAAGAACTGATGGACTCAGAGGTGAATTTTGATATTATGATGATTGAACAGTGATTTTTCAATTTTCATTTTTCACATATGAATATTCGTTTTGTTGGATTGCTACAGTTTAAAAGAAGAAAGGGAGCGTGTTTGAGTTTCTTCCAATTGTGGCTTTGACCACTGCCAAATTCTCAGAAAAAGGAGGGGATATGTAGTATAATTTAGAGTGTTTTGGAGAGCAGCGCCACTGCATGGGATCACATTATAGCTGCCAGGTGGTACAGCAAGTCATGTGTTGCCAGGGTAACATATGAACAGGTATATGAAAACAGGCTATCTATGAACACCATTTTATTCTCTCCATTTTTCAATACTTAGTTTAAAAGAACACCATTTTTTTTCTCATTTGAAAATGCCTCAATTACAGGAGACACATTAGATACTGGATTAATTAACTTAACTAACAAATACTAATCACTAATATTAATCAAATAACATCATAATGTGATCTCCATGTGAAAATGAGGTAGAAAAGACAGGCTCTGAAAGTCATTTTAAACGTGCACTTGGATTCATTTTTTTTTTCTCTGTTCACTGTGTTAGCTGGATGCAAAGTCTGCATGCCAGGAAATGAGTAGATACAGTTTCTAAACTGTATAAGCCAAGCCATTGTTGAAGAAGGAGGATAGATTATTGAGGACTTTGATTGGGTACACGTCATTTTAAGGGTTGTGACAGAGGTTTCTTGAAGCAGCTCGGGGAGAAGGAGCGTTATTAGACATTTGGCGGTGCTGCAGTGAGGACTTGGCTGGGCTGCTGGGAGGCGTTGTTCCAGTGCACTTCTGACCTTCGGAGACTGGGGTGTCCAGTCAATTAGCACCAGATTGAGAACAAACGATTGCAGATTGGAACTGCATGTTCTCGCTGGGTGCTTTAAAAAGAAGACCCTGAGCTACTTATCGGAGGCGACCAGCCAGGAGATCGCGTGTGGGAGAGCTACAAATAGCTGGTAAATATACCAATGGAGTGATTTTGCTGTGACGGACAAATTATTTATTATTAGGTAGGCAGTGTAGCGATAGTCACTATTGGTGAATCACCGTGTTTAAATGCCACATTCTAATGTTGCCATCTAAATGCAAGTCAATTGATGTACTGTTCTTTCTATTGTTGCAAAGAATTTAATGAAATGCCTTGTATTTTTGCAATTGTTTCTCTTCCGTTTATCCTAGAAAAGACTGCCTCGCAAAGCTGGTAATGTATGATTTTGAAATGAAACTGGTATAAATCACAACCTGTGTAAAGGTTTTTTGTTTGCTTCTGTCTTTCTCTGGTGCATTTAGCCCATATCACATAATAAAAGGGGAGGTTATTAGGTAATATATGTGCCAAACTGCCTATGTAGATAAAGTAATGTTATGAGCAATTATAAATAGCTGTGTGCGTGGTTCCACTCAGTGTATATGTATGTGTGTGTCTTCTTAGTGGAACATAACACAATAGCCTGCTGGACGTACATGAGTCAGCAGAGAGAGAGGCCTCTGGAAATATAATCTCACTAATATAAATAAATTAGTGATAATACCACATGTTATTGTGAATACTTCATGGAAACATAATCTCACTAATGTAAATAAATTAGTGATAATACCACATGTAATTGTGAGTACTTTATGGAAGCATAGCTTGCTGGTGTAGATAAATCAGTGATAACAGCCATAAGTGATAGAGGCCCCTGGAGATCACAATAACAGTCTAAACAAAAGAAAGGGTTTTTGTATGTTGGGGCCACAAATAAAACAAAGAAATTATGCTCACCACTATACCACAACAAAATGTATACCAACCAAATGTATCTGTGTACTGAAATAATGCATAGCCACTATACCACAATAATTCCAAACCCAATCTAAATACAAGGAGTGGTTATTACTAAACTATTTTTGTTTTTGGTGGTAAGAAAATACCGCTAGGTCCCAAATCTACACAAAATACCCAACAGTCCAGGTGGTTGCATGGTTGCATGTGCCTTTGGGTACATAAAGATACTGCTTGAATGCTGAGGTTGCTGTGGTACAATGACAACAGTAGGCTAGTGCAAGATGATTGTATGTTTCTCAGGGAGCTGTGCGCAGCAACAGGCTCATTCAGCTCCATTAATTCAATTGAGGCAGTAGACTGCAATGTTGGCATAGTGGCTAGATAGATAGGGCATGGCAGTCTGGACGCAATAAGATATTGGGTAGCGTGTCTAGGTAAGCTAGCGCCCAGAGAACTTTGCGACAGAATCAGAGGGCAGACCATATAGGCGTGTACGAGAGCAAAAGGTCAATCAGACATGACCAGAAAATGGGCGATGTCTTTGTAGTGCAAGACATACAATTACGTGCAAGACATGCATTTACTTACAGCAGTATCCTGATTGACTGTGGATCATGACGAAGTGTCACAGGATAGTCTTGATTGTTAGTTATTTGAAGCAAGATGCAGCGAGACGTAAGGATTGGAACCAGAGTGGGGTTTGGGGAAATAGGAAAGCGCCACCATGAGCAAACAGGCAAACAGATTCAAAAGGCCTTATGAGGCCTTCGGATGGCCGCCGGCTCTTCCGCCTGCCGCCGGATGTTTGTATTTAAATATCAATACAAACACATGATGCCTAGCAACGTGGAGGCGTTTCAGCCTCGTTTCCATGCCGCATCGCCCCGACATTTTGGAGATGTTGGATATCGGCGCGTGCAGATTTGAGCAGATTCTGGGGCCCATAGATGTCGGGGAGGCAATGGGGTGCCCAGGCAGGGCAAGATGTGGCATCAGCTGGTGTCTGCAGGCAGGAAGGGCAGGCTGCCGCTCGGATGCAGCACGCTCCTTGCAGTGTCTTCGTTGCAGGGTCCTCGTTCCTGGTGAGGGTGGGGGCTTAGGAAGCACGGGGTGTGGTCACACCCCAAGTAGTGTTTTTAGTTACAGTTGGTATCAGAGATCTGAGTTGACAGTTGTGATAGTGTGGTTGATGCTTTTGCTAATGCAGCATTGGTTACAGAAATTTGTATTACTACAAACATAAAACAAGGGCACATAGGAACAAGTCAGATACCTTTTCACAGAGCCAAGGCAGGCTATGGCTAAATGTGGCCCTGGAGCAAATCTACTCCTTATAAGGTATAAGTCTCAAATAGGCAACTACAGGAGTCAGTGAGGGAGGGCAGGTTATTTGGTTAATGTACACAGGCATATGCTAGTTAGATCTTCTGTTAGTAGTAGTCGTAAAAGTTTATTTTGGGAATACAAAACATACCCATAAAAACAACAGCATAAACAGCCTAACTACAAATCAAAAAATAAAATTCAACCAGTATTAAAACCATTAAACTATTGCAAAAACACAAAAAAGGAAACCCTTTGAAGCAGTTTTCAATAAAAATGTCCTCACAGATAATCCATTCTTTAACAAAGACAATAAAGTTCAGGCCCCACAAAATGAATCTGCCCATAATAGATAACAGAGAGCAGGCTCATAACAGCAAAATCCCTGTCCCTGCAAAACTGGTTTCAGCATGTGCTCTCTAATGGGCGAAAAAGCTATACAAATCAATAGAAAATATGGCAAGTCTCCTCTGGGCACATCACAAAAAATACATGATTGGTTATCATTCCCATTAGACCAGGCCACCACCACAGCTCTCAAATGAATACAGTGAAACTGCGCCCTGGTTATAACAATACAATGTGAAGGATTCTGGGCCCACTGTAAATACTTCTGGGGACCTAGGTCTGCAATAATCATTGTGCTTCCTATTGGCAGGCATCATGATGTCAGATGACTCCCTTTATTTCAGGATATGTTGAAGTACCCTCACTTTCACAGACTTTAAATCCCTAAAAGGCATAGTCATCTGGGGGGGAAGGATAGCTCAGAGGAAATGCGTTTCACTTGGAAGCAAGAAAATGCAGCGCACCATAAGTTCAAATCCCAATCCTGTGCTTAGAAAGCACTTGTTGGTATTAAGCGCGTTATAAATGAACAATTAAATAAAAAAATATATAAAATCATTGAGCCACATCCACTTCCCCTAATGTAACATCTACATGCCTAAGCCAGGGGATCTTGAAATGGGGGTCCCTGGGCACCAGATATCTGATTAGCTCGTGACTCAGAACAGCTTTAGTGTTCCCTGAGACAATGACCTACATGCTGGGCTGCGATAAGATCACTTAAAAACCTGCACCCAAGTTCCTGTTGCACAGCAAAGTTTAGAGACTATTGGGAAAGCCCCAGTATTCTTTAAAAAAAAAGGTGTTCTCTACCAGCTGGATGGGTTCATTCTTGCCATGTCACAACAACTCCTTACCATACATAGCAACAGAGGTGGCTTTGCCATGGTAAACTTTGAGCAGCAGCTTGACCGGTTTTGCTTTAAACATGGCCTTAGCTCTGGCCAACATTCCCCCAGAAGTTTAAATCTTACAATCTGCTTATTGATATAGACTTCTGCTAATGGAGTCAGATTTTTGCATCAGTATATTCTGTTTTCAGGGTTGTGAAGAAGTTGTTCTGGAATTTCAGACGTAATGCTCTGGAGAGACATCCCTCAATGTTTCACTCTTTTGAACCTATGTATAGTTTCGTTTTTAAACATCTTAGCCATCTTGTAGGTGCATATTTGTTTATGTAAGAACTCAGATATTTAGGAGCAATGTTATGTAGAATTTGGAAAGAGATACAGAGTTACTATCTGTGGTCAAATCCAGGATTCCTTGGTGGAGATCAGTTATATACAGATTGTTGTTATCAGGGTCCAGATCCAATAATATCTGAGAATCATCCAGGTATATTTGGAAATATTTTGGGGAGAATTTGATAATGTCTGCTAGGGGGTTAATGTAAAATTTTAATAGCAATAGGGCTAAGATGGAGCTCTCGGGGACAGCACACTTTAAGGGGAAAATTGTTCAACTCTCCCGTTTTACTCCTCGGGGTGTGATCCTCAAGGTAGATGCAGATCCACTTGAAGGAGTGCCATCTGAACTTTTAATCTTTCTATTAGTGTTTATGGTTGACTTTATCCTATGCAGCTGATAGATCAAGGAGACCTAGATGTGTTGGCGCATTGTTGTGAAGTGCTTTGAGAATGTCCTCTTTCATGAAAAGGAGACTTGTTTCTGTACTCATGCTTCAGGGACAACCAGATTTGTTTTCATGAAGTAGGAGGTTCTCTTCACTGTGAAGGACCATTTGGATGGCAGTCTTCGTTTCCAGGATTGTGTCAATAAAAGGATTGTTAATTATGGGCCTATAATGTTTGGGCATCTCTGGATCCTGTAACCATAAATGGAACCCAAAAACAAATCAACTACAGCAAGAGGTGCTGTAAAGTTGCATTGCTTGTTTAGGTGTGACACATAGGATTTATTGTGTGATGAATAGGTTCTGCTTTATGTAATAAACAGCTAAAACAAGACATGAAGACTGTCAAACGTTAAGGCGGGAAGCACCAAACTAATGCATTGTTTTATTCATTAACATTTTCACCAGTTACATTCATTTGAGAGACAACACCTGCAAAAAAGGCGCAGAGAGTGCCAAATATCAAGAACATTTGGAAATAAACACTAAACTCACAGACAACAGTATTGACAACATTAATTTGTCTTCAAAAAAGGTGTCTTGTCACATTCCACTGAAAGATAAAGAAAGCCTGTTCCTATTCTAAATAAGCGTTGCAAAGCAGCAGCATAGGTGAGAATACTGTGCTTACTGTGCCCCTTGGAGTTGTGTGTGTCTGTACCGTTTGGAACTCTGAATTGTCAATGGAACGGTGCTCCTCAATCGCTTACTTTGTGCTTACCTGGACCGCGGCTCGACGCTCTGCAGGTAGCCTGAGGTACTGGGCATGAATCCTGCAGATGTGTGCAAAGCACACACGTGGCGAAGCAGGAATGTAGCTGAGTGTACTGTGCTTACTGTGCCCCTTGGAGTTTTGCCTATTTGCACACAGGCGGGGAGATAAAAAGAACTGGAGAATAGGAAATTACAGACCCTGGAAGATACAGGGTACACACCATGTAAGCAGTGGTGAGACCAAAAGGATATTCCTATATACAAAATAAATACAAAACAAATATATGAATGTTTTACAGATCCCTGAATTACAGGTTTGGGAAAAGCACACATAAAATCATCTGTACAAAAGAGAACACAGGTGAGATATCCTCCCTGATACGCACCATATGTGGTAATAATTCACATACACTAGATTAAGACAAACAAACCCCCACCCCCTTTTCTCTTTCTCTTCCCCTTTAGGGCACGTGACCAGAATGCCACAGCCTACAGAAAATTGGGGAAAAGTATCCACAACCTACAAATGTGACCACACAGGACAAGAATAGTCACCATTCTTGTTGTTGTTTTTCTGCTCTGCTGTTCTGTTATTAATAATTGAGACCAGTAACGCTAAAATCAGTGTATGTCCTGAAGAAAGCAGGAAGTAATGAAATACTGCTGAAACCGGTAGACAACAGATCCAAGAGTGATGACCTAGATCCCGTGTTCGATACAAATGGAAGTGGTAGGCAGGGCACAGACATAGTAGCATCTTTTTAAGATAAGCAGCCGATTGGTAGCTGTTTTTTTGGTTTTATAAATTCCTTGATTAGTCAAATCAAGGCTTTGAGTACTGTAAGCCACATAGATCCAAGAAGATGACAATAAAGTAAAAATTATCGACCTTGATGATGTGTGCAACATTTTAGCAAACAGGAAAGTAGTGAGAAAGGATAGGGATAGACTTCACCTCCTTTTGTGTACCCTTGACAGGTGTAATATTAGTAACCACCAAGGGCGTGCCCCTTACCTGTAGAGAGGGCCAATTAGCAAATATATGGACATTTAGTTAGACATAGGGACTCAGACCATAGGATTAGGTAATTGGAATACATTGTTTCTCTCTAAATGATGTTAAAAAGCAGTCAGGCAAAGACAAGATAAGGAAGCTCTGACTCCGAGTCATTTGTATATACCGCGGATGGAGTGTGCCTTCTAAGATACTGCAGATTCGAGCTATAGCAGGTGAAAAGTAAGGTTTTCAAATCTTTCTTGAAAGTTGCTAATACGCTGTGGTTGTGCAAATAACCTGGCAATTGGTTCCACAAGCTAGGTGCTTTAAAAGACAAAGCACAATTTTCTGCTTTCAAAGTCCTGGGTCTAAGTTGCTCCAACAGATTTTTTGACCCAGACCTCAAGGATCTAGTATTAGTTTTATCCTTAATGTGGCACTGAAGATAAGGTGGCATCAATTGCATTCTGCACTTAAAAGTTATATCTAAAGTTCTAAACTTAATTCTTGATGCAATTGGAAGCCAATGAAGTGATTGCCTGGACTCTGATACGTGTTCACCCCTCGAAAGCCTCACAACCACTGTCACCGGCCAATTCTGTACAACCTGCAGTGCAATATTGAAAGATAGCATGATTGATGGCAATATGTATAGTTCGGAGAAAGTTGCTTGAACGGATAAAGCATTTTTCAAATGGGATACAAAAGAATGTATAACGTTACTTACCAGGGTGCAGCATAATACGGAAGCAGGAGCTGTAAGGTAGAAACACTCAGAGGAAAGGAGCGTGAGATAACGTGCCACCATATTTGCTTGCTCAAAGCAAATTACAGGAATTGTCATAGCAACGCAACAGAGATGGAGATTAAATGAATTTGATAAAGAAAATACGAGAAATCAGTATAGTGTTATAAGAGTAACGGCATATGTAGTATAAAAGTGCATCGCCTGCTGATCTACAGAGGGATTGAAGGAATGCATCGCGGTGGCATTTTTTTATGACAAAACTTTTAGAATTCTCAAACCTTGGACTAACAAAATGAAATAATTAAAGGCACAGAGTCAAAGAGAATTCTCACAAATAAGGTCATGTAAACCAAAATACAAGTGGAAACAGAAATGTAAATAACAAGTCAACTGACAAAAGCACAGAGAAAATAAGAACATACATTACAAATATTGTCAAAGCAATGCAGTCATATATAGGTGTCACAATGCACAACACACCAGTGTCGGAGAGAAGCAGTAATGAATTGTGAAACAGGTTTAAAGTACTGACACCTGCACTAGCACAGCAACGCCAATAGCACAGACATGTAAATAACACTGCACTACATCAACACAGGACAAAACTACCAATTCAAAACCAGCACTAACAACTATGAGACTAAGAGGGATCTTAACAGAGCAAATGAGGACAAAAGAACTAGGCTGGTATATGGGCCCAGCGAACTCAATAAAGTGTTGGTGACAGAAGATCTAGTATTACAGTGGACAGTGTTGTCTAGCATGTCACAGTCAAGACACTGAACATTGAGCTCCAAGATAAATAAATATGTGAACTGAGAGATATGAATAGAGAAAGAAAAAGTTAGTTAATAAAGACTACACAAGCCTTAAGGAATATTTGAAACCATAAAGTGATAAAATGATGCCCTGTGTCTTCCTTGCATCATGCACAACAGCATAGTGCATAGTGCATATTAACCAATGGGCATCAAAGATTTGGTCACTGTCCATGCATAATTAAGGAAGATTACATATGCAGAGTGGCTAAGGTGCACAGATGGAAAAAATGAAGGTTTGTTCCTACTTCAGCAAATGTACAATGTTGTTTCCCACAGCAGTCTAGAGAAGGGGAAATCTGCAAATGCAGCACGCGATGTAGCATAGCTAGTGCATAGCTGAGAGCGACGTAAGAAAGGCTAAGGTTGGTTCCTAGAAGCAGTGAAATTGCTACACTTGCACCTGCACAGCTCAGACGATAACGGTGCAATACTTCAGCGCAGGGCGACAGACAAGCTGTGTCCACGCAAAAGCCAAGGTGAGAAAAGGCTATCTACTAGTTCAAAATGTCATCTGTTGATATAAGTAGGAATCTAGACCCAGCTCAAGACATGTGCAGAATCCATATATCCTTGAGTTTAGTCAATTACCTACACCGGCCAGGTTCATTCAATCTTGAGCCACATGGTGATCAGGGTCGGCGCTGGCAAGAGTGGCGGATGGAGTTTGAGGACCTCCTTGTTACGCTCACCTGGCTCCCACAGAGGCGTCGATCTGAACTGGACAGCTGCGGTCTCCACCAATGTGACGCATAGTGCCGAGATGACAGACTGGACTGGCCCACCTAGCTTCATTTGCTTGGCCCGTAGGAGTATTCTTCTGCAAATGGAGAAAGGGAATTAACCACCCGTGGAGTTGAGTGTTAACCCTCCACCCCCGCTGTTCTCCCCACTGATCACCTTTAATGTCCCCTCTTATAGTCTGACCTGATGGTTTGGAAAGATGAGCTCTCCATCCTGCATGAGCACAGGGGCGCGCAGATAACCAGTTGCTTCACTGGTTCGAAGGAATTGGTGAGTTCCAGAACAATGTTGACTCTGAGAATTCCGGTGAGACACCCTAAGTATATAGTTCGTAAGAGTTCAAATGTCTGACTTTCACTCTAGTCCGATTCCTTGCAGGTTGTAGCTTGACCCTAGCGAAGAGTTCCTCATGGCAACCGTGAACATTCAGGTAAGGATTTGTATTATCCAACACAGTTCGATAAAATAATGTCAGTATGTAACCTGTTGCTTTCTCCCTTATTCAGGTGCTGAGAGAAATTCTGAAGTCTCGGGGAATAATGCCTCCAGCGGTAAAAGTAGGTAAGTCTATTGTGGTGAGAAGGATTCCCCTTGTTTGTCCCTTTGTTTCACCTTGCTGTCCTTTTGTTTCCCCTTGGGGGCTAGGGTGCGGCGAAGATGCAGTGGAGGCTGTGCCGACCCGTGAAGAGGAATAGTACTACCGGTGGTAAAATCAGGTAAGTCTGAGGGGGGGTAACTAATATTGCCTCTGTTTATTCCCTTGGCTCACCTTGCTGTTCTTGTGTTCCCCTTAGGTGCCGGAGTGCGGCGGGAACATGCAGAAGGATGCGGTGTATGGTGAAGATGCTGCGAAGGCCGGTGAGTTCAGCATGGTGCTGCAGCAGGCGAGGCGACGCGCATAAAATAACTTCTTTCTTCCAGCTCGAAGGCGCGGTGGATCGGGAATTCAGGTAAGGATTAAAGGTATTGCTCTTGTTCTAACCTTTTCTCCTTCTTTCTCCCTCTTTCTAGGAGCTCCAGACTTGAGGCGGGTGTGGCAGAAGACTGGATGCAGACTTGCAGGCACGGTGAGCATTACGCTGCTGGATGCAGAATAACGCGAAGCGTGTGCTGCTCTTCGGGCGTGGTTTAAATAGCCTCCAAAGTAGTCCCAGGTAAGTATTCCTCCTCGACCCCACCTGAGTAAAAAATAGCCCCTAGGTAAAGTAGTCCCTTCCAAGCCTCTTTTGGCTTGGAGCTCTTGCAGCATGGTCTGCATCAGGTAAGTTTGCAGCATGGTCTGCATCAGGAAAGTTTAAATCTTTGAGCCTGCCGCCTATGGCACGAGGACTGACTCTCCATATGAGCCTGGCGCCATAGACGCCAGGACTGCACCCAAATAGCCCCTAGCAGGGGTTGTTGGGCTTGCTTGGAATAACTTGATGCCAGCTTCCGGGGTTGCTGGACTTGATCTGGATCCCCGGGGGTAGGCATCATGACAGCACTCCCCCCCAAGGCCCCTCCTAAAGTCGTTCTTCCCTGTGGTTTTGGTTTGTCTGGGAAATATCGGTGGAAGTTTTTCACCAATCGGGGTGCATGAACGTGTCACTAGGTTCCCATGACCTTTCCTGTGGTCCGTAACCTTTCCAGTCGATTAAATAAAAAACTTTGACTTCACCAGCTTGGAGTCCAGGATGTTCTTAACCTCAAATTCGTGTTCCCCGTCTATAAAGATGGGATCTGGTGGCTTAGTTAGTCTTGTCCCTGGTTGCACTGGCTTCAAAAGTGACACATGAAAGACGGGGTGAATTCGCATATTAGCAGGTAAGTCCAACTTGATGGTCACTGGGTTGATAATGGCCTTAATAGAGTAAGGTCCCAAATATCTGGGGCTAAAGGTCCATGTTCCCTTTAGAGGTATGTGTTTTGTGGCCAACCATACTCGGTCCCCTATCTGGTATTGTGGAGTATCACTTCTATGCCGATCAGCATTTTTCTTGTATTTTTCTTTCGCTTGTTTTAAATGTGCAGTTGCTTCCTTTAAGGCTTGTGTAATCTTAGCGTGCAGATGGTCCACTGCGGGCATTTATAAGTGTTGGGGTGAGTCAAGGTCTGAGGTTCGAGGATGGTGCCCATATAAAGTATAAAAGGGGCTTTGTCCAGTTCCAGAATGTATTGAATTATTATATGCATATTCGGCGAACCAAAGAATGTCTTTCCAATTACTCTCAGTCTGATGTAACATACAACACAGGTATTGTTCAAGAGTCTGGTTGATCCTCTCCGTTTGACCATCGGTTTGGGGGTGGTGACTGGTCGATAACCTCACATCGATTTGGGCCAATTGACAACATTTCTTCCAAAAATGTGAAATGAATTGACTGCCCCGGTCAAAGACCAACACGGACGGAAATCCGTGTATGCGAACAATGTTTTCGAGGAACTCCTTGGCCAGGATTGAAGCTGAAGGTAATCCCTTTAAAGGAATAAAGTGTGCCATCTTGGAAAAAAGATCCACAATAACTAGAAGGGTGTTAAATCCATTGCATGGAGGTAGATCAGTAATAAAGTCTAACGATAAGGTGTGCCATGGAGTATGCGGAATGTCTAAAGGTTGTAAGAGTCCAGCTGGTTTTCTTTTCTGACTTTTGTTTTGGGCGCAAACTGCCACAATACATTACAAATAATTTAATATCCTTTTGCCAGGTGGGCCACCAGAATTGTCTCTTAATTTTAGCTTCAGTCTTTGCGATACCTGGGTGCCACTCCATTAGGGTGTCATGATAATGGGAAATAACTAGCTCTTGTAGTTGCTTGCGTGGCAGAAATAGCCGCCCTTTGTAATAAGGCAGGTCATTGGTGACAGAGTAGTCCGGACCTTTCTTTACCCAGTCCTGCAGGGCTGTAGGATCAAATAGTTGCTGGATCTTTACCTGAATGTCCTCTAGTGTCTGTAGAGTAGTCATGCCAAGTATCCTTTGTTCGGAAATTATGGGTACTGGTTCTGGGTTCACTTCTGCCTCTCCTATTCCTATTCGGGATAAGGCGTCTGCTTTACCATTCTTGCAACCCGGTCGATAGGTTATCACGAAATCGAACTCCGCAAAGAACAATGCCCATCGGAGTTGGCGTGACGATTATGCCTTGGCTGTCTTTAAATACTGCAAGTTCTGGTGATCAGTGATCACACTAATGGTATGCCTGGCACCGAGAAGATAGTGCCGCCAAGCCTTGAAGGCGGATTTAATGGCTAATAACTCCTTGTCGGTAACCGCATAGCTTAACTCGGGTGCCGAGAACTTTCTGGACCAAAATGCTACTGGGTGAGGCTGGCCAGTTTCATGTTCCATTTGGGACAGGACAGCTCCCATGGCTAAACTGGATGCATCAGTTTCCATTATGTATGGAAGTTCAGGGCATGGGTGCTTTAGTACAGGTGCAGACGTGAATTTTGCTTTCAGCTCTTGGAAGGCAGTTTCAGCTTCTTCACTCCACATAAAGCGTTTGTTTTTTCGCAAGAGTGCTGTGATGGGATGTACAACATGTGAGAAATCTGGGATGGATCTGCGGTAGAAATTGGCAAAGCCGAGCATGCTTTGTACTCCTTTATTTGAACTTGGTGATGGCCACTTAAGAATTGCGTCCACCTTTCGTGAGTCCATTCGGACTCCTTTCGGACTCGGGATAAACCCAAGGAATTCAACTTCCGTGGCATGAAAAACGCATTTTTCCAGTTTTGCATATAGTTTGTGCTGGCTCAATTTCTGAAGAACTGCTTGGACGTGCTTCACATGGTCAGATTCTGAAGAGGAGTACACTAGAATATCATCGATATATACGACAACACAAACGTCAGTGAGTTCACGAAGGACATCGTTCATAAAGTATTGGAAGGCTGCTGGTGCATTGCACAACCCGAAGGGCATCACCTGGTATTCGAATAACCCATACTTAGTGCTAAAAGCAGTCTTCCATTCGTCGCCCTCTTTCACACGTACCAGATGGTATGCCCCCCGCAGATCCAACTTAGTGTATATGCAAGCGTCCTTTACTTGGTCTAGTAGTTTGGGGATCAGAGGCAATGGGTATCGGTTCTTGACAGTGATCTGGTTCAATGCGCGGTAGTCTATGCACGTTCTGAGGTAACCTTCCTTTTTGGGCATGAAGAACAAAGCTGAAGATGCAGGGGACTTGGATGGGCGAATGAAGCCATTAGCAAGGTACTGGTCTAGGTATTGCCGTAGGTAAAGGTTCTCAGGTTCCGTAAGGGCGTAGATCCTGCTACAAGGGGGTTGTGCACCGGGTATGAGATCGATTTGACAATTGTACGATCTGTGAGGTGGTAAGGTGTTTGCCTGTTCTTTATAGAAGACATCCTGGAATTCTTGATATTCCGGAGGTAATTGCATGACTGATGTGGTGACTGTGGCCAGGCCTGCGTTCAAGTTTTTCTTTGTGTAACAGGTTTGTGCACAATCCGGGAAGGTTATTCTCTTCTCTCGCCAATCAATACAAGGATTATGTGTTTCCAACCAAGGTATCCCCAGTATTATTTGGAACTGTGGGACTTTGATTAGATCAAACACAATAGTCTCTCAATGCCCATCCTGACCCAAAAGTGTCATCTCTGCGGTGGAATGAGTTACAGGCCCAGAGGCAATTTCAGTTCCATCGACTGTGGTGATGACATCTGAGGTGGTCTTCAGTAGAGAGGTAGATTCATCTTGGAAGCCAATTCGTAGTCCACATAGTTTCCTATGGCCACGCTATCAATGTATGCCCTTACTGCGTGCATACGTGATGGCTGCCTTGGATCTACAAGGACCATTGGTATGATAAAATGCGAGGTCTGAGTATACTTCTTCAAGCTCGGCAAGCGGACCTCTACGCTTGTCGGGCATGGTCATTTCCCGAGTCTGACTCTATATGGCTTTTACCACCTTCTTGGGTGGTTTTACACCCAAGAAAATGCCCAGAAGTTCCGCAATATAGACACAATTGCATTTGCCGTCTCCTTCCTCTTTCCTTTTGGGTTAAGGGTCCTTTAACCCCTCCGATTTGCATGGGTTCTGAAGCATCTATTCCTTTGGGGTTAGCGTGGGTTTTGACCAACACCCGATTCTCAAACTTGGCTCGGTCAGCCTTTCTGTTCTGAAGTCTGTGATCTAACTGGACCACTAAGTCTATATATTCAGCGCAGTATTGAGGTTGGTTCACAACTTGAGCCAAGACATCCTTGAGTTCTCCTCGAAGCCCTCGATGAAATAACGTGATTCGTTTTACCTCGGCGGATCCAGTTTCCACTATCAACCTATTAAAGTTCACGATGTAGGGTAGAAGGTCCTGGTTACCCTGTCGTAGGGACAAAAGTTCGTTATCCAGGGCCTGTCCTTGGGAGTGCAGGGCAAATAGTCTTTCCATGCTCATTTGAAAGCCCTGAAAATCCCGAAGAATTGGGTCATCCTGATTAACTAGTTGAATTGACCAATCAGCTGCACTGCCGCTGAGATATGACAATACAAAGGCTACCTTGGCTTTATCGTTTGGGAAGGCTCCAGGTCTGCATAAAAAGTGCAAGCGGCATTGGTTCATAAACACGGCAAACCTTTTGGGGTCCCCGGCAAAGCGTTCGGGCGGAGCTAATGGAATAGTTCCCGGTAGGTTTATTTGCACAGGGTTACTGGATTTCCCCCGAGTCCTGGTAGGGGTGTTTGTCCAGCCTGGCTTTGCAGTAGTTGCCTAGCAAGGTAATTTTTTTTTTTTTTATTTTATTTATATGGTTAATAAAATCAACCTTTCAAATATCAGATATCACAGTATTAAAACACTACAATTCATAAAAAAATGTTTTACAGTTTGTTCATTCACTACAGTTAAAAATCAAATTTAGTGCTACTCAGTTACACTGGCTTTGGGTATATGCTAAATATTTCATCTAAAAATCGCACAATTGCTATTTTGGTTTTTAGGGCAGTTGCTGAAAAAATGCAGTGCCATAAGTTCTTGTTAAAATGAACAGTTTGGTCTTCAAAGAAATTCCCAAAGCATTTTTGTCGAGTAGTAGCTAAGTTTGTACAAAACACTAAACAATGCTCCAGCGTCTCTCTTTTGTCAATCACCTTGCAAAAACGACATACATTTTCTGATTGCATAATTTGATTTCTTCGTGCCTGAACATCTAATGTCGGCCAAAGGTTCAATCGAAAACGGAGAAACTTCTGACGAGTTTTTGAGCAAGGAAATTTAGCCAAATAGTCAGACATTGTTCTACATTGCTTGTGCCCAAATAGCGCTCGATCAAAATCCTTGTAGTTGAGGCATTTATTTTGGGTCAGAATCCAATCGTATTGCTGAACTTTCTTTTTGGCACGAGCCTCATTATTCAAAAGTAACTCCAAGTTAACTGATGCATCAGACATTGCATTCATGGTAAAAGTGCACCATTGTTTTGAAAAGGTCTGATTTTGTTCTAAAAGATGACAGGCTACCTTTCCCAAAATGTCTGCTCGCTCTACGGACAAAAGACACTTGCGGAAAAATGCACAATATTTCCAAATTACGAATGAAAACAATGAGAGGGATCCCAATTCAAATCGAATCAATGGTAAAGGTGTACAAACGGGCAGATGTAATACCTGTTTCCAAAACAAGGATTCAATTCTATCCCACCACTCCACCGGTTTAGGACTGCGAGCCTCAGACCCATAGGTCAAGATTGGTGTCACCTTCTGTAAAAAGAAGGTGAGAATATGTTTACACGTAAATTTGCCAAATTTGGCCATAAGTATCTTTGTTTGCGCAATTAAGGACCGTAATTTGCCCTGGATCTCTATGTCAGGGTCAATGCTTGATAAAGTATCCACTACAAAAGTGCCCAAATACTTGTAGTTGGTTACTTGTTCCAATGGAACATTGTGTAATCGCCAGCAAAAGGTTTTAACTTTACACTTTTCATGCCTTTTGCAAACCATTATTTGAGTTTTATTAGTGTTAATCGTCAAATGGTTCGTGTCTACATATGTTTCAAGGCTATGCAAAAGTTTCTGCAGACCTGTATGGGTTTTTGAGAAGAGAATCAAGTCATCGGCATAAAATAAATAAGGAACCTTATGCCGACCTAATCGAGGTGCATCACTCACAATTTGACTCAAAATTACACCCAAGTCGTAGATAAAAAAATTGAAAATAGATGACGCCAATATGCAACCTTGTTTAAGCCCTCTAAATGTTCGAAATGTTGAAGTCAGATCACCATTCAAGTTAAGTCGAACCTGCATGGTAGTATTAGAGTGTAGTAAATTAATTAGGGACAATAAAGAGGAAGGACAGTTATGCCCAATCAACTTATGCTGTAACAGTGATCGATCAATTGAGTCAAACGCCACCCGAAAATCGACAAAGGCTAGATACAAGGTCTGCTTTTGGACTGCATGATCAGAAAGGAGCATTTGTAGCGTAATGATGTTAGGGATGGTGCCTAAACCAGTCACAAAGCCTGATTGAAATGGATCATTAAGTTGAGCCTGCAAAATCCACTTCTTAAAGTCTCTTAAAATCAGTCGAGAAAAAAATTTTCCTGGCGCATCTAGAAGTGCAATAGGTCGATAGCTGCACGGCTCTTTCCTATCTCCTTTTTTATAAATAGGAACAATAATAGAATGCGTCCAGGTCGACGGTAATTTTTGAGACTTCAAGATGAGGCTAAAGATGGTAAACAGGATACGACTCCATACTTGTGGGTAGGCTTTAAACATCTTGTTAGACAAACCATCTGGACCACATGCGCCTGAATTGCTCGCTTTCTTGATGTAAAAAAGAATGTCTTCAAGATCAAAATCTAAATGAAATCTAGGAAGAGAATGAGAACTATCTAAACATATATCCTGGACAGGTAATTTATACAAATTAGAAAAATAAGCAATCCAGGCATGCTCTGATACTTCATTTGCTTGAATTATTGTTTGGTAGCCCGAGGTCACTTGA
This sequence comes from Ambystoma mexicanum, assembly GCF_040938575.1. Taxonomy (NCBI): domain Eukaryota; kingdom Metazoa; phylum Chordata; class Amphibia; order Caudata; family Ambystomatidae; genus Ambystoma; species Ambystoma mexicanum. The sequence goes on along the minus strand of NC_090928.1, from coordinate 957,455,936 downwards.
TTAAGATAAGACCAGGTTTTAGAAATATTCTTACCTTGGACCGCAACAAAAAGTAGCTGGCTATCAATGTGGTAAAGTTTCGCACGCCTTGCCTTCACCCAATTTCTATACTTTGTTTTAATATTGGAGAGATGAATATGACGAATATTAACTGGGAGATTCAATACATTTCTCTTCTGTTGTCTAAAAAGGCGCTTATAGTCTCTCGTTTCTTTGTCAAAGACGTGTGAAAATTGAGCACAAATAGATTGTTTCGATGATTGTTTAGATGAGCAACAAGGGACGTGGGACCGTAATACTTGTAGCATGTCAGAGTAGCAAACATTTGGGGAGTCAGCAGTGAGGGATGTAGCAGCTACTGCCTGTGTCAAATAAAAGTGAAAGGCCTCAACTGACTTCTCAGTCCATCGCAGTCTATTACCAGCATTGTTCACACAAAATTGATTTTGCAACATTCTGTCTCTTTGCGAATTGCAACTGCTATTATACTGCCAGACCGCTGTGAGTTGTTTATGATCACTCAGTTCAGAGTGCACAATTTTAAAATCCACAACATCATGGAACAGGGACGCATTCGTGTACATATAGTCAATAATGGATGCCGATGCGCCCCGTGACCATGTTGAAGATGGAGGGATGTCAGAGTAGAAAGCTCCGTTCAGCCTTAAAAGATTGTGATGTTTACTAAATTGTTCCCATTGTTTTATACGAATGGAATGGCTTTGTTTGGTTAAATTAATACAATCCAAATTAAAGTCTCCTGCAATAAAAAGTTTTTGAACTGATCCATCCATTAGGATCACAGTCAACATATCATTTAAGGCCTTCAAGAAGCATTCAGCCGTGATCCCTACTGGATTCCAATAAAGATTAATAATGGCATATAGTGTTGTGGATAATTTAAGTCTTGTCATTTGAATAAAGGCATTAGGTGAGGCCCATGGATAAATACTAGCGTTGTTATCTGCCTGTATTGCAGTTAGGAGCCCACCACATGGCCTACCACTCAAGCCTTTATTGGCCGCTAGAGAAATCACATCATGAGCATCCCAGATGGGATCGGTAGTTAACCAAGTTTCTTGAAGTAAAACTATCTGATATTTCGCCAGTGAACTAAGATCATTATTCAAAAGCTTAGAGTGACCCCTCGTATTCCAACTGATAATCGAAAAATTACAGGGCTCAGCAGCATGTCCTAGCTAATGCTGGATTAATGGAGTCTGACACAATGTTTCATCTTGCCGCTCATAAGCAAGATTTTTGTGGTGGACATGGGGAACTAATTTCTGCTGATGTGGAGCACCTGGGGCAGTAGCATCCAATGATACCTCAAAACCTAGATCATACAATTGTTTTTGGGCCCCCCATATAGCGTTTTGGACGACACGTGAGTCCATCCAAATACGCACAACATTCGTTTTCGAAATGTTACAAAAGTCAACCAGAGCCAAGTCGTACGAGCTAATATCTTCCAGAGTTGGCACATCAGAAAAGATGCTCAGAATAGAATTGCGATTTAGGACATATTGAGGGTTTGGGTATGGCCTACAGCCAAGCACCAGGCTAAAATTAGCAGGGCGCTTGGCCATAGGCTTGGTTACAGGTTTATAGGCCACAGGCTCTGGGCCTCTGTTTCTTAGAGCCATTGCAGGCACTACACTGGGCTTGGGCTCTTTTTGACAAACAGCCTGTAACAATTCAAGAATTTCAGGGGCAATTCCAGCCAAGAGTGACCGTCCAACAGCACTCGTAGATCCCCGTAATTCAGTTTGCGGCAACGATTTTGCATCCGATGCCAATGGACCGATTGTGGGAGAAACTACTTTTGTTAAACTCACGCCGGTATTCGGTAAGGATGGGTTGATTGCACTTAAGGGGATCTTAGGAGACAGAGCCGCAGATTGAGTGGCGATTTTTTGTGCCATGCCAATGTGGCCAGACATATATGCATCAACAGCACGACGAATCTCCTGTCGATGGAAATCCAAATGCAGGCTTGCAGTTAGACCGCTTAAGGCATCATCAGCTCTAGGCATGGTTGTGGGCATGGGAGTAGCCATCTCGGCTTGGCAATCCATGTCTTCTGCTAGTTCCGCCAATGCATCAAGTGGGGCGTACGCAGGCATAGTATTTAATTCTTGTAGAGTGGTAACAGGCGTGCGTAACAAAGCCAATTGATGGTATTTTTTTGCAACTGCAGATGATGCGATAAGCGCACTTTTTTTCGGTAGTGCGACACGTCGACGAAAGCTCTTTGTGTGAGCTATACCATTTTTCTTAGCGGCTGGCAAGTTTTTGGATTTTTTACACTGGGGAGTTTGAATCGATTTCGCACCAGTCATAGGTATTTTTGGGGTAAAGATGGTATAAGGCACACAAGGGTCACCTTTAGCGCTGGCACAAGGTATGGGGATCGTTGGCTCCGCTGAGCTCAAATTAGCCTGAACCATGGAATCCACAATAATACCTGCAATGCAGGGCACTGCTGACAATGTAGGTAAATTTGCTACAATTGTGGCAACATTATTTACCCAAGGTCCTGAGGGTGCTTCGAAAGAAGTTTGTGAGCCTAAGGATACTTTAGTGACAACCGGCTTATCACTAGTGTCAGTTGAAACAAGGGGTGAGTTTTTGTTTTTCTTTTGCTGAAGGATCATGGAAGCACTCTCTTGCCATGTTAAAATTTGATCCAATTTAGACGATTGCTCACCCATTTTTGAGATAACTGAGTCAAAAAGTCTAGACAAGGATTGTAGGGACACATGCATTGCCGATAATGTAAGTGCCACCAAGTTTCCTGGATCCACTATCGCCTCCACTTTACCAGTTACTACTGCTGGCATAGGAATTCGACGTGGAGTCGGTGCATGATATGAGTCTTCAATTTCCGAGCACACGGAATTATAATAATAATAATAATAATAATATGAGATCAGAGAACATAACTGGAGACTGCGACAAATCCAACAAGGCTCTCTCAGGTAACAATTGTTGAGAGAGGCTCGAGGGATCCATATCTAAATTAACCACTACCGCATCATTTATCACACAAATAGGCATGTCAGCCTTTGCTCCAACGGGAGCTGTCGGTGGTAGATTATGAAGTATTATACTATAGGATAAGGATACTCGAGATGAAGAATTTTCACACGGTATGATACTGGTGTGCACTGAATAAACACCATTTATGGACGTCACTTCTCTTGAAGAAGGCGGGCAAGGCACACCCTTAAAGTCAAGACCAGGAGTAGAGCACACTTGAGCAGAGACTCTCGTATCAATAGGAGCAGAGATAGCATGTCTGTCTTTACAAAAAACCCTGATGTCAGGTAATGGCGGCCTTCTAGGACCAGCTTTCATGCTGTTCCGACCGCGCACACCGACTGGAGTAGAACAGCGAGGAGGAACGATTTTATCATTTAAATAAGGTTTTGGTTTAGATAATAAGGTGTTGAGAGGACCCTTATGACAACCAAGATGCATCACTGGAGGCATCCCCATCGTCAACGTAGGAAATCTTGCCTGCATAATGCAACCACCTATAATTACTAATAAATACAAACGGTCTACAACCAAACAATAATGTCCGAGACAAGTGCAGTTGCGCTAAAGTCAGATACCCTTAAATGTCTTATTGCACTAATTACATGGGTCCAAGGACAGACCTACTGGAAAAGCGCGATCTGTATTATGTTCATTAGGATTTTTGCTGAAAGACTCGTCTTTTCACCGTATCCGACACTTACGCCACAGCGCCAAACAGCCGCACAACAGCACAGTTGGCGGCCTTGTCACCACCGGGCTTAACGCCGCGAGGGAGAATGCGGGCGCGTTTTAAAGGCACTTCTGGTCAGGTGATGAGTCACGTGTTCACCAGTTGGCTCCGCCCCCTCCAGGGAACGAAAATCCCACAGCAAGAGTCCGTGCTGACTCGCAGTGCTGTGGTTCAGGACAACACTTCCAAACGTTCGGTAAGCTTCAATCGCAGCTGCTTTTGCAGATTAGAACAAACGCCCCGCTCAGCTGAATGCGGGCGCGTTTTAAAGGCACTTCTGGTCAGGTGATGAGTCACGTGTTCACCAGTTGGCTCCGCCCCCTCCAGGGAACGAAAATCCCACAGCAAGAGTCCGTGCTGACTCGCAGTGCTGTGGTTCAGGACAACACTTCCAAACGTTCGGTAAGCTTCAATCGCAGCTGCTTTTGCAGATTAGAACAAACGCCCCGCTCAGCTGAATGCGGGCGCGTTTTAAAGGCACTTCTGGTCAGGTGATGAGTCACGTGTTCACCAGTTGGCTCCGCCCCCTCCAGGGAACGAAAATCCCACAGCAAGAGTCCGTGCTGACTCGCAGTGCTGTGGTTCAGGACAACACTTCCAAACGTTCGGTAAGCTTCAATCGCAGCTGCTTTTGCAGATTAGAACAAACGCCAGGTAATCAGTTTGCTCCTTTGACAAAATCAGTTCTCTCCTAAGAGCATTGGTTTCTTGACGGGCGGAATGCACTTCAGCCCTCAGTTCCCCTAGTAATTGGGCCAATTTGTCAGTTTCTGAGGTATCCATAACGCCTGGGTGGGAATTTGTGGGTAGGCTTCGCGTTCTGTTACGCTAACCTGGCTCCCTCAGGAGCGTCGATCTGCACTGGACAGCTTCGGTCTCCACCAATGTGACGCGTAGTGCCGAGATGACAGACTGGCTGGCCCACCTAGCTTTGTTTGCTTGGCCCATAGGAGTATTCTTCTGCAAATGGAGAAAGGGAATTAACCACCCGTGGAGTTGAGTGTTAACCCCCCACCCCTGCTGTTCTCCCCATTGATCACCTTTAATGTCCCCTCTTATAGTCTCACCTGATGGTTTGGAAAGATGAGCTCTCCATCCTGCATTGAGCACAGGGGCGCGTAGATAACCAGTTAGTTCACTGGTTTGAAGGAATTGGTAAGTGCCAGAACAATGTTGACTCTGAGATTTCCGGCGAGACGCCGTAAGTATAGGGTTCGTAAGAGTTCAAATGTCTGACTTTCACTCTTGTCCCATTCCTTGCAGGTTGCAGCTTGACCCTAGCGAAGAGTTTCTCATGGCAACCGGTAACATTCAGGTAAGGATTTGTATTATCCAACACAGTTCGATAAAATAATGTCAGTATGTAACCTGTTGCTTTCTCCCTTATTCAGGTGCTGAGAGAAATTATGAAGTCTCGGAGAAAAATGCCTCCAGCGGTAAAAATAGGTAAGTCTATTGTGGTGAGAAGGATTCCCCTTGTTTGTCCCTTTGTTTCACCTTGCTGTCCTTTTGTTTCCCCTTAGGGGCCGGGGTGCGGAAAGATGCGGTGGAGGCTCCACCGACCCGTGAAGAGGAATAGTACCCCCGATGGTAAAATCAGATAAGTCTGAGGGGGGGGTAACTAATATTGCCTCTGTTTATTCCCTTGGCTCACCTTGCTGTTCTTGTGTTCCCCTTAGGTGCCGGAGTGCGGCGGGAACATGCAGAAGGATGCGGTGGATGGTGAAGATGCTGAGAGGGCCGGTGAGTTCAGCGCGGCGCTGCAGCAGGCGAGGCGACGCGCATAAAATAACTTCTTTCTTCCAGCTCAAATACGCAGTGGATCGGGAATTCAGGTAAGGATTAAAGGTATTGCTCTTGTTCTAACATTTTCTCCTTCTTTCTAGAAGCTCCAGACTTGAGGCGGGCGTGGCAGAAAACTGGATGTAGACTTGCAGGCACGGTGAGCGTTATGCTGCTGGATGCAGAATAACGCGAAGCGTGTGCTGCTCTTCAGGTGTGGTTTAAATAGCCTCCAAAGTAGTCCCAGGTAAGTATTCCTCCTCGACCGCACCCGAGTAAAAAATAGTCCCTAGGTAAAGTAGTCCCTTCCAAGCCTCTTTTGGCTTGGTGCTCTTGCAGCATGATCTGCATCAGGTAAGTTTGCAGCATGGTCTGCATTAGGTAAGTTTAAATCTATGAGCCTGGCACCTATGGCGCCAGGACTGACTCTCCATATGAGCCTGGCGCCATAGACACCAGGACTGCACCCAAATAGCCCCTAGCAGGGTTGTTGGGCTTGCTTGGAATAACTTGATGCCTGCTTCCGGTGTTGCTGGACTTGATCTGGATCCCCGGGGGTAGGCATCATGACACTCCTAAGGGCATTAGGAGATGAGAATGTTCCAAACAAGTTTGATATATTTATGAATTTGATGGGAAGAGTAATGAAGAGTGTCATACAGGCATTGACAACAACTGAAGAGAGAACATCATGCCAGCTTCTTATTGCTGCGATATTGGGGAATGCTTGATAATTGCTCCTAACAAAGATTATGAAAGATATGTATTCAACCAGTGCACGCAGAGGCCACAGGAGACAATTGCACAGTTTGTATTGTGATTACAAGAGAAAGCAACGTAATGTGAGTTTGCAAAATCTGATAATGAAGAAGCAATTAGGCTGAGAATAATTGAGAGTTGCACATCGTCGGAGTTGCATAGACATCTTCTAAGGGCGCCTCTCTCGTTCAAAGATATTCTGGAATTGGCGAGAAGTATGAAAGAGTTGAGAAACAGGTGGACAATATGGAAAGCAAGAAGAGGTTGGAGACACTAGCTGGTATCAGAAGTGATGTACAAAAACAGTCCTGATACTCGAGTATGCTACTCTGTCAAGACACATTGGGCCTCATTACAACCCAGGCAGTAAGTTCCCTACTTTACCACCATGGTGGATGGCGGATTTACCGCCCCATTCCAAGGTGAGTGGGGTGGTAAATCCCCATTCCCCATTTACCCTTCCCCATTCCCATTTTTGCCCCATAGGGCATAATGGGAGTGGGGAAGGCGCTAATTACGGCACCGTAAATTACGGTGCCGTAATTAGCACCAAGGCGGGTTAGCGCCTTGCATTTTAACGCCTGCTAAAAGCAGGCGTTAAAATGGTAATCAGGCGTTAAGGGTTAACGGCGCCAAACCCTTAACGCCTGGGTTGTAATGAGGCCCATTGAGTGTTGTCAACTGAAGTGGGGTGAAATGACTGTGAATTTATAGGTGTGAATTTGGGTTTCCGCACAAAAGTTGATCTCCGGCCATTGGTCGAAGATGTGTGGGATGTGGTCAGAGAAATCACTTTTGGGTCATGTGCAAAGAGAGAACATCTTTATTGTCAACTTGTAGAGCCAATGCCCAGTGAATGTTGAATGGGAGACAATTCCTAGTGGTGGAACATTTTGAGAATGGGGAGGTGAGTCAGAGAGAACAAGTTGAGTTAGATAATGTGACCACACCAGATCGAGGACTAATGGTTAGAAGAAAGTGGCTGCCTCAGGAAGAGATACAGGAAAATCCACAAATTCTAAGAAGTCTTCAATAGATTTCCCATGAGGCGACAGGATGTGCTCCCAGTGAAAGAATGGTCAGATACCATCGGAAGGACCATCGCCCAGGGCATGAAGGTTCTAACTACATAAATGGAGAAAGGAATGGTCACAATGAAAGGGAAGTAAGAAAGAGGGACAAAGTTTGGACAACTTGTAAGAGGAAAGTTGAAGAACATGAAGAATTTCAGACGCCTGAGATGAGAGTATGCTAGGGGGGCAAAGGCAGCAAAGGAAGATGGTCAGGAAGATGAACCCTAGTGATGAGTCAGAGCCCCTCATCATGACATGTTAAAAGGCATTCGGTCATTGCCAGGAGGGATGGTAGTGAAGTGACTGAAGAAGCCTCGTTCTTTCATGTTCTTTCATGTAATTTTTCAAGATGATTCAGGTGGAGCATATGAGGAGAGATGGAATGAAGAATTGCATGAGGAGCGGGGAAATGAAGAACCTATTCATCTTATGTCACTTAAAGACTGTGGACATTCTCCAGAGTGTATGGCTGGTGAGGAAGTTCGAGGGGCAGCCAATGTTCGGCCCCAGAGAAATATTTGTAAACCTGTATGTCTGATTGATCAGATGTAGAGGTGATCCTGCTGGACAGATGGGGGTTGAACTTATATGATAAGCAAGGGGGGGGGTGTTGTGGCTTGTAGAATGTGGAATGCAAAGGGAATAAAACTAGAATGGGGCTGGAAGGAAAAGGAGAGAAGGGCAGGCAGTTGATATGTAGCAATAAAGGAGTACAGATGCATAACCTGCCTCAGAGTGTTATTCAAGATAATGAAGGTATACAATAGATAGCCCACGCATTAAATTGAAAGCTTTAGGAAAGTCTATCAGGGCCGCAAACATTCTTGCTAGACTTCCGATACAATCCTTTACGATTTTATCCTTCAGGACTGATAAACTAATCCATTTAGTGTTGTGCCCATTCCCTTTCTAAACCCAGTTTGGGCTTTAGGTAGAAGACCTTTATCATAAACCCACTTGTTAATATTTTCAAGAACGATTGTCACAAATATCTTGCTGTTGGGCACAATAATGCGATTGGTCAAAAATTCAACAGATCAGTTTGATCGCCCTTTTTGTGGATTGGAACAATAATAGATTATCTCCAAGATAGCGGGATTTTAAGCTTCAGGGGATGTCCTTAAACAATTGATCCAGAAAACCTGCCAGTAGCTTTATATTATTCTTAAGAAAGACATTTGACAACCTATTTGGATCACATGCTGTCGACATAAAAGCTTTTGTGATACATTTTTCTATGTCCGATTTGTCATATTCTGATGCCCAGGCATTTTCACTATTGGCCACACACTGATCCCTTTCTCCTCCCTTACCATTTATTACTTTCCAATGTGCTATCCAATCATCCTCGGTAATACCGATATATTATATGGTCCATATCATTTATTACGTTCCAGAATTACCTAGTATCTTCTTAAGGACTCTTAGCATAATTTCCCCAGTTTTGCTGTCCATTAGTTGTCTATGCCCTCTCAGTCAATGTTTATAGGCTAATTGGGCTTCCTTTTTTTATGATAGCTTTCCGATCCATATTAATTAATTTTAAGCTGCCTCAAGTAGTGTTGGGAAGGAGATGGTCCTATCCCACCCTCCCTGGCCCCAATCAAGGTAAATAAACTACATATATGCCAAGCTGGGAGACGCCCCCACACCAGTGCACTTATTCACACAAGAAAACATAAACAATTGCATGAATAAGATGGTATATAGTTTGAAACTGAGACACCATTTTGTATTAGGCCAGACTCCATCTATTTACTAGGTCCAAAAATCAGCTCTCTGTAACCTCAGTTCTCCCATCCCCAGCACCACATGCACAGAGCCCAAGCCATTGCCTCCCCCTGCCAGCTCTGTGCGAACCTTGTTCTCACGGAAGTCCATCCATGCCATGTTACAAATCTCTAGTATCATTTCCGAAATAATGTGCTCTCCGCACAGAGAACGGGACAGAGACAGGCCCCGGCCAAAGTGCCCATTCATCTACACTAAACTGCCTGTGCCCTCTCGGCCCCCTCCTGGCCTAGTCAGGATCCACCAGCCCCCAGTCCCATTCATGCTGATACACACCTGACCCCCTCGCACTGACCATTGCAGAACACCCACCACAGCCCTAATCCTGTGCACCAGTATAGCCTCCCAAAAGAAACACATGTCTATCTATATAATGAAGCACCAGGGTAGGTAGACTGGAGATCTAATCCCCAGGGGGAAACACCTGGGTGCGGAGACTGTGGTATCAAAGAGAGCCCTAAATGTGGAGGTCGGAATGCCAGTATATTATTCCCTCTCTTCTGAGTACCCCCATTTATGTGATGACCAGGTTTCCACCATTATTCATGATTTGTTAGCTTCTATTGTTTAGCTTAGATAGTTATGATGGTGATGCCTTTTCACATTGACCTTCACCGCGGAGATGACCCCAGCTGACCCACGTGCACCACGACCAACTGAGAAACAGCAACCAATCGGCGCATGACATCCCCTATAGGGCACCGTGTGATATAGGGTCACTCCAATCAGCACTGTGATTTTTTACTGTATGTGATGATGCCTTTTCATAATGAAACTGTCTCTTATAATGTGCTGTCCCTGTACCTTTTGGTAGAGCACTCTCAGGCAGCAGAGTTCTTTGCTGGCATACTTTCTATTATATAAAGTGTGTTATCCTTGCAACTTATCTCTTGGTTATCTTATTTTGCATTTCTGTTGGGACACGTGTAAGTGTGGTGCCTTCATCTGGTGACCCCTTAGCATGGTTTCCTCAAGACCCCCGTACTCGCGACGAGATCCAGGCCTTCTCCGGAAAGGGCGCGCCCACTACATCTGTCCAGTCCCCAAAAACGCATACACAGAAGAAAAAGGTTGTTGTGGGTTCCGGATTTGCGGATTTGCGAATACCCCGCTGCTCTTTGGAGCTGGGTGCGGCCACAGGGAAATGCACAAGTGTTGTGGATAGACCGCGAACGGAAACTCTTGGAAGAACACGGGCACCTGAGTATTAATTGCAAGGATAGACAAATAAGGGGATTTGGGGAACATAGAGGAGAGTGATTGAAGGGAACACACAATGGTTGAATGCAAATTAATTGAGCGGTTGTTTTAAGTAAAGCGCTTTTTCTTTTTATGGCCATTTTTATTTTTTATTAGACACGTGAAAAGTAGATATAGAGGAAATACAGGAACCTAGCTCCGAAATGAGTTGGAGGGTGGTGCCACGGTGCACTGTCTCGTCCAGCGCGGGAGATAAAAATGGAGACAAAAGTAGGAGCCCCATATAAGTAGTGGGCCCAGGAACAAGTAGTGGTTATTATTTTGACTTGTTATTTTAGCTTGTTATTTTCAGTGGTTTTTTTCTTATATGTGGAAGGCATATAAGGCCCAGGAGGGGCGATTGTAATGTGAATGATGGACAAGTGAGACCGTGGATATTGCTCTAAAAAAGGGGGATATGTTATAAATCTCTTGTTTTTTGTTATTGTTCTGTTTTTGTACGTTTAAAAACTGTTCAATTAAACTATATGATACTGTCATGGACCTTAGGATGGCATTCAAGAATGTGTTACATGCCACACTGTCTAGTTTCAACTATACAGTGTGCAGGAATAACAAGGTGGTTATCTGTTTTTGCCTAGGCAGGGAGGTTACTGCGCAATTTGACGTGACCAAAGGAGTAAGACAGAGATGCATGCATCTTGGCCCGCCTGCTGTTCTGTATATACATAGAAAAGGTCATTAAAACTCTGCTTTTGAAAGTCAAAGACCCCCCCCCACATAAACTCGACTTAAATAATAACCCTGCTCTATTATTTATGGATGGCGCTGTGATTTTATCTACCTCTCCCCAGGGGTTGAAACCATTTTTGGCATCATTCACAAAGAAGTGCGGGGAGCTAAGGCTGAGCCTAAGCACTGACAAAACTTAAACCCTGGTTTTCAAGCCCATGCTTGGAAAACATCAGAAATTGGCTGCCAGGGTCAAGGGTAACATCTTAGAGTCAAGTCGTATGACTACATCGGAATTCAATTCCATGAGAATGACTATTGGACATGTCAGTTGGAAAAGGCCTGTGTTACACTGAAAAAATACAGTGGTGGGATCCGTGCATTCTTCAACAGACATGAGAGGGGGGGCAATAAGACCAGCCTTGGACCTGTATGTGAAACAGGCAATTACTTCTCCCCTCTTTGGGACTGAAATGTAGGGTACATAGATGTTAAGCGTTGCACCATTGTAGAAAACAAGTTCTTGTAGAATGTTCTCTTGTTAACACATGCCCAATGCCTTAATTCACTTAGAAACAAACGTGTGCCCCACTCATATTATCACCTCAATGAAGTCAATTTTATACTCGCTGTGACAATGGCATACCTCAGAACTTGAATCTTTCAGGAATTATTTAATCCATGTTAGTTAATCTTCCAGCCTCCACTCTCTGCCCTCTGCAACTCATCCAAAACAGGACTGCAAGATTTGTCCTTGGCTTCAAGCTCAGGGATCGTACCTCTCCAGGACTGAAATCTCTTCAATGGCTCCCAGTGGTGGCGAGGATTAAGTCCAAAACCCTTTGTATCTTCCACCAGGCCTTCTGGTGCCTGGGACCTCAATACCTTCAACTCTTTCTTCCTAAATATCTTCCCTCACGAGCTCTTCGCTCATCTGCCTCCAAGGGTCAGTCGCTTCTCCAAGCAGCGAGCTGGTGATCGATCTCTTTCTTCTGCTCAGGCCTCCCTCTGGAACAGCCTCTCTGCCTCTCTGATACTTGAGGAGAACCATCTCTGGTTCCAGTAGCACCTCAAGACCTTCCTCTTTGCTTCTGCTTTCTCTCCTCCTCCCCCTGCTGATCTCCTGGCTGAATCTCAAACTGCACTGGTTACCTGGCTACCCTTTGATCACGGGCCCAGGTCCCCTCACCGCCAGTTGCACACCGCACTGCCCACTGGCAACCATTGCATTTGGGGGCTGTTTCTGTATCCTTACAGCCCCTACTAGCACCTGACCCCTGATGTCTGTTCTTACCCTTGCACTTGTCACCAGCTGGCCGCACTTTTATTTATTGTCTTATTTATTTACTATTATCCTATGTACTGCACTGCCCCGCCCCTTCCTTTCCCCCTGCACTTTTTCCCTTCCCTTCCCCCTGCACTTGCGCAATCTCAATGTCACCTGGCCTAGTAGGATCGCTGTCTGTCTTCCTCTGTTTCACCTCCCTTGCCTCGTTGCGCCTTGAAACACTTGTGGAAAGGTGCGTTATGAATCCCATATTATATCATATCATGTGATGAACTTACAGGGGGAAATACATTTGGTGTGGGTTGTTCACTTCAACAAAGGCCTTCGTCATTTGAATAAGCATGATCTATCGTAATGCCGCACATAGATTAAAAAAGCACATCCATCAGAATTAAAAGTAAGTAATGTATGGCTCATTGTAGGAAGAACATGGTGGATCCCTGTTGTAACCTGAAGAAGGCTCCCAGTTATCTCAGGGCAAAACATGTATTTGTTTTTGAAATATATCTTGATTATGTTAATCCACCATTTGTTTGTACCCTGTTAATTAATTTCAGATTGGGCACACTTAAGCTGGCCTCCTTTACAAGGACATGGGGGAAAGGAAATTTGGGTGAATGTCCTCTATGCAGTATCTGTGAGGAGACAATAATGCAAGGTGCTTGAGAGCGTTTTATCTTAACCCCTTCTTGAGTTCTTCAGGAACACGTACTACCTCTGATGCACTAGAACTCTGTAGATGAGCAGATGATGTAGAAACTTTATAAAGAGTATCTAATGTATCCATTGTGCTGGGCTACTAATGCCCAAAGTGTAAATCAGGATACAACTGACTAAGGGAAACCAGGCTATAATTCAAGGGGGGGGGGGCAACAAGTTTGACAATGGAATGATTAGACATAGGGGCTGTGAGTATTACTCCCCCTCACATTCGCCCCCCTACCACTTTGGGCTTATGATCTTTCTTTGATGTGATTGTCAACACCCATTTTATCTTTTCTACATGTTTTGAATCATTTTTCTTTTATAAGCATTTATTCATAAACTAATTATAATATTGTTCTAAAATGTTTACTTCATGAAATGGATTTTTATAATTGTGTATAATGTGTATGGCTCTGTGGCGAAAAAAGGTTTTACTGCAACAACAAATATTTAGATTAATCAACAAGCAAGCACATTCCAAAACAGGAGTTGAAATCTATCAAATACCCACCAGTACGGAATCAAGAGATGATTTAAGAGGCTTAAAAAAATCAATCAGCTGAGTTCCTCACTGCTATCAACCAGCCCCCAAATGGTAGAGCCATAGGACCTTTCTTAGGCTTTTTTACTACTACTGAAAACCCATCTAAGATAGGGATATCCAGCAAACCAGGTGTCTTGTAGTAACATTAGGTTGTAGGTCTTCAGAACTCCCCAATCTTCAAGCCACAAAAGAACTGTTAAACCCGCTTGCATTCCAGCTTAAGATCTCAGAATGTCTACTTTTAGAATCCATGGCATTGGCCCCTCCAGCCACCGAGGGAGGCAGCCAACCACCCCCATTCTGATTCTTCCTTTAAATGTTCTTGTTGCTCAAACACCTGCCTCTGGCCGGAGGCCTCAACTTTACACGACATGCCTTTCATCGAACCTCACCAGTATTTAGTAGCAATGTCTCGTTTAGCCTTATTCACACTACGTGGGGCCTTGGCACACTTGGCCACCTTATTCATATCAAAAGGGGGAGCTGGGTTTATATTTTTCAGAAGAACAACATCATAGCACTTTTAAGAAATTCTTCCTGTGCTGCTAAGACCAAATCCCATACGAATACCTTATAGAAATATAATAAACATTCATTAAAACAATTTATATTAGGGTATAAAACTTGCTTGATATACCTTGTAAATAACCATGATAATGTAGGAACACTCCTAAATATAGATAAGATTGTACCTCTGTTTAATGGGTATTCAATTTAATCACTAAAACTTGTGGAGATTTTAACACACAATGGATCAGTATGATCAACCACCTTCATTGATTCACCCATATTCCCGTTGATGCCAATAAGCCCAGGGCACTCTCTCAAAATTATACCTGACCCCTGAATGCTTGCCCCCCTTTTTCTGTTGTAACTTCTACAGAGGGGGTAATAAGACCCTGACATCCAACATCAACTATTAGATTCAGACCAATGTCCCACATTAAACGTTCATTTAAGCACACTCTCAAGTGTACAGCTGTCCCCCCAGTGCTTGCCTCCTCTTTTTTATTATAACTACTACGGAGGTGGGGGGAATAACGTCTGGAGATTCAACTTCAACTATTGGATTCAGGCCAATGTCCTGTTTTAAACGTTCATTTGAACAAACAGCACTTTCTATGACTGTGGGGACTCAGATAGGGAGGTGGTCTCATCCGGCCTCCCTGGACAGAAAAAAGTGTCTAATATACAATCCTTTAGATGCTTTCTTCTTCTTATTTCTACTTTTACATTTCCGCCAACCATGTTTCTTTTTCCTCAAGATACTGCCCGAATCCTCAACCTCAGATATAATGGCTATCTCTTGATCATTAGGGGGTTCTATGCCCTCCACACTGAGAATATCTTCTTCTCGCATACAATTTTCATCAGGGGTGCATAATCATTTGTCTTAGAACTACCCTCCAGCCCATTCTGCTCATTTTGTTCTCTAAGGATGATAGCTCGCAAAATGTTCCGTAACAATTTACGTGAACCTCTCCGCCTATTAGAGCAATCTTTTGGCAGATTCTTTGTTTTTTTCTGGTCTTCTCTTATAGCCATCTTGGAATTATCAGGTTCTTTGGTACAAATCTCAAGAGACTCCATCTGAGATTGAGTGTTCATGACTATAGTATAATTTCCTCTTATGTTATAGGCTCTCTGAGATTCCACATGACCTTTTATAACCTGACTTTGCGCTTGCCAATCAGCCTCGCCTTCATTTCAATTAATGTACTGGAGTGTAATCTAACCTCCACATTGATGTTATCAGACAGCCTCACCAAGGCTTGGAGGACTAAATTCAAGGCGGAGAAAACACTTTCACTTATACTATACTTATCATTCAGGGTTGGGTAACAGTTACCTCCCATTGACTGGTTGTTCTCATCTGAAGAAAAAACCCATGCCATATCGTCAAGGGAAAGCTCATCCTCTCCCACTGAGTTAGAGGGTGCAAACAAACAGGGCAAAGCACTTACATTTGTGGATAGAATATTTAAGTCACAATTATCTTGCGCCAAATTGATGCAAGCATTCAGAAGAGAACTGTTTGCCATCTCTTGCTCCATGTTTCCTACCATAGTCTCCATAAAGCTGGGGAAAAGGGTTTTCTCAATATTGTCAGTGTTTTCAACACTTAATTCAGTGGTGGGTCCTGCATGTGAACTAGCCCACCCTTCCTCCAATGCTGGTACTCCAACTTCTGTTTCAAGACTGCTTCCAGCCAAGCAATGGCCCTTTCCGTCAGCATCCGCCACGTCAATCTTCACCACCTGACTGTACATTATAGGATAATTTTTGGGTTTGGCATTACAGAAAAAGGCTGTCATTTTCCCACAACTGTGTGCAGGTGAACCATTCTTAGCCTCTACAAGCAATGTCATTGTATGAGAGCGTGGGTATGTTATTCATATGATTACATTGATCACTTTCCACTTTCATTTCCTTGAATCAAGCATTGATAATCATGAAAAAACAAAAGGAGAAAGACCACAAGATAATAAAAGAGGTCTGGCAAATTATGAAGCTATGACGGGTGTTCAAGCGTTACGATTGTGATTACTACATGCATTAAGGCATTTCAAAAGGGACCCAATAGCTACTAGGGCTGCAGCTTACTGCGATTGTCACTAATCCACCACAGAATGCTACAGCACCACAGCGCTGTCCACCAGTCATTGACTGCTAACTGCCAGCACTATACACACTTTGCGTGCTTTGCACTGAAGTGGATGTTTACTCTATTTACATTGCTCCTTTGATGCACCCAAAGGTTTCACAACCTGCTCCACAGCAGGAAACAATCCACACAGCAAGGCCTCCTGTGCCGACTGCCAACACTTTCCACACTTCATGTGCTCCCCGCTGAAGTGTATGTTTTTATTCAATTTCTGTTGCTCCTTAGCTCTGCGCAAAGGATACACAACACGCTCCACAGCATGGAACAATCTGAGCAACACAGCCTCCTGTACTGACTGGCAACACTTTCCACACTACCTAGTCTATTGTGAAATGACATTGCTTCCACACTGTGTTCAATGCAAAACAAAATGTCATTACAATAATAATCAATTGTATTTTTCAGTGTTGTGTGCACAGCATAGACTGATAGAATATCTGTGCAGCTTTGTAAATTAAATGTCATCAATTCATACCCAGAGTGTTTTTACACGTGTAGTCAACCACTTAGGCTGTGATTTGGGTAGCTATGCTTCATAGACTATCATTGATAACTTGTGACCTGTGAAAGCCATAGGTTTTTAAATCGAGACCTTGGGAGATGAAGGGAGTTTATTGATTGATTGATTGATTGATTGATATTTTATTTCTATCACGCTCATACACAAGTGTTTCAGAGCGTGACAAGGCAAGGGAGGGGAACAGGGGAGAACAAAACAGCGATCGTACTAGGCCCAGTGACATTGAGAACGCGCAAGTGCATGGGAGAGGGGGGAGGGGAAAAGTGCATGGAAGGGGGGAGATGTGGAAAGTGTGAAGCAGAGGAGAAACAGATAAATAACAATAAATAAATAATAAAGGCAACAAACAGTGGTAATGCAGCCAGCAATTTGCAAGTACTAGGTTTAAGGCAGTGTGTCACTTCCATTTTTATAGACAATTCTTCCAATGTAAATTATATTCTCTACTTTCTCTGGACATTACACAGTAAGGGAAGGACTTTGTACCCAAGGAAACCGATTTGCAAAGTAAAGTGGAAGGGGTATTCATACCCATCTAAGAAAATCATTAAAACCTTCTTTTATGATGGGTGGGTGAACCAATATCAAGTGTATTCTAAATTGAAAGCACTGCTTCCTTAATCCAAACCTGCAGCATTATGTGGAATTCATTCTAGCCTAAATTTAAATTGCATGGACATAAGAGCAACCCTCAGTGCCACTTTTACATGTTGGGATTGATTTCTATTGAAGGATAATAGTGTTGATATGTATGTACACATTCTCTGGTACCAATACTTGTTATTGATACTGTAGAAAAAAAGTGTGCTAAAATACTTGATTAATTACATGGAAACTAATGTGATGTACCAAACACATAAATTATTTGAATTTACTGGTCGGTAAGCAGCAGTGTAATTATGACTTGGATTGTTCTTAAAAGTTAGATTATCTTATCAGGATTAGAACCAGATATACCATTAATAGCTCTTTTGAGTGACTGCAAGTGTGCACTGTTTCTTAATGAGATGCCAGAGGCAGGCAGACTATAATGATATGAACAAATTATCAACATTCATGTTTCTTATTGTGCTGACTTCCCAGGCTAACTATGAGTTTGCACTATAAGCACTGCGTGTTCTTGTCTGAGAATTGTGGATTGTGAGTATATACCTAGGAATGTTTGATCAAGGATTGCCACTTAGTGAACTGAGTAACATGACAACAGATATCTCAAAACAGGACAGAAGAGCCATAGCTACAACACTCTTGCGCTACTGCACAGAGTGGGTGGGGGTCTTGGAAGGATTAAGGTAGTCTAGAAAGTATAAGGCAAGTATTGGGCACATTTACTTTAGGATGGCCCCCAGAGTAAATAGAATTATAGATGGGTAATGCTGAACTACTGAGGTGCTTTCCACCGAGGGTTGTTAGTGAGATTGAAAAGCTACAAGACCAAAGCTACAGTTGTCTAAGCCTTCCCTTGGGAACTTGTAGTAGACTGTACCATGGATTTGACAGTTTACCATCTGTAATTTTATGCTGTGTGCCAACTCCATGTCTTTTTTCCACTACTGTGAGTGAACTGGCACTGCAGGGCTTGGAGAGAGGAGGCAAACTTATTTTTACAAAATAATTCTCCATTGCCACTGCAAATAGAAAAAACTATTATGGGCTCATGTTAAATAGAGCTGCACCATGAATGCAAGGAGTAAAATCTAAGTTTTTAACGCCTTGGATTCATGCCACGGCTCACTTTCCAGGATTTGTATGATGATGGGGAGGGGTGGAACAAAACTTGGGTGTCCGGCGCTCCCTTCCTCTCTGCCATACAATTGCTCCTGCATCAGCACAGGCATGGATTTTCATGCCGGTGCAAATGCTGGAGATACCTATGGGGTCTGCTAAAGCAGGCGGCCCCCATAATAATACATTGTACACGCCTCCCGACATTCGAGCATTCGCAGGGAGTGTAGGGCAGGGTTTAATTGTATTTCTGGACACCGCTTACCATTTTTGCATGGTAAGCATTGTTCACAATTCAAATTAAACCCTTGCATGTCAGGGAGGATTTAATTGTAATAGTCAGCGTGGCCTGCCATGCGAGCATGGCAAGTGACGCTTACAATGAAAAATAAACACTGCCTGGCAAGCGAGCGTGCATGACAGGCCACGTTGACTATTCGAATTAAACCCTGAAGGCTCCAACGAGCTCCTGGCGAGTTTCTGGTAGGGTTGCAGATTTTTCAAAATCTGCCTCAATCTTCTTTAGGAGCCATAAATCTTGAGGGAAGTTTGGTAAAACTGTCCACATGCTTGAGTTGATCTTTGGGAAAAGCATACATGAAAATATTTTGAAATGCTTCAGGAGGGGAGAGAAAGGTTAGGGAACATGGAGGAATGGGGAGAGACTGTGTAGGGGGTTACTAACATGAAATTGCATTCTTCCCTGCACCTATCAATGTTTAGCAGACCACCCTTTATGAGATCAAATGACACACATAATTTTATTATTTCAGAAAAATCAAAATGGCTAGGGCTCCTACACTCTTACCAGATGGTAATCCCTCACAGTTTTGACTATCGGTTTTAAGATAAGGAAGTTTTTCACACTGGGTCTTTGAAGACCACTGAGGGCTGAAAGAAGTTGATCATTTCTTCCAACCAAAGTGATTGTATAGGGAATGATGTCTGCACTTATCAATTCTTGATTCGCATTTAGTTCTGTTTGTGATTTAATATGTTGTTGATCATTCAAGAATATATTAGTGATAAGCTTCCGGCTAGGACCGTTTGGGTGTCACCTGCATAGACGTAATAGGTTATTCATCAGGTGCTATTGATTTCCAAGAGTGGAGCAATGAAGATGTTGAGGAGAAGAGGTGAGAGACTGGATCCCTGAGGAATTCTCTGTATTATGCTGCGTGAACTTTATTTTAATGGTATCAAACAATTAAACAATATTTGTATTCATATTCCTTCATTGTAAGGCACAATACTATTGCATTACCAATTTCATTCGAGATGCACATTCTGTATCAGAATAAAGGGGATTCAAAATATCATCATATTGGAGAGAACATGGTAAAACAACCATAACTCACATTCAAAGGAGCACTTCAGTTGAAATTAGACAATTGAAAAGCAATACCAAGCTAGCCTGGCTAAAAGGTTTAAAGAAATGTTCCTACACAAATGTGAGCTTAGATGAGCACCTTACTCGACTACTTGTGTATATCACTCAGCTAATGCGAATATTATAAGCCTACCTACTGGCTACAATACCTCCTGGGTGGAATACAATTAAAACGTAACAGCATCTTTTATACAATAATGTTTGTTTACCATTGTCTATGCTAATAGAAACAGAAGCGTGTGTACCCCAGTCTATTCCTACATTTCAGGGCATTTAACAAGGCTCAAGCCACTGCCATCTAGTTGTGTTGGATTGTGCAGGATGGTTCAAATGGATTGGTGAGCTGCTTCTAACGGAATAATGAGCTCAATGAAGCACGTTTTCTCATGTGTCTACCAGCTCATGCAATGGGATAGTGTTCATAAAGTGCTTGTTAAGAATCAAATTAAGTCCAGAAACAACACTTTCCATTACTTAATGCTGCAAGTGGCCATCTACTCCTGGAAGGCAACCCACCACGGATGCTTCAAATGAACCGGATATTCATTTCTGACACAGCTACTTTACCAGAGGATTGATAATTATAGAATTACATTTTTTTCTTACAACATAACAGGTCATGGCAAAGCTTTTTGCACACTATTGTGTTGAAAGTTACTGAAATGTCCCATAAGATAACAGTACTTGTAGTGCCTTCAATTGTTGAAGATACAATGTGGATTTGGTTCCTCTCATTGATCTCATTCCAAGCTGGGCCTGCTCTACGATGTTATCAGCTTCCATGTGTGCAGTATCTGTGGATAAACAAACATATCCAGCAGCATCATGGGAGATTGGACAGTAGCTACGTCTCACTGGATGATTCCTTGCACTATGATGCAGTTAATGTTGATCCAGAAAAGGCAGGCGCGCATTTGTTTTCTTATGATCACTTCATAGATATTTGGCTTCCAAGGGTCTTCTAATGATACTGCTTAGATACTTGAGCTGCGTATTCTCGAGAAATATCTTTCCGAGATGTGGCAAAATGTAGTCAAAGTGCCGGGGTTCCCTTGTGTTTGAATGAGGTAACTTTGTATCTGCTGCTGTGAAGGTGTGTGCGTTTTCTCCAGGTGATCAGGCTCCCGTGGGCTTGCAAGGAATGGTCCCTGTATGAGGAGAACAGTACCTCTCTGGGGAATCTTGGAGTGATTAACAAGGTTTGTCAGATAAGTGAACATGCTGAGACCCCTGAGACAGAAGACAGGAACTTGTGTTTAGTCTTGCGCATAGTGTTACTGGACCCATACATGTAAGGAATGCAGGAAAGGGATGCAGAAGTGAAGAGGACTCATTAGAATACGGGATACCCCATTTCACCCTCCGACATCCCTTTGCTTCAGACACTCACAGATGCAAGGCTCACCAAGCTGGGTGGCCCCGGTGACACCCCTGTGAGGTCAGCAGAGAGAAGGTCACGTTAAATGCTGGTACCAACGGTTTAAGAAGGATTTGCAGACAGTTCTCAAGAATGTTTTATGGGTTAGGTCAAGATTATATGCACGCTGGAGGGAGCAAAGGAAAATGTGGATTAGTTGTTTCTGATACAGGCAAATGGACGAGAGAACCAAGAACTCTACACATGCACACTGAGGCACCTTTCACCAAACATAGGCAACATACATGAATTCTGGTTCATAAGAGAATACAGGACAGAGTGTCAGAGTAGAGAAAAGCATTCTCCAGGACCGCGGAGAGGTTGGAGTGTTGATTCTACTTGACCTCCCTGCGGTCTTTGATACTGTGGATCTTGGCATTCTGTGGTACTGTCTGGAGCAGGCGGGGATCACAAGTGCCCCACTGGCATGGTTTCATTTATTTTTTTCAGACTGTACACAAACTGTTTCTTTTCAGGCTTGTCGCTCCCCTCCTTCAGCACTTCCATGTGGTGTTCATTAGGGGTAAGCCCTGTCGTGGTGATCTCCCGGGGGTCGGCAGGCCGTCCGTGGACCGCCGGGGTTTGGGAGGCTCCAACTCCTCCCGCACTCCCCAATGATTATGAGACACACGCAAGAGCAAGGCGTTACTGCTGTTTTATTAGAAAACGGCAGGGACAGGTTCTGGGATCAGAGGTCATTCGGGAACACATCTCACAAGGGTGGGCTCGCAGGCTCTTTTTCATCATGTGTGACGCCTCATTGTGCGTCACCTGGGAAACTTCTCCCAAAACCTAACGCCACCTCGGGTTGGCTCCCCAAGTAATAGGGTTAGTATAGGAACATATAGGTGAGTTAGTGGGTGGTGGAGAAGAGGTCAGGTGGTACGCTTGGGTCGTCCCTAGAAATGGTTACACCAAAAATGATACATGAGAAAGGTTAGTGAATGGCTAGGTTATGATGCCATCAGTAGTTAGCCCCCCATGTCCTGATTGGTTCATCCGCGAACCCCCAAGCCTGGGACCATCATCGTTCCCAGCTCGCAGTGTACCTGATGTTAGAAACAATGTGTGAGTATGTGTAAGTGGAGGACAATGGACAGGTCTGCCATTTGCTGTAGGAGCGCCTCTTTCTCACCGCTGCCAGTGTCCAGTTTGTCACTTCAATGTTGCAGTCTGTGTCCCAAGCGTGAGATCGCAGAGCTTCCCTGGTACATGGTATCTGGCACCGCTGAGGTTGGCTTGGTCACGTGTGGTGAGACCATGGCTGGAGCAGAATTATGAGCATTTCATTTGTATTTCGGCTCTGAGGGGTGGTTAGCCATAGCAGGTGTAACCTTGGTTCCAAGCGTGTGGCATGTAAGTTGCAATGTCGTGGCTGTGGGGCTCTTGTCAGGGTTTGTTCTGCATGATCAGCACCTTGCATCTCCGTCAGAGCTGCTCGTGGCCTGTGGCTTCTGAGTTTGCGGCCTACTCTGGCGCTGAGGCCTACGTGGCCTGATCCATGAAAGGCGGCATATGGTCACACCACAGGGGTCACGGTGAGCGGCAGGGGTCCTTGTAATAAGTGCCTTATTTTCTCGTAGTAGTTATATTAGCGATGAAGCATTTGCAAGCATGTAAACAGCACTTCTTGCGTCTTGCGTTTCTGCAGTTATGTAGTTTAGCCTATATGAAAAATAACAACGATGCATCGGTGTGTGTAACGGTCCATTACGTCATGGCAGTGAGTATGTTCTTTGTGTGGAATTTGTGTGGGTCTGACCAGCCGTGCATGGTGGCACGTGTGTTACTGTCCGTTGGCTATGTCGTCATGGCATCTCTAACGATGGTGGCTTTGATTGCTGCTGTGTTAGTCCAGTTGATCCATATGGTCTATGGCAGTGTCGCCAGAGGTCCCAGCATGTGGCTTGACTGACAGGCAATTTCCCTGGCAGCGTGGGGTATGGCCATGGTAGATGTTGACGTCTGGGGCATCTGTGAGCGGGTCGAATTCCTCTTGTGGTGGATGCTTAGGCCATGATGATCTGGGCCATGGTCTGGCTGAAAATCGGGGGAAGGGAGCGTCCCATTTTCCCTCTTCAGCCCTCCCCCCTCTTTTGTTCAATTTATATCTGTGCCCACTGGAAGACCTCATTGCAGAGTCTGGAATCCTATGCCAATAACACTCAGCTGGTGTTTCGGCTGGATGCCCCCACAACTGAGTCTCCTGTTAAACCTAAAAATTGCCTTTCTACTATAGGTAGGTGGATGTCTGCCCATTGGCTAAAACTTAATGGGAAAAAACTGAAGTGCTGGTGTTTGGCCCGCAGGCAGCTGTCAGCTCTTGGAGATCTCAGTTTTGCCATCATGCTCTCGTTCCCTGCCTGACTCCCAGCACATCTGTATAATGCCTTGTTGTGAGGCTTCTGTCTAATGGCTCTCATGAGGCCCGGATTACACTGTCTGTAGTGCTGTTTTCGGCAAACTTAAGGTCTTGAGAAAGATCCTGCAGCTGCTTCCACCCGACAGATGGACGAAGATCGTCACCTCAGTGATAATGGGCTCACTGGATTACTGCAATGAGATCTGTCTGGGGCAGACCAAATATCAGAAGCAGATGCTGCAAATACTTCAAAATTCGGTGGTCAGACTGGCCCTGAATGCTCCTAGATGTATGCAGGTTTACTGCACCAACTTCATTGGTTGGTGGTCATGGCAAGAGTTCAGTTTAAGACACTCTGTGTTACTCTCTATGATGCAGGTGCTGGCTACCTGAAAAGTAAGATAGAGAGGTGTCATCCCACTAGATGTCTTTGCTCATCTTCGTTGGCACTCCTCAAAGTTCCTAGATATCAGCGAGCCCACGCAGGGGGTCGCTCTTTTTTGGTATTGGCCCCTACTCTATGTAATCGGCTTCCGCTATTGGTGCAAAACATTGAGGAGTACCTTCCTTTCTGTAAGGCATATAAAACCCATATGTTCTAACCGGTTGCCTGTTTACACTGCAGGGACCTCCCTCCCCATCTTATTGTCCGCCTGTGTTTTTTGTGCCTAGAAGCCTAAGAGCCTCCTCACCTCTTCCCTGCCAGGCCCTCTGCAACGCATTGGTCACATACTTTACTGCAAAATCTTAGAACATCATGAGCACCCTTGCGTACCTCTCCGCCTCCCCCACCACCCTGCCTCCTACGGAATCTCATTCTCCCTCTGCCTTTCTCTCCTCCTTCTATCCTATCACAACTGATGAGGTCACCAGAGTTGTCCGATCCATGAAGGTCTCCTCCAAACAGGTCTCCCCCTGCTCCTCCAGATCCATTAAGGACAATATTGTCTCTCTTGCTCATGCACTTGCTGATTTCTGCAACCACTTTTTGCAACTGGATCTTTCCCCTCATTTCTCAAGCACTCCCTTGTGCACCCTCTCCTGAAAAAAACCTTATGCAGACCCGGCTTGTCCAGCCAACTAATGCCCCATTTGTATCACCCACTTCCTTGGAAAACTCTTGGAGAAGCTGGTCTTCCCCCAACTGACCCAGCACACTGAACTTGTTGGTTGCCTTCACGACCATCAATCTGGATTCCGAGCATCCAGAGGAATGCAAACTGCTCTGCTGAACACCCGTGAGAAACTGCTCGCAATTCTTGATCCCAACTCCCCAGCTGTCCTCATTCTGCTGGATTTCTCCTCTGCATTTGATAAAGTCAACCACTACATCCTCATAAAATGGCTATATGACACCCTAGGTATCTCGGAACGGGCACTGGACTGGCTGACCTGCTTCCTCAATGACTGTCTGTCCCAGGGTTATTCTAAGATCTTTCTGCTCTCCAACCTGTACCTCCACCTGCAGTGTCCTCCAGGCCTCCAGTCTTTCTACCTGGCTCTTTAACACCTATCTTGCACCACTTACACACCTCATTTACACCTTCTCTCCTAACTTCCAGTGTTATGCAGATGACACAAAACTCTTCTTCAAACTTCCCTCTGACTGCATCCTAACTTCTGCCATCATTCCAGACTGCCTTCCTGCCATGCAATCCTGGTGTACTTCCAATGATCTCTGCCTCAACGCCAGCAAGACTGAGATCCTGACTATTGGGACTCCTACTCCCTCTTTCTTCCCTCGCGCTGGCCTTCCTCTATGGGCTCTCTCCCTTCTCCTTCATCTGAAGCCAGATACCTTGGAGTCATCTTTGACTACTCTCTTTCCTTCCTCCCTCAGATTCAGGACATTGCCAAGAAGTCCCACTTTCAACTCTATCTTCTAAAAGAAATTCTTCCGTTCCTCACTTTCCCCAGAAGCTCAATGTCTCCAGAGCTCTGGTTCTCTTTAGGCTAGACTACTGCAATTGACTTTTCCTTAATCTACCCCCTTCTTTCTTACGACACCTCCAGGTAATCCAGAATAGGGCTTCAAGACTTATCCTTGGCCTCAAGCCCAGGGACTGTATCTCTCCAGCCCTAAAAGCTCTCCACTCACTCCTGGTTGATTCAAGGATCAAATTCAAATCCCTAAGCATGACTGGGGCCAGAGACCACGCTATCTACAACTTTTTCTCACTAAATACTCTCCCTCCAGATCTTTACGTACCTCGGGCACCAACTCTCTGTATTTCAAGCGCTTCGCTAAACAGCGAGCTGGTGGATGTTCTCTCTCCTCTGCAGGCTCCCTCCTATGGAACAGCATCCCCTTTCCTCTCAGCCTTGAGCCTGATCTCCCCAGATTCTGGAAACTCCTCAAGACTTTGATTTTCACCTCCTCCTTCCCTCCATCTTCTGATAGGTACGACGTCCTTTCATCGACATCCATTTTTACGATGGGTGTTTTTATGCTGAGTTTTTATGGTGAGTTTTAGCAGTAAATGTTTCAATTTTTTGGAGGGATGGGAAAGGGTATATAAAGGGTTGGGGGGGTCATGAATAAGAGAAAATAGGTAGAGGATGGGGGCTTGAGGGGTGAACCCCCCAAAGCAAAGTTTGAAAAAAAAACGGGTGTCAATGAAATATGTCCTCTTGGGCCCTAGCCTCCCACACCCAATCGCCTTCAGCGTCCGCCTGCTCCCACCACTTATCTTTGCACCCACTGGCCTATGCCACCACTGGCCTGCACTTCCTCATTTATTTGTAGCTAACCTGTCACCTGGGCACTTACAGCTGCTCACAGCTCCCAGCACTTCTCTCGGGGTACACCGAGCCTCCCCCCGATCCATCATCCCTTCTCTCTCTCTGCACTTGCACAGTCTGAATGCTCCCAACGCCTAGATGGTCAGCATCAACCTTTCAATGATATATTTGTTTTTTCATCCCCATGTTCCCTCCCTGTTGCCCTGTGTGAAACACAATTTACTTAATATATAAGTGCCTTACAAATGCATAATAAATAAACAAATAAATAAACTAGTCATGATTTATACATTCGTGTTACGTTACATTACAAACTCACAATGCCTCCACGATTCTGCCCCTCAATACCTTATAACGAGATTCACTAGACAAGCATCCCACCGCCCTTCCAGAAAGGCTAATGCCAACCTGCTACTGGTGCCAAGATTCAAACGTACTATGACCAGGGGGAGCAGCTTCCCTGTCAAAGCAGCATAACATTGGGACTCCTTACCGCCATCCCTAAGGGAAGACCTTCCTTACTTACAATTTAGATCTAATCTTATCCACTGGATTAAGGAACATGACAATTAAGGAACTGGTACTTTTACTGACCTACCCCGTTCAGATATAATACAAACTTGTTAATTGTGTCTATTTTATTTTATGTACATTTTACTTATGGTATCTGTTCCCTGTATCTGTATATTTTATTTTATGTAAATTTTACTTATTGTATCTGTTCTCAATGTTTTTTATGTGTCCAGTACTGTAACCTGTGGGATGCTTTAACACCACTAGTCCAGGCCCTGCAACATTTCTGTGCGCTGCTTGCATCAGGAACATCACAATGGCCGCTGGAAAGCATTATGCTGCTCACTAAAAATCACCCAGAAGTGCGCAGTAAAAATCCGAAAAATAGACCGCCATCCACTTTTGCCTATGTCAGTGGTAACACAGGAGACCACTGCCAAAACCCATCATTTGGCTGCCGACAAAGCAAGGCTGATTGCAAAAGAAACACAGAGCTGTGTGAAAATCTGTTTTTCTTGGTTGTCAAATTTGCAAAAATCATGGCTCAAAAACCACCCAAAAGATCCAACCTCCTTGTTGGGTGTTGAACATCATTCTACTTCAAGAATCCACATAAATATAATGCTAGAAGTATATTTTATCAGAACAAAATCCACATTTAAAGACACTTGCTGGAAAGAAATATGTCAAACATGGGTGCAATACCGTTACTCGCCTCTGTCAGACGCTAGCGATCTCTAAATCTGTCAGGTGAAACTTGTGTCTCAAAAGGTAAATATGCCAAAGAAGGTACTTCCATCAAATGCAATATAGGGTGCCACACATTGATTTTCATGGTGAAAAAGACTGGAATTGAAGATATGTTTGCCTGTTTTAAATTTGTAAATGTCATTTTTAACAAGGAACAACAATTGACTATAAGGTAACCTGATTCAGCTAAAACTTCAAAGAGGTTTCCCACCAGTGAGAACACACCAGCCTGTTCATTCCCACCAAAAGGAGAGAATATCTCATGGGGGTGCAAATGAGAAGGGGAGACTTCCTCTGCTGCTCTGGGAAAGAGACAATGGGATCCTTGAACTGAAAGAAAATGCTAATTCCGGTGTGACTGACACCAACTGCCCAGGAAGACAAGCCCATGTGACTCTCTGGCTCAGCCAAGCCTTGGAGGCAGGCCAGACAGAAAATGAGGATTTGAAACTGAAGTAACTGTATGTTTTTGGAAAAGACTTATAAAATGTTGTAGAAACTACTCTGAAAATTTCAGCGACTGAACCACGAAAAAGTTCATATTCTAGCAATTGTGATTATGTTAGGAACATGAACATTTCCAGGAATATGCCCAGATGGTATGTGTATG
Organism: Ambystoma mexicanum; assembly: GCF_040938575.1. Lineage (NCBI taxonomy): Eukaryota > Metazoa > Chordata > Amphibia > Caudata > Ambystomatidae > Ambystoma > Ambystoma mexicanum. The sequence continues at coordinate 957,427,593 of NC_090928.1, read as the reverse complement.
CATGTGTAAAAATTGGTACAGAACTGACACTGAGTAACCGCCCAAAAGCGCGAAAAATTGTCATTTGTGAACCAAAACTCGTAGGAAGAGGAGGCTTGGACAGAAACGTACCTTAGTCAATCTGTCATGTAATTATGTATTATTAACAAGTTGTGCATATTGGAAATATGTTTTTTGGGAAAAATAGATTTTCTGGGTAAGAACAAAAGGGAGGGATTTTATCAGGACCCTAAACACAGTGTCACTCTGACACATGATGACACATCATGACACACTGTTCCCTTCTCAAATCATGAGAGGGGGAATTCCTTGACCTATCAGATCCTTAGAGGGTTGGGCATAGTATAATCAGCCTCCCCACCCCTTTGGAAGATGGATAAATAGGGACTGTTGAAGACCCAGAAAGACACATTCACCAATCAATGATCGAGTGGCGAAGCACTCTGAAGGAAAATCTAGACTCCAGAACCCATCACTAGACTCCAGAACCAGACTCCAGAACCCTGAAGCAGAGGCCTAACCCAAAAGGCTGAACCCTTTTCAGCATGCCGTGAAAATCTAGCAACCTGATTTTAACCACTAAACTTCCAAAGGGCCTAAACCATTCAACAGCCTGGCTGAGCTGTTTTGCTGCTTCTGGCCAAGAACGCTTGCTAGAACCCAAGATCCAGATCAGTCCAACAGAACTGTAACCCATCAGATCCAGTCCAAGAGGCCGTGCAGACCAGAGTGCCTTGCTGAGAGCAGTCCAAGTGTTCTGAGTCCTGTCCGGTGGCGAGTGAAGTCCAAGCCAAACCTTTGACCAGATCTTTGACGGGTCCATTCCATTCCAAAGCCATAGTAGTGAGTATTTAGCATAGAACTGTCCATAGTCATCTCTTAGTATTAAGTAACCCAATTCAAACCATTCAAACAATCCATAACTGCATTATTGAATCTCTTTTGTCTATCTTAAATTCTTCTCTCATCCACATAATCCTGTGATAATTGTAGTGATAATCCTCTTGGCGCTAATACATATTTTCTGGAGAAAGGCAATCGTCTCAGGGAGATATAAACCATCCGGAGGCGCCTCTGGATAGGTGGCTGTGCTGCCCGTGTGGTTTGCAGCTCCATAGACTCCCTAGTGTTAAGAAATCTTTGTTCCAAATCTTCAACAGCGCATCTTTTATTTTGAAATCTTGACCCTCTTTGAGAAAAATCAACCTTCACTAAAACCTCTGCAACTTTTGAACCGTATATGCTAGGAACAAAATTTAAATGTCATTTTGAAGCTAACATCCTCAGCTTTCCAACAAATAAATTCTGCATAGATTCGCTGTAATCGCATTTTTTGTGCGCTGAAAAGTTTGCCACGATTTTGCATTTAGCTCAATTTCACTCCATATAAAAATAGCTATTTCTTGCTTTCACCTTCTGAATTTCGTTTCCCATCTGCTAATCATTCTACAATCATTGCTAGTGTTTACATTACCCAATCCAAAGCAACTCTCACTAGTTCTGAATCCTGTTTAGCGAATTAAAATCATTTTTAGCATTTTTTCCATCACTTCATATTACATTAAAAAGCAATTGACCTGTTTTAAAATCATTACTGTTCTCTCTAAGCTTGCTGGGGGGGAATCAGGATTGAAATTGAAATTGTTGATTGTTATTCCTGATACCTGTGTGCCCTCATTCCATCTCTTCATATCGGATATTGGGGGATTGAGTAGTGACAGGGGGAAAGAGTGATCACATTGTCTTTGATTGAATTCATATCAAGTTTTATTCTGTGTTGTATTCTTTCCTATCATTGCATTTCCTTGAACCATACACAGTATTCTCTGCTACATTATTCTTCTTATTCCTACTCCTAATTGATTAAAGAGATTGTTGTCATGATGCCTACACCCGGGGACCCAGACCAAGTCCAGCAACCCCGGAAGCAGGCATCACGTTATTCCAAGCAAGCCCAACAACCCCTGCTAGGGGCAATTTTGGGTGCAGTCCTGGCGTCTATGGCGCCAGGCTCTTATTGAGAGTCAGTCATGGCGCCATAGGCGCCAGGCTCATAGATTAAAAGTTACCTGATGCAGACCATGCTGCAAACTTACCTGATGCAGTCCATGCTGCAAGACCTCCAAGCCAAAAGAGGCTTGGGAGGGACTACTTTACCTAGGGACTATTTTTTACTCGGTTGGGGCTGGGGAGGAATGCTTACCTGGGACTACTTTGGAAGCTATTTAAACCACACCCGAAGAGCAGCACACGCTTCGCGTTATTCTGCATCCAGCAGCGTAACGCTCACCGTGCCTGCAAGTCTGCATCCAGTCTTATGCCACGCCCGCCTCGAGTCTGGAGCTCCTAGAGAAAGGGAGAAAGAAGGAGAAAAGGTTAGAACAAGAGCAATACCTTTGATCCTTACCTGAATTCCCGATCCATCGCGCCTTCGACCTGGAAGAAAGAATTTATTTTATGTGCGTCGGCTCTCCTGCTGCAGCGCCGCGCTGAACTCACCGGCCTTCGCAGCATCTTCACATTCCACCGCATCCTTCTGCATGTTCCCGCCGAACTCCGGCACCTAAGGGGAAGACAAGAACAGCAAGGTGAGCCAAGGGAATACACAGAGGCAATATTAGTCACCCCCCATAGACTTACCTGATTTTACCACCGGGGGTACTATTCCTCTTCACGGGTCGGCGCAGCTTCCACTGCATCCTCGCCGAACCCCGGCCCCTAAGGGGAAACAAAAGGACAGCCAGGTGAAACAAAGGGACAAACAAGGGGAATCCTCCTCACCACAATAGACTTACCTGATTTTACCGCCGGAGACATTATTCCCCGAGACTTCATACTTTCTCTCAGCGCCTGAATAAGGGAGAAAGCAACAGGTTACATATTGACATAATTTTATCGAACTGTGTTGGATAATACAAATCCTTACCTGAATAGTACCGGTTGCCACGAGGAACTCTTCGCTAGGGTCAAGCTGCAACCTGCACGGAATCGGACAAGAGTGAAAGTCAGACATTTGGACTCTTACGAACTACATACTTACGGCGTCTTGCCGGGAATCTCAGAGTCAATATTGTTCTGGAACTCACCAATTCCTTCGAGCCAGTGAAGCAACTGGTTATCTACGCGCCCTGCGCTCAATGCAGTATGGAGAGCTCATCTTTCCAAACCATCAGGTGAGACTATAAGAGGGGACATCAAAGGTGATCAGTGGGGAGAACAGCAGGAGTGGGGGAGGGTTAACGCTCAACTCCACAGGTGGTTAATTCCCTTTCTCCATTTGCAGAAGAAAATTCCTACGGCCAAGCAAACAAAGCTAGGTGGGCCAGTCCAGTCTGTCATCTCGGCACTATGTGTCACATTGGTGGAGACCGCAGCTGTCCAGTTCAGATCGACGCCCCTGTGGGAGCCAGGTGAGCGTAACAGAACGCGAAGACTACCCACAAATTCCGACCCAGGCGTTATGGATACCTCAGAAACTGACAAATTGGCCCAATTACTAGGGGAACTGAGGGCTGAAGTGCATTCCGCCTGTCAAGAAACCAATGCTCTTAGGAGAGAACTGATTTTGTCAAAGGAGCAAACTGATGACCTTGCTAGGCAACTACTGCAAAGCCAGGCTGGACAAGCACCCCTACCAGGTCCCGGGGGAAATCCAGCTCCTGTGTCATCGAGTAACCCTGTGTAAATAAACCTACCAGGAAATATTCCATTAGCTCCGCCCGAATGCTTTGCAGGAGATCCCAAATGGTTCGCCGTGTTTATGAACCAATGCTGCTTGCACTTTTTATGTAGACCTGGAGCCTTCCCAAACGATCAAGCCAAGGTAGTCTTTGTATTGTCATATCTCAGTGGCAGTGCAGCTGATTGGTCAATTCCACTAGTTACATAGGATGACCCAATTCTTCAGGATTTTCAGGGCTTTCAAATGAGGATGGAAAGACTATTTGCCCGGCACTCCCTGGATAACAAACTTTTGTCCCTATGACAGGGTAACCAGGACCTTCTATCCTACATCGCGACCTTTAATAGGTTAATAGTGGAAACTGGATGGCCTGAGGTAAAACGAATAACGTTATTTCATCGAGGGCTTCGAGGAGAACTCAAGGATGTCTTGGCTCAAGTCGTGAACCCACCTCAAGACTGCGCCGAATATATAGACTTAGTGGTCCAGTTAGATCACAGACTTCAGAACAGAAAGGCTGATCGAGCCAATTTTGAGAATCGGGTGTTGGTCAAAACCCACTCTAACCCCAAAGGAGCAGATGCTTCAGAATCCATGCAAATCGGAGGAGTTAAAGGACCCTTAACCCAGAAGGAAAAAGAAAGGAGACGGCAAATGCAATTGTGTCTATATTGTGGAACTTCTGGGCATTTTCTACGGGATTGCCCTGTAAAACCAACCAAGAAGGTGGTGGGAGCTGCTGATAAAAGCCATATGGTGTCAGATGCGGGAAACGACCACGCCCGACAAGCATAGAGGTCCTCTTGCCGAGCTTGAAGAAGGATACTCAGACCTCACATTTCATCATACCAATGGTCCTCGTAGATCCAAGTCAGCCATCGCATATGCAAGCAGTAAGGGCATACATTGAAAGCGGGCCATAGGAAACTATGTGGACTACGAATTGGCTTCCAGGATGAATCTACCTCTCTGCCGAAAAACCACCTCAGATGTCATCACCACAGTCGATGGAACTGAAATTGCCTCTGGGCCTGTAACTCATTCCACCGCAGGGATGACACTATTGGGTCAGGATGGGCATCGAGAGACTATTGTGTTTGATTTAATCAAAGCCCCACAGTTCCAAATAATACTGGGGATACCTTGGTTGGAAACACATAATCCTTGTATTGATTGGCGAGAGAAGAGAATAACCTTCCAGGATTGTGCACAAACCTGTTACCCAAAGAAAAATCTGAACGCAGGCCTGGCCACAGTAACCACAGCAGTCGTGCAACTACCTCCAGAATACCAAGAATTCCAGGATGTCTTCCAAAAAGAACAGGCAAACACCTTACCACCTCACAGATCGTACGATTGTCAAGTCAATCTCAGACCCGGTGCACAACCCCCTTGTAGCAGGATCTACGCCCTTACAGAACCTGAGAACCTTCACCTACGACAATACTCAGACCAGTACCTTGCTAATGGTTTCATTCGCCCATCCAAGTCCCCTGCATCTTCAGCTTTGTTCTTCGTGCCCAAAAGGGAAGGTGACCTCAGAACGTGCATAGACTACCGCGCATTGAACCAGATAACTGTTAAGAACCGATACATATTGCCCCTGATTCCTGAACTACTAGACCAAGTGAAGGACGCTTGCATATGCACTAAGTTAGATCTCTGGGGGGCATACCATCTGGTACGTGTAAAAGAGGGCGACAAATGGAAGTCTGTTTTTCGCACTAAGTATGGGTTATTCGAATACCAGGTGATGCCTTTCGGGTTGTGCAGTGCACCAGTAGCCTTCCAATAATTCATGAACGATGTCCTTCGTGAACTCATTGACGTTTGTGTTGTCGTATATATCGATGATATTCTAGTATACTTCTCTTCAGAATCTGACCATGTGAAGCACGTCCGAGCAGTCCTTGAGAAATTGCGCCAGCACAAACTATATGCAAAACTGGAAAAATGCGTTTTTCATGCCACAGAAGTTGAATTCCTTGGGTTTATCCTGACCCCAAGAGGAGTCCGAATGGGCTCACAAAAGGTGGACGCAATCCTTAAGTGGCCATCACCAAGTTCAGTTAAAGGAGTACAAAGCTTGCTCGGCTTTGCCAATTTCTACCGCAGATTCATCCCGGATTTTTCACATGTTGTACATCCCATCACAGCACTCTTGCGAAAAAATAAACTCTTTACGTGGACTCAAGAAGCTGAAAATGCCTTCCAAGAGCTGAAAGCGAATTTCACGTCTGCACCTGTATTAAAGCACCCGTGCCCTGAACTTCCTTACATAGTGGAAACTGATGCATCCAGTCTAGCCATGGGAGCTGTCCTATCTCAAAAGGACCCTGAAACCGGCCAGCTTCACCGAGTAGCATTTTGGTCCAGAAAGTTCTCGGCACCCGAGTTAAACTATGCAGTTACCGACAAGGAGTTATTAGCCATTAAATCCGCCTTCAAGGCTTGGCGGCACTATCTTCTCGGTGCCAGGCATACCATTACTGTGATCACCGGAACTTGCAGTATTTAAAGACAGCCAAGGCCCAATCGTCACGCCAACTCTGATGGGCATTGTTCTCTGCGGAATTCGATTTCGTGATAACCTATCGACCAGTTTGTAAGAATGGTAAAGCAGACGCCTTATCCCGAATAGGGATGCGAGAGGCAGAAGTGAACCCAGAACCAGTACCTATAATTTCTGAAAAAGGATTCTTGGCATGACTACTCTACAGACACTAGAGGACATGCAGGTAAAGATCCAGCAACTCTTTGATCCTATAGCCCTGCAGGACTGGGTAAAGAAAGGCCCGGACTACTCTGTCACAAATTACCTGCCTTATTACCAAGGGCGGCTATTTCTGTCACACAAGGAACTACAAGAGCTAGTTATTTCCCATTATCATGGTACCCTAATGGAGGGGCACCCAGGTATTGCAAAAACTGAAGCTAAAATTAAGAGACAATTCTGGTGGCCCACCTGGCAAAAGGATATTAAATCATTTGTGATGTCTTGTGGCATTTGCACTCAAAACAAAAGTCAAAAGAAAAAAACAGCTGGACTCTTACAACCTTTAGACATTCCGCCTACACCATGGCACACCTTATTGTAAGACTTTATTACTTATCTACCCCCATGCAATGAATTTAACACCATTCTAGTTATTGTGGATCTTTTTTCCAAGATGGCCCACTTTATTCCTTTAAAGGGATTACCTTCAGCTTCAATCCTGGCCAAGGAGTTCCTCGAAAACATTGTTCGCATACACGGATTTCCGTCCATATTGGTCTCTGACCGGGGCAGTCAATTCATTTCACATTTTTGGAAGAAATGTTTTCAATTGGCGCAAATCAATGTGAGGTTATCGACCAGTCACCACCCCCAAACCGATGGTCAAACGGAGAGGACCAACCATACTCTTGAACAATACTGGCGTTGTATGTTACATCAGACTGAGAGTAATTGGAAAGACATTCTTTGGATTGCTGAATATGCATACAATAATTCAGTACATTCTGGAACTGGACAAAGCCCCTTTTATACCTTTTATGGGCACCATCCTCGAACCTCAGACCTTGACTCACCCCAACACTTAAAAAATTCCCGCAGTGGACCATCTGCACGCTACGATTACACAAGCCTTTAAAAAAGCAACTGCACTTTTAAAACAGGCAAAAGAAAAATACAAGAAAGATGCTGATCGGCATAGATGTGATACTCCACAATACCAGATAGGGGACCAAGTATGGTTAGCTACAAAACATTTACCTCTAAAGGGAACACGGACCTTTAACCCCAGATATTTGGGACCTTACTCTATTAAGGCCATTATCAACCCGGTGGCTGTCAAGTTGGACTTACCTGCTAATATGCAAATTCACCCCATCTTTCATGTGTCACTTTTGAAGCCAGTGCAACCAGGGACAAGACTAACCAAGCCACCAGACCCCATCCTTATAGACGGGGAATCCAAATTTGAATTTGAGAACATCCTGGACTCCAAGCTGATAAAGTCAAAACTTTTTTATTTAATCGACTGGAAAGGTTACGGACCACAGGAAAGGTCATGGGAACCTAGTGACTACGTTCATGCACCCCGATTGGTGAAAAAATTCCACCGAAATTTCCCAGACAAACCGAAACCACAGGGAAGAACGACTTTAGGAGGGGCCTTGGGGGGGAGTGCTGTCATGATGCCTACCCTTGGGGACCCAGACCAAGTCCAGCAACCCCAGAAGCAGGCATCAAGTTATTCCAAGCAAGCCCAACAACCCCTGCCAGAGGTTATTTGGGTGCAGTCCTGGCGTCTATGACGCCAGGCTCATATGGAGAGTCAGTCCTGGCGCCATAGGTGCCAGGCTCATAGATTAAAACTTACCTGATGCAGACCATGCTGCAAACTTACCTGATGCAGTCCATGCTGCAAGAGCTCCAAGCCAAAAGAGGCTTGGAAGGGACTACTTTACCTAGGGACCATTTTTTACTCGGGTGGGGATGGGGCAGGAATCCTTACCTGGGACTACTTTGGAGGCTATGTAAACCACGCCCGAAGAGCACCACGCGCTTTGCGTTATTCTGCATCCAGCAGCGTAACGCTCACCGTGCCTGCAAGTCTGCATCCAGTCTTCTGCCACACCCGCCTCGAGCCTGTGGCTCCTAGAAAAAGGGAGAAAGAAGGAGAAAAGGTTAGAACAAGGGCAATACCTTTGATCCTTACCTGAATTCCCGATCCATCGCGCCTTCGAGCTGGAAGAAAGAAGTTATTTTATGTGCGTCGCCTCGCCTGCTGCAGTGCCGCGCTGAACCCCTGGCCTTCGCAGCATCTTCACATTCCACTGCATCCTTCTGCATGTTCCTCCGCACTCCGGCACCTAAGGGGAAGACAAGAACAGCAAGGTGAGCCAAGGGAATACACAGAGGCAATATTAGTTATCCCCATAGACTTACCTGATTTTACCACCGGGGTACTATTCATCTTCACGGGTCGGCGCAGCTTCCACTGCATCCTCGCCGAACCCGGGCCCCTAAGGGGAAACAAAAGGACAGCCAGGTGAAACAAAGGGACAAACAAGGGGAAACCTCCTCACCACAATAGAGTTACCTGATTTTACCACCAGAGGCATAATTCCCCGAGACTTCATACTTTCTCTCAGCGCCTGAATAAGGGAGAAAGCAACAGGTTACATATTGACATAATTTTATCGAACTGTGTTGGATAATACAAATCCTTACCTGAATATTACCGGTTGCCACGAGGAACTCTTCACTAGGGTCAAGTTGCAACCTGCACGGAATCGGACAGAGTGAAAGTCAGACATTTGGACTCTTACGAACTACATACTTACGGCGTCTTGCCGGGAATCTCAGAGTCAATATTGTCCTGGAACTCACCAATTCCTTCGAGCCAGTGAAGCAACTGGTTATTTACGCGCCCCTAAGCTCAATGCAGGTTGGAGAGCTCATTTTCCAAACCATCAGGTGAGACTATAAGAGGGGACATCAAAGGTGATCAGTGGGGAGAACAACGGGAGTAGGGGAGGGTTAACACTCAACTCCACGGGTGGTTAATTCCCTTTCTCCATTTGCAGAAGAAAATTCCTACAGGCCAAGCAAACAAAGCTAGGTGGGCCAGTCCAGTCTGTCATCTTGGCACTATGTGTCACATTGGTGGTGACCGCAGCTGTCCAGTTTAGATCGACGCCCCTGTGGGAGCCAGGTGAGCGTAACAATTGTTGATATTGTCATATTACCCATTTCTGATCATTGCATAAATATTCATAAGTGTGAAATTCTGATATTGTTCATATTCATAAAAGTGTGATATATATATTGTTTAATTCACAAATAAATCTTTTAATTTGCAAAACAAAGAGGGGCATTATAAGGGTACACCATCCAGAAATAAAAGAACTTTTGACATAAAAATATATAAATAAGGGTTTCCATTGGGCATCCCATACTAGGCATTGGCCCTCATTACAACCCAGGCGTTAAGGGGTTAACGGCGCCATAAAAGGTGGCGGCGCCGTTAAACCCTTAACACCTGATTACGAGGTCCTTTTGTGGGTGGCACTTTAACGCCTGCTCTTAGCAGGCGTTAAAAAACCAACCCGCAAAGGGACCTTGGTGCTAAGTACGGTGCTGCAATTTGCGGCACCGTACTTAGCGCCTTCCCCATTCCCATTGAGCCCTATGGGAATGGGGAAGGGCCATGGCGGCATGGGGAATTACCGCCCCACCAACCTCGGAATGGGGCGGTAATTCCCCATTCCGCCATGGCGGAGTCGGTAAGTAACCAGCATGGACCATGGTGCTATTAGCACCATGGTCCAACGTCTGGGTCGTAATGAGGGCCATTGACTTAGGTGGAGTGCTGGGTTGAAACCACTTACAGATTGGGATTTCTGGATTAGGTCTACCACTTTTGCAGCTTAATACAGTGTGCTAACTGACAGGATACATAAATCCTTCTGGGCTACCACACTGCGTTACACTGTAAATGCACCCCTCAAAAGAGAATGCTCTAAGGAAACGGTCTGTTTTGCAAAGATAAAATAAACTTCTGTAAATCAGGAAGGAAATCAATATTTCCAAAATGGCGACATTAGTAGACATCAATATGGCTAGAGAACACATTTTACATAAGTTATTTGAGAGCGGTGAATGGACTGAGCAGGACCAGAATGTGTGGTTTCAGGCAATCACACAACAGATCACTGCAACAGGGTTAGATAACTGGAAAGACCAGGGTCCCTTACATGTGGCCCTGAGTGAACTATATATGGCCCTAAGGCCAAGGATGAGCAAAATAAGATTGCCAAGATAGCTACATATATATATTTATCTATGGGAGCCATGCAGGATAAATATGCTGAAGGCCAAGATCTGGCAGGTAGGCAACTGATGGTATTAGAAAAGGCCCAATCTGATCTGGACTCTTCTGAGCATAGGCTGCAGAGGAGCCAGGAGTCAGAAAATGAAAGCAGGTAGTATATAGTTAAAATAAAAGAGGATATGGGTATCCTGCAACAGGAAAAAGCAGAACAGGAACACAGAATTCTGGCCTTGCAGAAGGAGTACCAAGAAAGTTTGGACTCCCTACTGTAGAGCCAGCAAAAGCTGGAGCAACAACTGGATTTCAACAGGGCATGCACAGAGCAGATAGTCACCCTGCAAAGCCACCTAGATAGAGAGAAGGCAGAGAGCAACACATTAATTCTGAAAGACCTGGACACCCAGGCAGAATTTGAGGAAGAGCGCCAGAAAGCTGGTGCCCTTCAAAGACAGAGGGATGACCTGGCGGCACAGAGGCAGGCTCTTGCTCAGGAAAGGGACACCTTAGGCCAGGAAGTCTGTCACTTAAAAGGGAAACTGGAAGAAAATCACCTGTCCCTCCAGGTACTGGGTGACTTCCAAAAAGAGCATGAAAGATTGTTAGAGCACACCAGGAGGGTGGAAGATGCTCTGGCAAGGAAGGAGCAGGCCAGTATGGACAGGGCTCAGGAGGTAACCCTCCTGCAGCAAAGACTGGCCCAGTACTCTAAGACAAACCAGGAAGCACAGAGAGAAAATGAGGCTCTCTGTCAGAACAATGTAAGGCTACACAGGCAGGTAGCCATGCAAGAGAGACTGATAGAGACTAGTAAGGCCTTGATTGAGGAACAGAAAGCTCAGGTTCTTGCATGGCAACAGGGAGCAGGGAGCAGAGGCTGATAGAGAAGAGGTTTACTGGTAAAGGGAAACACCTGAGGATAACCTCAGGAACCCTGGTACCAGAGGCCTTCATCTCTCCCAGTCCCTGCACTCTGCCCCCCATGTCCACTGGTGCACAGGAGCCCAGAGCCATGGGGATGGCAGATTACTATCCAGTCATAAGTGTGGGGCTCATAGACCAGCACCTCCCAGGAATGGATGGGTGGGCATCTGGGTATGGGTATCCAAACTCTCTGAAATTTAGTGGGGAACTCCAGGAGAGTAGGCTCACTAAGAGCATCCTAAAAACCTCTCCCCAGCTAGGACAGTGGAGGGGTACCCATCAAATACTGGGAGCAAGGAGGAATCATAAGACTCCTCTGAGCGCCCCAGGACACAGGAGACTAGGTCCCCACATTCTGCCAGCCATTCCTAGTCTCACTGAATCCCGGAGAACCTGGAAGACCAGACGGGCACCTCTGGGAGCAGTGCCTCTGAGTCAGAGGAGGATTGCACCATTGTTACCGGAACCAAGAAGGCCAATAAGGCAAAAAAGGGCCTTGCTTAAGGACCCCTTAAAACAGATCAAGGCAATAAGGAGCGGCATCACGCCTTATCATAAGAACGCTAAGTATTCTGTTTGGGAGCACTTAGAGCTCTTTGAGCAGATGATGGAAACTTTCAATTTGAAAGACAGCAGTAGCTGCATTCAGTATGTGAAATGGACCTTTTCACCAGAATACTCCAGTTTCTTTGCAGGGCTGCAGGACCAAAATCATTCAAGATGGTCCACATATACGGCAGCCATCTTGAAGCATTTTTCTGTTCACAGAAATCACCAAGAGGCTTGCAGGGCAGCCTACAACTTGCAATGTGGGGAGGATCAGGCCCCACAAGAATGTGTGCAGGAATTAAAGCATGCCTTTGCGCCGACTAACAGAAGGATGCGCACGGACAGCAAAGAATTTTTCAATACGTTTTTCCATGCTCTACCAAAGTACATCATGACCCAGCTAGTGAGATATTTTCATGAGAAAAGATCACTAGACTGGGTCATTGAACAGACCACCCGAATCTATGAGGTGCAAAAGCCCATAGAAAACAAGAATGCTCAAAAAAGCCCCAAACCAACCAACACCCCTGCTGCTGCAATGGTGTTGCCCCCATTTTGGACTTGGAGATGGGGGGGCCTAAAAACTTGCCTGCACAGCAGAATAATCCCAAGCCCAGAAGGCCCTCGGGCCAGTCACAGACAGGGAGCCAAGGAGGTAGTCCCACAAATGGGCTCCCTCGCTCCCCTGACTATGTAAGTACCCGCTATAAGGGAAACAGTCCAATCCTGGGTTATGTGTGGACTCCTCCGGCCCAAGAGGGGGGGGATCCAACCAAGCGCCCAACCCAGGGAACTTCCCTCCGCACTTCCCCCAGGAGGGCAGCAATTCCCCAAATTAAGGGCAGAACTTTTTCCCCAGGTACCCACAAAACTTCCAACCCCAGAACAATCCATCCTTTTTTCCGCACTTTCCCGAGCCCAGACAACCTAATCCCGGAGAGGGGAGGCCAAGGGTGGAGGGGTACCCAAATCTTCCCAACCCGGGTATTACCAGAGAAGGGATAGCTACTCTTCCGGGGATCAGCCCAGGGGAGAAATGAGAACCCCATATCAGCCTGAGCGGGTTTCACAGTTAGAGCGCCAGGTCCAAAACATGGCACAGGATCTGGGTCGCATGCTGAAGGCTCAACAGAAACCTCAGATGAGCATGCCGGCAGAAAATGCCCAAAATCTGGACCTGTTGCCCCAGAACAATGACGGGGGCAGCACCTCCACAACCCACCGGTTACCAGGGGGGAGGCACAGGGGGAAGGGGGGTGTAAAGCCTTGGAGGAAGATTCCTTCCCCACTTGTAAAGAGCCCCTGGAAACCCAGGAACTGGAAACAAAATCTCCTGCCCCTGAAAGTCTCCCACCCAATGAGCAGAGAGGGGGTAGGAGAAACAAAGAACCCAAACAGACCCATTCTGTGGAGGAGATACAGATCTTCCAATTTGAAGGAGAGGGATCCTCAGAGGATCCTGGGAAAAGGATCTTCTCCTTCAGAGATGGGGGAACTCCTCCCAAAGAAAAATGGGTCCCATAGGATTCAAATCCAGACTGGGTAGATGTCGGGACTGAGCTAGCGCCGCTCATCATCCCCTCTCAGAACCAACAGCATCAGAATCTCCTGGTTCAAACCCATCCTGGTGACTGCCTCCAAAAAGGGGGGGTGGCCCAGAACCGGAACCAGGGGAACTCAAAACTTCTCCCATCTCTAGTTGCCACCTTTTCTTTGCAGATTCCCTAGACTCCCCACAGAATTCTGCCTAAATCTCTTCTCTCTCAATGTCCAAAATTAGGAAATTAACCCACCAGTTGTCCAAAAAAAGTGCATTATCTGTGCCCCCTTGCGGAGAAGGAGGGAAAATACTATGCCCCGGTTCAAGTACAGGGGCAGGGTACGATTTTGGCACTGGTGGGCACTGGATCCCAAGATACCCTTCTGTCCAAAAAGGCCTTTGATAAACTGAATTCAGGAAGGGGGGCAAATTAACAAATTCCTCTCTCCTCTCTTCCTTGACAACTTCAGAAGTTTGACGGGAAGGAAATTCCCATCGAGGGGACTGCGGATTTGGACATTAAAATTGGGCGACACAGGGTGAAGCACCCGGTAATAGTTGTAATGCCGGAAGGCACCCCTTGTTTACTAGGGAATTACCTCCTGAGAAGGTTGTCACCCCTAATAGACTGTGTAAACAAGGTTCTTTGGACCCAGACTAGCCAACCAATAAAATTAAAACAGAGTGTCACGGATGTTAGTTTAAACAGCACATGCCATATGGTTGAACAAAAATCTGACCAAGTAGAATTTCACTTCCAGAACAACCAAATTCCAGACGTGACAGTAATAGCAGTAGGACAACAAACTGGTGATGGGGGGTCCCCTCTATTTCTGAAAATCAACCTTCCTTCCAGTTTAAGGTGGCGTTCCACTCTGGAAGGAAACATTCTCAAATTCTTTACCAATTCACAATCAGACATCCCCACTCCTATAGTCCAGAAAGAGCCTGGCTGATATTCAGCAAATTGGAGAGTAGTTGTTCATCCCTGCTCAGTTAAATGAAGGGAAGGACTCTGTTCTCGCCCGAGTGTGTGTGAACAACGGTAAGAGCTTCATCAGCGAAGCCATGTTCCGCCAACTCCCAAAAGATCCAGCCATTCCCACATTTAGACTCATAGACAAATGGGAAATGGATCTGGAAGCACCCAATTCCAAACATCTCCTGCCAAGCAGGTGTATGCTCAAAATCTCCATAGGCGACAAGAGCATAATCCATAATTGTTGGGTTGTGTGAGACGTCACTGCCGCCTTTTACTTAGGCAGTGACATTCGCAATCGCTTTGCCATTAGTTTGGACCTAATAAACTTCAAAGCTTGGTCCCGATTAGCGGATAATCCCATGGGCTTTGATGATCCAGAGAAAGCAATTAGGTCAGCTAAACTGCTGCCTTATGCAGTTGAAATTCAGGTTGGAGAGGAAGTCACCATCCTAGAAAGGACCCGACAATTCTCCCTGGAAGTAAAAGTTAAAAGAGGAGAGAAATTGAAAAACCCTGATGCCTATATTCATCTAAATGCTCCTCTCCAACAGCAAGGGTTGGGGGTAAACCCAACACCACTAGTCAATATAGACAGCACACCATTCCAATAGAGGTGGATAACAGCGACTTAAAGAGTATCACTCTAGCCGCAGGCACAATTATTGGAATGGCGGTTGATGACCGACATTTTTCCATTAATTTAGGAAATTAACTGTTAGGACCAATCCCCAAGGACTGTTTTGACAGGGACAGTGATGACAACACAACACCAGACAGGATCTTTACCTGGCATGGGGGGAACTTCCTGATGTACACTTCCTACCCTTATGGCAAGGAAGATGTGGCCTGTGACTTCAGGAGTGATGACGTGATTTTCCAGGTCAATGAGGACTGCCTTCCCCACACGAAGCCACCAGTCCAAATCAGCAATCTGACCAGGGACTTTCCCACCCAGCTGGAGGAGGCCGCTGAGATAGCAAAACCAGAAGTCTTTCCAGGCTTCAGGCAGATGGTTGAAGAGAGAGTCAACCTAGCTGATGCCTGTGAGACTCTGGAGTAGAAGCAAAAGTTGAAACAAGTTTTCTTGGATTTTCAAGATCTCTTTGTGGTGGACTCATATGACTGTGGGCGCACCGACATCCACACAACAACAATTCCCACGGACCCTGGCATGACTCCAGTGTTTGTGAAGCAATATCGCTTGCCTCTCGCATCAATGGAGTCCCTTACTGAAATAATTAAGAACCTTGAGTCCCATGGGATAATCTGTCCAGTCCACAGCACCTTCAATAATCCGGTGCTGGGGATATTGAAGCCAATCGGCCAGTGGAGACTCTGTTCCGACCTTAGGGAGCTCAACAAACGGGTCCATACTTCCCGATGGCCTCTTCCCTACATTGACCAAGGGCTGGCCCAGATCCACGGGTCACAGGTATTCAATGCAATAGACCAGACCAATGGATACTGGACTCTACCTGTCAGTAGGGAGTACCAATACAAGCTGGCCTTTACATTTGTTGGCCAGCAGTACACATGGACCCAGACTTCCTTCGGATACCTCAACTCAGGCAATGAGTTCAACATTTTTCTACATAAGGCCATGCCCGACCTGGGTGAGAGGGGTAACCTGGTTTATGTAGATGATGTACTCATTAAAAGCTCAACTGTGGAGGAACACATAGCAGAGATCCGTTATGTTCTGACTCAGTTGAGGGCTGCCGGAGCAAAACTTTCCTTTCAAAAGGCACAGTGGTATAGAACCCATATAAACTTCTTGGGGCATGAGATTACTCCTCAGGGTCTCTGTCCCCAGGAAAAGAAAGTGGAAGCACTACAGAAATTGAAAGACCACACAACTCTGCGGAAACTAAGGAGCCTCCTTGGACTGACTAATTACAGTAGAAAGTTCATAAGGGGTACGCAGAGATCACAAAACCCCTGATTCATCTTTTGAAGGGGGGGTCAAGTGGGAATGGGGTCCAGAACAAGCCGAGGCAGTAAGACAACTCAAAAGAAGCCTCTCATAAGCACCTTGCCTAGCTTACCCTGTCAGAAACAAGGAGTTCTTCTTGGAGACAAGGTTCTCTAATACATGCTTGACTGCAGTATTATACCAAAAGCATGACAGGGTCAATAAAGTAATCTCCTATGCGAGTAAAACTTTATCCTCTGTGGAGGAAAAATTCAACGATTGTGAGAAGGCACTCCTGGCAACGGTGTGGGCATTGAAAAATTACCGCCCGTTTATCCAGAGGGTACACATCATAGTGGAGACTTCACACCAGCCTCTGCAATATCTCCAAAGTGACAGAATCCGGGCCGGAAATGTGAGTAATTCCCGAATGACTTCCTGGATTCTGTCAATGCAAGGCTTTCCTGTGGAGGTCAGATATGGCCTAAACAAGAAGAGTCCCCTCGCGCAAGGTCTAGCTGACTTGCATGATTGTGCCAGAGAAAACTATCTCGAGGACGAGAGTCTAAAAATCAAGGACACAATGGAGTCATACCTCAATTCTCAACACAAAGTCTTTGAAGAAGACCAGTGTGAGGGAATGCCCACTGTCTATGCGGATGGTTGCTCTTACCATGTTGACAACAATGGGGAAAAATAACTTGTGGCCGTCGTAGGGAATGCATGGGTGAATGAGACCCCAGAACCCTCTGCCGTGTACAAGATTGGTCCCCGAAGTAGACAAGTGGCAGAAGTGATGGCTGTGCATCAAGCCATCCTCACTGCTGTCCAACATCAACTCCACGAACTGGTCATAATCACAGATTCGGATTATGTATGGAACAGGTTCGTGGAGTACCTGGTTAACTAGAAAACCAGAGACATGTTATGTGCTAATAACAAACCCTTGAAACATGGGAAATGAATCCAAAATATTGATGATCTGGTCACCTCGAAAGGGATGACCACCTACTGGAAAAAGATCAAGGGTCATTGCAAAGTAGAGGGATCAGACAAAACTGGAAATGACTTAGCTGATCAGCTGGGCAAAACCGGGGCCATCCAAGGGGCTCTAATTGAGATTGAATCCCTGTTGGGGGAGATCCAGGTCACTGCCATCACTAGGACCCAGGCGAATGCTCACAAAGATCTCTCAACTGCACAAGGGAGTAAGGAGACCCCAGATGCTGATTTGATTACGGCTCTAAAAGGGGATCCAATAATGGGTAAGTTTTATCAACACATTGAGGACCCAGAGAAATTTCCCCTGATGGATACTGATTACATTGGGAAAGAGGACCTCAGAGTGTTGATGAAATGTCCAAAAATGTTCCGAATCCAAAACAGTTTGCTAGTAAGGAGATCCCTAGCTGGCCATGATCAGTGGGTGGTCCCTACCTCATTCCGAAGCCTGATGTTAAGTCACGCCTATGATGCAGCCACAGCCGGTCATAGGGGGTTTCATACAACACTTGAAATTTTAAGAGAGGTTGCATACTGGCCACACATGGGGCAGGACCTCGACCAATACTTGAAGGGGTTTCTTTTGTGTGTACAATTTCAGCCAACATCCCTCACACACCGTGCGCCTCTCCAAAAGAGGGGGATGACACTGCCATGGTCAGATTTCCAAGTCGATTTCATTGGTCCCATGATACGCTCCTCTAGGGGAAACAAGTACATGTTGACCGTGACATGCTTGTTTACTAAATGCATGGAATGTCTCCCGGCCCCAAACTGCAAGGCAGAAACAGCAGCTGCCCTGATGATCAACCACATCTTTTCACGTTTTGGTCTACCCCAAAGGATCGAGTCAGACAGAGGTAGCCATTTCACCAGCAAAGTAATGCCAAAGATGTGGGAGATACTTGGGGTCAAAAGGAAGCTACATATTGCTTACCGGACAGCCTGTAGTGGTGCAGTAGAGAGATATAATAGAACAATTGTGAGCATATTAAAAAAGTTTGTGGCAGATTCTGGGCCGAGTTGGGATATTCGATTACCTCTTCTCCTAATGGCCATCAGATCTACCCCTTCATCTGCAACTAAAATGTCACAGTTTGAGCTGATGACTGGACGCAGGATGGTGCTTCCCCAGCACCTGCTCTACAGAACCCAAGAGCAGACATTGATCAATGCCTCTACAACTCATGAGGATGTTGAAAATCTAAGAAAACACCTTCAACATGCTTTTGCCTATAGTCAGCGAAATCTAGAGAGATCAGCCGACAGCATGAAGATGCACTATGACTTAAAGACTACCAGAAAAGAATACAATGTTGGAGGCCGGGTCTACTTATACAATATCCAAAGGAACCAGGCCAAACAGTGCACATTTTTTCCTACCTGGAGGGGTCCTTTTGAAATTGTGGAAAAAATGTCACCAGTCGCCTACAAAATCCGCATCCCCAAAGGCAGTTTGGCAGAAGTGGAAGATAAGTGGGTCCATATTAATCAACTAATGTGCTGCCATCCTAGGCACACTCTGCAGCAACGGGAGGAGTCTTCTGGAACCCCAGAGGGGGCCAATCCAGCTCCATAAAATTCCAACTCTAGAATACTCCATATATAGTCCATGATTTACCATATAAAAATGTGTCCTGATTTATCAAAATGTATGTGTCCGCCCCACTACATTAATAGTGGTGGGGAGATGTCTACAAATATGTTTTTGTTTTGATAACCTATAGTTGATTGGAAACCATGGAGAACGTAACCAAGGAGGACTACCCGGGGACCTGGAGGAAAGATCCGAAGGGCCCGGAGTATCGCTAACTACTCACATCAGGACTGGGAGGAGAACCGATCGATCCACCCCTGATGGAGGAAAAGACAATGAACTTTGCCATTTGGGGAATCAGAAGAGATGAAACCGACATCCCAGTCTTGCGAATTCCCAATGATGGACAATCAATGCCAAATCGCAAGAGGAGGGGGCTTGTGGGATGCTTTAACACTACTAGTCCAGGCCCTGCAACATTCCTGTGTGCTGCTTGCATCAGGAACATCAGAATGGCTGCTGGAAAGCATTATGCTGCTCGCTAAAAATCACCCAGAAGTTTGCAGTAAAAATCCCAAAAATTGGCCGCCATCCACTTTTGCCTATGTCAGTGGTAACACAGGAGACCACTGCCAAAACCCATCATTTGTCTGCCCACAAAGCAAGGCTGATTGCAAAAGAAACACAGAGCTGTGTGAAAATCCATTTTTCTTGGTTGTCAAATTTGCAAAAATCATGGCTCAAAACCACCCAAAAGATCCAACCTCCTTGTTGGGCATTGAACATCATTCTACTTCAAGAATCCAAATAAATATAATGTCAGCAGAAGTATATTTTATCAGAAAAGAATCCACTTTTAAAGATACTTGCTGGAAAGAAATATGTCAAAAATGGGTGCAATACCGTTACTCACCTCTGTCAGATGCTGGCGATCTCTAAATCTGTCAGGTGAAACTTGTGTCTCAAAAGCTAAATATGCCAAAGAAGGGACTTCCCTCAAATGCAATATAGGGTGCCACACATTGATTTTCATGTTGAAAAAGTCTGGAATTGAAGATATGTTTGCTTATTTTAAATTTGTAACTGTAATTTTTAACAAGGAACAATGTCACACCACCCTGTTCCTTCCCACCAAAAGGAGCAAATATCTCATGGGTGCTAATGAGAAGGGGAGGAGACTTCCTCTGCTGCTCTGGGAAAGAGACAATGGGTTCCTTGAACTGAAAGAAAATGCTAATTCGGGTGTGACTGACACCAACTGCCCAGAAAGATAAGCCCATGTGACTCTCTGGCTCAGCCAAGCCTTGGAGGCGGGCCAGACTGAAAATGTGGATTTGAAACTGAAGTAACTGTATGTTTTGGGAAAAGACTTATAAAATGTTGTACCGAACTGACAAAAATATGGAACTTAGAGATTATTAAAATGAAAATATTGCTCACAAGTAGAAACTACTCTGAAAATTTTGCGACTTTCAGCGACTGAACCACGAAAAAGTTCATATTCTAGCAATAGCAATTGAGAATATGTTAGGAACATGAGCATTTCCAGGAATATGCCCAGATGCTATGTGTATGCATGTGTAAAAATTGGTACAGAACTGACACTGAGTAACCGCCCAAAAGCGCGAAAAATTGTCATTTGTGAAACAAAACTCGTAGGAAGAGGAGGCTTGGACAGAACATACCTTAGTCAATCTGTCATGTAATTATGTATTATTAACAAGTTGTGCATATTGGAAATATGTTTTTTGGGAAAAATAGATTATCTGGGTAAGAACAAAGGGGAGGGATTTTTTCTGGACCCTAAACACAGTGTCACTCTGACACATGATGACACATCATGACACACTGTTCCCCTTCAAATCAGGAGAGGGGGAATTCTTTGACCTATCAGATCCTTAGAGGGTTGGGCATAGTATAATCAGCCCCCCACCCCTTTGGAAGATGGATAAATAGGGATTGTTGAGGACCCAGAAAGACACATTCACCCATCACTGATCGACTGGCGAAGCACACTGAAGGAAGATCCAGACTCCAGAACCCATCTCTAGACTCCAGAACCAGACTCCAGAACCCTGAAGCGCAGAGGCCTAACCCAAAAAGCTGAACCCTTTTCAGCATGCCTTGAAAATATATCAACCTGATTTTAACCCCTAAACTTCCACGGGGCCTAAACCATTCAACAGCCTGGCTGAGCTGTTTTGCTGCTTCTGGCCAAGAACCCTTGCTAGAACCCAAGATCCAGATCAGTCCAGCAGAGCTGTAACCCAGAACCCATCAGATCCAGTCCAGAGGCAGAGCAGTCCAGGTGTCCTGAATCCTGTCCAGTGGCGAGTGAAGTCCAAGCCAAACCTTTGACCAGATCTTTGACGGGTACATTCCATTCCAAAGCCATAGTAGTGAGTATTTAGCATAGGACTGTCCATAGTCATCTCTTAGTATTAAGTAACCCAATCCAAACCATTCCAACAATCCATAATGGCATTATTGAATCTCTTTTGTCTATCTTAAATTCTTCTCTCATCTACATAATCCTGTGATAATTGAAGTGATAATCCTCTTGGTGCTAATATATATTTTCTGGAGAAAGGCAATCGTCTCAGGCAGATAGAAACCATCCGGAGGTGCCTCTGGATGGTGGCTGTGCTGTCCGTGTAGTTTTCAGCTCCATAGACTCCCTAGTGTTAAGAAATCTTTGTTCCAAATGTTCAACAGCGCATCTTTCATTTTGAAACATTGACCCTTTTTGAGAAAAATCGACCTTCACTAAAATCTCTGTAACTTTTGAACCATACATGCTAGGAACAAAATGTAAATGTCATTTTGAAGCTAACATCCTCAGCTTTCAAACAAACTAATAGTTTTGCTGTAATCACATTTTTTGTGCGCTGAAAAGTTTGCTGCGATTTCGCATTTGGCTCAATTTCACTCCATATAAAAATAGCTATTTCTTGCTTTCAACTTCTGAATTTCGTTTTCCATCTGCTAATCATTCTGCAATCATTGCTAGTGTTTACCTGACCCAATTTAAAGCAACTCTCACTAGTTCTGAATCCTGTTTAGCGAATTAAAATCATTTTTAGCTTTTTTTCCATCACTTCATATTACATTTAAAAGCAATTTGACCTGTTTTAAAATCATTACCGTTCTCTCTAAGCTTGCTGAGGGGGGAATCGCTGCCTGCACACGAACGCCATGTGTCTTTCTCCCTCCCGCCCACCCCCGCTCATGTCTGTGTGTCATTCTACCACCCGCCCACCCCCGCTCATGTCCGTGTGTCTTTCTGTCTCCTGCCCACCCCCGCTCATGTCCGTGTGTCTTTCTCGCTCCCTCCCACCCCCCGCTCTTGTCCGTGTGTCTTTCTCCCTTCCGCCCACCCCCCGCTCATGGCTGTGTGTATTTCTCCCTCCTGCCCACCCCCCGCTCATGTCCGCGTGTCTCTCTCCCCCACGCAAACCCCCTGCTCATGCCCCGCTCATGCCCCACTCGCCTCTACCACCCGCCCACCCCCCTCTCATGCCCTGTGTGTCTCTCCCACCCCCCGTGTGTCTCTCCCACCCCCCGCTCATGTCCGTGTGTCTCTCCCCTCCCGCCCATCCCCCACTCATGTCTGTGTGTCATGTCTCTCCCCTCCTCCCCACCCCCTGCTCATGTCCGTGTGTCTCTCCCCTCCCGCCCAACCCCCGCTCATGTCCGTGTGTCCCTCCCAACCCGCCCACCCCCGCTCATGTCCGTGTGTCTCTCCCCACCCGCTGCCCACCCCCCGCTCATGCCCCGTGTGTCTCTTCCACCCCCCGTGTGTCTCTCCCACCCCCCGCTCATGTCCGTGTGTCTCTCACCACCCACCCACCCCACGCTCATGTCCATGTGTTTCTCCCCACCCGCCCACTCCCCGCTCATGTCCATGTGTCTCTGCCCACCCGCTGCCCACCCCCCGCTCATGTCCGTGTGTCTCTCCCCACCCGCCGCCCACTCCCCGCTCATGTCCGTGTGTCTCTCCCCACCTGCCGGCCACCCCCCGCTCATGTCCGTGTGTCTCTCCCCACCTGCCGCCCACTCCCCGCTCATGTCCGTGTGTCTCTCCCCACCCACCGCCCACCCCCGCTCATGTCCGTGTGTCTCTCCCCACCCGCCGCCCACCCCCCGCTCATGTCCGTGTGTCTCTCCCAACCGCCGGCCACCCCCCGCTCATGTCCGTGTGTCTCTCCCCACCCGCCCACCCCCCGCTCATGTCCGTGTGTCTCTCCCAACCGCCGGCCACCCCCCGCTCATGTCCGTGTGTCTCTCCCCACCCGCCCACCCCCCGCTCATGTCCGTGTGTCTCTCCCCATCCGCTGCCCTCCCCCGCTAATGTCCCGTGTGTCTCTCCCCACCCGCCGCCCACCCCCGCTCATGTCCCGTGTGTCTCTCCCCACTTGCCGCCCACCCCCGCTCATGTCCCGTGTGTCTTTCTGTCTCCTGCCCACCCCCGCTCATGTCCGTGTGTCTTTCTCGCTCCCTCCCACCCCCCGCTCTTGTCCGTGTGTCTTTCTCCCTTCCGCCCACCCCCCGCTCATGGCTGTGTGTATTTCTCCCTCCTGCCCACCCCCCGCTCATGTCCGCGTGTCTCTCTCCCCCACGCAAACCCCCTGCTCATGCCCCGCTCATGCCCCACTCGCCTCTACCACCCGCCCACCCCCTCTCATGCCCTGTGTGTCTCTCCCACCCCCCGTGTGTCTCTCCCACCCCCCGCTCATGTCCGTGTGTCTCTCCCCACCTGCCGCCCACCCCCCGCTCATGTCCGTGTGTCTCTCCCCACCTGCCGCCCACTCCCCGCTCATGTCCGTGTGTCTCTCCCCACCCATCGCCCACCCCCGCTCATGTCCGTGTGTCACTCCCCACCCGCCGCCCACCCCCCGCTCATGTCCGTGTGTCTCTCCCAACCGCCGGCCACCCCCCGCTCATGTCCGTGTGTCTCTCCCCACCCGCCCACCCCCCGCTCATGTCCGTGTGTCTCTCCCCATCCGCTGCCCACCCCCGCTCATGTCCCGTGTGTCTCTCCCCACCCGCCGCCCACCCCCGCTCATGTCCCGTGTGTCTCTCCCCACTTGCCGCCCACCCCCGCTCATGTCCCGTGTGTCTCTCCCCACCCGCCGCCCACCCCCGCTCATGTCCCGTGTGTCTCTCCCCAACCCGCCGCCCTCCCCCTGCTCATGTGCCGTGTGTCTCTCCCCACCCGCCGCCCACCCCCGCTCATGTCCCGTGTGTCTCTCCCCACCCGCCGCCCACCCCCTGCTCATGTCCCGTGTGTCTCTCCCCTCCCGCCCACCCCCGCTCATGCCCCGTGTGTGTGTGTTTCTGTCTCTCCCACCCGCCCACCACCCGCTCATGCCCCGTGTGTGTGTGTGTCTCGACCACCCGCCCACCCCCCGCTCATGCCCAGTGTGTGTGTCTCTCCCACCCACCCACCCCCCGCTCATGCCCCGTGTGTATGTCTCTCCCACCCACCCCCCGGGAGAGGAGAGACACACGGGGCATTTGTGATGTCATCTTTGATG
Organism: Ambystoma mexicanum; assembly: GCF_040938575.1. Taxonomy (NCBI): domain Eukaryota; kingdom Metazoa; phylum Chordata; class Amphibia; order Caudata; family Ambystomatidae; genus Ambystoma; species Ambystoma mexicanum. The sequence goes on along the minus strand of NC_090928.1, from coordinate 957,403,110 downwards.
TCCTGGGTGTTAGCAGTGCACTGTGGCGCGTGTTATGGTTGCTTATCTTACCATAACTGCCGAATTTCAGGGGTTTTTCGGTTTTACTTTGAACCATAACGTCCCTTTAACAAAGTTTTTTTACTGAATTTCATAGGATTTTAGTAGCGAAACTTAACCATAACGTCCCTTTAACAAAGTTTTTTTACTGAATATATATATATATATATATATATATATATATATATATATATATATTGTTTAATTCCCAAATAAATCTTTTATTTTGCAAAACAAACCTACTTCTTGGCTCAGTGAGGCCGGGGGGATTCAAAGAGAGGGGCGTTATATAAGGGTACATCATCCAGAAATTGGACATCCCATACTAGGCATTGACTTAGGTGGCGTGTTGGGTTGAAACCACTTACAAACCATAGCGGGACTCTATCCACAGTGCCTTATGTAACCTAAGCTATACAATCCTCTTGTTGCTCTTGCGGCCTGTTACCTTTGGGCTAGGTGCGCATTACAAATAATAAAAACAAACAAACAAAGCCAGGTGCACATCCCTTTCGGAAGCTTTATAGTCAGTCTTTGAGCGAAATGATTACTGGTTATTGTGCTCTGCTGTAGCTCTTGGGTTCAGATTAGTTAATGTACTGCACACATAGCACCTTGCCGCATGGCGCCAAACACCTGCCGTCTTATTTGAGAATGCTGATAGCTGGGGCGTAGCAAGCAGCATAATGTGGAGAACATGAGTTTCCTCGACTCCCGTGGCCGCAGCTAACATCCTGCTTTTATTGCCTGTTTCCTAAATCCTGCGTATGCTCTAGATACCCTAATCGACAGCTGATATCCTGAGGCACCAGTGGACTGAAAATTGATAGAAATCGCAACTGCAGGTGCAAGTTTGAGACGTGTGGAGGTCGGCGTGGAGCTGGTGTCTGCGCGGCCAAAATGGCTGTGAGCTGTCAGAGGAACCTCAATGGCCCTGACTTCAATCAAGGCAAGCCCGGAGCATGTCAGGGTGCAGGGAGACATCGTCCTGAGTACCACTTAGGCGCACCCTACTTCCAGTTGCCATGCTCCCGTAGGACGACTACAGCGGTGGAAATATAAGGCTAACAAACATCATGACCCTGGAGAAACCTTTGAATAAGGAGCACAGCCGACAAAGTCAGGTGGGAATAGCATTAAGAACCTGTGCGACAATGGTCATCACCGGCGCATTTTCCACGCAGGGCTGAAGGCTAGTCCGGAATATCATTCAACCAAAGCCTTGTAACATGCTCATCCGAACACAGCGTCACTGTTTGCCCCGTCGTGTGGTGAGAGAGGGAGAGGAGCCCAGATCACTTGCAAGTCGACCGACCATCTAGCCGACTGACCCGGTGACTGTCCCTCTCTGGACCCTTGCAGCACTGGTCTTGACCCGCATGCCTCGGAGCCGCCGAGGGGACCCTCTGGTTAGATACAATCCTGGACTGAAACTCGAGATGAGCGGGTGCAGTGGGACAGGACCGCACGGCTCCCACACGGCAGTAATACGCGCCAAAGGGGAAAAGAAACTCTGTATACCAGGTTCATGAAAACACAATCTTCCCGCGAATGTAGCAGTACGACGCCTGCACTTGGAAAACTCTTATGGCTGTGACCGGTGGCAGTCGCAAGAATTCAATTTGTATCCGCAGGGCCCGCGTGGTGTAAACACCATGATACAAGGCTCCTGCAATAAACAGGGCCTCTGACCCGAGGGCACCAGTTAGCTAAGCAGCATTGGCCATAGCCGGCAGCGGCTCGGACCACAGCGTTGGGCGAAGTTGAGTGTGATCAGTGGTCCCTGCTTCCAGAGCTGCGAAGCACTGCACAGACACCAAGACGACGTGTGCAGGCTGAGGACCGTGTGTGTCGAGACCGAGGGGGCCCGCCACTGCTGCGACTCAACAACAGTTAAGAAACTGTGCTGCTCTCCATCAACACCCCAGCCACTGGCCTACTGTCCCACCTCATTCGACGGCTAGCGAAACAGCAGCAGAAACGTAACTGGAGTGCAGGGGAACTACGCCTCAGGTGAACGGAGGCACTCCTACACATTCATAGCGACCCCCGAAGTCGGGGCTGAGGAAGTCACTGCACGCTGTTGATGAGACCGACATCAAAATAGATCTTGGATGTACCGTCCACACAGAGTAGTCAGAGACATTAAGAAAGGCTTGTGTGGAGCTTCACACTGAGGTGCATACTGAGCTGGCGGTCACTGTAGGGCTGCACCTGCAGTAACAAACACGGAAAACTGCTCACACAGGAGGATCTCCTTTCCGGCCGAAGTGCTAGAACACAATGAGAGGAGAATATTAAGCATGCCTGGGCGGCGCCGATACCTTGATGTGCAGAACCTGTTGGTGCAAGTCTACGGTCCTGGCACATTGGATACTGCCCGCAAATACTATGCACAGGGTGATACGAAGAATCCATGTTGGTGGGTGGTGATATGTGGACCCGGCTCTTTATATGACTCACAAATCTGATTCGTGAAACACTGGGGACAGTGGCTTGTGTGGGACTGGTCTTACCCTGGTGTGCCTCATCTGCAACCTGTTATGGAGACTTTCAAACTGAGCCCAGGCGTACGAGTCCCACCACACCATCAAGGCACCATAGCTGCTTACAACAACAATAAGAAAACAACAAGCTACAGACATTCTCACTGCAGCAACCTGAGAAGCAGCAGGTCGCCGATCGACTCTGAGCTATTCACCCCTTGCATGCACTGAAGGGTAGGACCCTCAATGCCCAGCAAATACAGAAAAAGACCAGGGACACCACACACCGCACAAATCGAGGCCAAGGCATCCTGATCCTCGATCATCCACATCGGGAAACAACACCCACACGCACCACGTTTGATCACCAGACCGACCGAGTGCAGGAAACTGGCAGCGATCATGGGAAAGGACAAAACGAGAAAACAATCCACGTAAGACAGAATAGATCAATACACAACATCCTCAACGCAGGCTCATGATCCCCAAGGCCTGTCCCCTCAGGTAGCTGAAACGGAAAACACGCTAGCCCCAAAAAGACGTTATGGCTGCAATAGCGGACTCCCGCTCTTCTATGCAACAAAAAATGGACAGGATAAGCATGGATGTCTTCCTCCTCCTCCATGACCTACAGAAGCTGACTGCCCATACAGGAGAGGCTGAACAGCACATCTCCGATGCTGAGGACGGAATACACAACTTCCAACAACAACTGCGCATTGTCTCGACCAAGCTAAAGACATTGGAAGAAAGGGTTGAGGAGGGAGAAGGGAGATCGAGACACAAAAATATACGCATGCTTGGCCTACCCAAAAAGACAGAAGGCCCCTGCATGGAACTCTTTCTCGAACAATGACTTCGACCCATCTGGTAGGCACAACCTGCAATCTGCAATCTATTTAAGCGCACCAAATACTGTATGACACTGCTTCACAAAAGGCTCCCTTTCACACTCTCCAAGGTAACACAGGACACGGGGGTAAATATGTCTATGTAACCTGAACACTGTGGAACCAAACCATAGCAATATTAGCTGTGTATTCAACACCTGCATTGATGACCACATTCATAGAGGATGTTACCCCTTTGATTGTCAAAGATACCTCAGACATACTGATCCTGGGGGGTGATTTGAATGAGGTCATGAACATAGGAATGGACCGCACACACCTGAGGGGCAGGAACCCTGACACTCACACAAAACTGACCACCTTCACCGAGGCATTAGGATTGAAAGATGGGTGGCAGGATCTCCATCCTGTGGCCCGAGAATACTCTTACCACTCAGGGGTTCATGCCTCCCTCTCAAGGTTGGACTACTTCTTTTTGCCAACAACAGATATACACAGGGCAACTAGTGCGACCCTACTCCCGCGTGGAATCTCTGACCACTATCCCCTGCTAATGGAATTGTCAACGACAAGACCACTTGCCCGCCCTCCTGGCGCCTTAAAAATTACTATCTGGGCTTTCTGGAATTTGTAGAACATATTCAAAAATCTACAAAAACCTACTTCGAACTGAACACAGGGTATGTTGATTACCCAGGGGTACTATGGGAGGCGTACAAACCATTTCTGCGAGGAGAGATCCTCTCCTGGACAGCAGCACATAAGAAAGCACACTTAGAAAAGGTGAAGGAAGCAGAGGTGCAAGTGGAACAGGCATAACAATCTCACCTGACACTGGACCTGCCCGAGACCAACCCATCATTAGTGCTAGCCCAAAGACAATTGCAGGATGCAGCCCTGGATAACGCCAAGCAAGCACACAGAGCGATGCGTGCCAAAATCTATGAAACCGGCAACAAAGCAGGTAAAATGTTGGCGTGGTTTGAACGCAGAGATGAGGGACATAGGCAAGTTAGAATGATTAAAACTGATAACGCAGAGCCTTTGTTAACCGACAAAGGCATTGCAGAATCTTTCACAGCTTACTGTGCTGATATTTACAAGTCTCCTGAGACCCATGCTGACACCTCTGTGCTAGACGAGATTAGCCTTCCAAACCTGACTGTTGAACAAAAAGACCTGCTCGAAACGAATATCACAGAAGAAGAGCTGGTGCTGGCCATGTTGCAGCTTCAGTTCAGGATAACTCCAGCACCAAATGGCTTCCCGCCGGAGGTATGGAAGAGAATAGAATCAAGCGAGATTGCGCTGCCCCTTCTGCGCGTATATACACATTCGAAATCACTAGGTCAACTACCCACAGACCTGGGGAAAGCCTACATAATTGTGATAACTAAAGCTGACAAACCCCCAGACAAATGTAGTTCGTATAGGCCAATCACACTAATAAATAGCAAAACAAACATTTTAACAAAGATACTGGCGAATCGACTACAGAAAATCATCACGTCACTAATACATCCGGATCAATGTGGCTTTATGCCCAAAAGATCCACGCGCATGTACATACATAGGTTTCACACGGCACTGGAAAGAATCCTTGCTCTCCAAGGTCCCCCGGCACTGCTGGTGATAGACTTCGAAAAAGCTTTTGATTCGGTCTACTGGGAAGCACTGTGGGAAATAATGCGCCGAATGGGCTTTGGGGAACAATTTATGGGATGGGTACAATTTCTATACGACTCCCCCGAGGCCGAGACCAGAGTGAATGGGTGGCCATCTAAACCCCCTTAAACTAGGCAAAGGGACGAGACAGGGCTGCCCCCTGTCCGCAATGCTCTTTGCTCTGGCAATAGAGCCTCTAGCTATACTATAAAGAGACACTCAGACATGGAACGGATTTCGATGGGCAGATGATTGGGAGGATAAGAGCTTGCTATACGCAGACGACCTGCTCCTATACCTAACTAGCCCTGCAATCTCCTGACCAGTAGTAATGCACCTGCTGGAAAGATATGAATCTTTCAGTGGTCTGATGGTAAACTCGTCAAAATCTATATTATTCCCAATTAAAGGAGTGGAGGATGCTGTTCCACGTAACTGACCTTTTTGCATTGAAAGAAGCCACTTTTGATATCTGGGGGTGCATATCACAATAGACCTGAATACATATGTGGGCAGAAATCTCCATCCAATCATAGACCGATTCACAGAAGATGTTAAACATTGGATCGCCCCACTGCTGACCCTACTAGGGAGAGCAGCGCTATTTAAGATGATGACCTTGCCACGATTCTTGTGCATCCTTCAGAACGCCTCACTACACGTCCCCACATGTGAATTTCACAGGATTGACAGGACTCTTAGGAAGCTCCTGTGGAGTAATGGATGTCCAACCGAGGCTAGCACTTCATACCCTGCAGCGGTCCATTTGGGAGGGGAGCATTGGACTACCACGCCTGCAGACATATTATTGGGCAAGCCAAATGACAGTAATAAATGACATGCTACATGGAGATGCAGTGCTACCCCACATTAGACCCGATACCATAAGAGGAGCGAAAACAGCCCCACTGGAGTCCCTGTGTCAGAAAACCAACACTAATACCCCTAAAACTATGTCGTCCCACCTGACGATAATCTGGGCTGAGACACACACATACATCAATTGGGAAGGGAAAATCAACCCAGTGCCGCCATTGTGGGAAAACAAAATTCTATATGAGTAAGATAAGCTCCCAAAATGGCAGAGCTGGATATCAGCGGGGATAACAAAAGTGGGTGACGTGATTACTGAAGGGAAGTTGGTACCCTTTGATGACCTGGTTGCCAAGTTCCTCCCTGATCTGTGTAACATGGCAGAATGCACCCCCAAAAAGTGAAACGTAGTCTTAGACCGAATAGATGGTAAGATTACCTCTGTGATGTACAATGCCATTACCTCCTTCGCTAAACCTGAATTCGTGAGTTTGAAGTCCAAGTGGGAAAGAGATGGAGCGATCCTGCAGGAAGACTGGAGAGCAATACTGATGTACCCAAGGGAGACGGCCATATCATCCAGACTCTGCCTCATACAGCTCAAAATGTTACACAGAATATACTATCCAGGGGTAGCACTCAATGGTTGGGGCAAAATCACAGACCCAAAATGCCTACGCTGTCACCAGGAGGAGGGCACCTTCTTTCACATACTGTGGGACTGCTCAAACATAAAATAATATTGGCAACGATGCTGTGATAGACTATCGCAGGTCCTGGGTTGTACCGTGCCTAGAGACCCTAAACTAATGTTGTTGGGTGTGGAAGATGAGGGATCAATGTCGCGCGATGATAAATGGCTGTTTTCAACCTCCACAGCACTGATTAAACGTAACATTGCTAAACTGTGGGGGTCTAACATAACTCTGGAACATGTACAATGGCTCGCCGATGTGGACTTATGCATAGCGATGGAACAGCAAGTATATACGGCTAGAGGTTGCCCGGAGAAAGCTAATAAAGTCTGGGGAAAGTGGGAAAATGCCCATTAATCTGCTGAAAACTGTATACTATAAATACCTTATTCAAACTGCTACAAAGTCGTGGATATGAGATACTGTTATTACTGTGCGTCGCCGAATCTTGTACCGAAGGGTTGTTTGAATGTTAAGGTTGTTGGACTCCCGTGAAGTCAATGTTCTATTTATATTGTGCAATGAGAAAAACAATAAAAATGTGAGATTAAATAAAAGAGAATGCTGATAGCTCATGGAGCCATATGGCTGTGCTATTTAGGCTTTGGGGTCACAGAACTGTTGTGATGTAATATCATACTGGAGATTATTACTGGGTTCCTGTCTACTTGATAAATTTGAACATTTCCAATGGTGCCCAGTGGGCATAGTCTATGCAAACCTCACAGTGGACTTTCATGGCTTTCAGACTTTCCGTCTGCAGTTATCAGTTGTCAGTGGTAAGCGTATTTAGCTATGTTGTAATAGTTTGTTTTCAAGATGTGTTCCATCACTCAGTTCTTTTTTTAGGTTTTTGTGGTAGCTGGTGTTCCATTTGGTGCACCCTATTTTTCTGGCTGTTTGCAGGCTTCGTATGGGACATCTTTACATGTGCATGCGTTATCTCTGCATGTCGCTGGTGTGCACATCACCATGGCTTTGAGGAGATACTCCAACTTAATGTGATTACATGCTTTGTTGGTTGTAAGCCGCATCTTACTGTGCTGCGTTAGCATGGCAGCTGGGGGGAGTATCATGACGGGTATCGCAAGATCTACTAATGGAAATGGCAGGGGGTGTACCCGCATCACAAGCTTTTTGGTGCAAAATATTCTATCCATTACCACCGCTTTACCGCTGCATGGACACACTGACATAGTACAGGTTTGGAGTTAAAGTGGAGGATGTACCTCTAGCATTTTACTGTAAATTAATCCTTCACTTTACTGCCAAAACTCAGCGGTTTTACCGTTCGCACTAAATCTGTCAAAAATCTCTTCTGAGCACCATGCACTCCAAAAAGTGGAATTTACACTGCCTTATCACCACTCCTAATCCCGTGGTAATGCCACAGGGAACCACTAGGGAAATGGCTTGCCATTGGGTTGTGCTAAAATGAATAATTGTAAGAGGGAATAATTTAATTTAGAGGAATATTGCCGGTTAAAAGCTGTTTTTCACAACACTGTTATGTTCCGCCCTGCGTCCCGCTACGCGGTGACACAGGGCGTGCTAAATAAAAGCCCCGCCCCCGCGCTCGGGAGGCAGTTCCGGGGCAGACCATCCACCCGTGTGCGTGCGAGTTATTGGAGCTCCCGCTGGCGCTGCGCCACAGGCCGTGCGGCCTTGCCTAACTCCTCCAGCCCTCGTGCGCGCACGCCGAGGGCTGGAACTTAACAATGGCGACGAGGTGGAACGAGGACAAACACGCGCTCGGCGTTCACGGCACCTAGATGGCCTGCAGCCATCGCGGCCACATTTTTGGACACCCGGTGGGGGGGGATCGCACACGTGACCCACCCCACCCCAAAAAAAAAATTAAAAAAAAATAAACACATTTTATTTTTCTCCTTCAATCTTCTCATCATCACTCGCCCTACAAGTGATGGCTGGGCAGTGTGGAGCCATCTGACATCTGGCCTCCTACACCAGGGGCCCCAACACGACGTGGCATCGGAACCACATGGGAAAACCAGCACCTGAATTCTCCGCCACAGCGTTTGGACACCACAGCAACTCCAGGGAAGGCCCAACTTCACCGCGCTAGTGGTTGCCTGAAGAGATCACGACAGCACTGAACAGGTACACGTCGACATGGCGGCCGGCACGTCCACCCCTGGGCCCACCACGCCATCCAGAATTGCGGCAAACCTATCGCTAACGTCCCCACAGCCTCCACACAAGGAGGCTCATCGACACTGGTCCAGCCTTTTGACCCCTTTACCGACCCATCTTCGAGTGGACCCAGATGGCAGCTGTGGATCCAGAAATTCAAGATGGCGATGGAGTGCAAAGATGTGACGTTGGCCAGGAAGATGAAGGCGCACCCACTACTCAGTGTGGGTGACGAGGTACTGCGCATTTTCAACTCCTTGGATGTGGCCGATGGCCAAGATGCGTACCAAAGCGCAAAAGATGCCCTCACAGCTCATTTTCTCCCCCAACTGAACCCGGACTATGAGACTTTCATTTTCTGCACCACCATACAGGCAGCAGACGAGACCCTGGATGCCTACCACACTCGGTTAAGAAAATTGGCCATGTCCTGCGAGTTCACTAATGTTGAGAGGGAGATCAGGAGGCAGATCATTAACGGCATACACTCAGAAAATCTAAGGCGCCTAATACTCAGCGAGAGAGGCATCCCCCTGCAACGAATCCTTGAATTAGGACGACAAAGGGAACTAGACCACACCAGAGCGGCCAACATGGAGGCCACTCTGCACAGACTGCAACCTGTCCTCAACACAGCCATGGTGGCCCAGATCACCAACAAACAATCCTCAAGGGATGAATACAGTGGGGGCTATGGCCAGAACAGGTGGCAACCGCGCATTCCTGGGCCCACAGAGTGTGGCTGGTGTGGTGGCCCACGACATGGCCGCCGCAACTGCCCTGCGCAAGGCACCACCTGCGGCGCCTGCGGCAGGACGGATCATAATGCAAAGGTGTGCAGATCATCGGGCGCCTCCACGCAGCCCCCACAGAACATTTCAGACAAAAACGCGACCAAGAAAAAGAAGCAAGCAAGTGCAAGGAGGGTCGCAGTGGCCAACTCTTCCACGGAGGAAGAAGGGGATGATATCTCGACAGGGCAGCAAGATCCCGGCAAGGACAACGAGAGGGAAGGAAGAAAGATATACCTGGTGTCCACATTAAGCCAAGGTCAAGAAACACAAAGAAAATCTGTCCGAGGCGCAAGTGCATGGTCACTGTCCAAGACCAGCGCATTCTCATGACCATTGACACGGGCGCTTCGGTGAACGTGATGCCCACAAGCATATTCCAGACTCTAAAGCCTCAACCAGTCCTGAAAAGCACAGACACGCTGTTGTATGCCTACGGCAGTCAGAAGACCCTACCAGTCATGGGCAGGTTCCGCACCACGCTGGAGCACGGCAAAAACAGACTGTGGTCGAAAGTCTATGTCGTGAAGGCAGGAATCGAAAGCCTCCTGAGTGGGGACGCCACAGAAGATCTGGGAGTGGTCAAATTCATCTGCCACATTGATGAGGCCGAAGAGGTGGAGAAAATGCTAAGTCAATACCCTAAGCTGCAAGATGGAATAGGCTGCTTGAAGGGAAAAACCATCCGGCTGCACATTGACGAAACAGTACAGCCGAAGGCCGTACGCATCGGAGGACACCTTTCCACATGAGAGAACAAGTGGAGCAGGAACTCAAGGCTCCGGAGGAAGCTGGCATCATAGAGGCAGTGTCGGGGCCCACACCATGGGTCTCCCCGATGGTCGTCACGCGAAAGCCTAAACAGCCCGGGAAGGTCCAGATTTGCATCGATATGCGTCTACCTAACACTGCCATCAAACGAGAACGCCACATCACCCCAACGATCGACGAAATCGTGGCGGACCTCACAGGGTCTTGTGTTTTCTCGAAAGTTGACTTGAAAGCGGGGTATCATCAATTCAAACTCCACAGAGACTCGCGCTACATCACAACATTCTCGACGCATTTGGGGTTAAGGAGATACAAACGCCTGAGCTTCGGGATCTCGTCTGCTGCTGAAGTGTTCCAGCAAGCTATCCAGGAGGTCATCAGGGGCATCCCTGGGGTCCTCAACGTGAGCGACAACATTCTGTTTCATGCCCCCGACAAGAAGGAGCACCTCAAGAGGCTTCACACCCTACTGGGCAGACTACAAGAGGCTGGACTGACCATACACAGGGAGAAGTGCTAGTTCCTCAGATCGAAAATCACTTTTTTTGGCTACAAGTTTGGCAGCACAGGCATCTCCCCTGATCCCCAGAAGGTCGCAGACATCCAGGTGGCAAGCCCACCGATGACCCCCACAGAAGTACACAGTTTCCTAGGAATGGCAACCTACTGCGGGAGGTTCATTCGAAACCTGGCCACCCTATCTGAGCCACTACGGGAACTGACGAAAGCAAACGTCAAGTGGGACTGGGGGCAGAAGTGCCAAGACTCGTTTGAAAGTATTAAAGAATCCTTGTCCGTCGACACCAAGATGGCGTATTATAACACCGAACTGCCCACAGAACTGTTCGTGGAGGCAAGCCCCGTTGGGCTCGGTGCCATCCTAATGCAGGTGACGAGAGAAGGGGAGAAAAGACTGATAGCATATGCCTCGAGAGCCCTCACGGAAACCGAACAGAGCTACTCCCACATTGAGAAAGAGGCCATCGCAGTGCTGTGGGGGTGCAGGCACTTTCACCTCTACCTATATGGGCGGCGATTCACAGCAGTCACCGACCACAAACCCCTACTACCCATCTTCATGGGAACGTCATCACACCCTCCGGCACGGATCACCAAATGGATACTACATCTCCAGCAATACGTCTTTGATCTCATCTACCAACCAGGCAGTGGAAACCCCGCGGACTTCCTCTCGAGCCACCCGTGAGCGGCAACCCAACAAGAGATCCAAGTGGCCGAAGACACAGAAGAACATATATGCCAAGTGGTTCGCGCAATGAGACCAAAGGCGGTGAGCATCGAAGACATCAAGGCAGAAACCAACAAGGATCCCTGCTGCAATCTAGTGAAAGATGCCATAATCTCAGGGGACTGGAAAACCTTCATGAGACACACACACAACAGAACAGCGGAGGCAAAAGGATTTCTGTCCGGCATGTTCACCGTCCGGCAAGACTTGTCAATCACAGAAGGCGGAGTGTTACTAAAGGGTAACCGCATCGTAATACCTCTCAGAATACAAGACAGGATAGTGGCCCTAGCGCATGAAGGACACCAAGGGCTGGCAAGGACAAAAGCCCGCATACGGCACAGGGTATGGTTTCCCCAGATCGAGGAACGGGTCGAGACACTCATCAGTACGTGCCTAGCCTGTCAGATAACAATAGATAGATAATTCTATCGGCGGCATGCGGCTGCTCTCGGTGGGAGGCCATCAGTATTGACTTCTACAAGCTACGGGAAGGCCTCCACCTCTTGGTAGCCGTTGATGACCACTCCCGATATCGGGAAGTTGAAATAGTCGAATCCACAGCATCGGAAGTGGTCATTCCAGCCATAGAAAAAAGTGACAATGGGCCACCGTTCACCGGGGAGGAATTCAAAAACTGCAGGACCTTAATATAAAGTATCGCCACATCATGCCGAGGTGGCCCCAGGCCAACGGGGACGCCGAACGCTTCATGAGAACCATTAACAAGGTGCTAAGGGTATCCAAGGCGAACGCCATCCCATGGAAGGTCGACCTCTACCGATTCCTCAGGAACTATCGGGTTACCCTCCACAGCACAACCGGCATACCGCCGGCGGATCTCATGTTCGGCACCATCATCCGATCCTCGATTCCGCATCATCCAAGCAGGACCTCGGACGAGGTCAATGAAGGACGCACGGAAATGAGGAGAAGGAGTGCCAATGCCCACATGAGTGGCAAGAGGAGAGGGAGGCAGTCCGATCACCAGGTGGGGGACCAGGTCGTCATGCTACGAAACCCCACCAAATCAAAACTCGACACCAGATACGAGGAACTGCCATGGACCGTCAGCGATCGGCACGGAACCATGGTGACTGTGACCCGAGGACACCGTCAAGTGACGAGGAACTCGTCGTGGTGGAACTCGTCGTGGTTCAAGGCGGTGCCTCGCAACCTGTGGACTGACAGTGAGTGCCATCTGGAAGAGGAGGACGCTCAGCCCAGCGAAGACGAGCCTAGATCCATCCCGGATGAGACAGGAGCGGCGGATGGAACCTGGGAACCGCTGGAGGTCCCCGGCCTCGAGGACCTGACCAGTGAAGGTGAGCCAGATCAGGAGCCGGGGGGTGCAAGCCCCGAGAAGGGCGGTACGGTCTGAGAGCGGCCACAAGACCGCCGGCCAAGTTAAATGACTATGGGCCTCATTACACGGAAGGCGGTGATCCAGGGTGCTATTGGCACCCTGGACCATGCCGGTAAATTACCGGCACCGCCTTGGCGGAAAGGGGATTTACCGCCCCATTCCAAGGTTGGTGGGGCGGTAAATCCCCCTTCCGCCATTGCCCTTCCCCATTCCCATTTCTGCCCCATAGGGCTCTATGGGAATGGGGAAGGCGCTAATTACGGCGCCGCAATTTTGCGGTGCCGTAATTAGCTCCGAGGTCCCTTAGCGGGTTGGTTTTTAACGCCTGCAAAAAGCAGGCGTTAAAGCACCAACCCGCTAAGGGACCTCGTAGTAAGGCGGTAATGGTTAACGGTCACCGTTACCATTAACGGTGGCCGTTAACCATTACCGCCTTCCGTGTAATGAGGCCCTATGCGTGGTAGTGTGAGGTACCTGGACCACGGACACTATGGCCGAGCACTTATTGGTTAGGAGCGTGAGCAGATGTTTGCACTCACAGTTGATAGTGTTATGTTTGTTTGTTTTATAATAAAGGAGGAATGTTATGTTCCGCCCTGCGTCCCGCTACGCGGTGACGCAGGGCGTGCTAAATAAAAGCCCCGCCCCCGCGCTCGGGAGGCAGTTCCGGGGCAGACCATCCACCCGTGTGCGTGCGAGTTATTGGAGCTCCCGCTGGCGCTGCGCCACAGGCCGTGCGGCCTTGCCTAACTCCTCCAGCCCTCGTGCGCGCACGCCGAGGGCTGGAACTTAACAAACACATTGATTCAAATGGCATTCTGCCTCCATTGCAATGACTTGCGCTTGGACTGCACTGGATGTGTGCAGAGGCAGTGTGAAGTTTCCTGAATCTTGTTAATCGTTCATTACACGGGATTATTTCCTAACACTGCCTCCCCAATCAACAGAAGTCATGCTCAATTCATTAGCCCTGGAATTTGCTGGGCTCCACGCACGTGATGGGTTTCTTTTCATTTCAAAAGAACTCTTTGTTTAATTCTTTTCTAGTTGAGATTTTGAGCCTTCAGCGGTGATTGAAACGGTTTCCCTATTCCGCCAGACTGCTCGATCCGCACATCCCGGGGAGGCGTGCATTTCCTCGGGGTTCCCCGCGGCAATCTGCAGCGTCATCGGCTCCTTTAGGTGACGGTGCAGTACCTGTTATCATTTTGCATAGTGAAGTTTACAAAACAAATTGGATTTTGCAGCCTGACATCATGCATACCACGCATGAATTGGCAAGCAATTCTCAGATGTTAAAGAAATGGCCCTGCCTTCATACTTCCTATTTGAATTTCATCAAGAGGGAAGCTGCTATCGCATGTACACACACCTATGCAATCCCCCGGATTCCATTAAATATGGAATGATACACTACTGCTGAAGCAAAGTAATACATCTGATAACTCAGGCCAATGTAATCATTTAGAATCATCATTTATTTTCAAAATGTAATCAAAGTTGAATAATACTAAATGCAATGTGTATTTAAATAGCTTTACAGGACGTACATACATAACAAGAGACGCTTTTAACAATATTGGGCTGTCCCAGCAGAATAGTTAAAATATTGTAGGTGGCTGTTCTGTCGATTCCACAAACGTGCCATGGTTACATGAATGGCCGAGTTTCCATGTGGATGCTGTCTGTACATAACGGACATTAGGATGGAAGCGAAATATAGTATCCTTGTGAAGAAAAGGCATGTTTTGTGTGGGGTATGTTCCGTCAGGATACTGGAAAGTGCGGTGCAACTGTTAGAATGATTTATCTGTTTGCACAGATAAACAGAATGCATTGGAGCACAGCATTATGCAACCAGTATAGTTATGTGCACTAATGTATGTCATGGATAGCACAGCGGCAGCGTGCGCGTCTTGGAAGCAAGACGACACAAAGCAACAACAGGTTCGATCCCCGGGTCCGCGCTTAGAAACCTCCGAGTGTTTAAGCGCGTTATAAATACCTAACTAAGACAAGGAAAAAACACAATTACACAACTAAGAAAAACTAACAATTCCTGTAACAGCGCCTCGATGCCTGCGGGCTGTGTGAGCGCTTTATAAATGTAAATAAAATAAATAAATGTATCTGTAGACATCGATTCATTTTATGCATTCATGCACACTAATACACAGAGCCCTCTGGAAGGGTGGTGTGATTTGTGTAACTTTAGAATAAACATTTTAATGACATAAAATGAACAGTAACCTGAGATGCCTAACCATCAATTATTAGTCATATATACAATTGATCACCAAAAGGAGATAGACATGGAGGATGAGACCTAATTGAGAAATGGCCGTGTACTCTCCAAACATACTAGATCAGGGACAAAAAACATATGCTGCAAGCACTATGCACTTTATGACAGACTGCTTGTTGCACAGTATTTAAGCACCATGCACTTTATGACAGAGATAGAGACGACACATTGCACTGCTTTGAACAGGGATAGAAAATATATGCTGCTACCACTATGCACTTTATGATAAGATGTCTGGCGAATAGCATCTACGCACCATGCACTTTATGTCAAAATATAGCGTTATGTGTGGTATTTTGGAGAGTTTGGGATGATAGTGCAATTGCCCAACAACGCAAAAAGGTTGACTATCTCAATTAGTAAAGAAGTTGCTTAGCGGAAGGATACAATTTGCACTACTCACTTTATAGCTGTTATCTCCAGAGCAGGCGGACAGAACTAGTAATGTTTATCCATAACTGCATTATACAGCTGGAATTTTGAAAACTTGACGGGAGATAGAATCACACGGGACCTTCCACTGTACATAATATGGCTGGAGGCAACATCATGCCCCCACTAGTAAAATATAAATCCAAAACATCTTGTTGATCAGTTGCACATAAGGTTACAAAGTGGACAAGTGACAATGAATTGAGTAAAATATTGGAAAAAATAATGGAAAACGTTGATGGCAAATATGAATGAACAGCTGATATGGTATAACACTTGTTATTGTGACAGCCCACTGTGCTCACTGAATCAGGGGCTATATTAAGTTGTTTGAATGCATGTCAGGAATGAAGCCCATTACAAGATGGCCGCCAATGTTTTAGGACCCTTGAGTCCTCTTTTCATGTCCATTGTCATGCCTCTAGTATTTGAACCAAGAGGGTGTCAGAGACTAGGTGTTGTGAGCAAGCAGCAAGTTGCCGTGAAATGCGTTAACTGTTTTGGGAGAGCTGGATGAATGGCGGCTGCACGTTATTGAGCCATGATGTGCTACACAAATTGGTGATAATTAATAAAGAAGAAATGTGAATCTATTCAGTGTTCTGATCAGAGTTGATAACGGACCGGAAGGAGAGTGCTCCTCAACGACTGGCGGCTTGTCAGTTCTTGGGACAATATATATATATATATATATATATATATATATATATATATATATATATATATATATATTCAATGAAAAAACTTTGTTAAGGGGACGTTATGGTTAAGTTGCACAAATAAAAACCTATGAAATTCAATGAACGGAAAACCCCCTGAAATTCACCACTTATGGTAAGCTAAGCAACCGTAACTCACGCCACCACTGTGCACTGCTAAGAATAACACCCATGACATCAAAGATGACATCACAGATATCTATGGGGGCTCAAATGGGAATGGGGATGTATGGGGTCCGGATCCCACAAAAGGGAATTACCGGGCCCTCCAAGGTGGGAATGGCCCAGTAAGTCCCATTTTGCCTGACCCGGACCCGAGTTTGGGGGTAGCCATGCCGCTAAAAACGGCATTGCTACCTCTGAACCCGTAATGAGGCACACTCCCTGTTTAGCCTTTTTACAATAGGGTGACATCAAAAGCCTTCACATTTTGTCTCTGGTTCAGACTACCACATTTTGATCTGAGTTCTTCTATGTTCCGGATATTGATAGTGATTTGGTTATTATCCAGTTGACAGTCATTGTTTTTTCCTTACCGCCTCCCCCATTTCTACTTACCGGTTAGTCCTGTGTTACACACCCATCACCAGCCAAAAACTAGAAGGTGTATAAGGCATGGTAGATCCTTTCGCAGTTGTGGCAGACAAGTCGATTAACAAGAGTGTGTGCTCCATTATTAGAAAGTTGGAAGGACTCAAGTGAATAACTTAGCCTATTTTCCTTGAGCCCCTTTATATTTGCTCTATGGCTCTTCACTGGAGAGTGGACTTGTTTGAAGATATTCACTAAATTCCCTGCTATCACTACACCCCAGCTCACCTCCTACTAATTTAGAGAGGATGACCCTCTTTAATAGTTGCTCCTTATACTCTTGTGCAAATGTTGAAAGCATAATGGCTGGTTTTGTAGTCCTTTGTCCTAACAACCGGTATGGTAGGCCCAAAAACCAATCTGAAAAAAAACAATCAAGGGAAGCAATAATGGAATGCATGATTTGCAAGGAAAACAGTTTTTAATACTTGCAAATTATGGCCATGAGGGTCAATCTGCTCCGTAGAGCTGAAAACTGAAAATGCTCTTGATCCGCCCCCAAAGAGTTACAGGGCCTGATTACAAGTGAGGCAGAATGGATGAACGGGACCTGCTAAAGGAGGCGGACCTGTTAAACCCGTTCCGCCTCATTACAAGCTCCCCTCGCGGGACCCGGTAAGAAACGCCTGGTCAAACCAGGCGTACTTACCGGGTCCCGCGAGGGGAAGAGGGAACAAACAACGGGCCGCTCGTAATCAACCCATTGTTTGCTCCCTCCCCTATCCCCATTCAGCCCTATAGGGGCTGAATGGGAATGGGGAAGGTCCGGGCCCGGGTTCCTGGAGGGAGGATTTACCGGGCCCTCCGAACTCGGAATGGTCCGGTAATTCCCCATTCTGGGAACCCGGACCCGGACTGATTTTGGTGGCAGCCATGCCGCCAATAGCGGCATGGCTACCGCCAAATTCGTAATGAGGCCCACTGTATTTAAAGACAAAAATACACAAAATTAGAATACATTACAAATATCAAGTACATGTTAATCCCCAGTTCCCTACTGGCAAATCTAAACACAATAAACATTGGTAGACTCCATTGGTTAGTAAATTACCCATGACCATCCTAAGTGTAGCCCCCTATGAATTACCTAATTGTGCAATAAACAAAGAATACTTCATCTGGATTGCCTATAGTTATAAATGTAACATTAACTAATATGGCAACCCCTCATTGGTCAAACAATTTCATGTAACTTCTGATGTGTAGTCCCTCCAAAACAACCCAAGCATGCAGTGAGTTTGAACAGTGAATTCGGGAAATTAGACACAGGGCCTCATTACAACCTTGGTGCTAAGTGCACCAACTTTACCACCATGGTGTAAACTCTGTTCACACCATGGTGGATGGCGGATTTACCGCCCCATTCCAAGGTGAGTGGGGCGGTAAATCCCCATTTCCCATTTTCCCTTCCCCATTCCCATTTTTGCCCCATAGGGCATAATGGGAGTGGGGAAGGCGCTAATTACGCCGCCGTAAATTACGGCGGCGTAATTAGCACCATGGCAGGTTAGCGCCATGGATTTTAACGCCTGCTAAAAGCAGGCGTTAAAATCAGAATCAGGCGTTAAGGGTTAACGGTGGCGTTAACCCTTAACGCCTGAGTTGTAATGAGGCCCACAGTAATATCCTCTCCCATGTAGTCAACGAATTTGGAATCCCGGGCAGTTATCAGGCCTTGTAGTAGGTTACTCTGGAACACTTTTGCAACTCCCATTTTGAAACATGTTGCTATCCCTACACACATTCTTCTGGCTATCTCTTGGGAACCACGTGGTTTAATAAAAAAGTGACTGGAGCTCCACTCCTTGGAAATTATTTTCTCATATTTATTTGTGCATACCCAGTTGTTCCAACACTGCCTACCGGTTACTTTGACCACAATCTAGATTTGACGCTTCACCCAAGGCTTCGTTCACACCAAAATATGTCCTTCACAAATATTGTATTTTATCTTTCGTCGAGAGCACAGACCATTATTCTACATTTCAGTAAAAGCTCTTGAGAACAGCTAAGCCCTGCAAAAATAACCAATATGTGTGCTGGACCTCACCCTTCCACCAAGGACCTTGGCATGCTAAACACTCGCTGGGCGAAGCAGGGTTAAAGTTTAATTAAATGGAAAGAGAGAAGCTCAGGACTGAGCACTTGTATGCTAAATGTCACAAATATAGACTCTGACAGGACCTATTTCAAAATGGCAGGACCCTTGCTAATGTGGCAAGAGGCCCTTATGCTAATGGAACCTAGTAATAATATCTTTGCAGCCCATGGTTCCACCATTTGTTTGGAAGCCTAATGCTCTGTAAAACATGTTAACACTAAATGCAATCCCAGAATAGTCTGAAATGCTGAGATAAATAAAAGAAACACTGACGCTACAAATTACCAAATCTTCATGCTAATAGAATTTCTGCAGGGTGTACTTCCTCACAGAAGAAAATGAAGATGGGTCCCTATACATGCGCTGACATCTGTCAATTAGAAATTCAGAACTGAAATATAGTATCAGATAAGCAAAATGTTTTCAATTATGTTGTGGTTGAGAGTCCAGTGGTGCCGACACGTGTTTCGACCTTATAGGTCCTTTTCAAGTCACAAGACAAAGTTCTTTGGTATTCGGTACACATACACAATAACAATAACAGTTTCACATATTCATATGAGAAAAATGAACCATCAGCATTTCCCAATTTATAAAAGGAACCACAAACCATAATATGACCATATATTGCATCAATTGATAAAGAAGGGGATAGAGGGAGAGAGCAAGCCGGATGGATACAAATAAAAAAATAAAATATATAACAAAAACAAATAGACACGAAAGAATAAAGGAGAGAAACAAACCATTAGAATCGTGTCACAAAGAGGACTTCTGTGAGTCCATTTAAACATCAATACAAATCTAGAAACCTTTCGTTGGCGTCATTGTCTAGATACGCACAAAAGTACAATTACTAATCATAGTTGTAGTGTCATTGCTACGACAATGGATAACGTAGATTTAAATTCCTACATGGTCATTATAACAGTCTAATACAATTGTCTTCATTACATAAGGAAATGAAAAAGGGAAAAACGCGAATCTAATCATGTGATACCAAAATAAAAGTGTTTTTAGATGAATGAGGAAGTGACAACTAGAATGTGCAAGTTCGAAATTGTTCAGTCTCAGAAAGTATTGTATAAGAAAATGTGGAGACCACTTAAATAAGTGTTTAACAGAGCATTGCACACCATTAGGATAATAAAATATGGCAAATGTGCCATATAGGCCATTCTTGTCCAGAGAGGTATGATTGCTTTGGTATCTGATAAGAGTCAAGCGTTGTTAATGCTGAGAAAAAGCACCAAAAGGAATGCATTGAGTCGTTAACGACAAGCTTAATGCAATTAGGGTGATAGATCACGCGAGAGATATGAATGGCCTAAAACCATTGGAGACTTGCAAAAGAATGAAAGGAAAGAACTGTGCCACAAATTATGCATAGCTGCATCCAACCGAAACCACATATATGCATGCCAAGTCTCTCGTGTTCATAATAAAAAAGGGGGGATGACGTTGAAAATGAATACCAGATGTGGATACCGCAAGGTGACTGTGAAAGACAAAACAATAAAGGCGAAATTGCTGCGATTTGGTGAGTGTTGAGAACACCTCGTGTACAGAGCATGCAGTCCCTCTGTAAACATAAGAAACAGTGTGACAGATAAGCTCTAATTACCGTTGTTTCTTCGTGTAAATTGTGTGTTGTACGGTATTGTTCATTATAAATGGCATGATGCCAGGCTTGAAAAAACAAACCAAAAACTCAGCTTAGTCCTGGTACATAATATATGACAATTGCGTCAGCATATACAAGTATGTCACGATGAAACCGAAACAGTTCTTAACATAAAGTCATGTTGGTAAACTGAAGTCCAGATACCCTGCCCCAATCTGGCGTGTCGGGTTTGGCAAGATGCAGCACGAATTATGCCCGTCAAACAAAGTTATGTCTCTGTCAAGGATCAGGTGACATTGACGTGGGAGTGTCACGTGTTTGTGTAATTGCGCCTACGTGTTCACAAACCAGATTCCTTAAAGTGAAAGTTAATTAGGCTTGATTTTCATGTCATTTGTCTGTGCACTTGCGCCTACA
Organism: Ambystoma mexicanum; assembly: GCF_040938575.1. Lineage (NCBI taxonomy): Eukaryota > Metazoa > Chordata > Amphibia > Caudata > Ambystomatidae > Ambystoma > Ambystoma mexicanum. The sequence goes on along the minus strand of NC_090928.1, from coordinate 957,382,041 downwards.
TGTTCGCAACCAGGCTATCTTGAAGCGAGAATATAATGGGCTCAATGTCCATACGCACTAGGAAAAATACGTATGCTGCTGGATTTTTGTAGCAAATGGGTCTAACTCACGAGAAACATAACATTATAATAAAGACACCAGTTGTGTTACGCACACAGCTGATACTTATAGAAACCGTTAAGAATTTTTATCTCAATTTTCGCTCTCTGACGAGTTCACTCTCAATATGAGTAATGAATAATTAGACTGAGTAATGGTTTTAGTCCGCTGTTCAGTAAATATGGTTGGAGCAGCCACAAATCCAAACTGTTAAATGGGCACCGTTTGTTTTCTAAACTAGTGTTAACAAATGGTTGTAATGCTCTTGATACCACTCTTTACTGTTAATCCAATAGTAACTGTATGTAGTAGCAAGAGTTAGCAAATTGTAAGACATATAATGCTTTACGTGTGCTACATGTAAATGGCTACAGTCTTCATATTGCAATGCTCATATTACCACTCATGTATGTGGAGGCAGAAGTTGACAAATGTCAAGAAAAATCATGCCTAAAAGTGCTATATATAAATGGCTGCAATGCTCGTATTACCACTCGTTGAGGTTTATCCAATGTTGACTGTGTGGGATAACAAGAATAAACAATGGGCTAGAAATATCATGCTCATCAGAGCTTTTCACAGAGGGTGATATACACATCATAGGTCTACCGAAAAGGAATGGTCTGATGAAGACATGTCAGTTTCTTCATCAATTGATAATCAGTAGTCACCAATTCCAGTATGTAATTAATAACAAAGTGAATCCCAGAGATACCTTAAATCAAAGGTAATATTGATAATATTGATGTGAAACTGTTATTGTTATTTTGTATGTGTACCGAATACGAAAGAACGTTGTCTTGTGCCTTGAAAAGGACCTATAAGGTCAAAACATGTGTCGGCACCATTGGTCTCTCAACCACAACATAATTAGAAAAGTTTTGCTTATCTGATACTGTATTTCAGTTCTGAATTTCTAATTGACAGATGTCAGTGCATGTATAGGGGTCATCTTGATTTTCTTCTTTTGCTGCACTAGGCAGGGGTAGCCTAGGGTTCCACTGTCTGCAGCTGACGCAAACATATGACAACTTTCTTGAAATGTTAAGATACAACGCCCATACACCTTGTCACCCCAATCTTTTTTGTTCTTTCCTACACATTTAGGGCATTGCACCTGCATCCCAACAAGCCCCATGTCTCAGTCCACTCCATAAATGATTGTTGTAACATATATAGGACACCATTCCTGAGCTTCTTGATATAGTGGATAAATACTGTTTCTATTTTAGTTATGGTTATATTATAAAAGAACCATTAAATACTGGGAATGCTCATGGGGGGTCACTTTATAATAGGGTAGTGCTCAAAATGAACATGTAAAAGCAAGGTGCAATCCTCTAGCCTATCATAGAGTTTGCATATTCGCTATGCTTTCCTCCTCCATCTTAGAAGAGCACTACATTTTACGCAGTAAAGAGTAGAGAAAGGAAGAAGTGGATCAAGAGGTTTTCCCATCTTTGGTGGAGATTTGCAGCTGAAAACAGCAAAGTGAGAAGAAAATAGGGGGACGTTGGATCGCTGATTGCAGGCTCAGAAGGCTGAGAAGGCCGGAAGAATGTCCTAGTGATGGTGCAGAGGGTACTGCAGAGCAGAAGCTCAATGTGGTTGGTGAGGGGAGAGTCAGAAAGGGAAGCAAGTGACTGGTGGCAAGAGAGTCTGTTCATTTTGTTCAAGGTTTTGTGACTTACAGCATAGTTCCTTTGGGTGATGGTTCAGTAAAAATCCATGCAAAGCAACGTGTTGCATCTTCGCATTTAGAGGAGTGCCGTAATCACATACAACATCAGTGGAAATAATGCATGTGAAAATACATAATGATTCGAAATAGATTGAAATCCTTATGAAAATGAGGATTTGCTTGGATGTTTTGCATCACCTAATAGGAGGTGCAATACAATGCTGAGCCAGAAGCCGCTTTCTATGAAGATAAGCAGACAAGACTTGTACTGTTCTTCAGAGCGCAATTTGGACCTATCACTCTTTGGTAACACACACACCGTCAATTACATCAAAACATCTAGCCCTGTTTGCCACCAAAATATCCCCAAGACATGGTTGATAGAGGCACGTGAGGTAATGTCTAACATTTCACCACTCGGTGTCTCCTTGTCATTCAACAACTGAAGCACCTGAACATGCATATTATGCCAACAATTCACACAGTAACACTGTTATCATGGGTGGAACCATTCTGTTGCACATCATATGTGACTTAAATTTTTTTTAAAAAACAAGCAGCCAATAAGACTGTGATTAAGGCTCATTACCAAAGTTCTTCTCTTATTGTATTTATTTATTTATTTGTGTTGATATATGAAAAAAAAACAGACATTTGTATTCCCATTGTTTTTGCATTGACTTATTTGTTGGTTCACTTCTCTTCTGCAACCTTACCAGATATAAACACTCTTGCTAAATGTGTAGCTTGTCACTGCTCATCTCCCATCTACCCCACTTTGTTTTAGCATTTTAATTCATTGTAAAATATATACATTGCCTAAATTGTGTCGGTAGTCGTGGGGACCTGGATGATGTCTACCTGCCTAACATGCCCAACTTAAATTTACATAATATCAAGTGCAATCCCTTTCACGTGACCAATGATCACTGCAGAACCAGCAAACCCAGGTCATATCGAGACCCAGGTGATCAAAATCGGTCGACATGAGCAATGTTTGGCCCCTTCTACATGACAAATGCTGTTTTGTGCAACTCTACTTCACTGCCAATTTTTAACAATGATACTTTGTACACATTCAGCATGTTGTTTCTACTTGCATCTGTGCAGCATCTCTGCCAATATAATGAATGTATTTCTGTTTTTACCCATGCCTCCTGCAGTCTTCAGGGCTTTGGTAAGATGTAAAATTATATTTTGTAAACCTGTTCATATTATTGTTTGGTTAAATGTGGCCCATTGAAGATTATGATAGGCCATAACAGTTCACCAAAACAAATCCATGAAGGAAAGATTTGAACCCAGTTAACAAGGCTACTTTAACTTTCAAGAAAAGTGTCTGACCCTCTTCACTGACGATGCTGTGCTTATAAAGCCTGTAAAACCTTTGTTAAGCTTAATCACAGCAAGGTACCATAGTATGCCTCAGGATTCATTGACAGTACATTTGCCACACTGTTTATTGATAGCTGCTTTGGGGCAGGGGCAGAAAATCAGCATATGGACACTACTCTCAGAGGGGGCTGTTGGGTCACCTTATGCACTTTTACGAGATGTTTATTCTTAGGCAAGCAATAAATGTCACCTGTATTTGTATTTCAAGTGTGAGTGTCCATACACACAATACTTGTTGGCACAGACCTCTGCAGCAGATGTAGACTTTACTTAATGGTTCGTTCAACTCCTGCCATTTTCTCATGTATAAACGCTCTCCCTGGATGTGTCGATAGTCACAGTTTGTCTGTCCCTGCACCAGACTGCATTGCCTGCATTTGCATTTCAAGAGAAGGCAAGTGTTGAACAACAGCCTGAAAAGCCTCATTGCCCGCCATTTGAAGCTGGGTGAGTTGCTCGGACCTAGCATGACAGGAATTCAAGTACATAACTGTTCAGGCATATATCATTGCAATTGCATTGTTGGACGAGAGGTTAGGCTTTCCTAAGAACACCCTGCCACAAACAGTTGGATGTTCAACGCTCTGACATGGTTTTATTTACACGTTTAAACACCACTGAAAATACAGAAGTTCACTGTGGTCAGTTGAGTATGCATATGCAGCATTTTCTCAGGGGCTCATGTGTGCCTATCAGCTGCTAATACTACCACACATTTACATACTACAGAATTGTGGGCTTTCATGTGTATGTAAAAAACATAATGATCATTGTAGTGCTTGGTTACTTCAATTATATCCAATAAGTTATATCACCCAGGACAATGCTCTAAATACAAACGTAAAAAAAAAAAAACATTTGGTGGTAGAAATTTAAAAACGGAGGCTTTGAGAAGATCCTACACAGTAACTCCCCCAATCTCCTTAAGTTATTTCTGTATTTCCCCCTGCTTTCAAGTGACCCGCCTACCCTGGGTGATGTTAATCATTGCCTTCAAGGGAAAACCCAATAGCAGGCCACCACTGGAATGGCAATTACCACAATCACTTTTCAGCAGCACCTTCAGCTCCCCTCACGTCTGCCCTCATCTACACCATTTTCTAAATGTTGCCTCTAATAACTGAGACAGAGAAGTAAAGCTTGTCTCTCAGAGCAATGTTGTAGTGTTATGGATAACGCAATGCAATTACTCAGGTATGAAATAGTAATTTATTATATATACATAAAGGGGATGAAGTCTGTATGCTCTATCGAGCTCCACCTGCTGGCAGATGTTGGTGTTGATATTTGAATAGCTCACTCTCCTCACTCACAGGCGCGCCAGGCTCGCCGCGAGACAGGAAAACATACAAGCATATGCAATACTACACATCTCCCCTTCTTAACTTATCTTGACAAAATAAACTTAACACCCAACTATTTTGCAGTCTTTCATATGCTCAGTATTCCCACACAAAATCCTTCATAACACGAGGATCATAAATGACCCTTCATCTCTTGGACATGCGCAAGATATCTGTTTTAGGTTTTGGCAAGGAAATCTCTGACAAGTTCTTTTTCTTCACTGCACCCCTACAACGCTCTTCAACATCACAAGAATCCTTACCACTAGCCCCCCTACCAAGGTTTTCATGGCCATCATGTTTTGCCACATTCACCCTGGGTGTTTCCAATACACATACTCTCTCCAGATTCCAGACTCTTCCATCCTCAACCCTCACTGTATGTTTAAACACCTCAACCACACCAACAGGTTTTGACCACTTGCACGGACCATTTCTTAGAACGGGTGGAAGTTTGATCCTTACCAATCCTCCAACCATCAATGGTGACCCCTTTACATTACTAAGTGTAGACCTATCATGAGCTCTCTTGTTCTTCATCTGCATTGCCCTAATGTTCTCACACGCATCCCCAAAATCTTTCTTTATCACAGTCATTCTTTTCATCCAGGATGGCGTCAACTTGGTGTTGGCCTTCCGAACTCTACTCATTTCAAATAGCGACAGACCTGTCGTACAATGTGTTGTGAAATGGTGAGCATTAATCTTCTGTCTAACAGCTTCTTCCCATCTCACCCCATTGGCACAAGCCCATCACACAGCATCCTTGAGTACTCTGTTGAAGCACTCAACCCTTTCCGTTGGTCTGCAGGTGATATATGGCACTCCTTTTGTGCACAATGGAATTCTCCGCGCAAAACTTTTGCATTTCCTTTGAGCGGAATTGAACTCCATTGTCCGTTAATATACTTTGGGCAAACCTTCCCTTCCACAAACTTCCTTTAGGAACTCAACCATCATTTTGGCAGTCATGCATGGTTTAATCATGACTTCAACCCACCTAGTCAAAAGATCAATAATTACTAGACAATATTGTTGCTTACCCTCACTGTAAATCGGACCCAATATATCCATACCAAGGTCATCCCAAATGTTACCTGGGAGGTCCGTAACTACCATAGGATATTTCTCATTCACACACCCTCTATCACTCTCTTTACAAAGGATACAGTCACATATAACTCTCTCGATCTGTAGATCATATCCTGGCCACCAGAATTCATCACATATTCTTCGCTTCGTCTTCACTACACCCTGGTGGCCCTCATGGCCCAACGCAATGATTCTTTGGCGCATGCTTGTGGGTGGAACAATTCTGTCACTTCACATAATTCTATTATTCTCCACTTTGAGTTCATTAGCAACTTTCCAATATTCTAACAGTCCATTTTCTTCATACTTGGCCTCGACTAAAGAGCTTCCACTCAAAATGATCTGTCTCAAATTTGTGAACGTGCTGTCCAACTCCTCTGCCTCTCCCCATTCCTTCTCCGATATAGACAAACCTTCAATGTTCAGTACAACTTCAGGCTTCATTTCCTCATCATCATCTATCTCAGAGACATTAGTAAGCCTTGAAAGGCAGTCGGCAGCATGGTTTTTTGTGCCTGGCACATATCTTACTACACAGTTATATTCTTGCAGGAGTATGACCCATCTTTTTATACGATCTGAGACATTATCCAAACCTTTGCTCATTATGACATGGACCAATGGTTTATGGTCCGTACGGAACTCCACTTCTGCACCCCAAATAAAATTTCAAAACTTCTCTGCGGCCCATTTGATGGCCAATGTCTCTTTTTCAATAGCTGCATATGATTTTTCTGTCCCTTTCAACAGTCTAGATGCAAAAGCTATCAATCTCTCCTTACCATCAATCTCTTGCGTGACAACTGCCCCAAGACCCACATTACTGGCATCTGTCGTGATAACAGTCTTCTCGCCACTCTTGAAGTTCCTCAAGGATGGTGCTTTATTCAATTCATGTTTTATCCACACAAATTCCTCTTCGCATTCTGTGTTCCATGCAAATGGTTTCCTCTTTAATAGTTCCCGGAGGGGAATAGTGTGCATGGCAAAATCACGCATGAATTTAGAGTAGTAGTCAGCCATGCCAATAAAAGTATGCACCTCTTCTTTAGATTTGGGCCTTGGCATATTCTCTATAGCATCTAGTAGTTGTTTCTTTGGCCGTACACCCTCAGCTGATATAGTATGTCCTAAGTATTCAATTTCACGACAATCAATTTTGCATTTTTCTTTACTTAAGGTCATACCAGCCTCATATAGTTTCCTGCACACATGTCGCAGTCTCTCATCATGTGTTCTCTGATCAACAACATGTACTAATATGTCGTCCTGGAAACAGATGACGCCATGGTCTTCTTCAAATAGTTTATGCATTATCTTTTGAAAGACAGATGCAGCCGATATGAGCCCAAAAGGTAATCTTTTATATTGATACAATCCATTGGGCATAATAAACGCCGTCATGCACCTAGATTCCTTATGCAATTTCACCTGGTGGTACGCTAAAGTTAAATCAAGGGTGGAGAAATGCTTCGATGGAACAATGGTGGAAACTATCTCTTGGATGTTAGGGAGCGGGTATCTGTCAGGAATCACACATTTATTTAGCTCCCTCATGTCGACACATATTCTCAATTTCCCAGATTTCTTTCTCAGGACAACCAAAGGCGACACCCATTCACTGGCATCAATACTCTCTATGACACCATGTTCCTCTAAGTTATTTATCTCTTTCTTAACTTCTTCTCTCATAGAAAGGGGAATGTTGCGCAGTTTTTGTGCCACTGGAACGCACCCAGGCTTCATCTTGATTTTATGTGAAAAGCCCCGCAAACATCCGATTTCACTCTTGAAAACACCTTTCATCACCTCCTCATTATTCTTTGTGTCCTTTATTCCCATGTGGTTTTCTGTCCTATCATTATCAATGTTCATTACTGATTCATCAGCACTAGCATCCAACTTTACTTTGAGTTTACTTTGATGGGTCCAACTCAATAAAGGAATTCTCCCAGCTCTCGTAATGTACATTTTTCCATTTGCCTTCCTATCTTTAAATTTAAGTGCGTCCAAAACCCAGCCAATAACATCTATTTTAATTCTGCCATAGGCTCTGGGCCTAATGTCTGGTTCATGTAGATATTCATGACTTTCTTTGTCCCACATGTCTTGTGGTATCAGAGTGTATTTGGCACCAGAGTCAATCATCATGCGCATATTCACTCCATCTACACACACCATAGCCTTATAGGACTCTCCATTTCTTCTTCATGTTCCTCATCAGATATAACAAATACAAACTCATCTTCATCATCATCGCTATGGTTATCACCACCAATCCAATTCATAGAGGTATTCTGTGCTTTACAACATCTGGCGTAATGACCCTTGCCCTTGCATTTACCACATATAATTTTCAAAGCCGGGCACTCAGGATTTTCCGCCCAATGATCCGCACCGTCACACCTAAAACATCTGCCAGTATTCCTCCTTCTTGGACTGCTCCTTTGTTTTCGTGGACTCCTCCTCCTCGCATATGTCTTGGATACCCCTTTGCCTCTCCTGTCCTCGTTCCATATTGACCTGTGAGTTTTCTCCAATTTGTTCTTGCCACCCGCTAAATCTGTCACTTGGGCTATGGACTCATTACTCTTGCTTGCATTCATAGTGACATTGCTCGTCTGCACATCATGTTTAATTTCAGCAGACTGTATTCTGTTCTCTAGTTCTTGAACACATTTCTCAGTGTGTTCGACCTCTTTGGCTATCTGCAAGAACGTATCAAGGGGTGGATCATCTTCGGCCCACAGTTTTTCTCTCACCTTGCTGCTCCTGCATTCTAACATGAACTGGTCGTGAAGCCTCTCGTCCAATTGTGCATTAAAATTACAAGTTCTGGCCAATTTCCTCAAATTAGTTATGTATTGCTCAACACTTTCACCTTCTTCCTGAACTCTTTTCCCAAATTTGTAACGTTCAAGAATAGTGCTCACTTTTTTTTCATAATAATTGCTCATCTTTTTCACTGAACATTCATATTCCTTCAAGTCTGCACTCTCTTCAGGAGACAGTTCAGGTAAGTCTTCAAATTTTTCTTGCCCAGCTGGGCCCAGGCAGTGCAACAAAAGCAATTTCCTTTTCTCTACACTACAATTCTGACCGCACACTACTCCTGAATAGTGTTCAAAGGCCTTAATCCACCTCTTCCATGGAATTGAAGGTTCCCCCACATCTGATACAAAGAACACGGGGGGTGGAACACCACTGAAAGACATGGTTGACAATTGTTGTTGGATTTTTTTTCTTAATATATATATGTATGTGTGTCCACCCTATTTTGCAAATGGGACACAGGTGAGTTTATTACACCAATCACTGTTTACATCAGAGCCCACAGTGTTACAAGAGATGAGATTGTATTAAAGTCCATTACTGACATGTGACTACTGTGTTTGCACAATCTCCTGCGTTCTTCAATGTGATATGCACAATACACCATCAGAATTTCATGTAAGTATGCATATTTTACAGTGAAACACTTTGAAAAGTATAGTATTTGCTTAGTTCATCAATGCTTGCTGCGCTAACACGTGTATTACAGTAGATATCCTTAGTGCTCCCCTATACCGTATTTTACGGTACACAGAAATCAGTTGTGATAGGCTGGTCCTGATAGGAGTGGAGCTAATGTCCGGAAGGCAGATTAAAGGAAATATGCGGCCGCGACTTACTTGTACTGCAGGAACAGAGCGGCTTGCGGAAAGGTATGCAGGCCCAATAAATAATTCCGGCGGCCGCTGTTATGTTCAAAAGAACGGAGCGGCCAGCGGTCTGCAGGAGGACTGCAAGCTTGACTGTAGATTGATCGATGTGGCCGCTGCTACGTTCTTGGGAACGAAGCGGCCCGGCGCCTCTGAGGAAGGCGGCGCTAGGCTGGAAAGCAGCGATGCCAGACGCGCTGACTCTTATGAAGGAGGCGGTGGAGCTCGAATCCTCGTCGCCACTTGTAGTGTTATGGATAACGCAACGTTATTACGAAGGTATGAAATATTAATTTATTGTATATATACATAAAGGGGATGAAGTCTGTATGCTGTATCAAGCTCCACCGGCTGACAGACGTTGGTGTTGATATTTGAATAGCTCGCTCTCCTCACTCACGGGCGCGTCTTGTGTTCCACAAGACGCTCGCCTGCATTCTCCTTCTCGTGCCAGGCTTGCCGCGAGACAGGAAAACATACAAGCATATGCAATACTACACATGTCAAACGTCTCTGTGGTTCTGCTTGATGCAGAGAGGGTTTCTGGGTGGGATGCCGGCCCTTGGGAAGGCTTTTTGCAGTGGAGTGAAAGATAAGGCAGAATGGAACCTGTTTTTTCACATTGGAGAGTATTGTACGTCTCAATATTTGCCACATCCAAACAATGTCTCCATGTCACTAACAGGGCTGTCTAAATATTGGTGTAAGGGTTTATGTCTACACAATTTGGGTACAATTACGGATGTGCTATATTTAAGGTTATACAAAGGAATTTGGGGTGCTTTAAAAAAATGCTTCTTTCAGAGATGTACAAGCTATGCGTGGTGGTGACTACATAATGAAGCCCTTAAAGGATTTGGATTTCCATTCCCATTCTCCCCTTCTTCGCTCTGACTCTTTGTGTCCCTCATACTCACCTGTATGCAGGCCACTCTTCTTTCTGGCACTTCTGTCAGGTGGCTTGGCAATTCTTGGATTATGCTTTCTGGAAAAGAGTGGACGTTTAAAAAAATATATCTGGTGAAGAAGCCGCCATACTTCATGGGAAGGCTTGAGCACATCCCATGTCCATCACACAACCCTGCACTGACTAACTCTTGTAGCACTCACTTATTAACTAGAATCTGCCATCAAAGAAAAAGCTTGGATTTACAAATGGGTTTTATCCTCTCTCTTCTCATCCATTTCCACTAACCCCACCACATTCCATCTCCCCAATGCCCTTCTCTTTTTTCTATTTGTCTATTCTTTGGTATCCTGCTCCTTCCTCTGCTTTCGCTCACCTCTGTTCCTCTTTTTATGAGCGTGTGAACAGTGCGGTCTCTATAGAGCATTTACTAAGGAAGCCAGATTGAAGTGGATCTCTAAGGCCATTATCCTCAATTTACTTAGTGAGCTGGTTAAAGACAAATAACTGAACGATCTTTGAATAATGGTGTTGGAGGGAAACGTAGCAGTAGATTGCCAGATGTTTGGGTAAACAGGTGGTTTCTTCAAAAGGGGTAGGACAGTTTTAGATTCAATGGACACAGGGAACAGTCGAGTGGAGAGAAAGGTAAAGCAGCTCAGAGAGTTGAGGGCAGGTGATTCAATTAAGTGTTTGACTGTTTGAAGCGCAAGACTCCAACTAGAGTGACAAAACGACGACAAAAAAACGAAAACTGAAGATGTAAAAAAATCAATTATTTGATTAAATTCAACAATAAAAAAAAAATAAGTGTGACTGAGGGGCAAAAGGGTTGGTAGGTGTGCAAGATCGGATTTGGCACTGTGAAGGATGGAGGCTAATTCAGTAGGAGAGGTAGGGGAGGAGCAGTAAAGAGTAGAAGAGGTATGAGTGAGAGAGAGGTGGTGGGCAGAATGGGGGTGGGTGAGAAATGAGAGGACATCTGTGAGAGTGTCATGAAATTAAGAGATTTTATCAGTAAAAGTAGTAAGCAAAGTCATTAGCAGAGGGAGGGGAATCAATGGATATTGGCTTGTGAGGTATGAGCAAAGCTTAGAGGGCAGTTAAGAATTTGGGAAGGGGGGAGAATACGTTTGTGAAGTAGGAGGATATGGCAGAGTACAGTGCAGAAGGGAGGAGAGAAACGTATTGTGTGTAGGCTAGGAATACAATCGGGATACGTAATTTGCACAAAGGATGGGAAGGTATGAATGTGCAGGCATTATTGTGTTATGCAAAAGAAGTCATAAGTGCGCAGTGAAAGCCAGTAAACACATGTTCATTAGAAGAGGTATGAATAGGGGAGTGAAACGGTAGAGGGATTATCACATCATCAATGTAAGGGGAAATTGAGTTATGCTTGAATTTCCTCTTGCTCATTGAAGAGGTAAGAGGAGGAGTACTGACTGAATGAGACTTAAAATTGAACAACAGCGCGATTAGAGGCCAATGGAGAGATCACAGGAGGAGACTGAAGAAGAAAGAAAGACAAGCTCGAGAGAGTTCTCACCAGACTGAGTAGGGTGGTCATGGAGGAAGTAAAGGGAGTGCTCAGATAGAAGGAAGTTAAGTTCAAGGGTGTTGTCTATGCAGAGCTTGGGAAAGTTCATGTCCCACAACACAAACATTGAGATGTCAGTTGGTAGTACATTAATGAGAAAGTTCACTTCAGGAAAGGGGTTGAGAGGACCAGGGGATTGGTAGAGATCCATAACAGTAAGAGGAGAAGGAGGAAGGAGTTGAAAAATGGCCAATTCAGAAGAGGAGGACGTAATGTCAGAGGGCTGCAGGGGTAGTGTTGAGGGCCCTATTAATAAGGAACCCTACTCCGCTGCCTTTCCCTATAGGTCGGTGTGTGGTGTGACAAGGTGCCAGAGTCAGTGTGCAGAGCAACTAGAGTATCACAGTTATGAGGACAGATCCAAGTTTCAGTCATGATAAGAAGTGCAAATTAAGGGTGATAGAGTCAACAAGGTCAGTGATGTATGAAGAAATGTTGCTGAGGGATTGTGCACTCCAGCAGCCAAATTGTAATTGTAGTTGTTTATTTGTAAAGTGCTTATACACAACTGAAGTGCTTCAAAGCGAAAGAGAGATATGAGGTGATTGAGAGTAGCATGTGCTATGTCGTAGATGATGGGAACAGATAAGTTTGGGGATCCTAGTAGAATGGGAGCATCAATTTTAGAGGGATGAAGGGGAAGACGCGGAGGGGTGAACCTGAGTTAGTTGTTAAACCAGTACCATGGGGGCATTTCAGGTCACACCCTTATTTCACCAAGGGTGTCTGAAGCCATGACACCTAAAACAGATCACAGTGCATTTTCCATGGGGGCTAATCTGCATCATGGGGGCGTTGTAGGTTGCAGCCTTACTTCACCAAGGGGCCCTGGAACAGGGAACCCTACAATTCCACAGGATGTCTTTATGTAAAGCACTGATCTGTGTCCTACGATCAAAATACCCAATCGGTGTAGATCGACAGTTCCTTTACATGTGCAACTCGTTACTGGATGTGTAAGAATGGGGTTGAAACACCATGCAATTGATGTGCCCTCATGTAGGAATGCGCAGGGTTTGGGCTTAAAATGAACCTTCAAGATCATTCAACAGCCTCATGTAAAAACTGAGCATAAAAAAGAATGGGGTGTGTAGATACAAAAGTGGTTTTAAGTGTTCACTCACACAAAAGACAAAAGCCACAAGCCCTGGTACAGAACAATATTACGAATGAACATGTTCGTGAAGTAGGGGCAAGGTCTAAAGGCCTCAAAAGAAGTAAACAGGCACCTAGTGATAGTACAGAGGGTGTTACGCTGCCAAACAGCATTGCCATGGACTGTGCCGATGCTCCTGATCTTCAGCTATAGAAACAACAGACAACTGCTATAGCTGAGTGGTGCACATGTGTGTTCAACAGAGCGATGACACAGCCTGAGCTGTTATAATCATCGATGATGATGACGCTGTGATAGCATGTAACACCTTGCTTGATAAAACACAGTCTACACTGTTAACTAATGGGAAAAGTAAAAAAAATGTATTAGTTATGATTTAAACTATAATATAGGTAACTGTAAAGAGCAAATTACACCAAATACTGTTGTCAATGCCCCGATGAATGGATCCAATTACACTACTGGACCCTAGGGCGATCATTCACAAGCACATACAGGATCTATTTACTGGCATGAGCATAATCACCCTCTGTATGAAAACATTAGCCCATGGAAGGATGAGGATGTATCTATGGGGGCTTGTGATAGGTCTGTTAATGAGGGTGCGCCGTTAGATTGTATAGATACAGTGCTTGGTGCTCTGAGGGCTGATGAGTTACAGCCCTGTATTAAACTGTCCACTCAGGAGGTTTCTGAAATGGCTTTCAATCTCTTCAAATCATCCTCTGAAAGATTTATTGATGACCCGAGTACAAGCACTAAGCACACAAGCATGCGTAATCATCACGATGTTGAAACTCATAAGAACTGTGTCAGTAATTCAGATTATGTGTGTGGTAATACCTATTCTGTCCCTACTGACATTCAAGATGGTGGTGCTGTCCTTATCACCATTATTTTTTTTTTAATTCAATTTTATTAAGTTTTCAAAGTTAACATTTCTCCTCATTAAGGCAACACAGAGGAACAGATACATCAAAAAATATAATGAGGCTTTTTCATCATCATTCTGTTCCGCCTCTTGTAGTATCATCAGTCAGCGATCAGTACAACTGTGAGCGTGCACATACAGAAAATGGTAATAGAAAGAAAAAGGCATAAATGAAATCCGATTATAGAACATTCTTTCAAACATTAACAATTTTCCCGTCCCCCCTCCCCTGCCCCGAGAAAGAGAGATAAGTCTTTTAGGGAATAAGGTGTTATGTTGCTGTGGTCGTCAAGAAGGGTGAAGTTTCAGTTGTGTATGGTATGTTTTAGGGGTTCGACATGTGGGAGGAGCGCCTGAGACCTTCGGGCAGTGCTTATGTATTGGAGAGGGGAAGGTGTATTCCAGGGGGGTGAGAGTCAATGTGTACTTTCCAAGAAACGTGTTTTATTTCATTCATGACGGGGGGTCGTCCGCGTCTGAAGTTGGGTCTTCGATAGACGTGTGTGCTCTCAGAAAGTCCGACCATATGAGCTCGGATTGTGTTGCTCTACCGTGGATGGATGCAGTGATTTTTTCCATGGTGCATATGTTCAGCACCACATTGATCCACTCTTGTTTGGACGGGGTCGTGGGGGATTTCCATTTGGTGGCAAGTAAAGCTTGGGCCGCGAGCAATAAATAGGGGGTCAGGCCTCGGACCTTTGTCCATTCGTCTTCAGTTTTCTCGAGGCTAAACAAGACTAAGCGCGGATCTGCTATCCTGTAAATCCCATCAATGTGCCTGATCCATCCCAGGACCTCATCCCAAAAGATCTTGATCTTGGGGCACTCCCACCACATGTGCCAGTAGTCTGCAACCTGCCCACATTCGCGCCAACAGGTGGGGGAGGAGGATTGGTACATCTTGGATAATCTATACGGATCATATTGCCAGCGATGTAAGAGTTTTATGGAGTGGAGTTTATATTGACATGATATGGAGGTACGTGTCGCCATGGCACACATTTTGTCCCATTCGTCATCATCTATATCGATCTTCATATCGATCTCCCATCGCCGTTTGAGTGTGTGTGAGGATTTACCACCTGCGGTCAAAAGTAAGGTGTACATGAGGGAAATCAGATTCTTCCTGGTCGTCTTGGAGTCTAAGATTTTTTCGAAAGGGGTGAGGTCTCTACTCAATTTTTCTTTCCACTCGGATTTGGTCAATACCCCTTTAATTTGTAAATATTGGAAGGTGGAGAGGACTCCAATATCTAGAGCTTCTGTTAACTCTGGGAGGGTGATAAATGAGTCACTGCGGAGGAGCTGCCCCACTCTTTCTAGTCCCGCTTCAAACCATGTCTGAAACCGTTCGACATTGGGGATATAGTTATTGATGCCCGGGGACCATAGATGGCTTAATGGGGACGGCCACGTCGTGATTCCCGTCATCTCCGAACTGTCTCGCCATATATCCCATATGGCAACAAAAAGCGGGTGGTTTCTCGTTCTCCCCAATACCCGGTTTCGCGGGGCCCATAACCATTCCCCAAGTGTTGCTGGGGTCAAGTAATGATTATCCATCGCTACCCATTGTGGTTCTTTGTGATTACGTAAATGGGGGACAAACAGACGTAGCTGAGCAGCAGCATAGTATTTCCGGAGATCAGGGAGTCCCACCCCGCCTTTGTCTTTGGGGAGCGTTAATATAGAGTAGGCTATCCTGGCTCTTTTGCCCCTCCAGAGGAATTTTAGAATTTCCCTCTTCACCTCATTAAAGTATTGATCCGGTATTTTAATTGGTAGCATTTGGAAGGGATAAAGAAACCTCGGGAGGGAGGTCATTTTGACGGCGTTGAGGCGGCCAAGCCATGAGATCGTCAGTTTATCCCACCTGGCGAGATCTGCGCGGAGCTTAGTAAGAAGTTGTGGGAAATTTGCCTCATACAGGGAATCTAACTGTTTCGTTATGTGTACCCCGAGGTATAGCATCTTGTCGTGTTCAATCGTCAAACCCAAGGAGGAGTATTTCACAGTATTCGCCTCAGCGTCGCCCTGAAGGGGGAAGAGCGTGGTTTTAGAGCGGTTGATCTTGAAGCCTGATAGGCGACCGTATTCCTCCAAGAGGAGGATGGCTTGGGGGACTGATTTCTCAGGATTAACCACATGTAAAAGGATATCATCCGCATACAGGGCGAGTTTATATTCAGTGTCTCCTAGATGGATCCCTTCTATGGTTTCATCCTCTCTGATCTTGTGTGCAAGCGGTTCAAGTGACAAAGCGAATAAAATAGCTGAGAGGGGGCATCCCTGTCTAGTGCCTCGTTTTAGTCAGAACCACCTGGAGTACTCCCCGTTAACGAATACCGAGGCGATGGGGGACGAATATATCGCTTTAATTCCCCTCCTAAGGTTGGGACCTAGCCCGATATTTTGGAGGACTTCCATTAAGAAATCCCAGTTCACCCTGTCAAACGCTTTTTCAGCATCAATGGAAAGCAATGCCGGGTCAGTATTTAGGTTGTGTGAGGCGTGCACCAAGTGTAGTGTCTTGCGCATGGTATCTGCACCTTGACGGCCGATTATAAAGCCCACCTGGTCGGGGTGGATAAGGCGGGGCATAAGGGATTCAATCCTAGCTGCGAGAACCCTGGAATATATTTTGGCATCTATATTTAATAGGGAGATGGGGCGATATGATCCACATTTCGTGGGATCTTTTCCCTCCTTCGGGATAACTGCTATGAGTGCTTTGACAAATGAGTCTGGAGGATTTCCTGTTTCTAAAATTCGATTGAATAAGTCAACTAGGAAGGGTGTAAGTTGCGGGGCAAACGTTTTGTAAAAACCTGCTGTGTACCCGTCCTCCCCCGGGGATTTGCCTAATGTAAGTCGCTTAATAGCCTCTTGGATCTCCTCTCCCGTTATGGGGGCATCAAGCGTATCTGATTCGGTTCTTGTCAATTTGGGCATGGCAACGTCGTCCAAGTAGGATCGAATGTTGGAGGTCTGTGGGTCATCTTCAGGGGTGTACAGGGTCTCATAGAAATCCGCAAAGGATTCCGGAATGGTAGGTCGAAGAGTTCCCACACCCGATTCCTCCTCTAGTATCTCCTGAACCCTGCGTTCCGCCCTTTGAGCGCGGAGTCTAGCCGCTAATAGCGCGTCAGCCTTGTCCCCTTTCTCATAAAACTTTTGTTTCAAGAGGAGAAGTTTACGGGCTATTTGCTCATGTTCCAGGAGGCGTAGCTCTTCCCTTTTTTTCCTTGCCTCTAGAACTTTTTCAGGGTCAACAGTGTCCCCCTTCTTCGCATCACTTTCCAGTTGGATGATTTCTGCACGGATTCTGTTTTCAATTAGGGCCCTCTCTCTTTTTTTCTTTGCACCCTCCCGCATGAGGATTCCCCTCCACGTTGCCTTCCCAGCCTCCCAAACCCCTTGTTTCGAGATTTCCCCTGTATCATTCGTTCGGAAATATTCCTCAATTTCAGTTTCCATCTCTATTTTAAAGACAGGATCTTTCCATAGCGTCTCGTTACATCTCCATTGTCCGCATCTAACGGGCAAGGAATCCCATACTAAATCAACGGATACCATGTCGTGGTCGGACCATGAGATGGTCGCGATTTGTGAGTGTATGGCCGTGTCAAATAAGTCACTGGAGGAGTACAGGTAGTCTATCCTAGTGAACGTGTTGTGCGGGGCCGAAAAGAAGGTGTATTCTTTCTCCATCGGGTGCATGCAGCGCCACACATCAAGCAAGCCATACAAGTCCATCATTGTTTTGAATTGAGTGTGGTCCCCTCTGCCTGTCTCGCGTCTTTCCGGGTTACCAGGGTGCCAATCAAGATCTGGGTCAGCCCATATGTTAAAGTCACCGCCAATGATGACGTGACCTGTTGCCTCTAGCATTATTTTGGGGATTGTCTTGGATAGAAATCGGAGTTGTCCCACATTAGGGGAGTAAATCGTGGCAATCGAGATGGACAGCCCACCAACGGTCCCTGACACTAGAAGAGCCCGACCCTCTACATCGGACCAGGTTTTCGAGACCTTGAAATCTAGCCCCCTTCTAATGAGTATTCCCACTCCTCCTTTCCTCAGGGGTCCTGAGCCCCAAAATTCCAACCCAGTTCTTTTTCCCAGGGTCGTCCTCTCCTCCCCCCTTATGTACTTGGTCTCCTGCACAAAGAGTATATCCATGTTTGACCTCCGAAATTCTCTAGCAAGGAGTGATCTTTTAGTGGGGGAATTAAGACCTTTAACGTTAAGCGTTCCCACCCTTATGGTACCCCTATTGTATGGTTCAGCGGTCAGTATAGCAACATTTTGAGTGCTCGTGTGGACCTGGTGATCGCTGTAACTTCAAGCCCTGGGGTTTTGACGACCGTGCCAGCATTTCCCCTTCTAAGACTTTCAAGTGCTCCCTTGGTTCTGCTCTGAGTCTCTTCCCGTTTTTCCACCCACCACCCCTCTCCCCCCCCCAAGTTCGATGGCGTTCGATCGAGCCCAGTTGTGACAACTGGTCCGAGATCGAACCACTAGAGGAGACCGTTACTTCACGGTCCCCGTATCGCATAAACATTAGTAATATCCAATGAGCCCCCTTTATCCCCCCCCAACAGTAATCAGTGCAATGTTATATAGGCAGAAGATTCAGAACCAATTCTAAAGCACATAATTTCGAAGTCTTCACATCAAAGATTAAGTCAATATAGGTGCGTTACACTTGTTCGGAGTCAGCTGGCTCCTTCTGACGGGCCATTTTCCCTGCGGTATTTCCTCGAGCCTTTCACCTTCCTTCGTTTCGGGCCCTGCACTTGCCATTCCTCTTGGCTTCTAGATGGTTGGCCGCGATTATCCTCGTGTCCCTGCGGGCCCAGTAGTTCGAAGATGCAAGTTTTGATTTCTTGTTCCGAGTTTAGTCTGATTCGTGTGCCCTCGTGCTCGAAGGAGAGGGAGAAGGGGTATCCCCACCTGCTGCGTGTGTCCCGACTCTTAAGCCAGATAGTAAGTGGTTTGCACATTTTCCGTAAAGCTAGAGTCAAAGACGAGAGGTCCTGGAAAATGGATATTTGGGCCCCGCAGAGGGTAATAGCACCTCCACTCCTCGCCTTCTCCAACACTCTCGTCTTGTCCTGGTAACGGTGAAACCTGGCCAACACTGATCGTGGGCCTCCAGATGGGCCTCCAGCTCTGTGGATGCGCTCCATTTTGGGCTCGTCTATATTATCGTCTGCGACGAGAAGCTTGATGATGTCGTGGAGAGTTGATTTCAGGTCCTCCTCCGTTTCCCCTTCTTTCTCTGGAATCCCAAAGAAGCGCAGGTTGTTTCTTCTTTCACGGTTTTCCAAGTCATCCATCTTGAGTTTAATTTCCTGTTCCCTTCGTTCCAAGTCTGTGATTCTGTTGTCTAGCTGTGTTTCGTGGATATCAATAGAGGCCTGTTTATTTTCGACTCCTTCGACCCTGCCTTCCATACTGTCCAGGCGTTGTGTGAGCTTATCAATTTTCCCTCCAATGTTGGCCCCCATGTTTCTTATTTCTGCTAATAAGTCCGCTATATCCCCCTTCGTAGCGGCAGTTTCTTTATCAATAGTGGGAGATGCAGCCATTTTGGGCCCAATGTAAGCAAAGGCAGCAAGTTTCCGTCGAGCGTTCATGCGCCTGTGGACCCGCTCCCTACACGTCGATTCATGGAGTTGCCGGAGTACTCTGAGGAGGCACACGCCCCTGTTCTTCTTTTCTTCACTTCTCGGCTGGGGCCGGGTGTGTCAGGGGGCCATACCCTCTGAGGAGCTGTTGTTATTTATAGCTCTTCGATAAGTTTGAGTTGTTTCCCCGCGACTGTGTATGCAAGAAAGGCATTCAATAATTTCCGTGCCTTTCGGGTCACGATACAGGGGAGCCGAGACTCTGGTTGGTTAGGGGAGTCTTTGCCGCATATGGGGAGTCAGCAGCGTGGGGGTCGGCGCGTTGTGGTCCCCTGGTCTTCCGCGGGGCAATGTCACTGGTGTCTCGGGGGTCCGAGGTATTGGGGTGGGAGGAGGCACACGCCCTGGGGTCAGGGGCCCTACCCTCCCGCTTGAAGTGGGCCGCACGGTTCAGTAGTGGCTCATGGCGGGCCAAAACGTGAGCCGTGGGCAACTATAAGCCTGATCCGTGCCGTCCGCGCTGCACTGTTTGCCTGGGCGGGTCGTAATAGAAGCGGGCCGCAACACGCTCCAAGGAACGTGCAACAGGGAGCCGCGCTTAGTTCCGCGTACTAAAGGCGTGTGGGACTCACCAGCGTGGGTCTGCATTCAAGGTGGGTCGCTTCCGATTCCACGAGGGGAGCGGTCGCCGCTCGTCGAGGGCTCTCCGTTCCTCGAAATCCAGGCGGGTCGTCGCTGAGGGAGCCAGGGCGGGGAGCCGGAACAGGGCTCAACGGCGTCGCTGGTCTCCGACGCAGGGGTGCCGCGTAGGAGGCCCTGAAGGGAAGTTCGGGCCGGAGCTCCTTTCTCCACCAAAAACGCTCCGATTTTCACCGGAGTTTCGTCAACTGGGTGGGGGCCAGGGTCAGCAAGCTTGGGCCGTCGATGTTTAGCAGGTTGGGGGGCCAAAAGTGGGGGCTCAGGGCACTTTTGGGGGACCGTGAGACGGAGCTCACACGAGGAAGGACTTCATCCGTGCGCCCCCTGGTGGCCAGTCCCCTATCACCATTATGATTACAGAAATTCATACATTGATCATGATGCTGAAAATCAGAAGAGCAGTTTCAATCTGTTGGGTAACATTTCACTTACTGCTATGTTACCTCTATATTTGTTGACACCCCAACTTTTGCTTTTGTTTGAGCCTCTTGTCCTGACTTTCTGCCAGTGGAGCATAACCTTCAGCTGCTCTCCACTGGGCTTTCGCTTATCGTTATGGGGGAACTGACTTGTCCTTCAGATAGTCAGTACTGAGAAACTTTGTTTCTCTTAGTCTTATGACTTTGTTGCCACTTATGGCAACTTTATTTCAGTGCGCAAAGTATATTACTGTACTGCGCACTGCGGTCCTTGTGTTTTGGGTGCAAAACATCCAATAAAGTGTTTTTGGTAAATGGACAATGCACCTAAGAGTAGACTGGTGGCAGCAGAAGCTTTTTCATGTGTTTTTACATTTCTTTACCGAGCCATGCTGTGCTTACCACATTTGGCTCATGAATGTGGCTAGTTCTGTCATGGCCGTGCCACAAGGTCTTTTGTTGTCTTCTTTGGCCATTTTGTCCATTGGCCTTCCTCCTGGTCTTTGTGAGCCAGGGAGTCCTTAGTTGGGCATGCATTCACCCGCGAAAGCTGATGCTTTTCAAGGGCTAATGCATGTTACGAAGTGGGCTGGGACTGTCTGGTCCCAATTCACACTAGAGGTGCCAGGATGTCTGGTGTGCATGAGAGCATGAGAGCCACAGTGTTCCCTGATTGTACCACTGCTGGTGTGCATGAGTGAGGCAGATCTCCTCATTGGACATCTGTGTGCTAGCACCCACTGGACTTGGGCATATGAGGAGGGGGCCTGAGTGCAGACCCGCAGATCACCCTTAGGTCTGAATCGACCTATCAACAGAGCCAAGTTTCCAGAGAAGTAAATCAGATCCAATGACTGTCCGGAACCGCGCAGAGAAGGTGTGGCACCCTGAGCCTGCTGTTGTCCCGGTGGAGCCCTGCTTTGTGTTCTATCTCCTGCAAAGGTGCTTCAACGCCTTGGGTGGTGGGACCAATCACTCTCAATGCCTCCTTGTTGCCTTGCAAATGAGCCTTCTGAAAGTGTTCCTGGGCCCACCAGTGGACTGATTAGCGTGTACCTTGGCAACTGTGTTGGAGCGTTGCTACATCGAGTTTTGCCTCAAGCTTACTGCGAGACTTGGGGGCCCCTGCATCACTGTGCGACGGTGGTGGTCGCTGCTGGTGACTTTTCCGCCTGTCGTCAAATGTCCTGAGACCAGCTGCAACTGTGCTGCATTCATGACGAGAGTTGTAAACCAGACCTGCATCTGCACCTGCAGCGTCTGTGCAGTTTGAAGCTTAAACAAGGTGGGAATTTCGTACACCAGTCAACCATCTCCAAGCCTGCCAAGTTTGGGCCTGGAGTGAACAAAGGGCGGTGAGTAATCACACCACTTAACAGTGCCCCCGTGTTCATCCAACCTGTTTTTATGCACAAAGGATCCCTTGTGGGCGTTGCCTTGGCTTGGGTAGCTCTTGCTTCCTAAAGCCATCTGAAAGTTGGGGACAGCTTTGTTCTCCGCAGCAGATCCTCCTATAGCTCTCAGAACCGAATTTCCACACTCTAGAATCTCTTGATAACTATTTCTGCCCATTGAATATTGTCCTTTGTAAGCTTTATGCATCACTGAGCGCTTTTACGCACGAATTGACACTGCGCACAAGGCTCCAATCTTCATATGGCTGGACATTTTAAGTTAGGGATATTCATCTCTGGAGTTGGCCAATGTATTAAAGTGTGTCTGCTTTCCCTCCGAACAGGTTTTGGTGGGAAACCGCACTTTACCGCATTGACCGAAAAGTGATTGTAAATACATTTTACATAATGTGTGTTTAAAGGATAGTTCCGGGACTTTTTTTTTATTGTCCCTACGGTTCGGCCATGTGTTTTTAAGCATAAATCGGTAGATCGTAGAAAACTTTCCTATGGACCATACCCGACTTTTCGTCCATTAACGCACTCGAAATCAGCCGCCATTTTCTGATAATCCTCTCACTTGCCGCATCGCCCTGGCTCACCTGCTTTTGCGGCACTAAATCAAATCCCCCGCCCCTGAGCCTGACATCAGCAGACGCGCACCGCCCATTTCCCAACGCCAAAGCACGTTTCGTGTCAACAATCGCTGCGCCTCAGCTAATGACGTGTCGCCATGGAAATGGCAGGACGCCTCTTTCCTCAATAAGTATAAACACACCGTTTCACAACACACAGCAGCAGATTTTCGATTCCATTATTCTCTCTGTGTTACTTTGAGTATTCTGTGACTCGTTTCTGTGCTCTGGTCAGCTACCTTCGCCACTTCTAGGCCTTGTGAACACCTGTACCATCTCTGTAAATTATTTTACTTTCTTTACCACACAATGGCTACAATAATGCCGTATATGTACGAGCCCGAGTACACCGAGGAAGAACTACTGGAAAGGCAAGCACGCGAAAACGATGGGGATTCGGACAGCAGTTGGGAGGACCAGTCAACGGATGAAGAGCCTGGACCATGTCGCATGGACGGCGTCTCCACCTGGTGCACGTGCAATCGGTGCGAGCTAATGCCAACTGAGGAGGAGAACTGCTGCTGCCGTGAAAATTCCGGGTGCTTGGCCTACATTTCGGAAGGCGAGCCAAGTCCGCAATGCATCACCGAGCTGCCAGAGTTCAGGGAAGCCTGCCTCTCACGGACCATGTTGAGGATGATGATGGTGCTTATGCACGAACTTCGCGGCACTGTTCGTCCGCGTAATCCGAGTAACGAGTAAGTATACTCTGGTTGTGATGTCAGTGATGCCACTACTATGTCATGGTCGTCTCCCACATATAAAATTACATCTACATATCATTCGAATGCATGTAAATTGGGTCCATATTGTGCATTTTCTAGATAGAATTTTTTTCAAAGCAGAATGATAAGAAAGTTTTGTCATTTTAATACAGTTTGCATCTTTCATTTTCACAGGTGGTACAGGCTGGTGGCCTATCGTTGCTTCACTTGGTGGCTTCACGGGAGGCTCGGACACCGCGTTCGGAGAGTAATACCTGCCTGTGCGGTACTTGCCATTAGACAACATTTCCCAAGCGACAGTGGACAATACCGCGGATTTTCCCTGGATGTGCTGCAACCGGAACTTTACAATGTGTAATGTTTATTATTTATGTTCAATTGAAATTAAGATCTAAAATAAAACCCAACATATATTTTAACAATGGTTGTTTTCATTTTTTAAATGAATCTAGTGTGTCTCCATTGAATAGTCTTCCTGTGCCTTGTCTTGTCACACCACATGTCTCCGGCCAGCATCCTCCCTCACGCTGGCCGCCCACCTTCAATCCACATAACCTTTGCACCCATATATTCTCCTGGGAGGGTGAGGTATTTATAAAGTCACCCCCCTGCCTTCCATGTACTAGATCCTGCAGTCTGCCTCTTACATGCAGTTAGATGGCCTCTCCTTGGTGAGGCCCTGCGGCAAACGAGTCTTGTCTGCACGACCACCGCCCCAATCCACCCCCCCGCCCTATCAAAGGCAGTTCGCACCGGGGTACTTGTGCTGGCAAGTGGAGCTGTCAGGGAGCGATAAAGGCCAAGAGGTGCCAAAGACCATGTACACTTCAAAGTGGTCTATAGAGCATGGGTTGTTGTTCCCATGTCTACCTCCAGACCCCGTGTCTCCTGCCAAGCATCCCCCCTCACGCTGGACGGCCCCCTGCAATCCACATAAGTGTGTCTCCATTCACGAGTCTTCCTGTGTCTTGTCTGCACGACCAGCGCCCCAATCCACCCCCCGCCCTATCAAAGGCAGTTCGCACCGGGGTACTTGTGCTGCCAAGTGGAGCTGTCAGGGAGCGATAAAGGCCAAGAGGTGCCAAAGACCATGTACACTTCAAAGTGGTCTATAGAGCATGGGTTGTTGTTCCCATGTCTACCTCCAGACCCCGTGTCTCCTGCCAAGCATCCCCCTTCACGCTGGACGGCCCCCTGCAATCCGCATAATGCCACGACATATAGACGTCATTCATTCACAAACACACCCCTGTTTCGAATTCTTTATAACCCACTTCATATTTCTAATGAGCACTTCTTTGCGCTTTGCTAGTCAACCCGTGAAGGTGCTGGTTATCTGCTCTTCGTCTCTGTGAACTTCCGTGACCACTCCGAGGAAACTCCTCAGTTTGCAACCGGTGAACTGCTCCCTGTTGTACGACAAGAAAGTACTCTGATCCCTGCATCTAACTGTTTGTTCGTCAAGGTAAGGCCATGTACCATAATCATTTTGCGTCCAATTTCTTTTTGTTCAAGACAGTACATGCAAGGAACTAGTCACATGTTCTGAGTTTACATTGGTATTCATAGAGAATTGTTGATCTTTACTTTTCAGAACTTTCCACAATGCCTGCCTGTTCCATTGGCGGTTGCCCTTCGAAGACCCATAATAAATCTGAAGGTACTATAATGCATGTTTTCCCTAAGACAATAGATCAGATAAGAGAATGGGTCCGATATTGCGGATATCCACCGTCTGAGCTTGAAAGTAGAGTCCTAGAAGTCTTTGCGGACAAGAGGGGTGATCGATACCGCATCTGCAGCAGGCACTTTAGCTCAGACATGTACTCCACATCATTGCTAATAAAGAAGAACACACCGCGAGCGAGGCGAAAATTGCTCTCAAACGCTATTCCCACTCTATTCGTCCACATCCCTCCACTGGTGAGTCAAGTTTACGTATTTATCTCTCGGCCTTGCGGTAGTGTGTAGCATTAGCTAACAATAATTTCCCCATTTATGTATCCACTCAATATGAAGGCGGGAGATTCTCCATCCGTGTCGTTATTGCAGTCATCAGCCACTTCAAGCGCCTATCGGGTAGTCTTACTTGGCTATTCTGCCACTGACTTTTTTTAGGCATGTAAATCAATAGTTTTAATTTATCGTGTAATTATTTTACCTAATGGTACACCCTTGTACTCGTCCTCTAGTCTTTGTTTTCAGTTATAATTATTGTTATCCAAAATAATGCAAGTACTGTCTTTCAGGGAGATGCTGAGGAGTCCAACGTATTGACGACAACCGTTGATGTCACTCAGATGCTCGAGGTACGTTTCCGGACAGTTCCATCGATGGAGATCATCAGATCTTGCATTCTTGTAGCGTGATTGTTACACACAATGTTTCTTTCGTTTTTAGCCATTGATATGTCCTTCTGTCGTCGCCCTCCTATGTGTCTTCTTTTTTCAATATTGTGTTCATTACTAATGAAAGTCCTACGTTTCAGGGAGTCGATGGAGCATTAGTCCAAGAAGAAGGGGGAGCATGCAGTTACGGGTCGGCGCAACAGCTTGCAGAAGTGTGCACCGCAGTTGCATCGTCCCTTGATGTTCTTATGCATTTCGAGGTATGGATACTGACAGTTCGATCAAGCGAAATCATATGACGTGATTACATCCGCTATACTTCCTTCTTTATTAATGCAAGTACTATGTTTCAGGGAGATGACGGACCTTCTTCTACAAGAACATCACCCCTAGTAGTTGATGCAGATCTCTGGGTGGTGACACTTCCAATGATCGAGCAAATCGAATCATATTTACATATCCATTATTTATTTTAGACAACTGATCATTTGTGCAGGTCTATTTAGATGAGCCGTTGACGCCTGCACAAAGTTTCTGTTCTTTTTATCAAAATAGAAAACCATACTAATGCAATTTCTGTGTTTCAGGGAGTCACTGAAGCATCATCTTCAATAATATCATCAATGGAAGTCTATGAGGAGCCCGAGGTATGGATCTTGACAGTTCCATCTAACTAGATCAACAATGCGTGAATAATTGTCGTTTGAATGTTCTACACAAAGCGTTCATTCGTGTTTTGCTATTGAGATGTACGTGGGTATTGGTCCCCAAGTACATTTTGTGTGTTCGATATTATTATATATACTAATGAAAGTTCTATGTTTCAGGGAGTCGATGGAGCGTCAGTGCGTGATGGATGTGCTTATCATGAAAATATAGTCGTTGCAGCGCAAGAGGAAGTGGAGACATGCACACACGAGTCGGAGCAACAGCGTCCTGATGTTGAAGTTCGAGGCAAGAAAGTTTCAAAGAAAAGAAAGCAAAAGAAGGTTAGTGTCCTGGTCACTATATTATGTTGTTTTTCACTGTTAATAGTTCAATACTGTAGTTGTGTTTAAACTGAACATCCCTTTTCCAATCTGTCCTCTAGTTGCGAGTGGGTGTACGAACTAGATCTACACAGACAGTGAAGCGAACGAGAGATGTTGCTTGTCAAACCTTTTGGCAGGGACTTGAGACTGGAGATGCATCGTGCCAATGGGAAGAATATGAAGTGATTGACAACGGAGCTATACCACCACCAGCCATTGATAGTGAATGTCCTCCTGGTAGTTCGAATGCAGTCGGAGATCAATTCACAGAATCCACACCCGCAAAAACTAAGACCGCGAGAAAGTTGAAGAAATTGTTTTATTCACCCATCGCCGGAGAAGGAACAGATGTTGCAATGGAAGAGAATGAAGTGGACGACAATGAAACACCATCAATATCACTGAACATAGCGTAAGACGATATCAGAGATTCTACCTTTCATGTGAGTGACATGTCCTCAACGTTACAGGCAGAACCAGCTGGGATGCAAAGTGACAGTATAAGGAAAGAGGCCAAATTCATTGTATTTGATTGATATTATTATTCGGATGAAATGTGGGCATTCGGTTGGTGGGGAAGTATGTGGGGAGCCATTGATTAATGTGACTCGTGCAATTCGAGGCACTAACCTTAAAATACATGCCACCTGTACAAAATATCATCCTTTCTCATGGTCTGCACAACCCATGCTGGGGCAACTGCCAGCAGGCAATCTACTTTGTGCAGCGGCTGCACTTTTTAGTGGTTCAAGTTTTAAAAAGTTAGAGTCTTTCTTTCAGTTTGTGGGAATCCATTTCATTGCGAAAACTCAGTTCTACAAATACCAAACCGATTATCTATTTCCAGCCATTAGCGAAGCTTGGAGAATGGAAAAAATGTCTATTGATAGTACATTCGCGGGCAAATGGTTCAGGCTAGCCGGTGATGGACAGTGCGACAGCCCAGGATTTTCAGCCAAGTACTGCACCTACCACTTTCAGGACATGGAAAGTAAGAAAATTGTGAGTTCGGTGGTCGTGCAGGTGTCACAAAGTACATCCTCAGTGGCCATGGAGAAAGTTGGCTTTGTAGCATCATTGCAAGAACTACAATCGCGGGGAATGGTGATCGACCTGATAGCCACGGACAGACACGTTTCAATTGCCAAGACAATGAGAGAAGAGTACAAAAATATAAATCACCAATTTGACGTTTGGCATCTTGCAAAAACAATCAATAAAAAAATGTCTGCTGCAGGTAAAAAAAAAGAAACGCAAGGTATTTCACAGTGGTCCAAGTCAATCAGCAACCATCTTTGGTGGAGCTCAAAAACATGTGGAGGGTCGTTGGAAATTCTACTGGAAAAATGGCGGTCAGTAATGCACACTGCACAAACGTTCACCGTTGGAACACAAACCAACATTTCCACAATTGTGAACATGGCCATTTGTCCACAGAGGAGGCACGGAAGAAGAAGTGGTTGATTCCTTCATCACCCACTCACAAAGCCATTGAAAAGATTGTATTTGATAAAACTATAACAAGAGATTTGAGGGGACTCACGGAATTCTGCCACACAGGAGATTTGGAGGTGTTCCACAATATGTGCCTAAAGTACAGGCCAAAACAATTGCATTTTGGCATGGAGGGCATGATAAATCGGACTCTTCTAGCGGTCTTGGCACATAACCATAATGTTGGACGTCAACAAAGTAGGACGACCGGAACTTTAGGGACGCTTCGCTACAATAAGGCCTTCACTAAAAGAAGTAAACAATGGGTGATCAAACCAGTGTTTGAGGATATGCAATATGAGTTTATTGAGAGACTTATTGTTGACGTCCTAGATAGGCACATAAATGGAGTTGTGAACGAACCTGTGCAGGGGACAACTGCATTGCCACCCAACATTGCCTCTGTTCCATGTCCACCTAAAGAAGAGCTCATTGAGAAATACACATCACGGTTTAAATGATTGTAATTTGATTGTCTGTTCTCTCGAGTCTCCTCATGTCGCAGGCCCATTGAATATGTGTATCTATGTAATGTGTAAATTAAAGTGATTGCTCAGTGTACATGCAATGTGTCTATCCAACCTTGTTCATCTGCGCATTAAAGTAAACCAAACAGTATTATAAATCATTTTTCAAAAAATATAGAATGTCTCCGTATTTATGGTTCTCTGGGGCTGCAAAGCACGCAGACAAAATGCAAAAATGGAGTGTAAATTTCAAGTCCTGTGAGATGGCCTTACACTGAATGTTGCTAAATAGGAATGTGCGCTCGTTCAAAGTGAAGGTCAGCTGCTTTGATTTTTTGCTCGGGTGCCGGAATGGCCCACGACTCAGTATAAGGTTGTATTGTTATTTGACCTTGACAGGCCGGGACCATCCCGAAAGACTTCTTTTTGGGGGTGTGGGGCAATAACGTAAGAAACGATAATGAAGCCATTTCATGTTCGTTCATTAGAAGAAATAACGTCGGCATAGAAGGAGTGGTATTTCGGGGCTGCCCTACGCACAGACACAATGGAAAATGCTAATATAATGTAAGTAACTCTTTAGATGAGTTTATACCGCAATGTAATTACTATACAGTAGCTTTAAAGACGGGTTAAGTTGTACTTGTTCGTTCTATGTGGCATATTGTTTTGTACCGCCACTATCTTGAGGAGAACCATCTCCTTTTACGGAAGCACCTCAAAACCTTCCTCTTTGCTTCTGCTTTCTCTCTCCCTCTCCCCTGCTACAACTGGTCCACTGTCTGCGACCTCGGTCCTGGGCCCTTCCACTCTCCACCTGCACTGCCTCCCTGTCAACCCCTGCACTGGGGGACTGTCTCAGTATCCTACAGCCACCCCTTGATGTATAATACCCAGTTGCACTGTCCTAGCTATGAAATAATTTCCCGACCTAATATATAAAATGAATAATTTTAATAAAGATCTGATGGTGAGACTAATTTCATTTTTTATGTTTTTCAAACAGGTACATCATGCATTACTGCATGTGTCACGAGTACCAGACACCGGCGGACGGTTTTTTTAACCGCCAGTTGCTTCTCCGCGTGAACAACGTTACCACCCTGACCATTTTATGGGACGATCGCCAAGTACAAGTATGCCCTTACGCGGTACTAACGGCTAGATGCAACATACAGACCGTTGTGGTGGCCTAGTGCCTCGTTGTTGGAACAGCCATGCGATTATCAGTGCGACCGAAGAGCTTATTTTATCGTAAACCAACACCCTGTGTACTGCACACGAACATCGCTTGCCTCAAGACGAACTATTTTGGATCGAGAGCAAAGAAAAATGCAAATCCCAGAATATTCTCTAAGCATTTGATGTCGAATAAATGTACTTTGCCAAATGTACAATCTTGCCGTTTGCTTTTAAACCACAGTTTCATATTCCGAATTGTGGCGCTGTATTGTGAGATGATCTAAAACCCTGTGTACAGCAAAGGAACATCGCGTGCCTCAAAACGAACTTTTTGGAACGTGAGCAAATAAAAATGAAAATCGCTGAATATTCTCAAAACATTTGATGTCAAATAAATGTACTTTACCAAATGTACAATCTTGAAGTTTAATTTAAAAGTACAGTTTCATATTCCCGATTGTGGCGCGCTGTGTTGTGTGAGCTCATCTGTGTTGATTTCCGGGTTCTGTGTGGAGTCGCGTAGAAGACGCCTGGGCGCGTTTGCCTACGCAGCTCAGTCACGTCACGGATAGAGGCGGGGAATATGAATGTTTTGATAAAGTCTGTTTCAGGGGCGGGGGATTTGATTTAGTGCCGCAAAAGCAGGTGAGCCAGGGCGATGCGGGAAGTGAGAGGATTATCAGAAAATGGCGGCTGATTTCGAGTGCGTTAATGGACGAAAAGTCGGGTATGGTCCATAGGAAAGTTTTCTACGATCTACCGATTTATGCTTAAAAACACATGGCCGAACCGTAGGGACAATAAAAAAAAAGTCCCGGAACTATCCTTTAAGTAGTGATATTACTGCGTTTGCCATTATTCACTTGTGTTTGTTCTGAGGCTAATAAATAGTATATTTTTGATATACCACTGCCTAAGGGTAGTTCTTGTCATCCTACTGTGTGTGCTCATCCAAGACCGCAGATCACCCCCACTACTACTGAGACTTAGCCTTGGCTGCTCTCCAAGCTACCTTGAATTGTCCTGGCTAACTTCACAGAAGTGTTCACTATTTCACTAACCAGGGTGGCACCCTAAACATCTGTTCACCAGAGCAGAGTTTCTAAATCCATACTAACAATGTCGCAGAGGGGGTGTGTGAAAAGCACCAGGTGGGCCCCGCTAACATTCAAAATGGCATTAATACTAGTATCATTACTATAGATGACACAGCAGATGTATGCCGGTACACAACCATCATATATGCGGGCCCCAGTATGGTGTGAACCCCCCCGACTCCAGCAAAAAAGAACAGAAAAACCTGTAGACACCCACACCTTAAAACAGAGCTATAACAAAATGCTGGCAGTCATGAAAACTCTGAAGCCATATTGTAAAAGTAAATTGGGGGAACCTGATATCAGGGGTTCTTTACAACACGTGGAACAGGTAGTTTCTACAGTAATAAAATGGCTGGATGATAGCACTACTGCCTTAACGGTGTGGCATTGTTGGACATTCTTGGTAAGCCATCTTGACTATCCTAATGCCATGAAATGGTATGCTAAAAATGTGCAACATGGTATACCAGGGGCTGAAAAATGGGTTTGAAAACCTTAAGACATTTTATACGCCACTGATACCCACGGAATACAATGGTATTGTGATACCTAGCCCTAGTACAGGTTGTTACTTCACCAATACTCACTCAATGCGTATCACATTCATGAGATGTAACATGGTCTAACAATAGCAAACAATTGTGACAAGTGAATAGCTCACACTTGAAAACAAAATGGCCCATTACAAAACAGGCAGGTCACAGCAAAATAAACTGTTCTTTGTGAAGGTCCCCACTCGGGAGCATCTACAACCATGCCGGTCAAGTGGCACAGCGAGTAGAGAGCTTGCTTTGACATCCGTGCAGAGCCTGCAGGTTTGAATCCCGGAGGGGCCAAACTCAGCCTTTCATCCTTCTGAGGTCGATAAATGAGCACCACACACTGTGCGTAATAATAAGCAGCGCTCAGATACCTGAGGGTTCGTAGCGCTATATAAGTGCCAAATTACTATTATTATTATTTATGTTTTAGTTCACTTAGTTCACTGTACATTTCACAAAGGAGAAATATACATTTACATATCAGTCTGACCTCCCGTACCCCACTTGGGCAGTCCAGTAGCAAAATGCTAGGCAATTCTCCTCTGAACAAGAGTACCAGAGTACTAGCAGCAACCCCATACGCATGTTTCAGCCTAGGCAGGCTTCATCCATGAGGTGAAGTTGTGCCTCACTAAGCACAATGAGCAAAGCCACGTCTGGATAACCCTGTGTCACTTGGTTCATATGGTCTCCATCTATCGCCCTCTTGGTCCCACAGGACCATTTTTTGATGCTCTTGGATAACTCCTTCATTCTCTTTCCATTATAAACATCACCTTATTCTCTTAAGTGACTTTAAACTTCCCCCTCACACCATACTCTCCACTCTATCCATAACCTACCTACCCACACAGGGGGTAACACTTTGGATTTCTTATTCATCTCCACCTCTCTCTCAGCCACTAATACTGCTGTCACTCATCCATAATTGATCACTCAATTGTTTCCACCACCATCTCCTTTCCACCCTCTGACCTTTCCTCACCACTTGCTTTACCTCTTACTAAAAGGAAATGGAAATCTTCTGATATTCCCCTGTTCTCACTGACCTACAGTTCTCACTCTCCTCCGTCAAACCCAAAGCCTCTTCTACCAACACTGCCTTCTCCAGCTTCCAATCCCTATCATATGACTCATTCTCCTCTCACTTCCTACTGCTTACTTTTACCCCTAAGTCTCAGCATCCTCAACCATGGGTCACCCCATTCATATGCTCTCTCTGCACAGATATGTGTCGGCTGCTGTGCAAATGGAGGTGTGCCCATTTGCATGAGGACTTGCAACCCTACTTCTCTGCCCTGAACTCGCTCAAGCCCGCTCTTGATAGAGCAAAAAGGGAATTCTACCTAAACCTCATGGACACTCACTATAACCATCCTCACTGGCTACAGGGCACCCTACACTTACTCCGCACTCCTCCAAAAACAAATTCCAAAATTTGAGACTCTCTCCTTACCTTCCTCACAATCCCTACATTTAACACTCTGTATACTCTACCATCATCCTCTGCCATCCATCTCACACGTTAGTCACACTAATACTGACAAAGTGCTATCTCTACTGATGAACGCTAACCTCTCTGGTGCCCCATCAGACCCTCTTGCTTCTCAGCAAGTCAAGTTGCCTGCCCCTTTAGTGACCTCTCACCTCACTGAAATCTTCCACCTGTCTTTTGACTCTGCTTGCTTTCCCTCTGTTTTCAAAACAGCCACAGGCATTCCTCTCCTGAAAAAGCAAGGGACAGACCCAAACCTACCAGCTAACTGTCATTCTGTCATCCTGTCACCCTGTGTCTCTCCTTCTGCACTACTCTAATGTGCTCAAAAGGGTTACGTTCAACCGTCTTACCAATTTCTAAGACATCCACAACCTTCAAGTCCCTTACAAGCAGGTATCCACTGCTATCACGCCACAGAAACTACTCTCATGAATATGTCCAACTTTATTACCTCTAAGCACTCCAACTATCCTCTATCCTAATTCTTCTTCGCCTGTCTGCTGCTGTTGATGCTGTCAATCACTCTGATCTCCTTGATTCTCTCTTTCTTCTTGGGATTCATGATGCCTGGATTGAATCCTACCTTGCACCTCACCAATTCTCTGTCTTCTCAACACCTCTCAACTCACTCCTCTAACTGTTGGCATTCCACAAGGCTCTGTTTTGGTTCTGCTTTTCTATACACTCTACACTTCTGCTCCTAGGGCACTAATCTCCTCCTTCGGGTTCTCGTACCAACTCTTTGCCGGTGACAACCACATCTGCTTCTCTTTTCCTGAACTCTCCTCTGATATTTCTATCAAAATGTCCAACTATCTCTCTGTCAATAAATATTGGATGGCTATGCAATATCTGAAGTCTACCATCGCAGAGGTGCTCTTCTTCCCTGCCAAAATCTCTCTCTCATCTCTTCCTCTGCCTACCCATTTCCCACCAGACATTCTCCCCTACTCTTCTTCAGATAGAAACCTCAGTGTCATCTATGACCATTCTCACACATTTTCTACTTTCATCTCTAAAACTGGAACAGCAGCTCGCCTCAACCTCCTGAATATTCTGAAAATCAGGTACCTCCTTCCTTTCAACACCACCAAGCATCACTAAAATGCCAGTATCCTCTTTGGTCTTGCCCACTATGCTTCTGTCCTATAGACAAGATCATTAACTTTGCTACCAGGACTCTCTTTGAACTCCCTCACTTCACACCTACTTCCTCATGCTGTCACCAGGCGGATGGCTGATGATGCAAAACAGGACCAGATTTAAATGTCTTCGCCTGGTTCACAAATCTCTCCATGGAAAGGCACCACTGTATCTATTTTCCTCTATCCAATGTAAGCTTTTTCGTAATCTCCACTGTTACTCCTCAACTATCCATGTGGCTCCTCGCCCTCCCTTTGCTAATTCTCGCTTCTGCTGTTTCTCTTTCTTGCTCCAGTTGTATGGAAAACATCTGGGGGAAAAGCCCACATGGTTTTGTTCAAAACCAAATAAAAAACCTACCTCCTCTTAACCTACCTCTCATCTGCCTGCTAGCTAACAATTTTTACCTTGACTCTAACCTGTATGTGTCCCTCACTTCCTCTGCCTCAACTCTAGCACTACACCCGTCATGGTCACATCCCGAGCACAGCTGGCCATACCGCCTACCTGTGCTTAGAAATTTCAAATGTTGGTTGTCCTTAACCTATGTATGACCACTTATGTATTGTCTCTGATGACTGTTCCATCAACTCCCCTTGGCAACCTGGTCAGAATGTCCCTCAAACTCACATTGCATTGTGAGAAGTTCACTGCTTCCTATCAAATCTGATTTCTTATCTATTGGTCATTCTTTTTTGATAAAAAGAACATTGTTACTTCTTTATATACATACATAAATAAATAAATAAATAAATAAATAAATAAAGTCTAAAACAGCAAAAAACGCACTGCAAGTTTTACATCACATCAACCATTTCCACGGTATAATTAATCTACAAAACTCCCTAGGGGCTAAAAAACCTCTGTAAGCATTGTCACAATATTTTCAACAACAAAAAAGAACACAGCTGTCAGTATGATTGTTGCCTGTGTTTAAGAGACGAATGCAAAGCACTTAATGATACACTTCCAAAATATCTACAATGTCACACCTTTGCTATGTCACATGTTTGTCTAAACATTCATATTGAGAAAGCAGAAGCAGCCACCGCGGCTACCGTGTGTGATCCACATTTGGACTGTCTCAAATGCAGTAATTTACCCTCCAGTGTCATACATGTAGTGATTTAATTTTTCCTGGTATGAAAAATGCCTGTTGTCAACATTGCTGATCATCTGTGTCATGTGATTACTGGTGGACCTCAAAAGAAAAGCGAGGATTACATTGTGTATGACATGGAAGTCAGTCAGGAAACTATAACACACCTGCCAAACTACATTCATGCCAGACATCTAACAAGTGATAGTTGTTGGGAGCTCAAAGGTGATTCATGTGTGAGTGATTTTGTTAGCACCTGTGTAAGAACTAAATTCACAGGGTACATGTTTTTAGCTCATAATGCCGAAGGGATATTTTATACTCAAACAATTGGTGAAGGAGTGAATTAAAGTGAACCTTATCACACAGGGTGCTAAACTCATGTTAATGCTTGTGGGAATGTTGAAAATACATTTTATCGACTCCTAGATCTTCCTATCCGTGAAGCTCAGTAAACTCCAAAAAGCTTTTAGTTTTGCCAGTTCAAAGGGCTTCTTTCCATATTTTTTCAATGCAGTGGCTAATCAGAACTATGTAGTGCCGGCCCCCGATCAAAATGGCATTCAGTGCATGATGCCTAGCAAAAAAGACCAATTCATGGCATGGTACAAGGCAAATGAGCATAGAGTATTTTTCTTTCGACAGGAGTTGAGGGCTTACTGTGAAGATGTCAACATTTTAAGAAAGGTATCATTCAAATGACCTTTCAGGGAACACCTATACAGGGTGGCTTACACGTGTCATATGTTGATTCTTTTAACAGTGTCATGGTGGCAGGTTGCTGTATGCAGATCTACAGACAATTGTACTTGAAGGCTGAAATGATTGCACTGCTGCCCCAGGATTTATACCACGGGCACCTAAAAAATTATTCAACAGCAGTTATTCAATGGCTCTTATACATAGCAGGGACTGAAAACCACACCATGCAACATGCCCTAAAAGGTAGTGGTGAGAAACAGTATGATAAATACTGGCTGGCTAAGTATGCTATGGTTCAGGGTGTGGAAACAGCCTATGAATGCAATGGTTGTTTTTCATCACAGATGTCCTGAATGTTACCCATCAGGGGGGTTTTAACATAATGGCAAGCACTATTTGCGAGCAGTTTTATAGATGCATCCTTTGGAGAAAAAAAGTTCCTATCCAGTCAAGGAGTTTGCGTTGTCCATATTTGGGAA
This sequence comes from Ambystoma mexicanum, assembly GCF_040938575.1. Classification (NCBI taxonomy): domain Eukaryota; kingdom Metazoa; phylum Chordata; class Amphibia; order Caudata; family Ambystomatidae; genus Ambystoma; species Ambystoma mexicanum. Next base: position 957,345,582 of record NC_090928.1, on the reverse strand, counting down.
CATAAGTGGCGCACAATGGTACAAATCAACCCCCAAGTGGGTCGTTTTCTTATAAAGAGATGAAACTGCCAGACCTCCATGCAAGCTGAGATGCATTGTATGAAGGTTACACAAATGCTTTGAAGTTACACTATCACATCTCAGAGGGTGAGCAAATAAACTACGTAGATTTCACCATTCTATATAAGGCTGTGAACAATGAAAAACCATATCCTCTCTGACACTCAGAGATCATCTGTGAACATTTTGGAGATACAGAAAAGTATGGTGGTTTGATCAGGTGTGAGGTCTATCCACCCAGAGGGCTTAACATACCTGTGTTGCCCTATAGATGTGGTGGCAAGCTCATTTTCCCACTTGCATTGAGACAAAACAGGCCGGGTGTAAACAAATGGATGAAGACTGTGTGCTGACGCACCTGGTGTACGATTGAGTTACAGGCTGCTTTAAAATGTGGCTATCGATGGGGGTGCATACACAAGATATGGCATTTTAAAACAATCACCCTATCCCTTGTTGTGGATACATTTAAATGTTCCTCTAGCAGAAACAAGTGGCCTTGGGCTTTTCTTCATGGAGTGTGGACGATGCCACTAAACAGGCTTATGCAGCTGATTATTACAAACATCAGGGCATACGTTTGCACATGGAGCACATCGAGGACAACCTCGCTAGGTGGTTGTTTGAAAAACTATGTACTAATATGCTATTGGGAAAGTTTGCACAAAGAGGTGATTTGTCAAACTCAGTCATCATCACAGACCCTGATGAGCTTCATGCTTATTTATTTGATCATTCTTATGACATGGGCAGCTGTGTGTTCATAGGTGATTAAACAATTTGTTCTAGCGATACCCAACAACTTCTGACAATAGCAATATATTCATAGCCACATTCACAACAGCTCATGCGCGTTTGAAGCTGTATGCCATGATGGAGGAATTGTAAGGTTCTGTACTATGATATTGATATTATTATCTTTGTTAGTGCTCCTGGGGTGTCAACCCGGCCACCAGCATTTACCCAGGAGATCTAAATTCAGAGCTAGCCACTGGTGAGTGCATTGTGGAGTTTCCATCTACAGGGCCTAAAATATATACCTATCGCACTTCTCTAGGGAATGTCAGTATACAAGTGAAAGGTATAAGACTGAACATTAACAATACAGCTGAGATACATTTTGACAGTTTGAAAGATCTTGTACAATCAAATACACAGGGAGATGCGTATAACAACACTAGGGCTATTACTATTACAAAGCTGTGCATCGTGCGTGACAAAATGAAATGGGAAGTTAGTTCTTTACAGAAGACTCTCAGTGCTGTGTTTGATAAAAGGATGTTTGCAGTAGGAGGTGTACCACATCCCTACGGCTATTGATTACCAGGTGTTATGGATACTAGATTACAACATCGGTTTGTGGGTGTGCTAGCTGGACCTTCGAGCTGCGGCAAGAGTTATTTTGTCAGAAAACATCTAGAAAATGCATACACAGCAATGTCACTCATGCCAAAAAAACATTATCTGGCTACATAGCTGTTGGCAACTTTACAACACCAATATAAACATCTCTGATTTGTAGAAGGTATGCCAGACAGTCTCAAAGATGATTACTCACTACCACCGAGTATGGTGAATTTGGTCATCATCGATGACCAAATGAACTAGAAAATGTCTTTACCCAGTCTTTACCCAGTATTCACATCACTGCAATGGAAACATTTGCTATATTGTGCAGACCATATTCAGCAAGAGCAGGAGTAACAGATCTATAACACTAAATGCTAGTTATATAGTGTTATTTAAAAAAGAACCTGTAATAAACAACAATTCGCCATAATAGCTCGACAGATGTATCTGTCCAAAATGTGTTTCTTCATGGAGGCTTTTGGAGATGTTACCAGTAAACCATACAGCTGTCTGTAGGTTGATTTAAAAACAGCCACTGTATAGGATAAGAGATTGCACAAAGATATATTCCCACCCAGTCTACCCTCTACCTACACCCCTAAAAAGTAATCTAAAACATATAGAAAACACCCTTAGCTGCAGTACCTCATCAGTTTCTGTAACAGCTTTTAAAATGTTGGCACACATACAAAGTTTGTGCTGCTCAAAATGCTTATAAACACTACCATCCAGCAACATAAGGCCATTCTAGCTATGGCCTCTGACAATTTGGTGGCCCTTATTTTCGAGATTGCCCAGAACACTTTAAAGGGGCATGTCTCCATAACACTATGCCAATTAAGGGCCTCATCACAAGTTGCGGATCCCGAGTTGCGGCGACAGGTTGGTAAGTCCCCAACCCCACTGGGTCCTATGGCACTAATAGATGAGACTTTTACCTCCAGTAAAATGCTGGAGGTAAAACTCCTATTTAACGCCAGACTGATGATTTGGTCAGTACTGAAATGTGACAGTAATAGCATTACCGCCATATTTAAGGGCTACCACCCAATTCATGATGAGGCCCTAAGTGTGTTAAAAAGGGCATTATCGGAGGCCACCAGGGGGCGCACAGGCAATGGCAGCCTGATTTGCGAGCTCCTCCTAAGGCCGGGTCGGTACGGGGTCTGAGCCCCCCCCCGAGATCCCCCCACGGAGCGCAAGCGGGTCGATTGGAGCAGTGACCCCCCCAGTGCCCCCGCGGGCGCGGCGGCTGCAGCGGGACCGTCGCAGGAGGCCGTGAGCAGAGCCCTGTGGGGAGCCTGGGGAGGAGCGAGCGGACCCGTCGGCGCTGGCCTTCACCTCCCCCTTCAGGAGGCGCGAGCCGCCGGGACGCCTCTGGGTGAGGGGACTCCCACCCGGAGCGGTCCCCGGAGTGGCCCCCCCCGCCACAACAGGAGCGCCGAGGGAAGCCGCGAGGCCGCTCTGGGAGCCGCGGCCTGACAGGTACGAGATATGGAGGGGGGGCGGCCGGGCCCGTTTTGAAGCCCCCCCCTTCACCGCCAGCGGGACCCTGCGCGGGCCGCGGGCAGGACACCAGAGGCCCCCGCCGTTTCACTGAGGGCTGCGACCCGCCGCCTCGTGGTCGCACAAAGCACCCCTCCCCCCACTCCAGTGGGCTCCTAAGGGGCACTGCAGGACCCGCTATCGCCCCCCCGGGTGTGTGGCACCTGCTGTGGGCAGGCGGGGCGTGTGCCCGCCCGGGGGCAGCTTTCAAGGAGCAACTAGAACACCCAGGAGGGGTGGGGAAGGTGTAACCCCCCAGGAGAGGCCCCCAACGAAATAACATCACCACACCACCCTGCAGAGGCAAAAGCACCCCTCACCCATTCCAGAGGGGAAATATCGTTTTGCAAAAATATAATCGAGGTGTACTGGAGGTATTGCGGTGGCCACCCTGGGTGTGAGGCCCCCGCCTGAGGCTGGTGGGGCGAGTGCCCGCCTGGGGGGCATCAATCAAGGACCAGAAAGACCGCTCGGAAGGGGTGGGGAGGGTATACCTTGTCAGGAGAGACCCCCAACGAAAAAAGACAACAGCATACCACCCCGCGGAGGCAATAGCACCCCTCCCCCACTCTAGAGGGAAATCAACTTTCTAAAAATAAAATCGAGGTGCACTGGAGGCGCTGCGGTGGCTGCCCGGGATGTGAGGCCCCCGTCTGAGGCTGGTGGGGCGAGTGCCCGCCCGGGGGCAACCGCCAAGACCGAACAAAGTCGCGCAGCAGGATTGGGGGGCCCCACCGCCGGAGGGACACCAACGGCCCAGCGAGGTGAGCCCACTAGGAAGCGAGGTCATTTTTTTTTTTTTTTTTTGACAGTGTGCCCGGGGGGTCAACCCAATGGACTGGCAGCAGAACCTGCAAAAATATCGGTACCGAGACCCGGACCCCCCCGTTACAGAACCACCCCACGGTGAGGGAATGGCCCATCTGGAACCCCCTGCACCCTCCACGGCCGCAATGGAGCGGGGCTTCGCCTCCATATTGCAAGAGATCCGAGATATGCGGGCGGACATTGCCCAAAAGTTTGAAAAAATGGACCACCGGGTCGATAAAGTTGAGGACAGACTCCTTCAGGTCGAATCCGGAGTGGCCCCCCCCGCCACAACAGGAGCGCCGAGGGAAGCCGCGAGGCCGCTCTGGGAGCCGCGGCCTGACAGGTACGAGATATGGAGGGGGGGCGGCCGGGCCCGTTTTGAAGCCCCCCCCTTCACCGCCAGCGGGACCCTGCGCGGGCCGCGGGCAGGACACCAGAGGCCCCCGCCGTTTCACTGAGGGCTGCGACCCGCCGCCTCGTGGTCGCACAAAGCACCCCTCCCCCCACTCCAGTGGGCTCCTAAGGGGCACTGCAGGACCCGCTATCGCCCCCCCGGGTGTGTGGCACCTGCTGTGGGCAGGCGGGGCGTGTGCCCGCCCGGGGGCAGCTTTCAAGGAGCAACTAGAACACCCAGGAGGGGTGGGGAAGGTGTAACCCCCCAGGAGAGGCCCCCAACGAAATAACATCACCACACCACCCTGCAGAGGCAAAAGCACCCCTCACCCATTCCAGAGGGGAAATATCGTTTTGCAAAAATATAATCGAGGTGTACTGGAGGTATTGCGGTGGCCACCCTGGGTGTGAGGCCCCCGCCTGAGGCTGGTGGGGTGAGTGCCCGCCTGGGGGGCATCAATCAAGGACCAGAAAGACCGCTCGGAAGGGGTGGGGAGGGTATACCTTGCCAGGAGAGACCCCCAACGAAAAAAGACAACAGCATACCACCCCGCGGAGGCAATAGCACCCCTCCCCCACTCTAGAGGGAAATCAACTTTCTAAAAATAAAATCGAGGTGCACTGGAGGCGCTGCGGTGGCTGCCCGGGATGTGAGGCCCCCGTCTGAGGCTGGTGGGGCGAGTGCCCGCCCGGGGGCAACCGCCAAGACCGAACAAAGTCGCGCAGCAGGATTGGGGGGCCCCACCGCCGGAGGGACACCAACGGCCCAGCGAGGTGAGCCCACTAGGAAGCGAGGTCATTTTTTTTTTTTTTTTTTTGACAGTGTGCCCGGGGGGTCAACCTAATGGACTGGCAGCAGAACCTGCAAAAATATCGGTACCGAGACCCGGACCCCCCCGTTACAGAACCACCCCACGGTGAGGGAATGGCCCATCTGGAACCCCCTGCACCCTCCACGGCCGCAATGGAGCGGGGCTTCGCCTCCATATTGCAAGAGATCCGAGATATGCGGGCGGACATTGCCCAAAAGTTTGAAAAAATGGACCACCGGGTCGATAAAGTTGAGGACAGACTCCTTCAGGTCGAATCCAACCAATCTTCAGTGGCCACCCTTGAAGTAGAGGTAAACATGAGGCTAGCTGCCCTGGAAAAAAGGGAGGAGGAGAGGTCAAGACAGATGGACGACTTCGAGAACAGGGAGCGGAGAAACAACCTCAGGATCTTTGGGGTCCCGGAGACGGAGGGGGAGACGGAGAGGGAGCTGACCCGTGTGGTGCGTAACATAATTGCCCTCCTATTTGAAGAAGAGATGACTACAGAACTCATATTCGATCGGATACATAGAGCGGGAGGTCGAGCAGGAGGCCCCCGGTCGATTCTGGTGCGGTTCCATTACTACCTGGAAAAGACGCGGGTGTTGGAGGCCTCCAGGAAGGTCCAGGAGATCACATACAACAACTCCCAGATCTCCATTTTCCAGGACCTCTCAGCATACACCCTGGCCAAACGGAGGATGTGCCGCCCCCTCACGCAGTTGCTGAAGGAGAAGGGAGTGCGATACAGATGGGGCTTCCCCTTCTCCCTAACATTCGAGTACCTGGGCCAGAGAACGACATTGATTTCGGAGGAAGATATTAAGGGGGCTATCCAGGACTATGTCTCTGATCCAGCGCCCCGTCGGGAGCCACTGGGGCCGGCTGGGGTCGGAGCTGGAGGCCCGAGCCCACCGAGAGAAAGACGGAAAAAGTCAGGAGCAAGGAAATTCAGGAGAATGAATACACCCTCCCCAGTGAAAGAGGGGCAGCAGAACGACTCTGAGGGGCAGTAGCTGGGCAGTCCCAGTGTGAACGTGGCCTCTGGAGTTCCCAGAGGACACGGGTTTACTTGAGGGTGAGAAGTCCGGCAAAAGAAAGGAGAAGAGGAGGAAACTAGGATCCCCACGCAAAGCAAGTTGGATGGGTAAAATCGGGGAGGGGATCGAGGGGGGGGGCTCATGATAATGTGCTTGTTAACGATCGCCTGGCCGAGAGGGGCAGGCTGGTGGTCCGGCCAAAGTGCCAGTGATGGCTGAACTATCTGGCTGGACGCCGGGGCTGGGGGTGGGGGGACGGAAACAAGTTGGGGGTTGTTTGTTAGGGAAGGGGTTTGGGGGTCAGTTGGGGAAACATGTCAGGAGTGTCCATAAGACAATTTATGGGGAGCTAGAGAGGAGAATTGTTGCGAGGCAGCCATCCGTTAGAATAGAATTCATAGACAATGGCTGATGGTCTGCCGGCCCTGGGGGTGGGCACCCTGAATGTTCGGGCTTGAATACCCCATCGAAGAGGTCCCTGATCTGCAGGGAGTTTAGGAGGGCTAAACTGGACCTTCTGTTTGTGCAGGAAACACACTGGGCAAGGGGAAAGGAGCCCAGGTTGCGGGGGGGGGGAATCGAGGAGGTCTTTCATGCGTCCCATAGGACCAAAAAGAGAGGGGTGGCCATCTTGGTAGCTAGAGATGCAGGGTTTGAGAAGGAAGATATCCTAAAAGACCCGGAGGGAAGATACCTGTTGGTCCGGGGCACCCTACGGGGCTCCCCCCTCACTCTGGCTGTAGTGTATGGCCCCAATGAAGGACAGGCCCTATTTTGGGAAACTGTGAGAGATAGGATCAGACTATTCGTGCAAGGCCCGCTAGTGGTAAGGGGAGACTTCAACATGGTCCTCGACCCGACTATGGATAGGAAAAGGGTAGACCCCCTTACTCCCAGAACTGCAGAAGAAGCCATGGCACAATCTTTCCAGAGGGTAAACGAGGAACTGGGCCTAACTGATACAATTCCTCTTCCCAGAGGGGGAATCCCTTCCTTCACCTATTATTCAGCCATACACAACTCTTTCTCCCGAATAGACTACGTCCTGGTAGAGGAGACACTCAGTCCATATGTGTCAGGCTACAGAATAGACCCTGTACCCTGGTCAGACCATGATTTGGTTAAAGTTACAATCGCGTTGGGGTGGTGCAGGGAACGCAGAGGGCGTTGGAAGTGCAACAACGCTCTGTTAAAGGATGAGGTCCTCTCTCAGGAGGTCTTGGACTCCATAACAGAGTTCTTTGACCTAAACGACAATGGGGAGGTCGCCACTCACACGCTCTGGGACGCCTTCAAGGCTACCCTGCGAGGGGTCCTCATAAAACTGGGGGCCCAGAAGAAAAGGGAGAGGGAGATACAGGAGAAGGCTCTGAGAGATAGGATATCCCGCCTCCAACCGGCAAGCTCCCCGGGGCGCCCATTAGCGGGTGACCGGGTGGCCGCCCTCGAAGACTGCAGGCTACAGCTTAAAGATCTGCTCCTACATAAAACAGAAAGGTGCCTCCAAATAACTAAACAAAAATACTATGAGAAGGGGGACAGGGCGGACCGGATCCTAGCCTGGAAGTTGAGGGAGGTCCAGAGGAATAGAAGGGTGAGGGAGGTGAGGGACGCTCAGGGGCTCCTTGGCAACGACTCCCCCATATCGGTGAGGCTTTCCGCCAATATTACACAGCTCTCTACTCCTCAGAATATGATGGAGATGTTGGCCAGATAGAAACCTTCCTTGATTCAATACAGATTCCATCCCTCTCAAGGGAAATGGCAGAAGGGATAGAGGGTCCGGTCGCTGAGGATGAGGTGGACAAGGTGATCTCTGGGATGAGGGTGGGAACCTCCCCCGGGGAGGATGGCTTCACAGTTTTCTTTTACAAAAAGTTCCAGTCCTCTTTGATCCCATACTTGGTGAGGGTCTTTAACGAAGTGCTGGACGGGGGCATACTCCCCGAGTCTATGATGGGAGCCGTGATAGCAGTCTTGCCCAAGGAGGGAAGGACCCTTCGGAATGCTCCTCCTATCGGCCCATATCATTGTTAAATGTTGATGTGAAGATCCTGGCCAAGGTGGTGGGGAAAAGGCTGGAAGGCATAATGCCGAAGTTAATCCACGGGGACCAGGTGGGCTTCATAAGTGGGAGGCAGGGCTCGGATAACATCCGCAAGACCCTAGACCTGCTCCACTTTGCCCAAACATCGGAACTTGACGCTTGCGTCCTCTCACTGGACTCGGAGAAGGCCTTCGACCGGGTCGAGTGGCGTTATATGGAGCTTCTCCTTCAAAGAATGGGCTTTGGGACCCACATCATGAGCTGGGTAACTGCACTCTATAGAGCCCCCACAGCGAGGGTACAGGTAAACGGGACACTGTCTGGGTCATTCCCCCTCTCCCGAGGGACAAGGCAGGGGTGTCCACTCTCCCCCCTGATCTATGTCCTCACCATGGAGGCCCTGGCAATTGCGGTCAGAGCGCACCCGGACATTAGGGGAATAAGAAGGGGAGAGATCGAGTTCAAGCTTTCCCTGTTTGCGGATGACATTTTGGCCTACCTAGTGGATCAGGGTTCTTCCCTCCCCCCCTCCTGGCCCTGGTGTCAGCATTTGGTCGATTCTCGGGCCTAAAAATAAACACTGCAAAATCAGTCCTGCTCCCAATGCGAATAATAGACCCGGTGCTCGACCCCCTGAATAGGTTCCACGGGATCAAGGTGGAGAAGGTCGCTATACGGTACTTGGGGGTTCTCCTCACCAGAGATATGTCGAAACTGGGCTCCGCCAACTATGGTCCCACGATGACGGAGATCACTGCAGACTTGAGGAGATGGGGTAAAATGATTCTCTCGTGGTATGGCCGAATGACAGCCGTCAAAATGAATGTCCTGCCATGACTCCTGTACCTATTCACAGCACTCCCGACCAGGGTCCCGGCACAGAACTTCAAAGACCTACAATCGGGGGTCCGTGACTTTGTATGGCAAGGCAAGACCCCGAGAACTGGAAGGGCCGTCCTGACCCTACCTAGGGAGGAGGGGGGATTTGGGCTGCCAGACTTTCATCTCTACTTCTGTGCTGCCCAACTGCGTGTCCTTCTGGAGCACATGAAGGAGGGGCTGAGAACGTACTGGTCCTACCTGGAGGATATGGATGCCCATCCCCACAAAGTCTGCGACCTCCTGTGGACGCCTCGCAGGGAAATCCCTAGGAGCTTACGGGCTCACCCGACCCTGGGAGTCCTATGGGATATTTGGAAGGAAGGCCCTCAGACCGCTCACCTCACCACATGGCCGTCTCCAATGTCATCTCTCGGGGGACACCCCATCAACCTGGGAGGAAGAGGGTTCAGGCACTCCCAGATCTGGTCAGACAAGGGGATGGAATGGGCGGGGCAGATGTTCAGGGACGGTGAATTCTTACCTTATGAGGAGCTCAGGGAGGCACTGGGTCGTGACTCAATATCTATCTTCGAATAACTCCACCTGAAGGGCATCCTCTGTGACCCATCATGGGGCACCAATCTGCGAAGACAGTTGACCCCCTTTGAGAAGCTCCTCGATTTGGCGGCCTCCAGGAAGGGGGCGGTTTCAAATTTGTACAGGGTCCTAAACACGTACAACCTTCAAGGCAGGAGGAGTTTTCGCTTGTTCTGGGAAGGCCTGGCAGGTGCCGAAATCTCTGAGGATGATTGGGCCAGGATATTTAAAATTGCATTTCACGGAAATCTTTTCACCGCTGACATGGAACATAACTTTAAGATACTTCAGGGATGGCACAGAGACCCCGCAAAATTGTCCAAGATGTTCCCGGGAGTGTCGTCAAGGTGCCCGAGAGGGTGTGGGGAGACAGGGACCAGAGGCCACATGTGGTGGCACTGTTCGAAGGTTCAAACATATTGGGAGCAAGTGAGGGACTGGATGGAGGAAGTGACTGAGGTCCGCATACCACTTAATCCCCTGACAATGCTGTTGGGCCTCCCCCCAGAGGACACAGAGGTGCACCGATACCCTAGGATGTGGGAAACTATGTTAAGGTCTGGAAGAGTTGCTTTGGCCCAAAAATGGAAAAGTCCGGAGGCTCCCTCGAAGGAGGACTGGCTGTAAAAGGTCAAAAATATGTTTTTGATGGACAAATTGACAGCCATGGTAAATAATAATACTAGCTCATTCCTCACGGACTGGTCGGGTGTCCAGCAATCCTGGGGATGGGACGTGCACTGAACCCACTGAAAGGCCCCCCACCCTGGAGACGACGGGATTGACTCTTTTTTGCAGGTCAGCCAAACTTGGGACCCTAGGACTTGGGGAATGGCAGAAGCCAGCCAACTGATGTCGTGGTTATGCATCGCAACAACTCTGTGACAAGGGAGACGGAGGCATCTCCGTGAGTCTCCCAAGATGAGCACACTGAACTGGACACGGGGAAGGGGGGGGGGGAATCCAGGGGTGGGGCGGGAGGGTGGGGGGAAGGGAGGGGTTCCACTGTTCTTTTTCCTGGTTTGCTTGTTTGTAAAATTTAAAATGCCAATAAAAACGGAAGTTTAAAAAAAAAAGGGCATTATCAAGAAACTGCTTAATTATCAGGTATCCATATGGGTTAAAAGAAAAGTGGTCACTCAAGCCAGCGGATTCATATGATCTCTCATAGACATGACCCTACCGATAATCACCAGATTGCTAGGGGGGCAGTGATGGAGCCGCTCACAAAATGCTTCTATGGAGAAATGACAATTAGAAAGACTAGCACCCAAACCCCTGGAGAGTTGAGACATATGGAAGGTTACAACAATGTGTCTCACCTCTGAAATAAAGGATGCTATAAACAGGCCTGATTTAACATATCATGTTAAGGATGTTTTACACGCAAACACTCTACATAAATATTGTAATCATGATAGGCACTGCAGTGCAGAAAGGAACAAACTAACATTATATATGCTACCCAGTGAATCTAATAGTGTGAAGATTCCAATGGAGCTTTATAAAGATGTGGCAACATGGACTGATAAGGGAGAATTTATCTACCAAGGCATATTTGTAAGGGGCTCGAACATGCACAATCTAATACGGGGTATTCCAAGTCGACAGTCAACTTCTATACAAAATGACCCAGTGGCTGGAATGAGTTCATGCAAGCGGATGCTAATTTAAATATCCTGATATCTGCTTTAGGCAATGTTATACAATGACGCATTCTGGAGAGGTTAAAAGCTGTTGACCCTACTACCCCACACGAACAAAGCCTTGTAAATACATCCAGACCAGCCATACCTATAATCAGATCCCATTCTCTCAGTCCTGAAACAGGGTGGCATGCATTGGTCTTTAAAGACTCTTTAGCTACTGCATCACAATAGTCTGATGACTCTGCCACCAATACATCTGAAGTGCCTAGATCTTGCAGAAGACACATACATCTGAGTTGGTTGTCTCATTAATGCGAATGACCCATTGTCTAGCTGTATCAAAAATGACTGTTTTAAGTACAACCATTGACTTTTATTATCTATCTATTAAAATGACTGTTTAAGTATAACTGATACATTTTATCCTTTCGCTATTAAATATGTCTTTTATAAATAAATATTTTTAAAGTTATTTTATTCATACAAGATAACACTAAATAGAACACACACATTTGCACTTCTGACACAGGGTAGAAAGTCTGCGAGATCTATATACGCTGTACAATGTCTTCTTTTTATTATTATTATTAGCAAATGTAACCATTTGATTGTTTTACTTGTGATTGCTTGAATACATTTTCAAAACAGCCGACAGCGATCGCCATGCCGACATTTGGCTGATAAAGAACATACAGTGTTTTCCGCTTCTAAAAGCTTTAGAGTCGTGGACCGGCATTGTGGTATAAAGTAAATACTTTGCAATGCTTTTCAACATAATCCATTAAAACACCAGCATATATGGGGTGTTGAGTAATGAGTGACAAGTTGTCAAACACAGTTAGCAAATCCCTCTCCAACTATATAGCTATCCAATTTGTTCCATTCCAGGCTGGAGGATCAGTGTTAACCACCAGGCTAACAGGGTGAATGAGGGGTAGTCGCGTGGGGCATGTATCACTGAAATACACACCGTAAAATGTTTTTCTGGCATGTCTGTTGTTACTCAGGAATCCTTTTATCTGTAGAATATCCATTATATATCAAAGAATATGTTTTGCACTGCTTTACTCTCGACAATGCTATCAAATTTTTTTCACACTATAAGCAAGTGCGTAGCTGCTAGGTTTCTTTCAAATTTTATATCAGCTCGTAAATTCCTACTCCTCAATTGGTTGAAATACCCTAATGATCAGTTGTCAGGTCTTAGGTCTAAGGCCAGTAATGTGTAGCTGTGGGCATAGTCATTACTTGTGAATGCAACTGTTGCATAACTCATGTGCTTTCCCGTAAAAGACAACAGCCCCATGTACTCCCTGATTATGTTTGGAAGTCCAAAGTTAGGTGCATATGCTTTGGCTGGGATCAACACACCGTCCTTATGTAATGCTGCATAATTCATGTTACAGTGTTTGAAATCGAAGGGGTTTCAAGCATATGTGCCTGTTATCATATGGGCCCACGAGCGATGCTGTGTGAAAAATCCCCATGATGATTATTTTTGGTAGTTGCCCGAGGAACAGGTTGTCTTGACTGGTACCCTGTCTACCGGTAGGAATGCTGAAGACTCAAAGGGCTAACCTCTCAACCAGATACTTCATGTCACATATTTGCAAAGCATGTGCATGTGCTAATCTAACGAGAGACGCTCACACGTTTATCGAACAAACTAGCCGATATGATGATTAGCTTTTATAGTGTGACATCCCGGGTGATGAGACAGAAAGCATCCATGTTTTGGGATACCTTCACTTTTAGGTCAACACCATTGATCAACAGTTCATCCTGGAAGAAAATGTAGACATCCTATTAAATCAAATGTTCTACTGAGCGTGGCGTAGCAGGTTCTCTTCCCGAACCCTGTGTTGTCACAATCCAGAGCAGTGGTGTCGAACTGTCCTACACTGTCTCGGTAAAAAAGACCAGCCTAGAGCTTGTTTTCCAATGCTTCACGGCCACAATTGAATGTGCTCTCTATATAGGCCCTGTAGGCGTACATATTATCAGTCTATGTTATCATTCGAACAATAAGTGTTATATCCACCTGGTTGAACATTGTGGCTATGTGGTATGCATTTGCAGCCACTCATGCGCTAGCCATGAGGTCGGTGCCATCAGCATTTGTTATTTTACATGTTAGATGCTGCAATGTGTCTTGCAAATCCAGATACATGATGGTCGACACCTAATACAAAGAATTTTATGGGGGCTAGTGGGGATAGCGCTGCAAGGAGTGACACTGCCATGAAAAAGCTGTTCTTGCTGCTGGTTTAAGTCTGTGGTATGCTGTAAAGAGCAAGCTCCGATTTCACACATTTCCCAGATAAACCATGTAAGAAGGCCAATATTCTTTAGAATATCTCTGCCCTTGTGTGTTTTAGCACTATAGTGCTCCTTCTTAGTTTGACATATGCGTAGGGCCTTTGAGCTTCTTTTCTTGATGAGTTTCTTAGGTTAGTGTAGATGTGATGTGGACCTCTTCCCCATAAAACTTGAACAAGGTCTTTAAATGAAGCCTGATCCATCCTGTCCCTCCTTTTTCTGTTTGGCAAGATGATAGGCAACTGCTGTTTTCACACTCCCCATGACGAGTTTTAGCAATACTGGTGGCAGCTGTTTTCATGTGTGGGTTAGATGATTCAAGGCTGGGGCTTAGGAAGAGCACTGAGCATCTAAAGATACTTTTAAAGATACTGCTGAGCCCTCCTCCATACATTATGGGCCTCCGGCTAAAGTATGGCTGATCACCATAGCCGGCCTGGGTCGTATAATATTCTATATAGGTCCCATAGATTTTCCATGGCCATTGTAACAATGCTATATTAGTCTTTGAGCATCTGCATCCGGAAGTGCATACACAGCCACATTCTTTTCATATTTAAAATCCCTTATCTGAATTTTGATGGTGTCCAAATGCTTTTTATACATGAGGACATAATCAGGTTTCTTATATTGAATGTTCACAAATTCATTGTTGTGGTCTTTGATATCCACAGTTCTAAGTAATGGTGCAGAGCTGTCCCCAACCCTTTGATTCTCCACTATATTGCTGTAAATTAATAAATTGTAACACCCCCCCTACTAATAGCAGCACAGCTATTGTCCTGTGGTTCTCTACTTCCAACATGTTGCACTGTTTCTAGTATGTTATACAGTCTTCCCGTTGTTGAAAACCTAATAGTCACATCCGTCCATTTGAGCAGTACCCCTCAGTGAACCGTCCCAGTGAAAGCCTTGCAGGGTTTGTTCATTTTATGATAAACATACAATCCCTGCTACATAAGGTATCCCACTAATGGGTGTATTGAACTTCTATGAGCGTCACAGTCTACTGTGCTTCCAAATGTACGGGTCTGGCCAACTTCATGGTAAAGTTGGATAATTTGTTCTCTGGCAATGTGTCTGGGGAGACATTGATGGAGAGCATAATCTAAAACGGTATAGACTCCATGACATTTGCGCTATACACCTGTGGCCTCTAAAGAGCAGCCATCCACCCAACTATTGAATTTCACCATCCACCCCAGCCATTTCACTAGATATTGTTTCCTAGAGCCTCGTCCTTTAGTAATTATAACTTTTTCTATTCTAAAACTCTGCTGGTCTTCGTTGACTTTTTGGATTCCCTCACTATAAAAAACACCTTGAACAGATTCCCCCTAAGTAATTGATTAGTCTGTATATATAAAGATCTTCCTGGAGAGCCACTCCATCTGTGTAATGTAATTTCGCATTATCTCTTTATTTCTAGGTTTCCCTTAGGGAAGAAGCACGTAGCCCTCTCTAGCTGGCCCTTATTTGGCCCACGAGCTACAGAAGCAATGCTGTTGTTATTGTGATTTCTTGATTGAAAACATGGCCATGGGTGTGTGGCTGCATGTGTCAGTTACTCTATTAATTATTTGAGGTGAAGGGAGGATTGATTTCTGAAAGATTTGATGGTGTTTTCTTTTCTCAACTACTTACAAGGGGAGGAAGCCCGGTATACTACTGCCTAATAAAAAAATTAGCAGTGTATGCTTTGTCTAAATCCGGGAGGATAATATCAATGTATAAGGAGACAAAGTTAAGAGACAGGTACTGGAGGTGCCTTGCATTAACACTCTAAGCAAAACAATGGAAGGGACCAGATATAGTTAAAAACAGTGTCAAATTTTAATAATAACGAAGAAATCGTCAAGTTTAAAACATCCAATTAAATAGATTGGTCCAAGTGACAAAAAATATATATATAACTTCCAATGTGCAAAAACAACAATAGGGAATATGTGACAGGCTTATATAGCCATTTTACAGAAATGTTACCAGAAAAATACGACCACTGTGGGTACTTGTCAAGCAAAAAGTGTGGTACCCATGCACATATGGATCAATATGTCATGAAATATAATCCCTGTTTACAATCCAGAGATGTGTCTCGACATGTTTCTGTTCCATAGGACAAAGTGTGGAACATTCATCAGGAGATAAGTATTATACAATATAGCCTATTTTACAAATGGGGTAGTTCACAAATTAGTTAAAGCCTCATAGCACCTGTAAAGGATAAAAACAACAAACGACATCAAAGAATTAGTTACTGAATAACTATGTACTTCGGTGGGTTCAAAAAATGAACTAGGCAACAAAATAGGGGTATAATTACCTATAGTGGTGCCAGTGGGGGCTCTCTACTTAGATTAGTAGGTGTAGGGAGGCGACCATCGCAACCCTACGACAAATGTACAAGACTCTACGGTTGATAATACAAAAAACAGCCTACTAGCACATACAACATTAAAGCAAATGACGGGAATGTGGCACCCAGGTGGGTATCAATAGGTAGAAGCACCTCATAGTAGGTGGGGGAGCCGATAGCAGTGTGTTACGCCTAAGTGTCGAGCGGATGAGGAAACGTGAGTGGTTGACCGTAGGGGCGTGGGTCTAAAATGCACTGCTGCCCTTACAAACAGATGGCTCAAGGTAGAAGGATTCAGGGACACCAGGTGGGGGCATATCCGTGGTGAGGCTCCCTGGGTCTGTGTGCGGTAAGATGTTGATCGAGAAGTGCAAAGAGTCCCGCATCGTGCACACCCGCGGTGACTAGTATTAAGAAAAACAATGTAAATACCTTTACCTAAATGCGTCCACGGGTTAGTAAGCGGGAACGAATCTCCGCGGTCCGTACTATAAAGAGGAGACAGAAATGGTGTGGACAATGTTACATAGTGCGCACTACCTCAAATAAGGACCTAGTAAAGCGGAGGGATGTGCGGAGCTAGGCGTCTGGCGAGTGGCTTACCCTGTGCGTAGGGGTGCAAGGGATGCAGGTCTTCCGTATACGACCAGCAGAAAAAAACTAGTGACTGCGCACAGTGGACGATGCTGACAGGTCGTCAGGGCAACTCCGTGAGTCCTACTACTATGTCGGTAATCCCAAAACTAGGTGCCGAGGGTGGCAGGAGAACGGCAGCCATATTGGAGTGGACCAGAGGATAACGTTAGAAGCTGGCCAGAAAAGATAAGGAACTGGCTAAAAAAGAGAGACTCCTCGGGTGCAGGCGTTCAGTAGCCCTAAATGCAAGCGGGGCACTAACGATGTGCAAGGGAAACACCAGGCCTCGACAGGGCTAAGGGTGTCGGGAGAGGTAGGGAGGAAATGGGATACACTTAGGGGGGTCAAAAAGCTACAAGATGATGAAACTAAAGTTAGGAGACTGACAAGGGGTAGAATGAAATTCGATCCTCCATAAATCAGAACAGTCCGTAGAGGTATAACAAAAGAAAACTAGATGTTATGCCAATCGATTGACTCGTTGAGCCCTGTCACATCACTATGAAGGGTGAAGATCATCTTTTGCTCCATTTTCAACAGTTTCTTTTCACGTGTTGTGTTGTTCGTTCCTTTCAAGGCCAGGAGGACCGTCCATGTGAAGTCCTCGTATTTGTGTTTCAGGAGGTTGAAGTGTATCACAAGGGGAGCATTCTCCGTTCTGTTCTTCAAACAACTCTAATGTTCCATTATGCGTGTTTTTACTTTTCTGACAGTTTTGCCAACATAATGCAATCCACATATACATGTAATCATATATACCACGTAATCAGTGTTGCAATTGGTGAGGTTCTTTTGGGTCCAGAGTTTTGAGAGATCAACATCACCTTCTTTGGCTCTGGTTGTTAATTTACAAACGCCACATGTTCCACAGGGATAGTGACTGGTGGCTTCAGGGAGACCCCAAAGGTTGGTTAGTTTAGGTTCCGGAGTGTTGACTGATTTGAGTCTGCTATTACTAACTAGATTGCCAATGGTGGTGCTTCTTTTATAAGCAAAGATGGGCATAGCGAGGGGTTGAGTCATGGTTCTAAAAATTTTCCAATTTTTCTTTATGATGTTGTTGATTTCAAAACTCTGGTCCGTAAAGGTAGTCACACAGACAATACGATTATCTTTAGATTTGGTTGTCTTGGGTTCAAGTAGAGCTTCCCGGTTATTATTAAATGCCCTTTTGGCTGAGTTTTTTATTAACTTTTTAGGGTAACCTCTTTGTATGAGTTTGTTACTGAGTGTGGAGGCTTCAACTTCATAAGTTTCTTTATCAGAACTATTCCTTTTAAGACGAAGGAACTGGCCAAAAGGGAGGTTATCACGTAAATGTTTAATGTGATGACTAGAATAATCCAGAAGGGAATTCCTGTCTGTGGGTTTATGGTAAGGTTTTATTTTCAGAGCGCCATTTCAGTGGTAAATGGTGAGGTCCAAAAAAATTGTAAACTCATTGCTGGAAGTCATAGTAAATTTCAGGTGGGGATTGAGACCATTTAGCCAGGTGAAAAAGTTGTTGGCTTCATCCTGTGTACCTTCCCACAGTACTAAAATGTCATCAATATAGCGACTCCATTTGGTGATGTTGCTGCTGAAAGGGTTGCCGTTGTTATAAATATGTCTTTTTTCGAAAGTTTCGACATAGAGATTGGCTACGCTAGGAGCCATGGTGGCACCCATGGCTGTGCCCTCGGTTTGTTGGTAAAATTTCTCGTTGAACTCGAAGTAGTTCCGTTTCAGTGCGAGTTCCACACACCAAAGGATGAATGAGGTGGGTACAGGATCTTTATCTGTTCGGGTAAGCAGTATTTCTTCTATGGTGTCCACTGAGGCTTGTTGGGGGATGTTGGTATACAAGGAGACAACATCCAAGCCTATGAGTAGATCGGTCGTGGGGTCAAAATCCCACAGAACAGGGGCCGTGGTCAATGGTCAATCAACAAGACAACAAACCAATGGAGGAAGAAGACAAAACCAGGGTCGTTTTTTATACCAGGCCCAGAACAGAAACCATTGGGACGACGGATCGAAACAAACCCGAAGCAGATATCGCTTCTGATTAATCTATCGAACTACATACCGACTGAAATGGAACAACAAGTCCTTAATAAAGGACTGGGTTTTGTCATGACGAAGGAACACGATCCCTTTGAATTCCAAATTGAATTCAAAAAGTTGATGAGAAAAATCCATCTTAAAGAATTCTTCACTCCTCTCAATAATACCATCAATGAAGGACCTATTAACTGTACAGGACTACGTAATCCGTCTATGTTCTACCCTCCATCCCAGAGTTTCTCCCCGGAATCACTCGTGTTTGAAAAGAAAGTCATTTTGGATATTACCGCTATGGAAAAGAATCACCAGAGAGCATTTCACAACCTATCCAATTTGGAACGTAAAGCCCTCGATTCTCTGTCCAACAATCCCACGATCATCATAAAGAAGGCGGATAAAGGGGGAAGAATTGTTATCTTGAACCGTACCGATTACATTGATGAATGCGAGAGACAACTGAGCAATACCTCATATTACCGCCTACTAACTCAAGACCCTACACCAGAACTTTTACGACTTATAGCTGACAAAGTGGGCAAGGCTAAAGATCGTGAATGGATTTCGAAACAAGAAGCAGACTTTCTTGTCAACAAAAAACCTAGCATTCCAACGTTTTACACCCTTCCGAAGGTACACAAAACCCTTCAGAGCCCACCAGGACGACCCATAGTAGCGGGTATCGACTCAGTCCTCGAACCACTTTCAATTTTTGCTGACCATTACTTGAAAGTATACTTACAAAAAATGCAATCTTACCTCAAAGATTCCAGAGACGTTATAAACAGCTATGAGAATCTGGATTTTGACCCCACGACCGATCTACTCATAGGCTTGGATGTTGTCTCCTTGTATACCAACATCCCCCAACAAGCCTCAGTGGACACCATAGAAGAAATACTTCTTACCCGAACAGATAAAGATCCTGTACCCACCTCATTCATCCTTTGGTGTGTGGAAATTTTACCAACAAACCGAGGGCACAGCCATGGGTGCCACCATGGCTCCTAGCGAAGCCAATCTCTATGTCGAAACTTTCGAAAAAAGACATATTTATAACAACGGCAACCCTTTCTGCAGCAACATCACCAAATGGAGTCACTATATTGATGACATTTTAGTAATGTGGAAAGGTACACAGGATGAAGCCAACAACCTTTTCACCTGGCTAAATGGTCTCAATCCCCACCTGAAATTTACTATGACTTCCAGCAATGAGTTTACTCATTTTTTGGACCTCACCATTTACCACCGAAATGGCGCTCTGAAAATAAAACCTTACCATAAACCCACAGACAGGAATTCCCTTCTGGATTATTCTAGTCATCACATTAAACATTTACGTGATAACCTCCCTTTTGGCCAGTTCCTTCGTCTTAAAAGAAATAGTTCTGATAAAGAAACTTATGAAGTTGAAGCCTCCACACTCAGTAACAAACTCAGACAAAGAGGTTACCCTAAAAAGTTAATAAAAAAAATCAGCCAAAAGGGCATTTAATAATAACCGGGAAGCTCTACTTGAACCCAAGCCAACCAAATCTAAAGATGATCGTATTGTCTGTGTGACTACCTTTACGGACCAGAGTTTTGAAATCACCAACATCATAAAGAAAAATTGGAAAATTTTTAGAACCATGACTCAACCCCTCGCTATGCCCATCTTTGCTTATAAAAGAAGCACCACCATTGGCAATCTAGTTAGTAATAGCAGACTCAAATGGGTCAACACTCCGAAACCTAAACTAACCACCCTTTGGGGTCTCCCTGAAGCCACCGGTCACTATCCCTGTGGAACATGTGGCGTTTGTAAATTAACAACCAGATCCAAAGAAGTTGATGTTGGTCTCTCAAAACTCTGGACCCAAAAGAACCTCACCAATTGCAACACTGATTACGTGGTATATATGATTACATGTATATGTGGATTGCATTATGTTGGCAAAACTGTCAGAAAAGTAAAAACACACATAATGGAACATCGGAGTTGTTTGAAGAACAGAACGGAGAATGCTCCCCTTGTGAAACACTTCAACCTCCTGAAACACAAATACGAGGACTTCACATGGACGGTCCTCCTGGCCTTGAAAGGAACGAACAACACAACACCTGAAAAGAAACTGTTGAAAATGGAACAAAAGATGATCTTTACCCTTCATAGTGATGTGACGGGGCTCAACGAGTCAATCGATTGGCATAACATCTAGTTTTCTTTTGTTATACCTCTACGGACTGTTCTGATTTATGGAGGATCGAATTTCATTCTACCCCTTGTCAGTCTCCTAACTTTAGTTTCATCATCTTGTAGCTTTTTGACCCCCCTAAGTGTCTCCCATTCCCTCCCTACCTCTCCCCACACCCTTAGCCCTGTCGAGGCCTGGTGTTTCCCTTGCACATCGTTAGTGCCCTGCTTGCATTTAGGGCTACTGAACGCCCGCACCCGAGGAGTCTCTCTTTTTTGGCCAGTTCCTTATCTTTTCTGGCCAGCTTCTAACGTTATCCTCTGGTCCACTCCAATATGGCTGCCGTTCTCCTGCCACCCTCGGAACCTAGTTTTGGAATTACCGACATAGTAGTAGGACTCACCGAGTTGCCTTGACGACCTGTCAGCATCGGCCGCTGTGCGCAGTCACTAGTTTCTTTCTGCTGGTCGTATACGGAAGACCTGCATCCCGTGCACCCCTACGCACAGGGTAAGTCACTCGCCAGACGCCTAGCTCCGCTCATCCCTCTGCTTTACTAGGTCCTTATTTGAGGTAGTGTGCACTATGTAACGTTGTCCACACCATTTCTGTCTCCTCTTTATAGTACGGACCGCGGAGATTTGTTCCCGCTTACTAACCCGTGGACGCATTTAGGTAAAGGTATTTACATTGTTTTTCTTAATACTAGTCACCGCGGGTGTGCACGATGCGGGACTCTTTGCACTTCTCGATCAACATCTTACCGCACACAGACCCAGGGAGCCTCACCACAGATATGCCCCCACCTGGTGTCCCTGAATCCTTCTACTTTGAGCCATCTGTTTGTAAGGGCAGCAGTGCATTTTTTGACCCACGCCCCTACGGTCAACCACTCACGTTTCCTCGTCTGCTCGACACTTAGGCGTAACACACTGCTATCGGCTCCCCCACCTACTATGAGGTGCTTCTACCTATTGATACCCACCTGGGTGCCACATTCCCGTCATCTGCTTTAATGTTGTATGTGCTAGTAGGCTGTTTTTTGTATTATCAACCGTAGTGTCTTGTACATTTCTCGTAGGGTTGCGATGGTCGCCTCCCTACACCTACTAATCTAAGTAGAGAGCCCCCACTGGCACCACTATAGGTAATTATACCCCTATTTTGTTGCCTAGTTCATTTTTTGAACCCACCGAAGTACATAGTTATTCAGTAACTAATTCTTTGATGTCGTTTGTTGTTTTTATCCTTTACAGGTGCTATGAGGCTTTAACTAATTTGTGAACTACCCCATTTGTAAAATAGGCTATACTGTATAATACTTATCTCCTGATGAATGTTCCACACTTTGTCCTATGGAACAGAAACATGTCGAGACACATCTCTGGATTGTAAACAGGGATTATATTTCATGACATATTGATCCATATGTGCATGGGTACCACACTTTTTGCTTGACAAGTACCCACAGTGGTCGTATTTTTCTGGTAACATTTCTGTAAAATGGCCATATAAGCCTGTCACGTATTCCCTATTGTTGTTTTTGCACATTGGAAGTTATATACATATTTTTTGTCACTTGGACCAATCTATTTAATTGGATGTTTTAAACTTGACGATTTCTTCGTTATTATTAAAATTTGACACTGTTTTTTAACTATATCTGGTCCCTTCCATTGTTTTGCTTAGAGTGTTAATGCAAGGCACCTCCAGTACCTGTCTCTTAAACTTTGTTTTCTTTTCTCAAGCCAACATTTCAGGAGGCTGAGATGTTGACCTACCAAACTTCATCTGTGTGTGGGTTTGAATGTAGGGTGGTCTGAAAATGTAGAAAGCTATGAGTAGTAGTGTTTTGCTGTCCAGAATGTCATTTAAAGGAGTTATGTTTTATCATCTATGTAGTCTTTGTGTTGCAATGTAATTCCTTCTCTAACCTTCCAAGTAATCATTTCTAGTCCACGAGTTTGTAGTTTAATAGTATGTCCATTATTTTTGGCTTCTCTGAGCAGGTCATTGATATGAGTGTATTTCTATGGAGCGTGTTTTGAAGGTATTATGCATTTTTCCTTACTGCTCCAGTGTCTCATAAGGTTTCCAGGGACTTGAATTAAGGCCCAGGTGCTCAGTTTGTTCGCTCAAAAGTGCTAAATTAGTCATCAAGTAGACTGAGTGGTGTGGATTTTTAGTGTCAGTGTTGTCGTCTTGGCTTAATTTGGTGATCTGGTTGTTTTGTGATGGTAAGTAGTGCTGATTCCAGATGAAGAGGTGTTAACCCCTCATCCGCCAGACAATCGTACATCACTCCCCTGTCCCTTCGGGTCCCTCTCCCACTGCTCAGGCTCTCAGTCTAGTGAGAACACAGCTGGCTAGACCAGCCAATCACGTGGGACCTAGGAAAACGGCATTGAAGAATAACGGCATCCGAGTTTACGGTATGTATACCTTGCACCACATCTGTGGACACAGGCCGCAGGCACGGCCACCCATCCATGCACTATAAAATGCAGCTATGGCTATGCAATTCTGGTCTAGCAGTTCACATTGCCACCCACACTGAAACCCCTGACGTACCTCAACACCTCTGCCATTAGTGACAACCTACAAATAATTTTGGTCTTGCTGGGTACACATCAAGTCTCCCAACTAGTACTCTATCCTAAAATACCGAGCTGGCTTGTGGATGGGTGCTATGAGTTTGTTGGGAGAGTATGCAAGTGAAGGAGACACTTTATGCGCCCAGCTAGACCACATTTCTGTTATCGGACATAGAATTCTTATTACAGATGTGTTTTGTGATGTGTCTTCAATTAGTGTGTGATAGCAGATGCATGCAGTTGGGTGGCCGTGGCTGTGGCTATATTCCATCAGTATGGAGTGTGATATATACCTGTGTGTCCAGACAGGTTACTTTGTTTCGTAGATATGGTGCAAATCCTGTCTTGTGGTCTTCTGGAGTTTATTCTCTCCATCGCTCAGTACATTTCATGAAGGGTTCATTTCTGTCTTGGCCTATCAGACGGGGAGTCATATATCCTGAAGTGCGGCATGGGTTCATCAGGATGTGGGGTTGGGAGGGCAGGTCTTGATGCCTTCCGGAATGCAAGGTGATCCTCTAAGCAGAGGATGCTAAAGGGAATTGTGTTCCAGATTATGGGAGTCTGGATGGAGAAGGAGCATCCCCCTATTCATGTCGATTTGAAAGGAGGTATCACAAGGAGGAGTGCAGTGTATGATCACAGGTTTCTATTGGGTTGGTAATGGTTGAGCTTGTGTTGAAGGAATTCTGTCCTGTCTTGGATTAGGGCACGCTGGGTGATGCACTTAGCTTTTAAAGTGGATTGTTGCCCAACAGGGAGCCAGTGAAGGACATGGAGGGCGGATGTGATGTGCTCTCTGGGGCCAAGGGCTAGGTGGAGCCTAGCTGCAGTGTTTTGGACCTATTGGAGCCTTCTGAAGTGATAATCAGGGGCATCCAGTTAAAGGGAATTAGCGTAGTCTAGGTGTGTGAGGACGATAGCCATGATTGCTGTAACTTTGTGATGGTAGGAAAGATATGGGAAGATGCATCTGAGAATGCAGAGGCACAGATAGCAAGATTTGGACATAGAGTTGATGTGGTTGAAAGTTTCAGGTCAGCGTTCATGGTGCATCCGGGGTTCTTTACAGAGTTGAATGCAGTGGGAAGTGGTTCTAGGGAGGATGGCCGGGGGGGGGGGTGAAAGAAGAGTATTGCCTTCCCACAGATCATGATTTCATTTTTTTCGGGGTTGGGGCGATAGTGTTAGCCATTATCCAGTGTTTGAATTCTGTGCTCAGGTTGCGGAAAGGAAATTGTTAAGGAGGGTATGGGTCTCCTTGGGATCCAGACGGGTGGCTGCTAGCAATTAGATTCAAGAATTTGTGTTGAGAGATAGGAGAGAACGAGGAGAGGATAGAGCCGACATTGGGGAGGCAAGTGGGCTGTGATGATGGTCCAGGTGGAAGCGCTGCTAATTTAGCACCAATGGTGGTGTTTCTTTCCACAGAAATGTTGTGTAAGTGGTCCAAGAGGGCATCAAATAGTGCTTGGGAGTTGGGATTGGGAGGTGCAGTAAGGGGCCTTGAATTTGCCGTTCCCTGCTGGTGTTTTGAGCGTTAGAGGTTCTGTTCCAGTAGAAGAATTTTTTGGCCTTCCAGATTTCTGCCATGTAGGCTTTGATCTGACTGGAGTAAGCAACTCTATTCTGGGGAGATCGGTCGGCCACCCATCTGCGCTAAAGGGTGTGGTTAAGTGTTTTGAGGGATTTGAGAGAATAGGTGAAATATCTAGGGTCTGAGGGCATTGGCAAGCCATAGGTCAAAATAGCTGGTAGTGGGCAGACCTCCCTGGAGAGGAGATTCAAAAGGGAGGAAAGCAGGGAGTCAGCCAAGTTTGTTGTTACTATGACCTTTTTCCACAGAGGGAAGCAGTTGATATGGTACAGTGTCAGTCGATAGCGAGAAGAGTGTAGAGGAGCAGCTGCGTGCCTTTGCAGAAATCCCACCCCCCTACCTCCTGAATGTTGGAAGCCTGAGATTGTGCCATGCTTGATACCAGTAGTTGTGACCATACCACGGCGGATATATTCCAAAGAAGGGACCCTCTGAAAAAACCCTATCAAATGTATTCCTGAAGAGACGACAATCTGAGGGAGGAACTCCCTGAAGAAATATGAAAATGAGAGAAAGAGAAGCTGATGAAGTTACGAGAGACGAACGTGACGCACTGAGAAGACTGGCTGAAGAGAATGCATGGACCTTATAGAAACTGACGATGAAGTAAAGAATCGAGTAAACTTTCATATGCGAGAAGAAGGTTGCTTGTATGTGACACACTGCAGAAAATGCATGACATTCAATAACTGTACAGATGCAGCAACGCAAGGAGACTAAGGGCCTCATTACACGGAAGGCGGTAAGGGTTAACAGTCACCGATAAGGCTACCGGTGACCGTTAACCCTTACCGCCTTACTACGAGGTCCCTTTGCAGGACCCGACCTTAACGGCTGGTGTGGACCAGCCGTTAAAGTTGGGACCCGCAAAGGGACCTTGGTGCTAATTACGGTACCGCAATTTGTGGTAACGTAATTAGCTCCTTCCCCATTCCCATTATGTCCTACGGGGTAAAAATGGGAATGGGGAAGGGCCATGGAGAAAGGGGGAATTACCGCCCCGCCAACCTTGGAATGGGGTGGTAATTCCCCTTTCCTCTATGGTGGTACTGGTATGGTATCAGCGGCAACCAAGGTGCTATTAGCACCATGGTTTACCGCCTACCATGTAATGAGGCCCTAAGTCATCTTAGAAGCTGGATATATGTAGTGAAGAGACTGTGTCAGAGCCACCATTGTATAGAAACTAGACATCAGTGTCATGAAGTTAGTAAGCTCAGACTCATGGAGAAGGAACTCCGATAACTTTTTCGCCGCAAGAATTAGCTGAGATCGTGGATATGAATTGCAATGCTGTTTGGCCTGGTATCAAAGTCAAAAGAAGTGTAGACCGGTTATCTATTCTTGAAGGCGGTGAACATGAGAAGCTGAATCATCGCTTGTTAAGGTGCAAAGAAAGAACACCAGGCATGCCAAGTTTTATTCATTTAAGACATGTAAAGAATTGAGTAAACTTTCATATGCGAGAAGAAGGTTGCTTGTGTGTGACACACTGCAGAAAATGCATGACATTCAATAACTGTACATATGCAGCGACGCAAGGAGACTAAGTCATCTTATAAGCTGGCTATACATAGTGAAGAGACTGCAGTCAGAGCCACCATTGTATAGAAACTAGATATCAGTGTCATGAAGTTGGTAAGCTCAGACTCATGGAGAAGGAACTCTGTTAACTTTTTTGCCACAAGAATTAGCTGAGATCGAAAATACGGATTGCAATGCTGTTTGGCCTGGTATCAAAGTCAAAAGAAGCCTAAGCCTAGACCGGTTATCTATTCTTAAAGGCGGTGAACATGAGAGCTGAATCATCGCTTGTTAAAGTGCAAAGAAAGAAGATTACACATTTAAAAAGCAGGCATAAATTGTCCACCCAACAATAGACATCCAATTATAATCCCAACCCTTATAGAAAGTATACTTAGATGCTCCCCTTGATCCTATCAGAACATAGGTTTTTCTCATTTGCCACATAGTTGATGTCACAAATGTGTTTTTATGTGAAATGAGCTGAGAATCTTGAGCGAACATCCGTTGATGTCTGTTGTAACTCCCTGTTTTAGAACGGTGATATTAAAACAGTAAACTTTGCCATCTTCCTGAGTTGATTTGATAATTAGGTGTCAGAGTTATTCTGCATCCCACCCATTGCTTATGCGCTGCCCAAAGGGCTCTAAGCTCAAGAGGATGACTCTGTGGTCCATTCGGATTATTGGCCAGGGGGGAGCATGGAGATCAGATTGGAGGAGCTGAATATTGCATCTAGGGTATGTCCCGTGCTGTGAGTGGCACCTGAAATCAGTTGAATCATATTGAGGGCTTCCAGGTTCTCTAGGAGTGGGTAGAGTCATGAGGTTTTGTGGGGGCATCGAACCATACATTGAAATCTCTTAGAATGGTGATGATGGGTGGGTGACCAGGATGGCCGCTAGGGAGTCACTAAGAGCATCAGCTATTTCTGTCATAGCTTGGAGGTCTGTATATGAGTAAGAAGATGTGGGTGAGTAAAGAATTGATGGAAAGTTCACTAGGAGGGATTTTCAGTCTGTGTTGCAGGCTTGTTCCTCGGAGTTTGAGATGGTGAGGTGTAGTTTGTTGAGGATTGCAATCCCACCTGCTCTGCTGGTTCTGCTGTGCATGATAAGTGTGTAGCCTGGGGGAAATACCTCTTGTGCGATGGTTCAGAAGTGTGAGGAACCAGGAATGAGACCCAGACACAGAGGACTCATGGTGATTGGTATAAATGTTTATAAAATAATAAAGGGGGTGGAAAAAACCTCACTGTCCCTAATCTAGGATGTATTTTCACATCACTACCAAACACAAATGGCCTGTCCTGTGTCAAGATGTCGAAAGCAAAAATGTCCTGTGTCTGAAATCCTTTCTTAGTCCGCTCATTCTAAAAGTAACTCTAAGGTGTTAAGGGTTTTGTCTTTGCCTTGAAAAGTGTACACATGTTCTATTTCAACAAACAGGTATACATCCAACAAAGGTTCCAAATGTATAATGTCTACAGTTCCAGGGAATGACTCCCTGCCCCAGGTTTCTCTCTACCAAAACAAAAGTTCAAAAGAATAACCTGTCTGAGTAGCCCAAGAGGATAACCCCCCTCCACTTGGCATTCCAATTCACTCCAGGGAAAATGACTCCACATTCAATGCAATTCAAAATCTTCCTTGGGATTCTCTTTTCAAGATATCACAAATTGTATCCGGGTCCCAGACTCGCAAAACACCTGGTATGCTCTCTTGCCAGGTTCTCTCATATATTTTCTTTACACAATTTGCATCCGGGTCCCAGACTCACAAAACACATAGTATACTCTCCTGCAAGGTTCTCTCAAAATGTTCATCCACTTTCAAGCTCTGAGGACATAAGCTTTTCCCCAGATTCCTCTGATAACTGGTGCATTTGTGTCACCCCAAACACTAGGACTATGAAAATCAGTTTGTAATGTAAGCCACAGGGGATGTGCCTCCCATTCCCATCAGGAACCAGGAATATCTTCTCCAGCTCCCTCCTGGGGCCCCAACCTTCCATTGTGGGCTCACCGGCTTTAAGGTAGCTCCGCTGGCTTCTCTGACCTTGCACGGGTCCTTCTCTTCTGCTCTCTCTGCTTTGGGAAGCCCTCTCTGTGGCTGGTGGTGTAATGCACAGTGCTCCGGCTTCCCTTGCTGGTACAAAGCTCCTTTGCCTCGCGTCCCGCTTTGGTGACTCTCTGGGCAGCTTCTATTCCTCACTCCCCTCCTCCTGGATTCCCAATTCTTCTCCACGGTTCTCCCGCGTCTCCTTGCTCGTCTGTCCACCTGACATCTTGGCTTCCCCAGAAGTGACTAGCCGGTCATATCGTTCTGTTATTCTCAGCTGTTCCATATTTGAAATCCTGCTCCAAGAAAGGGAGTTGCTAAGAGCCAATCAGCTTCCTCTAAACACCAGACTGCTCCTTCTGGTTCAGCCTAGCAATCTTCATTTTGCCAGTCCCCTTTCTCATCTCAGTTTTTGTCATTCTGTTTGCTACAGAATATTGAAGGATACTGTCAGAAAGCTTTGAAGTTTGTTGAAGGGGATTAATACAGTATGCCATCAATGCATGAGGAATGGATGGGGTATCTCTAAACGGGAAAGGGAATACCATGTCTCATCTAATGATGCCTCCCCCTCCCCCTAAGGGCCGCCTCCCTTCACCTGATCCTCCCTCAAATAGCCACCATGAGGGTCTGTATCAGGTAGCGGCTGCTGACCCCCGGTCACATTAGGAGGGGCTACCTCTGGGAAAGGAGTGATGATAATCAGATTAATCACAGAAGGCATCAGAGAACCATGTTTCTGTGATGAAGAGGATGTCTGGGATTTCATGGGAAATTAAGTCGTATATTATGTGTCTTTTTTGCGATTTCTTAGGAGGAGGGCTGGTGTTGTGCAGAGGAGTGAAGGGTATGTGTGAGACGGAGTTGCAGAGCAGTCCCTCGTCAGAGGTGTGGAGTCAGAGGTGGGAAGGGGGGCTAGTGTGAGTGCAGGGCAGCAACTAGGGTTGCCAAAAGGGTTTTAGATGAATGGGGACAGATAGGAATGGAGGGTTTGAGGTCAGCGATGACATTGAGTTGCTGATTCTTAAAATAAGTGTGCAGAGGGCTAAATCGGGACAGTGCCGGGGGTTGAGGGATGGATTGAAGAGGGATTTTACTGGGTTGAGTGATTTGGGGGAGGTCAACATGGTGTAAGTGAGAGGTGCAGGCAGGGATCTGTGGGGGAAATAGAGTGAAGTGTGCAGAGATGAGAGGGTCCCGGTGTTGCAGATTCTCTGTTTTAATGGGTTCCTGGGTACCTGTGGTGTGTGTGTGTTGACTGGCCAGCTGAGAGTGGGTATTGGCAAGGGTAGCTTGGGTAGCACTTAAGGATGTGAGGACATTGATAGGATGGGGTTTGGAGGGCAGGGGTCTGCAGGAGTCAGTGTAGGTGGTGAGGGAAGGTTTGGGCGGAGGTCTGTGAGAGGGGTGCAGAAAGAGGTGTAAGGTAGATATAGGAGAATTCCCCCAAGGGCTGGAGGTGTGGAGGGTGCGGCGGAAGTAGGGCAAGCAGGCAGGGAGAGAGGTTGGTTTCTGTTGCACCATACTGCACCTCTGAACCTGGAGCTGCTTTGCAAGATGAATAGTGTGTTGCCTATGATCTGTATGGGCCAGCAGCACTATCAGCACAAACAAAGACAGTTTGTTTA
Organism: Ambystoma mexicanum; assembly: GCF_040938575.1. Classification (NCBI taxonomy): domain Eukaryota; kingdom Metazoa; phylum Chordata; class Amphibia; order Caudata; family Ambystomatidae; genus Ambystoma; species Ambystoma mexicanum. Next base: position 957,315,520 of record NC_090928.1, on the reverse strand, counting down.
AAGATGGAGGTGCGATTCAAAGCGTGTCTGAATTTAAAGCAGTGGCTACATACAGAATCCAGCTAGATTAAGGCAGTGGCAGTATTCAGGGGCAGCGCCAGCTAGATTCAAGAGGGTGGCAGTATTCAAAGTGCAGCTGGATTGAGCATGTGGCTACACTCACAGCACAACTAGATTCAACACAGCAGAAAATGTCAAAACGCAGCTAGATTTAAAACAGTGGCTACCCTCACTCTGCAACCAGTTTCAACCGAGAGACTACACTAAAATGTAATTGGATTCAACACAGAGGCAGAATTCCAAGTGCAGATAGAATTATAACAGGGACAAATACACGGCACAAATTGATTTAAAAGGGGTGTGGAAACTCTCTAAACAGGAGTACCATCAGCAACCCCAGACATGTGTTTCAGCCTTGTTCGTGCTCCTCATTGAGGTGAAGGTGAGTCTCTATAAGGCACAGTGAGCAAGGGGCCCACTTCTGGATTACCATTTGTAATTTAGGGTGAAAATATGGGATTAACACAATTGAAAAATAGTGTGGGAGTCCCTCTACTGAGAACGAACATGGATCAAATACCCTGTTCTATGGGATTCTTCCACTCAGGAGGGTCTACAACCACGTTTTAGCTCACTGCACCCCTCACAGAGGAGAAATACCCATCTGCATATCAGCTTTGTTTCATCTGCAAGGGCAGTCCAGCAATGAAATACTAGGCAATTCTCCTCTGAACAAGAGTACTATCAGCAACCTCAGATGCACGTTTCAGCCTTGTTAGGCCTACTCATTGAGGTAAGGATTAGCCTCTCTAAGGCACAGTGAGCAAGGGGCCCACATCTGGATTACCCTTGGTTACTTAGGATGAAAATATGGGGTTAACAAAATTGAAAAATAGTGTGGGAGTCCCTCTACTGAGAACGAACATGGATCAAATACCCTGTTCTATGGAATTTCTTTCACTCAGACGGGTCTACAACCACATTTTTAGCTCACTCCACCCTTCACAAATGAGAAATAACCATTTGCATATCAGTCTTTGGCACGACAGTGGCGTTGAGAGGTGGCTGACTGCCCACACAAAGTGTAGACATGCTCTCACAGATCTCCTGATCTTCATGGCCCGCCATCAAAGCCTGTGAGTCATTGCATCAAGACTGTTGCATATTCTCCTAAAGCAATAAGGTAAATAACTATCATTGGGAACGCTGGTGATGCCGGGGGCTATTTTCTCGTCATCGTAACTTTACCACATTTCATCTGTCTGCCATTGTATCCAGCACATATAATCATCTCTAGCTACTAACCTCACTCCTGTTGAGTCAAAATTGTTGCATGTTCTTGTGTTGTGAATTACAACTTCAGTTATATGTTGTGGTAATTGTCTTATATTGCTTTTAATGTGGATACATTATTAATTTAGAATAAACTTTGTTTTAACAGCACTCAAACTTGCCAGCTTGATCACAAATGGCTGAGATAAATATACCCTAGCCCCTTGTGGGTCACTAGTACTACCTGTGTGTCTAAGGGAGGGGTAGCCTTGACTCATTTTTCTTTTCTTGCTTAATTGATTTAACCCTCAAGGGTCAGGCCCCGTCAACGAAAAAGAGGGTACTTACCCATTCTTTTCGAAACTTAATGAGCCTCAGGGCAGCGTTTGTCTGCCCCCCTCCCCCAACAAGGTAAACAGTGGGGGGAGGGGATGGTGATTTTATTTGCCTGGGCCGCATTTGGCCTTCACATTAGAACACAATCAGTTTTTGTTCAGTGGTCAATATTATGCACAGACCAGGGGAGTGGCCATGGGGGCTAAGTATGCTCCATTGTTAGCCAACCTATTTATGGGGAATTTTGAACATCATTATATCTTCAACCAACATAAATTCAGGGACAAGATTGTAGAATGGAAGAGGTATATTGACGATGTACTGCTCATATGGAATGGCTCCCTTGATACCTTCCAGGAATTCACAGATTATCTGAATGAGAACACATTTGGTATTGAATTCTCGGGATACGCTAGCCCAGCCAAAATAGAATTTGTTGATTTAATAATCAGCATTTCCAATCAGAAAATACACACACAAACGTTCAGAAAACCGATGGCTGTTAATTCAATTCTTAATGCAAAAAGCTGTCATAAACTGTCAGTCATTGATAATATCCCATTTGGTGAATTTTATTGAGCTTGCAGTCTGTTTTTACAAGTGATTGTGCACTGATTAAAGACAGGTTCAAGAGAAGGGGATATTCCAGTCAATGTATTAAGAAAGACATGCAACAAGCGAGTGATATAGCACGGGAGGACATGCTTGCTGTTCGAGAAACTAATAAATCCCCCAGTCACTCAGACGTGCGGATTATCACCAAATACGTGCAAAATTCAGATGTGTTATACGCATTACTTGCCAATCACTGGCACTTCCTCAAGCTTGATCTAGATTTACTTTGCTACATAGCGGAAAGGCCAAGGTTTATCTTTATGCGCAACCAGACACTTAGAGGACATCTGTGTCCTTCTTACTTAGCATCTCAGTCTGCTCCTGCCGATTCATTATCATGGTTACCCCCAAACCTAAAGGTTTCTTCAAATGTGGAATGTGTAATTTCTGCAAGTTTACAATATGTTCTGATATTTTTTCCTGTCACAATGGCCTCTCTATTCAAATCCGTGATTTTATCAATTGCAAAACAAAATACGTAGTGTATGGGATTCTTTGTATATGTGGTAAGGTATATGTGGGTTCCACAATCAGGGAATTGCGAATATGTATTAGAGAACATTTTGCTCACTTGAAAAGTCCAGATTCGAAATTGCCTATTTCTATCCATTGGCAAGAACACCACCAAATGGATAAAATGAGAGACATAAGGTTCATTGGTTTAATGCAAGCACGCACTCATCCGAGTGGGGGTGACCGCCTTGCACTTTTGCGTCAATTGGAAGCACGCACTATATGCCGACTTCGATGCACTACTATGGGTTTAAACAAAGATACTGAATTACATGTCTTGTAAATGGGTAGTTTATTTGTTTGTTTGTTTGTTTGTTTATTTTATTTGTAAAGCACACCTAACCCGTGAGTGGCAGGGCGCAAAAGCGGCAAGAGGATTGTACAGCTTAAGTTGCAGAACACGCAGTAGATGAGTCCAAATGGGTTACTGTGTTGGAAACATCAAAAACATTAGGACCGATACATCAAAATATAATTACAGGTACATATACATAGTTTACAAGTTGTAACTATATCTAAGCATAGATAGTGAGAGGATATACAATTTATATACAATTTACAGTATGCGCGGCAATGGAAAAGAATTAGATGTTGTGTTACTTGAGCCAACGGATAGTGTTGGATCTGAATTGAGGGTAGGGAAGGTCTTCCCTAAGGGATGGTGGTAAGGAGTTCCAAAATTGTGCTGCTTTGACAGCAAAGCTATTCTATCCAGACATAGTGCGTTTGAATCTTGGTACTAGGAGTAGGTTTTCTAGTGGGGCGGCAGGAGGTTGGTCTGGTGAATCTCGTTATCAGGTATTGAGGGGCCGCTTGGTGCAGGTATTTATGAGTCAGAGAGACAGATTTAAGGAAAATGTTGTCTTTTGTAGAAAGCCAATTGAACGATCTTCTAGTCTCTGAGATATGTACTTTCTTCGGGAGGCTGAGGGCTGCTCTTAAGGCATTGTTTAGTAAAGTTTGAATTTTATTTCTGATATAATTGTTGCTGCCAACGTAGAGAGCATTGCAATAATCCAACTTGGATAGGATCAATTCTCTAGCTAAAGTGATGCAGTTATTTGGTGAGAGGAACAGTTTGGCTGCTCTAGTAAGTTTACATGTACAAGATGTGGCGGAAGCCATGGCATTGACTTACTTTTTGAAAGTGAGCGTAGAGTCTAAATAGAAGCCAAGGGTTTTAACCTCCTTGGCTACGGTGATGATATTATTGTCGATAACAAAAGAAGAGTAGTTTTGGTCTAGGTTAGGTGCGGTGCCTAGGATGAAGAGTTCTGTTTTGTCATCATTCAGGCTTAGATCATGAGAGGCCATCCATGCCTGGATAATGAGGTACACTCTATTTACGAAGGCCAAATCCTTGTCATAATCCCCCGTCAACGGGATGAGGATCTGTTTATCATCGGCGTAGTTAGTTTAGGTGATACCCAGGCCATCTAGATCATCGAAAAGGGGCTTTGTGAAAATGTTGTACAGGGTAGGGGAGACACAAGAGCCTTGTGGTACACCACACGTAATGGGCATATGGTTGGCGGCTGCTGATGGAGAAAAAACTTGCATAGTGCGGTTGTTGAGGAAGGACTGAATCCATTCAGTTGCCTCTTGGGAGAAGTGAGCTGCTGATTGCAAGATTGCAAATTTAGGCTTATATTTCCAATTTTGAACTCTGTCATTCTAACAGTAGAATTGAGTTGGTTGTTCAAACACACTATATAGTATTTCCAGTTTGAACGCAGTTTCAGATACACTCTATTTTTTGCATTTGACCGGTATTATGGCACCACATAGTTATTTTGTGTCTATTCAGGGTGGTCGGTCAAACATATTACATAACACTTGCAGTTTGAACACAGTTCTATTTATACTTTATTTGTTGTATTTGACCGGTATGATGGCATTATACGGATATTCTGTGCTCTAATAATGGTTTACACTTATTGTCCATCAGTTTGTGAGCTTTTTGATCATGTGATTGCACAATAACACGTGACCAGTGACTCGTCATGCACGTATCAGGTGCTTTTCTTTAAATCATACAGAGAGTTACTGGACAAATGCCACGTGACCTAGTGCACTTCGGACGGTTCGAACTGACGATAGAATATTTTGGGTAAGGCAGCAACACACGTACGATATGTGTAGCTGCATTTCGTAATGGTAGAACCCTTTAACTTGTACGCTCATTGTCACTGTTGGCTCATTAGATCACGCCATTTATGGGCTAGCTGTCTACGATCGCAATTGACCGGCACAACGCAGCATTTGTAGTGTTGCAAGCCATTACAGGTATACGTACAGGTAATGTCGTGTTCAGCTCTCCCTGTCTTTGGGTTCAGAAATTGTGTTTTACATGACTTGCACGGAACGCGAACGAGTATAGCATATCTCTGTTTTCTATGTGGCACACAGGACTCCAGAATCTTGATTTCCGATCCTTTTTCAACATTGATTACACTCTGACGCTCAGTTGATGGACTCATCTTTTGGTAATATACCTTTTGAATTTGCTTGACACTGTCACATTATATTTTAATCACCATACTGCATGGTACCTGGCATCCGCGCAGTATAACTTGGATCACATTGGCACACCATGGGGTAGGGTGGTATTAGTGCACACGCGTACACCTAAAACGGCTCACCCACATTCACTCAATTTGGCTTATGGGTGCAGTAGGCGATACGACGGTTGGAGGCACTGGGCTCTGGCCAATGTTACACTTGGACTCATAATTCTTGTTTAACCAACTGAGCACATTTTATAGATGTTAATCAGACCGCATATAAAATGTTTTCACACTTGATGACAGTGTTGCCTCTCGCTCAATGTGTTCTTGTTTTCTATCTTTTGTGCTGTTGGGGCTGTTGTTTATGATGACACGTTCCTGCTTATTTATGCGCAATGGGACTTGGTAATGTATACACTGATACACAATTGTTTTGCAATGGTTTATGTTCTCTCTGTGATCTATACCCTTGATCCCATATGCTTGGGTATTTGCACCTGAATGTTCATTTGGACAGATTATTGTACCATGTGTATACATGATTTTATATTTTGGTATTGCACTTTATTTGCAACACACAGAGCTTTGCCTTGAAAAAGACCTGTGGAGGTCGAAACACGTGTCGGCAAATTACTCTGACTATTGAACGCGAATAAAACACCCATCCAAGTCTCTCTTGAGAAGCATTCTTTTATACTGACATTGGCATTTGTGATACTAGGAATTGTTTACTATTCATGCTTGCTTTTATTTTGTGAGCTAGCAGCGCATCTAATTGGTGGAACAATTACTGTTCTTTGTTTTGATTTACATAGCAGGTAAGCAAGACTGAAGAATGCAAAGCACTATTCCCCACCCACAGGTTTCAAGTGGTGCAAAAAGACATCAATGGCAAAACAACGATGCACACGGACCTGGACTACTCCATAAACCAGCAGGTAAAGGTATACTGGTAAATATACACTTCCGCCTCTTCCAGTGAAACAAAACACAAAGGAAAGCTGCAGACCCACCTAAAGTTGAAAAAGCTTCCCTCTGGAAGCACCCCAGAGGATGTAGAATGCTTGGGGTGGCTCCCTGAGCAGTAATGTGTGCCACACCGTGCTGGAAAGAAAGATGAATTAACAACAGACAGTAGAGCCTGCAGATCCAAATAGGGCCACTCTAGATGAATACGACCACCACCCTGTCTGTTGGGCAGAGATGTAGAGCCTATGGGGTCCCTTGTTAGAGTGGCTGTTAAATGGTGACTGCCAAACCAGCACTGGCCTCCAATCCCAGCACACCGATAAAAGCTTCATGAGGGTCCGATCCACGTGATGCAGATGGAAAAACAACCCAGCACCCTGAGTCCTTCAGGAGTAGGGCAATGTGCCATCCAAGATTGGGCACTTGCAGACCTAGCAGACCCTGGGCAGGAGACACCAACGAGAAGTCTCACGGCAACTCAGTGGGGGGCACTGAAACGGAAGCAGGTTCCCAGAGCCACAGGACCCCCTCGGTCAAACTGGCACCAAGCCAATACAGCTGCAGGGCTCCTTCACCCAAGTGCAGGGCACCATTAACTCACTGTTGCACCTCGGACAATTGTCAAAGGATACTTTATCAGAGATGTATTTACGCACTGTGTTGCCTATTATCTTGACAATGCCTAGGGGATTGTGAGATCTACGGGTCTAGGGACGGTTTCTGATTATTTGCATTACAGTGAAATATTTAGCCCCATGATAGGATGCTGTTGGGCAAGGATTGGTAATCATTTGATATTGATTGAGCCAGTGCTGTCATTGAGGCATTGCCAATATCCTCGTGATAGTGAGACTGGTGACAAAGAATGATAGGAAGGTGTTGCATTTAACCCCTCATTAAAGGACCATGTCGGTGGTAGTGTGCTTGTTGGACAGGTCTTGTATAGTGATAAACAAGTCTTAATATGGATTGTTCAGTACATGTAAAACACTGGAGAAGTTTGGAATTTGTCTGGGCTATGAACAAAGTATGCTTTTTTCTGTGGCCTAGAAGACATCATTGTTAGTTTATGAAGAACGTTGTTCTGCTTCACGAGTTAGATGTCTGTTTGCACTAGCTAAAGCTGATAGACTCCCACTGGCAAAAACCCTAAAGCGGTGGAACAAATCCTCCAATGCAAAATGCAAAATATGTGGGGAAGACGATGAAAACTTGCAATACGTCCTTCTCTCATGTCTAGCATATGACGTTTTAAGATCAAGATGCGTAAAAAAACCCTTACAGAAGGAATGTCTATCAAAGGACGGGCCTGCAGCTCTGTCCCTTCCCCTAGGAAACTGTGAAGGTGATATCACCAAGTCAGTGGCAGGTTTCATCTATGGGGCATGGTGCCAGTGATCAGCATGGAACTAACCCAACACACCTGCAGAGGGTGAAGCAAGGGGCTGAGAGTAAAGACGGGGAGTGCACGTATCTCAATAGATGTTTGAATTGAGGGGCTGCCTGATCCCATGTGAGGGTAGACTGTCATGGAAAGGTGCATAGTTGCACTAGATATCGGAATCTTCCATGATTTTGAGTCATAAGGTACAGTAAAGTGGAGTCAACATCAGAGAGTTAACAGGAGGCAATGGGCTTTGCCTTGTTCCATTACGACAATGACAATGTTTGTGTTAGGGTACAAGGTGTAGGCTATTAGTGGGTTTTTAACAGTCAATAGTTGTGTGGATACATTTTGAAAGGGAACATTGTAAGTCATCCACATACTGGTGAAAAGATAAAACTGAGACATTTTGGGACATTTTGGGAACTCTATGAACATAATCTACTCCATTAAGTGCCCATGTGGGTTATATTATGTGGGACAATCAACAAGAACGGCTAAAACGAGATGGAATGAGCATCGCTCATGCATTCAAACTCACAACAAAACTTCAGCAGTGGCACATCACTGGGACTTTAAAAAAGCACAATCTATCCAAGATAAGGTTTCAAATTTTAGAAGTAGTTCATAAAGGAGAGCCACACATGAATCTACAACAAAGGTTGGATCAGAGAGAATCGTTCTGGATAGACAGGCTTGGAACCCTGACACATAACGGACTGAATGAAGAGATCCACTTCGCTTGCTTTCTTTGAAGCAATGTATATAGAGAATGTGGAATCAACAACTGCACTTGTTTTCGTTAGCACGTTATATATATATTGCATGCAATATGGATTTTATTGGATGTGATTATTTTGCCTTTCAGGGATGATGGAGGTTGTACACACAGTGGTTGAAGCACAAATAAGTAATTTTGCAAAGTAGATTTACCTCATATACATGGAGTTACTGTCAGGTTGTAACTTGACCTTATATAAATGTTTGAAAAGTATGGACAGTGAATCCCTACCCGTGGATGACCTGGTGGGTAGGCGTCCTTTGTGACCACTTAACAACGTAAAATATGGTCCCTTCATATACTAAGCCTTCGATGTTCGTTTGCCCAACTTGGTAAACACACTTCAAACAATTGGAGTCTATGCACTATATTTATCTTGAACATTTTGCTATTACGTGAACAGTTTTGTTCTATGTTCCAATGTATGCACTTTATGCCCACATATATAAGCACTATATTTACACCTTAAGGTAAGGTATGATCGACACGAGAGTAATGACATGCACGGTGTCGGCGCACAGTGATTTTTAAGTAGCCTTATAGCAGGGCACCATGGAGATCTAAGGTCCCCCCCCGCTCACGTGTGTGAACGAGACTCGAGACATGTGGGTTGTTTCCCACGGGGGGCTGGGGAGTGGCCGTGATCTCCATGGGGGCGCACACACACAGGTTACCTGACATAAACAATAAGGGTTATGTACATACCGACTTAGATCGTCGGCCACTACGAGCAGACAACTGAATCACACAGCGACATGAGTGATTTCCATGGAGATCTCTAGTCCCACCCCCCCGCTCACACGGGGGGGTGGGACCGGAAGCACGCCGCCTTGTCCAATCCAGAACAACGGGCGGCGCAGCGAGCTCCATGGTTACTGGGTAACTAAGCCTCACACAGGCACGCGCAGCTGCAGCCCGGTTTATGAGCAGTTTCTAACAGAGCAGTGTTAAGGTAAGAAGCTTTGCCGTTTCACAGCGTTTTCAATGGAGTAGATACACACTGCAAGGGAGTTGCAGAAAAGTCATTGTCCCTCTCTTTTGACAGGGACACTGAACTGACAAGTGTATATTTATGAGGCGTTCACGTCTGTACAAGAAGGCTAAGGTAATGAAGTGCATGTACGGCTTACAGAGTATTGAAAGCAATAATTTTCATGCAGCCAGGATCACTAACGTTTGTAATGTAACTTTTCTTTTGTATCTTATCACGTGAAGTTATTGATCTACGAATGGGTATGTACATTTATAATTTATACTCGTATATTTGTGTTATTTCTTATGCTGAAATTTAGCCCTGAAGATGGTGCTAGTCACCGATATGCATTGGCAAAAGCAGTCACTATATGTAGAGGATTTGTGAATACGCCTAACAAGTTGTGTGACTAAAACACAACCACAAAAGTAAAGACTTGAAAAAGAAGTGTCTAAAATCGGTCAACATCAAGGACTACACGCATTTATAATATTATATCTATTACATCAATCATAAATAATAACAGACTTTTTTTAAAATCTTAAGGAATGAATTTAGCTTCCTGGTAGGAAGCAAACAGTAAGCACTGGGTGCTGCGGGGTGGTTTCCAGTTCGTTTTTCTAGCCATCAAACTCTGTATGTTCGCCTTGGAGTGCAGGTCTTTCACAGTTCCCATCTCTTTTACAAAATAATTGGATCTTATTCCATTTCCAAGGGCTCATGCACCCCCATTCCAGCCAATTTCTTGTTTTTTTCTCTCTCTTTACCCTTCTCCAGTGCCCACACGCCAATCCTCCCAGTAGTCATCAGAGTCATACCATGTGTGACGTCTGGAGTCATAACAGTTCATATACACCTTAGCCTTCTTTCCTTTAGCCATGCGAGTAGGGCGTTGCTACTCTCCAGATGGGAGATGACCAGGGCTTGCACAACTGATCTGAAAATTGGGACACGGAGGTGTTAAGGATTTTAAAGATGCAGCACACTCCAGACCAGGACTCTTTCTACTGGCCAGGGATGCAGTGTACAATTAAAACGCTTTTAATTCTATTCTATTCAGATTCAATTTTGAGAAGGCAGCCAACCCGTCTCACACCCCCCTTTACGTACACCCCGTGTCGCAATGGACCATGAACCAGGCCAGTGTGTGATAATGAAATATTTATTTATTTTAAATTTTGAATACAAATCAAACACATTCAATATAGAGCAGCAATCATCAGGGTGGTGATAATTACACAGTAAAATGATAGGATGCACTTAGTATAACCTTCTAACATAAGATACACAATGAACAATCGAACGAAAGCAAGATTACTTCTTGGGTAGTATTTTCAGATAGCACCACAGTCAGGCATTCCCCCTGCAACACTCCCTCAAACCCCTGTTAACCATATTTTGTGTGGGTGGAGAGGAGTAGCAAGTAGTCAGGTATACTAGACAAAAACGGGAATGCAAATCTGACCTACCACCCCTGAATGGGAGTAAGCTCCCTTGAAAAATTAACAAAATGGCACTCAGAGTTACTGAATGGTTATTTTACATGTGCGGTTGAATGAATAAAGCAAGAATGTGTGCGGCTGTACTAACGAGGCAAGGTTAATTTGCAATGTTAACCCATTCTCGGGAGGATAGTTCCGGGGCAGCGTGCTCGCTTTGGAAGTAAGACGACATGGAGCAATGCAGGTTTGATCCCCGGATCCGTGCTTAGAAACCTCTGGGTATTAAGCGTGTTATAAATATCATATCATATCATACAGCTATTACGGTAATATCAGGTGTTTGATTATTTTGGAGATGAAACTCAATTTGGTCAGATTTTTGTTCAACCATGTGGCATGTGCCATTTAAACTAACATGGTTGACACTTTGTTTTAATTTTATTGCCCGGTTAGTCTGAGTCCATGGACCTTATTTACACAGTCTATCAGGGGAGACAACTTCCAGAGGAGGTCATTCCCTAATAGACATGGGGTCCCTTCTGGGATCACGGCTATAACCGGGTGTGTCACCATATGTCGCCCAATTTTAATTTCCTTATCCGCAGTCCCCTTGACGGGAATTTAATTCCCTGTGAAGTTCTGGAGTTGTCTAGGAAGAGCGGTGAGAGGGATCTGGTGTTTCTCCCCCCTTCCTGAATTTAGCTGCTCAAAGGCCCTTTTTGAGAGAAGAGTGGCTTGGGATGCAGTGTCCACCAGTGCTGAAAATGCGCATTGCCCTTGCACTTGGACGGGGGCATAGAATCTACCTTCTTTATCCTCCAAGGGGCAAAGGTAATGGGCATGTTGAGCAAGCTGGGCGGTCAATTTCTTTATTTTGGACTCCGACACAGTGGGGTTTTGGTCAGTTTTCTGTGCCGGAGTCTGGGAATCTGTAATGAAAATTTGGCATCCTGAAATAGGTGGGATTTCGAAATCCACTTTTTCCATTAGCTCTGTGCTGCCCCGTTTTACCTGGTGGCAGTCACTAGAAGCAGTTTGTGCGGAGGATCCCTCCATCAATATTGCGTTCTCTGGTGACAATTCTGGGATTCAGGGATGGGCGATTCTGCATCAGGCCGCACACCTACCCAGTCTAAATTCTGGTCTCTTGGGACCCATTTCTCTTTGGGAGGAATACCTCTGTCACTTAAGGAAAATATTTTCTTACCAGAATCCTCCAAGGATTCTTCCCCTTTCAAATTAGAGGACTATGACTTCCTCCTCAAAATGTGTCTTTTTGGTTTCTTTGTTTCTCCTACCCACCCTCTGTTCCCTGGGTTGCAGATTTTCGGGGGCAAGAGATTTTAGTTCCAGTTCTGAGGTGTGCAGGGGCTGTTCACGGGTAAGGAAGGAAGCTTCCTCTAGGGCTTTGCACCCCCCTTCCTGCCGTGCCTCCTCCCCTGGAACCGGTGGGTTGTCGGGGTTCTCTCCCTGTCATTGTTCCTGGGTGCCAGACCCTTGGGTTGAGGGGTTCTGAGCTCCCATGTTTATCTGAGGGTTCTGCTGAGCCTTCAACATGAGACTCAGATCCTGAGTGAGGTTCTGGACCTGGCGCTCCAGTTGGGACACCCGTACCGGCGGGTGCAGGGGTCTTTGCTCAAACCTAGGTTGTTCTCGGGAAGGGTAAATATCCCTCCTCCCGGAGTACCCTGGGTATTGGGGATTTCCTTGATAACCCTCCACCCTTGGCCTCCCCTCTCCCGGATTGGGTGGTCTGGACTCCTGAAAGCGGGGAGAGAAAGGAAGGTTGTCCTGTAGGTTGGGGTTTGGAAGGTACCGAGGAAAGAAACTTAACACAGGATTCAGAGGATTACTGCACTCCTGAGGGAAGTTGGGAGGGAGGTTTCCTGTGGCAGTACTCACCTGGTTGGATCCCCCCATGAGCCAGGGGAGTCCATACGTACCCCAAGATAGATCTGTTGCCCTTATACCTGGGACTAATATAATTAGCAGAGTTAGAGGTCACGTTGGTGGGGTTACCTACCTCACTACCACCTGCTGCTGATTGATCAGATGGCCTTCTCTGCCTATGATTTGGCTGGTTTTGAGAAGGTGTATTTTTAGGCCATCCCATTTCTAGGTCCAAAAGGGGGCAACCTTCACCTCTGCCACCTCAGCAGCAGAGGGGGTATTGGTTGGTTTGGTGTTTTTTGTTTGGTTTTTGCTTTCTGCAGGATTTTGGACCTCATAGATCTGGGTAGCCTGCTCTATTACCTAGTCCAGGGTCCTGTTGTCGTGAAAATCCATTACCACTTACCAGCTGTGTCATTATATATTTTGGGAGCAAATAAAAATAGGTGGTTATAAATTCTCTACTATTCGTGCGCACCCGCCTGGTAGTTTGTGCAAAGACGCATTTTAGCTCCTGCACAAATTCTCTTGGGGCCTGATACTGTCTGCACTGCAGATTGAAGGCCGCTTTGCAAGCCTCCTGGGGGTTTCTGTGTTGGCGGAAAAGTGCTTCAGGATGGCTGCCTTATAGACTGCCCCTCTTTCGCACAGGAGAGTGGTCTTCTGACACTTCTCTGCTTCCAGGGTTGGTGGAGAATACCTCCCACTGCCCTGATTGGGTGGAGGTTTTTAGAATGCTCTTCTGGGGTCTCAATTCACATGCTTTTTGTTCTGCAAAGCGAACCAAATAGTCCCTTTGTAGATGATGCTTCTGCAGGTCTAGCTCCCTGAGTTTCTCCTCATAGGACTCTTCCTGACCAGATATATTGGCCATAACATTTTGGAATCTGTACAGGGACGCCCGTCCATCAATCTCTGATGGCCAGCGGCCTGCCTGTTCAATCATGCTGGACCTACTAAACCCTGGCTGCCCCATGATTCCCAGTGCTTGCGAACTGGTGAACATGAAGTTAGAAGTACCTGGTGTATCCAAGCGGTAAATGGCTTGAAGGCCCCTAGTACAGATGGCATCACACTGTGATTGGGGGTGGCCCTTTCCCTCTCTACTTGTTCAGGGTCCCTCAAGTTGGGATTCAGCCTAGCATACACCTTATCTAACAGCTCAAGTTTTCTCTCTCAGCCCTTATTTCCTGACAATAGGCTAAGGCCTGAGCCTTTTGCTCTGCTATCAGGGCTTGGCATACCTCTATTACCTGCCCTTGAGTTGCCACCTGGATCTGGAGTCCACTGTTCTGATCACAGAGGTCCTCATTGTCTTTTTATGCTGTCTGTATGGCCTAGGAACGCTGAGACAGTTTTTGTTGCATGAGATTCATCGCTGAATTTGTGCATTTTTAACTTGGTTGTTCTCTTCTAGAGCACCTTCTACTCATCTTGTGTGACCCAATACTTTTTCATGTTCTAGTTTTAGTTGGTTCAGTTCCTGGAGGTCTAACTCTCTTTTATGTAGGTCTGTGTTTAGGTTGCTCACTTCCTGACAGAGGACATCTTTTTCTTGATACAGGGTGCCCCTCTGCTCAGCCAGGTCATCCCGCTGTTGTTTGATAGCCCTTAATGTCTGGCGTTCTTGATCAAATTCTATTTGGAAGCGGAGTTCCTTAAGGATTAATAGATTATTCTCCTCTTCCATCTTTTTGATCTGATTTTGTAACATGACTATTTGTTCTGAGCAGGCGGTATTATATATCACTTGTTGTTTTAATTTTAGTTGACTCTTTTTCAGGGAATCAACCTTTTCCTGACACTCCACTTCTAATTGGGCCTTTTCTATGAATTATTTTGTTGTTGTGGAGCCAAGTCCTCTTTTAGCTTTTTGATGTTGTTTTCAAGTTCTACCTCAGAATCTTGGCTCTTTTGCAATTTCTCTTCTACTAGTTTTAGGTCAGTCTGGATTTGGGTTCAGAGCTCAGACTAGTTTTGCACAAGGGTTCTATTTTCTTCATATTTTTCCTTCATAACTCCCATGTGGTAATATATGTAGGCTGTAAATCGGACCATTTTAATCTGTTCCTCTTTAATGCTTTGCGTCATATACAGTTCGCTCAAGGCTTGATGTAACAGGCTACCGTCTTGCCACACATCCATGTTCATTGTGGTGACCTGTTGCATTATTTCTTCTAGCCAGACCTTCTCATCTTGCTCTGCCCATTCTACTCTAACGAATAGTTTATGCAGAAGATGCATGTTTATCTCCACTCTGGTCATTATGAAGAGTGTTCTTCCTTTATTAAATTATTTATATAAGGATAAACCTGTATTCTGTTGCTTTTTGTCTAGTTCAGGGTTGATTTTACTTTATTTTTACACACAGACCTGATACTTAGGGTCTATGTTTTGGGATAGCACTTCTACAGTGTAACACAGTTTTCTAACCACACAAAGTATTACTACCTTTATGGTTAGCCTGCTGTGTTAAGCTGTCACGGTTGAAAACACTATCTCAAACCCAGCAAACAAGCCCCCACAGTGTTAATGATTTTAAAGATGCAGCACACTCCAGACCAGGACTTTTTCTACTGGCCAGGGATAAAGCTCACAATTAAAATGCTTTTAAGTTTATTCTATTCAGATTCAATTTTGAGAAGGCAGCCAACCTGTCTCACACCCCCCTTAACGTACACGGCATGTCAAAATGGACCATGAACCTGGTCGGTGTGTGATAATGAAATATTTATTTATTTTTAATTTCCAATGAAATTCAAACACATTCAATATAGGGCAGCAATCAACACAGTGGTGATAATTACACAGTAAAATGATAGAATACACTTAGTTTAGCCTTCTAATATAAGATACACATTGCACAATCGAATGAAATCAAGATTTACTTTTTGGGTAGTATTTTCAGATAGCACCACAGTTAGGCATTCCCCCTGCAACTCTCCGACAAATCCCTGTTAACCGAATTTTGTGTGAGTAGAGAGGAGTAGCAAGGAGTTAGGTATACTAGGAAAAATCAGAATGCAAATCCGACCTACCACCCCTGAATGGGAGACCAAAATTGAATTACGCTCCCTTGAAAGATGAGCAAAATGCCACTCGGAATTACTGAATGGTTATTTTACATGTGCAGTTGAATGAATAAGGCAAGAATGTGTGTTGCTGTAATTAAGAGACAGGAAACGTTATGAGCTACAAGGCAGTGTACTAAACAACGGGCATACAGTTTACAAAATCAACTTTGGAAAGAAAAACAGTGCAGCAAGAATCACACGCGGCAAAATTGCAATTGCTTCGTTTCATGGGTTTAAAATAGCAAAATGGCTTGGAAAATGAGCTAAACAGACATAATCAGAAATCGATTTTTAATGCTAAGGTACAAAGGCACATAACAGGTATGATATGAAAGTGAAAGGGTGACTCTGATGGTGACAGTATGGGATTCTTTTTAGAAAATAAATTGGATTTTCTAATGAAAGCAGTTACACAGGTGAAATCGGTTTTAAAAGGAAAATGACAGGTTCTACTGAAACTATTTTTTAGTGGCTAGATTATTAAAGAAAGACACTGCCCACAAAAAGGTTAATTTGAAATGTTAACGCATTCACGCCGTGTGCCTCTTTATATGGGAATTAATGTATTTTTTTTCAAATAGAACTAAGGACTTATATAGCGGACTGAAATGATTAGGAAAGAATGGCACTAACACATGGAGATTAACACAGATTTTCTGAAGGACAGGATACACAGAGGATTCTAGCAATTTAAGATTTTACTATGGTATTTATAGGATTTCTATGTGATTGGACATAATTCCAGGTAACAAAGCACTGGATGCAGCTTGTTGGTTACTGGGGAAGGGTGATACTTACAAAGATCACTTTAATAGGGTAGTTTGGAAAGCCAGCCAGGTCCTTGGACAGCGGGATAGGGGTATGGCCATTGCACAGCGGCGGTTACTCCTCTAGGGACTCAGCGAGGCAACCAGGGTCTGGTCTCAGTGGACAGCAGGGTGCATCTGCTGGCCAAAGCAGGTAGCTGGCCAAAGCAGGTCTGTCACTGGGTAATCCCAAAAGGGTTCAACAGCCTTTCCCCCTTTCTTTCTGAATTGTTGGGATTTTTGTAGGTTTTAGTTCTGGATGGTGGTTCTGCCTGGGTAGGAGGTACTTCATAGATCAGGATCAGCTATCCCTCTCCTGGCACTGGAATCTGGAATCTTGCAAGGTGAATATGGAATATCTGGATCTTTGGATGTTGCGGGTTGGATTTTTGAATGCTGGATTTTTTTTTAATGTCCTGATTTTTTAATGTCTCCTCCTTATATAGGTGGGATGACATTATAGGATTTTTACTATGTGGGCAGAACTAAGCTGGACATACCTCTAAAATCAGATAGGTCAGGCTGTAAATGTTGGCACCTCCCTGTAACCATATTGGACAGATGGAAGTGACTCAGTCTTAGTGTGTGTGTTTTCATGAGGTGTTTTGTTATACCAGAGTTATTTTTATTAAAACCAGTTATGAAAAAAAACCCTCTTATTTATAAATGTCACCCTTATAAAAATTAGATAGGCAAATGCCATATTTCACATGGAGCATATTATTCCAAACCCCAGGTTTTTACGATGCTGTTTAGTCCTTCAGGCAATCATTCACAATTTCTATGGCAAATATTTCCCCTAAAAATCTACAAATGGGTACACTGAAGCTTATCAAGGTCGGACATATTTGCAACAAGTTTCATAACTGTACCATGTACGATTTTCCCAGAAACGTCATTTGACTGGCGTTTGCGTCCCCCACATGCTATGAAGATCCACACCGTCTTCTTTTCATGGAGCAAAAATTACATTCAAGCTGTCAAATTTTTACGTTACTGCTTCTTTAGATAACTGAAACAAATGTCTTAATATAAAAAGTATTTTCAATCATATGGGCCGGCTTTGTTCCCAAAAGTGTGTAGTCCTTTCAACCCACCAGCCTCATTTCATGCTCTGGTCAGCTTTTTCCAAGGGTTGCTATGGCTCCCCTTTGATTCTAGGCAGTTGAAGCAGAGCAGAGGTGTCAAAGGAATTCACACTTCAGTGACAGGGCTGTCCATTGTATCATGCTGCAGCAATGCCGCTCAGTCTGACAAAGTCACCACTTCCCACACCTCTGTGCCTTCCATGTGGTAAAGGAAATTCCTTTCCCATGGGGATGGCACATTAGAAGTACCTGCCTTTTTAAAGACTGGTTTGACAGAAATTTCTGGGATTAGCCATGATGTTGAAGTTTATTTCTGTGGGAAAAATGAACTACACAGGGTTCACTTTACTTATATTTTGGCAGCTTTTCTTCCCAACATATATAGTTTTGTTTCAGGGCATGTTACAGTATTATTTCGATTGAGCTTGTACAATTCAACTCACTGCTTTGCAGAGCAGTCCAACACGGGTTCATTTTACTTTCCCTCGTCATTTCCAAATGCGATTTTCCTCGCATCTTTATTCTGAACATTTCCAGAGCTCTGGTCGATTTCTAATACACAGGAATCTGTTCAAAACAAGGGTTCTTTGAAACTGACATAAGCAAAGGGAGAGAGAGAGCTTCTTGTGAAGTGTTTTGCCTGTGTTACTTAGTTGCAAGAGTAAATGCTTGCCGTATGGCCTGAAACAAATTTCTCTGCTCTTTCACAGATTTTACTTGACACACAATGGGCCTCATTACGGCCATGGCGCTCCCGGCCATTCATTACGGGGTGCCTTATTACGAGGTCCCCCAGCAGGACCTGCACAGAACGTCTGGTCAGACCAGACGTCCTTTGCGGGTCCCGCAAGGGGACCAAGGAGCTAATAACGGGACACTACAGGGGCTCAAATGGGAATGGGGATTGGTTTTGTGAATTAGGAATTACCGGATCCTCCAAGGTTGGAATGACCCGGTAATTCCTCATTCACAGAACCCGGTACTGGAACCCGGTATGGAGGCAGCCATGCCCTTATTAAGGGCATGGCTGCCTCCATACTCGTAATGAGGCCCAATGCCTTTCATGGAGATATGGCCCTCCTTTGATGGTGTACATCCTGAAGACAGATGGGCATACATCTGTTTTACTGGAACCAAACTGTGTAATGTTGAAAAGATGGAAATAGCACCAGTGCAAAATCATTTTAACCATAGAACATTTTCTCTTTCAGTTGGAAGTCTTGAGCTTGGCAGCATATCAGTGCTAAGCCAGACTGCTTTTGAATTCTTCTTTTTGGTGCACATGAAGAAAATACTCCAGCCATTCTCGGGGTGTTCTGTGTTTCATCTCGCCCCATATGCACTCACCAGAGCGAGCACAGCCATTACTTTTGCAACTGCTAAAACACAGTTTTGGTGATGCAGGGGAATGTGTGCTAAGCAGAACCAGTGCTGACATTCTTCTTGTAACCGCTGAAAATGCAGTTTGGTGGTGCAGGGGAGTTCTGCTGGGCTGGTAAATGTACACCACAGAGGAAAGGCTTGTCTTTGCAGAGGAGTGCAAGCTGGTGGTGCTTTGCTCTCCATGACCACAAGTGTTTTGAATGAGAAATGAGAGTTGGCACAGGGTGAGAGTTGAGGTGTGGATCCATCGAGCGTCATGTAAATTAGCCATTTCTTGACTTGGGCATGCTGGGTGGGGTTACCTAGGAGGTTAATTTAGTCTTATTAGGTTAGAGATTCCGATAGGCACTGAAGATCCAGACTTGGACAAACAGTGCTTGAGCCAATGAATTCTGTTGATGAAATTAATCTGTAGGTTAAAATGTTTGTAATCTGCATATTGGTGTATCCTCATTGTGGTGTTACAAGGAGTTCCCCCAGAGGTTTCATGTAGAGATTGGAGATGCCGGAGCACAGGATAGAACTTTGTGGAACTCCTAAGGTTATTGGGTGCTGATAGGATCTGTTGGGGCCCATCTGCTGGAGTCACTCTTTGTTGAAGTGGCATAAGGTAAACACTGTAGGATGGTTTTGTCAAAGCCCCTATGCATGGCAAGGATGTTGAGGAGGTATTCGGGGTCATTGGCATTGAACACAGAGGGGAGGCTGATGAGGAAGCAGGATCCCCTTTGTCAAGGACATTGTATGTGTACCTTATAACATAGATGATGGAATCTCTATGCTACATCGGGATCAAAAACCAGATTTGTGGTCCTCTATGAGATTCTTCTGAGCAAATCCTTTCTCAATCACTTTGCTGAGAAAAAGTAAATGCATGATGGAGTGATAGTTTGTCAGGTCATCGAGGACAAGAGCGGATATTTTTCAGTAGGGGTAGTGGATCTGATCCTTTTTCAGTACATCAGGAAAGGTGGCTTGTGTGAGGGATTTGTTCATGATATCAAGATATGGTGTAGGTGTTTCACATATGAAGACCTTAACAATGGAGGAGGTAAGAATGGTGCATTTGTAGTTTGTGGGTCAGATCTTATGGAGCCAATGCCCTGAATTTGGGCCATCTTGATTTGTTGCGGGCTGGGACAATTTTGTTTTTCGAGCTGGTAGTGTGTTGCCTTATCTTGTCTATTTTGTCTGTGAAGAAGCCATTGATGGTGTTCAAATTGTAAGTGGATTGTGTTATTGCAGGGTCTGTCAGCAGGTTGATGCAATGTTTCACTGTTTGGAAGATCACTCTGTTCTTCATGGATGCTTCCAAGATGGCTGGTGTGTTAGAAGTTAGCTTTGGATGTGGTGATGAGTGTCCTGTATGTGGCCCGGGGGTTCCCAGGGTAATGTGGTCTTCTTGTTATCCTATCTCCAGAACTTCTTTCTGTGGATTTTGCAACTTCTGTCGATGAATTCCAGGTTGTACCATGGTGTGAGGGGCTTAGGTTTGTTCAGTTAAAGTTTCAGTAGTGCATAGGTGTTGGTGGAATCATTTAAAGTGTGGTTGAGTCAGTTAAGTTGGGCGTTGGCATGCTCCAAGCGGTGGGACATGAATACCAAGGTGATAATCTTTCCTTCTAGTGCATCCTTGGTCAGTTTCTTGACAGAGTAGTGGAGTTTCTTAAAAAGGTTTGGGTTGGCCCCCATGGGGGAGAGGTGTTGCGTGGAGCAGGATGATTATGGATCCTTGGTCTGTCCAGTCCAAGAGTAGGGGGAATGATACAATGACTGGAGAGGTTGTGAATGCCAGGACAAGTGTGTTGGCTTTGTTATGGGATGTCCTGCAATGAGTTGCTTGATGTACTTAGCAGTTTGGGTCTTTATGTATTTGTGGGGGCTGGGTCCTGGGCATGTTGTTAGAGGTAGCGAGCTACTGCTTTTCCCAGGGTTGCATAAAAGAATGAACAGTGATATGAATGAAGATGCTGAGGACATGTATTTCTTTCTGTTCCTATCAGTGTTGCTCTGCATTTTTGTATACCATTTGGGAGCATTGAGATCCATCAGATGTAGTTCAGATATTTTATTATTTGAGAAGCTAATGTTTTAATTGATTGTTGGCATATTGATATAATAAGAATTTCTAGACAGTGAATGCCTTTCATGGATATCCATTTCCAGTAGTTTGGGCAGATGGAGAACACAAAGCTTGAAAAGGCAGTAGTGTCATGCATTTGGTGGTTGGTATTTAATTTAGATCTTCTGGAGGGCATCTCTGTTACTTTATGGAGGTTCAATTTCAGCTTTATCCTATTTTGTAGAATGTTTATTTGAAGCAGTATGGGTAATTACAGAAGTACCCCACTGACAGGTTAATGAATGTGGACCTAGTCTCCTTTAGTGGTACTAGTGTGCTGAGCTTGGAATATATGTCACAGATATAGATCCGGTGGCTAGTTTCATGTATGGTCAAATGACAGGAACATGTTGGTGCCTTATTACCATAGACAAAGATTTGTGTTGTCTGTTTTTCACCCATGAAGTGGATAAGTAGGTGGCTTGTCAATTCAAAACATGGGACAATACTAATTAAGCTCGAGAAGTGGAAAGCATTATCTTATTTAGAGAATGCTCAGCACACCTGATGTGGTTGAAGTGAAGAATTATGTACTTCTGTGTCAGGCATAGGAGGTGATGTTAACCCGAGAATAAAATATTGCATGATCATGAAGCATGAGGAGAAGTACTGTAGATGAAATGTCTACAAGGGTTTGAGTGCACATGAACCCTTGAACTTGATACTTGTTTAATTAAGATAATGAAAATGGAGGTGGGTTGGCACAGTATTCAAGATGCTGGTGGCTACTGAAAGGGAAATGGGTGTGAGGTGTGGTGTTGAGTAAAGGAGAAGCACTTATGGATGATTGCCACTCGGTCAACTTGCTCATGTTGTCAGTCAGTGTTGCAGAACTTGGTCGTCCCGGATAGGGAGCCCTCCTAGCCATAGATAGACCACACACAGCTATATCTCAAGATCGACACCATCAAGGACATTCATACGCTCAAAACCTGCCTCTCGCTGATCCAGTCTTGGATGTCCAGTGCGACCAAATTCCTACCAATCACCAACAACACCGAACACCCAGACATACAGACCTGGCTATCAACCATGAACTCAGGGCTTCACACCTGAGTTTGCCTCCTGTGCCAAGTCCCTTGGGTTCCACATCGACAAACACCTCTCATTCAAGAAACACTTAGCTAAGAAAACAGAGACAGCTTTGTATCAGCTCTCCCTCCAGTGAACAGTCAAGCCCTTCCTCCCCAGGACAGCTTTAGATCCACCATTCCAGCACTGGACACGTGCAGACTTGAAATCCCCTGTTGCAAAAAGGAATGGACCGGATAACAACCTGTCTCTGCCCCAATACAATGGAACCTCCTCCCAAGTCAGCATCAGACTTGCTCCCATGCTCCTACAATTCAGAAAAGAACTCAAGACCCACCTCTTCAAGGAATCTCTCTACCTCAACACCCAGGCCATCACATCGCCCCTCAGGCCACATGACCCGCTAGATGCCGCCTGCCCCTCTCCTCCCTGTCAACCGGTGCATCTGTACCCCTCCTCTGTGCCCCTCTGTATCCTACCCCCCGCTCTATATATGTTCTGTTGTTACCTCTGAAATGCGCTCTGTTATGCATCTGCACTGTGGCATCTGTATGTTGTATAACTCTAAAGCGCTCAGTTGCTTCGCAAAGCTAGGTCCGCACTGAAGAAATACGATAATAATACTAAAATAATAATAATAAAAAGGATAGAATCTGTCTGCCTTCTTGAGCCTTCATGAAAATAGGTTCAGCAAAGCACTCCATAGATGCTTGGTTATTGCCCAGATAGCTACAACATCTCATATGCAAACATTGGTGGAGTGGCAGTTTATAAGAAAGGTGTTTATGGCTAGAACTGTGAGAAATGAATTACTATTTTATTTTGTATGTGTTTGAGAATGTGAACCTCACCGTGTGGTTTTGTTATAGCTGACTTGTGCACGGGTGTTTTGTGTGTGTTGGCCAGGAATGAAGCTCATATAGCAGGAGATACGAACATTTCAATTAAGTGCTAATTAGGTGGCCAGTGCTGCTATTATATTGGGATAAGCAGAACAATGCAGCGGACAAATGTGGCTAAGATATCGGTGTATATAGTATTAAACGAACAGAACAAAGTCAAGCTAGATTTAATTCAAATGAATGCATTCAAACATAATTAATGTTAAAGGGACTAACATCTAGGCAAAATAGTTATGTGGCGTTTCTTGCAGTACTATGCAGAAGTCTGAAATTCATATAACGTCATGGCACAAAAGCATGAACGTTGTGTTTCACAACCTATTTGATATATCCCAGGGCAGGCCAATTACCACAAACTGACAAAAGAATCACCTATGTACTAAAACCTCCTGACATGCCACCTCCTCCCACTGCCTGGGTGGCAGCTTGGAGCCCAGCTTGGATCCGAGAGTTTGCTCAATGGAGGAGGCCCAACAAATTTACCATTCATGGACACTACCTTGCACTTTGTATTCCTACCTTCACAGCTTCTTAAGACACCACCCTCATTGCAGAAATGATCCCTGTCTCGGGAGGAAAGCTCAGGGGCAACGCGCTCAGGGTTCCCGCTTAGAAACCTCTGGCTTTTAAGCACACTATAAATAATCAATTATAATAATTATCAAACTCTGTGAAATTGGCTAGGCCATGGGGTGGGCCATGGGGATGGGCGGGATGGGCGTCAATAAAGGAACGGCTGCAAGAGCTCAAATTGAAACAGAATCACTGTATTAATTCCAAGGGCCCACTGAGACACCTGGATGGCAAAAGGAGCACCACAAAGGAACCCCCCGAAGAAGCCCACTGAACCATGAGCAATTACTACAAAGGTGCCATAGTAAATCTATGCACAATTATCAATATGCTTCTACATATTTCCCCACTGTGATTTTACATCAATGTTGCCTTGGATTTACCGATGGGTATTACCCCAGTTTAATTTCTCCTAGGTGTCCTACATGCCCCAAGAGTGTGAAATGCTCCTTTATGCTCCCCAAATGATTTGCTCCTAAGTGCGCCACACTCCAGGCTGGGTTCCCCGACTCTTATCTTTGAGCAGTATTTTCCCTACTTTGATGTTCTCTTGGCAGTTTCCCATGTGACTTTGGTCCTAGGCACACACCTACGAGAATGTTGCATGGCAACATGATTCTCCAAATGCCCATCAGGCTATCAGCTGACTGTTCCCTCAATGACACGCTCAAACTCTTCATTGTACATTATGCTACCCATATCAACTAGGACACGGAGTACTCTACCTCTCAACTACCAGCTTACACTTCCAAAAATAAATCAATTCCACTTACTAAATGATTACTTTAACTGCCACAGGCTCACTTTAACTTTATAGCTAGTTAATAGGCTGGTTAAACCCAGCTCAAGCCTAATTGCTTGCATTGGGATTGATTTAGTTAGGCCCAATGCCCGTCGCAGAGATTACTTACAAGTATATCTAGCCATAATACATCTACTTCTGTAAACATGTCTGGGCTAGAGGTGACACATGGTAGAGTGCATGTGTGGTATAACTTGATCAACCTGTCAATGTAGAAACCACTTGCATTATGTATAAAGTTATTAATGAGCAGAAATGTATTACTTACTTTACCAACTACACAGTGCTTTGGATGCAGCAGATATGCACCGGAACTGATCTGCCCTCTGGATTTTTAGACCATTCAGTATCCAGAAAAACTGAGTACTGCATGCCTTCCTACCAAATGTCATTACTTCTTTTTGGTTTGAAAGAATGTATCTGTAAATGTCTAGTCTTAGAGTAGCAAGACAAAGCATCCAGTAGTCTTTGCAAACCAATAGAGGTTTTATCCACCAATACTGAGTCGTCGGCAAGCCAAGTCAAATGACTGTGACCAATCTTGGGCGGATAGGAATTGACTCTGCTTGAGGTATCATCAGTGTCTGAAATCTATAAGTTAAATAATAGGGATGCCAGTACGCACCCGGTTGCAAACTTTTGTTTGCTTTTAGTAAGTTGGAAAGCTTACCATGATCCTTCAAACCATTTCTAACAGAGGTTTCGCCATACAGCTGCAAAACAAAAAACAAACGATGCATTGGTATTGCTCAGGTGCTAAGCTTTTTCCACAAGATGCGATTAACCATTTCAAAAGCAGCCTTATAATGAATTAATGCCAAAAATAATCATTTGCCCTTAATGTGCATGCTTTTATCCATAAGATATTTCAAAGTCCAGACATTGTGAATATCATTAAAATGCATCAGGAGTTTGTAATGTACTTGTATTTTTGATTTACAATCAATTCCTTCGGATGGTGTTTGTGTACGTTTTTTTATTTTTAAGGTGTTGAGGTTTTGCAGAGGTAGAATATCATTTGATTGATGTACTGCTCATCATCAGCAAAATCTATGAAAAGTGACCCTAAAATATTTAAGGGTTCACCTCGATATCCTGGAGGACCTGCACATATTATTGTCCTACTCTTGCTTTGGGAGATGTTAGGTGGAGTTGGGCCCATGTGGATGTTTAGATGCACCAGTCAGTCATGTTATCCAGACCACCCACTTCTTGTTTGACACATAATGACTCTCAGGGTATGTCCATTTGCTAATACATGATTATACCTGTGAGCATCAGTGTCTAGTTCATTGAAACACAGAATGTGTGTATAGACAAGAGGCGTGGGCTATTTCCTGTAATCAGACACCAGTGGCTGGTTGTATTACTAGGACACAGCAGGGGTTACCCAGGAGATGTGGAGGGAGGCAAGTGGTTCATTGATGTCTCAGTGGTGAACAGAGCACTATTGATGCAACCCTGAGCTTGCATTGGATTATTTGAGCATCCTGCTTTAGAGTGTTCACAAAACCATTATAATGAAACGGATCTGTCTGTTGCCAAGGAGCATGTCTATGTGAATAGTACAGTATTTTTTGTGTGAGCACACTCTGGAAGTACTGCTTCAAAACATGGTTTAATGATACAATGATAATAGTTTTATTCTGTGAGCCCACTCCTTGTGCCAGTGTCCATGATAGAGCTTTCGAGTTCTAATCAGAATTAGTCAAAACCATGGTGGAAATTATTTTACTATATATATATATATATACTCTCTAAGTTGAGAGAAGAAGATATGCTTCCTTTGGCAGTGTATTTCGGTTTAGTAAGTCGATTTCACCATTGGACTGGCCTCTTGATGATGGCACACAAGAAAGTGATCTTCCTGAAGCATGTTTCCCTCAGGGATGGTGCTTAGTGGGAGGGGCACTGCAATTTGCCCAAAACTGTAAATTGCTTGTTGCATATGGCAAATAGGGTCTGTGGTGCACGGATCCCAGCGGTGAGTTATTTCTTGAGGGTTATGTTATATGTGCATCTCCTGGCGTGCTTGTTCTCCGAACCTCTAGCATGTTACTTGGGTATGCTTTGTTTGCCCAGGCTGATCAGACATTTGGAAAGCCTTCCATGAAGCTTGTGTGTAGTGTTAGTGTGAGATTGTTATTCGGGGTGATTTGGGTTTTCAATATGCAATGGCAGTATGGTGTAGTAGTGTATTGTTCCATATAGGCAGTCTTGGACACTAATGTATTCAGTAAACGTGGCTTGTTGGTTTTGGATGGCCAGCTTTGACACTTTATTGCAACACTTGAAAGTCAGCGTTGGTTATTGCTGCAGGGTAGTCTTTTTGCACAGCCTTCTGTGAACAATGGAATGTGACACATCTAGAAGGTGTAATATTTCCAGTGTGTATTGGTGGGGTTTGCATGGGTGAGTGCGTGAGGATGGAGTGAAGGGAGCGGTTCAGATGGATGCAGAGGTTATTGCAAAGTGTAATTGGTAGATGAGAGTTAGTGCGTTGGGGTGATATAAATGTAAGGTATGGAGTGTGTAGTGTGTGAGGGAGGGAGCTGCAAGTGAGAAGAGAGGGGCAAGATAATGGAGTTCTCCTGCCTGAGAGTTTATCAAATTCTCATGATCAGGGGGGCAATAAGTGGCGGCCCTTCCGTAATGGATGCCAGACTGCTCCCATGCAAGCAATTATGGCTGTGCCAGGAGGGCAGGTTTATTCAAAATGAATGAAACGCTTGTGTTTTAAAAGGTGGCCAACTCACCTTTCAACTGCGCGGGAGTGGGTATACATTTACAGATGGATTATACCCATGTCCACTATATGAATGAAAGGGATCATGTTACACACTCACAAGACCATATACTAGTCCTTGTAGAATCACTGATGTTACATTTCCAACAACAGAGCATACCCGGAAATTATGTCTGCTTAGCCGCACACATTTTCCTGCAGAGAAAGCACATCTACTTTGCACAGGAATTCTTTTTAGGAATGAGCACCCTCACAGATGGCATTCTGTGACAAAAACCACATGGGGTATAGGAATGTGGAGAAATGGACACGATTAGAAAGTGGCAGCCTCAGTGGGGGAGGTAGCAGTATAAGAGGAACCTGCACACAGACTCAAATGAAAGATGTTTGAACGTTTCAGACATTTTAATATTCACAACGACCCATATTCATATTGCATAGTAAACCTTGTAATTAGGATATGATATTTTGTTTTTCAATGCTTTATTATGTTGAAGTTCGTTCGTTGTGGTTGGCTTGCCTATGCTCCTTTGTGATTTTATATGTTATGCTTTATTATGACATGCTGATATGTGGTATTTTGCTGTGAGCATACATGAAACTCAGCAATAACACTGCATACGGACTTACTCAAAATGTTCTATATATTGAGCAAAGATGCCTTATTTAATGTATTTAATACTAGGCCTATGTAGAGATCTATGTATTGAAATGCTGTCTAAACCTAGCAGCCTGAATCCAGATCTTGCTCTGCTTTCAGACAAGGCACTGAAGTCAGGCCTGCCAGTTCTGTCACTAAGATGCACAAGTCATACATTGGATTTCTGTGTGAGGGAAAGTGCAAGGCTGCATTTACATGCACCCTTGGCTTCCCACTCCCATCTGTCTGCATGTCCCATCCCAGCACACTTAGTGCACACAGCACACAAGCAATCTTGGATTAGAATGAATATGTTTTGGGGAATAGGGCTGATTGTGTGTAGTGTGAGATGGATCACATATACGTTTGTGCCTGTTCTCTTCTTAATTAAGATGTAACTCTCATGGTGCCATTTCCAAAAAGAAAATCTCTCTCACCTCAAGAAATGTCTTGGATCCAGCAGTCCATCACACAACACTACAACCAACCATATGTTCTGCCGAAAACACTAACAGGGTAATTCATAGAATCCAGCGCACAAGTAGCGCACGCGGCTGGCGCACAGCGTGCGCCTGCGATAGTCTGCGCCAGGCACGTGCGCTAAAACTGATTTCCGCGCACAGCGTATTCATGGATTTCATGCTCCCAAACCAGCCGTGGCGCAGAGAATCGCAGCGAGCCTGCAGCAGCGCCAGTAACGCCCCCAAGAACGCCCTCGCGCAAGGAAAAGCCATCAAAATCGCTAAATCATCGCTAAGGGCTGCGCTAACCCTGGACCACTTCACAGGGCAGGCAAACAAGGAAAGCAAAGCGGGCAATCTTCAAATCAGGAGTACGCGGGAAGTTCTACACGCGACTAGGCAGGGTACGTGTATTACAGGGGTACGCGTGAAGTACAACACGCGATTGTCCAGGGAACGTGTATTACAGGGGTACGCGTGAAGTAGAACACGCGATAGGCCAGGGAACGTGAATTACAGGGGTACGCGGGAATTATCACACGCGAACAGCCAGGGAACGTGTATTACAGGGGTACGCGTGAAGTAGAACACGCGATAGGCCAGGGAACGTGTATTACAGGGGTACGCGTGAAGTAGAACACGCGATAGGCCAGGGAACGTGTATTACAGGGGTACGCGGGAATTATCACACGCGAACAGCCAGGGTGCGTGTATTACAGGGGTAGCGGGAAGTTCAACACGCGATTGGCCAGGGTACGTGTATTACAGGGGTGCGTGGGAATTATCACACGCGAATAGGCTGGGTGGGCCCTCACAGGTGTACCCTGTACACCCTCCACGGCCCCTGCAGGCAGCCCACAAAACAGGGGACTACCCTGCACACCTGATCATGTCCCCCTGCACCCCCATCCACCAGGGGCACCCTCCACCAGGCCCCCACCCATGTCTCCCACCACCCCCACCCCCCAGCAGTGCAGGGGCACCTGCCAGCAGGCCCCCACCCATGTCTCCCACCACCCCCACCCCCCATCCACCAGGGGCACCCTCCACCAGGCCCCCACCCATGTCTCCCACCACCCCCAACCCCCAGCAGTGCAGGGGCACCTGCCAGCAGGCCCCCACCCATGTCTCCCACCACCCCCACCCACCAGCACTGTGGGGCACGTGGCCAGCAGGCAGTCAGGCAGCAGCAGATGGCAGGTGGGAGCGTGCTCAGGGCTCTGGGGGACTGTAATTTGGCCTCCTGGCCAGGAGCGTGGTCTTTCGTGTTTGAACGCGTGGACAGCCTGATAGGGAGTGGTTTTGCACGTGAAAATCCCACACTCAGCGAATCGCGCGAAAACCCGTCACCAGCATATGTGCGTCTATAGTTACCTGCACGTGCAGTGTCAAAGCGTGTGATTGGTGAAAATGGATCTACACGCAGGAGTGACAAAGCGTGTGATTGGTGAAAATGGATCTACACGCAGGAGTGACAAAGCGTGTGATTGGTGAAAATGGATCTACACGCAAGAGTGACAAAGCGTGTGATTGGTGAAAATGGATCTACACGCAGGAGTGACAAAGCGTGTGATTGGTGAAAAGTGAGCTACACGCAGGAGTGTCAAAGCGTGTGATTGGTGAAAAAGGATCCACACGCAGAAGTGACAAAGCGTATGATTGGTGAACATGGGCCAAGCACGTACACGCCGTAAGTGACGCTGTACGTGTGGGCCTGTATATAAGGTAGTGTAGAACACCATTTCCTTGTACGTGCTTTTCGTGGAGAGCGAGTGGGTGAATTCTGTACTTCTTGTCGTTTCACACGCGATTTACTTCACGGCGTTTCCAGTTCGTACTCCCTGTTACCTCTGACAGCTTTTTCTCTTTTTCCTCTTGTACTGGTTTACCTGGGCCTGTTCCCTCAAACAGTGTCCCCTTCTACTGTTGTCCTGTCTCCTCAGACAGCGTACACATCTTCTTTTGGCGGGGGTGTTGCCAACGAAACGCGCTCATTTTTCATGCTCTTTTACCTGGCAGACGGTGAGTCACGCACGTATCTAACTTCTGTGCTTGCCCCGTGTGTAGCCTACCCCTTCAGAGGTCATTCTAGGCTGCGTGTGACACGTATACGTTCATTTTTGTGTTACTGGATGCCACAGCGTAGTGCAGGGTTTTCCATCAGCACACGTGGTCTAGGAGGGGTATTGTGCACGTTCCTTAACTTTTTTGGGGTGCCTGTGCGTTGCGTGACCCGTCATCTTTCCCCAGGGGTGTCATATAGCCTTGCCACTGCACTAGGGTACGAATACCATCTGGTACCCAACCCCTTTGACACCCAATTGCCCAGGACAATTGTGCACACCGACTCCCATACGCACAATAACATCAGTGCCATGGTTGGGAGGCGTGCAAGCCGTAAGGGTGGCAAAGGTGGCCGAGCCACACGTGGTGGCCGTGGAGGATCCACTAGGGGACGTGGTTGTGACTTGCAGGGTGCCCCTGTCCCCCCCAGTCTGGAGGACCAGTCAGGGACACCCATGCACCCCCCCCCCCTCCCCCCCCCAGTTGAGGGTCATGTGGCTGATACCAACCCTGATCAGCCCTTGTCAGACCAGCCCATTGTGGCACCAGACCTGTCCGAGGGTGATCCCATCGCTGACATCCAGGTCAGCAGGTCCACTGCACGTGCACCGGTGCACACTGGTGTCATCAGGGCACGTGCATCTATGCCAGATAGGTCATCTGCTGGCCCCCGTAGCCAGGGTGTGGCTCCATCCACCCCACCTCTCATACACCCTGCCAAGACTGTGTCGGTCCTAGTTCATGCACCTCAGATCAGGCCTGACCCCATCCCTCTACCCCCAATGCCTGCACCTACTCCCATGCTGAGTGTGCAATCCCACACACCCAGTACTGAGTCCACCACGGCTCCTGCCCCTAGTGTCCACAGCGGCGTAGGACACTCTGGATCCCCACCCCCTTCCAAGCGCAAGAGGAAGAGTGCACGTCCGGCACAGGCTGATGCCCCAGGCACGGCTGCACAGTCCGGCCCATCAAGGAAGCCAAGCTTCACAGACGCCGAACTGAATGCACTTGTTCAGTATGTGTCAGATCATGATAGGGAAATGGTCATCGTTGCAGGGTCCAAGACCACACATGCCAGACGCCAGGCACACTGGCAGACCATTGCTGACAGAATAAGTGCCCTTGGAGTAGTGAGGCGCACAGCTAGTGATTGCCAGAAGCGCTGGAATGACCTTAAGCGCAGGGCAAAGGATAAGCTGGCCTCAAGTCATGCCGCAACCTTGGTGACTGGAGGTGGGTCCCCAGCACAGGAAATAGAACTCACACCACACGAGTCCGTAGCTGGATCCTACGTCACCGAGGGACAACTCCAAGGTGTGGGAGATCTCCCTGATTACGAGGCATCATCCGGTGAGTACACATGCATGTGTGTATTATCCATGTGCATGGTGTGTGTGTGAAGCATTCATGTTGGGTGCCTGTCAAGGGGGTGTGTGGCAGAGTTGATAGTGGCACCCATGTGCCTCATCCAGTATGTTCAGTGCAACACCATCTGCCCACAGCACTATCCCTACTGGCAACAGTGCACATATGGCCCTACACCATGGAAGTTGCCCTTGAATTGTCATTTTGTCACTACATTGTTGCTCATACTCCCCTGTCTATTCATCTGATGTCTTACATACCATTCCTATACTTTCCCCCAGCCATTCAAGTTTCATCTTCACATGCCTGACATGCAATGATACCACATGCTAATGCGTCCTCTGTATATAAATGCCAACCAACATGCTGTCATACTGTGGATGTTGCCTTGACATCCACCTCCTACCTGTGTGCTTTGGTACCGTCTGGTTTCGAGCCCCATTCCCTCACACTCCATGCTGCTCTTCATGGTCTATCTTCCCTGACTTCTACAGTTCAGACCATCGTGCCCTACTCACGACACCTGCTTGCTAACAGTCAAATGAGGGCACCCTGCCCTCCAATGCGACCCACCCTATTGCTGACAAGTGCATCTGAGCCTACTCAAAGCTAACTCTCACTGACATCTGCTCATACATGCCTTTGCCTGTCCCATAGACCCTTCACATGGTCCCTGTCCTCTCTCCTTGCTCCTCTTCCACCATCAATGGTGGGACCCGTTGGGGTGTACTCCTGGCCTCCTTCCAATCCTCAGAGGCCACAATTGATGTGTATGGTAATGGGAGCATCTCAGTCCAAGGCCCTTAGGCCAACCTCATTCTCCTTGAGAAATGCTACCCACATCTCATCAACTTCCTTTCCTCTCCTGCTGTCCCCCCTCCTCTCTCCTCATCAATCCTGCACTGCCTCCCTGCACCCTCCCATGATCCTTCTCCGCCTCCCACTCCAACTCCTACACATGCTGCACCTCTGATCTCTAGCACTCCCCGTAAGTCCTACAAGGCTGTCAACCTCCTCCACAATTACACTCCTTTCACTGCGGCTGCATCAGGCATTCCTCCGATATCTGTCACTTACATGAGGTTATGCACCTTGACATCCTTGGTCTCATGGAAACATGTCTGACGGCCAGCTCTGTCTGCATCCTTCACACACTCCTACCTGATGTTCAGGAGATCCTCTCCTTGGCCCGCCACTACTGTGCAGGGGGGGTGTGCCCTTGGCTTCCCTGAGGGTATTCCTGCCACTGTCACTCCTACTTAGACCTACTCCACTCTGGAATGGCTTGTGTGACGTCTCTCTCTACCACACCTTGACATTCACAAACTGTGCGTACTGTGTCTGGGAAAACTGGTCAAATGTACTACTTCCTTTCTGAGTGTCCTCACCTCTCCTCCTCACTCATGTCCCCAGACACAGAAATCCTCTTCCTTGGTGCTGTACGCATCCACCTGCATGCTTGTTAACCCCCCCACGTGACCTTTCTGTGACCTCAGCAACTCCCTCTCACCCTCTAGACTTCCGTCTGTCCCTACTCATTCTGCAGGGCACACTCTTGATGCTCTGATCTCATCTGACTTTCCCCTCTCCGTCCATCTCTGCACTCCTCTCTCCTGGAGTGATCACATTCTCCTCTCCTCCCAGCTCACCCTCACCACCCCACAGGCAAAGCCACCCTCACCACTGTCACACACCTTCTTGGTATTCCAACCCATGAAGTGTGTGTCAGTCGAGGCT
The DNA here is from genome assembly GCF_040938575.1 of Ambystoma mexicanum. Lineage (NCBI taxonomy): Eukaryota > Metazoa > Chordata > Amphibia > Caudata > Ambystomatidae > Ambystoma > Ambystoma mexicanum. Next base: position 957,282,040 of record NC_090928.1, on the reverse strand, counting down.
TATGCTGCCAAAATCTCCCCCCCATCCAGCTCCCCCTTAGGCTCACTCCCATCCTGACAGGGCCCACTCCATGCTCCACTCTATGTCAGGTACACTGGATGTCTTTGCCACGGTCATGACCACCTGTCTGAAGCCCCATGCCAATGCAGAGTCCTGGCATGACTCGGATCTTGTGAACCCAAACCACAGGTGCCGGGTGGCAGAGAGGGAATGTCCTGCATCATGCTCACCCTCTGGCAAACTGGCCTGCCACATGCTCCAAAGGCAATAGCGCCTCACCCTTTTCACCAAGATGAGATCCCCAATCCAAGGGCACATATCTGCGGCATGTGACAACTCTGCAGGACACATAGAAATCTGCAAGGACCTTGCCGAGCCAGATGCAGTGTGTACCTCCCCTGTCCCCTCCGAGCCCACAGCACTGCATGATTGTCTCTGTACCCCTATAGGCCACCCCCCCCAGCACTTGTCTGCGCCTAACACCATCTGCCCTTGACGTTAAGTCCTACTTACCTTGTACAGCACTTCCAGCCGCCACTTCCCCTTGCACTTCATTGTGCCACCCACCCCTGCACTTGCGTGACATGAATGACACCAGCACCAGTAGGATTGTTGACTGGCATCCCCTTCTGCCCCACCACCCCTCAGTGCTCCGCTGTACCTTCATACATTTCTGGACCGGTGCTTCACGAATGCTATATGATTCCTTTACAGGTGATGGGGAGGTGGAATCTCATTGTTTACTGCATTTTGTTGATGTAGACAAGGCACTGTGCATCGTGGCCAATTGGGACTAGCAGATCCATGTACAACATGTTAACTTATTGATGTGATGATGCAATGTCAGGACCAGAGTGGTTGAAATCCAAAAAAGTTGCCCTCCTCTCCCTCTTCACTTGGTGGCTATGTCACATGCCATGTGTGTGATGGCATGTGCCTTTGACATGGCAATCACCGGCCAATGTGTGATGGCAGTGCTAGGCAGCATGGTGAGCAGGCGTTGCTCTCCAATCTGTACATTGTATGCCCTGAGCCTCCCCTACAGACCCAGTGATGGTGAATGCATAGGAGGTCTCCCAGTCATGTGGGACATGTGTCGTAGAACTACTGCCTCTGTTGTTCATCAGCCCTTGTTGTATGCCATGGTGCTAATGCCTGTTTCCATTTTTCTCTTTCATGTCTTTGCAGGGGACGAAGCACTTGTTGATGCTGGGGATGTGGTGGTTGAGCCGTCCCAGGAGGGCAACCCGGGCCGACCTTCCACAAGTGAGGGACGTGGTGTGTTTGTGGGTGAAAACCCACAAGTGCTGCAGGTCGTGCTGTCGAGGGGTGTCTCTGGGGGTTCCTCCCCCGAGCAGTATTCAGGTGTAGACTCGGAGGATGACACCTATGTGCAGTCGCAGGTGAGTGTTCTTGGGAGAGAATCTCCTCTGTCCGACCCACCTGCAGCCGGGCCATTGCCCTCAATGGGGATGTCAGTGTCGGCAGCTCAGCCTCCGGTGGTTACGGATGCAGGGCCACACCACACAATCTCTGATCCTGTTCCTGGGGCTGCAGATCAGAGAGGGAATGCAGTCCTGCAGCCTGAGGCCTTGCCGGCACAGCAAGGCGCAGTCCGCCTTGCCCCAGGCAGGTGTGGTGCCCGTCAACGTGGTGGCCGTATGCCACCTGGCAATACCGCTTGGGAGCATTCCATCTACGGTATGGCCACCCAACAGGCAGCATCATCCGAGATGATTGCACAGGCCATGGATAGGGTGGCCACTTCCATTGTCCCCCCAGAAAGGCTGATGGAGCGACTGGAGCAGGCTACAGAGTCCATCTGCCAGGCACACAGGGAGGACATGTTGGCGTCCAACATGGACAGGCGGGCGGCACTGGCGACTCTGCGGGAATCACTTTCCATGGAGTCCCAGCGCCACAGGGAAGGCCTGAGGGAAGAATTCCATCACCTCAGGTCGACCCTGTTAGAGCTTGAGGCTTCATCCCATAGAAGGACAGAGGAGCAGCTGGAGCGTCTGACACGGACGCTCTCGGCCGAGATGCAGGCAACTCGTGCGGAGGTCAGGTCATCCCGGAAGTTACTGCATGGGGACCTCCGCATGATTATAACCCAGAACCAGAACTACCAGACCCGCCTGCTTGCAGCCATGGAGGAGCAAACTCGTGCTTTGCGTGGGCTGCCTCCCATTGTCACACCATCTTCTGAGGCAGCTCCCCCACCTCCTGAGTCAGCTGCAGGGTCTGGCCAGAGCGATAGCGACTCATCTCCCACAACACAGTAGCCATGTGGGCCACGAGCCTATGGGGTGTTTTATTTTCCCATGATCCACACAGGTGGATTGTGGCGTGCATCCTGTCCTCGGACCTCATAGGTGCCCCCCCCCCCCCCGCCGGCCCTTTCATGGCCATTTTTTCTCAATTTTTTTTTCTTTTTCAAGAGTGTTGCCTTGTGTGGGTACCTGGGCATACACTGTATTGTGGCTGGGCACATGCAGGCTTGTCCTGAGTTTGGTTTCGATGCTTGGGTACCAGACATCCACACCCCTCCTGCTTCCGTTTCCATGGGCTTGCAAAGGGTGTGCCCAAGTGACAGCAAATTACACGGTGACATTGGACTCCCATGAGCTGTTGGCCAGTCCATAGTCAATACTGTGTAGACATTCATAGTGTACATTGTTGTTGCACCTAACTATGCATGATGGTTTGATATGTGCCTCTACTTACATATGTTGCTCATGTTTTGCAGGTATTTCACACAGTTCTTCACACGGGCATACTCTCTGGAGTCAGACTACATGTCGGTAGATGTGCACTGACACTTTTGCGTGGCGCCATCACTGTACATCTGGACGGTGAGGACATACCAGCAGAATCAGGTATTGAGACTACCATTGATTACATGCATTGTGTCTTGTTTGGGTGGGCTTCAGGGTGGGTTGGTGTGTAATTTGATTGAAATTACTCTTACACAGGTGTGTAGTAGTGGCTCCAGCGCGGTTAGCTGTTCAAGTGCGGCTATGTACCATTTGGGGCACTGCTATTTGTGACACCGGTGTCATGTTGTGATGGCCAGTTTGTTTGCTCTCACATACCATGACATGGTGTCCTCAGTGGCGGGACTGTGAAGGGAATGGGTGACATGGCAATGTTGTCATGTAGTGAATCGCCTGTGGCAATGCATATTTGATTGATGGAGTTGTGTCTTTTCGTTGTGATGCATTGCTGGTGTATGTGTAGGTAGGGGTGCACACATAGTGACACTTCCATGTTAACAATCTCAGGCTGATGTGTATCTGACAGTTTATTGTCAAGTAATTTTGTGACATTGGGCCTCATTACGACCCAGGCGGTAAGTTACCGCCTGGGCCGTGACTTTACCACCATGGCGTAAACTACGTTTACGCCATGGTGGTTGGCGGACTTACCGCCCCATTCCGAGGTCGGCGGGGCGGTAAGTCCCCAATCCCCATTTACCCTTCCCCATTCCCATTTTTGCCCCATAGGGCATAATGGGAGTGGGGAAGGCGTTAATTACGCCACCGTAAACTACGGTGGCGTAATTAACTCCATGGTCCCTTAGCGCCATGGATTTTAACACCCGCTAAAAGCAGGTGTTAAAAGCGCCATGGCGCTAAGGGACCTCGTAATTGGCGGTAAGGGGTCGGCGCAGCTAACGCTGGCGCTAACCCCTTACCGCCAGGGTCGTAATGAGGCCCATTGTCAGGTAGTGTCATCATTGATTGTCAGATGGTATGTGCCAGAGCAGTGTGCACTAGCCAGCACTGTGATTCCTAGGTGAAGAAGTTGGCCACCAGTTGCGTACGGGCTGCCTCCCCCCGTGCCCTTTCCCCTCCCATGCGCAGCGGGCGTGCATGTGGTTGTGGATGTGGGGGCACCACCATGTCCACGGGCAGGCCCCGGCGTGTTGCAACGTTGTGCAGGACACATGCTGCCACTATGATCCTGCACACTATTCGGGGAGCATATAACAGCTGCCCGCCAGAACGGTCAAGGGAGCGAAAGCGTGACTTCAGCACTCCGAATGTGCGCTCCACTATGCCCCGTGTTGCAATGTGGGCTGTGTTGTACCTTACCTCGGGTGGCGTGGTGGGGTTCCGGATTGGGGTCATCATGTGGGGGCTGATAGGGTAGGCACTGTCCCCTGCGGAGGTGGTGATGGGTATCATTAGTGGTGTTGTGTCATGACCCAGTATCTGACATGCATGCATGTGCAGTGGCATTCATGCTCACCAAGCAGCCATGTATCTCCATGCTGGCCAGCCTCTAGGTCCCGGCATAGGGTAGACATTCTGTAGATGAAGCTGTCGTGGGTGGACCCGGGATAGTTGGCATATACTGATGTGATTATTCCCTTGGCATTGCATACAACTTGCACGTTGATGGAATGCCAGTGCTTGCGGTTTCTATAGATGTGCTCTGTTGCCCTGGGTGGACGTAGAGCCACATGTGTGCAGTCAATTGCACCAAGCACTTTGGGGAATTGAGCCACACCATAGAATTCCTGGATGCACGTCCGCCTTTCTGCATGAGTCCTGGGGAGATATATGTGCCTGCGGACTGATGGCCGTGCAGTGATGATGTTCAAGACCTGGTGTAGGCAGCGTGACTGCGTGGCCTGTGACACACCACCCACTATGGCACTTGTCCGCTGAAAGGATCCAGTGGCCAAGAAGTGCAGTACATTCAGGACCTTCTGCAGGGGGCTGAGTGCTTGGGAGCACAGGGTGGGTGATGTGAGGTCATCCTCCCACTCACTGACCAGGTCCAGTATGATGTGTGCTGGAAACCTGTACCTCCCATACACCTGGTCATCAGGCATCCCGAATAGGCTGGTTCTGGGTGTGAATATTCTGGCCCTGACTCTCCTCCTCCTCCTCCTTTGGTAGCCCACTGCCACTGCTGCTAGGAATGGTATGTTCATCCTGGCATCTGGCTTGTTTATTGAAAAGTGCGCAAATTAATGCTTTGCGCGTGTTCTAGGCGAGCGTGTGACCCTCGCACCCCTGGAATCTAGTTCCCACTCCAATAGCGTGTGGAAATTCCCACGCAGCAGGCATACAGGTGCGCTGACGTACTTGCGTGTGTAAGTGCCCGCGCACCCCTGAAATACACGTACATAGGCCAATGGCGTGTACGCGCACTTTTGGCCAATTACACGCTATGAAATACACGTACATAGGCCAATGGCGTGTACGCGCACTTTTGGCCAATTACACGCTATGAAATACACGTACATAGGCCAATGGCGTGTACGCGCACTTTTGGCCAATTACACGCTATGAAATACACGTACATAGGCCAATGGCGTGTACGCGCACTTTTGGCCAATTACACGCGATGACACTCTGATGTGCAGTATTTCCACGTGTGCTCCGTCATCACGTGCTGAGTGGGGAACGCCCGTGCGGATCACGTCAGACGCGCTTACGCGCTGAGGGACTCTGGTCCAATAGAATCGCGTATGCGTGCTGACGCACTTACGCGCTAAGGGCCTTTCCTCGGATTTCACGCTGACGTGCAGGAATTTCACGTGCCAAATCACTCCGTATCAAGCTGGCCACCCGAAAACACACGGAACACCACGCTCCTGCCCAGAAGGCCGAGTTACTGCCCCCCCAGTGCCCTGAGCAGCCTCCCACGTGCTATCTGCTGCTGCCTGCCTGCCTGCCTGCCTGCTGCCACCGTGCCCTGCCATTTGGTGCCTGCACATCAGCCATCTGCAGGGGTCCAGTTGCTGTGTCCACCCCTGCTGGAACTGAAGACTCCCAACTGGGATTACATCGCTCCACAGCCCAGCCCCAGGACCCAGTTGCCCACCCACACCTGCCTCTGGGGTTGCCATGTCGGGCACTTCCACATCTGGCACCAGTGGCAACCCCAGGCCAGAGGGGCAGAGGGGCACCAGCTTCACTGCCACCGAAGTTGGTGTCCTGGTGGAGCATGTCCTGGGGCAGTATGATGCCCTCTTTGGATCGTCCCGCGCCAGCAAGGAAGGACGGGAGAGGATCTGGGCTGACTGTGTGGTTGCCATCAACGCGGAGGGGGTGGCAACCCGCAACGTCCAGAAGATCAAGAAGCGCTGGGAGGACTTGAGGTCCAGGACCCTTGTGAAGGCCCGGCGCCTCGTGGAGGGGGGCCGGGGCCGCATGAGTTCCATCCAGAAGAGGGTCCTGGAACGCGTACGCCCAGCGCTCCACGCCCAGGTCCTTGAGAGGGAGGCCCGTCTGGAGTTGAGCGGTAAGTGTGCAAGCATTACTGTGTGAGACAGGGCATGTTGCGGTGTGCTGGTTCTATGATACTTGCCTGTATGTGTGCCATGGGCCATGTATGCATGTATGTGTGCAGGGACATCATGGTAATGCATGTGCGACCAGTGATGTGTGACCCACATGGTTGTTGCATGTGTTGAAATGCGGCATGGGGAGCCCTATGCAGATTTAGGACATGAGAGCATGCCAGTCTCTGTACATGGACATGGATGGGGGTGAAGGATGGGTGCTGATGCCAGGTACATATATGGTAGCCATGTCTGTGTGCCTGACCTGCGTGTCTGTGACTTGTGCATGCCATGGATGCATGACACATGTGTGTGACAATGCACAGATTCAGTGACGCACCCAACTTACCCTTGTTTCGCCTGTGTTCGGTGTGTTTGGGGCCAGATGGATGTGACTGAGGTGAAGTGTGTGCATGTGATATGCATGAGCCATGATGCATGTGAGTTACATATCATTGAATGTTTCAAGAGTCAATTGGACATGCATGGAAATGTGCATGGCATGCACCATGCCTGTTACTGTGTGTGTTTTGCCTGGACTGACCCATGTGTTGTGGAGGGACATGATGGAAGTGTACTTTGACAGTGGTGCTCATCTGCTATTGCTTCCTGTCTAGGGGACCATTGTACAGTAGCCTGATGCTTGTGTCCTTTGTCTCCCTCTACGCAGCGGCTAGTGAAGAAGAGGGCGGAGACGGCGCTGTGGAGCAAGGCGGCGGGGATGCCCCCACGGCTGCAGCGGAAGGGGTGGGTGAGCCCCCACAGGGGCCTGCTACGGCGGGAGACGGTGAGGAGCCATCCAGGTTGGTGGTTTGCACAGAGGAGGAGGAGGCCGACACTGGTGCACACATGGGGCCTGGTGGGAGCATCCCTGCTGGTGCAAGTGGTGCAGTCCAGGGCCAGGGGCAGGAGGCAGCACAGGTCACCGTGGAGGTGCCTGTGCATGTCGCTGTCCCTGACCCTGTGAGTGCACCACCATGCACCAGCAGGGATGCCCCGTCCCAGGCCCGTCCGCAGGTAGAGGGGATGTCCATGTCAACTGACTCCCCTCCACCTGCGGCCGTGGGAACCCCTGGCCGCGTGGAGCAGGTCCTGATTGGGGTCGCGATGCGCACGGCTGTGATTCGTGATGCCGTGCGTGCTTCCCGGGAGGAGCACGCACGTCATCACGAAGTGCACCGTGCCGACGTGGCCCAATTGGGATCGGCCATGTTCGGGGGGTTCCTGCATGTGTTGGCCAATCTGACGGCCCTCTCCTCCTCTGTGCAGGCTATCCACCGGTCGTTCTCCTTGCCGTCTTCCGGCCCAGATGCCACCATGGCCCCCTGTGGACCTGCCCCGACCAATGCAGCCAGCTCGGTGGGGATCCCATCCCTGCCACAGTTGGGAGTCGGAGGTCCAGCAGGGGTGGACAACACAGCAAGTGGACCCCAGCAGATGGAAGATGTGCCGGCATCATCGGGCAGGGCACGTGCACGACGGCGTCGGTGGTTACCATCAGCCTGGATGCCGTCGTGCTGGCAGAGGCAGTGGCGTCGGAGGCAGCAGCGGGCTCGACGTGGGAGGCATCATGGCTCAGGGCCATCAAGATCAGAGGGGCAGGCATCGGCCGGAGGGCAGGGCAACCCTGGCATGGCGGTGTGTTCCGTGTGGGAGGAGTTTGGCCAGCGGATAGGTGCGGAGCGGCAGCGGGCGGAAGAGGAGCGGCTCGCCATGGCCAGGGCGGAGATCTCCATGCGTCGGGCATTGAGGCGGGCTGAGTGCCTCGAGGAGGCTCGCAGGGATTTTGGTGAGCACATGGGGTTGTCCCTGCGAGACCTCGGGGCCAGGACAGAGTCCCGCCTCCAGGACATTGACATGGAGTTCGAGGATGCCCTGGCCAGCATCACCAAGTGAGCCGCAGGACTTGCCCGCTGCCTTTGTATATAGTTTTTTAGTTAGTTAGTGCTAGGTTTCCTTTATTTATTTTTATTATTTTGGACCGCTCGGACAATGGCCACTTTTTTGTACATATTTTTTTTATTAGTTAGTATTAGGTTTCATTTGTGGTGTTGGGCTCATGGACCCTGGAACATTCCTGTATATATTGTTATTTTTTGGGAGATACATTTTTTTATTTTCTTATTGTTTACACCATGACGTAATGGTTTTTCTTTGATTTCCTACTACATGGTTTTGCTTTGGACAAATTCTATTTATTTTTTAATCCTTTGTTTTTTGGTTTATCATTTTTGTTCTCGGACATGGACCTTTTATTTACTTTGCCACATAGTTGTATGTTTTATTAGTTTACTTATTTTTTGTTTTTAATACATTTTTATATTTTCTTACACTTGTGTTATTTTCTCTTTGGTTTCTTACATGTCATGATATGGGTTTTGACATTCACTTGCACCCATTGTGTATGTGTGTGTGACGGACATGTGTTCTTTTGCATACTTGCCTTTGGGGTTGTGTCATGTGATTGCATTCACTATGTGGGTGCATGCAATCCTTGCCTGGGTGTTTGTGCTGGGTATGCTGGCCATTACTGCCGTGATTGTGTATCGTCAGGACCTGGGGCCAGGGGGACATGGGTGGGGGCCTGCTGGCAGGTTCCCCACAGTGCTGGGGGTGGTGGGAGACATGGGTGGGGGCCTGGTGGAGGGTGTCCCTGGTGGATGGGGGGTGGGGGTGGTGGGAGACATGGGTGGGGGCCTGGTGGAGGGTGTCCCTGGTGGATGGGGGGTGGGGGTGGTGGGAGACATGGGTGGGGGCATGGTGGAGGGTGCCCCTGGTGGATGGGGGGTGGGGGTGGTGGGAGACATGGGTGGGGGCATGGTGGAGGGTGCCCCTGGTGGATGGGGGGTGGGGGTGGTGGGAGACATGGGTTGGACATGGGTGGGGGCCTGCTGGCAGGTTCCCCACAGTGCTGGGGGTGGTGGGAGACATGGGTGGGGGCCTGGTGGAGGGTGTCCCTGGTGGATGGGGGGTGGGGGTGGTGGGAGACATGGGTGGGGGCCTGGTGGAGGGTGTCCCTGGTGGATGGGGGGTGGGGGTGGTGGGAGACATGAGCAGGTGTGCAGGGTAGTTCCCTGTGGTGTGTGCTGCCTGCAGGGGCCGTGGAGGGTGTACAGGTAATGCCTGGGAGCACACAGCCAATTCGCGTGTGGAACTTCCCGCGCACCCCTGAAATCCACGTACCCGGCCATATCGCGTGTGGAACTTCCCGCGCACCCATGAAATCCACGTACCCTGACTAATCGCGTGTGGAACTTCCCGCGCACCCCTGAAATCCACGTACCCGGCCATATCGCGTGTGGAACTTCCCGCGCACCCCTGAAATCCACGTACCCGGCCATATCGCGTGTGGAACTTCCCGCGCACCCCTGAAATCCACGTACCCTGACTAATCGCGTGTGGAACTTCCCGCGCACCCCTGAAATCCACGTACCCGGCCATATCGCGTGTGGAACTTCCCGCGCACCCCTGAAATCCACGTACCCGGCCATATCGCGTGTGGAACTTCCCGCGCACCCCTGCAATCCACGTACCCTGCCATATCGCGTGTGGAACTTCCCGCGCACCCCTGAAATCCACGTACCTGGCCATATCGCGTGTGCAACTTCCCGCGCACCCCTGCAATCCACGTACCCTGACTAATCGCGTGTGGAACTTCCCGCGCACCCCTGGAATCCACGTACCCGGCCATATCGCGTGTGCAACTTCCCGTGCACCCCTGCAATCCACGTACCCTGACTAATCGCGTGTGGAACTTCCCGCGCACCCCTGGAATCCACGTACCCGGCCATATCGCGTGTGGAACTTCCCGCGCACCCCTGCAATCCACGTACCCTGACTAATCGCGTGTGGAACTTCCCGCGCACCCCTGGAATCCACGTACCCGGCCATATCGCGTGTGGAACTTCCCGCGCACCCCTGCAATCCACGTACCCTGACTAATCGCGTGTGGAACTTCCCGCGCACCCCTGAAATCCACGTACCCGGCCATATCGCGTGTGGAACTTCCCGCGCACCCCTGAAATCCACGTACCCGGCCATATCGCGTGTGGAACTTCCCGCGCACCCCTGAAATCCACGTACCCTGACTAATCGCGTGTGGAACTTCCCGCGCACCCCTGAAATCCACGTACCCGGCCATATCGCGTGTGGAACTTCCCGCGCACCCCTGAAATCCACGTACCCGGCCATATCGCGTGTGGAACTTCCCGCGCACCCCTGCAATCCACGTACCCTGCCATATCGCGTGTGGAACTTCCCGCGCACCCCTGAAATCCACGTACCCGGCCATATCGCGTGTGCAACTTCCCGCGCACCCCTGCAATCCACGTACCCTGACTAATCGCGTGTGGAACTTCCCGCGCACCCCTGGAATCCACGTAACCCGGCCATATCGCGTGTGCAACTTCCCGCGCACCCCTGCAATCCACGTACCCTGACTAATCGCGTGTGGAACTTCCCGCGCACCCCTGGAATCCACGTACCTGGCCATATCGCGTGTGGAACTTCCCGCGCACCCCTGCAATCCACGTACCCTGACTAATCGCGTGTGGAACTTCCCGCGCACCCCTGGAATCCACGTACCCGGCCATATCGCGTGTGGAACTTCCCGCGCACCCCTGCAATCCACGTACCCTGACTAATCGCGTGTGGAACTTCCCGCGCACCCCTGAAATCCACGTACCCGGCCATATCGCGTGTGGAACTTCCCGCGCACCCATGAAATCCACGTACCCTGACTAATCGCGTGTGGAACTTCCCGCGCACCCCTGAAATCCACGTACCCGGCCATATCGCGTGTGGAACTTCCCGCGCACCCCTGAAATCCACGTACCCGGCCATATCGCGTGTGGAACTTCCCGCGCACCCCTGAAATCCACGTACCCTGACTAATCGCGTGTGGAACTTCCCGCGCACCCCTGAAATCCACGTACCCGGCCATATCGCGTGTGGAACTTCCCGCGCACCCCTGAAATCCACGTACCCGGCCATATCGCGTGTGGAACTTCCCGCGCACCCCTGCAATCCACGTACCCTGCCATATCGCGTGTGGAACTTCCCGCGCACCCCTGAAATCCACGTACCTGGCCATATCGCGTGTGCAACTTCCCGCGCACCCCTGCAATCCACGTACCCTGACTAATCGCGTGTGGAACTTCCCGCGCACCCCTGGAATCCACGTACCCGGCCATATCGCGTGTGCAACTTCCCGCGCACCCCTGCAATCCACGTACCCTGACTAATCGCGTGTGGAACTTCCCGCGCACCCCTGGAATCCACGTACCCGGCCATATCGCGTGTGGAACTTCCCGCGCACCCCTGCAATCCACATACCCTGACTAATCGCGTGTGGAACTTCCCGCGCACCCCTGGAATCCACGTACCCGGCCATATCGCGTGTGGAACTTCCCGCGCACCCCTGCAATCCACGTACCCTGACTAATCGCGTGTGGAACTTCCCGCGCACCCCTGAAATCCACGTACCCGGCCATATCGCGTGTGGAACTTCCCGCGCACCCCTGAAATCCACGTACCCGGCCATATCGCGTGTGGAACTTCCCGCGCACCCCTGAAATCCACGTACCCTGACTAATCGCGTGTGGAACTTCCCGCGCACCCCTGAAATCCACGTACCCGGCCATATCGCGTGTGGAACTTCCCGCGCACCCCTGAAATCCACGTACCCGGCCATATCGCGTGTGGAACTTCCCGCGCACCCCTGCAATCCACGTACCGTGCCATATCGCGTGTGGAACTTCCCGCGCACCCCTGAAATCCACGTACCCGGCCATATCGCGTGTGCAACTTCCCGCGCACCCCTGCAATCCACGTACCCTGACTAATCGCGTGTGGAACTTCCCGCGCACCCCTGGAATCCACGTACCCGGCCATATCGCGTGTGCAACTTCCCGCGCACCCCTGCAATCCACGTACCCTGACTAATCGCGTGTGGAACTTCCCGCGCACCCCTGGAATCCACGTACCCGGCCATATCGCGTGTGGAACTTCCCGCGCACCCCTGCAATCCACGTACCCTGACTAATCGCGTGTGGAACTTCCCGCGCACCCCTGGAATCCACGTACCCGGCCATATCGCGTGTGGAACTTCCCGCGCACCCCTGCAATCCACGTACCCTGACTAATCGCGTGTGGAACTTCCCGCGCACCCCTGAAATCCACGTACCCGGCCATATCGCGTGTGCAACTTCCCGCGCACCCCTGCAATCCACGTACCCTGACTAATCGCGTGTGGAACTTCCCGCGCACCCCTGAAATCCACGTACCCGGCCATATCGCGTGTGCAACTTCCCGCGCACCCCGGTATACACGCACACGTTTATTTTTTCTCTCAGCGCGTGTCTGTGTTTGTGGGTACCCCTTTGTACGTCATTTGTCCTGGAGGGCCTCAGTATTGGACATTGATCATGTCTGTATATAGGTGCTATTTGTTGGCGCACCTTTTAGCGCACATTTCTTGCAGGCGCAGAGACGCTACCGCCTGCTTTCTTGTGGCGGTCGTGTTTGTGCCTGTTTGTGCCTGTGCGCTGCTTTGAGCGTGCGCTTTTTTGCCCTATTCTATTCCATGAATACGTGTTGTATGCGAGCGTGTGGGCGTTCCGCGCACTTGCCTCCTAAACTTTCCCCGTGCCGCCCACATTCTTCCCCATTCCGAGTGTTGTGCCCCATTTTATTCCCCATTCCGAGTGTCCCGCCCTGTGTTCCGCCTACTTTAGAGCTGTGCGCTGCGCTCGGAGTGATAGCGCAGTGGCCGTGGCGCACGACGTTGGTTGACCTGTGCGCCGGCCTGCGCCGCGCGCTTTTTCAGCGCACGTCCTCTGCTTTTCTTGCGCACGGACTTCCATGAATCGACGTGCGCTGGTTTCCCTGCGCTTTTCGCTAATTTTCGGCGCAGCGCACGTATTGGCCCCTCTGCGCCGGGATTTTCGGCGCACATTTATTCCATGAATCGGCCTGTAAATGAGAAAATGCATTTAAAAAAGTGGCATACCCTTGCTGTCCAGCAGTTCATCATGACCTAGCACCCATGACCCTTGCTTGAAAGCTTATGCTGCACCCCAGTGGGACCCAGAGCACAGTCTTACTGGAACAGGCATCGAGCTGCTCTTGCCACTATTTCACATAAAAGGCCCTCAAAGGCCCAACACTAAGGCCACATGTCTGGATTGTGTTTTCACTTTGTGTCAGCCCTCCATTGAGCCGGCTAGTGTCTGGCTCTCTACAACTGCAGCATTAGCCAGAGCATGCAAACTGGAATGGGTGATTTCAATTACCAGTTGCACAGGTGCGCCCATACTGGCACTCTGTTTCTCTGTGCTGTAAATTTCAACATCTCTTGCCTGAACAGGACGACGATTGGGTGGAAGCATACACCAACATACAGCAGAAAAACCCATGCAGGCTGTTTTTTTTAGCTTGTTTCAACCACTTGAAAATGGCCGACCCCATTTTGGACACTTGAAGGGCTCAGAACGTTCCCTGTGAGCCTGCATAAACATGCTTCTGATTGGCCTTCACAGCATACTTTGGCCAATCGTGGGTGCCGGTACCTAGTTTGCCCCAGCACAAAGGCCCAAGACTAAGGCCCCTGTCTGGCCTGTGTTTTCACTTCATTTCAGCCCTCCATTGAGCCGGCTGGTCTCTGGCTCTCTACAACTGCAGCATCAGCCTGGGCCCGCAAACTGAAATGGTCGATTTCAATCACCAATTGTACAGGTAAGCCCATGGAGGCACTATGTTTCTCTGTGCTGTAAATGTCAACATCTCTTGCCTGAACATTGGGTGGAAGCATGCATCCACTTACACCAGAAAAACCTGTGCGGGCAGTTTGTATTCATCGTGTTTCAACCACTTGTAAATGGCCAACCCCATTTTGGGCACTCGAGTGCCTCAGAACGTTCCCTGTGAGCCTGCCTAAACATGCTCCTGATTGGCCTTCACACCATACTTGGGCCAATCCTTGGTGCTGGCAGGTACCACAAAGGCCCCTGTCTGGCTCTGTCCAATGCTGGAAGGAACCCCCTGCATGCCGCAGCATCTGTATCCTCCTTAGCCCACACTGCTCACTGACCATACTGACTGCATCCCTGCACTCCAGGACTTTTAAGAACATGCCACCACTCCCCACCGGTATGCACACCAGATCACCTACCCCATGTCCTATACCATCCATCTGGGTGCCTGCTGACTCTTGCCTACCCTGTCTCACAGCCTGACTAAAAACGGTCTCCTCCTCCCACTTTCCATGTGTAGTTCTATACATCTCAGCTATAGCCCACTTTCTGCTGCCTAGCTGTGCCTAACCTTTTTGGCTAGGTGTATTTTTAAAATTGATGCATCCTCCATGGTGTGCTGTTTTAGTGCTGTTTGGCAAATTCAAATCTAGATGTGCTTTTAAAATTGTGGCACCCTCCATTTTGTGCTGTTTAAGTGGTCTTTGGCAAATTCGAATCTCTGCGTGCTTTTAAAATTGCTGCATCCACCAGTTTCTGCTGTTTTAGTGCTCGTTGGCAAATTCAAATCTAGGGATGCTTTTAGAATTTCTGAATCCTCCATGCTGTGCTGTTTTAGTGCTCTTTAGCAAATTCAAATCTAGGTGTGCTTTTAAAATTGCGGAACCCTCCATTTTGTGCTATTTAAGTGATCTTTGGCTGTTTCAAATCTCGGTGTGCTTTTAAAATGATTGCATCCTCCATTTAAATCTGTTTTAGTGCTATTTGGCAATTCAAATCTAGGTGTGCTTTTAAGATTGCTGCATCCTCCATTTTGTGCTGTTTTAGTGCTCTCTGGCCAATTCAAATCTAGGTGTGCTTTTAAAATTGCTGCATCCTCCATTCTGTGCTGTTTTGGTGCTCTTTGGCCAATTCAAATCTAGGTGTGCTTTTAAAATTGATGCATCCTCCATTTTGTGCTGTTTTAGTGCTCTTTGGAAAATTCAAATCTAGGTGTGCTTTTAAAATGGTGTCACCCTCCATTTTGTGCTGTTTAAGTGGTCTTTGGCAAATTCAAATCTCGGCATGCTTTTAAAATTGCTGCATCCTCCATGTTGTGCTGTTTTAGTGCTCTTTGGCAAACTCAAATCTAGGTGTACCTTTAAATCACCCACTGCTTTTGGCTGCTAGGCTGTCTTGTGAGTCATCTTGTGCCATGCAGTATCTCCTTCTTTCCCTTTTCTCCCCTCTCTAACATCTCTATGGCTCTCTCCATCTCTCCCATCTACTGTAACTGCTATTCTATCACCTATCCTACCTCTCTCGCAAAGGCTGGAAGAAAAAAGTTTAAAAAAAAACATCTTCTAACCCTGGCCTACCTATCGCTGACCTAGGCTTCTTCCAGACAAATTGTCACTGATATCCTCTTTTCTGTCCCCTTTCCAGACCTATGGATTCCACATCTGATCTCCACTCTCACCCCTTTTCTCTTCCTCAACCATTAATAGTGGCACTAAATGGAAAAGACTCTTGGCTGGCTTGGCATCCTCCAGGTGCATCCTTAATGCCAATCACAATGGCATTATTATGGCTTAGGGTCCTCAACTTAATCTCCTCCTCTTTGGCCGGTGCCTGCCATCTCTCATCAACTTCCTTCCCACTCCTGCTTCCTCTGCACCTCCTTCACTGCCTCTGACTGGTGTATCACCCCGTGTACTCCACCTCGTAAAACCTTAAAAGTTGATGACCGGCTCCACTTAGCCACACTTAATGCTGGCTCTGCTATCAAACATTCTCCTGACATCTCCCTCTTCCTTGAAGAATTCGATCCTGACGTCCTCGCTCTCACCGAAATGTGGTTCAATGCCAACTCTGTCATTGCTTTTGATTCCCTTCGCCCTAATGGTTACAAGACCATCTCTAAGCCCTGCCCTAACCGTGCTTGCGGTGGGATTGCATTGATCTTCCCTGAGTGGGTCCCTTCTTCTCTCACACCCATCGAGCCCTACTCCCCTTTGAAAGACTTGTCTGCAAGCATGGCATCTCTCCTACTTCCTCTCTGACCATTGCCACTATCTACAGGCTGCCTGGCCCTGCTTCCACTCTCTTCTGTGACTTCTGCACCTCACTCTCCCTCTCTATTTTCTGCTCTGGTCCTAGCCACTAGGCTGGACACACTCTTGCTTGCCTTCATCCATACTAATCGTTTTCTCTCTGCTCCACTCTCCACCCCTCTCTCCTGGCCAGACCACTACCTCCTATCCTCCCACCTGGGTTCTCTCGGCTCTCTGACTGCCCCTCCCCCAGCTCTGCCAGTCTCGTTCACGGACATGTGTCTGATGAAATGAGTCTCAGTTGCTGCCTTTTCCTCCACCTTCATCCCCCCCAACTCTCACTGCTGACTCTACTTCTGACTGAGCTCTCAACCACCTCCATCTTGCCATCACTTACACTTTCGACATTCTTGCCCCTGTCATGAGGATCCGCCTGAAACGTACCACCAAGCTTAACACTTGGTACAACTCTGATCTAGCAGCCTTGAAATGCAAGTGCAGAGCTGCTGAATGGAAATGGCAGACCTCAAGCTCATCCTCCGACAAACTGGCCTGTCGCCTTCTCCAAAGTAATTATCATCTCTCCATTCATGCCAAAAAGAGGGCCCACATCCAGGCTTACACCTCTGAAGCATCCAATAACACGGCTGAACTCTTTAACATCTGAAAGGAACTAGCCAATCCTTTTGCAGTCTCCACCGCGCCTTTTCCATCCCAGTCCCTCTGCAGTGTACTGGCTACCAACTTCACTGCAAAATCTCAGGACATAATAAGTACTCTTTCTTCTGCCATTTCCCCTCTCTTCTTCTCATCTCCCTGCCACCCTTGGCCTCTCATCCTACCTAATCCTCTCTCTATGCCTTCTCTCCTATCACATTAGAAAAGGCCACTAGAGTTGTCCGCTCTATGAAGGTCTCCTTCAAACAGGTCTCCCCCTGCTCTTCCAGAACTATTAAGGACAACATCAACATTTGCTGATTTCTGTAACCATTCCCTTGCTACCTGGTCTTTCCCTTCTACCCTCAAGCCCTCCTGAAAAAGCCTTCCGCCGACCCCTTTTGTCCGGCTAATTACCGCCCCATCTCATTCACTCCCTTCCTTGGGAAACTTCTGCAGCAGTTGGTGTTCCCCCAACTAACCCAGCACACTGAGCTCGGTGATTGCCTATATGACCATCAATCTCGGTTCTGAGCATCCAGAGGCACGGAAACGGCTCTCCTGAACCCCCTGAAGAACTGCTCACATCTCTTGGCTTTTACTCACCTGCTGCTCTCATTCTACTCAATCTCTCCTCTGCTTTCAAAACGGTGCACCACTCTATCCTCATTAAGCGGTTCCATGATACCCTGGGTATCTCAAAGTGGGCACTAGACTGGATGCCCTCCTTCCTCACTGAACGTCCACCCCAGGTTATCCTGGGTTCTCTTTCCTCCCCCCCTCAATCGCCACTTCTATGTTTTCACCCTGATTCTTTAACATTTATCTCGCCCTGCTTGCTCACCTTATCTCCACTTTCTCCCCACTTTCTCCCCACACTTCCATTGTTATGCAGATGACACCCACCTCTTTTTCATACTTCCCTCTGAACCTCTTCCCACTTCCTCTGCCATTCCTTATGGCTTGTCTGCTATCCGGTCTTGGTCCACCTCTAATGTTTTAATGCCAGCAAGACTTAGATCCTTCCTATTGGGTCTCCTGTTCCTTCTTTCCTCCCTTCACTCTGGACACCCTTTATGGGCTCTCCCCCCTCTCCCTTCTCTGAAGCCAGAAACCTTGGAGTCATCTTCGACTCCTCTCTCCTT
Organism: Ambystoma mexicanum; assembly: GCF_040938575.1. Lineage (NCBI taxonomy): Eukaryota > Metazoa > Chordata > Amphibia > Caudata > Ambystomatidae > Ambystoma > Ambystoma mexicanum. The sequence goes on along the minus strand of NC_090928.1, from coordinate 957,263,934 downwards.
CCTCACATCCTGGACCTTGCCAGGAAGTCCCATTTCCCACTCCATCTCCTTAGAGGTACCCTTTCTTTCCTCTCTTTTTTCCAGAAACTCAATGACTCTAGAGCTCTGGTACTCTCTAGGCTGGAGTATTGCAACAGCCTCTTCCTTAATATACCCTCTTCCTCTATCCGCCCCTCCAGCTAATCCACAATAGGACTTCAAGACTTATCCTTGGCCTCAAGCCCAGAGACCGCATCTCTCCAGCACTAAAATTGCTCCACTGGCTCCTGGTTACTGCAAGGATCAAATTCAAATCTCTCTGCATCGTCCATAAGGCTGTCTGGGGCCTGGGACCACGCTACCTACAACTTGCACTCACCAAATATTCTCCCTCCAGATCTCTCAGCTCTTCTGGATCCAAATCTCTGCTTGTCAATAGCTTCTCCAAGCAATGAGCGGGTGGTCGATCTCTTTCCTCAGCTTGATCTGTCCTCTGGAACAGCCTCCCTGTTCCTCTCCCTCTTCAGCCGGATCTCCTAAAATTCTGCAAGCTCTTTAAGACTTTCCTCTTCTCCCCCTCCTTCCCGTCGGCCTCCCGTGCTAACCCCCAGTCACTGAGATTGGTGGGCTGGACCCCAATGTGTCCATCTGGGCCCTGGCCTTCAATGGCCTGCAGCCTCGGCCCTCCACCTCTACTTTCTTTTGGGCACCCACTGGTCTGTGTTGTCTCACAGGCCAACACTTATTGTACTTGCAGGTGACCACACTCCTACCAAGTGGTCACTGCCTGGCACTTAATAATTGCCCTACAACTGGCTTGCTGGCACTTCCCCCTCTGTCAAACCTCTAGCACCTCCCCAGTCCCTTCTCTCTCTCTGCACTTGCACATTCCAAATGTTCAAAAGGCTTAATAGGACTGCCTCTGCCTGTTGCTCATCATTGTTATTTTATTCCTTTGTCTTGTTTTGTTCCATGGTTCCCTTCCCTTTGCCCTGTGGGCGCTTTGAAACACAATTCCTTGATCTATAAGCGCCTTACAAATGCACAATAAATAAAATTAAATAAATAGAAATAAAGCTCTAGTGGGCATCAAGAATGTCCTGGCAGCACATGTCAAAGGCATTGCTTCCAGAGGCACTGCAGTTCAAAGCTCCCCATCATTTAGCAGTACTTAAAATTCGAACCAGCTTTCCTGATTCTTGAACCTTGCAGTTCTGTGCCTGGGGAGGGAGTAGGAGAGTAATTACTCTCCCCTCCTCCCCCCAGGTTTCACAGAAGGTCTCAATACTGAATCTACCATGAGTACAAGACATACTCACATTCTTCCCTTAGGTGTCTGGAAAGCAGCACTGCCGTTCCGCTCTAAATTACTTTGTCAATTCATGATTCTACAAATATACAACGTTAAAGACAAGCTGGAGTGCATTTAAAGGTGGCTTAAGAACACTTGATGTTTCAAACCTCTGTAAATAAGTTGACAGGTTGACATGGGTCTCCTAATGCACCAACCATGAGCAGTTTCGATAAAGAACAGCAGGCTACATGGAAATGTCAAACTGGTGCCTAATCACAATCAGTCCTTCTCTTGCATATCATGGAGCAGTGAGGTCAAATACAGTCCTTAGCATTAAAATGTCAGTGGCCCTCATTACGACCCTGGCGGAGATCCATGGTGCAATTTGCACCATGGTCCATGGCGCTAAGCTGCCAACTCCGCCATGGTGGTTGGCGGACTTACCGCCCCATTCCGACCTTGGCGGGGCGGTAAGTCCCCAATCCCCATTTACCCTTCCCCATTCCCATTTTTGCCCCATAGGGTATAATGGGAGTGGGGAAGGCGTTAATTACGCCACCGTAAATTACGGTGGCGTAATTAACAACAAGTCCCGTAGCGCCATGGATTTTTCCGCCTGCAAAAAGCAGGCGTAAAAATCACCATGGCGCTACGGGAACTCGTAGTCAGGCGGAAAGGTACGCCATGCTTTACGCCGGCGTAAACCCCTTTCCGCCAGGGTCGTAATGAGGGCCAGTGTCTTGAGGAACTGAAGGATGGCATTTGATATGCTAGTCCAAGTATGTCGTTCACCAGAAAGCTTAAAAAAGAGATATTTTTGATAAAATATAATTATCTTCACTTGTAATCAGATTTTAAAGGCTAATAAGGAAAGTAATTCTTACCAGTATCCGTGTTTGTATCCTTCACTCGTAATACATTAAACAATTTAACATAATGTTGCTTTTATAATTTCTACCAAATTATTGTACCCATCTTGCAATTTCACTAAAAGATTGCATTGCTAAGGAGGTGAAAATCAGACATAGATGCTATAACAATTTATAAAGCTATGCCCAATAGTGCATACATGTTCCAATATAATTGAGGGGTATCTGTTACAATAACCTAGTCCGTGGGATTTTGAATGAAGGGAAGGTATAGCTACTGGTGATGCATTGATAATGAAGCATACACTCATGTGTCATTGGGCCTCATTACAAGGTTGGAGGAAGCTATGGCGCTATTAGCGCCATGGCTTCCTCCAAACTCGTTCCGACTCCGCCCTGGTGAATGGAGCAATTACCGGTCCATTCCAAGGTTGGCGGGACCGGTAATTCCCCATTCACCAGGGCCATTCCCCATTCCCATTTGAGCCCCCACAGGGCTCAATGGGAATGGGGAAGGTGCTGATAACGGTACCGCAAATTGCGGTACCGTTATTAGCTCCAGAGTCCCTTTGCGGGTCCCGTCCTTAACCCCTGAAAAAAACAGGCGTTAAGGAAGGACCCGCAAAGGGAACTCTTAGTAGGGCGGTAAGGGATTACCGGCACCGGTGCCCTTACCGGTGCCGGTAATCCCTTACCGCCCACCTCGTAATGAGGCCCATTGTCTGAATTTGTGTCAGATGGCCTGTGTGATGTCATTAATCGAAGATGGCCGCTGTTAAGGATACTAATTTCGTTTTTGAGCTGTAACTAAGTAGTTTTACTGTTAAACATGATCAAATGAATAGAACAGTTGATTAAAGGAATATTTTGATATTGTTTACTGTTTCCGAGATATAACCTTGTAAACTATTGCTACTTCATCGCAAACCTTCGACTGTATGCTCACTGAATTAAAAAGTTTGAAATAATGTGCAACTTTCTTGCTGAAATATACTGAAGTATACTATTTATTAAAGCTATTTGCATTTGAAGAGATACATTAAGGTTTTACAGGTCATCTTCTGTGTCCCAGAGTTAATTTTCATCTTCTACATAATTGTAGTTATCACAGAGCTCTTTGTCACCACCACACATGCAAAGTTCTGTGCACCTTAGCGACTGAGCTTGGCCTTTGCAATGCACAGCACTCAGTCCTTTGATGCATGCACACTGTACTAGCTGTATGATTGAATGTGGTGCACATGGAAGCTTACACATAGGAGAATATTGATTATCTGCCTTATCCCACCCAAATAGTGACGGATCTTGGAGACTCAGGTGTTGTTGATCAGCACGTTGCCACTCCATCACTTGGTAATGAGTCCTTAAGATTTATGGTATTAGAGTAAACCTTTTTGATGCCAGATATTCACTTTTCATCTCGTGTTTTGTAAACATCCACCAACGCAGTTGACCAATGTTCTGAAATCTGTGTTCTTGGCAAGTAGACTTGACAAATGAATCACTCTATCAATCGTTAATGTTTTAGATTTATAAATCTTCTATTAGTTCAAACTTCTGTGACATACATGCTATCAGATCGGAAAACCGGTGACCACCACAATGAACAGACAAACACATTGGTCTCAGGTGATAAAATGTGTAGGGTAATAGCATGGTGTTGCTTTTTTCTGCTTTTTCATTCTCATTGAGTTCTTAAGTGAATGTTCTAGGTAGTTATCAAATATTAAATGAGTTTAATCATGCTCGAGCAGATAAGGTTCTATTTTTCTTGCTGAATTCAATTGCAGGGCATGGCATGTTTTCACATATGATGGTTTATTAAGTGCTTGCAATTTTGCCATTCTGTCAAGGACAGCTGCTGGGTATGTTTGCTCTGGTATAGATACAGATTATCTCTCATCAGTAACAAATGAAGAGACCTCTGTCATGTTGTTCGAAACCTCTGTATTTTTTTCCAGTATCTTCATCAGCTTCCTTTTGTTTGCAGCTAAAATCATTGTAAAATCTAAGTTCAACCTTGAAAGAGGTACTGAAGAGAATTCGTAATTACTCAAACATTTCTGTAGATCAATGTCAGTTTGACTTCGTGAAGCAGTCAGCAAAAGTGTGAACAAACAATGATCTGCCTTCAACTGCACTATAGTGCCTGATACTTTTGTCCTAACAACGTTGTGTGCACTTCTACACATCTGAAGGTTCGCTTTCTTGATTGGTGCCCACAGGCTACAACTGTCTGATTTAATCTGGTCTTCTTTAAAGCTGTTGTTCATTTGGTAACCTTTTTCTATCATTCTTGATGTAACCTTCTGATTTTTTTCCATCAAAAACTGCCTTTTTCTTAATGTTGATGTGTTATTTCCCATCATAATTCACAGGATTACTCAATCTCATGAATAAGCTGTAGAGCTTCATCTGGACTTAAAGCACAAAAGGGTACTTTTGTCTTGCTTGCTACCCAATTGCCTCTCTGAAACTCACCCCACAAGTCTGGATGTTTGCTTTCAAGTTGTTTCATTTCTGCTAAGTACCATGCTATCAGACCTATGTAGTTTATCAAATCGAGGGTGAAAAAGTACTCAACAAACTCTTCAAGTGATGGAAGGTGTAAATGCCAGTTTGCAGTTCCAATTGATCTGACAAATAAAAACTTTGTGTCCACCATATGAATGTACTGAAGAGCAACTCTGAGTGTTGTTTTTACTTGAGATTCTTTAGCCCAAATGCTTCCATTATGTCCATCACTGTCATGATCTCTGCTTCCAAAAGGTCAGGGTTTTCCCAACTCCCTTGGAAGCAGATCCATAACCCAGGTTCCGAGTGCCAACCAGTCCCAATTGGGACCTTTTGGACCCAGTCCTGGCGCCAGTGGCACCAGGCTCATAAATATGCCCAGTCCCAGCGCTGGAAGCGCCGGGCTCATAATGCTTGGGTGGACTTACCTTCAGCAGACCATGCTGCTTACTTGCCTGCCAGTTGAGCCTCTGATCCTCTTCTGTTTGGAACTACTTTTCCTGTTGGGTGGGGCAGGAGCCACTCCCTAGATTCAGAACACTGGAACTCTTCTGGAAGGCAGGAACTCTTTTCTTACCAGGAACTCTTTTCTTACTTGGGCGTGGCTGTGGAAGGAGACACCTAAGCACTACAGGAGGCTATTTAAACCACACCCGGTGGATGAATCTTGCTTTGCGTTATTCTGCAACCTCTGCAGCAGAACGCTCATCGTGTCTTCTGCATCCGGTCCTGGGCCTAAGGAAAAAGGCTTACCATCCTGAATCCAGTCTTCAGCAACACCTATAAAGACAAGAAAGAACAGGTTAGCATTCCGGCATCTGAAAGGCAAAGGCTTACCATCCTGAATCCAGTCTTCAGCAACACCTATAAAGACAAGAAAGAACAGGTTAGCATTCCGGCATCTGAAAGGCAAAGGCTTACCTACTCTTCGTGCGCTCCGGAGGTCTTCACACTGCATTCCGGCATCTGAAAGACAAAAGTTTACCAACTCTTTGCACGCTCCGGAGGCCTTCGGCGCTGCATCCCACATCTGAAAGACAAAACAAGGTGCGTTTAAAGACATTGGGGAACTTTAATACTCACGTGCCATTACTCCTTTCCACATCTAATCCAGTGGGTATTCCGGCACCCTGCAGCCGCTCCGAACTCGTACCTGTAAAATAAAAAGACAGTTAGAGCGCATAGTGAAGCAGGCAACAAGCGCTTACTTACGTGCTTCCAGGCGCTTCTATTCATCACACGGGCTCCATCTTCAACTCACTTCAGCCCGTCATCCGCCATCGCCGGAACCCTGCAAAACAAGAGACATCATTACTAAAGACTTTAAAGACATTTGAATGACTCGAAACTTACCGTTCGTGCAGTAAACGACGGACAGCAGTCCTCTGAAGTCAAGAGGCCTGCGCTACCTATCCAGTGAAGAAACTGGTTACAGCACCCTGCCCTGAGGCAGATGGAGAGCTCGGCATTCACTTACCTAAGGTAAGAGCGTTAACCTTTGGGGGTCTACAGGAGAGGAGAAGAGGAAAGAGATAGGGACACCCCAATAACCCCAGTTCATTAACCCCATATTTTCTATCTGCAGACATCTTACTCTACACGTCAGGCATACAGTGCACAGAGGTCCAGCCCAAAGAGCCAACCGGGTGCTACACATCACCTTTAAAGATACGGTAGTCGCCCAGTCAAGACCGGCGCCTCTGCGAGAATCAGGTGAGCGTTACAGAACGCAAAGCCTACCGCAAAACTCTCGCCCAGGCGCTATGGAAACCTCGGATACTGACCCCCTAGCCCGGTTACTTGGGGAACTAAGGGCAGAAGTGCATGCAGCTCGTCAGGAAACGAATGCTCTAAGAAGGGAACTAATTATTTCCAAGGAGAGAACAGACAATCTTGCTAGACAAGTGCTACAGTCACAAGCCGGACAGACCCCGTTACCCGCATCAGGGGCAAATCTTCCTTCAACATCCTCTATGAATCCAGTGCAGATCAACCTACCTGGGAATGTACCTCTGGCTCCGCCCGAACGATTTTCTGGTGACCCAAAGAGGTTTGCAGTATTTATCAATCAGTGCCGGTTGCACTTCTTATGCCGGCCAGCAGCCTTTCCAACTGATCAAGCAAAAGTAGCTTTTGTACTTTCGTACCTTAGTGGCAATGCGGCAGACTGGTCGATCCCTCTAGTTAATCAAGATGATCCGGTTCTCCATGATTTTCAAGCCTTTCAGCTTAGTATGAAAAAACTGTTCGCAAGACATTCACAGGGGCAGGCCTTGGACAATGAGCTTCTTTCGTTGCGACAGGGTAATCAAGACCTTTTGGCTTATATTGCATCTTTCAATAGACTAATAGTGGAAACTCAATGGCCTGAGGACAAAAGGATTACGCTGTTTTATAGAGGTCTACGTGGAGAGCTCAAAGACGTTTTAGCCCAAGTAGTGAATCCCCCACAAGACTGTTCGGATTATATAGACTTGGTCGTTCAAATAGATCACAGGCTGCAGAACAGGAAGGCCGATCGTTCCAAGTTTGATGCTCGAGTATTTTCCAAACCGCCAACTCCTTCCAAAGGAGTAGACTCCGGGGAACCCATGCAAATAGGGGGTCTGAAAGGTCCTCTAACACAAAGGGAGCGGGAAAGGAGGAAACAGTTGCAATTATGCCTATATTGCGGAAACTCAGGGCACTTTCTTCGAGACTGTCCGGTGAAACCTGCCAAGAAGGCAGTAGGAGCTGCAGTTACCAAAGTTACAAACTCTGAGCAGGGAAACGACCTCGCCCGACAAGAATAGAGGTCCTCTTGCCGAGCGTGAAAACCAGTTCCGTGACCTCGCATTTCGTGATACCTATGGTCCTCATTAGCCCTGATAATCCGGATCGATTACATGCAATTGAAGCTTACGTCGACAGCGGTGCCATCGGCAATTATGTGGATCATGAAATGGTTTTGAGGATGAATCTAACTCTTTGTCCCAAGGCTGTAAAGGACGTCATTACTACGGTGGATGGTACGGAGATAGCCTCCGGGCCAGTAACGCATACCACTCAGGAGGTGACGCTAGTAAGTCAAGATGGACACCATGAGAAGATCGTGTTCGATGTGATCAAGGCCCCTCAGTTTCAGATTATTCTAGGAATACCTTGGTTAGAGAAACACAATCCTCTGATCGATTGGCGAGCAAGAACGGTCCAGTTTCCAGAATGTGTCTCTACTTGTCACCCTCCACCTGGTGTTGCACTGGCCGCAATTTCTTCAGAGACTCCCCAGTTACCTCCCGAATACCTAGAATACCAAGATGTTTTCCGGAAGGATCAGGCTAACTCTCTACCTCCTCATAGGTCTTATGACTGCCAGATAGACTGATACCTGGATCTACTCCTCCTTGTAGTAGAATTTATGCCCTCACCGAGCCTGAGAACCTTCACCTTCGACAATACCTGGATCAATACCTGGCAAATGGGTTTATTCGTCCTTCCAAGTCCCCTGCTTCTTCAGCTTTGTTCTTCGTTCCAAAAAAGGAAGGAGACCTTAGAACTTGTATCGATTATCGCTCCCTGAACCAGATCACCGTTAAGAATAGATATCCGTTACCTTTGATCCCTGAACTCCTGGACCAAGTCAGAAAAGCATGCATATATACAAAGCTGGATCTTAGAGGAGCTTACCACTTGGTACGAGTAAAAGAGGGCGATGAATGGAAGACGGCCTTCCGCACCAAGTATGGGCTATTTGAATATCAGGTCATGCCCTTCGGACTTTGCAATGCCCCGGCCGCCTTTCAATATTTTATGAACGATGTCCTCAGAGAGCTCATAGATGTATGTGTTGTTGTTTACATTGACGACATCCTCGTTTATTCTTCATCGGTATCTGAACATCGGAAACACGTGAAAATGGTCCTCGAAAGATTGCGTCAACACAAACTTTTCGCTAAGTTGGAAAAATGTGTTTTCAACGTGACTGAAGTTGAATTCTTGGGATTCATATTATCACCTGGCGGAGTGCGTATGGATTCAAAGAAGGTCGATGCAGTTCTCAAATGGCCATCACCATCCTCCGTAAAAGGTGTGCAAAGCATGTTAGGCTTCGCTAACTTTTACCGCAGGTTTATCCCCGAATTCTCTCGAATAGTCCAGCCCATCACTGCCTTGTTAAAGAAAAACAAACGTTTTGAATGGTCTACCGAGGCGGAACAAGCTTTCCAGGATTTGAAGACTAAATTTATCTCTGCACCAATCTTAAAACACCCTCGCCCCGAACTCCCCTACATCGTGGAAACTGATGCTTCAAGCCTTGCCATGGGGGCAGTTCTATCACAAAAGGACCCGGTAACCAATCAGTTGCATCCCGTGGCATTTTGGTCCCGCAAATTCTCGCCTCCTGAAATCAATTACACGATTACTGACAAGGAACTTCTGGCTATCAAGTCTGCCTTTAAGGCTTGGCGGCATTATCTGCTGGGGGCCCGACACACTGTTACTGTGATTACGGATCACCGAAACCTGCAATATTTGAAGACCGCAAAAGCCCAATCCTCTAGACAACTCCGTTGGGCATTATTCTTTGCCGAGTTTGACTTCATAATTACCTATCGACCTGGTACAAAGAACGGTAAAGCCGATGCCCTTTCTCGGATGGGAGTGGAAGAACACTTGGTCAACCCTAAACCTGTACCAATCATTCCCGAACAAAGAATTCTGGGTGTAATCGCCACAGAATCCATAGAGGAAGTTAAGGATAAAGCCAGGCAACTTGTAACTCCAGCAGACATACAGAATTGGCATCTGCAGGGAAAGGACTTTGCAGTAAAGGACAACTTATTGTATTTCCAAGAACGATTATACCTACCCAGCACAGATTTACAGAAAAAAGTAATCTCTTGTTATCACGACTCTTTAATGGAAGGTCATCCCGGTATAGCCAAGACCTCAGAAAAGATCAAGCGCTACTTCTGGTGGCCGTCTTGGAAAAAAGATATCAGAGACTTTATAATGTCCTGTGGAGTATGCGCCCAAAACAAGAGTCAAAAGGAAAGACCAGCAGGCCTCTTACGCCCTATTGACATCCCACCTCGCCCTTGGCATACGCTTTCTATGGACTTCATCACCGATCTACCTCCATGCTCCGGATACAATACGATTCTAGTAATCGTGGACTTATTCTCCAAGATGGCGCATTTCATTCCGCTCAAAGGCTTGCCAACAGCAGCAACTCTGGCCCGAGAATTTCTCGAAAACATCGTCCGACTGCACGGTTTTCCTTCGGTTCTAATTTCGGATCGAGGTAGTCAATTTATTTCTCATTTTTGGCGAAGTTGCTGTCGGTCGGCTCAAATTGATGTGAGACTATCGACCAGTCACCACCCTCAGACCGACGGACAAACCGAGAGGACCAATCAAACTCTGGAACAGTATTTACGCTGCATGCTGCAACAAACTGAAAAAACTTGGAAAGATATCCTTTGGATAGCCGAGTATGCCTACAATAACTCTGTCCATTCGGGAACTGGGAAAACCCCGTTTTTTCTTTTGTACGGCAGTCACCCTCGAACCTCGGAGTTGGATCCCCTCCAAGATCTTGAAACACCAGCAGTAGACTACCTGCATTCTACAATCACCCAAGCCTTTAAGGAAGCTGTTTCTCACCTTCAAAGGGCTAAAGAACAATACAAGAAAGGAGCAGATCAACATCGGAAGGAAGCCCCTCACTATCAAGTAGGGGATCAAGTCTGGTTATCCACCAAATATCTATCTCTAAAAGGGCCACGCACATTCAACCCAAGATACCTTGGTCCCTATTCCATCACTACCATAGTAAACCCAGTAGCGGTCAAGTTGGACTTGCCCCCGCACATGAAGATACATCCGGTCTTCCACGTCTCTCTATTAAAACCCATGCAACCTCAAACCCGACTAACCAAATCTCCAAAACCTATCCTAGTGGATGGAGAACTCGAGTTTGAAGTCAAAAGCATTCTGGACTCCAAGATCTCCAAATCTAAACTATTCTACCTAATTGACTGGAAAGGCTACGGCCCCCAAGAGAGATCCTGGGAACCTGCTGAATATGTCCACGCTCCTCGCCTAATCAAAAGATTTCACTGAACATTTCCTGACAAGCCAAAACCCCCGGAGAAGCCCGGTTTGGGAGGGGCCTTGAGGGGGGGTACTGTCATGATCTCTGCTTCCAAAAGGTCAGGGTTTTCCCAACTCCCTTGGAAGCAGATCCATAACCCAGGTTCCGAGTGCCAACCAGTCCCAATTGGGACCTTTTGGACCCAGTCCTGGCGCCAGTGGCACCAGGCTCATAAATATGCCCAGTCCCAGCGCTGGAAGCGCCGGGCTCATAATGCTTGGGTGGACTTACCTTCAGCAGACCATGCTGCTTACTTGCCTGCCAGTTGAGCCTCTGATCCTCTTCTGTTTGGAACTACTTTTCCTGTTGGGTGGGGCTGGAGCCACTCCCTAGATTCAGAACACTGGAACACTTCTGGAAGGCAGGAACTCTTTTCTTACCAGGAACTCTTTTCTTACTTGGGCGTGGCTGTGGAAGGAGACACCTAAGCACTACAGGAGGCTATTTAAACCACACCCGGTGGATGAATCTTGCTTTGCGTTATTCTGCAACCTCTGCAGCAGAACGCTCATCGTGTCTTCTGCATCCGGTCCTGGGCCTAAGGAAAAAGGCTTACCATCCTGAATCCAGTCTTCAGCAACACCTATAAAGACAAGAAAGAACAGGTTAGCATTCCGGCATCTGAAAGGCAAAGGCTTACCATCCTGAATCCAGTCTTCAGCAACACCTATAAAGACAAGAAAGAACAGGTTAGCATTCCGGCATCTGAAAGGCAAAGGCTTACCTACTCTTCGTGCGCTCCGGAGGTCTTCACACTGCATTCCGGCATCTGAAAGACAAAAGTTTACCAACTCTTTGCACGCTCCGGAGGCCTTCGGCGCTGCATCCCACATCTGAAAGACAAAACAAGGTGCGTTTAAAGACATTGGGGAACTTTAATACTCACGTGCCATTACTCCTTTCCACATCTAATCCAGTGGGTATTCCGGCACCCTGCAGCCGCTCCGAACTCGTACCTGCAAAATAAAAAGACAGTTAGAGCGCATAGTGAAGCAGGCAACAAGCGCTTACTTACGTGCTTCCAGGCGCTTCTATTCATCACACGGGCTCCATCTTCAACTCACTTCAGCCCGTCATCCGCCATCGCCGGAACCCTGCAAAACAAGAGACATCATTACTAAAGACTTTAAAGACATTTGAATGACTCGAAACTTACCGTTCGTGCAGTAAACGACGGACAGCAGTCCTCTGAAGTCAAGAGGCCTGCGCTAGCTATCCAGTGAAGAAACTGGTTACAGCACCCTGCCCTGAGGCAGATGGAGAGCTCGGCATTCACTTACCTAAGGTAAGAGCGTTAACCTTTGGGGGTCTACAGGAGAGGAGAAGAGGAAAGAGATAGGGACACCCCAATAACCCCAGTTCATTAACCCCATATTTTCTATCTGCAGACATCTTACTCTACACGTCAGGCATACAGTGCACAGAGGTCCAGCCCAAAGAGCCAACCGGGTGCTACACATCACCTTTAAAGATACGGTAGTCGCCCAGTCAAGACCGGCGCCTCTGCGAGAATCAGGTGAGCGTTACAATCACATTCAAATTTGTCAGAACGGTCACAAAGTAACTATAGGATAATTTTGTTTCTTGGGAATCATCCTGATATATGCTTTAAAGTACCTTCTTAAGCTCAGGTTTTATCCATCATTTCCTTGATTTCAACATGCTCTTTGTAGAATGTATTGATGATGCATTTGAAAAGTGCAAAACTTAGTGATATGTGTGCTTCCTCAGTTCTCTTTACGCACTTCCCTGATAGAATCTTCAACACAAGACTTGCATCATAAAGTACAGTTCAGGTGACCTCAATACCTGTACCATCCAAGAACGAACCAATAGCTTGAAACATCACCATTATTATAAGTAGCTCAACTGGTCTAAGCATTCAGTTCTTTGACAAGTCTTTTTTGGATATAGCTAATTTTAAAACAGGTTGTAAAGGCCAAGATCCAATGTTACAACTGTTTTTGATACTGGGGTAAGAACAGATGATATTTTCTCCAACCTCTTCATGAATGTGAGCTGTATTTGTGTGCTAGTTGGGCTGGCATCTGTGTGGGAATGCACAGACTCTAGTTTCTTTAGCTGGAGGATCACCAATAATAGAATTGTAAACTGACTATGTCAGAATTGTAGTAAGTGGTCCTGACTCTGTCTCAAATTCATCAGTCTTGTTTTCTTGCGTGAGATTACAATGTGTATCCAGCAACTCTTTATCAAAACATTCATGAAAATCACTCAATGACAAGACATTCACCATCATCCAAAGTAGGTCGTCAAGCCTGTTGGAAAAAATAACCTTTTTTCTCTCTGTATAATCAGTGATTTGACTGCTTTCAGGATTCTGTAGGCTACACCCTTTGGGAATTGTCCAAGAAGTGACCTCAGACAGGGATTGAGTAATCTTCTCCAATGATCAAAGTCATGATGGTCCTGATATTTCAATTTGGCTTAGGACATCTGACTCCTCCTTCTCCCGATAGTCCACCCTAACTGTACCTTGCAAAGTTCCTTTACCATACAGAGTATCCTTGAGAAAGTCAATGTTGTCAGCAGCCAATAGGCAAATCTTTGTCTGACCAATTCTGAGGGCATGTAGGATCCTCCACACTCATCCATGCATTGTATTACCTCTGTGACTATCTGTGTCTCAAAACGATGGGCTATGGTGGGCTATGGTGTAATCTATAGAAAGCTTCCATGCTATGCAGAAATTGAATGATACATTTGCTGATGGAAGCTGTGTTCATTGTGAGCCCAACTGCCACTTGCAAAGGTATTTGATGGGTATGCCAGGAGGTAGAAGTGCTCACCTAGGAAGCTTGTTGTGGTGTTAGCATTTCATGTATAGACATATGTTACACTTTATGAGCCCTGTTCATTACAGTGAAATCCCACTTTTCTGAATTACTTATCATATTCATCTGTCCATGACAGCACCACATGTAAAGAAGAACAGCTTCCTTTGGAACAACAACTGCCAAATTCACTTCTTCAAAACTTTTGGTGAATGTCAATTTTTCACAAGTTCGGCTCTCTGAAAATCGTAGGTGCTTCAAGAACGGTTCTCCTATTTTTCTCAATATCCTCACATTTTTCTTCTGCATGAGAAAGTGCAGCATCTGTTGTTACTTTCAGTAAGACTTGTTGTGGTTCATTTATCCTTTTGGGATTACCAAAATGAATGCCAATACATTTAAGCTCTTCTTCTATGAAACTTTTGATTTGTTGTCTTGTTTTTAATCTGTCCTACTTCTAAACCATTGTTAGCTGCATTTTTCCTTTAATAAAGATTTTCAATTTCCCCCATTGTTGTTATTTTGCCTTCAAGGAGAGAATCACTGATTGAAGACACAAATGTAACGTGTGTTTCTTCGTAAGACAGTGATTCTAGATGCATCTTTCCGCTTAGTGTAGGCTTGCGTCATAATGTGAAAATATATTTTCTATAATACCGCCTGACAGTAAATGTCGGCATGAGCACATTTGCATCACACTGTAACATCGTATTTAATGAACCTGAAACAGGCTGACTACGCTGCCATTTTGAGTTATCCACCATTTTGATCGTCTCCTACTTTCTGTTCCATGTTCAGAAATTGTGTTTTTGGTTTCAACACAGCAAGATGAACTTTGTGCTGCTTTATGATGTTCACTTAGATATAAATGTTTAGCTAAGGTGGATTGTTTATCGTGCACTGAAGAACCTTGAAGACTAGGTTATGTATTATATGAAGAGGGGCTGGACGATGTGTCCAAGGCTGTGAAGAATTTGTATAAATATGTGTACTTGTGGAATGTTCAGTAGTCTCTCATCTCACAGTGTCTGCTTGCACACATTGTGGGGTGCTGAGAACCAAGTGGCCACTTGCTAATAAATACAATTGTAACTTTGACCTCATGGTGTATTTCTATTATGTGGTAGTAAGCCTTGATATTTTTAATCTTTCAATAAGACATTCGTAACATGTATGTTCCAACATAGCTCGTGATAAGCAGTATCCCTTGTGTGAGGGTCTCCAGGATCTGTACAATCGCTAAGACAAATCTTCAATGTGTCATTGTTAGACAGTTCTACTGTGCTCTTCAAACTGATGCCTGCTAAATCAGTTGCTATCCAATATCATTGATTTCTTCTTTTTCTTTCTTTATTGCAAAAGAAGCCTTAAATTCTGTCGTGCACAGGTATTTTTGATCTTGTAGTGTAGCTTTGTTCTACTTCTTCCTCTTCTTCATGGCTGGAGATAGACAGCTTTCACTCACATAACTGCTCTCCATACAAACTTTTGCTACTATCCATGTTTGCCTTATGAGAACATTGGTTGTAGCCATGATGCTTTTTCATTTTTCAGTTCTTCAATGTTAAGTTGCCTAATTGTTCCAGTATTCATTATTCTTCCACTTGACTCTAATCTTAATATACTCTAAATAAAAACCTTTCATAACATTTTGATTAACCAGGGGAGATTTCTTTGTTGATATAGGATACAAGAGACATTTTTATGGGAGGGCAAAAGGAGCACTTACCCCAGGCCCCCACTGTCACAAGTCTCTCCCCTTCTCACCTGTTTCTCTTTGCTTGTGACCTTCTTTGATGTGCTCTTTCGCACGGTCCGAGATTTGTACAAGCCTGTGTGCAGGTCTTCGGATTCCAGCGTGAGGGTTGCAATTCCTACGCCAAGTAGCGTTCAAATATCCAGGACCGGGAACCAGGAAGGAAACAGTATCTAAGGTCGGAGGCAGGGAATGCCGTGACCCGAGCACCGTAGGATTCCAGGAAGAAAGGCACGGAAGGGGTAGTTCAAGGAATGGGAATGGAAAAAGGAGGTAATCAAGGATATGGAACAACGGGACTCGGAAGGAGACCCGAGCGAACTTCTACAACACACGTCTGAACACACTAAGCGTTTCGTATCCAACGGCCATGTTGGAAGGATCACTGAATTCAGTCCTCTATGGGTCAGGGACCATGAAGTCCAGAACGGATGTAATCAGCGGTTCATGATGCCCACCTTGGAGGGGGGCCCACAAGGCTGCCTGATCTAAAGTTGTAAGATTACATCGTTCACAAGACTTAAATAGCACACGTCAAGATATTTTATGGCATGCTGCTGTGGCTCGAAACTCATTTCCTGTCTGTTTTGACAAGCACATTATGCCTTGATCAATTGATCATGTAAAGCTTTGTGTTCACTGTGGTATACATAGTTTGTGTATTCCTTACAGCACAACTCATGTAGCATTCTTTCCTTCCTGTGGGAATTATGTTGATCATGGACAATAGCCAAATTTGAAATGCATATTGATAAATGGAGTGCCACAATGGTTCAGAAGTTAGCTCAGTGTGTTAAGCAGTCATTGCACAGATATGTGTTCATATGCAAGATTATAATAGCACGTTCATGTAAAGCTGGCTGAGCATTTTCTATGTCTGAAATGTATAAACCTGTCTCCATATGTACTTGGTTTGGCAGCACAACAAGTGCTATTATCATCAATGTACCTGCACCAGATAGGGGTTGCTATAAATATAACATGTCTGGTAAAGGTCTAGAAATTGGTTTGTTCAGATTGGGTGTTGTAAAATCTAGGCAATCACCTCCAACGATGAGCATAAACTATTAGTCCAAGAGGTGAATAAGTATCCACATTTGGAACCAAAGCATTCATGCAGTATCAAGTATCCAGCAGACAATACAGTGTTTCTGGTCATAGCATTGAATATCTTGTACCTTACTGTGCTGTCTTCTGTCAAGTGTGACTTCTTGCATGCTGGTGGCATCTTTTAGCCCATTACTTGATCTTTCTTCTATGTATCTAATGCTGAAATTGCAGGTTGGCACGAATCCCAGCTTCGCCTCTTAACCAATGTGTGATTCTGGGCATCTCATTTAATCTTGTATTGCCTAAACTCTTAAAATATCCAGTCCATAAACCTGTCAAAATTGTCAGCCTTCAGAGGGATTTCCTTCTCAGGGTATGATCTTCAAAAAAGCCTCACCGATGGTTTCACTGGCTATAGTGTTCCTTCCACTATAACAGTGAGCATTGACATATTGCACACCATAGGCACATGTTCCTTTGATCTCTAATGGCAACACCATTTGAAAACCATGTTGCATTTCCAATCTCAGTCTGTCTGGACATAGACGCCTTCCTGGTAGCTTCTGGTCTGCATCCACTATCCATGCTATGGTATGTATAGCTTTCTCCTTCCTTCCAATTGATCTCCTCCAGCTTGAGCACTTTTGCAATCTGTGAGGCAGCTAATGTGAGTTCTCTGTCTACTCTGGGTTACATGTACCTTTTACATATGGTCCTGCATTAATAGTACAGGTTACATACCTTCCTGGATGATATAAATGTCTTGCATCTATACCAGAACAGAAGTAACCTCTTTGTAGACTGCTGGTGTTGGCCTTCAAATGCTACTTGTATATCATTCTGATCTGAGCAAGAATAAGGACAGTAAGGTTACTTAAATGGAGTAAACATGCTTATCTTGAATGCTGTGAGGCAGCATATCAACTTATGGGTTGTGATATTGACTAGGGGTGTGGGGTCCAGATGTTCTTGATCAGTTAATTCCTTTGGTTTGGTGGAAGGGGGTCCCGAAGATTCCATTCTCAGGGCCCCAAAAGTGCTTAAGATGGCCCTGCACTTAACAAAGAAATAGCTGATCAAACAAATTAACTCTTGTGCAGTTCCTCCTCTGCACTTCCTACTGTCACCTTTATTTCCAATCTGCCATGTCTACTTACCCTCTGACTCCTCTCTTGTGCTGGGCACTGTGCAACTCAGCTTCCTACACCCACACCATCCTTCCCTTCCAAAGAAGATGAGAAATGTAAAATAAAGTTTACCCATTATTATCCAATTTGTTGCAATCGATGTAATTAGTAATTACCTGTGTTTTTGGATGGATAAATGTCAGGACCGCCCAGCAGACCCAAGGCCATTTCCAGCATCTTCCATTCAGAAGGATATAGTAAATGGCACTCCCAGCCCAGCCATGAGAAAAAAAAAGACCCAGGCCAGCCGGAATTGTACGACCAGACCGGAAAAAAGGTCTGACCGTTCAAAAAGTCCGAAAAATGCTACCACCAAAGGTTCGAACACCAATGGTTCGAACCTTTGGTGGTAGCATTGTAGGTAAGCATAAAAAAAAGACTGCGGGGGTGTCCCCCACAACAGCCAGCTCACTATACTGTGTAGTATACAGGGTATGAAGGGTTTTGAACGTGTGTTCATATGAGAAATGTACGAACCTTTTGTGGTTTTTACATGCAAACTTTTTAGCCAGCCATGAGAAAAAAAAACAGAAACCACAAGTAAATACTGACTAACCTGCTTGCTGCATGTAGTGCATGGCATGTTCGTCTGCAATATTTTTTTATTCAGAGTAATTGGTGGCAGAGAAATAATTTCAGCAAAGATTGTTTTGAGGGATTATTTCACCCCACCAATTTCCTTTTCTGGCCAGTGAGGTTAGTGAAAGGTGTTTTTCGGTTACAGCTGTTTGTGAAGGGGACACATTACTGCACATTACTGCACCTGCAGAGCACCTTTAGCAAGGTGATGAATGCTGAATGCAAAAGTGTACTTGTGTGCCAGCAAAACCCATTTTGCAAGCATTTCATTGTGCAGGCAGACTTCAACTTTGTGAATTGTGTGTAGTTCTGTGGTGAACTTCATGAAGTGCACGAAGAGAAGTCTCTCAACTTTGCACAGGCATAACCAAATGCTACAGAGAAGTTAAGTGTTATGAGGATGGAGGTGAGGGTGATGAGCAGTGGTTAGTGGGTTGGATTTGTGAGCGAGAGCAGTGGAGTGTTTGCTCTGGAAACCTCGTTGGTTTGGATTTGAGAGTAAGTGGAACTAAAAGTAGTTCACAATTCCACTGTAGACAACTCTCTTGAAGATTTCTGAATGGTGGGGATAAAAGAGAGCCTTGTGCTTGGAAGGGGGCATTGTTAGGTTTGGCTGTCAGTTTTTAATAATAGGGATTATAGTGAGTATTTTGTGAGATGCATGAAAAAATCATATTAGAGTGATAGGTTGAAGAGAGAGAGGAGGCAAGAGGACGCGATAAGTGCAAGGTCTGGATTATTTGTAGTGAGAATGGGTCAATGGGAACCCATGAAGGGTTTGCAGAGTGGAGGTTGGGTGCAAGTCCAGTGGGTGAGGTTGGAGTGTAGGGAAAAGGTGAGGTGATTAAAGGTGATGCAATTAAGGGGAGGTTGGGTAGATAAGGTGGGGCGCAGGGATCATGAATTTTAGTGATTTGCGGTCAATGAAAGCTTAAAGGGTATGAACAAAGAGAAGATATAAAACCGGCGTGGTAAGCATCAATGGCACGTGTGAGGGCAATGAGATCCGTTTCAGGAAGTGGGAATCATGCAGGGACAGTGTGTGTTCAGCGATCCAGGTTAAGACGCATGGCTGTCTTCGGATGTTGAATGGGAGATCTGGGTGGGGGTCGAAGTGGTGGGAAGGATAGGAACTGTCAGAAGGGAAGGCAAGAATGCTGTGTATTTCTGTGAAGTCAGGTTTGATGGGTAGGGTGAATAGGGTTGAGAGGGCATGAAATGAAGACTTCATTAGGCCCCAGTACAGGGGCCGTAGTATCCGTTTGAACTTTCTTTTGGTGATGTGTGGAAGAGGTGGGAGTGAAAGAAGTGAGTAGCCAGAGGGAGCATCATCAATAGAGGTAGCCAAATAGTTGAGCGAGGAACACAGGAACATGCGATTAAGCAAGGCCCATGGTTGTGGATGGGAAGGTTGTGCAGGGTGACCAGAGATTGGTCTGAAACAGTGGGGGCAAGATGTAGATTGCAAGCCTTTGTGATATTGGAGATACTGCAATTGGCCAGGATAATAATGACATATCTCCAGGAATAGTTTCGAGTAGCAGGTCAAGTTCATAGAAAAAGTGATTGAGGGTGCTATGTGGGTGGTAGATGAGGACAATGAAATGGGTGGGAGGATGAAGTTGGATGGGGATGTGCTCAAACAAAATGAGCTGAAATCCTAGGGGGTAAGCAGATGCTATGTCCCTGCTTACCATTAGGCCAATACGACTACCTTTTCTTGTAAAATTGAAGAGAGTGGTGAAAGGCTGGAAAGTCTGTGTGGAGGGCAGCTAGGGTGATGTTGTAATTGGAGGAGGTCCACGTTTCAGGTGGCGAGTAACAACTGATGTTTTTTGGAGAGGAATTGGGCGTTAGAGGCCCTGCTGAAGGTTAGTTAAGGTGGACTGTGGCAAAGGTGTAGTTGGCGGAATAGTAGCAGGAAGGTGGACTGTGTAGAGGAGGTTTAGCTGTGTGGTGTGCACTGCAGATGAGCAGTCAGCACAGCGTTTAGGGTGTGAGTGGAGGATGTACATAGGGAGAAAGTGGTGGGTAGAAAGGGAGTTTTTGGATAGAGCATGGGGTTGGCTATGTGAGAGAGGGGATGGTTGGGGAGGAGTAAAATGAGTAGGAGCATGGTAGTGTTTGAGAGTTGGTGGTTATCTTGATGGGTGGTAGTGTAGGGTGGATAACGTGATTGAGCATGGAAACACGTAGAGATCAGCTGTGCAACTATCTGTACAAACTAGACCAGTAGCCACCAAGATAATAACATTGAATCATATAGGCCAAAGGTGACCAAATATTATAGATTAACTTCAACTACCCCATAACAAACAAAACATTACATATTGAATGCAATGATAGCTTAAGTGCACTAGGCTGATAGCGACTAAAACAGGTGCAAGAAGTTCCTTGAACAAGATTGTAAAAGTGCCACTGCCTGCAAGTCTGTGGCAGTCCTTTTGCTGCTAGTTCAGGATTTCTAAGGACGAATTGACAATAAATGTTATGCTTGTTTCAACTTAATACATTTTCCTTATCGGAAAATAGGTGACATTCTGTGGATGTTTAAGAATTTGGTCCTCAAGTGGGTTTGAAAAGACATTGGCGTTTCGTGTGGGATCAGACCCCGCTCTTCCCATGAGAAGTCATATTTCCCTCAATGTTTCTCGATATATGAAATATTAATCATCTATCGCATGTATTAAGAGTGTGTTCCTTATCGGGGTTTGTAAATCATGATCCTGTTCCCAGGACAAATAGGCGCCTCTCCTATTCCACTGACAAAAGTCTCTGTGGTGTGGTGCAAGCAGAATACCACTGTGTCTTGCATGTTTCTATCCAGTGTTAAGCATTGCACCTTTACTTGCATTGCTAAATAAAATGATGGTGCATAGAGGAAGTGATACACCGGGGATCATTACACTCATTTAGAGGTAGGCATGGTTCTTTCTGGTTTACCCATGCAGAGCAAACTTTGTCTGCTTTATGCTGTATTTTCATTTTTAAATGCCCGGTAATACTGTGCTTCTTTCCAAAACGTCTGCAATGGGTTCATTAATTTGTTTCCATTTGATGAGCTTCCAGCATTGACTGTCATATGTAGCCACTTCCGTTGCCAGGATTCAAATCCATCCATTCAACTGTTCATTCCTTGTTTCTAAGGGCTGGAGAAAGGTTGCCAAATCCAGTTTTGACATTCCAACTGGTGACAAACCTTGTTATGTTTCTCAAAATATGTTTTGTTTCGGTATTCATGTTCTCGATTGGTCGATGACTGGAGTCTCATCATGTCTCAGGTGCATTGGCCATGCAAGGTGGGCCACTTGACTTCTCAATGAGGGATGTTGGCATTGAATACATGGAGTGAGAGCAGAAGACCAGTTCCCTTTGGAGGCAAGGGTTTTAATACCATTCCATGACCAGGGTGTGGGTAGTTCACTACCATATTGATGTGTATGCTTGTCTGGTATATTGGTCCCCTTTCAGCCTTCCATTGCTTGGGGCCTAAACCCCTGTGTTATTCGATATGCCTGGGTCTTACATCCACTTTCCGCTCTTTGAGTTGGTGTATATTGCTTTGTTGGATCTGCTCAGGGCACGCTGACTTACCCTAGGCGTGTTCATGGTTTTGTAGATCTGTGCATCCCAGGCTCATCTGAGATCACCCTTTCAATATTGATTTCCTGGGCCACCCTCTATTGCCTATTGAAGAGGCTTAGCTATATTCCTTGAATTCTGGGTGGACAGGATCTAGACAGGAAGTCATTTCTTGATTGGATGCTTTATTCCCTTAATGTCACCTGTTGGCAACAATGTAGTGTCCTTTGTGGACAGCAATGTAGTGGTTTCACCATTTGTCTTTAATTATTCACTATTCACTATTTGCCATCCATTGATAGTGAGTTGTCCTATCTGCCCCTCACTGCCTGTGTTTTGTGTTGAAATCTGCATTTCCTTCAGAGTCGTAGTTTTACATTACATCTTCCTCCAATTGCCCCAGTCCTGACATTTGAGGGTCATCCGCCAAGGACAGACATTTTTACTTAGCTGCACATGTTTTCTCTTTTTGAGGTGTGCCTGCCCATTCCCACATTCCCCCTTAGTGGATGGATGTAAAGGGAGAGCACACCGTAAAGACCGTAGGCATGTTTTGCCTACCTTTGAAGGACTGTACAGAGTCCAGCCCTGGAGACTGCCACCACATGCATCAGCATAAAATGAAGCGTTTAAAGCCTGCAAAGCAGGTGGTCCCTTCAGCCGTCCCATACGATCAGGTGCGTGTCATGACAGACTCCTCAATAGGGGCAGCCCTGATGAGTCTCTTACAAAAATGTATCAAACCTAAGGAGGAGGTTTCTATTGCAGATGTTTATTTATTTATTTGTCAACTGTTAGGTGCTTATACAATTAGAAAAACTGTTTCAAAGCACCCACAGGGCAAACAGGGTGGGGACAGGGGAAGGTAGACAACGATTTACAGCAAGGATAAATAGTTGAATTAATAGCATAAAAAATTAATGAGAGAAAAGGGAAGGGGAGACAAACCTACTATGCCATGTGAGTGTTCAGAACGTGCAAGTGCAGAGGGGGCAAGGGAAAGGTGCTTTGATTCTCATGGAGAAGTGATCAACTTAAGTGCTAAGAGGAGAGGAATGTAAGTGCAACCACCCGTGGGTAGGGTGACACAATTAAGTGCTGAAGACAAAGATGTTGCCTCCATGTATCGACCACGAGGAAGAAGAGGCATGAGATATGGGGAATGTTTTCAGACAGAGAGGCCTTAGCTAGATTATTTTATGTTTGCTGCAGCCTTGGGTCCTCATCGCGAGTTTGGCGGCAGCCCTTAAATGCAGCGGTAATGCTATTACCGTTGCATTTAAGGGTCCGCCAAATCACATGCTTGGCGGATTTTCCCCCAGCTCTGAGCTGGGGGCAAATCCGCCGCGATGTTGCCGATTTTCATCTCTATTACCGCCGGTGGTAATACCGCTGGCGGTAGTAGCGCCGAACATTCCCCATTGGGTCCAGTGGGGAATGGGAAATTCCTGAATGGGCTCTATGAGGAATCCGCCAAACCCGTGATCTGGTGCTAATAGCACTGGGGATTGGACGGTAGGGCTAATAGCCCGGCGGTAACACCGCTGGGATTAGTGCCCATCTCGTGATGAGGCCCTTGGTATTCTAGAGCAGTATGAGCTTTCTGCCTCTGCTAATTGGAAGATGAAACAACCTAATCCAGATCCATGAATCCAGATCATGCGAGAACTATGAAATGTAAAGTCTATGGGAAGGAAACAAACAGAATGCAGGTGCTGCTCTTTCTGTCTAAATTTTGCCCCCTTCACGGGTTGAGGAGGAGTGCCATACTTCTGCAAAGGTAGTTTCCCAGATACCAACATTATCAGGCAAAACTGCAGTTCAACTCACTTGGACACTACAGAGAAGAAGGTTAAGGCTTGCTTAATGTGTTATTTTGCTGCAACCTCCTTTAATGCCTCTACATACACTCTCTAAGATAGTCCAGAAAGTATTAATATAGCGTGCACACCTTTTTGTACCTATATTGATTCATGATGTTCAAATAAACAGTTTAGGACCATATGCATTAATTTAGGGGGGAATGCAACCCAGGCACAATAAGTTGCTACAAAGACACAAATAAATATAGTGTTCTTAAGTAGCGGACACTCCCATCCCCTGCACACCATTAATACTGACCACAATCCAGAAAACATGTATGTACCTTTACATGTATTGCAATAATTACATATAAATTATTACACGTTCGTTTTGCACGATATTTGTACACATTCGTATATTAATCAATTTCAGTAAAAGAGCTCAAGCTTTTCAGGAACATTTCTTCATCAGGAGCACATTTCACTGAAACATGTCTTCAACTTTCAGGAGTTCTAAAGAATAAGTAAAGGATACAGTCAGTATCACCTATATATCAATTCTCAAAGGTATCTGATACTCAATAATAATCTCACAAGATATTCAATTTTCATTCACCTGGCTGACTCTGAGAGTGATAGAATCCTCAAGATAAATTCACTTGGGATGAGTAAGTAGGACAGTTCTTTAAAATATCTTTAGCGTTTCCACATCTAGTAATAAAAAGAAACACATTTTCAGTGCATAATATTACTAGCTCTAGATCTAAATACGTCTGTGCCTGGAAGACCAATATAAATGCATAACTCTCAGCGAAAGGATGAAATTTAGGGCAGTCCCTTTCGACTTTATCTATGTTCCAGAAGAACTCAATTGAAGAGATAACGTAATGTTTCATTTGGTATGTATCTGAAATAAAAATAAAGGGATCTATAAAGATCCTGTACTAAATTGGGTGGTAAGTATTTTGCCAAAAATGGCATTGTGGTCAATAGGTAAAGTCGATCAGTGAACATAAGGTGAATCCACTCACCATTCAGTACTGGAATGGGTTGCAATTTCAGGATTGTTCATTAGGATGGGAAGATCCAGATCTGTAAGGTCCGCACCACACAGCACTGCAAACTCCAAATGCTGTCAGATAATCAATCTACACCTCGGCAGATTCCACCACCCCAAAACTTCAATGTTGCACCTCACCAATCCACACACTGGCAGACTCATTAACACTCGACCTGGAGCACCGCCATCTCCACCAACCATGCAGACGAGTAGATTTCCCACACAAAACTGGAACCTTTGTCCCAAAGTACAGCTGCAACATGTTTTCAAACTCCCACACTGCTTGTCCTTGTGGCATTGCCAAATTGCTCTTTTCAGTAGGCCAATCCCAGACTGGGAGCTGGTTATGTTATCCCGCTTAATACAATGGCATGCCTCGCCTCTGTAAACCTATA
Organism: Ambystoma mexicanum; assembly: GCF_040938575.1. Classification (NCBI taxonomy): domain Eukaryota; kingdom Metazoa; phylum Chordata; class Amphibia; order Caudata; family Ambystomatidae; genus Ambystoma; species Ambystoma mexicanum. The sequence goes on along the minus strand of NC_090928.1, from coordinate 957,238,936 downwards.
CTTAGCACATTCACTTTACACTTTTATATTTAATCTTGTGGATTAGAGCTGGCTGAGGGAGGCACAGGGGTTGGAACTGACCATAGCAAGTGGCATGTTTCGCATGCCACATTTGGCTCCAACCCCTTCTTCCTCGCGGCTCATATACAGGAACCAGGAATGTCTCCCAGCTTCCTGGTTCCTGTTTGTGAGCAGCACAGAGGACCCAAGGGTGGCCTGGAGTGATGGGCCAAAGCTGGTAAAACAGGTAAGAAGACTTTTTCTTTTCTTTAAATGTGATGTGTATTTTGCATGTGCAAAGTGTGTGTCAAATGTATGTATAATCTGCTATGGGTCAGTGAGTGGTGGGTGAATGAGAAGAATTGTGCTAGTGTGTGTGTTTGAATGTCCTGGTTGGGTGTGTGTGTGCCTTTGTGGAGAATGTAGTAAGAGTAGATGTAAGAGAAGGTGAGTGAGTGAGTGAGTGAGTGAGTGAGTGAGTGAGTGAGTGAGTGAGTGACTGCTGGGTGAATTAGTAGGCATGTGATAGTGTGTGTATGAATGTTCTGGGTGGGTGAGCGGGTGCCTGTGTGTAGGATGCAGTGTGAGTGGACACGAGAAAAGGTGTATGAGTGTGACTGGTGGGTGAATGAGTAGGACAATGATAGTGGGTTTGAATGTTCTGGGTGGGTGCGTGCCTTTGTGGAGAATGCAGTGTGACTGGATTTGAGAGAAGGTTTATGGGTGTGTGACTAGTAGGTGAATGACTAGGAATGTGACAGTGTGTGTTTGAAAGTTCTGGGTGGGTGGGTGCATGCCTGTGTGTTTGATGCAGTGTGGGTGGATGCGAGAGAAGGTGCACGAGTGTGATTGGTGGGTGAATGAGTAGGAATGTGATAATGTGTGTTTGAATGTTCTGTGTGGGTGCATGCCTGTGTGTAGAATGCAGTGCCAGTAGATGTGAGAGACGGTTTATTGGTGAGTGATTAGTAGGTGAATGAGTAGGAATGTAATAGTGTGTGTGTCAGAATCCGTGGTAGTTGAACCCGAAGTGTAGCCATCAAGTTCTTTCTACCAATGTACCCCTTTGGACACACTAAGTTAAATACAGAGGAGTAAATTAATCGCAAAGATGGGAACACCACACGAAAGATCATGCACTGCAAGGGAACAAAGGGTAGGTTACTTGGAGACACAAGACAGTCCAAGACACAATGAACAAGAAATATTGATAGGCCACTTACCAGTGGTAATACGATTTCTTCCTATCTGGCCTGAGGCTAACTCCTAAGCCCAGCTGGTTGGGTATTCAAGATGGCATTCTAAGGAAACATAACATAAGCCACAAGACTAAAGAACAAGACTAAGCATCAAAACACAATATGGGCCTACAAAATACTGGGACTCACCAAGATGGAAGTGATACTAGTCTGGAAACCAACGATGCAACCAGTGTATTCCGATTCTACATCTGTACACGACGGAACAAGGATGCCTATGAGGACAGGAGCAGTCGCTAGTCCCAGTTCCTACCCCGACGGAACGAGGATGCCTAACAACCTAAGCGCTAGTAAAAGGCAGTCTTAAGTCAGTGTGCTTAATGGAATACACTGGTGCAGTGTTGATTTCTTGTGGATCTTGAGGATGATGGTAATACAGGTCCGGACTGGGCTTGATGCGTGGTGAAGCAGCAAATAACAATCCTGGAATGCTGCGAGATTGTGGTGAGCATTCCTTATAGAGAGTGATCAGGGAGCATTCCGGGTCTGGCTTTGTGCAGGTAGAATGCAGGTTACAATCAGCAGGGAAAGGCATAGTCAATTATCGCTCCAGGTCATTAATGTGCAAGTAAGTTAAAGGATTGATTCAGCAGGCAGAAGAGTAGTCGGTAAGCACGCGGGTCAGTTCTCGTGTTGGGGATTGTGGGATTTGAATTGGCAGGCAGAAGCGTACACAGGTAACGTACCGGGTCCGTTCACGTGGAAAGAGTTCAAGGTTTAAATCGGCAGGCAAAGGCGTAGTCAGATAGCGTTCCGGGTTCTCGTTGAATCACAAGGGTTTCAGGAGGTAGAGGCAAGGGCAAGAAGAATGGAACAAGAACAAAGGGAAAACAAGAGTGAAGCCACGATTTTTTCAAAATCAGAAACGGCGCCCAGAGCAACCTGGAAGTGTTTTATAGGGTTGCCATTGATATTCAGCTCCGTCCCTCCCAGCGTCATGCTCTGTAGTGAGAGTGTAATGAACGCCAGGGTTGCCATGGCAACCCACATCCACGGAACCTAAGAGGTCAGGTGAGGCGGAAATAGGGATATTTACTGGATGATCGTGGGATCAAACCCCTCCCAAGATGTAAACGTTGCCCTAACCTTGGATTTGTTTTCCTGCTTATTGATGGAGGGGTCGGACGAGACCCAATCCTGACAGTGTGTGTTTGAAAGTTCTGGGTGGCTACGTGCCTGTTTGGAGAATGCAGTGTGGGTGGACGTGAGAGAAGGTGTATGGGTCAGTGAGTGGTGGGTGAATGAGTATGAATGTTAGTGTGTGTTTGAATGTTCTGGGTGAATGGGCTCATTCCTGTGTGGAGAATGCAGTGCAAGTGGACGTGAGAGGATTATGCGTGAGTGAATGGTGGGTGAGTGAGTAGGAATGCGAGTGTTTGTGTGGGTACAAGCGCTTTGGCGTAAAGCGCTATATAAACTTAATAAATACAAATACATGTGCGTGTGTGTTAATGTTCTGGGTGGGTGCCAATGTGAGTGTATCTGAGAGAAGGTTTATGGGTAGGTGACCGCTGGGTGAATGGGTATGAATGTGATTGTGTGTGAATGTCTGGGCGGTGAATGCAGTTTGAAAGAATGTGAGAGGAGATGTATGGGCGGGTGACTGGAGGGTGAAAGGGGATGCACAGGTGTGTGTGTAAGGCACTGGGAGACTGGGAATAACTAGAGCATTTCTGACAAATCCTTTATAGACTTTGCTTGTTTTACTGGTATTTTTGGGCAAAGCCAAGTTCATGTGTGACATTAACTGGCTAGACTGGCATTTTGGTGCAGCCAATCATGTCATTGCTTACTTTGGCATGACATGATATTACTCAGCATCTTTGATAAACCAAGCACTATAAGTAGTATTACCTTGCTAGACTGATGTTTTGGTGTATATTTCTTACTGTAGCATGACTTTTTATTAACTCTGCTTCTGTGATGTAGCAGGCATGATAAATGGTATTACAAAGCTAGACTGACATTTTGACATTTTGATATTTTGTGGTAGTGACCTAGCTATTTCTTACTGTTGCATGACTCCTTATTAATGGATCTAGACTGGCTACCTTGGAAACAGTTTGGACATGTTTTCTTATTGTGACATGTGACTTATAAAGGCCAAACCAACGAGAGTATGTTCTTACATAGAAGTACTGGCATATATTGGCAGAGCCAGCTTTGTGCCTAGTGCAAGTAATGAGACTATACAAAACATATCAAAGCGAACATGTGTATGTTGTTCTTATATGGGAATACTAGCATATGTTGGTGCAGGCAACATGGAAATGTATGGGCACAGTCAGCATGAACATGTTTTTTATACTGCCATATATTGCAGGGACCGGCATGACACTTTTGGTGACTTCCATCTATTGTATTTATTTTCATGAGTTACCCTACACCCTACAAAACCGATTGCATACTGTCTGGCCCTTTACCCACATTATTACAGAAAGTACGCTGTGCAATGCACCATTTTAACTAGTTATTCAAAACATTTTCCCTGGGGAGGGTGAAGAATCCCCCCGAGTCTCCCCCCCAAACTGGTTTTTGTTCATTCGGGCTTCCTCGCTATGCTCGGTCGCAATCGAATACTTCTGGCAAATAATTACACCCTCCAATAAAACCAGCCACCGCTGGTGGCAAGTATATTTGTGGACCAAACACGGCCCACTTCTTTCTACACTAGGTGAAACAGTTTAGCTTTGATTAAAAAACATATTTACTCCTTTCACTTGGTGGAGTTGTTGCCCCTGCAGCGGCATAATCATCATGGACATTGTGCGCACATGTGGTGGTCTAGGCCAGCCCGGGGTGTGGCGTCGCCTGTGCTTTGTTAAAAAGCCGGGGGAGTCAGCATGGCTCGCAGGGAGGCCTTGTCATTTTGTGCTACGTCACTGCTCGCAAGCAGATGAAACTCAACAATTTGTCCTAACCCTAAAAACAAAGTGTGATTTGATCAATGATATTTCCCAAAACCTATGGGAAGTTCTGAATCGTCACTCCATCAGCACAATGACAAGGGTCACACTTGTCATATCATTCACAACATGTGTTTTTCCCACGTCAACCAGTGCTGGTCATTGGGCCGGCTCTCGGCGGATCCGAGATCCGGCACCAGATATGTTGCCGGATCTCGGGATCCGGCCAGAGTCAGCCGCCCAAGCCCATGAACCGCGCTGGAAAAAAGAAAGAAGAAAAAAAAAAGCGTCCGCGACGGCAGCATTGCCGTTTACCGCGGCTTTGGCACTGATGTGTAATGCACAATGCTCACTACATTAACAACTGAAAGGAATCAGTTGTACATGTAGCGAGCATTGTGTGCTTTACACGCCAGAGCCGCGTAAAAGGCAATGCTGCCCTTGCGGGCGTTTTTTTTTTGGCACAACAAAATGAGCCAGGGCTCATCAAGGGGGCCTGGCCTAACTGCAGGTGTCCTGCTGGCCCATTAGACCACGCCCCCCTGAAGAGCCCCGGCTCAATGAGCTACTGGCACCCCTGCCAGGCAGCCTTTTGTAGTGATCAGGGGAGAGGGTGTTGATCTCTGCATTTATTTTCTATTGGGTTGTCTGGCAGGGTACAGCGCCTCGCCTATTCAGCCTTAATGGTAGCGCTTCCGCTCGGCAGCTGGGGAGGGGCAGCGTCGCTATTAAGGATGAAGGGGTGAGGAAACTCACAGAGTTTCAGTCTTCAGGAAAACGGCCTCAGCTTCCAGCGGCCTCAGGTTTCTCTCCACAATGGTGGCACCGGCCCACGGGTATCTCCTGCTTATAGGTATGCCTCGCAGGTGCGCTGCCACCATTATGGCTGAAAGGCATTTTTTTCTGGAGCCTGAAGCTTTCGCACACGAGCGAGAGCTTCAGGCTTCGGAAAAAAATCCTTTTCTTGTAGTGGCCGGGGCTGGCAGGGGAGATTAGTGGGCCCCACAGGCCCCACCTCAGATTGAAATTTCGGAGCCCTGGCCCCGTCCCACTTAAAGCCCTGGCCGATGGTAAAAGGCAATGTTGCCTTTGTGGGCACTTTTTTTTTAAAGTCTTTATCTGATCGGATGGCTACTACCAACCCCGCCTGCAGTCTTCAGTTTGATCACTGGGCTTGTTCCAACACCCAACAAATGCTGTGTGCAGACTCTGGTCTCCTCGGTCAGAACCACTGCCTCTCGCTCAGTGCCAGCCTTAGGGCAGGGCGTGCCATGTGGACAGGCGACCGCGCGGGGGGCATGCCCCCCCAGGGTGCCATTAGCCCCCGCCACACTACCTCGGGGGCAGTATTTCAACGGCTCCCCTGAGCTGGCGTTGTGCGAGAAGGCTCGGCAAGTGCACTTTTAGATGATTAACTCCCCGCTCCGATGGGCTATGGCCAGCCCTGCTCTCGCTCGCCCCTAAAGTTGGCAAAGAGCCTTTTCGTTATAACCACTTGCACTGAGCCACAGGTAAACTCCTTCTCCCTGCTGCACATAGACTGTAAGTGCCCGTGTTCTTTCCAAACAGCATAGCATATTCTCTTAAAGCAAGCACCCAGGGTGTGTTCAGGCATGTCTCTCTGGGTGGTGGGTCTTCTCTGTTGCGGGCCGTGGTTCCTGATTTCTTCTACCTGCACCCTCCACAGCAGCTAACTTCTTCCTCCGTTCCTTGGTCTTAGATTCTCCATTCTTGAATCCAGTTTCAAGACCATCTCGTTGCAACTGTTATAAATAAGGTTCCTCAGGACATTAAGTAAGTTGTTACAAAGTTCCTTTTATTGAGTTACAACAAGTAGAAGCCTAGGAACAGGACAGGCTTACATGTCCAACTGCTTGGGCTGGAACCTCGTTCACACATAAACATTCTAGTCACCCACACAGCATTCTAGCAGTGACCTCAAAAACTCCATGCATCTAGGAGATTGTATTGTATTTGTATTTTTATTTTGTATTTGTAATGCGCCAAAAGCCTGCAGGCATCAGGGCGCAAGAAACAAAGCCAAAATCGGGCACACGCTCGAAAAGAGGGTGGGAGGCTGTTACATCTAGGAATTACTTGAATAAGTAGGTCTTCAAGTTTTTCCTAAAAATTATGTGATTGGGTTCTAATCGCATTGTCACTGGGAGCTTGTTCCAGTGCTGGGCCGCCTAGACCGGGAAGGATTTCCCAGCACCCTGGGCACGGTTTACAGATGGTACCAGTAACTTGCCCGGGTTTGGGGTCTCAGGACCCTGTTGGGGGTGTAGCGAGTGAACTTGAATCTGAGGTACGACGGTGCTGCTCCGTAGAGACATCTATGCACCAGCGTCATGGATATACAGAGGATTCTCTCCTCGACCCTGAGCCAGTGAAGAGCTCTTCTGCCCAGACCGCGTTATTTCTTGATACAATTTTTAGATGCTCCAAGCAATAATGAATTGCCGTAACCCAGACGTGGCAGTATGATGGCCCTAGCTATCGTGGTTGCATTGTTCTCGTTGAGGAGCGGGCGGATGGCTCTCAGAAGCCTTGTGTAGTACGATTATTTTTATAGAGATAGTTTATCTGAGGCTCTGTTCCCAGGGTGGATTCCATCATCATCCCAAGTGTTTTTACATGGGAGACTACTTTAATACTTGAATCATTGACCACAAACTCCTCATATTCTGTTCCAAGCTTATCCCTCACCTTGCTGGATCTGAAGAGCATTACCTCCGTTTTTTTGCTGTTTAAGCACATCCAATTTTCTTCCATCCATTTATCAATCAGGTTGTACAAGGTCATGATCTTTTTATCAGTTAGATGAGCACATACGACTGTGCATTTCCAATCCCTATATTTAAGCACCACCATTTTCCACAATTGGAATGGCACATTATCAGTTTCAGGTTTTCGCTTTTGCCTTTTGTACCTAGACCCTGGCTCCTCTGGTGGCTTTTCATCACAGTCAAGGGATCATGCTTCATCCCTACATCGATGAATCATTCATGTGGGATCATAGAAAGGAGGCAGTATGGGATTTCAGGGTGGTTTGCAGCATCGTTGGCTGATAAACCCTGCACAGTCTAACCTCCTGCCAAGTTAGACACTGGAGTTTATCTGGAGCTGCTTCCATACAGCTCAAAAACAAGGTTTACCAGCCAATTCATCAAGACGCGAAGTCGCCACCTTGTCCGAACACTCTCAAAGGCCTCTCCAACCACCAATGGCTTCAAGTACAGGGAGATACAGCAGGCGGTGTGCCTACAGTTCATTGGGCATGCTTACACCAGAAGACTCTAATTTGCCACCTTCTCTATGCCTGGAATTTTCAGTCTTGGGAATTTTCAGTCCCAGGGACAATTGCTAAGAGAATCACCCAATTTTTCCATAACTGTTCACTTCAGTTCAATTTCCTTTAGAGTTCCAGGAACAGAAAAGCCATTCTGGCGGCATACGGACCACAAATCCCGTTTACAAAAACAATGCATGCCTTCCGGAAGGGTTTGGGCTGCAACTCCATCCGGCTGGGGAAGCACAATGCTTTTTGAACTGGAGGGACCTGTCAGCAATATTACAAGCTTTGAAGGATTTCCACCACTCTTTGAAGACTCACCCAATTCATATCTGAATGGACAACATGGTGTCAAAGGGTTAAGGTGGAGCTGTTTAAGGTGGAACTGTGTCAAGCACCTAGTGAACCTGGTATGGAGATGTGCCTCTGGAAGGAGGTTCTTTTTCACTCCCTCTCTGTATCTCACATTCCAGGCAGAGATCACTTCAGGGCTGACTCCTTGAGCAAGAGATACTGTTCCTAGAACAAGGATGTCCTGGCTTCAGATGTTGTCTCTCTGATGCTCCTTTCGCCACATAAACTTTTTTACATGTAACTCCCAGTTGCTCTCATTTCAGAGGTGTTTTCCAAAAACCAGCAGGAGTCAGCACAAATCATCTGGTGATTCTTTTAAGGGAGAGTAAAGCTTGTTTTCCGGTATTGATAAAGCTGGCATGCTACTGCCATGCAGTCTCTTCCTAATCTGTTGTATGCCCTGAAAGGTCAAATATTGACCTGTCTCATACTCAAGGAGGATGTATTAAAGATTGCCCCTTTCTTCTTTAATGACCCAGATTGCCGCGTTTTGGCTTTTTGGGATCAGGGGGCGGCAATTGAGATTATTTAGGCTATGCTTCCCAGCTAGGATGGTTGACCGAAGCAATCAGATTGGCTTATGGGTTACATGAGGTAAGTCTCCCATCGCTGGTCCATGTCAGATCCTCCACAGGGGTTGTTGCCTCTTCTGCTGAGGCCCATTTTCAATTGGAGAAATCGTCAGGGCTGCCACTTGGGCTTCCCCCTCTAGATTAACCCTCCACTGCAAATTATATGTAAATATGGACTCAGAGGGTTGCTTAGGTAGTGTTCTTTCCTTCTACAAATCAATTTGTTGTGGTTAAATAGACATGGCCGTATTTTGCAAATTGGGGGTTATTTTCCTATTGACTGCTAATTGCATGCAGAGGACCCCCACCCCCATGCTTGCAAGTACACGTTTACCAATCAGTGCCATATGCGGGAACTAGTGCATACATCTTGTGATCATATTGGGGTTTTCGCTTTCCTCAAGGAGGGGTATGATCGAAGAGTGGATGTTTTTACTTTAAGGAACCAGCTGCAGCTATTTCAGTTTTTCAGGATCGGGGGAGACGGCAATTGAGATTTCTCAGCCTCTGCTTCCCATTTCCTCAAACGGTGGGTCCACTGCATGCAATTCTAAACTTTCAAAAGATGTAGTGGAATGCTAAAGAGAAAAATGCTGCCTATTCCCATATACTTTTTAGTTTTCCTCTCTGTCTTGTGAAGAAATAAATACTGCCTGCAAATTAAGTTTACAGGCAGCATTCGTGAACGGACTCCTACAGAATCTGCATGATCTGTAGCTTGTGGAAAACCCTGGCAGATTCCAAAGGAATCTATTTCTTTTACGACTGCAGGACAATCTCCTGCAGGTGTAGAACAAAGCACACGGACAAGGCAGAGGAGGTCAACACAGTCGAGATCTCCGCCACATGCCTCTACGTTGCTTTGTCCTGAGATAAATTGTGGCAGAACGGTAAATGGAGCTGTAAAAGCATTACCTTTGGTTTGTACGTGTAAATTTCCCAGAGGCATTGGAGACAGTCAAATTGTGTAGGGACAGGAACACCTTAGGGACTTTGCTACAGATGTAATCCAAATGCCATACGGCTAAGTGCTGAAGTGTTAAAACCCCTATAAACATATGTGTTATTAGATTTATTTTAAGAAGTACACCAAATAATGGAAGTTTTAAAAACACAGATACACTTCAAATAAGTTGTAGATTTCTCATCTGAAAAGAAGATTGTCATTTTTTATCAAAACAGAAATAAAGTATGTCTGCACTGCTAAAACAAATGTTTCATCATTTGAAATCTAACAACAGGGATTTCAAGGAAACACAGTTCTCTACATCTCTGAAGATTTCAATGTAGTTATAATGAGGGGGATATAATATAGTTAGTTCAACAGATGTGTTGGACTTGAAGAATGTTTTATAGAGGGTCACAATAATTGGTTGCCTTTTATGCAAAACAAGGTAAACATAAATATTTGAATGAGGTTCCTCCAAATGTGAAAATAAAGTTCAGAGATGTGTTTCTGCACTGCTGAACTCCTGTAACATTGGGCACCGGAGGGAAAAGCTTACTCTCAGAAAATCAATATAGATTCAACCATCAAATAATCCAGATACATTTTTTTAAAAAAATACCCTATAGCTATTACTACAAAAACTACTTTGCAGCATAACATCACAGACATTACACAGGTGTAGAAAGCCACACTGGTGGTGTCCTATAGCACTAAGGTGGCATAGTTGGAAGGAACCCACATAGTGTGATTTCTGTTACACAGGGTTCCTCTTCTGGGGAAGTTCAGAGTCCTACGACTCCAGAGCACTAACAGGACACTACTGATGGAAGCTCACACAGAATGCTGGTGATGACACATGGTGAGTGAGAAGAGATCAAGGCGGACACATGTTCACGCCATTCACATGTATACACCCTTGATGTCACCAGCATTCACAGGCAGTATTAAGAGTGTGGTGTGTGCTGATCTGGTTATTGATAAAACATCTCAACTATCCATGAACTATAACTTGGACCACAATTTAGGTTGTGTTTCAAAATATATATTTTGTTTTCGTACATATGTACTACATTACACACACTGGTTAATTTACAATGATATATTTATCGTATTTTTGTTTATTTATTGGGTTTTTTATAATATGCCTATATACACTGTGTTTCAAGGAGCAACAAGACTAGGGCGGGGACAGGGATGATGAAACATAAATGGTCCTACTAGGACTTGTGGCATTCAGATTGTGCAAGTGCAGTAATTAGATGTGCAGGGGAGAGAGTAGAGTGGGGTGCCAGTAGCTTAACCAAGTGCAAGGAGAGACCAGTGGGCACTGTTGGGTATTTTGTGTAGATTTGGGGCCTGGCGGTATTTTCTTACAGCCGAAAAAATAATTTAGCAACAATCACTCCTTGTATTCAGATTGGGTTATGTATAATAATAATACAGTGGATATGCATTATTTCAGTACACAGACATATTTAGATGGTATACATTTGTTGGTATGCGCGGTTGGTATGCATGGTTGGTATGCGTGGTTGGTGGTATTTTTGGTGAGCATAATTCCTTTGTTTTATTTGTGGCCCCAATATCCAGAACCCCTTATTTTTGTTTAGATTGTTCGTGTGATCACTAGAGAGACCTCAGGCCTACATTTCAGAAATACCATATTTTCATTTTTAGTGTGCCACCATGGGCAATTTCTCACTGAATGATTTACAACAGCGAGCTAACATGTGGTACAACACTCACTATTTTATATACAACAGTGAACTATGTCCCGGGTCTCTATTTCTGCTGACTCATTTATCTTCAGCAGGCTATAACACACACAGGTATTTATAATTGCTCATACTGAATGAAATCGTGCACACAGCTGCAGCCAAGTCTTATTTTTAGCTACCTTAAAAATGACAATTGCACTGTCTAAACATCTCCCCACATCATCAGCACTGTAATGGTAAATGCACAAAGGAAAGAGTAAATAAAACACACTACCCGTCTGCTTTCAGATATTTTTGTGTATTATAAAAATTGCATTTAACACGATTTTACTCTTTTTACAGAGATAAATGAATAGCACAGTCAACATTATCTGTAACAAAATGGGAAAAGGGCGACGAGAACAGTCGCAACATTAAACATGTTGATAAAACACTGGAATTCTTTCTTCTACACTGACTGAATAGTTTTGTACTCATGCACACTGCCCCCGTACTTTGCAATGTATAATTACCTAATCTGTTCAGCATGTGAAATTCTTCGGCTGGTCGCCTTCTGGATGTGGCAATTCCCTCTTCAAGCACCCCCAGTGTGAACAGGCATCTGCCATTACTTAAACCGGGGATTATTGTCTGGAATTCCCAGTCTCTGCAGCAGTGCAGCTAGGATCTGCTTTTTCAATCAGGAACTCCACAGCCACCAGTCAGGTCTTTCTCGGAGCTTCCTAAAATGTATTCTGACTTCTTCTTCCCCCAGATTCTACAGGAAATCTTGGTTACAGCCTCTAACATGATGCTTGTCCAATAAGAATCCCCTATGTCCTATCCTCCTCCTGCACACAATAGAACTCTTTTACAGTAAGCAACTGTAACAAAACTGATTTCCTGCTTATTCGAATCTTTGCTTCCTGCAAATACTGTGGACAGAGCAGCACAGAGGAAAAAAAATAAAAATCTGGATGCGCGTTTAAAATCACTTTCAGAGTCTGCCTCATTTTGCAGTGGAGAACACATTATATTATTAAGAAGTTAAGATCAGGTTAGTTTTGTTAATGAGGTTAGTTTATTAATTCTCAAATGTGTCTCTTGCAACAGAGGAATTTCAGGTGATAAAACGGTGTGCATTTTGAATGTGAAAAAATGTGTGCTTTTAAAATGAGAAAATGGTTTGTTTTTTACCTGTGTAGCCTGTCTTCATTTACATGTCCATAGGTTGCACTGGCAACACATAGCTTAAAACAATTGCATCATAGCAATGCACCAAACCCAGGCAGTAGTGCTGCATAAAAAAAAATGCTAAATACTCTTACATATTCCCTCCTTTTTCTGAGAATTGGGCAGTCCAAGCCATAATTAGAGGAAAATCAACTCGCTCCCTTCCTTCTTTTAAAATGTAGCAATCCAACAAAATGAATATTCACATGCAAAAACGAAAAAGTTGAAAAACCACTGTCCAATCAACATAATATCAAAATTCATCTTTGGGTCCATATGTTCCTTCCCAATGGAAGTGTCCATAGTTCAGTGCTTCAATTTTATACTTGAAGTCAATCAAAAACAATAAGATAAAACAAATAACTAAAACAAAGAATTAACATAACAGATTAAAATAATTAATTAAAATAATAAATACGTGGAACTCCATACGCCAGGACACTTGTCTGCCTCTGATATGTCCTGAACAGCAATGTCACATCATTGGGTTCATTCGGGTGTTCTTCCATCTTGGTACTCTTGGATCCTTTTCTATAGAAGTCATCTTTTCTTTGGCATTCCGGTTACTTTGTCTTCACCTACACCCGGAGGCAGGCATCATTCGATCTTCATCCAGGGGACTCCAGGACTCCATCGTCTCCCGTGACCTCCGGTACAAATATGTTAATATTCTAAATCAAATAGAAAAGAAGCAGATTAAGTATATAGCACAATACTAACTTCACCCTTTTGCCAAAAATAAAAAATGCTTTGTAAAACATTTCGCCCTTTTTCTTTCGCCTCCTGAAATTAAGCACAGGTTATAGAGAACAAGCATACATAAAACAACATTCAATATTTAATGCATTTTCATTCTGTACACCGACTCCATAAACCTCAGCTTCTTTTTTATATTATATATATATTTACATATATTACAGTGTTTATGTGCCATAATAATCAACCATATTTATTTAACTTCTCTGTCACTGCCTCCTGACTGTACCCATTTATTTTACCTTTTTGTGTTCAAGGGACTTTATCTGTTTCTACACGCTCCAGATTTTTTATCTCATGTCTTGGATGACATGGCTTGATTTGGTTTACATGGACAAAGTGCTCTATTATTGTTTCACGTTCATTCTTCAAAATTTTATAAACTACAGGAGAGATCTTATCTATAATTCGAAATGGCCCCTGCCAGGTTGCTAGAAATTTAGAATGTTTCTGTTTACTTTTCCCGAAATGAAACTTATACACCTGATCCCCTACACTATATTCTCTCACTGATGTTCTTTTATCGTAGTATGACTTTGCACTGTCAGCAGCTCTTTCTAGATTTCTCTGTACAAAATCAAATGCATGTTGCAAATGCTTCCTCAATTCATCAATGTACTCATGAACTGTGGATGCACTCACAAGTGTCTGCTCATGTGTTCTGTATAGTAGGTGTTGTGGTGACACCATTTTCCTACCTGTCAAGACCTCATGTGGGCTAACACCTGTTGCTTTGGCCGGAGTTGATCTGATTGCCATTAAAACCAAAGGTAAACGTAAATCCCAGCTGGAACCTGCTTCTGCCACAAATTTCTTTAATATGTCCACAACAGACCTATTGCTCCATTCAACTCCACCTGAAGACGCTGCCGATATGCGATATGTAGTTTCCTTTTCACACCCAGTATTTGCCATACCTTACTCATTAGAGTACTTGTGAAATGACTTCCTCTGTCTGACTCAATTCTTTGTGGCAACCCAAACCTTGAGAACACATGGTTCACCAGCAATGTGGCTGCTGTTTGCGCACTACAATCTGGTGCAGGAATACATTCAATCCACTTCGACATCAAACAAATCACACTTAAAATATATTGGTTTCCTCTGCTCGACCTTTTTAAAGGGCCTACATAGTCTATTTGCAAATCTGACCATGGAAGAGTTAGGCCTCTTTTCATCAATGGGGCTCTATGCATTGGTGAAGCAGGTTTAAATTGGGCGCATACTAGACATTCTCTAGTATATAATTCCACATCGTGGGACATATGTGGCCAGTAAGCATAATCTTTTAGTATTTCCAATGTTTTTTGTGAACCTCTGTGGCCTGCAGTTATTGCATCATGTGCATGTTGTAGCATTAGCCCTCTGAATGAAAGGGGTACCACCCACTGTATCTGTCCTGTTATGGACTCTCTAATCATGAGTCCATCCAGAATCTAATTCGTTTTTTATTCTTTAATAGCACCCTCAACTCTTCTTTTCCCATACAATCATTTTCTGTTAAAGGGTTTTGTTCAGGATCTATCAAATGATTACAATAGATTCCCAAAATTCGATCATTCTTTTGTGCCTCAATCAAATCTTGGTCTGGCGTATCATGACCCCACTGTAACACTGGTTGATCTACCTCCTTTTGTGCTTTAGAACGTGTTACTGCATCAATTTGTATTTCACCCAGTAAATCATCAATAGGTAGCAATTCTCCCATCACAGCCCCAATTTTAGCCAAGTGGTCTGCCTTATCATTTCGCTCCTTATCCTCTCCGGATGTTTTTAAATGCCCACAAATTTTTCTCCATTATATTGTCAAATTATTTTCTGACACTAATTTGTCTATGGCTTGTATCATTTTTCCATGTTTAAGTGGCTTTTTGTTGTATGTAATCATGCCTCTCGCTTTCCAGCCAGGTAGATATTCCAAAAAGCTGTTTCGTGCATAGTCAGAATCAATCGCCAGGACAATTTCACTGAATTTATTATCAATTGCAGTAGCAAAGGCTTTAAAAATGGCTGCCAATTCTGCTACTTGACTGCTCCTAGCTCCAATTCTCATCCCTATGCTGGGGATACCTTCACATTTCAACCAGACATTTCCTATTCCTAACACTAATTGTTTATTACTGTCATTTCCAATGTGAAAAGCACAACCATTGACATATACAGTTGGCAAGTCCTTGCATGTTTTTTCATCAAAAGCTTTGTGTGGTGATTGTTCAAACTCCTGTAAATTAGGTTCTATTTCCATTTCGTTTGATGCTTGTTCAGCTGCACAGTCGTGTAAATCTGCTAAACTTTGAGCAATTGGGCTCTTTTTATTTTGGCCATATCTCACTTCTACAGGAAAACCTTGTAATGCTAGCGTCCATGAAGTGATTCTGGACTGCGCTAGATTACCTGACCTAATTCTTTTACTCTCTAAGAATTGAAAAGGTTGATGATTTGTTTCAATAATCACCTTTTCTCCCTGAACAATAGGGCGGAAATGTTGTAGCGCCCACACAGTGGTTAATAGGGCCTTTTCACATTCATTATATTTCATTTCAACTTGGGAAAATGCTTTACTTGCATAGGCAATGGTTTTGTGATTCACATCATGTTTTTGTGATAACACTGCTGACATACAATGTTCAGAGAACCCTATTTCTATAAAGAAATCCCTATCCTTTATGGGATATGCTAAACATGGTGCCTTCACAAGACATTCCTTCAATTTGGCTACTGCCTCAGACTGCTCTTTCTCCCATTTCCAGGGCGTATTTAGTTTTAGCAGTTTAGTCCATGGTTGAGTGATTTCAGTATAATTTTCAATGAACTTTCTGTTATAGCCTGTCATTCCTAATAAACCTTTCACCCCTTTCACATTTTTAGGGTATTTTAGTTTTTGTATGGCCTCTATTTTCTTCTTTTGTGGATTTAGTCCATGTTCAGTTACTTCATGGCCTAGAAAATTCACTTTTATCTTGCACCATTGTGCTTTTTGTAAAGACACTTTGGCGCCTGCTTTCTGCAATTTGCCAAGCACATGCCTTATTTCATCAAAATGGTTTTTTAAGCTTTCATTTTTTATCAGGACATCATCCACATAAACTATGGTTCCTCTTTCCGCTGCATCAGGCATGGCCTTCCTCAAAAATATTCCAAATTCAGTCCCACTATTAACATACCCGAACGGAGTTCTAACCCATGCGTATTGAGTCCTGTCAAATGTAAAGGAAAATAAATTCTGTATCTCCTCTGCCAATGGCACGCACCAATATCCAGAGGTGATATCTAATGTGGTAAACACTTTTGAACCATGTACCTGAGCTAGGCCCTGATCAATGAATGGCAGTGGCCATCTGGACACTGGTACTCTTTTATTTAACCCCCTCAAATCTGCACAAAGCCGCCATTGACCATTTGGCTTTAACACACCTAAAATGGACGTGTTGGATGTGCTATGGATAGGATTCCTCGCGATTCTAAATTTTTAATATTCTCTGCCAATGATTCTAAACATGCCAGCGGTAGTCTATACTGGCGTACAAATACTGGACTTCTGCTACACCCTTCTGGTAGTGTGGCCACATGTAAATCAGTTAAACCGCACTCATAAGCATCTTTTGCAAATACATCCTTAAACTCATAAATATCTCCCTCAGATTGTTTCTATCCTCATCGCTGTCACATGCATCCGCTGATAAAATCTGCTCTTCTACCATTTTGGAAAATTTTAGAAAATCTTCTGGTAAGGGAATCTCGGCGCTTTCCTCTAACTGTGTGGCTGTGTCTTTTTGTAAAGCTGCCACTTTTAAATATTTTGGCATATCAGCTTCCACTTCAATGGGCTGATTTTCTGTTTCATTTTCATTTAAATTAAATGTTATGCAATCTTCTTGATGACAGCACACTGTCTCCTTTGAATCATAAGGGTACACAGAATGAATTTTAAATATTCCTTTGGGCTGAGAATTCAGGTATTCTGGCAACTCACCCTTGGCATCTACATACCTTTCAGGTATATTTCCAATCACCATGTTATTTAGATCTGCAGCATAATGTGAATTTTGTATAGCATTCCCAATGGAGAGTTTTCCTCTAAAAGAATATCTTGACAACCTTTATTATTCAACATAATTTTTACAGACCCTGCACCAATATCTACCAATGGAATGCATTCATAATCCAGCCCTTGCTGTTTTATGGATTCATTCAGGCACACAAATGCATCAGAATCTTTCATCTGCTGTCCATTTTTGCACCTCAGTGTTATTGCAACCTGTTTGGTGAATGCAGGGTTAATAGTATCCTTCCTCATCTGTAATTCAACTGAATATGGGACAAGCTGTGCGCAATGATAAGCCCTTCTTTTGTCTTCAAATTCAGGTGCAGGCCCACCTAGGCGCGACCATATTTTTTGATTAAGGAAGTCTAACACCATACACATTCTGTGCATGATGTCATTGCCCATGTAAAAGTCATTTTGTGCTCCACTCACTATCCACACATTATGGTGAATTGTTTTTTGTCCAATGTTAATTTTCAGCATGCATCTGCCTGCAATTCGGTTTTCAAAGTCTGGACTGTCCAACCCAGAAACATATTGGTTTTTAATTCTAAATTTCGGGATTTCCTCCCTCTCCATTATTTTTTGCAACAATTTCTCATTAATGAAGCTCCTCTCCTGTTCAAGCGCTAAAGTGGTTTTTATTGTTTTAAAACAGTCATTTATACCAACATGAACCTATGGTTGCTCATCTTCCATGTGTATTTCAGCAAGAGTGGTAATGTGTTTTTCTGAATCTGCTTTAGGAGTAATATTTTGTTTGCATATCTTTTCTTTTAAATTTAAATAAAAACTTAATGTGTGCGCTTCTATGGCGGTCTGCCAATTTTTCCTTGGGTCCAAGTATATTTGTACAGGTCTTGTCTTGACACATTCATATAACAGTGACACTAGGTATGCAACTATTCTGGAGATATACCTCCACAGCATCATTTGTTTCGGCAACGGTGTGACATTCATTTATGTTGCTGTTTTGTGATTTTAGTTTCTTAGGTCTCAATGGTTTTTTGGTTAAGGACCACAGCACTCCATTCACCCCATCTATGAGAGGAGACAATCTTTTCAGGCAATCTGTCCCCATCAGAAATGGAATTTCACAAATAGATGTGATCAATACCTCTTGTTTCATTCTGTGCTTTCCTATTTTTATGTCAACCTCAGTTACACCTATGATGGGCACCTCCTCCCCATTAAAGTTATGCACTGGACCTTGATTTTCCTTCACTGTGATCTGATTCTGTGGGGATCTCCCTTGGTTTATACTCTTTACCAGCTCCTTGGACATAATTGTGGCCTGTGCGCCAGTGTCAATCATTGCAAATGTTTGGCATTTTTCTTCTACAGTGATGGGAGCATAATACCTGTCCTCAACTTCCTCTAATACACATAAAAAGTGTGAATTCTTACTGATTTCAGTACTCACCTTTCTCAGGCCTTTTTCACTTTTGGCTAAGCACATTGGTAAATGGAAAGACATTTTTCCCTCCTTTTTACCCATTTCTGCGCGAGAGACTTTATTAATTTCTCCATGTTCAGAGGTTTTATGGAGTGTGGCCACTGTTCGCCTATCCATCCAGGTATCATCAGAGGCCACATTACAACCCTCCAACTGAACATGTGTAACAACATCATTCAGCAATCTGTCATTGTTTAATTCTGTGCATTTGTGATCATTTAGTGTGGTACCAGCCCTTTCAGCCTCTTCAAAAATATGTGGCTCAAAAAATTCTTGAGGTGATTGGCATGTACCCTCCTTTGGAGTATTTCCTTTTTCTGCCTGTGTTTGGTCATTGTTTTGACTGCCCAGGGAAGAAATCATAGCATCCCCACTTACTCCCTGTTTACTGGTATTCCCCATGCATGAGTCATTTTTCTTAAATCTGTCTCTTTGTTCTCTTGGAGTTTCAGGTTTTCTTATTTCATTTGTACAAATCTCCAATGTTTGATTTAGCTCTAGGTTAAACCGTACCTCTCTTTTAGAAGTATTTGCACTTTCTGTTACATGTTCATTTACTGGCATTTTCAGTTTTAAATCATTAGACATCTCAGAGTCATTATGCGAAATTACATCAGAGCAATCTGTCTTTTCGGCGCTGTAGGTATCATGAGTACTTAGTCACTTTTCAGAAGAAGCCCTACAGTCATTGCTATGGCCATCAGCCCCCTGCTTTGATGACTGTTTTTGTGCTGTACAAAGCTTCCCTATTTGTTCAGCTAACATTTTCACTTGGGCCTCAAGGCACTGGAACCTTTCCATCACTCTAGAATCCTCCCTCTGTGGCCTAGATCGATATTGGTTGCTTTCTCCCTGATTGGATCTATTTTGATACCTCTCAGGTGAGTGATTTCTATTGGGATAGTTTCTGAACTCTTGATTAATTTGTGGAGGGGAGCGGGGTGCACCCATCCTTTGGTTGTAGTCCCCTGGTGGGGAATCATTGTACTGACGTAGATTGTAATTCATGTTCTGTCTCATGTCCTGTCTCTCATGTTGTGGGTACTGACCCATATGTTGATTCCCATTATCAGCAAATCGATCCACATATCGGGGTCTATCCTGATTACCATATATCATGGTGTTGGGATCAAATTTGCTCTGTGTCCCCAATGTCTGGTAGGGACCATCATTTCTTTGATCTTGATTTTGTTTCTGATTATAGTTCATACCTGACATATCAGGCGGATAGCCTCCCCGGAGCCTATCTCCTAAATACCTAGGACTGATGTAGCTCTCCCTATTACTAGGATCACGTGATTGAAACATTGGTGCAGAGTGTGATGACCTTTGTTGATTAACCCTTTGTCAGGTGCCAAATTATTTTTACCTGGACTTTGAGTAGACTCAAGGGACATTTTGGCTGACCTGATTTCGATCACTGTTGCTGAGGGTTCATTAGATTTAGGTCTAGTATCTTTCATTTTATCACTTTCTCTACCGTGATAATAGAGTACCTCATATAGTTTCGTGCTTTGATGCACAATCCACTCAAGGGACTTGTCACGATCAAATTCACGAACCAATTAGGATATGATGTCTTTCTGTAGCCCATAGAAGTAGGCAGTTTTAAATTAATTAGAATTGGGGTCAAAAGGTAGATCAAAGCGAGAAAATGCTCTTTTTAAGTCTTGTAAAAACTGGCGAGGGGATGTATTAGGCCCAGCAGTAAGTGTGTAAGCAACCTGTAATGACTGGAAAGGAGAAAAATGACGCTTAATTTCTTTTTCAAACTCCACCCATGTCATATTCTGCTGTTCATTTAATCCCCTTATGATGCTGGCCATCGGAGCATCTAAAGTTAAATGAAAATATTGTCTGTACTGTTCCTTAGGTATCTGGAGTGCTTTAAAAATGTCATGAACCGCTTCTAAGTGATCCTCAATGCAGAATTTCCCTCCTTTTTTAAATGGTTTGATCAGAGCTTTAATAGATTTCATTATTTTTATGGGGCTACTTGTTGCAATGCATGGAATTGCACTACTTGGTGACTCAATCCTGGTTCCAGGTGTATGGGATTTGTGACTGCCCCCAATGGGAGTATAAAATCCCCCAAGGGGGCTGCAACCAAGTTCAGTCACCGGCCCAGTCACTGGAGCACTAGCTCTTTGGGCAGAACTAGAATTCACCCCCACTCCATTGAATGTAGTACCCTGCCGCCTCTCCTGGGACCTGGGAATGCACATTTGTTGTTCTAAGTCTTTGCACTTTTTAAGGAGCCTGCGTGCTTCATTTTGCAGATAGTTGTTTTCATCACTCATTTTATTTATTACCTCCTGCATGTCGCACATTGACATTTGGCATTCATTGAATTCTTTGTTTCTCTTGTCTCTTTCTTGAATCATTTTAACCAATTCTTGCTCACTGTCTTCAAACTGTTTCTTGCTTTTGGACAACTGAATATCAAAATCGCTGCATTTTAATTGCATGTCTTTCTGACATCCTTCTAATTCTGTTCTTAATATCTCCTCTTTTTTTACTTGCCCCATCTAAGTCATTCTTTAACCTGTTAATTAGCTGGGTATCATTTTCTTGCATTCGCAGGGACCTATTCAAAATAAACCATATTTTGGCGCATAGCCGTATTAAACAGTCTTTCTCTGCACTTTTATTGGCTGCATTCAATAACCTTATAAGGCAGACTTGAATTATGCTGCCTTCTGCAAAAATATTGTCTAGTTTTTCTTTCTGCACCTCACCCTGAATACTGTCATGCCATTCTGAGGTACTGTTCGATGACCACATCCCATGTGCAAACAACTTTGCCTCTAAATATTGCACTAAGTCTGAGAATGTGGTTTCCTTTTGTGACATTCTGAAATTCGTTTTTTGGTGGCATACTATTATTATGAAATGGGTTCCCTTTAATGTACAGATGGCAGTGTGAGACACACTTGCCACGCCCAGTAGGTGCTCTATGATCACTTTCCCGGCCTGCAACGCACCATAAATATGTTGGGTATTTTGTGTAGATTTGGGGCCTGGCGGTATTTTCTTACCGCCGAAAAAATTATTTAGCAACAATCACTCCTTGTATTCAGATTGGGTTATGTATAATAATAATATAATGGATATGCATTATTTCAGTACACAGACATATTTAGATGGTATACATTTGTTGGTATGCGCGGTTGGTATGCGTGGTTGGTATGCGTGGTTGGTGGTATTTTTGGTGAGCATAATTCCTTTGTTTTATTTGTGGCCACAATATCCAGAACCCCTTATTTTTGTTTAGATTGTTTGTGTGATCACTAGAGAGACCTCAGGCCTACATTTCAGAAATACCACATTTTCATTTTTAGTGTGCCACCATGGGCAATTTCTCACAGAATTATTTACAACAGCGAGCTAACATGTGGTACAACACTCACTATTTTATATACAACAGTGAACTATGTCCCGGGTCTCTATTTCTGCTGACTCATTTACCTTCAGCAGGCTATAACACACACAGTTATTTATAATTGCTCGTACTGAATGAAATCGTGCACACAGCTGCAGCCAAGTCTTATTTTTAGCTACCTTAAAAATGACAATTGCACTGTCTAAACATCTCCCCACATCATCAGCACTGTAATGGTAAATGCACAAAGGAAAGAGAAAATAAAACACACTACCCGTCTGCTTTCAGATATTTTTGTGTATTATAAAAAGTGCATTAAACACGATTTTCCTCTTTTTACAGAGATAAATGAAATAGCACAGTCAACATTATCTGTAACAAAATGAGAAGAGGGCGACAAGAACAGTCGCAACATTAAACATGTTGCTAAAACACTGGAATTCTTTCTTCTACACTGACTGAATAGTTTCGCACTCATGCACACTGCCCCCGTACTTTGCAATGTATAATTACCTAATCTGTTCAGCATGTGAAATTCTTCGGCTGGTCACCTTCTGGATGTGGCAATTCCCTCTTCAAGCAACCCCAGTGAGCACAGGCATCTGTCGTTACTCAAACCGGGGATTATTGTCTGGAATTCCTAGTCTCTGCAGCAGTGCAGCTGGGATCTGCTTTTTCAATCAGGAACTCCACAGTCACCAGTCAGGTCTTTCTCCGAGCTGTCTAAAATGTATTCTGCCTTCTTCTTCCCCCAGATTCTACAGGAAAACCTGGTTACAGCCTCTAACATGATGCTTGTCCAATAAGAATCCCCTATGTCCTATCCTCCTCCTGCACACAATAGAAATCTTTTACAGTAAGCAACTGTAACAAAACTGATTTCCTGCTTATTCGAATCTTTGCTTCCTGCAAATACTGTGGAAAGAGCAGCACAGAGAAAAAGAAAATCTGGATGCGCTTTTACAATGACTTTCAGAGTCTGCCTCATTTTGCAGTGGAGAACACATTATATTATTAAGAAGTTAAGATCAGGTTAGTTTTGTTAATGAGGTTAGTTTATTAATTCTCAAATGTGTCTCTTGCAACAGAGGAATTTCAGGTGATAAAATGGTGTGCATTTTGAATGTGAAAAAATGTGTGCATTTAAAATGAGAAAATGGTTTGTTTTTTACCTGTGTAGCTTGTCTTCATTTACCTGTTCATAGGTTGCACTGGCAACACATAGCTTGAAACAATTGCATCATAGCAATGCACCTAACCCAGGCAGTAATGCTGCATAAAAAAAGCTAAATGCTCTTACAGCACAGAGCCAGGGGAAGGAAGAGAGTGCAGGTGCAGAAGATCAATTTGCTAAGTGCAAGGAAAGGGGGCTGGCAGGGCTCAGCGAGTGCATCTCAGCTAGGCTAGTGCAGGGGGGAGCACAAAAGGGCAAGTGCAAGTGGGCAGGGGGGTCAGAAAAAACCAAGTGCAGAGGTAGACTGGTCGGGGAGAGCCTGGTGCCATATAAGAATCTGAAGGAACCAGGCAGCCAGTTAAGAGGCAGAGGGGGAACATTAGTAGGGGAGGGGGAGAGGGAAGGAGGAAGAGAAAAGGAGGGTCTTGAGAAGCTTCCAGAACTTAAGGGGATCCGGCTCACGTCTGAGAGGGGCAGGGAGGCCATTTCAGCGGGAGACACCTGGGGAGGAGAGAGACCCATCCCCTACTCTCTGTTTGGACAAAGCATCCGATCTGCAGAGAGTTCGAGCTAGAAGACCGAACGGCTCAAGCATGGAGGTATCTAGGGAGAGAGAGATGGATGTAACAGGGTCCAGGCCCCAGAAAACTTTGTGGATGATGCACAGGGTCTTGAACTTGATCCTCACAGCAACCAGGAGCCAGTGAAGAGATTTTAGGGCTGGAAACATGGGTTCCCTGGGCTTGAAGCCAAAAATCTTGCAGTCCTATTCTGGATTAGTTGAATAGGGCGAAGGGAGGGGTTAGGCAGGATGAGGAAGAGGCTGTTGCAGTAGTCCAGCCTGAAGAGGACCAGAGCTCTGGAGACATTGGGGGAAGGTGAGGAAAGGGAGAATGCCTCTGAGGGTGTGCAACTGATAGTGGACCTTCTTGGCAAGATCTATGATGTGAGGAGAGAAGGAGAACGAGGAGTTGCAAATGACACCAAGGTTGTTTTCCTCACAGGAGGGTAAGGGGAGGGGGCCCATGGAGGGCAGCCAAAGTGTAGGAGGGAAGGAGATAGCTCGGGTACCAATGAGAAGGAACTCAGTCTTATTGGCATTAAGGCAGAGAGCGTGAGTGGTTCACCATGCCAGAATAGACAGTCAGGAAAGAGAGAGGAAGAAGAGCTGGCAGAGAAGGGAAGCTTGTTGGAAAGTTGCATGTTGGCCGTATAACTAACTAAGGGGGCAAGGTAGATGGTGAAAATCCAAGGTGAGAGGATAAAGCACTGAGGGACACCACAACCTGAGCATGAGATGGTGGAGAGAAAAGGGCTGAGTTGAACCTGGGAAGGTCTTTCAGAGATGAAGTCAACCAGTAGAGAGCCAGATCCGTGATGCAAAGGGTATCACAGAGCTGATTTATAATGGTGGAATGATTGACTGTATCAAAGGCAGAGGAAAGATCAAGAAGGATGACAATGGAAGGAGAGTTGGAATTCAGAAAATGGAGAGCATGTCTTCACGGGTGTTCAGGACTGCAGTTTCTGTGGCTCTGGTAGCTCTGAAGCCAGCCTGGTGGTTGTGGAGACAACCAACAGATTCAGTGTGGTGGATAAACTGGGAGATGCCTAGCTTCTCCAAGAGTTTGCCCAGGAAGAGGATAATGGAGATAGGACGGTAGTTAGTCATACAGGAAGGATGGTCAGAAGGATGTTTGAGGAGAGGGTACACAAGGGAGTGCTTGAGGAGTAACAGGAAGGATCCAGTGACAAAGGAGTGATTACAGAAATCAGCCAAGGCTGGAAAAAGTGCTACAATGTTATCTTTGATAGTGCTGGAGGAGCACTGGAGCACCTGTATGGATGAGACTTTCATAGAGTGGACTTGCCTAGATACCTCTTCAGGTGATTTGAGATAGAAAGATGAAAGTTTGAGGGAAAGGGATAGGGGGCCAAGGGAGTCCTTAGAGAGACATGAGGGAGAAGGGTGTGGTGTAGAGAAGAGTGAGGACAGGATTTTCTGAGTTTTAGTAAGAGGAGAATCCAAGACTGCAGTAGGATTGTCAAGTTCCTTGCAGACTTTGAAAATATCAGCTGTGTTGGTAGTGGCCCCAGAGATGCAGGCTTCGATATAGGCCCTCTTCTTTGAGCAGCTGGACAGTGTGTATTGCTTTTGGAACAGGCAGCAGGGCAGTTTGTCAGAGGATGTGCTCTAAGCATTCCACGTCCGCTCTGCTGCTCTGCACTTACTTGTCAGATAGGGCAGGTCCAAGTCATACCAGGAGTTGTGCTTGAAAGCAGACTTCATAAAGAAACATAAGTCTGAAAAACAATTACATAAAATACATACAATATGAAAAATAGGATGAACTTGAAATTCCATCTAAACCAATCAGCCATGTCTCCTTGACTGTTGTTTTCCTTCTCCTTCGCCATCTCTCTTTGAAAGAATACCCACATAGTAAAAAGGTCCCATTATTTCATATTCAGTGAGGATCATAAACATTTGTTATATTTCATGTGGCATTCAGTATGTATGACAAATTATTTTGTTATTGCTTATCCAGATCAGTGTTATCTTTGTGTATATTCCACGCAGCAAAATGAGGCAGTCTTTTCTGAGACATAGTTGAATGCCGCAAGGGTTTCAGTCATTATGAAGCACTGAAGCTTCTATTAGCCTTGCAGTACAAAGCTGGAACTTTTAAGAGGATCTGCAGTGGCTTCACATGTGCAAAGAAAGCTCTTTCAATGGAAAGTATGCTTCCAAAAAGTGTCTACCACTTCTGAGTGAAAGAAGGGAGTAGACAGTAGGTGAGTTAACAAATTAGAGTGAGAGTGGTGGTAAAAGAAGAGGCTATGGGTGGAGGTACATTTGGGAGAGAGAGAAGAGTCACAGATACTAGGGTCTGGAAGATAGCTCAGCGGCAACACGCTGTTTTGGAAGGAAGGCAATGCCGAGCTACACTTGTTCAAAACCCGGTCATGTGTTTAGAGGCTGACTTCAACATAAAGTGCGATATAAGAACCCAATTCTATAATGAGCACAATGAAGGTCATCAGATCCAATTACTCATTTGCCTACTATCATGCCTGCTGTAAAACTTTAGATACCACTTAGAACAAGTATTAATGAAGCCAACAGTTTTGGCTCATCTTTAAGCATTTTATAGGGATTGTCATCATAGCTCTAGGCTCTAATGCTTATTAACAGCTATTTCCATCATGAGCCCAGAGAGTACCACAATTTGTCAGTTATTATCATGATGCTCTCCAGTACTCACACCATGTACCATATCTTGCTACCCTATACAAGGTAATGACATCAAAAGGCCTGGCACTCACCATATTGTTGTTTTCCTATCGAAACTCAAGGTATACATACCATTATCAAGTACTGTGTGCAATTAATCAGGTTCTTGCACCATTACCATACAATATCCATTGTCATGGCTATCTACAATTAGTCTAACAGTGCCAATCTCCATGATTGCAATTAGGAGACAGTGCCAGGTTCCCTGATGCCTAGATAACACAGCAGTGACATATTCCATTACACCCAACTTGGACGTCAATGGCAGCTTCCATTATGCCTACTTTGCAAATAAATGTCAGATACCAATATGCCAAGTTATCAAATGCTATGGCAGATTTAAATGTACCAAGTTAGCACAGTAAGGCCCAATTCTATTATGACCACCCGCACAGTATTGTGTGTGTGTGTGT
This sequence comes from Ambystoma mexicanum, assembly GCF_040938575.1. Taxonomy (NCBI): domain Eukaryota; kingdom Metazoa; phylum Chordata; class Amphibia; order Caudata; family Ambystomatidae; genus Ambystoma; species Ambystoma mexicanum. The sequence continues at coordinate 957,212,150 of NC_090928.1, read as the reverse complement.
GTGTGTGCAGTGCTGGGTTGGTGGTGTGTGCTTACCAGTTAGTGCAGAGGCCATGTTGAAGCAGTGCTGTGTGTGCAATCAATGCTGGGGCAGTATGTGTGTACAATGTTGGGGCAGTATGTGTGTGCAGTGCTGGGGTTAGTGAGTCTTGTACACTACAATAAAGGGCAGCGCACAATGTGTGTGGTGGTGAGAATGAATTGTGTGTACATTACACTACTGTGGAGAGTGTGTGAGCATGTGTGCGGTGAAAGAGCCTGTATGTGAGTGCTGGGGCAGTCTGTCAATGTGTGCAGGGCAGTTTTGGGGCTGTAACACTGCATGCACTTTGTGGATTGTGTGAGTGCAGGGTGGGAGCAAGTTTGGGGTTGTGTACATTCATGCATTGTGTGAATGATGTGAGTGTAGAGCAGTATTGGGGCTGTCGAAAGGCAGATTAATACATCATTAATGGCAACTGCCCCTCCCCGCCCCAATATCATGAAGGGGAGAAACACTATGCACTAAGGCAACCATACGAGCCTTATCCCAGACTGATAGAGGAAGAGCTGAATTTGATGTAACTGAAGATGGAGAGAATAAGCAAACCCACACATGCAATAGACTTGAAGCAAATTCGCACTCACCATGCAGAAACACGAACATTGGGTCAAACGTACATTTAGACACAAAGAAAATTGCTTGTACCTTAAAGATATGAAGAATATAACAGAAGCAATGTATCAGCTGAAACACAACATGAACGATAATATGCATATGGTTTACTAATGAAGAAACACAACAGTAACAGACTGCCATTATTTTTAAAATGGAGGGGGCCAAACGCATTGAAATGAATAGAGGCCTTGAGGCTCCATGCAAAACTAAACGAATCCACTAAAGTACAGAGTTGTGCGGGGCACAGGCAGTGGCTGTGCGGCCCCTCTTCAAGGTTATGGAAGAATTAAGGGAGTGCTTAAACGGTCCAGAAGAGAGCATGAGATAAAGCTTCCCAAGACACAAGACATATTTCTCTTAGATTACTTGAAGAACAACCAGCCTTTGAATGCCAGGTGCTGACTAATTATAAATTACAACATAGTAGGGAATGGACTGACCATGTCCCTAGTGGATGGAAAAGTAATAAAACCTGTGTTCGTACATTGCTAAAATTTCAATAAATACAGGATGGGATAATTCAGAACATGGTCTCCTCACACGTGATCCGTAATTCAAAACCAGTGTCTATTTATTCAGGCCAGACGTGACCCAGGACCTGCCTCAAATTCCCACATGTTCTCAGAATGAAGGAGCCTAACAAGGTCAAATACAAAAGAATATTTTAACTCATGGCCTAGGGATAAGGAATAGTGTTTTATTTAATTGGAAGAACGCATGTCTTGGACTTCTCACCCCTTACTCCCATGTTCTAGTTAATGTGCTGATGACCTGTTATTTCCAAGGTTGGTCAGTAAGATGCCAACCAATGAAAACCTCTGACATTGTGGCGCACAGTACATGTTGCAATAACCAATAGTTAACATTAAAGACGACAGGTGGCCTCATGTGGAGCCATAAGTTAAAATATAGCCAATTAACCAATATATTTTCTATATGTGGACAATTCCCTTAACCGATCCCTGAACCCTCTAGGTTTTGGAACCAAGATTGTAATGTAACATCAATGATGACATATGTTCTGGTTTTAAGCCATTGTCATGCTTGAGAAGATTGAGATCTCACAACTATTTTGTTGATATCCTGTCCCTGCTTTAATTGGATTGTTAATAAAGCAGGGTTTTGCCATTTACCTTGTCTATTTTCATTATTGCATGCAGGCTTTCCTGGCCTATCTCTTCTGCTTAGACTGGGTTCTCCAGTCTATCTTCACAGGGCTGTGTGCATGTTTGCAGTCAGTGGATGGTGTGAGAGTAGAGCAGTGTGGGTGTGCAGTGGAGTGGAATGGTGTGTATGAACTGTGCTTGGCAGTGGAGTGTGCAGTGAAATTGGGAAGAGTGTATGCATGGTGTTAGGTGGGACAAGTGTGCAATGGAGTAGGCTGTATGTGCAATGTGGAGCAATGTGGGTGTGCAGTGCATGGGGTTGGTGTATACACAATGCTGGGGAGGTTTGTGTGTGTGCGTGGATAGGGGTTTGTGTTAGCTGGTTTTGGTGTTTGCGAATGTGCAATGCTATGATGTCCCTGGTCAGTTCTGTCATGTTTATTGCCAAACCACATTTGGGCGAATGTTGTACCTGCTTCATGATTTTTAATTAAAGGAGACCCTTAATGGTGAACACATCTCAGAGCACATTTCCATTAAATGTACCTAATAAATCAAAAAGAAAACCCTTCTTCACACTTTTTAAAGAAGTTTTGCTTTGCCAACATTTCACCAAAATTAAAAATAAAAGTGTGTATATTCAAAAATGTGCATTGTTTTTATCACTTCCTCACACAATCACGCAGCTTCTTAGCACTCTTGTAATCAACTTATGTTTCTAGGAACCACTCAATGGCGCTCATTTGATCACTTTCAGTAGGATGAAAGACTGAGTTGGTGCTGATGGGATGGAATGCAGCTGGTGCATCAACCCACTGAGCTATTTTACCATCTACACAAGCACACATTTACTGAGCGCATTTACATGTCTTTGTTAGCAAAGTAGCAAAGTTGAGTTTTGTACAATTTGGGTCAGTCTGGCAGGTGGCTCTGGGGCAGGGCCAGCTGAAGATGTATCAAGGCTGGTGGGGATTTGGAGCATGATGTTTTACCATTGGTACCACTGGTAAAAACAGTCAGAGGCACAAGTGGGGAGTTTAAATTATAATAAAGTTAAAACAATGCAGTGGGGTAGTTGATAGCTGCATATAAACACGGGAAAGGCAGCCAGCAGGGTGCTGAAACAATACATGTCCCCTGAAAAGCTATTAATTGGTCTTTGGCAGCAGGATGCTTATAATGGGAAATCCTGAATAAAAAGGTGACAAGGTGCTAAGAACATTCCTAGAGACTGCCAGAAGGGTGTGATGGTCTGCAATGGGCATGCTGCACACATGTACTGTCTCAAATTAAAGGGTTTTGTTATTGTATCATAAGAGTTCCCAGCAAGGGCAGCAGCTCCTGGCCACCAGAGCTCCATGGCACATTTCAACTGAAATAATGTAAAGGCTATGATGTCATCCCTGCTCTGCGGTGAGTGGCCAAGTCAGCAGGCATCAGCTCTCCTCCAGGGGCAAACAAGTAGGTCTAGTAGGAACCGGGACCAAGAAGTAGCGTATGCAGGGCTGTGGACTGAAAAACACCATCAGGTCCAGGTTGGGAAACTGCAGCTCAGCCAAGACTCCTCTTGCTCAGGTGGTGAATGATGTTTTACTCAAGCATCTGTCCTTTATCTGTTCTTTCATTCAATACCTGGGTTGTCTAACAGGAGAGAAATGTTCACCCTGCAAAAGCTAAATAAAGCAATTTAACGGTAAATGTGGGCAGGCCAATCTGAAATCATTTGACACTCGAAAAATGGCCCGCCTCTGCTTTTGTCACAGATCAGTGGATGTGGTAAGGGAAAGGAGGGGTTGAATGGCTTTTCTTTGCTTTTAATACATTACAGAATTACAGCCATTCTATATGAATATTAATATCGTTTAGTGACTTTGTGGGCTTAATATTAAAATCTTTTCACTATATCTGAAAAGATGCTGTGAAGAATGTCTTTGATTTCTTGGATTTGCCCTCCAGCCTCTGACGGGGAGGTGAGAGAGGGTGTGACAGCACCCAGCTATGCCGCCACCCACCCTCTACCCCACAGAACAGTGAATAATGGACAATTCAAAGGAAGGAAAGCACAGTCTGTTTACATTTCTAGCACTTGGAAAAGAAAGGCAGGTTTCTTAACAGAAGCCCATGATTCCCAATTGGTCAAATAAACAGTCTTTCTTTTCACTTGCTCCAGATTCTGGGGCAGGGGTATAAATCATATTGTATACCCCTGTTTAAAATTGTGGGGGGGATTTATCAGCCCTGCCCCTCCCCCATTTCCTACGCACATGCAATTTCCCCCTCCACCCCATTTAAAACGAGGTTGTCTGTGTTACTAGTTCTCAGTAACTCTCCTTGTCACATCCTCAAATGTCAGGACTGGGGAAAAGAAGACTGGAAGAAGAGGTAATGCCCGAATTCCTTATCCACAATCTTCATTGCTCTGACACCATATCTTACTCATCATAGTTCTCACCCAAATGCGACTTAAGTGTTAGCTTTCTACAGCTTGGAGGTCTTAGTGGTCAGGGACTCCCCTTATACCTATTCTCTAACAGGGAAACTGAAAGGAGGAGCCCTCCTCCAAAAGGAACAATAAAAAAGCACGCTAGTAAGGTCTGTCTAGGCCAGATGGCCTTCAAATTTTAGGACTAAAACAAGTAAGATATGAAGTCAAAGCAATGAAGATTACTGGTCAGTAATCTGGGCATTACTCAGGTTTGGATCCTGAAGATTGTCTGTCAATGAGTTGTCATTGGTCGTTATGTCCTCATATATAAGCGGCAAAGACGAGAGGGAAAGTAGCAATGCTCTGATTACATACCGTAATCTTCATTACACTGAATCCTACTCTTCTTTGTTACGTTTCTGGATTCCCTCCCACCAAACCGGGTGACCAGTGTGTTTGACGTTTAGGGCAATGCTTGGGTCTTACTTTTAGAATTATGGATTATTGGGCAAATGCTTCATACCTTATGGCAGGCTGAGGGCTTATATTTAAAGTTTTAGGAAGGGTGCCTGTTTCCTGAGCACGACTCACCTTCATCGATTAAGCACTGCCATAGGGCAGAGTAGGACACAGTGTAATGAATATAAAAAATAAGTCACTAGAGTATTCCTGCTCATTGCGGCTCAAACTCTGACCTTTATATTGGAAACCTTAACATGCATTAAATGGTGTCTTATATTTGCAGTGTCCACATCCCTCATAGAAGCCTGTTATTAAGTGCTCCAGAGTTTACTGCGCCTGTAAAAGTTGTATTATTGTGTGAGGTCTGGAATTAACTCCCACGTTAAATCTTTTAATGCGGCTATTAAAGTTATGTATGATATATTTATAATGCACTATAGTGGAGCGATCTGATAAAACTATTGTAAGAACTCTGCATTTCATTACGTGCTCAATGCACTTGTCCAAACAGTGAAGGCTAACCTTGAAATTCGTAATTGACTCTGGCTATTCCATAGCTCTCCCAAGAATATGTGGCGGGTCATGCAAACTGCGCATTAAGCAGTGTTATTTTGCACATATATTTCCTGTAGATTAGCACCATCTCAAATCACATGAAACTCTTCCAGAAAACATTTTCGGCAGTGCTATTATTCCACCACAGTCACTCTTATTTTAAGCAAAAGTACAGAAGGGCTAGTGTAAGGCACTGGGTATGGTTTATTATTTCCCAAACAGGTGATTTTTTGTAATTTGCACACAGTGGGCCTCATTACGAATTTGGAGGCAGCCATGCTGCTATTAGCACGTGGCTGCCTCCAAACCGGGCCCCATTACTGGGTTCCTGCAATGAGGACTTACCGGGTCCTTCCGACATAGGAGGACCCGGTAATTCCTCCTTGCAGGAACCATTCCCCATTCCCATTTGAACCCCCATAGGGCTCAATGGGAATGGGGAGGGAGGTAATAATGGGCACATTACAACTGGCCCGTTATCACCTCCTTCTTTCCTTCGCGGGACCCGGAAAGGACGCCTGGTTTTGCCAGGCGTCCTTACAGGGTCCCGCAAAGGGAACCTCGTAATCGGCGCTACCATAATGAAGGGTGCCGGGCCCGTACTGGCACCCTTTATTACGGGAGCGCCACCCTTGTAATGAGGCCCAGTGTCTGCAGCACAGACTTACCCAGGACCCTACCCAGGGTCAGTCTTTCCTTTCTTTCCATCTTCATCTCTCTTTCCTTCTTTGCATCGTTCAATTTGTCTCCATTCGTTTTTTATTTACCTGACTGCTCTGTCCTTCTTTCCAATTCTTCTCGCCATAATCTTTTCTTTTTTGAGATTCCAAGAATAAAGTCTAAACACACATGAAAGAAAGGAAATACTGGCAAAGTTTCTAGGCCATGGGTTTGCGCCACAGTGTGCCCTCAGTGGCTCCACTTCCTCCGGTGACCCAGTAGTGGGGTGGTTGGAGGCGTACCTCTTTCTAATCTGAACTCACCTCCACAAAATACTTTGCACAATAAGGGAAGCGAAAAGTAAATATTTTGTGCTACACTGTGTAGTCTAAAACCCCCAAAACTCTCACTAGTCCAATGAAATCACAGTAAAAAATAAAAAAAATCACAGAAAAAAACAGTTTCTGTGAACGAGCCCCAGTGTTACATATTGAAATAAATGCCATATTTGGATTCTTCTACTATTGTTGCTCTTATAGTTGAAATACTACTGCAGAGAAGCCTGTTCTGCAAAATAATATAAAATAGTCTTCACCTGACATTGCACTATAACCACAATAGTGTATGAATACACTTAACATAATTACATCTTAGTCTTCCATCATTGATGTCAAGATCTGCAACTTTTGGCTCTAAACATGTATTCAAGTGCAACTCCCATCATCCCTAACCATCAGAATTATGGGAGTTGTAGTACGAAACATCCGGAAAGCAGCAGGTTGCAAACGCCTAGAGTAAACTTAGCTGTAGCAACCAGACAACATTAATTAAGCAATAAGCTCTGAGCCGAGGGGGCATTACGGAGTCAGGTAATGTCCCCGCAGTGAGGGGCTTATTGCTATTAGTACCCCGGCCCGCAAGACTGTGGTACTAATAGCATTCAAGTCAAATAAAACGGCCACCCGGAAAGGTAAAACAGCGGTGGTTTTCACTTTCCATGGCAGCCATTTTTTTTACTACAACTCCCATAATTATGATGAAGTCTTCCCAGTGCGTTCGCTCCCGAAAAAAGGGAAAAAAGAAGGTAAGCAGGGTTGGAAGGGCGGGGAGGGGATTGTTTGCAGTGGATGGGGGGGGAGAAAACACTTATCTGAATCACCGGTGGGGGAGGATGGTAGCCTCTAGCCGTGTGGAAGCTCGGAGCGGGGATTGCCCTGTTTCGAGCCTCCTCATTGGCTGAGGGGCTGCCCCCCCCGCCAGGGATGAAGATTCAATGGATTCTGTGTGCGGTATGGACCGGGCGAGAGCCAAACAGATTGCGTCTAACAATCTGATTGTCTCTCGCCGGGTACTAATCAACATTATCATATTCGGCAAAGAACAGCCTTTTTTTCATCCAAACTGAGGATTCACCAGTGTCACCTGTGTTGTGAGGCAGTTTACTAATCTCCAGAGAAAATTGGAGCAGAAAAGAAAGACATTTGCAAGTGGTAGGATATAACTCATTAGAATATTACAGCAGGTTTTATATTTTCAGTATAGTATTGCAACAGGGTCTATTTTTAAGTAATGAAACCAATTCCTAAGCTTTTGTACTTTGAAAATTAAATTTCTACTTCCCCACACATACTTATTTTCAAATAAAAAACAAAAAAACTGTGTGCCTCATTATGAGTTTGGCATTCAGTACGGCAGAATTACCGTTACTGCCATGGAATCAAGCAGAATTATTGCTGCCTTACAAGTTGACAGGAGTGTGCACAGATCATCGGCAGCAACAGTAATTCCGTCTGCCTGGATTACCTTCAAAAGCAACTTTGGACGGTGATTCCACCAAGCATCATCACCTGGCAAATGCACATAAATACCCCCAGCGAAATTACTGAATGGTAATTAGGCATGGCCTAATTAGTGCTTGGCGGAAATAGCGTCATGCAGCAACTGGGAAGTCTAGCGGTGGCTAGTCCAATCCGTCCTGAATCTTCTATTTCCTCTAGGCAACCAAACAAAGAAGTGGAGGAAAAACATTCCCAGGAGAGAGTTAAAGCCAAAGTGCTGGAAATGCGTATGTGCAAACAAATATGGTGGTCCATGCTAAGAAGCTATTTGGTGGAAGGCAGAGGAAGATATCAGCCCAGAGGAAGAATGCCACCTGGGCCACTATACATGACAAGGTGGTGGCAGTAGGCACAATCCCATTTAACAGCGATGACTGCCATAAGAAGTGGAATGACCTCAAGGCCAGGTTATGCAGCTTTCTGTCTGACTATCGGTGGGAGACAGCAGCCACAGGAGGCAGGACTGTAGAGCCACTTATCATCACACCATGGAAGGTGAATGCCAGCAACATCCTCCAAATGGAAGGCATTGAGGGTGTCGGAGGGGCCGAAGGAGCAAGCAGCCAATGTGAGGCTGGTGAGTATGAATGTCAAGTCTCCCATGACAATGCACTGCCAAAATCTCTTTCCCATGCATGTTGTCTCCCAGCATATACGGCCACAATGTACATGGGAATGCCCTACCGAATGGCTATTTGGGCCATGGCACTCCAGGAATACGCTTGTGCAAGGTAAGGTGGGACACTGTCTAAATACAGTCTCCTTTGTGCAAATATGCATGTGACCCTATGCAATTATGAGAGACACCCATGAAGCAATCCCATGCCTAATTGCCAAACTGAATACGCTTCACCGACACCCAGCACTGACACACCCAAAATGTAATCAACCCCCTTATGAAACATCAATGCCTGTGACTGCACCAACACATGTAAATGCCACCTTTGCAAGCCATCTGCCAATGAGGCCATGCATATGTGATGGGGACCCTCCTTTGACCCTACTCCCACCTTGCTGGAACACTGTCCTTTGCTCAACAACCTAACCTGGCCATGTCCCCGAGCTGCCCACTGCCAAATGCACAGATGACACTCATCAGCTTCCACCACCTCACACTAGAAATACCCCTCACATCCTGTAAGGTGTGTCTGTCACAGAAGCCATAGGTGGTTTAAATAATTAACACTTCCTACAGTACATCAAACAACTGTGAAGCCACGTGTGTCTAGGTTGATCATCCATCATAGTGCCTTGCTGTACCATGTTCAAGCATGCATGATGACGGACAGCATATCACTGTCGACCCAACAGGTTCACAGTAGCTGCACCACCAGTAGCTGCAGACAGCCAGCGACTGTGGAGCCACATGCGACCACTACCAGGGCCGGTCTTTGCATCAGGTGGTGCAGGTGCCTGCCTGAGGTGCCAGCTGGTGGGGGTGGGAGGGGCACCAGAACGACTCCAATCATGCATAATTTATTTGTAATTGTACAAAAAAAGGAGGTATAAAATCTCGCACTCTGAGCACTGCAGCAGTGACCAGTAGCACGAAAGGCCAGCCAAGGTGCTGTTGGATCTGTCAGCAGTGATGCAGGCCCTGATCGCTGCAAGCCCCAGACATTGATCTTATCTTCAAAGCAACATGTGTTGCTTCTCAGACAGTTCCCAGGCTTGGCCTGACCACCTGTGCCTCCCGAGTCCTCAGCACATGCGCAGTGCATAGTTCGGGTGGGTCTCCGGAAGATCAACGGGGATCAGGCAGCAGGCAAGCCACTGCTAAGCCCACCCACCACATACAACTGAACTATCGAGCGGAAAGAAGATATCAGGCCAGCCACTCAAGGGGCTCTGTTCTCTGTAAATCCGCTCTGCGTAATAATTTAATATATGAAGTAATGTCATTGACTTTGTTAGCCTGCATGCTGTCCCTATAAGAAACTGCAAGCAGCCCATTTCTGAGACTGATAGGGGCTTTTTTTGCCAGCACGAACTCCCTCTGAGCCAATGGGCTACCCCCTCTCAGATCCTCTATGCTGCCCCTCTTGAAGACTGATGTGATGTTGCCCAGATCACACATGTTGGTCAAGTGGGGGCGCCGGGATATAGAGTGCCTAGATGCGCAGTCGTTCAGTAATGTAAGGCTAGGCCACGTCTCCTACAAAAAATGTAACTGTTTGTAAACCTTGGCTCAGCATTAAACTCTGCACGCCTCCCAGCCAGCCCTAGTTATTATGAAGCAAAATGTCAACGCATATCTATGATTGGGCTTTTTACATGTAGATAAGAGAAACGCTGCCAGCTTGTGAAATGTTTTTGGAGGCTGTGCTCTGCAATACCCCCAGCCATAACACCCTTTGTTAATATTTACAAGGATAGCATACATATTGAAGGTACTCTGCTTTCCTTGTATAATCCACAGTCAGGAACAGCCTGTGTAATTATAAGGGAAGGGGCAGTGGTTAATTGAAGAGGACCTTCACCGAGCACCAAAAAAACATTTTGCTCACAGGACGTTTTGTACATTGGAAATGAAAATCTCACAAAATGCTTTTAGCATTTCAAAAAATGCATTTGTACATTGTGTCATGCCAAACTGCGTAAAATGTTTGCAGCTTTTAACCTGAAAAAACTCACAGAAGGGTCCGAAACTACTGTTTGGTACATTGTGGATTTTCATTCCTATGGAAATAAAACATTGCCACCAATCACGCACAATCAAGGTCTATCGTCTGTCACCTTTGCTGGGAGCGTGTGACACCTCATTGACACTTTTATCCTACCTGTAATATAAAAACCCACAGGGCCTCATTCCGAGTATGGCGGTAAGGGATAGCGGCCACCGGTAACGAGACCGGTGGCGGTAATCCCTTACCGCCATACTCCGAGTTCCCTCTGCGCCCTCGCCCTTAACGCCTGCTTTGAGCAGGTGTTAAAGTCGAGGGCGCAAAGGGGCCTCCAAGCCAATAACGGTGACCGTAATGAACGGTCACCGTTATTTGCATCTTCCCAATTCCCATTGAGCCCTATGGGGGCTCATTCGGGAATGGGGAAGAGCCTTGGTGAATGGGGAATTACTGCCCCGCCAACCTTGGAATGGGGCGGTTATTCCGCCATCCACCAAGGCGCTGCCGGTCCGGGTACGGCGTCAACCAAGGCGTTAATAGCGCCATTGGTTAGCGCCGTACTCGGAATGAGGCCCACACTAACTAATGACCTTTCTTTATGGTCAGTGTCCTGTTATACACTTATCAAAAGAACACAATGAAAGTGCAGTGATTTCGGTTTCATATAGTTTGTAGTACATGGAATGGAAATACATGTGGCTTTTAAACATTTCTTGGCTGTTACTGTTAGTTTAGGTTAACAAATGATGTCAATCTCCACTGAAATACACAGGGGTGGTTCTAGGTATTGTCAGGTACTGTTCGGCAAAGGACATTCAGGTTGCCCTATTTTGCATATGTATTGACATCACAGAAAATGATCTTACAATGAGTGACCTAATTCTTTCATACTAGAAGCAACAGAGGCAGTCTGTCACATTGCATGCAAGATGTCATCAGTAAACTAAGAACCACATAACTTTTTGATGTGCATTTATAGATTTCCACTGACAAGGGATGTTGCTAGGTCTGGAAAAGAACTGGGACTGTGCTAATGTCGGGATTGTCGAGACTCTGGGCTAGCTAGCCTTTGATTGTAGCCCCTGAGCTTGTATCCGGGGCTAAAACCAAAAAATCCAGATCTATAGCCCCTTCGACCCCCCACTCCAGCAACGCCTCTGGCCACTGACATATACATGAAACACAATACCATGAATAAGCCTTTTTTTGTAGCATACACCATATATGCCTACATATCTATTCCAATCAACAGATGCTAGTCCAGTCCTGGTTTAACTTTGCATTCTGGGAATTGTAGTCCTGGTTTTCTCCATTATAAATCCAGGACTACAAGTTAAAAGCAGGACTCGACTTGCATCTCCCTAATAGAATGGATAATATTGGCATGTATGGTACAGCATGTACTGAATAACGTCTAGGCTCTTCTAATGTTAGCAGATCAAATCATGTGTCCAGGATCAAACACTTTGTGGGGAAACAGGCGTTTGAGACCATTATGTAACTTCAACACTTAAGCACATATATGCTCATGTCTAATTGGTAGAAATACATGGATGTGCCTGGATTTTAAGAATACTCTGTTTTTATAGAAATGAATCGAAAAAGTGCAATACGACAAATCCATGCATATATATTGCCCATCACAGTTGCAAGTGGTGAGTGCAACTTTGCCAAATTGAAGTTTATTAAAAGTACCTCTCATCAACAAAGAACAGACAGCTATGTCAGGCGTTCATTGTTCAATCAAATGAAAATGACATTGGCCAGTCTCTAATTCTATCAGATGTCGGGATTCCATTTAAACGGGCAAAGTCAAGAAAAGTTACTTTTTGAAAACATGATAAAGGTAACATTCTAAGATTGCGACCTATTATCTAATGTATGCATTTTGTATTGCATTTTTATATAGTCATTTGAGTGCCGTAGTCACAGCATTTGTAACATGCAATTTCTGTTGTCATTTTTGGGTTTGGGACGCCAGGGATGCTTTCCGCCTTGGGTGGAATCTGGTCTAAGACCAGCCCTGACCACTACTACCCATGAGGTGACAAATCCATACACCCACCCACCCATCCGCTTACTCCCACTCCTCACCTGAGTCATTGATCCAATGTCATCAGCAGAGTGATACTGACAAAGTGAGCGATGATAATGCATTGAGCTGGCCATCTTTCAGCTTAACTTTCATTCTGACTCTGTTGGCTTTCTCTGCGACCATCAGTCTGGTTTTAGAGCTGCAAGAAACATGAAAACTGCTCTCCTGAACATCTGTGAAGATCTGCTCTCCAACCTTGACACTAATATTCCCTCTGTCCTCATCCTACTCAATCTCTCTTCTGCCTTTGACACGGTCAACCATACGATCCTGCTCAACCGTCTACATGACAAACTAGGTATCACCGATCAGGCTCTGGCCTGGCTGACCTCTTTCCTCTCTGATCGACCCTCCCAGGTCCAAAATGGGTCCTTCCTATTATCTATCTCCCTTTCTACCTCTGGTGTTCCCCAGGGGTCTAACCTCTTGCACTGGCTTTTCAACCAATACCTGGCAACTCTCACCATTTTCTGCTCCAATTTCCAGTGCTATGCTGACGACATTCACCTAATTTTCAGGCTTCCCTTGGCCACCTCCTTTCCTCTCTCATCTTTGACTGCCTAACTGCCATTCAAGATTTGTGTGCTGCCAATGATCTTTGCTTGAAAGGCAGCAAGACGGAGATCCTCCTCATTGGCACACCTTCATCATCCTTTCATCTCACTCTCACTCTGGCTGGCCACCCTTGGCTCTCCTCCTACTCCCACCTGAGAGGCCAAGAACCTCTGGGTCATCTTTGACTCCACACTTTCCTTCTCTGCCCACATCTCTGATATCTCTAAAAAGTCAAACTTCCTACTTCACCTCCTCAGAGGTACTCTGCCTTTCCTCTCCTTCCCCCAGAGGCTCACTGTCTCCCAAACCCTGGTTCTCTCTAGGTTGGACTATTGTAACAGCATCTTTCTAAATCTACCCACCTCTACTCTCCGCCCTTCGCAACTAATCCAGAACAGGACTGCAAGACCATACCAGCACAAGGGACGTGGAAGGGTATACGTTAGCAGGCTTACATTGGAGATATGCATGTGCATCTCCTGATTTGTTGCATTGGAGATCTTAGATAATCAAGCCCACAATGTGCAATAGGATCCACGCAAAGTCTTCTAGCTAACATCACAAAACAAATAGTATTACATCCATGGTGTCGCTTGTGGTCTTGTGCGGAATGGATGTGGCCTAGCAGTTCATGCTGGATTGCTCTTTTTGGGGTGTGAGGTCTCATTTTAACTTGTCCTTCCTTCCTGTAATGCCATTGTGGACTTAAAAATGATGGTTTGAAGGGTTGCCAGAGCAATGTAAGTCGTTATGTTTTATTCGAGAACATCATGCCATCACAGTTGTGCCTTCCGTCCTCATCCAAGAAAATCCCTATTAACATCCACTGAGCAAGATGTTCTCAAAAAGAGGCAGGCACTTTGTGTTTGTATTTTTTTATTGAAAATGATCAATACTCATTTTGTAGATTACATGTCGCTATAGATATTCGGGGGTTTTAGTCATTAGTACAATAAAACTGGTTGAGGCAGGTAATATTAATATATTTGAATCCTCTATTCAGTTGGTGAAGTTCACTTACCAACCGATAGGCTAGAGGGATTGCTGCAGGCTTAGTTTACCCAGGATCATAGGGTCATGGGGTAACTGCAGTGGCTCTGAATTCCGGTGCCAATAAGGATGTTTCAGAACTTTAGTAACTCAGTTGGTTGGGCCGTGCAGCAGCAATGAAAATGTATCCTTTATCCATGTGATTCTGTGAGAGGGTATGACCAAGTACATTTATTATTTATTTTTTTATTTTTTATTGTTGTCATTTATAAACCATACATAACCCGAAGACATCTAGGCGCTTCTATCTTAAGAATTCGGATATAGTGAGTACTTGTATCAGTAGGTTACAATCATTACATAGATATATCACATTGGTAGCAGATTACAAATTGCAGCATGCTACATGATTGGTGGGTTGCCTATTCTTAGCCATTCGGTCACACCAAACTGTACTAAACTCTGATTTTCCTTCTTCTGGTTCATTCTGTGAGAGAGTATGGGAGAACAGGAATGGTACGTAATCTGGCGAAGCGCCACTCTTAAACTATCCACGATGGGGAATGTACCTGGCCACGTGCAGAGCTCTGCGGATAGAGTGCATTTAAAAAAGGAGACATTGTGGAGTGCTGGAGCATCCAGAAAGTGTCAGAAATGCTGAGGTCCTGAAAAGCCAGAGACCTACTGAGTCACAGAGGAAAGGAAAACATTGTGTGAGATGCCCTCGAGAATGCTGAGCACACTGCACTGGCAGAGCAAAGCAGAAATTCAATCACTGTGTGAGCGTAAGAGGAGCTGTGCCTGAATTCAGTACCCACGGCACAAAGACTGAATGCAATTAGATCCTTGATGACTCAATGCAAGAGATAAAGAGTTCAGATACAGGTGCACGGGTTATGGCGAGAGAGGCCATGTCAAAAGACGGCCAAGGGAGGGCGTGCAGAGGCAAATCAAGAGGTGCTGGGTATCACATTCTGGGACTGCCTTGAACACCAAACTGGCATCAAGCGTGGAGGCCGATAAGTGAAATGAAGGAGTTGGAACAAACTAAAAGTGGACTAAAATTAGAAGGGGTGAGGAGGAGGAAAGCGTGCAACCCAAGCCAGTAAATTGATAAAGTGAGAGGCAAGAAAGAGGGGTTTCGCCCAAGACATGTGAATGACAAGTGGAGATTGGAGAATGAGACACACTGGATGCATTCTGGTAGATGTGGTTCGGGTTGCCAGATGAATTTAAGAGAATTAAAAGAAGCCATTCATATTGTATGCTGGTATATGTAGTCTGGAATGCCATCTTAAACATGAATAGAGACACCTTTCATAATCCCTGCTGTTAAATGCTGTTAAAGCTGCCTGCTAAGTATGAAGAACAGGAAAAGACATTCATTTTGTCATGCTGGTAGATAGAGATTTGTTGCCAGCTCAAGGTAAAAATTAAATTTAACAAGGAATTCCTGTTGCATGCTGGTAAGTGTACTTCAGATTATCAGCTACAGTCTAAATGAAGAAAACAAGTTATTAACAAGCAATTCACGCAGCATGTCAACGGGTGTGCTCTAGGTTGCCATCTCAAGTCAAACAGAACTGAAATAATGCACTCATATTGCATGCTGGTAAATGTAGTTCCAGATGCCAGTGCAAATCTAAAAGGATTGAAATAAGTAGATTTTGTTCTATTCTAAGAAAAGTGACAAATGTGATTTATGTTCAAGTCTAAAGAAAATTGAAACACGTGATTCTGGTTGCATGCTTGTTGATGTGGTATCATTTGCCAAGTAAGGTTTAGGAGAGTAGAAATAAGTTATTTGTGATGGTGGGTGTGGCTCAAGATATCATCCAGAGTCGCAGAGAAGTGAAAGACATCATGTATGTTCCAGGCCCATGAATGTAAGTTAAAGTACTGGCCCAAGTGTAAAGGAATTTTCATCAATCATTTATATACAAAATACAAAAAAGTTCCTATTGCCAAAATTAATGTCTAAGTTTTAAAAAACATCATTGAATCATTTTGTTTTCTTAGCAATGATGGGAATAATTGCAGGATGATTAAACTTCATGAAAATAAATTAGCATTTGTTGAACATAGTGTGCCTTGCAACGTCTGAAACTCAACCCCCAAGGGAACAATTTATCAAATCAGAATTAATCAAAACACTAATTAAATAGATACATAATAACATCAGAAGATACTTAAGGTTTAATGAATTCATCAGTAATTAAATAAAATACATTTAAAACATTCACAAAGATATGACATACAACACATATTTAACAAAATATATCCTTGCACTGCATAATCGATCATTTATGTTACATGCTCTTAGAAGTGACACATGGACTCATAATTGATTCATATTATGCATTATGTATGTTGTTTGCAGGTAGAGAAATCGACACTGAAAGATAACCTAAACAGTAATCTGCATTGTCTACTGGTAGGGAAGGATTAAGGTTGCCAGTCCTATCAAAAGAAACTGAAAGTGAAAAGAGACTTTCATGATTCATTTAAACTTCAACACAGGACATGTTTACACATAAATCATCAAAGCCAAACACCTTTCACCATAACGCAATCACCTTTTACTTACTCTCAATGTCTCTCCATCTTACTCACCACACACATATGCCAATCAGCCACTTGCACACGACTTCATAAAAAGACCCCCACACACATTAAAACACCACAAACTCACACCTCTAACTACAACTGACACACTCAGGCCCTGGCCAGCACCCTCCCACACTACAGGCAGAAGTCCGCCCCTCTGGACACAAAGCCTTCAATGCCTCCTACCCTTTACACTGCAAATGTTTACAAGCACAGAGAGCTCAGGGTACTACTGATTTGCAATCTCAACACAAAAGCACCACAATCTTGCCTTTCCCCTCTCCTCCCAACTAAGCAAGCCTTCTAACTTGATTCCTGATCAGCCTGGAGTCCATGCAAATAGCAGGGTTTGCTGTGCAAATCCTATTAACATAACATAGCATGTCATCCTGCTAATTATGTGGTAGTAATTGTGTTGCCATAATTTTGAAACTCAAAATTTCAAATATTGGAGATAATCATCACATGCCTTTGTCACCAACCCTTACTTTGCTTCATTTCCTCTCATGTTAGGCACAGTGTAATATAATTATACGTCTTTCCCATATTTATTAGTTGTGACCTGTCAGATGCTGGACACCTAGATGACCGTATTTGCTCATTTGTCTACACTCATCGCATCTACAAATGACACATCTCAATGCATACCCAGGTAAGGACCGCAGAGGTGAAGAGACATACAATGATTGCCGTAGAGGTGTAGACAGTGGGGTGTTATAGCAATGGGTACTCCCAAAATGTTTTGTTATCGGGGGGTCGAGTCTGTAAACAGGGAGATTCGCAACAGGAAAAAGAGCATAACAGACTGACTACCCCTCTCTCTAAGGTCTATCGACGACACAGATTGAGGTGCTTAGAAACTATTGCATGAATTTGCAATAAGTACTTATTGAAGACGCTGATTATTAGACTCAGACCGTGAAATTACAAAAGTATAAATCATTTTAATAATTTGGTAAAAAACCACATTTTTATAAAAAACTGTGCATTTATCGGCTTTTTCATACACCATTCATACCTTTCATACTAATTCATTCGTACTGTAACGTAAGGGTTCGGAAATTTACATTTTCTTTGTGCATATTAGTTGTTAATAGTATGCATGACATCAGAAAAAACAGTTGGTTTTTCTAAAAAGTCGACATATGTTTCGGGCGCTTATAATAGTACCATCGTTGTCTGCGGTGGTCTACAGAATTGTTATTGGGCCATCTTCAGGACAGTGATGATTTTTTGGAAGCATAAAGTCTTCACCCTTTTCTTATACGAAAAGCCATCTAAAAACATGAATAATACATATATTATATTTTGGAACGGTCTATACTTTTTCAGTTGTTTGCAAGGTGATGGCCAGATTACTATGCCACAAAAGAAGCACCCACCTGTGGTCGAAATGTTTTATTTGGGACCACGGAGTTGAAGTTGAAGGGAATCTTTTATATTACCCTTTATCAGGAATCCTATTGAAAGGGAACACATATAGGGGAGGTTACTACCCTGCGTTTTTGTTTGAATCAACGCTAGGTTTGAAAAAAATAGTTTAAAAAGTGACTTACAATAAAGTCCTCGGTGTAGGTTGATCTTCAGAATTCTGTACTTCAGAGCCGCTTAAATTACTGTCACCTAGAGGGAGCTGTTTATGTCGGCAGCATCAAGAATAATGCCTACAAAAAAGATTCATTGTGTAAGTATCTGACTCAAGTCGTAGCTATTAATTATTTGAGGCACTTAATTTCAAAACATTAATATGCTATGATTTATGAACCAGCCGATCGTATGTAGTTTGAAACAGCTGGCGCTCAAGTATCTTCTTTAGGATGCTTGGCTTGTATTTCATGTTATAACAGTTAAAAGCAAAGTAAATGCCATGTATGTTTGATCGTGTGAGACTGCACCTCTTACTTCTTGATGCAACTAGCAACCTTGCCTGTGAACATACTAGCAAAAATGGATTCATACTATTTGTATTTGACCATTTTGTGATTGTCACCAAGGCTTTGGGGCAATTTATATTTAGTGTGTTACCATTGCTATTATGGGCTGTGGTATTCATTGTGATCTCGTGTTTACAAATTAGGGGCTCCATATTGTGCTCCAGTGTTTAAAAAATATATATAGAATATATATGTATATATATCCGACCGCAGGATTCTCAGTTCGTTTGCCTTCCTGGTCATATTGTGCTTGTCGCTGTGTCTTAAGAGCCGATCTGACTGATATATTATCGTAGATATACTGGTGTTTCTAACTATCTTCAGTGTGCTTTATGGGCGTGCCATGCCGCGCTGCACTCTATATACTGCTATCTGACCGCGGGATTCAAGATATTTCAAATTGTTGCTGCGTGATTAAAGAAACGCGCTCGGACTTACCTCGTATGTTTATTTAGGAGGAAACCAGCGTGTCGATGCTTGTGGCGTCCTCTTGCCTGTAGCTGTATAGCTATCGGGAAGGGCAAGAGAAAAGGGACTATATCTTTACATTGGTGACGTGAGATAAAATGGGCGTGTTGCTCGCACTGGCTACTCTCGAAAAATTTGGCGGCCATTTGTGAACTGGTTGAGCCACGAGGCTCGTCCTTATTTTAACAAGGCGGACGCAATTTCAGGGATGCAAATGCACTCTTGAGCGAGAATAAAGCTATATTCTGAATAACATACATTGTTAATTTGTGTTGTTTAATCGTTCCATCATTGATATATATATGGAACGAGTGCAAAATCTTTTTTTCAAGCATATGCCGGGCTAACAGACATTTAAACGTGATACTCATATGTTGGACAAGGATGGGCATCTGATCTGAAATTGATCAGTAGTTTATGGCGTGCACGCTTATATGCTTAGATGTTCTAAAAGTTAATTGTGAAGGACCAGATTACTAAGAGAGCACTTCCGGTGAATGAAGGTCCATAAATTGTAGCTATTCTCTTCCAAATGGGTTTTGTGGAGAGAGAAACCGCTTGATGAATAGCGGATGATTCAAAAAAATATAGATGCCTCACTGGTATTAGGGGAAATATAACTTCACGATGTATAAATATTTAGAGAAAGGCACTCCATTCGACGGCTATGTTTAGCCCATTTTGGACAGTTTTCAGGTTATAAATCCATTTTTGTTCTGCTTGGGTAAGTCTTTTATCTTTATTCCCATTACGTGGTGAAATTTTGATAACCTGAATAATGCACCATATGAAATATGTGCATTTGTGTTGTTTTTGAGTAAAATGAGCCACTAATGGTTTGTTTTCTACTGAATTACGAATACATGATTTATGCTCATTAATGCGCTGGCGAACAGGCCGTTTGGTTTTGCCTATGTATACCAGATCGCATGGGCATTTGATAGCGTACACTACCCATGGTGTTAAACAATTCATGAATTCTTTAAGTACAATAGTTTTATCACACAAGGTGATTTTTTTAAAGGTAGCTGTTTGTGCACACACTGAGCATTGTCCGCATCGGTGGTGGCCAATTACAGGTGGTAAACCCCAGAGCGATGTCTGTGTAGGATTTTTGGATTTTGGAAACTGATACGAATGTACTAGAGTGTCTTTGATATTTGGTTGTCTTTTGAATGCAAATTTAGGAACTGGAGGCTGAAAATCTTCTGTATGGATCATTTTCCAGTGTTTGCGTATAATCTTTCTGTAAATGTTGCTAATCGGACTGTAGGTGCTGACACAAGTGATCTTATCTTCTTGATGTCGTTGTGCAGGTTCCAAGGTGTTTGTGCGATTTGTATGTAACGCCCTCTTGTATGCTCTGTGTATAGTTTTTTGAGGATATCCTCTTTCTTTAAGTCTCGACTTGAGGTTTTTTGCATGTTCTTTATACTTCTCTACATCTGTGCAGTTTCTCCGAATATGTAAAAACTGGCAGTAAGGTAAACTTTCTTTGAGACTTAGAGGATGGAAACTTGTATAGTTAAGTAAAGTGTTTCTATCAGTGGGTTTTCTGTATAGGACCGTTTCAATGGAACCTTCTGTTGTTTTCTATATTTCCAAATCTAAAAACGGTATTTTGTTTAGGTCAGTGTGAATCGTGAATTGGATGTAAGAATTCTGAAAATTCAACCATTGGTGAAAGGAGGATAATAGCTCTGAAGTTCCACTCCATATGAGACAGATATCGTCGATGTAACGTAACCAATTTTTTATATAGCATTGAAAGGGGTTGTCAGAGCTATATATGGATTGTTGTTCTAAATTATCCATATATAGGTTCGCTAAGTCTGGGGCAAAGGTAGCTCCAATGCTTGTCCCTTTGAGTTGGTTATAGAAATGATCTTTGTATAGGAAGAAGTTCTCTTTCAGAGCTAACCTGATGCATTCTAAAATGAATGCTGTCGGAACCTGATTCAGGGTCTCGGTGCGTCTTTCTAAGTATTTGGCCATCACCTTGAGACAATCATCTTGTGGGATACTGGTGTATAAACTCACCACATCTAAAGTCACCAAAATATCTGTTGGATCTAAATGGATGTTTGCCAGTATTTTAATCATACTAGTAGTATCTTTCACATATGATTTCATTTTTGGAATGAATGGCCTCAGAAACCGATCGGAATACATTGACAAAGGTTCAAGAATGGAATTTATGGCAGCTACAATAGGTCTGCCAGGGGGTTGTTTGTCATCTTTGTGAATTTTGGGAATTATATAGAAAGCCGGTATAGTGGGGGATTGATTTACCAGAAATTATTTTTCTTCTGAATCTATCCAATTTTCTTCAAGAGCATATTGCATGAGACTATTAATTTCTTCTTGCAACCGAGGGGTTGGGTCAGCTGGAAGTTCCCTGTATGAAGAGGTATCGTTCAGATGTTTCATTATTTCAATCTCATAGAGATCTTTAGTCCACAGCACTATGCCCCCGCATTTATCTGCTGGTTTAATTATTAAATCGTCGTTGGTTTGTAGGGCTCTCAATGCCTCTCTTTCTGCTTTCGATAGGTTGTTTTTTAAATGTTTTTATTTTTTATCGCTTTTTGAATTTCCCAGGAAATTTTTTGTTCAAAAGCTACTATTGCAGGACTGACCATAGCGTTGGTGGGTACAAATTTGGAAGGTGTTTTTAAACCTGTGCTAGTATTTACTTTTTATTTCTGAAGAAGTATTTCAAACGAACAAGTCTATAAAATTTCTGCAATTCAACTTCTGTTTCGAAGGGTTTGGCTGGCGCTGTTGGAACAAATGACAATCCCTTCGATAGGACACTTATTTCAGTGGGCGAAAGAACATATGGTGATAAGTTGTAGATGGGGATTACCACGTTTGAGCTGGTCCCTGCCAATTCCTGGTGTTCATCCGTGAGGGCCTTGTTGTTTGTTGCATCCGCGTTGGCCCTTTCCCCGAAAAAATTGTTGTGGAGTAGCTCCTGAGGGACCTTGTTGGCCGGAATCTGATCCGCTGCTTGTTGATGCATTTGATGAATTGGAAAAATTAACAAAAGGTCTTCTTCTGTTGCCCCTATTATGGGGTCTGACTTGACTGGCTTTCTGAATATCTTCGTAGTAGGACTCTATGAGATATGGGTAAGTATTGGTTTCTTTATGCTGCTCCACATCTTTTTTTAGTTTCAGCGTCTTCAATAAGTACTTATTGCAAATTCATGCAATAGTTTCTAAGCACCTCAATCTGTGTCGTCGATAGAGCTTAGAGAGAGGGGTAGTCAGTCTGTTATGCTCTTTTTCCGAGGTGTAGACAGGGTAGGGCCTGAGTGGGCGAGGCCCATCCAAAATCTGTAAATACCCACTCAGCAGCACCTTCTGGGCATTTACAGATGTTAATGTCACTGCAGAGGGCCTACTACATCAGCTTCAAGCCCCATTTGTTAGACAATCCTGGTAACGCCCCTACATTTTGCACCCTCAGTGGAAGGCTATTGAGCAAACACATAGGGTAATAGTGAACCTTTGAAAAGGGGCGCTTTGGTGGGCATTTTGTTTATGTAGGAAAAACAACCGTTTTTTTCTGGGCTCCTTTTATTTGGTGCTCTGGAATATAAGTACTATGAAGAAATCTCGAAGGCCACAAGTTATTATTGGAACATGTGACGCACGTGCAATGCACATGGTACGAACACCACATAGAAGATCCTTTTATATAAAAATGAGCATGAATTGGCAGCACTCCAAGAACGACTCCATGTTCTTTTATTGCATGATTTAACGTTTATCAATGGCATGCATTAAAAAGGCATTGCCATCATTGTGTAACAAATGGGAATGAAGGCAAAGAGGACTAAAAGAAGTCATTATTTAACTCCTAAAATAACTGTATGCCTAGTCTTCATGTTACTGTAGAGGAAGACAATTATGATTTTGTTTTATAGCGTAATTGAACTTTCTCATTTTATACATAAGCACCCTGGAGGGGGGTGCCAGCCAATCGGGGAACTCAGAATGCAGGATGAATCCTCTGGTATGAGCCTGCATTTCCGAGCCCCCTCCGAGCCCCCTCACAGCTTTGCACCCCTCTCGCTGTGCCTCTCGCTGTGCCTACCTTGCACCCTTTCATCTAAACCTTTATGGCCCTGAATTAAATAAAGGCTGCACCTCTGATGGGGCTATGTTCCAAGGGTGAAATTTGATTTAAATAGGTCCCTGAATTTCCCGCATTCATAAATAAGTGCAGGACGATTTGCAATGTGACAACTTATGTTCATGATGTTTTGCATTTAGCGTGTGCACTTCTTAATCATATACATGAACTTACTGAAACTGAGCATGAAACATTGTACTTGGTTAAATAAAAATAAATGATTAATTTTAAGCTGCATTACAGTACGCGTAAAAAGGTGTGCTGGTAAAGCAATAAAGTGTTAAATTGCAATGGTTTCTTTTGTAATAGGGAGTTGAACACATTACTGACAGAGTTGAATCAATACTTGGTTAATTTCATTAAAGGGACGTTCATGCTTCATGATAATACCACTTTGTGTCAATCATACATGAAAAGTAAACATTTCTTGTTTCACCTAATGCTGGCTTTCCAAGGCCTCGCACCACATTTGAAGCATGATTAAATAAAAACATGATTGAAATAAATCTAGAATGTAACATAGGATTTCTGGCTTAATGTTTTGCAAGTGAATAAACTTGATAGCCTTAACGTGATCTGGTTATTCAAAATATTTAGGTTTCAAGTCAATGGTAGGTTTAAATTAGACACATTTTGCAGTTGAGAAGCTTTTTGTTTTAGGGTTTGATATAAAGGATACAAATGTAACCATTAAATTAAAAGTAGGGCTGGGCAGAATAGTTCATGCAAAAGTTGAGCCTGTACATTTCCAGGAGTTTGTCCAGGTCAAACTTTACCCATTTTTCCTAAGGTTCGTGGTATGAGGTACTACTGGTCTGGACCTTGTTTCTACATGAAGACAAGCGAGTAGCAACTTGGGACAGTAGGTTTACATTCAAGGGACAGGAGCAGTGCTTTTTATGGAAAGGGAATTTGTCTAGAAATATGTGTTGGGTGTGGGTTGGCGGCATGTGAATTTATGTGTGCTACAATGTGTGGGTGGAGGGGCAAGTCAACCGACATGCATTTTGTAGGTGTACCAGAAGGCCAAAGCTCTGAATTCACGCTCCGCAACACTCGCATATCAAAAACTAATGCAGCAGACCAAAGTGCAGGAAGAATCAACTTAATTACTTTATTCACAAAGTCATTCGGCCGTTAGAAGCTACAAGACATTCTCAAAAAACCTCTGTTACATCAGGGGTTGTAAACCAAACATAATAAATATATTGTCATCATTCTGAAATACAATACTACAGCCTGCTGATTGGATATTAGGAAGAAAATACCTATATTATTCTATGTATTATAAATGCTTACTGGTTAATCCCAATCTTTGGATCTGCCCATGGTCCTTTCCTCTAGATAAGGCATTACTTTATAAACATCATCAGGACAATTTTTGAATGGCTGGCACCACAATGTGCTGACACTTTTACAAAAAACCTAATTATATTTTAATGTCACGGCAAGATTGAAAACATTGCAGTGGGTAGAAATAACAAACATATTCCCCTTTCACTTTTGCACGCCGGGCCCCAATCTCCCAGACAGTTTGCTGACCTTGGACAGTTTGACATGTCCTCCCTCGCAGCACACACTGTTGCTTGCAGATGCATGTTATAATTGAATCAGAATTGTTACTTTATCGTGGTATGGGGCCAATGTGCAAGGCTTATTTCTCCCATACATTAATCTTGCAACTGTGTTCTTGTGTGCACAATAAACCTCTTCTACCATGGGGGCTCTGTGTGTTCATCTTGCTATAGTATCTTTGGCAATGTTACTGTGTGCCCCAAAGCTGTGTCTGTTTTACTCTGTCATCAACAGAAACAAATTGTTGTATCCCTGGACTGAAGCCCCGGGAAGGCCAATTCATGCAGTTTCAGTTGCCTATTGCCTCCTCTATCCTTTCTCAACCTTGGCATCCTCAGTCTTCCAAACACTGTTGTGAATCAACAACATCTGTATTCAGCAATTTAACCTCAAGTGATTTGTGTTTTGACAACAAATCCTGCAGGGCCTAGCTCACTCAAAATGGTAGTCCTCTTCTCATGTTCAATATTCTCATATGTACCCTACCTAGCTATGCCTACTGTTATTTACTATGTTCTCACTTTGTGTATTCAGAAACCTAATCTTCCCTATAGTGTAATACTAATTCTCTACATTGTAACAAAAACTGACTCTTTGCTTTGCTGAGACTGCCGGGAGGTGACCATGTGCGTCACTGGTCTTAGCTGTACCATTGCAGCACTGAGAGCCACAGGTGAGTTTTGCAGAAAGCCAAAGCACTGAGAACCCTAAACGCATTTATTAGGTGTAGTAGAAACCCAAATCACTGAGAATACCTCATGCACATACTAGGCACAGGAAAAGCCCAGGCACTGGGAACACAATGTGCATCTACTAGGTGTTAGAGAAGGCTACAGCACTGATAATGCCAAATGTTTTTTTTTTCCAGGCATAGAAAACAGCCAAACCACTGAGAACTCCACATGTATTTTATAGGTGGAGGAGAAGAACATAGCACTATGTAGAGGAGCAGTTACATGCCTTTGCAGGAAATCCCACCCCTACCTCCTATATGTTGGAAGCCTGAGATCATGCTGTGTTTAACACCAGCAGTTGTGCCGATACCTCAGCGTATATTGTAAAGAAGATACCCATTAAGACAACCCTATCGAATGTATCCCCGGAGGAACTCCCTGTAGGAATATGAAAAAGAGAAAACGGAGAAGCTAATGACATCACACGAGACATGTGTGACGGCCCGAGATATTGGCTGAAGAGGATGCATGGATCCTACAGAAACTAATAA
The DNA here is from genome assembly GCF_040938575.1 of Ambystoma mexicanum. Classification (NCBI taxonomy): domain Eukaryota; kingdom Metazoa; phylum Chordata; class Amphibia; order Caudata; family Ambystomatidae; genus Ambystoma; species Ambystoma mexicanum. The sequence goes on along the minus strand of NC_090928.1, from coordinate 957,186,231 downwards.
TGAAGTAAAGAGTCAAGTGAACTTTTAAGTACAAAAAAGAAGCTTATACGTGCACGAAGTGCTGCAGAGAATCAACCATTCAATAAATGTACAGATGCTGAAACTCATAGAAGCTGGCTATATGTAGTGAATAGAATGCAGGCAAAGCCACCACTGCATAAAAGCTTGGCATCAATATCACATATTTAGTAAGCCAGGATCAGAAGAGATGGAGAATTGTGTTGCAGCAATAATAAGCTGAAATCATGGAGCTGCATGGGGACGCTGTCTGGCCTGGAGTCAAGACTGATGTAACCAAGGCCGGTTATCTATTGTTGAAAGGAGTAAACGTACGAAGAATGAATAATCTCCTGTTAAGGTGCAAAGGAGAACACCAAGAGTGCCAAGTTGTATTAATTTAAGACATTTAAAACCTGCAAATGGACCAAACTGTGGTCTCCTGTCACGTGAGCCAAAGATGAAAATAGAGTTGAACTTGGAGTCCTAGAACAACGATAGTGAGTGCCTGCACTCCCATGTATCACCAGAGACAAGGATACTTTGCAAGGCCAAGTTCAAAGACAATCTTCATGGCAGAAGGCATGTCCGATTAGAGATGTTGGCCAAATTCACTCACCTCCTTGCACCTGGGTCTGGACTTATGTGCTGCTAAGTGAACCGAATGTTTCAGACATGGCACAAACCAATTATAGAGTGCTACATAATGAAGGGCCACATAGCTTGAAGACCAATGATAAAATGTGTACTTAATAGTGTTGAAGAGTACATGTTTTTAGAGGTAGGCATAAGTTGTCCACCTGACAGTAGATAGCCACTCACAATCCCACCCCTTTTAGGAAGTATATTTAGATGTTCCCCTTGAACGTATCACAATCCCTCATAGGTTTTTCTTATTTGCCACATAGTATGCCATCACAGCTGCTATATTTTTTGCCTATAAGGAAGTTTTTAGAAATATACTGAGAGCTTGAGCGAACATCCATTGATGTCTGTTGTAATTCCCTGTTTTGGATAGTAGTTAATAAAACAGCACCTTTGCCATCTTCCTGAGTTGGTTTCATTATTTGGTGTCAGAGTTATTCTGCATCTCCATTCATTTCATGCACGGTACCCAAAGTGCCATATTTTCACTAGCGATTGAGAAGCGTAGCCAGATAAGAGACCCACATACTATCTGGGCTTCTCCAATACAAACAGCTGCTTCTTTAGCATGCAAAAAATACCCAACAGAAAAGTACCCCATGCCCTACCACGTTTGGGTCCTTCAGCAGATTGAGACTTGCTAGTTTAATTCAACATTTACCTTCAATAAATGCATATGTGGTTCTCAATACATCATCCTCTTCCTCCACCTAAAAAATGTATATGGGGTTAGTAGTTGAGTTTATGGCCCTTTAGTACCCTGCAGGCAATGGATGAGTTCACAGAATAACTCGGAGTCCAAATAACCGAACCAACTCTGGAAAATAGCAAAATATTGTTTTATTAACAATTATCTAAACCAGGCAGTTACAACAGACATCAACTGACGTTTGCTCAAATTCTCTCAGCAATCTTTTCACAAAACATAGACTTTATACAAAAAATACATCAAAGGTGACCTCATACTAAGTGGCAAATTATGAAAAACCTACTAGGGATTGTGATAGGCTTAAGGGCAACATCTAAGTATACATCACATAGGACCTAGGATTGTGATTTTCTGCCCACTGTCAGGTGGACAATATATGCCTACCTCAAAAACATGTCATCTTTAAAACCATTAAGTACACAGTTTACAATGGTCTTCAAACTATAAGGTCCTTTGTTATACGGACCTCGACAATTGGTTGGCACACTTGTATTCACCTCGAAATGTATCTTGATACTGATCTCGTTTCCAATTTCTGATCAAGAACTGATGTTTAGGCATGACACTGACACTTCAATGTGTATTTCTAAATTTCATTTTCTGCCTACTGAAATTCGCTGCATGTCTTTTCACTCACTAATAAAATATCTATAAGGAGTGTCCTTTTGAATGTCAGTTCAAATGCAAAATCTGCATTAATAGCTGGTTGTTTTATCATCCTTCGTCATCAATCGAGTCTGCACATGCTGAAATTCTTCTTCTTGTCTCACTTCTGGATTGGCTACGGAGGGAGGGCGGGTCTCACTTTTAGAGCAGCCCACTGGCTTCTAAAAAAGAGAGAATCTTATTCAAAACCCTGACACTGACCCACAAGTGCATCACCACTCTGCACTTGAATTCCTCTCACAAAGGATTCACCCCTCGCCCCCACAAGGTCAATTAGGACACCCTACGCCAACATGCTCTGTGTGCCTATGGCAAGAAGAATTAGAGCAGATGGTTCCAGATTTCCCTACCTAGCACCATCACATTGGAATGCCCTACCACCCACCATACGAGGCAAGGCTTTCCTCATAACCTTTCGCAAAGCCATGAAAATGGTGCTCTTCACCTGAAGTATGCCATAATCTACCTGTTTATCACATAAATGCACAATGCTTTTATGTATATTATATGTAGTATATTATATGTATCCTAATGTGTATATGCTCTTTTGCTCAATGCATAACTGTTGCTCCCCATGAGCCCTGTTCCTGGAACTAAGCTCCCCTCAAGTAACAGTGCCTTGATGCCCAAGGGCTGCTGTGAGCTATACAAATGTAATAAATAAATTAATACATAAATAAAAAGGCTTTTACATCCCCTACGTGAAGCCAAGCTCATCTCCCTTGGAGCTTTACAGCTGAATGGGTTATATTCTCAATGCAAAAGGGACCATTGAATCGTGGCTCATGCCACTTTCTAGTAAAGTTTTTTATGAGAACTTGGTTTCCAACATATAACTTAGGTGCTGATAGTAGTTGAATTGGGTTTGCTGTTGAATTGTCTTCTTCTGTGTTCTGAGACCAAACCCCCTTGTGCTTGACTTGATCTGAAATGAGAGAAATGCTAGAGGTCATACATGTCAAATAGTCCTGCATCTCATCACCTAAGGTTTTAGCTGCACTCTGGGAATCACTTTTACTTCTAGATGGAGGTGTAGGAGCCTTCTTATATGCCGCCCTGTCACTAGTTCATGAGGGTTGAGGTGATGGTCTGTTCCTGGCTGATTCTGAAGAGCATGTAAAGCTACCGGTAGGCAATATAGCCATCCCTTCTTCAACGTCAATTTAATCTTGGCAATCCATTCTTTAAGGAGGGCGTTGAGTCTCTCATATATCCTGCTCGCTTGCGGGTGATAAGCAGAAAGAAATGTGTGCTTAATATTCAATAGAAGTCGTTAAGATGGATTTCTGAACTCTGACCTGGTGGGCATGGGTTCAGAAGGCCAGCCTAGTTTCTTGGAACATGGTAACCTTCTGGACAAGCCAGAGCAATTAAGGTAGCATTGGCAGTGGTCAAGACTAGCTGTAAGTGGTTTCAACCCAGCACTCCAACTAAGTCAATACCTAGCGTGAGATGCCCAGCTGAAACCCTTAATTATATATTTTTATGTCAAAAGTTCTTTTATTCCTGAATGATGTACCCTTATATCACGCCCCTTTCTTTGAATCCCCCGGTCTCACTGAACCAAGAAGATGGTTGTTTTGCAAATTTAAAAGATTTATTTGAAGGATTTCAACAATATATAAATATATATCACACTTTTATGAATTATGAACAATATCTGGATATCACCCGATTAATATTTATACATTGATCAGCGTTGGGTAGTATTACAATGATCAACAGTCTCTTTAATTAATAGGAGTGCAGAGAAAAAGAATAATGTAGCATAGACTGAACTTTGTGTGGGTTCAATGAAATGCAATGATATGAGATTAATGCAGCACAGAAATAAAACGTGATATGAATTCAATCAAATGTAATGTAATCACTCTTTCCCCCTGATACTACTCAATCCCCCCTAATATGCAATATAGAGATGGAAGGAGAGAAAACAGGTTTCGGGAATAAAACACTCTTCAAATGCAGTTTCAATCCCAGTTCCCCCAGCAAGCTTAGAGAAAAACAGGAATGATTTTAAACAGGTCAAATTCTTTGAATGTGGTTTTGTAATTAATGGAAAAATACAAGAAATTACTTTAATTCACTAAACAGGATTCAGAACTAGGGGGAGCTGCTTTGGATAGCTTCAGGTAAACACTACCATGATGGTTGGATAACTAACAGGTTGGAAACTGAATTCAGAGGTTAAATGCAAGAAAGAGCTATTTTAAATGTGTTGAAATTTAACCAAATGCAGAATCGTGGCAAACTTTTCAGCGCACGAGAAATGCAATTGTGGCAAAACTATATGCTGAGGATGTTAGCTTCAAAATGACACTTCAATTTTGTTCCTAGCATGTATGGTTCGGAAGTTACAGAGGTTTTAGTAAAGGTTGAATTTTCTCAAAAAGAGTCAAGATTTCAAATGAGAGATGCGCTTTTGAAGATTTACAAACAAGGATTTCTTGACACTAAGGGAGACTATGAAGATGCGAGATACCAATGGTATGGCCACTAGTCCAGAGGCGCCACTGTCTGATCTTTGTTCGCTGCAACACTTGCCTTTCTTCAGAAAATATATATTAGCGCAAAGATGATTTATCACTACAATTATCACAGAATTATATGGATTAGAGAAAGATTCAGGACAGACAAAAGAGATTCTACAATGCAGTCTAGATATGTTGGAATGGGTTGGATAGGATTACTTAAGACTAAGAGATTGGTTATGGAAAATTATATGCTAAATACTCACAACTATGGTTTGGAATAGGAATAGGTTTGGACTGGGATCTGCTCACCCACCGGACAGGATTCAGGTACCCGGTTCTGCACTCAGCATGGCCTCTGGTCACTGCACGGCCTCTGGTTCTGGATATGATGGATTGGTTCTGGGTTACAGCTCTGCTGGTTTGGATCTCTGGGTTCTAGCAAGAGTTCTTGACAAGAAGCAGAAAAACAGCACAGCCCGGCTGTTGAATTGGTAGTTTGGAAGTTTGGAGTTAAAATCAGGCTGCAAGATTTTAAAGGCCAGCTGAGAAGGGTTCAGCTTTGGATTGGGCCTTCTGCTTTCAGAGTTCTGGAGTCTGGATCTTGGTTCTTCCTGCAGAGAGCTTCAGCAGTAAATCGGTTGATGGGTGAATGTGTGTCTCTAGGTCCTCAACAGTCCCTATTTATGTATTTCTCAAGGGGTGGGTAGGCTGATTATACTATGCCCACCCCTCTAAAAATCCGATAGGTCAAGGAATTTCCTCTCCCCTGATTTGAGAAGGAAACAGTGTGTCATAATGTGTCATAGTGATGTGGCAATTTACAATCCAGAGAAAATCCTCCCCTTTGTTCCTACACAGAAAATCTGTTTTTCACATAAATTATATTTACAATATCACCAACTTACTAATAATACACATTTATATCTCAAATTAAATAAGGCACATATCTATCAAAGTCTCATCTTCCTAAGAGTTTCGGTTCACAAATGACAGTTATTTGCGCTTTTACTCGGTTACCCAGTGTCAGATCTGTACCACTTTTTCCACATACATGCGCATAACATCTGGGCATATTCCTGTACATGTTTATATTCCTAACATTATCACAATTGCTACAATCTTAACATCTTCGTGGATCAGTCTCTGAACATCGCACAAATTCCAGAGTAGTTTCGAATTGTGAGCAACATTTTCATTTTAACAATCTTTAAATTCCAGATTTTTACAAGTTTAGCACAGTTTTCTATAAGTCTTTTTCTCAAACATATATTTTCTTCAGTACCAAATACACATTTCAGTCTAGCTCCGCCTCCAAGGCTTGGCTGAGCCAGAGATGCAACCTGAGCTTGTTCCTGCCAGCAGCTGGTTTCTATTGACACCCGAATTAACATTTTCTTTTCAGTCAAGGGAGTCTTTTGTCCCCTGGCAGAGCAACAGGCCAAAGTCCCTCTCCCAGTTCCTTTCACACCTCTCTGCCAGTTTCTCAACAGAGAGCATGGGGGAAGATTCCTTTGTTGGGTAGAAGGTGAGGAATGGCTTTGAAGTGCAGTGTGGCTGGCTTTACCTTACTTTTTAAAACCGTGTTTAAAATAGTCTTTCACTAAAATACAATTTACATGTTTACAAATATAGCCACAAATCTCTTACTTCCAGCCTTTTTTAAAACATTGATATTGAATTGTCACCCTATATTGTTTTTGATGGGAAGTCTCGTCTTTTCCATACTTTGGCCCTCATTACGACCCAGGCGGTAAGTTACCGCCTGGGTCGTACCCTTACCACCATGGCGTAAACTAAATTTACGCCATGGTGGTTGGCGGATTTACCGCCCCATTCCAAGGTGAGTGGGGCGGTAAATCCCCATTTCCCATTTTACCCTTCCCCATTCCCATTTTCGCCCCATAGGGCATAATGGGAATGGAGAAAGGCGATAATTACGGCACCGTAAATATCGCCAAGGTCCCTTTGTGGCATGGATTTTAATAGCTGCAAAAAAGCAGCCGTTAAAAGCCATCCCGCAAAGGGAACCTTGTAATCAGGCGTTAAGGGTCGGCGCCGTTTACGGCGCTGTAAACCCCTTAACGTCTGAGTCAGAATGAGGGCCTTTGATTTTAAGTACAAGTTTAAATTGACAGGTTAATTAAATGCCGGCTTCTGACACAGGCGAGAGGCGGTACTGCGCCCATTTTTAACATATTTTTCCAAGCAAGCATCTTTGAATGTGGATTTTCTTCTGATAAAATATGTTTCTGCTGACATTGTGCTTTGGTGAACTCTTTAATAAAGTGATGTTTAGCACCCAACAAGGATGTTGGATCTTTTGTGAGGTTTGGGAGCCATCATTTTTGCACTTTCCGCAGCCAAGGAAAAACGGATTTTTAAAGCAGTTTTGGGTTTTCCTTTGCAATCCAGCACTGCTTTTTCAAGTAGTTTCATTTTCCTCTGTGGGCAGCCAAATGATAGGTTTTGGCAGTGGTCTCCTGTGTTACCACTGGCATAGGCAAAATGGATTGGCGGCCTATTGTTCAGGTTTTCCTGTGCACTTTCAGAGATTTTTAGCGCAAAGATATTTTTGGCGGCCATCCCATTTTTTCTGATGCGGGCAGCGCACAGTGCTGTTGCAAGGCATGGACTAGTGGGTTAAAGCATCCCACATAGGTTTAAGGAGGGGTGAGGGTCACTGAAAGACCTCTATGAGCACACAGAGTAAAGGACATTTTCAAATCATTCCCAGTCACGTGTATTTATTAAAAATACAAATACATGTATTCAAGGCCTTTGCGTTTCAACACACAGTAATTATCGACAGTAATACCTTTAAATCTACACAATCCTACTAAAATACATATATACAATTCCAAGTGCCCTAAAGGGTAAAAAGCACAGAATGGGTCCTGTGGGATGTATTGACCCACTCCGCTATGCTATGCGGCATCACCTTGCCAGTTGTGGGGAAAGAAACAACAACAATGGCGGCAAAACACTTGTGCATGCCAAAAACCTACAAAAACCATGTGCTTTAGCACACAAAAAGAGGGATGCACAACCTGCCAACCATGGTGCATGTGCGGGGGAATAGAGCACACACTGCAGAAAAGGTGCCAGTGGGCTCCATGACCAGCAAACATAGTGCAGAGAGAAAAGCAGCACTTTGCAAGTGAAACCAAAATGTGCCTACACTTGTCATGTGTTTAGTTGCCAAAAACTCCTAAATGCCTATAACACAACCCATTTCGACATTCGCAACCTTGCCTGGTACTAAATTTCATGTATCAAATGAAACATTGTGAAACATACAAAGTCTGGAAACTGACAGCCTCTATGCCAGAACTATGCCAGAACTTGGCTGCAGTACCTGAATGACAGCTTTCAGAGGAGTAAAATAGCAGCTTTAAAATGACCCAAAACTCAAAATGCTGCTGAATTAGCAAACATAAACAGGATTGTTGCCAAAAAGGAATACAGATTTCAGTTGTGTTTTTGATTCCACAGATTTTAAGACCAAGGAAGACATGTATTTGTATGTGATGCAACAAATGTGGGTTTTATTAGGTTTAAGAAGTAAGTAGCTGGGCTGAAGTTGAAAAAAACTGGGAAAGCAGGCCTTCTCCTCAGAAGAAACTCGCAGGGAGGTGTTAATTGCAGGGTTGGGACAGAATCTTGTCTACAGAGAGCAAAGGAACAATAACATGCTGCAGCTCAGGAAACTAGAAGTGTGAAGAGAGTCGTAAACCCTCCTGGAAGGAGTTTCCCCCAAGGAAGGGGATGCACTGGACTGCAGGGAGACAAAAAGAGGCGGAACCAAGCGACCATCTGTTGCTGAACATGAACAAAGAACACTTTTTAAAAGACTTATAACTTGCTATTCAAAATGGGGAAAAATATAAAAATGACAGAGTTGTTCATTTAATTTCTGGCTGCACGCGTGACGAGGCGGCAGAACTGCGTGACATGTTCTGGACAGGAATGGCAAGAAATGTGATTTTAGGCAAAATGTATTACTGTTAGAATTATGAAAATTTGCACGCATATCCCTATGTTAAACACAGACACTTGTGGAAATTTGCAGAAAAATTAGACAGTGGCCCTCATTACGACACTTGTGGAAATGGAAAAGCGATGGCAGAAATGCAATACCGCCATCGAATAGCGCTCGGTGCGATTATGACCCGTCACCGCAAAGTACGATGCCATTAGCGACACCGCAGTGAACGCCAACGCTAACTGCACCAAGTGCACGCGCGTGCGCCATGCCAAACCGCAATTACCACCATGGCGCAACGGTACGCGAATTCCGACCCCAGCGGACATGCACCTAACGCCATCAAGCACGGCGGAAAGTACCATTCCGCCATGGTGAGAAGTACGGCATCGCGAACCAACCGTAAACGGCCCTACTGAGTGCCTGTACACCGCTCCCTGGCCACATTGTACAACTCCCCGTAGGTTCAATGAAGCCACACAATGCAACCAGTGAAATGTACAAGTCATCCATGCCTGCCAACGAACAAATGAATCTCAAGAGGGGCCAATGGAAGCTGCAGGGCACAGATGGCACGAATACAGAAGCCACACAAATGGACATGCCTCAGTCTCCCTCCAAGAAACGCACGCAAACACAGGCACCTATGACCAGCCATATTCTGATAATCACATCATACCACCAATCCAACTGGCTGACCGGCATCTGTTACACAAAAGCCATTCCCCCGCCCCTGAGCATCACATCATCAAAACAGTCACATTGGCAGCCCTCATCCCTGACCTCACTGGGCTTCGTAGGCAAACGCGCCCAGCACAGTACCACGCAACTATACTCCGAAGCTTGAACCCAATGCAGATCTCTTCACAATACATCGCTCCCCAAATAGGAATATGACACATCACCTGCAAAGAAGAACGCTACACGGTTCATATCAGAATAGGAATTTAATGCACAACAAATTCACCAAGGCCATACAGCCATCAGGCCATGAACCCCAAAATACATTTCACCATTGTGGGCTGCCTCCGCAATAAATGACCAGCTACTTCTTGTGTGACGCCCTGTACCCTCATGGCACACAGGGGCTACATTCTCGTACGAAAAGGCAACATGGAAGCGCCTCGACCCGCAGGGCCGTCCCAATAGGGAGGCACTAGTCCAGCTGAAAGGCCGAAATGTTGCTCCTAGCCACTAGTACTGCGTAAGGGCATGTGGCCCATTGGCGATCGTCCCATAAGATCGTAATGCTGCACCACTGATTAACACGAAGCAGCAGGTGTCGGGAGTAAAATCCATCTGCAGGAGTGGCATACAGATGGCAGTGGCAAAAGGGGAGGAGATACCTGTCACCCAAACGAAATGAAAAAGAATAAAATGGCCATCAGAACTACATTTGAATTACTCACTTCAATGATCACACCAAATCCACAGCCATATGCATGCTAGCCCACTCCAAAGGATCATCACCAACCAAAAACCACTAGCGAATCATAACTATCTATATCGAGGTGAAAACACTATCACAAACACCTGCTTCCATACTCACATGACATGTGAAACCTCCATTGAGTCTGTGCGTAATGCAGCCTGCAAAATCCACTGTTCCCCCAGCCCGTAATTCCAGTGTTGTGAAGCAACATGTAATTGGGAACGTCCGGCCTTATCGCCCACCTTGCTATTGCGCATTCCATACTATTCATATCAATCATTGCATCCTCGCCATGGCCCCTGTCCCAAGGACATGGAACAATAGAACGTTATATTCGCAGTCAGACCTGTGGGCATCTCCTCGCCGCTAGCTGAATACCGAAAGCGCCGTCCTTCGAATTCCTCATTTGCAACATCACGTCGAAAAGGCATCTGTGGCCGCTTGAAATCACTAATTAATCCATCTAGTGCGGCTGTGTGTGAAAATGGCAACTGCCTTCACTCACAAATGGGACGCCCCGCCCGTCGGTGAACCTCGGTGCAGTGTTGCATGAGGGTCCACCGTTACTCGAGTACTACGTTCCACTGACCCTTCACAAGTCTGTTCGCGACTGCAAAGATAGTATGTGAAACAATGGGACCAAAGCAGAATGAACAAATCAACCAATGTTACACTGCCATCGGGTACAAATACATGATTGTAATGGCAAGATGCCATTCGTCGAATTGCAGCGTTGTGTGCGGGACGTGCTCGCCCAAAGGGGAGAGCAGCTTGCACAGGTGGAATGAATCACCACAGGTGGAGGCCATACAGCCTGGAAACACATTAATTGCACACCCAAACCCCTTCCACAACCACGCCCACTCCGAAATGCTACCGGCAGGACTAGCCATGTTGGCCCTGGGGGACCTGATTGCACTGCAAGTACTCCAACTTCAAGAAGAAGACGAACACCGACTACAACCGGCCGCACGGAGGAGACGCAGGAGGAGGAGGAGGAGGAGGGCAAGGCAGGGCCAGCAAGGGCCGCCAGCACAGCCACTACCACCACGCAGGCAGCCCGCTATCCCACGCCTCCGAGCACATCCGTTCAACCTCACTGATGAGCAGATCCACACCCTCTACCGTTTGGACCGGGACACCATAACCGCCATTGTGGACATGACACAGGCTGACCTTGTCAGCATGATAGATAGCCCAACCGCCATCCCACCCCTACTGAAGGTGGTGTCTGTACTCCACTTCCTGGCCACAGGCACCTACCAGCACACAGTCGGACAGTTGCATGGAATTTCACAGCCACTGTTCTCACGGACACTATTGCAAGTGCTCGATGCCCTCCTGCTGCACGCAGACGACTACATCTCTCTACCACGCTCGGAGCAGGAAATTACGAACGCAAAAGTGGGATTCCATGCACTTGGCGGCATACCGGGTTGCATTGGTGCCATCGACTGCACCCATGTGGAATTGGTAGTCCCACATGCCATGGAGGCCCAGTACCGAAACCGAAAACAATTCCATTCCCTGAATGTACAAATGGTGTGTGACTCCAACAGGATCATTACACATTGTTGTGCCCGATTCCCAGGATCCACCCATGATTCTATGGTCTTGAGGAACTCTACTATACCACGCTACATGGACCGACACGCAGGGAACAGATCCTGGCTACTCGGTGAGTCTCATTTCAAGCATGATAGTGTGGGGTATGTGATGCGGCAATGACCTGGCAGGAAGGGGGGGGGTGCGTACGTAGCAATGGCATTCCTTTGAATACCTTCATTGTCCACATACAGGTGATGCCGGGTATCCACTGAAGAGATGGCTCCTTACACCAGTCCGCAACCCACGGGACCAGCATGAGGAGGACTACAACCATGCCCACTCACGTACCCGTGTAGTCATTGAACAGGCATTCGGCCTACTGAAGACTTGTTTCCGCTGCCTCAGCAGGTCTGGCGGGGCACTCCTGTACCGACATGAGAAGGTTGCAAAGATGGTCATGGCATGTGTCATGCTACACAACATGTGCGTACGTAGAAATGTGCCCATGCCCCCTGACGCAGAACCGCAAGCACCTGAAGATGGTCATGATGAGGGTGGGGATGTGGCAGCACCTCAAGGAGTCTGCGAGGCACAGGAGGGCCGTGACATTCGTCAGCATATCATAGATGCATGCTTCTGGCACTCACGCCTGGTGGCTGATACATGGACACGGGACTTGTGGCACTGTGTGTGTCTGGAACATGCACAATATGGACTGTACGCCTATAATGGCCACGTACACAAACATCAATGTCCACGCATCTCATTGTATGATCGTGCATTGTTCATGGCATATGTGATATCATGTTAAACACCCTATCGACCCGCCACCCAAGTAAGCCCAACACACCCCCTCCACCCTCCTACCTCCCCCCCGAACACCAGTGTCCAAAGATGCTCATTGTCAGTGGGCAGTCGCTATTGCAAGCCCCCTCTCCGGGTATCAGGGGCACCCCTGCCTGTGGAGCGCTGGTTCCTCCCAGATCTACGTTGGGGGCTGCCCTGGACGGATGATGTCTCTGCCTGCTCACGTCCATGCATGTCCCTAAGGGTTTGTGAGAGCTCAGTGAGCACACGGCGCACAGCGGGAAGTTCAGCACATACGTCTTTGGACGTCGCATGCAGTTCCCCCCTCAGGCTCTCGGTGCTTCTCTCCATTTGTACTCTCAGGCTCTCGGTGCTTCTCTCCATTTGTGCCCTTAGTGTCTCTGTACTTCTCTCCATTTCTGCCCTAAGTGTCTCAGTTGATGTTTCTATGGCTGCCTTAGTACCCCCACATTCATCAGCATGGTCCTTGAGGAGCGTGGCCAGTTGCTGCTGTTGCACGATCACCTGGTCGAGGGACTGTTGCCTCTGCTGTGCCATGGCCATTTGCGGTGGTGTCACAGAGGGGCTGGTCACCTCATGTTGCCTTGCCACAGGGCTTGTGGGGGATGGCCAGTCGTCGTCTTGTGGGTGCCCCTGCGTGGTATCCTCATGGTGTACGGGATGAAACAGACAGGGGGATTGAGACAGGTCATGGATGGATCTAACTTCGACATCCCCGTTTTCTGTGTCGGAGCATGCTGCCATTAATGCAGTGTCACCTATGGTGCTGCTGCCACCAGAAGCAGTGCCTTCTGTGGCATCCATTGGGGGGCCTGTGGTGGTGGTGGTGTTGTGGCCATGCTGGCTGCTGGGGTGCCTGTTGAAGTCCCCTCCTGTGTGCTGCCACTCGATTTGTGCTGATGCCGTGTCTTGATGCGTGCAGCTGAGGTGGAGGGTCTTTGGCCGTTGGTCTTGGCCCTCTTTGCAGGTGTGCTGGTAGGGGTGTCCTGGAGCTCGTCGTTTGAATCGGACCCTGTGGTGGAGTAAAGGAGGGCGAGCGTTATTAATGGGTCTGTGGAAATTGGAATGGCAATGTATCACATGCATTGGGGTGGTACCTGAGGGTGATTTGGGTTGGGGCCTTGGAGGTGGTTTCATTTGTGTGTGGAGTGAGGTGCAGTTGTTTTGCAGCCTGCAGTTAGGGTGTGCCTGCTGCACGTGTAGGGGTGTTTTTAGGATTTTTAATTATTTATGTATTTAATGTGACTTTTAAAGTGTGCTATCAGGCCTATGCATGTGGCCGTTCTCCTGGACATGTGTTACTGTTGCACTATGTGGACACGTGGTACTTCACATGATTGGACATTGTGGTTTTGGCATTGTTTTATTCGGGGAACCTACCTGATTCTTCGGTTGTCTGCACTCCTTTCTCCATCCGTCCGACTCCCTCTATTCTCTCCATTCCAATGGTGGAGGCACAGATTTCTTCCCAGGGGGTCAACTTGATGGGTGATTCCGATCCCCCACCGGTAGCTGTGGCAATGTTGCGGTTGGCAGAAGGTATGCTACGGACGCGGATCCGCAGGTCGTCCCATCGCTTTCTGCATTGCTGTGGGTTGCGGGGTGCGGTCCCCACCGCACTTACCCGCTGTGCCACCAGGGCCCATATGGCCTTCTTGTTCGCAAGTGCCGTCCTGGTCATTTGCGTGGAGAAGACGGCGGCAGCATTCGCCTGGAGGGTCTCTGTGAGCACGGTGAGTTCCTCACGGGAGAAGTGGACCTGCCGCTTGCGGTCGCACGCTTTCTTCGCTGGTTTTCCCATTGTTCTTGGTTTCACTAGGGTGGCTGTCGGGTTGGGATGTGTCTCAGGGTAGTGTTTTTAATGGTTGTGGAAATAGTGTTTTTATAGGTGTACGGCGTGATGTTTCCCGTTCCGGGACCATGTTTTTACTTCCGTTTCCGTATATTTCCGGTCACCGTACTTTCCGGTTGCCGCTCATTGCGGTGACCGCTAAGATGGGTGGCGGAATTGCACCTAGGGCGCCTTACGGCGGCGGTGTGGGCCGTTTTGGGGTCATTTCCGCCATCGCGGACTTTGCACTTCCGCCATGGCGTGGTGCTCGTGCCCGATGGGTCGGAATGAGCCGCACTTTGCTCCGTCGTGCAATGGCGGAAACGCTATTTACGCTATGGCGGTCCGGTCGGTCGAATTCCGCAAGGGTCGTAATGAGGGCCAGTGTGTTCATAGTGAAAAGAGCAAAATTCTCTAGAACATTCTGTAGAAAGCGGAGACGAGATCGCACAGCTACGGGGTTTTGAGGAACAGCTGGTATGTAAAATATGCAATCTGTGTATGTGATTTTTGTAGAGGTTGCACATATGTAAATATGTATTTTGCCAAAAATAGACTTTGTGTTCCACTGGCTAGGGGTGAATTCTCAGCATCATAAAATTACACCATAAAGATGACACTCTGTTTCTCTCCTCCTATCAAGGCAGAGAGTAAACTCTGACCCAAACACCTTTCACAGAAGCAAGTTTAGCTAAACTGGCCCATACACTCCTTTTGATGTCATTTTTAAGGCATACATAGAGACAGCTGAGAGCACATAGGGACTCACTGATCCAGCCACCTTCCTGATCCCGGCGAAGCACTCTGATCCAGCTTCCTACATCCAGCTTTAAATACTCTTCCAGATCCAGATGCCAAATCTCTTGCCAGCAATAGAGACTATTGATTTCCAGCAAGGCCCCAATCCTCAAATGTATTCTCCCCACTCAGTAAAGCGCTGTGTGGTGTGACAAGGCCATTTTGAACCCGTATCCAGAAATTCTCTGGCTTACCACCACTAGGCTTGCCTGAGGAACTCACCATCCAGCTGAAAAAAATACCTACAGACCAGGATAGCAGGCCCTGTGCCAAGGGGTGACCGGCCTAGAGGATCCAGTCCCGTGCCTGAGGTGCTGTTTTTCCTAGACCAGACCCAATCCTGACCAGAGCTGATGGTCCCATTTAAAAACGTATCCAGTGAGCATAAATAGGAATAATTGTGTCCCATAGCGTTACTTTGCATTGTCTTGTCCCTAGCTTATACCCATTCTATCTTTCATTTAGAACCAGTATTGTTAGAACTATCTTTGCACGGACTCTTCTCTCATATGAGTTCCTAAACCCTAACTTCCTATTGATTGATTAAGAAAATAATTCCCAAACCAAACAGAAAGTAGAGTATCACACCTGAACTGTCATGAGCAGCCGTGAATGACCTTCCTGTGTGGCATTCTACTTTTTGGTAGTCTTTAATATAGCATAAGAAAACCTATCTGCAAATTCAAAGTGCATTCCTGTTTTCCATTCTCGCGCCTATATCGAAAAAAGGACCTTTACTAAAAAGTCTGTAACTCCCTCCTCCCTCTGTTTTTGTGATAGAAACAACGTTTCAACTCCTACTTGTAGCCACCATCCATGGCTATCCATGGAATCCAAAACCACACTGCTACTCGGTGCGATTCTCCCGTTATCTTGAATATTGCGCAATTATAAGTTTGCAGCAATTTTAAAAAATCTGAAACGTTTACACAGTAAAACAGCTCTAAACTGCTTCCGACTTGGACCTTTAGATTTCCATTGTTTTCTGCTTACCGAATCATTGTGTGTGCTTGTGTGCAACTATCCAAAGCGGCTCCCATAAGAATTTAGAGCAATTTAAGATTTTTTGACCACATTTGGTGTTTTGCCCAGTCAATTCTAAAGACAATTTTAAAAGGCATTCTGACAGCTGGACAATCAATTCCGTTTTTCTCTTGTGTTTGCTGGGGGAAAGTGGGACTGATATTCTGTTTGATTGGTGCCATTCCTGAATACCTACTCTCTCCTCCCATCTCTTTACATTGCCTACTGGGGGGTTGAGGGGTGTTGCAGGGAGAACTGCTAACCACAGCGCTATCTGATCTGAATCAACACAAAAGTATTATTTTCTGTGCTGCAATTGCTTTGCTCATTATTTACTCCTCGTGTATTAAAGAGATTTTTCAGTGTTCTGTCACCCCATTGGTGATTGTTGTTTATCTATTAAAACATATTGTGATTACATTTCAAATACATAAATAAATATTTACCTTTGCAAACCAGCCTGATTCCTGGTTCAGTGTGACCGGGGGGTTTCCAGGAGAAGGGTGTGATATGAGTGGTATATCGTTCAGAATATTGAACTTTTAGACAAAAATATAAATAAGGATTTAATTTGTGCACTACATGCTGAGCTTTGACTTTGGTGTTTTTGGATTGAATTCACTTACAGTCCACAACCTGAAAGGAAAGGAGGCAAATAGTGCAAATACACTTTAGACAGTACTGCAATGTTCAAATCCTACTGAGAGGCAGTACAGTCCCTACGAAGAGGGGAGCCTAGCGCTCAATGTACTTTCAAATGCTGGTACACACAATAGTGCAGAAGGGTGAAAATTGAGTCTCTTGTAGGGTCTGTAGCAGCTCAGGAAGGAGGGTGAAGTGATGCAGAATAAGTTCCCACTATCCATGGATGGTCCCCCCAAAAGGGCAGAACAGGGTCCAAGAGTTGGGAATGGTTCCCTCAGGGGACACTAGTGCGTACAAGTGGATGGATATGTTAGGGGCCACCAGTAAGGGTTGCAAGTAGTCAACAACCCCCGGCTCACTCTGGACCAAACTTCAGCAGTGCAGTCCACTTCGGTTGCAGGTTCAAATGCGGCTGTCGTGCGGCTTTCAGCTGCAAAGCTACAGCGTTTATTCCCAAATGGGACAGTGGTGATTTCTCCACTCCTGGTGGATGGACCAGGTCAGTTTCTCTGTAGCAGGCTGAGAGACACAGTAACCATGTGTACTCCAGTTTGGGTGCTCTTTATTTACTCCAGATCTTTGAATGTGAAATGTACAAAATTCAGTGTGCGAGTGCAGTGAACACAGAGGTTGTAGTGTACTAAATTTCAAGGGTCTCCTCAAAACAGTGCAGTGTTAGAACAAAGATCCTGCACAAGCTGGTCAGTCCACTGGTTGGCCCAGATACACTTCCGAGAAGTCTTACTTGCAGGGTTTGATGGAGGTCCTGAGAATAGTTGGTTCCACTATTCTAATGGGTCAAAGCATCTTTGCAGACCTTCTAGTTTGATCAGATGCAGAGGGGTCCGCTGGGACAACAGCGGGCTCAGGGTGATAAACCTTCCAACGGGTCACCAGCGGTTCCTTGACT
Organism: Ambystoma mexicanum; assembly: GCF_040938575.1. NCBI lineage: Eukaryota > Metazoa > Chordata > Amphibia > Caudata > Ambystomatidae > Ambystoma > Ambystoma mexicanum. Next base: position 957,168,743 of record NC_090928.1, on the reverse strand, counting down.
CAGCTTCTTAGTTTGAGGATGCTTGGATCCTATCCTAGGTTCAGTGAGAACTCAAGAGATTGGCCTGGTGTGGGTGTTTGGGGCCTTCTCTTATCCAGAATCTGCTTTGCGCCAAAACAAAGAGGACCCAATGGGAGATCTGCTCAAATACAGTCACACCAGATGTGGAGCAATCACGGACCATGGTGGTCCCAGTCATTCACAGCACACCAGACTCTCTGGCACCCAGAATGTGTATTGGAACTAGACAGTCCAGCCCACATCCTGGAAGTGCACACATAAGGCATGCAGAAGCCAGCGAAAGCTTGGCATTTTTGCAGGAAAATGCATGCCCAAAAAAGGACTTCCCCGGGTCGGCTCAACCTGGGGACGGCAAAGGGGCAAGCTGGCCAAAGGCAGGACAAAGAACCTCGTGGCATGGCCATTTTGGAGCCAGGCCACCTTTCTGTGCCAACCGGGGTAACCACGGTTTGCAAGGACAGAAAGGGTTCAAATAAAGCAAAAAGATAAAGGAAGACCCAAGTGCACTGTATTGTAAGGTACATTGTGCACTTGTTACATGCTGCAGAAAAGTTGCAACATTGGAAATTACTAAGGGAAACACAGTCTCCCAGTACTGACTGTCTTTAAGGGCCTGTCAGTTTCTCAATAACAAAGTGAGCAAAAGCCCAGTGGAGTGCAGCTGAAGGATGTGCTTCACTGGCAAAGTCAGACTATAGTGTTTAAACAGCAGCAACACTTTGGGGGGTACATAACTTTAGGGAAAACTTCACATAAATGGGTATCTTTCCTAACAGAAGTCCTATTTATTCAAATAGCTCATTAACAAATTGTGGCACATTGTCGGATCTCAGCACTTCACACACACCCCATTTTAGGAAAACTGTGCACTATAAACATTGCTGCGCAAGTGGCATCATGGTGTGTACACACACCTGCCTCAATCCACCTAGAGAAGGGAAACACCACCACTAATAGATACCTATATACATTACATGCTTGCAGCATATCGACATAGTCGATATGTACATGCTGGAACAGACCATTCGGTTGAGGTATTACTCCTCTAATTGTTCTCAGTGTATGCCCAGTAGTAAACCTTTGACACCCAATGCAGTTTATCATAAATAGTGCAACGTGCACCAACAAATTTGGAATTAACCAGTCATCCACAATTGCAGCAGGAAGACTCTCTCTAGTTCCATGCACTGGGTAATGCAGCTGTTCAAGCGCAACCTTCAATAATGCTACTGGCATCACCGGCTTTCCAGTGCTGTTTTGCCACCATGATGGTTCTATGGGGGATAAAGAACACCCCTTTATTTCCACAATTCCTGCTCTTCCTGGGGTGCACTCCCTTGAATCTCCATTAATTGGGTTATTGACAATTTTTTAAACCCTTGTTGCACTAACATGGTTGTAACTACTTTTTCCTTAATACTCTCAGTATCAAAACTCAAAATATCTGGGGATATGCAACCCTTTTGGCTTCTTCATCTGTGGCTTCATTCCCTAAAGAGATCAAATCTATTTGCTTGATATGCCCTGCACATTTAATGACTGTTATGGCCACTGGGAGTTGTAGTGCCTTAATAAGCCTGTCCAATAAGGATGCGTGCTGCTTTGGAGTGCAGTATGCACAGATGTAGCCCCTCCTTTTCCAACGTGCTAATCCTGCATGTACGGTTGACGTTACGTAGGCGGAGTCATGGTACACTGTCACTTCCCAACCTTCGTGTTTCGGAAGTGCGGCAATAAGCGCTACTAATTCTGCTGCTTGCTCTGAAAAGAGAGATGGTAGCCTTGCAATTTCTACATCTTCAAATTCTGCATTTAATCTGTGTGTCACTACTGTGGCACCTGAATGCCTTTCCCCACTAGTCTGATCAATTTTCAAAGAACCATCAAGAAAGAGAATTTTCCCTCCTGCCAAAGCATTCTCCTTCACTCTGAGTACATAGAATTCAACATAATTAGCACTGTCATGCACATGAATGCCTTCTTCTATTGACTGAACAATAAACATGATATGATTCACTGTTTTAAATGTTACAATCTTAATCGTTGGATTAGAAATCCTTACCTCATAAGCTGAAGCTCTTAAGGATGTCAATGTGCCTTTGGGTTTCTCTAAAATGGCAAATAGAGCATGCTACACGAAGAGGATCATGGAGCAGCCCACAACAATACTTGTAGACTTCTCAATTGAGAACGTGGCAGCTGGCAATGACTGTTCACTAGGGAAGTGTCCTTCCATAACTGAGTCTAAAATACCACTTAAATGCACTAAAGGCTTGTACCCCAATGTTGTTCTCTGCATAAGCACTGCTGTCATGACTTTCCCGTTTGTGTGCGAAAACAAATACAATTCATCAGCATAATTGGGAATTCCTAAAACAAGGGCTGTACAAATTGCTTTTTTCAGCTCCTCAAACCCTTCTTCCATTTCTATTTTTACTTTATCCTCTTGTGCTTTCTTTAAAGCTTGCATAAGCGGTCTTGTGTATGTACTGTAATCAAACACCCAGGTTGTAACATAGTTGCATAACCCCCAAAACTGTTGCCTCTGTTTCACTGTATTTGGCTTTGAGGTTTTCATAATCACCTCAGCTCTTTCAGGTGTCACCTTTTTTCCTTCATGTGAAATCAGCTGCCCTATGTATAACACCTCTTCTTGGCATTATTGTAACTTCTCCTTGTCTACCTTATATTTATTGTCTGCTAGAATAGTCATGAACTGAATAGAATCTTGTCTTCACTCATCATCCATGGTGCTACAAATAAAAATGTCATCGATGTATTGTATCACCATACTCATAAAATCAATATTGCCTAAAAACATCTGTAGGACTCTGTTAAAGATCGATGGGGACTAGTACTCCTAAGGCAGCCTAGTATGTTTCAGTCAAGTTTGTAAGAACGTAAAGGAAGTCAAGTCTTGTGAGTCTTTGTGCAACGGAATTGAGGAAAACGCATTTTTTAAATCGATCACCGTGAAATATCGAGCTTCCACCGGGATAATGATTGGATAGGAACTAGAGGAAACTCTGCAACTACAATCTGGTTAATCAGTCTCATATCTTGTATAAATCTCCATGATCCTCCTTTAGATTTTTTTCAAGGATATACCGTGGTATTACACAATGATTCTAATGGTTCTACAATTCCTTGTTTCATCAATGCTGAAATGGTCTGAAATATACCTTCATCATTCTCTTGAGATATGGGGTACTGTTTTGCTGGAGGTAAATTTGCTCCTTCTTTAGCTTTATTTTAACTTCCCCTATTCCCTTTAATAAACCTACATCATAAGGGTCTGTTGTCCAAAGGATGCTTTGCACTTTCTCCAAGTCTTCCTGAAAAAATGCTGGTTGCAGCTGCATTATCACCATTCGCTGTGGGACTTCCCTTTTTTCTATCCTTATCCAGTATGTGATGCTCATAAAGAACACCACTTCAACATCTGTTTTTGTGTTCCCTGAACATGACATCATCAGTTATGTCAGTCAATCTGTACCCTTCCTCGAGAGCTATTACTGTTCTCCATGGTCTACTCTCATCTTCTACTCCTTCGAGCATTACCGTTTCCCTTCGTACTGTGGCTGCTTCTGATTCTATAGGGATAGTCTGACCCCCTCTTTGTCCAGAGGTATTCTTGGTCTAAACAAAAACTCATCAGGTATCCTTACAACATTTTCCCACTAAGCCAGGTATCCATGTCAGTAAAATGCCCACTCCATATAGAACCATCTCTGGATCCACTGGAATGCTTCACATAGCCACTTGCCATGTGAATGCCAGTATAAATTCGCCCACGTTTAAATAGTGTATTCCTGGAGTGCAACACACTATTCCTTGATCAGTGAATGAAATTGTCATGTTTAGTTTTGTCATTAAATCTCTTTCCAAAATGTTAACCGTTGTCTGTTGTGAATATAAAAAAGGAACAGACATGTCACTCTCTCCTATTTAGACTGGTAATTGATTAGTAAAAGTTACTCAACTCGTAGCTCCAGAGAAACCTTGAGCATTCATGGCAATTCCTGACATTGAATATTTTCCTTCTCATATACACGAATGAGTTGCTCCAGTGTCAATAAGAAAAGAAAAAGGAGTTGCGTCCTATCGTCACATTGACCCTTGGTTCCCCTTCGGGGTCTGGTGTCACAGATAGTACTGAAGTCACCCTGGTAGCTGTCCTATTGTGGGTACAGTGTCATCCCCGTCCCTGTGAAAGGATTTCATCCTACTACAGTGACACATCCTATTCTGGATGTCACCACTTGTCCTGTGTTTGCATACTGCTATGTCTGCTTAGGGGCTTGTTGTGGCTGCCCTTGTGGTGGATGCTGTACCTGCTGTACTTACAGCACTTGTGTCTGATAAATCGTGTGATCTTGGGCAAACTCTTCTCTAGTTTGTTTACTATATGGTGGAGGATAAGTCCCCTCTTGAAAATTGACCATTTTGTGCATTCCCGTAGCTTCCACATATGCGTGCAATATGCCATGTCATCACCCAAGTCCAACATACTGCGGGTGCCGGTTTGACAAGTCCTCCTTGGTTATTTCCTCCCTGGTTACTCTGATTCTCATTCTGTGTATTCTGAAACCCACCTTGATTATTTTGGAATCCACTTCCTTTTCCTCCATAGTCCATAACTCTGCCTTGTGGCACAAACCTATATCCACCTTGATCCATTGGGCACTGATTACTCGCCTGCAACGCACCTATTGCTTCCTGCGTTACCAATGCTTCTGCACTAGTCAATACCACACCTTCTATGGCAAATGGAGACAATTTTTTCTGAACTAACTTGACTTCCTCGATTTTAGTAGTCTCATCTTTCTTCTTATTTTTCTCTTGTAACATCTAACAATGGTGTACCATCGTTAGCTGTATCTCAGCCCATGGTTTTGCTTCCATCCCTACTTGTTGTTTCATCTGTCTCTGTACTGGCTCAGGCAACCACTGGCATAAAATGTGGTAAAATAATGCCACTGTCTTTTCCCACGGCTCCTGAGTTTCAAGTGGCCATTTCTCGTAAATATCAGGCATATCTTGAATGTAAGAAACAGGGTATTCATCTTCCTTCATCTTACGTGTCATAATTGCACCCATATCTGATGTTTCGGGGTATTGTACCCTGAGAGCCCTCCAAACATCTGCTCTAGAATTATTTAACAGTGCTCTGTCATGTTCTGTGTTTTGTGCCGTCACACTTCAATATACTGCTCTCCTCCATATGACATAAGCCCTTTCCCAAAGAATAGCTGCCAAGAGACATTACATGTCCCCTATGACCAGCGTGTTTCCTCCTGTCATTTTTCTAATTCATATATCCATTTCCCAGCACCCGAAGTCATACTCGGGAGCTTACACCTTAAATGATCCTTATCCATCTGCAGCCATGTGATATACTATGGTTTTGCTCCCCCTTTTTCCAACAAGGGAAATAGCGTGAACCCCAACCCAGAGTCGGTACCTACTATTAGTCTATTGATGGCAGGGATGATCGTCCCTGTCTGTCTCCTTGTCGGTAATGACCTGAACCTGCTCACATACGGCGGTGATTCTCCCTTCTCACTGTACGATCATTCTCGGGGATGCTCTGGATATGCTATGGGATCTGGCGTCCTATCCTTAGGTTGTTTCAGATCTGACTATCTTACTTCTTTATCCATTTGCAGACCTCCCTCCTTATACCCCAAGACTGGATTCTCTTTCCTCATCTGACATATGTTGTCCAAACTAGTGCTACAATCATCTTCCTCACCTTTGTCTAGGTTCAATCTGCTTAAGGGCAATGCTCTACGTTCGTGACTGAATGGAATGTCTTCTTTGCTTCATGATCGAAATGCTAGGGATTAATCCCTCTTCCCGCGAATTTCATACTTGCTAACTTCCTTTAATTCATGATAGGCCTTATTGAACTTTTCTCGGATGCTCACGCCATCAAAGCTTTCTTCGTCCAATACTACTCTAGATGCTGTTGGCATTACTTTCTTCATCAGAGGAATCTTTTCTATTCTGTCCCATCATATTTCTGGGCTTGGCCCTACTGGTTCCTTACGAATGAGACTGGTATCAGACCCTGCTGCCTTCTTCTTCATTCTATTTCTTCATATAGTTCTCTTCACTTTCTCGCATCCGTTCTAATTCTTTCTTCCTCTTGCCTTCGTTCTTCTCTCCTTACTCTTTCCCTTATTTCCTCTTCTTCCCTTCGTCTCTGTAATATTTTGTCCCTTAGTCTTTGTGCTTCCTCCTCTTCTCTCTTCCTTTCTCTTCTATCCCTATCTTCTATCGCTCTCTATTGTCATTCTTTCTTTGTTTTTCTGCCTGTTCTTCTTTTTGCTCTTGCTCCTCCTGATATATCTGTTCTTGTCGCTCCCTGATCTTCCTTATCTGCGTGTCTTCTTTCAATCTCTTTTCTCTTTATTAGTCTTTTCTTTCTTTTTCATCCTTATCTTCAATTTGCCTATCTTTCCTGATGTTTTTCCCATCTTTTTTAAGTAAGATGTGTCCTCCCATCCATTCATTTAATTTTGTATGAGCGCTATCTCGTCAGATTTATCCGTCTCTCCTTTCCATCTCTTAATCTTCCTATCTATTTCTGTCAACAAATTTGACTGCTCACTCCTTTCTTCTTTGTATTGTATGATCTTATAGATCTCTTCTTTTCTCTTATTCTCCTCTGCACTATCATCGCTACTATAAGCAGGGGGGTTGTACATTGTATTACTATACCCTGTCGCTGCTTTAAACTCCTTTAAAGGATATAACCCTATTTCTTCCTTACTACCATCTTTTAATTCAGGTGAGGTAAAGGGAGCAGAGGGATCAACACCTTTCTCCATACACAGATTTAGCACCCACTCCTCAGGTGGCAGATCTTCCCTTTCTTCCTGGTACATTTTCCAGAGCTCTAGAATCGTTAATCTTTTCTCTAATTTCTTCCCCGTGTATGCAGTGTGCAAGTATGTATTCATGTGTTGCAATATCACTTTTGACAATGATCCCCCTTGTGGCTGTGGCATAAACATTTTGTCTGCCATGCCTTTCACCCATTCCTCACTAGACTGTTTGAGCTTGGGCATATGCTTTGGTAACGTTTTACATAAGTGTATCATAGGAGTATCTCCCACAATGACAAGTCTCAATTGACTGTCAATACTTACCAGACTTATGAAATAACCTTTTGCCAGCATTAGAGGGTCTCTTTTGAAGAGATAGGGTCTGTTCCGGGAGCTCACCACCTTTGTTGGACCGAGGCACAGTACCAACACGAAGAGCATCTGCCTGCAGAGCCCTGGAAGCGGAAAAAGCCAAGAGGCACAAAAACCCCCTGTATGATGGTTCGAGGCAGACTGGGTTTCCACTCGATGAGGAGTGAATTCCTGAAATAATAGGATGATCCGTTGCCTGGTTGGGCAAGAGTACCAGGGGAACAGAATAGGTAACAGTAGTCCTGAAGCCCAGTAGCAAGTACATTGGAGCAGTCACAGCGTAGAGGTATGAATGCTGGAAAAATGATTATGGGAGGCTGACTCCAACAGGAAGGTTACAAAAGAAATGGAATGATCCTGCAAGTAACGGATCAGAGAAAGCTGGAGAGCGAAGCCAAAAAGAAATTCACCCAAGAGAAACCAACCCCAGCAGAAACAAGAAATGGAAAGTAATAACAAAGGGGCTGAACCCGAAGTAAATCGGCTCAGATGGCGTCATGTATCAAAAAGGCATCAGGACGAAGACACAAGTCACCGTCAGCTGACACACGAGCAAAAGCGAAAGCAACAAGGAAAGTAGGATAACCAAACGTCCCAAAGGAATAGACAAAAGAATTTACAATCTGATCCTTGGCTGGAAACCGCACCGGAATCCATAAGAAATCCAAGAGAGGATGAATGGAAAGAAACTGGAGAGTAATAATGAAAGATGGTGGGAGAGAAAAATAGAGAGACAGTGCCGGTGGCAGAAAGGAGAGAAGCGGGACTTGCGGCACACTGCTTGGTTGCATCCCTTCTGCAGAAGACCACTGAACTGAACTTTATAAACTGGGGAAAGGTAACCAAACCGAAGAGCTGGGAAGTGTCCCAAGGAACGGTCTTATTTTGGAACTTTGAATATCCCGAGGAATTGTGTTATTTTGGAACTTTAATGGACTTGAAAACTTGGGCAAGGGAACCCCACTTTTGAAGAGTAAACTGTTTGAATCTTTGGGAAGAAGAAACCCTTTTCCCATCCAAGAGCTGGAAGGACCCCTGAACTTTAATTTTTAAAAGTTCTTATTTGATGATGACATCCCTACACATTGTGAGGGCAAGTACAGGTTTTGGACACCGACATTTGCTTTGGACTTCCTGACACAGACTATCATTGGTTTCATTTAGGTAGAGAGATCCCACCTTAGCAATAGGGAAAGTTAGGCCATTTTTCAATCCTCCAGATTTAGTCAATAAAAGGGTGTACACAAAAGCATATTCAGTTGCTTGTGTCTACTTTGTGATGCCTTCACAGTAGCTATAGTGACTTGCTGAATATAAATAATGGCTACAAATGATTCAACCTATTTACGTTTATTGCTTGCTCTATAAGAAGTTGTAAGCATATGCTCTTTCTCATTCTTACTATGTTTCCCAATGAAAACATTGTTTTTACATGTTTATATTTGTTAAATAGTTTACCTTTCCTAATTTTCTTAGTATCATCCATGTTAATTTCAGGGAAACCAGCAGCCCCCGCTCAGTCAGAAGTTGAGCAAATAGTATTTTCCCTGTTCGTGCTTACGGCAGGCAAAAGCTGTACCAATTGCATCTGCTTCTAATGAGCTTTTTGCTCAGTTTAATCCTTAATTTGTTTTTGTTCAGGACCATGACTGAATTTAGAATTCATGGTGTTTGCCCTGCATAAGATAATTATCACAGCAGTTGTTCCATATTAAAGGTTTCAGCAGATGCGCTTACAAACCACAACATGGGTTATCACAGAAAGAGTAACTGCTAAAGTTAAGTGCAAACCTCAAAACGTACCTGGTTAATTATTTAAAATGTGCCCATTTAACAGAACATAACAAAACAAGATTCCGGCAGTTGGCAAACAAGTACAAATCTAAATGAAATGCAGTTTTACAAAGGTAGCGGGCGCCCCTCTCTCGCAAGAACAGACATGATAACCTGTTCAGTGGTTATTAACCACTTGAGAGTTCGCAGCCACTGCTTTTACTCACTGTGCCTTTCACAGATGGGAAATATCCATTTGCATATCAGTCTTTGTCCTGCCCAGGGGCAGTCCAGCACCGAAATACAATGGCAATTCCAATCTGAACGAGAGTACCACCAGAAACCCCATACACGTGTTTCACCCTTGTTGGGGATCATCAGTGAGGTGAAGCTGATGCCTCTCTAAGCACAGTGAGAGGGAGACCACGTCTGGTTGCCCCCAGGAGACCTAGGGTTACCAATCCCAGGTTCCTTAAAAAATAGTTTTACAAAGGTAGCGGGCGCCCCTCTCTCGCAAGAACAGACATGATAACCTGTTCAGTGGTTATTAACCACTTGAGAGTTCGCAGCCACTGCTTTTACTCACTGTGCCTTTCACAGATGGGAAATATCCATTTGCATATCAGTCTTTGTCCTGCCCAGGGGCAGTCCAGCACCGAAATACAATGGCAATTCCAATCTGAACGAGAGTACCACCAGCAACCCCATACACGTGTTTCACCCTTGTTGGGGATCATCAGTGAGGTGAAGCTGATGCCTCTCTAAGCACAGTGAGAGGGAGACCACGTCTGGTTGCCCCCAGGAGACCTAGGGTTACCAATCCCAGGTTCCTTAAAAAATAGTTTTACAAAGGTAGCGGGCGCCCTCTCTCGCAAGAACAGACATGATAACCTGTTCAGTGGTTATTAACCACTTGAGAGTTCGCAGCCACTGCTTTTACTCACTGTGCCTTTCACAGATGGGAAATATCCATTTGCATATCAGTCTTTGTCCTGCCCAGGGGCAGTCCAGCACCGAAATACAATGGCAATTCCAATCTGAATGAGATTACCACCAGCAACCCCATACACGTGTTTCACCCTTGTTGGGGATCATCAGTGAGGTGAAGCTGATGCCTCTCTAAGCACAGTGAGAGGGAGACCACGTCTGGTTGCCCCCAGGAGACCTAGGGTTACCAATCCCAGGTTCCTTAAAAAATAGTTTTACAAAGGTAGCGGGCGCCCCTCTCTCGCAAGAACAGACATGATAACCTGTTCAGTGGTTATTAACCACTTGAGAGTTCGCAGCCACTGCTTTTACTCACTGTGCCTTTCACAGATGGGAAATATCCATTTGCATATCAGTCTTTGTCCTGCCCAGGGGCAGTCCAGCACCGAAATACAATGGCAATTCCAATCTGAACGAGAGTACCACCAGCAACCCCATACACGTGTTTCACCCTTGTTGGGGATCATCAGTGAGGTGAAGCTGATGCCTCTCTAAGCACAGTGAGAGGGAGACCACGTCTGGTTGCCCCCAGGAGACCTAGGGTTACCAATCCCAGGTTCCTTAAAAAATAGTTTTACAAAGGTAGCGGGCGCCCCTCTCTCGCAAGAACAAACATGATAACCTGTTCAGTGGTTATTAACCACTTGAGAGTTCGCAGCCACTGCTTTTACTCACTGTGCCTTTCACAGATGGGAAATATCCATTTGCATATCAGTCTTTGTCCTGCCCAGGGGCAGTCCAGCACCGAAATACAATGGCAATTCCAATCTGAATGAGAGTACCACCAGCAACCCCATACACGTGTTTCACCCTTGTTGGGGATCATCAGTGAGGTGAAGCTGATGCCTCTCTAAGCACAGTGAGAGGGAGACCACGTCTGGTTGCCCCCAGGAGACCTAGGGTTACCAATCCCAGGTTCCTTAAAAAATAGTTTTACAAAGGTAGCGGGCGTCCCTCTCTCGCAAGAACAGACATGATAACCTGTTCAGTGGTTATTAACCACTTGAGAGTTCGCAGCCACTGCTTTTACTCACTGTGCCTTTCACAGATGGGAAATATCCATTTGCATATCAGTCTTTGTCCTGCCCAGGGGCAGTCCAGCACCGAAATACAATGGCAATTCCAATCTGAACGAGAGTACCACCAGCAACCCCATACACGTGTTTCACCCTTGTTGGGGATCATCAGTGAGGTGAAGCTGATGCCTCTCTAAGCACTAATGGCTCTAATGGCTGCGAACTCTCAATGTGGTTAATAACCACTGAACAGGTTATCATGCCTTGTTCTTTCGAGAGAGGGGCGCCTGCTACCTTTTTTGTATTTATGAAAGGAACTTGGGGTTGGTCACCATAGGTTACCTGGGGGCAACCAGACGTGGACTCCCTGCTCACTGTGCTTAGAGAGGCTCAGCTTCACCTCACTGATGATGCCCAACAAGGCTGAAACACGTGTATGGGGTTGCTGATGGTACTCTTGTTCAGAGAGGAATTGCCATAGCATTTCGGTGCTGGACTGCCCTTGTGGGCGGGACAAAGACTGATATGCAAATGGATATTTCCCATCTGTGAAGGTACAGTGAGCAAAAAGCAATGGCTGCGAACTCTCAATGTGGTTAATAACCACTGAACAGGTTATCATGCCTTTTTCTTTCGAGAGAGGGGCGCCAGCTACCTTTTTTGTATTTATGAAAGGAACTTGGGGTTGGTCACCCTAGGTTACCAGGGGGCAACCAGACGTGGACTCCCTGCTCACTGTGCTTAGAGAGGCTCAGCTTCACCTCACTGATGATGCCCAACAAGGCTGAAACACGTGTATGGGGTTGCTGATGGTACTCTTGTTCAGAGAGGAATTGCCATAGCATTTCGGTGCTGGACTGCCCTTGTGGGCGGGACAAAGACTGATATGCAAATGCTTATTTCCCATCTGTGAAGGTACAGTGAGCAAAAAGCAATGGCTGCGAACTCTCAATGTGGTTAATAACCACTGAACAGGTTATCATGCCTTTTTCTTTCGAAAGAGGGGCGCCTGCTACCTTTTTTGTATTTATGAAAGGAACTTGGGGTTGGTCACCCTAGGTTACCTGGGGGCAACCAGACGTGGACTCCCTGCTCACTGTGCTTAGAGAGGCTCAGCTTCACCTCACTGATGATGCCCAACAAGGCTGAAACACGTGTATGGGGTTGCTGATGGTACTCTTGTTCAGAGAGGAATTGCCATAGCATTTCGGTGCTGGACTGCCCTTGTGGGCGGGACAAAGACTGATATGCAAATGGATATTTCCCATCTGTGAAGGTACAGTGAGCAAAAAGCAATGGCTGCGAACTCTCAATGTGGTTAATAACCACTGAACAGGTTATCATGCCTTGTTCTTTCGAGAGAGGGGCGCCTGCTACCTTTTTTGTCTAAATGAAATGCATATTGTACGTTTTCTTAAAAAGTCGGTCAGAAATGCAGCAGGCAGAGAGGGCATAGCAGAATTGCAACCAGCCATTAACATCATGCAGGTCTTTTCTTCAGGTTTTAGCAGAAATCCCAAAGTCCTGCATAATGTCTAATCTCCATCAGTAGCGTAACAGGATGCAATGTTTTAATTAAAGACACAGAGGCCAGTAGTATACATTAGTATTTCTTTATCCAATAGTCTAGCCACAAATTAGATACATGCAATACTTTCAATAGTAATTTTAAAGAGTTTTCAAACACAACATTTTACGAAAAACAGATGTAAATGAAAAGTAGTCATTACCCCTGTGTAAACGATCAGTATTTATATTTTTCATAGGTCCTGGACATACAAGAGCAGACATAACTATGAAGGCGACTCTGTGGATGTTATTGAAGATTGTGATTTGTTGGCACACATTTAAATTCATGTAAGGTTGTTTGACTGAGACATGTATCTATGCCTAGGGAGCGGACACACCATTGACACATACAATGTAACCAATAAAGGCAAGGCTTCCTTCCTTGAGAACCAGAATGAGGGTCACATCAATGCTAGTTAACAGAGTGGGTCCTGTCAAGTGGGTAGGATGAGCAGACTTGTACAAGTAAAGCCATACCTCTCAAAGACAGTGAATGCTCTATTAAGAAGTCCATTATTATTGTAACGAACTAAATATATCATGTTGATTTTCTGTATGAACCATGCTGTGTAAAACACCATAGAAACCCTGAGGGCCTGCGTTTCTGGATGGGTGTACTCTGCTTGTTTCCTTGTCCATTTCTACACAGCAGTATGGAAATAAACCTGACTCTACATTTGCCTCTTGGATTGCTTATTGGTTTTATTGGAAGCAATTCTGCGACCATGAAAGACCAGTCAGTAGAACCCAAATGTAATTACCCAAATAATCCCAATGATGACCATAAAACACACAATAATCTTCTAAACACTTCAAGGAAAGCCAAGTGTACCAAGCACACCAATGCCTGGTTTATCCCTGAGCTCCTTGAGTTATGCACTAGGAAAAGGGGAGCTCTATTCTCATGGAAGGCTAACCCGAGCGACTCCACTAAGCTAGCATTCCACAACATTGCTAAGGAATACAAGTCAGCTATCATTAGAGCCAAAGCTACCTCCTTCAGCACCAGAATAGCCAACACAAATTATGACACCAAGGAGATTTTCACCATCTTCAGGGAGCTTGAATCACCCACTCCAACTCCGCAAACCCTCACCATAGACAAAGCCTGGTGCAATAGCATCCCATCTGCCATGCTTGGCAAACTCAAAACCTTACAGAGCAAAATCCTAGCTCACCAACAGTTTCTCAACCACCATGGTCAAACTTCCTAAACCACAACTCCAGTGACTCCCCCACTTTCTTCTTTAAGGAAGGCAGCGGACAGGAGGTCATTACCCTCCAGAACTCTATCAAACCCTCCAATTGCAAAGGGCACACATGCCCTGCCCACCTTATCAAAGAGTGTGCCTGGACCCTTGCCCCTTTCATTATGGCATTTATCAATGCCTACTTCACCACTGGGCATGTTCCAAATTGCCTTAAGGAGGCCTGGGTACGCCCACCCCTGAAGAAACCATTGCTGGACCCAACAAATCCGGGGAACTATAGACCCATCACCACGGTCCCTTTTCCCTTAAAGATCCTTGACAAAGCAGCCTATCTGCAAGTACAAAAGTTCCTTGAAGCTCACAACCTTCTCGGTCTCCAACAGTTAGGCTTCCCCCCAGGCCACAGACCCGAACAGCTTTGTTAGACATCAAGAATCAAATTGATGACATCAGAGACTCGGGCAAACCAGCCCTTCTCCTCCTCATAGACTTGTCAGCGGCCTTTGATCTCATTGACCACAAAACCCGTTGCCATGATCTCTCATCTGCTGCAAACATCTCCCCTAATGCCACAGCCCTGATCACCTCATTCCTTCAGGATAGAGCCATGAAGGTCTTCTCAGACAAAGCTTGCGCCCACCCAGATTTAATCAAATGCGGAGTCCAGCAGGGTTTGTGCATTTCCCCCACCCTGTACAACATATTCATGAGGCCACTGTTCAACATCCTCGACTCGCTAGGCATTACATACACAAACTACGCTGACGACACTCAGGTCCTCATCCCAATAACCGGTGACTATGAATCTGACACTGAGACTCTCAACTTCGTCTACTCAACCATTCAAACCTGGATGGCAGAAAACTGGTTGTGCCTAAATGGGGATAAAACCAAACTACTTCTAATTGTTTCCCCAGAAACCCTAAGAAAAATCGACAACCTATACAGTACCTTCATAATTGACAACGCATAAATCTCAGTCTCCAAAGCTGTCAAAACCCTGGGAGTCTACCTGGACTCTAACCTTTCGATGACCAGAAAGGTTAAAGCTATAGCGTCCGCAGCGGCCTACCATTCCAAGCTACTCAATGCAGCGAGACCCTTCCTCTCTGAGCAAAACTGCAGAGCCATGATCGGGTCCGGTCTCGATTATTGTAACGCCCTCTTGGCTGGCATCTCAACAAAAAATATCAAGACACTCCAGACTCTCCAGAATAATGCCCTCCGGGATGCCATTGGCATCCCCAAAAGGGACCACATTAGAGCGGCGAGGAAACAAGACCATTGGTTGCCCATTAAATAAAGGGTCATCTTCAATACACTCGCCCTCACACATAAATGCAGCCACAATACAGCCACTCTATACCTCTTGCAGAGAATCACAAAACCACACACAGTGAGACCCACCAGTACTTCCTACACCAACCGCATCACAGTGCTCTAGACACTAAGTGCTTGTGCCTGGAGACTCTAGCTTCCCCTTCATTGCTGCTACCCACTGGAACTCCTACCAGCCAACTCTGAGGAATAGAGTCCCACTTAGCCTTCTGCAAAGCAATAAAAACTCTGCTGTTCGCTTGCACCGACCTTCACCCATGACTGAGTGCCCAATTGTTCTTAATGTGCTGCAGTGAATTGTACCTGCTTCAGTAGACAACATTGCTGTATAGAACATTCACAACATAACTATGCTACACTGACTTTAACCGGTATCAATGGTTCCTAGCAAAGCTTTTAACTAAGACACTTTCCTGTAACAATGCCTTGATGCCTCTGTTCTGTTAGCGCGCTTTATAAATAAAATAATAAAATAATAATAATAAAGTAATATCATCCCCCACCCAGTGAAATCAATGACCATGGAAAGCATTTAATAACCTCTTCCAATCTTTCATTAGCCGTTGGTAACTGGAAGATAAAGCAGAGGGTGCATGGGAGGGATAATACTTCCATCTGTGTCCTTACTAGACTCTACATCGCCCATCATGTTAGTGGTGTAGTGTAGCAATAGCTACTATTATAGTATACTAATAGTCAATAATAGTATAGAATACTATTGCAAGATCAAAAACGTATTAGTGTGCAATGTAAAGGGTTTGTAACACATTGCAAGCTGCATGCAAAATATGTTTATGGAAAGAAAATGGAAAGGTAGATTCATAAGACCTATCAGCTGCCTTCATAATGTCTTCAAGCCTACCATGCAGAATTAAAGGATTTGATGGCAATACATCCCTAGAGGAGTAAACGGCCAAGGATGGAATAACAGTTCCTGCTTTCCTCATCACCAAACACACCAAATGTGCCAAGGTTGATGAAGAAAATGGGAGGTGGGATTTTCAACAGGAAATTAGGAGTTGGCAGGCTGGTTGTGGTCCGAAGATACCGTCTTGTGTCCATTACATTTATTAAGGCATTCGTTATTTATTTTAGAATCTGTATAGCGCACCTAACCCAGAAGCATCTAGAGGCTGTACTTGACATTAAAAGAGACTTTTGAGTTATATTATTACATACTTGCATAGTTGCACCAGTAAAGGTACTAACATTGTAGAGTTACACTTATTCATAGAAGGTTGCCGTGCACGAGTGTTCATTTAAACATAGATAAAAGTACAGAGAGCTGAGGACAGTTACTTTGACATTTCTTCTGTGAAGAGCAAGGTTTTCAGATGTTAGCGATCATTTGCCTTCATTATGATTATTGCCACTAATGGAACATAAATGTCCTGCCTGGATTCCCTCAGACTCTCCAGTGAATGATTGACATGCCCCAACACCCCCACAGATTAAGCCCCATGGTAAATCCTCCCAAAATGATGGCAGCTGCCAAAACGTGCTGGACTGTTCAGTGATAACTTTTGGATGTAATTCACCTAGACGTATATCATGTTCCCATCAAGGCTGTTACAACCTCATGAGGTTGTCATATTTTGGTAATTCCACCAACCTCGTTGGCACTGATGGTAATTCTGTCTACTGGAATTTCCTCCATTTTAACCAAGTTATTCATATTCAGGAGCATTGTACCCCACCTAATGTTCCATCTTCTGGAAAAAGCGGGTAAGAAATGCAGCTAGGTGTGCATTTGTTACACCATGTAGCAAAAAGTTAGCACATTGTAGAGAAAATAGACTATAATCAATATCTGACTGTTTGATGTCAGAAATTCTTCTACTGGAATTAAAAGAGATCATTACAGTGATTTTAGTAAATCATTTTTGTAAGGAAATGTGCTCTTTAGAAGGTCAACAAATAAACAGGAGGAACACCACATTTAGATCCCATAACATTGTCATCTGTGTTTTTCAGGGATTTGACATTGTAATTCATAGAATCCAGCGCACAAGTGGCGCATGCGGCTGGCGCACAGTGTGCGCATGTGACAGTCTGCGCCAGCCGCGTGCGCTAAAAGCCATTTCCGCACACAGCGTATTCATGGATTTTAACATCCAAAACCAGCCGTGGCGCAGAGTGACGCAGCAACCCTGCAGCAGCGCCAGTTACGCCCCAACCCCTCCCCTTGCGCCATGCACAGCGCACAAATCGCATACATGGAGCACAGGCCTCCAACCACGAAAACGCCTGTAAAACTCCCTGCACACCCCTCCGAATACATGTACACCCCGGCTCGGGGAGTTTCACACGCGATTGGCACTGTGCGAGCGGGGTATGTGTATCACTGGGGTTCGCGGGGAGTTTCACACGTGATTGGCCCTGTGCGATTGTTGTACGTGTATTTCGGGGGTGCGCATGAAGTTTCACACGCGATTGACCCTGTGCGAGCGGGGTACGTGTATTACTGGGGTGCGCGGGAAGTTTCACATGCGATTGGCCCTGTGCGAGCGGGGTACGTGTATTACTGGGGTTTGTGGGATGTTTCACATGCGGTTGGGCCTGTGCGAGCGGGGTACCTGTATTACTGGGGTTCGTGGGAAGTTTCACATGCGATGGGTCCTGTGCGAGTGGGGTACATGTATTACTGGGGTTCGCGGGAAGTTTCACACGTGATTGGCCCTGTGCGAGCGGTGTACGTGTATTACTGGGGTTTGCGGGAAGTTTCACACGCGATGGGCCCTGTGTGAGCGGGGTACGTTTATTACTGGGGTTCTCAGGAAGTTTCCCACGCGATTGGCCCTGTGCGAGCGGTGTACATGTATTACTGGGGTTCGCGGGGAGTTTCACACGCGATTGGCCCTGTGCGAGTGGGGTACGTGTATTTCTGGTGTGCACCTGAAGTTTCACACGCGATTTTGCTGTCAGAGCGGGGTATGTGTATTTTGGGGGCGCGCATGAAGTTTCACACGTGATTTTGCCGTCAGAGCGGGGTATGTGTATTTCGGGGGTGCGCGTGAAGTTTCACACGCGATTTCTACCCTGCACCCCTGTTCATGTCCCAGAGGCAGCCCATCCACCATGGGCATGCCCCCCAGCCAAGCCACATGTCACCTTGCAATATGATCACCAACTCATGTCCCCCAGCACCCCCACCCCCCAGCATTGAGGGGCACCTGCCAGCAGGCCCCCACTCATGTCCCCCTGCACCCCACCCCCAGCAGTGAGGGGCACCTGCCAACAGGCCTCCACTCATGTCCCACTCATGTCCCTCTGCACCCCCACCCCCCAGCAGTGAGGGGCACCTGCCAGCAGGCCCCCACTCATGTTCCCCTACACCCCCACCCCGCAGCAGTAAGGGGCACCTGCCAGCAGGCCCCCACTCATGTCCCCCAGCACCCCCACCCCCCAACAGTGAGGGGCACCTGCCAGCAGGCCCCCACTCATGTCCCCCTCATGTCCCCCTGCACCCCCACCCCCCAGCAGTGAGGGGCACCTTCCAGCAGGCCCCCACTCATGTCCCACTCATGTCCCCATGCACCCCCACCCCCCCGGCAGTGAGGGGCACCTGCCAGCAGGCCCCCACTCATGTCCCCCAGCACCCCCGCCCCCAGCAGTGAGGGGCACCTGCCAGCAGGCCCCCACTCATGTCCCCCAGCACCCCCACCCCCAGCAGTGAGGGGGACCTGCCAGCAGGCCCCCACTCAAGTCCCCCAGCACCCCACCCCCCAGCAGTGAGGGGCACCTGCCAGCAGGCCCCCACTCATGTCCCCCAGCCCCCCACCCCCAGCAGTGAGGGGCACCTGCCAGCATGCCCCCACTCATGTCCCACTCATGTCCCCCTGCACCCCCACCCCCCAGCACCCCACCCCCCAGCAGTGAGGGGCACCTGCCAGCAGGCCCCCACTCATGTCCGCCAGCACCCCCACCCCCAGCAGTGAGGGGCACCTGCCAGCAGGCCCCCACTCATGTCCCACTCATGTTCCCCTGCACCCCAACTGCCCAGCAGTGAGGGGCACCTGCCAGCAGGCCCCCACTCATGTCCCCCAGCACCCCCACCCACCAGCAGTGAGGGGCACCTGCCAGCAGGCCCCCACTCATGTCCCACTCATGTCCCCCTGCACCCCCACCCCCCAGCAGTGAGGGGCACCTGCCAGCAGGTCCCCACTCATGTCCCCCCAGCACCCCACCCCCCAGCAGTGAGGGGCACCTGCCAGCAGGCCCCCACTCATGTCCGCCAGCACCCCCACCCCCAGCAGTGAGGGGCACCTGCCAGCAGGCCCCCACTCATGTCCCACTCATGTTCCCCTGCACCCCAACTGCCCAGCAGTGAGGGGCACCTGCCAGCAGGCCCCCACTCATGTCCCCCAGCACCCCCACACCCCAGCAGTGAGGGGCACCTGCCAGCAGGCCCCCACTCATGTCCCACTCATGTCCCCCTGCACCCCCAACCCTCAGCAATGAGGGGTACCTGCCAGCAGGCCACCACTCGTGTCCCCCAGCACCCCCACCCCCCAGCAGTGAGGGGCACCTGCCAGCAGGCCCCCACTCATGTCCCCCAGCACCCCCACCCACCAGCAGTGAGGGGCACCTGCCAGCAGGCCCCCACTCATGTCCCACTCATGTCCCCTTGCAACCCCACCCCCCAGCAGTGAGGGGCACCTGCCAGCAGGCCCCCACTCATGTCCCCCCACATGACATAAAGATGCACAGTCATGGCCCACTTCTACACCAAAATACCATAGCACACCACCCCATTCTTGAGACACAATAATTTCCCAATCCACCCCACACTTACATGCCTATCTCAAGACACAAACCAAAAGTCAACTATGTACATCAACACATGTCCGTCACACACACACACTGGTTGGCATTGATTGTGTAAACCCACATTTTCACATGCATGAACCCAATGAGCAAATCCCACACATGGAAGTAAATTATCAAAATGTATTATGTACAAAAATAAAGCAATGAAATGAAAGCATAACAAAATAGCAAACATGAAATGAAAAGCATGTGCAAAAGATGAGTAAATGAAAAGTATAACCAATCTAAAGAAATCCGAAAGAAAAATAGTCCAAACTCTCCCTCCACCAACGCAAATCCAAATGAAACGTAAAAAGAAAAATCCATTGATCCATGGTGAAATCAAAAGAAAAAGTTCAAAATAATCCATTGTCCAACTATGTGCAATCCATCGTCCAAAAGAAACATCCATGAATTCATGTTCAAAATCAAATAAATCCATTGTCCAACTATGTACAATCCATTGTCAAGGGTCCATGAGCCCAACGAAAGAATTGAAACCTACCTAAGAAACTACCTAAGAAAAAAACTATACACAAATGTGTGTGGCATAGTCCATTCACCACAAATCAAAGGAAAAGGAAAAGGAAACCTAACTCTAAAAACTATTTACAATGGCAGTGGGCTAGTCCGACAGCTCATGTCCCGATTTCCCGGGCCAGGTCATCATTGAATTCCTGCTCGATGTCCCAGAGGCGGTCCTCTTCCCTGGCCCCGAGGGTTCGCAGGGACGATGACATCTGGACCTCCAACTCCCTGCGAATTGCCTCGAGGCACTCGACCCACCTCAGAGCCCTCCGCATGGAGTTTTCTGCCCTGACCATTGTGAGCCGTGCCTCTTCTGCCCGCTGTTGCTCGGCATCTATGGCCTGGCCCAACCGCTGCCACATGGAAGACATTTCCAATCCTGGGTCCTCCTGCCCTCTGGCCGATGCCTGCCCCTCTGATGTTGAAGGCCCCGAGCCATCATGGCTCCCACCTTGTTGCTGCTGCTGCTGTGCCTGTGCCTGTGCCCTGGCTCTTGCTGCCTGGACGTCCTCCTCTGGCTGGGGTGCAGTTGTTGAGGTGGCCACCCCTGCTGGACGTCCGACTCCCGACTGTGGCAGGCGTGTGTTCTCCATCAGCCTGGCTGCAGGGTCAGAGCCAGCTCCACAGGTTACCCAGGTGATACATGGGTGGGAATATGGCATGGAGGACGACTGACGCATGGGGGTTCAGGTGAGGAGGGGGTCGGAACAAGGTCCAGCCACTCTATACCTCTTGCAGAGAATCACAAAACCACACACAGTGAGACCCACCAGAACTTCCTACACCAACCGCATCACAGCGCCCTAGACACTAAGTGCTTGTGTCTGGAGACTCTAGCTTCCCCTTCATTGCTGCTACCCACTGGAACTCCTACCAGCCAACTCTGAGGAATAGAGTCCCACTTAGCCTTCTGCAAAGCAATAAAAACTCTGCTGTTCGCTTGCACCGACCTTCACCCATGACTGAGTGCCCAATTGTTCTTAATGTGCTGCAGTGAATTGTAACTGCGTCAGTAGACAACATTGCTGTATAGAACATTCACACCATAACTATGCTACACTGACTTTAACCTGTATGAATGGTTCCTAGCAAAGCTTGTAACTAAGACACTTTCCTGTAACAGTGCATTGATGCCTCCGTGCTGTTAGCGCGCTTTATAAATAAAATAATAAAATAATAATAATAAAGTAATATCATCCCCCACCCAGTGAAATCAATGACCATGGAAAGCATTTAATAACCTCTTCCAATCTTTCATTAGCCGTTGGTAACTGGAAGATAAGGCAGAGGGTGCATGGGAGGGATAATACTTCCATCTGTGTCCTTACTAAACTCTACATCGCCCATCATGTTAGTGGTGTAGTGTAGCAATAGCTACTATTATAGTATACTAATAGTCAATAATAGTATAGAATACTATTGCAAGATCAAAAACGTATTAGTGTGCAATGTAAAGGGTTTGTAACACATTGCAAGCTGCATGCAAAATATGTTTATGGAAAGAAAATGGAAAGGTAGATTCATAAGACCTATCAGCTGCCTTCATAATGTCTTCAAGCCTACCATGCAGAATTAAAGGCTTTGATGGCAATACATCCCTAGAGGAGTAAACGGCCAAGGATGGAATAACAGTTCCTGCTTTCCTCATCACCAAACACCAAATGTGCCAAGGTTGATGAAGAAAATGGGAGGTGGGATTTTCAACAGGAAATTAGGTGTTGGCAGGCTGGTTGTGGTCTGAAGATGCTGTTTTGTGTCCATTACATTTATTAAGGCATTAGTTATTTATTTTAGAATTTGTATAGCGCACCTAACCCAGAGGCATCTAGAGCCTGTACTTGACATTAAAAGAGACTTTTGAGTTATATGATTACATACTTGCATAGTTGCACCAGTAAAGGTACTAACATTGTAGAGTTACACTTATTCATAGAAGGTTGCCGTGCACCAGTGTTAATTTAAACATAGATAAAAGTACAGAGAGCTGAGGACAGTTACTTTGACATTTCTTCTGTGAAGAGCAAGGTTTTCAGATGTTGGCGATCATTGGCTATCATTATGATTATTGCCACTAATGGATCATAAATGTCCTGCCTGGATTCCCTCAGACTCTCCAGTGAATGATTGACATGCCCCAACACCCCCAAAGATTAAGCCGCATGGTAAATCCCGCCAAAATGATGGTGGCAGCAGTAATTCTGCCGAAAACGTGTTGGACTGTTCAGTGATTCATTTTGGATGTAATTCACCTAGACGTATAACATGTTCCAAAAAGTTAGCACATTGTGGAGAAAATAGACTATAATCTATATCAGACTGTTTGATGTCAGAAATTCTTCTACTGGAATTAAAAGAGATCATTACAGTAATTTTAGTAAGTCATTTTTGTAATGAAACGTGCTCTTTAGAAGGTCAACAAGTAAACAGGAAGAACACCACATTTAGATCCCATAACATTGTCATCTGTGTTTTTCAGGGATTTGACATTTAGGGGGTAATTCATAGAATCCAGCGCACAAGTGGCGCATGCGGCTGGCGCACAGTGAGCGCGTGCGTCAGTCTGCGCCAGCCGCGTGCGCTAAAATCCATTTCCGCGAACAGCGTATTCATGGATTTTAACATCCAAAACCAGCCGTGGCGTAGAGTGGCGCAGCGACCCTGCAGCAGCGCCAGTTACGCCCCCAACCACTCCCCGTGCGCCATGCACAGCGCACAAATCCCGTACATGGAGCACAGGCCCCCAACCATGAAAACACCTGTAAAACTCCCCGCGCACCCCTCTGAATACATGTACACCCCGGCTCAGGGAGTTTCGTGTATCACTGGGGTTCGCGGGAAGTTTCACACGCGATTGGCCCTGTGTGAGCGGTGTACATGTATTACTGGGGTTTGCGGGGAGTTTCACACACGATTGGCCCTGTGCGAGCGGGCTATGTGTATTTCTGGGGTGCACGTGAAGTTCCACACGTAATTTTGCTGTCAGAGCAGGGTACGTGTATTTTGGGGGTGCGCGTTAAGTTTCACATGCGATTTTGCTGTCAGAGCAGGGTATGTGTATTTCGGGGGTGCGCGTGAAGTTTCACACGCAATTTCTACCCTGCACCCCTGGTCATGTCCCTCAGGCAGCCCATCCACCATGGGCATGCCCCCCAGCCAAGCCACATGTCACCTTGCAATATGATCACCAACTCATGTCCCGCAGCACCCCCACCCCCCAGCAGTGAGGGGCACCTGCCAGCAGGCCCCCACTCATGTCCCCCTGCACCCCACCCCCAGCAGTGAGGGGCATGTGCCAGCAGGCCCCCACTCATGTCCCACTCATGTCCCCCTGCACCCCCACCCCCAACAGTGAGGGGCACCTGCCAGCAGGCCCCCACTCATGTCCCCCTGCACCCCCACCCCCCAGCAGTGAGGGGCACCTGCCAGCAGGCCCCCACTCATGTCCCCCAGCACCCCCACCCCCCAGCAGTGAGGGGCACCTGCCAGTAGGCCCCCACTCATGTCCCCCTCATGTCCCCATACACCCCCACCCCCCAGCAGTGAGGGGCACATGCCAGCAGGTCCCCACTCATGTCCCCCTGCACCCCCACCCCCCAGCAGTGAGGGGCACCTGCCAGCAAGCCCCCACTCATGTCCCCCAGCACCCCCACCCCCCAGTAGTGAGGGGCACCTGCCAGCAGGCCCCCACTCATGTCCCCCAGCACCCCCACCCCCCAGCAGTGAGGGGCACCTGCCAGGAGGCCCCCACTCATGTCCCACTCATGTCCCCCTGCACCCCCACCCCCCGGCAGTGAGGGGCACCTGCCAGCAGGCCCCCACTCACGTCCCCCGGCACCCCCACCCCCCAGCAGTGAGGGGCACCTGCCAGCAGGCCCCCACTCTTGTCCCCCAGCACCCCCACCCCCCAGCAGTGAGGGGCACCTGCCAGCAGGCCCCCACTCATGTCCCGTAGCACCCCCACCCCCCAGCAGTGAGGGGCACCTGCCAGCAGGCCCCCACTCATGTCCCACTCATGTCCCCCTTCACCCCTACCCCCCAGCAGTGAGGAGAACCTGCCAGCAGGCCCCCACTCATGTCCCCCTGCGCCCCCCCCAGCAGTGAGGGGCACCTGCCAGCAGGCCCCCACTCATGTACCCACTCATGTCCCCCAGCACCCCACCCCCCAGCAGTGAGGGGCACCTGCCAGCAGGCCCCAACTCATGTCCCACTCATGTCCCCCTGCACCCCCACCCCCCAGCAGTGAGGGGCCCCTGCCAGCAGGCCCCCACTCATGTCCCCCAGCACCCCCATCCCCCAGCAGTGAGGGGCACCTTCCAGCAGGCACCCACTCATGTCCCACTCATGTCCCCCTGCACCCCCTCCCCCCAGCAGTGAGGGGCACATGCCAGCATGCCCCCACTCGTGTCCCCCAGCACCCCCACCCCCCAGCAGTGAGGGGAACCTGCCAGCAGGCCCCCACTCATGACCCCAGAACCCCCACACCCCAGCAGTGAGGGGCACCTGCCAGCAGGCCCCCACTCATGTCCCCCAGCACCCCCAACCCCCAGCAGTGAGGGGCACCTGCCAGCAGGCCCCGACTCATGTCCCCCAGCACCCCCAGCCCCAGCAGTGAGGGGAACCTACCAGCAGGCCCCCACTCATGTCCCACTCATGTCCCCCTGGACCTCCAGCCCCCAGCAGTGAGGGGCACCTGCCAGCAGGCCCCCACTCATGTCCCACCCCACATGACATAAAGATGTACAATCATGGCCCACTTCTGCACCAAAATACCACAGCACACTACCCCATTCTTGAGACACAATGATTTCCCAATCCACCCCACACTGACATGCCTATCTCAAGACACAAAACAAAAGTCAACTATGTACATCAACACATGTCCGTCACACACACACACTGGTTGGCATTGATTGTGTAAACCCACATTTTCACATGCATGAACCCAATGAGCGAATCCCACACATGGAAGTAAAATATCAAAATGTATTATGTACAAAAATAAAGCAATGAAATGAAAGCATAACAAAATAGCAAACATGAAATGAAAAGCATGTGCAAAAGATGAGTAAATGAAAAGTATAACCAATCCAAAGAAATCTGAAAGAAAAATAGTTCAAACTCTCCCTCCACCAACGCAAATCCAAATGAAACGTAAAAAGAAAAATCCATTGATCCATGCTGAAATCAAAAGAAAAAGTTCAAATAAATCCATTGTCCAACTATGTACAATCCATTGTCAAGGGTCCATGAGCCCAACGAAAGAAATGAAACCTACCTAAGAAACTACCTAAGAAAAAACTATATACAAATGTTTGTGGCATAGTCCATTCACCACAAATCAAAGGAAAAGGAAAAGGAAACCTAACTCTAAAAACTATTTAAAATGGCAGTGGGCTAGTCCGACGGCTCACTTCCCGATTTCCCTGGCCAGGGCATCATTGAACTCCTGCTCGATGTCGCAGAGGCGGTCCTCTTCCATGGCCCCAAGGGTTTGCAGGACAATGACATGTGGACCTCCAACTCCCTGCGAATTGCCTCGAGGCACTCGGCCCACCTCAGAGTCCTCTGCATAGAGTTCTCCGCCCTGACCATTGTGAGCTGTGCCTCTTCCGCACTCTGCAGCTCCGCATCTATGGCCTGGGCCAACCGCTGCCACACCGAAGACACTTACAATCCTGGGTCCTCCTGCCCTCTGGCCGATGTCTGCCCCTCCGATGTTGAAGGCCCCGAGCCATCATGGCTCCCACCTTGTTGCTGCTGCTGCTGTGCCTGTGCCTGTGCCATGGCTCTTGGTGCCTGGACGTCCTCCTCCGGCTGGGGTGCAGTTGTTGAGGTGGCCTCCCCTGCTGGACGTCCGACTCCCGACTGTGGCAGGGATGTGTCCTCCACCAGCCTGGCCGCAGGGTCAGAGGCAGCTCCACAGGGTACCCAGGTGATACATGGGTGGGAAGATGGCATGGAGGACGACTGGCGCATAGGGGGTTCAGGTGAGGAGGGGGTCGGAACAAGGTCCAGCAAACGGAGGAATCCGGCCCTGGTGACCCGTCCCAGTAGGTCAACGCGGTCAACGAGGCATTCGAGATGACATGCAGTGTCCTCACGAAAACACTGCAGGTCACCATGCATACCCCGTTGATGCAACGCCATCCCACTCAGGACAGGCTCAACCCGGTCCTGGATAGCCATGTCCACAGGGAGAGGAAGGCCAGTTGTTGTAAGCGGATCCCCTCCCTGAAAATGGGTCTGGACGTAGGCATCCCTGCTGGTGCGGGATGATGCAGTCATAGGATCGAGAACAGGATTACACACAGGCACCTCCGCGCCAGCCTGTGCTGCCTCCTGTCCCTGCACCTGCACTGCACCACTAGCACCAGTGGAATCCCCACCTCCAGACCCCGTGTCTGTCCCTTCCACGGCCTTCTCCTCCACCAAACCCCCCACCAACCTGGATGACTCCGTGCCATCTTCCTCCGTCGGACCCTGTGGGATCTCAGCTGCCCCTTCTGCTGCCGAGCAGCCCAACTCTGACCTCCGCCTCTTGGACCTACCCTCGGCAGCTGTGGCCTGGGACGCGGCACCGGACTCCTCACTCCCTGACGAGATGACAACCTGGGAGGGGAGCCGGGCCTTGCATCTCCGGCTGGCGGTGCGATCCCTGCCGCCTTGCTCCACAGCACCCTCTCCGCCCTCTTCATCAGTTGACACTGCAGACAGGGAGAGATAGGACACAGGCATCAGGGCACTGTACAATGGACTGATACACACATGACAGTTGCACATGAGTGGCAGTGTCAAACTTCAGACATGGCATCACAATCCCCAACACACATGTCATTTCAACTCACACACATGAGCAATTCCACAGCAATATCGCACCAGGCAGCACCATTCATACACATACAACAGCATGAGCAGCCGAAGGTGAGCCTGACATCACATGAAACATGGGGAGTGCACAAGACATGCACACACGCCACCACACTTACATGCATGTGTACATCTCCACCAACTGCCGCAGTGATGAGATCGCCATCCATGTCACATCTGGCATTCAGCCTTCTATATATCAGTGTCACATCCATCCATGTTGTATCACAGTTGCACACTTGTCAAATACACACACATGCACATGTACACAGTGCAGATACATGCAGCTGGAACCATCATCCATGTGTGACACCACAACCATGCCAACGTACATACACAGTAATTCAAACATGTGTGCTCCCACATCTGCATTTGGCCTGCATGCTTACCCACACATACACCATCCATGTGTCTCACACATGAGAGGACTTGCATGTGTCAGCCTCGCGCCCCTGTACATACACATCCATACATGGCCCTACAAAAACACATGTGCAACCTGCACACTACTGGCACACCACGCCACGCACAGCGTCCAGTCAGTATGCATGTACACTTACCGCTCGACTCCAGACAGGTCTGCCTCTCAAGGACCTGGACGTGGAGCGCTGGGCATATGCGTTCCAGGACCCTCATTTGGTTGTTGGACAGGTGGCCCTGGCACCCCTCGGCATCTGCTGCCTTCAAGAGGCGCCTGGCCTTGTCGAGGGTCCTGGACCTGAAGTCCACCCAGCGCTTCTTGACATGTTTGATGTCGCGGACTGCCACCCCCTCCTCGTTGATGATAGCCACGATGTCCATCCAGATCCTGGTCCGTCCTTCATAGTCGGCGCGAGAACTTCCAAAGAGGGCATCACACTGCCCAGGACTTGCTCCACCAGGACACCAACTTCCCTGGCACTGAAGCTGGTGGCCCTCTGCCTCTCTGGCTGGGGGTTGCCAGTGGTGCCAGATGGTGGTGTGCCCGACATGGCAACCCCAGAGGCTGGTGTGGGTGGGCAACTGGGTCATGGGGCTGGGCTGTGGAGCGATGGTATCCCAGTCGGGAGTCTTCAGTTCCAGCAGGGGTGGTCACAACAACTGCACACCTGCAGATGGCTAATGTGCAGGCAGCAAATAGCAGGGCACGTGGGCAGCAGGCAGGCAGACAGCAGCAGATGGCAGGTGGGAGTGTTCTCAGGGCTTTGGGGGGCAGTAATTCGGCCTTCTGGGCAGGAGTGTGGTCTTCCATGTGTTGTTGCGTGCCAAGCTTGATACGGAGTGATTTGGCACGTGAAAAAATTGCACGTCTGCGTGTAATTCGAAGAAAGGCCCTTGTTTCCCTCGTGACGTGGGCATAGTGGTTCAGCGCACGTGAAAAAGTGCACGTCCACGTGTCAATGCGTGTAATACGAGGAAAGGGCCTACGCGTAAGTGACGTGACGCGTGCAGGCGTTTCCCTCAGCACGGGTTAAAGGTGAGCGGGGCCAGCAGTTCGCTGTATGTGTATTTCATGGAGACCGACGTGTGTTGCTGCTTCGTGTTGTTTCACGCGCCATCACAATTTCACAGCGGATCGAGGACGTATCTCTTCTTTTGGCGGAGGCATTGGCTACGAGTGTTTTTCATTATCACGCTAGTCAGACGGTAAATCGCGCACGCTATTTTTCCCACTGTGGGTGCCCCTGTGTATCGCACCCATTTTCGAGGTCATAGTAGCCTGCGTGTCCCACGCGTACGCATTTTTCGTGTTACTGGGTGCCTCCGTGTACTGCTGGAGGTTTATTCCACGCACGTAGGCTGCAGGGTTGCGTGCACGGTTTTACTGCAGTTTTGGGGTGCCTGAGCGTTGCGTGACCGTCACTACATCACCGGGGTCACATGCAGCCTTGCAGGTGCAGGGGGGCTGTTAACATCTTGCATCCCACCCCATTCACCCCAATTGCCAAGGACAATTGTGGTGTACAGCTCCCATTGGCACTCCTCCATCTGTGCCGGCACTACTCCATCTGTGCCATGGTTGGGAGGTCACCAAAGGTGAGGGGCACCTCAGCTGGGCGCCCTCCTCGTGGCGGGCATGGTCAGGGACGTGGCTGGGATGACCAGGGAGAAGGGGGACTCCAGGGTGTCCAGGGTGGCTGCAGAGGGGGAAGAGGCAGGGGTGTGCCACTTGAGCATGATGTTGTGCCATGTGTCAGTGCAGTCATGCCACCACCCCCTGTGGTTCTGGGAGATGCAGCTTCTGCATCTGGCACTGGCGCCCGTGTGACCCGGCAGTCTGTTTCATCGACTGCCACGGGCTCAAGGGTAGTGGTAGCTGCAGGTGCAGCTGTGGACACCACCACCCAGGCTCCGGGTCTGCCAGCGCAGGCTGCGTTGGCACTTGAAGAGCCATTGGAAGATTTCCAACAGGCCCGGAGGGAAACCGTAGTTGCACGCAGGGCTGCCCTGACCAAGACACGTGTCCCTGGGGCAGCAATGTCATCTGCTGCCCGACCAGCCGGGTGTTGGCAAGTGCAGGGGCAGATGCAGCCAACAACACCCCGGTTGTGAGTCTGCCAACCAGGACAGTCGCGGTCAATGACCCCGCCACAGCGGATGTTGCTGCGCAGGGTCCATTAGAGGGCACCCAGCTGCCACTGACGCAAGTCAGGCCTTTGGTCGTTCCCTCCACCTGCCACTCCCTTGGCTCAATCCACCGGTGCTGCTGGCCATAGTGATCAGGGCGGCATTTGCCAGCCAGGGTCTGCGCCACAATCCAAGAGGAGGAAGGTTGCACCTGCAGCACAGGCTGGGACCCCACACACAGCCACGACCTCCAGCACGTCGAGGAAAAAGCCTTTCTGCAACCAGGAACTGGACTACCTCGTGGACTACGTGCTGGGCCACAGCCGTGACATGCTAGTGGGTCCTAATTGTCAGCCTACGGCTGCCCAACGTGATACCCACTGGAAGCAAGTTGCGGAACATGTGAGTGCATTCGGCCATGGGGTCCACACGGCGCAAGAGTGCAAAAAGCATTGGAATGACCTCAAACGCAGCGCTAAGGCTAAGCGTGCCTCAAATTACAACTTGACTCTGGTGACTGGCAATGGCCTGCACCTGAGGAGGAAGACTTCACTCTGCATGAGTCAATCGTCGCGGAGTTCATACCATCTGAATCGGTCAAAGCAGTGGGAGAGATGCCGGACTTTGATGCCCATTCCAGTGAGTGTTGCTGCGTGTTTGTTGTGGACATGCGTGTTTTACTTGTGTGATGTGTTGTGCATGACTGCCACTACATGTCACGTGTACATGGTTCTGATGTGCAAGTAATGCAATGCTTCCCTGATGCATGTCTGCTCTGCTGGATGGTGGACATGTGGAGCGGACAGGGACTGTCCGCATCACCACTATTGCACCCTACTCACATGCTGGTCACCAGGATGCCCCTCAAGTCCATGTTCCAGCTCACTGGCCCTTCTGCATTTAGCGTGGATTGACCTTCCTCTCAGCCCAGGGACTATGTCATAGCATGACTGACGGGCATGTGTCCTCTGCCTGCATGCGGGTACTCCATGTAGGCATGCTCCCTTGCCCCTTCACCCCCCCCCGGCACCCCAATTCCACCTTAACACTAGTATGCTTCAATTTTGCTGTTGAGTGCTTCCCTGTTCATGCGTCCTGTGTACATGCTAACTTCCAGCAGCCAATCTGCCAGACATATGCTGTGTGGTACATCCTTTGTACTTGATGAAGGGTGTCTCACTTGGGCTGTGCAGAGGTCAGATGCCCCTCAGGGACATGAGTCCCCATTCATGCTCCATGTGTATTCCACTCATGCCCCTATGTGTCCTTGACTGGATGATCATTGTAGTAGGAGTCCAGGGGGACCTACATTGCATGGCATTTCATCAGCCTTCCCATTTCCACTGTCGCTCAGTCCTGCGTCGCACACATGTTTAGGGTGTGACAGTCTGTGTGGGTCACAGGCCTCAGCCTGTTTAATGGCCAATGACTCTATCCAACTGGTGTAGTGTCTTCTTCACACGTGGGTGCAATCCAGAGGTTTCATCATGTGTCCTGCTTACTGTCCCATCATCATGTGCTGTGTTGTCACTTGACTCACATGATGCAGGTGATGCTAGTCAACACTGTCTGTCAATACACAGGTCTATGTTCAGCCTTTTGATACCATGCTAGGCATCCCTGCATTTGCACTTGGGGGGAGGGGTGGTTTGCTTGTAGACATGCTACCCATTGAATGCACATTGCACATGATGCCTGAAATTGACCTTGCACTACCTTCACATTTTCTGACACACATCATGAAGTTCTTGAACATGTAGATAGTGAGTAACGTATATATTTGCTGAATTGCATCGACCCACTTCAGAGCAAACTGACACCTTTCGACATGCCTAATCACAGAAGCAATTTCAAGTTGACCCAGCATGCATGGCAGGTTCTATTTTGTGTGTGACATGTCTGCTTGATGTGTTTGGTGTCTGTGTGTGTGTGTGTTGTGTGCTTCTAACATGTGTAGTGACCTTTTTTTCTCTCTACTTTTCAGATGATGACACAATGGAGCCAGAGGATGGTGTTGTCATGCCAGTCACAGGGTTGTTATCACTACAGCAACCTGGCACAAGTGGGGGTCGTGGGGTGGTAGGCCACGAAAACCCACATGTGCTACAGTCCATCTTGTCTCTGGCTGGCAATGAGTCCAGCCCTGATGACCACTCTGACGTCCATGTCGAGTTGGATGAGCATCAGGTCCATATGTCAGGGGTGAGTGATTCTGATGTGGGCACTCCTCTGTCTGCGACACCTGCACTTACGGGTCAGACAGTCTTGGAACCTCCGCCTGTGGTGGATAGGGATGCAGGGTCACCCTCCACACCAGTCACTGATGTGCCTGGGCCATCACGTCGACGGGGGCATGTAGTCGTGCAGCCGCGGGCGGTGCCAACACAACGAGGACACCCAGTCATTGGGTCCCGCAGGGGGCAAGCCCAGCAACGCGGTCGCCGCGCGCAACCGCAGTATACTGAGTGGGAGCAAGACATGACTGCCAATTCTGAACGGCAGGGGGCAGCAATTGAGAACATCGCTGAGATCATGGAGCTTGTGGCCCAATCCGTGCTCCCCCCTGCTAGGCAGGTGCTTCTCCAGCAGCAGGCGGCACTGTCCAAGGCCCGCTCGCTCAGGCTGGGCATGGCGGCCTCAGACAGGGCACGCCAGGCTGAAATGTGTCTCTGCGTAAAGCAATTGCTGCTCAGTCAGAGGCACACATGGTGGCCCTGAGGCAAGAGTATGCTTCCCTCAGA
Source organism: Ambystoma mexicanum (assembly GCF_040938575.1). Taxonomy (NCBI): domain Eukaryota; kingdom Metazoa; phylum Chordata; class Amphibia; order Caudata; family Ambystomatidae; genus Ambystoma; species Ambystoma mexicanum. The sequence goes on along the minus strand of NC_090928.1, from coordinate 957,136,131 downwards.
TCTACTCTGGGTGTCCTTCTGATGTCCCAGAGGGAGTGGGCAGAGGAGAGGTTTGCGCAGCTTGAGCGTACCATTTTGGCTGAGCTACATGCTTGCCGGGAGGTGCAGCAGTTGTCCAGCCATGCCTTTCAGGAGGAACTCTGTGTTACACGTGCTACCTTGCAAGAGGAAGCACGTGTATCACGGGAGGTTCTGCATGCAGACCTACGTGTGATCGCCGCACAGAACCAGGCTCACCCATCCGGCAGACTTGCTGCTGACGAGGGGCAATCTGCGGCTAGGCGTGGTCAGGCTTATGTGCCATGTCCTCCTTTCCAGGAAGAGCCAGACTCGGACTACAATCTATCTCCCACATAGGTTGGGCTGTGCAGGCGTTGAGCCCATGGAGGTTTTTTTTTCCTCAACATCATTGCATGTGGGTGTTGAGAAGCACCCTGTACCTCCCCCCTCCTGAGTGCCCCACCCCCAGGTCGTATGTGGCCATTTTTTATTTTTGTTTTAGTTTAGTTAGTTTAGTTTCAATTTGATAGTTAGTTTAAATAGGTAATGTAGGTTTTTCATAGTTAGTGTAATTAGTTATTAAAGTTTAAAATTGTTTGTCTATTGTGCTTTCATGTGACGGTGTGGTGCTTTGTGGCTTTTGAGAGCATCCACTGCCTGTTCCAGCTGGGCCCTTCAAGCTTGTCTTGTGTATGTGTTTGCAGCTTGGGGTCCTTGACTCACATATGCCACTCCTGCTTCCCTTATCCATGGGCTCGCAAGGATGGTTCGGTGTAACAGCCTATTACACAAGGGCTCTGGACTGTCATATCTGTGGCATGTCTGCTGCTGTGAAACTTGTGTTAACACCCCTAGTGGGGATGATAGGGGTGTTATTGACCACTGTTCTTCATTCGCTAGATGGGGGGTTTCATGATTGATGTGTACATGTATTGCTATTCATTGTGTAGTATGTTTATTATCTATACTGTACATGCGCTTGTTGCAATTCATGGCGTAGATGGTGTGTTCAACAGTTTGCCTGTGAAAGACGGACTGATGGTGTGATTTGTGTTGTACGTCTCTGACATGGTCCAGTCATGTAATGCCTGAAGAGACACACAAAGATGGTTTTAAAGCATTAATCATGTGTTTCATGCCCTTTCTGCAGGGGGATGAGCCTCCAGACCACCTTTGCCAGCAGACATGGGCCATTGGACGTCTGGAAACTGGACACGTTTGGTGGTGCCGACATGCGCATGTGTGCGCAAGCAGAGGCACAGGGATTGCGCTCATACATCTGGAAACAGCTGACGTATTTCAAGGGACTCCAGGCAAGGTGAGCAGCACAGGGGGCCACAACGCAGCACACCTTCCACCTGGCCAGTTGCACATGCATGCTTTGTAGCAGCACTGAAGGAGAGTTTGGACAAATATTGGTGTTGAAGCGCACAATACAGCTGAGATGCGTTGGTGGACTAATGGCTAGTTGATGGGAAAGTTGTCTGGGGTACCTGCACGGCCAGTGGCACATAACCTCCGGACCACCATGGTCCATTGAGGCACTTGTATTAGCCATGTAGCATTCCGAGACATGGAAAGAAGCAGCTCACAGGTACAGACAGCAAGGGACAGACTCGTGTGCAGTGCATTTCATTACCATGTAGAATTTGACTCATGCACTACCTACTTTATTTGGGTCATGGTGGAACACGACTTGTTCTGAAGTCATTCCTTGCTATATGCGTCTGGCTGCTTACCCAGGGAACATTGCATGTTGTGTGATTCGTGACACATTGGTCTTCCATTTGCAACGCACCCAGCGGCGGATTACTTACAGCATTGACTGTGTATGAACCATCACAGGGTTAATGTTACATATGGGTACGAAGCATCCACACCCGATTGTTTGTTTGTAGAGTATTTTGTTACTTTTGGGCAAATATGGTGGTGTGTTTGTGTGTTATGGGCGCATACAGATTAGTAACTGTGGCTCTATTTGCAGCATTAAACTGCTCCTGTTGCCGGGCCTGAGATTGAGCAGGCAGGAGGCCAGCACTCACCCCAGAGATAAGTTTCTGTTTGTCTTCCATTTGAGTAATTTGTTACTATGTGCATGATGATCAGGTTTGGTGTACTTGTGTATGTGTTAATGTGAGTAGTACAGTTTTGTGCATTTCCTACTTTCCCATGTGAATCTTACTCCCCTCTCCTGCCCCTCATTCTGGTTATCCAGTATAGCAATGCCTGTCCCGACTGCATATCCCTGACCCTCCTTCCCCACCAGGGTCTCAGAGGCCTGTGTGAGTTTGACCTTGCAGACACCCAGCTATGGTGGGGGTGGTTGGTTCGTTCCACTCCTGCACCTGTACACGGGAGCTGTGACAGTACACATCAGTTCGTGGTGCATTATTCTGTTATGTACCACCCATGGTTCACATCCTGTTGTGACATTGTTTTACTGTGCTACCTTGGTTGTTACGTCATTGTGGTAGTACTTGGGCTTTGTGACGTACTGCTACTTCAAGTCATCTACTGGAGGCTCTTCTGGTTTGTTTTGCTGCCTGCAGGCTTTTTGCTTGGCCTCTGTGTTGGCCTGCTTTGAGTTGTGTTTGATGTGGTGTTTTTGCAAGTCAAGGTGGCCTCTGAGGTTGTTGGACACTTTTTGCACACAAGGTGGCAGATGGTGACAAAGGGGAAGGGTGATCCTGTGGCCAGGTGAACTTCAAGGATGAAGGCTACATAACCCAGGTGCAGTTGTTCAGTGGGTCATGGTGATTTATGAGGGATGGGGGTGTTTTGTTGTTGACAGTTGCCTTGCCCTACAGTGTGATGCACACCCTGACATTGCAATTGCAGTATCCTATGTACATGATGTATTCTGCTGATCATGCCTGTTCATGTGTTGTGTTTACCTTTCAAGTGTGAGGGAATAGTTGTGGCTTGACATGCTGGGGTGTACACATGGTGAATGTTCACATGTGATGTGTAGAGGAAACTGATAGTCACTTGATTGCACATGCATATATTTAGTGCATGTCCCTACTGGCCCACACACTCGCACTATGATCCACTACATGTACCACCACCCTTTCATGTCCACATGTACACTCTGTTTGCCTTCTGGTGCCCACTGTGTCCCTGCAGCACATGATCTATGACCATTGTGGATCCTGTTCATGCGTAATTTGATTTTTGATGTAGTTTGTCGCTTGGATGTGATGCTCAGGGTGTGCGTCACACACAATGGCTGTTCACTATGCTTTGCGCTGAGCAGTGTGTTGCAGGAGGTGGGCATGGCACACAGAAGCTTCAGTGTTGATTTTGCAATGCACATTGTGCATGTAGACAGGCGTTCATTGTTATGTTACAACTACAACTGTTGGAGTGCATTTGGGTATGACTTATTTCGGGTGGGAGGTTGTTGGTCAGTCATTTCGTCTGATTCCATGTCAGGCATCATTGTGTGATGCCACTTTACATTTTTCACATGTCAATGTGTACCTTATTGGTACTGTGTTGGTGTATAGCTATTGCTTGCCATGTCATGTTGTGGTTTGGGAGGGTTTGGGTGACATAGCAGTGATAGTCATGGCCTGTTTTGCAGGTCTGTGTGATTCACACCTTGAATGTGTGCCTTTTGGTCACACAGTATTCCTTATGTTTAAGTAGCTAGGGATGCACACAATGTGGCACTTCCATGGCAACATTCTCAAGGTGGTAAGGTTGTGACAGTTGACTGTCTCTTTGTCATCATCAATTGTCACTTGGTATGTGCCAGGCCTGTGTGCACTCCGCAGGGGTGGGAGTTTAGGTGAAAAATGTGGCCCCAAGCTGAGTCCGGGCTGCCTCGCCACGTGCCCTGTCCCCTCCCATGGGCAGTGCCTGTGCCTGTGGTTGGGGATGTGGGGGCACCACCATGTCCACCGGTACGCCCTGCCGTGTTGCAACATTGTGCAGGACACATGCTGCCACAATGATCCTGCACACTACTGGGGGTGCATAGAGTAGCTGCCCGCCAGAGCGGTCAAGGGAGCGGAAGCGTGACTTGAGCACTCCGAATGTGCACTCCACTATGGCCCTGGTTGCAATATGGGCAGTGATGTATCTTACCTGGGGTGGTGTGGTGGGGTTCCGGATTGGCATAATGATGTGGTTGCTCAGAGCGTAGGCACTGTCCCCTGGAGAGGTGATGAAGGTTGTGATTATTGGGGTTTGTGTATTTGTTTGTGTGTGTGACATGCATGCATGTGAACAGGCATTTGTACTCACCTAGGAGCCATGTGTCGCCATGCTGCCCAACTTCCAGGGCCCGGCTCAGGGTGGACATTCTGTATATAAAACTGTCATGGGTGGAGCCAGGGAAGTTTGCATAGACAGAGGTGATGATTCCCTTTGCATCACATACCACCTGCACGTTGATGGAATGCCAGTGCTTGCGGTTTTGGTAGATGTGCTCAGTGGCCCTAGGTGGACGTAGGGCCACATGGGTGCAATCTATGGCATCAAGCACTTTGGGGAAGTGTGCCACCCTGTAAAAGTCCTGGACAACGGCATGCCTTTCTGTGGGTGTTCTGGGCATGTATATGTGCCTGCGGACTGAGGGGCGTGCTGTCATGATTGCCAAGACCTGGTGTAGGCAGTGTGACTGCCTGGCCTGTGAGACCCCCCCCACTATGGCAGTAGTCTGCTGAAATGACCCAGTGGCCACAAAATACAGGACATTGAGCACCTTCTCCAAGGGGCTCAATGCTTGGGAGCAGAGGGTGGGGGTGTAAGGTCTTCTTCCCACTCCCTGACCAGGTCTAGGATGATACGAGGTGGAAAGCTATACCCGCCGTAGACCTGGTCATCAGGCATCCCAAAAAGGCTTGTCCGGGGTGAAGAAATGCATGCCCTGGCTATTCTCCTCCTCCTGCGGTGTCCCACGATCAGTGCTGTGACAAATGGGGCATTCATCGTATCGGTATATACCTGTTTGTTGTTTGCGTGCACTTTTACACTGTGCGCGGGTGCGCTTCCGCCTGCCTTCCTGTGGCGGACGCGTTGACGCCTATGCACGTCTTTTGCCATGCGCAGGTTTCCCGTATTCGGATCCATGAATACGGGTTGTTCGCGTGCGTGTGGGCGTTCCTTGTAGTTCCCTGCAGTACTTCCCCAGTTACGCCTTCTTTTTCATGCGTTATTCCCCATTCCGCATGTTACGCCCTTTGTTCCGCCCACTTTTGTTGTGTGCGCCGCGCTATATGCGCTTTCGCTGTGTGCGTAGCGCATGCCGTTTGATGACGTGTGCGCCTGCGTTTGCCACGCACGGATTTGGCGCTCAACCAGTGGTATACACGCGCAGTGCCTTCATTGAATCGCTAGGCATGCGCGTGCGCATGTGCTTGCTTTCTCACGCTTGCGCCACCTTGCGCCCGCTTGCGCTGGGATTTTCGGCGCACGTTTGTTCCATGAATCGGCCCCTTAATATGGCAATAACCGTCGAGCCGTCGGCCCATTACCACCTAAGGTAATGCCCCCGGTGTCTCAAGTTACATGCCCGAGTTTAGCGAGGGCCTTAACGGTGGCTCCGGGGGCATGGGATTACACTGTGGTAAGGCTCGGAAATGAGCCAATCCACGTTAAGTGTATCTTGTGGATTCACGCCGCCAGGTACCAATGAAGTGTAAACCTCTGCCAACCAAAACATGTAGACATTGGCTCCCTTTTAACCAGGACATGAACTATGAGCAGGACAATTAAGAGGTGAGCCACTTCTACTTGAGATGCAGAAATGTGTCCTGATCCATATGTCAGTTAATGAGGCATTCCATGGAGAATTCAAGGGTTGAGTGTGAAGAGTTTACCCACAAGTCTTTGATGACTAGGGGACTATATGATGAAATGCCAGGGAAAGACTATGCTGAGCTGAAACTTCCATCGTATTAATGTCAGATGTCCATGAAGGAGCAGCTCATCTCCATTATGCATGGAATATGTCAATTACATGAAGAAACTAGGTGATATGGGGATGTCTAGAGAGTTCTCTAAAAGGGATGGGAAACAAATATGGGATGGCCAAAATGGGATGACGAGTACCAAGTTTACAAAGGACTTCTGGTCATTTCATTGCACATCTTTCATGGAGAACGAAACTCACACAAGGATCTTGTTTTTGCCTGGAGCTCCACTTTGTGCATTGAGAACTGTGGCAGTGGTGACTGGGGAAAGTGGGCATAGAGGGCGGGAAACTCTCAGAACAGGGACATCAACTAATGAAGGGCTGTGCACGTGGAATTAAGGCTGAAGTAAAAAAGACTCTGTTAAATAAATAGAAATAAAAATATAATTTCACGAAGATTCAATTCAAAGAAATAATCCACAATAAACAATCCTTAACCATGCGTTTCAGGAAAAGCACCATGATGTACACAGCTACTGTGCTTAGCAGCAAAGAAGAGGAGAGAGACGAGTGACAGAGCTAAGTATGATACGTGGAACCTATTGATCATGACCCTTCTCAGTTGCAGTTATGTTTCTTAACAGGTTTTTCCACAAACTCTCTGAACTTCCTTACTAAATGTTTAGATATATTCCTTCTTGCTGCTTGACAACTGGACAACGAGGGATTGATGCAGGATAAGAAACCTCAGATTGAACAGTCTCAAAAGCTCATTGGTGCAATAGGCAGTGGCTCCCAGCACTAATGTGGTTGACGAGGTGTTTGGGGGATTATTCGCTGCAATGTACATTTTACAATTGTACCCTGTAGTATGAGCTTTCTGCAGCATACTACTGCAAGCTATGGAATGTTTACCCAGCTGGAAACTTGTGGTGTGCTGAAGGTTCCAGGGTTGTCAGTTGGGGATAACAGGATGGGAGACCAACTAGAAAGGAGGTGTTCAGTGTAGCTCCCTACCTCCCTTTCTACTCTGTACCCTGCAACAATAAAGCAACTTCTATATTTTTACATACCTGTGTCTACAAGTCTCCTGTTTACCTGCTCACCACACAAACCAGAACACTACATACTCCTGTAAATGTGTTCTGCTAAGGTCATGCTCTGCACCACCGTTGTTGCACAGGGTCGAGCAAGCCACACAGTGTTCGGAAATGATTTCTACTTTGCACATTCCCCTGGACAGACCAATAGGGATACAACAAAGGTGAACACATTTTTTGTGAATTAGGGATGCAAATATGTGTGCACCGTCCAGCTCCAGACAGTGTTACGAAAGGTGCAATTTGTGTCTTGTCCATAGCTGCAGCGTAGGCGAACACATACCATAGTAGACATCATATTATACTACGTTTTGCCGGCCTTCCATTTCACAGTAAGAGTCACAAGTGATCAACGTGTTTGGCAGAATTGTGTTGAATATGCATTCTGGCTATTAAGTATTATGGACTGACACTCTTTTCATGGTTGAAGAGACTTCTTTAATTAAATGGAGAAGAGAGTTGCGCTGAATTTCAAAAAGTTGGCACAATGTATTCCTTTTATCAGTAAATTTATAGAAAAGGTTAGTAAACATTAAAGGACATCAATGTTGGTTTTAGGATATAAGAAAATAGAGGCTTTGTTGAAGATATACAAAAAAAAATCTTTAGGTACAACCCTAGATCACGTTTTTTTAAAGTATTGATCCGACCTTTAAAAATGCTTTTTAAACAATTCACATGCATGTGCCAGGTTAAAAAATAAAAAAAAGAGCATATCTGAAAACCAAAAATAATGCGCCCTCAGAGATGCCCATTCGACTAAATCTACAGGGCATCTTATTTAAGAGGGTGACCTGCACATTTCAGGTGATGAATCCACTGTTCCTCCATCAACGTGCATCCTGATATTAAAGTATGAGTTCTATATAATGAATGCAATCTGTTATATACAATGTAACTAGTGTTGTCTCCAGTGATGTCATCACTGATGCAATTTGTGATGACATCAGTATTCTCCTACATGTAATTAGTGATGTCATCAGTGATGTGATCTGTGATGTGATCATTGTGGTCATTGGCTGCGCAACAGGGGGCTCGAAGTTATGATAGCTTGAGCTGAATTTCAGGGGTTTTGTTGCGTTAAGTTCTCACCTTAACGTCCATGCAACAACGATTTTACCTTGAATTTCAAGGGTTTTGTTGTTCCATACATAATTGACCATAATACAGTCAATTGGGCTAATGAAAACGATGTGTAGAAAGTATAATAAAAATAAATTGTGCAACCACATTCCCCCCAAATAAAGCTGTTCTGTCGTGGGTTATCCGCCCCAGTGCCAAGGCCTTTTTGGTGATTTCGGTATTTCACCACTCAAAACCTTCTAACATTTTCTCCTTAATTAACCCCTTAAGTGCCAAGGACGAGCTATCTTGTCCTTGGCACTGTGGAGGTAATCCCAAGGACGAGATATCTCGTCCTTGGCACTTAAAAGGTTAATAAAAACTTTGCATATTTACTTAATTTTTTAAAGTGTTTACATTTATATGTACTAGTGATGAATAGAAAGTTATTTAATGGTTAAAGTAACTGTGTGCAAAGACTACACTCAATGTATCCCAAAATAAATCTTTACCAGACTACTGCCCACGCATATATATATATATATATATGTACATATGTTTTTTTCTTTTTTTTAATGGTTTTATAGCCGTGGCTACCAAGGATGCATGCGCGGCTAAATGTGACAATGACTGGGGGTGCTTACCCGTAGCTTGCACAGGGGATAATTGTGGCTATAATGAAATTCATAAGGGTATGTAGTTTTTTTAACACACACTGGGCCTCATTACGATTTTGTAGGCAGCCATGCCCTTAATAAAGGCATGCTGCCTCCAAACTCGGGTCCCGGTCCGTGGTCCCTGAATCGGGAATTACCGGGCCATTCCAACTTCGGAGGGCCTGGTATTTCCCCATTCAGGGAACCCGGACCCGGACGATCCACATTCGAGCCCCCATAGGGTCTCGTCTGACCAGACGTCCAGAGCGGCTCCCACGAGGGAACCTCGTAATAGGGCGGAATGAGTTTAATGGTACTGGCACCGTTAAACCCATTCCGCCAGGGTCATAATCAGGCCCACTGTATTGAAAGGATCAATTAAAGGTCTTTGATCCATATATACAGTAAATGTTTTATTGTCTAGTTTTAGAACTAAAAAGTTGGCACAGAAAAGGACAGTTTTTCTAGGATAAGGAAAACAAAGGTATAGACTGGGAAGGAAAAAACACTAGTATTCATACATATAACAAAAGGTAAACAAAAAACATTTTTTCTCACATTTTATATTTTACACATTTTTTGTGTTTTTTTCTAAAGAATAGGGTAAAAAAAGGACACTTAAAAATATTCCTAGTGTTGCCAATTGGCTGTATCTTCCGAAAGAGTCTTGCCCAAAGCATCTATGGTGCCACCTCCAACCAATTTCTCCACTTCATTCCAAATGTATGCAAAAAAGATGTTGAATTAATGTTGAATTAACGTTGATGTTCCTAAACTTTGCAATTGCTTGCAATTGCTTGTGTGAAAGTCCTCTTCACAAAACCTTACCACAGTAATTGCACATGACTTCCTCAATCTACTTCTTGCTGTGTTGGTCCTTTACCCAGAAATATTGCCAACTGTCAGAAAATGTTTTTTGTGCACATTGATTCTTCCCTGGAGGTAAAGCCAAAGACACCCAAAACACCTTATTGTCACTGCTGGTCGTGGTCATTTAAAATACAAGACCGTGGAGGAAAAATGAAAACTGTAAAAAAACACAACACGAAATACTCCACCACTTAATGTAAAAAAACCTAAAATTAAATAAAAATAGAAATCTAAAATAACAGAAAATGACAAACTACAAAGCACAAGACAAAGGAAAAAAGGTATAGGAAGAAGAAAGAAAAAAATAGGAACGGATACATCAAAGTATGTCTTTTTAAAACTTCCTTAAGGCTTACATAGATGTTCAGCCCCAATGGGGGTTCAATTCCAGGATTTGCTGCAGTGATATTTGAATACAAAACAACAGGAAGTGTACTGCTCTCTAGCTGTTTTATAAAGAAATGTATTGTTCTGTAGTTGTTTCTAATTGACGATACTGGCAGTAGGACGAAGAAATGGAATCAGAACCATATAGAGCGCAATTTAGCTTCCAAACTGCTGGATCAATTTGTCTTATTTGTAAATAGATGCTCTGCTTTCTTTGATTTTGCTTCATACTCTCTCACTCTTTTCATTCTTTATGACCAACTTCTAGGTCATCCACAATTCCCCAACACCGGGTCTTGTCTATTCACTAATATATACTGGCACCTTTCTTTTTCTTTTATGATTCATGTGTGGTCTGTCATACCTACATTTCAAGGTATGGCAAATGTATTCAAAGCTGCTATCATTTTAAATTGAGTACGTCTATAGCATGTATTGAAATACTTTCTATTGTGTGCTGAATTTTTGTAAAATAATCATTCCAAGTTTCATGAATCTACTGCTGTGTTTTTGTATTCTTTGGCGTATATTTACTTTACTGGGATTTGTCTATTACCCAAACCCATTGTTTGATACTAAAAGGTTCTGTAGAAATCAACCGCACTGGTATCAATATGTGGCAGCAGTTTCCTCTCTTTTGATGTATGTGTTACTAGTGCCCACTCTGCTGCCTGTCCATTAGGGCACCCCAACCTTTTTCTTGTTTGTTACACAGAGGTTCACCCACCAAGAGACAAAAAGCAATGACAGAAAACAGGAAAGAGGTCCTTGGTTATGTGATATAGCCAACCAGAATGTGTTTTGCGTACACAGTGGTACACCCAAGCACAATGATGTGTTTGCGCCTAAATTATTGACCAATCAACTGTGTCAACGAGAAGACGAGGCCTGCTCGTGCCATAGATGCATCGAGGAAAGGCCCAATCACTTTGAAAGTTGTGTTGATGCAGCTGCACGGCTTTGCATCTGTTTTTGACAGCCAATCGGATCATTGGCTCCCACTGCATGCCTGCACATGACTTCTGTCCGCTTCAATGAATGGCCCATTCACGTGTCATGCATAACACGATATATATATATATATATATATATATATATATATATATATATATATATATATATATATATAATAATAATAATAATAATAATAATTAGGCTTTTTATATAGCGTTACAAACTCTCAGGTATCTGAGCGCTGCTTATTATTACCCACGGTGTGTGGTGCTCATTTATCGACCTCGGAAGGATGAAAGGCTGAGTTTGGCCCTGCCGGGATTCGAACCTGCGTTAACAGGCTCTGCACGGGTGTCAAAGCGGGCGCTCTACTCGCTGTGCCACTTGACCGGCTATATATATTAGATCAACTAAAACCACCTTAACTTTGCACCCCCTGTTGCACAGCCTATGACCACAATGAGTACATCATAGATGACATCTCTAATTACATATTCTATCAGATCACTGTTCACATCACAGATCGCAAACACTCATGCATCACTGGTGACACTTATAATTACATTGTATGTAACAGTTTTCCTTTTCCACTATATCTTGATATATGTTTAAAAAGAAAATGTATATATGTGTAAAGTCAATCAGAATAAAGAAGTGGGAGCATAGTTACTCTCGAAGGTACAGAAGCTGTGAATAGATGCAGTGCATATAGAAAAGGGAAGATACAATAATATCCTTATATCTGTGCAAAAAGAAAACAATTAGTTAGACAACACACATACTTTAAGAAACACAATTTAATTCTCATGTTTTTATGACCCTCATATCTCCTATAACAAATTATAACAGTCAATAAACTCCAAAACAATCCTTCTAGAGACAACTTTGTAGAACATGTAGAAACAATTAAACCAAACCATGTTTTTATTACACAAATTACATGACCACGGTTATAACCGGCTACACTGCGAGGACCCTCCCATAGCCGCGGGTACACACACATTTTTCCATACAGTAAAAAAAAATATATTGCAAAGGTTTCAGATTTAAATCCCACCTGCCTTGAGGTAAGAACATCCAAACAGAAAGACACATAAAATAATGTGGTAAAACATTAAAAAAATAATATGATCACTGCACCAAAATACAAACAGGTGTAACCATGGGTAGGGCAGAGGGGCTCATAACCGTGGCTACATCCGCCCACCTAAATGCTCGAGGTCCAATTGGAGAGCTGATAGCCATGGGTGTGGAAAACTGGTCGTAGCGGTGGCTTCCCGTAACATTTTTACAGATTCAGAAAGACATATTAACAAGGTGGAAAAATTCAAATAACACAAAGGTACACATTAGGGCATAGAATCAGAAACACATGTAAAATTGTGTAGTTTAAAACTGATGAACTATCAGGATGAATGCAAAGGAATTGGTAATGCTACACATGCAGGTAACGCCATAGTTATAAGCACGGCTGCACCTACCAAAAATACGCAATGCCACCTTGGCTTAGTTGTACCTGCGGCTATAGCCCCTCTGACACGGCGCAATGTTTCATTGGTTGCTGTTGTAACCACTGCAATTTAAAAAAATGCATCAAAGGAATTTTCCTTTTCCAATATACTTAAAATGTTCTCTGGGTGGTTCTCGCCACCCTATAGTTAAGGTGAGTGGGAGACACATAGGAACACCTCAAAATTCTATTGTTAACAACTTTTCATTAGAGTAATGGATTTGGCCAATATTGATTAAAAGTCTGCGGGCCCCCCAAACTGCAAAGTTTCATAAAGATTTGTTCTATAATAAAAACTTATTAAGCGTCAATTTTTCTTTTTTTTTACAAAAGTGTGGCCTACTTCCATTCATTGTCCCATAGACAAAAAAGGTACATTTTTTGCCAAAGCACGCAGCCTAGACCACTAGACGGATTTGGAAACAGGTGTGAAACAACTTGGGCACGAAGCGTTGACTCGCGATCCATGAGTGGTTTAAAGTTATTCCGTGTCGTAGTTATTTTAAAATTTGACGGAGCAGGGGCTGCCCCTTCCCCAAAAATGATAGTTATTTCTCCCATTGTGCATTGCAGGTTCATGGTTTTCAGAAATGAAACGACCACCATCTTGTTTGACTCTCGATGCGAGAGATATTCGCGGCTATAGCCAAGGTTATGGGAAAATGAAAAGAAGCAAAAAGCTATTTGCAGGTCAAAAGACATACAAATTCCATCTGGGTAGATGTGGGGGGATGGCTAGAAAGCACTGAGTGAAATTTGAGAGTTGGTGGGGGACCAGTGACTAAATTTACCACACAAAACTTTCTGTAGCCTCGGCTATAGCTGCCATCTGAAAGCAAACTGTGTCGCAAAAGCAGCATGTATGTACTCTGGGCTGAAAGGGAGAGGGCAGGAGGCCGTCTGGGGAGTGGGAGGAGCAGTGAAGCATTTTTTTGTGGCTGTTTTGCCAATATTCACAGCTGTATCCGAGGTTACAAAGGACTACAGATAACCATGGGTATGTGCAGTTATGTTGCATTTTATTTTTTAAAGATCTCAGGGTTGAAAAATCACTGGCTATTGCCAAAGGCCATGGTCAGTAACTCATTTGCCATCCAGGTCTCCCATTTTTGCAGTAGCCAAGACAGACCCTGTATAGTTTCAAAGCGAGGAAGAGGCCAGCCTCCTCAGGCCATGTTGCGTGATAAATGAGCCAAGCTTACAAGACCACTTAGAGGAATGGTTCAGCCCTTTTTCTTGCTTTAAAGCTAAGCATGGTCAACCCCTGCTTTGAAGCTTAGCAGGGTCAGTGCCAGTTACTGCATGAATGGGTGACTGAATGGGCATCTGAATTATTTACTTTTTTTTAAACCATGCTATAGTCAGTCCTTGAAGATTTTGCACTGAGACAATTTGTTGCCTTTTGCTGAATTGCATTCTGGTATTTGTAGTCTCACAGTTAATAATAAAAAAAAGGTATGTATACAGCAACAGTGCGTTTTCCATCCCTGCAGAAACTGGGGAAAACCATGCTTCGCTTCAAAGTGATGAAGGGGTAAGCCAACTAAGGCTATGTTGCCTAACATATGGGCCCCTCCCTTAGAAGAACACTTAGAGAAATATGACCTAAGGGGGTTGTATCCTTCCTCGCTTTGAAACTAAGCAAGGCCGGTCCCGGTTACTGCATGGATGGCAGACAGTCCACTGCCCTAAATGCTGTGTCTTTTCTTAGTTTTAAATATCTCATAACACACAGCATCTTCATTTTTATAAAACAGAAAAAATGAAATTGTAAAAAACACATTTAGGCTGAACACTACTATCAGAGAACCCTGGCCTTAAGAAGTTTGAAATGCAGCACTTAGCCACTAAGCTACAATTATGTTATTGTTTGGATGTTCACAAGTTTCATACATAGCCTTGTATCACTGAACATATTAAATTATCGGCTAAGTCTGAAATGTATTCCCCCTAATACACCAAACCATTGTGGCCTAGTGGTTAAATGCTGTACCTTGAACTCCGCCAGACCAGGGCTCAAGGCTGTATGTTTTTCTTTTTAAATTAAATATAATTAAAAGAAACGCAACACAAGTGGGAGGTGGCGACGTTTGTTGCAGTGCAGTCCTGTGATTTTATTAAGAATGAGGGCATTTAGACATGGCTGCAGTGTCAGCCACATCCAAACATCCCTTGCGCCAAAACAACTGTGCCGGAATGGCTTTTGCACTGAAAAGGGCAACCCGAGATGGGCACTGCGGGGGCATGCCTGTGCCAAAACGGCCCGTGGCAAAATGATGGCGTCAAAAAGGTGTGTACCGCTTGGAGAACGCTGCTTAACCAAAATGTGTGCTCCATGGCAAATCATTTAATCTCACTGCACATTGCCTAAAAACATTCTGAGTTTTCAAAGTTTTAAATATCTCATAACACACGGCATCCGCATTATTGTTTTTCAACTCATGCTACTGTCAGTCGTTGAAAGCTTTGCACTCAGAGATAATTTTTGTTGACATTTGCTGAATTGCATTCTGGTATTTGTAGTCTCACAGTCAAGATGGGGGGAATAATGGCACAATTGTACACTTTTTGCTTAACATAGTTCTGTAAGGATTTATATATTTGAGTGACACTATGGTATGTGCAGTTTTCAAGTTAGCTTTATAAAGCAGAGTATTGTTGAAAGCCAGACATGTGGGTGAGGAGGACAAATGATGAGAGGGCAAGTAAGTCATGAGTATTTGCCCACAATGTGGCAAGAGCGTTTGCAATCCTGGACATTGGTGAAGTTATTTTCCCCCAATTGTGACTTCTTTTCAGGGCTCAAGTAAAGGCGACATGTGGGTGAAGGGGGTAGATTTTTTTCAAAGGGCGGATGCAACCCCTTGGGTTTTTTTTAGGTTGGCAAGCTTGCTCAAGTTTTTGGCTACCAGGATTTTAGCAGGATTTTACCCAGGTTGTCATGTTCCCAGTGAAGACGCTTACTCACAAGACCACAAGCACTTGTTTCGTATTGAGATTTTGTTTTCCTGGGAATATTTCACGACAAATTGCTGGGTTTTAAAGGTGAGAACCTTTTATACTTTGGCAGCATATCATTGGGAAAATTTCCTCTCTCAGTTCATTTTTCTGGTGTTCATAACTTTTTTTAAAACTCCAACACTATTTTGTCTTGCGCACTTTCATCTAAAGAGTAGGTCTGTATTATTAATATTAATTATGTATGAAATAACAAAACCCTTGACTTCAAGGAAAAAATGTTAGTTGCAGGGATGTTAAGGTGAGCAATACATTGTAACAAAAGCTTTGAAATTCAAGGAAAATAATTTAGCTGCATGATTGTTACGGTGAGAATTTAATGTACTTTTGGTGCTTGTGCCTGATAAGATGTGTGATCTTGGGCAAAGCCCTCTCTGGTCTGTGTGCTGTATGGCGGAGGATAAGCTGTCCGCCCTATGGAAAACTGACCATTTTGTACATTCCCTCAGCTGTCGCATAGGCATGAAATATGTCCTGTCATTCCACAATTCCAGCATACTGGGGGAACCCTTCTGATAATCCCTCCTTGGTTGTACCCTCCCTGAGCACTCTGGTTTTCATTTTGTGTGTTTTGAAATCCACCTTGGTTATTCTGAAATCCGGCTCCTTTTCCCCTATAGTCCATACCTCTGCCTCGTGTTGTAAACCCATACCCACCTTGGTCATTCAGATGTGGATTATTTGTCTGTGATGTACCCATTGCTTCCTGCATTTCCATTCCTTCTCCGCTTGTCAATACAGCCCCTCCTATGGTCAATTTTGACAACTGTTTCTGAACCAATTGACTTCCTCAATTTTGCTATTTTCTTCTTTCTTTTTGTTCTTCTCTTGTAGTAACCGGCAATGGTGTACTATTATCAACTGTATTTCAGCCATGGCTCTGCTTCCATCCCCACTTGTTTTTTTTCATCTGTCTCTGTACTGGTTCAGGAAATCCCTGATGTAAAATATGGTAAAACAATGCAGCTGTCCCACTGCTCAAGAGTTTCAAGCTGCCATTTCTCCTGAATATCTTGAATATAAGCAATAAGATCTTCATCTTCTTTCATTTTATGTGTTATAATTGCACCTATATCTGATGTGTCAGGATACTGTACCCTGAGAGCCAACAAGACATCTGCCCTACAATTATTGAATGGCGCTCCATCATGCACTGTGTTTTGTACAATTACACTTCAATATCACACTCTTCTCCATATGTCATCAGCCCTCACCCCAAAAATGGCTGCCAGGAGACCTTTTACTTCCACTATAGCCAGCGTATTTCCTCCTGTCATTTTATTTAATTTGTATATCCATTTCTCAGCCCCAAAGACAAACTAGTAAGCTTACCTTTTAGGTTATCCTTGTTCATCTGTGGTCAAGGGATATATTGCAGTCTTGTTCCCCCTTCTCTAACAAGGGGAACAGCGTGAACCCCATCCCATAGTCGGATACCACTATGAGTCTATGCATGGCAGATATAATTGATCTTCTTGCCAGTAATGACCTTAATCTGCTTACATATGGTTGAGACTCTCCTGTCTCACTACATTTTTGTCCTCAGGGACGCGCAGTATATGCTATGGGATCTAGCGCTCTATCTTTAGGCTGTTCCAGATCTGACCATCTCACTTATCCATTTGCGGACTTCCTACACGGGTGCACACCCTTCCTCCTTCTGCCCTAAGACTGGACTCTCTTTCCTCATCCAATATGTCTAGGCCCCAACTAGTATGACTAACATCCTTCTCACCTTTGTCTATGTTCAATCTGTTCAAAGACAATGCTCAACGTTCATCACTAAACAGGTTTTCTTCCTCACTTCGTGATTGTGGTACTGGGGCTTGATCATTGTTCCCTCGAATTCCATACTCTCTATCTTGTCTTAATTGCTGATAGACCTTATCGATCCTTTCTCCAGTGCTCCCCGCATCCTCTATGTCTTTGTCTAGCGATACTCTAGATGCTGCTGGCTTTACTTCCTTTATCGGATGTATCTCTTCCACTCTAGCTCATCATATTTCTAGGCTTGGTCTCATCTGTTCTTTATGAATAAGACTGGTATCTGAACCTCGCTGCCTCATTTTTTGCTCTATTCATCTACTTCCCTTTGCTTTCTCGCATCTCTTCTGACTCTTTCTTCCTCCTGCCTTCGTTCTTCCTTCCTTACTCCTTCCCTTTTTTCCTCTTCTTCTCTTCTTCTGTGTAACCTTTTGTCCCTTAATCTTTATGTTTCTTACTCCTCTCTCTTCCTTTCCTTCCTGTCCCTCTCTTCCATCGCTTTTGGTCTATTGTCATACTTTCTTTGTTCTTCTGCCCATTTTTCATCTTTCTCCAGTTCCTCCTGATATATTTGTTCTCGCCGCTCCCTGCTTTTCCTTCCTTTTTGCATCTTCCTTTAACCTACTCTCTCGTTCCATATTCTTCCTTTTTTGTTCATCCTTATCTTCTCTTTGCCTAACTTCTTCAATACTTTTCCTATCTCTCTTAAGTAATATCTGTCCTCCCATCCATTTGTTTTGCACAAGTGATACCTCGTCAGCCTTATCTTTTTCTCCTTTCCATCTCTTCATTTCTCTGTCTAGATCTGTCGAAAGATTTGACCGTTTGCTTCTTTCTTCATTGTCTTGTATGAATTTATAAATATCTTCCTTTCTTTTATTCTCTTCAGGACTATCGTCACTACTGTAAGCGGGGGGCTCATGTATCGGATTACTATAACCCATTGCTGTTCTTAATTTCTTTAATTGGTACACTCCTATCTCTTCCGTAGTAGCACTCTTTGCTTTAGGCAAGGAAAGGCGAGTTGAGGGCTCGACTCCTTCCCCCGTATGCTGATTAAGCATCCACTCCTCAGGTGGCGGGTCTTCTATTTCCTCTTGGTATATCTTCCGAAGTTCTTAAATTGCTCAAATTTCTTCCCTGTGTATGCGGCGTACAAGTATGTGGTATGTGTTTCAATACCGCTCTTGACCATTGTCCCCCCCTTGTGGCCCTGGCATGAATATTTGATCTGCTTTGCCTTCTACCCATTTTGCACTGTACTGTTTGAGCTTGGGTGCATGTTTTGGAAGTATCTTGCACAGGTGCATGAAAGGAGTATCCCCCATAATGACAAATCTCAATCGTCTGTCAATACTTACCAAATCGTTCAATGAACCTTTTATTTCGACTTAAATCATCAATTTTAATGTTTAGAAAAAACAAATATGAGCAAGCACCATTAATCACTGCTCAATCCTCTTATCTCAATGACCCACCTATTCTTTTGATTGGCGCCAATCATTTTGCTACAATTATCTTTAATCACTGTTACTTCTTCACACTTCTATCGCTCCTCGATAGTTTTTTCAATAAAAACATTTAGACTAGTCACACATTATACATTACAAAACACTGTGAACATCTTTCTACTTATCTATGTCCCATTCATAAATAGTTTTTTTTTTTCTCTCGCCTTTACTTTATCCTGTACAGGGTTTGAGACATCACCTTACATGGTCCTGACCTATGCGTTTTTCTCGATTTTCTACTTCCGTTGGAGTTTGAAATGTTTCCTTCTAATTCCCTTGATTGAGGACTCTTAGGTGGTCTCCCTTATCTTCACAATATTTCCCATTACTCAGAATTATCACAATCCCGTCCCCTTATTTGCCATCCCCTTAGTTTACTTACCATTCATTAATCGACTCGAGGCCTTCAGTATCGACTCCTCCTCCAATCCAACCACTACGCCTTTCATACGCAAAGCGCCCTTGGAAACCGGGCAGGGATTTCTTCAAAGGGGGACTAGATTGTGAAGGGGGGTCTAGATTGTCAAGAACTTCAAGTATTTCCCTGTGCGCAGAGCGCATATCTTTTCCATCCCCAACACCCCCCAGATTTTGACCCACCACTAGGCTATCAGTGGCCCCGATACACACTTCCATCTCTGCGCCAGGGTCATTCTTGCTGCCGATAGAAGTTGGGTGATTAAGGCGGCTCTGGGCTCCGACATAGTGTAGGAGACTTCCAGTGGTGCCCCCAGCAATATTAGCAGCATTGTCAGTTACAAAAGAAGGAAGAAACAGAAGTCCCCGTCACATGGAAAACAGGATTTTTAGACCTTGAAAACAAAAACGGGCTGTGGAAAAAATATTACTGTGTTCAGGAGGAGAGGAAGTTACTGACGGGCCCATAGGTCAGTGCTCACCCTCCAGAACTTGTAAGACAAGATAGCTGCACCATGTGAGGACAGGGGGTGCAGGATTCACTTACTTCAACACGACACAATAATGAGGAGTCAGTAAGATGGCAAAGGGAAGTCCGTTTAATGACAATTACATCAAACAGAGAAACAAATGGGAATCAGCAGCATTGCGATCACCTGTCTCGCTCTGACTTCCTCGAACTTCAGTCGGACAGCAATTCTTACAGGCAAAAATCGTCATCACTGACGTCTAATTTCTTTAAATCATCATCATGCAATATAATTGGTTAGGAAAGGTAACTTAAGTATAAGTGTTATATCTGTATATGATAATGGGGCATGTGGATTGGATACCTCTTATCGGGTGGGCGTCTAAGCCCATCCCTCTACATCACGCGTGATAGACGTCACTACAACTACGACGTTCTATTGGTTACAATATCTATAGGACTCCAGATAACTTGGTCCATTGTGATTGGGCAGGTTACACCCCTAGACATAAATTTCCACTTTTAATTAGCAGCATGCAGAATGGACTGGTGTCCCAAGTTTCACCCTGCCTCCCTTCCATCAATCAGTGTTTTAGGGCGATGTGTCAATTAGTTGGCTAAGGATGGCCTCGAAACTGTAGTCTCTTATCGGGAAAGGTTATGGCATCTTTGGGTCCTGGATGACATCAGGCAATGGTATTTCTTCGTGCCTGCTGGTCACGTGTTAGTTCACCATGAACCTACTTCAGTTTCCAGCTTTTAGTGCATTTAATTCTGTGTCAGCCCAGCCACCTGCATGGGCCCCTCTTATCTTGACCTTCATGAGGCAGGCTGGTATGCTCTGAAGTTGGAGTCTTGTGAGCTGACGCTCCCCTCCCCTTATCTGGTTGACCTCGATTTCCTAGGCATGAGCCGCTCTTTGTTGAGTTTCGATTCCGCTCCTTCTCTTGCCTTTGGCTGGGTTTCGAAACTTGGCCTGTCAGGCCTCTGGCCGCCTGTGTACATTTCTGCTTTTACAAAATGGCATCGCACTTGTATAATGTGCCTTATTGAGGTAGATATATGGTTGGCGCTTGCCGCTCTATCTTCTACTAAGCATTGGAAGCAGTTTCGATTTCTTAGCATCTTGCGTTTCAAGCCTATTTACACACGTTTAACAGGATGGTTACTTCCATCTTGTCTTGTAGCACTGTTTCCTCACGTTGCAACATTGTCTCCTCTCTGTGTCTATTCCATTCAATTTCATAGTTAATCGCACTGGCATGTTATCTTCGATAGTTGCTTTTGTTCATTCATGGGTCTGTTCAGGCCCTTGTGTCATTTCCACTGGCCTTCCATTAAGGCTTTTGGAGTCTCTTTGTTTACCGTGTGTAGGTACTCCTCATTTCGTATCAGCGGCTGGTATGGCTGTCTGATAGGGTACCGTGCTGCCCAGGGTTGTCTGCTTATGGGTGCTTCAACCGGTATGGATCTTCTGATGTATACTGGGCAGGGTCCCAGTGCAGCTCTTTGTAGGTTCATTTGCTCTTCATAAGTCACATACCTTGGCGAGTATGCTCCTGGTACCTCGAAACGAGGGGAAGGGGTGCAGGCCATGTCTGGGACCTTCTCTACACTCCCCCCTCTGGTCGGTTCATCGACCACTTCTGCAACCTCCTTTGCATTCATTTCTTTTGATTCTTCGGTGTCATGCTCATCGTCTTTATCCTTTGTACATGATGGTGTGAATGTGTGTGCTTTTGAAGTCCATATTTTTATCACTCCCTTCAAACTCCCTTTTGTTTTCACATGGTCGTCTTTATTCCATGTCATTAGCTGACATTGTCCATTTGGGCTGCAGTAGATCCATTTTCCTTCATACCTTCTTCATTTCTTAGGATATGTGAAGTTGGTTCCTTCTGGCACAAATTTGCTGGCCTTCACAAAGTCTCTTATTTCTTCATCAGTCAGGTCTCTGGGCTTCCACCCTGGCTCGACATCAACCATTATTTTCATCCTTATGGCTTTCTTCGGAGTTTTCTGGCACTGTGTAATGATTATCTTAATAACACAGAATCCTAGCAACACCATTGCTAGTAGAGCTCCCAGAAACTTGAATATATCTGCCATCCATTGTGGGACCCATGAGAATAGGTGTCCAAACCAGCTGTCATCGTCCACTTCATCACTTTCATTGATCATCTGGTTTTTCAGGCTTGTCAACATGCTTATGGCCTCTGTTAGAGTTCCGTTTTCTTCATTGTGAGATGGTACAAATGTGCAACATGATTCTCCGATTTCTGCACAAACACCTCCATCCACTGCAGTTATCATGTCAAGCACATATCTGTTTTGGAGGGTCATTAGTCTGATTGCTCTCAGCTCTTCTTTGATCGCGTTGAATACTTTTATAGTGGTATTGATGGTCTGCAGTAACTCCCATCTGGTTATCTGCAACCATTTAGTATTCACTCCAACTTGGAAGTGGGGCAGGAGTAGTGTTGTGAATACTGTTGAGGTGAGGCTGAACAGCCTGTCTTCGTACGGGATTCCATGGCATGCCTCTTCTTATTTGGGAGAAAAATAATTTTCCCTCTTCATCCTGGATACCAGTTCCACAGATCTCCTTCTTCTTAGATGAACATCTGCTTTTGGGAAACTGTCCCACTTCAGCTCATTTTTGGGGATCACTAGCACGGGAACGTGGACGTGCACTAGTGTGCATATGCCTCCCCAGTTTTTCGGCAGCCTTATGTATGCCTTGGATCCACACGCCCAGTAATGGTCCATAATAACTGCAGCTCCTTGTGTCATTCCTGGAGCTTCAAAGATTTGTCCGCAGTTTTGATTCTCTCCCATCTTCCTTGTGCCATTGTTTCTGAAACATATTTTCGTGCCCTCCAGTGGTACTATTTGCAGGGGTCCTCCTCTATCTTCAACCCATGTTAGCAGTTTTACCAACCTTGGCCACAGAGGTTTGCATAACCTCTGCAAATTCTCTATTGCTTCCTTGCAGGCTCCAAGGACCATCCATGGGAGACCACTGCATTTGGCCTCTGTTCTTCCAGATTTGAGCCTCTTCTGCAGTCTTCCCTTGAACGTTCAGTCTCGGGTTAACTTCCCATCTTATCCTTGA
The DNA here is from genome assembly GCF_040938575.1 of Ambystoma mexicanum. Classification (NCBI taxonomy): domain Eukaryota; kingdom Metazoa; phylum Chordata; class Amphibia; order Caudata; family Ambystomatidae; genus Ambystoma; species Ambystoma mexicanum. The sequence continues at coordinate 957,113,435 of NC_090928.1, read as the reverse complement.
TCCTTTGATGCCAGGGTTCTCGTACCTGATCACATGATTTCTGGTGTGCGCTTGGTTTCTTGTTTTAATGTCCTGGACGTGGCCATCTTCATCCGGGTAATCAATTTGTTGGCCCATATCAACGGGGCGTCTCTTCCCATAAATTGTCCTCTGGTGTTGCACATTGCTACATGTGACATACAGTGTGCTGTAGGGACATCAATTTCTACAGCCACCAAGATCTTGGATTTTCCCATGCTGTATGGTAGGAGAGCACAGACGAAGCATTCTCGTTCCGACTGCCTTTGTCCTACTTCCTTCATGTGCTGGTACCATATGTTGTTTCCGTGATGGGCTGTCCTGTCCAGGTAATCATTAAGTTCATTGTTATCTTCGTGTAGGCTTCTCTTGATTCTCAGCGTTCTTCTGTAGTTTGCTACGACTATGTCTCTAAATACGTCTGTGCTGCTTTTCCACTTAGGGTATCTCGGTAGAGCAGGCTGCCTCGACTGCTTCGGTGTGGTAGGAGAAGGATTTGTGCTTCCTTTCCTTCCCTTTTGTAGTCTGCCATAAACTTCCCGTAACCACCATTGGTTCATCAACCTCCCAATACGTGGCTGTGTTGTAGGCCTGCTGCTTGTTCCTTTCATTGGAGCAGGTGTGCTTTCTGTTATAGTTTCTATAGTTCTGTTTTTCAGCTCCTCATGCAGTTTTTATGCTTGGACTATAAATGGGAACAAATAATCTATTAGCATGTGTGTCTTCTCTGTGAGTTCTTTCATGGCCACTTCTGTTCTTTTGAGGGATTTTGCTATTTCCTCCGTCTTTGGTAATTCACTTGGCTTTTCTTGGTCATTTCCACTATTCTCTGGAATTTAATGTTCGGCAGGCAGTCTCTCCTTCTCTGCTGCCTTCATTAGCACCATGGTCCATGCCGGTCTCTGGCATGGTGGATGGCGGAATTACCGCCCCCAACACAAGGTTGGCGGGGCGGTAATTGCCCATTCACCATTTGCCCTTCCCCATTCCCATTTTGCCCCATAGGGCATAATGGGGATGGGGAAGGCGCTAATTACGGCACCGTAAATTAGGGTTTCCGTAATTAGCTCCAAGGTCCCTTAGCGGGTTGGATTTTAACGCCTGCAAAAAGCAGGCGTTACAGCCTCCAACCCCCTAAGGGACCTTGTAATCAGGTGCTAATGGTTTAACGGCACCGACGCTCTTTACGGCGCTGTTAAACCATTAGCGCCATGGTCGTAATGAGGCCCAATGTCTCCTTTTGTTGCCTGGGCTTTCTTTAAAGCCTGAAGCAAGGGCTTGGTATATGAGCTGTAGTCAAAGACCCATGCTCTGACATAATTGAACAGGCCTAAGAAGCTCTGCATTTGTTTTAAAGTGCGCAGCTTGACCATGTTCATGATGGCTTCAGCCCTTTCTGGGGTTACCCTCTTCCTCTCATGAGAGATCAGTTGCCCTATGTACAACACCTCCTCTTGACAGTACTGCAACTTTTCCTTATCAACTTTGTATCCCTTTTCAGCCAAATTAGTCAATAGCTGGACAGAGTCGCGCCTGCATTGCTCTTCAGTGGTGCTGCAGATCAGAATGTCATCTACGTACTGCAAAACAACACTGTCCACCGCAATATTGCCTAGGTCCGCAGGAAAATAGACGGGGACTCGCAGTACCCCTGTAGCAACTTTGTACTTTTCAGGCGCATTTTTCTGAAAGTGAATGACGTCAGGTCTTGTGAGTCACGGTGCAACAAAATTGAGAAAAACACATTTTTCAAATCGATCAGCGTCAAATATTTTGCCTCAGTGGGTATATTACACAGTATTGTGGATGGATTGGGGACTAGAGGGAACTCGACTTCAACTATATCGTTTAATGCTCGTAAATCTTGGAGTAAACGCCAGGACCCTCCCTTTGATTTTTTGACAGGGTAAATCACTGTATTGCAAGGTGATTCTGATGTCACTAGGATGCTCTGCTCCATCATGACGGAAATTGTCTTCGCGATCCCTTCATCTGCCTTTCTGGACATGGAATATTGTCGCGCTCGTGGTAAAATTGCTCTTGGTTTCAGTTTAATCTTTACTTCACCTGCCCCCTCAGGAGGCCTACATCATAGGGCCCTGTAGTTCATACCAAGGCAGGCACTTGGGCCATTTCGTCATCAAAGTATTCTGGACGCACCAGCATCATCCTCTGTGGCACCTCTCGTCTGATCATTTTGACCCAAAATGTGAGACTTACTTCTACTCTTGTCTCCTCTAGGTCAGGGTGCTCTTCGAACAGATCATCATCGGTGACGTCAGTCACTCGATACCCTTCTTCGATGGCGATAATCGCACACCATTGTCTGCCTTCGTCATCATATCCTTCGACCAATACCACTTTCCATCAGACTGCGGCAGATTGTATCATTAAGGGAAATTCTTGCTCCTCCTCTTCGTGCACTGGTATTCTTGGTCTGAGCAGAAACTCATCAGGGGTTCTCATAGTTTTGTCTGCGAGGCCTGGCAGTCCTGCCATAAGCATCCGCACGCCATATGCAAAGACTTCTGGCTCTAACGGTACAGCTCTCACGGCTATACGTCCTGAGTATGTTCTGATTATTTCGCACACGTTTGAATAATGCATTCCTGGAGTGGAGCACACTATACAATTCTCGGTGAACAAGATATTCATTTTTAATTTAGTCATCAGGTCTCGGCCCAGAATATTTACTGGGGTCTGAAGTGAATACAATAGGGGTACATTAATTTCGCGCTCTCCCACTGAGACTGGGAGTGTGTCTGTAAAGGGAACTCTACTATGAGCTCCAGGGAAACTCTGAGTATCTATAGCCTCACCGGACAAGGAAAATGTGCCCTCTCGTATGCACGAGTGTGTTGCACCTGTGTCAACTAAGAAGGAATATTCTTTCCCCCCTACGGTGACATTTACCCTTAGTTCCCTGTTAGGGTCTGGTGTCACTGATAGGATAGAGCACATCAGAGTCTCCCGTGAGCTGTCCTATTTCATATATAAGTTTGGGCAACTATATACTTGTTGATTTCCCCCAGCCCCAGGGTCAACTCCCCCTACGGAGCTAGTGCCCTGTGACATTTGCGGTGGTGCCTGCTGGGGTTGTCCCAGCGGCAAGTTTCCCAAGTTCGGTGGTTGAACCACTTGCTGTGCACCTTGCTGCCCACCTGATGTCTGCGGCTGCACTGTGTAATTTTGGGCACCACCCTGTTGCGGTACGGCAGGCTGATTCAGCATGCCTGCCCCCATCCCTTGGCTGTTTTGCCAAATGCCTTGGCTTCTGCACATGCGCGGCATGTGTTCTGTCATTCCACACAGCCAACATGCTGGCGCTGGTCGGGCCATCTGTCCATCTGGCATAGCTGGACCGCCCATCTGAGTGTTCTGAAAGCCATTTTGATTATTCTGAAAGCCTCCCTGGTTACCTTGAAACCCTCCTTGATTACTCTGCCATCCTCTTCCTCCAAAGCCCCTTCCTCTTGGGTAACCTGATTATTCTGCGATGGGTTGGTCGCTTGTTGTGTGCTTGGTTCGGCTGGGCTGGTGAGCATGGCTCCGTCAAGAGCATACCTCGTGAGCTTCTTTTGCACCAGCTTCACCTCCTCGCCCTCACGCGTTGCCTCCTTTTTCCGATTCTTTTCTCGCAACAATCTACAGTAGTGTGCGATTGTCAACTGTATTTTGGCCCATGGTTTTGCTTCTACTCCTACCAATTTTTTGAGCTGCTTCTGCACCGGTTCAGGCAACCCTTGGCATAATATGTGGTAGAATACAGGGATAGATTTCGTCCAAGACTCATGCGTTTCGAGCACCCACGCGTCTTGAAGATTCTGGATATACATCAACGGGTCCTCTGACTCTTTCATTTTTTAAGTCATTATGGCCCCCATATCAGAAGTGTCTGGATATAGCTTTCGCAGCGCTTTCCACACTGCTGCCCTACAGTTATTAAATGGCGCTCTGTCATGGGAGGTGTTAGTTAGGCTTACCCTAGGATAGCCTCCTCGTTTCCATACATCATCTGCTCTTTCACCAAGTATGGCAATTAGGAGGCCCTTAATGTCCCCTATAGCTAAGGTGACACCCCCGTCATTTTCTCTAACTCGTGTATCCACTTTCCGGCTCCCGATGTCAGCATTGGAAGCTTATTTTTAAGATTCTCTCGGTCCATGTGTGGCCAAGGAATATATTGTGGTCTTGCCCCCCCTTTTTCTAGCAATGGGAATTGGAATGCACAGTCCTCTTTCTCTTTCCCCATAGCTCTCTGGTCTATTGCCGGGGTGGCATTCCCGCCTTGCTGTCTACCTGGTAATGCCCTTAGTTTGTCTGCATAGGCTTGTCAGCCGGACTGCAGGGAAGACTTCGGTGCCCTACTTGTGGACCTGCTAGCGTCTGACCATCGTACCCCTCGGTCCCCTGGGGGCCATTTTTTACACCGACTCCCTTCTTCATGTGCCACATCCTTCCGTTTCCCCACCGGAGTCAGATTCTGAATACTCCCAGTTTACACAACTCCTAGCATCTTCTTCGTTCTGCCCAATCTCCAGCCTGTCAAAGGAAAGTCCCCTGCTCCCACTACTTCGGGTGACATCCTCAGTGTCATATAGCTGAGTGCTCTCTAAGCGCTCATCTTCCCTTCCCGATTGGTAAATTAGTTCCAACCCCCGATGCTTCTGGTGTCGAAGTCATCTTCAATGTTTGTCCTGCTTGTACCTGGTACCGCATCGTTTGCAGGAAAGAAGTCTTCTATATCTTCCCATTCTACTGTAGGATTGGGTTTAATCACTTCCCGCTCCAAATATTCAAGATCTCATGCCTTCTGTCTGAGCTTACGTTCTACTTCCTTGTCTATTTCCTTTCACTTCTTTGCTTCTTCTCTAGCCTTATCTACTTCCCTCATCCGTTCATTTCTATGTTCCTTTGCCCTTCTACTTTCCTCATCTTCCCACTTCTTTACTTTCCTTTTGTGCACCCTCCTTTCTTCCTCTAACTTTAACATGTTTTGCCTGTACTTTTTATAGGCTGCGTAGTGTGTGCGACTGAGCGGTATTCCTTGCTCTTTGCGATATAGTTGTTCTCGACTTAGCCTATCTTTCTTTCTAGTCCTTTCATCTCTTTCTTCCATCCCTTTCTCATTCTCTCTGCTTTGCGACTCATCAGACCTCTTTCTTGGCCTCACATCATCACTTCCTTTTCCATCTAACTTCAGTAATATTTTACCTCCCATCCATTCGTCTTTCGCGATTGCTACCTCATCACCTCTACCTTCATTTCATTTATGTTTATTTCCCTCTTTCTCCTTATCTGGAGGTGCACAACTCCGTGCCCAATCTTTCCCTTCATCTTCGCATCTCTCTTTGTCCCTTGAGACTGCGGAGGCGATATTGTTTTCCTGTTCTTTTCCCTTATTATCATCACTACTGTACGTAGGCGACTCATATGCAGGGTTGCTATACCCTGTGGCTGCTTTAAGTTCTCTTAGTGGGTAAAGACCCTCTGACTTGCTTCCTTCAATGACTGGCTCAGGTGGGGCTGGTGGCACAGTAGGCGTCCCACCCCCCTCTGTGCATACATTCAGTATCCAGTCTGTGGGTGGTTCTTCACCTTCGTTTCTTCAAACATTTTCCACAACTCTAGAACAGCAAGACGTTTCTCTAACTTCTTGCCCGAATATGTGGCCTGTAGGAAGGTAGTCATGTGCTGTAAAACAGCCTTAGAGAGTGACCCATTCTGGGGCCACGGCATAAACATGGCTGTATTTCTTCATCTTTAGTGCATGCTTGGGCAGTTGCATGCACAAATGCACAGGCGGGGTAACTTCCTCCATTTTTAATTTCATCACTAACAGTATTTACACAGTTCTTTAACCCTCCAACGGTATGAGCGAGCACCACGTACGCAAGCTCCAATCCAATCTTTTCCCGCCAAAATGTATACCAACAATTTATTCAAAACCCATCAATTCAATGGCGATTCCCTCTTAGTTACAGAATTGCGTAAAGCCAAAATGCATTTTAACCAATCATTAATACAATTATTTTACATTTGACATACAACGAGACACATATTACAGACACTTGACAGACTAGACGAATACCAGCTGGACACACGTATACCTGCCTTCTAATCAATACCCCGTCATGGGTGTGAACAAACCCCTTTGATGCCATCTTTTTTCATCACCGTTGCTTAAATTGTCCCCCCACTGTGGGCTATGGGTTCACGTTCCTTCTGACCACTCTTTAAAGTGCAGGAATAAGGCGAATCCTTACATTTTGTTTCAGGTGCCCCCCTGGTAATCCTTACGTTTTGTCTCAGGTGCCCCCCTGGTAATCCTTATGTTTTATCTCAGGTGTCCCCCGGTACCCTTACGTTTTATCTCGGGTGTCCCCCCGGTATCCACTCTTTATTTCTTATGCTCGAGTCATTACCCCCTATATATATATATACAGTCTTCTCTACTTCTAACTACTTTGTTTTTCTTTGCCACCCTCCGTTACGTTTCCCTTAATTACTCTAATGCCTACAAGACTTTTGCCAAAGTAACGTGTTTGTTGTTTCAATCGCCGATCGCATCTTTTCCTCTCTGGAACGTCAGGATCACCGCCCCTTCCTCATCCTGCTTTTAAGGTTTTCGTCCGATCCGCTGCCCGTGGGAATGAGAAGGGTTAAGTTTGAAAAGGCGGGTTCCTTCAGACCCACTGCAGATTTTTGAAACTTTACTCTATCATTGTCCACAGGGAGCTTCTTAGTCTACTCAGCCGGAATGGCGAAAGGACTTGTGATCTTACCGAAGATCTAGAGTTACTTTGTGCCGTCGTTCTAAAGGTGTCTTACGACTATATCAATCGATAATCAATAATCGATGGCCGAAACCATCCTCTACTACCAAGTGTTCAGGAGGAGAGGAAGTTACTGATGGGCCCATAGGTCAGAGCTCACCCTCAAGAACTTGTAAAACAAGATAGCTGAACCATGTGAGGACAGGGGGTGCAGGATTCACTAACTCCAACACGACTCAATAATGAGGACTCAGTAAGTTGGCAAAGGGAAGTCTGTTTAATGACAATGACATCAAACAGAGAAACACATGGGAATCAGCAGCATTTCGATCACCTGTCTCGCTTCGTCTTCCTTGATCTTCAGTCGGACAGCAATTCTTATAGGCAAAAATCATCATCACTGACGTCTAATTTCTATAAATCATCATCATGCAATATATTTGGTTAGGAAAGGTAACTTAAGTATAGGTGTTATATCTGTATATGATAGTGGGGCATGCGGATTGGATACCTCTTATCGGGTGGGCCTCTAAGCCCATCCCTCTACATCACGCATGATAGACGTCACTACAACTACGACGTCCTATTGGTTACAATATCTATAGGACTCCAGATAACTTGGTCCATTGTGATTGGGCAGGTTACACCACTAGACATAAATTTCCACTTTTAATTAGAAGCATGCAGAATGGACACCCCTGTGACTGTTGTCCCAAGTTTCACCCTGCCTCCCTTCCATCAATCAGTGTTTTAGGGTGACGTGTCAATTAGTTGGCTAAGGATGGCCTTGAAACTGTAGTCTCTTATCGGGAAAAGTTATGGCATCCTCGGGTCCTGGATGACATCAGGCGATGGTATTTCTTCACGCCTGGCTGGTCATGTGTTAGTTCACCATGAATCTGCTTCAGTTTCCAGCTTTTAGTGCATTTAATTTTGTGTCAGCCTAGCCACCTGCATGGGCCCCCCTTCTGTTGACTTTCATGAGGGAGGCTGGTATGCTCTGAAGTTGGAGTCTTGTGAGCTGACGCTCTCCTCCCCTTCTCTGGTTGACCTCGATTTCCCAGGCATGAGCCGCTCTTTGTTGAGTTTCGATTCGGCTCCTTCTCTTGCCTTTGGCTGGGTTTCAAAACTTGGCCTGTCAGGCCTCTGGCCGCCTGGGTACATTTCTGCTTTTGCAAAATGGCGTTGCACTTGTATAATGTGCCTTATTGAGGTAGATATATGGTTGGCACTTGCCGCTCTATCTTCTACTAAGCATTGCAAGCAGTATCGATTTCTTAGCATCTTGCATTTCAAGCCTATTTACACATGTTTAACAGGACGGTTGCTTCCATCCTGTCTTGTAGCACTGTTTCCTCATGTTGTAACATTGTCTCCTTTCTCTGTCTATTCTATTCAATTTCGTAGTTACTCGCACTGGCGTGTTAACTTCGATAGCTGCTCTTGTTCATTCACAGGTCTGTTCAGGCCCTTGTGTCATTTCCACTGGCCTTCCATTAAGGCTTTTGGGGTCTCTTCGTGGACCGTGTGTAGGTACTCATCATTTCGTATCAGCGGCTGGTATGGCAGCTCTTTGTAGGTTCATTTGCTCTTCATACGTCACATACCTTGGCGAGTACGCTCCTGGTACCTCGTAACGAGGAAAGGGGTGCAGGCCATGTCTGGGACCTTCTCTACAACTGCTCACAGAAAAATGTCAGGAAAACAAAATATGATGTGTGGGTTGACAAAGAGCAATGCACATTATGTTTCACCCACAAAACTCCAGTGACATTTGAAGATAAACTTTGCCTTCATGAAATAAATGTCCTCCCATCTAATGACCAAAGCAATATAAATATCCTGCTTAAGGTGATGAAATTCAGTGTTCTCCAGACCTGAGGGTTCTGAATGCAGGGACTTCAATTAAAGTCATCCTTGGCTGAAGCACAACTAATATGTGTGAAATTGGGGCACTCACTTCAAAGAGCAAGCTTCCAACACAAAGAAGACTGATAAAGGTACAGGCTGACTGAGTGAAAACAAATGGCCGGAAGCAGAAGCAGGACCATTTATCCCACATTAACATTCAGAATGTATTTAAAAGGACTATTATAATTTAGGCCTTTTTCTCAGCCATGATAAGGGGGATGAATTTCATCTATGTACCATTTTTTATGTAATTTACAGGCGATTTTGGAAATAATAATTCATCTTCCTGTGACTTTGGGAACCGTAAGGGTCAGTTAAACTAGGTTTTTGGCTAATATGAACATGTTCCAAATGTGAGAGTCGGTGAGTGGGTTGAAATTGAAATTAGGGATATGCTTAATAACTTACATATTCATAACTGTTGTGCTTTTTATAAAAACGGCAGAAAGGTGCTGCATGGCCGTGCTACATGATACAGATTTGGTGGTTGACTTATCTAATTCCCCATGATTAGCGGAAACAGAAAATATGTTTAATATGGCAGTTGCTAGTAAAATTATGAAATTGTGATACATAACTAGTTTTTGCCAAAAAGTTGAAAGGAGAACAAATGATAATGACAAATGGGAATTGCCATATGTTACTCCAAACCCCTAAACCAATCCTGACTTGGAGGCTGGGTTTGGGAGGAGAGAGAAGGGTAACTGTCCAATGCTAGTGGCAGGGTTTATTGCAGGGTACTTCCTCAAGATTGTAAAATTGGTGGTGTCATCGCTGCTATATAGGGGGACTGCACTAGGACAGAGAGACCGAAAAAGGAGAAAGACAGCAGGACAGAGAAAAGAGGCAGATCATCAGGAAGTTTCCTGAAACTTACCATCTGACAGCTGTAAGGATACACCAAAGGAAACTGCTGAGAGTGCATCTGGGTGGAGCTGTCTATCTCCAGGAAAGTCTCAAAATTGACTGGGTCCTATGGTGGAGAGCAGAAGGCCATCATTGAGAGTGGATTGACCAGATACCTGCCCTATCTTTCTAGAGTGTCCTGAGATGCAATTGGCTTTCTTGAACCTTAAACAGAGGCTTGCTATGTAAGTAGAACTGAGCCCTGAGAAACTAAAAGGTGGGGGAATCTGCTTGTCTGCAATCCTTTCCATTCATAGTGGGCAGGGGGGGACAACAGTGTGTAGGTCCATAGCCTACATAACCACAAATATTAATGTAATTAATCCCCATTTGGCAGAACACTATGGGGTTGATTTTGTTAAAATTTGAAATTTCCAAAGCTCACTTCCCAGTGTGCGCTGAAAGCTATAGCCTGTAATTTAATTGGGTAATCCTTGTTTTCCTGCTGACCTCGAAATCTTTAAGGAAGAGGGGTGTTTTTGTTCTTAAATCAATCTAACCTTTTTATCCAGCTTCCACAACACAGGCCTTTCAGTAAGGGGAGTCTGAAATCCAAAATTCCCCAAATCATTCAAATGTTTTTGTCTAACTTCCCAACATAGACCAAAGCAAGGGGTGTCTAAAAAACAAACCACTAAATCACCCTGTGTTTATTTTAGATCGAAAGTGTGGGCAAAATCGTAATTGCCACAAGTATTTGAACCAATCTTGAAATGCTACTGCTAGCCTTTTAAGCCTGCTGGAAAATCAAAATCGCACAATATTGCACAAGTGTCTTCTTTATTGATCAGTGTAATTATTTTGTGAAGTGAAATTTACACAAAGGGAAGAATTGTGGTGGTGTTCTTTTTAACTCACTTTTGTAATTTGTTTCTGCTTAGAGAAGTTGATTGTGTTGTGCCACAGATAAAGTGGTGTTTTGACCTTTTCATGCTAATTTCTATTACTTTTAATTTAAATAAATACCAATATATTTTCGTACATCGCCTGGTTCTTGGCTCATTTTTATCTCAGTGGAGAGGGCTCCAAGGGGCATATAAGGTGTCTGAGATAGGGATAAAAAAAATAATCTTTTAAACAGTTTGTTGCATAACCACTTAAGTGGGTAGGGAAGGAACTCCCTGTGTTGAGGGTGGCTTCTCAATAAACTGGTATATTATCATAGAAAGAGCTCTTAGAGCTCCCTGAATCAACACATTAGGCAAGCTGTGGACACTTCACTTAACTTTAGCTGGTCATATCAATCTCACCAACAATCAGTCCATATCTGATATCAGATCTTGCCTTAGAAATAAGGGCAAAGGACCAACTGCAATATTATACTTAAAAAGTAAAGCACAAGATATGAATAGATCACGGTAAAACTTGGTATATTTTTTTTTTGGTCCCAAGTAAACAATGTCATGCTTATCAGATGGTATCCAATGATGTTACCGAAAAAAATATAACGAATGAAATGTTACCGCATAAAAATACAGAACAATAAATATATAAGGGGTTGGGGCAAGAGGTTAAAAGGAAATGTTGAGTCATTTGCACTTGCCAAACCTCCAAGTTAGCTGTAGAATTAACATGAGTCTTAGCTGTCATTTTTGCATTTGCATGTATGTACTCGCCCATTACTAAACGTCATCTGGATATACATTTTAAATTTTCCATTTTTACATAGATGAGACACATATAACTAGCACATGACCAAGGTGGCCTCGGACTCTCGGAGTCCGTAATTTGACTACACCTCTAGGCCTAGATGAAAAACAATGTCTTGTCCATAAAACAATGTCTTGTCCATGAGCAAGAATAAAGCTGAAATGTTTAACATCTGTTTGTCCTCTGCACTACCTTCTGATGTCACTATCATGTCCTAAAGGCATTCTACTTAGCCTAGTCAATGAGGCAGATGTTTGAATTTCGTTTATATTTTGAACCCCAAATCAACAAATTGACAGAACCTATAACCATCAAATCTGGCTCCTCATAGGTTTAACAATGTGCCCACCTCCTTGAAAATGCAATTTCCATATTTGAGCTGTTGTATGGTTCATCCCGGGTGCTTTACAAGGGCCTCCTTGGAAACAAGCTTTGATAGAAAACGGTTGTTACAAAACAGGGCTGCTAATTTCATCTCAAAAGAAAAACCTTGAGATCGCTCAACATTATACTATGTCATCTGCACTGACAACCCAGGCAAATGAAAGTACAGTTCATAATAATACTAATAATAATAATACTATTATGAGTTATTAGCTAGAGCTACATGCCAGATTCCTACTCTTTCTGAACTCTCTATTAACAGGTGTGTGTTGTCATCCCATTTTATGATACAGGCAGAAGTGGAAGTTTATGAAAAGAAGTAGTGGAACAATGTTCCTTGATGGACTGCCGCCACTCTCCACAAACCCCATAGCCATGTCCCCTCCCACGCGCAAGCCAAACCCCCCAAACAAACACACCTGCTGTTTAAGGCAATGTGCAAGTTTCAACTTCTTCCTACACTTTTATTTTAAAACCAAACCATTCCGGAACGGTTTCTTTTTTCAATAAAAGTATAGAAGCAGTAAAACTTAAAAAAATAAAAGTAGAGGAGCGCCACTCCCAACAGCTCCCGCCCACTTCGGCCAGTGGTACAGGATTCATCAACCCGGGATGAGTAAAAGGTGCAGTCGGCCCGCCGTAGGATTCGAACTTGCGAAGTACAGAATGCCATCATGTCAACGTGGGCTGTCCACAACTTCAGGGCAGCATTTTCAGATCTCCAGAGGATCCAGACTTTTTTCAAGGTAGGATAAAATACACTCATACTGGAGCATTGGTTTCTTTCTGTTCAAGGATCATCCCTGAAGATTAGAGCATTGAAAAAGGAAAAGATAAGGCCCTTGAGCAGAAATATGGAACAGGATAATGCACGAGTAAAGAAAATCTAAACACCTACCTTTCTGAAAACCCAACCCCAAACTTTAGCTGTGTTCCTCTTTTGTCCAACTTAGTTGTATAATTAATGAAATCCACTCACTGAAGCACTCTACGAATACATGCAAGCAGTAGATAGAAATGCAAGCTGACTTCTGCTCTTGCTCCCTGGCCTCAACCCACCTCACAATCAAGCATTCTGGCTGTGGACTGTAAGGGCCCGATTCATGGCATTTTTTGCATGGTTTGAAATGACTTTGTACTGCTGAAACGTGACTTTGCATTGCCAGCACAAACCCTGATTCATGGAACGGTGCAAAGTATATTTTTGAAGAGCAATGTCATTTTTGCAGAACAAAATGAACTCTGCACTGACTTCGCACTGCAGAAATACACTTTGCACAGTTCCATGAATCAGGGTTTGTGTCGGCAGTGAAAAGTTACTTTTCTGCAATGAAACGTCACGTTGAACCTTGCAAAACATTCCATTAACCGGGCCCTACGTAACAGAAAAGAAAGACATATGCTATGAAACTGTTCTACTGTGGTGCGTTGCGAGACATAAAAGCCATGCCCTGTATCCACGGATAACGTTTCTGCAGAAACGCGTAGGGCGAGGAAGATGTTTCGCACCAAGAACACTGGCATCAGTACAGGAAATGCAATTGAATTAAACTGTTCCGAATCTCAGGTTTAGTGCCAGTCCCTCGCACGTGAACAATACGTTCATTTGCTTCTTGACAGGCACGTCTCCTCTTGCAGGCAGTCACCGTGTGTGAGGGAGATACGAGCATCATTGTCATGGATATTGTCGGGGATGCACTTTGCGAACCCATCTCTGTGTGAACAAAACACGCAAGACTGCAGAGGAAGATAAGCTTTGGCGGGAACAAGCTGGCTCACTTAAGCCCCTCGTTCAGCAAGAAGTCCAAGGCGAGCTCGTTCGTGTATGCTATGATGGTGAGGAAAACCCTGAGCGGTGCTGCAACAAACCTACTTTTATGTACTCGCCAGGGGCGTTGCTAGGGGGGGGCTAAGGGGGCTATAGCCCCTGATCTTTTGGTTGTAGCCCCGGATAGAATCTCAGGAGCTACAGCCAAAAGACCAGCTAGCCCCCAGTCCCAACAGTTCCGAAAGCAGCTTAGCCCCGGGTCTTTTCCAGACCTAGCAACTCCCCTGGTACTCGCTAATTTAAATAACAAAGTCATGGCTTAAGAGAAGGTTCATTTAAAAACACACATGGTAAGTAGGGGTGTGCTCTAATTATTCATTGTATCTCTGATACTGGTTCTGAATATTTCACAGTAGAACACACGTGTTGAGGCCTGATGCTCTGTATCAAGTGCTGTAAACGGAAGGAAGAAATCACTGCTCGAAAGATAATCATCAAACTGAACTTGCAAATTAATTAGTGAGACTTGTTATTCGTATTTTCCAATGTCCAAGCTATTCAGGTGTACTCTATAAAACAATAATAGTGTATTGAACAAAAAAAATAAAACTTGGAAAAGATACCCTGCAAAACAAAAGTGTATGTTAGTCAAGGCCTGGGTAGAGCGGTCCTAAGGGTAACTCGATGTGACCTTTTCTTCAGATACGCCATTTGCAGACTGTGAGCAACAGAGGAAATGAGTGAGCTGTGTATGTGCGTGCAGACAGCGCCCAGACAAAGGGTAGGGAAACCAGGGGGATTTATACGTAATTAATACCTTATTACTGCAACAGTTGGGACACTTTGGACTGATAGAAAATTAATATTGGCGCTCACAATAGATCACACAACGATTAGGAGAAGTAAATGTGGCAAAAACTGAAAATGGAGGCAGGTCTGTGTATTATTGCATGGGGTTCATAACTGACCGCCCTTCAGCCAATCAGAATGCTCGGCGTGCAGGCAATACCTGCTGGTATTGACTGCATTCCGAGCATTCTGACATCAGAAGCAAACTTCAGAAAGTATTGCTCTGCATTCAAGCCTCAGCAATGCAATTTTCGAGAACTATCTTTCAATATGAAACTCCATCTGAGGATTTCTATTTCAATGCAGCTAACATCATAAAGGGTAAGATAAAACTGAAAAATGCTTTTACTTTCAATATTTCTATAGAGAAATCATTTGCTTTACTATATGAAGCCTAATGCATTTTTATTATTTATTTATTTATACAATGCATGTTCATTTGAATACCACTGCTGCTCAATCCGGTTTACAAAACGTGGCAAAATCTAAGATCATGGTCATAGGGAAAAAGAATTGTAAACCATCACCCACATTTTACAGTAAACAAATCCCACTGGAGTTTAATTACTTGTGTATTTGATTTAATAATAAATGCATATGGTCGACATACGCTGAGAATCTGACAGTACGCCAAAGGCAGTTCAATGCAGGAAAGCATTGTAGGGAGGGTTCCAAATTCATGGAAGAAATCCATAATTTTACCAATTTTGAAAAAGGGCGATAGATGTGATCCCAAGTCGTATCGCCCCATTGCCCTTCTTGATTGCGCTGGAAAAATGTTTGCATGCTTGGTCCTAAAGGAATTTAATATCTGGCTTTACTGCTTCAACCTGCGAGATCCCTTTCAAACAGCCTTTCTCTCAGGCGTTGGCACGGCCATCAATATAGTGACACTACGCAGCATCCAATCCCAGGCAATCCAAAGCAATCAACCACTCTACTTGGCGTTCATAGACTTTCGCATGGCTTTTGACGCGGTCCCTCGAGAACCATTATGCAAGAAATGACTAGATAGAGGTTGCCCCTGGTATAGCCTTAAATGGAAAATCGATTTCCATACTGCAACCTCTATCCAAGTGAAACTATCAAGCGAAGGTCTGCTGTCAAACTTAATACCCACGTCTCGTGGCCTAAAACAGGGATGTTTGCTGGCTTCAGCAATGTTTAAATTTTTCATCTCTGATATTGGTAAAGAGTTTTTAGGTATTAGAGCCACTACGCCCATATTTAATGGCCATCAAGTGAAATATCTGCGATATGCTGATGATATGATTTTACTCTCAAAGACTCCTAAAGGCTTGCGTGAATTGTTGAATGCCTTGAATAAATATACAATCTCAAATTACATCACTATTAATGTATCAAAGAGCAAAGTGATTCAATGCGGCAATGTGAGACAACGTATTGCAAAGTTACATTGGCCTTTACAGAATGGACTATTAAGCTCTGTTTTTTCCTATGTATATCTATGGACTTTGATAACGAACCAAACAATCAAATCTCAATATGAGGCATATATTCAGGTCAAAGTAAATACAGTAATGTCTCAGGCTCGCATCATAAAGAATAGGTTTTGTAAGTTTTCAATTATGCCTTTAGTAATTTACTACAAACAAAAAATGGTGCCGGTAGTTCTCTATGGCTCTGAAGGTCATGTGGATAAATTATATCAATACTGGACCAAACTTGAAAGTCAGTATTGGAAAACAGCCCTGAGTCTTCCTATATCAGAATCCATTTCTATCATCAGACACGAGCGTGGCCTGATATCGTTGTATGCCCAATACAAATGGAGGATGTGTAGTCTTTACCGTAAATGTATTATGACTAACTCTTCAATAGATCTATTAGGGATACTTGCTCCATATCTTCTAAACTCAACAGACAAGTTTCCC
The DNA here is from genome assembly GCF_040938575.1 of Ambystoma mexicanum. NCBI lineage: Eukaryota > Metazoa > Chordata > Amphibia > Caudata > Ambystomatidae > Ambystoma > Ambystoma mexicanum. The sequence continues at coordinate 957,097,278 of NC_090928.1, read as the reverse complement.
AGTACTTGGCACCTTCTAATTAAAAAAACAGTAGAGGATGCTGGCTTCTCGATCGAGACATTATGTTGCAATCCAGACAAAGCAAAATCTCGTCTCTGCGAAGCTGACTGGATCAAGACACGATTAGCCTGCTTTAAATATCAGAAATTTAAACAAAATCCCTTTGCTCTGAAACAATACGGGTCCATGGAAAGCTATCTTGTCAAATTTCCAAATGCTCACCAGCGAATTTTGTATCTATGCTTTTGTTTCAATTTATGGCCAACGCATGAAGTATTGTATATACGCAAATTACTTCCTAAATCAGATTCTCAGTGTCGTTTTTGTAATTTAGAATTGGAGACTCTCCTACATCTCTGCACTGGCTGTCCAAATCTGGATGCCAAACAATCTATTCATCTTAAGCCTTTGTTTCTAGATTACTATGAATTATCGCGAGAAAGAGCTTGGGGATATTTATTCCATACCGAGAGGAAAGCAGTTAGATATGCTATATTACATTTTTTACAATCTCTAGATCTGTCTCATAAACTTGATCATATTAGTAACTATTGACTGAACAGGATTCATTTGACATAATTATTTAACTGTCAGTTTTGATCTTATTTCCCTTTTTTTTTTTTTCTCGATTTCCTCTCTGGTGCTTTATCCAGGGTTGAAATCGTGTTATATGTCTAATAATTTTAACAAAAATGACAAACATCTAATTTAGCTGATAGAATTGTATATAATAACTGGTTTGAAATTGTATGTAAAAAAAACCTTTTATACTATGCATATATTTGAGATGTATTTGAAGTTGTTTTTTTATCTGTATTTGCTTATTTTTCTTGACTTGAAGTTTTTGTTGTAAAATCAAGACATTTTCTTGATTAAATCAATTTTAATAAAATAATAAAAATAAGATCATGGTCATAGGGAAATAGAATTGTAAATCATCACCCACATTCTACAGTAAACAAACCCCACTGGAGTTTAATTACTTGGGTATTTGTTTTAATAATAAATGCATATGGTCGACATACGCTGAGAATCTGACAGTACGCCAAAGGCAGTTCAATGCAGGAACCAAAGTTTCATGTCGATCTATCAAGGCAACACTAACCCCCAGCTCCGGAAGTATAGAAAGCAACATTTTGCGGGCAAGCACATTGTGGTGCCGGTGTTTGGTCAATTAATTTGCACGATTGTGTGTGTAAACCAGAATGTGAATTCCTGAAATCAATTTTGTGAGTAAATAAAACTGTCAATAAACTCCTTTATCTAGAGCTGCAAATGCAACTGCTTGAGGTCGCATTAGAGGCAGCGCTGGCTTTTTTGTGGTCATCAGTGGGGTCACACCCACAGGCCAAACTAACTGAGCTTCTTATAGAAGATGTACTGAAGACGGCCACCACAAGCTGTGCTATGGGAGGAAATTCTGACATCTCTGGGTTTAGAGAAGCTGTATTGGAATAAGCATGACACACCCAAATCAGATAGAACTGTGCGGTAGGGCCATGCATTAATAAAACATGATGAGTCTCTAATAACAGCAATACAACAAAAAAGCACTGACAGACTGTACTATGCAAATGCAGTGTTTCAATCTGGCCAAGAATCCTACCTACACTCGATTACTAATGCTAGAAAGGCTTATTGCAACACTGCGATTGATGAGCTCCCACCACACAAAAAGGCTGATAAACTCATAATTGAATATGATCCTCACTGTGATTGTGCTGGTGTAACACGCAGATACAGTCTGCACATACCATTTTTTTGCACTTTATATAATAGGGTGAGACAAAGATTTATAGCAAGATTTTAAACTTGCCGGATTATAGAACTACATACATTGTTTACATGGCAACTGTGGAAACATTGATCATTTTTGTCTACAATTTTTAAAAGACGCTTTTAGATTCAGATTTTGATGATGATGATAAAGTGTATTTTTTCTGTTTGTACTTAATTCTTTAATGTATTACCCTGATTATGAAGATGTACAGTTTGATGAATTTCATTTGAATAAACATATTTTGATTGACTGTGATAATGACCCCTTCTGTGATTAATGTTATGTTAAGTTGATTTATACAGTGCACCACTGCCATTTCCATGGTCTACAGGCACTCTCATGGCTCTGTAAGATAAAGCAGGGTGGGTTGGTTAGGACGGAAGAGAGGGATAAAACAGGTGTTGTGCTCAGCTGTTGATTTGTGTTGAACTGGAAGTAACTGGCGTATGTGCATTTGTTCTTTCTGGGTGTGCTTTGGTCTGTACACTGGGTGCTTATTGTTTCCAATGGGTGGCGTCCAGTGTTTGTGTTGTTTGGTGTCAGAGACAATTGGGATTTGTGGGTTGGTTTGAGAGTGGTGTGGGGTTTAGGTGTGTAGCAGGATGGTTCACTAACCATTTGGGTGTGTATGTTAAGTGGGTGGTGAGGGAGGGTGGTAGAGAAATGGTTAGTACTTTTTTGGATGGCCCCTTGATATTGTGGAGCTATGCTATTGTTTTCATTTTGCAGGGCATTTACCCTTCCATTGGCGTGCAGATAGGATGGATTTATGGGACAAGACAAAAAGAGAAGAAGGATTAGTATAGTCGAGATTATTGTGTAGGGTGCTGTAAATCTATCACTGGGGTGGGCATTATCTAGAGGGGCTAGATGGGTTAGGGGTCATTGCATTTCATGGGTCCTCTTGATTCGTTATACAAACTTGTATGCATGTATCTTGAAACATCAGTCTGAAAGTCAGGAGCGTTTGCTTGTTTCAATCGGTGCTAAAGTTTCAATGCCTTTGTCAGTGTGGTTTGGGCATTGACATGTGTTTGAATTGGTCTGCCCTTAATGTTGATCATTGTGCAGTTGTTGTTTTTCCATGTTTATCTTGGCAAACTGAATAACTATGTTTTTAGCCTTTTCTGGAATATTAGATCGTGTTTCGTCATCCTGATTTCCTTCAGGATCGAGTTCCATAGTTTGGCTATGAGAATGGAGAAGGCAGTTCCTCCGAGTTTAGTTTTCACATACTGTCATGCTTCTATTTGGAGGTCGGTTCTAGATCTTAAGGTTTTTCTTGGTGGTTTATGCTTGGATGAATTTGGCTTTTTGTCTATGGACAATGCAAGGACTTTGAAATTGATTCATTTTTTGACTGGTAGCCAATGTAGACTTCTCAGGGTTAGGGGGATGTGATCTTTTCTATTTAGTCTCAGGAGTAGTCTTACTGCTGTAGTTTGGATGTGCTGTATTTTCTTGGTGGGGTGTTTGGGCATTCCTATGTAGAGACTATTTGCATAGTCTTTTCTTAATAAAGTAAAGGAAATGATGACAAGGGTTTGGTGTGGGAAATTGAGGTCAGGGAGGTTCTCTCTTATTAGTTGAAGATGGTAGAATAATTTGTTTTTCAATTATATTGACCCGTAGTTCCATTTCAAAACCACTGTTAATGAGTATTCTAAGGTTTTTCAAAATTGTTGATGATTCAGCTTGAGTACACATACTCGGGTGCCAGGTGAGAGATGTTTCCGTCAGGTTGTCGTCTCATGGGGATATTATTTCTGTTTTGGTTAGGTTTAGTTTAAGGTCGTTGTTTGCCATTCAGGTGTTTATATTAGTAAGACATTTATTGAATGCATTGTCAGGGTCATTGTTAGTAGTAGTATCTTTCTACCTTCTTTTGCATTCCTTGCGTTCTCAATCTCAATTTCTACTATCTGTTCCCCAGACCTGTGTGTGCCCAATCACGAATGTGTTCCTTTTCTTTGCTTGCTTCCTTGCATTGGAACACTCTCCCTCTCCCTTCATTCTATTACTTCTTATTCAATGTTTCACAGTGCACGGAAGAACTATCTTTTGCACTTTTAATGTTAATTTTTGTAGTTTTAATTTCTAATTTTATTGTACTGTAAGTGATTGTGTACAGTGATTTGGAATATAGTGTTCCCTAAATTACAAATGAAATACAAATAATACAAATAGTGGTCCTATTGAAAATTAGTTGGGTGTTGTCTGCATAGTTGTAGGATGTCAGTCCAGGCGTTTGTATCAGCTTCATTAGGAGGGCCACGCAGTTGTTGAAGAGGAGTGGAGAGCGGCTTGAGCCTTGTGGTATGCCATGGGTGATGTTTTTTGTGTTTGTTGTGAACAGTCTGTTATATGGTATTTCACCACCTTCTGGCTCACCTGGGTAGATCCATCCCGTGTGGCTGTGATGTCATGAAATGCACAGCACATGCTGATGCTGCTGTAGCACGGAATGTTATGCCTTGAGTTTGATTCCGCCCAAGGACAGAGAGAGTGAGAGACATGAAGCTTGGGTGGTGGGAGCCAGTGGGCTCTCCAAGCAAGATCCTGCCTATAACCTCATGTACCTGATGTTCCCTATATAACCTATGTGTGTGCAACTTAATTAAGTAACTTATGGACTTACCATGCTGCCTCCTGAACCTTTCATTATACCACTGGCGATGAGGAACTTCAAGCAAACCCAGAAGGGGAACAGGTTCTTGAAGAGAGAGGAGGAGAGAGGCATGAGGCGACTGCTGTGGGGGGTGCAGAGTATACAATGAAGCAACTGAAAGAGAGGGAGACCCGCTGCCTCCCAATGAGATGGTCCCACCACCCAGGGCAAGGTGATACACCCAAGCGAAGGAAATGGTGACTGGGGAAACAAAATATGAGATGGGTGTCCCCATGAGAAAAACCTGTCGTGGGAAAGAGATGGTTGGCCCAGGAGAACGTGGAGTAGAAGCATGGCTCACTTGAAAATCCGCAAAGTAATTGGGAGATGGATGATGCCTCCTTGGTGTAGTGGGGAAAGCAAGAATACCGATTTCTTTTGTGATGCTTATCCTTACGCTATGCTTAGTAGGTCACTGACATGTGGGGCAAACAAAATGATCAAGGTCCCCATATTGTCAGAGCGATGCTGTTCCATCACTAGTTGGGGCAGAGTGACTAGAATAGTCTATTCAGTACTAAGCTGCGAGGTATACTAACCCCACTGTGTGCCTGATAAGGAGCATAAGGGGTATGGCCATGTCACATGGTGAAAACAGCCATAAGAAGACAGAAAGAGACAGACCTTATGTAAAATCCTGCAAGAGTCATGGCAGATGCGTAATGCACTCAGTGTCCTTACTGGCTTGGCATGAGCAAGCGCAGCAGCCCTGGAGCCTGCTCGTGTGAGGGAAAGTGAGGCTATGGTGTAGCGCAGCTGCTGAGTATTCGGAGACAGCTCAATTGACCAAATTCAGATTGGAGTCTGTTACGCCGGTTGAGGCAGCAGAGGACCACACTCTGCACTGCTTGTGAGTATTGTGGCAATGTCACTTGGCTGGTGAAGGAGTTGGCGACCTCATAATTCCAACATCACAGAGGTCCAGTGTTTGCGTTCAGTGTTGTATACTTTGATCCCGGGAGCTTGAAGAAAAGGACCCTGTAAGGTAATGCCAGGGTCATCGGGTCACATCAAAGAAGTAAAGAATCCACTGGGGATTTCGAGTCCCTTCATCTGAGTTTTATAACTGATGATTGGGACAAAGGAGTGTGGAGCTTTTTTGCGGCATGCAGTCTCACTAAAGACACCGGGGCAAGAACGTGACTGGCATGCTCCGTATCAGATGATGCCAAGCACGGTCTTTTTTGATCTTAAACAAAGCAGGAGTGATAGTTGAAATGTTCTAGAGGATTGATCGTCGAAATGTTATAATTGAGGTAATGTTAAAATGTTTTTGTCACATAATGTCAAGGTTTTGCTGAGAGCAGAGTAGCGCTATTAACAGAGTTTTATAATCTGTGCGCTCCTAATGGTCATGGAAGGATTTAAAAGCGTCACATGTTGTGTAATATTTAAAGGCTATGCTGTGTGTGCATAACTTCGTGATGAAAGCATTCAGTGTGGGGCACACAGTGATTAATGTAGGTTTCTGGAGATGTGCAGCCAGGCAGTGAAGTTGGAGCTCTTGTAGGCAGAATTGACAGTGAGAACATGATGCGTATAACTGTTAGTTGATATTTACAGCGCATGTTTTATAAGAATTCACATGACAAACTCTTCAGCCTCATGTTCCTTTGTAGCAACAAGGACATTCGGATTGTATTATCATCTACAAATGCCAACAGTTCATAGCGAAAGAGTGCAAGAGTGCAAGAGTGAGTGTATGCAAATGTAAAATCATAGCCTGCAGTAGTCTTAACATATTTTGAGGAATTTCCAGATTTAGACTGCACACCCATGCAGAGATGGACTTTTAGCAAAGCAATACCCAATGTGCTTAGGATATGTCTAAATATTTAAATGATCACACGAACATGTTTTTGTGCTGGGTTTTTGCGCGGGGCATATGTTAACATTGAACTGTTTGAGTGGGAGTGAGTCGAGCCTCGCACAGTTTGTGGCCGTTGAATGAGAGTGCTGGTTTGGTCAAGGCGGAAACAAAATACTGGTGGTTTCAGGGGTGGACATGGGGATGTGCATGTTGCTATGAAATTGAGAAGTAGTGTTGGCATGGTCTGTAGAGAAACAGTGAGGCCACAATATATTTCTTGGTTTAGTGTGTATGGTGTGGGCATACATCAGTGAGGATGCAGTAAGGCCTCATAGGGCAAGCATCAGGGAGGATGCTATAAGACCCCACATTGATAGTGTTTGTGTTTTGGAAAGTGCCAGGAAGGCACTGCAAAGCCACAGTTACATTGTGGGGTAGGCATGCGTCAGGGAGGAAGCTGTAAGGCCTCATGGGGCGTTCATCATGTGGACGTTGTAAGGCCCATGGCGAAGTGTTTGCATTATGGAAAGTGTCAGAAGTCCACAGTCTTCTCCCATGGGACTGGAGATGTTTGCTGAGGTGCTCAGTTTGATTTGGTTTAGGCCCAGCGTGATTTGGTAGGTTCCGGATGCATGCACATAGTTGCTTTTGATGGTAAGGGAAGCATTTGCTGGCACCAGTGAATTGAGGGGGATCAGACGTGCGGTACATGGTCATAGTCAACGTTAGCAAGGTAGTTTACCAACCCCCTCATGTTTTGGTTTTATTTCAGTATGTTTGTGCTGATCAACAGCTCAACCTGTTGCATCCCTTCATGGTTGAGCACTGTACTTGGTCAGCCCATTGACAGGTTCCACCTCCCCACCTGGTCCTCAGTGGTGTGCAGCGTAATAGGAGTTTGGTTCTCAGTTGCCTGGCCAGCAGCTCTGAGCACAGGGTGTTGACAGCCTGGGGGACTTTTGCTGTGTTTGTCACCCCCAGGTCACTGTGATGGTGACAGAGTAGAAAGAAAAGAGATGGGTTTCCCCTACAAATCGGACACGGGGGAAGGTACTAAATCAAGAGTCAGAGAAGGAATGTCACGTGGAAAACCACTGTAATTTTATACAATATTAAACAGACTTCTGCTGGAAGGCTGAAGGAAGGCAGACTCAGAACATCACATACCACAAATGATCAAAGTAAACAATGTTTATTAATATCTCATAAAAACATTAAATCAGAAGTTATCGCCCTCAATTCATGATGGGCTTTCGTTCAAAAAAACGCATTGCAGATTATAATGCTAATGTATTCTGTTAAATGCACTGATTGCATTAACGAGATCACTCAAAGAAATCCCGGAGAGGCAGAACTACCATCAACTGAAGGGGATCACGTGGAAGGAGGCTGTCTCTCGCGGCAAACCCACAAGTACACTGTCAATCAAAAATGTTCAACAGTCAATAGTCAATGTAAATTGGCAAATGGCTAAAGTGAAAAATAGTGAATTAGAGAGCCACTAGGGGCAGTTCTTAGTTCAACGTATCGCATTAAAAATGTTTTAATTAAACTTCAAATTCAATCAGGAAACATTCAATCGAACATATGAATAAAGTGCATAGAGTCAACATTCAATTGAACATATGAATAAAGTCATGAAATCAACGTTCATTCGAACATATGAATAAAGTGCATGGAGTCAACTGCAAAATCTAGGGAGAACGGTGGTAGATGCCAAAGGTGTCAATCCAACAGATCTTTAAATAAGTAGTTTCAACGAGTTTATGCATCTAGTTTAAAATGCTGATGCACGTCTTCCTCAGGACGTAGCACTCTAATCAAGTAAGTGCCACAATGTTCAACTCGATACTGACCGATGCTGATCGTACGTAGCTCATTCATGTTCACGACCCAAATGTGGGACCTTGTTGAAAGTGCTCCCTTTGTGACCAGCACTTTTTAACACACATTGCACTTTATATTTCTGTATGTCTATTCCTGTGTGTATTTTAAACTATTTAATATCCTCTTAAATGAAATTTGACTAAAATAATAAAAATGTATTTTTTTAAAGCTTTTTCTGTGGTCTGTATGGGGTGATCTGTGGAGTTGACTTTGGGTCACTGCTTTCATGTTTTTGTTACAACCATGTTTTCTTAAGTGAACCTAGTTTCATATCCGCTGGCTTGACCTTGTTCAGTATTGCGAATTGCTTCCCCTTCTTGCCAGCTAAGTATGGGTTACCCATCCATTTAGCGTAGCGAGTTTTACAAGACATACAAGCAGGAGCTTCTCCAGCCATTGCTTGACATGTTTAATGAAGCCTACGAGCGGGGGGAATTGGCACTGTCCCTCCGTGAGGCAGTGATCATCCCACTTCTGAAACCAGGCAAGCCAGCCATGGAGTGCGGGTCCTATAGACCCTTGTCCATACTCAATCAGGACAGTAAAATACTCACGGAGTATTAGCCAATAGGCTAAAGAGGGTGATTGGTAAGTTGATACACCCAGATCAGACGGGCTATGTCCCTGGTAGGAATATCACAGACAACCACAAGAGGTTGCACCATATCATTGATTACACCGGGGAGGACACGGGTGAATTGGCTATCGTGTCGCTAGACGCGGTCAAAGCCTTTGACTCGGTGCGGTGGCCATGGTTGAAAGCGACCCTGAAAGGATACGGAATGGGCCCTGGATACATCAGGTGGGTTCAGATGTTATATAGCACCCCGGTAGCGAGAGTTAAAACGGGATCCACAATTTCAGACAAATGGCAACTCAGCAGAGGGACCAGACAGGAATGCCCCTGGTCACCCATGTTATACATACTAGCACTAGAGCTGCTGGCAATATTCCTGCGACAACAGTACGGGGAGTTGGGGATTCGTACGATAAGTGGCATGCACCTGATATCGCTATATGCAGATGACATGCTCCTCTATTTGCGCTACCCGGAGGAAAACCTGCAATATGTATTGGAGGTGATGGATCGTTATGCCACCCTCTCGGGCATATCGGTGAACCCTGGGAAGTCTAGTTTGTTCCCCTTGGGAAGGTATAAGAGTGTCCCGCTGGAGAGGCTATCTATCCTGCAAATACCCTGGCAACCTGAGACATTTAGGTATCTGGGAGTAAACATTTATCACAGGATGGAAACAGAGCATGAACATAATACAGAGAAAGCGATCGAGGGAGTTAAGAATAGTATGGTGTTCTGGTCCAGATTACCCCTATCTATGTTGGGGAGAGCAACTCTGCTCAAAATGGTGGTTTTGCCCAGACTCTTACATTTTGTTGTAAATGTCCCGTATTTGATTCCCAGAAGTTTTTTCAAGAGACTTCATGATATGTGCAGGAGCTTCATATGGGGCAACTCCAGGAACAGAGTAGCCCTGTGGAAACTACAGAACTCGTGTGACAGGGGGGGCATAAACTTGCCGAACTTTGAGCTTTATTATCTGGCGGGGCAGCTGTTGTTTGTGGCCAGGTGGTTGTCGTCAGAGGACTTGGCAGAAGCTAGACTTTTGCAGGGCGACTTCGCTCCATACTTTCTGAGAGAGACGGTGTGGCTACAAAAGAGTAAACTGGCGGGAAGAGGGAGACTATTGGAGCTGGGGGGAGGTCTGGCCCAGGACGTGGAGAACGGTGGGTGATCCGGATCCGGTTTCCCAGCAGGTTCCGCTGGTGGTGCTGTGTGGAAATGACTCCCAATTGCTTGAGGTAGTCCGTAGATACTGGGAACCGATGGGCTTGACCACCCTCAGGGATATATGGCAGGAAGGGGAGGTATTGGAATTCCAGAGTTTGCAGGAGGAGACAGGGGTGCATAGAGGCCAATATATAACTAACACCAGACTCACGAAATGGATGAGGGAGAGGTGGCCTGAGGCGGTGTTGGCGGAAGAACCTGATGCCGCCCTGGAAACGATGTACGATGTTTCAGAGGGCGGGCACGAAAAATCCAGGGTATACGAGCTCCTGAGAGCTAAGGCTGGGAAGTAACTGCTTCAACTGAGGCAGAACTGGGAGGAGGAGGTAGGAGGACCCATGACAGAGGGGCAATGGGAGAGAGCTCAAAGGTACCATAAAAAGGTGTCCCGAAATGCGAGACTCCAACAGATCCAGTTGTAAGTCACCCATAGGGCTTATCTGACACCCGGGAAAATAGCCAGGTTTGGAGGCTCGGCCACAAAGAAATGCCCCTGGTGTGGGGAGGTGGAGGTGGGGTTGCTACACATGTTCTGGGCCTGTCCCGAGGTGCACAGATTCTGGGACGAAATAAAGACTAAGATGGCCGGTGGGGGAGTGGTGCTTGACGTGGGGTCGGCTTGGGCATGCATGCTCAGGACTTTTCCCAGGCCACGCAATCTAAAGCACATAAACAAGATGAAGGACCTGGCTTACATCCTGGCCAAGCGTAGGATCGCAATGGGCTGGAAGGCGGCCCATAGACCCAGGGCGGAGACATGGTGGGTGGACCTCCTGAGGTGGGCGGAAGCAGAATCAGTAGTTTGGTTTGAAGCTGTTACCAGCGGGGGTGAGGAGGAAGTGGGCCCCCTGATAGCCTGGCGACAATTAGTGACCTCTATGGTAATCCCCCACCAGGTTAACCATGAAATAGAAGACTCAGACGAGTCTACAAGCACTGTAATTCCCGAAAACGCTCCCGTAGATGACACGGATGAGCCGGCTCAAGTTTATGGGGTGGGTGGGGAGAGGACCAATAATAACACTGTATAATGTGACGGTTTGATATTGATTATGTACATCCCAAAAAGCTGTATTGTTTGTTGGTTTTGTTTGTTTAAAATAATAAAAATAAAGTTTAAAAAAAAAAAAAGGGTCCATGAACGGAAGAGCGTACCTGAATGAAAATGCAGGACACGACAAATTCACGTTACGTTTGGGAGGTTTGAGATTCCACATTATTTAGATATATCAAATTGATTTAATTCAGTAAGTCTGGTGCTAGTTATTGGGATTGCTGTTTCTCGGACTGTGTTGTTTGGCATCCTATTGAATGCATCTATGGCCTAGGGTTTGAGTGTATTTGTGTTCTTAGGTGGTACGCGATGCTGGTTACTGGGCTTGCTCTTTCAGATAAGCACTTGAGCACTCTAGCACACCCAGGTCTTGAAAGGGACTCTGATGCAGTGCAATTTCTCAAATTTGAACCATAAGCTAGGATGGCAATAACTGACTACCGGCTGTAAACAATTTCCTGGAACCTGAATATTTTGATCCAAAAGCACTTATGCACCAACTTTAGTTAAATCCTCAAGGGAATAAGCTCTAGAAATCAGGCAATGAAACTTGCGAGGCAAGTACCTGCAAGGGACATCAATGTGTTGTATGTAACTGTGTTGGTCACAGCACAAACAACAAGACCTGGCCAGATGTTGGACCTTGGTGTTGACTGAGTACTAGCCACCAAATCTAGGATGTGCTCATATGTCCGTTAATACAGAACCTGATGCAAGCACACACTGACAAGATGCCACCACCAACCAATTGTCAACTAAGCAAGACACAGGGATGACCATAGATGCTGTTGCTAGACCAGTCCCACGAGCACCAGCCACCATTTCTATTATGTAGTGGTAAGACCGATAAAACCAATTTGGATGCATTGGTACTCCAATAAGCAATTGCAGACCAATCAAGACACAGGGATCGCCTTCAACCTAATAGCCCGGAACCACAAAGGGTGAAAATGTCACCTCAACAGGCACTGGATGGTCCTCAGGAACAGGGTCTCCCTCCAATCCACACAGACACACCAATATGCTAACTCTCTCTTGCGCACAAAGAATCAATAGAATGCAGCTATAAATCTCTTTAAAAATTAGGCCTAACTGCACACATACTTATACACCTCCTTAATTACCTCAACAGTCTTTGGACTGCAGCTCTACCCCATGTAAACCATCTTAGCTGCATACATAATCCCATTCATAAACTACACTGCTACCAGACCACAGCTACCCAAGTCCAATTGGCCTTGCTGCACACATTCTACTGATCTCACATGACCACAGCACCATGCTTAGCCCTAGAATTCAGCTACACACCACTTAATCTGCCTTGGCTGCACCCATACCCAATGCACCCAAGCGCTATTTGCTACACTATTCTCTCCACTGACCTGGACTACGGTTCCTGAGGGCATACAACCCACAGTGCTTTGTAATCATACCAATGGTAAAAGACGTTGTACAAATGCCCCATAAAATAACATAACATATGTAAGGGTACAGTGCTGTTGCTGCATGAGGTTGTACCTTTTATTTATTTGATGATTCTGTACATTTCCTTCTTGCCGATTGGATTCCTCTGGCATAGTGTGCTTTCTTGGTTTTCAAAATGGTCAATTTGTATAGCTGAATTCACCGTTGGTAGTTATCTTTTTCCAATTGCTTGAAGTTTTTCCTCCATACCTTTTCTAGTTTGTGGTTTGTTTCCTTTTGTCCTCTCAGTTCCTCTGTGAACAATCTGGCCACTACTTTTGTCGGTGTGGGTTTGAATATTTTTAAGGGTGCCAGTTGATCTAACGTGTTTGTGATCCAGGTATGAAGCTTCTTCTCAACAGTGTCTGACTTCATTTCATTTAGTTGGAGGGTGTCAGGATTAGTGGTTCAGGTATATAAGGCTGTAATAGTAATGAGCGGATAGGCAATTCTTCACTAAAATTGTTAATTAAGTGAACACAGACTAGCAGTTAAAAACTCTGAACCCAGGGTCTACTGATAAACTGTTAATAAAAATAATGCATACACATATATTTTCTAAAACAAAAAAATCAATGACAACCCAATGCACAGAGAAAAAGCAGATGGATGTAAAGAGAACCTAATTTAATTGTTCAGACAGTAGGGTTGCATATAGAAAAATCCATGCATAAAACAAATGAAATATATTGGCCTTATTATTATTGCTCTTAAGCTGTAGGGGGCAATACAAGAGAAATGAAGACTGCCTGAATCTAAAGTGAGAGGCTCCAGCATAAAGCCTTGCTTCAATCATGTGTGGTTTGGTTCTTCAAATAACCATGAATAGAGTGCACCTGGGGGATGCAGGTAGTTACCTGTCAACCAGAGGGATAGCCCTGAAACTTGACAAAAATCCTCCCACATTGTCACCATGAACATTTCTAAAATGTAAGGCAAAACATGAGAAAATGCTTTTCTGAAATAAAAACGTTCTGCTTCCTGCTACACATGAAAACAAGGACGTGCATATTGGAAATTCAACATTCGCATTGTGAGAAATGCTATTAAGTACAGAGAAAACCCTCTTGTAGTTTTATATGTTCACATTCAATGTGTTTCAAATGGACCACATTTATCTTTTAGCAAGAAAAACATGAAAATTACATAGTGTATGCATTACAATGTAATGTTTATTTGGGATATATTGAGCACGTGATATATCATTGTAAAGTATTTAAGAAGAATGGTTGCGCACCATCAATATAACAGAAATAAGCAAGCCTTCCATGCATAGGAAAACAATAGTTTTCTAATGAAGCATTCCCAATGCTGTCTCTTCAGTGATCATACAAGTTAATGTATGTGAATCCTGCCAATATTACTAATAGGGGGAAGGCATAAAAGGCCATAGGGATTGTCTTGACCATCATGAGAAAATAGACTCATACCATTAAAAATTAATAAAGAAATTCATTAAAAGTTCAATGACAAAGTCCATCTGTTCAAGGCCTCTGAGATGCTCCCGTTGACATGTGTGCATTTCAAGCGAAAATATCCTTAAAGCATGTCCTTATATTCAAAATAGGTTTCAACAATGGTCCTCTCCAGAGATAAATCTGAACTAACCGCATGATATGGGCTCTGTTTTTTAGTCTCAAGTCTTCAGAAGGCCTGTAATAAAAGTAAGCTCTAATCTTTTGATATCAGCCAAGTAATGAAATCCACCTGATACCCAACAATAGATGCTAAGACAAAGGGGCCACTGAGAGCTGTTTACATGACACATGATATTAGAACAAAGATATCATAAATCAGGGAAAATTAAACTTAAGCTGCAACACGCTTCAGCCATGGATGTAAAAATATTGTGGACCATAGAAATCACATCCAGATGACCTAGATTAATAATGAAATGTGTTTTACAACTGTGGGATTATCCTCTACAATGAGTTCAAACACATTGTAGGATTTTTATACATTATTAAAAGTATTAATACTAACAAACTGTCACATATTTAATCACACATATTCAAGTTATCTATGCCTGAATTTGTGGGGACCACAGGAATCCATAATTCCATATTGCATCGATATGTCAGGTTGGTATGATGAAATATGCAAAACAATCTCATTTTGAATTAAAAAGTGTCCAGAACATGTAGCCCGTCCTGGTCACTTGTCTACAAATACAATCAACCTATGAAAATGAAGGGAAATATGCTTTGGGACGGTATAGTAAGGAAACCAAAGACAATACACAACCAATTAAAACATTTAAGGTCACAATGTTGTAATGTGGGAATAGTTTCAATTATCAAAAGTCTAAACAAACAGAGAATGAAGAGAGCTCTGTAAATGAAGGCTGCAGAGAAGTTGAACACTTGTTTCAAATGGGTGGGTGCTATGGTTGGCTATTAACTGGAGTTGATTGGGTTTTATCCATGAGGATAACTGTACCTGAGCAGACCAAATTTCCTAAAGGGAGCAAGAGATCAGAAGGGGCCAGCTGACCAGAAATTCCACAGATACACCCCAGTGTCTCTGCTGGCTCTGTGTCTTAAACTACTATTCAAAAGTGAGTATGACAATGCCCCAATGTAAATGGACACAGGCCGTCTAGAGCCATTACTCTGCTGAATTCCCAGAGAGGGGAACTGGTATGGATTTCCACTAGATGGTGCTCATTCCCACCCAAAAGAATCCTATAACAAGTAGGAACTATACTCCATTTCTCACTCTATTCAAAACCAAGCTAAATTTGTTTTACATTAGAAAAGGGAGCATGTCTGGTCAGATAAAGCACAGCTCATTTAAATCCAAAGGCAATTAAATGAAAAACCCTGTCAATTATCTCAGGTGTAGTCTGATACTGGGTTTGTGGAAGGGTGGACATTTCCACGTGTTCAGGATCAATAATTAATTTGTCTCTTGTGAAAACCATAGATATTTAAAAAGACAGGCAAGGATGAAAAGGAGCTAAACTATGCCACATCCACCCCATTGAAAAAGAGGGCAAAGCGAATTACGATAAATCTTCACACACAACATTGCACAGTAAGGAAAGGACCATGCATCAGTGGGACCCCATCTGCAGAGTAAAGTGGAAACGGTATTTATTGTTGTGTTGAAAATAATACATTTATATTGAAAGGTTGAATGTGTGACTCACTAAAATATTAATTCTAAATTGACAGTAGAGTGTTCCTGACCACATGCCTGTAGACTTTAATGCAACCTACCATGGGTTGTAATCTTACAGCACCATATCTACACAGTGGGAAAATCCATTTAAAAAGTGTTTTTACATTATTGTTATTGTTCTATACAATCAATATTTGATATCTATCCTTACTATTGAAAGTGAAAATAATAAAAAAATTTGATTTGCTAACCGAAGAGTATTTTAATATAATGACCAATAATCAGCAATGTTTTCATTGAACTAAGTGTTCTGCTTAGAGGTGGCATTGTATTATTTAGGATAAAAAAATGTTAGAAATATAACATTGCAATTTCATAACTTGAGGGGTTATTTCAAGCTGTCCCTCATCATATTGATACATGGAGAGGCAGCAAGTCAGTGCACAGAGCACCTGTATGATGGAGGCCTGAAATTGTGCCATCCTTGTCACCATCAGTTGTGACCATTCCGTGGCGAATCTTTGAGAAAAGGTATCCATTAAGGAAACCTTATCAGATGTACTCCCAAAGAAATGACAATATAATGGAGGAAGTCCCTGAAGGAATATGAAAAAGAGCAAGAAATGGAGCTGGTGAAGTCACAAGAAGTGAAGTGTGTTGCACAGAGAAGACTGGCTGAAGACATGCATGACCCATATAGAACCTGATGACGAAGTAAAGGATCAAGTTAACATACATATGCAAAAAGAGGATTGCACATGTGAAAAGCGCTGCAGAAAATGCAAGTAGATCAAATAATCTTAGAAGCTGGCTATACATAGTGAATAGAGTGCAGGCAGAGCCGCCATTGTATAGAAACTGGACATCGGTGTCACACATTTAGTAAGCTGAGACTCACAGAGAAAGAAGGATCAAGAGTTGTGTCACAGCAAACAATGTGTTGAGATTGTGGATTTGAATGGTGAAGCTGACTGGCCTGGTATCAAAGTTGAAGCAAGCTAAGGCCGGCTATCTGTTCTCAAGGTAAACGTGAGAAGCAGAATCATTCCTTGTTAAGGTGCAAAGAAAGAACACTATGCATGCCAAGTTTTATTCAGTTGATACATTTAATTACTACAAAATGGTCTGAACCATGGTCTCCTGTCACGTGAGCCAAGGATGAAAATAGAGTTGGGCACTCAGTTCCAGAACTATGATAGAATGTGCTCACACTTCCTTATATTCCCAGAGATGAGAATACACTGTAAGGCCAAGTTCAAAGACAATCTTCATGGCAGAAGGCATGGGTGATGAGAGACGTTGGAATAATTGGGTGGGGAGGTACAGTCAACCCACCTCCTGGCACCTGGGGTATGAGTTTACTTGCAGCTAGTGAGCCAAATGATGCAGACTGTCAGGAGCGTGCCAACCAATTGTAGAGGGCCATATAATGTAGGGCCTTATAGTTTGAGAGCCAATGATATATTGTGTACTTAATGGGTGGGCACAAGTTGTCCACCTGACAGTAGATGCCCTATCACAACCCAACCCTGTATAAAATCTATACTTAGATTTTCCCCTTGAGCATATCACAAACCCTCGTAGGTTTTTCGTATTTTCCATGTAGTATGATGTCACGTATAACATATCTTTGCTTTATGAATGTGATTTTTATGACATGTATGAGAGAGCTTGTGCGACATCCGTTGATGTCACTTGTAACTCCCTGTTTTAGATAAGTGATATTAAAACAGAAACATTTTGCCATCTTCCTGAGTTGATTTGATTATTTGGTGTCTGAGTTATTCTGCATCCCATTCACTGCATATGTGTTACCCAAAAGGCTCTAAAGCTCACGTGGTAGCACTGAGGATGGTTAAAAAAGATCCTGATTAGTTCAGCTCCAGTATTTTGGATGAATGGACATCCTCCACCATCTAGCCAGAAGATTGCAGGGTTTCCTGTGGAGAGCAGCTGAATAGATATCTTGCAAGAAGAACAAAGACGGTGGACCTGTGCCCCTCTGATGAAATCTTTTCCCGTTTTCCAAGGGCGCTCTATGGATGGAACGTGAAGTGGTTGATTGGAGGAGACAATACAGAAGGCCATGTGTCGATTAATGAATGAATGGTGAGTAGACTACGGGGAGTGGCAAATTAAGGGGACAGGATTGTAGTACATTTTGAGTAACGGGAAATATTGTGTGAAGATAGTGATAGCGCCTAGAAAGTCCTGGCTCAAGGTAGCTACAGAAGGAGACATTTGAAACTCTAGTCAGAGTAGAGTGAAATATATAACGTGCAAACAGGTTTCGATAATGCGATGTCTCAAACCCTGTGCAGGGTATAAGTAAAGGTGAGGGAAACGAAAAAAGTGTGATCACAGTGTTTATTTAAATGTTTAAAGTCAACTCGTGTTAGTGTTGTTTGTTAGGTAGAGATATTGAAAAAAATGACAGAAGTTGTGAAGTCATTGAGAAAAGAATTAAGAAGCTATAAGTAACTACCTAGTGAAGAGGTTGGTACCAATCTAGAGGTAGAGATCACTGATTAAGAAACTAGAGGCTTGAGCAGTGATTGATGGTGCACGCTCATATTTGTTATTTTGAAGAGTTGAAAAGAAAAGTGATTTAAAAATTGTTTAACAAATCTGGTAAGTCTTGACAGTCAATTGAGACTTGTCACCATGGAGGATAAACCTCTAATGTACCATTCAAGACACAGCCAAAACACATGCCCAAGCTCAAACAGTATAGTGTGGAATGGGTGAAAGGCACGGCAGATAAGATGTTCATGCCATGGCCACAAGGGGGATCGCGGTCAAAAGCAGTATTGCAACACATGACCACATATTTGCACGCTGCATAAACGAAGATGAAATTAGAGAAAAGGTTAGCTATCTGGAGCTCTGGAAGATGTGGAAAAAACAACAGGGTAAATTAAAGCTCAAAGAGCCAGAGTGGCAATTGCCTTCCCAAACCGTAGGGAGATAATGATACACAGGGAACGGTTTACTGGGGAAAAGGTTCTTCAACTTGCCGATGAGGGCAAGAAAAAACAACTAATGAGATTTGTATTGACCGTGGTCCTGTTCTCTTGGACACAGGGTAAGGAGCTGGTCTGGTGCTCTATTGGGTAGAGGAAGGTGTCGTGTGGGATATCTGGTCCCAAGCAAAATTGGGCGTGCTACCTGGCTGGAGGGTAGTCTGGCTTAGTTTGGTTTTTCTGGTCACCAACAACCTGAAAGATGGGAAGGGGCGGGGGAGCTGGGGGAGGGGAAAACCAGGATGGGATTGGGAGCAACCAGCACTATTATGTGAAAGAGTGCGAGAGGGGGATTAAATCTCGTATTCTTAAATCTAGACAACTAGAGATGACAAGTGCAAAAATGGAGGCAACGGGATGGTCATATAGTTTTATTTTAACCTAGACGACTCGAAAGTTCCTTGCAAAAGGGTGGTTGCCCGGAGGGTGGATTAGGTGATACCAACTTATCACTAAAAATGCACTATCCCACTAGTTATGGGATGGAAAAGCCCATGCTTTCTGGGTTTTTCTCAATTACATGCAGTAACCAAACTAAACCAGACTACCCTCCAGCCAGGTAGCACGCCCAATTTTGC
Organism: Ambystoma mexicanum; assembly: GCF_040938575.1. Classification (NCBI taxonomy): domain Eukaryota; kingdom Metazoa; phylum Chordata; class Amphibia; order Caudata; family Ambystomatidae; genus Ambystoma; species Ambystoma mexicanum. The sequence continues at coordinate 957,078,084 of NC_090928.1, read as the reverse complement.
TTGGGACCAGATATCCCACACGACACCTTCCTCTACCCAATAGAGCACCAGACCAGCTCCTTACCCTGTGTCCAAGAGAACAGGACCCCGGTCAATACAAATCTCATTAGTTGTTTTTTCTTGCCCGCTCTGGAAGATGTACCAGGAAGAGAGAGAGGATCCGCTACCTGAGAAGTGGATGCTTAATCAGTGAAAAGAGGAAGGTGTTGAGCCTTCAGCTTCTCTTACCTCACCTGAATGGAAAAGCGCTAGTGCTGAAGAAGTAGGGTTGTATCCTTTAAAGGAACTGAAAGCAGTTACGGGGTATAGTAATCCAATATACGGACCTCCAGCTTATAGCAGTGACGATAGCCCAGAGGAGAATAAGAGAAATAAGGTGCTTTTTATGATCCTGCAAGACAAAGAAGAGTAGAGTGAGTGGTCGCACATATCAACAGAAATAGAAAGGGCTATTAACAGATGGAAAGGAGAGAAGGATAAAGCTGATGAAGTAACGCTCGTGCAGAATGAATGGATGGGTGGGCAGATATTACTCAAGCTAGACGGGAAAAGCATTGAGGAAGTTAGGCAAAGATAAGGACAAACAAGATAAAAAGGACAGAGAAAGGGAGAAGAGATTGAAGGAAGACGAGCATAGAAAAAAAAGGGCATGGGGCGACGAGAACAGTTGTATCAGGAGAAGCAACAGAAAAAGGAGGAGCAGGCAGAAGAGCAAAGAAAGTATTACAATAGGCAGAGAGCAATAGAAGAGAGAGATAAAAGGAAAGGAAGAGAGAGGAGGAAGAAGCGCAGAAATTAAAGAACAAAAGAATACAGAGGCGAAGAGAGGAGGAGGAAAGGAGAGTAGGAGTACAAAGAGGAGAACCGAGGCAAGAAGAAGACAGAATTAGAAAGTAGGCGAGAAAGTGAAGAGAATTAGATGAAGGGCTAGAACAAAGAAAGAGACAGCGGGATCCTGATATTAGCCTTATTCATAAGGAGCCAGTATGACCAAGCCCAACAATACAATGGGATAGAACAGAATAGTTCCTCCCAACATCAGAAAAATCTAGAATCGTATTGGAAGAAGAACATTTTGATATAAGAAGCATCAGAGAAAAGATCAAAAAGGCCTATCAAGAATTAAAAGAAGGTAGCAGCTATGGAAGTTGAGGGAAGGGAGACCCATCCCTAGTATTTCAATCATGAAGCAAAGAAGAAAATCTGTTCAGTCTCGAGCATAGAGCATTGCCCTTAAGCAGACTGAATTTAGAACAGGGTGAAGGGGATGATAGACACACTTCTTGGGGACGAGACATGTCAGACGAGGAAAAAAAATCCTCCCTTGGGGAAGAAGGAGGGAGCACGTGAGCCCCTGAGAGAAGCCTGCAGGTAGACAAGGAAATAAGATGCTCAGATTTGGAACAACCTATAGATAGGACGCCAGATCCTATAGCATATCCAGAGCGTCCCTGAGGACGATCGTATAGTGAGAAGGAAGAACGGCCGCCATATGTGAGCAGATTAAGATCGCTACCATCAAGGAGACATCAGGGACGATTGTCCCTGCCATGGATAGGTGGACTATGGGAGCCAACTGCAGTTTAGGGTTTACGCAGTTTCCCTTATTAGAAAAAGGGAGGGAAAGACCACAGTATATTCCATGGCCGCAGATGGACAAGGATAATTTAAGGTGCAAGCACCCGAGTTTGACCTCGGGTGCTGGGAAATGGATTTACGGCTGGAGAAAATGACAGGAGGAAATACATTGGCCATAGGGACCATTGAGGGTCCCTTGGCAGCTATCCTTGGAGAAAGGGGTGATAACATATGGAGGAGAGCAGGATATTTGAGTGTGACAGCACAGAACACAGCGCATGATGAATCACCATTTAATAATTGCACAGAAGATGTTTGGAGGACTCTCAGGGTAGAGTATCCTGACAAATTAGATATGGGGGCAATTATGACACGTAAGATGAAGGAAGATGAAGTCCCTATTGCTTACATTCAGGATATTCAAGAGTGACAGCAACTTGAAATGCGGGAGCCGTGGGGAAAAAATGTGGCATTATTTTACCACATTTTATGATAGGGGTTGCCCGAGCCAGTACTAAGGCAGATGAAGAAACAAGTGGGAATGGAAACAACACTGTGGGCTGTGATACAACTGACAATAGTGCATCAATGTTGGTTGTTGCAAGACAAAAATAAGAAGAAAGATGAGAATAGGAAAATCGAGGAAGCCAATTTAGTTCAGAAAAAATGGTCACAATTTGCCATGGAAGGGGCAATATTGACCAGTGGAGAAGGACTAGGAATTCAGAATGCAGTGAGTACATTGCAGGTGAATAATCAATGCCCAAAGGACCAACGTGGGTATGGGTTCATGCCATGAGGCAGAGGTATGGGCTATAGAGGAGGACGATGTGGATTACAGAATAATCAAGGTGAATTTCAGAATGCACAGAATATACAGGGAGGATTTAACCAAGGAGGATATTATTATGGAGAATATTTCGGACTTGCCGGATTACAGGGCACATTGCACATGTATGTGGGAGCCAAGAGAATGTACAGAATGGTCAATTATCAAGAGGAGTGACAGTTATCCTCCACCATATAGCACATAAACTAAGGAAGGATATGCCCAAGATCAGACATTGTATCAAACACAAGTGCTGCAAGTGCAGCAGGTACAGCAACCAGGGCAAGTGCACATGAATCCACCACAAAGGCAGTCACAGCAAGCTCCCATGCAGACACGGCAGTATGCAAACACAGGAAAGTGCTGACACCCAGAATAGGAGGTGCCACTGTGGTAGGAGGAAATCCGTTCTCAGGGATGGGAGTATGTCTGTACCCATAATAGGACAGCTCATAGGGTAGCTTGATGTGTTCAGTAGTATCAGTGACACCAGACCCCCAAGAGGAACCAAGGGTCGATGTGACGATTGGAAACAAAGCTTTTTTCATTCATGTATAAGAGAGGTAAAATATCCAATGTCGGGAATTGCTAAGAATGCTCAAGGATTCCCTGGAGTCGAGTTCTTTTTACTGATGAATTACCTGTCTCTATAAGAGAGTGTGACATTTCTGTTCCTTTGTTATATTCACAAAAGACACCAGTTAACATATTGGGAAGAGACTTAATGACAAAACTTAACATGACTATTTTATTTACTGATCAAGGAATAGTGTGTTCCACACCAGGAACACATTATTTAAACGTGGGGTAAATGTATACTGGCGTTCATAGGGCAATTAGCTCTGCGAGGTTTTGAAGTAGAGTCAGAGGTTTTCTTTTATGGGGTGAGCATTTTACTGACATGGCTACCTGGCTTAGTGGGAAAAACTGTGAGAGTACCTGTAGTTTAGACCACAGATACCTATGGACAAAGAGGAGGGTCAGACTATCCCTATAGAATTAGAAGCAGCCATAGAACGGAGGGAAATGGCAATGCTTGAAGGAATGGGGGAAGACCATGGAGAACAGTAATAGCTCTCAAAGAAGGGTATAGTTTAACTGACATCACGGATGAAGACATGTATAGGAAAGACCAAACAGCCAATGAAGTAGTTTTCTTTATGAGAATCACATATTGGATAAGAATAGAGAAGAGGGAAATCCCACCGTGAATGGCTGTAATGCGGCAGAGCCCAGCATATTTTCAGGAAGACTTGGAAAAGGTGCCAAGTGTTGTTTGGACTACAGGTGCTTATAATATAGAACTGTTGAAAGGAATAGGGGAAGTCAAATTAAACCTAAAGCAAAGAGCACTTTTAGCTCGAGCAAGACAGTACCCCATGTCTCGAGAGGCTGATGAGGGTATATTTAAGACAATGTCAGCACTGATGAAACAAGGTATTCTAGTGCCATCGGAATCATAATTTTTCTCGATCTGTTGCACAAAGATTCACAAGTCTTGACTTCCTTCATGTTTCGCCAAACTTGACTGAAACACCCTCGTTTGCCCCAGGGGTACTGTGAGTCTCCATCGATCTTTAATATAGTCTTACAGATGGACTTAGGAAATATTGATCTTAAGAGTGCGTGATAGATGACATTTTAATTTGTAGCGCCACAGACGATGAGTTCAGGCAAGATTCGATTCAGTTGATGACTCTCCTAACTGACAAAGGGTACAAAGCAGACAAAGATAATTTGCAATACTGTCAGGAAGAAGTGTTATACATAGGGCAGTTGATTTCACATGAAGGAAAGAAGGTGACACGTGAAAGGGCTGAGGCAATTATGAAAACCGCAAAGCCAAATACAGTGAAACAAATGCACATGTTTCAGGGATTATGCACCTATGTTTGAGCCTGGGTGTTTGATTACAGTTCCTACACAAGACCCCTTTTGCAAGCCTTAAAGAAATCACAAGTAGATAAAGTAAAAATAGAATGGACTGAAGAAATGGAGGAAGGGTTTGAGGAATTGAAAAAAGCAATTTGTACGGCCTCTGTTTTGGGAATTCACAATTATGCTGAAGAATTTTATCTGTTTTCACACAAGAATGGGACCGTCATGACAGCAGTGCTGACACAGAGAATTACATTGGGGTGCAAGCCTTTAGCATATTACAGAGGAATTTTAGACCCAGTTTAGGAAAGGACACTTTCCTTGCGAATAGTCATTGGCAGCCATCGCATTCGCAATTGAGAAGTATTGTCATGGGCTGCTCCATGACTCTCTTCATGGAGCATGCTCTGTTTGCCATTTTAGAGAAGCTCAAAGGTACATTGAAATCCCAGAGATCTTCCACCTATGAAGTAATGATTTCATACCAAGCAATTAAAATTGTCAGATGAAAAATAGTGAATCCTGCCACGTTTGTAGCTGAGTTCATAGCTTCTGGTGATCATGTGCATGACTGTACACATTATGTTGAATTATATGATGATATACCCTGAGTAAAGGAAAATTCTTTGTCAGGAGGGGAGATTCTCTTTATTGATGGTTCTTTGGAAATTGATCAGACCAGTGGGGAAAGTGTCACGACCCTCAGTCCTGATCCCCACTGGCAAGCCCATTGGCCAGGTGGAATCAGGGCTTGGATCACTAATAAGGCCTGGCATCCACTTCTCAGGCACTCTTGGGGCTAGTCCTGGCGCCTTTGGCGCCAGGCTCATCAGTAAGGAAAGACATCTGCTTGAGGAATTACTTTATTTAGGCTTTCAGCCAACATGGAGGCATCCAAATAGCGTGGTTCCTAGAACCAAGCTATGCGGTCTAGTGTTTTGGCTGTGGTGGCCTAGGGACTACTTTACCTGGCCTACTTTACAGTGGCTATTTAAACCACACCCGAACAAGACAACACGCTTCGCGTTACTTTGCTTCTAGCAACGTGATGCTCACCGTGTCCAGCTTTCTCATGAGCCTGGTGAATTCCGGACCTGCAGAAATACCAAGAACATCGTTAGCAGCAGAATCTTACCTGCATTCATCATCTTTCACTGCTCGCAGCTCCTGGGCAGCTCTGTTGGTGGAGTTCACCGCCTGGTCGAAGGACCTGAGAAAAGGAGAAAGACATCATTAAAGGAGGGAGTGGAGACATTACAACCACAAAGCGCTTTCAAGACTTACCTGGTTGGTTGCTTTTCGGCCAGCATAGCTCCGGAACTCCACCTGCGCTGGGAACTCACTGCGACCTACGAAAAGAGAAAAGCATAGGTCAGTGAGTACAAGACATCGCTGCGCTACGCAAAGCACCTCCTTACCGCATCATAGCACTATAGTGCGCCGTCATCTCCCAGTGAGAACCAGCATATCCAGTTCTTGAAGCGGACACTCTGCGCTCCTAGGGAGATAAAAAAAGAGACATTTAGAACAGAGAAAAAGCATGCAAGAATTACGACACCATCAATCGCAATAAGACCTACCTGAAAGACACTACAAGGGCAAAAGTCAGTGAAGTAACTGGACCGCCCGTGCCCACAAAAGACAACGTGCCCCTGCCCAGAGAGCAGGACGGAGAGCCCACTGATTCCGACAACCAGGTGAGAAGAGAACCTGGAGGGGCTGGAAACACAAGGGAGGTGTGGGAAAACTTACCTTGGTCACCCAGTCCTAATTTAGTCTTCATTTCCAGGCGGAATCCCATCGACAACAAGACCACACCAGGGAATCATTGGGAAGGGCACCAATGACCAACTGGCTGGGTGGCATCCCCGTGGATACCAGGTGAGCGTAACTGAAAGGCATTTTGGCACAGCTGTAGTGAGGCATAGATTAAATGGAGAATTTGAAGTTGCAGCAAGTGCCAGGCTACCATTTCACTTCTCAGCACAAGCAGCAGAATAGGTGGCACTTATTGTCGCACTCGAAAAACACAAAGGGCAGGAAGTGAAAGTGTACAGTCACTCCGCCTATGTCACTTCAACCGTACACTCAGGGCTAGCACATTGGAAAAGGAGGGGCCACCTCTGTGCGGATGGCACTCCAGTGCAACACACATCCTTATTTTACAGGCTTATTAAGGCACTACAAATTCCATTGGCCATAGCAGTTGTTAAGTGCGCAGCTCACACTAAGTGAACAGATTTAATATTTTGCAGAAACGAAGACGCAGACGTAAAAGCCAAAAGGGTTGCATATTCTCCAGATATTTTGAGTTTTGATACTCCAAATGTTAAGGAAATGGTAGTCATGACCATAATAGAGCAAGAAGGGTTTTATAAATTACAAATGACTCAATTAATGGAGATTCAAGGAAGCGCACCACAGGAAGAGCAAGAATTATGGAAGCAAAGGGGGTGTTCTTTATCCCCCACTGAAGCATTATGGTGATAGTAAAGCACTGGAAAGCCGATGATGCCAGCAGCATTATTAAAGGTTGTTCTTGAGCAGCTGCATTACCGTGCGCATGTAAAAAAAAAGAGAGTCTTGCTGCAACAATTGCAGAAGACTGGTTTATTCCAAATTTATTGAAGCACACTGCATAATCAATAGTGAACTGCATCGTGTGTCAAAATGTTACTGCTGGGCATACACCCAGAACAATTAGAGGTGTAATGCCTCGACTGAATGGTCAGTTTCAGCATTTGCATATTGACCATGTCGATATGCAGCAGGTGTGCAATGGATATTGGTATCTGATAGTGGTGTTGTATCCCTTCTCTAGGTGGATTGTGGCAGGTCCGTGTACACACTCCAATGCCACTTGCACAGTTATTAGTGCAAGAAGTATTTCCAAGAAGGGGCGTGTGTGAAATGTTGAGATCCGATAATAGGCCAAATTTTCTAAATGAGGTGTTTGAACAAGTAGGACTTTTACTGAATATTAAGCACGAGTTTACTTCTGCTTATCACCCGCAAGCAAATAGAAATTGTGAGAGGCTCAATGGTCTCCTTAAGGAAAGGATAGCCAAGATCAAATTGACCCAGAAGAGGGATGGATATATTGCCTACCCTTAGCTTTATATGCCCTTCAGAATCAGCCTGGTTACGACCATTACCTCACCCACCACAAACTAGTGACAGGGCGGTGAATGAGAAGGCCTCTAACACCTCTGTCTAGGATTAGAAGTGATGCCCAGAGTACAGCTAAATTGTTAGGTAATCATTTAAATAACTATTTGACATGTATGACATCTAGCATCTATCTCATTTAAGATCAAGTCAACTGTCAGGGGGGTTGGTCTCAGAACACAGATGAAGATAATTCAGCGAACCAGATCATCTGAACTTTTATCGGCACTGAAGTTGTTCATTGGCGATATCGTGCTCATAATGAATTTTACTCAAAAGTGGCACGAGCCATGCTTTCATGGCCCCTTTTGCATTGAAAATATAACCCCCTCAGCTGTCAAAGTCCAAGGCAGGTTAAATTATGTGAAAGTATTTAAAGGCAAGACCTACCCTCCCACCATTGTGGATCCAGAAGCACGACAAGAAGAAGAAATTCAGTTTCAGCGTATGCAGACTCGGTTGATGACAAAGAAGAAGGGCGATAAGGCAACCAGCTGTTAATACAGATTTTGCATTTAGACTAAGACTCATATGGACAGTCCTTATAGATATTTTCGCAAAAAGTGAAAACCCTTGCTGAGAGTCTTAGGAAGCTCGAAAAATGAACTTTAGAATTACAATGACATATCAAAGTTATGCCTAAATGACGGTTGTGATAAGAAATTGGAAACAAGCTCAATATCCATATTCATTTCTCATTAAATATCTGTTGTATCCAACACATGGCTCTCACAGACAGTGATGTGCATATGCTTGTGCTTGCTGTTTTTTGTATTTATCGTTCAAGCTTATCCTGCTCTTGTCAGAAGAGACGTTGATATTCACACTTTTTTAAAGGATCTTACAAATGGCCCTGTGATTAGAAGGCTGCTAATTGCAATCATTGAACGGATACTGCAACTGCAGGTATCAAATAATTTGGTCAAGTGTATTAAAAAAATGGAAATTTGGAAGCTGGCATGGGTCTAGAGAAAGAACAACAAGTACCGGGATGTCACAAGAGATAGATGTCAATATTTTGGTGCATGATATATGCCTGCACAATTACACTCTTTATCTTTCTATCTCTCTTCATTCATAGACTATCATACTAGTATTCCTGTTAAGATAGAGGGCATTCTGGTTACCTCTATGACAGGGACTGCTTTTGATTTACTTACTTCAACTGAGGTAGAGGCTGTTATGATTCTCCCCAATAAGCGAACTCTCTCTTCTTTGCCTCTTGATTACTATGCAACCTCTGACTTTGTGGTGAGACATAAGAGAAACACAGAGGAAGATAGTGAAGGGATAAATACCTATTTAGATAACTCAGCACATCTGGGTCATAACATGTGGTATCAGCACATGAAAGTGTGGGAGAGAGAACATCTAAGGAGAGTTGTTATATCTGCACTCTTATACCCTATGCCATGAATACAGTGCAAACGTTTATTTCAAGAGAAGTCCCAGAACACGATGGCAGTTGCCTTGTTCATCTTGCAGCATGCATGACCCAAGGTCAATTCCAGGGAAGTTGGGCTACTCTGCGGTGGAGATCGAAATGGTTGTTTCCATTTCAAGGTGATTATATCAAGATTGGACAGATGGAAAAGTAACCTGCATGGAAGAGCAAAATACTCACGTATCCTGTGACAGGACAGGAGGAGGAAGTTGTTGCAGAGATGAAGAGACTGAACTGCCCTGATAAAACAGAAGTAGCTGGATGGCCTGGATGTTGGTAATGAACTCAAGTCTTAGTGTATGGATGAGTTAAATCCAAAAAGGAATGGTAAGAGGGATTGTTGTCCTGCACAGCTCACTTACTAAGTGCAACACGTGTAACAGGTGCAAAGAGTGAACAATGGATGTCTAAAGTCACGGGCTAAGCATGCAAAAACTTCTGACAAAGAATCATGTGGGAAATAATAAAGGCTGCAAAACTACAGTTTACGTTACTAGAATGGGAGCAAGAACCGCTGTTCTGATTAATCAATATTGGGCTTGTGGGCCTAGGGCTTACATGAAGCTGCCCAAGGATTGGGAAGGAGGGTGTTCCTTGGTGCTGATTCATGTTTCAGCGTTAGTGATTCCTCAGAATGACTTGAACATTGGAGAATTTCCAAAGGTGGATGCCAATTTGAGAAGAAGAATGTCACTTGAATTTCTCAATCAAACTAGAAGGGAGAACTAATTCTCATCTACATCTATAGACAGATATGAGACTATTCCGTTTGAACACAGGTTGTTCAGTAAGACTGCTTCAATCTTCACAACTACATTCATGCGTGGAATTCAGACGATGACTAATGCCAAATGGTTGCAGATTACCACATGGGAGCTCCTGCAGACAATCAACACCACCATAAAGGGATTCAATGCTATCAAGAATGGCTGAGGGCAATACTATTGACAACCCTGCAAAACAGATATATCCTTGATATGATCACTGCGATGGAAGGAGGAGTTTGTGCCAAAATCAGGCCATCATGTTGCACGTTCATAACTTCTCACGATGATGAGAATGGAACCTTGACAAAGGCCATAACGTTGCTGACGAATGTGCACAACAAAATGGAAAATGCGACAGAGGACATTGCAAATGAGAGTTGGTTTGCATCCATTTTCTCATGGATTGCGCAGTGGATGGTGAACATTTTCAAGTTTCTTGGAGCAGTCTTAGTGATGGTGATGTTTGGATTTTGTGTGATCAGGATAATAATTACACAGTATAAGAAGATTGCAAAGAAAGCAGTAGGAATGAAGATCATGATCGATGGTTGAATCAGGGTTTCAACACAAGGAATGATATATGAAGAAACCAGAAAATACATAGAAGCCAGCATCGTAGCACCTGAGGTAACAAAGTTCCTGCATCCGAAGAATCATAAGAAATGTGTAGGACAATGGATTTATTGAAATCCGAATGGACAGTGGAGTTACATGACCTGAAGTGTGAATGAACATTTCAAGTCAGCTGGGTATCTGAAGAAATTGATGAAGATCTGGACTCCAAAGAAGCATTACTTCAAGAGGAGGTATCAAGATGTGGAGATCGGTGAAAGTGTGGTTGATGGCTTGACCAGAGGGGGGAGTGTAGAGGAGCAGCCGAATGTCTCTGCAGGAAGTCCTGCCCCCTCCCACCTGTATGTTGGAGGCCTAAAATTGTGCCATGCTTGACCCCAGCAGTTGTGACCATTCTGCAGCGAATCTTTAAGAAAAGGTATCCATTTAGGAAACCCTATCAGATGTACTCTTGAAGATATGACAATCTAATGGAGGAAGTCCCTGAAGGAACATAAAAAAGAGTGAGAAAAGGAACTGGTGACGTCAAAAGAAGCAAAGTATGATGCACAGAGAAGCCTGGCTGAAGAAGATGCATGCCCCATTTAGAACCTGATTAGGAAATAAAGAATTGAGTAAGCATACCTATGCAAAAAGAAGATTGCACATGTGAAGAACACTGTGTGAAATGCAAGCCATTTAATAATTGTATCGATGCAGCAATGCAAGTAGATCAAGTAATCTTAGAAGCTGGCTATACGTAGTGAATAGACTGCAGGCAGAGCCATCATTGTATTGAAACTGGGCATCAGTGTCACACATTTTGTAAGCTCAGACTCATAGAGAAAGAAGAATCAAGAGCTGAATGGTGAAGCTGTCTGGCCTGATTTCAAAGTTGATGCAAGTCAAGGCTAGCTATCTGTTCTCAAGGCAAACATGAGAAGGTGAATCATTCCTTGTTAAGGTGCAAAGAAAGAACACCATGCGTGCCAAGTTTTATTCAGTTAAGACATTTAGAGGCCGATTCATGGAATTAATGTGCGCTGAAAATTCCTGCGCAAGCATGCAAAACCGTGCGAATCGCAGTGCAAGTGCGAATATCGCAGCAAAACCCGCGCACATCGATTCATGGAAGTCCGTGCGCAAGTAAAATCTGGGATGTGCGCTGAAAATCTGCATGGCACACGCCGGCGCACAGGTCATCTAACGGCATGCGCTACGGCCACAGCGTAAGCGCACATAGCGCAGCGCACATAACAAAAGTAGGCGTAACACGGGGCGTGACATGCGGAATGGGGAACAATGTGTGAAAATGTGGGCGTCACGGGGGAAGTACAGGAGGCAAGTGCGCGGAACGCCCACACGCTCGCCTACAACACGTATTCATGGAATCGAACAGGGCAAACCAGCTCACGGGCGAAGACACGCACAGGCCTAAACACGTCCCCCACACGAAGGCAGTCGGTAGCGTCCCTGCGCATGAAAAAAATGTGTGCCAATATGTGCGCTAACAAAAAGAACGTATATACAGCTCTGATGATTGTCCCATACTGTGGCCCTCTAGGACAAATGATGTGCAAAGGGGTACGCAATAAACACAGACACACGCTGTGTCAAAAATAGCATGTGCGTGTATTTCGGGGGTGCGCGGGAAGTTTCACATGCGATTGGCGTTGGGCGAGCGGGGTGCGGGTAAATCTGGGGTTCGCGGGAAGTTTCACACGCGATAGGCCCTGTGCGAGTGGGGTGCGTGTATTCCTGGGGTTCCCGTGAAGTTGCACACGCGATTGGCCTGGGTACGTGTAAATCTGGGATTCGCGGGAAATCTCACACGCGATAGGCCCTGTGCGAGTGGGGTGCGTGTATTCCTGTGGTTCGCGTGAAGTTTCACACGCGATTGGCCTGGGTACGTGTAAATCTGGGGTGCACGGGAAGTTTCACACGCGATTGGCCTTGGGCGAGCGGGGTACGTGGATTTCTGGGGTGTGCGGGAACTTTCACATGCGATTTCAAAAGGGTATGTGTATTTCTGGGGTTCGTGGGAAGTTTCACACGTGATTCCAGCAGGGTACATGTATTTCTGGGGTTCGCGGGAAGTTTCACATGCGATAGGCCCTGTGCGAGTGGGGTACGTGTATTTTGGGGGTGTGCGTGAAGTTTCACACGCGACAGGCCCTGTGCAAGTGGGGTACGTGTATATCTGGGTTGCAGGGGAGTCCTACACGTGAATTGGCAGTGTGGGTCCTCCCAGGTGTTCCCGCTACACCCACCACGGCCCCTGCAGGCAGCCCACACCACAGGTGACTACCCTGCACCCCTGGTCATGTCCCGCAGGCAGACCATCCACCATGGGCATGCCCCCCAGGCATGTCACCTTGCACTACTGATCACCAACGCATGACCCCCTCCACCACCACCCCCCAGCACTGAGGGGCAGCTGCCAGCAGGCCCCCACTCATGTCCCACTGAGGTCCCCTTGCACCCCCACCCCCCAGCAGTGCAGGGCACCTGCCAGCAGGCCCCCACTCATGTCCCCAAGCACCCCCACCCCCAGCAGTGCAGGGCACCTGCCAGCAGGCCCCCACTCATGTCCCACACATGTCCCCATGCACCCCCACCCCCAGCAGTGCAGGGCACCTGCCAGCAGGCCCCCACTCATGTCCCCTTGCACCCCCACCCCCCAGCACTGAGGGGCACCTGCCAGCAGGGCCCCACTCATGGCCCACTCATGTCCCCTTGCACCCCCACCCCCCAGCAGGGCAGGGCACCTGCCAGCAGGCCCCCACTCATGCCCCTTGTACCTCTACCCCCCAGCACTGAGGGGCATCTGCCAGCAGGCCCCCACTCATGTCCCCTTGCATCCCCACCCCCCAGCACTCAGGGGCACCTGCCAGCAGGCCCCCACACATGTCCCCCAGCACCCCCACCCCCCAGCAGTGCAGGGTACCTGCCAGCAGGCCCCCACGCATGTCCCACACATGTCCCCTTGCACCCCCACCCCCCTGCAGTGCAGGGCACCTGCCAGCAGGCCCCACTCATGTCTCACACATGTCCCCTTGCACCCCCACCCCCCAGCAGTGCAGGGCACCAGCCAGCAGGCCCCCACTCATGTCCCCTTGCACCCCCATCCTCCAGCAGTACAGGGTACTTGCCAGCAGGCCCCCACTCATGTCCCCTTGTACCCCCACCCCCCAGCACTGAGGGTCACCTGCCAGCAGGCCCCCACTCATGTCCCCCAGCACCCCCACCCCCCAGCAGTGCAGGGCACCTGCCTGCAGGCCCCCACTCATGTCCCACACATTTCCCCTTGCACCCCCACCCCCCAGCAGTGCAGGGCACCTGCCAGCAGGCCCCCACTCATGTCCCCTTGCACCCCCACACCCCAGCAGTGCAGGGCACCTGCCAGCAGGCCCCCACTCATGTCCCACTCATGTCCCATTGCACCCCCACCCCCCAGCAGTGCAGGGCACCTGCCAGCAGGCCCCTACTCATGTCCCCCAGCACCCCCACCCCCCAGCACTGAGGGGCACCTGCCAGCAGGCCCCCACTCATGTCCCACTCATGTCTCCTTGCACCCCACCCCCCAGCAGTGCAGGGCAACTGCCAGCAGGCCCCCACTCATGTCCCCCAGCACCCCCCCAGCACTGAGGGGCACCTGCCAGCAGGCCCCCACTCATGTCCCCTTGCACCCCCACCCCCTAGCACTGAGGGGCACCTGCCAGCAGGCCCCCACTCATGTCCCCCAGCACCCCCACCCCCCAGCAGTGCAGGGCACCTGCCTGCAGGCCCCCACTCATGTCCCACACATTTCCCCTTGCACCCCCACCCCCCAGCAGTGCAGGGCACCTGCCAGCAGGCCCCCACTCATGTCCCCTTGCACCCCCACACCCCAGCAGTGCAGGGCACCTGCCAGCAGGCCCCCACTCATGTCCCACTCATGTCCCATTGCACCCCCACCCCCCAGCAGTGCAGGGCACCTGCCAGCAGGCACTCATGTCCCCCAGCACCCCCACCCCCCAGCACTGAGGGGCACCTGCCAGCAGGCCCCCACTCATGTCCCACTCATGTCTCCTTGCACCCCCACCCCCCAGCAATGCAGGGCAACTGCCAGCAGGCACCCACTCATGTCCCCCAGCACCCCCACCCCCCAGCACTGAGGGGCACCTGCCAGCAGGCCCCCACTCATGTCCCCTTGCACCCCCACCCCCTAGCACTGAGGGGCACCTGCCAGCAGGCCCCCACTCATGTCCCCCAGCACCCCCACCCCCCAGCAGTGCAGGGCACCTGCCAGCAGGCCCCCACTCATGTCCCCCAGCACCCACACCCCCCAGCACTGAGGGGCACCTGCCAGCAGGCCCCCACTCATGTCCCACTCATGTCCCCTTGCACCCCCACCCCCCAGCAGTGCAGGGCACCTGCCAGCAGGCCCCCACTCATGTCCCCCAGCACCCCCACCCCCCAGCAATGAGGGGCACCTGCCAGCAGGCCCCCACTCATGTCCTCTTGCACCCCCACCCCATCACTGAGGGGCACCTGCCAGCAGGCCCCCATTCATGTCCCCCAGCACCCCCAACCCCCAGCAGTGCAGGGCACCTGCCAGCAGGCCCCCACCCATGTCCCACACATGTCCCCTTGCACCCCAACCCCCCAGCAATGCAGGGTACCTGCCAGCAGGCCCCCACTCAAGTCCCCTTGCACCCCCACCCCCCAGCACTGAGGGGCACCTGTCAGCAGGCCCCCACTCATGTCCCACTCATGTCCCCTTGCACCCCCACCCCCCTAGCAGTGCAGGGTACCTGCCAGCAGGCCCCCACTCATGTCCCCTTGCACCCCCAGCACTGAGGGGCACCTGCCAGCAGGCCCCCACTCATGTCCCCCAGCACCCCCACCCCCCAGCAGTGCAGGGCACCTGCCAGCAGGCCCCCACTCATGTCCCCTTGCACCCCCACCCCCCAACAGTGAAATGGCGATCTCATGACACAAACCAAAAGTCAAATATGTACATCAACACATGTCCGCCACTCGAAGGCAGGCGGTAGCGTCCCTGCGCATTAAAAAAATGTGCGCTTACTAAAAGCCCGTATATACAGCTCTGATGAATGTCCCATACTGTGGCCCTCTAGGACAAATTACGTGCAATGGGGTACGTGACAAACACGGACACCCGCTGTGTCAAAAATAGCGTGTATTTCGGGGGTGCGCGGGAAGTTTCACACGCGATTGTGCCTGGGCGAGCGGGGTACATGTACTTCAGGGGCTCGCGGGAAGTTTTACACGCGATTGGGCCTGGGCGAGCGGGGTATGTGTATTACTGGGGTGGGCGGGGAAGTACAGGAGGCAAATGCGCGGAACACCCACACGCATGCGCCAAAAAAGATGCGCTAATCCGGAAACACGTACGCCAGCAGGAAGCAGGCGTAAGTGGACCCGCGCAGCATAAAAGTGCGCGCAAACAACAAGCAAGCTCAGACGCCAGGATGAAGATACCGTTCCTAGCAGCAGTAGTCGTGGGATACCGCAGGAGTATGAGGAGGATAGTCAGGCCCAGAATTTTCACACCCAGAACCAGCCTTTTTGGCATGCTTGATGACCAGGTGTATGGGAGGTACAGGTTTCCACCTCACATAATACTCAACCTGGTCAGTGAGTGGGAGGATGACCTCACATCACCCACCCTCTGCTCCCAAGCACTCAGCCCCCTGGAGAAGGTCCTCAATGTACTGCACTTTTTGGCCACCGGATCATTTCAGCGGACAAGTGACATAGTGGGGGGGGGTTGTCACAGGCCACGCAGTCACGCTGCCTACACCAGGTCTTGGCCATCATGACTGCACGCCCATCAGTCCGCAGGCACATATACCTGCCCAGAACAACTGCAGAAAGGCAGGCTGCCGTCCAGGATTTCTACGGGGTGGCACAATTCCCCAAAGTCCTAGGTGCCATTGATTGCACCCATGTGGCTCTACGTCCCCCCAGGGGCAAATCTATAGAAACCGCAAGCACTGGCATTCCATCAACGTGCAGGTAGTATGTGATTCCAAGGAAATCATCACCTCAGTATATGCCAACTATCCAGGGTCCACCCACGACAGTTTCATTTACAGAATGTCAACCCTAAACCGGGACCTAGAAGCTGGGTGGCATGCCGATACATGGCTGCTCGGGGAGTGTAAATGCCACAGCACATGCATGCATGCCAGATACTGAGTAATGTCACAACCCTACTAATGGTACCCATCACCACCTCCCCAGGGGACAGTGCCTACCCTCTGAGCACCCACATGATGACGCCAATTCGGAAATCCACCACGCCACCCGAGGAAAGATACAACACAGCCCATATTGCAACCCGGGACATACTGGAACGCACATTCGGAGTGCTCAAGTCACGCTTCCGCTCCCTTGACCGTTCTGGCGGGCAGCTGTTATACGCTCCCCCAGTAGTGTGCAGGATCATAGTGGCAGCATGTGTCCTGCACAACGTTGCAACATGCCGGGGCCTGCCGGTGGACATGGTGGTGCCCCCACATCCCCAACCACATGCACGCCCGCTGCGCATGGGAGGGGAAAGGCCACGGGGTGAGGCAGCCCGAACGCAGCTGGTGGCTAATTCCTTCACTTAGAATCACACCCCTGTGGAGTGCACACAGCCCTGCCACATACCAGCTGACAATCAATGATGATGACATAAGGGACAGTCAACTGTCACAACCATACCAGCCTGAGATTGGTCAACTGGAAGTGTCACAATGTGTGCATCCCTACCTACAGAAACACCACCAATGCTGTGTCATCAAAAGACACATATGCTGCCAAATGCATTACCCCCTTGCAAAATACAACATGAGAACAGTGCCATGTCACCCAACCCCACCCCATCACCGCCACCCTACATACCATGGCATGTCATGCTATGTGAGAGCAAACAAAGCAATCCCGAAAACCTGACACAAGTGTCACAAAGTACAGTGTCCCTAATGGAAACTGGCCACACACAATATGCTCCCAGTAATGTTGAACTAACAACACACATGACCAAATACTTACCAACAATACAATGCAGCTACACAAGCTCAAACATAACTAAAACTTGACAGTACTAAGTTAAAGTAGTCGTAGTCTTACAACCTGAATATGCCACCACATCCGCACCCTTCCAACTGTAGTCTTGCAGGCTTCAAAACTTGTCTGTGTACTGCATACAACATGAACTCCATCTCCAAAGTAGACAGCCTTGTGAAGACATGAGGAATGAACCTGCAAATGCAGAGGGAGACATGGAAGCAGAAGCATACATAATTCCAACATGCAGTGTACAATACAATAACAATATACACAAGGAATGTCTACACAGTATTGACTACAGACTGCCCACACAGCTCATGGGAGCCCAACATCACTGTGTACATCACTGTCACTTGGTCACACCCTTTGCAAACCCATGGAAACCGGAAGCAGGAGGGGTGTGTGTCTCATGAACCCAAGCATCAAACCCAAACTCAGGACAAGCCTGCATGTGCCCAGCCGGAATACAGTGGATGCCCACGGGAGCCACACAAGACAACATACTGTCAAAAAATTATAAAAAATCAAAAATCAAAAAATCAAAAATCAAAAATGGCCATGTTGGGGGCGGGGCCACCCAGGAGGTCCGAGGACAAGCTGCGCACCAACAGCCGCCTGTGTGGATGTTATGTTGGGAAAAAAAACACCTCCATGGGCTCATGGCCTGCACGGCTATGCCAATGTGGGAGAACTGCTGCTGTCGCTCTCATTACCCTCTGCTGCTGCCACAGGAGGTGGTGGTGCTATGGGAGGCAGCCCACGCAAAGCCCTGGTAGGTCCTCCATGGCAGCAGGCATGCGGGTGTGGAAGGTCTCGTTCTGGAGGACTATAGTGCGGAGATCCCCATGCAGCACCTGACGTGATGCCCGGATCTCCTCCCGAGTTGCCTGCATCTCAGCTGAGAGCGAACGTGTGAGCCGCTCCAGCTGCTGTTCTGTCCTCAAGTTAGTGGAAGTCTCAAGGTCAACAAGAGTCTCCCTGAGGTGATGGAGTTCTACCCTCAGGGCTTCCCTGTGGCCCTGGGTCTCTATTGATATCGATTGGCGTATAGTCTCCAGTGCCACCCGTCTGTCCCTGTTGGACGCCAACATGTCCTCCCTGTGTGATTGGTAAATGTTGTCTGTTGCCTGTTGTAGTTGCTCCATCTGCCTTTCAGGGGGGACAATGGAAGTGGCCACCCTCTCCATTTCTTGAGCCATCATCTCAACTGATACTGCCTGTTGGGTTGCCATACCGTACATGGATTGTTCCCATGCAGTATTGCCTGATGGCGTACGGCCACCACGTCGGCGGGCACCACACCTGTTTGGGGCAAGGCAATCTGCACCTTGCTGTGCCGGAACTGCCCGAGGCTGCAGGACTGCATTCCCCCTCTGATCTGCTGGCCCAGGAACAGGATCAGATGTTGTGGAGTGTGACCCTGCACCCGTAACCGCCAAAGGCTGACTAACCAACACTGACATCCCCATAGAGGGTTCTTCTCCTGGTGCAGGTGGGTTGGACAGAACAGAACCCCTTCCAGAAACACTTCCCTGCGACGCCACATAGGTCTCATCATCCGAATCAGCACCTGAATAGAGGTCTGGGGAGGTGCACCCAGAGACACCCCTGGACAGAATCGTCTGCAGCAAGAGTGGGTTCTCACCCACCACCACACCACGTCCCCCACTGGTGGCCGATTGTGCCTCAGGTTCCTCCTGGGTCTGCACCATCTCCTCAATCTCAACAGCATCAAGTGCGTCATCCCCTGTAAAAACATGAAAGACAAAAAATGGAAACAGGCATTAGCACCATAGCACATAAATAGGCCTGACAAGCTACAGAACCAGTACATGATTTACACATGTCCCATATGACTATAACCCTCCCATGCATGCACTGTCACAGAGTTGGAAGGGGAGGCAAAAGTCAGACACTGATGACACCAAGATGGAAGAGCAACACATTTGCTGCATGCTGGGTAGCACTGCCATTACACATTGGCCTGTGAGTGGCATGTCCTATACACATAAATGACACATGCTATCACACAGATGGCATGTACCATAGCCATGGTACATTCCACAAGTACATCCATATGTCAGTGAATGAGTACTGTCACCCATCCATGTGAGATGGACATGAAGAGATGAAAAATGCCACATAGTGTGAAAAGATACACCATGTGCCACACACTGCAACACATCCAGTGTACAAAAATACAGTGATTGCAGGGCCATGTACACATCAATGGTTGTGCACTTCAACATGACAGGAACCAACTAGCATGTTCCACATTCAAACAGGCCCAAAAACATTCTGTGATCAGGACAATACTCATTCAGCCTGAATGGTCAAATCATTCAACTACCAAGGTGACACATGTGGGCCAATGTGGGGTTCTTCAATGACAGAAGCAAGTCACATATGTCACAATAGGGCTGAGGAATGTGTTGCAAAAGTGGGATAATTGAAACAATCAGCCTGAAAGAACACTGAAAAATACAAACAATGTTGTTGCATGATGCCACCTCAAGGGCAATTGCCATAATGTTGCGCTAAATTACTACTGTGGGCAGAAGGGATAGTGTCACACCCAAATTCAAGGCCGCAGAATGTTTTGGATGAAGCACATGGGTGACCCATACTACTCAGTCACACACACCCTGACCTGCCACTCAATCAGAACCCGTCACCCAAACAACATACACATGCATTACACACACATGCATGGGCACTCACCGGAGAATGTGTCATAATCGGGTAGTTCTCCCACACCTCAGATCTGTTCCTCTGTGACGAAGGTCCCAGCAACAGACTCATGTTCAGTGAGTTTGTTGTCCTCTTGTGGAGACCCACCACCAGTCACCAGAGTAGCGGCATGACTTGAGGCCAGCTTGTTCTTTGCTCTGCGTTTCAGGTCGTTCCACTGCTTGTAGCAATCATCAGCTGAGCGCCTCACAAATCCAAGGGCACTTATGTGGTTGGCGATGGTCTGCCAGTGTGCCTTACGTTGACCAGGTGTGGTCTTGGACCCTGCAGTCACCACCATTTCGTGGCTATGTGCCAATACATAGCTCACAAGTGCATCAAGTTCCGAATCATTGAAGCAAGGCTTCCTTGAGGTACCAGAGTGTGTAGCCGTGCCTGGGGTCTCAGCCTGTCGTGCCAGACCACCCTTCATCCTCTTTTTGGAAGGTGGAGCGGAGCCAGAGTGGCTAACGCCGCTCTGGTCAGTAGGGGCAGAATCACCGGTGGACTGGGTTGTTGGAGTGTGCAAATGTACACTGACCATAGGACTTGTTGCAGGCATTGTCTGAAGTGTGATGTTGGCAGGGGGAACATCAGTATGATGGACCAGGACCGACACTGTCCTGGCTGGGAGAGTCAGAGCTGGGGTGGATGGACCTGCAGCTGCCCCTGCAGCCTCACCAACCTGCATACTTGGGGCAGCAGATGACATAGCTGCCCCAGATTCACGTGGCTTGGTGACAACTTGCACCGCCACACGTGGCTTAGACTTGCTGACCTGGAAGTCAGCCAGGGAGTCATCCTGTGCCAGGTCAGGTGCCACAATGGGCTGGTCCAACAAGGGCTGAGCTGGGATGGTCTCAGCCACGTTTCCCTCAACCATGGGGGGGGCATGGGTGTCCCTGATTGGTCCTCCACACATGGGGGTATAGGGGCACCCTGCAAATCCCGGTCACGTCCCCTACCGTGCCCACCACATCCACCTTTTGAAGGTCGGCCACCTTTGCCTCCCTTACCGCTTGGTCGCCTCCCAACCATGGCACTGATGTTGTTGTGCGTATGGGAGGAGCAGTAAACTATTGTCCTGGGCAATTGGGGGTCCAAGGGGTAGGGTACTAGATGGAATTCGTACCCTAGTGCTCTATCAAGGCTCTCTGTGAGCCCTGGGGGAAGATGACGGGTCACGCAACGCACAGGCAGCCCCTCGTAGACCACGTGTGTGGAAAAATGAACCAGCACTATGCTGTGGCACCCAGAAATACAAAAATAAGCGTACGCGTGATACACGCAGCCTACAATGACCTCATGAAGGTGTACGCGACACACGGGGCAAGCCCAGTTGCTAAGTACATGCGGAACTCACCGTCTGCCTGGAAAAAGAACATGACAAATACGCGCATTTGCGCGTTGGCAACACCCACGCCAAAAGAAGAATTGTACACTATCTGAGGAGACAGGACAAAAGGAGAAGTGAACACTGTTTGAGGAAACAGGCCCAAAAGAAAGTAGAAAAATGAAAGCTGTCAGAGGTAACAGGGAGTACGAACTTAAAACGCTGTGAAGTAATCACGTGTGAACCGACAAGAAGAACAGAATCCACCCACTCGCTCTCCACAAAAAGCACATACAAGGAAATGGCGTCCTACACGTGCCTTTTAAACCGGCCCACACGTACACATCATTTACGCGTGTACGCGCCCTTTCCTCCAATTACACGCGCTGACACTCGGACGTGCAGCTTTTTCACGTGTGCTCTGTCATCATGTGCTATGAGGGAAACACCCGCGCGCATCACGTCACAGACGCGCTTACACGCTAAGGGCCTTTGGTCCAATAAAATCGCGTAAATGCGCTGATGCGCTTACGCGCTAAAGGCCTTTCCTCGAATTACACGCTGACGTGCAAGATTTTCACGTGCCAAATCACTCCGTATCAAGCTGGCCAGGCATTCACACACGGAAGACCACGCTCCTGCCCAGAAGGCCGAAATACTGCCCCCAGAGCCCCAAGCACTCTCCCACCTGCCATCTGCTGCTGCCTGATTGCCTGCTGCCCACGTGCCCTGCCATTTGCTGCCTGCACGTCAGCCAGGGGTGCTGTTGCTGTGACCACCCCTGCTGGAACCGAAGACTCCTGAATGGGATTCCATCGCTCCACAGCCCAGCCCCAGGACCCAGTTGCCCACCCACTCCTGCCTCGGGGGTTGCCATGTCCAGCACTACACCATCTGGCGGCACTGGCAACCCCCAGCCAGAGAGGCAGAGGGCCACCAGCTTCACTGCCATCGAAGTTGGTGTCCTGGTGGAGCAAGTCATGGGGCAGTATGATGCCCTCTTCGGAAGGTCGCGTGCCGATAAGGAAGGACGGACCAGGATCCGGACGGACATCGTGACTGCCATCAACGCGGAGGGGGTGGCAGTCCGCGAATTCCATCATGTCAAGAAGCGCTGGGAGGACTTCAGGTCCAGGACCCTCAACAAGGACCGGCGCCTCTTGAAGGCAGCGGATGCTAAGGGGCGCCGGGGCCACCTGTCGGAAGACCAAATGAGGGTCCTGGAAAACGTATGCTCAGCGCTCCACGTCCAGTTCCTTGAGAGGCACACCCGTCTGGAGTCGATCGGTAAGTGTACATGCATACTGATTGGAAGCTGTGCGTGTGGTGGTGTGCCAGTAGTGTGCAGGTTGCACATGTGGTTTTGTAGGGCCATGTATGGATGTGTATGTACAGGGCCGTGAGGCTGACACATGCAAGTCCTTTCATGTGTGAGACACATGGATGGTGTATTTGTGGATAAGCATGCAGGCCAAATGCAGATGTGTCAGCACACATGTTTGAATGACTGTGTATGTCAGTTGTCAAGGTTGTGGTGTCACACATGGATGTTGGTTCTAGCTGCCTGTATCTGCACTGTGTACATGTGCATGTATGTGTATCTGACAAGTGTGCAACTGTCATGCAACATGGATGCATGTGAGACTGATATGTAGAAGACTGATTGCCAGATGTGACATGGATGCCGATCTCATCACTGCAACACTTGGTGGAGATGTACACATGCATGTAAGTGTGGTGGCGTGTGTGCATGTCTAGTGCACTCCCTGTGTCTCATGTGATGTCTGGCTCACCTTTGCCTGCTCATGCTGTTGTATGTGTATGGATGGTGCTGGCTGTTGTGATATGGCTGTGGAATAGCTCATGTGTGTGATTTGAAATGACATGTGTGTTGGGGATTGTGATGCCAAGTTTGACAATGACACTCGTGAGCAACTGTCATGTGTGTATGAGTCCATTGTACGGTTCCCTGATGCCTGTGTCCTATCTTTTCCTGTCTGCAGCGTCGACTGATGAAGAGGGCGGAGAGGGTGCTGTGGAGCACAGCGGCAGGGATCGCACCGCCAGCCTGAGACGCAAGGCCCAGCTCCCCTCCCAGGTTATCATCTCGTCGGGGAGTGAGGAGTCCGGTGCCGTGTCCTAGGTCGCAGCTGCCGAGGGGAGTTCCAAGAGTCGGAGGTCTGAGTTGGACTCCTCGGCAGCAGAAGGGGCAGCTGAGACCCCACAGGGCCCGACGGAGGAAGATGGCATGGAGTCATCCAGGTGGCTGGGGTGTTTGGTGGAGGAGGAGGCTGTGCAAGGGACAGAGATGGGGTCTAGGGGTGGGGATTCCACTGGTGCTAGTGGTGCAGTGCAGGGGCAGGGGCAGGCAGGGACAGGAGGCAGCACAGGCCGCCGCGAAGGTGCCTGTGTGTAATCATGTCCCCGATGCTGTGACTGCATCATCCTGCACCAGCAGGGATGCCTACATCCAGGCCCATTTTCAGGGAGGGGATCCGCTTACAACAACTGGCCTTCCTCTCCCTGTGGACATGGCTATCTGGGACCGGGTTGAGCCTGTCCTGGGTGGTGGGGCGTTGGGTCAACGGGCCATGCGAGGCGAAATGCAGTCTTTTCATAAGGAGACTGCATGTCGTCTTGAATGGCTCGTTGACCACGTCGACCTACTGGGACAGGTCACCAGGGCCGGATTCTTCTGTTTGCTGGGCCTTGTTCCGACCCCCTCCTCAACTGAACCCCCTATGCGCCAGTCGTACTCCGTGCCATCTTCCCACCCATGTGTCACCTGGGTGCCCTGTGGAGTTGCCTCTGACCCTGCGGCTGGCTGGTGGAGGACACATCCCTGCCACAGTCGGGAGTCGGACGTCCAGCAGGGGTGGCCACCTCAACAACTGCACCCCATCCGGAGGAGGATGTGCAGGCAGCAAGAGCCAGGGCACGGGCAGAGGCACAGCAGCAGCAGCAACAAGGTGGGAGCCATGGTGGCCTGGGGCCTTCGTTATCGGAGGGGCAGGCATCGGCCAGAGGGTAGGATGACCCATTATGGGAAGTGTCTTCCGTGTGGCAGCGGTTAGGCCATGCCATAGATGCGGAGCGGCAGCGGGCAGAAGAGACACAGCTCACGATGGTCAAGGCTGAGAACTCCATGCGGAGGGCCCTGAGGCGGGCCGAGTGCCTCGAGGCAATTCGCAGGGAGTTGGAGGAGAATATGCCGTTGTCCCTGTGAACCCTCGGGGCCATGGAAGAGGACCACCTCCGGGACATTGAGCAGGAGTTCGATGATGCCCTGGCACGGGACATCCAAAAGTGAGCCGTCAGACTAGCCCGCTGCCCTTGTAAATAGTTAGATAGTGTTAGGTTTCCTTTGGTTTTTTTCTTTATTTTGGTTGCGCTTGGACAATGCACCACATTTCTGTATATAGTTTTTCATTAGGTAGTATTTTTGATAGGTTTAATTTCTTCAGTTGGGATCATGGACCCTGGATTGTTCATCGGTATATGGTTCACTATTGGATTCATCTCTTTTTTTTGGATTTCCCCATGGAGCAATGGTTTTCACTTTTGTTTTTCGCTTGGATTTGCTTTGTTGGACTGTGACTTTGGACACCTTTCCTTTGGATTATGATTTCTTGTTTTTCATTATTTTACAGACATGCAGCTTTTCTTTTTTTATTCCCATTGTTGTTTGTTTGATTTTTATTCCATTCACGTTGCGTTTAATACATTTTTTTCTTCTTACTTCGATGTGTGGTATTATCTCCTTGGTTTCATGCATGTCATGATATGGGTTTTCACATTCATTTGCAACCATTGTGTGTGTGTGACGGACATGTGTTCATTTACATACTTGCCATTGGGGTTGTATCATGTAATTGCCTTTTCTATGTGGGTGGATGCAATACTTGGTTGGGTCTTTGGGCTGGGGAGGCTGGCCATAAGGGCCATGATTGAGGATCGTTATGACCTGGGGGCAGGGGGACATGAGTGGGGACCTGCTGGCAGGTGCCCTGCACTGCTGGGAGGTGGGGGTGCAAGGGGACATGAGTGGGGGCCTGCTGGCAGGTGCCCCTGACTGCTGGGGGGTGGGGGTGCCTGGGGACATGGTTGGGGGCCTGCTGGCAGGTGCCCCTGACTGCTGGGGGGTGGGGGTGCTGGAGGACATGAGTGGGGGCCTGCTGGCAGGTGCCCTGACTGCTGGGGGGTGGGGGTGCAAGGGGACATGAGTGGGACATGAGTGGGGGCCTGCTGGCAGGTACCCCTGACTGCATGGGGGTTGGGGTGCTGGGGGACATGAGTGGGGGCCTGCTGGCAGGTGCCTTGCACTGCTGGGGGGTGGGAGTGGTGGGGGACATGAGTGGGGGCCTGCTGGCAGGTGCCCCTGACTGATGGGGGGTGGGGGTGCTGGGGGACATGAGTGGGGGCCTGCTGGCAGGTGCCCCTGACTGCTGGGGGGTGGGGTGTAAGGGGACATGAGTGGGGGCCTGCTGGCAGATGCCCCTCAGTGCTGGGGGCTGGGGGTGCTGGGGGACATGAGTGGGGGCCTGCTGGAAGGTGCCCCTCAGTGCTGGGGGGTGGGGGTGCTGGGGGACATGAGTGGGGGCCTGCTGGCAGGTGCCCTGCACTGCTGGGGGGTGGGGGTGCAAGGGGACATGAGTGGGACATGAGTGGGGGCCTGCTGGCAAGTGCCCTGCACTGCTGGGGGGTGGGGGTGCAAGGGGGTAATGCATTGGTGATCACTAGTGCAAGGTGACATGTGGCTTGGCTGGGGGGCATGCCCATGGTGGTTTGGCTTCCTGCGGGACATGACCAGGGGTGCAGGGTAGTCCCCTGTGGTGTGGGCTGCCTGCAGGGGCCGTGGAGGGTGTAGAAGGAACACCTGGGAGGACCGACATTGCCAATTCACGTGTAGGACTCCCCTGCACCCCTGAAATACACGTACCCCACTCGCAGAGGGCCTATCGCGTGTGAAACTTCCCACGAACCCCAGAAATACACGTACCCCACTCGCACAGGGCCTATCGCGTGTGAAACTTCCTGCGAACCCCAGAAATACATGTACCCTGCTGGAATCGCATGTGAAACTTCCTGCGAAGCCCAGAAATACACGTACCCAGGCCAATCGCGTGTGAAACTTCCCGCGCACCCCTGAAATACATGTACCCAGGCCAATCACGTGTGAAACTTCCTGCGCACCCCTGAAATACACGTACCCATGCCAATCGCATGTGAAACTTCCCGCGCACCCTTGAAATACACGTACCCAGGCCAATCGCTTGTGAAACTTCCCGTGCACCCCTGAAATACACGTACCCAGGCCAATCGCGTGTGAAACTTCCCGCACACCCCTGAAATACACTTACCCAGACCAATCGCGTGTGAAACTTCCCGCGCACCCCTGAAGTACACGTACCCAGGCCATTCGCGTGTGAAACTTCCCACGCACCCCTGAAATACACGTACCCAGGCCAATCGCATGTGAAACTTCCTGTGCACCCCTGAAATACATGTACCCAGGCCAATCGCGTGTGAAACTTACCGCGCAACCCCGTAATACATGTACCCCACTCGCACAAGCCCTTTCGCGGAGGAAAGTTCCCGCGAACCCCGTAATACACGTACCCTGCTGAAATCGTGTGTGAAACTTCCCGCGAACCCCAGTAATACACGTACCCCACTCGCACAGGCCCTTTCGCGTGTGAAACTTCACGCGCACCCCAGTAATATACGTTCCCCGCTTGGCGTTTGCTGTTTGGCAGCCCTGTAAAGTGGTCCAGGGTTAGCGCAGCCCTTTGCGCTGAATTGGGAATTTTGATGGCTTTTCCTTGCGCGAGGGCGTTCTTGGGGGCGTAACTGGCGCTGCTGCAGGGTCGCTGCGCCACTCTGCACCACGGCTGGTTTTGAAGGCTAAAATCCATTAATACGCTGTGCGCGGAAATCAATTTTAGCGCATGCGGCTGGCACAGACATTCGCACGCGCACACTGTGCGCCAGCCGCGTGCGCCACTTTTGTGCCAAATTCTATGAATTACCCTGTTAATTACTACAAAATGGTACGAAACATGGTCACCTGTCACGTGAGCCAAGGATGAAAATAGAGTTGGGCACGCAGTTCCAGAACTATGATAGAGCATGCTCACACTCCCTTATATTCCCAGAGATGGGAATACAATGCAAGGCCAAGTTCAAAGACAACCATCATGGCCAAAGGCATGGGTGATAAGATGTTTGGCTAATTGGGTGGGGAGGTACAGTCAAGTCCACCTCCTGGCACCTGAGGAATGAGCTTGCATGCTGTTAGTGAGCCGAATGTTCCAGACTGGCACGAGCTGGACAACCAATTGTAGAGGGCTGTATAACGACGACCTTATAGTTTGAGAGCCAATGATATATTGTGCCTCATTACAACCTTGGCAGAGGACCATGGTGCTATTAGCACCAGGGTCCATGCCGCTAAGGTTGCAATTCCGCCATGGTGGATGGCGGAATTACCGCCCCATTCCAAGGTGAGTGGGGCGGTAATTCCCCATTCACCAATGGCCCTTTCCCCATTCCCATTTTTGCCCCATAGGGCATAATGGGAATGGGGAAAGGCGATAATTACGGCAAGGTCCCTTTGCGGCATGGCTTTTAACGCCTGCAAAAAGCAGGCGTTAAACAGTCATCCCGCAAAGGGAACCTTGTAATCAGGCGTTAATGGTCGCCGTAAACCCCCTAACGCCTGAGTCGGAATGAGGCCCATTGTCTACTTAATAAAGTTGAAGATGACTTGCACTAAGGGGGGGCATCGGCTGTCCATCTGACAGTGGATGTCCTATCACAACCCAACTCCTTATAAAAAGTACACTTAGATGTTCCCCTTCAGTGTTTCACATCCCTCGTAGGTTTTTCATATTTGCCACATAGTTTGATGTCACGTATGACACAGTTTTGCTATATAAATATGATTTTTTATGAAATGTATGACAGAGCATGTGCAAAGTCTATTGATATCCGTTGTAACTCCCTGTTTTAGATAATTGATATTAAAACAGAACCAATTTGCAATCTTCCTGAGTTGGTTTGATTATTTGGTGTCAGAGTTATTCTGCATCCCATCCACTGCATGTGTGTTACCCAAAGGGCTCTAAAGTTCACAGCTTTTCAGAAAAATACAACAATTTAAACATAGAACCTTAAATAGGATCCATACCACTTATGGTGACCTCTGAGAGTTATGGTTTCAGAGTGTGAGAAAACCAAGTTTCATTATACTGGATACTGGAAAGATTAAAGAATATTCAGGATTAATACCATATGATAGAAATATGCCAGTCATGAGTCATGAGTCCAAAGGTACAATCTACTATTTACTAACAGGCAGCTGTCTGGCTCTCAACACCCCACAATTTGTGTAAGCAGACACCGTGAGATGAGAGAGAGCTGGATATTTCAAAAACACAAGTATGAATACAAGTATTCCACAATCCCGGGCACAGCGTCCAGCCGCTCTTTGTGTAATACATTTACCTAGGGTTCATAGCCTTTCCACATAACTAATTCATGTTTAAACATCTTTACAGAGTTTGTTGTTTTCCCTTAAATTGTTCATATGTTTTCCAAACATAAGACACAAAGGTAACATTCTTTATTTTGCTCGCTTATATTTGTCTATCATTTGTTTTTGAGTTTAAAGTCAGTTTAGTTTTAAGGAGTGAAAACAAAGATTTCTGCAAGAAGAGCACGTTCAACTATTCATCATTCTACTTTGCTCTTTGAACAGGGAAGGCACTATTGGGACAGATGGTATCTAAATTACTGATTAGTACGGCTTTTGTTTAACTCCAAAGTTTCTCAGTGTAGGACAAACAATCCACTTTAGCAGCTTCAACATTCTTATGTGCGTTGACATCATGGAAACAGGACTAAGTTCATTTTGCTATGCTAGAGCCGAAAACACAATTCTAAACATGAGACAGAAAGCAAGAGGTGATCAAAATGGCGGATAACTGAAAATGGCGGCTTAGTCAGCCTGTTTCAGGTTCATTTAATTTATAGTGCGATGTGAATGTGCTCATGCCAACGTTTACTATCAGGCAGTATTCATGCAAAATATACTTTTACAAACCTCCTTTTGGCCTAAGCCAAGAGCATTACTCAAATATTAGCATCATCTGAAAACCACGTATCATCATCAGAGCATCCTGAATCGCTATCTTCAAACATTGATGGCCATTAATCCCTTTATGGCGATGTCCTCCATTGCAAAGGCATTAGTAATTTTTCCTGGGCTATGTGTCTTAGGTTCTAGTTTACCAATTGCTTGTGCACAATTTCCCCCTTTCATGGAACAGATGACAGGAAGACACTGTATGCAACAACAGCAAAACAATACAATGCCAAGGATCACCATTAGGACTAAGATTTTCCAGCCCCAAGATAGTAACAAGTCACAGAACCATGTGCCAATATCCCAGTTTCCCTCTGAAATGTGTACGTCAGTACTCAAGGTGTGCAATTTCTTAATTACTTTAAATATGGTGGGGGAGGAATCGGGCACAAAAACGCAACATGCGGATCCCACCATTTTGCACACTCCACCACGCTCAGCTAGAATGATATCTAACAGCATCCTATTTTGGAGATCCACTAATCTAATATCCTTTTGCTCTAATGTCATGTTATATAGGATGTCAGTGGTTTCATTGATGGCTTTCTCTAAAACCCTCACCAATTTTCTAATATCTTGTGAGTTTATTATCTGTCCCCAAAATAGTAGAAAGGATTAAGCAATGTCACCCAGAATCTGCGAGGGAGTGTCACCATCCTGATCCCGCATGGGACGAGTTCTAGAAACTTCAGCAGTGGTGACTACATATACACCTGGTAACCGTATTCCTAAATAACAAGTACCCTCCCAGTCTCTTGGCAACCATGGATTCACTTCATTACCGCAAAGTAAACGGGATTTCCTACATACAAAGGTCTATCCTCACTGGTTAGTACACAGCAGAATTCAAACCTCCCTCAAATGTATCCATTGGCTGGGATCCCTCTCTTTGTATGCAAAATGGAACAAAGTGTGGACTATGGTTAATGGTATAGGAAGGGGGCATGGCAACCCTAATATCTATGGGAGCCATTTTAAAGGGAATCATAGATTGGAAAGGTCTGGAGAGTCTATCAGAAGGCTTAATAGAAGCAATGTTTAGCTTGCTCCTACTTGCAAACAGAGTACATCCTAAAGGTGCTAAAACTCGTTTTTTAAACTCGTTGAGATTAGTCCCATCAAAAATTCTGAGAAACACTATTGTTCCACCTGCCAAAGAATAATGCCCTAAGTGAAGCATAACGAGCAGTAGTTAGAGGGCGAGGATGCATATACCAGCCCAATTCTTTTTCCCCATGTTGTGGCAGATGTGAACATTTCCAACAATTGGTCTTATTTAGAATGGCATGTGTGGCGTTCATAATCATCAAGAGGGTGTTTTTGTGATAACCCCCTCTATGTCAGAGGTCTCGAGGACAAAGAGTGTGCAAATGCACATATGGTGGTGAAATAGTGGAGACACTTGCAGTTGGCAATATAATAACAAGCGGATGTGCACTCTCCAGATACCAAAATATGAATGCCAATGTTAACAATACATGCTGTTATTGTGATCAGTATCCATTTGGTCCGAGGGGACCATGGCCCTTGATGGGTGGACTCATTATCAGCAAAACGATCAGTATCCTTATTAGTACAAGTGGCCCCAAACACAGGCTTAGTTTCTCAGTGTCCATTAAGAAGCCTCACTGTTGGGCTCTTTTAGTTCATCTGTGGGTGTCACTTGACCACGTGGCCTATCTTGATTGAAGGTAACTTTTCCGGTCCCTGCCTCTTATCGTATGCAGCAGAGGAATGATGAGGGACTGGCTTAACGTTGATTTCTTGTGGGTTTCTTGTGGGTACAGAATCATAGCTGCACTTTCCATTTCTATTTACATTCATGTAATGTCAGCAAGCTCTAAATCTAAATCCTGTTTCGTGGTCAAAGATTGTACCTTGAGACACCAAGTACGGAATGGTCAGTGAACAAAGAGTCGCTGCTTCCGGAAGAAGATAAAGAAGCTGAAACAAGATTAATTGACGGTGAAGAAGAAATTGAAGAAGAAGAAGCAATCTCCCCAGACCCTGCAGGCTCAGGAAGATTTTTCGTGGCACCCTCAGTGTCGCTCAAAGCAGGCCCGTTATGAGCATCAGGATCATCAATTCCCTTCTCCTCCCCTTTGTCATAGGGCAGAGGAAAAGGAATCCTCTTCACATGTGTCGCGTGGATCCTGTGTTTCTTTCCGCTCACTCGTACTGCAGTTCCATAGCCAAAAGGATCTGATGTGGTCCTTTCCAACGAGGTGCAAGACACATGCCCCTCTTGAAATTCTTCAACAGGACCCACTGACCAGGTCGAAGTCAATGACCTGAACCCATGTATTTTACAGGGAGGGCTGCTTGTGCCTGTTGGTGAATCAAACGCAAGTTTTGATTCAACTGGCCACAATAATCAGACAAAAGCAGATACTCAATATCTTTCAACTGTTTGGGCCTCGGTGGATTCCATACTGTAACGCTCACCTGACTCCCACGGAGGCGCTGGTCTAGTCTGGGTTGCTGTGGCCTCTTCGAGTGTGATGCGCAGAACTCGGAACACCGACTGAACAGGACCCTTAAATCATGCTTGTCGGGCCCGTAGGAATATCCTTCTTATGGTTTGAAAGGATGAACTCTCCATCCTGCTTCTGGTGCAGGGGCGCGTGTTTGTCCAGTTACTTCACTGGTTTTCAGAATGGCGCTGGCAAAATCCACTTGACTTTTCCGAGCGGAATGCAGTAAGTATGAAGATTACAAAAGTTCAAGTGTTGAGCCTCCTTTTCTGTTGCCTTCCTAACCTGTGATCTGTCCTTTATTTCAGGTGCAGAATGAAGGCGATGCGTTGAGGGATTGACTTGCCGATGGTAAACTCAGGTGAGTTAGCGATGGGGGCGATCCCTCTTAATGTCTTTATATTCCTCCAGTAATGTCTTTTGTCCTTTCCCCATAGGGGCCGGGGTGCGGTACCTGCCAACATAGCGGCGCCGACCCGAAATGAGGAATGATCCACCAACAGTAGACCGGTAACTGTTATGGCGGAAAATTAGGCTTTCCTCATGTGTTCCTTCTGCTCACCTTTTGTCTCTTCTTCTCTCCCCTACGCGCAGAGATGTGGCGACCGGTGCAGACAGTCGCGGTGGAGCCAGAAGAACTCCCGAGGAAAATTGAGTGAAGCGCGGCGCTGCAGTGAGCAACGCGGTGCTTTTAAATGAAAGTCTTTTCTCAGGAACGCTGGCGTGAAGGTTCCGGATGCAGGTAAGAAGTTTGTTTAAATTCTTGGTTTTCACCTTTCTCTTCTCTTCTTTCCTTACAGGTTTTCCAGGATCGAGGCGGGCGTGGCTGGAGACCAGATGCAGGAGCAGACACGGTGAGCGTTCAGCTGCTTGGATGCAGAACAACACGAAGCGTGAGCTACTGTCTGGGCGTGGCTTAAATAGTCCCCAAAGTAGTTCCAGGTAAGTATCCTTCCCTGGCCACCCCCGAGTGCTAAAATAGTCCCAATGAAAAAATAGTCCCTTTCAGGTCTCAGGGAGGCCTGAATCTTGCAGCATGGTCTGCATCAGGTAAGTGCACAAAACACCTTCCTTTATGAGCCTGGCGCCTATGGCGCCAGGACTGATGTCCAACATGAGCCTGGCGCCAACGGCGCCATGACAGAGTCCAAAGAGCCCCTATAAGGGGCCGCTGGGCTTTTACCCGGGGGCATGATGCCTGCTCCCGGGGGTGCTGGGCCTGGCCTGGTGCTCCGGGGGTAGGCATCATGACAGCACTCCCCCCCAAGGCCCCTCCCAAGGTCGTTCCCTCTGGAGATTTCGGTTTGTTTGGGAAATTCCGATGGAACCTTTTTACCAGCCGAGGTGCATGTACGTGGTCGCTGGGTTCCCAAGACCTTTCCTGAGGCCTGTAACCTTTCCAATCAATTAGATAGAAAAGTTTTGATTTTGAGATCTTAGAATCCAAAATGTTCTTCACCTCGAATTCAGGCTCCCCGTCTATCTGGATTGGTTCTGGTGGCTTTATTAATCTGGTTCCTGGTTGCACTGGTTTCAAAAGTGACACATGAAAAACGGGGTGAATCTGCATGTTAGCTGGTAGATCGAGCTTGACTGCCACTGGGTTAATTATAGCTTTGATCGAGTAAGGGCCCAAATACCTTGGATTAAAATTTCGAGGTCCCTTGAGCAATAAGTGTTTGGAAGCCAACCATACTTGATCCCCTATTTGGTATGGAGGCGCCTCACTCCGATGCAGATCCGCATTCTTTTTGTATTTTCCTTTTGCTTGTTGCAAATGTGCAGTTGCATCCTTGAAAGCTTGAGTTATCGTGGAATGCAAATGGTCCACTGCGGGCATTTCAAGGCTCAGAGGTGAGTCCAGGTCTGAAGTACGAGGGTGATGTCCATATAGGGTATAAAAGGGGCTTTGTCCAGTTCCAGAGTGCACCGAGTTATTGTATGCATATTCGGCCACCCATAAAATATCCTTCCAATTACCCTCCGATTGGTGCAACATACATCATAGGTATTGTTCAAGGGTCTGGTTCATTCTCTCCGTCTGACCATCGGTCTGTGGGTGGTGGCTGGTTGAGAGTCTTACGTCGATTTGTGCCAGTTGACAACACTTGCTCCAGAAATGAGAAATAAACTGGCTTCTAAGGTCGGAGACTAGTATGGACGGGAATCCATGCAAACGGATGATATTTTCGAGGAATTCCTTGGCTAGGTGAGCTGAAGGTAATCCGTTTAACGGAATTAAATGGGCAATCTTGGAAAATAAATCCACCACAACCAGAATAGTATTGTATCCATTACAAGGGGGCAGGTCCGTGATAACATCTAGCAACAAGGTGTGCCAAGGTGCTGGTGGAATGTCTAAAGGGTGAAGAAGACCGGCGGGTTTTGTCTTTTGGCCTTTGTTTTGGGCGCAAACTCCACAGGATATCACGGAAGATTTAATATCCTTTCGCCAGGAAGGCCACCAGAATTGTCGTTTAATTTTTTCCTCAGTTTTGGCAATGCCAGGATGTCCTTCCATCAGGGTATCATGATGACGGGAAATAACCAGTTCTTGCAATTCTTTTTCTGGCAGAAATAAGCGTCCTTGGAAGTAAGGTAGGCCATTGTTGACCGAAAAGTAAGACCCTCTTTGGATCCAATCCTGCAAGGCTGTAGAGTCCAGGAGTTGTTTTACCCGTGCTTGAATGTCTTCAAGGGTTTGTAAAGAGGTTATCCCCAAAATTCTTTGTTCGGGAATTATCGGCACAGGTTCTGAGTTTGTGTCTATTTCTCCCATTCCTATTCGAGATAGTGCGTCCGCTTTGCCATTCTTACAGCCGGGGCGGTAAGTGATTACAAAATCGAACTCAGCAAAGAACAAAGCCCATCGGAGCTGACATGACGATTGAGCCTTGGCAGTTTTTAAATATTGTAAGTTTCGGTGATCAGTGATCACGGTGATGGTATGCCTGGGGCCAAGAAAATAATGCCGCCAAGCCTTAAAGGCGGACTTAATGGCTAATAATTCCTTGTCGGTGATTGCATAATTTACCTCAGGCGGCGAGAACTTTCTGGACCAAAATGCTACGGGGTGCAGTTGGTTGGTTTCAGGGTCTCTCTGAGACAGGACAGCTCCCATGGCTAAGCTGGACGCTTCGGTTTCGACTATATATGGGAGATCGGGACGCGGGTGCTTCAAAATAGGTGCGGACGTGAATTTAGCTTTCAATTCCTGAAAGGCCTGTTCGGCTTCCTCGGTCCATTCGAAGCGTTTATTTTTCCGCAAGAGTGCAGTGATGGGTTGTACCACACGTGAAAATTCCGGGATAAATCTGCGATAAAAATTGGCAAAACCAAGCATGCTTTGGACACCTTTCACCAAACTAGGTGATGGCCATTTGAGGATGGCATCCACTTTTCGTGAGTCCATTCGGACCCCTTTAGGTGTCAGGATGAATCCAAGAAACTCAAACTCGGTGGTATGGAAAACGCACTTTTCCAGCTTTGCAAACAGTTTGTGCTGGCGCAATTTCTCAAGGACGGCCCTGACATGCTTTCTGTGATCAGATTCCGAAGAGGAGTACACAAGAATGTCATCGATATATACGACAACACAAACATCGATGAGTTCCCGAAGGACATCTTTCATGAAGAATTGGAAGGCAGCAGGCGCGTTGCACAACCCGGCACGTTGCACAACCCGAAAGGCATCACCTGGTATTCGAATAATCCATATTTTGTACGGAAGGCCGTTTTCCATTCGTCACCTTCTTTTACTCGCACAAGATGATAAGCCCCCCGGAGATCTAACTTGGTGTATACGCAAGCATCCTTCACCTGGTCAAGGAGTTCAGGGATCAGAAGCAGAGGGTAACGGTTTTTAACAGTTATCTGTTTCAATGCGCGGTAGTCGATACAAGTTCTAAGGTCGCCTTCTTTTTTGGGCACGAAGAACAAAGCCGAGGATGCCGGAGACTTTGACGGGCGAATGAAACCATTGGCTAGGTATTGATCTAAATATTGTCTCAAATGCAGATTCTCAGGTTCAGTAAGGGCATAAATCCTGCTACAAGGGGGTTGTGCACCGGGCACCAGATCGATTTGGCAATCGTACAATCTGTGGGGAGGTAACGTGTTGGCCTGTTCCTTTTGGAAGACGTCCTGAAAGTCTTGGTCTTCCGGAGGTAGTTGCATGGAGACAGAGGTTACAGACGCTAGACTAATCTTCAGATTTTCTGGGTAGCAGGTTTGTGCACAATCCGGGAAGGTTATTCTCTTCGCTCACCAATCAATTCGAGGATTATGTGTCTCTAACCAAGGGATTCCGAGAATAACCTGAAACTGTGGAGCCTTGATTACATCAAACACAACTGCCTCCCGATGGCCGCCCAGACCTATAAGTGTCACCTCAGCAGTGGAATGTGTTACCGGTCCTGAGGCAATTTCGGTTCCATCGACTGTGGTGATGACATCTTTGCTGGTTTTAGGACGCAGAGGGAGGTTAATCTTAGAGACCAATTCACAATCCACATAATTTCCTATAGCCCCACTATCGATGTATGCCTTTATTGCATGCAACCACTTAGGCTGTTCCGGATCTATGAGGACCATTGGCACAATGAAATGCGAGGTCTGAGAGTTAGTTTTCAAGCTCGGCAAGCGGACCCCTACGCTTGTCGGGCGTGGTCGTTTCCCGAAACAGAGTCTTCATGGTTTTTATCAGCGGCTCCTACCACCTTCTTGGGCGGTCTTGCCGGGCAATCTAGTAGAAAGTGTCCAGAGGACCCACAATAAAGACATAATTGCATCTGCTGTCTTCTTTCACGTTCTTTTTGAGTTAAAGGTCCTTTAACCCCTCTGATTTGCATAGGCTCAGAGACATCAGCAACCTTGGGCTTCGCATTCTATAATGCTCACCTGACTCCCACGGAGGCGCTGGTCTAGTCTGGGATGCTGTGGCCTCTTCGAGCGTGATGCGCAGAACTCGGAACACCGACTGAACAGGACCCTTAAATCATGCTTGTCTGGCCCGTAGGAATATCCTTCTTATGGTTTGAAAGGATGAACTCTCCATCCTGCTTCTGGTGCAGGGGCGCGTGTTTGTCCAGTTACTTCACTGGTTTTCAGAATGGCGCTGGCAAAATCCACTTGACTTTTCCGAGCGGAATGCCGTAAGTATGAAAATTACAAAAGTTCAAGTGTTGAGCCTCCTTTTCTGTTGCCTTCCTAACCTGTGATGTGTCCTTTATTTCAGGTGCAGAATGAAGGCGATGCGTTGAGGGATTGACTTGCCGATGGTAAACTCAGGTGAGTTAGCGATGGGGGCGATCCCTCTTAATGTCTTTATATTCCTCCAGTAATGTCTTTTGTCCTTTCCCCATAGGGGCCGGGGTGCGGTACCTGCCAACGTAGCGGCGCCGACCCGAAATGAGGAATGATCCACCAACAGTAGACCGGTAAGTGTTATGGAGGAAAATTAGGCTTTCCTCATATGTTCCTTCTGCTCACCTTTTGTCTCTTCTTCTCTCCCCTAGGCGCAGAGATGTGGCGACCGGTGCAGACAGTCGCGGTGGAGCCAGAAGAACTCCCAAGGACAGGTGAGTGAAGCCCGGCGCTGCAGCGAGCAACGCGGTGCTTTTAAATGAAAGTCTTTTCTCAGGAACGCTGGCGTGAAGGTTCCGGATGCAAGTAAGAAGTTTGATAAAATTCTTGGTTTTCACCTTTCTCTTCTCTTCTTTCCTTACAGGTTTTCCAGGATCGAGGCGGGCGTTGCTGGAGACCAGATGCAGGAGCAGACACGGTGAGCGTTCAGCTGCTTGGATGCAGAACAACGCGAAGCGTGAGCTACTGTCTGGGCGTGGCTTAAATAGCCCCCAAAGTAGTTCCAGGTAAGTATCCTTCCATGGCCACGCCCGAGTGGCAAAATAGTCCCAATGAAAAAATAGTCCCTTTCAGGTCTCAGGGAGGCCTGAATCTTGCAGCATGGTCTGCATCAGGTAAGTGCACAAAACACCTTCCTTCATGAGCCTGGCGCCTATGGTGCCAGGACTGATGTCCAACATGAGCCTGGTGCCAACGGCGCCAGGACAGAGTCCAAAGAGCCCCACTCGGCTTTTACCCGGGGGCATGATGCCTGCTCCCGGGGGTGCTTGGCCTGGCCTGGTGCTCTGGGGGTAGGCATCATGACACATACTTTGGCTGGTCTCCCCATGACAATTTCATAGGGGAGAGCCCTGTCTTTAACTGTGCGGTCATCCACATCGATAGTAAGGCTATTGCCAAAGCGTCCGGCCATTTCAGATTGCTGTGTGCACAGACTTTAGCAATTTTATTCTTTAAGATGCCATTATGGCATTCCACAAGGCCGACACTCTGATCATGTCTGGCCTAGTGGAACTGTTTATTGATCTGTAATCCTGCACATACGTGCAGGATGACAGCAGTGATGAAATGTGGGCCATTATCGGACCAAATTACTCTAGCCAAGCCAAACCTAGGGAAATATTCCCTAAGCATGGTCTTTGCCGTTGATATTGGTGTAGCCTCTTTTAGTGGGAAAGCCTTAACCCATTTGCTAATGGCACAGATCACAACTAAGAAATATTTATAGTTTTGGCAACGTTCCATCTCAATTAAATCAAAATGGATCACCTCAAAAGGCATGGAGGGGGTATCAAAACTGTAAACATATCATGCAACTCTGGACTAAAAGCGTTTCCTTTTCCTACATCGTCCGTCACTTTCTGATGTGCGGCGCACTTCATTATTGCCAGTTGTGTAGGAAGCGCAATTGCCGATAGCAACCAAACTATCAGAGTGCCATGTTGAATTGTTGTTCCATGTGAGGTCAGCAATCCTCTCTCAGCCCATACTCGGCTAAAATCATGAACCACCCCAAATGCGTATTGGCGATTTGTATATATGTTTACACTAAGCCCTTCAGAAATTTCACAAGCTCTGGTTAATGCAATAATCTCTGCAGCTTGCGCAGACGTATGTGGAATTTGTTTGCTCTCCACAACAGTGTTTAATTTGGTGATTGCATAAGCAGAGGTGGATGTATCATCTGGTAGTTTAAAACAGGTGCCATCACAAAATAGCTCCCCTTGTGGATTCTTTAAAGGTGTATCAGTTAAATCAATTCTGCCCTTGGTCTCCTGTTCTGTAATATAGAGGAAATCATGGGACATCTTGTGACTGCAATCTGCCTCTTGTGGAGAAGGCAATAGTTCAGCCGGATTCAATGAACAGCATCTCTTAATTTGGATGTGCAGGGCAAATAGAATCAGCTCGTACCTTGTTAGTTGAGCTGATGTGAGATGTTGCGTCTGCATTCAGTTTAATAGAACGTCTACAGAGTGGGGTACCATCACGGTTAAAGAGTGACCTAAAACCATACCCTCACTTCGTTTCACAGATGCAGCAGCATCAGCTACAGCTCTCAAACATCTTGGCAAAGTGCATGCAACAGGGTCTAACATGGAGCAAAAATAGCCGCACGGCCTATTCTTGCCCCCATGTTCCTGTGTCAAAACAGCCAAAGCACATCCATCACGTTTATGCACATAAAAAACAAAGCTCTATTCGTAATTTGCTGTGTCCAAAACTGGTGCTGAAAACAACGCAGCCTTAAGAAAATAAAAACATTCTGGCAATTCATGTTCCACTGTAAAAGGCAAAGAAATGTCCTTCTTTGTCAGTGCCAACACAGGTTTTATCAGCAACAAAAAATTTGGGATCCATTGTCTACAATATGAGGCCATGCCTATTAAAGCTTTGACCTCTTTCTGTGTATTTGGAACAGACATATCAGAGATGCTTTGTATCAGTTCAGGTGTCAGTCTTCTTCCCTCCTTCGACAGGAGATAGCCCAAATAGGAGACCACCTGTCGACAATACTAAAACTTCTTCAATCAGGCCTTATGCCCATGTTCTGATAAATGAATTAGCAGCAACACGGTGCCCTCTTTGCAGGCATCTTCAGAATCAGCAGATAGAAGTAGATCATCAACATATTGCAATAACGTGCAAGTGGAAGGCAACTCGAGCGTATCAAGCTGCTCTTTCAACACGGTACTATAGATACTTGGACTATTCCGTGTATCCTTGTAGCACACGAGTAAATATGAACGTGCATCCCCCTAGGGTGAACGCAAACAAATATCTGCTATCAACATGCACAGGGATACTAAAGAAAGTGTTTTTCAAATCCACAACACTAAAATGTGTAGCCATGGCTGGAATCATAGTCAGAACTGTGATAACATTGGTTACAATCGGAAACTGTGGAGCAACCACCTTATTAATTGCCGAAAATCAATAATAAAATGAAAAGGAATCGCATTATCGCCTTTCTTATAGACTGGTAAAATTGGACTATTACACACACTCCCCGCAATTTCTTCAATTACACCTCGGTGTACAAAATCAGAAATAATACTTTTCAAAGCCTGTTCACCTTTGACCGAAATCTTATACTGTGGAATAGGCAGCAATTTAACACCTGGTTTCAACACAATTTTAACTGGCTCAACCTGTGAAATCATTAACTGCCCATAAACATGTCGGAACCTTATTCAATTTATTTGGTAAAGGCATAGACAAAAATTGTGGAACAGAAGTTTGTTTGGTCGAAATCGTTAAGTACAATTCAATCCCAACTAATTTTCACCACAATTTGTCATCAATAGAAATGGACAAGAATCAGTAAATGATCCCTGTGAAATTGGTCCCGGCCGAGAGACTGAACTAACCACTGACATGCCAGAGAATCTTACAGAAATGTTATTCTGCCCTGACAGTGGAATATCTGGAACCCATGAAAGATCAATAGAACACTTCTGTGCTCCTGTATCTATCAAAAAGAGATGCTCTCTATTCCCCACCTTCATTTCAACATAGGGCCCTTTCTGATTGACAGGAATAGGTATCGGTTCCAGACCAGGCTTAGGGCTGTCCTAAGGGAACAGTATATCGTCAGATGCAAAATCCTCAAAAAAATAGACATTCAAAGGATTATCAAAAATATTCCCACTGCTAAAACTCTGTTGCTGATTATCTTGTGATGGTGACTGTTGGTTCTGTGCAAACTGATTTCTACCCGGACCCCCTATCCCAGGACAGCCTCTGGATTGTCTACCCATGGCACTGTACGTACTATTTGATCTCTGCTGTAGGATCGGGCATTGTGCTCGCCAATGACCCTCCTATGTAAAATATGCACACTGCATTATGTGTACGCGACCCAGTTGTGCACCAACCTCTGGTGTAAATTGGTCTCTGAACTGTGTATTCCCACCTCTGGATCCTCTAGCCATCTGCTGCAATAACACTCCAGTCTACAGGTCTCCTTTCTGCTTTTCCACCTTCTCCTTCTCTGTATTAACCCTATTTTCATAATATCGAGCCCTGTTTAACACTTCAGATTGTGATTTCGCTTTCCACGCACTCCCAGAAGTCCTGATCTGTGATTGGATTTCAGGCAACAATCCACGCACAAATTTATCAACAAATAGCCTCTTTCCTGGCTCTGTACTTAAATCTTGACCACCAAAATCCAAAAATATTTTCTCAAAACTGTTAAAATACTTTGTCACACCTTCTGACTTCCCTTGCATACAAGCCGTAAACTTATCCCATAAATTTTATTTTTTCAGGAACCAGAGTTCTTAATGTAGTCACTTTTCTGTCTGGCAACATCAATATCACCTGTGCTGGTTTTTCACCAGCATTCCTTCCCCATCTGCTCGTACTAAGGCATCCCATGTATCACCCATCCCTGCCTGATCATCTACAGTTGGGATCACGCAGGAAGGATCACGAGAAACAACGAATCTATATCACCTAGCGTGAAAACTGACGAATGCAAGACAGATCAATTTCTTTATAAAATCCTGTTGGATTCTTCCTAATATCTGGAATTGATTGCCTAATGGTATTCACTTCCTGTCTAGAAAACGGGACATGGACAGACCGTGAGACATAATGTGCTTCAATAGTGGTGGCAGGTGTTCCTGCTACAGCATTTGCAGGAATCTCTTCTTTTGGGACAAATGTCGGAGGAACCTCCCTCATCAGCAATTATAAAGTAGGCAAATCGGAATGTCTATCAAGCAACAAGACTAAATCAAGTGACAAAGAAGTCAATGCAGTATCGGGCGAAAATTCTCTTTTTTAAATAACCATCAAATCTGCGGGACAACATTCCTTTCTCTTCATAAATTCATCTTGTAAATATTCAACCATCACCTGTAACACTTTCCTTTGCATTGCCGGAGCATACTGACTAAACGTGTCATGCACTTCAATGGGAGAAATTGAAACATCCAAAAATCCATCCAAGAGCATCTCTTGCGCAAATGCGCATTTCTTCACTCATTGGTTTCAATGGAGGAAGAAATTGCTTCTGCACATGTGAAGCCTGCCGTACATTATCATCCATCTCATCTTTCTATAACTGATCTAGCTACCTTTGAAACTCAAATACCTTCTCTACATGCTCATATACTTTTGCCGCATTGTCCCATGTGCAGGAAAGGACATTCAAATCCCTCAACCCCTGTGGGACATTCATTTCAGTTAAATCACTCCATATATTAACTAAATACTTTCCCATCCGTATCAAAATATTCTGTTCAGGAATACCCCCTTGAAAGAAATCACAACTAAAACAGCTGATTCATCACTCTCTTTTATGTACTTTTTAGCCCACGTACACAATTCTCTCTTTCTATCTTTAGATACTGTGCCACGAGTCACTATTCTTGGATCAGCTCCCACCCTTCAACCACTACAGGTGGAGCAGAACCACCTGGCAAAGAGGGTTCATACAATTTGTGTTCAATAGGTAGTGGAGGCAATACCGTTGCCGGTGCAGACGTAATTATGGGGACGGCAACTGTTGGCACGGGTGGAGGTGCAGGAGGAGGAACAACAACGGGAGGAAGAGGAACAATAACGGTAATAGGAGGAACAACAACGGGAGGAGGCACATAAGGAGGTGGTGCAGTTGAAACAGTCCGACGTTCATTCAATGATGTATGAATTAATTAGTCTGGTGTATGAAAATCCTGAGAAGGATATATCTTTTGCACATCTAGTTGAAAAGCCCTGTCCACACCGCTAATGGATTCTGACTGATTCTGCTGACCATGCAGTAGTGCTTTCTCAGCATTCGTCATGTGTCTACGAACATGCTTTTCTCTACTTTTGAGTTCCTGCATAGCTTCCTTCCTCCAATCTCTAAATGCATCAAATGCTGCAGACCTAGCCCCTTTTTCTCAACAATACAGATTCTAAATACTCTAGGCGGGCAATT
This sequence comes from Ambystoma mexicanum, assembly GCF_040938575.1. NCBI lineage: Eukaryota > Metazoa > Chordata > Amphibia > Caudata > Ambystomatidae > Ambystoma > Ambystoma mexicanum. The sequence goes on along the minus strand of NC_090928.1, from coordinate 957,034,821 downwards.
TCAAAACTCCCATAAACTAGCCACTGAAGTTCGGAAACATGTCTGTTCTGTCTGTGCCAAATAGCATTAAATACGATAGCTCCCTGGCCATAATTACAATACATTAAATAAGTCACTGACCCTTCAAGTGGCACCGGTTTAAAAGAATGTCTTTCCCTGCAGAAAATTACAGTGAAGCAGGATGACAATATCCCAGGTATAGTTAAATCACAATCTTACCTGGCTACGTTTGTTTTCTGCAGAGACAACACTTTGCAACAAATATCAGGATTTTTTAAGAATCAGGGTACGACCCACCTGATTTCAACCAACAAAGGTCCGATTGGACATCAAATCCTTGTGGTTGGCGTTTTTGACAGACAGGCCTCGATACGGGGACCCTCGTTGTGATGCCCTACTAAACGCTGCTCACCGTCCTGGGATCGGGCATGCAGTACTGCAGAGGAATAGCATCTCGATTTGGAGGGTGCCCCGTCACTCTCCGATCCCAGTCTGGTAGCCTCGTCTTCGTCTACCGATATGGCATCAATCTTGAGGGTCCCTATTTGTGCGCCATCTGAAAGATTAAAGAATATCGAGGCTTAATACCACATAATAGAAATACACCAGTCATGAGTCCAAAGGTACAATGTACTATTTATCAACAGGCAGCTGTCTGGTTCTCAACACCCCGCAATGTGTGCAAGCTGACACCGTGAGATGAGAGAGTGCTGGACATTTCGAAAACACAAGTACTTATACAAGTTTTCCACAATCCCGGACACATCGTGCAGCCCCTCTTCTTGTAATACATTTACGTAGGGTTCATAGCCTTTCCACATAAGTAATTCATGTTTAAACATCTTTACATATTTCACATGTTTTCCAAACATAAGACACAAAGGTAACATTCCTTATTTTGCTCGCTTATATTTGTCTATCATTTGTTCTCGAGTTTAAAGTCAGCTTAGTTTCAAGGAGCGAAAACAAAGATTTCTGCAAGAAGAGCGCGTTGAACTATTCATCATTCTACTTTGCTGTTTGAACGGAGAAGGCACTATTGGAACAGATGGTATCTAAATTACTGATTAATATGGCTTTTGTTTAACTCCAAGATTTCTCAGTGAGGGACATACAATCCACTTTAGCAGCTTCAACATTCTTATCTACGTTGACATCATGGAAACAGTACAAAGTTCATTTTGCTCTGCTGGAGCCGAAAACACAATTCTAAACATGGGACAGAAAACAAGAGGCGATCAAAATGGTAAATAAACCAAAATGGTGGCGTAGTCAGCCTGTTTCAGATTCATTCAATACAATTTATAGTGCGATGCAAATGTGCTTAGGCCAACGTTAACTATCAGGCGGTATTCATGCAAAATATACTTTGACAATATATTGGAGTGTATGTGGTTGCCACTTATTCAGGACAAGGTATAGGTTGTTATGGTGATCTAAACATGGAGGTAATAGGCCCTGGCCATAAAAGTTTTGTGATTCTGATCCAGATGTTGATTATTTTTCAATAATGAATTGAATTAAAATGCTTATTTTTGGGCTATTATATAGACTTGTGGTTGGAGGGAGAGCCTGATCCCTAAAATGTTTGCTTTTAGTGGGAATAGCTGATGTGGGTGGGGAAGGGTTTGGCGCTGATGGTGCTGTTCGCCCAGAAAGAGGCTTACTTTAAAGTTACTGAAGGGGATTGAAGGCCCTTCCTGTAATGATTCATGCAGTCTTGTAACTTTGCAGAAATAATTTATATGGGGGCATGCCCTCATCTGCAGCAGTGTGAGTCCCATGCAAATGATGGAATCCCATTGTGTGGGTGCATTCTTTGTATTATCAAAACATGCACATGGGGAATCTGGCCCTCAGGGTGTCCTTTACATGTACACAATTTGGGAGGTGGTTCACATGCAGCGCACACCCTCAGGTTGCTATATTGGTGGGAGAAAGAGGACCCCAGGGACTCTCTTTGTCTCCTCATAGAGGGTTTTGTTTCCTGCTGTTCTTTTAAGTTACTGTGCACTCCACAAAAATGTTGTGGCGAGTGTGATTGAGAGTGGTTTATTTTCAGTAGTCGTCAGAAAACCCCTGGCGCACCTGACACACCATGTGTGGCATATGCCAGGCACAGCATTGGCTATGTGACTCTATAGCATGCTGTACAAAAGGGAAAATGTGTATTGTAATACACATTGTTACTTGTGACAGCCTGTAATACTCATGAGTGACAAATAGTAGGGTGTGTTCATTTTTCCATACGTAAATGCCAACATGGTTTGGCAACAGCTGCAATCCCAAGCTCTTTTACACTGCCTGTCTGCAATGATCAGACAGTAACCATTGCACATTGCACAGACAAGGCTTCCGCTTTTCTCCAGCGGGAGCAGTGTTATGTTATGTTACTCAAATGATGCCAGACAATTTTGACACCTGCATTGTCATGTTTATGATTTGCTCATAGTAAATCCAATGTTCCCCATGTTCTGAGGCCCCTCAGCAGTGCGAGGCCACTCTTTTCAACACCAGGCAGCAGTTATGTAATCACTCCATTCCCCACACGCCCAATTTCTACATTCCCCAACCACTCCTTCCCCATCGTAGCGCATGCCCGACTCACCTGGCTGGTCCCTCTCCAACATATGAAACACTCTGAGTTCTGGCGCTTCGCACCATGGCAAGGGCCTCCATGAAAAGAGAGAAAAGACTACGCGTAGTTAGTTACCTTCAACCTTGTCCATCGTGGCCGTCTTGGTTTGCATGCAATTTCTCAACTTTCAAGAAACTATTAGCATCCCAAAATCCCAAAATACCATGTCAGGAGCTTTACAGGGTCTGGTATTTACCTGGGGGTCACAAATCGGCCCTGGGTATTAACCAGGCTGAGTGGCAAGGAAATTCACTATAAACAGACACATTGGAATTAGCAGCACCTCTAAATATCAGAATCACACATACAGATCGGCTGCAATGTGATAATGTTGCTGTGAAAAAGTCGCCATGGAGGCCACTTTTTTACTGACCCCTTAAACTCTTTCCGCAAATATTCTAGGAGGGGTATATTTATATAGTATTACCACCAATTGTAGAATATTTGGGAAACGTGTTTGATTTATTTATTTTTTATTTATTTATTTTCTTATAATGCGCCAGAGCCCACAGGCATCAGGGTGCAAAAAGACTGAGAAAGGAAATAGACAGGAATCAGTATAATTCAACTCATTTAAACAAAAGTGTTTTTAGACGTTTCCGAAAAGAGTACAGATCCTTAACCAGCCTCAGCTCGGTGGGTAGCTTATTCCAAGCCGAGGCTGCCTGTAACGGGAAAGAACGGCCGCTACCCCTGACCCCTTTAAAACGTGGGCAGCTGAGAAGCATAGAGTCACTGGACCTAGTGATCCTGCAAGATTCCTGCAACTAGAAAACATCCCAGAGATATGCAAGGGCTGAGCCATACAAACACTTATGAATGATTGTATTTATTTTGAAGCTAATCCTCTCTTCAATGGTCAAACAATGGAGATCTCTTCTATGCTCTGAAAAGGTCCGCAGGGTGCATTTTTAGGGAAATGTCGCCACCTGGCTGCCATTTTCATGGCGACCTTATCACTGGATACCCTGTACAATTTAGTTAAAATCACATTACAGCAGATAGATATGTGTATATTACTAGCAAAGACGAGATAAAGGTGAGATAATGCTCGTTAACAAAAGAAAAAAAAAGGTATGTAAATTAAGCAAAGGGACACTTGCGGGCAATGTTTTATAATGTTGACATGGTTAATGTATTTCACACATCTTGTAAAAGGTTTTGACACACATCCACAGGCCTGTGTTCATTGCCACTCGTCTATTCAGGCTGCTGTCCTTTGTTCCGGCTTTACGTGCATGATTTGATCATCGCAGCCCTGTTCTTTCGCTTAACCTCCCATCTCTGCTCCCATGATGTGTGCAAGCATTCCAGTCATATTTCAGTACCCAGTGATTGGCAGAGACCAAGAGCCAAGTGCCTTGTTCTTCTGCCTAATAATCTCCCAAGACGGCACTTTTTATATTATACCGTCTTCTCCTGACCCAGACTCTGATTATAATCAAACAGTAAAATTGCGATGGAGAAAATGCCATTGATTAACCTTGCTGAAGAAACGCCTGCACAAAGTGCCTTCCTGACTGGCTCGCAGGGATAATAAAACACCCACGAATGTAGGATGTATAATAAGGCAAGGATGTATCTACGAGATAATGTAGCCCCTCTCAGAGTCACAGCATTCTTTCATGAAATGCATATAGAATTATACAAGGGTGCCTATTAAGAATACACCACCACAAAGGCGTTCAGAGTGACATTGTCTAGACAGGGAGGGCAAAGCTTAAGTCGTCCATAATGTCACTGCGGGCCACGAGCTGAAATGCTCCTGTTGTTTATAGTTCCCCATTTACTATGTTCTGTTATTTATGCCCCTACCTCCTGTGGCCATTCCCTTCCTCCCTAGGAGAGCCTGGGCGAGTCCGAGAAATGTATGTGTTCCCCACCGGTGCTTTCACAAAAGTGGAAAAAAGATTTCGATATTACACAGGTTTGAAATCATAGTTAAACGATAAAGCATTTCGAAACTGTTGTGTTTATGGAAGCCATTCTCAACATAAGGAATGCACGTGCAGCAGAGTTGGCAGTCATTTCCCTATGCAAACTAACAACATGCCACCTTCCTTCCTAATTAAGCAATAAAGCTTGACGGGTGGGGGCTTTACTGGTTCAGGTAATTGCGAGGGCCCAAAAAACATGAGCCCTGGGGACATATAGGACCCGGAAAAGACCCACGCCTGCTGGGATTTATTGCTTTTAGCATCATGTCGTGGTTTTCTGGGATGCACACTTTTTTGTTTAAGCTCAGAAATGGCACGGTTGCTGTTTCTCAACTTAAAAAAAACTACAAACCAAGATGTTCACCGTCGTCAAGGTTGAAGGTAATTACACATAGTTCACTCTCTCTTTTCATGGGGGCCCTTGTCATGGTGGGGAAGCACCAGAGCACAGAGTGTTCCAGGTGCTGGTGAGGGACCAAGCACCCTCAGCTAAGTGGGGCAAGGATTGCGGTGGGGGGAGGTGGAATTTGGGGGGGAGGGAAATGGAGTGATTACTTACCTGCTGTCCGGTGTGGAAAAATAGCAGCCTCCCACTGCTCAGGGGGCTCAGACGACAGGATTTACTAGGGGGTAAAGCCTGTGTTCCAAGCTAAAGTCTGCATTCCAGGCTCCTTGATTTTAATTAATTTATTTATTTATAGTTTATGCAGCGCTTATACAAAGCTTAAGTGCTTCAAAGCGCTTCAAGGCGGGAAGGGTAAAAGAGAATACAGTAATCATTCTTAGGCCTTGAAGATTCCGAATGATCAAAACAGAGAAAGAAATCTAGAATACCAGGCATGACGACATGTATCCTGGTGTAAGTGCATGAAGTGTTATAGTTGCGACCAAGCTTGGGAGGGGAGACGAGAAAGGATGGGGGCACGGAGGACAGGACAGACAATAAACTGATCCTAGACCATTTAGATAATGCTTACATACCTATGTCGGTGCAGGGAAGGGGATTCCCCCAATGGCTGGCCCACTGCCTCCCATTCCCTGCCGGGTGTTAATGACACATAAACGTTCTTGTTTAAGGAGTCCAAGGTCTTATACCCAGAACCATATTCAATTAACCTTGCATTGGTGCAAAAATGGAGTGAAACAATTTCTGAACAAGTGGATGCTTATGAAATAGGGCCTCATTAGGACCCTGGCGGAGAGGGTGTTACGCCAGCGTAGTGCATGGCGTACCTCTCCGCCATACTACGAGTTCCCGTAGCGCCATGGAGGTTTTCTCCGCCTGGTTTTACCAGCCGGAGAAAACCATGGCGCTACGGGACCTCGTTGTTAATTACGCCACCGTATTTTACGGTGGCGTAATTAACTCCTTCCCCACTCCCATTATACCCTATGGGGCGAAAATGGGAATGGGGAAGGGCAGAATGGGGATTGGGGATTTACCGCTCCGCCGAGGTCGGAATGGGGCGGTAAATCCGCCAACCCCCATGGCGCTATCGGCGGCTTTCCGCCATGCTTCGCGGTGCATTTAGCACCGCGAAGTCCGCCTGGGTCGTAATGAGGCCCATAGTGTGTTGAACAGCAAAGAGTAAAGGAGTTTCATCTTTTAAAACTTTCATGATAGTGAATGCATCAGGCATGTGTGCTTCCAAATGTAGCTAGGACTTTCGGTTTGCAAAGGCCAGAGCACATTGAGGGACCGATTCATGGAACAAACATGCGCTGAAAATCTCAGCGCAAGCAGGCGCAAAGAGGCGCAAGCGTGAGAAAGCAAGCACACGCGTACGCGTGCGATTCAAGGAAGGCGCTGCGCTACTTTCCCACTGGTTGTGCGCCAAATCGTGCATGGCGCACACTGGCGCACACGTCTCCAAACAGCGTGCGCTAAGCGCACAGCGAAAGCGCACATAGTTGCGGCGCACACAACAAAAGTAGGCGTAACAGAGGGCATAACACGCGGAATGGGGAATAACGTGTGAAAAAGAAGGCGTAACTGGGGAAGTACTGCAGGAAACTACACGGAACGCCCACGCGCACGCGAACAACCCATATTCATAGATTTGAATACGGGAAACCCGCGCATGGCAAAAGACGCACACAGGCGTCAACGCGTCCGCCACACGAAGGCAGGCGGAAGCGTCCCCGTGCACAGTATAAAAGTGCGCGCAAACAACAAACACTTATATACAGCTACGATGAATGTCCCATTTGTCGCAGCACTGATCGTGGGACACCACAGGAGGAGGAGAATAGCCAGGGCACACACTTTTTCACCACGGACAAGCCTTTTTGGGATGCCTGACGACCAGGTCAATGGCAGGTATAGGTTTCCACCCCGTATCATCCTAGAACTGGTCAGGGAGTGGGAAGATGACCTAACATCCCCCACCCTCTATTCCTAAGCATTGAGCCCCTTGGAGAAGGTGCTCAATGTCCTGCATTTTTTGGCCACTGGGTCTTTTCAGCTGACTACTGCCATAGTGGGGGGGTCTCACAGGCCACGCAGTCACGCTGCCTACACCAGGTCTTGGCAATCATGACTGCACGCCCCTCAGTCCGCAGGCACATATACATGCCCAGAACACCCGCTGAAAGGCAGGCCATTGTCCAGGACTTTTACAGGTTGGCACACTTCTGCAAAGTGTTCGGTGCCATAGATTGCACCCATGTGGCCCTACGTCCACCTAGGGCCACTGAGCAGATCTACCGAAACCGCAAGCACTGGCATTCCATCAATGTACAGGTGGTATGCGAAGCAAAGGGAATCATCACCTCTGTCTATGCAAACTACCCTGGCTCCACCCATGACAGTTTCATATACAGAATGTCCACCCTGAGCCGGGCCCTGGAAGCTGGCCAGCATGGCGACACATGGCTCCTAGGTGAGTACAAATGCCAGTGCACATGCATGCATGTCACACACACACACAAATACACAAACCCCAACAACACCACCCCAGGTAAGTGTAACGCTCACCTGGTTCCCACGGGGGCGCTGGTCTAGTCTGGATTGCTGTGGCCTCTTCTAGCGTGATGCGCAGGACCCGGAACACCGATTGGACAGGACCTCCAAATCGTGCTTGCCTGGCTCGTAGGAATATCCTTCTGCAGATGAGAAAGGGGATTAACAGTCTGCAGAATAGTGTGCTAGCTCCCCCTTCCCCCCTTCCCCCTTCGTTCCTCTCTAACTTCCTCCAAACCCCGGTTTAAGCTCACCTTATGGTTTGGAAGGATGAACTCTCCATCCTGCTTCTGGTGCAGCGGCGCGTGTTCGTCCAGTTACTTCACTGGTTTTCAGAATGGCGCTGGCAAAATCCACTTGACTTTCCTGAGCGATGCGCCGTAACTATGAAAGTTCAAAGTTCAAGTGAGGCCCCCTTTATATTGTCTTTCTAACCTGTGATCTGTCCTTTATTTCAGGTGCAGAATGATGGCGATGTGTCGAGGGGTTAAACTGCCGAGGTGAGTAGTGATGAGGGCGATCCCTCTAAATGTCCTTATCATTCCCCAGAAATGTCTCTTGTCCTTTCCCCATAGGGGCCGGGGTACGGTACCTGCCAACGGGGCGGCGCCGACCCAAAATGTGGAAGAAAAGCCGGTAAGTATTATGGCTGTTAATCAGGCTTTCCTTCTGTGTTCCTTCTGCTCACCTTTTGTTTCTTCCTCTCTCCCCTAGGTGCAGAGATGTGGCGTCCGATGCTGACAGCCGCGATGGAGCCGGGAGATGTCTCGAGGACAGGTGAGTGAAGCGTGGCGCTGCAGCGAGCAACGCGATGCTTTTAAATGGAAGTCTTTCTTCAGGGATGCTGGCGAGAAGATTCCGGATGCAGGTAAGAAGTTTGAAATAGTCCTTGGTTTTCACCTTTCTCTTCTCTTCCTTCCTTGCAGGTCTTCCAGGTTCGAGGCGGGCGTGGCTGGAGTCCAGGAGCAGGAGCAGACACGGCGAGCGTTAAGCTGCAGGAAGCAGAACAACGCGAAGCATGAGCTGCTGTCTGGGCGTGGCTTAAATAGCCTCCAAAGAAGTCCCAGGAATGTATCCTTCCCCAACTAGGTATGTATCCTTCCCTGGCCACGCCCGAGTGTAAAAATAGTCCCTATGAAATAATAGTCCCTTTCAGGTCTCAGGGAGGCCTGAAGCGTGCAGCATGGTCTGCATCAGGTAAGTGCACAAAACACCTCCCTTTATGAGCCTGGCGCCTATGGCGCCAGGACTGATGTCCAACATGAGCCTGGCACCAAAGGCGCCAGGACTGAGTCCAAAGAGCCCCTATAAGGGGCCGCTGGGCTTTTACCCGAGGGCATGATGCCTGCTTCCGGGGGTGCTGGGCCTGGCCTGGTGCTCCGGGGGTAGGCATCATGACAGCACTCCCCCCCAAGGCCCCTCCCAAGGTCGTTCCTTCTGGAGGTTTCGGTTTGTTTGGGAAATTCCGATGGAACCTTTTTACCAGCCGAGGTGCATGTACGTGATCACTGGGTTCCCAAGACCTTTCCTGAGGCCCGTACCCTTTCCAAACAATTAGATAGAAAAGTTTTGATTTTGAGATCTTAGAATCCAAAATGTTCTTCACCTCAAATTCAGGCTCCCAATCTATCTGAATCGGTTCTGGTGGCTTTGTTAATCTGGTTCCTGGGTGCACTGGTTTCAAAAGTGACACATGAAAAACGGGGTGAATCCGCATGTTAGCTGGTAGATCAAGCTTGACTGCCACTGGGTTGATTATAGCTTTGATCGAGTATGGGCCTAAATACCTTGGATTAAAAGTTCGAGGCCCCTTGAGTGATAGGTGTTTGGTAGCCAACCATGCTTGATCCCCTATTTGGTATGGAGACGCTTCTCTTCGATGCAAATCTGCATTCTTTTTGCATTTCCCTTTCGCATGTTGCAAATGTGCAGTTGCATCCTTGAAGGCTTGAGTAATCGTAGAATGCAAATGGTCCACTGCGGGCATTTCAAGGCTCAGAGGTGAGTCCAAGTCTGAAGTACGAGGGTGATGTCCATATAGGGTATAAAAGGGGCTCTGACCAGTTCCAGAGTGTATCGAGTTATTGTATGCATATTCTGCCACCCATAAAATGTCCTTCCAATTACCCTCCGATTGGTGCAACATACATCGTAGATATTGTTCAAGGGTCTGGTTCGTTCTCTCCGTCTGACCATCGGTCTGTGGGTGGTGGCTGGTCGAGAGTCTTACGTCGATTTGTGCCAATTGACAACACTTTTTCCAAAAATGAGAAATAAACTGGCTTCCCCGATCGGAGACTAGTATGGACGGGAATCCATGCAAACGGATGATATTTTCGAGGAATTCTTTGGCAAGAACAAAGGCTGAAGGTAATCCTTTCAACGGAATAAAGTGGGCCATTTTGGAAAATAAATCCACCACGACCAGAATAGTATTGTAACCATTACAAGAGGGCAGGTCCGTGATAAAATCTAGTGACAGGGTGTGCCAAGGTGCTGGTGGAATGTCTAAGGGCTGAAGAAGACCGGCGGGTCTTGTCTTTTGACCTTTGTTTTGGGCACAAACTCCACAGGACATCACGAAAGATTTAAAATCCTTTCGCCAGGAAGGCCACCAGAATTGTCGTTTAACCTTTTCCTCTGTCTTGGCAATGCCAGGATGTCCTTCCATCAGGGTATCATGATGGCGGGAAATAACCAGTTCTTGCAATTCCTTTTCTGGCAAAAATAAGCATCCTTGGAAGTAAGGTAAGCCATCCTTGACTGAAAAGTTAGACCCCCTTTTGATCCAATCCTGCAAGGCTGAAGAGTCCAGGAATTGTTTCACTCATGCTTGAATGTCTTCAAGGGTTTGTAAAGTGGTTATCCCCAGAATTCTTTGTTCGGGAATTATCGGCACAGGTTCTGAGTTTGTGTCTATTTCTTCCATTCCAATTCGGGATAGAGCGTCCGCCTTACCATTCTTATAGCCGGGGCGGTAGGTGATTACAAAATCGAACTCAGCAAAGAACAAAGCCCATCGGAGCTGTCGAGACGATTGAGCCTTGGCAGTTTTTAAATATTGTAAATTTCGGTGATCAGTGATCACGGTGATGGTATCACGGGTGCCGAGGAGATAATGCCGCCAAGCCTTAAAGGCAGACTTAATGGCTAATAGTTCCTTATCGGTGATCGCATAATTTATCTACGGCGGCGACAACTTTCTGGACCAAAATGCTACGGGGTGCAGTTGGTTGGTTTCAGGGTCTCTCTGAGACAGGACAGCTCCCATGGCTAAGCTGGACGCGTCGGTTTCGACTATATATGGGAGATTGGGACGCGGGTGCTTCAAAATAGGTGCGGACGTGAACTTAGCTTTCAACTCCTGAAAGGCCTGTTCGGCTTCCTCGGTCCATTCAAAACGTTTATTTTTTCGCAAGAGTGCAGTGATGGGTTGCACCACACGTGAAAACTCTGGGATAAACCTGCGATAAAAGTTGGCAAAACCAAGCATGCTTTGGACACCTTTCACCGAACTAGGTGATGGCCATTTGAGGATGGCATCCACTTTCCGTGAATCCATTCGGACCCCTTTAGGTGTCAGGATGAATCCGAGAAACTCAACCTCGGTGGTATGGAAAACACATTTTTCCAGCTTGGCAAACAGTTTGTGCTGGCGCAGTTTCTCTAGGACGGCCCTGACATGCTTTCTGTGATCAGATTCCGAAAGAGGAGTACACAAGAATGTCATCGATATACACGACAACACAGACATCGATGAGTTCCCGAAGGACATCGTTCATGAAGAATTGGAAGGCTGCAGGCGCGTTGCACAACCCGAAATTCATCACCTGGTATTCGAATAGTCCATATTTTGTACGGAAGGCCGTTTTCCATTTGTCGCCTTCTTTTACTCGTACCAGATGATAAACCCCCCGGAGATCTAACTTGGTGTATACGCAAGCGTCCTTCACCTGATCAAGGAGTTCAGGGATCAGAGGCAGAGTGTAATGATTTTTAACAGTTATCTGGTTCAATGCGCGGTAATCGATACAAGTTCTAAGGTCGCCTTCTTTTTTAGGCACGAAGAACAAAGCTGAGGATGCCGGGGACTTTGACGGGCGAATGAAACCATTGGCGAGGTATTGATCTAAATATTGTCTCAAATGCAGATTCTCTGGTTCAGTAAGGGCGTAAATCCTGCTACAAGGGGGTTGTGTACCGGGCACCAGATCGATTTGGCAATCGTACGATCTGTGGGGAGGTAACGTGTTGGCCTGTTCCTTTTGGAAGACGTCCTGAAAGTCTTGGTACTCTGGAGGTAGTTGCACGGGAACAGAGGTTACTGATGCTAGATTAATCTTTGGATTTTCTGGGTAGCAGGTTTGTGCACAATCCGGGAAGGTTATTCTCTTCGCTTGCCAATCAATTCGCGGATTATGTGTCTCTAACCAATGGATTCCGAGAATAAGCTGAAACTGTGGAGCCTTGATTACATCAAACACAACTGCCTCCCGATGGCCATCCGGACCTACAAGTGTCACCTCAGCTGTGGAATGTGTTACCGGTCCAGAGGCAATTTCGGTTCCATCTACTGTAGTGATGACATCTTTGTTGGTTTTAGGACGCAGAGGGAGGTTTATCCTAGAGACCAATTCTCGATCCACATAGTTTCCTATAGCCCCGCTATCGATGTATGCCTTTATAGCATGCAACCTTTTAGGCTGTTCCAGATCTACGAGGACCATTGGCACAATGAAATGCGAGGTCTGAGAGTTAGTTTTCAAGCTCGGCAAGCGGACCCCTACGCTTGCCGGGCGTGGTCGTTTCCCGATACAGAGTTTCCATGGATTCCTACCACCTTCTTGGGTGGCTTAACCGGGCAATCTCGTAGAAAGTGTCCAGAGGACCCACAATAAAGGCATAATTGCATCTGTCGTCTTCTTTCCCGTTCTTTTTGAGTTAGGGGTCCTTTAACACCTCCGATTTGCATAGGCTCCGAGGCATCAGCCCCCTTGGGGTTAGCGTGGGTCTTGGCCAACACCCGGGTTTCAAACTTGGACCGATCTGCTTTTCTGTTTTGCAGCCTGTGATCCAATTGGACCACTAAGTCTATATATTCAGTGCATTCTTGGGGCGGATTTACAACTTGTGCCAGGACATCTTTAAGTTCTCCGCGTAGACCTCGATAGAATAACGTGATTCTTTTATCCTCTGGCCAACCAGTTTCCACACTTAGTCTATTGAAGGTTGCAATGTAGGATAGAAGGTCTTGATTGCCCTGTCGCAATGATAGAAGTTCGTCATCCAGAGCCTGTCCCTGGGAGTGTTGAGCAAATAACCTTTCCATGCTTGTTTGAAATCCTTGAAAATCACGAAGAATCGGGTCATCTTGAGTTACCAGTGGGACTGACCAATCGGCAGCACAGCCGCTGAGATATGACAACACAAAGGCTACCTTGGTCTGATCATTAGGGAAGGCCCCAGGTCTGCATAGGAAGTTCAAACGACACTGATTCATGAATACGGCGAATCGTTAGTGGTCCCCAGTAAAGCGTTCAGGTGGGGCCAGCGTCATGTTTCCAGGTAGATTAATCTGCACCGGGTTACTGGAAACCACAGGAGCGGGGTTCCCCCCGGAACCGGGTAAAGGAGTTTGTCCAGCTTGACCTTGCAAAAGCTGTCTAGCCAGGTCATCAGCTCTATCCTTTATTACAATCACTTCCCTCCTGAGGGCACTAGTCTCTTGATGAGCGGCGTGTACTTCGGCCCGTAATTCCCCCAGTAATTGGGCCAACTGGTCAGTTTCAGAAGTTTCCATAGCGCCTGGGTTGGAATTTGTAGGAAGGCTTCGCATTCTGTAATGCTCACCTAGTTCCCACGGGGGCGCTGGTCTAGTCTGGATTGCTGTGGCCTCTTCTAGCGTGATGCGCAGGACCCGGAACACCGATTGGACAGGACCTCCAAATCGTGCTTGCCTGGCCCGTTGGAATATCCTTCTGCAGATGAGAAAGGGGATTAACAGTCTGCAGAATAGTGTGCTAGCTCCCCCCTTCCCCCCTTCCCCCTTCGTTCCTCTCTAACTTCCTCCAAACCCCGGTTTAAGCTCACCTTATGGTTTGGAAGGATGAACTATCCATCCTGCTTCTGGTGCAGGGACGCGTGTTCGTCCAGTTACTTCACTGGTTTTCAGAATGGCGCTGGCAAAATCCACTTGACTTTCCTGAGCGATGCGCCGTAACTATGAAAGTTCAAAGTTCAAGTGAGCCCCCCTTTATGTTGTCTTTCTAACCTGTGATCTGTCCTTTATTTCATGTGCAGAATGATGGCGATGCGTCGAGGGGTTAAACTGCCGAGGTGAGTAGTGATGAGGGCGATCCCTCTAAATGTCCTTATCATTCCCCAGAAATGTCTCTTGTCCTTTCCCCATAGGGGCCGGGGTACGGTACCTGCCAACGGGGCGGTGCCGACCCGAAATGTGGAAGAAAAGCCGGTAAGTATTATGGCTGTTAATCTGGCTTTCCTTCTGTGTTCCTTCTGCTCACCTTTTGTTTCTTCCTCTCTCCCCTAGGTGCAGAGATGTGGCGTCTAATGCTGACAGCCGCGATGGAGCCGGGAGATGTCTCGAGGACAGGTGAGTGAAGCGTGGCGCTGCAGCGAGCAACGCGATGCTTTTAAATGGAAGTCTTTCTTCAGGGATGCTGGCGAGAAGATTCCGGATGCAGGTAAGAAGTTTGAAATAGTCCTTGGTTTTCACCTTTCTCTTCTCTTCCTTCCTTGCAGGTCTTCCAGGTTCGAGGCGGGCGTGGCTGGAGTCCAGGAGCAGGAGCAGACACGGTGAGCGTTAAGCTGCAGGAAGCAGAACAACGCGAAGCATGAGCTGCTGTCTGGGCATGGCTTAAATAGCCTCCAAAGAAGTCCCAGGTATGTATCCTTCCCCAACTAGGTATGTATCCTTCCCTGGCCATGCCCGAGTGAAAAAATAGTCCCTATGAAATAATAGTCCCTTTCAGGTCTCAGGGAGGCCTGAAGCGTGCAGCATGGTCTGCATGAGGTAAGTGCACAAAACATCTCCCTTTATGAGCCTGGCGCCTATGGCGCCAGGACTGATGTCCAACATGTGCCTGGCACCAAAGGCGCCAGGACTGAGTCCAAAGAGCCCCTATAAGAGGCAGCTGGGCTTTTACCCGAGGGCATGATGCCTGCTTCCGGGGGTGCTGGGCCTGGCCTGGTGCTCCGGGGGTAGGCATCATGACAGTAAGATACAACGCGGCCCATATTGCAACCAGGGCCATAGGGGAGCGCACATTCGGAGTGCTCAAGTCACGCTTCCGCTCCCTTGACCGCTCTGGTGGGCAGCAACTCTATGCACCCCCAGTAGTGTGCAGGATCATTGTGGCAGCATGTGTCCTGCACAATGTTGCAACACTGCAGGGCGCACCGGTGGACATGGTGGTGTCCCCACATCCCCAACCACAGGCACAGGCGCTGCCCATGGGAGTGGATAGGGCACGTGGCGAGAAAACACGGACCAAGCTTGTGGACAGATTTTTCACCTAAACTCCCCACCCTGCGGAGTCCACACAGACCTGGCACATACCAGCTGACAATCGATGATGACAAAGAGACAGTCAACTGTCACAACCTTACCACCCTGAGATTGTTGCCATGGAATTGCCACATTGTGTGCATCCCTAGCTACTTAAACACAAGCAATCCTGTGTGACCAAAAGGCAAACATGCAAGGTGTGAATCACACAGACCTGCCAAACAGGCCATGACTATCACTGGTATGTCACTCAAACCCTCCAAAACCACAACATGACATGGCAAGCAATAGCCATACACCAACACAGTAACAATAAGGTACACATTGCATTGTGAAAAATCTAAATTGGCATCAGACAATGATGCCTGACATGGAATCAGATGAAATGACTGACCAACAACCTCCCACCCAAAATAAGTCATACCCAAATGCATTCCAAAATTTGTAGTTGAAACATAACAATGTGCATTGCAAAATCAACACTGCAGCTACTGTGTGCCGTGTCCACCTCCTGCAACACACTGCTCAGCGCACAGCACAGTGAACAGCCATTGTGTGTGATGCACACCCTGAGCATGACATCTAAGCGACAAACTACATAAAAAAACAAATTAGGCAGGTACAGGATCCACAAATGGTCAGAGAACATGTGCTGCAGGGACACAGTGGGCACCAGAAGGCAAACAGAGTGTACACATGGACATGGAAGGGTGGTTGTACCTGTAGTGGATCATAGTGCGAGCGTGTGGGTCAGTAGGGACATGCACTCAACATATGCATGTGAAATCAAGTGACCATCAGTGTCGTCTACACATCACATGTGAACATTCACCATGTGTATACCCCAGCATGTCAAACCACAACTATCCCCTCACACCTGAAAGGTAAACACAACACATGAACAGGCATTGATCAGCAGAATACACCATGTACATAGGAAAGCACAATTACAATTTCAG
Organism: Ambystoma mexicanum; assembly: GCF_040938575.1. NCBI lineage: Eukaryota > Metazoa > Chordata > Amphibia > Caudata > Ambystomatidae > Ambystoma > Ambystoma mexicanum. The sequence goes on along the minus strand of NC_090928.1, from coordinate 957,018,797 downwards.
GGTGCCCATCACACTGCAGGGCAAGGCAACTATCAACAACAAAACACCCCCCTCCCTCACAAATCACCACGACCCACTGAACAACTGCATCTGGGTCATTCATCGTACATCCTTGAATTCCACCTGGCCACAGGATCACCCTTCCCCTTTGTCACCATCTCCCACCTTCTGTGTAAAAAGTTGCCATCACCCTTAGAGTCCACCACGATTTGCAAAAGCACAAAATACAAGAGAACTCAAAGCAGGACAACACAGAAGCCAAGCAAATACCCTGCAGGCAGTAAAACAAACCAGAACAGCCTCCAGTAGATGACTTCAAGTAGCAGTACGCCACAAAGGCCAAGTACGACCACAATGATGTCAACAACCAAGGTAGCACAGTAAAACAATGTCACTACAGGATCTGAACCATGTGTGGTACATAACATAGAATAAGGCAACACGAACAGATGTCTACTGTCACTGCTCCTGTGTACAGGCGCATGAGTGGCACAAAACAACCACCCCCAACGTGGTCTGGGTGCCTGCAAGGTCTAACTCACACAGGCCTCTGAGACCCTGGAGGGGAAGGAGGGTCAGGGATATGCAGTCGGCACAGGCATTGGCATACTGGATAACGGGAATGAGGGGCAGGAGAGGGGAGAAGGATTGACACGAGAAAGTAGGAAATGCACCAAAATTTAGTACACACATACACAATTCGACAAAACCTGTTCACATGCCCATAGCAGCAAATTACTCAAATGGAAGTCAAAGAGAAACTTATCTCTGAGGTGAGTGCTGGCCTCCTGTCTGAGCACTCTCTGGTCCGGTAACAGGAGCAGTTCAATGCTGCAAAGAGAGCCACAGTTAATAATCTGTGCGTGCCCAAAACACACAAACATACTACCAAATATGTCCCAAAGTAACAAAATACCAGTGGTCGAAGTGAGCGGGAGCGGTTGGGAGCAGTGCTACTGTAATTTTTTTAATTAAGTTTTACAGCTCCTATACTTTTATTTTAAAAAGAAACCGTTCCGGAACGGTTTCGTTTTATAATAACAGTGTAGGAAGAAGTTGAAACTTGCACTTTCAGTGCACTGCACTGAACATTCCCTTAAACAGCAGGCAAATGTGTTTGGGGGTTTGTATTGTGTGTGGGAGGGGGCAGGGCAATGGGGTTTGTGAGGAGCGGGGCAGGCCTGTAGGGAACATAGCTCCACTACTTCTTTTCTTACACTTCGACCACTGCAAAATACACTACAAACAGACAAACTAGTGTGGATGCTTCATACCCATACGTAACATTACACCTCTGATGGTTCATACACAGTCAATGCAGTAAGTCAGGCACCGGTGGGTGCGTGGCAAATGGAACACCAATGTGTCACGATTCACACAACATGCAATGTTCCCTGTGTAAGCAGACAGACGCATATAGCAAGGTCTGACTTCAGAACAAGTCCTGTACCACCATGACCAAAATAAAGTAGCCAGTGCATGTATCAATTTCTACTTGGAAATGAAATGCACTGCACCCAAGTCTGTCCCTTGCTGTCTGTCCCTGTGAGCTGCTTCATTCCATGTCTCGGAATGCTACATGGCTAATACAAGTGCCTCAATGGACCATGGTGGACCGGAGGGTATGTGCCACTGCCCCTGCAGGTGCCCCAGACAACTTTCACATCAACTAGCCATCAGTCCATCAACACAGCTGTATTGTGCGCTTTTACACCAACATTTGTCCAAGTTCACCGCCATTGCTGCTACTAAGCATGCATGTTCAACTGGCCAGGTGTAAGGTTTGCTGTGTTGTGACCCCCCTGTGCTGCTCACCTTGCCTGGAGTCCCTTGAAACACGTCATCGATTTTTGGATGTATGATCGCAATCCCTGTGCCTCTGCCTGCGCACACATGCACATGTCGGCAGCACCAAATGTGTCCTGATTCCAGACGTCCAATGGCCCATGTCTGCTGGCAAAGGTGGTCTTGAAGCTCATCCCCCTGCAGAAAGTGCATGAAACACATGATTAATGCTTAATATTCATCTGTTTGTGTCTCTTTAGGCATTACATGACTGGACCATGTCAGAGACGTACATCAGAAATCACACCATCAGTCCGTCTTTCACAGCAACAGTGTGGAACACATTATCTACGGCATGATTTGCAACAAGCCCATGTTCATTAAAGATAAGAAACATACTACATAATGTATAGCAATGAATGTACACATGAATCATTAAACACCCCATCGAGCAAAAGAACAGTGGACAATTACACCCCAATTATCCCCACTAGGGGTGTCAACACAAGTTCCACAGCAGCAGACATGCCACAGATATGACAGTCCATTGCCCTTGTGTAATAGGCTGTTACACCGAACCATCCTTTCGAGCCCATGGATAAGGGAAGCAGGAGTGACATATGTGAGTCAAGGACCCCAAGCAGCAAACACATACACAAAACAAGCTTGAAAGGCCCAGCTGGAACAGACAGTGGATGCTTTCAAAAGCCACAAAGCACCACACCATCACATGAAAGCACAATAGACTAGCAATTTTAAACTATATTAACTAATTACGCTAACTATGAAAAACCTACTTTACCTATTTAAACTAACTATCAAACAGAAACTTAACTAACTAAACTAAAAGAAAAATAAAAAATGGCCACATACGACCCGGGGGGGGGGCACCCAGGTGGGGGGAGGTACAGGGTGCTGCTCAACACCCACATGCGATGATGCTGAGGAAAAAGAAAACCTCCATGGGCTCAACGCCTGCACAGCCCGACCTATGTGGGAGATAGATTGTCATCCGAGTCTGGCTCTTCCTTGAAAGGAGGACGTGGCACAGGAGCATGACCACACCTAGCCGCAGCTTGCCCCTCGTCAGCAGAGGTCTGCCAGACGGGTGAGCCTGGTTCTGTGTGGTGATCAAATCTAGGTCTGCATGCAGAACCTCCCGTGATACACGTGCTTCCTCTTGCAAGGTAGCACATGAAACACAGAGTTCCTCCTGCAAGGCCTGGCTTGACAACTGCTGCACCTCCCGGCAAGCATGTAGCTCAGCCATGATGGTACGCTCAAGCTGTGCAAACCTCTCCTCTGCCCGCTCCCTCTGGGACATTAGAAGGACACCCAGAGTGGATCTGAGGGAAGCATGCTCCTCCCTCAGGGCCTTCATGTGTGCCTCTGCGTGAGCAGCAATTGCTTGACGCAGAGACGACATTTCAGCCTTGCGTTCCCTGTCTGAGGCCGCCATGCCCAGCCTGAGCGAGCGGGCCGTGGACCGTGCTGCCGGGACTCAAGGACCGTGTGTCCTCGTTGTGTTGGCACCGCCCGCGGCTGCACGACTACATGCCCCCATCGACGTGATGTCCAAGGCACATCAGTGACTGGTGTGGGGGGTGACCCTGCGTCCCGATCCACCACGGGCAGAGGTACCAAGACTGTCTGACCCCTCAGTGCAGGTGTTGCGGATAGAGGAGTGTCCACCTCAGAATCACTCACCCCTGACATATGGACCTGATGCTCATCCAACTCGACATGGTCGTCAGAGTGTTCTTCAGGGCTGGACTCATAGGCAGCCAGAGACAAGATGGACTGTAGCACTTGGGGCTTTCGTGGCCTACCACCCCATGACCCCCACTTGTGCCGGGTTGTTGTAGTGAGAACAACCCTGTGCCTGGCATGACAATGCCATCCTCCGGCTCCATTGCATCATCATCTGAAAAATAGAGCGAAAAAAGGTCACTACACATGGTAGAAGCACACAACACACACACACACCGACAACAAATACATCAGTTAGACATGTGACACACAAAATAGAACCTGGCATGCATGCTGGGTCAACTTTAATTTGCTTCTGTGATTAGACCTGTTGAAAGGTGGCAGTTTGCACTGAAGTGGGTCTATGCAGTGCAGCGAATATGTATGTTACTCACTACCTACATGTACAAGGACTCCACGGTGAGTGTCAGAAAATGTGAAGGCAGTGCAAGGTCAACTTCAGGCATCACGTACAATGTGCATTCAATGGGTAGCATATCTACAAGCAAAGCACCCCTCCACCCAAGTGCAAAAGCAGGGATGCCTAGCATGGTCTCAAAATGCTGAGCATAGACCTGTGTATTGACAGACAGTGTTGACTAGCATCCACAGCTTCATGTGAGTCAAGTGATAACACTGCAAATGATGATGGGACAGAAAGCAGGACACATGATGAAACCTCTGGAGTCCACCCACGTGCGAAGAAGACACTGCACCAGTTGGACAGAGTCATTGGCCTTTAAACAGGCTGAGGCCTGTGACCCTCACAGATTGTCAGACCCTAAACATGTGTGCAACGCAGTACTGAGCCACAGTTGACATGGGAAGGCAGATGAAATGCCATGCAATTTAGGTCATGCTGGACTTGTATTACAGTCATCATCCAGTCATGGACACATATGGGCATGCGTGGAATGCACATGGAGCATGAATGGGCGCTCATGTCCCTGCGGGGCATCTGACCTCTGCACAGTCCAAGTGAGACACCCTGCATCAAGTACTAAGGATGTACCACAATGGATATGTCTGGCAGATTGGCTGCTGGATGTTAGCATGTACACAGGAGGCATGGACAGGGAAGTACCCAATGGCAATATTGTAGCAGACCAGTTCTAAGGTGGAATCGGGGTGCAGAGCAGGGGGTTGAGGGGCAAGGGAGCATGCCTACATTGGGTACCCCCTTCCAGTATACATGCACGTCAGTTATGCTATGCATAGTTCCTGGGCTGAGAGGAAGCGCACCCCACGCTACATGCAGAAGTGCCAGTGAGCTGGAACATGGACCAGAGGGGCAAACTGGTGACCAGCATGTGAGTAGGGTGCAAAGTGGTGATGTGGACAGTTCCCGTCTGCTCCACATGTCCACCATCCAGCAGAGTAGACATGCATCAGGGAAGCATTGCATTACTCACACATCATAACCATGTACACGTGACATGTAGGGGCAGTCATGCACATCACATCACACAAGTAAAACACACACTTCCTCCACAAACACGCATCAACACTCACTGGACTGTGCATCAAAGTCCGGCATCTCTCCCACTCCTTCGACCGATTCTGATGGTATGAACTCCACAACGATTGACTCATGCGGAGTGAGGTCTTCCTCCTCCGGTGCAGGCCCACCGTCAGTCACCAGAGTCAAGTTGTAATTTGAGGCACGCTTAGCCTAAGCGCTGCGTTTGAGGTCATTCCAATGCTTTTCGCACTCTTGCGCCTTGCGCACCTCATGGCCGAATGCACTCACATGTTCCGCAAATTGCTTCCAGTGGGTATCACGGTGGGCAGCCGTAGTCTGACAATTGGCACCCACTAGCATGTCACGGCTGTGGTCCCGCACGTAGTCCACGAGGTAGTCCAGTTCCTGGTTGCAGAAAGGCTTCTTCCTCGACGTGCAGGAGGTCGTGGCTGTGTGTGGGGTCCCAGCCTGTGCTGCAGGTGCAACCTTCCTCCTCTTGGATTGTGGCTCAGACCCTGGCTGGCTGATGCCGCCCTGATCAGCATGGCCAGTGGGACCGGTGGATTGAGCCAAGGGAGTGGCAGGTGGAGGGATGACCAAAGGCCTGACTTGCGTCAGTGGCAGCTGGGTGCCATCTAATGGACCCTGCACAGCAACATCCGCTGTGGCAGGGTCATTGATCGCGACTGTCCTGGTTGGCAGACTCACAATCGGGGTGTTGTTGGGTGCATCTGCCCCTGCACTTTCCAACACCCGGCTCTTCGGGGCAGCAGATGAAATTACTACCCCAGGGACACGTTTCTTGGTCAGGGCAGCCCTGTGTGCCCCTACAGTTTACCTCCGGGCCTGTTGGAAATCTTCCAAGGGCTCTTCAATTGCCAATGCAGACTGTGATGGCACACCCTGAACCTGGGTGGTGGTGTCCATAGCTTCACCTGCAGCTACCACTACCCTTGGGCCCGTGGCAGTCGATGAAACGGAGTGCCGGGTCACACGGGCACCAGTGCCAGATGCAGAAGCTGCATCTCCCAGAACGACAGGGGGTGGTGGCATGACTGCACCGACAACTGGCACAACATCGTGCTCAAGTGGTGCACCCCTGCCTCTTCCCCCTCTGCGGCCACCCTGGACACCCTGGAGTCCCCCTACTCCCTGGTCACCCCGGCCACGTCCCAGACCACACCCGCCATGAGGAGTACGCCCAGCTGAGGCGCCCCTCACCTTTGGTGGCCTCCCAACCATGGCACAGATGGAGTATTGTCGGCACAGATGGAGTAGTGCCAATGGGAGGTGTACACCACAATTGACCTGGCTGTATGTGACCCCGGTGATGTAGTGACGGGTCACGCTACACTCAGGCACCCCAAAACTGCAGTAAAACCATGCACGCAACCCTGCAGCCTACGTGCGTGGAATCAATCTCCCGCAGTATGCAGTGGCACCCAGTAACACGAAAAACACGTACGTGTGGGAAACCCAGGCTACTATGACCTCCAAAACGGGTGCGATACACAGGGGCACCCGCAGTGAGAAAAATAGCATGCGCGACTCACCGTCTGACTAGCGCGATGCAGAAAAACATGCATAGCCAATTCCCCCGCCAAAAGAAGAGATACGTCCTCGATCGCTCTGAAGATGTGATGGCGCGCGAAACAACACAAAGCAGCTACACACGTCAGTCTCCATGAAAGGCACGTAGAGCGAACTGCTGGCCCCGCTCACCTTTAACCCGTGTTGAGGGAAACTCCCTCTTATACGCGTAGGCCCTTTCCTTGGATTACACGTGTTCACACGCGGACTTGCAGTTTTTTCACTAAGGGCCTTTGGTCCAATGAAAACGCGTACGTGTGCTGACACGCTTATGCGCTAAAGGCCTTTCCTCCAATTATACGCTGACGTGCAATTTTTTCACGTGCCAAATCAATCCGCATCAAGCTGGCCACGCGAAAACACACGGAAGACCACGCTCCTGCCCAGAGGCCGAATTACTGCCCCCCAGAGCCCCGAGCACTCTCCCACCTGCAATCTGCTGCTGCCTGCCTGCCTGCTGCCCACTTGCCCTGCCATTTGCTGCCTGCATGTCAGCCAGGGGTGCAGTTGCTGTGACCACCCCTGCTGGAACTGAAGACTCCCGACTGGGATTCCATTGCTCCACAGCCCAGCCCCAGTACCCAGTTGCCCACCCACTCCTGCCTCTGGGGTTGCCATGTCCAGCAGAACACCATCGGGCAGAACTGGAAACCCCCAGCCAGAGAGGCAGAGTGCCACCAGCTTCAGTGCCAGGGAAGTTGGTGTCCTGGTGGAGCAAGTCCTGGGGCAGTATGATGCCCTCTTTGGAAGTTTGTGCGCCGACAATGAAGGACGGACCAGGATCTGGATGGACATCGTGACTGCTATCAACGCGGAGGGGGTGGCAGTCCGCGACTTACATCATGTTAAGAAGCGCTGGGAGGACTTCAGGTCCAGGACTCTCAACAAGGCCCGGCACCTCACAAAGGCAGCGGATGCCGAGGGGCGCCGGGAGCAGCTGTCGGACCACCAAATGAGGGTCCTGGAATGCATATGCCCAGCGCTCTATGTCCAGATCCTTGAGAGGCAGACCCGTCTGGAGTCGAGCGCTAAGTGTACATGCAGAGTGATTGGACGCTGTGCGTGTCGTGGTGTGCCAGTAGTGTGCAGGTTGCACATGTGTTTTTGTAGGGCAATGTAGGGATGTGTATGAACATGGGCGTTAGGCTGACACATGTGTGTCCTCTTATGTGTGAGTCACATTGATGGTGTATGTGTTGGTAAGCATGCTGGACAAATGCAGGTGTGGGAGCCCACATGTTTGAATTTCTGTGTATGTACATTGGCATGGTTGTGGCATGGATGGTGGTTCCTAATGCATGTATCTGCACTGTGTACATGTGCATGTGTGTGTACTTGAGAAGTGTGCAACTGTGATGCAACATGGATGCATGTGACACTGATATGTAAAAGGCTGAATGGCAGATCTGACATGTATGGCGATCTCATCACTGCAACAGTTGGAGGAGATGTAGACATGCATGTAAGTGTGGTGACATGTGTGCATGTCTACTGCACTCCCTGTGTTTCATGTGATGTCTGGCTCACCTTTGGATGCTCATGCTATTGTATGTGTATGGATTGTGCTGGCTGTTGTGATATGGCTGTGGAATTGCTAATGTGTGTGAGTTGAAATGATATGTGTGTTGGGGATTGTGATGCCATGTCTGAAGTTTGACACTGCCACTCATGTGCAACTGTCATGTGTGTATCAGTCCATTGTACAGTGCCCTGATGCCTGTGTCCTATCTCTCCCTGTCTGCAGCGTCAACTGATGAAGAGGGCGGAGAGGGTGCTGTGGAGCACAGCGGCAGGGATCGCACCGCCAGCCGGAGACGCAAGGCCCGGCTCCCCTCCTAGGTTGTCATCTCGTCAGGGAGTGAGGAGTCTGGTGCCGCGTCCCAGGCTGCAGCTGCCGAGGGTAGGTCCAAGAGGCGGAGGTCGGAGTTGGACTCCTCGGCAGCAAAAGGGGCAGCTGAGACCCCACAGGGTCCGACGGAGGAAGATGGCACAGAGTCATCCAGGTGGGTGGGGGGTTTGGTGGAGGAGAAGGCCGTGCAAGGTACATACACGGGGTCTGGAGGTGGGGATTCCACTGGTGCTAGTGGTGCAGGTCAGGGGCAGGGACAGAAGGCAGCACAGGCCACCGCGGCGGTGCCTGTGTGTAATCCTGTCCCGGATCCTGTGACTGCATCATCCTGCACCAGCAGGGATGCCTACGTCCAGACCCGTTTTCAGGGAGGGGATCCTTTACAACAAATGGCCTTCCTCTCCCTGCGGACGTGGCTATCCGGGACCGGGTTGAGCCTGTCCTGAGTGGGATGGCGTTGCGTCAACCGGGCATGCGAGGTGACCTGCAGTGTTTTTGTGAGGACACAGTGTTAGGGAGAATTCTCTGTTAAGGCTAATTTCCCAAACCTAGTGAGTCCCCCAGCAGCTTTGCTGGATTTTTGGGGTTTATTTTTTTCTCCTGCTAAGAGTGAGACTCTTTTTCTCCCACTCTTAGACATGATTTGAGGTGTTCCTTTGACTTTGTATGTGTTTTATGGGCTATGGGGTCCTTTACCCCACAGGGCTTCATGTGTTTTTGGTATGTGGGTTACACAGCACACTTCGTGCAGTAACCCAGGGGTGTCGTAGCGACCCCCAAACATAGACTCCATACCTTGGGACTGACTACTGTCTCCCAGGGCATGTAAAGTCACCATTGGCTTTACTAGTCTTAAATTGTGAACAGAACCAGTACAAACCATCATATTGTGGACGTACTGGTCGGGGCAATTCGATTGCCCCGGGGTCTGTTGTTCGAGGGGGCACTGTCCAGTCCCCCCGACCGAGTTTTGGCTGGTGGCAGTGGATACTACTTTTCATATTCGACCGCAAATATATTCCTATGGGATTTTCCCATTGTTCGAGGCTACCACTTTTTAATATAGCCTCGAACATACCGCCGGTTTATTAAATTAATATAAATTCACTGGTTGGTATTTTTTGCCAAACCTCGGTTCCAAAATGGCGTTTGTGTTCGCTTCTGTTGCTCCAACCCAAGTCGAGCCCTTTGTTCCACTTTTTGGCAGGCTTCTCAGAAAGAAGCCTCCAAAAGTGGTGCCACTCTGTCGGGGTACCACAGGGGGTGTGGGAGGGGGTTTAGGCACCCTGGACTGCATTGCCTCGGCAACTCAAGTCGCACTCTGGTGTGATTGGCCCAGTGGTGAGCCACCCAGCTCACCCATTAGCAGGTTTGAGTGACAGCTAGGACTGATGAATGGGGGTTTTCTGCATAAAAGCAGGGCTTTGGGGACTGGGACTTCAGACGTCGCCACAGGACCAAAGAATCCAAAGAGGGAGAAGCTGAGCCGACCTGCAATAATGACACCACCGGTGGAGCCCTGCTGAACCGTCTCACCACTTTTCCCGACGACAGAGGAGATCTTCAATCCGAAGAGTCTTCTTCCTTTGACTGGTGGGGATAACCAGTTTGCCCGCCGTTTCGCCTTCCCGGATCATCTCGTGGCTGCCTTGCCTGTGCCAAGCACCCCAGCAACTGGGATACCACGTTTTCTCCACTACTGCGAATAAAAGGGTAGTACCTTTTAACAGGAGAACTCTGCGGCTGGTTTCTTCCCAGGCTGTGCAACGACCTTCAGCCTTCCTCCACATTGAGATCATCTCTTCCTCTGGACGACGCCGCGACTTGCAACTGCTTCCAGGAACAACTGCCCCCGCTGGAGGATCCTCTCCACTTTAAAGGAACTGTGTCCGCCTGGCCTCCCTCGCACCGGTCTGTGTGGGGTGACTCTTAAAGCCTCAATTTACCACTTGGGTTGGCCCTAGGCTGGCTAACTGAACTTTTCTAAACTGAACTGATTCCTTTCTGAACTCTCTGCAAGACTCTCCAAGCCTTTTAAACTTTGTGATCTTGGGCGCATTGGTGTTCTACTCTCTCCAAGAGGGAGCCTGGCCTCTGAACTTTTTGCTCACAAGTAGACTTTGACTTTTTCTGCCTTGCTTAGTGCTTCTGAAGGATTGTGTTGTGTGCTGTTCCTAATTTCTACCTTTTTCCCTCCCTTTTTCTTAAACTTATTGGAGGATCATCTTTAGTTAAGAGCTCACCTCTGTCTGGAAATAAGTGGTGTTCAAAAAGACTTGTCTAATAAGGAAAAAGGGATGTATATATATTAATAGTGACTGTGTTTTTGAACTTGCTTATAATAATAGTGCTGGAGTGTTTTATAAGTGTGTCTTTAAATAAATAATTATATACTTGATACCAAAGCTCTGGTCAGTGTTTGCTTGTGCTACTGTATTTTGGTACCTATCTTGTATACTCTATATACTGTCTAACTCTTCTTGAGAGAAGTCTGGCTGCTCAGCCACAGCTACCAGGTAAATCTGGGTGGTACAGACTGCTACCAATTGAGTTTACTGCCAACACCTGTAGTCTTAAGCCTTTTGCAGTGGTCCCTAAGGGAACTGCACAGGTTTCTGCCTAACACACTGCACGTCATCTCGAATGTCTCGTTGACCGCGTTGTCCTACTGGGACAGCTCACCAGGGCCGGATTCCTCCGTTTGCTGGACCTTGTTCCGACCCCCTCCTCACCTGAACCCCCTATGCGCCAGTCGTCCTCCATGCCATCTTCCCACCCATGTATCACCTGGGTACCCTGTGGAGCTGCCTCTGACCCTGCGGCCAGGCTGGTGGAGGACACATCCCTGCCACAGTCGGGAGTCGGACATTCAGCAGGGGTGGCCACATTAACAACTGCACCCCAGCCGGAGGAGGATGTGCAGGCAGCAAGAGCCAGGGCACAGGCAGAGGCACAGCAGCAGCAGCAACAAGGTGGGAGCCATGATGGCTCGGGGCCTTCAACATCGGAGGGGCAGGCATCGGCCAGAGGGCAGGAGGACCCAGGACTGGAAGTGTCTTCCGTGTGGCAGCGGTTAGGCCATGCTATAGATGCGGAGTGGCGGCGGGCGGAAGAGGCGCGGCTCACCATGGTCAGGGCAGAGTTCTCCATGCGTCGGGCGTTGAGACGGGCAGAGTGCCTCGAGGCAACTCGCAGGGAGTTGGAACAGGCCATGAGTGCCTCCTGCGAGACCTCGGGGTCAGGGCAGAGTTCCGCCTCCGGGACATCGACATGGAGTTTGATGATGCCCAGGCCCGGGACACCACAGAGTGAGCCGCAGGACTTGCCCGCCGCCATTATTGTATATAGTTAGATAGTGTTAGGTTTCCTTTCCTTTTCTTTTTTATTTTGGTTGCGCTTGGACAATGCACCACGTTTTTGTATATAGTTTTTTATTAGGTAGTATTTTTGGTAGGTTTCATTTCATCAGTTGGGCTTATGGACCCTGGATTGTTCATTTGTACATAGTTCACCATTGGATTTTTCACATTTTTTTTTATTTTCACCATGGAGCAATGGATTTCACTTTCTTTTTTCCCTTGGATTTGCTTTGTTGGACTGTGACTTTGGACACCATTTCTTTTGGATTTCTTTGGATTATGAGTTCTTGTTTTTTATTCTTTTACGGACATGCAGCATTTCTTTAATTATTCCCATTGTTGTGTGTTTTTTTTTAATTACATTCATGTTGTGTTTAATACATTTTTTTCTTCATACTTCGATGTGTGGTATTATCTCATTGGTTTCATGCATGTCATGATATGGGTTTTCACATTCACTTGCACCCATTGTGTGACGGACATGTGTTCATTTACATACTTGCCTTTGGGGTTGTATCATGTAATTGCCTTTTCTATGTGGGTAGATGCAATACTTGGTTGGGTCTTTGGGCTGGGGAGGCTGGCCATAAGGGCCATGATTGAGGATCATCATGACGTGGGGGCAGGGGGACATGAGTGGGACATGAGTGGGGGCCTGCTGATAGGTGCCCGCACTGCTAGGGGGTGGGAGTGCAGGGGGACATGAGTGGGACATAAGTGGGGGCCTGCTGGCAGGTGCCCCACACTGCTGGGGGGTGGGGGTGCAGGGGGACATGTGTGGGACATGAGTGGGGGCCTGCTGGCAGGTGCCCCGCACTGCTGGGGGGTGGGGGTGCAGGGGGACATGTGTGGGACATGAATGGGGGCCTGCTGGCAGTTGCCCCGCACTGCTGGGGGGTGGGGGTGCAGGGGGACATGTGTGGGACATGAGTGGGGGCCAGCCGGCAGGCACCCTGCACAGCTGGGGGGTGGGGGTGCAGGGGGACATGAGTGGGGGCCTGCTGGCAGGTGCCCCGCACTGCTGGGGGGTGGGGGTGCAGGGGGACATGAGTGGGACATGAGTGGGGCCTGCTGGCAGGTGCCCCGCACTGCTGGGGTGTGGGGGTGGAGGGGGACATGAGTGGGGGCCTGCTGGCAGGTGCCCCGCACTGCTGGGGGGTAGGGGTGCAAGGGGACATGAGTGGGGGCCTGCTGGCAGGTGCCCCGCACTGCTGAGGGGAGGGGGTGCAGGGGGACATGAGTGGGACATGAGTGGGGGCCTGCTGGCAGGTGCCCCGCACTGCTGGGGGGTGGGGGTGCAGGGAGACATGAGTGGGACATGAGTGGGGGCCTGCTGGCAGGTGTCCCGCACTGCTGGGGGGTGGGGGTGCAGGGGGACATGAGTTGGTGATCAGTAGTGCAAGCTGACATGTGGCTTGGCTGGGGGGCATGCCCATGGTGGATGGGCTGCCTGCGGGACATGACCAGGGGTGCAGGGTAGTCCCCTGTGGTGTGGGCTGCCTGCAGGGGCCGTGAAGGGTGTAGAGGGAACACCTGGGAGGACCCACACTGCCAATTCACGTGTAGGACTCCCCACGCACCCCCGAAATACACGTAGCCTGCTCATATTGTGTGTGAGACTTCACGTGAACCCCAGTAATACACGTACCCCACTCGCACAGGGCCAATCGCGTGTGAAACTTCCCGCAAACCCCAGTAATACACGTACCCCACTCGCACAGGGCCAATCGCGTGTGAAAATTCCCGGGCTCCCCCGAAATACACGTACCCCACTTGCAAAGGGCCAATCACGTGTGAAACTTCCCGCGAACCCCAGTAGTACACGTACCCCACTCGCACAGGGCCAATCGCGTGTGAAACTTCCCGCGAACCCCAGTAATACACGTACCCCACTCGCACAGGGCCAATCCTGTGTGAAACTTCCAGCGAACCCCAGTAATACACGTACCCCACTCGCACAGGGCCAATCATGTGGGAAACTTCCCGCGAACCCCAGTAATACACGTACCCCACTCGTACAGGCCCTTTCGCGTGTGAAACTTCCCGCGAACCCCAGTAATACACGTACCCCACTCGCACAGGTCCTTTCGCGTGTGAAACTTCCCGCGAACCCCAGTAATACACATACCCCACTCGCACAGGGCCAATCACGCGTGAAACTTCCCGCGAACCCCAGTAATACACGTACCCCACTCGCACAGGGCCAATCATGTGGGAAACTTCCCGCAAACCCCAGTAATACACGTACCCCACTCACACAAGCCCTTTCGCGTGTGAAACTTCCCGCGAACCCCAGTAATACAAGTACCCCACTCGCACAGGCCCTTTTGCGTGTGAAACTTCCCGCGAACCCCAGTAATACACGTACCCCACTCGCACAGGGCCAATCACATGTGAAACTTCCCGCGAACCCCAGTAATACACGTACCCCACTCGCACAGGGCCAATCACGTGTGAAACTTCCCGCGAACCCCAGTAATACACGTACCCCACTCGCACAGGGCCAATCCCGTGTGAAACTTCCAGCGAACCCCAGTAATACACGTACCCAACTTGCACAGGCCCTTTCGCATGTGAAACTTCCCGCGAACCCCAGTAATTCACGTACCACACTCACACAGGCCCTTTTGCATTTGAAACTTCCCGCGAACCCCAGTAATACATGTACCCCACTCGCACAGGGCCAATCGCGTGTGTAACTTCCCGCAAACCCCAGTAATACACGTTCCCCACTTGCCGTGCTGGTACAGGGTTAGCACAGCCCTTTGCGCTGGATTGGGGATTTTGATGGCTTTTCACTGCGCGAGGGGCGTTCTTGGGGATGTAACTGGCGCTGCTGCAGGGTTGCTGCGCCACTGTGCGCCACGGCTGTTTTTGGTAGCTAAAATCCATGAATACGCTGTGTGCAGAAATGGATTTTAGCGCATGCGGCTGGCGCAGACAATCGTATGTGCACACTGTGCGCCAGCCGCGTGCACCACTTGTGCGCTAAATTCTATGAATTACCCCGAGTGTTTAATGTTGCTTCTTTAAGTTAAAATTTACCAAAATAATGCTTGTCGCAAACATTTATTTATGGTTTATGTATTTATTTATGTATTGTATTTAATTAAGATTCGTATGAAGGGCAACAAGGCTGAAGGGCATATAGGCTAAACGCAGAAGGAAAATTAGATAATACAACATAGAATGATACATTAATAAAACATACAGAGCACAAAATGGATAAACTTCACTTAAAAACTAAACAGTAGCCAATACACAGAATTTGGGTGGCATTCCAAAAGAAAACTGAGCAACATGTAAAATAGCCGATAATAGACAATAACCCTTTTGGATTAAGGGACTAAATGAAGAGAATCATGTCTGCACATGCCTCTAGAACCCACAGAGCTTCCATTTTTTTTTGCTCAAGGCAAGAGTGAAAATAAATTTGTTTGCCCACCATACACACTAATTTAAAAACAATCCTCAAATCTATTGGTAATCAATGTAATTTCGTTAAAATGAAGAAAAAGATTATAAAACCTCCTGGCACCATGAAGTTAGTATACAGCAGCATGAAAAAAGTTTTTAAAAAAAAATCTTTTATTTGTTTTAATTGTACAAAACAATTTTTACAAAATGAAAAGGACGCCCTTCTGCAGGAGAAATCATGTAGGAGGCAAGAAAAAGCAGAAGTCGAAGAGATTGAAGGTAAGGAAGAGAAAAGAAAAAAA
Source organism: Ambystoma mexicanum (assembly GCF_040938575.1). Classification (NCBI taxonomy): domain Eukaryota; kingdom Metazoa; phylum Chordata; class Amphibia; order Caudata; family Ambystomatidae; genus Ambystoma; species Ambystoma mexicanum. The sequence goes on along the minus strand of NC_090928.1, from coordinate 957,003,284 downwards.
GAAGAAGAAAGGAGAAGAAGAAAGTAGAAGCCGAAAGAGTCCAACAGTTCATCCTTCTGCTTTGGGGGGTCACGATTTCTTAGGTGCCAAGTTGTTCGTGTTGGTTTTCATAATACTTTCGCTTCCCACACTACTTGCTCCTCCAAACCAAGTTGTCCATAAAAAAACACCACGGCGATCACCCAACTGATTTTCTCCCCTCTCATTAGGCGTGCCCACCAGTCGTCCTCGCTGTAGAAGTGGAGATCTCTGAAGAAATGGCCTAGCCAGGTGTGTCTTTTCTTCACCAGACTCAAACATTCCAGAAGTAAATGCCTTCTAGTCTCTCCCTGTGTGGAGGGAGGGCAAAATTTGCATTTATTTGATAGTTCTTTCCTTCCCTCTGATTGCTAAGATTTCATTAGTTTTAACTAAGTTCAGTCTAATCCGGAGGAAAGCTTGCTGTGTTCATTGGTAGGGGCATTTTACTAAATAAGGAGCCACCTCATTTAATTTTTTTGGGTTCCATGGGACATCAGCGAGCAGTTTAGATTGGTCTGCTAAATCACTGGTCTCAATCCAGTCCATTTCTAGTAGTTTTACACTTATCATTGTGGGATTTGATATAAGGTCCGCTTCTGTACTTCCAATTTTCTCTAGCAGCAGGCGGTTCTGAGACCTCCACATAAGTAGCATCGCATTTTCTTCATTCTCCATTTCTTTTTTGATGATTTTCAGAATGGGTTTTGCTGATGGATCTGTTACTTTTCTGAATAACAACAGGGTGTTTTGTTCCACCAGGGCTCTCATTGAACCTAAGCTTAGTTCTCTCCTTATTGCCACCATAGGAGTTGAATTTGGCAGGTTTAAGGCTTTTCACCAAAAGCAGCCTTCAAGTTTTGGCTATAGGATTGGTGGCAGTGCCGGAATTGCTTCAACGCCGTAAATCAATGTCAGCACAACTTTTGCCTTATAGTAGTTCATAATAGGGAGAACTGAAAAGCGCCCAAACTTTCAGTTGATCATTTTGGACTGACTGATCAGTGCTTTCAGTTTATTGAACAGATGTTCCTGCATCGGGAGTTCAACCCGGCTGCTGTTCAGTATAATCCCTAAGAATTTAAAGTGTGTTACTTTCTCTAGTTGTGTTCCCTCTGCCGTCAGCTTGATGTTTTTTTTGCATTTCCTCCTTTTTCAAAAGACATTACTTTAGTTTTTGATTTGTTTAGTTCTAATTTGTTCTTTTCCAGGTAAACGAGAAGATTGTTCAACTGCCTCTGTAGGCCGACTTGCATTTCATCTATTAAGATAATATCTTCGGCGTAGATCAGTCTCAAAATGTTCTCATTACCCAATGTTGGAGGGAAGGATCTGATCGAAATCTGGGTGTCCATAAAGTATATATGATGTAAAGTGCCGGAGCCAAGGGACAGCCCTGTTTTACACCCCGGGCAGTTGGAATTTCTCTTGATAAGTTACCTGCTCTGTTGAGTCTCACCTTTATTGATGTTTTGGAGTACAATGCTCTTATTGAACCCATGAATGTACTTTTGATTTTTCCATATTTTCCATCTTTTCCCACAGGATTTCCCGGTCTACCCGGTCAAAAGCTTGAACTAAGTCAATAAATATTAAGTGCAGCCGTGGTTTTCCTTCCTTTACTTTCGCTTTCAGTGCACTTAATAACCCACAAGTTGTTCAGTTGTTCAGTTTTTTTATCTTTGATTCGATTTCCTCTATCGCCCATGTGATCCTCCATTTCCCTTCTTTTTTGGCATTAGTGTGGACTGTGGTGGCTACAAATTTATACAGTTCTTTAAAGTGAGCCACTCACGTTTCTTCTCCCACGCCATTTTGAGCTTCCCCCTGAATTCCCCTCCATTAGCTTGAATCAATGACCAGAAATCTCTAGATTTTTTCCCGGACAGTGCGCAGAGCATGTCTTCAGAGTCCTTTTGATATAAAGTGTGCCTGTAATTTCATACCCATGCTCTGTAACTTCGTACTTCCTGCTTCAATTTCTCCATGATCATTGGGTCTCCAGTCTTTTTGACCTGCCTTTTAAGCATTCTCACTATTCTTCTTTTTGCCTCTAGTGGGGCATTGTACACATGTGCTTTCATTTGTCGCCGTTCCTCTTTTCTTGCTTAATTTGAAGATTTCTAGCAGAGGGTGATATTCCAAGTCTGTTGTTTGAAGGTGTGCCCCCTTTTCCAACTGGGTTTGATCATTTTCTGTTATCTTTTGAATAGCTTTTTCATTTAGACACAGTCAAGTGTTACCATTATGCAATTCTGATGTAATTTTTTCCAACGGTTTCTGGATGGTTTTCCACCTTGTTAGCAGCAAATTATGATCGATGTTTTGCATTCTTATAACTTCAAACTTGTTGATGAGTAGCCTCAGTTCCATTGAAAGGAACGTATGGTCAATCATCGTCCCTTGGCCATTTTGTTCCCAAGACGGGACTGTAGGGTACTGTTGGTGTCTCATACTATGAAGGTTATGAAGATTGAATGCCTCCATTAGTCGTATCCATTTTTTTCCTCTTTTATAGTGGGGTAAGATCTTTAAGCTTGCTTTCAGCGGCTGCTCCTTTTCTTCGAATAGTGCATTCATGTCACCAGTAACAATGATATGGTCGATTTGTTTGGGTTAAGTTTGAGTCTTCCAAAATGTTTCCTATTGATTGGATGTACGCTTCATCATTGGTTAAAGCAGGGTTCCAATAGGAATTGATTATCAAAATCATTGAAGTTGTTTCCTGTTCTCCTTTTGTATTCCATTTCAACCATTCAATAAGGACTGCTTAGGTCAGAACTGTTGACACTAGTATTGATTTTAAAGATAACCCACTTCCAGAATGAATGGCTGTCAGTGGGCCTGCAGAAGGTCTACCCTTTTGTTGTTTTGTGGCAGAGGAGATTGCAATTTCATAGCCAGCCATACTTGGTTTTGTCTTCAGCCATGTCTCTTGGAGACATAAGATGTCATAGTCTCCAAGATTCACGTCCGAAGTCCCTGTGAGATGTCCAAAGCCACGGGTGTTCCATGAGCCCATCACTATTTGGTCATTCTGCCTCAAGTGGTTCCTCTTAGGACTAGCTGTCTGATTGAGGCTGACCGAGATCTGTTTTAGTGGCTAAGTCGAGGGCTTCTTTTGCTGGGCCTTAGAGACCCAAGTCCAATTTCTTGGGTCACTCATTCAGTTTTTTGTCTCCGATTCCCATCTCTTGCTAAGTATGGCTCAGTTAGATTCTCCAGTTGCATCACTTTCTTGTGCCGTCCTTCTGTTTGGGTAAGGGCCTTTCGAGTATCTGTTATGTTCAGTGTAGGTACGCTCACCTTCTTCCTCTCTGTTTACATATCGTCTATGTTTGTCCTCCTCCATGTCCTTATAGTCCCTTCTTTTCTGGCATCTCTCCACTATTTCCTTTACGTAGTTTCTTTCCTTTTTTGCGTATACCCCTGGGCTAACTGCTCTGGTGTGGTCTTTTCTTGAATCTTTTGGAGTATGCTTTTTTGATACTGGTGTCGAAGGGTGGCGACGTGGTTTCCAGGTCTGTTTTCGATCTCCAAGATCTGACGCCTGTTCTTGCGGTGTCACTGTTAATAAGTCAATTAAGTTGAATCCTGGTTTTGAGACGTTTTGACTAGAGCGTACTATTAAGACTTTTGTTCTTGTTGAGCATATGTGCAGGTATGAACAGGCCTTTCTTCCTTCATGCATTGGTTCCACAATCGATAGATCTTCAGACCACTTAGAATTGGAAGTTGGGCACACAATTTAATTACTGTATGTCGATTCAAGATCAAGTTGTCATTTTTAGCAATAGTTCTCATTAATTTGAATGCTTGAAAGTCCTGCGTTTTAACCTTATTATCTCTCTTTTTGTCTTGATTAGGTCTTAAGCGAAGGGCCCCTTTTCTTTGTTGATTTACGACATTTTGTTTCCAATGTTCTTCATGTTTCCCTTCCCATTCTCTTTCTTTTAGATCCTTGCATCTATGATCCAGGTAATCCCTGAAGGCCTTCTTTGGTTCCTTCTGATTTGGCCTTTGGGGAAATCTTCGCGACTCTCTCTCTTCTCTTTTTCTTCCTTCCTCTCAGAGGCTTTCTTTAAGATTTAAAACTCATCTCTACTTTTCCCTCTTTGATCTCTACAGACTCTATTTGTGATGTTATTGGAGATGTTGATCTATATTGCTCCTTTTCCACTTTTAATGGAGCCAAGGAACACTGAGGAAGACCTGCTAGTATAGAATTACCAAAATCAATACGAGATAAAGCCAAGGATTGCACAAACAACCAAAAGTGCCCAACTGAGAGGAATGACTTCACAGATCTCAGGGCAAAAAGGTGGACGTTTGCAGATGTATCCACCACATTATTTTTGTACTAAAGATAAACGTAAATCCAAAATGAACCTCAATGATTTCGTATCTGGGGAAAGAACGGTAGGTTCTCCAGAAATATTTGCATTAACAAACCAACTTAAAAAGGTGTTAGGCGGGGTAAAAATAAAATGCAACCAATTTTAGTCGAGTTCAGTTTCAAAAAATGACTCCATGCTTCACTCTTTACTAGGGACCAATGGAGTCATAAATTCCACTGTAGGACCAGACTCTTAATTCCCATTTGGTGGGATTCAATCTCAAGATGTATCCCATAGTCAATGGTGCTGAAAGCCATTGAAAGGTCAACCAGCACTAATAAACATAATCCATCATTATCTAAACCTATATATACCTCACCAATTTTAAATCATAATTGCAATAGAGATGAACATGTTTGGCCCATTATCCAATAATTTAATTGATCAGCATTTCTTTTGTAATGGAGGCACAAGATCCATTTTAAGGGAATCAGGGAAGCAGCCAGAGCCGAGAGGCAAATGGACAAGCCAAAGAATGCTGGATGGCGAACAGGAATACTCAGCAAAATAAGTGACGTTTGTATTTGCCATGAATGAAATACATTTTTCAGCATTCAATAAAGTAAGTGAATCCCAAATATTCCTAGAATTGCAAGATTTCACAGAAGAATTAGCGGACATCTGTGGTAATGGGATATATGCAATCTTCTTGGAAAAACTGATCAAAATCGTGGCAATTCGCCTCAAACTGAGATAATAAATAGGCGGTTCCTCATCAATTAAAAAGTGCTTTAGGTTTCTTAAATCCATTTTCAATAGTTGAATTACAGTGAGAATATTTGGACTTTGAGATATTTTCTGACTAGTAATGATGTGCCTACTTTAGATTCCTTCAATTATCAGTCGAGGAGTGCCACATACATTCCAACTGTCAATGGTTGAAGTGGGTGGTCGCGGTGGAGAGTAGTGCTCCTCTCCTTTTTATTTTTAAGTTTTACTGTTTTTTTTCCAGAATGGTATTGTTTTAGAAGTTGAAACCTGCTCTTTAGTACACTACACTGAACATTCCCTTAAATTGCAGGTGTGTTTGTTTTGAGGGTTTGGATTGCATGTGGTGGGGGGTGGCAATGGGTTTATGGGGACCAGGGCCAGGCCAGCAGGGAACAAAGTTCCACTAATTCTTTTCTTAAACTTTGATCACTGCCAATCGTCAATCACAAAGTGATGGGAATTGGATTCTTCTGAAAATCATGGTGCTGATGGTTTTGACCGTACTGTTTTTACTCGCAAAGTTGTGATACCATTCATGGCTAACTGCATATTCTCTTGAAATGTAATATTTATTTTTATTTATTTGCATTTTTAAAGCGCTCACACAGCCAGGGGGCATTGAGGCACTGTTACAGGAATATGTCTTAGTTGCATATTTATAATGCGCTAAATACCCAGAGGTTTCGAAGCGCGGACCCTGGGGATCGAACCTGTGTTGCTTCGTGGCGTTTTGTTTCCAAGGCAAGCACGTTGCCGCTGAGCTAACCTCCCAGGATTCACTCTGGAAGTGTAGGCCTACGTTGACTACCATGATGTATTAGAAACATCATCAACAGAACTAGTTCCGTCCTTTAGGACATCACTATTTAAAAGCACTGATGATAGAGGGGAGGCATTAATTAACCAGACATCAGGTTGCCACGCAGACTATTCTCTTGACCTTGAAGGGAAACATGTTGAAGTGTGGAAGTAAAAGGCAATTTCTGAGTGGTCAAACCAATCAACACTCTGAGTTTTTGGGGAATAGTTATCCGATCAAGGGTATTTCACTTGTCACTGTGCAATAAGAGGGAGATAATAAATGTGTATTCGTAACCAAATCCATCAATTTAGGTACAAATACAGCATTATTGCGAGGAGGATGACACAACCGTCTCCTCAGCCTGCGGCAGTCTGGCTCCCGCCCATGACATGGCACCTAAATGGCTCGCCTAGACTTAAAAAACCAAGTGGACGATCTCAGAGACAAAGGCATACCTGTGCTCCTTTTGCTCCTCGACTTATCTTCAGCTTTCAACTTGGTGGATCACAACACCCTCTGTCGCCATCTCGCTACTGCGGGTAACTTCTCCTCGAAGGCATGTGCCTGGATCACATCTTCAAGAGAGGGCCATGAAAGTTTTTTCTGACTCAGCAACTGCCACGCCTAGCCACATCAAATGTGGAGTCCCACAATGATCCTGCATTGCGCCCACTCTCTATCACCTTTTCACAAGGCCCCTGTTCAGCATCCTTGACTCCCTGTGCACCTCATACACCAACTATGCGGATGACACACAGGTGCTTATCCCACTTACTGGAGACTACGATGCAGATATGAACACTTTCACTACTATCTATTCCATAATCCAATCGTGGATGGCAGATAATTGCTTATACCTCAATAGTGAGAAAACGGAACTTCTGTTAATCGGTTCACCCACCACCCTGGGTAATCTTGACAAGCACTAAATGTCCTTCACTGTTGATAATATACCCATCATGGTATCCCACAACGTCAAGACCCTTGTAGTCTACCTAGACCCTGATTTGACTATGGATAGACAGGTCAATGCTATTGCTTCCTCATCAGCCCACTACTCCAAAGTGCTCAATGCAGCTAGACCCATCTTATATCACCATAATTGCCTTACCATTGCTAGGGCATTAATCGGATCAAGGCTTGACTATTGCAATGCCCTCCTTGTAGGGACTTCCTATAAAAACTTGGCTAAACTCCAACTGGTTCAGAACAACGCCCTCAGGGTGGCCACAGGAACATCGAGAAAAGACCACATCTCAAAGTGAGGAGGCAGACTCATTGGCTCCTTGCCAAAGAGAGAATTGTTTTTAAAACCCTCTCCCTCACGCATAAAATCCTACATGATCTTGTACCCCCCTACCTGGTCTAAAGAATAGCCAAACATACCGCCACTAGACCTCTGACAACGGGCTACTCTAACATGATTACCACTCCCAAGACACAAAGAGTCTGTGCTGGGGGCACTAGCTTTCCCACGATGGCCACTTCTCACTGGAACGCCCTTCCCGCTCACCTAAGGATGATCGAGTCCCACCTAGCATTACCCAAAGCAATCAAAACTAAGCTTTTTGTCTGAATGTTGCATTCCTTCATCTTTCCGGATTCTGGCTGGCGCAAGCTGCTGGAGAAATGCTGCACGCTATCCTGTTAATGAAGACGGATGTAATGATGGTGGATACTGTTGTATTGATGAGTGTTGTATGTAACTGTGAACCTCATTTGTCACCAATGTTGTCATTATTAATATGCCCACATTCCGGGCTTTAATCATGCAGATTGGCGGTATACCATTACCATATATGATTGTTGTAGCATTTAATATCTGTGCTTTTAGAAAAAAACTCCCTGAATTTTTCTAATGTTTGTTTAGAAAAAACTCCTTGAATCATTGGTAATGGTTCTTTGCCTATAGCTAGTTTATCTAGCTCTGTGGGGAAGCTGAGGTTCATTGCTATTTCTTTAACGTTTTCTCTCCCAGCTACTCAGAGCGCTCTCCCGCTGAACTCGTGTTTTGTCGACACGTTTTTTTGACACGTTTTGGATCGCACGTTAGCACGTAACACGAAACAGCGTCACGCACAACACAATCACGTGAAAAGTTCAAGTCGCATATTTAAATGCTCCATTAGTGTGGCCTTTCAGATGCGATTCTCCGGTCCGTATTGAAGGTCGGGCAAAGTCTGTGTGCATGACTTAGTCCAGGGACAGGTCCAGCACGTGGTTGGCTGTCGGTTTCAGGTAAGCCAGACCCATATTTATGCCCGAATTCGGGATAGTGCCGCTATTTCTTTAGCCAACCCTACTGCACATTCTACTGTCGGGCTCATAGGTGTATTCAGCATTTAGTTTTTAACACCATATATCCTTTTAGGGTTTCTATCATTAGGAAATAATTATGTGATCCGAATTTATGACTCCAAATTAGGCTAGGAGTCCCCTCTCTCTCTCTTTTGCAAAATAGGTAGAGACTGTAATTATGTGATCACATGACTATCTACAAAACCCCCCTTCGCTTCTCTTTTCTTTCATATGCCACCTTCAGGTTCCACTCTCCTGGTAACTGCAGCAGCTTCCTCTTTGAACAAACATCCAGCTAAGGGTACCACCAGCACCACTAATAGGTCTATTGTGATCTGACCCGCTGGGGTAAGAAATATATTGATTTTGTATATTTTTGACGTTTGGGCTGGCTCAAAGATTTGGGTCTTGCGACCTCACACGCAGGTTCTAGCCGTGATTCTTTTCTGATTCTCCCAACTTATTTTTGACCCCTTAGATTGAAGTATTGAGTACACTCTTTCATAAAAGCGGGATCCTCTACCTGAAGGCTGAAAAATCTTATTGACAGCGATAATACACCACAGATTTACTCCTGTTGGCGCTCTCAAGGTCAGTAGTTGTGGCTGTTTTAGAATTAGATGGACGTTCCAACATGGGATGCTACTCCTTGCATGCAGCAATTTATGTATTACATTTAGTGGGTTTCGAGTCCTGATCTAGTCCTGCCTTGCCTGGGGACACTGATTTCGTTTGGTGGCACTCCTTACATGACGCCCTCTGTGTACCCTGGATGTATACTTACATTCAGGGGCATATGCAGAATAAGAGTAGTCCTACCTACTTTTAATTAGAGCACGGTGTATTCACACATTTGCGCTTTTTCACTGTTTACATGTTTGTTTAGGGAAATTGATGTTTCTGATATTTGTTCTATCTTACTTTTAGAAAATGTATTAATATCTCCTGATGAAGACGTAACACAAAAAATGTTAACACGTCGAAACCGGTAGAGAAAGTGTGGATAAGGCTATTTGTGAAGATCTTCTATTCCTTGCCTATCCGAACTACTGACCACCCACAAGAATCACTGTGGTCATTTTGTTTGTTGTTGTTTTTTTCAAAATATAATATATTTTTTGTATAAGAATTGGAATGTGAATTAATTGTGATGTTTCTCATGTGTTTTTAACCTGTATTGTTTGATGTTGTGTATGAATGGGTAAATGTATGGTGTACGACTGAGGACAAATGTGTGAATGATTCAAGAGTATGAATTTTATGGAATTATGATGAGCCTTTTAACAATTTTTCTACTATGTTAAATAAATAATTGGTTGAGTGCAAAATAAATCTGTGATTAAACTCACACAACAAGAAATGTATTAGGTCTAATAAAATCCTTAATGCAAGAAATTTAAATTATATCCTCTGGATGTTCTTTTCGAGACTAGTTTCTGTTGCTAATACCCTCTTCCGGAGAGTGGGGTTTCCTGTGCCTTTCAGAGAAACACGTCATTATTAATGTACCTTGGATCAAGAGACCACCTTGGTCGCCTGTAACCACCTAATCAAGTTTCTTTCCAATTTCATGTAACATTGCATCGATCCCTCTGGGCTGTAAGTGCGCTATACAAATGCAAATAAACAAATATCACATAAACCTGTAAAGTCAATGAGTCATGAACAAAAACATTACATGCAATACATTCAAATGAAAAGGAGACATAACTATCAATAGAGAACATTTTAAACAATTTGGAAAAATGATATCAACAACCCCTCCAGTTCTATCCAACCTATCTTTGATTAAAATGGAAAAATCATTTGGTACTAGCACTTTGAAAATGTGTTCGGAATGCACATGGATTGGCACAATTCCACCTTACTGATGAGGCCAGGCCGAAACACGTGTCTGGGGTTGGTGTTGGCACTCTCTTTCAGAAGAGAATTGCCTAGCATTTCAGTGCTGGAATGCACTTGGGCCAGATAAAGACTGATATGTTGTGGATATTCTCGTCTGTGAAAGGGATAGTGACCTAAAAAATCTGGTTGAGACTCCCCCACAACTGAGGCCGGTAGAGAGACTCCCAGAAGCCCCCCTGCTTTGCGAAATGCACATGGAACAATGTCTCTGTAATGTACATAGAGTCGGAATTATGCAAATAAATTGCATAATGGTTTAATTGCAACCTTGAACTGGCCTCATCCAATCAGCAAGCGGGAAGCCTGGTCTCACTCTGCAAGTATAGGCATAGGTTGACTACCCTGATGCATTCCCCACTGGCTGCCATGTTTTCTCATTATTCCAGGTATGCCCCACTTAAGTAATCTTTCATGTTGAGTGATCTGGCAGTGAGTGACTCTCTGGATGTGGGCAGTTGGTGCTGGTGCTCATAAGGGCCATTTTCTCCTTTTCGTCAAAACCACCCTCTTTCCCCTGTGCTGTGGTGTATATTACACTCAATCTGCCTCCTTCGCTCCTTGCTTTCCAGGATCTGAAACATCCTTACTCCCAGCCCTACTTGACATCCATCCTTCTATTTGTCTTCAGTGGCTGCACACCTTGCTCTTACCTTAATGGCTGCCATGAGGGATTGACCTTCTGGTAATGGCTCAAAGCTCTCAGGCATATCACCTTGGTCTAACAAGCAGTTACCAGCTGAAGCAGCCATTAACACTTAATACACACCTTAGAAATGTATACTTGCTGAACATTTCGAATAGGGAAGTGAGTCTGCGGATCAAACCCAGATATCACTAATTGTTTTATACCTACTTTTTGGTCATTTTTTTTAAAAAAAAACTACTGGATGGATTTACACCATATGTACAAAAGCACGCTTTCGGACCAAAGCCGCTGCTCCTTCCGCAAATTTGGTGAAAATCTGTCTAGTGATTTGGGCTGTGAACGTGAACAAAATATTTTTTACTTTGTGTGTATGGGAAAAACCACCAATTTTGGGAAACCCCTATAACATTGCCCCTCATTAACGAAACCTCACCACACTTCACATATACTTTTTCTTCAAAGCTTCATGATGATTTCTCTGTGGAGGGGGAGTTTATACCCCACCCACAAAGTGCTCTTCCTACGGGTTGAACAACTTAACCATAAATACATGGCCGCGAACGCAGGCCATGTTATATATATATATATAAAACAGTGAAAAAACATTGTTAAAGGGACATTATGGTTAAGTTGCACTAATAAAAACCTATGAAATTGAGAGGAAAAACTTTGTTGAAGGATGTTATGGTTAAAAGTTAAACGGAAAAACCTCAGAAATTTGCCAGTTATGGTAGGTTAAGCAACCATTACTCTTGCCACCTCCATGTACTGCTAAGACTAACACCCAGGACATCAAAGATAAACTCACAAATGCAAACTGCAATGATATTCTGGTCACATTCCCCAAACTGTTCCCACCACAATGAATGATGATAATGTTCAGATGCATCAATTGAACCATATTTGCACAAAATAGGAGCACGTCTACCCTCTTCATGTCATGCACTCCATACCAGAGCACTTCCAATTAGGAAATCCAAGATTGTTAGCTATTCTACAGTGGTCAGCGGATACCTTTCCCCAATGGACCCAGGAGTCCCCCAAAATCCAAACACTCGGCCTGCTGAAAGACATTGACATGGCCATTTTCAGTTATCTCACAACTCCTACTAACAAAACTCCTGCTACCCACTCTTCCTGTACACCATACCCAGGAACTCAATTGTCTGATACTCTAATGTCTGCAGACACAATGACTGTCTGCGGCCTGCGCAGTCCCCTCTCTATGCCAGGCAGCACCAAAAGACACGAATGAGGCACGTGCCACCACAGACTAGCGCAGTGTCCGCTGACAGATAGTCCAACTGAACGGGGCGGAGAAGGGTTATGAAACACAATGTAAGTTATTGAATCTTTGGTGGTGGCTCTGAAAATAACCTTATTTTGTGGCAGGGGTTTCTAATCAAACACTTTTTTTTCTTTGGTTTCTTTTATTTGCTTTTAGGTTTTTTCCTTACAGGAACCTCTCCAATGCATTCCTTACATTATAAAGGAAAAATGCATTTCCGACATCTGTGAAGTGAATGCCATCTGGACAAAAAAAAAAAAAAATCACACCCTGAGAATTTATATTATTATTCTGAAAAGATGACATTCCTGAAGCATACAAAAATGCAGATACACCTTTATTTACATCCAGTCTTGATTGTTCAATTTAAGGAATTCAAATGTTTGTTGGACATCTCCATATGCGACTGTGATTTATTTCCAAAAAAATAATCTGAGCAGCAGGAAACTGTTGCATTAAACTTTTTTTAAAAATCCTTCAGCGCAACTTGCAAAGACACTGGAATCACAAACCCCAAACTGTCCCTTCCACAATGGACAATAACAATATCTGGATATTTCAAGTGAGCCATATTCTCACAAAATAAAGCAAGATTGCCCAGTTTGAGCCACAAACTGCATGCCAGGAAAGTTCAACTTCTGCCATTCTAATATTTCCAAGGATGCCCTGATTATCAGCATATACCTTCAATGACTGAATTGAAGAGTCCCCCATAACCCACACAGTCTGCCTTCTCAAACACATTGCCATAGCCTTTATCACTGCTCTCACAACTCCTGCAAACAAAACTCCTACTACCCTCTCTTCCTGTACACCACACTCAGAAAATCTGATTGGCTAATCCCCACAGTACCCTTTCCATGCCAGGCATCCACAAAAGTCCTGGATGTAGCACATGCCGGCTGCAGACTGCTGCAGTGTCAGTGGATCAGCTAGCAGAGAGTAGCCCTTCTACCCTTTCCACTTCCATGTTCTCAGCACTCCCTCATTGGCTACTTTCAAAGTGTCACACATCCATCCACCAATCACATTCGAAACCTCTAAACCTAACCCTGTCATCTCTCTTCAACACTTCATATGTCATATATTACTTTTCAATAAAATAAGGGAACACCAAATAAAATAGACATGTTCACAGTTTAATTTCTTGTCAGCACATGCATACATCCCAACATCACCCATTCTAATGCATAGGTGCTTTCTACGTCTTTCTTTTTTTCCTTTTCATTCTCTCAGTTCCAATTCACTTCACCCATTATAAAATTGCAACTACAAGTCCCAGAATGCAAAGAAAAAAACATGACTAAACTTCACAATTGCAAACTGTGACATGTATTCCAAATACACATATGTAATGCTATGCTTTTCTAAATATTTTTTGGAAGCCTTTTTAAGAAAGTTGAAAAATGCAGCACTGTGTGTCACTTTTTCATAAAACACAGGAAAAGCAAATAAAATGGATGTGTACACCATTTATAATTAGTGCTCAGTGTGTGCCAGTTTCAAATATTAGCAGTACATGCATAATTGCTAACAGAAGCCATTCCAATCTGCAGCTGCTTATGCAGTCCTACTTTTTTCTGTACATTCTGTGACTTGTACCCTAATGTTCATAATGGTAAAAGTGGGACTACAAGACTAATAATGCAAACAAAAACTTTATGACTACATAAACACCTACAGATTATAATGCACCATGCTGGCAAGTATTCATATACTCCTAACACATTAAACTTATACAAACCAACTGCCATTTAAAGTGCACTACACATTTTTTGATCAACTTTTCTTTGCGTTTGCAGATTGTTACAAAGATTCTGCAAATACACATACACGTATCTTACATTTCCAAAAAATGCAAACCATTTTTAAATGTCCACCAATTGTATTAACGTTTTCCCTACCACTCCTTCAATTACAAATATAACCATTCCTTCCACAATTACCACATATGCCCACTAACTTTCTTTTACAATTACAGGAAAGAAACACATCACTACAATCAAGAACCAAAAAACAAATAACCTTTGCATCTGACAAAGTAAGTACATTAATGTACCAGGTATATGTATGTTATTATAGCAACACAGTGCCACTACATATATTACCCCAGGCTATTTTTTTCAAACCAACATTTCTTTCACTCTAGCCCATTATATCCCACCATGCACACTCCTACTATTCCCATTTGCACACCACCATTGCAACACCCACTCTGTTCTTCAACACAGCATAATCACCATACAGATTCCATCGCACTACCATTGCCTAACTCACTAACTCAACACCATCACACCTCTGTACACTCGTAGTCCCACAACCTTTCCAAACACATCTAATATACCACCTCACAATCAAACAGTACTCTATTCATCTCTAAAATCACACCTGTGCCCCATGCATGCATATACATTGCACAACTTCCCAATACAACCTTTCTCTTTCCCCAACAGACACAACAGCATTTCTACTAAACAGCAACTCTGTAGAAAAGAAAGAAAAACGAGATAAGGCTAAAAGTACACCACCTAGTCATCCACCTCTACAACTATTTAAAGAAAACCTTAAAACAAAAGAGCTAGTAACATCATTCAACAAAACAAAGCAACCAGGCAAACCTAAACAAGGCAAGGTCCCTCTTGCAAAAAGAAAAAGTAAAAAATGATGTTCAATGAAAAGTGCACTACTGACAAACCCAATCTTCTATCTACCAGTGTTAACGTAGTCACGACAAAGAAATCCATAAAAATGATGTTACAAAAATGTTCCACTGTAGAGTTCTTCACAATCTTATAAAAACATCTGAAAAGTTATGATCTTCCCTTAAAAACTACCGCAGGAGAGTTATCCTGTAAGTTCTATTGAACAGCGCTTTTCTACTAAAGAGATAATTGTTTATATTGATTTTAAACAGAATAAAACCACTAACTAAATTAATCAATGCATTAAAACAATTACTTCTAAACGTGCTCAGTGTCAATATAGATAACTTTTCAAACTTCTGTGATTATGAATGGACGCACGGAATCAGCAGAGAACCATACTTCAATGAAGAAACTCATAAACAAGAACAAGAAAAAAACAATTGTAATAGACAATAGTGGTCGAGGGTATGAAATGCTGAATCAGACCATTATGGAAAAAGAAACCCTTATAGAAAAAAAATCCCCATGAACTTTGAACCAAATGCTCCTTTCCCCCAAACAAACCATCCAGTGTACAAATGGACATGCTGCTCAATGTGTAATGTACGCCAACAATACTTTAAATCTGTACAGCAATTCCTCAATCACTTCGTGAAATTAAAAGCCAAAAATAAAAATGAAAACTTTACAAATCAAAGGCTCCTGTCCAGGGCACAGCCACACTGCTCTGCAAGGACATGCATTAGCCTGCATTGTAAGGACTGGGTGCAAAAGCATGTTCCACCACATCAAAATGTTAGCGACACACCATATCACTATACAGATTCTTGTGCATCGACTATACTATGCAAAAAGTCCTGCTCTAGAACTGCTAAATTTAAATAACATTCTCCTACATGGAACATTCAAAGAACTCCTTCAAGAACTAGAGCACATCCAATTTTAATACTTTGGAACTGAAGGTAACATAGAGAATTCTGTACCTCCAGAAGAAATACCAGACCAGATATTTGTCTGTTGCTGCGGAACATTTTATAAAAAGAGTGCAAAAATGGTAGATGTAGCTTACAAAATAGAAAATAATGAAAAATCCCAGTGGTTCCAATTAGCTTTATATCTAACAACAGATGGTAAATACAAAATAACTAACCCCTCAAAAGTGTGCACGTACTGGAACACAAAGCTTGACAATAACCAAATGCCATTACATGCTATCACTAATAACTTAGAAATATTCCGACTTCAAAAAAGTTCTCTTACAGCTTAAATTGCACAAGAGCATTATAATACAAACAGTGCACCCATTTCAAGCTATAATACGCATTCAGTCAAAATCGGCCAAATTACCTCAATCCGAGCTAAGAAAGGGCATCCGTGGCAAAGTAATATATTTATCATTGGACCTAAAAGAAAATGTTCAAACTCTAGGAATGCAATGGCTAATAGATCAATCTTTGATTATACTAGTTAATGGTGTGCCAACAAAAGACAAAACAATGTGGCAAAAACTAGTCGACTTAAGCAAAGTTAGACAAGCCCTACAATATCTAAAAGAAAACAATGAATACTACAAAGATATAAACATAGAAGAAAACTTAAGATAAATCACCCACTTTATTCACGAGTCACCAGAAACTGACCAATTTGAACGTGTAGATCGTGTTACTGCAGCCAACATCTTCGACCAGTATAATATTCACCCACTACACACCAAAGACACAATTGATGATGCATTAGAAACATATCAAATGCATCAAGGCGAAGGATCCCCAATGAGAATATGGGAAAAAAGTGAAGAAGCACGCTTTTTTCCTCTACTCTTTCCTACAGGAAAAGGAGGAAGATATGATGAAAGATCCACACAAATTTGTGCATCAGAATATCGCTCTTTACAAATTTATTCTGAAGACCCCAGATTCAGGCAAAATGTCAAATACATGTTCCACCTCCTAATCGAGAGTGAACTAGCAACTTTATGTTATGGATTTGAACACACATTAAAACTTTTTAATCATATCCGCTACCCAAATGCTTCAAAAAGCAAAGACAAAGATGAAGTTTTGCAGTCAACTATCACAAATCTCTTGGAAAACATGTGTGTTACAACAGAATACTGGTTGCGACGTCACACTATTATACCTTGTATGCTAAGGAACCTAGGCCCACCCACATGGATTGTTACTTTAAGTTGTGCAGAGTAAGCATGGGATGACTTGCACACATTCTTATGCACTGCAAACCAAAATAAAGATGGAATAGACATAAAAATTACAGGAGAACTCTGTTCACTTGACGATGTAAATGTATCAAGGTACTTTCACCATTGCTTCATAGCCATGCTGGATTTTATCTGCAATAAAACTATCCCTCCGCTCAGAGAAGTGCAACACTTCTTTTGGAGAAAAGAATATTAATCCAGAGGAGCATCACTCACCACATGCTTTTGTGAATAAAAGATGCTCCAAAATGTGGTCATGATTCTGATGCCACTGTTTTACAATTTATTGAAAAATAATTGCCTGAGACATCCCATCAGAAAACACACAAAGTGACCTACCTACTCTAGTGTTACGCTTCCAAAAACATAAATGTGGCAAATACTGCCGACGTAGATATAAAAGCAAAGGGAAATACTATACCAAATGTCGTTTTGGTTTCCCTAGACAAGTGTGAAAAAAAGGACAAATAAATAGCTCAATGTCTTCTGTTAGACACAGCGTAAAAAGGCGAATCCCCTAAAATACATACAACATTAGAAAAGACGGAACATCCAAGTACATCAATGATTACAATGCAATCATTGCCTTCTTGTGGAATGCAAACATAGACATACAATACATTGCAGACAATTCCACTGCGGTTGCAAGATATGTCACAGCCTATCTGTAGTTTGTGTACGAAAATTAGCTAAATAACATGGCGCCGCTGCACAGCCATTTTGGACATTCACTTCACTTACTGAAATGAATGCCTATGTTTACGTGGGCTCAGCAAGCAAACGTGAATTCTACAATGGTGTCAAGGTCACATAATGACGTCAGATGAGCTAACTGTGGAGGATAGTTATTGTACTGTCTGCTGAAGGATGAGCCAAAAAGGGAGTCAAAACTTTGCATGTGCAGTGATAAAGGGTGCTGGCAACAAAGACGAGGGAGATAATATGGGTGTTTCCGCTGTTAGCTGGATTTCTCCACTCTTTGCTCCCAATGCTTACTGTCTGCCCCTTGGATAAGGGAAGTTTGGTAACCATGAAGGGGTGGGGCTTTCCCCATAAAGAGAAGAGGTTTTTCTCATGGACAGATAGAGTTGGACCCTGGGTCATGCAGTCTCACTGAGAGGGAGGACACACTGCTCCAGACCCCGTTAGCACAAGTGATCTCTCTGCGTACCTGCTCTGGGACTAAGCAGTGTCATGGTGGCCGAGATGAAGATGTCTTTTGCAACCAAACTAACGGTGATGATGTTTATGTATAATCTATTATATGTCATGTTTAAGTTGTAGGTGTATGTATATAATGTGTGAATAAAGGGTCTGTAACAAGCCATTTTAATTTCCAACTATTGGTCTAAGTGTGATTCATTGCCTCTCAGAGTACAAGAACTTTTCTGGGTCCTTGTAATAGGGTGTGTGAGTCTGAGGTCCCCACACAACACTATCACACCAAAGCTGAGAAAACAGAGGTAGAGGACCTCTTGGATGACATATAATAGGGGAAAAAAACGATCACAGAATTTGTTCAGCTTCAGTACAAAAATGCTCTCCCATAGAGAATGCGGCTCCTATGAAGCTGCAGACTGTTTAACAGGTACAGCCTTATATGGCAAATCTGAGCACATTGTCTGGCTAAACCATGGATCAGCTTCATCCTGAAAAAGAGTACTAAAATCCTACCAAGAGATAGAAAACATAGCCACACATAATCACAACAGCCAAGACATTTTAAAAAACAATTTAATTGGCACATACTACCCAAACAGAAGTACTACTTTGGAAAACATGTGTCTCTATGACATTGCCCAAAACTACACCTTCAGAAACAATGTCACACCAAATGAAACAACTGGCAAATATTCAGTTTCAACTTGTGAAGGAAGCCTAGTTAAGCTAACTAAACCCAGTCTAATTAATCATGTGAAGTTATCATTTAATACTCCACAACATAGAGAACTGTATTACATGGCCCTACTCCAACTATGACTCATTTGAAGTTGCATTTAAAGCCAATGAAAGCAGTATAACAAATGACAATTTCAAACAATACAAAGAAATGTTGGACAATGAACGCCAACAAGAGGAAGAAATTGAAGCTCATCTACACAAAGACACTCCTGAGGGCAGTCAACCTTGCCGTACAGGAAGCCAGGACCCACTTGGAGAACCCCTCATTCTAAATGAAGAGGAAATAGCCATGGCTGAGGTAGGAAATACTGTGTATTAAAATAAACAATCTGAGGAAAACTTGTCAGTTCTAGAATCTCAGCTAAATGATCAACAACTCACCATTTATCTGGAAGTCACTCAAGAAATAGAGCATGGTTTTAAACATGAAAGTACAAGCTGTACCTTTAAAAATTATGAACCTCTGCTCCTGTATGAAAGTGGTGAAGCTGGTTGGTTCTGGCAAAACATTCCTAATTAAAATAATCAGCAAATGTCTACACAACTTAACAAACAACAAGCTTTTGGCTGTAGTAACAGCACCCCCCCACAGGTATATCTGCTTACAACATAGGTGGTGTCACTTTACACTGATTACTACTACTCCTTACAGAACACCAAAACAAACTATAGTACCTCAAATTTCAGCAGAAGCTGAAACTGAGGTATGCAGTATTCTAAAATAAATGAAAGTGCTCCTGATATATGAAGTTAGCATGGTGTCGAACCTCATGTTAGCTTTAATTCCTCTCAGAATTCAAGGAGCCCTAAAAACCAACTACGAGGAACTGTTTGGAGGAAAACATGTTATTGTTTTTGGAGACCTCCTATAGTTAACACCACTGAAATGGCAACCTAGTGTCAAAACATTAGGACATAAAGAATGCTGTAATGGTCTTTGCAGCATTAGAAATATAAATCTCTGGCAACATGCTCACTACAGAGAACTAATTTAAAACATGTGCCAGTCTGCAGGACTCACATATGCTAAAATTTTAAAAAAGCATTAGAACTGGGCTGCTTACTAAATATGCAAAATCCATGTTAAGTAATAGACTAATCCATGAGCTATAAGGGCAAAACACATCTGCTCCTGATATCATGGAACAATTAACGCAACAAAATCTAAAATGTATGTCCTTAATGTCAACCTTTGCAAGGTGTGGTCAATTCAGCAAAACAATGTTGAAAAAAGAAATGCAACCTACACTGAAAATCACCTCCATAGACAAACTAGAAGTGCATGGCATGACACGTCATATGTGTCAACAAGCAACAGCATGACTAAATCTCCAACACAGCCGGATTAGAGAAAATATTAACTTTGTGTCTAGACAGCAGAGAAATTCTAAAACATAACCTTGACGTACAACAAGGCTTAGGCAATGGAGCAACTGGTATAGTTGTAGGCTTCCAGACATATCAGCATGTCACCAACATTCAGTATGTCAATACCCACTTTGACGAACTTGAAGAGGTTAAACAAATTGCCAAACAATAGGACGTTGTCTTCTTTTCAAAGAGGTGTATGTACTATGTTTTCTCTGTCAATTGCATATGACGCCACTATTCACTAATCGCATGATCTAACACTAGATCAAGCATTGATTGACATTGGCAGCACAGTCTTTAAAGAAGGCATGAGTTACGTAGCACTTTCACGTCTGCGTATACTCAATGGTCTATTCCTAGTTAATTTTGATGCAAACAAAGTCAATGCTGACATTCCTTGTACCCTAGAATACAACAGACTATGGGCGCTATACACCCCCATCTAAATATGTACCCTTTACCTCAAAAAAAGAGACCTTTTAAAAGACAAATAATAGAAACAGAACCTAAAGCAGTTTTACGAAGAATTCCACTAAAATAATGATGATCACCTCATGCATCAAATGATACAACAACAAGAATATCTAGTACAAAGTCAAGTTCACATCCACCAGAAAAGAAAGACACACATGTCTCTTCTCCACAAACATCTACAAGCCCATCTAACCATGCACAAACAGAACTCTCTAGTCTATTTAAATCAACAAACACAACTTGAGTTAAGTGTTATGCTAATGTGACAGTGAATCTTCTCTTTCAATTGCCACCAACTGTTCTGAACATTTACTTAAACGCCTCAGACCAGTTGTGTTTGAAAATGCTCGTGCTTCACAGAAATGCCACAAATAATCTCAACAACTCTTACGGTGTCGCAGGTATAAGGCAAGAATTGGACTACTGTTCAGGAATGGTAACATTTACCATAAACACACAAGAAGATCCACACAAATTCCTAATGTACTTACTACAAGTACTGGAAACTAAAAACATCCCTATAAATGAAATCTTTTAGATTTCATACATGTGGAAACATGCATGCACTCTCTGCAACCATGTTTCACAAGACCACATCCCTAATGAACAATTTCTATATATATCCATACCAATTTGTCAATGCATTCCATTTCACAAGCTTCTTCAGAATGCAATCCAGGGCATATTATGCCACTTTTGGAATTCAGACAATCGTTCCACCATACAAGTAAACTCATATAGCCAATATGTCATACTAATGCTTCTAAGGTACAATGCAGATGGTACCAAAAATAACTGTAAGATTACAGGCTGCACACACGGCCAAGTATCTCTTGGAAAGAAAACCTTCACAACAGTAGTTATAACTTTAGGGCACTAGACTGCATACTTGAAAAAAGGCATTAGTTTGAATGTAATGATACCCCAAAACATAGGTACCAGCAAATTTAACAAATGCCTACTTTATATTCCTTCAACCCAAATTTAGTCCCTAAACTGTAGCACAATTAACAGTTATAATGTGCCACCAGGTATCTAACTACAACCATAATACTGCAAAACCACTTTTCAAACTCAATGGCCCTCATTACAACCCCGGCGTTAAGGGTTAACCACGGCGTTAACCCTTAACGCCGGATTCCCACTTTAACGCCTGCTTTTGGCAAAAATGGGATTGCGGAAGGGAAAATGGGAAATGGGGATTTACCGCCGCACTCACCTTGGAATGGGGCGGTAAATCCGCCATCCACCATGGTGTAAACGTAGTTTACACCATGGTGGTAAAGTTGGTGCACTTAGCACCAAGGTTGTAATGACCTCCAATCAAATTAAAATACGCCAACAGGTATCTAACTTCTTCAGAAACACCCTTCATTGCAAAGCACTTCAACTATGCTATCTGAATTGTTATGTGACAAAATTCTTCTAACCACTAATGTAGTTACAGTATGCCAACAGGTATCTAACTATTTCAAGTATTCCCTCAAATACAACAAACATGCAATCACCCTTACACTCACGTAACTGTTATCAGGTTCATTTTATCCAGTACAGATTTTTTCCCCATTAATTATGCAAAGTGAAAACAGAAGTGGTGTGTCATACACTAATGTTGTAGCAAACATCCAGCTTAAATGTATTGTTTACGAGGGTCTAAAAAAGAAAATGTATATTAAAAACTATATACCACGACAGCTTTTCAACTATCATGCTTAACCAATTGTACTTTTTTTTCCACAGAAAAGAAACCACAGAAGGCAGCTGCATGACACTACAACACTAAGTAAGAAAGAAAGAGTGAGTTCCCTAAATGGGGAACTCCCGTCCCCTGCACACTATCTTGGGCTAGTTGCCAAACAGTATATAGATAGATATAATCCTACTTAAAAAGGATAGAGTCTATCCATAATCAAGAAAATTTGGTCTAAATGTGTAAGTAGATAAATATCTCTACACATAACGTGACATTTTCCATACAACAAACAAAAATAATGTAAAAATGATTTTATTAAAATTATCTAACATAATAAAGCAAAATACATTTGTCATGTGCCAATGATTGGGTCCCATCGCATTTCGAGAAGTTCTCTCTTCATCAGGGGGATTCTTCTTATTACATTTCTCCAAATAATTACAAAAGAATATATCAAACTTCTGCTCATGATATACAAGTTGGTTCAATACATACATCTCTGATATAACAAATCCAATTGTTACCTGTTTCTTTAACTGAGTGATTAGCTTATTCTGTAAGTTCTGATGTTATTCAGTCTCCTACTAAATTGGGTAAACCCTAATTAATGAAGTACTATCCAATAGATCAGCGTACTTGTTGCTCTGTATAGTGTAATGAAAAAATCCATTCCTACCTGGCTGCTCTGTTTTTGAGCTGTTACTATGGCCACTGCAACACATTCCTTATATGTTTTGTAAACCCTTTCAGTGGGTCAAGATTATATGTGGATCTTTTTCAAAGATTTTCTACAGTAATCGGCTCACATTGCAGGTACCTCTAATATATAATGTACAAAGGTACCTGCGATGTGAGCAGACTACTGAAGACAATCTTTGAAACAGATCCATATTTAATCTTAATTAGGATTTCCGGTAGAGAAACAATTGTATTAGGAAAACTATTCAATCAATGTGTTGCAAGAATAGTTCTGCCAACGACCGGGGGTTGGCACTCCCCTACATGGGACAAAATGTGCATGCTTAGAGAAATAATCTACAACAACCAGGATCGTGTCATGCTGTTGATCATTCAGTAAATCAGTCACAAAATCCATGGAAACATGTCCAAAGACCCTCAGGAGTTGGTAAGGGCTGCAACACCCCCATCTTCTAGGCATGGTCAGACTTACTTTGCATGCACACCTCACACTGCTGCAAGTAGTTATGACTGATTATTTCATGTCTGGCCACCAGAAATATTTGTTTAACATACCTTAAGTCTTTCGTTCTCCAGAATGACCCGCCAACAGTGTGTTATGGCACCATTGTAATGCCCTTTCTTACAACTATTGCATAGGGAAGTATAAACACTGCACATGGTATGCCAATCCGTTGCGCACAGTTTGTGCTGGATGACCTGCCCTCCAACTCTGTAAATCCTTCCCCACCAGACTGTGTCATACTTGTTCCAGAATACCTTCATTTACTGCTCCAATAATCTTGTCCAGTTGGAGTATTGCCTTATTTTCTAGTGGAACTACCTATTGTTTTTGCTGCCAAGTCAAAGCATCTGCCTTTCCATTCATGTGTCCGGGTCGATAAGTCACTGCAAAGTCAAATTCACTGAAGTACTGTGACCACCTCAGCTTTCGAGGACACGATGTCCTGGCTGAGCTTAGGTATTGTACATTATTGTAGTCTGTTACCTTCACAACATGATGATGAGCCCCCAAAAAATAATGCCTCCACTCTTGGAAAGCTGCTCTAATAGCTAACTTTTTTGTCCATTATTCAATAGTTTTGCTCGCACCCTGTGAGCTTCCTGGTGAAAAATGACACAGGATGAAGAACTCCCTCCTGATCCTGCTGTGTGCCCCCACTGCTTGGTTAGACACATATGCCTCTGTCTGGAAAGGACTCTCTAATACAGGGTGCCGTAATGCAGGTACTTTAGTGAACGCTTATTTCAGTTCCTGAAATGCTGCCTCAGCCTTCATCCCTCATGCAAACTGCATATTTTTCCTGAGCTACTGTGTAATGGGTGTCGCGGTCTGTGAAAGGTTGCTAATAAACCATCTAAAAAATTGGCAAACCGCAGAAAGGCTTGCACATCCTTCACACACTCTGGTGATGGCTAATCAGTTACTACCTGTACCTTCTTCTTGTCCATAACTACACCTCCTGAAGTCAGTATGAAACCCAAGAATTCCACTCTGTTAGTATGGAACACATATTTCTCCAATTTTGCATATAGTTGATATTTGTGCAATCTTTTGAGCACTGCCGTACATGACTAACATGTTGTTCTGGGGACTCTGAGTTCATCAAAATATTGTCAATGTTTACGATGACAATGTAGCCCCTTAACACCTCCTGCATAAAATGTTGAAATGCCACAGGAGCATTACATAATCCAAACAGCGTCACCAAATACTCAAACAATCCAAACATAAATGCTGTCTCCCACTCATCTCCCTCTTTCATTCGTATCAAATGATATGCTCCCCTCAAATCTAACTTCACAGCAGTTTCCCCTGGTCCAAAGAACCAAGATTAGAGGTAGTGGGAAGCGATTTCTAATAGTGACCTTATTCATGGCTCTGTAATCAATACAGGTCCTTAAGGTACCCTCTTTCATTGGTACAAAGAACAGGGGAGAAAATACTGGAGAATAAGAACCCTGAATAAACCCTCTCGCAAGCATTTTATCCGAATACTCTCTCAAATGTACATGCTCTGCCTCGGTAAGCGCATAGATCCTACTACGCGGAAGCTTAGCCCAAGGCTACAAATCAATGACACAATCATATGAACACTGTGGAGTTAACATTTCAGCTTTCCCTTTGTCAAAAACCTCTGCTTGCTCTTGATATATGCCAGGAAGGACGGTATCCACTGCCCCAACCATGTTTATTGAACTGACCCCTTCTATCAAAAATATGGCAGGCTCATCTTGTCATGTAAATGTGTTTGACACAATTTGGATTTGAAAACTAGTGCCTGCTACAACCAATCAATTATGGGGTTGTGTTTTACCAGCCATGGCATGCCCAATATTAACCCAAATTGGGGTGCTGCAATTAAATCAAACTCAATCTCCTCCTCGTGCCCCGCTAAACACAAGATGCATACCGGTTGTGTTTGTACTATGACTGGACATGATGTCAATAGTGACCCATCAACTGTTTTTACTACCTCTGGATTTCCCTTAATAGCCGTCGGTATTCCCAACTTGTGGGCCAACCTGATATCGATGAAAATTACCAGTGGCTCCTGAATCCACCATGGCGGACACATTTTGTTTAGTTGCAGCAAAAAATAAGGTCACCAGAATGTACAAATGTGAGGCCTTAGTATGCACAGAGTTTGCTATAATTCTGGGGAATTTCTTCTTAATTGGGCTCGACTCCTTTTTCCCCACTAGGGTCGAGCCAGAGCATTTCCTGATTCCGTCTTCTGTTTGTCTCCTCCCATCCCATGATTTGGAGCATTGGGACAATTCTTAATATAATGTCCAGGCTTGCTAAAACATAGGCATACATTATTTTGCCTCCGCTTCTCCTTCTCTTCGTGAGATAACGGCCCTCTAACACTCCCAATCTGCATAGGCTCCCCTTCCACCTGTCCTGCCCCAACATACTGGCTTCAGTCTAAACGTACAAAGGGCAATGTGTTGGACTTTCTCCTTTCACCCCTTCTTTTAGCAATCCTGTGATCTAACCTTAGTGCCAAATAAATGAGTGTGGAGCAAGATGTCGGCTGTGGATCTACTTGAGTAATAGTGACCTTGAGCTCAACCCTAAACCCCTGGTAGAATACCACAGTCTGCTTCTGTTCTGGCATATCTGTCTCAATTATGAGTCTTCTGGAATGTGTCACATATGATACCAAATCCCTCGAGCCTTGACGTAATGCTAACAATTCCTTGTCCTGTGCTAATGACACATGCTGCCGATCGAATAGCCTTCCAAATTCGGACCTAAACAAGTCCCATTTGTTTAACATGGGATACTCCTTCTGTACCAAAAGCATTGCCCAAGCCGCTGCATCACCTGTCAAGTAAGAAATCACAAATGCCGTTCTAGCTTGCATACTCTCAAATGCTGCAGGCTTGCATAAAAATGCAACTGACACTGAGTTAAGAATGTCATATATTTCTTTGGGTCTCTTGCAAAATGTAACAGAGTAGCCAACGGAACATTGTTTGGTGTCTGAACTACTACAGTGGATGCCCTTCCAGACGTAGCTTGCGAAGTAGAGGGCCCAGGACTAGGCAATGCTGTTGTTCCCTGAGTCACCAAGCCATTCACTTGATCCTTCAAAGCAGTAGTCGCCTGACTAGAATGTGCCAATTCTAACTGAATATCCTGTAGTGCCTTTAGCAAAGGAGGCAAAGCAGCATCCATTTTGGCTTGGGTGGTGTGAATATCCTCAAATGCGGGCTGGTGATTATGTCACAACCCGTAAAAGCAAAGGGTAGCAACACCCCCTCCCAAAACACAGAAGCTGAAATGTATACGACCCCTCCCACCGTAGTTGGCATGGGTTCCTGATTCCAAGTAACAGGTAACCATGAGGCAGCCAGTGGGGGGAAGGGTGATAAGGGAGAGGTTGTGGATGGGTAAGAGGATTGTAGGGAAACTCGAAAGAGGTTTAGGGTAACCAGTTGGACAGGCCTGGGGAATTAGGGAAATAATATCCTAGACACACAATCACTCTTATTTGTGACTCTGTGACAACCCACCCTTATCTCATGTACTTTGACCACCTGACATCACTTCACAGACTTGACTTCAATTATAACCTCTCCTGTTCAATCCTGGCAGTAGTTGACCTCATACCCCATGCAAGCAACATAAAACATAACAGTAGCATGGACAATGAAATTACATGATGAATTGATATACAACATATAATAAATGTCTTGATCAGCATCTTGTTTCCTTCCCATCTATGTGTTCACCTAACACACGTAGAATATTAGGCAACCATTCCCTGCATAAATTACCACACTCCACAAATGCATTTACAAACATGTCCCACACTTGTGCACTCCGCATCCACTTGGTGTTCGTAACACAGTCACTTTTTTTCTAAAATTGCCCCATGACTAGTGAACGCGCTGTGCATTCTGAGAATATGCTAGCATTCTACAAGGCCACTTATCAGAGGCTCAGTAGCATCATGAGGACTCCCGCACAAACGTTGACAAATAGTATCCAACTCTGACTCTGCCAGCACTGCACAGGTTCACAACAACTCTCCCATCTCACTGCAGCCGGTGAATCATAAACGCTGCAGCCCAGGGAAAAGTGTTCAGAAGGCTCGCTGCGTTCTCAGAGGCTGAAAGAAAACAAACGCTCCAAGCTTTTCCAGGAGCTCCAACAATGCCCTCCACCCATGCCTCCAACCGTCAATCACCAGCACCTGGCCCCGGTAGAGGGTCACCTTATCAGGCCAGCCCTGTGTGCCGTACATCCTTTGTAATGATGCTCAGGCTTCTGGGTAATGTAGTCCAGGCCCCTAAAGTACAGCAGTACCGGGGTTTATTAGTGTTCTCTTGGTGGCTATGGCCACAATAACAGTAGCATGCCCTCACAATCCCAACATTGGGTCAGGGAGTTCCTTCATGGAACTGGAGTCCTTGTCCCCAAGTAGGGAATTTTGCTCTGTGATGTCCAATTTACTACCGCCCATATGGGGAATGTTGTGTAGCGGGCGGGCTCACCTCCCTAGCCTCACAAAGAAGGGCTCCCCTATGGGGAGAAGTGACGAGATCATGTGAATTGTCATCATGAGTAGTGTCTAAATCTTATATTCAGCCCTCATACCACTACAGAAGAACGGTGATCCAATCATAAAGGTAGAATAGGCATAGTGAGGAGATATAAATCCTTTGACTTTTGTGGTACCATGGCCAAATGAAAGGTTTTACTCTCATGAGCAATGTTCCCTCTAAGCTCTGCACATACATACTTGCCCATCTTCCTTCTGGGGGCCGCTCAGAAGAATTCTAGCAGTGCACAAAGACAAATCAGACCTATTCAAAAAAATATAACAATGCACCAGCCACAGCATTTACCTAATATTTGTACCTAATCTTTGCTTTCCCTCAAAATTAAGCTAACTGATTCTAACTATTCTTGATATTCTGGTCTAGCCTATTTACATTGCCCTAGTATGCAAGCTTGACCTTAAAATCCTAAAAACCCTAAACAGAGAATACACCCACAAGAGGTTAAAAACAAATATGAAAAAGTGGCTCTGTAAACAGAACATATAACTTAGATATGTCTGCATACATTAACCAAATTATCTTCCCCCACCCATGACTCCTATACTTGACTCTACCACACTTATACCGTATGACTTAAACTCTGCCCAGCCCACATTTAGATGTTAGCAGAAAACCTTGACTCTGCCTAACTTAGCTCTGCGAAAGGTTACTAGACTTGTGTGCAAATCTTGTTTTAGGTTTGTTATAATATGAATGACGTTCAAGCACAAGAATATCTGTTACTCATGGTACAAATATTACCCAAAATAAGTAAGCCAAGTGTCAGCTCAAAAATCAGATACTGACTGTAAATAAGCAGTCTACTAGGATGTGTAACCTCATCCCATTCTACCTATGCTTTGAACATATGTCACACAAGCACTTTAAATCACCCCACCTTTGATATAAGTGGAGAGCAACATTGCAATATAATTTACTTAGTGTACAAGGAACAATTGGCATGGAATCTCCCTGGCATTATTTGAATATAAAATCAGAGCAACAATTTTCAGATACCTAGAATTCTTCTAACACAATCTGCAACCTTTCAAACTTTTCAGAGTTCCATGGGGCATAGACCTTACAAATGATGTGGTTACTCGCTGTTTAACAGAAATAGTTTCACTCAACAATCCTACACAACAATTGAAAGGTGGGGTATGTTGCAAACAATCTTGCATGCACTGCATAGTAATTGTGCACTGTGATGAATCTAGTGAGATTATCACTGAAACCCTGGTATGGGCCTCCTCTCATGTGGCCAGGGGAAGGCAGCTGCTACCAGATCTGTATTCTGGGGGTGGAATTATGTGGGAGAATGACATGGGAGGGGACCCATATTAGGGGGAATTGGTGATCCCTTTAACTCATGATTCCCCTATTCTTCCTGAAGCATATGTGGCATATTGCAAAATAGAGCAAACCAATGTAACTGCTATGTAATCCATTAAGGACTTCAAGATCCATAATATCTGTGGAACTGGGACTAGGAAAAAGGGCCCAGAGTTAGTAAGGATCAAAGGTGCTATTGACCAGAATGTTGTTATAGAGCAAGACACCTCAGCTGGAAATGTAAACTCAGGAATGAGTTGCAGCTGGGGAGAGTTACGGAAGGAGTAGTTGAGGGAGAGGCAGTCTGGTCTGCTGGGATTGCCACAGAAGCAGAAGGAAGAGAGCCAGCTGATGTCAACGTGAGAAGTGAAGGTGTGCGACATTGCATAGTGCGCACAACAAGAAATGGCAGCAGGAAGGGAAGGCCAGCTGAAGATTGAGATGTGCTCCCAACCTGACATGTGGCGGTTTGGTGTGCGAGAGGATGCAGAGAACCGACAGAGCTGGAAGTGCTCTGGAGAAGAGCTGTGCAGTCTGCTGAAGTTATATAGGAGCTGAAAACAAAGCATAAAGTAGCAAACAGGGAAGCAGAGATGCCAAAGAAGACCAGTAGTGAAGCAGAGATGCCAAAGAAGACCAGTAGTGAATTGGACAAGGTCAACAGTGCATGGCGTCTCCCCTTCTTTACTGGACTTGCAAATGAGGCTCTCATGGCTGCTCATCGGCTGCTAGCAGCTCTCTACTTTCCTCCTCAGAAGGTAGCTCTCCCTCTGTTTAACCTGACACTGTTTTTTTCTTGACCAATCACATTTTTCAGAAGTCTAGCCAGTTTACTGCTGTTCTCTGGAGTGATCTGTATCCTCCTGCCCATCTACTTCTTCTCATTATTATCCTTATTTGGAAAACCAACACTATCACCTGGTATTCTAGTCAAACCTGAGATATTAGGTTACCTCACTGTACACCAAAGAATGTTTTCCTTAGCTAAAGATAGGGAACAAGGGTTGGACATTGGTAAGGAGGGGGCTTGAATTAAAGCAGGATTGTACTGCGTTCTATGGGAGGAGTTGTCCCTAATCCCAACAGGCGCTTCCTCTTCCATGTGATCATACTGCCATGTACCACCCCCCAGAGTGACTATTGTATGGTGGAACTACCACCCTGTGTGTTTTAGTGCAACAATCCCTCACTTTTTACAGAGCCCTGTCAACTAATATTGGAGGCTAGCACAGGAGCCGGGGAGGGGTACGGGTGGAAGGGCACAGGGGAACACTCCTTCGAGGTGAAGAACAAATCAGTAACATTAAAAAACCAAATCAGATATTTTGGCAGTACAGTACAGAGAAGAAAATGTGTTGTTTGTTTGCTAAAGGATAGGAAACTATAGTAACAGTCTACGAAACTGCATCTTCTATTTCTTTCTATGCTGAGCTGCTGAGGGTTTTTCAATACAATCTTGGGTTTGCATGTATTGCCTCTAGCATCCTCATGCATCCTGTTCAACTGATAACAGTGAATTACAGAAGAAGAGTCCTTAGTTAAAGAAGAAGGTACTCAATATGTTGTACCTGTGAGCATTGCTGCTATTAGCTTGAAAGACAAATATATGCGATCACGGAGAAGCGAGTGGTGAAGCAGTCTGGTAGTCCTGACAGTCTGTCTACAGTGGCTGCATTTGGAGGAGGTGCCTTTGGCCTGAAAACACCCTGTACTCTCGTGGAGCAAGTCGCAGAGAGCAAAGTGGAGAAGCGAGTGGTGAAGCAGTCTGGCAGTCTTGACAGTGTGCCAACAGTGGCTGCATTTGGAGGAGGTGCATTTGGCCTGAAAACACCCTGTACACTCTCGGAGCGAGTCACAGAGAGCAGAATGGAGATGCAAGTGGTGAAGCAGTCTGGCAGCCCGGCTCTGGGTGGCGTATAATCACAGCCATTTGCCATCCAAGTATCCACCAGCACAAATACATACCAACAAGTGAAGATTCACCAACGTCTCTTACTTAATCCTTTACGACAACAGCAATGGTAACAACAACGTTGACCAAACAGGATGACTGCGAGTGTTCACATCCTTTGAGCCCTAAATAAGAAAGGAAAGGAAAGCCAGAAGTGAAATTCACTCCAGTTTTTGTCCAAGGCCAGCAAATAAGGTGACTGGGGGGCACTAAAGGCACTTAAGGCAATAAAGAGAAGTCTTTGTGTACCTACGGTGGTAAGCGGCGTCCTCCTGCCAGTGGAACACAGTAGAACATTGGAACAACTCTGCAGTGCTGCACAGCATTCACCCAGCAAGGCTGTCTCCTTAAACTGAGTGGGTTGGAAACTCCAAACCTATTCATAGAATCCAGTGACGGGTCTAGTGTCGGGTTGAGTACAGGAGACCTCCACTATCACCTAATTATACACAGAGGCAATTAAGAGGCACTATTGTGAGTTATTGTGAGTTATGGCTGCTAAAGGTGAACAGGATATAGGAAGGCCTAATACTCACCTGAACTCAAAATCCCAAGATGGAACGATCAGAGAGAGACTTGCAGCGAACAAAGGTGTAGAGGAGGTGCTGTCCCAAAAAAAGCCAGAGAGAGACCGATGGTTCAGTAATGACAGCGGAAGAACAGCGCTCTGAATCAGTGGCAGAAGCAGAGGAAGAAGCAGTAAGGTCAATCGCAGGGTCTTTAGCAACCACAGAAATGTCTGACATCGTCGAACTGGAGCCTGCCACGAATGAGAATGAAAACAAACATGAATCCGAGCTTGAACCAGAAAATGACACAAGAGGAAATTTTCCAGGCGGAACTATGGCCGGACGCAAGGTGTCTCAAGAAGGCGACTTTGGACCAGCAGCAAAACTAGACTCTGAACTTCACCTAGAACTTGATCTAAATACAAACGAAGAGGAAACTAGCATGTCACCTATGACGAACAAATAAAAACTGGCCTTCACGAGGGGCATAATAGATGCAGAATTATTGGACGCGGACCGCTTGGAGCATAAACCCTAGAATGACACTGGTTGCACTGATGACAGTGGTAACAGTCATGGCCCCGGATCTAGGATCACCAGCAGATGTACAGCCTCTAGTTCTGCTACCCCTTCGAGCTGCATGAGCAGCAGAAGCAACAAGCGCATCTCAGACACTCCTCCCCTTGGAAAGCTGAGCCCGCTTCAGCCACGAGTTAATCTGCTTTTGCACAAATATCATACTACAAAGATCCAGACCCCCTAACAAAGGGCAGCGTCATGCTGCTAAGCAACGCAACACACATTTGAATCCAGCAGTTCCGCCGGCAGGTGGAAGCCGGACCATGCTCGGCAAGGCACGTGGAGTTAAGGCCCTGTTTGTGCCCAGGGTGCTCTCAGTCACCTCGGATCTAGGAGAGAGAAGGAGCTCTCTCCGCATCACCAGCAGATGTCCAGCCTCTAGTCCTGATACCCTCTTGAGCTGCATGAACAGCAGAAGCAACGAGCGCAC
Source organism: Ambystoma mexicanum (assembly GCF_040938575.1). NCBI lineage: Eukaryota > Metazoa > Chordata > Amphibia > Caudata > Ambystomatidae > Ambystoma > Ambystoma mexicanum. The sequence continues at coordinate 956,970,358 of NC_090928.1, read as the reverse complement.
CTCAGGTGCTCCTCCACTTGGAAAGGTGAGCCCGCTTCAGCCATGAGTTAATATGCTTTTGCACAAATATCATACTACAAAGATCCAGACCCTTTGATGATTCACGCTTCTATTTGTTCGTATTACCAGGCCGATGCCTGCTCCTAAAATGGCCGCCCGCCCCTATCAAAGGGCAGCATCATGTTGCTGAGCAACACGGCACAGATTTGAATCCAGCAGTTTCGTCGGCAGGCGGATGTCGGCCTGTGCTCGGCAAGGCCCGTGGAGTGAAGGCCCTGTTTGCGTCTGTTCGCACATAGGCACACAGTGCAGGCCACATCCCCTGTAGGCACACCTAGAAGGTAAGCTTACTTCCACTGTCTCCCCTACCACCACCTGCCAACCCTTGATCCGACATTAAAGCTTTGAAATCCTGGACTCATTCAAAACTGCCCATTCGGCACAAGACGGTCTGAATAATCGACTACAGCATGTCCAATCTGCCCTGATTTGCACTGTACTGTCTGCATTCAATTCTGGCTGTTTATTTGATTAATTGTTCATTCTTGCCCCTGTGCTGAGCTTAAACTGCCCTTAATTGCCCTATATGTTCTGCACTCAATTCTGGCTGTTTATTTGATTAATTGTTCATTCTTGCCCCTGTGCTGAGCTTAATCTGCCCTGAATTGCACCATATGTTCTGCACTCAATTTTTACTGTTTGTTTGATTAACTGAGAACTGCTGCCCCTGTACTGAACCTAGGCGGCCCAGACTGTCAGAGCAACTGAGTGTACTACTCTTACTCCGCACCCAACCCACCCTACTTTTGCTTAATAAGTTCCTGCAGTCCTACACAATGTATCACACCTCCACCCGCAGACCAGGCCTCTCCCAATCCCACAAACCTTGACACAGCTCCCGCACCTCCCACCCCTGTACACCATCACTAATTCTCACCCTAGCCACCTACTGGCTTACCACCAGCATGCTGCCTCACATGGATATACATCCCCTTACAGCTGCCATACCCTACCATTATCTGGCCAGATCAGAGAATCAAACCTTTCTTCAATTAAGACTCTCCAGGCTCAGGGGCTCAGGGCACGCTCAGAGCCCAATCTCTACCCATGCGTACTCACCATTACCATCCTTAGAAACCACCGTCTCAGCTCCCGCTCATGCATACCCCCCCACTCACCCATCTACAACAATCATAAGTCCACCATCAACCTACACTGACTCACCCCACCCAGCTCCATGCTACGCTCACCCTCTGTAGCGTAAAACCAACCCTCCCTCTCAGTCTTACTTCAGCACCTTCCTCACACTCCACCCAATCCACTTCCCGCCACATCACCCAAAAAGCCCCCCCTCACTCCTACCCTCAAATGTGCCCTTATCAATGCTCATTCTATCCCTGCCCACGCACTTGAAATCAATGACCTCATCACTTTAGATGACCTCGACCTTCTGGCCATCATGGAAACTTGGCTCCATGAAGCCTCAGGCCCAGCCATATCTCTAGCACTCCCCAAAGGCTACACCATCATGAGACAGGATTATAAGACTTCCAAAGGCGGAGGCGTAGCTCTTATTGGCAAATAGTCACTTGCCATCAGACTCTGGAACCATCAATGGGACAATAACACTGACCTCCTCCATGCCAAACTCACACTATCTCCCTCCTACACTATAAATATAGTGATCAAATACAGACCACCTGGCACAGCCCCCAATTACCAAAAACATCTCCATATCATAGGAAACAATTTAAAAAGTTCCACTAAAACTCTTCTACTTAGAAACCTCAACTTAGGCCTGCTTGACCCAAAGGAGAAAGCAGCTGCCTCATTTGCCAAAGAACTGTCAGACTTAGGGTTCACCCACAGAGTTACTGAGCCAACGTACAGTAAAGGTTGTACTATTGATTGGATTGCTGACCATAACTGCTCATCAGGCATCACTGATGTAGCACTGCACCCATGAATGGACCACCACTGCATCCAATTCACCATTCCTACTAGACCTCCTCCCAAAGTACTATCCTGTGCCCCTGCAGCTAAAGCATGAAGCTCCAAAAAACTTACCGAAGCTAACCTCCTGCCGCTCCTCGACATTCCAGAACTCAAACATCCTTTTGTGAATAACCCCACTGTTCTTGCCAACATCTACTCATCCACCCTCACCAATGCTATAGAATCCATTGCTCCTTTGGAGGACAAAAAGGAGAAACAAATCCATGCACACCAACTGTTGGTTAACAGATGAACTTTCAAACCTATGTGCCAACAAATGCCTGGCCCTAGCTAAGTGGCAATCCACACCCAACCCCACCACCCTACCAGAATTCAAAGACATCACATCCACATACAAAAAAGCAATATTTAAAGCCAAATCTGAATCGTTAAACTACAGAATCTCCACTGCTAACTCCAAATCCAAAGAAATGTTCTCTGTCTCTAAAGAACTTGTCACCCCATTCCACCAGCCCAGACGAAATCAATAGAGACAAAGCATGATGTTCTGGTATTCAGGAAGCCCTTCTTAACAAAATCAATTTACTCCAAGATAAAATTCAATCCCAGCGCAAAGCCCTACACAATCAAGATAGGAAGCACACCCACATCACCTCCACACCTCATCCTAACATCCCACTCTTCTCCTTCAGCGAAGTCTCAGAAAAGGAAGTAGCAAACCTCCTCCAACACATCAAACCATCCACCTATAGATACCTGCCCCCCAGTTATCATCAAACAATGCACCAAAGAGCATACCCTGATCATCACTGCTTTTATTAATGCCTCCTTCTCCCCAGGTACTGTACCATCAAGCTTAAAAGAAGCGTGGGTCCGCCCCCTCATAAAAAAGCCATCTTTAGATCCTACCTGCCCCAACAATTACAGACCCATCACCACAGTCCCCTTCCTTCTAAAAATGCTTGACAAAGCTGCCCACTCCCAAATCCAACACTACCTCGAAATGAATGCCATTTTAGACTTAAAAAACCAAATCACTAAAATAATGGACAAGGGCAAACCAGCACTCCTGTTACTCCTGGACCTCTCCACTGCATTTGACCTGGTTGATCACAACATCCTTAGCTCCCACCTATCCAACGCAGCCCACTACTCCACAGGAGCCACCTCACGGATAATGTCCTTTCTAGAGGGCAGAGCCATGAAGGTCTACGCCGATCAAGCTAATGCACCACCCACCACCATCCACTGTGGGGTACCCCAAGGGTCATGCACTGCACCCACCCTCTACAACCTAATCACAAAGCCTCTCTTCGACAAACTGGACTTGCTCGGCATAGCTTACACAAACTATGCCCATGATACGTAAGTACTGTTCCCTCTCACCGGCTCACACGACCAGGACGCAGCAGCACTCAATCAAATCTACTCTACCATCCAAACTTGGAGGGCAACCAATGGACTATGCCTGAATGGGGATAAAACCGAGATTAGCATTTTAGGCCCCAAGGAAATACTACTCAAACTTGACCAAAAATACAGCAATTTCACCATAGACAACACTATCATACCTGTCTCCACCTCCGTAAATACCTTAGGAGTCTACCTCGACGTGACCCTCTCGATACTCGTCAGTTCAGCGCCATTGCTTCAGCTTCTGCCCACACCACCAAACTCATTAATGCCAAAAAAACATTTCTAACCACTCAAAACTGCCTTTCCATTGCCTGGACCATTATAGGAGCAAAACTTTACTACTGGAATGCTCTCCTTGCAGGCACCTCAAACCAAAATCTCCACAGACTGCAAATAATACAAAATAACACGCTTCGTGCAGCCCTCAGCCTCCCCAAAAGGCAACACATCACCCAGGCTAGGTGTGCCGCCCATTGGCTCCCAGTAAAGGAAAGGATCAACTTCAAGATACTTACCCCAACAAACAAATGCATTAATCTCACTTCCCCTTCCTACTTAGTAGACACCATTACCAGAGACCCATCCACATGCCCCAAATTAAGTCACAGCGCCAATCAACTCTGCGTACCCCCTATCAAAAGAGCCAATGCAGGAGGCATTAGCTTCCCACATTGCTCCTAAACTATAGAATGCCCTACCCAACACCCTCAGAGCAGAACCTGCACTCTCCACCTTTCACAAAACCCTCAGAACCACCCAGTTCATATAGCCTTTGCAACCCATTGCCTTATCCCACCCGGCACCCGACTCCTGTAATTAAGCTAAGTCGACGCAGGCTCATTGAACAACAGGATCATGTAACCTAAGTACTGGATTCATGCATACCCTGTTAACAACAAGTTCTATGCTTTTTTCTATGTAGCCAGCAAGTATTACTGTAACAGCGCCACAATGCCTAAGGGCTGATGCGCGCCCTATAGATGCTAATAAATGTATACAATAAATGACTCTCTTGACTTTTTACCCAGTAAAGACTGCAGAATTATAGCAAGTTCTGAAACAGAGCGGTACAAAGCAGTGACTGCAATGGGGGAAAACTCACGGGCGAATCACACCCCGACAAATAAACAGTATGGTGGACAAAGTAACACATGGAAAAAATTGAAACAACAGGAACCCAAGATCTCCAAGAGTACGGAATGGGCTGTACATCTCACAAAAATGAAAGGAAACAGAATGCAGATATATAGGAGCCAAAATGTCCACGCAAGTATCAGCCGCCCTGTCGCTTGGCCGGGAATAGTAAACACAGATCAAAATCTGATGAAGGGCTGTTCCTTGAAGAGATGAAAGAACACGAGTTGCGAAACAAGTTTATCAAAAAAATGGAAGGATAAAAGAAACCAAGGGTAACACCTCATTCAAGCATGAAAAATGACACACTGAATACCATACACAAAAAATAAAGTCACGAATCGTAGAGGAAAAAAGAGGAAATGAGAAAAACAAATGAAAACATCTAGAATCGAATTATGAGGACAAGGAGGTGAATTTGACTCTGGTTCCCCTGGAAACACAAAAAGTCAGCCGAAAAGACACCCCAAGAAATGATAACACTCTAGAGAGAAATTTACAGGAAAAATGCAATTACGAAAAAGAGAAGATGGTGAAGGACAAAAACACATGCACCGACATGAATACGTGGGGGCAAAAACACAGGCGCAGATAGCTATGCCACCAGACAAAATTTAGAAACATCAGTCGTGGAGCGCCCCAGAACAAATAATGCCGAATGGGATCACTTACATGAGCAAAAGAATAACAACAACAGGTGTGCCAATGAACCAACAGAAGAAAAGAGCAATAATAAACATCTCTCCATAGCAGCAGGGGTCCAGTTACACAACCACGACAGCAATGACAATCTCTGTGGCTCCATTTATAAAACTTTACGAGACCACCAACTAGAGTGTGAAGGATAATTCGACCTTACTGGCAATGGTACAATCAAAATTCATCCACTTGGAGCCATTTACAACCAAAATTTAAAAAAGGCTAAGCCACGAAGCGGAAAACACAGCCGCCTGGCAAAGAAGACTCAGAGACCTAGTAGGCGGCAAGAACAGTGACAAATCAGCAATGATGGAAGCACTACTGGAGTCATCAAAATGGATAAGAAAGCAATTTGACAGGATTGAAAGGGATGACTTACGGCTGCCAAACAAAGAACAAACAATACAACAAATCACATCCCTCAGAACAAAAATGAAGGAACAAGGCTTAAGGTCAAGTTACGACTCGGTGAGCCTGATAAAACCAAATGAACCAAAACCTCAAAACCCATTACTAGTACCAATCAAAAACAATGAAGGCCAAAAACAAGAAGAGAAAACGCAAAAAGGACTTGAATACCAAATTTTCAAGAAAAACAAATCTTCCGAAGTAGGCGAGGAAAGCGAAGTACAAAAACCAAGAGGCGGAACAGTGTCACAAACCGGCACAGAGGAAAAGAAAATACAAATAGAAAAGAAATTATCATAGAATATGAAAACAACCACCAAAGCAAAGGCTAGAGGCTCCCGGGCCTTCCTAAGAAATATCTCAACTCCCCTGAGAGTAACAAAAGAGTGGGAAACAGTGCTCATTCACCCAAAAAAATAGAATGGATAATTGAACAGATAGATTTGACTGATCAACTAGACTATTCAGAGATCTCATCAGATGGGGAAGCACACACATTGGAAGAGATAGGAGACCACGACTTGATTGATGATTTATCGTACTACATTGAAGCAAATGAACACTCACTGGAAGAACCAGTGATACAGATCGAAAAAAAAGGGAAACCATTGACAGGGAAAATAGGGGAAAAAGATCCAAACAACAAGAAAGCCCCATAAGGAGGATCTCCAGAAAAAAGTGAGACAACTGACCAAACGAGTCCTTCAGTATCATTTTTAACATTGTCAGAAAAAAGGAAAGTTATAGTATCAAAAAAACATGAAAACCAAAAACGAGCACAGCGAGAAACGAGAAGCAAAATGCGTGTAATACAAGAAAACCAGGTCAACAGGACCACGCACACACAGATGTTCAAAAACCAAGCATAGACATGAGCCGACGAGGGGAAGTTGCCTAAAACTGGTGTTAGAAAACATCCTTAAAGACAGGAACGTGGTCAACGTAACCGAGTGAATGTTATGGAACTGATACATTCAGTAGAGGGCCTGCGACACATAAACTAGGATGACATAGCAATAGTGGAATACATAGAAGAAGATTGCATTGACAAAGTTGTATTACACATGAAATCACATAAAACAAAGAACACTTAGAACAGAGAGATTTCTTGCGGAAAGGCTATGACCTGAGAGAACATGGAAAATATAAACAGAAGCCTGAAAAAAATGGAAGCAAATAAAAGGAATTTCAAAGAAACAACCCAGAGAAATTTCGACAAAGAAAAGAAATATAGAAAATAAGCTAGTAAAGGGTTGATCAAAGTGACAATCACCAACCAAAGAAAACCCCAACAAGAACAAGGACACGAAAAAGAAGAAAGGAAAAATGAAGAAAAAGGAAAAAACTGGTCATGGCTAGTGAGGACACTAGCAGGAGAAAGGAAACAATAGGAGACAAAGAAGAACGAACGGTGGATTCACGCTCTGATAACATGGAAAACAAGAGGTTTCAAACACCTGTTTAATCAAGCCTTAGACCAAATAAAAGAGGCAGAAATAATTTGTTTCCAGGAAACATGGCTACAGCTGTGTCCATTATGCAATGGTTTTGACATAACAATAAACCCAGCAGGAAAAGACCTCATTGGCAGACCCTATGCAGGTTTACTGACAATGGTTTAAAACAACAGCAACTTGGAAATAGGTAGCAGCGAAAATCTAAATCGTTATACTGAATGGGCCCTCATAAAATCAACGACAAAGACAAGAGACGAGTTGCTGGACATACTAATTATAAACATCTATTGGAATTCAATGAAAATTAAAACGTCAGCTCTCTTGGAGTTTATAGCAGACATAATAGACAATATGCAACACAACTTGACCAATCCACTAATAATGATTTGCAGAGATCTAAATATCAAGTGCCTGACACAGTGTGGCATACCAAAGTCCAATGCAGCAAAAGAATATCAACAGACCTTTTCGAACGAGGTACAATGGTGAAATCTAATGCAATCGTGAAATCTCTATCTGTTAAATGGACAGACCACAGGAGACATGCCAGGGAGAAAGACATGGACGAAGACATGGACGAATGGCACATATGCTTCAACATTAGATTACATATACGTGTCAAGGAATCATCTGCATAAAGTCCAATGGTTAGAAGTATTAGAAACCCAAAGTAGTGACCATAAACCCTTGAAATTACTATGGGAAGCAAAGGTTAAGAGATCACAAATAACAAATGCCATTGGGCTAGAAATCAATCAAGGATGCAACCGATTAAGAATCAGAAAGTGGGATATCGAACAACTTAAAAAGAAATACATTGACCAAGCAAAGAAGACTCCAAACAGCAACGTGTACGAGCCTCTGCTGGTAGAGTACCAAGTTATCAAGACTGGAATGAAACAACCACTATTACTCCCCAAACATTCCTACAGCACGCTACTAGTAGAAAGATACTTCGAAGAGAGCTAAGGAAGTGGGAGAGAAGCATGTTAGACCTAGCAGACAGCGAAAGAAACCAAGGTACAAGACATTTGAAACAACAATATAAGAAATGGCTGATCGTATTAAAAAAAAAGAGAACAAGAGCAGGGAGAATGCATGCTCAAAGCCATGAAAGACAAGAAAACGAAAGAAACCTGGGCCATCAGCATAACTTTAAACCAACAAAGCCGGTTGAACAACGCAGTCCGGGAGGAAAGTTGGATAGAACACTTCTCAAAGTTATTTGGTACCAACAACATAGACCATGAAGAAGACACCTCAGTAAAAAAAATAACTTGGAAACATGATCTAACGGCCGATGGGAGAAACATCAAAATAAAAAAATAAAACAATTCATCAGCAGCAGGGCCAGATGGATTATCCAACACCATCCCGAAATGCAACTCTGAAGAATCGGCAAGATTCCTGGAAAAGGTTTATGATCATATCATGACAGTAAAAAACTACCATCAACATGGACAACAGGAACAATAGTCCTGATATATAAAAAGGGGCCCAGAGACGATCTAGCCAACTAGAAGCCAATCACCTTATTAGATGTCCCTAGGAAAATCCTAGCTTCAAGCCTACAAGAAAAATTATCTAACTGGGCGGGTGAAGCGAAGATCACTGACCCGCGACAGACAGGTTTTACTAAACATACAGGAACCAAACTTAATCTATTCACACTGTCATTACTAAAATTGGAAGCACTAAAAGCCAAATCCAAATTATATATCACTTTCATTGACTTAAAGGAAGCTTTCGACAGTGTGAACCAAGTAAAATTAAGGGACAAATTGTACAACTGGCAATACCCTCTGGAACTGCTAACAATGATCAAGGCCTTCCGTAAAAACACCACAATAAAAGTCTTGTTGAACAAGGAGGGGAATCTATCAAAGGAGATTAAAACAAAAAAGGGTGTAAAGCAGGGATGCCCCATGGCAGCAAATCTCTTTAAACTATATTTGGCAGACCTTCCAGCGATGACAAGAGATGAAAAATTCAATCCACCAACTCTTAACAACACCAAAATAACGGCTGTTGTCTATGCAGATGACCTTGTAGTAATAGATCAAATGGAGAATTGTCTACAAAGGAGTCTGAACAACGTACAAAAATATATGGAATGGAACGATCTAAAGATTAATAGCAAAAAAACAAGGATTCTCATGATTGAGAATAAGAGAGTGAGAAAACAGAGAAAATTCCAATTGTAACTGGATGGAAAAGTGCTAGAAATAATTGACTCTATAACATATCTAGGAATCCAGTATAACACTGCAGAAATGGAAAACAAATTGAACTAGAGAATAAAGTATCAGTGTGAGTAGCCCAAGGGCCTATCATGCATTCTCGCTATGGGAAATTTACAATGGTGCCACTTAGAAGCTTCTACCTACAAAAAGTGGTACCATGTCTCATATATGGAATGCTTAACGTAGACGGGAGAATTTGGACCAAACTTGAAAGCAAGTTTTGGAAAAGAGTCTTGAACTTGACAAATAACTTGCCTACAGCAACAATAAGAATGGAATTAGGTCTGCTATCCCTACACTCAATGATTGTATGGAAATCACTAAATGTATTACAGAAAATAATGGAAGAGAGGCTGGCAGTTCTGTGTACCTTCTTAAAACCAGAAGGGAACAGGAAAGGATCAGGACTGTTAAGTGAATCGAAAATAAAATGGATGAAATATTTAGTATGGCTAAATTCATCATTGGAAGAACTAATAACCAATTCCGGATAAAGCCAAAGAAATATTAAAACATCTAGACTGGATCAACACACACAATGAAAAATCAAAATACAAAAGCTCGGCTAATGCAGCAAACAAGCACAGAAAACTGAATACATTTCCAAAATACTTACACTTCCCTAGTAAATTCCACTGAGACCAATTATTACAAATTAGACTAAACATCTACAAAACAAATGAATATTTGCGGCGAACTGGGAAAAGGGGAACAAAAAACAGGAACTGTAGATTTTGTTGTGTTAAAGACCAAATAGAAATGGCAAACCTTTAATGACAGAATGCAAAGCCTTGACAGAGGTAAGAACAACATTTCTGGGAAAATGTTTCAATAGTTAAAGTACAGAGTCAGAAAATGAATGGTGGAGCAAGTTCATAACAGAAGAGAAAATAGGCAGCACATATGCCGGAATTTACTTCGGAGAAGTGATGAAAAAAATTGATGAGAAACAAGAGTCTACAAACATCATTAAGGTGCAGGAAAAGAAAAAATAGGACCTCATTTTAAGTTGAATCGAAAGATAAGAGAACGTTTTATGGAATTAGAGTATAAAAACGTGTTAAATGTTTGTAAAAAAACTTAATCACAATGAAATATATATATATATATATATATATATATCTATTCAGTAAAAAAACTTTATTAAAGGGACCTTACGGTTAAGTTGCGCTACTAAAAACCTATTACATTCACTAAAAAAAACTTTGTTACCGGGACGTTATGATTCAACGTAAAAACGAAAAATCCTTGAAATTCACCAGTCATGGTAAGCTAAGCAACCATAACTCGCACCACCACCGTGCACTGCTAACACTAACACCAGGACATCAAAGATGACATCACAAATGGCATTGATGACATCACTGATGACATCACATGTCTGGATCCCCCTTTTTTCCTTTACTGACATATCTAGGCCACATGGTTTTCTTCAGTAACAGTCAGGAATTAAAAATTGAAAAGGTACTATATTTGTAGATTTATCCTTTAAGTATGTTCTTACAGTAATTCCCTTAGGGTCCAGTCAAATTATGTGATACATATGCATAGGGTAAGTAGGAGCTTTGAAACAGAGCAATCATTTCTCTGCATAAAGGTAATCAGTTAGGTTATGAACACTTTCTGCGACTACTGCTGCTTTTTTCCTTACTTCAATTTCCTTTTATATACTAATATTTGTATGTGTTGTTGTCTCTTTATGTTTTGTGTATAATAATGCAATTATGTAGTAAGTGGATTTTATTAGCTACTTATTACATGTTTCACTGTACGCAAAACTCTAATAAGAAAGTAGTTATCATTTCATTATTCAACATGTCAAGATTATGAATAGTGCACCGTCATCATGTATGCTACACAGAATAGTTATGTTTCTGCATGAGTACCTTAGTATGCTGGATATAACTTTATAATGGAATGCTTTTTATATCAATGCATTGCTTATTGCACTAATTCCTCATGATATTTATTCCAATGAGCCTTGACACTTTTTTGTCTACATTATAATAAGAATCCCTTGCACAGACTTTTACTGACATTTGTGATGTCATCTTGGATGTCCTGGGTGTTAGTCTTAGCAGGGCACAGTGGTGGTGCGAGTTATGGTTGCTTAGCTTACCATAACTGGAGAATTTCAAGGGTTTTTCGGTTTTACGTTGAACCATAACGTCCCAGTAACAACGTTTTTTTAAGTGAATGTAATAGGTTTTTAGTAGCGCAACTTAACCATAACGTCCCTTTAATAAAGTGTTTTTTATTGAATTTGATAGGTTTTTAGTAGCACAACTTACCCATGACGTCCCTTTAACAAAGTTATTTTACTAAAGGTCATCGGTTTCTAGTAGTGGCACGTAACCATAATCTAAAGTAACATCTGACTTCATTGCACACCTTGTGGAGAATGCCACATGACCAGGCCTGGCCTTAGGGGGGGGCCAGACGGACGACCGGCCAGGGCGCCTCGCCCCCCAGGGTGCCATTAGCCCCCACCACGCCCGCTCGGGGGACTCTTTCAAGGGCTCCCAGAAGCTGGCGTAGCGGCAGAAGGCGCATCAGGCGGGCGCATTCAATGTCAATTGGCAATCGGGTGCTTAGCACCCAATTGATACCAAATGCGCCCCTCTGCCGCAGGCACCTTAACCAAGAAAAGGGACCGTTAGCCCCACGGCAGCTCGGGGGAGTCTTTCAAGGGCACCCCCGAGCTGGCATAGTGGCGGCAGGCGCCTCATTGTTGGTCAATGTGCCCGCGGCAGCGGAGCGCAATTAGGAACAATAGGGTCTAATGCACCCTATTAATAAAATTACCTCCTTGCCGGAGCGAGGAGGTTTAAAAAATAAATAATAATCTCCATGGCCACGGCCCATGGTGACCTGGGGCGCATGGGGAGAGGGGGTGCCAATTCGCACAGGGCGCTGCTGCCCCTAAGGCCGGCCCAGCACATTACTGTATGATGGCGCACAGCACGGTGACGTGTCCGAGAATCCGTATACACTTAACAATAAGATCTATCCTGTGTGGACAGTGTGTAAGTACATTTTTTACTGATTTAGGAACTGCAACCTTGACTATTTCCCTTGCACAGCTCCAACACCTATTCGTAGTCAGCCATTAACAATGTAGCACCCACTACATACTTTTAGCAAAAATACTATTTATCTGAAAACAACATGAGCTAAGGCCATCCCTCCTCCCCAGGAAACAGCACCACTGCTGTAATGAAGGAGCATGAGAAACACTGCCCCTACCTTATAAAGAACACATGCACAACATTTTCCTCCGTCCACCAACCCCCCCATATTACTGTTTGGTGCCTCTTTGCTGATTATCGTCCGCAACTTTCCTTCTTAGCTGTCCTTCCCAAAAAAAGCCATCCGTAAACAAATTAAATGTTCCTTTAAGAACCACCTTTCACAGTTTAAAAAGGTAAAAAAAAAAATGTGCATACAAAACGAAATCCTTTTTCAAGATGGCCACCATGTAAAGGAAAGGCGGTTGTACCATACATGGCCCCTCTTTGCTTCCATGGCAGCCGACACTTGTGTAATACGAAAACACTCCCACATCTCATCACATAACCAACCCTAATGATATTGTACACTTTTTTGGATGACGTTCCTCTCCAGCATAGCCAAATGCGCCCATAAGCACCTACGTACCATGACGCAGAACCTGAAAATGAATACACAGCAACGTACAACGTAGCACGTTACATTTGGAAATAATAAACTGGTGTTTAAAAAAAACATTAACATTTTAGAATTTGTAAAGTAATTTATTTTAACAATAAACTGTCCGAGACCATCAGACTATTTCCAATTCAATCAAATTGTAACTTTGTTTCTTCGGTCATCATCGCAAATGTTAATCGTGAGGCACATGTTGATATTTTCGTATACACAAAGTATTCGCTTTCAATAAAGCAACCGCCTCAGTCGCACAGTGATTTCCAAGACGTGGGCATTAACTTCGGCCTACACCACCATAAAAGATGTTTTGTTACTCCTAATGGCCACTCCAGCATATGGACAAATGGGGCCGGGCCTTTCGTCCCACAAAACAGTGATGGTTAGGCAGCCGGTCACGAGTATGTGCATCTGGCATCAAAAGAAGCCATTACTTGGCATCTGGAATCCATGGCAATCACATTACGGCAGAATGTAGCTGTTTGGAAAACGTAACAGAAAATACGTAGCAATACCCAACCTTTACCAAACAATGTCAAAAAAGACAAAAAGAACGTGGAAACTGATTCACAAATCGATGTGGTCATACATGACATTTTAAAGAAATAATAGCGTTGAACATGGGTGAACCTAATGATAGCCTACAAATGTAGAGAATCTGCACTCTCCATAAGTAAAAAAAAAATGGCAACTACACAGAAAGATAATACCTCAGTTACATTGCCAAAATTATTGTTCTGGTAATAAAAAATTCAAACTCGTTCCGGTGTAGAGTCATCAAAACTAAACGTACACGATATGCGCCGTCTCCATTGTCTTCGTTAAACCCAGACAGCAATGTACTTGCAGCAAAGAATCTTCTTCAACTGATATTACATGGATCTTACAAACGTTTTGAATACATAACCTTATCAAATGGTATTTTTTCCAAACTTTCACTCCCTGCATTCTTCATTAATTTTACCGTTCGCTCAAGGTCAAAAAACAATTGACACTTATGGGTTCAGTCGGGCCTACTGAGCTCGCAACCAAAAAAGCAAACCAAGTGACCTTCACTCAGAATGAAAATACATTCTGTCTTTGCAACAACATATCTGAATGCATGCATGAGAACTGCTACTCCCATACACTTGCAGAACCGCTGTTTCCATCAAACAGTGCAGGTGGCTGCATCAGATTTCAAACTCTAGGACGCCAATTCTGACTGCAATATTATTTTGATTACAATGTAACACAGACTCAGTAAATCTTTGCCTGTACTTAGTGGACACTATATTGAGCAGCAACTTTCAATTTACTGTATGACTTTGGTGACAAGAAAACACAACTTTTTTGACTTCCTGCTACCACATTCCTTCCCAGCCTCATTAACCCTCACCTTCCGAAACAGTATTTCATAAGGTTAACAAGTGCAATGGTGTGTTGTTTTATGTGTGTTAGCGGCGGCGTCCGCGTACACCAAAACACGAATGAAAGATGGCGGGCGCAGCGAAAGAATCTGACGCACTTCATGCCGTTCAACATCCAATCAATGAACGCGCCACATGTCCGCGAACATGACGCTATGGATTAGCCAATGGGTATCTTGTCCGCGGAGCGAACAGGGAACTGTGCCCATGGAGCGGACATAGATATCACTAATTTTTTGAGAGATACTTTTTGATCATTTTAAAGAAAACTACTGGACGGATTGGCACCAAATTTACAAAAGCACGCTTTGGGGACCAAGCTCCTGCTGCAAATTTGGTAAAAATCCGTCCAGCGGTTTGCACCGTAGACATGCGCAAAGTTTGTCCCCCATTCAGTCTATGGGAAAAAAAGACATTTTGGGACCCCCCCTATAACTTTTCCCCCTCCTTGACCAAACATCACCAAACTTTGCGAAAATATTCACGGTGGCCCATATACTTTTGTTTTTGCAAAGTTTGGTGTGGATTCGTCTAGGGGGAGCAGAGTTATAAGCCCAAATATATTCAGTGAAAAAAACTTTGTTAATGGGACGTTATGGTTAAGTTGCACTACTAAAAACCTATGAAATTCAGTGAAAAAACTTTGTTAAAGGGACGTTATGGTTCAAAGTAAAACCGAAAACCCCCTGAAATTCGGCAGTTATGGTAACATAAGCAACCATAACTCGCGCCACCGTGCACTGCTAACACTAACACCCAGGACATCAAAGATGACATCACAAATGTCATTGATGACATCACTGATGACATCACATGGCTGGCTCTCCCTTTTTATCCTTTACTGACATATCGAAGCCACATAGTTTTCTTCAGTAACAGTCAGGAAGTAAAAATTGAAAAGGTACTATATTTGTAGACTTAGGGTCAAGTCACATCATATGAAACATATACATAGCGGAAGACACAGGCTTGAAAGAGCGCAATCCTTTCTGTGCATGAAGATAATCATTAGGGTTATCAGCACTTTCTCATAGTTTTATTTTTATTACTCTACCTTCCCTGTATATGCTCATATTTGTATACATTATACTCACTCTCCTTTCCTTTGGGTGCAGTCACATCATGTGATACACATACATATGGTAAGTAGCAGCTTTGAAACAGAGCAATAGTTTCTCTGCATAAAGTTAGGTTATGAACTCTTTCTGCTACTACTTCTGCTTTTTTGTTTACTTCACTGCCCCTGTATATACTCATATTTGTATGTGTTGTTGTCTCTTTGTGTTTTGTCTGTAATAATTATGTATTAAGTGGGTTTTATTATCTACTTATTACATGTTTCACAGTACGCAAAACTCTACTAAGAAAGCAGTTATCATTTCAGTATTCAACATGGCAAGATTATGAATATGGCACCTTCATCATGTATGCTGCCCACACTGCCTATGTTTCTGCATGAGTAGCTTAGTATACTGGATAGAACTTCATAATAGAATGCTATTTATATCAATGCATTGCTTAATGCACTAATTAGCTCATGATATTTATCCCAATGATCCTTGACAGTTTTTGGTCAGCATTATAAGAATCCCTTGTACAGAGTTTTTATGAAAAGTAAGTGCACATGTGATGTCATCATGTTGGAATTGAAATAATATTATGCCTCCTATCGTAGTATTTGAATGTTTGTTGGCCTACGCCAAGTTGTCTAAAATATCGTGTAAATAGATTCCACGGCAAGGTCTTGACCTTAACAAAAACTGTGTAAGTCGCCATCTTGGATTTAGCCGCCATTTTAGGTTCTCTTGTAATGTGGAAATCACCCTGAACATCAAAATGGAGGCCGAATGACATTCTGAGTGAGATTCTGGCCGTTGTGACCTCCGCACACATTAATAAGTAATATACCTGCAGGCCACTTGTCGGGGTATCGAACTGAGACCTTGTCCTATCCCTGACCTATGTGTAAATGAACAACTGTATCAGCGGAACTGATCAAAAATGCATACATTATGGGATTGACCTGGCAAGGAACCCTGGGCCTGGTCTTAAGAATGGTTAACACGCGAGGGGGTTGGCCAGAGCTGGATAAAGAGTATAAAAGCACAAATATTCCAATGTACGGTCTCTCTACTAATGCATCGAACCTTCGTTGAAGTTCGTTACGTTACTCTGAGAGCCGAATAGCTATCCGTTTGTCAATTGACTTTTTGGTAACTGCTGTAGCTTTTAAATAAAGCACTTTGTATGTCCTTTGTAACCTGTGTTGGTGTGTTTCCTTTGGGCTTCCCAGCCTCATATCAATTTCTTTGTTTTCACAGTTGGCGCCCGAATAGGGACCCTCAAGATTGATGCCGGATCATTGAAGGTTGACGCAGACTGTCGAACCGGGATCGGACGGTGTGATTCTGCGGGCCCGTCCGATCGAGACGCGATACCTCGGCAGTGCTGCACGATCCGATCCTTGGACGATAGTCGTGTGGTCTGACACGGCATCTTGACGAGGGTCCATTTTTGAGGCGGGCAGATTTGTCGAAACCACCAAACACAAGGTAAAATTTGTTAGGTAAGTTCTTTGATAAACCGTACGGTCCTCCTTAGGTTTGGTCAGGTGCAGTCGTGACCCGGCTCTTAATTTAACCCTGACAATTTGAATTTGGCGTATTGTATCTGCAGACACAATTATTGACCAGGTAACACCAATTCTTTGTGAATTGCCTGGGAAATTGTCTAGCTGCTTTAGGGCTCTGTTCCGCAGCGATCGACAATCCTTGGAATTTAGCCGCCCGGCACCACAGGAGGGATTGCCGGCATGTACTATGTACTGTAAGTATGGCATTGGTAGTATAGTATTTAATGATATTTGGCACAGACAGACCAGACATGCCTCCGAATTTCAGTGGCCAATCAATGGTAGTTTTGAGATCCCCCATATTCATACCTAGAATCAGTCTTGTTGAAAAAGAAGGCTAGACCTGCAGCCTTTGATGTTTTACAGAATTGGAAAAAAGAAGCGTTACAGCAGCTTAAAAGTAGGGACAAACATGCACGCCGTCATAAAACAAACGCCGAAAAAGCGTTGTTATATGATAAAGAAAAACGTTCAGAATCAGTTAAAAATATGGATAGGGCTTTTTCACTTGGAATCCAGAAAATGTACCCCTCTAAAGATTTCCATGTTTCCGAGGAATTTATTGAGAAATTGTTAAACGAACGCAGGCCTGATGCCTCTGCACCACCTCCGTATGTTCCTATTTTGGGCGCTCTGCCCATTCCTGCTGTCGTTCCTGCTGTTATTCCTGTTCCCCCTGTACAACCTATTGTTCCTAGTCCTCTAGTTGTTGTTCCTCCACCTATCGCACCGCCCCTTCCTTCTGCACCGATAGTTGCACCTTTATTAAATTTACCTACACCTCCGCTCCCGAGTGGCCCCGTATTGACTGAAGTTGATCCAGGTGCAGGATCGAAGATCGTCACTCGTAATACTGTTTCTGCAGATAAGAAACAGGAATTGTTTGCATGGGCTAAGCATTGTATGGAGAAAGGTGATCAAGTTAATGTTTTTTCCACATTATCTCATTTGAATAGTTTTCCCGAGAAAAATGTTTTTATCGAAGGTTTGGGGACTCATTTATTTGTAATGTGGGGTAGATTACAAAATTTGGATCTTCCACAAGGGGTGAGAGATCTGAATGCTTTGGCACTTTCGAGGGACACAGAACAGAAAGTATACGGGCATGTTGAAAAATTGTTTGAGTTTAGGAAAGACTTTGAAAAGTCACGAGATGAGGACGACGAAGACGATAGAATATATGTACAGAAACGGTTCCTTCCGTGCTGTAGATCGGCACCTGAGGAAATACGAATTTGTACTAAAGATGCGGTTCGATGGATCTCGGATTCATCGATTCCGCCAGATGAAGTATATGACACGTATCGTCAGTATACAGTAGAAATGCAAAGAAAGGTAATTCAGGTAATGGTACAGTACCTGCAAGAAGAATGTGTAAGAAAGAAGGTTAGTTGCCCCATAGAATTATTGGGGATTTGTAAAAGGGCTTTTTCGCCCGATACTTCTTCAGCTGCCTTAGCGCTCGACCTGGCTCTATTGCTTAGTAAGCGGCCGGAGGTACCTATATCTCAGTTGCCTATGAGAGAGGTTCCTCCGACCTTTGTCCCAAAAGTTGAGATCCCCGCCAACGCTGGGACTGGTGGGTGCCTCCGCTGTGGATATCCCTGCACATTATGTATCACAATTTGTTCACGTCCCGTTTTCACGACAGGAAGTGAACACTATTAGACAATCAGTTCCCGATATCAGGAAAAACCCGACGGGGTTTTACAAAGAAATAGAGTCCGTCTTGCAGTCCTCTGTGTTCACCTTGAGTGATATTGACTTGCTATTTCCTGTACTCCTACCCGTAGATGTATGGAAACAGGTTCGGACAGTAGACAATGTGCCAGGGTTGGGAGATACGTGGGCTAATATGATTAGGATTGATGGGGAAAGACCAGCTGGTGAGAAACCCCCACAGGTAACACTTACTTTTCCTGATAGAATTGTCGCAAAATTAAAAACTATAATTCCAGAGAAAAGAATTATTTGGGACAAGCTTACGGTCTGTGTCCAAGGAAAAACTGAAGGCGCCACCAAATTTTTTGATAGATTCGAGCAGGTATTTTCTGACTTCAGTGGACAGAATTTAGGTACAGAGTCTGGGAAAAGGTTGTTCGTGGACAAATTTGTACGTGGACTGTTGCCTGACATCCAGTCACAGATTATGTCCTCTGAGAGCGCTTGGCAGGCAACATCTCAATCTGAGGTTTTGCACATGGCTCAGTATTATGAGAACCGTGTTAACAATGAGAAGGTCAAAATTGAAAAGAGGAAAGGAGATTTGAAAACCAAAGTATTATTACAGCAAATTGTTAGAAACCCCAGAGGAGGCACGACACAGACTAGAGGTCAGTATGTCCCAAAAGGAAATGCTCCTTTGGGTCCTGTGAATATTAATCAATGTGCTTATTGCCGCCAGGAAGGTCATTGGCGAGCACAGTGCCCCGTCCTTCGCCAAAGGTCAAACAGTGCGTTTGGGGTATAGGTAGACGACCTAGGGGCCGCCCTGGAGCAGGGGGCCCTGATAGAGGTCAGTTTTTACAAGATCCTCAGCAACCTTTTTCACGGGAAAATCAGACCTCGAGTGTGGACTCGAGGAACATATTTGATCACCCTTCTGCTGCCTACCTTTCTGAAGAGCTTCCTTCCAACGATACTCTATTTCATTAGGATTGCCGGAAGCAGGGTTTGGAACCTTAACCTATTCCCGTTAATCAGAAAGGCCCCTACGTTGAATTATTAGTAGGGAATAGGAAACACCAGTTTTTGATAGACACTGGAGCGCAGAAGTGCTCCATTGATCATTCTCGGGTTCCAAACATTCCACTGTCAGGGCAAACAAATGTTTCCGTAGGGTTTTCTGGTATACCAACTGTCTGTCCGGTTTCTGCACCGGTGTCTGTTTCTTTGGGTCCCTTTACGGACCATTGCCCTTTTCTTCTCACTTCAAACTGTGGAGAGAATTTGCTGGGGTTGAATTTGTTAAAGAAATTGAACGCAGTAATTCATTGTTCTTCTGATGGAGTACGGCTGACGGTTTCACCACAGCAACTTCCTAATTCTCAGTTCTTGATTCGACCTTTACCTCCTGAATTTAGCATTGTCCCGGAATGTTTATGGGCGGTAGACGACAATGATGTCGGGGTATTACAGATTGAGCCTGTTAAAATAGTTCTGAAACATGGAGTGAAACTACCACGCATTCCGCAGTATAAAATATCAGTTGAGGACGAACGTGCTTTGAAATGCATTGTCTCCGATTTTGTGCATCGTGGGGTGATCGAAGAGATTACAGGTAGTTTGTGTAATAGTCCGATCTTGCCTGTATATAAGAAAGGCGACAATGCAATTCCATACCGGTTCATAATTGATCTTCGTGCTATTAACAGAGTGGTCGCCCCACAATTTCCAATTGTGCCCGATGTTACGACGATATTGACAATGATCCCTGCTACGGCTACGCACTTCAGCATTGTAGATTTAAAAAACGCTTTCTTTAGCATTCCTATACATGAGGAAAGTAGATATCTGTTTCGTTCACCTTGGGGGGACGCTCATTTACATTTGCCAGGGCACCTCAAGGGTATACTGAAAGTCCTAGCATTTATAGTAGAGCTTTGAAAGAGCAGCTCGACACCCTTGAATTGCCACCTACTTGTACGCTGCTTCAATATGTTGATGATTTGCTTTTGGCTGCAGACTCTGAGAGTGCTTGTAAAGAAGGCACTGTACTGTTGCTTGTTCATTTAGCTAAAAATGGTCATAAAGCTTTGCTTAAAAAATTTCAATATTGTTGTCAGGAGGTCGCCTATTTAGGCTATCTCCTGTCAAAGGAGGGGAGAAGATTGAGACCTGAAAGAATAAAACACATTTCTGGCATGTCTGTTCCAAATACACAGAAGGAAGTCAGAGCCTTAATAGGTATGGCTTCTTACTGTAGGTTGTGGATCCTGAACTTTTCGCTAGTGATAAAACCGATGTTGGCTTTGACGAAGAAGGGCATTTCTCTGCCACTGCCATGGAAATCGGAACATCAACGATCATTTGAGCTTCTCAAAACCGCGTTATGCTCTGCACCGGTTCTGGGTACTCCAAATTATGACAAGGCCTTTGTGTTGTTTGTGCATGAATGTGATGGATGTGCTTTGGCTGTGTTAACACAGGAACACGGAGGAAAGAATAGGCTGTGCTGCTACTACTCCTCCGCCCTTGATCCTGTCGCATGCGCTTTGCCAAGATGTTTGCGCGCTGTCGCTGCTGCTGCCTCGTCTGTAAAACAGAGTGAGGGAATGGTCCTAGGCCACGATTTGATTTTGATGGTACCTCACTCTGTTGATATTCTATTGAATAAAACCCAAACGCAACACCTCACCTCTGCGCGGTTAACAAGGTATGAACTAATTCTGTTTGCCCCTCACATCCAAATTAAGAGGTGTTGTGTTCTTAATCCGGCTGAACTCTTACCTTTCCCGCAAAACACTGTTTGCGGGGACGAAGAATTACATGACTGCCTGTATACCACTGAACAAGAAACGAAGGGCAGGATAGATCTCATAGATACTCCTTTGGATAATGCAGAAGGGGAGTTGTTTTGCGATGGCTCCTGCTTCAAACTTTCGGATGGTACATCTACAGCTGCTTATGCAGTTACTACATTGAGCAAAGTGTTGAAACTAAGAGAATTTCGCATAACTCCGCGCAGGCCGCAGAGATTATAGCGTTGACCCGAGCTTCTGAACTCTCCCAAGGGCGTATAGTAAATATATATACTGATAGTCAGTACGCATTTGGGGTGGCTCACAACTTTGGAAGGCTCTGGTCAGAAAGAGGGTTCCTGACCTCACATGGGACCAAGATCCAACATGGCCCCTTGATAGTGCAATTACTCTCGGCACTCTCACTCCCCAAACAGTTAGCGATCATGAAATGTGCAGCACATCGTAAGGTCATAGATGATGTGGGCAAAGGGAACGCCTTTGCGGACCTGATAGCCAGACAAACGGCCACAGACCTTAGCACAGACATGTATGCCTTGAGGGAAATGAGAGATGCTTACATAATGGAAGAAGGTATTGGGTCTGTGTGAGATATTCAAACTGATGCCACAATAGAAGAATCTAAAAGGTGGGCTGAAGGAATGGGGAAATTGGATGATGAAGGGTGTTGGGTGGATACATCTGAAGGAAAATGGGTGCTCCCTGATTCATATGTATTGGCAATGGTTACGATGGCACACGGTCCTACACATGTGTGTGCCCAGCAAATCACGAAAATGTTAGAACAAGTTTGGGTGAATAACAAGATTCTGGAGACTGCGAAGAGGCATGTCCAGAACTGTATGATCTGCTTACAGCACAATGTGGGTAAGGGGACAGTAACTCCAAGGGGAAGCTTTGGGCCCCCTTCTGTTCCCTTCGAGGTCATTCACTTTGATTTTATTGAGATGGAACGATGTAATAATCTGAAATATGTTCTTTTAATTATTTGTGCCTTCAGTAAATGGGTCGAGGCTTTCCCCGTTAAAGATGCTACCGCCATGACCACTGCAAAGATTATGGTAAAATAATTCTTTCCTCGATTTGGGCTCCCGAGGGTAATTTGGTCGGATAATGGTCCCCACTTTATTGCAGCAGTAATTTTGCAGATATGCACAGCTTTATGTATTGAAAAACGATTTCACTCAGCTAGACATCCTCAAAGTGCTGGGTTGGTGGAAAGACACAATGGTATCTTAAAGATTAAGCTTGCGAAAACATGTGCTGATACCAAACTGAAATGGCCAGATGCCTTACCTTTTGTATTATTATCTATGCGTACCACACCTCAGACTAAAACCGGGCTTTCTCCATTTGAGGTAGTGATGGGGAGACCTGCTAACATTTGGGGTCTCCCGAAACCTAAAGCCCTAAGAGAGGTGGAAAATGTATTGCTTGTAGACTACTGTAACCAGTTAACTAAAAACCTGTATTTCATTTATCACCAGGTGCACTCGGCTTTACCTGTACGGTTCACGGGCCCAGGACACGATATACAGTCTGGAAGCTGGGCCCTAGTGAAGGCCTACGAGAGGTCTTCCTGTCTTGCGCCTCGCTGGCGGGGACCCTACCAGGTGTTACTGGAGTAGCAAACAGCGCTGTGAGTGCGTCGGAGAATTTCTCTGAGCCCGAGGAGCTTGGGGAACAGTCCATTTCGTCTCCGCACTCTCTTGAAAAATCACTTCCGGAAAACACTGTTTCAAGCTCTGTGACTTCCGTCACCTCTGATACGGCGCTTCCCTCAGGAAGTGACGACACCTTATTTCCGGATCAGACAATTTTGGGTACCATCAGGTACAACCTTCGATGAAGGAAATAGAACTACAGCACGGGTTTTTCTGTGCATCTGGGAAAAGGAAGTGATTGGAAGTTTTCCTTTTTATAAGAAAGTTCTGTTGAACAAAAGGGATTCTGCTGGCTAGGGTTGGGAAGGACTAAGAAATTGCGCGACCGTAGCGTCGCCAGCAATGAACATTGGGGTCGTCGATTGAGGAACTACAATGCCTGCCACCTCCGCTGCTGCTCCCCGCATTGGACTTGTGAATAAGGGGGTGACCAACTTGGACAATGAACAATGTGCCTGGGCCCCGAAAACGTACTGCTATGTTTTGATAATGATAATTGTTATTTTTGCAAATGCTGCTGTAGGACTTTGGTATTTTGAAGAAATCTATCCTCTGAAACCTTTATTACCGACCGAGATTGTACCAACTGTTTTGACTCCCTCTGTACACCTTCACACTCTGTCCCCTAGAGACTCCCAACATAGACAAAAGTATCATAATAACACTCTAATGATAGTAATGAATGCAACTCATGCCATTTTTAATAAGAGTAATTGTTGGATTTGTACTCATTTGCCGCAACATGGGAACAAGGGACTGGGATGGTATATACATCCTTTACCTTTAACGACTGCTTGCTATGCCTCCCTTAGAGCACTATTCTTTGGCCGATGGAATGATAGCATCTCAGGGAACTTCGATGGAACTAATCTGAATGATTTCGAGAAACGTGAATTGACTCCCCTGGGATGCTCGCTTTTTGCAAATAGAAGTAAACCTAATGTCGCTTCTATTAGGCCGTCTGATAAAGTATCTCTTCATTTTCAAACTCTAATTTCCTTTAAAATGGCTCCGATAGGCAATAAGGACGCCGTACCTCCTTCTTATTCTATAAATCATAGCCCTGACTCGGTCCCCTTTTGTGTACAAAGAAATGGCACTAGGCCAATGGGAGATTTTGAAGGTTGTAAGAACATTGTAAATTTGACTTGAGAAAACAGGCCTCTGTATGTAGGGGGGCCTGTTTATTTTGTTTGTGGTAGTTTAGCATTTCCCTGGTTGCCCAAGGATTGGCAGGGAACCTGTTATTTAGGAATATTATTACCCGGGGTATTTGTAGCTAGTACATTGGAGGTTTCTAAGGCTCGCCCAAGGCGGGACAAGAACGGAGATACCCCTGGGCAAGTATTGGGAGATATAGCGAAATCAGTTGTGCCCTTTTGGGGACAAATAACAAACTCTGAGAACATTAGGGGATTAACAAGGGTACTGGAGAGAACGATCAACCGGACCACGGACATACTCTACAATATGACCTTAGGGCAAAAAGCAATAAGATTGGTAGCACTCCAAAATCGGATGGCATTAGATGTCATTTTGGCAGAACGAGGTGGAGTATGCAAATTAGTGGGGTCCGCTTGCTGTGTTTTCGTACCAGATTCCTCGCCAACAATTTTTAAAGCAATACAGAACTTGCATACTCTTAGTTCTGAAGTACATATCCCTGTAGGAGATTGGAATCTTAGCACTTGGTTCTGGGATTCCTTACGATCTTGGGGTTGGAAGGTGCTTTCTGTTATTCTGGTTATTTTGGGGATCCTGCTATTCCTTTGTTGCTGTTTTCAATGTCTTCCGAGTATATGTGGAATGCTAGGGGGATGTTGTGCCCAAGCAGTGAGCACAATAGGGCATAAAATATATGCCCAAAATGCAGCATCTAAAGAATTCGTGTTACAAGAGGTTTTGATGAACGACCTAATGGTTATAGATATTACAGACAATGATTCGGGATCTATGGATGACAACACATGGAGTTATTTTCAAAAGTATTAGAAATGATGTTAGCACTTGGCATAGGCCAAAAGGAGGGTCTGTTGGAATTGAAATAATATTATGCCTCCTATCGCAGTATTTGAATGTTTGTTGGCCTACGCCAAGTTGTCTAAAATATTGTGTAAATAGATTCCGCGGCAAGGTCTTGACCTTAACAAAAACTGTGTAAGTCGCCATCTTGGATTTAGCCGCCATTTTAGGTTCTCTTGTAATGTGGAAATCAACCTGAAAATCAAAATGGAGGCCGAATGACATTCTGAGTGAGATTCTGGCCGTTGTGACCTCCGCACACATGAATAAGTAACATGCCTGCAGGCCACTTGTCGGGGTCGCGAACTGAGACCTTGTCCTATCCCTGACCTATGTGTAAATGAACAACTGTATCAGCGGAACTGATCAAAAATGCATACATTATGGGATTGACCTGGCAAGAGACCCTAGGCCTGGTCTTAAGAATGGTTAACCCGCGAGGGGGTTGGCCAGAGCTGGATAAAGAGTATAAAAGCACAAATATTCCAATGTACGGTCTCTCTACTAATGCATCGAACCTTCATTGAAGTTTGTTACTTTACTCTGAGAGCCGAATAGCTATCCGTTTGTCAATTGACTTTTTGGTAACTGCTGTAGCTTTTAAATAAAGCACTTTGTATGTCCTTTGTAACCTGTGTTGGTGTGTTTCCTTTGGGCTTCCCAGCCTCATATCAATTTCTTTGTTTTCACAATCAGTGATGTCATCAGTGACATTTGTGATGTCATCATTGATGCCCTGGGTGTTAGTGTTAGCAGTGCACAGTGGCGCGAGTTATGGTTGCTTATGTTACCATAACTGCCGAATTTCAGGGGTTTTTCGGTTTTACTTTGAACCTTAACGTCCCTTTAACAAAGTTTTTTCACTGAATTTCATAGGTTTTTAGTAGCGCAACTTAACCATAACGTCCCTTTAACAAAGTTTTTTTACTGAATTTCATAGGTTTTTAGTAGCGCAACTTAACCATAACGTCCCTTTAACAAAGTTTTTTCACAGAATTTCATAGGTTTTTAGTAGCGCAACTTAACCATAACTTCCCTTTAACAAAGATTTTTTCACTGAATTTCATAGGTTTTTAGTAGCACAACATAACCATAATGTCCCTTTAACAACGTTTCTTAACTGAATTTCATAGGTTTTTAGCAGCAAAGCTTAACAACAGTAACTTTGACTTTATGTACATGTAATATGGAACATACCGAACCACTTCTACTGAATGTAATGTCCGCGAACATTTTTGATGTCCGCGGACATATTCGGACAACAGTACCACTACCTAGAAAGTCTGGGGTGGGGCATGTTTCATTGTTATATTACAACATGATAACATTTAAAAAATTCACAAAGTAGTACACATACATATTATATGTAGTGATACATAAGAAATGTAACCCATATATGTACCACACTAACCATTCATTTAAATACAATATATTCTAAAATGGAATATACCTAGATGATAAATAGGCTTCCAACATAATTACCTGACAGACACTCCACAACTAAGACCAAGACCAGACCTACAGACTATTCAGAACATATCTTACCTGAAATAGTAAGTGTACATCATTTTACTCATATCTTTATAAACTTTCTGTATTAGATTAAAAAAATATTATTCTCACAGAAATGTCTAGTACTCTGGAATGGCTAGAGGAGCACTTCCCACATGACGAAATGTCAGAAAATAGTGAAACTAATGGTACACACTTTACAATATAAACCATTTAAGTGTTAATATTTTATATATTTAACATATATATTTCTTTTTGTACAGAGCATACCAAAATAGAAAATATGTCTGAAGAAACTGGTATGGAAAACACGCTTGACAGCTTAAAAGAAAAAATGGATTTATTATTGAGCAATTTTAATAATTTGAAAACTTTTGTTGAGGATCATTTTAAAACAAAAACATCATACCATTGTCCCACATGTACTTGTCCCCCCTGACCATATCCCAGTCAATTATCCCCAAACCCTCTCCATAATCCAAAATGTTTTGATGAGACTTCCATCCCTTCTTCACCTGATATCAATCATGTTGAAACCCCTATTCTCCTGTTTTTGTTTCTGTTTCTGCTTCACCTTCTCTGTCATAAATTATTAATATATGTGAAATAAAGTTACATTTTTATATTGTGTTGTAATTACTTCCCATTTTTTATTTTTTTAAAAACAATGTAGATGTCCACGGACAGCGCGGGTGTTCTGAAATGTTCGTAAATAAAGGAAAATGGAGGTGTCCTGAAGAACACTATACCTGTCCGTATTGTTCGCTAGCAAGTTGAAACTGTTCTAAGAACCCAATTGGTGTCCTGAAATGTTCGTAATTAAACAAAAATGGAGGTGTCCTAATAAAGAACACTATACTTGTCCGTACTGTTCGCTACCAAGTTGAAACTGTTCTAAGAACACAAGCAGTGTCCTGAAATGTTCGTAAATAAACGAAAATGGAGGTGTCCTAAAGAACACTATACCTCTCTGTACTGTTCGCTAGCAAGTTGAAACTATTCAAAGAACACAAGCGGTGTCCTGAAATGTTCGTAATTAAACGAAAATGGAGGTGTGCTAAAGAACACTATACCTGTCCGTACTGTTCGCTAGCAAGTTGAAACTGTTCAAGAACACAAGCGGTGTCCTGAAATGTTCGTAATTAAACGAAAATGGAGGTGTCCTAAAGAACACTATACCTGTCCGTACTGTTCGCTTGCAAGTTCAAACTGTTCTAAGAACCCAATAAGCGTCCTGAAATGTTTGTAATTAAACGAAAATGGAGGTGTCCTAAAGAACACTATACCTGTCTGTAATGTTCGCTAGCAAGTTAAATGTTCTAAGAACACAATTGCTGTCCTGAAAAGTTTGCAATCAAACGAAAATGGAAATGTCCTAAAGAACACTATATCTGTCCGTAGTGTTCGCTAGCAAGTTTAAACTGTTCTAGAACATACGCGATGTCCAGAAATGTTCGTTTGATGTGTGACGCACTTTTAATTAATTCAGGACCCGAACACTGTCCGTAGAACATCAACGTGCATGCGCAACCAATGTCCGTGCATTTGGTGTCCTGCGGACAGAAGCTTCTTTTGCGGACCTGTTCGCGAAGGGATCATGTGACTGCGCCCATGCTGATCACGTGTTCTGAATGCGGACACTGTTCGTGTCCCCGAACAATTTAAAAGTACATTTTCGAGTAATCCACAATATTTTTCCATAAAAACTCATCATGGCACAAGTCCCACATAGTAATCCTGAGTTTCTACATATCTTTTTAAACTTTTTGAACCCTTTTTTGTGTTCGATCTGTCCGCGGAGAGCGTGCATGTCTGCGAACCGCATAGAAGCACCCCTGTAAAAGACCACGCCCTAGAGCTTATTCTCATTGTGTTTCTGGCTATTCTTCAGAGCACAGCTATTTCTCCAGCAACTTGCTGATTCCACTATCGAGATGGCATCCCTGGCTGCAGAACCGCCACCAGATGCTGCACCTGCTTCAGCACCACCCCCACCCCCTCCACCACCACCACCTTCCCAAGGGCCTGAAGAGGGGAACAGGAGTGAGGATGCAGAGGAGGAAGAAGAGGATGACGAGAATGAGGTAGAGGAAATCCCTACTACCCGGACTAGACGTGAGTCTTGGGTGTGGCGGTTATTTTCCATTCATGGGAATGGTCCTAAGGCTTGTGCGAACCGTGTTATCTGCAATGAGTGCAAAATGATACTCAGTCGCGGGAAGCACGGTTCGTACAGCTTTGGAACCATGACCATGAAGCGACACCTGAGGTCATTTCCCTCTGGGGCTATTCGCAAGGTTGTACCTTGCGAAGAACGTAGTAGGTTGATTTCCTCTACTTCATCCTCTGTTTCTGATCCTGTCACCACAAGGACCACCTCTGTGGGACAGCGTCTTCCTGAAGCTGCCTCACAGGCCATACAGAATTCTGATGACCCTTACCTTTCGAGGGTCACAGTTGTATGCATGTACTGTGACACAGTACTCTGCAGGGGGGAGTGACTTCGGAGTGCTTTTGAGACTATCGTCTCAGAGCATGAGAAGACCTGCTCACTACCCAAATAAAACCCACTCTACATCTTCCTCTCTCAGCTCGCCCTTTCTTATCCCTGTGGTTGGTGTCCCCCCCTTTACCCTCCTTTTCCCTCCTCTGCTAGTGTGTCGTGTCTAAAAAAACAAAAAAAATATAAAACTACAAAAATAAAAAAAAAGGCTCTTTTCAGAGACGCCTTTCACAGTTAAAAAATAGAAGTGAAGATAAATAAAGCAGGGCCCTTTGTATTTCTTAAAAGTCTGCGGACAGTTCGCGAACATTAAAAAAATTGGGGTGATACCTTATAGTTACCATTGCATTTTTCTCTGGGAGGAAGCGGTGGCTCTGAAAAGAGCCTTTGGGAGGTGTTTGTATGTCAAAAATTATAAATACTTAACACCTACTTCAAAATGGATGCTGTATTTCTAAAAAAGGTTGCAGTGCATTTTGTACATTTCTCAGAAAAATCTGATTGCCAGCATAAGTAAGATGGACTACATCTCTGCGAAAAATGTATGTACTACGAAACATAATATTTTCATTCTGAAAAGAGGACATACCAAAATCTCGTAGATACGCACAAACAGCCTTATTAACATTGCGCCTTGCTTTTTCCATTTGTAGACCAAATGAAGAAGAACGAAGCCACATTTGTCTCTGCGCAATCCGTGGAAATATTGCTTGAGAATTAGGAAACATGTCCATGACTTTCCCAAGTCCTTCTTTTATAGCAAATTGCAAAGAAATTCCAGACACATGTCCTACACTGTTCCCTCCACAATGAATTACATTTATGTCTGGATGTCGCTTTGTTTCCAAAGTAGCACAGAGAGGTAGCAAGTCCAACCACTTCATTCCACATACTCCATGCCAGTGTACTTCCACTTGTGGAAATCCAAGATCTACAGCTACTTCACAGCTTTGTGCATGAACCCTCAACCAATGTATCCACGAATCTCCCAAAATCCAAACAATCTGTTTTCTGAAACACACAGCCATAGCTATCTGTTGTTCTCTCAGCAAAACGAGTATCTGAGAAACTCTCTCCTGGCACAACACACCCACTAAACTTTCCTGACCAATCCTTTTCACTGCTCATTCTCATTTGCATGACTTCTGAACCCAAAAATCCCCGGATGTAACTCCCGATGTCCCCGAACTACTGCCATGTCCGCGAACATATTGTAACATGAACAGCCCCTCTACCATTTCAGCTTCACTCTCTGTGCCATTCCCTCATTGGATGTAGCTAAGAAATCACATGACCATGCACCAATCACATTCAAGACCTCTACATCTAACTGCATTATCATAGATCAGCACTGCAAATGTACTCTGAATCTCTCTTAGTACAAGTGTCATATCATTGGCAAGCACCATCTACAAGAAAAACTGTACAAGTCTCCAAGATTTCTACTTGCAGCTCCAGGCATATCCATATGCATGAACACAAACTACAGGTATGCATATTTTCTGTACAGTACATGAACACATTTTCAAACTGACTTTTAGCTTGTGTAATCTGTAAAATGAATCTACTGTCTTTTTTTCCATTTTCCTAAAATCAACTATCACTTATAAACCTTTATACTATTTACTTTCTTAACACACACACTATCAAATCATGTTAAACTAACATTTTTGAAACAAAATTTATAGACTACATATATTGAAACAAAATTGCACGCATGCACACTCTATGTTCCAATCTCAAAAAATAATACTTATACAATTACATTTGTGTATTTATTTATTTTTTTGATTAATTTAATTTAAGCATGACATTAAGGCACTATTACCTAGAACAGCTTAGTTACAGAAATGGTGGTATTCAGTGGTACATTATGAATTTCACAAGACATACTAAAGATATGTTGTTTGTTGCAGTTACTCATTGCAATACAATTTGTTCATTAAGAACATATCATTTGTATTGAACTGGTGCGACGTATCTTATGTGATTAAGATAGTTTTAATGGTTTTAAGGAAGGCGCTGAGGTTTTCAATTAAAAAAATCAATATCTAAATTAAAAACAATGCTATATACAAACAAAATTACTAATTTGTTTCTTTTACAATTGCAGTGAAAACCATTCTCCTGAAAAAAAGCAGCCGAATTTCAAGAACAAAGAAGAACTAAGAATTAAACTGCTCATTTTAGAAAAAAAGTAAGTAAAATATCACCATAATATTTGTACTATTACTCAAACATACTGTAAACTTAATTCATGCTATTTCTGTGCCTAAAAATAGAGATTTTGCACCATTCTGTCCAAAAATCCCCATGTCTTAAACACAGATTTACAGCCAGAATGGCGCACAAATTCCTATTTTTGCACACACAAATTACCCAACTCAACCGCTAGAATTTTCATATTAGAGAACAAACAACTGTTTTTATTGTATACATTAGATCTACTATTTGTACTTCTCCACACCAGTAGCTTATTTTTTTCAGTCATCTGAACCTCAATTTAGTAACATATTAATTGAAGAATACACATCCCTACTAGTTGTATTTCCCAATGCACAATCAGACACCATTACATACATCATCTTACTCAAACACTCATGCACACAGCACACAAACATTGCAGAACACCCCAACCCATACCTTCTTTATTTTTTTCAACAGACCCTAAAGAATGCCTACCAAAAGTCAAGTCCGTAGAAAGCAACGCAGAAGTAGAGTAAATGAAAATAAAAGTGTCCAACATAAGCATCCATCTCTAGCAGAATTTGTAAAAAAGTTCAAACAAAACAGCTAATACCTTCATTTAGTGAAACACAAGAAGTTTGAAGTACAAAACCTTTGCCTTCTCTATCAAAATGTGAAACAAACCAAAAAACAATTAACAGAAAATCAGCTATCACTACAGATAAAACTACTTCTTTAAATGTTAATATAGTGCAAAGTAAGCATACCAAGAAAAGTATTTTAGCCAAAATGTTCCGTCACAAAGTCCTTCAAAATCTTATAAAAAAAGGAGAGAAATCAGGTTCAATGATTGAAACCTATCATAGGAAATTAATTTTAGAAGCGTTGATAGTGCAATTCCTCTCAAAAGAAAGTTATTTATTTTAGTGTTAAACAAAATGAAACCACTAACAAAACTAATAACTAAATTACAAAAAAGACTTCTCAATAAACGAAATGTCAACAGAAAGAACTTCTTAAGTATCTGCGGAGGTGAATGGAGTCACACTACGAGCACAGAACCATACTTCAATGAAGAAGCGTACAAACAAAAACAAATTAAATACAATTGCCATACATAGCAGTGGTTGAGGTTATGAAAAAGTTAATAATACCATAATGGAACACTCCTTACAAAAATATGCCCTGAAAACTTAGAATTACCCCTCCATTCAACTGAATCAGAACGTCTAGTGTACAAATGGCCCTGCACGTCAATATGTAACATTCCTAAACAATTTTTCAAGTCTTTACGCCAATTCCTCAATCAATATGTAAAAAGCAAAGACAAAATCAAAATTAAACTACTGCAAAATATGGATACCTGTCCAGTGCGCAAATACACAGGACTACAAGGACATTCATTGGCCTGCATTACAGGACCTACTTGTAAAACCACCTTCCATGATATCAAAAGAATATCAACACATCATTCAACTATAAGAAATCTAGTCTATAAACTGTACTATGCTAAAAGTCCTGCTTTAGCACTAGCAAATTTAAATAACATTCTTCTACATGGTACAGCAAAAGACCTACTTCAAGAAATTGACTATATCCAGAAAAAATATTTTGGAAGTGAAAGCCATTTACAGAATGAAATTGCTTTAAACCAAATCAGCAACAATTCTACACATGGCAACCTTTTGCTAAACACATACAAAAAGAAATACTAAAATTTAAAAGTATATCAGCTGAAGTACCAAACCATGTATGTGTATGTTGCTGCAGAACTTTTTATAAACGTAACACGAAAACTGTAGACCTATCATATAAAATAGAAGACAATGAAGATTCTAAATGGTTTGAATTAGCTCTCTACCTTGTAGCAGAAAACAAATATGAAATAAGTGACCCCTTAATACTTTGCAGTTACTGCACTACAAAACTTGACAACAACCAAACTCCTTCACGCGCTATCACAAATAATTTGGAATTATACCCAGTACCAAAACCCCTACAACAACTTAATTTATATGAGATCATCATATTTCAAACAGTACACCCATTTCAAGCAATAATACGCCTTCAACCAAAAACAGTAAAATTTCCTCCCTCTGAATTGGTAAAAGGCATTCGTGGAAAAGTAGTTTATTTACCATTAGATCTAAAAGAAAATGTGCATACTCTAGGAGTGCAACGTCCAATGCAGCAATCTTTAATTATCTTGGTAAATGGAGTACCTACAAAAGACAAAAAAATATGGTAACAGCTGCTATATTTACATAAAGTTAGACAAGCCTTACAATATCTTAAAGAGAATAATGCATATTACAAAGAAATTATTATTGAAGAAAACTTGAAAGATACAACTGAAATAATTCAAGAAACACAAGAAGCTGGTCAATTTGAGCTACTAGATCCTAATACAATAGCAAATACTTTAGACCATTATACAATTCATCCTTTGCACTCTAATGACACCATAGAAGATGCACTGGAAACAAACCGAATGCGTCAAACAAAAGGATCACCAATCAGCATATGGGAAAAAAGTATAGAAGCACATGCTTTTCCTCTACTCTTTCCTACTGACAAAGGAGGAAGGTATGATGATAGACCTATTCAAATATCAGCTTCAGAATACCGCTCATTATGGATGTATTCTGAAGATCCCAGATTTAGACAAAATGTGGAATACATATTCCACCTACTCTTTGAAAATGAACTAGCATCTTTATGTTACGCAGTTGCACACATATTAAAATCAGGATTCCACTTTCAAAATATGTCAGCTACACAATTATTACAAAAAGTGCAACAAAAGGATGAGGTTTTACAATCAAATATTAGAAATCTATTAGCAAATATGCGTGGTACTAAAGAGTACTGGTTTTGACGTCACAGAGATGTGCGTTGTATGATCAGAAACCTTGGCCTACCCACTTGGTTTGTTACATTAAGGTGTGCAGAATATGCTTGGGAAGATTTACATGATTTCCTACGCATATCAAATAAAAACAAAACAAACATAGATATACTAACACCAGGAGAACTTTGTTCTTTGGATCCTGTTAATGTTTCAAGATATTTTCACCATCGCTTCAATGCTATGCTACATTTTATTTGTAATACAACTGTTCCTCCCCTTGGAGAAGAGCAACACTTCTTTTGGAGAAAAGAATACCAAGCAAGATGAGCACCACATATCCACATGCTTTTATGGATTAAAGATGAACCTAAATTTGGTCAAGACAGTGATGCCACTGTTTTACAGTTTATTGAAAAATATGTCACTTGTGAAATTCCAAAAGAATCCACAAATAGTGATCTTCATGCACAAAATTTACAATTTCAAAGACATAAATGTGGCAAATATTGTCGTCGCAAATACAAAAACAAAGGGAAATACTACACTAAATGCCGATTTGGTTTCCCTAGACCAGTTACAAATACAGGTCAAGTGAACAACCTCATGTCTTCAGTTAGACATAGTGTTAGAGGTAAGTCACCTAAAAATACATACTACATAAAAAGAAAAGAAGAAAAATATATCAATGATTATAATGCAATCATTGCCCACTTATCGAATGCAAACATAGATGTGCAGTACATTGCAGACAATTCTACTGCAGTTGCACGATATGTCACAGCATACTTAACCAAAGCAGAAGAGACAGAGCTCCAAGACCTCTGGAATGACCTGTCATCAGATAAAACAGTGTCCCAGAAATTATACAGCTTGGGTATAAAAATGCTCTCCCATAGAGAATGTGGATCATATGAAGCAGCTGATTGTTTAACTGGTACTGCATTGTATGGTAAATCTGAAAATATAGTATGGCTAAGTCTTGGTCCAGCTAAATCTAGAAAAAGAGTTCTAAAAACATACGAAGATATAGAAGCAATAGCCAAACATGATCCCAACAGCCAAGACATTTCAAAAAACAATTTATTGGACACATACTACCCAAACATAAGTAATACTTTGGAAACCATGTGTCTATACCACATAGCCCAAAACTACACATTCAAAAATAATATAAAACCTGATGAAAAAAAAGGTAAATACAGAGTGACAAACTGTGAAGGCAGCTTAGTTAAACTCACTAAACCAAATTTAATTAATCATATCAAATTGTCATTGAAGACTCCTCAACATAATGAAATATATTACATGTCCCTGCTACAACTCTTTAAACCATGGAGAAAAGAAGAAGAAATACCAGAAATGTATGACTCATATGAAGATGCTTTCAAAGCAAATGAAAGCACTATAACTGATGTAAACTTTACACAATACAAAACAATGTTGCACAATGAACAGCAACACAAAGAAGAACTCCAGGCCCAACTAGATAAAGACACTCCTGACAGTAGTCAACTTTCTGTAACAAGAAGCCAAGAACCACTGGGAGAACCACTAATAATAAATGAGGCAGAATTAGCTATGATAGAAGTAGAAAACACCATGTGTCAGTATGAAGATAAAGAAGACTTAACTATACTACAATCAAAACTAAACAATGAACAACGTAGCATTTTTGAAGAAGTAACAAAACAAATTGCACATGGTGTACAACATGAAAATAAAGAATGTTCCTGCCATAATTATAAACCTATACTACTGTACGTCAGTGGTGAAGCTGGTTCTGGCAAAACATTCCTAATCAAAATCATCAGTAAATTCCTTCATCAATTGACAAGCAACAAACTGTCAGCTGTTGTCACTGCCCCCACAGGTTTAGCTGCCTACAACATAGGTGGTGTCACTTTACACCGATTACTAGTATTGCCAGTAGAACACCAGAACAAATTAGACTATTACAAACTTTCTGCAGAAGCTGCAATGGAACTACGCAGAGTATTAAAACAAATGAAAATGCTACTAATAGATGAAGTGAGCATGGTCTCCAACCTAATGTTGGCTTTGATTCACCTCAGATTACAAGAAGTACTGAAAACAAACTATGACGAGCTCTTTGCAGGAAAACACATTATTGTTTTCGGAGATTATCTTGAATTGACACCAGTAAAAGGTGAGCCTATTTTTAAAACATTAGGACACAAACTCTGCCGTAAAACTGTTGGCAGCATTGGAAATGTCAACCTTTGGCAACATTTCCAATACAGAGAATTAACAGAAAACATGCAGCAATCTGCAGATCTCACTTATGCCAACATCTTAAAAAGTATCAGAGTTGGTATACTCTCTAAAGAAGCAGAACAAATATTGAAAACCTGGCAAATTAATGCACTTTATGGCGATAATGCATGTGCTACAGATGTTATGGAACAATTAGCCCACAAAAATGTCAATTGTATGGCCTTAATGCCAACTCTTGCAAGCTGTTTCAAATTCAATGAAATCATGTTAAGTAAAGAAATGCAACCAATAATGGAAATTAGCACCACAGACAAACGAGATGTACATGGTATGACACTAGCTATGTGTGACCAAGCCACAACAAGACTAGTTTAGAAAAATCAATCTCAAACACAGCAGGCTTAGAAAAGATGTAAAAATGATCCTTAAATTGCGGAGTAATGCTTAAACGTAACCTTGACGTGGACCAAGGACTAGTTAATGGAGCACTGGGTACAGTTGTTGGCTTTCAAACATACCCACGTGACAACAAAATTCAGTTTGTCAATATACTCTTTGACAAACTTACAGAAGTTAAAAGGATAGGAGGCTCAACAGCTCGATTCCTTCTCTTCAAAGACATGTATGTACGCAGAGAACAATTTTCTCTAACTCTTGCATACGCAGTCACGATTCATAAATCACAAGCTCTTACCCTAGACAAAGCAATGATAGATATTGGTAACACAGTCTTTAAAGAAGGCATGAGCTAGGTAGCACTATCACGCTTACGTACACTTGACGGTCTATTTCTAATCAACTTTGATGCAAGTAAAATAAACGCTGATATTCCTTGCATTTTAGAATACAATAGACTTCGCTCACTACACACTCCCCATCTAAACACATGTTCTGTTCCACAAAAAGTAAAACATTATAAAAGAAAAATAAATCAAACAGAAAAGCAACAGGATGTCACTGCAAATCCTCCAAAGAGAGTAAAAGAAATTAATACTTCATCAAGTACCACAAGCAAAAAAGAATCAGTTAGGGAAAGTAAACCAGGTACTTCTTCAAAGAAGGAAGACAAACTCCAAAAAAAGCAGTCAGATACAGAACTACCTGGTCCATTTAAACTCTCAAATATAGTTGGTGTAAGTTGCTACGCAAATGTAGTAATGAAAATTCTATTTCAATTACCACCAATTGTTGAAAACATTTACTTACACAGTACTGACCCATTGTGTTTGCAAATGTTAGTACTTCACAGAAATGCAGCAAACAATCCTTACAACACGTATAGTGTTTATGGAATAAAACAACAATTGGACTACTGTGCTGGAATGGTGAAATTCATTATAAACTCAGAGGAAGATCCACAAGAATTTCTAATGTACTTACTACAAGTACTAGAAAACAAAAACATACCTATAAATGAAATCTTCCAGATTTCATGCATGTGGAAACATACATTCACTCTCTGCAACAATGTGACACAAGAAGAAATCCCCAATGAACGCTTTGTATATATATCAATACCTAATTGTCAATCCATTCCATTTCAGCAACTTGTACAAAATGCAAACCATGGTAGATTATGTTCTACCTGCAATTCAGGTAATCGCTCCACGTTAGTAATACAAACACATAGTAAATACGTAATAGTAATGCTTCTACGTTACAATGCAGATAGTACCAAAAACAACTGCAAGATGACTGGATTCACACATGCTCAAATATCACTTGGTAGGAAAACCTTCACAACAATAGATATAATCTACCACGCAGGAGCCACAACCAATTCAGGGCACTACACTGCATATATAAAAAAGAAATGTGGATGGTTTCAATGTAATGATAGTACCATTACTCTAAAGCAGAGATTACCAGCAAATCTTACAAACGCTTATTTAATGTTCTTAAAACCAAAATTTGATAACTAAACTGTACTTAAATCTCAAGTAAACTTGTAGTAAAAATATAAACTGTTAGAATATTCCAAAAGCTATCTAACTGCACAAAGATTCTACAACAATTAATCACATAAATGAATACCACTAAATTAGAGCAAAAAATAGACAATTAGAATACGCCAATTGGTATCTAACTGTCCCAAAATTTAACAATATCCAAACAGATAAATGAATACCACTAAAATATATAAAAAAAATAGACAGTTAGAATACACGAATTGGTATCTAACTGTCCCAAAATTTAACAATATCCAAACAGATAAATCAATAGCACTAAAATATATCAAAAAATAGACAGTTAGAATACGCCTACTGGTATCTAACTGCTCCAAAATTTCATAATATCCAAACAAATATATAATATGTTACTTCTCCAAAAAAAATGCAACAACCCAATGTATAAAGCATTAGCCAAAAACAACAAATGAACACTGAAAATAAACAAACAAATAAACTGTAGCATAACAGAAAAGTTTTTTTTTTTAATCCAACCTGGATTTTTTTTTTCTCCCACAGACCCAATGATTTTAGCAACAAACACAGAAACTGAGCAAATTGCACAGTACCCTGGTTTGTAATCTACTAAATATGATTGTCCAAAAAAAAATGTTGATTATACAATGTAAAAAGTCATTACAAAATACTAATAATAACATGCTATTTTCTTTTATCACAGAAATTAACAAGAAATACATGTACTCCAGTTACTAAACCAAA
This sequence comes from Ambystoma mexicanum, assembly GCF_040938575.1. Classification (NCBI taxonomy): domain Eukaryota; kingdom Metazoa; phylum Chordata; class Amphibia; order Caudata; family Ambystomatidae; genus Ambystoma; species Ambystoma mexicanum. The sequence continues at coordinate 956,931,196 of NC_090928.1, read as the reverse complement.
CAGTAAGTATATTATACACTCTATGCCCTGGCCACAACCATCACAGCATATCACACCCATAGTATCTTATAACTTTGTTCCTTATAAATTTGTCTAAATTTGACCCAAAGTTATAAGCAACTATAAATGTGATATGCTGCGGTGGTTGTCGCCAGGGCATAAAGTGTTGGGTGCATGGAAACTTTTAATGTCCGCGGACATTACTAGTGTTCTTAGAACACTTTCAATTTGCCAGCGAACAATACGGACAGCGTCTTCAGAACACCCCCTACAGACATTTCAGGACAACGCGAAAGTTCTTAGAACACTTTCAACTCGACAACGAACAATACGGACAGCGTCCTCAGGACACCCCCTACGAACATTTCAGGACAACGCGTGTGTTCTTAGAACACACCCCCATTTTGTTTATGTGCAAACATTTCAGTACAACGCGAGAGATGTTAGAACACTTTCAACTTGACAACAAACAATACAGACAGCGTCCTCAGAACACCCCCTGCGAACATTTTAGGACACCACAAGAGTTCTTAGAACACTTTCAACTCGACAACGAACAATACGGACAGCGTCCTCAGGACACCCCCTACGAACATTTCAGGACAACGCATGTGTTCTTAGAACACACCCCCATTTGTTTATTTGCGAACATTTCAGGACACCGATAAAGTTCTTAGAACACTTTCAACTTGCCATCGAACAATACGGACAGCGTCTTCAGGACAACCCCTGCGAACATTTCAGGACAACGCGTGAGTTCTTAGAACACACCCCCATTTTGTTTATTTACGAACATTTCAGGTCACCAGGACAGTTCTTAGAACACTTTCAACTTGCCATTGAACAATACGGACAGCGTCCTCAGGACACCGCCTACGAACATTTCAGGACACTGCGAGAGTTCGTAGAACACTTCATGACAAGGCGTGTGTTCTTAGAACACACCCCGATTTTGTTTATGTGCAAACATTTCAGGACAACGCAAGAGTTCTTAGAACACTTTCAACTTGACAACGAACAATACGGACATAGTCCTCAGAACAGCCCCATTTTGTTTATTTGCGAACATTTCAGGACGCCGCGAGTGTTCTTAGAGCATCTTCAGGACACCCCCTACAAACATTTCAGGACACCGCAAGAGTGATTAGAACACTTCAGGGCAACGCGTGTGTTCTTAGAACACACCCCCATTTTGTTTAATTACGAACATTTCAGGAAAACGCGAGAGTGCTTAGAACACTTTCAACTTGACAATGAACAATATGGACAGCGTCCTCAGAACACCCCCATTTTGTTTATTTGTGAACATTTCAGGACACCCCGAGTGTTCTTAGAACACTTTCAACTTGTCATCGAACAATACGGACAACGTCTTCAGGACACCCCTGCGAACATTTCAGGACACCGAGACAGTTCTTAGAACACTTTCAACTTGCCATCGAACAATACGGACAGCGTCTTCAGAACACCCCCTACGAACATTTTAGGACAACGCAAGAGTTCTTAGAACACTTTCAACTTGACAACGAACAATACGGACAGCGTCATCAGAACACCCCCATTTTGTTTATTTGCGAACATTTCAGGACACCCCGAGTGTTCTTAGAACACATTCAACTTGCCACATAACAATACGGACAGCGTCCCCAGAACACCCCCATTTTGTTTATTTGCGAACATTTCAGGACACCCCGAGTGTTCTTAGAGCGTCTTCAGGACACCCCCTACGAACATTTCAGGACACCGCGAGAGTTATGATATGATATGATATGGTATTTGTAACGCGCCTATACACAAGTGTTTCAAGGCGCGAACGCTTTAGGACAACGCGTGTGTTCTTAGAACACACCCCCATTTTGTTTATGTACGAACATTTCAGGACAACGCGTGAGTTCCTAGAACACTTTCAACTTAACAACAAACAATACGGACAGCGTTCAGAGAACACCCCCATTTTGTTTATTTGCGAACATTTCAGGACACCCCGAGTGTTCTTAGAACACTTTCAACTTGCCATCAAACAACACGGACAGCGTCTTCAGGACACCCCCTGCGAACATTTCAGGACAACGCAAGAGTTCTTAGAACACTTTCAACTTGACAACGAACAATATGGACAGCGTCATCAGAACACCCCCATTTTGTTTATTTGCGAACATTTGAGGACTCCCCGAGTGTTCTTAGAACATATTCAACTTGCCACAGAACAATATGGACAGTGTCCCCAGAACACCCCCATTTTGTTTATTTGCGAACATTTCAGAACACCCGTGATGTCCGCAGACACAAAAAGAACGTCTACCACATAAAAAGGCACAACATTTAACCTATCCCATACCCTTCCATCCTCCCCAAACACTCCTACACACCAACACACTCTACTAAATACACATTTAGAAGTAACTTTCACCGCGCTGTCCGCGGACGTCCGCGAATCCAAGATGGCGGGCTCTACCGAAAATCTGATGCGCTTCATGCTTAACACCGTCCAATTAGCGAACACGTCGCATGTCCGCGGACTTCACGCAAGCCAATTGGCCAATCAGGACACTGTCCGCGGAGAGAACAGGGAAGTGTGTCCGCGCACCGAACACAGATATCACTAATTTTTTTTTACCTACTTTTTGGTCATTTTTTAAAAAACTACTGGACGGATTTTCACCAAATTTGCAAAAGCACGCTTTCGGGACCAAGCCGCTCCTGGTCCAAATTTGGTGAAAATCCGTCCAGCAGTTTGGGCTGTAGACGTGAGCAAAATTATTTTCCCCTTCAGTCTATGGGAAAAAAAAAGTTTTGGGACCCCCCTATATCTTTTCCCCCCTGGACGAACCCTCACCAAACTTTGCAAAAAAATTCAGAGTGGCCCATATACTTTTTTTTGCAAGGTTTGGTGAGGATTCGTCCAGGGGGAGTGAAGTTATAAGCCGCCCAAAAAGTGCTCTTCCTATGGAAACAGCAACTTAACCATAACAACATGGACGCTACCATGGCCATATATATGTACGGTGTACTTAATTGTTCGTAAATACAGAAACTGGGGGTGTCCTCAGGATGCTGTCCGTATTGTAATCTCTCTAGTTGAATGTGTTCTAAGAACACTTGCGGTGTCCCGAAATGGTTGCAATTACACAAAATGGGGGTGTTCTGAGAACGTTGTTTGTATTGTTCGTTGTCAGGGTGAAAGTGTTTTAAGACCACTCCTTTTGTCCGCTAATAGTAGAATTTCCTATGGGCGTCAACCGATTTTTTTGTCCACTAAAGAAACGATAAATCCGGCTGGTGTGCGCCGACATTATGTGATAATCCTATGACTGGCGCTATTGACCTGGCTGACTTGCTTTTGCAACACTAATTCATATCTCCCGCCCCTAAGCCTGATATTATCAAAGCATTCATATTCCCCGCCTCTCTCCGTGACGTTACAGGGTGCGTCATCAAACGCACCCAGTCCTCTGCAGTCCTAAGTGACTTTACACAGAACCCGGAAGACAACACATATTATGTCACAACACAGCGCGCCACAATTCGGAATATGAAACAGTGATTTTAAAGCAAACAGCAAGATTGTAAATTTTGTAAAGTACATTTATTTGACATCAAATGTTTAGAGAATATTCAGCAATTTGCATTTGTCTTTGTTGTCGATCCGCAAAAGTTCATGTTGAGGCACGGGATGTTCCTTTGCGGTACAGAGGGTGTTAGATCAGCTTACAACTCAGTGCGCCACAATTCGGAATATGAAACTGTGGTTTAAAAGTAAACAGCAGGATTGTACATTTGGTAAAGTACATTTATTTCACATGAAATGTTTAGTGAATATTCAGCGATTTGCTATTGTCTCTGCTGTCGATCAGCAAAAGTTTATTTTGAGCCACGCATTGTTCCTTTGCAGTAGATAGGCTGTTGGTTTATGATAAAAGCAGTAAATGGTCACTCTGATAATCGGAAGGTTGCTCCAACAACGAGACATTAGACCACCCTATTGGTTGGTATGTTGTTTGTAGCCGCTAGTACTGCGTAAGGGCATATTGGTCCTTGGCGATTGTCCCATAAAATGGTGAGGGTCATGAAGTTGCATATTTGGACCTGCACCTGGCAGTTGAAGACCCCATCCGCTGGAGTCTGTAAATCGTGACATAGGCAAAATGGGGCCACATACCTGTTTTAAAAAACATAAATTAGTCTCACCAGCCGATCTTCATTAAAAATCTTCATTTTATTTATTAGGGCGTGAAACTATTTGCTATCGAAGATAGTGCAACGGAGTATGTTAATAATAAAATAATAATATTTTCCCATTCTTATAGCGCTAAGAACCGTGAGGTATCCAAGCAGTGCTTATTATTAACCACGGTGTGTGGTGCTCATTTATCGACCACGGAAGTATGAAAGGCTGAGTTTGGCCTTGCCGGGATTCGAACTTGTGTTAGCAAGCTGTGCACGGATGTCAAAGCGAGCATTGTACTCGCTGTGCCACTTGACAGGCTACAGTGAAGTGGCACAGCGAATAGAGCACTTGACCGCCTATAGACCGGTTAAATTATTTCTATTAACCCACCCTGTGTCGTCTGCCTTTTTCAGAGCCCTCTAAATGACAGGGGATCAATTTGGCGGTGATAGTGCACGGTAGAAAACATTATGCCACTTTCAACGAACAAGTTCAACTTAAGCGGTCTTTAATGCTACGCTATTGTAATTATATTTGGTATAAAATAATCTAAAGGGTTACTTACAGTACAATTGGAATTTCCATTGTCTACGAGTAGTGCAGTCCCAAAATACGACTCTGCGTGTGCGAATGATCTTTCGCATAGTGATGTAATATATAAAAGTGGTTTCATTTCAGAAATGTCATCCTTATCTTCTCTTACGTTTTAGCAACACTCCTTCAAGAGAAGTCTTTCATCACAATCTCTGTCTCTCAAGGTCAAAACACAATACAACCTTATAGTCCGCTTTGTGAGCCTCTCCGGGGCCCGAGAAAAAAATTGAAGCAGCTGACCTTCACTGTGAACGAGCAAAAATTCTTACTTTGCAACATTCTGTGTAAAGCCATCTGTGAGAAGTTGGTTTTTGCACGCCATGTTTGTATATTGTTTGCGTGATATTAAAAAAAGTTTGTTTAAGGGACGTTATGGTTCTAAGTACAGCCGAAAGACCCCAGAAAATCGCAAGTTATGGTAAGCTATGAAAAATAACTCACGCCACCACCGTGCACTGCTAAGACTAACACCCAGGACATCAAAGATGACATCGCAAATGTCATTGATGAAATCACTGATGACATCACATGTGTATGTACTTTTCATGGAATTTGTGTACTAGGGATTTTTATTATAATGTTGTGAAAAAAGTGTCAAGGATATTGCAATAAATATCATACCGTTATTAGTGCTTTGAACGTGATGTCATCAATGACATTTGTGATGTCATCTTTGATGTCCTGGGTGTTAGTGTTAGTGTTAGCAGTGCACGGTGGTGCGAGTTATGGTTGCTTATGTTACCATAACTGCTGAATTTCAGGGGGTTTTCGGTTTTACTTTATATATATATATATTCAATGAAAAAAACTTTGTTAAGGGGACGTTATGGTTAAATTGCACTAATAAAAACGTTTGAAATTCACTGAGAAAACGTTGTTAAAGGGACGTTATGGTTATGTTGGACTAATAAAAACCTATGAAATTGAAAGAAAAAACTTTGTTAAAGGGACATTATGGTTCCAAGTAAAACCGAAAAAACCCTGAAATTTGCCAGTTATGGTAAGCTAAGCAACCATAACTTGTGCCACCACTGTGCATTGCTAAGACTAACACCCAGGACATCAAAGATGGCATCACACATGCCATTGTTGACATCACTGATGACATCACATGTCTAGGCCCTTCTTTTTTGTTCATTGCCATATGTAGGCCAGTTGGGTTTATTTACTGACAGTCAGAAACTTAATTTTCAAAAGGTATTACATTTATAGATATTGCTATTCTCACATATTCTTACACTACTTTCCTGAGAATTTAATCGCATCTTATGATATACATATGTAGGGGAAGAAGCAGGCCTGAATCACAGCAATCATTTTTGTATGTGAATACAATCATGTACATTAAATATAGTTGCTAATGATACTGCCTCTTGTTTGCTTACTTTACTCTCCATACCTAAGCCCCATATGTGTATGCATTGTAGTCTATGTATGTTTTGTGTGTATTACTAAAAATATGTAGTAAGTGATGCATTATTAGCTATTTAGTACATGCTTCACAGTACGGAAATGTCTGCTACAGAAGCATTCACTGTTTTATTATATTCCTTTGGAAAATTACAAATATAGCACCTCTGTGGTGTATGCTGTAGAAAATACCTACATTTCTGTATGAAAAGGTTCCTGTACTACAAAGAACACTGCAATGGAATGTTCTTTATAACACTACATTGTGTGATGAAGTAAGTAGCGTATTACACATCGCCCGATAATCCCTGATACTTTTTTGCCAACATTAAATGCACAACCCCTTGTATGAAAAGTAAATGCACATGTGATGTCATCAGTGATGTTATCAATTATATTTCTGATGTCATCTTTGATGTCCTGGGTGTTAGTTTTAGCAGTGCATGGTGGTGGCGCAAGTTATGGTTTCTTAGCTGACCATAACTGGCAAATTTCCAGGGTTTTTCGGTTGTACTTGGAACCATAATGTCCCTTTAACAAAGTTTTTTTACTGAATTTCACAGGTTTTTAGTAGCGCAACTTAACCATAATGTCCCTTTAACAAAGTGTTTTACTAAATTTCTTAGTTTTTTACTAGCGCAACTTAATCATAACATCCATTTAACAAAGTTTTTTTACTGAGTATATACTTTCATCATGTGAATTTAGGAGATATTTACTAGGATTCCCTTACTTTATATACATGTAACATAGAACGTAGTGAACCCCCCGCGCTAATGAAATTTAAAGGCCACGGACTGAGCGTATGTCCGCGGACGAGATCAACACTATCCAAACACTCAGGGGATATCTGAAATTGTTCTATCATGCCATATAAAAAATGTACAAGTTTAAAAAGCAGCACATAAACTCATTATAAGTAATAATAAATAAGCAGTGGAACCTACACGTCTAACACATCACCCATCCATTTAAATACCAGATATAATGAAATGGATCATGCCATAACAAAAAAACGTAATTACCTTCAGAAACTGCAAAGCTAGGAGCGACAGTAGATGAACACAACACAACGAATACAAAGTACAAGAAAGTCGTAAGAGAACTTCATTTTTCTTATATGTTCGTATACTTTTTGTATGAGGTGCAGAACAAATAATGTATTTCTGCTATTTTCACACAGAAATGTGCAGTACTTTGGAGTGGCTGGAGGAAAATATTCCGCATGGCGAAATGTCGGAAGATAGCGATAATAATGGTACACACTTCTTTGCATAAGCAAATTAATAGTCGGTACTTTATGTGTACTTAACATATATATATTTATTTTCAACAGACCATACAAAAATTGAAGAAATTCAACCAAAAGACACAGTGCAAGATACCTTGAAACGCATAGAAGCGAAAGTGGACATGCTCAAATATAATTTCAATAGTTTACGGCAATTTGTGGAGGACCACGTCAAAGGAAAAATTAGATACCACTGTTCTACCTGTACCTGCCCCCCTTCTCCATTTCCCAGTGAACTATCCCCGATGAAACGTCCATCCCTTCATCCCCTCACAACCAGCCTGTGGAAACCCTTAATTCCCCTGTATTTGTTTCAGTGTCTGCTTCCCCCTCTCTCTCTTAATTGCTGTATATGTGTTTAATAATTTTTTAAAGAGTTAAAATTTCCACAGACAGCGCGCCTGTTCGGCCTGTCCGTAATTAATAAAATATGGATGTCCTAAGGACAATACACCTACCCGTACCATTCGCAACCAAGATGGGACAGTTCTTAGAACACACCAGCTGTCCCAAATGTCCATAAATCAACAAAATGGGGGCATCCTAAGGACATTATACCTCTCTGTATTGTTGGCAACAAAGATGAAACTGTTCTTAGAACACACTAGGTGTCTGGGATGTCCGTAAATGAACAAAAATGAGTGTCCTAAGGACACTATACCTGTCTGTACCGTCCACGGCCAAGATGGAACTGTCCGTAGAACATGCGCGGTGTCTGGCATGTCTGTAGTCAAACAAAATGGAGGTGTCCTAAGGACACTATACCTGGCCGTACAATCAGCAGAACATCTACGCACATGCGCACCACAACATTGCGCCTGTCCGTAACTTTCTGTCTCACTTGTGTTGCACTTTTAATTAGTTTCAGGACCCGAACACTGTCCGTAGAACACCCGCGTGCATGCGCACGACCGTTCCTGTACATTTGGTGTCCTGTGGCACCCATTTCCTTCGTGGATGTGTTCACGACGTCATCATGTGACCGCACCCACGCTAAGCGTGTGTCGTAATTTGCGCACTTTGTCCGCTTCCCCAAGATTTCAAAAGAACTTATGCAGACAAGCCAAATTATTTTACAATAATAAGTCACCATTTCACATGTCCCATACAATGGCGCTAGCTTTCCACATATTGTTTGGAACTTTTTGAATGCTTTTGAGTGATCAATATGGTCACGAGGCGCACCCCTATAAAAGGCCACACCCATGAGGTCATCTTCATTGTACTTCTGGCGATAGCAGATTGAGTTTTGCTGACTTTAGTGCTCTAGTGGAGATTACCTCACCAACCCTGATGGCATCCATGGCTGCTGTTGCTACATCAGCCTCAGCACCTCCCCCAAACCCTCCAACACCACCACCTCCCCAAGGGCCTGCAGAGGGGAATACGCATCAGGATGTAGAGAGCGAGGATGAAGAGGATGAAGAGAATGAGGTGGAGGAACGCCCTACTACCAGCACTCGCTGGTAATCATGGGTGTTGCGGTTGTTTACCGTTTATGGTAACATACCAAAAGCACGTGCAAACCAGGTCACCTGTAAAGAGTGCAAGTTGGTGCTGAGTCGTGGCCGACCTGGTGTGTACAGCTTTGGTACGACAACCCTGAAGCGACACCCACCTAACTTTGTTCCACGGTGTGGACATGCACAAAGTTGTACCATGTAAAGAACCTAGTAGATTGAGTTCCTCCGCAGCATCATCCGTTTCCGATCCTCTCACCACAAGAGACACTCCTTTTGGAGAGCACATCCCTCCAGCTGCTTCACAGGCCATTTCGTGATGCTGTTGACCCTTACCTTTTGAGGGTCACAATATTGTGTATGTACTGCGATGCAGTACTCTGCAGGGGGGATAGTCTTCGAAGTGCTTTCAAGACCATGGTCACGGAGCAACAGAAGAGCTGCTACTTACCTAAATAAGGCCCACCCTACATCTTTCTCTCTCCACCTGCCCTTTCTTATCCCCGTGGTTGGTGTCCCTTCCTTACCCTCCTTTCCCCTCCTCTCCTAGTGTGTCGTGTGTAAAAAATCCCAAAAAATATAAAACAACAAAAAAATATTAAAAAGGCTGTTTTCAGAGCCGCCTTTCTCAGTGTAAAAATTGAACTATCAAGTAAATGGTGTAGGCTCCCACGCATTTTTCAAAAAGTCCGCAGACAGTCCTAGGACAGACAAAACTTTAAGGTGCAACCGTAGCAAAACCAATGCACTTTTCTCTGGGAGTAAGTGGTGGCTCTGAAAAGAGCCTTTTGGTGGTGTTTTGTGTGTTTGAAAAACTTGGATTCGTCAACATGTAATGCAAAATAGGGGACTATAATTCCAAAAAAGGTTTCAATGCATTTTGTACATTTGGAAGAAAAATCTGATTGTCAGCATATGTAAAATGGACTCCATCTCTGCGAAAAATGAATGTGCTACGAAACATAATATTTTCATTGTGGAAAGAGGAGATGCCAACATCTCTTAGAAAGGCACAAACAGCCTTATTGACATTGCGCTTCACTTTCTCCATTTGTGGACCATATAAAGAAGAACGGAGCCACATTTGTCTTTGTGCAATACGAGAAAAAAGTATTTGGCAATTTGGAATTGACCTTCTCAAGTCTTTCCTTCATTGCAAATTGCAAAGAAATTCCAGACACATGCCCTAAACTGTTTCCTCCACAATGAATGATAATTATATCAGGATGACGCTCTGTCTGTAAAGTAGCACAGAGAGGTACCAAGTCCAGCCATTTCATTCCACTCACTCCATGCCAGTGCACTTCCACATGAGGGAATCCAAGATCTGCAGTATTCCGCAACATCCTGCATGCACCTTCAACCAATGTATCCATGAGTCTCACAAAATCCAGATAATCTGTTTTCGAGCACACACAGCCATAGATTTCTGTTCTCCTCTCAGGAAAAAGACATTCTCACTAAATCTCTCTGTTCACAACACAACCACTGAACTTTACTGACCAAGCCCTAGCTTTGCTCATTCTCATTTGCATGCCTCTCCACCCCAGAATCCCCATATGTAATTTGCGCTGCCTGCAGACTACCGCCATGTCCACGGACATGTAGAGGATCTTAATGTGACGACTGTACATTTAAATAGTGTTCCCCATTTCCCCTTTTAGGTGGAATCTGAAAAGAGCCGTTTTTTTGTTTTTTTGCAGATGCCTGACAGACAGACACCTGTTGTTTTGTATTTTTTGGGTTTTTTTTTCTTCTTACTTTACTCCTACAATCATCACATAACCTGCTCCAAAGCAAGCCTTAAATTCCAAAAGAACATGGCATTTCCCAAAAAAGATAAAGAAACACCATCTGCTTCAAAATAAGCCGCATTACTGGAAACAATGTTCTCATGGCTATAGAAAAACATACCAGCTCTTAACATGAAAGGACGCATGCCACGATTGATTGCACGCCTACCAATACTTTGATCAGGACAAAAAACAGAACTGTTGTCCCATTTTGCTCTAGGAAGTAATCCAGAAAAAATTACTTTCGCAGTTGGAAAGATGTTGATGACTGCTTGAACCAACTGTTCCAAATCTCCCAACAAAGTAGGTGAACTCACGTAGCCCAAATGGAAAGCACCATAGTGCAAAACTACCACATGGGGACTGTTCATCCTATGCATATCTCTGCAAACTTGGAGAATTGCCTCTACATTACAGTCAGTCGCAGCGCTCCACACCACCTCCACTCCTCTTACATCGAAATTGTTTGCCACATGCCTACATTGAGAATAGTGCTGTAATCCATGGACAAAAATATCTCCGAGCACCAACACCCTGACTGTATCCACCTCTGCCATCTTCACTACACACACTCTCTGTCTACACAAATCAACAATGTCAACATCTCATTGGCTGATCCCTACAGTCCCCTTTCCATGTTGGATTTGCTGTAAAACACTGTATGTGGCACGTCCCTACCCACGGACAGGTACGGTGTCCACGCGGCACGTAACTCTTAGCCAGTCATTCTACCCTTTCCACATCACTCGCAAATCACTTCCCTTATTGGACACAGTTAAGCAGTCACACAACCATCCACCAATCACATCCAAGACCTCTACATCTAACTCCGTCATCAGAGTTCCGCACTTCAAATGTACTGTTGATCACTCTGAATACAAGTCTCATATCATTGCAAAGCACCTACTACAAACACTACTGTGCAAGTCTCGAGGATTTCTACTTACAGCTCCATGCATACCCACATGCATGATTACAAAGTACAGGTATACATATTACACATATTACATGTACAACTCTTATGATTCCATATAAACAAAATAATGCCACTAAATCTGCATAGCCAAAACATACATACGAACGCTCCCGCTTTAAACGCAAGAGTCCCTATTTTTCATTGAAAAATCGCACTACTTCTTACTATCTCCCGCATAACCTATACATATGTACCAACCCTCCCGATTTACGTGCAAAACTCGATTTTTCATTAAAAAATGTCACCATTTTTTACTGTCTTCCGCCTAAATTGATGCTACTCCCAATGCGATCGTATCTTATGAGAAAAATAAACATTCCCGTTTGCTGTGGTTACATCTCCCTCTCAGGTGCTCCTGATTTTTCGCATGCCTACTTATTATATGAAAGTATTCACATTTTTCCCATCTAATATAATGACCTATCACTTCCAAAGCTCTCTGCTATCTACAACACAGCTGCAAAAAAACAAGGGAATTTCATGAACTTAAAATTGTACTCATTTGTGAAGCAGGTTGACTAACATACTGCAAATAACATATAAAGGCTGCACATAGTCAAATGAAATGCACGCATATACTGTGTTGAGATATCAAAAGGGAATACTTCCACAGAAAGATAAAAATGAATGTGTACATTCACATCACTGCTATAAACACAAAACATTACTAACTTCTTCCTTTTACAATTGCAGTGAAGACCACTCTCCTGAAAATCAACAGCATCTACTCTACAAACAACATGTACGAAGAAACCTGCTCATTCCACAAAAAAAAGTAAGTACAATTCTACCTTTATATTCTTACTGTTCCTCATAGACACTGTGTGGGTCATTCATGTAATTTGCGCACCAAAAAAAACATTGATTTCTGAACCATTCTGCCCACAAATCCCCATTCATTAAACAAAGATTAACAGGCAGAATGGCACACAAATCCCTGTTTTTTTGGAACACAAATAACATACACAAGCCTTAGAAGGTTAGTACTACAAAAGAAACACCTGTTTTAATTTTATACCATTATGTTTACTATTAATGCTTCTCCTCACCACTAGCTCACTTTCTACTATCATCTGAAGCACAGTGTAGTAACATACAAACAGAAAAGTAGCCTTCCCAACTCATTGTAACTGCCCAATGCACATTCACACACCACCACAAACATCTTCCCCATCAAACTCATACACGCATGCACACAGGACAAACACATTGTAAAACAGACCAACCCATACCTTCTTTTTTTCAACAGACCCCAATGAATGCCTACCAAAAAGCAAGTCCGTAGAAAGGAACGCAGAAATAGAGAAAATGAAAATAAAAGTGTCCAAAGTAAGCATACATCTCTACCAGAGAGTGTACAAAACATTGAAACAAAACAGCTAATGCAGTCATTTAGCAAAATAAAAGAAGCTTCAACAACAGAAACTTTGCCTCCTCTATCAAAATGTGGCACGAAACAGAAAATGCTTAACAAGAAGAATTCGGCTACCACTACTGCTAACACTGCTCCTATAAATCCTCAAATACTAGCAAGAAACCATAGTAAAAAAATATTTTTTTTTTTTATTTTTTTTTTATTTACTTGTCTATAATCAACAGAAAAGTTTGATTTTTACAAGAGATCATATCTCATATCTCAGATATGAATAGATCGTTAGAACTGTTAAGTTGCAGAACAGGTAAGATCAGAATGAAAGAAGAAAGAGAAGAGGAAGAAGACAGTGCATCATGAAGGGAAGAAGAGATGAAATGTCCGACTGCATCGTGGAGGTTTTGTTAAGTGGAACCAGATGCGGGACCACTCCCTGATGCTCGCTTAAGAGCTGCCTCCAAAATGTTTACCGCCGCGGTTGCCCATTTAGTTTTTTCACCTGCAACCAGTCTACACCACCATGTTTCTTCTTCTCGGAGTGGCGCATCATGCATTAGTGGTAGCATAAAAGCTTCACGTAAATGTGCTGTGTTCGCACAATTTAAAAGTAAGTGTTTTACAGTTTCCTCCACTTTGGGCTCTGAGCATAGTCTGCATGTTTTTATGGTGGATTTTGACCGGATCGCCTTAATTTCCTGAGTTAGCATGAGATTTAGCCTCAATTTCATGAAGTTCTTCTGTAGCCTTTTGTCAGGGAATTTTATGCAATAGTTCAGTGGTCTATTCAGCTTGTTTGTAGTTGGCAGCAAGTGGGTGAGTAATTTATTTGCCGTAGCTGCCTCGCATGTTTGTATCCAGTCCTCCTGGGCAATTTTTCTCTTTAGCTTGGCAGGATTGTGAATTAAGTCTTCTGATGAACAAGCCAAATCAGCTAGATTTTCCTGTAATTCTCGCTCCCATTTCTTCAGGGCGATGCAATGGCCTTGGGTAAGTTCATTATGAATTGCTTTAAATAAAGGTAAAGCGTCTGGAGAAATTATTTTGCACAGAAATCTCATTCGGCTTTGCTTGACCGACGCTTTCATCGATAGGAGGCCCAAATCCCGCCTGATAGCTGCGATAGATGTTGATTTTGGGAGGCCCAGTACTGCCTTCCATAAAAAGCCCTCCAATTTCGGCCATAACGAGTCTTGGATGTTTAGTGCTGAATCCATTGCATAGGTCATTGATGGGACCACCTTCTGTTTATAGAATTGTATCGCTGGCAGAAGAGAAAATTTTCCATATTTCCGATCAACAAGTTTGGTCTGAGTGGTTAATGATTTTATTTTCACCAACAAGGCCAGACGTGCGGCTTTTTCTGACCGCGTTGCATCGAACATTATTCCTAAGTATTTTATACTAGGGACTGTTTCAATTTTCTTGTTGTTCAGAAACCAGCGGTCGTTACTGCGTGTAGATTGGCGGGTTTTCCCCATGATCAGAATCTTAGATTTGGCGATGTTTATTTCCAAATCGTTCTCCTCAACATATTTGGCCAGATTGTTAAGTTGACGCTGGAGCACAATTTGTGTCTGATCCATAAGGATTAGATCGTCCGCGTAGAGTAGTCTAGATATTGCCATGTTTCCTCCTTTTGGCGGAAAGACTCTTAGCGCCGTTTGGGTGTGTTGGTAATCACCCAAAAATGCTATGAAGAGGGCTGGGGCAAGCGGACATCCCTGCTTCACGCCTCGTTCCGATGGAAATTGCGCTGACATCAGGCCTTGTTTATTGAGGCGAACTCTCAGCTTTGTGTTCGTGTGTAGAGCGATCATCGGTCCTAAAATTTCTTCCGGGCAATTCCAGTTTGATAATTTTGACCAGAGCTTCCGTCGCCCAACTCTGTCGAAAGCCTGTGTCAGATCAACGAATGCTATGAATACTTTCGGTGCACCGTTCTTCACGTTTTCCTTTATGATATTCAGTATCATAATGTTTATACTTGTACTCGCGTTTTTCACAAAGCCTGTTTGAAGTTCGTCGAGGCATGGTGCAGTTCTTGCCCACCCGTGGAAGCGCGAGAGGAGAAGAGTTGCGAAGATCTTGCCCATGATGTCTAACAGGGCTATTGGTCTATAATTCGCTGGATTGTCTCTGCTTCCCTTTTTGAAGATGGGCACTATCAGTGCTTCCGTCCATGTTCTAGGGATCTGTTTTTTTTCCTGGCATTCGTTGAAAATTTTGGATATTAGTAAGGACCATTCTTTGGGATGTTGCTTTAAGTCCATATTTGTTAAACCGTCGGGGCCCGGTGCCCTAGACGTTTTCAGTTTAAGAATTGCGGACAAAATTTCGTCTCGATCAGCTAGATCTGCCCATGTGGTCGTTATCGGCAGAGCAGATGGTTCTGATTCAGGCAGAGATGCAAATTGAGCAGAAAAGAAGGATGTCCAAGTTGATTCTGGTATCACATTAGATAGTTGATTAGCTTTCTCATTGCTTTTGTTTTTGATCAGCGCCCAGAAATCTTTCGATTTTTTTGTCATCAAGGTTTTAAGCATTTTTTCTGCATCGTTCTGATACATGACTCCTTTGTGATGTTTCAGCCATGCTTTGTAGGATTTTGCGGCGGCTATAGCAGATTCTTTTTGCTTGTCATTGTCAGAGACTCTAGCCTTACGCCTCAGTTTGCGGAGTTCTCTTCTTCTCAATACTAATTGAGAATCGAATTCATGAGATCTGTTGTCATTTGATGAATTTTGGGTTCTTTGCTTTTTCCTGTATTTCTCAAATAACGGCAGATAATTTGGCCTGGTTTGTGAGGAAGTATTGTTGTCATCTACCTCATCAAATTTCCGAGCAATGTCTATGATATTTGATGCTGAGAGTTGTATTCGCGAAAGGTTACTTGAAATCTCTAAATCAAATGGATAGAAATCTTTTGGAGTCCATACTGACTTTAGTGTCATAGATAGCAGATTATGGTCGCTAGCTTTTGTGCGATAGACTTCATAGAAGTCAATAAATGACAAAAGAGAATGGGAAGCAAAAATGTAGTCCAGAGTTGCGAAGGTATCAAGTCGTTCCCAAGTTGGGATCAAAGGAGGGCTGCCACGTAGCATTCCCACATTGTGGAAATTTCTTGAGTCCATGAGATCCGACCAAAGTACACCTCGTTCCGAGGATGGTGATAAATGAAGACTTGTCTCAGATTGTTCACACCTAGCGTTTAGGTCTCCACAGATGAGAATATAATCGGTGGCCAATTCGATGGTAAATTTGTCTAAAGTGTCTATGATCACGTTGCAGAAATCCGAATTTGTTGTTCTTTGTGGATTCCAATAAACGTTTATGATGGCTAAGCTGGATTTAATTTTCTTTCGTGATGGATTTTCATGGTGGATCCATTCTGTTTGTAGAGCCAGGATACCATAGGTTTCTGCCACTTTCTTTTTAATGGAGATGCCTGATCCGAGTTTTACTGCGGTTAGAAGGCCAGACGATGGTCTGCCGAACAGGCCCTTACTTGCCGGAGAAATGCAGGTTTCATAGCCGTCAATCGCTGGGAGGTCCATCAGCCAAGTCTCTTGGAGGCAGATGATGTCGAACTGTGCTAGGTCAAACGCGTCTTGCTTGGTTAAATGTTCATGACCTCTCGTGTTCCACAAGCACAATGATACTTCTTTTGATACAAGAGATTGGCGAGATTCAGGCGTTGTATTGTCGGTTGGCGTTTGTACGATGTTTCGTTGTTATGTTTGAATGTTGGGATTTAACACCTTCTTTAGCCATCTCCATGGTCCCGAGGATTCACGTTTTTTATCGTGGGACCCTTCCGCACTTTGCTCCAACGATGATCCCTGTCCTCGTTTATTCTCCCCTCTACCGTTCTTACTCGTATTTTCTATGTAGTTTGATCTCTCATGGCCTTCGGTCCTCTTTGTTGCATAGTGTCTAGACTGAAGTCTACCTCGTCGCCTTTCCTCCTCCCTCCTGTACGTATGGATTCTTTTCTTTGTCATCTGGGATTCTGTGCCCAATCGATAATAGTGCTGGATTTCTGTCAGTTCACTCGGGGAATGCAAGCGTTTTTCAAATGGGGACGGCGATGGTTTTGTAATTTCTTCCAGGGCAAAAATATTTTAGCAAAAATGTTCCGCCACAGAGTCCTTTAGAATCTCATAAGAAGAGGAGTGAAATCATCCACAACCCTTAAAACCTACCGTACAAAATTAATTCTAGGAGCTCTCGTAGACAGTGCAATCCTTCTCAAAAGGAAGTTATTTATTTTAGTTTTAAACAGGATGAAACCACTAACAAACCTATGTACTAAATTTCAAAAGAAACATCTCAATAAACGGAATGTCAACAAAAATAACTTCTTAAATATTTGTGGAGTTGAATGGAGTCACACGACGACCACAGAACCATATTTTAAGGAAAAAGCAAACAAAATCAAACAAACACAATTGCCATCCATAGCAGTGGACGAGGATATGAAAAAATCAATAATACCATCATGGAACAAGAAACACTGCTTACAAAAGTATCCCCAGAAAACTCTGAATTACCTCTCCATTTGACTGAACCAGAACGTCCAGTATACAAATGGCAGTGCATGTCAATGTGTAACATTCCCAACAAATCATTAAAATCTTAACGCCAGTTCCTCAATCAGTATGTGAAAGGTAAAGACAAAATCAAAATGAAAGTGCTGCAAAATATGGATACCTGTCCAGTGCACAAATACACAGGACTACATGGAAATTCATTAGCCTGCATTTCAGGACCTATTTGCAAAAGCACCTTCCATGATATCAAAATGATATCAACACATAATTCAAATGTAAGAAATCTACTGTACTATGCTAAAAGACCAGCTTTAGAACTAGCCAATTTAAATAACACTCTTCTGCATGGTACACTCAAATACCTACAAGAAGAAATCGACCGTATCCAGAGAAAATATTTTGGAAGTGAAAGCCACTTACAAAATGCAATAGCTTTAGAACAGACTAGCAACAATTCTGCACATGGCAACCTTCTATTACACGTACACGCATACAAAAAAAGAAATACTAAAATTTAAAAGTACATCTGCTGAAGTACCAAACCATGTGTGTGTGTTGCTGCAGACCTTTTTACAAAAGTAACACAAAAACTATAGACGTAACATACAAAATAGAAGACAATGAAGATTCCAAAGGGTTTGAATTAGCTCTCTACCTTTTAACAGAAAACAAATACGAAATAAGTGAACCCTTAATATGTTACAGTTACTGCACTACAAAACTTGACAACAACCAAACTCCTTCACGTACTATCACAAATAACTTGGAATTATTCCCACTACCAAAACCCCTGTAACAACTCAATTGTATGAGAGCATCATAATTCAAACAGTACACCCATTTCAAGCAATAATACGCCTTCAACCAAAAACAGCAAAATTACTGCCCTCTGAATAGGTGAAAGGCATTCATGGCAAAGTAGTTCATTTGCCATTAGATCTGACAGAAAATGTGCACACTCTAGGAGTGCTGCGTCCAATAGCGCATTCTTTAATTGTCTTAGTTAATGGTGTACCAATAAAAGGCAAAATATAATTGGCAACAACTCGTGGACTTACATAAAGTTAGACAAGCCTTGCAATTTCTGAAAGACAATAATCAATACTACAAAGAAATAAATATTGAGGAAAGCTTAAGGGAAACAACTGAAATAATTCAAGAATCATCAGAAACTGGTCAATTTTAAATTCTGGATCCTGCTGCAGTATCCACTGTTTTGGACCATTATACAATTCATGAATTGCACTCTAATGAGAGCATAGATGATGCACTAGAAACTTACCAAATGCGACAAACCAAAGGTTCACCAATGAGCATATGGGAAAAAAGTATAGAAGCACGTGCTTTTCCACTAATATTTCCTACTGGCAAAGGAGGATGATAAGATGATAGACCCACTCAGATAACAGCATCAGAATACCGCTCATTATGAATGTATTCTGAAGATCCCATATTTAGACAAAAAGTGGAATACATATTCCACCTACTCTTTGAAAGTGAACTAGCAACCCTATGTTACGGAATTGCACACATATTGAAATCTGGAACCCACTTTCAAAATATGTCAGCTACGCAATTAATACAAAAAGTGCAAGAAAAAGATGACGTTTTACAATCAAGCATAATTTATCTGTTTGCAAACATTCATGGTACGAAAGAATACTGGTTCTGACGTCACAGAGATGTATGTTGTATGATCAGAAACCTTGGACCACCCACTTGGTTTTTTACATTATGTTGTACAGAATATGCATGGGAAGATTTACATAATTTCCTACAAATATCAACCAACAACAAAACCAACATAGATATACTAACACCTGGAGAACTTTGCTCTCTAGATACTGTTAATGTTTCAAGATATTTCCACTATCGTTTCATTGCTATGCTACACTTTATTTGTAATAAAACTTTTCCTCCCCTCAGAGAAGTGTAACACTTCTTTCGGAGAAAAGAATACGAAGCAAGAGGAGCACCACATATCCACATGCTTTTATGGATTAAAGGTGGTCAGGACAATGATGCCAATGTTTTGCAGTTCATCCAAAAATATGTCACTTGTGAAATCCCTTCACAAATGACAGATATTCACAAATGACAGATATTGACCTTCATGGACAAATTGTAAAATTTCAAAGACAGAAATGTGGCAAATATTGTCGTTGAAAATACAAAAACAAAGGGAAATACTACACCAATTGCTGCTTTGGTTTCCCTAGAACAGTTACAGAAACAGGTGAAGTGAACAACTTCATATTTTCAGTTCGACATCGTGTTAAAGGTAAATCACCTAAGAACATGTATTACATAAAAAGAACAGAAGAATCATAATATATCAATGATTACAATGCAATCATTGCCCCCTTATGGAATGCAAACATAGATGTGCAGTACATTGCAGACAATTCCACTGCAGTTGCGCGATATGTTACAGCCTACTTAACAAAAGTAAAAAGACCTCTGGAATGACCTATCATCAGACAAAACACCATCTCAGAAATTGTACAGCCTAGGCTTAAAAATGCTCTCTCATAGAGAATGTGGTGCCTATAAAGCTGCAGATCGCTTAACTGGTACTGCTTTGCATGGAAAATCTGAAAATATAGTATGGCTAAGTCTTGGTCCTTCTAAATCTAGAAAAAGAGTTCTCAAATCATATGAGGACATAGAAACAATAGCCAAAAATGATCCCAACAGCCAAGACATTTTGAAAAACAATTTACTAGACAAATACTACCCGAACAGGAGTACCTCTTTGGAAACCATGTGTCTATACCACATAGCCCAAAACTTTGCATACAAAAATAATATGAAACCTGATGAAAGCAACGGTAGATATAGAGTGACAGATTGTGAAGGCTGCTTAGTGAAACTTACCAAACTAAGCTTAATTAATCATGTCAAATTGTCATTAAAAACTCCTCAACAGAAAGAACTATATTACATGTCCCTACTACAACTTTTTAAACCATAGAGAAAAGAAGAATACATACTACTTAACTATGACTGCTATGAAGAGGCTTTCAAAGCAAATGAAAGCACTATCACCGATGTGAACTTGACGCAAAACAATATTGCACAATGAACAACATTGCAGCCATGCACCCAAGACTCTAGGCCCTGGCCACAACCACCACAGCATATCACACCCATGGTGGCTTATAAGTCATTAGCACACCCATAGAATGAAACATTTAAACTGCAGCATATATTCAATTTGCACCCAGGACTCTAGGCCTTGCCCACACCTACCAGATAGATATTCAACTGTATGGGTGTGATGTATGGGTGTGATATGCTGCGGTGGTTGTGGGCAGGGCCTAGAGTCTTGGGTGTATGGCCTACGGCCTACAGCTTGCGGCCATGCACCCAAAACTCTACATCCTGCCCACAACCAACGCACTATATAAAACTCATGGTGGCTTATAACTTCAGTGCTTATAACTTTGTTCTTGGGTGCATGGCCTTCAGCCATGCACCCAGGAATCTAGGCCCTCCCCACAACCACCTGATTGATATTCGACTTCAGTCATGCACCCAAGACTGTAGGTCCTGCCACAACCACCACAGCATATCACACCCATTGTGGCTTATAACTTCACTACATATAAATTTGGTCTTGGGTGCATGGCATTTGGCCATGCACCCAAGACTCTAGGCCCTCCCCACAGCCACCTGATCAATATTTGATACTATGGGTGTATCTATTGCTGTGATATGCTGCAGTGGTTGTGGCCAGGGCCTAGAGTCTTGGGTCCATGACCATAGATATTCGAATCTATGGGTGTGCAGTATAGAAAAACCATGGTGGCTTACAACTTCAGTGCTTATATCTTTGTTGTTGGGTACTCTAGGCCCTCCCACAACCACCTAATAGATATTTGATACTACGGGTGTATGTATTGCTGTGATATGCTGTGGTGGTGTGGCCAGGGCCTAGAGTCTTGGGTGTATGGCCTACGGCCTACTGCCATGCACCCAAGACTCTAGGCCCTGGCCACAACCACAGCAGCTTAGCACACCTATGGTGACTTATAAGTCAGAACCACACCCATAGAAACAAGAATGTTAACTGCAGCATGTACTCAATTTTAATGTTCGCTAACACCATGCGTGTCCTTAGAACAGTTTCAGTTTGCCTGCGCACAGCACGGACGTAAATACTATCTTATGAGACCCCTCATTTTCAGTAATTACAACCATCCCGGATGGCGCGGGCATGGCGAATACATCATTAGCACCTGCCGCCTAAACAAATACAGTATTTCACCCTTCTCTTACTCTCTAAACCTCCCCAAGCACTCTGACACACGAAAACACTCCCCAAAACAGCATTTCACCTCTGTTCGCCGCCGCGCTGTCGATGGATCCAAGATGTCGGGCGCATCCAAACAATCTGACGCGCATCATGCCTCACTCCAGCCAATCGGAGGACACGTCGCATGTCCGCAGTCATGACGTGAGCCCCTTAGCCAATCATTATCTTGTCCGCGCAGCGAACACGGAAGGGTAACCGCGGAGCGGACATAGATATCACTCATTTTTTGAGACTACGTTTTTGGTCGTTTTAAAGAATACTACTGGACGGATTCTCACCAAATTTACAAAAGCACGCTTTCGGCCCAGGTTCCTGCTCCTGCCGTAAATTTGGTGAAAATCCATCCAGCGGTTTGGGCTGTAGGCGTGCGCAAAGTTTTTCCCCCATTCAGTCTATGGGAAAAAAATACGTTTTGGGACCCCCCTACAATTTTGCCCCCCCTGGACCAAACCACACCAAACTTTGCAGATAAATTCAGAGTGGGCCATATACTTTTTTTTGCAAAGTTTGGTGAGGATTCATCTAGGGGGATCAGAGTTATAAGCTGCCCAAAAAGTGCTCTTCCTATGGAAACAGCAACTTAACCATAACTACCGTGGCTGTGTAAAATATAATATATATATATATATATATATATATATATATATATATATATATATATATATATATATATATTCAGTAAAAAAACTTTGTTAAAGGGACTTTATGGTTCCAAGTAAAACCGAAAAACCCTTGAAATTCGCCAGTTATGGTAAGCTAAGCAACCATAACTCGCGCCACCACCGTGCACTGCTAAGACTAACACCCAAGACATCAAAGATGACATCACAAATGTCATTGATGACATCACTGATGACATCACATGTGTATGTACTTCTCATGAAATATGTGTAGAAGGGATTCTTATTATGTTGCGAAAAAAGTGTCAAGAATCATTGCAAGAAATATACCCTAATAAGTGCATTGAACGATGCATTGATATAAATAGCATCCTATTATGGGGTTCTATCTAGTATACTAAGCTACTCATACAGAAACATAACATTGTGTGCAGCGTACAAGATGAAGGTATGATATTCGTAATGTTAATATGTTGAATAATGAAATGATAATTGTTTTCTTAATAGATTTTTGTGTACTGTGAAATATGTAATAAGTAGCTAATAAAACCCATGTATTACATAATTGCATTACTATAGACAAAACACAAAGACACAAGAACACATACCAATATGGGTATATACAGGGAAAGTGAAGTTAGCAAAAAAGCACAAGTAGTAGCAGAAACAATTCATAACTTAACTGATTAGTTTCATGCAAATAAATGATTGCTCTGTTTCAAAGCTGCTATTTACCCTATGTATATGTATCACTTGATGTGATTGGGCCCTAAGGAAAGTAGTGTGAGTAGAATGTATACAAATATGACCATATACAGGGAAAGTACAGCCATAAAAAAAACAACAGAACTATCAGAAAGTGCTCATAAGTCTAGTGATTATCTTTATGCAAAAAAAGGATTGCTGTCTTTCAAGCTTGTGTTTTCCCATATGTATATGTTTCATATGATGTGACTGTACTCTAAGGGAATTACTGTAAGAACCTACTAGAAGGATATGTCTACAAATAAAATAAAATTCTTAGTTTCTGACTGTTACTGAAGAAAACCATGTGGCCTAGATATGTCAGCAAAAGAAAAAATAGTGAGCCAGACATCTGATGTCATCAGTGATGTCATCAATGACATTTGTGATGTCATCTTTGATGTCCTGGGTGTTAGTCTTAGCAGTGCACGGTGGTGGCGCGAGTTATGGTTGCTTAGCTTACCATAACTGGCGAATTTCAAGGGTTTTTCGGTTTTACTTGGAACCATAACGTCCCTTTAACAAAGTTTTTTCATTGAATTCCATAGGTTTTTAGTAGCGCAACTTAACCATAACGTCCCTTTAACAAAGTTTTTTTCACTTAATTTCATAGGTTTTTAGTAGCGCAACTTAACCATAACGTCCCTTTAACAAAGTTTTTTCACTGAATTTCATAGTTTTTTAGTAGCACAACTTGACAATAATGACTTTGACTTTATATACATGTCATATGGAACTGACTAGATCTCTTCTTATGAACTTGATGTCCGCGAACTTATTTAATGTTCGCTGACATGTTCGGAGAACAGTACCACTACCTAAAAACTGTGGGGGGGGGGGGTGGTGGGGTATGTTTGATTGTTATATCATAATATAGGAACATTTAACAAATTCAAAAAGCAGCACACAAACACATTATATATAGTAATACATAAGAAATGTAACCCATATATGTAACACACTAACCATTCATTTAAATACAATATGTTCTGAAATGGAATATACCACAAGAAGATAAATTGGCTTCCAACATAATTACCTCACAGACACAACAGAACTGAGAACAAGACCAGACCCACTGAATACATATGAATTATCTTACCAGAAATAGTAAGTGTACTTCATTTTACTCATATATTTATAAACTTTCTGTATTAGATTAAAAAATATATTATCTTTTTTTTTTTTCTCACAGAAATGCCTAGTACTCTGGAATGGCCAGAGGACAATTTTCCACATGAAGAAATGTCACAAGATAGTGAAACTAATGGTAAATACTTTATAATATAAACCATTTATTTATTATTTTTTTTATATACATTTAACATATATATTATTTTTTTGTACAGAGCATACCAGAATAGAAAAACTTCAACAAACCCTGTTATGGATAACAGTCTTCACAATATAGAAGTAAAAATGGATGTATTGTTGGCTAATTTTAATAATTTAAAAACTTTTGTAGAAAATCATTTCAAACCAAAAACCTCATACCATTGCCCCACGAGTACTTGTCCCTCCTCACCATATCCCAGTCAATTATCCCCAAACCCTCTCCATAATCCAAAACGTTTTGATGAGATTTCCATCCCTTCTTCACCTAATACCAATCATGTTGAAACCCCAAATTCTCCTGTTTTTGTTTCTGTTTCTGCCTCACCTTCTC
Organism: Ambystoma mexicanum; assembly: GCF_040938575.1. NCBI lineage: Eukaryota > Metazoa > Chordata > Amphibia > Caudata > Ambystomatidae > Ambystoma > Ambystoma mexicanum. The sequence continues at coordinate 956,906,231 of NC_090928.1, read as the reverse complement.
TGTCATAAATTATTAATATATGTTAAATAAAGTTTAATTTTTATATTGTATTGTGAATAGTTTCCGTTTTTTTTTTTAAAAACAATAAAAGTGTCCGCGGACAGTGCGAGTGTTCTGAAATGTTCGTACATAAACGAAAATAGAGGTGTCTTGAAGAACACCACACCTGTTCGTACTGTTCGCTAGCAAGTTGAAACTGTTCTAAGAACACATGTGGTGTCCTGAAATGTTCGTAAAGAAACAAAAATTAAAGTGTTCTAAAGAACACTATATCTGTCCGTAATGTTCGCTATCAACTTAAAACTGTCCTAAGAACACAATTGGTGTCCTGAAATGTTCGTAAATAAATGAAAATGATGTGTCCTGAACAACAGTACAACTGTTCGTAGTGTTCGCTAGCAACATGAAACTGTACTAAGAACACACGCGGTGTCCTGAATTGTTCGTAAACAAACAAAAATGAAAGTGTCCTAAAGAACACTATACCTGTCCGGTACTGTTCGCTAGCAAGTTCAAACTGTTCTAAGAACGCTATTGGTGTCCTGAAATGTTTGTATGTAAACGAAAATGAGGTGTCCTGAAGAACACTATACCTGTTCGTAGTGTTCGCTACCCAATTGAAACTGTTCTAAGAACACAATTGGTGTCCTGAAATGTTCGTACATAAACTAAATTACACGTGTCCTGAAGAACACTATATCTGTCCTTACTGTTCGCTACCAAGTTTAAACTGTTCTAAGAACACACGCGGTGTCCTGAAATGTTCGTTTCACGTGTGACGCACTTTTAATTACTTCAGAACCCGAACAGTGTCCCTAGGACATCAATGCGCATGCGCTAACCAATCTCCGTGCACTTGGTGTCCTGCGGACAGGCGCTTCCTTCGCGGACTAGTTCGCAAACAGATCATATGACCGCGCCCACGCTCATCGTGTGTCCTGAAATGCGGACACTGTTCGTGTCCCCGAACAATTTAAAAGTACATTTTCAGTTAATCCATAATATTTTTCAATAAAATCTCACCATGGCACAAGTCCCACATAGCAATCTTGAGTTTCTATATACCTTTTGAAACTTTCTGATACTTTTTTTGTGTTCGATCTGTCCGCGGAGAGTGCACATGTCCGCGGTCCGCGCACAAGCACCCCTATAAAAGACCACGCCCAAGAGCTTATTCCCATTGTGTTTCTGGCTATTCTTCAGAACACAGTGATTTTTGCTGCCACCTGCAGACTACACCATCATTGAGATGGCATCCTTGGCTGCTGAACTGCCACTTGGTGCTGCACCTGCTTCAGCACCACCCCCACCCCCTCCACCACCACCACCTCCCCAGGGGCCTGAAGAGGGGAACAGGAGTGAGGATGCGGAGGAGGAAGAAGAGGATGATGAGAATGAGGTAGAGGAAATCCCTACTACCCGCACTAGGCGTGAGTCCTGGGTGTGACGGTTATTTACCATTCATGGGAATGGTCCTAAGGCTCGTGCGAACTGTGTTACCTGCAATGAGTGCGGGAAGCACAGTAAGTACAGCTTTGGGACCACTACTATGAAGCGACACCTGAGGTCATTTCACTCTGGGGCTATTCACAGGGTTGTACCTTGCGAAGAAAGTAGCATGTTGATTTCCTCTACTTCATCCTCTGTTTCTGTAAACTATATGACCTACAAACCTGTTGTGGTACATCTCTCTTTTTTGATGTATAGGGGATCTATGCTAACAGTCCCTCAGAAGTTGTAACAACCTCTGAACCTACAATAGACTTTTTCAAATCCTGCGAGCTCCTATTAGCCAAATTGCCTATCTCCAACTGCCGCACTTTAAACATTTATCTAATATATTGGCCACCTGGCCCCATTGGCTCATTCGAAGCAGACCTATCCAGCCTCCTAGCCAACAACATAAAAGACACTTCCCAAATATTATTGCTAGGCGACTTGAACCTTGGGTTAAATGACCCCGATGACAAACCAGCACAAGCTATAGCTAACATGCTAGATGAACACGGCCTAATCCAAAGAGTGCTTACCCCTACCCATAATAAAGGTAGGACCTTGGACTGGATCGCCAACCTGAACTGCGACACCGTCATTACCAAAACCGCTCCCCAACACTGGACAGACCATCACCTCATTGACTTCACTTTATCTCTCAATAAAGAAGTCAACAAAGAAAAAATCTTGGCACCACCACTGCCCACTAGAGAAAAAAAAAACATAACCCCTAACACCCTCCTACCACTACTACTGCCAACCCTCAATGCTCTTCCCGACAACTTAAATCCAGAGTGTCTAGTAGATAACTACAACAATGTCATAAAGAAAGGACTAGACATCATTGCCCCTCTTAAACTATAAAAGAGCAAACAACAAGCCCACCTGAACACCTGGTTCACCCCCCATCTGAAAGAACATAGATTGCACAAGGAAACTAGAAACCCAATGGCCCAATTTCCCTACAGAAGAGAACAAATCACAACTTAAACTCTTTGCGAACAACTATAAAAAAGAAATCCTTCTCAATAAAAAGAATCTCTTCAATGAAAGAATTGAAAAATCCAGCTCCAACACCAGAGAACTATTTGCTATACTAAGGGAACTAGAATCCCCCATTCCCCCACCAGACAACATAATTAAGGACAAAGACAACATAATTAAGGACAAAGTATGGTGCACCAGTGTCCAAAATGCCCTATCTAATAGAATCAAAACTGTCCAAACTAAAATCGCACTAAAGAAATACTCCCTCACCCCTAATGAAGCACCTCCCAGCAACCACGCCAAAATAACCAACCCTCCAGGCCCGAATCTCTTCAGGTTCACCAAAATATCTATCCCAGAAACAGAAAGAGTTATAGCCTCACTTAAACCATCCAACTGCAAAGCCGACAACTGCCCTCCCCAGATAATCAAGATTGCTGCCAGGGACGTAGCCCCCTTTATAACTAAGCTGATCAACGCATCCTTCTCTTCCAACACCATACCAAGCAACCTCAAAGAATCTTGGGTCCTGCCTCTCCTCAGGAAGTAAACCCTAGACCCTGCTATTCCCACCAATTACAGGCCCATTACTACGGTGCCATTCCTGTTAAAGATAATAGACAGAGTAGCATACCTGCAAATTTAGCAATATCTTGAAACTCACAAACTACTAGGCAACCGCCAATCGGGCTTCAGACCAATGCATGGTACTGAGACAGCTCTAATCGATCTTAAAACCCAGATCAATGAGATTAATGACAAAGGGAACACCGCCATGTTACTCCTCCTCGACCTGTCGGCAGCATTCAACCTGGTGGATCACACAGTCCGGTGCGAACACCTGGCCTCAGCTGCCCATTTCTCAAAAGAGGCCATAGCCTGGATCCAATCATTTTTGGACAATCGAACTATGAGGGTCTTCACCACCCTAGCCTCAGCAGACCCCATCAAAATATCTTGCGGGGTACCCCAGGGCTCCTGCGTCTCTCCCACCCTCTACAACATCTTTACCAAGCCCCTATTTGACAAGTTGGACAGACTGGGTGTCTCATATACTAATTATGCAGACGACACCGAGATCCTCATACCCCTTTCGGGCAACTTCGACTCAGATACGGCTTGGTAAACAAAATATGTCTCATCATTCAGGCTTGGATGGCCACACACGGCGTATGCCTGAATGATGAGAAAACCGAAATCCTGCTCCTCGGATCCAACACTAATCTAAAAAAACTCAGCTCCAACTATAAAGCTTTCAACATTGATGGCAACACCATCACAGTAGCCAAAACGGTGAAAACGCTAGGCTTTCACCTTGATGCAACCATGTCACTAAAAAAACAAGTCAAATCACTAGCATCCTCTACCGCCTACACATGCAAGCTAATCAGGGCAAATAGAGCCTTCCTCACCCAAGCTAGTTGCATCATCATCGCTAATGCCCTAATACTATCCAGACTTGACTATTGTAATGCCATGTACCTAGGAGCCAACAAATACATAACCAACAAACTACAGACACTGTAAAATAACGTTCTCAGAACAGCCCTTAACCTACCCTCCAAGGAACACATTTCCAACAAAAGGAGAGAACACAAATGGCTCAAAATCTCTGACTGCATCTCCCTCAAAACAGCATGACTCACTTTCAAATGCTTAAACAATGCAGCCCCCCCTATCTCGCATCCAGATTAAAGAAAAAAACCTCCACCAGCCCCACCAGATCGATTAACTCTTACTGCCTGCAGGTACCCAAATTCAGACAAAAGAAAACTGGTGGCAGTAGCTTGCCTGTCTTGGCAGCCCAACACTGGAACGCCATCCCACTCAACATCAGAACAGACCAATCCTACTGTAGCTTCAGGCGAAACACCCTCACCTAGTTACGGTTCAACGATCCGCATGACTAACGCTGCCCTCTCACCTGCCCATGCCTTAGCTCAAACCTGACTGCTATGCACAGCATTAAATATGTAAATATGTAAGTTCAACCAAACTCTATCTATGCACAGCACTAAAAATGTAAATATGTAAGCAATTTATTAACTATATGTATATATGCACATTCCACGCAATGTAATGCTATGCTTCTTTCTCATGTGTGCCTTATCCTGTAACTAAGTTTTATGTAACCTTCCCTTCCTGCTCTCTGTTGCGCCCTGTTACCTCTGGGTTTTGCGCGCCATACTAAATAAATAAACAAACAAACACACAAACAAACAAGGGGTCCTTAGAAAGGAATTCCTTAGATCTAGAGGGGCCTCCATGGTTCCTCACCACCTCTCTCACAAGAGCAGGTTGGGTCTCAGGAATCTTGGTTGGAGGGGCTGTGGTCAAGCAAGGTGCATGCTGCCACTTCCTCTGAGATCTGACCTTACCTATTTTAGAAGTTTCCCTCCTAATACAAGGGTTTACATTGGAGTCTTCAGTAGAAGCTTTTTTCCTCGTTTTCCACCAGCTTTGAGAATTACCAGTTCTCACAGGCCTAGAGAGGGGTCCAATTTGTCTATCCACCTCTTCCTCAGAAGCAGGGGGAGTCAAAGACTTTATAATTGGATGGGCAATGATGGAGCTTGGTTGGGGCACCCATTTTCCTACTATACTAGCCTCAGATTTGCCTGGGTTAGAGGTCAATTTACTAACACCAGGGCTTGCAGTGGGGTTCTCTGTAGAGGCTCCCACAGGCTCAGAGTGGTCTCTTAAGGTTGCCTCTCTACCTAATTTGGTTTGGTTCTGTTTTCTCTCACTGGGAGGTGTAGGAGTACTGGATATTACTCCTAGAGCTTTTAAATCATTTCCCAACATGACTCTCCCAGGCACCTCATTCTGGACACTGACAGGGATCCTCACTGTCATATTATTACACTGAATGAGAACAGGCAGAATTGCAACCCACTGGACAGGGCCTCTCGAGAATTTAGTGGGACCTTTGGGTGCCTTAGCAACATCCTCAGGCCTGAAAAAGCTTTCATCCACTACTGTTCTGCTTGCCCCAGTGTCTCTCCTGGCAGGAGTATCCTGGCCATTGACAAGAACACTGCCCATATAATACCCTCTAGAGTTTTCTGGAATGGAGTTGTACACATCCATATTCTGTTTCTTACCCAGACCCATGGACTCTAAGGATACACTTGCCTGAAGACCCAAGGGTGCTTCAGCAAATAGTTGAAAGTGGACACTAGCCATTTGTACTTCTTCCTCTGGGGAGAGGGCTAAGGAGGCAGTGCTGATCCCTGCAGGTTTACCCTTGCATCTGGGATCTCCTTTCACATGGTCACTTGACCCACAAACATAGCATTTACCAAATGCTCTCTGGAATGGGGGTTTCTGCTGACCTCCCTCTGGTTGGGCACCAGAGGATTCACTAGCCCTATTTGGTTTCCCATGTGGCATACCCTGGGTATGTTTGGGGGCCTCTTCTGGATTGGAGGTATTAGAATTCTCCTTGTTATCTTTCTTTGGCTGATTTTCCTCATCCTTATTTTGAGTTGCCCCAGAATCCTTGTAAGCAGCCCTGTTGGCAACCCACAAGTCAGCATCCTTAGCTAACTTCTTTGCATCTATTTCCTTATAATCAGCCAAGTGCTGTCTGAGCTCAGGAGAGCAGACATCATAAATTGACTCCAACATAACAAGATTTGTCATACCTTCATAAGTGTTAACTCTGTAACCCTTAACCCAGCCATCTAAGTTTTTCAAACATTCACATACCCAGGTAGCCCAAGGGGTACAATCATGCTTTTTGAGGGTCCTAAACATCTTAAGGTACTGGGAAGGGGCCTTCCCAAATCTAGCAATTAAAGCTAGCTTCACACACTCATAATCCATCCTATCCACCTCCCCCAACTCCATCACAACATCAGATGCAACAATGGGTAGCCTAGAGAAGAACCAATGAAGCAACTGATTCCCTGTAATGTCTTGAATCCCATGCTTATACTCAAACATTGGCAACCAATCCAAAATATCAAGGTTAGCCTCATACATACCAACAATTTCTTTAGGCAAACAGGGTCTCCTAGGATTGGAAGACCTAGAAGACTCTGGGATAGAAGCATTTTCAATAGACAACTTTTTCATTTCTTAGGCATGGTTCATCTCCATTTCTCTGAGCTTAAGTTCTTGATTCTTTTGTTCAGTTTAAGTATTAATACGTTTGACTTCCAATTAAAGCCTCATATTTTCTAGAGCAATGAATTCAGGACTGAGTGTAGGACCTGATGGGGTCCCAGCGGATAAAGGTTGAGATTGTTGTTGAGCAGGTAGAGGAACAGTAAGGCCTACATTGTGAGACACATCTGCCTCATCCAACTCATCCATAATAACTGACACATTATCATCCTCATCATGTTCCACATTTGCTGGAGGGTGGTTAGGTATTCCAGACCCACTCTCCATACTTTGTTTCTCTAACAACTTTTCAATTAATTCTGACTTTTCGCCTTTAACAGAGAGATTCCTTTCTATAGAAGGACTTTTCAGACAATGAACAGTGTAACTAAGGAGGGTCTCCTGACTGTAGCTTTCCATATAAGACATGATTAAAATGTTGCTTTATAGTGATGTTTAGCCTTGTGGTTAGTTGATCCAAGGCAATAGCAGCACTCTAAGTGTAATCACTATACTTGATCCTCACCGCTGTACATCAGTGTTAGGCAGAATCATATGCTGTACCCTTTGGGAACACCACACACAATTAAGACTACAAGTGACAGTACAAATGCACCTTTGGTACAAGCCTGTACTACACAGTAAAGTGGTAGTGATGGCTGAGCAGCCAGACTTATCTCAAGAGCAAGTGAGCAGTATCAATAGTTACACAAAGTACAGCAATTACTATGATTCAAACAAACACTAACTCAAGGATTCTGAGTAAAAGAATATATATTTATTTACACAATCATTTGTAAAACAGTTCACTAATGTAAAGCAGCAGAAAATCAAAATCCTAATACACTACACACCACCCAATGAATTCTGGACAAGTTAAGCTCAAAATAAAGTGTGAGCAAAATGGCACTCCAGCAATTTAAAAGGGGAGGGAAAGACAAGGTTCAAGCAGCACCAACAAGTAAGTAGGCAGGGCAATCTAGAAAAGGCTTACTACAACTAGGATTCAAATCAATACGCCTGGGCCAATGTCAATGGCTCAGAGTCTTTGCCGAGGATCACACAGTTCAGAGTAGTTCACGATTAAGTCTTTGCCAAGAGTTCGAAATGAAGTTGGTGGGAAGAAAAGTTATTTAAAAGAGTAGAGAAGGACAAGCCCTCGGATTAGCGAAAGATTTCAAACACTTTCACCGCAGTCGGACGGAACGAACAACCAGATTTGAACAGTACGTTATTAGAAGAAGAATGCTGTAGCAGAGGCAGAAATTCCTGGCAGATCCTGCAGGCTCACGGTTCCTGAAGCGACTGCCGGACTGACATGAAGGAGGAAGACTGGAGGGTCCTGCACTGCCCAGGGAAGAAACCAGCAGCAGAGCAAAGCGACAAATAAAAGGTGTGCTTCTTAAAACCCAAACAGAGTCCGGTCCTCCTGGCTATCCGGTTCACTGCAGCGATGCACAGCAAATTCGACCAGGGGAGGGAGACCTTGCTTGGTGTTTGGCGAACTGGTTGGTCCCACCAGCTCAGGGGAAGAAGATTCCTTGCAGATCTTCTCTGTCGTGGAAGTGTAGGAGATTCGGACCCGCAGCAGGGCTTCACCGGGAGGTTCAGTAGTTGCAGTAGTCCTTTTCCTTCAGCTTCTCTTTGGTTCTCTCGATCCAGGGCGACTCTGCCTTCAAAGTCCCAAAGACCTGCTTTATATGCAGTTTTCCCCATTAACACAGCCTGGCTGTCAATCACACAGCAGGGTGGCTGTCCTGGCAGGACAGTCACCTAGTCAATCAAACAAGAGTGCAACTTGGGTCTCCAAGGAGACCCTGTGCAGGGGGCCTAAAACCCCTCCCTCACATCCTGTCTACCTAGACTCCCAGACGCATAAGGAGGGCTTCTGTGCAGAAGCCCGCCAAAGGACTGTGAACAAAGGAACCAAACCTGGTTTGGCATGCAGAGTAAGAAACAAGAAAGACCTTTACAAAAAGAAATGGCGAATAAACCCAGCCGGAACCAAATAAAATAAAAACGGGTCCAGCGGATTAAAGTTCGAGGCTACTACCTGTGCCTAAAACAGTACCAAGGCTATTTTCATAATCCGCGGTAGGGAAAAAAGAGTAGATATCACTGCCACCAGCCAAATCTTAAAGAAAGGGGAACGAAATAATGTTCCATGAGAAACAGACAACAAGGGATAACTATTAACTCTTTCTCGTACTCTATGGAAGTTAGTTTGTACTGGGTCTGTGAAATTAAAAAGACTAATAAAGTCAATGGCAACTTTACATGTTCTGGGAGACAGAAGTCAGTCCCAGAAAATGGAGTTTAAAGTGGAAAGTCTGAAAAAGACAACCCTGTGTCACTGCACTAAAGGTGCTGTGTGACACACAGTAAAAAGATGATGCTTATGGAGTAGTTGAGGCTCCACAGTCTATGAACACAAAAATGTAAAACACACAGCAAAACACATGTAAGAGTGGCAAAAAAGGCTCACACTCTTACCAGGTGAAAAAATAAATCCTAGAAATCCAGCAAAGCTGCTGAGGTACTCAGTAGGTAAGGGAAATTAGACATTCGGGAGAATTCTTCCTAACAATATATAGGGGGTCATTCCGAGTGAGGCGGTAAGGGGTTAATGGCGCCGGTAAAGGTGCCGGAGCAGTCAACCCCTTACCGCCTCATTACGAGTCTGCTCACGGGAACCCACTAAGGACGCCTGGTTTTACCAGGCGCCCTTAGCGGGTCCTGCAAGCAGACCAGGGTGCTAACAACGGGCCTGTTATTAACGGGCCCGTTCTTAGTACCCTCCCCATTCCCATTGAGCCCTATGGGGGCTCAAATGGGAATGGGGATTTACTGGGGTTGGCTTCCCTGAATGGGGAAATACGGGCCCTCCAAGGTCGGAATGGCCGGTAATACCCCATTCAGGGAACCCGGACCCGGTACCCGGTAAGGGGGTAGCCATGCCGCTAATAGCAGCATGGTTACCCCCTACCTCGTAATGACCCCCATAGTCATGCAAAACAGCACATGGGAAGTGCACCGACCCGAAAATCACCCCAAAGCTCCCCAAACGGTACAAACCGAACTGAGGCTGTCCACAGCACATCACAACTTTCACACTACCTATTCCCGCTAAACCCTACTAACTATACTCCACGCCCCCCTCCACACTCTCCTTTCGGATGCACCAGAGTGCCAGGGGATCATTCCAATGGTGATAGTGCACAGTACAAAGTAAGGAAATAGGAGAAGACAACAAGTCCCTTCTCTCTTTCCATAACCGCCAGCAGAGCACTAAGGATGAGTGGCTGGAGCAGGCCACAGAGTGGTAGGGCAGGCCAGGCACCAGCAAAGTGTGGTATTGGAATGGAAGATGGATGAGAGCAGGGCGAAGTGCCCCACTTTTCAGGGGGCTCGGAGATCATGCAATACCATGATTTGCTGAGAGACCTCACACGTCACTTCCTGTGTGCTAATTAGCAATAACGTAATTTTCAGACTCACAGCATCTAACTGTAAACTGTATTCAAAGTATATCCTATTGTAGAAACAATGAAACGCATTCTGTTTTAAGGGATATTTTAATAGTTGGAGGATGGGCAGACACGTGAATTCCTAAAGCATATCTTAAGTGTAAAAGGGATGCTTATTTTAGACTTCCAGCCATAATGGGAACATTGCAGTCCAGTATGTGGAAAACACTTGTCTATTAATACTGGTTGAATAGTTTGCAACGCACCCTTATTAGGATCTCTCGCGAGAAGCACACGTACGAACAAGCCCTTATAAAACTCGGGATCCATCGCCCGACACGGAAAATCCTGACTTCAGCCAAATGTAAGAGATACCTTTCCCGAAAACGGATCCCATAAACGTGTGACAATGCTCGGCAATGCTGGAGAGCTTGGCTCCCAGGGAACGTGCAGCCTCTGCCAGACCAGTCCTGTTATGAAACATGGGCTCTTCCTTGCAGGACCCGACATGTGTCGGAAAGATGCTTGGGGCGCGCGCACTGAGTGTGTATTCCTTCTAATGCCTTACAACATTGCTGGCTTTGCGACACCCACACCTATCACGAGAGGTTGAATTCTCTGCATATAAATGCACACATAATGCTCTACATTATTATAGATTAGAGGAAGACAGTCTTATATTGCTCCAATACTGGGTCCGTTTTGATTTGTAGGTGTCCATAATAATGGATATAGCAATTTGATATGTAAAGTAATGTTTTGCATCCAGGATCTACCCAGGGATAAAACTGAAACATAACTCACACAAAATGAATTCACTAGTGTGAGCTGCTTCAAGTGTTACACTTCAAATTGTGTATAGAGAGGCATAGCTGGTGTGCCTGTTTCAAGGACAGTTCATATCAGTACTGGAAAGGAGTAAACAGTGTATTGTTCTTTCTTTGTGCTGCTTTGCACTAACCTGCGGAGGTGTGACTGCACTGAGCACTTTCTGCGTCTGCAGCTCTGGCACGTAGAGGGGAAACGTGTCCTGCTGCCCACGAGCCGCAGCGCGAAGAATCCGCTCTGAGCGGTGGTTCATTTGTTCCGCGCTTCATTATTCTCTTTTCCGGGGTGTAAATGGGCTCTGCCTCGGAAGGCGGGAGGATGGCGGGAGCGAGAGCCTATTCTCCCTGGTACATTGCGACTGTACGGCGGAAATGAAGGGATACATTAAAATGAGAGCGCCTTTCTTTCTTTTCCATGGCAAGCCAAATGCACCTTTTGGAATGTGCTTTAGCGCCTGAATGTGGAGTTCGGAATTACTAGGATATATCTTTTCAGGCGCTTCGATTAAATTTGCCTCATGGAGCGTGAATTGTTACTTTACCATCGGAAATGGCAGATTCGTCAAGATTCAATATACTGTACTGGGATAAGAGGGCCATCTTGCACGACTGAATACACTGACATGTCATCACATGCATGCCTGTAAAACGAGCAATGCATGCGTATTTGTCCGAATGCTAGGAGGAGCTGCAATGCAACGCCACAACATACAGTATTTATCACTGACGTGAAATATAGGCCGACACACGATGCAGCCTTTGCCCAGACTGTTTAATTTGATTTCAGTGAGTAATTTTTTCTTCTTTATCATCCCTTATCGCCATGCATTGGGCCTCATTACAACGCTGCGGGTATCCTGGCGGTAAACCCGCCAGGATACCGACAAATGCTATTACCGTTTCCAGCACTCAGTGCCTCTGGATTATGAAAGTAAATCCCTATTGATGGAGTCCCATAGGACTACATGGAGGGATTTGTTATAATCATTTATTTAATTTATTTATTTAATTGTTGTTTTATAACGTGCCAAATACATACCTTAGTTTGGTTTCTAAGCACGGATCCGGTATTCGAACTTGTCTTGCTTCCAAGACCAGCGTGTTGCATCTGTGCTATCCTTCGTTCACCGGCAATACCAATGGCAGTAATGACAATGTTTTTTGCCGGTAAGACGTCTGCCTTACCTCCAGCTATTAGCTGGAGCTAACACAGGTGCCCCACTGGCAAACCGGTATTCAGCTGGTCTGGAAAAGTGCCGGTATACGTTAATACCTGCATTTAAAGACCGGCCGACTTATAATGTGGCCGATTGCAACTAATGGAACCTCTTTACTCTCTACACGGTGCAGAGCCAGGTGGAGACCAAACTACCCATGCATCATGCATAAGAGTTTGGCAGAACTGAGTGCATAGTGACATAGCAGGGCTGTCTTAATGGTTGTCTAAGTTTCCACAGACTTCATATGTACTCTGTTGGAGTGTGAAGACCACTGGTCACTGATGAGGAGCAGTCAGGTTCGAATCCTACCTCTGTCAATGGCTTTTTTGAAGTGATCACAAATGTTTATTACCACACCAAATTGCTTTATTTGCTTTTGTGTGATGTGAAAGCATCTTGTACGGAGAGCAATTTGGCTCATGGAGAGGTTGGTCCAGTGCAAGTGTTTTCGGCTTTCAGAGTTGGAGGTGGTCCACCCAGCTACTGAAGAGGGTGCAAAATCCACATCCAATGACATTTTTGTTTTGATTTTTGAATTAATTGCTTTCATTTGAATGTTGGTTTGGGTATAAGCCCCTTAGTGACCATTGCTGCACAATACCAATATTTTCCTTAATTGATAGCCAAGGGGGAGACAGTCCCAGGAGTTCCATGATTGTATCAATGTTCTGTGGTACTGTGTGTTACGGTTCCTGTGGTCTCCTCTGTTGAAAAGTCTTTATGCCTGCTGCCTGCCAGCCACCATGTTGTGTTAGATGTCTCTGTGTGAAGACTTTGGTAATCCAGACTTGTGGGGCCAGGTCTCTTTTGTCTTGTTGTGTCTCGCAAAGCTTGATGCCTGCATCCATCGTGTGGTTCCCCTGGTCCCAATCCAACTTAACAGAAGTGTTGTGCTGCAGGTGAACATTACAGACAAATGGGCGTGTTGCATACTATCATAAATACATTCACACTTTTTCATTGCTTACTAATTTTGTTCTAGCATGCAAGTACAAAAATCTGTGTGTCTCTGTGATCAGGCATGTGAAAAACCAGATTAATTATCCTATTTGTTGTATAGTGGTCTTGTATAGTGCCTTTCTGCCACTGTTGATGGCCTCGCTGTATAATATACAGCTGAAATATGATACACAACGGTAATCGTGATGTATTTTTCTAATGATCTATTGTGTGTGAGGATGGGCCTTTAATGGACTTACCCCAAAGTAGGCCCACCACTTAACAAGCGAGTGCACGTTTCTATGTAAAGCAAGTGTGTTGTGCAATCAGCCAGGAGGAGCTAGATGATTCTGTAGAGTCAAACTAAGCCGGGTCTCCTGGAAACACACAAGTTGACACTTCATATAGATTTTTGCAACAGTTAAAACACTCCCACATATTTTATTACAACCACCCCCACACATGATTGGTTAAACCCTATCCAAAGGAAAACCAATCTTCTCTAATTCCCCCACTCTCATTGCTTACATTTATCTTAGCTACCATCATCAGCGCATATGTACAGCACACCCCCTTTAAGGATTTGTAAGTGGTAGGTCTTGACATCATCAGATAGTAACACATTTAAACAGACACATAATTCATTACAAGTTCCAGCTGTACTGGGATCTTCTAACCCCAGACCTCATTGCACATGGTTTGCATGGCCACTTCAAAAAATATGGGAGGGGAAAAGTAAATAAGTTTAGTTTGAAAGGGTGATAAATATCTCACCCACCCAGACTTACTGGCGTCCTTGTTTCAATGTTATCTAAACAACTACCAATTCAACACGCATGCCCTCCAAGGCACAAGCTGAGAAAATAATTGAAACCCATAGTATCGGTCAACTCTGGCCTCAGATGCCTTTTCACCCAGGTTTATTGCTCAGCCAAAACAGATGTCAGATCTAACTGAACAATCAATAACAGGCTTGCTTGTACTTCAAAATATTCAATCTCCTTCCCACAAGAATGGCAAGTAATAACCAACCTGGTTGTGACTAGCCATCGAATACTGTCGCAACTGCCTGCCCTTCCTTCAGCCTTCAACCTTGTAAAAAAAGTTTTCTCAATCTCTCAGAGTGCACCTTGCAAACCCTGGCTGCAGAGTTTAACCAAATTATGAATGAACACACAGCATACAGATGTGTACATTTCCCCATGTATGTATTTCAGTGCATGCATGTTTAAAAGTACTGTGTCCTCTTTACAGTGTTTTTTTTTTTGGACAAGTCTCCTTTCTCGCATCCAAATTGTGAAGCTCCTCATTGTACAGTTTCCAGGCATTTACATGGCACACTATACCTATATTTTTGTTCATATTTCAACCATGTTTTTTTGAGATTTACCTTGCTGCGTGTGTGCAAATCTAAGTGTATCAACGTAAACACAAAGTAACACTAAAGTAACGCATATCTCATTCTCATTAACCACGTTAGATACATATAAAATTGAAATATTGCACCAACATTGCCGCTCCCGCAGTCACCGATAGGGCGCACACAACATGAACCCCTCTTTATCATTCATTGGGATCTTTCCTGACCACCCTAAAATTCCCCTCTTTAGTTAATACTTCAACTAATAATCTAAATTCTTGTTCCCTAAAACCATTTTCTCGGGGAACACCCCTACAATCATCTTTCACATTTGTCCCAATATTTATGGATTGTGACATTTGTTAAGCACACTAAGCCCAAGTGCATCAAGGCACTGGTTACACATGTTTGCATTTGGTTGCATATTACAGTAATACAGGAAGAAGGACCATCTTAGTGAGTTCATGAAGTATTGCTAAAAAAAAGAATTGTATGGTGGTTAGGCCAGGAGGTTGTAGTCTGAGAAAAGAAGGGTCTTAATTTGTTTGCGGAAGGCCCAGAAGAATGTTGCTTTCCTTACACACCTTGCACTTCTTGCACGCCTCATCTCCATTTTCTCCTCCAACTACAAGTGTTATGCAGACGACACACAGCTCTTCCTCAAACTACCTGCTGACCCTCTTGCACCCTCCACCATCCCTGACTGCCTATCTGCCATCCAGTTCTGGTACACCTCCAATGATCTCTGTCTCAACATCTGTAAAACCGAGATCCTTCCCATTGGGACCCCAGCTCCCTCCTTCTTCCTCTCACTCTGGCCTTCCTCCTTGGGCTCTCCCCCCTGCACCTTCAACTGATGCCAGAAACCTTGGAGTCATCTTTGACTCCTCTCTCTCCATCCTCACTCACACTCAGGACATTGGCAAAGAAGTCCAACTATCAGCTATTCCTTCTCAAAGGAATTTTACCTGTTCTCACTTTCCCTCAGAGGCTCAATGTGACTCAAACCCTGGCTCTCTCTAGAATTGACTACTGTAACAGCCTCCTCCTGAATCTACCTTCCTCCACTCTGCGACCCCTCAAACTTAACCAGAATAGGGCAGCAAGACTTATCCTTGACCTTAAGCCCAAGGACTACATCTCTCCTGCACTAAAACGTCTTCACTGGCTCCCAGTTGCTGCATAGATTAAATTCAAATCCCTCTGCATCATCCACAAGGCTGTCTGGGCCCGGGAACCACACTACCTTCAACATTACTTCACTAAATACTCTCCCTCTAGACCACTTCATTCTTCTGTCATCAACTCTTTGTGTGTAAAGCGTTTTGCTAAACAGAGGGCGGGGGGACGCTCACTTTCCTATGTGGTCTCCCTCCTATGGAATAGCCCCCCCCTCCGCCTCCTCCTGCGCCTTGAGCAGGATCCTCTCTAATTCCAGAAGCTCCTTAAGACTTTCTTCTTTTCCTCCTCCTTCCCTCCTTCTCTCCTCTGCTAATCCCACGGTTGCTGAATCGGTTTCCTGGGCCCTTATGAATCCTCAGGGCCCTGACCTCCCACACCAATTCTACCCTGCTCCTGTCTATCCCCAGCACTTTGCAACTGCACACCCTGCACTCTTGAGGCTCGCACTTACACCTCCCCAGCCCAGTCTGTGTCACACACATTATTCCTAGCACTTCATCTGTGGTTCACCCACGAGCCGGACTCCTCAGCACTTATCCCCTCTTCCCTCTTCCTTTGTGCACTTGCACGTTCTGAATTCTCACAAGGCATAGCAGGTTTGTCCTTCTCCTTCCACTCCCTCTGCTCTTAATTATTGTTTTAATGTATTTCCCACCCTCACTCCCTCCCTGCCATGTCAGCACTTTGAAACAGTATTTTCTTATTGTATTAGTGCCTTACAAGCAAACAAAAAATAAATAAATGTTCAGATCTCAAAGAGAGCAGAAGCTTGTTCCAGTTTTTGCAGCAATGACTGGGAAGCTGGCACCATCTGCTCTAGTGCATTTGAAGTGGGATATGGATAGTTGGTCAGAGTAGGTAGTGCGGGTGGGTCTTAAGGATTGAGACTTGGCACATTTTGGAGATAGGTATTTGGGGGCAGTTTTGGAGTTGCACTTTTACTTGATGTTAAGGTATTTGAAAATGATGTGCTCTGGGACAGGTAGCCAATGTACACTTCTTTTTCCAGCAGAGATGTGGTGACATTTTGGATTGTTGAGGGCTGGTTTTAGGGCACTGTTTTGGATGAGTTGCAATTTGTTCAGGTTCTGAGATCTGGTACATGTGAATAGGGTGTTGCAATGGTCCAGTCTCAAGCCAATAAGGGCCCTGGCAATGATGATCCGGTTTTCAGTGTTGAGGAATGGTCTGCATGCATTAATCAACTTGGATGTGTGGGTATCAGATGAGGCAATAACATTCACCTGTTGAGGGGGAATAGTGTAGAGTCCAGATAAAGGCCTATGGTTTTGAGATTGTTGGAAACTTGGATGGTGTTTCCATCTATGAAGAAGGACTTGTATGATGAGTCTAGTTTGTTAAGAGTGTGTTGTGAGCCGATCACAAGAATCTCTGTCTTTTCATCATTAAGACAGAGATGGTGGGACGCTATCCAGGCCTGAACGGTATGGTAGAATGAATGTACATTTTTCTGTCATTTTCGTAGTTGCCTGTGAGGTAGTTGGTATATGACTTAACCTTGGTGTCAAGCAAGTCAAAGAGAGGTTTTGTGAATATATTGTACAATGTTGGGGAGACACAAGATCCTTGCAGAATGCTGCATGTGACAGGTAGAACACTCTCATGGTTCGCCGATGGTTCTCTCTGAGAGGAAGGAGTTAATCCATGTGAAGGCTACAGGTGAAAAGTGTGCTGCTGATTTACGAAGATAAAGTATGATAACATAGATTCAAGATGATAACATAGGGATTTGCGATCGACCAAGTTGAAGGCCATCGAAAAGGTAGAGTAGGAGTAGGAGGGCTGAGGGACCTGAGTCTTTGATGTCATATGCCATTTCCATAATCTACCCACAGCTATTCACAATCATCCCAATTTGGTGGAGGACACAAAACAGCTTCAGTCTGAGTACCCATGTGATGTCAAATGGTAATGGTGCTAGTCTTGGTCAGGATCACAGTCATCATGGCAGCTGCTCTCCGTACCTGGGCAGAACAGCATTGTAAGAGCATTTGGCAAAAGAAAAAGATAACAAGAAAAAGACACAAATTGGCATTACAATTTTCACAGCTAGGATCATCCAAGATGGTACCCAAGAAAAAAGAGAGTCCAACCAAGGGTCATTTATTTATTTATTGGGTATTTATAATGCACCTATACAGCAAATGGTGTTTCAAGGGACAATAAGAGAGATGCGTAGGGTGTGACAGAAGATGACAAACAAAAACGGTCCTACTAGGCCTTGTGACATTCGGATCGTGTAAGTGCAGAACAGGAAGTGCAGGGGAGGAGGGGGGAATTGATGGTCAGAGCGGAAAGCGCTAGTGATAAGGAAGGAAAGAAAGTGCAGGTCAGAGTAGAGAGCATGCAAGTGCTGGGGGGAGAGGAGGAGAGAGGAAGAGGGCCACTGGGCTCGGTATATGCTAAGAGGAGGCCAGATGGACAAGTGCCAGGGGAATGCAGAAGTGCAGGGGAATGAAGGTCAACAAGCAAAATGCTAGGATGGGCTGAAAGGGTTCAAAGTGGTGCAGGCCCAGCCAGGCTAATGCAGGAGGGCAACTGCAGGTTAAGGTGGGTGGGGGGCAGGGGAGAAGGAAGACTGAGATAATTTTCATTGGGACCCCAGCTCCCTCCTTCCCTCCTACTCTGCTGGGGTGGACTGGGCTAGGAGGGCCTGGTGCACTGTATGAATCAGAAGTAACTAGGCAGCCAGTCACAATGCATGAGAGGGGGGCCATTAGCAGGGGAGTGGGAGAGGTAAGGATTGAGAGAAAAGGAGGTTCCTGAGAAGCATCTGGAACTTAAGGAGATCTGGCTCAAGTCTGAGAGGGGCAGGGAAGACTGCGGTGGTAGAGGGAGATCTACCCCTCAATCTCTGCTCGCAAAAGCGTCTGATCTGCAGAGAATTGGAGCTAGAAGAATGGAGGGCTGTAGCAGGGAGAGGGAGTTGGGTGTATTAGGGTCCCAAGCCCCAGAAAGCCTTCTGTTTGGTGCAGAGGGTCTTGAACTTGATCCTCACAGCTACTGGGAGCCAGGGGGGAGATTTCAGGGCTGGAGAGATGTGGTCCCTGGCCTCGAGGCCAAGGATAAATCTTGCGGTACTATTCTGGAAAAGTTGAAGGGGACGAATGGGAGGAATTAGGCAGATTGAGGAAGTGGCTGTTGCATTCGTGCAGTCTGGAGAGGACCATAGCTCTGGAAACATTTAGTTTCTGGGGGGAGTAAAGGGTTGATGCCTCTGAGGAGGTGCAGCTGAAAGTCGGCCTTCTGGGCAAGGCCTGTGATGCGAGGAAGGAAGGAGATAGAGGAGTTGGAGATGACACCAAGTTTTATTGACCTACATAGGAGAGTGTGGGGAGGGGTGCCACGGAGGGCAGCCAGAGAGTAGGAGGGAAGGCTGGAGCTGGGGTCCCAATGAGAAGGATCTCGGTCAGGCATTGAGACAGAGATGATTAGCAGTGCACTGTAGAGGACCAGCTGTATACATCTGCAGGTGATCCCACATTCCTACTTCTCCTGTATTGGAGACATGAGACTGTGGCATGTTTGAAACCAGCCTTCACGCCAATATCACCACAAGTGTGTGGAAGAAAATACTCATTAAGATAACCTTATTGAATGTACCCCCGAAGTGGCAACAGCTTGCAGGAGGAACTCCCTAAAGGAATATAAAAAGGGGCAAAGAAGAGGAGCTAGTGGCGTTATAAGAAAGTATGTATGAAATCTTGAGATACTGGCTGAGGAGGATGTATGGATTATAGAGGGCCAACGATGAAGTAATTATCAAGATAACTCTCAAGTACAAAAGAAGATTACACGTGCACGAAGTGCTGCAGTAAATAACCGTTCAATACATGTACAGACGCTGAAACGCAAGGTAGATTAAGTCATCATAGAAGCCAGATATAAGAAGGGAATAGATTGCAGGCAAAGCCACCATTGCACAGAAAACTGTACATTGGTATCATAAATTAAGTAAGCCAGAAATCATGAATCGGGAATGGAAAAATGTGTTGCAGCAAGAATAATAGGCTCATGGAGCTCCATGGCGAGGTTGCCTGGCCTGAAGTCAAGATTCTAGAAATCAAGGTCAGCTATCGACTACGAAGAACGAGTATGCAGAGTATGAACCTTCTCACGTTAAGGTGAAAGAAAGAACACAAAGGATGGCAAGCTCATTTAGAGCATTTAAAAATCTGCAAAATGGAACAAATTGTGGTCTCCTGTTATGTGAGCCAAGGATGGAAATAGAGTTTGAACTTGGAGTTCCAGACACGATAGCGAGTGCCCTCCCTTCCGTACATTCTCAAAGACAAGGATACTCTGCAAGGCCAAGTACAAAGATAATTTCATGGCAGAAGGCATAGGTCATGATAGATGCCTGGCTAATTGGGTGGTGAGGTAGTTCACATCCTATCTCCTTGCACCTGGGTCTGGGCTTAAGTGCTGCTAAATGAACTGAATGTACCAGACATGGCACAAATGTGCCAACCAATTATATCCATACATATAAGGTAGGACCCTATAGTTTGAAGACCAATGAGAAATCTAATGTTTCTGAAATTACATGTTTTTAGAGGTATGCATAAGTTGTCCACCTGATAACGGACAGCCAATAACAATCCTAGCACATTTAGAAATGTATACTTAGATGTCTCCCTTAACTAATACCAACCTTTGATAGGGTTTTCACTATTGCCACATAGTATGACATCACTCTGATGCATTCTGTATATAAGAACCACATTTTATGTGTAGATCCTAGAGAGACTGAGCGTACGTCTGTTGATGTTCGTTGTTACCTGCCTGTTTTATATCGTTTCAAATAAAACAGTACTTTGCCATCTTCCTGAGTTGGTTTGGTTATTTGGACTCAGAAACACTCTGGTGTGATCCCATCCATTCCATTTACACATCCCTAAGGGCTATATGCACAGCATCATGCCTGAATAGCAGACAGTCAGTAATAAGAAAGTAAGAAGAGGAGGACGTGGAGGGAAGCTTGAAGGACAGCTGTGTCTCACCCACATAACACTGGAAGTTAGGAGAGAAGGCAAAGATTAAATGGGCTAGAGGGGCAAGATAGATGTTGAAGAGCCACGGCAAGAGGATACCACAGGTGGAGAGTGAGATGGAGGAGAGAAATGGGCCCAGTTGAACCTGGGATGGTCAGTCAGAGAAAAAGGAGGTCAACCAGTCCAGGCCAGGTCTGTGAAGCCAAAGGTAACACAGAAAAGATTTATTAGGGTGGCTTGATTGACCGTATCAAAGGCAAAAGAAAGGTCAAGAAGGATAAGAATGGAAGGATGGTTGGAATTGAGATTAGAGAGCAAGTCTGTGTGGTTGTTCAGCAGTGCAGTTTTTGTGTCTCTGGCAGATCTGAAACAAGACTGTAGGTTGTGGAGACAATCGACAGATTCAGCATGGTGGATAAGCTAGGAGATGGCCAGTTTGCCCAGGAAGGGGGTAATGGAGATCGGGCAGTAGTTAGCCGGACACAAGGGGTCATCAGAAGGCTTTTGAGGAGAGTTGGTTCACAAGTGAGTGCTTGAGGAGGGTTCAGGACGAAATTATCGTACAAAAATGGTCGCAAAGACCAAAAATTCTAAAAATGCTAGCTCCAAAGGTTCGAACACCAAAAGTTTGATCCTTTGGTGGTAGCATTGGAGAAAAAAAAAACGGGGGCAGCAGGGGTGTCCTCCACATCACCCTACTCACTATACTTCATTTACTGCAACGCCGGTTTCCGATCACGGAAGTGAAAGGAAACTGGCGCTGCAGGAACCAGCGTGAAGATGATGGTAAGTGGGTTTTGTTTATGTTGGAGGTGTGGGTGGGGGTGTGCTGAGGGTGTGGGTGGGGGGGTGTTATGGGTGTGTTCTGTGTTGTGTGTGTGGGAGAATGTATGTGTGTTTGCATGAGAAAGGTGCAAACCTTTGGTAGTTTGCACCTTTCTCATGCAAATGATTTGCCCGCGGTAAATTCAGCTGCAGGCAAATCACTTGGATTCCTTGAGGAGTAGCGGGAAGTTGCCCGTGGCAAAAGAGTGATTGCATAAATCAGCCAAGGCTGGAGGAAGGGAGGCAATGTTGTACTTAATAGTTCTGGAGGAGCAGGGGAGCACCTGTTTGGATGACACTTTCATTGAGCAGACTTGTCTAGAACCCCAATCAGGTGATATGGGAGAGAAAGAGGAGAGTAGGAGGGAAGGGGAGAGGGTGAGTGAGAAAGGGGTGGTGTAGAGGAGAGTGAGGATAGGATGTCCTGAAGTTTTGTAATGGAGTGAATGGTCAGTGCAATGCAGAGGGACAGGGAACGCAGAGGAGAAATGGAGACTGCAGTAGGATTGGTGAGTTCCTTTCAGATTTTTAACAGTTCAGCCATATCATTAGCGGCCCCAGGGACGCAGGCTTGGATATGGCCCATCTTCTTTGAGCAGACGGATAGTCTGTATTGCCATTAGAGCAGTCGGCAGACCAGAATGTCAGAGGATGTGCTCGAAGCCTGCCAATTCCGCTCAGCAGCTCTGCACTTGCATTTCAGAGAGGCTCGGTTTGTGGTTCATGCCTCGTTCTCCATGACCACCCTAAGCTTGTGCAAGGCAGCAATTGTTTTGTTTCAGAGTCCCATTCTCTGAGTCATTCGAAGGAGCAAATGTGCAGTAAGTGCTGCCTATCTTCTGGCAGACCTCTCCTTCCATAGCTGTTAGGAGGTCGAGAATATATCTATTCTGCAAAGCATTGTGCCTCAGGGCCCGTAGTACTTCCTTGATGGCACCGAAGCTGATTTGGAAGAATTCACAAATGACAGGAGTTTGTACCGGGTCACCTTGAGCCACTTTGCATTTCTAGCAGCTCTGACAAGAGCTGCGTTGGAGAGAAGAGTAATATCCCCCAGTCCGATTAAACAAACGATATTGCTCAGGAATGTTCATCAGAGCTTTTGGAGATGCCTCCGAGAGGTAATTAGACTGCTTGGTCCAGCTCTATAGTCCCACCTTTCCACATACAGGCATAGTCCTTGGGCTGTCCATGCATAATGATACAGAGGAGGCAAGGGGCACAGTGGACAAAGGGGGCACAGATGTAGCTTCGAGCATTGGGTGTGCAAGGATTACATGTTCCTCAGGAATATCAAGGACAGACACATGTAACGTGGTGAATCTACACACACCTTCGCCAGGTGGGATGCAATTGTCTATAGGCATACTGACCACAAGTCCAAAATATGGTGAGAAGCGCCACTGTACTTCCAGCCAGATCAGTGATGTGAAGCGTGCGGGTGCAGTTCCCATTTGTGCCAACATGCACCATTCCATCGCCCTTTAAACACAGAGAAAATTTGTACATGTCTGTATTTTAACAGGTTTTTCTGGTTCCTTGAGCCATGTCAGATATCTTCATTACTTTTGTCACACATTTCCACACTGTGGGATGTATTGACCCACCAAGCACTGCCCTGCAACATCACTGTGCGCTGCTTTCACCAGAGCCAAAACAATGGCCACAAAAAGCCCTATGTTCGCTAACACCTCTGAGAAGTGCACAGTGAAACCGGAAAAGTGGGCTGCCAATCTACTTTGCCTGTGTCAGTGGTAGAACAGGAGACCACACTGCCAAAACCTGTCATTGGGCTGCCCACAGAGGGAAATGGAACTACCTGAAAGGCAGTGCTTCATTGTGAGGAAAACCAGAAGTGCTCTAAAATTCATTTTTCCTTGGCTGTTGAAATTGCAAAATAATGGTTCCCAAACATCAGAAATGATCCAACATCCTTGTTGGGTGTTAATCATCACCTTATTTAGGAAATCCCCATAGGCACACAATGTCAGGAGAAGCAGATTTCCTCACAAGAATATCCACATTAAAAACTGTGCTTGCCTGGGAAAATCTATCAGAATATGGGCCCAGTACCGCCATCTGCCTGCATGACAGCTGTCAGTTAAGTGTATTAGAAGTTAAATTCATGCATTAAAATCAAATTGTGGAAAAGAAGTGACTTGCCATCAAAAGCAATATGGGTTGCCACTATTCAATCCCTATCTTGTAAAAAGACTGGAATTAGAGATATGTGTGTCTATTTTTTGAAAATGTAAAGTTTATTTTAGCAAAGACAATTTTAAACAAAGTGTGTTAAAGTAACCTCTGATGCCAGCCACATAACTTCAAAGGCAAATTCCACAGTGTGCCCCAAACAAAAGGTGCATTCCTTCTGCTCTCTGCCTCAGGAACTCTCAGTCGGATGTTAATGAAGGGGGAGGAGATTTTGCTCTGCTGCTCATAGAGAGACAAACGGCTTCCTGGATTGAAAGGGTATGCAAATTCAAGTGTCAACAGAAACTCTTTCCAGCAGGAAGAGAGGCCTGGATGAATTTTAGGGGCGGGACAGACAGATATGTTTATCCTTAAACCACAAGAAAGTATCTTTTTGAAAACGACTGACAGAGAACTGTGCAAAATTGTAAAAATCTGTAAAATATAGTGGTGTTAACATGAAAATCATGGTCACATTTTAAAACTACTCACAACTCTGTGCTATGTTTAGGGACATGACTACAGGAATTGTGGTTTTGTAGCAATTGCGATGATGCTAGAAATATGAAACTTCACAGGAGTATGCCCAGATGTCATGCGCATATATGTACAAAATGTGGACAAATCTGACATTGGGTACCCAACCAAAAGTGCGAAAAACTGTCAAATCTGAACTGAAGCTCTCACCGAGATGGGAGTCAGATGAATACTTGCTCCACTAAATCTGTGATGTAAATATGTTATTGCTAGCAAGCTGGTAATATTGTAAATATGCTTTATATGAAAAATAGATTTACTGTGCAGAAACAAAGGGGAGGTTCTCCCTGGATTGTAAAATACAGATCATCATGACACCAGATTTTCTTCTCAAATCAGGGAAGAGGACAGACCCTAACCAATAGGATTCCTAGAGGGTGTGCTTAGTATAATTCAGCCTACCCACCCCTTAGGGAAATACATAAATAGAGACAGTTTAGGACCTAGAGACAGACACATTCACCCATCAACTGATTGCTGGCGGAGCACTTTGCAAGAGAAATCCATATCCAAGACTCCAGAACTTTGAAAGCAGAAAGGCCCACTTCCAAAGCTGAACCATTCTCAGCTTGGCCTTTTAATAATCCTGAAACCAGATTTACCCCAGACCTCCATGGGGGACACCAAAATAACAGCCTGGCTGTGCTGTTTATGCTTTCTTGCTAAGAATTCTTGCTAGAATCCAGAGATCCAAACCAGTAGAGCAGAGCTGTAACCAGATAGCTGTGAACCAGAACCAACCCGTCAGATCCAGTGCTGTGCAATGTCGAGAGTGCCGTGCTGAGTGCAGAACTCAAGCACCCTGAATCCTGTCCTTTGGGCTAGCAGAATTCCAGTCCAGACATCTTTGACCAGATCCCTGACGGGCCCATTCCAAACTGTAGTAGTGAGTATCTATAGCATAGAATTGTCCCTAAGCAGTATCTTATCCATAAGTAATCCTATCCAAACCCTTCTACCATATCCAGAACTGCATTGTAGAAAGTTTTTTGTCTTACCTGAATCTTTCTCTCATCCCTATAGTCCTTTGATAATAGTAGTGTTAAAATCATCTTTGAGCTAATATATTTGCTGAGAAAGACAAGCGTCTCGGCAGGTAATAATCATCCAGAGGCGTTGCTGGGTTGGTGGCTGTGCTGTCGTGTAGTTTGTGGCTTCATGACTCCCTAGTGTAAAGAAATATTGTTTGTAATGTTCAAAAGTACAGCTTTCATTTGCAAATTTTGACTCTTTCTGAGAAAAACCGACCTCTACTAAAACCTTCATAACTTCTTCACCATGTATGCTCGAAACGTAATTTAAGTGTCAAATTGAAGCTAACATCCTCAGCTTTCCAATGAATGCAAAATCACCTTCTAGTTTTTCCGCAATCGCGCTTTTCGTGCGCGGAAATGTTTGCCGCAAATTTTTCGTTTGGCTCAATTTCATCACGTGTAAAACAGCTGTTCTTTGCATCCGACCTCAGAATTAAGTGTTCAATCGCTAGTGACTCAATAATCATTGCTAGTGTTTGTCCGATACTATACAAAGCGGCTCCCACTAGTTATGAATCCAATTTAGTGAATTAAATCCATTTTGCAGTGTTTTTAACCATTCATTCAAAGCCACATTCAAAAGCATTTGATAAGTTGCAATCATTCCTGTTTCTCTCTGAGTTTGCTGGGGGAAATTGGGATTAATACTGCATTTGTTGAGTTTGTATGCCTGAAACCTGTTTTCTCCCCTTCCATCTCTTTATCTTGCATATTGGGAGGATTGAGTAGTGTGCAGGCGGAAAGAGTGATATTGCATTTGACTGAACCCACACAAAGTTTATTCTATGCTGCATTATTTTTCCTATCCATACTCCTTCTGATTAAAGAAATTGTTGATTGTATCATCACCCCATCGGTGATACTTGTATAAATATTAAATAGTGTGATATCTATTGTGCAAATCCATAAAGTAAATCTTTTTAACTTTACAAAAAAGCCTGATTCCTGGTTCAGTGCGACCGGGGGGGGGATTCAAAGAGAAGGGCATGATATAAGGGTACATCATTCACAAATAAAAGAACTTATAGACAAAAATATATAATTAAGGGTTTCAATTGTGCATCCCACGCTAGACATTGACTTAGATGAAATGCTGGGTTGAAATCAGTTACAAGATTGGGGGCTCGTGTCTGGGATTTCTGAATTAGACATACCACTTGTGACAGTCTAATACAGTGTGCTAACTAACGGGGTACATAATCCCTGTTGGGCTACCACGCTTTGTTACACTGTGAAAAGCACCGCTCACTAGGAACG
Organism: Ambystoma mexicanum; assembly: GCF_040938575.1. Classification (NCBI taxonomy): domain Eukaryota; kingdom Metazoa; phylum Chordata; class Amphibia; order Caudata; family Ambystomatidae; genus Ambystoma; species Ambystoma mexicanum. Next base: position 956,879,784 of record NC_090928.1, on the reverse strand, counting down.
CTCTAAGGAAATGGTCTGCTTTGCAAAAATAAATTAAACTCCTGTAAGTCAGGAAGGAAATTAATATTCCCAGAATGGCGGCTTTGGTAGAAATCAATATGGCTAAAGAACACCTATTGCATAAATTATTTGTAAGGGGTGAATAGACAGAGCAGGATCAGAATGTGTGGTCGCAGGCAATCACAGAACAGGTCACTGCCACAGGGTTAGACTTATGGCAAGGCCAGGGTCCATTACACATGGCCCTGAGTGAATTATATATGGCCCTTAAGGCAAAGGAAGAGCAAATCAAGATTGCCAAAATAGCGGCATATCTATACCTACATATTGGAGCAATAGAGGACAAATATGCCGAGGGCCAAGATCTGGCAAACAAGCAACTGCAGCCATTAGAAAAGGCTCACACTGATCTGGACTCTGCTGAGCAGAGGCTACAGAGTAGCCAGAAATCAGAAAATGAAAGTAGGCAGTACGTAACCAAAATAAAAGAAGACATGGGTATCCTGCAGCAGGAGAAGGTGGAACAGGATACCATAATGCTGGGCTTGCAGAAGGATTACCAAGAAAGTTTGGATTCTCTACTGCAGAGCCAGAGAAAGCTGGAACAGCAAATACATTTTAATAGGACATTCGCAGAGCAGGTAGTCACCCTGCAAAGCCATCTAGATAGAGAAAAAGAAGAGAGTAATACATTAATCCTGAAAGACCTGGATACCCAGGCAGAATTTGATGAAGAATGCCAGAGAGCTGGTGCGCTCCAAAGACAGAGGGACGACCTGGCTGCACAGAGGCATGCTCTTGCTCAAGAAAAGGGACACCTTAGGCCAGGAAGTCTTTTATTTAAAATAGAAGATAGAAGAAAATCACCTGGCCCTTCAGGGACTGGGTGACCACCGAAAAAACCATGAAAAATTGTTAGAGCACACCAGGAGGGTGGAAGATGCTCTGGCAAGGAAGGACCAGGCCAATATGGACAGGATTTAGGAGGTAACCCCCTGCAGCAAAGGCTGGCCCAGTACTCTAAAACAACACAGGAAGCACAGAGAGAAAATGAGGCTCTATGTGAGAACAATGACAGGCTCCACAGACAGGTAGCCATGCAAGAGAAATTGACAGAAACCAGCAAGGCCTTGATAGAAGAACAGAAAGCTCAAATTCTTGCATGGCAACAGGGAGAAGGGGCTGAGAGAGATGAGGTCCGCTGGGAAAGGGAAACACCTAAGCATAACCTCAGGAACCCTAGAACCAGAGGCCTTCATCTCTTCCAATCCCTGGACTCTGCCACCCCCATGTCCACTGGCGCACATGAGCCAAGGGCCACGGGGATGGCAGACTTCAATCCAATAAGGAATATGGGGCTCATAGACCAGCACCTTCCAGGAATGGATGGGCGGGCATCTGGGTATAGGGTCCCAAGTACTATCAAATTTAGTGAGGAACTCCATGAGAGTAGGCCCACTAAGGACATCCTGAAAACCTCTACCCAGCTAGGACCGTGTGGGGGGGTACTCATCAAATCCTGGGAGCAAGGAGGAATCAGAAGACTCCTCTGAACGCCCGGGACACAGGAGACTAGTTTCCCACATTATGCCAGCCATTCCCAGGCTCGCAGAATCTGGGAGAGCCTAGAAGACCAGACGGGCACCTCTGGGAGCAGTGCCTCTGAGTCAGAGGAGGAGTGGACCAGGGTTACCCGAACCAAAAAGTCCAATAAGGTAAAAAGGGCCTTGCTCAAGGATCCTCTAAAACAAATCAAAGCGATAAGGAGCGTCATCTTGGGAGCACTTACAGCTCTTTGAACAGATGATGGAAACTTTCCATTTGAGGGATAGCCAAAGCTGCATTCAATATGTGAAATGGACCTTCTCACCAGAATACTCCAGCTTCTTTGCGTTGCTGGAGAACCAAAATCATTCTAGATGGTCCACCTATAGGACAGCTATCTTGAAGCATTTTTCTGGGCACAGAAATCCTCAGGAGGCGTTTAAGGAAGCCTACAACTTGCAATGTGGGGAAGATCAGGCCCCACAAGAATTTGTTCAGGAATTAAAGCGTGCCTTTGCGCATACCACCAGAAGGGTGCGCACTGACAGCAAAGAGTTTGTGAATACTTTCTTCCACGCTCTCCCCAAGTACATCATGACCCAGCTAGTGAGAGATTTTCATGAGAAAAGATCACTAGACTGGGTCAATGAACAGGCCACACGAATTTATGAGGTGCAAAAGCCCATCGAAAACAAAAATATTCCAAACCAACCAACACCCCTGCTGCTGCTAAGGTGGCAGAGGTCAAGGTTGCCCTCATTTTAGATTTGGAGATGGGGGGGCCTAAAAATCTGCCTGCACAGAATCAGAATAATCCCAAGCCCAGAAGGCCCTCGGGCCAGTCACAAACACGGAGCCAAGGAGGTAGTCCCACAAATGGCACCCCTCACCCCCTGACTACAACAGCCCCCGTTACAAGGGGAATAGACCTATCCTGGGTTATGTGTGGACTCCACCAGCCCAAGGGGGGGGGATCCACCCAAACAGCAGCTAACCCATGGATCTTCCCTCCTCACTTCCACCAGGAGGGCAGTAATTCCCCAAATCCTGGACAGAACTTCTTCCCCAAAACCATCCATCCTTCTTTCCCCAATTTCCTGAGTCCAGACAACCCAATCCGGGAGAGGGGAGGCCAAGGGTGGAGGGGTACCCACATTTTCCAAACCCGGGGTATTTTCAGAGAAGGGATAGCTACCCTTCCCGGGATCAGCCCAGGGGAGACAAAGCTCCCCATATCAGCCTGAGCAGTTGTCACAACTAGAGCGCCAGGTCCAAAACATGGCACAGGATCTGGGTTGCATGCTGAGGGCTCAACAGAACCCTCAGATGAGCATGCCAGCGCAGAATGCCTCAAACGCCAGACCTGGTGCTCCAGAGCAATGACGGGGGAAGAACCCCGACAACCCACCGGTTCCCAGAGAAGCTTCCTTCCCCAATTGTAAAAAGCCCCTGGAAATCCAGGAACCAGAACCAAAATCTCCTGCCCCTGAAAGTCTGCCGCCCAAGGAACAGAGGGGGGCTAGGAGAAATAAAGAACCCAAAAAGACCCATTTTGAGGAGGAGGTACAAATCTTCCAATTTGAAGGAGAGGAGTCCTCAGAGGATTCTGGGAAAAGGATCTTCTCCTTCAGAGATGGGGGAACTCCTACCAAAGAAAAATGGGTCCCAGAAGATCCAAATACAGACTGGGTAGATGTGGGGACTGAGCTAGCACCGCCCATCATCCAACCCAGAAACAACAGCATGAAAATCCCCTGGTTCAAACCCATCCTGGTAACTGCCTCCAAAAAGGGGGTCAGCCCAGAACCAGGACCAGAACCAGGGGAACCCAAAACTTCCCCCATATCTGGCTGTCACCTTTTCTTTTCAGATTCCCACAACTCCAAACAGAATTCTGCCCAAATCGCTTCTCCATCAGTGTCCAAAGCCAAGAAACTCACCCACCAGTTGTCCAAAAATGTACATTATCTGTGCCCCTTTGAGGAGAAGGAAGGAAGATTGTATTCCCCGGTCCAGATACAGGGGCAGCGTACAATTTTGGCACTGGTGGACACTGGATCCAAAGCTACCCATCTGTCAAATAGGGCTTTTTATAAACTGAATTCAGGAAGGGGGGAGAAATACCAAATTCCTTTCACCCCTCTTCCTGGACAACTTCAGAACTTCGACGGGAAGGAAATTCCCGTCGAGGGGACTGCGGATTTGGATATTAAAATTGGGCGACATAAGGTGAAGCACCCGGTCATAGTCATAACTCCAGAGGGCACCCCTTGTTTACTAGGGAATTACATCCTGCGAAGGTTGTCACCCCTAATAGATTGTGTAAACAATGTCCTCTGGACCCAGTCTAACCGGCCAATAAAATTAAAACAGAGTGTCAACCATGTTAGTTTAAACGGCACATGCCACATGGTTGAACAAAAATCTCACCAAGTACAATTTCAACTTCCAGAACAACCAAATCCCAGACGTGACAGTAATAGCAGTTAGACAACAAACTGGTGATGGGGGGTTCTCTCTATTTCTGAAAATCAACCTTCCTTCCAGTTTAAGGTGGCATTCCACACTGGAAGGAAACACTCTGAAATTCTTTACAAATTCACAATCAGACGTTCCCACTCCTATAGTCCAGAAAGATGAGACATCAGCTCAAAGCCTGGGTCATATTCAGCAAATTGGAGAGCAGTTGTCATCCCTGTTCAGTTAAATGAAGGGAAGAATTCTGTTCTCGCCCGAGTGTGTGTGAAAAACGGTAAGAGCTTCATCAGCGAGGCCATGTTCCGCAAACTCCCAAAATATCCAGCCATTCCCACATTTAAACTGATAGACAAATGGGAAATAGATCTGGAAACACCCAATTCCAAACATCTCCTGCCAAGCAGGTGTATGCTCAAAATCTCCATATGCAACAAGAGCATAGTCCATAATTGTTGGGTCGCTTTTTACTTAGGCAGTGACATTCTCAATCACTTTGCCATTAGTTTGGACCTAATAAACTTCAAAGCTTGGTCTCGATTAGCCGATAATCCCATGGGCTTTGATGACCCAGAGAGAGGATTTAGGTCTGCTCAATTGCTGCCTTATGAAGTTGAAATTCAGATTGGAGAGGAAGTCACCATCCCAGAAAGGATCCGACAATTCTCCCTGGAAGTGAAAGTTAAAAGAGGACAGTAATTGAAAAACCTTGACGCCTATATTCATCTAAATGCTTCTCTCCAACAGCAAGGGTTGTTGGTAAACCCAACACCACTAGTCAATATAGAACATGACACCATTCCAACAGAGGTGGATAACAGTGATTTAAAGAGTATCACTCTAGCCGCAGGCACCATTATTGGAATGGCGGTTGATGACCAATATTTTTCCATACATTTAGGTAATGAACAGTTAGGACCAATCCCCAAGGACTGTTTTGACAGTGATAGTGATGACAACACAACACCAGACAGGATATTTACCCGGAATGGGGGCAATTTTCTGGTGTACACTTCCTGCCCTTATGGTAAGGAAGATGTTACCTGTGACTTCAGGGGGGATGAGGTGATTTTCCAAGTCTGCGAGGACTGCCTTCCCCACCAGAAACCACCAGTCCAAATCAGCACTTTGACCAGGGATGCCTCCACCCAGCTGGAGGAGGCCACTGAAATAGCAAAACCAGAGGTCTTTCCAGGCTTCAGGCAGATGGTTGAAGAGAGAGTCAACCTAGCTGATGCCTGTGGGACTCTGGAGCAGAAGAAAAAAATTGAAACAAATTTTCTTGGATTTTCAAGATCTCTTTGCGTTGGACTCATATGACTGTGGTCGCACCGACATCCACACAACAACAATTCCCACGGACCCTGGCATGACTCCAGTGTTTGTGAAGCAATATCGCTTGCCTCTCGCATCAATGGAGTCCCTTACTGAAATAATTAAGAACCTCGAGTCCCATGGGATAATCCGTCCAGTCCACAGTACCTTCAATAATCCGGTGCTGGGGATTTTGAAGCCAAATAGCCAGTGGAGACTCTGCGCCGACCTAAGGGAGCTCAACAAACGGGTCCATACTTCCCGATGGCCTCTTCCCTACATTGACCAAGGGCTGGCCCAGATCCAGGGGTCACAGGTATTCACTGCCATTGACCTGACCAATGGGTACTGGACTGTACCTGTCAATAGGGAGGACCAATACAAGCTGGCCTTTACCTTTGGGGGTCAGAGGTACACATGGACCCGGACATCCTTCGGATACATCAACTCCGGCAATGAATTTAACATTTTTCTACATAAGGCGATGCCTGACCTGGATGAAAGGGGTAACCTGGCTTATGTAGATGATGTTTTAATCAAAAGCTCAACTGTGGAGGAACACATAGCAGATATCTGTTATGTCCTAACACAGTTGAGGGCTGCCGGAGCAAAACTTTACTTTCAAAAGGCACCGTGGTGTAGCACCCGTGTTAAAAATTTCTTGGGGCATGAGATTACTCCTCAGGGTCTTTGTCCCCAGGAAAAGAAAGTGGAAGCACATCAGAAATTGAAAGACCCCACAACTCTGCGAGAACTAAGGAGTCTCCTTGGACTGACTAATTACAGCGGAAAGTTCATTGAGGACTATGCAGAGATCACAAGACCCCTGATCCATCTTTTGAAGGAGGGGTCAAGTGGGAGTGGGGTCCAGAACAAGCCGAGGCAGTAAGACAACTGAAAAGAAGCCTCTCACAAAGCACCTTGCCTAGCTTACCCTGTCAAAAACAAGGAGTTCTTCTTGGAGACAGGGTTCTCAAATACATGCTTGACTGCAGTATTATATAAAAAGCATGACAAGGTCTATAAAGTAATCTCATATGCGAGTAAAACTTTATCCTCTGTGGAGGAAAAATTCAACAATTGTGAGAAGGCACTCCTGGCAACGGTGTGGGCATTGAAGAATTACCGCCCGTTCATCCAGGGGGAACACATCATAGTGGAGACTCCACACCAGCCTCTGCAATATCTCCAAAGTGACAGAATCCGGGCCGGAAATGTAAGTAATTCCCAAATTACTTCCTGGATTCTGTCAATGCAAGGCTTTCCCGTGGAGGTCAGATATGGCCAAAACAAGAAGAGTCCCCTCGCGCAAGGTCTGGCTGACTTGCATGATTGTGCCAGAGAAAACTGTCTCAAGTACGAAAGTCTTAAAATCAAGGACAACATGGAGGCATACCTCAATTCCCCACACAAAGTCTTTGAAGAAGACCAGGGTGAGGGAATGCCCACTGTCTATGTGGATGGATGCTCTTACCATGTTGACAACATTGGGGAAAAAGAACTTGTGGCCGACGTAGGGAATGCCTGGGTGAATGACGCCCCAGAACCTTCCGCTGGGTACAAGATTGGTCCCCGAAGTAGTCAATTGGCCGAGTTGATCGCTGTGCATCAAGCCATCCTCACTGCTGTCGAACACCAACTTCAGATACTGGTCATAATCACTGATTCGGATTATGCACGTAACGGGTCCGTGGAGCACCTGGTTAACAGGAAAACTAGAGGCATGTTACGTGCTAATAATAAACCCTTGAAACATGGAAAGTTAATTCAAAATATTGATGATCTGGTCACCTCGAATGGGATGACCATCTACTGGAAAAAGATCAAGGGTCATTCTAAAGTAGAGGGACCAGACAAAACTGGAAATGACTTAGCTGATCAGCTGGCCAAAACTTGAGCCATCCAAGGGGATCTACTTGAGATCGAGTCCCTGTTGGGGGAAATCCTGGTCACTGCTATCACTACGTCCCAGACAAATGCTCACAATTAACTCTCAACTGCACAATGGAGTAAGAAGACCTTAGATGCTGATTTGATTACAGCACAAAAAGGGGATCCAATCATTGGTAAGTTTTATCAACACATTGAGGACCCTGAGAACTTCCACTGATGGATACCTATTACATAGGGAAAGAGGACCTCAGAGTGTTGATGAAATATCCAAAAATGTTCTGAATCCAAGACGGTTTGTTGGTAAGGAGATCCCTAGCTGGCCATGATCAGTGGGTGGTCCCTACCTCATTCCGAAACCTGATGCTAAGTCATGCCCATGATGCGGCCACAGCCGGTCATATGGGGTTTCATACAATGCTTGAAATCTTAAGAGAGGTTGCATACTGGCCACACATGGGGCAGGACCTCAACCAATACTTGAAGGGGTGTCTTGTGTGTGCACAATTTCAGCCAACATCTGTGCGCCTCTCCAAAAGAGGGGGATGACACTGCCATGGTCAGATTTGCAATTCGATTTTATAGGGCCCGTGATTCGCTCCTCTAGGGGGAATAAGTACATGATGACAGTGACGTGCTTGTTTACTAAATGAGTGGAATGTCTCCCGTTCCCAAATTGCAAGGCAGAAACAGCAGCTGCCCTGATGTTCAACCACATCTTCTCGCATTTTAGAATACGCCAAAGGATCAAGTCAGACCGAGGTAGCAGTTTCACTAGCGAAGTGATGACAAAGATGTGGGAGATACTTGGGGTAAAAAAGGAAATACACATTGCCTACCGGCTAGCCTCTAGTGGTATAGTTGTGAGATACAATAAGACAATTTTGAGCATATTAAAAAAGTTTGTGGCAGATTCTGGGCCAAGTTGGGATATTCGATTACCTCTTCTCCTGATGGCCATCCGATCTACCCCTTCATCTGCAACTAAAATGTCAACGTTTGAGCTGATGACTGGACGGAGGATGGTGCTTCCCCAGCATCTGCTCTACAGAAACCAAGAGCAGACATTGATCAATGCCTCCACAACTCATGAGTATGTTGAAAATCTAAGAAAACACCTTCAACATGCTTTTGCCTATGCTCAGTAAAATCTAGAAAGATCTGGAGACAGCATGAAGACTCACTATGACTTAAAGACTACTGGAAAGGAATACCATGTAGGAGACTGGTTCTACTTATACAATTTCCAAAGGAACTGGGCCAAACAGCGCACATTTTTGCCTAACTGGAGGGGCCCTTTTGAAATTGTAGACAAAATCTCATCAGTCGCCTACAAAATCTGCATCCCCAAAGGGAGCTTGGCAGAGGGGGAAGATAAGTCAGTCCATATTAACCAACTGAAGTGTTACCATCCGAAGCACACTCTGCAGCAACTAGAGGAGTCTTCTGGAACCCCAGAGGGGTTCTCTCCGGCTCCCTAGGATTCCAGTTATAAAAATATTCCATCTATATAGTCAATAAATTGCAAATTGAAAAATGTGTCCTGATTTGTCAAAATGTATCTGTGTGTCCCACTACATAAATAGCGGTGGGGAAATGTCTACAAATATGTTTTTGCTTTGTCATCCTAGAATTGGAAACCATGGAGACTAAAACCAAGGAGGACCACCCAGGGACTGGAAGGAAAGATTCAAGGGGCCCGGGTATCGCTCCATACTAACATCAGGACTTGGCGAGGAAAATTGGTCGATCACTGATGGGAGAAGCTGATGAATTTTTACATTTGAACCAGACAAAAAAGAAACTGATCATCCCAATCTCGTGATTTCCCATTGATGGATGGTCAAAGCCAAATCGCGAGGGGGGCTTGTGGGATGTATTGACCCACTAGGCTCTGCTCTGCGACATCACTGTGCGCTGCTTTCACGAGAACCAACAGAAAGGCTGCAAAAAGCTCTATGCACGCTAAAACCTCTGAGAAGTGCGCAGTGAAACCAGAAAAGTGGGCTGCCAATCTACTTTGCTATGTCAGTGGTAGAACAGGAGACCACACTGCCAAAACCTGTCATTGGGCTGCCCACAGAGGGAAATGGAACTACCTGAAAGGCAGTGCTTCATTGTGAGAAAAAACCATAAGTGCTCTAAAATCTGTTTTTCCTTGGCTGTTGAAATTGCAAAATAATGGTTCCCAAACATCAGAAAAGATCCAACATCCTTGCTGGGTGTTAACCATCACCTTATTTAAGAAATCCCCATAAGCACACAATGTCAGGAGAAGCAGATTTCCTCACAAGAATATCCACATTAAAAAAGGTGCTTGCCTGGAAAAATCTGTCAGAATATGGGCACAGTACCGCCGCCTGCCTGCACGACAGCTGTCAGTTAAGTGCATTAGAAGTTAAACTTGTGCATTAAAATCTAATTGTGGAAAAGAGGTGACTTGCCATCAAAAGCAACATAGGTTGCCACTATTCAATCTCTATGTTGTGAAAAGACTGGAATTAGAGATATGTGTATCTAAGTTTATTTTAGCAAAGAGAATTTTAAACAAAGTGTGTTAAAGTAACCTCTGATGCCAGCCATAGAACTTCAAAGGCAAATTCCACAGCATGCCCCAAACAAAAGGTGCCTTCCTTCTGCTCTCTGCCTCAGGAACTCTCAGACAGATGTTAATGAAGGGGGAGGAGATTTTGCTCTGCTGGTCATAGAGAGAGAAAAGGCTTCCTGGATTGAAAGGGTATGCAAATTCAAGTGTTAACAGAAACTCTTGCCAGCAGGAAGAGAGGCCTGGATTGCTCTTGGCCCATCAAAACTTTGGGGGCGGGACAGACAGATATGTGTATCCTTAAACCACAAGAAAGTATCCTTTTGAAAAAGACTGACAGAGAACTGTGCAAAATTGTAAAAATCTGTAAAATATAGTGGTGTTAACATGAAAATCCTGGTCACATTTTGGAACTACTCAGAACTCTGTGCTATGTTGAGGGACATGACTACAGAAATTGTGGTTTTGTGGCAATTTTGATGATGCTAGAAATATGAAACTTCACAGAATTATGTCCAGATGTCATGCGCATATATGTACAAAAATGTGGACAAATCTGACATTGGGTACCTGACCAAAAGTTCCAAAAAACTGTCAAATCTGAACTGAAGCTCTCGCCGAGATGGGACTTGGATGAATACTTGCTCCACTAAATCTGTGATGTAAATATGCTATTGCTAGCAAGTTGGTAATATTGTAAATATGCCTTATATGAAAAATAGATTTACTGTGCAGAAACATAGGGGAGGTTTTCCCTGGATTGTAAAATACAGCATCATCATGACACCAGATTGTCTTCTCAAATCAGGGGAGAGGACAGACCCTAACCAATAGGATTCCTCAAGGGTTTGCCTAGTATAATCCAGTCTACCCACCCCTTAGGGAAATACATAAATAAAGACAGCTTAGGACCTAGAGACAGACACATTCACCCATCAACTGATTGCTGGCGGAGCACTTTGCAAGAGAAATCCATATCCAAGACTCCAGAACTTTGAAAGCAGAAAGGCCCACTTCCAAAGCTGAACCATTCTCAGCTTGGCCTTTTAATATTCCTGAAACCAGATGTACCCCAGACCTCCAAGGGGAACACCAAAAGAACAGCCTGGCTGTGCTGTTATTGCTTTCTTGCTAGGAATTCTTGCTAGAATCCAGAGATCCAAACCAGTAGAGCAGAGCTGTAACCAGATAGCTGTGAACCAGAACCAACCCATCAGATCCAGTCCAGAGTGCCGTGCAGTGTCGAGAGTGCTGTGCTGAGTACAGAACCCGAGCGCCCAGAATCCCGTCCTGTGGGCTAGCAGAATTCCAGTCCAGAAATCTTTGACCAGATCCCTGACGGGCCCATTCCAAACTGTAGTAGTGAGTATCTATAACATAGAGTTGTCCCTAGCCAGTATCTTATCCATAAGTAATCCTATCCAAACCCTTCTACCATATCCAGAACTGCATTGTAGAAAATGTTTTGTCTTACCTGAATCTTTCTCTCATCCCTATAGTCCTTTGATAATAGTAGTGTTAAATCATCTTTGCGCTAATATATTTTCTGAAGAAAGACAAGGGTCTCGGCAGGTCAAAACCATCCAGAGGCGTCGCTGGGTTGGTGGCTGTGCTGTCGTGTAGTTTGTGGCTTCATAGACTCCCTAGTGTAAGGAAATATTGTTTGTAATGTTCAAAAGCGCATCTTTCATTTGCAAATTTTGACTCTTTCTGAGAAAAACCGACCTCCACTAAAACCTTAATAACTTCTTCACTGTGTATGCTAGAAACAAATTTAAGTGTCAAATTGAAGCTAACGTCCTCAGCTTTCCAACGAATCCAAAACCATCTTCTAGTTTTTCCGAAATCGCGCTTCTCGCGCGCAGAATTGTTTGCCGCAAATTTTTCGTTTGGCTCAATTTCATCACGTGTAAAACAGCTGTTCTTTGCATCCGACCTCAGAATTAAGTGTTCAATCTACTAGTGACTCAATAATCATTGCTAGTGTTTGTCTGATACTATACAAAGCGGCTCCCACTATTTTTGAATCCAATTTAGTGAATTAATTCCAGTTTTCAGTGTTTTTAACCATTCATTCAAAGCCACATTCAAAAGCATTTGACAAGTTGCAATCATTCCTGTTTCTCTCTGAATTTTCTGGGGGAAATTGGGTTTAATACTGTATTTGTTGAGTTTGTATTCCTGAAACCTGTTTTCTCTTCTTCCATCTCTTTATCTTGCATAATGGGGGGATTGAGTAGTGTGCAAGCGGAACGAGTGACATTGCATTTGACTGAATCCACACAAAGTTTATTCTATGCTGCATTATTTTTCCAATCCATACTCCTTCTGATTAAAGAGATTGTTGATTGTAACATCACCCCATCGGTGATCCTTGTATAAATATTAAATAATGTGATATCTATTATGCAAATCCATTAAATAAATCTTTTTAACTTTGCAAAACAGCCTGCTTCCTGGTTCAGTGCGACCGGGGGGATTCAAAGAGAGGGGCGTGATATAAGGGTACATCATTCAGAAATAAAAGAAATATAGACAAAAATATATAATTAAGGGTTTCAATTGTGTATCCCACGCTGGGCATTGACTTAGGTGAAGTGCTGGGTTGAAATCACTTACAACACTCTTGGTGTACACGTTCTACCCCTTCTTATGAGAATCACCTCATCGCTCCAGCTCTGCAACTCTTCACCCCTTGCTCCCATCGGTTGTTGATGATAATGGACCGTTTAAAACTAAGCTGGTCTCACTGCGTACACCGAACATTCTTCTGCTCTTTACGATGTGTAGTTGTACATTCTCCATATACAGGAAAAATAGATAATGTGACTGATTGTCCTTGAAACTGCCCTTAGACCCTGCACGAAGCTAGGTGCACTAGGCATAGTGCATCTGCTAACTCTATTTCATCTGCGATAAATATTCTAGGGACACCAGAAACATGGGGGATGAGAGAGAAGATGTAGCAAAATCCTACAGATCTGTCTCCCCCCACTCTCCTCATATGACTATAGCATATATTGGGCCTCATCACGAGTTGAGCTTTATGCTGTCTGGGATACCGCCCAACTTTATTTGTCTGGTGGTATTACTGGCGGATCATGGGTTGGGCGCTAACCATTACTCCTCACTGGACCCAATGGGGCATTTTCTGTGCAATTACCATGCAGTAATACCACCAGTGGTAATTGCGCCAAAAATTGCCATTTTCCCGGCATGTTTACCCCCAGCTCTGAGCTGTGGGTAATCACGCCAAACTCGAAATTGGGCGGAGCGGTTCGTGCAGTGGTAACTCTGTTACCGCTGCATTGAAGGGCTTTCGCCCAACTCGTGATGAGGCCCTTTATCTGCTCCAGAACCATATAATGATAATTATTACATCTTACAATCATCAAAAAAATCAACATGGAGTTCCTGAAATGGCACAGAGATCCTTCGGAAAAACTCCCCTTACTGACCTCATGGTGTTTCCAGGATTGAATTCCCTACAAACTATGCAGTTTCTTAAAAATCTACTTTCCTGTTCCAGGAGGTTTGGTATGAACCATTCCTGCTGGAGTTCTGGTGCAATATGTCACGAGAAGTGTGTTTTGTGTAATGTAGTTGCTCTAGAGCCAAAAGAAGCAGTTCTACAGGCATTACTACCTTCCTCATCAGCTTCTGTCTACACAGAAAATCTGTGGGTGAGAGGGAATATCCTCTCTTTGTCCACAGTTCCTGTTCCTCCTTAGGTGCTTTTCCCTGTATTTCTATAATCTGAAGCAAAGGGACTGCAGTGTACGAAGCTGGCAACTGTACCTGCTGGAACATGGTTTCCCTTTTCTGGGGATCTGGGAATGGCAAATATGCATCTTCTTTTGCCGCCCTGTCTGCAGCTTCATTTCTAACTGCGATTGGGTTAGTATGATTAATATGTGCACTGCACTTAATGATCCCTACCCCTGCGGACAGTGTTAGCACTTCGATTAATCTGGACAGCAGTGCAGCATGCTGGACAGGGGTCCTGTCAGATCTCCTAAACCCTATTTCTCTGCCACTTTGACAAACCTGAATGCACAGTGAAAGTTACATATGCAGAGTCAGAACAGATTTTTTTCTTTTTACGTTTTAATTGTGTTTTCCTATACAAAAATATATTTACACAAAAACGAATACGCCTAATCTAAAACATATCTTCATTCATCAGGAGGAGGTAGTACTGCAGTCCGTAATGCCAAGAACTCCTCAGTTGGCCACTTTAGGTTGCTGAGTCTGACCAGAACTTGCACCTTTGTATCCAAGCAGAGAGTCCTCTATACGCAACAAATCCTTGATCCCTTTTTTCCGATACCCTTGCCAATTCCGAAAAAAGAAGTATTAACATTTTAGCCCACGCAATAATCAATGACGTTTGAGGTCTAGTCATCAGTCTAGGCCATATATCCTGACCTAGGATGTGCGTTGCAGAGTTTACGTATCTACTGAGTCTTTCAATTCGCAGAGACAAAAAAGGTGGACAACTCAACACAAGATGAAACACGTTTTCAACGTCCACTGTATCACACATTCTGCAAACTCTTAGGTCCTTATGTATTCCTAGCTTTGGCCCCAGATATTCCAAAGTGGGAAGGTATTGTAGTCGAAATCCTAGGTACCAATGACTGTTTTGCAGATGGAAATCTCACTTGGTACCCACAGGCGCATTTATTGGCAGAAATAATAGCTCCTTACCTTCATCTTGCTTTAGTCTACTTAAATCTTGTAAGCCCATTTTTCCATCCCAAGTAATTATCTTTCTCTTCACTATTGCTTCTGATTCTGACAAATCTAGATCTTCCCTCATCTGATTCACTCGTGTTTTAACTTTCTTTAGGTAAGGATTTGAATATGAAAATAGTAGCACCATAAGAAAAGACCTGAAGGCCGATTTATCCACCCATTCAAGATTTCCCATTAGGAACAGAGACCTCCTGGTGTATTGGGCCCACCAAGAGGTCAGGAACAAATCCAGTCTGATGGCACTGACGGTTGTAGAGAGTGGGAGGCACAGAACTCGTTTAAGAATTTTTGCTTCTCGAACGTCGAAAAAAGTTCCTGTCCTTTATGTTTAACCGTTCACAACCATATAGGACAATTGGTGTCACTTTAGTTTTATTGAACTCAATGAGGGGACTTAGTGAAAAGGCACCCAATTAGCTTTTTATGCCTAACAGCAGTGAAATGTAAGAACTAATTTTCCCATCTAGATGTGGTGACAGCTTATCTCCATGCTTCCATATTGAGACAGAGAATCCCAAATAGCAGATTGAGGTGACATTTTTAATAGGAATATTATCAAGAGACCAGTTAAAGTGCTTTAGCTTCTTACGGGTGGAAGTGATCATGATAAATGGTTTACTCGGGTTTATCTCTAATTTGTTTGTTTTAAGTATTTGTCTAGTCCATCCAGTTGTCGCTGTAATCCCACTTGTGTATAATCCATCAGTATGAGATAGTCTGCATAGTCAAAACACCTTAATTTCAGATTAGGCAAACTGGGGACAACCCCCCCATTCTATGCTATTCTCCCACAAATCCGCCAGGTATAGATTGAATAGTGTGGGTACAAGCACACAGTCCTGGCGCACACCTCTCTTAAGAGGGATTTTACAGGATAATTCCCCCAGCATATTCACCCTTACCTTAGTCGAATTATTCAAATACAGTAGTTGAATCCACGACAGGGGGCCCGGATCTATCCCCCACTTAGCCAGTTTTTACAAGAATATGGCGATGTTCGTGTTATCAAAATGACTGACAAGTCTATTGTGGCCACATACAGCAAACGTCCGCTCGGCGGCCCAAAATCCGACAGACATGCTGTTAGGGTCAGCCCGCTGATTAGTGTTCTGCCTCCTATCCTAAAGCCTGTTTGAAGTGAGCTTAGGATATTGGCCCCATCGGCCCACCGAGTGAGTTTGCCCAAGAGTAATGTTGCAAACATCTTCAATGTCGTATCGATCAAAGAGATGGATCTATAACATCACAGATTCTCTTTCTATCCCCTTTTAAAAATGGGAATGAGCAGCGAACCGGCCCAGGAAGATGGACAGGTATATAATCATTCATAATGTGGGTAACTAGATGGTAAAAAATGTCTGGCGATAAGGGTGCATTACTTTTAATGATACCGGTTGGGACACTGTCCGGGGAAGGTGCGCAAGAGGTTTTGAGTTTATAGATAATACACTCTATATCCGATCGATCAAAAAAAGGCTTTTGGGGACGAGGCACAGACCCATTTTCCATCCTTGGCTTCAGCTCATTGCTGCCGACGACTGCATATTTGTTTCAGCAATACTCAAACCATCGCTCTTCTGACACTTCTGTGCACTGATGGAAGGAGTGTTTGTTTCCCTTGGTGTTCAAAATCCACCAGATCCCACGAGTGTTACGCATGGCTAATTTTCCCAAGGTATTTCTCAGTGCGATGGACTGAACACAGAATTCTAAATAGTTACCTCAACTTCTTCCCCCTTAACTTTGTCCTGCCACCCTTTTAATGTACACTTCATCAACTGTCGAACTTTGCTTCTCATTTGTCATTTACGCCTTTGGATTTACCCATCGTAAATCTGATCAATCCCAGTCAAAGCGATCTTCAGTTGAACAGGCTGATTTACCATCCTCCGTTTTCTCAATCTCTACAAGATTTCAGAGAATTTCGTTGGGTCAGAGTACAGTATATTCTTGTTCGGGGATAGGTTTCCCCACCATTTAGAGAGATCGGAATTCACTGAGTTTACGTTAGTACTGCATTGTGCAACCCTGTTCCCCTGGGCTGAGACTAACAGTGACCCCACCTTTGAAACCTCTGCAGTATTCCCCGAATACAGACCCCACAGGGTTATGTGCAGCATTGCGTGGTCACTCAAAGTTAGCATAACAATCTTAAAGTCAACAGCCTCCTCCATTCTTAAGGAAGATGTAATCAATAATAGATGTGTCCAAAGCATTCGACCATGTGGGAATCCCTGCATATACCCACCCCAAAAGAGTTGGTTCGATTTCATGAAAGACCAGTTTGACAAAAAATTAACCATATTTTACCACAGCTGGCTTTGCTTGACAGACAAGAAAGAGGGATGACCCCCTGCCTATCGTCTATATCCTCCCAGTCTCCATCTGTGATCAAGCAGCTACAGCTATAATCACTACCCCTGAATTTGCTCACCAGACCATGTTATTAGAATTTTCTCCAGATAGTAAGTAACGTTTGTAGTGTCCTTACATAGGGAGTTAAAATAGACATTAATCACCAGTATAACTGTTTGTTTGTGAACTTCGTTGTCATCACAGGTCACTGTTGCTAAGAAAGCCTCAGATTTGACTGGAATTTGCTTGATTTTCACAGCTGTAAGGAGACGGCCCTTGGGTCTCCTCGAGTGACCCTTCTTTGCCAGCAACAAGTGAATCAAAAATCTGTCCCATATTGGGTTGCTACTAAACCATGTTTCTTGAATAAAGATGATGTCAAAAATGTCAAGGAGCTGCTTCTTATTGAATTCCAGAGTACTATTTGGAGACTGTCCCTAGAAGCCGGGCCATCTGCTGTCGAAAGTGGGAAGAGTTGCCGCCAGCCAGCCCCAACTTGGATTTTCAAGGGCCTGAGATGCAGATGATCTTTGTTCTTGATCAAAATACCATTTTATGGTGATCTTAGGGCAGAGGTAGGGTTTTGGAGTGACTGCCACACAGGCCACTTGGTAGCACTCAAAACGTTCAAGAGAAACGCCTCCTGCTGACTGAACACCAACCTCTCAAACATTGTTGATTCAAAGTGAACAGCAGACTTTCACAAACACTCTCGGTCAAATAGATGAACACATTTTAAATCAGCCGAGGAAATAAAACTGAGGTCTGGCATAGATGCTTTTATAGACAACACCCTTTGTCGATTTAAGGGAATATGCCTTTCCTCTTCAAAAACCAATTCAAAAATCAAAATCTGACTCTCATTTTTGACAGCCTGACCCTATTGAAGAGTGGGGAAGTATTTGGACGTAGGCCCCATGCAGCTCAACCCAAGGGCTAGCTGACCTTCCCCTCGGCTGGCAATCTTTGGAGACACTTCCTTTGCTGACTGATTGTTCCTTTTGGTAACCCTGGGCGCTGAAAAGCACTTAGTGCAAGTTGGAGAAATGTGTCCCCGAGAAGACTTGTAGTTCCAATTCAGCACTTCACCATCACCATCCTTAGTAGATCTGAGATTAGGACCATTACAATCCTTCGACACAGTTTTGGTCTTCACTTGACTGTAGTCCTTGGCTGGAGAAGCCGACTTAGGAGATGGGCCAGAAATCAGATTTTCCTTTCTCCGTGAACCTGTCATGATCTCTGCTTCCAAAAGGTCAGGGTTTTCCCAACTCCCTTGGAAGCAGATCCATAACCCAGGTTCCGAGTGCCAACCAGTCCCAATTGGGACCTTTTGGATCCAGTCCTGGCGCCAGTGGCACCAGGCTCATAAATATGCCCAGTCCCAGCGCTGGAAGCGCCGGGCTCATAATGCTTGGGTGGACTTACCTGCAGCAGACCATGCTGCTTACTTGCCTGCCAGTTGAGCCTCTGATCCTCTTCTGTTTGGAACTACTTTTCCTGTTGGGTGGGGCAGGAGCCACTCCCTAGATTCAGAACACTGGAACTCTTCTGGAAAGCAGGAACTCTTTTCTTACCTAGGCGTGGCTGTGGAAGGAGACACCCAAGCACTACAGGAGGCTATTTAAACCACACCCGATGGATGAATCTTGCTTTGCGTTATTCTGCATCCTCTGCAGCAGAACGCTCATCGTGTCTTCTGCATCTGATCCTGGGCCTAAGGAAAAAGGCTTACCATCCTGAATCCAGTCTTCAGCAACACCTATAAAGACAAGAAAGAACAGGTTAGCATTACGGTCTTCAGTGACAGCTCTTCACTTACCTGGTCCATCGGCTGTCACCAACGCCTCGCGCTGCATTCCGGCATCTGAAAGACAAAGGCTTACCAACTCTTTGCACGCTCCGGAGGCCTTCGGCGCTGCATCCCGCATCTGAAAGACAAAACAAGGTGCGTTTAAAGACATTGGGGAACTTTAATACTCACGTGCCATTACTCCTTTCCACATCTAACCCAGTGGGTATTCTGGCACCCTGCAGCCGCTCCGAACTTGTACCTGCAAAATAAAAAGACAGTTAGAGCGCATCGTGAAGCAGGCAACAAGCGCTTACTTACGTGCTTCCAGGCGCTTCTATTCATCACACGGGCTCCACCTTCAACTCACTTCAGCCCGTCATCCGCCATCGCCGGAACCCTGCAAAACAAGAAACATCATTACTAAAGACTTTAAAGACATTAGAATTACTCGAAACTTACCGTTCGTGCAGTAAACGACGGACAGCAGTCCTCTGAAGTCAAGAGGCCTGCTCCCCTTATCCAGTGAAGAAACTGGTTACAGCACCCTGCCCCGAGGCAGATGGAGAGCACGGCGTTCACTTACCTAAGGTGAGAGCGTTAACCTTTGGGGTTCTACAGGAGAAGAGAAAGGGAAGAAGAGAGAGACATTCAATAACCCAGTTCCTTAATCCCATATTTTCTATCTGCAGACATCTTACCCTTCGAGTCAGACATACAGTGCACAGAGGTCCAGCCCAAAGAGCCAGCCGTGTGTTACACATCACCTTTGAAGATACGGTATACGCCCAGTCAAGACCGGCGCCTCTACGGGAATCAGGTGAGCGTTACAGAACCCTTTGTTGGCCTTCCAGTTCTGAGAGCAATGCCATCAGTTTCTGACTGTATGACATCAGACTTTACAGGAACCGTACCTGCCACTGATCTTTTGGCTGCAGCCATAATTTTTCTTAAGAACTTGTGTGAGCCTTTTCTCCTAGATTTTACACCAGCTTTCATGTTTTCTTTACCACTCGTTGAGGTGTATTTGTTTGCAGCGATTTCCAATTGCTCACCATTTAGTGCAGAGGCTGCCTGGACCTCTTCATTTTCGTTGGACATTTTTACTTGCCTAATTGAATTTTGGTCACTGTCAGCCCACTTTCCATTCACTGTAACTAAGGGCACCATAGACACATTCCTCTTTTTGGGCTCAGACATGCCCAAGAAGAGTGACCATACTTCTGTTAGTATACCCAAGTTCGTTCTAAATTCAAAAGCCACTGTATCATACAGTCTAATGAAGGACTGGAGTACTAAGTTTAGTGCCGCCCAGGAGCTCTCTCCCATGTCAGAAGTGTTGTGCGACAGCAACTCATTACCCAAGGGAAGGCGTACTTGAGCAGCCCCTGTATCGTGATTTTCATTTGCATTTTATGAGTCTAGTTCAGACGTATCCAACCTTGCCTGCAGTCTTCTCTTGAGTTTTGAATAGGGCAGGGGAGACACTGAGTCAGTATCTTATTGCTTCAATTGCCTGAATTTCATTCTCAAGGCTCACATAAGCTTAAAAAATGAACGCATTAGCTTCTTGCTCAACTTGTGTCAGAACTGAGACTGAGATATCACAGTCCACCACAGTATTGTCAAGGCTGCCATCCTTTGCACTCGGTGCACCCAAGCCTTCAGACTGAATTGCATGTGCGTATGAAATGCAGGGAATTTCCCTTTCCCCAGAACCGATGCTGGTGACTAGGTAGGTGGTTTTGAGGGTGGCAGCAAGGGCTCTACTTTTGCTGCACAGCACATTTCATTTGTTTTTGGCCGGCATCTTCTTCCCCATGAGCAAACTAATTATCAGGGAAATAAAACCTCTCCATCTTTCGAATGGCCAAATAAAAGTAGTGAAATACTGCAAAGCAGGAGTTCAGTACGACTGTTGATAACACAAAGCCACTCACCATACGTCAAAAAGAGCTGGCTGAGACACTGGGTGCGAAGGTTTGCAACCAGCTTTTAGTGTCACAGTCTTCCGGAACTCAATGCCTGTTTCGCACCCTGAGGGGACTGCACAGACTGTACCCACTCTGCAACCACTCCGCTCAGCTCCACGGACTCTGTGAGTACTTGAGATTTAGGTCCACCTTCAAAAGACAGCCAGGAAAGACAGACTAGCAGGAACCCACCAGCACACCAGCAGACTTGTCGCACTCTGCAGCCACTCCATACACATTGACCGCCTTCCCCTTACTCCGTTCCAGCGGCCCTATAAGTGCCACTAGTTCTGCCACTTGCTCAGAATAATGGAAAGGCGACCATTTTTTCGGTCTGACCTGGTATTCCCCATCCACAAGGCCCACAACGGCTGCACTTGTATGCCTCTCACCAGTGTTGTGATCGATTGTCGAGCACCCGTCAAAAATGTACCTCACCTCCCTCCAACGCATCTTCCTTAACACTCATCCTCTCTTCCTCTTCTCCCTCATATTTTGCACAATCGTGGACAATACCATCAGGTTTGACTGGCTTGGCTAAAAATGTATCAGGGTTGACTAGATGACACCGTACAGGTTGTATAGATGCATTTGATAGAATTCCCTCATACCCCAAAACTCTTTTGATCATCAAAGTCGAAAGTTCACTTGGACTTTTCCAAGAACGAAAAGATCATATGCTCCACGTACAATGTCGCCAGGAAACCCACAGTAATGTTTGAAGACTTTTGGATTGCAAAAAGCTGCTGCCACTAAAGCTTGCTCACAAGGGAACTGTCCCTGCATCACTGGGTTTAAGAGTCCACTATAGTATGCTAAAGGTTTATGGGCTAGCAATGTTTGCTGGGCCAGGACCACTGTCATCACCTGCCCATTTGAGTGAGAAAATAGATAAAATGGTTTCTTGTAATTCAGAGTCACCTACACCGGAGCATTGCTGATGTAGTAAGGGTCTCATATAACTAGAGTAGTCAAAAATCTATGATCTGCAACAGTTACAGAGTCGCAAAACCTGCTGCATTTGTTTCACTGCGACTGGCTGGGGCATATTCTGAATGGTGGTGGCTCTCTCTGGCATTACCTTCCTTCCTGCAGGCAATTTCACTTGCCCCAAATATACTACCTCTGTTTGTCAGTATTGCAATTTTTCTTTGGCACTTTGTACCCCTTCTCCGCAACAGGGTGAGGACCGTTATTGAGTCTCTGCAACACTGCTCTTCTGAAATGCTACAGACCAGCAAATCAGCCATGTACTGGATTACTGTACTGGAAACATGTAAATTCCCCAAATCCATTTGAACCACCCTTGAAGATTCACAGTACCCCTGGGGTAAGCTCATATGCTCAAATCACTGACCACAATACGTAAACGCAGTGAGGTACTGAGAATCGAGGTGTATGGGGACCCAGAAAAATGCATTCTTTAAATTAATCACCATGAAGAGGGTCGTCCCAGTAGGGATATTACAGAGAATGGTAGCAGGATTCGATACCACCAGGAATTCTGCCTCAACAATATTATTGAGAGGGTGCAAATCCTGGACCATCCTCCAACTGGACCCCTTTGCTTTCTTCACAGGGTATATGGCCGTATTGCATGAGGACAAAAAAGGTTGTATTATGCCTTGTTCAACAATGCCATAATGGTCTCATAAATCCTTTTGTCCGCCTCTTTAGACATGAGGTACTGCTTAACCTGTGCTCATATCACACCAAGTTTCAATTTTATGCACGCTGCTCCAACACTCTTTAACAGACCCACATTATGAGGATTGCTGGTTCATAAATGGTCTGGCACTTTTCCCAAATCCTCCAATATGGCAATGTATTTCTAACGATGAACATGGTCTGTGGTACTTCCCTTTGCTCTATCACTATCTATCTCTATATAGCAAGGCACCCATTCTCAAAAAACATCTCTCCTATGTCTTTGGTGTCTTCGGACAATCGCTCATCATACACGTTGGATTGATGCACAGAACTGCGTGCCACTCTCCGTCTTCCTCAAAGGTGGCTGAGAGAACCACCCTGTTATTCTTGATGACTACTGCTTCTAGGAGAATCATAATAATACTGCCTGATGTTACCTCCAGAGACAGAGCAGGCCGAAACAAAAACTAAATTGGTACCCGCCATGTCTGCTCTCTGAATCCTGGGACCCAAATCAAGAAAACTATTACTTCATAAAGAAACAAAGTTGAATGTACAGGTATCCCCCTTATCATACTGTCACTACAGTATGCATGCAAAAGCGCTGCTTCTCTTACTGGATACAACCCTGGAGTTGAGCATACTATACCTTTCTTCATGAAAGCAATCGACATATGGAGTCGACTGAGGAGATCTCTGCCCAAGAGTTTTGCTGGGGTATTTGTGCAATACAACAAAGGAGCAGATGCATTTTGTGTACCTACCTTAATACGTAGATTTTCAGTGTAAGAAACCAACAGGATAAGCTCAGGGAATCCCTGTGTGACCATCATTTCGCCTGACAAACTCAACTCACTTTCCTTGATGCAAGTTTTTGTAGCCCATGTATTGACCATGAATCAAAATGTTTGTTTACCTACCTGCACACCTATCTAAGATTCTTCTTCTGGATCGGTAGTAACGGACAGGACTGGACACATCCGAGATTCCTGTGGGCTGTCCTAATCCTGGTACATATTACAACCGGATATCTGGAAATTATTCCCTACAAAATCACTTTCTCCAGTGTAATGAGTGACCATACCTTGGTGTAAAGGATTTTTCTCCCATGTCTGTACCGGTGCCTGCGCTGGCATGGTCGGTTGAATCACTTAGGTCTGTGCGGCTCCAGTCATTGGGATCTGTTCAATACGCTATCCGGTCATTGTATCGAATACAAAGCATCGACAGACCATACCATTGAAAAAAATGCATATAAAAAACATCTAATGCATTTTTTTTTATGGTTAAGGGTTTAGTTTTGTAAAAATGTGTTTTAATCATTCAAATAGGAGGGTTGGGTGGGGAACCCTCCCATAAAAAAAAAAGAAAAATGCATTTGACTGTTTTTTTAGATGCTTTTTTGTCAATGGTATGGTTGTCAATGGTTTGGCTGTCAATGCAATCACTAGGAACCTGTTCAACAAATGGCTGCTGCGATTGCACAGAGCCTGGGGAATATGGCATGGTCAAGGGTTGAATTTTCTGAGCTCCTATGTTAAACTACTGCATCCTGTTTTGGCAGTCTCATGTCACGTGTGCCATAATTCTGCAAGACCAACACTGAACCCCATACAACCCTCCATAGTTATTTCGCATTAGACCATTAAACTGGGGCCTCATTCCTCCAAACCCGCCAAATGACCCATTTCCTTGTGAAAATTCTCCCTTACCCCTAGGAAACCCACTCATTTGCCTTGGACCGGGACCATACCCATCCATCCAACCTTGTATCAGACCCGAGTCACTATGTCCCTGCTATCCCTCTGTGGAGCTGTAATTGCTTCCAAAGAAGTCCCTTTTAGCATGTGGTAAAAGATTGCCACATTCTCATCACACACTTCTCCCATCTCTGCCCTCCACATCTCCTGAATTAACTGGATGTGTGCGGTAGGATCATCATCTAACTTCACTGTTTTTGCCACAATAGAACTTATATCGGTGTATCAGGATATATAACCCAAAGGGCCCCTCATACCTGCGCTCTGTAATTATTACATGCTGCTCCTTCATGGGTATTTGTATCCAACCCAACTCCTGAATACCGCACTCGCCTCTAAAGCTCATCTGACCGTTGCTCCATTAGAGCCATGAATAAGCTTTTCATGTCCCCTATGACCAACATGACACATGAAGTGTGCTTCTCTAATGCATACATCCAATTCCTTGCCCCTGTAGTGAGCAAAGGGAGTGTCTTCATCAAGTTATTATGGTCCAGGTGTGGCCAGAGGATATAATTCACTCTTCCCTGACCCTTCTGGAGCAAGGGAAATTGAGTTGCACCCGCTTTTACTGGGGCTACCGCATCTCTCTCCTACTACCTACTACGGCCATGCAAGTACCGGGGCGTGTCCTAAGACCCCAGGGAGTACTCTCTGTTGCTGCTACTGGAGCAGGAAGAGGGGCTGCAACACCCTGATTTCCCTGTTCAACATCTTTCTACCATTCATCCCCATCTCCTACTCCTGTTACCACCTCCCATGATACTTCTATAGGCACAAAAGCATACTCAGCACTACTGTAGGATGCGGTTCCCATTCAAATAGCTTGAATTCTGCACCTGTAGCAATACCTCTGTCCTCCAGGTCCACATCGACCTCTTTGATAACTGATTTATCCAACCTAAAATGTGTCCACACCTCCACCTTCCTTCTTCTACATTCTTTACCCGTCTTTTCACTTCTACACATTCATCACTCCTCAGTTGTCATATTAGCACTATATCTTCTTCCGCTAGCTTGAATGCTCCTTCACATTTTCCCCTCTCCTACTTTTCTACTGCCATTCGCAACCTATTTTCTATCCCAGCGCAAAAAGGCACAGCCTCCCTTTTGTTGGCCATTCCCACCCTTCATCTAATATCCCAGTTGCCTGTCTCACTCTTTCTCGGCCCTCCACCGTTAATCTTTCGGTTAACCTAGCAGTCAGGGGAGTTATTCCTTTTCTGCTCTCCATTCTCATCCTTTTTATAGCCCTAACCATTGAAGGAGGTACCCTGCCGCTTTCCTCTCTATACCATTTTTGAGGAATCGTAGCTGATGGAGGCGTTACCTTTGTCCATCTCACAACCACTGGAGTGGACACCGGCAATAAAGGATAGCACCCATATGGGGTGGTGCGGAATATATTCCTGCACCCTGGTTTTTGGCCCTTCCTCTGAGATTCTAACATTATGGTCCTTCCTCATGCATCTTCCATAGCTCTAAGATGTTTAACCGCTTCTCTAACTTCAAAGCCTTGTGCCTACAAACTAAGAAAGTATACAGATTTTCCAAAATCCCCTTTTTATAGGCCTCCACATTAGGCCAAGAATTTAGCATTTTACCCTTAGTTTCCTGCAGCCGTTCCCTATGGTACTTTAAAATCTTTACCGTATAGCCAGGAAGTACCTGACACAAATGACTCAATGGAGCCTCCATACTCTACACCTAATCCAACCTTTAACAATATCAGTTCAGAAAAAATGACGTTCCGGGACTTTTTTTTTTATTGTCCCTACGGTTCGGCCATGTGTTTTTAAGCATAAATCGGTAGATCGTAGAAAACTTTCCTATGGACCATACCCGACTTTTCGTCCATTAACGCACTCGAAATCAGCCGCCATTTTCTGATAATCCTCTCACTTGCCGCATCGCCCTGGCTCACCTGCTTTTGCGGCACTAAATCAAATCCCCCGCACCTGAGCCTGACATCAGCAGACGCGTACCGCCCATTTCCCAACGCCAAAGCACGTTTCGTGTCAACAATCGCTGCGCCTCAGCTAATGACGTGTCGCCATGGAAATGGCAGGACGCCTCTTTCCTCAATAAGTATAAACACACCGTTTCACAACACACAGCAGCAGATTTTCAATTCCATTATTCTCTCTGTGTTACTTTGAGTATTCTGTGACTCGTTTCTGTGCTCTGGTCAGCTACCTTCGCCACTTCTAGGCCTTGTGAACACCTGTACCATCTCTGTAAATTATTTTACTTTCTTTACCACACAATGGCTACAATAATGCCGTATATGTACGAGCCCGAGTACACCGAGGAAGAACTACTGGAAAGGCAAGCACGCGAAAACGATGGGGATTCGGACGGCAGTTGGGAGGACCAGTCAACGGATGAAGAGCCTGGACCATGTCGCATGGACGGCGTCTCCACCTGGTGCACGTGCAATCGGTGCGAGCTAATGCCAACTGAGGAGGAGAACTGCTGCTGCCGTGAAAATTCCGGGTGCTTGGCCTACATTTCGGAAGGCGAGCCAAGTCCGCAATGCATCACCGAGCTGCCAGAGTTCAGGGAAGCCTGCCTCTCACGGACCGTGTTGAGGATGATGATGGTGCTTATGCACGAACTTCGCGGCACTGTTCGTCCGCGTAATCCGAGTAACGAGTAAGTATACTCTGGTTGTGATGTCAGTGATGCCACTACTATGTCATGGTCGTCTCCCACATATAAAATTACATCTACATATCATTCGATATGCATGCATGTAAATTGGGTCCATATTGTGCATTTTCTAGATAGAATTTTTTTCAAAGCAGAATGATAAGAAAGTTTTGTCATTTTAATACAGTTTGCATCTTTCATTTTCACAGGTGGTACAGGCTGGTGGCCTATCGTTGCTTCACTTGGTGGCTTCACGGGAGGCTCGGACACCGCGTTCGGAGAGTAATACCTGCCTGTGCGGTACTTGCCATTAGACAACATTTCCCAAGCGACAGTGGACAATACCGCGGATTTTCCCTGGATGTGCTGCAACCGGAACTTTACAATGTGTAATGTTTATTATTTATGTTCAATTGAAATTAAGATCTAAAATAAAACCCAACATATATTTTAACAATGGTTGTTTTCATTTTTTAAATGAATCTAGTGTGTCTCCATTGCACCCATATATTCTCCTGGGAGGGTGAGGTATTTATAAAGTCACCCCCCTGCCTTCCATGTACTAGATCCTGCAGCCTGCCTCTTACATGCAGTTAGATGGCCTCTCCTTGGTGAGGCCCTGCGGCAAACGAGTCTTGTCTGCACGACCACCGCCCCAATCCACCCCCCCGCCCTATCAAAGGCAGTTCGCACCGGGGTACTTGTGCTGGCAAGTGGAGCTGTCAGGGAGCGATAAAGGCCAAGAGGTGCCAAAGACCATGTACACTTCAAAGTGGTCTATAGAGCATGGGTTGTTGTTCCCATGTCTACCTCCAGACCCCGTGTCTCCTGCCAAGCATCCCCCCTCACGCTGGACGGCCCCCTGCAATCCACATAAGTGTGTCTCCATTCACGAGTCTTCCTGTGTCTTGTCTGCACGACCAGCGCCCCAATCCACCCCCCGCCCTATCAAAGGCAGTTCGCACCGGGGTACTTGTGCTGCCAAGTGGAGCTGTCAGGGAGCGATAAAGGCCAAGAGGTGCCAAAGACCATGTACACTTCAAAGTGGTCTATAGAGCATGGGTTGTTGTTCCCATGTCTACCTCCAGACCCCGTGTCTCCTGCCAAGCATCCCCCCTCACGCTGGACGGCCCCCTGCAATCCGCATAATGCCACGTCATATAGACGTCATTCATTCACAAACACACCCCTGTTTCGAATTCTTTATAACCCACTTCATATTTCTAATGAGCACTTCTTTGCGCTTTGCTAGTCAACCCGTGAAGGTGCTGGTTATCTGCTCTTCGTCTCTGTGAACTTCCGTGACCACTCCGAGGAAACTCCTCAGTTTGCAACCGGTGAACTGCTCCCTGTTGTACGACAAGAAAGTACTCTGATCCCTGCATCTAACTGTTTGTTCGTCAAGGTAAGGCCATGTACCATAATCATTTTGCGTCCAATTTCTTTTTGTTCAAGACAGTACATGCAAGGAACTAGTCACATGTTCTGAGTTTACATTGGTATTCATAGAGAATTGTTGATCTTTACTTTTCAGAACTTTCCACAATGCCTGCCTGTTCCATTGGCGGTTGCCCTTCGAAGACCCATAATAAATCTGAAGGTACTATAATGCATGTTTTCCCTAAGACAATAGATCAGATAAGAGAATGGGTCCGATATTGCGGATATCCACCGTCTGAGCTTGAAAGTAGAGTCCTAGAAGTCTTTGCGGACAAGAGGGGTGATCGATACCGCATCTGCAGCAGGCACTTTAGCTCAGACATGTACTCCACATCATTGCTAATAAAGAAGAACACACCGCGAGCGAGGCGAAAATTGCTCTCAAACGCTATTACCACTCTATTCGTCCACATCCCTCCACTGGTGAGTCAAGTTTACGTATTTATCTCTCGGCCTTGCGGTAGCGTGTAGCATTAGCTAACAATAATTTCCCCATTTATGTATCCACTCAATATGAAGGCGGAAGATTCTCCATCCGTGTCGTTATTGCAGTCATCAGCCACTTCAAGCGCCTATCGGGTAATCTTACTTGGCTGTTCTGCCACTGACTTTTTTTAGGCATGTAAATCAATAGTTTTAATTTATCGTGTAATTATTTTACCTAATGGTACACCCTTGTACTCGTCCTCTAGTCTTTGTTTTCAGTTATAATTATTGTTATCCAAAATAATGCAAGTACTGTCTTTCAGGGAGATGCTGAGGAGTCCAACGTATTGACGACAACCGTTGATGTCACTCAGATGCTCGAGGTACGTTTCCGGACAGTTCCATCGATGGAGATCATCAGATCTTGCATTCTTGTAGCGTGATTGTTACACACAATGTTTCTTTCGTTTTTAGCCATTGATATGTCCTTCTGTCGTCGCCCTCCTATGTGTCTTCTTTTTTCAATATTGTGTTCATTACTAATGAAAGTCCTACGTTTCAGGGAGTCGATGGAGCATTAGTCCAAGAAGAAGGGGGAGCATGCAGTTACGGGTCGGCGCAACAGCTTGCAGAAGTGTGCACCGCAGTTACATCGTCCCTTGATGTTCTTATGCATTTCGAGGTATGGATACTGACAGTTCGATCAAGCGAAATCATATGACGTGATTACATCCGCTATACTTCCTTCTTTATTAACGCAAGTACTATGTTTCAGGGAGATGACGGACCTTCTTCTACAAGAACATCACCCCTAGTAGTTGATGCAGATCTCTGGGTGGTGACACTTCCAACGATCGAGCAAATCGAATCATATTTACATATCCATTATTTATTTTAGACAACTGATCATTTGTGCAGGTCTATTTAGATGAGCCGTTGACGCCTGCACAAAGTTTCTGTTCTTTTTATCAAAATAGAAAACCATACTAATGCAATTTCTGTGTTTCAGGGAGTCACTGAAGCATCATCTTCAATAATATCATCAATGGAAGTCTATGAGGAGCCCGAGGTATGGATCTTGACAGTTCCATCTAACTAGATCAACAATGCGTGAATAATTGTCGTTTGAATGTTCTACACAAAGCGTTCATTCGTGTTTTGCTATTGAGATGTACGTGGGTATTGGTCCCCAAGTACATTTTGTGTTTTCGATATTATTATACATACTAATGAAAGTTCTATGTTTCAGGGAGTCGATGGAGCGTCAGTGCGTGATGGATGTGCTTATCATGAAATTATAGTCGTTGCAGCGCAAGAGGAAGTGGAGACATGCACACTCGAGTCGGAGCAACAGCGTCCTGATGTTGAAGTTCGAGGCAAGAAAGTTTCAAAGAAAAGAAAGCAAAAGAAGGTTAGTGTCCTGGTCACTATATTATGTTGTTTTTCACTGTTAATAGTTCAATACTGTAAGTTGTGTTTAAACTGAACATCCCTTTTCCAATCTGTCCTCTAGTTGCGAGTGGGTGTACGAACTAGATCTACACAGACAGTGAAGCGAACGAGAGATGTTGCTTGTCAAACCTTTTGGCAGGGACTTGAGACTGGAGATGCATCGTGCCAATGGGAAGAATATGAAGTGATTGACAACGGAGCTATACCACATCCAGCCATCGATAGTGAATGTCCTCCTGGTAGTTCGGATGCAGTCGGAGATCAATTCACAGAATCCACACCCGCAAAAACTAAGACCGCGAGAAAGTTGAAGAAATTGTTTTATTCACCCATCGCCGGAGAAGGAACAGATGTTGCAATGGAAGAGAATGAAGTGGACGACAATGAAACACCATCAATATCACTGAACATAGCGGAAGACGATATCAGAGATTCTACCTTTCATGTGAGTGACATGTCCTCAACGTTACAGGCCGAACCAGCTGGGATGCAGAGTGACAGTATAAGGAAAGAGGCCAAATTCATTGTATTCGATAGTTGTTTGATTGATATTATTATTCGGATGAAATGTGGGCATTCGGTTGGTGGGGAAGTATGTGGGGAGCCATTGATTAATGTGACTCGTGCAATTCGAGGCACTAACCTTAAAATACATGCCACCTGTACAAAATATCATCCTTTCTCATGGTCTGCACAACCCATGCTGGGGCAACTGCCAGCAGGCAATCTACTTTGTGCAGCGGCTGCACTTTTTAGTGGTTCAAGTTTTAAAAAGTTAGAGTCTTTCTTTCAGTTTGTGGGAATCCATTTCATTGCGAAAACTCAGTTCTACAAATACCAAACCGATTATCTATTTCCAGCCATTAGCGAAGCTTGGAGAATGGAAAAAATGTCTATTGATAGTACATTCGCGGGCAAACGGTTCAGGCTAGCCGGTGATGGACAGTGCGACAGCCCAGGATTTTCAGCCAAGTACTGCACCTACCACTTTCAGGACATGGAAAGTAAGAAAATTGTGAGTTCGGTGGTCGTGCAGGTGTCACAAAGTACATCCTCAGTGGCCATGGAGAAAGTTGGCTTTGTAGCATCATTGCAAGAACTACAATCGCGGGGAATGGTGATCGACCTGATAGCCACGGACAGACACGTTTCAATTGGCAAGACAATGAGAGAAGAGTACAAAAATATAAATCACCAATTTGACGTTTGGCATCTTGCAAAAACAATCAATAAAAAAATGTCTGCTGCAGGTAAAAAAAAAGAAACGCAAGGTATTTCACAGTGGTCCAAGTCAATCAGCAACCATCTTTGGTGGAGCTCAAAAACATGTGGAGGGTCGTTGGAAATTCTACTGGAAAAATGGCGGTCAGTAATGCTACACTGCACAAACGTTCACCGTTGGAACACAAACCAACATTTCCACAATTGTGAACATGGCCATTTGTCCACAGAGGAGGCACGGAAGAAGAAGTGGTTGATTCCTTCATCACCCACTCACAAAGCCATTGAAAAGATTGTATTTGATAAAACTATAACAAGAGATTTGAGGGGACTCACGGAATTCTGCCACACAGGAGATTTGGAGGTGTTCCACAATATGTGCCTAAAGTACAGGCCAAAACGATTGCATTTTGGCATGGAGGGCATGATAAATCGGACTCTTCTAGCGGTCTTGGCACATAACCATAATGTTGGACGTCAACAAAGTAGGACGACCGGAACTTTAGGGACGCTTCGCTACAATAAGGCCTTCACTAAAAGAAGTAAACAATGGGTGATCAAACCAGTGTTTGAGGATATGCAATATGAGTTTATTGAGAGACTTATTGTTGACGTCCTAGATAGGCACATAAATGGAGTTGTGAACGAACCTGTGCAGGGGACAACTGCATTGCCACCCAACATTGCCTCTGTTCCATGGCCACCTAAAGAAGAGCTCATTGAGAAAAACACATCACGGTTTAAATGATTGTAATTTGATTGTCTGTTCTCTCGAGTCTCCTCATGTCGCAGGCCCATTGAATATGTGTATCTATGTAATGTGTAAATTAAAGTGATTGCTCAGTGTACATGCAATGTGTCTATCCAACCTTGTTCATCTGCGCATTAAATTAAACCAAACAGTATTATAAATCATTTTTCAAAAAATATAGAATGTCTCCGTATTTATGGTTCTCTGGGGCTGCAAAGCACGCAGACAAAATGCAAAAATGGAGTGTAAATTTCAAGCCCTGTGAGATGGCCTTAAACTGAATGTAGCTAAATAGGAATGTGCGCTCGTTCAAAGTGAAGGTCAGCTGCTTTGATTTTTTGCTCGGGTGCCGGAATGGCCCACGACTCAGTATAAGGTTGTATTGTTATTTGACCTTGACAGGCCGGGACCATCCCGAAAGACTTCTTTTTGGGGGTGTGGGGCAATAACGTAAGAAACGATAATGAAGCCATTTCATGTTCGTTCATTAGAAGAAATAACGTCGGCATAGAAGGAGTGGTATTTCGGGGCTGCCCTACGCACAGACACAATGGAAAATGCAAATATAATGTAAGTAACTCTTTAGATGAGTTTATACCGCAATTTAATTACTATACAGTAGCTTTAAAGACGGGTTAAGTTGTACTTGTTCGTTCTATGTGGCATATTGTTTTGTACCGCCACTATCTTGAGGAGAACCATCTCCTTTTACGGAAGCACCTCAAAACCTTCCTCTTTGCTTCTGCTTTCTGTCTCCCTCTCCCCTGCTACAACTGGTCCACTGTCTGCGACCTCGGTCCTGGGCCCTTCCACTCTCCACCTGCACTGCCTCCCTGTCAACCCCTGCACTGGGGGACTGTCTCAGTATCCTACAGCCACCCCTTGATGTATAATACCCAGTTGCACTGTCCTAGCTATGAAATAATTTCCCGACCTAATATATAAAATGAATAATTTTAATAAAGATCTGATGGTGAGACTAATTTCATTTTTTATGTTTTTCAAACAGGTACATCATGCATTACTGCATGT
This sequence comes from Ambystoma mexicanum, assembly GCF_040938575.1. Lineage (NCBI taxonomy): Eukaryota > Metazoa > Chordata > Amphibia > Caudata > Ambystomatidae > Ambystoma > Ambystoma mexicanum. Next base: position 956,846,753 of record NC_090928.1, on the reverse strand, counting down.
GTCACGAGTACCAGACACCGGCGGATGGATTTTTCAACCGCCAGTTGCTTCTCCGCGTGAACAACGTTACCACCCTGACCATTTTATGGGACGATCGCCAAGTACAAGTATGCCCTTACGCGGTACTAACGGCTAGATGCAACATACAGACCGTTGTGGTGGCCTAGTGCCTCGTTGTTGGAACAGCCATGCGATTATCAGTGCGACCGAAGAGCTTATTTTATCGTAAACCAACACCCTGTGTACTGCACACGAACATCGCTTGCCTCAAGACAAACTATTTTGGATCGAGAGCAAAGAAAAATGCAAATCCCAGAATATTCTCTAAACATTTGATGTCGAATAAATGTACTTTGCCAAATGTACAATCTTGCCGTTTGCTTTTAAACCACAGTTTCATATTCCGAATTGTGGCGCTGTATTGTGAGATGATCTAAGACCCTGTGTACAGCAAAGGAACATCGCGTGCCTCAAAACGAACTTTTTGGAACGTGAGCAAATAAAAATGAAAATCGCTGAATATTCTCAAAACATTTGATGTCAAATAAATGTACTTTACCAAATTTACAATCTTGAAGTTTAATTTAAAAGTACAGTTTCATATTCCCGATTGTGGCGCGCTGTGTTGTGTGAGCTCATCTGTGTTGATTTCCGGGTTCTGTGTGGAGTCGCGTAGAAGACGCCTGGGCGCGTTTGCCTACGCAGCTCAGTCACGTCACGGATAGAGGCGGGGAATATGAATGTTTTGATAAAGTCTGTTTCAGGGGCGGGGGATTTGATTTAGTGCCGCAAAAGCAGGTGAGCCAGCGCGATGCGGCAAGTGAGAGGATTATCAGAAAATGGCGGCTGATTTCGAGTGCGTTAATGGACGAAAAGTCGGGTATGGTCCATAGGAAAGTTTTCTACGATCTACCGATTTATGCTTAAAAACACATGGCCGAACCGTAGGGACAATAAAAAAAAAGTCCCGGAACTATCCTTTAACCCGTGGCACAATATTTCAACCCAAAGTATGCCCCTTTTTGCCTTCCCAGTTTCTAAGTCTTCCCTCACAATCACTCATCTTACTCGCTTTCACTGTAATCCCCTCGCTTAGCTATTCACTTTAGTTGCATTTCTCACTTTTACACAAAAGACAGCCTCTTCATCCAAAAACACACGCTGGCCAATATCTCTGAGATATCTCCTTCACTCGAGCATCGAAGGAGAGCAATATTTTCCACTGCAACACCGCTGCTCTCGCTCTCTTCATTACTAATACAGTATATTCTACTACGACACCATCTTTTTCTGGTTACAGAGAGATTCCCTTCACTACTTCAACTAACCAAGAAAAGCGAGGTATGTGCTCCATCTGCACAGTAACACAATATGAAGGGTGCCGAAGGTATACTTCAAGAAGGTATATACGGGAGGACTTACCAAAATATGCCACTTCACCCCTAGGTGAGGGCTCCAGCCAACAAGGAAAGCAAACTGAAGGGTATCAGGACAAACCTCACAATGGACGTGCTGGTGGGGATACTACCTCACACCTCTAAAAAAAAAAAAGCAGGTAAAATATATACAAACTACTCACAAAATAAAACAGTTCACTCACTTCTTCAAAACATTCACCATACATTCCTCATAACCTAATATAACTACACACATGCACTCCAACTCTACCCTTACCAAACCCCTTAAATCAAAGAAACAACTCTCTTTTTCTCCTATATCCCCTTTGCTTTACCCCCCAAAAGTGCACTCACATGAACCTGAACCGCACCAAAGTGATGGTCCTTCAATCCATCCTGCACAGCTGGACCAGGGTACCATGCATCCAGGGAACAGACAGGCTTCTTAACCAATATGGCACTTGTGGACCTCTCCTTTTATCGTGTACAGAAGGTTGGCCCCAGCAGAGAAGTGCCACAGCCCAGTTGTGCTGAAAAGAGACCCCCAACATCTCAGAAGTCCTGGGGCCAACCATGGGATGCCAAATGGGCAGATAGGCCTTTAATTGACTTTACCCAAAGTAGGCCACCCACTTAAGAAGCGAGTGCACATTTATATGTAAAGCAAGTTTATATTACACTCATCTGGGAGGAGCTTAAAGACGCTGCAGAGTTAAACTAGCCTAAGTCTCCCTGAACAACACAAGTTGAAACATTATAAACACTCCCACACATTTTATTACAACCACCCCACACACATGATTGGTTAAAACCTACACAAAAAATCAAATCTCCTCTCATTCCCTCGTTCTCATTGGTTACATTTAATTTATCTTAACTACCATCATCAACTTATGTGTAGAGCACACCCCCTTTTAGGATTTGTCTGTGGTAGGTCGTGACATCATTACATAGTTACACATTTAAACAGAAACGTAATTCATTACAAGTTCCAGCTGGCCTGGGACCTTCTAAACTCAGACATAATTGCACATGGTTTGACACTTTAAACAATATGGAAGGGGGGGAGTAAATAAGGTTCCTTTGAACTGGTGAAGGCTATCTCACCCCCCTCCGGCCCCCAGACTTACTAGCGTCAGTTTTTCATTGTAATCTAACTGATTACCAATTCAACATGCCTGACCTCCGGACATAACCTGAGGAAATAATTGAAACCCATAAAGCATCTGTCAACTCTGGCCTCAGGTGCCTTTTCACCCCAAGGTTAATTGCTCACCCAAAACAGATGGCTGGAGCTATCTGAAAAATGAATAACAGGCTCTCTTGTACTTCAAAAGATCGCATCTCCTTCCTGCAAGAACGCCAAGTCATAAGAACCCAACCTGGCTGTGACGAGCCATCTGATACTGTCTTAACTGCCTGCCCTTCCTTCGGCCTTCAACCTTATAAAACCAGTTTTCTCAGTCACTCAGAATTCACCTCACAAACCCTGACTGCAGAGTTTAACCAAATTATGAATTAGCACACAGAATACAGATTTGTATATTTCCCCATGCATGTATATCAGTCCATGCATGTTTAAAACAATCATGTCCTCTTTACAGTGGTTTCTTCATGACAAATCTTCTTTCTCTCGCATGCACATTGTGAAGCTCCTCATTGCCCAGTTCCAGGCACATAAGTGGCCCACCATACCTATATTTTTGTGTATATTTCATCAGCGGTTTTTGATATTTATCTTGCTGCATGCGTGCAAATCTATGTGTATCAATTTAAAAACAAAGTTACACTAAAGTAACATATATCCAATTGTCATAAACTATGCTAGATACATTTACTATTGCAACATCGCACCAACTTTGCTGCTCCTCCAGTCACCAACATGACTTGTGCAGCGTAAACCCCTCTTTTTCATCGGTACCTTTCCTAACCACCCAGCATCTGTAGCCATACGGAAGACTGATATGATGCCCCGCCAGTTATTCTGCAAAGCCATACGGTCTATATGTTGCCAATATGCTTGTAATGTTGAACTACTAGGCCATCAATGGTGCTTATAGAACTGTAGTACTCTTCCATCTGCCAATGAGAGACATATTAGCCCTTTGGACTTTGGATTTGCAGACTTTGGTCTGCCAGCGGGTAGAACTCATTCTTTTAATCAATGCCCTGTTGGGCATGGCCCCATGCATTCTAATGAGTGATACCCTTATCTAATTGAGAACATTGATTATAGTTGTAGTTTTGAACATTTCACAACTCTTACGTAACCATTTCAAACTGTAAATAATATTGTCAATTGGCATTCCCTTCTTACTGTATTTTCACTCCAGTTTATCATCAAGCAGAGTGTTTTTGTCCACATTTTAGTCGGTATTGATAAATGAATGAATATATGCTAAAACAAGCCATGATTTGTCTTGGTGGAGTTCTTGCTGGGGGGCACAGCGTCGTGGTGTGTATGGGAGATGTGTGTCACCATAGTGGATATGGTAAGCACTTACCTGAGCACTTACCTGAGCAAAGGGGATAGGGTGATTGAACGTACTGTAGGCCTTGGCACCCAGCAATATGCCAGGTGTGAGTGGTTGGGGAGTGGGAGGGGATGGAGGGGATGGAGGGAAGGGCAGGTTCACAAATGAATACATTTGGTATAAGACATACTGTATCTTAATGTTATGGACCTTTGCAAAGGAAAGTCACACAGTGAATGTTTGACGGTTCAATGATCTCCAAGAAGTAGGGAATACATAAAAACAATAAATACTGAGTGTATTCGCTGGCTTGCTCTACTTCTTGTTAGTATCATACATTGGCAAATTAATGTAGAGTTTATCATACAGCTGAAGATAAAGTGATACATTCACACTGACATTGCCCTCAGATGTAAATGCAAAGAGTGTCGGCACCCAAAAATGTACTGCCACATTTTAGGATATCTGGCCCCATATGTTTGCATTGAATCAAGAGGTGTTGCAAAGTGGCACATGGAGAGAGAGATGGTGTATTCCCCCGACAATGCACACCAAGTAATTGTTATCATGTGTCACTTCTCAGAAAAGTAAGAAATTAGAAAAAACACTGACAGAGAGAGATACAAAAAAAGAAGGCTGAATGCAGGTGAAATATTAAAACATAGACACATGTCTAAATGCGTGAGTACAACTTTGTGTTGCATGGAACAAATACTGCAAATTGAGGTTGTTGTCAAAATAAGGCTTGCTACCTTTTGGAAAGAGCTCTGCAGAAGTCAAGTCCACCACTTTGTGAGTTGCAGGCCTTGGAATATGTGGGTAAGGGCAGAACAGCAAGGGTGGTGCAATGAGAGTAGGGCAGGTTAAGCTCAAAAGCCATTTTGAAGAAGCTGGTGGTGTGGGGGAGGGGGAGTAATTATGAGGTGCAGATATCTTGTACAGCCTGTGCAATGCCATCCTACAGAGATGGGTTGGTTCCCTGTAAAACAGAGATTACATGTGTTGTCTGTAGCACATGTCATTTGTAGGAAGATTTAATCGAGCAACATCTAGTTCGGGGGAATTTCCACCCACCCCAAATCAGGCGTAGACAATTTACCAATGCATCGTTACCATTATCTATAAATCCCAATATTAATTATTACTACAATGATGAATGCCCAATACACTGTCAATTCAATTGTTTAAGCTGCACTTAAGTTCGATACAGACATTTTAAAAGCACACACGTCACCATATTTACATTTGGTTTACTGTGAGCGCACTGTTATGACTTGCCTTCCCTTAGGTTGCCCAGTATGTTTGGAATGTTATGAGTACCTGGTTGCAGAATGCTGAAAGAGTGCTATCTGCTTTGTGTTCAGAAAGTGGCTGATGGAGGAGGCTGGGTTGGGAAGAGAGAGAGAGAAAGAGTGCCGTTGTATGTTCTCCCTAATTTATCAGTCCTGTGAACTGTATCTTCTTACCTGAAACTGGAACTGAATAAACAAGAGTTGTCCTTCCTACCCTAGGCTGCATGTGATCTGTCCGAGGAAGGCACCCCATATCATTGGCGAGGCGCTTCAAGAGCCTGCATGGGATGTCCTGGGGGGACAGCAGAATGAAGGCACATGCAGGGCCCTTAAGCGATGTAAACTCTCTCCAATGCTAGTTTGGTGTGCTAGTCTCCTGGTTGTTAGTCAGCCTTTCTCTGTTATATCCCCTCTGGCCATATCATGTGCCAGCACCTTCCAGCACACAACTCGCCCTCTTTACAAGCGTTTAGCAGCATTCTGCTTAGCAGAATTTCCTATTCCTATTACTGTTGCATTTTTCACTTTACCCTTACTTCCCTTTCCTGCTTTGCACAAAGAGTGTTCTATTTTCAAGGCCCATCACGCTACTTCATTGCTCTGCACACCATGAATCATTCCTTCACATTCACCTTTTAAATCTGTTTTATTTTCATAATCTGTCAATGTTCATGTGCCTTCCGCCATGCCTCTATTTTCGTGGCCCAATCAAATCGAACCCACTCTATTTACCTCCATATTCTGAGCATTAGTGTCAAATGTTCAACTAGACACTGCAAATAATGTACAGCTCATACATTGCCTAACAAGCTTAAACGAAGTATCAGCTGCAGTAATAAATATGTAATTGATAAACCAAAAGAAAATAAACCACAATTGGACTCTACATCTATTAATGAGACTTAATTCTTAACTAAAAACATAGATGAGAAATGAAGACAAGAATCTGATTAGGAAACACATGTATTCTGGATTGTGTGTGCATGGTGGTCATCTGCGGTACATCATACATGCGCAAGACAGGATTGTGCGTGGTGTCCGACATTACAGGTTCATGCACCTTGCTTTCCATAGCTCTATCATTTGGTGCACTCTAATAAACCAGGTTTCAAGTTGTTTACTTGTCCTTTACAGTAAGTATAATGCCATGCTTCCAGGCATTGCACCTAGTACACTCAGTGCAATGCCAGAGCTGTTCTTCCAGACAACCTCCCGAGCCCCATAAGCATGGGCATAATTATAGAAGGGGATGGGGGGACAGGTGCCCCCAACATTTGTGGAATGCCTTTTTGTCCCCCCCATCTTTTGGTGGGATGCCCAAGGGGGCGGGGGGAACATTTATTGATCATGTAATGGGACAGCTTGAGCGTGGCTGAGGTGCCCAGCCAGGCTCACGCTGTCTCATTACATAATGCAAAGCTGAGCACAATTGGACAATCACATTTGGTGTCAGTGTTACGCTCTCCTGATATCCCGGGGGTGTCTGGAAAGCTCTGAGATCTGGAACCCTGGATGCGTAATTGCCCAGTGCTGAATAATGAATTTGCAATTACAGAAGGGAGGATTTGTGATAACTGTCTATAATGGGTGAATCTCCCACCTCCCTCTGAACGATTCCCTTCCCACTGGGTTCTTTTCTCACCTTAGTTATTTGCAGAGTGAGCTATCCATCCTGCGCTTCTTGTGCAGGGGCGCTTGACGTTTTGTCAGGGGTTTTGACCCATGTTCAAGTTATTATGCTGCAATATTTGGTGCTGTGGGTTTAGGAAATCCAAGATGGCGGAAAAGCCCACATTTGCGCAAGGATCCAGGAAAACCGCGCAGTTTTTGCGCACACCAAAATGGTCACCTGACCTACCACCCACCAGTGCGAGCATGATGGGCCAGGAGTGCCATGGGTGAAATGTGTGCAAAAGAAAAACAGCAGTGCCGGTTGGCTCAAAAAGCGCTTTGAAATCACCTTTGTTTCTCTAAAATGCAAGCTAAAAATGCCTATTTTAAACATTGCAAGATATTCAAAAATCTCACTGAACACCGGCAGACATTTGGCAGAATGTATTCTTCTGTGCATACAAAATCTGGAAAGAGAAAGAGCCCAAAATATTGTTCATAATGAAACTGGCTGAGCCGTGGATGTCAGCAGCTGAAGTGAAATTGGACTGAAAGACACTAAAATCTAAATGTTTAAAATAAATGAGTGACCTACTGTTGAGTGTCACATAGTTTGCAACTTTTAAATGTCATAGTTTTGAACTTAGAATCAGCGTCCTACTTGCATGTGTAAAAATTGTAAGTATGATTTGGATGAAGAAAAACTGGGAACAAAAGTGACATTTAGCTGAAGCCTGGCTTAAAGAGATTGAATTCGGCCTGGCAACTACCCCCGACAGGAGTTAAAACTTACTCAGCCACTCTTCCCAGACCTGGCTGCATTCTGCTGCCCCCACCAAAGGGAGATGACACCTCTCTGATTGGATTAGGGGAGGAGCAGCTGGGGACTGCAGGAAACTGAACAATGAGCCTTCCTTGGCTCAGGCAAATGTTAAATTAGGGGGGGTCGTAAATGGCTTCCTCTTGAGAGAAACGGGGAGGGGCAGTGCCTCTGTGAGCAACTTGAGTTGGAGGAAGTGGACAAACCAGAAATTCCACCATATGCTTTGGGAAACCACACCCCTCTGGGCCAGAGCATAATTTAAAAAAAAGAGGGATAATTCATAGTACGGACTTGTCAAAATTATATAATTAATATCATTATTCTTGTGATTTTTCTGTGCACATTTTAAGAGGTGTTAGAACTCTGTACCATGTTCTGAGGCAAAACCCCATGAACTATGGAGATTGCAGACACGGGGTTCACGCTAGAAAAATGAAAATTTACTGGAATATGTGTAGAGAGGCGGTGTACATCTGTGTCATATTTGGTAAAAATCCAATATTGGTAAACCAACCAAAAAGCGCAAAATGTTGTCATTTCTTAATCCAAGCTCTTAGAAACATCAGAGTTGGAACAGAAACTACCTTATGTGATATATGATGTGTATATGTAATGTTAACCACTTGTGTATCTGGGAAATGTGTTTAGTTATGAAAATGATTTTCTAAGGTAAAAGCAAAGGGGTGTGTTCTTTCTGTATGCCATAAAGATGACACCTGATGACTCACTGCTCCCTTCTCAAATCAGGTCAAAGAGAAATCCTTGACCTATCAAATCGTGAGTGGGTTGGGAAAGAAAGTTAGCATCCACACCCATTTTCAAAAGACATAAAAAGAGCCACTGGAAGCCAGACTGGGACACTCATTTTCCAACCTTCAACTGAATTCCTACACGCTGACGGAGAACTCCAGAACCTCACTCCAGAACTTCACTCCAGAACTCCAGAACTTAAAGCAGAGAGGCCTGGACCACCAGCTAAATCCTTTTTCAGCAGGCCTTCAGAATCCAGAAATCCAACCAAACTATTCTACAGCCGGGCGAGCTTTTGAATTCTTTGCCAAGAACTTTTGCCAGAACCGGTAGCAGACCCAGAAAGAAGTGCAGACGCAGAACCACAGACCAGATCAGAACCAGAGAGACCAGAACCAGAGATCCAGACCAGCAGAGCAGAGCTGACCCAGATAGCTGTGACTTCAGAACCAACCGCCTGGAGTCCAGTCCCAACCTGACCAGACCCTGACGGCCTATTTCAAATTCATAGTGTGAGTACCCAGCTAGAACTGTGCAGAACCCATCTCTTAGCTTAAAATAATCTGATTCAAAACATTTGAACCTGCCCAGAACTACATCATAGGAATCGTGTGTCCCTTCTTCGATTTTCAACCTGTAAAAGTGTCATTTTGCCATTTTGAATCATTGTTTCATTTCTGAAAAACTACCTTCACAAAATCGTCCGTATCTCTTGACCGTTTGTGCTAGAAGCTGAATTCTAAGCTTTCCAACAAGCTCTAAACCGACTTGCTACTCCTTATAGTTTCCTCCGTAATTGCGCTCGACGAAAAAGTGCCGCGATTTGCGATTTGGCTCAAATTTCTTCTTCTCAAATTTCTTCACTTGTCAAAATAGCAGCTTCTTGCTTTCCTTTGCTGAAATTCGTTTGCAACCTGACAATCATTCATAGAGCATTGCTAAAGTGATCCTGAACTAATTTAAAGTAGCTATCACCCACCCTGAATCTCTTCTAGGGAATTAAAATCATTTTTAGCATATTTTTCCCTTCTTTGCATACCACCTTTAAAGTACTTTGCCTGTGTTTAAAATCATCCCTGTTTCTCTAAGCTTGCTAGGGGGGAACTGAATTCGTATTGTACTGTGATTGTATTCCTGAAGACTGTGTGTTACTTGCATCTCCTTACATTGCATAGAGGGGGGGTGAATTGCCAAAAGGGGAAAAGTGATTATATTATCTTTTGCTGAAATCATATCAAGTTTATTCCTGTGTTGCTTCTTTTCCACCTTGCATTTCCTTGTACCATATAAAGCATTCTCAGCTACCTTATCCTCTATACTACTCCTAAGTAATTAAACCAGTGTGCTAGTATAACATCATCCATTGTTGATCACTCACTGTCATGTGTCTAAGTGTGATATCAAATATTAATTTATTATCAAAATGTGATATATATCTATTGTTTTTTAATTTGCAACACAAACCTACTTCTTGGCTCAGTGGAGTCAGGGGATTCTAAGAGAGGGGCGTTATACAAGGGTTCATCATCCAGATTATAACTTGTCATAAAAATATATAAATACGAGCTTCCCTTGAGCAATCCCAGACAAGGCACTGACTTAGTGGAAATGCTTGATTGGAGTCATTAACAGAGTGGGGGCTCATAGCCGGGGATTCTGGATTAGATCTATCACTTGTGCAGATTAATACAGTGTGCTAACTGACAGGATATATAAATTCTGTTGGATCACCACGCCGTGTTACACTGTAAAAACACCCCTCAAGGAACGCTCTAAGGAAACGGTCTGTTTTGCAAAATAAAATACAAACTTCTGTAAGTCAGGAAGGAAATCAAGTTCCAGAATGACGGCCTTGGTAGATATCAAAATAGCCAGAGAACACCTCTTACATAAGCTTTTTGTGAGAGGTGAGTGGGCTCATTAGGACCAGGCGGTCTGGTTGCAGGCAATCGCACCCCATCACTGAAACAGGGTCAGATTTATGGAGAGATCAGGGTCCCTTACATGTGGCCCTGAGTGAACTATATATGGGCCCTAAGGCCAAGGATGAGCACAACAAGATTGCCAGGGTAGCAGCATATTTATATTTACATATGGGAGCCATACAGGACAAATGTGCTGAAGGCCAAGATCTGGCAAATAGGCAACTGATGGCATTAGAGAAGGCCCAATCTGACCTGGACTCTTCTGAGCAGAGGCTGCACAGGAGCCATAAGTCAGAAAATGATAGTAAACAGTACATCATTAAAATAAAGGAGGATATGAATATCCTGCAACAGGAAAAGGCTGACCAGGATACCAGAATTCTGGCTTTGCAGAAGGAGCACCAAGACAGTTTGGACTCCTTACTGCAGTGCCAGAAAAAGCTGGAGCAACAGATCAATTTCCACAGGGCATGCACAGAGCAGGTAGCCACCCTGCAAATCCAACTAGACAGAGAGAAAGAGGAAAGCAATACATTGATTTTGAAAGACCTGGAACCCAGGCAGAGTTTGATGAAGAGCGCCAGAAAGCTGGTGCCCTTCAACGGCAGAGGGACGACCTGGCGGCACAGATGCAGGTTCTTACTCAGGAAAGGGATACCTTAGGCCAGAAAGTCTGCCACTTAAAAAGAAAAATTCACGAAAATCACTTGGCCCTCCAGGGACTGGGTGACCTCCAAAAAGAGCATCAGAACTTGTTAGAGCACACCAGGAGGGTGGAAGATGCTCTGACAAGAAAGGAGCAGGCCAGTAGGGACGGTGCCCAGGAGGTAACCACCCTGCAGCAAAGACTGACCGAGTGCTCCAGGACCAATCAGGAAGCACAGAGGGAAAATGAGGCTCGCTGTCAACACAATGATAGGCTCCAGCAACAGGTAGCCATGCAGGAGAGACTGATAGAGTCTAATAAGGCCTTGGTTGAGGAACTGAAAGCCCAGGCTCTTGCATTGCAACAGGGAGCAGGGGCTGATAGAGATGAAGTTCGCTGGGGAAGGGAAACCCCTGAGCATAACCTCAGGAGCCCTAGTACCAAAGGTCTCCACCTCTCCTAGTCCCTGGACTCTGCCACCCCCATGTCCCCTGGCGCACATGAGCACAGGGCCACAGGAATGGCAGATTACTATCCAGCCAAAAGTATGGGGCTCATAGGCCAGTACCACCCAGGAATGGAGGGGCGGGCATCCGGGTATGGGCACCCCAGCACAGTGGAATTTAGTGGGGAACCCCAGGAGAGTAGGCTCACTAAGGGCATCCTGAAAACCTCTGCCCAGTTAGGTCAGTGGGGGGGGGCAGTACCCATCAAATCCTGGCAGCAAGGAGGGATCTGAAGACTCCTCTGAGCGTCACAGGACACAGGAGACCAGGTCCCCACATTCTGCCAGCCATTCCCAGGCTCGCAGAATCCGGGAAAACCTGGAAGATCAGACAGGCACCTCTGGGAGCAGTGCTTCTGAGTCAGAGGATGAATGGACCTCGGTTACCCGAACCAAAAAGGCCAATAAGGCAAAAAGGGCCTTGCTTAAGGACCCCTTAAAGCAGATCAAGGCAATAAGGAGTGTCATCACCCCTTATCACAAGAACGCCAAGTATTCTGTTTGGGAACACTTGGAGCTTTATGAGCAAATGATGGAGACTTTCCATTTGAAGGACAGCAGTAGCTGCATCCAGTACGTCAAATGGACATTCTCCCCAGAATACTCCAGTTTCTTTGCGGGGCTGGAGGACCAAAATCATTCAAGATGGTCCACCTATAGGGCGGACATCTTGAAACATTTTTCTGTTCATAGAATTCCTCAAAAGGCTCGCAAGGCATCCTACAATTTGCAATGTGGGGAGGATCAGGCACCACAAGAATTTGTGCAGGAGTTAAAGCGTGCTTTTGCGCAGACTACCAAAAGGGTGCGCGCCGACAGTAAGGAATTTGTTAATACGTTTTTCAATGCCTTACCCAAATACATAATGACCCAGCTCGTGAGAGATTTTCACGAAAAAAGATCCTTAGACTGAGTCATTGAGCAAGCCACCCGCATCTATGAGGTGCAGAAACCAGTGGAAAATAAGAATCAGCCCAAAAACCCCAAACCCAACAGCACCCCTGCTGCTGACAAGGTGGCAGAGGTAAAGGATGCCCCCGTTTTATATTTGGAGATGGGGGGACCTAAAAACCTGCCTGCACCAATCATTCTAAGTCCAGAAGGCCCTCGGGCCAGTCACAGACAGGGAGTCAAGGAGGCAGTCCCACAAATGGGATCCCTCGCTCCCCTGACTATGTAAGTCCCCACTATAAGGGAAACAGTCCAATCCTGGGTTATGTGTGGACTCCTCCGGCCCAAGGGGGGGATCCAACCAAGTGCCCAACCCAGGAAACTTCCCTCCGCACTACCCCAGGAGGGTAGAAATTCACCAAATCCTGGGCAGAACTTGTTCCCCAGGTATCCACCCAACTTCCAACCCCAAAATCATCCATCCTTCTTTCCCCACTTCCCTGAGCCCAGACCACCTAATCCGGGAGAGGGGAGGCCAAGGGTGGAGGGGTACCCAAATCTTCCCAACCCAGGGTACTACCAGAGAAGGGATAGCTACCCTTCCCGGGATCAGCCCAGGGGAGTAAATAGAACCCTGTATCAGCCTGAGCGGGTTTCACAGTTAGAGCGCCAGGTCCAAAATATGGCACGGGATCTGGGTCACATACTGAGGGCTCAACAGAACCCTCAGATGAGCATGCCACCGCAGAATTCCCCAAACTCTGGGCATGGTGCTCAAGAACAATGACGGGGGCAGCACCCTGATAACCCACCGGTTCCCAGGGAGGAGGCACAAGAGGAAGGGGGGTGTAAAGCCTTGGAGGAAGCTTCCTTCCCAACTTGTAAACAGCCCCTGGAAAACCAGGAACCGGAAACAAAATCTCCTACCCCTGGAAGTCTGCCACCCAAGGAGCAGAGAGGAGATAGGAGAAACAAAGGACCCAAACAGACCAATTTTGTGGAGGAGGTACAAGTCTTCCAATTTGAGGGAGAGGGATCCTCAGAGGATCCTGGGAAAAGGATCTTCTCCTTCAGAGATGGGGGAACTCCTCTCAAGGAAAATGGGTCCCAAGGGATTCCAACCCAGACTGGGTAGATGTGGGGATTGAGCTGTCGCCGCCCATCATCCTATCCCAGAACCAACAGCACCAAAAACCCCTGGTTCAAACCCATCCTGGTGACTGCCTCCAAAAAAGGGGGGGGCGGCCCAGAACCGGAACTAGGGGAACTTAAAACCGAATCAATAGACTGGGTAGATGTGGGGATCGAGCTGTCGCCACCCATCAACCTATCCCAGAACCAACAATACCGAAAACCCCTGGTTCAAACCCATCCTGGTGACTGCCTCCGGAAAGGGGGGGGCGGCCCAGAACCGGAACCAAGGGAACACAGAACCGCATCCTTATCCGATTTCCAACTTTTTCTTTCAGATTCCCAAAACTCCCTGCCAAACTCTGCTCAGATCTCGTCTCTCTCAATGTCCAAAACCAGAAAATTAGTCCCCCAGTTGTCCAAAAATGTGCATTATCTGTGCCCCCTTACAGAGAAGGAGGGAAGATTCTATGCCCCGGTTCAAGTACAGAGGCAGGGTACCATTTTGGCACTGGTGGACACTGGATCCCAGACTGCTCTCTATTTCTGATAATCAACCTTCCTTCCAGTTTAAGGTGGTATTCCACACTGGAAGGAAACACTCTGAAATTCTTTAATAATCCACAATCAGACATTCCCACTCCGATAGTCCAGAAAGATTTGAAATCAGCTCAGAGCCTGGCTGATATTCAGCAAATTGGAGAGCAGTTGTTCATCCCTGTTCAATTAAATGATGGGAAGGACTCTGTTCTCGGCCGAGTTTGTGTGAACAACGGTAAGAGCTTCATCAGCGAAGCCATGTTCCGCCAACTCCCAAAAGATCCAGCCATTCCCACATTCAAACTGATAGACAAATGGGAAATGGATCTGGAAACACCCAATTCCAAACATCTCCTGCCAAGCAGGTGTATGCTCAAAATCTCCATTGGCAACAAGAGCATAGTCCATAATTGTTGGGTCGTGCGAGACGTCACTGCCGCCTTTTACTTAGGCAGTGATATTCTCAATCACTTTGCAATTAGTTTGGACCTAATAAACTTCAAAGCTTGGTCCCGATTAGCGGATAATCCCATGGGCTTTGATGATCCAGAAAAAGCATTTAGGTCAGCTCAATTGCTACATTATGCAGTCGAAATTCAGGTTAAAGAGGAAGTCACCATCCCAGAAAGGACCTGACAATTCTCCCTGGAAGTGAAAGTTAAAAGAGGACAAAAATTGAAAAACCCTGATGCTTATATTCATCTAAATGCTTCCCTCCAAAAGCAAGGGTTAGGGGTAAACCCAACACCATTAGTAAACATAGAACATGGCACCATTCCAATAGAGGTGGATAACAGTTGATGACCGACATTTCTCCATTGATTTAGGAAATGAACTTTTAGGACCAATCCCCAAGGACTGTTTTGACAGTGACAGTGATGACAATACAACACCAGACAGGATCTTTACCCGGCATGGGGGGAACTTCCTGGTGTACACTTCCTGCCCTTACGGCAAGGAATACGTGACTTGTGACTTCAGAAGGGATGAGGTGATTTTCCAGGTCCATGAGGGCTGCCTTTCCCACCTGAAGCCTCCAGTCCAAATCAGCACACTGACCAGGGACTTCTCCACCCAGCTGGAGGAGGCCGCTGAGATAGCAAAACCAGAAGTCTTTCCAGGCTTCAGGCAGATGGTGGAAGAGAGAGTCAACCTAGCTGATGCCTGTGTGACTCTGGAACAGAAGCAAAAGTTGAAACAAGTTTTCTTGGATTTCCAAGATCTCTTTGCGGTAGACTCATATGACTGTGGTCGCACCGACATCCACACAACAACAATTCCCACGGACCCTGGCATGACTCCAGTGTTTGTGAAGCAATATCGCTTGCCTCTTGCATCAATGGAGTCCCTTACTGAAATAATTAAGAACCTTGAGTCCCGGGTTATAAGCTGTCCAGTACACAGCACCTTCAATAATCCGGTGCTGGGAATATTGTAGCCAAACGGTCAGTGGAGACTCTGCACCGACATTAGGGAGCTCAACAAACGGATCCATACTTCCCGATGGCCTCTTCCCTACATTGACCAAGGGCTGGCCCAGATTCAGGGGTCACAGGTATTCACTGCAATAGACCTGACCAATGGATACTGGACTGTGCCTGTCAGTAGGGAGGACCAATACAAGCTGGATTTTACCTTTGGGGGCCAGCAGTACACATGGACCCGGACTCCCTTCGGATACCTCAACTCCGGCAATGAGTTCAACATTTTCCTACACAAGGCCATGCCCGACCTGGGTGCAAGGGGTAACCTGGCTTATGTAGATGATGTCCTCATCAAAAGTTCAACTGTGGAGGAACACATAGCAGAGATCCGTTATGTTCTGACACAGTTGAGGGCCGCCGGAGCAAAGCTTTCCTTTCAGAAAGCACAGTGGTGTAGAACCCGTGTCAATTTCTTGGGGCATGAGATTACTCCTCAGGGGCTCTGTCCCCAAGAAAAGAAAGTGGAAGCACTTCAGAAACTGAAGGATCCCACAACTCTGCGGGAACTAAGGAGCCTCCTTGGACTGACTAATTACAGCAGAAAATTCATTGAGGGCTACGCAGAGATCACTAGACCCCTGATTCATCTTTTGAAGGGGGGGGTCAAGTGGGAATGGGGTCCAGAACAATCCGAGGCAGTAAGACAACTCAAAAGAAGCCTCTCACAAGCACCTTGCCTTGCTTACCCTGTCAGAAACAAGGAGTTCTTCCTGGAGACAGGGTTCTCTAATGCGTGCTTGACGGCAGTATTATACCAAAAGCATGACAAGGTCAATAAAGTAATCTCCTATGCGAGCAAAACTTTATCCTCTGTGGAAGAAAAATTCAACGATTGTGAGAAGGCACTCCAGGCAACGGTGTGCGCATTGAAGAATTACCGCCCGTTCATCCAGGGGGAACACATCATAGTGGAGACTCCACACCAGCCTCTGCAATACCTCCAAAGTGACAGAATCCGGGCCGGAAATGTGAATAATTCCCAAATTACTTCCTGGATTCTGTCAATGCAAGGCTTTCCTGTGGAGGTCAGATATGGCCAAAAGTCCCCTCGCGCAAGGTCTGGCTGACTTGCATGATTGTGCCAGAGAAAACTGTCTCGAGGACGAAAGTCTAAAAATCAAGGACAACATGGAGGTATACCTTAATTCTCCACACAAAGTCTTGAAGAGGACAAGTGTGAGGGAATGCCCACTGTGAATGCCCACTGTCTATGTGGATGGATGCTCTTACCATGTTGACAACAACGGGGAAAAAGAACTGGTGGCCGGCGTAGGGAATGCCTGGGTGGATGAGTCTCCAGAACCCTCCGCTGGGTACAAAATTGGTCCCCGAAGTAGTCAGGTGGCAGAGTTGATGGCTGTGCATCAGGGCATCCTCACTTCTGTCCATCATCAACTCCACAAACTGGTCATAATCACAGATTCGGATTATGTACGGAACGGGTTTGTGGAGCACCTGGTTAATTGGAAAACCAGAGGCATGCTATGTGCTAACAACAACCCCTTGAAACATGGGAAGTTGATCCAAAACATTGATCATCTGGTCACCTTGAATGGGATGACCATCTATTGGAAAAAGATCAAGGGTCATTCCAAAGTAGAGGGACCAGACAAAACTGGAAATGACTTAGCTGATCAGCTGGCCAAAACCGCGGCCATCCAAGGGGATCTAATAGAGATTGAGTCCCTGTTGGGGGAAATCCAGGTCACGGCTATCACTAGGTCCCAGACAAATGCTCACAATGATCTTTCAACTGCACAATGGAGTAAGGAGACCCCTGATGCTGATTTAATTACGGCTCAGAAGGGGGATCCAATAATTGGTAAGTTTTACCAACACTTTGAGGACCCTGAGAACTTTCCCGCGACGGATACCAATTACATTTGGAAGGAGGACCTTAGAGAGTTGATGAAATGCCCAAAAATGTTCCAAATCCAAGACGGGTTGTTGGTAAGGAAATCCCAAGCTGGCCATGATCAGTGGGTGGTTCCTACCTCATTCCGAAGCTTGATGTTAAGTCACGCCCCTGATGCGGCCACAGCCGGTTATAGGGGGTTTCACACAACACTGGAAAGCTTAAGAGAGGTTGCATACTGGCCACACATGGGGCAGGACCTCGACCAATACTTGAAGGGGTGTCTGGTGTGTGCACAATTTCAGCCATCATCCCTCACACACCGTGCGCCTCTCCAAAAGACGGGGATGACACTGCCATGGTCGGATTTGCAAATTTACTTTGTAGGCCCTGTATTTCGCTCGTCTAGGGGAAACAAGTACATGTTGACGGTCACATTCTTGTTTACCAAGTGGGTAGAATGTCTCCCGGCCCCAAACTGCAAGGCAGATACAGCAGCTGCCCTGATGATTAACCACATCTTTTCCCGTTTTGGTCTACCTCAAAGGATTGAGTCAGACAGAGGTAGCCATTTTACCACCGAGGTAATGACAAAGATGTGGGAGATACTGGGGGTCAAAAGGAAGCTACATATTGCTTACCGGCCAGCCTCTTCTGGTGTAGTGGAGAGATACAACAGAACCATTGTGAGCATTTTAAAAAAGTTTGTGGCAGATTCTGGGCCAAGTTGGGATATCCGATTACCTCTGGTCCTAATGGCCATCAGATCTACCCCTTCATCTGCAACTAAAATGTCACCATTTGAGCTGATGACTGGACGCAAGATCGTGCTTCCCCAGCATTTGCTCTACAGGACCCAAGACAGATGTTGATCAATGCTTCCACAACTCATGAGTATGTGGAGAATTTGAGGAAACACCTCCAACATGATTTTGCCTATGCTCAGCGAAATCTAGAAAGATCAGCTGATAGCATGAATACCAATTACGATTTGAAAAGTTCCAGGAAAGTATATAATGTGGGAGACCGGGTCTATCTTTACAATTTCTAAAAGAACCAGGCCAAACAGCGAAAATGTTTGTTTTGCCTACATAGAAGGGCCCCTTTGAAATTATAGACAAGATCTCCCCAGTTGCATACAAGATCCGCATCCCCAAAGGTAGTTTGGCAGAAGGGGAAGACAAGTGGGTCCATATAAATCAGTTAAAGTGTTGCCATCCCAGGCACACTCTGCAACAACTGGAGGAATCCTCTGGAATCCCAGAGGGGGCCACTCCAGAGTAATTCATTTCCAACCCTAAAATATCCCACATACAGTCTCTAAAATATTATGATTCTTAAATGCCAATGGCCCTCATTACGACCCTGGCGGATTTTTTCCGCCATCGGCGGACTTTTCCGCCATGGCGCAAAGTCCCTTTACGCCATGGCGGATGGCGGACTTACCGCCCCATTCCGAGGTCGGCGGGGCAGTAAGTCCCCATTGACCCATTTACCCTTCCCCATTCCCATTTCGGCCCCATAGGGCTCAATGGGAGTGGGGAAGGTGTTAATTACGCCACCGTACACTACGGTGGCGTAATTAACACCGAGGTCCCATAGCGCCATGGATTTTTACGCCCGCAAAAAGCGGGCGGAAAAGTGACCATGGCGCTCTGGGAACTCGTAGTTGGCGGTAAGGGGTCGGCGCAGCTAACGCTGGCGTAAACCCCTTACCGCCAGGGTCGTAATGAGAGCCAATGTATCCTGTTATATCTTGTTTTTAAAATAAGACTGCAAAATGTATCCTGATGTATAAAATGTATATGTTCGCCGCACCATTAATAGTGGTGGAAAAATGTCTAGGAATGTGTATTGCCGCTTTGCTTTATCATCCTACGAGAGATTAAACCATAGTGACTGACCACGGAAGACGACCTGGGGACCGGGAGCAAAGATCCGAGGGGCCCGGGGTACCACCCAATACTCCCATCAGGACCGGCAAGGAGAACTGATCGAACGACCCTGATGAAGGAAAATGCTGAACTGTGCCATCTGGGGAATCGAAAGAAGATGATGCGGACATCCCAGCATGTGGATCAAAACATCCTTTGCACCCGACTTCCCCTCGACTCGAAATCAAAGCGCAGTCGGGCGGGGGGGCTTGTCAGGGGTTTTGACCCATGTTCGAGTTATTATGCTGCAACATTTGGTGCTGTGGGTTTAGGAAATCCAAGATGGCGGAAAAGCACACATTTGCGCCAGGATCCAGGAAAACCGCGTTGTTTTTGCACACATCAAAATGTTCACCTGACCTACCACCCACCAGTGCGAGCGTGATGGGCCAGGAGTGCCATGGGTGAAATGTGTGCAAAACAAAAAACAGCAGTGCCGGTTGGCTCAAAAAGCGCTTTGAAATCATCTTTGTTTCTCTGAAATGCAAGCTAAAAATGCCTATTTTAAACATTGCAAGATATTCACAAATCTCACTGAACACCAGCAGACATTTGGCAGAAAGTATTCTTGTGTGCATACAAAATCTGGAAAGAGAAAGAGTTCAAAATAATGTTCATAATGAAACTGGCTGAGCCGTGGATGTCAGCAGCTCAAGTGAAATTGGACTGAAAGACACTAAAATCTAAATGTTTAAAATAAATGAGTGACCTACTGTTGAGTGTCACATAGTTTGCAACTGTTAAATGTCATAGTTTTGAACTTAGAATCAGCGTCCTAGCTGCATGTGTAAAAATTGTAAGTTTGATTTGGATGAAGAAAAACTGGGAACAAAAGTGACATTTAGCTGAAGCCTGGCTTAAAGAGATTGAATTCTGCCTGGCAACTACCCCCGACAGGAGTTGAATCTTGCTTGGCCACTCTTCCCAGACCTGGCTGCATTCTGCTGCCCCCACCAAAGGGAGATGACACCTCTCTGATTGGACTAGGGGAGGAGCAGCTTGGGACTGCAGGAAACTGAACAATGAGCCTTCCTTGGCTCATGCAAATGTTAAATTAGGGGGGGTCGTAAATGGCTTCCTCTTGAGAGAATCGGGAGGGGCAGTGCCTCTGTGAGCAACTTGAGTTGGAGGAAGTGGACAAACCAGAAATTCCACCATGTGCTTTGGGAAACCACACCCCTCTGGGCCAGAACATAATTTTAAAAAAAGAGGGATAATTCATAGAACGGACTTGTCAAAGTTATATAATTAATATCATTATTCTTGTGATTTTTCTGTGCACATTTTAAGAGGTGTTAGAACTCTGTACCATGTTCTGAGGCAAAACCCCATGAACTATGGAGATTGCAGACACAGGGTTCACGCTAGAAAAATGAACATTTACTGGAATTTTGTAGAGAGGCGGTGTACATCTGTGTCATTTTTGGTAAAAATCCAATATTGGTAAACCAACCAAAAAGCGCAAAATGTTGTCATTTCTTAATACAAGCTCTTAGAAACATCAGAGTTGGAACAGAAGCTACCTTATGTGATATATGATGTGTATATGTAATGTCAACCACTTGTGTATCTGGGAAATGTGTTTAGTTATGAAAATGATTTTCTAGGGTAAAAGCAAAGGGAGTGTTCTTTATGTATGACATAAAGATGACACCTGATGACTCACTGCTCCCTTCTCAAATCAGGTCAAAGAGAAATCATTGACCTATCAAATCGTGAGTGAGTTGGGCAAAGAAAGTTAGCATCCACACCCATTTTCAAAAGACATAAAAAGAGCCACTGGAAGCCAGACAGGGACATTCATTTTCCAACCTTCAACTGAATTCCTGCACAGCACGCTGATGGAGAACTCCAGAACTTCACTCCAGAACTTCACTCCAGAGCTTAAAGCAGAGAGGCCTGGGCCACCAGCTAAATCCTTTTTCAGCAGGCCTTCAGAATCCAGTAATCCAACCAAACTATTCTACAGCCGGGCGAGCTGTTGAATTCTTTGCCAAGAACTTTTGCCAGAACCGTAGCAGACCCGGAAAGAAGTACCGACAGCAGAATCACAGACCAGATCAGAACCAGAGAGACCAGAACCAGAGATCCAGACCAGCAGAGCAGAGCTGACCCAGATAGCTGTGACTTCAGAACCAACCGCCTGGAGTCCAGTCCCAACCTGACCAGACCCTGATGGCCTATTTCAAATTCATAGTGTGAGTACCCAGCTAGAACTGTGCAGAACCCATCTCCTAGCTTAAAATAATCTGATTCAAAAAATTTGAACCTGTCCAGAACTGCATCATAGGAATCGTGTGTCCCTTCTCCGATTTTCAACCTGTAAACATGTCATTTTGCCATTTTGAATCATTGTTTCATTTCTGAAAAACTACCTTCACAAAATCGTCCGTATCTCTTGAAACATTTGTGCTAGGAGCGAGTTGTCAAAATAGCCGCTTCTTGCTTTCCTTTGCTGAAATTCGTTTGCAACCTGACAATCATTCATAGAGCATTGCTAAAGGGATCCTGAACTAATTTAAAGTAGCTATCATCCACCCTGAATCTCTTATAGGGAATTAAAATCATTTTTAGCATATTTTCCCTTCTTTGCATTCCACCTTTAAAGTACTTTGCCTGTGTTTAAAATCATCCCTGTTTCTCTAAGCTTGCTAGGGGGAACTGAATTCGTATTGTACTGTGATTGTATTCCTGAAGACTGTGTGTGTTACTTCTATCTCCTTACATTGCATAGAGGGGGGGTGAATTGCCAAAAGGGGAAAAGTGATTATATTATCTTTTGCTGTAATCATATCAAGTTTATTCCTGTGTTGCTTCTTTTCCACCTTGCATTTCCTTGTACCATATAAAGCATTCTCAGCTACCTTATCCTCTAAACTACTCCTAAGTAATTAAACCA
The DNA here is from genome assembly GCF_040938575.1 of Ambystoma mexicanum. Classification (NCBI taxonomy): domain Eukaryota; kingdom Metazoa; phylum Chordata; class Amphibia; order Caudata; family Ambystomatidae; genus Ambystoma; species Ambystoma mexicanum. The sequence continues at coordinate 956,824,596 of NC_090928.1, read as the reverse complement.
GTGTGCTAGTATAACATCATCCATTGTTGATCACTCACTGTCATATGTCTAAGTGTGATATCAAATATTAATTTATTATCAAAATGTGATATATATCTATTGTTAAATTTTTCAAATAAACCTTTTTAATTTGCAACACAAACCTACTTCTTGGCTCAGTGGGGTCAGGGGGATTCTAAGAGAGGGGCGTTATATAAGGGTTCATCATCCAGATTATAACTTGTCATAAAATATATAAATAAGGGCTTCCCTTGAGCAATCCCAGACAAGGCACTGACTTAGTGGGAATGCTTGATTGGAGTCATTAACAGTTTGTTGGTGAGCTGCCCGAGTTGCTTCAATGGTGCAGTATGCCTTTCTTGGGCCCAGGCCTGCTGTGACCCCGAATCTTCTGGTAGGCAGGTAGGTTTGTTAATTGTAAGTCTTTGTTCTGTTTATGTTGGGAATTTGTTAATGTCTTTATCTCCTTCTTTTCAGGTGCAAAGGTCTTTATGCTGGCGTGCCGGATGGAGAAGCATGTTTTCTAGGTAAGAGAAAGCACGAAGTGCAGCACCTTTATTGTCTTTTAAGACTAACCTGTGTTTTCTTCTTCTTCTCTTCACAGGCCGTTGTGGTGCTACGATTGGATGAGAGCACGATGAAGAACAGGCCCCCGGAATCCGTTAAGGTAAGTACAGCGCTGTGCGGTTGTTTAATATTGAAAGCGAACCTGAATATGTCTCATTTCCTTTGCAGATGTTGCTGTGGTGCTCCGGATGGAAGTGTGGCATAGGACGATGGAATTCAGGTAATACTGAAGGAATTCGATGTTTTGGAAGCGTGCGTTCTAATATTGTTATTCCCTTTCTCGTTATTGCAGGTCGCAATGTTCGAATAGCTGCTGTGGTAGAGTTTCTCCGGAAGTCCTTAAGCTAGTACTCACAGGTGAGTGATGTTTCTTCATCTCTCGGTTTCCACAGATTGCAGCGCAGTTGAGATGCTGAGTGCTGGATGGTGTTTTCTCAGGTAAAACAGAATAATCTTGTTCTTGTTCTTGCAGGATTACAGGAAGATGCTGAAGACCAGGAGCTGAACATGGTGAGCGTCACGCTGCGGGTTGCAGAATAACACAATGCGTGTTCTGCAGTCAGGGTGTGGTTTATATAACCCAGGTAAAGCAATACCAGGCAAAGTTGTTCCAGGCCTGCCACACCCAAAATACTAGACCGCATGGCTTGGTTCTTAGAACTAGACTGTGTCGGTGCTTCCATGCTGGATTTAATGGCCCATGTACATAAATGGAACCTAGTTTGAACAGCCCTTCCTTCCTACATATGAGCCTGGTGCCAAAGGTGCTCCAGGAGCTCTTTTGCAGTGGTTTTAAGGCTCTCAGGGTTCTGGTGGGAGCCTGCTTGTGCCACAACTTGTGCCCCCTCACAGTGATCATGACAGCACTCCCCCCGAGGCCCCTCCATGGTATCCTTTCTGTCCGGTCCAGGTTTGGTGGGGTTATCCAGGCGAAACCTCTTAATCAGACGTGGTGTGTGAATATGTTCACTTGGTTCCCAAGTTCTGTCTTGAGGCCCATACATTTTCAGTTCACTAAATAGTATAGCTTAGATCTGGTACGTTTTGAATCCAGGATGTTTTTAACTTCAAATTCAGGCTCTCCATCAACTAGCACAGGTTTTGGTGGACTCAGGTTCCTGGTTGTACAGGTTTTACAAGTCACACATGGAACACAGGATGAATGTGCATGCTTGGTGGTAAGGCTAACTTGATGGCCACTGGATTTATCACTGATTCAATGCTATAGGGTCCTAGATATCTTGGACGACAGGTCCGGGTCTCTTTTACGGGCAAATGTTTTGATGCCAACCAGACTTCATCTCCAACTTGGTAAACTGGAGGTTTCTTTAAATGCGGGTCCGAGAATTTTTTTTGTCTGTCTTTGGCTTGCAGTAAATGTTAATTTGCCCTTTTGAAGGCTTGGGTTATGCTTCTGTGTAGAGTTTTTACTGCTGGCATTTCCAAAGTTGTGGGGATGTCTAGTTCAGAGGTACGTGGATATCTTCCGTATATTGTGTAGAACGGGCTTTGTCCCATGCTGGTGTGTATGGAGTTATTGTATGCGTATTCCGCTATCCATAACAAGTCTTTCCAATCCTCTTCCACTTGATGCAGCATGCAACCTAGATACTGTTCTATTGTCTGGTTTGTTCTTTCTGTTTGTCCATCAGTTTGGGGGTGATGGTTAGTGGATAATCGAACATCGATTTATACCATGGTACAACATTTCCTCCAGAAGTTGGATACAAATTGGCTTCCACAATCTGAGATTAGGACTGAGGGGAAACCATGCAGTTTTATGATCTGTTCAAAAAATGCTTTTGCCAGACCGGTAGCGTTAGGAAGTCCTTTGAATGGAATGAAATGTGCCATTTTAGAGAAGAGGTCTGCAACCACCAGAATGGTATTAACACCTTGACAGGGAGGTAAGTCTGTAATAAAATCAAGAGAAAGAGTATGCCAGGGAGCCAGTGGAATATCCAGTGGTTACAGGAGGCCAGCTGGTTTCTGTTTTTGTGATTTATTATGTGCACATATCCCACAGGCTTGAACAAATCGAGCAATGTCCTTACGCCAGGTGGCCACCAATAATTCCGATTAACATTGGCTAGAGTCTTAGCAATTCCGGGATGGCCTTCGATCAGGGAATCGTGATAACCAGACATACCAATTCTTGCAGATCTTTACTTGGTAGATATAGTTGTTCACTCAAGTAGGGAAATCCATCCAGAACCGTGTGATGTTTATTTTGGGAATTCCATTTCTGCAAGATCTCGGGGTTCATTAAGGTTCGAATCGTATCTTGAAGTTCACTCAGAGTCAATGTGGTGGTGAATCCCAGTAGTTTATCACTTGGGATGATGGCAACAGGGTCCAGGGTACTGTTCGTTTTCTCTTCAACACCCATACGAGACAAGGCATCAGCCTTCCGATTACAAACTCCCAGTTGGTATGTTATTACGTAATCGTATTCTGCGAAGAATAGAGCCCACCGCAACTGTCATGACGATTGGGCTTTTGCTGACTTTAGGTATTGAAGGTTTCGTGATCTGTGATTACTGTGATGGTATGTCTGGCACCTATACTGCCGCCAGGCTTTGAAGGCTGATTTTATTGCCAACAATTCTTTGTCTGTAATTGCATAGTTAAGTTCTGGTGGTGAGAATTTACATGACCAAAAGGCCACGGGGTATAATTGGCCTGTCTCTGGATCTCTTTGAGAGAGAACTGCTCCCATAGCTACGCTGGAAGCATCAGTTTCCACTACATAGGGGAGATCAGGATGAGGATGTCGTAAAATTGGCGCAGAGGTGAATCTTTTCTTGAGTTCTTGAAAGGCTTGTTCCGCCTCTTCAGTCCATTGGAATTTTTTGTTGTTTTTTCTCAGAAAAGATGTGATTGGGTGGACTATCCATGAGAAATCTGGAATAAATATGCTGTGAAAATTTGCAAAGCCGAGCATGCTTTAGGTTTCTTTAAGTGAAGAAGGTAACAGCGAATTAAGGATGGCATCTACTTTGTGTAAATCCATCTTGACTCCCTTTGGTGAGAGAGCAAAACCGAGGAACTCAACTTCGGTGACATGGAAGGAGCATTTCTCGAGTTTAGCGAACAGTTTGTGCTGGCAAAGTTTTGCAAGGACTGAGCGAACATGTTCCACATGATCTCTTTCAGAGGGGGAATACACCAGGATGTCGTCAATATAGACCAGGGCACAGACATCGATTAATTCCTGTAATACATCATTCATGAAGTATTGGAATGCTGCGGGAGCATTGCACAGCCCGAAAGGCATTACCTGATATTCGTACAGGCCATACTTGGTGACAAACGCGGTTTTCCATTCGTCCCCTTTCTTAACACGTACAAGGTGGTATGCTCCTCTGAGGTCTAGTTTGATGTAGATTCGGGCATCCTTGACTTGGTCCAACAGTTCTGGGATAAGGGGCAAAGGGTAGTGTTTTTTTACTGTGATTTGATTAAGTGCGTGCTAATCGATGCAAGTCCTCAAATCTCCTTCCTTCTTGGGTACGAAGAATAAGGGAGAGGCTGCCAGTGACTTTGACGGGCGGATAAACCCATTAGCCAAGTATTGATCCAGATAGGACTTCAAGTGTAGATTTTCGGTTTCCGTAAGTGCATACATTCGACCACAAGGATCCTGTGCGCCAAGTATCAGGTCGATCTGACATTCATTGGGCCTATGTGGCTGTAACGTGTTATCCTGTTCCTTCTGAAAAACATCTTGATAATCCTGATATTCTTTTGGTAAGGTGTCCATTGGTTCCGCGATCCCCGATGCAATTCCTTGAACAGATTTCAGGTTTGGCTGTGGTATAGATTTCAGGTAGCAAGCATGGGAGCATTCGTTGGAAAAGGTCAGTCTCTTAGCACCCAAGTCTATGTGGGGATTGTGAGTCAATAACCATGGCATCTCTAAGATCAACCGGAACTGAGGAGCTTTGATGAGGTCAAACGTGATTGTTTCTTGATGTCCATCCTGACACAGAAGGGTTAATTCTGTTGTGCATTGGGTGACTGGTACCGAAGCAATTTCTGTACCATCAACAGTAGTTATCTTTTCAGTTGTTGGTTTTGTGCATAAGGAAAGTCCCATTTCTGTTGCCAGATCGCGATCTATGTAATTACCAACTGCTCCGCTGTCTATATATGCCTCTATGGCATGTATCCGCGACGGTCGATGGTGATTGATCAAGATACTGGTAGGGCGAAATGTGAGGTCTGTGACTCATCCTTCTCGCTCGACAAGCAGACCTTCACGCTTGCCGGGCCTGGTAGTTTCTGATTCCTATCCATCATCTGCTTTCTCTGTAGCGCCTACCACCTTCCTTGGAGGTTTCTTTGGGCATTCTTTGAGGTAGTGACCCAATTTACCGCAGTATAGGCATAACTGTAGCTGTCTCCTCTTGTCTCTTTCACCCTTCGTTAAAGGGGGTCGTACTCGTCCAATCTGCATGGGTTCTGTGGTATTTTCTGATGGACGTTGAACATTATCTTTTGAACGTACGTACATGGCACGATTTTCAAGTCTACTTCAGTCTGTTCTTCGATCCTGTGATCTGTTTTCCAACTGAACTACCAGGTTGATAAAATCTGCACAGTGTTTAGGTGGGTCTACCACTTGAACAAGGACATCCTTCAGGTTTCCTCGTAGGCCCCGATGAAACAACATGTTTCTTTGATCTCCTGGCCACCCCGCTTCTACAACCAGTCTATTAAAGGTTTCAATATAAATCAGCAAATCTTGATTCCCTTGGCGGAGGGACAGGAGTTTGTTATCAAGAGCTTGTCCATGCAAGTGTCGATCAAATAACTTTTCCATTTCCTGTTGAAAACCCCTCAAGTTCTGCAGTAATTGGTCATCCCGGCTCACTAAAGGTACCGACCAGTACTCAAATATGATAACACAGAGGCCACCCTCGCCTGGTCGTTTGGGAAAACTCCAGGGCTACAAAGAAAATGGAGGCAACACTGGTTCATGAATGTTGCGTACCTTCTGGGGTCTCCATTAAACCGTTCTGGTGGTGCCAGGGGTACTGCTCCCGGCAACGTTATCTGTACTAGATTGACTGATGATGGAGTAGCGGCGGATGGGGCGAATCCGGGCAATGGAGCCTGCCCCGACTGTGTTTGAAGTAGCTGTTTGCTTAGTTCATCAGTATGGTCTTTTGTGACTATTAACTCTCCTCTTAGGGCATTGGTTTCCTGCTGGGCTGCTTGTACCTCAGGGCGTAATTGTCCCAAAATTTGGGCTAACTGATCAGTTTCAGAGATCTCTATGACGACCACTTGGATAAGGTTTAAAGGCTTTGTGTTCTGTTACGCTCACCTGCTATCCCCAGGGGCGTCTTGAAGGCTCTGAGATCTGGAACCCTGGATGAGTAGTTGCCCAGTGCTGAATAATGAATCTGAAATTACAGAAGGGAGGATTTGTGATAACTGTCTCTAATGGGTGAATCTCCCACCTCCCTCTGACCGATTCCCCTCCCACTGGGTTCTTTTCTCAACTTAGTTATTTATAGAGAGAGCTATCCGTCCTGCGTTTCTTGTGCAGGGGCGCTTGATGTTTGTTGGCGAGCTGCCCGAGTTGCTTCCCTGGTGCAGTACGCCTTTCTTGGGCCAGGCCTGCTGTGACCCCGAATCTGCTGGTAGGCAGGTAGGTTTGTTAATTGTAAGTCTTTGTTTATGGTGGGAATTCGTTAATATCTTTATCTCCTCCTTTTCAGGTGCAAAGGTCTTGATGCTGGCGTGCTGGATGGAGAAGCACATTTTCTAGGTAAGAGAAAGCGCGAAGCGCAGCGCCTTTATTGTCTTTTAAGACTAACCTGTGTTTTCTTCTTCTTCTCCTCACAGGCCGCTGTGGTGCTGCGAGTGGATGAGAGCGCAATGAAAAACAGGCTCCGGGAATCCGTTAAGGTAAGTACAGCTCTGTGCTGTTGTTTAATATTGAAAGCAAACCTGAATATGTCTCATTTCCTTTGCAGATGTTGGTGTGGTGCTCCGGAAGGAAGCGTGGCGTAGCCTGATGGAATTCAGGTAAGACTGATGGAATTCGATGTTTTGGAAGCACGCATTCTAATATTGTTTTTCCCTTTCTCGTTATTGCAGGTCGCAATGCTCGAACAGCAGCTGTGGTAGAGGTTCGCCGGAAGTCCTTAAACTAGTACTCACAGGTGAGTGATGTTTCTTCTTCTCTCGGTTTCCACAGATTGCAGCCCAGTTGAGATGCTGAGTGCTGGATGGTGTTTTCTCAGGTAAGACAGAATAATCTTGTTCTTGTTCTTGCAGGATTACAGGAAGATGCTGAAGACCAGGAGCTGGACATGGTGAGTGTCACGCTCCGGGTTGCAGAATAACACAAAGCATGTTGTGCAGTTAGGGTGTGGTTTATATAGTCCAGGTAAAGTAGTACTAGGGAAAGGAGTTCCAGGCCTGCCACACCCAAAACACTAGACCACATGGCTTGGTTCTTAGAACTAGACTGTGTGGGTGCTTGCATGTTGGATTTAAAGGCCCATGTACATGAATGGGACCTAGTTTGAACAGCCCTTCCTTCCTACATATGAGCCTGGTGCCAAAGGCGCCAGGACTGGCTCCTGGAGCCCTTTTGCAGTGGTTTTAAGAGGCCCTCAGGGTTATGGTGGGAGCCTGCTTGTGGCACAACTTGTGCCCCCTCACAGTGGTCATGACAGTCAGGGGAGAAACCACCATTGCAAGAGTGAGAGGTGAGGTGAGTCACGGAATGCAGTGCGTGTAATAGTTTCATTCACACCCGCAAACTGCCCAACCTGCCCCAATCTACTTTTTTGGTAGCATTATGGCAGATTCATTTTTTACACATAATAAATATAAAACTGCAGGATCATTGCAGATGCAGGAAAGCCATTATTAGAGCTCTGTCTAGCCCCTCTGGGGCAAAATACATGGAAACCTCCTAATTGGCATATGGATTGCACCATCAGTAGTGACTTCACAGAAAAGAAATACAATTGCAGGGAGCATCATTAGTCTTTGATAGGTGGAGGTACCATGGAATTGACTTTAGAATAAGTTGCCATAAGTAATCCAACTCGCAAATAACTTTGTGGTGGGCATTACCTACATTGCACTATTGTTATAAATGGAGCAACTCTATAGTCATTGGGCTTTTTATTATAATAGCATGATATATTAACATGAGCTTTGAAGTAAATCAGAATCACGTAGAGAGCTTCAGATAAGGCACAACATGATTAAATGAATTTCCCAGGATCACACGCTTTGGTTAAATGGTGAAACTGAGTTAAGCAACTGTGCACATCTTCCCAGGTTTAGTTGATATAGATATTTATTAAGGTTTTGCTTTACATTTCATGTGCTTAAATAGTGATTTCTGGCAATGCCTTGGAAGCAAACCATATTACATAATAAGCTAGCGTTTCATAGTAAATTAACTGTCCAACTGTAGGTTGCTGGACTTGCCTTAGAATGCAGCTACACTCACACAGACATGCACTCAGTGCCCCGTTCAGAAGTAGACGCCCACACAAGGGAGAGCACTACAGGAGACGTCACCATCTTTACCAGCACTGCAATGCTTTACTCAATCCACTGTGACAGTGCAAAATACAGGGACTGGAATGACACTGAGGTCACCCAGCGTAACAGCAGCCCGCTATCAATCAGCGGACTTCCCAATTTTGTGTCAACTAAAGATGACACACCAGAATCTAGAATTCCCGACCACCCTTCTAGATATATTGTATTCTATACAGGTCATTTCTTCTTCATTAAAGAAGTATAAATTCAGTCAAGATGTCACCCAACTCACCACGGGTTATGCCTCTTCCTTGAATCCATGCTGAACCACTCCTCCCCGACATGGCAGCACACACATAGAGTAGTCCATCCGGCATTTTTTCGTCCTGATGAAGGCCCGCTCAAGAATGAAGGTCCGCTCAAGAATGGCTGGCACAACAGTCAGTGAGGGCCGAAACACATTTGTGTAGACAAGCCCTGAATCCTAAGTGCAGTGCAAAATTGTTAACACTGTTTCCATTGGCAATTTTCATGTTGTTTGCTTTATCCATGTAATAATTGTTTTGACCCCTGTAGTGACATAACACAGCAGTAGGTTCTGTATTGTCCAAACTTCACTGTATTGAATTTTGAGTATAAATTTACCACAAATTGTTTGTTTTACAAAATCATGTATTTGTTTCATGTTTTGGAATGGATAACTCTATATTTATGTGTGCTATTAGACCATTAGGTTTTTACCTTTGAATATATACACTTTGTACCAACATAATAAGGTGTGTCTTGGACTTTGTATATAACTATTGGGCATAGTTATAGGAAAGACTGACCCATTCATTTGTTTTTTCACTATTTAGCCCTCCTGGGCAGAATGGGTTCTTAACCAGGAGCCCCAGTATATTTCCGAACTAACTGTACACTACATACGTTGTCATGGAAATATGTCGAGGAATGAAAGTATGGCTTTAGTTTTATCCTCCCCATCCTGAATGCAAAGTCACAATATCATCACGCAGATTAACGTGAGCCTCACAAATCCTCCTTGGGTTTTAAAGCCATAGTCATTATTTCATTAAAAATGCAACATTATGCACCCTTATCACTTCTGATCACTCCTTCCCATACAAATTTCTAAAGGGACAAAAGTCCCTGCTAATAGCCCCCCCTCTCTTCAGTGGCTAGTGGCTCACAGTGTAATGCTCTGTTGACACAGAGGAATGTGAGGACCCTTGGCTTGCCAGAGCTCCTTGGAACATTGTCCTGGCAGCGGGACACCTGTACCATTCTTAAAGGATAGGGGGCCTGTTGCTAGGACAATAAGCGTGCTGAGCAGGAATTGCTTGGCACACATTGTCCTACCAGTTGGACACCTTTTCCATTGGGCACCCCCTTTGAGGTGCCGAACGGGAGTGGCATCCCACTGACAAATGTCCCGGTCTGACCGCCTGCTCGGTATGCTAATGCTTGGGGTCATTTGAACACAGGAAAACATACCTTAATTTTAATGAGTCAGACTGTTGCAAGTAATTAATGAAATCAGAATAAGCAATATAATGTGCTGTTTTAAAATCTTTCAGGCATCAATTTTGGATTATGGATATATGCTTGTTTGAGTCGGTGCCCTGGTGGCAATAATTAAACACCAGCTCCCTTCAGGCTGCTTGCAGGCCCTCTTTAGGTAGGGGGCCGGGGGAGTGGGCACAGGCTTTTGTACTGTTGTCAATGCAGTGAATTCTAAAGACTAGCTGAAGTGTTATATGGTTCAGAAGACTGGAGTGTCTTTAGCATTGAATTTTAAAGATACGCCACCAGTCTTATGAGATTTTTAACAGAGTGTCGGCAATGTACTCTTGTGGTGTAGTAGTTTAGTGTTCTCCCTCAGAGCCACTCTTTGCTCTTCCTCCAACCTGCTCATTTCTTTCAGTTGTCATGTCCCCCCCAACATTTTCAGCAAAGTTATTCCACTGCACCTAAGTACTAACCATACTTCGCTCTCGACCCCATAAATCCGACGTATGCCCTCCATGTAAGGTTTCTGGACCTGCACTTTCCATTTGCCCATTCAAGTTCAAGTAACTCGTGCACCTATTCCCTTTCAGTGAACACGTGCATTTGAATAAGGAGTTGACTAAGTGACTTAATAGAACTTGGTCTGCCTAGCCGTTTACTTTCAAGACTTTAAAAGTATTCAGAATTCATCAACCAGATTTGTATTGAAACATCCGAGGAAAGAACACACCTCGGCCTCTCTTCAACGTCTGCATGGGCTCCCAGTGTAGGCACAAGCAACATATAATACTCTCTGTCTAGTGCATAACACCCTGCATCGCAAAGAAAAAAGATTTTAGAATTTAGTTTCACATCGCTCCCTCAATTCTATGAATGCTAACTTGCTAGTTTATATTGTATATGGTCTACAATATATGTACATGTATAGGTCTACAATATTGCATATACTTTTGCATCAATATTATTACCTCCTATCGCAGTATCCTATGGTTGCAAAGCACTCCTTTTCTTAACTGCAAGGTTTGCACTTGCAGAGCACAACACCACCCTTGTCTTTCAGTCTTCCAACATCTGTAGGTACTAATTAGTTTGAACAGAAATCATTTCTCAGGTGTCAGGCCTGGCCTTAGGGAATTCATGTTTACCCATTAGTTTTGCTCTCAGATTTACAGCCTACCTTATGAAATATGTTACTATATTGGTTTCTCTCATTTCACGACTACGTGGTCTAATGTACTTTCTCGTTTTTGTTCAGGTTCCGGGCTCTCGGAATTCTGTTGCCACCCGTTCGACGTTTGCAATGTGCATGCTTCTAAAGATGTGTGACCCAAATCTGCATGCAGGTCTCGTATTATTGTCAAAGTGATACATGTCTGCCTAAATGGGGCAGCTTGGGTGGTGATTATCTCATGTGGAATGGTGTTAATGGTGTCCTTACCAGGCCATTATTCATCGTCCAAGAGCAATTAATGAAAGAACAAAGGATTGCCAGAACACGCTGCCCTGTCTGAATTTTTGTTTCCTAATATGTTTTTACCTATTTTCTTTGCAACACTGGACATTCTGTGTAGTTCATATAGCAAATCTATGTACTATGTCCATGCGAAAGGGGCCAAACCACAATCAACCATATTCACATTTTCTAAGGTAGTGTTGAGGACAATGACTTCTACCAAAAGGAAACATGCAAATGACCACAACAGGAAGCATATGCAAACACATTAACTTTTCAGTCCCCGAGCAGAAACCATATGAGCTAACTAACATTTAATTGTTGCTAAAGAAAATACGCAAAGACACGTCGGGAACGTCACAGAATTAATAAGTGTACATTATTTGCTTATAATTCACATAGGCACATAATATGAATCACCATTAGCAAACAGAAATAACACTTATTCAGACAAACTAGTCAAATGATATTTTACAGTGGAGGTGCCTTGCTGCAGGATTCGATGTAGCCGCTTGCTTTGTCAACTCTCTCTTTAAGAAGATGGCCTCATTGCGAGTTCAGAAGAGTCGGAAAAAGTGGTGACAAAATGGCTGTATTTTGTTTACTGCCGCATTTACCATACCAACAACGTATGAGGCTGGTAAATAAGTGGCAAAGAATCAGCGTGCCTTTTGCTGGAGATACCTCTTACACTTTACCTCCACAAAATGAAGAATTTACAATGGGTAGAATGAACGACCATTGCAAATCCTCCAAAATCTCCAATGGAGTCCTATGGATCAGGTCTAAATCCTCATAATCAGACTATGAAAAGTGGCATAGGGATCAGATTTAGTGGTACCAAGGTACATACTCCAAATCTCTGATTAAGTCCTATTGACTCCAAGAATCGGGTCTAAATCCTCTGTAACACTACTCATAATCACATCATGAAAGGCAGTCTAGGGAATCAAAGGTTGTGGTACCATGGTAAATCCTCGAAATCTCTGATGGAGTCCTATGGACTTCATGAATCGGGTCTAAATCCTCTGTAACACTACTCATAAACAGATCATGAAAGGCAGTCTAGGGAATCAAAGGTTGCGGTACGATGGTACATCCTCAAAATCTCAGATGGAGTACTAGGGTCTTCCAGAATCAAGTCTAAATCCTCTGTAACACTACTCATAATCAGATCATGAAAGGCAGTCTAGGGAATCAGAGTTTGTGGTACCAAGGTACATATTCCAAATCTCTGATTAAGTCCTATTGACTCCAAGAATCAGGTCTAAATGTTCTGTAACACTACTCATAATCAGATCATGAAAGGCAGTCTAGGGAATCAAAGGTTGTGGTACCATGGTAAATCCTCCAAATCTCTGATGGAGTCCTATGGACTTCATGAATCGGGTCTAAATCCTCTGTAACACTACTCATAATCAGATCATGAAAGGCAGTCTAGGGAATCAAAGGTTGCGGTACCATGGTACATCCTCCAAATCTCAGATGGAGTACTAGGGTCTTCCAGAATCAAGTCTAAATCCTCTGTAACACTACTCATAATCAGATCATGAAAGGCAGTCTAGGTAATCAGAGTTTGTGGTACCAAGGTACATACTCCAAATCTCTGATTAAGTCCTATTGACTCCAAGAATCGGGTCTAAATCCTCTGTAACACTACTCATAATCAGATCATGAAAGGCAGTCTAGGGAATCAGAGGTTGTGGGACCATGGTAAATCCTCCAAATCTCTGATGGAGTTGTATGGACTTCATGAATCGGGTCTAAATCCTCTGTAACACTACTCATAATCAGATCATGAAAGGCAGTCTAGGGAATCAGAGGTTGTGGTACCATGGTAAATCCTCCAAATCTGTGATGGAGTCCTATGGACTTCATGAATCAGGTCTAAATCCTCTGTAACACTACTCATAATCAGATCATGAAAGGCAGTCTAGGGTATCAGAGTTTGTGGTACATTGGTACATCCTCCAAATCTCTGATGGAGTCCTATGGACTTCATAAATCAAGTCTAAATCCTCTGTAACACTACTCATAATCAGATCATGAAAGGCAGTCTAGGGTATCAGAGTTTGCAGTACATTGGTACATCCTCCAAATCTCTGATGGAGTCCTATGGACTTCATGAATCGGGTCTAAATCCTCTGTAACACTACTCATAGTCAGATCATGAAAGGCAGTCTAGGGAATCAGAGTTTGTGGTACCATGGTACATCCTCCAAAGCTCAGATGGAGTCCTACGGTCTTCCAGAATCAAGTCTAAAGCCTCTCTAACACTACTCATAATCAAATCTTGAAAGGCAGTGTAGGGAATCAGAGGTTGTGGTACCATGGTAAATCCTCCAAATCCCTGATGGAGTCCTATGGGCTTCATGAATCAGGTCTAAATCCTCTGTAACACTACTCATAATAAGATCATGAAAGGCAGTCTAGGGAATCAGAGTTTGTGGCACCATGGTACATCCTCCAAATCTCAGATGGAGTCCTAGGGTCTTCCAGAATCAAGTCTAAATCCTCTGTAACACTACTCATAATCAGATCTTAAAAGGCGGTCTAGGGAATCGGAGGTTGTGGTACGATGGTAAATCTTCCAAATCTCTGATGGAGTCCTATGGACTTCATGAATCGGGTCTAAATCCTCTGTAAAACTACTCATTATCAGATCATGAAAGGCAGTCTAGGGAATCAGAGTTTGCGGTACCATGGTACATCCTCCAAATCTCAGATGGAGTCCTAGGGTCTTCCAGAATCAAGTCTAAATCCTCTGTAACACTACTATAATCAGATCATGAAAGGCAGTCTAGGGAATCAGAGTTTGTGGTACCATGGTACATTTGCCAAATCTCAGATGGAGTCCTACGGTCTTCCAGAATCAAGTCTAAAGCCTCTGTAACACTACTCATAATCAAATCTTGAAAGGCTGTGTAGGGAATCAGAGGTTGTGGTACCATGGTAAATCCTCCAAATCTCTGATGGAGCATGGACTCCAAGAATCAGGTATAAATCCTCTGTAAGACTTCTCATAATCAGATCGTGAAAGGCGGTCTAGGGAAACAGAGTTTGTGGTACCATGGTACATCCTCCAAATCTCCAATGGAGTCCTAGGGTCTTCCACAATTAAGTCTAAATCCTCTGTAACACTACTCATAATCAGACTGTGAAAGGTGTCATAGGGATATATGGAATCAGAGTTTGGCAGGTACAGATCACCATAATCATAAATAGCCCCATATAGCTCTGCATTTTCTTTTCTGTGTTGTAGGAGGCAATGGGCAGAAGTGCAGAAAAGTATGTGATGCTGCCGCACCCCTCCAAGTGTAGAGGGCTACATGGAGAGTAATGGTGTCCTGCTCCTGTTTTCAGGCCCAACACACTTGTATTACTTTGTGCTGCATTTCAGCCAGAAAGACTGTGAAGGCAAGGCCCTGAATGCTCAGACCAGAGCGAATAAACTCGCTAGGGAAAAAAGGCCCATGTTGGTTAACAATTTTTAATCTCACATCGGTATGAGAGCAACAGCAAAGAACTCTGTGGCTAAGAATGTTCTGACAAAGAGAGGTAGAAGCAGAAACTTTTAAAGGTACACAGGGTCATATGACACAACAACATACAGTAAAAACGTGTGCGGCTGATTGGACGGATGCTATACATGTTCCACCTTTATCCATAAGGGATGCCGGTATATTGGTCCTAGCCCAGTCCGTCCGTCTTCCATCACGTGGGTGATGTGGGACTGGGTACAACTATTTTATAACTCATACTGTGCACTTGGCAGGCTTTGAAACGGGCACAAAGGAGGTTCTGGGGCACTCTAACTTTCACACACACATTTCACTCACTCCCCTCTGCGCCATCCAGCTTCAAGGTCTCCACCCTAATTTTGAACTACAATTTATCCCTCCAGGCACCTCGCAATACAAACCATATGATTGTCGCTTCAACTATGTGCCAAATCTGTCCTCTTTGAACATCTCAGGACGTGTTACTTTGGTTTGGTGGTCAAAGGGCAACTGGTGCCATGGAATTGAGAGGTCTTACGTTTAAGTCAGTTATATTGGCAATAACTCGTGGTTGTCTGGGGATGCGCCAGGCCATGCTTAGGCCAATGCGAGAAAACATACACACCAGGTGCCGGTCTGTGATCACGGCCTTGTAGGGCACATTCCTCTCGCACAGCTTTGCAACACCGTTAGAACAATGAATAAGCGTTGTGGTAGTTGGGGTTATGTGCTGTCCTCATGGGAGTTTGGGCATGTTTGGGGATTTCTGTGGTCTTGTGAATTTGTCCTAGTGCATCTAATTCTGCATTTACAGTTTTACAGTGCAGGCCTTCCCTTCTACCTATGGTTACTACTAATATCAAAGAAAAATAGCAACACTGCTCTTGCCTTATGCTGTACTATGTAGATAGACTTTATTTGATTACACTGAAGTGCGATCTTGTTAAGCGGGAAGGTGTCCCTCTCACCAACCCCCCTCAAATGCATCTTGCCTCACTCTAAAGTGTCTACGGGGGTGGGATGGGGCTGCCCCCTTTCCAACAATTTCCCCTTTTGTTGCCTCGATAGTAATGAACTCTGGGATACCCCTGTGCTCCCGCTCCCCATCTCTGCTTTCACATATGGCCGAGTCCCCTTAATTGGCACCCTTGTCCTACACACTGACCGCAAACTCTCCCCCTATGCGCATACTCTTCAGGTGAGCAAGTCATTTAAATGCATCCCCCTTGCCCCGAGAGGTCCACCCAAACATCTGTGTAATTTTCTGGGTCAGGGGGTGAAGAGCTGATACTGTGGTATAGAGGATCAACTTCATCTCCATACGGGATGGGGAGCATGTCATACTTAGGGCCACCCTGTGGGACATCGGTTTGCACCTCAATATTTTTTTTAGCAAGGTGCTTTTGGAAGCCCAATTGATACCATCATTCTTTCGCTATCAGGTGCCACATTGGAACAGCATCAAGGGCCAGCTGACAGGTGCAGAAATGACCAGGATGAACACAATGATGGACATCAACATCTTCACGATTGTTCCAAATCGCGACGGGGCCCAACTGAATGCCATAGTAAACCAATCACTGTCGTGTAGTCCTCCCTCCTTCTTCATATGAACACCTAGGCCATGGAGTGCTGCGATGATTTGAGATAATGATGTGTTCTCCGCATCCTCTGGAGGAACGAATGTGCAGCAGGAATTGCCAAACTTCCATTGCCGTTAACATGTCCAACACATATCAGTTTTGCATCATCATAAGTCTCAGTGCATGCAACTCAACCTTGATCACGTTGAACCCATTCTCTGTGCCGTTAGCGAGCTGGACGAGTTTCCATCTTATGTTCTGCACCCATTTGGCATTTGCTGCGGCCTGCACTCCCGGCAAAAGTAAAGATGGAAAAAAGAATTCTGCTGAGTTGAAGAGCCTGTATACTTCTGATAATTCAGCAAGCAATGTGGAATAGTCTTTGGATATGTAATTCAATCTTTTCATCCTGTGTGTTTGCTGGAATCGTCCTTTTCCTGGCAGAATATGGAGCTCTTGTGTGGGCAACCGGCCCTTATCTTCATTTTCGACTTTGGGGAGACTAGTTGCCGGCAGTACTCCTCCTTAAATTGTTTTTCTGGGATTACTAATACCGCGGAGTGCAATGTGGCCAGCAAACAATAGCACCTTCATGATGGTGGTAGGTGCAAGTATTCTTGTCGGCCACAGACCCAGTAGTAATCCATCAGCGCTGCTATTCCTTTCTTCATGTCTGTGATCAAGAGAGTCTTATTGCAATGTTAATTTGAGCTGACAAAGACTGTACCCTTGCTGCGGAAACAGAGTCCATATTCTTCTTCCTTGTGCCCTTGCACCAGCTTTTCCATTGCTGCAATCCACGTCAGTTTTGCGATATGCTCTGTCTAAATTTGTGCACAGAAAGTGTCCACTCTTGCTATCCTTTCCTTGCTATATGTTACCAGTCCTTCTGCCAAGCAAGGTAGTGCGATGTCCTGCCAGTGATTATTGACATGTGTTACCATTAGATAGGGTAGCTCAACACACTTGATGTTTTTTGGATCGTCGTTGCACTTTACAAAATCTGGACCCACCATTTGCAGTTGCACACTATGTGCATGGAACGTTCCTTTTATTCTCGAATAGCGCAAGATGATCTAGGCATTGTGCCGAAATATATATTGGGACTGCTTGCGGTAGTTACACCTTGGGAGCCCCTGGCTCATGTGGAATCAGTGAAGGCACATAACAGTTTTGATTCACAGCATTTCTCCCCACACCACTCATATCAGAATACCATGAGTTAGCGAACTCAGGATGATGAATATCCTCAATCACATCCAAACCAAGCCCTCGATATGTGTCATACTTTTGTCGTACTTCTGTTTTCATTCGTCTATACGCGCTCTCAGGGATGGTAGCTTTACTAGTGCTATTGGAAATAACACTATATCGTTTTGCAGTGGTAGACAATCTCCTATTTGTTGAAAACAACTTTTCCACTGTTTCCCCCACTGCCATATTGTGCTTAATAAAGTCATCAAAATGAATTGCATTATTATTGTTAGTGTTCACAATAGTGCTAATATATGTAATGCCACTCATATTATTAACATTTATGTGTATTGTTCCATTTGGATGATATACAATTCTATTTCCCCCATTTCCCCACTTTATAAGACCTCCCCCTATAAAACCCTCCCCAATACACTCCAAACAGAACTAGCAATATTACACTGAGACCTACAATAACAGACAATCACAATAATAAACATAGGCCCATATCCTCTCATTCGGGCATCTCCACCTCAGGTCCCTATTTAACAAATTATTTACATTAGTCAGGTCCATCTTCTTCTTTTCGGTAATGAAAGCACAGACACACAAGAGCACGTAAAAGAGAAACATATAAGATATAGTTTGTAGAACAAGAAAGAAAAAAAGGAAGAAGGAAGAAGAGAAAAAGCGAGGGAGAGAGAGAAAAAGGGAGAGAGGGCGAAAGAGAGACAAAGAGAATGATAGAGAGAAAGAGAGAGAGAAAAAAGAGGAAGGAGAAAGAAAGAAAGAAAAACAAACCAAGAAAGAAACAGAAAAAGGAAAGAAGGAAGAAAGAAAGCGCTCCCAGAAAAAAAAGAAACTGGGCTAGCAGCTACTCTTTGGCCTGCCACTGGAGCGTGGGCCCGCACATGTGTTGCCCCGGACAGGCCAGTAAGGTAGATGGGATGCAAGTACTGCTACCCCTTGCTTTAAGATAACTGATGTACCAGTGTACTCTCTGGAGGTGAGCTACGAATGTCAGAGAAGTGGATCCAGTAGCACAATTCCTTGACTTTAACAGTGAGGGGACTACAACACACCACCTAGTAGGGCCCTTGGAACCAAGGATTATTCCGTCTGCACACGAAACCTCAGACGCATATAAAGTCCCCTGGCAACAGCGGTTGTGTGGTCATGTGCTTGGGACCTGTCACCGTAGCAGTCTCGACAGCTAGTGTCTCTGTCCTCACAATCCTGGGCAGTGCAATGTGTTGGGAGGCATATGTAATGTTCTTGTAGTCAAATAGTCCTTGCGACTAGCACCGCTGCTACCCTATGTGCATCTGAAGCCCTTCTTACAGGGGATATGGGAGTATGCTGGCCAGTGACCACTTCATGAGATGAAAAACGGTGGTTTTTGCTTGGCTGCGTGACTAAACTGAAGAGGGCCAGGGGCAAACAGTGCACCCAGTTTTTCTTCAATGTGGTACACAGTTTGGATAACTTGCTTTTTAAGGAACTTGTTTATTCTCTCCACAATGCCATTGTCCTGTGGGTGGTAAATCGAACACGTCTGGTGGTTGATGCCAAGTAGTGCTTTAACATACTGAAATAATGCATTGAAGAAAACTTCCTGCACTAAAAATCTAGCAGTACACTTGGCATCCGGATGTGCACAGGCCCTGCTTCCACCCACCTTGAGAAAGGACACACCACTACAATGAGGTACCTAGATCCCTTATAACGCTCACCCATATCAGCGTTATCTATGTGTAATTCATAGAACGGCCATGTAGGGCGGGGCAAGGTGCCCCGTAATGACAGTAGTGTCATCCCTGTACTGAAACTTTGACATATCATGCAATTTATGAGCATTTATGTAATGCTTTTCTGAAGAGTTGGTATAAACCAGTCCTCCTGTATATCTGCTACTATGTGCTGTTTCGAACTGTGGGATGGGTAATTTAACTGTTCAAATGCTTCGGCTAGCAGCTCCTGGGGCATTACTGACTTCCCAGAGCTCTCCTGCCTCCATAACAGATCTGTCGGAGATTGCTTACAGCCTCTCCATGACCAGAACTCTTTCTCCCTGTCAAGTGCCCTTCCTTGTAGTTCGATAATCTGAGAGATGGGCAATGCTGTGTAAGGTGCTGGATGTTTGCTTGCAGTTGGGGAAGTCACAATGTGCTCAGCTGGTATTTCATTTGGCAGATATACCGCCATTTTGGCTGCCACATTAGTGGCTGCGTTCCCCATCAATATTTCATCTGTCCCATTAGTGTGGGCGACGCACTTGACGACCGCCACAACAGATGGCTGGGATAATACTTCTATCAGTATTTCTAGCAGTGCTGCATGCTGCACTGGGGATCCATCCACCCTCTCAAGTCCCCTCCTCTTTCAGCAGGATAGACCAGTGTGTACCGTTGTTGTAACGTTCGCAGAGTATGAATATAATGTAACGTAGCACACCTTATCCACTCTTAATACTTCAATGAGTGCTATGAGTACCGCCGCCTGTTTAGAATAATGCATGGTCAATCTTTTCATGACCACCGTCTAATACTCTACTTCCACAAGTCGTACCACTGCTGCCCCTGTCCGTCTTTGCCCAACCTCCTGATCAATTGTGGAAGACCCATCATCAAAAAGTACCTCTCCCTCTGTCAATGCACAGTCCCTTGCTTTGGGAATGTCATCCTCCACCTCATAGGTGCACAGTTCTGTACTGCTAATTCCTCTGTAGTGGGCATGTCCATTAAAAAAGGTGACAGGGTTCACTGTTTTACACATAACCACATGAATATGGGGTTTAGAAATGATGATCTCATATGCAGAGGCATTTGTCTAGTCCGAGTAGATTTCGACCTTTCTAGAATCGCAAACAGAGAATGTTCCACATACAACATGACTGAACACCCCATCACAATTGTATAACTTTTCTCCTTTGCAAAAGCAACAGCTGCTAAAGCTAGTTTACATGCAAACTGCCCTTGCATCACTGTATTCAATGTACCACTATAGTAGGCCAATGGCTTATGGCCCATAGTGCTGAGTCATCACCGCTGTCATAGGCTGGCCATCTGAATGTTAAAACAAATACATTTCCTGCATGATATCTGTCATGGCCAGTATGGGTGCCAAACTAATCACTTCTTTTAAGTCACAAAACTGTTTGATCATGTCTGCCGTCCACTGTAACTTCTGGGCCTTTGTTTTTTGTGCTCCCCTAAGGGCCTGTTAAAGTGGCCTTGTGTATGCCATGTTATCTAGAATCCAGGCCTTGCAGTAGTTACACAGACCCAGAAACCTCTGCATTTCTCTTCGCTGATATAAACTACTGTAAATAGAGCACTTCCTGTTGGCAATATTGCAATTTGGCCTTTCCAACCTTGTACCTCTTACAGGCCAGTAATTGTAGGACTGCAATGGAGTCCCTTCGGCAGTGCTGTTCACTGTCACTACACACTAGCAGATCATCCGTGTAATGGATAATCATACTAGGCACCTGAATATTCCGCAGATCGGTATTCAGTATTCTGTTAAATATGCTCAGGCCCTTGCAGTACCCCTGAGGCAACCTAGTGTGTTCAAACTGCCTCTGGCCCTGTGTAAATGCTGTGAGGTACCTTGACTCAGGATGGAGTGGAATCGAGAAGAATGCATTTTTCAAGTCCACTACAGTAAAATACGTGGCTTTTTTAGGGATGCTGCATAGAATCGTCGCAGGATTCGGATCGACGGAAATCTTTCGGTACCACGTCATTTAGCGTGTGCAAGTCCTGAATCATTATCCAATTGCCCCTGTTGATTTTCTGACAGGATATATTGCTGTGTTACACTCAGACGTAGATGGCACGATGATTCCCATTTCCAGTAGGGCCTGGATTGTCATTCTAATGCCTTAATCCACCTCCCATTATAATGTATATTGTGTTACCCTCGGTAGCATCGCACCAGGGTTCAGCGTTATACGCACCAGGGTCACGTCATTCTGTAACCCTACATCATGCAGATTGGTAGTCCATAACTGCAAAGGCACATTTTGTAAGTCCTCATCAAAAAATGGGGTTGGAGGTAATTATGCCATCAAGGGACACTGCACTCTATGTACTGTATCATTATGTCACAGGAGATTCAGATCTCTAGGATTATTTCACCATCTTTGTTGTTATCCTCAAACAATTTGTCATCCGTAATTTCCTTTAGCTGTACCGTTGGATCTACACAGAGCACTGTGCGCCACTCACATCCGTCCCTGTCCATTCCCAACAGGACAACCCTCTTGTCTGACACCATCAACCCCTGCAAATCCAGCGACAATATCAATCCTGCCACCACCTCAGGTGACACTGCTGGACGAAAGATAAAATCAGTGGGCACTCGCCAACACTGTTTGGCATTCTGAGGCACTGCCTCCACAAGCACTATAATACCATGAATAAACATACCCAGGTCTACGGGAATCTCACAGACCACCACCTCCCTTGTCATTGTGTGTATTATCAACATAACCCTTACAGAGCAAATCCCAGGCGTGGAACAAACTACACCATGATATGTAATGGATAAAGTTATGTTTAACTTGCTGGGCAGGTCCCTACCCAGTATTTTGACAGGGGAACCTTTGGAATATAGTAAGGGTGCCCAAACTACCTTCCCTCCCACCTTTACGGCCAACTCCTCACTGTATGGAAGCTTTGAAATAATCCCTGAGAATCCTTGCGCATCAAGATATTCTCCTGATAGTGGAAAATGTC
Organism: Ambystoma mexicanum; assembly: GCF_040938575.1. NCBI lineage: Eukaryota > Metazoa > Chordata > Amphibia > Caudata > Ambystomatidae > Ambystoma > Ambystoma mexicanum. The sequence continues at coordinate 956,802,527 of NC_090928.1, read as the reverse complement.
CTTTCATGATATGCAATTTAGTTGCACTAGAGTCCACCATGAATATGAACTGCTTGTTTCCTATCTCTGCCCCCACCAAAGGTTCCTCTTCAAGGTGGATGATGGTCGACAAGGCCGGACATGCAAGTGCTCTCTCTGGGCTGTACTAATCAGGGTTTGTGTTCGTTCCTGATAATGATAAAGGGTTACTTCCTACCACTGCTGCTCCTCCAAAGTGAGCGGTACCCCCACTTGGTAACCTGTTCATGGGGGTAGCACTGCTCTTCTGCTGCTGCTATGGTGGATGCTGCACTTGCATGTCAGATGCCTGAGGCTTTTGATTATGTGTTTGGTGTTGCCCCTGGCAATAGTTTGGTTGTGATATCCTTGACCTAGTTTCGTATACCCTAGTCCTTAGGGCCCTTTGGGCCCCTGGCCCTGTTGCTGTGGCCCATAATTATTCCCCACTGCAGACCTGCTCCTGCATTCCCTTGTGAAATTCCCCCATCTTAAACAATTCCAACATTGAGACAGTCTGTACCCACCCGCCCTGGATACAAACATCCTCTTCTTGCTCCTCAAAATCCCCCTCTTCCTCGCTGCGGCCTTCCTTGTTGCCACAGTGATACTGTTGCCCCTGACCCACTGTCCTTGTCCTCCTTCAACCCAGACTGCCGCAATAGTGGCACTCATGACTTGTTGGGGACTCTCTATTCCTTCGACCTGTGCTGGCGTCGATACAGGCACATGGACTGTGAAATTTGCCAATTTTTTCTCCACCAATTTAGCTTCTTCCCCCTGACACCTTTGGACTGTTTCCCTTTCCCGCTACTTAATCCTTTCACAATGTTGTACTATTATACTTTGCATTCCCAGCCACCCTTTTGCCTCAATACCGACAATCTTATCCAACGCTTTCTGCACTTCTTTCGGCAAGCCCCTCTTTACAATAAAATAGAAACATGCTATCAATTGATCCCATGGCCCTCCCGTTTCTGCTCTCCACATCTCTTGCATTTTAAGAATAAATCTAGCTGTGTCCTCATCATCACCCACAGTATACTGCATCAAGGACTGTAAATCATGGGTATCTGGGAAGGCCTCCGTAATGCATCCCATACCAGTGTTCTAACTCCATTAAATGGTGCTCCATCATGTGCATCCATCATATCCCAGAGTTACTCCCGGGTATCAGGCCTTAACCCACATGTCCCCAGCCTGGTCCCCGATTACAGCAACCATCAAGCTCTTAAGATTCCCTATCGCCAGAGTCACCCCTGCTGTTTTCTTTTCAAATTCGTAAATGTGAGCTGCGGGAGTGCCTTAATTAAATTATTCTTATCCATTTGGGGCCAGGGCACAAACTGTGTCCTCCCTGCCCCCTTATGTATGAGGGGCATCTGCATCTTTGCACTGCTTCCCACACCCTTCTTCATGACTCTTGTTCTCTTTACCAACGCCATCCGGCCAGCCCTGTTCCTCAACCTGCCCCCCACCCATAGACCTTCTACTTGTGGGGATATTCTCAACCGCCTCTTCATCCCTTCCTTCTCCTTCACTGTGACCCTCAGTAAATGTATCAACATCCTCTTCCTCCACATTGTCTCCCAACACTGTATTCTCCTCTCCCAGGATTATCCATCCATCCAGTTTCTTTCTTTCACAACACCTACACTTCTTATTCCTTCAGTATCCATCCTAAGCAGCACTTCCCCTGATTTCCATTCTCCAGTCCCTTCTCACGATGCCCCTATATCCCTTACTGGTCTTGGGGATGTCGGTATCCTTCTCAGTTCTGTTATCAATCCTGTCAACCTATCCTCGAACTCTGTTGACCTGTAACCCACTTATGCCGATACTATAGGTGGGTGAGTATACAGAGGTGAGGGAGCAGTAGCCTGTGGTATTACTGGTGCTGAAGGAGACCCTACAACAGCAGAAGGGGTCCCTATCATAACAAGTATATAGCTTGGATTGGTGTACCCTTCTGTGGGATATGTTGTCAAGGGATATACTCCCCCACACTTCACTGGTGCTCCACCCTCTCCTTCTCCTTCTGCACTCCCTATCTTTCTGTCTCTGCGTACCCTTGATCTTCTGCATCTTCAAATATATGCCAAAGATCTAGAATTTATTTTCTCTTCTGTAGTTGCTTCCCCTTATATTTTGCTACTAAATATGTGGACATGTGTTCCAAGATACTTTTGTTGTGTGAGCCCTGCCCTGGCCATGGGCAGGGCATCGCCACTCCTCATGTCTCCATGATATTTCTTCACCCTGTCACGATACAGTGGCGGGGCCTAATTCCTATGTTTCATTGGTGTTCCATGCCCCATGCTGGTGATATCTATCTCTTACTGACCCCGCAAAGTCCCGCTAACAAGCTGCACATACTGCTGCTTGCTTGTTACGAAAAAGAAAATCAACCCCCACGCCTTTCAGTCCCCCTTCCTTGTACACATATGCCACACAACGAAACCATCCTATACCACACCACACCTCAATGCACACACTTACTGCCCCTTCTAGGGCCTGTTCTTTATTCAACAAAACGCAAATATAATGCAATCAAATGACACACTAATATAACAACCACTACTTATGCCAGGCCTATTATGAGACTACAAGTTTTATTTCTATATTCCTCCTTTAAATAACATACTCTCTTGTGGTACCACCTTCCCTCCCCTTCCAAGCAGGGGCTCTATACCTTACCTTTGCCTTACTTTATAATGCCTTACTTTATAATGCCTTACCAAAACACTCTCTTCATAGTACACCAAATTCCCTGACCTCATCCATGTCACATTGACGAGTTCGCTCTCCACATACTCACACCTTTCAAACTTCCCTATGCACCTGTCCCCTACGTATTATCACTTACAAGAGTCTACTCACATGTGTGTGCTCACCCAAACTCCTCTGTCACAAGGTTCCAACACCAGCCTGCACTCTCCTCGGAGCCGCGCCCCGCTTCAAAGAAAAGAGAGGACTTCTCTTAAAATGGCTCCTGCCAAACCACTTGGAACACGTGGTTTTTTTGGGACCAGTCCCTGTAGGTGGTCGCGGTTCCTTCTGGAGAAGTGGCCTGGAAGCCTTCGTAGGTACGGGGGGCTCTAGGATCATGGCAGGGTCACCAATTGAAAGCAAGCCCCTGAATGCTCACACCAGAGAGAATACAACCAGCTAGGGATGAAAGTTGATCTTGTAAGGATAACAAGTTTTAATCTCACACACAGATGAGAGCAACAGCAAACAACTCTGCTGCTAAGAGCATTCTGCCAAAGAGCAAGAACCTGCATGGCTGATTGGATGGACCCTCTTACATTTTCCATCTTTACCCGTAAGGGATGCTGGTCTACTGATCCCAGCCCAGGTCTTCTTCTTCTCATGTCGAATGTCAGAAAACAAATTATTATACTCCTACCATACAACTATTTTATCACTCATACTGTGAACTTGGCAGGCTTTAAGATGGGCACAAAGGAGGTTCCGGGGCACTCTAACATTCACACAGACATTTCCCTCACTCCCCTCTGTGTCATCCGGCTCCAAGGTTTCCATCCTCATTTTGAACTATAATGTATCCCTCCCAGCACCTCGCAATACAAATCACACAATTGTCGCTTCAACAATGTGCCCTGTCTGTCCTCTTTGAACATCTCAGAACCTGTTACTTTGGGGTTGGTGGCCAAAGGGCACCTGATGCCATGGAATTCAGAGGTCTTAAGTTTTAGTCATTATTATATGGGCTATAACTCGTGGTCGCCTGGGGGTGGGCCTGGTCATGCTTTGGCCAGTGTGAGATAACATACATACCAGGCGCTGGTCTGTGATTGCGGCAATGTAGGGTATATTTCCGTCGGACATCTTTGCAACACTGTTAGAACAGTGAATAAGCATTGTGGCAGTTGGGGATGTGGGCTGTCCTCGTGGGAGATCGGGCATGGCTGGGGATTTCTGTGGTCTTGTGAATTTGGGCCTATTGAATATCTTTCTGCATTTACCACACAGGCCTTCCCTTCTACCTATGGTTACCAATATCTACCAAAATAGCAATGCTGCTCCCTCCTCATGCTGTACTATGTAGATAGACTATATTTAGTTATACTGAAGTGGGGTCCTGTTAAATGAGAAGGCGTCCCACTCACCCTCCCTCCTCCCCCTGCCCCATCATAGTGCTTTGAATATATCTCGCCTCACTCTAAATCGCCTATTGGGGTGGGACGGGCTGCCCCCTTGCCAACATTTGATATGAGCTATCTTTTGCTAGGTCACATGTAAAACATGTTTATGCATGGCATATGTGTGATATATAGCACATATTTGACAACTGTCATATAGGACTATACCATATTTGGCATATTTGTGTGATATGTGATTAATAGGTTAACACCAAAGCCTCACTTTGCTGCTGTGAATGCAAGTACAGGACCTATGGGGTTGTGTATATTTTCACAAATAATGCAAGGCTTTTTCAGGTAGGGGGGTAGCATGAAAAATGTGTGTTCGTGCTGCCCTGTGATTGCTCCAGATGGCACCACCTGACACTTCTGGGAGCTGTGTTATTAGAGCATGCTTTCTTCTCTTTAGACAACCAGATGGTGTGGACCGCAGGCTCTAACCACTAGAGAGTCTGCCTTCCATGATTCTCCTTTGTTCTCCCCACTGTTCCCATCCCTCTGGCCAATCAGCGTCTAATGGAGGCTCTTCTTGCCTATAAAGGCTGCATTCCAAGCTTCCCTTTGTGATGTGTATGCACTTGGCATTAGGAAATGAGACATGGGCCAGCTCTTTCAAAGTAAGCCCCTTACCCCATGCACAAGTTCTACTAGCACTAGAGCCCTTGGCATAAAGCTCTGTTGTATTCCAAGCAACCTTTTCCCCTGTTAGAGCCTCTCGCCTTCCGCTCAGGTCCATTAACTTGGCAGCAGTCACCTACCCCACAATAAAGGAAACACACATGTTTGGCAGAAAAAGCAAAGTCCACAGCGCCTGTATAGTGAAGAAATTAGGGAAGCACTAAAGCTGCAGGTGGCTGAGGGGTGTGGGATCACTGCCAGATGCCACTCACAGTTAAGAACCTAAATGAACACAGACAGTTCTCAGTCTCACTGCGCTGAACTGTGCAATAGTGACAGGTGTTCCAAGTAATTCAAAGAAGGAGGGATTTCTCATGAGTCCAATGAGTTCAATAAAGAAGTAGCCTGACACGTGTTTCGAGTCATCACCGACTCTTCATCTGAGGCTAAACATAATGCACAACATAATGATGAACAAAAATAGTACAGCACAACATAAACAGTTTGAATGAAAGTCATCCATTGTGAAAAAAATCAATAAAAAATTGATAAGGTCATTAGTAAGGACATTCAACCAAAAGGGCAAACACAAGTGCAGGTAGGCCAAAAAGAACAGCAGTTACAGCATATATATTAAGATAAAATCAAATAGCAACAAACGAAAATAATAAAAAATAATAGATAAATAGGATTGGCACAGTACCATATTAGGAGGGGATTGAATTGACTGGAGAATCCATAGGTTACGGGATGCATGTAAGAAACACAGGTAAAGAAACAAACAAGTTGCAAGGAGTTAGTTATAATGCATCCACGGAACAGCTATAGCAGCGCAGTCAAAGAGAGAAAAGCCGCCAAAAGAAAACCAAAATTGGAATCATAAATAAAAGGTAGAGAGAAAAGTGTGGCAGAAAAGGACAATTGTGGTATTGGCGCACTTGACAGAAGAGATTTTATGGATGGTTGACGGGCAGCAAATGGGAGCAGTGTGTGAACACCCTGCCTGCAGTGTGCACATGAATTAACTAGGGTGAGGGTTGGTTTGCTCCCAAGGATTGCGCACACAACCAAAAGTTAAATTGCTTAATTAGACGTAATTTAATGCAAATCAAGCAACAGCCGATACGTGTTTCGAGCAACAAGCTCTTTTTCCAAGGCTGAGAAGGTTTAACAAATATTTGTACAATTTTGACAAACAAAATATTGAAATGAACAACAATTAGGCATCATACAGATCCAAAGAACATACAGTAAGCATATGGCTGGCACAGAAAAAGAAGGTAGGCATCACAATGTTACCCAACAAAATTGCGCCAATTAATTTGCATTGCAAGGTATAATGATATATCATGGCAAAGTTAAAATGAACATGAAAGGATATATGGACCATTGATCATTGAAGTGAATCGAACCGTCGAGTCAATGCCATGTTATAAGGAGAAAAGAAAACATAATATTCAAGAAGGTGAGTGATGGGAATGGCCCTGTAGACACAAAACTCATCACACTTGTATCTAAGTGCTTGAAGTTAGTAGTAAATTAATTTTTACCTGAGGAGGCTTGGCACTAGAACTACTAGTTGGAGAAAAACAGAAGACAAAAAACAAGAACCAAGATGTTTGTTTTTCAATGGGCATTCCGATAGTTTAACAAACCGCTACAAATCAGATGGCCATATTTAAGTGCATCAAATCTTACCTGAATAAGGTAGATAGATATCCAACAATTATAAATTGCGGCTCCGCTGTAAGCAGGACACAAAACTAAGTTAGGCGCTTTGCATATGGTGGGATTTAAATAACACATTGAAGTGGACAATATATAGAGTAGAAGACCATACCTATATAAACGCGTATGCGTATTCAATTGTAGCTGTCAGCCAGAACAAAAACAACCTGATGTGGTAGAATCGAAGCAGGCACGCGGCACCGTGTAATGGGGGAGACAGGAGAGGAAAGAACTAAATAATCAATTGAAAAACACTTGCGAAGGCGAGACGGTCACATGCTTGTTCCCCAAGGGCAAATTATCCGTACCGCCGGAACTCATGGAATGGACCCTCGCGCATGCTAGCTGAGCTCGTATTTACAATACGGCCAGCGCCAGGTGAGCAACTAGAGCTCTACCGTGGGCTCTGGCGGCCATGTTGGATGTGAACTCAAGTTGTTATTTTACAGGCACGGATGAGCGGCCAGATTGGAGTTGAGGGTCAAGGGATAATGAAAATCCCCCCTTTATCTGCTTCTTTGATAATAATCGCATTATTCTCTGTAAGTTTGCGTAAATATAGATTGTTCAGCTAAAGATAGAGTATGTTTTGCAGTGTTACATGTTTTGCCTCTGGAGGTATCCTCCAGGCAATGGATGTCATTGATTACCGCCTGATGATATGTATCTATTATGTTGTATTTCGGAAAAATTGGTACAAATTTCGATTTGCAGGAAAGTTCTTTAATTTTCAAATTTTGTTGCTGTTTATCTAAATCTTTCATTAAGTCACTGATAGTCATCATAGGATTATGTTCACATTCATCCAAAGACATCAAAACAAGAGTGTTATGCATCATTTGCAGTGTAATGTCTAATGGACTGGGTATTGCAGGTTTGGTCTTGTAATAGTTTACTTGGGTCGCAAAATATTTTTTGAGTTTAAGTTTACGGATGAATTTGAACAGATCAATTTGTATCTGAACATACTCATTATAGCCCGAAGGGGCAAATGAAAGGCCTTTGTTGAGTACTGCACATTCACATGGGGAGAGTGAATAACTGCTCAGATTACAGATTAAGTTTATCGTGTCTGATTTCTCTGAAACTGATTAGTCAGACTGATTTGTCTGAAATCACAGAATAAATTTGTGGGTATGGATAAAGTATCTGTACCACAACGTGGAGGCAACCTTACCCTCAAATTGAGACAATTGGAAGCACGGTTAATCTGTCAATACCAAACCATATCCAATGGCCTCAACAGCGACCATGAACTATCTGTGTTTCTCTGAAGTCTGTGTACCTTTGCTGCACCAGACCTGTATGGGGCTCCATACTTGTTTATAGATAATTGATGATGGGAACTGTCAGGTATATACAAAACGGATTACCTTTATTTACATTTTGTTTCGATCAGTAACTAGTGTAATTACTTCAATTAATTGGCTCAAAAGCACGCAGCATCAAGAACTGGGGGACATTGGGTTCACTAATGATGGATTGCTAACCAGCACCCAATAACACAGGTTGCAACATTGGCGTATCCTGTGAACATTACCGGCTTTTCTAAATTTGTATTGGGGGACATTGGGTTTATTACTTATGGCCTATGTTATCCTCACTATACGCTAATTAGCACAACATAACAAAGGCTGCAATGTTCGTGCCTCGTGTGAACATTGCCTGCTATTATAATTTGTACTAGTTTTTTTCTTCTTTTTTTTTCCATGACAAATGACCTCCATAATTGATTTCCATTATCCCTTGACCCTCAACTCCAATCTGGCCGCACATCCATGCCTGCAAAATAACAACTTGGGTTCACACCCAACATGGCCGCCAGAGCCCACGTTAGAGCTCTAGTTGCTCACCTGGCACTGGCCATATTGTAAATACGAGCTCAGCTACCATGCGCGAGGCTCCATTCCATGAGTTCGGGCGGAAACGCCGGTCAGTGCAGGTCTTTCGCGTCGACCCCTACGGATAATTTGCCGTGGGGGTACACGCATGTTACCGTCTAACCTTCGCGAGTGTTTTTCAATTGATTAATTAGTTCTTTCCTCTCCTGTCTCCCCCATTACACAGTGCCGCGTGCCTGCTTCGATTCTACCGCATCAGGTTGTTTTTGTTCTGGCTGACAGCTACAATTGAATACGCATACGCGTTTATATAGGTATGGTCTTCTACTCTATATATTGTCCACTTCAATGAGTTATTTAAATCCCACCATATGCAAAGCGGCTAACTTAGTTTTTTGTCCCGCTTACAGCGGAGCCGCAATTTATAATTGTTGGATATCTATCTACCTTATTCAGGTAAGATTTGATGCACTTAAATATGGCCATCTTATTTGTAGCGGTTTGTTAAACTATCGGAATGCCCATTGAAAAACAAACATCTTGGTTCTTGTTTTTTGTCTTCCGTTTTTCTCCAACTAGTAGTTCTAGTGCCAAGCCTCCTCAGGTAAAAATTTATTTACTACTAACTTCAAGCACTTAGATACAAGTGTGATGAGTTTTGTGTCTACAGGGCCGTTCCCATCAGTCACCTTCTTGTATATTATTTTTCTTTTCCCCTTATAACATGGCATTGACTTGACGGTTCGATTCACTTCAATGATCAATGGTCCATATATCCTTTCATGTTCATTTTAACTTTGCAAGGATATATCATTATACCTTGCAATGCAAATTAATTGGCTCAATTCTGTTGGGTAACATTGTGATGCCTATCCTTCTTTTTCTGTGCCACCCACATGCTTATTGTATGTTTTTTGGATCTGTATGATGCCTAATTGTTGTTCATTTCAATATTTTGTTTGTCAAAATTGTACAAATATTTGTTTAACCTTCTCAGCCTTGGAAAAAGAGCTTGTTGCTCGAAACACGTGTCGGCTGTAGCTTGATTTGCAATAAATAAAAGGTACCTGAAAGTTTCAAGAGCTAGCCTAACCAATTAACTATATCATGGCCAGTGCCAGATGCACTCTCTAAAAAGGAAGAGAGAAGAAAAGATTTTTATTTTATATGAAGTGTTTAAATACGCTGTTCAAGCACAAATCTGAAATTAAGCTGTTCCGTGGATGCATTATAACTAACTCCTTGCAACTTGTGTGTTTCTTTACCCGTGTTTCTTACATGAATCCCGTAACCTATGGATTCTCCATTCAATTCAATCCCCTCCTAATATGGTACTGTGCCAATCCTATGTATCTATTATTTTTCATTATTTTCGTTTGTTGCTATTTGATTTTATCTTAATATATATGCTGTAACTGCTGTTCTTTTTGGCCTACCTGCACTTGTGTTTGCCCTCTTGGTTCAATGTCCTTACTAATGTCCATATCAATTTTTTATTGATTTGTTTTCACAATGGATGACTTTCATTCAAACTGTTTATGTTGTGCTGTACTATTTTTGTTCATCATTATGTTGTGCATTATGTTTAGCCTCAGATGAAAAGTCGGTGATGACTCGAAACACGTGTCAGGCTACTTCGTTATTAAACTCATTGGACTCATGAGAAATCCCTCCTTCTTTGAATTACTTGGAACGACTGTCACTATTGCACTGTTCAGCGCAGTGAGACTGAGAACTGTCTGTGTTCATTTACCCCACAATAAAGCCCTCTGCTGTGAGCTGCAATGCTTCATTATAATGTTCCATCAGAATACTGCTGCCAACTGAAAGTAACACGGACTGCCCTGTGTGCTATACTCTTAGCACAGAGTGCACAGCAAAATGGGCCCCTGAGGTATAAAGCAATGCAATGAAGCCACAGCGCTCACTTGAATTGTGCTTTCCTTCCATCCACGTTGAACTGTGATGCCATTTCATAAGAGCACAGATGCACTAGGTAAGAATCAAACTGCGCTAGCACTCATTTCAAGTCAGAGGGAATAGATTTTTTGACTACCCATTAGAATGTTGCTTTATAAGTGTCTCTTTCATTCAATGAAGTGAGATCTAAAACTGTCATGGACTCTTCGATGTATTCTAAATGTTGTCTTAAAGACTTTCCAAAAGTCTCATATACGGCCACACGTATAGGTCATATCAGTAATGCTGTTTGCAGTGGCGGCAGATACTGCATGATTGATTTAATGCAAGTTTTGAAGTGGTTCAACGAGGACAATTTGGTGAATACCATTGCATGGGTATGTTTATGGGGTCACCAGAGGAGACTATTTTGTCAGCTTTGTCCAATAATGATTTCCATTGTCGTTTGGAAAAGTATACACTCTGCTTTTTTAGATATTTAACCATCCTGGTTTATGTGGTGTCCTTCCTTGTATTCTGTCCAATGCTGGGGGATGGTTATGCAGGTGGGTGTCATGGTGAGTGCCTTGGAATGCCTTGAGATTGAATCTGGCGCGCGTGATCTGGATGTGTCAGTTGGGACATTGAGATGTTTGGTGGTGAAGTACTGGTGGGTGTATTCTCTTGTAGGGCCGGCCTTAGGGCCCCCCAGGGTACCGTTAGCCCCCTGCCACGCAAGCTTGGGTAATTCTTTCAAGGGCTCCCGTAGTGGGTGAAGGCACGGCAGGTGCCCTTTTGTTATTAAATTAAATGCGCCTGCGGCAGCAAGGTGCATTTAATAACAATATGTCAAACTGGATATTAAATTATGCCTCCTATTATAACGATTTGTATGTATATTGGCCTACGCCAAGTTGCTTAAAATTGTACGTGATTAACTCTCTACGGCAAGGTCTTGACCTTAGAAATTGATGTAAGCTGCCATCTTGAATCAAGCCTCCATTTTAGGTTAGAACCGCCATTTTGGGGTTTTTGTACAAAGTCACCCTGTAATCTAAAATGGCCGTCTTGTGTGCCCTTGTTCTTGCCTTAACCTCTCCAACCTCTGTAGGAGAGTTAATGTCCAACCTGCCTTCAGGCTACATGTTAGGGTCATGTAGACCTTGTCCTTTGTTGACCTCGGGAGCAGGTGATTACTCGAATTAGCAATGTTAAACTACAAGTATACAAGAACAGTAATGCTATCCAAATATAATAGGTGAAACATTTGTTTGGTCTGTATTAAACCAGCATGAAAGAGTATAAATGTTAAATTAAAGAATAGTGGAGTGTGTTAGTAAATGTATTCAAAAGTAAACCGCATGAACGAGATATGTAAATTAGGAAAGTGAACCTGGCGCGACCCTAGCCCAGTGTATGATTAACCTGTAAGAGGGCTGGACATCATTTTACAAATTGTATAAATGCGTCGATGTCCAGCTAGGAAATTCTGTTCACTGCTCACATTGAACCCTGCTGGTGGTCTCTGTGATGTATTGATGGCCAAATAGCTATTTGTGTACCTTGTTGAATACTGTTCAGTTTTGTAATAAAAATTCTGGGAATCTTTACAAGCCTGTGTCGGTGTATTTTCCTTTGCTTGGTGTAACAGCCGTAATATTGTATTTTTTCTGATTCCACAGATGGCACCCGAATAGCGACCCTCAAGATTGACTTCGTCTCGTTGAAGGTTGGCTCGGCTGTCAGACCGGGATTGGACGGTGCCAACAGAACCGGCCACTCTAGACGAGAAGCAAATTCCTCGACGAAACTGCACGATCCGATCCCTGGACGGTGAGCTGTAGCCCGAGACGACGTCTTGACGAGGGTCCATATATTTGAGGTGGGTAAATTTGCTGAAAATCACCAGACACGTGGGTCCTTAGCATTGTCCTTAGTAACCCGATCGGGCCTCCCAGTCCTTTGGTCAGGTGAATCGTGACCCGATTCTTAATCTAACCCTGACAAATTTGAATTTGGAGCATTGTACTCGCAAGCACAATTATTTAACCAGGTAACACCAGAACTTTGATATGCCTGGGAAATTGTCTGCCTGCTTTAGGGCATTTTTCCGCAGCGACAGACAATCTTTGGAAGATAGCCGTCCCGCACCACAGGAGGGGTCGCCGGCATGTACTATGTACTGTAAGAAAGGCTTTGGTAGTATAGCATTTAATGACATTTGGCACAGACAAACCAGACATAATTCTAATCTCCGGTGGCCAACCAATGGTAGTTTTGAAATCCCTCAAATAGAATATTTAGAGTCTGTATTAGTAGAGAAAAAGGCTAGACCTGCAGCATTTGACGCGTTGCACAATTGGAAAACAGAAGCTTTGCAGCAACAAAAGAGTAGCGAGAAACACATGCATAGACATATGACAAGTGTCGAAAAGGCACGGTTATATGATCAAAATAAATAATTGGAGTCAGTTAGGAACACGGACAGGGCATTTCAATTAGGCATTCAGAAAATCTACCCTTCAAAAGATTTTCATACGTCAGATGAATTGATTAATAAACTTTTGCACGAACGAAGGCCCGGTGCCTCTGCGCCACCTCCATACGTCCCTCCTCCTGGCACTTTGCCCCTTCCTGTTGTAGTTCCCCCTCCTCTAGTTCCTCCGGTCCTCCCTGCTGTTCTTCCTGTTGTTCTTCCAGCCATCACCCCTTTGCCTGCCTCTTGCCTTCACCTGTTGTTATTCAGAATGTGCATACTCTTCCTCTTCCAAGTGATCCTGCATCGCTTCTAGTAGACCAGGGAGAAAGACCAAGGGTTGTGACTCGTAATACTGTGTCCCCAGACAAAAGGAGTGAATTGACTGCTTGGGCTAAACATTGTATGGAGAAGGGTGAACAAGCTGATGTTTTTTCCACACTCGAAAATTTAAAAGATATTCCTGAGAAAAATGTTTTTATCGAAGGATTAGGGACTCATTTAAGTATAATGTGGAATAGACTAAATGATGTAGATTTCCCACAAGGGTTATGGGATTTGAACGCCTAAGCATTGTCCAGAGATACTGCGGAGAAGGTATATGAGCATGTTGAGAGGATTTTTGAGTATAGGAAGGAGTTGGAAGAGTTACAGAACGAGGAAGTAGATGGTGATAGTTTAGGTATTATGTACTTACAGAAACGGTTTTCTCCTCGTCGAGAATTAAAAGGTGAGAAAGCACGAATTTGTACAAAGGACGCGATAAGATGGATTTCGGATATGTCGATAACTCCAGATGAAGTATATGACACATATAGTCAGTATATGTTAGAAATGCAAAAGAAAGTGATAAAGGTGATGGTAGAGCACCTGCAGAACGAGTGTGTAAGAAGAAAGATTTGTTGTCCCGCAGAATTGTTGAGTGTTTATAAGAGAGCTTTTTCGATTGATACTTCTTCGACTGTCTTAGCGCTTGATTTGGCTCTGTTGCTTAGTAAGCGTTCGGAGCTGCCTACTTCTCAGTTGCCTATGAGAGAGGTCCCTCCGACATTTGTCCTGAAAGTTGAGATTGCGGCTGATGCTGCACGAGGTATAGTCGCCGGAGAAATTCCTGCACATTACGTTTCACAGTTTGTTCACGTCCCGTTTTCAAGACAGGAAGTGAACACCATAAAGCAATCTATTCCCGATATAAGAAAGAATCCGACCGGATTCTATAAAGAAATAGAGTCGGTCTTACAGTCGTCGGTATTCACTTTAAGTGATATTGACCTATTATTTCCCGTACTCCTGCCAGTTGATTTGTGGAAACAGATTAGGACTATAGATGACATACCTGTGTTGGGAGATACATGGGATAACATGACTAGGCTAGACAGAGAAAGACCAGCTGGCGAACGACCACCTCAAGTGATATTAACCTTGCCTGATAGAATTATGGTAAAATTGAAAACTATGGTTCCAGAAAAAAGAATCATTTGGGACAAGCTTACGGCCTGTGTCAAAGTAAAGTCTGAGGGTGCTACCGATTTCTTCAATCGGTTCGAGCAGGTATTCTCAGATTTCAGTGGACAAGACTTAGGCACAGAGTCAGGGAAAAGGTTGTTTGTCGACAAATTTGTACGTGGATTGCTGCCTGACATCCAGTTACAGATTGTGTCTTCTGAAAGCGCTTGGCAGGCGAAGTACCCAATCAGAAGTATTGAATATGGCTCAGTACTATGAAAATCGTGTAAATACTGAAAAAGAGAAACTTGAGAAAAAAAAAGAGTGACTTGAAAACTAAAGTTTTATTACAGCAGATTGTTAGAAACCCTAGAGGGGGTAATCAATTTAGAGGTCAGTACATTCCACAGGGAAGTGCGCCCTTGGCTCCAGTAACCATTAACCAGTGTGTCTATTGCCGGCAGAAAGGCCACTGGTGCGCACAATGTCTGACCTTACAGCAAAGGTCATTTGGGAACATGGGTAGATGATCCAGAGGTCGCCCAGGTGCAGCGGGCCCTGGCAGAGGTCAGTTTACACCAGAATCGCAGCAACCTCCTTCACAAGATAAGCAAGTTTCAAATGTGGATAATAGAAACATTTTTGATCACCCTTCTGCCACGTACCTCTCTGAAGAGCTTCCTTTTGATAATATTCTGTTCCACTAGGATTGCCCGAAGCAGGATTTGGAACCTACGCCTATTCCCGTTCATCAGAAAGGCCCCCACGTTGAGATAGCGGTGGGAAATAGGAAGCATCTATTTTTAGTAGATACAGGAGCACAGAAATGTTCCATTGATCATTCATGGGTTCCAAATATTCCCCTGTCAGGGCAATCCAACATTTCCGTAGGGTTTTCAGGCGCATCTGTAGTTTGTCCGGTCTCTTTGCCGGTACCGATAACACTGGGTCCCTTCACGGAACAGTGTCCATTTCTACTTACCACAAACTGTGGGGAGAACTTGCTGGGGCTAAATTTGTTGAAGGCATTACATGCAGTAATACATTGTTCTCCGGATGGAATTCGGCTAACAATGTCACCTCAGCAATCACTCGCCTCTCAGTTTTTGACTCGGCCTTTACCGCCAGAATTTAGTAATGTTCCAGAATGCTTATGGGCAACTGATGATAATGATGTGGGAATTCTCCAAATTGAACCTGTTAAAATTATTTTGAAGCATGGAGTAAAATTGCCTCGCATCCCGCAATATAAGATCTCAGTTGATGGCGAACAGGCTTTGAAATGTATAGTTTCTGATTTTGTACATCGTGGAGTAATTGAGGAGATTACGGGTAGCATATGTAACAGCCCCATTTTGCCAGTATACAAAAAAGGTGATAATGCGATTCCTTTTCATTTTATAATTGATTTACGCGCTATTAACAAAATTGTGGCTCCTCAATTTCCTATTGTACCTGATGTTACAACGATACTAACCATGATTCCGGCTTCTGCGACTCATTTTAGGGTTGTTGATCTTAAAAACACGTTTTTCAGTATTCCCATACACAAGGATAGCAAGTATTTGTTTGCGTTTACCCTAGGTGGACGCTCATTTACATTCACTAGTGCACCACAAGGGTACACTGAGAGTCGAAGTATTTATAGTAGGACATTGAAAGAGCAGCTTGATACCCTTGAGTTGCCTACTACTTGCACGTTACTGCAGTACGTAGATGACCTCCTCTTGGCTGCTTATTCCGAAAGCGCCTGTAAAAAAGGCACCGTGTTGTTGCTTTGTCATCTAGCAAAACATGGCCACAAAGCTTCACTTAAAAAATTCCAATATTGTTGCCAGGAGGTCACCTATTTAGGCTATCTCCTGTCAAAGGAGGGAAGACGGTTGACACCTGAACGAATAAAGACCATTTCTGGTATGTCTGTCCCAAATACGCAAAAGGAAGTTAGAGCCTTGATAGGTATGGCTTCTTATTGTAGATTGTGGATCCCTAATTTTTCGTTAACGATTAAACCAATGCTGGCTTTGACAAAAAAGGGCATTTCTTTGCCATTGCCATGGACTTTGGAACACCAGACAGCATTTGATTTGCTCAAATCCGCGCTGTGTTCAGCGCCGGTTTTAGGAACTCCAAATTATGATAAGGCCTTTGTATTGTTTGTGCATGAACGTGATGGATGTGCTTTGGCTGTGTTAACGCAGGAACATGGAGGGAAGAATAAGCCGTGCGGCTACTATTCCTCCGCTCTTGATACTGTAGCATGTGCTTTGCCAAGATGTTTGTGCGCTGCTGCTGCTGCTGCTGCGTCTGTAAAACAAAGTGAGGAAATGGTCCAGGGTCATGCGTTAACCCTAATGGTACCTCACTCTGTAGATATTCTATAGAATAGAACTCAAACACAACACCTCACTTCTGCACGATTGACAAGATATGGACTGATCTTGTTTGCCTGTCAAATTCAGAGGTGTTGTGTATTAAATCCAGCTGAACTTTTACCTGTCTCGCAAGATACTGTTGATGGTGACGATACGTCACATGATTGCCTTTATATGACAGAACAAGAGACTAAAGGCAGAATCAATTTGAAAGACACGCCTTTGAATAGCCCTCAAGCAGAGCTATTTTGTGATGGCTCTTGTTTTAAACTTCCAGACGGTACATCCATGGCTGCTTATGCTGTTACTACTTTAAGCACGGTTGTGGAAACTAAAAGAATTATGCATAACTCTGCGCAGGCCGCAGAAATTATAGCGTTAACTCGAGCTTGTGAGCTTTCTGAAGGGCGTACAGTGAATATATATACTGATAGTCAGTATGCCTTTGGGGTGGCCCAAAATTTCGGTAGACTTTGGAAAGAACAAGGTTTCTTGACCTCGCACGGAACGAAAATCCAGCACGGCACTTTAATAGTGCGATTGCTTTCAGCACTTGCACACCCTGTTCAGTTAGCTATCATAAAATGTTCAGCACATCAAAAAGTTACAGATGATGTAGGAAAAGGGAATGCTTTCGCCGATCAGATAGCTAAACAGACTGCCACTGATTTCAGTTCAGAAATGTACGCTGTAAAAGAAATTGTAAATGTTTGCACTTTGGGTGAAAGTATCGATGCTGTAAAAGATATTCAAGCAGATGCTACCATAGAGGAAACCAAGAGATGAATCGAGGATGCAGGGAGATTGGATGATGATGGGTGTTGGGTAGACAATATTGAAGGGAAATGGTTACTCCCTGACGCCTACATTACAATGATGGTTATTATGGCTCATGGTCCGACACATGTTTGTGCGCGAAAATTGACAAAAATGCTACACAGTGTATGGGCCAATGATAAGATTTTCAAAACTGCGGAGCGTTTTGTCCAGAACTGCATGGTTTGCTTGCAGCACAATGTAGGAAAAGGTACCTCAACTCCTAAAGGAAGTTTTGTTCCACCTTCTGTCCCGTTTGAGGTTATTCACTTTGATTTTATTGAAATGTCCTTGTGACCTATTATGTATAGGTAAGACTACCAGGGAGGTACGACAGCGCATCTCGGAACACAGATCATGTATAAGGAATAAAGTGGCGGACAAGCCGCTTGTGGAACATTTTTCGAGATATGGGCACAAAGACACAGACCTAACTTGGTTTGTGTTACAAATAATAAAACCCTCCAAGAGAGGTGGCGACATGGGCACCCTTCTACACCAAAAGGAACAACGCTGGATACATACTTTAGATACAGTTAAACAAGGTTTGAATCTAGCAGTGGAGTGGAACCACCTAATTACAAATATGTAAAATATTCTGCAGGTGGCACTGGATAAGGAATTAAGAATAAGAAGTTCAGGAGAACACTTCCCATACAACGGTTTCTGACATATACATGCCACATTTTAAGTGCACCTGAGAGATGCGATAGTGATTGTTGCATTTTTGGTCGTGTTTTTTCAACATCTGTGTTTTTTAAATTTTTTTACATTTTCTACATTTGTCCGCACCCATACTCAAACTAACTGCATGTTCAAAAGTGGAACGTGTGTGTCCACAGTATGAAGACAATGAAAATATTTGGCATGTGACAGATGAACAGTCTTTTTTTGATCTCTATGACCCACATAGAGGCGTTACAAACCCGTGCCCCCGGCGAATAATAATTGTTAGAGAATCTTATTATATCAGAATGGGACGGCCGCAAGCAAAACGAAGTAAAATAAATAAAATACGCAAAATGAGGAATTGACGTAAAATTCGGGAAGTGAGGAGAATCTCCTTCACGTACGCGTGTGCTCCGTAGTCCTCTTTCTATGAGCACGAACACGCGGAGGCGTGGCTTTTTGTTTAGCGCGTACTTGTCAGCTGAGACTCGAACGCTGCGGTGCACCCGGTAGACAAAACCCCCGGACTGCGAGAGTCAGGTAAGCTGGAATAGATGTAACAGCCGCTGGATGTGATTAGTTAAAATAATGCTAGAGTGGCAATTATGCGGCTCTTAACATGAGAGGGCCTGTGCCCTAGTCACAAACTAAGAATAAGAGGAATCAACTCCCCCATGATTGAATATGAGTAATGATGGGGACAACTACAGTGTGATGTTCCCCAATCAACTACATAGACTGCTCCGTGATCGAAATATTAGAGATCTATGCGCTCTTAGCGCGCGTGAGAACCATCTACTAAATGCGTGTGCTCACGCTTTACTCTGTTTATTGGGAGCACTAGTGTGTTTTGAAATACATTTTAAAGGGACAATGTCTAAACGTGAAGCTAGTCTCAATGAGTTTATATAACTAATTAAGCTCTTTATATTTATATTTTTACAGACTCACGTGCCTGTGAACCGTAAACAAGTCTGTGGAAAGAAGGGAAGCCTGGGCAATATAAACCACTTGCTCCAGTAAATATAAATCAACATTGCAATCCACGGCTGTTTCCATTTTTTTGAGTGAGTGACAGAACCCTCCTTACATCTATGGATAACAACCGTAATGTGCTAATATATAAAGTATTTGGCTTTTATGATTTAATGAATTGGCTATAATAGATGGTAACAGATATATGCCTTAACTCTTCAGATCAGAGGACACTTATCCTCCAGATTCCAACCGTGATGTATGGAAATTGAATACTACATCCCGAGATTCTAACTACGCTGTATTGAAATTGAATACTACATCCTGCCCCTCCTGACTCCATTGGATAGGAGGTGAGTGGGATGATAGTCTATAGCACACCATATTAATATGTAATCAGATAATTTGAAAAGGATTGACGATAGTGCACTATATTCATTTGGTGTTTTATGTATTTTTATAGATGGTGTGGCCCATGCCAATATTTGTGCTTGAAAAATGGGTTGTTTTGTCCTGAAGAAGGTTGCCGTACAGAGAGAGTACCAATGGTGATGCTCGCAGAGAGCAACTGAAACACGTGTCGACGTGGATCTGTGTAAATAAGAGAACACAGACTGTTATGATACCCCAAATGTGTGGGGATAGTTTATAATGAATTATAATCACATCGAGTTATAGCAGATGTCAACTGTTTTTTATAAACCATTTTTCTAAAAAATGAATTGTGGAATGAAAGATTGATGAGAATTTTATGAATGTGAATGAATGGTAAAACGAATGGGCCATAGTGTTGTAAGTAATGTTTAATATGCTTTTAGATATAGCATTTATGCTGGAATAAAATAAACAAAAAATCTTGGGAATTTAAACCAAGTTAAAAATTGTGCACTTCGTCATCCTTAACCCTGTCTACTAGTTCTGTCTCTTGTGTATTTCTGATTAATTGACCTGTAGAACTAGGGACGTTAAAACAGGTACCCCTTTCATTTTTGCAGCACTTGGCATAGGCCAAAAGGAGGGTTTGTCAAACCGGATATTAAATTATGCCTCCTATTATAACGATTTGTATGTATATTGGCCTACGCCAAGTTGTACGCGAATAACTCTCTACGGCAAGGTCTTGACCTTAGAAATTGATGTAAGCCGCCATCTTGAATCAAGCCTCCATTTTAGGTTAGAACCGCCATTTTGGAGTTTTTGTACAAAGTCACCCTGTAATCTAAAATGGCCATCTTGTGTGCCCTTGTTCTTGCCTTAACCTCTCCAACCTCTGTAGGAGAGTTAATGTCCAACCTGCCTTCAGGCTACATGTTAGGGTCATGTAGACCTTGTCCTTTGTTGACCTCGGGAGCAGGGGATTACTCGAATTAGCAATGTTAAACTACAAGTATACAAGAACAGTAATGCTATCCAAATATAATAGGTGAAACATTTGTTTGTTCTGTATTAAACCAGCATGTAAAGAGTATAAATGTTAAATTAAAGAATAATGGAGTGTGTTAGTAAATGTATTCAAAAGTAAACCGCATGCACGAGATATGTAAATTAGGAAAGTGAACCTGGCGCGACCCTAGCCCAGTGTATGATTAACCTGTAAGAGGGCTGGACATCACCCTGTTCGTATAAACCCCACAGACCCTATTTAATAAAAGGTGAGAGCTGGCGCAGAGCGGTAATGTGCCGTGTGTGCACCTGCACACACCGTGCAGTATTTTATAAAACAAAATAAAAACAAAGTGTGTGCCTTTAGCACGCCCTGTGCAGAGCACTAAAAGCGTGGCCCTCTTATGCACTGTCATGACGTTTCCCCAAGGACCATAGCGTCATTTCTTTGGTAATTATGCTGGCACACCGTAAAAAGTAATGCTGCGAATGAGAAAAATAAATAAGGACGACGTGCGCTTACACCAGTGTTTTGATGGCGCAAAAACAAAAACACAAATCAATCACGTTAAAAATAAAAATAAATCAACGATCTTGTGTTTAAAAAACAAACCAAAAAGGGAAAGGTGCTGTTGATGTCTGCACAGAAAAAAATAAGCTAATATTTCATAACAAAGTGACAAAATGTTTTTCTACTTAAATTCAAACAGACCTCTGTGCAGGGCCAATTCCATACGCTTTTCATTTATTTATTTATTTTTTTTAAACTTTGTTTTATTGGCATTTTCATAATATAACAAAAGGCGCAAAACATTTCCACAAATTGTGCAAGTAACAGGCCCAAAAATCCCCCCCTCACCCTCCCCAAACGCAACCACCCCCCCAAAAAGAAAAAAGAAAAAACTTAGTCCCCATAGAAACATTTTGCTGGGGAGCCGCTACGAAAGCTCCAAAAGACTGGAGCTCCAGGAAGAGCAAGAGCGTTGACTACTTGAATGGCTGATGAACTACCATCGTCCCCCGGGCCGTGGGCCCTGTCCACTCCTTGTCCCCCCTGAGGATAAATGCACATCCCAGCCCCATGTCTGCTGTACCCCGTACCAGTTTGCTTGGAAAGAGCCCAAGTCATTGTTCATAATTGCCGTCAGTTTATCCATCAGGAACATGTTTTTTACCTTTTTTAGCCAGTCCTCCTTCGAAGGGGTCTCCAGGCTTTTCCATTTCTGGGCCAGTGCAACCCTTCCAGCCCTCAACATTGTCTCCCACATTCTAGGGTATCGGGGTATGTCCGTGTCCTCCGGGGGGAGGCCCAGCAGCATTGTCAGGGGGTTCTGGGGGGGAAGCTCTTCAGAAACTTCGGCGATCCAGCCCCTCACCTTCTCCCAGTATGCCTGAGCTTTCGGGCAGTGCCACCACATGTGCCCTCTCGTACCGACCTGGTCACATCCCCTTGGGCATGCGGGGGACACTCCCGTGTACATTTTAGCCAACTTCACTGGTTCTCTGTGCCACCCCTGTAGGATCTTGAAGTTGTGTTCCATGTCCGCCGTGAATAAGTTCCCATGGAAGGCTATTTTAAATATTCTCGACCAGGCGTCCTCCGAGATCTCATCCCCCGCTAAGTCATTCCAGAACGTGCGGAACCCCCTTCTCTCCCCTAAGTTAACCATGTTCAGTAGCTTGTACATCCCTGATACCGCACCCTTCCTGGAAGTTGCCGAGTCCAGGAGTTTCTCAAAGGGGGTCAGCTGTCTTTTCAGGTTCTGGCCCCAGGCCTGGTCACATAGGATTCCCTTCAGGCGGATGTATTCAAATATGGAGAGGGACCCCTGACCGAGGGCGTCCCTCAGTTCCTCATATGGCCGGAATTCTCCTTCCCTAAACATCTGCCCCGCCCACTCCATTCCCAAGTCGGACCACGACTGGGCGTTACGGAACCCCCTGCTTCCCAGTTTGAGGGGGTGACCCCAGAGGGAAGACATCGGTGACGGCCACGATGTTAGGTGTGCCGTCTGGGGGATTTCCCTCCAGATTGTCCAGAGGACTCCCAGGGTTGGGTGAGATTTGAGTCTGTTCGGGATAAACTTGCTAGGGGCCCACAGGAGGTCTCGAATCTTTAGTGGGTGAGCGTCCATGTCCTCCAGATATGACCAGTAAGTGCCCATCCCCTCTTTCATGTGTTCTAGGAGGACGCGCAGCTGGGCGGCCCGGAAATAAAGTTGAAAGTCTGGCAACCCAAACCCTCCCTCCTCCCTCGGTAAGGTCAAGACCCTATTGGCGGTTCTCGGGGTCTTGCCCTGCCATTTGAACTCCCGCACCGCATTCTGGAGGACTCTGAAGGTCCGGTCAGGGACTACAGATGGGAGGGCGGTGAAAAGATATAGTAGTCGCGGGAGAATGTTCATTTTCACAGCCGTCATGCGGCCGTACCAGGACAGGATCATTGACCTCCATCTCCTTAAATCTGCAGTGACTCCTGACAAAACGGGGTCGTAGTTAGCAGGGGCTAGATTGGTTAAGTCCCGGGTGAGGAGGACTCCCAGGTATCGAATGGAGGCCTTCCCCACCGTTATTCCTTCCAGGCTGGCAAGAGGGTCCAAGCCCGGGTCCCGGGTTCTCATGGGGAGCAGGACTGATTTGGACGCATTGATCCTGAGACCAGAGAAATGCCCAAAGGTAGTCATCAGGGAGAGGAGCGGGGGGAGCGAGGACCTCAGGTCTACCAAATAAGCCAGGATATCATCTGCGAACAGGGAAAGCTTAAATTCCACCTCCCCGCTCTTAATTCCCTTAATCTCTGAGTGAGCTCTGACTGCTATGGCCAGGGGCTCCATGGAGAGGACATAGATTAGAGGGGAGAGTGGACATCCCTGCCTTGTCCCCCGGGACAGGGGGAAGGGCTCCGACAACCCGCCATTAACTTGGACCCTGGCCCTAGGGGCCCTGTATAAAGCCGTCACCCAATACCTGATGTGTGGACCAAAGCCCATTTTCTGGAGGGTAAGTTCCATGAATCTCCACTCCACCCTGTCGAACGCCTTTTCCGAATCTAGGGACAGGACGCTCGCGTCCAAATCTGACCTCTGGGCATAGTGCAACAGGTCTATAGTCTTCCGGATGTTGTCTGAGCCCTGTCTCCCCCTAATAAACCCCACCTGGTCGCCGTGGACCAGCTTCGGCAAGACCCCCTCCAACCGTCCCCCAAGCACCTTGGCCAGAATCTTCGCATCAACATTCAACAGGGAGATGGGTCGGTAAGAGGAGCATTCCCTAGGGTCCCTGCCATCCTTGGGGAGCACCACAATGATTGCCTCCATCATGGAGTCCGGAAGGGACCCCCCCTCCAGCACTTTTACCAAGTGGGGGGGAAAGGGTCGAGCAGAACCTTTTGTAAAAGTAAACCGAGTAACCGTCCTCACCCAGGGAAGTGCCCACCTTCATCCCTCTAATCGCGCGCTCTACCTCATCCTCGGTCACAGGGCCCTCCAACCCCTCCGCCATCTCCCTGGTCAGGGCCGGGATCTGGATTGAATTCAGGAACCCCACCATCTCCGCCTCTTCCCCATTATACTCAGACGAATATAGTTTCTCATAATATCGGCGGAAGGCTTCGCCAATGTGGGGCGTATCATAGCCTACCTTTCCCGCCTCGTTCTTAACCTCTTTCACTAATCGGCTTCTCTGCACCTCCCTCAGTTTCCAAGCCAGGATCCTATCCGCCCTGTCCCCTTTTTCATAGTACTTTTGTTTGACCAGTTGGAGACTCCTCTCCGTCTTGTGGAGAAGGAGATCCTTCAATTGGAGTCTATAGTCGTCCAGTGCGGTCACCTGATCGCGGTCTAGGGGAACCGTGGGAGGACCCCCAGGTTGGAGTGGGGCGATTTTCTCCCTGAGGTACCTTTCCTTGCCCTCCCTTTCCCTATTTTTCTGGGCTCCCATTTTGATCAAGGTTCCCCGTAAGGTCGCCTTAAAGGCGTCCCAGAGGGTATGTAGACCCACCTCCCCTTTGTCATTCAGTTCATTAAATTCCGTGATGGCCTCGAGGACCTCCTGGGCTAGGACTTCATCCTTTAACAGGGAGTCGTTGCACTTCCATCTCCCTCTGCGTTCGTGTAGACCTCCCCTTGCTATAGTGACTCGGACCAAGTCGTGGTCAGACCAGGGGACGGGGTCTACTCTGTGGCCCGAGGCAAATGGGTGTAGGGTCTCGTCCACCAGGATGTAGTCTATCCTGGAGAACGACGTGTGATGGCTGAGTAGTATGTAAAAGAGGGGGAGTCTGTTCTGGGGACGGGGATCGTGTCCAACAGGCCCAGTTCTAGGTTGACTTTTTGAAAGGTGCGCGCCATGATCTCTTCTGCAGCCCTGGAGGACTGCGGACCTGCACGTTTCCTGTCCAGGATGGGGTCCAGAACCATGTTGAAGTCCCCCCCACCAACACCGTGCCATGGATGAAGTACTTGAGTTTGTCCCCCACCTCCTCCCAGAATTGGGCTTGGCCTTCGTTTGGGGCATAAATGGCAGCTAGGGTCAGTGGGGCCCCCTGCAGGGACCCCCGCACCATCAGGTAATGGCCCCCTGGGTCTTTCAGCGTGGCTTCATTCTCGAAGCCCACATGTTTTGCTACTAGGATGGCGACCCCTCTCTTTTTGCACTTGTGGGATGCACTGTGAACCTCGCCAATTCCCCCTCCCCGCATTTTGGGCTCCTTCCCCCGTGGCCAGTGAGTCTCTTGCACGAAGAGAAAATCCAGGTGTGCCCTTCTAAATTCCCTACAGACCAGGGACCTCTTGGTGGGGGTATTTAAGCCACGGACATTAAGTGAGCCCACCCCCAGGGCGGGCAGCCCGTCAGCCATGGTCACTGTGTTCCTCTCTCTCGGTCAACTTCTACCCTACGCTCCTCCCCGTATGCTCCGTTGTATCAACTCTGTGTTCCCCTTTTCCCCCCGCCCCCTCCCCCCGGGTGGGCCTAAGACAAGACCCCAACTGCCCCCCTTCCCCGAACCGTAACTGAACTTCCCCAACTCCTGTGGTCCCCCCCACCCCCTGCCCCGGCGTCCAGCCAAGTAGTTCTGCCATCGCTGGCTTTTGATCGAACCACCAGCCTGCCCACCTCGGCCAGGCAATCTGCATTAGAAGCTCATCTTCTTGAGCCCCCTAAGTTCCCCGCAACTGTGACCCCTCTGCGAACCCCACCTACTTGCAGGTCGTAGGGACGTTGATAGTAGTGAATCCTCTGAATCTGTGTCCCTCCGACCAGGGCGCACCAGGGTGCCCCCGTGCTCAGTCCTCGGAGTCGTTACGTTCTCCTTCCTTTGATGGGGAGGGGGTGTTCATTTTCCTGAATTTCCTCGCGCCGGTGCGCTTTCTCCTCTCGCCGGACGGACCAGGGCCACCGGGTCTCCCGTGCTCCGACCCCGATGGGCCCCTCCGGGGGTTCGTGTCCACTGTATATTCTTGTATGGCTCCCCTTATGTCCTCTACCGTGATCAGGGTCGATCTTTGGCCCATGTATTCGAAAGTCAGGGAGAAGGGGTAGCCCCACCTGTAGCGCACTCCCTTTTCCTTAAGCACCTGTGTGAGAGGGCGGCACATCCTATGCCTGGCCAGCATGTAGGTGGAGAGATCTTGGTATATGGAGACTTGGGCGTTGTTGTAGGTGATTTCCCTAGCCTTTCTGGCCTCCTCCAACACCTTCGTCTTCTCCGAGTAATAGTGGAACCGGACCAGAATCGACCGGGGGGCCCCAGCCCTGCCCCCCGCCCTTTGCACTCTGTCGAATGTTAGCTTGGTTGTCATTTCCTCCGCGAACAAGAGAGTGATGATGTCTCGTACTGCTCGGGTGACGTCCCTCTCCGTTTCCCCCTCCATTTCGGGCACCCCAAAGATTCTGAGGTTGTTCCTCCTCTCCCTGTTTTCGAAATCATCCATCTGCCGGGCCCTTTCCTCGTCCCTCTTCTCCAGGGCCTCCAGCCTAATGCTATATTGTATGTCTTGGACTGTTGTAGAGGATTGGTTGGATTCGACCTGTATCAGCCTGTCCTCAATCTTATCCACCCTCTGGTCCATTTTTTCAAACTTCTGGGCAATGTCGGAGCGCATGTCCCTAATTTCCTGTAGGATCGAGGCAAAGCCCCTTTCCATTGCTGCCGAGGAGGGGGTGGCGTCCCCAGATTGGGCCATGGTCCCTTCGCGGTTTAAGCCTTTGTCACCTCTTACAACCTCCTGGAAGCAGTATCTCTGTAAGGCTTCCCTCCAGCTCATGTGGTTCTTTCCTGTGTCCTGTCGTCTGGATCCCCGTGGCCCCGGCAGGGGGCGGGGGGTCCCCTGCTGGCCAGTCCTTCCTTACTTGGGTTGTGCACTCCTCAGATGTCCCGAATGGGGTGACACAGTCTGGGGGGGTGGGCACACGCCCCACCTGTTCCCAGGCAGGGGCCTCACACCCTTTTCAAGCGCCTCGTGGTCTTCTGGGGCCTCCTCTGGTCTCCTTGAGGGGGGGAGGTGGTGGTTTAAGGGGGCCCGACCTTCCAGTCCAAGGGGGCCCTTCCCGCAGAGCCAAGGGAGGAAGGGACGTTGTGGCTCACGCCGTGAGTCCTGGGGGGGGCACCCCTGGGCGGGCACACGCCCCACCCGCTGCTGGCGGGGGCCTCGCACCCTGGTCACCCCCGCTTCAGGCCGTGCTGTCTCTGGGAGGGGGTCCGGGGCCCCCGGTCCGTAGTCCACACCTTTGGTCTTCTTGCTCCTGGGGTTCCACCCCGCCCGGGCCGCTCACCTGTGGGGGGGCGAGTCCCAGGCCTACCGGGGCTCCCCCAGCTCTGCTGCGCTGGGCTCTGGCGGGCCGCGAGCGCCCGCGATGATGACTCCCGGGGGGACGGACCGCCCCACTCCTTTCTCTCACTCCCGGGGGGGAGGACCCCGAGTCCCCGGGGGTGCCGCTCCAGGCCCCCGGATGCCGCCTCCTCCGCTGCCCTGGACTTCGGCGGGCCGTGAACGCCCGCGATCCTGTCCCCTGGGGGGGGGCTGCCCCGCTCCTTCTCCTCACTCCCGGGGGGGGCGGACGCCGATTCCTCGGGGGCGCCGCTCCAGGCCCCCGGATGCCGCCTCCTCGCCGCGCGGGCGGTCCAGGCACGCTGTGCTCTGGTTCGGGTTGCGGGGGGAGGGGCGGAGACGGGGTCGCTCCCCGCACTCCGAGGGGGGGGTTATTGAAAGGGGGAGTGAGGGCTAGCCGGGCTGGGGTGCCGTGTGCGCCCGGGGAGAGACCGCCTCACTCGCAGTCCCGAGGCCGTACCAGTCCTGCTGCGTCACCCGCCCAGGCTCCGCAGGTTGCGAACTCCGGCTCCCCGGGGAGCTCAAGCCCCGCTCTTTCGCCCGTCGGGGCGCCGGGGGGTGCCGAGTCGGTCTCCCAAGTTGAACTTGCGGTGGGGTCTCGGGGGGGCTCAATCCCCTCGGATTCCGGGGCTTCGGCGGGAGCTGTGCACTCAGGCAGCCATTGCCTGTGCGCGCCCTGGTGGCCTCTTCATTTATTTTTTAATGAAACGTTTTCTGTTTTTTAAAGGAAAACGCTGGCATGTGTTACCTGTCAATCAGCTTTTACCTCCATCCAGCCAATTGTTTCCATGCATCCCCTACTGGCCCACCTCAGAAGTGCACCTTAAAATGCAAATTATCCTGTCTGCCCTGCACTTTGCACAGTGGCGTAACACAGCATTTAGGGGGGGGGCTCCCCTGCAAGCCATGCTGAGGTCCCCCCAAATAGACAACAAATCACAGGTCACACCACACTCTAGGCTGGCCTAGATTCCCACCCTGGCGCAATACACAAGAACGTGCTGCTGCAGGGGTACACCGAACACAGCACTAGGAGAAAGATATAAATATGTGTTTTATTGCATTATACAGCACTCTTTCTGAGAAAAAGTGACTAGAAGGTCAGAGCGTTTGAAATGCAGGCACACCCAGGCTACCACCCATACATTTAAGTGTGCACCCTTTCACCATACACTCAACATGCACACCGCGCCACCCATACATTTAATTGTGCACCCTTTCACCATACACTCACACACCCACACATCATGGAGTTGAGGGGAGCCCTATTACTTCAAAAATAAATAGTTTCCTTTTGAAGTCACTCTGCCTTCATAAAGAAATTATTTCCATAAAGGAAATACTTTCGTTATGAAGTTGGATTGACTTAAAAAATAAAGTCATAGCGCTCCCTCACCCCATGACATGGAGGCCTCTTGCCTAGAGGCATCCATGTCATGGGGTGGAGGGAGCCCTCATAAAGTCACTCTGCCTTCATAAATACATGTTTTATGTTACACTGTAACAGAAATGATTTCTTTATGAAGGCAGAGTACTAAAACAAAATAAATACAAAAATACATCATGGTTTTTTTTAGTCCAAGGGGGCCTGCTCCCAGGACATGTGGTGGCGGGGACCCCGACTCCGGTGGCTTTGTGTGAGGTCTTGCCCAACTAATGGCCCAATTCCTGGAATTATTTGCATATAAAATCAGGTACTTGCGCATCACCGCTCGTCGATTCAGGGAACCTTCTGCGTGTGACTTTTCCGGGACTTGCAAGGAGTTTGTGCAGGCTTTGCACGGCTCTGCGAGTGGTCGAGTGCCTTGCGTGAGACTCCATGCAGGGGGTCGGCGTGGCCTGCTTAGGGGGCGGAACATCCAAAATGTGAAAGAACAAGCCAGAAAGTGGGTGTTACAAGGGACGGACCGCAGGCAGTCCATAGCACGTCCACAAATGCGCACACCAAAGTGTATTCATGGATGTGACCGCACAATCTCTCGCCTGCAAAATGCCTGCACAGTGCCCTCAAAATCTCTGCCACCCAGAAGCAAGCGTACAGACTTGCATGGAGGAATTGCAACTCTAGAGGTGGGTTTGCATGTCAGATTTAGGGATGCATGCATGAAGATGTGGATCTGATCATACTGGTGCGTGTATGCAGCATAGTGGGGTGCAGGGACTGTTTATGGGAGTTAGCACGCAGTTTGACGGGAAAAATAATGCTTCCTGGGAAACTGTATGCATGTCCTCTGGGTGCCGGTTACAGTTACGGGGGACACCGCGCAGTGGTGCTGAGGTGCAGGCTAAGTTGGGGGCACCCCACCCACTGTTCACGGGGTGTGTGTGTGTTTGCGCCCTGGGAGCCTGCACGTGTAAGTGAATGTGGCTGTTTTGGCTTTGAGTGGGGCTATGTAGGGGCATTCCAGCCGCGACTTACGAATACAGTTACTTTGCGTGGTTATTTCCATGAATACGTGGGCCACGCATTTTTTATTCTGCATGCAGGCTCGTGCAGTGTCATTCTCAGCACGTGGGAATTGCGGGAGAAATGCAGACTTTTCCATGAATCAGGCCCTATTTATTGGGCATTTTGGGGCCTCTCTGCAAGAACAGCGCAGACTAAAAGTGTGCTAAGCACAAGTTGCTTTTATTAAACAGGGCCCCAGGGCACCACATCTGCTCTCTTCCGCATGGCACATAGTGATGACAGGGCACAATCATTTACCTTCTCTTACACTTTCAGTTTGACCTATTTGCTGGCACAGCTTGCAAAGAGATAAAATGCTGTATGTGATCATACACAAATCCACATATAAATACTGCGCTTTGGCTTGGCGAGAAAAGTCACGTGCTAGGGTGCCTCCATGATTCTGCCACTGAAAGCGGGGGTGGAGAACAGTCTTCGTGAACTTCACGTGTCTGTAGCCCCAGCCTAAGGACCACTGTCTCAGTACTCAGTGTGTCCCAGCCAAGCAAGGCCAATGAGTCTGACAGAGCCCGAGAACAAATGGACATTGCGCGCCAGCCTGCCTGTCCTCAACCCAGTGCTTTAAGTGGGGTGGTAAATTGAAGGGGGCTCTCGTTAGGGTGTGTGGCTTAAGTACGAGTGCTTATGCCATGCCCCCCAACAAGGGCCCATAACAAGAGGCCCTCCCAGTCCATGCATTCAAGGAGCCATGGTTAAACAAATGCCGCGGGGGTCGCTGATCCTCCCAGACAACCCTTTAACCACACAGCGCCTTGAATACAATGGGCTTCCTGCTGTGTGATGTCTCTTTAATCCGAAACAGGAGGAAGGCTGGATTGGCCATCCTCTCCTCTTGTTTATGAGTAAACGGCTAACATGCATTGGAAGCCCTTTAACCAAACACAGTTAATGGGCTTCCTGCTTTATGTTTCTAAATAAAGAGACATCACGCAGAAGGTTAAGCCGGAGCGCTGCTCAATTGCATGGCTGACTTCAGGTGTCAACATTTTGGATTAGAAATGCCTTTTCTTTTTTCTAATCTGAAATGCTAATCCCTGCAAGCAGCCGTCTAACCATGAAGCGCTTGGGGCTGCCTGAGAGGTCGGGGTAAGCCACAGAAGAGCCCCTGATCCGTAGCTCGTCTCAGAGACTGCTGGGGTTTGGCACTCAGCTCGCCCTAGCCCACTTAAAGCCCTGCACCAACCCCAGCCTCCCTCCAGGCTCCATTCACGATTGCCAAAACTCTTAGAAAAGCATTTTGATAAAATGCACCCCTCATTGGCACTCAATAGAAGTGTTGCAAATGTTATTTTTTGCTCTGCTTGGTTCCGTGACATATATTGTAAGGGGAGCAAAAGAAAAACCAGAATTCCATACCTAGAAATCAGCCCCCAACTTGTCCAGCTGGGAAATATGAGGCAGTGCAAAATAGCGGAGGCCAATTGCCGTTTTAAAAACGGGCATCTTCAATGTGCATCCCCATTTTGGGGGAAATTGTTACCCACATGATCAATATGTTTACTATGCCCCGCAAAATCAGCCATGAAAAAAACAGGCAGTCTGCAGGAAAACTTACACAGAAAGTACTACGAGAAGAATAATATGGCCTACTTTTCAAAAGCCTAAACATTTTTTAAAATATAACTTGAAGTTTGTGTGTAGATGTTGTTTCATGGTCTTCAGAAGAGTATTCCTTTTGTTTTTTGATTCTGCCGTTTCCAAGTATTTTGGGCGCTGTACGTTCATTGTTGAAAAATGGGTGCAAAGCAGACCAGAGAAACCATGTTCTACTGTCAGTACATTACTAGCAGGGATGTCTGCTGTGCTTTGCAAGGTGATATTTCAAGACGGTCCAGTTATGTTATGTTACTAGGTTTTTATAGTGCACAAATTATGCAAAATCACTCATCTTTCTAGTGCTCATCTATAAATCCATCATTTGTTTTGCCCTCCTCTACTTCACTAACTGCATCTCTCTCCACTTTCCCTCTCAAAGTCTTCAGACTTACTCTCCCTTAGACCTTTCTATCTCCCACCCCGGCTGAGCCTCCTCCCGCTCCTTCTCTCTACTTGCCCCCAATCCACTGGAATACCCTCCTCACCTCTGACATTAAAGGTTCTTCTTCAGTGGAATTATTTAACGCCAGACTAAAACTTGGCAATGAAGTGGCACTTCCCAGCCTCTCAACACCACCCACCAACTAACCCCAGTCCCCCCTTTGGTAATGCATTGACATACTGATATATATATGCAACTACTATGCTATAACTAGCATATTCAGGACAGGATACGCTGTAAATGTATATCTAATTTATGTCATTTCCTTGCCCCCATCTCCAATCTATGCCTCTCCACACCAAGCTATGCCTATCCACCCCACCCCTTCATCACTTGATCTTTTGTTCAACCAGACATCCATCATCCTGTTGTTTAGTCACCCTACGTAGGAGCTGCCTCTGTTATCTGGATTCACTCCTATGTATGTTCTGTCACCGAGAAGCGACACCCCAGATGTTCAATAAAAACAAATAAAAATCAGCAGACAGTGACTGAATTATTGATTTGTTCATCCCCTCTTCTTTTACGAACATCCTCCCTAATGGAGAAAGTGGAGCTATTTGGAAAGTGTCTGGGACAGGCTTTTGATATTTGTCCTCCTTTGAAACAGTTTAAAGTAGAACTCAAAGCAAGAAAATGTGGTCTAATCCCAAGCATGCACTAATGAAGAAGAAAAGAAAGAAAAATTGTGCAATGGCCAGGGAGATGTACGACTTCACTAATACTATTGAGATTGTTTTGTGTGCTCATAAGTGACTTTGCACCCTTTTCAGCACGCAAAACTCCTTTTACTGATTCATGGATCAGAATTTTCTTGACTTTATGCGACTTTGCACTGTCCATCACGACTTGGCGTGCAGTCAAGCGCTTTGCGCGACACACCACGGAAAACGGAAAGTGCGGGATTGGCCTGCTCAAAGTAATAGGGGGAGAAACATGCATATTCCCCATTCTCCCCACAAAATGAAGAAGAACGAGGAATAACGTGGGCGTGTTGAGGGACGTGCAATGCAAAGAAATCACACGCCCAGTCAAGCGCAAACCCAACCGAATTCATGGATTACAACGTGCAAATTCAAACCAGGAAAAGTCACATGCAAACCTCACAATCTTACCGCCTCATGATAGGAGACACAATGTACAAAGCGCAAAGGAACCAATGTGCAAAGGAATCGTATATAAAGCATGCAATGCACACCATTCAAACAACCCTCTACCAGGATGAATGCAGGTATACTGGGAGCAATCATACATGTCCATAAAGGAGGAGGAGGATGGTGAGGGACAGGATTTTCCTACCATGTACTATGCTCTTTTGGATGCCAGGCGACCAGGTATATGCAAGGTACAGGTTCCCACCCCATGCCACCCTAGATCTGGTCAGGGAGTAGGAGGAAGACCTTGCATCACCCACCATCTGCTCCCATACCCTCACACCCATGGAGAAGGTGCTGACAGCTCTACATTTCTTAGCCACATGCTCTTTTCGGCGCTTGTTGGTAGTATATCGAAGGCCACGCAATCCCGGTGTCTACACCAGGTATTGGGCTGCATCACATCACGTGCGTGTGTGCGTAGGCACATATACATGCCATACACATCACAGTCAATACAAAGTTTGTGCCAGGAGTTTTATGCCAAAGCAGATTTCCCACGTGTACTCGGAGCCATTGAATGCATGCATATCGTGCTACAGCTCCCCCGATTGACAGTGAATATTTACCGCTGTCGGAAGCATTGGCATTCAATCAATGTGTATTTCATCCGTAACGCAAACAGACTAATCATGCATGTTAATTCCAATTTCCCTATAAGCACACATGACAGCTTCATTTACCACCACTCACCACTGTACTGGCCCCTGCCATCTGGAACCTTTTGTAACACCTGGCTCATCAGTGAGTATCAACTGTCATGCACATGCATGCTGTCATGTGACCCACTGAATAACAGACCATGACAATCAATGCCAAGAACCATTTACACATTTGCAGGACACAGTGCCTACCTGCTCTCAATATTCCTGCTCATACCATTCAGGAATCCTGACACACCATTTGATGTAAGATACAATGCAACGCACATAGCCACTAGGGTCATAGTGGAGCATAAACTCGGGCGCTCAAGTCACGTTTCTGCTGCCTTGACCACTCTGGCAGCGTATTTCAATATGCCCCACCAGTATTCTGCAAAATCTTTGCAGCAGCTTGTGTTCTGCACACTGTGTGGCATACCAGTAGAGATGCAGGAGGGACATCACCCTCAGCCACAGACACCCCCATGTCCTTTGGTCGGCCAAAGGGCACAGGGAAAGGCTGCATGCAATCAGCTTGTACAAACCTACTTCACATGAATACCAGCCCCTGTGGAGCACAAACAGGGAAGCCACATGCCTGATGCCATTCAACCCTCCATGCCCATAACAACATCCAGACAATGTGTGTCTGGAAGAGGCAAACTCTGTGTGTCCATAGCCAAGAAATCAACTGCACCAAACACTGACACAATTAAAGCAAGTGGAAACACCAGTATACATGTCGATCATGCTAAAGCACAAAACACAATCAAGGAAATCCCCTA
The DNA here is from genome assembly GCF_040938575.1 of Ambystoma mexicanum. Taxonomy (NCBI): domain Eukaryota; kingdom Metazoa; phylum Chordata; class Amphibia; order Caudata; family Ambystomatidae; genus Ambystoma; species Ambystoma mexicanum. The sequence goes on along the minus strand of NC_090928.1, from coordinate 956,768,220 downwards.
CCATTTTAGCGTGCCCCCCACCAACTATTCTGCATGCAGATTCCCAACATCACACTTGAGAACACAAGTAGGAAGGCACAGCACAAAATGTAACCAGTAACTAACACTTGTGAGGGCTGACCTGGCCACCATATGTGTGCCTCACAAAAATACACAGTTGGAGTGGCCACCCCATTTCCTGACTGTAATTATGCTCATAATACACATCTACATCTAAATAGTCATACAGCCTGAGAAAATTGCAAGCTCACTTCAAGAAATATACACTTCTCACCTCACTACATTCCTCTTGGGAGCTTGCTCCAGCTGTACCTATGAATGTATCCATGCCTTGCTCCATAGGTGTCCAAACCAGCTTACATTGCCGAGGTGTCGCGTGCAGGCATCCCACATCACTGTTCCCTTGAATAGGAGCAACCATATCCACTAGCAGAATGCCTCAGTAGAGAAACATAACAAAAAGTCAGAGCAGGTAACACATCCATGCACCCAATTTCACCATGACCTATGCCCATCTGAGTGCCATGCAACAACTGCAATCAATGATTTGCCAGCCTACCATCACCATGTCTCCCCGGCACCCACGCAGTGGGACCTGCTTGCCTCTGGCCAACGCAATGAAAACACCCTACAAAGTGACAGCATCCCCACCCACAACACCTCCCCTGCCTGCTGCCAAGTGCTATGCTGTGAAGGGCAAAGTCTTGCTTACCGCTTGCCCCAGTGAGGGGTCTTTGTGATCATTCAGATCCAGCTGTATTCAGAATGACACTGAAAGAACTCCTGAATAGAGATCTCAGAGAGATTGGAAACCCAGGATCTCCTTGGAAGCCCTCCCAATGGTACGAGTTGGATTCCCCTGATTAACTTGGCATCAGGAAAGTGTTGGAAACACTGGCAGAGGAGCCAATGATGATATGTCTAAGATAACGGATGGCAAATTCCTCAGCAATCGCAGTGAAGACAGGATCCATCAGAAGCCAGCTGGGCAAACATGCAGCAGTCTTAGAGGAAGGCAGGGCACAACGGCAATAGTCAGAAAAGAGACAAGTAGACAAAGAAAGGAAGGAGAAATGGATGTCAAGGAGACTGGCACACAAAAGTGAGCAGGGCACAGGCAAGATGAAGGGAAGGCAGAGCTCAGATAACCTGGACTGAATGGGGACCAAGGAGCAGGGAACTGACTGGAGCCTTGAGATGCACTGAACAGCTGTCAAAATGTGTCTAAATAGCTGCTTCTGTACTGTGAATGGTACATGTTGCCATGGCAAACAACAACACCGGGCCTATGGCATGTGCCTGGAGTCTGGGGGTGGGCCCTCCACCCTGTTGCGGTTCGCTGAACATGGCAGCCCCCACATGGTCTGCAATGCTGTGCTGGCTGTGGAGTAGTCTAGGAAGTGCACCCCCAGACAGAGCAGAATCACCAACAGTGGAATTCCAACGTGGGTAGACACACCATGAAAAGTTGAGTGAATAGACTGCCGTGCAGCAGGCATGACACATGCAAAAAATGCAAGCAATGACTTGTCAGCCTCCCATCACTATGTGTCCCTGCACCCATAAAGATGGATCTGCTTACCTCAAGCCAATGCAATGAAAAACACCCCACAGAGTGACAGCCTCCCTGCCACCAATGACACAAAACCTGTGCCCGCCTAAGTGCTATGCAAATTTCACTCTTTGCTTGCAAAGACATGCATTGCATGAAAGTAAACAAACAGGACAGCCTTGAGTTGTCCCATATGGAACAAGGAAACTTGACAGCCATCTACCTAGTGTCAACAACCAGAAGGTCATATCAAAGAGTGTCAGCTACAATGAATGCAACAAAATCCCAATTCATTGACAGTAATCATTGTCAATGAAGCAAACAAATTTCCACCACAGCACATTATGCCCTCTGTCCCCATGGCTAGTCTGCCCTGGGGTGCAGACACAAGCTGGGACATTGATGGCAGGCATACAAGTTGTACACACCCACTGTCAGGTGTCATGCGGGCCTTTGGGTCACCCTTGGATGCAGGGGAGGGAAAGAGACACCAAGTGAGGAGGTGAAGGTGAAGGTCTGGGGAGTAGAAGTACAAATGTGGGAGCTGATGTGAAGGATGAAAGAGGGCAAGAAGGAGAGAGGAGACAGAGCGCTGAATGTGCAGCTGCGTAGAGGAAAGAGAGAGAGAAAGAGAAGGAGAGAGAGACAGAGAGAGCGAGAGATAGATAGAGAGAAATTGGGGAGCAAGGATGAATCTGGCTGGTGGGTATATGAGGAGAGAGATGATGCTGTTACAGTGGGCGAGGGTAGAGATAAGGGGGTGAAGAGAGGAAGATAGAGTCAGAAGGACAGGAAAAGAAGGCAGCAGGGGCAGAGAGCCCGGAAGGCACATTGATGGGAAAATAGCACACGTTAGGGGTGAAGGACAATAAGGGGTGAGGGTGAAGGGCAGACTGGGAAACAAAGCCACATGTGAAAGGGGACTCCTCAGCTTCTCATCACAAAAACATGTTCAACACACCATGGCATATAAACCAGAAAGAGACCCATGTTTGAAATATCCATGCAAATAAGGCTGTTCCTCTCCCACTCTGCATCACCCATCAACCCCCCCCCTGTTGGACACCACAGTTCATGGACAGGTCATAGGGTATACTGCAAACACTTTCTGGGACAACAGATGAACAGAAGCTGTGGGGAGGGGATGATGTTCCACATGCATGGGCCTACAATGTACATATTCATACATTGCAGTCACTCACAGTGCTGAATTAGAACAACACGTTATGGAAACAAAAGTGGTGCAATAAACACCAAGTTACTTGTATGGGGAATACAGGAAAAAGCTGTAAGGGGTCCAAATGTGCAAACCAGTAAACAGCTAGATAGTCCAAGTGTGCTAAACCGGTCCTGTGGAGTGCATGGAGACATTCAGCCAGATCTGCATTTCCCGAGGCAATGTCACAATGGGGAGCAGCCGAGATCTTGATCTGTAAATGGATGTGTGTGTAAGTTGTAGCAGGACAGATCAGTTGAGCGGATAAGGGTTTGGAGTGGGCTCTGGCACAGGTTGAAGAGTAGGTTGGACAGTGAGTATACCTGCAGGTCCCCGTAGGAGACATGGGGTGGAGAGGAGAAGGGTGGTAGGAAGAAGACTTGAGAATGGTCAGCATGTCAAAGGTTCAACAATCAAAATGCAAAGGACAGATGTGCAGAGTCTGATGATGAGGATGCTGTCAAAGACTGCCAATGGCTCAAGGGGAATGAGTGCTCCTTAGTGACCTGAGTCTGCTGTCTTTTGTGCAAGTGCAACCAGATTTTCTTTTATTTTTTATTTGTTTTGGTCATAAATAGACCTTTACAAAAATTACAACAGTTGAAACAAAATAAATGCATTTAAAAAGTTTCGTTTTCCTGTACACACATTGTTAATGTGACTAGTTTTAAAATATATTTTATGAATCAGAGTAAAGGAAAGAAAATCAATGTCTTTTGACATATAAAACAGCTGATGATTATGAGTAATTTAGCCTTAATAAAAAGAAACGAAAAAAGGAGATGAAAAGAAAAGTAAAAGGAGCCTTCTGTCTGAATCTAAAGCCGATGAAATCTTGGCCACTTCTTTGTCATGCCTGTTTGCATTTTTATGTACCACTGGCACCCTGTGGTTCGGCCGGTGTCCAGTCAACTCGTCGAAAAAAAACTGGTCGACTGCAATTTGGTCGATGCAATTTGGTCGAAAACCAAATGGTCAAATTTTTTTTTTATTTATATATTTATTTTTCGGGTTTTCGTTTAGTTAAAAAAGGGGTTTTTAGAGAAAAAAAGGGGGTTGGGGGGACCCCCCCCCAAAAAAAAAGGGTTAAAATAAAAAAAAATAAAAAATTTCGACCATTTGGTTTTCGACCAAATTGGTTCGACCATTTGTCTGGTCGACCAATTTTTTTCGACGAAATGTCTGGCAACCGGTTCGGCCTTATAGGTTAGTCCAGCTCTTCGGAGAATATGACCAACTGCTATTGTTATAGCGGAATTATGCCCTGAGATGAACAGGTTTCAGATGTTTTCTGAGAGCAGCCAGTTCTCCTTGTCTACAAATTTGGAAAGGTAGAGTGCAACCAGATAAAAAATGCACATAGATTGATGTTCAAGGGGGCATAGACACACAAACATGTGAACAAACTAACATCTGCAATGACAGTCACTATCCCAAAATCACATGACCTGTAAACATTCCACTGCATGCCAATATTGTGGTGCACGCTTAACCAGCCTTTGGCATGCTTGACAGTGCACAACCTTACCTTACCTGCCAGCAAAGCTGATGTGATTCCCTCATCACTTTCACCAAACACTGTTCATCTGCATTTTTTCTCTGAGGTGAAAGGGCGCAGGGTGGACTTAAGAAGGAGTGCAGTCACTCGATGAGTCGAGATCCCTGCAACAACATGGGACATTGGATTTTACCAGCGGTTTGAGTAACTCATGCAGCCTGCACATAGGATCAATATTGTTTAGAGTGATGTGCAACTGTATGTGTGATCCTGTTGCAGTTGGTACCACTGTGCCTGGCAAATGTCCAGTCCTTCACTCATAAATGCCTTGAGAGGCCAACAACACATTTTCAAGGTTTGAAAGAGAAAAAGAAAGACAAATCTGTCCATCCTGGACATGGGTTAAAAAAAACAAAGATGCATATATCCGGGATATAGGTGCATGTATCCATCCCAAACAGGGGTTAAAAAAAATGCCCATCTTGGACAGGGGGAAAACAGGTCTGCTCGGGAGGGGGTAGGAGGAGGGGGTGTGTTCATGACCTCATGAGGGCATAGAAAAAAGGCAACACCAAAAAAAAATAATAACACCACTCCATGGGCTCATGGACATCAGGGCAAATGTGGCTGAGGTGGTGTGGGTGGACTGGGACTGCCATTCTGCGGTGGATCCTCAGGTGGTGGCAGGGGTGGTGGTGCATCCTTTCCATGTAGTGCTAAAGCCTGGTCTTCATTGGCTAGGGCCACCGGTGATACAGACGAATGCACCTGCATCCCAATGGCAGAAAAGTCACAATGAACTTCCTCTCAGTCAGCTGATGCGTAGATGACAGCCAAGCGCTGCATCTCCCCAGCAAATCTCATCCAACTTGTTACCATGCTGGATGGCCACACACGCTCCCACTCTGTCCCTCTGGCATAAACATTTCCACCACATTTGTGGGGCCGATGACGGTGGGATCACGAGGTCCAGGTCCATCACAGTGAGGCCCCAGTCCTTGGCTGCAGATCTGCAACACTCTGTTGGACATCAGTCTGTGAATCCAAACCCAAATCAGATGAGGGTGATCTTGCAGCCAAAACAACCGCAGACATGGGGCTTACCATTGACTGGAGCCATGACTCTTGCTTCACCTCCTTGGACTCAACGGCTCTATCCGGAGGGCCCGTTGGCTCCCTCCATGTCCCTCAACGTGTCCTCCCAAAGTGGTTCAGCATAGTCACTTGCAGAGACAGAAGAGTCAGAAACACAACTGAGGATTGTCTGTAGCACCTGTGGATGGTCATGGCATTCAACAACCCGTCATCCACTGGTGGTCCGTCGTACAACCACCTCCTCTTCCTCCTCCTGCTCTGCATCCACTGCATCATATCCTGCACATAGGCAGACAACAATATTTTGAGACAATCAAGCATATGTGAATGACAATGCATACAGACACAAAATGGCTGGACACACATACATCACACATTGTGACTGGGCACAATGTGAGCTGCATGTCACAGATGAATGGCATTTGTTTACATGCACAGTCATGGCCGGGCATATCAGGCAGTGCAACATGACATGTTCTGAGGGTGTGAGGGTACATACATACACCTGGGCACTAGCGACAGTGATACACATCAATGGAAGGAAGGTGGTCTGTGCATCATCAGTGATCCCATACCCAACTCACACATTTTTTGTGGCAACATGTGAAAGTATGACCTGTACACCTGATGCCCCAAATGTAATGCAGGTGTATGTGCTGCCATGATATCCCCAACCACTATTGCAACATTGGTCCCCCACATGTTACTTTGCTGGTCATAGTCACATGTCTTGCAAACATGTGTGAGGAGAATGTGACATGCAACTGACAAAGGCACGCTTGCATGGCCACTGCTTCACTGACACTCCATATGTGGAATGTACCACACAGACAACTATTGGCCAACCACATGTTGTCCCATTAGGAAGATGTCCTCATGCATCTATGCACAGACATTGTTGCATATTCATGTCCACTGGCTGCCAGGGCACAGTAATGTATGACTGTAGAAACATGCACACAATTTGGTGATACTGCATGAGTCATGATTGTCACACCCACTGGACGGTAGACATTCAAGACACTGTGGGTGTGTACAGTTACATGTGTGTTGTATGCCATTGCCATATGAACCCCCTCCTCCCCAGTGTTGTCCACATGCCCTTAGTGTAGACCAGTCATTTTTTCATGACTGATGGCTCGTGTAACAGGCTTTTGCTTTCAAAATTCAGGGATAAGTACTGAGCATGGTCATTTTCTTCTTCAGGCCAGCACAAAACATCAGTTAGCTGATCAAATCTACGCATTCTCAAAAGAAAAATAACATGACACACAGACAAAGATACAAACAATGTAGTATATGTCCATGTTTTGTCATTTCACTCATGTAAACTGTTCATGAATATCACTTCATAGCTACATATGGCGCATGCCTGAGAAGGTAAACAGTGATTTCCTTGCCAAAGCACTCTTTTGGCTGCATTGGGGCATGGTGTCCATGCATACCCTTGTCATCAAACTCACCATCCTCTCAACATGTCAACCACTGCCAGACGGCTCCTTAATGTGACATTGCACCTTGATTAGGACAGCAAGATCCATTGTGTCCCCATGCTGACCATAGTCCATCTACAATCAAAGCCTTGATATGTGTGCAACAATGATTAGTGTTTGTCAATTCCTCCATGTGCTGCGCCAATATGTAACAACACATATGACTGTCACTGTCTGATGTGGGCCGGGAGGACAGCCCAGGGGAAATGTGTTTGTTTTGGAAGCACGACAACGCACAGCAACACAGGTTTGAATTTCTTGAGCCCCCTGCTGTTTGTACGGCGCAAATCATGGACAGGTAGAGTCACTTTACATTGTTTGAGCTGGCTGCGCCCTTCACATCACAGTGTCAGGCAATGACTGTTGATGAATGACTGATGTGTACATGACACTGTCATGTAAACAGTGCTGCCAGCTTACACAACGTAAAGGGACACTACATTGTGTTTGCTGGCTGCGCCCTATATTTGCGGTGGCCCTATGTGGCTGCACCACTTGATCATCCCCTAATACATCTCTATGTCACTTGTGCTTACAATAGCACACTGGGAATGTTGACATATGCAGCTAGAACTAGTGTGCCCTACTGTCCCTCCATTTAAAAACATGATACTCTTTGTCTTCTGGTGTTGCAGTACAGATGTCAGACAAAACACCAGGCCATAAGGCAAGGGTTGTTGACCATTCAGTGTGCTGTTCCCAACAACGTTTCTCTGCCAATAGGTGGCCTGGTCCTCCAGGCCAACTGAGTGTTGTGTGCTTTCACACCTACTATCCATATATGATTGGAGATGAGGAGGATTGCCGAATCCTCCTTCCTTGCACTTTTGGGGGTCATAGCGCGCCTGTGCTCATTGTGCTACGGTATTCCTAGATTACCCAGTGGAAGCGGAGTGCCTCGTAGGCAAGTGCCATTAAGGAGCTTTGATTCAGCTGACAAGTGGTACTAGCCTATAGTCACATGCACCCACTGCCTGTCTGAAATTGTCAGAACGGGCATGTAGCGCCTCAGAGACGAGCCCCATTGTGGCTGCTGAGAGGTGTAGTGGGGAGCTCACAGTAAACCAAAAGTTTGACTTTTGTTTTAATATCTCCTACGCTTGAGTCTCTGTGACCGTAGTTACATTCTGTGTTCTGCTACTGAGGGAACCAGCATAGTGTGTGCCAGTAATTATAAAAGGAAGAGATAGGCGTTATCATTTAAGAAGCGAGGCGATCCTACCTCAATCTCATCTTCAATTTTTGCGGGGGAAGGTGAAATGCACTGCCCCAATAGAAAAAAATGACTGCCTTCTTTCAGCCACCCCCCCAAAAGCTTTATAGTGGCCAATCCTGTTCAGGCACCACTCTGGTAGACTGCCCAGAACAGTATGGACGTACAGTTAGTTGCCATGGACCTAGAACAGGAAGGCGCGTTTACCACAGGGTGCCGGAATAATAACATCGGTGGATTGGTGAACATTGCTTAACTAAATGACAATTAACTGAGGGAGCTTGACTCCATACAGCAAAGACTGAGCGTATCACCTAACCTCCTATTTTCAGATGAAGGAGGTGAAGTTTTGGAGGTTTCCAAGGAGAATGACAATAGCAGTGAAGGGGAAAGTCCCAAAAAGACCAGAAGCAAAACAAATGGGATAGTTGACCGAATTTCAGCGTACGAAAATGACTTATGTGCAGAAATGTCAACCAAGTCTCCCATTCGTTTGCATTACAGTGAAGAAGGGCAGCGGGGGATGCAGGAGTGTCCCCTGCACCTGTATTCACTGTAATGTGAGCGGGGGCTGTGGGGGTGTCTACCACTCCCCTCTCAATAATGTTTTAAAAAAATTAAACGGAAAAGCAGACCCTGCGGCGTCGGTTCCCATACACGAAAGTGAAGGGCACCGGCATCACAGAGGGATACTGGAGGAGGCGACACACAGGGAGGTGTGCTGCCCACAGGTAAGTCAGGGGTTGGGGACAAGGGGATAGTCTGAAATGTTTGGGGGAGAGAAAACCGAACATTATTTTCAGTAAAATAACTTTTGGTCTTTTCTCCTTCGAACATTTCAGCTTAAGTTTAATCATAGTACATCTGGTGAAGGTATCACTTTTTCACGGACTGCCCAAAGAATGGAGGCGCACTGGCATCATTCAATTTGGTACTTCAAGCATTAGTGCGCCTCTATGATAATATCAGTCTAGCAGTCCGGGGGCACACTGGCTCCCTAGCCGAATTGAAATCTGAAGTGACATACATAAAGGACTCATTAAAAGACAAGGGGCCTCATTACGACCCTGGCGCTAAGTGAAAAACGATGGCGGTAAATGGTTACCTCCATCGTTTTCCGCTAGGTCCGATCATGACCCGTGACCGTTAACTACGATGCCATTAGCGGCATCGTAGTTAACGCTGCCGCTAACTGCGCCAAGGGCGCACGCACGCGACCTCCCACACCGTACTTAGCGCCATGGCGGAAAGATACGCGAATGCCGACCCAAGCGGACATGCACCTAACGCCATCACCCAGCCCGTTAAGTACCTTACCGCCATGGTGCTAATTACGCCATCGCGAACCAACCGTAAATGGCCATGTAAAGTGAATGCAGCTTCCACAGGTGCACAGAAACAGCACAGGTGAAGGCAATACAGACTCAGGAAGTACAAAAAGAGCACACCCCACCCCTTTCCACACCCAGTCACACTCCACAATGATACCAATACGACTAGCAATGTTGGGGCTGGAGGACCTGATAGCAATGCAAGTGCTACAACAGCAACAACAACAACAACAGGCAGCACAGAGGAGACGCAGGAGGAGAAGGAGGGCAAGGCAAGTCCAGCAAGTCCCACCAGCACAGCCAGTGCCACCACGCAGGCAGCCCCCAATCCCACGCATCAGAGCCAATCCATTCAACCTCACTGCTGAGCAGACCCACACCCTGTACCGTTTGGACCGGCATTTCACAACCATTATTCTCACGAACACTCATCCAAGTGCTCGATGCCCTCCTCAAGCACACAGACAACCACATCTCATTACCACGGACTGCCCAGGAGATTGCAAACACCAAAGTGGGTTTCCATGCACTAGCCGGCATACCTGGTTGCATTGGTACCATCGACTGCACCCATGTGGAATTGGTGGTTCCACGTGCCATGGAGGTACCGTACCGCAACCGGAAACAGTTCCACTCAATCAACGTGCAAATGGTCTGTGACTCCAACAAGATCATCACACATTGTTGTGCCCGATTCCCCGGATCAACCCGTGATTCTATGGTCCTGAGGAACTCTACAATACCACGCTACATGGAGCGACATGCAGGCCCAAGATCCTGGCTACTCGGTGAGTCCAATGTCATGACCATGGAAATGTGAAGTGGGTAGGTGAATGACGTACCAATGCATACTCCACCTGGCTGAAAGGGGGGGGGAATGATGCATACTCCACCTGGCTGAAAGGGGGGGAATGATGCATACTCCACCTGGCTGAAAGGGGGGGAATGATGCATACTCCACCTGGCTGAAAGGGAGGGGGGAATGATGCATACTCCACCTGGCTGAAAGGGGGGGGGGAATGATGCATACTCCACCTGGCTGAAAGGGGGGGGGGAATGATGCATACTCCAATTGGCTGTGAGTAGCAGAGAAAACGGAGACAGATGATACCCTAAAGCAACCCAAACTCCACCCAACACCAGTAAAGCCAATACCCAATGTATGCAGCCCTACCATGTGAATGAGGTTGTGTCCCAACCATGACACAACCATCTGCAAGTGCATTCTACCAATTCAGACCACATTGTCAACAATGAAATGCACCTACATGCACGTCACCAAACACCATAAACCGATAGGCCTGTCCCCCATAACTGCCCACAAAGGAGGCACATGACGGACAGAAACATCAACACACCATTACACAGACAGCAGGGCCCTAAAAATGTCCCTGTCTACATCGGCATTGCTCACTGGGGTCATGATGAGTCCCACAGCAATGTTGCAATGATGTGCACATTGCCATCACAGGACATGTGCCAGGCCAACTAACCAAACGGCATGAACGGACACAGTGGATGGGCACTCACAATGCACTCCACCCCTTTGCATACATTGGGTGATGGCATGCAAAACAGGCCATGAGAGCCATGAGCATATACTGGTTGCATTGTGTGAATCAATTAGTGCATGTAGAAGTGAGCCAAAGTAACAGTTGGATGCAAGCCATGGTGGCACATCATGTTCTTGATCAGACGTCATGACTGACACATACATTCTCGCCTAGATACAGGTGATGCAGGCTATCCCCTGAAGAGGTGGCTCCTTACACCAGTCCGGAACCCGCAGAACCAGCATGAGGAGGACTTCAACCGTGCACATACACGTACCAGTGTGGTCATAGAGCAGACATTCGGCCTATTGAAGGCACGGTTCCGATGCCTCAGCAGGTCTGGTGGGGCACTCCTGTACCGCCATGAGAAGGTGGCAAAGATCGTCATGGCATGTGTCATGCTACACAATATGTGCGTCAGACGGAATGTGCCCCCGCCCCCTGACGCAGAACTGCAACCACCTGACGATGAGGATGAGGAGGGTGCAGATGGGGCGGCACCTCATGGAGGAGGCGATGCACAGGAGGGGCGTGAAATGCGTCAAAATATCATCGACCACTGCTTCTAGCACACACGGCTGGTGTGTATCACATGGAGACTGCACTTGGGGCACTGTGTGTCTCTGAAACATTCACACTGTGAACTGTACACCAATAAAGCACACATATGCAATGAAAATGTCCACACATTTCATTTTGGAAAAGGAAAAAGTGTATTTCAATCATATATTGTCGTGACACACCCCCTCCCACCTCCCCCTCCCCCCTGCACACCCCAACACACCCCCTCCCACCTCCCCCCCTGCACACCCCAACCCACCCCCTCCTACCTACCCCCTCCCCCTGCACACCCCAACACACCCCCTCCCACCTCCCCCCTGCCCCCTGCACACCCCAACACACCCCATGTAAGTGTCTACAGATGCCTGTGACAGTGGCCACAGGCTGTTACGAGACCCCTCTCCCGGCCCCCGGGGCACCCCTGGCTGTGGAGTGCAGGTTCCGTCCGGAACGTCGGACGGGGCTGCTCTGTGCAGAACTGGCAGCGGAGGATGTCCCTGCCTGCTCCCGTGCATGCACGTCCTGTAGGGTGTGGGAGAGCTCAGTGAGCACATGACGCAACCCGGCAAGTTCGCCACAAATGTCCCTTGACATGGCCTGCATAGCATCCCTCAGGGTGGCAGTGCTCTGCGCAATTTCGGCCCTTAGGGTCTCTGTGGCCTGTTCAATGGTTGCCCTAGCCCCCACACATTTCGCAGCATGCTCAGTCAGCATCGTGGACAGATGTTGCTGCCGTTGTATGATGTCCTCGAGGGACTGCTGCCCCTGCTGGGCCATGCCCAGTGCTGGTGGTGTGATGGAGGGGCTGCTCCCTTCCTGTGGACTGAGAACTGGGCATGGGGTAGAAGGCCACTACTCTTCCTCTGTGTGCCCCTGTGTGTGACCCTCATGGGGGCTGGCATTTGACAAACAGGGGGAATGTGGAAGGTCAGTGGGGCTTCTGACTTCGTGCTCCTCAATGTCAGAGTCTGAACATGCAGCAATTGCAGCTGTTTCACCCATGTTGCTGCTGGCCACAGACCCGGTGCCTTCTGTGGCAGGCAATGTTGGTACAGGTGGTGCTGCTGCTGCTGGCCTGCTGCTTACTGGGGTGCTTGCCGGTGGGCCGTCCGGTTTGCTTGCAGTGGATTCTGCTTGTTGTGGGGTCTGCCTCACTGCAGCTGAGGTCGAGGGTGCGGGGATGGTATTCTTGGCCTTCTTGGCTCTTTTCGTCGCAGGGGTGTCCTGGTCCTCGGGGTGTGATTCTGTGCCTGTGGTGGAGCAAAGGAGGGAGGGCGTTATTGATGGGTCTGCGGACTTTGGAATGACAATGATTGACATGATTCTGGTCAGTAGATGAGGCAGATTTCAGGCAGGGCCATGCAGGTTGTCTCCTTTTTGTGTGGAATGTGGATGGAGGTATGTGGGTGCCAGCAGTGTATACAGGGTGGAGCTCGCATGTGGCTGTGGGCAGTGTCCAGCTAATATGTTGCATTTACACTCTAGGGCAACATTGTGCTACACATGAATAGACTGCAGTGACTATGGCATGTCTTGTTTGAGGCACCTACCTTCATCGCCTGATGTCGGAACTCCCCTTTCCATCCTTCCGACGCCTTCAATGCCTTCCATGCCAATCGTGGTTGCACATATTTCCTCCCACGGTTGGAGTTTCAGTGGGGATTCCGAACCTCCACCGGTACCCAGGGCAAGGTTGCGGTTCGCAGAGATGACGGTTCTGACCCGTATGCGAAGGTCATCCCAATGCTTCCTGCACTGCTGTGGGGTGCGGGGTACGGTCCCCACCGCGCTGACGCGCTCGGCCACCAGGGCCCATATGGCCTTCTTTTTTGCTATCGCCGGCCTGGTCATTTCCGGTGAGAAAACGACAGCTGCATTGTCTTGCAGGGTCTCCGCAAGCATGCAGAGTTCCTCCCGGTTAAATCTTTCCTGGCGCTGGCGGTCACATGCCTTCTGAACAACTTTAGGCATTTTTGGGTGGTTGAATGGGTGGGTGATGGGTTGGGACAGGTGTCAGGGTTGGATCTGGTGTTGTTCGGAAGGATGGCAATGGATTGTGTTTTTAAAGATGGCCGACGTGCTGTTTCCGTTCCGCCGCGATGCCGCTATTTCCGGTTCTGCTTTTTACGGTGACCGCTAATTGCGGCCACCGCTAATTACGGTGGCCGCTACTTTCGGCGGCGGAAGTGCACCTTGCTCGACCTACGATGCCGGTAGGGGCCCTTTCCGCCATGGCGTTATTTACATGACCGCCATGGCGTAATGCTCGTGCGCGATGGGTCGTAATGTGGTGCTCTTTACGCCATCGGCCCACGGCGTAAACGCTCATTACGCCATGGTGGTAATGTCGGCAGATTACCGCCTGGGTCGTAATGAGGCCCAAGGAGACCTGGCAGTCCATTGGAATGCAAACTCTCAGTTGCAAGGGTTCACCGTGTAAGGAGGATACAGTGCAAGAACATTGTGGGTCACCCGCTCCGACTACGGCTAGACACATGAAATCCCAGCAGTGGGAAAAAAATCAAGAAAACAAGATGGGCTTCAGGATGTTTCTGAGAAACTTGATGAGGTCTATGAATAGAAGAGAACAAAATCCCCACTGTTTATCAGAGGTGACCCAGATTCGGGAGTTGGCAGAAGAGGTTACTAAGAATCCTAATAACCATCAAGCTGATTTAATCAATGAAGAATGTGTAACAACCCAAGTTAACCTCACAGATAGTAGTTCAGAGCAAACAGTCATCAATCTCTGTTCACAGAATAATGGTTTGAGGTAGCGTAAGCGTAAGAAGAATAAAACATCACAAGAAGTGTTAAAATTATTGAGCAGTTTTTTAATGTGAATATACAACCCGCCGTTGATCTGTGTGAAGATGACTCAGAGGCCTTTGAGATGAACTAATTGACCATTCCAAGATGGCTAATGCAAAAAGTGTAGTGGGTGAGCCGGGCCCTGAGCAGAAAGATGGGTCTAGTTTATTGGTTGTGAGTGGGGGAAACTAACTCAAGGGTTGACCTATGTTGCGATGTAACCTATTGGGTCTGTGGAAATGGGGAAGGGGCGTCAAAAGTTGTCCAGGATTATGATAAATCCTCTAGTTATGTTCATGCGGACAATTACAGGTGTTTGACACTCAATATTTGAGTGCCACAGGCAAAGAAAGATACCCTAAAGCAACGCATTGTGTCTGCAAGTAGCATCGTGTCTGGGACCTCAGAGGCTGAAGTAGTAGGGATGGGTCAACAGACCATGAGACAAAGAGTCTCCCCGCAGGCCGATACCTCCTCAGACATCGGGCCTACCCGATCTGGGGTTGTTACCTCAGAGCCTATGTTTTCAGATGATAATAATATTCCCCAAAATCGCAAAAAAGTACTCACTCTCCATAGATCTATCCTAGGTTTGGGAGTAATTAGATCAGCTGTTATTGATCTAATCCATTTGTTCGATGAAGGGAGAGTGGGGAGATGTAAGGTTCATTTTGCCTCAAAAGTAATTTGTGACCTAGTCGTGAAGACACCAGAGGAAATTCTAAAAAGGGGATTCATAGTCCAGGAATTTGTATTAAAAGCAGTAGAAGGGGGTCTGTGTGAAGTGGCTTTAGTAGTATGGACCTGTCTATAAATTGCGGAATTGATTCAAGTGGTCCACAATGTGTACTTGCTAACACTGATGAGAGGTTGACTGGAGATTGAACTTGTTTGCCTGCAGCATTAGGTTCATATGCACAGCAATGACCTAGATTCAATCAATAACCAGGTCTGCATATGCTCTTGGAACACTAGGCGCTTCAATAGCTTTCTCAATCATGAAAGATCAATATATCTGAATGAGAATGATATCATATTGCTCCAGGAAACATGGCTAATTGAAGTCCCTTGTGTTAATAGCTACATAGTAGAAGCCCAGAATGCTAATAAAGTGTGGAAGGGGCGTCCAATCGGAGGCCTTCTGACAGCTATCAAGAATCAACCTCACAGGGCAGTTAAGTGATTTGGGTCCTCTGATGCCTACCTCGCTGTCAGTGTTATCATGGGGGTGGGAGGTTCGACACTTAACATCTTGATTTTTAACATATATTTGAACCACATGATGGACGATATTACTGACGTTGTTTGTTACCTTGATGAGATAGTATAGATATGGTATGGATTTTACCCTTCTTCCTTGGTAGAATCTGGTGTAAACTTATGGAAAGATGGAACATGATAGTGCCTAATGAAATGTCTAATGAGGAGGGGATCCTCGAGTCAACTTGGTTCGACCCGACTAAGTCAAAAATGTTGCACTATATATTTCACAGCCCTCCAGACAACAGACATTGGGCCTCATTAGGACCCAGGCGGTAAGGAGTTTACGGCGGCGTAAACAGCGCCGACCCTTACCGCCTGATTCCGAGGTCCCTTAGCGCCATGGCGGATTTAACACCTGCTTTTAGCAGGTATTAAAATCCATGGCGCTAAGGGACCATGTTGTTAATTACGCCACCGTAATTTACGGTGGCGTAATTAACGCCTTCCCCACTCCCATTATGCCCTATGGGGCAAAAATGGGAATGGGGAAGGGTAAATGGGGATTGGGGACTTACCGCCCCGCCAACCTCGGAATGGGGCGGTAAGTCCGCCAACCACCATGGCGTAAACATAGTTTACGCCATGGTGGTAAAGGTACGACCCAGGCGGTAACTTACCGCCTGGGTCGTAATGAGGCCCATTGATTCTTCAGTTAAGAGAAAATTGGTTAGTGACCATGCTCAACTGATTGCAAATTGATGTTTACTGGCGGCGAAAAGTACTACTTCTACTTTGGAATGTATGAACTTGGATGCGAGTGGTGAAATACGTGTTAGTCAGTTTAGTTCAAACCAAAGAAAGGTAAATGCATGTATCACGAATGCATGGTCAAAATGGAATGGGGGCTTACAAATGTGGAATTGCTACTCCCTTCGTTTCTCCACCACTATACTCAACTGGAAGGTTAATACTCGATCTCAGTGCAAATGGAAAATGTCAGTAATTAGCCCTAAAACGTTTGAGGTGTTTGACAATGTTATAAACAATACAAAATATCATGAGAGCAGAGATACAGGGTATAAAGAAATCAGCTTTGCCTTACGCAGAACAGCATGGAAATGTGAAAAGACAGATTCAGGTTTTTAAGAATCTGCATAAATCCTATAAAATAAATGGATATATACAAGCCAATCAAACCATAATGAGGTCCTTTGCAACAAAAGACGTGCTGGGTATTTGGAGTGTACTAAACAACTTAGACCAATCTCAGCCTAATAGGCAGGCAAACAGTGTCATAGAATGTGATTGGATTGCACACTACGCCCAAATATTCACAAGTGATGTAAATAGTAAATTAACTTACGCTGAGAAGGCAAAGCACAGCATCAATATGATGCCGTTGGTTCATAATTGCAAATGTACGCTATTAAATGCCTATCTATCAGTATTTTACTTTCATTGTCATGTTTGCTATCTACCTGTATTTTACTTTCATTGTCATGTTGCTATGTGCCTGTAAATTATATTGCAATTATACTGTATGATTAAGTAATGTTCCCGGATACCCCAGGGTTAGGTGCGCTATATAAATAAACAAATAAACAAATAAATATAGTGGCTCTGTTCCTTCAACAAGGACGACAGTGAGGGAGTGATCTGCCAACTTAACAGCTCAAGGGCATCAGGCCCAGACACCATCTGAAAAACGCCCTCCTACGGTAGGACCCTGGTCTTAGGGCAAAGGATCTCAATAATCTTTTCTCCCAGGTTGTGAAATTGTCAATCATACCTCACTCATTTTTAAGTGTGGAGACCGGGTTCCCCCCTTAGCTACCGTCCCATTGCTCTAATAGACACATCGTAAAGAATTCTGGCACGCCTGATATTGAAGGATTTAACAAACTAGGCAGACCAAACTAACAGATGCATTGTCTTTCATATGGAATTCTGGAAAGGAATAGGGACTGTGGCAAGCGGGTTCCTCTTAAGCTTGTGTCTTTCCCTCATTCAAGAAGAAAGGTCCATTTTTCTATAAATAGCAAATGTGGACCTCTCTGCCGCATTTGACAGGGTGGTTAGGCTCAAACTCTGGGGGAAATTCGATTCTTGGAAAGTGGATCCAGGCCTTTTACACATGCTGATCTGATTCTGCTCCATGGGGACAATGTCAGTGTGCCTAAATGCGGGAGGAGATCTTTCAGGCAGTATCAGGCAGGGCATTGGCCTGAGACAAGTGCGTGTTCTTGCCCCCACACTTTTTAATTTTAATATTTCTGACCTCTGGAGCACAAATCAGCAGTATCCTAGATTACCCCCTAAAATAGGTAATCTAAGGGTCGGTTATATAGCCTATGCAGATGATATAGTCATCTTGGACTATAAGCTTGTGGGCTTCAAGGTGGTTTAAACAGAATCTCAAGTTATACGCAACAGAACGGCTTGTTGATTAACTCTGACAAGTCCAGAATACTAATAGCGAGTAAGAAGAAAAAGCTGAAAGAACAGAGTGCGCTACTTAAGCGGTGGAAAATATAGATAGTAACAAACTTTACCTACCTGGGTTTTGTAATATCGTTCCTGAATAGGAAGAAATGGAGTATGGCAAATATGGAGATCAAGTTAGCCTCTATGAAGTCCTTAATGAAGATAATTAAAAGGGAAAAAGTGTGCATACTCTCTTCTGCCATTAATATATGTGTACAGGGCAAAGGATACTCGGGCCATGTTATATGGTATAGGTCATCTTGCCTTTAATAACAGGAAATTGCTAGATCGTCCGGAGAGGGCTACATGGCAGAAGTTATGTGACTGCCATGTTCAGTCCCTATTAGCATCATGTGCTTGGAATTGGTTCTCCAGTCCTGGTGGTCCATCTATCAGTGTAGACGTCTGAGCCTATACAGCAAAATAAAGGATGGTATGGATAATTCCTTGTTCGTGATCTAAAATTACTCCTGGGTCATGCTAATGTGCCTACTCTGTCGAAACTGAAACAGGAATGTGAGCTAGATTTGGAAGAGGCTAATATTCAGGGGGACATACCTTGTTGCAGGGCAAAAATAAAGATGCAACAATGGAATAGAATTTGTAATGAGATGAATATTCAAAAGATATCCCTGTATAGAAGAAATGATGCTCTGTACACACATTTGATTAATTGAAGAGGCTACGTAACTCAGTTCCCATCTGAAACAATAAGGTTACGGTTTAACTGCCTACATACATTAGAGGTAATAGGGCCTCGTCTGGGGATTCACAAAAATGAGAGAATTTGTAGGCTCTGTAAAATATCAACTTTTGAGACACTATACCAATTAATTATGAAATGTCCAGCAGTTATGGAAATAAGGATTTGCCATTTTGAGAAGTTCCGACATTCAACCTCTACAGTGATCAATTGCAATTTGTTGTCTAGAGTCAATGAGGGGAGACATATTTACATTATAGTGGCTGTTAAGGGTTCATTAGAGAAATCTTCTATGAAATAGATAAGACTTAAAGGAGAAACGCCCCCACTTTTTAGTATGTGATTTGTTTTCAATCGTACATTTAATAATGTAAGTTTTATTAATATGCTGTTTTTAGGATGTGTGAACTTATAATGAATTAGCTGCTGATTTTAAGATAGTTCTGATGTGTTGTATATTTGTACTAAACAATTAATGAATTAATGTAATGTATCTTGTGTAATGTTTCTTTTTAACCAAAACACAATAAGAAAAGCAACAGAAACACATGAATCAATCACAAACGTTCACTCAAATGTAACCTCCCTGGGCTAAACACCCTTACTACACAGCCACACCATGATATGCACTGGCAGCAGGCCAGCACTGAGAAGAGATGTGAATGCCAGCTCGGTCAGACCAAGCATGGTACTGCTCTTTTGTGCTGAACAAACCTCTGAGGCACGCACAATGGTGAGGAGGCAGTGGATGGTGAAATGTGGTTCACATACGACATATCAGAAGCTGGGTTTGTTCTAAATGCTTCATCAGCTCATTAACTGTCCAGCTAATGTTCATAAGTGGTACAATCAATCCCTACATTTGCACCTCCTCTCTTACTTGTGGGCCATCTGTCCCTGTCTATGATCATTATTCACTAAAGATGTTTCTGTATTATTCACTGGGTATGCTCAGACTGAGACCCAGCCCATGCTCATCTGCAATTCTCCTGAAACAAGGAGCAACAGAACCCTCATAGCCCATCTGAGTGGGCAATGTTGCAGCCATGTCCTTCAATAACCCAATTTATTTACATGTATGGACAAGTATGGATGTTTCATGGTTACAGATATTACAATGTCATGATGAGTGTTGTAAACAGTGATGTGAGCAACAAGCCATGTGACTGTCATGTATTCACTGATTCACACATATGACCTTTTCATCACAGACAGCTGAATGGAATCTATAGCTCTCAGATCATTGTTTCAAATCCAAAATTCACATTGATTTCATGCAAAGCAGACAGGAACACTCATTGGTGATATTCACCCACTTACTCTTTCTGAAAAGACTATCTTCATACAGTATAATAGGAGAGTACAGACTGTCCACCCTGGAATGATGACTCTTTATCAGCAACGTATTCATATGGTTAGTCTAGTTTCACCCCTTGCGATATACAAGTGAGGGTGTTTTAATAAAATACCTGAAACACAGCTCAGCGGTACGTGGGCACTCAGACACCGGCAGGCGGATCACACCACAGTGTGTCAGTACAGGCAGTTTGGAAATGCATTCTGGCAAGGTGTTCCCCAAGAGCAGGTGACAGAATGAACATGCACCTCAGCAGCAACTGCTCTTTTGCAACATCATTTATGATATATAAAGTGCTTGATGTACAATACAAAGAGACTGGCTCCATTAGTTTAGGAATGACTCATTGATGTGGAGGATTTTTTTTAGTGTGACACTGAGTTGTGGCTTGCGGGTGATATTTCCAGTCAGGGGGGCACATCATAGGGTCTTGCACTGGGCCACAAGTTGGCTAGAAACAGGGCTGCATACAAGTGATGTCCCAGCTGTGAAGGCAAGCATACAGTGATATGTACTGTGACACCAACGTGTGCCATGCATGGAAAACACACAGCCACCCCCCAGAATGTGGGTCATGTGATAGAAGTGTACATGATAGCAAACATGCATTGACCATAGATGGCTGCCAACTACAGCCAATTGTACTACAACACATATATGAGCATGTCAACCATTATTTTCTACACACATGATACACACAAATACCACTCACAAGATGTGTCCTCACAGACATCCATGCCTCGCACCTGCTCACTGCTAATGAGTCCAATTACGGCCTCTTTGAATGGAATCAGCTGCTCCTCTTCTGGTGGTCCCCCTCCAGTGGCCTGGGCAGAGGCCAGGTTGTCGCTCAGCTTCTGCTTGGTTCTTTGAACAGGGTCATTCATCCTATTCTGCAGTGCGCCTTTCCACACCACAGGCATTGATGAGGTGCATGACATGCTGCCACTTCATCAATCGCTGGGCTGGTGTATGGATTCAGCCCGCCGAGGGGTACATCTCAACATGGTGTTCTATCACATATGTCGTGAGGATCCCAAGCTCCACATCTGTGAAACACTTCTTCCTTGGTGGACCGATAGCCTTCTCCTGTGCCTGATCTTGGAGCAGTGACTCTTCCTGCTCTGCATGGTGTCCCCTTTTGGACCTAGTGGCCTTTGGTGGTGCTAGTCCACCACGCAGCCTCCAAGCATGTCCACGTACAGGTTCTGGGTCACCTGTGGGCTGAGGCACACTATGCCCTCCTGGGACTGGGGGAAATCATCCCCATCTCCTCCCTTTCCCTTTTGGGGCCTTCCCACTCATGGTGCAGGCAAAATGTATACATGAAAAGGACTCCCAAATATGTCTCACAAAAAATATGAACTGGAACAGTCTACAGCGCTTTAGTGTAAAGCGCTATATAAACAAATAAATACAAATACAAATATATAATGGACTACGTAGTTGAGTGTGCCAGTAAGGCTCCAAGGCATCCCAAAACCAAAAGAATGTAGTATGCAATACGCAGAGGCACCCCAAAACCAAAACAATTAATACGCGATTCTCAGAAGACTTACAAAAAACAAAAAAATGCCATACGTGATACTCAGAGGCACCCCAAAACCAATAAAATGCTTATACGATCCTCAGAAAGCTTACAAAAACCAAAGAAATGCAGTACGCGATACAAGAGGCAACCAAAAACCCCCAAAATGCAAACCCGATTCTCAGTAAGCCTCACAATGAAAAAAATACATGCGCATATGCGCAGAGGCAACCCACAAAAAGAAAAATGCTGTACGCTTTACGTGAAGAAAACAGCTTTAGCACATTTGTATGCATGTCAGTTACTCTCAATACTCCATCTTCGTATCTTCTCACGCACAAGCAGTGATGCGAATCGAACCTCTTAAATATCCCCGTCATTGCTGTGTACCACGTCTGCTGCTTCCCACCAAAGTTCCTCCTGCCTCTGTGCCATTGAATTTGTATCCTCCTGCCCTGTATTGTCTCCAATACTCCACATCTGATGGTCCCTGGCAGAGTGTAAGTGCCTGCTGCCAACCAGCACTGCCTTGGAGTGCCAGCTGTTCAGCAATTGCTTGTTCTGTGTTCCACCTCTCCCTACTACCTCCGACAGAGCTCCACAGCACATATCCAGGACCCAGCTGAGCCACACCTGCCTCAGGGGTTGCCATATCTCCTCCATCTTTCTCATCTGCAGAGTGTGGCAACCCCATGTCAGCGAGGAAGAGTGCTGCCAACTTCACCATAACCTAAATTGGCATCCTGGTTGATTGGGTCCTGGCTAATTATGACACCCTCTTCCACCCAGCTACACAGCTGGGACACAACAGATGACAACAGATCTGAGAGATGATCACGGCTGCCATCAACACAGTGGGGGTGGCAGTCCATTCACTGAAGACTGTGAAGAAGCGATGGGAGGACCTCAAGACCTGGAGCCATTCAAAGGTGGTGGCAGCACTCGGAGCAGAGTCCACTGTGGAGGTACATGGTGTAGGCTGCTACCAGATGTCACCAAACCAGCTATGGGTCATTGAGAGGTTCCACCCAGAACTTCACTCCCGGATCTGTGAGTGGAAATGACATCTGGAAGCTGCTGATGAATACCCATGTGGTGCACTGCTCTACAGAGTATATGTGTCGTGCATTGGCATGCATGATTGCAGGTGCCCCCTCATGTACACAGCATGTGTGTTGCAGTGAGCCATAGTGACATGCAGACCTCCTGCCAATGCTAGGAGTATGTGGTGGCAGACATATGTTTGTGGGCCATGCAATGGTATATGCACTGTTTGTCCTTGGTGACTCGTTGCACTCAATCACATGCTATATGAGAACAAGTGCTGAGACAATACGGCGCTGGCTTACAATGTTGTGGCCATGTGAGGGACATGCATGCTGGACACCTCTGTGTGTTGCAGATCTGCAAGCGAGTCCAACAACACACATCTGCTGAGAGTGACACATGTGCATAGATGTCTGTGAATCAATAGGAATCGTGTCAGCGGAATACAACAATGCTCAATCAATCAGGACATTACTGACAAAAGATGATGAGAAGGACCCCCAAGTCCACACCGCAGATCAACCCTACATAAGACAAAAATTCATTTGTAAAAAACTGTATTTATTAAATTTTTGATCAATATTAAAATACATATTAAACTGTCATAGGCTCATATTAAATATAAACTTAGTATAGCAAAAATAAAGTGCATAATCATAAAGTGCTTGTTTGAAAAAGAAGCAAGATTGGAAAACCATCCAGTTGATCCAAATTGCTAATTCACGGGTACAATGGCAGAAGCCCCGAGTTAGTGAAGGAGATCACGCAAGAGGGGATAGCCAACAGTTACCTGCGAAGTATTTAGTGAAAGCAAAAATTAAACCAATCACACAAAAATCAAAAACACAATAATGTTAGATGTGCATGACCATCAAAACTAGTATTAGCTATTTGTGTCAGGCTTATTGTATGTACCTCATTGTCTTGATACCTTAGTAGTTGACGCACAGCATCCTATGGTTAGCTTTTGTGTGTTTTTGATTTTTGTGTGATTGTTTTCTTAAATTTTTTTTATTTTTATTTATTTGATATGGATAATAAAATCATCCTTTCAAATATATAGCCAAAAATACAAAAACATTTAACAATTTTTCAATACAGTTTAGCAACATTTCATTTAAAAGCAAAGCAATACAATGGTCAAATACACAAATACAGAAATCAGAAATAAATGATTTAGCTACATATTCTCCAAAATGGGAGTCATTTGGTTTCGGGAAAATCGAATCGAGAAAGCAAATGATTGCCACACGGATGGTCAGATTCGGGAAATTATTTATATTTGACCAAATGTTGCTTGTAGACATAAACATGAACTTGGTCAAGTTACATTGTTTAAAATATTTCGATCTTTGAGATGCCAGCATTGGACAGAATAAGATACAATGTTCCAAGGTTTCGATTTGAGATTTATCTAAACAAAAACGACAGAAATCTGCACATTTTGGAATAAGCTTACGTCTGGCCAGAATTTGTGTTGTGGGCCAGAGGTTAAAGCGAAACCTTAGGAATTGTTGGCGTATGTATGGGCTCAGGCACTTTAATAGATAGGTTCTGTTATGTTCAAGGCTTTTATGCCAAAGACACGAGTATCAAAATCTTTATACTGGAGGCACAAAGTGCGATTTTGAATCCATTCATGTTCAAACAGCTTTTGTTTCGCTCGAACTGGGTTTATTAACAATAGTCCAAGTGTGATGCTTGCGTCTGCTAGTGAATACAAAACAATATTGCACCACGTTTTAGAAAAAACATAATCTTGTGCTAACAAGTGTTGAGCCAAGATGGTCAGCAGGCCGCCAGAGGTCAGGCCCAAGGTAGCTTTCCTTAATAAAGCGCACATCTTCCATTTAATTTGAGATTCTAGCGATGTGATACCTAGTTCATGTCTGATTAATGGAAGTGGGGTGCTTTTGGGCAATTGCAATAATTGTTTCCAGAAGGTCGCTTCTATTGTTCGCCACCATTGAGATTTTTTTGGGAGCATCGTATAGAGACCATAGGAAAGGGACGGAATTACTTTTTGTTGATAGAATAGTTTCAACGTAAATTTGCCAAATTTACTTTTCAAGATCTTGGCCTGTGCAATGAGCATGCGAAGTTTGGAAAAAATCTCTGTTTGTTGATCATGGGCTGAGAAAGAGACCTGTATATGCACACCCAAGTATTTATACAGGCTTACTTGGATTAATAGATCATTGTGAAAATACCAAGTAGATTGTTTTTTTTTTTTTGTGCTGTGGTTTGCAAATCATAACTTGAGTTTTTTGAGTATTGATTGTAAGATTATTTATCTCTACGTATGTGGCTAGAGTGTTCAGAAGTTTTTGCAGCCCTGAGGGGGTTTGAGAAATAAGAATTAAATCATCAGCATATGCTAAATAACTCATGGTGTGGGGCCCAAGTTTCGGAGAGTCACTCACAGTGTTCTGGAGACAGATACCAAGATCGAAAATAAAAGAATTGAAATAGAGGACGCTAGAATACAGCCTTGTTAAAGGCCTCGGGCTGTTTTGATGAAAGATGAAAGTACACCAGCCATAGAAAGACAAACCTGTATAGTAGTATCGGTGTGAAGAAGTATAATTAAAGACAAAAGAGAGACAGGACATTTATGAAGCTTCAATTTATGGAAGAGGATGGCTCAATCAATGGAGTCAAAAGCTGCTTTGAAATCAATGTAGGCTAGATATAAAGCTTGATTTTTATCAGCATACTTAGACTTCAACATGTTTAAGACCATAAGATTTGGGGATGTGCCCAAGCCCGCAACAAATCCCGTCAGAAAGGGATCTCTCAGGTTGTTTTGCTTGGTCTAGAGATTGAAGTCCCGTAGGATGATCCTCATAAATATTTTAGCTGGAGCGTCTAAGAGCGCTATGGGCCTGTAACTAGATGGTAAGGATCGATCACCCTTTTTGTAGATAGGGACTATTATTGAATGGGTCCAACTAGAGGGTAAACACTGGGTCTAATTAATGATGGTGAAGATCTTATTCAGAATTTCTGCCCAAAAGTGTGGATGTTGTTTGAACATTCGATTGGATAGACCATTTGGACCACAAGCACTGGAGTTGCTGACTTTGGCGATGTAAATTTTAATATCATCTATGTCGAAAGATAGATGAAAAGGCTGGGGATCATGATCTGTTAAGCATTGTTTTAGAGGAGGACTAGCATAGAGAGACGTGGAGTGGGCTGCCCACAATTGTTCAGATACGCAATTAGCTTGAGATATCAGATGGAGGCTGTTGGTGTTTTTGTTTATAAGAGACCATAACCCAGCTGCATTTTTGGCACAGGCAGACTGGAGTAACAGTTCACCATCCACTTTGTATATTTGGGCTTTAAGGGATTTCAGTGCATTTTTGTGCCTAGTTTTAATGGTTTTTAACAAATCAGCTCTCAAGACTCTGGGCCCGAGCATAGCCTGATGTTTCAGGGCCCGAGTGTGGGTTTTGAGCTGGTGAACATTTGAGTTAAAAGCATGGAGCTTAGGACCAATCACTCTATTTTTATTTGATGGTCTACAGGGTTGAAAATGTTGCATTAGCGTAGAATACTGCGTAATGTGTTTGTTAGAGAGATGGTCCAAAGCACCATTCAAGTCACTTAAGGATTGAGCTGACCATCATAGTCAGTTTCCCCCATTGTTTAAGGTTAGATTTCCATGAAAAGAAGACATAGGAATTTGCGTACATGGACCAGGGTTCATCCATTCCGCAACAAGTTGATTATGATCACTGTTAGCATTAGTGATTACCTTGAAGTTATCAATACTTCCCAAAAAATCAGCATTTACAAATATGTAATCAATTATGGAAGAACTATTTCCTCTAGACCACGTGGAATTTGGAGGCGAGTCTGATGAGAAAGCTCCATTAAGCATTACAAAATTATAATTTGAAATTATTGTTAACCACTTCAATATTCTGTGCCGGTTAGTGGAGTGTGGTTGAAAGCAATTTAAATTGAAATCGCCCGCCAATATAATGTTTGCAACTGATGAGTCAAGAGCAACCAAATTCAGCAAATTAGTTAGAGCCTTAAGGAAGCAGTCATCAGAAATGCCAGCCGCGTTCCAGTATACATTAATCAAGGCATAATTAATGTTGTGAATGGATAACCTGATCATTTGAAGAAATTGGCTGGGAGTGTGCCAGTGCTGAGCAGAAATGCCCGAACCCATTCTTATAGCTGTCAGAAGACCAGAGGTAGGACGACCTGAGATGCCACGCTGAGCAGGATTAAGAAATACGATATGATTGTCCCATAATGGGGCAGTCATCATCCAGGTTTCCTGAAACAATAAAATGTCGTGACATGCAAGAACATTATTGTTGTTATTAATCAAATGGGAGAACCCTCTGGTGTTGCAGCTGGCGAGAGAGATGGGTTGTGTCACGGGTGCAGAGACTAGTTAATGTGATTGTAAAGTTGATTGTGAGTGCAAACCAAATGCTGAAGTGATTTGAGGGGCGCATTGCTTGTCATGCGCAATATCACTTTTATTAGTGGGTAAGGCATTTTGCTGAAGAGCAAGGGCATTGAATGAGTCAATTGATAATGTAAAGCCAAGAGATTGGAGCTCAGACCTAGCTTGCCATATAAGATTTTGTATGACTCTAGAATGAAGCCAAATTCTGATGGACGTTGCTTGCTGTGGAATTAAGAATTCAATCAGAGTTATATCTTCTGAGCTGATATCTTCCAAAGATCGAATGTCTGAGAAGATGGTTAGAAGAGAACTTCTGTTAAGGCTGTATTGTAAGGCCGGCAAAGGTTTACAGGCCAAGAGCAATGAAAAATGTGCAGGTGGTTTGCCCATCAATTTTGATAACTTGTAATTTACTTTAGAGGAAGAGACAGTAAGTGGTTTAGGAGCAGCGTTAGGTAGCGAGGTCCTGGAATTTGCAGCAGTCTGCAGCAGTTCAATCATCTCAGGAGTAATATGTGCTAGAATTGCATAAGGATCAGACACAGGAGCCACTTTGGGATGTGCTGGGGCAATCAAGGGTATATTCACTACAGAGAGAGGTTGGCTAGTAGAGGGCTTTGGGCGGGGCAAGTCACATGTTGGAGCAACAACTGATGTAGTGGATATCAGCAGATCACAAGGAAAATTGGACATATATGCTTCAACGGCCAGTCTGATTTCCCGCCGATGAGATGCATCGGCTGTGGATTCTAGAGAAGAGAAAGCTGCAGCATTAGAGGACTTCGTTGGAGGGACATTTAAATCAGGAACTACCTTAGTTCCAGTTTGAGGAGTGGGGAGTTTGGATTGAACTTGTGACATCATAGTTTCCACTAGTTGATTTAAAGGTGCACACTCTTGTACAACAGGGCGACAGGGCACATCAAACTTGACATTATTAGTTTTGGACTGTTTCTGTGAGAGGTACTTTTTTGCAATCGATCTTGCAGCTGCAAGTGAGTTCTTTTTTGCTAAATGTAAGTTTTTGATGAACAATTTCATTTTAGCAGTAGTACTCTTGGTGTTCTGTGGCAAATTTTTAGGTAATTTGGATAAAAAAAAGAGATCTGTTTTCTGATGGTTTTTCGCAAAAATGGTATATGTCTGCACATTGGAGGAACCCTGCAGAGTTTGAGGGGGTTGCAAGGGACAAGGTTTTACAGTGCCCTTTGCTTCTGTATCAGTGGAATCAGGAGCGACCGGGAGGGTTTGAGCAGACTTTTTAGCCTTTTTCCGCTTTGCAGGGCGCTCATCAGGGCACTTATCGGCAGGAGGTTGTAATAGGTCAACAACCTGTGTTATTGGGGTTTCATTTTGGTCACTATTCAAGCCCATTTCAGGACACACAAATTCTACATTATCACCAATTGGGTGAATGGTGTGATCAAACTGGGGCAGACAATGTGTGTCAATATTTGACATTTGAGTAGCCACCGCAGTAGTGATCGGCAGTGACTCAATAGCCGAATGCTTGGCAGCAGGATTAAATTGATTAGCAGATATTTTTTCTAACAACGACATTTGAAATTGTAATTTTGAATCAAGGGAGTCGTATAGCTTTGTTATTGCAGTTAGAGAAACATGAAGGGCATCAAAAGCAAATTGGGTAATTACCTGGTTATTTTGTGCAGACCATGCCAGATTGCCAATAGGAGGACATTGTTGATCTTTGCCAGCCAAGTTAAATTGCTGTTTTTTACACATGCATTCCCGGGACGGATCTGGTTCTTGGCTAGTAACTGTTGACGTGATTGAGATGGGAGCTACGTTGTCACGTGGGGGAATAGGTCTATGAGGCGTTGGGGCACAGAAAGAAATATTAGAAATGGAGGAACAACCACTTGAGAACATGATAGGGGATTTTGACAGATTATCAGATTTCAACTGCGAAGAAAAGGAGGAGTTCGACATGTTAAGATCGATAACAGCAACATCAGTGATGTGCGCAGACATAGAGGCAAGTTTACGCTCAAGTTCTGCAGTTGGAGGTACATTTGCAAGAATGCTGTTATCAGTGATTGCATTAAGTCCATTTAGATCTGTGTTAGTCAAACCACATGGCACAGCTGAGACAATTTTTGAGCTTATGCCAAGTTGGTGATCAACAGTTGTTATTGGTGCCTCCCTACCATTGGAGGTGACTTGCCGAGGTTGAATTCTCATTTCTTGAATTAGTAGAGCATGTTGAACAGGGCAATGATGATCCAGATGCTCATGTGCTTTGGGAGGCACAAGGGGCTGAGCAGTGCTCTCCTTGCAAAATGTGCGGATATCCGAGGAATTCGCTTTCCCAAGCGTTAAATGTACTCCCCTTTTGAAGCGGAGAGACTTCGGGGTAGAGGCAGATATAGTGGATTTCACTTTTGTAGTCTTAGGCGTCAATGCCTCTGGGTCAAATTGTAAAGTTTTTGGCATGCCGGATTTTAAGGTATTCATCATAGACCGAGGAAAAGTGAAAATGACACGGAGGCTTGGGAATAATTTCTCGAAAGAATATCAGGGATTGGCATGCTCTAATGACAGAAGCGGGGGCAAAAATTCAGGCCCACCACGCCACTGCGCCGCGCCGAAGCGGCAAAGCCGGACTTCAGGGGTCTTGCCGGGTGCGCGCACGCAGGTGCGCACGCAGTCTCCCTTAAGTAGGTCCGCCTCTGACAAAGTAGAGCAAAGCCTTCTGGAGGATGTAGTAACAAATCCCTTATGAAGACAAAACGAAGAACAGCAGCATCAGAGTCTCCCGTGGCAAAGCGGGACTTCAGGGGACTTGCTGGGTGCGCGCACCCACTAAATAATTTGCAGGTAACTGTTGGCTCTCCCCTTTTGAGTGATCTCCTTCACTCACTCGGGGCTTCTGCCATTGTACACGTGAATTAGCAATTCGGATCAACTAGATGGATTTTCACTCTTGCTTCTTTCTCAAACAAGCAGTAGCATTCCGTGCCACATACCACCATCACCCCCTGTGCACCAGTTCCACCCACACTGCCCAGTCTGGTTGTGTTTGCATCCCTGCCTGTGGTGGAAGTCACATGTACGCCACATGAGGTTGTCACTGTGCCTGCTCAGGCGCCAACACATGAATAGGCAATGGAGGGACAGCTGGCACTTGAGGCAAGTGCAGGTTTTGTGCCCCCACCCCTAGACAAGTGTGATCCAGTCAGAGGGGGTACCTACACAACTCACACTCTGCTAGGCAGCAGAAGATGACGAGTGTGCAGTGGCAGTCGATGCAGGGCCAATCCATTCAGAGGAGGCAAATCAGGCAGGTAATGTTTAACATCTAACAGGAGGAAAGGAGGAAGCTCTGGCAGATGTGTGTGTCAATTTCAGAGGCAGAGGATGGCGGCAAGGCAGCGAGCTAAGGAGGCAACCATTGCCAGGACCAGTGTGGTGGTGGCAGAGAGGCGGACACTGGGGTGGACAACCATGCTGGAGGATGCTTGCAGGGATGCGAAGGAGGAGGAATGGTGGATGGTAGAGGGCTTGCAAGCTCTCCAGGCAAGAACAGAGGCCACCTCCAGGCAGAAGATGAGGAGTGTGTATCTACCCTGGTAGAAGCATTGAAAGACATTTAAGCCTGCTGCCTATGCATGTAGTTCTTAGTGTTAGGTTTCATTTGGACTTTTATTTTATTTATATACTTGGACATTTGATCCTTTCCCATATTTTATTATAATTGTGTGCATATTTTTAATACAAGTTTCGAGATCTTGATCATACACTTGTTTCAGTCTCTTTGTCCATGTGCAAAATCACTTTTTATATATTTTCAGGATGCATTTCCTCTATGACTGTCACGTGGGTTGGGGCATTACTGTCAATGTGTGGGCTACATTCATCTCTTGTGCACTCTTTATACAGTTGCTGTATCCCTCACGAAGCATAGCCACCCATCCGCACACATCTGCAATCACCCAATACCTGCTCTCATATCATGAAGCACATCTGCCACTCAAATGCTGCATATTCACATGATTGATTATTCTGTCTGGCTGTACACATTATTTGTGTCCATGACTCACATACCCTTTGACAGTGTTCACATTAGCCAACCACATGCCTGTTCTACCTGTGACACTTGCAGGGACTTTGACACCCCTTCCTTCCTTCCTCCCTTCCTTCCTTCCTTCCTTCCTTCCTTCCTTCCTTCCTTCCTTCCTTCCTTCCTTCCTTCCTTCCTTCCTTCCTTCCTTCCTTCCTTCCTTCCTTCCTTCCTTCCTTCCTTCCTTCCTTCCTTCCTTCCTTCCTTCCTTCCTCCCTCTCTCCCTCCATCCCTCCCTCCCTTCCTTCCTTCCTTCCTTCCCCCCTCCCTCCCTTCCTTCCCCCCTCCCTCCCTCCCTCCCTTCCTTCCTTCCGCCCTCCCTCCCTC
Source organism: Ambystoma mexicanum (assembly GCF_040938575.1). Taxonomy (NCBI): domain Eukaryota; kingdom Metazoa; phylum Chordata; class Amphibia; order Caudata; family Ambystomatidae; genus Ambystoma; species Ambystoma mexicanum. The sequence continues at coordinate 956,736,729 of NC_090928.1, read as the reverse complement.
CCTTCCTCCTTCCCTTCCTTCCTTCCTTCCTTCCTTCCTTCCTTCCTTCCTTCCTTCCTTCTTTCCTTCCTTCCTTCCTTCCTTCCTTCCTCTATGTACACGTGTTCCATATGACTCAGTACAATCTGTGATGTCTTGGACTTGGGTCCTCCAAGGGCATTCACCTACAGCACTTTGAGGCATGGGCACAATGATAAGTAACATTGCATTCCGTTGCATTACTATGTCACATGTACATGGTGTGGTCAGAGTGTAGCTTGTGCTACATTATGCTGTCATGTTGAGGTGCAACTGAGTGCGATGTACCCGGGAGTCCTGTAAGGAGCTACAAACATGTATTCTGTAGCAGTGCTCCCGGTTGTTCAGGTTGGAGGAGGATATGTGGCCAGTGTACTTTATGTTGGAGGCGGACCAGTGCAGTTGAGGTAAGTTGTTCAACATTGGATTGGTAGGGATGTAATCTAGCAGGGACTGCCTTGGGCAGTGGGCGGAGGTGAGTCAGGGTGGTGCAAGTTGTCAGGACTTGAGCGGGCAATCTGGGGTACTTGATGTAGGTGAGTGGGGGTGGTGGGTGGTGTTCGGACTTGTGTGGGCACCTGGGGTAGTTGGTAGAGGTGAGTGGGGGTTGTGGGGGGTGGCAGGACTTGAGAGGGCAGCCTGGGGTAGTGGGCAGAGGTGAGTGGGGTGGCAGGACTTGAGAGGGTAGCCTGCGGGTTGTGGCAGAGGTCAGGAGGTGTTGGGAGGGGGGGAGTACTGGCAGGGGGTATTCTGGGGATTGTGGCACAGGACAGGGCATGGGGCTGCCTGGGATTTGTGTCAGAGGACAGAGGGATATAGGGAGGAGGGTGTACTGGCAGGGGGCTACCTGAGGTTTGTGGAAGAGGTCAGGGGGTGAGGGGAGGGGGCGTACTGGCAGTGGGCTGCCCGGGTATTCTGGCAGCGGTCAGGGTTGTGTGGGGAGGTGGGTGTACTGGCAGCGGGCTGCCTGGGGGTTGTAGCAGAGGTCAGGGGGCTGTTGGGAGGGAGGTGTACTGTCAGGGGACTTCCTGGGGGTTGTGGCGGAGGTCAGGGGGATGAGGGAAAGGGTGTATAGTGGTAGGGGGATAATCGGGCGTTACGGCTGCAGTCAAGGGGGTGGAGGTGGTGTCAGGACTTGAGGGGGCTGCTATGACTTAGGGGTGAAGGTCAGCTGTTTAGGTGCCTTGGAACTAGGGGAGGCGGCACATAGTTTCACCAGGGTGCTACCTTGAGTTGCATGGGGACTGCCCGCATTTTTGCTGGGGTGCTGCCTTGAGTAACAGGGGACGGAATTCAGTTTCAGCGGGATGCTGCCTTCAGTTGCGTGGCGATTTCCCGCAGTTTTGCTGGGGTGCTGCGTTGAGTTGCGTGGGAACTGCACACAGTTTGGCTAGGGTGCTGCCTTGAATTACAGTGGGATGGTACACAGTTTTGCCAGAGTGCTGCTTTGAGTTGCGTGCAGACTGCATGCAGTTTCACTAGGGTGCTGCCTCGAATTACGGTGGGACGGTATGCAATTTTGCCAGAGTGCTGCTTTGAGTTGTGTGGGGAGTGCACACAGTTTCACTGGGGTGCTGCCTTGAATTACAGGGAGATGGCACGCAGTTTCACAGGGGTGGTGTCTTGAGTTGCGTGGGGACTGCATGCAGTTTCGCTGGGGTGCTGCCTTAAGTTACGGGGAGAGGGCCCACAGTTTTGACTGGGTGCTGCCTTGATTTGCGTGGGGACTGCAGGCAGTTTCTCCAGGGTGCAGCCTTGAGTTATGAGGGTCGGCACACAGTTTCACTGGGTTTCTGAGTGGTGGGGAAAAGGTAGGCACAAAGGTTGTTGCACACGGCACACACCAAAAAACTCTTACACGCAAGTTGGCGCAAAGTTGTTTTAAGCGCTAAGTACATTGTAGGGACTTTGCACTTTTTCTATGAATCAGGCCCATTATAGCAATAGAATAGAGGGGATTGTGTCTGCCCAGAAAGAAATCTAAAATGTTAGATTAAATTTGACATCCAAAAGAAACACAATTAAATATAAAACTACTAAAATTCCCTTTGTTAACGAAAATCATAATCATTTAATAAAACATTGAAATTGAACAATAACCCCTTAGTAAATATCAATTCTCCTAGGAAAACACGGAGGTAATCCACAGTTAGGGCATTTTTTAAGGAATTAAAAAACCTGATACAGACAAATAAAAGGGTAGGTTGTCCACTCGCCCCTGGCTTTGCAACAATCTTTAGGAATATCTCCCTCCTTTCACCAAACAAATATGCTATCCGATTAGCGCTTCCCTTTCCTCAGTCATATGCCTACAACACTGAAGTAAGCCAATCAGACCACTCTTTAAAAACATACCAGGCCGTCCCGGCACATTTGTCAAATTATAGACCAATATTAACTTCCACATTGGGGGCAAAACTAATATTTAGGGACTAGACACATGTAACAACATGTAGAAATTAGAAAAATCTGGAGCCCTGGACATGCAATCGTTTGTCCTTCTTACAGAACAATTTGTTATTGTATCAATCTCATTGACCAAATCAGTGATGGCGTTGGAGACGTATTTTAACCTCTATCCATCTGTGGTATTCAACACAGTTGACCATCAGATTCTGTGGTCTAGATTAGATGTGGTGGGAATTGAATTGTAAAATCAGAAAAAGTCGGATTAAATCCCTTTTTTCACATGGCATAATACAAGCAACACCAAACCAGCATTCCAATCAAACTTTATCTGTATCACCTTTCGAGTATCTCGGGAGTCAAAATTCTCATTTCTGGTAGTGAACATTTAAATTCCCTATTGTTTAATCTCTTAAATGTGTTTGGAATTCAATGTCATAACTATACAGACATTACACAACTAACAGTCTATAGGGGTGGGCAGAATTACCACTGGCAAAACGAAATTGGTGAAATATGCCTCCAATTTCACATTGCCGGTGGATTTTGGACTTAATTCAGGTGAATTTCAATTTTGAGAAAAATTCTAACAATTGCTGGGCCAAAGATTTCGCAGCCCCCTAATGGTCTAAAATTTTTGGTGGGAAAATGTCAAAATGCAAAATTTGTCTGTGGGTTGTTAGAGATTTTGGGGGTAATTCATAGAATTCGGCGCACAAGTGGCACACGCGGCTGGCGCACCGAGTGCGCGTGCGGCAGTCTGCACCAGCTGAGCGCGCCAAAACCCATTTCAGCGCACAGCGTATTCATGGATTCCAACATCCATAACCAGCCGTGGCGCAGAGCGGCACAGCGACCCTGCAGCAGTGCCAGTTACGCCCCCAACCCCGCCTCGTGCACCAAAAATATCGCACAAATCACCTAAATGGCGCAAAGGCCAACAGACCAGCATACAGCCCCCAACCATGAAAACGCGTGGAAAACTCCCTGCACACCCTTCGGAATATGCGTACCCTGCTCGCGCTAGCGAAAACACGTGTAAAAGTCCACACGCACCCCTCGGAATACACGTACCCCGCTCGTGCTAGCGAAAACATGTGTAAAAGTCCACGCGCACCCCACGGAATACGCGTACCCCGCTTGCGCTAGCAAAAACATGTGTAAAAGTCCACACACACCCCTCGAATACGCCCCGCTCGCGCTAGCGAAAACACGTGTAAAAGTCCACATGCACCCCTCGGAATACGCGTACCCTAATCACGCTAGCAAAAATGCGTGTGAAAGTCCACACGCACCCCCGGAATACACGTACCCTGTTCGCGCTAGCGGAAACGCATGTGAAAGTCCACGTGCACCCCGGAATACACGTACCGCTTCCCTCGAAGAGCACGTACAGATAGATGGAAACCCACGTGGGACTTTCAACCCATGGTGAGGGAAACACCCACGCACACGTTACATCACCTACGCGCTTGCGCGCTAAGGGCCTTTCCTCGGAATTTACGCACACGTGCTGTTTTTCACATGCAAAATCACTCCGTATCAAGCTGGCCATGCGACAACACACGAAAGACTATGCTCCTGCCCAGAAGGCTGAATTACTGCCCCCCAGAGCCCCGAGCAGCCTCCCACGAGCCATCTGCTGCTGCCTGCCTGCTGCCACCGTGCCCTGCCATTTCGTGCCTGCACATCTGCCATCTACAGGGGTCCAGTTGCTGTGACCACCCCTGCTGGAACAGAAGACTCCCGACTGAAGTTCCATCACTCCACAGCCCAGCCCCAGGACCCAGTTGCCCACCCACACGTGCCTTGGGGGTTGCCATGTCCGACACAACACCTTCTGGCACTAGTGGCAACCCCGAGCAGAGAAAATTAAGTTGGTATCCTGGTGAAGCAAGTTCTGGGGCATTATGATGCCCTCTTCACACCATCGCGCACCGACAAGGAAGGACAGAAGAGGATCTGGATGGACATAGTGGGTTCCATCAACACGGCAGGGCACCCCGCAACATCAAACACGTCCAGAAGCGCTGGGAGGACTACAAGTCCAGGACCCTCAAGATGGCCCGGTGCCTCTTGGAAGCAGCGGATGCAGTGGGGCGCCAGGGCCAGTTTACCACCCAGCAGATGAGGGTCCTGGAGCGCATACGCCCAGTGCTTCACCACCAGATCCTCAGGATGCAGGCCCATCTGGAGTCGAGCGGTAAGTGGCCATGCATTCACATTTAAAAAAGGGCATGTTGCAGTGTGCTGGTAGTTAGCTACTTACCTGCATGTGTGACATGGGTCATGTTTGGATATGTGTGTGCTGAGACATGATGGTGATGCATGTGAGTCCAGTCAGGCGTGACCCACATGGATGGTGTATGTGTTACAATGAATCAAGCCGCGCAGCATGCGGAACGAACACATGTATGCATGCCTGTGTCTGTACTTTGGCATGTTTGGGGTGTGAGAGAAGTGTGCTGCTGTCATGGACAGGCATGATGTACATGTCCATGTGTCTGAGTAGTGTGTGCACCATGGATGCATGACACATGTCCGTGACGATGTGTTGATTCATTGATACAGCCTAGTCATCCCAGTATCCACTGTGTCTGGGGGTATACCGGGCCAGATGCATGACCCTCCGGTGATGTGTGTGCATGTGACCAGCATGTCCCATGATGTATGTGAGTATCAGCCCACCATTGGATGCAACTACGGTGCTTGGACATGGATGCCAATGTATGTTGCATGTGCCATACCTGTTCCTGCTTGTGTGTTGCCTGCACTGACCCATGTGTTGTGGAGGGACATGATGGAAGTGACGTTTGACCGTGCCACTCATGTGCTATTTCTTTGTGTCTAGAGGACTATAGTTCAGTACCCTGATGCTTGTGTTCAATGTCTCCCTTTACACAGCGGTGAGTGAAGAAGAGGGCAGAGACAGCGCTGTGGAGCAAAGCGGCAGGGATGCCTCCACCGGCCGGCAACGCAAGGCCCAGTCACCCTCCCAGGCAATGCCATCATCTGGGAGCGAGGGGACTGGTGCTGTGTCTGCCACTACAGCTGCAGCGGAAGGGGCGGATGAGCCCCCACAGGGGCTTACAACGGCGGAAGACGGTGCAGAGCCATCCAGGTTGGTGGTGTGTATAGAGGAGGAGGAGGCTGCTACAGAGCTGCACATGGGGTCTGGTGGGGGTGGTACCTCTGGTGCAAGTGGTGCAGTCCAGGGGCAGGGACAGAAGACAGCACAGGTTGCCGCGGGGGTGCCTGGGCATTTCTCAGTCCCTGACACTGTCAATGCATCACCATGCACCAGCAGGGATGCCCCGTCCCAGACCTGTCCACAGGTAGGGGGGAGGTCCACATCATCTGGCACTCCTCTACCTGCGGACGAGTGGACCCGTGACCAGATTGAGTCTGTCCTGATTGGTGTCACGTTGCGCACACGTGACATTTGTGATGACATGCGTGCTTCATGCGGGGACCACGCATGTCATCACGAAGAGCTGTGCTCCAATGTGGCCCAGTTGGGAGGGACCATGTTTGGGGGTTTTCTCCTTGTGTCGGCCAGTATTGCGGCCCTCTCCTCCTCTGTGCACACTATACGCCAGTCGTTCTCCATGCCGTCTTCCGGCCCAGATGCCACCAGGGCCCCCTGTGGATCTGCCCCAACCAATGCAGCCAGCCTGGTGGAGATCCCATCCCTGCCACAGTCGGGAGTCAGAAGTCCAGCAGGGGTGGCCACCCCACCAACTGGACCCCAGCGGATGGAGGATGTGCCGGCATCATCAGGAAGGGCACATGCAAGACTGCGCGGGTGGATTCCATCATCCCGGATGCCATTGTGGTGCAGAGGCAGTTGCGTCAGAGGCAGCAGCAGGCTCAGCGTGGGAGGCATCATGGCTCAGGGCCATCAACATCACAGGGGCAGGCACCGGCCGGAGAGTAGGAGGACCCTGGATTGGGAGTGTCTTCCGTGTGGCAGCAGTTAGGCCAGCGGATAGATGCGGAGCGGCGGTGGGTGGAGGAGGCACGGCTCACTTAGGCCAGGGCGGAGAACTCCATACGCAGGGCATTGAGGTGGGCTGAGTGCCTTAAGGAAACTCGCAGGGAGTTGGAACAGGCCATGACTGCATCCCTGCGAGACCTCGAGGCCAGGGAAGAGACACGCCTCCGGGACGTTGAAGAGGAGTTCGATGATGCCCTGGCCAGGAACATCAAAGAGTGAGCCGTAGGACTTGCCTGCTGCCTTTGTAAATAGTTCTTTAGGGTTAGGTTTCCTTTGTTTAATATGTTTATTTGGAGGTCATGGACATTGCTTCACTTCATGTATATAGTTTTTTATTCATAGGACTTTTTGGTAGGTTTCTTTTTGTTTGTGGATCATGGACCATTTGGACTTCCATTGTATATAGTTGCAGACTTGTACATACTTTCTTTCTTTGGACATTCCATGGAGCAATGGTTTTTATTTTATTTAATGTACTTTATATGGACAATGGCAATGGACCACTTTTCTAGTTTCCTGTTGTGGATTTTTGTTTTACATTGGAATTCTTTCATTTCATTTTTTTCCTTTCATAATTTCTTAATTTGCACATTAGATTTTTCATTTTGTTATTTCATTACGTTTTTCAATACATTTCATATACCTTCATTATTGGTGTGGTGTACTCTCATTGTTTTTGTGCATGTCTCTTTGAGCATTGCCTCAGTCATGTGTTGCCAATGTGTCATGCTGGTTCTTTTGAGACTCTCATGGCATGGCTAATTTGGGAGTGGGTGCAGTGGATGGTTGCATGCTTGTCCTGGGGGGCAGGGGCGATTTGGGTTGGCATTAGGGCCATGGGTCTGTTTTGTTATGACATGTTGTTTGGTGGGACATGTATTTGGGCCTGCTGGCAGGTGCCCGTCAATGGTGGGTGGTTGGTGGGGTTCATGAGTTGGGGCCTGCTGGCAGGTGTCCAGCAATGGTTGGTGGGTGGGGGTGTGGGGTACATGAGTTGGGGCCTGCTGGCAGGTGCCTGTCAATATGGTGTGAGGGGACATGAGTCGGGGCCTGCTGGCAGGTGCCCCTCTTTGGGTGGGGGACATGAGTCAGGGCCTGCCGGCAGGTGCCCGTCAACTCAGGGGGACATGAATCGGGGCCTGCTGGCAGGTGCACGTCAATGGTTGGACATGAGTCGGGGTCTGCTGGCAGGTGCCTGTCAATGGTGGGTGGGTGGGGGTGTGGGGGGATGAGTCGGGGCCTGCTGGCAGGTGCCCGTTAATGGTGGGTGGGTGGGGGTGTGGGGGGACATGAGTTGGGGCCTGCTGGCAGGTGCCCGTCAATGGGGGACATGAGTCAGGGCCTGCTGGCAGGTGCCCATCAATGTTGGAGGGACATGTGTTGGGGCTCACAAGTGCATGGTGCTATGTGGACTGCCTGCAGGGCATGGTCAGGGTGGATGGGCTGCCTGCAGGGGATGGTCATGGGTGTAGAGTAGTCCCCTGTGGTGTGGGCTGCCTGCAGGGCATGGGGAGGGGGGAAAGGGCACATCCGGGAGGGCCCACAATGCCAAATTGCATGTAAAACTCCCCACGCACCCCCAGAATATGCGTACCCCATTCGCGCTAGCGAAAACGCATGTAAAAGTCCATGTGCACCCCCAGAATACACGTACCCCACCTGTGCTAGTGAAAACGCATGGAAAAGTCCATGTGCATCCCCAGAATATGCGTACCCCGCTCACGCTAGCGAAAGCACGTGTAAAAGTCCATGCGCACCACCAGAATACAGGTACCCCGCTCGCGCTTGTGAAAATGCATGTAAAAGTCCATGCGCACCCCCGGAAGACGCACAGGCAGCCCATCCACCCTCCCCATGCCCCACAGGCAGCCCACACCACAGGGGGGACTTTTTCAACAGATTTTACCTAATGCGAGCGGGGTATATGTATTCTGGGGGTGCGCAGGGGCTTTTACACGCATTTTCGCTAGTGCGAGCGGGGTCGCGTATTCCAGGGGTGCTCGTGGACTTTTACATGCATTTTCGCTAGCGCGAGCGGGATACACATATTCCGGGGGTGCGCGTGGACTTTTACATGCGATTTGGCAGTGTGGGCCCTCCTGGGTGTGCCCCCCCCTCCCCATGCCCTTCAGGCAGCCCATCACCCCACACCATGCCCCACAGGCAACTCACATGGCACCATGCACTCGGGAGCACCGACACATGTCCCCAACGCACCCCATTGACGGGCACCTGCCAGCAGGCCCCTACTCATGTCCCCCCACACACCTGCCAGCAGGCCCCGACTCATGTCCCCCCAAACCCCCACCCACCCCCATTGATGGGCACCTGCCAGCAGGCCCCGACTCATGTCCCCCCACAACCCCACCCACCACCAGTTATGGGCACCTGCCAGCAGGCCCTAACTCATGTTCCCCCACACCCCCACCCACCCCCATTGACGGTCACCTGCCAGCAGGCTCCGACACATGGCCCACCAAACAACATGTCCTAACAAAAGAGACCCATGGCCCTAATGCCAACCCAAATCCCCCTTGCCCCCCAGTACAAGCATGCACCCACTCCCAAATTACCCATGCCATGACAGTCTTAAAAGAACGACCATGCCCATGCATAAATGCACAACAGAGCTACACAGTGGCAATGTTCATTGAGACATGCACAAAACCAATGATAGAACACAACACCAATCATGAAGTTAGAAAAAATGTATTAGAAACATAATGAAGTAACATAGAGGAAATCAAACTTGAAAATCAATATACAATGACAGATATAACCAAAACAAATGGTAATCCAATGAAAAATAAAAAAACGTCATGTTGAATAAAAAACGTGGTCCATTGCCAATGTCAATAAGAAATGAATAATCCAAATGAAAGAAAACCATTGATCCATGGTACAATAGAAAAAGAAAGTATGTACAAGTCTGCAACTATATACAATGGAAGTACAAATGGTCCATGATCCACAAACAAAAGGAAACCTACAAAAAAGTCCTATGAATAAAAAAACTATATACATGAATTGGAGCAATGTCCATGAACTCCAAAATAAAAGAAAAAAGAATGGAAACCTAACACTAATGAACTATGTACAATGGCGGCGGTCAAGTCCAACGGCTCACTTCTTGATGTTCCGGGCCAGGACATCATCGAACTCCATGTCGATGCCCCGGAGGCAGGCCTCTTCCTTGGCCTCGAGGTCTCGCAGGGATGCAGTCATGGCCTGTTCCAACTCCCTGCGAGTTGCCTCGAGGCACTCAGCCCGCCTCAATGCCCTGCGTATGGAGTTCTCCACCCTGACCATAGTGAGCCGTGCCTCCTCCGCCCGCCGCCACTCCGCATCTATCTGCTGGCCCAACCGCTGCCACACAGAAGACACTCGCAATCCAGGGTCCTCCTGCCCTCCGGCCAATGCCTGCACCTGTGATGTTGAAGGCCCGGAGTCATCATGGCTCCCACCCTAACCTGCTGCTGCCGTGCATGTGCCCTGCTGGTCGATGCCTGCACGTCCTCCTCTTGCTGGGGACCAGTTGTTGGGGTGGCCACCCCTGCTGGACCTCCGACTCCCGACTGTGGCAGGCATGTGTCCTCCACCAGCCTGGGCGCTGGGTCAGGGGCAGCTCCACAGGGATCCCAGGTGATACTTGGGCAGGAAGATGGCACAGAGGATGACTGGCACATAGGAGGTTCAGTTGAGGAGGGTTCGCTAGAGGAACCCAGCCAAGGTGACCTGTCCTGGTAGGCTGATGCAGTCACTGAGGTATTCAAAATGACGTGCATTGTCCTCACGAGAACCCTGCACGTCATCCCGAATACCACGTTGATGCAACGCCACCCCAGCTAGGACAGGCTCAACCAGGTCCCGGATTGCCACGTCCGCAGGGAGAGGAAGGCTAGTTGTTGTTTGCGCATCGCCTCCCTGAAAACGGGTCTGGACGAAGGCATCCCTGCTGGTGCGGGATGATACAGTGACAGGATCGGGGACAGGATTACACACAGGCACCTCCGCGGTGGCCTGTGCTACCTCCTGTCCCTGGACTGTACCACTAGCACCATTGGAATGCCCCCCTCCAGGCCCCATGCGTGGGCCTTCCACAGCCTCCTCTTCAACCAAACTCCCCACCAACCTGGATGACTCCGTGCCATCTTCCTCCATAGGCCCCTGTGGGGCTCAGCTGCCCCTACTGCTGCCGAGGAGTCCACCTCAAACTCCGCCTCTTGGACCTTCCCTCGGCAGCTGTGGCCATGGACATGGCACAAGACTCCTCACTCCGAAAGAGTTGACAACGTGGGAGGAGAGCTGGGCATTGCGTCTCCAGCTGGCGGTGGGATCCCTGCCTCTGTGCTCCACATCACCGTCCCCGCCCTCTTCATCAGTCGACACTGCAGACAGGGAGAGACAGAACACAGGCATCAGGGCACTGTACAATGGTCGGATACACATGTCAAAGTTGCACATGAGTGGCATTGTCAAACTTCACAGATGCCATCACACTCCCCAACGCTCATATCATTTGAACCCACACACATGCAGAATTTGACAGGAATCGTGCAGCAGGCAGCAGCATCCATACGCACACAACAGCGTGAACATCTGAAGGTTGGCATGACATTACAAGCAACATGGGGAGTGCCGAACACATGTACACACGCCAACAGACAGACATGCATCTGTACATCTCCACTACCTGTCACAGTGCAATCATCGGCAACTATGTCACATCTGCCAATCGGGTTCATACATGTCTGAGTCACATGCATCCATGTTGTATCACTGTTGCACACGTGCAACCCACACATGCACATGTATGCCGCGCACATACATGAAGGTGTAACCAGCCTCCATGTGTCACACCCCAACCATGCCATAGTACATACACATAAATACCAACATGTGTGCATCTCCACATGCAGTTGTGCATCATGCTTTGGAACACATACACCATTGATGTGCATCACTCATGACAGGACTCACATGTAACACGGTCATGTCCCTGCACATACACATCCATGCATCGGCCTTTTCAGACATATGTCCAAGCTGCACACTCCTTGCACACTTCAACATGCACTGCGTTCAATAAGTACGCATGGACACTTACCGCTCGACTCTGGACCGGACTCCCTCTCGAGGACCTGGTGGTGAAGCGCTGGGTTAATACGTTCCAGGGCCCTCATGTCATTGGTGGTAAGTTGGATCCGGCTCACTGCATGCCTTGCTCCCAAGAGGCGCCGGCCTTCCAGAGGGTCCTGCAGCTGAAGTCCTCCAAGTGCTTACGGACTTGTTGTATGTCGCGGGTTGCCACCCACTCTGCGTGGATGGCAACCACGATGTCCAGCCAGATCTTCTTCCGTCCATCCTTGTCGGCGCGTCTTCTTCTGTAGAGGGCATCATACTGCCCCAGGACTTGCTCCACCAGGATGCCAACATCTCCTGCTAAGAAGCTGGCAGCCCTCTGCCTCTCTGGCTGGGGGTTGCCAGTGGTGTCTGATGGTGTTTCCCCCGACATGGCAACCCCAGAGGCAGGCGTGGGTAGGCAAATGGGTCCTGTGGCTGGGCTGTGGAGCGATGGAACTTCAGTCGGGAGTCTTCTGTTCCAGAAGGGGTGGTCACAGCAACTGGACCCCTGCAGATGGGTGACATGCAGGCACCAAATGGCAGGGCACGTGGCCAGCAGGCAAGCAGGCAGCAGCAGATGGCAGGTGGGAGTCTGCTCGGGGCTCTGGGGCCAGGAAAATGGCCTTCTGGACAGGAACGTGGTCTTCCATTTATTGTCGCGTGGCCAGCTTGATACGGAGTGATTTCGCACATGAAAAAAGAGCATGTCAGCGTGTAATTTGAGGAAAGGCCCTTAGTGCGTAAGCGCATATGTGACGTGATACGCACGGGCGTTTCCCTTGTCACGGGTGCATGGTGATTCTGCACGTGAAAAAACAGCACGTCCGCGTGTTAATGCTTGTAATTCGAGGAAAGGGACTAAGCGCTTAAGTGATGTGACGTGCGCGGGCTTTTCCCGCAGCATGGGTTAAAGGTGAGGGGGGCCAGCAGTTCGCTATACATGCCTTTCGTGGAGATCGACTTGTGTTGCTACTTCTGGTTGTTTCACGCGCCATCACAACTTCACAGCAGATCAAGGACGTATCTCTTCTTTTGGCGGGGGTATTGGCTACGTGTGTTTTTCATTATCACACTACTCAGACAGTGAGTCGCGCATGCTATTTTTCCCACTGCGGGTCCCCCTGTGTATTGCGTACCCATTTTCGAGGTCATAGTAGCCTGCGTGTCCCACGCATACTTGTTTTCTATGTCCCTGGGTGCCACCGCGTACTGCAGGAGGTTAATTCCACGCACGTGGGCTACCGGGGGTTGCGTGCATGGTTTTACTGAAGTTTTGGGGTGCCTGAGCGTTGTGTGACCCATCACGTTATCACTGGGGTCACATACAGCCTTGCAGGTGCATAGGAGTGCTGTTAACATCTTATATCCTACCCCCTTAACCCAATTGCCCAGGACAATTGTCGTGTACACTCCCATTAGCACTACTACATCTGTGCCCTCACTAGTACATCTGTGCCATGGTTGGGAGGCCCTGAAAGGTGAGGGGCGCCTCAGCTGGGCGTACTCCAGGTGACGGGCATGGTCAGGGATGTGGCCAGGGTGACCAGGGAGTAGGGGGACTCCAGGGTGTCCAGGGTGGCTGCAGAGGGGGAAGAGGCAGGGGCACGATGTTGTGCCATGTGTTGGTGAATTCATGCCACCACCCCCTGTGGTTCTGGGAGATGCAGCTCTTGCATCTGGCACTGCACCCATGTGACCCGACAGTCCATTTCATCGATTGCCACGGGCCCAAGGGTAGTGGACCTGCAGGTGCAGCTGTGAATACCACCAGCCAGGCTTAGGTTCGGCCAGCGCATATTGCGTCAGCACCTGAAGAGTCCCAGGATGATTTCCAGGAGGTCAGGAAGCACGCAGGAAGTGCACGCAGGGCTGCCCCGACGGAGGCACATGTCCCTGGGGCAGTATTGTCATCTGCTGCCCCGAGCAGCCATGTGTTGGCAAGTGCATGGGCAGATGGAGCCGACACCACCCCTGCTGTGAGTCTACCATCCAGGACAGTCCCGGTCAATGACCTTGGCACAGCACATGTTGCCCATACTGATCAGGGTGGCATTTGCCAGTCAGGGTCCGGACCACTGTCCAAGAGAAGGAAGGTTGCATCTGCAGCAGAGGCTAGGACCCCAGACACAGCTCCGGCCTCCGGCACGTCAAGTAAGAAGCCTTTCTGCGTGCAGGAACTGGACTTCCTTGTGGACTACGTGTTGGGACACGACCGTGATATGCTAGTGGGCCCGAATTGTCACACTATGGCTGCCCAGCGTTTGTCCCACTGGAAGCATGTTGCGGAGGGTGTCACTGCAATTGGCCATGAGGTGCGCACAGCTCAGGAGTACAAAAAGCGTTGGGGTGACCTCCGACACTCTGCTAAGCTAAAGCGTGCCTGTAATTAAAACATAACTCTGGTGACTGGCAGTGGGCCACTACCTGAGGAGGAAGATCTCACTCTGCACGAGTCAGTCGCTGCGGAGTTCATACCGCCAGAATTGTACGAACGAGTGGGAGAGATGCTGGACTTTGATGCCCCGTCCAGTGAGTGTTGTCACGTTTTTGTACAGACCATGTGTGGCTTGCTTGTGTGATGTGTTGTGCTTGACTGCCACTACATGCTATGTGTACATGGTTCTCATGTGCAAGTCATGCAATGCTTCACTGATGCGTGCCTGCTGTGCAGCACACTGGAAATATAGAGCAGGCAGGGACTGTCCTCATTACCACACCTGCACCCTGATCACATGCTAGTCACCCGGCAGCCCCTTTGGTCCATGTTCCAGCTCACTGGCCATTCTGCATGTAGCCTGGGGTGTCTTTCCACTCAGCACTGGGACTATGTCATCACATGACTGACGTGCATGTGGGTTTGCCTGCATGCGGGTACTCCACGTAGGCATGCTCCCTTGCCCCTCGACCCCCCTGCACCCCAATTTCACCATGGCACTGGTGGGTATCATGTTGCAGTACTGCAATGGCCTGTTCAACGCTCCTGTGTACATGCACACTTCCCCCTTCCAACCTGTCAGACACATACAGTGGGATGCATCATTTGTCCTTGATGCAGGGTGTCTCACTCGGACTGTGCAGATGGCAGATAATCCGCAGGGACATGAGTGCCCATTCATGCTCCATGTGCATTCCATGCATGCCCCTATGTGTCCTTGCCCAGATGATCATTGTAGTACGTGTACAGGATGACATGCATTTAATGGCATTTGATCATCCATTCCATGCCCACTCTGGCTCAGTCCTGCATCACGCACATGTTTAGGTTGTCACAGTCTGTGTGGGGCACAGGCCTCCCCCTGTTTCAGGCCCCCTGACTCTGTTCAACTGGTGTAGTGGCTTCTGCACACATGGGTGTACTACTGAGGGTTCATCATGTGTCCAGCTTACTGTCCCATTCTCATCTGCTGTGTTGTCAGTTGACTCAGATGATGCAATTGATGCTAGTCAACACTGTCTGCCAATACACAGTTCTCTGGTCACCCTTTCGCTGCCATGCTATGCCTCCATGCATTTTCACTAAGGGGGTGGGGTTGCCTGTAGCTATGCAACCCATTGCATGCACATTGCACATGATGCCTGAACTTGCCCTTACACTGCCTTCATGTTTATTGATTGACATCATGATGTACTTGTTCATGTAGATAGTGGGTAATGTACACATGTTCTGCACTGCATCAACCCACTTCTGAGCCATGTTACACCATTCTACATGCCTACTCACTGCTGCAATGTCAAAGTGACCTGGCATGTATGGTGAGATTTTCGTCCCTTCACTGCCAGGAATGCCACTGGCACAGGTGCATCCTGTGACACATGTACTCAGTATTGGAACACCATAGCGGGTGTGTAGCAAAGTTGATTGGTCAATCTGCGGCCTATACCAATGTGTTTAGTGCGCAGATTGATTTTAGCCTGCCAAACGGGTTGTAATGACTGTGGAGCTGCCTTCACGTGTGTATGTGTACACTTTCAGATACATCAAAGCAAGCAGCGTTGTAGCTGCTTGCTTTGCTGTATTAGATGCTTTTCAGGTTCACAATACAGGTGTATAGGGAATGGGGTGTTTTTGCACACTTTCACATGTACATATGCAAGCAGCTTCTACATTGTTTAGTGCAACATTGCGGCTACTCACTTATGTGTGTGTGAAAGTGTTCATTTACACATGTGTCTTCCACAGCTTTTTGGTTGACTGACTAATATGGTTGATTGACATTAATGCTGGTGAGATTTCAGCATTGCGCCCATTATGTACAACTGGCATAATCCTAAAGGTGCACTGTTGTGCAGTATGTGTACGCCCAGGCCCACTTAGCTAATATGGTGGGGCCTGGCCGTGATGAATTTACACGTGGAATAATGGAATAGGGCACATTCAAGCACAATGTGCCCAATCAGGCCCTGAGGGGTGTTCTGGAGGCTTCATGGCCTGCAGTTCGGACCGTACTGGGTGTTATGGCCCCTCATGCCTGGTTGCAGGCCCTCGCTTTGCTCGGGACATTCACTATGTCTACATGGCCCATGACGCCTGGTACGGGCTGATCTGCAGATGCATGAAGCTATATTGGTGATGATGGTTTAGTGATGCATGTGTACATACATATTACGTGTGTCATTGTGTGTTTGGATTCACTTGCAGTTGTGGACATTTAGCAGTTCATACATGCTTATGGTATGTGCCATCCTTTGTTGCCATCTGTCATTTCTGCTGTGGCATGTGCCTGACAGAGGTGGTGTGTGATGGATGTGATATACTACATTTTGTACTTGTTTAGGCTTTGCTATTTAGACACATCCATTTCTGCTTTTGGGATGTGTTTGCATATCAATGCCACTGGATGCATGCCAGATTCTCATTTGTGTGTGACATGTCTGCTTCATTTGATGTCTATGTGTGTGTGGGTTATGTGCTTCTGACATATGTACTCATGTTTGTTTTTTCCACTTTTCAGATGATGACTCAATGGAGGAAGAGGATGGTGATGTCATTCCAGACACAGGGTTGCTATCACACCAGCAACCTGGCACAAGTAGGGGTCGTGGGTTGGTAGGCCACGAGAACCCACTTGTGTTCCAGACCATCGTGTCTAGGGCTGGCAATGAGTCTAGCCCGGATGATCACTCTTACGACAATGTTGAGTTGGATGAGCGTCAAGTCCATTCGTCAACAGTGAGTGATTCTGATGTGGACGATCCTCTGTCTGCGACACCTGCACTGAGGGGCCAGACAGTGGTGGGACCTCCGCCTGTGGTGGATCGGGACCCAGCACTGCACAAACTCGAGTGCAGTGCATATCATTAGCATATGCAAATTGCCACGTGCGCTACCTTTAGAAATACATGGCTGGCAGAACGCAATTTGTACTAAAGTCGCACCTCGTCACACGGGTCTAGCAGCTCACCCAAGGACCATTCTATCATGTGTGATTCTTACCACATGGTCTTCCATTTACCACGGGGCCACGTGTGGCTACCATAACGCATTAACAGTGTATTAACCATCACTGGGGCAACCAAAAGTATATCAATGAAGCAGCAGACAAGAGTGCTTGTTTGGGGAGGAGTCACTAAGTTTGAGGCATGAATGGTGTTATGTGTGTGGGGAAAACATGCACAGAATAGTAACTCACGCTCTCTTTGCAGCATTGAACTGCTCCTGTTACTGGACCTGAGAGTGCGCAGGCAGGAGGCCAGCACTCACCCCAGAGATAAGTCTCTCTTTTTCTCGGCTTTGAACCATTTTGTACAATGTGCATGAGGAACATGGTTTCTCTGATTGAGTATGTGTAATTGTCAATAGTAGGATATTGTGTTTTGCCTACTTTCCCTTGCCCATCCACCTCCCCTCTCCTGTCCCTCTTTCCGGTTATCCTGAATACCGATGCCTATCCAAACAACGGATCTCTGACCCTCTTTCCCCGCTGGTGTCTCAGTGGCCTGTGTAAGATTGACCTTGCAGGCTCCCAGACCGCAGAGGGGGTGGTTGGTTTTTGCCACTCCTGCGCCTGGAGACCGGAGCTGTGACACTACCCATCAGTTGTTGGATCCTCATTGATTATTGTGTACTGAAAATGCTACCCATCCTGTTGATCCATTCTTCAACTGTGCTACCTTGGTAGTTCTTCTGTCATTCTGCTTGGACATGTGCTTGGCCATATTCAGCAACTTCAAGTCGTCTACTGGAGACTCTTCCAGGGTTTTTTGTGGGCTACAGGCTTTTTCCCAGGTTTGGGGGTTTGGCTCCTTGGAGTTCTCTGCATTTTGGTATTTTTACCAGTCAAGGTGGCCTCTGAGGGGGCTGGACCATATTTCCATGCAGAGTAGAACAAGGAAACCAAGGGGTAGGGGGATCCTGAAGCCAGGTAGACTAGAAGGAAGAAGCCAAAGGACCACATACACAGTTCTTCTGAAGGTCATGGTGATGAGTAAATGAGGGAGGGGCTTTTGTTGTTGGACAGTACCCTTGGGCTAAAGTGTTTGGGCACTCTCTGACATTGTCATTGTGGGGTACTATGTACATGATGTGTTCTGCTGGTCAATGGCTGTTCCTGTGTTGGCTTTACTTTTCAGGTGTAAGGGGATTGTTGTGGTTTGATATACTGGGGTGAACACATGGGCAATATTCACATGTGATGTGTACAGGAAACTGAGGGTCACTTGATTTAACATGAATGCATTGCGTGCATGTCCTTACTGACACACACACTTACACAATGCTCCACCACACATTCAACCACCCTTCCATGCCCACACGTGCACACAGATTGCCTTCTCTGGCATGCTGTGTCTCTGCAGCACATGATCACTTACCATTTGGGGATTGTGTACATACGTCAATGGGTTATTTTTGTTGCTTGTCCTTTTTATATGATGCTCAAGGTGTATCCCTAACAGAATGGCTGCTCACTGTGATGTGTGCTGAACGGTGTGTTGCAGGAGACACACACAGCACACGGGTTGGGGATTTGCAGATTTGGCTTGGCCAATGTGCATGCCAACAGGCATTCTGACTTTTGTTGATGGTACCGCTGGTGGCATGCATTTGTGTATGACTTTGTATGTGGGGGGGTTGCTGGTGATTGTCTCAGGCCTGTTTCCAATTATTACTTGTCTCTTCATATCTAATTGGCCATGTGTTGGGCTTTTGGTTTGCTCTTTTGCTGTTGCATGCCATGTAATGGTGTGGCAGACAAGGGTGATGTGGGTTGGGAGGGTTTGGGTGACATACCAGTGATTGTAATGGCCTGTTTTGCAGGGGGGTGGTGTGATGTACACCTTGCATGTGTTCCTTTTGGTCACACTGGATTGGTTATGTTTAAGTAGCTACGGATGGACACAATGTGGTACTTCTGTGACAACATTCTCAGGGTGGTAGGGTTGTTACAGTTGACTGTCTCTTTGTCATCATCGATTGTCACCTGGTATGTGCCAGGCCTGTGTGCACCCCGCAGGGGTGGGAGTTTAGGTGAAAAATGTGACCACAAGCTGGGTCCGGGCTGCCTCGCCATGTGCCTTTTCCCCTCCCATGGGCAGCGCCTGTGCCTGTGGTTGGGGATGTGGGGGCACCACCATGTCCACTGATACTCCCTGCCCTGTTGCAACATTGTGCCGGACACATGCTGCCACAATGATTCTGCACACTACTGGGGGTGCATATAGTAGCTGCCCGCCAGAGCAGTCAAAGGAGCGGAAGCGTGACTTGAGCACTCCGAATGTGCGCTCCACTGCGCCCTTGGTTGCAATGTGGGCAGCGTTGTATCTTACCTGGGGTGGTGTGGTGGGGTTCCGTATTGGCGTCATCATGTGGTTGCTCAGAGGGTAGGCACTGTCCCCTGGGGAGGTGATAATGGTTGTGATTAGTTGGGTTTGTGTATTTGTCTGTGTGCGACATGCATGCATGCATGTGCACAGGCATTTGTACTCACCTAGGAGCCATGTGATGTGTCGCCATGCTTCCCAGCTTCCAGGCCCGGCACAGGGCAGACATTCTGTATATGAAACTGTCATGGGTAGACCCAGGATAGTTTGCATAGACAGAGGTGATGATTCCCTTAGCATCGCATACAACCTGTACGTTGATGGAATGCCAGTGCTTGCGGTTTTGATAGATGTGCTCAGTGGCCCTAGGTGGACATAGGGCCACGTGGGTGCAATCTATGGCACCAAGCACTTTGGGGAAGTGTGCCACCCTGTAAAAGTCCAGGACCACGGCCTGCCTTTCTGCGGGTGTTCTGGGCATGTATATGTGCCTGCGGACTGAGGGGCGCGCAGTCATGATTGCCAACACCTGGTGTAGGCAGCGTGACTGTGTGGCCTGTGAGATGGCCCCAGTGGCCAAAAAATTCAGGACATTGAGCACCTTTTCCAAGGGGCTCAGTGCTTGGGAGCACAAGGTGGATGATGTGAGGTCATCCTCCCTCTCAGTGACCAGGTTGAGGATGATATGAGGTGGAAACCTATACCTGCCATAGACCTGGTCATCAGGAACCCCAAAAAGGCTGGTCCTGGCTATTCTCCTCCTCCTGTGGTGTCCCACAATCAGTGCTGCGACAAATGGGGCATTCATCGTAGCTGTGTATACGTGTTTGTTGTTTGCACGCACTTTTATGCTGAGCGGGGACGCTTCCGCCTGCCTTCATGTGGCAGACGTGTTTACGCCTGTGCATGTCTTTTGGCGAGCACAGGTTTCCTGTATTCGATTCCATGAATATGTGTTGTCCGCGTGCGTGTGGGCGTTCCGTGTATTTCCCTGCAGTACTTCCCCAGTTATGCCTTATTTTTCACGCGCTGTTCCCCATTCCGCGTGTTCCGCCCCCTTATTGGTGTGTGCGCTGATGTTGTGCACTTTCGCTGTGCGCGTCGCGCACGGCGCTCTGGATGTTGCAATGACGCGTGTGCCTGTGTGCACCACAAGCGGATTTGGTGCACATCCTGGGAAAAACATGCGCAGGGCCTTCCATGAATCGCAAGTGTGTGTGTGCGCGTGCGCTTGCTTTTTCACGCTTGCGCCAGCTTGCACCACATATTTCAGCGCACATTTGTTCCATGAATCGGCCCCTTTGTGTGGGGAGCTATATCTAATCTAGTGGTATTCTCTAATGGTGATAAAGTGGTATAGCTTTATGGTGGTAATGCCCTATATAGAGTGATGATGCTTCCCTCGGAATACTCTAAAATCTGTATTTCTTCCCGGGTCTCCTCTGAAAAGGAAAGTTACCAGACTTATTACACTTGGGTTGATTTTTGACAGTGTCACTTGTTGTTCCCAGCAACTTATTTACGAGGCTGGGCTACTGCCTTGATGGCAGATCTGTACAGCTGTCAACATGCACAACTGAAATACCCACAATCACACAAACTTACTACAGAGCCCATAATATCTAATTCCTATGGAAATACAACACAAACTGGTTTTTATAATGTGTATTTATCTTGACAGACAACTTACCACTTGGACACAGCAATTTCTACATGAAATATATTTGTCAGTGAGAAGGGGAAGAGCAGTTAGACATAAAGAAGAGAATTAAAAAAAACTGTTTCAAAGAGAAACACCTCTCATTAATAATGAACTGTAATCAGTTTCCCCGACCTTGGATCGTGGGACTCGGCAGAAGCCATGCTTAATAAAAAAAACTCTTGTAACTTTTACAAAAGCACTAAAAAAATCAATTTATTCAGTCACGTTACTGGCATGCTCACCACGCACACAGAAGATTCTCGCTCTGCTATCTCTGGAACAGCCCTCTGTGTCAGCTTGGCAGCAATTGCAGTGTCGCGACCTCTGCCACTCCAGCAGCCCACTTGGATAGTGTGAATTCTATGCCAGGCTAACCGCTCCACCGTCTATCGCTTGTCTCCTGCGATCTCCCAGTAAATTCTGCCAGTCTCCTGCTCATCTGTTGTTCGTCTGCCCACACCCCCTCTGTGTCTTGAATTTAAGTGCTTTTCCTGTCAATCAGCAGGACCAGCTACCTTTCCTGAGTACACATCACCCGAGCTGGGCTCAGTATTTTTCACCTTGGAGAATAGCTTTCCAGAATTCCTGCGGGGTGAATTTGGCAATGCAGGCGTATTTGTCCAGAATGTGCTAATTTCTCTGCACAGTGAATTTCAGCTGTTAGTGTGCCACTACTAGTCAAGCTGCACCCCAACTCTCAGGCATCCTGTGTTAATTGGAAATTGATAAGTAGATTACTTTAAAATGGAAATTGTTGATGATTGATGCATCACCCATGGACAGCTCCCACATCCTTACAAATCAGGTGACACAGGTAAAAACACAGGTACACAATCGGAGTGTCCAGATTGCTTCTGATCCAAAGTATGTGTTGTGAAAGGTTTCATTGTAAAACATAACACAATAAAAAAGACGATTTTTGAGGGCACTGAGTAGACTTGTTCTTGTTCCATCATTTCAGCATTGAACACAAGCAGCTCTTGCTATGGTCATTTCATGTCTCCCCTATGTCAATAATATTTGTTTTTTCCAGGTCTGGCTTCAAAATGGAGCAGCCGAAAGCTTAACAGTTGCACACAATTTAGATTCAGCAACCACACCAGCAATATTCCATTAACTGCCTTACATTGCATTAAACTCAAAATCTCACTCTGGAGTGCAAAATGCACCACTGCTGTTACCTCATAGTTTCAACAAATTATGTTGAGGCTGCAGAAGGTTTACGTCCCAGTCCCAGTCATGCACCAGTGCAATTATTCTCCACTACATTTCCCACTACAGTAGAAGAGCATCTTGATTTTAGGAGATCCCTGAAGATTCCCTCTTCCCATAACCCTTCAAGATAGAGATGTTAAGCATGTTGCTGTAGCTAAAGTTTCCATGTTGGACACTGAGTCGCACATGTCCATAGTCAAGATGTGGTAACATTAATGCACGGAGCAGTGACTGCACTGTATTGTAACACATGATTAAATTCATACATTCATTTATTTTTTCATCACTAAAAAAAAGCTACAATGTAACTAACTTCACCTCTCCGCTGTCTCTGTGGTATTGACACTAAGTAAACCTCTGCGTACGTTTTTGACACAAATCTTGCAATTTTTACTGTCCTTCTATTTATACACTCAGTGCTATCCCAAATCATTAGTACTATAGAGGAAAGGAAAGAAAGAGGACTTTGAAGACAAAGAGATCATCCCCTGAAGCTGGACATATTTGGCAGTGCTCTACTTTATATTTTGTATTGTTTTTTACACAAACGTTATGAGCAAAAATGTCCCATACTGCCTCATTACGACCCAGGCGGAGGACCATGGTGCTATTAGCACCATGGTCCATGCCGGTGTCTGCCATTTGCGGAATGGGGAATTACCACCCCATTCCGAGGTTGGTGGGGCGGTAAATCCCCATGCCGCCATGGCCCTTCCCCATTTCCATTTTTGCCCCATAGGGCTCAATGGGGAAGGCGCTAATAACGGTAATGCAAATTGCGGTACCGTTATTAGCACCAAAGTCCCTTTGCGGATCCCTACTTTAACGGCTGGAAAAACCAGCCGTTAAGGTCGGGTCCTGCAAAGGGACCTCGTAATCAGGCGTTAAGGGTTTAACAACGCTGACACCTTTTATGGAGCCGTTAAACCCTTAACGCCAGGGTCGTAATGAGGCCCACTGACTGATCAATTGAAATGTGCTCTTGTGTTTCTTAATCTGATTGGGCCTCATTACGACCCAGGCGGAGGACCATGGTGCTATTAGCACCATGGTCCATGCCGGTGTTCCGCCATGGCGGAATGGGGAATTACCACCCCATTCCGAGGTTGGCGGGGCGATAATTCCCCATGCCGCCATGGCCCTTCCCCATTCCCATTTTTGCCCCATAAGGATCAATGGGAATGGGGAAGGCGCTAAGTATGGTGCCCCAAATTGCGGCACCGTACTTAGCACCAAGGTCACTTTGCGGGTCCCTACTTTAATGGCTGGTAAAACCAGCCGTTAAGGTCGGGTCCCGCAAAGGGACCTCGTAATTAGGCGCTAATAGGTTAACGGTGCCGCAGCCTTTTACGGCGCCGTTAACCCATTAGCCCCTGGGTCATATTGTCTTACTGCAATGAACAAACACATATATACAATAATAAGTACAATACAGTGAAGCACTAACTGTGATTTAAATATAAGCTGTTGTGAACTTGAATAAAATGGCCGACAATGATAACACAAGAAATCGGCGAGGGGCCCGTTCCAGGAAAGCACCATCAAAGAGAGCCGTCATGGCAGCTGGATTCAAAGCTTTCCCATGTACTTTACTTAACTGTTGATTTGTAAACCCGGGTCTGTATTCTATAGGCTGTGAGTGGGGATACCAGGGACCCTGTGCTGTACTTTATACCATCCATTCTGTAGATCTGAAGCATACCATTTTCGTTCACCTTGCTTTATTATTCTTTTAGACACCAGTTTCCGGTAATATGCTCCCTTTCTTTTTTCTTCTTCTCTCCCCTTTCCACTATAGATACTTGTAGCATAAGGTATGCTCTATATGAAACACCAATCGCTCAATAGGAGCAACAGGATACCCTAATCATCAAAAATAAACAATTGGATATTCAGTGAAATCACCATTCTAGGTGAGTCAAAAATGTTCTTAATACTTGAACTAAGTAAAAAATAGTCTGACTGAACATGTATCCAGTTAAATATATGTTTTTCTCTTTTTCGCATAGGCCAGAAAATATATTGAGTATGTGATTTTTCTTTTTCTTTTTCAGTTTTGTTTGTTAGAAATAAAGTTCCATCTCCTGAAGAACCACTGCCAATAACAGTGGGGAAACACGTGTCGAGTTAGGAACTACGATAGAAAAATTAAACATTGAATTACAAAATCAATGTGTCAGAAACCAAAACAAAGAAAGTAATGGATTGTCATTAAAGCTAAGAACCAATAATCAAAATCAAAACCAAACCAAAAGTTAATGAACCAAAACAAAACTATAAGTTAATGTGCCAGAAAATACAGCTAAGGAATGGATTGTTATTTGGTGTGAAAACAACACTGAACCAACTTTTGAAATTTATGACAAGCAAGAAGTGAAAATCATACTGTACCAGCATTGTAATTCAAAGTGAAACCATGATTGAATTGTTAAGGTGTGAAAATAACACTGAACTTGTTTTGTTTATCTGAATAAAAATAATTAACGATTTAGACTCACCTGTGAATATTTGACCAAATAGGTTGGCACATTCGAGTAAGCTATTCCCATTTCTTTATTTTTCTTGCTGAATCTGTGTAGCAGTCACACAGTAATTGGGAAATTACTCATGCTGATAACAAAAAGATATTAGACAACTGCTATCTTAGTACGCATCTTTAACAAAAAAGTAGTCGCCAAGGGCATGTTTTTTCTCAGGCTGTAATTTCTTTTATTTAAGCAACAACCGAGAGTGATCGTCTCCTCACTCTCGTCATAAATATCGGTGGACGATGTCTTCAACAATCTTACGGTTTCAAACTACCTACAATAAGCATAAAAACAACCATTTGTAATCCAGCCTCATTTCTTAAATTCAGCATATCAAATTATGCATGACAACCATGAATGGTTGGGAAACTCGCACTCACCTCCAATTTCTGGATGATGGGGGTGGCGCAAGTTAATGGGGATGAGTCACATCGAGAGAGCAGAATTTCGAGAGAGCAGAATTTCTGAGCTCAAACAAGTTAGCTCCCGACTAATCAGAAAGGAGCCACACGATAAGAATCCTATAAAGCAATAAAGCCAGAGTCAACCATCATGTCCACATCTATGGACAAAACACCCAGGCATACCACCAACCTAGATGGCATACCTTACTTCCTCCTGCTGTATGTCTGTTTCCCGCTTTCGTACAACGTCTATCTTGTTAATATCGTTGTTCACAGGAATATCAAATTCATCTGTGTGACTCCTAGCATGGCACCCACCTGCAAAAACAGTGTGGCGTGACTTAATATACACATAGTTATTGTTGTTTACAGGAATATCACATTCATCTGTGTGACTCATAGCTTGGCACCCACCTGCAAAAACAGTGTGGTGTGACTTAATATACACATAGTTATCATGTGCCCATCAGTATACATAAGTAACACGTCATGACCCATGTACAATCGAATCTTATAAAATACCAATGTAAAAGAACTCACACTCAATGTGGTTTTCACTCTGCATCAAATCCGTGGCGAATCATGAAGCGGGGAGGAATGCTGTTGTTAAACCTTATGTACACCTCCTGGCCAACACAGCATCTGTATAGCAATTACAATCATATCCTGGTCCACTATATTTACGTGGTTGCAGCATATTATCCATATCCATATCCAGATGGTCATATCCGGAACACCCTAAGGAGAGAACACCAGATCCTATACCATATCCTGAACTTTCCCAATGATGATCGTGTAGTGTGAGAGGAGAATCCCCACCCTATGTGAGTAAGTTAAAGTTGTTACCAGCAAGAAGACAAACAGGGGTGATTACCTCTGCATTGAATAACCGAATAATGGGGTCCAGTTATGGGATGGGGTTCACACAGTTCCCCTTGTTAAAGTTAGGGGGACAAGACCGCAATATATTCCATGGCCTCAGATGGATAAGGTTAACTTAAAAGTCAAGTTACCTAATTTGAATTTGGGGGCTGGAAAATGGATATAGGTATTAGAGAAAATGACAGTGGGAAATACGTTGGCCATAGGGAACATAAAAGGTCTATTGGCAGCTATTCTCTGAGAGAGAACTGATGACATTTGGAAATGAGTGGGATATGTAAGTGTGACAGCACAAAACACGTTGCATGATAAAGCGCCATTTTATAATTGTTTGGCGGATGTTTGGAGAGCTCTCAGGGTACAGTATCCCGATATGTCTGATATGAGTGCAATTATGACATATAAAATGAAAGAAGATAAAGACCCTATTGCTTACATTCAGGATAGTCAAGAGAGATGGCACCTTGAGATGCGTGAGCCTTGGGAAAAAACTGTGGCATTATTCTATCATATTTTGTGTCAGGGATTGCCAGAAAAAGTACAGAGACAAATGAATAAACAAGTAGGCTTCGAAGCGAAGCCATGGGCTGAGATACAGTTGACTATTGTGCATCATTGTCGATTGTTACAAGAGAATAATATAAAGAAAGATGAGAACAGGAAGGTTGAGGAAGCCAAGTTAGTTCAGAAGAAATTGTCAAAATGTGCTATTGAAGGAGCAGTATTGACAAGTGGAGCAGGAGTAGGAACACTATAAACAAGGTGTGCATGGCAGGTGAATAATGTACACCCAGTGGATCAAAAATTGGTATGTTTTTTTTGCCATGAGGTAGAGCTGTAGGATTGAGAGGAAGAGGAGGTGGATTTCAGAACACCCAAGGTGGATTTCAAAATGCCCAGGGTGGACTTCAGAACACTCAGGGAGGATATAATTGTGCATGTGCCAGAGAACCACTCCAATTGTGTTGGAATTATGGGATAGTGGGGCACATTGCACGTGTATGTAGAAGCTGAGGAAACATGCAACAAATTGGACAAAATTCAAGAGGGGGGACAGGTCATCCACCGCCATAGAGCACACAAAAATAAGAGGGATGGACTGATATCATTAAGTGCAAGACCAGACCACTCCTTTGCCAAATGAAAAAGATCTATACCCGGTATTGCAAATTTTCATTAGCACCTTTAATAGAATTTATGTCATGGAAATGGAGACAATTGTCCAACTATGTGAAAATGTATTACCCACCCATAAATTCGTTATATGTGGATATGAATAAGATGTTGGGTACACATGCTCCCATCTCCTTTCATAATTATCATTTGAAAATACAACAACTACTGAGTGAAGCGAACATCACCGTGGATGATGTTTATCATCGTCCTTGCTATGTTAAAAAAAAACGTTTTGAATTAGATTGATGTTTAACGATTGGGCGAATCATGACCTATAAATTATATAAATAATATGGTGCATTCGTCAAGCAGCGCATCCCACGATATGTGCACATTACATTATTTCCCTGTGAATTCACCAGAAAAGCCTACATTCGATTTAGATTTAATCTTTATCATACAAGGGATAGAACTAAGAACTGTAAATCGAATGAGATAAAACATTCCGTGGGATGTCGTTTTGATGAATGTAATGAACCCTACGAAACACTGAAGCACCTTATACTTTATTGCCCCCATTTTAAGAATATAAGGACAGCCAGATTGATAACATTTGTCAACATTGAATACGAGGACTGTCTTGAGTTCTTATGGTCTCGAATGATGCAAGGAACTCATAATCGCTTAATCTATGAATTGGTAAGCTTTTGTAAGCATATTGAAAAGGAGCTGGCAGTATTTGACAAATGATATGCGTACATCATTATAGTAAACATTTTAATAGTGAAATTCAGTTTTAAAGTGTTAATCTGGAATTGCAATGAAATATGTACATATATGGAATATGTGAATGATGATTCTAATATTTATATTGCACAATCTCTATCATGCACTTAGTATTTTAAAATTTTGTAAATGTTTTATAAGATTTAATTTTCTATTTTTGATGTAATGAATGTTTGTATATGGAATTTTACTTTTTGCAAAGGTTCTGCACAAATGTATTCTTGTAAATGAACTAAATGCAAAAAATAAAATAAAAAAGAGGGATGTGCCCATGGACACACATCCTATCAGACCCACGTGCCACAAGCAAAGCAGGCACAACAGCAGGGGCCAGTGCAAATGCACCCACCACAAGGGCAAGCACCTATGCAGATACAATGTAATCTGAAGACAGGGCAAACACTAGGATTGGGGTGGCACTGTGGTAGGAGGGAACCCTTTTACAGGGACACAGATGAATTTGTATGCTCAATAGGACAGCTCAGGGGGTGACCTGATATCTATCAGTAACACTAGACTCCCAAGAAGAACCAACGGTCGATGTTACGATAGGAGGCAACTCTTTTTCTTTTCTTGTAGACACTGGGGCAACTCGCTCTTGTATAAGGGAAGGAAAATACCCAACGTCAGGTATTGCCATGAATGCTCAAGGGTTCTCTGGAGCTACGAACTTAGTTCCTTTTACTGATAAATTATCTCTTTCTATAAGGGAATGTGACATGTCTGTCCCCTTGTTATATTCGCGACAAACGCCAGTTAACATTCTGGTTAGAGATTTGATGATGAAACTTAACATGACGATTTCATTCACTGATCAAGGAATAGTGTACTCCACTCCAGGAATACACAATTTAAATGTAAGAGAGTTTATACTGGCATTTACAGGACATGTGGCTCTAAGAGGGGTTCCGGTAGATCCGGAAGTCTTAATGGATGGGGTGAGCATTTTATTAACATGGCTACTTAGATTAGTAGGGAAAATTTGGATGAGGAAGAAGGGTATATTATTCCTATAGAGATGGAAGCAGCTATAGTATGAGGGGAAAAATCAATGCTTGAAGGAGTTGATATCAAAGGTAGAGCATGGAGGACATTGATAGCTCTTGAAGCGGGATACAGATTGACTAATATAACAGATGAAGATATGTTCAGAGATGAACGTATAGATGATGAGGTAGTGTTTTTTATAAGCATTCCATATTTGATAAAGATTGAGAAAATCTTCCACAGTGAATTACACTGATGCAGCAAAGACCAGCATTCTTCAGGAAGACATAGAAAAGGTACCAAGCGTCCTTTGGACTATGGGCCCATATGATTTAGGCCTATTGAAGGGAATTGGGCAGGTTAAAATAAAACTTAATGCAGGAGTAATGTTATCCCGAGCAAAAGAGTACCCCATGGCCCGAGAAACTGATGAAGGTATATTTGAGACTATGGGCCTCATTACAACCCAGGCGTTAAGGGTTTAACGGCGCCGTCTGCGCCGTTAACCCTTAACGCCTGATTACCATTTTAACGCCTGCTTTTAGCAGGCGTTAAAATGCAAGGCGCTAACCCGCCTTGGTGCTAATTACGGCACCGTAATTTACGGTGCCGTAATTAGCACCTTCCCCACTCCCATTATGCCCTATGGGGCAAAAATGGGAATGGGGAAGGGTAAATGGGGAATGGGGATTTACCGCCCCACTCACCTTGGAATGGGGCGGTAAATCCGCCGTCCACCATGGTGTAAACAGAGTTTACACCATGGTGGTAAAGTAGGGAACTTACCGCCTGGGTTGTAATGAGGCCCTATCTCAGCGTTGATGAAACAGTGACTCCTAGTGCCATTGGACTGATCATGCAATACTGTGGTGTACCCAATAAAAAAATTAAAAAGGGGGTCATGGAGATTTATCCAAGATTTATCCAAGCAGAGTTTCCATTAGTTCTGAATCCTGCGACAATTTTGTGTAGTATCCCAGTTGAAGCTAAGTATTTCATGGTGATCGATTTGAAAAAATCATTTTTTCTCGATCCCGTTGTACAAAGACTTACAATACCCTACTTCCTTTAAGTTCAGACAAAAAAGACTAAAACATACTTGTTTGCCTCAAGGGTACTGTGAGACCCTATCGATTCTTTACAGGGCCCTACAGATGGATTTAGGTAACATTGAACTCAAAGGAGCAGTAATTCAGTACGTTGATGACATATTAATCTGTAGTGAAACAAAGGATGAATGTAGGCAGGAATCTGTTCAGGTAATGACAGTATTGTCAGACAAGGGATACAAAGTAGATAAGAAGAAATTACAGTATCGCCAGGAAGATGTGTTGTACATAGGCCAGTTAATTTTACATGAAGGAAAGGAAGTGAAACCAGAGAGAGCTGAGGCTATCATTAAAACACCAAAGCCAAATACAATGAGGCAAATTTGCAATTTCTGAGCCTATGCAATTATTGCAGGGCCTGGTGTTTCACTACAGCACATACACAAAGCTACTATTGGAAGCACTTAAAAAAGCACGAGATGGTAAGGAATTATAGAATGGACTGACGAAATGGAGGAAGAATTTGAGGATTTAAAAAGAGCAATTTGTACAGCTTTGGTTTTGGGAATTCCCAATTATAGTGAAGATTTTTATTTGTTTTTGCACACCAATCGATCAGTAATGACAGCAGTACTCACATAAAGAACCACATTAGGGTATAAAGCTTTGGCGTATTACAGTGGGATTTTAAATACAGTTATGAGAGGACATTTTCCATGTGAACAATCTTTGGCTGCTGCCGCATTTGCTATTGAGAAGCCCACAAGTATTACTATGGGCTGTGCAATGCTGCTATATTTTGAGCATGCCTTATTTGCTATTTTAGAGAAACCCAAAGGTACATTGACGACGCGCTTTTGAGGAGTGCTGTTGAGAAAGGGCTGTCTAAGGCTGGAGACGCTGTGACCTGCTGCCTTGATTTACTGTGGATGCGAACTGAACTGAACATTACTGGAAAGAAAACGAACATTTGAACTGCCTGCTTTTTTTTTTTTTCAAGTTCTGTGGTTTCCGCCCCTTTCCCCCACAATCCATATAGCCTCACGAACTCGCGCTTTTGCGCGCGCGCTTTTGAGGAAGTGCTGTTGAGAAAGGGCTGTCTACGGCTGGAGACGCTGTGACCTGCTGCCTTGATTTACTGTGGATGCGAACTGAACTGAACATTACTGGTAAGATCCCAGCCTTCTACAAAGGATTCTGTGAAGACTGTTTGGTTTCTTTTTCTGTGCTAATGCTTACAGTGTTTCACTGTGTTTCTTTCCTCAGGAAAGAAAACGAACATTTGAACTGCCTGCTTTTTTTTTTTCAAGTTCTGTGGTTTCCGCCCCTTTCCCCCACAATCCATATAGCCTCACAAACTCGCGCTTTTGCGCGCGCGCTTTTGAGGAAGTGCTGTTGAGAAAGGGCTGTCTACGGCTGTCCATGGGTGCCGAGGGTGGAGGGTTCCCCCCTTTTTTGGTAATTGAAGCTCGGATTCAGTAAGCTTGTGCTAAGTTTACTTCTGAAGATTGCTGTTACTGCTGTTAGAGCGGATTGAGAGGGAGGTTCGGGTGAGTGTTATTCAGCTTATAACTTCCTGCTAAATTGCGTGTTGCATGAAGGGGATTACTTATACGCTGACATCGGGGATGCCAGCGAATATAGTGGTTACTAGAGCTTCAGTTAATCTCAAGCCTGCGACCCCTAAATCTTCCCCGATTATTGCTCTAAAAAAAAATTAGGAGGGCTGCCTAGCGTGACTCCGGAGAGAAAGAGCTCTACCAGTGACGACACAAAGAGCTTCTGTGTATGAATTAATGATTTCTAATCCAGCAATTACAATTGTGAGATGTAACTTGTGAACCCAGCCATGTTTGTAGCTGAACATATAGAAGAAGGTGATCTTGTACACAATTGCATTACCTATGTTGAATCATATGATAAGAAACCCTGTGTAAAAGAAAATTCTTTAGTGGGAGGGGAGATGATCTTCATTGATGGTTCTTCAATACAAAAATCAATCAAACTAGTGGGGCTAGGCATTCAGGATCCACAGCTGTAAAATACAAATTAAATGGTGAATTTGAGGTAGTGGTGAGTGCAAGACTACCACACCATTTTGCAACATAGTCAGCAGAATTGGTAGCGCTTATTCTTGTGCTTGAGAAACACAAAGATCAGGAAGTGACGGTGTACAGTGACTCTGTCTATGTGACATCAACCGTACATGCAGGGCTGTCACGTTGGGAAAGGAGGGGTTATCTTGCACAGATGGCACTCCAGTGTAACATCAGTCTTTATTGGACCGGCTAATTAAGGCACTAGAACTCCCAGTGGCCATAGCAGTCGTAAAATGCACAGTGCACACTAAACAAACAAACTTTATTTCCCGCAGAAACGAAGCAGCAGATTTAGAAGCCAAAAGAGTTGCATATTCCTCCGAAGTTTTAAATAAAAGCAAGTTAGTACGAGAGGGGTATAATATGCTGTCAATTATGCAATTAATAGAGATACAGGGTAGAGCGTACAAGAAGAGCAGGAGCAATGGAGATGGAGGTGGTGCTCTTTACCCCCAACATAATTAATATGGAGACAAGAAAGCACTGGAAAGCCAGTGATATCAGCGGTGTTACTAAAAGTTGCACTCGAGCAGCTGCATTACCCCGTGCATATGACCCGAGAAAGTCCTGCAGCCACCATTGAAGAAGACTTGTTTGTTCCCAATTTATTGGAACACATTGCATAGTTCATTATGAATTACATCCTGTGTCCGGATTTTACAGCTGGGCATACACTAAGAACAATCAGAGGAGTAATATCCCGTCCAAATGGCCCATTTCAGAATTTGCATATTGACAACATTGATATGCTGCAGACATGCTGCAGACATGTAATGGATATAGGTATCTATTGGTATCTATTGGTGGTGTGTCCCTTTTCTAAATGGATCAAAGCCAGTCCTGGTACACATCCTGATGCCACCTGTGCAATTAAATTCTTAGTGCGCAAGGTATTTCCGAGATGGGTTGTGGCGAAGTATTAAATTCAGATAATGGGCCACACTTTGTGAATGAGCTATTTGAACAAATAGGGCTTTTATTGAACATAAAGCATACACTTTCTTCTGCTTATCACCTACAAGCAAATGGATTATGTGAGAGGTTCAATGGCCTCCTCCAGGAAAGAATAGCAAAGATTACATTAACTATGAAAAAGGGATGGCTATATTGGTTACCCCTAGCCTTGTATGCACTTCGAAATCGGCCAGGTTCAGACCATCATCTTACGCCCCATGAATTAGTAACAAGGTGATGCCCAGAGTGTAGCACAGACTCTAGGTGACGAGATGCACGATTAGTTGACATGTATGACTACCAGGGTTTCTTTAATTTCAGATCAAGTCAAGCATCAGGGTGGTTGAGGAACATGGAAGAGGGCAGCCCAGTAACTGATCCAAGTGCATTATTTCCACCACCTAAAGTGCATGTTGAAGATCAAGTGCTGTTAACATCTTTACATGTAGATGGCATGGGCCAAGATTTAATGGACCATATCAAATAGAGAGATTTTCTGCTACTGCAGTTAGGGTGTCTGGAAGAAGACTGTGCTTACATTTGGCTGATGTAAAGATCTACAAAGGTGAGGCCCTCCCTCTAGTACCCGCTGACTGGGAAGCAAGACAAGAAAAATAATTTCTGCTTATGCAGACTCAATCAATGACCAAGAAGAAGGCCGATAAAACAGTGCATGATTAAAAAAAATGTCTTTTGTACTGTAATTCATTGGACACTCCTTAAAAAATTAGCAGCAAGTGCATGGACTTGTAGAGAATTCCAGAGCTTAAACATACTTTTTAGAGATTCTTTGAAAAAGTATGAGCATATCGGCACTATGCCCAAGTGCCAATTCTTTATTAAATAATGGAAGAGAGATCATTACCCAGATTCAATTTGAGAAAGTATTTTTCAGAAATAACATTTGACACCAGCCAACAGCGACACACACAATTTTCTGGTTGCAGTTTTTGTGTTTATACTTCAGTCATACCCTACCCTTGTTGGGAGAGATGTTAATATTCTGACCTTTCTCCAAGATCCTGAGAACAGCCGAGTTATAACGAGACTTCTGATTGCAATAATTGAGCAGATTGTGCAACTATGAATGTGATTTGAGTACATGTATTAAAAATGATTCAGGGAGAAGAAAATGCAGTTGCAAGAAGTCTAACAATTCCACAAGAAATGGCGTGGCACACAAAATACATTATTTTCTTCTTTTTATAACTCATATTCCGAAGTCTTTATCATTCTGATGGCTCAATTGAAAACAGAACACATATGATCTTTCCCAGTATAAGTACATATAGTGATAATTTCTTTAACCTATTGGGGTATGTCAAACAACATAAGGGGGATGCAGAAGAAGATAACAAGTGGATAAATACCTATCTTGATAATTCTGCTCACTTGGGGAATAATATGTGGTACCAACAAAGGAAAAAGGTGCCGAAGAGTGCATCCGTTGAGTGCTGTTATGTCTGCTCTCTCATCCTCTATGCCATGAGTACAGTAAGAACATAATTTCAAACGAGATGCTGGCACATGATGCGAAGTGCCTCAGCCATCTAGTAACACGTACTAACAGAGGACATTTCCAAGGGAGCTGGGCAACCCTGTGATGGCGATCAAGACAGACGTTCCCATACCAGGATGATTATATCCAGACAAAGCAAACAGCAAAATAGCCTGGATTGACAGACAAGATGCTTGTGTATCCTTCTGTGGGACAAAACAAAGTAATAATCGAAGAAATTAAGAGTATGAATTGCTCTGACAAAACTGAAAAGACTGGAATGCCTGGTTGCTGGGAGCACTCACAGCTGTTAATCTATGAGTGAGTGATTATGACCAAAGGATGGGAAGATCGGATGATGTCCTTTGCAGCTCATCTAATAAGGAGAAACCCTGTGCACGAGGTGCAGAAAGTGAATAATGAGTGCCTAAAGTCATGGGCCAAGAACTCTAAACTACTGACATGGGTGGATGATGAAGCAGGACCAGTGGTTGTAGTTCAATTGATTAATGCAAAGGTAAAGTCTGAGTTGGAGATAATAAAGGGTGCAAGAACATACCTTATATCCCAGGAATGAGGAGACAGACTGCTGTCCTAATGGATCAATATTGGGCCTGTGGATCCATAGTATATATAAAGTTGCCCAGGAACTGGGGAGGAGTGTGTTCCATTGTACTCATCAATGTTCCAGCCTTGGTGATTCCCCAGAACAACCTGAACATCAAGGGATTTCTAAAAGTGGATGAGCGCTTGAGATAAAGAAGGTCACTTACTTGCAGTGCAGCAGATGAAGAGAGAGAATTATTTCTCAGCTAAATCAATAGAAGCTTACAATGAGATTCCGGATGAACACAAGTTGTTCAGGAAGACTGCTATGATAATGACATTTATATTCATGTCTGGACTCCAAGCAGCAATGAATGCCAAATGGTTGCAGATCACCAGATGGCAGCTGTTACAGACAATAAATGCCACTATAAAAGGATTTAGCACCATAAAGGAATAGTTGAGGGCCATAAGGTTAATGACCCTCCAGAAGAGGTATGTTCTCGACATGATTACAGCAATGGAAGGAGGTGTTTATGCCATGGTCGGGCTTACTTCCTGTGCTTTCGTACTCTCATTACAGTGAGAATGGGACTCTGATGGATGCTATTACCATGTTGACAGAACTGCACATTAAAATGGAGGAGGAGACAGAGGCTATTCAAGATGAAGATTGGTTCTCATTTCTGTTTGCATGGATTCCCAACTGCATATGATATGACATGGTATTATATGATTGGCATTTATAACGCCCCTATACACAAGTGTTTCAGAGCACAATGAGGGAAGGGAGGGGGAACAGAGGGAAGACAGAGACAACAAACTTACTAGGCTAGGTGACATTGAGATTGCACAAGTGCATGGGAGCGGGGAAAGGGAAAGTATGAGTAGGCAGAGGGGCAGTGCAATACATAGGATCAACAGTAAAAAATAAATAGAATAAATAAAAACA
The DNA here is from genome assembly GCF_040938575.1 of Ambystoma mexicanum. NCBI lineage: Eukaryota > Metazoa > Chordata > Amphibia > Caudata > Ambystomatidae > Ambystoma > Ambystoma mexicanum. The sequence continues at coordinate 956,700,708 of NC_090928.1, read as the reverse complement.
GAAGGTAAAAGTGCGGCCAGCTAGTGGCAAGTGCAGGGGGTAAGTACAAACATCAAGTGTCAAGAGCTGGTGGGGACTGTAGGGATACAGAAACAGCCACCAAGTACAAGGGGTTTCCCCAGGAGGCAGTGCAGGTATGCAGCTGGTGGGGGAGGGGAGCTTGGCCCAAGATCAGAGGGTAGCTAGGTGACCAGTGCAGTTTCAAGCAGGAGTTCAGCAGGGAAGAGGAGGAGAGAAAGCAGCAGCAATGAGGAAGGTTTTGATGTGCCACCGGAACCAGAGATGGTTCTCCTCAAGTTTCAGGGAGGAAGGGAGGTTTTCCAGAGGGGGGCCCCAGCTGAAGAAATATATCTACCACCAACTTGTTGCTTGGAGAAGCAACAGACCCTGAGAGAGTTGTGTTCAAGTTCCTTGGTGCAATATTGGTGATGATAATGTTAGGAATCGGTTTTATAAGGATAATAATTGGAAAATGCCAGAAAACAGCAAAGAAAGCATAGAAAATGAAGATCATGATTGATATAAAGGATGAAACAGAAGACAATGCACAGAATGAAAGTACCATTAGACACCACATAAAAGCATGTATTGTGGCACCCGAAGGAACGAAATTACAGTTCCCAAGCGATCATAAGAATTATGTGGGACATTGAGTCTTCTGTACCCCAAGGGGAGAATATAATTACCTGACATGGAGTGGGTATGAACACATCAAAAATGTGGACACCATAAGGGCGATGACTAAGATATGAATACCAAAGAAACCCTTATTCAAGAGAAGATTCAAAGAAACAGGAACACTTGAGGAGGTGGTCAAGAACACAACCAAAAAGGGGAATATAGAGGAGCAGACGTACTCATCCGCAGGAGAGCCTAACCCCTACCCCTCCTGTATTGGAGACATGACACTGTGCCCTGTCTAACACCAACTATTGCAGCAATAACGCAGCAAGTATTTGGAGGACGGCTTCCAATAAGACCACCATATCAAATGTACCCTCGAGTTGATGATAGCCTGCAGGAGGAGATTCCTGAAGGAATATGAGAAAGAGCTAAGAAAAGTGATGACATTATAAAAAAGTGTGCACAAAGTCCTGAAATACTGAATGAAGACAATGTATGAACCCTAGAGGAGAAATTACGAAGTAAAGAATCAAGTAAACTTTAAAAGTGTTAAAGAAGAAGATTACATGTTAGAAAGTGTTTCAGAAATCAGAAGTATAATAAATGAACATACGCTGAAACGCAAGCGAGATCAATTCATCGTATAGGCTAGCTACAAGTAGTGAATAGAATGCAGGTGAAGCAGCCATTGTACAGAAACTGGACATTGGTATTATGAAATAATTAAGCCAAAGAATCATGAAGAGAAAATGAAAGGCTGTGTGGCAGTAGAATAGCAGGTTGTTGGAGCTGCGTTGGAAGGCTGTCTGGCCTGAAGTCAAGAACTGAGAAGTCGAGGTCAGCTATCTATGCTGAAGAGGAACATGTGTGTGGAGGATGAATCCTCTCATGCTAAGGTGCAAGAAAGAACACATAAGATGCCATCTTAATTTGTTAAAGCATTTAAAAGCTTGCAGAATGAACATAATCGTGGTCTCAAGTCATATGAGTTGAGTCTGAAAATAGGGCTTGAACTTGGAGTTCCAGACACAATAGAGAGTGCCCTCACTCCTGTTGCATTCCTAGGACAGGAATACTCTGCAAGGCCAAGTACAAAGAGAATTTCATGATCGAAGGTTTGGGTGATGAGAGATGCTGGGCTAACTGGGTGGTAGGGCAGCTTTCTGCCCTATCTAATTGCAGCTGAGTCTTGGCGTATGTGCTGCTAATTGAACCGAATGTTCCATATAAGGCACCAGAGTGCCAAACCAATTGTATTAGTCCATATAAGGAAGGACCTTATAGCTTCAGAAACCAATGAAACAATGTTTAAATGATTTTTTCTGAAATGACACGTATGAAGAGGTAGGCATAACTTGTCCACCTGCTATTTGAGAGCCAATAAGAAACCTAGCTCCTATATGATTGTATGTCTAGATGTGTCCCTTAACCAATCCCAACCCTTGATAGGTTTTGCACTATTGCCACATAGCAGGACGTCATTCGGATGTGCAAAGAAGTATTTCATTGTATTTCGTGTGGAAATCAGAGAGAATGACCGTCCGTCCGTTGATGTTTGTTGTGAACTCCCTGTTTGAGATGCTTGCTAATAAAACAGCAACTTGCCATCTTCTTGAGTTTCCCTTGTTATTTGGATTTAGGATTATTCTGGTGTAATCCCATCCAGTAGCAGACACGTTCCAAGGGCCATTAGCTCATAATAATGAAGGACATTATAGGGCCGATTCATGGAACAAATGTGCGCCAAAAATCGTGGCGCAAGCTGGAGCAGCGTGAAAAAGCAAGCGCATGCGTACGATTCATGGAAGGCCCTGCGTGTGTTTTCCCCGGGATGTGCGCCAAATCCGTGCGTGGCGCACACAGGCACACACGTCATTGCAACATCCAGAACGCTGTGCGCTACGCACACAGTGAAAGCGCACAACGTCAGCGCACACACCAAAAAGGGGGCAAAACATGCGGAATGGGGACCAACGCGTGAATGAGAAGGCGTAACTGGGGAAGTACTGCGGGGAAATACATGGAACGCCCACACGCAGGCAGACAACACGTATTCATGGAATCGAATACAGGAAAACCGCGCACACCAAAAAACGCGCACAGGCATCAACACGTCCGCCACACAAAGGCAGGCCAAAGCTTCCCCGCGTGCAGTATAAAAGTATGCACAAACAACAAACACGTATATATAGCAACGATGAATGCCCCATTTGTCGCAGATCTGATTGTGAGACACCGCAGGAGGAGGAGAATAGCCAGGCCCTGCATTTTATTGCCCCGGACCAGCCTTTTTGGGATGCCTGATGACCAGGTCTATGGCAGGTATCGGTTTCCACCTTGTATCATCCTCAACCTGGTCAGGGAGTGGGAAGTTGACCTTACATCACCCACCCTGTGCTCCCAAGTATTGAGCCCCTTGGAGAAGGTGCTCAATGTCCTGCATTTATTGGCCACTGGGTAATTTCAGCGGACAGCTGTCATAGTCGGGGGTGTCTCACAGGCCACGCAGTCATGCTGCCTACACCAGGTGTTGGCAATCATGACTGCGCGCCCCTCAGTCCGCAGGCACATATACATACCCAGAACACCCGCAGAAAGGCAGGCCGTGGTCCAGGACTTTTACAGGGTGGCACACTTCCCCAAAGTGCTTGGTGCCATAGATTACACCCATGTGGCCCTAGGTTCACTTATGCGGTCTATCAAAACCGCAAGCACTGGCATTCCATCAACATACAGGTTGCATGCGATGCCCATGGAATCATCACCTCTGTCTATGCTAACTATTCTGGGTCTACCCATAACAGTTTCATTTATCGAATGTCTGCCCTGAGCCGGGACCTGGAAGCTGGGAAGCATGGCGACACAAGGCTCATTGGTGAGTACAGATGTCTGTGTACATGCATGCATGTCACAGGCGGACAAATACACAAACCCAACTAATGACAACCATTTTAACCTCCCCAGAGGGCAGTACCTACCCTCTGAGCAACCACATGATGACGCCAATATGGAACCCCACCACACCACCCAAGGTAAGATACAACGCTGCCCATATTACAACCAGGGACATAGTGGAGCGCACATTCGGAGTGCTCAAACACGCTTCCGCTCCCTTGACCGCTCTGGCGGCCAGCTACTATATGCACCCCCAGTAGTGTGCAGGATCATTGTGGCAGCATGTGTTCTGCACAATGTTGCAACACGGTGGGACATACTGGTGGACATGGTGGTGCCCCCACATCCCCAACCACAGGCACAGGCGCTGCCCATTGGAGGGGAAAGGGCACGTGGCGAGACAGCCAGGACCCAGCTTGTGGCCACATTTTTCACCTAAACTCCCACCCCTGCGGAGTGCACACAGCCCTGGCACATACCAGGTGACAATTGATGATGACAAAGAGACAGTCAACTGTCACAACCTTACCAGTCTGAGAATGTTGACACGGAAGTGCATCATTGTGTGCATCCATAGCTACTTAAACATATCCAATCCTGTGTGACCAAAAGGAACACATGCAAGGTGTGTATCACCCCCCCCTGCAAAACAGGCCATGACAAACACTGGTATGTCACCCAAACCCTCCCAACCCACATCACCCTTGTCTGCCACACCATGACATGGCATGCAACAGCAAAAGCCCAACACATGACTAATTAGATACGAAGTGAAATGTGATAAATGGAAAGAGGCCCGAGACAATCACACCTGACATGGAATCAGATGAAATGACTGACCAACAACCTCCCACACATACAAAGTCATACACAAATGCATGCCACCAGTGGTACCATCAACAAAAGACTGAATGCCTGTTCTCATGCACATTGGCCAAGCCACATCTGCTAATCCCTAACCTGTGTGCTGTGTGTGTCTCCTTCAACACACTGCACAGCACGTAGCACCTTGAGCAGCCATTGTGTTGGGGATACACATTGAGCATAACATAAAAAGGACAAGCAACAAAAATAACCTATTGATGCATGTACACCATCCCCAAATGGTAAGTGATCATGCGCTGCAGGGACACAGCATGCCAGAGAAGGCAATCTGTGTGCACGTGTGAGCACAGAAGGGTGGTTGTAGGTGTGGTGGAGCATTGTGTAAGTGTGTGTGTCAGTAGGGACATGCACCCAATACATGCATGTGAAATAAAGTGACCCTCAGTGTCCTGTACACATCACATGTGAACATTGCCCATGTGTACACCCCAGCATGTCAAACCACAACAATCCTCTGACACCTGAAAAGTAAACACAACACAGGAAAAGCCATTGACCATCAGAACACATCATGCACATAGTACCCCACAATGAGAATGTCAGAGAGTGCCCAAACACTGTAGCCCAAGGGTACTGTCCAACAACAAAAGGCCCTCGATCATTGACACATCACCATGACCTTCTGAGAAACTGTGTCTGTGGTCCGTAGCCTCCTTTCTCCTAGTCTACCTGGCTTCAGGATCCCCCTAACCCTTGGTTTACATGTTCTAGCTTGCATGTAAATAGGGTGCAGCCCCGTCAGAGGCCACCTTGACTGGTAAAAAAACCAAATTGCAGAGAACTCCAAGGAGCCAAACCCCCAAACCAGGGAAAAAGCCTGTAGCCACCAAAAAACCCTGGCAGAGTCTCCAGTAGATGACTTGAAGTCACTGAAAATGGCCAAGCACATGTCAAAGTAGAATGATAGAACAACCAAGGTAGCACAGTTCAACAATGGTTCAACAGGATGGGTAGCATTTTCAGTACACAATAATCAATGAGGATGCAACAACTGATGGGTAGTGTCACAGCTCCGGTCTCCATGCGCAGGAGTGGCACGAACCAAACCCCCCTCCGCAGTCTGGGCACCTGCAAGGTAAAACTTACACAGACCTCTGAGACCCCGGCGGGGAAAGAGGGTCAGGGATCCGTTGTTTGGATAGGCATCGGTATTCAGGATAACCGGAAAAAGGGTCAGGAGAGGGGAGGTGGATGGGCAAGGAAAAGTAGGCAAAAGACAAAATACAACTATTGACAATAACACATACTCAATCAGAGAAACCATGTTCTACATGCACATTGTACAAAATGGGTCAAATGCAAGCCAAAGAGAGACTTATCTCTGGGGTGAATGCTGGCCTCTTGCCTGCGCACTCCCAGGACCGGTAACAAGAGCAGTTCAATGCTGCAAAGAGAGTGTGAGTAGCTATTCTGTGTGTGTTTTCACCACACACACAACACCATTCATGCCTCAAACGTAGTGACTTCTCCCCAAACATACACTCTTGTCTGCTGTTTTGTTCGTATACTTTTGCTTGCCCCCGTGATGGTGCATACACTGTCAATGCGGTAAGGCAGCCGCACGTGGCCCCACGGTAAATGGAAGACCAATGTGTTAAGAATCACACATGATAGAATGGTCCTAGGGTGAGCTGCTAGACGCGTGGGGTGAGGTGTGACTTCAGTACAAGTTTTGTTGTGCCAGCCGCGGATTTCAATAGGTAGCGCACATGGCAATTTACATATGAAAATGACATGCACTGCACTCGATTCTGTGCGTCGCTGTGTGTCCCTGTGCGCTGTATTAGTTTCTGGTTAGGAACGCTACTGCACTAATAACTCAGCTTCTATGGAGCAGGAGGGACTCGAGGATATGGGCGACGCACCCTGCGTGTGCCCCTGACAACTTGTAAAGCCACTTTACATTTGTTCCTCAACACGGCTTAGCTGTACTGTGCGCTTCTTCCCCAATGCCTGGCCAAGCTCCCCAGCACTGGCGCTAATTAGCATGCATGTGCGAGGGGCCTGGAGGAAGGCTGGCTGGGGTGTGGCCCCTCATGCTGCTCACCTTGCTTGGAGCTCCTGGAAACACATCTGCTTCCGTTAGATGTCTGAGCACAAGCCCTGTGCTTCTGCTTGTGTACGCATCTGCACGTGTGCACCACCCAACGTGGCCAGGTTGTTGTAGTTCTTGGCCCTGTGTCTGCTGGGAAAGGTAGCCTAGAGGATCATTTACCTGCAGAAAGGGGATAAAAGCTTTTAATAAGGCTGTAAAGTTTCCTGTGTGTGTGTCTTCATGCTGGTTGTCACTGGGCCATGTCTGAGACCTACATCCGACCTCCTCCCACCATCAGTGTGACTTTGACAGCCAAAGGGTGCAGGCTACTGTCTGCAGCATGAAGTGCATCAAGCACATATACAGGAAAAAAAATAACATACATCAACATCAATAAATGGACATATCAATTATGTACTCACCAAAAATGATTGCAGACATGCCATGGAGAAAACATACATAAGCCCCACTAGGGGTGTTAACACAAGTAGTACAGCAGCAGACAGGCCACAGATATGAAGAAAGTCCAATGCCCTTGTGTAAATGGTTGTAACACTGAACCATCCTTGCAAGCCCATGGATAGGGGAAGCAGGAGTTGTATATGTGAGTCAGGACCACAAGCTGCAAACCCATACATGAGACAAGCTTGAAGGGCCCAGCTGGAACAGACAGTAGATGCCTTGAAAAGCCACAAAGCACCACACCGTCACATGAATACACAATAGACAAGCAATTTTAAACTATATTAACTAATTAAACTAACTATAAAAATCAAAAATGGCCACATACGACCTGGGGGGGGCAATTCACCCAGGAGGGGAGAAGTACAGGGTGCACCTCAACACCCACATGCGATGATGTTGAGATAAAAAAAAATTCCATGGGCTCAACGCCTGCACTGACAGACCTGTGTGGGAAATAAGTCGTCGTCCTCCTCACCCTCTGACTCAAAAGGTGGACGTGGCACAGTACCCTGACCACACCTATGCACAGCTTGCCCCTCGTTGGCAGCAAGTCTGTGGGACTGGTGAGCCTGGTTCTGTGCGGCGATGACATGTAGGTCAGCATGCAGAACCTTGTGTGATACGCGAGCTTCCTCTTGCAAGGTAGCACGTGTAACACGAAGTTCTTCCTGAATGGCCTGGCATGACATCTGGAACACCTCCCGGCAAGCCCATAGCTCAGCCAAGATGGTATTCGCAAGCTGCTCCAACCTCTCATCTGTCTGCTGTCTCTGGGACATCAAGAGCACACCCAGAGTAGATCGGAGGGATTTATGGTCATCACTCAGGGCCTCCCTGTGTGCCTCTGCGTGAGCATCAATTGCTTGATGCAGACCCACCATTTCAGCCTGGCGTGCCCTGTCTGAGGCCACCATGCCCAGCCTGAGTGAGCGGGACGTGGACTGTGCCGCCCGCTGCTGGAGATCCACATGCCTAGCAGGGGGGAGCACGGATTGGGCCACACATTCCATGCTTTGAGCGATATTATCAATTACTGCCCCCTGGTGTTCGAAATTGGCAACCATGGCTTGCTCCCACTCAGTATACCCCGGTGGCGCACGGCCACTGTATTGCTGGGCTTGACACCCACAGGGCCCAAAGAGCCGCGGTCCTTGTTGGGTTGGCACCGCCTGTGGCTGCAGGACTACATTCCTCTGGTGACCTGATGCCCCAGGCACATCAGCAACTGGTGTGGAGTGTGACCGTGCGTCCCGATCCACCACAGGTGGAGGTCCCACCACCGTCTGGCCCCTCAGTGCAGGTGTCGCGGACAGAGTATCGTCCACATCAGAATCACTCACTGTTGATGAATGGACATGATGCGCCTCCAACTCGACATTGTCGTCAGAGTGATCGTCCGGGCTAGACTCATTGTCAGCCCTAGACACGATGGTCTGGAGCACAAGTGGGTTCTTGTGGTCTACCACCCCACGACCCCCACTTGTACTGGGTTGCTGGTGTGATAGCAACCCTGTGTCTGGCCTGACAACACCATCCTCTGGCTCCATTGCGTCATCATCTGAAAAGTGGAAAAAAAAACATGAGTATACATGTCAGAAGCCCATGACCCACACACACATAGACATCACATCGACAGCCAACACATGAAGCAGACATGTCACACACAAATGAGAACCTGGCATGCATCCAGTTGCATTGATATGCAAACACATCCCAAAAGCAGAAATGGATGTGTCTAAATAGCAAAGCCTACACAAGTAGAAATTGTAGTATATCACCTCCATCAGACAACACCTCGGATAGGCACATGTCGCAGGCAGAAAAGACAGATGGCAACAAAGAGATGGCACATACCATAAGCATGTCTGAACTGCAAATTGACCACAGCTGCAAGTGAATCCAAACACACGACACACGTAATATGCATGTTCACATGCATCACTAAACCATTATCACCAATATAGCTTCATCCATCTGCAGCTCGGCCCGTACCGGGTATCATGGGCCATGTAGATATAGAGAATGTCCCGAGCGAAGCAAGGGCCTGCAACCAGGCATGAGGGAGCATAACCCCCAGTACCGTCTGAGCTGCAGACCATGAAGCCTCCAGAACACCCCTCAGGGCCTGATTGAGCACATTGTGCTATGAATGTGCCATATTCCATTATTCCAGGAGTACATTCTTCACAGCCAGGCCCCACCATATTAGCTAAGTGGGCCTAGGCGTACACCTACTGCACAATAGTGCACCTTCAGGATTATGCCAGTTCAACATGACGTGCACAATGCTGAAATCTCACCAGCATTAATGTCAATCAACTACATATTAGTCAGTCAACAAAAAAGCTGCGGAAGACACATGTGTAAATGAACACCTTCACACACACATAAGTGAGTAGCCGCAATGGTGCACTAAACAATGTTGAAGCTGCTTGCATATGTACATGTGAAAGCATTCAAAAACACCCCTTTCACCATACACCTGTATTGTGAACCTGAACAGCATCCAATACTGCAAAGGAAGCAGCGACAACCCTGCTTGCTTTGATGTATCTGAAAGTGTACACATACACACGTGAAGGCAGCTCCACAGTCATTACAACCGATTGGCAGGCTACATTCAATCTGCGCCCTATACCAGTTAGTATAGGCCGCAGATTGACCTATCAACTTTCCTAAACACCCACTAAGGAGTTCCAATACTGAGTACATGTGTCACAGGATGCACCTGTGCCCGTGGCATTCATGACAGAGAAGGGATGAAAATCTGACCATACATGCCAGGTCCCTTTCATATTGCAGCAGTGAGTAGGCATGTAGAACGGTGTAACATGGCTCAGAAGTGGGTTGATGCAGTGCAGAACATGTGTACGTTACCCACTATCTACATGAACAAGTACATTATGATGTCAATCAATAAACACGAAGGCAGTGTAAGGGCAAGTTCAGGCATCACGTGCAATGTGCATGCAATGGGTTGCATGGCTACAGACAAACCCCCCCTCCCCCCAAGTGAAAATGCAGGGAGGCATTGCATGGCAGGGAAAGGGTGATCAGAGACATGTGTATTGGCAGACAGTGTTGACTAGCGTCAATTGCATCATCTGAGTCAACTGACAACACAGCAGATGAGAATGGGACAGTAAGCAGGACACATGAGGAGCCCTCAGTAGTACACCCATGTATGCAGAAGCCACTACACCAGTTGAACAGAGTCAGGGGGCCTGAAACAGGGGGAGGCCTGTGCCCCACACAGACTGTGACACCCTAGACATGTGCGTGATGCAGGACTGAGCCAGAGTGGTCATTGAATGATCAAATGCAATTAAATGTATGTCATCCTGGACACGTACTACAATGATCATCTGGGCAAGGACACATAGGGGCATGCATGGAATGCACATGGAGCATGAATGGGCACTCATGTCCCTGTGCAGCATCTGCCATCTGCACAGTCCGAGTGAGACACCCTGCATCAATGACAAAGGATGCACACCACTGTATGTGTCTGGCAGGTTGGCAGAGGGAAGTGTGCATGTACACAGGAGCGTTGAACAGGCCATTGCAGTACTCCAACATGATACCCACCAGTGCCATGGTGAAATTGGGGTGCAGGGGGGTCGAGGGGCAAGGGAGCATGCCTACGTGGAGTACCCGAATGCAGGCAGAACACACATGGACATCAGTCATGCGATGACATAGTCCAAGTGCTGAGTGGAAACACACCCCAGGATACATGCAGAAGGGCCAGTGATCTGGAACATGACCAGAGGGGCAGACGGGTGACTAGCATGTGAGCAGGGTGCAGGTGTGGTGAGGAGGACAGTCCCCATCTGCTGTACATGTCCAGCATCCTGCACAGCAGGCACGCATCAGTGAAGCATTGCATGACTCGCACATGAGAACCATGTACACATAGCATGTAGTGGCAGTCAAGCACAACACATCACACAAGAAAACCACACATGGTCTGTACAAACACGCGACAACACTCACTGGACGGGGCATCAAAGTCCAGCATCTCTCCCACTCATTCGTACAATTCTGCCCGTAGGAACTCTGCAACGATCGACTTGTGCAGATTGAGATCTACCTCCTCAGGTGGTGACCCACCGCCAGTCACCTGAGTCATGGCATAATTGGAGGCACGCTTCGCCTTAGTACAGCGTCGGAGGTCATCCCAACGCTTTTTGCACTCCTGAGCTGTGCGCACCTCATGTCCGAATGCACTGACATTCTCCACAACATGCTTCCAGTGGGACATACTCTGGCCAGCCGTAGTGTGACAATTCGGGCCCACTAGCATATCACGGTTGTGTCCCGACACGTAGTCCACAAGGAAGTCCAGTTCCTGCACACAGAAAGGCTTCTTCCTCGACGTGCCGGAGCCTGGAGCCGTGTCTGGGGTCCCTCCTCTACTGCAGGTGCAACCTTCCTCCTCTTGGACAGTGGTCCGGAGCCTGACTGGCAAATGCCGCCTTGATCAGTATGGGCAATGGCGCTGGCGGATTGAACCAAGGGAGTGGTGTGGCAGGTAGAACAAGGATGGAAGCACTGACTTGCGTCGATGTCTGCTGGGTGCCCCAGACTTGACCCTGCACAGCAACATCTGCTGTGCTAAGGTCACTGACCGGGACTGTCCTGGATGGTAGACTCACAGCCGGGATGCTGTCGGCTGCATCTGCCCATGCACTTGCCAACACCCGTCTGTTCGGGGCAGCAGATAACAATACTGCCCCAGGACATGTGCCTCGCTCAGGGCAGCCCTGCGTGCACTTCCCATGTACCTCCTGACCTGGAAATCATTCTGGGACTCTTCGGGTGCCAAAGCAGCATGCATTGGCGGACCCCTAGTCTGGGTGGTGGTGTCCACAGCTGCAGCTGCAGCTACCACTACCCTTGGGGCCGTGGCAGCCGATGACCCGAACTGCCGGGTCACATGGGCGCCAGTGCCAGATGCAAGAGCTGCATCTCTCGGAAAGGTGGTGGCATGAGTGCACCAACACATGGCACAACATTGTGCCGAACTGGCGCACCCCTGCCTCTTCACCCTCTGTGGCCACCCTGGACACCCTGGATTCCCCATAATCCCTGGTCATCCCGGCCACGTCCCTGACCACGCCTGCAACATGGAGTACGCCCAGCTGAGAGGCCCCTCACCTTTCGTGGCCTCCCAACCATGGCACAGATGGAGCAGTGCCGGCACAGATGTAGTAGTGCCAATGGAGGTGTACACGACAATTGTCCTGGGCATTTGGGGTGAAGGGGGTGGGATACAAGATGTTAACAGCACCCCTGTGCACTCGTTGTGATTAAGTGACGGGTCACACAACGCTCAGGCAATCCAAAACTGCAGTAAAACCGTGCACGCAACCCTCAGTAGCCCACGTGTGTGGAATTAACCTCCCGCAGTACGTGGTGGCACCCAGGGACACAAAAAACACATACGCAAGGGACACGCAGGCTACTATGACCTCAAAAACGGGTACACGATACACAGGGGCACCCGCAGTGGGAAAAATAACTAGCGTGATAATGAAAAACAAGCGTAGCCAATACCCCCGCCAAAAGAAGAGATAAGTCCTTGATCCGCTGTGAAGTTGTGATGGCGCGTGAAACAACCAGAAGTAGCAACACATGTCGGTCTCCACGAAAGGCACGTACAGCGAATTGCTGCCCCGCTCACCTTTAACCCATGCTGAGGGAAACACCTGCACGTGTCACATCACTTACGCGCTTAGGCACTTTCCTCGAATTACACGCATTAACACGTGGACGTGCTGTTTTTTCATGTCCTGAATCACTATGCACCCATGATGAGGGGAACGCCTGTGCGTGTTACGTTACAGACGCGCTTATGCGCTAAGAGCCTTTCCTCGAATTACACACTGACATGCTGTTTTTTCTCGTACCAAATCACTCCGTATCAAGCTGGCCACGCGACAACAAACGGAAGACCACACTCCTGCCCAGACGGCTGAATTACTGCCCACCAGAGCCCCGAGCCGACTCCTCCATCTGCTGCTGCCTGCCTACCTGCTGGCCACGTGCCTTGCTATTTGGTGTCTGGACGTCAGCCATCTGCAGGGGTCCAGTTGCTGTGACCACCCCTGCTGGAACAGAAGACTCCCGACTGAAGTTCCATTGCTCCACAGCCCAGCACCAGGACCCACTTGCCCACCCACACCTGCCTCGGGGGTTGCCATGTCGGGGAAAAGACCATCGGAGACCACTGGTAACCCCCAGCCAGATAGGCAGAGTGCTACCAGCTTCAGTGCCGCAGAAGTTGGTATCCTGGTGGAACAAGTCCTTGTGCATTATGATGCCCTCTTCAGAAGACCACGCACCGACAATGATGGACGGAAGATAATCTGGAAGGACATTGTGCCCGCAATCAACATGGAGGGGGTGGCTGCCCGCGACATTCGACACGTCCGGAAGCGCTGGAAGGACTTCAAGTCCAGGACCCTCAGGTAGGCCCGGTGCTTCTTGGAGGCAGCGGATGCAGGGGGTGCCGGGTCTGCCTTACCAACGACCAGATGAGGGTCCTGGAACGTATACGCCCAGCGCTTCACCTCCAGGTCGTTGAGAGGCATACCCGTCCGGAGTCGAGCGGTAAGTGTCCATATGTACTGATTGGACGCAGTGCATGTTGAGGTGTGCCAGGTGTGTGCAGCTTAGACATATGTCTTGAAAGGCCCATGTATGGATGTGTATGTGCAGGGACATGAGCCTGCCGCATGTGAGTCCAGTCATGTGTGAGGCACATCAATGGTATATTTGTTCAAATGCATGATGCACAAATGCATGTGGGGATGCACACATGTTAGCATTTCTGTATATGTACTATGGCATGGTTGGGGTGTGACACATGTATGCTGGTTCCACCTTCATGTACGTGCATGGCATACATGTGCGTGTGTATGCTTGACATGTGTGCAAATGTGATACGCCATGGATGCATGTGACACAGACATGTAGGAACATCATTGGTAGGTATGACATAGTTGCCGATGATTGCACTGTGACAGGTGGTGGATATGTACAGATGCATGTCTGTCTGTTGGCACGTGTGCATGTGTTCGGCACTCCCCATGTTGCTTGTGATGTCATGCCAAACTTTGGATGTTCATGCTGTTGTGTGCGTATGGATGCTGCTGCTGCCCGATTCCTGTCAAATTCTGCATGTGTGTGGGTTCAAATGATATGAGTGCTGGGGAGTGTGATGGCATATGTGAAGTTTGACACTACCACTCATGTGCAACTTTGACATGTGTATCCCACCATTGTACAGTTCCCTGATGCCTGTGTTCTGTCTCTCCCTGTCTGCAGCGTCAACTGATGAAGAGGGCGGAGACGGTGCTGTGGAGCACAGAGGCAGAGATCCCACCGCCAGCCGGAGACGCAAGGCCAGGCTCTCCTCCCACGTTGTCATCTGGGAGTGAGGAGTCTGGTGCCGCGTCCCTGGCAGTAGGGGCAGCTGAGCCCCCACAGGGGCCTATGGAGGAAGATGGCACGGAGTCATCCAGGTTGGTGGGGAGTTTGGTTGAGGAGGAGGCCGTGGAAGGCCCATGCACAGGGCTTGGAGGGGGGCGTTCCACTGGTTGTGGTGGTGCTGGTGGTGCAGTCGAGGGGCAGGGACAGGAGGCATCACAGGCCATCGTGGAGGTGCCTGTGTGTAATCCTGTCCCCGATCCTGTGATTGCATCATCCTGAACCAGCAGGGATGCCTTCGTCCAGACCAGTCTTCAGGGAGGGGATGCACGAACAACAACTGGCCTTCCTCTCCCTGCGGACGTGGCAATCCGTGACCTGGTTGAGCCTGTCCTAGCTGGGGTGGCAGTGCGTCAACTTGCTATTCGGGATGACGTGCAGGGTTCTCGTGAGGACAATGCACGTCATTTCGAATACCTCATTGACCGTGTCGGCCTACTAGGACAGGTCACCCAGGATGGGTTCCTCCGTGTGCTGGATCTTCTAGAGACCCCTTCCTCAACTGAACACCCTATGCGTCAGTCGTCCTCCGTGCCATCTTCCTGCCCAAGTATCACCTGGGCACCCTGTGGAGCTGCCCCTGAACCAGCAGCCAGTCTGGTGGAGGACACATCCCTGCCAAAGTCGGGAGTCGGAGGTCCAGCAGGGGTGGCCACCCCATCAACTGGACCCCAGCAAAAGGAGGATATGCAGGCATCGACCAGCAGGGCACATTCACGGCTGCAGCAGGCTCAGCACGGAAGCCATTATGGCTCGGGCCTTCAACATCACAGGGGCTGGCATTGGCCGGAGGGCAGAAGGATCCTGGATTGGGAGTGTCTTCCGTGTGGCAGCGGTTGAGCCAGCAGATAGATGCAGAGCGGTGGCGGGCAGAGGAGGCACAGCTCACTATTGTCAGGGCATAGAACTCCATGCGCACGGCATTGACGTGGGCTGAGTGCCTCGAGGCAACTCACAGGGAGTTAGATGGAACAGGCCATGACTGCATCCCTGCAAGATCTCGAGGCCAGGGAGGAAGCCCGCCTCCGGGACATCGACATGGAGTTTGATGATGCCCTGGCCCGGAACATCAACAAGTGAGCAGTTGGACTTGCCCGCCGTCATTGTACATAGTTCATTAGTGTTAGGTTTCCTTTGTTTTTTCTTTTATTTTGGAGTTCATGGACATTGCTCCACTTCGTGTATATAGTTTTTTATTCATAGGACTTTTTTTGTAGGTTTCCTTTTGTTTGTGGATCAAGGACCATTTGGACTTCCATTGTACATAGTTGCAGACTTGTACATACTTTCTTTTTCTATTTTCCCATGGATCAATGGTTTTCTTTCATTTAGATTATTCATTTCTTATTGACATTGGCAATGGACCACTTTTTTATTCAACATGTTGTTCATTTTTTTCTCCCTTGGATTACCATTTTTTTTATATTTGTCGTATTGATTTTCAAGTTTGATTTCCTCTATGTTATTTCATTATGTTTTTAATACATTTTTTCCAACTTCATGATTGGTGTTGTGTTCTATCATTGGTTTTGTGCATGTCTCAATGAACATTGACTCAGTCAAGTGTTGCCACTTTGTGGCTCTGTTGTGCATTCATGCATGGGCATGGTGGTTCTTTTAAGACTGTCATGGCATGGGTAATTTGGGTGTGGGTTCTGTGGATGGTTGCAAGCTTGTACGGGGGGGCAAGGGAGATTTGGGTTGGCATTAGGGACATGGGTATGTTTTGTTAGGACATGTTGTTTGGTGGGCCATCTGTCGGGGGCCTGCTGGCAGGTGCCAGTCACTGCTGGGTGGGTGGGTGTGCAGGGGGACATGAGTCAGGGCCTGCTGGCAGGTGCCCATCAATGGGGTCAGTGGGGGTGCAGGGGGACATGAGTCGGGGCCTGCTGGCAGGTGCCCGTCACTGCTGGGTGGTTGCGGGTGCAGGGGGACATGAGTCGGGGGACTGCTGGCAGGTGCCCATCAATGGGGGTGAGTGGGGGTCCAGGGGGACATGAGTCGGGGCCTGCTGGCAGGTGCCTGTCAATGGGGGTAGGTGGGGGTGCAGGGGGACATGAGTCGGGGTCTTCTGGCAGGTGCCAGTCAATGGGGGTGGGTGGGGGTGCAGGGAGACATGAGTCAGGGCCTACTGTCAGATGCCCGTCAATGGGGGTGGGTGAGGGACATGTGAGGGTGCTCCCGAGTGCATGGTAACATGTGGGCTGCCTGCAGGGCATGGAGACGGGGAAAGGGCACACCCGGGAGAGCCCATACTGCCAAATCACATGTAAAATTCCACGTGCACCCTCGGAATACACGTACCCAGCCCGGCTAGCAAAAACGCATGTAAAAGTCCATGCGCACCCCCAGAATACACATACCCCGCTTGCATTAGGTAAAATGCATTGAAAAAGTCCCCCTTGTGGTGTGGGCTGCCTGTGGGGCATGGGGAGGGTGGATGGGCTGCCTGTGGGGCATGGGGAGGGTGGATGAGCTGCCTGAGCATATTCTGGGGGTGCACATGGACTTTTACACGTGTTTTCACTAGCGCGGGTGGGGTACATGTATTCTAGGGGTGCACATGGACTTTTACATGCGTTTTCACTAGCGCGAGCGGAGTACGCGTATTCCGAGGGGTGCGCGTGGACTTTTATATGCGTTTCTGCTAGCTCGAGCAGGGTACATGTATTCTAAGAGGTGCACATGGACTTTTACATGCATTTTCCCTAGCGCGGGTGGGGTATGTGTATTCCGAGGGGTGCGCATGCACTTTTAGACTCGTTTTCGCCAGCCCGAACATGTACCTGTATTCCGAGGGGTGTGCGGGGAGTTTTCCATGCGTTTCCGTGGTTGGGGGGGTTGTATGCTGGTCTACTGGCCTTTGCATCATGTAGGGGATTTGTGCGATGTTTTTGCCGCACAGGGCGGGGTTGGGGGCGTTACTGGCACTGCTGCTACCTTGGGCAACTAGGCGTGGACTCCCTGCTCACTGTGCTCAGAGAGGCACAGCTTCACCTCACTGATGAGGCCCAACAAGGCAGAAACTTGCGTATTGGGTTGCTGTTAGTACTCTTGTTCAGAGAAGAATTGCCATAGCATTTCGTTGCTGGACTGTCCATGTGGGTGGGACAAAGACTGATAATCAAATGGATATTTCCCATCTGTGAAAGGTACAGTGAGAACAAAGCGTGTGATGCAAACTCTCATCTCAGAACAGATTATCATGCCATGTTCTTTCTGGAGAGGAGCGCCTGCTACTTTTTTTGAAATATTTGCAAGGGATTTGGGTTGGTCACCCTAAGTTACCTGGGGGGCAACCAGGCGTCAACTCCCTGCTCACTGTGCTCAGAGAGGCACAGCTTCACCTCACTGATGAGGCCCAACAAGGCTGAAACACGTGTATGGGGTTGCTGTTGATACTCTTGTTCAGAGAGGAATTGCCATAGCATTTCAGTGCTGGACTGCCTATGTGGGCGAGACAAAGACTGATAATCAAATGGATATTTCCCATCTGTGAAAGGTAAAGTGAGCAAAAAGCGTGCGCTGCAAACTCTCATCTCAGAACACGTTATCATGCCATGTTCTTTCTGGAGAGGAGCGCCTGCTACCTTTTTTGAAATATTTGCAAATGACTTGGGGTTGGTCACCCTAAGTTACACCTGGGGTAACCAGGCGTGGACACCCTGCTCACTGTGCTCAGAGAGGCACAGCTTCACCTTACTGATGAGGCCCAACAAGGCTGAAACATGTTTATGGGGTTGTTGTTGGTACTCTTGTTCAGAGAGGAATTGCCATAGCATTTGGGTCCTGGACTGCCCATGTGGGCGGGACAAAGACTGATATCCAAATGGATATTTCCCATCTGTGAAAGGTACAGTGAGCAAAAAGCGTCTGCTGCAAACTCTCATCTCAGAACAGGTTATCATGCCATGTTCTTTCTGGAGAGTAGCACCTGCTACCTTTTTTGAAATATTTGCAAGGGACTTGGGGTTGGTCACCCTAAATTACCTGGGGGCAACCAGGCGTGGACTCCCTGCTCACTGTGCTCAGAGAGGCACAGCTTCACCTCACTGATGAGGCCCAACAAGGCTGAAACACGTGTATGGGGTTGGTGTTGGTACTCTTGTTCAGAGAGGAATTGCCATAGCATTTCGGTGCTGGACTGCTCATGTGGGCGGGACAAAGACTGATATGTAAATGGATATTTCCCATCTGTGAAAGGTACAGTGAGCAAAAAGCGTGTGCTGCAAACTCTCATCTCAGAACAGGTTATCATGCCATGTTCTTTCTGGGGAGGAGCGCCTGCTACCTTTTTTGAAAAATTTGCAAAGGACTTGGTGTTGGTCACCCTAAGTTACACCTGGGGTTACCAGGCATGGACACCGTGCTCACTGTGCTCAGAGAGGCACAGCTTCACCTTACTGATGATGCCCCACACGGCTGAAACATGTGTATGGGGTTGCTGTTGGTACTCTTGTTCAGAGAGGAATTGCCATAGCATTTGGGTCCTGGACTGCCCATGTGGGCGAGACAAAGACTGATATCCAAATGGATATTTCCCATCTGTGAAAGGTACAGTGAGCAAAAAGTGTGCGCTGCAAACTCTCATCTCAGAACACATTATCATGCCATGTTCTTTCTGGAGAGAAGCGCCTGCTACCTTTTTTGAAATATTTGCAAAGGACTTGGGGTTGGTCAACCTAAGTTACACCTGGGGTTACCAGGCATGGACACCGTGCTCACTGTGCTCAGAGAGGCACAGCTTCACCTTACTGATGATGCCCCACATGGCTGAAACATGTGTATGGGGTTGCTGTTGGTACTCTTGTTCAGAGAGGAATTGCCATAGCATTTGGGTCCTGGACTGCCCATGTGGGCGAGACAAAGACTGATATCCAAATGGATATTTCCCATCTGTGAAAGGTACAGTGAGCAAAAAGTGTCTGCTGCAAACTCTCATCTCAGAACAGGTTATCATGCCATGTTCTTTCTGGAGAGCAGCACCTGCTACCTTTTTGAAATATTTGCAAGGGACTTGGGGTGGGTCACCCTAAGTTACCTGGGGGCAACTAGGCGTGGACTCCCTGCTCACTGTGCTCAGAGAGGCACAGCTTCACCTCACTGATGAGGCCCAACAAGGCTGAAACACGTGTATGGGGTTGCTGTTGGTACTCTTGTTCAGAGAGGAATTGCCATAGCATTTCGGTGCTGGACTGCTCATGTGGGCGGGACAAAGACTGATATGTAAATGGATATTTCCCTGTGAAAGGTACAGTGAGCAAAAAGCGTGTGCTGCAAACTCTCATCTCAGAACAGGTTATCATGCCATGTTCTTTCTGGAGAGGAGCGCCTGCTACCTTTTTTGAAATATAATACACACCTACCTGTCCTGATTGAACAATATTCTTAATCGAGATATCTGTCTCTTTCAGTTATTCTAATTTGTTCTTGACTCTCTAATGCAGTATTTCCAAACACATTTACCAAGCACGTTTATGTTACAATGATGCACATGTTGTGCAAACAATGTTAATTTTCTTATTTATCAATGAAGCAAATTTGTAATCTTGATATGCTTTCATTGATTATCACACTGATTTGTTCATGAAATGTTCATTTATGATTAAAAAACGGCACATTGTTAAACTTATTTTTGATTACAATTGAATGAAATCAGGCAGCATTGCCGTACACTGTGCCACGGTCTTATCCTTCACATGTCAATGGACACCCTCCCAGTGTATGTTGAATAGTCAAGAAGCCATTCTTCCCCCTTTACTGGTTCAGCAATCAATCTTGCAGGAATCAAAGTGTGACATCTGATAATGTTTATGGATGGTTTAGACAGTATAGTCTCATATGCAGATGCTCGCTGTGTAGTGTGCCTTGACTTTGGTTTCTGGAGAATGGCAAACAGGGCATGCTCTACATATATAGGGTAATTCACTGATTATTTGCGCCAAAAAAAAAAAGATTTGTGCGCCATTCTGCCTGCAAATCCCCATTTGTTAAACAGGAATTTGCGGGCAGAATGGCGCACAAATCCCATTTTTTTGGCGCAAAGAATCCATGAATTACCCCCATAATGTTACTGCGCAGCCCATTGTTATCGTGGATGATTTCTCTAATTCAAAGGCTTCTGCAGCCAGTGCATGTTCACATGGGAAATGCACTGTCATTTCTGGATCTAAGATCTCACTGTAATACGCCAATGGTTTGTGCCCCATTAATGTGTTTTGCATGCGGGGAGCCATCATCACATGTAGCTGCTTGCAGTTGTTTTAATTCTGGCATGGTTGATTAGGGAGAACATGGTTGAACAGGAGGAGGAGCTTTGGGCTGCACATGCCTATCATCTTCTCTTTGAC
Source organism: Ambystoma mexicanum (assembly GCF_040938575.1). NCBI lineage: Eukaryota > Metazoa > Chordata > Amphibia > Caudata > Ambystomatidae > Ambystoma > Ambystoma mexicanum. The sequence goes on along the minus strand of NC_090928.1, from coordinate 956,679,960 downwards.
CTTTTTTGACCTGCTCCTCCTCCTCAAACATATCACATAATTCTCATATTCCCAGTCTGCTCTGTCATTTTTCTTCCCTTGTGTGTGGCATGTAGCTATGTAAACAGATGTTGCAACAGATCTTTCAAATGTGTCCCTTCTTGGGCCAATGGCTGAAACATCTTCCCAGAAGTGTCTTTGATCCATTTTACATGTAATTTAAGTATAATTTTTTATATTGGGGAAGCACCTTACACAATTGAACAATGAGGGTGTTTGCCATTAAAATAATATAAACTCAACTCACCATAAAATTCAACGATCACCATATCAACACACTCTCCCTCTTGCTTTCATTCTATCCCCCTTCCCTCACAATTGCTTACAATGTCAACACAATGCCCTCTCCAAATTACACCAACAATACACAATCTCAGTGTATTCCACACTTACCTCCAAGCAATCCTAACTGCTACTCTACCAGCACACAAAACACCTCTACCATCCTATTATATATCAAAGCAGTACCTACAAATAATCACCATCAAATCAAATCTATTCTACAGACCTGTCTACCCTTTATACAGGGTATCTCCTCTTTTATCTCTTTTACTGTCCCACGAAGGAAGGTCTTCCCCAACTACTGTCAGAAGTATATCTCTCTTGTATCTCTCTGCAATACTCTTTAATTAAGCTTAAAACACAATCAACAATTCCCTCCTCTGATATTTGCTCTACAGAATTTGTTGTGCACAAGAATACTCACATTATAAGACCCGAGGTCTATCTGTGTCAGGCCTCCTCTATCTGCCTGCTCTGCCCACTGTGCCCAGCCTGCTGCCTGCGAGACCAGGCAGGACATGCAGAATGTAGGCTCCTGCCAACCTCTTCTTATGGGTGCACATAAACCGCACCCAGCAGGCCAACACTGCTGTCCAAGGGGGACGCAACAATGAGTCCTCAACCCTCCGCCAGATACTGCCAAGGTATCTCAGCAGTGGCTCCAAATGTTATGATAGGCCCAAGTATACCAATAAAGAGAAAAAACTCAATAAATGGAGTAACTCCAAGTGCACAAGAAAACCCAGCTTTATTCAAATATGAACGGTCGGGAGAGCGTACAAAAGACAATCGCACATTGATGTTAGTAACAACAATGTTTTAAGTAGAATAAATGTCATAGCTGAGGTCATGGGCAGTTCACTTGGCTAGCAGAATATTGAACATAGAGTTATCCATAAGTAAAATATCTACTATTGGTTCTTTCACAACTAATAACTCCTTATAGCTTCATCCTTCTAAAAACGATACAATTCAATCTAACTTGCCACTGCTTGGCATTCTACAACACCAGTACATAAGGTGACGAAGGATCTGATTCATTAAATATTTGTTCATCCAGCCTTGGCTATGGTATGTAGTGCCAAGGTACGTGGTAGGAAAGAAGAGATGGGCAAACCACTCTGAGACAGCCTTGAAAGTTACTACCATCTCATTCCCATTCCGAGGTTATCTTTTCTAGAAATGTTGCCTTGGCGTCTTGTCCCCCTCTCTAGATACACAATGAGCCTAACAGGTGCGCTACCTTTTGGGAATGGACCGTTTGGGCCCACTGTGCTAAAACCATTTTTGACCATTTATTGTATTTTCTATTGTCCTAATGTGTTTGTGCCTTTCCTTGGGGAGCTACGTGTTTATTCATTATGGGATCCTTTTGCATGGCAGCTACTTTCCCTGGAATTAAAAGATTTGCTTGTTGTCTCACTGCTCCCATTAAAAAACGTATTAACTTAATATTTGCATGCTGAGCCCTGGGAAACATTATCTGGTGTGGTTTTAAATCTTAGGCAGAACTCCATTTCACACACTGACCTCGGTGGTTGGACTGCTGTCTGAGCATCGTGACATCTGGAATTTTGTGTTAAGCTGCACTATTTCAGAATGTAGGCCTTGCAGGGTTTGGTCTGAGAAATGGGGGCACTTCTGCTCTTTCTTCGCCATGTTAGTGTTATTTGTGTCTTGCATGCCAACATTCATTATACCCTGCCCGTGTATGCTGCAACCTCTCCCTACCTTCCCATATCTATACTACTTGTATAACCTTGTATGGGTATGCAACTTTTCTCTGCTTTTATAAATGGACACTACTTCTCAGCCCTACTTGTGCTGCACAACCTATTCTACAAATTCAATTAAATTAAATTACTCTTCATGGCATCTGCATTACCATTAGTGTTTTGCTGTCTGTTTACATAACGATTCTCAGCTTATATTTTTGTTCACGCTTTGGGCATGGTTAGGCCTGGTGCAACTCTCATCTGCACCATCACACCACATACTGCTGTCCCAAATACAGCACATGATAGCTGCATCAATGCTATGTCCAAAAAGAGTACATTATTGTCCTGTTTTGGTGGAGGTGCTGAATAATAAAATGCATAGTAGCCTCGCTGGTTGACCATAAAATAGTATGTCATGGTGAGGACCCTCTCTTCCATAAGATCTTCCCCTGTGGAAAGCGATGTGCACTCCATAATGCTTTCATGCTCAGGCATGATTTGAGCTACTCGCATTCCGGGCAAAGAGCTGTCTGACAAGAGCTGTTGTGGCTGGAGTGCTCTGGGACCTTCCTGTGATTGTGGGAAAAAGAAAGCAAGACTTTAACATTGACTGGGAAAGACACTGGGCCTCATCCCGAGTTGGGCGGTAAGGGTTTACCGGCACCGGTAAGGATGCTGCTGCCGGTAAACCCGTACCACCATATTCCAAGGTCCCTTGGTCTGACCACACATCCTTTGTGGGTCCCGATAAGGGACCAAGGCGCTAATAATGGGTCCGCTATTTGCGGGCCCGTAATTAGCACCTTCCCCATTCCCATTGAGCCCTATGGGGGCTCAAATGGGAATGGGGAATGGTTTACTGAATGGGGACTTACCGGGTCCTCCAAGGTCAGAATGACCTTGTCCCCATTCAGCCAGACCGGACCCAGGTTTGGAGGCAGCCATGGTGCTAACAGCGCCATGGCTGCCTCAAAACTCGTAATGACCCCCACTCCCTTTTTCCCACAACCCCTATAACAACAGCGTGCATGCGCATCCACGCGTGGACATTCTGGGCAAAGAGCTGTCCGACAAGAGCCGTTGTGGCTGGAGTGATCTGGGACCTTCCTGTGATTGTGCTTCTTTACTGTGATTCGTTTTAAAAGTGGCTGCTTGTGGTGAGAAAGAACAGACTTCTCGAGTGTTTTACACTGGACATACCTAAGTAACCACTTAGCAACGGGCCACTCACTAATTGTTTTCCTTGCTTTTCCCCGACCAGGAGGAAAAAGAAAGCGAGACTTTAACATTGACTGGGAAAGACACTCCCTTATTTCCCACAACCCCTATAACAACAGCGTGCACGCGCATCCGTGTGCGCACATTCCGGGCAAAGAGCTGTCCGACAAGAGCTGTTGTGGCTGTTAGGGCTGAGTAGGGTGAGTTGGCGTGTCTTCAAGCATTCAGTTAAGATCTTCAAGCTGTACGTATTTACTATTGTGCTTAGTTAGCAGTGTATTCAGTATGGTCCAAGGATTGGAAACCCTTACTAGCGATATGCCTGTTAATATTCAAGTTTCCGGAGCCTCTATTACCCTTAAATCAACACCGGCTAAAGCTTCCCCCACTATAGCCAGCAGAAAAAATTAACGGGAATTTCTTCCTTTGTAATAGAAAAGAAACTCAATTCAGCTGATATACGTGATTTTTGTTCCCCACGTGAGCCGCTGCTGAAAGAAAACAATGGCGACTGCCTGCCCTCTTCAGAGAGTAATCTATCGCCTGTTACCATACCAGACATTGCTGTGCAACTACGTTCGTCAGTAAATACTTCACTTACTGACACACAACTTGTTTCTGGCGTGATGCCAATTGCAGAGGGTATTGAGCTACATGAGCTTCTGGAGGAGTTTAGTGAGGCAGTTAAGTTGCCTGAACACTTTCCTTCAGTGTTACCATTGATTGAGAATATAATTATTGAAATTCCTCACAATAGCCATGAAGATTGTGAGAAGAAAAATGAAGTAAAGTCCCTGAATCCAAGTCTCGCCCCACACGTTTTGTGTGGACAAGGCGTGACTGACCAGGTTAATGAATCAGTGGGCATTCCGGCGTGTTTCTCTCCAATAGCTTAAGAACCGCCGTGCCCTCTAGCAACTGTGAATATGTCGAACAGCATGTTTGATCAGTCTATACACACAATATCAGATCTTTGTGTATCATATATATAGCAAACCCAGAGAAAACCACAAACGGATTTATCTCCCAAAGCAAATCACGTGGCCCACCTGTCCTTGGTTGAGATAACACTGAGCACAGTAAAGATTACTATGATCTCTCTAATGAAACTCTTTGAGACTTTAGATAATAAATTAACAATGCAAGCTAAACAAATTGATAAAATTGTGATCTGGATGGCTAAAGTCGATAAAGGATTGTAATCAAGAGATTGTGCTTTAATTAAAAAGCCCTTTATAATGATGGCTAGCTTGTGTGCCGAGACCAAGGACAAGGGGTCACACGTGGTGGAAAGTGTGATAAAGGCCATTTTCCCTGTACAGGGGGCTGACCACAAAACAAAATCCCAAGCTGAAGGGTAGAACATTTAACCACACAATCTGGTGAGCATGTGCTAAAAAGTAATACGTGATCCACCTAAAGGAAGTGGCAATATTTAGAATTGTTTTAACATGTTTTCCTCTAAAAAGAACACTCAAGAGAAACAAGGTATGGGGTTGCCGAGTGTGAAGTCTGTGTGCTCTAAAATAGTGCAAAATGGCAAAACCAACATTCAACAATCTGTGAAGCAGGTAACTATGAAGAGCGTGCCATGAGTAGATAACTATCAAAAATGATTAAACAAATTTTAAAAAGTGGCCAAATGTCAGACTAAAATCTCGTCCCTGGCAAGATATGCTAGAGAAGAGATCATCCTCCTTTAGATGACCTAATAGCATCTTTGGCAGCGGCAACGGCTGATTCATCTGCAGACACTAACACACAGATTATTCAGCAAAAGGAGTTACCTGATCACAGAGAATATCCTAACAATGATAATGTTGATCCTAACAATATGTTAGGATGAGGTCAAGAAGCTGTTCCTAATATCTCAGCTCAATCGAACTCAATTGGTGATATCCTGCCACATATACAAGGAATGATACAGTCTTCATTAGAGGACTTTTTAAGGGTTGAGCAAACACAAATGAACAAAAACTGTCAAATGGCCTCAACCCAGACAACTCCATTGCAAGATCAACATTTGTATAGAAAGGACAACGCTATAAAAGAGAAGCAAACATTTGTCTCACACTCTCATGTAGAGAAGATTAAACCACCTCAGACTGACACAGGAAATTGTAATCACTGTGTTATAATCAAATGTAGACCCTCCCCCTTTTCTCTCTCATGATCTCTATCGAGCCTTGGTTGTGTCCATTTTCCAAGATATACCGAGCCTTAAAGCTATTAATTTTTTATTTATTTATTTATTTGTTATAGCTGGTAAACCAACTTTTCAAATATTACATACATTTTCATAAAACATGATGAAAAACATCTATACTTGCAAATATTTTAAACCTAATTGTGCAGAATTAAGACAACAAAACACATACATAGTTTCTCGCAACTTACATTTCACATGTCGGTCACTTTTCACATTTATCCAATTTATCCAGTTTTAGTTTCAGGAAAAATTCAATTTAAAAATTGCACAATTGCAATCTGTATAGTTATTCTCGGATTAGAGAATAGGAGATTCCATATTTGTGTGTAATCTGTGCTACTCTGAACAAATAATTTTTCCCCAAAACATTTCACTCTCATATCATATAATGCAGTGCACTCGATTATAAGATGTTGTAGCGTTTCTCTTTGATCCTTAATTTGACAGTGTCGACAGAAATTCTGTTCCTTTGATATAACTTTCCTTCTAAACAAGATCTCATTTGTTTCATACTGATTTAATCTGAATCTTAAGTATTTCTGTCGGCATGCATGTGACGGGAATTTCAACAGATATTCAGATATGACTCCATATCTTTTGATGCCAAATGCATCAGAGTTGAAGTCTTTGAGTTTTGTACAAAGTTCCATGTTACTAATCCAGTCAGCTTGATACATTTTTTTTTTGCACGATCAGGATTGGTCAAACGAAGCTCAATCGATACCGAGGCATCGGATGCCGCATTTAGAGTGTGATTTCTCCACTTCGTTGATATACCATTCTTTACTGTTAATAGATTTTGGGACAGTACATTCAAGAAGGTAGGCTTCTCTAACCCATCCAGCATTTTTCTTAGAAGGGCACACTGCTTCCATAATGCGTGAGCATACAGAGACACCAATCCCAATTCGAATCGTAATATAGCCAGTGGTGTTCCAGGTGAAAGTGATAGTGCAGCTTTCCAATATCTAGCTTCTAAACTGTCCCAAAACTTACGATTTTTCGGCACCTGGGCCTCAACTCCGTATAGCACAATTGGTATTACCTTGGACTTATAAAGAGACACAATATGTTTCAATGTGAACTTCCCATATTTTCTTAGGAGAATTTTCGATTGAGAATCAAGCTATTAATACATGTGACATAAAACAGATTGAATTTTTAAATGAAGAGATCCTCTCTACTATAAGAGTATGGGTCCCATCGAATGTAGTAAGAAATGTTCTGTGGCAATCCAAGATGGAACTATTTGCCCTGGGTTTTATATTAGTTTATAATCCTTCAATGTTCAAAAACACGACAGCTCAGGACCAGGGGCAAATGGCCAAAATCGTACTCCAGCAAGTTCTCCTAACATCTACAAACCTACGAGAAGTGGAATTACTCATCAACAAGTAAGTTGGTTGAATAATGGTAAATCATAACTAGATCACCCTACGAATAAAAACTGTGTCACTTGTGTAAGCTGGAACACCTGTGGCTCTAGTCATCTATTTAACTCTAGTTGTTCCATACTTGCAGAATATAACATCGTAGCTCTTCAAGAAACATGGCTTCTGGAACGACCTGTATGGGGTGGCTATGAAGTTTTGCTCTTGCCAGCTAAAGACAACAAGCATGGGCGCCCCTCCTCTGGTTTACTCGTGGCCGTAGATAGTAAGAAAGGGTTCCAGATACATCCTTGGGCTTCCCCAAATATTTATCTTCAAATGGTAAAAATAAAAAATGTTGGGTAACCGTGATTCATATTTATTGGAACCCTATGGCAATATCTGATACAAAATTCCTATCAGAACTGAGGCAACTAATGGATGTTATTTCACTCAAACCAAAAATAACGAATACTATTTTAGTGGGCGATTTTAACTTTAAATGCTTTGCTAATAAGCAGCTGAAGAGAGACCCACTAGTTTTAGCTTGGTTAGAATTTATTGACATGCACCAATTGCACATGATGGTAAGAGTGGGTCAATTATAGAATACATCTTTGTAGATAGACATACATTTGGTGTGACCTCTTCATTTGAAGTAATCTTGCAAGAAAATAGCGACCATGAATTGTTGGCCATGCAGTGGATGTATGAGCAAGAGGTTGTAGTATCAACTCGCGACAAATATCAGTCAAGAGTGAGTGTTTATGTTGCCAAAACGTGTTTCAGGTGGAACGCTGACTCTTTAAACTCCTTGAGTCAGAATCTAAACAATAGTGAGCTGCGTGCAACATGGGTAGGTGAACAGAAATTCTCTAAGACTGTCGGAAGAGGCTGAGCGCGTTTCATCAGCGCTGCTTGACGGTCGGTTGGTTGGATATGTCGGTCGGATACCAGTGACATCCAGTCAGTCTCCAGGTCATTTCCTCTGATCGCTCATCTGATCCGTCTTCGGAATCGGAGTCGGAGTTGGCGTGTGACGGGGACTTCAGTACAGCGCAGCGCAGCTTTGTTCCAGCTTCGTTCATTCCTGCCTAGTCCTGCCCAGTGGAGCCCAGTGGAGCCTCGTTGTGAGCTGTGGGGACGGCGGGGGTGAAAGCGGTGGTTTGGAGGAGCGCGGTAGTGGAGTGTGAAAGAGGCTCCTTCCACTCTGATTGATCTGTGGATTGGCTTGCTGCTCTCTCTCCTCCTCCTGCTCCCGGGGCTCCGAAGAATCCGTGGCCCTGACGAGAGCCGGAGTGGGTAAGCGTGCAGCGAGGAGGTCTGCTGGCTGCCCGCTGCACGTTTGGTGCTTTATTATTTTGAGCTATCATTTTGGAGTAGGTAGGTGCTGATAGCTGATAAGACCTTTTTGACCAGAGATTTTTCTTTGTGAAAACAAATAAAGCACTCCGGTCATTTCTCCTTCCTTATCATACCATTTTCTACCCTTTGTGTGTTTCCTTATTTTTTCCATCTTTTCTCCTTGACTTGGGGACTGTTGGCATTTTTCGCCTTTGACCTAAGTTTAAGGAAGTGTGATTTCCTATTTAAATCAGTTATTTTAACACAAAAGGGGGAAATGTATGACCTGCGCAGTGCGGCTCTACTTTCAGAAGCCCGTAGAACATTGCAAACTGCTCCGGTGGAAACGGGCAAGAAGCCACTGCGCAAAGAGAAGGAAAGGGCAAGAGCATCTTTCTTCAAACCCTATAAATCAGGTGGGGGTATCTTTCTTCCACCCCCTAGTGTTCACCAGCAGGTTCGGAAGTTCAGGATTCACTACAGCGGATGAGGCAGATGGAGGGCGAGTCAACGCCTTTAAATCATCCCATCCGGGCTCTCTTCCAAGGTAATCTTGATTTTACCTTGAGGACTTCTACTATGAAGAATGTGATTTCAAACCATCTAGTCTCTGCAAGCGAGCCATTTTTGACTAATACTATGCCTCCTTTATTAGCTCCAGGGGTGGGCTCAGTGCAACTAGAGACTCCTTTGACGTATCGTTGTGATGATTTTAGTGAGCCAAGAGATGTTGATATGCTGGAGCTGGAAGCGGTAGTCTCGGCTCCCAGTGTGGGGGTGGCATTGAGAGCGGATGAAGAAAGGTGTCAAGGGATCCCTTACGACCATCAAAATGTATCACCAGAACAAGATAGGCCTGCTGACTATGTTCAGAACACCCCTGAGGAACTCGTGCCACCAACTATAACGGCTCTAAAATTTGTACTATCCTCATAGGTTAAGGTTTTCGAAAATCTGAAAACTGAGGTTTACCAGCATACTGGTATAATATTAGAGATTACGAAGGATTTGGAAATAAATGAAATTACTATGGTGGCCTTAAAATCACCAATTAATGACTCACTGGGAGGGTTTTTGAGTGAACTTCATAAAGAAGTGAAGGATCAATCACGAAAAATGGTTCATTTGACCGAATTATGTGGGGACTTAAAAAGGGTGTCCATGATTCTACTAGAAAAAGCAGAACGTCATGATCACCAGACACAGGAAGGACCTCCAGGATCTCTTGTCCCTACTCTATCTGAGGCTACTCTTGATGATACTCCCCTCTCAACATCTGTGATGGAGGAGTTCTTGAGATTAACTATGATGGCAGATATTGAGCTTCAATCTAAGGTCCCGGATGAGGGCCCGCCAATTAACATCTCTTCTTCTGATTCAGATGTGATAGCTACTCGGAGCAAGAAACTGAATGGAAAGTCTAAAAGGAAAAGAAAAAGAAGGGCATTAATATCCGATGAAATGATCTCTTCTCCAAATAAACAGCGCAAACGGAACAAAAAGCAGATTGCTTCAGAAACTTATCAACATCTGCGAAAGTTAAAAGATGGTTTAAAGAACCTTGAAAAATCTCAAAAGGAAATGGTTTGATGCCCTCTGATTCTAAAAAGGGGAAGAAAATTCTTAAATCGAAGGTTCAAAAAGCCCAGGTAATGGCCGAAATTGAAGTGCCTGAAGGTAAATCAACTGTGGGAAGTCAAACCGATCCTGCAGAGCAACCAAAGAAAATTGCACCGATCTTTTTAATGGCTAAAAGGAAAAAGTCACCGTCTAACCCTATTTTGAAAATCGCTCCGATCTTTTTGAAAGAATCAGAGAGGGTGGCCTTAGGTCTCTGGCCCAAGGGTGCAATTTCTAGTACTGAAAATCTTCAAGAAAATACTGCTGATGTGATGAATTGCCTGTCTGACAGATCTGTACTTAACAGGTCTGATGGTCATTTGCATGATCTACAGATAGGATTGCTTCCAGCCATCGGAACTGGAGTTCCTACTGGTTCAGGAACTCCGATGGGGAAAGGAAATATCCCTTTAGGAGGCCAGAGGATTGATAAATCGTATAAGCAGAATCCAGATCTGATTGTTTTTCTGTCAAGACATTTTGCATCTACACGCAATGACTCACTGTTAAATCGCTCTGCAATTCTTCTGGAAATTAAGTCAATTTCCAGCCTTGAAGTACTTTTCATCAGATGACATTGAGGCAGTGAGTTTTCCGCTTGGCACCGATACGAATATGGTGGCAATAGTACTGAAGTCAAGACTTGGTATAGACTTAATTATGGGAGAGGCGCTGACCTGGGAGCAGAGGGGCCTGAAGATTTCTCTGACTTGTCCGGTACCTGCTTCTGCTCATTCTTGACAGGTAGTTAACCAAGACCATGCTTGGGGAGCAGCTACTAAGGTAGCTCCCGCAACCATTCAATCAAATGTGTGGGATATGCTCCCCGAAGTAATCTCACAAGTTTTTCTTAAAATGGGTATGACCCATCCGAAGCTCTAGGGTCGACTCAGGTTAATGTGTTAGCATGGAATACTAGAGGCTATGCCTCCTTCTCTGAGGAGCCTAGAAGATAAGAAATGTTTAAAACATTTCACCTAATTCTTTTTCAAGAAACTTGGTTAACTTGCTTAGTGGGTATAGGTGGGTACTCTTCTTTTCAGCAGTTGGCCATGGCGCCAGGGGTTGGTAGACCAATGGGGGGTCTTTTGGTGGCCTCTAGTAATGAGGTCTTTAAATCCTCTGTTATTATCTCAAACAGTATCCAGGGGATTCTTATGCTGAGACTGTCAAGAAGAAGTTCTATCGAATGTCCAAGTTGGATAGTGGTACATTTGTATTGGAACACTGGTGTCCTTCCATTATGTGAGTTTTTGCATGCTCTTTCGGATGGTTTACTCGACTGTTCCTTGCGATACCCGGCGGATGATATTCTTATTGCCGGGGACCTCAACTCCCAATGCATCTCTACACTGGACCCTAGGTCAGGCAACCTCAAACAGAAGTCCAGCAATGGCAAAATATGGGTAGAGTTTATGCAGGATTGGAACCTCCTTATGCTGAATGGAAACATCTGCGGGCATATTCTGAACTCCCCCTCCTGGCACAGAGGTTCCTCTTTCTCCACGATTGATTATTTTTTTGCCTCGAAAAATATTTTTGAGAATTGCTGCAGTTTGATATTGGGGGATGGGAACAATGATGGCCATGATATGCTGAAGGTGGCCTTGTCTTATGATTGTGTTTCAGCGGCCCCTCGCTATGATCAAGAGCTCTTATTAATAATGCAGGAAGTGTTATTAGAAAGTTTCCCAAAGGAGGTCAACTATTAAATAAGGAGCTGAGACATAGGATGAGTAATTTATCTGTTCAGCAATTGTCTGAATTTTGTACTCCTGTTTTTTTTTTTTAATTTTCTGTCTGATTTGGCTCTGGTGGAGTTTCCCATGCATAAATCCCACACGTTCCATAAACATTCCTTTAATGTTCAAATTATAGCTCGAAAAACTAAATTGAGGCATCAGAGATCTATCCTAAAGAGATCGGGCCTAGGTGTGAAAGCTTATGGGGAGGGAGTAGCAAAGTTAAAAAATAATTATAGGAATTGGCTTCGTGCCCATAAGCATTTGGTAGTTCAGCAGGCTGCTCAGAGAATGCTTTGTGCCCTATCTCTTAGGAATTCTCTGAATTTTTAGTGAATGGTGGGATTGAATGAGGTAACTCATCACCAGAAACAGGACTCTATTATCCAAGAGGGAGTGTGGCTTGACCATATTGCCAAGGTTTATGACTCTGAGGCTTCAATGTGTTCGGTTGTGGATATAATGTCAAATTGGTGTTTTGAATTTAACATTCCGGACCTTGAATTGCTAATCAAGAAATCCTCAGCCTCAAGAGCGTCTGGTCCGAATGGTTTGAGTAACTCGATTTTGAAATTGGATCCAGTTACTTGGGCGAAGGTTCTAAAGGCCCTCTTCGATAACATTATTATCAAGAAGAGAATTCCAGACTCCTGGAAACAATCTATAGGTATGCCTATCTATAAGAAGGGTGATAGGTTACTGGCCTCTAATTATCGCCCTATTTCTCTGCTAGATGCCGATAGTAAAATCTTTTCGGGCATCATTCTAGGGGAATTGGAAACCTGGGCTAAAACAAAGGGAATTATCCCTAAGCAGCAATCTGGTTTTAGGAAGGGCTTATCTACTTCATTGAATGGGCTTGCCTTCAATTGCCTTGCTGCCAAGTCATTTATTAAGGGTGGCCCTGCCCTTATTGGAGGCTGGATCGACCTATCCCAGGCATTTGATATGGTTGACAGGAATTTAATGTGGGGAAAACTGGATGCCTGGGGAATCCCTCCTGGTTTACTCTCTATTCTGAGAGAGCTGCACTCCAACAATTATATGCGGGTCAGACTTGGTAGATCGGGTCTGCTTTCTGATCCAATTAGGATTACTAGAGGGGTACAACAAGGTTGTTTATTAGCTCCCCTGCTTTTCATCCTCTTTATGGCGGATCTATCGAACTGGTTACAGGATGTTGGTTTAATATCTCCTTCCATTGGTAATGCAAAAATTAATTGGCTAACTATTGCGGATGACGTAGTAGTCCTGGATTATTCACAAGTGGGGCGCAACGTCTGCTGTCCGCATTAGAATCTTATGCAAGGAGCAATAAATTAAGTATAAACCCCTTAACATCCAAGATTCTTCTATTCAAGAGACCAAATAAAATAGTGAAGAATTTTGCTTGGAAATTGGATCAGTCTCCGGTAGAGGATGTTCCAGAACTAACTTATCGGGGAGCCGAATTGAGATCTTTTCCATCAAAGAATAGTCTACTGTCATCCATTGATCTAATATTGGTGAAAGTAGGTGCTCAGATGAAAAAAATTCATTCTGAGTTTGGCAAATTCTCTATCCTTCCCCTTATAAGATTTTATATTGGGAAGCTAGTTCCCATAATCTTATATGGTTTGGATTGTAACGCTGTAGCTTTGGACTTACAATGGGATGTTATAGAATCTAGGATTTGGAAACATGCTTTGAGTCTGCCAGACTGTGTTCCCATTGTCTGTTTGCGCTATGAACTTGGTCTCTCGTCACTTAGATCGTGGCTAGAGTGGAAGTGGTTGACTCTCTACAGATTAATCCTAGATCCTCCTAAGAATTCCCTCTTTCGGGATGCAGCTATAGATCTGCAACAGATTAGGACAAACATGTTCAGAACTATTGTCTGGCTGTGACTGTGATGTTTTGTTGCTTTTGCAGAACCCTTTAAAAGTGAAAGAAAAAATGAAATTGGCTGATTGGATTCACACGATTGAAGATATGTGAAGAACTAAAAGATTAGCCTCTTTGACACTGCTGGATAAACGTTTATCATTTGTGCCTTCTTATTTAAAGAAGTCCCCTAACCCCTGGTTTAGATCTACTTTTCTGAGATTCTGTTTAAATTTACTCCCTACTCTAGAATTATTAGCTATTAGAGATAAAGAAGGGGGGACCTTATCAATGTGTGACAGGTGTCCACGTAGTGAAGTCCAGACTATTAAGCATTTACTTTCTAATTGTCTTGGGACCTGGAGTATCAGGACCAGACTTTTTGGTAGATTTGTCCATGATGAGTCTCAACTTAATACCGATGATTTTTGGGCAAGATTATCTTCTGGTAATGAGATGGCTTTATCAATTGAGGTGGGAAGATGTTTAAGGGAATTTAAGTTAGTAACAGATTGAACTATTTGTGTTGATTTGAATTTCTTTCCCATCTTTTTCTTTTTCTTTTATGACGTGTTCTTCTATTTAAAACTTGTAAATTCCTGGATGATATTCTCTTTTTTTTTTACTGTTTTTACTTTGTATACTGTATGTCAAAATGTGTTAAAAGTCAAATTTTGGCTATTGCACCATAAATAAATAATAAAAAAGAACAGTACACCTCGCGTTTGCTCCAATATAACATCTACACTGTGGGAGCACCTATGTCTATAGTAAACCACGACATAGTTTTGATAGTGAAATTCAAACTCGAAAATCAACATTATGCAAGGCTAAAAAGCTGCCCAACTGCTACCCCCGTAGCAGCGAGCGGTTATGATACGCAATTTGAAGTGTAAGTATAAAAACTGGCTGTGTATGTGTAAAACAAAATTATATCAAAAAGATGGTGAATCCATGTTAAAGGCCATCTGTTTGAAGAACACAGCAGAAATGTGGGCCCTATTGAATGTAGCTGTTCATGCTAAACAGCTAACAATACAGATTAACGGTGTGCGCCAACATGAGTGGATATCATATTTTTCGAAAATGTATGAATGCCCAGAGACTCAGAACGACACTGCTCTCCTTAATAATATGGAGGTAAATATCAACAAATGTAAAGGTCTGGAAATATCAGAAGAAGATTTTTGCTATTTTATCATGAAATCCAGTTGTTCAAGGGCCCCTGGCCCAGATGGCCTGACAAATTATATGTTTAAGTAGCATCCACTTATGTGGTCAAACATTTTGCTTAAGGTCTACCAGAAAGTACTGAGTGGGAGTGTCCTTCCAGAGTCCTGGAAAAGGTCGGTTATGGTGCCCATTTTCAAGAGGGTTGATCAGTCCTGTCCGGCGAACTACAGGCCGATTGCCCTTCTTGATGTGCCTTGTAAAATATTCTTGAGATTTGTGTTAAGAGACTTTAATCCATGGACAAGTGCAACCTCCCAAAGAGATCCTTTCAAAACCAGTTTTATACCAGTTATGGGCACGGCTATTAACCTCTTAACCATGAAGGCGATCGTTGAACATCATACCCTTAAGGGACAAGCAATATACCTGACATTCGTAGATATGAGGGCGGCGTTTGATTCAATCTCAAGAGAGCTCTTGTATAAAAAACTACTGAATGAAGGCTACCCGATGTATCTGATCGAACTGATTCGAGAATTACATACTGATACTAAAATCCAAGTAAGAACCAACTTGTTAGGCAACCTGACACCTTGCATTGCCAACTGGCTGGTAATCAAACAGGGCTGTATCCTCGCGTCAGTGTTATTTAATTATTTCATCTTCCAAAATATAACAGCTGATCCACCCAAATTAGCTTGTCAATGCTTTACTATATGCTGATGATTTAGCTTTACTGTCAAAAAACCCTCAAGGACTCCAAGCCTTGTTCACTGCCTTCCAGGGTTATGTTGAACATAAACCCCTCGCCATAAATCTTGATAAAACAAAGACAATGGTATTTAGGACACAGAAGCGAGGACAATTAAAGAGTTATAAACGGACATTACAAAAAACACCATTAGAACGTGTCTCCCAATATGTATATCTGGGGGTAGCCCTAGCAGAGTGGGATGACGAAAAAGTACATTGTAATCATCTTGAAGCAAAGTTAAATATGTCCATCTCTCAAGCAGTCTTGATACAAAGCAAATATGGTAAATTTACTATTAACCCCATTCTAGGCTTCTTTATTCTAAAAACCACCCCCATACTGATTTATGGTGCAGAAACCAAAAATATCATAGCAGAATCAGTATGGAATAGACTGGAAGAAAAATGTTGGCGTAGACTGTTACTCCTACCTAACTGTGTACCTGGCCCGTGGATATGATTTGAATTAGGCCTTATCTCCCTAAATACTAGATAACTTTGGAACCTGATAGATGTATATAGGAAGTGTGTAATGGCCTGTCAATCTTTCTCAATACTAGGAACATTAGCTGAACATATATGTGAAGCAGAAGATCCGTTTGTAAGAAAATAGAGATCAAAGGTTCAACAAATGTTATTGGACACTGAAGTAACAACAGATGACCTAATTAGGAATTCTGTTAGAGTTAAAACGAAATTGTTTCTAAATGACTGGATAAAAACAAGAGAAACATGCTTAAAATACCATGATTTTGCAGCTCTACCATTTGCACAAAAAAAACATAGTGTACCGGAAAATTACCTTAGGAAATCTCCAGTGCCCAACATTGATAAGATTTTGTGTAGTTGCGGTTTAACTTATGGCTCACTAAAGAAGTCCAGGCAAAATGCAAAATGATAAATCCATATGCAAACTTTTGTGATGTCTGAAGGTCTCATGTCACAACGAATTCATCATTTGGGAGCAACATTTAAAATATATGAAAACTTAAACTCAGAATCTCTTTGGCAATATATCTTTCATGGGCAAGTTTCTACCAAGCGAATCAATGCAATAACATTTTTAAAAACCTTGAATCTTGAAACAGTCTAAATTCTGAGAAGTGTATCTTAAGTGTATTTGTATCCCTTTTTCCTTTGTATCTTTGGACGAAGAAAGTTGATAAAATATGTTAGGGTTTGGGGTTTTTCAAGGTATTCAGGGTTATACTTTTAGATTTTAGATTTTTAGTCAGTATGTTTTATGATTGAGATGTTTGTCTTGATGTTTCCTTTTGATGTTGATGTTTTTGATGTTTTTCTTAATGTTTTCTTTGACTTTTGTTGTTTTTTTTCTCTAAATTGCAATTTTGTTGTAACTTGTTTTAAATTATTGTAAAGTTATTTTGCAACTATATCAATAAAAAAAAAAGTCATGCTGTGAGTGACCTGCCCTTTGTCTGCTGTAAGGTGCTCACTGTACCATATGTCACAGAGTACACATGAGCACAGTACACAAGAGAAGACAACACAGGTCAGTGTAACCAATAGCTTCGGTTCAGCAGGGTTTATAAGTGTCCTTGGGTGTTCCCTTTTCCACAATCAGGGGCGGGGAATGAACCAAGAAGTGATGTTGAACTCAAAGTGCCAAGACATAGAAGAAGCCACCAACAAAACATCAGGGCTGGAGATATTGAACAGTACATCCCAGTTATGTAAGTACTATTGAGTTGGGCTCTAAGGCCCTAATCCAAACATCCCATGATTCACTCTGGTCTATGAATTCTGTCTGTGGGTTTTTGGAGTTCCCGAACCCTCTTCGTGTGAGACTGATACTCTGACCTTCCATGGACTCTATATGTTGGCTTGCAAATGTCTGAATGTATCTGGATTTGGCTTGCAGTGCTCTCCACTTCCATTGATCACCACCCTGTTCTAGGTTCCTGGTCACTGGGAGACACCATTTTTTTTACCATGTCTATCATAATCTCCCTGGTGCTAGTGAAATAGCACTGTCTCATACCTCCTCCCACCAACTCGAGATTCTGCCCCAGAATGACCTGGTCTGTTGGTACCTCCCCAGTCCCTCTTTCTCTGTAATAGGAATACCTGTTTTTCGCCCACCACCTTAGATATAGTATCTGTAACTCTTTCTTCCTTTACATATGGTGATGGCTTCATTGTCTTTCCCCCTCTCACCTTTCTGCTCCAGATGACACCTCTCCTCCATCATTCTCAATTCCTCTCTATACAGATGTGATCAATTATTCCTTTACCCTGCACAAAACGCCCCCTCCAATCCATGTTACTGCCATCTTTCACAAACCTCTTTCAACTCTGTTTCCAGCCACAAACTCTTTCTTCCTTCTCTCCTCTCAGTGCTCTTGCCTCTCACCTCTCTCCACCTGACCTCTTCCTCCAAATCCTACTCGAATTCGCCATCCTGGAACACTTAACTGGCTGCTTTATATATCATGGTCTCTCTTTCACTGGAGTGTTGCTTAAGGAGATGGAATACATTTGTGCATTGGAGTTGTCTTGCCTTTTTTGGGCTATATGTTGTGGGGGGACATGTAGCTTCGAAGGGGGCTGGCCTGAGGTTACATTAATGCCTGCCACATGTGGATTTCAGAAAGGCTATGGACATGAGTAAGATCTATTTTTCTCCCCTTGCAACATTTGCTGTTATTGCCTGTTTTAAGCTGGATCCCACTGTTCTCTAATTGTAGCCAGATAAGATCCTGATAAAGCCAGGAAGCTATTTGTTGCATCTCTAATATCTTTGTTGTTGGTAGTTTGCAACTTTGTAACTCGAGTGGTTCGAGTGGGTTTATTTTATTTTTTTCACTAGTGCAATCCTCTTAAGTTAATTCCTCATCGTTTATGCAAACCTTTTTGTCCGGCGGACTTCTGCAGGTTGCGTGCATGTGTGTCCTGATAAAAAATACAGCCTTCAGAGAAGGCGGCGAAGGACCAAATGTATTTCTTTGATCACCATTGCCTGTGAGAAATTGCCATGTTGTTTCTTTAAAGAAACATTTCTTTTAACTATGTTTTGGATTTAGGTCTGGCCCTGAAGCAGACACTTCTCCCAAAATATATCAACCTTATGAGAATGAGTATCCCTGAGCAGTTAACGCACCACTCCTCTCCCTGTGTTGGTCACTGGTGTTTGTGGGATTGGCTGAGGTGTGAGTGCTCCAATATATCTATTTGCTCTCACTTGACAGACACACTCTGATGTGCCTACAGGCTGCCCTCATTATGATAAGCGACACCCTTCAGGAAGGGTGCAACAGTGAAGCAAGAGGCCGTGGAAGCGAGCAGAAAAAATATGGAGTTAGCCCAATAAAGGCAACATCTCTGAAAAGGGTTGTTTTCTACCCTTTCTTTATAAAACAATAGAGTATATCATTAGAGAAGAGGGTGAAGACAAATAGTCTTGGGTGGGGATCGCCATTTTAGTCAATGGAGAAACACATGTCTTTGGAGGTAATTGAATGTGCGCTGTGAGACGATTCTACTGTGATGCATGGGGCTTATTGGAGGAGTGGGAATGAGACCAAAACAGATGAGACATTTGAAAATGAGAGTGACGTGTGAAACATGGTGCTTGGTCTATAAGCAAATAAATACATATTTTTTATTTTTTATTTTATTTTGATATAGCTGTAAAATCCAGCCTTTCAAAAATGAACATCACACAGTATAAATATAATTACAATAAAAATCCAGCAATACAATATCTAATACATACATTTCATAACATATAGACACTTAACACTTTTTTCAAGAGCAGTTATTTGATGGGTTGCAACAACGATTCAATAAACAAAAGAAAAGAACATATGTTCATCATGGGCAAAGAAATGCAAGTGCATACAGTACTGAGCCAGCATTTCAGATTCCTCTGAGACCCAGAGAAAATGTATTGATGTATAATAGGAGAATAGACAGGAAGTAGACACACCATAGTGCAGAGTAACATATCCTCAGAGGCGAAAAGGACTTTGTTCTTCGTCAGAGGAATAGACGCTTTCTTGTTGTTTGGGGGTCAGGGGCATTAGGCATCTCAGATATTGTACTTTTGAGGGTAGGCACTGTTCAACAGCAGTCTATCAATAAACACCAACTGTTCATGTGGCTAGGCCTTTCAATTGTAGAACATGTTGGCCTTCGGTTAGAGGTCAATGTCATCAACAAAATCAGCTTTTGCCAGATTCTGTGTTCAGACTTAAACTGCAGTAATGGTGGCACCTGAAATTTCTCTCATATTTTTTAAGCACTATCTACCATTCTCAGCCTAACAGATGTTCATCAGTAAAATTATTTTCTTTTTTCAATAATGCCATGCTATGGGGCATTCACCTTGAGGGCGTGGATTAATGACTTGCACGGAAGCCATTCCAGATTACTCAGCAGTGGCACGCAGGGCCCTCCTTGGCCCTAATAATGTAGCTGTGAGCAAATCTCTGGGCAGTGTGCGGGATATGGGGCATGACACGAGCTCAAGGTAAACAGTGACATTTACTGAAAGTGCTGTTATGCAGTGATTTTGAAATATGGTTGTTGCTTTCAACAGCTCTTGCTGGTATCTGGTACTGTGTGTATGTACATGTCTTGGCCCTCAGCCATTTCTCCTAGAGTACCAACGCCTTGCCTGAATCTGTGCTTCATGTTTTAATCATCTATTGTAAAAATATCCTTCACGTGACGCTCTTCACTGTAACTGACCCTTATTTTATATCTTTTTAAAATAATGAACTAGAAAAAAAAACAAATTTTACTCAACTCCAGGATGAAAATTTTGTTGGCCTCACAGTCATTTCATTCCAGCATGGACTTGAAGCCTTAGAATGGACATTACTCCGAAATGACTGTGAGCTACCAACATTGATTTGACAAATGAAAAATGATTGTGAGCTTGACCCAAACAGAATAAGCACGTGGATGATCCTAATAATACTATTCCACTCTGTAGAGGTTGAGATGATTTTGCTAATGATATTTTGAAACTTACCCCATGGTATATTTCTTTTCTAACCTGATCTCTGCACCCAAGGCACCAGGACTCCTTGACACAATTAATAAATATTGTAGGCTTCATACATAAATCCACACATCTTTGAGGTCATTGGGAGCTTATTTCCCTTACTATAGATTCTTGTAGATTCTTGCAGCTTTTCTAAACCTGAAAAATGCCAACAGGTCCTCTGGAGTTTTATTTATAGCTCTTTTATAACAATAAGTTATGCCATTGCAAAATTGAAAAACACGCATAGGGGTCATTCCGAGTATAGAGGTAACCATGCCGCTATTAGTGGCATGGCTACCCCTATACTGGATATCGGGTCCGGGTTCCTTGAAGTTGGAATTACCGGGCCATTCAGGGGTGCACGGGAATTTCCACACGCAAATAGCCTGGGCGCGTGTATTTCAGGGGTGCGCGGGAAGTTTTACACGCGATTTCAGCAGGGTACGTGTATTTCAGGGGTGCGCGGGAAGTTCCACACGCGAATAGCCTGGGCGCGTGTATTTCAGGGGTGCGCGGGAAGTTCCACACGCGAATAGCCTGGGCGCGTGTATTTCAGGGGTGCGCGGGAAGTTTTACACGCGATTTCAGCAGGGTACGTGTATTACAGGGGTGCGCGGGAATTCTCAGATGCGATTTGGCCAGGTACGTGTATTACAGGGGTGCGCGGGAATTATCACACGCGATTTGGCTTGGTACGTGTATTACAGGGGTGCGTGGGAAGTTACACACGCGATTAGGCTGGGTGGGTCCTCATAGGTGTTCCCTGTACACCCTCGACGGCCCCTGCAGGCAGCCCACAAAACAGGGGACTACCCTGCACACCTGCTCATGTCCCCCTGCACCCCCACCCCCCAGCAGTGCAGGGGCAGCCTCCACCAGGCCCCCACCCATGTCTCCCACCACCCCCACCCCGCAGCAGTGCAGGGGCACCCTCCACCAGGCCCCCACTCATGTCTACCACCACCCCCACCCCCCAGCAGTGCAGGGGCACCCTCCACCAGGCCCCCACTCATGTCTCCCACCACCCCCACCCCCCAGGGGCACCCTCCACCAGGCCCCCACTCATGTCTCCCACCACCCCCACCCCCCAGCCAACAGGGGCACCCTCAACCAGGCCCCCACCCATGTCTCCCACAACCCCCACCCCCCAGCCACCAGGGGCAGCCTCCACCAGGCCCCCACTCATGTCTCACGGACTTTCTTTGGGCTACGTCACACTAAGCTAACAACTGTTCTAAGCTATTACCTTCTTTTTTTATACACATGAGGACAAGATACTCTCTCATTGTTATCATTTTTATTTCATATGAAGATTTTTTATAATAGGCTTATTTCATTGGTTTTAGGTTACCTGACAGCCCATAACTGAGTTACCTGTTGGCACAGGCATCACAATAAGTTGATTCAATTTGGAAACCAAACATTGAGGAATGGGACTTCCAGGTGATTCTTTTTATATGAGTAATTGGACATGACAGGATAATGATCCACATAGTCTTTTGAATCTAAAATATTATTATCAATTATATATTATAGATCAATGAAGTGAGCACAGAAGAAAGTGAACAACTCCTGAAGAAGGGGGATACGTAACCCCGAAACGCGTAGTGTTAAACATTAGCATTTTTCAAAAAATACATGTGATTTGCGAACTTTTCAACATATGGGAAGAATCTGATGAGTATATTTGTTCACCCAGAAGGAATTATTGAGAAATGTGAATTGAGTTTGTTTTGTCTAACTTGTTTATATGATTTTCTATGTATGAACAATTTCCTGGACTACCTAGGAATACTGTACCAAAAATGTCATGTTTGAAAAATTATATGTACAACCAAAGTAAAAACCTAAACCAGTTTTAGAAAAGTTTGTATCTTAAGTGATTTCTTTCTGCAAAAACATTACATTAATCTACATATTGATTGTGTATACAATAACCCTAGGGTATGCAGTGGACGGGAGAGTTCCATAAGAGTGTGGACGTCTGTTGGTTTACATTTGTTAACACAACCCAGTGTCAAAGTTGTTTTTCTCCCCAGCACCCCACTAATTATTTATAACTCATTTAGAATTACATACCCAAATGGTGTGCACTTGGCTAACAGCAATATATACTTTGAATAAATATGTATAACATCCTAAACGTGGTGGCCAGTGACTAAACAGCTAAATATTACTTTGAAATGTGTCTGATGATAACAATAGTATGCTTACATATGCATTTTTTTAATTTTATAGTTCAATATCAAATTGATAGGGTTGTTCTCAAAGTTGTATTTTAATAGTACATTCATTGGTATTACGGTCTAGTGGTTCTTGCACAGAGGTACCACAATCCCCTGCATCCCAATGAGGTCTTGGCAATGATCAGTGTCCAAAGATCAAAATACTCTATCGTTGTAGATTGACAGTTCCTTTACATGTGCAACCCGCTACTGGATGTGTAGGAATCGGGTTGGGACAGCGTGCAGGTTATTTGCTATCATCCAGGACAGGGAATTGTTTGGGCTTAAAACAACCCCTTAAAAGCATTCAACAGCCTCAAGTGAGAACTGAACTTAAGAAAGAGCTGGGGTGTGTAGATTCAAAAGTGGTTTTAAATGCCCACTCTCACAAAAGACCAAAGCCACAAGCCCTGGTACAGAACGATGTTACAAAGGAACATGTTGTTGAAGAAGTGTTTAAAGGGACATGCATGAGCCGCAAAAGAAATACACATGTGGCAAGCAGTGGGACAGGGGGTATTTTGTTGCCAAACGGCTCTGCTATGGACTGTGCCGATGCACCTGATCTTCAGGCTATAGAAACAAAGGACAACTACTATAGCCGGGTGGCACACTCGCATGTTCAACAGAGCGATGATACAGCCCATGTTGTGTTAATCATTGACGAAGGCGATGTCGTGATAGCATGTAACAGCTTGATTGATAAAACACAGTGTACACTGTTAACTAATGAGCAAAGTGTAACAAGTATTAGTTGTGAATTCGAAAAAAATATAGGTAAATGTGAAGATCAAATTATTGCAAATGCTGTTTTCAATGCCATAATGAACCCATCCAATGACAGCACCAGACCCCATGGCAATCACTCATGAGCACATATAGGATATATTTGCCAGTATGAGCCTGATCTCCCTCGTATGAAAACATCAGCCCGTGGGAGGGGAAGATGTATTTGTGACGGCTTGGCAAAGGCCTGTTAATAAGGGTGTTCAGTTTGATTGTATAGATACAGCGCTGGGTGCTTAGAAAGCTGATGAATTACAACTCTGTATTAATATTTCCACTCAGGAGGTTTGTGAAATGGCTTACAATCTCTTCAAAATGACCCCTCAAACATTTGTCAATGAGCTGAGTACATGCACGAAAAACACACAAGAAAGCATAAGGTTCATGATTTTGAAACTCAAAAGAACTGTGTTAATGATTCAGATTGTGGGCCTCATCACAAGTTGGGCGGTAGCCCTCAAATGTGGTGGTAACGGTATTACATTGCATTTAAGGGCTGGCCCTATCAAGAGTTGGGCAGTAAATGGGCTGTTTTACCTGCAGCTTTTATCTGGAGGTGAAAATCCTATTTAGCGCCCTGTATTCCTGCCAGCTGTATTGCCGTGCAGTATTAGCGCCAATAATTCCCCATTGGGTTGAATGGACCCGATGGGGAATGGGGATTTACCGTTAATGCCCAGCCCATGATCCGGCTGTAATAATATGGTTGCTGGATGTTTATTTTCACTCTGTTGTTCGGAGCGCATGAAAGTAATATTCTCAGGAAAGGACACTGCAGTATTGCCAGACTACCATGTGATTGCAATTCCGGAAGCCGCGTACGAGACTCCAGTGCGTAAATCTGACTGTGCTATACCTGAAAAACTGTTAGCTCAAGAGGCGTCTTGTGAGCGGAAGTGGAGTATGGATGGCAGGTCCCCTTGTGGCGCCACTGATTTGATCATAGTCGTAGATACTCGAACACCGGTATTGGGAATACGGCAGCTACAGCTGGGCACGCAGAAAGGTAATGGGGAATTAAACGGCGGAGAGTCAGAAAAACAATAATCCCTTATGAAAATTGTTCATATGAGGGGATTCTCCGTCTAAATAAACTGAACGGCTGGGGAGGTGTTAACCTGTTGATGGGACATCAGTTTGAAGGGCTAATGGGGATATATGCCACAATACCATTTACACAGTTTTGTCATTAATATTTGTCATCTATTTGTCAGATCTACATTGTAAACTATTTTCAGGAGCTATGGGTATTAAAACGCAACATGATTTTTTTTTCTTTTCATTCAGGGTAAATAGGGAGGAGTGCTTTAAAGGCTGTAATAATAAAAAAGAAAAGAAAACAGGCACAGCTTTTAAACAGCCAGCAAACAGATAGAGCACGCTATCATTTAACCGGCATATGATGTAACATGAGTGACCCAACATGTGAAGTTGAGAAAACAAGCACTGTTACAGCCGGTCTGTCTCCACAGAGTGGGGATGGATACACACCTCAGAGAGACTGTAAAGACACTAAACAATCCTTAATATGGTGTAGACCCAGAACCCATCGACTGGTTATTTAAAAAGACAATTTCTGTTATTTCCAGGCATGATCGTCATGACACGCCAAAACCACTAACCCCATAGCCTTATGCTCCTGTGTGAATACTAAGGGTGCAGACATATCAACAATTTTTCGTGCCTTGAAACACTTATGTATAGGCGTGCTATAAATAAAATATCATATCATATCATAGCAGGTGTGTAAAATATTTGCAGCCATTGAGTATTATAAGGAATTCCGATTTGTAAATGTGAATCAGTTACGGTCTCTGAGAAACTTTCCAGCTGTAATAACAGAAGCCATAGAAACACTGGCCAGGCATATATTAGAAACTGTTGGACCCAACGATTTCATATAGATACCCATGGACACTGACGGTTTAACCAGACCCTTATTTACAAGGTGATCCATGCACAATGTCTTCTGCATTTTACAACTTCTGGAAAATCTGAGGTGGCTCACCTTAGAGTAGGACCAAAATTATGTGTTTTGCTCCATTAAGAATCATTGTGGTAGTTGTCAGGCCCTGCTCCGGAGATATTTACAAACCTTTGAACAAACTCATTTACAGTCATAATGCAAAATCTAAAAGCAGATGGCTATTGCATTTCAATCACATGCCATTAAATCTGTGTCCTGCATCTACTCTCATAGGTTTAATCAAACTGCAAAGTTTTACAGATGCAGATATACGTGACAAAGCATTGAAATCCCATAGAGAACTGGGTATTCCATCTGACACACCTGTAAGCTTTGGACAGTTGGCTCTCTTTGAGGGCTATCGTTCTAGAGTCATCAAAATAATGTACTTGGCTGTGCTTCCTGCTACCGGCTAAAACATGAAAAAACACCTTTTGTGTTTTACATCATGATGACCGTTTGTATGGTATAACAAATCTACAAAATGTGATGTGGGCTAAAAACCTCTGTAAGCAATGTCACCATATTTTCAACAACAAAAATAAACACAGATGTTAGTATCACAGTTACCTGTGTTTAAGAGACCAGTGCAAAACACTTAACGAGAGACATTCAAAATGTCCCCAATGTCACACCTTTGCTAGGTCATGTTTTTGTATAAACATTCACATTGAGAAAGCGGCCACAGTGGCTGACATGTCTGAGTCACGCTTTGACTGTACCATATGCGGGAAACCTACCCTAAAGAGTCATAAATGTAATTAGTTCATTTTTCTAGTATGCAAAGTGTCTGTTGTTAACATGGCTGAACACCTGTGTTAACTGACACCAGGTAGAACTCAAAAGAAAAGCGAGGATTACATTGTGTATGCCATGGAAGCCATGCAGAAAAATGTAAGGCAGCAGCCAAACTACATTAATGGCAGACATGTAACAGGTTTTAGTTGTGGGGAATTTGAAGGTAATTTGTATGTGAGTGATTTTGTTAGCACCTTTGTAACAACTTAGTTCACAGGCTACACTTTCTTAGCTCATAATGCGAAAGGGGACGACGGCTACATTATACTCAAACAATTGGTGAATGAGCGAATTAGAGTGAAGTGTATCACACAGGGTGCTAAACTCATCTCAATGCTTGTCGTAAAATTGAAAATATGTTTTATCGACTCCTTGAACTTCCTACCCACAAAACTCAGTAATTCCCAAAAGAGTTCAGTTGACCTGGTTCAAAGTGCTTCTTTCCATATCTTTTAACATAGCAGCTAATCAAAATGATGTAGTTCCGATCCTGGCACTTGATAAATAAGGAATTCAGGATATGATGCTTAGTGAAAAAGACCAATTTGTGACGTGGCAGAAGGAAAATGAGCACAGCGCATTTGACTTTTGCGAGGAGTTAAGGGCTTACTGTAAAGAAGATGTCAACATTTTAAGAAAGGCATGTAATATTTTCAGGGACAAGATCATTCAAATGACCCGCCTTAACACCTATACAGGGGGGTGGTGGGGTTACACGTGTGATACGTTGATCCTTTTAAAAGTGTCACTCTGGCTAGTTGTGGTATTCAGATGTACAGAAGATTGTACCGAAAGCCTGAAACTATCATGCTGCTGCTCAAGGAGTTATACTGCAGGCTCCAAAAATGCTATTCAACAGCAGCTGTTCAATGGCTCTTATACATAGCAGAGACCTAAAACATCAACATGCAATATACCATAAATGCTAGGGTGAGAAATGTTATAGTAAATATTTGCTGGAAGGATATGCTTTGGCTCAGGTTGTGGAAACAACAAATTAATTCAAACATTGTTTTTATGACGGGTGTCCTAAATATTACCCAGCCAGGGTTTCAACACTCTGACAGGTACTACTTACAAGGAGTTGCATAGACGCACCCTGTTGAAACAAACATTCTTATCCAGTCCAGGTGATCACATAGACAGCATTTGGGAACATGACTGGCACTCAGTGGTACAAAGCAACCCAAAAGTGTGTGGTTTTCTTGAAGAGAAGAAACTGACAGACCCCAAATAACCACAAGATGCATTGTATGGAGGTTGTACAAATGCTTTAAAGTAGCAACATCGCATCTCAGAGGGTGAGCAAATACACTATTTAGATTTCCCCTGTCTATACCCGGCTGTGAACAATGAACAACCATAACTTCTAGGACACCCAGAGATTATCTGTGACAATTTTGGAGATGTGAACCAGTATTTTAGTTTTATCAGGAGTGAGATATATCCGCCCAGAGGCATTTACTTACCTGTGTTGCCCTATAGATGTGGTGGCAATCTAATGTTCCTGCTTTGTCATACATGCATGGAGACAAAGCAGACCCAGTGTAAACACATGGATGAAGAGCGGGTACTGACAGCACTTGGTGTATGATCAAGTTACAGCCAGCTTTAAAATGTGGCTATTGCCAGGGTGGCATACACAAGACATGGCATTTTAAAACAATCACCCTATCGCTCTTCTCTGAAAACATTATAATGTTCCTACAGTGAATACAAGAAGCCTCTGGCTTGCCGTCATGGTGTGTGAGCGATGCCACTAAACAGCCTTACGTGGATGATTATTACAAACATTGCGTATGGAAGACATCAAGGACAACCACGCGAGGTGGTTGTTAGAAAAACTATGGACCACATTACAAGGTCCCAGGTCTGGAAAAAAATGCCAGAAAAAAAGCTTGCAATACCGACACTGCCAATTTTTCTGCACCATGGAAACACAAGTTTGCCAGTAGCGGTAGTGAACTACAGGCAGGTATGATCGGCCAAGGGGTTCAAACCCCTACCGACAAATAATTGCTGGAATCACTGGCACCAGTAGCCGGCAATTCTGGCATTCCCATTCCGTGGAGTTCGTATGGACTCCACGGAATGGGGATTTACCAGTGTCTCCACTGCCTGTAATTTCCCGGTAATACCAGAATACCGGGTGGAGGAAACGGTAAAGCAGTTTCACCGGTAGCCCACCAGTAATGACAAAGACAAAAAGCAACATGAAATTAGCACCAGTACTCTAGAGAAGACTCTCAGAATTGTGTTTGATAAAAGGACATTAGCAGCAGGACGCTTGGCACATCCCTACAGCTATTGATTACCAGGTTTCATGGATACCAGACTACAACAACCATATACGTGTGTGTTTGCTGACTGGACCTTCCAGCTGTGGCAAGAGTTATTTTGTCTTAAAACATCTAAAAAACTCACACACAGCTATTGCTTACATACCAGCGATGGCTTACATACCACCAAACATTTGCTGGCTATAGAGCTGTTGGCAGCTTCTCTATACAACTTTACAACACCAGTTCAAGCACCTCCAATTTCGAAAAGTTATTCCGGACAGTCACGTGTTACCACCGAGTATGGGGAACATGGTCATCGTGGATGATTTGATGACAGATGGTGGTCAGAGCACAGAACTAGAAAAAGCCTTTACTCAGTAGTCACATCACCGCAATCTAAGCATTTGCTATATAATGTACAACTTGTTCAACAAGGGTAGGAGTAACATATATATACAGAACTAAACGCTATTTATATAGTGTTATTTAAAATCCCCCATGATAAATAACAATTATCCATGATACCTCGACAGATGTATCCGTCCAAAACACATTTCTTCATGGAGGCTTTTGAAGACGCTACCAGTAAACTCTGCGGATATCCATTGGTTGATTTAAAAACAACACTGTAGGGGATTATAGATTGCATACTGATATATTCCCACCCAGTCTGCCCTCTATCTAAACACCTAAAAAGGCATTTAAACATCTAGAAAACACCCTTAGCTAGAGTACCTCATCAGTCGTTGTTACAGCATTCAATATGTCTGCACGCATAAGGAGAAACATTGTGCTGCTCAAAATGCTTGAATACCTCACCATCCAGCAACATAAGGTCATTCTAGCTACGTACAATTTGGTGGCTGCTATTTGCAAGATTGG
Source organism: Ambystoma mexicanum (assembly GCF_040938575.1). NCBI lineage: Eukaryota > Metazoa > Chordata > Amphibia > Caudata > Ambystomatidae > Ambystoma > Ambystoma mexicanum. The sequence continues at coordinate 956,650,676 of NC_090928.1, read as the reverse complement.
CCAGAGCACTTAAAAGGGGCACGTTGCATCAACACAACACCAAGTAAGTGTGTTTGAAAAGAAGAAGGGCATCATCAAGTAACTGGCTAATAATCGGTACCCATATTAGTTAAAAGAAAAGTGGTCTCTCAGGCTGGCGGATTCATAGGATCTGTCATAGACATAGCACTACCGCTAATCACCAGGGCCACTGATGGAGCACACTCACAAAATGTATTTGGTGGACAAACAATAGTTAGAAAGCCTAGCATCCAAACCCCTGGAGGATTGGGATAAACGTAAGGTTGTAAACATGCATCTCAACTCTGAAATAGGATGTTTTAAACAGGCCTGATTTGACGGCTCATGTTCTAGCAGCCTTATATGCAAATATTCTACATAAATACTTAAATCAAAGCTAAGCATGGCTTGGCAGGAAAGAACAAACTATCACCCGATGATTCTAATAGTGCGAATGTTCCACAGGTAGTAGACCCGGTTGTGGTGGAAGTGGTAAATACACTTAGCCAGTGCTATAGACCTAATGAGGAACTACTGCTACATAAAATAGATCTTGAAAGGGATGTGGTGCTGTGTACCGATAGGGGAGAATTTGTCTACCGAGGTACGGTTGTAAGGGGCTCAAATATGCCCAATATAGTACAGGGCATCACAAGTCGACAGTCAACTTCTTTACAAAATGGCCCCACTGGCTGGAATGAGTTCATGCAAGCGGTTGCTGATTTAATTATCCCAACATCCGTTGCAGGTAATTTTACCTAGCAACACATTCTGGAGAGGTTAAAAGCTGCTGACCCTGCTACCACACACCAACACAGCCCTGTAAATACATCCAGACCAACTACCTATATAATCAAATCCTGATCGCCCAGTCCTGAAATGAGGTGGCATGCCTTGGGCTTTAAAGACTCTTTACCTACTACATCACAATACTATGATGACCCTGCCACCTATACTGCTGAAGCGTCTAGGCCTCACAGAAGATGTATCCATCCAAACTGGTTTTCTGATTAATGTGAACGACCCGTTGTCTAGCTATATTATAAAAAGACTGTTTTAAGTGTAACTGTTGCCTTTTATCCTCTATATATTAAAATTATGGTTTGAAGTATAACTGTCACGCCAGTGCATGCCTCCCAGTTCTGACATCAGAAAGTGGGAGGCTGGTGACTATACGAATGTTGGCATTCTTCACTCTGGCGGGGGACCCACCTGTCATGCACTGGTCTTTGGGCCAGTGCACGCGGGCCGACCGCACTGATGTCCACCCCAGCTTTCATGCAATCACTCCCGGGGTCACTGCAGTGCACTTCATTGCCCGGTCCCGGGATCCGTGCGGCTATAGGGGGCCACCATATTTTTCCCCACAATGCTGGTCATGTTGTGAAGCAAGCTGGCTCTGTGTGCATTCAAAGCTCTGTTGCTTGGCAACCTGGATAAACAGCCTCGTTTCCACGACAGCACATAAATAGGAAGTAAGACTGAGCACTGGTGCGTCTCACCTCTCTTGTTGTCGTCACTTGCTTTGTCTTCTTCTTTTCTCCATATACCTGATCTTGGTGGTTCTAGCCCTAACCTGTGCTTGCTCTCCCTCTGCCTTCACCTTGACTGGTTTCCTCTTTTGCCTGTCTTGGCTCTCTTGTCACATCTTGTCATGTGCTCTGTTCCGATTGCCATCCTGGTGCCCATGTCTTGTGCCTCGCACTGTTCTGCACCACGTTAATCCAGGGGCACCGACTCATGCTGTTGGAAGACTTCTCCTGTTCCTCTGAGTGTTTATCCTCAGTTGGTGGGGCGGGTGAGTTTTCAGGCATCGCCCTTTTCCCCAGTTGACAGTGAGTCAACATGGTGACCCCTGTTCAGCGGATTCCTCGCACAGGTAAGCCAGTGTTCTGATTTGCTTGACAATAACTGATATATTCCCTCCTTTCTGTCTAAATATGTCTTTTATAAATAATTTGTTTAGCAAGTAATTAAATGGACAGGTTGTTTATTACATTGCCACATCTATAATTAATAACACAGGGCACTTGTTTATTTTTTAAAAAAGTTATTTTATTCATACAAGATAAGACTAAATAGAACAGTCACATCTGCATTTCTGACACAGGATAAAGTCTGCGAGAGCTATACACTCTGTGTAATGTCTTATTATATTACCAAATGTTGTCACCATTTGTTTGTTTTACTTGCGATTGCTCGAGTACATTTTCTAAACAGTCGACAGCAATCACCATTCCGACATTTGACTGGTAAAGATTATACAGTGTTGTTCGCATATAATAACTTTAGAGCCTTGGACTGGCACGGTGGTATAACATAAATGCTTTGCAATACTTTTCATGCAATACATTAAAACACCAGCATAATTGGGGTGTTGAGGAAAGTGTACCAAGCTGTGATGCACTGTTAGTATATCTCCATCCATCCACATAGCTGTCCAATGCATTCCGCCCCGGGCCTGTGTATCAGTGTTCAACATCAGGCTAACAGGGTAGTCTCGTGGGGGATGTATCGATGGCAAACACTCCCTAAAATGTTTTCCTGATGTGTCAATTGTTACTCAGGAATCCTTTAAACTGTAGACTATCCAATATAAATGATAAAATATGTTCCACTGCACATGATCTCGCGAATGCTATTGAAAACGCTCCACAATAGAAGCAGGTATATAGCTGCTAGGATTCTTTCAAACTTTATATCAGTTCATAAGTTCCCACTCCTCAATAGGCTGAAATGATCTCATGCTGTGTTGCATGTTGCTGTGGACATAGTTATTGTGTGGTAATTAAACTGCTGCATCATGCCTGTGCTTCCCCGTAATAGACACCATCACCATGTACTCCCTTATTATGTTTGGAATTCCAAAGTTAGGTGCGTTTGCTTTGGATGGGATCAAGGCCCCATCCATATGCAACGCTGAATAGTTTATGTTACAGTTTTTAGAAGTCAAAGAGGTTTCGAGCATAGGAGCCTGTGAGCAAAGCTGTTTAAAAAATCTCCATGATGATTATTTTTGGTGGATGCCCAAGTAACAGGTTGGCTTGTCTGGTACCCCGGCCACGGTTAACAATGCTGAAGATTTTAAGGGATACCCTCTCAACTGGATCCTTCACATTCGATATTTGCAAACCCTCTGCATTTGCTAATCTAATGGTTGGGAAGACGCTCACACTTTTAATGGGAAAACTAGCCAATTTGATGACTAGCTTGTATAATTCACCATTCCAGCTGATGATAGAGAAAGCATCCGTGTTTTGGGATAGTTTCCCTTTAATGTCAACACATTTGATCAACAGTTTATCCAGGAAGAAAAGGTCTGAATGCAATGGTGTCAAACTGTCCTGCAGTGTCTCGGTGAAAGAGACAGATCGAGAGCTGGTTTGGGGCAATCATTTAGCATGCACGCTATAGGCTACATAGGCATACATATTATCACTCTGTTATCATTCCTTCACCCAGTGTTATGTCCACCTGGTTGAGAATTGTGGCTATGGGTTATGCGATCATAGCCTTTCGTGCGCCAGCCACAAGGTCGGTGCTGCCGGCATTTGTTATTTTACACGTTAGATGCAACAATTTGTCATTCAAATACAGAAACATGCCTGTCGACCCTGATACAAATAATTATATGGGGGCTAGCAGTGATAGCACTGTCAGGGGTGACAGCTCCATAACAAGAGGGGTAACACACTGCCTGAAGGAACCATGTAAGAAGGCCATTGTTCTTTAGCAGATATTACCGCCATGGTGTGTTTTAGGGCTAACCTATTTTTTTCTTAGTTTGATGTCGGCATTGGGCCCTTGAGCTTTTTTCTTGACAGGTTTCTGAGGGCTGCTTAGATGTGATGTGAACCTCTTCCTCTTAAAACTCCCACAAGGTCTATATAAATGCAGCATGATCCATCCTGCCCCTCCTTTTTCTGTTTGGCAACTGCTGTTGTCAAAATCCCCATGACGCCTTTTGCAATACTGGTGGCAGCCATTTTCATGTTTGGTTTAGCTCACTTGAAGCTGCGTCATAGGGAGAGCATTGCACGTCTAAACAGCCTTCTAAAGATACCGCTGAGCACCCCTCCATACATTACATGGATTTCACTAAAAATAGCTGATCACTGTAGCCTGCCTTGGTCCTGTGTTATTTCATTTAAGCCCTGGAGTTGCAACCACAGGCAGATCTTTCTGTATTTAAATGATACAAACTGCCCTTGATCATCTCTTATCTGAATATTGACAGTGTTCAAATGTATTTTAAACACAGGAACGTAATCGGCTTTGCTGTATTGAATGTTCACAATATCATTGTTGTTACCTTTGACGTCCACAGGTCTAAGTAATGCTGCATAGCTATCCCACACCCTTTGATAATCCACTGTATTGCTATAAATCAAAAAACTGTAATATCCCCCGTTAATATCAGCTTGGCTATTGTCCAATGGTTCTCTGCTTCCAGCATGTTGCACTGTCCCAGTATGATATGATTCTCCCTGTTGTTGAAAACCTGACAGGTGCTTCCAGCCCTTGAAGAAAAACCTGGTGGGGGTCTAGATGTAAAACATTAGGGGGAGACCCCAAAACCAACTCCTGTTGCGGAGTGGATACCTACCTTGGTTTTGGGAGAGATACATTTCTAATATAGTGAAAGGTAGGAGGATGGTTTTGTCAACAGTTACTTCCCATTGATGAAACCTACATTCGTTTTTCCCAAAAATAAATTTTTATTTTAATAGTTTCAGCATAAAATGTCTCTTAAAAATAGAGAAAAAGTACATATTCATTATCATCATCACAACACTCTAAGAATATCTTTAAATCTAATACAGACAAAACACATAAATACAATATTCCTTAAAAATACAAAAGCAGCAGATGTATATCTCACATTAGTAAGTAGATCAGCCTATAGGGAAAATCCTATTAGGTCTTGATTTAGATCATTTATGATCTCTAAATGCTTAATACAGTCTCATATTTAATCTATACTGTGAACTCGACATGTTTCAGTCCTCTTGGTGGTGGTGGGACTTTCTTCAGGAGTAATCTTTGGTTGTTTTAAGAGTGAGTGCATTGCTGTTATAAAAATCTTCTTTTAATGAAGCTTCATTCACAATAGGGATAGTTCCTGTTGACAAGAAAACCAAAAAAGAAAGAATTAGCACTTTGCCTCATATCTTTAAACACAATTAATGTGTGTGGGCAAACTTCAGTATTAAATAAATTTACCTGAATTCCCAAGTGTAATAGAGCCCTCAACGCAAGTAGAAATGGCCACAGTAGTTGGACAATTTTCGAATAGAGAAAATAGTTTCTTCTCCGGGTTCCTATGAGATGAATTCACAAAACTTAGAGGGGTCAAAGAAAAAAGCCTTGGCATCCTTTAGGGCAATTAGGAATCATTCAGACATTAGTATGTGGTATTCCCTGCACCCCCAATCCCCAGCAGTGCAGGGCACGTGCCAGCAGGCCCCCACTCATGTCCCCCTGCACCCCCACCTCCCAGTAGTGCAGGGCACCTGTCAGCAGGCCCCCACTCATGTCCCCCTGCACCCCCACCCCCCAGCAGTGCAGGGCACCTGCCAGCAGGCCCCCACTCATGTCCCCCTGCAGCCCCACCCCCCAGCAGTGAAATGCTGATCTCATGACACAAACCAAAAATCAACTATGTACATCAACACATGTCCGTCACACACATACACTGGTTGGCATTGCTTGTGTAAACCCACATTTTCACATGCATCAACCCAATGAGCGAATCCCACACATGGAACTAAAAAATGAAAATGTATTATGTACATGAAATCAAAAATGAAATGAAAGCATACCAAAATTATGAAGCATTAAATGAAAAGCATGTGAAAAAGATGATTGAATGAAAATGATAACCAATCCAAAAAAATTTGAAAGAAAAACAGTCCAAAGTCACCCTCCAACAACGCAAATCCAAAGGAAATGTAAAAAAAAATCTCCATTGCTTCATCTTCATAATAAAAAAAAAAAGAGAAATCAATCCATGGTCCAACTATTTACAATCCACTGTCTGGAAAAAATAAATCCATTGCTCCATGTCCATAATGCAAAAAAAAACAAAAATGAATACATGATGAAACTATATACAATCCATTGTCCAAGGTTGTAAAGGGTCCATGATCCCAACCAAACAAATTAAACCTACCTAACTACCTAAAAATATAACTATATACGAATTTGGGTGGCATTGTCCATTGACCACAAATAAAAGGAAAATGAAAAGGAAACCTAACTCTAAAAACTATTTACAAGGGCAGCGGGCTAGTCCGACGGCTCACTTTTGGATGTCCCGGGCCAGGGCATCATCGAACTCCTGCTCAATGTCCTGGAGGCGGTCCTCTTCCATAGCCCGGAGGATTTGCAGGGACGACACCATGTTCTTCTCCAACTCCCTGTGAATTGCCTCGAGGCACTCGGCCCGCCTCACGGCCCTCCGCATGGAGTTCTCCGCACTGACCATCGTGAGCCGTGCCTCTTCTGCCCACTGCCGCTCCGCATCTATAGCATGGCCTAACCGCTGCCACACGGAAGACACTTCCAGTCCTGGGTCCTCCTGCCCTCTGGCCGATGCCTGCCCCTCCGATGTCGAAGGCCACGAGCCATGATGGCTGCCACCTTGTTGCTGCTGCTGCTGTGCATCTGCCTGTGCCCTGGCTCTTGCTGCCTGCACATCGTCCTCCGGCTGGGGTGCAGTTGTTGAGGTGACCACCCCTGCAGGACGTCCAACTCCCGACTGTGGCAGGGATGTGTCCTCCACCAGCCTGGCCGCAGGGTCAGAGGCAGCTCCACAGGGTACCCAGGTGATACATGGGTGGGAAGATGGCATGGAGGACGACTGGGGCATAGTGGGTTGAGTTGAGGAGGGGGTCGGAACAAGGTCCAGAAAACGGAGGAATCCGGCCCTGGTGAGCTGTCCCAGTAGGTCAACGCGGTCAACGAGCCATTCGAGAAGAAGTGCAGTCTCCTCATGAAAAGACTGCAGGTCACCTCGCATGGCCCGTTGACGCAACGCCACCCCACCGAGGACAGGCTCAACCCGGTCCCAGATAGCCACATCTGCAGGGAGAGGAAGGCCAGTTGTTGTAAGCGGATCCCCTCCCTGAAAACGGGTCTGGACGTAGGCATCCCTGCTGGTGCGGGATGATGCAGTCACAGGATCGGGGACAGGATTACACACAGGCACCTCTGCGGTGGCCTGTGCTGCCTCCTGTCCCTGCCCCTGCACTGCACCACTAGCACCAGTGGAATCCCCACCTCCAGACCCCGTGTCTGTCCCTTGCACGGCCTCCTCCTCCACCAAACCCCCCACCAACCTGGATGACTCCGTGCCATCTTCCTCCGTCGGACCCTGTGGGGTCTCAGCTGCCCCTTCTGCTGCCGAGGAGTCCAACTCCGACCTCCGCCTCTTGGACCTTCCCTCAGCAGCTGCGGCCTGGGATGCGGCACCGGACTCCTCACTCCCTGACAAGATGACAACATGGGAGTGGAGCCGGGCCCTGCGTCTCCGGCTGGCGGGATGATCCCTGTCGCTGTGCTCCACAGCACCGTCTCCGCCCTCTTCTTCAGTTGATGCTGCAGACAGGAAGTGATAAAACACAGGCATCAGGGCACTGTACAATGGACTGATACACACATGACAGTTGCACATGAGTGGCATTGGTTAACTACAGACACGGCATCACACTCCACGACACACATGTCATTTTAACTCACACACACGAACATTTCTACAGCAATATTGCACCAGGCAGCACCATCCATACACATACAACAGCATGAACAGCCAAAGGTGAGCCTGACATCACATGAAACACAAGGAGTGCACTAGACATGCACATATGCCACCACACTTATATGCATGTCTACATCTCCTCCAACTGTTGCAGTGATGAGATCGCCATACATGTCACATCTGCCATTCATCCTTCTACATATCAGTGTCACGTGCATCCATGTTGCATCACAGTTGCGCACTTGTCAGATACACATACATGCAGATGTACACAGTGCAGATACATGCATTATGATCCACCATCCATGCCACAATCATGCCAATGTACATACACAGAAATTCAAACATGTGTGCTCCCACACCTGCATTTGCCCAGCATGCTTACCAACGCATACACCATCAATGTGTCTCACAACTGAGAGGACTCACATGTGGCAGCCTCACGTCCATTTGCATACACATCCCTACATGGCCCTACATAAACACATGTGCAACCTGCACACTACTGGCACACCACGACACACACAGCGTACTATCAACATGCATGTAAACTTACCGCTCGACTCCAGACGGGTCTAGCCTTTCAAGGATCTGGACGTAGAGTGCTGGGTATATGGGTTCCAGGACCCTCATTTGATGGTTCGACAGCTGGCCCCGGTGCCCCTTGGCATCAGCTGCCTTAGCGAGGTGCCGGGCCTTGTTGAGGATCCTGGACCTGAAGTCCTCCCAGCGCTTCTTGGCATGATGTAAGTCGCGAATTGCCACCCCCTCCGCGTTGATGGCAGTCACAATGTCCATCCAGATCCTGGTCCGTCCTTCATTGTCGGAATGCGAAACTTCCAAAGAGGGCATCATACTGCCCCAGGACTTGCTCCACCAGGACACCAACTTCAGTGGCAGTGAAGCTGGTGGCCCTCTGTCTCTCTGGCTGGAGGTTGCCAGTGCTGCCAGATGGTGTTGTGCCAGACATGGCAAACCCAGAGGCAGGAGTGGGTGGGCAACTGGGTCTTGGGGCTGGGCTGTGGAGCGATGGAATCCCAGTCGGGAGTCTTCGGTTCCAGCAGGGGTGGTCACAGCAACTACTCCCCTGGCTGATGTGCAGGCAGCAAATGGCAGGGCATGTTCGCAGCAGGCAGTCAGGCAGCAGCAGATGGCAGGTCGGAGCGTGCTCAGGGCTCTGGGGGGCAGTAATTCGGCCTTCTGGGCAGGAGCGTGGTCTTCCGTGTGTTTTTGCGTGGCCAGCTTGATACGGAGTGATTTGGCACGTGAAAAAATTGCACGTCAGCGTGTAATTCGAGGAAAGAGCCTTAGCGCTTAAGCGTGTCAGCACACGCACGTGATTCCATTGGACCAAAGGCCCTTAGCGCGTAAATGCGTAAGTTATATTACGCGCGTGGGCGTTTCCCTCATAGCACGTCATGACAGAGCACAAGTGGAAAAACTGCACGTCCGAGTGTCATTGCGTGTAATTGTTGGAAAGCGCCCGCGTACACGCGTATCTGACGTGTACGCATGGGCCGGTTTAAAAGCTACGTGTAGGACGCCATTTCCTTGTACGTGCTTTTCGTGGAGAGCGAGTGGGTGAAATCTGTACTTTTTGTAGGTTCACACGCGATTACTTCACAGCGTTTCTAGTTCGTACTCCCTGTTACCTCTGACAGCTCTTTTCTGAATTTTTGTTGGGCCTGTTTCCTCAAACAGAGTTCACTTCTCCTTTTGTCCTGTCTCCTCAGACAGCGTACAATTTGCGTATTTTTCACGTTCTTTTTCCAGGTAGACGGTGTGTTCCCCACGTACTTAGCAACTGTGCTTGCCCCGTGTGTCGCGTTCCCCTTCAGAGGTCATTGTAGGCTGCGTGTATTATGCGCACGCCTAGTTTTGTGTTTCTGGGTGCCACAGCGTAGTGCGGGTTCCTTTTTTCATGCACGTGGTCTACGAGGGGTTGCGTGCATGTTAATTTTTGATTTTGGGCTGCCTGTGCGTTGCGCGAGCCGTCATCTTCCCCCAGGGGTCACGGACAGCCTTGTTAGAGCACTAGGGTATGAATTCCATCTGGTATCCTACCCATTTGACCCCCAATTGCCCAGGACAATAGTTTACTGTAACTCCCATATGCACAACAACATCAGTGCCATGGTTGGGAGGCGACCAAGCGGTAAGGGAGGCAAAGGTGGCCGACCTTCAAAAGGTGGGTGTGGTGGGCGTGTTAGGGGACGTGGCCGGGATTTGCAGGGTGCCCCTATACCCCCATGTGTGGAGGAACAATCGGGGACACCCATGCCCACCCCATGGTTGAGGTAAACGTGGCTGACACCATCCCTGCTCAGCCCCTGTTGGACCAGCCCATTGTGGCACCTGTCCTGGCACATGATGACTCCCTGGCTGACTTCCAGGTCAGCAAGTCTAGGCCACGTGTGGCGGTGCAAGTTGTTGTCACCAAGCCACGTGGATCTGGGGCAGCTATGTCATCTGCTGCCCCAAGTATGCAGGGTGGGGAGGCTGCAGGGGCAGCTGCAGCTCCATCCGCCCCAGCTCTGACTCTCCCAACCAGGGCAATGTCAGTCCTGGTCCATCAAACTGACGTTCCCCCTGCCAACATTACCCTGCAACCAATGCCTGCATCAAGACCTATGGTCATTGTGCATTTCCACACTCCTACTACCCAGTCCACTGGTGATTCTGCCCCTACTGACCAGAGCGGTGTAAGCCACTCTGGCTCTGCTCCACCTTTAAAGAAAAGGAAGAAGGGTGCTCTGGCACGACAGGCTGAGACCCCAGATACGGCTACACACTCCGGTACCTCAAGGAAGCCTTGCTTTAATGATCCGGAACTTGATGCACTTGTGGCCTATGTGTCGGCACATAGCCACGAAATGGTGGTGACTGCAGGGTGCAAGACCTGGTCAAAGTAAGGCACACTGGCAGACCATCGCCGACCGCATAAGTGCCCTTGGATTTGTGAGGCGCACAGCTGATGATTGCTACAAGCGGTGGAATGACCTGAAACGCAGAGCAAAGATTAAGCTGGCCTCAAATCATGCCACTACTCTGGTGACTGGTGGTGGGTCTCCACAAGAGGACAACAAACTCACTGAACATGAGTCTGTTGCTGGGGCCTTCATCACAGAGGAACAGATCCAAGGTGTGGGAGGACTACCTGATTAGGATGCATTGTCCAGTGAGTGCCCATGCATGTGTGTGTAATGCATGTGTATGTTGTTTGGGTGACGGGTTCTGATTGAGTGCCAGGTGAGGGTGTGTGTACCTGAGTGGTATTGGTCACCCATGTGCTTCATCCAAAACATTCAGCGGCCTTGGATTTGGGCGTGACAGTATCCCTTCTGCCCACAGTAGTAATTTAGCGCAACATTACGGCAGTTGCCCTTGAAGTGGCATCTTGCAACATTGTTTGTATTTTTCAGTGTTCATTCAGGCTGATTGTTTCAATTCTCCCACTTTTGCTACGCATTCCTCAGCCGTATTGTCACATTTGTGGCATGCTTCTGTCATTGATGAACCCCACATTGGCCCACATGTGTTACCTTGTTAGGTGAATGATTTGACCATTCAGGCTGATTGAGTATTGGCCTGATCACATACATTTTTTGGGGCCTGTTTGAATGTGGAACATGATAGTTGTTTCCTGTCATGTTGAAGTGCACAACCATTGATGTGTACATTGGCCTGCAATCACTGTATTTTTGTACACTGGATGTGTTGCAGTGTGTTGCACATGCATATTTTGTCACACTATGTAGCATTTTTTATCTCATCATGTCCATCTCACATGGATGGCTGACAGTATTCATTAACTGGCATATGGATGTACTTGTGGAATGTACCATGGCTATGGTACATGCCATCTGTGTGATGGCATGTGTCATGTATGTGTATTGGACATGACACTCACAGGCCAATGTGTGATGGCAGTGCTACCCAGAATGCAGCAAATGTGTTGCTCTTCCATCTTGGTGTCATCAGTGTCTGCCTTTTGCCTCCCATTCCAACTCAGTGACAGTGCATGCATGGGAGGGTTATAGTCATGTGAGACAAGTGTAAATCATGTACTGGTTCTGTAGCTTGTCAGGCCTATTTGTGTGCTACGGTGCTAATGCCTGTTTCCATTTTTTGTCTTTCATGTTTTTGCAGGGGATGACGCACTTGATGCTGTTGAGGTTGAGGAGATGGTGCAGACCCAGGAGGGATCTCAGGCACGACCGGGCACCAGTGGGGGAAGTGGTGTGGTGGTGGGTGAGAACCCAATATTGCTGCAGACCATTCTTTCCAGGGGTGCCTCTGGGTGCACCTCCCCAGACCTCTATTCAGGTGCTGATTCGGATGATGAGACCTATGCGCCGTTGCAGGTAAGTGCTTCTGGCAGGGATTCTGTTCTGTCCAACCCACCTGCACCAGGGGTAGAACCCTCTATGTGATGTCAGTGTTGGTAAGTCCGCCTTTGGCGGTCACAGATGCAGGGTCACACTCCACAACATCTGATCCTGTTCCTGGGCCAGCAGATCAGAGGGGGAATGCAGTCCTGCAGTCTCAGGCAGTGCCGGCACAGCAAGGCGCAGATCGCCTTGCCCCAAACAGGTGTGGTGCCTGCCGACGCGGTGGCCGTACGCCACCAGGCAATACCGCATGGGAACAATACATATACAGTATGGAAACCCAACAGGCAGCATCAGATGAGATGATGGCTCAAGCAATGGAGAGGGTGGCCACTTCCATTGTCCCTCCTGAAAGGAGATGGAGCAACTACAGCAGGCAACAGACTCCATTTGCCAATCACACAAGGAGGACATGTTGGCTTCCAACAGGGACAGACGGGCGGCACTGGAGACTCTACGCCAATCGATATCAATAGAGTCCCAGGGCCACAGGGAAGCCCTGAGGGTAGAACTCCATCACCTCAGGGAGACTCTTGTTGCCCTTGAGGCTTCTACTAACTTGAGGACAGTACAGGAGCTGGAGCGACTCACACGTTCGCTCTCAGCTGAGATGCAGGAAACTCGGGAGGAGATCCGGGCATCACATCAGGTGCTGCATGGGGATCTCCGCACTATAATCCTCCAGAACGAGACCTTCCACACCCGCATGCTTGCTGCCATGGAGGACCATACCAGGGCTTTGTGTGGGCTGCTTCCCATAGCACCACCACCTCCTGTGGCAGCAGCAAAGGGTGATGAGAGCGACAGCAGCAGTTCTCCCACATTGGCATAGCCGTGCAGGCCATGAGCCCATAGAGGTGTTTTTTTTTCCCAACATAACATCCACACCAGGTGGCTGTTTGTGCACACCCTGTCCTCGGACCTCCTGGGTGACCTAACCCCACCCCGTACACCCCCTCCCACATGGGCATTTTTTTTTATTTATTTATTTTTTTTACAGTGTGTTGCCTTGTGTGGCTTCCGTGGGCATCCACTGTATTCCGGCTGGGCACATGCAGGCTTGTCCTGAGTTTGGGTTAGATGCTTGCATACCCCTCCTGCTTCCCCTTTCCATGGGCTTGCAAAGGGTGTGCCCAAGTGACAGTGACTTACACAGTGACCGTGGACTCCCATGAGCTGTGTGGGCAATCTGTAGTCAATACTATGTATACATTCCTAGTGGATATTGCTGTTGTATTGTACACTGCATGGTGTATTGATATGTATTTGTGCATCCATGTCTCCCTCCTAATTTGCAGGTTCATTCCTCATGTCTTCACAAGGCCGTCTACTTTGGAGATGGAGTTCATGTTGTAAGCAGTGCACTTACACATTTGCGTGGCAGCAGCACTGTACAGTTGGAAGTGGTCGATGTGCTGGCATAATCAGGTTGTAAGACTACCATTACTTTAACTTAGTACTGGCATGTTTATGCTATGTTTGAGGGTGTAGCTGCATTGTATTGTTGGTAAGTATTTGGTCATGTGTGTTGTTAGTTCTACATTACTGGGAGCATTTTGTGTGTGGGCAGTTTCCATTAGGGACACTGTACTTTGACACTTGTGTCATGTTTTGGGGATTGCTTTGTTTGCTCTCACATAGCATGGCATGCCATGGTGTGTTGGGTGGCGGTGCTGCGGAGGGGTTGGGTGACATGGCACTGTTGTCATGTTGTATTTTGCAAGGGGGTAATGAATTTAGCAGCATAGAAGTGTGTCTTTTGATGACACAGCATTGGTGGTGTTTGTGTAGGTAGGGATGCACACAATGTAACACTTCCAGGTGACCAATCTTAGGCTGGTATGGTTGTGACAGTTGACTGTCCCTTATGTCATCATCATTGATTGTCAGATGGTATGTGCCAGGGCTGTGTGCACTCCACAGGGGTGTGATTTTAGGTGCTGCCACTATGATCCTGCACACTACTGGGGGAGCGTATAACAGCTGCCCGCCAGAACGGTCAAGGGAGCGAAAGCGTGACTTTAGCACTCCGAATGTGCGCTCCACTATGCCCCGGGTTGCAATGTGGGCTGTGTTGTATCTTACCTCGGGTGGCGTGGTGGGGTTCCAAATTGGCGTCATCATGTGGGTGCTCAGAGGGTAGGCACTGTCCCCTGGGGAGGTGGTGATGGGTATCATTAGTTGGGTTGTGACATTGCTCTGTATCTGACATGCATGCATGTGCTGTGGCATTTATACTCACCGAGCAGCCATGTATCGCCGTGCCGCCCAGCTTCTAGGTCCCGGTGTAGGATTGATGCTCTGTAAATAAAACTGTCGTGGGTGGACCCTGAATAGTTGGCATATACTGAGGTGATGATTCCCTTGGCATCACATACTACATGCACGTTGATGGAATGCCAGTGCTTGCGGCTTCTGTAGATGTGCTCAGATGCCCGGGGGGACGTAGAGCCACAATGGTGCAATCAATGGCACCTAGCACTTTGGGGAATTGTGCCACCCTGTAAAAATCCTGGACGGCAGCCTGCCTTTCTGCAGGTGTTCTGGGCAGGTATATGTGCCTGCGGACTGATGGGTGTGCAGTCATGATGGCCAAGACCTGGTGTAGGCAGCGTGACTGCGTGGCCTGTGACACCCCCCGCCCACTATATCAGTTTTCTGCTGAAATGATCCAGTGGCCAAGAAGAGCAGTACATTGAGGACCTTATGCAGGGGGCTGAGTGCTTGGGAGCACAGGGTGGGTGATGTGAGGTCATCCTCCCACTCACTGACGAGTATTATGTGAGGTGGAAACCTGTACCTCACATACACCTGGTCATCAGGCATCCCAAAAAGGCTGGCTCTGGGTGTAAAAATTCTGGGCCTGTCTATCCTCATCCTCCTCCTGCGGTATCCCACAACCACTGCTGCTAGGAACGGGATATTCATCCTGGCGTCTGAGCTTGTTTGTTGTTTGCGTGCACTTTTATTCTGCGCGGGTCCACGTACGCCTGCTTTCTGCTGGCGTACGTG
This sequence comes from Ambystoma mexicanum, assembly GCF_040938575.1. Classification (NCBI taxonomy): domain Eukaryota; kingdom Metazoa; phylum Chordata; class Amphibia; order Caudata; family Ambystomatidae; genus Ambystoma; species Ambystoma mexicanum. Next base: position 956,635,514 of record NC_090928.1, on the reverse strand, counting down.
TTTCCGGATTAGCGCGTCTTTTTTGGCACACGTGTTAACCCCTTAGGTTCCATGAATACGTATTTTGAACGTGCGTGTGGGTGTTCCGCGCATTTGCCTCCTGTACTTCCCCCGTGACGCCCACATTTTCACGAGTTGTTCCCCATTCCGCGTGTCACGCCCCCTGTTCCTCCTACTTTTGTTGTGTGTGCCGCGCTACGTGCGATTTCGCTGTGTGCGTAGCGTACGCTGTTTGGAGGCGTGTGCACCAGCGTGAGCCACACAGAATTTTGGCGCACATCCTGGGATTTCCACGCGCACGGACTTCCATGAATCGCTGTGCGCGGGTTTCGCTGCGATTTTCGCACTGGCATTGCGATTCGCACGCTTTCGCACCCTTGCGCCAAAAATTTCAGCGCACATTAATTCCATGAATCGGCCTGTAAATGTATATACAATGTGTGGGGTCTTCAACAGTGTTGGGGTTCAGTCAAATGTATATGGGTTCAGGTACATCTATATCAAATGTTATATGCAATACAGTGGTGCTCTTATTGAGTGTACATAAAATTTATATAAAAAAAAAATGGGGGGCATTACATTTATTGGGGTTCAATCAAATGTATATCGGTTCAGGGGGCGTGATAAAAGGGGCATGCCACAGTCACTTGAAACTCTTGATGAAAGGTATCCCAATCTAAATCTCACAATGCTCCCATGAGGCACTGTACGGTGTCTGTCTTTGTGGGAGTTGAATTTCAGAATATTTTGAGTCAACTGCCAATTAACATCATCCATACAGTACCAACATGTAGCCATTGAAGCATACTAGTCCTCCCAAGATCCAAAGAAGATCTGGGTCCCAATTCATGTAGCACTTGAGGTTGTCCAGGTGTAATGTATCAGTAAGCAGTCCCCTGTAATAATTAAATAACAAAAGGATTAGGAATGATCTCTGGGGCACATTGACCTTCACCGACGGTGCTTCATAGGGTGGAAGGGCAACCAATTGCAAGTGATTTTTCAGAAAGTGAGGATCCTAAGCCAGCTTTGTGCCAAGTTTCTGACACCATAGTGGCAAAGGCGATCCAAGCGAGAGAGTTTGTCAATAGTGTAAAAAGCCATTGATAATTTATAAAACTCTTGCACATGCCACCCCTTTCATCTCCACAAATGAATCTTCATATCTGCAGCCTTGTTAGCTGTAGTCAAAGGAGTGTAAAGGAAAGCGGAGGAGTTTTTGAGGAGTCAGTGCAATGCATGTTGAAGGTACCTGCTCACATGCACTTGATCTCTTAAGGGGTTATGCTTGAATATTTCTACATGCATTGAAAAACATGCTCCAGACTTGTCTATGTGGCCTAGATGTCTTTTAAGTATAGGGGGCAAAGGGCTATGGACTAGGTGTACGGAAGTCACTAGGAACTCTAATTTAATCCGAAAGGGAAATGTTGGTGAGCCCTGAATTAGATTTCCAGTATCATCAAAATGTGGCTAATCAATTTTTACTTTAGACTACATTATAAGAGGATTATACTGATTGCATTTTTAACTAGATGCTAATTGGTTCAATTAAAATATCCTATTTGCAAAGGTGTGTTGAATATTTCACAAACAACCATGACAGGTGTAATGAGCAGTACTTGAAGATATCAGTAATGCACATTTGCAAGTTTGCATATGAGTAGCTAATCTTATCACAATTCCTTAATTTGCAGTATTCATTCATTTTGCAAAATCATATTTGATAGAAGCAGCAGATATCACATTATGTAGTGGAATGCCAAAGAACCTTAAAAATACATAGTTATTTTTTCTGTTTGTGTCAGTGCTCTCATGAGTGATACAACCAGTGTAGACTCACAATACATTATCAGCATATGATGTTCTTTCAAACATTTGCGAGCAGGTGCATCATTTGAGCTTCAACAGTAATAAAATATATAATTGTTTATTAATGCAGAACATCAAAAGGGCAATAACTATAATCTAACAAGTCAAATGTTACTCTGTTGATAAAGGAATGTGCTTTCAAAAGGAGGGTGTTTGTGTATCAAACAAAAATTGCAAGAGATTAGCTAGAGCTACATTGAAGATATAGAACATCTTGGAAATTCAAGAGTTCCTAACACGTGAAATAAAAAGAAACTATTTTCCAACTAACTGTAATAAGCAACATTTTACTCCCTGATTTCAGGGAATTGCTTTCCCATATATGTTCCTTAGGGTAAAATAGATGAATTCCTTGTAAAAGATATGAAAATAGTCAGCCTACAAAGCACCGTAGGCGACCTCTGCGTGTCTTGCAATCTGGGTGCGTAATGAAGAGATCTTCCCCAGAGAATATATGTACTCGCTGATTCTATTCAATGGTTCTAAGGAGGATACTGTAGATAGATGATTCCCACAGAGTTCACAGAACACATTTGCATTTGTCATTGCTGGTAGGTGAAATGAAATGCAATTAAATATTTTATTTATATCGCGCTCGTACACAAGTGTTTCAGAGCGCAACCAGGCAAAGGGAGGGGAACCGGGAAGAATAAAAACAAGGATCTTACTAGGCCCAGTGACATTGATAACGTGCAAGTGCATGGGAAAGGGAAAAGGGTGAAAGTGCATGGAAGGGAGAGTGGTGAAAAGTGCGGAAAAGAGGAGAGAACAGAATAATAAATAATATGTAAAATAAAAAAATAAATACATAAATAAACAAATTAACAGTGGTAGTGCATGCAGCAAGTGGCAAGTGCTAGGTTAAGCAGATAGGGTATATTTGATAAGTGAAGAAGAAAAGTGAGTGGAGGACTGTATAGGTACAGATACCGACCCCGGTGCAAAGGGTGGCCCGGAGGCAGTTCAGGAGGGTGGCACGGTGACTGGGTACCTGGGCCCGAAGGACAGAGGTTGTCCAGGTGCACAGTGCCAAGAGGGAAAACAGATCTGCAGGGGAGAAGAGGGTCAAAGGCAGAAGCGAAGAGGAAGTTCTTGAGGTGCTTCCGGAACTGGAGATGGTTCTCCTCATGTTTCAGGGTGGCAAGGAGACTGTTCCAAAGGGAGGCCCCAGCCAAAGACAGAGATCTAGCCCAGCACGTTTCTTTGAAAAACAACTGACCCTGACTGAGTTAGAAGTAGAAGAGCGAAGGACTTGAGAGGGGAGATATTTACGGAAGGATAGTTGACGGTATTTGGAAGCCAGGTCTCAGAAAGCCTTGTGGACAATGCAGAGGGTTTTGAATTTAATCCTTGCATCCAGTGGGAGCCAATGAATGGATTTCAGAGCTGGAGAGATACGATCCCAGGGCTTGAGGCAAAGGACAAGTCTTGCAGTACTGTTCTGTATTAGTTGTAAAGGGCGGAGTGTGGAGGCAGGTAGATTTAGAAAGAGGCTGTTACAGTAGTCCAACCTAGAGAGAACCAGAGCTTAGGAGACAGTGAGCTTCTGAGGGGAGGAGAGGTAAGGCAGAGTACATCTGAGGAGGTGCAGTAAGAAGTTAGACATTTTAGAGACGTCAGAGATGTGTACAGAGAAGGAAAGTGTAGAGTCAAAGATGACCCTGAGTTTCTTGGCCTCACAGAGAGGGGTACGAGCAGGACCAAGGGAGGCCAGCAGAGAGTGAGGGGAAAGGATGGTGAAGGTGCACTAATGAGGAGGATCTCGGTCTTGTTTGCATTTAGACAAAGATTGTTTGCGGCACACCATTTTTGAATGGCGATTAGGCAATCAGAGATGAGTGAAGGAGAGGAGGTGGCTGAAGAAAGCCTGAAAATGATTTGGGTGTCATCAGCGTAGAACTGGATATTTGAGCAGAAAATGAAAATGCAGTAGGCGAGAGTTGCCAGGTATTGGTTGAAAAGCCAGGGCAAGAGGTTAGACCCCTGTGGAACACCAAAGGTGGAGAGGAAATTGGAAGATAGGTAGGATCCAAGTTGTACCTGGGAGGGTCAATCAGAGAGGAAAAAGGTTAAGCTGAGAGATGGCCAGCTTTTCAAGGAGCTTTCCCAAAAAGGGTGTAATGGAAATTGGGTGATAGTTAGCCGGACAAGAAGGATCAGCTGTTCGTATCGATGTGATCCTTTTTGGTTTTAGAAGAACAGCGATGGACCTGTTTTGATGAGGCTTTCATAGATCGGACTTGTCTTGCGACCTCATTAGGGGAGAAAAGAGGAAAGGAGGAGAAAGAGGGAGGGGGGAAGCTGAAGGAGGGTCAGCAAGCAGAGAAGGAGAGGGGAGAGGATAGGGAGCGGAGGAGAGGGTGGACAAGATGTCCTGGGTTTTAGAGATAAAGTGAGAGGAAAGAGCATTGCATAGAGCCTGGAAGGTGAGTGGAGGGGTTGAGACTGCAGCAAGGTTGTCCAGCTCCTTTCAGTTTTTAAAGAGTTCGGCCAAGTTCTTAGATTCTGCCAAGAAACAGGCTTGAATGTGGACTCTCTTTTTGATGTAGAGAGTCGATATTTCCTTTGGAGCAGGTGGCAGGCCAGTTTGTCAGAGGATGAACAAGAAGCCCTCCATTTCCTCTCAGCCATCCTACACTCACGTTTAAGTGTAGCTAGATCAGAGTCATACCAAGAATTTCACTTGGCTTTGGACTTTAAACAAATCCTCATGACAGAGGCAAGAGCATCAAGAGTAGCAGAAATAAAGGATTTGAGCAGGGACAGGGCTGTGTCAGGGTGTGAGTCAGCCCTGGGTGGAGGGGGGGGGGCAGTGGCAGTGAAAACCTTGACTGGCACATGCTTCATGGGACAGATATCTCAGAAGGTGGGTGGAAATCTTGGGGTAGGCTTGGCTTGAGGGGAGGAGATGGAAAGATGAGAGGAGAGGAGGCAGTGATCACTCCATGAGAAGGGAGTGGTGAGGGGAATAGAGAGGGGGAGGCCAGCGACTATCAAGACATCAAGTGTGTGACCAGAAGAGTGAGTGGGCCAGAAGGGAGGATAGAGAGGGAGAGTGAATTGCAGAGGTCACGAACGAGCGCAGATAAGGAACAGGGAGAGTGGTTGAGGGCAGGAGGGAGGAGGAGAGGTCTTCCCACTCAGAGTGAAAAGAGGTGATTTGACCAAGGGGCCGGTAGATAGTAGCCACGGTAAGAGAGTGGCTTGGAGAGAGAGAGAGCCTGCAGACAAGGCATTCGAAAGAGAGGTAGGTCTGAGTGGGGATGATAGAGGCAGGAATCCACTCAGGGAACATCAGGGCTACACCCCCTACTGGCCGGGTGGATCTGGGGGTGGAGAGGATCTTGTAGCCATCAGGGAGGTGAGTGTCAAAGCTCATGACAGAGCTGGCTGTGAACCATGTCTCGGTAAGACCAAGGACAACCACAAGGTGCCAGTTTATACTGCAAAAGTATTTTTTTTATTGAATCAAGTCATCCTGGATATGTTTTATCTTTTTTTTTTTTACATTATGGTTTGCTATTGTGCTATTTGTTTGATAATAAGAGTCACAAGCCAATGCATGTTTTGTGCCTTATGGCACTTACTTAGAGCATATACATCAAGTAGGAATTAACAGCACAATCATTTATGCAACTATATAATAGAGTTGACCAATCTGAACTTACATGCAGATAGAAATCAGTTAAAACAAGCATTGGAAAACCCAATAGTTTTGGTGTTTGCTGCCGTTCTTTGCATTTTTTATTTATAAGGAAAAGGGTGCAAGGAGGAGAGTTGGTATGGGGTGGGTGGGTGTTTGATGGTAAACAGAGTAACGGTAGGGTGGGTGGGGGTAGATATAGTGGGGGTATGGTAGAGACAGTGGAAGTAGGTATGGGGCTGGGGGTATAGAGTGTGGGGGCAGGGTGGGTGGCAGTAGAGTGGGCAAGTGTGTGCAGAGAGAGTCGGTGAAGATAAAGAGAGTAGGTTTAAGGTGGGTCGGTGTTATTAGAGAGAGTCGGGGTGGGGAGAGTGGGGTTAGATAGAGTGGGTACAGGGAAAGGCGATGGGGTAGAGAGAGTGTGGGAATTAGCAGAGAGAGTGGTGGTGACAGAGAGTGTAGATATGTAGAGTGGGGGTGGGTAGAGGGAGTAGGGGTAAGGTGGGTAGGTGGGGTCGAGAGTATGGGAGTAGGGTGGGTGGGTGTAGGGAGACTGGGGGTTGGGTGCATCGGGTAGAGAGAGTGGGGGTGTGTAGCCCAAAATAGCCAAAACAAAACACAACCCGCACAGGTAATGGGGCTGGGCTGGGTGGGTGGGGGTTGAATGAAAGAGATCGTGTGGGGGTAAATAGAGTTGGTTTTGGGGTAGAAAGAGTGGGTGGATGTGTGTGTTGAGGTAGAGATACAGCCTTGGGAGAACAGATCTGCAGTGGAAAGTAGAAAAATAGCCTAAAACCCAAAAGCAATCATAATTTCTCACACAAATCAGGGTTTAGTAGCCCAATTGAGTGCAAAATAGCCCTAGAGCTCCAATCATTGAAAAATCTGCACGGGATATAGGGTACTTGCGCGCTAACCTGTATGCTAATCCGCATTCATCGATTCATGGAACCGACTGCGCAGGACTTTCTTGGGACTTGCATGGAGTTCGCACAGGCCTGGAACGTCTGCGCGAGCCGTTGGGTGCCCTGCCCGAGACACCATGCAGAGAGTGGGTGTGGATTGCACAGGGGGCTGGAATGGGGCGGAACTCAGGAAATGAGGAAGAACATGCAGAAAAAGTGGGTACATGGTACGAGGGATGGCACGCAGGAAAGAGAACTGTAGTAATTTGGCATTTAAAGGCCATGGCATTGCCGGTTGAAATGCCAACCACATATTCTCAGTTCAGAACCTGCTTCCTTTTCTCTTCTGTAACAATTGTTCTAGCAGTATTATGTCAAAAACAATAAGTACTGTGACAGTAAAATAAGTTTTAGTGTTTTTCTGCATTTACTCCATGTTTCTCCTTTGAAAAAATTTGCAGCATGAAGTCCACCGCAAAAAAGAAAAGAACCACTAAAGCCAGATAGAAGGAAGAAACCAATAGTTCCTTACTTGTGTTTGCTGTGTTTAATGCCCATGATGCATAGTATCGAAAAACAGGGAAGGCCTACTGTTTTTATGTTGGTTTCACTGTGCCACTGTTAGACATAGACAAAAGACATAAACACAAGACTGATAGGAGGTAGCTTAGCCATTCAGGGGGTCAGCATGTTTGAGGTCAACAGTGAAGAGAGACTAAACACATTAGCCATGCTGCGTTTCTATTAGACTTTTGAGGACATGCTCAGTGCTATATGACACATTTTGACGAAGTAAAGACCTGTGCTGTAGATTAAAAGAATAATACTAAAATAAGGTGGTAGTATGTACACCTCCTACTTCTTGCGTTGAGAGTTACTCCTCATTGTTGTGGCTGCATTATTGAAATTTTGTCTAAAAAGAATAATGAAGTCTTATCTGGTGTGTTAGTCTCTACTGATCACTTGAAATTAATAATCGTTATTGATGTTAGTACTTACTCCACTCGTTCAGACACACACACACACAGGGCCTCATTACAAGTTGTGCGGAATGCGTTTAACGGCACGGGTAATGGTGCCGGCACCGTTAAACGCATTCCGCACTATTACGAGGTTCCCTTGCGGGACCCAATGTGGACGTCTGGTTTATCCAGACGTCCATAGCAGGTCCCACGAGGGAACCAGGGAGCTAACAACGGCCCTCTTGTAATGGGCCCACTGTTAGCTCCCTCCCCATTCACATTGAGCCCTATGGGGGCTCAAATGGGAATGGGGAAGGTCTGGGTTCACTGAATGGAGAAATACTGTGCCCTCCATACTCGGAATGGCCCGCTATTTCCCCATTCAGGGAACCCAGACACGGTTTTGGAGGCAGCCATGGCGCCAATAGCACCATGGCTACCTCCAAAGTCGTAATGAGGCCCATAGTGCTTTGTTGCTAACCCATGAAGAGGTTGTGATCAGGACTTAAGTCGAGGGTATATGCAGGTGGACAGAGTCCCCCCACTTTTTTCAGAAGGCTCCTTGATATGCTAATTTCTGGTGACACCACATTCAATTGGTCTGTTAATGAGTCCCCCACTTTCTTTTTTAGGACTTTACCGCTGATTGTGATATGCTGAATCTTGAAGGATGTGATTGAGGGGAAATATTCTCCTGTAAGGTAGTCCATACAATGATTGCTCAAAGGCGCCATTGTTTCCTGAAGTGTGCCCTGTATTTGGACTTTGGTCTTTGCAGGATACCACAATAACTTCGCTCATTGTTTCCTGTAACCAACATTCATCGGGAATTGGCTCCTCTGATCATAATCATCAACTGTCTAGCAATCATTGCGCAGAAGTCCATGTGGTGTCACTGTAAGTGCATTGTGCCTTTGAGTATAATTCTTCAATTCGAACATCTAATAGAATTTTCACTATGCTCAAATGATGAACTTCTTGCGATGTTCTCCTTAAAATGCTTGTGACAATGTGCATGTATATGGACACCATTGCAAACAGAAAACAGGGACAGGGACATCTGTCAAAAACACTGGAAACATGTCTTCTGGAACAATGCGTGCACTTTAGCTCTGTGCATGGGAAGCTTAAACCAATACATTGTCCCTAGGCCATAATGTATTTGATAGTTTTGGGGGTTATAAATGATAATGAACAAATTGACATTTGCACATTCGGTTCCTATTCACAATCAATTAGATAATGGGATAAATTGCGGGCAATATAGTTTTTATTCAGTCATCACCTAAAGATGATGCTCAAGGAGGGATGCTGTCAATAGAGCCCAGCAGAACAGTTAACAAGAGGCGCATCTCATTTAGTACTGAACAGACAGTGATAATATACACAGATTAAAAATGAATGTAGAATGTATGAAATCCACGGAGACAGAATGACTAATGTCCTTCTCCCCTACTGCTTAATTTTTCAGTATTCACATTGTTCTACTCCGCAAGCTTCAGCCAATCAAATTAATCAATGCTTTCCGTGAATGAGAGGCCGTGATGTACGGCTGTAGCTTGATACATTATTTCAAAGTTGGAAATGACAGACCCATATTGAAAACATGAAATAAGATGAGTGCATTGATCATTCCATATGTTCCCTTTCTTGTTAAATGTGTATTGCTTGGTTTGTTAGTTTTGGCTGTGCGGGGGCTTTAGCACTACTAGAGGGAAACAACACATCATATATTGCGGAAGGAAGAAGGAGTTGTGCGGCATGGTCGTTTATTGCATTCTAGTTTATTTTTTAATAATGGAGCTTGCCCTGTGGTCTTTCATGAAATTGTGCATTTTGATATTACAAAACTAGAACTGCCTTGCCTCCTGACATGTTTGTGATGCAGCCTGGTAAATGGGACCATGTTTGGTGTGGCAGCCATGTTTGGATCAATCATCGGTAATGGGATCAATGGCATTGCCATGTTAGAAAGGTTTCCTGTCCTGGAACGCAATATGAATGATGGATACACTTCACAATGATTGCATGGTTTCAATGCAGTTTGTGTACTCTTTGGTTCCCCTATTTCCCTTCTGATACCATTGTTACAAACCTATAGGTTTACATGCAGGTGCAAATACTGCCGACTGTGTAACAGCCGGTGCTATTACAGGCGGCGCGATTACAGCTGGCGGAATCAGTGCCGAAACAAAGAAGCACAATTACGGCTGCAGCCCACCAGTATTAGTGCCGAAATACAACGCTAATAGCACCAAAAAAACAGCACCATTACCTCCAGCCTCCAGGTGGAAGTAAATGCATACAGGTGGCACAAATGAAGGCAAAGGTGAACCCAATCCACTCAAGAGAGCTATATGAGGCACACACCTTCCCCACAGTTCCCAACACCATGCTGCCAGTACACATAAAGGAGGGGTGCAATTCACAACTCTTCATCATTCCTCAGACTTTGCCCTTAAATACGAGGGTGCTGAATATAAACTGAACATCTGTGTTTTTCTGCTGGGGCAGAAAAGTGTCTTGCCAAAATTAAATAAAGGGAAGTCCCAGTTTATGGGAAAGTGACTCCTAGCAGAAGAGAAATTCTTCACAGCATTGTGGTGACGGAAGAAGGGTTCTATACATATAAAATGTAAAACAAGGGGGGTTCTGGCAGTCCCTCTACTGGTACAAATATGGGCCGTTGACCTGTTCTTGGGTGGATGGCCCTTTAGCTCACTATCCCTTTCACAGAGGAGAAATATCACTGCATATCAGTCTTTGTCCTGCCCAGGGGCAGACCAGCACCGAAATGCCTGGCAATTCTCCTCTGAACAGGAGTACCAAAAGCAACCACAGACACGTGTTTTTCAGCCCAGTCAGGCCTCATCAGTGAGGTGGAGCTGTACCTCTCTAAGAACAGTGAGCAAGAGGTCCACGTCTGGAGTCCCCTGGTAATTTAGGGTGAAACCTAAAGTTACTTAATATGCGAAACAAGCAGGGGTCTGGGAGTACCTCTACCGGCATGAACACGGCCCATTGACCTGTTCTTGGGTGGATGGCCCCCGTGAGAGTCTCAATCAATTATTTAGCTCACTCTCCCTTTCACTGAGGAGAAATATCCTTGCATTTCAGTCTTTGTGCTGCCCAGGGGAGGACCAGCACCAAAATGCCTGGCAATTCTCCTCTGAACAAGAGTACCAACAGCAATCTCAGACATCTGTTTTGGACTATTCGGGCCTTATCAGTGATATGGAGCAGTGCATCCCTAAGCACAGTGAGAAAGGTAATTGGTCAAAAAAGAAGGGGCGAGGCGCGCACTCCAGTTCCTGGCCAATATATTACCTGAAAAAAGGTTGCTGGGTTAAATCCCAAAGAGTTGATTCCCTTCTTGCACTGCTGTTCTCCTCCTAGCGCTTTTGTGCCATCAACCCTCATCCGGGAGGCTGAGTTGCCTTTCTGTTCAGGTGAATCCAATATAATTGCTGTTGCAGTCTCTAGGAATTGTGGTGCCTATAGTGAAACCATTTTAACAATTCAGGTGACCAGGAAAAGACTCCCCACCAAAAACACACATCTTACCCCAAGCAGGGGGAGAGGGGAAAACCATATTTATGGCTCTCTAATGTAGGGCATAATGACCCCGGTGCTGCAGCCTCTGGAGTCCAGATGTCCACAAGGTATTTGGTCAAAAAAGAAGGGGCAAGGCGCGCAAGCCAGTTCCTGGCCAAAATATTAGGTGAAAAAAGGTTGCTGGGTTACATCCCAAAGTGTCCAGTACATTTCACAGGGTTAAATCCCAATTGCTGCCCAATTGTTCACAGGGTGGTTCCTGTCTTGCACTGCTGTTCTCCTCCTAGTGCTTTCGTGTCGCCAACACTCATCAGGGAGGCTGAGTTGCCTTTCTGTTCAGGTGAATCCAATATAATTGCTGTTGCAGTCTCTAGGAATTGTGGTAGCTGTAGTGAAAACATTTTAACAATTCATGTGACCAGGAAAAGACTCCCCTCCAAAAACACACATCTTACATTGAGCGTCCCAAAGTGTCCAGTACATTTCACAGGGTTAAATCCCAGTTGCTGCCCTACAGCCTGCAACAGCAATTATATTGGATTCACCTGAACAGAAAGGCAACTCAGCCTCCCTGATGAGGGTTGGCGACACAAAAGCGCTAGGAGGAGAACAGCAGTGCAAGAAAGGAATAAACCCTGTGAACAATTGGGCAGCAATTGGGATTTAACCCTGTGAATGTAGTGAACACTTTGGGATTTAACCCAGCAACCTTTTTTCACATAATATATTGTCCAGGAAATGGATTGCGTGCCTCGCCCCTTCATTTTTGACCAGTTACCATGTGGAGATCCGGACTCTAGAGGCTGCAGCAGCGGGGTCATCATGCCCAACATTGGAGAGCCATAATTATGGTCCCCCCCCCCCTGCTAAGGGTAAGTTGTGTGTTTTTGGAGGGGAGTCTTTTCCTGGTTACCTGAATTGTTAAAATGGTTTCACTATAGGCACCACAATTCCTAGAGACTGCAACAACAATTATATTGGATTCACCTGAACAGAAAGGCAACTCAGCCTCCCTGATGAGTGTTAGTGACACGAAAGCACTAAGAGGAGAACAACAGTGCAAGAAGGGAATCAACCCTTTGAACAATTGGGTAGCAATTGGGATTTATCCCTGTGAATGTACTGGACACTTTGGGATTTAACCCAGCAACCTTTTTTCAGGTAATATATTGGCCAGGAACTGGAGTGCGCGCCTCGCCCCTTCTTTTTTGAGACAGTGAGAAAGGGGTCCACGTGTGGATTGCCCTTGTAATTTAGGATGAAACCCGAAGTTACTTAATATGCAAAATAAGGAGAGTTCTGGGAATCCCTCTACCGGCACAAACACAGCCATTGAGCTGTTATTGTTTCGTTGGCCACCGGGAGAGTCTCAGCCAAGTCTTTAGCTCACTGTCCCTTTCACAGAGGAGAAATGTCCCTGCATACCAAATGCTAGGCAATTCTCCTCTGAACAAGAGTACGAACAGCCACCCCAGAATCGTGTTTCGGCCTAGTCGGGCCCTCATCTGTGAGGTGGAGATGTGCATCTATAAGCACAGTGAGCAAGGGGTCCACATATGAATTGCCCTGGTAACTTAGTGTCCAATCTAAATGTATTTAATATGCAAAACAAGCAGGGTAGAGGGAGTCCCTCTACCAGCGCGAACACAGCCCATTGACCTCTTCTTCAGAGGATGGCCCCCCAGGAGAGTCTCAACCAAGTCTTTAGCTCACTGTCCCTTTCACAGAGTAGAAATATCTCTGCATATCAGTCTTTGTCCTGCCCAGGGGCAGTTCAGCACCGAAATGCTAGGCAATTCTCCTCTGAACAAGAGTACCAACAGCAACCCCAGATTATGTTTCGGCATAGTCGGCATAGTCGGGCCTCATCAGTGAGTTGGAGCTGTGCCTCTCTAAGAACAGTGAGAAAGGGTTCCATGTCTGGATTTCCCATGTAACTAAGGGTGAAACCCAAAGTTACTTGATATGAAAATCATGGGGGGGTTCTGGGAGTCCCTCTACCGGCACAGCTCATTGACCTGATCTTGGGTGGATGGCCCCCAGCAGAGTCTCAACAAAGTCTTTAGCTCACTGTCCCTTTCACAGAGGAGAAATTTCCATAGTCATATCAGTTTTGTCCCACCCGAAAGTAGTTCAGCACCGAAATACTAGGCAAATCTCCTCTGAACAAGAGTACAAACAGCATCCCCAGACACGTGTTTTGACCTAGTCGGGCCTAATTAGTGAGGTGGAGCTGTGCTTCTCTGAGCGCAGTGAGCAAGGGGTCCACATCTGGATTACCCTGGTAACAGGGTGAGAACATGCTGCCTTTCACTCTATTGATCACTCTGATCTCCTTAACTCTCTCTTTCTTCTCAGGATTTGTGATCAAGCTGGATTGAATCCTACGTAGCACCTCACCAATTTTCTGTCTCCTTTCACAATTGTCACCTGTCAACTCACTCCTATTACTCTTGTTGGCCGACAGGGTTCTATCTTGGGTCCTGTCCTCTTTGCACTCTACACCTGTGTTCTTGAGGCGCAAATCTCCTTCTTTGGATTCTCTTACCAACTATATCCAAATTTCAAACTGTCTCAATTCCATTAAATATTGGATGGCTTCACACCCTCTGATGTTAAACTCAACCAAAACAGAGGTGCTCTTCTTTTCTGCCAAATAATTTCTCTTATTTCTTTCCATGCCTGACACTCTCCCCTACTCTTCTTCAGTTACAAACCTCAGTGTCTATGACCCTTCTCACACTTTCGCTACTTTTTTCTCCAAAACTGCAATGGTGGCTCACCTCAACCTCCTAAATATTAGGAAACTCAGGCACCTCCTGCCTTTCAATATGGCTAAGCATCTCCTAACCACACTTGTATTCTCTAAACTGAACTACTGTCCAGCATCCTCTTTAGTCTCCCCAGCAATGCAATCTGTCCCTCCCACAAAATCATTAACTGTATCTATCTTCATCTATCCAACTCTATAAACCTTCACGTAATCTCTGCTCTGCCTCCTCAACTACTCTTGTGGCTTCTCGCCCTCCCTTTGCTTTCTCTCACTCCTGCTCTTTCTCTCTTTTTTCTCCACTTGCATGGAATTCTCTTCCCCCAGACATCTGAGAAACAGTATACAGTTTTTTGTTCAGAAAGAAACTAAAACCCTACCTCCTCACCTCTGCCTTATCCTCTTAACCTACCTCTCATCAGCCTTCTAGCTAACATTTTTTCCCTCACCTCTACCCGGCCTCTGTCCCTCACTTTCTACTGCCTCCACTCTTATACTTCATCCATCATGGTCAATCCCTGACAAAGCTGTCTGTACCGCCTACCTGCACTTAAAAATGTCTAATGCTGGGTGTCCTTAATCTATGAATTTCCATCCATGTATTGCCCCTGGTGACTGTTCCATTTCCTCCCCTCCAACATCGTGGTCAGAATGTCACTCAAACTCACCCCATTGTAAGAAGCCCACTGCTTCCTGTTAAATCTGATTTCGTATCTACTGTATGTTCGTTTGTGATCAAGAGTATTGTTCCCCTCTGTATATATAAATAAAATAAAAGTTAAAACAAAAATTCGCAAGATGCTGGTGGCTGCAGAAACCATTTGCAACTGTCACACCTTTCATAACAAACACATCCATTTGTGAATTGTGTCCCATGTATTTCTCTATCTTCTGTGTTGATGATGATTGAAAATATCTTATTTACAATAATGTGAATAATAGGTAAAATATTAAAGACATGAGTTACCCTCCTCTTTTACATTAATGGGGTTGAGGGCCCATACTAGCTTATACATTTCAACTCTACTATAATACTATCATCTACCTTAGATTATATTTTTGTCGGGGACGCTAGAGAGCCCGAATCCAAGATGGCTGCATCTCTCTAGGCTTGTGTAGTGCCTGTGATGGGGGGAGATCACAAGCATATCCATCAGGTTTGTATGCGCAGTGACATCGCAGGAGTCCCAGCTGACCTCGGCGGCACTACCCAGACCGAGTCTGGTGACTGGTGGAGCACAGGAAGCAGACATAGCGAACCTGAGGTGGGGTCGCAGAGAAGGCAGTGAGACACGTCTCCACCCGGGCCTGGGTGGTGAGACGCTGCTGGGAGTGGGCACCCTAAGGAGACCCAAAATGGGGCTGGTGGGGTGTCGCGACTCCCCCATGAAGGTCAGGGCTACCTGGTGTTGGCCTATCAGGAGCAGAGTCGAAGGACGGAACTAGGGGGACGGCCTGACTATACTATGTGCTGTTGGACAGCAACCAAGCTAAGAGAGGCATTCGGGTGGCACCAGCAGAACCCCAGAACACCAGGCCCCCACGGGGGAAGTGAGCAGCATAAGGTACAGTCAGCGCAGTAAGCTGGTCTTGAGAGGAGCGGCCTGAGCACCCCGCTCCTGGGGTTCAGTGCCGAGCTGTGTGCCCTGGGGCTTGGCGCGTCTGCACAGTGGTTCCTGGAGGCAGCCCCAGTGCATGCCCAGCCGTTTGTTGAGATCGAGCCCCGAGAGGCTCCTGAGATTAGCGGAGAAAACCCGGTGTGATCACCCCCCAGGCTACATCCAGCAGACTGTGTGCCTTTTAGCCTCACATGCAGCAGCATGCTCCCCCCACACGTGGAAGTGCACTGTCGACCAATTCATTAGAGCCCCCACACAGATGGGGTAAACGTTTTAAGCTCTGTCTGGCCCTGCAACACTGATACTGCATTGACCCCTCGACCAGCAATAAAGCTAAAGTGAAAACAGCACAAGGAAAGAGCGAGGACACAGCAAAACGGGCACGTAGTGCTCCACGCAAAGGCAGGACGGCGTGAGGTGGAGAGAGAGGCGCGCCTTGGAATCTACAAGACACTAAGGAATGCCTGAGTTGACCCAAGCTGACCCAGAACGCCACTCTGCTTGGGTGCTGGCAGGTAAAGGAGTGCATGTGACCCACCCACCTCAGGACTCAGCTGAGCACCGGCAAGCAGTGGATTGACCCTGACACTGCTGACTGGGAAGTGGTACAGGGGCCCGCCCCTAACAAGCCAGACCCCCAGTTTCATCAGGGAGCTGCAGAGGGAGTGATGTGTATGCCCTAACCGCATGCACCATAGCTGCCCCACTTGGCTACTAGCTCGGGACTGACACGCAGCCGGAACCCAGCTAGAAAGCCCCCACGACACCACAGATCGTCAACAAATAGTAGCCTGGTCCACTCAGAGTGGGACAGCAGTGAGTAGCAACATGCCAGTGGGAACTGAAGTAAGCTGTATGGTGAAAGGGAATAAAAAGCAGTCCCACCTGACCTTTTCCCAGAAAGAGGGGCTGAACAGAGGGAGTGAGAGGATGATGGAGCCCCGTGAAGATACAGCCAGGGACACTACTCCAAGTGGAGATGATCCCTCCACATGCCCAAGCGGCGGGCCTAAGCAATCGGAACTAAGTCAAGTCATAGCTAAAATTAGGTCAGGCTTTGCCTCAGTCAACACTAAGCTGGACGGGCTG
Source organism: Ambystoma mexicanum (assembly GCF_040938575.1). Taxonomy (NCBI): domain Eukaryota; kingdom Metazoa; phylum Chordata; class Amphibia; order Caudata; family Ambystomatidae; genus Ambystoma; species Ambystoma mexicanum. The sequence continues at coordinate 956,619,099 of NC_090928.1, read as the reverse complement.
GCATATAAGGTGGATAGGATGCAGGAGCGCATCAAAAAAGAAAGTGGGAGGATATCAGAAGCCGAACACTGAGCAGGGGCCCTGGAAGATACTAGCAGAGAAACAGTAGAGGCCATCTAAGAGCTCAAAAGGGATGTCAGACTGATCAAAGAAAAGAATGAGGACCTTGAAGTGAGATCCCAAAGGAATAACATCCGTGTTGTACGATTTCTGGAATCGATCCCCCAGCGAAACATTGAGACCTTCATGGAAACATTCATAAACAAGGTCCTGCAGGAACCCCCGTTATCGACCCAGTTCCTGGTGGAGAAGGTGCATCGGGTGTCGCAAATAGCACCTATACGAGGCCAGAGCCCTCGCCCGGTCTTTGTGCGCTTGCTAAACTATAGAGAGCGTGATACTATACTGCGCAGGGCCAGGGAACTGGGGAATCTAATGTATGAGAACTCTAGAATCTCCTTCTACCCATACTTCACACCAGCGATCCAGAAAGCCTACCTCTCCTTTCTTGCAGCTAAGAGAGCTCTACGGGACCAAGGAATACAATATACCATGCTGTACCCATCTAAGCTGCGTGTCCAACAAGGGGGCCAAATCCACTTTTTCACTGACCCCGGAGCGGTGCATGACTTCATCGAGTCTCTTCCAAAGAATCAACCCAGACCATGACTGCGAAGCACTGGTGAGCAAGTAGTGGGGGGGCAGAACTATAAAGACAATGACATGAAGGTCCGACCAGACCCATGCCTTAAAAAGGGTCAAAATGCCGGGACCAAGGATATTCCCCAATGGAAGCTGAATATGTACACTAATGAGGAAATGTAATGAATCAGTCCAGTCACACACTTTGAGTAACGTTATTGCGATCTCCCCCCGAGGGCTGGGGAGTTGTTTGGTCACTTGGGTCGCAGTATCTGGTGCCACCTAGACTGTGAGTTGCAGGAGGGCAGCGTGGGTGGGGGAGGGTGCAACCAGGATGTTTTGGGTTGTGGGGGGAGAGAGCCGGTAAGGGGTTGGGGAAAGTTGGAGACTAGGTTGGAAGAATGATTCACATCTCATAGTCATAGACATTGGTAACGGTACTATTCAAACCATGATGGGGAAATATCAGTTGCACGCACCCGAGACACTAAGTCACAGTGACAATCATGGTACTGAGCAGCAGCTACACTGACATGTAACACAAAGACGCAATGACAATCAAGGTACGTGCAGGGCGTGAATAACCCGCGCATAGCCCACAAGGTAGTCCAATTCTGTGAACCGCACAGCACCAAGGTGGTTCTTTTGCAGGAAATGCACCGAAGGGGCAGTGCAAACAAGGGAGTCGCCAGGTCCTGTGGTAATTGCAGACATTATACCTCAAAATCAACATACTCTGCCGGAGTGATGACACTGGTGCACAAGCCGCTGGGTTTCCGTGTGTCCGAGGCGATTGTAGACCCGTATGGCAGATTCTTTATTCTGTCTGTATCCCTGGGTGCCACAATGGTTACATTCTTTAACTTTTACGGATCTAATGAGGTCGATCCACAGTTTTTTAAATCTCTGGTAAATAAGAGTCATGGGTTTCTTCACACTTGCCATGTCTGGGCAGGAGATTTCAACACAGTGCTGTAAGCGATATTCAATCAACACTACAGCTAAGTCAATGCCTAGTCTGGGATGCTGAGGAAAACCCTTATTGATGTATTTTTATATCCAGTTCAGTACTCTGGATGACAACCCTTGTATAACACCCCCCTTTTAGAATCCCCCTGACCCCACTGAGCCAAGAAGTAGGTTTGTTTTGCAAATTAAAAGGTTTATTTGAAAATTTAAACAATATATATATCACACTTCTATAAATAAATTGATAATGGATATTACACTTGTGAATATGAGCAGTAATCAGCAAGAGGTAACTATGAATAGGAACAGAAGAACAAGGTGGGAAAGAATGCTTTATATGGTTCAAGGAAATGCAAGGTGGAATAAAATGCAGTGCAGAAATAACTTGTTATGATTTTAGCAAAAGGTAATATGATCACTTTTTCTTTTGACAATTCACTCCCCCCCTATGCAATACCAGAAATGGAAGGAGAGCACACAGTCTTCAAGAATCCCAACAAATCACACTTTATAATGCAATACACAGTTCCAGTTCTCCCAGCAAGCTTAGGGAAAACAGGGATGAGTTTTAAACACAGGCGAATTACTTTAATGTGGTTTGCAAGGAAGTGAAAAGGTGCTAAAATTGCTTTTAATTCTTCTAGAGGTTCAGGGTAGGTGATGGCTACTTTATATTAGTTCAGGCTCACTTTAACAATACTCTATGAATGATTAGCATATTGCAAACGAATTTTAGCAAAGAGAAGCAAAAAGCTGCTGATTTCTACTGATGAAGAAATCGGGCCAAATCGCAAATCGCAGTAAATTTTGCGAGTGCATATCTCGCGATTACGGGAAAATTATAGGGAGTAGGAAGTCGGTTCTAGGTTCGTTGGAAAGCCTATATTCAAAGCTTTCAGATGAAAGTTAAATTCCTAGCCCAAACGGTTCCAGAGATACGAACGATGAAATAAAGATAGTTTTTCGGATTTAAAGTAAACTCAAATGACAGGTGACAGCTTGCAGCTGCAGAATTGACAGGTGACAGTTGTACAGCTTTAAAAATGACAGATGACACGATTTCTAGGAGGCAGTTCTACTTAGGTTAAAATAGTTTGGATTAGATTATTTTAACTAAGAGATTGGTTCTGCACAGTTCTGCTAGGTACTCACAATATAAATTTGAACTAGGCCTCGTCACGGATCTGGTCAACACTTCCGGCTGCGGTTCTGTCTGCTCGGCGGGTCAATCAGGCACCGGTTCTGCTCACAGCGATCTGGGTCAGCTCTGCTCTGCTGGTCTAGCCTCTCTGGATTCTGGATGTAACACTGCTTTCTGGGTACTGCTACAGGTTCTTGCAAAAATTCTCAGAAAAACTTCAAACAGCTCGCCCGGCTGTTGAATAGTTTGGTTAGTTTTGAGGCCAGCTGAAGAGGATTCAGCTGGTGGATTCAGGCCTCTCTGCTACAAATTCTGGAGGTAATTTCTGCTACAGGTTCTGGAGATTAATAGATTTGAAGTCTGGATCTCTGGATGTGAAGTCGTTGGTCAGCATGCTCTGCAGCAAATGGAATTGAATGTCTCTACCTGTCCCAGCAGTCTCTTTTTATGTGTTTTGGAAAGTGGGTGTGTGCGTTGGTCATAACTAAACCTGCCCTTCTTACTTATCATTGGCCAATTCCTCCTCTCTCCCTTGATTGGGGGAAGGAAATGTGAGTCAGAGTGATGCTGTAGGTTTTATGGTCAGAGGAACCTCCCCTTGTCAGATTGCACACAAATCTATTTCTGACCCAAATACATATTTATCTATGTACCATTTTTCTAATATTATAGGTCCAGTTAACATATTTTCTGTATCACCAAACCATCCGATCCCTGTCTTTGTACGATGTTGTGTCCACTGATGACAGAATTCTCCCCTTTTCATCCAGATAACGACCTCTAAACCTTTCCAGATTTTACACAAATGTGCACCAGGGATATGGGTTACAGATGATAAAGTGTCAGATTTTTAACATGCATACATTTGGAGTGAGACCCTATTTTCCGCTAGCAACCCCCCAGAATACACCACAGGGTCCTAACGCCTCTTAAAATGTTCACAGAAAAATCACAAAAATAATTATATAACTTATATAATTCTGACAAGTCCGCACTATGACTTATCTATCTTTTTAAAATTATGCTCTGGTCAAAAAGGGGTGTGGCTTCCCACATCACAGGGTGGAATAACTGGTTTATCCACTTCCCCCAAGCCATCTTGTTCACAGAGGCACAGCTGCCCCCCAGTTTCTCCCAAGAGGAAGCTATTTTATGACGCCCCCAATATAACTTTTGCCTGAGTCAAGAAAGTTGCATTGTTCTGTCCCTTCCAGTTCCCAGGTGCTCCACCCCTAATCTAATCAGAGAGGTGAACTCCTTTTGGCAAGGGGCAGCAGGATGCAGCTAGGCCTGGGAAGAGTGGCTGTTGATCCAGTTTCAACTCCTGTCGGGGGTAGTTGTCAGGCAGAATCCAGTTTCATTAAGCCAGGTTTCAGCTAAATGTCACTTTAGTTCCCAGTTTAAATCAAAACTTACAATTTTTACATGTACATTAAATAATTACTTCCTTCAAGTCATTTCAGAATATAGTTTTACATTGTATCCACCTCTTAGCAAGTCTTTCCTTGGTCTGGTTTTGTTTCATTTGTTCAGTTTTACACAAAAGTCTTGTGGTTTTAAAACGCCGGCTTTCTGATAGTGGTGAGTACTGGTAATGCAACCATTTTTGGGATTAAGAAAATGAATTCCCCGCAGTTCTGAGTTGCTTTTTGGCAATCAGCATTGCCATTCCCAATGGTTTCAAGCTACTGTGTGTGTAGCCCAATGGTGGTTTTAGGCAGTGCCCTCCTGTGCTCACAACATAGGCAAAAATGGGTGGCAGCCTATTCTTCATGTTTTCCCTGTGCACTCTCTGGGGAGTTCTGGCCATCATGATGTTTTCCATGCCAGTACTGCACAGTTTTATGGTAGGGCTTGGATGCATGGGTAAAAACATCCCACAAGCCCCCCCTCTTGCGATGGCCATTCTGTCCTTTCGCTGATGGAACTGGCAAGATCTGGGATGTTCGCCTCCTCTTCTTCCAATTCCATGGATTGGCACAGTTCAGCATCTTTTCCTCCCTCCAGGCGATCAATCAGTTCTCCTTGCTGGTCCTGATGGGAGGATTGGGCGGTACCCCGGGCCCCTCGGGTCTCTGCTCCCGGTCCCCGGTCGTCCTCCTTGGTCAGTCTCCATGGTTTCATCTCTCCTAGGATGATAAAGCAAAGTGGCAATACCTATTCGTAGACATTTCTTCACCACTATTAATGGTGTGGCGAACATATACATTTTATGAATCAGAAGATATGAACATATACATTTTCTTTTTTAAATTAGGAGACAAGAACATATATATATACAAGGATCACAGAATTTTATATGCTATATGTGGAATATTTTAGAATTGGAACTGAATTACTCTGGAGCAGCCCCCTCTGGGATCCCAGTGGATTCCTCCAGTTGTTGCAGAGCGTGCCTGGGATGGGAACACTTTAGCTGATTTATATGTACCCATTTGTCTTCCCCTTCCGCCAGACTGCCTTTGGGGATGCAGATCTTATAGGCAACAGGGGAGATCTTGTCTATAATTTCAAACGGTTCCTTCCATGTAGGCAAGAATTTTCGCTGTTTGGCCTGGTTCCTTTGGAAATTGTATAGATAGACCCGATCACCCACCTTATATTCCTTTCGGGTAGTTTTCAAATCATAGTGGGTTTTCATACTTTCAGCTGATCTTTCTAGATTTCGCTGAGCATAGGCAAAAGCATGCTGAAGGTGTTTCCTTAAATTCTCCACATACTCATGAGTTGTGGAGGCATTTATCAACATTTGCTCTTGGGTTCTGTAGAGCAAATGCTGGGGAAGCACCATCTTGCGTCCAGTCATCAACTCAAATGGTGACATTTTGGTTGCAGATGAAGGGGTAGATCTGATGGCCATTAGGACCAGAGGTAATCGGATATCCCAACTTGGCCCAGAATCTGCCACAAACTTTTTTAAGATGCTCACAATGGTTCGGTTATGTCTCTCCACGGCTCCAGAAGAAGCTGGCCTGTAAGCAATGTGTAGCTTCCTTTTAACCCCCAGTATCTCCCACATCTTTGTCATTACTTCACTGGTGAAGTGGCTACCTCTGTCTGACTCAATCCTTTGAGGTAGACCAAAACGGGAAAAGATGTGGTTAATCATCAGGGCAGCTGCTGTTTCTGCCTTGCAATTTGGGGCCGGGAGACATTCCACCCACTTGGTAAACAAGCATGTAACGTTCAACATGTACTTGTTTCCTCTAGACGAGCGAATCACAGGGCCTACAAAGTCGATTTGCAAATCTGACCATGGCAGTGTTATCCCCCTCTTTTGGAGAGGCGCACGGTGTGTGAGGGATGATGGCTGAAATTGGGCACACACAAGACACCCCTTCAAGTATTGGTCGAGGTCCTGCCCCATGTGTGGCCAGTATGCAACCTCTCTTAAGATTTCCAGTGTTGTGTGAAACCCCCTATGACCGGCGGTGGCCGCATCATGGGCGTGACTTAACATCAGGCTTCGGAATGAGGTAGGAACCACCCACTGATCATGGCCAGCTTGGGATTTCCTTACCAACAACCCGTCTTGGATCCGGAACATCTTTGGACATTTCATCAACACTCTAAGGTCCTCTTTCCCAATGTAATCGGTATCCCTCAAGGGAAAGTTCTCAGGGTCCTCAATGTGTTGGTAAAACATACCGATTATTGGATCCCCCTTCTGAGGTGTAATTAAATCAGCATCAGGGGTCTCCTTACTCCATTGTGCAATTGAAAGATCATTGTGAGCATTTGTCTGGGACCTAGTGATAGCAGTGACCTGGATTTCCCCCAACAGGGACTCAATCTCAATTAGATCCCCTTGGATGGCCCCGGTTTTGGCCAGCTGATCAGCTAAGTCATTTCCAGTTTTGTCTGGTCCCTCTACTTTGGAATGACCCTTGATCTTTTTCCAATAGATGGTCATCCCATTCGAGGTGACCAGATCATCAATGTTTTGAATTAACTTCCCATGTTTCAAGGGTTTGTTATTCGCACATAACATGCCTCTGGTTTTCCAATTAACCAGGTGCTCCACGAACCCGTTCCGTACATAATCCGAACCTGTGATTATGACCAGTTCGTGGAGTTGGTGTTGGACAGCAGTGAGGATGGCTTGATGCACAGCCATCAATTCTGCCACCTGTCTACTTCGGGGACCAATTTTGTATCCAGCGGAGGGTTCTGGGGACTCATTCACCCATGCATTCCCAACGCCGGCCACCAGTTCTTTCTCCCCGTTGTTGTCAACATGGTAAGACATCCATCCACATAGACAGTGGGCATTCCCTCACACTTGTCTTCTTCAAAGCCTTTGTGTGGGGAATTAAGGTATGCCTCCATGTTGTCCTTGATTTTTAGACCTTCGTCCTCAAGACAGTTTTCTCTGGCACAATCATGCAAGTCAGCCAGACCTTGCGCGAGGGGACTCTTCTTGTTTTGGCCATATCTGACCTCCACAGGAAAGCCTTGCATTGACAGAATCCAGGAAGTAATTCAGGAATTACTCACATTTCCGGCCCGGATTCTGTCACTTTGGAGATATTGCAGAGGCTGGTGTGGAGTCTCCACTATGATGTGTTCCCCCTGGATAAACGGGCGGTAATTCTTCAATGCCCACACCGTTGTCAGGAGTGCCTTCTCACAATCGTTGAATTTTTCCTCCACAGAGGATAAAGTTTTGCTCGCATAGGAGATTACTTTATTGACCTTGTCATGCTTTTCTATAATACTGCCGTCAAGCACGTATTAGAGAACCCCGTCTCCAGGAAGAACTCCTTGTTTCTGACAAGGTAAACTAGGCAAGGCGCTTGTGAGAGGCTTCTTTTGAGTTGTCTTACCACCTCTGATTGTTCTGGACTCCATTCCCACTTGACCCCCCCCTCAAGAGATGAATCAGGGGTCTAGTGATCTCTGCGTAGCCTTCAATGAACTTTCTGCTGTAATTAGTCAGTCCAAGGAGGCTCCTTAGTTCCCGCAGAGTTGTGGGGTCTTTCAGTTTCTGGAGTGCTTCCACTTTCTTTTCTTGGGGACAGAGACCCTGAGGAGTAATCTCATGCCCCAAGAAATTAACACGGGTTCTACACCACTGTGCTTTCTGAAAGGAAAGTTTTGCTCCGGCAGCCCTCAACTGTGTCAGAACATAATGGATCTCCGCTATGTGTTCCTCCACAGATGAACTTTTGATGACGACATCATCTACATAAGCCAGGTTACCCCTCTCACCCAGGTCGGGCATGGCCTTATGTAGGAAAATGTTGAATTCATTGCCGGAGTTGAGGTATCCGAAGGGAGTCCGGGTCCATGTGTACTGCTGGCCCCCAAAGGTAAAAGCCAGTTTGTATTGGTCCTCCCTACTGACAGGCACGGTCCAGTATCCATTGGTCAGGTCTATTGCTGTGAATACCTATGACCCCTGAATCTGGGCCAGCCCTTGATCAATGTAGGGCAGAGGCCATCGGGAAGTATGGGCCCATTTGTTGAGCTCCTTAAGGTCAGCGCAGAGTCTCCACTGGCCGTTTGGCTTCAATATTCCCAGCACCGGATTATTGAAAGTGCTGTGGACTGGACGGATTATTCCCCGGGACTCAAGGTTCTTAATTATTTCAGTAAGGGACTCCATGGATGCGAGAGGCAAGCGATATTGCTTCACAAACACTGGAGTCATTCCAGGGTCCGTGGGAATTGTTGTGGTGTGGATGTCGGTGCGACCACAGTCATATGAGTCTACCGCAAAGAGATCTTGGAAATCCAAGAAAACTTGTTTCAACTTTTGCTTCTGTTCCAGAGTCACACAGGCATCAGCTAGGTTGACTCTCTCTTCCACCATCTGCCTGAAGCCTGGAAAGACTTCTGGTTTGGCTATCTCAGCGGCCTCCTCCAGCTGGGTGGAGAAGTCCCTGGTCAGAGTGCTGATTTGGACTGGAGGCTTCAGGTGGGAAAGGCAGCCCTCATGGACCGGAAAAATCACCTCATCCCTCCTGAAGTCACAAGTAACATCTTCCTTACCCTAAGGGCAAGAAGTGTACACCAGGAAGTTCCCCCCATGCCGGGTGAAAATCCTGTCTGGTGTTGTATTGTCCTCACTGTCACTGTCAAAACAGTCCTTGGGGATTGGTCCTAACAGTTCATTTCCTAAATCAATGGAGAAATGTCGGTCATCAATCGCCATTCCAATAATGGTGCCTGCGGCTAGAGTAATACTCTTTAAGTCTCTGTTACCCACCTCTATTGGAATGGTGTCATGTTTTATGTTGACTAATGGTGTTGGGTTTACCCCTTACCCTTGCTGTTGGAGAGAAGCATTTAGATGGATATAAGCATCAGGGTTTTTCAATTTTTGTCCTCTTTTAACTTTCACTTCCAGGGAGAATTGTTGGGTCCTTTCTGGGATGGTGACTTCCTCTTTGATCTGAATTTCAACTGCATAAGGTAGCAATTGAGCTGACCTAAATGCTTTTTCTGGATCATCAAAGCCCGTGGGATTATCCGCTAATTCAGACCAAGCTTTGAAGTTTATTAGGTCCAAACTAATGGCAAAGCGATTGAGAATGTCACTGCCTAAGTAAAAGGCGGCAGTGACGTCTTGCACGACCCAACAATTATGGATTATAGTCTTGTTGCAATGGAGATTTTGAGCATATACCTGCTTGGCAGGAGATGTTTGGAATTAGGTGCTTCCAGGTCAATTTCCCATTTGTCTATCAGTTTGAATGTGGGAATGGCTGGATCTTTTGGGAGTTGGCGGAACATGGCTTCGCTGATGAAGCTCTTACCGTTGTTCACACATACTCGAGCGAGAACAGAGTCCTTCCCATCATTTAACTGAACAGGGATGAACAACTGCTCTCCAATTTGCTGAATATCAGCCTGGCTCTGAGCTGATTTCACATCTTTCTGGACTATAGGAGTGGGAGTTTCTGATTGTGGATTAGTAAAGAATTTCAGGGTGTTTCCTTCCAGTGTGGAATACCACCTTAAACTGGAAGTGTGGAAACAGAGAAATTGATATGAGGCCGGGAAGCCCAAAAGGAAACACACCAACACAGGTTACAAAGGACATACAAAGCGCTTTATTTCAAAGTTACAAAGTTACCAAAGTCAATTGACATACGGATAGCTATTCGGCCCTCTGACTAACACGCGAACCTTCAATGTAAGTTTCGCACTGAAAGTGGGAGAGACCGATCATCAGGATGCTTGGGTTTTTATACGTTTTGTCCTGCATTGGCCGGCCCTCTCGTAAGTTAACCATTCTTGGAACCGTGGCTAGGGTTCGTAGCCAGGGCGAACACACAATTTACATAATTTGATCAGTTCCGCTGATACAGTTACATATTTACACACAGGTTAAAGAGAGGACAAGGTCTTAGTTCGTGACCCTAACAAGTGGCCTGCTGACATATTATTTATTCACGTGTGCGGAGGTCACCATGGCCGGAGTCTTACTTGGAATGTCATTCGGCCTCCATTTTGTGATTCAGGGTGACTTCCACACTGCAAGAATACCTAAAATGGCAGCTAGATCCAAGATGGCGGCTTACACAATACATTAAGGTCAAGACCTTGCCGCGGAACCTATGTACATGGTTTTCTTTAGACATCTTGGCGTAGGCCAACATACATTCAAACAATGCGATTGGGGTCACAATATTATATCGATTTCCACAGACCCTCCTTTTTGGCCTATGCCAAGTGCTAATACATCATTTCCTAATGCTTTCGAAAATAACTGAAGGCATTATCATCCATAGGTTCCGCATCATTGTCCGACATGTCAATAGCCATAAAGTTGTTCATAAGAACTTCTTGCAACATGAACTCTTTAGATGCTGTCTTCGGGGTGTATATCTTATGCCCTATCGCGCTCATTACCTGAGCACAACATCCCCCCATCATTCCACATATACCCGGGAGGCATTGAAAACAACAGCAAAGAACTAACAGAATCCCTAAAATACCTAAAATGACAGAAAGCACCTTCCACCCCCAAGATCGTAAAGAATCCCAAAACCAAGTACTAAGGTTCCAGTCTCCTACAGGGATATGGACTTCAGAACTGAGAGTGTGTAAATTCTGAATTGCTTTAAAAATTGTTGGCGAAGAATCTGGTACGAAAACACAACAAGCGGACCCCACTAATTTACATACTCCACCTCGTTCGGCTAAAATGACATCTAATGCCATTCGATTTTGAAGTGCTACCAATCTTATCGCCTTTTGCTCTAAGGTCATATTGTAAAGTATGTCCGTGGTCCGGTAGATCGTTTTCTCCAACACCCTCGCTAATCCCCTAATGTTTTCTGAATTTGCTATTTGTCCCCAAAAGGGCACTACTGATTTGGCTATATCCCCGAACACTTGTCCAGGGGTGTCTCCATTACTATCCCGTCGCGGGCGAGCCTTAGATACCTCTAAGGTACTGGCTATAAATACACCTGGTAACAATATCCCTAAATAACAAGTCCCCTGCCAATCCTTCGGCAACCAGGGAAAAGCTAAACTACTACAAAAAAAATAAACGGGTCCCCCTACATACAAAGGCCTATTTTCCCCAGTCAAATTTACAGTATTTACACAAGGCTCAAAGTCTCCCATTGGCCTAGTGCCATTTCTTTGTACACAGAAAGGAACTGAATCAGGACTATGATTCACAGAATAAGAAGGAGACATGGCATCCTTATTGCCTATCGGAGCCATCTTAAAAGAAACTAGATTTTGGAAAGGAAAAGATAGTTTATCAGACGGCCTAATAGAAGCGACGTTAGGTTTACTTCTATTTGCGAAAAGCGAGCCTCCCAGGGGAGTCAATTCACGTTTTTCAAATTCATTCAAATTAGTCCCATCAAAGTTCCCTGAGATGCTATCATTCCATCGGCCGAAGAAGAGTGCTCTAAGAGAGGCATAGCAAGAAGTTGTTAAAGGTAAGGGATGTATATACCATCCCAGTCCCTTGTTCCCATGTTGTGGTAAGTGAGTGCAGATCCAACAATTACTCTTATTAAAAATAGCATGCGTAGCATTCATCACTATCATCAAAGTGTTATTATGATATTTCTGTCTATGCCGAGAGTCCCTAGGGGACAGAGTGTGAAGGTGTACAGAGGGAGTCAAAACAGTTGGTACGATTTTGGTCGGTAACAGAGGCTTCAAAGGATAAATTTCTTCAAAATACCAAAATCCCACAGCAGCAGTTGCAAAAATAACAATAATCAGAACGAGAACACAACAGTACGTTTTCGGGGCCCAGGCACATTGTTCATTGTTCGATTTGGTCACCTCCTTATCTATTAGTTCAATACGGGGAGCAGCGGTGAAGGCGGCAGGCATCATGGTCATCCCGATCGACGGCCCCAATGTTCGTTGCTGGCGGCACTTCGGCCGCGCGATTTCTTAGTCCTTCCCAACCCTAGCCAACAGAACCCTCCTTTTCTTTGTTCGAAAAAAGAAAGACAACAGTACTTCAATCACTCTTTTCCTTCCAGATGCACGACACTCGTGCGGTAATTCTATTTCCGCGGTCGAAGGTTGTACCTGATGGTACCCAAGTTTGTTGAATCCAAAAGCAAAGTGTCGTCGCTCCCTGAGGGGAGCGTCGTGTCGGTGGCGACGGAAGTCGCAGAGCTCGAAACAAGATTTTCCGGAAGTGATTGATCAAGGGAGTGCGGAGACAAAATGGATGGCTCCCCGAGCTCCTCAGGCTCAGAGAACTTCTCCGACGCACTCACAATGCTGCCTGCTACTCCGAGATCAGAGATTGTAGCACCAGCGAGGGGTTCTGTTTCTTCTGTAGCGTGTGGCGTCGGGTGAGGGATCTTCTTAACGTGTGTTGCATGTATCCAGTTCTTCTTTCCTGCCACCCGCACTGCCGTCCTGGTGACCAACAATACCTGGTAGGGTCCGCGCCAGCGGGGCGCAAGACAGGAAGACCTCTCGTAGGCCTTCACCAGGATCCAGCTACCGGGCAGTATATCGTGTCCTGGGCCCGTAAACCGTACAGGTAAGGCAGCATTCACCTGGTGGTAAATGAAATACAGATTTTTAGTCAATTGATTACAGTAATCTATGAGCAATACATTATCCACATCCCTCAGGGCTTTAGGTTTAGGGAGACCCCAGATATTAGCAGGCCTTCCCATTACCACCTCAAACGGAGAGAGCCCAGTTCTAGTCTGGGGTGTGGTGTGCATAGCTAACAACACAATAGGCAAAGCGTCGGGCCATTTTAGTTTAGTGTCGGCACATATTTTTGCAAGTTTGTTTTTCAAAATACCGTTGTGTCTCTCTACCAACCCCGCACTTTGAGGGTGCCTAGCTGAATGAAAACGTTTCTCAATCCCTAGGGCAACACATATTTGCAACATTACGGCTTCGATGAAATGGGGGCCGTTGTCCGACCAAATTATCCTCGGGAGCCCAAATCGAGGGAAGTACTCTTTCACCAGGATCTTTGCGGTAGTCATGGCGGTAGCATCTTTGACAGGGAAAGCCTCGACCCATTTGCTAAAAGCACAAATGATGACAAGAACATATTTCAAGTTATTACATCGCTCCATTTCAATAAAATCAAGGTGAATGATTTCAAAGGGGACAGAGGGGGGCCCGAAACTTCCCCTTGGAGTCACTGTCCCTTTACCCACATTATGCTGCAGGCAAATCATGCAATTCTGAACATGTCTCTTTGCAGTTTCCAAAATTTTATCATTCACCCAAACCTGCTGTAATATCTTCGTAATTTGCTGGGCACACACATGCGTTGGACCGTGTGCCATTGTAACCATTGCTAACACATAAGAATCAGGAAGCAACCATTTCCCGTTGGATGCGTCCACCCAACACCCTTCATCATCCAATTTTCCCATGCCTTCAGCCCACTTCCTAGACTCTTCAACGGAGGCATCAGTCTGCATGTCTCGCACAGACCCAATGCCTTCATCTATTATACAAACATCTCTCACTTCCCTCGAGGTGTACATGTCTGTGCTAAGGTCTGTGGCTGTTTGTCTAGCTATCAAATCTGCAAAAGCATTTCCTCTTCCCACATTGTCTATGACCTTGCGATGTGCTGCACATTTCATGATTGCTAATTGTTCAGGGAGTGAGAGCGCTGAAAGTAGTTGTACTATTAAGGGACCATGCTGAATCTTGGTCCCATGTGAGGTCAGAAACCCTCTTTCCGACCACAGTTTTCCGAAGTTGTGAGCCACCCCAAAGGCGTACTGGCTATCCGTATAAATATTGACTCTATGCCCTTGGGAGAGTTCACAAGCGCGGGTCAACGCTATAATCTCCGCAGCCTGTGCGGAGTTATGCGGAATCCTTTTAGTTTCAACAATCTTGTTCAAAGTAGTAACTGAATAAGCGGCTGTAGATGTGCCATTCGGAAGTTTGAAGCAGGAGCCATCGCAAAACAGCTCCCCTTCCGCATTCTCCAAAGGAGTATCTGAGAGGTCTATCCTGCCCTTTGTTTCTTGTTCGGTGGCATACAGGCAGTCATGTGATCCTTCATCACCGCAAACAATATTTTGCGGGAGAGGTAAGAGTTCAGCCGGATTGAGAACACAACACCTTTTAATTTGGATATGAGGAGCAAATAGGACTAATTCGTACCTTGTCAACCGGGCAGAGGTAAGGTGTTGCGTTTGAGTTTTATTCAATAGAATATCAACAGAGTGAGGTACCATCAGAATTAAATCGTGGCCTAGGACCAACCCCTCACTCTGCTTTACAGACGCAGCGGCAGCTGCAACAGCGCGCAGACATCGCGGCAAAGCGCATGCAACAGGATCGAGGGCGGAGGAATAATAGCCGCACGGCCTATTCTTCCCTCCATGTTCCTGTGTTAACACAGACAAAGCACATCCATCACATTCATGCACAAACAACACAAAGGCCTTATCGTAATTTGGTGTACCCAGAACCGGTGCTGAACATAGCGTGGTTTTGAGAAGCTCAAATGATCGTTGATGTTCCGATTCCCATGGCAGTGGCAGAGAAATGCCCTTCTTCGTCAAAGCCAACATCGGTTTTACCACTAGGGCAAAATTCGGGATCCACAGTCTACAGTAGGACGCCATCCCTATCAGGGCTCTGACTTCCTTCTGTGTTTTTGGGACAGACATGCCAGAAATGTGTTTTATTCGTTCAGGTGTCAATCTTCTCCCCTCCTTTGACAGGAGGTAGCCTAAATAGGCAACCTCCTGGCAACAATATTGAAATTTTTTAAGTGAAGCTTTGTGACCATTTTCAGCTAAATGAACAAGCAACAATATAGTGCCTTCCTTACAAGCTTTCTCAGAGTCTGCAGCCAAGAGCAAATCGTCTACATATTGAAGCAGCGTGCAAGTAGGTGGCAATTCAAGGGTGTCGAGCTGCTCCTTTAAGGCTCTACTATAGATACTAGGACTTTCAGTATACCCTTGAGGTGCCCTTGTGAATGTAAACGAGCGTCCCCCCAAGGTGAACGCGAACAAATACCTGCTCTCCTCATGTATCGGAATACTAAAGAAGGTGTTTTTCAAATCTACGACACTAAAGTGTGTAGCCGTAGCAGGGATCATTGTTAAGATCGTTGTTACATCAGGCACGATTGGAAATTGTGGGGCTACCACCCGGTTAATAGCACGAAGATATATTATAAACCGGTACGGAATTGCATTGTCGCCTTTCTTATATACTGGCAAGATCGGGCTATTACATAAGCTACCTGTTATCTCTTCGATCACTCCACGATGTACAAAATCGGAGACAATGCATTTCAGAGCACGCTCACCTTCAATTGAAATTTTATATTGCGGAATGCACGGTAGCTTAACCCCATGTTTCAAGACTATCTTAACAGGCTCGATGTGCAATATCCCGACATCATTGTCGTCTATTGCCCAAAAACATTCCGGGACAATGTCAAACTCGGGAGGTAGAGGTCGGGTCAAGTACTGGGAGTTAAAGGGTCGCTGTGGTGAAACTGTTAATCTTATTCCGTCAGGGGAACAATGAATCACTGCATTCAGTTTCTTTAACAAATTCAACCCTAGCAAATTTTCTCCGCAGTTTGAAGTAAGAAGAAAAGGGCACTGGTCTGTGAAAGGACCCAAAGAAACAGATACCGGCGCAGAAACCGGACAAACAGTTGGTATACCAGAGAACCTTATAGAAACGTTTGTTTGCCCTCACAGTGGGATGTTTGGAACCCTAGAATGGTCAATGGAGCACTTTTGTGCTCCAGTGTCGATCAAGAACTGATGTTTCCTATTCCCCACCAATAATTCAACGTAGGGGCCCTTCTGAATAACGGGAATAGGTAAAGGTTCCAAACGCTGCTTCGGGCAATCCTAGTAAGGCAGAACTTAGTCAAAGGGAAGTTCTTCAGAAAGATAGGCAGCAGAAGGGTGATCAAATATATTTCTCGAGTCCATACTCGGAGTCTGATTTTCCCGTGAAAAAGGTTGTTGGGGATCTTGTAGAAGCTGACCCCTATCAGGGCCCCCTGCTCCGGGGCGGCCCCTTGGTCACCTACCCATACCTCCAAATGTGCCTCCTGACCTCTGACGAAGGGCAGGGCACTGTGCTCGCCAGTGACCTTCCTGGCGGCAATAAGCACACTGATTAATATTTATAGAATTTGGAGGAGTATTTCCTCTTGGAATGTACTGACCTCTAGTCTGTGTCGTACCTCCTCTGGGGTTTCTGACAATTTGCTGCAACAATACCTTAGTCTTTAAGTCACCCCTTCTTTTTTCGATTTTTTCTTTTTCATTATTAACCCGATTCTCATAATACTGAGCCATATGCAAAACCTCTGACTGAGATTTTGCCTGCCACGCGCTCTCTGAGGACATAATTTGTGACTGGATGTCGGGCAACAATCCAC
This sequence comes from Ambystoma mexicanum, assembly GCF_040938575.1. Taxonomy (NCBI): domain Eukaryota; kingdom Metazoa; phylum Chordata; class Amphibia; order Caudata; family Ambystomatidae; genus Ambystoma; species Ambystoma mexicanum. Next base: position 956,602,492 of record NC_090928.1, on the reverse strand, counting down.
GTACAAATTTGTCCACAAACAACCTCTTCCCCGACTCTGTGCCTAAATCCTGTCCACTGAAGTCAGAGAACACCTGTTCAAATCTATTAAAGAATTCAGTAGTACCTTCAGTTTTCCCTTGGACGCAGGCCGTAAGCTTGTCCCAAATAATCCTTTTTTCTGGGATTATAGTTTTTAGTTTAGCAACTATTCTATCGGGTAAGGTAAGTATTACCTGGGGTGGTTTCTCACCAGCTGGTCGTTCCCCATCTATTCTAATCAGATTTACCCATGTATCCCCTAGCCCCGGCACATCATCTACTGTCCGTATCTGTTTCCATACATCAACTGGCAAAAGCACTGGAAACAATAAGTCCATGTCACTTAAGGTGAACACAGAAGACTGTAAGACGGATTCTATTTCTTTATAAAACCCTGTCGGGTTTTTCCTTATATCAGGGACTGATTGTCTAATCGTGTTCACTTCCTGTCGAGAGAACGGGACGTGAACAAACTGCGATACGTAATGTGCAGGGATATCCGTCGTGGGAGTACCAGCTGCCGCGTCGGCGGGGATTTCTACTTTTGGGACAAGGGTCGGAGGGACCTCTCTCATAGGCAACTGAGATATAGGGACCTCCGACCGCTTACTGAGCAATAGGGCCAAATCGAGCGCTAAAGCAGCTGTAGAAGTGTCGGGCGAAAAAGCTCTTTTACAAATACCCATTAACTCTATGGGGCAACCAACCTTCTTCCTTATACATTCCTCCTGTAAATGCTGTACCATCACTTGGATTACCTTTCTTTGCATCTCTACCGTGTATTGACTATATGTGTCATACACCTCATCTGGCGGTATCGATGAATCCGAGATCCATCGAATCGCGTCTTTGGTACAAATTCGTACTTCTTCAGGTGCTGATCTTCGGCACGAAAGGAACCGTTTCTGTACATATATCCTGTCGTCCTCATCATCCTCGTTTTGTAACCTTTCAAAATCCCTCCTAAACTCAAACAACCTATCAACATGTCCATATACTTTCTGCTCTGTATCCCTCGAAAGTGCCAAAGCATTCAGATCTCTCACCCCTTGTGGGAGATCCGAAGTCTGCAATCTACCCCACATTATACCTAAATGAATCCCCAGTCCTTCAATAAAAACATTTTTCTCGGGAAAATCGTGCAAATTAGCTAATGTTGAAAATACATCAGCTTGATCACCTTTTTCCATGCAATGCTTAGCCCAAGCAAATAGTTCCTGTTTCCTGCCCGCAGGAACAGTACTACGAGTTACAATTGTTGACCCTGCACCGGGATCTGTTTTAACGAACACGGGACTCCCCGGAATCGAAAGTGTAGGTGGACTTAACAAGGGTGCAGGGGAGAGAGGCAGTGAAATAGACAGAGGAGCGACTACCAAAGAACTAGGAGCAGTAGGCTGTGCAGGGGGAGTAGGAATAGCAACGGGAACAATAGCATTCAAGGTGCCCACAACAGGAGCATACAGAGGTGGCGCTGAAGAATCAGGCCTCCGTTCGTTCAATATTTTCTCAATAAACTCCTCGGAAACATGGAAATCTTTAGAGGGGTACATTTTCTGGACCTCGAGCGAGAAAGCTCTATCCATTTTCTGGGCTTCTTCTAATCGTTTTTCCTTGTCATACAACAATGCCTTTTCGGCATTCGTTTTATGACGACGTGTATGTTTATCCCTACTTTTAAGCTGCTGCAATGCTTCCTTTTTCCAATTTTGTAACACATCAAAGGCTGCTGGCCTAGCCTTTTTCTTAAGCAAGATCGATTCTAAGTATTCAATACGGGGGATCTCAAAACTACCATTGATTGGCCACTGAAATTCGGAGGCATTTCTGGTCTGTCTGTGCCAAATGTCATTAAATACAATACTACCAATGCCATACTTACAGTACATAGTACACGCCGGCGACCCCTCCTGTGGTGCCGGACGGCTAAATTCCAAAGATTGTCGATCGCTGCGGAACAGAGCCCTAAAGCAGCTAGACAATTTCCCAGGCATTTCTCAAAGAATTGGTGTTACCTGGTCCAATAATTGTGTCTGCAGATACAATACGCCAAATTCAAATTGTCAGGGTTAAATTAAGAGCCGGGTCACGACTGCACCTGACCAAACCTAAGGAGGACCATACGGTTTACAAAGGACTTCAACTAACGAATTTTTACCTGCGTTCGGTGGTTTCGGCAAATCTGCCCGCCTCAGAATTGGACCCTCGTGAAGATGCCGTGTCAGACCGCACGACTATCGCCCAAGGATCGGATCGTGCAGCGCTGCCGAGGTATCGGGTCTCGATCGGTCGGGCCCGCAGAATCACACCGTCCGATCCCGATTCGATAGTCTGCGTCAACCTTCAATGATCCGGCATCAATCTTGAGGGTCCCTATTCGGGCGCCAACTGTGGAAACAGAGAAATTGATATGAGGCCGGGAAGCCCAAAAGGAAACACACCAACACAGGTTACAAAGGACATACAAAGCGCTTTATTTCAAAGTTACAAAGTTACCAAAGTCAATTGACATACGGATAGCTATTCGGCCCTCTGACTAACACGCGAACCTTCAATGTAAGGTTCGCACTGAAAGTGGGAGAGACCGATCATCGGGATGCTTGGGTTTTTATACGTTTTGTCCTGCATTGGCCGGCCCTCTCGTAAGTTAACCATTCTTGGAACCGTGGCTAGGGTTCGTAGCCAGGTCGAACACACAATTTACATAATTTGATCAGTTCCGCTGATACAGTTACATATTTACACACAGGTTAAAGAGAGGACAAGGTCTTAGTTCGTGACCCTAACAAGTGGCCTGCGGACATATTATTTATTCACGTGTACAGAGGTCACCATGGCCGGAGTCTTACTTGGAATGTCATTCGGCCTCCATTTTGTGATTCAGGGTGACTTCCACACTGCAAGAATACCTAAAATGGCGGCTAGATCCAAGATGGCGGCTTACACAATACATTAAGGTCAAGACCTTGCCGCGGAACCTATGTACATGGTTTTCTTTAGACATCTTGGCGTAGGCCAACATACATTCAAACAATGCGATTGGGGTCACAATATTATATCGATTTCCACAGAAGGAAGGTTGATTTTCAGAAATAGAGAGGACCCCCCATCACCAGTCTGTTGTCCTACTGCTATTACTGTCACGTCTGGAGTTTGGTTGTTCTGGAAGTGAAATTCTACTTGGTCAGATTTTTGTTCAACCATGTGGCAGGTGTCGTTTAAACTAACATGGTTGACACTCTGTTTTAATTTTATTGGTCGGCTAGTCTGGGTCCAGAGGACCTTGTTTACACAATCTATTAGGGGTGACAACTTTCTCAGGAGGTCATTCCCTAGTAAACAAGGGGTGCCCTCTTGAGTCACTACTATGACCGGGTGTTTCACCTTGTGTCGCCCAATTTTAATGTCCAAGTCTGCAGTCCCCTCAATGGGAATTTCCTTCCCGTCAAAGTTCTGCAGTTGTCCAGGAAGAGAGGTGAGAGGAATTCGGTAATTCTCCCCCCTTCCTGCATTTAGTTCCTCAAAGGCCCTTTTGGACAGAAGGGTAGCTTGGGATCCAATGTCCACCAGTGCCAAAATTGTACCCTGCCCCTGTACTTGTACCGGGGCATAGTATCTTCCCTCCTTCTCCTCAAGGGGGCACAGATAATGCACATTTTTGGACTACTGGTGGGCTAACTTTCTGGTTTTGGACATTGCTAGCGAAGAGATTTGGGCAGAATTCTGTGGAGAGCCTTGGGAATCTGAAAGAAAAAGTTGGCAACTGGAGATCAGAGCCATTGTCGGTTCCACTGGTTCCGGTTCTGGGCCACCCCGCCCTTAATGGAGGCAGTCATCAGGATGGGTTTGACCCTTGGGATTTTGGTATTGTCGGTTTTGCGATGAGATGATGGGCGGCGGTAGCTCAGTCTCCACATCTCCCCAGTCTGAATTGGAATCCCTTGGGACCCATTTTTCCTTGGGAGGAGTTCCCCCGTCTCTGAAAGAGAAGATCCTTTTCCCAGGATCTTCTGAGGATCCCTCTCCCTCAAATTGGAAGACCTGTACCTCCTCCACAAAGTGGGTCTGTTTGGGTCCTTTGTTTCTCCTACCCCCCCTCTGCTCCTTGGGAGGCAGGCTTTCAGGGGCAGGAGATTTTGTTTCCGGTTCCTGGTTTTCCAGGGGCTGTTTACAAGTTGGGAAGGAAGCTTCCTCCAAGGCTTTACACCCCCCTTCCCCTTGTGCCTCCTCCCTGGGAACCGGTGGGTTATAGGGGTGCTGCCCCCGTCATTGTTCTGGAGCACCAGGTCCAGAGTTTGGAGCATTCTGCGGTGGCATGCTCATCTGAGGGTTCTGTTGAGCCCTCAGTATGTGACCCAGATCCCGTGCCATATTTTGGATCTGGCGCTCAAGTTGTGAAACCCGCTCAGGCTGATACGGGGCTCTATTTTCTCCCCTGGGCTGATCCCAGGAAGGGTAGCTATCCCTTATCTGGTAGTACCCCTGGTTGGGAAGATTTTGGTACCCCTCCACCCTTGGCCTCCCCTCTCCCGGGTTAGGTTTTCTGGGCTCAGGGAATTGGGGAAAGAAGGATGGATGATTTTGGGGCTGGAAATTGGGTGGATACCTGGGGCAAAGGTTCTGCCCAGGATTTGGTGAATTTCTGCCCTCCTGGGGGAAGTTAGGAGGGAAGTTCCCTGGGTCAGGTGCTTGGCTGGATCCCCCCGCTTGGGCTGGAGGAGTCCACACATAACCCAGGATTGGTCGGTTTCCTTTGTATCAGGGACTTATATAGTCAGGGGGGCGGGGGACCCCATTTGTGGGACTACCTCCTCGACTCCCTGTCTGTGACTGGCCCTTTTGGGCTGTGAATTATTTGGTGCAGGCAGGTTTTTAGGCCCCCCCATCTCCAAATCTAAAACGGGGGCAACCTTTACCTCTGCCACCTTCGCAGCAGCAGGGGTGCTGTTGGTTTTGGGGTTTTTCGGCGCATTATTTTTATTTTCGATGGGCTTCTGCACCTCATAGATCTGGGTAGCCTGTTCAATGACCCAGTCTAAAGATCTTTTTTCATGAAAATCTCTCACGAGCTGGGTCATTATGTATTTGGGTAAGGCATGGAAAAACGTATTGATAAATTCTCTGCTATCTGTGCGCACCCTTCTGGTGGTCTGCGCAAAAGCACGCTTTAATTTTTGCACAAACTCTTGTGGGGCCTGTTCCTCCCCACATTGCAAATTGTAGGCTGCCTTGCGAGCCTCTTGAGGATTTCTGTGCACAGAAAAATGTTTCAAGATGGCCGCCCTGTATGTGGACCACCTTGAATGGTTTTGATCCTCCAGCCCCGCAAAGAAACTGGAGTATTCTGGTGAGAAGTTCCACTTTACATATTGAATACAGCTTTGGCTGTCCTTCAAATGGAAAGTCTCCATCATTTGCTCATAGAGCTCCAAGTGTTCCCAAACAGAATACTTGGCGTTCTTATGATAAGGCGTGATGACACTCCTTATTGCCTTTATTTGTTTGAATGGGTCCTTAAGCAAGGCCCTTTTTGCCTTATTGGCCTTTTTGGTTCGGGTAACCCTGGTCCATTCATCCTCCGACTCAGAAGCGCTGCTCCCAGAGGTGCCCGTCTGATCTTCCAGGTTTTCCCAGATTCTGCGAGCCTGGGAATGGCTGGCAGAATGTGGGGACCTGGTCTCCTGTGTCCGGTAATGCTCAGAGGAGTCTTCAGACCCCTCATTGCTGCCAGGATTTGATGGGTACCCTCCCCTCCCACTGACCTAACTGGGCAGAGGTTTTCAGGATGCCCTTAATGGGCCTACTCTCCTGGGGTTCTCCACTAAATTGCACTGTGCTTGGGTGCCCATACCCGGATGCCCGCCCATCTATTCCTGGGATGTACTGGCCTATGAGCCCCATACTTCTAGCTGGATAATAATCTGCCATCTCCGTGGCCCTGGGCTCATGTGCGCGAGGGGACATGGGGTGGCAGAGTCCAGGGACTCGGAGAGATGAAGGCCTCTGGTACCAGGGCTCCTGAGGTTATGCTCAGGTGTTTCCCTTTCCCAGGGCACCTCGTCTCTATCAGCCCCTGCTCCCTGTTGCAATACAAGAGCCTGCGCTTTCAGTTCCTCAGTAAAGGCCTTACTAGCCTCTATCAGTCTCTCCTGCATCGCTACCTGTTGCTGGAGCGTATCATTGTGCTGACAGAGAGCCTCATTTTCTCTCTGTGCCTCCTGATTGGTCCTGGAGTACTGGGCCAGTCTCTGCTGCAGAAGGGTTACCTCCTGAGCTGTGTCCTGATTGGCCTGCTCCTTTTTTGCCAGAGCATCCTCCACCCTCCTGGTGTGCTCTAACAAGTTCTGGTGTTCTTTTTGGAGGTCACCCAGTCCCTGTAGGGCCAGGTGATTTTCTTCCATTTTCCTTTTTAAGTGGCAGACTTCCTGGCCTAAGGTATCCCTTTCCTGACTAAGAGCCTGCATCTGTGCCGCCAGGTCGTCCCTTTGCCTTTGGAAGGCACCAGCTTTCTGGCGCTCCTGGTCAAACTCTCCCTGGGTATCCAGGTCTTTCAAAATCAGTTTATTGCTCTCCGCCTTCTCCCTATCTAGGTGGCTTTGCAGGGTGACTACCTGCTTGGTGCATGCCCTATTGAAATCTAATTGTTGCTCCAGCTTTTTCTGGCTCTGCAGTAGGGAGTCCAAACCTTCTTGGTACTCCTTCTGCAAGGACAGAAATCTGGTATCCTGGTCCGCCTTTTCCTGTTGCAGCACATCCATATCCTCCTTTATTTTAGTGATGTACTGTCTGCTGTCCTTTTATGACTCCTGGCTCCTGAGCAGCCTCTGCTCAGAAGAGTCCAGATGAGATTGGGCCTTCTCTAACACCATCTGTTGCCTATTTGCCAGATCTTGGCCTTCAGTACATTTGTCCTGCATGGCTCCCATATATAGATACAAATATGCTGCTATCCTGGCAATCTTATTATGTTCATCTTTGGCTTTAGGGGAATTTGCTATTTGTCCCCAAAAGGGCACTACTGATTTGGCTATATCCCCGAACACTTGTCCAGGGGTGTCTCCATTACTATCCCGTCGCGGGCGAGCCTTAGATACCTCTAAGGTACTGGCTATAAATACACCTGGTAACAATATCCCTAAATAACAAGTCCCCTGCCAATCCTTCGGCAACCAGGGAAAAGCTAAACTACTACAAAAAAAATAAACGGGTCCCCCTACATACAAAGGCCTATTTTCCCCAGTCAAATTTACAGTATTTACACAAGGCTCAAAGTCTCCCATTGGCCTAGTGCCATTTCTTTGTACACAGAAAGGAACTGAATCAGGACTATGATTCACAGAATAAGAAGGAGACATGGCATACTTATTGCCTATCGGAGCCATCTTAAAAGAAACTAGATTTTGGAAAGGAAAAGATAGTTTATCAGACGGCCTAATAGAAGCGACGTTAGGTTTACTTCTATTTGCGAAAAGCGAGCCTCCCAGGGGAGTCAATTCACGTTTTTCAAATTCATTCAAATTAGTCCCATCAAAGTTCCCTGAGATGCTATCATTCCATCGGCCGAAGAAGAGTGCTCTAAGAGAGGCATAGCAAGAAGTTGTTAAAGGTAAGGGATGTATATACCATCCCAGTCCCTTGTTCCCATGTTGTGGTAAGTGAGTGCAGATCCAACAATTACTCTTATTAAAAATAGCATGCGTAGCATTCATCACTATCATCAAAGTGTTATTATGATATTTCTGTCTATGCCGAGAGTCGCTAGGGGACAGAGTGTGAAGGTGTACAGAGGGAGTCAAAACAGTTGGTACGATTTTGGTCGGTAACAGAGGCTTCAAAGGATAAATTTCTTCAAAATACCAAAATCCCACAGCAGCAGTTGCAAAAATAACAATAATCAGAACGAGAACACAACAGTACGTTTTCGGGGCCCAGGCACATTGTTCATTGTTCGATTTGGTCACCTCCTTATCTATTAGTTCAATACGGGGAGCAGCGGTGAAGGCGGCAGGCATCATGGTCATCCCGATCGACGGCCCCAATGTTCGTTGCTGGCGGCACTTCGGCCGCGCGATTTCTTAGTCCTTCCCAACCCTAGCCAACAGAACCCTCCTTTTCTTTGTTCGAAAAAAGAAAGACAACAGTACTTCAATCACTCTTTTCCTTCCAGATGCACGACACTCGTGCGGTAATTCTATTTCCGCGGTCGAAGGTTGTACCTGATGGTACCCAAGTTTGTTGAATCCAAAAGCAAAGTGTCGTCGCTCCCTGAGGGGAGCGTCGTGTCGGTGGCGACGGAAGTCGCAGAGCTCGAAACAAGATTTTCCGGAAGTGATTGATCAAGGGAGTGCGGAGACAAAATGGATGGCTCCCCGAGCTCCTCAGGCTCAGAGAACTTCTCCGACGCACTCACAATGCTGCCTGCTACTCCGAGATCAGAGATTGTAGCACCAGCGAGGGGTTCTGTTTCTTCTGTAGCGTGTGGCGTCGGGTGAGGGATCTTCTTAACGTGTGTTGCATGTATCCAGTTCTTCTTTCCTGCCACCCGCACTGCCGTCCTGGTGACCAACAATACCTGGTAGGGTCCGCGCCAGCGGGGCGCAAGACAGGAAGACCTCTCGTAGGCCTTCACCAGGATCCAGCTACCGGGCAGTATATCGTGTCCTGGGCCCGTAAACCGTACAGGTAAGGCAGCATTCACCTGGTGGTAAATGAAATACAGATTTTTAGTCAATTGATTACAGTAATCTATGAGCAATACATTATCCACATCCCTCAGGGCTTTAGGTTTAGGGAGACCCCAGATATTAGCAGGCCTTCCCATTACCACCTCAAACGGAGAGAGCCCAGTTCTAGTCTGGGGTGTGGTGTGCATAGCTAACAACACAATAGGCAAAGCGTCGGGCCATTTTAGTTTAGTGTCGGCACATATTTTTGCAAGTTTGTTTTTCAAAATACCGTTGTGTCTCTCTACCAACCCCGCACTTTGAGGGTGCCTAGCTGAATGAAAACGTTTCTCAATCCCTAGGGCAACACATATTTGCAACATTACGGCTTCGATGAAATGGGGGCCGTTGTCCGACCAAATTATCCTCGGGAGCCCAAATCGAGGGAAGTACTCTTTCACCAGGATCTTTGCGGTAGTCATGGCGGTAGCATCTTTGACAGGGAAAGCCTCGACCCATTTGCTAAAAGCACAAATGATGACAAGAACATATTTCAAGTTATTACATCGCTCCATTTCAATAAAATCAAGGTGAATGATTTCAAAGGGGACAGAGGGGGGCCCGAAACTTCCCCTTGGAGTCACTGTCCCTTTACCCACATTATGCTGCAGGCAAATCATGCAATTCTGAACATGTCTCTTTGCAGTTTCCAAAATTTTATCATTCACCCAAACCTGCTGTAATATCTTCGTAATTTCCTGGGCACACACATGCGTTGGACCGTGTGCCATTGTAACCATTGCTAACACATAAGAATCAGGAAGCAACCATTTCCTGTTGGATGCGTCCACCCAACACCCTTCATCATCCAATTTTCCCATGCCTTCAGCCCACTTCCTAGACTCTTCAACGGAGGCATCAGTCTGCATGTCTCGCACAGACCCAATGCCTTCATCTATTATACAAACATCTCTCACTTCCCTCGAGGTGTACATGTCTGTGCTAAGGTCTGTGGCTGTTTGTCTAGCTATCAAATCTGCAAAAGCATTTCCTCTTCCCACATTGTCTATGACCTTGCGATGTGCTGCACATTTCATGATTGCTAATTGTTCAGGGAGTGAGAGCGCTGAAAGTAGTTGTACTATTAAGGGACCATGCTGAATCTTGGTCCCATGTGAGGTCAGAAACCCTCTTTCCGACCACAGTTTTCCGAAGTTGTGAGCCACCCCAAAGGCGTACTGGCTATCCGTATAAATATTGACTCTATGCCCTTGGGAGAGTTCACAAGCGCGGGTCAACGCTATAATCTCCGCAGCCTGTGCGGAGTTATGCGGAATCCTTTTAGTTTCAACAATCTTGTTCAAAGTAGTAACTGAATAAGCGGCTGTAGATGTGCCATTCGGAAGTTTGAAGCAGGAGCCATCGCAAAACAGCTCCCCTTCCGCATTCTCCAAAGGAGTATCTGAGAGGTCTATCCTGCCCTTTGTTTCTTGTTCGGTGGCATACAGGCAGTCATGTGATCCTTCATCACCGCAAACAATATTTTGCGGGAGAGGTAAGAGTTCAGCCGGATTGAGAACACAACACCTTTTAATTTGGATATGAGGAGCAAATAGGACTAATTCGTACCTTGTCAACCGGGCAGAGGTAAGGTGTTGCGTTTGAGTTTTATTCAATAGAATATCAACAGAGTGAGGTACCATCAGAATTAAATCGTGGCCTAGGACCAACCCCTCACTCTGCTTTACAGACGCAGCGGCAGCTGCAACAGCGCGCAGACATCGCGGCAAAGCGCATGCAACAGGATCGAGGGCGGAGGAATAATAGCCGCACGGCCTATTCTTCCCTCCATGTTCCTGTGTTAACACAGACAAAGCACATCCATCACATTCATGCACAAACAACACAAAGGCCTTATCGTAATTTGGTGTACCCAGAACCGGTGCTGAACATAGCGTGGTTTTGAGAAGCTCAAATGATCGTTGATGTTCCGATTCCCATGGCAGTGGCAGAGAAATGCCCTTCTTCGTCAAAGCCAACATCGGTTTTACCACTAGGGCAAAATTCGGGATCCACAGTCTACAGTAGGACGCCATCCCTATCAGGGCTCTGACTTCCTTCTGTGTTTTTGGGACAGACATGCCAGAAATGTGTTTTATTCGTTCAGGTGTCAATCTTCTCCCCTCCTTTGACAGGAGGTAGCCTAAATAGGCAACCTCCTGGCAACAATATTGAAATTTTTTAAGTGAAGCTTTGTGACCATTTTCAGCTAAATGAACAAGCAACAATATAGTGCCTTCCTTACAAGCTTTCTCAGAGTCTGCAGCCAAGAGCAAATCGTCTACATATTGAAGCAGCGTGCAAGTAGGTGGCAATTCAAGGGTGTCGAGCTGCTCCTTTAAGGCTCTACTATAGATACTAGGACTTTCAGTATACCCTTGAGGTGCCCTTGTGAATGTAAACGAGCGTCCCCCCAAGGTGAACGCGAACAAATACCTGCTCTCCTCATGTATCGGAATACTAAAGAAGGTGTTTTTCAAATCTACGACACTAAAGTGTGTAGCCGTAGCAGGGATCATTGTTAAGATCGTTGTTACATCAGGCACGATTGGAAATTGTGGGGCTACCACCCGGTTAATAGCACGAAGATATATTATAAACCGGTACGGAATTGCATTGTCGCCTTTCTTATATACTGGCAAGATCGGGCTATTACATAAGCTACCTGTTATCTCTTCGATCACTCCACGATGTACAAAATCGGAGACAATGCATTTCAGAGCACGCTCACCTTCAATTGAAATTTTATATTGCGGAATGCACGGTAGCTTAACCCCATGTTTCAAGACTATCTTAACAGGCTCGATGTGCAATATCCCGACATCATTGTCGTCTATTGCCCAAAAACATTCCGGGACAATGTCAAACTCGGGAGGTAGAGGTCGGGTCAAGTACTGGGAGTTAAAGGGTCGCTGTGGTGAAACTGTTAATCTTATTCCGTCAGGGGAACAATGAATCACTGCATTCAGTTTCTTTAACAAATTCAACCCTAGCAAATTTTCTCCGCAGTTTGAAGTAAGAAGAAAAGGGCACTGGTCTGTGAAAGGACCCAAAGAAACAGATACCGGCGCAGAAACCGGACAAACAGTTGGTATACCAGAGAACCTTATAGAAACGTTTGTTTGCCCTCACAGTGGGATGTTTGGAACCCTAGAATGGTCAATGGAGCACTTTTGTGCTCCAGTGTCGATCAAGAACTGATGTTTCCTATTCCCCACCAATAATTCAACGTAGGGGCCCTTCTGAATAACGGGAATAGGTAAAGGTTCCAAACGCTGCTTCGGGCAATCCTAGTAAGGCAGAACTTAGTCAAAGGGAAGTTCTTCAGAAAGATAGGCAGCAGAAGGGTGATCAAATATATTTCTCGAGTCCATACTCGGAGTCTGATTTTCCCGTGAAAAAGGTTGTTGGGGATCTTGTAGAAGCTGACCCCTATCAGGGCCCCCTGCTCCGGGGCGGCCCCTTGGTCACCTACCCATACCTCCAAATGTGCCTCCTGACCTCTGACGAAGGGCAGGGCACTGTGCTCGCCAGTGACCTTCCTGGCGGCAATAAGCACACTGATTAATATTTATAGAATTTGGAGGAGTATTTCCTCTTGGAATGTACTGACCTCTAGTCTGTGTCGTACCTCCTCTGGGGTTTCTGACAATTTGCTGCAACAATACCTTAGTCTTTAAGTCACCCCTTCTTTTTTCGATTTTTTCTTTTTCATTATTAACCCGATTCTCATAATACTGAGCCATATGCAAAACCTCTGACTGAGATTTTGCCTGCCACGCGCTCTCTGAGGACATAATTTGTGACTGGATGTCGGGCAACAATCCACGTACAAATTTGTCCACAAACAACCTCTTCCCCGACTCTGTGCCTAAATCCTGTCCACTGAAGTCAGAGAACACCTGTTCAAATCTATTAAAGAATTCAGTAGTACCTTCAGTTTTCCCTTGGACGCAGGCCGTAAGCTTGTCCCAAATAATCCTTTTTTCTGGGATTATAGTTTTTAGTTTAGCAACTATTCTATCGGGTAAGGTAAGTATTACCTGGGGTGGTTTCTCACCAGCTGGTCGTTCCCCATCTATTCTAATCAGATTTACCCATGTATCCCCTAGCCCCGGCACATCATCTACTGTCCGTATCTGTTTCCATACATCAACTGGCAAAAGCACTGGAAACAATAAGTCCATGTCACTTAAGGTGAACACAGAAGACTGTAAGACGGATTCTATTTCTTTATAAAACCCTGTCGGGTTTTTCCTTATATCAGGGACTGATTGTCTAATCGTGTTCACTTCCTGTCGAGAGAACGGGACGTGAACAAACTGCGATACGTAATGTGCAGGGATATCCGTCGTGGGAGTACCAGCTGCCGCGTCGGCGGGGATTTCTACTTTTGGGACAAGGGTCGGAGGGACCTCTCTCATAGGCAACTGAGATATAGGGACCTCCGACCGCTTACTGAGCAATAGGGCCAAATCGAGCGCTAAAGCAGCTGTAGAAGTGTCGGGCGAAAAAGCTCTTTTACAAATACCCATTAACTCTATGGGGCAACCAACCTTCTTCCTTATACATTCCTCCTGTAAATGCTGTACCATCACTTGGATTACCTTTCTTTGCATCTCTACCGTGTATTGACTATATGTGTCATACACCTCATCTGGCGGTATCGATGAATCCGAGATCCATCGAATCGCGTCTTTGGTACAAATTCGTACTTCTTCAGGTGCTGATCTTCGGCACGAAAGGAACCGTTTCTGTACATATATCCTGTCGTCCTCATCATCCTCGTTTTGTAACCTTTCAAAATCCCTCCTAAACTCAAACAACCTATCAACATGTCCATATACTTTCTGCTCTGTATCCCTCGAAAGTGCCAAAGCATTCAGATCTCTCACCCCTTGTGGGAGATCCGAAGTCTGCAATCTACCCCACATTATACCTAAATGAATCCCCAGTCCTTCAATAAAAACATTTTTCTCGGGAAAATCGTGCAAATTAGCTAATGTTGAAAATACATCAGCTTGATCACCTTTTTCCATGCAATGCTTAGCCCAAGCAAATAGTTCCTGTTTCCTGCCCGCAGGAACAGTACTACGAGTTACAATTGTTGACCCTGCACCGGGATCTGTTTTAACGAACACGGGACTCCCCGGAATCGAAAGTGTAGGTGGACTTAACAAGGGTGCAGGGGAGAGAGGCAGTGAAATAGACAGAGGAGCGACTACCAAAGAACTAGGAGCAGTAGGCTGTGCAGGGGGAGTAGGAATAGCAACGGGAACAATAGCATTCAAGGTGCCCACAACAGGAGCATACAGAGGTGGCGCTGAAGAATCAGGCCTCCGTTCGTTCAATATTTTCTCAATAAACTCCTCGGAAACATGGAAATCTTTAGAGGGGTACATTTTCTGGACCTCGAGCGAGAAAGCTCTATCCATTTTCTGGGCTTCTTCTAATCGTTTTTCCTTGTCATACAACAATGCCTTTTCGGCATTCGTTTTATGACGACGTGTATGTTTATCCCTACTTTTAAGCTGCTGCAATGCTTCCTTTTTCCAATTTTGTAACACATCAAAGGCTGCTGGCCTAGCCTTTTTCTTAAGCAAGATCGATTCTAAGTATTCAATACGGGGGATCTCAAAACTACCATTGATTGGCCACTGAAATTCGGAGGCATTTCTGGTCTGTCTGTGCCAAATGTCATTAAATACAATACTACCAATGCCATACTTACAGTACATAGTACACGCCGGCGACCCCTCCTGTGGTGCCGGACGGCTAAATTCCAAAGATTGTCGATCGCTGCGGAACAGAGCCCTAAAGCAGCTAGACAATTTCCCAGGCATTTCTCAAAGAATTGGTGTTACCTGGTCCAATAATTGTGTCTGCAGATACAATACGCCAAATTCAAATTGTCAGGGTTAAATTAAGAGCCGGGTCACGACTGCACCTGACCAAACCTAAGGAGGACCATACGGTTTACAAAGGACTTCAACTAACGAATTTTTACCTGCGTTCGGTGGTTTCGGCAAATCTGCCCGCCTCAGAATTGGACCCTCGTGAAGATGCCGTGTCAGACCGCACGACTATCGCCCAAGGATCGGATCGTGCAGCGCTGCCGAGGTATCGGGTCTCGATCGGTCGGGCCCGCAGAATCACACCGTCCGATCCCGATTCGATAGTCTGCGTCAACCTTCAATGATCCGGCATCAATCTTGAGGGTCCCTATTCGGGCGCCAACTGTGGAAACAGAGAAATTGATATGAGGCCGGGAAGCCCAAAAGGAAACACACCAACACAGGTTACAAAGGACATACAAAGCGCTTTATTTCAAAGTTACAAAGTTACCAAAGTCAATTGACATACGGATAGCTATTCGGCCCTCTGACTAACACGCGAACCTTCAATGTAAGGTTCGCACTGAAAGTGGGAGAGACCGATCATCGGGATGCTTGGGTTTTTATACGTTTTGTCCTGCATTGGCCGGCCCTCTCGTAAGTTAACCATTCTTGGAACCGTGGCTAGGGTTCGTAGCCAGGTCGAACACACAATTTACATAATTTGATCAGTTCCGCTGATACAGTTACATATTTACACACAGGTTAAAGAGAGGACAAGGTCTTAGTTCGTGACCCTAACAAGTGGCCTGCGGACATATTATTTATTCACGTGTACAGAGGTCACCATGGCCGGAGTCTTACTTGGAATGTCATTCGGCCTCCATTTTGTGATTCAGGGTGACTTCCACACTGCAAGAATACCTAAAATGGCGGCTAGATCCAAGATGGCGGCTTACACAATACATTAAGGTCAAGACCTTGCCGCGGAACCTATGTACATGGTTTTCTTTAGACATCTTGGCGTAGGCCAACATACATTCAAACAATGCGATTGGGGTCACAATATTATATCGATTTCCACAGAAGGAAGGTTGATTTTCAGAAATAGAGAGGACCCCCCATCACCAGTCTGTTGTCCTACTGCTATTACTGTCACGTCTGGAGTTTGGTTGTTCTGGAAGTGAAATTCTACTTGGTCAGATTTTTGTTCAACCATGTGGCAGGTGTCGTTTAAACTAACATGGTTGACACTCTGTTTTAATTTTATTGGTCGGCTAGTCTGGGTCCAGAGGACCTTGTTTACACAATCTATTAGGGGTGACAACTTTCTCAGGAGGTCATTCCCTAGTAAACAAGGGGTGCCCTCTTGAGTCACTACTATGACCGGGTGTTTCACCTTGTGTCGCCCAATTTTAATGTCCAAGTCTGCAGTCCCCTCAACGGGAATTTCCTTCCCGTCAAAGTTCTGCAGTTGTCCAGGAAGAGAGGTGAGAGGAATTCGGTAATTCTCCCCCCTTCCTGCATTTAGTTCCTCAAAGGCCCTTTTGGACAGAAGGGTAGCTTGGGATCCAATGTCCACCAGTGCCAAAATTGTACCCTGCCCCTGTACTTGTACCGGGGCATAGTATCTTCCCTCCTTCTCCTCAAGGGGGCACAGATAATGCACATTTTTGGACTACTGGTGGGCTAACTTTCTGGTTTTGGACATTGCTAGCGAAGAGATTTGGGCAGAATTCTGTGGAGAGCCTTGGGAATCTGAAAGAAAAAGTTGGCAACTGGAGATCAGAGCCATTGTCGGTTCCACTGGTTCCGGTTCTGGGCCACCCCGCCCTTAATGGAGGCAGTCATCAGGATGGGTTTGACCCTTGGGATTTTGGTATTGTCGGTTTTGCGATGAGATGATGGGCGGCGGTAGCTCAGTCTCCACATCTCCCCAGTCTGAATTGGAATCCCTTGGGACCCATTTTTCCTTGGGAGGAGTTCCCCCGTCTCTGAAAGAGAAGATCCTTTTCCCAGGATCTTCTGAGGATCCCTCTCCCTCAAATTGGAAGACCTGTACCTCCTCCACAAAGTGGGTCTGTTTGGGTCCTTTGTTTCTCCTACCCCCCCTCTGCTCCTTGGGAGGCAGGCTTTCAGGGGCAGGAGATTTTGTTTCCGGTTCCTGGTTTTCCAGGGGCTGTTTACAAGTTGGGAAGGAAGCTTCCTCCAAGGCTTTACACCCCCCTTCCCCTTGTGCCTCCTCCCTGGGAACCGGTGGGTTATAGGGGTGCTGCCCCCGTCATTGTTCTGGAGCACCAGGTCCAGAGTTTGGAGCATTCTGCGGTGGCATGCTCATCTGAGGGTTCTGTTGAGCCCTCAGTATGTGACCCAGATCCCGTGCCATATTTTGGATCTGGCGCTCAAGTTGTGAAACCCGCTCAGGCTGATACGGGGCTCTATTTTCTCCCCTGGGCTGATCCCAGGAAGGGTAGCTATCCCTTATCTGGTAGTACCCCTGGTTGGGAAGATTTTGGTACCCCTCCACCCTTGGCCTCCCCTCTCCCGGGTTAGGTTTTCTGGGCTCAGGGAATTGGGGAAAGAAGGATGGATGATTTTGGGGCTGGAAATTGGGTGGATACCTGGGGCAAAGGTTCTGCCCAGGATTTGGTGAATTTCTGCCCTCCTGGGGGAAGTTAGGAGGGAAGTTCCCTGGGTCAGGTGCTTGGCTGGATCCCCCCCCCTTGGGCTGGAGGAGTCCACACATAACCCAGGATTGGTCGGTTTCCTTTGTATCAGGGACTTATATAGTCAGGGGGGCGGGGGACCCCATTTGTGGGACTACCTCCTCGACTCCCTGTCTGTGACTGGCCCTTTTGGGCTGTGAATTATTTGGTGCAGGCAGGTTTTTAGGCCCCCCCATCTCCAAATCTAAAACGGGGGCAACCTTTACCTCTGCCACCTTCGCAGCAGCAGGGGTGCTGTTGGTTTTGGGGTTTTTCGGCGCATTATTTTTATTTTCGATGGGCTTCTGCACCTCATAGATCTGGGTAGCCTGTTCAATGACCCAGTCTAAAGATCTTTTTTCATGAAAATCTCTCACGAGCTGGGTCATTATGTATTTGGGTAAGGCATGGAAAAACGTATTGATAAATTCTCTGCTATCTGTGCGCACCCTTCTGGTGGTCTGCGCAAAAGCACGCTTTAATTTTTGCACAAACTCTTGTGGGGCCTGTTCCTCCCCACATTGCAAATTGTAGGCTGCCTTGCGAGCCTCTTGAGGATTTCTGTGCACAGAAAAATGTTTCAAGATGGCCGCCCTGTATGTGGACCACCTTGAATGGTTTTGATCCTCCAGCCCCGCAAAGAAACTGGAGTATTCTGGTGAGAAGTTCCACTTTACATATTGAATACAGCTTTGGCTGTCCTTCAAATGGAAAGTCTCCATCATTTGCTCATAGAGCTCCAAGTGTTCCCAAACAGAATACTTGGCGTTCTTATGATAAGGCGTGATGACACTCCTTATTGCCTTTATTTGTTTGAATGGGTCCTTAAGCAAGGCCCTTTTTGCCTTATTGGCCTTTTTGGTTCGGGTAACCCTGGTCCATTCATCCTCCGACTCAGAAGCGCTGCTCCCAGAGGTGCCCGTCTGATCTTCCAGGTTTTCCCAGATTCTGCGAGCCTGGGAATGGCTGGCAGAATGTGGGGACCTGGTCTCCTGTGTCCGGTAATGCTCAGAGGAGTCTTCAGACCCCTCATTGCTGCCAGGATTTGATGGGTACCCTCCCCTCCCACTGACCTAACTGGGCAGAGGTTTTCAGGATGCCCTTAATGGGCCTACTCTCCTGGGGTTCTCCACTAAATTGCACTGTGCTTGGGTGCCCATACCCGGATGCCCGCCCATCTATTCCTGGGATGTACTGGCCTATGAGCCCCATACTTCTAGCTGGATAATAATCTGCCATCTCCGTGGCCCTGGGCTCATGTGCGCGAGGGGACATGGGGTGGCAGAGTCCAGGGACTCGGAGAGATGAAGGCCTCTGGTACCAGGGCTCCTGAGGTTATGCTCAGGTGTTTCCCTTTCCCAGGGCACCTCGTCTCTATCAGCCCCTGCTCCCTGTTGCAATACAAGAGCCTGCGCTTTCAGTTCCTCAGTAAAGGCCTTACTAGCCTCTATCAGTCTCTCCTGCATCGCTACCTGTTGCTGGAGCGTATCATTGTGCTGACAGAGAGCCTCATTTTCTCTCTGTGCCTCCTGATTGGTCCTGGAGTACTGGGCCAGTCTCTGCTGCAGAAGGGTTACCTCCTGAGCTGTGTCCTGATTGGCCTGCTCCTTTTTTGCCAGAGCATCCTCCACCCTCCTGGTGTGCTCTAACAAGTTCTGGTGTTCTTTTTGGAGGTCACCCAGTCCCAGTAGGGCCAGGTGATTTTCTTCCATTTTCCTTTTTAAGTGGCAGACTTCCTGGCCTAAGGTATCCCTTTCCTGACTAAGAGCCTGCATCTGTGCCGCCAGGTCGTCCCTTTGCCTTTGGAAGGCACCAGCTTTCTGGCGCTCCTGGTCAAACTCTCCCTGGGTATCCAGGTCTTTCAAAATCAGTTTATTGCTCTCCGCCTTCTCCCTATCTAGGTGGCTTTGCAGGGTGACTACCTGCTTGGTGCATGCCCTATTGAAATCTAATTGTTGCTCCAGCTTTTTCTGGCTCTGCAGTAGGGAGTCCAAACCTTCTTGGTACTCCTTCTGCAAGGACAGAAATCTGGTATCCTGGTCCGCCTTTTCCTGTTGCAGCACATCCATATCCTCCTTTATTTTAGTGATGTACTGTCTGCTGTCCTTTTATGACTCCTGGCTCCTGAGCAGCCTCTGCTCAGAAGAGTCCAGATGAGATTGGGCCTTCTCTAACACCATCTGTTGCCTATTTGCCAGATCTTGGCCTTCAGTACATTTGTCCTGCATGGCTCCCATATATAGATACAAATATGCTGCTATCCTGGCAATCTTATTATGTTCATCTTTGGCTTTAGGGGCCATATATAGTTCACTCAGGGCCACATGTAGGGGACCATATATCTGACCCTGTTTCAGTGACCTGTTGCGCGATTGCCTGCAACCAGACCGTTTGGTCCTGATGAGTCCACTCACCTCTCACAAATAGCTTATGTAAGAAGTGCTCTCTGGCTATTTTCATATCTACCAAGGTCGTCATTCTGGAATTTGAGTTCCTTCCTGACTTAAAGAAGTTTGTATTTTATTTTGCAAAACAGACCGTTTCCTTAGAGCGTTCCTTTGAGGGATGTTTTCACAGTGTAAAACAGCGTGGTGATCTAACCGGATATGTGTATCTGGTCAGTTGGCAGACTGTATTAATCTGCACAAGTGGTAAACCTAACCCAGAATATCCCGGACGAGCCCCCACTTTTGTAAGCGATATTCAATCAACACTACAGCTAAGTCAATGCCTAGTCTGGGATGCTGAGGAAAACCCTTATTGATGTATTTTTATATCCAGTTCAGTACTCTGGATGACAACCCTTGTATAACACCCCCCTCTTAGAATCCCCCTGACCCCACTGAGCCAAGAAGTAGGTTTGTTTTGCAAATGAAAAGGTTTATTTGAAAATTTAAACAATATATATATCACACTTCTATAAATAAATTGATAATGGATATTACACTTGTGAATATGAGCAGTAATCAGCAAGAGGTAACTATGAATAGGAACAGAAGAACAAGGTGGGAAAGAATGTTTTATATGGTTCAAGGAAACGCAAGGTGGAATAAAATGCAGTACAGAAATAAGTTGTTATGATTTTAGCAAAAGGTAATATGATCACTTTTTCTTTTGACAATTCACTCCCCCCCTATGCAAAACCAGAAATGGAAGGAGAGCACACAGTCTTCAAGAATCCCAACAAATCACACTTTATAATGCAATACACAGTTCCAGTTCTCCCAGCAAGCTTAGGGAAAACAGGATGAGTTTTAAACACAGGCGAATTACTTTAATGTGGTTTGCAAGGAAGTGAAAAGGTGCTAAAATTGCTTTTAATTCCCTCTAGAGGTTCAGGGTAGGTGATGGCTACTTTATATTAGTTCAGGCTCACTTTAACAATGCTCTATGAATGATTAGCAGATTGCAAACAAATTTTAGCAAAGAAAAGCAAAAAGCTGCTGATTTCTACTGATGAAGAAATCGGGCCAAATCGCAAATCGCGGTAAATTTCGCGAGTGCGTGTCTCGCGATTATGGGAAAAGTATAGGGAGTAGGAAGTCGGTTCTAGGTTCGTTGGGAAGCCTAGATTCTAAGCTTTCTGATGAATTTCGTTCCTAGCCCAAACGGTTCCAGAGATACGGATGATTAAATAAAGTTAGTTTTTCGGATTTAAAGTAAACTCAAATGACAGGTGACAGCTTGCAGCTGCAGAATTGACAGGTGACAGTTGTGCAGCTTTAAAAATGACAGATGACACGATTTCTAGGAGGCAGTTCTACTTAGGCTAAAATAGTTTGGATTAGATTATTTTAACTAAGAGATTGGTTCTGCACAGTTCTGATAGGTACTCACAATATAAATTTGAACTAGGCCTCGTCACGGATCTGGTCAACACGTCCGGCTGCGGTTCTGTCTGCTGGCGGGTCAATCAGGCACCGGTTCTGCTCACAGCGATCTGGGTCAGCTCTGCTCTGCTGGTCTAGCCTCTCTGAATTCTGGATGTAACACTGCTTTCTGGGTACTGCAACAGGTCCTTGCAAAAATTCTCGGCAAAACTTCAAACAGCTCGCCCGGCTGTTGAATAGTTTGGTTAGTTTTGAGGCCTGCTGAAGAGGATTCAGCTGGTGGATTCAGGCCTCTCTGCTACAAATTCTGGAGTTAATTTCTGCTACAGGTTCTGGAGATTGATGGATTTGAAGTCTGGATCTCTCGATGTGAAGTCGTCGGTCAGCATGCTCTGCAGCAAATGGAATTGAATGTCTCTACCTGTCCCAGCAGTC
The DNA here is from genome assembly GCF_040938575.1 of Ambystoma mexicanum. Classification (NCBI taxonomy): domain Eukaryota; kingdom Metazoa; phylum Chordata; class Amphibia; order Caudata; family Ambystomatidae; genus Ambystoma; species Ambystoma mexicanum. Next base: position 956,580,945 of record NC_090928.1, on the reverse strand, counting down.
TCTTTTTATGTGTTTTGGAAAGTGGGTGTGTGCGTTGGTCATAACTAAACCTGCCCCTCTCACTTATCATTGGCCAATTCCTCCTCTCTCCCTTGATTGGGGGAAGGAAATGTGAGTCAGAGTGATGCTGTAGGTTTTATGGTCAGAGGAACCTCCCCTTGTCAGATTGCACACAAATCTATTTCTGACCCAAATACATATTTATCTATGTACCATTTTTCTAATATTATAGGTCCAGTTAACATATTTTCTGTAGCACCAAACCATCCGATCCCTGTCTTTGTACGATGTCGTGTCCACTGATGACAGAATTCTCCCCTTTTCATGCAGATAACAACCTCTAAACCTTTCCAGATTTTACACAAATGTGCACCAGGGATATGGGTTACAGATGATAAAGTGTCAGATTTTTAACATGCATTCATTTGGAGTGAAACCCTATTTTCCGCTAGAAACCCCCCAGAATACACCACAGGGTCCTAACGCCTCTTAAAATGTTCACAGAAAAATCACAAAAATAATGATATTACTTATATAATTCTGACAAGTCCGCACTATGAGTTATCTATCTTTTTAAAATTATGCTCTGGTCAAAAAGGGATGTGGCTTCCCACAACACAGGGTGGAACAACTGGTTTATCCACTTCGCCAAAGCCAGCTTGTTCACAGAGGCACAGCTGCCCCCCAGTTTCTCCCAAGAGGAAGCTATTTTATGACGCCCCCAATATAACATTTGCCTGAGTCAAGGAAGTTGCATTGTTCTGTCCCTTCCAGTTCCCAGGTGCTCCACCCCTAATCTAATCAGAGAGGTGAACTCCTTTTGGCAAGGGGCAGCAGGATGCAGCTAGGCCTGGGAAGAGTGGCTGTTGATCCAGTTTCAACTCCTGTCGGGGGTAGTTGTCAGGCAGAATCCAGTTTCATTAAGCCAGGTTTCAGCTTAATGTCACTTTAGTTCCCAGTTTAAATCAAAACTTACAATTTTTACATGTACATTAAATAATGACTTCCTTCAAGGCATTTCAGAATATAGTTTTACATTGTATCCACCTCTTAGCAAGTCTTTCCTTGGTCTGGCTTTGTTTCATTTGTTCAGTTTTACACAAAAGTTTGGTGGTTTTAAAACGCCGGCTTTCTGATAGTGGTGAGTACTGGTAATGCAACCATTTTTGGGATTAAGAAAATGAATTCCCCACAGTTCTGGGTTGCTTTTTGGCAATCAGCATTGCCATTCCCAATGGTTTCAAGCTACTGTGTGTGTAGCCCAATGGTGGTTTTAGGCAGTGCCCTCCTGTGCTCACAACATAGGCAAAAATGGGTGGCAGCCTATTCTTCATGTTTTCCCTGTGCACTCTCTGGGGAGTTCTGGCCATCATGATGTTTTCCATGCCAGTACTGCACAGTTTTATGGTAGGGCTTGGATGCATGGGTAAAAACATCCCACATTGCTCGATCCGACAAATGATAGATCAGCAGGGGGGGAATGTCCTCGGTCCAAGGCAGCAGAGGTGATACTGGGGAGCATGCTGGACTTAGATTTGGGAGGAGACGTATGGAGGCTACTACACCCAGAAGACAGGGAATATTCATTTCATTCTTCAGTGCATGCTATCTCTTCGAGATTGGATTACATCCTGGCTGGACCCTGGCTGGCCCACCGGGCGACCAAATGCATCCTTCTACTCAGAACACTATCGGACCGCTCACCGATTCGCTGGTCAATAAGCCCAGAGGGGGAAAGAGTGCAAGGCCCCTTCTGGAAATTCAAATCAACAGCACTATCAGACTTTGTATTTAGGAGTGAAGCCCACAAACAAATTCAATCATACTTCAGTGCCAATCTGGGCTCTGTGCATAAGATGAGTACGGTCTGGGAGGCCTTTAAAGTGGTGCTCCTGAGAGGTTGTCTGTCCCTAGAACTGGGGGTACATAACACAATCTGCAGACAAGTAGCGGACACAGAGGTGAAAATTAAGACACTTGAAAGGCAGATGGACGAAGGAAGGAGGTTCAGGCCCTTGGCTGACCTGATTTGGCCGATAGGGAGGTCAAGTACTTTGCTCGCCCAGCTATGGCCCGTAGATATAGAGAGGAGGGCAGGCCTGGTAAACTGCTAGCAATGATGATCCGCCACGAGAGAGACAACGCAGACCTAGCAGCAGTGAAGACTCCAGGGGAGACTGTGGTGGAGAAACAGGGTGATACTATGCAAATGTATACTCTTCCATGAGGTCGCACCCCGGGGTAGATCTGGAGGGCTACATAAGGTGGCTGCCCTCCCGGTCCTGAGCGAGGAGGCTGTCCTGGCACTGGGCTATTCCATTACCATCGAAGAGGTCATCGACGCAATCCGAGCCCTACCCACCTCTAAGGCACCAGGCGCGGATGGTATCGCAGCCAAGTTTTACTTTATCTGATTTATATGTACCCGCTTGTCTTCCCCTTCCGCCAGACTGCCTTTGGGGATGCAGATCTTATAGGCAACAAGGGAGATCTTGTCTATAATTTCAAACGGTCCCTTCCATGTAGGCAAGAATTTTCGCTGTTTGGCCTGGTTCCTTTGGAAATTGTATAGATAGACCTGATCACCCACCTTATATTCCTTTCGGGTAGTTTTCAAATCATAGTGGGTTTTCATACTCTCAGCTGATCTTTCTAGATTCCGCTGAGCATAGGCAAAAGCATGCTGAAGGTGTTTCCTTAAATTCTCCACATACTCATGAGTTGTGGAGACATTTATCAACGTTTGCTCTTGGGTTCTGTATAGCAAATGCTGGGGAAGCACCATCTTGCGTCCAGTCATCAACTCAAATGGTGACATTTTGGTTGCAGATGAAGGGGTAGATCTGATGGCCATTAGGACCAGAGGTAATCGGATATCCCAACTTGGCCCAGAATCTGCCACAAACTTTTTTAAGATGCTCACAATGGTTCGGTTATATCTCTCCACGGCTCCAGAAGAAGCTGGCCTGTAAGCAATGTGTAGCTTCCTTTTAACCCCCAGTATCTCCCACATCTTTGTCATTACTTCACTGGTGAAGTGGCTACCTCTGTCTGACTCAATCCTTTGAGGTAGACCAAAACGGGAAAAGATGTGGTTAATCATCAGGGCAGCTGCTGTTTCTGCCTTGCAATTTGGGGCCGGGAGACATTCCACCCACTTGGTAAACAAGCATGTAACGGTCAACATGTACTTGTTTCCTCTAGACGAGCGAATCACAGGGCCTACAAAGTCGATTTGCAAATCTGACCATGGCAGTGTCATCCCCCTCTTTTGGAGAGGCGCACGGTGTGTGAGGGATGATGGCTGAAATTGGGCACACACAAGACACCCCTTCAAGTATTGGTCGAGGTCCTGCCCCATGTGTGACCAGTATGCAACCTCTCTTAAGATTTCCAGTGTTGTGTGAAACCCCCTATGACTGGCGGTGGCCGCATCATGGGCGTGACTAAACATCAGGCTTCGGAATGAGGTAGGAACCACCCACTGATCATGGCCAGCTTGGGATTTCCTTACCAACAACCCGTCTTGGATCCGGAACATCTTTGGACATTTCATCAACACTCTAAGGTCCTCTTTCCCAATTTAATCGGTATCCGTCAAGGGAAAGTTCTCAGGGTCCTCAATGTGTTGGTAAAACTTACCAATTATTGGATCCCCCTTCTGAGCTGTAATTAAATCAGCATCAGGGGTCTCCTTACTCCATTGTGCAATTGAAAGATCATTGTGAGCATTTGTCTGGGACCTAGTGATAGCAGTGACCTGGATTTCCCCCAACAGGGACTCAATCTCAAATAGATCCCCTTGGATGGCCCCGGTTTTGGCCAGCTGATCAGCTAAGTCATTTTCAGTTTTGTCTGGTCCCTCTACTTTGGAATGACCCTTGATCTTTTTCCAATAGATGGTCATCCCATTCGAGGTGACCAGATCATCAATGTTTTGAAATAACTTCCCATGTTTCAAGGGTTTGTTATTCGCACATAACATGCCTCTGGTTTTCCAGTTAACCAGGTGCTCCACGAACCCGTTCCGTACATAATCTGAATCTGTGATTATGACCAGTTCGTGGAGTTGGTGTTGGACAGCAGTGAGGATGGCTTGATGCACAGCCATCAATTATGCCACCTGACTACTTCGGGGACCAATTTTGTATCCAGCGGAGGGTTCTGGGGACTCATTCACCCATGCATTCCCAACGCCGGCCACCAGTTCTTTCTCCCCGTTGTTGTCAACATGGTAAGAGCATCCATCCACATAGACAGTGGGCATAACCTCACACTTGTCTTCTTCAAAGACTTTGTGTGGGGAATTAAGGTATGCCTCCATGTTGTCCTTGATTTTTAGACCTTCGTCCTCGAGACAGTTTTCTCTGGCACAATCATGCAAGTCAGCCAGACCTTGCGCGAGGGGACTCTTCTTGTTTTGGCCATATCTGACCTCCACAGGAAAGCCTTGCATTGACAGAATACAGGAAGTAATTCGGGAATTACTCACATTTCCGTCCCGGATTCTGTCACTATGGAGATATTGCAGAGGCTGGTGTGGAGTCTCCACTATGATGTGTTCCCCCTGGATAAACGGGCGGTAATTCTTCAATGCCCACAACGTTGCTAGGAGTGCCTTCTCACAATCGTTGAATTTTTCCTCCACAGAGGATCAAGTTTTGCTCGCATAGGAGATTGCTTTATTGACCTTGTCATGCTTTTGGTATAATACTGCCGTCAAGCACGTATTAGAGAACCCCGTCTCCAGGAAGAACTCCTTGTTTCTGACAGGGTAAGCTAGGCAAGGCGCTTGTGAGAGGCTTCTTTTGAGTTGTCTTACCGCCTCGTATTGTTCTGGACCCCATTCCCACTTGACCCCCCCCTTCAAGAGATGAATCAGGGGTCTAGTGATCTCTGCATAGCCTTCAATGAACTTTCTGCTGTAATTAGTCAGTCCAAGGAGGCTCCTTAGTTCCCGCAGAGTTGTGGATTCTTTCAGTTTCTGGAGTGCTTCCACTTTCTTTTCTTGGGGACAGAGACCCTGAGGAGTAATCTCATGCCCCAAGAAATTAACACGGGTTCTACACCACTGTGCTTTCTGAAAGGAAAGTTTTGCTCCGGCGGCCCTCAACTGTGTCAGAACATAACGGATCTCCGCTATGTGTTCCTCCACAGATGAACTTTTGATGAGGACATCATCTACATAAGCCAGGTTACCCCTCGCACCCAGGTCGGGCATGGTCTTATGTAGGAAAATGTTGAATTCATTGCCGGAGTTGAGGTATCCGAAGGGAGTCCGGGTCCATGTGTACTGCTGGCCCCCAAAGGTAAAAGCCAGTTTGTATTGGTCCTCCCTACTGACAGGCACGGTCCAGTATCCATTGGTCAGGTCTATTGCTGTGAATACCTGTGACCCCTGAATCTGGGCCAGCCCTTGGTCAATGTAGGGCAGAGACCATCGGGAAGTATGGACCCGTTTGTTGAGCTCCCTAAGGTCGGCGCAGAGTCTCCACTGGCCATTTGGCTTCAATATTCCCAGCACCGGATTATTGAAAGTGCTGTGGACTGGACAGATTATTCCCTGGGACTCAAGGTTCTTAATTATTTCAGTAAGGGACTCCATGGATGCGAGAGGCAAGCGATATTGCTTCACAAACACTGGAATCATTCCAGGGTCCGTGGGAATTGTTGTGGTGTGGATGTCGGTGCGACCACAGTCATATGAGTCTACCGCAAAGAGATCTTGGAAATCCAAGAAAACTTGTTTCAACTTTTGCTTCTGTTCCAGAGTCACACAGGCATCAGCTAGGTTGAATCTCTCTTCCACCATCTGCCTGAAGCCTGGAAAGACTTCTGGTTTGGCTATCTCAGCGGCCTCCTTCAGCTGGGTGGAGAAGTCCCTGGTCAGAGTGCTGATTTGGACTGGAGGCTTCAGGTGGGAAAGGCAGCCCTCATGGACCTGGAAAATCACCTCATCCCTCCTGAAGTCACAAGTAACATCTTACTTACCCTAAGGGCAAGAAGTGTACACCAGGAAGTTCCCCCCATGCCGGGTGAAAATCCTGTCTGGTGTTGTATTGTCCTCACTGTCACTGTCAAAACAGTCCTTGGGGATTGGTCCTAACAGTTCATTTCCTAAATCAATGGAGAAATGTCGGTCATCAATCGCCATTCCAATAATGGTGCCTGCGGCTAGAGTAATACTCTTTAAGTCTCTGTTATCCACCTCTATTGGAATGGTGTCATGTTTTATGTTGACTAATGTTGTTGGGTTTACCCCTAACCCTTGCTGTTGGAGAGAAGCATTTAGATGGATATAAGCATCAGGGTTTTTCAATGTTTGCCCTCTTTTAACTTTCACTTCCAGGGAGAATAGTTGGGTCCTTTCTGGGATGGTGATTTCCTCTTTGATCTGAATTTCAACTGCATAAGGTAGCAATTGAGCTGACCTAAATGCTTTTTCTGGATCATCAAAGCCTGTGGGATTATCCGCTAATTCAGACCAAGCTTTGAAGTTTATTAGGTCCAAACTAATGGCAAAGCGATTGAGAATGTCACTGCCTAAGTAAAAGGCGGCAGTGACGTCTCGCACGACCCAACAATTATGGATTATAGTCTTGTTGCAATGGAGATTTTGAGCATTTACCTGCTTGGCAGGAGATGTTTGGAATTAGTTGCTTCCAGGTCAATTTCCCATTTGTCTATCAGTTTGAATGTGGGAATGGCTGGATCTTTTGGGAGTTGGCGGAACATGGCTTCGCTGATGAAGCTCTTACCGTTGTTCACACACACTCGAGCGATAACAGAGTCCTTCCCATCATTTAACTGAACAGGGATGAACAACTGCTCTCCAATTTGCTGAATATCAGCCTGGCTCTGAGCTGATTTCACATCTTTCTGGACTATAGGAGTGGGAGTTTCTGATTGTGGATTAGTAAAGAATTTCAGGGTGTTTCCTTCCAGTGTGGAATACCACCTTAAACTGGAAGGAAGGTTGATTTTCAGAAATAGAGAGGACCCCCCATCACCAGTCTGTTGTCCTACTGCTATTACTGTCACGTCTGGAGTTTGGTTGTTCTGGAAGTGAAATTCTACTTGGTCAGATTTTTGTTCAACCATGTGGCAGGTGCCGTTTAAACTAACATGGTTGACACTCTGTTTTAATTTTATTGGTCGGCTAGTCTGGGTCCAGAGGACCTTGTTTACACAATCTATTAGGGGTGACAACCTTCTCAGGAGGTCATTCCCTAGTAAACAAGGGGTGCCCTCTGGAGTCACTACTATGACCGGGTGTTTCACCTTGTGTCGCCCAATTTTAATGTCCAAGTCTGCAGTCCCCTCAACGGGAATTTCCTTCCCGTCAAAGTTCTGCAGTTGTCCAGGAAGAGAGGTGAGAGGAATTCGGTAATTCTCCCCCCTTCCTGCATTTAGTTCCTCAAAGGCCCTTTTGGACAGAAGGGTAGCTTGGGATCCAATGTCCACCAGTGCCAAAATTGTACCCTGCCCCTGTACTTGTACCGGGGCATAGTATCTTCCCTCCTTCTCCCCAAGGGGGCACAGATAATGCACATTTTTGGACAACTGGTGGGCTAACTTTCTGGTTTTGGACATTGCTAGCGAAGAGATTTGGGCAGAATTCTGTAGAGAGCCTTGGGAATCAGTTGGCAACTAGAGATCAGTGCCATTGTGGGTTCCCCTGGTTCCGGTTCTGGGCCACCCCGCCCTTTTTGGAGGCAGTCATCAGGATGGGTTTGACCCTTGGGATTTTGGTATTGTCGGTTTTGCGATGAGATGATGGGCGGCGGTAGCTCAGTCTCCACATCTCCCCAGTCTGAATTGGAATCCCTTGGGACCCATTTTTCATTGGGAGGAGTTCCCCCATCTCTGAAGGAGAAGATCCTTTTCCCAGGATCTTCTGAGGATCCCTCTCCCTCAAATTGGAAGACCTGTACCTCCTCCACAAAGTATGTCTGTTTGGGTCCTTTGTTTCTCCTACCCCCCCTCTGCTCCTTGGGAGGCAGGCTTTCAGGGGCAGGAGATTTTGTTTCCGGTTCCTGGTTTTCCAGGGGCTGTTTACAAGTTGGGAAGGAAGCTTCCTCCAAGGCTTTACACCCCCCTTCCCCTTGTGCCTCCTCCCTGGGAACCGGTGGGTTATAGGGGTGCTGCCCCCGTCATTGTTCTGGAGCACCAGGTCCAGAGTTTGGAGCATTCTGCGGTGGCATGCTCATCTGAGGGTTCTGTTGAGCCCTCAGTATGTGACCCAGATCCCGTGCCATATTTTGGATCTGGCGCTCAAGTTGTGAAACCCGCTCAGGCTGATACGGGGCTCTATTTTCCCCCCTGGGCTGATCCCGGGAAGGGTAGCTGTCCCTTATCTGGTAGTACCCCTGGTTGGGAAGATTTTGGTACCCCTCCACCCTTGGCCTCCCCTCTCCCGGATTAGGTTTTCTGGGCTCAGGGAATTGGGGAAAGAAGGATGGATGATTTTGGGGCTGGAAATTGGGTGGATACCTGGGGCAAAGGTTCTGCCCAGGATTTGGTGAATTTCTGCCCTCCTGGGGGAAGTTAGGAGGGAAGTTCCCCGGGTCAGGTGCTTGGCTGGATCCCCCCCCTTGAGCTGGAGGAGTCCACACATAACCCAGGATTGGTCGGTTTCCTTTGTAGCAGGGACTTATATAGTCAGGGGGGCGGGGGACCCCATTTGTGGGACTACCTCCTTGACTCCCTGTCTGTGACTGGCCCTTTTGGGCTGTGAATTATTTGGTGCAGGCAGGTTTTTAGGCCCCCCCATCTCCAAATCTAAAACGGGGGCAACCTTTACCTCTGCCACCTTCGCAGCAGCAGGGGTGCTGTTGGTTTTGGGGTTTTTCGGCGCATTATTTTTATTTTCGATGGGCTTCTGCACCTCATAGATCTGGGTAGCCTGTTCAATGACCCAGTCTAAAGATCTTTTTTCATGAAAATCTCTCACGAGCTGGGTCATTATGTATTTGGGTAAGGCATGGAAAAACGTATTGATAAATTCTCTGCTATCTGTGCGCACCCTTCTGGTGGTCTGCGCAAAAGCACGCTTTAATTTTTGCACAAACTCTTGTGGGGCCTGTTCCTCCCCACATTGCAAATTGTAGGCTGCCTTGCGAGCCTCTTGAGGATTTCTGTGCACAGAAAAATGTTTCAAGATGGCCGCCCTGTATGTGGACCACCTTGAATGGTTTTGATCCTCCAGCCCCGCAAAGAAACTGGAGTATTCTGGTGAGAAGTTCCACTTTACATACAGCTTTGGCTGTCCTTCAAATGGAAAGTCTCCATCATTTGCTCATAGAGCTCCAAGTGTTCCCAAACAGAATACTTGGCGTTCTTATCATAAGGCGTGATGACACTCCTTATTGCCTTTATTTGTTTCAATGGATCCTTAAGCAAGGCCCTTTTTGCCTTATTGGCCTTTTTGGTTCGGGTAACCCTGGTCCATTCATCCTCCGACTCAGAAGCGCTGCTCCCAGGGGTGCACGTCTGATCTTCCAGGTTTTCCTGGATTCTGCGAGCCTGGGAATGGCTGGCAGAATGTGGGGACCTGGTCTCCTGTGTCCGGTAATGCTCAGAGGAGTCTTCAGACCCCTCATTGCTGCCAGGATTTGATGGGTACCCTCCCCACCCACTGACCTAACCGGGCAGAGGTTTTCAGGATGCCCTTAATGGGCCTACTCTCCTGGGGTTCTCCACTAAATTGCACTGTGCTTGGGTGCCCATACCCGGATGCCTGCCCATCCATTCCTGGGAGGTACTGGCCTATGAGCCCCATACTTCTAGCTGGATAATAATCTGCCATCTCCGTGGCCCTGGGCTCATGTGTGCGAGGGGACATGGGGTGGCAGAGTCCAGGGACTCGGAGAGATGAAGGCCTCTGGTACCAGGGCTCCTGAGGTTATGCTCAGGCGTTTCCCTTTCCCAGGGCACCTCGTCTCTATCAGCCCCTGCTCCCTGTTGCAATGCAAGAGCCTGCACTTTCAGTTCCTCAGTTAAGGCCTTACTAGACTCTATCAGTCTCTCCTGCATCGCTACCTGTTGCTGGAGCGTATCATTGTGCTGACAGAGAGCCTCATTTTCTCTCTGTGCCTCCTGATTGGTCCTGGAGTACTGGGCCAGTCTCTTCTGCAGAAGGGTTACCTCCTGAGCTGTGTCCCGATTGGCCTGCTCCTTTCTTGCCAGAGCATCCTCCACCCTCCTGGTGTGCTCTAACAAGTTCTGGTGTTCTTTTTGGAGGTCACCCAGTCCCTGGAGGGCCAGGTGATTTTCTTCCATTTTCCTTTTTAAGTGGCAGACTTCCTGGCCTAAGGTATCCCTTTCCTGACTAAGAGCCTGCATCTGTGCCGCCAGGTCGTCCCTTTGCCTTTGGAAGGCACCAGCTTTCTGGCGCTCCTGGTCAAACTCTGCCTGGGTATCCAGGTCTTTCAAAATCAGTTTATTGCTCTCCGCCTTCTCCCTATCTAGGTGGCTTTGCAGGGTGACTACCTGCTTGGTGCATGCCCTATTGAAATCTAATTGTTGCTCCAGCTTTTTCTGGCTCTGCAGTAGGGAGTCCAAACCTTCTTGGTACTCCTTCTGCAAGGCCAGAAATCTGGTATCCTGGTCTGCCTTTTCCTGTTGCAGCACATCCATATCCTCCTTTATTTTAGTGATGTACTGTCTGCTGTCCTTTTATGACTCCTGGCTCCTGAGCAGCCTCTGCTCAGAAGAGTCCAGATGAGATTGGGCCTTCTCTAACGCCATCTGTTGCCTATTTGCCAGATCTTGGCCTTCAGCACATTTGTCCTGCATGGCTCCCATATATAGATACAAATATGCTGCTATCCTGGCAATCTTATTATGTTCATCTTTGGCTTTAGGGGCCATATATAGTTCACTCAGGGCCACATGTAGGGGACCCTGATCTCCCCATATATCTGACCCTGTTTCAGTGACCTGTTGCGCGATTGCCTGCAACCAGACTGTTTGGTCCTGATGAGTCCACTCACCTCTCACAAATAGCTTATGTAAGAAGTGCTCTCTGGCTATTTTCATATCTACCAAGGTCGTCATTCTGGAATTTGAGTTCCTTCCTGACTTAAAGAAGTTTGTATTTTATTTTGCAAAACAGACCGTTTCCTTAGAGCGTTCCTTTGAGGGATGTTTTCACAGTGTAAAACAGCGTGTGTATCTGGTCAGTTGGCAGACTGTATTAATCTGCACAAGTGGTAAACCTAACCCAGAATATCCCGGACGAGCCCCCACTTTTGTAAGCGATATTCAATCAACACTACAGCTAAGTCAATGCCTAGTCTGGGATGCTGAGGAAAACCCTTATTGATGTATTTTTATATCCAGTTCAGTACTCTGGATGACAACCCTTGTATAACACCCCCCTCTTAGAATCCCCCTGACCCCACTGAGCCAAGAAGTAGGTTTGTTTTGCAAATTAAAAGGTTTATTTGAAAATTTAAACAATATATATATCACACTTCTATAAATAAATTGATAATGGATATTACACTTGTGAATATGAGCAGTAATCAGCAAGAGGTAACTATGAATAGGAACAGAAGAACAAGGTGGGAAAGAATGCTTTATATGGTTCAAGGAAACGCAAGGTGGAATAAAATGCAGTACAGAAATAAGTTGTTATGATTTTAGCAAAAGGTAATATGATCACTTTTTCTTTTGACAATTCACTCCCCCCTATGCAAAACCAGAAATGGAAGGAGAGCACACAGTCTTCAAGAATCCCAACAAATCACACTTTATAATGCAATACACAGTTCCAGTTCTCCCAGCAAGCTTAGGTAAAACAGGATGAGTTTTAAACACAGGTGAATTACTTTAATGTGGTTTGCAAGGAAGTGAAAAGGTGCTAAAATTGCTTTTAATTCCCTCTAGAGGTTCAGGGTAGGTGATGGCTACTTTATATTAGTTCAGGCTCACTTTAACAATGCTCTATGAATGATTAGCAGATTGCAAACAAATTTTAGCAAAGAAAATCAAAAAGCTGCTGATTTCTACTGATGAAGAAATCGGGCCAAATCGCAAATCGCGGTAAATTTCGCGAGTGCGTGTCTCGCGATTATAGGAAAAGTATAGGGAGTAGGAAGTTGGTTCTAGGTTCGTTGGAAAGCCTAGATTCTAAGCTTTCTGATGAATTTCGTTCCTAGCCCAAACGGTTCCAGAGATACGGATGATTAAATAAAGTTAGTTTTTCGGATTTAAAGTAAACTCAAATGACAGGTGACAGCTTGCAGCTGCAGAATTGACAGGTGACAGTTGTGCAGCTTTAAAAATGACAGATGACACGATTTCTAGGAGGCAGTTCTACTTAGGTTAAAATAGTTTGGATTAGATTATTTTAACTAAGAGATTGGTTCTGCACAGTTCTGATAGGTACTCACAATATAAATTTGAACTAGGCCTCGTCACGGATCTGGTCAACACGTCCGGCTGCGGTTCTGTCTGCTGGAGGGTCAATCAGGCACCGGTTCTGCTCACAGCGATCTGGGTCAGCTCTGCTCTGCTGGTCTAGCCTCTCTGAATTCTGGATGTAACACTGCTTTCTGGGTACTGCAACAGGTTCTTGCAAAAATTCTCAGCAAAACTTCAAACAGCTCGCCCGGCTGTTGAATAGTTTGGTTAGTTTTGAGGCCTGCTGAAGAGGATTCAGCTGGTGGATTCAGGCCTCTCTGCTACAAATTCTGGAGTTAATTTCTGCTACAGGTTCTGGAGATTGATGGATTTGAAGTCTGGATCTCTCGATGTGAAGTCGTCGGTCAGCATGCTCTGCAGCAAATGGAATTGAATGTCTCTACCTGTCCCAGCAGTCTCTTTTTATGTGTTTTGGAAAGTGGGTGTGTGCGTTGGTCATAACTAAACCTGCCCCTCTCACTTATCATTGGCCAATTCCTCCTCTCTCCCTTGATTGGGGGAAGGAAATGTGAGTCAGAGTGATGCTGTAGGTTTTATGGTCAGAGGAACCTCCCCTTGTCAGATTGCACACAAATCTATTTCTGACCCAAATACATATTTATCTATGTACCATTTTTCTAATATTATAGGTCCAGTTAACATATTTTCTGTAGCACCAAACCATCCGATCCCTGTCTTTGTACGATGTCGTGTCCACTGATGACAGAATTCTCCCCTTTTCATCCAGATAACGACCTCTAAACCTTTCCAGATTTTACACAAATGTGCACCAGGGATATGGGTTACAGATGATAAAGTGTCAGATTTTTAACATGCATTCATTTGGAGTGAGACCCTATTTTCCGCTAGAACCCCCCCAGAATACACCACAGGGTCCTAACGCCTCTTAAAATGTTCACAGAAAAATCACAAAAATAATGATATTACTTATATAATTCTGACAAGTCCGCACTATGAGTTATCTATCTTTTTAAAATTATGCTCTGGTCAAAAAGGGATGTGGCTTCCCACAACACAGGGTGGAACAACTGGTTTATCCACTTCGCCAAAGCCAGCGTGTTCACAGAGGCACAGCTGCCCCCCAGTTTCTCCCAAGAGGAAGCTATTTTATGACGCCCCCAATATAACATTTGCCTGAGTCAAGGAAGTTGCATTGTTCTGTCCCTTCCAGTTCCCAGGTGCTCCACCCCTAATCTAATCAGAGAGGTGAACTCCTTTTGGCAAGGGGCAGCAGGATGCAGCTAGGCCTGGGAAGAGTGGCTGTTGATCCAGTTTCAACTCCTGTCGGGGGTAGTTGTCAGGCAGAATCCAGTTTCATTAAGCCAGGTTTCAGCTTAATGTCACTTTAGTTCCCAGTTTAAATCAAAACTTACAATTTTTACATGTACATTAAATAATGACTTCCTTCAAGTCATTTCAGAATATAGTTTTACATTGTATCCACCTCTTAGCAAGTCTTTCCTTGGTCTGGCTTTGTTTCATTTGTTCAGTTTTACACAAAAGTTTGGTGGTTTTAAAACGCCGGCTTTCTGATAGTGGTGAGTACTGGTAATGCAACCATTTTTGGGATTAAGAAAATGAATTCCCCACAGTTCTGGGTTGCTTTTTGGCAATCAGCATTGCCATTCCCAATGGTTTCAAGCTACTGTGTGTGTAGCCCAATGGTGGTTTTAGGCAGTGCCCTCCTGTGCTCACAACATAGGCAAAAATGGGTGGCAGCCTATTCTTCATGTTTTCCCTGTGCACTCTCTGGGGAGTTCTGGCCATCATGATGTTTTCCATGCCAGTACTGCACAGTGTTATGGTAGGGCTTGGATGCATGGGTAAAAACATCCCACAGTGCTCGATCCGACAAATGATAGATCAGCAGGGGGGGAATGTCCTCGGTCCAAGGCAGCAGAGGTGATACTGGGGAGCATGCTGGACTTAGATTTGGGAGGAGACGTATGGAGGCTACTACACCCAGAAGACAGGGAATATTCATTTCATTCTTCAGTGCATGCTATCTCTTCGAGATTGGATTACATCCTGGCTGGACCCTGGCTGGCCCACCGGGCGACCAAATGCATCCTTCTTCTCAGAACACTATCGGACCGCTCACCGCTTCGCTGGTCAATAAGCCCACAGGGGGAAAGAGTGCAAGGCCCCTTCTGGAAATTCAAATCAACAGCACTATCAGACTTTGTATTTAGGAGTGAAGCCCACAAACAAATTCAATCATACTTCAGTGCCAATCTGGGCTCTGTGCATAAGATGAGTACGGTCTGGGAGGCCTTTAAGGTGGTGCTCCTGAGAGGTTGTCTGTCCCTAGAACTGGGGGTACATAACACAATCTGCAGACAAGTAGCGGACACAGAGGTGAAAATTAAGACACTTGAAAGGCAGATGGACGAAGGAAGGAGGTTCAGGCCCTTGGCTGACCTGATTTGGCCGATAGGGAGGTCAAGTACTTTGCTCGCCCGGCTATGGCCCGTAGATATGGAGAGGAGGGCAGGCCTGGTAAACTGCTAGCAATGATGATCCGCCACGAGAGAGACAACGCAGACCTAGCAGCAGTGAAGACTCCAGGGGAGACTGTGGTGGAGAAACAGGGTGATACTATGCAAATGTATACTCTTCCATGAGGTCGCACCCCGGGGTAGATCTGGAGGGCTACATAAGGTGGCTGCCCTCCCGGTCCTGAGCGAGGAGGCTGTCCTGGCACTGGGCTATTCCATTACCATCGAAGAGGTCATCGACGCAATCCGAGCCCTACCCACCTCTAAGGCACCAGGCGCGGATGGTATCGCAGCCAAGTTTTATAAGGAGTGGGGCCCCGAGGTGGCCTGACATATGCTAAAAGTGTGGGAGGAGGGACGGAGGGAAGGGCGCCTCCCCCTGACAATGTGGGAAGCTGTTATGACTTTAATCTTAAAGCCTGATAAAGACCCCTTAAACTGTGCCTCGCACCGCCCGATATCACTACTAAATTTGGACATGAAAATCTTTGCTAAGATTCTTGCAGACAGGCTCCTCCCGCTTATATCTCGTATAATCCATGTAGACCAATCAGGCTTTATACCCATCAGATCGACTTTATCCAATCTGCGCCGGATCTTTGCGATACTGGCCCAGATTGATCCTGAAGTACAGGCGGATGCAGTACTGTTGGACATGGAGAAAGCATTTGACTCAGTGGAATGGGACTACTTGTTCAAGGTGCTGCGTCAGTTGGGTACCCCCCCTTATTTCCTGTTGGCTGTAAAGCTATTGTATGCAGGATGAAACACCTGTATTGGGGTTGGCGGCACATGATCTAAACCCTTTATGTTGGGTCGAGGGACCAGACAGGGCTGCCCACTCTCGCCCGTGACCTTTGCTGTGGCAATTGAGGTGATAGCGGCAAAACTACTGAAACACTACGGGTCTAGGAGACTATCTATGGGGGGCACCCAAGAACTAGTGTTGTTATATGCCGATGATGCAATCCTATACCTCACGGACCCGGCAACCAACCTGGCTCTGGCGTCACAGGAGGTGATGGAATTTGGGGAATTCTCGGGCATGAGGTTGAATAAAGGTAAATCACCCTTTTTCCTCTCAACGGGAACACAGAAAGCCCACTGGATACTGTGGGGTTTAGCTAGGAACCATGAGCTGTTACATACCTGGGAGTGAGGGTCAGTAGAGACGCCCGTACGCTCTTGGAGGACAACCACCTTCAATATCTACAGGCCTTGAAAGATAAAGTGAGAGATGGTGCAGACTCCCCCTTTCGGTGCTGGTTAGGATAGCAGGTGCCAAGATGGTGATTATTCCCAAGTTGTTGTATATGTTTCAGAACATCCCTGTATGGCCGGGGGTGGGATTCTTTAATGATGTGAAGGCTTTATTGATTAGGCTCACATGGCACCCCTGAGGCCCCCGTATGAGCTGCGAAATACTGACCTTAGCTTGGGACAGAGGGGGGGTGTGAGCCCCTGATGTAGAACTGTATTTCTTAGCCTCACAGCTGTACTTCACTTCAGCCAGCCACTTCACCTGCTACCCCCCACATACACATAGAAAACTGCTTGGTTCACCCTTATTCTCTTCAGGGAGTCCTTCTCTCTCTCAGGGTGGCAGATAAATTCAAGTTTGATCCAGTGGCATACACTATCCATGCATGGATGAGGGCCTTAAGGACATTGAGGAAAGATTTCCCCTTTGACCCAGGCATCCAGTTGTGGAATGTGGAGATGATAGCCCCAATCTGTGATGCAACTATTGCAAAGGAGTGGCGGGGCGCAGGGATACACCCTATGGGGGATATGTACCCAAATTAATCCTTTGTCACCCTAGAAAACTTTATGGAAAAAATGGGAGGGGAACTACACCACCGTTTACAATAACTAAGAAGGAGGGCAGCCTTTAAGGAATTGTCCCCAGTGTTCCCGGAGCAGCCGCCACAACCCCGCTCCTGAAATATGTTGTGAATTCACCGGGCTGTAGGGGGGTGGTTTCTGCATTATACACGAAAATCCAATGCAAATCTCCACATGTGCCCTTAAAGTGCAAGCAACAATAGGAGGAGGATTCCGGGACCCCCTGTAGAGGTACACAGTGAGTGGTGGTGTGCAAAAATACACATAAAGGGGCTTTTAATACACGGTTACAGCTGATTGCTACACCACACATACATGTCCCTGGCCCGTATCAACTGGTTTGATAGCTCAAGTCTGGTTCGTTGCTGGCGCTGGGCCATGACCTGGCTGACTAACTTCACATGATGCACCAAGCTACAACCGATCTGGGACGAAGTGGTGGAGTGCTGCTCTGTAATTTTGGGACACAGCATCCCTTGGAATCACTATTTTGCATGTTTGGGTGGGCCCCAAACCTCCCTAAGCAGCGCCGAAAACTGGTTACAACTTGCGTGATAATAGCCAGATGCTTTATTCCACTGAAATGGACTAGCTCGACCCCTCTGGGGATAAGGATGTGGCTTAAAGAACTAACATGGCACAGTGACATTGATACAGAATATGGGAGGCTGTGTGGACACCAAGACCGAACGATATTTGAGGTCCCTTCATGCTTACCTACTGTTCTTAAACCCTGAACCAGGAGACTGAAAGAGGTGTGCCGTGGGGGTACCGGCACCAACTGAGAAAGCATATGTATAGGCCTTTTTTCTGTAGGAGATGGGGTAAGAGGGGCCTGCACGCTTCATATTGTTATAACTTACCAGCTAATCTGGATCACCGGAATGACAGTGGAACACACCTCTGTACCGTAAATCCACCGGAACATGGCGTATGCTTGTGTTTTGATAATGTCACGCAATGTTGCAATGGTTATGTACCCATACTGTGTGATGTGAATCACCAATAAAGAAAGTTTAAAAAAGAAAAAGATAATTTTGGATCTCTGATGATATAAACCGGAGATGTTCCAAGTTTGAGGTAAAAAATATGAACTCAAGTGACCACTGTTGGTTAGCACTGTTTTTGGAGGTGGCCATTGTTGAAACTGAGAAGCAAACTGCCAAAATTGTTATATATGTTATTCCAAGAGATCATTCATTGGTGTGGAAACCTGTGCTAGTGGTGCATGTTAACGAAAACGTATATTGCAAATGGCTGGAAGAGAAAGGGATATGTTGTTAAAATCATTAGTTTATGATAGAACAGAACAGTCCAAAAATTATTACAAAATTGTATGTTCCAAAAGTGCTGATCTCCATCCCCTCAAGGGAAAAGCAGGCTTTTAAACATAAATATGATAAAAAATTAGATGAAAGGAAACGTGCCCTGCAAAAAGCATTGAGACATTTAAATAGGGATATTATTCCCTATAATTTGGAGGTTAATTCTTTAAAACAAAATTATAAAAATTGGGCAAAAAGTAATCGCATCTATCTACATATGGTGGGCACTGAAGTCATGCTTGTCACGATTCTCCGAAGAAGATATGCGTGCCTTTTGGAGGTTGGTCAAGGAACCCGCACTTCAGAGCTTGCTCCAACTTCAGCCCATTCAAGCAGAGATCTGGGAGTCCCATTTCTCTTAATGATATATTGGGCCTGAGTTTATTAAAGGTGGTCTGAGCATAGACTCGTGTTTGTCTGACTATATGATTGTTGATCCAAACGTGTTTCAGATGCTTATCAAAAGAAGCAAAGCCTCAAATGCCCCGGGCCCAGATAGCCTAGCAAATGCAACACTAAAATCAAATGTTAACTTATGGGCAGCTATTTTGTGGGCCCTGTTTCAAAATATCTTGTGGGAAATCTTACTGCCAGTATCTTGGAAAAATACCTGATTGTTGTTATTTTAAAAAATGGTGATAGGCAATGCCCTTAAAACTACCACCCAATATTGATTTTGGATGCCTCAAGTAATATCTTTGGGGCATTCATTTTAATGCAATTACAGCAGTTGGCATCTGCAGTAGGGTACCTAGATAAATTTCAATCAGGCTTTAGACCACACAGCTCACATTTGTTTTATTATTCATCTTTTGCAGACTCAGGCCAAACGGCAAAAAAGTGTCCTTACTGTGCTTTTTTAGATATTACACAGGCCTTCGACCATGTAAACAGAACTATACTCTGCAAAACAATATAGGTTAGGTTGTCCTAGTGTTTTCATTAGTATGCTGATTGCATTGCATTCAAACCCTGAAGTTAAGATTCGCTTAGATCAGAGTGGGAATTCAACTGGCTGTCTTAAAACCTATTGTGGTTTATGCCAAGGTTGTGTTTTAGCACTGTTTTTATTTAATTTATATATATCAATGACCCTGGTGATATTTTTGGAAATGCTTTCAATAATCCACTCAAACCGGGAAACCCACAAATAAACCACTTGGCCTATCCAGATGATGTAGGTTGATTCTCTCTAACTCCCATAGGTTTACAAAGAGCAATGTCGGCTACAAATGCCTATTTTTTTTTATCTTTGGACCTGCATATAAATGTACATAGTTCGAAGATTTATAATGATACATTGTAATAAAATATGGAAGATATATTTAATTGGTTTTTGGATAAAGTACGTTTGGAGGTAGTCCAAAATGAGTTATGATTACAGTAAACAGAAGGAAGTGACATGATTTGAACATCATGAAAAAGAAAATTCAGATGAATGCTTCAGAGATAGCAGTCTTTGAAAGGAAATTTGGACAGTTTTCTGTGATTTC
The DNA here is from genome assembly GCF_040938575.1 of Ambystoma mexicanum. Taxonomy (NCBI): domain Eukaryota; kingdom Metazoa; phylum Chordata; class Amphibia; order Caudata; family Ambystomatidae; genus Ambystoma; species Ambystoma mexicanum. Next base: position 956,561,355 of record NC_090928.1, on the reverse strand, counting down.
TTTTTGATAAAATTTTACCACCAAAAGACAGAGCCTCATTTGCTTTATGGTGCCAAAACAGGCCTGTTGATAATTGTTGGGAAAGGTTTGAAGCACTTTTATGGAAAAGGGTCTTAATTTTGCCACAAAGGATCCCAACAGCAGTGTTAAGGCACAAGGTTGGTTTCATCTCCCTTTATGCCCATGTCGACTGGAAAAGATAGCAATTGTTGAGAAAGCGTCTATTGCCTTCAGAAAAATCTGCATTTTCTGCTTTAAGATTTAAATTGGTTCAGAAGTCCTGTGAGGTTTCGACTAAGTGGTATCTTTTAATAATCAAATCATTAGGTGCTTATGGCATAACGGTGGAGGATATTCTTATCTCTACAAAGAGAGTAAAAAAAGTAATCTTTGAATTTGATTGGATAAATAAAAAGTGCAATAGCTATGGATAACCATCTTTTTTACCATTTTAAATATGAAATTAGAGCCTACAATGTTTTACCTTTGTATTTACAAAAGCACCCATCTAGAAAATATAGAAAAGATCTGTTGTGTTTTAAACTAAACCTACTCTCTACCAGAGAGGTAATGGGTGCTATGGAAATCATTTTGAGGAATGATCATACTTGTAGGTTTTGCAATAAAGAAGTAGAGACACTTTTCTATCTTGTGATTGTTTGTGAAGTCTTGTCTGAACTACATTATGAATTCTTTGGTAGGTTTGTTTATGATTATTGTGTTTTAAAGACAGAGAAGTTCTGGTTGAGAATTTTAATTAGTAATGAAATTTCATTGAATATTGCAATTTAACATTTTTGGGAATAGATTTTAAAATAGATTATTGATTGCATGTGGTAAGGTGTTTTACTTATGTATTTTATATTCTAATGTTCTTTTAGATTAACGTGTTTGTATTGTAATGAATCATTTTTAAATGTTATTGTAAAGGTTTGTTATAAACCATGCGCAATTAAATAGATAAATAAATAAACATATTCGATCATGTAGATGGAAACATATACAAAATTAACTTTTTGACAAGTGACATTGGATGTCATCACGTCATGATTTAAGAACTCAACATTGCAACTGCAAACACTCGGGTGTCACTTACACTGGGTGACAACGCATGCACAGGTACATTATTGCCACGTTGGAAGGGCTCCTTGCACCTCTAATATGCATTATTGTAAATAAGACATTTACAAATATAGTGTGGGATTATTTTCAGACTCCGTTTTACTCCAAACTATTGATTTTGCAAAAGTTGCCAGTTGTTGAAATTTGTCAAAGTCTCAAATTCTGTGATCTAAATGCTACATAACGAATCGAGGTATGTACTACAACTTTGCTGGATTTGTAGCATTGTACTGTGCTATTTATAAAATAGACATATATCACGTATGCATATTTTTAATGTATTTTAGATTAGACATCAAGCATTCAAGACTCACTTAATTGGAGCACAGCAGCCATCTCTGGAATAGGTAAGTGGACAAGCTTAAAGGTCTTTAGAGGACATATCTTAATTCTATGTTGTGAACTTTCACTTACAATGCTCTTCATTATTCTTATCCAGAGATCAATGTGAATCATTTTTGTAACAATACTGTTCTGACTCCAGAAGGATACATGATAAGACCCAAACAACCCAAACTGTAAGCCAAGTTACCCTATTGAGATTCTAGTAACAGGATGTATTTCTACATTCGGAAATGATATCTAATAACTTGTTGGGATGGGCAGACTAGCATGAACCAGGTACATGTGGCATCCTGGCTATGTAGCTTAGTCCATTTGTGTCCAAACGTTTAATGACACACTAATGGTTGGTCCTGATGAACACACATGAATAGCGCCTGGTCAAGCAGCTTTTCATCATTTATCTGTTGTTACGTCGACCAGTGATCATTTAATGAATATAGTTATGTTTATCAATTTTGACCAATGAATGTTGATAGGAAAACATTTCATGATTTCAGACACATTTATCAATGTTGATCGATTCATTTTGTATTCATATTTGGTTACCGATCTGTGGCCATTACTTTTCCACTTGCTCTTAAATATTTTCCCATGTAATTGTTTGTTGAACAACTATCCTATGTGTAATGTTGGTTGAAATAATCTCTATATATGTTTCATTTTGCAAATAATTTGTCTTTTATATTCATGTGTAATGTGGATGTAACCTTTTATATTTTTATGTGAATAAGCTGCCTTTTTTGTTACAAATCGTAACTTTTTTTTGTTAAATACATCAGTGTGAAATTTAAATCATATGGCAATAATTGGTACTTGAAACTATGCCTCTTGTAAACACGAACATGCCATACATTATATTTTGTTTAGCATTTCTTTTTATCTTCAGCAAGTAGGAACATTTCATAAATTACATGTTGTCCTGATAAATTGAAATCAGCATTTGCACAAGATGGATTAGCACAAAATTGTATTAGAATATACCCAATTTGAATAGTTCAATGCTCTTAAAGACATTCTTAAACAAGTTCCTTATTGTGTACCCGATTTGCCCCTATGTTTATACATAGATAGTGGTGTAACACACAATGATGACAACTCGCACAATGTGCTGGGAGGGCTATGATGTTACTGCCATGCAGAGACATAGGCAGTGGTTTTACTAATTTGGGATACATGAAAAGTGAGGGACCCCGTGCAGTGCACTAACTTCAAAAGTGTCTTTTATGCCCTAAGCACACATATAAACCCAACTCGTATTACCTTTTAATTAAGTAGAAGTCTTGTACAATTTGCAAATATTATTGAGGAAGGAATACTGAAAATAAAAGTGATTCACTTGGTGATTGTTATATGGTGTGTAGTTATCATTATTACCATGGAAGACAATGGGCCTGATTATGAGTGTTGCAGTAAGGCAACAACGGCGCCGGTAGTGCTACCGGTGCCGTTGTTACCTCGTCACAACATTCCGAGTTTACTCGCGGGTGCCGCTCTGGACGCCTGGTCAGACCAGACGTGCAGAGCGGCACCCGCTAGCAGAACCCATCACTTTTGTGGTCAGTTTGTTTCGCCTTGTGAGAGAGGGTATGCCCAGATGTCGGTCCCTTGCTCGCTGCGCCACAGCGAACCAGGCTGCACCTCATTGAGGAGGTCCAGCAAGGCCAAAACATGTCTGGGGTTGCTTGGTTTTCTGTGCAGAGGGGACCTGGCCTAGCAGTTCGGGCTGGGCTGCTACCTTCGGTGGTGGCAGCTGCTGACTGATTTGCACATGGCTGGTCCCCTTTTGGAATGGCGCAGACGGGCTACAAAACGGTGGTGTGGAAGGCTGCCCAGAGCAATTGCCAGTGGTTTAGATTAATTCGAAACCTTCCACCCATCACATTTGTGGTCAGTGAGTCTCCGATCTTGGCTGTGGAGGTTACTGCAGCTAACCTTACTTAATCGTATTGTACGGCCAATCCTATGCACCAACCCGGAATTAAGGACCTCCCAAATGGACCAAATGAATAGAATCTGGAATACACAAATTAGCCAATCTTTTTTCTGGTGATGTGTTGCTCCTTTACTTTGATCGGAAGACGGCTAAAATTGCAATAACAAAGCAGAAGAGTTTACGGTTTCTCCAATGTAAATCAAGTGTTTTAGATTGGGCACATAAGCTACTGAGATCCCCGACTGCCCTCAGTACATTTACCAGATGCAAAGGGCGGAGATATCGGGTGGAATTACTATAAACGTTTCTCGCTTTCTAGTCGCTTCCACTAACACCACCTCACAGGCTGACGGGATTAATGGGGGAACTTGCTGGTGACAGAGCTCCTACATTATACATGGGAAGTAGTATGGAGCAGTGCCTCCAGTGCAGCCTATACGGATTCGGTGTTACAGTCAATGCTTGACAGATCGCTGTGCACACTGACAAGGTTGCACATAGTGAAACAATGTGACACCCCACTCTGTAGGTTCTCTACTTCAACTGATGCTACACTGGAACATATGCCCTTTTTTTTACAGTAAGTCCTTCCTAAAATGTGACATGGTCGATAATCACTAGGATTCTCCCAATACAAGGGAAGTTATTGCTGAAAGTCATTTGTCAGAGTGTGAATAATTACATGAAACCCTGGGCGGTAAAAAGCAAACACTCCTGGATCCTTTGATGGCTGCTGCTCTGAAATATATCTCTGGCAACTGGAAATCATATGAGCATATTCCAGTGCATACATGGTGGGCATTGGCCATGTTTCTAAAGGGGGGTACAAATTGCAACTGAGCTGATGAGCTGAAACCCCATCCAACACAACATGGACTCCTTTAGTTGGACATGTTAACACCAGACAAGGGGGTTCCGTCTTGGAGGCACTTCTATATTGTCATATATATATAGTATGGCTCTACTGAATATTAAAACAAGAAAAATGATGATACATTTTGAATCCAGTCATTGGAGTACCTCTGCTAGCAGAATGTTATCGAGTTTGCTTTAAAAATATATCAGCTCTTGACACTTGATGTCTGCACTTGCCACAAGATGGCCACACTTTGTACCTATTGTTTTATTTATTCTATTTATTTATTAATGATGATCCTATGTACTGAACTTCCCCCTGACCCTGCATTTTCCCAATCCCCCTCCCCTGCACTTGCGCAATCTGAATGTCAGGTGGCCTAGTAAGATCGTTGTCTCAGTCTTCCCTCTGTTCCCCCTCCCATGCCTTTTCGCGCTTTGAAACACTTGTGTATAGGTGCGTTATAAATGCCATATCATATCATATCATATCACATTTGTTCAAGGCACAATAATAAGGCATCTTTGAATTTGTTCTGCATTACTCCACATATGCCCATTCTCAGAATCTTCCATTGGTGTGTGGTTGTGATTATACATAAAATAATTCTGAGCAGTCTGCAACTCATGGGAATGCCTTCTATTACAACTCAGCATTGAAGCCAAGCTCATGGCAAAATCTCAAATATCTCCCTCCCCTAATGAGTGACCATGTTGGCGTTTCTTGCCATAGACCGTTTTCTGCAATAACCAGAATTGTCAAAGACAAATGGGGTTGGCTTTATCAAAGTGAAAAACTCTTGGTATTGCACATGAAGATGTGTTGTGTGTATGCATGCATTTTAAAAAAAGAAGTTTGCTTCACAAATCATTTAGGGAACATTCTGTTTTTGTGTCTATTGTATGGGTTTTGGTGCAGACACATTTCAAGCCGAACTCACAGTTGATTTACGGAACTCAGCTGATACTTCATCATTGAATCAGGAAATTTGAATCTTGGTTCTAATCTCAGGTTTATTCTTTGGGTTTGTCCAGCCAATAAGAGCTCTCCATGGAAGACATTTTGAGTTTGTTCATCCAATCAGAACCCTTGACGCTTATAAAGGAAGTTCAACCCTCTCTGTTCAACTTTCTGTTCCTTTGTGAGTTTTGCTTGGCTTTCCAGAAGTTTTGCTTTCCAGAAATAGCAGTGAGGAACTCCTGTGGAGTGGGAGTGATAGTTTCCTCTATTAAGTCCTCTGGAGATCCTCTCAAGGTCCTCTCCCTTGCCGGTCTAGTGAGCTCCTGTCTCCTGTTACTGGGAGGCCTGGGGGTACTTAACACAACTCCAAGAGTTTTCAGGTCATTGCCCAACAAAACTCTCCCAGGCACTTCACTCTGCACACTAACAGGTATTTTGACAGTCATATCATTACACTGGATGAGTGCTGGTAACTGGGGAACCATTTGCACAGGGCCTCCAGCTAACTTGGTGAGGCATTTGGGTGCCTTAGCAACATCCTCCACCTTAAAAAAACGATTCATCCACCACAGTTATGCTGGCTCCAGTGTCTCTGATGGCAGGGGTCTCCTGTCCATTCACAAGAACACTATCTTTAAAATACTCTTTAGTATTATCTGGTATGGAATTATAGACATCTAAATTATGTTATTCCGACAAGCCCAGGGACACTAAAGAAACACTAGCTGAGACTCTCATGGTTTCATCAGCCAGTAGGTGAAAGTTTCCACTTACCATAGGTACGTCCTCCTCTGGGGAGAAGGCTAAGGAGACAGTGTGGACCCCTGAAGGTTTACCCTTAGATCTGGGATCCCCTTTCACATGGTCAGTTGACCAACAAACATAACATTTCCCAAATGTCTTGATGAATGGGGGTTTGTTCTGACCTCCACCTGGTTTGGGTCCAGATGGTGCACTAGACTGATTCAGTTTCCCTTGTGGTTTACCCTTATGTGGCTGTTTGGGGCCTCTTTTGGATTGGAGGTATTAGAATTATCCTTGTTATCTTTCTTTGGCTGCTTTCCCTCATCCTTCTTCTGAGTTGCCCCAGAATCCTTGTGAGTAGCCCTGTTGGCAGCCCACAAGTCAGCAGCCTTAGCTAACTTCTTTGGATCTGTCTCCTTAGAATCAGCCAAGTGCTGTCTGAGCTCAGGAGAGCAGGCATCATAAATTGACCCCAACATAACAAGATCCCTCATACCTTCATAAGTGTTTACTCTGTAACCCATAATTCAACCATTCACGTTTTTCAAACATTCACATACCCAGGTAGCCCAACGGGTACCATCATGCTTTTTGAGGGTCCTAAACCTCTTAAGGTACTGGGAAGGGGTCTCCCCAAATCTAGCAATGAAAGCTAGCTTTACACACTCATAATCCATCCTATCCACCTCCCCCAACTCCATCACAACATCAGATGCAACCGTGGGTAGCCTAGAGAAGAGACAGGGAAGCAACTGATTCCCTGTAAGACCTTGAATTTCATGGTTATATTCAAACATTTCCAACCAATCCAAAATATCAAGATTAACCTCATACATACCCACAATTTCTTTAGGCATAAGGGGTCTCTTAGGAATGGAAGACCTAGAAGACTCTGGGAGAGAAGCATTTTCAAGAGATAACCTTTTCATTTCTAGTTCATGATTCAACTCCATTTCTCTGAGCTTAAGTTCTTGGTGCTTTTGTTCAGTTTGAACATTTAAGCGTTGAATTCCAATTGAAGCCTCATCTTTTCTAGAGAAATGAATTCAGTACTGCGTGTAGGACCTGGTGGGGTCCCAGTGGACAAAGGTTGAGGTTGTTCAGCAGGTAAGGGAGCAGTGAGGCCTATATTATGAGACACATCTCTTCCTCTAACTCATCAATAATAGACACATCATCATCCTCATTATTTTCCACATTTGCTGAGGGGTCAGGTATTTCAGACCCACCTTCCAGACTTTGATTCTCTAACAACCTTTCAATCAATTCAGACTTTTTGCCTCTAACAGAGAGATTCCTTTCTCTACACAGATTTTCCAGATAATCCACAGTGTAACTAAGGGGGGTCTCCTGACTGTAGCTTTCCATATCAGACATGATTAATATTTCTTTTTAGTGATTTTTAGCCTTGTGGTTAGTTGATCCAAGGTAATAGCAGCACTCTAAGTGTAATTACTATACTTGATCCTCACCACAGTACACCAGTGTTAGGCAGAATTATATGCAGTACCCTTTGGGAACACCACACACAATTAAGACTACAAGTGACAGTACAAATTCACCTTTGGTACAAGCCTGTACTACACAGTAAAGAGGTAGCTATGGCTGAGCAGCCAGACTTATCTCAAGAGCAAGTGAGCAGTATCAATAGTTACACAAAGGACAGCAATTACTATGATTCAAACACTGACTCAAGGTTTCTGAGTAAAATAATATACATCTATTTACACATCAGTTGTAAAACATTTAACTAAAGTAAAGCAGTTAAAAAATCACACTCCTAATACACCACACCACTCCCAATAGATTCTGGACAAGTTAAGCTCAAAATGAAGTGTGAGCAAAATGGCACTCCAATAATTTAAAAGGGAGGGAAAGACAAAGTTAGACTAAAATTGAGCAGCACCAACAGGTAAGTAAGCAGGGCAATCTAGAAAGAGGAACTACAGTGAGGGAATCAAATCAAAAAGGTGTCATGATGCCTACCCCCGGGCATCCGGACCCAGCCCAGCAGCCTCGGGAGCAGGCATCCAGACATTTATTGAGACCCCAGCAGCCCCGGCTGGGGGCTATCTGGGTTCAGTCCTGGCGCCTTAGGCACCAGGCTCATAATAGACATCGGTGGCGCCAGGCTCATAGACATTACTTACCTCCTGCAGACCATGCTGCAAATGAATCAAAGCCCACGTGAGGCCTGGATGGGACTATTTTATTACAGGGACTATTTTTTACTCGGGTGTGGTTCTGGGGAACTTCTTACCTGGGACTACTTTGCAGGCTATTTAAACCACGCCCGAACAGCAGCCCATGCTTCGCGTTATTCTGCACTTCAGCAGCATGACGCTCACCGTGCCTGCAGCATCCAGTCCTCTGTCACGCCCGCCTCAAACCTGGAAACCATCCTAGAAGAAAGAGAAATAAGAACAAGAACTTACCTTTTAATCTTCATCTGTTCCCGAATTCGCTGCACTTCAGAATTGGTAAAGACACGTCGGAAATAAAAGCATCGCATCGCTAGCAGGCGCACCGCGCCATACTTACCAGTCTACATCTCCGCGGTTCAGCGCTGCAGCCATCATTTCATCACTGCATCCGTGGAACCTGGAAGGGACAAAGAGAACAAGGTGAGCCGGGTGCTAACAAAGACAATCAAAGCAACCATATTATACTCACCAAAGTTACCACTCCCCTAGGCATCTTTCATCGGCGTTCCACCTCTTTAAAGCTGCACCTGTGGGAGGAAAGAACACTTGTTAAAGACATTTATTTCGCTTTTACCGGGCAACGCTGGGTAATACAGACTCTTATCCACGCGCAACCTGCAGCACTTCAGGTGAACTCTTCTCAGATTAAGCTGCAATACAAAAGGGATAAAAACGAGTGAATAACAGACAATTGAACTCTATAGACATTATACTTAAGGCCCCCTGCCATTTACCACTGAGTCAAACACGTCTGGAACTCGCCCAAAATCTTCAAACCAGTGAAGCAACTGGGATTCTATGCGCCCCTGCGCTTGGTTCAGGATGGAGAGCTCATCATTACAAGCAATAAGGTGAGACAACAAAAGGGGAATATAGGGAACAAATTAAACGAGTGTTTCCTTGCATCCACTGGGTGGCTAATTCCCCTCCTCCTGCTTTTAGGAAACTACTTTTATGAATCAAGCAGACGAAGCTAGGAAGGCCGGTCTAGTCAGCCGTATCTGCACTACGAATAACGCTGGTGGAGACCTTAGCAGTCCAGTTCTGATCGACGCCCCCGTGGGAATCAGGTGAGCGTTACAAAAGTCAATAGGACAAAAGTCTTTTGCTCAAGATCACACAGTTCAGGGTAGTTCGCAGTTAAGTCTTTGCCAAGAGTTCCGGACGAAGTTGGTCGGTAGAAAAGTTAGTTTAAAGAGTAGAGAAGGAAGAGCCCTTCGATTGGTGAAAGGTTTGACACACTTTCATGGCGGTTGGACAAAATGAACAACCGGAATTGCACAGTACCCTTAAATGGAGAAGAAGCTGTAGCTGATGCGGATGTTCCTGGCAGGTCCTGCAGGCTCACAGTTCCTGAAGCAACTGTCAGACTGGCATGAAGTAGGAAAACTAGAGGGTCCTGCACTGCCCAGGGAAGAAACCAGCAGCAGAGCAAAGCAACAAATAAAAGGTGCGCTCCTTAAAACCCAAGCAGGGTCCGATATTCCAGGCTATCCGGTTCACTGTAGCTCTGTACAGCAAATTTGACCAGAGGAGGGAGTCCTGGCTTGCAGTTTGGGTGAACTGGTTGGTCCCACGAACTCAGGGGAAGTAGATTCCTGGTAGATCTTCTCTGTCGTTGGAGTCTGAAGATTCGGACCTGCAGCAGGGCTTCACCGGGTGGTTCAGTCGTTTTAGGGGTCCTCTTCTGGCAGCTCCTTGTCGGTTCTTTCGTTCCAGTGGCGACTCTGCCTTTCCAGCCCCAGAGACCTGCTTTTTATGCAGTTTTCCCCTAATCACACAGCCTGGCTGTCAATCACACAGCAGGGTGGCTGTGCTGGCGGGACAGTTACCTAGCCAATCAAACAGGAGTGTGACTTAGGTTACCAAGGTAACCCATGGCAGGGGTCCTCAAACCCCTCCCTCACTTCCTGCCTACCCAGAATTTCATGCGCCTAAGGAGGGCTTCAGTGTAGAAACTCGCAAAAGGACGGTGAACAAAGAAACCACATCTGGTTTGGCATGCACAGTAAAACACGAGAAAGACATTTTCAAAAAGAAATGGTGAATAAACCCATCGGAACCATATAAAAAAAGTATATATGGTCTAGCGGATATAAGGTCGAGGCTACCAAGATAGCCTAAAAAAAATACCAAGGTTATTTAAGATAACCGCGGCAGGAAAAATAGGGTAGTTACCACTGCCACCAGCCAAGTCTTGATAAAAAGGGAGCGAAACAGTGCTCCAAGAGAAACAGACAAAAAAGGGATAAGTATTAACTCTTTCCAGTATTCTATGTACGATAGTTTGTACTGGGTCTGTGGATTTAAAGAGACTAATAAAGTCAATGGCAACTTTACATGTTCTGGGAGACAGTAGTCAGTCCCAGAAAATAGAGTCTGAGTTGGGAAGTCTAAAAGACAACCCTGTGTGACTGCACTGAAGGTGCTGTGTGGCACACAATAAAAAGATGTTGCCTGTGGAGTATGTGAGGCTCCACAGTCTATCAACACAAAACATGTTACACACACACACAGCAAAACACATGTAAGAGTAGGAAAAAAAGGCTCACACTCTTACCAGGTGAAAAAAATAAATCCTCGAAATCCAGAAAAGCTGCTGAGGGACTCGGTAGGCAAAGGAAATTAGCCATTCTAGAGAATTCTCCATAACAGGTGGTGAAGATAGGGACCTTGTATCTTCAATCTCCTGTTCTTCAACTGCCCTGTGTGTTGTTCTGCCTGATCTTCGGTAGATGAGTCATGTATCTCTTCATCCTTCCACGCTGAAATGGTGGGAGGAACTGAAAGGGCGACCACCTCTATTGGCCCAGGTGGATGTTCAACATGTATGTACTTGTATCAGTGTATGTACTAGGATAGAGACCTTTGACAGGGTGGGGAACGTGTTGGATGATAACATGAATTGTCCCCGTGCATATCTGGCTTCCCCAGTGCACACATCAAGTGCTGCTGCACATATGGAAAAAACTATGAGCAACGCCTCTCCCTTGGCTTGTTTGGGTATATGACACATATGTGTTACAAACGTCAAAGACACTGAAAATGTACTTCCTTTAAAAAAGGCAGCCCAAGGAATTGATGAAAATTGCGCCCTTAACAGGTAACACACAGGCAATTTAAGTTTTCCTCTGAAACAGAATAAGTACTGGATTTACAATAGCAGTGCACAAAACGCAGAAAATAATAAAGCTAATTTTATATGCACTCTGGACAACTGGCAACACAAGTGCAAGGTTTCCTAACAGAGGTACGAGATGCAATACAGAAAGCAGATATGAAAACCTCTCTCACACACATAAAGCACGATGATTTCTTTATATACACACACAAACACAAAAACATACTCAAAACACACACATGCGCGGCATACATACAGACAGCTACAGTGCAAGCATTCTTTGACACAAAAGTCAGTTGCATAAATGCAAGACATTTTGGTGATTTCCCTCAAGCAAAGTGTGGGTAGCACAAGTATAAACTCGTCCATCCCACAAACAATTCCACATTACAGACGCAGCACTGGCTGAAACAGATCAGACATATTTTACACCGGCACGGAATGGTGCAGGCTGCAAGATTCACTTGCACACATAACACAAACGAATGCATTTTAAGTTCACCTATACAGAGACTAAGAACAAAACAGACATTGAAGGAGAAAGTTATGAGGTCCAAGCAGTCTTGTCTCATATTTTGTTGCAGCTTTTTTGTAAACCGCCAACACCTCACCATTTTGGGAGATTTCAGTCTTTAGCAGAAAAAAGGAGGACAACGCGGCTACACAACCCAGTAATGGCCGATGAAAAGAACGGGAACAAAAATGCTGAAGGCGCGTATTGTGGACATTAGGTATAGGAGAAAACTTTGAATCCCATAATGCAAAACAAGGGGCGTTGGGGGTTGTAGGGCTGTCCCCCGCTCTCCTAGTTCAGCATCATGCGCTCCAGGGCTTGTGGGGGTTACATGAAAACCAGAGGAGACATGTCCAAACAATGCATTAGACATTTTCGAAATGCGAAGATGTCAGCTTTGCTGTAATGAGACTCGTTCTTTTCAGCTGTGTTTTTTTCCTGTATATCCTCATAATCCCTGTCAACAAATGTGTGCCCTGCACTTTAAACAGGTTAGATGACCTACTCATGCTGCAAAGCACACATTGGATGGAGACTTCTGTAATGAGAATATCACAGCTGTCTCATGTCTAGTGCTCTTTCCTTGAGGGACCACCTTGCCGTAATTTTCAACATTTAACTCAAGCTGCAGCACAAACAAAATGAGTCAATGCTTCCCCAACATCGATTAGGAATTCAAAGGGGATCATACAGAACGCCCTCCCAGAGAAACCTGAAAGCTCCATACCACAGCCCCCAATAGGAAACTGCACAAAACATTAGATGAACATCTGAGGAATATCCACGCATGGATGTCAAATACTCCCGACATTTACCAACGAAATAAGCCCATGAGTACTCATGGAAGAAGTACACCATGAAATGATTCAACCCCAGTCTCGACACCCTCAAAAATGAAAATCTTGCGACTTGAGCAAACCTATAGAGAAAACGACGAATCCACTAATATCACTTTGGATATCCGGAGCAGAAATCGTAAAAAGCAAGTGATAGCTCACTATACCCAGAGTATCTGCAACATACCCAGAGTATCTGCAACATACCCAGAGTATCTGCAACATGGTCAGAACATGTGCAAAACTATGATCGGAATTCTAAACCCGATCAGCCTGCAACACAGCACCACCACCCTCCTAACAGATCTGCAGCTCAACTGCAATACATTACAACAATGACATTAGAGAAATCCAGGACCACCTAGACAAGAACAGACAGGTATTAATCCAAACACCAGAAGGAGCACTGAGCAGCGGCCAACATTGCCACTAAAGCCTTTCTGCACCTTCTCTAAAAAAGGAGGAGGTGCAAAGAAGTTACAATTCTTTGCAGAATAGGGTAGGACGATCAGGATAGATAAGGGATGTAAAGGAGTTTTGGCTTGATTGGATGGCAGGAAAGAGTTTAGTTTTGAGGATTTTTGCAAAAGGTGAACGGGTGGGAACAGAGGTTGTCCAGGCCTTGTGTGCCGTATTCAGTGATGGCTTGTTTTGTGTGTATGTGTGTAGGTTAGCCTGCAGTGTGGACTGTATGGGATATTTGTTTGACTGTTTTTTGTGTGTGGGATGGGTTTCAGTTTGTCTGAAGGTAGGATTGGCTTTTGAGATGGACAGTCTTGTTTAAGATGCAGAGTGCTTTGAAAGCAATTGTCCGGGTATGACAAGGCATTAGGACTGGGAGAGAGCTCGGGTGCTTTTTTAATTTCCTTTTATTATGATGCTTGCTTTATTACAAACCTGTCATCTTTCCCATCACAACTACATGCAAAACAATTATATTATCCAATGTCATCCTCCCTAATTCTATTGCAACACCACTGATGCGAATTATTTAATTAATATACATTAAAAAAGTAATTAGCTCCTCTCAATAAAATCTATAACTTCATTTAAGAAAATGTGTTCCTAAATTATCAGTATCTCAAACAGTTATCAATGTCCTCCATTAATCAGCTTCGTAAAAGACGTCCTTTAACAATGTTATCAAAGAAAAAAACGGCAAAAGGTTATCCCCTGGTAAGAACACAAGCCAACATTCCTCTGCGTTCAGAGAATTCCTCTCTGTAATGTATTTTCCCAAGTAGTTTGTTCTCATTGCCTTCAAAGCTGGACAATACAACAAAACATGCTTTAATGTTTGCAGCATGTCTCGATGTAGGCAGAATCTACACCTGGAGTATCCTTCCACTTGATTTCAAGCGGTAAGAATTTGCCTTGTCAGGTATAAGTTCATATGAAACTGCATACATTGATGATGGTAATAGGAACTTTGGAATCTAATTAGATATTTGGATACCCCAATGCAAGCTCTGACTTCATTATTTACATCTGAGAACAGCTTGTATTTTTTCCTTGCCTGTTGGGTTTCTATCCAATTCAGGTGCCAGAGCTTCCCTTTCACTTCACCTGGATTAATCTCCAAAACCTCTATTGTGGTTTCCGAATTATCTAAAATGTCCATCTATGTACATTTCCACTGCTCTATGGGCCAAAGGCTTCCCTTTCCCTCAACCTTTCTCAATAACTCAAACACGGGTGCAAACTTGGCCATTATCCATGTTTGAAAGAATGAGAGAGACTTCTAAATCATTGCTGTGTACATTAATGTTAAACCAAGTTTATGTCTCATGTTCGATTTTGGGACTCCTTTTTGGATCCATAATACTCTCCTCCAAAAGGTTCCCTTTAATGTGACCTAAATTTGCCATGGGAGGCTTAAGGAGGCCTCCGCCCCATATGTAAGGATTTACACTATTTTCAATTCATAGAAAGTCAAAACTGGGAGGATGATAAAGCTTCCATATCTCTTATGTATTATCAAACCCTGAACATCTAAGCTTTTTACTTTCGCTCTTAAAATCATTTATACTGGCATTTATGCAGGTTCCCAAATAGACAATGGAGTCCATCCGCTTTAACTTATCCAACCCCAAATGCCATTTAAAGGAGGCCTTCTGCCTACCCTTGAGGCAACCCAAGAATATTACCCAAAGGGTCAATATTCTTGTCTTGTTTGTTTTGATCACTAAACCATTTCGCATGACATATTCCGGCAGTTTAGTCTTTGATAAAAGTGTATTGGACTTTGGTCAATGAGAACTGTAAAATATTTTGATCTCTATGCCTCTGCAATCCCATGCACTATCTTATGTGTTTCTCTGATTCCTAGCAAGAAAATCAGCTCACAGCATCCTTTTATTTCGGCTCTTTCCAAAGTCACCACTGGACTTTGTATTTATTCAGGTCACTCTAAATGTTATAATGTATTTGCAGTTATGGTTGTACCAAATTCTATCCTTTGCAAATTACAAAAAATAAGCATGCCACACAAAAACCAGCAATGTGCAGCTTTTTGTTATTCTGTAAAACACTTTATAGATTGTCTGCAGATCATAATGAAAACACACAGCAATAAACACAATGTGCGATCATTAGGCACATTTAACATTGAAAACAAAGTGAGAATCTCTCGACAATGATGCAGTGCATTTATGTCAATAGCGATTGGCTTCTCTCAACCCAAGCAAAATGATCTTCTCGATGAGCATCAAAGCAGGCCTCTAACTTTCTAAACTTGGCAGAGCAAACACATTTTTTTTCATATCAACCTTGAGATATAACTGTTGCACTTACAGCTTTGAGAGCGCAGTAACTCCCTTCTTTTTGCCAGCAGCTAGTTTCACATAGGAAAATGCATTTTCTCTCCAGCGAATGAAGAGCAAAGGGGTTTTCCTGAAGCCTAATTTAACTTTTTGCTAATGAGTGTAACATTATCTAAAGCACATGTTATCTCTCTTGATCCCTGTCCAACCAAAAAGCCCAAGGCTCTTCCTTCTCAGCCTTATTAAGTCCACTTCTGCCTACCTCCTCCTTACGTATGGCTTGCTACAGAAAACATACCATATTCTATCCCTGACTGTGATGTCATCCATCAGTCAAACGTTTGCCTGGAGTGCACTCCCTGTAATTTTCCAGATCATTAACACATGCGCCTGACCTGTCACCGTTATACAGAGTTTATCTCAGCAACTCTGGATACCTTAGTTGAAACACTATCATCCAGTCTTCCTTCTCTGAAGCTCTAAGCAGAATGATTAATTCATGCATTTTTCTAAGGAACATAGCAGAATCTATCTAAAGTCTGTAAATAAGCACAACCCCAGTGTGCACCCTAAGTTTGCACCCTTTGCCATGGTCTAAGCTATCCCATTCTAATCACTAAATATATTAGTGGGTTAGGGGTTAATGATTAGTATGTTAGTGGATAGGTTCTAAGGTATTAGTCCCTATACTGCAATGCACTCCTATGGCACAATGCTAATGTATTCTATTCAAATGCTAAACCCAAGTCACCCTTTCTTGGGTTTGTTTGTACCAACCTTTGCCTGAAAACACATCTGCACCATTCAACTGATTTTTCTTTTTTTCTAAAATCAACATGGTAAAAGTTACCATAAATAGGGCCTCATTACACGGTAGGCGGAGGACCAAGGTGCTACTAGCACCTTGGTCCATGCTGGTAAAATACCAGCACCGCCTTGGAGGAAAGGGGAATTACCCCCCTATTCCAAGGTTGGCGGGGCGGTAATTCCCCCTTCCCCAATTGCCCTTCCCCATTCCCATATTTTCCCCATAGGGCTCAATGGGAATGGGGAAGGCGCTAATTATGGTGCCGCAAATTGCGGTACCGTAATTAGCACCCTGGTCCCTTTGCGGGTTGGTTTTTAATGCCTGCTAAACAGCAGGCGTTAAAGTACCAACCCGCAAAGGGACCTCGTAGTAAGGCGGTAAGGGTTTACCGGTACCAATGCCCTTAGCGGTAACGGTAAACCCTTACCGCCGTCCGTGTAATGAGGTCCATAGTCTGTCCATAAGCACAATCAGCCATATCACCATGGATACCATGAACACAGCCATAAACAAAAACCCCCTTTCTGCCCATTTTCCCCATGTTCACCACATATCTCCCTCTGTCACACCCATATCACTCATAGTGACATTATCCCTCTGCATATACACTTTAACTGTGTGCACATTTGAATGTTTCAGTAAATATTCAATGTCAGGATCAATTGGAAAAAAATCTTTCTGGAATAATTCATTATTCTCTCTTTTACCTTCCCACAGGTCCCCATCCACGTGGAACAATGTTAAACCACCCCGACCCCACTGTCACCACAGTATCTTGCATATGCCAACTCATCATGTTTTGTGTTACTTATAGACACTTCACACCCCTCAGCAATACCATGATCTCCTCCCAACCCACAAGTGGCGTTTGATGTGTCAGGTATAAACTATTTCCCCTGACATAGGAAGCTCTGTTCCTTAAAAATGGAACATGTGTCAAATATTGACACTAACTACAAGTCGGGCTCCCAATCTTGAAATGCCACCATTTAAGAGTCACAATTTTGATGTATTTGTGCCCCTGCCGAAAACCCACATTGTGTACCAATTCTGGAGTGACTTATGGAATACACAACAGAAAGACTATCTCCATGCTTTCTACATCTATGAACAAGGTAATTGCCCTTCCCATTTCAAATGCAATTTTCTCTTGGATTGTTTCCACCGCTCTTTGTGTAATACATGCCAGCATTTGATGGATGATATCGGATCCCCCTACTCCTCTTCCGTGCCTCCTTAAAATCTCTTCTTCTCTATCCCCCACCCTGACAGTCCTCTGTATTTCCCTTACTTCTCTCTCTCCTCCCTCATCTTTTCTCTGCATACCCTTTCCCTCCCCCTCCTCATTTTTATCTCCTTGTCCTGCCTTCCTCATCTCTCCCCTTTCCGCCTCCCTCTTTCCTCGAATATAAACCGGGTAAATTGCCCTACATACTGTTTTGTTAGCTTGTTTCATGTTTGTAAATTGCTTCAATTCATTCTCATTATGTTCTATGCATCATTGTTTTTATAATGTAAAGTGCTTTGGCATAAAGCGCTATATAAACAAAAATAAATACAAATACAAATACAAATGACCCAAAGTACAAAGGAATGTGCCCTTGTATTAGTTGAGACACTCCATTTTGGGACTTGTGTTAGGAACTGTGTCAATACGCTTTGCAAAGGATTCACCACATTCAAAATATTCTCTATCAGTTTGTCACGTTTTTCCACAGTGTCAATACTATGTTCCATTATCTTTGAGTGTTCATTAATTGTCAAAATAGTCTGATTTATGTACTGAAGTACTTCCTTCTGCTCAAACGTGAGATTGTCTATTCTTTGCTGAATCATTTTCAAATCCTGCCCCAGCTCTTGGGCATTATCACTCCTCTATTCTTTGCTGAATCATTTTCAAATCCTGCCCCAGATTATGGGCATTATCACTCCTCTATTGTTTGCTGAATCATTTTCAAATCCTGCCCCAGCTCTTGGGCATTATCACTCCTCTATTCTTTGCTGAATCATTTCCAAATCCTGCCCCAGCTCTTGGGCATTATCACTCCTCTATTCTTTGCTGAATCATTTCCAAATCCTGCCCCAGCTCTTGGGCATTATAACTCCTCTATTCTTTGCTGAATCATTTTCAAATCCTGCCCCACATTTTGGGCATTATCACTCCTCTATTGTTTGCTGAATCATTTTCAAATCCTGCCCAAGCTCTTGGGCATTATCACTCCTCTATTCTTTGCTGAATCATTTCCAAATCCTGCCCCAGCTCTTGGGCATTATCACTCCTCTATTCTTTGCTGAATCATTTCCAAATCCTGCCCCAGCTCTTGGGCATTATAACTCCTCTATTCTTTGCTGAATCATTTTCAAATCCTGCCCCAGCTCTTGGGCATTATCACCCAAAGTACTAACAGAAATCGCATTTGCTGTGGATACTGTCATCCCCACAATAGCACAATAGAATCGATTATGATCATGACAGTCGCTGCAATAAGAAAGCCAGCCATTCTTCGCCCCCTTCTTTTCTTGTAATCGGATAAGTTCATAAACGTTTTCTCTAATTGTAATGATATTTCTTTTATTGCCCTTTGGGCACCTTGTTTCTGGACCTACACCCGCTCTTTCACTTGGGCAGATTTAATTTCTGTTGTATTAAGGAATTTTTCCAGGACCAGGTCTCAATTCATGCTTGTATACACATTCTGGTATATCAACATCCTATTTGTGAGAATGAACCCTGGGGCATTTTCAACTACTACACCAGATGCAGGGCCGGGTTCTATTAGAAGCTGACAATACACTGACTCACCCCAATGTTAACATCAATAGTATAGTTAAAACCATTTTAAATAACAGGGCATGGTGTTTTGAATAATGCTGCCCGGAATGCTGCGTGCTGTGGACAATTGTTTTCCACATGATTTGCAACATTGTTCTTTTTGTTGTAGAATCCTTCTTTGAGTCCTTTTGCTAAAAAAAAAAAAGATTTAAAAACACAATATTAGTTCATATATATGTTAAATGTCCATGGAAAGAACACTAAGAAATAAACTGAAACCAATGACCCTAGCTTGAAAGAAATGGACCACCTCCAAAATAAATGTTAATCCTTCAATTGTTCATGAGACAAGCATAGACAGAGACAAGGATCAAACGAAATAGCATAGAATTGTTTGTAAAATGACAACTCCCTTAAACTGGTGGTGGCAGATCCATCACAAGGCCTAAAGCTGGCCCATGTCCATGCCACAGTTTTCCTGGACGTGGAAGCAAGTCTTCGTCCTCTATTTGTGTTGTTTCTTTCATGCTTGCCAGTTGCTCATCTATTCTCCCTTCTTTGGTACAGGGGGTTTGGGTCCAGGTGCAACTGCTCCAGAAGACTCCTAGGGTCCCCTTCGATCACACCCAGCTTCAGCAGCGCTGGTGAAGGAAGTGATTAATATCTAAATCAGAAGACAAATAGACCGTTTAGGTATCAAGTAAATTACATTTCTTTTCGTAATGCCATGTCTCCATTTTCCTTCACGACCTGGAAGAAATATTTTGTATTATCCCATATACAAACACATAATACAACATCTAGTGAGTGCTCTGAGTGCTGTTATGCTGCACAATCCCTCCCAGAGGTTCTCATGATTCTCATTGGAGTTACGAAATTCATTTTGACTTATTTGGATGCATTTTGGATATATTTCTTGGGATCTATTCATGAGCATTTTTGCCACGCCCACATCCTGCCAACCGCTTTAAAAACAATGGTTTTGCACATCAGAACAGGCGCATCTAGTGAGTGCTCTGCGAGTCCTGTTATGCTGGGCAATCCCTGCCAGAAAATCCTGTGATTCTCATCAGAGTTACTAAGGATTGTGATATGACCTGCTTTTTACAGACTTTTGTTATCTTAGCCAATCATGTAACACTCATTGGGCCTCATTACGAGGCTTGCGCTCACGGAATGAAGGGGGCTGGTACGGGACCTGCCCCCTTCATTCCGTCAGGGCTGATTACAGGGTTCCCATCGCGGGACACGGATCGGGCGCCTGGTAAAACCAGGCGTGTTTTCGGGTGCCGCGAGGGGAAGAAGGAGGTAACAATGGGAAACGTATAATGTGCCTGTTGTTACCTCCATTCCCATTGAGCCCTATAGGGGCTCAAATGGGAATGGGGAATGGTTCCTGCAAGGCGGATTTACCGGGTCCTTCTATGTCGGAATGATCCGGTAAGTCCCCATTGCAGGAACCCGGAAAAGGAGCCCGGTTTGGAGGCAGCTAATAGCTCCATGGCTACCTCCAAACTCGTAATGAGGCCCATTATCTATTGCAGTTACTAAATTAATTTGAACTTATTTGGATGCATTTTGGACTTATTTCTCTGGATCTGTTAATGAGTTTTTTTTACCACGTCCACATCCCACAAACCGCTTTCAAAACAATGGACGTGCGCATCAGCACGCATTTCGTGAGTGCTCTGCGAGTGCTGTTAAACAGTTAAGCGGTTGAAGGGTCAAATGCTATTCTCATATATGTTGTTTGGTGGTTTCTATTGTGGAGCCAATTGTCTTTAATACTTTATTGTGCTATTATTTATTGTTTAACTGATTCAGTTGTTTATACTATTTCTTATTTAAACATAACATTTTAGTTTAATAATGTCATACTCTTCCCTGCCCAGGTTCAAGAGCTCATGACACCCCGGATGGCTCAAACATGAACTGGGTCTCATGTAGACCACAGCCTGTTAATTTGTTTTAATGACTTCTCGGACTCTGCGCTAATGCCAGAAGTCCTGCCCATTTAATGAGGAGGGGGTGGACATGGGTGCTTCCCCCATGAGCCCTTAAATGTGTACAATGGCTGGGTTACAGGAGGTTATTCCAAATAAGGGAAGAGGAGAAACCCTTCCTTATGTCAACCAAAGGGTCACTATAGCTGAAATCTGTAACCAAGGAGTTTGTCCTGTAGCTACCCCTGTTTTATCGATACCTATGAAATACATATCAAAGGAGGGTAATTTGTGTTCTATACCAACTGGAGCTCCACCTAGTGTTGACGCACCGGGTTTCCAGCTCACATCTAGCAGGTTCCCGGGTTTCACCAAAGGATATTTCTGGCTGGGTTCAGGAGACACAGATATTGACCCTTTTGTCTCAAAACTGTCGAATGTATCAAATTTATCAATTTATCAAATTCTCCTATCCATGACACTGACTCCTTGAACTCCACCTGCTGATCAGCATCATCCTTTGTCAACACAACCCCTATGAGGCCTTCGGGTTTTAATACATTACCTACACTTATGATGGAGGTCACTCTCACTGCTATGAATACTGCACTAATGGTACTAGCTAAATTGTTTGAGATGCAAGATGCCAAGGCAATGGAGCATGCTGCAACATTGGCAGTTCTATATAAAGTCTTACTTGTGGAAGATTTGATGGCGCACTGTCACTCCACGCAGGTGCCTTTAAGTGGAAATGGTAGCGAGATGGCCTCCATCATAGAAGTGCCAGCCCCTCGGCCTCATTATAATGAACAGATACAATCCCTAGCGGGTAATCCGCTAGTTGTCCCAACAATCCTCTTAGAGGATCTGCAACAAAAATCAGTAGATCCCACACTCAACCTTGAACCGATTGATGAAATGATTCAATTAATAGAGCAACATTTAAACACATTTTGAAAAAAAGGGTGCGCTAAAGCAAAAATCAAAAATCAAAAAATCTTTCTCAAGAGCGGCCTCATATAGATCTCACAATTACTTTCAGTGCCTCACTACTCCCCTCTCTGAGTCACAACTAAATAAGACCATGATGGATGACTCAAGACCACATAACAGGAAAAAACAGAAGCGTGCAGCATTACAAAAAAAAGCCAAGATGTGTTGATTCTGCAGAATAATTCCCTATGGGGTGATTTGCTAGAAAATTCAGGCTTACACCCTCTCCCCGGGAACATGATTCTTCCTGATCAAGATGCTATAGCAGTTGTTCAAGTAGTTTCTCAACCTTGAGGGGGAATTGTTCCAGTTCAATTTCTCTAGGGTCAGTTATTAATGAATCTCATAATAAACACCGCTCCCCACAGATTTTATTTATCCTGGAGCAGACAAGAAATAGATTGACAAACCAACAGGTTGATTACTGTCAGTTGAAAAAGACTGAAAGGTTATCTAGGCACTATAGATGAGAAGCTATTTCTCCTGAGATTGTAAGGTGGGTGGTTTTGGAGGCCCATGACGATCGGGCAGATCGAGGGAGAAATAAAGCTAAATAGATTGACCAGGCAAGGGTGGGTGCCAAGACCCATCATGACTCCCAGAAGGTGTGGAGGAGAGTCGAATTTGTTGGGGACTTGCAATCTCATTTTAGAGCTCCACACACAATTAAATGCAATGTACCAAAAAGAGTCAATCTGGCTCCTCCCTTAATCTTGGAATCTAGAGGATGGTTCGAGGAAGTACTCATGCTGAACAGATCTGATGTCTTAAGCCTGTCTTAAGTCTGTCCATGGACATCCCGGGTTTGGAGGGGTTGCAGTCATATAATATTGGGCAAGTAGAATTTCTAAATGGCTAAGATTGCAGATTCCACCATTAATGGTTAGAAATATACTGGTTGGTGCAAGGAATAATTAATTCAATTTTGGGTTTATATTAAGGGAGGAGGAGCGGTCTAGACTACATGCGAATTAAACATCAGTTAGATCACTTTCTCTGTTAAGAACAAATGACACCAGGGACAGAGTCGAGAAAACACAAGACTGTTCGGTTATGACTCCCGAGTACCTTAGCAGGGAAGAAACGATTTTCGTCCAATTAACTCTTGAATGACGTTCTAACATAGAACTGGAAGTTGGCAGTTTGGAATGCAAGAGGGCTGAAGCATCTCTTAGCGAGGAAACACAATCCTTTGTGGAATCTGGATATTATCATGTGGCAAGAAATGTGGCTCTTACAGTTACTTACCTGGGAGGGGTATTTGGTTTAATTGGTTAAGGCGTTAAGGCAGTCAGGCGGAACCCCTCTTCAGGTTTACTAATTGCCTGCAAAATGTGTCCTAATGCTAGCCTGGACCAATGGGCATCACCCAATGCCTTTACCC
Organism: Ambystoma mexicanum; assembly: GCF_040938575.1. Taxonomy (NCBI): domain Eukaryota; kingdom Metazoa; phylum Chordata; class Amphibia; order Caudata; family Ambystomatidae; genus Ambystoma; species Ambystoma mexicanum. The sequence continues at coordinate 956,538,057 of NC_090928.1, read as the reverse complement.
AACTGTCAAAACTACCCTAACAAGAGGTGTGTTTACCCTCTTGAACGTATATTGGAACCCAGCTGCTGTATCTGATAAACAGTTTTTAGAAGGGATCCCAAATATATTGAATTTAATACTTCTGGACACAACTATAAATTCTACTGTAATTGCTGGGGACTTAAATGTGCAATGTTTCAACTCAGCCCTGATTCTGAGCTCAGGTAGAACAAAAAAAGGGCTAACCTTGATGGACAGCAGCGGTTTTGTTATGTTGAATGCCTCCTTCAAAGGAGACATTCCACCCAATCCAACTTGGAGACAGGGGAGTTCAAACACCCTTCTTAGACTACATTTTTGTTGATAGGGAAAATTGTATCCAGATTTTAGATTTTAAGGATATATCACAGAGTAATAGTGATCATGATTTCTTATTAACAACTGGCCAATAGCAACTACTCTGCCTAATACTGCTCCATACAGCCTAAAATTGGAGGTAACAGTGGTAGAAATAGGCTAAAGTGGACTAATGATTTATTATGGAGTGTACATAAGTGTATACGGCAAGGTGATGCTGGCCTAGACCCTGGGATATTGTCTGATATTGGCATCTATTTAGCAGCCCTTGCATTATTCAAAGAAAAAAAACATACAGCCGATGTTTAACCATAAGCATACCTTTGATACAGAGGTTAAAATTTAAAAAGCTGCTCTAAGGAACGAACTGCGGGAATTGGGTCATTTGAATCAATCAACAAGATGAGAGAGGACTGGTAAGTTAAAACTGAAGTACAATACCTGGATGAAAAATAATGCACAGATATGGTCCTTACTGAGGTCGGGCAATAGTGAACTTCAACTCCCCTTACAGAAAAAGCCAATCGAGGAGAAAGTATGGATTGAGCACTTCCAGATCCACTTTATCGACAGAGAGGAAGGAGGAGTATAATGCTGAGATGTGGCATGTGATGATATTGTAGAACTAATAAAGAGTCTTAGTTCATCAAGAGTGCGGGGCCCGAATGGTTTAACTAATTTAATACTCAAAGCACAGCCAGAGGCTTGGTCCAAGATATTGGCAACTATTTTCATGCAAGTAATTAATACAAAATTAATTTCCTCAGTCATGGGGGAAATCGATTATAATCCCTATTTTCAAAAAGGGTGATTCTGACTCCCCTTATAATTATAGCCCCATATCCCTTTTGGACGCCCCAGGCACATTTTTTGCACAGGTTTTATTAAGAGATATGAAGCCCTGAATGAACCAGGTCTCTTTGGTTGATAGGCAGCAATCAGGGTTTGTGGAGGGGTTGGGTACCTCAATCAATCCAATGGCTCTGTCGCTCATTAAAAAAAAGAGCCCTGCAGTTAGGGCAACCCATTTATATTGCTTTTATAGACTTTAAAATGGCATTTGTTTCATTACCGAGGGATCTCCTAACATGGAAAATTAAAATTTCAAATTGCCTGTCATACATTCAATCTTTGTTGCACAGCTACATACCGATACTTCAATACAAATCAGGCTAAATAGGCAGGGTCTTTTATCACATCAAATGCCTACTGGTAGAGGTCTGAAGCAGGGTTGCATTTTGGCTCCAGCCCTTTTTAACTTATTTATAACAGACATCGGACACCATTTAGAGTTGGTTCGGTCTGATCCCCCGAAAATAGGCAAAGCTTGTTTATCATAGTAGCTATATGAGGATGATTTAGTTCTATTTTCCAAAACACTGATTGGACTCCAATGATTGTTGCAGGTGCTGGAGAGCAATGTAAAGGAACACCACTTAACTATTAATGTGAGAAAGTCCAATATTACGAGGTTCACATTAAAAAAGGCTTCCAGATAAAGCCACCCTTTTGTTTGGACAATAGCTAAAACACTGCTCCTTTTAGTTGAGAAATATTGTTGCCTTTGCATAAATATGAATAATAGCCCAAGAGAAACACCATACTTAGCAGAGATCAAGCAGAAAACAGAAATAGCAGTGAAACAAAGGGAGAATTATCCATGGTAGATATGGGAAGTTCTCTTGCCTCCCACTCCTCACCGTTTATAAGCAAATGGTGGTGCCTATTCTATTCTATGGCGCTGAGACAGAATTGGTGGAAAGTATGTCAGAATCGAATGCTGTTTAGGGTCTGTACTGGAAAAGGGTACTGTCTCTCCAGTTAAGTTTACCCATCCAAATAATTTGTTATGAATTAGGGATTTTGTCATTGAATATAACGTATAAATGGCAGATTTTATCATTTTTGAGTTAAGGTGTTTTAAAACAGAAAAAAATCTGCTACTATGATTCTGCATATATTTACTGTGATGGAAGATCAGGTTGACACTTTGCTGCGTCCTTGGAATAAAATTGTCCTCGATTTTATGGTGGAGGCTAATATTACTTTGGATTTGCTTTTGACTAATCTGGACAGGGCAAAAGTTAAAGTATGGCAATATGATTGGTGCTTAACTTGGGGATCATGTCATAGATATAAGGTTTTTAGAGAGGGACATTTTGAACTGAAACCTTTTAACCAAATTCAATCTTCTCTTTGCAAATTTCCAAGTGCAAAGCTTATAACCTATTTTCTAAGACTTTGTTTTAACATATGGCCTACAAAGTGACATTGGAGCAAAGTTCAGCCTAGTTGTTGATTTTTTAAATAATTATGCCTGGAGCTGCTAAATAAGAGGAAACCTTTTTTAGAATACTATTTTAACGATTACTGTATTATTACTGTTCACGAGGTCTGGGAAAGGATTTTTAAAGGGCATCATGTCATGTTTTCTTAATTTTAGCAGCCTTAAAACTTTTATTATCTTTGGAAATTATATAGTTTGTTTGAGACAAAGGAATAAGAAGAAAGACATGTTTAGAATTGTTACATAATTTGATTGTTTGTATCCGATTTTATTAATATTGAACATTGTATTTAAATGTTGTATTGACACTTATTGATGATGAATTGTTATTTATTTGTTTTGAAAGGTTGGCTTGTTGATTCAGCCACAACAAATAATTAAAAAGTATGCAACATTTCATTTTCAGAATTTTTCCTGAAACCAAAAGCATGTGTTACACAGCATAAAACAGCTCCCTCTGCAACTCTCTGAAAGCAAATGTATGGGTTAAACATAACAAAAACATACAATTCAAACACATCCCCCATTTGTTCCACTTATTTGGAAGCCAAAATGTATACTATCTATCATTAATTTAACAATACAATATTACAAGCCTAGCCCCCCCTTTATTTCTATATATTTATATATGTATATATACAATGTTTTTGTTGGTTTATTTCATAGGTTCTTAGTAGGGCAGTGGAACCAGAAAGTTCCTTCAGTATAAATTTTGCACTGAAGGTGGTACGTTTTTAGCAGTACAACTTAACCATAACGTCCCTTAACAACGTTTTTTGTTGGTTTATTTCATAGGTTTTTAGTAGGGCACTGTAACCAGAACATAGCTTTAGCATAGTGTTTTCTGTGAAGGTGAAAGGTTTGTGGTAGAGAAACTGAACAATAATGTGCCGCTAACAACATTTGTGCATGGAATCCTTGGCTACCCTCATGACAAACTTGTTGAAAAGGCACATTCCCCTGTGTATGTATCAATGTGTGCTACCCCTTCCCTTTGCTAACAGTATCTATGTATCTTAGAAATTGAAGGTGTACATGTTAAATGTTTGGGAGTGTGTGAGTGTTTTTTTCTTTTTCTGTTAACAATGCATGGTGAGTCTGTGGCACACATTACTGTATCAGATGGCTTCAAGGGAGTAATATGGAGGTTTCCTAGGGAGATCACACCTGACTGGCGTATGTGCAATCACAACGCAAGTTTCCGTAGGACTCCAGTACTGGCTGCATCTTCCAATGCACGTTTTAGTAGTTGTAGGAGCGCATGTCTGTCTGTTGCACAGTTATTCACATGCGTAGGGCATCCTCTGTGGGCTGGTAACACCGCCCCTGTCACCCGGCCTACGGATTCATATGATAGGCTATGCCATTTCAAGCAGTCATGGTGACAGTTTGGGTTGCTGTGCAGACCTACCAATGCATGGCTGTAGCTTGCCTGGCTCTATGAGGCCCATTGGAAAACAATAGTAATAGTAACCTCCAATGTACGATGGGTGGGTTAAATGTCGTATTAGTTTGATTGATGTGCTGCTTGCCTTTCCATGACCCGTGAAAAAGACACAGCGTCTCTGCAGTGAGCACTGTGACTGAAAGTGTCAAGGGTTTGCCAGCGGGTCGAACACTTAGAGTAAACATTTAATTGCAGGTGTAACAGCCTGCAGTGAGTCTGCAAAATGGCAAAGCTGGTGTGCCTTGGTGGCCAACATACAAGTGCGTGTAAAGAGAAGTAAACAAGCAGCACATTCTTCGGAGCGCAAAGAATATCAGTGGTAGTTATAAAAGTAGTGTAGCCGCATGGCTCTCGCGGAACACTTCTCTTCCTGCTCCACGTAATGAAGCTGCGTTTCACCTTGTTGTAAGCATTCTTTTATTTCAGTTTGTATTCATGCCCGTGAATACTGGTCCTACGGCTAATGGCATACTCTGATGTGGCTGTACTGCATGTGACGGGAACAGAAATCGAAGCACAAGGCACAACAGTGCACAAGGATAATTTCGTTTACAGCATTCTGCACAGCTGCTCCGGCCACCAACAGGAACAGTCGTGTATGCCAGAGGATCCCTAAAATATCCTTGCACACCATCGGCTGCACTGCAGACCTTTACCTAGGAAAGGGCATGGTATTGTGCATGCACTGTGACGCGCAACTCAACAAAGGGAAAGTACTTGGAAGTGCTTGGGAAGGGTCGGTCCTGGAGCATGATAATGACGGATGGCTATTTAAGTGAGGGCCACCCAACATGTCCCTCTTTTTGTGCACTTCCCCTATGTTATCTCTGTAGGTGGTGCCCCTTCTGTACAAGGCCTTGCCTTCCTTTCTTTCTGTGTGGTGTGTTACAAGATCAAAATGAATGGAAAGCAACTGGAAGAGGAAAAAAGCTCAATGAAAAAAGCTGCTTTCAGAGTTGGAAAGGCACAAATAGACATCTTCACAATGTACCGTACTTTCTCCTTTCCCGGACTAAATGAAAAGTAACACAACAACATCCGTGTCTGCCTAATGCAATAAAAATGTATGCATTAGATTGGAAACATAAGCATGACCTAGGCAAATGCCTCCTTCATCGCAAACAGTATGGAAACTACTGTAACATATTGTGCACTTTTCCCTCCACAATGAAGAACAATAATGGCGGCATGATCCCGCGTCACCAAAGTCTCACAAACACAAACCAAAAGCAGTCACTGCATTGCAGGTACTCCATACCATTTCAAATGCACATAGTAGAATCCAAAATGAGCAGCCAATGCACAGTGTGTTCCATTCACTTTCAATCAATATATTCTGAACTCCCCCAAAAACCGTACACTGTGGCGCGTGAAGCACACAGCCATAACCACAACCTGCACATTTGTATCAACAAATACACCGTGTATCACAGTTTGATGCGTAAAAGCCACACCCAGAAACCTTATTCATCAATGCCGTAGTGTGCACAGGGCCATTGCTATGGCTGCCATGGGCAAAATGGCTGGATGTGGCATGTACAACCTTGTATATATCGTGATGTCCACAGATTTATCGTGCTGTGCGCGTTGGAGTGCGGTAATAAATGTCAACCAGGGTAGGGGATTCTGTTTGCAGGGGTGGCTCTCAAAAGAGCCGTTTTGTATTTTTGTTTTAAAGCTGCTGCCATTGAAAAATGTGTTTATTGTTCTTCGCCTCACATTCTTACAATATCGTCTTCACTGCAGCCTGTAGATTTGTAAACAAAATGTCATTGCCACTGGCGACAAAGAAACGCCATTTCCATTGAGAAGTTGCACATATCGATAACCAATGTTATCGATAACCAATGTTGTCATTCTCACAGGAGTACATCCCAGCAGCACGCAAGAAGTTACACATGTTTCTGTTGATAAGACGCCTACCGACCTCTCGCTGATGACAACATTCATTGGAATAGTTATATAATGTACTTGGTGGTATACATGAGAAAAGCACTTTTGCAGTGGGAAAAATGCGCTTCACTGCTTTCATCATCTTTTTGAGTTTTTGAGTTGACAGTACACATGTGAACAAGCCATGGAACCCAAAAGCAAGCCTCCATAGTGCACGACCACAAAGTGTACAGTTGCGCAAGTGGCCACTCATCGACATTCTGCAAGCAAGTGTCTGAAACTACGAACATCGACACTGCACCACAAAGCCTCCACTTCCTCTAATTTCAAATTGCCATTAAAGCCTCTTTCCACAGCATACTGGAGCAGATATAGCACAAAGTGGTCATCCACTAAGCCAGCCTCACTACACAGAGTAAAGAAACAAAATAATGCTGCCCTGTCCTGTGACGCACACCCTCACCACCTGATTGGACAATTTCCACAGTCGGATTTCCATTGGCCAACATGGTGAGAAGCGCAGATTGCGGCATGTGTGCTCTCATGTAACACTAGCAGTTCTGTACAACGGTCCCCTGTGTACATACCACACCCAGAAACGTTGTTGCGCAATCGCTCAGCCTCTACAGCCCCATTTCCATGGCCACCGTTATGAAAATCCCCGGATGCGGCTTTCGTGTGATGTGTGTGCATGGGGGAAGAAATGTCAACCGGGGTAAGGGCTTTCAGCTGTAGGGGTGGCTCTGAAAAGAGACGTTGTGGGTTATTTTTTTATTTTTTAATTATCTACTTCCACACAAAGAGCTTGTTTTTGGTTTCATAGTGTAGTGTGTTTACTCTTCATCCTCAGATTCTTACAGGAACCTTTTGAATGCATCTAGGAGATGAGCAAACAAAACACCATTACCAATGGACAGCAACGAAATGCCATTTGATTGCAAGACCTCTGCATTTGCAGAACTAATGATCTCATTATTACAGAAAAACAGGCCACGAGCGCACAGAAATTCAGACATGCTTCTGTTACTCAGACAACTTCCAGCCTTTGGGTGGGTGGAACAGACAATATAAGTGGTCCATTCTCTTCATGGTGATATGGCGGAGATGACCACCTGGCCAGTGGGAAAAAGCCTCTTCACTGCATTCATCAGCCTCTTGAGTCAACGGAGCAAACGTAAACAAGACACGTAACCCAAATGCAAGCCACCATAATGCATGACAACAACATGCACAGTAGCAGAACTGGCCAAGTCTCTGCAAAGTAAATGCATATCGGCTAAACTGAGATCAGCGCACCACAATACATCCACTGCTTCCAAACCGAAATTGCCATAAAGCATCTTTCCTGGGCATACTTGTGCAGATCTATCACAAAGGCATTACCCAATGTGAACACAATGCGTTTCTCCATGTCCGCCAGCATCACTACGCACAGTAATGAATACCAGTGTTACCGCCCCTTCCTGTGACCCACACTCTCAGTACCTGGTTGGAAAACCCACACACTGCCATTTCCATTGGTTAGCATTGTGAGAAGTGCAGATTGTGGCACGTGCACTTCGCAAAGTACCGTGAGGGCCACGCCCCAGTACAGCACGAACAGTCCTTCTTCACTTTCCACTATCCTCTTCCCACCACACCGTCATTAGGTATTGTCAAGTAGTCGCACACATATCCAACAATGCCTTCCAAGACGTCAGGATCTAACGCTGTCAGTTCTCCACAAGACGTCATATGGACCGTTACAAATTCAGCCTGCAAGCGTGCTGTTATTGGAAAGCAAATTCATCCACATGACCACCCATCACCACAAAATAAATGTATGAAGATTTTTTTGGCACTATATTTAAAACTCTGTTATAAGTGCCTCTGCGCAAGATATCTGCAACTAAGCGTCCATTATGTTTTTGAAAAGCATAGTAGTTTTTCCCCCATCTCTTACCATGAAGTGGCACTTCAAAGGTATCGACTTGCAACATTTACATTTAGCCATATCATAAAGTGTATTAGCTAAACTGGAACTCTCTTCTTTCCTTCCGACAATGCTACGAATTGTGTTTGCAACTAACCCATCTCATACATAAATCATAAAAATATGGCACCAAAGCCACCACTGAATCTGTGTCTTACGAACCTAAAGGCAGTTCCCAAAAGGTCAGTGTGTGCACGGCTGTGGTTCTTTGTACACTGCACTATTGCCACATATTCTTTTTTAAATCTTCCAGCTTCTACTCTCTGCCCTCAGCAACTCATCCATAAGAGGTCTGCGCAGCTTGTCATTGGGCTGAAGGCCTGGGATCGTATCGCTACTGGACTGAAATGTCTGCAATAGCTGCCAATGGCTGCTAAGAATACAATTAAAACCCTGTGCATTATGCACAAGGCCTTCTGGTCCCTATGACCTCAATACCTTCCACTCTCACTTCCTAAATGTCACCTTTCTTCTCTCATCTGCCTCCTACTCCCTCAGGGTCAGTTGATTCTGCACGCAAGCATTTGTAAGGAGATGTCTTTCTTCTGCTGGGGCCTCCCCCTGGAACAGGCTCTCTGCCTCCATGGAACTTGCAGAGAACCATCTTAGGGTCTGGAAGCACCCCAAACCGTTTCCATGTGCTTCTTCTTTTTCCCTTCTCTCCTCTGCTCACTTCCTGCCTAAAACTGCTTGTGCACTGGTTTCCCACCCACCCTCTAATCTGTGCCCCAGCCCATCTCCCTCCCAATAGTTCCACCCCTGCACTGGCTTTCTGCCAACCCCCGCACTTGGGGACTGTTTTCTGAAACCCTAACAGTCCAACCCTACCACTTGATGTCTACATTTATCCTTGCACTTTCCAGCACCAGCCGTAGTGGCAATTATTGCCTTTTTATGTTGTTCCCATGTACTCCACTGTGCCCTCCCCCTTCCCATTCACTTGCACACTCTGTGTCACCTGGCCTAGTGGGATCAATGTCTCTGTGTGGCCTCTGTTCCGCCTCCCTTTCCTCGTCGCGCATTCACACACTTGTGTGTAGGCGTGGTACAAATGCCACAACATATCATATGATACACACACTGCATTTATAACAACAAGATGCCTCTGACATACCTTGTTGACTTCACAGAATGATCTTTCCACTGTAATCCATGTACTACAAATGTTGGAAAAGGGCTCCCACAGAAGCAGCACGGAATATATGTTATGAATGTTGAGCAAGTGTGTGCAGTGCATGCATGCAAACAGGATACCTGCCACTTCCCTTGCACACTTTCGCCATAGCCTCCTACATTTCTCAGTACAAACAGACCTTCTGCCACAGTGTTTGTGTACACACCACAACCAGCAACCACATTGGGCAATGCCTTAGCCTCAACAATGCCAATGCTACAGCTGCCATCCTGAAAAGAGCCGGTTGTGGCACGTGTAATCCTAAAAGTACCATGGAATCTGCAGAGTTACCGTGCTAGGAACAGGAGTGGGGAGGGGTGCGAGGGGTGTAAAACAGGGTAGAGGAGTGTGTCTTTAGCACTGTCTCTGAAAAGACTTATGTTTTTTTGTTGTGTTTTTGTCATGTACATGCATGCATACTTTTGTTTGTGTTTTCTCTCTTTCGCTGACTGCCTGTTTGCTTCTCCTCCTGACATTTCTAATGACAGAAGGTCAACGCTTCTCTTCTATTTCTACGGGATTCTCTGCAACGCTTCGTGCAGAGTGGCGAACAAAACAGCATTGCCAATGGAGGTATAAAATAAAATGCCATATTCTTGGAACCACTGCAAATCTTGCTGGTTATTAAGGCTTTCATAGGCGGTGCAGAACATCCGAGAACTGCACATAAAGTCACACATGCTTCTGTTTATCCAACACCTCCCGACCTCTGGCTTAGATGAGCAAGCAAACTTGAGCACGACATGTAATCCAAATGTAGTGCTCCAATATGCATGACCACCACATCAACAGTACCGACAGAGGCCACACATGTCCCAAGGAGATCCATGCACCCTGAACCCACTCATAGACTTTGCCCCAAAAAGCCTCCACTCCTTCCAACTGAAAGTTAGTAGCACAGCCCCTTTCCACGGCATACATGTGCAGATCTCGCACAAAGGTATCACGCACGATTAGCACTCTGTGTCTCACCATCTCTGCCAAAGTCACTGCATCGAGTTTTGGGTGAAAATGTTACCACCCCTTCCTGTGAACCACACCCTCCACACCTCATTGGATAATCCCCACAGTTCCATTTGCAAGGCCACGATGCTCAGAAGGGCAGATTGTACCACGTGCCTCTTCCCAACTACAGCGAGGGTTGCACCACAGAAAGGCAGAAACCGTTCTTCTTCCATTTCCACTTTTACATTTGCAACACTCCCTCATTAGATAGTATACAAAAGGCACACAAGCATATAGCTATCACATGCAAGACCACTGCATTGAACACTATCATTTCTGTTCAGCACTCCAGACGTACCGTTATACACTCACAGTACAGGTGCACTTAGCGATGCTGACGAGTTCATCTCATGGCGCAATGTGTTAAGACACTTCTTCAAGGAAGTGTCCTGTACAGGGCAACCCATAGGAAATGGAAATATTAAGCAATTGGTCCCTAATGTACAACATGTTCACTGACCTACACCATGTGCTAGTTAATGCACATTACCTCCCTTTGCTTTTTCCACCAAGTATAAAATGTTCTCGACAACCCCTCTTCAAAGGTCACCATCCACACCCTCCACACCTGATTGGATAATCCCCACAGTTCCATTTTCAAGGCTACCATGCTCAGAAGGGCAGAATGTACCACGTGCCTCTTCCCAGCTACAGCAAGGGCTGCACCCGAGAAAAGCAGACACAGTCCTTCATCCGTTTCCACTATTACATTTGCAACACTCCCTCATTAGGAAGAATGAAATAGGCACACAAGCATGTAGCAATCACATGCAAGACCACTGCATTGAACACTAGTCCAGGCCAACCTCTTGCGAAAGAACACAGCCTACTATTTGCGGCTCATGAGGATTATTAGACCTTTTTTGAGCAAAAACAACTTGGTCACCATTGCCAGGGCGGTGGTGTTGTCTAGGTTAGACTATGGCAATGCCCTTCTCATAGGCGCTCGTGAACACATATTACCTTCTTTTGCTTTTTCCACCAAGTGTAAAATGTTCTCGACAACCCCTCTTCAAAGGTCACCATCCTCGGAGAGATGCAGAGTTAACCCTGTATGGCGACTTTATGTGGTGCTGGTTGTGCACAAGGCCTACTCTCTTGGGTGCATGGCCAACGGCCTACAGCCTTTGGCCATGTACCCAAAAGTGTATGCCTTGCCCAGACCCCACACAACATATTGGCACCAAGAATGGGAACATTTGCCATGTGCCGCAATCCACAAACGCACAATACGATGGGTGGTATAAAGGGCAACCCATACCAAAGGCAAATGGTGACATGTGGCTAGCTACTGTGCAATATGAGCAATAATGTACACCATATGGTACTGTATGCATATCAGTTTACTTTTGCTCCTCTATCAGGTTTACAATTTCGTGCCCCACCATTCTTTAAACGTCACCTCCCTCGGAGACATGCAAACTTTAAACTACATGCCTTCATTATGGTGCCGTGGCTATGGTGCAGGCCTAGGCTCTTCGGTGCCTGGCCTACGGCCTTTCGCCATGCACCCACTAGTGTAGGTCTTGCCCACACCCAGCAGAACATAACAGAGTCATGCAGGTGAACAGGTGGCCACGTACATACCGTGCAGCCCTTACACTTCTAAGCACCCAGTACTTCACCACTGCACCCAGTGGACACACTACATGATGGGTCACTCCATGAGGTCCAGGCATGCAGTACACACTCTATGATGTGCTACCAATCCCCACACCCATGGAGCCAACATTGTATACATTGCTGTGCCAAAAGTGACCACTGAAACAGGTCACCTCACCAGCTACGGTGCTGTAACGCAGACTGCCTACAGTCCCCACACAAGGTAGTTACCTGTGGAGGCAGCCGCGAATTGGCACAATACGCATGGATACTGCAGACACACAACGTCTACTTCCACCTACTGACATATATCACATGAACCATTTCTCATTCCCCCACCCTCTCCTTCCCTTCTTCCCACCACCACATGGCGTAAAGTATGTTTGTCAGTCCCTTTTGGAACCACACTGTCCTCCAATACACCATGCCGTTGTTTCCCAAAACCTTTGATGCACAGCACGCTTCCCTCCAGCCAACCAGTGGCCACATCCACTGTTCACCGACAGCACGGCGTACCGCAGGCCAATGAGACTTCTGTCCGCGGAACGAATAGGGAAATGGGTCAGCGGAGCGGACCCAGATATCACACATTTTTGGTAAAGGATAAAAAAGGAGAGCCAGCCATGTGATGTCATCAGTGATGTCATCAATGACATTTGTGATGTCATCTTTGATGTCCTGGGTGTTAGCGTTAGCAGTGCACGGTGGCGCGAGTTGTGGTTGCTTATGTTACCATAACTGCCGAATTTCAGGGGTTTTTCGGTTTTACTTTGAACCATAACGTCCCTTTAACAAAGTTTTTTCACTGAATTTCATAGGTTTTTAGTAGCGCAACTTAACCATAACGTCCCTTTAACAAAGTTTTTTTACTGAATATATATATGTATATATATATTGTAAACAAAAAACCAGGTCCCCAGATCCACAATGGAACCGGGAAAAGGAGGTCGGTGGAATGCACTCCCAGGAACAGCAGAGATAGCCTGGATGACTCTCTGCAAAAAGGCTCATACACCAAATTAAATCCAAACTGACAATCCTTTATTGTTTCAAGTCAGCATGGCAAGGAAATTTGCAGGAAAACGACGCGTTTCGCGGTCTACAGGCCGCTTGATCACGTTCAACGTGCAAAACATAAACAAGGTGACTTTAAATAGGATACAAAGTCTCTGTGATCTCCATTCCAGATAGAATGTCTCCGTTTTTAACACATAGCTAAGGCTCGAAAATCATTGCAGACATCTTTGCATGTGCAAAAAACTTAACAATTGCTGCAACATTTATGCATGTTAAGAACGTCCATTAATATAAAAGCCACTAATTTAAACAATGTTACTGCTGTTGTTGACAGATGCTTAAAAGTGAAAATAAAAATAAAAATAAAAATAATTTCAAAATGCCCCTGCCACCTGTGTCATTACTTCAAGAATAATATGCGCTTAGTGCATGGCATTCATTCTGCAGGGACAACTATGTTTAGGGCATATTACATTCTGAACGCATACAGTCTTTTTAGTAACATTCACGTGTGTCTAATGACAATAATAATGATGTTTATACACTCTATCACCGTAGAATACTTCCCAAAGCCTACCTCATTGCATAATTAGTTTGACTGGCGTTGCCTCAAATGTTAAACACTGTTCATAACAAAAATATATAGGCTCTAGATACCGTTCATAAGTTAAACAGCATGCTGTAATCTGTCACTGGACTTTAAGATGTCAAAAAGCTACCATGTGCAACATAGCAAAGCAGCAACATCGCGGATATGTAACTCTGAATAGACCACATGTAGCCTATGAAGTGCTTAGTGCATTTCAGCTATAAAATGATAGTACATTACTAACTTTAAAGTGCTTAGTCCATGTAAACATTTGACTAGTGCAAAATAGCTCAAAATTGGTGCTAATTTTCATGTTACGCATGAAGTCCAGTATATATAATATTATCCCAGAAAAAACAGCATGGCATAGAACAGCATTAATTTAAAACACCTAATATTAATACATGTACAATTAAACAATCAATGTAATGGATTTGGAAAGAGTATTGTAGTAGGACAGGGAAGAGGAGGAGAAAAAGAGAGACGATATAAAAAGCATCCCATTATTAATGTGACCTTGGCGCACTTACGTGGAACAAAATTAAGATAAAATTTGGCAAAAATAGTAAACCTAAATTCTAAAAGCAAAAACTTAAATATTACCTCTGCTAAGCCAGGGGTGGGACCTTAGTGTCACACTTAAATTGACCCAGTTGACTAATCTATCTCCAAGACCATAAGGGTACCCCCTGTGCAGAAACAGTGCAAACTCAAACTTATCCACTGATCCTAAGGAAACCCTATTGACCGCCTGCATCCATAGTGCACACCACTAGATAGCAAACAGAGAGAGAAGGAAGTGCAAACATAAGAAAATCTGAAGTAAAGTGATACAAATAAATAAAAATACGAAAGTAGAATGGACCGAAGATAATCAATCAGAGAATATCAGAAGAAATAATGTATAAATATATCCAACCCCTAACTTAATGTATGGGATTAAACATCCACAATCAACTACATGGTCTCAAAATGATTCTGTATTTAATATTAAAGCAGAGTATTCGTGTAATAACAGATATTTAGAGAAAGGCAAGAGGAGACAGAGAAATAGGCTCATGAAAAGACCTGTGACACATGTGTATTTACAAGATGGAGGAACAACACTAGGACTTAAAATAGCCTAATATATAAAAACAGTAATGATTATACTTAGGTCCCTAAAAAGGTATAGAGTTCCTCATCTAAGTTGTGACCGCTTGGTTTCTTCGTATCGAGATCAAGAATGCATTTGGTTTCAAGTTGTCTCAGTGTCAATTCTCTATTCCCACCACTAGGGTGTTTGGCTATAGAATGAATGCCAAAATATGTAAAGCCCTCCAACTTGCCCTCGTGTACTTCTTTAAAATGCAAAGCCATGGGGTATGTTACATCAACATTTTTGATGGCTCGAATATGCTGCAACATCCGCAGCTTAAGCCTTCCTATAGTATTGCCAACGTACCATTTATCACAGGGACACACAAGCACATACACCACGTACTCTGTGTCACAAGTGATTTGTGATGCAATGGGAATACTCTTTTTCAAAATAGGATGATTGTAATGGGAGACATCTTTTGCATACTGACAGGCCTTGAATTTTCTGCATTTGTGAAAAACCTGTATTGGATGTTTGAAGCCAAGTAGAGCCTCTAGACAGCGACGGGGCACTCATAAAACTCATGACAAGATTATCTTTAAGTGAGGTGGATTGACGAAATGTAATATTCATCCTGTCTCCCAAGATCGCCCCCAAATGTTCATCCAGGTGCAAAACATGCCAGTGTCTTCGCATGATTCATTGTATATTCTGGGAATTCGTGCCATAGGTAAGGATGAGACGAGTCTCACTCTGACTTTCTTCTGATGATGGCACCACTTTAGATGTTAAAAGTGTGGAGCGATCTTTGTCTCTTGCTTTATGGTAGGCTCGTTCAAGAATCTTCTTGGGGTAACCTTGCTGTTTAAATTTCTGGTCCATATACCCACACTCTGCATCAAAGGTCTCCAACTTCGAACAGTTCCTTCTTATACGAATAAATTCGCCATATGGTATTGACCATTTCAGGGGAGTGGGGTGGTTGCTTTTGGCGTGTAGTGGTACATTACAACTCGTCGGTTTCCTGTAAAGTTCTGTCACAAGTTCTTCCTGAGCCACTTTAACAACAATATCAAGATACATGATTGCAGTCTTGTTGTGGCATACTTGCACATATCATCCTCTAGTAGTCCCTTGTCTTTGTATTTATTTAGCAAGTCAAAAAGTTTCATATGCATACCTGCAGTGGGATCCTCTCCCAATTTGGCGTAGCAGGATTGATCATTGAGTTGTCTTGCCGCCTCCTTGATGTAGTCCACACGGTTCATCACCACAATATTCGTACCCTTGTCGATGGTTTAATAATACAATCTGATAAAATACTCAAATGTTTTAGAACCTTGAGTTCATGACGAGTGAGGTTGTCTTTATAACTCCATTTGATCTTTCTGATTTTTCTCAGATCATTAATCACTAAGTCCTGGAATGCTTCGATGTGACCTCCCGGATTAAACATGGGATTAAACCTTGATTTGCACCTGAGTTGACTGGTTCCTGGCCAATCCGTGTGAATATTCTTGGAGTTCCAGTCATGATTGGTGTTATCGTCAGATGCTGCACAATCTGATCCCAGGCTTATAAGGTTACCAAATGTTGTCATGTCTTCAATGGTAACTGGTGTATAACCTTCTGACATCTCTGAAGCTGGTTGTTTGGATGGATTAATAGCAAAAAACTTTTTTAGCCTGACCTTGCGCATATATTGATCAAAGTCTATGCATGTTTCTGCATAGTTATAATGGCTGGTCGGGCAGAAGTTTAGGCCAAGTTTTAATACTTTTTGTTGGTCGTCAGATAGAGGATATGAGGAGAGGTTAATGATAGACATATCTTGTTCTTCCATATTGGTTTTTACAAGTTCTTGGTGCCATAGCGGGTCTTCCGTGCTGGCTGGTCCTTGTCCCCGATGTCTGAACCTGTTGCTCCTCCTTATTTTCTTCCTCCTCTCTGTCCCATTGATTTGCCTCAGCCTTTGCCTCTTGGTTTTTTGTTGCCGTTTCGTGTGTCCATCCCCAACAACTGCATTTCTTCTAAAAAATTCAACTTCCGTATGGGTTGCTCACTTTCACTTTCAGTACTGTCCACTTCCGAAGATGAGCATGCGGCTGGGAGTTCCGTTACTGAAGATTGGGTGCTAGCGGGTAGTTTTAGTCTAAGGGTATCAAAGCGTTTGGCGAAGGTAAACACCCTCCCCTTTTCGTAGTCATCCTTGTCGCGTATACATTTGCGTTGTTTCCGCAACTTGATGTCATCCTCAAATGCTTTGTATCCCTTCTCCATGTTGTTTCTCATGGCTTTTCCCTCTTCGCTTGGATCAATAGTTTTAAGCTGGTCCTCCACTTCTTGTATTTTTGACAGTATCTTCTTTCTGTCAATTCCTGCATACTTGATGCATACTTGATGATGATTTTCAAAAAAGTAACAGAACACAAACTGCTAGCTTCTCCCCATTCTTGCAGCATTTCAGGATCTTGTTCATCTACATATATATATATATATATTCAGTAAAAAAACTTTGTTAAAGGGACGTTATGGTTAAGTTGTGATACTAAAAACCTATGAAATTCAGTAAAAAAAACTTTGTTAAAGGGACGTTATGGTTCAAAGTAAAACCGAAAAACTCTGTAATTCCCTAACACCCAGGACATCAAAGATGACATCACAAATGTCATTGATGACATCACATGTGCATTTACCTTTCATGAAAAGTCTGTACAAGGGATTCTCATTGTAATGTTAATAAAAAAAAGTGTCAAGGATCATTGGAATAAATATCATGAGGTACGTAGTGCATTAAGCAATGCATTAATCCAAATAGCATTGTATTATCAAGTGTTTTCCAATATACCAACGTACGCATGTAGTAATATAGGCATAGTGTGCATCAGACATGATGGAGATGCAATATTAATAATCTTGCCATATTAAATACTAAAATTATAAATGCTTTCTTATTAGAGTTTTGCATACTGTAAAACATTTAATAAGTACATAATAAAACCCACTTACTACATTATTGCATTACTGCATACAAAACACAAACAGACAACAACACATACAAATATGAACATATACAGGGAAAGTGAAGTAACCTAACTGATTATCTTCATGCACAGAAACGATTGCTCTGCTTCAAAGCTACTACTTCCCTATGTATAATTATCACATATTGTGACTAGGCCCTAAGGAAAGTAGTGTAAATGCAATGTGTACAAATATGAGCATACCCAGGGAAAGTACAGTAATAAAAAAAAACAGAACTATAAGACAGGGTTGATAACCTTACTAATCATCTTCATACATAGATAGCATTTCTGTCTTCCAATTCTGTGTTATCCCTTGTATATGTTTCATATGCTGTGAGTGGACCCTAAGTGAATTACTGTAAGAACATATTTCAAGTATAACTCTACAAATATAGTACTTTTTGAATTTTTAGTTCCTGACTGTTACTGGCCTAGATATATCAGTAAAGGAAAAAAGAGTGAGCCAGGCATCTGATGTCATCAGTGATGTCATCTTTGACATTTGTGATGTCATATTTAATGTCCTGGGTGTTAGTCTTAGCAGTGCACAGTGGTGGCGCGAGTTATGGTTGCTTACCTACCATAACTAGCGAATTTCAGGGGTTTTTCGGTTTTACTTTGAACCATAACGTCCCTTTAACAAAGTTTTTTTTCCTGAATTCCATAGGTTTTTGTAGCACAACTTAACCATAACGTCCCTTTAACAAAGTTTTTTTACTGAATTTCATAGCTTTTTAGTAGCTCAACTTAACCATAATGTCCCTTTAACAAAGTTATTTTACTGAATTTCATAGGTTTTTAGTAGCACAACTTAACCATAATGTCCCTTTAACAAAGTTTTTTTACTGAATATGCATAGGTTTTTGGTAGCGCAACTTAACCATAACGTCCCTTTAACAAAGTTTTTTTTACTGAATATACATATACATACTGTGAATTTGATGTATTTTTACTAGGATTCCCTTACTTTATATACATGTAACATGGAACATGCTGAACCCCCAGCTAGTGATTTTGATATCCGCGGACTGTGCATATGTCCGCGGACCAACGCTGAAATGGGGGATGAAAGCCATTAGCAACCCAGATTCCCAAAGCGGAACCCGGGGTGCTAAAAAAGAGGATTTTCCTTCCTACACCAGGACGCCTGTGGCGTCCCAGTATAGGAAGGAACATCCTTTTCCAAGATGGCCACCATGGAAAAGGAGGGCGAAGGTTCCATACAGGGCCCTCTTCGCTTTCCATGGCAGCCTGCAGAAGGCAAAAAGAGAACCCTATGACCATATTACCACAAGCACATGTTTCTTCCCTTTCATATCTATCCTAATTTCGAATAACTTTACCACAAAGCCAGTCCCTGGTGGACATGGACACTTCAATCCTATATTTTCTCCCTTGTGGTCATAGCCAGTAGCCAGATTGTCTGGATCATGACCTTATTCCATGAACCGGACAATCTGGCCACTGCCCATTGCCACAGGCTACCCCTCATTCACTAAAGGTATACCGCTATTTTTTTTATAGCTACATTATGACACTTGGAAAATAATTAAATACTGGCACATTTGCAAAACCATGGTTGTAGGTCCTTACCAATGCTCCTTACGCAAGTTTGCTACAAATCCACCATATCCACTTTTTCAAAAGTGTCAACTGAATGCACACACAATCGTCATATAACCTAGCCCCCACTTGACAAAATCCATTCAGACTGAACAAAAACATTTATATCTAGAGCTATAATCTTTTTGCAAACCTGTGTGTAGATTTGTCAAATGGCACCACATTTATAAGCCTTTACATTATTTTGGCACCCCCCCTCTAATTTTGCCCCCTCTTGACAAAATCCCACCAAACTTCGCAAAAACATTCATATCTAGATTGATTATCAGTTTGCCAGAATAAGTGTAGATTCATCAAATGTCACCTCATTTATAAGCCATTACATTATTTTGGCACCCCCCCTCTAATTTTCCCCCCTCATGACAGAATCCCACCAAACTTTGTAAACTCATTTGCAATCAAGTCACACATATACCATCCCATCCTCATCACCCCTCACCTCCTTAGAGATTATTTGATAAGTTTGACAAGAGCAATGCTCAGAAAATATTATTGTTCCGAGGGTTCAGGCATGTATTTTTATACATACGTTGATCGATTGCACAAACATATCCAATGCACCTTACCTTAGTTTTCCTCTTTAGTACACATGCGAAATCTGGCAACAAGGCGCGACCATCTTGTGCTAATCTTACCCGTTGCTGCATCGGCCTAAGGCAGCGGTATTCAAACTGTGGGGGCACGACCCTGCAGGGGTCCGCGGGTGCATCACTGGGGGGTCCTGAGAGCTCAGCATGAAATCTAAAAAAAAATATATACATATGTATTATATATATATTTTTTTTTCATTGGAAGAAATGGGCAGTGTGGCTCACATGGTAGGGCTGAAGCATGAAACTGTCTCAAGCAACAATGAAAAAGTGGCCTGCAGTTGTAAATGGATATTCATTCCTTTAGTCACAGGCCTCATTACAACTATGGCGGTACGATAACAAGGGTGCCGGTAAGCTACCAGCACCGTTGCTACCGTACCGCCATAGTAAAAGTTGTGCTCGCGGGTGCCTGAAAGCCTGCCAGGTCTGACCTGGCAGGCCATGCAGCACCCGCGAGCACAGATCGTCAGATGCACCGGCACCGTTATTAACAGTGCCGGAGCATCCGAGCTCCCGATTCCCATTGAGCCCTATAGGACTCAATTTGGAATGGGAATCTAACGGTACCAGCACCCGCGAAAGGGCAATAATCAGGTCCGCCTAACTCGGCATGACCCGGAAATTGCCCATTCGTGGCTGCCAGACCCGGATGCAACTCCGGCGGCAGCCGTGCCGGTTTTAGCGGCACAGCTACCGGCAGGGTTGTAATGAGGCCCACTGTTTCAATAGTACCCAAGGTAAATTGTGATATATTCAGCAACAATGGTCAAAATTACTAACTGCATAGTTAAGTAACTCATCAAACTGGTCCACATTGGCCAAAATTGTGGCCCATTTTGACTGGCCCACACTAGCATTTTACATTTTTGGTACAGGCATTTCCCTATAGCCCAGTCCGAGCCTGGCGGCTCATCCATTATGGAGGAGCTAAGGAGCCAGCCCAGTGAAACAGTGAGCACACCCTCAACTGCTTTCTCCAGCTGATGGAGTGCTCCTGGGCTGGCTGAACTGTCAGAGGGAAAACTGTTTCCCTTTGACAGTTCAGTTTAGTGCCCCAGCCGCACATGCTCACTGAGCCATACAAGTGCTGGGGCGTTTTGCTTCACCAGCATTGCATAGCTCATTGAAAATTCTCCCTGGGGCACTGCATTTCTGTATGTCCGAGGAGGCGCTCCTGCGCCTCCTCGCACATATGGACAGAGCAGCCTGGAGCAGAGTGTTTCAGCACCCACACACCGGCCAATGCAGAAGGTACGTTTATGTTCATTGTTTTTATTGAAACATGTGTATGGATGTGTGTGTATGCTTATGAGTGAATGTATGGTGATGGATGCTCGTGTCAATGATAGAGTGATTGCTGTATAAATGTGCAGCGCCTTGTATACAGACGTAACCATGTTGATTGTGTTAGGCCCAGTGGGGCCCAGTGGACAGGGATGGTATCTTTTTACTGGACCTCTATTATAGATCTGCAGAAGGCTTTTTAAGGAGGGGCTGCACAAGGGAGTGCTTGAGGAGAGAGGGGAAAGTCAGGGCAAAAGAGTGATTGCAGAAATTGGCCAAGGCTGGAGTGAGGGTGTCAATGAGGTCCTTGATGGTTCTGGGGGAGCAGGGGAGCACCTGTTTGGATGACACTTTCATAAATCAGACTTGTCTAAAAACATCATCAGGTGAGGTTGGAGAGAAAGAGGAGAAGAGAAGAGGAGAGGGAGAGGCAGCCAGAGGGAGGTCGAGAGATGTAGAAGGAGAGCAAGAGGAGAGAGGACAGGATGTCCTGAGTGTTAGTGGTAAGTGAGAAGGGAAAGCAGTACAGAGTGCCTGGCAGTGTACAGGAGAGGTGGAGACTTCAGAAGGATTGGCCAGCAACTTGCAGATTTTAAAGAGTTTGGCCATGTTGTTAGAGGCCACAGGGATGTGGGCTGGGATGTGGACTCGCTTCTTGGACAGGACAGAGAGTCTCTATTGCTTTTGGAGCAGGAGGCGGGCCAGTTTGTCAAAGGATGCGCCCGATGCCCTCCACTTCCTTCCGGCCACCCTATACTTGTGTTTCAGGGTAGCGAGATTGGAGTCATACCAAGAGTTGCACTTGGTGGTAGGTTTCAGGTGGATTCTCATGACAGGGGCACAGGCGTCCAGACTGTTGGAGAAAGAAAAATGCAGGTTAGAGAAGGCTGTGTCAGAGGGTGAGTCAGCCACAGACGTGGGAGGAGTAGAGAAAGTAGCGGCAAAGGCATCCACTGACACACGCTTCATGCACCGAATGGCCAAGAAGGTAGGTGGCAGTGCTGCAGTGGGCTTAGCCCAGGGGACAGAGAGCGTCAGGTGAGAGGACACCAGAAAGTGGCCAAGCCAAGAGACAGGAGTGGTGAGTGGGTTCGAGAGGGGAATTTTTGAGGTGATGAGAAAATCCATGGTGTGCCCGGAAGAGTGTGTTGAACCAGAGGGTAGATTGGAGGGAGAGAGAGAGTGTTGCAGAGGTGCAGGAGAGCCCCAAGGAGGGATTGGAAGCATCCAGGTGGATGTTGAGCTCTCCAAGGAGGAGAAGTTGAGAGGTAGAGGCAAGGAGAGAAGAGAATAGGTCAGCCCACTCTGGGAGGAAGAGAGCGACCTTGCCAGGTGGCCTCAGATGGTGGCCACAGTCAGAGAGAGGCCAGGAGAGATGGAGAACCTGCAGACCAGCCATTCAAAGGAGGAGTAGGCATGTGTAGGAATGACAGATGTAGAGACCCAATCTGGAAAGATCTGAGATACGCCCCCAAATGGACAGTTTGTTCGGGTTCCGGAGAGGATCTTGTGGACATCATGGAGGAGAGTGTCAAAACCTGTGATAGAGCTGACTGTGAACCACGTCTCAGTGAGAGTGAGGACATCCAGGTTATGTTCTTTGAGGAAGTGGCAGAGGTTTGAGGAGTGTTTGACAGCAGAGCAAGAGTTGAGAGTAGTGACGTGGAGCAGGTTGCCACATTTGAATGACTTCCGTGTGGGGTACAGGATTGAGGTATGCCCTGTGGAAGCGGTAGAGGGGCCCAAAAGTGGTCAGAAGTGGTAGAAGAATATGTCATCATAGCCAGAGAGGAGGCGGAGGGTGCCAGAGAGGTAGCGGAAGAAGGAGGTGGTGGAGGAGCCAGCAAGGTGCAAGTAGGAGTTGTGGGAGAAGGAAGGAAGTTGATAAGATGTGGCAGATGCCTGTCGAAACGGATGAGTTTGGGCTGAGGGCCCTGCACCAAGACGGTGCCATTCAGATAGACGCTAATGATGGTCTTGGGGGAGTAGAAGGAGGCCAAGAGGGCCTCCCACCGAGTGCCACCATTAATGGGAGAAGAGGAGAAAGGAGAGAGAACAGAGACCATATGAGGATGCAGCGGGGGGGTTGCACGAAGGGGCAGACAGGTGCACGCAACAGTACAAAGGTGCTCCAAGTGGGGTGCAGATCTAAAGAGTTGGAGAGAGCCAATGGGACAAGTGAACAGTACCACAGTTACCACAATGTAAACCAGATTCAACCTTCCTAAAAAAGAGGGAAAATGACCTAGCTTTTAAACACAGCAGCAATGCAAAACACCAAGATTGAACTTTCCTAAAAATAGGGAAAAAGACCTAGGGCCTGATTCACAGAAGCGTTTTATAATGGTGCATTCCCATTAGAAACCGCTCTGTGAATCAGGACCCTCGTTTTTAAACACAGCAGCAATGCAAAACACCCAGATTCAACTTTCCTAAAAAGAGGGAAAAGGCCTACTTTTTAAAACAGCAGAAATGCAAAAGAATGTGACTTTCCTGGGGAGATGTGAGGGAAGGCTAAACAATACAATTTACTGAGATGCTTATGTGTGGTGCAGTAAACAATGTAGAAATGATATGACAATGGTTAGTTTAATGGGGTGCACCCCACTGGCTCACCTACCAGGTCCGTTGCAGCAGGTTGACGGCTGCAGGCTTCCTGCTTCCACAGCTGACACCATCTGGTGCTGCTGCTCAGGGAGCTGTCCTTTGTCTTTATCTGCTGGAGGCTGCAATGGACAGTGAGGCTGCCCTGGAGGCAGATGTATGTAGGTCCTAGTGCCCAATCAGGACTAGGGGAGGGAAAGTGCAGGACGAGGAAAAAGGGATGGGAAGGGAACGAGGGAAGAAGGCTGCAAGGCAACTGAGATTAAATACACACTTCAGCAATTTAGCACAGTTTTTCAATGCAGATGGTGCCTAACACACTGACAATGGGGGGGTCAAGATAAGTTGCACATTTGGTTCAATGGATGCCCAAACATACGGTCACAAGCACAGCGCTCTAACCAGCATCACTGTGTGCATCTTGTGTCCAGCAGAATTGAATTCCGAAGCCACCAATGCAGAATCGGCACCTAGCATCTGGAGGAAAGTGCCCATTCAGTACCAGGGGAGGGTGGGTGCAGGATGAGGAACAAGAGGAGGGGAAGGGAATGAGGCCACAAGGTGGCTAAGTATAACACAAACTTCAGCAATTTAGTACAGTTTTTCAATACAGATGGAGCCCAACACACTAACAATGGGGGTCGAGAAAAGTTGCACATTCAGTTCAATGGATGCCCAAACATGCAGTCACAAGCACAGCAGTCAAACCAGCCTCACCGTATGCTTCACTGTGTCCAGCAGAATAGAATTGCGGAACTGAAGCCACGGACACAGAAGAGGCACCTAGCCACTCTGGGGCAGTGCCCAATCAGTACCAGGGGATCTGCAAGTTGACTGCTTTTGGAACCTAACCTCATGTTTACTCTTGGAATGCTATTATACTTGACCCGACAAATTCCTATTCCTACCACTAGTTCTTTTTCAGAACCACACCCCATGTGGTATGCACACCCATCTACATACATGGCTGGGAGATCCCTACATGTGTCTTCATAGAAAGCCTTGTGTGGAGATTGTTCAAATTTGATTACATTTGTTTCTAACTCTGTCATCAGAGGCACAGACAGCTGCACAATCATGTAAGTCTGCCATCCCTTGAGCAACTGGACTTTTATTTTTCTACCCATATCTCAACTCAACTGGGAATCCTTGAAATGCCAATGTGCATGATGTGATTCTTAACTGGGCTTAATTCCCTGATCTAATTCTTTTACTCTGTAAAAATTGCAGAGGCTGATGATTTGTTTCAACAATCACCCACTCCCCCTGAATAATGGGGCGGAAATGTTGTAATGGCCAGACACTGGTCAACAGTCCCTTTTCATATTCACAAGATTTTGCTTCTACCTGTGACAAAGCTTTGCTGGCATATGCAATGTTTTGATATTTGTATCATGTTTTGGTATAGGACTGCTGACATACATTGATCTGTGAATCCTATCTCTATGAAGATATCCTGGTTCTTTATTGGATACGCTAAACATGGGGCTTTTATCAAACAGTTTTTTAACTTGGCCACTGCCTCACATTGCTCTTTTCCCCATTTCCAGGGTACCCCCTACTTCAGTAATTTAGTCAATGGCTCTTTAATTTCTGCATAATATTCAACACATTTTCTGTTGCAACTTGTAATTCCTAACAAACTCTTGAGGCCTTTCAGATTAGTGAGATCCTTACATTTCTGAATAGTTTCAACCTTTTTCTTTTGTAGGTTTTACCCTTGCTCTGTTACTTCATGCCCCAGGGAGTTTACCCTTTTTCTACACCACTGCCCTTTCAGTAAAGATACTTTTGCACCAGCTTTTTGTAATTGGCCGAGTTCATTCTTAATTAGCACATCATCCACGTAAATAATAGTTCCCTCTCAGCTGCACCTGGGAGTGCTCAGGAATATCCTAAAATCAATAATGAGGCTGACCAGGAGTACCACAGCTTTGGGCTATGCGTGGTTCCTGAATAATGAAAAACTTGCACTTAGATCCTCTTTGAGATACTTGGGGTTCCCTATTTTTCTGATCTCAAAAAAATTGCATTATTGCCAATTTTTAGAAGGGAAGGTGAGAAAGTACACAGCACAGATTACAAAAGTGTATTACTGGTATGGGAAATTCTCATTGATCCCCTTACTCCATTTCTATAAAACTAAGATTGTTCCCCAACTGTGCTCTTGCCTTGAATTATTTCCTCTCTGGGTAAAGTCTGAACTATGTAAGTAAGAGGCGAAAATCTGGAGACCTATCTTTCACTGTCTGCCCAATTTAGTTCTGTATATAGCTATTCACTAGGAATTGGGCCCACAGTCAGCGGGAAGCCTTATAAACTGGAGAAGACTTTCCCTTTTCAGCAAACTCCTGATAGGCCACAATTATACCTTGTATGCAATTTTAGGGGAAGGCATAAGATTAGGCTCCCCAGAGGCGTGCTTCTTGTTCAATCTAAAGGATGAATGGCATGACATTCTGGGTAAATTGGGGTTAACCTTGGATTCTCTTATTGGTAGCCCATTACAAGTAAAAAAGCTACTGCAGTTTGATGATTGGGCTAAGACAATGCAGGATGTGCTCAATACTAAATTATTCTCTCAGTAGGTTTCTTACTACAAAAGAATGTGCAGCCCTGAACCCTATTTCCTGAGAAGAGGAACGTGACAGGCGGGTTGGGTTCCGGTTCGTCTAATTGTAGATTTTGTCATCAGATTGCCTGTAAAGAAACTCTGCAGCACCCATTAATAGATTGTTTTGCCTTAAGACAAGACTGTATGTTTTTTTTAGTAAATATTTGAGGAACGTACAAAGAGTTGATTTAGATTTGCCCTGGTTGGAGATGTTGCACAACGGCTCAGTCTCACATCCTCTTCCAGTGGTGAGATTCCTAACAGATGTGTGTAAACATTTTGGATAAGCCTTAGGGGTTTCCCTTGTTTGTAAAAGTACTGATAAGCAATTTTAGAACATATATTTGTTGTATGCAGTCTTAGTATTAATTAAGTATGGATGTATGCATTTGTATTTATATTTCTGTTCTGATATGCACGTGTATATATGTATTGATTATTTTGTTTACTTCTTTGTAATGTATCACAATTGATAGCTTGTTCTCAAATTCAGGTGCTGCTCCACACAGCCTAGACCAAACCTTCTGATTCAGTTAGCCTAAAACCATACACATTCTGTGCATGATACCAGTTCCCAAATATAATTTATTTTTGGTCCCGCTTACATTGTGATTAATGCATTTGGAACCAATTGTGACTTTCAACATGCATCTTTCCACAATTCTTTACCCTGATACAGGACCATCCAAGCCAAAGATTTGTTGATTTTTTTTATTTTCAAACTTGGTATTTCCTCTCTTTCAGGCATTTTTTTAAACATGTTTCATTAAAGAAACTCTTTTCCTGTTCTAGGGCCAACACTGCTTCAAACATTTCTGCATGCCCAAACACATTGAAAGTGAGCAGTCCCCCAAAAAACAATTCAAAACTCCCCAATGAGAGTTAATAATGGACACACCCCAGGAGGGAATGAGACCAAGACCAAGTGCGGGTGAAGTTAAAGGTAAAGTTTATCTAAAGCCAAAATAGGGCAAGCAGAGGACTGCAAACTCTGAGAGTGCTCTGCCCAACATTAATCTGACATTAATTTAAAAAGGGTTACAGCATTGTTAACGACAACATTCTATAAGGTACAGAAGATAAATTTCATTGGATGAGCCAAAGGTCCAGTATAGCCTCGTAGGCACTGCCTTCAGATAATTGGATAGTTGCTGGGCAGGAAGGCGGACATCACGTGCGTCAGCCGGGCTGGTCAGTGTGAGGTGAATGTTATATGGCTCTGGATAAGGTGATTAATACTAACTCTCTAATCTAAACACCACTTCAAAGTACACAATAAAAGTCACCCATAAAATATAACCATTAACATCATGGCAGTTGGGGGGAGAATCATATATTTCACAGGTTGTATAAGCATACATTTGTCTTGTATCCCTGGATGGGAGAAAGGTATGGGGGTCATCTTATGCCAGGGGCATGGGGGTGAACACTCCGTGCGGGCCCAGTGGAAGGATGAGAGTATACATTTGTTGCATTAAGGCAGCAATGAGAAATGGGCCTTTGGCTGCATCACTATCATGGAGAGGGAAAAAGGTGGGGCTGTGCGCTTGTCGTGCGCTGCGCTGCTGGAAAGGGGAGAGAAGGCCCTTTGACTCTTCAAGTTTGGCCCAGTTCGATGAGTGGAATTATAAGTAAACGATTGGGATGGGGTTTGAACACGTTTTCTGTGACTTCATTTATAACAAGTAGAAAAGAGTTTCTGATTACATTGTGGGCTATATCTTCATATATACCGTGGTCACAGTGCTACAGAATTGTTCTATGTACATTGGACCCATAGGACGCACCGTACTAAAAAACAATTAATCTACATCATATAACAAAAGCATGTGGGTTAAAATATCATATTCATTTCAATTTGTGTGGTGTATCATTTATCGATTGTTCTGTTACATCTCAGAGGGATGGCTTCATCACATGTTAACACAGAAGGGAATTTATTGTCTCAGACATGACTAGCATTGTGGGTGAAGTAGGGTGGCAAACAGTCATGGGGCATGCATCTGCCACATCAAAAGAGGTACGAGGTTAGGGGTTGTGTGGGTCATATGTCTTATGGGCAGGATCTGCAGATGTGGAGGCAGATTTGTGGAGGCAAATGTTTTTTTCCAGGACCAGGCTCTAGCCCGGTCATTCGCAGGGCAGTGATGTAAGGAGGAAGGCGAGAGATACAGTGTTTATTTTGTAGCGGTTCTTGCCCAGTCTTCCATGAGAACAGGGCAGCTGCAGGGACACTACAAGGGAGGAGGTGGAGGGATTAGCTGGCTAACTGTGCGCGGCTCCAGGGGAGAGCTACAGGCCTGTAAACTGGCTTTGCTTTGAGGCCTGCCTGGGTACATTCAAAATGGAGTCAGGGTTTGTTACAAAATGGAGTCCGTTCTTCGTTCTTTTACAGATGCTGCACCAATGTGTCGACCAGAGGCTGCCTGGCACCTTTGGCCAGAGGCACGTAGCCAGGCGTGGGGTGAGCATAGAGTGCATATCGGGAAGGGAATGAAGGCGAGGTGGTTCAAAAAATTACCTTCCCTTCCACACAACATGCAAAGGGAGCCAGGCCTGCCCTTCTTTCATGTGTATTTCTACAATTGTTCAAATATATTTTTCTTGACCTGGCTCTGCAGCAATATTTTATTTACAGTTGTCCTCTCTTAGATAGAATCACAATGTGTTTTCATTTATCGGTATCTACCAGTTTTTCATGGGGTCCAAATAAATCTCTAAAGAGTGCTTTTCTTTTTCTCCTTGTATTTCATCTTGGCACATGAGAATGACAGTGGCACTAGGTGCACAGAGATCTTGAAGATATACCTCCACTGCACTATCTGATCTAGCAATGGTGTGACAGTCTTTTGCACTGTTACTCTGGCTCACTACCGTTTTAGGTTTCATTTTTTTAGGCGAAGGACCACAGCACCCCTTTTACCCCATCAATAAGGAGAGACAATCTCTTCAGGCAATTTGTTCCCATAAGGAATGGTATCTCTTTAATGGGTGTGACCATCACCTCCTGTCTCATTCTATGCCCCCTTATCTTGATGTCAACCTCAGCGACACCCTCCACCGGTATTTCTTCCCCATTGAATAGATGCACCTGGTCTTTGGTCTGCCTCAACCTCAGTATGTCTTGTGGGGCTCTTCCCTCATTTATGAGTAGAGTTGTTTGGGCACTAGGGTATTGAATCCACTTGAGCTGCACTTGATAATTTCTTGTTGAGTTTTTTTGTTATATATGAACTGTTTGTCTGTAAGATCATGGGTTGTGGAGGTGTTGCACCTCTTGTTATGATTATTACTTGTGTTTTCCCGGATAACTCACACTTGAAAGAAAGGATTCTAACACTTTGCGTCTTAGTTTGAAATTAGGTTGTGTACTTTTTATTGTTTGTGGTGATTTAAGTGGTCATCCGACACATGTTTTGAACCCTCATGGTCTTTATCAAGGCTGAGTCATTACAATTGCAACAATTTGTGCAACAGTTTGTGATATATTGTGATATTAGTTAGTGTATTCAGTGATTGGTATTATTTTAGCATTGATGGGAAAACCATATATATTGCTTGTTGTATACAATAGCATATTAATGAACATGGTATATCCGTAGTCGAGAAGGAAAAAGGAAAAGGAGAAGAAGGAAGGGAGGCAATTAGTTAGTATGACATGTTGGTACATTCTTTAGTGATTTCTATGAATAAGGGCTACTCAATTGTTTGTAATTTTTTGTCATTATATATTTCTCATTATAAATTAATCCATTATAAATTAATTTGTTATAAAGACACGTAACTGTCACTGTCAATCCTATCGAAGGCTTTAGCAAAATCAATAAAGGCCAAATAAATATGATATGGTATGATTTTGGATTGATGGGAAAACCATATATATTGCATGTTGTATACAATAGCATAATACTTAACATGGTATATCCATAGTCGGGAAGGAAAAGAAGATGATGGAAGGGAGGCAATTAGTTAGTATGACATGTTGGTACATTGTTTAGTGGTTCCTACAAATAAAGGCTACTGAATTGTTCATTATTTTGTGTTGTTATATATTTGTCATTATAAAGTCATTTGTTAGAAATGAATTTGTTATAAAGTCATGTAACCGTCACTGTCAATATTATTGAAGGCTTTAGCCAGATCAATGAAGGCCAAATAAATATTGGTACAATTTCCAATTGACTTAAATTTTAAGACATTTAGTAAGAACAGGTTCAAATTGATTCCAACCCCCTTCACAAACCCTGTTTGTCTAGGATCAAATTGGCCTACTTGGTTACCCCATTTTTTCAGGTGTCCAAAAATCACTGAAGCAAACAATTTTCCCCGAACATACAAAAGTGCAAAAGTGCAGAAATTGTTAGGGTCCGCCCTACTGTCCTTCTTAAATATGAGCACTATTAGTGCTGATTGCCACAAGTTTTCAACATCCCGTGCCTTGATCACCTTCTTAAAAAGACTATTAATGCAATCAGCCCACTGCACAGGCGCCTCTTTCATAATATACGGGTCAGGTGCTCTTGAAGTACAAGCCTTCTTAATTAATACTTTAATATCGTCTTTGTCAAACGTAAATGACCATGCACTAGCTACTTCTTTCTCTATGGATTTATTAGTGCTATTAATAGGAGCAAACAAGTTTCCAAAGTGCTCGACCCAACTGAGGAGTGCTTTTATTATTAATTTGTTGCCAAATTTCAGTTGTATTTCTGCTGCAAATAGCCTTTAACATTACTTCTGCATCATGTTGTATCATTTGAGCTCTATGATGGATTTCCCAATTTCTATATCGTTGTTTTCTTTTCCTCGAAAGCACTTCAGTTGTCCCTTCCGAAATTGCGTTTATTTTCCAAATGTTGTCACATAACTGTTTGTTAGCATCTACAATATCCCTATCATAAGTATGTTTATGCGAGAATCTCTGTTTTTACCAACCACCTGAAACTCAACCAAGAGAGATGCATAATTCGGTACAGATTTTTTATTCCTCAGGTCCTCCTTATATTTTTCCAATAAGTGTGAGACATTGTAAGGCTTGATTCTCAACCGGTTTCTACCTTGTCTTACCTCAAGGGTGGGAGTCCACCATTCCCTTCTTAATTTTGATGCTGCACTCCATGTCATTTTTAATAAACAATGATCACTCCTTGTAGTTTTGATAACCTCCTTGTAGTTTTGATAACCTCCCATGATTTTTCAAAGGGGATCATAGTCCCTAAGCCAAAAAAGTAGTCCAGGTCTACAAGCTGGGGACCCATAGACCACTTAGGTCTACCCTGAACATCTCCTGTTATCTGGACAAACACGTTATAGTCAGATCTCCACATATAAAATATTGGGTGCGGCCCAATGAGCATTGAGCATTACACACAGTGATTATATTCATTACAACATCCACATATTTGCCAGGGTCCATCCCCACAGGATTGGTCTCAGGAGGATAGCTCAGGGACAATGCACTTGCTTTGGAACCAAGACGACGTAGAGCAACACAGGTTCGATCCCCGGGTCTGCGCTTAGAAACCTCTGGTTATTAAGTGCGTTTTAAATAACCAATTATAAATTACTACCAGTTTTGAGGCCTCGACCCCTTCCAACTCTATTCTAATCAGAAGCACATGTATAAACGGGTTTGTGTTGCAGGTCTGTAGAACTACCAACCCCAAGTCATTTCTTACCAATGTCAGAAGGCCAGCTATTACCTTTCAACACATTTGATGAAGATTTTGGCACTACTTTGATGTTTCTATACAAATCATATGTGAGTGATTGTGTAAGTGCAGGATGTGTCTTGCTGCTGTGTTTTATCTGGCTTGCAGGGGGCAAGCGTGTTGTTGGAGAGTCCAATCAGGATTGTGTTGTGATAGTCAAGATTGTAGAGAATGAGTGCATGTTCTGTAGTGTGGAAGCTGTCAAGTGGAAAGATGTGTCCTATTGTGTGTAGGAGATGTATCTGTAGATTGCACGTGTAAACAACAACCTCCAATCTCAAGTCAAAACACAGATTCAGACCAATGAGGGGAATGGAGTCTACACTCTCCTCTATCTTTGACATGCTAAAAGGAAAATCTAATACATCAAATGACCTTATCCTGCTTGGCATCTCTATTGCATTCCTCACTGACAGGACAGAAACCACAAACATGTTACCTTTCACATAAAATCTCTACCACCTCAGCTATACAGTATCCAAATGACAAAGGCTTCATCTCTTGTCTTCCAATTCTACATGACCCATGAGACAATGTTACTTTGGGAAGGGTATTATATGGGTTCCTGGACACCCTGGGATGGGGTTGCCATACCAGAGAGGCAGTGTACGAGATATCCTCCAAGGCATCCACCCCATCACTAGCTTTTTGGGCTGTACCCCACATAGTGACCCAGAACGTTCCCCATGTTCCATAAGCATGAATTGTAGTATGCCTCTTAGTAGTGGAGATATATATGACATGTGATCAAAGGTTTATGTGCCTCTGCTCATTTAACTCTGCAAGATTCCTTCTTCGTCCCTCGGAAACCAGGCAACATCTGATGGCAGGCAAGCATACCAACATTACTGAGCACACTAGGGAGCTTCCTTGCTCTGCATAGGGAAGTTGTTTGTTGGCCATACAATGGATCAGGCAAGTGCATAAAGAAGCACCACAGCGATATAGACCAGCACTGCTATCCTTTGGTGGGGTAGCCAGGGGGGCAGGACCACATTATACCAACTTACATACCTCCTTTTTTAGCCTTCAGTCAGTAAAGTTACAGGCCACTTATGAGTAGCTGAGAGTTCATCCACCCAGTCTCCACATATGGAGAGATGGCAGGAAAACAACACAAAAGCAAACACAGAGAGGAGACAGGGTTGAGAGATGGAGGAAAGAGAGGGCAGAGCATGAAGTGTTGTGAGGGAGCGACAAAGAGAGCGAGAGAGCGAGAGATGAGAGAGGAGGAGAACAATTGAGAGAAAGAGGGAGAGAGAGAGGGGGGAGTAAACTTCAAGAGGGAATTAAAGGATAGGAGGAGAACCAATGAGAGAGAAACAGAGGCAAGTAAGATGAAACAGTGGGAGATAAAGGAGGATTAACAATAATCAAAAGAGTGAGAGAAGCGAGACGGAGGAGTATCAAGAGGGAGAGAGGCATAGAAGTGGAGAAGGAGAACCATCAAGAGAGATAAAACAAGTGAGAGAAAGAGCAAGGAGGAAAGGGGGAAACATCATGAAAAGAGGAGCAGAAACAACCTGAGACAGAGAAGGAAGAGTGGTGGAAAAGGTCAGGGAAAGTGAAATATAGAGAAGAGGAGGAGGATGCACTAAAAAAGAAGGAAAGCTAGTGCGAAAGAGAGGTCAGAAGGCAAGTCACCAGCAGGCGAAAGGAAGGTAGTTGTGGCAGAGTGTTGTGGAGGAACTCTTCCAATTTTGTGCACCGGTGCCGATGGAGCATGTGACAGCCAAAGGGCGAGGGATAAGTGATACAAAGGAAGTATTGGAGTAATACACTAGTAAAGGGTGAAGAGAAGAAGGGTGCCATATAAAGACTTCTCTGGTGGGGAATGTACCCTGAACTCCTTCTATTGTTGAAGAGTCTGATGCCTCACCCCCATCAGATGAGCGATTGTTGCTGGGGTGGTGGTGTCTGGTAGCACAAATTCAAAGAAGACCAACGTGACATTCCGATGAATCTTATACAAGCTAAGAAGAACTGGACCAAGAACATTAGCTCTATAAAATGTCAGCAACATTGAGTTGCTATTTGAACTACACAGGACACAGAACAAGAAAGACAAGGTTCTAAGACTGGATGAACGGTGAATATAGACTCCATCACATGTTAGTTAGTCAAAGGTTGACAACTATTTTTTTTTAGTAGTTCCTTGTTTAGAATTCGCACAAGGAACACAATGCTAGGTCTTAACCCTCATCCTTAACCATACTGATACAAAGGACAAAGGAACTAAAGAAAGGTTCTCCCTTTAATCTCATGGATTTTACACCCACCTCCTGGAACCCAATACTAACTCAGACTTCCACAACGCTGACAATAACCATAGCATCCTAAAACATACAGATAACTCAACATCAAATAAAATGGATCTTACCATCTTGTCAACTCATGAATGATGACAAATATACTGAAACCCTGCCCAAACAAAAGTAATTGATGATGTCTGTCCCACAAGCTTCAACACAGACCAATCCCCTGGCCTGAAGAAATTAGATGATACAAATAGAGTGAAGGGGCTGTCACCTCCTGTCTATACTCGATATTTGTAACACACAATTGACAGATGTTTTTACTGAGAGGGATTTATTCCTACGTCTATGTCGCTAGCTAGTTAGCCCTGTGTTGCTGTTCTACATATGCAGTTATCACAACAGCCCTAGAGGTCGCTGGTGTGACGGCTATAATTGGAGTGTAGAAAGCCTTTCCCTTTCCTCTCTCACTACTTTCCTATGCTAAAATATTTAGGTGCACATCCATTGGTGGTCGGTTTTCTTCTTTAATATTCCCGCCTCCAATGTGTGTGTTTTATCAGTAAAAATAATTCTTATTCGACCAATTGGTCGATATACAGTTAAAAATGTATATGAGTGTCCTGCTTCTTGTATATGAGTGGGACACTCAGATATTTCTAGGTTTGTATATTTATTCAAGCCCTTTTATCATAAATATAGTGGGTCTTGGAGTCTGGGTCATCAGCCCATGACTGCTTAGTGAAAGTCAACCGGTTTCAGCGGTTCTGGTTAATGGCCGCTTTCTTCAGGACGGGTAATATCTTGTTGCATTCTGCGTAAGATAAATATTTTTTTTTCAATCCTCCCTTTTATGGGTATCTTGGGGAAATCTTCGGGTTTCTAGACGGGCATAATGGATAATTTTCCGGGCCCTATGGGGTTAAAGAGACAGATGGGGCATCATCAGTCTCAGAGTGCTTAAATAAGACAGGCAAGGAATATTGCGAGGGTTCAGTTTCCCTTACCTGTAGTGACATGTGTGTCACTATTAGTGCATCTGTCCTAAGTCAGATGTAGTAGTCGGATCCTGGTGTGGGTGGC
Source organism: Ambystoma mexicanum (assembly GCF_040938575.1). Classification (NCBI taxonomy): domain Eukaryota; kingdom Metazoa; phylum Chordata; class Amphibia; order Caudata; family Ambystomatidae; genus Ambystoma; species Ambystoma mexicanum. The sequence continues at coordinate 956,502,861 of NC_090928.1, read as the reverse complement.
TTCCAGGGTCTCACTCAGGTCAGTATCTACGGTCAATACAGAGTGTGATAGTGCTCTTATAATCATGCCACCATTTTCTTAAATGACACAACCTCTATATCTATATCTGAAGCCCAATTTACCTGTTGTATGACTGGATTCCTGTAGGTAATCCACGTTGTAGGCTTCCTATTCAACTATTGGTGTCAAATCCCAATATGTGGGTATCTAGGATGTAATGCTTAAAACATCTTTCTTAGTTGCTAGGATATCTATTGGTGGCAGTTTGGGGCCAAGTTGTGATGACTGTTGCAATATACAAAATACAATACGTGTGGTTTGTAGGCTATGGTTCCTGGAAAAGTCTTCTATCCCCAATATGGAGTGCAATATTGTACTGCATCGTGATTAACAAAAACGAGCACCAATTTTGGCTATTCAAGCTATAGAGTCTCTAATAATTGTATGCTGTGACTCTAAAAGAGGTATCCCAACCCCAGAGTGGAGTAGCCATTGGTTCGATTGGCTTACCTTGGTTTCTGGCTACCGCCGCATCTTGTTTTCGGAATTCGGTCACAGTCGCCATATTGGGGGTGTTCCCTATTTATAGTGACATGCTGCAATCACGTGACTACTCGCGTGTGGAATAATTGTTGTATTTTTGAGTTAATCCAAATCATCCTTAGCCTCGGCTTCTCCTATTGGTGAAAACAGGTGCACGGACATTGGGTGTTCTTGTATTTGAGTGTTTTACTTCTTTCGCTAAGTTACCTGATCTGTGGCGGTTCAAACTATGGTCTCCTCCCATGTACTCATGGGAGTTGTATTATCACGTGTCATGTCAGTTCCACGCCGAACTACGGCGCTAAGGGCTGCGACTGCCTCCCAGGTGTTCATGGAAGTTGTAGTCGCTCCGTGTCTATTAGTCAAGTGTCGTGTCTGTAAGTTAGAAAAATGGAGGATTATTGAAACCTCATCCCGCTTTTATTGCGGAGTGCTTTCCAAGGCTGTAATGTGTGTGCAGTCTTGTTGTATATGCACTACTGTGTGATGTCGCTGATGTGGCGATTCAAACTACGAACTCCCTAGTGTTCATGGGAGTTGTTGTGTGATCGCATGCATGGCTTCCTGGATGTTCTGTTTATACTCATTGGAGAGAAATATCACAACAACAAACAATCAACAATCGACAAACAGATGGGGTAACTGTATCTGGACCCGTTGTTTTACCTATTGTGATGGTTTGCATGTCGTATCATGGGTCATGTAGAAATGAGAACCTTCCTTCAGCTGACTTCAACTGTTAAAATCCTCCTATTACAAAAGGACAACACCTTAACTCTGAATCTGCTAGTAAAAATCCATCAGACAAGTTGTTTCTTTCACTTCCAAGCTAGTTGGCGTATCATATCTTACCTGTCATTCCCACACAGAACCAATACAGTAATTTATCTAGTACTCTCCAGACTGCCAATATCCCCTACCTGGTACTACCTAATTTTGTTTACAGAACACACTAACAAGAGTACGAATGTGGACACTATGCACTTTCTGATACTCCAAAAATGGTCTCCAAATTATGCACTAGATTCCAATCAAATTTAAGATGTATATCAAAACTGTCTATACTACCCAAGTTGCTTTCCATGATGGGGGCTTAGAATCCACAACTAGGAAATGCATCCACATCCAGTCTTGCAGAGCTTTCCCAACCAGTTATATAATTAATAGGTTTGTCATGCTAGATCAACACCGGAATAGAATTGAAAAGGTTAAGTCTATCTTGAAGATCTCATTAGTGCAGTGCTCACTATCCCAATCCCAATTCATACTTACTAACTGAGTCATTTCTCCATTTCTTACCACCGTACACACTAATAGAGTGAACTCTTCTACATGGCAGTGCTAGGAGCACGAAATATCAAATTAATAGACCAATGCAATGGATCACATTTCTAGCTCTATCACACAGCCATCCACAACAGTGGTTAACCCAGTTGCAAAGTCTTGATTTTCATTTAATCAATCTTGGGCTCTCCTCTCCAGTAGAAAAACATGCCTGAGTGGCACCACCACATATCACTTGGAATCATGTTGGCATTGGGTACTCAGGTACTTCTGGGGTACATGCATCGATACCTCGGGCTTTGAATCTGCCTTCCCCACTATCTTTCTTGCAATGAGTCATCTGATGTGGCAAAGGCACGCTATTTAAAGTAATCTTGAATTGCATGTTATAATGTAATGTATTTTGACTTCCAAGCAATGGGATGACTTCCATAACATAAAGGGAAGTCAAGGAGCAGATAAGAAAACAAACTACAAGAAGAATGTGCATGCCTTCTGTTTTCCCAAGTCTGAGAGGAAAACATTTAACAAAGCAGCATTTAGATTTGTAAATGTGAAGATCTGGCCACAGTGAGCATAGGGAGGTGCTGGAGGAAACTTTACAAGAAATATCTTTAAAGAAAAACAATAAGCAATGTTAGGAATACCTCTGATGATCCACAACTGAAGACACATTTTAAACACATATTTGCAAACTATGCAAAGACGTGACTTTTGGGTTCGTAAGCCTTGATTTTTTAAACCTTTTTCTAGAGTTCAAAATGTCCACAACATACTTACAATCATAATCAAAGCTGTGTTGGTTCTGCAGCAAATTGCTAGGACTTTATTAAGCACTGGGCTATCAAAGCACTTTACATAAATGTTTACTTTTCAGTTATTACAGTTCTGCAGATAAACTTCCTACTTTACCACTCTGAATATTACAGTCCAGTAGATGAGCTATTATACTGTTCCATTTAAATTATTGCAGTCTTGTAGAGAAGCATGGATATTGTCCTATTCAAGCTCTGCCAGTTTTTCATCATATTACTGGCACTGTTACATTTTAAATACTGCAGCTCAGGAATGTAGTACCCTTGCTGTTGCAATGGATGGATGGATGGCTATGGGTGTAATTGTCTTGAGTCGGATGTCCTTAAATTCTAGTAACTCCTCAAGAATTCCGCTTCACCTCCTCCTTCTATCTCCCTCTCCACTGCTAACCACCTCTTTCTGCTCTCTTGCGTTCTATCCTCTAATTCTGCTCAGTTTCGCTGACTGGCTGTCTGGTGTACCTTCAGAGCCTCACAGGTCCAAAGCTTTCCTCTCCAGTCTGCTTCACTTGCCACCGGGCCCTGCACTTGACTCAGCACTACTGCACTTCGGTTATGACCCATGAGAGTGGTATCTCTCTGCACATAACCCATGTTCTGACAGGACTGGGCACACTTGGTCTCTAATGCCCGCTCACGCACTTCCTGTCTGTTCACCTGCATGATTTGAATGTGCCATACCTAGTAAGATCGTTAGTCTTGTCTTCCCTATGTCTTCCCCTCCCATGCATGATTGCGCTTTGAAACACTTGTGTATAAGTGCATAATAAATAAACAATCAATCAATCAATGACTGTGTCAGTATATAGCTGGGTGAATGGGTGGAGTGCCGAAAAATCAGATGGATGTGTGAATGAGTGCATGGATGAGTTAGTAAGTGGATGAGTGACTGAGTGACAGAATGAGTGGGATAGGTTTGTGAATGGTGGGTGGATAAGAGAATAGTTTTATGTTAGGAATGAAGCTGAGGACAGTATGGTGGCATGTTATCCCAAACTGCAGCATAATGTATGGCCTGGAAGAGGAATAAAGAGGGCCCCTGACCTCCATTGCTAATGTCTTACCTGTATTGGTTGCCTGCTACTGTGAGACCTACCCTTGACAATTGTGACCCACCCGATTGCTTCTTGGAGTATGGAAATTAGGAGGAGCATACACTAGTAAATAGACTGTTGACAGCAGGACCCGTGGAGCAGGCCACAGCCTTGGGTTCTCACTAAGAACAGCTCCTCAGTATTGTGCAGTGATTTGTTGTGATCTGGAAGGCTGTCTACAAGGCCTTGTGGCAGGAGGTGTACAGATAATGTATTGTGCTGCAATGGCTATGACATGGTGTGAAGGGCAAGATGGTGGACACCGTTCTTAATGGTTTGGCTCATTGAACCATGTTGCCAATGACTGCCCAACAAGCTGCAACCCTGAGTTCCAATTTGTTGAGACAATCCTAGCACAAAGTAATCCACACACTACAGCTGATGCTCATTCTTTACTATCCAATCCTTGTAGCAAATCTGCGGTCCAATAAAAGGTGCTTTGAAAACCAGTGCGAGGGTGGTGGTGGTGGAGGTGTCGCAAGAGAGCTAGTGATGCCGGTGTATGGAAGGAAAGCAAAAGAGAGTAGTTGAGCAGAGAAAGTAGAAGTAAATAGATGTGGTGTAGTGAGTAAGAGAAGAGTGATCAAGAGAGAATAGTGGCAGTAGGGAGCACCTTAGCCCAATATCTGAAATATCACCATTCACCACTCCCAGACTGCTTTATGGGTAAATGGAACCATTATTGCAGTTGTATTTAAAATGTCATACTAAGCGAACTAGTAGCAAAATCCTATAGAACACCACAGCTTTATTAATATTCAAAGATCGGGTATCACAGGCTTTGCAGTGTACTTATATTCTTCTCAGAGATTTGTGTTTCTTTAATTGTCAAAAATGCAGCAATTAATGTCAATGAGTAATGCCGATTTTTACATGTCATCGGATGACACTCTCCCTGGGCAATTTACACCCCGCCTTAAAGTCAAGTGTCCACAACTCTTCAATCCAACTCCTTCAACCAAAAAGAATGCCACCGGTTTAGTGATGCCTGCAAGACAATCTCACCCCAAAATCAGGGACAAGAAACAGACAGTTTCAGTTAAAATAGTACATTTGTATTTCTAAAGAATTAAATTAATGTAAATGCACGTGACCCCCACTTCACAGCAGGGGGAAGTACCAAACTGCTACGCATACATGTTGTCAAGTAATTCAATATTTCATCATAACATAACCTAATCTAGTTTTGCTCTCATTAATGAAAAACATAGAACACAGAAATAACTGCTTATTCAAACACATTTGCATCCATAAATTATCATAAGTGAATGGCTGCTCTAAACATGTAGGGGGTAATTCATAGCATTCGGCGCACAAGTGGCGCACGCGGCTGGCGCACACAGTGCACGTGCGGCAGTCTGCACCAGACGCGTGCGCCAAAACCCATTTAGGCGCACAGCATATTCATGGATTTATACATCCATAAGCAGCCGTGGCGCAGAGTGGTGCAGCGACCCTGCAGCAGTGCCAGTTACGCCCCGCCCTGTGCACCAAAAACATCACACAAATCCAATACATGGTGCAAAGGCCAGTGGACCAGCATACAGCCCCCGCAACCACAAAAACGCGTGTACGTACCCCGCTCGCGCCAGCGAAATCGTGTGTAAAACTCCCTGCGCACACCTCGAAATACACGTACCCCGCTCGCGCCAGCAAAAACATGTGGAAAAAGTCCCCCCTGTGGAGTGGGCTGCATGCGGGGCATGCCCAGGGGTGATGGGCCTCCTGCGGGGCATGGGGAGGGTGGATGGGCTGCCTGTGCGTATTCCGGGGGTGCGGGTGGAGTTTCACATGCAGTAGGGCTGGCGCAAGCGGGGTATGTGTATTCCAGGGGTGCACGTGGAGTTTCAGACGTGATAGGGCTGGCGCGTGCAGGGTACGTGTATTAAGAGGGGTGTGCAGGGAGTTTTACACGCAATTTCACTGGCGTGAGTGGGGTACGTGTATTCCGGGGGTGTGTGTGAAGTTTTACACGTGATTTGGCAGTGTGTTCCCTCCCGGGTGTGTCCCCCACCCTCCCCATGGCCCTCACGCAGCCAACGCCAGATGGGACCACCCCGCGCCCCTGGGTATGCCCCACAGGCAGGCCACATGGCACCATGCACTTGGGAGCCCCGACTTATGTCCCCAACCCACCCCCAGTGACGGGCACCTGCAAGCAGGCCCGGGTTTATGTCCGCCATCTCTTTTTTTTGCTTTTTTGGGATGCCTGAGCGTTGCTTGACATGTCATTTCTACTAGGGGGCCACATAATGGGACATTCATCATAGCTGAATATACGTGTTTGTTGTTTGCGCACACCTTTGTAATGCGCAGGGACTCTACCACCTCCCTTCATGTGGCGGACGTGTTTGTGCGTGTCTTTGGCCATGCGCAGGTTTCCCCTATTTGAATCCATGAATACGTGTGGTTCGCGTGCGTGTGGGTATTCGGTGTACTTCCCAGCAGTACATCCCCAGTTACGCCCTTATTTTTCACGCGTTGTTCCCCATTACGCGCATTCCGCCCCATGTTCCGCCCCCTTTTTGGTGTGAGCGCTAACGTTGTGTGCTTTTGCTGTGGCGTCGCGCTTGGTATTCTGGATGTTGCAATGATGTGTGTGCCTGTGTGCGCCACGCATGGATTTGGCGCACATCTCAGGGAAAACATGCGCAGGCCCTTCCATGATTCGCACGCTTGCTTTGTCACGCTTGCACCAGCTTGCACCATGATTTTCGGCGCACATTTATTCCATGAATCGGCCCCGTAATCTTTATATGTGAATTACTTTAGTGACAAGTACACAAGTATCAAGGCATCAAAATGTATCGTGACACATGAAGAAAGTACCACCCACTTACTTTAAAAATCAAGGCAATAATAAAATGTAGAAAATCAGAATATGAAACCTCAACACATCAATACGTTTGGCTGAAAGAATACCTCCTAACCTACCTCACGTTAGCTTTTTATGGCATATCAGAATTGGAAAATGTTTAAATCTTAGGCTAAAATGATATGTGACTGCAGCAATTCCAACAGGTCTTCCTTGAGGCTGTTAACACTATTGCTCTGGTTTGTGTAAAAACATTAAAAGTGGTGTAAAGAAAAATACATGCTTTAATGTTGAGATTATATCAAATAGGAAACTGAAGCGGCAGGAGAGCGTCTATGGAGGAAGAATCCTTGCCCTGACACCTTGATCAACTAAATACAAAAAGGCTGCGGCTGACTACAAGCGAGCCATGCTGTCGGTCAAGCAAGCCAGTTAAAATTCTAGAATTGTGGAAGCTAAATCTAGCTCAAGAGAGCTCTTCACTATCTTCTGAGAACTCGAAGGGAAGGCCCAAGGCCGAGATAGAAGAAAAGTTATTTGTGGTGCAAAAGTTTCCCATCAAAAAACTATATAATTGCATTTTGTAACTATTTACCCTTCGATCCCCTGTCTAGGAGACCCTCTGGATTCCTCAGTCCAGCCACCTCTTGCGGCCCAGCCTAGGTTTGTCTTCAACCAAGTGTATAAGAGCAAAGTTCACAAAATCATATGTGGTATGAAACCGACCTCCTGTTTGGGAGATGTATGCCATGCAAGCACTATTAACGTCTCTAAGGCCCTCAATACCTGGATCACCAGGATTGTCAATGCCTCCTTTGCTGAATCATCTGTTCCTACTTCTCTTAAGGAGGCTTGGATCACCCTGCTTCTGAAAAAGGACAATGTCTACCCTGCAGCAGATAGTAATTATCGGCCACTCACCAATGTACCTTTCCTCCTGGAAATCTCAGATGTGATTGCTTATATATGGTTGCTGGAGCTCTTTGAGACAAACAACCTATTTTGGGTGTGACAATCAGGCTTCCAAGCCAAACACAGGACCACAATGGCCCCGTTGGATTTAAAATCCAATATTTCAGGCATTATTGATGGTGGTCGCATAGCCTTGCTGATGTTCCTCGACCTCTCAGCCATTTTTGACCTAGTGGATCACTCTAATTCTTATTAGCAGACTAGTCAAAATTGGTTGATGCAAAGAAATTGCACCTTTGGGATTAACTCTTTCTTAGGTCCCCACCTAGCGAGGGTTGCAGTGGGGAAATTATATGCCTCCCCTGTTCAACTTACTTGCGGGGTCCCACAGACAGGGCTCTTGGTTATCGCCCACATTGTTTAACATCTATATGAGGCCCTTGTTTGATTTACTTGACAGATTGTCAGTCTGCAACACAAATTACTCGGATGACACAAAGATTCCGCTAGAATTGTCAGGTGATCATATATGTGATACTGCGTCCATTAACAAGATCTATAGCTCAATCCAGTCCTGAATGGCTCTGAATTTGTTGGCGCTGAATGACAGCAAAACACAATTCTTTTTTATCGGTTTGGGCAACAGTCTAAGTGAACTCTACTTGTGATTTAGCCATTTCTTAATTGCTGGATGTTCCATCAAGGAGTCTCCCCATGTTAAAACCTTGGGCGTATTCTTTGACTCTCAGCTGTCCTTCAATAAACTTAGCTCTCATCTGAATTCCTCCTGTGCCTTCCTTAACAACCTGTGTAGGCAAATCTGCCCCCAGCTTTATGAGGAGAACAGAGCTATTGTTGCGTCAGCCCATCATTAACTCAAAGCTTAACTACTGCAACAGTCTACTACTGGCATCTCTTTTTCAAATGTCAACAAGCTTCAGACTATTCAGAATGGGTCTGTCTGGGCTGTCGTGGATTAGGTAAACAACATCACATTGCTGCAGCCAGGCGTGATCTGCACTGGTTCTGGCAAGTATAGAATTCTCCACAAAGCACTTTTACTGACACATAAATGTCTTCATGGTGCTGTATCTCGATAACTGGCTGATCAAATCATGATTGCACCAGTTAGCAGAGTCCTACGATGAAATGGCTCTCAACTGCTAGTTTTGACATGGGGTAATTTGCAAAAGTATGGGTGGTCATATTCAGCTTCTGGGCATGCTTGGAATGAACTGTCCCTTTACATGAGGACCATCCCTGCTTAGCTTGCTTCAATTAATCATTCAATGCTCTCCAATCCTCTCCTTTTTAATAAAGAAGTGGACTACTTTCCTACTTTAGGTTAGTCCTTCTGGTGTCCTTTTCTTGTTGTTTATATGTAATCTGTTGTGTGTTAGCCATGAGGCCTCGGCGTGTTGGCGCGTTAAAAGTAATAAAGTAAAGGGACTTTTTGACAATCTGCATGTGACAAATCACTTGTCCTACCTGAGCTATGCAAAGTTGGATTCCAAATAATATCTGTATTGAACTAACAACAAGTAAAAGAAAATGTGCCTCTTGTTTTGGAGTGAAGGGCATGCTAGAAGGGGAATCGATTTGAACCACTAGTTCTCTACATCCTATTTCCTTACAAAAAGAAAATTTAATGTGAGACATTATTTAATTAAGGTTGTTCAAGTGCATAATGTCCTTTAATCTGTTAGTCAAATCTGTGACTCTCTCAGCGCCAGAGGCTTCGGATTACATGAGATTCATGCTTTCTGAAACCAAGGAAATTCAAAAATGTGTTTTCTTCTGGACAGGGAAATGTCCTCTCTTCCCTGATTTTCAATGTGTCGGGGAATATAACTTCTAAATACACAAATGGGACGTGGGGCACTTAGGTTTTCAGTTTCTGAATCAAAATCCTTTTGGACAGAAATTAGCATTAGGGATGAACTGCTCAAGAACCTCTGGTTGTTGCTGTTCCTTTCCATCCTAAATTAAGTAGAACATTACTGAACAGGTCTTCTGATTCCCCTTCTAAGCCTTTGGAACAAGTCAACAAACTAGCCCAGCTCTATCTCTGAGGGTGATTCTTGCTGTGCTCTAGAATGTAGTGCCTCAGACCTATGTCTGTAAATCGGGTATTTATTTGCTCTACCAAATCCTCTGTGTTGCCGGTATGCAGAAATAAAATGATTTCTTTCTTGCCCCTAGGGTCCAGAATTCTTAATCCTATTGTTCCTCCACCATCTGTGTAATCTGATGTAACAATTGTCTGTTGTATGGCCCTGTGACTGGCTTGGTACCACTAATGCACACTCAGTTAATCCCCATTCCAAACCACTATTTCCCTTAAGGTTTAGAATGTTATCACAGCCAATTCTAACTTCTATTTCAACCCCACTCCAGGGAGTGAATGTTTCTGGTTGTTACAAAATGTATTCCCTAAATACCTGCATTTTTGTTCTTGTGGGATTGTGCTAAATAACATTACTACATTTGGAAGCACGTGCTATTTCCAAAGCAGTGTATCTGAATCCTACAACTCACAGCAATATGTCTTCATTAATTTGTATTATTTTATGGAGAAATGTATATGTTCAAAGCATGCATTTATATAATCGCGATTGAGCATTTTGTAATCAAAACTTGTATATCATATTTTGGTGGCATTTATGGTATCAGAGTTATGAATATCTTTGTAAATAAATGGGTCTTTATAATTCTGGCCATTTCGTGCATTTCAGAAATATTGTATTTGAATGTATGAATTTATAAATCGCATTTGTCAAAGCGCTATAGAAGGTAAGAGATGTTACAAAAAATTACACAGATATAAATGATGATTACCAAAAGGAATAAACAATTATAATTAAGAAGGGAATACAAGAGTTTTAAGGTATGAATAGAAAATAGACAAAGTGGATGAAGTTTTGTGTTGAGCAGTGGCAATATTTGGGGGCATCCGAAGAGAAGGAGAGGAAACATGATTGTCCGCAAAAGGGTTTAGTCACTGTCAAAGGAAGGAGAGATTGAGAAGGTAAAGATCAAGCAGGAACATAAAAAGAGACAACGGAGGAGAGATATAGAGGGGCCAAATCATATATGCATTTACTGACAATGCACATCAGCTGAAATGAGCCAGGATTCAAAGGAGATACACTGAAGAGAGGCCCATAAAGAGGTGTAAACTGTGAAAGAGAAAATATTACAGCTAGAGGAATGGAAAATAGAGCATTATGGAGCGAGTTGATAGGCAGTGGTGGCTATTACTATATAGGAGCATTAGTCAAGTGATGAGAGAGCCAGTGTAGTATCAATAGGTTTAGTGGCTTGGAAAGAAAGGGGTGTGCTTTCTACATATGTCAAAGCTGTAGTAGACAGGGATGGAAAATATTAGAGAAAGGTGTAGAGAATGAAAGTGTGGAGTCAAAAGTAGCACCAAGGTTAGGAGCAGTTTGTGGAAGAGAAATAAGAGAAAGGGGAGAGGAAATAGCAGAGGAGGTGTAAGGTCAATAATGAAAAAAACATTTTTAGAATGGTTGTGGTGCAAAAAACACAAATCCGTCACAAAGTAATCAGGCTGTGATCGTGTAGTGAATACAGTGTAAAAAATGCAATAAATAGGAGATCTGATAGTCTGAAAGAATTGACAATGTCAGCAACAATTGAAGTATACCGTGAAAAACAGAGGACCATAAATAGACACTTGAGGAACACTAGGAAAGGTAGCAGAAGATTCTCCAGCCCAAGGAATAGAGAATGCATGGTCTGAAAGCTAAGATTGAAATAATTTAAGTACATCAACTTACAAACCCTGTTATGGGGTAGAAGAAAGGAATAGGTTTTGATCCATGTTAAGCATGGCGGGAAGAGAGAAGAAACATAGTAACAGTAAGAAGAACAATTTAAGCAGAGTGAAGAGGACGAAACTCAGATTGCTAAGAAGAAATCAGGGAGTGATGATCAAGATAGGCAGATACTTGGATATAGACAATGGTTGGAGAGGTTTTGTGAGATAAGGCAGAAGCGAGATAGGGCAAACATATGCAGAAGTAGCTGTACCGAGAGAATGGTTTTTAAGGCTGGGTAAGAACAACACATGTATAAAGGAAGAAGGAATGCACAAGGAGGAGAAAGAAAGATTCAGGAGAGTGGTTAGAAAGCGGAAAAGACAGGAAAAGTCCTTACGAGTAGAATGCATGGGGTCAAGAGGAGATGAAGTAGGGTGGGCACAAATAATGTAGCACACAATGTCAGACTCAAAAGGGGAGAGAAGGAAGAGAACAAGATGGGTGTGGGTGGGACATTGGAGTGGGGGTAAATGCTCATTAAATAGAGGAACTCAAGAACATGACTTTATCAGTAACAAAACAAGCATACTCTCTAGAGGTTAGAGGTAAAGAGAAGGATGCATCATTTGGGGGATAGAATTGCTGTTTTTTAAATTGTTGGTTTGGAGAGATGGCTTCTTGAGATCAGAGATCTTGAAACAGATGGTGTAGTTCTGAAAGGCTTGACTTGAAATAACACATTGCGTGATTAATATTTTATACTTCCATTATTCCAAGTATTAAATGGTTTTTGAACTCACACGAAATCATCATTAACTTTGACTAATGTTTCCTAAACCAAAGATAAATCTAGACACTAGAGCCATCTGCTTATTACAGGCGATTGCTTTGATAGCAAGACAGAATCCATCAATTTAGAAATGCACTTAAAAGATATTGGGCCTCATTACGATCTTGGCGGTAGCCATGCCGCTATTGGCAACATGGCTGCCACCAAAATAGGTTCCGAGTCCGGAGGGCCCGGTAATTCCTCCCTCCAGGAACCTGTGCCCGGACCTTCCCTATTCCCATTTCAGCCCCCATAGGGCTGAATGGAAATGGGGGAGGGAGCAAACAACAGGCCAATTACGAGTGGTCCGTTGTTTGCTCCCTCTTCCCCTTGCGGGACCCGGTAAGCACGCCTGGTTTGACCCTGCGTTACTTACAGGGTCCCGCGAGGGGAGCCTGTAATGAGGCGGAACAGGTTTAACGGGTGCGCCTCTTTTAGTGGGTCCCGTTAACCCGTTCCACCTCACTTGTAATGAGACCCATTGTCTGCAGCTACATTTAAAGACCAAGCAGAGTATTGTTTTCTATTTCCATTTAAAAATGGAGATCAAAATGTCTTCACTGGAAACATTACTAATCATCTATTTTCCACACACAGCAAAGACTCAAAGACTCAATACATTTATGTAACATTTCAAATTAAATTAGCATTTTATAAAGACCAATTGAAGTCCACTACTTTCTACATTAAAGAAGTATAGCAAGCCTTTCCATGAAACATTTTAAAATAAACTATATTCAGCTTGTCCAATAAACAAATTAGTGTTTTGAAATTTAGCTGCACAATAATCATATAACACCTCATGATTTCGTTTATTTATTCTTTTATTTTTTCCTTAATGGCAAAGCACTGGGACCCAACTAGAATTCACCTGTTACTGTCCTCACAGTGCCTGATTAATTTATTTAGATCTGCAATGTCACATCATGTCCAATATTTTATTTAATAAAAACAGTGCAGTTCTGCCAATCAAAAAAGTCTAAAGGTTATAATTACTTTTAAAGAAAAACCTTGATAGATGTGAATTTTGTTTGGCGTTTTAACTGAAATTAAAAGTATATATCTAAGATCACCATACACTGGTATGGCCCACTATGGTTATGTCCTTGAACTGTTTCTCATTATGTCTTTTTCCTTCATTGGCTTGCTGCAGCTGCATGCATGGTGCATAAGAGCTATGGCGAAGAAAGTGGATAAGATTGATAATTAATTTTCAACAAATTAAATGTCATGTACAGCCATTTGGATCCTTAAACACAAAAGTATAACACCTGAGTCCATCGAGAATACAGCCCCAGTCTAGTATCTGAATAATATCAACAGCTGTGTACCAGCCACGGGCCCCACTTATATGGGCAGAAAAAAAGTTTACACAAATGCACTTAAGAAGTTGTAGTTCCCTGATGTAAATGGGGCTTCATAAAAATGCTAGGAATACAATGTCAATGAAAACTAAATGAGTAAACAAATAGGGCACTGCACAGCTAACAGTAAAGAATAACCAAGAAATACACTGAATGGCTCTAGCAAAGATGATTGCCACCACAAGGTGGATATTGGACTATGTAGCCTACCAACAAGTGCAGCTTGTCAAAACTGTTGTTGACATTGTATGAGTTTTGGGCTGGAGAGGCTGGGGAGTACTCCTATGTACAATGCACTCAGATGGACTAGTGGCTCTGTTGACTTGGATTGCCAGTGGCAACATAGACTGAGAAATAACCAAGATGTGGAGGCTACAAAGATGTGGATTCGGCTAAGTACTTTTCTTTTCACTGAATGCATAAGATGTCCAATGCTGCTCTACAAAGTTGACATAGGACAGAAGTCAGTTCTAGCTCTCACTAGAGGTGACACTTTGCTTAAATACACCAGCACACTCGTCTTCTTTGACAATGTAATACACGTATTGGCAAAGGGGGCTCTAGTTCCCGAAGAATGCATTACTGTAATACTGGTATTTAGCATAAAGCATGTTTCACTAGCTAATCAAAGTGACTACATCTCAATCTGATACATAGCTGACTTGCCCTTTCCAATCCTTTCTAAAAATAGTTCTTCTGTTCCGTCTCTGTCCAGTCATTTGCTTAGACCGCTATAAAACAAAGGATCTGTCTGCTTGTAGATGCGCACACTGTGCAAAAACCACCAGCAACATTCAGAAAGCCGAGCTATCAATGAAGAAAATGCAAATTCAAAATACAACGGAACAATTAGAAACATTGTGCCACAATAAACAACTGAGTGACATCTGATTCCTTTAGAATTAGGAAGCATTTCAAAATAGTTTAAGTGTCAAGAGCAGGGCAGGCTGAAAAAAAAGAACAGAAAATAGACAAATGATTTCGAAATGAGAAAGATGAGAGACGCTGTGATTATACTACTGTGCTCTTAGCATTGAAAAATTGCTGCTGATTTAGAACACACTTATCTGCACAGCAGGGCCACTCAACAAGCAATTAGGCCGGAAAAGAATAAGATTTCAATTGACAATTACATTCTGTACTACGTATGTGTCCAATACTTGTAACTGCCCATGCAATATGTTCAGCGGAATGATCGCCTTGTAAGTGGAAAGTGCCTCAAGACAATGTCATGCTTCTTGCTAATAATGCGTTTGCTTCGTTATCCATCTATTGTGCTCGACAGAACAAAAGATGATATCACCTAGCAAACGAATGCCTCGTAGAACAGTTTGCAGAATTTAATCGTCATGTTTTGCATTGCCTGCTTACCAACTGTATAATGAATTGGATGTTCCCCTACCTATTCTGTGAATATAAAATATAGCACAGTAACATGTTTCTCTACTCAATTATGACCATGTTTACACTTTACATGTTGGCATAATGCCCTCTCTAGCTCAATTATTTGCCTAATAATTGTTTATAATCTGCTATAACAGATAATTGCCAGAAATACTCTTAGTCTTTTGTATTCCCACGCCATACAACACCTAATTGAGAGTGGTAACTCAATTAGGTACCTAGAGAGGTACCTAATTCGTATTTACTGTGCTACTGTTGCTCTGTAATTGTGGTAAACTAAGGGCTTGCCGCTTTCACTCCTGTCCGCTTGCTCTCGTCTGTCTTCCCCCCCACTCCCTCCTTTTTCCATGGTGCTCTCTATCTCTCCTATCTTCTCTAACTGCTTCTCCATTGACTATCCTGCTCTCCTCACTAAATCTGGTAGGAAAAAGTTTTAAAAGGATATCCTGGTCTCCAACCCAGGCCTCCCTATCGCTGACACCCATACCAGTGCCTCCTCCAAGGAAACTCTTACTGACATCCTCTTTTTCGTGCCTTCCCCTGACCAATGGACCCTTCATATGGTCTCTGTGCACTCTCCTCTTCTCACATTAATGGTGGCACCCGTTGGGATGTCCTCTTGGCCCCGTTCCGCTCCTCTAGGGCCATCATTAATGTCTACGCTAATGGGACCGTCTTGGTCCAAGGCCCTCAGGCCAACCTACACCTCTTTGATAGGCGCTTCCCGCACCTCATCAACTTCCTTTCCTCCCCTGCTGTCCCCTCTTCTCTGTCCTCGGCTACCTTGCCTCCACCCTCTCACCCTGCCCTCTCTCTTGCTCCTTCCTCTTCACCTCCTCAGGGCGTACCTCTGATCTGTACCCCTCCCCGGAAGTCCTTTAAGGATGGCAACCTTCTTCTCATTGCCAGTCTCAACTCTCGCTCTGCCGTCAAACATTCCTCTGATATCTGTCGCCTTCTTGAGGAACTGGACCTTTGACATCCTCGGTCTCACTGAGACATGGTTCACGGCCACTCTGTCACCAGCTTTGACACACTCCTACTTGACAGTTACAAGATCCTCTCCTTGCCCAGGCCCAACCGTGCTGGGTGGGTGTGGCCCTTATCTTCCCTGAGTGGATTCCTGCCACTGTCACCCCTACGCAGACCTACTCCTCCTTTGAATGCCTTGTCTGCTGACTCTCTCTCTCTCCTAGCCATTCCCTTACTGTGGCTACTATCTATCGCCCACCTGGTCAAATTTCCTCCTTCCTCTCTGAGTCGGCTGACCTCTCCTCCTCTCTCCTGTCCTCAACCACTCAACTCCTCTTTCTTGGAGACTTAAATATCCACCTTGATGCCTCCTGTCCTCCCTCTGGACTCTTTCGCGACCTCTGCGACTCTCTCTCACTCTCTATTCTCCCGTCTGGGCCGACCCATTCTGCAGGGCACACTCTTGATGCTCTGATCTCTTCTGACCTTCCCCTCTCTGTCCCTCTCTCCACTCCTCTCTCCTGGAGTGATCACTTTCTCCTATCCTCCCATCTCACCTTCCCTACCCCACTGCCTAAGCCACCCTCATCACTGCCACCTACCTTCGCGGTCATCCGACCCATGAAGCCGTGTCAGTTGAGGCTTTCGCTTCCACCTTCTCGCCCCTCCTCCCACTTCGGCTGTCTCCCACCCTGACACAGCCCTCTCCACTCTCCACTCTGCTATATCTGATACCCTTGATATCCTTGACCCTGTCATGAGAATCCGCCTGAAGCCCAAAGCCAAATGTAACTCCTGGTACGACTCGGATCTCGTCCCCCTTAAACGCAAGTGCAGGGTGGCAGAGAGGAAATGGCATGCTTCATGTTCATCCTCTGACAAACTGGGCTGCCGCCTGCTCCAAAGGCAATACCGGCTCTCCATTCTCACTAAGAAGAGAGCCCTTATCCAAGCCCACATCTCTGCGGCATCTCACAATTCGGCCAAACTCTTTAAAATCTGCAAGGAGCTGGCCAACCCTGCTGCAGTCTCCACCTCTCATGTCCCCTCCCAGGCCCTCTGCACGGCACTGGCCTCTCACTTCATTTCAAAAACTCAGGAAATTCTGTCCTCACTCTCTTCCTATCAGCTCCCCTCCTCTATTCCCTGCTCTCCCTCTGGCCCTTCTGCAGCCACCCCTCCTCCCTCCTTCTCTGCCTTTCCCCTTTTTTCTGCTGACGAGGTTTCGAGACAAGTCCGATCTATGAAAGTCTTGTCAAAACAGGTCCATCCCTGTTCCTCCAAAACTATCAAGGACCACATCGATTCCCTGGCACCTGCCCTGGCTGACTTCTGCAATCACTCCTTCGCCTCTGGAGTCTTCCCATCCCCCCTCAAGCACTCCCTTGTGCACCCCCTTCTTAAGAAACCCTCTTCCGACCCCTCCTGCCCAGCTAACTATCGCCTAATCTCTATCACTCACTTCCTGGGCACGCTCCTGGAGAAACTGGCCATCTCCCAGCTTAATCTCCATGCTGAATCTGTTGGTAGTCTTCATGACCATCAGTCTGGCTTCAGAGCTGCCAGAAGCACGGAAACTGCTCTCCTGAACATCCGTGAGGACCTGCTCTCAAACCTTGACTCTAACACCCCTTGTGTTCTCATTTTGCTCGACCTCTCTTCTGCCTTTGACACTGTCAACCACACCATCCTGCTCAACCGTCTCTGTGATAACCTGGGTATCACTTGTCAGGCTCTGGCGTGGCTGACCTCCCTCCTCTCCAATCGACCCTCCCAGGTCCAACTGGGTTCCTTCCTCTCTGACATCTTTTTCACTACCTGTGGTGTCCCCCAGGGATCTAACCTCTCCCCCTGGCTGTTCAACCAGTACCTGGCAGTTCTTGCTCACCGCATCGCCGCTCTCTGTCCCAACTTTCAGTGCTATGCGGATGATACCCAGCTCATTTTCAGGCTACCCTCGGCCTCCTCTTCCCCTTCCCTCATCTCCGACTGTCTTTCTGCTATCCAGGAATGGTGTGCCGCCAGCGACTTCTGCCTTAATGCCAGTAAGACTGAGATTCTACTTATCGGCACACCCACTCCCTCCTTCCCTGCAGCTCTCTGGCCGGCCTCCCTTGGCCCTCTTCCTGCTCCTACCTGCAAGGCAAAAAACCTCGGGGTCATCTTCGACTCCACACTCTCTTTCTCTCCTCACATATCTGACGTCTCTAAGAAGTCACACTACCAGCTACACCCCCTCAGAGGTATCCTTCCTTTCCTCTCCTTCCCCCAGAAGCTCACTGTCTCCAGAGCCCTGGTTCTCTTGAAGCTGGACTACTGTAACAGCCTCTATCTAAATCCTCCTGCCTCTACTCTCTGCCCTTTGCAACTCATCCAGAACAGGACTGCGAGACTTGTCCTTGGCCTCAAGCCCAGGGACCGTATCTCTCCAGGACTGAAATCGCTATACTGGCTCCCAGTGGCCACGAGTATTAAGTTCAAAACCCTCTGCATTGTCCACAAGGCCTTCTGGGGCCTTGGGCCAAAATACCTTCAACTCTCTCTTCCTAAATATCTTCCTTCTCGAGCTCTTCGCTCATCCACCTCCAACTACCTCAGGGTCAGCAACTTCTCCAAGCAACAAGCTGGCGGTAGATCTCTCTCCGCAGCAGGGGCCTCCCTCTGGAACAGCCTTCCTGCCTCCCTGAAACTTGAGGAGAACCATCTCCGGTTCCGGAAGCACCTCAAAACCTTCCTCTTTGCCTCCGCTTTCTCTCCCTCTCTCCCCTGCTAAAATCACCGAACCTGCACTGAATCTGCAACTGGCCACTCACCGATCTCGGTCCTTGGCCCTGCTACTCTTCCCTGCACTGCCTACCTGCACTACGGGACTGTCTCTGTATCCTACAGCCCCTTCTCCCGGCACTTACCTTGCACTTGCCACCAGCTGGCCCTATTATTTATCTTGTATTCTACTAATCATGTACTGCACTCTCCTTGCACTTGCCACCAGCTGGCCCTATTACTTATCTTGTATTCTACTAACCACGTACTGCACTTTCCCTCTCCCCTTCCCCTTGCACTTTTCCCAGTCCCCCTACCCTTGCACTTGCGCGATCTGAATGACACCTGGCCTAGTAGGATCGTTGTCTGTTCTCCCCTTGTCCCCCCCCCCTGCCTCGTCGCGCCTTGAAACACTTGTGTATAGGCACGTTACAAATGCCATATCATATCATATCATATCATACCTCCTTGCAAGTAGCCATCCGGTAGCAACTAGGACCAGATCGGTGTTGCAGCACACCATGCAAGGCACCCCATCCTCATTCTGACTTCCACTAACTATGCAAAATTGATTTACCATCATCATGTTCCCTTTTTTGTTTATCCAGAGACAGTGTATCCTGCCTTGGTAAGCACTATGTAGCACACAAAAACGCACTCTCCAAACTGGCCGCCCCCCCGACATCATCCCATCACTTGCCCCGCACCATTCCTGCCCTCCATGCCACCTTTTCCACCCAACACCAACCATTCTCAAACTACCAGCCTAAATGACCTCATTCATGATACTAAAATGTGCACTAACTCACATATAGCAGATCACTCTCAGCTACACTCTAACACTGGAAACAACCACTCTCGTCCCATCTTGGGCAAGACTAGACACTATTGCCTAAAATCACGCACATTATATTGTGCATATGACACCATACACGACCCTAAATAAACCCAAACTGACTCTACGTATAGGTTCCCGATGCCTCCTCAAGCCCAAAACCACCACCAAATGAACCCAGTCCAGCCTACACCCTAATACAACTACGGTGACAACTACCAGCAATCACAAACCTAGCACCAACCTTCAAGGCGCCCTCTTTAAAGCCCGCTCTCTGGGAGCTCACGCTATCGAAATACACAACCTTATCATAGAATCACAAGTAGACTTCCTTGTCATTATAGAAACCTGGCTCCACCAAGCATCGGGTCCTCTCCTGACACTCGCAATCCCACCTGACTACACCATTCTCAGAACCGACAGGCACCAGTCTCATCACAGCCAAGACCAAACTCCAACTGAGATCCTGCCCCATTGAAAGCGTTGCTGGCTATGAACTTCTTCTAGCTAAACTCGCCATTAATGACAAAACCACCATCAACTTCATAGTAATCTACAGAGCTCCTAACTCCAATAGCCATCCTGAAATGGACATCCCACTTCTGCTTGCTCCTCTCATCAAATCCAATACTAAATGTGTCATCCTCGGAGATATTAATCTAGGATTTAACGACAGCCTAGACACTAAAGCAGAAGCCCTACACTCTGCCCTCAAGGATATGAGCTTCACACAACTTGTGAACGCCCTTACCCACATTAAGGGTAGAAATTTAGATTGGATCCTCACGCACAATACTACCATCACCATTGACTCTATCTCCCCACTCAATTGGACGGATCACCACAACATCCAATTTACTATCATCTCTGATAAACCCCCCCTATCAAATCTAAATTAACCAACACTCATGAAGCCAGAAATCTTCGCAAGCTCACGCCTGAAAACCTCAGCCCCATACTGAGCAAAGTCCTAGACACTATGCCAATGTCCAGTGATAACCCTTGTCTCCTAGCAGACACATAACAAAACTGGCTCACCTCCACCATTAATGCTGTAGCCCCTCTAACCACCAAAAACAAAAACGCACTGACAAACGTTCATGCTTTTGGTTTAATGACAATTTTGTTGCTCTTAGGAGAAAGAAACGCGCCCTTGAACATGCACATAGAAAACACCCCTCCCCAGAGTCAGAAAAAGCGTTTCAGACAGCGAGCAAAAACTACAAATCAGCCATTATCACGTTCAAAGCTAATGCCTATAAAACTCGGATCAACAATGCTGACTCTGACTACAAAGAACTCTTCTCAATCCTGAGAGAATTGGAAAACCCCACTCTGACAAAAAATTCTACTAAGTCTAGCAAAGAATGGTGCACCACCATACAAGATGCTCGAGCTGCCAAAATTAATTTTCTACAAACTAAAATTACAACCAAAAAGCAACTACTGTAGGATATTTTGTGTAGATCTGGGTTCTGGCGGTATTTTCTTACAAAAAAATGGTAATTCGGTGATGACTACCCCTTGCATTTAGATTGGGTTTGGTCTTATTTCCTTTCAGTGACCATACCTTATTACATTACATGGGATAATTTATTAGTATACACTATCTATAGAGACCTTGGACCTACATTCAGAAACACCACAATTTCACATATAGCATTCTCATTAACCTGTGGTATTATCACCGATTTATATACATCAGTGAACTATGCTTCCATAGGCCTCCTTGCTGGTTCATTGACCCCCAGCAATGGGCCTCATTATGACCCTGGCTCTAATGATTTAACGGTGCCGTAAAGAGCGTTGGCGCCGTCAAACCATTAGCGCCTGATTACAAGGTCCCTTAGCAGGTTGGAGGCTTTAACGCCTGCTTTTTGCAGGCGTTAAAATCCAACCCGCTAAGGGACCTTGGAGCTAATTACGGCAACCGTAATTTACGGTGCCGTAATTAGTGCCTTCCCCATCCCCATTATGCCCTATGGGGCAAAATGAGAATGGGGAAGGGCAAATGGTGAATGGGGAATTACCGCCCCCGCCAACCTTGTGATGGGGGCGGTAATTCCGCCATCCACCATGCCGGAGACCGGCATGGACCATGGTGCTAATAGCACCATGGTCCAGCGTCTGGGTCGTAATGAGGCCCAATGTCTATTGTATTAGATTTCATCCAGCCACCATGCACTGGATGAACACACAGATACCTCTATTTATCACTGCTAATTCTATTATTCCATCTGCAGGGAAACATGACACACGTATTACTTATCTTCCCCATTTCATGCAGAATTCTTCCAAATGCACCAAGAATAGACAAAAGCAAAAACACTCTACACGATTTGTGTATATATCATTTGTATTATAAACAGTTGCATTTCAAAATAATATCTTACCCTTTTGAATTACCACATTATCTGTCACAAACAGAAGAGAAAAAAAATACAGCGATAGAACAAAATTCACTTTGTCAATTAAACACAGGGGATTCCCTTTGGCTACTCTCCCTGCCTGATATTTATAGAAGGTCATTCGTACAGCACACAATAACCTCAATTCACTTAGATATTTACCATCTATCTGTAGTTCTCCCACACATGACCTTTCCTCGCTTGCCTCCGAATAATGGGTACAGGTTTGCCTTTGTAATCTCGAAGGGTTGGCGTGTACAGCGAGAACATGCAGTTATCTGAAGTTCTCAAGCAAGTACTAATTGAGACTGGTCATGCCTGCCTCACAGCCAAGTCTCAGATGGCCCGTATCAGCAGCTCAGCAAAAAGCAATCTGAACTTTTTTTCTGTCAGACTTTTCCAGTAAAACTCTGCACCGTCCCACATTGCTTACGTGGAGCCACTGCAGATACTTTGCACCAATCAAATTAAAAAGACCGTATCACCCTTCCTTCCACAATAGCTCATTTTTACAGTAAGAAACTGTAGCTAAAATCATTTCCTGGCATGCAGATTCTGCTTTCTGCAAACACAGTGAACAAAGAGAGAAGAAAAGAAAAAATCCAAGTGCACGTTTGAAAAATGAATTTCACAACATGTATTTCTACCTCATTTTCCACATGGAGATTACATTATAATGTAGGTCTAGTGATTAGTATTTGTTAATTAAGTCAGTCAATTAGATAAATAATGTGGTCTCCTGTGTATGAAGCAGTTAAAGGAAAGAAAAGAAAAAAAATATTCTGGTGCACTTTTAAACCTGCAGCCTGTCTCCATCTGCATACACATATGTTATACTAGCAACATAGGGCTGACTATATGTGTGCCACATTATTGCTGGCAATAGAATGCTATCACATTCAGTGAAGCGCCATACTTCAAAGCACTATAAATTATACTACACTACTAGCTAACAAATCCATCAGTGATAACCACATCCTGAATCCTACTGTCAACACCAGCCCTCTATTCCTCTTCACCCCAGTCTCCCAAGTGTTAGTCTTAGACACTATTTCCAAACTCAAAGCATCAAACTGTAAAGGAGATTCTGTCCCATCACAAATAGTCAATTGAAGTGCCTACACACTTACACCTATCATTACCAACTTTGTGAATGCTTCATTCAATGCCAAACTGGTCCCAGCCAGCATTAAAGAAGCTTCGGTGACTCCCCTACTAATAAAAAAAAAACCTATTTAGATCAGACTGTACCCACCAATTACCGGCCAATAGCGACAGTTCCCTTTTTACTTAAAATCATTGACAAAATAGCATATAATCAAATCCAGGCCCACCTGGAACACAACCAGCTCCTTGGTACGAGACAATCCGGGTTCAGGCCTAACCACAGTACGGAAACAGCCTTACTGGACCTTAAAATCCAGATGGATACCATTAGAGACTCAGGCAAACTTTGCATCCTCCTCTTGTTGGATCTCTCCGCTGTGTTTGACCTTGTGGACCACAACAAACATTGCTCCACCCAATCTAAAGACTTTAACTTCTACACCAATGCCACCATGTGGATTACATCTTTCTTAAATGAACAAACCTCTAGAGTCTCTATAGGAAATGAAGCTGCAGATCCCTTCCCAGTCCTCATTGGAGTAACCCAAGGCTCGTGCCTCTCACCCACTCTCTATAACGCTTATACTAAACTCTTTTCAGCCTTAGATGATATGGGTGTCATCTACACAAATTTTGCAGATGACACCCAGATCCTCATCCCACTCACTGGGAACTACACCCAAGATACACTGATTATTAACAAAATCTATGCCATCGTACAAAACTGGATGGCATTAAATAGTCTCTGGTTCAATGATGAGAAGACAGAGATTCTCATTGTGGGATCCCAGTCCAAAATAGGTGCCCTCCACTCTGACTATGCCTCTATTATCATTGACGCCACCATGATACCTGCCTTGAAGCAAGTAAAAACCTTAGGAGTATACTTGGATGCTAACCTCTCTATGACCAAGCACATCAGCAGCCTCTCATCTTCCACTGCATACACAGCCAAACATATTTCTGTAACCAGACAATTCATTACCCCCACTAACTGCATTACATTGGCCAGAACCCTGATTATTTCACGACTCCACTACTGCAATGTTTTACTACTAGGCGCCTCCATTACCAATCTAAAAAAAAAAAAACTATTGATACAAAACAAAGCTCTACGGGCCGCCCTAGGAATGAGGAAATCGGACCACATATCCAAGACCAGAAGAGATCACCATTGGTTGTCTGTCGCAGCTAGAGTCTCTATAGGAACAGCTTGTCAAGAACTGTTGTTGACATTTTATGAGTTTGGGGCTGGAGAGGCTGGGGAGTACTCCTATGTACAATGCACTCAGATGGACTAGTGGCTCTGTTGACTTTGACTGCCAGTGATATGACCAAGATATGGAGGCTACAAAGATGCGGATTTGGGTAAGTGTTTCTTACTGAATGCATAGGATTTCCGATTCTTCTCTACAGAGTTGCCACCTCACCCGGTTTAGCCCCCCCTTTTCATGATCTTTTATAAAAAAATGATCTGGTTTATTAGATCTCTGTTAGATCCAGTTTAATCAACCATTTTTGACATCAGATCCGCTACTGAACAGGAGTTATAAGCAATTATAAGCAATTCTTTAGTGGGGGGCTAACCCATAGCTAGTCCCCCCTCAATAAAAAAATGGACCAAAAAGTATGTCATTTGTTAGATCTTCATTAGATCCGTTATGATCAACCATTTTCAACATTAGATCTGCTACAGAACAGAAGTTATAGGCATTTATTTAGGGGAGGGCTAACCCATAGTAAGCTAGTCACCCCCAATCAAAAAAGTACAAAAACGGATGTCATTTGTTAGATCTTCGTTAGATCAGGTATGATCAACCATTTTCAACATTAGCTTAGTTATAGAACAGGAATTATAAGCAATTATTTAGAGGGGGCTAACCCGTAGTGAGCTAGTTAGCCCCCCCTCAACCAAATAATTAACAAAATTCGATGTCATTGGTTAGATATACGTTAGATCCGGTATGATCTGGCATTTTTTTTGTTAGATCACACACAGGTGCTGAAATATTTGGCTACAAAGGAGGGGGCTGACCACCTCTCAACATTAATTTCAATGCATATTCATTAGATCCGGTAAGAGCAACCATTTTAACAAGAGTTATTTTTTTTTAAACATATTTTATTGGTTTTTAGTGAGGAAATACGTGCAATACAAACATGAAAATTAAGCAGTGGTGCAAACAAAAGAGGAAATAGTGATGAGGGGAGAACAGAAGAAGAGGGAAGGGACAACAAAAACAACAACAGTCTTCTTGTGGTAGCGAACTTTTCGGTGGATGGATGGGTCGAGGGCAATGTCCCAGTGCTTCAGAAAGCAGGGGAGGTCGCATACAGGGTCTGCCGGTTCGGGCCAGGTGCAGGGAGTTAGTGTCAGTGTGATGCTATGGGATTTCAGGGGGGTTTGTAGTCAGCGCTGAAGCGTATGTCTCTTAGGAGGGCCTTCCAAGATTCCAAGGTGCCGCTCTCTGTTTCGCCGCTTGATGTGGTTCCTTCTTGCCAGGCTCTGGTTTCGGCTGCCATCCATCTCTCCATCTCTTTAAGCCAGCGTTCATGCCTGGGGCCCGATGGCATCTTCCAAGCCATCGCGATGGTTCTCTTAGCCAGGATGCATGAGATGTCCATTAACCTAACAGCATGTTTGAATTTGCTGGGTCTGGGGTACTTCCCCAGTAGGCACTCGCCGGGAGTCCATTCGTACCTCCGCATTCCAGCGTCCATGCAAGTCTGTTTAGCTTTGGACCATAGTGTCATCGCCCTAGTGCAAGTCCAAAACATGTGGATCATGTCCGCATTATCGTTCCCACACCATGGGCATGCTGGGGAGGATGACTTGTTGAAGGAGGCGACCCTGTGTGGGGTCATGTATGTCCTGTATAGGACATTCAACTGAATCTGGCCGAATCTAGCGTTCCTTGACACTTTTTTTGGAAATATTAACACTCTTTCCCATTCTTTATCCGTGATCGGGGTCTCGAGGTCTGCTTCCCATCTCGACCTCAGAGCTTCGCCTTTAGGGTTGGGTTTATCACATAGTCTGTTATAGAGCCTGGAGACTGGTCTCCAGCCATCCGTGAGGTTGTGCATCTCTTGTAGTAGAGGGTCAGGAGAGGGCTCCTCCGGCCAGCTGTTCCATTGTTTCTTGGCGGTCTGCTTGAGGCGGTGGTACCAGAGAAACTGTCCTGGGGGTATTCCTTCAATGGCCTTTAGTGACTCGAAGTCCCTGAATTCCCCGTCCTCAAACATGTCACCCCATGTGAATATGCCGGCTTCTTCCCACCTCCTTGCTGTGGAAAGGTCTGCCTCCGTTCGACAGGTGTCAGCCAAGATAGGGTTGTCTGGAGAGTACGGGTGTTTCACTCGCCTGATGTAACAGGACCTGGCCCATATCCTCCTTCCTAGGTCAATCACTTGTGGGGTGACCGGGGAATGCCGTGTGGGGTGCCATAGGGTTTCCTTGGGGATCACGTTGTTCGAGGAATGCC
This sequence comes from Ambystoma mexicanum, assembly GCF_040938575.1. Classification (NCBI taxonomy): domain Eukaryota; kingdom Metazoa; phylum Chordata; class Amphibia; order Caudata; family Ambystomatidae; genus Ambystoma; species Ambystoma mexicanum. The sequence continues at coordinate 956,476,449 of NC_090928.1, read as the reverse complement.
TCAGTAGTTCCGTTTCAGCCGAAGGTTCGTCCGAGAGCCATTTTGTTATGTGGCTTAACTGGGCAGCCAGGTAGTATTACTGGAGATCTGGTAGCTTTATTCCTCCCTCTTTATGTGGCAGAGATAGGATGGATAGCGACAGTTTGTGTCTGTGAGGTCCCCACAGGAAGTCCTTGATGATTGCCTCCAGTTTCTTGAAGAAGGGCGGTCGGACATAGTGACAAATGTTCACGAAAAAGTATAGGAATCTGGGGAGTATAATCACCTTGACTATCGCTGCTCTGCCTACCATTGCCAACGGGAGCTTGGACCAGAATTTCATAGAGCATCGAAGACTCGTGGTTGCGACTTCTGTGTTGTGTTCATGCGTGAGTAGCGGGGTGTGGCTCACGTTGATCCCTAGGTACCTGAACTTGACCAGTTGCCACCCTATTCCCACTGTCGGGAGATCGCTTTCTGGTATGCCGCGTAGGCCCGCCAGGGGGAACGCGGAGGACTTACTTCTGCTGAATCTGATCCTGGAGTATTTCGCATAATTGTCGAGTACCACTAGTGCTGTTGGTGCGTTGACCTCGGGGTTTCTCAGGTATAGAAGAACGTCGTCTGCGTATAGAGATATTATGAGGTATACATTGCCCACCTTGATGCCAGCGTCGAAGAGCTGTTGCCTAAAGTGTAATGCGATCGGCTCCAGGCCCAGTATGTACAGCATGGGCGATAGGGGGCACCCCTGTCTCGTTCCCCTTTGTATTTCCCAGGCTGCTGATACCATTCTTCCCGTTTTCACTCTTGCCATTGGGGAATTATAGAGGACCTCGATCCACCTGATGAAGCCCCCTCCGAAGCTGAATCTCCTCAAGACCTCCCTAATCCACTCCCAATATATGGAGTCGAAGCCCTTGATAGCGTCAAGCGACAACACCGCCAGGTCTTCATCTCTCTCGTATGTTTCGGCCATTATGTGTTGTAGCCTCCTAAGGTTAGCTGTGGTGTTGCGCCCGGGCACAAATCTGTTCTGGTCCTCATGGACAATGGATCCCACCACTCTGGCCAATTTGCCAGCTAATATGGATGTGAGAATCTTAGCATCATAGTTTAACATGGCCAGGGGACGATAGGACTCACAGTCGGTGGGTGATTTTTGTGGCTTGAGCATGGGAATGATTATGGTCTCTTTCATGGTGTTGGGAAGGACCCCATACATGTATGCCTCCTGGTAGACTTCGTGGAGAACTGGGGTGAGGATGGGCTCGTACGTTTTGTAGAACTCAGGTGGGAGGCCGTCGCTGCCGGGGGCTTTGCTGGTAGAGAGGGACCTGCTTGCCCCTTGCACATCCTCAAGAGTGATCTCCATCTCCAGTTCTTCTCTCTGCTCAGCTGATATTCGGGGGAGATCTATCTCCTCAAGTGTTTCAATAATGTCCTCCGTGGGAATTTGTGCCTCGTGGGCATACAATTTGGAATAGTATCTGGCAAATGCGTTGTTGATCCCCAGTTGTGTCGTGTGGGATGTCCCATGGATGTCCTGTATCTCCATTGGGAAGTGCTTGGGGTGTTCTCGCTTGCAGAGCCAGGCCAGTAATCTCCCTGGTTTGTCCGATTCCTTGTGGAATCTGATGGAGTATGTGGTGAAATCGAATTTCTCCAGTCTTTCCCATGTTTGTTGACATTCAACTCAAGCTTCCTTCAGTTTGCTTTCGGCCTCTGTGGAGTTGTCGTGGGTGGACTCTAGTCGGGAGATCTCTGCTTCTTGTGCTTCGAGTGTTGTCTTTAATTGCCTACGAATTCCGCCGGCTTTCGATATAATTTCTCCTCTGGTCACCACCTTCATGGCTTCCCATAATGTGCTCCAGGAGGATACCGACCCCTTGTTGATTTCCAGATAATCTTCCAGTTTTCCGGCGAGGTCATCCCTGAACTCAGGGTCTTCAGGTGCCGCAGTCGGCATCCTCCACATAGGGATCGGGGGTCTGGGTCCCTTCTGCTGCCATAACATGGTTAGTGGGGAATGGTTGGAGATCGTTCTCCCCAGATATTCTGTGGCTGCGGCTCGTGGGGCGAGCTCCTTGTTGATGAACAGATAGTCAATTCTTGTGTGGACTCCGTGCGGAGCTGAGTAGTGGGAGTAGGTCCTCTCGGCTGGGTGTTGTTCCCTCCAGATGTCCACCAGGTTGAGCTGCTCCAGAGTTTCCTTCAGGGCACGGGCTGCGAGGTTGCTTGGGTGGGGGGGAGGCAATGATCTGTCCATGCTTGCGTCAGCGACGCAGTTGAAATCGCCTCCCCATATAAAGGTGCGATCCCGTTGTTGAGTCAGCTTAGCGATCATTGTGGTGAGGTACGCCGGTATTCCGTGATGTGGGAAGTATGAGTTGACCAGGCAAACCGGGGTCTGTTCCATTGTGCCCCAAACCACTACATATCTCCCTTCTTTGTCTAGTTCACACCCCTCCGTTTGGAAGGGCACGTCCGGGCTTATACATGTTAGCACCCCTCTCGCGTATTTGGAATAGGGGGACCCTCTCACAGTCCCGGCCCAGCGGTCTGCAATCTTGGACATGGCCTCCGTCGTGAGGTGGGTTTCTTGAAGCAGTGCAATCGAGACTTTCTTCCTTTTGAGATAGGATTGTATGCTATTTCGTCTGAGGTATGAGCCCATGCCCCTCACATTCCATGTCATCACGGTAAGTTGTGCCGCCATCGGGTCTGAGTTACAGGTCTGGCACGGGACTCCGTCCCTAGGGTTTGGCACTGCTTTAATCCGCAGTGAGTGGGTTGCAAGGGAGACACAACTGGTTCCCGAGCTCCCGGGTCGAGTCCTGGGCCCATCCCGGTCTTTATCAGCGAGAGAAATTTGAAGACTGTGTAAATAGTGAAACTAATAACAAAACTCAAACTGGTGCGCCCAGCGACTACAACATTGTCGCGGTGCTCAGGCACTCTCGAACCGTCGAAGCCCATCCGGGAGTCAGGCACAAGCTGGGTCAGGCGGGAGCCTGGACCGACTGGATTCTACGCTGGGGGTAGGGCTAGGGCCTGGCGGCGGAGCCGAGCGAGGCCGTTTCCATGTAATAAACTGAAATTGGATTACCTTCTGGTTTCCGGCGTCTCATTTGCTGGTTCTTTACGATTACTTGAGGGTTACTTGTGAAATCTGAGGGGGTTAGGCCTCAGTCCGTGGATTGTCCTTGCCGTCAGCAAGATTATTGTCCTCTAGCCACATGTTGGCTGCGTCTGGATTGTCGAGGAATACCACTCTCTCCTTATAAATGACCCCGAGGCGCGACAGGTATAGTATCCTGTATTTGAGGTTCAGTTGGCGGATCCTAGCTTTTATCGGGAGAAATGAATTTCTCTCTCTTTGCACCTTCTGCGTATAGTCCGGGTAAATGGAGATTTTGGAGTCCCCCCTTTCGATGGGGCCATCCTCCCTGGAGTGCCTTAAGATAGTTTCTCTGTCCTGAAAGTTCAGTATCTTAGCTATTATTGGTCTAGGGTGTGAGCCCGGGGGGGGGGGGGGCGCTTCTGGAGGGACCTGTGGGCCCTTTCGACCGAGAATCCCTGTGTCAGTTTGCCGGCCCCAATTTCCTGCAGCAGAAGGGTTTCGACGAAGGATGTGGTGTTTGCCCCTTTGCCTCCCTCCGGGACACCTAGGATCCTAATGTTGCCCCGTCTGGCCCGGCCTTCGGCCTCTTCCGCCCTCTCCTCCAGGAAGGCAACTTTCCTCTTCAGGTGGGCGACTTCAGACTGTACAGCTGTGGTGGCCGCAGATGTTTCCTCTGTTGATTGTTAAACGGTCGTTACCCTCTCAGCCAAGTTGCGTGCGTCCTGGCGAATTAGCTGGATGTATATTTTGAATTCGTCGATCTTGGAGTGTATGTGCATTTTTAATGAAGCTATGGCTTCCAGTATTTGAGAGTGATTATCGGCGGCCACCCCTTCGCTCGTCTGGGCGCTTTCAGAGGGACTGGCCGTAGTTTGAGTGGGGGTCTTTACCTTGGTGGAAACAAAGGAGTCCATGGTGGCAGCTCTGGTTTTGTTCTTGGCGGTCATCTTGAGGTGGTGGTTGTGGATGCCCTGGGCCTCAGGAGCTAGATAGCTATCGAGGCCCCCTTCTGATGGGGGCTTGGGGCAGGGAGCTCAAGGCGGCGTTTTGCTTGCCCTCGGACCTGGGCGTGCAGGCCCCTCGGGGTAGATGTCAGAAGAGTGGGGATATGCGGGGGTCCCCTTACTCAGGTGTTGCGAGGTCTCACGCACCTTGACTCGTGGGTCTGGACCGGTGGAGTGTTCCGTGGCGCATCTGTCTTCTCCTCCTGTGCATCGGGTGCTGGGCGATCCTTGCCGGAATCAGATCTGGCGCCCTCCCGGTGAGATGAGCCGTGCTGCAGTCGGTTGCGGCCCCAGGGAACCCAGGATTGGGTTTGTCGATGTGTCCTTGTCCACGATCGCCGAGCCGCAGAGGTGTACACCGTTCCGGAGCTTGGTTCACCTCAGTGGGTCGTGCGTAACTGCGGCGGGGCCCGCGTGGTGCGCTACCTCAGCGCGTGTGATCCGGTCCGGGTGAGCCTGCACTGTGCGATGGGAGAGCGTCCAGGCTGGGGACCTAGCGCTCGTGCCAGCTGGGCGGCCCCCGGGGGGGTCACCCTCCTTGTCATGCCTCTGCTTCGCCCCACCAGGCCTGGGAGTCAGTTGGGGGAGGGGTACCCCTCAGAGGCTCCGCTATGCGGTGCGAGGCACCATCTTGGATTGAGTCGAGCGGGGGAGAGCCGTCTCAGCCCTCCAGTAGTGTCTAGGGGGTCCGATTCAGTGGGCCCAACGGTGGTTCGGGTACAGGTCCGCTTCCCCCAACAGCACGTTCTTCTCCGAGGGTTGGTGCTTCACATGAGCCGGACAAAAGGATCAGGAAACGGCACCTCGGCCGGAGCTCGGCAGATCAGCTACCGCTCGCCATCGGCGCCAAGCCACGCCCCAACCATTTTAACAAGAGTTATAAGCAATTATTTAGAGGGGGGGCTAACCCGTAGCCAGCCCCCCCTCGATTAAAAAATTGACCAAAATGTATGTCATTTCTTAGATCCTTGTTAGATCCAGTATGATCAACCATTTTCAACATTAGATCTGCTACAGACCCGGAGTTATAAGCAATTATTTAGAGAAGGGGGCTAACCCGTAGTAAGCTAGTCAAACCCCCCAATCCAAAATAGTACAAAAACATATGTAATTTGTTAGATCTTCATTAGATCAGGTATGATCAACCATTTACAATGTTAGATCTGCTACAGAACAGAACTAGTTAGCCCCCCCAACCAAAAAATGAACACATTTTGATGTCATTGGTTAGATATATGTTTGATCCGGCATGATCAGGCCTTTTTTCTGTTAGATCACACTCAGGTGCTGAAATATTTGCCTGCAAAAGAGGGGGGCCTGCCCCCCTCAACATTTTGGGGAAAAGACATTCATTTCAATACATAGCCATTAGAACTGGTAAAATCAACCATTTTCAATGTTTGCCTCATTATGATCACCTGTTTTTCACTGTGTGAATCAGGGGTAAGGGAATTCGGCAAGCAAAAGCCCAAATAATCTAAATGTTTTATACATGTCAGTGCGTCACATTGTTGGAATTTTTATCTTTTTCTTGCCATACGAGCAAGCCATTATTGCAGATTTTACTGAATTCAGATGTAGATATAGGCTATTCTTATATAGGGTCTATTGAGTAGAAGGGCTCTTGATGTGCAGGTGATTAAAACAGTTGTCAGCATAGGTTTATACTGGTACAGGTCTTTCACCCATTTTGGGACATCGGCTTCACATTCGAGTAATACTTCTTGGAGGTTATTAATGTACATTGAAAATAGCAATGTGGCCATAACGCACCCTTGTCTAACCCCCGAGCATAACGGGATCCAGGGGGGTGCAATGGCCTTCTATGCTACTTCTCACACAAGTTATTTGTGTGAATTACCTTTAGTATGTCTACCAAAGATTTAGGGCAATTTTAGGACATATGCACATGCCAGAGTTTGCCTCTGTTAACTTTATCAAAGGCTATGCTGAGGTCCATGAACGTCAGATAAACTATTTCCTTTTTGACGAATGAGGAATGGGCTGCCACTAAGAAGAGATTTAGACCTTGTTCCATTGTCCCAAATGAGAGGCGGAAATCGAGTTGTATTGGTGATGATATTGATTTATCTTTGACCCAATTTTCCAAGATGTTTAGCTGGCACCTTCAAAAAATCTTAAAGATAGTATTTAAAAGGGAACTGGGTCTGAATGGTTTCAGGCTACCTCTATGACCTTTTTTATATATTGGTATAATAATCACTCTTCTCCATATATCTGGAATGGAATTCGTAGTTAAAATTGCATTAAACACTATTGCTAATAATGGCCCTCATTAGCCAAGAAATGGGGTGGGGTTCGCCCCTAGATGGGTGGACTTTCAATTGCGTTCTGCAGCTCTTCACTTGCGTTTCAGGGCTGCTGGATTAGGTTTGCAACAATTGTTACGCTTGGTGACAGGTTTCAGGCGAATCCTCATAACAGGTGAAAGATTGTTGAGAGTGTTAGTGATAGCGAGATGGACATTGTTGGGAGCAGAGTCAGTGAGTCAGGAGGGGGAGGGGGAATGAAGGTGGAAGATAATGGAGGAAATGACACTCATTTCATCGGACACATTTCTATTCATTTATTTGCATTTATTTGTATTTGTTTTATTTGTATTGTGCTCCTTGGGCATCTGGGTGTATGTCTTACAGATATAAATAGCAATAAAGGGCAAAACAACCTTTGTTCGAGGTTACAACACAATGAGAAGACAAATGCATAGTATTGAGCTGAAAGCCCAGGTTGACAAAGAATAGAGAGGAATATTCATCAGGTACACAGAATACTGCGGGCTGGTACATTACATAGGTAATAACAAGTGAATGTAACAGCGAAGGTTACATAGGCGGAACAAGGTAAGATTATGCATTAAGGGAAGGTAATAGTAGGGGCAGGGTGGAATGGAGAGCCCTCCAGATCACCGGGTCAAAGGGTAGCTAGACTTAAGAGTGCTGCCCATCATGGTCCAACATCTGAAGCAATTTACTTTTAAATAGTTGGAAGGAGGGTTCGGCTCTGAGGGAGGAAGGTAGAGTGTTCCATAGCTTGGCCGCTAGGCAGTGCTTTAAGTGGGGTAAGAAATTGAGGGGGGGCCCTTGTTTGAGGGCGTGGCTTTCATTGTGGGCGTGGCCTAAAAGTGCACAAATCATAGTAAGGTGCGCAAACAAATATATAAATGTATGTGAGCATTTATATGTTTGTATGCGTACTACTATGGTGTGTGTACTTTTCAAGCCATATTTTATAAACCTAGCAATGTTACATATTTCTATGTTTATAAAAGGTGGCTTGAAAAGTGCACAAACCATAGTAAGTTACGCACACTTGTGTGCTTACCTTACTATGGTTTGTGTACTTTTCAAGCCACCTTTTATAAACATAGATATTTGTAACATGTTTCTATGTTTCTAAAAGATGGCTTGACACGTAAACAAGTCAAGGCATCTTTTATAAAGCGTTGATGACGGACAAAACAAACCGAAAGGTGGCTTTGTCCGTCGACAAAGCTTTATAAAAGATGCCTTGAATTGTGCACGTTTCAAGCCGTCTTTTATAAACATAGAAATATTTCTACCTTTATAAAAGATGGCTTGAAACGTACACAGTTCAAGGCATCTTTTATAAAGCTTTGCCTACGGAGAAAGGCACCTCGGGCTCTGTGATTTATCTGCTCAGAGCACATAGATCACTGAGCCCGAGGCGTCTTTCACCCTCTGCGAACCCGCGGGCTCCGTGATTTAATCTGCATATTAGATCACGGAGCCCGCGGGGGTCAGTGACCTGGGGAGGGAAAACAAAGGGACTGTAACTTCCTCTGATGACCCTGATGAGGGGTCATCAGAGGGAGTTACACTAACTGACAGAAGTGCCGCCAGCCTCAGCCTCGCTGTGGCTGGCTGGCACTTCTGTCAGCTTGGCCAACATACTGACGGGCGCATCTCCCGTCGCGGCTGCGGCCTCGGCGGGATAATGCATCCCGCCAATGTTGTGTGGGACGGGGGGGGCCCCGGCTGGGCCCCGGCTCAGCTCCACTTTATGGAGACTGCCGGGGCCCGGCCCCGGCAGGCCCCGGCCCACTTAAAGCACTGCCGCTAGGACAGGGAAACTAGATCCTCCAGCTTTTTGGAGCTTAAATCTAGGAATGGATGGGGTGCGCGCTTGAGCTGATCTAAGGGGTCTTGTAGATGTGTGGGCAGAGAGCCGGTTGGTAAGATATGCTGGGGGGAGGTTCGCCCGGGCTTTGTGTGTCAGTGCCAAGGTTTTAAGGGAGATTCTGTGCTCAACAGACATCCACTGAAGGTTTCGTCTTGTGTTAGAAATGTGAAGTTGCTTCGGGATGTTGAGGGCAGCCCTAATGGCATTATTCTGGGTTACTTGGAGCTTGTTGATATTTCTTTGACTAGTCCCTAGGTAAAGGGCATTGCAGTAGTCAATTTTGGCCATGACTAGGGTTCTAGCAAGGGTAATACTGTTAGTTTGCCATGAGGAAGGGCCTGCACGCAATAATTAGTTTGCATTTGTACGCTGATGCTGCAATCACAGCGTTAGTTTGTCTGGTGAGCGATATTGTAGCATCAAGGTAGATACCTAGGGTTTTGGTATTATTGGAGACATTGATCATGTTGCCATCGATAATGAAGGATTTGAAGGCAGAGTCCAGTTTATTAAGTCTAATGTGAGAGCCGAGGATTAGTAACTCAGTTTTCTCATCATTTAGACATGATGTGCCATCCAGGCTTGGATGACTGAGTAGACCTCATTCAGGGTTTGTGTGTCAATTACGCGGTCACCAGTGATAGGGATGAGTATCTGGGTGACGTCCGTGTAGTTTGTGTATGTAACACCCAGATAATCAAGAATGCTGAAGAGAGGCTTTGTGAACACATTATAGAGAGTAGGTGAGACACACAACCCTTGCAGTACCCCACAGAGGACTGGTGAGGGTTCAGCAGAAGCAGATGGTGAGAAAACCCATGGTTCTATTTGCAAGGAAGGATTTGATCCAAGATGTAGCTTCATCTGAGAAGTGGGCAGCTGTTTTTAGGTGGTGGCAGAGAGTTTGGTGGTTGACCAAGTCAAAAGCTGCCGATAGATCAAGCAGAAGTAGGAGTGCTAATGTCTGCAAATGAGGCTGACAGAGCTGGGAGAGGTTCGGTCAGAGGGCCAAGAGGTCCCAGGTGGCAGGAGAGGAGGGAGTGGTCAGACCAGGAAAGCGTGGTGGAGAGGGGGCTAGAGAGCAGAAGATCAGCCTGGCTGAAGGCATTGAGAGTTTGTCCAGCTGAGTGGGTAGGTCCAGAGGGGAGAATAGAGAGGGAGAGAAAGGTATAGAGGTCACAGAAAGGCTGTCACTGAAGAGTCGCGGTGGATGTTGAAGTCACCCAGAAGGAGGAGTTTAGAGGTAGAAGTCAGGAGAGAGGAGGAGAAATCGGCCCATTCTGATAAGAAAGGGGAGATAGGGCAAGGGGCCTATAGATAGCGGCAATGGTCAGAGAAGAAGTAGGAGAGAGGCCAAGCTTGTAGACAAGGCTTTCAAAGGAAGAGTAGTGCTGGGTAGGTATGAGGGAAGAGGGGACCCACTCAGGGATGATCAAGGCTACTCAAACCACCAGAAAAGTTGGGATGGGGCTTAGATATGATCTTGTAGCCATCAGGGGGAGTCAAAAGCAGTGACTGAGCTGCTATTGAACTGCGTCTCAGTGAGAGCGAGGACATTGAGGTCAAAGTCTTCAAGGAGAAGGCAGCTGTCTGAAGAATATTTGATAGCAGAGAGAGCATTAAGCATGACCAATTGAAGCCGGTCACCACCTTTGAAGTCTTTCCCAGCAGGTGCGGTACAGCGGGTAGTACACCCATCAGAGGAGGAGAAGGTGGTGTAGGGGAGAGAGAGGATGAATGAATAGCAGGAGTGGGAAGCAAGTTGATGAGAGCCGGAAGGAGATTGGGTGGAGGACCCTGAGCCATGATAGTGCCATGATAGTGCCATTGTGATATGATATATGATATTATAAGAAATTTATAATGTGCCTGTACACATGTGTTTCTAGGTGCAACAAGACAAGGGAGGGTACGGAGGGGGGACAAGACAAACAATCTTACTAGGCCTTGTGTCATTCAGATTGTGCAAGTGATGCATCGCAAAGTGCAGGGGATAGGGATGGGGAAGTGCAAGGAGGAGAAGGCGAGAGTGCAATCAGGGCAGCATTGCACTAAGTAAGTGCAGCCGGTATAGCGCGGCTCTAGGTAAGTGCAAGGAGGCTTGGGCTGTAGAAGTTATAGTTACAGACCCTAGTGTGCAACAAGCCTGGAGGCAGTGCGGGGACACTGGTCAAGAGGAGCCAGGTACCTAGAGAGACTCTGAGGGTAACCAAGCAACCAGTGGTGCAGCAGACAGGTAGATCAGCAGGGGAGGGAGGGAGAGGAAGCACAGGAGAAAAGGGAGCTGCTTCTGGATCTTCAGCTGGTCTGGCTCAAGTTTGAGAGGGGCAGGGAGGCCATTCCAAAAGGAGGCACCTGTAGAGGAAAGTGATCTGCCCCTTACTCTCTGCCTGGAGAAGCCTATGACCCTTAGAGAGTTGGTGGCAGCAAAGCAAAGGGCTCGAGAAGGAAGGTATTTAGGAAGAAATTGTTGAATGTAGTGCAGGCCCCAGCCACAGAAAGCCTTGTGGACAATGCAGAGGGTCTTGAACTTGATCCTTGCAGACACCGGGAGTCAGTGGAGAGATTACAGGGCTGGAGAGATACAGTCCCTGGGCTTGAGGACAAGGATAAGACTTGCAGTCCTGTTCTGGATTAGTTGCAGAGGGGAGAGAGTAGAGGATGGCAGATTGAGAAAGAGGCAGTTACAGTAGTTCAACCTGGAGAGAACCAGGGGTCTGGATACAATGAGCTTCTGGGGGAAAGTGAGAAAAGGAAGAGTACCTCTGAGCAGGTGCAGCTGGTAGCTGTCCTTCTTGGAAAGGTCAGTGATGTGAGGAGAGAAGGAGAGAGTGGAGTTAAAGATGACGCCAAGATTTTTTGCCTCATAGGAAGGCCGAAGGAAGAGGGCCCATGGATGGTGGACAGAGTGAGATAGGGAAAGTGGGAGCAGGGGTCCCAATGAGAAGCCAGAGATCATTGGATGTGCACCAATCCTGAATCACGGATTGACAGTCTGGAATGTGCGAGAGAGGAGAGCAGGCTGTAGGGAGCCAGAAGGAGAGCTGTGTGTTATCTGCATAACACTGAAAGTTAGAGCAAAAGGTGGAGATAAGGTTGGCCGGAGGGGCCACGTATAGCTTGAAGAGGCAGATTAGAGGTTAGATCCCTGGGTAACACCACATGAGGAGAGAGATGTGGTAGAGAGAAAAGACCCAAGTTAGACCTGGGAGGGTCGGTCCAGGAGGAAAGAGGTCAGCCACTCAAGGGCCTGAACTGTGATGCCCAGGTTCTCACAGAGTCGGTTGATCAGGATGGTGTGATTGACCATGTTGAAAGCAGAGGAAAGGTCAAGGAGGATGAGTACAGAAGGGGTGCTGGTGTCGAGATTGGAGAGCAGATCTTCACAGGTATTCAGGAGATCAGTTTCTGTGCCTCTGGCTGCTCTGAAGCCAGACTGGTGGTCATGGAGAAGGTCAATAGTTTCAGTTTAGAGATTAAGCTGGGAGATGGCCAGCTTTTCCAGAAGTTTGCCCAGGAAAGGAGTGATAGAGATCGGGCAATAGTGATCTGGACAGGTAGGATCGGCAGATGGATTTTTAAGGAGGGGGTGCAAAAGGGAGTGCTTGAGGAGAGAAGGAAAGCACCAGTGGTTAAAGAGTGATTGCAGAAAGCAGCCAAGGCCAGAGCAAGGGTGTCAATGTGGTCTTTCATTGTTCTGGAGGAGCAGGTGAGTGCCTGTTTGGATGACACTTTAATAGATCAGACTTGTCTACAAACATTGTCAGGTGTTATCTCAGAGAAAGAGGAGAAAGTAAGGGAATAGGAGAGCTAGGACAGGATGTCCTGAGTTTTAGTAGTGAAGTGAGAAGCCAGGGCTATGCAGAGGGGTTGGGAGGGAACAGGAGAGGTGGAGACTGCAGAAGGATTAGCCACCTCTTTTCAGATTTTAAAGAGTTTGGCCATGTAGTTAGAGACTGCAGAGATGTGGGCTTGGATGTGGACTCTCTTGAACAGGACAGCGAGTCTGTCTTGCCTTGGGATCACACGGCAGGCCAGTTTGACAGAGGATGCACCTGAAGCCCTCCACCTCTTCTCTGCCACCCTGTACTTGCATTTTAGGGCGGCGAAGTCAGAGTCATATGAAGAGTTGCACTCAGAGGTATGTTTCAGACGGATTCTCATGGCAGTGGCAAGGATGTCCAGAGTGTTGGACATGGCAAGATGCAGATTAAAGAGGGTTGATTCAGGGTGTGAGTTGGCCACAGAGAAGGTGGAGGCAAAGGCATCAACTGATACACGCTTGATGGGCTGAATGACTGAGAAGGTAGGTGACAGTACTGGGGTGGGCTTTGCCAGGGAGACAGAGAGTGTCAGGTGAGATGAAAGAAGAAAGTCGTCAGCCCAAGAGAGAGGAGTAGTGAGAGGGTTTGAGAGAGGGATGGCTGAGGAAATGAGAACATCCAAGGTGTGTCCAGCAATCTGTCGAACCCGTGGGTAGAATGGTGAGAGTGAGAGATAGAGAGAAAGTTGAAGAGATTGCGGAAGACCCCCATGGAGGGATCAGAAGCATCCAGGTGGATGTTGAGGTCTCCAAAGAGGAGAAGTTGAGAGGGAGTGGCAAGGAGAGATGTGGAGAGGTCAGCCCACTCAGAGAGGAAGAGGGCAACCTAGCCAGATGGTCAATACATGGTGGCCACAGTCATAGAGAGGCCAGGAAAGATAAAGAGCCTACAGACCAGGCATTCAATGGAGGAGTAGAACTGCGTAGGAATGACAGAGACAGGGACCCACTCTGGAAAGATGAGAGCTTTTCACTCTCCGGGTCGGTTGTTTCTGGGCTCAGAGAGGATCTTGTAGCCTTCACGGAGGTGTAGAGTAGAGTAGAAGCCAAGTACCCCCATCTCAAGCACAGCTCCCTTTTTGCCTCTATGCTGGGAGCCAGAGTGTGAGACACGTGCAGTACCAGTGAAAATACCTATACCGCAAAGAATCATGGAAGTAAGGTACCTATTGAGGAAACCATATATGCATTCACGACAATATTATGGCCATTTTAATGAAATCCCACAGGAAGTGTGAAAATGAGGAAGAAAAAGAGATTGGTGATGTCATATGAAGCAGGACTGACACACCCAGAAAAGATGGAGAGACGAGAAGAACATAAACGTTCTATAAGGATCAAAGTAGGAGGTGTTAAAGATTAGCAACATTTCGAGCTCAAGATGAAGATGCTCATGCTACAGAAATACTGAAGAAAATGCAAAGTCATTTTACACGTGTACAGATGCAATAAACGCAAGCAGACAAAGTAATCATGAGACTAGCTACGTAGTTAATAGATTGCGGCGATGTGCCAATACCGTATATGCATAGGAATGTATGGACTATGTATGTTCCACAACACACTTTAGCAGAGCTTGGGCCCAGTGAACAGAAAGGCTTTTTTCAGTGTGGCACAGTTAGAAAATGACTTAATGATGGAGGTGGATTCAAGAAAGGCTTGGCTGGCCCAGCACAAAGAAGTCAAAGCCTTGAGCATGGATGTTCATGTGTAGTAGCTACAAAACGTGTGAAAACAACAAACTCCTGTTTGAGGTGAGGGACCGGAACATTAGAGACATCAGAGGTTCATCATTCAATACTATTTTAAATACAGTGAAAGCTCTGAAACATGGTCTCCAGTCACGTGGACAGATGAAAATAGAAGTTGTGACGAGCTACACCGAAACCAAGAGGCTGAGTATGCCTATACTCCCTCTTTATTCTCAGGCACAGAGTACAGAACCAAGGACATGTTCAAAAGCTAATGGACTGGCAGATGGCAAGAGTGATGATAGATGGCTGGCTAATTAGCTGGGGAGCTATAGTCAAGAACAGCCCACCAGCACCTGGGTGCAAGCCTGCGTGCTGCTAGCGTGTGTGGAATAGTACAGAAGGGTGCGAGGGTGCACAACCAATAATAGAGGGCCCTGTATCAAAGAACCCTATAGTTTGTATAACCAATAGGACATCGGGTGTTTGATGACGTTCGTAGTGACTTGCAGTAGAGGAAGGCTTAGTTGCCCAACTGATGTTAGAGACCCAAACACTTTCCCTGACAAGTATGGAACGTATACCTAGATGTTCCCTCTAAACCTATGACTTTCTCAAGTAGGTTTTTGTAGTTTGCCACATAGATTGACATCAGTGATGATAAGTTTTTTATGAAACTTGCTGAGTGAGAAGATCGAGCGTATATTCATTGATGTTCGTTGTACTCCCTGTTTTAGACAATTGCTATTAAAACAGACTTACTTTACCAACTTCCTGAGTCAGTCTGGTTATTGATGTTTGAGTATATTCGGCATCCCCATATATCTCAAAGTATTGCTACCTCGTCTTAAAGGGCCTTGTGTGTTAGGTAAAGAGGTTTAGAGGAGAGTTTCCAAATTTGTGACACAGGTGGCCATGAACCATGTCTCACTGAGAACGGGAACCTCCTCCTTCGAGGATGTTGCAGATGTCAGAGGAGTGTTTGACAGCAGAGCGAGAGTGGAGCAGGCTGGCACATTTCAAAGACTTCCGTGGAGGGGTACACATTAGGGGAACACATTAATGATGCACCTGGATGATGAAAAGCCAGCCAAGAGTACTTCCCATCTAATGCCACCATTAACAGGTGAGGACAAGAAAGGGAAGATAGTGGCTATCAGGTGAGGAGTCAGGTTAGAGTAGATGAGACAGATTGAGAGTGGAGTGAAGGGATAGAAGAGAGAACTGTGTTGTAAAGTGTCTTTTGTTCTTGAGTGGAATTCTACCTCGTAGAATTCCACTCTTTCTCTGATGTCATGTTTACTTCTGTTCAGAGGGGAGATTCCATGAGGAGTCGTTAGAAGCTGTAGTGAAGAGGTGTTGTGTAGCCTGAGTACTGCTGGCTCTGGCTGGGTACCAATAAAGGATCTTCACTCTCCTGTAGTGTATGCTTCCTTATTACACTGGCGACGAGAGTAACCAGCCTCCGACCCACGTTGCCTTGCAGCCGCCAGCAGTTGCCTACATTCCTCTTTTCGCCTTTGGAGAGTGTCTGCTCTGGAGGAGGAGCAGGGGGCGTGTGGAGGTGAGCATGCCCGCCGACGCTGTCCGCGTCGAGTCACCTGTCCGGAATCAGCTGGGAGCAGCAGCATCTCCCAGCCCCAGCCTTCACAGTTCGTCCATGGGCTGCAGCGCCCGTTGTCCTGTGGAAGGGAGGCCCTCCCCGCATGTCGGCACCAGGACAGCCGACGTGCTTTCAGCCTGCGCTCCGCAGCCGGGGTTGATCGCAGTGCCTCCTCGGACAGCAGGTGAGAGGGGAAGGGATCTCTGTTTTCCGGCGTGTGTCCACCCTGTGCAGTGAGCGGGACTGGGGGCCAGGGCGAGCCCGCGTCTGCCGCCTCGTTCCCTTAGTGGATATTGACGCCTGCTGGAGGAGGGCGGGACTAAACGCAAGACGTCTACCTTCTACTTCCTGTCTCAGGGGCGTTCCCTCTAGCCACTCAGAGGAGGATTAACCCTGTGAGGGTCTTCCAAGTGTTTCGTGACTGTATCCTGACCACATCTCTGTCCTTGCTCAAGACACGTTGTATTGTACCGTGACACTCCAGCATTGGTTGCTCTGCCAGGCACACGAGGAGGTTGCATAGTGGATACTAGTTCAGTACAAAGTTGCACTGTGCATATTGGTTCATAACAAGCCCGTCTGACTCCACCCTCCTCAACATGCAGCACAATAATGCACGTCCGCCACCTGCATTCTTGGCCAGTCCGGGGGAGCCGCCTATTGTGTGGGACTTGTGGGTGGACACCTTCAAAGTGTACCTCAGAGCCGCGGGTGGTGCCAAGTTCACGGATGATGAGAAGGAGGCGGCATTGCTCAATTGCTTGGGAACTGAGGGCCTCAGGGTATTCAGGCACCTACCCGGCCCCAATGTGCACGCTGCCCCTGCTGCCCAGGCAGAAGGCAGTGAGGGTGGTGACGTGGTACCAGCAGTGGTGCTCGCTTATGAGACAGCTTTGGGCAAGTTGGAAGCGCGATTTGGCAAGAGAGCCAACGTTGTTTTCGAGAGGTACCGTTGATGAATACATCCGTGACCAAGTAATGATGCACACGTGTGATGTACGTGTCAGGGAGAGACTATGGATTGAAAAAGACCCACCGCTAGAAAACGTCATAGAGATTCCCCGTGCAATCGAAGAATCTAGGAAGAGCGTGAGGGAAATGGGTGATAAAGGGGAAGCTGTACATGCTGTGATCCCCCGTAAGACTGTTGAGCCCAAAGTGGGGAACAAGGATGGCAGAGCAGGACCCTCATCGAAGGAACAGTGCAGGCGATGTGGTTGGCGAGGTCATGCAGCGGGTGCTAAGGAATGTCCTGCTACCAATGTGGACTGCAGAAAATGCAAAGCCAGGGGACATTACGCCCGCATGTGCAGGGGCGTTGTCTCAACTAAAGAGTCTGTGAAAATGGTGGACGTGAATGATGAGGATGATGATGATGTGACAATAGTGGGATACATGGGTTGTTCTCACAGGGGTGAAGGAGGTGTGTCTGAAGGGACATTGCTGAGTGTGGGGAGCTGCAAGAAGAGAGCTTGGGTGACACTCATTGTCAATGGCGTTCCATTAGAGATGATGGTAGACACAGGTTCTCCGTACACTATGATATCCCCTGAACTATACGAGTCCAAGTTCCACAAGAAGGTGTCTCAACTCTCCCCTTCTGATATAAACCCGTGTGCCTATGGGCGAGTGCCCATCCAAGTTTTAGGGTTTGATTGGGTTCACATAGAGTTTGAAGGGGCAGAATGACTAAGGGTAAGTTGTATGTGGCCCACAAAGGTGACCCTGTACTGGGTTGGGACTACAAGCTGCTCTGGAGCTGCAAATTAGACCGGGGAAACCTGTCCCTGTGATGAGTGTATGTGAAGGGAATGACTGTGCCATGTTGCCTGTGGGAATCACAGCAGAAGTTTTGCAGAGCAGGTTTCCCTCGGTTTTTACTTCAAAGTTGGGCAAATTGAAGGGTTTTGCACACAAGATAGTTCTCAAGAAAGGCTTTGTGCCTGTTGTACACAAAGTCAGAAGGGTTCCGATCATGGCTAATGATGCTTTAAAGGAAGAGTTGCAAAAACTCAAGGAGTCTGGGGTCATAGAGGAAGTAGAGTGTTCAGAATGGTTGGCCCCGGTAGTATTGGCACGCAAGGGTGATGAAGGAATGAGGATGTGCGTAGATCTCAGAGATCTAAACTCAAGTATTTGGGTTGACAGACACCCCCTGCCCAACATCAATGAGATGCTTTCCCGGGTTTCGGGGGCTTCCTGTGTTTCTACTTTTGATCTTTCCTCTGCATATCATCAGATAGATCTGCATGTGGAATCTCGCCCGCTTACATCCTTTGTCACCCCTTTTGGCGCCTTCCGTTTTTGTAGGATGCCCTTCGGCTTGGCCTCCGCAGCTGCGGTGTTCCAGAGGACAATGCAGAAACTTTTTGGGGGTATTAGGGGTGTAGAATGTTTCCAGGATGACATTTTAGTATGGGGAAAGTCACGAGCTGAACATGATGTGAGGGTTCTTGAGGTGATGTGTGTCTTGAGGGATTGTGGTCTCACCCTCAAACTTAGCAAGTGCAAGGTGGGCGTTCCCAGTGTGACATACTTGGGACATTCGTTAGATGCCCATGGAATTCATTCCAGGGCAGAGTTGGTAAAGGCGTTGATGGATGCACCGGCCCCAGTAAACAAAGATCAGTTGAGATCCTTCATGGGTCTCGCAGAGTACTACAGCAGATTTGTCCCGTCGTATGCCGACAACACTGTTGGTATGAGGTTCTTGCTGAAGAAGGGTGTGCATTCTGCATGGTCAGACCAGTGCCAAACGGAATTTCTCAGGTTGAAGAAGGAGATTGAGCAAGCCCCGTCCTTAGGATCCTTTTTACCGGCCAGGAAAACATATCTCACTGTGGATGTGAGTGAGTATGGCATAGGTGCTGTCTTGGAGCAGAGGGTGGAGGGCGAGCTTCGGCCCATCGCCTTTGCATCCAGAGTGCTCAGAGAGGCTGAAGGCAGGTATGCTGTCATAGAGAGAGAGGCACTGGCTGCTGTGTGGGCCTCTAAATATTTTAGGACCTTCCTGTGGGGAATTGAATACACCTTGCGCACTGACCACAAACCTTTGGTGCATGTTTTGACAACCAAGGGCTTGTCCCATGCATCTTCAAGGATTATGAGGTGGATGGCTGATATGGCGGAGTTCAATTTCAAGGTTGAATATGTCCCGGGAGCGAGGAACGCGGTAGCAGATTGCCTGTCACGGTTTCCGAGGTCTGATTATGTTGATGTAGTCCAGGATGTACTGGGGGATGATTGCACCTTAGTTGCGAGTGTGGTGCTAGCTGTATCGGAGTTGGAATGGAGTGCAGAATGTTCTGCTGATCCTGAATTGATGGAAATAAAGACTGCGCTCAGCAGTGGGGTTGTTGGTACTGCGTTGTCCAAATTGTATGGTCACGTATGGGAGGAATTGTCTGTAGGTCCATGGGGTGTGGCCAGGGGTCTGCGGTTAGTTCCTCCTTGTTCCCTTAGGGGGAAGCTCATTCATTTGGCCCATGAGGGGCATGTAGAAAGGTCCATGACCAAGAGGAGGCTCAGAGAAGAATATTGGTGGCCCCGAATGGATGCTGATGTGGAGGATGTAGTGAAAGATTGTGCGGCCTGCTCCATCAGTGACAAGAGCAAAGTTCCAACTCCCCAACCCATTTATCCTGTGGAAGTGCCCCGTGAAGTGTGGTCCAAGGTGGCGCTTGACATAATGGGCCCCATAGATTCATTGGGGGGGGTCTAAGATTTATTGTGGTCTTGGTGGATTACACGTCCCGATGGGTTGAAGCCACAGCTTTGGCTACTGTTACTGCCCAGAAAGTGGTGGAGTTCCTCTCTGCGGTGTTCGACAGGGAAGGCGTGCCTGCGGGCTGGTGACCGATAATGGCGCCCAGTTTGTGTCGGAGTACATGCAAAGGTTTTTGCATGATCTTGGTATACGTCATCATAGGGTTGCATTGTATAACCCACAGGCTAATGGTCTGGTAGAACGCATGAATTGTTTTGTCAAGGGTGCTGTTCAGTTGGCACTTGCCAATGGTCTTCCCTGGCGAAGAGTGGTATCAGAGTCAATGAAAGCATACAGGCTTACTCCTTCCGTTTACACTGGTCATTCTCCCTTCGAGTTGATGCGAGGGAGGAAACCCGGCTCCAAATTGAGAGTTCCTGCCTGGGTGGTGGGGTTCAATCACAAGTGGATATGCAAGAAGTCTTAGATCGAGTACGGTGCAGGCAGCAACGGTTTCTGCAGGAACAACTGGCCCGCAGGAAGCCCTTGCCGGTCAAGGTGGGTGATTGGGTCCAGATTAAGAATCCCAGGTTTGCAGCGAAGGGACTTAGCAAGTATATGAAGCCACGTTTAGTTGTCAAGTGTGGTCGTAGTGACGTCAAGCTTGAAGATGGCTCCAGATGGAGTCTCAGGCGTGTGGTTGTGGTGGACAAGGTCAAAATGGATTCTGCTGGTGGTGCGTGGGGGGAGCCTGATTGCGCTGCAGGCGATGCTGGGGCGTTGGTTGAATGTCCCTTGCCATGCCCTTCTACATATGGGGAGGCTGCTGATAAGGTGCCTCCTATGCTGGCCCCTTCTCACAATTGTAAGATTGCTCCCGTTCCGGTGTGTGAACGTGATGAGGACGCGTCCTCCCTTACTGGGCCGCCTGTCTCTGTCCAGGGTCATTCTCATCCTGTCAGGGTGAGGAAGGTTCCTTCTAAGTACAATGATTATGTTTTGGGTGCCAAAGTTCGTTAGCACTTTTCTAGTTCATGGGTTTTCCCTCCGTTGAGCTACATTAAGGTCCTTGTTCTGGTCCTTATCTTTCTTTCCCTCCTCTAGCTGAATTCTGACTCTCATTATGTGTTGTGTTGAATGTGTGTGTTGGCTGTTGTGTGTGTTGCAGTAGCGTGTTTAGCTGTGTGTGTGTAGTTGTTTTGCCGTCAGTTGTGGGTAAAGGGGGGAGAAGTGTTGTAAAGTGTCTTTTGCTCTTGAGTGGAATTCTACCTCGTAGAATTCCACTCTTTCTCTGATGTCATGTTTACTTCTGTTCAGAGGGGAGATTCCATGAGGAGCCGTTAGAAGCTGTAGTGAAGAGGTGCTGTGTAGGCTGAGTACTGCTGGCTCTGGCTGGTTACCAATAAAGGATCTTCACTCTCCTGCAGTGTATGCTTTCTTATTACAAACTGCACAGGCAAGACGCAACTCGCCAGGTGGCCTAGCAGCTAAACGAGACAGGTAGATGCCCAACACGAAGTCTTATGCTGAATCAGGCAGATCAGGAGGGATGGATGATCATCAGGAAGGTAAGCAATGGTGAGCAGTTCCATAGGGTGGCTTTGACAAGAGTCAGGGCAGAAGAGCAGCAGAAGAGAATGAATGAATGGAGATGAGGGTTAGGATCAGCAGATAACAAAGACTGAAAGGATCATTGTTGCAAGCAGGCAGCAGCGGGCACCAGGTTGCAGAGTAGCTCCAAGCAAACAGTAGGGCCTGCGAGGATCCACGGTGCGATGGAGAGCGGCATTAGTGGGTTGTAGGTGTAGCAATGAATTATTGCCCCTTTTGTTGTAAGACAGTCCATCCATTAGGCACACCTATTGGGAGGCCCCGGTCTAGTACTGGAAGTCAGAGATTGTGCTCCTTGCCGTCTGGGAACTCACTCAGAACTGTACAGCTTGTGCTGGTTTTTGCTGGGTAGAGCGATGAGTTCTCTGTGATTTGATGTAGTTGAGAACGGAACCCAGTTAAACAGCTGGTTTATTTCATTTGTGCTGCATGGGACCCCAAGGCTTCACAGTTACACTTCTGTAGGGTGACCTATAGCTCAGTGTGGTTCCTATTTCTTTTACATCTGACACCCACTTCCTAAAGGCCTCTCTTGCCCATGTTTGAGCATTACTTGTTTGGGCATTACTTGTGTGGGCATTACTCTCAGGAAAAGGTTGAACAAACAGAGCCCCAAAACCTCTGGCTTCTCCTTGTTGCTCCCTGCACACCTCCTCACCTCAGCAGGCGACGGCAAAGGTGGTGGTCATCTCCCCCCTTCACTGGGCCCCAGCAGGCAAAATAGTGATGGAGCGATGGTTGAATCAGCCTGCTCCGTGGGCTAAAGTGCCCCAGGCCCTTCTATTCCCAGTTGGGCCTCATTGTGGACCTATAACCCCAGTTAGTTGATCTGTATGTGGCCCAGGAGAGGATCAAGCATAGCATGGCATAACCAGAGCTGCATCTGGGCATCCAGCAGCAGGAGACCTTGGCCACCTCCCCAGGGACCCACAGGGCCCCTCCCCCCACTTTCCAGGCTTCTTCTGGCAAAGGGGCTTGACAGCCCAAGGATGCAGCCCCAAGTTCATCTCCTGTCTCGACTCTTCACAAATGCCCAATAAAATTAAAAGAAAGAAAGATAGAAAGAAAGAAAGAAAGAAAGAAAGAAAGAAAGAAAGAAAGAAAGAAAGAAAGAAAGAAAGACAGAAAGAAAGAAACAAAGTAAGAAAGAAAAAGAGAGAGAAAGAAAGAAACAAAGAAAGAAAGAAAGAAAGAAAGAAACAAACAAAGAAAGAAAGAAAGAGAGAGAGAAAGAAAGAAAGAAACAAAGAAAGAAAGACAGAAAGAAAGAAATAAAGAAAGGAAGAAAGACAGGAAGAAAGAAAGGTGTATAAACATCCTGTTGAGGGGGCCTCAAAAGCCCCCCTAATCTCCCAGCATTCCACAAAGAACGCAGATACTACTCACTGAAGCATACGCACAGACCATAACTGGATGACAACACTAAAGTAATCATGAAGAGGCAACATGGCTGAACACACTCACACAGATGCATTGGACTGTTGCACAATAACATACAAGAACTGCTCACTGACACCTAAAAGCAACTGACTTGAACAGTCATGAAAATAAAGATGGAAGCCACAGCTGCATTGAAATGAATGGAAGGCATCGGAAAGGCTCAAAACACAGGGAGAGGCCTGACACACTGATTTCCCTGAGAAACGCAGATAGGATTGGCAGTGCAGCTACTGTGCCCAGCCTTGCCAAGACACAGGACAGAGAGAGAGTGTTCCGAGTCAACAGAAAATAAAGAACAGGGCAGAAGGCTGAAATTCTTCATAAATGTAAGCAGAGAAAGTCAGTTTTGCGGTCCATAAACAAGTGATCTGAACTTGGAAAACAAGGCCAGTCATTTGAGGCAGACCGAGACCGTTGTTCCCATCAAACTGAAGACAGAAGATACAAAATGTAACACAGCATGAAGTTGGAGACTGGAATGTTCTTGCTTGGGGCCTGGGGAGTCAGATAGATGGTAACCTTAGTAGGAAGAAGGTGGTACTCTGAGACTATTCTCCCCACCTCGAATTGTGCTCATCTGCTGGTAATTTTCCCAAACTGAGAAAGTTCACACTGGCCTCTTGTGGGTGGTGCCAGGCAGAGCCACCCGATATAGCCTGACCAATCAGATCATGTATCCCCTATAAAATGTAGGTTTACCTATACTGTTCACCCAATCCCATCTCGCCTAAGGTCCAGAAATATAACTTTTGGTTGTGATGTCACAGTGGAATAAAACCTTGCTACCAGACTGTAATCAGTTGAGTGTGCGTTTGGAAGATTTAGAAATCCGTGGGCCTATCCCTGCTTTTCAATTCTATTAATAAAGGCAGTAATTTGTCACATTTCTGGGCTCCTCTGTTTCTCTGGCACAGGGGATTTTGCTCGAGCCAACCTCAGGTTTTTCATTCTGCTTCAATCCAATATGTAAGTTAGTAGCCAATCCACAGACTCCCTTTTACACAGATATTTACACCTACACCTGGTGTGTGGTACATTCATGAGTGGGAAAATAATAAGACAATATTGGAGTATTATTACTTTAGAGGGTTTTATTATTTAACCCACCTTAACTCAGAGAAGGCTGGCACCAATGGCAGTGTTGGCACTTCAAATTCAACTTATTCACCAACTTCATTTATGTGATTGAAAAATAATTCAAATGGATATAATTGAAAACATTGTACATCATGGTTATCTGATCAGATGACAGATGACATTTTAGAGCATATTTATGTTGTCAAATACAGTACATAAAGAACTATAACTCACAATTTAAATGATCTACATTATGCAAAAACAATACTTATTTGCTATTGTTGCCTACACCTTCATATATATATATATAGAACCACTTCTGCTAGGCCATGTACCTTGTTAGCAGCAACTATTTTTACAGAACGTGCCATATCATTATACAACTCTCAAACATTGTTTTTTCTTTTACAATAAGACACATAGTGACATCCTTCGACATAGTGACATCCTTCGACATGCATTATTACTGCACCTAGAGCATACATGATGCCCGTTACTGATATTTCATTTGGAAAGTTAGTGAGACATTGCTTTGTCAAAGGTGCCCCAATTCGGGGCTCGATTATGAGGTGTGGACCAGGCTTGGTGGTTATTGTCATATGTTTCTTGCAGTTCAGTGAACATTGCCTATTTATGATTTTAGATGCAGTTTTCACTGCAAATTCAAAGTCACGTTGCAGGTCATTGGAGTTAATTGGCCAAAATACATCACATCGTTCTCCATTATTTTGACAAGATCAGGTTTGACAAGTTAATGTTTCAATTCGGAACATCTTTCAAAAAAATCTGAATGGTATTGCCAACATAGTCCTCAGCATTCAAGCATATAATCTCACCTGGAAAGGTGGTGCATGGGACCACTTCCATTAACAGTTGAGCTCTCTTTTTATATGTACTTTGAATAGGCCCATGTTTAACAAAATACTGAACCAAATTGAGAAAAGAGTTTCTGGAATTATTGATGATGTTTCTGTATGATGCATAGTCAATATAGATGCAGGATAAACTGTTCAAAAGAGAATCAAATGGGCATGTGTTATTTACCTTGTAAACCTCATGATCGATTCTTATTGGGTTTAAACAGCTTTCATTTCTGAGGATACTCAGAGGCTTCTGCTGGTAAGGGCGGTCAGTTAATTGAGTGATTTCAGGATATGGAGATAAATATGTATGTTTTTTCCAAGGAGTACTTGGAGTTTGGTGACCGGAGATGAATTTTCTTTTCTGTTTCAAAATCAGATGTAGTGCCATGCAGATTTGTTTTTCCCTGCCAGTGTTCTTCTTGTCGAAGCTCCATCACATTTCCTTCTGTGGATTGTATGTCTGAAGTGATGATTTTTTCAAACGTTTTTCCCAATGGCAGTCCATTATCTGTCAACACCAGCGCATGTGGATTAACTTCCTTTTCTTTTTCTGACATCATCCATATTTCGATTGGCCAATACTTCGCTTCTGAAGATGTGTTCATACCATCTCTCTTTTGATTTGTTGAAGAACTATTTGCAGCTGCTATTTTAGGGCTCCCTTTGAGGGCCTTAAGATGACATCCAACACATTTGTCAACTCACATTTGTTTAGGTTTGTGTTCTAGGATTGCATTTTTCAAGAGGCCAAATTCCCCCTCAACTGAAGCTGAAGAGGCTGTTTTGTTTGGCGATTGAAGCACCGGTCGCATCACTGATGTCCATATGGGGAAAAACTTCATCAGATGAAGTCGGTTTTCTGAAAGATTTGGACTGAAATAAGGGTTTGGACTGAAATAAGGGTTTGGTTCATCCATTCTAGGAATGTTTTTGCTGCTTCGTGAGCAATGTCATTCACCCACCCGGACAATGATTACGAACAATGGATTTCTTCATCAACAGGAAGTCTTTCAGGAACATCCTTATCATCAATGGTAGCATCAATCAACTCTAACTCCCCACTTTCAATGCAATGACAAAGGTATAACTTTGATTTTTCACATTCTGATATGTTACCTACAGCAACCGTACCTGTTGTTTTCACATCCAGCAAGTATTAGTGTACTGAGAAGTAGATGCTTAAGAATGTCAAATGATTCACAGTTGACCATAAATACAACACATTAATGTAGAATTTCCTAACAAGTTTTGCCTTTTTGGGATAGCACTTCCACCGGCAAATGGTATTAACTAGACGGGCCACATCTAACCTAATGTAGCAGGTGAGGGTTTCATTGTTCAAGCCACATAAGATTGACATGCAATTCTTTAAATAAGTGTTAAGGCTGCATTCATTTAGAGCACGTGATAGCACTCCGGGTAAGGCATAGGAGAAGTCACAGACACATTCCTTAGGCAATTTCTGTGCATCTTTTAGCCATTTTTCTATCCAAAAAGTGATTGTAGGTGTATCTTGTCATTCAATTAGCATTTGAGACACAGATATTTGAGTATTCTCACTATTGATTACAATTCTGTAAAAAAAATATAAGCAGACAAAAGTGTTTGCTTTAATTTTAGTACAAAACTGCCTATGGCATCCACTTCAATTTTAGGGAAAGATTGCTTTGAACAATACCTTCTAAAAATGTATATTTGTTCTTTTGACCAGTAATGTATAAAAAATGCATCATAAGAGATGGTATGAATGTCTCCTATATACACCTGAGTACTTTTCATCTCTGCAAGAGCCAAAACAGGATATTTTATCTTGGGTGTATCAAATTTCTTGTTCATTGCTTCCTGCCTGGCATCCTGACAAATTCTCAGAGATGGTATATTGGGTGGCTCATTGGCGGCTTATTTCTGTCGTTCTCATCTTACATACATTTTTTTGCAGATGGAAGGTGAATGCGCCATCACCCGGGTTGTTCTACCATTTATGGGGAGCCACATGGAGAGCATACATGCCACTTGTGCCACAAATGGAATCCATGGAATACTCTTTTGAAGGCAGCCCTAGAGGGCATCATCTCCTTTGCTATGCAGCTAGCTACACCCTTGCTTATATACCATTCATAACATTTTAACTCAACTTTAATAGTAGTGATGTGTACTTAAGACATTAAAAAAACGTTAACATACTATTGTGTTGCAAGTTACTCAGGGTTAAATGCAGCACAATGGTGAAGGAAAGACCTTACCTTCTTGGTTTCACTGTAAAACAATGCTCTGAACAAATACAGTAACTAATGATTCTTGAGCACTTTGTGCTAGTCATTTTTCAAACTTTGTGTCAGTAACATTACTTCAATTTCGCCTTGTAAACCTTTCTGAGCCACTTGATATTTTTCTAACCAATGCTGGAGGAGGTTTGAGGAAAAGAAAGTGTTAGCAAGGAGTGATTAATACCCTCAATCAATTAACTAGATGGATGCAGCAGTGTGCCGTTTCTCTTCCCTCAGCCAGGTAGCAGAGGTAGTCCTTGCGCTTCACACACAAGTGTTTTTCTTCTGTTATTGTAAGTATAGGTATAATGGTCCATAGTATGACATTTGTGCATTTTTTGGTTGAGGGGGTTGGGGGTGCTAACTAACTCACTATAGGTTAGCCCCCTTTAATAATTACTTATAACTCATATTCTGTAATGGATCTAACATTGAAAATGGTTGATCACACGATCTAACCATGATCAAACAAATGCCAACCGTTTTTGTACTATTTTTCATCGAGGTGGTGACTAGCTTACTACGGGTAAGCCCCCCTCTCTAAATAAATGCCTATAACTCCTGTTCTGTAGCGGATCTAACATTGAAAATCGTTGATCATACCGGATCTAACGAACATCTGACAAATGGAATACATTTTGGTAATTTTTTTGATTGGGGGGCTGGCTGCAGGTTAGCCCCCCCTCTAAATAATTGCTTATAACTCCTGTTCTGTAGCAGATCTAACGTTAAAAATGGTTGATTTTACCGGATCTAACGAATATGTATTGAAATTAATTTTTGCCAAATTTATTTGAGGGGGGGCAGACCCCCCTCCTTTGCAGTCAAATATTTCAGCACCTGTGTGTGATCTAAAAAATAAAATGCCTGATCATACCAGATCTAACGTATATCTAACCAATGACATCGAATTTTGATAATTGTTTGGTTGAGGGGGGCCAACTAGCTCACTATTGTTTAGCCCCCCTCTAAGTAATTGCTTATAACTCCTGTTCTGTAGCAGATATAACATTGTAAATGGTTGATCATAACTGATCTAATGAAGATCTAACAAATGACATATGTTTTTGTTCTATTTTTGATTGGGGGGGTTGACTAGCTTACTATGGGTTAGCCCCCTCCTCTAAATAATTGCTTAAAACTCTGGTCTGTAGCAGATCTAACGTTGAAAATGGTTGATCATACTGGATCTAATGAGGATCTAACAAATGACATACTTTTTGATAAATTCTTTGATTGAGGGGGGTTAGCTACGGGTCAGCCCCCCCACTAAAGAATTGCTTATAACTCCTGTTCTGTAGCAGATCTAACGTCAAAAATGGTTGATCAAACTGGATCTAACAGAGATCTAACGAACCAGATCATTTTTTGTAAAGGATCATGAAAAGGGGGGCTAACCTGGGTGAGGTGAGTTGCCATCGGATAGAAGTCAGTTCTACCTCTGACTAGAGTCGGCCATTTGCTTAAATACACCAGCACACTTCTTTTCTTTTACAATGTAATACACGTATTGGCAAAGGGGGCACTAGTTCCCGAACAATGCATTTATCTAATTCTGGTATTTAGCATAAAGCATTTTTCACTAGCAAATCAAAGTGACTACATCTGAATCTGATACATACCTAGACTGCCCTTTCCAAACCTTTCTAAAAATTGTTATTCTGTTCCATTTCTGCTCAGTCATGTTCTTTTGGCACCTCGGCCGCTATAAAACAAAGGATCTGTCTGCTTGTAGATACACACACTGTGCAAAAACCACCAGCAACATTCAGAAAGCCAAGCTATCAATGAAGAAAATGCAAATTCAGAATACAATGCAAGAATTAGAAACGTTGTGCCTCACTAAACAACTGATTGACATCTGATTCCTTTTCAATTAGGACTATCCGAAGCAATTCAAAACAGTTTTATGTTTAGAGCAGGGCAGGCTGAATGAAAAGAACAGAAAATAGACAATTCATTTCGAAATGGGAAAGATGAGAAACCCATGTGATTATACTGCTGTGCTCTTAGCATTGAAAAATGGCTGCTGATTTAGAACAGCCTTATCTGCACAGCAGCACCACTCAACAAGCAATTAGGCCTAACCAGAATAAGATTTCAAGTGACAATTACATTCTGTACTATGTATGTGTCCAATACTTGTAACTGCCCATGCAATATGTTCAGCGGAATGATCGCATTGTAAGTGGAAAGTGCCTCAAGACAATGGCCCTCATTACGACCCTGGCGGAAAGTGACTGACCGGACCGCCACAGCGTAAATAGCGTTTCCGCCATTGCACGATGGAGCAAAGTGCGGCCCATTCCGACCCATCGGGCACGAGCACCACGGCATGGCGGAAGTGCAAAGTCCGCGATGGCGGAAATGACCCCAAAACGGCCCACACCGCCGCCGTACGGCGCCCTAGGTGCAATACCGCCACCCATCCTAGCGGACACCGCAGTGAGCGCCAACCGGAAAGTACGGTGACCGGAAATATACGGAAACGGAAGTAAAAACATGGGCCCGGAACGGGAAACAACACGCCGTACACCTATAAAACCACAAAATCCACACAACCACTAAAAACACTACCCTGAGACACATCCCAACCCGTCATCCACCCTAGCGAAACCAAGAAAAATGGGAAAAGTAGCGAAGAAAGCGTGCGACCGCAAGCGGCAGGTCCACTTCTCCCGTGAGGAACTCACGGTGCTCACGGAGACCCTCCAGGAG
This sequence comes from Ambystoma mexicanum, assembly GCF_040938575.1. Classification (NCBI taxonomy): domain Eukaryota; kingdom Metazoa; phylum Chordata; class Amphibia; order Caudata; family Ambystomatidae; genus Ambystoma; species Ambystoma mexicanum. The sequence continues at coordinate 956,447,382 of NC_090928.1, read as the reverse complement.
AATGCCGCCGCCGTCTTCTCCACGCAAATGACCAGGACGGCACTTGCGAACAAGAAGGCCATATGGGCCCTGGTGGCACAGCGGGTAAGTGCGGTGGGGACCGCACCCCGCAACCCACAGCAATGCAGAAAGCGATGGGACGACCTGCGGATACGCGTCCGTAGCATACTTTCTGCCAACCGCAACATTGCCACAGCCACCGGGGGAGGATCGGAATCACCCATCAAGTTGACCCCCTGGGAAGAAATCTGTGCCTCCACCATTGGAATGGAGAGCATAGAGGGAGTCGGAGGGATGGAGAAAGGAGTGCAGACATCCGAAGAATCAGTGCAACAGAAACACATGTCCAGGAGAACGTCCACACACATTGGCCTGATAGCGCACATTAAAACTCACAATAAATACATAAATAATTAAAAACACCAAAAACACCCACTACACGTGCAGCGGGCACACCCTAACTGCAGGCTGCCAAACAACTGCACCCTCACTCCACACACAAATGAAAGCACCTCCAAGGCCCCGACCCAAATCACCCTCAGGTACCACCCCAATGCATGTGATACATTGCCATTCCAATTCCCACAGACCCATTAATAACGCTCGCCCTCCTTTACTCCACCACAGGGTCCGATCCAAACGACGAGCTTCAGGACACCCCTACCAGCACACCTGCAAAGAGGGCCAAGACCAACGGCCAAAGACCCTCCACCTCAGCTGCACGCATCAAGACACGGCAGCAGCACAAATCAGGTGGCAGCACAGAGGAGGGAACATCAACAGGCACCCCAGCAGCCAGCATGGCCACAACAGCAGCACCACAAGTCCCCCCAATGGATGCCACAGAAGGCACTGCCTCTGGTGGCAGCAGCACCATAGGTGACACCCCATTAATGGCAGCATGCTCCGACACAGAAGACGGGGATGTCGAAGTCAGATCCATCCATGACCTGTCCCAATCCCCCTGTCTGTCCCATCCCGTACACCATGAGGATACCACGCAGGGGCACCCACAAGACGACGACTGGCCATCCCCCACAAGCCCTGTGGCAGGGCAACATGAGGCGAACAGCCACTCTGTGACACCACCGCAAATGGCCATGGCCCAGCAGAGGCAACAGTCCCTCGACCAGTTAATCGTGCAACAGCAGCAACTGGCCACGCTCCTCAAGGACCATGCCGATGAATGTGGGGGCACTAAGGCAGACATAGAAACATCAACTGAGACACTTAGGGCAGAAATGGAGAGAAGTACAGAGACACTAAGGGCACAAATGGAGAGTAGCACTGAGTGCCTGAGAGTCCAAATGGAGAGTAGCACCGAGAGCCTGAGAGTCCAAATGGAGAGTAGCACCGAGAGCCTGAGAGTCCAAATGGAGAGAAGCACCGAGAGCCTGAGGGGGGAACTGCATGCGACGTCCAAAGACGTATGTGCCGAACTTGCCGCAGTGCGCCGTGTGCTCACTGAGCTCTCACAAACCCTTAGGGACATGCATGGACGTGAGCAGGCAGAGACATCATCCGTTGCAAGTTCCGTCCAGGGCAGCCCCCAACGTAGATCTGGGAGGAACCTGCGCTCCACAGGCAGGGGTGCCCCTGATACCCGCAGAGGGGGCTTGCAATAGCGACTGCCCACTGACAATGAGCATCTTTGGACACTGGTGTTCGGGGGGGAGGTAGGAGGGTGGAGGGGGTGTGTTGGGCTCACTTGGGTGGCGGGTCGATAGGGTGTTCAACATGATATCACATATGCCATAAACAATGCACGATCAACCAATGAGATGTGTGGACAATGATCTTTGTGTACTAGGCCATCATAGGCGTACAGTCCATATTGTGCATGTACCAGACACACACAGTGCCACGAGTCCCGTGTCCATGTATCAGCCACCAGGCGTGAGTGCTAGAAGCATGCATCAATGAGATGCTGACGAATGTCACGGCCCTCCTGTGCCTCGCGGACTCCTTGAGGTGCTGCCACATCCCCACCCTCATCATGACCATCTTCAGGTGCTTGCAGTTCTGCGTCAGGGGGCATGGGCACATTTCTACGTACGCACATGTTGTGTAGCATGACACATGCCATCACCATCTTTGCAACCTTCTCATGGCGGTACAGGAGTGCCCCGCCAGACCTGCTGAGGCACCGGAAACGAGTCTTCAGTAGGCCGAATGCCTGTTCAATGACTACACGGGTACGTGAGTGGGCATGGTTGTAGTCCTCCTCATGCTGGTCCCGTGGGTTCCGGACTGGTGTGAGGAGCCATCTCTTCAGTGGATATCCGGCATCACCTGTATGTGGACGATAAACGAATTATGTGGAATGCCATTGCTACGTACGCACCCCCCCCCTTCCTGCCAGGTCATTGCCGCATCACATACCCCACATCATCATGCATGAAATGAGACTCACCGAGTAGCCAGGATCTGTTCCCTGCGTGTCGCTCCATGTAGCGTGGTATTGTAGAGTTCCTCAAGACCATAGAATCATGGGTTGATCCAGGGAATCGGGCACAACAATGTGTAATGATCCTGTTGGAGTCACACACCATTTGTACATTCAGAGAATGAAATTGTTTTCGGTTGCGGTACTGGGCCTCCATGGCATGTGGGACGACCAATTCCACATGGGTGCAGTCGATGGCACCAAGGCAACCCGGTATGCCGGCAAGTGCATGGAATCCCACTTTTGTGTTGGTAATTTCCTGCTCCGAGCGTGGTAGAGAGATGTAGTTGTCTGCGTGCTGCAGGAGGGCATCGTGCACTTGCAATAGTGTCCGTGAGAACAGTGGCTGAGAAATGCCATGCAACTGTCCGACTGTGTGCTGGTAGGTGCCTGTGGCCAGGAAGTGGAGTACAGACACCACCTTCAGTAGGGGTGGGATGGCGGTTGGGCTATCTATCATGCTGACAAGGTCAGCCTGTGTCATGTCCACAATGGCGGCTATGGTGTCCCGGTCCAAACGGTAGAGGGTGTGGATCTGCTCATCAGTGAGGTTGAACGGATGTGCTCGGAGGCGTGGGATTGCGGGCTGCTTGCGTGGTGGTAGTGGCTGTGCTGGCGGCCCTTGCTGGCCCTGCCTTGCCCTCCTCCTCCTCCTGCGTCTCCTCCGTGCGGCCGGTTGTAGTTGGTGTTCGTCTTCTTCTTGGAGTTGGAGTACTTGCAGTGCTATCAGGTCCCCCAGGGCCAACATCGCGAGTCCTGCCGGTAGCATTTCGGAGTGGGTGTGGTTGTGGGAGGAGACTGGGTGTGCAATTTATGTGTTTTCAGGCTGTATGGCCTCCACCTGTGGTGATTCATTCCACCTGTGCAAGCTGCTCTCCCCTTTGGCCGAGCACGTCCCGCACACAACGCTGCAATTCGAGGAATGGCATCTTGCTATTGCAATCATGTATTTGTACCCGATGGCCGTGTAACATTGGTTGATATGTTCATTCGGCTATGGTCCCATTGTTTCACATACAATCTTTGCAGTCGCGAACAGACTTGTGAAGGGTCAGTGGAACGTAGTACTCGAGTAACGGTGGACCCTCATGCATCACTGTACCGAGTTGCAACGACGGCCGGCGCGTCCCATTTGTTAGTGAAGGCAGTTGCCATTTTCACACACAGCCGCACTAGATGTATTAATTTGTGATTTCAAGCGGCCACAGATGCCTTTTCGACGTGATGTTGCAAATGAGGAATTCGAAGGGCGGCGCTTTCGGTTATCAGCTAGCGGCGAGGAGATGCCCACAGGTCTGACTGCAAATATAACGTTCTATTGTTCAATGTCCTTGGGACAGGGGCCATGGCGAGGATGCATGATTGATTTGAATAGTTTGGGATGCGCAATAGCGAAGTGGACGATGAGGCCGGACGTTCCCAAATACATGTTACTTCACAACACTGGAATTACGGGCTGGGGCACAGTGGATTTTGCAGGCTGCATAACGCACAGACTCAATGGAATTCGCACATGTTATGTGAGTATGGAAACAGGCGTTTTCATTACGGGATGAGGGAATGATGAATGGATGCATGGGCAGATGATTTGATACAGTGTTTGCCATGTACAGGGCTTCTTGGAATCTGTCCGCCTCCCCTGCGCTATGTGATGCAGGGCTGCCATAGTGGGACCATCGTCTATCTGGCCTTGTTGAGCCCTCCCTGTCTCGACGCGCCCTCAGACACTTGTGTCCATGCACGTTACCAATCCCATCTGATGGATTCTGTTTTCACAGACGCATGCACAGGTACACTCGTTTGTGATGGTGTTTACACCTCGATATAGATGGTTATGAGTCGCAAGTGGTTTTGGGGTGGTGATGATCCTTTGGAGTGGGCTAGCATGCATATGGCTGTGGATTTAGTGTGATCATTGAAGTGAGTTGTTCGAATGTAGTTCTGATGGCCATTCTGTTCTTTTTCTTTTCTTTTGGTTGACAGGTATCTCCTCCCCTTTTGCCACTGCCATCTGTATGCCACTCCTGCAGATGGCTTTTACTCCCGACACCTGCTGCTTCGTGTTAATCAGTGGAGCAGCATTACGATCTTATGGGACGATCGCCAATGGGCCACATGCCCTTACGCAGTACTAGTGGCTCGGAGCAACATTTCGGCCTTTCAGCTGGACTAGTGCCTCCCCATTGGGACGGCCCTGCGGTTCTGTGCGCTTCCATGTTGCCTTTTCGTACGAGAATGTGGCTCTGTGTACCATGAAGGAACAGGGCGTCACACAAGAAGTAGCTGGTCATTTCTTGCGGATGCAGCCCACAATGGTGAAATGTGTTTTGGAGTTCATGGCCTAATGGCTGTATGGGCTTGGTGAATTTGTTGTGCATTAAATTTCCATTCTGATATGGGCCGTGTAGCGTTCTTCTTTCCAAGTGATGTGGCATATTCCTATTTGGGGAGCGATGTGTTGTGAGGAGATCTGCATTGGGTTCCAGCTTCGGAGTATAGTTGCGTGGTACTGTGCTGGGCGCGTTTGCCTACGAAGCCCAGTGAGGTCAGGGATGAGGGCTGCCAATATGACTGTTTGAATGATGTCATGCTCAGGGGCGGGGGATTAGGTTTTGTGTAACAGATGCCGGTCAGCCAGGTGGTCTGGTGGAATGATGTGATTTTCGGAATATTGCTGGTCACAGGTGCCTGTGTTTGCGTGCGTTTCTTGGTGGGGGACTGTGGTCATGTCCATTGGAATGGCTTCTGTATTCGTGCCATCTGTGCCCTGCGGCTCCCATTGGCCCCTCTTGAGATTCTTTTGTTCGTTGGCATGCATGGGTGACTTGTACATTTCACTGGTTGCATTGTGACTTCATTGCACCTACGGGGAGTTGTACTATGTGGCCAGGGAGCGGTGTACAGGCACTCAGTGGGGCCGTTTACGGTTGATTCGCGATGCCGTACTTCTCACCATGGCGGAATGGTACTTTCCGCCGTGCTTGATGGCGTTAGGTACATGTCCGCTAGGGTCGGAATTCGCGTACCCTTGCGCCATGGTGGTATTTACGGTTTGGCATGGCGCGCGCGTACTTGGTGCAGTTAGCGTTGGCGTTCACTACGGTGTCGCTAATGGCATCGTACTTTGCGGTGACGGGTCATAGTCGCACCGAGCGCTATTCGATGGCGGTATTGCATTTCCGCCATCGTTTTTCGATTTCCGCCAGGGTCGTAATGAGGCCCAATGTCATGCTTCTTGCCAAAACGCGTTTGCTTCGTTATTCATCTATTGTGCTCGACAGAAAAAAAAGATGATATCACCTAGCAAACCAATGCATCGTAGAACAGTTTCAAGAATAAAATCAGTAGTACCTAAAATAACTGAATGGCCTCTGTTCTGTACCTTGCAATGATGAAAAAACACTTGTCTCATTCAGTGTCTTCCAGCATATTTCTTTATTTTTTCCGATCACTGATAGGCCTCATGATAAACTAACTGCACCTTTACTCTGCTGCTCTTAATTCTTTATTTTTTTATTTTATTTACATGCTTATAGTGCGCAGAAAGCCTGCAGGCATCAGGGCGCAAATACAAAACATGAAGTACGGACATGACTAAGACAATCTACCTGAGTTAGCGACAATCCAAGGGTCTGGATTTATTCATTTAAACAGGTACATTTTAAGATGCATTCTAAAAGCTAGATAGCTGGGTTCAAATCAGCAGAGGTTTAGAGGCACCGTATTTCAGTACGGTGCTGCCAGCATGGGAAAAGCTCTGCCGGATCCAGTAACTCTGCTAAAGGGGGGCCCTGAGATCCTACCTCGTGCTTCTGACCTCAGCGACCGATTCGGAGTATATGGTAGGATTTTTTTCATTAGTTATATTGGAGCGGAGCCATGCAAACACCTATGCACTAAAGTCAGGGATTTAAACTTGATCCTGTCTATGATCTTGAGCCAATGTAATGATTTTGATCCCTCAGAGATATGGGGCCTCATTACGAGTCCGCCGGTAAAACCGGCAGGCTGCCGCCAGACTCGTGGGGATTTACTGGCTCCGGACTTGCCAGAATCACCAGAATCACCCCGGTGGTCCGGTAATTCTGGAGCCGCATTCCGTTACTCCCCATTCCTGTGGAGTCCCAGGAATGGGGGCAGTGAAACACCAGCACCATGCGGTAATGGTGCCGGTATTTCCACGTCTGCATGTGGCCGGTGGTGTTACGCTCACCCGGTCAGACCTGGTGGGTGTAACACCACACGGCCACATAACGCGGAGTTAGCCGGTCCGGAAAACGGTGCCGGTACAGTTTTACCGGCACCATTAAATCCGGATCGGCCAACTCATTATGAGGCCCATGGTCTCTTTTCTTGATGCCTTTGATAATGTGAACCGCATTATTTTCCATGATCTGACATCTTTCTAAGCATTTCTTCGTGGCCCCAAGCATAAGGGAGTTTCCACTGTCAAATGGGACAGAATGGTAGCCCTAGCAATGGTGGCAGTATTCCTCTCGCTCAGAAAGGGTCAAATGGCTCTCAGTAAACAGAGGTAATAAGAATTCTTCTTGTGTAGGTAATTCACCTGCGCCTCTACACCTAAGGATGCTTTCATAATCATCCCAAGAGTTTTCACCTGAGCAGACACTTGAATGCGTGTGTCTTAGATGTATAAGGACTCATAGGGACTCATTACGAGTTTGGAGGTAGCCATGCCACTTTTTAGCAGCATGGCTACCCCTAAACCGGGTACCGGTCCAGGTCCCGAAAATAAGGAATTACCGGGCCATGCAGACTTTGGTGGGCCCTGTAATTCCCATTCTTGGGACCGGGACCCGGTAAATCCCCACTCCCATTTGAGCCCCTATAAGGCTCAATGGAAATGGGGAGGATGTAACAACGGGCCCTTTAATGACAGGCCCGTTGTTAGCATCCTGATCTGCTCGCGGGTGCCGCTAAGGACCTCTGGTCTGATCAGACGTCCTTAGCGGCACCCACGACCAGACCCCGTAATGAGGCGGCCCGGAATGAATGGTGCCGGTCCCTTACCAGCACCATTCATTACGCAGCTGCCAGGGCCGTAATGACCCCCATAATCTGCCTCTAGCTTGGCTCTTGCTTGACGGGTACCGAATATCATCAACTCCGTCTTTTTAGTGTTTAAGCACATCAAGTTATGCTCCATCCATTTTTCAATAATGTTATATACTGTTGAAATCTTGGCACTGTCCATTAGATGATCGCCCTCTAACTCCATCAGGTGTCATCGCCGTAATTTGTGAAAAAAGCACTGCCGCTATCCAGTAGTTTGCATGCACAGATTAAAAAGAAGGGGAGATAGACTAGCTCCCTGTGATAGACTAGCCCCCTGTGTAACCCCATCGCTTATATGGGCCTTTGAAACCCCCCCACACCACCAGTGAATTTTTTGCCTCCTGGTCGGCCAAAAAGGACGTCGACCATGCCAGTGCTACCTTAGAACATCCGCCCATTTTATCCAGGACCTGATGTAGTAGTTGATGGTCGATTAGATCAAAGGCTGCACTGAGGTCCAAGAGCATCAGTAGCCCTGTCTTACCCTTATCAAGAATGCCCAGAATGTATGCAAGTCCAGCATAGCCGTCTCCCTGCTGTGAGCAGCACGGGAACCCAATTGCTGGTCGTGTAAGATTGAGTTGGCTTCGACATGTTTCTGGAGTTGAGTTGTTGCTATTTTGTCCAGAACTTTAAGGATAAATTTACAATTTGCAATAGGATGCACATTTTCTGGGTCCTTTGGATCTAGACCTGGCTTCTTAACAAGGGGGGGTGATGGTAACTTCCTTAATGCACTTCGGTACTGTGCCTTCTTGAAATGAGGCTTTGACTATTTTCGTCAAAACTGGTGAGAAAATGTCCTTGTTTTCTAGAATGATTTTCAGAGGTATTACATGATTATGAGGTAAGTTTCATGTTAGCCAACACTCTAACCATCTCCTCTTCTGACATATGGTGGAAATTGGAACTTGCTACTACCCCTTGTCTGGGTCCCGCAACAGATATGGGGGTGTCTATATTGGATGATTCTCTGGCCAGAATTATGGTATCTCTGGGTTTCAGAATTTTGGCTGCAAACGCCTTTCGCACTAATTCACAGTCCTCCTGTGTGGGAACATGTGGTATAGATAGTGCCTTAGGTTTTTCTATGGACACGAGGATACTGAACAGTTTTCTAGTAGAGTTGGGAGCAGCAGCTATCAATGGTCTTAAGTCTGCATTCCCGCAGGACCCTGTTCCGTTCTTCATATTAAAATTATCTCTGCTGACATCTGTACACTGCTTACTGAGTCTTTCAATTACTCTTTTTCTTCCGGGATCATCCCTGATAGGCTTAAGCAGGCCCTTGTCATCCCGCTGCTGAAAAATCTGGGTTTGGACCCTACTGTTCTTTCTAATTTCTGACCTATTTCTCTGCTTCCCTGTCTTATGAAACTTATTGAATCTCTGGATCCCCCCTTCTCAGCACTTTTCTGTAGTCATCTGGCTTTTCTGACCCATTTCAAGCAGGCTACCATCTGGGTCGGGGTACCGAGTCTGTCCTGATTTCCGTGATGAATGACCTGACTTGCATGGTTGACCAGAGTGGAGTGGCTGCCCTGATTTTGCTTGATCTATTGGCAGCATTTGATACCATTGACCCCCCTACCCTGATCACCCGGCTTATCTCTGCAGGTCTTTCTGGCCAAGTTCTAGCTTGGTGCTCTTCCTTTCTGATGGGTCATTACACTCTGTGTCTCTTCCTCCATTTTGCTCTCAGCTGATTTCATTACTCTGTGGGGTGCCACAGGGGTCCTCACTATCTCCCATTCTTTCGGCTTTTTGTGTTATGCCTACGCCGATGTGACATGCGTCTTTTAACAAAAGCTCTGTAACAACTCTATTAGACAAATGACAGGGCAAGCTTCTATATCTATCCCCTCACCCTAGATAAGCGGATGTACCAGTGAAAAGTCACTTTGCACCATGAAAATAATCAGGCCCTTAACGGAATCCATAAAATGTTAGCTAGCCTGCATGCAGGGCAGGTGTATCAATCCCTGTTGAAAAACACAGAGACATCTACTGGTGAAATGACAGATAGACTCTTGCAGTCTTGAACCGAGCACGTATCAGAAATATATTCAGGCCACAATAGTGGTGAGATGACCGTTTTGACTGATAAAAAGGAGCAATATGCACCAATTTCACTCGAAATTACAGTACATTTGAAATGCAGTGGAATACTGTGTATTTTTAGAAATATATTTACCAAAACGGGTTGAATATCTTTGTTTACTCCAAACAAGAATCTGTGTATTTTGTATGTGCAATGGAAACATTTTCCAAACCATGTTGTTTTTTGAGGCGCACAGCATATTAAATCTGCAGTGGCATGCATACTATTTCTTAGATCTAAATATTTTATTCTGGCAAGGTTATCCAGGTTGATTACTTTTCCTTTAGCATGAAAGACATTTTCAATTAGCTTTTTTTCCTATTTAAAACTATTATTATTATTTTAACAATAACAAAGAGGTGTGCAAAGGCAGATATAACATTATTGAAACATTAGCAATCTCGTAAAGAACACACCGCAAATGTGAATAAATAAAAAACAAATATATTGATTAGGAAACATGTTGATCAATATTAGAATCAATGAAATATTGAAATTGTATAATACTGGTGACAACAAATAGGGGAGGAAAAAAGACGGAAGGACATGACAGAAAACAAGAGGAAAGGAGATGGTAGGGAAACAGGATCATCAAGCTAATATGATTTAATCATGCGTATAAAAGTAGTGAACACATATATTCCATTTTCTGTTAAACCTATGCAAATCATCAAAAGAATAAGCATGGCATTTCTCAATTTGGTGAGTAGAGCAAATAGAGTTCCACCAAATACTATACGATAGGTTGACAGCATTTTTCCAATTAAATGTAATATTCTGAAAGGCTATGCTTATGAACAAATTAAACAGGGAAGGGGATTCAATCTGATTTATAGTTGGATTAACAATAGATCAAATCATAAGGTTGGCTATTGTTAGGGGTTCTGATATGTGAAAGATCGATTGCATCCGAGACCAAATCAAAGACCAAACGGCATGCACATGTTTACATTTGAAAATTAAATGAATAAAGTCTGCATTACATTTGGAACATGACCAGCAGTTGTAAGGTGTATTGTCGACAGCGTTGTCAGAGTCAGGAAAGCACGATGAAAAATGAAAAAATGGGTTTGGGTAACATTGGCAGCAATATAAGTTGAAAGACATATTTTCCAAATTTTGTTCCAATGGTCCGGGATAGGTTGCAAATCCCAGTCAATGTCCCATTGTCTAACAGTACTTGTGTTAAGTGAATTAGGAGAAGAAGGACTGCTGACTAAGAGGTTTAAAAAGGGACAAGGGGATGTTTGGTTGAAAGTGGGCATGAATTTGTCAATAGATTTGATGAGGGAAGTGTGAAATGGAAGATCTGAGGCTGAGGTTTGGTATTGTAAACATAGCTGTGGGAAAGGAGTTACTGTGGAGTTATGAAATAGTTGTTTGACAAATTTGATGCCAGAAGAGTACCATCTGTGAATAATGGTTAGATTTGATTTGGTGGGGTTTTGTTGATTGAACCAGAGAAAAAGTTGTATGGGTTGGTTGTCGTGATAGGATTAGGTGGAAGCTTATTCCAGATGGTTTTAAAAAAGTGTAATAATGGGAATGAGGTAATGTTGGGCCATCAAGAGGTCATTAAAAAATGGGAAAGGAAGAGTGGGGAAATAAGACTATCTTTGATATTAACCCAGGGGGGGCGCTCAATCAAGGTTTTATGCATACAGTTTGAAGGTAGTTGGATGTTTAAGAACAAAGGCTTGGTGATAAAGCTATTATTTAGGGAATGTAACTCCTCTCGAGGGTTTGGGAAGTCTTAATTTATTAACGGTACTTTATGATTCCATAAACTTTTAAGAAGAAGGGAGTCAACTTGTTTGAAGACAGAGGCATGAATAATGGTAGGTATCATGGATAAAGAATCCAAAACAATGGGACTGATCATCATCTTAATAGTATCAAGACGTTCCCACCAGGAAAGGAAAAGAGGGGACCATTTTGAAGTCATTTCTGTTACTTTTTCAACTAGAAGATTAGTGTTAAGAATCATAGTGATATGCATATCTTTGTTAATTAGGAGCCCTAAATATTTAATATGAGAAGGTTGCCATGACAATCCAGATAAGGGAGAATTGAAGAGATTACAAGAATTAGTGAGAGGCATAACTTCTGATTTATCAAAATTCAATTTGTATACATAGACAACGGAATAATTACTAATAGTAGATATTAAATATTTGAAAGATGAGGCAGGATTAGAAAGGTAGAGTAAAATAGCGTCTGTATAAGCAGATAGTTTAGTTTCTATATTATTTATGGATATACCTTGGATGTTAGAGTTCATTCTAATATTTTGAAGGAAGGGCTTTAAGGCAAGATTGAACAGAAGAGGAGATAAAGGACATCCTTGACAAGCTCCTCTTTTTATCTGAAAAGAGGAGGAGAGGGAAATATTAATGAGAATACAAGTGGTGGGAGAAGATTAAAGAACTTGGATTAGATTGATGAGATAAGGAGGGAGGCCATGCCAGGTTCGGGATTGGAACATGAAGGACCATGAGACTCGGGCAAATGTTTCTCAGCATCAAGGGCAAGTAGGGCTAGAGGGTCTTGAGGGTCTTGTGAATGAGAGAGTATGTTAAAAAGTAGTCTGGAGTTAGAAGAAGTGTATCAGTTTTTAATGAAACCAGATTGATCTGGGTGTATAAGTTTGGGAAGGAGTGATTCAAGATGTTTTGCGAGGATCTTAGCAAAAGGTTTTGAGTCCGAATTAATAAGAGAGATGGGTCGGTCGTTTTTAACTAAAGAGGGGTCTTTGTCAGGTTTGTGGAACAAAATTAAGAGATCCTCACCAAAAGAACCAGGGCTTTGACCTATTTTAGCAAAGTAGGAATATAGATCTAAATGTTTTGGAGCAATGGAATCAATGAAAATTGGTTGAGAGTCTGTGGTAAAACCATCGGGCCTGGGGCTTTATTAGGTTTGAGATCAAGTATGGCTTGTTTAATTTTAGCAAGGAAGATAGGAGTATCCAGAATAGATTGTCCAATCGGCTTGAATGGATTTACTTTTTTATTTGTTTCAAAGAAAGAGTTAATATCTGAATTACTAAAAGAGGGGTCAAAGGTATATAGATTGGAGTAGAAATCAAGAAAGGCATTGCTAATATCTTTTGGTTTGGTTAGTCTGTTACCACCTGAAGAAAGGATCTTGGTGATAAGGATTTTTTCTTTTTTCTTTTTTAAGTAAGAGGCTAGCATTTTTCCAGCTTTATTGGAACCACAGTGGAGTTTAATTTTGGATTTTATCAATGAGTTAGCGGCTCTATCCGTGCATTTAGCCATAAGAAGTTTCATAGTGGTAAAATCAGGGTTAGCATACTAAGATTGTTCAAGTTGTTTGATTGAGGTTAGGAGATGGTTGTGAATGGAATCAGATTGTCTTTTTTTATGGCAACAAATTGTATTATAAGACCACGAAGGGTGGATTTAAAAGCGTCCCACTTGTTGTTAAAGAAGGTGAGTTTTGGACGATTACTGAGAAAAAAATCTTTAAGAAAGCAATTTGTTTTTTCAACAAATGATTTATCTTTAACTAGGAACTAATTGAATTTCCATCTAGGGGAAAGTTTATTAATGGATGTCCAATCAATTGTGGTGGCTAAAGGTGATTGATCAGAGATCGTAATAGGGCCAATTTCTGAGTGTGAGATGATCAGAGCTAGTGTGGAGTTAACAAAAATATAATCTAGCCTGGAAAATGATTAATGTGGGGAATAGAATGTAAAATCTTTGGTACCATGATGACAAAATCGCCAGGAATCAATTAGATTTAGATTTTGTAACAACTTAAGAAAACAGTTTTGGAATTGGAGTTTACAAAATTAGAGGAGGATTTACGATCAAGAGTAAAGTCAAGAATCTGGTTCATATCACCACAAAAATGAGTCTATCAGAGTTTTTTGTGGAAATTTAGTAATGAAATTAGACCAGAAGAGGAGATTAGTAGCATTTGGACCGTATACATTGACAATAGTAACAGGTAAGTTGTTGATGATTGCATCAATAATCAATAATGATCCATCAGCCTTCAGGGTCATTATCTTCATCAAATAATGTACAATTCTGATGTTTATTTATTAAGATAGTAACTCCACTTTTCTTATCTAGCGCATTTGAAAAAAGTGTATGACTAATCCATGGGGCTCTAATCTTGAGGTTTTCAGTATCGGAACACAAATGAGTTTCTTGTAGGCATACGATATCAGGTTTTTGTTTAACAAGTTGGGATAGAATCTTACTACATTTAAATGGATGACCCAAACCCTTAACATTCCAAGTAATACATTTAAAAAACATTTATATATATAAAAAGGACAATGGCGAAAGTAAAGTAAGATGCATAAAAAAGCAATACAATCATAACATGCACTGCACAAGAAATTAAGAATTTTGAGGTGTTTCTGGAATAGAAAGTACCACATGGATTAATAACATTGGAGTATAAGGAGTAACACTAAAGGAGGGGGTAACAACAATAGAAGAGATTACATGTAAGAATAGGTATTGTCATAATGATAAAAGTGAGATTAGCTAGAAAAAAGGTGTGTAAGAGTATCATGGAAGGAACCAGAGTACAGAGACGGAGTAAACACAAACTAGGAGAAGTCGAGAGCAAGGAGATAGAGTGCTAAAAAAAACAGTTGAATGAGCATGAACGTATTGAAAAGCTAATAATATCTAAGAAAAACTTGGGTTAATAGATTAAGTAAGCAATAACGTAATTTGTTGGCAAAAGCGCTGTTGATATCGAAGAGACATATTTTGAGTAAATCAAGTTTGCAAAGAAGTAAGAGACGAATCAGTTGATTTAATGGGAGTTCTTGATTTATCTCTGAGATGGGTTGAAGTGGATGGAGCATCAAGTAGAATAGAGGAAGTTGACCTGCTGCATTTGGGAGTGAATTTGATATGCTGATTCTTGGGTATTCTGAAAGTCAGTGAATGAAGAGGAGGAGCTGAGTTGGGAGTGTTGACCAAAGTGTTCGAGGAGGGGATATCCATCAGTGTCATTTGTAAGGCTTGAATAAAGTAATGAAGATCATTTGGTTCCATGAATTCTTTAGTGGGACCGTCTGTGATGGTAATAATCATTTAAGCAGGGTCTAGTAGACCATACCTGATATTGAGAGTTTTTTAAGAGAGGTCTCATTACCAGAAATCCTTTCCTTTTGGCTTGGGTGATTCTAGAGAAATCTGGAGAAATTATAATTCTGTTGTTCTGGAAGAGGATAGGAGAGCTTTTCCTGACTGAAAGTAAGATTTGGCGTGCTTGTTGATGCCTAAGAAAACACGCAATGAAGGGTCTAGGCGAGGAGTTTTTGTCAGAAACTGGGTCTGATTCTGTGGGCTCGTTGCAATTCTAGTGGAGGAGAGAATGTCATCCCTAGAGTTGAGGGGATCCAATTAGTGAGAAAGCTAGTGGGATCATTGCTTTCAATTATTTCAGGGATTCCTTAAAAACGAAGATTGTCCCTTCAATTTCTGTCTTCTAATTCTGTTACTTCATTTTCCAATTGTGCAATTCTTCCTTGCATGCTCTCGAGTCCCTCCACTCTCTCTTCCACATGGCCGATTCTTTCTTCCGTTTCCTCAAGTCTACCAGTAAAATACTTAATTTCACATTTAAATTCTTTAATCTCTTCTTGAATGGAGGACGAGCGGGAATCCAACGAGGAGCTAGAGGATCGTATATTGCCAAGTTCCTCTAGGATTTTCTCCATGCAGGCGTTGAATGGTGCAATGTCAGCCGAAGTCGTAATTTTAGTGAGATCAGCCATTGCAACAGACAAAATTGAGTTAGGATGATGAAGGCTGAGACAGGTGAGTTCAAAAATCAGGTTGTAGTAAAAAGCACAAGCAAAAATTGGTTTGTAAGGGCTGGGGAAGTGAATAAGATAGGCCTCACAGAACTTATGGTATGGTTTAAAATTACCAGAATCTTATATGGGTAAACACAAATTGTCTCTAGAATATTATAGTAGTTGATGATCAGGCAGGTAAGTATCAGAATTAAAATATACGTAGCAGTGATATTTATTTAACTGTAGGGAGTATGCGCAAACATTTTTGCATGTGTTGTATTTATGCCCGCATGTAAAAACTCACTAGACAAGGCTTCCACTGTCAATGTGAATAAAAAGAATCAGATTGCTCCAAATCACTCTTATGTACTCTTATGTAATATAGGGAATATGCACCACCAGCGTAGAAAATTATCATGAAGTGCAGAACATCTGTGTTTTGATAAGATTTTAACAGAAGTGACTGCAATAGTCCCATTAGTATGGTTTGGCTAACACTAATTATGGATTTATTACAAATAAGCCATAAAAGTATTCATGGGAGTTAATTACGTTTGAATTTTGCCGGCCCGTTTGAGTCAGAATGGGCAGAACCATTCTGAAAACGTATAACACTTACAGACGGTTTCCCCACGCAAGAGGGATATCTGTATTGCGTATGCCCGTCAGCTGGCAGGACGCGACAGCAATACCTCGGACGTAAGGCCTTGGATGCAGCCCTCGCCCACCAACAGAGCCGAGCAGTTCATTCACGATTCACCAGCAGAGTCAGATGAAAAGCTGGCAGACATTTCAGCTTGGTGCAAATGAAGAAAGGCCACTTCTTATTAGCGTCGCAAAAAAGAAAATCGGAACGTTCCGAAATTCCGAGCGGGTTTCCTGAGGAGTGGTGACTCTGCGCCATTTAAGTCATACCAGAATCGACGTATGTTGGAGTTCAGAGCTGTTCAGACGCATTGAGGTTGCATAGAAGCAATAAATACAAGTTGTGATGTTGCATTGCTTCACTAGATGTATTTTTGAAAACAAAGGGGATATTAGAAGTCTCCTTTACTCCCAGAGCTCCAGAGCTGTGCGCTCATCTCCGTTGCCGCTTTTCCACACCCCCTGCTCCCAATTTTCATTTAGCTTTGACTCATAGATGGTGCTTTAGTGACAGAACTATGAGACAAACATTTTATAGAATATTTTAGGTGAAGGTGGCACTGTTCGATGGCAATTGAAAAGGGGTGCACTGTTTTATAATGTTTATCAGCCTATATTATGCGAACAAATTGTCACATTATTTTGATTTCATAGCAGGATCTGTGTTCTCCTTATAATACTATCTGCTTCCAATAACAGTTATCTAGAAGATAATGGGTTCATTGCAGCCATTGAGCCCATTCCCATCTAGATTCTTCTCAAATTTAAGTGACTTAAAAGAGACATTTGTGCATGCAAATGCGTCATTCTGAAAGGCAGTGAGTTAACTGTAGTTATCAAGCAGCAGCTTCTAAGGTAATTGAAATTCTTATCCAAGTGAGTGTATTAATAACACATATTCAAAATGTTCTTTGCCATTATCAAACTACATCACAAATGATCTTCCTTAATGAATGTTTTTTTTAATCTGGTCCATTAACTGGTTTAGCCCATATAGCCGTAAGTCATTTCATTTTCAGTGAACACACACGGTATTAGACAGTAGGTGCATAACACCTGATGAACATTTATGGGCAAGGATATATTATTACAGGCAAATTGCTAGCGTCTGCAAAATTTCACTGTTCGTATAAATTTAAATATTTTAAATATATGCCTAGCTCTTAGATGACACGTGTGGAATGTGGTAATATGTCCTTAATTCACTATCCTTTTGTCAACCAATGCTGTTTTACCTCTTGCTTTTTGAAGAATTCATCCAAAGACAGTATTTCAGTGTGGTCAGTTGAGTCCGTATAAAGTACACAAAACACATTGCTTCATCACGACTTGGGCGGTAACAGTAACGCTATTAGCGCGGGCAGTATTAGCCCTACCGCCGAACTCCCCGGCGCTAATAGCGCCGGATCACAAGTTCGGCGGTAATGTAAGTCCCCATTCCCCACTGAGCCCATTTGGGAATGCCCCATTCCCCATTGGGCTCAATGGGGAATCTTCATGCTAATACCGCCGGCAGATTTACCGCCGGCGCTAATAGCGCAAATATTCGGCGGATTTCCCCCCAGCTCAGAGCTGGGCCGAAATCCGCCAAAGCCCTGATTCGGCGGACCCTTATATCCGGCGGTAATAGCGCTACCGCCGGATTTAAGGGTTACCGCCGAAGTCGTGATGAGGCCCATTATTTGTACAGAATTCTCCAGTAAATGTTGACATAATGTTATGGTTTAGTTCTCTGGGCTATAAATACTTTCCATCCACACACTCGCCCACTCCCCAAGTCACCTCTGTTTGCCTTTCACGTCTGGGCAATTATTGAACAGAAGGCTCAGCGGCCTCAGTAAAAGACCCCTACGTTAGTGACATTAGTGAGACTCAGGCACATGAATGTTCAAGCATTCATCACTGCCAAGGTATTGGTGGACCAGAGGTTCGCACCCACTGCTTTGAAAGGGAGTATCTTTAGGAGCTGTGAATTAAATCCTGCCAAACAATGTTCTCATAATATTAGGTTTTGTCCCCCTTTTTAATTAAAACAATTCTTTATGCGATCTAAGCATCAATTTTCTTTTTCCATAAAGCCCCTGTTATATTCAGATGTTATTGCTGAAGAAACACAGGTATTTTATAAGAAATGAACGAGGTGTTGTATTAAAGAGAATGTTTTTATTTTCCAGTATAAAATTACATATACACTTTCTGACACAGATTCGGGATGATGTTGGCAGCCCTGGGGAACTGGCTGAGCCCCCATTTTTGCATTTACCCAGTGCATAGCTGAACAACCATTGCTCAAGGGTGAACCGATGAACGGAGGACCAATAATCCTGACATTTATCAAATATATTCCTCAACATTTTGATTTTGGGCAACTTTGCCTCTTACCTATTATTAATAATGATAGGTCCTCAATTATGAGGCGTGTTGTTTCTAATGGCTCCTGTACAGTATCACCGTCAATCTCTTGATGTTACTTCTTTTTTCCCACCCCATCTCGCAAGTGCTTCCTGGCACTATCAATCAGAAGTACTTTGGATTTGCTTTGCATCCCAAATGGACAGGAATGGATACCGTTAACAGTTTTAATCTGTCACTTCACTGTGAACATGTTATAGTAAAAGTTGCGGATCATGTGGGTAGACTCTCGTACCTTTCTTACACAAGACGCCTTTTAGTCATCCTTAATTCAAGGACATGGTCGTACAGTAGCAGAAAATTAGTTTCATGAGGTTTCAACGATGGAATAGATTATTTACAGTCTCTGTTGGTGACTTTACATTCAGGGAGCTTAGAGAAAACTGTAGACCATTTTAGGTTATAGCAGTTCACTTTTAAAATCAAAAGCATGAGAGGAGAGGTTTGATCCCAGCTCACAAGGCTGCTCCATTTTTCCATATAAGTTGAGTGTCTTATACTCTACGGTTGTATATGTTTTGGCCGTTGCATAATTGACCATGGTCAATTCGACCGCGACCAATTCAGCCGCGAAGCCTATTTGCTGCAATTATTCTGCCGAAACTAAAAACCCCCACTCACCCCAAAACACTCCCCCACCCCACCCTACTTACCTTATGCACAGCAGCTTTCCCACTGACCCTGCGGCGTTCGATCCGTCCCTCTTATGCGGGTCAGATCTGGCGCCACAGGGTCCGCTTTTCATTTTTTTTCTCCATCCCCTGCCTCCAGATCTCCAGAAGCGGGGGACACCCCTGCTAGCCTCGAAGGCCATCACTACCAAAGAAGGGCAGCGTGAGGCACCCCCGCAAACCCTGCTCCCCATGTTTGGTAGTGATTACCCAAATCAGTAATTTCCAAACAATCAAATGGTACTGGCCGAATTCAGCCAGATTCACCATACTGTCAATTGGAAACAACCAATTTGGGTAATACCTACTCTACATTGTGGTAGTGAAGCGCATGCAATTATTTCTATGCTTAAACACTGAATTCACAGTGAGCCCAGCCCTGCTTTTATTACAACAACTTGCCAGGAAGAAATAACCAAATAGCCACCCATGTAGTGTAAACACCTTTGGAAGCTGCAGAAGAGAAGAGTGGCTCCTTGGACATCATGGCAACTATATGAATAAACCAGACATCAAAGAACTGTTGAACAGCTACCGGGAGGAACAAGTGCTTCGGCTGCTGGTGCTTGCTTTTTCTTTTATTCCATGCCTGTTATAGGTAACACAGTCAAGGGCATGGAAGGGAGCATGCTGGCAACACTGTTTAACCCAGGAGGGGAGGGGATAATGACTTGGTAAAATAGCCCTGGAGGATTTTATGGGCATACAATCAACATTGAGTGATTTTTACAGTTAGTGTACTTTATACAATGAGCCCTATGGGGGCTCAAATGGGAATGGGGAATGGCCATGGTGAAAGGGGAATTACCGGTCCCTCCGACCTCGGAATGGACCGGTAATTACTCCATTCACCAGGCCGGAGTCGGAACGATTCTGGAGGCAGCCATGCCGCAAATAGTCGGAATGAGGTTCAGTGTCTGATTTAAATACCTCTCTAGCAGGTTTGGGTTTGAAGATGGTAGAACATCTTATTTGTGAAGTTGATCCATGTATGAATGCGAGTGTAAGTTTGCAAGTTTCTCAACCTACTTGCACTAACTTAAACACAAGCACTCCTGTAGCTTGTGCGAGTGTACCTTGCATTAGAGTCACACAGATCAACCACCCAAGCTCAACTATGTGGAGGTAGTGCGTGCATGAGTGTACCTAGTCTGTGTGAGGATGCCACTATTCTACCCACTACTGAAATTCAGACTGTATCTTATTCGCTCTTTTTTTTTTGCGTCTGACCCTGTGATTGATACTGATGACACTTCACTTGAACGAGTAGCAAGTGTTGAGCTTCCTGGAAATACCATTATTACTAATATATCTGAAATTCTTGAAGAGGTTGATGAAAGATGCTTTACAGGCCATACAATAAATAGTTCTGCCTTGATATGATATGGCATTTGTAACGTGCCTATACACAAGTGTTTTGAGGCGCAAAACAATACCTATGGTCCTGGCAATGTCACCACCTCTTGATGAGACACAGTTGCCTCGCAAGGTCGGTGCAGCTGATAACGTTAACGCAAGGCTGATTGTGAAGGACATGAATTGTTCTGTCCAATTGAAAGATGAATGTGACTTGTCATATAATGACGTAGACAAGACTAACGAGCTCAGTCATAATGAAAGTAGCGAAACGAGCATGAATTCTAGTGCAATTTTTCATTCCTTTGAGAATCTGCTCACCACATTAATTGATAGGTGAGCCAGAATGGAAAGCAAAATTGATATTCAATCTGTTCTTTTGCACACATCAATTAATCGTGGCAGAAAGAGCTTCATTGAACAGGGAACTAATACATCACCAACTCTTGTACAAGATCTATCAGTATGAATACTGAAGAGACAGTTGGCTCCCAAACTAAACCTGCAGCAGCAGCTAGGACTGAGAATGTCCCCCCTAAATGTGTAAAACAATGTAAGAAGAAAGTTGTCCGGCAAGCATTCATGTACGCTAAACATATTAAAAGAAGGCAAAATATGTGCACCTTTCTTGAGGACAGTGATATACTGAACATCGTTGACCTAGAAAATATATGTGTTGAGGCATCGCAGCATCGTACACAAACAAATGGTCGGTGCTGTCGACCAAATAATTGTTGACATTCCAAATCCTTTTCTGAATGCCACATCAATACAAACGCTGAACTGGCAGCCAAGTGAATAACATATACATCCCGTTCACGTGATCAAATGGAACCTGGGGGTAAGCAAGTCTATGAACTATGAAGATGACTATCAAGCTGAGGGGGCAAACTGTCAGTCATCTTGGAATGGTCTGATTGACCACACAGGTGTATGGATGGGGGCTTGGTATGTCCATAATCAATGTACCAACTCACTCTGTAAGTACACAATGTACAAAAATGATGAAAAAAAATAGATAATGAATAAGAATTAACATTATATAAACCCTGCAATGAGTAAATTACTCGAGAACCCTCCAGAGTAAGGGATACCTGCCAATTGAAGAAGTGTAGAACTATAGGGAGTCTGCACACAATGAATGTGTAGCAAGTGCTCTGACTATCCAAATGTAAAAACAATCTCACCATATCGAAGATAGGTGTCCCACTCAATCACATGGGTACTAGAACTCACTGATACCGTCTTATTATGGCAGAGACCGGTATCCACAAGGCGAACATATTGGAGGGCTATTGCTCCAATTATGTTGTCTGCATGATAGAGCATATGTGTAAATTTGAATTGGACAGGATAGCGAGAACACCCAATTGTGGAGTGAATATTAGAAATATAGATACTCCATCTAACAAATAAGAATTAGTAAGCGTATACGTTCAAAACAACATGTAAATGGAAAACATGGGGATCACATGGTAGAGATTACAGAAGTAGTGTACCCTACTTCTATATAACAAGTCAGTAATGAACAAGTGAAAATAACCTTTCCTAACCTGTGTACTTCCATAAATTCAAGTAATGAAGCCTACCCAATGTGTTAATTTCCTACCTGGGCTTCTCATCAACTCCCTGTGGCATGTTTTGAATGGGGAAAGCTCTACATAGACAAATAGACTAGCATGTCACAATTCGAGCATTGGTAGGCCATCCCTCAAAGGTATTTAGATGAAACAGTTTAACCTGAACTCCTTATTCATGCCCCTTGGGAATACTGTATCGAGAACATACATCCAGAACATTTCTCTTTGTAGAAGACATGTATTGAAATGTCCTCCCCTACTAAGGGGTTTTACCACCTCCAATATCATAAATTGCATTTGTGCAACAGTATAACATTTGTCATTAAAATGTCGTGCTATCAGAGACTTGGTATTGAAAGTCTGGACATTAGTTTGGTGCTCGGTCCACCTTTGACATCCTGTTCTTGATGTCTGACCCACATATAGTAGGCTGCATTGGCATTTTATTGTGTATATCACTCCTCAGGTGATACATGTTGAATAATTATTTGGACTGATCTTTTTGCCTGTGTGTTGGTGTGTGATGGCTGGTCCCTTCATCACATTGTTACAATTGCTACACGCAAGACAAGGAAATGTTCCCTTCTTGCGGGTATTCAGGACTGTCTGTCTCTTTGGGGTTTCTTGGCGTGGACCAATTTTTCCAACAACCATGGCTAGTCTGGTAGTGGCAAAAACCTATGGAATAACAAAACCCTTGAGATTCAGGGAAACAACTTTAGGTCCATGGACGATAAGATGAGAAAATAACGCAACACAACTCATGTCATTCAGCTAAATCCACCTTAAATTTGTGCCCCCTGGTGAGCAGCCTGTGACTACAATGATGACATCACAGATGACATCCCTGATGATTTCACCGATGATGTCACTGGTGACATCACTCATTACATAATCTATGACATCACTGATGGAATCTGATTACATTACAACAATAACCGACAATGGACAGTGGCCTACAGAAATCAAGTGTCCTACAGGAAATAGTGAAAGGTGTGAGTAGTTTAGAACCTTCTTATCAAATATAAAGGTCAACAGGTTTTTTTTTTGTTTTTTTTTTATAACCCAGACATATGGCACTGTGACTTCCCACCATAGGGCACTCTAGCAGACATGACATTGACAAAGGCATTTGATTGGTTCAAGGTATGCAGAAGGTTAGCCTGGATATTGGTCGTACATTCTGTTCGTTTTTTTAATCTTTATAGAGAATTAGGTGTAGCTATAGAGCCATCTCCGGTCACATCTAATGGAGGAGGAGGCCAAAAATCCTACACTATTAGTGAAGCTATTATGTTTCCTTAAACCAAACTGCCTAGAGATGTTAACTCCTTCTTTCCTTCATCTAGTGTCTTGAACAATTTATTCAACTAAGAAATGCAAAGGAAACATTCCACTGTCACTGCTGAAGCATAACATGATTGAGTTACCTGCTTTGTATGAGAAATTCATAGCTAGGATATGTTTAGGATTCTATACTTCAGAGTGAAATCACAGGATGTAGATGCAGGAGGAAGATGACCAACACCTAATAGTGCTCTTTGATGCCTTAGTATGGGACATTTGACATTTGTCTCAATCAGCTAAAGACGTGGAATTAAGATTGTCAAAGTGAACTACTTCAAGGATTGCAGAGCCAGTGGCCTAGTATTTGTTTATGCAGCTAAAAAAGAAGCTTCTCAACATATTTGGTGTCTAATGAGAGCCCTTCTTCTTTAATGTTGTTGAAATCCAAACCCACGCCTAGAAGGTTAGCAGGTCTATAAAGCAATGCGGTTGATAATCTCTACATAGTATTAATGCCCAAATCAATATACTCTACCATGCGTGAAGATGGAGGCCTTGTGCATCTCTTATCCATGGATGAGGAACATCTAAGGTCCCATTTCCAATTACATGAGAAAATATTGAGTTACTTACTGAGTGACTAGCTGGCTGAATGGCTATGATGACAAGTTTCTCTAAGGAAGTACAAACGTCTGATTAGAAAATATGTTTGCTATGCTGTATACATCCCACCATGTTTTATTTTGGCTGCTGTAGCTTTCTGCCTTACCCTCCAAAGGATCTTAACGCAAATAAAAATGGGAGCAAGTAGGCTTAAATGGATGGAGTAGCAAATATGCAACCCAAAGAATTGGCATGAAAGATATAACATCAGAAATTGTCTCTCAAGTCAAAAATGCTGTTGAAAGACAATACTTTTGTTTATTGGCCGAATATGCCTAAACGCTGGGTGACAGTACTTGTTTGTGAACACTAGAAAGACGTACCAGAGTCATTCACCACTAGTCAGTACAGTACTGAATCCTAACAAATTCTCTGGGGACACACAGAACTGGGCTGCTCGAAAGAGCCGAAATCCCATACATCAAAGAAAACAAGGAAAGTGTCTAGCTAAATAGAACAGACGTCATTGTGAATTTGGAATATTTGGTTGCAAATGTGCATGAAGCATTGTGACCCTTCAGGACATTTGCATTCATTAACCCCACATAAAACACTCACGTCTAAGTGGGCACTTATTCGATACATGGAATTCATGGAGATATGTCTGTGTGTTCCTTGAGCCCAACAACTGGTCCCCCCTTCTCCACAAGGTCTCCTTTACAAATCAAAGCATGTGGATGTAGGGAGGTGCGGGTGCAGTATGTAAAGCGGATGCTACCCTTCATATTCTGTACCTACTGCTTCTTGTGAACCTGGCATATGTTTTGAAATGTTTACAAATTGCAAATACTGAATATGAAATAAGTGAACAATTTGAGAAACCCTCTACTGAGAACCAAGAAGTAGATTGTTCAGTTGGATGTAACCAATTGAGGTGGACATGAATCACCTTTTAGCACTATTCATTAAACACAGGCTCATTCATTCTGACGGCCTACTTCCTATAACCACAACATATTATATATGTTTTTTCTTTTTATTATATGATGTGTTTTAGTATATAATACTTTACACATTTAGCAAATAAAACAAACATTACATTAAACGGTTAATGTAAATTACAAATTCCTACCAAAAATCACAAACTAAAATATCATTCCATCGCATTATATAAAATACAGTGTATAAAATACTACACATTCAAGTTCATACCTTAAAAAATACCCACTCATTATTTAAAAATCAATCAGCCCCCACTGACAATCTAAGCAATACTAGCCTGATTTGAGCTTTGGCTAAATAAACCCCAGGGTACCCATTTCATACTATACGTAAATAACCAAGCAGTTTATCTAACACAAATAATCAGATCCTATATTTGTATTTGTATTATTTGTATTTTATTGTACTTTATATAGTTCCTTTGTCCAAATCACTTTACATAGAAAGGTACAACGGTACAGAGTAATGATCAATAATGCATGTCATTTTTCAGACACGTCCAGTAACAGGAAATCAAGGACAATGAAGCAGGTGAGTTTTCAGGGTACAACGGAACAGAGAGTAAGTAGTAATGGTGCGGAGAGACAGAGGAAGCATGTTCCAATGAAGAGGAGCAAGGAGCAGAAAAGAACGAAAGCGGGATTGAGCACAGGGAGGGCGGGGGACATTCAGCCTGAAAAGAGCGAAGTGAGCGAGAAGGAGTGTAGAAGGAGAGGAGATAAGCAAGATAGTCAGGGGCGAGTCCGTAGAGACATTTAAAAACTAAACAAAGATATACAGGTCCAAATGCAAACGTTTACGTTGCCTGTTACAGCATCATCGACAAAAGGCGGCAGTTTTGATTGTGTCTTGGCTATGAGCATGTTCTCCCAGATGTTTCATGTAGACACTGGCCATTATCGGGCACTAGGTCAATACATGATTTTGGGGTTCTATGTGAGATGACCTTTTTTTAAAGGCCTCAAGAGAAAAAGACCAATTTACTTTGACTGATTTTCTTTTGATCAGAAAACCGTCATTGTAAAGGTATTTTTCTCTGGAGACCTTTAAAATTAGTTTTTCCCTTTCTTTTTAATATTTGGTGGTTTCACCCCGAGCCACCATTGTTAAAGCCCCCACCATCTCCCACGGGATTGCAGCCCCATCCCTTCCCCGTGGTACTGCATAACTCACGGTTTGTTACAAATCCGACAGACTGTCACTGCTTTCCATATGTTCAATAGTCATCCCGTCACTAATAAAATGGGTAAACGGTTCAATCGTAACAATGAATGAAATGGCAGAACTGCTTAGATGGACATATAACCAAATAGCGCTGTGGCTTCTTAAAAGTATAAAGCATTTCTGAAACAAAGCCATAGCTACTTACGGCAGAGAACTGGGAGAAATGTTTCTCCCAGTCCCATAACTCGATTTTTCTATACAATTCTTTTTTCAGTTCATAACACCCTAGTTTCCAATCAGGTGACCAACCAGACGTGCAAATAGTTCAACAAGTGTAGATTTGTAAACCAATCGGCCCCATGGGTTGCTCGCCCCACAATAAACAAGAAATGGGATTCAGCACAAGTCTTAGTCTGCACATATATTAATGCTCTTCTTTTCAGAACCATGGACTCTAAGGAAGACAGCCCGAGTTGAAGTCTAATGATGGCTATTGATACGCATTGGGGCAGCCCCAACATCTTTCTCCAGTACTTGCCCTTGATGCATTGCAACCAATTAAAATCGACCATAGTCAAACTTCTTTCCAGTCCATAAATGATGGCAGGAACGAGGCACTGAAGATATAATCACCTTGCTCCATCCAGTGTACATCCCCCTGTTCGTAATACAAACTGGTACATAATATAAGTCAGTTGGGCTGCCTTCCTTATACGTACATTCTTACACATCTATCTATACTCTGATACATTATCAATTGGAATACTTCTAACCACCAAAAATGGACGCTGCATTTTTTGGGCCACAAATAATATTAGCTTTGTTTTAATTCCATTAATAATGAACACATTCAGTACAGCGTATTCCCACAGTGCTTGCACAGCCTGTTTTAGCCCAGCAAATGGATGATCCAGTAATACTAGATCATCTGCATAGGCTAATAATTGGCATCAAACAGTATCAATCTTAGTGGGGCAACATGCCGTTTCAGCCAATAATCCTGGAAGATCCGCCAAGTATAGATTAGAGAGCAGAGGGGCTAAGATGCAGCCCTGAGTCACACCAATTCCTATGGGAATGGGTGCAGTCAAGGCTCCCTCTGCATCCAATATGACCCTTACAGTCGTGCTAGCGTGGAGTATTTTCACAAATTGAAAGTCCCTTAGAGGGTATGATATAAGCTCCAACTGCCCTTGTGCTCTCTCAGTCAGATAATCCATTATTCTAAGATTGCGTGACGAGGAATAACTAAGGCAGAAACCACCCTGGAATCTATCTAATATACCAGAGATCTCCACCCAGGTCTGTAGTTCTTTTAGCAAAGATGCAGAATACATCTTCCACAGACAATCTCCTATTGATAATGATCAATAGTTTTCAGGGACACAGGGTGATCCCTTCTTCAGAACTGGGATCATAATTGATGTTCGCCAAGATGAGGGTATTTTGCCTTCCCTAACAAATGTATCAAACATTATCAGAATCCTGTTTCAGAACAACACTAGCTAAACTGTCTGGCCCCAGTGGCTTTGACAATTTTAGCTTACCGATTCTATATTTTATAACCTCTTGTAGTATTTACATCTGTGCTACAAGCTGATGCCGGCTAGTGGACTCTGTGCCTCGTGAAAAAGCATGGCATATCATTTTCTATTGTGATGGCTAGTGAAGATACATGATGGAACATGGAATGCGGGTTGAATTATTAAAGCGGAGTTGAGCTCAACCTGGTGTTGCTCATACTCGCTCCCTCCTACTCATCCCAATAACTTAATTGTAGTGATTAATAAATATTATATATAATAATCATTTCCTTGTCATACGCCTTGACTATTATACCTATACCCCTTTACTTCGAGGGGCGACGAGGATTTATAGCCCAGCCCCTCCTTTCCACTTCTAGACACCTACTGCCGTTGGGCCGCTATGCTTACCCTAGATGTCACATCGAGGCTGCTCCGCTCTTGCCCGGGCATTGCAGCGGCCCCTGGAAATGATTCACATGGCGCAACTTATTTAAGTTAATCAATGCGATAATTACAGAACTTTTAACGGTGCAGTGATATACACACTATTTGGTGAGCAGTATGCAGCAATTAAAGAGCTTTTAAAATACACTATGCAGTAATTGAAGAACTTTTAAAGTACAGTGTAAATCCTCATATGTGAGCCAACGAAACTTAGAGACAATTGAGGTGACAAGGCTTACTACAACCTTCAATCCATCCACAACATTTGTTATAACCACACAAGATAATAAGATATGTCTTTCAACAGCGTACCTCCACCCATGTTTTTTCTACCTGAATCTGGTGAACCTGGAATACCATGGAAGAGGTGGATCAGATAATTTGAACATTATTCAGGTGTTGTATGTGGTCCAAATTACAGTGTTGAAAAAAAAACTCATTGCTCTTACATTGTTTAGGCCCAGCTGGCCAAGAACAGTTCGAGACCTTGTCAGAACTTCCGACTAATGAGGACGTCAATCTGAACGAATATGAACGCACTGTCAAGAAGATCAACAAACACGATAAGAAGAAGTTGAGCACCATACTAGAACATTACAAATTTGGGAAGAGAGTGCAGGAGGAGGGAGAAAGTGTTGAACAATATATTGCTGGGTTGAGAAAGTTAGCTAAAACTTGCAATTTTAATGAACAACTGGATTAAAGACTGAGAGATCAGTTTATGTTGGAATGTAGGAGCACCAAAGTGAGAAGAAAATTATAGTCTGAGGATGATCCGCCGTTAGATACAGTACTAGGCTTGGCTAAAGAAGTAGAGCACACCGAAGAATGTGTAAAGGAATTAGAAATCAGGGTAAAATCTGTTCAAATCAAATTTGATACAGCAAAGCCAAATATTATTCCACTGAATATCACTGATGCCAATGAATCTGTAGCTACGCTAAGCCGTACTTCTACCAGACGCAGATCGTTTGGTAGGGTACACAGTACATCACAAAATGAAGAAAAGAAGAATAAGACAATTTTCAGAGGGCAGACTAATAACAATGCAAAGAAAGGAAGTCCAGATAGACAAATAATCAGCCCGAGAAGAAGGCGACAAAGCAGATGTTCACGATGTGACAGCAGTGACCATTGGGCAGATGACCCAGACTGCCCTGCACTAAAAATAATATGCAGCAAATGGAAAGGAAAAGGGCATTACTATAGATGTTGTAGATTTCGCAGTGCATCCACAAATTGGATAGGAGGTAACCGAGGAATACCTTTATCCATGAGAGACGAAGTAAGGAAAGAGATCAAGACCCTGGAAGACCAAGGTATTATTGAAAGTATTGATGCTAGCGAGTGGGTCTCGCCGTTAGTAGTACTTAGAAAGAAATCTGGAAAGCTCAGGATATGTGTGGACATGCGAGAACTAAATAAATGTGTTGTCCCTGATAGACATACACTTCCAAACATTCAGGAACTAATTTCCACAATTGGTCCGTCAAAATTCATTTCGACATTAGACTTAACGTCAGCATACCATCAGGTGAAGCTGCACAAAATTTCGAAACACTGACAGCTTTCATCACGCCTGATGGGCTATAGCAATATAAACGGATGCCTTTTGGGTTGGTGTCTGCTGTGTCCGTATTTCAAAAATAATGCACATCATTTTTGAAAGAGACCCGGGCATCATATGTTTTCAAGATTACATTCTGATATGTGCAGGTAATCAAAAAGTACATGATGAAAGATTAGCATATGTCTGCAAGAAACTACATGAAGCAGGGATGACTCTAAGCAAAGACAAATGCAATATTAATTGTTCTGAGATTGAATATCTGGGTCACAGAATTTCAGCAAATGGTATATCACGAAGGAAACAGTTGGTTGACACCATCAAAAATATGCTTAGACCAAATTCTAAGGAAGAAGTGCGTACTTTCATTGGTATGGCAAAATATTATTCAAAGTTTGTGCACGATTTTGCAATCCACACTGTTCCAATGCGAGAGCTTCTCAAGAAGAAAACATTTGAATGGAACGATGTATGTGAAGAAGAATTTGAATTCATTAAGTTTGCTTTGGCTAAAGCCCCAGCGTTGAAGGATTTCAGGCGTAACAGAAAAAACATCATTACTACTGACGCTAGCAATGTTGGTTTGGGGGCTGTTGTCACTCAAAAGGCTGATGGCAAGGAAGTCTTGATTGCTTTTGCTTCAAGATTACTAAAAGGAGCTGAGAGATCATATGCTGCAATAGAAAAGGAGGCTGTAGCCATAAAATGGGCAGCGGAAAAGTTTAGAAGTTTCATCTGGGGTGTCAAAGTTGAATTTCGGGCAGATCATAAACCATTGGTCCATGTCATCATGACTAAAGGATTGGACAAGGTTTCTAATCGCATTAGGAGATGGGTAATACCTTTGCAAGAATGTAATTGCACTGTACGATATGTTCCAGGAGTTAGAAATATTGCTGCCGATTGCTTATCCCGTCTCACCACTGTGTCTGAAGTTGGAGATGAAGGTGAGGATGATATGGAAGTAGTTTTAAGCATAGAGACTACATCCATTCCACAGAGCGAATGGAATGATGCAGAAGCAGAAGACTGTACAATAACACATTTAAAGCAACTCATTAAAGGTCAAGGTCCATTGACGAAAGTGAAATTTGAAGAGCTTGGTCTTGAAGATTATTGGAAAGTTGCAGATGAACTTTATGTTTGCGGTAACATGATCATGAGAGGTGACAGAATAATTCCACCATCAAGAGTACGTCAAAGGCTGATCGATTTGGGTCATGATGGTCAGCAGGGGATAGTGAAAACCAAGCAGAGAATACGGAATCACTTCTGGTGGCCTGGCTGTAACCTTCAAATAGAGCGGTCTATTTGTGATTGTATCCTTTGCAATGAAAGTGAGAAATGGTGTGTGGGTGCAAGACACCCGATGGTTGTAACACAGATTCCTGGGAAAGCATGGGATGAATTAGGTATGGATGTACTTGGTCCTGTGTGTAGGAATGGAATACAACAGTACTGTCTGGCCGTGATTGACCTTCTGACTAGGTGGGTGGAGGTACTGATTAGACCTTGTATCACTGCAGAAACTGTCACTGATTTTCTTTTAGAAATCTGTGAGAGAGAGGGGTTTCCGAAAAGTATCATGACTGACAATGGTACTCAATTTCGCTCCAAAGAAATTGAGGATTTTTGCAGCAGGAACTCCATAGAACACAAAAAGAGTGCCATTTATCACCCGCAGATTAATGGAGTAGTGTAAAGGTTTAATAATGTGCTCAAGGAGACCATTCGGTGGGCATGCTCGAATGGATTGAACTGGGAGAAAGCTGTGATGGAGAAAGTTGTTGCACATCGTTTCACTCCACACTCCACCACAGGTTTGTCTCCATTTGAATTGAGCAGGGGGAGGAAAGCAAACACAAAATTAGTACCATCATGGATTGATAAAGAAACTGAGGTACGGAGAGATTTTGAGTCTTAGTGTGAGAAAGTCCAGTTGAAGAACAAATGTGCTTATGATAAACACTTATCTGTGAGTAGGAGAGACATAAAACCTGTGGTGGGAAATATGGTCAGAATCAAACTTCCTCCTGTTTTGAGAAGAGGTCTAGGTAAATGGTCAAAATAATTTAAAGTCATTAAGGTGTTTAAACATGCTGTTGAGACAGTGAATGGGAGGATATGGAATATAGAGAGAGTGTGTGTAGTGAAGCCACATGACAATGGTGTTAAGAATGCCAGTGGATGTGTGGATGGTGATACTGGAAGTGGAGGAGGATATGTGAGGAAAATATCAAGAATGGAGAATTTGAGGAGAATGTTGTTGCCAAGTGAGAAGAGAGATGTGTGCGGAAAGAGGGGATCAAAGTTTTCCTTGCCAGGTGTCACCTCAGATCTTCCTCGCAGATCAAGGTGAGGAAGAGTCTGTCACAAACCACGACACATGGAGGACTTTGTGTAAATATTTTCAAGTTGTGGACACCATGAGGATTCAACAGCTATATGTTTCTTTGTTGTTAAAATTGTTCTCATTTATTATGAAGGAGGTGAAATGGGTAGTATTTACATCTGTGCTACAAGCTGCTGCTGGCTAGTGGACTCTGTGCCTCGTGAACAAGCATGGCACATCATTGTCTATCGTGATGGCTCGTGAAGATACGTGATGGAACATGGATTGCGGTTGAACCATTACAGAGTAGTTGAGCTCAACCTAGTGGCGCTCATACACGCTCCCTCCTGCTCATTCCAATAACTTAATTGTAGTGATTAATACATATTATATATAATAATCATTTCCTTGTCATACGCCTTATATATATGTCACTATTATACCTATACCCCTTTACTACACCTCTACATCTGTTTCTGGAAAGGAACCCGTTTGCTCAACGTAAGGGTTATCTTCAACTAACTGCCCTTCAATAGTTCCTCTAACACTCAGGTGCTGAACCCATGTCTCCTCATTAATGACATTACTCTGATGCCCTTGGCTTCTCCCAACAATGACCAAATATTTCTAGAGTCTCTGGCAGCTGGTACCTTAAGCATTCTTTGCCATTGAGTACATTGCTGAGACGTTTGCCTCCAGCGAATCCAGTTCCAGCATGCATTTTTAGACACATCTGGAACAGTTTCTCGAGAATATTCAATGAGCTATTTTTAAGTATATATAGTTCGTCAAAGCGAGGATAATTTTTTCTCTGTGCAGATATTCACAGAATGGCACATATTAGCGTGTCATTTAGAGAAATCAGTTACCCACATCTCCTTTTCATCAATAATTTTACTATGGAATATAGGCATCCAAGCAAGATCAAAGCTGTTGGTCGCTACCTTTGCTCGCAAGATATTTTGTTGTGAACAGCCAATACCGTTACACTGATGGTTAACTTGAATTTTACCAATCGCATTTCTGCATTCTTTTATACCATGTTTCAGGATCAATTATATTGTGTAATTGGCAGCTGAATGGTACTTTCTTTTTCAGATATATATATATATATATATATATATATATATATATATATATATATATATATATATATATATATATATATATATATATATATGCATGTAGCAATCAATAGGAGTTCTTTCTATCCTGTGCAGAGATAGCAGGGGTTTCATGTCAATTAATGGAGCATGGATCTGATTCATGCTACTTTATTGGTTTTGGTTATTAGGTGGTGCAAGCCACCTACAAAGACGAAGCTGTTGACATGGGGATAGAAAATACAGAGGAGATGGCATGTGAGGAGGAATGCACAGCCTGCAGACGTAGTTTGGTTATTTGTCTTTTCCAACAATGTCCATGGCCATGCTAATTCTTATGTGACACCCCTCTCCATCCATGCCCCCTCCAGACAAACTGAGCCCATTACAGACTTGTTTAACATGTTGTCAATCAGCTGCATTTCTCAATGGCTCATCAGCAAGCTTGTGATTTGCCACTGATTGACAGTAGAGGAAACAGGAAGTATGGCATCATAACGGGTGCTGGTCAATGGCTGTCCTCTGTGAGCTCCCTATACATCAACACCCATCCCTGGAACCCTACTCTGGCGGGTGAAATCCTATTTATTTGTGTTTTTCTCGTGGGGTTTTAGTCTATTTCCTTTTTGTGTGGTGCTAGGTTAGTGAGTTTTTTTTTTCGAATCTGAGAGAGCGTGTTTTAAGCTAGTCTGATGTAGAAGATATGTGGAGCTGTGGACGGAACCCATGTCTATCACATACTTACAGACACTGCTCACACACACACACACACTGCCACTCCACAAAGCCACTGTCCCACACACACACACATACACTGACCCCATCCACAGTGACTGCCCAACACGTTGCTCTTACACACACAGACACACACACAGCCCCCATACACACTGGGACACAATGCCACATTTGACAATTCTCCCATAGGCACTGAGATTCCCCTCACACACTGACACACCCACACACACACACACACACACACACACAGCCAGCACACATACACTGCCCCACCAAGAGCTCTCACATGTCCTGTGCCCATTTGTGAGAAGGCTATCCAGTCCTCTTTTTCCCGTTTGGAGTTTGGGACTTGCAGTTTTGTCTTTGCAATTTGAAAAGTTAGAAAGCTACAAGACCCCGAATTTGGTCTGCATGGCCTTCTCATGACCGTGAGTGCTCTGCTCACCACATACAGCCCCCCTGCATACAAACACTGACCAACCCACAAACACTTCTTCCACACATTGCCCTGACATGGTTTCCAAATACACTGACCACACACATGCACTGCCCACATACATTAACACTGCCCCCCACATGCACAATGCCCCTCACACACAGAAATACAACCCTCCAAACACTGACCCTTTCCCTACACACACATTGCACCCACATACTGTCCCTCCTCACTCCCACATGCACTGAACCCACACACAATTATGACAAACACACTGACCACACTCACATTGCCGCCCCCAGCCACTGCTTACCCCACACTGCCCCATATACATTGCCCACACAGGTGTACTGTAAACTACCCTCATCCACATACAGTTTCTATGCAAACACACCCATACTGTCCCCATGCGTGTTTGCATCCCATATCTTCAAAATAATTTGGGTTGTGTAACAATGGGGTAAACAAAGATGGCGGCGGTATCACGTGATATGATCTTTTCAGTTCGGTCAAATGATCGATGGATGACGGATAAAAATCAGCTGATTCGGCAACACCAGCCCATTGTCTGCCGCAATCTAATCGAAGTGGATGCAGGAAGAAGGAATGTTGAGGTCACATTTGGATAAACAAGCAGTTTTACATGTTTTTTTGCTGTGGTGTGCTATTTTATAAAGTGGCCTTGCACAGTTGTATAGTGCAATCCAGCTAACCTAGTGGAGGGTTAGGTCATCTCTAATTCGCTTTGTAAAACGTTCCTTTTGAATAATTTTTCAGTGAAGAGACAACGTCTCATATCTTGCAAACAAGAAAAAGAATACAAGCATGGCCATAAAAATACGACTGCCTAACAAAAGTAACTCTCTTTTTCCTGCACTTCTTCATCTCGCGCCCCTTCATTTGCCACCACTAAGAGCTAAAGATAAAAGAAAGGGAAATAGGAAGAAATGTTTTAGAGGAAATGCACCAATTTAAAGAGGTGTTTAAAGACACAGTGCATGATTGACAAAGGTGTGATTAAATACGAATCTAAGTGATTAACTAATCTCAATAGGCTGATCGAAAAAAAATGAAGAGAGGAGGCATGTGTAGATCTAATACAGCCTAGCAATAAAGGAAAGAGAGGTAGAAGTACCATGCTTTTCCGCATATTGTTCAAACCAAATAAATAATGAAAATAATGAGAAAACAGAAGTACTGCCAAATCTAGTGGCCTTTTTTTTTCAAAATGAAAACAAATGTGTATTGTATTATAGATCAGGGATTCCTCCTCCATAAAAGTTGACTATGCCGACCAGAAAGAACCGTCTATAACAACTACGGAAGGTCATCAGGCCACCAATAGAGATGGTGTCTACATTGAAAGAAATGACAAACCTCTAATTTATGAGCTCTAAAGTAGATATTCTCACGCTCATATCACATGTAAGTAACAGATTGGTGTTTCTTCTTTTTATATACATGTTGTTGATAGAGTAAGAATCAGCAATAAATAAATGGAGAAAGAAATGTGTTTAATTTTGAACACAGTTGTTTTTAAATGTTAACACTACTACCAAAGTTCAACATTTGGTTTAATATGGTTTTGTGTTGTCTATTTGTAGTGCAATCGATGCTGGTCGCCAGAGAGGGAATACAAGATTAAGACAATGGCCCTCATTACGACCCTGGCGGAGTGGGTTTACGCCAGCGGTATTCGTGGCGGACCCGTCCGCCCTACTACGAGTTCCCGTAGCGCCATGGAGCCTTTCTCCGCCTGGTTTTTCCGGGCGGAGAAATCCATGGCGCTACGGGACCTTGTTGTTAATTACGCCACCGTACTCTACGGTGGCGTAATTAACGCCTTCCCCACTCCCATTATACCCTATGGGGCAAAAATGGGAATGGGGAAGGGTAAAATGGGGATTGGGGATTTACCGCCCCGCCAAGGTCGGAATGGGGCGGAAAATCCGCCAACCCCCATGGCGGTATCGGCAGCTTTCCGCCGTGCTCCAAGGTGCATTTAGCACTGCGATTTCCGCCAGGGTCGTAATGAGGGCCAATGTTTATAAGAAATATTTTGTCCTGAAGAAGGCTCTTGAAACAAACTACAAAAGGACACTAGAGATAGTGGGCCTCATTGCACGTTAGGCGGTAAGGGTTTACCGGTACCGGTAAGGGCACCGGTACCGGTAAACCCTTACCGCCTTAGTACGAGTTCCCTTTGCGGGACCCGACCTTAACGGCTGGTTTTACCAGCCGTTAAAGTAGGGTGCTGCAAAGGGACCTTGGAGCTAATTACGGTACCGCAATTTGCGGTACCGTAATTAGCGCCTTCCCCATTCCCATTATGCCCTATGGGGGCAAAAATGGGAATGGGGAAGTGCCTTGGTGAATGGGGAATTACTGCCCCCGCTCATCTTGGAGTAGGGCGGTAATTCCGCTATCCACCAAGGCGGACACGGTAAAATACCGGCAGCAACCATGGCGCTAATAGCACCATGGTTACCGCCTACCATGTAATGAGGCCCATTGTCTCATAAATGTCGAGGCGGAAACATGTCGACTATCTGGAAGACTGTAAATAACAAAAGTCTTGTAATAATAATGTTTTTTTTTCAAGATTGATAGCTACCCCAATGTAACTTGTGATTTGTTGCTTTTTCATCACGTGGGTGTCCAAAGAAAAGAATGATTTTAGTAATTTTTAACCTGTATTACAGATGCTTGTGTTGTATAGGATAACATTTTCTAGGCATTTTTGATAATTACTAAAGATGTTTTTGTCAAACAAGTGTAAGTGGTCCTGTGGTGGGCAGAATCTTATAGTTTGTGTTGATTTGGACAATGCATACCTTTTAAAAGTTTCACCAATCTATATGATACCAGCGGGGAGAGGGGTAATCAGTTTTCCATTTTTTCCTTGTTCGCTTTGACGTTTTCCCTTTTGAGAACTGATCCCCCTTTTAACAAAAAAATGGGAAAATACCCAATTCCTGATCAACCAGTATCACACACATACACACACATTGCCCTAACACACACTGCCTGCCCACACTTACACCACACATGCAGTGCAACCACACACTGCTGACCCAATTCTCCCAGACCCACTGAACGCACTCACACTACCACACACACACTGACCGTCCCACACTGTCACTATGCACATTGCCCACACAGGCACACTGTAAACTACCCTAGGCACATACTGCCCCCTGCACAAACACATCCACACTGTCCCAACATAGACTGTGCCCACATGTAAAACCCCCACACACACTGCCATCCACAATATTGGCCCCACCACACATACACAGTGCTCCTCAAACATGCACACACACTGTTCACATAGTGATGAAACCACAAACACACACAAATGCACACACTTCCCTCCACAAACACACTACCTGCTCACACACACAATCTCCCCTCCAAAAACACTGTCAATTTCCCCATACACACTGCCACTCCCCTAATATTAACTGCCACTAATCACACACACTTCCACATCCCCACACATACACTGCACCACTGCACACTGCCCTCACTCAAACTCAGTACACACCAACATGCCCATATTCCCCAAACAACACTGCTTCTCACACACACTGCCACTCCCACATTGCCCGCACAAATAAACTTCCTACAAACACCCACTCACTATCCAACCACAGATTCACTCACTGTCCATTAACATAATCACTGCTCAAACGACACACATTGTCCAACCCATACACACACTGCTCTCTGTAGACTCCCCCAAAATACTGACCCCACACACTGCCATCCTCGTTGACCCACCACACACCAAGCCTGACTTATGCACACAATGCCCTCACACACACACTCCCAACACCTGTACACCCTGCCCCCTCAAACTTTCCACACACACACACGTTGCCCCCACATACTCTGCACACAAACTCACTAACCACACAAATTAACACCACCACAAACTACATTCACAAACACATACACAAACACACTGCCCACTTACACACAATCTGCTCACCCCCCAGACGCGCTGCCTCCTCACATCGGGTTTTAATGAGAATGTAAGTTATTCTCTGAGTTTAATATTGAAACATGACTTTGTGTGCCACTAAGCCTATTATGTGCAACAGTGGTTTGGCATTTGAAAAGTAACACAAATATATGCTTTACCCCTGCCAGCCGATGAGGCTTAGCATATAAGAGATGCACAGAAGCAGACAGGGTTAGTGGCCTGGAAGGAGGCTCAACGTCACCGCATTTTTCAAATTTCTATTGATTTAAAGAGGTTTTGGGGATTTGGAAAACAGAAAAAAGGCTGAGCTTCTTCACCTATTTTTAAAAGGAAAAAATACTGGCAAAATGACCTGCTGCCAGGGTTTTACCGCAGACTCTTTGTATAGTGGTCGAAGTAGGATCTTTATTCAGATAGGACACCATGCCTTAGGCTGCCTTTGCTCGCCTGTTGTTAGCAGTGTAGTCTCGCCCAATCTCTCTGGAGTGTAGCCTGGCAAATGAGAGGGCAGAGTAACATACTTATCACTTTGAATTCGGAATGTCCACACCGAAGTTTTATCTCAAATACTTCATTGATGTGGAAAGCAGGTAAAATCGTCATGTAGAGTTAAGAGCAAGATAAAAGTTCAAATAAAATCAAATCTTAGGGTGGAAGTGTTTGGTGGTCATATTCCATGTCCCATTGATTGTAAAAGTGAAGTGTAAAAGTATGGTGGAACTCATGCCACGGTGCATATGTCAAGACTACAGCATGTAGAAGTGATGGGATACACATGTCTGTCATAACAGCAGTCCAATTGGGACAGATACTCCATTGTGGAACCCGTGCTTGTAAGTCACAAGTTGATAGGAATAACTCATGACCCACTCAGCAAGTAAGTAATACCCACTCCAGTGGCCACCATTGTTAACAGAAAAGTGGCTCCAGCTGCAATCCTTATAATCGTTAGAGTGATCACCAAGCACATTCATTTAGAACCACATTCCATTCAGGACCAGTGCGGGGGAATGTATCCCTGTGAGGCTATTGTGTTGGGTCTTGCATACTGTAAAACACTGTGGTTAAAGCGTACTACCACCATCACTGAAGCGTTACACAAAAGGGCACCTGGTTGATGCCTTGCTCTGCCCAGGTAGGTAATAGCGTATTTGAGAGAAAATGAGCAAGGTCATAGGGTACCTGGCTGATGAACGAGAAAAGAATCCACTCCTATCGGGGTATCAATGACTCCTAACACAGATGAATCAGGACAGAATAAAGTACTAGAGTTGGAATTTAATGAAACTGTAGTATGGGTTGATAGATACACTTGACTGGGTTTTACACAAGATACAAAAGTATTTACACGTATATGGTATAATAACCAATTTGGTACAGAGCAAATGCTGAATATTTGCAGCATCTTAACAATGCATACACATCCACTGAATAATCCTTGGGAAGGATACCAGTGGATTTAGTGAAGTGATAACATGTGGTAGTCAGCAAAAGCACATCTGAACAATGTAGAGTTGAACAAGGACAACAAGGAACAATATAACGGTCTACACGACTGTGTTTCGGCCAGAAGGTGAGCAAGATTAAGCTCTGATGGTATGGCCTTCATCAGGACAGGATATTCCAACACGGAAAGTATATTGTAGGGTCTGTAGAGATAAACAGACGGGGTGTATTAGGAGTGGGCACTACAAGTAAGTATCTAGCACAGGTATGGTTATCAGTACAAAGAGCCGGTGCTTACCGGGACTTCGGAGCGCTGAGGATCAGCTAGGGGCAGTGTCATAAGTACACTGTGGGATTTACGAACTCCTGTGAACGGCCATTCCTGTAGAGAAAGGGATGACAATGGGGCCGTAAGAGTCCGCATTGGGATGAAATGCAATAAGATGTTTGTGATAGTAAGAGCAGGGCTTACCTTACTCAAGCCTGTAACTGCCCAGAAATGGGTGAGGCAGGCTGGCGTGTTGAATACGCGACACAAACCGCAGGCTTAGAGGCTGCGGAAAAAGAAGAAACACCAGGGGCTCAATAAGCGCGCCAAGGGTGCAAATGAAATGTGTGAGTAGCACCACGGGGCGGGGAGGGTGTGAGGAGTCCCAACCAGGCGTCTAATTATTTGTGTGAGCAAGACAGCTGTGAAATACACAGACCGCAACAATCTCGAATAGTGGGGTGCGTGTGATGGAACCCGCATCTATAGGTGAATTAAGATAGGTCTTCAGACTCATCGCCTTCCATGGTTGGCTAAACCAATGTAATCAACACATCAAATTTACCATCCACTGGGATTTCCAAGCAATTGATTTTCTAGATCTTCACATCTATAGGTCAGGGAATCAACTTCACACAGAATTGTTCCGCAAAGCCACAGACAGGAACACTTTGCTTCACTTTGGCAGTTACCATCCTGGGAGCATGAAATATAACTTACCCTATGGACAATTCTTACGCATCAGAAGAAATTGTACCCAACGGACTACCTTTGACAAACATGCCACAGACCTCCAAGCCAGACTCACCGACAGAGGATACCCAAAAAAAGCCATCAAAAATGCCAAAAAGCGGGCATCCAACACTGACCGCGACATTTGTCTCACGAAAACACCCAAAAAGGAACTGGACAGATTGGTATGTGTCACTACTTTCAGCCCACTTAGCGACCTCATCAAGAAAACCATTAAACAACACTGGCCAATCATCAAACACAAAGGCTCACTACACAAAGTACCCTTGTTTGCATTTAAGAAAATCGGAACATCAGAGAATCCCTTGTACACACCTTTATTGAACCTACCAAGTCCACCAACACCCTGTGGAATCTGCCTCCAGTTCAAGGACATTGCAGGTGCGGCAAATGTACAGTCTGTCAATTCACAGAAACTACCAAAACTTTCCACCATAATAATTTCCGTTGGACCCTACAAAAATGGGTACACAGACTAAACTCTGTCCAAGAAGGCCTCAACATCTGTGTTGAGTGGAAACATTTCCTCTAATTTCGCTATTCCACTTTATCTCTGTGTGGCCCTTGTAATCCTATGTAATTCAAAATTTGCCAATTTTGTATGCTCCACAACCATTGTTTTTTTTTTTCTGTGTACCTTTAACCACACACACTCTCTGTGGTACACATTGCTAAGTGTTGTCCACACACCATTCTATGCATTCTGTCCTACCAAAATGCGGCCTTTTTCCACCGCCTTTGACCTTGGCCTGTTCTGCTCGTTCTGTAGCCATTCCCTTCTGACACCGCCGGTGAGTACCTGGGACTCTAGCACTGCTAGGCTCCTCACCTTCGATGCGAGTGCATGTCCTCTTCACTCGGGCAGCACTATCCTTTGCTGTATCCTCTTGTCACCATTGTGATACCACTGCTCATCACGATTCACTGCCTACCTCATTACCATATCTTAATTCACTTATAGATGCGGGTTCCACCACACGCGCCCCACTATTCGAGATTGTTGCGGTCTGTGTATTTCACTTCCGTCTTGCTCACACAAATAATTAGATGCCTGATTGGGACTCCTCACACCCTCCCCGCGCCGTGGTGCTACTCACCCATTTCATTTGCACCCTTGGTGCGCTTATTGAGCCCCTGGTGTTTCTTCTTTTTCCGCAGCCTCTAAGCCTGCAGTTTGTGTTGCGTATTCAACATGCCAGCCTGCCTCACCCATTTCTGGGCAGTTACAGGCTTGAGTAAGGTAAGCCCTGCTCTTACTATCACAAACATCTTATTGCACTTCATGCCAATGCGGACTCTTACAGCCCCATTGTCATCCCTTTCTCTACAGGAATGGCCGTTCACAGGATTTCGTAAATCCCACAGTGTACTCATGACACTGCCCC
Organism: Ambystoma mexicanum; assembly: GCF_040938575.1. NCBI lineage: Eukaryota > Metazoa > Chordata > Amphibia > Caudata > Ambystomatidae > Ambystoma > Ambystoma mexicanum. Next base: position 956,405,256 of record NC_090928.1, on the reverse strand, counting down.
TAGCTGATCCTTAGTGCTCCGAAGTCCCGGTAAGCACCGGCTCTTTGTACTGATAACCATACCTGTGCTAGATACTTACGTGTAGTGCCCACTCCTAATACACCCCGTCTGTTTATCTCTGCAGACCCCACAAGATACTTTTCGTGTTGGAATATCCTGTCCTGATGAAGGCCATACCATCAGAGCTTAATCTTGCTCACCTTCTGGCCGAAACACAGTCGTGTAGACCGTTATATTGTTCTTTGTTGCCCTTGTTCAACTCTACATTGTTCAGAGGTGCTTTTGCTGATTACCACATGTTATCACTTCACTAAATCCACTGGCATCCTTCCCAAGGATTATTTAGTGGATGTGTATGCATTGTTAAGATGCTGCAAATATTCAGCATTTGCTCTGTACCAAATTGGTTATTATACCATATATGTATAAATACTTTTGTATCTTGTGTAAAACCCAGTCAAGTGTACCTATCAACCCATACTACAGTTTCATTAAATTCCAACTGTAGTACTTTATTCTGTCCTGATTCATCTGTGTTAGGAATCATTGATACCCCGATAGGAGTGGGTTCTTTTCTCGCTCATCAGCCAGGTACCCTATGACCTTGCTCATTTACTCTCAAATACGCTACCACCATCACTGCCATAATAACAACAATGCCAGACTAGGTGTTACTCACTGCTCCGTAGGTAGGTCAGTGTATCTGGATAAAGGACCTTGGAGACGGATGTTATGCAAGGACTCGTGATTCAGCCTCAATTCCAGCTCCCCTGAATTCAATGATTCAGGCTTCCTCAAAGAGGGGCTCTTCTCTACGATGTGCTCCTCTGCTGTTTCAATCTGAACAGACAGTGTTGCCAATCGCCTAAAAGAGCGGGGAGAACACACACCGCAAAACCAATGCTGAAAAGGAATACAAAGATATTAGATATGCAATTTTGAGGAAGAAAGAAAATAATGATCACAACAAGTAAAGAAATACCTAGGCAAGGAATGGATTGGTTCTCTATAGGGAAGAACCTACAAGAAAAGGAAAACCCTATTACCACAAATAATAATGCAGGAAACTCACAGGAAGAAGTGCAGGCAGTCCATGGACAGTCCGAGTCGGAAACGTAACTGGCTCAAAACACGCCAGAGGGAGTAAGCAAAGGCAGTCCAGGAAGGCGTTCCGGGGTCGGTAACCAGAAATTCAAAGAGCGTTTTGAAACAGGAATTCACAAGAGGTACGGGACGAAACCGTAAGAGCATAGTACCGCAATTAGCAGCAATGAGCCGGCAGGAGAACGGCACTTTTAAGCTGTAGGAGGGCGTGGCTTCAATACGCGTTCCTTACGCACGAAACGTGTCAGCTGACATGGGTTCCTCCGACGCGTGCCCAGGCGCCATGGCAACCTGTATCTGCTCCACAAGGGAGCTTGCGTATACGTTTTCCTCAGCAGGGAAGCCGTGGGATAGGGAAACACAGCTTTCCTTGGCCTGTATGTAACACTAGGGGTCTGCAACCTGTGGCTTTCCTGATGATGTGGACTATCAAAACCATGATCCATCACCATTACCTCAGGCTGATGCGAGTTGCAGTCCAAAACATCTGGAGCCCCAAAGTTGGCAGACCTCTTGGCAGACTCGTGTTTATTATTACTGATGTCCGACAATATTGGTCACATCAATCACCATAAGTTCTGGTAAAAACATATCCATAGCACTGAGGAACGGCATGTGACTGTCCCTGCACCATGCTGTGAGAATATAACAAGTCATGAAAGCCAGCATATACATTTACAATACAAAGCACTGTATAACTTCGGGAGGATAGCTTAGGGGCAAAGCGCTCGTCTTGGATGACGCTGAGCAACACAGGTTCGATCCCCTGTACGCGCTTAGAAACCTCTGGATATTAAGGCTTTATAAATAACCCATTACAACTACAATAAGGAAACACATGCTGTTATGGAAAATCTGTGCATGTACATTGACCCTTTACATGCACATTTTTCTTTTCCACCCTGACGCATGCATGGGTCACACCTGTACCAGAGGCAATGATGGGGTCAGTATCAGTTTGAATGAGCACAGCGACTGAAGAACATGTTACATGATATCAAGTGTACCATGGGGTGTTGAGATTCACAGTGAGATTTGGAAGAAAGATCATTGTAACAATGTTATACTAGCCAGGTGATGCTGGATATCGCATTGGCCCCTTACTCATAACACTACTGAACAATCCAGTGACTTCCATGCAGCACCACTACAACCCTGCCCATGACCACTCCCGCAACACCATGGAATGGCCTTTTGGGATACTGAAAACCAGATATACATGCTTGCACAGGACTGATGATGCCTTGTGTACTGGCCAGAAAAGGTTGGCCACATTGTGTCCATGTGCTGCATGTTGCACAACATAGCCATCTGGCGCAATGTGCCATGCTTAAGGAGCCAAAAGAGGGCCATGATCAACATGACAGGCACACACACGTGCAGCAACATAAATGGGAAAACGGACTAGTTCTTCATGAAAAAGTGGTCAAACATTCCTTTAGATAGTGGTGAGCAGAGCTGGACGAAATGGTTAAATTCTGTTCCGCAAGCCACAGAAGCGAAATCTCTAAGATTTCGATCCATTTTGCCCCAATCTGCCATTCCAACACCCCTGCGTGAATGAGTACAGATCGGATAAAAGTCTGCACAAAGTTTCTCGTGCTGCAAACCTTTCACGGATCACAAAAAGTTAATTGTGTTTCTCCGTGATCCTATCATGAATTGAACAATGGTTTCTCATGGCACTGCATGAAACTAGCACCGTGCTGAAACACTACACTCCGTGCGAAACTGCACAAAACCGGGTAAAGTTTCAGTGGTGGTGGACCCGTAATGCAGAGTTCGCAGGAAGGGCGGATGCGGATTACGTACTTTTCACTTTGTTGGTGAAAATTTTGCTCACCCCTAGTGGTGAGTGCATCAATAGAGAATAATGAACATGCCCACCTTTTCCTCCCCTCAATATGGTAACAGAATATAGCACACAAAATCACTCTTGAAACTAAAATGTATTAAACTAGGAAGGATCTGAAACACACTCCAGCCCATTGGGTATGAGGCGTAAAGTCCAAATCAAAAGAAATCCAGGAAATGGTAATAACGGGCAGTAAAAGAACATTCAGGGTTGAACTGGGGAAAATAAGGTCCACATATGAAGAAAGCAATATTCAGACGTGAAAGAAATTCAATCAGCAAAAAGAATGCATTCAAGCACAGAAGAGGGGTAGTCTTACCTCCCCGCTGTGACTGCTTGCCCAACTGACTCTGTCTGTTTGGTGTATGAATGGTGAGCTGATTGTGGACAGGAGACTGCTGTACAGATGTAGGGGCAGTAGAGAGCAAGCTTGAGGAGGAAGTGCTTGAAACCGCTCCACATACTTCTGATCTCGGAAAAAGGTGTGCTCCCGGCAGGTCAGCCTATCCAAGTCAAGTTTACCTGCGAATTGGAATCTTGCAGGAAGCGCCTCCACATCCCGAAGCAGAGGGATGAATTGCTGCTTGCCTGCAGCAAAGGAGGAGACATGGGCTGAACCGGAAGCAGCTAGGCTCTGTGTGATTCTACAGCTGCTGCTGTAACAGAGGCCTGCTGCTCTCGTGTACTCTCTGGCCCCAGAATAGGTCTCTGAGGCTGCAGCAGCTGCAGCTTGACCCTTACCCAAATGGGCATCCTCACTGATATGAGCCCAAGTATCTGCTGTTGCAGCTGCAGAAGTCTTCTATCATCCAGGTGAGCCTCCAAACTTATCTCTTGTCATGCTGCCTGTATCTCCCCTATCAGAGCTTCTCTCATTTGCTTGGTTGCATCCAAATCTTGACGAACATCCTCCAGGGTCTGGTGGATGTCATACATGATAGGACCCAACAAGGAACAGTCACCCACCAAGACCCTTCCATCTTACTTGACCCATGCCTGGCCTGCCTCCCAGGCTGCCACTGTCCACACGGTCCGTGAGAAGAGTGCTGTGACGTTGTCAGTGTACACGACGCATGCGCGAGCCTCGTTTTGGGTTACGCATGCGTGTTTTAAATAAAGAAAGTCTGTGCGGCAGTTGCCGCCGGGACCTTGGAAAGCATGGTTGCATGTGTCATGTCTCAGTGATTGTATGCATGCGCGTGTTAGTACGGGGCGGCCTGAGGCACCGGCTCGCCCATCACATTGGCGACGAGGATGGGATTGGGTTTTTTGGTTTCATCTTCTATGCCAGCGGCGTCTCGCCAGATCCTGAAAAGGTTAAGGACATCCGCAAAGCGGCGGTGGCCTAGTCTCCCACGGAAGTATGTAGCTTCCTGGGGATGGTCAACCACTGCGGGCGATTCATCAAGGGGCTGGCGTCCCTGTCCGAGCCTCTCAGGGCCTTGACCAGGAATGAGGCCATCTGGGTGTGGGACAGGAGAGATCAGGAGGCATTTCAGGAGATCAAGAAAGCTGTCTGATCGGGACACGATGGCGTACTTTGACCCCACCGCAGAATCGGAGATTGCCGTTGACGCCGGCCTGGTGAGTCTAGGGGCTGTCCTTCTGCAGGCCAATAATAGAGGAGACATACACCCCATTGCCTATGCGAGTAAAGCTCTCACGGACACGGAAAAACGCTACTTCCAGATTGAGAGAGAGGCGTTGGCCATTCTGTGGGGTTGCCGCCATTTTCGTCTGTATATTCTGGGCAAGCCAGTTACGGTCGTGACTGACCACAAGCCGCTCCTGCCCATCCTGGCGGGTGTATCGGCGAAACCTCCCCCAAGGATAGAGCGCTGGATGCTAGTACTCATGGAGTATGGGGTCAAGCTTGTCTACAGACCAGGGACTAATAATCCGGCGGACTACCTCTCACACCACCCGAATCACGAGCGGGCGAAAGGCCCCAGTGAAGTGTTAGATGGCCAAGAGTTGGTGTGCCACGTGGTGGAGAGCGCGATGCCCATGGCTCTATCCAGGGTAACCGTGGCCGAGGAGTCGTCGATGGACGAAGTGTTCCAGATTGTCAAGGCTGCAGTGAGAAGGGGTAACTGGAAGGAGGTGCTCCAGAACAACTCCAGGCAGGAACAGAGGGCTCAGAAGGACCTTCAGGCACTCTGGAGGCTGAGGGATGAACTTTCGATATCGGAAGATGGACTACTGCTGCAGGGAAGGCAAATAGTAATTCCACAAGCCCTGAGGTACTGCGTCCTGGAACTGGCCCATACGGGGCACCAGGGTATCGTCAAGACAAAGGCACGGCTCAGACCCAAGGTATGGTTTCCCGATCTGGAAAGTCTGGTGGAATTGTATGTGAAGAGGTGTTTACCGTGCCAAGCAGCGAGTCCGGTTGAGAAGGCTCCACCCATCAGTTCCATGAAACGGAATGAGAAGTCGTGGGGCACCGTCCTTGCTGATTTTGGATCAACGGGAAGGGGCATGTACTTTTTGGCAGTGGTCGACCAATGGTCGAGGTACCAGGAGGTGGAATTGGTGGAATCGACAGCGACTGAACACACCACCAGGTAGTTGGACAGAATGTTTGCCACGCATGGGTTCCCTGAAATGTTGTGCTCGGACAATGGACCCCCGTGCACGGGAAACCAGTTTGCGCAGTACTTGAAAGAAAAAGGCATCCAACATCGGAAGGTCTCACCCCTCTGGCCACGGGCCAATGGAGAAGCCGAGAGAATGATGCAGACCCTTAACAAAGTGTTCAGAATATCTGCCAATGGAGGGAGTGATCTACGGCAGAAATTGGTCGAGTTCCTAAGGGAATACAGAGCCACACCCCACCAGTCCACGGGGGTCGCCCCAGCCGAAGCCCTGTTTGGACGCTTTCCGAGAGCGTTGATACCCGAGATGGAGGGCCGAGAACCCGGGGTTATTGACAACGAGAAAGTCTGGGAGGAGCGAGCGGCACGCAGCATGAAGGAGAGTGCGAGGAGAGGTTTGCAAGATAAGGAGATGGCCGTAGGTGATTCAGTTTTAGTGCGGAATCGTTGACCGGAAGGGAAGCTGGCACTACCATACGAACCCCAGCCGTTGACCGTTACCCACGTGAAGGGGACCATGGTCACCGCGGCCAACCAGCGAGGGACAATCACCCGCAACCAATCCTTTTTTAAGAAAGTGGACATTCCCGGCGAGGAGGCAGGCCCCAACGATGAAGCCCCATCGGAAGCGGGGGCGGAGAGCCCCGGAACGGATGTCCCACCAGAAGGGCTGCCGCGGGTGGAGTGCCCCGGAGCGATCCCCCAGAACAGTCCCCGATATCCGGTGCGACATAATCGCCGGCCTCCGGCTCGGCTCAAGGACTAAGTCCTGGACTCAGGAGACTGAGCTGGCGTCTTAGTCAGGTCGGCGACCCACGACGGGTCCAGTTCTTGTTTTCCATGTTGGGTTGTTGTGTTTGATGTAAGTTTGTTTTAATTAAAGAAAAAAAGGGATTTGACGTTGTCAGTGTACACGAGGCATGCGCGAGCCTCGTTTTGGGTTGCGCATGCGCGTTTTTAATAAAGAAAGTCCGTGCAGCAGTTGCCGCCGGGACCTTGGAAAGCATGGTTGCATGTGTCATGTCTCAGTGATTGTATGCATGCGCGTGTTAGTACGGGGCGGCCCGAGGCACCGGCTCGCCCATCACAAGTGCCTGTCATGTGTGAAAGAGCAGTGGGCACAGAACGAGACAGTGGCATGGTTGATTTATGTTTCTGCGTGGTGCCAGGACTATGGCTCTCTGGAAGAGGTCCATGAAGCTCCCTACCTGGTCGGCAAAGGGTTTCCTCCTCAACAGTGGTGTTGTGGTTCCATACCAAACACCAGTATTACAACAGCCCTTGCAGATAAGGGTGGATGAATTTCGTTCTAACTGACATTTGCAAATTCCAGGCAGAATTTGCTAGATATGCCAATTCTCGCCTTAATTTAGGTTTTGCTGACATTTCATTTTCCTGCGAAATATTTTTTTGAAGTGCTTTGAGCCCCCAAAAAATGAAATTTTTATTAGAAACAAAATTTCCAAGGATAAAGACAATCTACCTAAAAATGGGTCCGAACAGGAACACCCAGCAGCGAAATGGAATTGGTGGGGAATTTTGCAAATATTTCGACAGCTGTAATATTGCTCACCCTTACTTACAGCTGGATATCAGGTAATGCCATAGTGATGGTGTCAAGTGTAGTGACAGTGGCAGAGTGCCCTCGCCACTGTAACTGGGAAGCTGACCCTAGATGATGCTGCCTTGTGGTGGAATGGTGTCCTTTGAAGCATCAGAGTCATCCCCAAGGTTTTAGCCAGGGTCACATGCCCAGTCATTGCAGTCATCAACATCATCATCACTGTGAGAAGTGTGAAAGACAGTGGGCAAAGTGCAATAATTAGCATGCATGGAACAGTCATGTGAATCTGGTCATCTTCACATTGCCCTGCACTGTAAATATTGCACTATGTGTAATGTTGCTGGTCAGGATTTGTGAATACATGTTGTGGGCTTCGGGTTTGACTAGGGCAGCTGATTGGGCACACAATCATTAGGAGCCAACAATTAAAGGGGTTAATCCAAATGAAGGATAATATATTTATTTAATTTTTACAGCGCTCACGCAGCCCGCAGGCATCGTGGCGCTGTTACAGGAATTGTTTGCTTTGTAGTTGCGTAATTGTTTTTTTCTTTTCTCTTAGTTGCGTATTTATAACGCGCTTAAATACCCAGAGGTTTCTAAGCGCGGACCCGGGGATCGAACCCGTGTTGCTTCCTTTCACCTTGCTTCCAAGGCGCGCACGTTGCCGCTGAGCTATCCTCCCGGGACAGCAATATATGCAGCATCCTCATCTACTGGGGTGTTGGTTGTCAATGGCCATACCTCTGCCAGCATATGCACACAGGCTATTGTCACACAAATCATACAGTTTACATAACTACTTTCCTTTGCAGTATTCCCGCTCAGGCACCTGTGCAGATGCTGCCACAGTGGTGTTAGACATTATGCTCTCCATTTAGCTGCTGGTGTGAAGTCAAGCCATGGGTACGGTGGAAGGTCATCCTTCTTATTTATATTGTGAGTCATCCATCGATAGACACTCAATGTGCATGCTAGCACTATCCCTAGGAGGAAGCACACCCTATCCCTGTAAGGTAGTGCTGAGGCCAGAGCTGGTGAGCCGCCTATCTAATGGGAAAGAGCAGAGAGGATCTATCCCTCATGCATAAAAGGTTTCAATCTGAGTAACGTGTTTCCTGGATTACTTATTGGTGATGGTGGTGACAGTGCGCAGTACAAATACCTTTAACATTAACATTAACATTGCACAACCTCCTTTTTCCATTAGGTTTCACTACCACTACCAATTGCGACACCCATTAAGATACCTCAATTCCTTATATTATGACTTTATATAGCTCCTTCTTTATCTCACTCCTAATTGATAATGGTGACTTCCTTACTTTATGAACTACCAGCATTGAACCAGGTCAAAGTATTATTTGTTATACAAAACCCTTGAGGAATTCTATGCCTTCTTTGAATACTTTTTAATTGATCACCTCCTCACAACTCAATACCAATTCTTCTACATTTGGGTTTAGTTTGCTGTCCAGATTCTTTTTGTGATGCTGCCAATTCAATAGGGGTGTTAAAATGCTTTTACTCTGAAGTAATATGGCAAAAAAAATCACTTTTGACTTTGTCCCCTAGATCGAGCTGAATGCCCTGCCAAAATTGACAGTAGAACTGACTGACTGCCAAAAATCTGAGAAATCGGTCCTGAAGAAGATGACGCAAGAAAATAAATCATTGAAACCGGTCAACCCGATACTTATCAGATGGCTCTGAACTAAGAGAGACAGTTTTGCATAATACCTATGTTAACTGACCAGAGCCTAAACGATGTAGGACAATAGGTCTCATTTGTACTAATCACGCCTTTTTGAAGTGTGATATGAGTAACACAATAAGAAATATCATGATTTTGTGAAATTAATGAACAACCATTTACTGAGTCATTTACGGTATTAGAGAGGCAAAAACCTTTTGGACGCCTCTTTTTATATTGTTTTATGCAATCGATTCCATGGAAAGGACAAACACACCTCTCGGAGGGTGAATAAAAGACTGAAAGTTATTATACCAGTTATAAGTAATACCTACGTGAACTGCTTGTCTTTCCATCATACACATATGGGAATCATCATTCCCGATTGCGTTTTTATGATTTTTAAGCTGTAACACCCTCATTGTAGCATTAGGGCGAGCTTTCTTCTATCCCTTTTAAATAGGTGTTACATCAGCGCAGCTTAGGGTGACAACAACACAGAGGGACAGAGTGTTCTTCAGATCAGGCTGAGCGAAAGCGAACACAATAACAGATGTAATAGAAAAATGTAAAACATTTACCTGTATATCTGTCCTTTACCCTGTGTGATACCGCAAATTGTAGATAAAAGGAAGGTCTAACTCCCCATTTGAGGAGAAAAAAGAATAATCAGTATCCCTGATTTGTTTAACTCCTTAATTTGTGACATAAACATTCCCTGTTGCTCTCCTGCCCTTGAGTTTGACGTTAGCTGAAAACCAACCCACTATTTCTCTTTTTTTGTCACCATATGGCACTAATTTGACATCAGCTTATTGGATAATTTCATTTCCTGTGAAATATCCGCTTTGGCAGTAGTGTATATTTAGCACAGGAGTCTATCATAATGGATATTGGGATTGTCATTATATGCACTGTGTCTTTAGGCCCTTCAAGACCTCCTTCTTCTCTGGCAGCAAAAACAGCTTCCTCTAGTTCTTTGCGCATCTCTTTTGCCAGATTGATGTTCTGTGCTCTGCAACATCTTGCCAGATGTTCTTTGCATTTGCTGCATACTATGCTGATAGCTGAACATGCAGGACTGCTTGCAATATGACCTTGGGGATTACACCTAGAATATTTGTGTTGCGTGATGACTATTCTCCTTACACCCCTTGGTCTAGTTGTATGGTTGAAGGTTTGTGTAGTATTTCTTCCTGTGTTACTTGCTCCTCCAGGGGGCCTGGACATCAGCCTTGTTAATATTGTATTGGCTTCCAATGGTTTTGTTTCTAGTTCATAAATCACACTAGTAGCCATGTCTACATGTTATTTTCCATTGGGCCTCATTCCGAGTATGGCGGTAAGGGATAGCGGCCACCGGTAACAAGACCGGTGGCGGTAATCCCTTACCGCCATACTCCGAGTTCCCTCTGCGCCCTCGCCCTTAACGCCTGCTTTGAGCAGGTGTTAAAGTCGAGGGCGCAAAGGGGCCTCCAAGCCAATAACGGTGACCGTAATGAACGGTCACCGTTATTTGCATCTTCCCCATTCCCATTGAGCCCTATGGGGGCTCATTCGGGAATGGGGAAGAGCCTTGGTGAATGGGGAATTACCGCCCCGCCAACCTTGGAACGCGGCGGTGATTCCCCATTCCACCAAGGCGCTGCCGGTCCGGGTACGGCGTCAACCAAGGCGTTAATAGCGCCATTGGTTAGCGCCGTACTCGGAATGAGGCCCATTGTCTTTACATATTTTTTAGTGTGTTCCACTGCTTTTGCCATTCTGAGAACATCTTCTAATGTTGATCACCCTTCAACAAGAGTTGCCTTGTTATCTTACTAGCTTTATAGTCTAAGATTAATTGATTATGCAAAATGTCATCCATTTCGGTACCAAAATTGCAGGTCCTAGCAAGCCCTCTAGGAGCTGTTGTGAACCGCTATTCGGGCTCTCCTTCCTCTTGAGAGTGTTTCCCAAATTTGCACCTTTCGAGAATTACACTTATTTTTGCTTCATAATGTTTGTCCATCTTAGTGCACAGATGGGCCCAATGTGCAGCACTAGCATAAAAAACAATACTCATTAATGTACTACACAAGGTGCACAGTAAAACCTAGCTTTATTTGAAGTACAGAACACATAAGCAATGATGTCATAATATGATATCAGTTACAAAACATAGGAGTGATTAGGACTGGTTAATAACTTAAGATACATGTAGGGTATATACACGTTACTTTCCTCATTGGTTCATACATCTTTGATAACTCCTTCTGAGCCCAAACCATCAAAGAAAATAGTGTCACTACATTATTACACTGTCTACTAATTGGCTGACGTTATTCATCATAGGCACTGTGGCAAGTGTGATTTCTACTGGTAGGCACCTTACTCACCAAATGTGTATACTTTGATGGTAGGCCAAAATATGAGAGAAACATAAGGTTGGGGATGAAAGAAGTGCATGGTCTGCACTAATTGCAATTAAAACTACTCACCACCATTCCCGTGTGCGTGTGTGTGTGTGTGGCGCGCGCATGCTAGGGAGTTCAGCAGGTGTCCTTATCTGTAGTTGGCTTATAATGAATAGCTAGTGTTCTTCATGTGGTGATCAAATGTTAGTTGAGCGTGTTGGAGAATTTTGTAATTTTTACTGGGGTTTTAGTTAATTCTAACATGCATGTTGTACTCTTTGTGGCCACTAGACACCCACACTTCATCTATACGCGATAAAATCTTTTGGCATACTGATATTATGCGAGAGGGCTGGTGTCCTGTAAAACTCAGAGGACACCAAGCAGCCAGTCAGCAGATGGAGCAGGAGCAAGGGAAGGTTAGCAGAGGAGAGGGAGTGAGAAAGAAGAGGATAAATCCCTGGTGCACCACAGTACCATTGTTGTGGCAAAGGGCGTGGTCATTGACATCATTGTAGCAATGGGGGAATCACCTGACCATGTGCATGCAGCGGTTGTGCGTTTATGATGCCAGCAGAGTTTTCAGTGGCTGGAGCAGACTGGCGTTGGCTCACACATTTTTTTCACTTTTGATCCCTCCCACTAAGAGGCGGGTCCTTAAAGTGTTTCAACATCCTGTACTGCTCTTAAATGGGTGTTGATTGGATCTGCTTGCCTGGCTCTGGAGAAGGGAAGTGAGGACGTAACAGTAGGAAAGGCAAAGAGAAAAATGTGTGAAGTGTTGGCAGTTTCACATCGAAACTGCTGCTGTACACGAGGCAAGGCAAACACTTTATGGCTGCACACTATAACGTTACGTTCACGGGAGAAGGAAAAACAATGGCTACTCCCCATTCACTGCTCTCACCCACACACCCCTAGCAATGGCATCTGGCAGAATCAGCTGGATTTAACAGTCACAGCCTTGCCCTGTTCACAACCCATCAAGCAGAGGCATTTTTATGGGTGGGCCGAGGCATGTGGCCCACGTGCTGCCCAACTTGAGGGGTGTGGGGTGGCACTGCTTGGGGGGAGTTGGCACTTTATGGGGCATTCTTTATTTCTTTCTCTCACTTACATCATCATTTAAACACTGAAAAGAACATATGCTTTGTGTGTGCATGCCTCCACGCACATTTGACACACAAAAAAACAAGTATTGGGAAAGCCAACAGTTTGGGCTTTTGTGTAGCCATGGGAAAGGCACTTGTCAGGACCTGGTAATGCTATTAACTGGCCAATGATGGTAGCAGGTTCAAAATGATGCGAGTACCTGTGCATCAAAGAGCAGCGGCTGGAAAACGCCTAATACTTATACACAGCCCAAAGCTGTTGGCTTTGCTAATGCTCGTATTTAACAGGACTTCAGTTAAAGACACACATAGTGCTTATAAATAGAGTGGCTGAAGGCAGACCTTGTTGACATTTTTACTACACCAGTAGTGTTTTTACAACTCAAATTATGTCATTAACTTTCAAACACTGGCAGACACTTTGAGGGCATCGTTTGATGGCAAGGCCTGATTAAAGCCAGCTGAAAGAATTCCCATGAGGAGGTGCTTTGGGTGGTGAGGGGCAAGCACTGGGAGGGAATGGCCATAGGGATTATCATAGCCATCGGCAGTCAGTGGGTGGGGAAATAACCACATAACACCTCTTAAAGTATTGTGTCAATCATCAGATGCTATTTCTCTCTATCTGTACTGTAATGCAATAGTTTTGGCGTATACGTGGCACTGCCACATAATACCCCAAACTTATGAGATGATGTATAGCTCCACCGGACCGCGCAGGCCCCACCACAAGGCAACCAATCAGTTTGCTGATTGGACATGTGCTGCTCACTTGTGGCGTCCGAGCATGGACGACAGTCAGGAACTAGGAAGATATAAAAACTATAATTGGCAATGCCAACAGTTTGTGCTTTTCTGTAGGCATAGGAGAGGCACTTGTCAGACAATGCTGCAGTGGTATTAGCTGGCTATTGATGGTAGCAGGTGAAACATGGTGTGAATACCTGGGCATCTAATAGCAGTGCCTGCAAATGCCTAATACGTATACACAAGACAAAACTGTTGGCTTTGTCAATGCTTGTTTTTAACAGGCCTTCTGTGCAGGACACACATAGTGCTTATAAATCGAGTGACTGAAGACAGACCTCTGATAAAGACATGTATATTACAACAGTAACATGTTTATTACTCCAATTAAGTCATTACATCTCAGAAGACTGCTTTGAGAAAACACTAGCAGGTGTTTTGGATGGACAGTTTGATGGTAAGGCTTGTTTAAAGCAAGCTGAAAGAGTTCCCAGAAGGAGGTGTTTTGGGCGGGGAAGGGCAGTAACTGGGTGGGAATGGCCCTAGGGATTAAGCATGGCCACGGGCAGTCAAATGGCGGAAAATAACCAAACAACACATACAAGCTTAAGTCCTTCCTCGTATGCCATTTCTCCCTATGCGTAATCTAAAGCAATAGTTTGGGCTTATAGGTGGCACTAAAGCACCACCTAATAGCCCAAACCAAAGAAACGTAATGATGATTGACATGTAGGTGCTTGTGTTGTCTGAAGACACCACCCCTCCTTACCATGAGTCAATCATTTGTCACTGTTCCCTCTGCCTTGACAGACTGCTGGGTGTGGTGTTGGTGTGAAAATGAGTGAAGAAAACTGTGCGAGCCTCAGAACCAAGCAGCCCATGCTTTGAGAAGCACAGGCCCTAGCTTCTATCCTGATTCCAGCCTGCCTTGGATCAGGTGATGTCCCTCCTCCAGTGCAGGTGGTACACTGCAGCAGCTCGCCTGAGGCGGCTGCTCTGACTCTACCTTCCATCAGTGAGTTGTGTGGCAGGTCACCACCACTGTTACTGTTTGTCTGCCTCCACGATCAGCACTTTCACTTTTCTGCCTACTGCCTGTCTGCCACATAAGGACAGCCAGCCAGGAGCTTGAGGAGATCTTCCTCGAGTCTCTCCTCCTTGAGGATTGAGGCGAGTAAGTCGATGGTCAGCAAATTGGGGAAGGTACTGTGACAAATTGAGGTAATTCATCTCTTCTCCCCAAGGGAGTGCCCCTGACCTTAAGGTTAGGGAAATGACCCTGCACCGCAGCACCCTCCCTGAGGGTCGAGGCAAATGGGACCTCATCTGGAGAGACTCCACCTTAGGGGACAAGGACTCCTACTCCCATGAGGAACTCCCTACAGTGGAACACACTGTGGCCTACATAACAAGCTCCACAATGCCAAAGGCCTTTGCATCTCAAGACTGGCATGAAGAAACTCCTCAGAGATGCAATTATCTTATTAGAAATAAACATGTCCCTTTCAATCTGAATATGCAACATGCTGAGATGATGAGATGAGAAAGTTATATAATGCACCTTGGAGAAAGATGTAGAAAGAGGAACACATACATGGCCTAGAAAGGGGCCCTGTGCTCTGTAAGGCTGGAAGAAGGTGGAGTATGCACCAGAGAAGAGAACTGCAACTTTGTAACTCAATTAAGATGAAAAGCTAGAACACCAATGTAAAGGCACCATGCGAGCACCCGAGAGCATCAGGGAAGTAGCCTGGTATGAGAGGCTGACCCGCCAAGATCGTGGCTCTGCCCCAAGATGAGAGATCACCCGGGCAGGAGCATGATACGAGAGACTGATACAGCAAAGCCATGGCGCAAGCCCGATATGAGAGAGCATATGGCAGTAACCTGGTATGAGAGGTTGAGATGCCAAAGTCACGGCGCAGCCCCGAGACAAAGAGCATCAGGGCAGCAGCCCATTACAAGAGGCTGGGATGCCAAAGCCACGGCACATCCTGACCAGAGAGAGCATCAAAGCAGGAGCCGGATATGAGAGTCGAAGACACCAAATCACAGCCTCAACCCCAACACGAGAAGCCCAGAGGGCAGGAGCCCGATACAAGAAACTGGGACACCAGAACAGACACAAAACCCTAATTACACTAAAGAAGGCGAAGCCAACATGTTCCATGGCTTGAAAAGTGGTTGACAAGGAACAAGGTTCCTGATGACATCCCCCTCCTAAGAGAAGGTAACAGAGAAAACAGGGACAGCAGGAGACCAAAGACAGATCCTTATATCGTGCAGATCTCTTGTCCCAGTAGAACTAATGAGAGAGACATATCCTTCAACCACTGGAACTTACATGGTTGGGAGAGAGAGGAAGAGACAAAGCAAACTATCAAGTCCATGAACTTAAATGATCAGGAAGACAGAAACAGAGATACTGAGAATCTAAATTTTAAAGTATTAAACAAGGAATAGCAATACCCTGGGAGAAGCAGAAGCCCATAAGCTATTTCACATTAGAAGAAGAGGATGTCAGAAGGAATGGACATTATGCATCCAAATGTATTCCACAAAGCTAAATAAATAAGCCACTGAGGCAAAGTACGTTGAGGTCTACTTCTGAGAAAAGTTACAGAGACTAATAAAAGTCGCAAGAAGTCTCAGAATTTCATATCAGTAACCAAGTCTATAGATTGGTATTAAAGTATCGTCAAGGAGAAGGGAGTCATTCTCTAGATATATGTTAGCTTTCCTATTAGGAGGGTCAGTTAGGATAGTTTTGGAATATGAACTATTTCTTTTGGACGTTCATGACTGACTGATAAGCACCGTAGTTAGAAATATAGGCAGGGATCACCAAAAGAGACAGGGAAAGTTAGGCATTTTTCTTGATGTACTACAAAGTTATGAATCATGTCCTCACAGAGTCTGTGTCCTTCTTATGACTTGCCACAGTACATGCACTCATCATTCATGCGAGGCAGTCACAAGGGTAGTGCAATCAGAGTGGAAAACTGCCCCAGACCTGACCTGCCCCTTCTGGAAGCTACTGAATATAGTTTTCGCATAGCATGCTGTACGAGCTAAATTATGTCTTTGGGCCTCATTACGAATTTGCTGGTAACCCACCAGTTCTACCGGCACCCAATATCCCAGGTTTACCGGGTTACTACGGGTGCCAGCAATGGCAGTACGTTCCCATTCCATGGAGGGGATGGGTACTACTGAATCACCTGCACCAGTTTTAACGGTGCCGATAATTCAGTCATTTCTCTGCCGGTAGTGATCTGGACTACCGATAGGTTAGGCCTGCCGGTAGTTCACTGCCCCTACCGGCAGACTCAGAGTGAGTTGGTCTGGTTAAGAAATGTCAGTAGCACCAGCATTTAATAAAGCATTTCTACAGGACTGGCTACTCTGTAATGAGGCCCAACTTTTTATTTTTTATTTTGCTATCTCAGTCAGTCAGATATTGGGCCACTTCTGAGCCATGGCACATTTGATTTGCAGTCGTTATTGGTCAATATAACATCCCTGGTGCCTGTGTCTCCAAGAGAAAACAAAATCAGGTGACAGATAGGCCACATCCCCAGTTGTAACAGAAAAATAATAGTAATGGAAATGATGTTGACCCAACACACAATAAATATGTTTTCTCTGACAATTAAGTGCATGTCAAACTGTTGTAGGAGAACTGTACAAATTAGAATAAGACATAGGTTGCAATCTCGCTTTAGTCCCTGCTGCTCAATATTGGCAACCATTCTCAAAAAACAAATGCTGGCATGCTTACTTCTCTGCGAGTGTGCGCTTTGCAGCACACATGTTACAGTTCATCTTTGGTGCAGTGCTGGCATCCACACCCTAGCACTTTATAAATCTCAATCAGCACCCAACTAAGGTGATGGCTGACAGCAAAAGGATAGTGATAACAGGCAGTATCACTACATATTATCCCCAACAAATATATTGCTGTATATATGGTCGTCTGGAAAGGCCATAGGCAATATTTTTGGGGGAGATCATTTTTGGGGTTTTTAGGAGCAGGGGTTGTGGGCGTGTCCCCCGCTGCTTTAAAAATAATGCAGGGGGTGTCCCCCACAGGTTCCATGCCTTAATATTGCTGCAAAAATATAGCAATATTTTTGTATGGTGATATTTTTGCGGGGATATTAACACATGCAACCTAACAGGCAGGACAAGTGTGGTCTATTTGTCTGCATACACTGACATGTTGCACTACCTCATGATAATGCATAGTGTGCTGATGGGGTTGCAACCGAGTTCAGATCAAATCAGCTCAACTGCCCAGTTTGTGCATTCACTACAGCACAAACTTTGTGGTGATTCCATCTTTCTTAGGGAAGTATATTAATAAAATGCAATAATCAACGTTGAAATACATATTGATAGGTCTGAGTTCCACCATGGTGAAAAAGATAGCTCAGTGAGTTAAGCACTTGATGTAGAATCTGTGTTCATGTGCTGTGGCTAAGTCTTGTGTATGATCTTGATTAGAGCACTTAGTGCGCTACTAAACAACGTATCTGCAATAAAAATAACTAGTTATGTAAACTAAAATAACATCATTATGGTGCTTTTCTAGTTAAAGGTGGTGTGTTTCTTTCCTCACACCAATAGTTTTTATAGCAAGAACATCATTGCAAGATAAATGAAAGCTGATGCATTTCCCAGTGCCACCAATCTACTAGTTTATGCAAAAAAGTGTTTCTCAAAGACCCCTTATAATTGCCCTCTTCATCTCTTCTTTACTTTAATGTGTGTTTTCTTTGAGGTGTATCTTTCATATTATGTGTCCCCTTTGAGCAATGTCCTGTTTTCAGGCAATGCCTGAGCATGCCATATGTTATATTTTAGAATGTACACAGTGTGACAAATTTGCAGCTGGAAAATGTGCAGAGCCCTGACCGTTTTGATTTGTATTAATACATAAAATGATGTGTGTAATACCATCTCCAAAAGGGTAATTTGCCAACTAGATTCCTCTTTTCGTCCACTCCACGCCAGAATCATAGTATACTTGTGCCCTGCTGCATCAGTAGCCTGATCTACTGTGCCTGCTCTGCTCATGGCGTAGAGCGGATTCAAAGGTAAAAAAATACCCACTCGACAGCAACAGCCATGTTTCTGCTGTGCAGGGATGGCATTTAAGATATACCCCCGCCTTGTACCAAATCTACGATGATCATGAGTAACCCATGTTAGTGGCAGGGTAAATTCTAAATAAAGATATGCCTGAGTTTAGGAATGGTGCATGGTACTATTTATGATCATGGCCACTGCATCCCAATTGATATTGCACATGTGTCAGCCGTGTGAGTCAGCTCTGCTGTGGAAGGGGATGTGTGGTATTCTGACCAGATGGGTGGAGACTGCCAGATGGCAGGACAGGAATGTTGAGGACCGGGTCTCTTCTTTGATCTCTTTGTGAGGGCAGGTAACACCCTCTGCCAGAGCAGATGTCCTGGGCCCGGGCCTCAAAGGACCACACCCATTCAAAAAGAGTAGCCTCAAACCAGGATGCCAAGGTGCTGCATCTCTAAAGGCCTTTCTTCTCAGTGGGAAGGGAAGGGGGCAGGAGTAGGGTGGGCATGAGGCCCTGGTCAGTCGAAGGAGAATTTGACCATCTTGGTTCTCTCTGGTTCTCTTTCTTTTTACTGTCCCCTCCACATCCTCTGGAGCAAAGTACTTTGGGTGTGACATCAGAAGGGCAAAGTCCACTCCATTCAAGAACAGAGATTGGACCATGAAGCCAGGCTATTTTAGTCAAATTACCTGGGGACTTTTGCTTTTAAAAGAAGGGGTCTCCAGCTCCTTCTTTTGATTCTCTCAGATCTTCTTGGATCCTGTCAAGACATGAAGATTCACCTGAGAAGAACTTAATGGACTTCCTTTGCGAAAGTTGTGCTTTCCAAAGCCCTCAAACCGAGATAAAGGAGGAGACATTCAAGGTCTAAGAAAGGTCGGCCCCTTACCCACTCAAAGGGCAAATCAGGAGTGACCTTTGCGGTGGACCAGGACTTACCACTCTGTGCCACAATCTCCTGAAGCTGGGACAGCAGACCCTGAACCATCCTGTCCTCGAGTCCCCACTGAACAGGCTTCACAGCAACTGGAGGGCCAGACCAGCCAAAGCTGTCTGTTCTACCGAACCGGTCACTGCGTGATTATTGCACCGTGAACAAGAGTGAAGGTGCTAGCACTGGCTTTTGCACTCCTCGGTCAAGTCAAACTATTGCTTGACTTCAAACCAACTTGACGCTGCCTCATGCCTTATCTAAGCCCATCACCTGCTAGGCACAAATCGAATGCTCGATGCCCGGACCCAATCTGAATCACTGGTGAGCCTCACGCTGACTCTGATGAGTGGTTACAACCATGGCTCAGCCACGCTAGCCCTTGAACATCCACCTCCATCGACCTGCACATCGACATCCCCAAAGTCACCATTGCAACGACTGTTGCCTGGCATCTCAAACTGCTGGGGCACCACTCATGAACCCCTCCCAGTGGCTAAAGCCTGACAACTCGGCCTAGCTCAACTGTGAAGCAATCCTGGGATCGCTCTGACCTGCATCATTGACAGCACCCCTTCTGCTGCACAGAGCAACCACATTCGCCCCTACTCGGCACCCACCAAGAACTCAATCCAGTTACTGTTGACCCTGAACTGCCCCCTCTGTCCACATGGGCCCAAGATACTGGTTAGGTCATGATCACACCTGTTTTTAACATTGACATATCATGTTTGTGGCTAGTAATTCTCCTACCACCCCTGTACCACATTCAGAGTGCTAGTTTATTCTTACATCTTCTCTGTTCTTCCTTCGGGTGGGTTTTGTACAGTAATTTCTGTTTGTTCTGTTAGTGGGGATGTGTTTAATTAAGGTATATAACCTTGATTGGACATTCCCTTTATTTTGGACTGTGTTTCTCTGTTGTTTGGGACACAACTGGATCACCTTCAAACACCTCTTAAGTGCATAGCTTTCCCTCGGCCCACGTGATGAAAAAAGGTGAAGCAGGTATATCTCTTAACTGTCCCTGTCTTACCTTTATGATTGAAGTCAGATTGAAATATTTGGCTCTATTAAGCATTGAGTCGGAATGGTAAAAGAGGTAGAAATTCCTGACATAATTAATGATTTTGCAATATGCAAATCTAGATGGAAATAGATAGTTTCATCTTGGCAGTGTTTCAGGCGCATCAGCCTTCGACAGTAGAAAGCATATACTCACTGGGTGCTTTTCATTTTATTCATTATATTATTACTTGAATTTGACTGCTGTGTGGCCATGAACTGAAATGTTAAGTGAATTTTGATGTTTGTTACATGCTTGTTATTGTCTATGCTGCCTAGTCTTGCAATGTTTTTCCAAAGGCATGTACTTTGCACACATTCATACAGAAATAAATGGTCCGGTTGAACTGTTAGGTTATGATTTTATTAGATAAATACTTTCTTAAAATAATGTTCCTTTATTTTCTTTCAAAATGAAAATATTATTTGAAAAACAAAATGAAAATGTGTGCAATATAGCACCCTCTTTGAGAAACAGGTCACAGAGATGTGTAACGTTTATATTTTATTGGCCCTCAGGCAATCAGGTGGCTGTAATGGCAGGCAAGAATACACAATACCTCGAAGCCCTTCCCCAGGTGGCTTTTTTTTCTGATGTGGGGAGTTGATAGGGAGTCTCTCCCTGTTGCCTCCCCACCTCTGTCAAATCATTCAATTCCCTTTCCCACCCCCCACTTACCGTGCGGGACCAGATGCTTAGGCTCTGCTCCTTGAGCTCCTCCCTTCTGACTGCCTCCATTGAAATAGAAAAGGGACTAGATCCCTTTTCCATTGCAATGGTGGCAGCCATTTCATTTACATTTATTTTTTCTGTGATGGTAGATGGGCTGGTGCTGAGCTAATCTTCTGTCGGAAGTAGAAAAAAAACATGATCTGCACCCGGTAAATACCAAGGTGCGAATAGCTTTCACACGGACATGGGCTTTTAATGACCGGCAGTTCAGGCCTACCAAAGCTCGGGCTGGAGGGCCGTTAAAACCCATGTCCGCCTCGGCCCCAGGCCAGGGCGTGAAAGCTATATTAACAACCAGATAATCCATTTAAAGACTAGATGAGTTTCTGCTGAATTTGACTCGAGGTATGCAATCCCTTCATTTTGCAGATTGGGCGAGGACATGGGTTTCTGTGGGGGTGGGGAGTGGCACAGGTTTCAGGGGGGTCAGAGAAGGGCATAGTTTTTAGGGGGGCAGTCTAAAACTCCAGAAACTGTCAAGATGGCCATGCCATTAAGGTATGTGTACAAGGCTGGACTGAGGAATGAGCAGAGCCAGGCCCGGAATGGTAGAATCATCACCGCTCAGTCCCTCTGTTATACATGCCAACCATACCGATTTAGGCAGGAGACGCTCAATTTATTTGTGAAAAATATTGCTATGTGTCACTTTTTCCCACCGAAAATAATTCTAGCCGCAATGCATTCCTATGGGAAAATTATTTTCTCCTGATTTCTCTTACGAAATCTCCCTCCCAGTGCTTTAGAATGTTGGAATGCATGTTGTGTTATGCAATGTTAAAAAGGATACTTATACTGCACACTATCACCACCTGAGTGGTCCCCTAGTGCTCTGATGGATCTGAAAAGCAAGAGGCTTAGGTATGTTAGTGGGAATGAGCAGGAAAAAAGCACAAGAGAGGTGTATTTAGTTATTTTGTCATTTTTATAGCACACATAAGCCAGAGGCATCTAGTCGCTTGAAGTGCTGTTGGCAGTTTCAGTTCAGTTTACACCGTTCGCAGAATATAGGTGTGTATTTTCAGTTGGTAGTTGTCATGTGTTGTTGTGCGAAGCTATGTGTGGTTTGTATCATTGTTGAGGTGTAGTGAAGTATGTGCAGTTTATTGTGCTGTAGAGGTATGGTTGCATTTAGCTTAGGTGTGAGCAGAGGGATGATTTCGTTTGTTGTAGGGTTGGTTAGTAGTGATACTTTAACGTACCCCCTCGGGTTTGGGCCCCGTGGTGCATTTCCCTGCCAGCGACGTGCACTGTGGTGTGCGAGGGATCCTCCTCCTGTATTCTGTAGTTGTGGGTTGTTAGAAGGGCTATTTAGTGGTGATACCATCTCCACCCTCCCCCTCTGTTCGGACTAATAGATGTCTACACCACTTGTCCCCTGGTATATATTGGTGTACACTCACCATCACCTCCCTGGGCCCTTGAGGGTTGGGGGGGGACCTCTTCCCAGTGTCCTTGAGCTCCCTGTGCCCAGCAGTTTATCTATTCGGTCACTACTCTTTCCCCTTCAATTCTAATGCCCTGATTGTGATTCAACTTAAGATGTTCCCATCTCTCTCTTTAGTTTCCAGTAGGGTCCTGTATGGGAACGGGTGCACCTGAGTCTCCCTCCCATTCAAAGCTCTCTCTACTTTCCTGCTCTTGGTAGTGGTCTGTCCTAGCCACCCGTCTTGCCCCTTGTGTGTGCATTCCGTGAGGTGTGGGTGTTGTTGATTCGTTTTTGTCCGGTTGAGGAGCCAGATTTTTTAGAGTTTTCTGAATTTAGATGGTCCTTCATGTTTTGCATTTCTCTCTGTAGGGAGTTCCAAATTTTGGCTGCTAGGAAAGAGACTGATGATCCACCGAGTTTTTTCCTTGTGTACGGTTTAGTTCCAGATGGATCTCGTTGCTGGATTTGAGTGCTCTGATCGGCTGGTAATTGGTGATTTTCTTTTGTAAGAATTCTGCTCCTTGGCCGTGGATTGCTCTGTGTGTCATGCACATCGTGGTCATTGACCTGCATGTGGAAACTGGCATTTTCTTTGATAATATAGCTGATGGTCTCTGTGTCCGCCTGTGAACACATCCTGATCAAGAGGTCAAAAATTCTCTGTAAAAGTGCTCTAATGGGTTCCCAGGGTTGGACTGGGACAAGAAATAGGCCCGGTCACCCAAAAAAAAGTGGCCCACCCATCGCCTCAAAAAAGTGGCCCACCCCTCGCCGCACGACCCTTGACCACTGATGACATCACTGGAAGTGATGTCATTTGACCCCACCCCAAAGTGAAATCCGGGAAGCGATGAAAACACGACCTTTCACCCCTTGACAAAACAGGAAGTGGCATCAAATAGCATTGTCCTTTAGTACACTAAATTACTGTGAATCCAAGCAAACATCCAAGGCCAAATGATATGTGATTGTATACAACTTATGCTTAAGCTCTTTTTTATAGAACAAATATGCATACAATATCACCCAACCTGTGTTGGTACTCATTTATCGATGTAAGAAGGATGAAAGGCTTTTTGAAAAAAAAAGAAAACATTTTTTAAAAAGAAAAATATATATTTTTTCAATTTTTTTTTCTTCCAAACCGGCCCAGGAATGGCCAGAATCCAGCCCCCACTCCCCAGATACGATTTCGGCCCGGCCACGGCCGAAAGGCCGAGGGGCCAATATGACCCTGGGGGTTCCCTTTACCTTCAGGCACATCAAAGGCACATCACTGACTTTGAGTTGTTAATGTAAGGATGCAATACATTATAATTCAATCTGCAAATTCCTATCCAGTTTTTTACGATTTAAAATGTTCGTTTAATTATTCTAGAAAAAGTGTCCGTGTAGAATAAGGAGTTTACATTGTGTTTTTACTGCATAAGAACACCTTCGCTGATATCGCTTCACCCTGTGGCTTCCATTTCAGAATAGAAACATTCTTGACTTAGTGTGCTATGCAAATACGTCAGATAAGTACATCAAAGAGACATCAAAGCCATCTAGCCTGATAATGAAAATTATTAGAAGGAGAACATTCAAAGCAATTCTAATCAGATTCAGCTGTTCTGCGTTCCCTCACAAGGGTTCAATAGCGCTGGCAGCCTATTGTCTGTCTGTGCCGTGTCTGCGCAACCGCATATTAACGAAGCAACTAATGAGGCAGACAAAAGAAGTAATTAGCTTTCTCATCCCTCTATAGAACAGCATTGAAATTGCCACAATTTCTGTTTATTATAACATAAAATTAGGACACACACTCTGCTCAGACACATCCGAAAACAGCTTCCACACAACCAAAGCGGAAATGGCGGGTGAAGGCGAACACTTTAGGCACTCAAGCGTTTTGGTACATTTTTGCAATTTTGAAGCAAGCAATTTAATCCAAAATCTGGTAACACTCTGACTGACCAAGCCTGGAGTATATGTGTTGCTCGAAAATACATGATGCTAGTGGGATTCAATGGTACAATGTCACCTTGTGTGGCGCACAACTATGTGATGACTCACTTTGCACACAGATTGCAAGCACTCAAAGTGCATTACTCTTGCGATTTGTTATGGTGTATATGACGTCCTGTTCCATTTCTAAGACAAGCCTTAGAATGCAGGAGCTAAAGCACATTGCTATAATATCTCAAAAGTGTAAACTAAGAGGCATTATGCACTTAAAGGATGTCAGAGCTACAAAAAGAGCTTGCAACAAAATGATTTCTGCTCTGCATAGGTATAAGGAATAGTAGTGGCTAAATCCCCTACTCATGCCCCACACTTCTACAAACCAACAGCGGGCCCAGTCACAAAAGTAAAAAACAGTCATAGCCAAGAGATATACATCCTTCCCTTTTTGGGGTAACGAGGGCCAAATGTGGGCAATATTCTAGGAA
The DNA here is from genome assembly GCF_040938575.1 of Ambystoma mexicanum. NCBI lineage: Eukaryota > Metazoa > Chordata > Amphibia > Caudata > Ambystomatidae > Ambystoma > Ambystoma mexicanum. Next base: position 956,380,503 of record NC_090928.1, on the reverse strand, counting down.
GGGGTGTGAATGTGATCAAGTAGCAACCACAACAGTGCAAAATAAAGGGAATGCCCAATCAAGTTTCTATAAAATATGTATGTACTTCAATTAAACACACCATATGCAAGACAAACTAAATATATAACACTGCACAAACCTGCCCCTGTGGAAAGAACTCAAAATATGCAACAGATAGAAAGATGAGGCACTCTTCGTAATGAACCAGGTGTGAAAGGCAATCAATACCAGGATGTTCTTGTGTGAAAAAAAGGGATTAAAAGTGTCATAACCAATCTCGAGAGCCACAAGGTGGACTAGAGGGGCCAAGTAGCAGTCAATAACACATTGGGCCTTATTACAAGTATGGCGCTCTGGGAAGTACGGTACCGTTAAGCATGCCGGTACCATAGTTCATGGACCGCCATACTATGTGCTCTGCTCGCGGGTGCCGTTTTACCCACCAGGTTTTTCCTGGCGGGTGTAATGGCACCCGCGAGCAGAGCACGTCGGATGCATCAGCACAAATCGGTATGTGCCGGTGCATTCGACCTCCCCATCCCCATTCAGCCGTATGGGGCAGAATAGGGATCGGGAGGCCCTTGATTCTGGCACCCGCAAATGGGCAAGTACTGGGTCCGCCGAGCTTGGCATGACCCGGTTCTTGCCCATTTGCGGGTGCCGGAAAAAATGCAACTCCTGCAGCAGCCGTGACCTTAATAAGGGCAAGGCTACTGCCAGAGTTGTAATGATGCCCATTATCTCTGTTCTTGGCAGTTCAACAGCACTGAACCATGCTTCTTATTGTTGTCAAACCAATTTGAATGCAGCTAGTCGTGTAGTTCACAGCAGTGAGCGGGCATTGAGTTGGTTCGAAGTGCGGCTCAGAACAGTTCAGTGTGGTGTTTTAGCGAAGCAGTTCAGATGGCTCACCAGGGTCAGTTAGAAGATTGAGCCAGTTGGAGACATGCTAACTCTGGGTTTGGCTTGGTGCATGATTCTCCAGCAGTTCAAGTCGAGGTTCAGTGATGGTCTGAGGCTGTGATCCTAAGGATCCATTGTGCGGTTCGACGAGGCGGAAGCTCAATGTTGAGCCGGTTTCAGCCATTGGGAATCACTGGTTCAGATCAATGCGCGACACAATACTTCAAATGGTTCAAGACGAGATCCAGTGAGTAGCAGTTGATTCGAGCCGAACAGGTGAGGAACTCGTCTTGGGACGATATGTTGTTGAGCTGATTCCAAGATGTGAGCAGCAGAGTTTCGAAGTTGAGAGAGTTCCAAAGCAGTAATGGGTGGGTCATGTTGGTTCCACAGCTTTTGGCGTGGTTCGAAGATGGATTGAAGTAGTCCAACAGTAGAAAAAAGGAATTCTCGCTCTCATGATGCTGTGAGTCCCAATCCAAGGACTAAGGTACAAGATATGTCTGTGCTCTTGTTTCTTCTAGCATGTGGGAGGCTAATGAATAGAAGCAGGAGTGCTTTACATCCCATGAGGACCTGGCTATCATTGTGGCTGGCAAAGAGGCAGGTCTTGCTCCAGCATTAGGTCAGACCCACTGTGCACTGTGGATGATTAAAGGGGCAGAGCTTGCCTATGCCGGGGACACACAATTTTCACCTCACTGGCAAAGGACTCTGGAAAGATAAAATCTCCCAAAAGTGGTCCAAATGAATTATTCCTACTGCACTGACGGTCCAAAAAGTGAATCAAAGAAGGGTGGGGCACCAACTCGTTTGTAGGAAACACTCCACCAGTGATTAGAAAAAGCAAGCCTACTTTAAGTGGTTTGATCCCTGTCTTTGAGAAAAGTGGCATTTGCCTTCCTGCCCAAAGTGATTTGTGCTAACAGAAATGAAGGAGACAGGAAAGAAGGAGAGGTTAGGTTAGAAACAAGATGCTGGAACTCTTCCCCACTTGTGCTGAGCTTTCCCGGACTAGACTCACTCCATCCCTATTCTGACCCATATCATCATAGGCCCTTAGGTATGCAATTCCCTCATTTGAGGCATGCCCTTTTCTGTAAGGTGTGGCTTTTGATTCCTGTATCTGAAGAAAGCTCCTGCTGGGAGGATGTCCTGCTGGAGAGTGGTGTTACCCAACCTCACAAAGGCTCAAAAGAGAGGCACAGTCTTTCTATCTATTGTCCTGCTGGCTGGCATGGACAGTCCGTCTGACCAGAATTTACACAATCCTTCCACAGCTGGCCTGAGTTCACAGAGCTGACACATGAATAATGGAATTATCTGCATCATATTATTAATTAATACAATTCAAAATGCTAGGGCGTATACTCCTTTGCCAGATGGCAATTCCTCACTCAGCTTCCACAGCCTTGCCACATACTTAAAATTATCATCCGAGAGGATTTGCTTATCCAACAGGTTACTCAAAATGCAGGCTCTACCTGCTGGTATCTGAGCAAGTTGTGAGCAAGCGGATCTCAGCTCATGTGCACACATCCTCCATTTGCATCTTGCCCACCTCATACATTGCCTTTACTCTTTCCAGTCTCCTCTACAAAATAAAAAATACATTCAAGTACACTTACCCGATATGCGAGTTCTACCACCACGCCTTCTTTGCCTAGGCCTCTCCAGTTCCTGCATTCTTGCCATTTGTATTATCATTACTTGAAGGCTGAAAGGGGTTGCAGGGAGCTCAAAGTCTATATTTTCCCACAAAATGTGACCTTCAGCACCCCGAATGTTGCTAAAGGAAAATAAAACTTGAGCTGCTAGGCTGTATCACCCACTAATGGCCTTGTAACCCTTGGTGATTGACTTTGTTTTGGTTTCGCCCTTAACTCGGACTGGTAGGCCATTTTTCTAAAGTACCGCCCTCCAGCTTATGGTTTACCACCATCATCACTCTTCTTGGCATTCTATATTCTATGCCTCTCCATAATTTTTTCTCTTTGTGTGGTTTGTTCTTTGTGTGCCTTGAGGCCTATGGGCGGGTGGTGCGTTATAAAAATTAAATGATGCTAATATTAACACATACAATAACTATTTATAAGGAGCTGCACAACAAAGCATATTCCCAGTACTTTTTAACTTCCCTCCAACAGATTTTAATTACTTTTGAATCTCAGTCGAAGGTGATCAAGAATCAGATGTCACTCACATCAATAAAAGTAATTTAGCTCACAGCAGAAGAAAAAGCATTAGAAATATCAGTCATTGTGGCTTATGTATTAGACATAGGAAACATTTTCCCAGCTAGTCATTATTGCCAGTTATTTCTATCACAAGCCTGCAGAGTTCCATCATATGCAAGCTATTGCTCGGTTATGTTCCATTATTCACATTGCCACGCAGCTTTGTTATGATTTTCTAGCTAATGCCATCAAATGCTGAAGCGCACTCAACAATTAAAAGTCTTGGTAGGATAGCTCAGGGGCAACATGCTCGCCTTGGCAGCAAGACAACACAGAGGACCACAAGTTCGATCCCTGGGTCCGCGCTCAGAAACCTTTGGGTATTAAGCGCTTTATAAATAACCTATCATATCATAAATAAAAGCCCAGGTACTAAAATCATTGCCAGATATTGAGGTCAAATCTACAAGTCCTCTGACCACTACCACCTCATGCACACGTACTCACTCCCAGGTCAAGAATCTGCCCCATCCTCAAATTCCATTTGGCACAGTTAGTGGAGAAGTGTCAGATTACATTATGACTAATAAGCAAAGAAGCACCATGCGCTACATTTCCAAAACAGCACAGCAATGGCAAATTCCGTTAGGCCCAGTTAAAGGAAAAGTACTAGGCTCCATCATGACTGATTGGTATAGCAAGACAGGATTCCATTATCCCAGGGGCGATATGATAGGCTGGCTCACCATTTCAACCTACAATTCTCAGACCAGTGCACTTGCTTGTGAGTTTGCTTGAACTGCAAAACTGGTGATTAGGTGTTGATGAACTTCTCAAAATTAGACACAATGTCAGTGAAGATTCATCCTTAAAACAAATATGGAATGTTTATGTTTTTGGTACTAACAAATCTCTGACAAACTGGCAGTGGTCCTTTGGGTATTGTGCTATTATTCATTGCACAAACAGGGTCAGCAGATCTTGTTATAAATATTGGGTTTATTTGTTATGTTTGTCCAGCCAATCAGAGTTATCAACACATAACTTTATTTTGGCGTGGACGCCATAAATGTTCTCACAAATACAAATGATATACATTTCAAAATATGCCCTCACAATGCATGACGGGGGGCGGCAATGATAGCAAGGTCAGTGCATCATGCATATGCTCTATACAATCAAGGGCTTCTCCATATAGTTTATGGAGCCAATGGATGAAGAAAAGGCCCTACCGGTCTTTCCCCCAGAGGGACAGCATTAGCTCCCTACAGAACAAGGTCTCAAGATGGTAGCCCCCACGGCTAACGGCTCAGCTTAATAGCCTTGATTGCCAAGGGATTGCATAGAGTAATGTAATTTAGCATATCCCTAACCAATCTGGGGTTTCAAAACTTTAATTCCACAATGTCAAGATCTGAGACAGCCTCCCTCGTTTTGGAAATCCTGGTACATTCAACGATGAGGTCCGCATTGATGAAATGGAATCCCCCGACACATTTCAGCCACTGTAAGCACTTGTTAAAGAGGGCTGGCTTTGGTTTGTGCAGTTTAGTTGATAGTTTGGGGACTCCGTGCAAAAATATTGGCCACAGTGCATTGGGCCTAGTTGAATTAACTGGGGGGTATTGCAAGGAATGGCCCGACCAACATCAGACTTCTTGAATGGTAGGTTAAATCTGGGGGGCCTATCTGCCCGCATACTGGGAGGTTGCTTAAAAGGTGGCAAGGTAACAGGAGTCACATTCCCCTTAGGATCAAAATTATGCAATGACCCTTTTCTACTATGAATGTTAACATTCACGGGCATAGCTATATTGCCACTATGAGGCCCACAGCTCTACAAGTTAGGCTGAGGGGGATTGATATGGGGTTCTTGGAAAGAGAGACCATTAGCCCTCTGGTCCTTAGCATTGTTCTGGGCCACTGAGACTTCAATCTGGTTAGTTGTTAGTTTCCCCGCTATTTCACTTTTACTCACAGCTTCAATCAGGGCCAATAGCATAGTTTTAATGTGAGCGAGTTTGAAACTGACACAAGTGCAGGAGCAATGACACTCCTTTGGCCCTTGGCTCTCCTCCCCATTCTGCGCTTGTGTGACAGGAGAAATTTTCCTGGCATCCGTTGCTAAGTTTGATATACTTTCCAGCAGAGATGAGGCAATTGTGCAGGGTGTGCTTCATGACCTTCCAGTGATCTCCCCACCTCTCCTCAGAACTGTGTCACTTAGCGTGGGTTCGGGGGGGATTAGAAGGAGAATTTGGAGCAATGTCTAGTAAGTTAGAGACATTCGGGGAACCCCTGGTGTCTATGATCAGCCTGTGTGTCTTCAAAAGCTAAACAGCTAATGGTGCTCTCTAGGCCCAGATGAGTCTCAATTGAAGAAGATGGGGGTCAGGCCATTGTAGCATCAGAGGAAGCCGCCACAACCTCCTCTCTGAGTATGAGATCATTGATGGTGGTGGGTGTGCCCAGAAATTGATGTATCTCAAATTAACTGAGTCTGAGCTCTTACAGAGTACTAAGTTAGCGACTGGTGTGTCTGCCGGAATAGCTGGACAATGGATTTGCCTATTCCTCCAAAGGGTCAGTATTTTACGTTCGGCCCCCAAAACAGGCCCAGGGCCCAGATCGGACCAACAATTAGGTTGTATGCAGAGCCCTCCTCAAGTTCCTTAGCATCTTCCTGGGTAAGAGGGGCTGGCATAGTGGTAGTACTGAGTACAGACAAAGTTCGAAAAAGCTTGGTGGGAGCACACTCAGCTGCTAAGAAGGGCTTAGTCAGCCTCCCCTTCAGTGGCCTTGCGATTTACCAATGGGTTTCTTAATAAAAAAAATATACTCCTGCCTCACAGTTAGAGAGAATTGTGGATGGTTTTGAGACAGGAAGTACAGGGTCAGGGTGGGTCGCAAACACCCTGCGCACTTGACTCCCCATGTGCTTCACCCTTGCGGGGAAGCCAGGAAAGATTTCACCGTTCAGTATGTGGGCAGGACGTAAACAGGATCAGCTGCAGCAAGGTTCTGGAGCTGGTGAAGGTGCTCCCTGCGGGTCGCAAACACACTGCGCCCTCAACTCCCCATGGACTTCACCCTCACGGGGAAACTGGGGAAGATTTCAGCATTCAGCAGGTTGGCAGGGTATAAACAGGGTCAGCTAAAACAAGGTTCAGGAGCTGGTCAACAGGCCGCCTGTGGGTCACATACACCCTGTGCCCTTAACTCTGCGAGGGTGGAGCCTGCTAGGGATCAGCTGCACCAAAGTTCTGGAGCTAGTGAACGGGCCCCCTGCTGGTTGAAAAACACCCTGAGCCCATGACTCCCCACGGGCTTCACCCTCACGGGGAAGCCATGGACGATTTCAGCGTTCAGCAAGTGGGCGGGGCATAAACAGTATCAGCTGCAGCAAGGTTCTGGAACTGGTGAGCGGGCTCCCTGCAGGTCGCAAGCTCCCCACGCCCTTGACTCTCCGTGGGCTTCACCCTCGTGGGGAAGCCGGGGAAGATTTCAGTGTCCAGCAGGTGGGCAGGGCGTAAACAGAATCAGCTGCAGCAGAGTTCCAGAGCGGGTGCACGGGGTCCCTGCGGGTCGCAAACATCCCACGCCCTTTGCTAAAACAAGTTCTTTCCTCTATGAAAGGTGCAGTTCACTTACTATTCCTTTTTTAATGCTGTTAGGCAGGAAGGGAAGGTGCTGCACAGGGAAAGCTTACACTTGGATGGTGTTTGGCACATTTGTGAACTTTTGAGAAGTTTTCTGAGGATTTGGAGGGGTTTTATCTGTCTGTGGTTGGCTCTTGATGCATTTTTACACTTCAGTTTCCTGATGTTACAGGAAAGTGTTTTTAAAACAATGTTTTGTTCCTCATTGTCTTAGTGTTTGTTCAATGCGTGAATAGGATGGATTGCCATCTCTGAGGGCGTGAAAGACACAGTTTTTAAAGATTTCTATTAAGGTACATTTATGCAGGTAGTTGTTTCTGAAGGGGGCGCTGTTAATCAGACCTCACTTTCAAAATGATCCATGAAAACATTATAATGCACATAGGTCCCGTGATTTAACTGGTTTACTGGACAACACAGCATCATCTATGCTGTGGCACTGAGCATGTTCAAAGGTCACCTGTGCACGCCAGACACATCCTGGGACAATGAGGTCACTGCGGCCAGAGCTAGCATTTTGTCAGATTTCTGTGATCACTGAGACCACACAAAAAAGCGATGCCTGAAAATGCTGACATTTTTTTTTTATTAAACCCCCTTTGCACCATATAGATAAGCCGGGGGAGACCCCCCACAACTCCCCATGTTTCTGTTATATCCGATACTACCCCCAGATATATATATATATGGTGTAAAGGGGGTGTTAAAAAAAATGTCGGGCATTTCGGCCGTTGCAATTATGAGGGTGACATTTTGGGCCATAACCCATTTTGTCAATCAGCACCTCTGCACTAAATTCTAATGGTGTCTGACTTTAAGCAGTCTGGTGGCAGGTTACTCTTTAAATATAAGCCATGCGAGTGTTGTGGCATGATGAGGTAAAGCAGCACACAATAATGAAAACCACAATAATAACATAGAACACCAGTGTCAGTTCTGTGAGAAGATCCCTGATGTGATGGATGGTATTGATGTCTAGGCTACCTAGCTCCACAGCTTCCTTGTGGAAAAATCGCCAGGATGCTGCCTCCTATACATTTGTTTTATTTTGAACACTTGTTCTAATGCTGTTTGGATTGTTACTGCTATAATCTCACACTCTTCGTAAAGATACAGCCTGATGTTGTGTATTTTGTTACATTTTGGTTAGTTGTTCACCTAGACATGACACACCGATCTAACACCTGTGTCAATACAATCCCACCCACATTCAGGGAAAAGAACAGACAGTGATGTATTCAAAAATCAAAATGTATTAAAGAGAGTTAGATCAATTTTACACAGCTGGGTCCCCCAGCTTTACACAGGAGCCCACTACAATATGGTATATATAACATTATACAAAGTAATATGTCACTTGTCTATACAAATCTCACTTTTATAAGTCCACAACGGCATCCACTTTCAGTCACAACAATCTCCATTTAAATATGCTGTATTCTAATAAACGCTATACATACTGACATTCCTACTTCACATTGATCTCTTTGTAAACATCGTTAACTTTTCAATGGAACATTCCACATATTGCAAGGATAGGTGAAGCATTTGAGTTTCTCTGCATCAAGACAAGTATGGTGCTGGAAAAATAAACATCACTTACATTTAAATATACATATGCACCAACTTCCCTATGTATATGGAAGTTAGTGAATATTGTAGCTATGTAGACGTCACTTGATGTATAGGCCAGGACCGGCTGACACAGGGCTACCTGTAAAGCCATGTATATGCAAAAGGCAACTCGCTTGTGTTTGCTCATGTAAGTTTTCATTCACAAATACTGTTCTCTGGAATCTTTATTTTTGGTTCTGGATCCACATGTACACTATGTTTCCTGCATGGGTGGGTGCTGTCCTCTATAGACAAATTCATGTGACTTTCATTAAACTGGATTTGTTCTTCCATTCATCAGTATGTGTGTGCATGTGTGTGTGGCTTTCTTTGCACATGAATGTATTCATTTCTATCCTGATACATGCACAATTTTAAAAGGGGCCTACATGTATGACTTTCAGTCTTGTTATACTTCTGGGCTGGAGATGTACTATTCCCCAGTAGCAGCCATTTAGTTGGAAACTCTCTTATATCCCACACTGCACCTGCCTCTTCCTAGAATTGGAAATACAGGAGAATCTAAAGGATTTTCACTTTGCACAGTTTTTAATGAATAGAAATAATTTCATTTGATTTAATTCTAATTTGGTTAACAAAAATACCTTTCAAATTTTCATAATTCAAACTTAACATTTATTAGAAAAACATTTGTAGATACTATAGTCAAAGTACAAAGGTAAAATGCATACACATATTTAAAATCTGTAATTAAAATTTCTCTCGCAGTAGGTCCATAATTTATTTAATGGCAGTGATCGCAGGCAATATCAGCGATATTTAATTTCCTACCATTATACGTAACCAACATTCATCAGTTAAAATGTGTAACGCATCGTATATGAATCTTGAAAGAACTCTTATCCTCATCTCTAATGTTTTTGTGCAATCTGTAAACGTGATTTTCCAAGTTTCAAGGGTGTTCTTCCGATTTCACAAACAACAGTCCCGCTCTGTGGGTGGAATTTTCCCTATCGGACCATACATGGCTAAAGTGTTTAGACCACTTAATCAACAGGGCAGAAATAAAGTATGAGAGTGCTTACATGAAAATGTATAAAGATATTTTGGTATGGAGTTAACACTGTGTGGATTTTGTCATATTCATTGTAATTTTTATAACTAGTTAACCCCTTAAGTGCCAGGCTATTATTGAAGTCTATGTAAAAAAGACTTAATTTAATTGTGTTAATGCACCAGTATTTTTCCAGAAGCTTCTTTTTAACCTTAGGATTAGTTAGTAATGTATGTCTATCACACCAGATCTCGGCTAGGGTATCATTGCAGTGTGCAAGAAAATCATTTAGTGCTCTGGAGCTGCACCCACTGCTATCCTGTACAAATCATTATTAAAGGTGTTTTACATTGCCTTCTAACATTATAGTAAATATACAGTTTTTTCCATAGTATTAATGATCGTTGTGAATAATTGTCATATGAATTGTACCAGGTAAGAGTAGATTTTTCTTCCAATCTCTCAGTAAGAACCCCATTTTTGGTATCCACCACTGCTTGTGCATAAATGAGTAAAGGAATAATTTTCATAGTATAAAACATCCTGATAGGTTGTAGAGATCACATGCAATAGGATTTTTTTTTTTTTTGGATTAGTTGGGTTGCCAGCACTATGGTGTTCATCCTTAAACTGTCATACAGAAGTGCGTCACCATATCTACTAAATATTGGAAATCCAAAATATGTGAGGTTCTTTACGTGTTGGATATTTTCATCATTGCGTTTCCACTTAAACCTTGCAGTTTTATTGTTATGCACAAAAGTTATTATTGTGCTAGGATTAAACAATAGGAGATGTAGCTTCATGAATGTGTCCCTTGCTCTCAAGGCATTCGACAAGCCAACGGGAGTGTAATCCAGAAGGATAATGTAATCCACGTATGCGAGCCAACCAACAAGAAGATCCCCAATCTTGGGTGGGAAATGTCTAGCTTTTTCCAAGACCTGACCCAAATCAGATCTATACAAGTTGAAAAGGGAGGAGGCCAGGACACAGCACTGTATAAGCTTTGTAAATGTTAGTATCTCATGTGAAAGAGCACCTTCAGCATTATCTGAATTTTGTGAGAGTAAGTAGTTTCAGGAGACCTGTGGGAATCTTCCAGGAAAAAAGTTTTTCCAAATAATCTGCCTGTTGATTTTATCGAGGGTGGCAGCTGGGTCAACAAACACAATGCAAATAGGAGGATTTGCTTCCCCACTAGCCTTTGTTTGGATAAGAGATAGAGGAAACTCCTTTGATGCTGTTCCTCTATGTTTCTTGAAACCAATTTGGAACTTGCAGAGTCTCACATTCTCAATTGATTGCCCATTTATTCAATTCCTCAAAAACTATGCCGGAAAACACTTGAGGCATTTAAAAGTGCTATGCGCCCGAAATTAGGTGGAGAAAGCTGGTCTCCTATCTTGAATAGCAGAGCAAAAAGGATTGGCTCCACGTACATGGTATCTGTCCATCTGGTTAATTAACTGGAATCGTTTTTGTAGAATAATGGCACATAATTTTGTTTTAACTTTTAATTTTAGATGACTCAAGCTTAACTGATCCACAGGCCTTGGACCTCCTCAATTTAGCGATTCCTTCTTCAATATACATTATGTCAAAGTTGCCCTGCCATACTCCTGTCTCTAGCATCTTCTTACTCGTGAGCATCTTTTCTCTTACCCCATAGAGTTTCTGAATGTGCTTAATCAATTGGGTCTCTTTTATTGGATTGGATTGGCAATTAACCTGGTGGCTAGGATTGGAATTAACAAGAGTCATAACATGTCCTGTGTTCTTAGAATTCAAGGTGGTGATCATTCTTTGATTGTTGGTTAATTCCAGTCGATATTTGAAGTCCTTTATCCAATTTCTATAATTTTGCTTCAATCTATGCCTAGCATTAAGCCGGGTAGTGTAATGTGTTATGCCACTATTCTCTAAGGCCCTGAGATCCCCTCTTAAGTCTCATTTTTGCTTTTAATTTCTGAGTTGACATGGTATCAATGAATAAGATTATTCTTAAATCTACATAGTTTAGATGGAAGGAAAATGGAAAATGATTTTGCCAATAAGTGCTTACATGATGAAAAACAATCAACATGTATCAGTTCTTCCTTAAAGCTGAGTTTAAGGTGATTTTGCATCATCCTATAATATTTTAATATATTTATTTGGGACCAAGAGATCCTGTTCTTGGAAAAATTTGAATGTAAACTTGTAAGTAATAAATTATATGTAATCTGAGGAGTCGGTCATTTTAGTAACAATATTAGTCATGAGTGAACACTTACATCTGTTCTCTCAATGGTCAATGTTTTCAGCAATTAAACACTTCAGAAGAACTGAAAATAAACGTCAGTTGTGGAATAAGCATTACCTCTTGCCCAAATGGAGTTGCAGTGTGTGTCCCTGGGTAAGTTACCATTAACTTTAATCAAGTTCCATGCGTGCATACAGTCCACAATGAGACTACTTCTGTACCCTTTCTCTACAAATGAATCTTAAAGAACCCATCTTTCCATGTTCACATCAAGATACTTTTTACCATCATATGCATAGGTGTCAGGACAGAAGCAATTCAAATCACGGGCTATTTGAGCCACCTTAATTAAATAATTAGGAGAGACTCTCCGACAAACCCTGATAATTTTGATTTCTTTTATTCTGTCAGGATTACAGTAGATGTTAATCAATGTCATATCTTGCATAGGTGTGGAATTGCTCCAGGACAGAGAAACTGCTAAAATTGCACCATATTCAACATCCCTTAATGTGTATGTTGCCCCTAAAGCCGGTGTTGATCAGGGTAAGCAGTCCCCATGTGGGCATCCTTTCGGCACTTTATATGCCTACTTTAGAAAAGAGGAGTACCCATCCCACCCTGTGGCCTCACATAACCAGACCTTTTGCAGTAGTAACAAGTTAACATATTTCTAATTTGAAACTATCATCATGTTGGTCTATGAAACTTGAAAATCCTCTCGTGTTTCAAGAGACCACAGCAGTTTGTTCATTGCTAAAAACATGTTTTGGTGTTATGGACATTTGGTGATTTGCACAGGTGCGAGGACACCCAGGACTTGGTCTTCTATAACTTTTGTCTTTCTAGTGCCATTGATTAAAATGTTTCTCAAACAATTTTCATTAATATAGACATCACTGATGATATCACATAATTGAACAACTTGTTTAGTTCACCGACAGTCAGAATATTAAAAATGAAAAGGTGCTATATATCTAGATGTTGACGCACCAAGTGGACACAAGTGGCTTGGCTGATTGGCTGGGTGGTATGCTTCGTTACCTTTCTGTCCTTCTGCTGAGGTTTAAAGATCAACATCTGTAAGAGGAAGCCTGTGTGCTACATTTTTTGCTGAAACACGGACTTTCACAGACTTTCAATTGCTCATGGACCACAACTCCCTTGCGCATTTGCGCGTATTGCCACGCCCCCTTTGAGCCCTGCAGCCTCTTAAAATAGCCGCCACTAGCGCACGCTTTCAATTGCTCATGGACCACAAGCAAATATACTGGTTTGTGATCACTGGATATGTGATATTTGACACAGTTAGCCCCAGACTTTAATCTGTGTCTTATGTTTGTTTTTCTTTCCTTCTTTTCCTTTAGCTCCCTTGCGCCTTTTGCGAGTATTGCCCCCCCTTTGAGCCCTGCAGCTTCTCAAAATAGCCGCCACTAACGCAAGTATTGCCCCACCCCCGTTGAGCCCTGCAGCTTCTCAAAATAGCCGCCACTAGCGCACCTGCACGTGCACCAAGTGGACACAAGTGGCTTGGCTGTTTGGCTGGGCGGTATGCTTCGTTACCTTTCTGCCCTTCTGCAAAGGTTTATAGTTCGCCGTCTGTAAGAGGTAGCCTGTGTGCTACAAATTTTTGCTGAAACACGGACTTTCACGGACTTTCAATTGCTCATGGACCACAAGTAAATATACTCATTTGTGAACACTGGATACGTGATATTTGACACAGTTAGCCCCGGACTTTAATCTGTGTGTTACGTTTGTTTTTCTTTCCTTATTTTCCTTTAGCTCCCTTGCGCCTTTGTGAGTGTTGCCCTGCCTCAAGTGGCTTGGCTGTTTGGGTGTTTGGGGTGAGGGGGAATACCATTTATTTATTTATGTATTTATTTATGTGTTTATTTATTTATTATTATTATTATTTCTTTCTTTTTCAGGTGTTTGGGGTGAGGGGGAACACCTGTTATATATTTATTTATTTTTTTCTTTCTTTTTCCATGTTTTGACTTTGAGTGATTTATGAGCATTTTGACTATCAGGGGGCTCTATATTGTGGTATGAGGAGAAACAAAATGCCAGCAATTAGGAAGGAACATGGGGGGGATTTCTTCCATGAGGTTAGCACGCGAAGCGCTAGCCTGGCGCATGCGGCAGCGCTTCCTCACCCCGTGCCAAGCTTGGAGGAGGAGGAAATGCTGCAGTGTGCTCAGGACTGCTCCATGGATTTGACACCAATATGGATCCCTCTCAACCTCTGTTTGGGGAAGAGTTGAGTAGCGGTGTCCGAGAAGAGGATCCAATAGTGGGGAAAGGTAAGGTTATTGAAGGTCTATGTGTTGATACTCCGGAAATCTTCATCTCTGATGATATTTTTGAAGATCCGGTCTATGACATTCAGTTGGGGTGTAGGAATGACTCTCCATTGGGAGTGGAGGCGACAACAATGCTGCGTATATTCAATAGAGCTATTCTGGCGAAACTTAGGAAACAAACCAAGGTTCTGACTAGGATTGTTAAAGTCACCAATGACTTGCCCAATCGATTATATGACTTATTTCTCCCCACACCTAAGGAGTCGCTATTGGGTTTGGGTGTGGGGTGGAAAGATGGGCCCATAACTGAAGGGAGGGGACCCGAGAAAGAGCTACCTCAGCTTCCAGGTCACCCAATTTAAGCTGTATCTAATGGGAGGACTCTCGTCCCTAAACTTTCAGAGGTGGTTGGAAGGAATGTGTCAAATGGCTTTGAGGTGTCAGCAAAGAGTGAGGGGATCCCCATGTCAAGTGCTGAATTTAACGTTGGGTATTGCCCTGTCCTGCTGTGCCCCCCAGCAATTCCAACATTAAAGCAGTAAAAAAACAGGCAAAGAAAAATAATAATGAATAAAAAAAATGAGTTGAAAAATAAAACATCCAGAACATTTTTGAGGGATCTTAATGTTTGCCGAATGTTTGGCAGCAAAGAAGGAGAAGGAGAATCCCTGTTACTCATACTCTCTGCTAGAGTCTGCTCTGGAGTCTGTTTTTTGTTTCTACATCTGGAACCCATAAGAACCACCCACAGACGCGGAGCGTAGCTGAGTGTTTGCCGAGTGTTTGGCAGCAAAGAAGGAGAAGGAGAATCCCTGTTACTCATACTCTCTGCTAGAGTCTGCTCTGGAGTCTGTTTTTTGTTTCTACATCTGGAACCCATAAGAACCACCCACAGACGCGGAGCGTAGCGGAGTGTTTGCCGAGTGTTTGGCAGCAAAGAAGGAGAAGGAGAATCCCTGTTACTCATACTCTCTGCTAGAGTCTGCTCTGGAGTCTGTTTTTTGTTTCTACATCTGGAACCCATAAGAACCACCCACAGACGCGGAGCGTAGCGGAGTGTTTGCCGAGTGTTTGGCAGCAAAGAAGGAGAAGGAGAATCCCTGTTACTCATACTCTCTGCTAGAGTCTGCTCTGGAGTCTGTTTTTTGTTTCTACATCTGGAACCCATAAGAACCACCCACAGACGCGGAGCGTAGCGGAGTGTTTGCCGAGTGTTCACCGATGTGTGAACAAATGGACCCTGAAACATCAGGAGAATTACATCCAAGAACACGGAGCAAGGTACGTGCATTAGACGACCTGGGTGAGAAACAGCCCTTTAACTCATTATTAGTCACCACATTCAGTTCAGCTAATTCAAAGATAGCTGTTAAAAACATTGGAAAGCAATGTAAAAAATTGCCAGTAGATTTACATTCCAATAAACAATGTAAGTTGACAAGTAAGACACTCACAAATGAGATGTTTTCGCCCATCCCGTCGGGTGACTGTTCATCGCCACTGCCGAGCGCTTGTACGGCGACTGGGGAGTCGCCGCTGGGCCCTGGGGAGACGTGTGGCTGCCATTGTGATTCTGGTCCCCCCCGCGATGAGAGGCGCGTGGTCGCTGTGGACGCGATTGATGTCCGGAGCGACCAGCGCGATGGATGGTGCGGGGGGGCCGAAGTGGGCGGGGTGCAGGAGTCGCCTGCACGCGCCGAGTCGATGGCGGGCGCGGATGGCAGCGGCCCCAATGCGGCGTGCCGCGGGCGGGGGGAGCTGAACTGTGGAGCGGGCGAGGGTGCTGGAGCTCCGTGCTCCGCCGCGGCCCCGTGGTGGGAGGGAGCAGGTGACACGAGAGGAGCGAGCGCTGAGACTCGCGGAAGCAAGGAGCCGGGAGAGCTACTCCTGACTGTGGGTGGAGACTGCTGGGAGCCTGAGTGGACTGCGGATGCAGCACGCACAGAGAACAGAGTTAACCCTCTGTTGTCTGGAGACGTGGAAGGCCCAGCTGAAGGGTGTGCTTCCACGGGAGGACTAGGGCAGTTGAGCCCCTGCAACCAGCGCGCCATGGCCAAACAGCTGGCCCATGAGGGAAACCAGGAAGTCACCTTTAGCCCCACACTTTCAAATTAATCGAACAAAAATAAAGTCCCCAAAACACAAGTTGAAGTTCAAAAAAAAAGCACCAGCATAAAAAGGATGAATACTGGTGCAGAGGATGATCAAGAGAAAGGTTTAGAATCGCATAATTTACAAAATCTAAAGAAACAGACAAAAAAAAGATGCTACTCTACATCCGAGATTGGTACGCTAAGATGGCATTTCAATAGAAAACCTGCCCCTCCGGAAATGAGTGAAGCCAGAAATAGTGGCAAAATTCAACCGAACAAAAATACACATGAAAGCTACATTCCAAAAATTGTGTCAAAGGAAAATGACACTGCACATATAAGAAACGTGACTTCCGAAATAACAGATGATGACCTATTATCAAACACAGCAGAGATCATAGATACTCAGAAAGAAAATCCATCTGTAGGGAAACTTGATGCCATGAGCATTAATGCAAAGGAAAGTCTATACGAAAGTCGGAAAGAAAATATAGCAAAACAAGGCGGTGGAAATGTACAAACCGATTCCTGGGACTCCAAACGCCCTCGAATGCACTCACCAGAGAACAATACTCTGGAAAATTCACTTAAAAATAATCTGAAAGATCCATTAAGTACAACAACTAAAGTACCCACGAACAGCGATAACATAATTATAGTCACGTCTGAAACAGAAAATCACAGACAACGGCCTTTAGAAGAGAGAGAGATAAATAAACAACGTGCCTCAGAAATAAAAGCACTACAAGATCACATCAAAAATTTTTCACCACACACAAAAAAAAGCAAAAAAGAATCGACGTCCTCAGAGGAAAATTTGTCGACCTCATTGGAATACAGCTCAAATGAGAGAAATATGAAGAATGGAAAAATCTTACAAAGACGAAAAAATGGCATTAATTATGGAACGACAAATGAAAAAAAGTGGTTAAAAGAGGCACAGGAAGCAATCATAGCATCTGTATCGATAACTATGGCTCCTTTCCTAAAATTATATGAAACTTTAACTGAAAACCAACGAGATCAATCGACAATGATTGCCCTAATGAACAGCAAACTGATCTACGTGGAATCAGTCATCGACCATATTAAAGAAAAGCGAAGTCGCGAGAAAGAAATGGAGGGAGTGGTCCTAAAGACACTGATTGATTTATTGCAAGACGCAAAAACCGATAAACAACATTTTCTAGAAGGGATTCGAGAAATCATCACAACTTTAGCTCTCCACCCGATCAGGACTGATTCAAAAACAGGAGAGTATACACATGAAGAGCAAAGAGAGGTTCATCATGCTCCATCTGTGTCCGGACTGGAACTAACACAGTCCGAGGAACATGGAGATCATGAAGCCCATGATTCTATGCCCTCAAACATGAGATTAATCCCGAAACAAACACAGATCGAGAATGAAAGGAGCCAAAATATTACATCCGAGACTGCTGGAAAAACACTAGACAATGCAGGAAAAGTGGCAACAAGTGCTTTTCCTATATTTGATTCTAATACAAGCAAGAAGACAGAAGTAGCAAATATAAATATCACACAAAAGAAAGGCCAAAAAAGCACATGCAAAACAAAAAATACGACCCTCAAAGAAAAGAAGAAGATTAGCGGGCCGAGGAGCTGCTTGCGAAACACAAAAGATACAACAGATGAAGAGTTGCATAATACCATACTATGCAGCAAACTAATAGAGAACCACCCTCAGTTGACCTTAGAAAAGAGCCAAACAGTCTCTGTATCTTCAGAAGACGACAATTCACATGATGGAACTATCCAAGAACTCCTAGATTGCTCTGTTTATGACGACGGATTTGGATATACAAACGAAATACAGGAAAGAGTAATAACGGATTACAATATTTATGAAGCTGAAGAAGTATGCATTGATCCAAGGGTGGTGAATAAAGAAGATTTTCTAACCCTAAGTGAAAAATTAAAAAAATGTACAGCAAAATACTCCAAACCAAAAGAAATGAATGAATGCTCTCCACAAATAAATGTACAACTGTTGAATTCGAACAATACACAACAAAATGAAATAAGAAAAGAGAACTGGCTTTTGAGCGACAAACAAAGAAACGCTAGAACTACCGATATAAAGCATAAATGGATGAAACAAAAACCTAAACCACCGAAAAATAGGGTTGTAATACTCGAAAAAATAGTAAGAAATTCGGATGGTCTGATCCTCAATAGATCAGCAGTAATGAAACTTTTACAATACATTCCACAACTGAAAACAATAAAATCAGAAGAAATATTGACAGTAAGCTTCCCTGAAGAAACGCGTGTCGACCTGGTAGAAATTACGACGAACTCGGTGCTGCTCGCCACTATTATGCTAGAGGCACATGAGAACTTTCGAGTACTGGGCTTTAAAATCTCAGAACCAGTAGACTACCAAAACATCAATGATAAACCAGAAACCAGTGAAAAAAGTAAAACTGTGCTTTTTGAGAGGAAATTCCCGGAAGATGAAGAAGCACACCACTTTAAATCGAAAATTGAAAATAGAAAGACAAATCAGAGAGAGAACTACCAGTATGATTAGAGTGATCCAAGTGGAAGCAAAAACACAATATATCTAACCGCGGAACCATCAAATGGAATACTAAAAAGAAATGGAAATGAAGATCAGATTCAAAAGCATGAAAAAGAGCATTTAAACAAAATAAAAATAACCATAAGAAGAACCCAAATAACAAGTGAATCAACAAATCCCCAACAAACAACAAAAGAGGACCCGAAATACTGGAATTGGCTAGCTGGCACCCTTGCTACTAAACCAAAATTATAGCCATCCAAAAAAGCTTACACTGATCGATGGAAAATAGGAAGCTGGAACACCAGAGGTCACAGCCACCTCTTTAATGATTTCAATCCATCCTTAAACGAGCTAGACATAATATGTATACAAGAATCTTGGTTAAAAATTGCCCCATTTAAGGAAGGATTCACTGTGCTATGCAACCCCGCCAAAGGAAGTGCACTTGGAAGACCGTCTGCAGGTCTCTTAACATTAATCAAAAACGGGTCAGAAATAAAAGTAATCGAATCCAAGAATATTAACCCGTATATACAGGCAACAGTCATAAATTTCCAACTGGAAGCCTCAAAAGTTAAGCAAATAATGCTAATATTGAATGTCTATTGGAACCCCCAAAACATCGAAAGTGAATGCCTCATAGATCAAATAACGGAATGTTTAGACGAAAAAATAGAAGCATACAAAGACCTAAATATCATCATCTGCGGTGACCTTAACGCAGATTGCTTTGGAGAAAATAAAGCAATCCAACATGATACAAACCAAAAAAATGACCAAAAATGCAAACGTGGAAAAAAATGGAATGAAGAAATGGATGTAAGGAGATTACATAGATTAAATGGGAACACGAATGGAGATATACCGCCAGCAAAGACCTGGTCAAATGGCATTGCAAGTAACACACTAGATTACATGTTTGTGTGTGAACGGTTATTAACGAAAATCCAAAGTTTCAAAATAACACCTTCAAACTATAGCGATCATGAACCAATCATCGCCGAATTTCTACACTGGGAAACCCGAATAAAGCAAAAATGGAACGTAAAAATAGAGTTAGAACATGGCCTAAATCGATTAAGGTTGAAAAAAAGTGACTTTGACTCTGTATTAGAAAATCTAGAAAAGTGGCAATCCAAAGAAAAAAAGTCTGTAGAATATGATACATCGCTACAGATATTTAGACAATTCTCTGGAAAATACCTAAAACTAAGAACTAAAAAACTACATGTATATGACCCAGCAGTAGCGAGAGAAAAGAGATTATTAAGAAAAGATCTACGTATATTAAAAAATGGAAAGAACAAAGACACGAAAGCAATGATACAAAAAAGAAAACAAAAATACAAGAACTGGCAGAAAGCCCATAAAGCACAACTGCTACAACAAGATGCTGAAGCAATGCAGAAAGCAATATCCAATGCAAATAGCAGGACATTATGGGACCTACTAAATGATAAACAATCAACAGTAGCGCTCATGAATCCAATATCAGAAACCGTATGGACTGAGCATTTTGCAAAATTGTTTAATGAACCAAAAACGCTGGTTATGGAAAATAATACCAAAGAAGAAAGACCATGCCCCTGGGAAATCCATTTTGATAAGGAAGAGATAAAGTCCCTAATCTTAAGAGCAAGCTCCTCGAGAGCTCCAGGACCTGATGGTCTATCAAATGCAGTGCTAAAAGAAGACCCAGAAAAATGGGCAACTTTCTGCGAAAGACTCTTTAAGAGGATTGTGAAACAGGGACAAATACCAAAATCATGGAAATCGGCCATTATTGTCCCGATCTTCAAAAAAGGCAATAGGATGGACCCGAAAAACTATCGGCCAATTGCCCTATTAGATTGTGTTGGGAAAATCTTTGCCACCCTCCTGTTAAAACAATTGAAAACGTGGATTAAGGATTCTAATATATATGATAAAAGACAATCAGGTTTTGTTGAGAACGTGGGATGCAACTTAAATCTGTTAATTCTAGGACTGATGAAAAGAAGGGCCTATACAAATAAGCAAAAACTGTACACAGCCAGTATTGATTTAAGGCAAGCATTTGACAGTGTGAAAAGAAGCCGCCTCTGGGAAAAATTGGCCTCGAAAGGCTGCCCGACAGATCTCCTGAAAGCCATCAAAGAACTGTACGCTAAAACCTCAACGAGAGTCAAATTAGATCAAGACGGTAATCTATCTAAGGAGATAAAAACAACAAAAGGCCTTAAACAAGGATGCCCGTTAGCAGCTACTTTGTTTTGCTTTTACATTGAAGACCTACAACACTGCTTTGAAAATAGCAGGACTTTTCCACCGAAATTGAATTGCAGACCAATCAACCATCTGCTCTATGCAGACGACCTGATAATTTTAGACCATACACAAATTGGTCTGCAGAGAGCTTTAAATCAGGTCGAAAAATATATAGAAAACAATGACCTAGAAATAAACGCAGAAAAAACCGAAATATTAATATTCGGTGATAAAAGAGGGAAAAAGACAAAAAACGAAGAATGGAAAGTAAACGAAACCTGGATAAAACCATGTGACGAAATGAGATACCTGGGAGCACAAATAAGTGGAATAAAAAACGAAGAGCCCTGGAAAAGGATGTTAAAGGCAAAGACAAAACAGCTATCAGCTCAAGCGACCATTATCAATAAAAGATATGGAAAATTTTCCCTTCGACCAGTGATCACGTTTTACAGATTGAAATTAATTCCGACATTGATATACGGAGCAGAAACCTGTATGAATATCCCAGAGAAGTTTTGGACCACGCTAGAAGGTTTGTTCTGGAAAAAAATCTTACCGATACCAAAAGCTACTCCAATGACGGTAATTAGACACGAACTGGGACTAACATCGTTATATATACACATTCGTTACAATAAACTAATGTTGTATAGAAAGATAAGGAATAACACAATGCCGCCCCAATTCGAATTATTTACAAAATTTAACAACTATGAAGAAAAAGTGTTAGAAGATTGGAAACGAGAAAATGAACAAACTCTGACAGAATTTACCCTCAAAGCCCAAACTTTAGCAGAAAACCCGATAGCTATAAAGAGAGCACTTTGGGCTGAGGACTGGTCGAAAACTGAAATGGAAAGAGCTCGGTCAAAAACGCATACACTCCTGAAATCTAACTGTGGGGCGATGACTATCATACCAGATTATCTGAGAAAGTTTCCGAACCCCAAACAAAGAGATCTGTTATTACGCTTCAGGTTAAATACCTTGCGAAACAAAACAACAAAGGCAAGATATACTAGAGAAAAAATATGTACAAAGTGCAGACTGTGCAACAAAGGTGAAGAATCACTACATCACTTAGTGCTATTTTGCACAGAACTGAGAGAACTGCGAAATTTATACTTAACCAGTAACATCACTGACTTATGCGGCCTAGATGCAGAAAAATGGTGGAGCAAAATCTATGCCTGCCAATCTTCAAAAATAAACTTCATAACAGTCACATTTCTGGAAAATACACTAAAAAGGCTAGACCTTATTGATGAAGGAAACGCATCACAAAAACTGAACTGAAATGGCTAAAAGGACTCACCGTGCAGTGTTGTTGTAAATATTTTATTGAACATTGTATTGTGAATTAATCCAATTTTTTTTTATCTGCTTGATGTTGACTGGCTATGACAGATCTCTTTGTAAAATGAAATGCTTTATTGATGGTGAAAGGTTTGTAATAAACCAAATACACTTAATAAAAAAAAATAAAAAAAATTTTTTAAACATCAGTTCAAAAATTATCTGGCTCATGCAAAAGCGCACGAAAGTAAACAGAAAGTCCCTTCAAATGGAAAAGGGGACCTAACGAATATTCCCGAAGAAAAACATTCTAATGAACAATCTACTCAGAGTGAATACCAAGAAGGGATAGAAGGGATTTATGAAGCTATGAAGAAAAAAAAGGACACTCCTTACAACCAATTGAACAGCCTTGAAAGCGATCTAAGTGATATTTTTGATAGTTTCAAAAATACCGCAAACAACTCAGACAAGGAGTTTGAAGATATAGGTCGAATCAAACATGTTTTAGTCTCTAGTAAGGCTAGAGATAAGGAGGACGGGGAAAACAATTATATGCCGCGGGAAGCTGGATCCTTTGGAAACCAAGGCAAAAGACTGGTTGTGCAGACAGTGAATAAGGCCCTATTTCATAAGGACACAAGTGTTTACAACACCTTGCCCTTTACAAATATTACTAATGTAATAGAGACAAATAATGGCAGAGGGTTGATGGGGATTGAGATGGCATCCAGTAAAGAATTGGAGGATATAATTGACTTGGCTCCTGATGACCCTCAAAAAAGAGTGGAAGATCTGTTGAAGGTTGTCCAAGATATTATGACTGAAAACCAATTACTGAAAGAGAAGGGGAGGCCTTAGGGGTTAACAAATAATAAAAATGAAGAACGAGGTGAGGTAGCAAATGAGCCTAACCGTAATTCTAACATCAGCGATTTTGAAAAGGGTGTGGATCTAAGGGAAAGAGGAAAAATAAGCTATGACCATGATCTCAGACCGCCCACCTTTCGGATCAACCAGGTTTGATACTGTACAAGGATGGGGGGTATCAACCTTTGAATAGACCTTACATTCTCTCCCTATTGGCAATGATTCCCGAACTGAGTCTAATCTTCTCCGCCAATATTCAGTTGGTGGATTTTTAAAAAACCATAAAAACCAACTCGATTTTGTTAGGTTGGTGATCCCGTCCCCTTTGGTGAGATCAGTGCTTTTGAAAGAGGCAGAAGCCCTTCAACGCATGGGATTTGACCTTTTTCCATTTAAAGCGCAGACAGTTTCGTCGCTAGGCTTTGATGGGAGGGCTTAGAGCGAATGGTTTTGTTTATGAAAAAAAGGAGGTCCAGGCACACACTAGATTGGATGATGGGTCAAATACGAAGGATTGGAGATGGCTGGCCCTATCTCTATGGGATGCAATCAGCAATCTAAAAGAGCCTGGGAAATCACTTTAGCAAGAAATCATAATTTGAAATTGCTTAGCTGGAATTCCAGAGGTTGTTGCCACCTTTTTAATAATGACAAACTCATGAATGATCTGTCAACTTTTGATCTAATTCTCCTTCAGGAAACATGGTTGACTTCAAAGGTGGGCTGGAAGGGATTTGCAGTGGATGAATTATGTGCAGTAAGGGGTCTGAGGGGCAGACCCAAAGGGGGCCTCCAAAGACTCTCCTTTTGTAAGAACAGGGAGTGGGAACAACGGGCAATCCTTTTTATTAACTACCTTTGAGGAGGGGGCCGGAGCAGATGCATTCCCTTTGCTGCTAGTAAATGTTTACTGGAACGCGAATGAATTGTCCGATTTGCAGTTGGAAAATAAGTTAACATGCTTGGGAAAAAAAATGGATTCCTGGTGCATTGAAAACAAAGGAGGTCAGATAATAATTCCAGGAGATTTAAATGCAGATTGTTCAGTGGACAGGTTGGTTGGTGATCATCTCTAACTCAATAGGGCCAACGCTTTCTACAGGTGTGGTAACCAGAAGCTAAGGGGGCATCATGGTTAATATTTCGGGACATATGGGGGCTTGAACTTATTCAAAATGTGCATTTTAGCTGGAAGGCGAGGGGCTGCTCTTCCATAATTGATTATATCTTTTTGTCAGCCAGATTGAGTAATGCGCGTGTAAAATTTGAGGTAAAAGAGGTGTCAGGAAGTGATCATTGCATGCTAATGGTGGAGTTTGCGTCCAAGGTCCTGCAGAGGGATCATAAGGTGTACAATAAGGGACTCCTACTAAACACCTCAAAGAATCAGATCAAGTGGTCTCATAATTTAACTCATAAATTCACTGCTACCATGATACATGAATATGATGAAACCCTGTTAAACAAGCGTTTGCTTTTGTTCTCAGTGACAAATGTTGATTCTACTATTGGTAATAGAATTCAGAGGTTGGAAGATCAGTCCTCTCACAGGGGATGCTCAAGGTTAAGCCGCAAACACTCTATGGACCATGAGGTCCATGAGAAAAAAGTGGGCTTACAAAGGGAGGTGAGAAGAATTCGAAAATTGGGTGCCCTGGATCCCAATGCTATGTGTTCAATAGAAAAACTGAAACTGTCGTAAAAAAATTGGCTGATTAACCATCACTGCATTACCGCACAACAAGATGGAGAAAAAATGCTAGGAGCAATGAGGGGTGTATCCTCATCAAACTTTTGGCAATTGATAAACAACGTAGACTGTTCCCTGGTGGATTCAATCATAAATCCAATTCCTGAAGAGGTATGTGTGGGCCACTTTTCTAACTCATACAGTGCAAGTCAGCAGACATATCAGCAGTCTGGAGCGACAGATTCATCTTGGCCTATTTTATGCTCAGTTGAAACTGTAAAAGGTTTGATAATCAAATCCAAGAACTCAGGTGTGGCAGGCTTAAACAATCTTACTAATAAAGTTCTGAAATCTAACCCCCTGTGCTGGGCAAGGATTTTATGCATTTTCTTTAAAGATGTTTGCTTAACGAAAACTATTCCTCAGTCATGGAGGGTTTCAATTGTTATTTCAGTTTTCAAAAAAGGTTCACGAATGTCACCGGCAAGCTATCCTCCTATAGCCGTCGCTAATTCAGAATCCAAAATCTTTGCCTCTCTGGTGCTGATAGATATACATAATTGGATTGATAACAATCAAATTGGACTTAAAAAAAATTGTGGCACTGAAAATTGTGGCACTGAAGTTCGACTTTTGTTGCATCGATGGAACTCAGTATGGCCTTTGATTTAGTTGATAGGCCCACCTTATGGAATAAATTTAAATCTTTGGGTATCCCGAAACATCTGTTGGAAATTGTGATTGCACTATATACGGATACCAGGTTGGTGATAAGATTGACTCTGAAGGTGGGCTATCTTCGCAGATGGAAACCAAAAATGGTCTGCGTCAAGGCTGCATGCTGGCACCAACTATTTTTAATTTATATATCATTGGAGCGCAAGCAGTGTTCACCAATAAGGGTCTGGTTTCTCCCAAATTGAATGGAGCATGTGTATCGTGGCTTGCATATGCAGACGACTTTCTTTTGTTAGACAATACTAAAGTGGGTCTGCAACGCCTCATAAAAGAGTTTGAACTATACATAAATCAACTTCACCTAAAAATAAATGCTACAAAAACAATCATTATCTGAATGGGGAAATCTAACAGGAAGCAGGAGTCCTACACCTGGTTTTGCGAAGGGAAACATATTAAGTATTTGGGGTATGGTTCTTCAGGTACAGCTCTGCTCCATTGATTAAAAATCAACTTAAGGCAAAAGCTGAAGTTGCTCTAAGGCAGATGAGACTACTTAGAGAGAAAATTTGGGAAATTTTATATGAATCCGATTTTGGAGTTTTATACGGAAAAAGTAGTACCAAGGCTAATTCATGGATTGGAACTGTTTGCAACTGACTTTATGGAATTTCTGAAGGTCCTGGAAGGAATCATATGGACGAGTATTTTGTTTTTTTACCCAAATGCATTCCAATCGAGATCATACGTTATGAATTTGGTTTGCAGTCTTTATGTTCTTTGGTAATTGGAAAGAGGCTCCTATTATGGAGAAAGTGTATGATGTCCGGGAACATCAATTTGTACACTCAAGCAGGAAGTGATTTAACCTGCCCATTCATGATCAAATTAAATATGGAGGTTGGAAATATGTTGGAAGACCTGGGTATCGCAAGGAGTACTCTGCTGAACAAGCCTAACAAATGCAAACTAATCATACATGGGATCGATTGGTCACTTACCATGAGTAAAGTGGTAGATTCTAAACTTTACAACCAAGCACACGCCTTTTGGAAATTCTTTCCTATTATGGAAACCTATTTGATGAAATACCCTTCCAGGTCAATTAGAAATTCATTCATGAGATTCAGGTTGAATGTTATGCATACCAACCAAATTTTGAATGTTAGAAATTTAACAGTGGACAGAAAAAGGTGTAGATTCTGTAATCAGGTGAGGGTGGAAGAGACTTTATTCTACATCCTTCTAACTTGCCTGATGCTGGTAAATCAGAAAACCGAATACTTTGCGGAAATGTTCTCCATTAGTGCATGTATTGATTGTGAATATATTTGGTACACAATGAGGCACGGATATTCTCCAATCCTGACTATACGTTTGGTTACATTCTTGAAATCTGTGTGTGAACTAAGTTAACATTGACGCTCTGGTGAATGGGTCTTGTGTTTCTGGAATGGGTTTTCCCTCATGTATTTGTATTGGGATTTTAAGAAATGAAACATATGATGTATTTCTTCGATGAAATATCAATGATTTTAGGTTTGCCTTTTTGAAGTTCTTAGTTCTGATTTTATTGGTTATGTATTGCTAAGTTTTGGTTTTGGGATGAATATGTTGTAAAACCTTTGTTCTTTTGCTCTGTTTTGTAAAGGTTTATAACAACCATAAACAAATAAACAAAACAAAAATATATATATATATATATATATATATATATATATATATATATATATATATATATATATATATATATAGACGTTAACCTTGACATGTGTTCTTAAAGAACTTTCCTTAGGGCTTGCTCTCAGCTCATGGTGCACATACATGGGGAAATAAGCAGGCCTCAAACACACAATTATTTTGTATACATGAAGATGCTGTTTCTTTCTTCCTTACTTTAGTTTCCCTGTATGTGCCTCTGATTTGTATGCATTGTGGGTCTTCACAAGTATATGCTGTACTAGTGTGCAGTAAGTCTTGAAATGCTAGCTAGTTATTACATGTTTAACATTACTCAAAACTCTTATAAGATAGCATTCATTATTGTGCTATCCAAAATTACAAGATTATAAATATTGTACTTCTATGGTGCATGCTGCAGCCGTTGCCTATGTTTATGTGTGATTAGGTTCCTGTATTAACAACAACACTCCAATACAATGTTGTTTAGATGAGTACATTCTTTAATAGATTAAGTAGTTCATGATAGGTCTCCCGATCACCCCTGACATCTTGTTACCAACATTATAATTACAACTCCTTGTAGGGACTTTTCATCAAAATTAATTTCACATGTGATGTCATCAGTGATGTCATCAATGGCATTTGTGATGTCATCTTTGATGTGCTGGGTGTTAGTCTTAGCAGTGCATGGTGGTGGCTCAAGTTATTGTTGCTTAGCTTACCATAACTGGTGAATTTCTGAGATTTTCTCATTTTACTTGTAACCATAACGTCCCTTTACCAAAGTTTTTTCATTGAATTTCATATTTTATTTAGTGCAACTTAATCGTAAGGTCCCTTTAGAAAAGTTTTTTCAGTGAATTGCATGGGTCTTTACCAGTGCATGCCATTTTTCTACAACTTACTAATATCATACTTACCCCAATAAAGCAACATTTCTGTCCAATTTACAAAGTTTCACCCTAAAACTCTGCCATTTCCCACCTTCCAGCATCCTTTTTAAGACTGCTGCACACTTTTTGCAACTCTTTCTGCTGTTTTTGTGGCCGTTGATGTCCACGAATGCCTGACGTCATCGCAGACCTTCTGGACACTGCCACGTGAACATGTGCTCGCGTGCGGCATGATGATGTGTCCGTGAACACGACCGCACTTTCCAATAGGGTCCGTGCTCCGAAGACAATTCAGAACTGCATTTCTACTGATCAAGGAACTTTCAAGCTCAACATTTACCCTTGCACAGCTCTTACACCTATTCTTACTCATTATCCATTAACAATCTAGTACAAAGCACATACTTGGAAGAATATTAGCAAAACTGCTATTTATCTTAAAAATGGCATCAGCTATTGCCATCCCTCCTCCCCAAGAGCCAACATCAGCAGCTGGAGGACCTATACAACAAAAATAGTGCAGCACTTCTAAAGACAATGAAGAGGACCAAGAAGATGAGGTAGAGGAAGCACCTACCTCGAGCACCCAGAGAGAATCGTGGGTGGGGCAGTTCTTTAACACTGTTGGGAATGTACCATAAGCTAAAGCTACCAAAGTGAAATGCACTGAGTGCAGCATTGTAATCAGTCGCGGACTGACCTGGACAGTACTCCTACAGAGCCACCTCCATTCGCTGCCACACCAAAAGCAACCACCGCAATGCTCTCAAAAAGTTTGTTCGTTTCTCAGCAAGCATTATGCAGTCTTCCTCCACCTCATCTTCCTCAACCCATGCTGTAACCACACAGCCTACTTCTGTGTGACACAAAATCCCACCAGCTACCTTGCAAGCAAATTAAAGAGGCTGTCGATCCATATCTTTTGAAGACAAGAGTCCTCTGCATATACTACAATACACCACTCTGCAGGAGGAAGAAATTTACAAAGTACTTTTGAAGCTGTAATTAAGGAGCATGAGAAACACTTACCCGTACCTTATAAGTAACACACGTGGAACTGCTTCCCCTGTCCACCTGCCCCTCCATATTAGTTCTTAGTGCCTCTTTCCTCATTTCCCTAAACCCCTTCCGTTCTAACCTCTCCTGCACAAAAGAAACATAAAAAAAAACAAAAGAAAGGTTCCTTTAGGAACCACCTTTCACAGTTAAAAAATAGAAGAAAAACAAATCTTGTAGACTCCATCTATTTCATATTTCTCTGTAAAGTACATAGACACAATAAGACTTTCCAACATTTGCATTAGCATTTAGTGTTATGCTAATGGGAATAATGTGGTGTTCATTCCCCGTTCTGACTGGAACAGGGGATAACGGCCCGGCAGCCCAAGCGAAGCGAGGGCGGATAACGAGGGCTCTGGACCGTTATCCCCCATTCCACCCCCTGCAATGGGGGATGAAAGCCATTAGCACCCGGTCTGCTAAAAAAAAATATTTTTCTTCCTACACCGGGATACCTGGGGCATCCCGCTGTAGGAAGGAAAATGCTTTTCCAAGATGGCCACCATGGAAAGGGGAGAGGGGCTCTGCGCAGAGCCCCTCTCCCCTTTCCATCGCTGCCTGCACAAGGCAAAGAGAGGACCCTATGATAATATTACCACAAGCACATTTATGTTTCCCTTTCAAACCTATCCCACTTTCGAATAACTTTATCACATAGACATGGTCACTTTAACCTCATTTGTCATCCCTCGTAGTCATGGCCAGTGGCCATATTTTCCAGGTCATGACCTTATGCCAAAAAATAAAACATGGGCACCTTTGCAAAACCATGCTTTAAGGTCCTTGCCAATGCTCCTTTCATGAGTTTGCTGGAAATCCGCCCATGTTTTATTTTTAAAGTGTCAAAATGTATGTACATACACTAGTCATATACCTTAGCCCCCACTCAGACTTTACAAAAACATCCATGGTTGGGTATATAATTTTTCTGAAACCATTTGTCCACATTTGTCACATTTGTCAAATGGCAACAACGTTATAAGCCATCTAAAAATGTTGAGACCCCCCTCTAATTTAGTCCCCCTTGACAAAATCACACCAAACTTTAAAAATACAGTATATCTAAATCTAGAATCGTTTTGTGAACTTTGTGTAGATTCATCAACTGGCACCACATGTATAAGCCTTTACAATATTTTGGAATCCCCCTTCTAATTTGTGCCCCCTCTTAACAAAATCCCACCAAACTTTGCAAAAACATTTATATCTAGATTTAAAATTGTTTTCTGAACTTTTGTACAGATCGTTCAAATGGCACCAAATGTATAAGCCTTTACAATATTTTGGGACCCCCCCTCTAATTCTGTTCCCACTTGACAAAACAGCTCCACACTTACCAGGACCATTCAGAATTAGATCTAGAATATAAATCCAAGATTGTATGCAGTTTCATTGAGTGGCGCCAAAGTTATAAACCATCCGAAAACTGCTTTTCACCAACCCAATAAGGGGGGTTATTTATCAGGTCTTTAACGTGATGTTCGCTGACTTTGGTGGATGTCTGCAAATCCAACAAGGCGGGCGTTTCCAAAAATCTGATGCACTTTATGCTTTTCACCATCCAATCAGTGGGAGCGTCCGATGTCCGCGGACATCACGTTGCCCCAATCAGAGGCCCCTCCATGGACTGAACAGGGAACTGACTCCACGGACCGAACCCAGATAGCACTAATTTTGTTTACCTACTTTTTGCCTGTTTTTAAAAAACTACTGGATGGATTTATACCAAATTTACAAAAGCACACTTTCGGGACCAAGCCACTGCTCCTGCTGCAAATTTGATGACAATCCGTCCAATGGCTGGGCAGCACACGTGAGCAAAATTCTTTTTCCTTTGCGTCTATGGAAAAAAACAGACTTTGTGGGACCCCCTTACAACTTCGCCCCCTTGAAGAATCCACACCAAACCTCCCAGAAAAAGTCTACCAGGACCATATACTTGTTTTCAAAGTTTGGTAAGGATTCGTCCAGGGGTTAAAGTTATAAGCCGCCCAAAAAGTGCTCATCCTATGGGTTGAGCAACTTAACCATAACTAAAGGGCCGCTACCAAAGGGTCCTGTAAAAAAAAAATATATATATATATATATATCTCTTTGGGGCACTGATTTCCATCAGGCAAAGTGAGTGGCACTCTTCACAGTTGTTTTGGTCAATAAAACATCTGGATGCCAAAATGTCAATTGGTAGAAAAAAGTTTTCTTTATTTGGATCCTTTTAACTCAGCAAGCAAAATTTAAAAGTTAAAATTACGGGCCACCAAAATATGGCACTCCCATAGTGTAAAAAAGTGCACGTTTTCGGGCGTTAACACGTTTTGCGGCAAATCTCGCCACTTGTTCACAACTCTATGTGTGAGTGAAAACAGGACATGCATTTATCATAATCTGTAGTCCTGTTTTTAAAGTTCATTCCTTTTACATTCCCAGTCCTTTTTTAATCTCGGATTCTACCCCATTTTCAAACTGGACAATGTGGGGATTGGGGTTGATTTATCTTTTTAGATTCTGGCTTTGGGAGAACCAGATAGGGACCCCTCATCAGCCAGAAATCATCCTGTGAGCAAACCCTCAATGCAGGTGACCTTTTTAGAATCAATCACCAAGCGCCAACTGGTCATCCCTCTCTGGGCTGCTCCAGCTTCCTTCACTCAATAGACAGGGCTGATGGAGTGCTCTGCCATCTGCTAAGAGTCAGTTCTCTTACTCTGCATTCTCCAGTTCTTCCCCTCCTGTCTTTTCTCACCCAATATTCCATAATACATCCTTCTGTCCTACGGTCATCCCATTATAGTTCCCTCTAATTCCACCACTGGTTTGTCACAGAAGAGTGGTTGTTTTTTTCCACATTACCAACAAGGTGGGAAGGCTGCTTGCTCTTTCTAAAGTGAAGCTAATTTTGATATGCTCTAATTTCAGACTCATCCATGCTACCTTGATAAAATGTATTGTTCAAGTTTCTCCAGATCGAGGCAAAGCTTTGGATATGTTTTATGAGTACATTCTGATAATTGTAGATGATTTTATATGTATTTGCCATTTTTGAGCAATTTTCCAAAATTATGACAGATCATTCTGTTTCCAGATTCTGATAGAGCTTACTTTCCAAATATGGGGTAATGTGGATTTATCATGGTGATGCACCACTACATTTAGTTTTTACACATTTTAAGCATTACTTTTGTTCATGTAAATGCATTGGGATTTGTTTGCCGGGCTATTAAAGCAGTTCTCCCGAAGATGACAGAGACTATGCCTGGCCTCAATATTCCCTTTCCAAAACACCGTTATCCAAAGTAAAAGACTTTTAATGTGCATATTTTTAATGATATCCTTTTCACCTTAACTAATATCCGGCAGATGGCAGGTCCTGTTTTCTAAATGTCAATGATCCTATCTGTTAACCTGTCATATTCTAATGGATTTGGTTCATGAGATTTTGTAAAATAGATTCTTCGTAGGTGTTTCCATGCTCTGAAAGCCTGCATTGAATATCATCAAGGAGCAAATTGGGGTGGTCCTAAAAGACATCTGGCCTCACCATAACTTGTAATTATTTTCTATCCAGTTCCCACTAGATTTCTGTCCTCTTCAGTAAGTCTTCATGTGGTTACAGAAAATTTAAAAGCAATTAGATTCTGGTCTTTCATTCCAGCTCCTTTGGGTTTAGTCATTTATCCATGTCGACCTGTCCTTTCAATGCACATGAAACAGCATCACAAAATTCAATAGCATTTTCTTTCCTATTCCTAATTTTCAAAGCATATATTTTAAAATGCATTACTAACATGGCAGAATAAAGGATAATATTATGTAGTAATTGTCACATTAACTGGAATCCGTCAATTGTATGCTTTTAGTTAAATGGCTTGCAATATTCCCTGCACAATATCTACTTTAATTCTGGGCCTGCTTTTCACATTTAGCATTGTTGTTTCTTGGAAATAAAGGCAGTTCAGTTTAGACCTCACACTTCTCTCTTCTCAAAGTCACACCCCAAATGAATATTATTTTTGTGTGCTTGATATTTTGGGCTCAGGATTTCACACACAACAGGGATGTGCTTTGCCAAGAAGGCTTGTGTACTATACCACATATTGTCAAGATGGGAATTTATGGATATACATCTTTGATACGCTATCTGTGGGTTACAGAATGGGTGAAAGAAAATATGTCACTGTACATTGGTATTATGAAGTCTGGCTTTAAAAATAAATTATTTTAGCAGATACTTTCCCAAATTTGTCATGCTCTGCAACTTGATAAGTGTCCTTTTTTAGCGTCATAGCAAGCATGAGGCAGAAATCCCTAGTAAGCGCTGAGGTTGGTATATCTTAATTCTCTTGCTCTTGCCAGGAAAGTTTGTCTCATGTTATTCATATTAGGCCTCATCTTTATTATAAAATGGCCAACACTGCTCTCGGGCCATGCACCAAGAGGCAAAGGAGATTTACTTTCTGGGCTCTTCCTTTGTCACCATTATACATGAGATCACTGCTTGTTTATTGGTAGCAAATTGAAAAAAGAAAGACAAATGGTGCAACAATTCTTATCCCCATAAAGACTCAGTAAACAAAAAGAATGTTTACACTTTCCCCTCCGTGAGTTTTCTATGTACTGGATTTTATTGTCTTGTTGAAGTAGTATCATATTAGTACTGAATAGTGTTTTAGATTTAGTTATAGTTCTTATGAGTAGGATGTTTATGTTCCCTTATTTGTTCACTTGGGTCACTTGGGGTTGTGCTCTGGTTCTCTTTGGTTCTCAGGCTACACAATTTAGGGGTTCTTAGGTTGTGCAGTGAGTACACAAATATAGCTCACTGTTTTGCCATTTGTGTCAGTTATGATAGCACGCCAGCTGTGGCGCTAGGTGATGAAGGGGAATATGGCTCAGGGGGAGAATGAGGAGGAGTTGCATTTCTCTTTGCAGAAAGAGGAGGATTTCCCCAGAATTAATGTGGTTGGAGGAGACTCATGCTCTGTGTGGGTGCCAGTTTGTTGGCTCAGGCCAACAGCACTGTTGAAGCTCTGATTTGGCGGGGAAGGCTGAGGCTTTGTGGGAGACCTCAGCAGTGGAAAAAGAGGTAAAGCCATCAGAAAAGGCAATGGTAGTGCTAACAAACAGAGATAGGGGTGGGGGGGGCATCATGGACACCATACATTGGCAATGGAGGCAGGACCTCATGTGAGGTGCTTGAAGAGCAGACAGGCATGTCCTCCTGTGGGAGAAAAGACTGCAGCAAGCACCCCAGAGAAGGTGTTTGGAATGAGCCCTTACTGGTGAAGGGCATAAAGGAAGAAGTGGTCCCCAAACAGCAGGGGAAGGGTGCCGCTGTGAATGAGCGGGAGAACTGTCAGGAGGAGGCTCAAGGAGTGGATCAATATGCAGTGGTACCACAGCAGGTATTGAACTTAACTTAGGGGGGAATAAAAGGTACATAGAGGAAGAGGTGGTGGTGGTTAGTCTCTTCTTGTTCCTGCCATGGTAGAGGGGGAAAGCAATGCCCAGGAAGAAGCACCAGTAGTATCAACCTCAACCACCTCAACACAGCCCACAGGGTCTTGGGTTTGTGATATTTTTGCCCTGCCACCAGAGAAGACTGTCAGGGGGAGAAGGCTGCGGGGTGGAGGGCTTTGGAAAAAGGGTAGCCTGAGGCCAGAGGGAAAGTGGCCAGGGCTGCACTCTCAGGATGATGGTGTTGAGGAACCATGTGAGCCAGTTGCACAAAAAGGTGCTGGGAGCAAGTGACATTAGAGGCTTCTAATGACTATACAGCAACCGAGCTGGTGTTATGCAATTCGTAAATGTCATTCCATAGTCTTCCCTGGTGAAGTGCTTGTTCATTTTTATAAATGTCAATTGTTCAACATGCGGCCTTCGAGGCTTCCTACTGTTAGAAAATTGGGCCACCATCCATCCAATCCTGCCTGCTGTCCTCATGCTCTGCTCCCACAAGGCTGCCTTTGGCAATGGGACGCTGCATTTTCAAATAGTCAGCATTTCTGAAAGAGAGACTTTCTTGTTCCAAGATTCCCACTGCACTGTCCCATTCCAATATGGCCACCATGCAAGAACAGACAAATTGCATCTGACTGTTTCCGGTGGTACTGTTGAATTGGAAACGAAAGGGAACCGTGAGCCACACAGCCACGTCTCGCAACTGATCCCGGACCCCGATGATCATGCTTGGCCCACTTCACCTCCCTCTCTTCTATGTAATTAGCAAATCATTATCATATCCCTGTGTTTACCCTGACTCCTCATCCTTCCTTGTGATGCCACAATCCTCCTGTCTACCAATACCCATGTTTGTATTTGTATTACACAGAGACCTTCCCGGTCTCAAGATAGATATCTGGAAGTCTCAACATACTATCCCTTGCAACCCCTGTGAAGCTAACAGGGAAACGAGGCAGTAGTACTATGAGAGAGGTAGGCTAAGCCCTTAGGTAGGAGTGCTCTCAAAAATAGCACTGCTATCTCAAATGGGTAGAAAGGGGAGAGACTCAGGTTAGAGAAACTCGTCTAATCTCTCAAACCTTTTTCAGCCCCTGCAGCTCCTGAGCTGCTTCAACTTGTTTGCTCTGGGGGTACATTTCCTAAGTGGCTCCTGCCAGGAGAGGTGGGCTACTCCTACACCCTGTTTGTATATTACAGGGCTGAGATCTCACTTATTTTAGCAGTTGTGGCTTATCTTTCAAGGTTCCTAAGAGACATCCTTCTGGAATTGTGTTGGCTGACACTTAGGTGGTTAGGGAAAATAGCTTCAGCAGCACTAAAAACTCTCTTGGACTGCACACGTGTGGTGGCAGCTTAGTGATTTGACAGCAATTCTTACATTTGTTAATGGCCATACTGACCTCTTGCTGTACCAATCATCAGGTTATCAACACTTATCAATAGTGATATGTCCATTAGATAAGCATGATGCATCTGTGAGCTGATGGTCTGATATCTGGTCCTGTTGATTACTCATCTGGAATCAAGATGCTTGATTCAGCAAGGAGAGTGTCTTATAGATGCTACTGGATGTGCCCACGCTGCTCACAAAGCTTTCAACAGGTGTCAGACATGGGTCTGCAGAGGAAGGCAGCAGGAAATCAATGTTACCCTAAAATGCAACTACCCACCGGTACCATGTGAGGTTGAACATGGGTCCTTCGCTAGTTGTGCCACATTGGCAGTGCCTGTCAGAGCATGGGCCCTTTTCATGTTTGTCATGTTGAGCTCAATCATGTACATCAGAGAGAAAACATCACTCAGGGATGTGTTGTGATGGCTAACCCAATTGTTGTCCTCCTCTAAAGGTTGTAGCACCAAGCAGACATTACAAAGCAGTTTGTACTGGCAAAGTGTTATGTGAGTGTTGCAGTTATCTGTGATGGCATTGCACTGCTCACATAGCCTGTCCAGCATGTGCATGATA
This sequence comes from Ambystoma mexicanum, assembly GCF_040938575.1. Taxonomy (NCBI): domain Eukaryota; kingdom Metazoa; phylum Chordata; class Amphibia; order Caudata; family Ambystomatidae; genus Ambystoma; species Ambystoma mexicanum. Next base: position 956,344,098 of record NC_090928.1, on the reverse strand, counting down.
GAGTTTCAGCAGGTGACCACAGAGGTCTTCGGGTTCTGCAAAGGCATGGTAAGCCCAGAGGAAATGGCACCTGATCTTCTGGGGCACAGCAAAGAATTCTTTCACAGGCTGTCAATTGCTAACAAGGCAAGTAGCTACGAGGACATGGACAGGCGCAAAACAAGTGACCTGCGTTCTATTACCAATTCATAAGGCAGCAAAGACATTTCATTCATTTCCTGCTGCAACAAAGTGCAAATGCAAACTACAAGGCCTTAGCCCCCGCGCTTCCACCTCCCCCAACTTCTCTCAGATTTTAATTCCCCTGTTTCTTTTTGGTGTCGAATTGCATACACCTGCTGTCCCCTTGAACTTCTCTGGCAACCCTTTGGCCTGTTGAAGGAAGGAAAGTCCTCCCAATGTGTCGTGACAGCCATGCAGTTAATGCTCTGACTACTAGCAAAAATGCCCATGGTGAACTGAACTTTTTGCCCCACTGAATGCTGTAGTGCCTGCACTAGTGTAACCATGGCATCATTGTGCAATTCTGGTATAACTTTGCAAAAGAAAAAAAAACAGCCGTGAACTTCCAAGCAGTGATTTACTTTTCCTATAAGGCGCCCAAATACAAAGCTTTCCACAAATGTGTACAGCAAGTGATCTGTTGCCAACATTATAGCCAGGTTAGTACTGTCTTTCATGGGACTTGTGAGATGTTTGCCCATCCTAAAAAACATTTGTGATGCTACCCTGACACAATGAGTAATCATTGCTATGTGCCACTAGGGTAGAGGGGTTAGAGTGTTGTGTGTCACTCCCAAGCAATGATATAGCTAAAGTACTTTAATAGATAATTGTGTGGACTCGCTGAGGGATGCTGCTTGTCTTTTTGCACGTGGAGAATTGAATCTCAGGTCTTTTGACTTCTCCCCATATCTTCTGCATATGGGACTACATAGGCGTTATACAAATCTTGGTCTCGCCTTCTCTCCTCACACTTTTCCAGTATATTGTACTAGTTGCCAGATGTTGATGTTGTTTATTCTCTATAAAGTACTGCTGCACTTTTGACTTACATAGTGAGCTAGCACACAGTCTGAGGTCATGAGAGTGTGATGGTGGAGTTACAGATGCCACTTAATGATGTTATGTATTTTCTGATCTGTGAGGGGAAGGCTGTTTCCCAAAGAAACTTTACATGGGGGCATGCTTCTATTAATACTGCAGCCTCTGCATTTACAACAGCAATTGCTGTTCACAAAGCTTTGTCTAGATCATCATCCATCTCAACATCATTGCTGTGTGACCCAGTGGATGATGGTGTCAGAGGGGCCGTTTTTCTATGCCCTCCCACAGTTCAAGTACTCCTTCCTAAATATGTGATAGGCAAGATCCGCAAACCTCCCCCTTCAACTGCTAGGAGGGTGGCAGAAACTAAAATGCAACATTCTCTGTTGGCCTTGGTGGAAGTAGATTGCTTTGGTGCACAATCTGTGTATTTCTGTTGTGCCGGTGCATGTAACCCAGAGTGACCTGTGGCAGTGGGTCTAGATTATGAGTTGGATGATATCCTCATTTGACCAAGTCTTAGTCCCCAGTGGACATAGCAAGTGCAACTGCAGAAATGAAAAGACTGCAATCAGTATGTATCCTCTTTCCCTTGTCTTGTGTAGGTGCTGACATTTTGTTCAAAATCATGGGATGGGCACTGACTGGTGTGTCAACGTCTGCTTCTCTGAATGTCTGCTGCTCCATCTCAGCAAGTTCAAGCAAGATTCACTTAGGGATCTTCTGCAACTCCCTCTCAAGAGATGGACACTGACTGGTGTGTCAACTGCCTCCTTCCTCAATCTCTGCTGCTTCCTCTCAGCAACACAAAATCAGGCAATGTTGGCACTGCCACAAGATGCACCGAAGGATTCCTGGCTCCTCCTGCCCCCTCCTCTATGTCATCCAATAGCACCTGTTGTAATCCACTTGCATCAGGAGACGGTCCTGACTGGTGTGTCACCTACCTCCCCAAATCTCTAGTGATGGCACATTTGATGTTCACCCTCTTGAAATCACTGAAAGAGTCATACAGCACTGTACAAGCAAACCCTTGCCTAAATCTCACTATGAAACTGCGTACCAGTCACTACCTCTCCCTGCCCTTCTTCTGACAGTTCACTAGGCCTTCTGTATATACCCTGAGCCTGCCTCCAGTAACACCCTCTTGTCTCTCTGAAAGCTGCCCGAGATTACATGGAAGCTCCAGCCACATGACCTCCTGTGTGGGTGAACTTCAGACAATCCTTTCCAATAGTTCAGCCGAGATTTGTCCTCGATGAATTACCCAAGCTTCGGGTGATTCATGTTCATGGCAGGAAAGTATATCCAGGCCTACTGGTGATATGGAGTCAGAATTTGAGCTTCTTAGAGATGCACGGAGAGGGTGGGAGCAGGGGAAAATAGGAGCCTGCAACAGTGCTTATTGCAATAGGTGATCATGAACATAGTGGCTTGATGGGCAAACAATGACGACAGCAGAACCTGCATACATGTCACAAAAAAATCAGTAGACTGCAGAATCCCAAAGGAAGGCTAGCTATTGCCTCCATGTGAGATACAGCTACTCTCTTCTCTTTGTGTTAGAAGTATCCTGTACACACGTAACTCTTTTAAGAACACAGACTAAATAAAATACATTTAAGAAATATTAATTGTTCTAAAAATATGTATTTTATTTCAATCATTACCATTTCATTTTGATAAAAAGAATGTTGAATGTTTTTTAAGGGCTGATAAGTGGCCAGCTATCGACTGCTAGAGGTCACAGGTTATGCAAGAAGACGCTCGGACATTGCTTTAAGAATGGGATCTTGCAGACTTTCAAGGGGTTTGTTTGAAAATTGAACTTTTAGGAGTGATCATGCAGGATGAAATGAAATGTGAAGCTAAGTATACTAATCTGCAATAAATAAAAGAGTTGGAGAATAGGCATATAACCTCTCTCACTTCAGAATTTCTAAAAGTTCTCAGGACCAGCTTAATAACCAAATGTATGAGTTTTCAAAATTACCACCCTGTTCTAGAAGACAAAGGGCCTCATTACAAGTTTGACAGTCTGGGAATAAGGGTGCCGATAGCAACGTACCTTTTCTGGATCCCCAGACTACAAGTATGTCTGACGGGGCCAATGCTCCCAGCAGGTTTCCAATGGTGCCAGTGCTTCCGTGTCCCCATTCCTGCAAAGTACTATGAGATTTCACGTCAATGGGGACTTACAGTTTCCAACGTCAGACATCTTGAGCTGACGCTACTTGCAATGTCTAAGTGGCACCGGGATATCAGGCTGCGGAAACATTATTACGAGGGCGGCTGCAACCCACTGGTAGCACCAGCAGGTTACTGCCACTCTCGTAATGAGGGCCAATCGTTGATGAAACTGAATGGGCCTCATTCCGAGTTTGGCGCTAACCAATGGCGCTATTAGCGCCTTGGTCGGCGCTGGACCCGTACCGGCACCGCCCTGGTGGAATGGGAAATTACCGCCCTATTCCGAGTTGACCAGGGCGATAATTTCCCATTCCCCAGGGCTCTTCCCCATTCCCAAATGAGCCCCCATAGGGCTCAATGGGAATGGGGAAATTGCAAATAACGGTGACCGTACTTTACGGTCACCGTTATTGGCTTAAAAGCCCCTTTGCGCCCTCGTCCCTAACGCCTGCTAAAAGCATTGTTGCTAAAAGCAGGCGTTAAGGACGAGGGCGCAAAGGGAACTCGGAATGTGGCGGTAAGGGATTACCGGCACCGGTCTCGTTAACGGTGACCGGTATCCCTTACCGCCATACTCGGAATGAGGCCCAATATCTTGTGTGAGTCTCGGGATCTCCCTTTAGTTTCAGCTGGTGAAGACAGGCTCACTAAATTGTTGCATAATGATACTATAATTCAGTCAGAAGAATTATGAACTAAATTGCCCAGAAGATTGAGCTAGTTGAAGCAAATTGAAATTTGGTAGTTCCTGGAAACACTGAAAATGCCCATAGAAAATACAAAGTCACAAGAGTCCCAGACAACATCCTCACAAATATGAGGGCTGATGATGAAAAATCACTTTGGTATCACAAGGTCTGAGAATTAGCTGAGGAAGAATGAAAGTCCTCAGGGGTTGCCTGTGAAAGGGAATTTGGTAATGAAGTCAGTATGAAGAGGCACTGGAAAATCAACTACAGTAATTGGTCTTACTATCTGATATCACCAAATTACCTAAATAGACTTGTTTCAAATTACAGAGACTTCACTATTCATTGGCAAATAGACAAGATAAACAAAGGGTATTTGTGCAGATGTTTAAGGTACATGGAAATTAATGCGGATGAGAGACACGTACTGGGGAGGTAGTTCAAAGCAGACATAATACTAATGTAAGGGCGAAACACATTTTTGAAATGAAATCCAGGTGTGTTCTGACTATAGTTTAGTTTAGATTACAGCCTTAGAACAACTGTTGGCAAATCCTCATTTGTTAATTTAAGAAATTGGTATACAGCTAGTCTTGTGGTCTGCAAAACTGGATCCACTGATATTGAGTCTGTCCAATATACTAGATATTGAATACGAAAGAAATGAAAGAATCCGTAATTTTGCACCAATTTTTTGAAGTTTTAATAGTGTTGTTTCAAAATATAAGTAAATCCTTTTTCATATTTCTTGAATGCATTAAAGGTCCCTCCAGACGTGTTTCCCCATCTTTGTATGGTGGTTCATCAGAAGGGTACAATAGTTTGCTCTGAATAATAAACAGAAAATAACTGCAAATCAGTCTTGACTTATGTATATACATAATATTGTAAATTATAGATTTCAAACACAACTTCAAAAAATGGGTGCTCTACCCACATGCAAGTGTATTTGCACTGTGTCAATGTTAGATCCAAATTAGGAAATTAAAGTGAGCGAAAGAAGAATCCAGTCTTTAATGTTCCTGTCCTTGCTCAATATGGATGGTACCTAAGGAAACAAGGGTAATTCATAGAATTTCGCAGAAAAGTGTCGCAAGCGGCTGGCGCAGAGTGTCTGCGTGCGATTGACTGCGCCAGGCACGTGCGCTAAAACCGATTTCCGCGCACAGCGTATTCATGGATTTCAGGCTTCCAAATCAGCCGTGGCGCAGAGAATCGCAGCGACCCTGCAGCAGCGCCAGTAACGCCCCCAAGAACGCCCTCGCGCAAGGAAAAGCCATCAAAATCGCTAAATCATCGCAAAGGGCTGCGCTAACCCTGGACCAGTTCACCGGGCTGGCAAACAGCTAACGCCAAGCGGGGAACGTGTATTGCAGGGGTGCGCGGGAAGTTCCACACGCGATTCCATCAGGGTACGTGTATTTCAGGGGTGCGCGGGAAGTTACACACGCGAATGGGCCAGTGCGAGCAGGGTACGTGTATTCCTGGGTGCGCGGGAAGTTCCACACGCGATTTCATCAGGGTACGTGTATTTCAGGGGTGCGCAGGAAGTTCCACACGCGATTGGCCCAGTGCGAGCAGGGTACGTGTATTTCAGGGGTGCGCGGGAAGTTCCACACGCGATAGTCCCAGTGCGAGCAGGGTACGTGTATTTCAGGGGTGCGTGGGAAGTTCCACACGCGATTGTCCCAGTGCGAGCAGGGTACGAGTATTTCAGGTGTGCGCGGGAAGTTGCACACGCGATACGAGCAGGGAATGTGTATTTCAGGGGTTCTGGGGAGTACTACACGTGAATTGTCCGTGTGGGTCCTCCCAGGTGTACGCTCCACAACCTCCACGGCCCCTGCAGGCAGCCCACACCACGGGGGACTACCCTGCACCCCTGCTCATGTCCCGCAGGCAGCCCATCCACCATGGGCATGCCCCCCAGCCAACCCACATGTCACCTTGCACTACTGATCAACAATGCATGTCTACCACCACCCCCACCCCCCAGCACTGTGGGGCTCCTGCCAGCAGGCCCCCACCCATGTCTCCCACCACCCCCACCCCCCAGCCACCAGGGGCAGCCTCCACCAGGCCCCCACTCATGTCTCCCACCACCCCCACCCCCCAGCAGTGCAGGGGCACCCTCCACCAGGCCCCCACTCATGTCTCCCACCACCCCCACCCCCCAGCACTGTGGGGCACCTGCCAGCAGGCCCCCACCCATGTCTCCCACCACCCCCACCCCCCAGCCACCAGGGGCAGCCTCCACCAGGCCCCCACTCATGTCTCCCACCACCCCCACCCCCCAGCAGTGCAGGGGCACCCTCCACCAGGCCCCTACTCATGTCCCCCTGCACCCCCACCCCCCAGCATCCAGGGTCACCCTCCACCAGGCACCCACTCATGTCTCCCACCACCCCCACCCCCCGGCCACCAGGGGCAGCCTCCACCAGGCCCCCACTCATGTCTCCCACCACCCCCACACCCCATCAGTGCAGGGGCAGCCTCCACCAGGCCCCATCACATGTCTCCCACCACCCCCACCCCCCAGCCACCATGGGCAGCCCCCACCAGGCCCCCACCCATGTCTCCCACCACCCCCACCCCCCAGAAGTGCAGGGGCAGCCTCCACCAGGCCCCCACTCATGTCTCCCACCACCCCCACCCCCCAGCAGTGCAGGGGCAGCCTCCACCAGGCACCCACTCATGTCTCCCACCACCCCCACCCCCCAGCATCCAGGGTCACCCTCCACCAGGCCCCCACTCATGTCTCCCACCACCCCCACCCCCCTGCCACCATGGCCACCCTCCACCAGGCCCCCACTCATGTCCCCCTGCACCCCCACCCCCCAGCATCCAGGGTCACCCTCCACCAGGCACCCACTCATGTCTCCCACCACCCCCAAACCCCAGCCACCAGGGGCAGCCTCCTCCAGGCCCCCACTCATGTCTCCCACCACCCCACCCCCAGCAGTGCAGGGGCAGCCTCCACCAGGCACCCACTCATGTCTCCCACCACCCCCACCCCCCAGCAGTGCAGGGGCAGCCTCCACCAGGCACCCACTCATGTCTCCCACCACCCTCACCCCCCAGCACTGTGGGGCACCTGCCAGCAGGCCCCCACCCATGTCTCCCACCACCCCCACCCCCCAGCCACCAGGGGCAGGCTCCACCAGGCCCCCACTCATGTCTCCCACCACCCCCACCCCCCAGCAGTGCAGGGGCAGCCTCCACCAGGCCCCCACTCATGTCTCCCACCACCCCCACCCCCCAGCAGTGCAGGGGCAGCCTCCACCAGGCCCCAACTCATGTCTCCCACCACCCCGACCCCCCAGCCACCAGGGGCAGCCCCCACCAGGCCCCCACCCATGTCTCCCACCACCCCCACCCCCCAGCAGTGCAGGGGCAGCCTCCACCAGGCACCCACTCATGTCTCCCACCACCCCCACCCCCCAGCAGTGCAGGGGCAGCCTCCACCAGGCCCCCACTCATGTCTACCACCACCCCCACCCCCCTGCCACCATGGGCAGCCCCCACCAGGCCCCCACCCATGTCTCCCACCACCCCCACCCCCCAGCAGTGCAGGGGCAGCCTCCACCAGGCCCCCACTCATGTCTCCCACCACCCCCACCCCCCAGCAGTGCAGGGGCAGCCTCCACCAGGCCCCCACTCATGTCTCCCACCACCCCCACCCCCCAGCAGTGCAGGGGCAGCCTCCACCAGGCACCCACTCATGTCTCCCACCACCCCCACCCCCCAGCACTGTGGGGCACCTGCCAGCAGGCCCCCACCCATGTCTCCCACCAACCCCACCCCCCAGCCACCAGGGGCAGCCTCCACCAGGCCCCCACTCATGTCTCCCACCACCCCCACCCCCCTGCCACCATGGGCAGCCTCCGCCAGGCCCCCACTCATGTCTCCCACCACCCCCACCCCCCTGCCACCATAGGCAGCCTCCACCAGGCCCCCACTCATGTCTCCCACCACCCCCACCCCCCAGCAGTGCAGGGGCAGCCTCCACCAGGCACCCACTCATGTCTCCCACCACCCCCACCCCCCAGCACTGTGGGGCACCTGCCAGCAGGCCCCCACCCATGTCTCCCACCACCCCCACCCCCCAGCCACCAGGGGCAGCCTCCACCAGGCCCCCACTCATGTCTCCCACCACCCCCACCCCCCAGCAGTGCAGGGGCACCCTCCACCAGGCCCCCACTCATGTCCCCCTGCACCCCCACCCCCCAGCATCCAGGGTCACCCTCCACCAGGCACCGACTCATGTCTCCCACCACCCCCACCCCCCAGCCACCAGGGGCAGCCTCCACCAGGCCCCCACTCATGTCTCCCACCACCCCCACCCCCCAGCAGTGCAGGGGCAGCCTCCACCAGGCCCCAACTCATGTCTCCCACCACCCCCACCCCCCAGCCACCAGGGGCAGCCCCCACCAGGCCCCCACCCATGTCTACCACCACCCCCACTCCCCAGCAGTGCAGGGGCAGCCTCCACCAGGCCCCCACTCATGTCTCCCACCACCCCCACCCCCCAGCAGTGCAGGGGCAGCCTCCACCAGGCACCCACTCATGTCTCCCACCACCCCCCAGCATCCAGGGTCACCCTCCACCAGGGCCCCACTCATGTCTCCCACCACCCCCACCCCCCTGCCACCATGGCCACCCTCCACCAGGCCCCCACTCATGTCCCCCTGCACCCCCACCCCCCAGCATCCAGGGTCACCCTCCACCAGGCACCCACTCATGTCTCCCACCACCCCCACCCCCAGCCACCAGGGGCAGCCTCCACCAGGCACCCACTCATGTCTCCCACCACCCCCACCCCCCAGCACTGTGGGGCACCTGCCAGCAGGCCCCCCACCCATGTCTCCCACCACCCCCACCCCCCAGCCACCAGGGGCAGCCTCCACCAGGCCCCCACTCATGTCTCCCACCACCCCCACCCCCCAGCAGTGCAGGGGCAGCCTCCACCAGGCCCCCACTCATGTCTCCCACCACCCCCACCCCCCAGCCACCAGGGGCAGCCCCCACCAGGCCCCCACCCATGTCTCCCACCACCCCCACCCCCCAGCCACCATGGGCAGCCCCCACCAGGTCCTCACAATCTGCAATCATGTGCGTAATGGTCAGCCTCCACAGCCAAAAAGCCCTACCAAGTAACCCATTCACCCACATGGAAATGGAAATCACATGTTACACCCCCAATGTTCATGAAGCTAATGAACCCATGTCCGTCACACACAATGGTTGCAATTGAATGGGAAAACACCCAACATGACATGCATGAAACCAATGAGATGATACCACACAGTGAAGTATGGAAACAAAATTGTATTGAAAAAAATAAAGAATGCTAAAGAAAGAAAACAAACTACAATGTGAATGAAAAAAAAAGCTGCATGTCCGTATAAAAACACAAAACTGCAAATCCGAATCCCAAAAAATTTTGTCCAAAGTCAAATGTAAAAAAATCTCCATGCAATAAAGAACTATGTACAAAACTACCAAGGGTCCATGAGCCCAACTGAACAAAGGAAACCTACTAAAAATCCTACATAAAAATCAACTATATACAAAAAGTGGAGCAGTGTCCGTCGACTCCAAATCATAATAAGAAAGAAAGGAAACCTAAAACTAAAGAACTATATACAAAGGCACGGGCAAATCCAGCGGCTCACTCCGTGGTGTCCCGGGTCAGGGCATCATCGAACTCCTGTTCGATGTCCCGGAGGCGGTCCAGTTCCATGGCCCCGAAGGTCCGCAGGGACGACGCCGTGTCCTCCTCCAACCCCCTGCGGATTGCCTCGAGGCACTCGGCCCGCCTCAGGGCCCTCCGCATGCAGTTTTCCGCCCTGACCATTGTGAGCCGCGCCTCTTCCGCCCGCCGCCGCTCCGCACCTTTGGTGTGGCCCAACCGCTGCCACACGGAAGACACTCTCTGTCCTGGGTCCCCCTGCCCTCCGGCCGATGCCTGAACCTCCGATGTCGAAAGCCCCGAGCCTTCATGTCCCCCACCATGTTGCTGCTGCTGCTGCTCTGCCTCTGCCTGTGCACTGCCTCCTGCTGCCTGCACATCCTCCGCCGGCTGGGGTGCAGTTGTTGATGTGGCCACCCCTGCTGGACCTCCGACTCCCGACTGTGGCAGGGATGCCTCCTCCACCAGCCTGGCCGCACCGTCAGAGGCAGCTCCACAGGGCACCCAGGTGACTGATGGGTGGGAAGATGGCACAGAGGACGACTGGCGCGTAGGGGGTCCAGTTGAGGAGGGGGTCGAAGCAAGCCCCATTAGACAGCGGAATCCGGCCTGGGTGACCTGTCCCAGCAGGCTGACGTGGTCAACGAGCCATTCGAGATGACGTGCAGTCTCTCCATGAAAAGACTGCAGGTCACCTCGCATGGCCCGTTGACGCAACGCCACACCAGCCAGGACAGGCTCAACCCGGACATGGATGGCCACGTCCGCAGGCAGAGGAAGGCCAGTTGACGTCAGCTCATCCCCTGCCTGGAAACGGGTCTGGACGTAGGCATCCCTGCTGGTGCAAGATGATGCAGGGACAGGATCCGGGACAGGATTGCACACAGGCACCTCCGCGGCCGCCTGTTCTGCCTCCTGTCCCTGGTCCTGCACTGCACCACGAGCACCAGTGGGATCCCCACCTCCAGACCCCGTCTCTGGTGCTTGCACGGCCTCCTCCTCCACCAAACCCCCCACCAACCTGGATGACTCCGTGCCATCTTCCCCTGTTGGGCCCTGTGGGGTCCCAGCTGCCCCTTCTGCTGCCGAGGAGTCCAACTGCAACCTCCGCCTTTTGGACCTCCTCCCGGCAGCTGCGGCCTGGGACGCGGCACCGGACTCCTCACTGCCCGACGAGATGACAACACGGGAGGGGAGCCGGGCCTTGCGTCTCCGGCTGGCGGTCGGATCCCCGCCGCTGTGCTCCACAGCACCTTCTCCGCCCTCTTCATCAGTTGACGCTGCAGCAGACAGGGAGAAACAAAACACAGGCATCAGGGCACTGTACAATGGACACATACACGCATGACAGTTGCACATGAGTGGCATTGGCAAACCTCAGACATGTCATCACAATCCCCAACACACATGTCATTGCAACTCGCACACATGAGCCATACCACAGCCATATCGCAACTGCCACCACCATCCCTACACATACAACAGCATCAGCAGCCAAAGGGGAGCCAGACATCACATGCAACACAGGAAGTGCACCACACATGTACACACACCACCACACTTGCATGCATGTCTACACCTCTGCCAAGTGTCGCACTGTTCAGACGGGCATCCATGTCACATCTGCCAATCAGGCTTCCACATACCGCTGTCACATGCATCCATGTTGCATCACTGTTGCACCCTTGTCAAATACACACACATGCACATGTACACAGTGCTCATACATGCAGCCAAAAACAACATACATGCCTGACATCACAGATATGTCTACTTACATACACATTCATCCAAACATGTGTGCACGCACAACTGCATTTGCCATGCAAGCCCACACACACAAGCACCATCCATGTCTCACACATTACAGCCCTCGCATGTGTCAGCCCCACGGCCCTGTACACCCCCACCCATACTCGACCCCATACAAACAGATGTGCAACCGGCACAATACCAAATAATCACCACACGCACTGCTCACAATCAGGATGCATGTACACTCACCGCTCGACTCCAGACGGGTCTGCTTCTCTAGGACCTGGACGTGGAGCGCTGGGGATATGCGTTCCAGGACCCCATCTGTTCTTCCGACAAGTGGCCCCGGTGCCCCTTGGCATCCGCTGCCTTCAAGAGGCGCCGGGCCTTGTTCAGGGTCCTGGACCTGAAGTCCTCCCAGCGCTTCCTGACATGTTGTAAATCCCGGACTGCCACCCCCTCCGCGTTGATTGCAGTCACGATGTCAGTCCAGATCCGAGTCCGTCCTTCCTTGTCGGCGCGGGAACTTCCGAAGAGGGCATCATACTGCCCCAGGACTTGCTCCACCAGGACACCAACTTCGGTGGCACTGAAGCTGGTGCCCCTCTGCCTCTCTGGCCGGGGGTTGTCAGTGGTCACAGATGGTGTTTGCCCCGACATGACAACCCCAGAGGCAGGAGTGGGTGGGCAACTGGGTCCTGGGGCTGGGCTGTGGAGCGATGGAATTCCAGTCGGGAGTCTTCGGTTCCAGCAGGGGTGGTCACAGCAACAGCACCCCTGGCTGATGTGCAGGCAGCAAATGGCAGTGCACGTGGGCAGCAGGCAGTCAGGCAGCAGCAGATGGCAGGTGGGAGCGTGCTCGGGGCTCTGGGGGGCAGTAGTTCGTCCTTCTGGGCAGGAGCATGGTCTTCCGTGTGCTTACGCGTGGCCAGCTTGGTACGGAGTGATTTGGCACGTGAAAATCCTGCACGTCAGTGTGAAAACCGAGGAAAGGCCCTTAGCGCGTAAGCGCGTCAGCACGCATACGCGAATCTATTGGACCAAAGGCCCTCAGCGCGTAAGCGCGTCTGTGACGTGACCCGCACGGGTGTTTCCCACACAGCACGTGATGACAGAGCACACGTGGAAAGACTGCACGTCAGAGTGTCATCATGTGTAATTGGACAGCACGTCAGAGTCTCATCGCGTGTAATTGGACAGCACGGCAGAGTCTCATCGCGTGTAATTGGACAGCACGTCAGGGTGTCATCGCGTGTAATTGGACAAAAGTGCGCGTACACACGATTGGCCTATGTACGTGTATATCAGGTGTGCGCGGACACTTACACACGCAAGTACGTCAGCGCACCTGTATCCCGGTGTGCGCGGGAATTTCCACACGCTATTGGACTGGGTAATGGATTTCAGGGGTGCGCGGGTCACACGCTCGCCTACAACACGCGCAACGCATTAATTTGCGCGCTAACAAAATAACAAGCTCAGACCCAGGATGAACATACCGTTCCTAGCAGCAGTGGGCGTGGCCTACCAAAGGAGGAGGAGGAGGATAGTCAGGGCCAGAATATTCACACCCAGAACCAGCCTTTTCGGGATGCCTGATGACCAGGTGCATGGGAGGTACAGGTTTCCACCACACATCATACTGGACCTGGTGAGTGAGTGGGAGGATGACCTCACATCACCCACCCTGTGCTCCCAAGCACTCAGCCCCCTGGAGAAGGTCCTCAATGTACTGCACTTCTTAGCCACTGGATTATTTCAGCGGACAAGTGCCATTGTGGGTGGTGTATCACAGGCCACCCAGTCACGCTGCCTACACCAGGTCTTGAACATCATCACTGCACGCCCATCAGTCCGCAGGCACATATACCTGCCCAGAACCCCTGCAAAAAGGCATGCTGCCGCCCTGGATTTTTACGCTGTGGCACGATTCCCCAAAGTGCTAGGTGCCATCGACTGCACCCATGTGGCTCTACGTCCCCCCAGGGCATCTGAGCACATCTATAGGAACCACAAGCACTGGCATTCCATCAACGTGCAGGTAGTATGTAATGCCAAGGGAATCATCACCTCAGTATATGCCAACTATCCCGGGTCAACCCACGACAGCTTCATTTACCGAATGTCCACCCTAAGCCGGGACCTAGAAGCTGGCCGGCATGGCGATACATGGCTGCTTGGTGAGTATGAATGCCACTGCACATGCATGCATGTCAGATACTGAGCAAGGTCACAACCCCACCAATGATACCAATCACCACCTCCATAGGGGACAGTGCCTACCCTCTCAGCCCCCACATGATGACGCCAATTCGGAACCCCACCACGCCACCCCAGGTAAGATATAACGCAGCCCACATTACAACCCGGGGCATAGTGGAGCGCACATTCGGAGTGCTGAAGTCACGCTTTCGCTCCCTTGACCGTTCTGGCGGGCAGCTGTTGTACGCTCCCCCAGTAGTGTGCAGGATCATAGTGGCAGCATGTGTCCTGCACAACGTTGCAACATGCCGGGGCCTGGCCGTGGACATGGTGGTGCCCCCCATCCCCAACCACATGCACAGCCGCTGCGCATGGGAGGGGAAAGGGCACGGGGGGAGGCAGCCCGTACACAGCTAGTGGCTAATTACTTCACATAGAAATCACACCCCTGTGGAGTGCACACTGCCCTGGCACATTCCATCTGACAATCAATGATGACTCAACCTGACACTGATCCTGAATGTCTGGAGAAAGAACTGTGAAAACCATATCAGCCTGAGATTGTTCACCTGGAAGTGTCACAATGTGTGCATCCCTACCCACACAGACACCACCAATGCAGTTTTGTGAAGTTACACATTCAAGCAGCTAAAATGAATACCCACTTGCAAAATGCAACAAGAGGACAGTGCCATGTCAGCCAACCCAACCCCAGCACCGCCACACGACACACCGTGCCATGTCATGCTATTTGCAGGTAAACAAAGTAATCCCCACAACATGACACTAGTGTCACAATGTACAGTGTCCCTATTAGAAACTTGCAACACCTGAAATGCTCACAGTAATGCCGGACCAACAACAAACTTGAGCACGTACTACCATTAAGATGACATCACTAATGTTAAATATTAGTAGTCTCACCACCTGGAAATGCCTGCACTCCCACCACTACCAACTGTGCAGTGTTGGCGCCATGTAGAGTTGTAGGTGAACTGCTGCCAACATGGACCACATCTCCAGACTAGAGGTCCTTGTGTAGACATGAGGAAGGGACCTGCAAATTGGGAGGTAGACACAGAAGATGAGTTACACATCAATGCAATATGCAGTGTACAACACAACAGCAATATGCACTAGGAATGTATACACAGTATTGACTACAGACTGCCCACACAGCTCATGGGAGTCCAACGTCACTGTGTAATTCACTGTCACTTGGGCACACCCTTTGCAAGCCCATGGAAACGGGAAGCAGGAGGGGTGTGTGTGACTCAAACCCAAGCATCTGAACCAAATACATTACAAGCCTGCATGTGCCCAGCCACAATGCAGCGTATGCCCACAGGAACCACGGAAGCCAACAAATCGTCCCAAAAAAATTGGGAATAAAAGAAATAAAAATAAAAATAAAAATAAAAATAAAAAAAATAAAAAATGGCCATTGAAGGGCCCGGGGGGGTTGGGGAGGCCACCCAGGAGGCCCGAGGACAGGATGCACACCAGAACCCACCTGCGTAGATCCTGGGAAAAAAAAACACCTCCATGGGCTCATGGCCCACACGGCTACCCTATTGTGGGAGTATCACTGCTGTCGCTATTATCACCCTGTGCAGCTGCATCCGGAGGTGGTTGCACTATGGGAGGCAGCCCACGCAAGGCCCTAGTCTGCTCCTCCATGGCTGCAAGCATGCGGGTGTGGTAGGTCTGGTTCTGGAGGATGAGTGTGCGGAGGTCCCCATGCAACAACTCACGGGATGCCCGGACCTCCGCCCTCGTTGCCTGCATCTCAGCTGAGAGCGTATGGGTGAGACGCTCCAGCTGCTGTTCTGTCCTTTGGTGTGTTGAAGCCTCAAGCTCAACAAGAGTCGTCCTGAGGTGAAGGAGCTCCTGCCTCAGGGCTTCCCTGTGGTCCTGGGACTCAATGGAGATGGCCTCCTGCAGAGTCGCCAGTGCCGCCCGCCTGTCCCTGTTGGACCCCAACATGTCCTCCCTGTGTGACTGGCAGATGGAGTCGGTTGCCTGCTCTAGTCGCTCCATCAGCCTTTCAGGGGGGACAATGGAAGTGGCCACCCTATCCATGGCCTGAGCCATCATCTCGGATGATGCTGCCTGTTGGGTTGCCATACCGTAAATGGATTGCTCCCATGCGGTATTGCCAGGTGGCGTACGGCCACCACGTCGGCGGGCACCACACCTGTCTGGGGCAAGGCGAACTGCGCCTTGCTGTGCCGGCACTGCCTGAGGCTGCAGGACTGCATTCCCCCTCTGATCTGCTGGCCCAGGAACAGGATCAGATGTCGCGGAGTGTGACCCTGCATCCGTAACCACCAAAGGCGTAGCTGCCAACACTGACATCCCCATTGAGGGTTCTGACCCTGGTGCAGGTGGGTGAGACAGAACAGAATCCCTCCCTGGAACACTCACCTGCGACGGCACGTAGGTCTCATCCGAATCAACACCTGAGTACAGCTCGGGGGAGGTGCAGCCAGAGACACCCCTTGAGAGTAGGACCTGCAGCACTTGTGGGTTCTCACCCACCACCACACCACGTCCCTCACTGGTGGTTGGTCGGCCCTCGGACCCCTCCTGGGTCTGCACCATCTCCACAACCCCAGCAGTATCAGGTGCGTCTTCCCCTGCAAAGACATAAAAACAAAGAAATGGAAACAGGCATTAGCACCATGGCACACAATGAGGGCTGAGAAGCAAGAGAACCAGTACTTGTTTGACACATGTCCCACATGACTAAAACCCTCCCATGCATGCACCCTCACTGCGTATGAAGAGCAGGCAAATGGCACACACTGATGACACCAAGATGGAAGATGAACACATTTTCTGCATGCTGCCTGGCAGTGGCATCACACATTGGCCTGTGATTGGCAGGTGAAACACACATGCCATCACACAGATGGCATGTACCATTGCTATTGAGTGAAGATGGAGAGGAGGGCAGCACCTATTCATTCAGTCCAGTTCCCGCATGTAATAGCTTTTCTAATTCAAACAGGTCAGATTCTTCACCTGGAGCTGCCAGTCCGAAATGGTGCAATTGCACAGGGACATGTATGAACAAATGATATCCAGGTAACAAAGTCACTCCACTTTACCATAGCCATGTCAGACATGTGACTAGAGGACTGCGACATGCCTAGTAAAAGTGGTGTAATGCAAACAATCTGACTAAATGAACAGTGAAAAATTAAGCAACAATGTTGTGGCAAGGTGACACTTCAAGGGCAACTGGCGTGCAGTTGGGCTAGATGTCTACTGTTGGCAGAAGGGATACTGCTATGGCCAAATGCAGCTGCGCAGGATGTATTGCATGAAGCACATGGCAGACCCATACGACTCAGGCGCACACACTCTCACCTGTCACACAAACAGAAGCCCTCACACACACCATGCACATGGATGACACACACATGCATGTGCACTCACCGGACAATGCCTCGTAATCAGCCAAATCTCCCACGCCTTGGATCTGTTCCTCCGTGACGTAGGTCCCAGCGACTGACTCATGTGGAGTGAGTTCCATGTCTACTACTGGAGACCCACCTCCAGTCACTAGAGTTGCGGCATGACTTGAGGCCAGCTTACTCTTTGCCCTGCGCTTTAGGTCATTCCAGCGCTTATAGCAATCATTGGCTGTGCGCCTCACGATTCCAAGGGCACTTACGATGTCCGCAACGGTCTGCCAGTGTGCCTGGCGTTGTGCAGGTGTGGTCTTGGATCCTGCAACAATGACCATCTCGTTGTCATGTGCGGACACATACTCGACAAGTGCATTCAGTTCGTCATCCGTGAAGCTGGGCTTCCTGGACGGGCCGGAATGTGTAGCCGTGTCTGGGGCATCAGCCTGTGCCGGACGAGCACTCTTCCTCTTCCGCTTGGAAGGTGGTGGTGATCAAGAGTGTCCTGCGCCGCTCTGGACACTAGGGGCAGGAGCCCTGGTGGACTCTGTATCAGGAGTGTGGGATTGCACACTCAGCATGGGAGTTGGTGCAGGCATTGGCTCTAGTGTGATGGTGTCAGGGGGAATGTCAGCAGCATGGACTAGGACCGACACTGTCCGGGCTGGGTGTGTGAGGGCTGGGGTGGATGGAGCCGCAGCTGCCCCTGCAGCCTCTCCGCCCTGCCTACTTGGTGCAGCAGATGACCTTGCTGCCCCAGATGCACGTGGCATGGTGACATCAACGTGCACCAGTGCACGTGTCATAGGCCTGCTGACCTGGAAGTCAGCCATGGAGTCAGCCAGGTCTGGTGCCACAATGGGCTGGTCCAACAAGGGCTGAGCATGGATGGTGTCAGCCACATCAGCCTCAACGGGAAGGGGGGGTGGTATGGGGATTATGGGTGCCCTTGACTAGTCCTCCACACATGGGGGGACAGGCTCACTCTGCAAGTAACGACCACATCCCCTACCGGATCCACCACGGCCACCACTTGTGGCTCTTCCACCTTTGCAACCCTTACGGAATCCTCGCCTCCCAGCCATGGCACTGATGTTAATGTGCGCATGGGAGTGGCTGTAAAATATTGTCCTGGGCAATTGGGGGTCAAAGGGGTTGGGTACCAGATGGTAATTGTACCCTAGTGCTCTTGCAAGGCTGATTGTAACCCCTGGGGAAAGATGACGGGTCACGCTACGCACAGGAGCCCCAAAAAAGGGAGATGACGTGCACGCAACCCCTCCTAGACCACGTGTGCAGAAAGAAAAACCTGCACTACGCTGTGGCACCCAGTAACACAAGAATGAACGTATGCGTGTCACACGCAGCCTAGAATGACCTCTGAAGGGGTAGGCTACACACGGGGCAAGCACAGATGTTAGATACGTGCGTGACTCACCGTCTGCCAGATAAAACAGCGTGAAAAAGGAGCGTGTTTGGTTGGCAACACTCCCGCCAAAAGAAGATTTGTACGCTGTCTGAGGAGACAGGACAACAGTAGAAGGGAACACTGTTTGAGGGAACAGGCCCATGTAAACCAGTAAAAGAGAAAAAAGAGAAAAAGCTGTCAGAGGTAACAGGGAATACGAACTTGAAACGCCGTGAAGTAAATCGTGTGTGAAACGACAAGAAGTACAGAATTCACCCACTCGCTCTCCACGAAAAGCACGTACAAGGAAATGGTGTTCTACGCGTACCTTTTATACAGGCCCACACGTCCAGCGTCACTTACGCGGCGTGTACGCGCTAGGGCCATTTCCACCAATTACACGCTTTGTCACTTATGCGTGTAGGGCCATTTCCACCAATTACACACTTTGTCACTTATGCGTGTAGGGCCATTTCCACCAATTACACGCTTTGTCACTTCTGCGTGTAGGGCCATTTCCACCAATCACACGCGATGACACTCTGACGTGCAGTCTTTCCACGTGTGCTCTGTCATCACGTGCTGTGTGGGAAACACCCGTGCGGGTCACGTCACAGACGCGCTTACGCGCTGAGGGCCTTTGGTCCAATAGAATCGCGTATGCGTGCTGACACGCTTACGCGCTAAGGGCCTTTCCTCGGTTTTCACGCTGACGTGCAGGATTTTCACGTGCCAAATCACTCCGTACCAAGCTGGCCACGCGTAAGCACACGGAAGACCACGCTCCTGCCCAGAAGGCCGAACTACTGCCTCCCAGAGCCCCGAGCACGCTCCCACCTGCCATCTGCTGCTGCCTGACTGCCTGCTGCCCACGTGCACTGCCATTTGCTGTCTGCACATCAGCCAGGGGTGCTGTTGCTGTGACCACCCCTGCTGGAACCGAAGACTCCCGACTGGAATTCCATCGCTCCACAGCCCAGCCCCAGGACCCAGTTGCCCACCCACTCCTGCCTCTGGGGTTGTCATGTCGGGGCAAACACCATCTGTGACCACTGACAACCCCCGGCCAGAGAGGCAGAGGGGCACCAGCTTCAGTGCCACCGAAGTTGGTGTCCTGGTGGAGCAAGTCCTGGGGCAGTATGATGCCCTCTTCGGAAGTTCCCGCGCCGAAAAGGAAGGACGGACTCGGATCTGGACTGACATCGTGACTGCCATCAACGCGGAGGGGGTGGCAGTCCGGGACTTACAACATGTCAGGAAGCGCTGGGAGGACTTCAGGTCCAGGACCCTGAACAAGGCCCGGCGCCTCTTGAAGGCAGCGGATGCCAAGGGGCACCGGGGCCACTTGTCGGAAGACCAGATGGGGGTCCTGTAACGCATATCCCCAGCGTTCCACGTCCAGGTCCTAGAGAAGCAGACCCGTCTGGAGTCGAGCGGTGAGTGTACATGCATCCTGAGCAGTGCGTGTGGTGATTATTTGGTATTGTGCCGGTTGCACATCTGTTTGTATGGGGTCGAGTATGGGTGGGGGTGTACAGGGCCATGGGGCTGACACATGCGAGGGCTGTAATGTGTGAGACATGGATGGTGCTTGTGTGTGTGGGCTTGCATGGCAAATGCAGTTGTGCGTGCACACATGTTTGGATGAATGTGTATGTAAGTAGACATGTCCGTGATGTCAGGCATGTATGTTGTTTTCGGCTGCATGTATGAGCACTGTGTACATGTGCATGTGTGTGTATTTGACAAGGGTGCAACAGTGATGCAACATGGATGCATGTGACAACGGTATGTGGAAGCCTGATTGGCAGATGTGACATGGATGCCCGTCTGAACAGTGCGACACTTGGCAGAGGTGTAGACATGCATGCAAGTGTGGTGGTGTGTGTACATGTGTGGTGCACTTCCTGTGTTGCATGTGATGTCTGGCTCCCCTTTGGCTGCTGATGCTGTTGTATGTGTAGGGATGGTGGTGGCAGTTGCGATATGGCTGTGGTATGGCTCATGTGTGCGAGTTGCAATGACATGTGTGTTGGGGATTGTGATGACATGTCTGAGGTTTGCCAATGCCACTCATGTGCAACTGTCATGCGTGTATGTGTCCATTGTACAGTGCCCTGATGCCTGTGTTTTGTTTCTCCCTGTCTGCAGCGTCAACTGATGAAGAGGGCGGAAAAGGTGCTGTGGAGCACAGCGGCGGTGATCCGACCGCCAGCCGGAGACGCAAGGCCCGGCTCCCCTCCCGTGTTGTCATCTCGTCGGGGAGTGAGGAGTCCGGTGCCGCGTCCCAGGCCGCAGCTGCCGGGAGGAGGTCCAAGAGGCGGAGGTTGCAGTTGGACTCCTCGGCAGCAGAAGGGGCAGCTGGGACCCCACAGGGCCCAACAGGGGAAGATGGCACGGAGTCATCCAGGTTGGTGGGGGGTTTGGTGGAGGAGGAGGCCGTGCAAGCACCAGAGACGGGGTCTGGAGGTGGGGATCCCACTGGTGCTAGTGGTGCAGTGCAGGACCAGGGACAGGAGGCAGCACAGGCGGCCGCGGAGGTGCCTGTGTGCAATCCTGTTCCCGATCGTGTCCCTGCATCATCTTGCACCAGCAGGGATGCCTACGTCCAGACCCGTTTTCAGGCAGGGGATGAGCTGACGTCAACTGGCCTTCCTCTGCCTGCGGACATGGCCATCCAGGTCCGGGTTGAGCCTGTCCTGGCTGGTGTGGCGTTGCGTCAACGGGCCATGCGAGGTGACCTGCAGTCTTTTCATGGAGAGACTGCACGTCATCTCGAATGGCTCGTTGACCACGTCAGCCTGCTGGGACAGGTCACCCAGGCCGGATTCCGCTGTCTGATGGGGCTTGCTTCGACCCCCTCCTCAACTGGGCCCCCTACGCGCCAGTCGTCCTCTGTGCCATCTTCCCACCCATCAGTCACCTGGGTGCCCTGTGGAGCTGCCTCTGACGGTGCGGCCAGGCTGGTGGAGGAGGCATCCCTGCCACAGTTGGGAGTCGGAGGTCCAGCAGGGGTGGCCACATCAACAACTGCACCGCGGAGGATGTGCAGGCAGCAGGAGGCAGTACACGGGCAGAGGCAGAGCAGCAGCAGCAGCAGCAACATGGTGGGAGACATGAAGGCTCGGGGCTTTCGACATCGGAGGGGCAGGCATCGGCCGGAGGGCAGGGGGACCCAGGACAGAGAGTGTCTTCCGTGTGGCAGCGGTTGGGCCACGCCATAGGTGCGGAGCGGCGGCGGGCAGAAGAGGCGCGGCTCACAATGGTCAGGGCGGAGAACTCCATGCGGAGGGCCCTGAGGCGGGCCGAGTGCCTCGAGGCAATCCGCAGGGGGTTGGAGGAGGACACGGCGCCGTCCCTGCAGACCCTCGGGGCCATGGAACTGGACCGCCTCCGGGACATCGAACAGGAGTTCGATGATGCCCTAGCCCGGGACACCACGGAGTGAGCCGCTGGACTTGCCCGTCGCCTTTGTATATAGTTCTTTAGTTTTAGGTTTCCTTTCTTTCTTATTATGATTTGGAGTCGACGGACACTGCTCCACTTTTTGTATATAGTTGATTTTTATGTAGGTTTTTTAGTAGGTTTCCTTTGTTCAGTTGGGCTCATGGACCCTTGGTAGTTTTGTACATAGTTCTTTATTGCATGGAGATTTTTTTACATTTGACTTTGGACAACATTTTTTTGGATTCGGATTTGCAGTTTTGTGTTTTTATACGGACATGCAGCTTTTTTTTTCATTCACATTGTAGTTTGTTTTCTTTCTTTAGCATTCTTTATTTTTTTCAATACAATTTTGTTTCCATACTTCACTGTGTGGTATTATCTCATTGGTTTCATGCATGTCATGTTGGGTGTTTTCCCATTCAATTGCAACCATTCTGTGTGACGGACATGGGTTCGTTAGCTTCATGAACATTGGGGGTGTAACATGTGATTTCCATTTCCATGTGGGTGAATGGGTTACTTGGTAGGGCTTTTTGGCTGTGGAGGCTGACCATTACGCACATGATTGCGGATTGTGAGGACCTGGTGGGGGCTGCCCATGGTGGCTGGGGGGTGGGGGTGGTGGGAGACATGGGTGGGGGCCTGCTGGCAGGTGCCCCACAGTGCTGGGGGGTGGGGGTGGTGGGAGACATGAGTGGGTGCCTGGTGGAGGCTGCCCCTGCACTGCTGGGGGGTGGGGGTGGTGGGAGACATGAGTGGGGGCCTGGTGGAGGCTGCCCCTGCACTGCTGGGGGTGGGGGTGGTGGGAGACATGGGTGGGGGCCTGGTGGAGGCTGCCCCTGGTGGCTGGGGGGTGGGGGTGGTGGGAGACATGAGTGGGTGCCTGGTTGAGGGTGAACCTGGATGCTGGGGGGTGGGGGTGCAGGGGGACATGAGTGGGGGCCTGGTGGAGGGTGCCCATGCACTGCTGGGGGGTGGGGGTGGTGGGAGACATGAGTGGGGGCCTGGTGGAGGCTGCCCCTGCACTGCTGGGGGGTGGGGGTGGTGGGGGACATGAGTGGGGGCCTGGTGGAGGCTGCCCCTGCACTGCTGGGGGGTGGGGGTGGTGGGAGACATGAGTGGGGGCCTGGTGGAGGGTGACCCTGGATGCTGGGGGGTGGGGGTGGTGGGAGACATGAGTGGGTGCCTGGTGGAGGCTGCCCCTGCACTGCTGGGGGGTGGGGGTGGTGGGAGACATGAGTGGGGGCCTGGTGGAGGCTGCCCCTGCACTGCTGGGGGGTGGGGGTGGTGGGAGACATGGGTGGGGGCCTGGTGGGGGCTGCCCCTGGTGGCTGGGGGGTGGGGGTGGTGGGAGACATGAGTTGGGGCCTGGTGGAGGCTGCCCCTGCACTGCTGGGGGGTGGGGGTGGTGGGAGACATGAGTGGTGGCCTGGTGGAGGCTGCCCCTGGTGGCTGGGGGATGGGGGTGGTGGGAGACATGAGTGGGTGCCTGGTGGAGGGTGACCCTGGATGCTGGGGGGTGGGGGTGCAGGGGGACATGAGTGGGGGCCTGGTGGAGGGTGCCCCTTCACTGCTGCGGGGTGGGGGTGGTGGGAGACATGAGTGGGGGCCTGGTGGAGGCTGCCCCTGGTGGCTGGGGGGTGGGGGTGGTGGGAGACATGGGTGGGGGCCTGGTGGCAGGTGCCCCACAGTGCTGTGGGGTGGGGGTGGTGGGAGACATGAGTGTGTGCCTGGTGGAGGCTGCCCCTGCACTGCTGGGGGTGGGGGTGGTTGGAGACATGAGTGGGGGCCTGGTGGAGGCTGCCCATGGTGGCAGGGGGATGGGGGTGGTGGGAGACATGAGTGGGGGCCTGGTGGAGGCTGCCCCTGGTGGCTGGGGGGTGGGGGTGGTGGGAGACATGGGTGGGGGCCTGCTGGCAGGTGCCTCACAGTGCTGGGGGGTGGGGGTGGTGGGAGACATGAGTGGGGGCCTGGTGGAGGCTGCCCCTGCAATGCTGGGGGGTGGGGGTGGTGGTAGACATGAGTGGGGGCCTGGTGGAGGCTGCCCCTGCACTGCTGGGGGGTGGGGGTGGTGGGAGACATGGGTGGGGGCCTGGTGGGGGCTGCCCATGGTGGCAGGGGGGTGGGGGTGGTTTTAGACATGAGTGGGGGCCTGGTGGAGGCTGCCCCTGCACTGCTGGGGGGTGGGGGTGGTGGGAGACATGAGTGGGTGCCTGGTGGAGGCTGCCCCTGCACTGCTGGGGGGTGGGGGTGGTGGGAGACATGGGTGGGGGCCTGGTGGGGGCTGCCCCTTGTGGCTGGGGGGTGGGGGTGGTGGGAGACATGAGTTGGGGCCTGGTGGAGGCTGCCCCTGCACTGCTGGGGGTGGGGGTGGTGGGAGACATGAGTGGGGGCCTGGTGGAGGCTGCCCCTGCACTGCTGGGTTGTGGGGGTGGTGGGAGACTTGAGTGGGGGCCTGGTGGAGGCTGCCCCTGGTGGCTGGGGGGTGGGGGTGGTGGGAGACATGGGTGGGGGCCTGGTGGCAGGTGCCCCACAGTGCTGTGGGGTGGGGGTGGTGGGAGACATGAGTGTGTGCCTGGTGGAGGCTGCCCCTGCACTGCTGGGGGTGGGGGTGGTTGGAGACATGAGTGGGGGCCTGGTGGAGGCTGCCCATGGTGGCAGGGGGATGGGGGTGGTGGGAGACATGAGTGGGGGCCTGGTGGAGGCTGCCCCTGGTGGCTGGGGGGAGGGGGTGGTGGGAGACATGGGTGGGGGCCTGCTGGCAGGTGCCTCACAGTGCTGGGGGGTGGGGGTGGTGGGAGACATGAGTGGGGGCCTGGTGGAGGCTGCCCCTGCACTGCTGGGGGGTGGGGGTGGTGGTAGACATGAGTGGGGGCCTGGTGGAGGCTGCCCCTGCACTGCTGGGGGGTGGGGGTGGTGGGAGACATGGGTGGGGGCCTGGTGGGGGCTGCCCATGGTGGCAGGGGGGTGGTGGTGGTTTTAGACATGAGTGGGGGCCTGGTGGAGGCTGCCCCTGCACTGCTGGGGGGTGGGGGTGGTGGGAGACATGAGTGGGTGCCTGGTGGAGGCTGCCCCTGCACTGCTGGGGGGTGGGGGTGGTGGGAGACATGGGCGGGGGCCTGGTGGGGGCTGCCCCTGGTGGCTGGGGGGTGGGGGTGGTGGGAGACATGAGTTGGGGCCTGGTGGAGGCTGCCCCTGCACTGCTGGGGGGTGGGGGTGGTGGTAGACATGAGTGGGGGCCTGGTGGAGGCTGCCCCTGCACTGCTGGGGGGTGGGGGTGGTGGGAGACATGGGTGGGGGCCTGGTGGGGGCTGCCCATGGTGGCAGGGTGGTGGGGGTGGTGGTAGACATGAGTGGGGGCCTGGTGGAGGCCGCCCCTGCACTGCTGGGGGGTGGGGGTGGTGGGAGACACGAGTGGGTGCCTGGTGGAGGCTGCCCCTGCACTGCTGGGGGGTGGGGGTGGTGGGAGACATGGGTGGGGGCCTGGTGGGGGCTGCCCCTTGTGGCTGGGGGGTGGGGGTGGTGGGAGACATGAGTTGGGGCCTGGTGGAGGCTGTCCCTGAACTGCTGGGGGTGGGGGTGGTGGGAGACATGAGTGGGGGCCTGGTGGAGGCTGCCCCTGCACTGCTGGGTTGTGGGGGTGGTGGGAGACTTGAGTGGGGGCCTGGTGGAGGCTGCCCTGGTGGCTGGGGGGTGGGGGTGGTGCGAGACATGGGTGGGGGCCTGCTGGCAGGTGTCCCACAGTGCTGGGAGTTGGGGGTGGTGGGAGACATGAGTGGGTGCCTGGTGGAGGCTGCCCCTGCACTGCTGGGGGGTGGGGGTGGTGGGAGACATGAGTGGGGGCCTGGTGGAGGCTGCCCCTGCACTGCTGGGGGGTGGGGGTGGTGGGAGACATGAGTTGGTGCCTGGTGGAGGCTGCCCCTGCACTGCTGGGGGGTGGGGGTGGTGGGAGACATGGGTGGGGGCCTGGTGGGGGCTGCCCCTGGTGGCTGGGGGGTGGGGGTGGTGGGAGACATGAGTTGGGGCCTGGTGGAAGCTGCCCCTGCACTGCTGGTGGGTGGGGGTGGTGGGAGACATGAGTGGGGGCCTGGTGGAGGCTGCCCATGGTGGAAGGGGGGTGGGGGTGGTGGGAGACATGAGTGGGGGCCTGGTGGAGGCTGCCCATGGTGGCAGGGGTGTGGGGGTGGTGGGAGACATGAGTGGGGGCCTGGTGGAGGCTGCCCCTGGTGGCTGGGGGGTGGGGGTGGTGGGAGACATGGGTGGGGGCCTGCTGGCAGGTGCCCTACCGTGCTGGGGGGTGGGGGTGGTGGGAGACATGAGTGGGTGCCTGGTGGAGGCTACCCCTGCACTGCTGGGGGGTGGGGGTGGTGGGAGACATGAGTGGGGGCCTGGTGGAGGCTGCCCATGGTGGCAGGGGGGTGGGGGTGGTGGGAGACATGAGTGGGGGCCTGGTGGAGGCTGCCCAGGGTGGCAGGGGGGTGGGGATGGTGGGGGACATGAGTGGGGGCCTGGTGGAGGCTGCCCCTGGTGGCTGGGGGGTGGGGGTGGTGGGAGACATGGGTGGGGGCCTGCTGGCAGGTGCCCCACAGTGCTGGGGGGTGGGGGTGGTGGGGTACATGAGTGGGTGCCTGGTGGAGGCTGCCCCTGCACTGCTGGGGGGTGGGGGTGGTGGGAGACATGAGTGGGGGCCTGGTGGAGGCTGCCCCTGCACTGCTGGGGGGTGGGGGTGGTGGTAGACATGAGTGGGGGCCTGCTGGAGGCTGCCCCTGCACTGCTGGGGGGTGGGGGTGGTGGGAGACATGGGTGGGGGCCTGGTGGGGGCTGCCCATGGTGGCAGGGGGGTGGGGGTTGTGGTAGAAATGAGTGGGGGCCTGGTGGAGGCTGCCCCTGCACTGCTGGGGGGTGGGGGTGGTGGGAGACATGAGTGGGTGCCTGGTGGAAGCTGCCCCTGGTGGCTGGGGGGTGGGGGTGGTGGGAGACATGAGTTAGGGCCTGGTGGAGGCTGCCCCTGCACTGCTGGGGGGTGGGGGTGGTGGGAGACATGAGTGGGGGCCTGGTGGAGGCTGCCCCTGCACTGCTGGGGGGTGGGGGTGGTGGGAGACATGAGTGGGGGCCTGGTGGAGGCTGCCCCTGGTGGCTGGGGGGTGGGGGTGGTGGGAGACATGGGTGGGGGCCTGCTGGCAGGTGCCCCACAGTGCTGGGGGGTGGGGGTGGTGGGAGACATGAGTGGGTGCCTGGTGGAGGCTGCCCCTGCACTGCTGGGGGGTGGGGGTGGTGGGAGACATGAGTGGGGGCCTGGTGGAGGCTGCCCCTGGTGGCTGGGGGGTGGGGGTGGTGGGAGACATGGGTGTGGGCCAGCTTGCAGGTGCCCCACAGTGCTGGGGGGTGGAGGTGGTGGGAGACATGAGTGGGTGCCTGGTGGAGGCTACCCCTGCACTACTGGGGGGTGGGGGTGGTGGGAGACATGGGTGGGGGCCTGGTGGGGGCTGCCCATGGTGGCAGGGGGGTGGGGGTGGTTTTAGACATGAGTGGGGGCCTGGTGGAGGCTGCCCCTGCACTGCTGGGGGGTGGGGGTGGTGGGAGACATGAGTGGGTGCCTGGTGGAGGCTGCCCCTGCACTGCTGGGGGGTGGGGGTGGTGGGAGACATGGGCGGGGGCCTGGTGGGGGCTGCCCCTGGTGGCTGGGGGGTGGGGGTGGTGGGAGACATGAGTTGGGGCCTGGTGGAGGCTGCCCCTGCACTGCTGGGGGGTGGGGGTGGTGGGAGACATGGGTGGGGGCCTGGTGGGGGCTGCCCATGGTGGCAGGGGGGTGGGGGTGGTTTTAGACATGAGTGGGGGCCTGGTGGAGGCTGCCCCTGCACTGCTGGGGGGTGGGGGTGGTGGGAGACATGAGTGGGTGCCTGGTGGAGGCTGCCCCTGCACTGCTGGGGGGTGGGGGTGGTGGGAGACATGGGCGGGGGCCTGGTGGGGGCTGCCCCTGGTGGCTGGGGGGTGGGGGTGGTGGGAGACATGAGTTGGGGCCTGGTGGAGGCTGCCCCTGCACTGCTGGGGGGTGGGGGTGGTGGTAGACATGAGTGGGGGCCTGGTGGAGGCTGCCCCTGCACTGCTGGGGGGTGGGGGTGGTGGGAGACATGGGTGGGGGCCTGGTGGGGGCTGCCCATGGTGGCAGGGTGGTGGGGGTGGTGGTAGACATGAGTGGGGGCCTGGTGGAGGCCGCCCCTGCACTGCTGGGGGGTGGGGGTGGTGGGAGACACGAGTGGGTGCCTGGTGGAGGCTGCCCCTGCACTGCTGGGGGGTGGGGGTGGTGGGAGACATGGGTGGGGGCCTGGTGGGGGCTGCCCCTTGTGGCTGGGGGGTGGGGGTGGTGGGAGACATGAGTTGGGGCCTGGTGGAGGCTGTCCCTGAACTGCTGGGGGTGGGGGTGGTGGGAGACATGAGTGGGGGCCTGGTGGAGGCTGCCCCTGCACTGCTGGGTTGTGGGGCTGGTGGGAGACTTGAGTGGGGGCCTGGTGGAGGCTGCCCTGGTGGCTGGGGGGTGGGGGTGGTGCGAGACATGGGTGGGGGCCTGCTGGCAGGTGTCCCACAGTGCTGGGAGTTGGGGGTGGTGGGAGACATGAGTGGGTGCCTGGTGGAGGCTGCCCCTGCACTGCTGGGGGGTGGGGGTGGTGGGAGACATGAGTGGGGGCCTGGTGGAGGCTGCCCCTGCACTGCTGGGGGGTGGGGGTGGTGGGAGACATGAGTTGGTGCCTGGTGGAGGCTGCCCCTGCACTGCTGGGGGGTGGGGGTGGTGGGAGACATGGGTGGGGGCCTGGTGGGGGCTGCCCCTGGTGGCTGGGGGGTGGGGGTGGTGGGAGACATGAGTTGGGGCCTGGTGGAAGCTGCCCCTGCACTGCTGGTGGGTGGGGGTGGTGGGAGACATGAGTGGGGGCCTGGTGGAGGCTGCCCATGGTGGAATGGGGGTGGGGGTGGTGGGAGACATGAGTGGGGGCCTGGTGGAGGCTGCCCATGGTGGCAGGGGTGTGGGGGTGGTGGGAGACATGAGTGGGGGCCTGGTGGAGGCTGCCCCTGGTGGCTGGGGGGTGGGGGTGGTGGGAGACATGGGTGGGGGCCTGCTGGCAGGTGCCCTACCGTGCTGGGGGGTGGGGGTGGTGGGAGACATGAGTGGGTGCCTGGTGGAGGCTACCCCTGCACTGCTGGGGGGTGGGGGTGGTGGGAGACATGAGTGGGGGCCTGGTGGAGGCTGCCCATGGTGGCAGGGGGGTGGGGGTGGTGGGAGACATGAGTGGGGGCCTGGTGGAGGCTGCCCAGGGTGGCAGGGGGGTGGGGATGGTGGGGGACATGAGTGGGGGCCTGGTGGAGGCTGCCCCTGGTGGCTGGGGGGTGGGGGTGGTGGGAGACATGGGTGGGGGCCTGCTGGCAGGTGCCCCACAGTGCTGGGGGGTGGGAGTGGTGGGGTACATGAGTGGGTGCCTGGTGGAGGCTGCCCCTGCACTGCTGGGGGGTGGGGGTGGTGGGAGACATGAGTGGGGGCCTGGTGGAGGCTGCCCCTGCACTGCTGGGGGGTGGGGGTGGTGGTAGACATGAGTGGGGGCCTGCTGGAGGCTGCCCCTGCACTGCTGGGGGGTGGGGGTGGTGGGAGACATGGGTGGGGGCCTGGTGGGGGCTGCCCATGGTGGCAGGGGGGTGGGGGTTGTGGTAGAAATGAGTGGGGGCCTGGTGGAGGCTGCCCCTGCACTGCTGGGGGGTGGGGGTGGTGGGAGACATGAGTGGGTGCCTGGTGGAAGCTGCCCCTGGTGGCTGGGGGGTGGGGGTGGTGGGAGACATGAGTTAGGGCCTGGTGGAGGCTGCCCCTGCACTGCTGGGGGGTGGGGGTGGTGGGAGACATGAGTGGGGGCCTGGTGGAGGCTGCCCCTGCACTGCTGGGGGGTGGGGGTGGTGGGAGACATGAGTGGGGGCCTGGTGGAGGCTGCCCCTGGTGGCTGGGGGGTGGGGGTGGTGGGAGACATGGGTGGGGGCCTGCTGGCAGGTGCCCCACAGTGCTGGGGGGTGGGGGTGGTGGGAGACATGAGTGGGTGCCTGGTGGAGGCTGCCCCTGCACTGCTGGGGGGTGGGGGTGGTGGGAGACATGAGTGGGGGCCTGGTGGAGGCTGCCCCTGGTGGCTGGGGGGTGGGGGTGGTGGGAGACATGGGTGTGGGCCAGCTTGCAGGTGCCCCACAGTGCTGGGGGGTGGGGGTGGTGGGAGACATGAGTGGGTGCCTGGTGGAGGCTGCCCCTGCACTGCTGGGGGGTGGGGGTGGTGGGAGACATGAGTGGGGGCCTGGTGGAGGCTGCTCCTGCACTGCTGGGGGGTGGGGTGGTGGTAGACATGAGTGGGGGCCTGGTGGAGGCTGCCCCTGCACTGCTGGGGGGTGGGGGTGGTGGGAGACATGAGTGGGTGCCTGGTGGAGGCTGCCCCTGCACTGCTGGGGGGTGGGGGTGGTGGGAGACATGGGTGGGGGCCTGGTGGGGGCTGCCCCTGGTGGCTGGGGGGTGGGGGTGGTGGGAGACATGAGTTGGGGCCTGGTGGAGGCTGCCCCTGCACTGCTGGGGGGTGGGGGTGGTGGGAGACATGAGTGGGGGCCTGGTGGAGGCTGCCCCTGCACTGCTGGGGGGTGGGGGTGGTGGGAGACATGAGTGGGGGCCTGGTGGAGGCTGGTCCTGGTGGCTGGGGGGTGGGGGTGGTGGGAGACATGGGTGGGGGCCTGCTGGCAGGTGCCCCACAGTGCTGGGGGGTGGGGGTGGTGGGAGACATGAGTGGGTGCCTGGTGGAGGCTGCCCCTGCACTGCTGGGGGGTGGGGGTGGTGGGAGACATGAGTGGGGGCCTGGTGGAGGCTGCCCCTGGTGGCTGGGGGGTGGGGGTGGTGGGAGACATGAGTGGGGGCCTGGTGGAGGATGCCCATGGTGGCAGGGGGGTGGGGGTGGTGGTAGACATGAGTGGGGGCCTGGTGGAGGCTGCCCCTGCACTGCTGGGGGGTGGGGGTGGTGGGAGACATGAGTGGGGGCCTGGTGGAGGCTGCCCCTGGTGGCTGGGGGTGGTGGGAGACATGAGTGTGGGCCTGGTGAAGGCTGCCCATGGTGGCTGGGGGGTGGGGGTGGTGGGAGACATGAGTGGGGGCCTGGTGGAGGCTGCCCATGGTGGCAGGGGGGTGGGGGTGGTGGGAGACATGAGTGGGGGCCTGGTGGAGAATGCCCATGGTGGCAGGGGGGTGGGGGTGGTGGTAGACATGCATTGTTGATCAGTAGTGCAAGGTGACATGTGGGTTGGCTGGGGGGCATGCCCATGGTGGATGGGCTGCCTGCGGGACATGAGCATGGGTGCAGGGTAGTCCCCCGTGGTGTGGGCTGCCTGCAGGGTCCGTGGAGGTTGTGGAGCGTACACCTGGGAGGGCCCACACGGCCAATTCACGTGTGGTACTCCCCAGAACCCCTGAAATACACATACCCTGCTGAAATCGTGTGTGTAACTTCCCGCGCACCCCTGAAATACACATACCTTGCTGAAATCGCGTGTGGAACTTCCCGCGCACCCCTGAAATACACGGACCCTGCTCGCACTGGGCCAATCGCGTTTGGAACTTCCCGCGCACCCCTGAAATACACGTACCCTGATGAAATTGCGTGTGTAACTTCCCGCGCACCCCTGAAATACACATACCTTGCTGAAATCGTGTGTGGAACTTCCCGCGCACCCCTGAAATACACGTACCCTGCTCGCACTGGGCCAATCGCGTGTGGAACTTCCCCCGCACCCCTGCAATACACGTACCCTGATGAAATCGCGTGTGTAACTTCCCGCGCACCCCTGAAATACACATACCTTGCTGAAATCGCGTGTGGAACTTCCCGCGCACCCCTGAAATACACGTACCCTGCTCGCACTGGGCCAATCGCGTGTGGAACTTCCCGCGCACCCCTGAAATACACGTACCCTGATGAAATCGCGTGTGTAACTTCCCGCGCACCCCTGAAATACACATACCTTGCTGAAATCGCGTGTGGAACTTCCCGCGCACCCCTGAAATACACGTACCCTGCTCGCACTGGGCCAATCGCGTGTGGAACTTCCCGCGCACCCCTGCAATACACGTTCCCTGATGAAATTGCGTGTGGAACTTCCCGCGCACCCCTGAAATACACATACCTTGCTGAAATCGCGTGTGGAAATTCCCGTGCACCCCTGAAATACACGTACCCTGCTCGCACTGGGCCAATCGCGTGTGGAACTTCCCACGCACCCCTGAAATACACGTACCCTGATGAAATTGCGTGTGGAACTTCCCGCGCACCCCTGAAATACACGTACCCTGATGAAATCGCGTGTGGAACTTCCCGCGCACCCCTGAAATACACGTACCCTGCTGAAATCGCTTGTGGAACTTCCCGCGCACCCCTGAAATACACGTACCCGGCCAAATCGCGTGTGAGACTTCCCGCGCACCCCGGTATACACGCACACGTATTTTTTGTCAGCGGGTGTCCGTGTTTGTGGGTACCCCTTTGCACGTCATTTGTCCTGGAGGGCCACAGTATAGGACATTCATCATGGCAGTATATAGGTGCTATTTGTTGGCGCACCTTTTGGCGCACATTTCTTACAGCCGCAGAGACGCTACCGCCTGCTTTCTTGTGGCGGTCGTGTTTGTGCCTGTGCGCTGGTTTGAGCGTGCGCTTTTTTGCCCTATTCTATTCCATGAATACATGTTGTAGGCGAGCGTGTGGGCGTTCCGCGCACTTGTGCCCTGTACTTCCCCCATGACGCCCACGTTTTGGCAAGTTGTTCCCCATTCCGAGTGTTACGCCCGTGTTCCGCCTACTTTTGTTGCGTGCGCCGCGCTATGTGCGATTTTCGCTGTGGCCTGTGCGATTTTCGCTGTGACCTGGCGCACGCTGTTAGATGGCCTGTGCGCCAACATGCGCCGCGCACTTTTTTATCGCACATCCGCTGGTTTTCTCGCGCACGGACTTCCATGAATCGATGTGCGCTGCTTTTCGTGCGATTTTCGCACTTGCACTGCGATTTTCGCTATTCCACTGCGATTCGCACGTTTTTGCCCACTTGCCCCGCGCTAATTCACTATTCTTTTATGCTACATTAGCAACATGTAAGAGATCCTATGATCAAGCTTTCATAATCCTAATTTAAAGATGGCATAATGTCTGTTTATCTCTTTAAGGTTTTCTCTGGTTTCCCTTATGTTGAACATCCTCGCAGCATGTTAACCGTGTCAACACGCGTCATTAGCCATCTTGCTTTGGGCTAATTCCAATTGTGTAACAGCGTATGTCGCGATCACGTTTGTTATAGGCAACCGCCTCATCATGCTGTTCGCCATCTTGTTTAGGGATTCATTTTCTACAGCTGTCTTGATCAATTTACTCTATGAGTTTTAAATTGTGTAGAGTTCTTATACCAATAAAGGAGTTGCATTTGGAGTTGGCAATAATTCAAGCAATATGAATTCTGAGTGTATTATCAGAAAAAAGAACTTAAAATAATAGTTGAATGCACGAGGCTCAAATTAGTTAGATTTGACACATTTCAGACGTGAATACCTAAAAAAGTATAATATTAACTAATATTGTGGATAGAACATCTACAGAAAGTGGCTCATCTCTGTATCTAAATTGAGCCCCTTAGGCAAGTGTTTAATAAACATATGCAGGCAGTTTCTTTACATCTCAAGAGCTTCTCTCTATTTCCTCCCCTTGGAGGCATACGGATCCTTTCTATTCAGAAGTGTTTAACATTGTCCTAGAGTCCTGGCTGTATTCACTCTGAAAGTGATAGGCCAAGGGATACCTTAAGTCCTTAATTTTTATGGATCTGAAGTGTTCTGTAATTCTTATTTTGAGTGAATGTATGGTACTTCCTATGTACAAATTTGAGCAGATACATTGTAGTCCGTAAATTACATATTTAGTATTGCAGTTTATAAATTAGTAGATTTGACGAGTTGTTCCGTTTGGCAGTAGAATTTGTTTTGTTCTATAGTCGGAATGTGGACATTAATTGCTTTTCCCGCATTTGGTTCCACATTTGTGGAAGGCCAGGATCATGTCATGGATTAATAAATCATCATCTAATTTAAGAATGGACCAATGTTTGTTCAGAATTTTTCTGATTAAATGTGATTCAGAACTGTAAGTGGTGATGAAACACACTTTATTGAAAGATTCAAGTGAGCTCATTTTTGGTTTGTTAGTGAGAAGATCTATTCTTGGTCGAAATGTTGCCTTGTTAAATATTTCCGGAGATGTTGACTGTCATAGCCTGTTTCTTCAAAATTGGGAGTCACTGATTTTGCATGTTTTTCTAACTCTTTGTTGTCTATACAGTTACGTTTTATCCTCAAATGTTTTCTATAAGGGATGTTCTTGGTGAAATTATTTGGGTGGTTACTTTTGGCATGTAGTATACTGTTTCCTGATGTAGGTTTCACAAAGAGGGTTGTTTGGATGAAGTCATTTTGCATGTAAAATTCCAGATCTAGGAAACATATTCTTGTGGTAATGGCTTGTAAAGTGAATTTGAGGTTGTAATTATTATTGTTCAGATATTTTTTAAGGGATTCTTGGTTGCCATTCCAGATAATCACTATGTCGTCTATATAACTACCCCAGTAGATGATTTGATTTGCAGTTGTAAATGATGGATGTTGCCTTGCGAATTCTTATTCAAAATGCCCCATGTATAAATTAGCATACACGGGGCAAATCTTACACCCATGGCCGTGCCCTGTTTCTGTCTGTATATCTGGTTGATAAATGTGAACATATTATTGTTCAAGGTAAAGTTTAACATTTCTGTTAGCATTAGATTCTGTTGCTGGCACAATATTGCTCTGCATTTGAAAAAGTAATGAGTGGCTTTGATTCCCTTGATGTGAAGAATGCTGGTGTAGAGTGAAGTGACATCTAGAGTAACTCATCTGAAATTGGATTCCCGGGTTGTAGATTCAAGTTGCTAAATGACATGTTTGGTGTCTAAAATGTAGGATGTCAGTCCTGAAGCTAATGGTTGCAAGTTCTTGTCTATGTATTGGGAAATTGATTCAGTTATGGATAACATTCCATTGATAATGCATCTGCTAGTTGGAAAAGTTGGAAAGTGTTTGTGAATTTTCAGAATTAAGTATATGGTGGCCATGATTGGAAAAGGATTGTGCATGACGTTGTGTTCATCTTCTGATAGTAAACTTTCGTTCATTCAATGGATACTCATAGCATTCCATTCCCGTACAAATGTTTTTAGAGGATTGATTGTAAGCTTCTCATAGCAGTGTATGTCATTAAGATTGTGAAGTGCCGATGTGACATATTCTTCTGTTCTCATTAGTACAATGTTCCCACCTTTATCCTCCATTTTGATTATTACTGAGGTATTCTTGCTAAGTGCTTGTAATGCTGCTCATTCTCTGTAGGGCAGATTGTGTTGGATTGTGGGTTTCTTTCCCGTAAGATAATTATCTCTTAGATCCTGCAATGCTGCTTTGTGAAACATATCAATCACATTATCCGAAGCTAAATAGGTGATGAACTTGGACTTAGGTTAAAGCGAGGTTTCTTTAGACAATCCTGTTTCTAAATTCAAGTCTACTGAAAAAGTTTACAGAGTGTGAACTTATTTTTCTTCTTGGAGGTTCAACAACCTTACTGTGTTCTCTAAATGAATAACTGTTAGTTTTGAGGGGACTCAAGTAGTTGTGACTGTAGACTTAGTGATGGTCGAAAAGTATTTTTTAATCTTAAGTCTTTAACAAAATGTATATAGATCAAGATTGGTCGTGAAATAGTCCATGGGACTGGATGGGCAAAATGAAAGTCCCTTATTCAGGGCTGATATTAGTTCTGAGGAAAGGTCCATACTAGTAAGATTCACTACTAAGTTTTCCTTTGCTGAATGTTTCTGGATCTTGTTAGCATTCCTGCAGTGCTTTTTACGTGATCTGGAGAGGTTGACCCTACCGCTCCTGCTCTTCCTGTTCGTCCTCCACGTGTTGTGGAATATTGTTGTGTTGTGGATCTCATCGGATTTCATGTTGACTTGAATTGAGAATACGTTCTTGTCTGTTTGTATTTCTTGTATTCTTCTAAAAAAGATAATTCGACAGGAGTAACTGATGAGGTTGATTTTCGATACAGAGATGAGCCACTTTCTGTAGCTGTTCTATCCACAATTGTAATTCTTATTATACTTTTTTAGGTATTCACGTCTGAAATGTGTCAAATCTAACTAATTTTAGCATTGTGCATCCACTATTATTTCAATTTCTTTTGTTCTGATTATATACTCAGAACTCATATTGCTTGAATTATTGCTGACTCCTAAAACAACTCCTTTATTGGTATAAGTACCTTACACAATTAAAAACTCATAGAGCAAATTGTTCACGACAGCGGTAAAATATGAATCCCTAAACAAGATGGCGAACAGCATGATGATGCCGTCACGTATAACAAACGCGATATCGACACATGCTGTTACACAATTAGAAGTAGCCCAAAGCAAGATGTCGAAATGAATGATTGACGCAGTCGCGTAGAAAGAAACAGCGATCTCATCATCACGCTGCTATAAATAGTGGCCATTTTAGTCACAACGCGGTTCACATGCCGCGAGAATATAAATCATAAGGGAAACCAGAGAAAACCTCAAAAAGGTATGCAGACATTATGACATCTTTAGGATTATGAAAGCTTGCTCATAGGATCTCTTACATGTTGCTAAAATAGCATGATAGAATAGTCAACTTTGTTTCCATAGGTAACACCCATATTGAGCAAGGACAGGAACATTAAAGACTGTATTCTTCCATTCGCTCTCTTTCCTTTCCTAATTTGGATCTAACATCGACACAGTGGGCCTCATTACAACCCTGGCGTTAAGGGGTTAACGGCACCATAAAAGGCTGTGGCGCCGTTAAACCGTTAACGCCTGATTCACACTTTAACGTCTGCTTTTTGCAGGCGTTAAAGTCCAACCCGCTTAGGGACCTTGGTGCTAATTTACGGTGCCGTAATTAGCGCCTTCCCCATTCCCATTGAGCCCTATAGGCCAAAAATGGGAATGGGGGAGGGGCCATGGTGAATGGGGATTTACCGCCCGCCAACCTTGGAATGGGGCGGTAAATCTGCCATCCACCATGGCGGAATCCGGCATGGACCAGGGTGTTAATAGCACCATGGTCCAACCCCAGGGTTGTAATGAGGCCCAGTGCAAATACACTTGCATGAGACTAGAGCAACCATTTTTTGAAGTTGTGTATGAAGTCTATAATTTACAATATTATGTATATACATAAGTCACGACTGATTTAAAGTTATTCTCTGTTTGTTATTCAGAGCAAGCTATTGATGAATCACCATACAAAGGTGGGGAAAAACGTGCTGAGGGACATTTAATGCATTCAAGAAACATGAAAAAGGATATACTTATATTTTGAAACAACACTATTAAAACTTCAGAAAATGAGCGCAAAATTACAGATTCTTTCATTTCTTTCAAGTGCTGACTATATACTGTTTTTCTCATAAACTGGAAACATAGAGGTATCGCAGTATGATAATAAGTTGTATTTGATATGATACATTTAGGCAGATACGAGATCAAGACAATCTGTATGATTGCTAAGCAGCCCAAAAAAGCAGACTGGATTTGCCATTTGAAGCAATTGATGGTGCTGGGCAGAGCTAGAGGTTATCTTAAAATCCATGGTGTGCCTCAAAGTTTCTTTCAAGTAAAAAAAGGCTCACTCTGAACCATAACTCTTGGATTATCAATTGGCTCTTGAGAAACGATTAACATGCTTAATACTTTCTGAGACAGTCAGAGGGCCTGATTTACAAAGTGTTTTTCAATGGGGTTTTCAAATGTTTTTGTAAATCAGGCCCCGAGTGTCTTACGCATCACGATTCACTGTAAATCTTTGGTATGTTCTTGCATATGTGGACTAAACAGAAAATAACAAGTCCTTTATACCCAGTTCGTGCCGACATCACTTGTAAGAAAGCTCAGCGGATTAATGCATCCTGTAAAGTGATTTGTGTGCAACAAGAAGGGCACACTTTCAAATCCTGGGCTTCCAAGGTTGACAAAATGAATACCAGCTAGTGGGATAAAAACAACACCGGTTACCAGAGACCAGAGACAATCCACATTGTAATGCACACGGTTTAACTGCACTCATTATTATTGTGGCAGTATGAGATTTCATTATGGCTAATTTGGACAGCAGTGGTTGACTGCATTTTGTGCAGATAGCAAACCAATTGCAGACTGCATTATGTGAATTGCATTACGGTTCCAAGTTCTGTAATGCCCACGTATCACAATAAATCTGCATACTATTGTGGCCCATTTTTATATCTTCAATAATGCCGACTTGGCACAGAAGTACGGGATGTCATCATGCTTAAATAGCACTGTAAGGCTGGCTTGCATCATGACTAGTTAGCATAGAAATGTCAGGTTCCATCATGCCAAATTCCCACAGCAGTTGCAAAATGTCTAATGTCCACTTAGTACAGCAAGGTCAGAAACGGTTATGGCCAGCTACCATGCTAAGGTAGCGCAGTACGTGTAATACAAGTATGTCCACTTTGCACTGCAATGTCATAGCCTACAGGCCCACTTTTCACAGTAAAACTCGATTCCATTAAGTCCAGAGTGCTTCTTGATTCAGATAGCTTGCTAAAGTTCTTCATCCCAGCTGATAGGACAAAGTTTTGAAATCCAGAATGGCCAACTCGGCCCCTCATCCTTCAAAGGTTGATGATTTGAGTGCAATTACATTGGCTAATAATATTGCCGGTTGTCACAGGGCTTAGAAGGGGATGGAATCTGGCATGACGTTCTATAGCAATTTGTTATTAATATTCCACTTTGCCTAGGATAGAGGCGTGCAGGAACACTTGTCTATAGCATCCCTATTCTCTACAGGACATGCAGGGCTCCTCCGCCCAGCGACCATTAACAGCATGATGGTGGAGGTAGGCGGGGACAAGGGACACCAGGGAGCCTAAATCACACTACACCCACATGCCCTGTGTCCTGCCCACTTCCTTAATCCTGCTGATTTTGACAGAGGAACAGTGGAAGAGAGATGGGAAAGGGGAGGGCTTCCAAGTCAGTAGTAGGGGGATATCTTTTATCAAGCTTTTCAATAGACAGGTGCCCCGCCCCTTTTCCACACACCCAGAATCCCTGTACATTTGGTTGAACCCCAAAATATGTAATTGCCCCTAAATATGTTCATATAATTTGGATATAAAATGGATATATATGATAATAACCCCAATCATGTTTATATAAATCTGATAATAACCCACCAAAAATATACATTTGTATATTCATTTGATATAAAATTTGATAAGAACTACCCCTATAAATGTGATTGCACCCAGAAAAAGAATCATAGATAAATTAATGGAGGGTAAATAGCTGCAGATTATTATGTTTATATTTTATATAAAATTGATGAGAACCCCAATGTAGGGTCTAGATAGAGATGTATCCAAAACCCTATAAATTTGAGCTTGCATTAATAAACCCTCACGAAAAACTTTATACCAGTAGTGCCTTTCCCATGCCTACACAAAAGCCCAAACTATTGCCTTTGTCAATGCTGGTTCTTTAAAGAATTGCATTTCAACAGTGAGATCTTGAACCAAGTTTACACAAAGACCAACCCTACATATCAAACTTTACATCGGCAGTGCCTTTCCCATGCCTATACATAATCCGAAACGGTCGTTTTTGTTAATGATCATTCTTTAATGACTTGCACAGTCATTTAAACACTGACTATATATACATTTCAACTTGCTTTAATCAACCCCCACCATCAAACTTTATACACAAAGGGCCTTTCTCATGCGTATACAAAAGTCCAAACTGTTTGCTTTCTCAATGGTTGTTCGTTAATGAATTGCACACCACTCGTATCTTTAAATTAGACTCGTGTGCACGTTGGGATCTGGTTAAGAAATGTTTAATATTGCACAGTCTGTCTTACCAATTATCGTATTTGAACACTTCAGAGAAGAAGACTGATGCACGCCTGTGTGTGGCCATGTCTGCAGGGTGCCCTGCTGTATGGCGCGTAAACAAATGTTGGGTTTTTGTTGGTTGCACGACACCACTTGTAATTTATTTAATTGAAGCAACAGCAGCCCTTGTTTTGACTCGGGGGTCAACCTTTAATAATACGTTGTGGAGCGTTGTGTTGCCTCTTTGTGATGAACTGGAAGCTCAGTTTTATGCTTCTAGGTGGGAGAAAAAGCAACCACCTCCTTTACTGCAGGGACGATTGAAGAGGCCTGACAAAATGATAGCTCTGGCACCACGATGAGAGCACGGCATGGGACTCCTGTAATAATTACGCTAGCTTTAGGGCAGGTGCTTTTGTTAGGAAATCCTTGCATCAAACATCATCGTACTTACTGCAATTCCCAAGTCACTCATATGCACATTCCATCCTTTGCCTTCGCCTAGACCTATGGCCAACAAAAACGAGGCTAGCAACAATTTCAAATAACTCGACCATCATGTAACCTGCTGCTTTTGTTAGATGAACGAACATAGGGAGACACCTCAGCATCTTGTAACCGAATGCTCATCCTTCGTTAGTCAATGGGAATTAACATTCTATAAGTACCTGAGGGAATACAAGATTCTGACGAAACAACAAATGAGGCACTATACATTTAATGCACACATTGTCTCGCTTAATATTGCAACAATACAATTCTTATGAGCAGTAAACTTGATCGAAAATAAAACTATTTCTGTTGATTTTAAATTGACTCTGTTGGGAATCTGATCTATAGGTTTTAATTGTGCACATGTTATGCTTTTAAAAATCAAGTTCTTTTAGACCATATTTTAAATAGTTTATTAGTTTTATATTATGTGTATCTTTATTATAGTACAGGCCTGTTCTGAATGAAGCATTAATGAATGCAGTAACCAGGGGGGCTAGGTCCTTAGCAAATTCCTTGATAATTTTAGGGGGGCAGATGTCTCCTTTGCATAGTGATGGTTTAAGGTGTTTGATGAGATCGAGGACCTCAGATTCGGTAGTGTCTCTAAAGACAAATTGGGCGTGATGGGGATCGCTGTGCTTTGCTTGAATGAGCAGGTTCTTATTTTTGTTAGGGAGGGCTTTGCAGTGGTTTTGAATTTTGTTTTTTTTGGAAGAGATCTATTTTGTTGAGCATAGCAGTCATCTGTGCTAGCGGAGGTGTGACCATTTCGTTAAAGATAGTGAATATCTCTTTGACTTGCGAGTTGGCTTTGGAGATCCTGTTGTTAAAAGAGTTAGCTTTTGCTTGGATAGAGCTTTTTTGTATTGGGGAGCCATTTGTTTGAAGAGGTTCTTGTTTAAGTCATTAGGGTCGGCTTGCCAGTTTTTTTGTGCCTGACAGATTTTGTGTGCAGACCGTTTAGAGTCAATCCGAAAACCATGAATTGTTGTGGAAGGTTTTTTTTTTGCTTTCTTGCTTTCTAGAGTGGCTATTAAGTTTATAGCATTGGTAAGTGTGTCATTGAATATGTTTGCTAACACATTCGGATCCTGAGAGAAGGGGGGAGCTAGACATGGCTTGCTCAGGTATGGCCAGAGGTTGTCTTTGCTGAGTTTTTTTGAACTTCTTGAAAAGGCTGGTGGTGCGTGAGTGAGAGCTTTGGTGCATGGGGTCGTGGGGATGTCAAATTCAATGCAGGTGTGGTCTGTCCATGATAAGTCTGTGTTAGAAGTAATGTTGGATGCACAGTTGTGATCCATGACCCAATCGAGGGTATGGCCTTTGGAGTGGGTAGGTGAGTGTACTCCTTGGGAGAAGCCCAGGTCTGATAATTCTTTAGTAAGAGCTGAGGCAGAGTCGTCTTTAGGGTCATTGGGCCTC
The DNA here is from genome assembly GCF_040938575.1 of Ambystoma mexicanum. Lineage (NCBI taxonomy): Eukaryota > Metazoa > Chordata > Amphibia > Caudata > Ambystomatidae > Ambystoma > Ambystoma mexicanum. The sequence goes on along the minus strand of NC_090928.1, from coordinate 956,302,306 downwards.
ATTACGACCCAGGCGGTAAGTTACCGCCTGGGCTGTGACTTTACCACCATGGCGTAAACTACGTTTACGCCATGGTGGTTGGCGGACTTACCGCCCCATTCCGACCTTGGCGGGGCGGTAAGTCCCCAATCCCCATTTACCCTTCCCCATTCCCATTTTCGCCCCATAGGGAATAATGGGAGTGGGGAAGGCGTTAATTACGCCACCGTAAATTACGGTGGCGTAATTAACTCCATGGTCCCTTAGCGCCATGGATTTTAACACCTGCTAAAAGCAGGTGTTAAATCCGCCATGGCGCTAAGGGACCTCGTACTCAGGCGGTAAGGGTCGGCGCTGTTTACGCTGCCGTAAACCCCTTACCGCCTGGGTCGTAATGAGGCCCATTGTAGCCTAAGTTTAAGTCTCCTAGTAATAGAATTTTTGAGGATTTTTTGATGTTGTTACTGAGTCAGTGGGAGAGGAAATCTGCAGGGGGCCTGTAGGCCTGTACAGGATATGCATATTGATTGAGTTGTTGGGTGAAAGCATTAGTTTAACTGATAGGATGTCAGCATTTCCACCCCAGGTGCTGGAGTCTGATAGCCTAATGGGAAGTGAGTCTTTGTAGATAAGGACAACTCCACCTCCAATTCTATCAAGTCTATCTTGTCTAAGGATGGCGTGACCTGGAGGTAGGGCTAATGACATTGCTGGGTAGGAGGACTCATTTAGCCAGGTTCTAGTGATGCTAAGTAGGTCAAAGTTCTGTGTGGATAATAGGTAATTTATCTCTAACACATGTACAGGGAGGGAACGTACATTCAGCAGTGCACATTTGAGAGGTGGATATTGTGTAATTTTGGTTTTAGTAATTTTTGGATGTGAGGTGCTATGTTTACCGATGTGTGAGGTAACGTGTGGCTTGGTGTGCGGTAGAGTTGCAGAAGATTGGATCGGCGAGGATAGAGGGTTATGGGCCTTGCTACAGTGAGTAGATAGTTTAGGTGAGGTTCGAGTGCTTAGTTTGAAGTTTCTTAGATGGCGAGGTGTAGGTGAGAATGGCAGGTTTTTAGCTAGTGTGCAGATTCTGAGTCTGTGAAGTCTAGCAGCTGGAGTAGGCAGCTGTGACTGTGTGAGGTCATGGTCTAATGGAGTGGAAGGTGAGTGCGTGCTGTGCTATAGGGTTGATATGCAGGATGTGGGTGGTGTGCAGGTGTATGTACCATGCTTGTGATGGACATGGCATAGGTTACAAGGATGGCTAGGTGGAGCACAGTAGTGAGAGAGAGGGTCTGGGTGCCTTTGTTATGCGCAGTATGTGTTGTTTTATGTATCATGAGGGGGAGATTAGTTAGTGTCTGTGCGTGCATCTAGTATTGTGGTTGAGGTAATCAGAGTGATCGTTCATAGAATTGTTGAGCAGGGCGCTAGTGGAGTCAACGTGGGTTGAGTGAGATGTGCCGGTGGGGGAGTCTGCTACGCCTATGTGGCGGTGATTGGCTGTGCATACGAATTAGTATTGGCATACAGACATGAATATCAGCATGTTAATACAATGAGGGAGTATACATTAGGCTCATGCAATAGGTTAAGATCACGTAAAGAACAGTAAAGTAAACTACAATCGTGGGTGCACATTGTGCAAAAATCGAGACATGTACATTGGGCTTATTTGGTTAAGGTAGAGTATAGGAACCAGCGGCGGTACAACCTTTGGCAGTGATGGTGAAGAAATGTTGGACCAGCGTGTTACTGTGCCAGGGCAAAAAGGGGTCACAAAACATGGGGGACTTAACGATCAGTAATGATAGGGTTGTGCAGGTAACAAGATAAACAACAGTATTGCAGTAGTTGAATGTGCTTAAAAGAAGTGCAGGGCTTAAAAGTATTGTGCTGATTTTACAGGTCAATAGGTACAGTCGAACAACAGTAATCGCATTCACTAGCTGATCCTATCATCGAGTTTTTGTGAGGTCCTATGGAGTATGTAAAGGAGCCTGGAGGTGTAAATTGCAGCGTTAGTGCACACGGTTTCAAGGTGCATACATGTAAAGGCCAATGAAATCCAGTAGGTCAGAAGGGCGCAGAGAAGGGGCAAGGAAGGTAGCGGATAGTCGCAGGAGCGGGTTATGCGAGCAATGGATGAAGGTGAAAGTGGAGGCTGGAGTTGGCTCAGAATGAGACCCAGATGGGAGATGAGACAGAGGGTCGCAGGAGTCAGTGGCGCTTACAGTCCAGAGAAGTTCCAAGGAAGGATGTAGCATCAATACAGGTCAGGCGGCAATAATGCAGCGTTCCGGGCACTGGCTCTGCCGGCTCCTGACAGGCACTGACAGGGTTGTAGCTGTGCCTTGTGATGTGTGCCTTAGGGTGGGTGCTGGCTCACGCCTTCCGGCATAGTGTTGTGGGAGATATGGACTCCCTTGAGTGAATCAAATGCTCGTTCTCTACAGCGTTCAGGTTGCTAGGTAACAGCTGAAGGGATAGGCCTGGCGGCCATTTTATGAAGATCCTCGTGGTGGGTAATGGCTTCGGCTGCTGTCTCTGTAATAAAAGCAAATAATTTGATCAGCTGTGCAGCTGGCCTTAGTAATATCAAGGCTTGCTTACTAGCACTTCTGTAAACAAAGCCAGCCTCATGGGGGCCCATCGCTGGCTGGATCTCCTGATCCCTCATGGTGTGTACCCTAGTAAAAAAGAAATCCACTTTTTGGATTGTTTTTGGATTGCTTCTGGCTTGTTTTCAAGCTGCAGATTTTTTTGGGATTTATTTTGGATTTTTTGGGGATTTTTCCAAGCAAGGATTTATTTGTCTTGGGTTGGAGGATTTATTTTGGATTTTTACTGACTTGTTTCTCAGTAGAAACAATCCACTAACACTAACTGGCAGGCACGCATTTTTACAGGATTTATTTTGGATTTTTACTGACTTGTTTCTCAGTTAAAACAATCCACTAACACTAATTGGCAGGCACGCATTTTTACAGGATTTATTTTGGATTTTTACTGACTTGTTTCTCAGTTAAAACAATCCACTAACACTAATTGGCAGGCACACATTTTTACTGGATTTATTTTGGATTTTTTGACAAGCAAGGATTGTTTGATTTTAAAGTGAGGATTATTTTGGGATTATTTTCAATTTGTTTCTCAATAAAAAACAATCCAGCAACACTACACATTTTTACCGCATTTATTTTGTATTGTTTTACCAGCAAGGATTGTTTGGTCTTACAATGGAAGATTTATTTTTGATTTTTTTCCAACTTGTTTCTCAGTAAAAACAATCCAGTAACTCTAGGCACACATGTTTACTGCATTTAAATGTTGGAATGTTTACCTAGTTTAAACATTGTTTGCCGTTATTTAGGATTTTAATGTGGTTAAAAATGTCACACAGTTTATTTCTTTTGGAACTTTTATTTGTGCACTAAAAGTTCCATTGCACTTAACTATTTCTTTATCAAATAATGCCCAGTCGCTAAGCTTTTTCTTCAGGGTATACGGATTTGCCGCCATAGGAATAGCACTCTATCCATTGTCTTCAGTGACTTTAGTGGCTTTGCCAATGCTTGTTTTACACGTGGCTTCAGTGGCTTTGCCAATGCTTGTTTTTAGCACATGGCCGATACTGAGTCCGGTCTCTGATCCACTTTTCTTATTTGTGATGCTGTGTTGTATTATTATTGGTAAACACTTTTGCTGTGTGTGTTGTATGTGACAACTTTGATCTACGGCAGGAGCATTCATTAAATCATTATTTTAAAAAAATCTCTGAATCATGCTATAGACACACATGTTTGTTTACATATTATTTTTGATAGTAAATTGGTTTCCATTAAGTTTAACAAAGCTTCAGAGAGGCTGTGGTGGGCAGCGCTTTTATTAAATCGGAGAGTCTAAAAAAGTGTACAATTTTGCAATCTCCATTATGCACCCATATACATGCAAACATCCGTTCAAGAGACCTTAGTCCAGTGCTGATATTTTCATTCTGCTTTCTGGGACGTAGAGTCTGGATTTATAATGGGGGAATACAAGCTCCAGGATGCAAGGAATAAAACAGGAATAAACTTGCACTTTAAAAACGTAATGGGGCATATTGACATGTATGCATAGCATTCACTGGGAGAGATTTATGTTTTTGCATGGGGGAACACAAAAAAAGATAAGACTGCCACACAAGGGTGGGTGTGGCTATTCTTTGTTAGTGGTGGAACAAAATCAAACTTCACCCTGCCGGAATAAAGCCTTCATTTAAGAACACTTTCCTCCCATTGTATTACAACGGGCATATGCAGCATTGCACTTATCTGATAGCAAATTGTCCACCATCGGGACTGAAAAACCCACACATGAACCCAGAAAGTCCCCTTGTGTGGTTCCCTGCACTGGAAAGGGAGATATCAAGACCCCAGTGGAGACAAGGAAAAATGAATTAAACAATTCACAGAAAATTAATGGCGGGTTGTCCTCTGCAGGAGGTATTTGGCATGTGTTGTACCCTGACCCAAGTGTGGTGGAGGCTGTGAAGACTGCTCATACAGATACCAGACCTCGTCCACCCAGAGCAAGTTCCAGGAGTTGACAGGCCCATTGCAGTAAAAGAGGTACAGGTGCAAATCACATGATAAACCATGCTGACAAACATATCCTTATAGAAATATGTGTAACACTAAAAAGAAAGTGCAATTTTAGTTGCCCCACCCCATCCTCCTCCCCATTTTCACTGAAAAACTACATTTACCAGAAGGAAAAGTAATTTGAGCCTAATCTCCATATGGTTTGCAAATGTGCTTTCAAGACACACAACAAAATGTATTTTGTAATAATAAGGTCACCTACTTTTAGTCATCTTTTTTTCTTCATTCACATGCGGCTGCCAGAGCGACTGCAACTTTCTTCTTCCCCTGCTCTCTACTATTATGCCTGCATGCACGTGCAAAGGTAAGCCCCTCACCACTGGGCTCCCACACGAGGCGCGCATCGGCACATTGACTTTGTTGAATATTGCAATAATTGTGCCTGCATAGACATCTTATCAGCGAGAATGTTTAAACACTGTTGAGCTTTGATAACGCTCTGTTTGTTGCCGCATTGCATTTTACCTGCCTTATGTCCATGGATTTTTGCCATTCTAAGATGGTCGTTTCCACTGCCTGCACCAGGATGCTGGGCACGGTGCTGCTGGGTATATGGGATTGGCTGGGGCTGTCTACATCTGGCCCAATGGGAAGGCCGGCAGGCTTGGCCGGCCCTCCTAACAAGGCCAACTCCTAAGGCCCTGTCTACCCCTGTCCATGACGGTCGTCTGTGTGTCCGTATGCTCCCCAACCCCCTTGATCGCCTGTATTTCCATATGCTCCCCACACCCCCTTGGTCGCCTGTGTGTCCGTCTGCTCCCCCCCCTTGGTCGCCTGTCTGTATGTTCCCCAACCACTTGGTCGCCTGTGTGCCTGTATGCTCCCCAAACCCCCCCTCCCACCTTGGTCGCCTATGTATCCGTATGCTCCTCAACCCCCCTTGGTCGCCTGTGTGTCCGTACGCTCCCCACCCCCCCTTGGTTGCCTGTGTGTCCAGATGCTCCCCACCCCACCCCCCTTGGTCGCCTGTGTGTCCGTATGCTCCTCACAACACTCCCCATTGGTTGCTTGTATGTTTGTATGCTCCTCACCCCACCTTGGTCGCCTGTGTGTCCGTATGCTCCCCCCCCTTGGTCGCCTGTGTGTCTGTATGCTCCCCACCCCCCTCCCTGGTCACCTGTGTGTCCATATGCTCCCCACCCCACCCCCCTTGGTCGCCTGTGTGTCCGTATGCTCCTCAGAACACTCCCCATTGGTTGCTTGTATGTTTGTATGCTCCCCACCCCCACCTTGGTCGCCTGTGTGTCCGTATGCTAACCCCCCTTGGTCGCCTGTGTGTCTGTATGCTCCCCACCCCCCTCCCTGGTCGCCTGTGTGTCCGTTTGCTCCCCACCTCTCCCTGGTCGCCTGTGTGTCTATATGCCCCCCCCCCTTCCCGGTTGCCATGCAACATGTGGCTGGCACCATGTATTTTCCAATCTTTATGTACTTATACTGTAACCTTAAGCATTGTATGTACTTTTGCTCTGTAATCAGCAAGTAAAAGCTCCTTGACACCTCAGGGTTTTGGGCGCTATATAAGAACAGTAAATAATTTAAATAAATAAATAAATAGAGAATATCATTTAACTGTGCTGCTTATAACAGAGGGTGTTTTAAAAAAAAGTGTTTCTGAGGAGAGTGGAGTTAAATTTGCTTGTGTGAGCAGCAGCTTATTGTAAAATATTTTTATTTTAGCACTGTGTATGTATAGTAATGCTATTCTGTTGCATTTTTTACTTTGGAGACCTAACCACTTCGTTTTGAGTGAGCGCTGTTACTTTCTGCTCATTGCAATGGGAGGCGGCCTGTTTTCGGCTTGTTTTGGAGGGGCATTGAGCTTTTTTTTTTGTTGGGCCTGGCAACGTGGGTAGCAATGGCGGCGGAAGAAGATACGGCGGAGGTGCTGGTGGGCTCGAAAAACAGGATAAATACCACACAAAAGGTAAGTGACCACGCGCTTATTTATGTTCGCGTCGTTAGGTAACACAGACACACATGTTTCAGTTTACATCGATGCGTGTGACTAGTGGTCTCTTTACAATTACTCGTGATAAATGCAGCTTTGTTTTTTATTTTTCCAGCTTTCTTTCAATGGTCCAATTTGTTTCATTTTTTTGCCTCGGAGAATATGATTTTCATCTCAAATCAATGGCGCCTCAAAATGCCCTGGTTTGTAGCAACTGCTAATTGTGTACATGTGGATATTTACTTTTTCGCATGCCTGAAAATTCAGCAAATGCAAAACGCATTGTCCCCAAAGCCCGCAATAGCTTTTCAGTCATCAGCCCTCGCAAGCACACAGACGCCCACAGCCACAAGGTTTACTGCTTCCCACGCCGATGGATGGTGGCTTTTCCGCCTGCCGCATTGCTTGTTTTTAAGTATGCAGTTTTATTCACATTCGTGCCATATCTGCGCACACACAAATACTAGGGATTCCAAACACAGCTCCAATCTTTTAAAATAAGCAGCCGTCATAACTCGTGCGCCATTTTACGCATTTGTGTTTTGTGAGCAGCTCTGCAGGCCTAGTAACGAACAAAGAAAGGAGCCACACATCCAGCCTATAGTCAATATTAGCATTTTCTGGACTCGGCGTCAAGACTGGAGTAAATGATAATTTTAGTATGTGACTTTAGGGCAAACTTTCCAGAAAACCCTTATATTTCCTCTTTCATAACGGGAGTGTTTATAGCAGAACAGGACAGAGGCTGCATAATCAGGTAGACATGAAGCAGAGGATATAAACCGCCTCTAAAATCAACAGAATAATAGAGGGGATAAAAACAACAGAGAACACTTGCTTCAGAGTTCAGACCCTGTACAGGCAAGAGAGAATAGACTGTTTAAAAACCGAGCAGGTTCACGGGAGAGGACACCATTTCAGAACAGAGCACGTTCACATAAAAGAATGAACTATGTGTGTGGGGGGAAAGGTATAGCCAACAGCAGCCAAAGAAATCCTACGATCGCCCGGTGTGTTAGCAGCTTGTGAAGTGAACACCATCGAAATGCTAACAATTGCAGCATGACTGCGTAGGAAGACACGATCTGCCTCTTTACCCACGCCCCGCTGCACCCCTCGAAGTTTCAGTCTATTCACTTGTTGAACTTTTGTATAGTGCCTGGACAGCAGGAGAGGTTTCCAGGTCCTCGGCCCCCAGTCTAATGCCTGTTCTCGAGGGACAATACGTGGTGCATTTTCTTCAGTGGTGCATGCATGCTTCTACCAAACATGCTGCCCCACTGCTGCGGAAATAGCCACCTTGATTGGTTACTGCCGCATAGCGTTGCAGCATGCACAATCAGACTTCTTGTGTGGGCTGATAACCAAAAGCCTATCTATGTGACCCCTGAGCTTCGATTGGTATTGGTAGATATGGGTGAGGTGGGGTGTGCATGGTAGTGTGGAACAGAAGGTGAGAGAGGCAGATTGTGTGGTTAAGTGGGATGAGGTGACATTGGATGGTTTAGAGAGGGGTATGGTGTAGAGGGGTGGAGTAGGTGCATAGAGAATAGTAAAGCATACTCGAGCAACAGTGGGAAGGGATGGGACAGCAATGCGTGACAAAGGATGGATAGGGTAGAGAAGTACAAGGAGGGGTGGGTCAGGGTTAGAAGAGGTTAGAAAGTTTGGCCCGGTTAGGGATCGTCACAAATGGCACAGAAATCACCCCAACTCTCTCAGGCAGTTTAAAGCTTTTTATTGAAGGTTTGGTAGGCCCTAAGACTCTCTTTCTCGTTTTGTAATTAACCCCCTCCCTAACCCACACATCCTTAAACCTGTAAGGCAAGACCTCCAAACAAGGAAAACCAATCCTCTTAGGTTAAAAGCTTGGTGCACCTCTTTGCAAGGAAACACATTTATTTTGTATATTTTGTATACCAGAACGGAAAAGGTGATGGACTGTCACCAAGTTATATAGTGCCCACTGCCAGTTTCCCTAGGCACACACGCACACGCTCTGCAGGTCATTGAGGTGCTTAGGTTGCAAACACGTATCTTTTTCAGTGGCAGTGCCTTTCATGTGCATAATAGGACAATTAGAACTCAAATGGAAGTTTGTGACAAAGAAGCTGCACATCTACGTTTGTTTATTACACAACTTCTTGCATGTCTTAAATCGCTGAAAATACAGTGGGGTTAAAGAGATTTTTCAGGTTGACATTATTTTGCATTCTGGGACTTATAGTTTACCATTCAGGATGTGAAAATTAAAGCCACAAGGAACATTTCCACCCACCTCTGCCCAAACACACACTCCTTGGATCCCCTTAATTGAAGCTATAAACGGGCCACTGGTGTAATAAAAATGTCTTAACCAGGTCTGCCCCCACCCACTCAATTTATAAGCACTATATGTGGTTCTGTTGAAAACAAGCATTGGCAAAGCCAACAGTTTTGGCTCGTGTATAAGTATTAGGCATTTGCCAGGCACTACTGTTATATGCACAGATGCTCGCTCCATTTTGCAGTTGCTACCACTGATAGCCAGTTAATGCCACTAAAGCAGTGCCTGCCTGGCAACTGCCTTTCCAAGCCTACACAAAACCCCAAACTATTGGCATTGCCAGTGCTTGTTTTTGGGCGGTATTTATTACTCTACAAAAAAATAGAGATACCATTATTTATGCTGGCTATAGGCAACTCTTCTACTGCAGTGGAATCACACTGTTGGACACAGCAGTGGCAGATGTTGTGTTGTGTTACAAGCATAACATCCAAACCATCTCTAGTCAATATAATTAAATATTATATTAGCATCATCTTTTAAAGAAAACTATCAGCATGGAAACACGACAAAATGCAATTCCTAGTTTTAATGCAGTATGCGCATTGTCGCAAGAGCATTTCTGCACATATTCACTGTCTATGCCAAGTTTGTCCAAGAGTTTCTTAAATAAGTCTACAACACAACAGTCAGAAAAAAACACTGGACAACATTCTTGGTAGAGAGTTTATGCAAGGGATGCATCATCTTGATGAATTAGATGGGGCAATTGACAATTTAATAAGATAGCTCATTGAGTTGGGCACTTTCTCAAACAGTTGTGCATAATCTGCAAACGCAGGTTCGGGCTCAGGGCAAACCCAGACTTGTATCAGTCCAATGTTAATAAATTATGTACATATACATCTGATGATAATATTAATCAGGTGTTAGAGTAAAGCAATATTTTAAACACAGCATCCTTAACTCAAATATGCCACAATAGAAGAGATTAACATAAACGCAGGGACCAAATATACCAAAGGATCTTTCCAAACCATTACTATTCAAATGCAAAGTGCTGGATTGCAATGAATACAATTGAAATGGCAGTTGCCGTTGTAAATTATACACATTGCAATCCCTCCTAAATTCCAAGGTAACTTGGGTGGGAAGTGAGTTTGGCGCGTATGTGTCATGTGTGTAGATATCCATTTCCTGACTGTTTTCTCACATGGAACACTAGAGATTGATTTTGCTGGTGCGCACATTGCTTCACAATTGATCTCTTGGGCCCCCCCTCTTCTCTCCTTCCTCTCCCCTGTCACACCTGATGAGGTATCTAGACCAGTCCTGGTACCTGCTCACCCTGCCACCCACTCGCACTACCTCTGGGCTACCCCTTGCACTGGGGTCTGTATCTGTACCCATACAGCCCCCCCGCCCTTTATCTTTATGCATTTATCAGACACACCCTGTCTGCTGTCTTATCCCAGCACTTGCCACTTGTTGGCTGCACTACCACTGTTTGTTGCCTTTATTATTTATTTATTTTCTATTTATCCGTTTCTCCTCTGCTCCACACTTCCCTCTCCCCCCCCCTCCATGCACTTTTCCCCTTCCCCCTGCCCCTGCGCAATCTCAATGTCACCTGGCCTAGTAGTCTGTCTTCCCTCAGTTTCCCCTCCCTTGCCTCGTCATGCCTTGAAACACTTGTGTATAGGCGCGTTATAAATGCCATATCATATCTATGTCTTAGCACAATCTGAATTGTCGTCAGGCCGAGTACAATAGTTAATTTCACATCCTTACTGTTCATGGCCTGTAAGAATGTCATTGTATTTTCCCTTGTTCCCTCCCTTGCCTTGAAGCGCTTTGAAACACATTGTGTATAGACGATATATAAATATACGATCGTATCATGAACTGCTTTGCTCACATAGCCTGCATCCTAGTTGCTATGTTTCATAAAGTTTATAGCGGCGACTAGTTGTACTTTGCTTGCTCTTATAAAACTTTTTACACAAATCTTTTTTTGCATTTCAGAATTTATCCATGTTAAAGCCAGGGAAATGGGCTTTCCAATACTCTCTGCATCCGAGTACAGAAAAGCCCTTCAAAATAAAATTGGGAACTACCGGATGAAGAAGGAGCCAGACCTGGTCTTTTCTACACCAGTGTAGTTGGGCATTCCTTTGCTCCCTGGGCTGGACCCCACCTGACTCACTTGCTTTCTGGGCTGGGCCTGGATAATTGTGTGACTCCCTGGACTGGTTCTGTGTCCCCTCTCAAACTTGCTCCCTGGGCTGGACCCCACCGGACTCACTTTCTCCCGTGGCTGGGCCCCACCGGACTCGCTTGCTCCCCGGACTGGGCCTGGATACTCGTGTGACTTTCTGGACTGTTCTGGTTCCCCTCACCCTTGCTCCCTGGGCTGGACCCCACCGACTTGCTTTCTCCCTGGGCTGGGCCTGTATACTCGTGTGACCCCCCCCTGGACTGGTTCTGTGTCCCCTCTCACCTTTGCTCCCTGGGCTGGATCCCACCTGACTGGTTCTGGGTCCCCTCTCACCCTTTATTTTTAAATTGTAAGCACCCGTTTTTGGGATTGCTACAGTCGTGTTTTTGTGCTATGTACACAGTGTCCGATTGAACCTCTGCTTCTTTTTAATAAATATAGTGGGAAGAAAAAAAATGTGTTGCTTCTTTTTAAATATAGTTAATATGCCATTAAATGGTCTTGACTTTCATGGCCATTTTACCTAAATGACTGTGACCTAATAAGTCATCACTATTGTTATAAAAGCAATTCAAAATGCAACACTGTGAAATGGGTAGTAATTAAGTCACAGTGACGCTTTTAAAGCCCAATTCAACAAGGTGAGCCAAATGTGTTTTTAAGCATTTCTTTTCAGGATTATAGTAAACATTATTTTTGTTAAACTCCTAAAAAAAAAAGTCCAGCTCATAAACCGAAACAATGCCTATATTGTTAAAGGATATTTTGAGGATTGCTTTGTTTTTTTTATTTGTAAAGTATTATTTGGTGACTACATTAATTGCTTTTGAATTTCAAAAGGTTTATTTGGGGATTGCATTGCTTTTGGATTTCTACGAGGAAGGATTTATAAATAACATATTTCGGGTGCATTAAGCCAAAAGGAAGCCAGATGTAATCTGTTGCTTTTGGATTTATTTAGGGATGGCACTGGTTTTGGATTTTTATAGGATTGTTTGGGGATTGCATTGTTTTGGGATTTTTGCTGGATTGAGCATTGGATTGCTTTTGGATTTTTATAGTTTGGGGGTGGATTATTTGTGGATTGGATTGCTTTTGGATTTATAGTGGATTGTTTGGGGATTGGATTGTTTTTGGATTTTTAGTGGATTGTTTGGGGATTGGATTGTTTTTGGATTTTTAGTGGATTGTTTGGGGATTGGATTGTTTTTGGATTTTTAGTGGATTGTTTGGGGATTGGATTTTTAGTGGATTGTTTGGGGATTGGATTGTTTTTGGATTTTTAGTGGATTGTTTGGGGATTGGATTGTTTTTGGATTTTTAGTGGATTGTTTGGGGATTGGATTGTTTTTGGATTTTTAGTGGATTGTTTGGGGATTGGATTTTTAGTGGATTGTTTGGGGATTGGATTGTTTTTGGATTTTTAGTGGATTGTTTGGGGATTGGATTGTTTTTGGATTTTTAGTGGATTGTTTGGGGATTGGATTGTTTTTGGATTTTTAGTGGATTGTTTGGGGATTGGATTGTTTTTGGATTTTTAGTGGATTGTTTGGGGATTGGATTGCTTGGATTGTTTTCCACTGAGGATTGCTAATTAACATATTTCAGGGTGCATGAAGCCAAAAGGAATCCAAAAGCAATCCACTGAGTACAATGGGAGTTTCTGGAGTTAAAGAGGATTTAAAGAGGATTTAAATGTTTGGGAAAATCCAGTAGCAATCCACTTTCAATCCAGATTTTTTTGGTAGGGTAGGGGTCGTGGGCTGGGCTCCTGCCCACCCTGTGACCTTGCTGTTCCTGGGTGGAATTTGGTCTATAAAAGAGGCCTTAGACTTCCCCATCTAGTAGAATGTATCATTAGGATAAGACAGAGTAGGACCTCTTTTTAAAGCTAGACATTTTTTGGCTGAGCGCAGGACATTGCTGGAATCCACGTGAGCCAATTGCAGGAAGACACAACCCTAAGCTCAGCTTCTCGGTAGAACCCTGCTCACTGGAAGACTCCAACAGCGACTGTCCAGGTGTTGACCCATTCAGTGTGAAAAAGGTAAGCAACCAATCCTTTTAAATAGGAAAATGCCTGTGCTAAAATAATTTGTTTGATTAACCTGATGCGTGCATGTTTGTAAAATGGAAAGCTTTTTGTGACTGTTTAAAATTATTTGGTTCCTGCAGGCTTTTTGAAGCATGGGTGTAGTGGTGGAGAGATAATTACATACTATCAGTGGGAGCACGACATCTGTATTGTAAAGCCCTGTGTCACTGTAGGGCTTGTTAAATATAACAGTTCTTTTATAACGCACTTAATATCAGCAGGTGGTTTATAAGCACGGGATCAGGATTCAAACCTGTGTTGCACTTGCTTCCAAGATAAACGTGTTGCCCCTGAGGTTTCCTTCCTCCTGTGTTTTTAAGGGGCTCACTGTAGCGATAAGTTGTAGGGGACTGCAGGCTATTGCAAGCTCTCCAATGCAGGGTTGAGCTAATTACAAGCCAATACATGCATACTGTGTAATTGTATTGTTAGCACTGGTTGTGACAATATTTATTTTAAATAGCAGCCATATTTGTGCTCACTGTAAAGATGTGAAGTGTTAGCGGTCTGCCGCCTTGAGACATGTGTGTTGATCAGGGCTGTCAAAGCGCCATGTTGCGGTGAAATAATTATAACTTGTGTTTCTGTTCAGTGATGTCTGGTGTCACAGGGAGATAGTTGTTTGGGGTTGCAGATTTGGCTCACATGTAACAAACAGACTTTCGACAGCTTCGCACATGGTGGGCGATAGCTGGAAGCCAATGTTGGGGGAATTGTATTGTAAGCACTGTTTAGGGGGTATTCATTTTTAAAAATAGCCAAAAAAGGCATGCTTTGTTCCATGTGGATGGTTTTCATGATGCATGTGTATTTTAAATCCCGATTTTTTGTATCTATTTTGAGTTACAATGGATTTTATTGGTGGGACTGCTCAACTGTCAATGGGCGATCCCCGACCGGGTGCTGGAGCTATCGAAAGATGCCCTATGTAAAGATGGAGGGGGGTGGTCTGTACTTCTGCTCTCTATATGGTAGAAGAGAGACACAGAGGACCCAAGCCAAGATTCTCTATTATTGGTATGTGGTCCAGCAATCAAGGCCTAGCTTCTCAGGAGGTGATGCAGGCTGGTTATTAAGTACAGTGTATACCCCAAGCCCCCAAAAAGGAATGTCCACACACTGTTAAAACACAGTCTTTATATAATTAATATTCAAGGTTATGTACACCATCACAATAACTCACTTTGTGCTCGGAAAATCAACAATGGTAAATATATACAGTTCTAGAGTGGTACCACAAATATTATCAGATCTCATTAAAATGCATCAACTATACTGTCAAAATGTCACACAGATCAATAAAGAGGAAACCAGCAGTAGAGAGAGGAAGGAAAGCAAGACGGTTGAACTACTGGCAGAATACTGGTCTCTCCCATTAAACACAGCTCTGTGTTTAGATCCCCCCACCTGGGTAACCTGTAAAGCAAAGAGGTATCACAAGCCCAGTCCATATATTGTTCTATGAGTCTTATTTCCCTCTACAATAGTTCGACAACCCCAATGTACCAGGAATTGTAGCGTTCGTCGTCGGGGAATCGAAGGACCTTCTTGAGTGCCCTCCCATTAAGGCAGGAGTCACGGGTCATCGAACGTCCGACGGAGATCAGGGTGAACTACGATGGTGAAGTGGCAGCTTCGTTCCTAGCGGTGCTCGTCGACGATGGAGCGTTGGCGTCCGGCAAGGAAGAGGCGTGCAGGGCTCCTCGGTGACGATAGTTCTGGACTACAAAGAGATGATGAAGAACTGTGGCCCAGCAAGAGTGTCGAGTCGTCGGCGTCTCTGTGGTCATTAGGTGGCGGGAAACCCACCGGCAGATGCTCCTCTGCGCGTCGACAGTCGGGCCTTCTGCAGCGGGATAAAGCAGGCAGCGATGCAGACGAGAGCGTCCTTGGATCAAATGAAGTTCTTAGGCAAACGGGATCATGGCGGCTCCAGTCGGTGACGGGGGTCGTCGATAGTGGTGGACAACAGTCCGGACGCTTCTCTTTGGGATTCCGCAGCAGTCCCCGTCTCCAGTCGGCAGCCTGTCGTAGGTCTGTCTACCAGGGAGCTTTGGCAAAGATCAGCTTGTGCACGATGGTCCCTCGTAGCACGGAAAGAGGGCGCCTTACCAGGTCCTCTCTGGGTCAGTCCTTGGAGACACTGCAGCTTTCAGATTGTGAAGGAGAGCAACAGCAATTATTCTCGTCCAGCAGGGCTTCAAGGTTTAGCTTCAGCTACTCCAGTTACTCTTTGTAGTGGACTTCAGCTTCTGAACACGATTCCTAGCAGTGAGAGGTCCCCAGATACACTGTTGATCTCCCATTCATTCTGCTGGGTCACAATTAATCATCCAATCACGACTAAGGGCATTCATGCAGGCAGGCAGCCAATCAGGCACACAGTGCATTCAGGCCATTCACTTCTCGCCAGACACTCACAACAAGTTATGTGTATTGGCACAAGTACCGAGCCATTCAACACTCCATACTACATTCATACCGGTTTCGGGCAGGGCTGGCTCAGTCATTGTGTCAACCACTAGATACTAGACACCCACAACACAGAATGCATATTCGTCACACACTCCATTCACCCAGGTCCCACCCACAGGCGTACCCACAACATACGGTCGTTGAGAAGGCTCCATCCAGTCTGGCCTGGACTTCACAACAACACCATATATGGAACTTCCACCCAACAGCCGGTCAGGGGGAAGGGACAGAGTCAGGACTTCCCAGGACTTTGGGAAAACAAGGTAACAGGCAACAGAAAGCAAGAGGCCATGGGGGCCATCTTGTTTCCTATCAGGAATCAACTGATCCCAATGTCAGGGCCTGGGTATCCCAAAATGGAGGATACTCAGAGAAGCTGTCAAATTCAGCACAGAGCTGCCACCAGCACATACCCTGCTCTGTGGGTCACACCCGGGTGCCCAAAAAATAAACACTAGGGGCACAGGGTTGCATCCCTACCAATGGGTGCCATAAGGGTATCCCATGTGCCCGTTCACCAAACGAAAAGAGAGAGCTGCACCACCAGGAGTCCCACATGAACTGCATGGAAAACACAACAGAACACACGATAAAAAGCAGTAAAGGACAAGGATACAGAGGCCCTGTCCCCCCGATACATTTCCAGCATCACACCCTCCCGTGGATATTATAGCTTTGGTTTATGGTCGGTGGTCTGGGGTCAACTGGTGTCTTCAGAATTCAGGGGTCTTGGGACTGGGTTGGTTGCAGGGTCCATAACTCGTCACTGGCTGAGTGGGGGTCGATGGTCTGCTCTGGCCTGTTTGTGATAACACGTGTATGACAGTGCCTAACACTGTCTCGTGACTTTTCAGGGCACATTCTTTCTTGGAATAAACATATTGGCAGCACTTGTAGAAGACAAGGGAGTTTCTGTGGAAGTTAGCTGTGTGGGCCTTTCTCATCAGCGCTTGGGCCTGTTCAGATTTTCCCTTCAGACTCACGGCCCATGTGTGACAAACCAAATAATACTGCATGGCCGTGCAGGCCCCATGCTTCGATTCTGGCTACAAAAATGGTGCCTGTTTATGTACGCACACTAAATCTAAACATCTAAACTTTGCATATTACAATTTCATTTGTAATGATTCTACAGCCCTCTCTCCCTCCTAAGAAAAGCCTGCCTGCTCTTTTTACGCTATACTGAACTCAGGTGGTACAGCCTTATACCTAGAGTGGAGTTTCATACTGCCTCAGTTGAATGGTTTTACTAAGCCCTTAGTTTGACTTCAGAAAAACTGCCCTAACTACTACTTTTGAAATAGTCAAAAACCTTGCTGCACTATGGACTCGGGTTTAACCCTCTTCCATCAGATCAATAATGTATTAAAATCCTGTGACTACCACCTCAAGCATATAAAATGCATTTTCCCTTACCTCACCTACCCCAATAGACTTGATGCTTTTATGTCCACTGTTATTTCAAGACTGGACTATGCCAACTATCTGGGTACACCGGCATACCAACTTAACAATCTCCAAAGAGCCCAAAATGCTGCAACAAGACTCGTTCTTGCACTAGGACACAGGGATCAAATCACCCACGATCTCTGCAGCCTTCACTGGCTCCCTGTTGGACGAAGGGCCACTTTCAAAATCTTATGCATTACCCACCGAGCAGTGCACAAGACAGGCCCAGCATACCTACAAGAGAACATTACACCCTACCACCCATCACACAACCTACGTTTAAGCCCTCACCTCTTACTAGTGATTCAAGCCTCCAAGTCAACCAGGATTGGAGGGTCTGCCTACTCAACCTTGGCTCCAATTCTCTGGAACTCACTCCCCCCTCACGTTCGACACACCCAAGAATGCATGGCCTTCCCTGAAGCTCTAAAAACGTGGCTTTTTCCGTACACTATGATAGGACCATCTAAGACTGCCAAAACTCACCAAAATTACAGAATCAGGAGTTCAATGACATTAAACTAGAAAGTGTTCCTAGGATACAGAGAGAAGGGACCACACAAACCGACCAATAAAACATCAAGGCGGATTTAGGAACTGTGAGGCCACAGTAGGCAGCTTTAGTGTCCTGCAGGCTCTTGGATATGCATCTGCTGACTCTCCTCTTCCCAATACTACTAGGCACGCCTATCAGCCTCTCGTGCCATCAAGTTGATCATACCCATTCACTCCATACCTTGCCTGACTACATATCCAAGAAACAAACCCTCCCAAGGCACTAAAAAGAGTTGGCTCTACAATGCCTCTGACCAGCCTGTCCTTTAGCACCTCTGCCTCAGTGGGACTACCTTACTGTGAGATATATCCTGACCTATAACCAGTATCCTGCCAAGATCTACCCTGTAACCCATCATAAACTACAACAAGGAACCCAGAAAATGGGCTCCCTGACACATAGTGCTGAGCCTAAGAATAATGACCCTCTGACCATCCAAATCATAACTTACTCCGGTCCAACTTGTGAATCTAGCTCAGAGTACTGCTATTGTGAACCATGAGGACGATCACTGCCAGCTCATCCAGACCCAGAAAGTTATCACAAACAGTGGGCTGCAAAGAGTACATGAACCACTCCAGTCACTCATCTCTCCTTCCACTATGCTCACTCTGTACTTTACACCAACAAACAATAGAGTGCAGCTATACCCCTCAATCAATTTTGGCCTAGCTGCACACATACAAACAATTCTCCATGAACACCTCAACAACCTGTCAGAATGCAACTATGCCCCATGAAAAGATCAGGCTAGCTGCACACATAAACATCCCACAAAGGCCTAATGCCTCCAGAATGCAGTCTCGGAGACCAACCACCTGACTGAACTAATTTGACTGATCTCTCACTACCACGGCACCTAGTGTTCGGATGCAGCCACCATCACGCAAATCACACTGGCTGCACACATACTGAGTGTACCCAAGCACTGTATTCTAGCCTACTTTCTCCACTCACCTGGATTACGGTCCGGCGTTCAACCTACAAGCACTTTGAGATCATACCAATGATATATAGGGTGCTATATAAATGCCAAATAACATAATATTATCATTGCGTAAGGGCCCTTAGGTTACTCCCTCCGCCCTGGTGTATCACTTATCTTCCACAAGCGCCTAGAGGAGTGGGATGGGGTCATTCATTACCCATCTCATTAAATTGTTACTTCTGCAGTAATGAACTCCCCCCACGCATGTGCTCATTTACCCTTCTTACTGCCTCCTCATATGGTGGAGTGCCCTTTATTGTATCCACGTCCTGCACACCGACCGCAAACTTTCTCCTGATCACGCATATTCTTCAGGCTTGCATGTCATATAGATACATCAACCATCACCTGCCAGATCCACCCATACTTCCTCATAGTTTTCAGGGTTGGGAAGTGGGACAATGGTGGTGTGATATAAGCGGTCCACTTCATCTCCATAGGGAATGGGAATCATGTGAGGGATGTGTGGTCAGTTTGTATTTCACTATTCTTTGTATTGCAAGGTACTTCTGAATCCCCGATTAACACCATCATCATTGCCCTACTAGGCGCCGCTTTGGCACAACACTCAAGGCCCATTGGCAGATGCAGAAGATGACCAAGATGAACACGGTGATAGGCACTAGCATATTCATGATGGCTCCTAGCCAAGACAGGGACCAGTCAAATGCAACATCGAACGAATACTTTCCGTGGATACCACCTTCTTTCTTCATGTGGACTCCTAGACCATGTACGGCTGCAATTATGTGAGACAATGACCCGTCCTCCACATCTTCAGAGAAAAATGTGCAACACGAATCCTAAATTTTTCAGCACGCTTCTCCTTCCATTGCCGTCAACATATCGAGGATGCACCTGTTCTGCATTGTCATTAGCTTTAGGGCATGCAGCTCAACCTTTATGATGTTAAATCAGTGCTCTATGTCAAATGAACCAGTTCCTAGTGTACGATATGTAGCCATTTTGCATCAGCTGCTGCCTGTATGCCGGGTAGCAAAAGCAAGGTGAAGAATGTTTCTGCTAAGCTGAACAATCTGTATTCTTCAGGAATTTCCCAGAGCAATACGGTTGAGTCTCTGGATAGATAGTGTGATGATGTCTTCTTCCTCCACAACATCTCTTATTGCCCTATTCTGGGCAGAATGTGAAATTCTGGTAGCAGCACTTGATTATGTTCCTCGAATGAAGGAATAATGGTCGGCTGTGTCGGGTATTGGCCCCACTTGCAAGTGGTCGTCTGGGATTATTAATACTCTTGTTGGCCACAGACCCAGTAGTAAACCATCTGCCATGCACTTCTTCAGGTCTGAAATCAAGAGGGTCCTGTAGGCATTTTTCATAAAAAACGTTCCTTCGCTGTGGAAGCAAAGTTCATAGGTTTCTTCTCGGTGTACCTTGACTTGTTTTTCTATCCCTGCAATTCATGTTAATTTAGCGAAAAGCTCTGTTCAAATTTGTGCGCAAGTTGCTTCCACTCAAGCCAGGAGCTACTCTTCATATCCTACGAGGCCTTCTGCCAGACAACTAAATGCAGTTTGTTGTCATTTGCTGTTTATATATTTAAGTCCTTGGATCACCAAATATGGCTGCTGCAGGCATTTAATGTCTCTTGTGTTATCGCTACATTGCAGATCAATGAGCTCTAGTCATACTGTGAGTGCCTGGAAGGCACCTTTAATCCTAACTAGTGCAAGATGAACCAGGCACTGTTCCTCTATAATTGGTACTTCCTGTGGTACTAATACCTTGGGTGCCCCTGGAGTTTGTGGGATTAGTGAACACATGTAGCAACTGCCATTTGCCATTTGTCTCCCTACCGCACCCATATCTGTGTACCAACTATTTGTCATTTCAGGGTGTCATACATCTTCAATCGCATGAAAGCATATGCCATGGTATGCGTCGTACTTTGCCCTTTATGCATGCCATTTCCTCCTTTTATGTGATCCCATGGGTTTACTGACAACGCTTCCACTGCTAATATCATCATAAATACTTATGTTATGCAAAACTGTTTCAGTGATGTCGGTGATTTTTTTAGTATGTACTGGCCCTCTACCCTCTTTTATGTGATCTCCCCACGTAAAAGCTTTTCTCCAATAGATTTGTAGCAAAAGCATAAAATATATAAATAACACTGCACTAAAATGCATACTGCACATATATGCAAATATAAACATCTAGGGATAGTTTGATAGCTAACATTCTTTCTAGCATATACAGATGTATCTGATGATACTGGTTCCATTGTCTTCTTTCCTGTAAAGGAAAACATAATGCACACAAAAGAAAGAAGGAAGAGAGAAAGGGGTGCAGAGAGAGGGAGAGAGAGAGAGAGAGAGAGAGAGAGAGGGAGAAAGAGAGAGAGAGAGAGAGAGAGAGAGAGAGATTTTATAAATATACATTTGATACTGTCTTTGTGTGTTCGTGAATAAAATATGGGCCAAAATGTGTTATACTGGCTGGCTTTACAATTAAAGCTAAGGTAGGGAAGCAGGGACTGGGGGTCCTCAAGGTGATGGTGTACTGTCTGGTGGTACCCTGCGTACATCCGAAAGATGTATCCAATAATGGAGCCCCTTGAGCTTTATGGCAAGGGGGGTTGAAAATATACCTTGTAGGGACCATGAAATCCGGGGTTGTTCCATTACCTGACAAAACTCCATCCGTAAATCAATTCTCCAAGCTGCAGCGGTTGGGTGGGCGGGGAACCTGTTGCTGTCATGTTTGCAGTGTCTGCAGTGTCCTCTTGTCAGAACGAAGCAATCAGTCGGGGGACATATTTAATTGCACTTGTTAGTGTTATGAGATACTCTTTGAATTTGTCACCTTAGACCATTGCTGCCTGTTAGGCAGAAACCTGTGCAGTTCCCTTAGGGACCACTGCAAAAGATTTAAGACTACACGTGTTGGCAGTAAACCCACTTGGTAGCAGTCTGTACCACCCAGATTTACCTGGTAGCTGTGGCTGAGCAGTCAGACTTCCCGCAAGAAGAGTTAGGCAGTATGCAAAGTATACACAATAGGCACTCAGATACAATAATACAAGCAAACACTGACCAGAGCTTTGGTATCAAAGTATATAATTATTTATTTAAAAACACACTGTTGAAAACACTCCAGCACTCTTATTGTAAAATATTCTAAACACAGTTACTAGTATAATATATACACCCCTTTTTCCTTATCAGATAAGTCACTGTAAAACACCACTTATTTTCATACAGAGGTGAGCGCTTAACTAGATGGCACTCCAATACGTTTGTGAGAAAGGGAGGGAAAAAGACAGAATATGGAAAGGTATACCACTCTAAGATTCAGGAACACTATTAGCAAGGCAGAAGAGCAAAAAAGTCACTGGTGAGCCAAAGTCCAAAGGCTTGGCCCCCTCTTAGAGAGAGCAGAACACAAATGCGCCCAAGATCACACAGTTACACTAGGCTTAGAAAGTCTTGCAGAGGGTTCAAAAAGAGTTTAGAGAGGCTTAGGAAAGTTTAGCCAGGGTGTCCCAGGATAACCCAGGTTCGAAAGCCGGGGGCAAAATCTACCCTGTACAGTCGGTAGCAAGGGAAGCCAGGCGGGACACGGTACCTTAAGTGGGAAGGATCCTCCAGCGGTGGCAGTTGTTCCTGGTAGTGGGTGCAAGTTGCGTTGTCGTCCAGGGGAAGAGAAGATCTCGACTTGGAGGAAAGATTAAGGTCGTTGCACTACCAGGGAAGAAACCAGCCGTGGAGTTTTCCGGTTAAAGGTGGTACCTTTGTTTTGCGGTAGTAGTAAAACGTGGTATCCCGGTTGCCGGGGTGCTTGGCACAGGCAAGGCGGCCACAAGGTACGTCGGGAAGGCGAAAAGACAGTGAAACTGGTTATCCCCACCAGTCAAAGACAGAAGACTGTCGCCCCCCCCAGACTAAGGGACAGGAGGATTTAATCCACTCCTGGATGAACCTCATACCTCTAGTCGATGACATACATCCTAGAGAGTCCATCAGAATTTTGATGGTGACACCTTGACCTATGTTCTATGGCCCAATCAAAGGTTTTCCTTTGTAAGCTATATGACCTACAAACCCTTTGAGGAACATCAGTCTTTTTAAAGTTATAGGGGATCTGGTTGACCAGTCCCTCAGAAGTTGTTACGACTTCTGAACCTGTGTTAGGCTTTTTCAAAGGGTCCTTATAAAGGATTCCCTTAGATCTAGATGGGCCTCCAAGGTTCCTCACCACCTCTCTTGTGGGAGCAGGTTGGGTCTTAGGCCTCTTGGTTGGAGGGGTTGGGGTTAGGCAATGTACCTGCTTCCCTTTCATCTTAGATCTAACCTTACCTACTTTAGGAGTTTCCCCCCTAATACTAGGATTTGAGTTGGGGTCTTCAGTAGAAGGTCCAACAGTCTGAAGGTTTTTGGCCTTAGACTTTTCTTTCCTGCTTTTCCACCAGCATTGAGAATTACCAGTTCTCTTAGGCCTAGGTAGGGGCCCAGCAGGTCTATCCACCTCTTCCTCAGAAGCAAGGGGAGTCACAGACTCTGAAACTGGTGGAACAATGATGGAGCTTGGTTGGGGCTCCCATTTCCCTACTGTACTAGCCTGAAATGTGCCTGGGTTAGAGGTCAACTTACTAACACCAGGGCTTGTAGTGGGGGTCTCAGTAGAGGTTCCCACAGGCTTAGAGTGGTCCCTTAAGGTGGCCTCTCTAGCCAATTTGGTTAGGTTCCGGTTCTCCATACTGGGAGGCCTGGGGGTATGTGACACTACTCCTAGAGTTCTCAGGTCATTCCCCAACAGGACTTTCCCAGGCACCTCAGTCCGAACACTGACAGGGATCCTCACTGTCATGTTGTTACACTGAATGAGGGCTGGTAGAATAGGAACCATCTGGACAGGGCCTCCAGACATCTTAGTGGGACCTTTGGGGTGCTTTTGCTACATCCTCAGGTTGAAAGAAGCTTTCATCCACTACTGTTCTGCTGGCCCCAGTTTCTCTCCTGGCAGGAGTATCCTGGCCATTGACAAGAACACTGTCCACATAATACACCTTAGAGTTTACAGGTAGGGAGTTATACACAACCCTATTCTGGGGAATAACCAGACCCATAGGCTCTAAGTTTACAGTTGCTTGATGACCCAAGGGTTCTTCAGCAAAGAGTTCAAAGTGGGCACTAGCCATCTGTACTTCATCCTCAGGAGTGAAGTCTAAGGAGACTGTGCTGATACCTGCAGGTTTACCCTTGCATCTGGGATCCCCTTTGATATGGTCAGTAGCCTTACAGATATAGCATTGTCCAAATGCTCTCTGAAAGGGTGGCTTGTTCTGACCTCCTTCTGGTTGTTGACCAGAAGGTACACTAGCCTGATTTGGTTTACTCTGGAGCTTACCCTGGTTATTTTGTTGTTTGGGGCCCTCTTTGGTATGGGAGGTATTAGAATTCTCTGGATTCACTTTAGGTGGCTGCTTTCCCTCATCCTTTTTCTGAGTGACCCCTGAATCCTTGTGAGTGGCCCTTTTGGCAACCCACAAGTCAGCAGCCTTAGCTAGTTTTCTGGAATCTAGTTCCTTTGAATCAGCCAAGTGCTGTCTGAGCTCAGGAGAGCAGGCATCATAAATTGACTCCAACATAAAAAGATTTTTCATACCTTCATAAGTGTTCACCTTGTAACCCTTAATCCATCCCTCTAAGTCTTTCAACCCTTCACTCACCCAGGTAGCCCAAGGGGTACCATCATGCTTTTTGAGGGTTCTAAACCTCTTAAGATACTGGGAAGGGGTCTTCCCAAACCTAGCTATCAGAGCTAGTTTCACACATTCATACTCTTTCCTATCCTCCTCCCCCAACTCCATTACCACATCAGTTGCAACAGGGGGAAGACTAGAGAACAACCAGGTGAGTAAGTCATTTCCTGTGATGTTCTGGAGCCCATGCTTATATTCAAACAAAGACAACCAATCCAACACATCCAACTTAGGCTCATACATACCAACCAATTCTTTAGGCATCCGGGGTCTTTTAGGACTGGAACTTCTAGAGGAGCCAGAGAGAGAAGCATTTTCGACAGATAATTTCTTCATTTCTAGCTCATGCTTGAGCTTCATTTCCCTTAGCCTTAGTTCTTGATTCATTTCCTGATGTCTCTGTTCAGCCAGAGTATTCAGTCTCTTGAACTCTAGTTCAAGTTTCATTTTCTCTAATTTGAGATATTGAGGACTAAGTGTGGGACTTGGCAAAGGCCCAGTAGGTACAGCAGGTAGAGCAGACAGAGGCCTAGGGGGGACAGTCACAGCAGCCTCACCCTCCTCTTCTGACTCTTCCTCAAGATTATCAACATTGTGATCAATATCAATTTCTATACTGTTGTCTACATTTTCTGTCATGGTAGGTTCCTCAGAAACATCATCCAGACTTTGGTTACCTAACAACCTTTCTATTAATTCCATTTTCTTGCCTTTAGTCAGGAGGTTCTTATGCTTACATAATACTCTTAAACAATCAGCAGTTTTTGTAGCAAGGGACTCTTGACTATAAGTTTCCATAGTTGACATGTTAGAGAAATTACTTTTTCATTGCTAAGCTTTGTGGTTAGTTGTACTAAGGTATCCTCAAGCACTCTAAAGTGTATACTCAATACAAATCCCACCGCTGTACACCAGTGTTAGGCAGAAGCCTGTGCAGTTCCCTTAGGGACCACTGCAAAAGATTTAAGACTACAGGTGTTGGCAGTAAACCCACTTGGTAGCAGTCTGTACCACCCAGATTTACCTGGTAGCTGTGGCTGAGCAGTCAGACTTCCCTCAAGAAGAGTTAGGCAGTATGCAAAGTATACACAATAGGCACTCAGATACAATAATACAAGCAAACACTGACCAGAGCTTTGGTATCAAAGTATATAATTATTTATTTAAAAACACACTGTTGAAAACACTCCAGCACTCTTATTGTAAAATATTCTAGTATAATATATACACCCCTTTTTCCTTATCAGATAAGTCACTGTAAAACACCACTTATTTTTATACAGAGGTGAGCGCTTAACTAGATGGCACTCCAATAAGTTTGTGAGAAAGGGAGGGAAAAAGACTATGGAAAGGTATACCACTCTAAGATTCAGGAACTCTATTAGCAAGGCAGAAGAGCAAAAAAGTCACTGATGAGCCAAAGTCCAAAGGCTGAGCCCCTCTTAGAGAGAGCAGAGCACAAATGCGCCCAAGATCTCACAGTTACACTAGGCTTAGAAAGTCTTGCAGAGGGTTCAAAAATAGTTTAGAGAGGCTTAGGAAAGTTTAGCCAGGGTGTCCCAGGCTAACCCAGGTTTGAAAGCCGGGGGCTAAATCTACCCCGTAAAGTCGGTAGCAAGGGAAGCCAGGCGGGACACGGTACCTTAAGTGGGAAGGATCCTCCAGCGGTGGCAGTTGTTCCTGGTAGTGGGTGCAAGTTGCGTCGTCATCCAGGGGAAGAGAAGATCTCGACTTGGAGGAAAGATGAAGGTCGTTGCACTACCAGGGAAGAAACCAGCCGTGGAGTTTTCCGTTTAAAGGTGGTACCTTTGTTTCGCGGTCGTGGTAAAACGTGGTATCCTGGTTGCCGGGGTGCTTGGCACAGGCAAGGCGGTCACGAGGTACGTCGGGAAGGCGAAAAGACGGTGAAACTGGTTATCCCCACCAGTCAAAGGAAGAAGACTCTCCGGCGGGAGATCTTCTCTGTCGTTGGAAAAAGTGGTGAGGCAGTCCCGCAGGGCTCCACCGGTGGTGGTGTCATGGCAGGTCGGCTCAGCTTCTCCCTCATCGGATTCTTAGGTCCTGTGGCGACTTCTGAAGTTCCAGTCCCCAAAGCCCTGCTTTTATGCAGCAAACCCCCATTCACTCAGCCTAGCTGTCACTCAAACATGCTAAGTGGTGAGCCTGCCGGCTCACCACTTGGGCCAATCAGGATGGAGTGCGACTTGAGTTGCCTAGGCAACTCAGTCCAGGGTGCCTAAATTCCCCTCCACCCCTCCTAAGTACCCCAGACAGAGCGGCACCACTTTGGAGGTCTTCTCTGGAGAAGCCGCCAAAAAGTGGAACAAAGGGCTCGACTTGGGTTGGAGTCACAGAAGAGAACACAAATGCCATTTTAGAATCAAGTTTTGGCAAAAAATACCAACCGGAGAATTAATATTAATTAAATAAATCGGCGGTATGTTCGAGGCTACCGTAAATAATTATATAAAGATAGTAGCCTAAAACAATGGGAAATCCCATAGGAAAATATTTGCGGTTGAATATAAAAAGTAGTATCCACTGCCACCAGCCGAAACTCGATCGGGGGGGACGGAGACGTGCCCCCTCGACTAACAAATCCTGGGGCAATCGAATTGCCCCAGCCAGTACGTCCACAATATGATGGTTTGTACTGGTTCTGTTCAGAATTTAAGACTAGTAAAGTCAATGGTGACTTTACATGCCCTGGGAGACAGTAGTCAATCCCAGGGTATGGAGTCTATACTGGGGGGTCACTATGACACCCCTGTGTCACTGCACTGAGGGTGCTGTGTAACACACATCACAAAAACACATGAAGCCCTATGGGGTAAAAGACCCTATAGCCCATTAAACACATCTAGATCCAAAGAAACACACTCAAATCATGTCCAAGAGTGAGGGTAAAAGAGTCTCACTCTTGGCAGGAGAAAAAAATAAACCCCAAAAATCCAGCAAAGCTGCTTGGGGACTCACTAGGTTAGGAGATTCAGCCTAAACAGAGAATTCTCCCTAACACTGCCCTATGGACATCTGAGGCCCTCCTGACAGGGGATACGGGTGTACACATGCACCGACCAGTCACCATTTTGTGGGGTGGTAGATGATGGTCCTTGCTGGGTTGTGTGCATACGCTGAACAGGGCCAAGGACAAGCAATGCACCCAGTTTGTTTTCAATGTGGTACAAAGTTTAATAGTTTGCTCTTGAGAAGGCTGTTGATCCTCACCACAACACTATTGGCCTGGGGGTGATAAATGAAACACATCCATTGCTCAATGACAAGTAAAGCTGTGATCTCTTTAAAGATCTCATTGAAAAAATGTGTGCCATTATCAGACCTTCGCACATCGCACATGCCCCATCGAGGGAAGACCTCCAAAACAAGGAATTTGGGGGCACATTTGGCATTTGGCTGTGCATAATGTCCTTCCTCAACAGACCGTGAGAATTGGCAGACCACAACAATCAAATATCGGGACCCATTGCACCTTTCTCCCATGTCGGCGCAACATATGTGTAGCTTGCAGAACGGCCCAATAGTGTGAGGCAAGTGCCCTGTAAGGTTTGGAGCGTCATGCCTGTGCTGAATGTTAGACGTGTAGTGCAGCGTATGATCATGTTCATGAGGTGCTCCTGAAGATTGGGAATAAACCAATCTTCCTGTATGCCTGCTGCAATGTATTGCTTTGATCTGTGGAGGGGGGTGGTGGAGCTGAGCAAAAAATATCATCAACAGTTTGTACCGCATTACTGTCTTGCCAGTGCACTCTTATCACCACAACAAATCAGTCGGGTATTGTTTGAAACCCCTCCTCACTGATAGCTCTTTCTCCGTAGGTGATGCTATGCCTTGCAGTTCGAAAAGCTGTGCGATGGGCAATGCTGTATATGCAGTGTCTTGTTGATAAGTTGAGCGTGTGGTTATCACGTACTTGGCAATTGCGGGTAACGGGAGATAAGCCACCTTTTTGGCTACATTCTCCAGTGAGATTTCGTCTGTGCTGTTAGTATAGGTGGCTCATTTAATGACCACCACTACAGAGGTTTGGGACACTTCTGAGATCAATATGTCTAGCAATACGGTATGTTGTACTGGGGAACTGTCTGCTCTCCAGAAACCCCACCCCCTCCACTGTGACAGATTGGCATGCACTGTTGTGGTGACGTAAACTGAGTCGGAATAGATGGTCACATGGCATCCTTCTGACACCCACAGCGCTTCAATGAGCGCTATGAGCTCTGCTGTTTGGGCTGAATAATGCTTGGAGAATCTTTTCATAACGAATGTCTCATATTCACCTTCCACAAGGCACACTTCTGCGGCACCTGTATGACTTTGTCCTGTCTCCTGAATAATTGTTGCTGACCCGACAACAAAGAGAAGGCATACCTCTCCACAAGGGAGGAGGGGGGAGGGCTGGAGCCCATCCTTACCGCAAATCAGCTGAATTGCAGCGCATGAAGATGCCAACCACTACCGACACCAAGGTATTGCTGTGTTTGCTTGCTGGAGCACCATCAGCCTACCTGGAGTCTTATATCACCGTACAAGAGGAGATCGAGTCTGTAAGCTACTTTGCTGAATTAGCTGCTATTGTCCATATTTGCTGGGGAGAAATTGAAGATGGCTGCCGCCATGCTTTGTTGCTACGTTACCTAGCAACGCCTATTCCCCGAGCCCTGAAGCCTGATTGGGCCCTTAATTCTATTTTGTCGTTCCAGGAGAACCAGAAGGCGGTAGACAGCCTGATCTGCAAAGACCTGGCTCAAAAGGCTGATCGCCTGTCTGTGGCCTCATTCGGAGCCACACCGTTCCACGAGGGTGGAGGGGGAGGGCTGCAGCCCATCCTGACTGCAAATCATCTGATCTGTGGCGCGTGAAGATGTCGACCACTACCGACACCAAGATATTGCTGTGTGTGCTTGCTGGAGCACCATCAGCCTACCAGGAGTCTTACATCGCCATACGAGAGGAGATCTAGTCCGTAAGCAGCGTCGTTGAATTAGCTGCTATTGTCTATATCTGCCAGAGAGAAATTGAAGCTGGCCGCCGCCATGCTAGGTTGCTACGTTGCCTAGCAATGCCTATTCTCCGAGCGCTGAAGGCTCATTGGGCCCTTTATTCTATTTCATCATTCTGGAAGAACCGGAAGGCTGTAGCCGGCCTGATCTGCAAAGGCCGGGCTCAAAAGGCCTATCGCCTGTCTGTGGCCTGTCCGTCCTAACCCATTCCGTGGCCACCCCCATAACATCGGAGATCGAGTGAGAAGCGCTCCGCCAGACCTGCTCTGCACTCTATTACAAAACAGAGGTGAGAGCTTACAAAGATCTATACTTTTTTTTATTATTCCTAACATTTACACAACTCTCCGGCCACCTAATCCTTGACTATGGGTCTACCCTTACCCCAAAAAGTACTTTAAGGCACCAGGTACAACTGACACTATAAAGAAATGAAACGTATGTGATCCTTGCACTCATCTCATGTTGATTCCTGCCCTGCTGCGGGGCGTGCATACAAGAGCTCAAACTGTGTATCGCTGGTACGTAGTAGTGCTATCATGGCTGCATTTGCAGGCTTTTTCATTAACGCTCTCTGTCGCTAAGCCTTTATTTTTATTTTTATTTTATTTATTTTTATTTTATTACATTTGTTATACGCCCAGACCCGGGGGTATCACGGCGTAGTTACAGACAATGGGATAATGCAATCTTAGAATGAACATAGAGGTGTAAAGGTATAACAATCAAAAATGTACAATAATAGGAATCAATAATATACACTAATATACAAAGCAGTCAGGTAAAATAGTTGATTGGAGGGGATTAGTGCACTGGTTCAGTTAGAACTTGTTGAAGAGCCAAGTCTTCAAAAGGCTTTTGAATTTGGGGAATGAGGTTTCATTCATAATGTGGGTAGGTAGCGCATTCCAATGTCTGGGGGCCAGTGTTTTGAAGCTGCTGCCCCCTGCTTTCTCTCGTTTGCATCTGGGGTTTCAAGGAATGCGTTTTTGTTGGACCTGAGGAGTCTGGTCTGGGGCTTCATCATGACTGTGTTGTTGAGGTATTTGGGCGCTTTGTTAGCCCTGCATTTGTGGGTGATGCTCAGGGTTTTAAATAGAATTCTGGCTTGTATGGGGAGCCAGTGGTGGTCTCTTCTGGTGTTGGATATATGTTCAGATTTTTTGATGCCTAGAGCTGCTCTGAGGGCTTTGTTTTGCATGAGTTGAAGTTTAGCTATGTTGGCTTTGGAGGTGCCAAGGAATAGGATATTACAATAGTCTAGCTTAGACAGTATGAGTGCTCTGGCTAGAGTAACACAGTTGTTGGTAGAGAGGAATTTACGGCTGAGGGAGATGAGTTTAGAGGTGTAGGAAGTGGATGAGGCTAATGTGTTTACTTGTTTAGACATGGATATTGTGGCATCTAAGTACATGCCGAGGGTCTTGACTTGTTTAAGAACAGGGATTATGGTTCCATCGATGGTGAATGATTTAAAGGCGGGCTCAAGGGTGTTGATTTTGCTGGAGGAGCCTAGTATGAGGAGCTCGGTTTTGTCGTCGCTGAGACAGAGGCTGTTGTTAGCCATCCAGTTTTGGATGAGTGAGTAGATTTGGTTAACCAGGAGGGAGTCTCGTTCATGGTTGCCTGTGAGAGGAATGAGGATTTGGGTGTCATCGGCGAAGTTAGTATAGATGACTCCCAGGGCATCCAAGGCTGCAAATAATAGCTTGGTGTAGGCATTATACAGAGTGGGGGATAGGCAGGAGCCTTGCGGCACACCTGCAGGGACAGGCACTGGGTCTGCTGATTCTTTGCCGATGGATACTCTGGGAGTCCTGTCAGCCAAGAAGGATTTGATCCAGTTGGTAGCGTTCTGAGCTAGGTTGAAGTTGTTTGCTAGAGTGTTACAGAGTTTGTCGTGGTCAACCAGATCGAAGGCCGCTGAGAGGTCCAAGAGCATCAGAAGGCAGAGTTTACCTGCTTCTCTGGTGGCATCCATTTGGATCTTCAGATCAAGGAGGGCTGTCTCTGTGCTGTGGTTGGGACGGAAACCTGACTGGCGGTCTCCTAGTAGGTGATGTTGTTCCAAGTGGTTCTGAATTTGGCAGTAGGCTATTTTGTCGATTATTTTTAGGAGAAATGGGACCGTTGTACTGGGTCGGTAGTTAGTGGGTATTGTTGGGTCCAGGGAAGGTTTTTTTAGAAGTGGTGTCACCCAAGCTTTTTTGATACTGGTGGGCACTGTGTGTGTGAGGAAGGAGGCGTTAATGAATTCAGTGATGATAGGTGTGAGAGTGGGGGCGCATAGTTTCACTAGATGGGATGGGAATTGGTCTTCCTTGCAGTTGGAGGCTTTGAGTTTCATTATAGTGTCGAAAACTTCTTTGTTAGTCACTGGTGAGAATTGGAATGGGGGACCAGTAGTGGCGTTTGAGATGGTCGTTGATATGGTGGGTGGAGTTTTGTCAGCTAGGAGTGTTTTTTTACTATCGATTTTGTTTGGTAGTAGGAGGATTTTGGATGAGAGTGCGTTTTGAATGGTGGTGCACCAGTCTTTGCTAGCGTTTGAAGGTGCTGAGATTTGACAGGGGTTTTCGAGCTCTCTAAGAATGGTAAAGAGTTCTTTGCTGTCTGAGGACACGTTAGCAATGCGGAGGTTGAAGGCATTGGCTTTTTGAGTGATTATTGCTGATTTGTAAGTTTTGTTGGTTTCAGCGAAGGCTGATGCCGATTCTGGGGTGTTGTTTTTCTTATGGAGGTGTTCAAGTGATCTTTTAGTGCGTCTTAAGGCTATAAGTTCTTCATTAAACCAAAAGCAGGAGCGTTTATCAGGTCTACGGGTTTTAGTGGTGATGGGTGCAAGTAGGTCGATAGTTTGGGTGAGGCATTGTTGGTATTGTTCTGCTAGATAGGAGGGGTTGTTGGTGCCTAGAACCATATGGGCAAAGGAGGCACTCAGGGCTGGAGTGAGTTTGTCGGAAGAGAGCTTTTTGATATTTCTAGTCTCAAATGTTTCTGGTTTTTTAGGGGTGATGTGTTCGGTACTGGCATTGTCTATGGTGAAGTTAATTGCATAGTGGTCTGACCAATTGACTGGGAGGATGGAGTCAATGGTGACTAGAGAGATAAGAGTGAGAAGTGTCATGATCTCTGCTTCCAAAAGGTCAGGGTTTTCCCAACTCCCTTGGAAGCAGATCCATAACCCAGGTTCCGAGTGCCAACCAGTCCCAATTGGGACCTTTTGGACCAAGTCCTGGCGCCAGTGGCACCAGGCTCATAAATATGCCCTGTCCCAGCGCTGGAAGCGCCGGGCTCATAATGCTTGGGTGGACTTACCTGCAGCAGACCATGCTGCTTACTTGCCTGCCAGTTGAGTCTCTGATCCTCTTCTGTTTGGAACTACTTTTCCTATTGGGTGGGGCAGGAGCCACTCCCTAGATTCAGAACACTGGAACTCTTCTGGAAAGCAGGAACTCTTTTCTTACCTAGGCGTGGCTGTGGAAGGAGACACCTAAGCACTACAGGAGGCTATTTAAACCACACCCGATGGATGAATCTTGCTTTGCGTTATTCTGCATCCTCAGCAGCAGAACGCTCATCATGTCTTCTGCATCTGATCCTGGGCCTAAGGAAAAAGGCTTACCATCCTGAATCCAGTCTTCAGCAACACCTATAAAGACAAGAAAGAACAGGTTAGCATTACGGTCTTCAGTGACAGCTCTTCACTTACCTGGTCCATCGGCTGTCACCAACGCCTCGCGCTGCATTCCGGTATCTGAAAGACAAAGGCTTACCTACTCTTCGTGCGCTCCGGAGGTCTTCACACTGCATTCCGGCATCTGAAAGACAAAAGCTTACCAACTCTTCGCACGCTCCGGAGGCCTTCGGCGCTGCATCCCGCATCTGAAAGACAAAACAAGGTGCGTTTAAAGACATTGGGGAACTTTAATACTCACGTGCCATTACTCCTTTCCACATCTAACCCAGTGGGTATTCCGGCACCCTGCAGCCGCCCCGAACTTGTACCTGCAAAATAAAAAGACAGTTAGAGCGCATCGTGAAGCAGGCAACAAGCGCTTACTTACGTGCTTCCAGGCGCTTCTATTCATCACACGGGCTCCATCTTCAACTCACTTCAGCCCGCCATCCGCCATCACCGGAACCCTGCAAAACAAGAGACATCATTACTAAAGACTTTAAAGACATTAGAATTACTCGAAACTTACCGTTCGTGCAGTAAACGACGGACAGCAGTCCTCTGAAGTCAAGAGGCCTGCTCCCCTTATCCAGTGAAGAAACTGGTTACAGCACCCTGCCTCGCGGCAGATGGAGAGCACGGCGTTCACTTACCTAAGGTGAGAGCGTTAACCTTTGGGGTTCTACAGGAGAAGAGAAAGGGAAGAAGAGAGAGACATTCAATAACCCAGTTCATTAATCCCACATTTTCTATCTGCAGACATCTTACCCTTCGAGCCAGACATACAGTGCACAGAGGTCCAGCCTAAAGAGCCAGCCGTGGGTTACTCATCACCTTTGAAGATACGGTATACGCCCAGTCAAGACCGGCGCCTCTACGGGAATCAGGTGAGCGTTACAAGAAGCCAGTCTAAGGTTCTTCCTTTTGAGTGGGTGGGTTTATCTACCAGTTGTATGAAGTTCATCTCTGACATGGCTGTATAAAATGTAGATGCTTCTGAGTCGAGGGGGTCATTGTATCCTAGGTTAAAGTCACCGAGGACTATGCATTTGGTTTTAGGCTTGATGAGGGGCATTAGGAGTAGTGGGATGTCCAAGTCAGGGTGTGTGTTTTTGTTGGGTGATCTGTACACCACTAGTAGGTTGGTGGTGCTTTTGGGGTTGGAGGTATACTTGACTAGTAGGAGTTCATAACCTTGTATCTGTTCTATTGGGCATGCTCTGATTTCCAGGGTGGTTTTGGCTATTATGGCAACTCCGCCTCCTTGGGTATTTGTCCTGTCTGTTCTCAGGATGCTGAATCCTGGGGGAATAGCAAGGGCTAGAAGCGGTCCTGCTGCTGGGTGAAGCCAGGTTTCAGTGACCACCAGCATATCAAGGTGTTGGTCTACAATGAGGTCATGGATATCTATAGCATGGGCACCTAGTGAGCGGGCATTGATGAGTGTAGTTTTGAGGGTGGAGGTAGGGGCAGGTGGTGGTGTGTTACCTTTGATGGGGGAAGAGTCAGTGGTTTTCTTATTGGTTAGGTGTTTGAGTGGTGCGTTGTGGAATCTTTTGTGTTGGAAGTTAGTGGGCGTGGTGTTTAGTTTGGTCAGTGTATTGGGTGAAGTGGTGAGTGAGTTAGCTCGTAGGGACATTTTGGTTCTAGACATGAGTCTATTGAGTCTTTCAATGCCCAGGATGGGTGTGGTTGTGTCATTAATGCAGATGGGTATGGTGTGATTGTATGTAGGTGGGTTGGGACTAAGGCACATGATGTCTGAGGTTGCTGCCTTCTTGATGGTGATGGGCGTAGTGTGGGCCTGAGGAGATGGTATGGGGAAAGGGGGGAGTGTGGGGAGGAAAGGGGTGGGGCAGGGGATGGGGAAGTGGCATGGACAACCTGGCCTAACTAATCCATCGCCAACCTTGATGAAGTGTCCTCTGGTGCATGGTGTAACATTAGGGACTATACAAAAAGGGAACATGATGATGGTGAGGAGTGCTAGCATTATATTAGTGGGTGCTGGGTGGGTAGAGCTAGAGTTCAGTGAGCTGTCTAGGCACCTGGACTGGGAGCAATAATCCAGTGCAGGCAGGCAGTGCTCTAATGCAAACACAGCATCAGCCTGGGTAGCTAGTAGGGTGCACGGGCAGTGGGTCAGCTAAATTTGATTATAGTAATCAGGGCGCAAGAGTAAAGGTCGCTAGCGGGGTGCACAGGCAGTGGGTCACCTAAAATTGATATTGGCAATCAGGCAGAGAAGCATAGGTCACTAGCCTTTACACCTAAATTGAATATTCTTAATGCTTTCACAGCCTGATGACCTCTGCTAGTTCATCATTCACGCCAAAGTATTCCATTTGATATGTGCTCTCCCTATTAGCCTGATAGACACTGCTGAATCCCTATGCGATTCGGGTGGACACCTGCA
Source organism: Ambystoma mexicanum (assembly GCF_040938575.1). NCBI lineage: Eukaryota > Metazoa > Chordata > Amphibia > Caudata > Ambystomatidae > Ambystoma > Ambystoma mexicanum. The sequence continues at coordinate 956,266,839 of NC_090928.1, read as the reverse complement.
TGCCCTGCAGCGCCATCTACCGATAGGCCTTATATATACCAGTGCCCCCTCTGCGGCGCTCAGCTAAAGACTTAGCCTCTTAAGTCAAACTGTGCATTTGGCAAAGGGTAAAACGCAGCTTTCCTGTGCAACCCTTGTTAAACCTACGCATGTCTGTATTGCTCTGTTACATAATTGTGCATATGCCTTGTTACGCTAACTATTGATAAGCTTTATATACACCTACATAACCTATGTTAAACTCATGCATGTCTGCTCTGTTCTGCTTAAAATATGGTGCTCAATTATTATGATCAGTAATTACCACTATTCCCCTCTGACCAAGACCCAGTTGCCTATGATTATGTTGTCTAGCATTCACTGTGCAATCTGCAATACTGTATCTTAATTGTCCTAGGCACAACAAGAAACAAACTATATGTACTCTTAAAATCACAGTCCTTTTGTCCATATGCAATTGGATTACATGTAATAATAGCCTCCTTCTGACTATACTATGTATGCTGCTAGCTGCCTCATAGTTACTCTCTTGCACATTCTAGCAGACGTCCTCACTTATGCCATAGTGACTGACCACTCTCTTACAGAGCCTAAAAAAGTAACAATAACTATGACCTCATCAACGCTACGGGAGATTAAACTCTCAAAATGTCTTCCACCCCTAAATTTAAATCTACCTTACACAAATATCAGACCAACCATATTCTTACCAGAATTCAAACAAAATAATAAGGTCCACATAATCAACCTAGCTACCACTACTGAAGTAGCAGAAACCTTAACCCCAAGCCAATGGATCAAACTATATGCTAGGAAACCTACACCAAACCAGCCATGTGCCATAAGAGGCAGAAATGTAAGGCTTGGCTTTAGACTCACCAGAAACCTTTCCCCACAGTCTAAACCATTGGACCTACCCATCTCTCCAAGAGTGACAAGCAGCTCTACCTCTAAAACTACCTACTTGAATAAAAGAAAAGTAAACCAAGGGCAGGATCACACTAATCCTCCTCACTCTACCAGACCTTACATCAAAGGTGCTCCAATTACCGCTAGATCGCTGGTTGCCCATGCAATAGATATAGCTGACCTAAATCAATACTGGAGATCTCGATTTCCTAGCTGTATTGGAAACATGGCTCCATGCGGCAGCAGGACCCTTCTCCAACTAGCCGCTCCCGACGCATACACCATTGTGAGAGCCGATAGAGCAACCTCGAAAGGAAGCAGCATTGCCTTCATTGCTAAGTCAAGCCTAGGGCTTAGAGCAACCACATCGCTCACCGTAAATCCTGCGTATTACTTACAGTCAAACTTACTGTGAAGATGGATTTCTGAACTCAGACCTGGAGGGGCAAAGGTTCAGAAGGCCAGCCTAGTTTCTTGGAACAGGGTAACCTCTGGACAAGCCAGACCAATCAGGGTACCGATGGCGGCGGTAACGACTAAGTCTCAAGAGGGGTAAGGGTGACTGAAAGACCTCAATGAGCACACAAAGCAAGGACACTTACACATTACTCCAGACAGGTGTTATATTAAAAATATAGACACATTTATGACAAGGACTTTGTAACATCGACCATAGCAAAGAATCACAATAATACGAAAGTAAACCAACACATCACAATTAATACAATATATATACAAGACCGAGTGGTCTAAGGAGTTAGGAGCATGTAATATGTAGACCACCTAGATGGTAAGGAAACATGCAGTGCAATTAATCATTAGACCCAGTTCGACATCTGAAATATACCTAACTAGGAGGAAGTCCGAGCCCTAAGAAAAGAGGAGCCTTATGCTCAAAAGTACCTGCACGCGCTGGTGCCAATGGACAAAAGAGGTCCTCTTCAAGGATATCAGGCAGTTCAGGAAGGTGAATGAAGCGATGCAGAACAAGTCCCCACTACTTAAGCAAGGCCTCCATTAGTGGGCAGAGGCAGGGTGAGAGTGCGGGATAGAGTCGCTATTTCGCAACAATGGTAGAAAAGAAACAGGCTCCTGCGTGAGGGGCCACCGGTTGGGGTATGGACTACTCACCGGTCCCCAACGCAGGCAGACCCAGACTTCTCCATTTCAGTTCACGTTGCTGGCAGGTTCAGCTGCGATGATCAGGACGCCTCGACACTGTGTAGATTCTGTGAAGCAGGATGCAGGGTCGCAGGTGTCCCAAAGGCAGCAGACGTGCACAGGTTGTTACCACAGCAAGGAAACACGGCAACCGCGTTTACTCTGGTCCGGGCGCACTCGTCTCACTTCAGACCTGGGAATGCCAAGTGTACGAAATTCAGTGTGAGGGTGCCATGGACGCAGATCAAGCAGTAGACCAAATTTCGAGGGCTTCCCTGAAACGGCGGTGGTGACAGAGCAAAGCGTCCTCCGTAAACTGGTCAGCCCACTGGTTGGCCCAGGGACACTTCCGAAGAGGCTTACTTGCAGCGTTTGACAAAGGTGCCAGGAATAGTTGATCCCACTATTCCAATGGGTCGAAGCGCCTTCGCAGACCTTCTAGGACGATCAGATGCAGAGGGGCCTCGCAGGACGACAGCAGCTCAGGGTGCCAAACCTTCAGCGGGTCACCAGCAGTTCCTTGACTCAGCTTCTTGTTGCAGGATACCTGGCTCCTTATCCCTTGTTCGGTGTGAACTCAGGAGATCGACATGGTAGTGGTGTTTTCAGCCTCCTCTTATCCAAAGTTCCCTTCGCGCCAAAACAGAGAGGGCCCAATGGGCGATCTGCTCACAAACACTCACACCATACGTGGACCTATCACGGACCATGGTGGTCCCAGGCATTCAGGACACTCCAGACTCTCTGGCACAGGATGTGTATTGGGACCAGACATCCCAGCCCACATCCTGGAGGCACACACAAGGCATGCAGAAGCCAGTGAAAGCGTTGTGTTTCGCGGGAAAGTGCATGACCAAATAAGGACTGCCCCGGGTTGGCCTGACCTGGGGGAAGGTGAAGGGGCAAGACGGTCAGCAGACAGGACAAAGAACCTTGTGGCATGGCCATTTTGGAGCCAGGCCCCTCATTTGTGCCAAACGCAGTAAGCGCGGATAACATGGCGAAAAAGGGTTCAAAACACAAGAGAAACGATAGCTGCTACCAGTCCCACACTTTCACAGTTCATAATAAGTCCATCAAGAGTTTCTAGGGCCTTTGGAATGACTTGAGACCCACAAGCGCGGTAATGTAAATTACGGTGCACTCTTGTGTTATGTTGCACGAAAGCTGCAACATGAGAAAAGGAGTAAGGGAAACAAAGTTTCCCAGTTCTGACTGTCTTAAGGGCATGTCAGTTTCCCCATAAGAATTGAGCGAAAGCCCATAGGAGTGCGGCGGAAGGCTGTGCTTCTCTGGCAAAGTCTAGATCAGGGTGTAAAACAGCAGCAAAAAGTTTGGGGGTTGCCACATGGAGGGAAAATTACATACAATATGAAATCTTTCCTAACACTTACCACGACTAAGACAAGCACATTAACCATCCACTTAATCTACAGACCTCCAGGGCCTATTGGTTCCTTTGAGGAAGACATCACTACTATTGTCTCAGATAATACCAAACCCACCTCACAAATACTATTTTTATGTGATTTTCACTTGGGCTACCATGACTCTAATGACCAATGGTCCAAGGTACTGTCTGACACTTTAACTGAACTAGGACTGACACTGAGAGTCAACCAGCCAACTCATGAGAAAGGTGGAACATTAGACTGGGTAGCAGACTTCAACTGTGAGACCTCAATCACATCTATTCTACCCCAGACTTGGATTGACCACAATCTTATATACTTTACTACTCAGGCCAAGCATGTAGATACCAAGGTCAACCCGATAGCTCCGCCCCTCCTCACAAGAAACAAACTGAAAATTACCACAGACAAGCGCTTGCCCCTCCTGATACCTGCCTTACATTCTTCATCAGAATCATTGGACCCAGTCGAGCAAGTTGAATTGTACAATTCTACTATGACTCAAGCATTAGACTCTAATGCCCCACTTAAAATGCAAAAAAGTAAACCGAATGCCCACCTTAACGCATGGTTCACCCCCCAGTTAAAAACCTTGCGAGCAGAGAAAAGAAAATTGGAACTGCTGTGGAAAAATTTGCCTTCCAGAGAAAACTAACATAACCTGATTGACATGTCTAGCAAATACAAATCTGAAACTTTACGAACTAAAATAGAAACATACAATGACAGGATCAATAAAGCGAGTTCCAGTACCAAGGAACATTTTGCGATCCTTAGTGAAATGGAATCCCCCATCCCCCCGGAGGATTCTTTCACTAGCGTAAAGTGTGGTGCACCAACATACAAAATGCTCTTTTGAACAAAATTGCTACCCTCCAAAATAAAATTGCAGCAAAAAGACTCAACATCACCAAACTAGACACCCACGAAGAACCAGAAAAAACACTCTCTTAACCACCACCAGAAATTCAAATTCTCACGAGTCTCTATTGTAGAGGTTGAAAAGATCATCGAATCGCTCAAGCCATCGAGTTGCCAAGGTGATATATGCCCAGCTCAAATAATCAAAGAAGCTGCTAGAGACTTGGTCCCATTTATTACTAAATTAATAAATGCATCATTTCGCACCTGCAATGTCCCGACTAATTTAAAGGATGCTTGGGTTTTACCTTTGCTAAAGAAAGCAACATTGGACCCAACCATTCCAACTAACTATAGGCCTATCACAACGGTCCCATTCCTTCCTAAAATATTAGATAAAGCTGCATACTTCCAAATTCAGGGATATCTTGAAACTAACAATCGGTTTTCAGACCACTTCATTGTACTGAAACTGCATTGATTGATTTGAAAATGCAAATCGACCAACTCAAAGACAACAGGCAATGTGCCTTGCTACTCCTACTAGACCTATCTGCCACTTTCAATTGGTTGGATCACAAAGTACTCTAAAAGCAGTGTCCTCTGCTGCTAACATCTCCCGAGAAGCCTCAGACTGGATTCAATCCTTTCTTTACAACAGGTCAATGAGAGTCTTTTCTCCAATGCCAGCCGCTGATCCATCCCCGATCACATGTGGAGTTCCCCAGGGCATGTGTGTTTCACCAACCATGTATAATATATTCACAAAGACTTTATTTGATAACCTGGATCATTTGGGTATCATCTACACTAACTATGCAGATGATACCCAGATAGTCTTACCCATCTCTGGCAATTATGTCACAGATCTGGCCCTTCTTAACAAAATATACCTAATCATTCAGGCATGGATGGCAGCCTGGACCTGTGCCTGAATGACGACAAGAGAGAAATCCTGATCTTAGGAGCACCGGCCAACCTCAATAAACAAGATGCTCACTATACATCATTCAATATTGATGCTATTATCATTAAAGTTGCTAAAGAGACCAAAACTTTAGGATTTTACTTGGATTCAACCTTGAACATGGGCAAGCAAGTTAATGCCACGGCCTCCACAACTGCGTACACCTGCAAGCTAATTCATGCCTGCCAACCTTACCTATCCACCAAGAGTTGCATCACACTATCGAGAGCCTTAATTCTGACGAAACTCGACTACTGCCACTCCCTTTATGCAGGATATAGCAAACAGATCACTAATAAACTCCAAATATTACAAAACAATGCTCTCAGAACAGCATTAAGCATACCGAGGGGAGAACATATCTCAGAGGTCAGAAGAAAAAGCGAATGGCTTTCGATTAAGGATAGGATTCGATTCAAATGAGTTTCTATCACCCATAAATGTCTAAACAATGCTGCCTCACAATCCCTTAGAGAAAAAATTATCAGAAAATTCTCATCACGCCCCACTAGGGCTGCCAACTCCTGTTGCATTGTAGTGCCCAGATTCAAATTGAAAAGGGCAGGTGGGAACAGCTTCCCTGTTCAGGCTGCCCAAAACTGGAACGTCTTCCCTCTGCACTTCCGAATTGACCAGACCTTCCCAAGTTTCAGGAAAAATACTAAAAACTGGCTAGCCACAAATGACATCTAATGCCCCATGTTGTCTATAATTCTAAGGCCAGACCAGCTGTGAATTCTGTACTGTACTCCTTGATTCCTGCTTGAACCTTTTCCACCTGCTATACTGCTATTTTTTGCTTATAACTCTTCCCATACCGGTCTTCACATAGGCTTAGTATCCGAGCTTCAGTTGCAAAACACGCCTCTGGCTAGTCTGCTATATTAGACTAGCAACATATGCCATACCAGTCCTCTCTGTATTTTACCTGATTCCTCCTGCCTAATATGTTACCTGTCATATTATGCTTGTCATTTATTTGTGTATCTAATTGTCACTATTTAAACTTTATGCAATGCGGCCAGATATCTACGGGTTTGGTGCACTTTACAAATCAATAAACAAACCTCCACCTCATTCAATGGGCTATCTTTTGCCTTAAGGATGTCATCCTCCTCCCCTCCATATTTGGCACAATCATGTATTTCTAAGTCTTCATCTGTACACATTTCAGTCAGAAAGGCGGCTAGGTTCACTGTTTTACATCCCACAACTTGAATGTTTGGGCTTCAGAGGATAATCTTGTACGCAGAGGCTCTCTGTGTGTCCAGGGTAGATTTTGATCTTTCTAAAATGGCGACTACTGAAGGCTCCTCATACAAAGTGATGGAGCATCCCATCATGATTGTGGAACTTTTTTGATGGCTAACACAGCTGCAGCATATGCTTGCTTGCACGCAAATTGTCCCTGCATAAATGAGTCGAGCGTACCACTGTAATAAGCCAATGTCTTGTGGCCCATTGTACTCTTTTGGGTCAGTACAGCGGTCATGAGTTTGCTGTTAGAATGCAGGAATATATAGAACTCATGCATATAGTCAGGGGTGGCGAGCACTGGGGCTGTGGATATTACTTCCTTTAGGTCATTGAAATTGTGGATCATGTCCGCTGGCCACTCAAGTTTGTGATTGCCTTTTTTTGCTTCCTTGAGTGCTTGCAGGAGTGGCCTGGTGTATGCTGCATAGTCTAGAATCCATGCTCTGTAGCAGTTACAAAACCTTAAGTACTTCTGCGTGTCCTTCACTGTCATAGGTTTGGGAGTTGAATGCATATACGCTGTTCTATCGAGTATTATTCTCTTGCCTTTTGCTGATGCCAAATGTCCTAAATATAGCACTTTCGGTAGACGGTACTAGAGTTTGGCCTTGTCATCATTGTACCCCTTGCGGGCCAGAAGATGTAGGAGTGTGATGGAGTCTCTTCAGCACTTGTGCTCACTGTTGTTACTCATGAGTAAATCATCCATGTACTGGATGATTGTGCCGGGCACTTGAATGTGTCCTATCAGCACGCAATATTCTGTAGAAAATGCTTGGGCTCTCGCAGTACCCCTAGGGCAACAAGTGTGTTCATAGTGCTTTCCGCCATGGGTAAATGCTGTGAGGTACTCTGAGTTGGCGTGCAAAGGTATTGAAATAAGGCATTTTTTAGGTCAATCACTGTAAAGTAGGTTGCTTCTTTGGGGATACTGGACAGAATGGTTGCAGGGTTCGGGACAACTGGGAACTCTTTTTGTACCACATCATTTAGGGGGGGGTAAATCCTGGATCATTCTCCAATTGCCCCGTGTTGCCTTTTTCAGAGGGTAGATCGTTGTGTTACACAGTGATGTGGATCATACTATTATACCTAGATTGAGAAGAGCCTGTATTTTGTCTCCGATTCCCTCTTCTGCTTCTCTTGATATGGGGCACGGCTTCACCTGGGGTAGCACTGCCCTTGCCTTTAGTGTTATGTGCACTAGGTCCACAATTGCTTGTGTACATGTTTTAGGTCTGCTTCAGTGAAGGGGGGCTGGGCAACAATGGCCATCAGGGGGCACTGCACTCTTCGATATTGTACCATGATCTCACAGAGGATACATATCTCTAGAATTATTTCTCTGTCAATGTCATTATTCTCAAACAATTCTGCTTCAGTTACCTCCTTAAGAGGTACAGTGAGGTCTATGCAAAGCGCTGTACGCCACTCATATCCATGTTTGTCTGTCCCTAGTACAACCACTCTCTTTGCTGATACCAACAACCCTTGCAGGTCTAGGTACAGTATTGTGCCCGCCACAAATTCAGGGGACCCCTCAGGGCGAAAGATAAAATCTTTCAGCACTCTCCAGCAGCCCTTTCCAATCAGTTGCACTACCGCCACAAGCACAGTTATTCTATAAATGAACATGTCTGGGTCCACTGATATCCCTTGGACCACCACCTCTCCTGCCATTGCATGTATTATCACCATCGCTCTTATTGCGCACATACCTGGTGGGGTGCAAACAGTGCCTTGATCAGTGAATGAGATTGTCATGTTCAACTTACTGAGACGTCTCTGCCCAGCAGGTTGATAGGAGAAGTCTCTGAATACAATACAATAAGGGAGAGTGCACCAACTTCCCTCCCACCTTTACAACCAAATCTTTAGTGTACAGAACTGTAGACATAGCCCCAGAGAAGCCCAGCATGTCCAGAGTTTTGCCCTATAACTGATGCCTGATTTTGCAGCACCGGAGTCAACCATAAAAATGAATTGTTTGTTTCCTATCTCTGCCCCCACCAAGGGTTCCTCATCAGGGTTGAGGGTCATTGACAGGACCAGACACGCAAGAGTTCTCTCTGGGCTGTCCTAGTCAGGATAGGTATTTGTCCCAAAAAATGCAGAAGTATTTTTCCCGACTATTCCTGGCATCGAAACATACCTTTTGGCACTCAGTTGAATGGGTTTGCGCCACCTGCCTGTTGAAATGTGTTCTGGGGTGTGTATTGTTGCACAGCTTGCTGCTGCTGTGCCGGTGGAATATGTATCTGTGGTGTAACTGTGTGTAAGCCTGGTGTATCTTGTAAGGTATAGAAGTCATTCTAGGGGCCTGTCCTTGTTGGGGCCCCTGAGGTGGTGGGCAATTGTTATATCCTGTCCCTTGTTTGCTCCTACACTTTCTTGAAAAGTGCCCCTACTGACTGCAGTTACAACATGGCAAAGGCCCCATCCCCCCGCCTCTGGTCGCCATTCCCCCAAATCCCCTCCCTTTGCTCCTCAAAACCCACCTCTTCCTCACTGCTGCCCTACTTGTAGCCACTGTGGGCTGGGGTATTGTGGACCTCTGCCCAACTGTCCTTGCCCTTCTTCCAACCACATTGCAGCTATTCTGGCATTTGCAAAGTCTTGGAACGGAAGTCCATCTCTGTCTGTACTGTTGTCGATACTGACGCCTCCGCGGCAACTTTGGCTAATTCGATTTGGACTAGTTTGCTTCCTCTGCTTGTCATCTCTATCCCTTTTCCTAGTCAAGCTCCTTTATTCTCTTGCAATGGTGTATTATTATGCTCTGTATTTCGGTCCACCAGTTTGCATTGATGCTCACAATCTTATATAGATCCTGTTGCACCTCTTTGGGCAGGCCCTTTTAACAATAAAGTAGAAAAAGTGTATTGATTGGTCCCCCGAGTTACATGTCTCTGCTCTTCAAATCTCCGGAATTGTAAAAATAAACTGTGAGGGGTCTTTGTCATCGCCCTTAATCCATTGCATTATTGACTGTAGGTATGGTGTGTCAGGGAACGCCTGCCACAGCACATCCATTATTTTTTCCCAGGTCTTGTTAAATTATTCTCTATCATGTGCATCTTTCCCCAAAGTCAATCCTGGGTATCCTGCTTTCACCCACACATCCAGAACTTGGTCTCCAGTAGTCGCTACCAATAGACTTTTTATGTCACTAACTGCCAGGGGTACTCCAATGGTCTGCTTTTCAAATGATTAAATCCACGTGCCTGCACCCGCCATGAGGGACGGGAGTTCCTTTATCAAATTGTTCTTGTCCATCTGCACCCATGGCACATAGTGCGGTCTGACAGAGCCATTATATATGAGGGGCATCTGCATCTTTGTCCTACACCCATCAGCCCTGTTTCCATTTCCCCATTTCCTTGACACTGCCATCCGGCCAAACCTGCTCCTTAACCTGCCCTCCGACAGACTCTCTACCAGAGGAAATTGAGGTGTTTGAGAAATTATCCTAAAACAAGAGGTGCGCACAAGCCCCAGTCGTAGATCTGAATGTGATATGTGTTTAAAGGGTCAGAAATACTTTATAAACGGTATGCATCAGTAGTGGGGCCCAGAAGGGTAATTTCTCAAAACCCCTTCAAACAAGTGAAAACAAAAAACCACAAGACCTCACTATCTGCGCTGCCAACCTGTAGCAATGTAGAAAAGGTATGACAAAACCTCTAAGGGTTCCAGTTAGTGCTGTTTGAGACACACTTTAACCTCTTAAAAGTTTACCACATATGCATTTGATAAAGTTACAAATACTAAAGCTATCGAAACCCCAAAGGGGGGGGGTTCAAGTTGTGCTATTAGAACACTTAATCAACTTGACAATTTTTAACAAAAGTTTTTTTTAACAAAAGTATTCTTAATTTGGCATGTGTTCCTTAAACAAAAACCGCCAAACGCCAACACTTGTTTCAAACCCAACTGGGCCGTCTTCGGGGCGTAGACATATATCACTATCACAAAAAGGTAACCAAATGAACATATTTCCAGACAAAAATAACCATCATCAATGTTGGACAAGAAAGGAAATAAACAGTTAATATATGAAAACATTGAAGCAAGAAGAGAAGGAAGAAAAAAGAGGGGTGGGGAGGGGAGGAGAAAGAGGATATAATGAGTAAGCAGTTCTCCATTTTGAACCAATTGTCAATAGTATTACAGTTCAATCAAAAAACATTACAGTTCAGTCCAAAAAAACTTTACAGTTCAGTCCAACAAAAGGGGGGGGTTGTGCTTGGTGAGCATATCCACATCACAAGGGGAAAATGTTATTAGCTAAAAGTACCTGATCAGTAGAACACGTAGTACTCGATGTATGCAAACGGTTGCATGTTGTTGGGTACATTGTCCATTTTAGTTTCAGAAAACCTTCCAAACAAATATAGCTGATCTGTAAAAGCAGACATAACCTGCTGTTGAAGTGCTTGTTTAACCGGTGAAATAAGAAATACCAATTTAAAATACATGTGGAGGTGAGTACCAAACTTCAGTTTACCTTGATATTGACAAAAAACCACCCCCTCTGCCCTTTTGTTGGACTGAACTGTAAGGTTTTTGGACTGAACTTTAATGTTTTTTTATTGAACTGTAATGCTGTTGACAATTGGTTCAAAATGGAGAACTGCTTACTCATTATAAAGTAAGACAGGACTGCGGGTTCGCTTTGGCTTTCTGGGATTCCCCTTACATAATTGAACGCTTGATTTAACGAGTTATATACTGATACTGCCACTGTGGCATCCACTCTTTTGATACAGGTTATCAGTTCCCCATTTGAATACTCTGACGCTCCACTAGGGAGCGCGTTCAAGAATACATTAATACAATTGATTTACGTTTGCCTTGAGGACAACCTGTGTGTCGAAACACGTGTCGGCTCTTCCTGTCTCAATTAAAGCATCAACAATTTTATCACTGTGCCTTATTGTTATGGTGTTAAGCGCATTACCACCTCACCCTTCACTTTATTTGCTTACTCATTATATCCTCTGTTTTCTCTGTTGTCTAAGCCCTAAAGACGGCCTCGTTAGGGTTGAAACACGTGTTGGCGTTTGGCGGTTTTTGTTTAAGGAACACATGACAAATTAAGAATACGTTTGTTCAAAAAAACTTTTGTTAAAAATTGTGAAGTTGATTAAGTGTTCTAATAGCACAACCTGCCTGGAACCCCCCCTTTGGGGTTTCGACAGCTTTAGTATTTGTAAATTTATCAAATGCTTATGTGGTAAACCTTTTAGAGGTTAAAGTGTGTCACAAACAGCACTAACTGGAACACTTAGAGGTTTTGTCATACCTTTTCTACATTGATACAGGTTGGCAGTGCAGATAGTGTGATCTTGTGGTTTTTTTGTCTCCACCCGAGGAGTTTGCTCAGGCGCTTGCTCTGCCTCCTCATCCTCATCTTTGAACTCATCAAATTTACTTCTCCTGCCCTCCTCTCCTCAATAAGATCCCAAATTCAAATACTCTAGGCTGTCCACCCTCTCATCCCCTTCTCCATCCTTCTATACATGCATGTTTTTCAAAGCTGTACTATCTATCCTGAATAAAATGTCTCCTGATTTCCACCCATAAAACCCTTGCTCTGCTGGGCTGTTGGGCTTTACTTCTGCCTGTGCTGCTTGAAATCAATTAAATTCTGTTTTTGCAACTACCAGTGGCACATCTAGGTCTCCTATTTACATCATCATGCGTTGGGACATCCAGAGGGGATGCATACAGCGGTTGAGGGTCTGCCACTGCAATTGACACAAAGGTTGGGTTAGTGTAGCCATCTGCAGCGTGAACTGCCAATGGGTATATTCCTCCATGGTCTACTAGTGCCTGCCCTCTTTTCCTGTACCATCACCCCCACTCTCATTTTCACTCCCCTTCCCTCAAGATCTTCTATATCTTTGAACATGCTCCAAAGGTCTAATATTTCTTGTCTCTTCAGCAGCTGTTTCCCCTTATATTTGGCTGTCAGGAATATAGACATATGTTCCAGAATTCCCTTATGATGGGAGCCCTGCTCTGGCCATGAATGGGCCCGCTCCACCTCCCTTTGTTCTGTCACTCATTGTTTGTGATATTGCTCTATTATGTCATGATATAGAGGCAATCTTTTATACATTTACTGTATAGGTGCTTCTCCTCCTGTCAAAAAATACAAAATTTCCTTCCCCCACCCCTTCTTCCTCCCCACAATCCCTCTCACACACCTTGCACACTCAAAACATAATATTATTTACAAAATGCCCATCCCTGGGCCTATACCCTACGCAATAATAAACACAAACAAAACAAGCCAAAATAACAAGCTAAAATAAAAACAACTACTATTTCTAAGCCCACTAATTAGGTGGGGCTCCTATTTGTTGCCTTTTTCCTCCATGACACAATATCTGTGGTACCAACTTCTCCTCTCACTCGGGAAGGCTCCCTACCAATCTGTTTTCCTTTTCTTAATATTCTCCTTAAAAAATAATAATAGCAAAAAATAAAACAATCCACACCCATACCACACCAACAATTCCACTATCCACATGTTCACACCCTTCACACTTTCCCATATACCCATCCCCTACTTGTTATCACTTGCAAGTTTATAATCACGTGCACATGTTCAACCAAGCTCCTCCATCACAGGGTTCTCAATAACACCAGCCTGCAATCTCCTAAAAGACGCACCTTGCTCAAAAGAGCAGACAGGAATTCTGCAAAGACAGCTCCTGTAAAACCAATCTGTAATATGTGTTTTTCAGGACTGGTCACTGTAGGTGGACGCAGCCCCTCCAGAGAAGTGGCCTAGACACCTCCACGGGTATTGGGGGCGCTGGGATCACGTCGAGGTCACCAATTGAAGGCACATCCCTAAACACTCACACCAAAGAAATACAATCCTCTAGGGAAAAAGGCCAAAGAAACTCTTGCAAGGATAACAAGTTTTATTTCTACAAGAATAGGTGTGCTAGCAAAGAACTCTGCTGCCAAGGGACAATCTGTGTGAAAAGGTGCAAGCATACACTTAAAAGGGGGCACAGCATCATTCACATACAGTAACAACCCACACAGCTGGTTCGTGCAATACAATAAATGGTTGGCCTACCATCTTCATTTTTGAACTATAATGTATCCCTTGCTGCATCTCACATTACAAATCATGTCATTATGAAATAAAGGTGGGGTGACTATTCTCTTGGATCTTTTATAGCTTTGGTTTATGTTTGGTGGTCTGGGGGTCAACTAGTGTCTTTGGAATTCAGGGGTCTTGGGACTTGGATGGTTGAGGGGGTATTACTCGTAGCTGACTGGGTGGGGGTCGATGGCCTGCTCTGGCCTGTTTGTGATAACACGTGTATCAACGTGCCTAACAATGTCGCATTGCCTTGCAGGGCACATTCTTTCTTGGAATAAACAGATTGACAACACTTTTAGAAGAAAGGGGAGTATCTGTGAAAGTTAGCATCATGGGCCTCTCTCATCAGCGCTTGGGCCTGTTCAGATTTCCTCTTCAGACTCCCGGCCTATGTGTGAAACACCAAATAATACTGCATGGCCGTGCAAGCCCCATGCTTTGATTCTGGCTACAAAAATGGTGCCTACTTATGTACTGGCACTAAATCTAAACTTTGCATAATATCATCGTGTAGGGGACCTTAGGCCCCTTAGGACGCCCCCCTGGTGTATCACAGGTCTTCCAATGGTACTTGCCTCATCGTAAAGTGCCTAGGGGATGAGATTGGGTAATTCCCTTCCCAAAAGGGATGAAGAGAATGCATATACCTTACAGAACCTGATGACAAAGTTAAGAAATTAGTAAAGTTTTGTATGCGGATAGAATATTGCACGTGTGCAAAGTGCTACAGAAAATCAGCCGTTCAATAATTGTACAGATGATGAAACGCAATTAGACCAAGTCATCATAGAAGCTGGCTATATCTAGTGCACAGACTGCAGCCAAAGCCGCCATTGTATTGGAGCTGGACGCCAGTGTCATGAATTTAGTAAGATTGGACCCATGGAGAAGAAACGCAAAAAATTGTGTTGCAGCAAGAATAAGCTGAGATTGTTGAAGCGTCTGACGAGGCTGTCTGGTCTGGCATCAAAATAGAAGCAGCCAAGGTCAGTTATCTATTCTTGAAAGCAGTGAACGTGAAAATTATGAATCATCCCTTGTAAAGGGGCAAGAAAAGAACACAAAGAGTGCAAAGTTTTATTAGTTTAAGATATTTAGATGCTGCAGAATAGACTGAATCATGGGCTCTTGTCACGTGAGTCAAAGATGAAAATAGAGTTGAGCTTGGAGTCCTAGAACAACGATAGTGAGAGCCTGTACCCCCATATATTCTCACAGACAAGGATACTTTGCAAGGCCAAGTTCAAAGACAGTCTTAGGTAAAGTCAAGTGCAATTCCTGGCACCTGGGTCTGAGCTTACATGCTGCTAAGTGATCGGAATGTTTTAGACATGGTACAAGTGTGCCAACCAGTTTTAGAGGGCCGTATAATGAATGGCCTTACAGTTTGAGAGCCAATGTTAAACCTTGTACTTAATAGTGTTGGAAAGAACATGTTTTAGAGGTTGGCATAGGTTTTCCACCTGATAGTAGGGAAACCAATCACAATCCTAGTCATTATAGTAAGTATACTTAGATGTTCCCCTTGAACCAATTATAATCACTTGTAGGTTTTTCTTATTTGCCACGTAGGACGACATCACCTCTGACTTTTTTTAGTATAAAGTCAATGTTAAATAAGAGAATTGACGAGAGCTGAGCGAACGTCCGTTGATGTCCATTGTAACCTCCCAGTTTTAGATAATTGTTAACAAAACAGCAACCGTTTCCATCTTCCTAAATTGGTTCAATTATTTGGACTTCTGTGAACCCATCCATTGAATGCAAGTTACTAAAGAACCATAAGTTCATCAACATAAGCATATTTTGATAGGACATTGATGATGGGGAGAATATAGTGGAAGGCATCATTGTCCCCTCCGGAACTGGCTCAAATCCAAATATTAGCCTGCCCTTAATGATTGATATCAGACACCATGGTCATTTGTTGTGTAAAATGTTTTCTGGGTGTCTTATGCAACACATAGGACTCCAGATCCAAAAGTCACCATCGGTTCTCAGTTTACAATACAAACTTTCAACCCCTTTAGCACCGCCTTCATCGTATATTTTGGACAGCTTTATGCGGGATATGTTCACCCTATACACGCTGGACATAAAGTCACAACTAGTTTTTATAAACAATTGATTTTTTGCTAACGTTTACATCAGCTGATTTTTATTAACATTTACACCGTCAGATTTTTATTCACACTGCATATCGGGGTTTGTCAGATGCTGTGTCGTGATCAATTGGGCTACACACTCTGCAGTATGGACAAGTACTTGAAACACACTCTGCCAGTCACCTCGTCGATAAACAAACATACACAGTATAGTGATGGCTGATAGAAATTCATAAAGCTCTCCGTCAAACAACCAATATCCTTTAATGGCTAAACAATGATATTGCATTGTGTACTCCTCTAGCTTCAGTGAAGGTCCCACAGGTGGCCTTATATTGTCAGAATACCCTTTGTGGTGCTTTTGCCAGTAGTTGTCCATTAGCGTCTGGCTGCTTTTGGAACATTAGCTTGCAGTACATAAAACATTATTATATTCATGTTTGTATGTCAACAGTGGTGTTTGCCGATAACAGAACATCCTTGGAGATATACTGCCTAGATCCTCTCTAAGTAAAGCTAACAGTAATCACTGTACACATGCACTTGAGGGTTTCACATTAAATTGACAGGTTTGCAACAGGTGTTAATTTTGTATTTCCTGCAAATAAGCATAAATACATGTAAATTATCTGCAACTCAATCTTCATAGGTCAGTTTATGGGACAACATGCACGTTGCTCTGCTGTACTGGTTTAGATATACTTTATCCCCCACTTGTCAACTGTTTTTTGAATAATGCTTTCAACACACATTGGGCACCCCTGTCTAAACTGCTTTATTTTTAAAAGTGGATTATTCGCCAATAGTACAGCCCACAACATTTTAGACACACATTGTTCTGCTCCTTTCCCAACCACTAGCTGGGCTAACACCTGTATTAGGCACATCATTTTTACAAGATGTTTAGGGCTCAACATGTAGCATATTTTTCATAATGATTTATATGTATAGGATATTTCCAAACATTCATGAGCATCCTGTTACAGATCGTCCATGTTATGCCTGGTGCACCATCTGTGAAAGTGTTGTTTTAAACATGTTTTCACCATTATAGCAGTGAAGCCCTGAATGGCTAGAATATCAACACAAGTCAAAACTGATGTGGCTGCATCTTCTTCAACGCTATCAGCGACCATTAGCAAAATACATTCCTTACAATGGATATTATCATGTTTCCCTGGGTTTTCAGTTTGGTTTGAAGAGCAAACACAATAAATATTGACAGTGTCTGCTACAGCTTGGCTGTCCTCATTGCCATCCTTTTTATCAGTTAGAGGCTGTGGACAACAACAGAAAATCATGAGTTTAACTTCGCTAGTTGTCACACCCCTACAAAATACAATTGTTTGCTTTAAAAATATACTCACTGTTTGACACGCCATCCGGTAGACAGGATCATTTTTCCCAAAGGCTCATGGGGTCAGAGTCAGTCTCCATCAACATAGCTGCATCATTCTGCACGGCCATGAACTTGTATCAGCTGTCCTCAGACTGCAATTTGCCTGAACACAATCACATGGGCTCTACCCCCTTGGGCTGCTCGAGAACCACATTCTCACCTCAGGTAACCCATTCCAGATTAGCCATGGCTATGGGTATATTACTCCTTAATGTTTATAATAAAATCTCCAAAAGACCGACCCATGACAGTGGCGATAAGCGGCGATTTGCTGTTGACTGAAAGTGAAGCCATGTTCTTCCAGAGCACACCGATTTTACACTCCGCCATCAAATCCTGAGAGTCCTCCATTGCATCACGACCACTGTATGCGCCAATAAGATAGTAAGGTGTAGAGCTATCATTAGAATTGCCGGAGCAGCCAGGGGCTGTTTTCCCCTTTTCATAACTGGAGCTGTTTATAATTGCAGTTTTCTTGACACACGCTGGCTAAGCCCCAAAAAGTCTGAAGAGCACACATGCTTTTGAGGAATACAACAACAGCTATATATCGGCTTTGTAAGACCCACCCCTAATAGAGTCCTAGCCTTAGCACCACCCATATGCATATACCTATTTATATCCAGTCATTTAAAGTTATTATACATTTTATATAAAATGTATATAAACAATTTTGGGATTCAATTAAAAATAATAGGGGTTCTTTTTCATTTTATATCAAATGTATATTACATTTATATACAAATTATTGGGGTTCTTATCTCTCTATATATATAAAAGGCAAATGTGTGGGTATGTTTGTGTGTGTCTGTTTGAAATGTTCAGCATACTTCCCAACATGCTGCAAACCTGAAATGTGTCAAGTGGGTAGTTTGCTTGATGTAGACAATGTAAAAAGTATAAAATATGAAAGTGCTTAATTTTTTTGTAAGCAATTTTTTACGTGGTCTGCAATGCTTGGATATGTGTGTGTGTGTGTGTGTGTTCTAAATATTCAGCATATTTTCCAACATGCTACACACCTGAAATATGGCATGTGGGTAGGTTCCATGGTGCAGACAAATGTAAAAAGTTTAACATATACATTTTTCTAATTTTTATTTTGTATGTGTTTTTAAGTGGTCTGCAATGCTTGGCTATGTGTTTGTGTCTGTTCGAAATATTCAGCATACTTCCCAACATGTTACAAACCTGAAATATAGCATGTGGGTAGGTTCCATGGTGTAGACAACGTGAACAGTATAAAATATAAAAATACCTTTGTCTTTTTTTTTTTTTTTTTTTTAGGAATTACCATGCAAAGCACAGGTACAACTGCTAGTCAAATGTATATTAACATTATTGGGGCTATTATCAGAGGTTCAGGATGTGTGGAAAAGGTATGGGACACCTGTCAACTGAAAAGCTTGATGAAAGGTATCCCCCCTCCCTGCTACTCAAGTCCAGGGAGCCAGGCAGGTGAGGAAATAGAGACGCAGGCCTCTGTTCCCCCTCTGTCAGCTGAGAATGGGTAAGTACTCCTTTCTTTGACAATGATAAAGACAAACACAGAGGCCTCTTGCGGTCTAGGTCCTTTAAGCCACCCTATCAGAAGTGTTTCCACAAACTAAAAAGGATCCTTAATTTACTTGTGATGTGTTATATAGGAGTCACTGACTCTCCCTAATGAGAGGTTCTCTACTAACTCTTAATGGTGCCTCTTTCCCTATGTTATGGTGGTGTGCTGCCTATCTAGGGAAGGGGTTACCTAGGGAGACAACCCCTATTATTTTATTTATCATCAATAACAGGAACATTATCCATATACTTGGCAACATGTTTAAAATACAAATTACAATCTAATTATGACCCAATTATGACACAATTTAGTGCAATTCTAAAAAAGGAACCGGCACTTGTTTTTTAATCCATATCCTATGTGTGCTTTATGTATCAGAGAGATACTTCTAAAACAGCCCAGCATAATTATGTTACTCCTCTTTGCAAATCTACTGGTTTCAGTGGTTCTAGGTGGCTTTGCCGCCTTCCTGAAGACTGGGAACACCTTCTTAATCAGGTTTTCTCAGATTTTAGGACGCCAACAACCAGATGCTGAATTAGCTCTGTGCCATCATCAGGTTGTTTTTCGACCCAAATCCTCCCCTTTCTGCTTCATGTGAAGGATTATTTCGAGGAGTCTGTAATCATTGGTGTAAGTGCTCCCTGGCGTCTTCATTCGGAAAGAACTAAGGATGAAATAGATATTATTTTAAAATGTACACATATTTCTCTGGCAGGATTATAATTTGTGGTTAATTGTTGTTTTTTTAGTGATATTTCAAGTGAAAAGTAAACAGCATTGATTCTATATTTCTTCAGAAGTTCAAATTGTTATCATTTCTGAGCCACTCAGTAATGTTATGACATACGAGACTCCTCCCACTCTCGAGGCATTCATGAATGTTCTTTTGGTCAATTATTAAGATGTACCTGTTATAATATTGGCGTGTCTTTGAAATGCAGCATGGCTGACATGGCTGTCGGTGCAACATAGGCTGTTCTCTCTGCATGTCCCAAAGAGCAACTACATAACTCCAATGAGCTCAGGGAATCTAGAATAATAGTGCTACGTCGTATACAACCACGCACAAATCCCACATCTACATATTTGTTTACATGCAGCAAAATGTGCGCCACCACAAGATAATGCAATGTTTAGACAGCAATGGGCTCACTGGCTTCCTAGGAGCACCAGTATCATTGGAAAAAAGTGTTTAAACCTGTTCCCTGCCAATGTGTTTAATGCATCCAGGAGTTGGACATGATTTGTATTTATATTTGGTTTATTTATATAGCGCACCCGGCCCGGGGGCATCTGGGCGCATATCATACACAGGTTAAAGAAAAACATCACAATTTAACATTGCATGAGATAAATGTTACAGATAGTAGCAGAGCATAAAAGGCATAAAAGCATAAAGGACATATAAAAGCAGTGGGCAGGGATGGTGTAGACACGCCCATTCATTGTTGTGACAATTAGCTATAGTTGTTTGTTTAAGAAGTCTTGTGCCAGGGCCAGGGCCTGATCAGTGATACCAGGGTTATCACGGAGGTGGTTGAGCAGGATGGCATTGTTGACCATGTCAAAGACAGAAGAGAGATCAAGTAAGATGAGGACACAGGGGGTGTTGGTATCAAGGTTGGAGAGCAGGTCTTCACGGTTTTTCAGGAGAGCAGTTTCCGTGCTTCTGGCAACTCAGAAGCCTGATTGATGGTCATGGAGACAGCCAACAGAATCAGTATGAAGATTAAGCTGGGAGATGGCCAGCTTTTCCAGGAGTTTGCCCAGGAAAGGAGTGATGGAGACTAGGCAATAGTTAGCCAGACAGGAAGGGTTGGTAGAGGGTTTCTTAAGAAGAGGGTGCACAAGGGAGTGCTTCAGGGGGAAGGGGAGACTCCAGAGTCGAAGGAGTGGTGGCAGAAGTCAGCCAGAGTAGGAGCCATTGTGTCAATTTGGTCCTGGATGATTTTGGAAGAACAGGGGTGAACCTGTTCTGACAAGACTTTCATGGATCCAACTTGTCTAGAAACCTTGCCTGGAGAGAACAGGGGAAAGGCAGAGAAGGAGGGAGGAGAGGTGGCTGAAGAAGGGCCAGAGGAAGAGCTGGGAGTAGAGGGGGGAGGGGGAGAGGAAGCAAGAGAGGACAGAATGTCCTGAGTTTTAGAGATGAAATGAGAAGCCAGGGCTATACACAGGGCTTGGGAGGAGACAGGAGAGGTACAGACTGCAGCAGGATTGGCCAGCTGCTTGTAGATTTTAAAGAGTTCGGCCACGTTGTTGAATGCCGCAGAGATGTGGGCTTGCCGTTTCCTCTCAGCCACCCTGCACTTGCGTTTAAGGGTGACGAGGTCAGAGTCAGAGTTGCACTTGGCTTGGGGCTTCAAGCAGATCCTCATGACATGGGCAAGACTATCGAGAGTATCAGATATAGCGGAGTGGAGGATGGAAAGGGCTATGTCAGGGTGTGGATCAGTCAAGGGGGAGGAGGGGTGAGAAAGTGACAGCAAAAGCCTCAACTGACACACGCTTCATGGGTCAGATAACCGAGAAGGTAGGTGGCAGTGTTGGAGTTGGCTTGGCCTGAGGGGTAGAGAGGGTGAGCTGGGAGGAGAGGAGAAAGTGATCACTCCAGGAGAGAGGAGTGGTCCTAGGGATAGAAAGGGGAAGGTCTGAAGGGATCAAACCATCCAGAGTGTACCCTGCAGAGTGAGTCGGTCCAGAGGGGAGAATAGAGAGTGAGAGAGAATAGCAGAGGTTGTGAAAGAGTCCAGAGGGAGGAGAGGAAACATCCAGGTGGATGTTAAAGTCTCCAAGAAGGAGGAGCTGAGTGGTCGAGACCAGGAGGGAAGAGGAGAGGTCTGCTCACACAGAGAGGAAGGAGGAGATCTGACCAGGTGGCTGATAGATGGTAGCCACAGTAAGGGAATGGCCAGGAGAGAGAGAGAGACAGAGAGAGAGAGAGAGAGAGAGAGAGAGAGAGAGACGGCAGATGAGGCATTCGAAAGATGAGACAGGAATCCACTCAGGGAAGTTCAGGGCTACACCCTCTCTTGAACGGTTGGACCTGGGCGCAGAGAGGATCTTGTAGCCATCATTGAGGAGATTGTCAAAGCTTGTGATAGAGCTGGCCATGAACCACGTTTTGGTGAGACCGAGGACATTGAGGTCAAGTTCCTCCAGGAGGCGGCAGATGTCAGTGGAGTGTTTGACAGCTCAGTGAGAATTTAGAGTGGCAATATAAAGAAGGTTGCCATCCTTGAAAGACTTCCGGTGAGTGGTACAAATTTGAAGTACGCCCTGCACAGATGTGGAAGAAGCCTGAGGGAGGCAGAAGAGGAAGGAGGGGTGGGCAAGGTAGCCAAGGAGGAGGCAGAGTGGGGAGGCAAGGAAGCCAAAGAAGGGAGAGAAGGGGCAGCAGGAGAAGAAAGTGAATTGATGAGGCACAGGAAGGCCCTATTAAAGAGGAGAAGGTTGGCTTGAGGGCCTTGGACCAAGATGGTAGCATTCAAGTCAACATTAATGATGACCTTGGAGGAGTGGAAGGAGGCAAGGAGGGCCTCCCACTGGGCGCCAACATTAATGGTAGAAGAAGAGAAATGAGAAAGCACAGAGACTATATGTAGGGTCCATAGGTCTGACGACGGAACGACAAAGAGGATTGGTGAGGCTTTGCTTGGAGGAAGCACTGGTATAGGTGTCAGCGATAGGGAGGCCTGGGTTGGAGACCAGGATCTCCCTTTTAAGCTTCTTCATACCAGATTTAGTGAGGAGAGCAGGATAGGTGTTAGAGAAACAGTTAGAAAAGATCGGAGAGACCGAGAGCACCATAGAGTAGGTAGGGAGCAGAGAGAAGAGGAAGGGTGTGTCAGGGGGATACATTAGGGAAGGACACAAGGAGGGGCACAAGCAGATGAGACAGAGGGAGACAAGACAATAGTAGACAATTGGACAAGACAAAAGGAGCTCAGACAGTGGTAGAAAGGTTTGCTAGATGAATGCTTTGCTAAGAAGGCAAAGTCACAGAACGGTACTACTTTCACAATGCAATTTTAAATTCACAATGCAATTTTAAATACCAGAGAAAACACACCTAAGTCTGAGAGTCCTGTGTAGTTGGAAAAAGGCCTAGGTTTCACAATGCAATTTTAAATACTTTTACAATGCAGTTTTAAATATCAGAGAAAATACACGCAAGTCTGAGAGTCTGTTATGTGGGCAGGTTTTCAGGGTAGAGTGAAGGCTCTATTCTTGACATGGGCCACTCCTACCTTACTTAGTCGCTGCTGGTTGACAGCTGGCCACTGGCTTCCCCTGCTGACACCTGCAGACACTAACAGGAACGGTCACTTTGGGAGCTGCTCTTTGACTTGGGGCCCTTAGCGCAGGGGCTGCCAGGCAAGGGGCTGCCTTGGGAAGGTCAGTTTAGACTGTCAACGCTCCAATCACAGATGGTGGGCGGGCTGGGAGGTGGGAGGGAAGCGCTAATGGAGAAGTGGGTGCAGGGACGCAGTGCTCAGAGGGACTGGGGGATGAAACTGCACACAAATTTAACAAATATCAAGGCCCAGGAGGGTCGAGGGAAGAATACTGCTCACCTGCCTCGTAGTTAAAAAAGTAGCGGGCACAGTGATCTGCAGGCCGCTAGACCTCACAGTCTGAAAAGGGATAGCCAATCAGGGGTGATGGGTGGGCTGGGAGGCGGGAGGATTAGTGCAAACGGGGAAGTGGGTAGAGGGACTGTGGGATGAAACAGCACACAAATTTAACAAATATCAAGGCCCAAGAGGGAGGGATAGTTTTAAAATCTTTCTCCAGAAGTAGCACTCCAATGTGTTAAGCCAGTTTAAATCATGCATAATTATTGCCTCAAGGCCATACAACACCATAGGGCACAAACTCTGCTTATACAGAATGATAATGCCCTCTATGGAATATCAAGCCATTTGTCTTGCAAATGTATCAATCATGTGTGTTAACTGGTGGGTCTTCCTCTTTAATATATGCATAATCTTTGCAGGCACTCATTTCCAGACCGAGGTAAGAATACTTCTCTGCATACTCCAATGTGTCTAGGCTTGCTGTTGGGGCTAGACGGTTCACCTTCCTTGCAGCAGCCAGCATCATTTTGGTTTTATCCATATTTATCAACAGATCGTTATCTGAACAGAAGCCCTCCTTAGGCGCCTCAGTGTCTGGGTGGGCAGGATGTGAGGGAGGGGTTTGACCCAAGTCACCCTCTTGTTTGATTGGCCAGGTGGCTGCCCTGCCAGGACAGCCACCCTGCTGTGTGATTGACAGCCAGGCTGTGTGAATGGGGGATTTGGTGCATAAAAAGCAAGTCTCTGGAACTGGAAAGCAGAGTTGCCACTTGAACGAGAGAACAACGAGAAGCTGAAGGAAGATGACTGCTGCAACTACTGGACACCTGGAAAAGCCCTGCTGCAGGTCTGAATCGCCTGAAACTTCCATGACAGAGGAGATCCGCAAGGAATCTTCTTCCCTTGAGCCTGGTGGGAACAACCAGCTCGCCAAACACCAGACACCGGTCCTCATCCTGGTTGAATTTACTGTGCATCGCTGCAGTAGATTGGATGGCCAGTGGGAAGAGAACCAGTTTTGGTTTTAAGGAGCGCACCTTTTATTCAACGTTTTGCTCCGCTGCTGGCTTCATCCCTGGGCAGTGCAGGACTCTCCAGCCATCCTCCTTCTTGTCACCACGACAGAAGCTTTAGGAACCATGAGCCTGCAGGAACTGCCCGGAACAACTGCCTCAGCTACAGCATTCTTCTTCTTTTAAGGTACTGTGCAAATTTGGTTGTTCGTTCCATCTGACCTTGGTGAAAGTGCAGGAAATATTTTGCCTCTCCGAAGGCTTGTCCTTCTCTTCTCCTTTAAATAACTTTTCCTCCGGAGAACTTTGTTTTGAACTCTTGGCAAAGACTTAACCACAAACTACTTTGAACAGTGTGATCCTTCTGCAAAAACTCTGAACCATGAACATTGGCCCAGACCTATTGATTTGAATCCTAGTTGTAGTAGCCTTTTCTAGATTGCCCTGCCTATAACTTGTTGGTGCTGTAGATTTTGCATAACCTTGTCTTTCCTCCCAATAAATTGATGGAGTGCCATTTTTCTCACACTTCATTTTGAGCTTAACTTGCCCAGAATTGATTAAGTGTTGTTGTAGTATATTAAGACTGTGATTTTGTGCTGCTTTCTGATAGTGAACTGTTTTATAACTGATGATGTAAATAAATGTATATTCTTTTACTCAGAAACCTTGAGTCAGTGTTTTTTTGAACCATAGAAATTGCTGTCCTATGTGTAACTTCTTGTACTGCTCACTTTACTCTTGAGATAAGTCTGGCTGCTCAGCCGTCGCTACCACTTTACTGTGTAGTACAGGCTTGTACCAAAGGTGAAATTGTACTTACACTTTCATTCTTAATTGTGTGTGATGTTCCCAAAGGGTACTGCATATGATTCTGCCTACCACGATAGGTGTGGTTGAGTAACACTAAATCGTCTGCACTACAGAAGTAAAACGCAATGGCAAGTCAGCCAAATAGATCTTAAACCAAAAAGGGGAGCCAACACACAACCTTGTTTGACTCCCCTGTTGAATGGCACCCAGACAGACATAATGCCAGTGTCAAGTTTCACTCGCCCCCAGTATTCAGATGCAAGCCCTTAAGACCCTTAAGAATGCACATTAGCCTCATCGGGCATCCGAAACCTGAAATTTTACGTCACAACATATCATGATTGATACAATGAAATGCAGCACAGAAGTCTAGAAAGATGATATCTAGTTCAGGTCTTTCGTTAGTTGCTTCTGATTATCTAAACCTATCCGAAACCCAAGGTTATGGGCAGTGACACACCTGGGTCAAACCCCAGTCTGGGTAAAATGGAGTACTTTCTTACACCCATGCCTGCAGGGCCTTCAAAATAAAGGATGCAAATATGTTCCCTATCACATCCACTAGTGACAACAGTCTATAATTCACCTTTTTTATATAGTGGGACTAAAATTAATTGTTGCCATGATGTGGGTACCTCCTGTGTAAGACACTTTGTCAGATGAAACCTTTAGAACCGTAGCCCACCCACTTGGGTGATGCTTCAGCACAATGTTGGTAAACTCATTTGGGCCCGATGCCCAAGTGCACTTTAATTTCGAGATTAACAATTCAATATCTTCTAAAGATGCTAACCGAGGCCAAATACCCGAACAACGTTCCATACAAGGTAATTTTACAGAATTACTTTCTTTATCCCTTCAATGCTTTATCCAGGCATTCTCTCTGATAAGGTTTAAATCCTCTTTGTTCTCTCACCTACAGCTAATGCCAGGGTCTGCCAAATAGATTGAGAAGAGTCTCAAGAGCACTTATGGTATATTGCCAACACACATTCTTGAAAAGACAAATTCCAACGTTCTAACCCATTTTTATACTCCGCTTAATGGCCTTGGTCTTTCGTACCAACTCTTCAACAGAACCACATGCTCCTTTAATCATTCTTAATTTCT
Organism: Ambystoma mexicanum; assembly: GCF_040938575.1. Taxonomy (NCBI): domain Eukaryota; kingdom Metazoa; phylum Chordata; class Amphibia; order Caudata; family Ambystomatidae; genus Ambystoma; species Ambystoma mexicanum. The sequence continues at coordinate 956,240,562 of NC_090928.1, read as the reverse complement.
TTCCCATGATTTGTTTGACATCACGAATAGTGATATCAAAAATATTAATGTGCTTATTATCCACTACCACTAAATATCTTTCTTTACTAGAACCCATTTTGATTGTTATATTTGTCAACCACTCCTCTATTTCCTTCGCATTTGGTGGTGCCAAAAAAGACATATAGCTGGTAGCAAACGGAGAAAGGAGAGAGGTCGCTTTTCGAATGTGACTAGTGGTCCAACAAATACGATTGCCTGTGTGATTTACACTAATACCACTGAAACCTTGTGGTTCAGTATTAAAACACGGTACTGTCATAGACAATGATAATGAAGCATGGTTGCTAAAGGCATTCGGGAGAACTTTTAACTCAATAACATTCCCCAAACATGAATTGTTGCCAACACAATTATCTAATGTGGCTTCACGCTCCCCATGCCCCATAGAAATTGACCTGGGCAGTCCCCCTTAGTTCTTCCAATAAGCAAAGTAAGGTCCCAATCCTTCAAAAATGTTACCCATTGCCTACCTTTAGGGTTACCTTTTTTTGCAACATAACACTTTTCTCAAACATATTCTGAAAATAGGCACTCCTATCATCATCCATGCAGCAAGTTTTTAGATCCCCACCAAACAGAACTATCTCGTTATGAGACACGCCTATCCATTCCGTATAGATCTCATCTAGATGTTCATATATATTATCAAGGCAAGATTTTTCTGGAGGAATATATACATTCACTATTAGCCTGCTACTTATCTCTGTTTTCTCACCTAGCCTCAACCAGGACATTACCGTTAGAAGTAGGAGCAACAATACTACTGGATTCCAAATTTTGGATAACTGCAGTAATGAGGCTCCAATATGGTCTTCCATGTGGACCTTTGCTTGCCATTACTTGACACAAGTGGTAACCATCAAAATGTACTGCAGAGACAAGCCAGGTTTCTTGTAACAAGAACACATCATACTTGGTAAGCAAGGGCATAGAGCCATTGATTTCCAAGAAGTGACGGTGCCCCCTGGTGTTCCAGCTTGAAGAACTGTAAGTGCATTTATTTCCAACAAACTGCTTTGTAAAATTGCCCGAGTATCAGGAACCCATTGTGTAGTCTCACAACCCATCATCATGTTATCGTGGGAGCAGGCAGTTACTGAGTACAAACTTGGAAGGCCATTTGAGCACGACACTGACGGGTTAAGTACCTTGTGCACATAAGTGGTACTTTGGGTGCCTAGGTTGGCATTGGCTGCTCTAGCAGGCTGTTAACAACAGACCGTAAGCTTGAAACCGAGTTTTAACAATGTTCCTGCCCAAGCAGATAACAAAGATACCACAACAGGGGAAGTAAATTTGATCAAAACCCAATTTGAAGGACTGTCCATTTTGGAAGTACAATATATAGTAAATCCCTGCTGTTAATCGTGGATAACCAGGGAATATTTTTCCACATAGCTAGCAGGAATGCTCGGTTGAGAAATGGACAGTCCATCATGGGAGACAGTTCTATCGTCAACAAATTTCCCAACAATGATTCTGCTGTATTTACAATAGTAGGGTTATTATCTCTTACTACACAATCCCCAGATGGTAAAGGATTAAAAAAAACAAGTGAGATCATCAAGCACACTATTAATATTACAGACTCTTGGTGAGCGTTCCCGAAACATCGAAGACTTCAGAGAACAGGGAACAGCAATTTCCAATAATTTGTGCTCTAAATTCTCCAATGGCTCACAATAATTGCCAACGCAGTTAGGGAGATCAGATACAACCATTGAAGGATCATGTGTCATATTAGGAGCGCTCGCACCACAAGGACATATACATTTATCTCAAGGTCCTCTCAACAACACTTGTCTCCTCAACCCATCACCCTGATCTTTAGTAAATGTAAGTAAACACAGTGTGGCTGAGGATGCCTTATGCTCGGTTTGTCGTAAGGTCGATAGATTGATGCCTTTGTCTAAAAATACCACACGTTTATTATGTTTAGTTATTTTACGACCTGAGTGCTGTTTACCACCACTTTTGTAACATATAATTGGGGGGCTGTTCATCATAGAGATTTCTTTACATAGGGCTTCCATTACGTCTTCCTTCCTCAGTATGGGCCTCAATACATAATGAATCATGTAAGGAACATGTATAATATTATCTGCAGAACATACGTTTCCTTGGACATTACGTGCAACACTAATCAAATCTGCCTTCTGATTTTCAACAGCCCTCCTCTCTATAATATCTTACATTGTCTGCTTATTTAAATCAGCATGACAGTCTAGGATGATGTGCACTATTTTCACTGTAATAGTCTTTAATTCATGTTGCTTTGTGGCCATATTGGTCTAGATTATAAATTACACGTCCATTTTAGAGAAAAGAGTGTTAATTAAGGAGATGATGGACACGTTGCATGCAAAGGAGACGTTGTTGGATGAAATTGAAGCAACGACTTCAACGTAACTTTCGACGTCTGAGGAATCCGAACTGGAAACGAGAGCTTCCCAATTGGGGCCGACTGACAAATTTGAGCCAATAATATTGTCGTATCTAGCTTAGATTGGCCCCAATGAGTTTTGTTTCATATTTAAACATAAGTTAAGAGCCATTATCATCAATGGTAGGCGATGAACAAGGAATGTAGTTGTCAAAGTCACCAAAAGGTTCAACAGAAGGGATTAGTTCTGGTTGGATTTCTGCCTCCTGGGGAGTGGAAAGTGCAGTGTCAAATAATCCAGTGAATTTAGACTGCACTGCCGCTATTGGGCCTCATTACAAGGTTGCTGGTCTGGATACAACGGTACCAGTACAGTAAGCTTACTGGTACCATTGTATCCGGAATGGCAAACTCTAAGTTGTGCCACAGATGCCTTTCATTCCGCCAGGTCTGACCTGGCAGAATGAAAGGCACCCGCGAGCACAGCAAGCCTGTAGCACTGGCACGGTAATGAACCGTGCCGGTGCTACAGGCATCCCCATTCCCATTGAGCCCTATGGGGCTCAAATGGGAATGGGGATATACTGGCTCAGGCACCCGCAAAAGGGCAATTACCGGGTCTGACAGGGCCGGAATACCCCAGTAATTGCCCATTCACGGGTGCCGGAATTTCTTGCCGGTTTGGAGGTAGTACCTCCAACCTCGTAATGAGGCCCAGCAAGGCTACCTCCAAATTCATATCCGGGTCCAGCACCCACGAATGGGCAATTATTAGGCTTTTCCGGCCCAGCCGGACCCGGTAATTGCCCTTTCGTGGGTGCCAGGCCCAGTACATCCCCATTCCCATTTTGGCCCCATAGGACTCAATGGAAATGGGGAGGGTGGTAGCAACGGTGCCGTTAGTAACAGTACCAGTGCTACCATCATGTTCTGCTCGTGGGTGCTGGTACAGCCACCAGGTCAGACCTGGTGGCTGCAAGGGCACCCGCGAGCAGAACTCCTAATATGGTGGTACGGTAGCAATGGTGCCGGTAGCTACACCAGCGCTATTGTTGCCTTACCGCCATACTTGTAATGAGGCCCAATGTGTCTGATTTGTCTGGTTTGTATTTCTTTGAGCGTGCTATGCTGTTTACCCCGGCCGAGTTTTTCAAAAGCGTTTCCTGCACTTACTGTACCGCTGCGGAGACCAGATTTTCACTGGTTGACAGATTTCATACGAGCTGACATTAAAGCGACAATTGCAAAACAATACGGTACAGCAAACGCTTACCATGGCAGAAGTACGCAGTATGAGGCGAAGCACTTAAAATAAGAATCACAACACCTAACCAAGCCGGTCCTCAACAGCAAACTCGGTGGAGGAAAGGGGGGAATCCCAGAATGCCTAAACACCAGAACACTCCATGCACTCTGTGCGCTCTGCGTACAGTGAAGGTTTTATAGTTTAGCACTCCCAATTTCTGTCAGCATGGCAGTAAAAAGTACAGAAAGACCAACAGCTCCTGTAGATCCACCATGGAATATCAGAGTAGCTAGACACCAAAACACTCCACACGCTCCGCATAGAGTGAAGGTTATATAGCTGAACACTGCCTTTTCCTGTCAGCATGGCAGTAAAAAAGTAAAGAAAGACCAACAGCTCCCGTAAATCTTACCTGGAATATCAGGGTAGCCAGACACCAGAACACTCCACGCCCTTTAAGGCCTGTCATGGTGACATGCACTGCCAGCATATAAATGCAATGCCAATGCCAAGCAGAATTGATAACATCTAGAAAAAGCCCACCCTCTAACCAGCACTTCTGCATTCTGCTGGCTCTGCCAATGCAAAACCTGTGCATGCACTTGACACACACAATGTTTTTTTTCAAATACATAGCATAAACAGGATGAAAATAACAAGTCAGAATAATAGAAAAGTAATCAGATGCTTAACAATATAAATGGGAGTGGAAGGAGGGAAAGAAAAAAAGTATCACAATAATATGCATTGAAATACTCAGTCAGATAATACATAAAGAAGGTGGTCTGCATTAATGAGCGTCAGTGTAATAATAGTGTCAGTGTAACACATATAAGGTCGAAAATTAGAGGGTGATATTCTGGTGAACATAAACAGGCTAGCGATATGTCTCCAGAAAGGGACTCCAGATTGCCTCGAATGTATCAAGGTCTTCCCTGCATTTATATATGATCTGTTGAAGTGTAGAGAGGGTCAGCAGGTCTTGAATCCAGTCCGCTACGATCATGATTTGTTGATCTCCAGGCACGTAAAATCACTTATTTTTCGCAAGCATCCATCCTTTGAACAGCCAGGCTTTATTTGCTTTTGGCAGGTCCCGCACCAGCATGCCATCACCCAGGATGAAAATGGAAGCTTGCATCGGAATATTAGTTTCCAATAGAGGTTAATTCTCTCGGACTCCTCTTTCCAGAATTCATTTGTTTTGGGACACGACCAAATCATGCGAATCTATGTGTCCTTCTCCCTTTTACATTTCCAACATCGGTCATTATCACACATATTCGTTCTATGCATCCGATCCGGTGTCCAATAAACACGATGTAGTAATTTAATCTGGCTGGCCCTTCAGCTCCAGTCCAATGATGCGAGTCGGATATTGTTGCAGCACCTTGACCAACTCTCAGGTCACAAAATCTCACCAAGTTCTTTGGTCCACGGCGGCAAGACATCTGTACTTTTCTTGTACGATGTTGCTAGACATCGGTAGAAGGAAGCTGCCGAGTGAGGAGTGGTCATGCATGATTCCACCATGCACACCATGCATCAAGGAACTGGTTCCTTGGTGGAGTTTGCTACACCCAAGAGAGGCAGGATAGCTCAGGGGCAACGCGTTTGTCTTGGAAGCAAGACAGAGCAGCGCAGTGCAACACAGATTCGAATCCTGATCCTGCACTTAGAAACCACTCATTAGTATTAAGCACGTTATAAATGAACAATTATAATCATGATTCGGATTCACCTGAGAATGGGGAATGGATTCCATGTGGACGTTTCTGTCAACAACACAATCTGAATGGCTGCGCCTACTCAGAATATCCTCAATTAAGAAAGATTTTGAAGGACACCCTAGAGCCAGCGACTGGTTTAATTTCTGCAAATGACACGCACAATGTTAACAGCACACTTGAACCAACTCACAGTATCTGTTTACTTTAATTATTTATATTAAACCGAGTCATGTACGTGATGAAGCCATCGCAAAGCCATTGAGCCTCATTACGAGTTTGGAGGTACCCATGCCGTTTTTAACGGCGTGGCTACCGCCAAACTAGGGTCTGGGTCCCGCAAAATGGGAATTACTGGGCCATTCCGACCTTTGCGGGCACGGTAATTCCCATTCGCGGGACCCGGACCCGGTACGTCCGCATTCGCATTTGAGCCCCCATAGTGCTCAATGGGAATGGGGAGGATGCTAACAACGAACCCGTTAATGATGGGTACATTGTTAGCATCCTGTTCTGCTAGCGGGTGCCGCTCTGCACGTCTGGCTGCAGAACTCCTAATGTTGCGGCCCGGTATGAACGGTGCCGGTCCCTTACCGGCACCGTTCATACTGTGGCCCCCAAATTCGTAATGAGGCCCATTGTATAAAAAGAAGCCACCAAGCCTTCACAGAGCGTTGTCCGATGGAGTTTTGCCATATTATACGCGTCTTTGAATTAGGCCCTTAAATCACAACTTGAAATGCAATCACGTTCTCGTTGTGGACCACTGAAGAGCCGACACTACAGTTGTTGTGGGAGCTAATTCAGCACAATGAGGCAATGAAGCAACATGATGGACTCACACATCTCGGCATTTCGTTTCCCGTCTTAATGTTTAAGGTATTGCTGCTGCTGCGAAACGTGTTCGTCGCAATTCGTCTCATAAAGAAAGCGTAAGCAATAATACATCCCCGAGCCGAGCCTGCGCTGCCATAAGGTGGAAGGCCTGGTGTCTTTCACCCCGCAGTGCAAAGGTAACTCATCCAAGCTGTCCCGGAGAAGCAATAGTGGCAGTCTTTTGTTTGCAAAAATCATCACCTCGTGTCACTATCAATCCAAGCCGCATCCTGAAAAATGGTAAACTTAAATTGCAATCGATGTGGTTTGATGAAAATCAACTTAACTGTTTAGTGTTCACCCGATCAGGATGTGGGCGTTTCAGTTGTGCGTTTGCCGAGTGGTGCAGCCTGCTTGTCTGTGATGCTGCAGGGTTGTGCTGTCCACTCTTGCACAGTAACCCCGGTGCATTTTAGTGATTTTTCCGATTTTGCTTTGTGTGCATGCTACAGCTTCCGGAAGTATTCCTCCAAATGGCAAGGGGAAATTAAATCAAACATGAGAACATGAATTTACAGACTAATACATTCAAAATAAAGGCACCCTCAATTCTAAATACAAGACAGGGGCCAGAAGCCATCACCGTGTTATGACAGGGATTCTAGAAAATGGGCATCCTATGGGTTTAAAATATGTTCCTTTGCATCCAGCTGTAATTGCATAAAACAATATCCCCAATTTGTCAATCTGTTTAGATTTAACATGCTGTGTGTAACATGGGTGTGGGGGTGGCGCTTAAGAGTTACATCTTGATTATGGGAAGGTAACGGGGAGCCCTGTTGCCTCCCCACTCTCTGACGCTCTCCCCCGACTCCTCTGAGAAATTCCACACCCTTTCTGCACCCACTTCCCGTCCTCCCCCGCTTACCTGCTGGGCTGAGTCCCGGAAATCCGCCCGGAAGGCTGGCATAGAAATGGTCTATGGCAGCGGCCATCTTTTTAAACGGGAGATTGGGCCTGGGCAATATGTGCGGAGCCCATCTCCTGACCAATAATAAATAAAACAATGTGCACCCTGGATGAATTCTGAGGTTCGATTAGCAATCACCCATGCCCATGGGGTCGTACAGGGCGGTATAGTAAGTACTATTCCCCTGCACCTTTCCATGTCATTTACTAAATAAATATATAATGGCAAAGAGTACAGTGGCATAAATGTAGTTGAGAGCGCTGCTTACCGTTATTCCTGTCCTGTTGACGTTTGGCACTCTCCCTTGCTTCGTTACAATCATCATGAGATTGTGAAGATGAATTCTTTATGAGGTCAGGTCCATGGCTCAGGTTAAAAGATCTTGTTGATTTTATTCGACCCTTTAGTTCTCAGTTGTTAGTTTGATCAATACTGCTTTTCTTTCAGGCAGTGCTACCTCAGTGTGGTTGTCTTTAACCCAGGCATCCCAGATCTTCTGGGGGGTCAGGAGTAATCTGGATACAGTCTTTGTTATTACTGTATTATTGTCAGTGAGCATTGGCCGCTTTCAGTTCTCTGATCCCATATTTGCTCCTGCATGGGAGAAGGGTCAACCTACTTTGTTGATATTTGGGGCACTACACAGTGAAGTTCGGGAGTTTTTTGTTTCACCTCAGTGAACATTAACAGCTCCTGGTGTCCTACAACCTCCTTTTTATGAGGAGATTTTGACCAAGGATTGAATTTGCTCTCACCATTGCGAACACTTTCCTTTCATGTGGGTGTGTTGAGAGTTACGTTTGCAGTTCAAACCTGATGCTTAGGGCATCTTTGCCCGTGTTTGGTTGAGATTTTTCTCCTTCTCCTTTCTCTTTCTTTCTCCCGAATTGTATTCCACCTGACTTCAATTACCTGCCATCTTACCTGATCAGACAGATGCATTTCTCCTCGTTCAAATGCCAACACTTTTATATAGCCCTCAAGAGCACGTAATGCAGTTCCTTCAGTGCTTTAGGCTTTCTATTCTATTATATTTACTCCCTCAATGCCTTATGAATCAAGTGATCCATGGAGGCCATGCTTTTGCACCAAACAAGCAAGCACAATTGGCACTGTTGTTTTCCCTATATATTTTATACTACTGTACAGGCCATGTACAAGGGCCAAAGTGCAGTGTTTCATTAACACAGTAGGACCACAATATATCGTAAACCTACAGCTCCCTCTATGGAAATTGAACCACTGTATTTCCTAAGGCAACAGCTACCTCTAGCGTAGCATTCGGCGCATTCTGGCAGTATCTACTGCGCATGACGGCATCAGACAAAGATATATCTGGCCTTTGATTATATAAGGATTTTTCATTTTAAAAGCCCATGATGTATTTACAGCTATTTACAGCTATGGTAATCCACAGATTTTTTAAATGTGGAGGCCTACTCAAGCGTTTAATTGCACAACTTCCATTGTTAGGGGTGCAGTACTTTTTAACAATGACCAATTGCTTATAGAGAACATTCCATCTTTTAGCAGAATGTTCTTTTCTCCAGTTTTCAGCATGCCCAGAGATGCTTCCAAGAACGCATCAGGCATGTTGCTCCTATACAATGTGAAAATAGTCTGTGCAAAGAGACAGGTCTGTTTAACTCCTTTGTTGGGTGGAACAGTGGTGGTGAGTTATACTTTATGGTTCAATTGCTTTGTATTTCAGTAATTCTGCAGAATGTTATGATTATGTTGAGGATTTCTTCTTTAAGGCCAATGTTCTTCAATTTTCACCTGCAGACTTTGCTGTTTTACCAACTCTAATGCAATGGGAAATCCAACATAAATTTCAGACCCCTTTTCTTTTGTATATTTTTCGATTTTACGTGTGAGTAAAAATGTCATCCGTCATGGAGCGCCCTACATAAATGCGTCTCTCCATCCGATTCAAGATTTTAGTGTCATAGATCTGTGCAGTTACCCCTGCCAAGATGGTTCTCCAAAAGATGTTCTCATCGAAGTCCATCAAATCAGTCATTATCCTTCTCTTGTAAATGGACACTAGGATACTATGATTCCATCATTTTAGGATGATTTCTTCCATTGCAAAGGTGTTAAAGAGCCATGTCAAAGGTGTGCAGCATTCCTCTAGTCCAGACAGAAACTCTCCTGATACCATGTTAGTCCTGGGGGAGTTTCCATCCAGCATCTGTAACGAGGCACACCTAATTCTTATCATTTTTTAAGAAAATCTTCCAAAGTGTTTTTCTCTGCTCCTCTGGTCTTCTCCCTGATGTGATACTGGTTCATCAGGAACCTATAAATTTATTAGAGTCATCCTGATTTCCTTCTAAAGAAGCTTAACCATTGTTTTCAGGATTTTTGGATTCTGAATCGGATCTTGCGGTTCTTGTTCCCTGAGCCAAATAGCCACAGCATGTGTTGATTATTTATAGAGTACTTCTATCTTAAGGCTCTAGCCAATGACTTCTCAGAATTTCATTTGTATTTATTTGATCATTATTATGAGATGTATTTTTCATTGATCGCAAATCAGAAATTTTCTCAGCACATCCTTGATTAAACCGACCAAATGTGCGTATATTGTGTGCATTTAACTTCAACTGAAAGTGGATTGTGATCCCGTTCAATTCTTCATGTTGTTTGAAAACTGCCCATCCAGGCCCACGTAGCCATGAGGAAAAATGTAATCAATAACATTGTTGGGGCCGCAAGCACGGAATGGTGGAAGCTCAGACCGCAGCGGTGTAGTGAGCTTCCTGCTAAGGTGAATGATTCCTTTGTATATACCCTCTATAGTCTTTGGTCCCTTGCGTCTCCTTTAGGAAAACCGTGTCTCATTTGGAATGAAGCTCGATAACTTCTTTCTTATAGCACAAACAACTTCTTCAGCTGGGTAGTGCCATGTGCACATCTCACTACCGCAGGCATCTTTTCCTGCAAGGTAGAAATGCTACCTAACATGTGTTGGTATGTGAATAGACAATGCACAGCAGACATTATACATGTCTGTTTATATGTGGATGCCAGTTATTCATTAAAGTTCTCTATAGGCCTGTGGGCCCACCTGGGTTAAAGCCAGTAAAATGATTTGCTAGGGTACGAGTTTAAAACTGCGCAGTAAACTAACTTAAATATAGAACACATCCACCTGATGTCGTAAATGGAGGAAGAGAGGCTCAATGTCCTCACACAGACCAGCTGTGGAGCCATAGCAGTAAGCCCAGGTAGCTTTCTGTACATAGGTACATTCATACATCTCCAGTTTCTTGCAGGTATTTACAGGATACATGGGCAGGTAGAAATAGGCATATGTCAAGTAACAGAAAAGACGGTTCCTAGTGACTGTTTCGACAGTCAAAGTTTTGAATGCCAAAAGTTCTGACACAAAAGTGGCGAAAAAAAAGTTTCACATTTTTTTCTGTTTTAGGGGGATCCCCCCAAAACCCCAAATTTTATCTTTTTTAAACACTTATTTACCTATACTAAATTAAAATAAACACTTTAATATTAAATAAATATATTCGAAACTTTTTTTTCGACACTTTTGTGTCAGAACGTTTGACATTCGAAACTAATGTTTCGAAACTTTGACTGGACACCAGAAGAAGACACCCACCTGCCATCCTCTCACATCCAGATCAGGCCCCCAACTGACATTCATCGAACACTCACACATCACTCTCACTCAACATTCCCCTGAGCTGTCCGTCATGCATACACCAACATTCTATTAGCATTCATTCATGGCCAGTGAGACTGATCAGGACTAACTCGCATCATAACTCCTGAGCACTTGAAATTTGAAAATAAACCTGGGACGTTTCCCCAAGCAGAGCGACATCTGTCACAGTAGCTTTGTGGAGATTTCGGTCTCACGTGGCCCACATGCTGGTGCTTTTAGTGATACTGTGCCAGGCTCGGCAAATTAACATTTGAGCACGGAACCATTAGCAAATATAGGACAGGAAAAGATGACAGCCTCTAAGTACTCTACAAGATTAATATGTACACAGTAAGTACTGGCGTCCTGATTCAGAGCTTGGTGAGAGAAGGCAGTCGACCTCACCAGCCAAGTGCCCACTCCTGTCTGTTTCTATCCACGTGGGTGGGGTCATCAATAAAGATTCTGGCAGCTCCAGCTGATGTCCACGACACGTCACATAGAGCCAGAGACATCATTATCGGTGGACAAATGGGTCACGTGCCCCAGGACACCAGATGGGGGTGCAGGGGGGCACCTGGTACCCAACTTAGGGGGGCGTGGGGGCTAGAGCCCAGCTTGGAGGGGGAAGTAGGCCAGGCCAGGTCACTAGACATAAAACATGATGCCTTCCTTGCGTCTGCTTATTTAAATGAAAAAGGCGTTTTCATATTTGCAAAGGCTGCCTGGGCGAGCCTGGAAAGTTTCAAAAGACTGTCACTGTCTGTGCCTGCAGGAACACCTTAAAAAAATAAATAAAACAAAAAACTCACTGGCATCCCTGCTCCCAGGCCTCATCGCATCCAATCAGAGTGCTCCGTTGGTCCGGGGTACAAGTTCACTGCTGGTGGTTGTGGTGTGGCACACTGGTGCCAGTGCAGCAACAGGATGAGTACATGCAAATAACAATAATGATTGGTGGAAGGGCTGAGGGGCGGGCGGGCCAGGCAGATTATGTAGTTTAGGGCTCTGCCCTGCCACCTCGCAGAGCAGCCAATCATGACACACATTTCAACGTGCACTAAGCCAATCAGACCTTGGTTTCTAGTCTCTCTGCCGGAATCCCTTTGACTGGGTGTGGTGGTGCTGCGTCCAGCCAAGCACGAGGGTCCCCATGCTATGCTGATACGAAGTTTGAGGCTGAGGGAATAATCATTTATTGCATGAAAACTCAGACCTACCTGGCCTGGGTCCATTCTCGTCAAGGTCTGTTCACTGACACGTCATCTGCCCATTATTATATAAGGTATGTGGATACCCATGTGTGCGTTCATGACATGTGTTGTGGTTCAGCCTCGCTCTCCCTTGGTGCATGCAAATGGCTGCTTCTTTGGTGCTGTATTTTTCTGTTTCGTAAGTGCACGTTGTAATAAGGCCGAGTGCTGCTCAAATTCATTGCCTTTGCTGCCCCGACTTCAGCCAGTGTTGGAATTTTAAAATGCAACCCTTCGCATCATCGAGCTCGCAGTTTGACTTTTCCCATAAACACAATGCCCTGTATGCATGCCCCAGCATGCTAAGTTATGTTGTTAAGATAAACATGAAAATGGTTACCCTTTAGATGTGCTCCAGCGCCCATTGATATGAAATCCTTAAAATGGAAAAAATCACATGACTTCAATTGGAAATTGATATTACTCAATTTATCTTGAAAACGTTGCCCTATGGTGATTACACGTGTTTCGACGTATCCAACGTCTTTTTCAAATCAGGGCTACATAATTCATAAATGATAAATTGATTTACAAGTCAGATATTGTAATAGGCAAAAAAGCACAAATTAAATGATCAACAAAATGAAATAAAGTAGCCATTGATGTGAAACACAATAATTACGAATCATTGTACATTCAGTCAAAGTACAAAAAGAAAGTAGAAAGATATTTGTGAACAAATGGCCATGTTCGGGAGGGGGAGAGGGGTAGGAGGTTTGTGGGAATTAGAGAAAGATCACAAAAAAGAAAAGAAAAAACAAACATGTTAATGCAAAAATAGGTGAGATTCATGGGTCAATCAAGTGTAATTGATTCTAATCATGTACAAGAAATGATTAAATATCTTACCTATTGTTAACCGTGAATGTATATATAATGGTCAGCTTTCATGTATGGTCATGGGATAATCCCAGCTACCTGGGGGAAAAAAAAAAAAAATTACCCATCCACAGTCAGTTCGATAATCATTTCATGATATAACTTAAAAAGGTTTGTAATGCAGAAACTCTTTAAAGCCGTCTCTGAGTTTTCCATGTTCAACTTCGTCTATGGGTGCTAATGAACATAATATATGGTGGGGGTGTCTCCTTCTTTAATTTGAAACACGGGAAACAACGCTGATCTCTATGTTGTTCTACAATTAAGAAGTAAGAAAAGAAAAAAACTACCAAAAAATGTTTGAAATTATGAAGGACTACCAGGACGAAATTAAATTAAGAAAAATCCGTAAATTTTTCCGTGATAACAGGGATTATGAGGATGACAAGGTGTACACTTTTCAAGAGAAATATAAACAATTTACAAAGTCAGTATCAAGAGAGAGCACTCCTAACACATCACCAGGCAGTTCGGATGCAGAATCAGAAGGGGATCAAACAAAGGACTTATAAACTCCAGGAAAAACAATTGAGGGACAAGGTTTCCTCAATCAAATCAGACGGTACAAGAAAAGCAACAGAAATAATTCACAAAAACAGGTGCGTTTTTTATTACCCCAACAGCCTATTCCGCATTCTCAGAATATAGGAGGAGGGGTCAGCGGGGGAGTGGCCGACACGGGAAATCTAGACGCTCTAGAAGATTTCAGGCGTTTAACAAGAGCAGGAGCGAAAGAGGCAGCAAGGAAGAACCAGCAAACGACCTAGTTCTTAATTTGTCTGATCATCATCTAAAAATGGGAGACATTACTTTGTTGAATAAAGGTTTTTCTTTTGCCCCTTCCACCAATTTGGATCCAATAAATGTACACATAGATTTGTTCAAGTTCATTAGGAAATTGAAACTTAAAAAGTTTTTTGCAACGCAAGTCCCAATGTTCCAGGCTAAAGAACCAGATATTGAAGACAGTGATCACACAATCAAAGATATAAGAGATATTCACCTTTTGAGTACACTACAGGATACAATAGAACGACCCATTCATGAAACATTATATGATCTGAAGATACAACAAACCAGCATTCAAACAAGGGACCTGAAAGTGAGATCTAAGTTCACCCCAAACTTAACCCCAGACAACCTTGTGGACACTTTTTAACAAGCCGTTACTAAAGATCTCAATGACCACATGGACAGAAATACAAAAAAGAAAAAGAGCAACAGAAATGGCATCAAACATGATTATGACAATTTGACCAGAGCGGAAAGAATAGCACTTTTGGACCTGAAACGAAATCAAAATTTGACCATTAAATCGGCAGACAAAGGAGGAAAAATTGTGGTTATGAACCGGCAAGATTATATAACAATGGCTATGAACCACCTTAACACCCCCTTATGTTACAACAAACTTGAGGGAAATCCTAAACAGGGCATTTCTACTGAACTAAGGGAGGCTATCACTAATTGGTACAGACAAGGCCTTATAACAGATGAAGAGAAAAGTTTTCTGGATATGCAACAACCAACGTTACCAACAATATATTTTTTACCCAAAATTCATAAGACTTTTGAGAGAATACCAGAAGGAAGACCAATTTTAAGTGGAATTAACTGGGCAACCATGAACATGGCCGAGTTTATTGACAGTATACTCAGTCCGCTGGTCAACCGAACGAAAGCGTATTTGAGGGATACCACTTCTGTAATCAACAAATTAGCTCTGATTAAATGGGAACCTGATTACGTCCTAGCCACTTGGGATGTGAAGTCATTATACACATCAATTAAACATGAAACGGCAATTGAAACAATAGATTACACATTTTCTACACAGACCGCATCTAAATTCCAATCGGTCAATATGCTTAAGGAAATGGTACTTTTGACTTTGCAAAATAATGTATTCATCTTCAATGGGGAATTCTATCGACAAATAAGAGGTGTGGCGATGGGAGTGAAATTTGCCCCTGCCCTCGCCAATCTGACCATGGCAATGTACGAGGATAAGCATATTTACAATGACGCAGCATATCAAAAACATGTGATCCTGTGGGTTCGATATATAGATGATGTTCTATTGATATGGCAAGGAGAATCTGTTGATTTAGAAAAATTCATGAACAGAGCCAATAACAACCAGATGGGGATAGAATTTACTGGAAATTACAGCAAATCATCAATAGATTTTCTAGATCTGAACATTTATGTGAAAAAAGATCAATTGATGACCAAAACTTACAGGAAAGAAACAGAGGCCAACTCAACTTTATTCGCAACCAGCTGTCATCAGAACTCTGTTATTAAGAATATTCCAAGTGGTGAATACGTCAGGGCCCGCCGCAATTGCTCAGAACAAGAGGTATTTGAACAAGAATGCCACTTGCTGTCAAAAAGATTCAAGGTTAGGGGATATGGCTCCAAGACTATTTTGAAGGCACAGACACAAGCCAAAGTACTGAACAGGAAAGAGACTCTAATCACGAAACCCAAAATTAATACTAGAGAGGAAGAAGTTAGCTTCATCACAACATTCTGTAAAAACAATGGAATTTTGAGGAGTATCCTCAAAAAACATTGGCATCTCTTACATTTGGATCCACATGTCAGAAACTATATTAGAAATGACCCACTGATCATCTATAAACGGGCGAGAACCATCAAGAACATACTGAGCTCATCTTTACTTCCAGAACTAAGACCAGAGGGTACTACCACTTGGTTACCGAAACAAACGAAGGGATTCAGGAAATGTGGGACCTGCACGATGTGCAAACATGCGATGGACAATTTGACAAGTTTTGAAGACCAACATGGCACTAAACTTAACATTGTTGAACATATCAATTGCCGAACCAAACATGGGACTCAAGAGAGTGAACTTGGGACCAAGAGGAGGGAACCATGAGCTGAAATTGCGACAAGAGGAAGCCAAATTGATCTGCAAATTCCGTACTGTGGAAAGAGGTCTCAATTCAGACAATGAAATGTATTCCTTTCTATAACCATCAACATTGTTTGAGGAGTCTCGTTTTTACTTTTATTAACCATTAATCAATGTATTACACTTCCCGTATACTGACCATCAAGTTAAACAAGCCAGGCCGATAACTGCATTAGTACGAGTGTGTTTTTTGTACATGACACAATATATTACATATTTTTTACTAAAATTACTCTTAGAATCAGGAGCACTTATATTTACATATTTCATTTGGCAATTTTAGTACAACCGACATGAATGGAAACACTGACAATCGATATCAGAAAGAACGAGAGTACATAAGTAACATTGGGATACTAGGACTTTAGCCCAAAAAATGGCACCCAAAGCTAGCAACAGTAGTAGGACTGGGCCAGGGCGGACACGCCGGAACGAGAACGGAGTACGTAAGTAACATTGGGAAACTAGGACTTTAGCCCAAAAGATGGCACCCAAAGCTAGAAACAGTAGTAGGACTGGTTGCCTAGAAACCAGTTTATACAACAGACAGGGTCAGGGCGGACACGCCGGAACGCGGACGGAAAGAAATAACAGAACAACTTAGGTGAGTCTAACAGCAAGAGCAGCCCCCTCAGGCATAGGATATGACCCTCGTGGTTTTTGTCCTTACCAAACATACCTTCCGTATTTGACGAAACGGTATTGTTTCTAAATTATGTCATGATTCTTATGTGAACCTCTATTCCACGCACATGAACAGAAAGGCGAGTCAACCGAACAATACGATCTCGGTCAATTAATTGTAGAACAACATAGAGATCAGCGTTGTTTCCCGTGTTTCAAATTAAAGAAGGAGACACCCCCACCATATATTATGTTCATTAGCACCCATAGACGAAGTTGAACATGGAAAACTCAGAGACGGCTTTAAAGAGTTTCTGCATTACAAACCTTTTTAAGTTATATCATGAAATGATCATCGAACTGACTGTGGATGGGTAAATTTTTTTTTTCCCCCCAGGTAGCTGGGATTATCCCATGACCATACATGAAAGCTGACCATTATATATACATTCACGGTTAACAATAGGTAAGATATTTAATCATTTCTTGTACATGATTAGAATCAATTACACTTGATTGACCCATGAATCTCACCTATTTTTGCATTAACATGTTTGTTTTTTCTTTTCTTTTTTGTGATCTTTCTCTAATTCCCACAAACCTCCTACCCCTCTCCCCCTCCCGAACATGGCCATTTGTTCTCAAATATCTTTCTACTTTCTTTTTGTACTTTGACTGAATGTACAATGATTCGTAATTATTGTGTTTCACATCAATGGCTACTTTATTTCATTTTGTTGATCATTTAATTTGTGCTTTTTTGCCTATTACAATATCTGACTTGTAAATCAATTTATCATTTATGAATTATGTAGCCCTGATTTGAAAAAGACGTTGGATACGTCGAAACACGTGTAATCACCATAGGGCAACGTTTTCAAGATAAATTGAGTAATATCAATTTCCAATTGAAGTCATGTGATTTTTTCCATTTTAAGGATTTCATATCAATGGGCGCTGGAGCACATCTAAAGGGTAACCATTTTCATGTTTGCCTTTTTTCTATGGAGTAGAGGAATCCAAGACTCCTGGGCTACCCTAGCTCCATGCGACCTTTTCAAATTAAAGTACTGCACAACCAAAAGGGCGCAGAGTTCTAATTGAGAAGTACCTTAAACAGATTCCTCACATCATTTCAGTCATGTTGTTAAGATAGACTGAGGTCAATGAGTGATCTGTAGGTCGCAGGTTCCAATTCGTTCAAGGCCAACTCACCATTCCTACTTCCGAGGTCGCTAAATGAGTAGCAACTTCGGTTGGGTGCTAATCATTGAATGTAAATGTTCTATCTACAAGTGCTTTGACGAAAGGCTATATGAATACATGATTATGTTGGTTATATATCCAGGACTCCCTGAAGGTAGCACCCATGGCATGGGGCCACGTCTGTGTGTCTATGTAACATGTGCATGTGTGTAGCCAACCCTATGGCCACAGCGGGTGTTAATGCCTACTGAGTAACCTTGTTTTCTGGATAGTTCATGCGGTTCCTACCCCCTTCCTTTTGGAATATTACTGCTACAGGTATTTGCTGGAGAGATGACCCAAGTCCAAAGGGCAGTGGAGAGCACTGATTGTAGAAGGACATGATGATGTGGCTACCGAGCAGCCTGGTGGGTGAGCAGGCCATGGGGAGACCAAGTGACAGAAACCTGGAAGTGAGAGGCTGGGGTGATAAGTGTGAGGTATCGGCTGCCTCTAATTTTTGTAGTGTTGATTTGTTGGCGGGGGAATTATCGCAGTTGCTTTGACCCAACAGAGGTGCTTTGCTGTCCGGGGCCGCACACCATGGACATAGAAGATTTCTGCTCATTTACGTGTTCGTTTTTCCGTTAGGGGTCTTTGCTTGCAGGGTTTCACTGGCGGTGCATGGTGCACCCTTGTGCGAAAGGATTTTGTTTAGATTTGTGGTAGTAAAAAGTGTATGTCCCCCCCTCAGAGAACAGTCTGTGCCACTGGAAAGTGTTATCAAATGCAATGTGTCTTCCTGCTTTCCTGATCTCACTATGTTTTTTACCAAAGTAAAACATTGCAGAACTATTTTGATGGTCGTATGCATCTCCTGAAGAAGTTTTCAACTAAAGAGACCCTGGTCCTCATCCACAAAACGTTTTTCAATAGGAAAATCCAAATGAAAAAACGCTTTGTGAATCAGGCCTCCTTTTTTGTACCCCAAACGCTGAATTAAATGTCCCATTTATTATCTGTCCCAAAATAATTAGCATACATTCTAAGGACTCTAAGTTCTTTTTGGGAGTTGTCAGAAGAGTGGGGGTGAATGGTCAGAGCAGGTGATTTTGCATTTGAAATATGTTGCGTTATTTTGTTACTTGTGCCGAGCACTGTTAGCATGCAACTAAACACTGACTGAAACTTTGATTTTTATAAAGACATGTCTTTTCAATTGAAGTGGGTGATTGCTGTTTTCAGTGGGAGGTTGTTCCAGAGCGAGGACGGCTTTGTCACAAATCCTGTTCTGGATGCTCTGATCTTCTTGAATTTAATGAGTTGCAAAAGTTGTTCAGATTAAGGTGGTAAGATTCGGCATTTTGGAAGCGTGCCCTGATTGCCCTAGTGTGTGATGCACAATGCTTTAAGAATAATTCTTTTTCGAACTGGAAGACATTCTGCATCACAGCTTACTTTGCTGCCTTGGCAAGCACTCGCTTAAGAAAGGCAGGTTTTTAAAATATGCATATATGGGTTTTAGCAGTCAGTACATTGAGGATGTCTTCTTCTGTCCTGTAGTGTAATCAGGATGCATTCTGACATCTTCTGGCCTCTGTGAGGCTGAGCTGGCTGGCACAGACTCGGTTGCTCGTCAGGCTGCCAGCCTTTTTTTCCCCTCACTACAGGCCCACGTCTGTGTCATGGCCCATGGGAGATTTCTCAAGGTCGGTGCTAATGAAAGGTCTCTGTTCGCTGATATGTATCTATGTACTGTGTTGCTGCAGCAGCCTATCTCTTGAGATATTAAACGGAATGTTGGCTTGGGGATGTTTGATGTGACGGTCTTTCTTTTATGTTAGTTGTAGACCTTGAATGCGGTTGATTAGAAGACAATTTGTGGAGATAATTATTGTTCTTTCATAGATATTGAAGCACAGTCAACACACGATGCTGTCACTTAGGCAAAAATAGAACAAAGCTTGTAGAATGGATTAGGAGACGGGCATGGGTTTTGGGGGGTGTGCAGGGAGACATGCGTTCCGGGGGTGAGACATGGGTTTTGTGGGATGGGGCATGGGTTTTGGGAGGAGCCAAAGGCCGCCCGTGCCCCAAAAACTGTTGAGATGGCCCCGCATAGAGCCTCTTATTGTTGAAATAAATGGGTGCCTGTGGCACTATTTCAACGATGGCAGCTAGGACAGAAAGGTGGCAGTGGGGTGGAGGTTTCCCCATAAGTCTGTGATGGTTGGAGGACTTCTGTCTCATGTCCCTGGGCCAGTAGACATTTCAGGGGTCACCACTACTTTTCCACACATGCATTACATAATAGTCCTTCCCTTCCATTGTGATGGGGACAAGGGTGACCCAGTAAGTCTCCCAGAGATCCCCAATGCCTGAGGGGAGTGCAGCCTGGGTTAAGTAATCCCTTGAATTCCCAATGCATACCCGGGATGTTGGAATCCCTGAATTTCCTCCTGCACAGCTATGCATGTGTTGCATACCACAATCTGTAGGAGGACACTTTGGGGGATTTCACAGCCCACTTTGGGTGCTCCCAGTTGGGTGCTGCCTCACAGTGGCACATGCCTGCCTGACAGAAGATGACATCAACAGTATCCTAGCTTTACCTCCATGATGACCTCTGTAACCGTCCCATCATAGGCCCCATTTTGAGTACTTACTCTCATGACTTGCGGGGAGGCAGTTACTCCTGTAAAATGAAATCCAACCTAGGCGTGGTTTGCTCTTTGCTGCCTATGATTAAGCCTGTGGCTTGCACGTCACGCCGGTGCATTGTGGAGGAGGGCAACTGGGTGTGCTCTAGTGTGCTTGGCTTCTGCTCTCGTTATGCGCAGCAGCACAGGTGCAACCCAGTGCCGGCCCATGCCGACAGACAGTGCTCCCTCTGGCTGGCGACCAGAGAGCTGCCGCCTGCCTGCATGACCATTCGGCACGGCAGCAGACAGTGCATTGCCAAAGGAAGCATGTTCATTATTGCATACAAATTTTAAAAACTGAAAATGAGCACCAATGACCGAGCAGCCACCCAGTGGAGTAACTTTGCTGAAAATGTTGGGGGGCGGACATTACAGCTGAAATAAAGGGGCAGGTTGGAGGAAGGGCAGACGGTGGTTCTGAGGGAGAACACTAAATTACTACACCACAAGAGTCGATTGCCTACGCTCAGTTATAACTATCATAAGACTCAGTTATGATGGCAGATCTGATGGCAGATCTTTAAAATTCAATTCTAAAGACACTCCAGTCTTCTGAAACATATAACACCACAGTTGGTCTTGAGAATTCACTGCATTGACAACAGTAAAAAAGCCTATGCCCCCTCTACCTAAAGAGGGTCTGCAAGCAGCCTGAAGGGTGCTGGTGTTTGATTATTGCCACCAGGGCACTGAATCAAACAAGTATATAGACATAAGCTAAAATGGATGCCTGCAAGTTTTTAAAACGGCACATTAGGTTGCTTATTCTGATTTCATTATTTAGTTGCAACAGTCTGACTCATTAAAATTAAGGTATGTTTTCCTGTGTTCAAATGGCCCTAAGCAGTAGCATACCGGGCGGGAGGTCAGACCAGGATATTTGTCAGTGGGATGCCACTCCAGTTCGGCACCTCAAAGAGGGTGCCCAACGGAAAAGGTATCCCACTGGTAGGACAATGTGCGCCGAGCAATTCCTGCTCAGCACGCGTATTGTCCTGGAAACAGGACACATTACCCTTCCGAACGGTACAGGTGTCCCGCTGCCAGGACATTGTTCCAAGGAGCTCCGGGCAGCAGTAGGTCCTGTGTCAACAGAACATTACACTGTGAGCCATTAGGCACTGATGAGAGGGAGGGGGCATCTGTTAGCAGGGACTTTTGTCACTTTACTATTTGTTAGGCTCACGTTAATCTGCATGTTGCTATTGTGACTTTGAATTCAGGATGGGATAATAAAACTAAAGCAATACTTTCATTCCTCAACATATTTCTATGACGATGCATATAGTGTACATTTTACTATGAAAGGCTAGCTTATTATGTAATGTGGTTTGCTTCCCAGGCATTAACAGAAATTACTAAGGACATGAAATCTAAAGCAAAACCTTAATGAATATCTATATCAACTAAACCTGTTAATATGTGCACAGTTGCTTAAATCATTTTCACCATTTAACCATAGTGTGTGATCCTGGGCAATTTGTTTAATCACGTTCTGTCTCATCTGAAGTTCTGTACGTGATTCTGATTGACTTCAAAGCTTATGTTAATATATCATGCTATTATAATACAAACGCCTAATTATTTATTTAATTATTTATTACGCGCCGAAGCTCGCAAGCATCACTATGACTATAAAGTTACTCCATATATAAAAATAGTGCAATGTACGTATTGTGCACCACACATTTATTTGCCACTTGGCTTACTTATGGCAACTTATGCTAAAGTCACTTCCATGGTGCCTCCACGTATCAAAGACTAATGATGCTCCTTGCCATGTCCTTTTCTGTGAAGTCACTACTGTTGGTGCAATCCATATGCAAATTAGGGTCTTTCCATGTATGTTGCCCCAGAGGACCTGGACAGAGCTCTAATAGATGACTTTTCTTTATCTGCAATGATTCTGCAGTTTTATTTATTTTTAATGTGAGAAATGCCATCTGGGGTAGGGTTGGGTGTTTGGAGATGTGAATGACACTATAACACGCCCTGCATTTTGTGGCTCTCCTCACGCCTGCAATGCTGGATTCTCCCATGACACAAAATGTGATTGTCCAAATGTGCCCCTGCACTAGGGTCAATCCGCTGCCCAGCCCTCCAACAAACACACACGCAGCTGAGCTCAGCTTGGCATTATGTAATGAGACAGCGCAAGCCTGGCTGGGCACCTCAGCCAGGCTCAAGCTGTCCCATTACATGATCAATGAATGCGGCGGCCAAAATGTGGGCCCCCGGGCCTCCCACCAATCCCCTCCATCCCCCGATAATTATGCCCATGCAGCCACTGTCAGTGGTGGCCTTGCCCCTTCCGTGCTACACAACGCACAGCAATAGACTTTAATTAAACTCTACCACCTGGCTCTAAAATCCCCTAAAATTGCCGCGCTTGGACTTCGTCCTCCCCTTCTGTGCCAACCATCATGACTTAGTTTCTCCTCACTCCTGCACCCCCACTCCCAGGTCTGCAGCTTCGAGCCTTCACCAAGTGGGTGTAGGTACTCGTCTTCTGCACTGGTACGAATCTGAGCAGAGGAAAGTATATACCATCTGACACGAATATTGAGAATGGCGGAGAACTGGGTCATATCCATTTTATTCAGCTCCAGTAGAATTATTGTTTTCAGTTCAGTGCCAGTTCTGGAGTATGGCCCACACATTCATACACAGGAAAAGATAACTTCCAATCTATTTCTGGAGGACTTACTGGTAATCTTCATTACTTCAAGGCCATGTCCAAAGGTTCCTCATCGCAGTCCGAACACTGCGATCTCACCCCTAAATAAAGATTCTTCCCAAATTTACTTTTTCAAATGTCTTCTTTTTTTAGCTAGTCTTCCCTGACAAGGCAGATTATATAGCGTTCCTGTACTTACTGACCAGAACTTGCTGTTTAAAATGCCAAGGGCTTTGGATGGGACGGAGCTCAAGGGCTTTGACAGGAAAGACTTGGATTTATATTAATGGAGATTATTGTTAAGATGTTGAGCCATTGCCTCGCCATCAATCTTACTCCTCATAGTCCTTGCTTTCTAATGATAGACCAAGGTAGACCTGCATCCTCATCATTTTCTCGATGTGACCAAAACATACATCCTCAGCTATTCCTATGGTGATGTTTTGTTATCAGGTCACATATATAGCCCAAGTGCTGCCATTTTCATGGTTTCTGGCCACTTTTAGGCCCTGCAAGAGAATGAGCTCTGCTGGGTTGGTTGTAGCCGAGGAAGCAGAGCAGGAATGAATTGCCATCGTGTTGGTGTGTGCAGACGGGTGGACGTATAGGTGTATTTGGTGTGCAGTCCTTTGGGATGTGGTCTGGGTGTAGCGCTTGGTGGACACCCATGTGTATATAGTAGCATGTTTGAGTGTTATGCTCCTGTACACGGTCTGCAGCCTAGTGCTTGGTTTAGGTGTGTGGGGGGCGGCAGTGGCAAACTGATCAGGTATTGTGACATTGGGTCTGTGCCGCCATGTGGTGGTTCCGGTCACTGAGTTCGGTCTGGAGAGTGGCGTGCTGTGGTGCAATATGATGTAATTTATGGTGGGAGGCTGAGTAGGTCAGCAAGGTGCAGATGATGTGCCAAACATAAACCAGCATCATAATATCACAGGTTGGACTCAAGGGGGGGGAATAATAATGGGGGGTTTCGGGTAACACAAAGTGTAACATGTTCATTGTTCAATACACCAGTGAGGGAGAAAACAACCTAGACAGCAAACTGGCATAACAAAGCTGCAAAAGGGATAGCGATCCATTGAAAGGCGCGACGCGGTACAACATGGCTTTCCACTTACTCTCCTGCGATTGGCCTCTGCAGACAGATCTCATTTTCACCTTTTTCATTTTGCCATTCTCAAACCTGGTCTCCACCCCCCTTTTCAATAAATACATTTCACACCATATGAAAAAAGGATTGGCCAATAGAAGATGAGGTGAGGAGGCTGCCTCGGGACTTCACTTCTTTCCGTAGGTCAAATGCTATTGGATCTTGGAGGCTTAGGCATGTTGGTTCAGAGAAAGAGCTGTAGGATATGAACAGCGCAGGCTCTCATTTCACCTGCTCAGATCCATTGAAATTCTCAATCCAACTTGTCCCAAGTTATGGCTGTGAAGCCTGCTGGGACTTTTGCCATCAGGGAAAAACCCATCAAGCAAACAACATTCAGCTGACGATCTGGGCATGGGCAAGAGTGGCCGTGTCTACCTGAAGTTACATCCCTGTATCTGTAACAGCCCTAACATCCTATTCACATGACGCAGACAGTTTTGGAAAGTTTCCGAAACCCTGCTCGGTGCTATTCATGTTTGTTTGTTTTTTGTTATTTATATAGCGCTACGAACCCTCAGGCATCTGAGCGCTGCTTATTTCCCACGGTGTGTGGTGCTCATTTATCGACCTCGGAAGGATGAAAGGCTGGGTTTGGCCCTGCCGGGTTTCGAACCTGCAGCAGCAGGCTCTGCACTGATGTCAAAGCGAGCACTCTACTCGTTGTGCTATCTGACCGGTATGAAATTAAACAAGGAGCTGGAAAGGTAAAATAAGTAGTCAGGATACCTGAAAGTGACCGATGAAGATGTGGTCTAGACAGGAAAACATGGCTGAAGGATGGAGAAGATGAGGATGCTGGCAGTGAAAGAAAGTGAGTGGTGGAGAGATTGATTGCCATTGGAGTAGTCAGCACAATCCAACAGCAATGTTAAATGTCTTGTACCTCTGCCCCCTTACTTCAGTAAATGTCACAGAGTCCTTAAAATCTCACTATCATAATCGGACAGAAAATCTGCATCGGGCACCACTATCAGCAATGTTTAAGCCCCAATCTATCGGCAACGCTGGCCAATACGCAGCCTTTTGTGATGTTGGTTCTCATTTCACCACTGGGTGACTTCTTGCCATTGAATGGAGCCTGAGCTCCCATGCCTTCATCGGCTGTCCACAGGGGCAGTGGGAGTTGGAGGAGAATTTGATGTCGGTGTCCATTCAAGCACATGGGTGTCCAACTAGCCAGCACTCTGCACAGCTTTGAGTTGCAGCTGCTTGCTACCTGCAATACATTTGAGAGCAAGGGTTCGAGGCTTGCACAGTAAGAGGGGAGATGCTGTATAAAGAATATTGTGCTTACTAAGCAGTAGGATATGTAGGCGTTTTACTGTAAAGCAAATGTGCTGCATTGTGATATTGCCCCCTTCCCACTGGAAATGTAATGCATACATCCCTCCACCTCTGTGTCATTTCAAAAGTACAACTACTGTATAGTGCATGTGCCAGAGAGCAGTATGATGGTTGCAACGGTGTCCCACTCTGTTGGCCATGTGTATGGGCCACCAGTCGCCACCTCAGATGCTTTCAATTTGACACCCACGACAATGTGACCAGCCTCTCAACATTCAACACCCATTATTATGAGTTCACACATGATCTTCCCAAAACATTTCATTGTTGCCTAAGTGTTCCAAGCTAAAGCTTAGAGGGCAGGCGGGAGAACTTGTCGCTGCAGTGATTGATTTATTCATGTTTGTAGATGTATAAAGCATGAGACAGGCCTCTTGCGTGAGTGTTCATCTTACAAATAAAACTTTAAATAAAAGTACATAAACATTGGGATATTATCAATAAACACTTATCAGGTCAACAATCGAATACCAGAAATTATTCAGGCACTTCATTATGATGTTTATAATAGACACATGACAAAATGTAAGACCACAACCGTGACCACATAATGTCACTGTACAGTGTGATTTAAAATATGGTGGTGATGCTCAGAGCAGTTGGATAGTATAATTGTTTATTAGAGTGAGAAAAGATTCTGGACAGCGTGGATTTCTACCATCAGCTAAAAGAATTATCACAGTGGCTCCTATCGGTAGCGGAATCACTGTCACGTGCCAAAAAACACCTCATTTGCAAATGGTACACTGTGGCATCTGCACAGGGGCACCAAATACCTATATTGTCATCAGGCACAATCATGCAATAGTATTTTTGCTGAATGGGGGGGTTACATTGCATCCAATGTCCTTACAATGTAGATAAATCGCTGCACACCCTCACTGACACTTCTCTACTGCAAGCTAGGACAGGAGAACCTTCAGAACCGTCACACACCAGTATGCCTAACAGTCCCAGACATCAATCAGGTGAAGAGAGCGTGTGACATCACTTCTCAACTCCCTAGGGGCTTCCAACCAGGGGTGTCACAGTTAAGGGCAGAACAGTGAAGGGTGAAGATCAGCCATGACCAGCCTCTTTGCCTCTTCACCTATAAGCCTTTGCTTTTGCCTTCCTCCCTGCTGCACATGGGACTACCCCGAGTTTGCTAATGACTGTGCTGTTTCTCTACACTGCAGGACTCAGCTGCAATGCATTCACCACGGCTGCTCTTCCTCCTCAACTCTCCCTATGCTTTCTCCAATCATGCTACAACGTCCTCCTTTCCTAACCCTACACTAAAACTCGCATCTCGAAACTTCCATTACTCCATATCTCTTTCATCTACTTCCAAAAAACAATTTTGATGATCTAACCATACCACCCCTAACGCCTATCCACCTCACCTCTGTTCATCTGAGACCAACCTTTTCTACTCTTCCATTACTGCATGAGCTGAACATTGCACTCTGGAATGCTGTTTGAATGCAACAAAACTTCCTTAATCACTGACTACTTTCACACCATCTCTCCTCCCCAAGACCTCCTTGCTATCACTGAAACCTGGATTTCTCCATCTGACACTGTCACTCTGGTGACCCTACACAACTCTTTCATTCGCTCTACTCATCTGAGTGGCTGAGCGAGAGGTGTCAGAGACTTACTGTCTTCCCACCTAAACAACTCACAAATCTTCAATGCCACGTCCTCTCCTACCTCTTTTGAATTCAGCACCTCTACTATTGCTCTGCCTCACTCGGTTCACATTATCTCCATCTATTGCCCTCCTGGTCCCACTGGACCATCCTCCGATGAACTTGGGCAACTCATTGATTCTCTTTCCACTTAACATCATGTAATTCTCTTAGTTGACCTTGCCTCTCCAACCACTTTTCAGAAATCTGAACTTCTGTCTTTTCTTAGTGACCACACTCTGCAATCGATCCATAGCCTACCTACCTACAGCGGGGGCAACTCTTTGGATATTTCCACTTCTCTCCCAGCCACTAAAACTACTGTTGCACAATCTCTATCCAATCCCTCCATTGTTTGTGCCACCATGTCCTATCCACCCTCTAATCTCTCCTCACCACTTGCCTCACCTACTACCAAAAGGACAGTTTGCTATTCCTCCCTTTCTCTCGGGCCTACAGTCCTCACTCTCATCCTTCACACCTGATGCCGCTTCCATTAACACTTCCTTCTCCAGCTTGTAATCCGTACTATATAACTCATTCTCCTCTCCCTTTTCTTAGGTTATAAATAACCTATCATATCACTGCTAACTTTCACCCCTAAGTCACAGCGTCCTCAACCATGGGTTACCCCGTTCATGTGTCTCGCTGCACAGACATGCATTGACTGCTCCTCAAATGGAGGCATACTCACTCACATGAAGACCTGAAAGTCTACCTCTCTACTGTGAACTCTGTTAAGTCCTCTCTTGATAGAGCGAAAATGGATTTCTACCTTAACCTCATTGACTCTCATGCCAACCTCACTCGCCGGCTAGAGGGCACCCTAAAATCATGCCTCACTCCTAAACCTGTGATTATCAGTTTCACTCTCACAGCTAATGACCTAGCTGAATACTTCACTGCATACATTAAAACAATTAGAGCCTCTCTCCTGACCTTGCTCACACTCTCTTCTCCTACATTGTGCACTCTGCCTACTCTAAAATCATCCTCTGCCTCCATCTCCCACTTTAGTCACACAGATAATGAGGAAGTCCTATCTCTACTGATGAAGGATAACCCCTCTTGGGCCCCATCAGTCCCTTTTGCTTCTCAGCTAGTGAAGCCTAATTCCCCTTTAGTGGCCTCTCACCTCGCTGAACCCTGTACTTTGGCTCTGTTTTACTGTCCCACTATTTTCAAAAGTGCCATGATCATTTCTCTCCTAAAAAATCAAAGTGCTGAACCAAACTTGTGCACTATGTTTCTCCTTTGGCACTACTCTAATGTGCTTGAAATTGTTGTGATCACCCATATTACAAATTTTGTACGCATCCACAAACTTCGAGTCCCCCTACAAGCAGGTTTCTGCTTCTTTCACTCCACAGGCTGCTCTCATGAATGTCTCCAACTGCATTGCATCTGCTAAACACTCCAAGTTATCCTCTACCCTAGTTTTCTTTGACCTGTCTACTGCCTTTAATATTGTCAATCACTCCGATCTGCTTAACACTTTCTTTCTTGGGATTTGCGATTGTGCCCTAGCATGGATTGAATCTGACCTGGAACCTTGCTAATTCTCTGTCTCATAGAACAACAACACCTCTCAACTCACTCTTCTAACTGTTGATCTTCCACAAGGCTCTCTCACTTCTTTACACTCTACACCTCTGTTCTTGGGCCACTAATCTCCTCCTTTGAGTTCTCATACCAACTCTCCACGGATGACACCCAAATCCTCTTCTCTTTTCCTGAACTCTCCTCTATATCTCTACCAAAATTTAAAACTGTCTCTCTGGTATTAAATATGGCACTCTCTGACGTTAAACTTCTTCACTCTGGTCAGCCGCTTGGTGGCTCTCAGAGCTTGGCCCCTGTCCTACACCTGTCCCTTTGGTGATGAACCTGGGGCTCATGTTCTCTGAACCCCTGCCGGCTACAGCCCAGGTTAGTTCCATCAGTAATACTGGCTACTTCCAGTTAAGGGTCCTTAGAAACATTTTCTCTTTCCTTCCTACTAATATTCTTCCTCTTGTGGTTTCTTCTCTCATTTGGAGCCGCCTCAATTACTGTAATTCTCTATTCCTAGCTCATCCAGGTTACATTCTACATCTCCTACAGTTACTCCAACATCTCTTGGCCCATATCACTACAGATACTCCATACGGTGCCCATGTATCTCTTGTTCTATGCTCACTCCATTGGAGGCCCGTTCAGAAACAGATTATTTTCAAATCCCTATGCATTGTCCACTGGGCTTACTATGGTGTGGGAGCAGAACAGGAGAGGTTTCAGCCTTATCGACCTGGGCGTGGCCTTTGGTCATGTGATGCCTGGCTTCTTGTCGTCCCGCATTTTAAACGTGTCTTGATGAGTGGCCACTCGTCCTCTGTGGCAGCAGCCAAACTGTGGAATGCCCTTCCTCTGCTTCTCTGTGCCACAGTAGACCACCACAGCTTTCGACCGACTCCTAAAAATCCACCTATTTTAGGCTTCCCCCATCCCTGGTGTTACCCCCAGTGACATTATGGTATCCAATAATATGGTATCTAAAAAAGCGCAGTTTTAACAAAAAATGTGCAGGCAAAAAAACTGTGGTGTGACCCGGTAAAAGTGTTTCCATTATACCACACAAGGGGAGGAGGGGTTATGGGGGTGCTCCCTGCTCCCCTTGTTCAGTATAATGGGTCAGAGGGTTGCGGGGGTTCTCCCGCATCCATTACATGGATTGTGGGGACCACACCACAGCCTTTTTGCTGTGAGTTTTTGTTAAACGGCCATATTCACTGCGACTTTAATACATGGAACCGCCGTTATGCATCTGGTGAACGTGCACTGTATAAAACCTATTAACATAACATCTCCAAAATTACAACCTCAGCTCGCCCCAAGCTTCTAAATATTAGCAAAATCGGGCACCTCCTTCTTTTCAACACTGCAAAGCATCTCTTAACCACTCTTGTCTTCTCTAAACTAGACTACTGTGCTGGCATTTTCTTTGGTCTCCACAGCTCGCTCATTGCCATGAACTTCGCCCAACTAATCTCCTCCACGACCCACTCTAAAGGACATATCCTAGACTGACTTCTCATGCTCAACACCTCAGCCATTGTCACTGCTATCAGCCCTATGCCATGGATGGACCACTCTCTTATTGAGTTCAGATTGTCCCACTTCCACCCTGCAGCCAATCCTGTGACCTCCACCTTCCTCCATCCTTATCTGCAACACCTGCAGACTCATGGAAGGAGTGCTACCCCCACTCTGCTCAAACATCTCTCCCACCATGTACCCTCCCTTTATGACCCTCAGGTGCATGCCTTCCTGTTTCACCACAACCCCACTCTTACCATTGACCAACATGTCCCGACCAAATCTAAAATCAATGAACCGGGAAAACGTGCTAACACCTGGTTCATCGAAGAGCTGATCTCACTCCATTGACTTAAATGAGTGGGAACACACTTGGAGAAAAGACCCAACCCCATTGAATCTTGATGTGTTCAAGTCTGCTGCTAAAACCTTTAAAAAGACATTAATAACTACAAAAGCCAACTCTTTCAACACCAGGATATCATAGGACAGCGCCTGCTCCAAGTAACTTTTGCCTATCCGTAAAGAACTGGAAACCTCATTCCCCACTTGCCACCAGGTCCCTATTGACAAATCCTAGTGATCAAACACCGATCTGTGCTCTCTAATAAAATTGACAAACTTAGAGCTAAAATCTCAGCCAAAAAACTCAAGCTCCTGGACAAACCCACTCCAGTGTCATCTCAACCTCCCCATACACATGTTCCCCCTCCTCTCAATTAAACTTCCTCTCAGTCACTGTGGATGAAATACTCAAAACCATTCAACACCTCAAACCCTCTAACTGCAAAGCTGATGCCTGCCCAACCCACATAGTCAAAATGTGTGCACCCACTCTTGCACCTACCATCTCTAACTTTGTCAATACCTCCTCTGCTTCTAACACCGTCCCTACCTGTCTCAAAGCAGCTTGGTCTCATCAGGAAACCCTCCCTGGATCCATACATCCCTACCAACTACCACCCCATAACTATGGCACCCTTCCTCCTTAAAATCCTAGACCGTATAGCCTATTCACAGATCCAAACCTTCCTTGAACAGCATCAACTCCTCGGCTGCAGACGATGTGGCTTCTGGCCCAAGCGCAATACTGAAACTGCCCTTTTTGATCTTAAAATCCATCCAAACAGCTTCTGTGACTCAGGTAATGTTGCCAACCTGTTCCTCCTTGACCTCTCTGTCGATTTTGACCTTGTTGATCATTACATCCTCTGTCACCACGTCTCCTCCAACTTCTACTTCTCCCATGAGGCAGCATCCGGGATCAGATCCTTCCTGAGTGACCGCCCCTCTAGGGTCTTTATTGTGGATGCCATCACTGACCCCTTCCCTGTCCTGTTCGGTGTCCCTCAAGGCACATGCATTTCCCCTGCCCTCTATAACACCTACACTAAACCCCTGTTTGACCAACTCTATACCCTTGGCATCCCTTACACTGACGCCCAAATTCTTCTCCCCATCACAGGAAACGATGCCCAAGATGTCGAATCCATCAATCAGACTTACAGCATCATCCAGAACTGGATGGGTTCTCACAACTTATGCCTCAACGACGATAAAACTGAACCTTTCATTGTGGGCTCCCCACAATGCACGAGATCCCTGGATCCCTCCTGTGCTTTGATCTCCATAGATGGCACCATCATCCAGGTATCAAAGCACGTTAAGACACTTGGCATCTACATTGACTCATAACTGAGCATGTCCCACCATGTGAGAGCTCTGACATCTTCGACAGCCGACACAGCCAAACTTATCACCCTGAGCAGAACATTCCTCTCACCATCTAACTGCTTCACTCTTGCCCAAGGAATCATATGCAGTAAACTGGATTACTGCAATGTGCTCTTTATGGGCACTTAAGATAAGAACATCTTCAAGCTACAACCTTTACAAAATAAGACCTGAAGAGCAGCATTGGGTCTTAAACACTCCAACCATATTTCTGCCACGAGGTGCATATTGAATACCTATCAAAGCGTGGATCGAATTAAAAACCTTAGCAATCACACATTGCTGTTTGTATAAGAGCGGCCCTAGTACCGCGGCCCTCGTATTTCAGCTAAAACCACTGTTTGCCATCTCCGCTCTTCATCCAGACTCGTTCTCCAAACTCCTAGATTCAACAAAAACCAAGCTGAAGGCTCAAGGTTTGGGGCGCAGCGCCTACTCTGTGGAACTCACTCCCCAACCACATTAGGAAGGAACACTCAAACTTTGTCTTTAGAAAACTCCTGAAAACCTGGCTGTTTGACAAACATGACTAAACTTTACCTTCTCAAAGACATATAAAAAAAGGTGTTGCATACCTCTCTACTATGTACAAGGACCATGATACATTTGGGCTTGATGTTACATAAATGTGTAAATACATAAATAACTAAATAAATAAACTATGGTTTCTGCCCTTAATATTTGTTCTAGTAATGGAACCGCTGGCCTCCGGCCTGCGCTCCAGGCACCTTCACAGAGGCCTCTCTATGGGTCCCCATAGGATGGTCATCTCCCTCTACGCTGACGACGTAGTGTTATTCATCCAAAACCCAAACGAAAACTTAAATCCCATAATGCAGGAGATAATCCAATTCAGCCTTGTCTCAGGCCTGAAAATTAATTCACAGACAAATTTAATTTCAAATGGGAATGGGCTCATGTACGATATCTTGGGATCCTCCTTTCGCTGAATCACAGAGACATTTTTCAAGACAATTACTAAACCACATTTAAATCTCTTCAAGAGAAGGTGGTCAGATGGAAATCACTCCCACTGACGCTCTGGGGTAGGGTTTCTCTGGTGAAGATGGTGATTCTGCCCAAACTCCTCTACCTTTTCACCAACATACCGATCCTGCTCCTGCAGCACTTTCTGGGGAAACTAAGGAGCCTTATTGTTGAGCTGATCTGGGCTGGCAAACCGACGAAGGTGGCTTACTCAACACTTATATTGCCAACAACTAGAGGCGGACTCGCGCTCCCCGACCTAGAATGGTACTATTGGGCCGCACAGGCACACTTTCTCAGCTATTGGTATTCCACTCACCTTGTTAGACCCCATGTGCAAATAGAGCAGGCTTTGGCGTCGCCCAATCTATTGAGAGCGGTGATAATTATCCAGCTACCGGTACCATGCTCCACATTAAATGGGGTACTCACAACATACGCAATCTGGAAGAAAATTGCACAAAAATACAGTGTAATATTCAGATACTCTCTGGCACTACCCATAAAGTTAATTCCAGGGATACCTCTGACAAATGAGAAGGTGTTCCTTCAGTGAACAGATAAAACACAAATTCAATCACTGGGCGACCTTTTTGTAGGGGGAACATTCTTATCCCCCCAACTGGCTAGGCAGAGAGGCTACACCTCCTCTCTGGATGTTTTTATATACTTCAGGCTGCGACACGTCACCCAGAGCATCTTCCCATCATTCCCACATCAAACTCCGACGTGGACATTACTCCACAACACCATTCAAGCACAAGGGGAAGGTAGATTGGTATCCACCATATATAGATCACTCCTATCTGACACAGCACCGGTGAACACGTAGACAAAAACAAGGTGGGAAAAAGCACTGCAGACCCCCATCCCTGACAAAGAGGGGTCATACATACTCAGTCAGACTCAGATGGTAGCGCTAAACTCGAGGTTCAAACTTATACATTTTCACTAACTGCATCAAACTTACTACACACCAGCTAAGAGGTGCAAACACAACCCAGATTCTGAGGCAAAATGCAAAAGGGGCGGGAAACCTGCGGCGGACTTCTTTCACCTGGCCTGGAGCTGTCCGGAACTGTCCAATTTCTGGCCACAAATCTTCAAAAAGATTGAGGCAATTATCGGTGAGGAACTAATGCCCTGTCCTGCCATCGCACTGCTGGGGATGACAAAACAGCTAACACCTGCAGTAAGGAAACTAGCTAACATTCTGCTGATCCTGGCGCGTAGAAGGGTGGCCATGGCTTGGGGTCAAGGCCCCTCTCCCTCTGTTGCAAAATGGCAAAAAGACGTGCTTTACTGTTAAGACTTGGAGACTAAGTTTATTAAAACGCTGCCCCTACATGCACGCCCCCCGGACATCTGGGGTCCTTATGTAACTTATTTGATGATCTCTAAGCGGGATTCCTCCTCCGCCTCATCCCCTGGATGTACTGCTGGTTAGGCACTAATGGGGCAGATGGCTCAAGAGAAGCGTTGAGAGTGAGCAGTGTCAGGCGCTCAGGCATATTGTTGGGACACAGAGCTGCGGGGGGTGGGGGGTGGGGCGTGAAGGGAAAGATAATGTTGTTGCGGTGCAGGTTACATGTACTGTTGTTGGGCTGAATGAGTCTCCAGCTCAAAATTGTAATTTTTTTTTTTTTTTGCAATTTCTTTTTTTTTGTGTTTCTCTTCTAAGTTTTTGTTCCTGCTTGAGAAAATATAAATAAAGTTTTAAAAAAAATATCATTAACTTCTTTACCAGGACTCTCTTAACTTCCTGACTTCACACCAACTTTCTTATACCATCACCAGACTAGATGGCAGACAATGCAAAACAAGGCCAGAATACCTGCTACTTAAAAATTTCTAATGTTGGTTGTCCTTTATCTATTTTTCAACTGCTGTAAGTGATTTAAATCCAGCACACGTCCTGCCCAGCATGTAGTGCACAAATGAAACCCTTATTTATTTTTATCTATAAGTTAAATATTCTGAACGATATATCACTCGTATCACACACTTCTCCTGGAACCCCCACCCCCGGTCACACTGTACCAGGAATCAGGCTAGTTTGCAAAGGTAAATATTTTTTCAAAGAAACTGGCTTGTTGTCAGTCATTTAAGGAGCACTCTCCTTCATACCAGGCTTCAAAAAGTAGACGGTTACCAGCGTTCCATTAAAGGCTTCTTTATTTGTTAAAATACATCTTTCATTCTTCCCAAGAAAAACGACGCGTTTCGCAGCATTACTTGCCGCTTGCTCACAAGGTAAATATTTATGTATGTATTTAAAATTTAATCACAATATATTTTAATAGGTAAGCAACAATCACCAATGGGGTGACAGAACACTGAATGGTATATTTAATGCACTAGGAATCAAGGAATGAGCATAAAACAAATGCAGCACAGAAAATAATACTATTGTGTTGGTTAGGTATAGATGGCACTATGGTTAGAGGTTCCCCCTCAACCCACCAATAGGCAATGTAAAGAGATGGCAGGAGAGAGCAGGTATTCGGGAATAGCACAAACCAAACATAATATCAGTCCCACCTTCCCCCTTCAAACACAAGAGAAAAACGGAATTGACTTTTCACTGTCAGAATGGCTTTGCAATTGTCTTTGGAATTGGCTGGGCAAAAACACCAAATGTTGTCAAAAATACTCAAATTGTTATAATGATTTAGTCAGAAGAAAACTTTTGAAATCTCAAAATCCAAATGGGAAAGATATTAAAGCTATTTCACACATGTAGAATTTCTCAGAATGTAAAATCACAGCAAACTTGTCCTTGCACGATATTCACTATAATGGGAGAATAGCACTGGATAGCTAAGGATGTTAGGTACAAGTAGGAGTTGAAATTGTGTTTCTATCATAAAAACTGAAGGAGTTATAGAGGTTTTATTAAAGGTCATTTTTGTAAAATAGGCACGAGAATGGAAAACAGAAATGCACTTAGATACTGAAAGATGGGTTTGATTACACTATATTACAATTATGAAAAAGAGGATGCCACACATGAATCTCCACAGTTACGTGGCCAGTGTAACCCTTCATGTGGTGTATACTCAATTTCTTTCTGGGATTCACTTTAGTTACTCAAAAACACTAATGACTTATTATTTTATAAAACAAATGAGAGAAAATCAGCATAAGAAAGGTTCGGACAATACTATGATTCTGAATTTACAGATAGGCTGGGTTGAGATTGGGATAAGACAATGCAAATATAATATGGGTCACTTTTCTTCCTATTAATACTCACAGGATAAGTTATTAAATTGGACCGTCAGTTCTGGTCATGGATTGGATCTGGTCTAGGAAGAACAGCACATCAGGCACGGGATCGGATCAGCTAGGCCAGTCACCGGATTTGCACAGGATCAGCCCTCCTAGTCTGTGGGTATTTCAATCAGCTGGATAGCGAGTTCCTCAGGCAAGCCTTGTGGTAGCAAGCCAAGAAATTTCAGGATACTAGTTCAAAGGCCTTCTCATACCACAGTGCTTCACTGGGTTGCAAGAATAAGTTTGAGGATTAGGCCTTGCAGAAAGTCAGTAGTTCTCTACTGCTTGCAAGAGTCTTGGCATCTGGATCTGGAAGGGTGTTAAAGCTGGATGTAGAATGCTGGATCAGAGTGCTCCGCCGGAATCAGGAAAGTGTGTGAATCAGTCAGTTCCTATGTGTTGTCAGCTGTCTCTATGTATCCTTTCAAATGACATCACAAAAGGGGTGTAAGGGCCAGCTTAGCTAAACTTGCCCCTGTGAGCTGGGATTGGATCAAAACTTCATATCCGCCTTGCATTTGAGTGATTGTATCAAGGCTGGCGGATGTCACATTTTATGGTTTGCTTTACAGTTCTTAGAAACCTCCCTTTAGCCACTGGTCTCAAAATCGGATTTCATCCTAAATACATATTTCTGCATTGGTCACCTTTACACAAATCACACACAAAGATTCCATATTTAATGTAGCATCTGTTCCTCAAAATCCCGCGGCCGTGGGATCTTGTTTCAACTTTCTACAGAATTTTGTCCTTTTCGCTATGAACACAATTTCCAAACTTTATGCAAATTTCCACAAATGTATTCTAGGATTAATACCATTCACATAAAACCACATATATTGCCATTCCTGTCCAGAACATGTTACACGGTTCTGCCACCTCTTAAAATGTGCAGCCAAAAATTAGACTAACAGATATGTCCTTGGTATATTTTTCACCACTTTGAATCACAAGTTATGAGTCTCTGAAAATTGTTCATTGTTCATTATTAACAGCAAATGGTATTCCCCTTTTTCTCTCCCTGGAGTCCAAGAGCATCCCCCTCCTTTGGGTAGTTCCTTCAAGGAGCCATTTACGACCCTCTCACACCTCTGTTTCCTGGGCTGAAGGGTCTGCTATTATTCATTCTCTTTCTGTAGACAAAAGTCTGGATTAACCCCCATGTATCATCTCCCCCTGAGTTTCAGCTGAGAGGATATCCCTCCCCTGGGAGAAACGTGTTTGTCCACTTCCAAGGGGTTGCAGCTCAGCCAAGCTAATGTTTTCCTAATTAAAGATCCAGGAAAAACCAAACTTGTTGCATCAAAGATAAATACATTACTTTCTTAGCTTTAACTCTGTGGGATAAAAAGCAACTGAGATCTGTATTCTTTTTAGCCACAATCCTTTTTATGTTTGCTAATCCGGCAGACTTTTTAGTTTAGATCACTTTGAAGTTTCATCAGTAACTCATCTGACAGCTGTCATTCAAGTAGCCCAAGGTACTGCACCCAGATTTTGACAGGGGCTGTCAGTTTTCAGACAATACATTTTGTCTGATGAATGTTTTGCTCTTCACATTAGGACTTTGTATGTTCGCAATGCTTCATTAGATTACATGAATTTTATCGCCAAGCAAGATTTTGAATGTTGAGAAGTTTTGTGCTATAGGGAATTTGGAGTTTTTTTAGCAACAAAGCAGATGTCATTTATAGGCACATTTTACAGTTTCATTTGCAAAGTGTTGCTTCTTTCTCTGCCCTCTGTTTGCTGGTCATGGAGCCCACTTGCACCTTTCCTGCAGGGTGTGCTCTATTCCACCACAGATGCACCATGGGTGGCTGGTTGTGCATCCATATTTTTGTGTGCTTGAGAACACGTTTTTTTGTAGGTTTTTGGCACGAACAAGAGTTTTGCCGCCATTGTTGCAGTTCCTTGCACCATACTATCATTGTGATGCCGCATAGCATAGCGGAGTGGGTCAATATATCCCACACACCCATGTATTGTTCCTGATGACTCTTCTAATTACATCCCTCCACAGCCTGATCAGCATGTCACTCAAACTCATCCTATTGTAAGAAGCTCATTGCTTCCCATAAATTATACCTTATCTATTGCATGCTCTTTTGTGATTAAAGAGCATTGTTCCTCCCTGTATATAAATAAATAAATAAAAACATACATAAATAAAGTAAAACATCCTGCTACAGTACTGTAATATAGACTTGTGGAATGTGATGCATTACTTGGTACTCTAGCCATCCATGGGGAGGAAGGATAGCTCAGGAGCAACATGTTTGTCTTGAAAGCAAGACAATGCAGTGCAACACAGGTTTGAATCCCGATCCTGTGCTTAGAAGCCATTTGCTGGTATTAACCCACCCGGCTGTAATAACAGAAATAATACCCCTAACCAGAGTATCTCAAAAGACTGTTAACAAGAGCTCAACCAAGCTCAGCAACCATTCCCATCACAGTGTATTGTACACTTAAATGATGTAGACACCTCCATACAACCATTTTCTTGAGTGTGCTTGATCCATTTTTGTGGCCATGCTCTGTGGTTTTGCAAAATATACAGTCCAATCCATTCCAGTCTGGCAAAGAGTTGCATAGGGCACAGTGGATACAGCCCCTTAATGGGCAGCCTTACCTTTGTGCAGCAGGTGAGATGTTAGTTGTGAACAGTGAAATTGCTTTCGTCTACCTGCTTTCGCCTACCAAAGTTTGCAGAGCGGAGCACACCAGGTGCGATCCGTCTACCTTACTCGGGACAGTGAGAGAAATGAATTGCTTGGTAGTGCAATGTCAGGCACAAGGTCAGACACAATGCCCCTCACTACTGATTGCAGTACGAACTACTTGGGGACATCAAAGCTCTTTGCGTTCCAAAGTATCATCAAGGACGCATCCCTTGATATGACTGAAATATCATCCTTTGGGCCATTATTGGTAGGACACAAATCAAAATGGTTACTTTTAATAATAATACTAAAATTGGCCAGAAGAGGAGAGGCCATGCATTTCTTTGCCATCTGATTAATTTTTAGGAAAAGACAATACGGTTTGCTAAATATTAGACACTAATTCATGAGAACATTAATATAGCAAGCAATGCAGAAAACAAAAGACCAGAATTAATACTGTTTTCCCCAAGATCAAAGTTTAACATAGAACTTCAATCCTACCACCCAGCCATTAACACTGTAGATGCTTTCCTAAACCTACTGCATGAAAATACCAGCACTGCTGGACTCACCCCCTGCGATATAATGTTTGCAAAAGTGCCACTTTATTTTGTACTTTATTCCTGAATGGTGACTTTGAGGAGAATTTTGGTCAGAACTTTGTTACACCAATATCCACCTGTGTCTCGCAACTAGCGTACTCAATGTTGCTGGAACTTCACAAGTATTGACTCCAGAGAATTGCCCAAGATGAAAATTGGCATTTTCTATGGCATGCACAATTGTAATAACAAATAGACATTGTTTTTTGACAACCCGCACCTCGGTCGCCTCATCCCCGGAAGCACCTACAGGCTATCATTCAAAAGCCAGAGTCATCAGAGTCCACGAGACCACTCAATATTCCCTGCAAGAACACAGTTCCTGGCATACGATTCAGTACATCTGAAGTTTACTTTATCAGTCTGTACTGTACAGTATGTCTCTCCTTCTCTCTTTCTCTCTTTCCCTACCACTCTCTCTTTGCCAATTGCTTGCCCTCACAATTTCCGTTTTCTGCACTGTCATGGGAAATAGAATGTGCTTGTCTTTATTTTTTACAGAAACACCAGCTCACTTGCTGCACTGGTCAGAGCCACCGTCAGAGAAGTAAGTCTTGGATGGACTTGATCCTTAAGAGGGACTTTGAAGACACCAATGGCATGCAGCCTCTGGCAAAGAGGGACTTTGGATGCTTTTCCATAATGGGTGCCCTAGGTAAGTTGCTGAAAATGGTAGTTGCCAACACTGAACTATCTGCTAACCCATCCTACAGTGAACTCAGAGTGAATTACCTGATTAATTGATCAGAATGCATTGTAATTGTCCATAACAGCCAAGTAGTAGGCTTGGAGCTCAGAGCCTCAGCTGACTCTATGCAATATCATTACTTCTGTTATGTTTAGTAAAACATGGTAATTGGCACCTTTGCATCAGGCAGCTATGCTGCCCCTCAGCCCCCACAAGGAGGGAGCCCAGGTCACATGCTCCTTTTGCCCTACTGTAAGAACATCTCTGGTGCCGACGGTTGCACTAGTTAAAGCATTGTGCTGTACAATGTGTCTCACTATATCTTATCTTTCTTCT
The DNA here is from genome assembly GCF_040938575.1 of Ambystoma mexicanum. NCBI lineage: Eukaryota > Metazoa > Chordata > Amphibia > Caudata > Ambystomatidae > Ambystoma > Ambystoma mexicanum. The sequence continues at coordinate 956,199,904 of NC_090928.1, read as the reverse complement.
ACAGTACCTCAAATCCCCCCTGGATAGCATCATTCAATGGAATTGCATCGAGATGATCTAATGAAGAAAGAGGATGAGGTCTGGAGCATGGTGTGTCAGAGGGTGCAGTACTGTTGTGTACTTCAAACAAGTATATCTGAGGCCAAGTCGAGTGAAAATAGGTAACGGATATTGTATGGGATGTTGGAGGATGGTAAAAGATAGAGTAAAGAGAACATTGTGAGAATTGATGGTGATATACATGGAGTGATGCAAATCAATGAGTAACATCTCCAATTTGAGGTACTGTATGGCGAATTCAAAAGTATGCTGAAAGCAGAGAAGGGTGCAGAAAGAGTGTGCAGCAATCAAGAGTGATTGACAGCAGAGCAAAACATACTGTATGCAGAGATGTTAATGTCATTGGAACAATTAGTAATGACCAAAAGGTTAGCGATTTTGTGAACGAGGCCTTTAGTTGTAACGGATTAATGTTCACTCAACACTGTCAATGACATCTACAGTATGGCTAATGAATTTACAGGGTGCAGCTTCCCCAAAATGTCTCCTTGTACTTTATATTAGGCTTACATTTGCCTTATTTTTCCTTTATCTCAGAACATGGGAATGGGTGAAATCTGTGCCTTTGCCACATGTACTGCCAATTTTCCTGGTCCCAACACATGCAGTGGCTGGCATTACAGCTGGCAGAGATTAGGAGGATGTTCAGAACTCGGAAATAATAAGTGTGTACAATAAAGGACCATCTAGATATGATGTTGGAGGGCACGGCAGAGCCTGTAACCACCCTTCATTGCACGCAGTCAAGGAGCTGGGGAAATCTTGACTGAAACCCTGGCTTCATCATTGAGACTCTCCTCTTCTGGGCACATATCAACAGATAGTACTTCCCTCTTGCCCACTGCAGTACTTCCCCATGATTTCCACATTGAGGTCACCTACCACCAGGCATCCTTTATCTTTAACCCACCATGTTATATCCACTCCTAAAAGCCTCATGCCTCTACTGCCCTAAAACATGTCTTGATGGAAGAAGAGTGTTGGTCCTGCATTGACAGACTTCTCATTGAAACAACGTTCAGCTGAGGATGAACAAGTGATGTTGATAAGATAAAACACAACCATGACTCATTATGGTCCCCTTTATTTCTTTTCCCACCTAAGGCACTGCATATAATGAGTACCACTTATCTACAGCATCTCCATTGCTGAATTTATGTTGCTGCAATACATTTTTGGAGTGGGAGGTAAGTGAAGTGGAGTGGGAAACCCCTTCTTTTAAAGGCAAAATCACACAGTTGATTGGACTAAGGCTAGCCTGCCTCAGGGGTCCAATCCATCTTCTTAGAAGTGGGCTTTACCTTCTGATATCTACCCCAAAGTTCTTTGTGCCAAAGGAAGTGGAGGGGAGAGCAAGGAAAGGTAGAGGCAGCAAGAAACACCATGGTGGAATCTTCTTCCAGCTGTAAAGAGCTCACTTTTTTTTACACTAACCCTACCCATTCACTTCTTAATAGGATAGGAGGCCCCTTTTGTGTGCAGTACCATGGTGTGAGGCTAAGCATTTTTTAATGGGTGTTTCCTTTGATTCTTTTCCCAAGACAATTTCCTGTGGAGTTGCTGTCTCTCTGGGGAGGTTGTTACCTGCCCTCACAAAGGAACAAAGAGAGGTAACAGTCTTGCACAAAGCATCAGAAACAGTAAATCTGGGGGAGAATACACCAAACAACATACTGAAAGTTAATATGAAGGTTAATATTACTAGCATCTCAAACTATAACAATTCTTCGGAGAGAAAAGGAGAAGATATTAAGTCACTGTCACTCAGTTCACCATTTCTTTTTTCTCAAGACAAAATACTAAAAAAAGTGTTCATATTATTTGAAGTTAGGAGGAGATCATATAATGTGAGTGCCACTCAGTGTGCCATAGTTCTGCATTCTGCGGTGTTCAAACTAATATTTTCCTGTGAAGATACAAACTAAGGGCATGAGGTGATTGTATTCAGTGTGCCTCTTTTGATAACACACTAATAATGAATATAACAGGTCTTAGAATTCTTTTGTGGCAGTAGGACATCACATTCAGTGGTTATTAATCAGTATGCTATATTCTTGTGATAAAGCCAGGAGTAGTCTGCCATGCACGTGACATGTAGCCTATGCCAGCTATGCAAAATGATGGCATCTGCTATTGCAATGTTCAAACTTTTCTGCAACTATACCCTATTTTAACTGTATACATCTTCCTCAACTAAATTATTTTTATAATGTTCTCCCTCTGCCTCAACTAAATCCTATTAGTCTACCTCTACTTTAAATGAGTCCTATTAATTTATGCCTTCAGCTAAAGCCCTTTGCCTTAAACACTCTAGCAATCATTCTTCGGAATCACCTAATATGCTCACGCTACTTTAGCATCCATACTGCTAAGCACCTTGATGACAAATGCCTCACTTTCACCACTTGGCCCACATTTTTGCCTACACTACACCCTATGGCTCCCTTCTCACCCCCTACAGCACCACTAACTCCCCCACTGAGCACGCTGACACCCCCTCTCTCAGTCATCCACCTAACTATTCCCTGCCCCCCGGGAGCCACCCCCCCACCTGCACCACTTCTCATCACTTCACCATCCAAAGACAACACTCCTCTCCCCTCCTTGAAATGTGCCCTCATTAACACACGCTCTCTACCAGACCATGCCCTCCCACCAGGTTATACTATTCACCGTCAAGCCGGGCTACACTCGAAGGGTGGTGGAGTAGCTATCATTATTAAAGAAGCCATACCCCTCAGACTAGTTAACCACCATCTCGAAGTCAATGTGGACCCTATTTCGGCCAAACTATCCATTTCTCCAAATTGCACTATAACTATGAATGTTGTCTAGCGGCCTCCAGGCCCGGCCTCTAAATTCGAGGGTAACCTCCTCCATCTTTTAGGTGAGAACCTTAAGACCTCTACTAAAACAGTCTTACTTGGAGACTTTAATGTGGGCCTCCATGACCCTGAAGATAAAGCAGCCAAAGCTTTGGCAAAAGAACTGAAGACCATGGGATTCACGCAAAGAATTAACAACCCCACAAACTGTGAAAGTTTTGATTAGGTGGCCGATTATAACTGCTCTACCACTGTTACCTCCAACACTCCGTGCCCCTCCGTGCCCCTGGAATGACCACCACCTCATCCAATTCACCATCCCCAATACTGCTGCCACTAAAACAGTCACTCTCGTGCCACCAGTTTTGGCAAGAAGTGCAATCTCTTACCCTTTCTTGAAGCACCCACATTCAAGCCTCCATTCTCCAACGATCCAGTAGTACAAGCGGATCTATACAACTCCACTTTCAAAGTAGCCATTTATGCCATCACCCCTGTGGAACTAAAAAAAGCTACAAAATCTATGCACGTCAACTTCTGGTACACGGCAGAACTTCTAGCCATATGCACCCTCAAACGCAACATATTGACCAACTTGCAATCCAATCCCAGTGACGCCTCTAAGACAGAATTAAAAAAGTTGACTTCCCACTACAAAAAAGCCATTATCCAAGCAAAGGCCAACACCTTCAACACTAGAATAACAAATGCTAAATCCCAATCAAAGGAAATATTTGCCATTTTCAGAGACCTCACTACCCCTACTAGGAGCCCTGAAGACATTGTCAAAGACAAAGCTTGATGTACAGGTATTCAATCAGCTCTGCTCAAGAGAATTGATTTGCTGCAAAACAAAATCCAAGCTCATTTTGATGCATTACCCATATCTGACCCACCTCTCTTGCCCGCTACTGGCTTCACCTCACAAAACAAGATGCTTTTTGCCTTCAGATATATTACCTAAACAGAGGTCTTAGACCTTCTCAAACACCTAAAACCATTGATCTGTAACAGTGACATCTGTCCAGCCAACATCATTAAAGAGTGTGTTGAATCACTTGCTCCATTCCTTACAGCCTTCATCAACACCTCTTTTGCCTCTGGACTTGTACCAACATGTCTCAAAGAAGAACGGGTACACCCTCTTCTAAAAAAGAAAACTCCGTAGACCCCTCATCCCCGAGCAACTACTGCCCAATCACCACAGTCCCTTTCCTTCTAAAAATCTTGGATTAGGCAGCATAAAATCAAATCCAGCACTTCCTCAAGGCCAACCTGATTCATGGTAAGAGGCAATCTGGTTTCCGACAAGGTCATGGGACAGAGTCTGCACTTCTAGACCTCAAACACCAAATATTGGAAATCATGGATGAAGGCAAACCTGCACTTCTTCTCCTCTTGGATCTTTCGGCCGCATTTGATCTTGTGGATCACAAGACTCTCAGCAGACACCTTACCAATGCAGCCCAATTCTCAGCAGAAGCCACAAAGTGGATCATCTCATTCCTAGAAGGCATAGCCATGCAGGTCTTCTCTAACCAGGCATGTGCACCACCAACCACCATTCATTGCAGAGTTCCCCAGGGCTCCTGCACAGCACGTACCCTATAGAATCTACTCACAAAACCGCTCTTCCACAAGCTAGATTCATTCGGCATAGCATATACAAACTATGCCCATGACACTTAAGTCCTCATTTCACTGTCAGGCTCTTACGAGCAAGAAGCCAAATCTCTACAAGAGATCTATGCCATCATCCAAGCATGGATGGCGGCAAATGGGCTTTGTCTCAATGGAGATAAGACCGAGATTCTCATAGTCGGTCCCAAAGAAATCCTCAACAAACTCAACAAACTTTATAGTGATTTCACCATTGACAATACTATCATCTCTGTCTCGCCTTCAGCAAAGACTCTAGGAGTCTACCTGGATTCTACCCTATTCATGTCATGCCAGGTTAGTGCAATCGCCTCATCAGATTCTTTTACAACTAAACTAATTAATGCAGTCAAATCCTTCTTGTCAAAACAGAATTGCCTATCATTAGTTAGAGCCACCGTTGGAGCCACACTAAACTATTGTAATGTCCTTCTAGCTGGCACATCAGCAAAAAACCTGAATAGACTTCAAGTGACACAAAATAATGCCTTCAGAGCCGCACTAAGCATTCCGAGAAGGAATCATATCTCACAAGTCAGGCACTTGGCCCATTGGCTCCCTGTCAAAGAACGTATCACCTTCAAGACACTCACCGATAACACAAGTGTTTAGCCCTCACATCCCCCACCTATCTGTCTGAGAAAATTGTCAGAGCCACCTCCACCAGACCAAAAAGAGCACTTCGCACCAATCAGCTATCCATCCCCACGATAAAGAGGGTCAAAGCAGGCAGCGCCAACTTTCCCCACATTGCACCTACGCCATGGAATACCCTACCCAACTCCATCAGAGCAGAGAGTTCACACCTCTCCTTTCAGAAAGCGCTTAAAACCATGCTTTTCAACTAACTCACCCCCTTACACCATCATTAGCCCAGTTTTCCCCGTTAGACTCTCGCACTTCTTCTAGTCCAACATCGTTCTCTCACCCTCACACTCCTCCTCTCTTCAACTCGTTAACTGGTATTGCCTAACTGCTCTAAGGTTCACTGTAACCACGAACCACATTCAGGCTGTCTCCCATGTTTTCCCTGTTTTCCTCTCCACTGCTTCTTTTCTGTAACTAAGTAAGACTGCGTGTAACAGCGCCATGATGCCTCTGGGCTGTTTGTGTGCTTTATAAATGTGAGAAAATGAATAAATAAATCACCTGAATCAGTCTCTGTTTAACAGGACTGATTCAGAAATCATGGCATACATGCCCCACTTGTACCATTAAGCGGAACTATGACTAAAGTACATGAAAGCACTATTCTGCTGAAACACTGTATAGTCCGGCATTTTTCAATATGGCTAAGTGAGTTCACCTAGGCTTATTCAGAGGCTGCATTCACAGTCAGAGTCACTAGACCCAATACAAGCTGTAATGTTTAAAATAATGTTACAAGAAATACATGGTGAAGTGTCAGCCTACATTTTAAAGTGAATGAAAAAATGCCTGTCTCTAATTCAACTGCATCTGTAATCTACCCTTACTCCCATCTCTCAATAACTCTTCCAGGTAAAGAACTGTTACATAGTTTTCAGTAATCGGAACCCCCACCTGTCAGCCCCATAATAAAGTATACCAGCCTGGGTTAACAGGAATGCTGGAATAGGTTGGCATTAGCATTTGTTATAGGGTAGTGTAAATGGTCCTCTATATACAGCACTCCATTGCTTCCCAACTAGATTTGGGGTTTATAAACATACATACTTACATACACTCTCTAATTATTAAGTGTGACCCTCCTCTTTTCCCTCACTGGCAAATTCTTAGTCATCGCCCTCCCAACCTACTCCTCTGACTATGAATGGATTCCCATTCCTTCTCTCTTTCAATGCATTTACGAGGTTACCCTACTTTCCTCAACCCTTTAACATAACATGTATGTACAAGGCAATCCTGTTAATTTAATAAGTACATTTCCAAGGGAATCAGGTAATATTATCCCCATAAATAATGTTGCCATACATATAGTCGCCAGGAAACGGCATGGGCAACATTATTTATGGGCTTAATGTATGAGGTAAATGGGAGCGGGGTTGTGGGACTGTCCCCCGCTCCTTTTAAACAAATATGGCGGTTGCGGGGGTGTCCCCAGAGGATGCATATGGTAATATTGCCACAAAATAAACTGTGCCTTTCTTGTATGGCGACATTTTTTGCAGGGATATTATTACATGGAACCTTTCCAAGCTAGGGCAAGAATACATGCTTAGTCAATAAAGGCTCAGCCATACTAGTACATTTGATTCAGAACACATGTAAAACTAATGTGGAAAACTTGCTTCAAAGGAACAGTGCACAACTGAAGTCTTTCCTCTAGGATGTCTACTACTGTGAGTCTCCCAGTTCTTTACTGCTGAACTTCCACCAAAATGGCTTGGAGCGGTTGGACCTACCTGGAGGTAGATAGAAGAGTTTGCATCATGTGAAATCACGAACAGAGACATTATAAAGGCTGTGTGACAGTTGCATTCTGCAACACTATTGCTCTGATGTGAACCAGGATGAAAGAGAAAACATGGTAATTTGTGGGTTTTGTCGTGGAATATTGGGAACAGCTGAGACAGCCTTATGCATTAAAAAGAAATAATAAATGACAAAGGAATTGCTTTTTAATTTCCTTTAGTTTGTGAAATGCACAAGTCACGTTATTCTCAAAGTGACCTGCGCTTTTCAGGCTGGGCGGCCAGCTGCGCAAATGATACTCCAGACAGCCACCTTGCATACATTAGTGTCGAGAGCACACGCCGAAAGGCCCTTTAAGGTCTGTCATTTTGAAATGTAAAGAAAGCTTTTCTAGCCAGGCCTGTGGGATATAATTGCAGTTGTGACAGTTGCTCTTCATACCTTTCCTGTCAACCTTTAAGAAGAATGCATAAAAGGTACAATTCTCACTTTTTTGCATTGCAGAATTCCCTGTGCCTGTTCCAAACAGGCACATGGGACTATGCTTGCTTTCTGAGCGCTTTAAAGTGCACGCGATTTGTGAATTTGATATGCACTTTAAAATACAGCAAACCACCCCCTTATTTGAGCAAATGAGCAAAGGGTGTCTAAGGGGCTTACCAATATGAATGCACATTAAGATGCCTTTGGTGGCTATGGGCAACTTTATTGGGTCCACTTGAGTAAATCTGACCTTTGTGTTCACTTTCTCTTCAGTGCTAGTGGCAACATGATGCTGCAGGGGCAGTTAAATCGGTTATTGGTTAACACTAAGTCACTTGCCAAGTCATGCTCCTCTTTTCCAGGGAACAGAAATATTTTCCAGTTCCTGCTGTGCCAGGTGGCACTACTCTCAGTTCCCCTTTCACTGGTGCCAGCACTTTTGCTAAGGCTCACAGCTGTGCTGGATGATAGTGTGTCATCACCCTCATTCTTGGTGCTTTCACTGCTGCTTTCTAGTTTCTCTCTGGTTGTCTTGGCATTCAGTGACTTCCCAGCCCTTGTCCTTGCTTTGGGGTTACCTCATGATGTGACACCCTTCTTTTGCAATTTAGTCTAGGGCATTATTCTAGTAAGGACTGTGTGCCATTGCCTGGATTGCCAGTCACCTCTTGACTTGGTCTGGAATGGCGTTTTGTGTCGTCCTTTCCCGAGGCTTTCCTGAGGTTTACAGATGCTGGTCTCCGACCTGTGCTTCATGTCATGTGGCAATGATGATTGACACTTGAACTGTACAGGTGCTTGAGTGCAATATATTTTATAGTAATAGGCACACAGCTTGTATCTTGTTAGGGGTAGTCAGAATAAGCTTTCCAACAGATTCAGATGGCTTGTAAAAAAACAAGTTATTTCTTGAAGATGTTGATCATTTCTAGTGGAAATGACCAGTGCTCCATAGACATATCATGGGCAACGTCATGCGGATTGCAAAATGCCACTGAATAAGAAAATGCATGCCACAGTCCAGTAAACATGTACATTCTGCTACTAGCATGCCTATGGATGCGTTCAGCATATGCAATCAGCAATATAGGATATTTATGATAGACAGATTTCCACATTCACAGTGGCTTTCTCACGAGGATAGTTTCATAGGTGTGTCCAGGGAGTGGACTGAGATGCTACCCCTAGAATCCGACTGGCCACCAGAGGTGCCACCCCATTATCCCAAACTATGATCATTATCTGGCAGCACTGTAATTTAAACTGTATGAGGAGTAACCAACGTTTTGTTTATAGGTGCAATTCAGTCTTGAACCTGAATGGCAGTAGTGTGCCAGAATAGTCTCTAGCCTGAGTACCAGCATCCAATACATCCGCAGAAGAAGAAGTGGTCGGTCAACAACACGTCTCTGGGGATTTCGGGGTCTTATCTCGCTAGTGCCAACTTGTGCTCCTGAAAGTTGTGAGTAGAAATTATACACATACTGTGACTGTGCCAAAGGTTCCAAATGTTTTAGCTGTAGTAGGCTAAAATGTTTCCCCCATCTTTTTTTGATTTCCATGATGCTTTTTAGAAAACCTGACGTCATTGTTTGGTTATTGTCAACAATGCTAACGCTAGCTATGTAATTTTACAGAATGAATAACTAGCATGAGTGCTTACACACACACTGAGTCCGGCCCGCATACATGACTTTCATTCATGCATAACTAAATGCATTGTGCAAGATATAAAGTGAGATGCGTCATGCGACTATTACAATTTTAGTATGAAAAGAAATCAGAACATTCAGGCGTTCTTCAGAAAGAAAGAAATCTAAAACAGCAGAAGAGCAGACAGCAGTGCTAGCCAGTCAGAGGATGAGGGCCATCTTGACACTGGAATGGATATACAGCAGGAGCCTCCAACTTTAGATATACTTAGTGATATGTCAAATCCTGATAGTTCCAGAAAAGGACAGATTTTAGTATCATTCTTACAACAACGTTTGTGTTTTTGTAGATTCAGACAAGGAAACTGGCGATGAAGGCCCTTACAACTCCACCTGTACTTCAGGGTATGTATGCATTTGCCTTCTTTGAAACTGTATCTGCTTTGACTTGGGATGGGGTTGTTTCACTTTTGCTATAATTAGAGTGGCTTATACTGTCATTCATGGCAAAGCCCAATTGTTATCAATACAGGTTAAACAAGCTAAGTATGACTAATTTGATATACAAATACATTGATACACCTGTTAAAATCCCTGCATTGCTTCAGGTGTGTCAGGTCATCCATTCTCAGAGTCACAAAATGATACTGACAATGTGACCCATCCAGCAGTACCTGCAGGCCATGCAGTGTCGCATGGGGATAGTGATGTGGCAACCCTTGTTGCCCAGCGTGGATTTCATGATATGTCTTAATATTTCCTTTAACATATAAAATGCATTGTACTTAATCAATATATTGTACTTCATACAATGCTTTCATCTGTATTCCCTTACATTAGACGTAATGCAAGATCTGATTCTCGTGCTTTTGTCACTTTCAGATGTTTCACAGTCAAGAGCAGCAGATCCCACTCAACCTCATTTAAAGATGTGTCCAAAAACCATCTAAGGTGAGAAGAGATGGTTGATCAATCCATTGTGGCATGAACTGCATTAATGACTGGAATACTCACAAAGGAAAGAGTCAGCCTGCGGCTATGCATGCAGAAACATCTCCCTGCCTAATGCCTCAAAATCTGTTTCCACCTCAGAATCAGGCTTTTCACTTTGGAAAAAGGCAATGCTCAAAGATGGCGGCTTCAAGTTGCAGGAGATATCTGAGACTCACATTAATGCCACGTGTGCATGGAATGAGCACAAGAAGGTAACGCTTACAGATTCTTCTACATTATACATGATTGCCAAAGAGAACAGAAGGAAAGGTGAAGAGAATCACAGCTACATTAAAACCGTTGCAGATGTCCTGCTTCTGACAGCAACAGAGAATATAGCGCAAAGAGGTCACTGTGAATATGCGCAATCTGAAAACAAAGGGAATTTCTTATAAATTCTAGAAATGATCACTAAACACAATCTTATGGTAGCCAAAAATATTAAGGCACAAGGCAATGCAAAAAACACAGACAATACAATACAGAATGAAATACTGCAGTGCTCAGCAAGTATGGTGCATGATTCTGTTGTAAAAGAAGTGAAGGAGAGTGAGGTATTCTCTGTCTTTGCTGATGAAAGATCTGTAAAAGAAGAAGCAGCTGTTATTAGTAGTTAGATGTTAGTACAGAGGGTCTGTGCTAACATGCCCATCATCTAGAGGCTAAGGAGCTGAGCGAAATGATCATCCAGTGTTTCGAAAGCTATGACCTCCAGTACAAATCAGATCTTTTGGGACAAGGTTCTGATGGGGCCTCAGTGATGAGTGGCAAACACTCGGGGTTGGCAGCCGGAATTAAGAGAGAGGCTACCAATGTGTTTTATGTCCACTGTAATGTGGACTATCTGAACTTTGTCTGAGTTGACACTCTGAAGCCTGTTCCAGGCACCGAATGCTTGTTATCGCTGCTTGAGAAGCTCTACATGTACATGCCATGATCTTACGTGCACCAGAAATGGCTGGATCTTCAAAAGGAGATGCATGGTGGCCAGCCTAGGGAGTTACAAAAATGTATTGACACAAGATGGGTATGTGCAGGAACTTGCTGGAACGGTTACCAGCTGTGTTGTGTGATCTTGAATATATAAGCACAGAAAATCCATTGATGCTCAAGGTTTGCTTGCACAGTTTGACCTCACATTCATAGGCCTCCTTGAAACCTTCCAAAAACTGTTCTGTAACACAAAGCTGCTTTCTGACCTGCTACCATTACCCTCAGTTGATTTATCTATGGCACTTCACAATACTTTTTAGGAGTACAGTACTGAAGCATTTAGTGATCAACTGTGGCACAGCATAGTAGAAACAACCAAACAGTGCAAAATAGCTGTTGAGAATGGTGAGAAGAAGACACCATAAAAGGTTAGCTCCAAACTTGGTGGATCTTATGTAACATGTACTATAAACCTGCACAAGGGTAATGATGGCAAAGATACATTCATACAGCTACTATTCTACCCCGTCCATGACTCTAGAATTGGTGAAATAAAAATAAGGTTTGCCTAACTCTTTAATAATGAAAGGAATACAGGCCCTAAACCCTAAAAGCAGTATTTTACTTCAAGATGATCAGGTATTTGTCCTGTGTGAAATGTCTGCTTGTAATCATGAAGATCTTACTCATGAGCTTCACCAGGCTAGGAGAATGTTGAAAAGGAAGGCTGAGAGTGGGAAGGTGCAGTTGGCAAGCTTTATAGACTTGACTGCTTTTCTTGAACCGTACCAAGAGGTGTTTCATGACCTCTTCGAGCTGTGCAAAATAGCTGTAGCTATTCCGGTCAGCAGTGCTGCCCGTGAGCTGAGTTTTCCAGCTCTAAAGCACATTAATAATCATTTGCGGACAATCATGCAGGCTAAGCCATTTAGGTGTGCTAAGCACTGAATCAAGAAGAGCAAAGGCATTGAACATGGATGACTTCATAAACGTGTTTGCAAGCCAACACAAGAAAAGGCAAATAGAACTGTTTTAAATGTATCCTGGGCTTTGTTGCAAGGCAGCTACTATCTTTTGTAGCAAACAAAGCGCATATCCAGATAGAACTTTAATAGTGCTGGAATCATTGCTTTATCAACACACTATGCTGAGATGGCAAATTGAAACAAAGACATTAGTGCAAATAGCGGCATGGCTACCTCCAAAGTTATGTTATAATGACCCTCATTGTCTGTTCATTTAAACAACTACACTCTAGCACTTTTGAGGTTTTGCACAATTTTGTAAAGTAAATATTTCGTCCACACCGGCTCATTTAGTTTGTTTTTCAGGCACTTTATACTGTTACTGTATTTTAAATGTGCATTGTTTTCTTTTGTATGTAGCCTACTATTGGAAGTACAATTTCTTTAAATAAAGTATGGAAGATTTCTATTACATTGTATAGTACCGCTCTGTTGTGTTGTGATTGGTAGGTCTAATTATCTTTTAATGAAACTTTAAGCACAGTCATCTAAGACACAGTAACATTAGTAATACAACTTTAAACACAAGAATGTAGGACACTAATGTTAGTAATTAAAGTAGATATGAGTAGCGGAGACACATAGTAAATTGATGCTGTTCAGACGTGTCTGTGTGCGCTCGTACTTCATGCCAGCGCTGCATACGTCAGTGCGCCACTTGGGCCACCCCAGTCAAAAGAGTCAAAAGAGTCTGGGCACACCACACACACCAATATTGCTGCTTCACTTGCCACCCCGTCTTTGTTTTATATAAAGTATTTTGCAGTTTGTATGCATATTTTAATATCTCCATTCTGCAGAACAGCATCTCGGTCAGATACTGCCATGCAATTTGCATAGCAGAATGTATCTGTTCTATGTTTTGCACACTGCTTCTCAGGCAGGTTTTCCAGTGTGTCTGTCCTTTTTGGCTGGACACAGCTTCCAAGCCACAATAAAATTGGATAGGTTGTGCTCAGGCTTGGGCTGGTGCTAAAGTAAAACAATTCTGGGCAGCTGCCAGGGGTGGCAACAGCAGGGAATCACAAAGAAGAACCAGATTGGCTGTATAAATGTCAAAGCTGGCACAATTGGGAGGAAAGGGGGTCACGCAATATACTCACTCACCTGTGGACCCTGCTCCTGTTGTACCCCTGTTTTTCATATAAGGGGTACTAGTCGTGGTTTCCTGTCTGAATATGGCATCCTTTTCCTAAGAGTGATTCCGTTTATTTGCCTTGAGGGGGCATCCCCATTCAGGAATAACATTGGGCTGGGGGTGTAGCCTCCCTCTCACACTACAGAGAAGGTTGACCAGGGGAAGGTCATTTAGTGTGGCTATTTGACCATCAAAAATAGTTTGCCCTGGTTCCAAAATTTCAATAAACTGAGTGTGACACTGCCCATTTCCTAACTTGCACCCATCCTACTGCTTGACCTCTTGATCCTATACCTTCTTCTTAGTACCCGCTGTCTACTCTCAGCCTATCCCATATCTTACCTGCTTCTTTATACTTCCTCTTTCCTACTCCTCTTTTCCCTCTTCTTTAAAACACACATTTACTTTTCCCATTCAGAGAAAACACTCTTGATTCCTCTCTCTCATCTATTTTCACCCTATTTCCTTACTCCCATTTCTATCTAAACTTCTCCAAAGGATCGTGCACACCCAAGTATTTTCCTTTCTAAACCTCCACTCCTTTCCTCCTTCTTTACAATCTGGAATTTGCCCAGCACAATAAACACAGTTCTTTTACATGCTTGCCACAATAAACTGTCCTCTATTCTTATCCTTGTGGACCTATAAGCTACCTTTCACACTGCCAAATGACTGTACTCTTCTGTCCTCTATTGTCCTCTTTATCTTCGCTTGGCCTGTGGAGTTCTGTTCTGTGATGACCCCCCCCTTTTGTGAAGCTAGATGAACATAGATTGGGATCAAGCCCAGTGAATGGTGATTTTTGAATTTTGGAGCCTAGAACTCACAATTATAAGACTACGGGAATTTCCAATACTCATTTGACTCAATAGACTCATCCGTACAGGATTGGAACTCTGAATTTTCAACATAAGATCAAGTGTGATCATTTCACATTGAGATCTGAAATTTAAGAGATATAGGGAGTGTACATGGGCCTTGAGAACGACCGGTGGTCGCAACACGTGTCGGCTGTGTAGTTCTCTAGAAGAATTAAAAACATATTGAAGAAACACTTGGAGTGACATTTAAAACTTAGATCAAGTGTAGGGTGTGAGTGCAAGATATCCTCCCGAACTACAATCTTTTCTGTTTACTTGCTACAAGCCCTGTGGGAAGGTTGAGGGAAGATTATTACTTGCTGCCGACCTTTCTTTTAGGTTTTAAGAGTGATAAACAGCGCACGCAATCCAATAGCAATCCCACAAAGAAACCGCTAGCCTGTTCTGTGATGGGTCCAGCCTTAACTCTCTGGTCAGTCCTATTCTGTCTTGCGGGCTGGCCATCTCTCTTCTCCTTGTCCGCTACTCTATGGTGTGCAACGAGGTTCTGTCCTTGGACCGCTACTGTTTTCTCTGTACGCTATCCCACTTTCTGCACTGATACATTCCTATTCATTCAACGTTTCCTTACCTTTCTACCTTGTTGATACCCAAATCTTCTATTCCTTCTCTTCTCTCTCTGGTTTTCTCGACTCCACTGTGTCATCCTTCCTTATTGCCATTCAGTCTTAAATGTTCTCCCACTTTCTTTACCGTTCCTGTTCTTCCCCTGCTCCTTCCTTTCGCCATTTCCTTCCCCCCCAAGTCTTCGCTTTCCTTCTGCTGTTTTCTTTTATCTTCCTCTGCTCGTATTCTGGGCATGATCTTTGACTCTTCCCTCTCCATGTCTTCTCAAATCTCCAACAATTTCTGCATTTGTCATTTACATTTTTACAATCCTTGGCTTTCATATACTAAACATTTTGGATCTACACGATTTGACCATGGCAGAATTCTTCTCAGTCAAATAGTCCGTGGTCAAGTGAGCCACAAAGACAATATTGCCACGGTCAAATCTTGCCAAACTTTAACCCCCCACTCCCCCTAATACAATCCCACCCCCCATGCCCTACTTACCTTTTGATGTCCGGTTTTCTCCTAACCATGCAGCGTCAGTTCTATCCCTTCTATGCTAGGTGGATCCGACATGCAGGGTCCCCTTTTCTTCTTTTCTTTCCCCCATCCCCTGACTCTAAACCTCTGAAATCAGGGGACACCCCTGCTACACCTAAAGGTCCATCACTACCAAACATGGGGAACAGGGGACACCCCTGCAACCCCTGTTCCCCATGTTTGGTAGTGATTAACCATGTGATTGTTTTGAATCGATTGAATGGTACTGGCCGAATCCGGCCTGATGTACCAAACGATCAATTCAAAACCATCAAATTGGGTAAATCTAACATTATATCTTCTCTTTTATTTTCTCTTATCTTAATGTTTGTTCTGCTCTCTTACTTGTCCTCAGTTCTACTCATATTACCCCTCTTCGCCCTGTCTATAAATCTGCTCTCTGTCTTCTCTTTCATCTTCGCCCTAGCTTGTCAAATTACTCCTTCCCTTCTCTCGGCTACCTTAGTAACATTTGACTAGTGTCTTCTCTTTTACTATCTTTTCATTGTTTTTAAATGTCCCCAAACTATCTCTCTGTGGGGGGAAGATGGCATGGACAACGTGAGGTAACTTCATTAGTTAAATGGGAGAGGCGATAGGGGTGAAAGCTAACTCCATGGTATGGACGGTGAAGGCTTCCAACCATCACTTCAATCTCAACATTCCCCGCAGGTCTCACAGGCAGGTGAGCCCGCATGGACGTGTACAAGTAACACATCTCCATCCCTTCTCTTTGTTGTCTTTAACACATCCTTATAACTCAATGTAATACATAGTCCTTCTACGTTACGGGACGTAGTCGTCTTGCTGATCTCCATCCACTTTTGTATCGCACCCTTTCTCACTGTTGTGCCACACCCCATGTCTTCACACCCCTCGCCCTCTATCATCCCTGATGCAGCTCGTTCCTCTCTGCCATCACTCCTCGGTATGTCCTTCCAAGGGCCACACTCACCACTTGTCTCTACATGGGGTGACTCACTCCATATTCCACCTTTTTCTAGAAATAACTTCATGGGGCGTTTATTCCGTATTTACTCTATGCAGAACTTGCTATATACACCATGCAGTAAATATCCCATGCAATCGCAATGTATAATTAGGCAGTATTTTAAGAAAAAAGCGGTATTAAACTATGTTCACTGAAACTTCTATACTCATAATGTGGATGAAAGGGGGTTCATTCTGAATTTGCCGGTGAGGATAATTCTGGAGGTATTTGGGCCCAATGGACAACTGTGAAGGTAATGTTTTCTGCTACATTTTAGCCTAAAGTCTGCCTATGTTTACCTTACCACGGAGCTGGAGGTAAACACCATTAAATGTAAACTACAGACGGAGAGCTGAGGCGTGGTTGTCCAATGCACTGCTGACAGTATGTACATAGGGTCTCTTTTCACCACCTTACCAAGGTAATGCGTTAAAGTGTTGTCCTGTTCTGAGTTAATAAAAATGGTCAGTGGTCATTTGAATCACTATGGTACATTATCCATTTCCACCATCACAATGAGGGTGGACATGGACATAAAATTAAGTTTTTAAAAAATCCTCACCACTGGCAGCATTCTGGATTCTAGGGTGACAGCTAGAATGATTTTTGTCTTTTGCTGCTTGGATGCTCTGAGAATGCGTTGAATTTCTTGGGAGAACCTGTAGAGATAAACAGGGCCGTGTGATGAAATCCAGCAGCTAAATCTGCACTCGTGCCTACAGTCTTTCCCGCTGCTCCACCCAGTGGGGCATCGTGTTATATCATGATGTATATGGTACTCCTAAGGTATTGAAAGATTTATCTAAAAGCGCCCCCGCTAATCTCAACAAATGTTTAACCAAAACAGATTGTGACTGTCATTTTGAATGCGGTGGCGCGGTCAATCGAGGCGTCAAAGTATGGTATCATTTGTACACTTTGATTTACTGCTCCACCCCATTTTCGAGCAGTGACATAACAGAGGAGCAGGAGGAGCACGGAGGGTTGAACAGATCCCCTCCATGCATACCGCCTACTCATTTTCACTGCCTTTCATTTCGTGAAACCAATACCTATAGAATCTGACTCACATGCTGCACCTGCTAAGGAGCAGGGTTATTCCATAGGAACCCACGAGTTAAGGCTAGCCTGCCCTGCTTTTGCTAAAACCAGTACCTATAGAATCTGACTCACATGCTGCACCTGCTAATGAGCAGGCTGATTCCATAGGAACCCATGAGTTAAGGCTAGCTTGCCCTGCTTTTGCTAAAACCAGTACCTATAGAATCTGACTCACATGCTGCACCTGCTAATGAGCAGGCTGATTCCATAGGAACCCATGAGTTAAGGCTAGCTTGTCCTGCTTTTGCTAAATCTAGTACCTATAGAATCTGACTCACATGCGGCACCTGCTAATGAGCAGGCTGATTCCATAGGAACCCATGAGTTAAGGCTAGCCTGCCCTGCTTTTGCTAAAACCAGTACCTATAGAATCTGACTCACATGCTGCACCTGCTAATGAGCAGGTTGATTCCATAGGAACCTACGAGTTAAGGCTAGCTTAGCCTGCTTTTGCTAACACCAGTATCTATAGAATCTGACTCACATGCTGCACCTGCTAATTCCATAGGAACCCATGAGTTAATGCTAGCTTGCCCTGCTTTTGCACTTTTCTTCTCCACGCTGCCTCGTGGACCTGTAAAATGTCATGCATGGGACCCCTTATGAAGGAAGCGCTAACGTGGTCCTTCATGAAGTGGCCGAATCATGTAAAATGAGGCTGTACGATGCAGACGGCCTCGCGGATGACGTTTCTAAATGACTTAAGAGAACACGCATACCATAACTGACCGTAAAACGAGAATACTATCATCCTATGAAAATGCACCACCAGGATGGAGAGATGTCAAGAACGTCGCAGGCGGTAATGCGTCTCCGCGTTCTGCGCCAGCAGTGACAAGAAAATAGAAGTATTTCAAGACCATTGGCGCCCTGTAGCCCTGTTTCATATGCAAACTTTGCAAAAGGAAAAACAAAGAAATGACCATGTCGCTGTTTTTTGTGCGCAGTGACTGTCACTCGGGGAGATGACAGCGGCAATCTGGTCTGCGCACGAGGCTCTCACCTCGTGGCTCTGCCTCGTGTTTGCTGTGAAGGACACAGCACTTAAGGCCCATCAGTCATGCCTGCCTTGAGTGCACATCGCTTTTAACAGGAGCAGGCCAGCATTCAGCAACGATTAAACAAATCCACACAACAAAAGCAGTCTAGACGCACTGAATTACAATAACCCTGAGCAAAGTAATTCTACTCTTTTTAAGGAAATGTTTAGGGTTAATTAGTTTTTGTTTTTAATATCTTTTAAATATCTTATTAACAGCATCACATTCCTTTCATGCTCACATAACCAACAGCCCAAACGCCAGGTACACAATATACCTTAAATAAATAATTAAATACATAAATCAAACTTTACATTGTTAATTTTAGTTGAGACGATTACTAATTACCGTCCTAGTCATTAAGGTTGAGACATGGCTTGTTGATTGTAACCTCCCTGCTCAGGTTTCACAGGATATCAACTGCAGTTTTTTACGGTTTTTCTTTTTACATTTTCGAGTATTATAAGACAAGGCTTATGTAAGTGGAGATACATTATGCCGAGAGCGAGAAAGCCACCCGATTTGATTATATAATACTGGGATGTATACTGCTGCCATTTCAATGGTCTTGAAGCACTCTAGTTAATATGAAAGAGAGTGTGATGTGTTAGGTTAGTGGGGAGATTGGGAACGTGCAAGATAGCTTTGCTGTTTCATTGCGGCAACAAGAGACTAAGGCCCCGATTCATGGAATTAATTGCACTGAAAAACGTGGATACTTCATATAAGGTCCGTTATACCTGATTTCCTAACGTTATATTCGGGAATCACCGAGATAACAATTGCAAATT
The DNA here is from genome assembly GCF_040938575.1 of Ambystoma mexicanum. Taxonomy (NCBI): domain Eukaryota; kingdom Metazoa; phylum Chordata; class Amphibia; order Caudata; family Ambystomatidae; genus Ambystoma; species Ambystoma mexicanum. Next base: position 956,180,846 of record NC_090928.1, on the reverse strand, counting down.
GGTTCAGCAGTGCAACGCGTCATGAGATGACGTTCAAACCCACTGCAGGCAGCGTAAAGAAGATGCAGTAGGTGAGTTAGCCGATTAAGTGAGCTAACAAAAATCTGATACATACCAATCATAGTAATCACGACTCAGAGTTCCCTGCCCTGCTACCCAGCCAAACAGCACAGTTGTGGTGCACTTAGAGTGCGCGCGCAGGTTCGCGTGTACGCAGAATAACTGCTGAACCCATATGCATGCATTAGTATTGGCCGAACCCCAAACCCTCTCCCGTAATGATAGGCTCACAACTTGTGTCAAGTGTTGGCAATAAAAGGCCGTAGGATTTTATTGTACAGATATGAGTTATGGCAATAACAATATCACATATCATGATGGTATCATACTTTTGGGCACCGGGTCCTGAGGTTACCCCCTCTGACCCGTGCCGCCTTCTTGTGTCCCACGACTTGTTGTGGGCACCGTACAGTGCCTTGTATTTCTTTTTGTTCTTCTCCCCTTTTTGTAGGGTGGGCGGGTTCTGTGGTAAAGAAGCAAGAATATTTGGAAGACACTGAGTAAATAGTGAACCTCCTGTTTGCTTGGGTCCCCGTTCAGGGTCCACAAACAGATTGTGTTTACTTTGAGCATGCTGCTCATATTTATAGGACCCAGGGAGGCCCTGGGTCTTTGTTGTGTGTGTGGTGGGGGCTGCTTTTGTCGCAGCCCCCGGCCGGATAGCCGACTGTCTGGCCCCCTACTGGGGGCAGATCTTTTGAACCTGGGCCCTGCCTGGCGGTTGTTTTCCTTATGGCGCTTAGCACCTTGCTGTTTGGAGGAAGGGCGAGATGACTGTTCGCACCTTACCCTTCCGTGGCTTTGTGCTGCCGAGACAGCGTGTCTCCGTAGCTGGGGGGAGGAGAGGAGCAGGCACAGGGAGGTTGGGGCTGTCCCTCTCCCAGCTGCCGATGGTAACAGCAGTTACCCTGCCTCGCTTGTGGGATGCCCATGCAGCATTGCCCATCACTGCTGAACCCATATGCATGCATTAGTATTGGCCGAACCCCATACCCTCTCCCGTAATGATAGGCTCACAACTTGTGTCAAGTGTTGGCAATAAAAGGCCGTAGGATTTTATTGGACAGATATGAGTTATGGCAATAACAATATCACATATCATGATGGTATCATACTTTTGGGCACCGGGTCCTGAGGTTACCCCCTCTGACCCGTGCCGCCACACACGGGCAGGTTGCCGGCTGACCGTGTTCCCTCAAGAGTATGCCCTAGAGACACCCCCTGTGAGCAAGTGTTGCATTGATTTCCCGAAAGAAATGCTCCATGCCCTGGTCAGACAAATGAGTGCCGTCGTGGAGAAAGAGGTCTGGGTTGCCTAGTGTAATGGCTGGGTGTTTTATGAAACCCAGTCCTCTTGTCATACAGAATCTCTCTATCGTCCTTTTCAATTGTCTTCTGGATATGTCTATAGATTTGTAGCAGTTGGCCCCTAGCCATTTCTTTCTTGGTAAGATGGCTGAGAAGTATATTTCAGTACCCCTCCAATTGTGCAAAATGCCTGCTAGGGAGGAGCAGATTTCTTCTTATAGGATGCGTCTAGCTGTGTTGACTAGGTCGTTGCCCCCTAGATGAATGATCAGGAATTCTGGGGGGTCCCTGTATGCCACCAATTCTGCTAGTGTTTCGTGGACGTCGGCCCAACGTAGGCCTCTGTATCCCCATCATGAAGTAATGGTGTTTCTGAAAGGTGGCCCTTCTTTAGTCTCTTCTGCCCATCTGCCTGTCCTGAAAAGGAATGAGTGGCCAACTATCCATGCTGATCGGAGTGTGGTCCTCGATTCGCCTGTTGTTTCTGTGGTTGTGGGAGGGAGGGAAAAGATTTTTTTTTTTTTTAGGGAGGATGGCTATATCAGTTGTGGTCTGATATATCTTTTATAACAGTCTGACTTTCATCCCCCTATGTTTTTTAGCTGTTGCGGTGCTAAACCTCCCTGCCATGCTGCAGTGGCGGCACCTATCCTGAAGGAATGAGTGCCGAACTGTTTGGGATCCCACCCTGCTTTGCTCATTGCTTTTATCAGCACTCCTTTAAATTGGTAGCGGCTTAGGACCGATGCATCCTTGTGAATTAAAAAACTCCCCCCCCCACTTTGGGTCGTTGTGCGTAATAGAGGTTGGTGTTGCAAACCGGACAGTTTGTTGCTTCATCGATGCAACAAATGTTGATGGTTCTTTTTGCACCCGTTTTAGACTGTTGTATTTCTATGTTAACACTCTTCTGTCTCACCCTGATTTCCATGACACCCAGGCCGTTTGTGGCCTTGGTGCTGGAAGCGATGAGTTCTCCTACCCAGAAAGCCCGAAATTAGGCTAGGAAAAAGGCTGTTTTAAATAACATTGGGGGTCATTCCGAGTCCGGCGTTAAGGGAAAAACGAGGCAGGTAAAGGAATAACGACTTCCTTTACCATTACGGGCCATTCTGACCCGCCACACTGTTATTTACGCCACCGTAAACTACGATGGCGTAAATAGCGGACCAGTGTTGCACGCCCGACACACCATCGCGGAAATAACGGGAAGGCGTAAACCATCTCTGATTCCAAGAAAAGCGAAAACCCAAATAACGACCTCCACAAGGGCGCAAAGTACCTTACCGCCATGGCGTTAATACCGGCATCGCGGGGAAGGTGTTAACAACCCTGATCAGTGTTTGGAAGAGGAACAGGTGCACCCAATAAGCACAGGTGGAGGCAATAGAGTCTGGCACAGCAAAAAAGGAGCACACCCACACACCACACCCCCTCCCACACCAAGATGATACCAATTGTAGCAGCATTCCTGGAGCTGGAGGCCCTGCTTGCAAGGCAGCAACTACGACAACAGCAACAACAGCAACCACAGCAACCACAGCCCCCACCACAGAGGATACACAGGAGGAGAAGGAGGGTGAGACAGGGCCAGCATGCCCTACTGGTGCAGCCACCATTACCACGCCGGCAGCCCCCAATTCCCCGCATTAGAGCCACCCCCTTCAACCTCACACCAGAGCAGATCCACACCCTGTACCGGCTTGACTGGGACACCATAACCACCATAGTGGCCCTGATACATACCGACATAGTGAGCCTCATAGAAATCAGCACTGCCATCCCCTCTCTACTAAAGGTAGTGTCCGTGCTCCACTTCCTTGCCACAGGCACCTACCAGCATACAGTGGGGCACATGCATGGCATTTCACAGCCAATATTTTCCCGGATACTCAACCAAGTGCTGGATGCCCTCCTCAAGGGACTACATATGCCTCCCCCGGACTCCACAGGAGATATATTATACCAAAGCTGCCTTCCATGCACTTGCAGGCATGCCAAATTGCATAGGTGCCCTCGACTGCACCCACATAGAATTGGTGGTTCCTCATGCCATGGAGGTGCCGTATCGCAACCGCAAGCAATACCACTCCATCAACGTCCAGATGGTGTGTAATGCCAGTAAAGCCATCACACAATGCAATGCTCGGTACCCCGGATCAACTCATGACTCCTTGGTCCTGCGGAACTCAACACTACCAGGCTTGGTGAGTAACCGTAATGGGCCATGGCAGTGCATTGGGGCTCTGAGCAGGTTGTCTGCATACCCCACTGTGAAAGGGGGTGGGGGAGATGCATACTCCACCCGGGAGGGAAAGTGGGGGGGGTGCATACTCAACCCGGGAGGGAAAGTGGGGGGGATGCATACTCCACCCGGGAGGGAATGTCAACGCCATTGTACGTTGTGCACCTCACAGAACACTGTGCCCCATGACAAGTGGCACGCCACATTACCACCTAACCACACAGTTGTGAATACGAGCCAACACCTAATGGTACCTGACAAACAGTTACCCTGGCCAAAGACCACGACACATGCACCACACATCGGTGGACCTTACACACCGTAAGGTCATCGTGCACCATGCAGTGCAATAGCACCATGTCGCTGATTCCTGCATCTCAACACAAAGATCAGTCATCCATGGGAGTGCATAGAGGTTAGTCTAACAGGGATCCTACTGCGTGTGACTGGTTCGGCACCTCCATAGGATAGCTGCCAATCACCATGATAGGGATCAGTGCTGAATGAAGGGTATGCTACCAGCTACTACCAACACACCCTTACAGCAGGTCTTACGCAAGTCATCAATTAATGCAGTCCAACACTGCTGCATGCATAAACGATGCACATGCAACAAGACATGAGTGTGCACCATGACCCATCAGGGAGAAGCTACCCCCTCCATCATTCCATTGGCCAGCACACATGGCCGGACCAGTAATGGGTTGACTGTATCCAGGGACATGTTTGCATGGCCAGTCATCACCCGCTGCAATGTAAGACTAGCACAGTTCTCCACCATGAATGTACTAACACTTACCTTCATTCCACTCTCATGCAGGAGATGCTGGCCACCCTTTGAAACCGTGGCTCATGACCCCAGTCCGCAACCCCCAAAACAGGCACGAGAAGGACTATAATAGATCTCATACCCGTACACGGGTGGTCATAGAGCAGGCCTTCGGCCTTCTGAAGGCACGATTCCGTTGCCTCAGCCGGTCAGGTGGGGCCCTCATCTACAGCCACGAGAAGGTGTCCAAGATCACCATGGCATGTGTAATGCTGCACAACATGTGCATCCGTCGGAACGTGCCACTGCCCCCTGACGTGGGACTGCTCCCACCAGATGAGGAGGAGGAGGAGGTGGAGGAAGGAATGGCAGAACAGCAACACGGTGCCGATGCACGGGAGGGACGTTCCGTGTGACAAGCATTGATCGAGCAATATTTCTGAATCACAAGTCAGCTGAGGGGGTGAGGATGACAGGGCATTGGGCACTGGGTGTGGGGATACATGTACTACATGCACTGTGAGACATTAAAAGACACATGCACAATAATGAATGTCCACTCTGTATTGTAGGATAGACCAAACTGTGTATTGTATGATGATGTCCAAACATGTACAACAGATCCTTCACCCTCACCCCCCTCCCCCTCCCCCCCAACTCCCACACACACCCTCAACCCCCTTCCCCTCCCCCCCAACTCCCACACACACCCTCAACCCCCTCACCCTCCCCCCAACTCCCACACACACCCTCACCCCCCTCACTCTCCCCCCCAACTCCCACACACACCCTCAACCCCCTCACCCTCCCCCCACAACAACCCCACAATGTTCCCATCAGTGCAGCATTGGCCACATGTGTGTAGCTGCACGGTCAATGGGCACTGCCAGAGCCTGGGGCATCCCTTCCATTCTGGCACATCGTGCGCAGTGACCTACGGACCGGGCTGGTCTGCGTGGAGGAGCTCTGGGAGGGTGGCACCTCCTGCTGGGGCTGTGGTCTGGGGGGTGCTGCCTCCAGGGCATCAGCAATCCTGCCAAGCATCTCACAGATGCGGTTTGTGCTGGTACTGATGATCTCGCCCAGAGCCTGAAGGTCATTATGAAGCACCAACCCTGATTCCCGGTTGTCCCGGAGAAACTCCTCTATCATGCCCGTGAGGTGCTGGCAGCGCACTGTTTCTGCAGCCGATGTGGGCGATGTGGTCAGCAGGCTTCGTGTTGTTGTGCCTGCAGGACTTTCAGGACTTCCTGCAGGGGAAGTGGGCTCATGACAGACAGCTGTATCCCCTTCGCCTGTGAGCCCCGGGCCGTCACTCGACCCAGGGTCGCTATGGGCAACCTGGCTGTACGAGGGAGTGTCTGGGCTCTGTACACAGTCATTGGGCTCCTCCACGTTGTCAATGGTGTTTGGTGATGTGCTGCCTGGCACATCGAGGATGCACATGGCAGCATTCTCCCCTGACGCACTCGATTCCTCATGGTGCAGCGTGGGGCATGTGTCCCGCAGAACTGCAGGCATGTCCAGGGCCGCGGATGGGGGTTGTGTACCCTCCATGGGGGTTGCTGGGGCAGGTGGTGTGGCATGTGCCTTCTTCCTGCTTGCAGGTGTGCGCTGTCCCCTGCCTGTGCCCCGGGAGGTACTTGTCCGGGGGCCTTCCTGGTCCTCACTTTCATGACCGGTGCCTGTGGGGAGCAAGAGAGAGATGGCATGAGCAATGATCTGGGGGTCAGAATTACTTCCAGACAATGGTATTACGATGGGATAGCAGCGTTTTGGTGACATTTGGGTGCTGAGGTGGACTGTGATCTTTGCTTGGATGGGAAAAGCATACTGTCGGCAGGGTCACTCATGTTGGTGGAGTACTGTGGTGACTGACATTGACCAGCTTTTTGTGTGGCACGCCCAATATGGGTGTCAGCCTTGCACCTGGACATCATCCTGGGTCCCAGTTGTTACGGCATCATTGGAGGGGGGGGGTTTTACCCAAACATGATGTGACTGCTTGACCAGCCCTCAGCTGATGAAGGATCACCGCAATCCATATCGCCGACACCTTCAATGGCTTCTGTGCCCATCATCTCCGCACATGTTTCCTCCCAGGGCATCATTTTTATGGGTGAGGCTGGGCCTCCTCCTGTCTCTAGGGCCAGATTGCGGTTTGCTGAGAGGATGGCCCGTACCCTCAGACGGAGGTCATCCCAGCGTTTGCGGCAATGCGTCGTGCTGCGGGGGGTGTTTCCGACAGCGCTCACCCTCTGAGAGACCAGCTCCCATATCTCCTTCTTCCTGAGGATGGTGGGCCTGCGCATGTCGCTGCTGAAAACAATCTCAGCATGTTCATGCAGAGTATGGACGAGTACCTGGAGCTCATCCTGGGAGAATTTCTCCTTCCTGATGCGCGCAGCACCCTTTTTTTAATGCTTTTGGCATGATGCTGGTCTCTGGAGTCTATTTTGCCTATCACAATATGCCCATGAGTCCTGTATGGAGAGGATTGCAATGGATTGTGATTTTAAAGATGGCCGCCATGATGCTTCCCGTTCCTGTTCGATGACGTAATTTCCGTCTACGGTTTTTACCGGTGCCCGTAAATTACGGTCATCGTTAATTATGGGCACCGCTATTTACGCACTACGTGGAGGGCGATGGTGTTAGTTACGTCTCGGTTGTTGTCGGTAAGGGGTTTGACGCGCCCTTTACCGGTATGGCACTAGGGGGTTTACCGGCATGGCGGAAAGCTCGTGCCCGCGAGCTCGGATTATGGTGCTAATTACGCCCTGCTACCAACGCGGATACAGTATTTCCGCCATGCCGGTAAAGTCAGAAATTTAACGCGAACCGCGGAATGAGGCCCATTATCTCGTATGGGTGCCAACATATGGCTTCCAACTGGCTTGCTATCTGCACCAGTTTGCTGAAATCAAGGGGTCGGCGGGTGTCCACTTGGGCACCCTCTATTCTGCCCCATCCCTTCATTGCATAAGAGATGAGGGCGTTCTGGGTGTGGTCTGAATCGCCCCGTATTTTTGTAAAATATGAAATTGCCACCAGGTATCTTTTAGCCCAATCCTTTTTGAAATCTTGTTCCCGAGCCCATTTTAAAAATACTTCTATATCTTTAATCGTTATTAATTCTACGTGGTTTACACCTATGGCCTTAGCTACTGTTTGCAAACACTTACTGTACTGTGTTGCAGTAGTGCTTGCCACTGCCCTCTCTGCCATCTCCGTTAGGAAACCTGTGAGGTTGTTGGCACCCATTGTTGATGTGCCTGATTCTTGTTGGGCATCCCGGCCTGGGCTCTCTGGCGCTGGCGTTGATGCCAATGTGGTGTTGGCACCCATTTTAGAGGTGCCTGCTTTGTATTGGTCATCCCGGCCTGCACTCTCTGGTGCTGGCGTTGATACAAATGTGTTGTTGGCACCCGTTTTAGAGGTGCCTACTTTGTATTGGTCATCCCAGCCTGCACTCTCTGGTGCTGGCGTTGAGGCCAATGTGTTGTTGGCACCTGTTTTAGGGGTGCCTGGTTTTTTGTTGGGCATCCCGGCCTGTGCTCTCTGGCGTTGATGCCGTTATTCTTGGTTTCCCATTATTGCCCAGCATTCTGCTGGTATTGGCGTCGTCTGTTCTTGGGAGTGTGGCGCTAGCTCTCGGAATCTTGACCAGTGGAAGCGAGATAAGGCATCAGCAATGTTATTATCTGCCCCTGAAATGTGCTTCGCTCTGAGTACAACGTTTACTTGTAATGTGACTGTTGTAATGGCTCGTAATACTTTCAGTACTAACGGGCATTTCATAGACCTTCTGTTTATGGAGCCCACTACAGCCATGTTATCGTACCAGATCAAAAGTTCCGTATTCGCTAGTCGCCTGCCCCAGATGTCTAATGTTAGCCAGATGGGAAATATTTCTAGTAGGGTGATATTTCTTGTCCACCCTGCTGCTTGCTATGAATTGGGCCAGTGTCCTGCCACCCATTCAGAGTCTAGTATGGCTCCAAACCCCTTGCTCCCAGCTGCGTCGGTGTATAGGACCCTGTTTGACTGGGTATTTAAAGGCGTTCGCCAAAGTAAAGACCCGTTGAAATCTCTAATGAATTTTCCCCATGTTTGCAGGTCTTGTTTCACCTCTCTGCCTAGCCGGATATGTAAGTGTGGTTTGGTGAGTGATTTGATTTTGAACTCTAGGCTTCTGGAAAATATCCTCCCTTGAGGTATTATTCTGGATGCGAAATTGAGACTGTCTGCTAAGGATTGTATTTCCTTTACTGTCCCCTTTTCTTTCATTATCAGGTTTTGTATTTTAGACAGGAGTTCTGATATTTTTATTTTGGGGATTCTGCAGAGCCCTTTTGCTGTGTCTATTTCGATGCCCAGGAAAGTTATGTTTGTGTCTGGTTTGGTGGTTTTTTCCCTCGATAGGGGAATTCCCCACTGTGCGGCCATGTGGTCAAGTTTTGCTAAAGCCCTGTCGCATTCCCCGGAGTTTGGTGGCCCTATGACCATGAAATCATCTAAGTAATGCACTATTTTTGTCCCTGGTCTCTGCTTTAGGAAAGCCCATTGGAAAAAGGAACTGAATTGCTCAAATAGTGCACAGGATACTGCGCACCCCATGGGGAGGCATCTATCTACATAGAATCTGTTGTTAAAAGTGAAACCTAGCCACTGCTGTGGATCTGGGTGGACTGGCAAAAGTCTGAAGGCAGATCCGATGTCCAGCTTGGCCATCAAGGCATTTCTGCCGCACTCTTGTATGAGCCTTACCGCCTCTTGGAAATGCATGTAAGATACAGCGGATTCTGTGTGTGGGATGCCGTCGTTTAAAGACTGGCCTTTGGGGTAGGAGAGGTGATGGATTAGCCTCATTTTCCCGGCTCTTTTTTGGGGACCAGGCCTAGTGGAGATATTAAATAGTTTGTTAAAGGCATGGTGTCCCAGGGACCTGCTACCCTGCCTAGTTGCAGTTCTTTCTTGATTTTGTTTTCTACTATCTTGGGGTTGTCCCTGGCTGACTTTAGGTTCATCGGGATGGTATGTGATCCAGTGCCCTTAAATGGGATGGAAAAACCTTTGGTGAAACCCTGCCATAGTATCCTGCTGGTTTCCTTGTCTGGGTAGTTGTTTAGGGCGTCCCTAAAGTTACCCGGGTTGATGGGTGTTTGTCCTGGTTCTAAAATTGGGATATCATTCTTTCTTGGCTGGTAGTCTGGTGCAGTTGCTTGCTGCATGGTCACTGTTGCAGTTTGTGCAGGCGTGTCTGTACCAGCATTCTTTGCCCCATGTACACTGGTTTTTCCCAAGATTTCTGCATGGAATGTTGGATTTGGCAGCCTGCTGTTTGTTCTGTCTGTGGGCATTATTTTTAGCCGCCCAAGGCTGGTTCCTCCGAAAGGGATGGTCCCCTTTTTTGGATATATCATTGTCATGGGATTTGCTTCCTTGCAGATTTTTCCTATTTTTGGAAGAAAAATGCATGGTATCTTCTTCCTGGGGAGGTTCGGCGTTGAGGGTGTATAAATCGTTCTGGACTTCATCCCACTCAATGGCCGGCCTTTCTGACATGCTCCTCCTAAATCTGATGTCGTATGCTAGCCATGTCTTCCCCCTCTGTGTTACTTTTACTTCCCTTATTTTATCAACGTATGCCCAGATCTTCCTACCATCCATGGGGAATTTTTCTTCATATAATGTTGCTAAAATGGCAAAGGCTTGTAACCAGTTGTCCCAGTTTTGTTCGACCTGGGCGTTTCTGGCAATAGCTTTTTCTTCTATATTTTTGGGGTCTATGAAAGCGTCTTTCCCTTTGCGTTGGGCTTCTATTAGGGAAAAGATTTCTATAAATTCCTTGGCCCATGTGGCTTCTTTGATTGTGGTATCAATGTTCCATGCCAGGCATCTTTTGTACCTATTTAATATCTCTGTTTGGAAAGATTTATTTTTTTGGTCTAACTATGCATTACAGATTGTTACAATGTCAGTTGTATTGCTGCCGGGTGTCCCTGTCACGCCCGTGTTGTCTGTGCTGGGGGTTGCCCATGCTTTTAGAGCACCTGCTGAATCTGTTGCTGGAGTTGTGGAGGCTGTTGTATTTATAGCTGTGGGTGCTATTGGCAACTGCTGTACTTGTGGCGGGATTGCTGTCGGTAGTGTTACGGGTGGGTTGACAACCGTTATTGTAGGTTCTACTGCAATGGTAGGGTTTGAGGCCCCAGGTTCCCTTGTGGGCGGTGTCTGTTTCCCCCTTATTTCTACCATTAGTTGCTGTAATTCCGCTACATTCTCGCATAGTTTTGACAATTTTTTGGTACCTTTTTTGGCGCCTTCGGATACTTTTCTCATTTTTAATGGTGCAGAAACCTCCTCTTGGCTGGGTGGGCTGCTACTTCCTTCCCCGGGTAGGCCGTACATGTTTTCTCTAACCCACGCCCATCCGTAGTGCTCTGGCGCTTCAATGGCTGCTAACAATTGTGGTGATTTGGGCGTTTGCACCGGTGTTGAGGGTGCCCGTGCTTTCCGTTTGGGCCCCATGGTCTTTTAAGCCTGTTATAGGAAAAGGAAAAAAGGTTTTTATCAATGAGTTAAACTGTTGCTATTGGCGAGCTCTTTGAGCCTGTTCTATTTGTTGCCCGTGCTGGGTAACTGTTGGCTGGTGCCTTCTTGACAGGGTTCAAAGAAAAATTGTCTCCTAGTGTCCACTTTGTGCGGTGTTTACTTTAAAAATGGGCAGCCGCCAGGCTTGTTTCACTGGTATTTAAGTAATTGGTTTCGCTGTGGGGGCACCCATGCAATGTTACCAAAATTATTTTTAATCTGCAGTATTTGGGCCCGCCAAGCTTGAAATTGTGTTTGCAAGCTCTGCGTGGATGTAAAAAAAAAAACGAGCTCCCGGCTCGCCGTGCTACCAAGCTGGTTGTGGCTCTGCCCGAGTTTAAAACTGGCTTGTGTTATCTTGCCCCGCCTGCCTTATAACGTGGGGGCTCCGGTCCACTGTAACAAATTGTATCTCTTCCCGGACACAATTGTCTATTTTTCCTCCCTCGTAGCCACAGCACGTAACACCTGTAAGTTGTTGAATCGGCCGCCATCCGCGCTGGGCTTCTCGGGTGCCGCTCTCTCCTTCGTTCGTGCTGGTTTTGGATGATTCCGCAGCACGCGTCTTTGTTTGTTTGCTCGCTTTTTCCTCTATGCCGAGATGTTGAGAATGACGCCGTCCGCGCTGGCTGTTCGGATGCCTCTTCTTCATTCGTTAAGGCTGCAATGCAATTGCTTTGAACAGTACAATGTTCAGGTAAGGAAAAAGACGCTGCGATGTACCGCGAACTTCAAGAATTGCTAAAGAAGCAAGAAGATTTGGAAGACAGTGAGTAAACAGCGAACCTCCTGTTTGCTTGGGTCTCCGTTCAGGGTCTACAAACAGATTGTGTTTACTCTGAGCATGCTGCTCATATTTATAGGCCCCAGGGAGGCCCTGGGTCTTTGTTGTGTATGTGGTGGGGGCTGCTGTTGTCGCAGCCCCCAGCTGGATAGCCGACTGTCTGGCCCCCTGGTGGTGGCAGATCTTTTGAACCTGGGCCCTGCCTGACGGTTGTTTTCCTTATGGTGCTTAGCACCTTGCTGTTTGGAGGAAGGGTGAGATGACTGTTCGCACCTTACCCTTCCGTGGTTTTGTGCTGCCAAGACTGCGTGTCTCCGTAGCTTGGGGGAGGAGAGGAGCAGGCACGGGGAGGTTGGGGCTGCCCCTCTCCCAGCTGCCGATGGTAACAGCAGTTACCCTGCCTCGCTTGTGGGATGCCCATGCAGCATTGCCCAGAAGTAGGGCTGCTGGGAGTGGGTGGGCAGGGCCAGGGAGGAGACTCTGCAGTAGTAAAAGAAACAAAGGAAAGAATAAGCGTTCAGTTTTTAGTACTACCTTAGACCAAAGTTCAATGTACCAAAGTACTTGGGTTGTGAATAAAGTTCAAGGATAAGTTGAGATATTGTTCTCCAGGTCAAAACACTGCCTTTCAACGCAGCCGAAGCTTCCTCTCACAGAAGCAAGTCCAACGAGGAAAACAGGACGCCAAACCACAAGTTCAAAACAGCAAACAGCACACTTGTGGTGCACTTAAGAGCAGGTGCGTGTGCACGCAGCCGACGTAGGGGTGCTGGGAGTGGGTGGGTGGGGTCAGTGAGGAGATTTGAGATATTGTTCTCCAGGTCAAACCACCATGTTTCAACGCAGCCGAAGCTTCCTCTCACAGACGCAAACAGAGGAAAACAGGATGCCAAATCACAAGTCCAAAACAGCAAACAGCACACTTGTGATTTGTGTCATGTTTCACATGGCAGATTAGTATACCTAGAAAAAGCTATTCATACAGATATAGAACTTATCATAGCATGAGCCCCGCAGGCGAGTGAGTCACTTTAAAAATGCTGCGGCGGTCACACAATGAATACGGCATTTAGGAGCTTTTTTGAAAGGCTAAGGGAAGATTTGAAGCGAGCATTTTCTAATATCCTTAAATCACGCATATGTAGATATAAACTCACATGATTGGCACAAGATAATACGGAAGTTAAAAACCCACTTAGTTTGATTACTGAAGTAGGTTTCAAGGTATACTAGCCTGTTAGGGCTATGTGATTGGAGCAGCGAATGGGACATACAATAATGAGACACCGCTTATGTCTCCTAGGTCAATCCCGGGTTGACAGAAAACCATTCCTACCACTCTTAACAGAGTTGGTGTAACAAGAAGTGAATACCAATGGCTGGATCCTGCGGTATTTATGTCAAGGTAGATAAACTTGTTAAGGATTTCAATCAGGTGATACACCCTGGTCTCAGCATAGTATGTAGCGCACAACTGAAATGCTTATTTTGTTATATATAGATTCAATATTTGAATCACTCCCTTTTCAAATACCCCGGGTCACAATGGACCAGGAACCGGGCTGGTTGGTAAAGGTAATATTTATTTATTTATTTATTTAAAATTCCCAAAAATCACACACTTTTTAATATATGGGGCAGCAATCACCAATTGGTTGATAATAACCAATAGGAATGTGAACAATGCATTTTAAATAACCCTTTAGCAACACAGATAGAAAACACCAGAGAATAGAGATACTTTAGAATTTTGGGAAAGATAGCACTCAAGTTAGGATTTCCCCCTGCAATATTCCTCAACCCACAAATAAGCAATTCTAAATAGATATAAGGAAGCAGCAGGTAATCAGGAATGAAGAATAAGAAACCACATTCAAATCCAACCTTCCCTCCCCAAACAAGAGAGAAAAACAGATCTGAAACCCTCACACTGTTAAAATGACACTCGGAAATGGCTGAATAAAACAATGAATGTGTGCAAAAAATCCTTAAATAAGTGCAATTCTCTACGGGAGCAACACTGGAAAGCAATAGATTGAGAAATAACATTCAATTCTAAACTGAATGGAAGGTTTTAAACAATTGATAGTAAAAATAACATGTGTAAAACTTTGCAAATATGCTCATTCCCTCCTGAAATATAGTAGGGTAGCTATGGGTCCCAGGTACCATATGAAAATAAAATGAAGTCTCTAGCTGTTAAATTGAGTGAGTTATGCAGGATATAGTGAGGTGCGTTTTTGGAAAATAAAGGCGCGAAAAAGGAACAGAAATCAATTTTGACAAGGACAGTTTCACTCTACACTAGGGCATTCAGGCTAAGGCTACCAGCTTGAGACACAGTACGCTCTGGAGTTGATCCGCAAAATCAACCCCAGAACCTCTGCACCCGGCCTGGCAGACCCAGTCTGATTACCCGAGGGACGATTAAGGTTTTAGGACTTCACAAGACAAAATTATTAAAGATATTGGCACTAGCAGAAGGATACACAGCAGGGTTTCAAGAATGATTCTGACAATATTACAGTTATCAGGATGAGTATTGGAAGACTTAGAGATTGGGTTGGAACAACGCAAGGCAAGGTTTACTATGTGTCTATGGTTCCTATTGATACTCACAGTCCACTTTTAATTTGGATTTTGGACAGTCAGCGCTCTGGATCACCACACGGATCTGGTCTAACACAGGGCAGCCGGACAAACTCGGCGGGGCGGAGTCAGCTGGGCATGTTGGGTATTTTGTGGATATTTGGGGCTTTGCGGTAATTTCTTACCGTCAAAATACCTTTAGCAATAATCACTCTCTGTATTCATATTGGGTCACACATGACAATAATACATTGCATTATTTCAGAATTCAGACCTATTTAGATGGTATGCGCGGTAGTTTGCGTGGTTGGTTGGTATAGTGGTTGGTTTATTTGTGGCCCCAATATCCAACATCCCTTGTTTTTTTATCTAGATTGTTCTTGATCACTAGAGAGACCTCAGGCCTACATTTTAGGGATACCACATTTTCAGTGTTAGTGTTGTGTGCCACCATGGGCTATTGTGGTATTTTTGTGGTAATTTCCACTACCTTATATACGGTAGGGAACTATGTCCAGAGAGTCTCTCTTCCCGTTGACTCATGTACCTCCAACAGGCTATGCTACAAACAGTCACTCACAACTGTCCATACTGAATAGAATCATGCACACATCTGTTTTAAAATGACAATTACACTGTTTAAAAATCTCCCCACGTTTAAACCTTTCCCCATGCAAAATGAAAGAGAGAAATAATACACACTAGCTATCTATTTTCATATGTTTTTGTATTATAGAAATTTCTTTTAAACACAGTTTAACCTTTTTTACAGAAATAAATTAAATGGTACAACATTATTTGTCATAAAATGAACAGAGAGCTGTGAGAATATATTCAATTGGTAACATTAAATATGCTGACAAGAGACTGAGACTCCCTTTAATACACTGACTGAACAGTTTCGCACACTTTCGCACAGCTCCCACTCACTTCTATAATTACCTTATCTGTTCAGCATGAGTTTTCTTCGGCTATTCTCTTTCTGAATTCGGCTCCCTTGAAAATCAACCCCAGTGAGAACAAGCGTCTGCCGTTCTCAAACCGGGGTTATTGCCTGGAACTCTCAGCTTTTTCAGCAGGAATGCCCCAGCCAGGAAACAGGTCCTTCTCCCAGCTCTGCAAGATCTTGATTGTTCTCCCCCTCCCCTCAAGCTTCTCCAGCAAAGTTCTAATCACAGCCTCTAGCATGATACTTGCTATGATACTGCCCCAATCAGAATCAATCATGTCATCTCCTCCCTCACTACACAATGGCTCACTGCTTAGTGTTGCAATTCTAACAAACAGATTTCCTGTTCCTTCGAGCTCTTTGCTTCCTGTAGTTATGTGGACAGAGCAGCAGAGAAAAAAATGAATGTGCGTTTAAAAGTTCACTTTCAGAGTAGGCCTAATTCTGCAGTGGAGACACATTTTTATTAGTGGGTTATGTTAAATGAAGTTTTATTAGTCAGGTTAGTTATTAATAAGGTTAGTTATTAATTTTCAAATGTGTCTCTTGCAACATAGGCATTTCAGGTGAAAAATAGTGTGCATTTTGAATGTAATGTAATATGTAATGTAATGTAATATATATATTACAGGGCCTGTAAGTTGTGGCAGCGGCCCTGCAGTTATGGTTAAGTTGCCCAACCAATAGTAAGAGCACTTTTTGGGCGGCTGATAACTTTGCCCCCTGGACAAATCCTCACAAAACTTTGCAAAAAAAAAAAAATGCTATGCCTTGTCAGATCAATCCTGCGAAGTCTGGCGAGGTTTTATCAAAGGGGGGGGGGGCAAAGTTATAGAGGGGGGCTGAAATGTGTGGTTTTCCCCATAGACGTAATGGAAAATATATTTTGCTTGCACCTACAGCCCAAACCGCTGGACAGATTTTCACCAAATTTGCGGCAGGAGTGGCGGCTTGGTCCTGGGAGCGTGCTTTTGTAAATTCGGTATAAATTCAATGTGTTTTTTTTAAAAAATGACTAAAAAGAAGGTGAAAACATATTAGTGATATCTGGGTTCGGTTCGTGGACTCACTTCCCTGTTCCGTCAGCGGACAGGCCTCCGATTGGCCCAGGGGCAGACATGAGGTCCACGAATATCTGATGCGCCCACAGATTGGATGATGAGCTGCTTCACACTTTTGTAAGTGTCCGCCATGTTTGATATGTGGACAGGCATAACTGGCCATGGACAGCGCAGTGGGGAAAAAAGTGTATAAAACACATTTTGGGTCATTTGGTAGTGGGAAGAGGAGCTCGGAAGGGTGGGTGAGTGTAAAACAGATGATATGAGGATGTTTTTGTAGGTTGACGAAGACCGGGCAGGTGCTTTAGCTGTTTGCGGACAGAGCCATGGATGGACGGCTTGGAAAAGACATTTGGGGGTCATTTGACAGCTGGAATAGGGCATAGAGATGGTAGGATAGTGGAATGAAGGCAATGTGGAGCTGCTTTTATAGGTAATAAAAGGGTTTGGAAATGCTGCAGAGTAAGCAGTCTATTTTGGTGTCCACAGACATCAGTGGCCAGATTCTGGCCCCCAGAATATGTTCACTGAATAGAACCACCACAGTAGTAATATGTGTATAGTAATTCTAGGTAATGTAGTGGGAGTACAAAGAGTTTGTAATAAATTGAACTGGATGTAATTTGACACGCCGGAAAGTCAGTACAATTATAATTGGCTGCAGATTGCAATACACCAAAAGTTTATGTGCCACAGTGCTAGTCAACATTAAAATAACGGGCAAAGGAATTTGTATTGGCAATGTGCATTATGAACATGTGCTTGTGGCCTTTGCACATTTACATCTTACTGTGGAGGACAACGAGGGGCGTGTATGAATCCAGAAATGGATATGATTACTGGAATAGATTTACATAGAAGCTAGTAAGCCTGTACTTCACTGTTCGGGTGTGTACACTTTTATGTGATCAGTGTACTTGTATTTATGTTACTATTATTTGTTCAGGTTCTAGCAATTATGGCGTTCAAAGTGTGCAGCTTTTGTGGTTGGTTTAAGAGTGAAAGTCATGACCCTTGCAATATGCACAAGGCTGTTTGAGGCATGGGAACATACTATCTGCAGATCCTTTTGAGAAACTAGTTTGATTCACAATATCTTAGATATTGTCACTGCAAGTCTGTGATGGGGAAACACTTCCCATATCAGAAAGCAGGGGACAGATTATTATTGACTTGTAGGGAAATGCGTGCCTGTGTGGACCGTGCCGGAGGTTGTTTTTCAAAGAAACCGTAAGTGTATTGGGAATAGGTGCGTTGATAGTGGTAAAATGGAAGTAAATATTGTGCTATGTGGTTTACTTGAAACATTTCATTGTTTTTCAGTGCACTGACAGCCAGTAATATTGCTCCTTTTTGTGGCATGACTCGGGCACACTGTGAATGGTACATGAAGGGTCGCATTGTTATGTGTCTTTGAATACAGTACACTAAGAATTTGAAGGAGTAAATGTGTCAAAAATCCACAAATAAATGGTAAGGTTGACTATATTAAAAGCAGACATTGGAGATTTTCCATTTTGGAAAACTGTGTTTTGAAGCGGTTTATACTCTGGTACATCGGAAGAATCAATTTGCAAAACGCAATGTAAGCAACATTTTAAATAATATTTATTGAAGTGTTGATTGAAAGTGTACTGTGTGCAGTGGTTGAAGTGGACGGGAGCGGTTGGGAGCGTTGCTCCTCTACTGTTTTTTTATTGAGATTTACTGTTGCTATACTTTTATTTTTAGAAAGAAACCATTACGGAATGGCTTCATTGTAGAATATAAGTGTAGGAAGAAGTTGAATCTTGCACTTCAGTGCACTGCACTTAGTGTTTCTTGAAACAGCAGATGCATGTGTTTCAGAGATTGTATTGTGTGTGGGAGGGGGCGCGTTGCTGGGGTTTATGGGGAGATGGAGCAGACCAGCAGGGAACATAGTTCCACTACTTCTTTTCCTATATTTCAACCAATGACTGTGTGCCATATGATAAAAGTTTTGATGGATGAATTTATTTATTTATTTTTACATTTATAAAGTGCACTAAACCCATAGGCATCAAGGCGCTGTCACGAGCAGTTACACTTTAGTCCTGTGTGGACATGCAGAGGAGGGGGGAAGGGTCAGAGGGAAAGTGGGAAAGTGCTCAATTTGAGGGAAAGAATAGACAGTGTACGTGTCAAATGTCACTGAAATGTATTGGCAAAATAAGAATTTACTATATATAGTTATAAAATCACGATGTGCGTATGTCATGGGTACAGCCTACAGACTGATGGCTTTTTCAACAGTATTTGGACAATAATTATTAACAACGCATATGTAATAACAGTCATCTGTGACAACCGCCAGACAACAATCAGTCCTTTTGCGGTTGCAGTAACAAGGAGCAACATGGGAGTGAATAGGTTTTAGAAACGTAAGATGTCAAAGTGTTGCTTTTATTTCAATTTTAAAGCGTTAATTTCTCCTCTTTATTGGAGCACTATATGTGTACAGTATTGGTTGGTCATGGAAGATAATTGTCGGTGAAGAACTAAAAGATTTACATTAAATGAATTGATGAGCGGATTTGGCATTAGAAGATGACCGCTGACAGTTTTACTGACAATGACAATGATACAAAGTTCGGAAGCTATGAACTGTATTTAAAAAAGTTAACCACGTTTTTGTGGACTTAATTGAATGTTTTTTTTCGTTGTGTGAAAATGAAAAATACTTGTTACGATCCAGTGTACTGTTGTTTTCTTCAAAATAAAATGTTTCTATAATTTTTGTAAAAAGAAAGAACACTTTTGCGTTTGTTGGAGATGTCTGTGCTTAAGTTTCTCGTTTTGCATTAGGTAACCTTATGACATTGGTGATGACAGAGTATGTTTGGCTATGCTGCCCACAGACATCATTGAAATAGGTGAAGCTTAAAATGTATAGTGATGTTAGTGTTATGGGTGGGCTAACATAATCAGTGCTTTGAGGGCTTTTGAAGTTAGGGTGATAGAATCTTATTGAGTCTATCTACTTTATTGAGAAATGTACAGTAGATGGAGTCTATAATATTCTTTTGTAGTGCTATTTTGTAACTTTGAAAGGTGGTTCCTAAATGAACCTTTTTTTGTTCTTTTTTTATTTATGTATTTATTTTTCAGGAGAGGTTAGAATGTAAGGTGGGGAGGGAAATGAGGGAAGAGGGA
Source organism: Ambystoma mexicanum (assembly GCF_040938575.1). Taxonomy (NCBI): domain Eukaryota; kingdom Metazoa; phylum Chordata; class Amphibia; order Caudata; family Ambystomatidae; genus Ambystoma; species Ambystoma mexicanum. Next base: position 956,161,310 of record NC_090928.1, on the reverse strand, counting down.
CCAAACACTAATATGGAGGGGCAGCTGGACAGGGGAATATGCTGTGCGTGTGTTACATATAAGGTAGGGGGCAGTGTTTTTCATGCTCCTTGATTCCAGCTTCAAAAGAACTTCAACATTGCTCACCCATGCAGAGCGGTGTGTTGCAATATATACAGCGGACTGTTGTCTTCGAAAGATATGGATCAACAGGTTATTTTATTGCTTGCATGGTAGCTGGTGGGATTTTGTGTCCCACAGAAGTAGGCTGTCTGGTTACAGTACGGTTTGAGGCAGATGAGTTGGAGGAAGACAGCCTAATATTTGCTAAGAAAGGAACAGCATTTCTGAGAATATTGCAGTGGTTGGAATTGGGTATGGCGGCACATGGAGGAGGCCCTGCAGGAGGACTGTCCAGGTAGTCCGCGACTTAGTACAACTTTGCACTCAGTGCATTTCACTTTAGTAGCTTTAGCCTTTGGTATATTCCCAACATTGGAGAAGAACTGCCACACCCATGATTCTCTCTTGGTGCTCGAGGCAGGCACTTCTTGTACCTCATCTTCTTGGTCCTTTACATTGTCTTTGAAAGTACTGTGTTTTTTTGTTGTGTAGGTCCTCCAACTGGTGGTGGTGGTGGTGTTTATTTGGGAGGAGGGATGGCAATAGCTAATGCCATTTTTAAGATAAATAGCAGTTTCGCTAATAATCCTCCAAGTATGAGCTGTGTACTAGATTGTTAATGAATTATGAGTAAGAATAGGTATAGGAGCTTTGCAAGGGTACATTTTGAGCTTGAAAGTTCCTAGATCAGTAGAAAGTGCAGTACCAAACTGTCTGTAAAGCACAAACCCAATCGTGAAGTGCGGATGCGTTCGCGAACACGTCATCATGATGTGCACAAGCACATGGTCACATGACACTGGTCGGAACGTCCTCGATGATGTCAGACGTTCGCAAACGTCGACGGATGCAAAACCAGTGGGAATAGTTGCAAAAAGTGTATAGAAGTGTTAAAAATAATGCTAGAAAGTGGCAAATGGCAGAGTTTTAAGTGAAACTTTGTAAATTGGACAAAAATATTGCTTATTGGGGTAAGTATGATATTAGTAAGTTGTAGGAAATTAGCATGCACTGGTAAAAACCCATGTAATTCACAGTACAAACTTTGTTAAAGGGACGTTATGATTAAGTTGCACTAATAAAAACCTATGAAATTCACTGATAAAACGTTGTTAAAAGGATGCTATGGCTAAGTTGCACTTAAAAAACCTGTGAAATTAAAAGAAAAAACGTTTTTAAACAGACGTTATGGTTACAAGTAAAACTGAAAAACCTAAGAAATGCACGAGTTATGGTAAGCTAAGCAATCATAACTCATGCCACCACCGTGCACTGCTAAGACTAACACACAAGACATAAATGATGATATCACAAATGTCATTGATGACATCACTGATGACATCACATATCTGGGTGACTTATTTTTGTTCACTGACATATATAGGCCAGGTGGTTTTGTTCACTAACAGTCACAATGTTACAATTCAAAAGGTGCTATATAGCTAGACGTTAACCTTGTCGTATGTTCTTAAAGTACTTTCCTTAGGGTTTGGTCTCAGCTCATGGTGCACATACATGGGTCAACAAGCAGGCCTCAAACACACAATTTGATTGCATACATGAAGAAACACTTTAATGTAATTAACCTTTTTCTGATGATGCTGTTTCTTAGTTCCTTATTTTAGTATCTCTGTATGTGCCTCTAAATTGTATGAATTGCGGTCTTTATATGTATTGTTTGTACTCACACGAATGTGTAGTAAGATTTGAATTCTTTGCTAGTTATTACATGTTTAAAATTACTCAAAACTCAGATAAGGTAGCATTCATTATTTTACTATCCAAAATTACAATAATATAAATATTGTGCTTGTATGGTGCATGCTGCAGCAATTGGCTATGTTTATGTATGGTATTTATTATTAGGTTCCTGTATTAACAACAACACTCAAATATAATGTTTTGTTTAGATGAGTACTTTCTTTAACAGAGTAGGTAGTTTATGATAAGTCTCCCGATCACCCCTGACATCTTGTTACCAACATTATAAATACAACCCTGTGTAGGCACTTTCATCAAAATGAATGTCATATGTGATGTCATCAGTGATGTCATCAATGACATTTGGGATATCATGTTTGATGTCCTGGGTGTTAGTCTTAGCAGTGCATGGTGGTGGTGGGTTTAACAGTGCATGGTGGGCTTAGCTTACCATAACTGGCGAATTTCTGAGGTTTTTCGGTTTTACTTCTAATCATAACGTCCCTTTAACAACATTTTTTCTCTCAATTTCATAGGTTTTTGTTAGTGCAACTTAGCCATAGCGTCCCGTTAACAATGGTTTTTCAGTGAATTTCACAGGTTTTTGTTAGTGCAACTTAACCTTAATGTCCCTTTAACAAAGTTTTTTCAGTGAAAATATACATATCATTCGAACAAATAATTACACTTATCATTGTCTTTATCCTACAATGTTTTGGCTTCCTCCTTACTCAGGTAGCGCAAAATATTTTTCTGAGTGGCTGCTCTATTCGGCCAAGACACACACAGTGCAACATTTTACAAAAATCATGATCAATCAAGGGCCCATTTGGAATGTAGAGTAAATACAGTCTTGAGAATAGTCCAGGTAGGCTAGGTCAGCTCGTATTGTCATTGGTGTTCAGTCTATGAGGATGCAACAATTTTAAACGGTAAATCCAGAAGTTCTCTTTAGAATCCAATTGCTCTGTTCTTAAGACATGCACCACTTTCTGTTTACGGTGGATAGCACAGGGGCATTGTGCTGGTCTTGGAAGCAAGACCGTGCAGAACAACAGATGTTTGAATCCAGAAACCACGCTTAGAAACCAAACTCAGGTATTAAGCGCGTTATAATAAAATAAATAAATAATGATGGATTATTTCTGGTTTCTGAAATGAGTGCGAAAATCATTGGTTGTTTGGCCTACATATTGTTTTTTGCAGTTTTCCCATTGGCACTGAATCACATAAACCACATTGGGTGATCTGCATGTCAGGCGGTGCTTGATACCGTTGTGTCTTCCAGTGATAGAGCTGGCAACATTAAAGGTGATATATCTTTTGGAATTTCACCCAAACACTCCTGGGTTTGTGACGGTTTGTTTTAATCTTGCGCTAATTATACGTTTATGCAAATTTGAAACTCTGCAATAAGCTATGTCTGGTGGTTTGAGAAGAAGCCTTTTGCAATAATTCTGAGTTGGCGAATATGGGAAAAGTTGCCTGACTGATCCTTTTGATGTTGGGTTTGCTGGATGGTAATCCACCGAAAAGGGGATCATGTCACATTTTTCTCTGATGTTATTGTTCCAAATATGTGTTTCTCTTGGTAATTCAAAAGATTTTTGAATCTGCTGTTATATCAAATGCAAAAGGAATCCATGCGATCAGAAATATTAGTGAGCTCTTTCATACGTTTTTGCAAGTGTCTTCATTACTGCTGATGCGTCTTATTGTCATAGAATTACTGTAGATAATGCTCACTTTCATAGGGTGTCCTATTTAAATACAGATGGGCAATAGTTGGTGTAGGTTGCAGATATGTTTTCCATCTTATTTTCGTGAACGTAGAGTAACACATCCAGGAAGGGAAGGTGGGGAGTTTCCAAGGTGTTGCAACTGGTGAATTTGAAGGTGGATTGGAAACAATACTGTTGATGAAGGTTCTGTACATTCCTGAGGTGCTTTTCTCCCTGCATACCAAGCTATAAATATATACATTTATCTGAGCCAAACAACTGGTTTATTTGAGGATTTGGAAAGTGATAGAGACTCTAGTTGTCCAAAGAAAATGCTGGCATAGCAGAGTGCCATTTGAGTGCTCATGGCCATGCCCTGCACCTGTAGATATTGGGCACTATTGAAGGTAAGATTGTTGCATGTCAGGATGATCTGCGCCAAGTCGATGATTACTTTGGTAGGTGTTTTATAGATATTTTGTTCAGATCTTCAGTAAGTGCCAGACGTCCATGATCCTGGGGTGTATTGGTATATAGTGCAGTTACATCAATTGTAGCCAAGACAGTGTGTTCATCACACAGGCACATGTGGTTTAATTTTTCAATCATTTGTGGGTAGAGATTGGTATCCTTAATAAATGACGGTAGTTCTTGGAATATGGGCAGAAGGTGCAAATCAACAAATAAAGATATTAGCTCTGTGGATATATCATAAGTAGAGATTATGGCCCTGCCAAGGTTGTTTTCCTTGCAAGCATTTTTGCAGCAGATACAATCTTCCAGGGCTTGGTCTTGGATGAATACGTATTGCAGTGTCCCTTCATCAATGAGATGAAGTCTGATATATTTCACAATCACATTATTGATCTCTTTGTTTGGGTCTTATCTTGGATCTATTTCCAGAGGTTTGCAGCTGGTGGTATCCCCCAGTTGTCTCATTGCCACCTTCACATATTCAACCATTTTCATGGAAACCTCTGCTCCACCCTTGTCTGCAAGTTTAATGATGATAGTTATTCTTTGATGAAAGCTGTGTATAGTTTGTCTTCTTCTTTAGTGGTATTGTCATAAATCCTTTTTGGCCGTGGCTGTATGCTTGATGAGATTGTTTATGGATAGAATGTATGCTTCAAGAAAAGGATTCTGAAATGATGTAAGATACAGCTTTGGAGGTACATTGTTTATTGGAGTTCATCCAAGAGCCGAACCGGCTCAACAGGACAATCATTTCAACTGCCTTTCACATCTGCATCTTGTCTCCCTTTATTCCATACTCCACATTCCACATTACACACTTACCTCAGCATGGAATGTGATGTGTCGAGCATGAACTACTACACATCTCCCTTGCTTACTCTAAACAATGCAAAATATAACAACCAGTAAAACATTAACATGTAAAACATTTGATAACAGCTAGTTTGACATTGCTGGTGCTTATGTAGTAGTGTAAAGCCAGGCTACATTTGCCAGACTACTAAAAGGCACAAATCAGTTTGTTGATTAAATGTTTTAGTCCCAGTGATGATCAAATAACATCCCAATGGATTAAAATGATATTTACATGTGTACATTCCTTGATGGTTATATACCGTTCCCTTGAGATCCATCTTCAACTAACTCACATAGTCTCTCAGTTAGGAAGGTCTACAACACACACGTTTGACATGAGTTAAATAACTCGCTTCTATACCTTTCCCTTGCTCCTCAAACTTGAGACATTTCTTTTCTCTGTCAATATTTTGTCCTGTGGTGTCCACGCTATTATGTTTACCATTCACACACTTGAATACTCTTAAGATTCCACACTCTGCCGTCTGAAACTCTAACCACGCCATGAAACTTTTCCAGAACTTCCATGGGTTTAGATCAATCAACACCTCTTCCTGCTCCTCTGTGTGGAAATCATATTCTTACCCAGTCACCCTCAATAACACAGCATTTGTATGCTGCTTTCCTAATGTCAAAACACATTCTATTACTTACTTGTCTCTTGATAATATTCTCCATGACCATATTAAAGTCAATGTCTCTCTGGCATGCTCTGCCCAACCACAGACAACACACTCTGGTATTGGGTTTTCTTCCCTCAAGACTTCAAAGGGGAAAAACTCCAGTAGTGGCATGAGGTGTAAACCTATGTGCCACTACTGTGTCCTTGGCTGCTCTCCTCCAATCTCCATTCCGTGAAATGGCACCCTTGATACTATTCTTGATGACTCAATTGAATCTCTCAACAATCCTATTGGTAAATTCAGCTGGTTTTATGCTCTATTCTTTTTTCCTTAAGAAATGTCTCAATTTCTTCAGACACAAGTTGGACTCCATTATCCGTAATAATGGTTGTGGGATAACCCTCTGTCACGCTCACCTGATTCCCACGGAGACGCAGGTCTGGCTTCGAGTGCTGATGCTTCTTCTATGGTGAAGCGCAGGGCTCTGAAGATGGACTCTCTGGCTCGCAGGAATATTCCCCTGTGCGTGAAAAGGGAGTATTACCCACTGACGGAATAATGCTCAAGCCTCCCACTCCCTTCCAACCCTCCACAATACCCTTCCTCGATTCCCCGTGAAGTCTCACCTTAGGGTCTGTAAGGATGAGTTCTCCATCCTGCTTCTGATGCAGGGGCGCGTTGAAACCCAGTTACTTCACTGGATTGAGGTTTGATGGGAGTTCAAATAAGCTTGACTATTCAGGTAAGGCGCTGTAAGAGTTCTGTAGCAAGTTCAAAAGTTCAAGCTTAATAATAATGTTCATTGTCTTATTGCAGCAAGCGCTAACGCTTATGTCTTTTTCCCCTTAGGGGCCGGGGTTCGGAATGCCAGAGATATGGCGCCGACCCGAAGTGAAACGTGCAGTTCCAGTAAATGACAGGTAAGTTCTGGATGAGCGTTCGGGTAATGTCTTTGCATTCGCTCATTCAATGTCTTTGTCTTTTTTCCCCATAGGGGCCGGGGTCCGGAATGCCAGGAAGCGGCAGGACCCGAAATGAAATGGGAATGACCCAACAGGTAAGTCTTAGAAGGAAACTGAGCTTTTCCTATTCCCTTCCTTCTCTCACCTTGTGTTCTTGTCTTTTTCTCTCTAGGCTCTGGGAAGTGGCTGCGGATCCGGATGATCGCTGCTGAAGATGGAGGTGCCCAGGAAAGGTGAGTGAAATGCAACGCTGCAGCGATCGAAGCGAAATGCTTTTAAAATGATGTCTTCCCTTTCAGGATTGTCAGAGTGATGTCTCTGTGATGCAGCTTTAGCAGGTAAGGTCTTCTTTCTCTCCAATTCTCTCTTAGCAGGTGACCCAGGATGCTGACAGGCGTGGCTGAAGTCCAGATGGAGGAGCTGACACGGTGAGCATCCAGCTGCGAGGAGCAGAACAACGCGAAGCGTGAGTTGCTGATCGGGTGTGGTTTAAATAGCTTTGGAAGAAGTTCCAGGTATGTATCCTTCCACCGATCAGGTATGTATCCTTCCCCGACCACACCCAGGGGAAAGTAGTCCCACAGGTAAAGTAGTTCCATTCAGGCCTCAAGAGGGCCTCGATGTAGCAGCATGGTCTGCATCAGGTAAGTGCACATTAAAACACTTGAACACTTGTCTAGCTTTATGAGCCTGGCGCCTAAGGCGCCAGGACAGGGGTCCAACATGAGCCTGGCGCCTAAGGTGCCAGGACTGTGTCCAAAGGGCCCCAGCTTGGGCCCGCTGGCACTTCCCTGGGGGGAATGATGCCTGCCTCTGGGGTTGCTGGGTCGGACCTGGCTCCTTAGAGGTAGGCATCATGACAGTACCCCCCCTCAAGGCCCCTCCCAAGGTTTTTCCCTCCGGGGGCCTTGGCTTGTTCGGAAATCTCCGATGGAACCTTTGTATTAATCGAGGTGCGTGAACATGGTTACTAGGCTCCCACGATCTCTCCTGAGGTCCATAACCCTTCCAGTCAACAAGATAGAAGAGTTTGGACTTTAACACCTTGGAGTCTAAAACGTCTTTAACTTCGAATTCTAATTCCCCATCATTTTGAACTGGGTCTGGAGGCTTGGACAGTCGGGTCCCTGGTTGTACTGGTTTCAAAAGTGATGCATGAAAAACTGGATGAATACGCATGTTAGACGGTAAATCCAGTTTAAAGGCCACGGTATTGATTATAGCCTTGATGGGATAAGGTCCTATGAATCTGGGATTGACGGTTCGCGGGCCCTTGAGGGGTAAATGTTTCGTTGCTAGCCATACCTGGTCTCCTACTTGGTAAGGAGGAGTTTTACTTCGGTCCAAATCAGTGTTTTCTTTATACTTTTTCTTGGCTTGCTGTAGATGAGTTGCAGCTTCTTTGAAGGCTCGGGTTACTGTGGAATGCAGATGATTTACTGCGGGCATTTCCAGGGTCAGAGGTGGATCTAGATCAGAGGTCCGAGGATGGTGACCATACAAAGTATAAAAAGGAGTTTGTCCGGTTCCAGAATGCACTGAATTGTTGTATGCATATTCTGCAATCTAAAGGATGTCTTTCCAATTTAACTCGGATTGGTGTAACATGCACCGAAGATATTGCTCGAGAGTCTGATTGGTTCTCTCGGTTTGTCCGTCGGTCTGGGGGTGGTGGCTGGTGGATAACGGCACATCTATTTGTGCTAGTTGGCAACACTTCTTCCAAAAATGGGAGATAAATTGACTTCCACGATCCAAGACTAATATGGAAGGGAAACCATGTATGCAAACTATATTCTCCAGAAATTCCTTGGCCAAGGTGGAAGCTGAAGGCAAACCTTTTAAAGGGATAAAGTGGGCCATTTTGGAGAATAGATCCACAATTACAAGGATAGTGTTGTAACCAGCACAAGGAGGCAGGTCTGTTATAAAGTCCATTGACAAGGTGTGCCATGGTGCCGGTGGAATATCCAAGGGTTGAAGTAGGCCGGCTGGCCTTTTCTTTTGACCCTTGTTTTGGGCGCAAATTCTGCAAGACAATACAAAAGACTTTATGTCTTTTCTCCAAGAAGGCCACCAGAAGTGGCGTTTGATTTTCCCCTCTGTTTTAGCGATACCAGGGTGTCCTTCCATTAATGATTCATGATGATGGGCAATAACAAGTTCTTGCAATTCTTTACTAGGCAGAAACAACCGCTCCTGGAAGTAGGGTAAGTCATCCTTAATGGTGTAATGAGGACCCTTTTGACTCCATTCCAGTAAGGCTGAAGAGTCTAGAAGTTGTTTTACTTCCGTTTGGATGTCCTCAATAGTTTGCAATGAAGTTAGGCCTAAGATTCTTTGTTCAGGTATGCTTGGCACAGGTTCTAAACTCGAATTGGGTTCTTCCATGCCTATCGGGGATAAGGCGTCCGCTTTACCATTCTTGCAGCAAGGGCGATAGGTAATTACAAAATCAAATTCCGCAAAGAATAGAGCCCATCGGAGTTGTCGTGAAGATTGAGCTTTGGCCGTCTTTAAATACTGTAAATTTCTGTGGTCCGTAATTACAGTGATGGTGTGTCTTGCCCCCGAGAAGGTAGTGACGCCAAGCCTTGAAGGCAAATTTAATAGCCAGTAACTCTTTGTCGGTAATTGCGTAGTTGATTTCAGGAGGAGAAAATTTCCTGGACCAAAAGGCCACAGGGTGTAGTTGGTTAGTTTCTGGGTCTCTTTGCGACATGACAGCTCCCATGGCCGAACTGGATGCGTCGGTTTCCACAATGTAAGGGAGATCTGGGTGCGGGTGCTTCAATATAGGTGCAGAGGTGAATTTGGTTTTCAGGTCCTGAAAGGCTTGTTCGGCCTCAAGAGTCCATTCAAAGCGTTTGTTTTTCTTTAGGAGAGCTGTGATGGGTTGGACTGTTTGGGAAAATTCCGGGATGAATCTTCGATAGAAATTGGCAAAGCTGAGCATGCTCTGAACTCCCTTCACCGAGCTAGAAGATGGCCATTTGAGGATGGCGTCCACCTTTCGCGAGTCCATTCGGACTCCTTGAGGTGTCAGGATGAATCCGAGAAACTCCACTTCTGTGGTATGAAAAACACATTTTTCGAGCTTTGCAAATAGTCTGTGCTGGCGCAATTTCTCAAGAACTGCCCTATCATGTTTTCCGTGATCGGATTCTGAAGAAGAGTACACCAGGATGTCGTCAATATAAACAACGACACAGACGTCGATAAGTTCCCGAAGAACATCATTCATAAAGTACTGAAAGGCGGCAGGTGCATTGCACAAACCGAAGGGCATCACCTGATATTCGAAGAGCCCAAATTTGGTGCGGAATGCAGTCTTCCATTCGTCGCCTTCTTTTATACGCACCAGGTGATAAGCTCCTCGGAGATCTAACTTGGTGTACACACAAGCGTCTTTCACCTGGTCGATAAGCTCAGGGATCAAGGGCAGAGGATAACGATTCTTAATCGTTATTTGATTTAGGGCGCGATAGTCTATACATGTTCTAAGGTCGCCCTCTTTTTTCGGCACAAAGAACAGAGCTGAGGAGACAGGAGACTTGGACGGGCGAATAAAACCATTGGCTAGGTACTGATCTAAATAGTGACGCATATGTAGGTTCTCAGGTTCCGTAAGAGCATAAATCCTACTACAAGGTAGTTGAGCATTGGGTACCAGATCGATTTGGCAATCATAAGACCGATGGGGAGGTAACGTGTTAGCCTGTTCTTTCTGAAAAACGTCTTGGAATTCTTGGTATTCTGACGGTAGCTGTACAGGGGTGGAAGTTGCTGAGGCTAGACCCATAACTGAATTTCTTGGGTAACAAGTTGGTTCACAATCAGGAAAACTTATCTTCTTTGCTCGCCAGTCAATTCTGGGATTATGTGTTTCTAACCAAGGAATTCCAAGAATTACTTGAAATTGTGGGGCCTTGATCACATCAAACACGATTGCTTCCCGATGTCCATCCTGACCCACCAGTGTCATTTCAACAGTGGAATGCGTTACAGGCCCTGAGGCTATTTCGGTTCCATCTACTGTAGTAATGACATCTTGGGTTACTTTCGGGCGGAGAGGGAGCTTAATCCTGGAAGCCAATTTACGGTCTATGTAATTTCCAATAGCTCCACTGTCGATGTATGCTTTTATAGCATGCAACAGCTGAGGCTGTTTTGGGTCCACAAGCACCATTGGCATGACAAAATGTGAGGTCAAAGAGTTTGTTTTCAAGCTCTGCAAGCGGACCCCTACGCTTGTCGGGCTAGGTCGTTTCCCGAATCAGGTGTTAAAAAATCGTTATCAGTGGCTCCAACCACCTTCTTAGGTGGTTTAACTGGACAATTTCGAAGAAAGTGACCGGAAGTCCCGCAATACAGACAAAGTTGCATTTGCCGCCTTTTCTCTCGTTCCTTCTGCGTTAATGGTCCTTTAACACCGCCGATTTGTATAGGTTCGTATACGTCGGTACTCTTGGAGTTAGCGTGGGTTTTGATCGGTACTCGGGTTTCGTGCTTGAGCCGATCTGCTTTTCTATTTTGAAGTCTGTGATCAAGTTGAACCACCAAGTCTATGTAGTCTGCGCAGACCTGGGGTGGATCTACTATCTGAGCTAGAACATCCTTAAGCTCTCCGCGCAGGCCTCGATGAAACAATGTGATCCTTTTGTTTTCTGGCCATCCAGTTTCCACAACCAGACTATTAAAGGTGGCAACGTAGGACAGGAGATCCTGATTACCTTGTCGTAAGGATAGCAGTTCGTTATCAAGGGCCTGTCCTTGAGAGTGTCGAGCAAACAATCTTTCCATGCTGGCCTGGAAACCCTGAAAATTCTGGAGAATGGGATCATCCTGATTTACCAATCGAATAGACCAATCGGCAGCACTGCCACTGAGGTAAGAAAGTATAAAGGCTACCTTGGCCTGGTCGTTAGGGAAGGCCCCGGGTCTGCATAGAAAGTGTAAACGACATTGGTTCATAAAGACGGCATATTTCTTGGGATCCCCCGCAAAATGTTCAGGCGGGGCCAAAGGCATGTGTCCAGGTAGATTGATTTGTACCGGGTTATTCAAACCCATTGATGTGGAAGTACCTCTGGAATTAGGTAAAGGAGTATGCCCTGCCTGGGCCTGCAATAACCTTTTGGCCAAGTCATCTGTTCTTTCCTTGGATAGGATCAGTTCTCTTTTGAGAGCATTAGTCTCCTGGCGGGCTGAGTGCACTTCTGCCTGTAATTCCCCCAAAAGCTGGGCCAGCTGATCTGTCTCGGAAGTCTCCATAGCGCCCGAGTGGGAAATTGTGGGTAGGCTTCGCGTTCTGTCACGCTCACCTGATTCCCACGGAGGCGCAGGTCTGGCTTCGAGATCTGATGCTTCTTCTATGGTGAAGCGCAGGGCTCTGAAGATGGACTCTCTGGCTCGCAGGAATATTCCCCTGTGCGTGAAAAGGGAGTATTACCCACTGATGGAATAATGCTCAAGCCTCCCACTCCCTTCCAACCCTCCACGATACCCTTCCTCGATTCCCCGTGAAGTCTCACCTTAGGGTTTGGAAGGATGAGTTCTCCATCCTGCTTCTGATGCAGGGGCGCGTTGAAACCCAGTTACTTCACTGGATTGAGGTTTGATGGGAGTTCAAATAAGCTTGACTATTCAGGTAAGGCGCTGTAAGAGTTCTGTAGCAAGTTCAAAAGTTCAAGCTTAAAAATAATGTTCATTGTCTTATTGCAGCAAGCGCTAACGCTTATGTCTTTTTCCCCTTAGGGGCCGGGGTTCGGAATGCCAGAGATATGGCGCCGACCCGAAGTGAAACGTGCAGTTCCAGTAAATGACAGGTAAGTTCTGGATGAGCGTTCGGGTAATGTCTTTGCATTCGCTCATTCAATGTCTTTGTCTTTTTTCCCCATAGGGGCCTGGGTCCGGAATGCCAGGAAGCGGCAGGACCCGAAATGAAATGGGAATGACCCAACAGGTAAGTCTTAGAAGGAAACTGAGCTTTTCCTATTCCCTTCCTTCTCTCACCTTGTGTTCTTGTCTTTTTCTCTCTAGGCTCTGGGAAGTGGCTGCGGATCCGGATGATCGCTGCTGAAGATGGAGGTGCCCAGGAAAGGTGAGTGAAATGCAACGCTGCAGCGATCGAAGCGAAATGCTTTTAAAATGATGTCTTCCCTTTCAGGATTGTCAGAGTGATGTCTCCGTGATGCAGCTTTAGCAGGTAAGGTCTTCTTTCTCTCCAATTCTCTCTTAGCAGGTGACCCAGGATGCTGACAGGCATGGCTGAAGTCCAGATGCAGGAGCTGACACGGTGAGCGTCCAGCTGCGAGGAGTAGAACAACGCGAAGCGTGAGTTGCTGATCGGGCGTGGTTTAAATAGCTTTGGAAGAAGTTCCAGGTATGTATCCTTCCACCGATCAGGTATGTATCCTTCCCCGACCACACCCAGGGGAAAGTAGTCCCACAGGTAAAGTAGTTCCATTCAGGCCTCAAGAGGGCCTCGATGTAGCAGCATGGTCTGCATCAGGTAAGTGCACATTAAAACACTTGAACACTTGTCTAGCTTTATGAGCCTGGCGCCTAAGGCGCCAGGACAGGGGTCCAACATGAGCCTGGCGCCTAAGGTGCCAGGACTGTGTCCAAAGGGCCCCAGCTTGGGCCCGCTGGCACTTCCCTGGGGGGAATGATGCCTGCCTCTGGGGTTGCTGGGTCGGACCTGGCTCCTTAGAGGTAGGCATCATGACAGTACCCCCCCTCAAGGCCCCTCCCAAGGTTTTTCACTCCGGGGGCCTTGGCTTGTTCGGAAATCTCCGATGGAACCTTTGTATTAATCGAGGTGCGTGAACATGGTTACTAGGCTCCCACGATCTCTCCTGAGGTCCATAACCCTTCCAGTCAACAAGATAGAAGAGTTTGGACTTTAACACCTTGGAGTCTAAAACGTCTTTAACTTCGAATTCTAATTCCCCATCATTTTGAACTGGGTCTGGAGGCTTGGACAGTCGGGTCCCTGGTTGTACTGGTTTCAAAAGTGATGCATGAAAAACTGGATGAATACGCATGTTAGACGGTAAATCCAGTTTAAAGGCCACGGTATTGATTATAGCCTTGATGGGATAAGGTCCTATGAATCTGGGATTGACGGTTCGCGGGCCCTTGAGGGGTAAATGTTTCGTTGCTAGCCATACCTGGTCTCCTACTTGGTAAGGAGGAGTTTTACTTCGGTCCAAATCAGTGTTTTCTTTATACTTTTTCTTGGCTTGCTGTAGATGAGTTGCAGCTTCTTTGAAGGCTCGGGTTACTGTGGAATGCAGATGATTTACTGCGGGCATTTCCAGGGTCAGAGGTGGATCTAGATCAGAGGTCCGAGGATGGTGACCATACAAAGTATAAAAAGGAGTTTGTCCGGTTCCAGAATGCACTGAATTGTTGTATGCATATTCTGCAATCTAAAGGATGTCTTTCCAATTTAACTCGGATTGGTGTAACATGCACCGAAGATATTGCTCGAGAGTCTGATTGGTTCTCTCGGTTTGTCCGTCGGTCTGGGGGTGGTGGCTGGTGGATAACGGCACATCTATTTGTGCTAGTTGGCAACACTTCTTCCAAAAATGGGAGATAAATTGACTTCCACGATCCAAGACTAATATGGAAGGGAAACCATGTATGCAAACTATATTCTCCAGAAATTCCTTGGCCAAGGTGGAAGCTGAAGGCAAACCTTTTAAAGGGATAAAGTGGGCCATTTTGGAGAATAGATCCACAATTACAAGGATAGTGTTGTAACCAGCACAAGGATGCAGGTCTGTTATAAAGTCCATTGACAAGGTGTGCCATGGTGCCGGTGGAATATCCAAGGGTTGAAGTAGGCCGGCTGGCCTTTTCTTTTGACCCTTGTTTTGGGCGCAAATTCCGCAAGACAATACAAAAGACTTTATGTCTTTTCTCCAAGAAGGCCACCAGAAGTGGCGTTTGATTTTCCCCTCTGTTTTAGCGATACCAGGGTGTCCTTCCATTAATGATTCATGATGATGGGCAATAACAAGTTCTTGCAATTCTTTACTAGGCAGAAACAACCGCTCCTGGAAGTAGGGTAAGTCATCCTTAATGGTGTAATGAGGACCCTTTTGACTCCATTCCAGTAAGGCTGAAGAGTCTAGAAGTTGTTTTACTTCCGTTTGGATGTCCTCAATAGTTTGCAATGAAGTTAGGCCTAAGATTCTTTGTTCAGGTATGCTTGGCACAGGTTCTAAACTCGAATTGGGTTCTTCCATGCCTATCGGGGATAAGGCGTCCGCTTTACCATTCTTGCAGCAAGGGCGATAGGTAATTACAAAATCAAATTCCGCAAAGAATAGAGCCCATCGGAGTTGTCGTGAAGATTGAGCTTTGGCCGTCTTTAAATACTGTAAATTTCTGTGGTCCGTAATTACAGTGATGGTGTGTCTTGCCCCCGAGAAGGTAGTGACGCCAAGCCTTGAAGGCAAATTTAATAGCCAGTAACTCTTTGTCGGTAATTGCGTAGTTGATTTCAGGAGGAGAAAATTTCCTGGACCAAAAGGCCACAGGGTGTAGTTGGTTAGTTTCTGGGTCTCTTTGCGACATGACAGCTCCCATGGCCGAACTGGATGCGTCGGTTTCCACAATGTAAGGGAGATCTGGGTGCGGGTGCTTCAATATAGGTGCAGAGGTGAATTTGGTTTTCAGGTCCTGAAAGGCTTGTTCGGCCTCAAGAGTCCATTCAAAGCGTTTGTTTTTCTTTAGGAGAGCTGTGATGGGTTGGACTGTTTGGGAAAATTCCGGGATGAATCTTCGATAGAAATTGGCAAAGCTGAGCATGCTCTGAACTCCCTTCACCGAGCTAGAAGATGGCCATTTGAGGATGGCGTCCACCTTTCGCGAGTCCATTCGGACTCCTTGAGGTGTCAGGATGAATCCGAGAAACTCCACTTCTGTGGTATGAAAAACACATTTTTCGAGCTTTGCAAATAGTCTGTGCTGGCGCAATTTCTCAAGAACTGCCCTATCATGTTTTCCGTGATCGGATTCTGAAGAAGAGTACACCAGGATGTCGTCAATATAAACAACGACACAGACGTCGATAAGTTCCCGAAGAACATCATTCATAAAGTACTGAAAGGCGGCAGGTGCATTGCACAAACCGAAGGGCATCACCTGATATTCGAAGAGCCCAAATTTGGTGCGGAATGCAGTCTTCCATTCGTCGCCTTCTTTTATACGCACCAGGTGATAAGCTCCTCGGAGATCTAACTTGGTGTACACACAAGCGTCTTTCACCTGGTCGATAAGCTCAGGGATCAAGGGCAGAGGATAACGATTCTTAATCGTTATTTGATTTAGGGCGCGATAGTCTATACATGTTCTAAGGTCGCCCTCTTTTTTCGGCACAAAGAACAGAGCTGAGGAGACAGGAGACTTGGACGGGCGAATAAAACCATTGGCTAGGTACTGATCTAAATAGTGACGCATATGTAGGTTCTCAGGTTCCGTAAGAGCATAAATCCTACTACAAGGTAGTTGAGCATTGGGTACCAGATCGATTTGGCAATCATAAGACCGATGGGGAGGTAACGTGTTAGCCTGTTCTTTCTGAAAAACGTCTTGGAATTCTTGGTATTCTGACGGTAGCTGTACAGGGGTGGAAGTTGCTGAGGCTAGACCCATAACTGAATTTCTTGGGTAACAAGTTGGTTCACAATCAGGAAAACTTATCTTCTTTGCTCGCCAGTCAATTCTGGGATTATGTGTTTCTAACCAAGGAATTCCAAGAATTACTTGAAATTGTGGGGCCTTGATCACATCAAACACGATTGCTTCCCGATGTCCATCCTGACCCACCAGTGTCATTTCAACAGTGGAATGCGTTACAGGCCCTGAGGCTATTTCGGTTCCATCTACTGTAGTAATGACATCTTGGGTTACTTTCGGGCGGAGAGGGAGCTTAATCCTGGAAGCCAATTTACGGTCTATGTAATTTCCAATAGCTCCACTGTCGATGTATGCTTTTATAGCATGCAACAGCTGAGGCTGTTTTGGGTCCACAAGCACCATTGGCATGACAAAATGCGAGGTCAAAGAGTTTGTTTTCAAGCTCTGCAAGCGGACCCCTACGCTTGTCGGGCTAGGTCGTTTCCCGAATCAGGTGTTAAAAAATCGTTATCAGTGGCTCCAACCACCTTCTTAGGTGGTTTAACTGGACAATTTCGAAGAAAGTGACCGGAAGTCCCGCAATACAGACAAAGTTGCATTTGCCGCCTTTTCTCTCGTTCCTTCTGCGTTAATGGTCCTTTAACACCGCCGATTTGTATAGGTTCGTATACGTCGGTACTCTTGGAGTTAGCGTGGGTTTTGATCGGTACTCGGGTTTCGTGCTTGAGCCGATCTGCTTTTCTATTTTGAAGTCTGTGATCAAGTTGAACCACCAAGTCTATGTAGTCTGCGCAGACCTGGGGTGGATCTACTATCTGAGCTAGAACATCCTTAAGCTCTCCGCGCAGGCCTCGATGAAACAATGTGATCCTTTTGTTTTCTGGCCATCCAGTTTCCACAACCAGACTATTAAAGGTGGCAACGTAGGACAGGAGATCCTGATTACCTTGTCGTAAGGATAGCAGTTCGTTATCAAGGGCCTGTCCTTGAGAGTGTCGAGCAAACAATCTTTCCATGCTGGCCTGGAAACCCTGAAAATTCTGGAGAATGGGATCATCCTGATTTACCAATCGAATAGACCAATCGGCAGCACTGCCACTGAGGTAAGAAAGTATAAAGGCTACCTTGGCCTGGTCGTTAGGGAAGGCCCCGGGTCTGCATAGAAAGTGTAAACGACATTGGTTCATAAAGACGGCATATTTCTTGGGATCCCCCGCAAAATGTTCAGGCGGGGCCAAAGGCATGTGTCCAGGTAGATTGATTTGTACCGGGTTATTCAAACCCATTGATGTGGAAGTACCTCTGGAATTAGGTAAAGGAGTATGCCCTGCCTGGGCCTGCAATAACCTTTTGGCCAAGTCATCTGTTCTTTCCTTGGATAGGATCAGTTCTCTTTTGAGAGCATTAGTCTCCTGGCGGGCTGAGTGCACTTCTGCCTGTAATTCCCCCAAAAGCTGGGCCAGCTGATCTGTCTCGGAAGTCTCCATAGCGCCCGAGTGGGAAATTGTGGGTAGGCTTCGCGTTCTGTCACGCTCACCTGATTCCCACGGAGGCGCAGGTCTGGCTTCGAGATCTGATGCTTCTTCTATGGTGAAGCGCAGGGCTCTGAAGATGGACTCTCTGGCTCGCAGGAATATTCCCCTGTGCGTGAAAAGGGAGTATTACCCACTGATGGAATAATGCTCAAGCCTCCCACTCCCTTCCAACCCTCCACGATACCCTTCCTCGATTCCCCGTGAAGTCTCACCTTAGGGTTTGGAAGGATGAGTTCTCCATCCTGCTTCTGATGCAGGGGCGCGTTGAAACCCAGTTACTTCACTGGATTGAGGTTTGATGGGAGTTCAAATAAGCTTGACTATTCAGGTAAGGCGCTGTAAGAGTTCTGTAGCAAGTTCAAAAGTTCAAGCTTAAAAATAATGTTCATTGTCTTATTGCAGCAAGCGCTAACGCTTATGTCTTTTTCCCCTTAGGGGCCGGGGTTCGGAATGCCAGAGATATGGCGCCGACCCGAAGTGAAACGTGCAGTTCCAGTAAATGACAGGTAAGTTCTGGATGAGCGTTCGGGTAATGTCTTTGCATTCGCTCATTCAATGTCTTTGTCTTTTTTCCCCATAGGGGCCTGGGTCCGGAATGCCAGGAAGCGGCAGGACCCGAAATGAAATGGGAATGACCCAACAGGTAAGTCTTAGAAGGAAACTGAGCTTTTCCTATTCCCTTCCTTCTCTCACCTTGTGTTCTTGTCTTTTTCTCTCTAGGCTCTGGGAAGTGGCTGCGGATCCGGATGATCGCTGCTGAAGATGGAGGTGCCCAGGAAAGGTGAGTGAAATGCAACGCTGCAGCGATCGAAGCGAAATGCTTTTAAAATGATGTCTTCCCTTTCAGGATTGTCAGAGTGATGTCTCCGTGATGCAGCTTTAGCAGGTAAGGTCTTCTTTCTCTCCAATTCTCTCTTAGCAGGTGACCCAGGATGCTGACAGGCATGGCTGAAGTCCAGATGCAGGAGCTGACACGGTGAGCGTCCAGCTGCGAGGAGTAGAACAACGCGAAGCGTGAGTTGCTGATCGGGCGTGGTTTAAATAGCTTTGGAAGAAGTTCCAGGTATGTATCCTTCCACCGATCAGGTATGTATCCTTCCCCGACCACACCCAGGGGAAAGTAGTCCCACAGGTAAAGTAGTTCCATTCAGGCCTCAAGAGGGCCTCGATGTAGCAGCATGGTCTGCATCAGGTAAGTGCACATTAAAACACTTGAACACTTGTCTAGCTTTATGAGCCTGGCGCCTAAGGCGCCAGGACAGGGGTCCAACATGAGCCTGGCGCCTAAGGTGCCAGGACTGTGTCCAAAGGGCCCCAGCTTGGGCCCGCTGGCACTTCCCTGGGGGGAATGATGCCTGCCTCTGGGGTTGCTGGGTCGGACCTGGCTCCTTAGAGGTAGGCATCATGACAGTACCCCCCCTCAAGGCCCCTCCCAAGGTTTTTCCCTCCGGGGGCCTTGGCTTGTTCGGAAATCTCCGATGGAACCTTTGTATTAATCGAGGTGCGTGAACATGGTTACTAGGCTCCCACGATCTCTCCTGAGGTCCATAACCCTTCCAGTCAACAAGATAGAAGAGTTTGGACTTTAACACCTTGGAGTCTAAAACGTCTTTAACTTCGAATTCTAATTCCCCATCATTTTGAACTGGGTCTGGAGGCTTGGACAGTCGGGTCCCTGGTTGTACTGGTTTCAAAAGTGATGCATGAAAAACTGGATGAATACGCATGTTAGACGGTAAATCCAGTTTAAAGGCCACGGTATTGATTATAGCCTTGATGGGATAAGGTCCTATGAATCTGGGATTGACGGTTCGCGGGCCCTTGAGGGGTAAATGTTTCGTTGCTAGCCATACCTGGTCTCCTACTTGGTAAGGAGGAGTTTTACTTCGGTCCAAATCAGTGTTTTCTTTATACTTTTTCTTGGCTTGCTGTAGATGAGTTGCAGCTTCTTTGAAGGCTCGGGTTACTGTGGAATGCAGATGATTTACTGCGGGCATTTCCAGGGTCAGAGGTGGATCTAGATCAGAGGTCCGAGGATGGTGACCATACAAAGTATAAAAAGGAGTTTGTCCGGTTCCAGAATGCACTGAATTGTTGTATGCATATTCTGCAATCTAAAGGATGTCTTTCCAATTTAACTCGGATTGGTGTAACATGCACCGAAGATATTGCTCGAGAGTCTGATTGGTTCTCTCGGTTTGTCCGTCGGTCTGGGGGTGGTGGCTGGTGGATAACGGCACATCTATTTGTGCTAGTTGGCAACACTTCTTCCAAAAATGGGAGATAAATTGACTTCCACGATCCAAGACTAATATGGAAGGGAAACCATGTATGCAAACTATATTCTCCAGAAATTCCTTGGCCAAGGTGGAAGCTGAAGGCAAACCTTTTAAAGGGATAAAGTGGGCCATTTTGGAGAATAGATCCACAATTACAAGGATAGTGTTGTAACCAGCACAAGGAGGCAGGTCTGTTATAAAGTCCATTGACAAGGTGTGCCATGGTGCCGGTGGAATATCCAAGGGTTGAAGTAGGCCGGCTGGCCTTTTCTTTTGACCCTTGTTTTGGGCGCAAATTCCGCAAGACAATACAAAAGACTTTATGTCTTTTCTCCAAGAAGGCCACCAGAAGTGGCGTTTGATTTTCCCCTCTGTTTTAGCGATACCAGGGTGTCCTTCCATTAATGATTCATGATGATGGGCAATAACAAGTTCTTGCAATTCTTTACTAGGCAGAAACAACCGCTCCTGGAAGTAGGGTAAGTCATCCTTAATGGTGTAATGAGGACCCTTTTGACTCCATTCCAGTAAGGCTGAAGAGTCTAGAAGTTGTTTTACTTCCGTTTGGATGTCCTCAATAGTTTGCAATGAAGTTAGGCCTAAGATTCTTTGTTCAGGTATGCTTGGCACAGGTTCTAAACTCGAATTGGGTTCTTCCATGCCTATCGGGGATAAGGCGTCCGCTTTACCATTCTTGCAGCAAGGGCGATAGGTAATTACAAAATCAAATTCCGCAAAGAATAGAGCCCATCGGAGTTGTCGTGAAGATTGAGCTTTGGCCGTCTTTAAATACTGTAAATTTCTGTGGTCCGTAATTACAGTGATGGTGTGTCTTGCCCCCGAGAAGGTAGTGACGCCAAGCCTTGAAGGCAAATTTAATAGCCAGTAACTCTTTGTCGGTAATTGCGTAGTTGATTTCAGGAGGAGAAAATTTCCTGGACCAAAAGGCCACAGGGTGTAGTTGGTTAGTTTCTGGGTCTCTTTGCGACATGACAGCTCCCATGGCCGAACTGGATGCGTCGGTTTCCACAATGTAAGGGAGATCTGGGTGCGGGTGCTTCAATATAGGTGCAGAGGTGAATTTGGTTTTCAGGTCCTGAAAGGCTTGTTCGGCCTCAAGAGTCCATTCAAAGCGTTTGTTTTTCTTTAGGAGAGCTGTGATGGGTTGGACTGTTTGGGAAAATTCCGGGATGAATCTTCGATAGAAATTGGCAAAGCTGAGCATGCTCTGAACTCCCTTCACCGAGCTAGAAGATGGCCATTTGAGGATGGCGTCCACCTTTCGCGAGTCCATTCGGACTCCTTGAGGTGTCAGGATGAATCCGAGAAACTCCACTTCTGTGGTATGAAAAACACATTTTTCGAGCTTTGCAAATAGTCTGTGCTGGCGCAATTTCTCAAGAACTGCCCTATCATGTTTTCCGTGATCGGATTCTGAAGAAGAGTACACCAGGATGTCGTCAATATAAACAACGACACAGACGTCGATAAGTTCCCGAAGAACATCATTCATAAAGTACTGAAAGGCGGCAGGTGCATTGCACAAACCGAAGGGCATCACCTGATATTCGAAGAGCCCAAATTTGGTGCGGAATGCAGTCTTCCATTCGTCGCCTTCTTTTATACGCACCAGGTGATAAGCTCCTCGGAGATCTAACTTGGTGTACACACAAGCGTCTTTCACCTGGTCGATAAGCTCAGGGATCAAGGGCAGAGGATAACGATTCTTAATCGTTATTTGATTTAGGGCGCGATAGTCTATACATGTTCTAAGGTCGCCCTCTTTTTTCGGCACAAAGAACAGAGCTGAGGAGACAGGAGACTTGGACGGGCGAATAAAACCATTGGCTAGGTACTGATCTAAATAGTGACGCATATGTAGGTTCTCAGGTTCCGTAAGAGCATAAATCCTACTACAAGGTAGTTGAGCATTGGGTACCAGATCGATTTGGCAATCATAAGACCGATGGGGAGGTAACGTGTTAGCCTGTTCTTTCTGAAAAACGTCTTGGAATTCTTGGTATTCTGACGGTAACTGTACAGGGGTGGAAGTTGCTGAGGCTAGACCCATAACTGAATTTCTTGGGTAACAAGTTGGTTCACAATCAGGAAAACTTATCTTCTTTGCTCGCCAGTCAATTCTGGGATTATGTGTTTCTAACCAAGGAATTCCAAGAATTACTTGAAATTGTGGGGCCTTGATCACATCAAACACGATTGCTTCCCGATGTCCATCCTGACCCACCAGTGTCATTTCAACAGTGGAATGCGTTACAGGCCCTGAGGCTATTTCGGTTCCATCTACTGTAGTAATGACATCTTGGGTTACTTTCGGGCGGAGAGGGAGCTTAATCCTGGAAGCCAATTTACGGTCTATGTAATTTCCAATAGCTCCACTGTCGATGTATGCTTTTATAGCATGCAACAGCTGAGGCTGTTTTGGGTCCACAAGCACCATTGGCATGACAAAATGCGAGGTCAAAGAGTTTGTTTTCAAGCTCTGCAAGCGGACCCCTACGCTTGTCGGGCTAGGTCGTTTCCCGAATCAGGTGTTAAAAAATCGTTATCAGTGGCTCCAACCACCTTCTTAGGTGGTTTAACTGGACAATTTCGAAGAAAGTGACCGGAAGTCCCGCAATACAGACAAAGTTGCATTTGCCGCCTTTTCTCTCGTTCCTTCTGCGTTAATGGTCCTTTAACACCGCCGATTTGTATAGGTTCGTATACGTCGGTACTCTTGGAGTTAGCGTGGGTTTTGATCGGTACTCGGGTTTCGTGCTTGAGCCGATCTGCTTTTCTATTTTGAAGTCTGTGATCAAGTTGAACCACCAAGTCTATGTAGTCTGCGCAGACCTGGGGTGGATCTACTATCTGAGCTAGAACATCCTTAAGCTCTCCGCGCAGGCCTCGATGAAACAATGTGATCCTTTTGTTTTCTGGCCATCCAGTTTCCACAACCAGACTATTAAAGGTGGCAACGTAGGACAGGAGATCCTGATTACCTTGTCGTAAGGATAGCAGTTCGTTATCAAGGGCCTGTCCTTGAGAGTGTCGAGCAAACAATCTTTCCATGCTGGCCTGGAAACCCTGAAAATTCTGGAGAATGGGATCATCCTGATTTACCAATCGAATAGACCAATCGGCAGCACTGCCACTGAGGTAAGAAAGTATAAAGGCTACCTTGGCCTGGTCGTTAGGGAAGGCCCCGGGTCTGCATAGAAAGTGTAAACGACATTGGTTCATAAAGACGGCATATTTCTTGGGATCCCCCGCAAAATGTTCAGGCGGGGCCAAAGGCATGTGTCCAGGTAGATTGATTTGTACCGGGTTATTCAAACCCATTGATGTGGAAGTACCTCTGGAATTAGGTAAAGGAGTATGCCCTGCCTGGGCCTGCAATAACCTTTTGGCCAAGTCATCTGTTCTTTCCTTGGATAGGATCAGTTCTCTTTTGAGAGCATTAGTCTCCTGGCGGGCTGAGTGCACTTCTGCCTGTAATTCCCCCAAAAGCTGGGCCAGCTGATCTGTCTCGGAAGTCTCCATAGCGCCCGAGTGGGAAATTGTGGGTAGGCTTCGCGTTCTGTCACGCTCACCTGATTCCCACGGAGGCGCAGGTCTGGCTTCGAGATCTGATGCTTCTTCTATGGTGAAGCGCAGGGCTCTGAAGATGGACTCTCTGGCTCGCAGGAATATTCCCCTGTGCGTGAAAAGGGAGTATTACCCACTGATGGAATAATGCTCAAGCCTCCCACTCCCTTCCAACCCTCCACGATACCCTTCCTCGATTCCCCGTGAAGTCTCACCTTAGGGTTTGGAAGGATGAGTTCTCCATCCTGCTTCTGATGCAGGGGCGCGTTGAAACCCAGTTACTTCACTGGATTGAGGTTTGATGGGAGTTCAAATAAGCTTGACTATTCAGGTAAGGCGCTGTAAGAGTTCTGTAGCAAGTTCAAAAGTTCAAGCTTAAAAATAATGTTCATTGTCTTATTGCAGCAAGCGCTAACGCTTATGTCTTTTTCCCCTTAGGGGCCGGGGTTCGGAATGCCAGAGATATGGCGCCGACCCGAAGTGAAACGTGCAGTTCCAGTAAATGACAGGTAAGTTCTGGATGAGCGTTCGGGTAATGTCTTTGCATTCGCTCATTCAATGTCTTTGTCTTTTTTCCCCATAGGGGCCTGGGTCCGGAATGCCAGGAAGCGGCAGGACCCGAAATGAAATGGGAATGACCCAACAGGTAAGTCTTAGAAGGAAACTGAGCTTTTCCTATTCCCTTCCTTCTCTCACCTTGTGTTCTTGTCTTTTTCTCTCTAGGCTCTGGGAAGTGGCTGCGGATCCGGATGATCGCTGCTGAAGATGGAGGTGCCCAGGAAAGGTGAGTGAAATGCAACGCTGCAGCGATCGAAGCGAAATGCTTTTAAAATGATGTCTTCCCTTTCAGGATTGTCAGAGTGATGTCTCCGTGATGCAGCTTTAGCAGGTAAGGTCTTCTTTCTCTCCAATTCTCTCTTAGCAGGTGACCCAGGATGCTGACAGGCATGGCTGAAGTCCAGATGCAGGAGCTGACACGGTGAGCGTCCAGCTGCGAGGAGTAGAACAACGCGAAGCGTGAGTTGCTGATCGGGCGTGGTTTAAATAGCTTTGGAAGAAGTTCCAGGTATGTATCCTTCCACCGATCAGGTATGTATCCTTCCCCGACCACACCCAGGGGAAAGTAGTCCCACAGGTAAAGTAGTTCCATTCAGGCCTCAAGAGGGCCTCGATGTAGCAGCATGGTCTGCATCAGGTAAGTGCACATTAAAACACTTGAACACTTGTCTAGCTTTATGAGCCTGGCGCCTAAGGCGCCAGGACAGGGGTCCAACATGAGCCTGGCGCCTAAGGTGCCAGGACTGTGTCCAAAGGGCCCCAGCTTGGGCCCGCTGGCACTTCCCTGGGGGGAATGATGCCTGCCTCTGGGGTTGCTGGGTCGGACCTGGCTCCTTAGAGGTAGGCATCATGACAGTACCCCCCCTCAAGGCCCCTCCCAAGGTTTTTCCCTCCGGGGGCCTTGGCTTGTTCGGAAATCTCCGATGGAACCTTTGTATTAATCGAGGTGCGTGAACATGGTTACTAGGCTCCCACGATCTCTCCTGAGGTCCATAACCCTTCCAGTCAACAAGATAGAAGAGTTTGGACTTTAACACCTTGGAGTCTAAAACGTCTTTAACTTCGAATTCTAATTCCCCATCATTTTGAACTGGGTCTGGAGGCTTGGACAGTCGGGTCCCTGGTTGTACTGGTTTCAAAAGTGATGCATGAAAAACTGGATGAATACGCATGTTAGACGGTAAATCCAGTTTAAAGGCCACGGTATTGATTATAGCCTTGATGGGATAAGGTCCTATGAATCTGGGATTGACGGTTCGCGGGCCCTTGAGGGGTAAATGTTTCGTTGCTAGCCATACCTGGTCTCCTACTTGGTAAGGAGGAGTTTTACTTCGGTCCAAATCAGTGTTTTCTTTATACTTTTTCTTGGCTTGCTGTAGATGAGTTGCAGCTTCTTTGAAGGCTCGGGTTACTGTGGAATGCAGATGATTTACTGCGGGCATTTCCAGGGTCAGAGGTGGATCTAGATCAGAGGTCCGAGGATGGTGACCATACAAAGTATAAAAAGGAGTTTGTCCGGTTCCAGAATGCACTGAATTGTTGTATGCATATTCTGCAATCTAAAGGATGTCTTTCCAATTTAACTCGGATTGGTGTAACATGCACCGAAGATATTGCTCGAGAGTCTGATTGGTTCTCTCGGTTTGTCCGTCGGTCTGGGGGTGGTGGCTGGTGGATAACGGCACATCTATTTGTGCTAGTTGGCAACACTTCTTCCAAAAATGGGAGATAAATTGACTTCCACGATCCAAGACTAATATGGAAGGGAAACCATGTATGCAAACTATATTCTCCAGAAATTCCTTGGCCAAGGTGGAAGCTGAAGGCAAACCTTTTAAAGGGATAAAGTGGGCCATTTTGGAGAATAGATCCACAATTACAAGGATAGTGTTGTAACCAGCACAAGGAGGCAGGTCTGTTATAAAGTCCATTGACAAGGTGTGCCATGGTGCCGGTGGAATATCCAAGGGTTGAAGTAGGCCGGCTGGCCTTTTCTTTTGACCCTTGTTTTGGGCGCAAATTCCGCAAGACAATACAAAAGACTTTATGTCTTTTCTCCAAGAAGGCCACCAGAAGTGGCGTTTGATTTTCCCCTCTGTTTTAGCGATACCAGGGTGTCCTTCCATTAATGATTCATGATGATGGGCAATAACAAGTTCTTGCAATTCTTTACTAGGCAGAAACAACCGCTCCTGGAAGTAGGGTAAGTCATCCTTAATGGTGTAATGAGGACCCTTTTGACTCCATTCCAGTAAGGCTGAAGAGTCTAGAAGTTGTTTTACTTCCGTTTGGATGTCCTCAATAGTTTGCAATGAAGTTAGGCCTAAGATTCTTTGTTCAGGTATGCTTGGCACAGGTTCTAAACTCGAATTGGGTTCTTCCATGCCTATCGGGGATAAGGCGTCCGCTTTACCATTCTTGCAGCAAGGGCGATAGGTAATTACAAAATCAAATTCCGCAAAGAATAGAGCCCATCGGAGTTGTCGTGAAGATTGAGCTTTGGCCGTCTTTAAATACTGTAAATTTCTGTGGTCCGTAATTACAGTGATGGTGTGTCTTGCCCCCGAGAAGGTAGTGACGCCAAGCCTTGAAGGCAAATTTAATAGCCAGTAACTCTTTGTCGGTAATTGCGTAGTTGATTTCAGGAGGAGAAAATTTCCTGGACCAAAAGGCCACAGGGTGTAGTTGGTTAGTTTCTGGGTCTCTTTGCGACATGACAGCTCCCATGGCCGAACTGGATGCGTCGGTTTCCACAATGTAAGGGAGATCTGGGTGCGGGTGCTTCAATATAGGTGCAGAGGTGAATTTGGTTTTCAGGTCCTGAAAGGCTTGTTCGGCCTCAAGAGTCCATTCAAAGCGTTTGTTTTTCTTTAGGAGAGCTGTGATGGGTTGGACTGTTTGGGAAAATTCCGGGATGAATCTTCGATAGAAATTGGCAAAGCTGAGCATGCTCTGAACTCCCTTCACCGAGCTAGAAGATGGCCATTTGAGGATGGCGTCCACCTTTCGCGAGTCCATTCGGACTCCTTGAGGTGTCAGGATGAATCCGAGAAACTCCACTTCTGTGGTATGAAAAACACATTTTTCGAGCTTTGCAAATAGTCTGTGCTGGCGCAATTTCTCAAGAACTGCCCTATCATGTTTTCCGTGATCGGATTCTGAAGAAGAGTACACCAGGATGTCGTCAATATAAACAACGACACAGACGTCGATAAGTTCCCGAAGAACATCATTCATAAAGTACTGAAAGGCGGCAGGTGCATTGCACAAACCGAAGGGCATCACCTGATATTCGAAGAGCCCAAATTTGGTGCGGAATGCAGTCTTCCATTCGTCGCCTTCTTTTATACGCACCAGGTGATAAGCTCCTCGGAGATCTAACTTGGTGTACACACAAGCGTCTTTCACCTGGTCGATAAGCTCAGGGATCAAGGGCAGAGGATAACGATTCTTAATCGTTATTTGATTTAGGGCGCGATAGTCTATACATGTTCTAAGGTCGCCCTCTTTTTTCGGCACAAAGAACAGAGCTGAGGAGACAGGAGACTTGGACGGGCGAATAAAACCATTGGCTAGGTACTGATCTAAATAGTGACGCATATGTAGGTTCTCAGGTTCCGTAAGAGCATAAATCCTACTACAAGGTAGTTGAGCATTGGGTACCAGATCGATTTGGCAATCATAAGACCGATGGGGAGGTAACGTGTTAGCCTGTTCTTTCTGAAAAACGTCTTGGAATTCTTGGTATTCTGACGGTAGCTGTACAGGGGTGGAAGTTGCTGAGGCTAGACCCATAACTGAATTTCTTGGGTAACAAGTTGGTTCACAATCAGGAAAACTTATCTTCTTTGCTCGCCAGTCAATTCTGGGATTATGTGTTTCTAACCAAGGAATTCCAAGAATTACTTGAAATTGTGGGGCCTTGATCACATCAAACACGATTGCTTCCCGATGTCCATCCTGACCCACCAGTGTCATTTCAACAGTGGAATGCGTTACAGGCCCTGAGGCTATTTCGGTTCCATCTACTGTAGTAATGACATCTTGGGTTACTTTCGGGCGGAGAGGGAGCTTAATCCTGGAAGCCAATTTACGGTCTATGTAATTTCCAATAGCTCCACTGTCGATGTATGCTTTTATAGCATGCAACAGCTGAGGCTGTTTTGGGTCCACAAGCACCATTGGCATGACAAAATGCGAGGTCAAAGAGTTTGTTTTCAAGCTCTGCAAGCGGACCCCTACGCTTGTCGGGCTAGGTCGTTTCCCGAATCAGGTGTTAAAAAATCGTTATCAGTGGCTCCAACCACCTTCTTAGGTGGTTTAACTGGACAATTTCGAAGAAAGTGACCGGAAGTCCCGCAATACAGACAAAGTTGCATTTGCCGCCTTTTCTCTCGTTCCTTCTGCGTTAATGGTCCTTTAACACCGCCGATTTGTATAGGTTCGTATACGTCGGTACTCTTGGAGTTAGCGTGGGTTTTGATCGGTACTCGGGTTTCGTGCTTGAGCCGATCTGCTTTTCTATTTTGAAGTCTGTGATCAAGTTGAACCACCAAGTCTATGTAGTCTGCGCAGACCTGGGGTGGATCTACTATCTGAGCTAGAACATCCTTAAGCTCTCCGCGCAGGCCTCGATGAAACAATGTGATCCTTTTGTTTTCTGGCCATCCAGTTTCCACAACCAGACTATTAAAGGTGGCAACGTAGGACAGGAGATCCTGATTACCTTGTCGTAAGGATAGCAGTTCGTTATCAAGGGCCTGTCCTTGAGAGTGTCGAGCAAACAATCTTTCCATGCTGGCCTGGAAACCCTGAAAATTCTGGAGAATGGGATCATCCTGATTTACCAATCGAATAGACCAATCGGCAGCACTGCCACTGAGGTAAGAAAGTATAAAGGCTACCTTGGCCTGGTCGTTAGGGAAGGCCCCGGGTCTGCATAGAAAGTGTAAACGACATTGGTTCATAAAGACGGCATATTTCTTGGGATCCCCCGCAAAATGTTCAGGCGGGGCCAAAGGCATGTGTCCAGGTAGATTGATTTGTACCGGGTTATTCAAACCCATTGATGTGGAAGTACCTCTGGAATTAGGTAAAGGAGTATGCCCTGCCTGGGCCTGCAATAACCTTTTGGCCAAGTCATCTGTTCTTTCCTTGGATAGGATCAGTTCTCTTTTGAGAGCATTAGTCTCCTGGCGGGCTGAGTGCACTTCTGCCTGTAATTCCCCCAAAAGCTGGGCCAGCTGATCTGTCTCGGAAGTCTCCATAGCGCCCGAGTGGGAAATTGTGGGTAGGCTTCGCGTTCTGTCACGCTCACCTGATTCCCACGGAGGCGCAGGTCTGGCTTCGAGATCTGATGCTTCTTCTATGGTGAAGCGCAGGGCTCTGAAGATGGACTCTCTGGCTCGCAGGAATATTCCCCTGTGCGTGAAAAGGGAGTATTACCCACTGATGGAATAATGCTCAAGCCTCCCACTCCCTTCCAACCCTCCACGATACCCTTCCTCGATTCCCCGTGAAGTCTCACCTTAGGGTTTGGAAGGATGAGTTCTCCATCCTGCTTCTGATGCAGGGGCGCGTTGAAACCCAGTTACTTCACTGGATTGAGGTTTGATGGGAGTTCAAATAAGCTTGACTATTCAGGTAAGGCGCTGTAAGAGTTCTGTAGCAAGTTCAAAAGTTCAAGCTTAAAAATAATGTTCATTGTCTTATTGCAGCAAGCGCTAACGCTTATGTCTTTTTCCCCTTAGGGGCCGGGGTTCGGAATGCCAGAGATATGGCGCCGACCCGAAGTGAAACGTGCAGTTCCAGTAAATGACAGGTAAGTTCTGGATGAGCGTTCGGGTAATGTCTTTGCATTCGCTCATTCAATGTCTTTGTCTTTTTTCCCCATAGGGGCCTGGGTCCGGAATGCCAGGAAGCGGCAGGACCCGAAATGAAATGGGAATGACCCAACAGGTAAGTCTTAGAAGGAAACTGAGCTTTTCCTATTCCCTTCCTTCTCTCACCTTGTGTTCTTGTCTTTTTCTCTCTAGGCTCTGGGAAGTGGCTGCGGATCCGGATGATCGCTGCTGAAGATGGAGGTGCCCAGGAAAGGTGAGTGAAATGCAACGCTGCAGCGATCGAAGCGAAATGCTTTTAAAATGATGTCTTCCCTTTCAGGATTGTCAGAGTGATGTCTCCGTGATGCAGCTTTAGCAGGTAAGGTCTTCTTTCTCTCCAATTCTCTCTTAGCAGGTGACCCAGGATGCTGACAGGCATGGCTGAAGTCCAGATGCAGGAGCTGACACGGTGAGCGTCCAGCTGCGAGGAGTAGAACAACGCGAAGCGTGAGTTGCTGATCGGGCGTGGTTTAAATAGCTTTGGAAGAAGTTCCAGGTATGTATCCTTCCACCGATCAGGTATGTATCCTTCCCCGACCACACCCAGGGGAAAGTAGTCCCACAGGTAAAGTAGTTCCATTTAGGCCTCAAGAGGGCCTGGATGTAGCAGCATGGTCTGCATCAGGTAAGTGCACATTAAAACACTTGAACACTTGTCTAGCTTTATGAGCCTGGCGCCTAAGGCGCCAGGACAGGGGTCCAACATGAGCCTGGCACCTAAGGCGCCAGGACTGTGTCCAAAGGGCCCCAGCTTGGGCCTGCTGGCACTTCCCTGGGGGAATGATGCCTGCCTCTGGGGTTGCTGGGTCGGACCTGGCTCCTTAGAGGTAGGCATCATGACACCCTCTCTCTTAAAAACGTCTTCCAAGAATGCAATAATATCTTTGGAACAAAAATTCTGTACCCATGCAATCTCCGCCCATCTAGATAGCATATCTATCAACACAATACTGAATCGTAAAGTCCCTTGAACCCTCACAGGTCCCACAATGTCTAAACCTACAAGCTCCCAAGGTACAGCCAGAATAGACATTATTGTCATGAGCTCAACTATTGTGATACAACCCTTTGCAGAATCTTCACAACTGTAACAATCTCTTATTAATCTCTCTAGCTGCAAGTCCATTTCAGGCCACCAATAATCTTGCCTTATAAGTTGTTTAGTCTCTGTCATTCCTTGGTGTCCCTCTTGTGCTATCTCTACAATGTTATTTCTAAATTATGCCTTTGTTTATTAGCAACTCATCAAAGACATGTCGAACTGCATCTGGCATGGTCCCTTTCCTAATTTCACTGCTTTTAATGCCCCGTTCCA
Source organism: Ambystoma mexicanum (assembly GCF_040938575.1). NCBI lineage: Eukaryota > Metazoa > Chordata > Amphibia > Caudata > Ambystomatidae > Ambystoma > Ambystoma mexicanum. Next base: position 956,130,055 of record NC_090928.1, on the reverse strand, counting down.
GACATTTCTTCTCGTTTCTGAGTACTTCATCTGCCAACATTGCTTCTTCCCACTCTCTCTCTGACATAATTACTTGTTTAACACTCAAAATGTGATCCCCTTTCATTCTCATCATCATTGTCCCCTTCAACAACGTTGGTCAACTGTGATAAACAATCAGCTGTTTTATTCCTTACTCCAGGTACATATTCTATTTCTCAGTTGTACTCTTGCATACTAGCAAGACACCTTGTCTAAACATTTCATCATCAAAATGTCTCTCAACAGTTTGTGATCTGACCTGACTATGAATCTCAAACCCCAAAGAAAGGGACGGAACTTATCAATCGCCCACTTAATTGCTAGAAGCTCTTTCTCTATGGTGGAATAATTGTGTTATGCCTTCCTTAAAACTCAAGATGCGAAAGCAATGGGAAACTCTTTCCCTTCATCTACCTGTGACAACACTGCCCCAGACCATGATGATTGCTCACATCTATTGTGAGTGTACTTTTCCTATTAGGGCCAAAACTTTTCAAAGTAGGTGCATTGTTTAAGGCTACCTTTTATTTCTCAAATTCATGTTCACATCCATCATCCCACTGAAATATCACTCCTTTCTTTACAAGTTTCCTCATATGAAAGGTTGTATCAGCTAATTCAGGAATACACTTGGCATAGTGCTCAGCCATTGCTAGAAAGTATATTAATTTGTCCTTGTTATTTGGGCTGGGAAAATTTAAAATGGTGTTCACTAGATCTTTCTTCGGCCTAATACCTTGTTGATATATGTCATGTCCTAAGTATTGTATGTTGGACCTATTAAACTTACATTTGTCTTGAATGAGCATTAGACCAGCTTCTTTGAAGATGCCTCGCAGTCCACAAAGTCTAAAATTGTGTTCTTGCTCTGTTCTGCCATGTGCTAACACATCATCTTGGAAACACAATACTCCTTCCATGTGATGAAACATTTTGTACATTATACGTTGAACTACGGCTGCTGCCGAAAGAAAACCAAAAGGCATGTGAATCAGTCTTTCAGGGGTAATAAAGGCAGTTACATTCCTAGAAAGCAGATGAAATACAATTTGGTGGTATGCAGATTTTAAATCCAAAGTGCACATCACCCCTGCACCATTAATTGTGCCCAGCATTTCTGTTATATTAGGCAAGGGATGTCTTTCTGGTATATCACATTGGTTCACAAATATCAAATCAATACACAATCTAAGTTTCCCATTGGGTTTGTGAAAAATGACTAACGGTGAGACCCACTCAGGGGACTCAAACATTTCTATCACACCTTGTGCTCCATTTTCTCCAGTTCCTCCTTCACAGTAGCCCTAATAGCTAAAGGTATTGGTCTCACTTTTTGCACAACTGGAGCAGCATTGGTTTTCATGCAAATCTTATGCCTAAACATTTTTAAATTGTCTCATTTATCTCGAAAAACGGAGTGTTGATCAAATCGCTCTGGTGATTTGACACAATCTATAGCGTCAACTGCCTCCTCAGCATTGGGATTCAGTTACATTTGTAGTCTTTTTTGATGCAACCAACTCAGTAGCGGATATGTTCCCTTGCTGGAAATATATATTTTTCCTTTTGCTGATCTGTCCTTAAATCACATGGTAGACCAAAACCAACCTTCTGAGTCGATGTGTTTGCTGCCATAAGCTACAGATTTGACATCTACTTCATTCAGCACAATATCGTTCCCCATCTTTGCTTCAAAAATGGATATGGGTAGCAAGGTGTACTTGACTCCAGAGTCGATTACCATGTTCCTTTTTGCACTGCCGATTTCTATCACTGACATGGGTTTCTCAACGTAGGAGTCTTAATCTTCCACATTGTTTATTTCACAGTCGATCACAGAGGTACATTCTTCTAGCTCTTCTCACAACTCATCAACACAGTCAATATTCTCCATCTTTGTTTTACAACAGTTAGTGAAGTGACCCTTGTTGTTGCACCTCTTGCACAGTGCCCTGATACCTGGACATTTGTCACTACTAGCTAGGTGATAAAGGCTGTCACAACAAAAACATCTTCTTCTTTCGCTCTCGTCTTTCCTCTCTTTGAATCTTACTCCTCTTTTCTTTGTCATATTTTCCTCTTCTTGTACCTTGTCTCTTCCTAGTGAAATCCTTGTCTTATACTGCTAGAACATTTGCCACCTGTCAGGTTTCCTCTTTCTTTATTTCAGTTTCAGTCCTTTTTTCCAACTCCTTTACACACTTGTTGGTGTGTTCAACCTCTTTAGCTGCTTTGAGCACTACATCAATGGATGGATTGCTTTTTGACCATAAAGCTTCTCTACTTTTCCGTCGTTGCATTCTAACATAAACAGGTCTCGTAACCTTTCATTGAGTGTGCTGCCGAATTCACACGATCAGCTAAATGCCTTAGAGCTGTAATGTATTGCTCTATGGTCTCCCTGATCTCTTGTTTTCTTTTTCCAAAGTGGTATCTCTCAAGTATAATGCTGACAGATTTGTCATAGTGCTTGTCCAACATTTTAATGCGATTTTCATTTTCTGTGAGGTTTTCTGATTCTTCATAGAAGAGGGTTGGAAGATTTTCAAAATGTTATTGACCGTAATTGCCTAGACAGTGCATGAGTTGGCATGTTTTTCACACACTTGCAAAGTTCAATCCATGGGCTGCGAAGACATGATCAAAATGTTTTTTCCAACATTTCCAGGGTACACTGGGTTCACCTCTTGTTTCTAGAAAGTAGTTCAGCTGAGGTATTCCTTCCATGGTGATAGTTTTCAACTGTCTTTCTTGGGCTGCTGAATTATTGTTTGCAGTGCTGTGTTACTGGTTTCTATCTGGTGTGCCCACGGTTACCAGTGTTGTCAGGTATTCCTTATGGAGTTTGCCATTTATTGATTCTTTCTGATGTGGCTGACTTCTGGTTATACCCTACTGGTGGTTTGTTTCCCAACAGAAGTGCCTTGTCAGTTGTTAAGGCATTTTCAGGGCCTTTCAGTTTCTTAATGTTGTTGTTTAGTGTATATAATGTACATGTTTTCCTGCCCGTGTTTACTTTTCACTTGTATTTTCCTTGTTAATTAGTGTACATAATGAACATGCTTTCCTGCTTGTGTTTACTTCCGTGAGTATTTTCCCTGTTAATGTAATATAGTGGGAGCTGATCAATGCACACTTGTAAGCATTATAGTTTTCTCCGTTCCCCTCCTTTTTTATATGTAAAAAGTGTACTTTTAGTCCTTCTTATGGCCCACCATTGCCTGCAATGCGCGGATGACTTCTTATTGTTTATGATTATCAGCGATGCGCAGCGTTGACAACGGTTTCCAAGGCAACCAAAATGGCGGCACATACAGTGACGTCGTAAGGTACTTTACTCAGTGGGGAAGAGGTGTGGTATGCTCGCGGATTTCTGGGTTGGTCATGCGCACTTTGCACAGAGTTGACGTTGCGGTGATCTCACGCCTGTGCCTAATTTCGGAGTTTGCCACTTTCGTTTGAGGGAGAATTTGACACTTTCATTCAGGGAAGGAAGAAGGATGTACCACTGTGTCTGAGAGGCAGACAGTGCAGAGCGTTCTGCTGGGGAGGGGTTTGCTTGCACCACACTCACTTCAACGGGCTGGAGAGGGTCCTCGCTACTGGTAATTGTTCCCTCCGCCTCCATCTTCACTCATGGTTGATTTGCTCCCTTTGTGGCCTTGCAGATTTCCTCTTCTTTTGTCTGCATCGCGTTGCGGAGCTGCCTTTCACTTGTTGACGGTCGGCAGGGTTCAAGAATGAACGGCTACTCGGTGGGCTGCTGTTCGGTAGCCTCGTCAACACTAAAATGATGTAGGATACAGCTTTGGAGGTAAATTGTTTATTGCATTTTATCCAAGAGCCCACAGGCTCCGCAATGCAATCCTTTCAACTGTCTTTCACATCTACATCTTTTCTCCCTGTATTCCATACTCCACATCCCACAATGCACGCTTACCTCAGCATGGAATGTGATGTGTGGAGCATAAAATAATACAGATTCCTTCCACATTGTGGAGTGTGGGTAGAGATCGGCAGTTTTGATTGGCTGATCACCATCTGTAAATTAATTCTGTAAACCTGCATCTTGTTTCAAATGTTTTTATGTATGCCATCATGCTGTCAGTATTATGTTCTCTGGGTACAGGACAGAATGCGGGCATTGCTCAACAGTTTGATCTCAGATGATGAAAATCTTCTCGTAGGGTCAATCACTGAGTTCTGTATATGAAGGGGTTGTAAGTGATTAATGCCTTCCATAGTTTGGTGCTTCCTAAACATCATGCTCTTTTTGCTTTGTCTATCTGCAGTCCTTATATTAATAGATACCTAAACATTGGCTGATTAATGAAGTGGTAAGGTGAAAGGCAAGGGATATAAAATCTAAGCATGTACTCTTTTAGTTTGGCAGATGTAACTTTCACCATCTTGGTTGTCCTCCATTTTATTTTTGGCATGCACTGCACCAGGTGTGACATCTCAAGGTCATTTCTACTGTCCTTTTTAAATTTTAGTTCCATTTGCAGTCACGCGTCAAGAAGCTGCATCATTTGAATGTTGGCTTTAATAGAAGCAAACAACAGGACCATAGAAGAGTTTTTCAGCAATATATACCATTAAGCAGAACATAAGTTATAAGATGTATCACAAGGGGGCTTGATCCTAATCTATAGTCTCCAAAGATATATGTTAAGCTTTTTATTGGATTATACATTTTAAATTATAAAATGGCAATTACTGATTTTCTCCTGGATGAAGAAAACATATTTAGGATTTTTGGTTTGTTCTTGACATTGTAGTAGCTTCTGGCTTGAATGCCAGATCCCAGGAAAGGATGAAGATATGAAATCCCAAATACCCTTTCAAGGAGATGAAGCATAACAAGAAAACGCCATCCCGCTAAGGCTATAGATCTGGATCCAAAAGGATGACTCAAACAGATAATTCCACTATTGGTCAGAACATGTATTTATCCTACAAAGGTTCAACTTCCACCATCCTCAGTTAGCATACAATGGGCCTGATTACGAGTTTGGAGGCAGCCATGGAGCTATTAGCTCCTTGGCTGCCTCCAAAATCGTTCCGACTCCGGTCTGGTGGATGGAGCAATTACCGGTCCATTCCGAGGTCGCAGGGACCGGTAATTCCCCATTCACCAGAGCCATTCCCCATTCCCATTTGAGCCCCCATAGGGCTCAATGGGAAGGCGGAAGGCGGCAATAACGGTACCGCAAATTGCAGTACCGTTATTGACCCCTGTATCCCTTTGCGGTGCCCGTCCTTAATGCCTGGTAAAACCAGGTGTTAAGGAAGGACCCGCAAAGGGAACTCGTAGTAGGGCGGTAAGGGATTACCGACACCAGTGCCCTTACCAGTAATCCCTTACCGCCCACCTCGTAATGACCCCCAATGTCTTTTTTCAGTGACTTCTCAATTCACTGCAGTCACATTGCTGTATTTCACAAAAAGCATGATCAACCAAGGATCCAGTTGGAATGTAGAATGAATGCAATCTTCATAACAGATCAGGTGTGTTAGAATAGCGGGTGCTGTCACTGCTGTTTAGTTTGCTTGTACTGTGTTAACCTAGAGTAGAGCAGTGTATAGATTCACAAGAAAACAAGAAGTTGATACCTTAATTAGGTTAACAATGTCATTTATTTGCTTATTTCCGAGCGTTCATGGTCTTCACCACTTCCTGAAATAGGAATTAAATGAACCTTTTTGAATTACATGACAGCATTACTGCTTAAATGGACCCTCCTTGGATTCCCTTTTCTTTCTCTATGCTTGTCTGTGCACCTGATTTGTAGTTTGCGCAGAGAGGCACTCACTAGATCTTGAATCACCCACACATTGCAGTATTCAAGGTTTAAAAGGTGCACTGTCCTAAGTGGGGCAGGGCTCAGAGGAACTGAAGAAAAGGGAAAGAAAGAAGATTAATGAAAAGAAAAACACACATCCCATCCCGGTATGGTGCTCACAGGAAGGCAGGAGGAGATGGAATAGTGTCAGTCATGATAGGTGCAGTCCAGTAGAAACTCATTAAGTCAGGCCAGTCCCCTTTCACAAGCATCTACATAACAGGCTTCTGCCTCTAAAAGATAGGTAGGTTTGTGTCAAATACTATATTGGGATTGTGTTAAATCACATTCATGAGGAAAGGGCAGGGTTTGACTTAACACACTGGACCTCACAAGTCCTTTGGAAGCTTTTTGGCAGGTGGATTTGGAGGGCTGATAGGGCTGAATTAGAGAGAATCTGGAAACAAGCCATTTCCTTAGAGAATCTAGTTGGGCTAGTGCTGCCAGTTGGATGCCTATGAACAGCTTTGGAAAAACTGATAAAAGTATCAGCTCTGAACGTTGTGATCCCTGCATCTCTATGCGTGGAGAAAGTGACAGTCTGTTAGTTGGAATAGTGACTCATGAAACCACAATGTCTATTCAAACCCCCCATCAGTGAAATGAGAATGTGCATGCATTTGAATTCACATCTTCCCTGCTTTGTTTGTCCTGGAATTACAAGGTGTGCTTAGCTTCCAGAAAATGCTCACCTTCTGGGCTATGCTTTGTGCATCACGTGATACTCTGATGGTTGAGGTTTGTGTGTTTCTGTAGAGGCTGATTAGTTTCCCCTACATAGTTATGAATTTCATGTGCAAGTATACAATGTTTTTCAATGCACATGGAAAATGCCCCATAATTGTGTAGTCCTGCCCCGTGTGGGGTATCTTGACTGTATCCAGAATGTTGACACATGGGCAGATTAGGCATCCTTTGCTTCTGCATTGCATGCTTCCTTGCTTTGTGCTATTTGTATTTAGTTTGCTTCTTACCATCATTCCCTTCATCTATATATATCAAGTGCAATAGTTGTAGGATTACTGATCAAGAATTCAGTTATAACATTAAGTGTTTCCTTCCACATACACAATAAAGGTTGTGAATACGCTGTAGTTTACACACTGACATTTAAATAATATGAAGAAGGTCATCAATGCTTCATTTCATTATATTATTTTGCAATAAAAGTACTAATGTTGTGGCCTATATTCAGGCCAACTATTGGGCTCCGAGTTCTGATTTTATAAATGGCTTCCCTGTTATGAACTTGCAAAAGTCTGTCCAATTCCAAATGCGTAGCTTTGGCACATTCTTTTCCCATTATTTTAATTTGTTTAATGTTGCCATTTGCCTGGAAATGCATGACCATAACATGTGTATTAGTATGTGTCCTTGTGACTCTGAAATGTTATAAATCATATTTGTGTTTCCATTGTAAAGCTTTTGACAGATAGCAATCACTCTTTAGATGCCTTATTTACTCACACAGTCTATATGGGTTGCAATGCTTTGTTGTTCTGATTTGATCTCTTTGGCTGTGCCAAATTTGGTCATTTTGCTTGCTGAAAATGTGCACATTCTGTGTGCTTCACTTAAATGAGCTAACACATGGTGCCAATGGTGGGAATATCAGTGCTCTTAACTGAACATAGGTGAAGACCTCCAGAAAAATCACCATGGACCCCACAGACCAAAAGAGAACAGGATCTACATCCATGGTCACATGGATACTCTAAGTAAGAGAGAAGCTGGTATTCTGTATGCTGCTGCTGAAGTGGAAAGTGTAATTCAAAATGGCAGTCAGGGTCTTTATCTCTTCCTACCTACCCGGTTGGCATCAAACCAACAATGTGCCATGCCCAGGAATGTGTGCTAAGTATCTCAGCAGTCTTCCAAGAACCAGGAATTTAAACAGACTATGATTAACCCAATGAAAAAAAATTAGGTATTAAGAGAGGAAAAGTATTTTGGCTTTAAAAGTTCAGGAAGAGAGTCATAGAGGTAGTTCAAGTTTTGGGATTGACTGGAGAAGATGTTGGAACTGCTAACCCTTCCTGAGAGACTGAAGAAAAACTGTACAGTGCCAAGGAAACCGCTAAGTCTTACAACTGCAAAAGATTTTGTAAGGAATTCCTTGATCCTGCTGGGGTCACACACCTATCCTTAATCCTGAGATGCCTGAAGAGGTCTCTGAGGATGCTCGAGTCTCACAACTATCCTCCCTCTTGTGACCGCTAAAGTTGCACACTCAGATTGCATTCTAAAAGAGGAAAAAAAGCCATTGGGAATGGTGGAGTCTTACTCCAACCCTACATCCTGAGAGGCAAGCTTACTACTGAATAGTTGTAAAAGCATACACCTTGTAAAAGGGGAAAACAAACCAAAGAAAGCCAAAACGTCTACTGAACCACCCACCTCCTATACAGGGAGGAGAGGGGGCATATTCCAAACGGACAAGAAAGACAGAGAATCACCATTACACAGTTGATTACTTCAAAATTCTTTTTTGTAAACTTCAATATTCATCTCTTATGTGTTGATCTGCCCCCCCACAACAGCCAGAAGAATGTTTCATAACTCACTAAAGTGAAGATCTTGGTTTTATACCTGAGGATGCTGCTGAGGAGAAGGAAGAGGAAGGAGAAGGTTTGATTCTATGAATATTGCCCACAGGCCACTTTTGATGTGGCTTCTGGTGTCCTGTTTGGGTGCTGCTGGCAATTTTCTACCATTCCTCTGCACCACCCAACCTCCCTCATGTGTGGGAGACATTCCCACAGCTGCTGCCTGTCGACCCGTCAGTACCCATCCACACCTTCTCCTTTCAGTTGGGTGGGGGGCACACGAGCAGCGTCCGATCTCCTGCTTGACTCCATTCTTTCACCACTTGCAACCTGCGACCCTCGTCCATGTCTCCATGCCCTCCCCCAGATGGAACCCCGCCATGCCCAGCCCACTCCTTGACTGTCAATGCTCTGGATGCCTGTCTTTCCCGATTCTTGCTCGAAAAATACATGCAACAATTCCCAACAGCCGCAGTTCATAAAACACGCACTGTCGGGAATTGTCCAATGCCAAAAATGGGCACTCGCAAGGATTTTACAGAAGCAGAACAGCCATTCTAGAAAACTAACATTTCTATAAATCCACTAAAGAACACAAATCAAATTGGCCTTTTGTATTGCATGTCATCCCGGAGTCCAGCGGCGAAGCGCAGGCTGCTCAGTGTTGTCTTGCTTCCAATTCCAGCACTTTGCCTCTGAGTTATCCTCCCTGAAATTGACCAATTTGATCTTTTGTACATTGCATTATAATGTGTATTGCACACACCTTTGCATAAACGCAACTGTGCCTTTGTATGCACTGGGTGAACATGTGCACTCAGTTGTAAATGTAGCATGTTGATGAATATGCTTCAGCCAGCCATGTTCTATGATGCAGGTTATTGGGGGCCCGTCGTGGTGTTCGACTGCTTACACCAGCTCTTTAGGGCATTTTCTAAGCATCTCAGATCTCTGACAGCGACCATTGCCCACACATATTGGGGACTGCATGTCACCAGCAATGTGTGTTGTGGATTGCACGTGGCACAGTTTTCCCAGTGGCCATTTACCTCTTTGTGATAAACAAATCTGTTTAGCTCAAATTCTTTACTTTGTGAAGGTGCCTGCATGTTCACATGGGATACGTAGGAGCTTTTTGCTCTACTCTGTGAAAGGTTCATAATTAAATATCCCATAATACGTCAGTGAGTTTAACCTGGTCACCGAGGAAGTTTTGACTATTACGGCCTTGATACCTCTTTAGATTGCCATTAAGGGCGGGTATTGTACATTCCTTCCCCAGGACACAGCTACTTCTGTTTGGTCATGGTCACATGAAGTCCTCTCTGTGGAAGCCAGTCACTGCTTCTGGGATAGGGGTGTTGTTCTCACCATGCTCCCCAAGACATACACTCTCTTGGAATGATGCGAAGCGTATGAAATACTAAACATGATTGGCACTGTCTGCCGAATTATGCAAATATGAATGGCTTCTCTGTCACAGCGCATTCGTTTCAATTATTAAGGACAGCCATACATGCATACAATTTTACGGACTTTACAGGACTAATAGGATTTTATTCTCTGGCATTGGAAGGCTATTTTGGTTTTGGATTAATATCTAAACAGTCAATAGAGTAATGATTTCCTACGTGAGAGGGCAGATTGCCGAGCATGCCCTCGCGAATAACTATTAGAACTTAAGGAAGTCTTTCATATATCAGTGTTTATCATCTTAATGCTACTTTACCAATGTTAATTCTACATGCCTTAGCTATCTGCCAGATTCGAGCATCGGATGGGGTGCAGCCTGCATAGTTGTATTGGCAGGCACTACCGTCGTTGTCATAGAAGGGAGTGTTCTGAAAGATGCCCCCATTATGGTGTTCACTTTCCAATAATGTGCACGTCACCTCTATCTCATTTAGAATTCTGCTGTCATGTAAACCAGCCCTGCAATAAATAGGCTGAATTACTGCCATGCAACCAGGCAGGGAATTAATAGAATATTGTCCTTGCAGCATCTAAAAGGAGACAAGAAAAGAAAAGATCACATGACAAGTGGCTAGCTACATTATGGTACGGGTCCATGGATCTAACTCACAAAAAATCTGACAAGCGAAAATAGTGTCTGGCTCATACGACATGCACTAAGCTGACCTGTGCGTTTCTCGGGGGCTGGGTGCCAGCGCAAAGGATGCACTGGCCAGATATCCCTCTTGCATGCAGTAATGTGCTGCTTGCACCTAACCCTAATGTTTTATTGTTTCCCATCACGCACGTGCGTACTGGGATTGCACAGTGGAGGCGGGTGAATTTCATAATTAAAGGGGCCCCAGCCAATCAAGGGTGGTTTTCACCCCGAGAAAACATATTTTTTAATATTAGGTTAAAATGGTGTATATAAAGCACACCTTCTTTTGAAAAACTGGGTAAAAAGCCGTACAGTTTCCAATTGGTTTTGTTGGGTAACTCTAATCCAAAAATGCAATAGATGCAAGTCTCCAACAGTGCACGGGAGCAATTTCCAATTTATTTTCATAATGCCTTCACACAGCATCTATGCCAGAAGAAAACATGTTCACACTGGCTGTCCTATACATTTCCATGCTTACTGCCCCAATATATGCCAGAATTCCTAGTTAAAAACATGCCCATGTTTGTTATGCACATAGTAACAGTAATCATACTATAATACAACATGTACTGGTTATGTCACTACATGGCAGTATCCCCACATAAGTACACACTCCTATTAGCTTTGCCTTTAAAAATGCCATACTACAATAAGAAAGCATGTCCAAGCTGGCTGCACAATGTAGTCTAGTCTAGACACATCACTTACCATGTTTGTGTTATACTTAATGCCAATTAAAACATGCCATGCAACAGTAAGAAATAGACTGGCACCAAAATACCATTCTAGCCATGTATTAGCACTTAACACAAGTGGTCGAAGTGAGCGGGAGTGGTTAGGAGCGGTGCTCCGCTACTTTTCAAAATTACGTTTTAAAGCTCCTATACTTTTATTTGAAAAAGAAACCGTTCCGGAATGGTTTCATTTTAAAATAAAAGTGTAGGAAGAAGTTGAAACTTGCACTTTCAGCGCATTGCACTGGACGTTTCCTTAAACAGCAGTGTCAAGTGTTTGGGGGTTTGTATTGTGTGTGGGAGGGGGCGTGGTAATGGGGTTGTGGGGAGTGGGTGCAGGCCAGCAGGGAACATAGTTCCACTACTTCTTTTCGTACACCTCGACCACTGCTTAACACACGTTCTTTATCGTAGGTGCCCAGAATAAAATATCCCAAAATGCCAGTCTAGTCAATTAATAACACATACCATGCTCAGTTTATCATAGATGCCCAGTAAGAAAAAGTGATGCCACAGTAAGAAAGGGCTAGACTGGTTACCCAAAAATGCCAGTCTAGACAAGTAATAACACATATTGTGCATGGTTTATCATAGATGTCCAGTAAAAAAGCTTCATGAAACAGTAAGAAATGGCTAGACTGGCTGCCCCAAATGCCAATCTAGCCAGTAATAACACTTAACATGCTTGCTTTATCATATCCAGTAAACACTGCCATGGAACTGTAGAGGAGCAGTTACATGCCTCTGCAGGGAATCACGCCCCCTACCTCCTGTATCTTGGAGTCTGAGATTGTGCCATGTTTGACACCATCAGTTGTGACAATACTGCAGCGTATGTTCGAAAGAAAATACCCATTGAGACAACTTTACCAAATGTATCCCCGAAGAGACGACAATGTGAGGTAGGAACTCCCTGAAGGAATATGAAAAAGAGCAAAAAGAGAAGCTAGTGACATCACACGAGACATGTGCGATGTCCCGGGATATTGGCTGAAGAGGATGCATGGATCTTACAGAAACTAATGATGAAGTAAAGAGTTAAGTGATCTGTTAACTATGAAAAAGAAGATTACACGTGCATGAAGTGCTGCAGAGAATCAACTGTTCCATAAGTGTACAGATGCTGAAATGCAAGGTAGATTAAGTCATCATAGAAGCTGGCTATATTTAGTGAATAGAATGCAGGGGGAGTCGCCATTGTACAGGAGCTGGACATCGGTGTCATGAATTTAGTAAGCCAATACCCATGAAGAGAAAAGGCGAGAATTGTTTAGCAGCAAGAATACGCTGAAATCGTGGAGCTGCATGGCGAGGCTGTCTGGCTTGGTTTCAAAACTGAAGCAGCCAAGGTTGGTTATCTATTGTTGAAAGCAGTGAATGTGCGAAAGATGAATCATCTCTTTTTAAGTTGAAAAGAAAGAACACCAAGTGTGCCACATTTGATTGATTTAAGACATTTAAAAACCTGCAAAATGTACCAAATCATTGTCTCCTGTGACGTGAGCCAAGGATGAAAATAGAGTTGAACTTGGAGTCCTAGAACAGCGATAGTGAGTGCTTGCACTCCCATGTAGTAAAGGGTACTTTGCAAGGCCAAGTTCAAAGACAATCTTCATGGCAGAAGACTTGGCTGATGAGAGATGTTGGGCTAATTGGGTGGCGAGTTAGACCCGCCTCCTTGCTCCTGGGTCTGGGCTTACATGCTGCTAAGTGAACTGAATGTTCCAGACATGGCACAGGTGTGCCAACCAATTGTTGGCACACCTGTGCTCAAATACCGATAAATACAACAACACAAAACTAACCCATGCCACACCCAACCGCAACTCCTCAACTGCCTCAACCACTGCTCAATCGCCCATAAATACAACAACACAAAACTAACCCATGCCTCACCCAACCGCAACTCGTACAATCAACGTACCGCATCAACTAAGACAGACACTCCACATGTACCACAAAAAGAACCTGTGTCCCTTGCAATACAAGTGTGCTTTAATTAATGTACACTCTGTCAACACCCATACACTAGAAGTTAATGATCTAATCACCACCCAAGACCTAGACATACTAGCCATCACGGAGACCTGGCTTCACAAAGCCACCGACACAGCCATCACGCTAGCCCTACCGCAAGGATATGCCCTCCTTAGACAAGATAGGATTCCCAAAACAGGAGGGGGGGGGGGGGGGGTAGCTCGTATCTACAAAGAAACCTTATCTATCAGAACTGTACCTCACCAAGGGGAAGGAAATGTAGACATCCTATCAGTCAAACTAGCACTCTCTCCAAATAGCACTATAAATATCCATGTCATGTACCGTCCACCTGGCCCCACCACCAACTTCATAGGTCAAGTCACCCACCTTCTAGGGGACAATATTAAAAGCACCACCAAAACTTTACTTATAGGAGACCTAAACCTAGGATTCAATGACCCCAATGACAAAACTGCTATCTCTCTCGCAAAGGACCTCCTCGATCTAGGCTTCTCACAAAAGATCACATCACCTACACACACAAATGGGCACATCCTAAACTGAGTAATAGACCACAACTGCAACACAGTCATCGCCTATAATATTAGCCTCCCATGGACAGACCACAATTATCTACAATTCACCATTCCAGTAATGCCATCCACTAAAGCGCCTACCACAGCAGCGGCTACCTTAGCCAGAAGTGCAAAAAAACTCACTGCGGACAATGTCAGTGCATGTCTTAACCTGCCATGCCTAGCACCACCTTTCTCCACTGACCCCAACATCCTTGCAGAGATATTCATAGACACCATCACTAGGGCCGTCAACACTGTTGCCCCTGTGGAAAATAAAAAAGATAAAAAATCCTTCCACTCCAATGCCTGGTTCACAGAGGAACTCCAGAATCTGCGCAAAAACAAACGTCAGGGGCTCAAAAACTGGCAGACCAATCCTGGTGACACCACCAAAGATAACTTCCTATCCATGGCCAAGAAATACAAAGACTCCATTTTCGATGCCAAATCTGAAGCCTACAACCCCTGTATCACCGCTGCTAACTCCCAAACCAAAGAACTCTTTAGTATCTTTAAAGAACTAACTTTACCACCCATCTGCACTGATGAGGTCGTCAAAGACGAAGTATGGTGCACAGGCATACAATCCGCCATGCTTGAAAGAATAAACCTCCTCCAAAACAAAATATCTCACCATTACAAAGCCCTACCCAAGCAGAGCCCTCGTGCACAGGCACAGCCCAACACCAAAAAAAGCAACCTGCCCAAATTTTCATTTACGGAAATCACTGAAGCAGATGCCATTGACATCCTTAGACACCTCAAACCCTCACAATGTAAGGGCAATGTGTGTCCCCCTAAAATCATTAAGGAATGTGCAAAACCACTCACTCCTCCCCTTACGGCATTCATCAACGCCTCATTCAAAACGGGCATAGTCCCGGATTGTAACTTCAACCTCTGTGAATTACTAAACCAACCCAGTTTATAGAAAGCCTGAAAAGGTCTTTCTTAATAAACAACAACAAACAAACAAATGAGGCAGTCTGGGAATAGTTCCTACCTTGTCTTAATGAAGACAGGTACACAATGGGGGCTACGCTGATCCTGATGAAATAAAGGATCCTCCTGGAACCCCCTACGCGGTCAGCACTACAAAGGCTACCCCCCGAAGGGAATTCCAGGGAAACCCTCAAGATGGAAAAAACCCTGAGCTGAGCTGCTGGGGAGCGTGGATAAATGTGCTCATTCCCTCCGGAATGTTCGGAATAATTCCTGATTTCCGGTTACCAATGTTGAAAGCTTGTACTGATTAGCCCAGCTGTAGATGAATTTAAGAACAATATTAGCTGAAGAATGGAACAGAAAAAGGAAAATAAAGATTACAGAAAAGTTCCCCTGCTCTTACCAAGTACTAAAACCGAATGGTCATTTAATGATGAAGGTAGAGCAAAGAGTCCGTGTTCCTGGAGCCTTCAAATATAATGAGGAAATGAAAGAAGAAGCGTACATAGTAACAGAGTTTGCCCCAGGAGATATCAGATAGAAATTAGTAAGGGAAGAAAGGGTTTCTCCACCTGCAAGAGATGAAGGCTGCGCAACCTCGTCTGTATAATGGGGAGTTAGCACAAGATGACAAAAAGGATTCTGGGAGTCGTAGTTCTCGAGAAAGAGAGAGTGGCTCTCAAAACCAATGCGGCTTCCTAAATGAAAATGAACCAACAATATAAACCTATCAAACCCTCCGCCTACTGTCAACACAAGAACAAACTACTAATATCAAGTTATGCCTACCTGAACACTGTGTAACTGGGATTATGAAAGAAGGCAATCAGTTTAAACAGAAGGAGGATCGAAAGAGGTCACCGTTCCAAAGCTGAGTTCCTAGCGAAATATGGGAGAACAGGTAAACAGTGATGCAAGTTTGCAAGGATCCAAAGGGAAAAATAGAAGCACCAAGAAAGATACAAAAAGATCCTTTAGTGTACTCACGGAGCGTCTGACAACCTCTAATCGAGTAGTGACGCGACATGAAATCCGCTCCCCATTCTTTTATCGGATCTTCTTCCGTGGGCGTGGCTACGTCCCCTGACGTCCTACTGCTTCCTGTGGTAACGTAGTGACCGTAATCACAACTAAACCATCAACACTTCTTGCAGTTTATGCCGTCTCAGAAAAGCTAAAGGAACGATCATCACACACATCTCGGAATGTAATGGAAGAAACCATTACAGTATGCCCCTTCTTAGGCGGACTCCCCCCCGGTTTGTCGGGATGGTTCTCATGAAATTTCCTTATCAACCGGGACGCGTGAATATCTTCAGCTCGTTCCCATGATCTTTCAGCTGGGGAATACCCTTTCCAGTCTATTAGATACTGAAGTTTCCCGTAATGATATCGAGAATCACATATCCTAGATACTTCAAATTCTGGACCTGTCGATGTCAGAAGTGGAGGAGGATTGACAGTAGTTTTAGGATGAAATTTACTTCTTCTGTCTGGTTTTAATTGTGAAACATGAAAAACCGGATGAATCCGAGACCAGGAGGTAGGGAGACGCAGTCGAAAGGCTGCTTGAACAATCTTACATATGATCCGGAAAGGTCCAAAATATCGAGGGGACAGTTTAGACGGTACCAGATGCCTAGGGAGAAAACTAGCTGAGAGCCAAACATAATCTCCGATCTTAATATCCGGGGTGGAACTGCGATGACGATCTGCATACTTCTTGATACGCACTTGGTATTCTTGAAGGGTCTTTCGGGCTTCTGAATGATACTTATCGAGCTGCTTAACAAGATGATCCACATCTGGAAATTGTGAAGTGGCATGACTTGCACTGCGAAAAGATGAGGGACAGAATCCATAGGTACAGAGAAAGGGACTAATCTTAATTGAGGAGTGAAAAGAATTATTATATGCATACTCAGCAATAGGTAGCAATTCCTTCCAGTCATCCTGAGCAGCGGATACATAAGTTCTCAAATATCCTTCCAGGGTCTGATTTAAACGTTCAGTTTGACCGTTTGTTTGCGGATGGTACCCAGAACTCAGGGCTCTTGTAATGCCGAATTTGAGGCACACTTGCTTCCAGTATTTTGACGTGTACTGTGATCCTCGATCAGATATTATCTTTTCTGGTAAACCATGAAGAGAAAATATTCTCTCGATGAAGACTCTTGCCATTTCTGATGCTGTCGGAAGTTTGCTCAAGGGAATAAAATGTGCCAATTTTGAGAAATAGTCTACCGCAACCATTATAGTAGCGCATCCCCCTGAGGGAGGCAAATCAACAATGAAGTCTGTCGAGATCATCTGCCAGGGCTGGGATGGTAATGACATTTGGACCAATTTATCCAAAGGGGGATGTCGAGGAGTTTTCACCTATAAGCAATGTGGACAAGAGTTAACGTATTCTGTGACGTCCTTCTTCCAAGAGGGCCACCAGAAGTATCTGGCTACCAGGTCTAAAGTTGTACTTGTTCCTCTGTGTCCTGATACCTTTGACTCATGACATAGTGTCAGGATTTCTCTTCTTAAGGAATCGGTAGGGAGAAAAACCTGTTGTCCAGAATAGTAACATCCTTCCTCGTGGATACATTTCCAAAGAATGAGTTCTTCCTTTTGTTGACTTGTCATCCTTTTAGTTTGTTCCTGGATTCGAGTTAGCAAATCCTTAACAACCACCTGATACACTTGAGTTTGCGGAAAGATTGATTCTGATCGGAACTGTTTTTGGGGCAATGTTTCTTTTCGGGAGAGGGCATCTGCCTGCAAATTATTAGTTCCTGAAATAAAGGTAAAATTAATTCTAAATGGAGCAAAAAAATTAGCCCAACAGGCCTGTCTACTGTTACATGTCTGTGCATACTGAAGGGCTCTCAGATTATGATGGTCTGTTCTGACCTCAATGACTTGGTTAGCCCCTAACAGTAGGTGTCTCTACTCTTCAAAAGCCCACTTTATGGCCAATAGCTCCTTTTCCAACACGGAATAGTTTTATTCAGCCGGAGACAAAGTCTTTGAGAGGTATGCAATCGGGCGTTCCTGGCCCCTGGTGTCTTTCTGAAGTAAAACAGCACCAAGGGCATAATGAGATGCATCAATCTCCACTATGAATGAGTTATCCTGATCTGGGGTCATTAATACTGGGGCAGAAGTGAATCTTCTCTTTAGTTCTTCAAATGCCTCTTGAGTGGAATCTGACCAATGAAAAGGAACTCCCTTCTTCAAAAGTGAAGTGAGAGGATGAGTTAAATTGGAAAAGTGAGGTTTGAACCTATGGTAAAAATTGGCAAATCCAACAAACCTTTGGATCTCTTTTACCGTAGTAGGGGCAGGCCATTCTTGAATGGCGGAAATCTTAGAAGGATCCATGGCTATCCCAGTATTTGATAGGATGTACCCCAAATAGGTGACTCGGGACTGGTGGAATTCGCATTTATCAATCTTACAAAAAAGATGATTATGTTGTAGCCTAGATAGAACTTCTCTGACATGCTTCTGATGTTCTGGTAAAGATTTGGAAAAGACCAGGATATCATCCAAATAAACGAAGACATAGTGAAGGAGAATATCCGCGAAGAGATGGTCCATAAATCTTTGGAATACTGAGGGAGAGTTTGACAAACCAAAAGGCATCACCTGGTACTGATAATGGCCAAAAGGGGTGCAAAATGCAGTCTTCCACTCATCTCCAGATCTTATGCAGATGAGATGATATGCCCCTTTAAGGTCCAACTTAGTATATACCATGGCTCCCTTGACTGCTTCAAGAATATCAGGGATTAATGGCATTGGGTACTTGTCTGGGACTGTAATCTTATTGAGACCCCGGTAATCAAGGCAGGGGCGTAATTCCTTTGGGTCTTTCTTTGGAATGAAAAATAACGAAGCAGCGGCGGGTGATGTAGATTCCGTTATCAAACCATTTTTGAGATTAGTCTGCAGATATTCACGCAGAGCCTCCTTTTCAGATGCTGACAATATGTACATTCTGCCAAAGGGTAATGGTTGATCCGGAATTAACTCGATGACACAATCATCTCTTCAAAGTGGAGGTAAGTCAGAGTATTCAGTTGAGGTGAATACCCGTTGATACTCATGATACTCCTCTGGTAATCCGGCTATCTGGTTGAGTAAGAGAACCTTTGACGGAGCCAGAATAGATGAAGTCTTTCCTCTGGGTGCCGGCGAATGACTCTGTATACAATGTCCCAAACAGTATTCAGACCACAAGAAAAATGATCCCGCAGACCAATTAATAAAGGGGTTGTGTTTTCTTAACCACGGCAATCCTAGAATCACCGGGTGATGAGCAGCTCTTATGATGTCTAAGGTGAGTATCTCGGAATGTGAAGAGATAATCATCTCGATCAGATTGGTCTGATCTTTAATATGCCCAGAAATTAGTGGACTACCGTCCACACTTTCAACTGGAATCGCAACATTTTTGGAACATCTGGGAATACCTTGTTCAGTAGCCCATCAACCATCCACAAAGTTTCCTGCCGCACCACAATAAATAAGAGCCGGAATATTTATCACTTCTTTGTCGCCAAATCTTAAGGAGACCTTCAAAACGATCATCCCCGAGTCGATAACCCCCTTGGAAATAGGTACAGGGGGCAGCAAAACATTTGATGAGGAACCGGTGTCCAGCAATGGTTCCCGGACCGTGGTTCCTCTTACGGCCGGGCACTGGCTTTTCCCGACTTCCAGAGTGGAGCAATGGGGCAGTCCTGCACTGTGTGAGTATTTGCACTACAGTACATACATAGTCCCAAAGTACGTCGGCAAGACCGTTCCTCCGGAGATAACGGAGCCCTAGATGCCGTCCCTAATTGCATAGGTTCATCTCCCGAAGAAGAAGGTTTAGATGCTGCAGAAGTTTCTATAGAGGGTCTATAGGTCCGTCCCTTCTTCCTTTCCAATTGTCTTTCTTTTAACCGGTAATCTATTTGTAGGACCAATGAAATAGATTCCACCAATGTTTGGGGCCGGGGTACCCGAGACAATTCGTCTTTGGGATCTTCTGAGAGTCCTCTACGAAATATTGTGGTTAATGCTTTGTCTGACCATCTCGTTTCGCCTGACATTTGTTTAAAACGAGTAATGTAAGACAAAATACCTTGGTTCCCTTGTTTAAGATCTAACAAATGTTCTTGAGCGGCCACTGTAAGTTCCTGACGACCAAACATACTTTTTATGCTATTGCAGAATGCAGTGTGAGAGTCAAGAATAGGATTCGTGGTGGTCACCAATGGAGTGGCCCAGGCTAGTGCTGGTTTTGTCAACTGGGAAATCATTTACCCAACTTTGTCGCGATCTGTATGAAAATAGGTTCCCTTAAAGGCAAATTGTATTGAACAGGAGTCTAGAAACTTCTTTACCTTATGGGGTTTCCCGTCAAACTGACCCCCAGGTAAGGGACCAGATGGTACTTCTGAACAGTTTGGTGTTCGACTACCCTGTTGCAACTGTAACTGTTGTTGTCTTAATGTGGCAGTATCTTGCTGTTGCTGTTGTCGGAGATTGACATTCTCCTGCTTTAATTGTTGAACTTCCGCTGTTAAAGACTGAACCGCAGCAATGAGCTGCTGAATTTGTTGTTGTTGTTTTTGTTGTTGTTGAGGGTCCATATTTTCTAAAAATAGATCCCTCTACCAGAGTCTTCAATGGATACAATGGGCGTCACTAACTGTAACTTCAACCTCTGCGAATTACTAAACCAAACCAGTTTATAGAAAGCCTGAAAAGGTCTTTCTTAATAAACAACAACAAACAAACAAATGAGGCAGTCTGGGAATAGTTCCTACCTTGTTTTAATGAAGACAGGTGCACGATGGGGGCTGCGCTGATCCTGATGAAATAAAGGATCCTCCTGGAACCCCCTACGCGGTCAGCACTAAAAAGGCTACCCCCGAAGGGAATTCCAGGGAAACCCTTGAGGGGGAAAAAACCCTGAGCTGAGCTGCTGGGGAGCGTGGATAAACGTTCTCCTTCCCTCCAGAATGTTCGGAATAATTCCTGCTTTCCGGTTACCAATGTTGAAAGCTTGTACTAATTAGCCCAGCTGTAGATGAATTTAAGAACAATATTAGCTAAGGAATGGAACAGGAAAAGGAAAATAAAGATTACAGAAAAGTTACCCTGCTCTTACCAAAGTACTAAAACTGAATGGTCATTTAATGATGAAGGTAGAGCAAAGAGTCTGTGTTCCTGGAGCCTTCAAATACTATGACGAAATGAAAGAAGAAGCGTAGATAGTAACAGAGCTTGCCCCAGGAGATATCAGATAGAAATAAGTAAGGGAAAAAAGGGTTTCTCCACCTGTAAGAGATGAAGACTGAGCGACCTCGTCCGTAGAATGGGGAGTTAGCACAAGATGACAAAAAGGATTCTGGGAGTCGTAGTTCTCGAGAAAGAGAGAGTGGCTCTCAAAACCAATGCGGCTCCCTAAATGAAAATGAACCAACAATATAAACCTATCAAACCCTCCGCCAACTGTCAACACAAGAACAAACTACTAATATCAAGTTATGCCTACCTGAACACTGTGTAACTGGGATTATGAAGGAAGGCAATGAGTTTAAACAGAAGGAGGATCGAAAGAGGTCACCATTCCAAAGCTGAGTTTTTAGCGAAATATGGGAGAAAAGGTAAACAGTGATGCAAGTTTGCAAGGATCCAAAGGGAAAAATAGAAGCACCAAGAAAGATACAAAAAGATCCTGTAGCGTCTGACAACCTCTAATCGAGTAGTGACGCGACATGAAATCCGCTCTCCATTCTTTTATAGGATCTTCTTCCGTGGGCATGGCTACGCCCCCCTGACGTCCTACTGCTTCCTGTGGTAACGTTGTGACCGTAATCACAACTAGACCGTCAACACTTCTTGCAGCTGATGCCGTCTCAGAAAAGCTAAAGGCACGATCATCACACACATCTCGGAATGTAATGGAAGAAACCATTACATGGATAGCCTTAAGGAGGCTTGGGTGTACCCTCTTTTAAAAAAAACTACACTAGACCCCTCTAAACCCCATAAAAACAGTTCCATTCCTTCTGAAAATACTAGACAAGGCCGCCCACAGACAGATTCAACTATACCTTAAATTGAACTCGATCCTAGGAAAGAGACAATCAGGGTTCCGCAACGGGCACGGAATTGAAACCGCTCTTTTAGACTTAAAAAAAGAAATCACAAACATCCTCGACAAAGGCAAGTCTGCACTCCTCCTCCTCCTTGACCTCTCAGCAGTGTTCGATCTGGTAGATCACAACATACTTACCAGTCATTTTACACATGCTGCGCATTACTCCAAGGATGCAGCGACATGGGTAACTTCCTTCCTAGAGGGCAGAGCTATGAAAGTGTTCTCTAACACAGTTCATGCAGCTCCCTCTATCATCCACTGCGGTGTCCCACAAGGATCCTGTACTGCCCATACCTTATATAATCTTTTTACCAAGCCTCTCCTTGATAATTTGGATGCACTTGGGACCACATACACAAACTATGTTGATGACACCCAGGTGCTCCTTCCCCTGACGGGGCACTATCAGCAAGACACTACAACACTACAGCAAATCTACTCCACCATACAAGCATGGATGGCTACCAACGGCCTCTGTCTGAACGGGGACAATACTGAAATCATCATTCTTGGCCAGAAATCCACATTATCCAACCTTAACCCGTTGTACCTCAATTTCAGCATAGATAACTGTGTCATCCCAGTATTATCCTCGGTTAAAACTCTTGGTGTCCACATTGACGTGACCCTACCCATGGATAAACAAGTCAGCACCATAGTCTCGGCCTCTGCACTGAGTATTAAACTTACCAATGCTATAAAACCATTCCTAACTAAGGATAATTGCCTCTCCATCGCCAGAGCAACTATAGGAGCCAAACTCGATTATTGCAACGCTCTCTTAGCTGGCACCTCACAAAAAAATCTAACCAGACTCCAAACAACCCAAAACAGTGCTCTTAGAGCGGCCCTCAGCATATCGAAAAGAGACCATATTACACAAGCAAGAAAGACCGCCCACTGGCTCCCAGTCAAGGACCGCATCACCTTCAAAAGTCTCACAACCACCCACAAATGCATCAACCTCTTAGCACCCTCATACCTATCTGACACCATATCTAGATCACAATCTACCAGACCGACTAGTCTACGATATACAATCAACTAACGGTACCTCGCATCAACAGGACCAAGGCAGGGGGAATAGGCTTTCCCTACTTCGCCCCTAAGCTATGGAATACTCTCCCTACTGATCTCAGAGCCGAAACGTCTCTCTACACCTTCCACAAAAAACTCAAAACTGCTCTTTTTAATTAACTACTCGCACCCAGATACCTACCTTTCAATGTATGTATGTAACTAAGCCATCTTATCCAATGGAACATATACGGACTTGAACTGTATGTAACTAAGTATAAGCACAACTGTAAAAAGTGCCACGATGCCCTCGGGCTGCTGTGCGCTCAACAAATGTGAATAAATAAATAAATAAATTGTAGCGATCCGTATAATGAAGGACCTTATATTTTGAAGACCAATTGAAAACTGTGTACTTAATAGTTTTAAAGATGACATGTTTTGGATGTAGGCATATATTGTCCACCTAACAGTGGACAGCCAATCACAATCCTAGGTCCTATGTAATGTATACTTAGATGTTCCCCTTAAGCCTATCACAATCCCTAGTAGGTTTTCTATTATTTGCCACCTAGTATGAAGTTACCTCTGACATATTTTTAGTATAAAGTCTATGTTTTGTGAAAAGATCGCTGAGAGAAAATTGATCGAACATCCGTTGATGTTCGTTGTAACTCCCCGTTTTAGATTCTGTGAACCCAAAAATTGCATGCACATTCCTAAAAGGCCCTAAGCTCACATGGTAGTGGTGCGGATGGTTCAAAAAGATCCAAACTAGTTTGGCCCCAGTTTTTTGGACGATCATGCAGCCTCCGTCATTAGCTGGAAGATCGTGGGATTTGCTGCAGAGAATGGCCGATAGAAATAAACTTGCAAGAAGAACCGAGACGATGGGCAGGTCCCCTTTTGATGAAATCCCTGCCAAGTTTCCACAGGCGCTCTGTGGAGGGACGTCGAAGTGGTCAGATTAGAGGAGGAGTCGATACCAAAGGCCTCAAGTCGATTAAAAAATGATGAGTAGACTAAGGGGAATGGCAAAAAAGGGGACGGGAGTGTGATAATTTGTGAGTAAGGGGAAATATTGTGAAGAGAAGAGGTAGCACCTAGAAGTCCTGACTCAAGGGAGTTAGAAGGAGGACATCTCAAACTCCAATGGGAGTACAGTAAAATATATAATGCGTAATCAGGATTACGTAAGGTGATGTTTGAAACCCTGTATAGGGAATAAATAAAGGTAAGAGATATGATGATCACAGTGTTTATGAATGTGTAATATTTGACTAGTCTGAATGTTGTTTGTTGAGTAAACTATTGGAGAGCGATAGAATTGTGGAAAGGTGTTGAGGAGCAACAATGATTAAGAATAGTAAATCGATTGACGACAAGCAAGAGAATAGATACACCAATCAAACATATAGACAGGGCATTGAAATAAGAGGATTGAGCAGTTATTGATGGTGCTTGCTCATATTTGTTGTTTTAAAAAAAGAAAACATTGAAAAGTGGTGATTTAAGCCATGGTATAAAGTTTATTAATAGTCTGGTGTATCAACAGTGAATTGAGACTTGTCATTATGGGGGATACTCCTCTCATGCACCTGTGCAAAACACTGCCAAAGCAATTGCCCAAGCTCAAACAGTATAGTGTGGAACGGGTAACAGGCACTGCAGATAAAATGGTCATGCCATGGCCACAAGGGGGATCTTTGTCAAAGCTGGCATTACAACATATGACCACATACTTGCACGTGACTTACACAGGGAAGAAATCAGAGAAAAGATTAGCGATTTTAGAGCTCTGGAAAATGTACCAAGAGGAAAGAGAAGACCTGCCACCTGAGGAGTGGATGCTTAGTCAGAATAAAGGAGAAGGCGTTGAGTCCTCAGCTCCGCTTACCTCACCTGAAGCAAAGGGTGCCCCTACGGATGAAATAGGGGTGTATACTTTAAAGGAGTTGAAAGCAGCGACGGGGGCACACTAATCCAATATATGAACCCCCTGCTAACAGTAGTGACGATAGTCTGGAGGAGAATAAAAGAAAGGAAGAGATTTATAAGATCATACAAGACAAGGAATACAAGAGTGAGAGGTCCAAATTGTCAACAGAGATAGACAGGGAGATTAAGAGATGGAAAGGAGAGAAGGAGAAGGCTGACGAGATAGCACCCGTGCAGAATGAATTGGTGGGAGGAAAAATATTACTCAAAATAGATGGGAAAAGTATCGAGGAAGTTAGCTGAAGAGAAGATAAAGACGAACAAGAAAGAAATTATAAGGAACGAGAGAAGAGATTGAAAGAGGATGACCAGAAAAGGAAAGGTAGGGAGCGACGAGGGCAGATATATCAGGAGGAGCAAGAGAAAAAAGAAGAACAGGCAGAAGAACAAATAAAGTACGACAACAGACTGAGAGTGATAGAAGAAATGAATAGGAAGGAAAGAGAGAGGACTTAAAAGCACTAAGATTAAGAGATAACATATTACAGGGAAAAAAGGAAGAAGAGGAGAGAAGAGAAGGAGTAAGAAGATGAGAAGAACAAAGGCAAGAGGAAGAAAGAATTAGAAGGAACACGATAACGCAAAGAGGAGTAGACAAAGAAATCAAACACAAAAGGAGACAGCAAAGTCTCGATGCCAGTCTTATTTGTAAAGAAAAATTGAGGCCAAGCACAGAAATATGATGGGACAGAGTGGAATAGATTCTTACAATAATGGAAGTAACGCCAGCAGTATCTAGGGTAACGCTATGAGAAGAAAGAGTTGATGCGGTAAGCATTGTTGAAAGGATCAATAAGGTCTATCAACAGTTAAGGCGAGGTAGCGAGTATGGAACCTAGGGAATACTGATCGATCCCCAGTACCTCAATCAGAAAGTGAGGAGAGAAATCTGTTCAGTAATGAACGTCAAGCATTATCTTTGAGCAGACTGAATTTGGATAAGGGTGAATGGGATGATAGTTACACTAGTTGAGGACTACACACGTCAGACGAGGAAAGAGAGTCCTGTCTTGGGGCTGAAGTAGGAAGCGTGTGCGCCCCTGAAGGAAGTCTACAAATGGATAAGGAAGTAAGATGGTCTGATCTGGAACAACCTAAAGATAGAACACCAGATCCTATAACATATCCTGAACGTCCCTGAACGAATATGAAAATTCGATTTAATGATCAAGAAATTGTGTGGAACACTCCAGGAATACACTATTTAAACATGGGAGAGTTTATACTGGCATTCACAGGGCAAGTGGCTACGCAAGGCGTTCAGTAGATCCAGAGATTTTTCTATGTGGAGTGAGCATTTTACTGACATGGCTACCTGGCCTGGTAGGAAAGATTGTGAAAATACCTGATGAGTTTCTGTTCAGTCCGCAACTACCTATGGATGAGGAAGGAGGACAGACTATTACTATGCAATTGGAAGCAGCCATAGTGCGAAAGGAAATGTATTTATTTATTCATATTTTTAAAGTGCACAACAACCCATGGGCATCGTGGCGCTGTCACATATATACATTGCTGGTTACAAAGGAAAGGCTTAGTAGATACATTCATATTTGCATTTACGGTTCATCTTGGAGTTACATAGTACAAATCAGGCAGTATATATATGCATTTACGGTTCATCTTGGGAGTACATAGAACATGGAAAAAAGCAGTTAGTAAATAAATTGCAGCTAGTGAGTTTGCATGGCAGAGAGGGCTAGGGCGCTTGGTGTAGTGAGGGTTATATGAATAGTGTGGTTTTGAGGGATTTGCGAAAGGCGAGTAAAGAAGGTTCCGCTCTCAGTGCGTTGGGGAGGGCATTCCAGAGTTTCGGTGCTATGTGGGGGAAGCCAATGCCACCGGCGTTGGCTCTTTTTATGCAGGGTACACGGAGTTGGTTAGCAAGGTGGCTTCTTGTGGGGCCGCCGGAGATATGTTTTTGGATATTGTTTCCGATAGGTAGGATGGGGCAGAGAGATTGATGCATTTGTGTGTAAGGGTGGGGATTTTGAAGTTGATCCTTTCCTTGACTGGGAGCCAATGGGCTTTGCGTCTGGCCTTGGATATATGGTCACTTCAAGGAATGTGAAGGGCTGCACGGAGCGTGTTGTTTTGCATTATTTGAAGTCTATTGATATTTTTTGTAGAGGTGCCTGCCAGAAGGGCATTGCAGTAATCGAGTCTGGCTCCTATTGTAGCTCTGGCTATGGATAGGCAGTTTTGAGTGGTTAAGAAGTGTTTTATAGCAGTTATATGTTTTGTGGTGTGGGCAAAGGCAGAACAGATAGAGTTGTTCTATCTTGTCATTGAAAGTGTAGAGTCTAAGCAGATTCCAAGGGTCTTTACAGATGTAGAGACTGATATATTAGTGTGGTCGATGGTGAAGTGAGTTTGGAAAGAATTTCCTTGGGGCCTAAGAGGATGATCTCAGTTTTATCCCCATTTAGGCAGAGACCATTAATTGCCATCCATGTTTGGATGGTGGCATACATCTGGCCGAGAGCTTCTGAATCGTGGTCATAGTCTCCAGTAAGGGGGAGGAGGAATTGGGTGTTGTCGGCATAGTTTGTGTATGCTATGCCGAGCGCATCCAACATGTCAAAGAGAGGTTTGGTGAACAGGTTGTAAAGGGTAGGTGCAATACATCAGCCATGAGGAACTCCACAATTGATGGTGGTGGGGGCTGTGTTGGCTTGGTCAGAGTAGACCTTCATGGGCCTTCCTTCTAGGAAGAAGGTTATCCAGGAGGCTGCTTTGTCAGAGAAGTGAGCTTCATTAGACAGGTGGGAGGTGAGGATATCGTGGTCAACAAGATCAAAACCGGCAGAGAGATTGAGGAGGAGAAGAAGGTAAGGTTTGCCTGAATCCATTATTTTGGTGATATGCTTTTTAAGATCTAGGGGGGTGGTTTCTGTGCCATGGCCTATGCGGAGCCTGATTGTCTTCTGCCTAGGATGGCATTGGATTCAAGATATTGTTGAATTTGGATGTGGGCGGATTTATCCAGGATTTTGAGGAGGAATGGAACGGTAGTGATGGGGTGATAGTTGTTGGGGCAAGCAAGGTCTAGGGTGTTTTTTTTATGAGTGGGCAAACCCAGGCTTTTTTAGGGTTTGTGGTACGATACTAGAGGATAAGGATGCATTAATGAATGCTGTGATGATGGGGGTGAGTGAGTCTGCGCATTCTTTGATGATGGTAAGGGGACAGATGTTCCATTTTACAAGTGGAGGGTTTGATATGTTTGAGAAGATTAGTAACTTCTGTCTCGGTGACGTCTTTGAAAACAAAGAGGGGTATTTGAGAGAAAGGTTTTGGGGGGGGCGGATGGCAGATGTGGAGTGTCCTGATTGGGAAGGGCTTTACGCGGTGCTATTATTTTTTCTTGGAGAATTTTTACTTGATGAGGGTGTCCTGAATGCTGGAACACCAATTTATTTATTTATTCAGATTTGTAGAGCGCACAACAGCCCAAAGGCATTGTGGTGCTTGTTACTGTGAATGATCAGAGCTTAGTTACATATAACAACAGACAGGCATACATATTGTACTATTTGTATATAACAGTTTGTACATCACCTGGCTAGGGAGGAGGAAGAGAAGTGGAAGGAAAGTGGGGTGAGGTTAGTTAAAGAGAGCAGTTTTAAGGATTTTACAAAAGGCAGGGAGAGAGGTTTCTGTTCTGAGGGCAGTGGGGAGCGCATTCCAGAGCTTAAAAGCTAGATATGGGAAGGCTATCCCTCCTGCTTTGGCTCTGTTGATGCGTGGTATGGTGAGTTGGTTGGTGCAGGATGTTCTGGTAGGCATAGTTGAGGTGGATCTAGATAGTGTGTCTGAATGGTAAAACGGTGCTGTAAGTTTGATGCATTTGTGTGTGGTCATAAGAATTTTGAATGTGATACGCTCTTTGACTGGGAACCAGTGAACCGACTTTCTTGCTTGTGAGATGTGGTCTCTTTTTGGAATGCTAAATGCTGCTCTTAGTGAGTTATTGTGGGTGATTTGGAGTCTGTTTATTTTTTTATGGATGTACCAGCTAGTAGTGCATTGCAATAATCGAGTTTGGCCCCTGTGGTGGCTCTTGCAATTGAGAGACAGTTGTCTTTAGTTAAGAAGGGCTTTATGGCATTAATGAGTTTGGAAGTTAGGTCGGTAGCTGAGACAATAGCGCTGACTTGCTTGTTCATGGACAGTGAAGCATCGATATGGACCCCTAGCGTCTTGACAGAGGATAGGACTGGGATGATGCAGTTGTCAATGTTAAAGTTGGCATAGAGACAGTCTAGCTTGGCTAGAGTGGATTTTTGGCCAAGAACAAGAATATCAGTCTTGTCCCCTTCGAGGCATAGGCCATTAGTGGACATCCAGGCTTGTATAGTGGAGTAGATTTGCTGAAGGGTTGTAGCGTTTTGGTGATGTGAGCCGGTTAGAGGAAGGAGCACTTGGGTGTCATCAGCATAATTAGTGTATGCGGTCCCAAGTGCATCCAGTTTATCAAAGAGGGGCTTTGTGAAGAGATTGAAGTGGGAGAATGGAAGACCAGGCTCCCGTCCTTCACCTCTCGCGCTTGGCCTAGAGGGTCACGGCCCAGACACCCGCCGCGAGAAGAGTTTGTCCATTTACCAGACGACCAGGTACCCTGGTACAGGAACATACGGATGTGTCCATCTGCCTGCCCAGCAGCCCGCACTGGCCATGCCG
The DNA here is from genome assembly GCF_040938575.1 of Ambystoma mexicanum. NCBI lineage: Eukaryota > Metazoa > Chordata > Amphibia > Caudata > Ambystomatidae > Ambystoma > Ambystoma mexicanum. Next base: position 956,100,438 of record NC_090928.1, on the reverse strand, counting down.
ACACCTGCGGCTCGGATCAGCTAGACTAAAATCCACACGTCATTAGAGATGCCATGACGACCTAGACAACGGGAAGCACATCTGTACAAATATACACACTGAACATTTCCATACCAATCTACACGAAGAACATACTCAGTGCTCTGACGTAGGCGACAGGCATATTCACGGACGTGCATCTTTATTATTTTTACATAGGCTTTCAGAATGCAGAAACGCAAGACGCGTCATGAACTCATCTATAACGCTTGCTCACGCTTCTCTTGAAACCCGTTACCACCATGAGAGGTATAATGGAAACACGATACTGGTCATGGAAATATATGCTATTATAACCTAAAAGCACCTATGTACCAAACAGACTACTTAAGCACCAGGCCCGAGTAGGCCTCAAACAAGAGCTTCCGTGGACATTAACAAAGCAAGAGTCAGGTTGCTGATCCTGCAGAAAGAACCCGGTGGAGCAACCAGCCAAGGTCGCAATGTTGCAAACCCACATCCAAGAACAAATCATCAAAGGCACGATGTTGCAACCTCGCACTCCGCGCCTCAACGATAAAGGCACGCCGGCAAATTAAACCAGACGCGCAGTAGAAAAAACAATATTAATTGTGCAGAATTCTGCCTCTTTCACGGTCCCTCCCCACGTGACCAAGCCGAACCTGACGAGATGCCAAAACCCAGGAGAGAAAAGGCGTCTGGGTCCCTCACTACGAGACACAGGCCGATACACTTGAAAGGCTCAATGGACATCTGCTACAGTGGGAGCGGTCAGCCTTCCACCTATGAATAAATCCTCACATTGTCTGCACGTACCCATATTGAAACATTGTTGCAATCACAGGTGCACCGAGAGCTGGGAACAACGGTGGTCCCAGGCTGGGAGGCTCACGAGTGCACCAATCAGAACATGGGGCTCTTATCTCAGACGTCAGTAATATTAGCCAATCCTCAGGAGTCTTCATGTAACAATTCTTATGTATCTAATTGTAGGGACAACCCAGATATACCACCTGACTACACCTTGTCCACTAATATCATTCTCTATATGTGTACTATACTAACCCTACCACTCGAGCAACCAATTAAGAGTGGCGATAGGTTTTTTGTTAACTTTCTGAAGTGACGCAAGTAGCGCGTCATAATGCAGTAAAAAGGGCCTGCGAGCCCCACGATTGTGTGTGTGTCAGGACGAACGCGTACGCTCCTTGACCCATCCCTGCCGTTTTGTCTAAATAAACAGCAGAGTCACCTTGCTCCTTGTGTGTGTCTCATACTCTATCTCGTCTGAGATATACGGGAGGAGTTGGGGCCTCCCTGCCCGGAGGTCTGCGGACGGCCCGGCCGACCCCGGCAGAATTCCCCCCCGACAAGTTGGAGGCACTGCTGAGATCTGTTTAAGATCGACTTTTATTTTTAATTTTTCCAGGCACTCCCGTTGCGAGGAGGCCCGGCGGCGCGGCCCCCTCTGCCGTTGCCCCCTTCTGAGGACTACAGGACCATTGCGGAGCTGCGAGAAGACCGGACAGCGCAATCCGGATATTGGCCCTCGGGAGCCGGTTGAGAAGTATCCCGCCCGCGGTCGGCGAGTGTCCAGACGTGGTCCAGACGAGGGGAGGTGGCGAGCCGCTTGGAGGGGTGCACGCAGTCGAGCGGCCCTGCATCGAGAGAACTTGGTGAGCATGACACGCACAACAAGCAATGCGAAATTGTGAGGGAGGGGGAGGAAGTAAATAAGGGAGGAGGGAGGTATTGTACAGATGTGCGGCGAAGGTTTAACTGAGGGTTGCCAATGGAATGAATGGTAGCGGACGAGTGCGAGAGCAGTCGGCTAAGTTACGCGAAAGAGGGGGGCGGGGCACAAAAACATCACGTGCAGCCGCTCGTAAGACACTGATGGCCTAGATTGCGACTACGTGTGAGGGTGGGTGTGTGTGGTTTCCTACGATTTGACATTTATTGATCAATGAGTAGATGAGGTTCCCTATTGTTCGAGCAAGAAACTCGATAGGTAGATGACGTTTCCCTGTGGACGGTGGCTAGTTACATAGTTGCCCAAAACGGAAGATAATTGGCTGGTTAAGCCCTCCTGTTGAGGGGCGTATCACACGCGAGGCGACGCAGCGTGCGCAGTCCGGTTATATTATTGATGAGATTACCTTGTTCCAGGAGAGACAGGAAGACAGCTGTAGGGTTAGCGGGGTAGATTGCAAGTGTATTTTGAACTTAAAGAACATAACAAGAATATACCAGTAGCTCGAAGAAATCGGTGGCGTCACCAGTAGGGATTTAATAGGATATCGCGAGCACAAGGAACTTTGGGTTTGAGAGTGGTGGGGAAGAGAAACATGATAAAGGAGCGGATACGGAGATAAACGATAAACGAGTGGACCGAAAGAGGAGAAGGGGAAAGGGGCGTGGCTGCGCACGGAGAACGCCGGCCACGGCAAGTGTAAAAGGGGGAAGAGAACGGAGAAACAGGACGACTGTATAAGATCGTCGTAAGGGGTAGGCAGCCGCGGGGGGCTGCGTGCGCTTCGGCCGCAGGGGGCCGTAGGGGAAGGAATATAATATAACATCATATTTATTATTATTGCATAATTTGTCAAAGGATTGCCGTAAATCCCCACACTTGCGGGGCAAGGTAAGCAATACAAGGTTGTATATTGTAAACTGCTGATAAAGGGAAGGGTAACAAGGGGAGTGCCACTATGTCATACGGGAGAGGGTCGGGAGGGTGGGGGAACACCCTCACTACCCCACTCCAACACATATGCACAACACTGCCACCACATAGGGAGAAATTAATTAAGTACAGCATAGAGTGGACCCAGGGGACGGACAACAAAATGTTAACACCATGGCCGCCTAATGGTAGTTTCGATCCATATGCCCAACATTCACTACTAAACCACCTGCACAATACGTACAAGGGGAAGAAGTTGGCAAACCATGTGGAAGTGTTTAACTTATGGAGGATGTTCCAGGGGTCCCGACCAGGACCAAATGGAATGTTCACTATGAGGGAAACACCGGAAGAAAAGGAGATTAAGAAAGAAGGAATGGATGGGGAAAAGGGGTGCGAAAGCACAAAGAATACGGGGAACGGAGGACAGGGAGGAGAAAAGATTGATAAATCAAACGACATAAAAAAGGAACCGAACAATGAGACACCCATAACACCGGGAGTGAAAACAGAGGGAGGAGGGTTGTACCCTTTAAGAGAATTAGGAGAAATAGAAGGACAGTTCAGGGCGGCTGAAGGATACTCGAACCCGGCATACAGCCCTCCACCATATGTGGCTCATAGGAAGATACCACTGGGGGAAGAGAGGATTGGAGAAGAGCAGACTGTAGAGATAGGAAACGATGAGTGGGTAGCTGCACAGATATTATTGAAATTACGAGGCTCACTAACTGGAGAAGAAAGGGAGGCGGTAAAGAGAACAAACGAGGATAGTGCCAGAGAGAGTGAAATGAGGGGAGAGGAGCTATTACGGCAGAAGGAAGAGATTTTGGAGGAAAGATTAGCAAAACTAAGGGATGAGCAGAATGAATTGATCAAACAACTTGAGAGGGAGGAAAGAGAGAGAGTGAGGAAAAGGAAAGAAGGTAAGAACGAATTGGAAAAATTAATGGAACGAAATGAGGAGCAAAAGAGAGAAGCTGAAAGAGTAAAAGCAGCAGCAGATAGGGTATCAAGAGTAGTGCTGAGAGAGAAGAAGAAGGAAGAAGAAGAAAAGGAAAAGGAAATGGAAATATGGAGGAGGAGGGTACTATCAGAGACAGCTAAGAAATATGAAGAGGGGAAGGTAATAGAGAGTATAGTAGAAAGAGAAAGGGTGAAATGGGAAAGGAAGAAAGAGGATGAAAGAATATTGGAACAGATGAGCAACGAAGAAATGGAGGAATTGAAAAGAAAAAGGGAGGAAAATAGTAGGGAAATGGAGGAGAGAAGTGAAGGGGGAAGAGAAGGGAGGAGTAGGGAGAGTGAAAGATGGGGAGATGTATATAAAAGTAGAGAGGTAGCAACAACATCAGCACTAGGGGGAACAGTTGATAACAACGAAAGGGGAGAAAGAGACTTAATAGACTTAAAAACAGTAACAATAAAAGGAAAAAAGGCAGAGTGGGGGGTGCCATTTATGAATGACTTTTGCAGTGAGGAGGAAGAAGGAGTGGAGAAGGATGGAAGAAAGAGTGAAAGGGAAAGCTTAGATAAGCTATACCTCACTAGAACAAACATAGATTCGCCCTGGATGAGTAGAAGATGGGAGGAGCTGGAGAGAAGTAAGGAGGGAGTGAAAAGAATAGGGGAAACACAAACCCATGAAACCACGCCACCCACATCCCCATCACGCCCTCCCACGTCACACCCTACATGTTCAACCACCGCACGCTCACTGCACAGAATAAAGCTCGCGCCCTTTATGAACGAACTTACACCTTATGCATGTCGGCTTAGGGACCTCCCTAGTCGCAGGCAAGACAGACAAATAAACATACCCGTATTAAACACAGGAAATGACGAAAAAAGGGGAAAGGAAGAAGAGGGAGGTAGGAGCAGAGGTAGTAAGGAAGAATTTGAAGTAGTAAAGGAAACGGGGGAAGAGGAGGGGTGTGAAGACTCAATATTATGGAGCGTAAAGGGTGACACAAGACAGAATTTAATGCCACTGTTGGAGAGAGGAGGGGTTAGACCACAGTATGTACCTTGGAAACATACGGATAAAGAAAATATAAAATGTAGGCTCCCATCACTAAGTGGAGGTGTGGGTAAGTGGATATATGAAATGGAAAAACACACCGCAGGACAGAAACTAGCAGTAGGAGATGTGAAGGGCCTGTTAATATCAATATTAGGGGATAGAACGGATGACATTTGGAAAAGAGCGGGATTCCATGGGGTAACAATAACGAACACATCGCATGATGGGGCACCATTTGCAAACTGCAGACATGCGCTATGGCAGGCACTGAGAGTGCAGTACCCAGACACATCAGACATAGGAGCCATTACTTCCCGTAAAATGGGTGAAAATGAGGATCCTGTTGATTACATCCAGGATATTCAAGAGAAGTGGCGCATGGAAACTAGAGAACAATGGGACAAAACACCAGCCATATTTTATCATATACTAGTACAAGGGCTCCCAGAAGGAGTTCAGAAACAACTAAAGAAAGTAGTGGGGATGGAAGCAAAACCATGGCCAGAAATACAACTGACTATAGTACATCACTGCAGGACATGGCAAGGAAAAATGAAACAAAAGGAAGAGGACAGGAAAACAGAAGAGGCCAAACTAGTACAGAAAAAACTTACTAAATACACAATGGAAGGGGCACTAATAACTACGCCCACACCAGTGGCCCAAAGCCCAACGCAAGTAGTGGCTGCACAAGATCCCGCTCAAATAGCGCCTCCACAAGGTGTAATACAGCAAGTGCCGCCTCTGCAATTACACGCACCAAACATGGGAGGAGGGTACCCAATGCAAGGAACTGGGTATTATAGTTATAACAGAGGGAGAGGAGGGTTTATGAGGGGGAGAGGATACGGATATAATACCCAACAACAGGCTGGAGGACTTAGAAATTACTACCCCACAGGGCAACCCGTATACCAGGACAACACAGGGAGCTTCCCATGGCAAAGCAGGGAACCACCTGTGTGTTGGAGCTGCGGACTATTAGGACACATGTCACGTACATGTAGGGTCAGGCCAGGAACACCAGCATGGAATGAACAAGCACAACCTAGGACCTCACAAGAACAGCAGGGCATACAACAACAGCAGATGTCACAACAAGGGAGTGACCCACAACAACAAACAACACAACAGCCACAAACTTATTCACTGCCACAACAACAAATAACACAGCAACTGCCACCGCCACAACAACAAATAGCGTTAATACAACCACCACCCCAAACTCAACAAACGCAATTGGGTAGGGTGACGGTGTTGGGACACAACCCTTACACAGGGAATGGCCAATCATTGTACCCCCAATAGGCCAGCCCACAGACGGCCTTGGTGTGTCCCATCCTGTCAGTAACACCTAATAGTGCGGAGGAACCACGCATAGAGGTAACGATAGGTGACAAAAAATTATCATTCCTTGTTGACACGGGGGCAACCCGGTCTTGCATAAGGGAAGGTAAATTTAAAATGTCAGGCGAAGCCATGAACACCCAAGGATTTTCTGGGGCTAAGGGGTTGGTTCCATTTACTGATAACGTTCCATTATCTATTGGAGATTATGATCTGTCAGTCCCACTTTTGTATTATAGTGCCTCACCAGTAAATATACTGGGGAGAGACATAATGAACAGGTTGAATATGACGATCTCCTTTACAGAGGATGGCATAATTTGCTCTACTCCAGGGATTAACATGCTCGCAGCACGACAGATTTTGCAAGCATACTGTGGACAGACAGCGATTAGGGCGGAGCCAGTAGATGGCGAGCTATTCCAGTATGGCACAGACATGGCATTTGCATGGATGCCAGGGATAGAAGGGAAAATATGGAGGAGGCCAGCAGCCTATCTGTTCCGACCAGAAACACCAGTTAACGAACTGGAAGGGAAGGTGTTTGTAATGGACATTGAGAGCATTATTGCAACAGCTGATTATGTTGCTGTGCACGCCCAAGATAAAGAAGGGAGAGCATGGAGGGCGGTGATAGCACTAGCAGAAGGATGTAGGCTGACCCAGGTGTCAGATGAAGAGCTATTCTCAGAAGAAAAGGAAGAAGATGAAATGGTGTTCATGATGAGTGTAGAAATATGGCTAAGAGTGGCTCACAAACAAGTAGCACAGAAAATTGCAATGGCACTTGAGGCACCCGCAGGCACCCCAGTCCCATTTTTTAAGGAGGATATGTCAAAGGTGCCCAAATCATTATGGACTATTAGCCCTTATGACGTGGGATGCATAAAAAGCATAGGGGGTGTAAGGATAAAATTGAAAAAAGGTGCCATACTACCAAGAGTGAAACAGTACCCATTGTCAAAAGAGGCAGATGAAGGCATATATGAAACCATAACGGCCCTTATAAACAATGGCATATTGGTCCCCTCAGAATCACCATGTAACACAGCTGTGTACCCGGTGCGCAAGGCTAAAGGGGGGTCTTGGCGCTTCATACAGGACCTCAGACCCTTGAACAACATAGCAGAAGCAGAGTATCCAGTAACAGCAAACCCGGCCACAATATTGTGTGGCATTCCAGCAGAAGCATCACGATTTACAGTGATTGACCTTAAAAATGCTTTTTTCTCAATACCATTACACCCAGACTCGCAAGATTTGACAAGCTTCACTTACCGAAATACAAAGTGGAAACATACCAGGTTACCACAGGGGTATTGTGAATCACCCTCAATTTTCAATAGAGTAATACAGATGGATTTGGGTAACGTTGAGGTGGAAAGCACAGTGTTACAGTATGTGGATGACATTATAATTTGCAGTACAAACGAAAGTAAATGTAGAGAGGACTCCTTAAAAATGTTGACAATATTGGCTGAAAAGGGGTACAAGGTAAACATGGAAAAGATACAATACTGTCAGGAACAGGTACTTTACATTGGCCAACTGATATCCCAACATGGAAGAAGGATTGCACCACAAAGAGCACAGGCCATCTCAAGCACTCCCGTGCCACAGACTGTGAGAGAACTGCAGCAATTTCTGGGGCTGTGCAACTACTGTAGAGCATGGGTATTTGATTACAGCTCATACATAGGACCCCTGCTTGAGGGTTTGAAGGAAGCAAATAAAGGGGAGAAAAAGTTGGGATGGACTATGGAAATGAGGGAGGCATTTGACGAATTGAAAGACGCGATATCAACTGCTCCAGTACTGGCATCCCCAGACTATGAGCGACGCTTTTTTATATTTTCACATTGCAACTCAGCAGTGATGAAGGCAGTATTGGCACAAAAAACGAGCATGGGATATAAACCAGTAGCATTTTACAGCGGACACTTAGACCCTGTGATGTTAGGCCACTTCCCTTGTGAACAAGGTCTTGCTGCAGCTGCCTTTGCAGTAGAAAAAGCATCAGCAATAACTATGGGGTGTCCAACTACACTGTTTGTGGAACATGCACTATTTGCGATATTGAATAAACCTAAGTCCACACTAACGACACAGAGGGCATCAGGTTATGAGATTATTTTGTCTAAAGCTGAACTAGCAATTGTTAGATGTAGCACGGTCAACCCTGCAAGGTTCCTAGCAGAAGTAATTGAAGAGGGAGATTACGCCCACGACTGCACCCAAATAACTAAAATGTACTCATGTACTAGAAAAGTTGAAGAAAACGCACTAGAGGGAGGTGAGCTTTTGTTTATTGATGGGTCATCAACTATTGATCAAGGAGATGGGATACGAAGGACTGGGGCAGCAGTAGTAAAAATGATGGAGGCGCCGGTGTGTGTGGCTATGAAGTGTGTACAATTACCACAGCATTACTCTGCTCAAGCCGCGGAACTGGTTGCACTAATATTGGCATTAAAGGAAAGTTTTAATAAAAGAGTAACCATATATTCCGACAGTGCATATGTTACATCCACTGTCCACTCAGGGTTATCAAAATGGAGAAGAAGAGGGTTTAGGAGAGCTGATGGCACTCCAGTACAACATGCCCTCTTGTTGGCTGAACTAATTGAAGTAATAAACGACCCCCAAGAACTAGCCCTAGTCAAATGCACCGCACACACCAATGGAGAAGACTACGTATCAAAAGGGAATGCAGCAGCAGACGCACATGCGAAATATGCTGCATACTTTGGTGAGATATGGAACCCCACAGACTCACAGAGAGGGAGAGGGAGGGGAATAGCAAGGGAGATGTTAATAAGAGAAGGGTACACCCATCTCCCAGCCACACAGATTATGGAACTACAAGCGGCTGCACCAATGGCCGAAAAAGAAGTATGGGTAAAAAGAGGATGTACAATGTCCCCAACCGACGCACTATGGCGCCAGGGTGGCACTGGGAAAGTTGTAATACCGTTGGCACTGTTAAACACCGCCCTGAGCCAATTACATCACCCTGCCCATACAGGCAAGGAAATAATAGCAGCACGAATTAGAGAAGATTGGTTTTGTCCTGAGTTAAACTCTCAGGTGTCAAATTTTATCAGCAATTGCCTCACATGTCAACAGTTTACGGCCGGTCATACTCTAAAGGTGATAAGAGGTACCATACCCCGGCCAGAAGGACCTTTTCGGCACCTTCACATTGACTATGTTGATATGATCAACATATGTCAAGGTAATAGGTATATGATTGTGGTAGTATGCCCATTTTCCAGGTGGATTGAAGCAGGGCCCTGTTCACACCCTGATGCGTTTAGAGCAGCCAAATTCATAGTAAGGGAGGTTTTCCCCAGGTGGGGAGTGTGCGAGGTGTTAAGATCAGACAACGGCCCACATTTCGCAAACGAAATGTTCCAGCATATCACATCCCTGCTGAACATTAAACACAAATTTGCATGTGCATACCACCCACAGGCTAATGGTGTATGTGAACGCCTGAATGGCTTATTGAAGGAGGCAATTGCTAAAATACAACAAACAACAAAGAAAAGTTGGTTGTATTGCCTTCCGTTAGCTTTATTTGAACTTAGAAATAGGCCAGGGTCCGACCACCACCTCACCCCTCACGAAGTGGTTACTGGACGTCAAATGCGCCTTCCCCTAACCCCAACGTCAAGGGCATTCACCGACCACGAAAGTTCAGCGAGTGTGTTAGGTGATGAAATGTATCAATATGTGTCTTCTTTGATTACTAGTGTCGTGTTTGTGTCTCAACAGCTCGAGCGCACACGGGGCGGGTCTACCAGCAATCAAGAAAAAGGCGCAAATACAGAATTGGGAAAGGAGAACTTGTGCAAACTTGCCAAAGGTGACCACGTGCTACTTCGCAATTTCAATAGAAAGTGGAACGAGAAGAGGTTCACTGGCCCCCATCTGGTAGAGGACGTATCAACAAGAGCAGTAAAACTAAAGGACAAGCGTGCCTGGAACCACCTACATGACGTAAAGATCTACAAACTGCAGACCCGCCCCAGCGCCAACGACAGGTCCATTGGAAGAACAGCAACAACATCCCCGACAGCGGAAGAAAGTTCCACCACAGACAACGACCCAATTGTTCCCTCGGAGACGATAACTGACGAAGAAAGGGGTGATCTCCATACTGCCCACCCCATGGTCACACGCTCAAAGAGTAAAAATACTTCCGCCATCTGAGCACAGATCCCCCCCCCATTGACTGCTAAGTACAGTTGTAATTAAAACTGGAGGACATTGCTTGCACCAATACACATGTAAACACGTGAATGTTCTCTTTTTTCTCTCGCACATACAGGAACTGCGTAATATTGTATTGTTAAGAAAAAGCTAATTAACAAGTTCAGTGTACAGGCGTAGATGGTGCTGCCAGACGATAACTACCCAGAAGAATTGTCACATCAATTTGTATACGAAATAAAAAGGCCAACATACCTAAAAAGGAGAAGGGTACGTGTCTACTACACAGCCTTCCTCCTGGCCATAGAATATTACATGCCCCACCTCCGCCCATACTTGCCGGTCCTAAGGGACCGATCACTTAGAGTAGCGTGGGAGCAGCTCTTCGCCTGGGCACTGAATGACTACTTGATAGGGAGAGCTTAAAGGAAACAAAACTAACATTTAATAACGAGCACTTTTGAGAATTTTTAGGCGGGCAACTTTAACGTCACAAGAATACGCTGCCAGGACTGCAGCAAGGTAAGAGCAAAATGCCGGTGAGATTAGCATATGTAATAAAAATAATAGGGATTTTTATGATCACCGGGTTCTTGGCTGCCTCTGTCTGGCAGTACAGCTATGCTATCGATTTTATTGCTGCACCCAAACCTAATATACCCCCGTTCCCTGCTGCAACAGGTGTTACGTCAGGTGGTAATAGTAACTTTGCACCCAAGCAAAATAGAGTTAAACGCAGCACATACTCAGACAATAAAGGCATTGATAATTATGTACAAGATTCAGCACACGTCGCAAACAACATGTGGTACCAGCACATGACCCGCATTGGTAAGCAGACAACTGAGGATAGCTGTTACGTTTGCTCATTAATACCATACGCCATGAGCGCTTCACGAACATTTGTTGCCACAGAAATAGATGAAAAGACAGCACAGTGCATAATATATTTGGCCCTGTTCCAAACGAAAGGAAGATTTCAAGGAACAGTAGTGCACATGACATGGAAAACACGAGACTCATACCCATATGAAAACAACTTCCTCAAGACCTATCTGAGTTATCACAAGACCAGTTTACATGCTGAAGCATTCAGATACATAACAAGTGGCCCTGCAAAAGGAGAAACAAAGAAGGTAACACTGCAGTATCTACCATGTGATTGGTACGCCACTGAAGTTCCAGGTAAACAAGGATGCTGGGAGAGGCCGCTACTGACGATAACAGGAAAGGTGTATCTGGGCAGCAGCTGGGAGATAGGAGTGATTGGCAGAAACATGGTAACAAAAGAAACTATCTCAACCATCGAGACACACAATCATCGATGTTGGACGACGTGGATCAAGTATGTACCAATGCTCACGTGGGTAGAAGAAGATGAAGACCCAATAACTATACTACCATTGACTGCGCCCAAAGTATGCTACCAGCATAAAGGAGAGGTGGACGTAGGATATAACACCAATTGTGCAAGCGTGGTGGAGTTACCTGAGGGGGGAGCGGGAACAGCAGTAATAATGGACCATTATTGGGCCTGCGGAGAAAAGGCATATCATACACTGCCTCCCCTGTGGAATGGTGTGTGCACAATGGTACACGTCAATGTACCATCACTAGTGGTACCTAAGAAGAATGTCGATGTGGCGAAATTTCCTAAAATGGATGAAGGGGATAGGAGAAGAAAGAGATCTGCACCACTTCAGAAGGAGCAAGAGAACAGGACCAACAGCAATGATACTGTCCTAAATAGGAGAAAAAGACAAGGAGAGCCACTGACAGGAAATTACCTGTGGGGAAGGTCGGAAACGGAACTAACATCAATACCGCCAGAACACAGACTATTCAGCAGAGCAGCAATGTTCTTCTCCTCAATAATACATCCGGGACTGCAGGCATACGCAAACGCAAAATGGCTCCAAATAACCAGATGGGAACTAATGATGACCATCAATTCAACAGTAAATGGGTTCAACGCAATTAAAGAAGAGCTGCGAGCTGTAAGGATGGTAGCACTCCAGAACAGATATGTATTGGACCTTCTCACAGCAATGGAAGGAGGAGTTTGTGCAAAGATAGGACAATCTTGCTGCACGTTCATACCTGCCAACGATGCTGACAATGCTACACTGACAGAAGCAGTTTCACAATTGGCCCAGATGCACTCCAAAATGATGGATGAAAGTAACGGTGTAGACAAGGATAAGAGCTGGTTTTCACTATTATGGTCATGGATGCCATCTTGGCTGTCAGATGGACTGAAAATAATAGTGGGGTGTACTATTTTGGCTGGAGCTACTCTGATCATAATTAGATTTTGGAAGGCCCGGAAGGCACGCACGACTGACGAGTTGCTGGAAATGGTGGGAATGCACCCCTTAATGCCAGCAGATGACGGCCAGCATACAGGTGTGATAATAGAAGAAAGGGAGAAGTTGCGCACCCAAATCATCACCAATCATCTAGACCCACCATCAGTGAAGATCGAGAACCCAAGGAACCCCAGGAGCTACATAGGAAGATGGGTATACTGTACTCCTGGAGGAACATGTGAATATATGTATTGGTCATTTGAAGATCATGTAAACCATTATGGACATCTCGGAGGGATAACTAAGATATGGAGGGTAAGAGGAGATAACGAGAAGGATATGTTTGTGGTCGACAAGTCGACCAGAGGGGGGACTGAAGTGGGAGAATGGAAGACCAGGCTCCCGTCCTTCACCTCTCGCGCTTGGCCTAGAGGGTCACGGCCCAGACACCCGCCGCGAGAAGAGTTTGTCCATTTACCAGACGACCAGGTACCCTGGTACAGGAACATACGGATGTGTCCATCTGCCTGCCCAGCAGCCCGCACTGGCCATGCCGACACCTGCGGCTCGGATCAGCTAGACTAAAATCCACACGTCGTTAGAGATGCCATGACGACCTAGACAACGGGAAGCACATCTGTACAAATATACACACTGAACATTTCCACACCAATCTACACGAAGAACATACTCAGTGCTCTGACGTAGGCGACAGGCATATTCACGGACGTGCATCTTTATTATTTTTACATAGGCTTTCAGAATGCAGAAACGCAAGACGCGTCATGAACTCATCTATAACGCTTGCTCACGCTTCTCTTGAAACCCGTTACCACCATGAGAGGTATAATGGAAACACGATACTGGTCATGGAAATATATGCTATTATAACCTAAAAGCACCTATGTACCAAACAGACTACTTAAGCACCAGGCCCGAGTAGGCCTCAAACAAGAGCTTCCGTGGACATTAACAAAGCAAGAGTCAGGTTGCTGATCCTGCAGAAAGAACCCGGTGGAGCAACCAGCCAAGGTCGCAATGTTGCAAACCCACATCCAAGAACAAATCATCAAAGGCACGATGTTGCAACCTCGCACTCCGCGCCTCAACGATAAAGGCACGCCGGCAAATTAAACCAGACGCGCAGTAGAAAAAACAATATTAATTGTGCAGAATTCTGCCTCTTTCACGGTCCCTCCCCACGTGACCAAGCCGAACCTGACGAGATGCCAAAACCCAGGAGAGAAAAGGCGTCTGGGTCCCTCACTACGAGACACAGGCCGATACACTTGAAAGGCTCAATGGACATCTGCTACAGTGGGAGCGGTCAGCCTTCCACCTATGAATAAATCCTCACATTGTCTGCACGTACCCATATTGAAACATTGTTGCAATCACAGGTGCACCGAGAGCTGGGAACAACGGTGGTCCCAGGCTGGGAGGCTCACGAGTGCACCAATCAGAACATGGGGCTCTTATCTCAGACGTCAGTAATATTAGCCAATCCTCAGGAGTCTTCATGTAACAATTCTTATGTATCTAATTGTAGGGACAACCCAGATATACCACCTGACTACACCTTGTCCACTAATATCATTCTCTATATGTGTACTATACTAACCCTACCACTCGAGCAACCAATTAAGAGTGGCGATAGGTTTTTTGTTAACTTTCTGAAGTGACACAAGTAGCGCGTCATAATTCAGTAAAAAGGGCCTGCGAGCCCCACGATTGTGTGTGTGTCAGGACTAACGCGTACGCTCCTTGACCCATCCCTGCCGTTTTGTCTAAATAAACAGCAGAGTCACCTTGCTCCTTGTGTGTGTCTCATACTCTATCTCGTCTGGGATATACGGGAGGAGTTGGGGCCTCCCTGCCCGGAGGTCTGCGGACGGCCCGGCCGACCCCGGCAGAATTCCCCCCCGACAAGATTCTATAGCGTTGGGACAGGATACGATCCCTGTGGGACGCCACAGTGAATGATGGCGGGAGCTGCATTTGCTGTGTTTGAGAAGACTTTCATTGCTCTGCCTTCTAAGAAGGAGGTGATTAAGGAAGCTGCTTGGTTGGAGAAGTGCGCATCAAGCGTGAGGTGTGTGGTGAGGGTTTAGTGATCTACAAGATTGAACGCCACTGAGAGGTCTAAGAGAAGGAGGAGTGCGGGCTTGCCGCTGTCCAAGATTTGCGTAATTTGATTTTTTAGGTATAATAGGGCGGTTTCGGTTCCGTGCCCTTTGCGAAATCCGGACTGTCTTTTTCCTGGGATGGAGTTGGTTTCTAGGTAAATTTGGCACTGACTGTGCACGGCCTTGTCTAGTATTTTGAGTAGAAATGGGATGGTTGTAGTGGGCCGGTAGTTGTTAGGCTAAGAGGGGTCTAGTGTAGGCTTTTTTAAAAGGGGACGAACCCAGTCGTCCTTAAGGCTTTCAGGGACAATGCCTGATTTAAATGAGGCGTTGATGAAGGCGGTCAGGAGTGGAGCAATGTCGGGATCTCATCACGTGTTAACCAACGGCAAAACAATAAGAAAACCAGGAAGAAAGCTGCGTTAACAACGCCTCCTGTGGCACCACCTCGCTTAATTCGTTCTCTATTGCCTAGATGCCTTGGACATAGGGCATGGGCATTGGTCATAGGTTGCCATGGCGACTTTGGCATCTGATGCATTCCCGTTTCAGCAGGTGACGTTTTAGGGGAGGAGTATGTTTCCATGTCAACCCATAAAAACCTCCGGGTTACGCAGATCCCTGCTTCTGATTTTGCAAAAATCTCGGCTTCGTATTCTTTGGTACTCTGTATTGATTTCTTGTGTTTTGTACCTTGTCTTGCCTTCTTGTTATCCCATCCCCGACCCGGACCGTTGTAAAGGGATTTCTTTTGCCCGCTGAACTGCTACCTCACTGCCCGCACCTTAACAGACCTGGACCATTGTAAAGGAATTGCTTTTTGCCCGCTGAACTGCTATCTCACTGCCCATACTTTAACAGACCCGGAATGCCTCTGAGATTCCCTTCTGCCTGCTGAAGTGCTACCTCGCTGCCCACACATTAACAGACCTGGAACGCCTCGGATAATCCTTATCTGTTCATTTTACCAACTGGAACGTTAGCTCGTACCTGTGACTATGCTGCATTCTTCACGTCCTGTTTGGATTGGCTTCATTGAAACTTCTCCACACCGCACCAGTGTATTTCCTCAAGACGTCACAAGCTAGAGACTGGGACTACTTGGCGCTCAGGTCGTTAGGCGTCCTCGTGCCGGCGGGATAGTTCTGGGACTAGAGACTTTCATTTTCGTCCATCGTCTTCGTGCCGTCGGGTTAGATAATACACTGCTTGCACGGTGGGGTTTTCCAAGTCTAACAGAAGTCATCCTGGTAACTCATTGTTCTTGACCATATTCTTCTACTTTGATATCTTAGAATTGTTACTTAGCTGATCTTGCATCTTGATTTCTTTAGTGATTTCATTGAGGAAGTCTCTGATGGGGATTGAAAACTCCTAAACCACATTAGAAAAACGAATCTAACTTTAGGTTACTGTTTCACCAGTTCTTGTATAAAGATTAATGACCAGCTACTTCTTGCACAGTTGATTGTCCGTGTACTTGCAGACTAACATGCTAATGTTCCCTTACAGAGCCTGGTCGTTCGTCTGGTGTTCCATCTTTCGACTAATTGACTCCTCTGGGTTTCGCCTTCGGAACCCAGCAGGGGTACATTGGCACGAAGAACTCTACTACTACACTACGAGTTCAACTACCCCGAATTCTGACAAGCAAGTGGCCCAGCACACTCCTTAATGATTTTGGGAGGGCATACATTGCCCTTACATTGCGATAGTTTGAGGTGTTTGAGCATGTCGATGACTTCTGCTTCTGAGATGTCTTTAAATGCAAATTTAGGGAAGTTGATATTTTTGCTGTTGGGCTAGGTCTGTTTTGGCTGGCTCTGGTTAAGTAGTGCTTCGTAATGGTTAGAATTTAGTTTTGTAGAAGGTTTATTTTTTTAGCATAGCAGCTTGTATGCTAGTGCACCATGCTTCATCTTTAATTATTTCGTCCTTGCAGATAGGAAGATCTGTGAGTTCATTGAAGATGGTAAAGAGTTTGTAACAAAGATGGACCGCCAGTACATCAAGATAAGTTCTCGGGTTCTTTATTGTCCATGTCCTGAACTCCTCCACAAGACACAGGGATGGTAGGGGACACAAGATGACACGGGAAACACCGGGCTCACCCCCACGCCCATCTTCTCAGCTCACATCTTCACTCTACTCTCCAACCGTCACCAGCAGAACACCTCGACACAAACATTCCACACAAACATTCCACTACAGATGACCTCACACTCAAAGCTAATCTGTAGGCCAGATTACTACACTTCTCCTCCCCTTAGAAACACAAAGCCAGTTACTACACCACTCGCTCCATGGGAAAACAAAAGAATGACAAGGTAATGTGACCAGCACAAGACCTTAACACCCCAACACAACACACTACCAGAATTCCGCAACACAGCAGCCGCCTATGTACAGAAACCCTGGTAACACCAATAATGGGAACCACACGAAAGGACATCATTTGCAGGACACCCTCAGACCAAGTAGAAAGTGCCAACGGCATGCAACCTAAAAACAACTCACCACTCCCTCGGTCCACACCTCGAGTCCACAAAAATAACAAACAGAGCACTTGCGCCTGTCCCGAGCTGCCCCTCAGGAGCTAGGGCTGCCACCCCTAGCCAAACTATTGTTAGCCAACACTAACACAACTACAACCTAACCAATGTACCCACCTTAGCACAAATCACCTTTCACTTCGGTCTGCCACCCCGAAGTCTCAGAGCTGCCCCTCCAAGCACTAACCAACCGCCCCAAAGGAAGCAACAACAAAAGCCTGACAATGACCGAGGAACCACACGAAGAACCACGAACCACAGTATAAGGAAGAACCACAACCCAATACTGCCCCTCTGCACAAACCGTTGGTCATTCCATCCACCTACAAAACACCGTTATTGAACACACCAGGAGACAACCTGACTTACCACACTCGGAATCAGGAAACACACTGGTAAAGCTAAACTCCAACCCATAGTAACCCATCTCGGCCAAATGGGCCGGAAACCATGAAATATCTAAAATTCGACACAACCCACGCCAAAAGCAACCAACCCTGACAACACAGGACCTAATGACGGAACAAGTACGCCAAAGGTGACCCACCCTGCAACCTAAGGCACCAGAAACAACAACAACGCTCAGGCCGATAGCGACCTATCCTGACCCATCAGGCACTAAAGACCTTAACACAAACACCACTGCCACCTAACCTGGAACACACCAATTAGAAGAAAACTCAAGATAAAGAGATCAACACCCCTGAATGCCAAAACATAGCGACCAACCACGGCTTAAACCAGGCACTACACAAGGACACATGCACTCCTGACCATGCACTCATGACACAAAACACACAGGCAAAACAACTCAACCCATGACTGCACACAGCAACCACAACGCCACTCATACAAGGCGCAAATATTCCAATGCTGTATTAACACGTGACTACAGGAGCCCCAACTACTGCATGCACCCGTACACCGCACTCACACCCCAAACACTGACGACATCAAGCATGCACAAAAGACATTTTGATAACATTGCATAATAGCATGGAATTTGAATGCAAACATCGTGAAAAACACATCACATGTTCTAAGGTGAAACATTACATCACATGTGAATCAATTGGATGATGATAAGCTCCAGCACAGCCCTCAAATATCACAGGCAAGAACTCCTGGGGACCACCCAATGTCAATTGTGAATGAAAGTCAGTGTACTGTGAGGAAAATCATATTAATACAACTTGTTCCCTAACAAGTTCGCACGCCAATCCACACACCTTGGGGTTAACATTTCCCTGGAACGAAGTTCCACCCCTTAGGTGAACACAGCAATGTCACTAGTCATTTGCAGAATGAAACACATTACATCCCCGCAGAATGAATCACATTGCAAACCTTAATTGCATTACAACACCCACCCGGGAGAATAAGGAGAAAAAAAACCACCCACAGGGTTCTATTCCCCCACAAAAGGCAACAACACTTGACACCACAGGGAACAAACAACAGCCTTCCACAACTAACTCAGGACAACCCCCCCGGGATTTAATAAGGGAGCTATGTACCTTCTAAACAAATGGGCCACAACATGTAACGTGCATCCATGTTCACTCACACGGCCCGATACACTAACCTGACCCATGTCCACGCCGTATACCAGGCAAATTTCCAACCAAATTATTGCCCCGTACGGGATCGGCGAACTCTGCAACAGATGCCTCAACTGCTCCAGCTCATGGAATAATAGGCATGAGTTTGCCACCTCAAAAACCAGTCCAGATCCATCACTCTCCGGCGTGATATAATCCGATATACACTCCATCAGAGGCGAGTTCCTGCTTCCCTTAGACCCACTGGGAACGTAACCTTGATCCGCAGACGTGAGCAGCATGCATTACGCACGTGAAAATACAGGGAAGCCTCTCATAGACTCCTCCTTGTTTACATTCGGCCCGCTACAAACAGACTTGAGGCGCAGAGAACAACGTTCCCAAGACACGTGACCAACTGGGAACGCCACTCCACGCTGTGACGTCACCAGTCCAACTGGAGTCGCTGTCCCGGCAACACCCACCAGAGGCGCCTGCAAACTTCTTACAGGACCCAGGCTCCCCTCACATGGCAGGCGTATCACTGGCAGGCAACGCCAAAGCACTGCCCCAAGCTACGGGAACCTCTCCTCCAGAGCACTGCAGTGTTCGCAAGTATGCAGCAAACAGTCTCCGACGATATCCAGCATCTCTCCGCCAGGCGATACGATGGAGAACAAGCCAATCCACTGCCCAGCAATGCAGCCAGCGCACAAAAAAATCACTCCCGGTGCTGCGCCAGATGCCTTCCGGCTGGCACCAGGGAAAGGGCCACTACTTCCCTGGACACACCTGAATGTCTCAAGGCATCCGCTGGGCTCGCCCACCGGCAGAAAGTGGCCGCTCCCAAAGCCGCCGCGGCGCCTAGTCCATGGCCGCATACACAGCAGCAACTGCGCCCGAGACATTGGGCATAGCTGGAGCCTTGCAAAATCCCTCCTGGACAGACGAGCGCCAGTCTGTTCGTTGGCCATACGGCCAGTTATCTCTGTTAGCTCCATGCAACATGAGCTTAAGCGCTGCCCCTCGTGACAAGAGATGGCTTATGCTCCAGACACGGACCTTACCAGAGAAGGGGCAATGACTTGCGTACGGCGGCCTACTAGAGACAGGCCCGCCTGGGTGTGGGGAGACTCACGGGGGCAGTGTTCCTGGGGTACTGCACTCCCCCAGCAGCGCCAATGACCAGGCAATCCACCTACCATCCCACCCTCGTCGTCAGTGTAACAAAGATGGACCGCCAGTACATCAAGGTAAGTTCTCGGGTTCTTTATTGTCCATATCCTGAACTCCTTCACAAGACACAGAGATGGTAGGGGACACAAGATGACACGGGAAACACCGGGCTCACCGCCACACCCATCTTCTCAGCTCACAGCTTCACTCTCCTCTCCAACCGTCACCAGCAGAACACCTCCACACAAACATTCCACACAAACATTCCACTACAGATGACCTCACACTCAAAGCTAATCTGTAGGCCAGATTACTACAGATTTCTTTAGATTGGGAGTTGGCGTCAGATATTCAGAGATTTATACGCTTCAGATTTGGCAGTGAAAATGGTGTCTTTTTATTTTTTGCCGATTATTTTGAAGCTTTCTTTGGCAGTGTCACAAGGGTGAGCCTGCCAATTTTTAAGCGCCTGCTGTTTAGTATTACGTAAGGTTTAGAGCTCATCAATGTCTTTGGTGATTTCATCCGGGGTAGTAGCAGGGGAGGTGAGATCTTTGAAGATCATGAATATTTCCCTAGATTTTGAGTTAGCTTTGGAGATTCTTTGGTTGAATGATTCTGATTTGACTAGGAATATGGCTTTTTTATACTTGGATGAGATCTCTTTGAATTCATGTAGAGAGCATAGGTTGAGCAATGACTGCCATTTGGCTAGTGCTCGATGCTGATTGGTGCGTAGGGCAGAAAGTTCTTCCGTAAACCAAGAATTAGAGTGCATTGATTTCTTTCTCTTCTTTTTCTTCTCGGGGAGCTATGGATTCAATAGCTTGGGAGAGCACGCGTGCATAGGTGTTGGTCAAAGCAATGGGGTTGTTGTTTAATGGAGGTTTAAATTCAGGGATATCGAGAAGCGGTGCAAGGTTGATTTTGGTTGGTTTTTTTGAGATTCTGACTTTGGCGGGTGGGGCATACGAGAGTATCTTGCAATTAGGATTGGTGGGAATCGCAAATTGGATGAGGAGGTGGTCTGTCCATGGCAGGGCTGAGATGTTGGTGATGGACGAGGCACAGTTGTGGTCTGCGATCCAGTCGATGGATCGGCCTTTGCAATGAGTAGGTGCAGTAATTTTATGTTCGAACCCAATGTGGTTGAGTTCTTTGGCTAGGGAGGCGGCTGCTTTGTCCTTGGGGTCATGCAGACTTAGGTTAAGGTCACCGAGTAGGATAGTTTTGGTAGAGCTTTTAAGGTTATTACCTATGATTTGGAGGAGGTGCTTTTGGTAATCTTGTGGTGAGCCAGGTGGTCTGTAAGTGATTAGGATATTTATGGTGCAATTGGGGGAAATAGAGAGTTTAGCAATGAGGAGGTCAGCGTTGTTTTCCCACTGTGTGCTGCAGAGTCTAATGGAGAGGGTATCTTTGAAGATGAGGGTTGCACCTCCACCTTTGGATGTCTTGCAATCTTGTCTCAGGATAGTGTCTCCTTGAGGGAGGGTAAGGGAGAGGGAGGGGCCTGATGCTTCATGTAGCCAGGTTTCAGAGATGGCTAGTAAGTCAAGTTTAAGGGCAGTGATGAGGTTGTTGATCTCCAGTGCATGTGCTGGGAGGGAGCAGGCGTTTATAAGCGCGCATTTCAGTTCTGTGTGGGGTAGTGTGGATGGACGTTTGGCATGGGTGCTGAGGTTAGGGCTTGGGTGTAGTTATTGAGTGTTTGTATGGATGTGATGGAATGGGGCTAGACGGGGTGCATTGGGTGTGGGGGTGGGTGTTGGGCTTCTTGTGGTGTGGGGGATGTGTGCATGTAGTTGGGGTGCGATAGCTAAGTCTGGTGTTTCTGAGGTCGAAAGTGGGTAGAGTGCTGCGGAGAGAGATGTGTAGCTTGGTGCAAGACCTGAGTCTGCAGAGCCTATGGTTGAGGAGGGTGTGTTCATTGAGCTTGATGGCGTGAAGGATGGGCATTCTGTAGAGGGTACAAAGTGGTATGACTGTGGTCTAGTGGTGGTGCGAGATCTGTGTGCATGAGTAACATGCTGCAGATGGACCTGAGGGTGAGTTTGATGAGAGAGATTCCAAGGTGGGTGAGGTGAGGTGAGATGCGCTGGGGTGGTGATGCTGTTAGGCAATGCTCAAAGGGATAGACAATGAGGGTAGACCATGGAGAACAGAGAAAGTTCTTGAGGAAGAATATAGATTGACTGACATAGCCGATGACGATATGTTCAGGAAGGACTGAACAGTTGACGAAGTGGTGTCCTTCATGAGCATTACATACTGGATAAGGATAGAAAAAACTGAAGTACCACAGCGAATGGCGATAATGCGGCAAGACCAGCGTTTTTTAACGTAAGATTTGGAAAAGGTGGCAAGTGCCATATGGACTACACACCCTTATGAAGTAGGTTTATTGAAAGGGCTAGGAGAGGTTAAAATAAAGCTTAAGCCAGGGGCAATTTTACCTTGATCAAAACAGTACCAAATGTCTCAAGAAGCTGATGAGGGTATATTTCAGACTATTTCAGCGCTAATGAATCAGGAATTTCTGGTACCATCCGAATCATCGTGTAATACTGCTGTGTATCCAATTAAAAAACCTATAGAATGGTCGTGGAGATTTATAGAAGATAGAAGACCGATTCACCAGTTGCAGAGTTTCTCTAGTTCCTAATCCTGCGACGAAATTGTGCAGTATCCCGGTGGAAGCTCGATATTTCATGGTGATCGATTTGAAATATTTGTTTTTCTCAATACCATTGCACACAGACTCACAAGATTTGACTTCATTTACGTTTGGCCAAAGAAGACTAAAACATACTCATTTGCCTCAAGGGTACTGTGAGTCGCCATCGATCTTTAACAGTGTTCTACAGATGGGTTTAGGCAATATTGATCTCAATAAACAGATGACATCTTGATTTATAGCACCACAGAGGATGAGTGCAAACAGGATTCTGTACAGTTGATGACTATTCTAGCAGATAAGGGATCTAAAGTAGACAAGGAGAAAATACAATACTGTCAAGAAGAGGTGTTGTATATAGGTCAGTTGATTTCGCATTAAGGAAAGAAAGTGACACCTGAAAGAGCTGAGGTGATTATGAAAACCTCAAAACCAAACACAGTGTGGCAGATTCAACAGTTTTTGGGTTTGTGCAACTATGTTAGAGCCTCGGTGTTTGATTATAGCACATACACAAGACCACTTCTGCAAGCATTAAAGAAAGCACAAGTCGGTAAAATACAAATACAAATAGAATGGACTGAAGAAATGGAGGAAGGATTTGAGGAGTTGAAAAAAGCAATTTGTACAACCCCTGTTTTAGGAATTCCCAATTATGCTGAGGAATTCTATTTGTTTTCACACACAAATGGGACAGTCATGACAGCAGTGCTTAAACAGAGAACCACATTTGGGGTACAAACCTTTGGCATATTACAGTGGAATTTTAAACCAAGTTATGAGAGGACACTTCCCTTGCGAACAATCTTTAGAAGCTGCCACATTCGCAATCGAGACGTCCACAAGTATTGTCATGGGCTGCTCTATGACCCTCTTTGTGGAGCATGCTCTATTTGCCATTTTTGAGACGCCCAAGGGCACATTGACATCCCAAAGAGCTTCAGTTTATGAGGTAATAATTTCTAACCCAGCGATTAAGATCATAAGATGTAAAATAATGAACCATGCGACATTTATAGTTGGACCAGTAGAGGAAGGCGATCATGTGCATGACTGTGCTAATTCTGTTGAATTGTATGATGATATACCATGTGTGAAAGAGAATGCTTTAGCAGGAGGGGGGATTCTGTTTATTGATGGTTCTTCGAAAATTGATCAGACTAGTGGGGAAAGGCATTCAGGTGCTGCAGTAATAAGACACAGGTTAAATGGAGAATTCGAAGTAGCAACGAGTGCAAGACCAGGTCTCACTTTTCAGCGCTAGCATCAGAATTAGTAGCGCTTATCGTCATGCTTGAAAAACATGAAGGCAGGAAGTGACAGTGTACAGTGGCTCCGCCTATGTGATGACAACCATACACACAGGGTTAGCATGTTGGAAAAGGAGGGGCTACCTCCATGTAGACGGCACTCCAGTGCAGCATGCACCTTTATTGGATAGGCTCATTAAGGCACTACACCGCCCAGTGACCATAGCAGTCGTTAATTGCGCAGCACATACTAAGCGAACAGATGTTATCTCTTGCAGGAACAAAGCCGCAGATGAAGAAGTCAAATGGTTTGCTTATTCCCCAGAAATGTTGAGTTTTGATACTAAGAATATTAAGGAAAAAGTATTTAAAACAATATTAGTGCAAGAGGGGTTTAATAAGTTGTCAATAACCCAATTAATAGAGAATGAATGACGCGCGCCACAGGAAGAGCAAGAATTATGGAAACCCAGGGGTTGTTCTTTATCCCGCACAGAAGCATTATGGCCACAGGACATCACTGGAAAGCCAGTGATGCCAGTAATGTTATTAAAGGTCACTCCTGGACAGCTGCATTACCCCCCACATGTATCTAGAGAAAGTCTTGCTGCCAATATTGCAGAAGACTGGTTCATTCCTAATTTGTTGGAACATGTTGCACTATTTATGGTGAACTGCTTTGTGTGTCAAAGGCTTACTTCTGGGCATACACTGAGAATGATCAGAGGGGTAGTACCTCAACCGAATGGTCAGTTCCAGCATTTACACATCGACTATGTCAATATGCTGCAGGTCTGTAATGGACATTGATATCTATTGGTGGTGGTGTGTCCCTTCTCTAGGTGGATCGAAACAGGTCTGTGTAATCACCCTGATGCCACTTGTGCAGAGAAGTTTTTAGTGTTCAAAGTTTTCCCAAGGTGGGGTGTGTCTGAGGTGCTGAGATCCGATAATGGGCTGCATTTTGTCAATGAACTATTCGAACAGATAGGACTTCTATTAAATATAAAGAACACATTTTCTTCTGCTTATCACCCACAAGCAAATGGAATATGTGAGAGACTAAACGTCCCCCTCAAAGAAAGGATTTCTAAGATCAAATTGACTTTGAAAAAGGGATAGCTGTATTGCCTACCCCAAGCCTTATATGCCCTTCGGAATCAGCCAGGATCAGACCACCACCTCACCCCGCATGAGCTAGTTACAGGGCATCGAATGAGAACACCCCTTACACCTCCGTCTAGGAGTAGAAGTGATGCCCAGAGCATAGCAAAAACTTTAGGTTATGAGATGCATGATTATTTGACATGTATGACCTCTAGCATTTCTTTAATTTCAGCTCAAGTCAAGTGCCAGGGGGGGGTCAGTCTAAGATAACAGAAGAAGATAATTTGACAACCAATCCAAGCGAACTATTACCACTGCCTAAGTTATATGTTGGGGACCTAGTCCTAAATAAAAGTTTTACCAGAAAATGGCATGAGCCACGTTTCCATGGACCTTTCTGTGTTGAAGAAGTGTCCCCTGCCACTGTCAAAATACATGGAAGAAGAGCTTGGCTGCACTTGGTGATGTGAAGATCTATAAAGGAAAGACCTGCCCTCCCACTGTTGCCAATCCATAAGTAAGACAAGAAGAATTTCAGCATGTGCAGACTCGATTGATGAGAAAGAAGAAGGATGATAAAACAACGAGTGATTAATACAGATAGTTTAGCAGAGAGTGTTAAGACTTGTTGGAATTCCTGAAATTTTGAAATGAACTATTATTATAGTTATGCCTAAATGTCAGTTCTTGATCAAAAATTGTAAACAAGATCAGCATCTAGATTCATTTCGTGGAGAGTATCTGTTCTAAGTAATTAAACATATAGTACCTGCCGATAGTGACATTCATCGGCTTGTGCTAGCTGTTTTTGTTTTCATTCTTTGATCTTACCTTGCTCTTGTTAGAAGAGACGTTAATATTCACAATTTCTTGCAGGATGCAAAGAATGGCCCAGTAATAAGAAGGCTCCTTATTGCTATAATGGAACAGATTCTACAGTTACACACATAAAGAAATGTGATGATTGTATTAAAGATGATTAAAGAAGAAAGTGGCACGGTTCTACAAGATGAACAAGTGCAACGAGTAGTAGGATGGTGAGAGAGATGGATGCCTAAGTTGTTATTCATAATATATGCTTGCATGTTTGTTCTCTTTGTCTTCTTGGTCCTCATCTTTCACAGTCTCTATCATGTTAGCACTTCAGCTGATTAAAACTGCTTTTGATTTTCTCCATGAATATTACACAACTTTTGGGAGATACAAAAAAGATGCAGAGGACAATAGTGAAGGGATACATACCTATCTAGATAACACAGCACACTTATCATGTGGTATCAGCACATCAGAAAAGTGGGGGAGAACGCATCTAAGGAGGGTTGCTATGCCTGCTCTCCCATTCCCTATGCCATGAATACAGTACCAATTTCATTTCCAGAGAGGTTCCAGAGCACGATGCACATTGCCTCAGTCATCTTGCAACATGTACAACTCGAGGACCTTTCCAAGGAAGCTAGGAAACTTTGCAATGGAGATCGAAATGGTCGTTTCCATACCAGGATGAGCACATCAAGACTTTACAAATGGAAAAGCAACCTGGATGGAAGAGCAAGTTGCTTGTGAATCCTGCAGCAGGACAGGATGAGGTGATCATTAAGAGATTAAGGGGCCGATTCATGGAACAAACGTGTGCCGAAAATCTTGGCGCAAACATGCGCAAGGATGAAAAAACGTGCGATTCATGGAAGTCCCTGCCCGTGTTTTCCTTGGGATGTGCGCCTAACCTGAGCGCGACACGCACAGGGAAAGCGCACAACGTCCGCGCACACACCAAAAAGGGGGCGGGACACGGGGCGTAACATGCGGAATGGGGAACAACACGTGAAAAAGAAAGCTTAACTGGGGAAGTACTGCTGGGAAGTACACGGAACGACCAAATGCACGCGAACCACACATATTCATGGAATCGAATAGGGCAAACCCGCGCACGGGCAAAGACACGCACAGGCCTAAACACGTCCTCCACATGAAGGCAGGCGGTAGCGTCCCTGCGCATTACAAAAGTGTGCGCAAACAAAAAGCATGTCTATACAGCTAGAATCAATGAAATATACAAGAAAATCCAGGATTGGATGGTACTGAATGGTTTAGCCATAAACAGTTCAAAAACTGAGCTTCTAATTACTGGCTCAGAGGCCAAATTAGATAAGCTAGGACCTAGTTACAAATCTTTCATTATAGATGGCTGCCATATTGAGGTTATGAGTAAGGTGAAAATTCTAGGCATTTATTTGGACAAAAATTTGAATATGAACGCCGAAGTGAATAATTTGGTTTCATCTGCTTCATATTTTCTTAAGCTGTTTCGCTGCCTTAGACCTTTTATATCAGAATCTAATGCCGAAACTCTGGCAAGAGCCATAATCGGCTCTAAGATCGACTATTGTTGTAGTCTACTTGTAGGGTTGCCAGTATCGGACATCCACCAGCTGCAAGTCATACAGAATGGCGCAGTTAGGGTTGTGAAGGGCTTATCAAGAAGAGACCATGTGTCGGAGGCTCGGCGCAGCCTACACTGGTTACCGGTACAGGCCAGGATTATGTTTAGACTGCTCCTTATCACTCAAAAATGCATAAACAGAGTTATGCCACTCTACTTGAAAGAACTAGTCTCAGTAAAAAATAATATCCGATCCCTTCGTTCGGACGAAACAAACACTCTGGCTATGCCACGCGTGAAAACCAAAAAATCCAGAGACTCAGCTTTCATCTCAGCAGCCCCCCTTAATTGGAATTCGTTGGCTGTCACTTTGAGGACTACCACCTCCGTAGACATTTTTAAAAAGGGGCTGAAAACCGCCCTCTTCTCGTAGGCCGGACTTTGACCTGTGTATGATTTCTGCATATGAACCTGTTTTGGAGTTGGTTTCTACTTTTGTCTGTTTTCGTATTGTTTGTGTTGTCGTTTTTTAAGCGCCCTTAAGCCTTAGGGTACCTGGTGCGCTATTCAAATGCTAAACATAAACATAATGAATGTCCCATACTGGGGCTCCCTAGGATAAATGACGTGCACACAACACACAGGCACCCCAAAAAAAGAAGAAAAAGAGACAAGCACCCCCCAGTAGCCCACGTGCATGCAAAAATTACAAACGTAGTATGGTGTGGCAGCCAGGAGCCCAAAATAAATGTACGCGATCAACAGGCAGGCCAGTATGGCCGTATAAAAAAAAGGTGTACGCGACAAACACGGACACCCGCTGTGTGAAAAATAGGCCCTGTGTGAGTGGGGTACGTGTATTACTGGGGTCCGCGGGAAGTTTTACACGCAATTGGCCCTGTGCGAGTGGGGTACGTGTATTCCTGGGGTGTGCAGGAAGTTTTACACGTGATTGGCCCTGTGCGAGTGGGGTACGTGTATTCCTGGGGTTCGCAGGAAGTTTTACACGCGAAAGGGCCCTGTGCGAGTGGGGTACATGTATTACTGGGGTTCGCAGGATGTTTTACACGCGAAAGGGCCCTGTGCGAGTGGGGTATGTGTATTACTGGGGTGCGCGGGAAGTTTTACACGTGAAAGGGCCCTGTGCGAGTGGGCTACGTGTATTACTGGGGTGCGCGGGAAGTTTCACACGCGATTGGCCCTGTGCAAGCGGGATACCACTCACCATCTGCCTTGTGTGTAGAAGAACGCATAGCCAACACCGACCCACTGTGAAGTAATAGCATGTGAACCCCAACGGCTGGAAAACACACACCGCCACCCTACGAAAAGCACGTACAGAGCAATGGAAAGCCACGTGGGATCTTCAACCCATGCCAGGGCAACGCCCGTGCGCGATACGTCACAGACGCGCTTACGCGCTAAGGGCCTTTGGTCCAATGAAATCGTGTACGTGTGCTGACGTGCTTATGCTCTAAGGGCCTTTCCGCGGATTTCACATTGACGTGCACTTTTTTCACGTGCCAATTCACTCTGTATCAAGCTGGCCACACGTACAAACACGGAAGACCAACTCCTGCCCTGAAGGCTATTTTCCTGCCCCCCAGAGCCCCGAGCACGCTCCCACCTGCCATCTGCTGCTGCCTGACTGCCTGCTGCCCATGTGCCCTGCTATTTGGTGCCTGCATGTCAGCCAGGGTTCCAGTTGCTGTGTCCACCCCTGCTGGAACAGAAGACTCCCGACTGGGATACCATCACTCCACAGCCCAGCCCCAGGACCCAGTTGCCTACCCACGCCTGCCTCAGGGGTCGCCATATCGGGGCAAGCACCATCTGAGACCACTGGCGACCCCCAGCCAGAGAGGCAGAGGGACACCAGCTTCAGTGTGAAGGAAGTTGGTGTCCTGGTGGAGCATGTCCTGGGGCATTATGATGCCCTCTTCGGAACATCACTCGCCAACAAGGAAGGACGGGAGAGGATCTGGGACGACGTAGTGGTTGCCATCAACGCAGAGGGGGTGGCAACCCGCGACATCAAGCACGTCAAGAAGCGCTGGGAGGACTTCAGGTCCAGGACCCTCGACAAGGCCCGGCGCCTCACGGAGGGGGGCCGGGTCAGCATGAGTGACATCCAGATGAGGGTCCTGGAACACGTATGCCCAGCACTCCACGCCCAGATCCTTCAGAGGAAGACCCGTCTGAAGTTGAGCGGTAAGTGGCCAAGCATTGGTGTGCGAGACAGGGCATGTTGCAGTGTGCTGGTAGTCTGATACTTGCCTGTATGTGTGACATGGGCCATGTATGGATGTGTGTGTGCAGGGACATCATGGTCATGCATGTGAGACCAGTAATGTGCAAACCACATGGTTGGTGCATGAGTTCCAATGCTACATGGGGAGCTGTATGGCAAATGCACACATGAAAGCATGCCAGTGTCTGTTCTTGCACATGGTGGGGGTGTGAGGGATGGGTGCTGCTGTCATGTACATGTATGGTGCACATGTGTGTGTGTCTGAGAAGTGTGTCTGTGACTTCGATACGCCATGGATTCATGACACATTTCCGTGATGATGTGTAGATTCACTCATGCAGTGCGGTCACCGTTGCATGCACTGTGTCTATCCACTGTGTCTGTGGTGTACAAGGCATGATGCATGACCCTCCGGTGATGTGTGTGCATGGGATCAGTGTGAGCCAGGATGAATGTGAGTTTGAAGGCAACATTTTGATTAATAGAGGCCCTTGTACATGGATGCTGATGTTGATTGCAGGCGCCATGCCTGTTTATGCATGTGTCTTGCGTGCATTCACCCATGTGTTGTGGAGGAACAGGATGGAAGTGACGTTAGACTCTGCCACTAATATGTTATTGCTTCCTGTCTAGGGGAATATTGTACTGTACCCTGATGCTTGTGTTCTATGTCTCCCTCTATGCCGCGTCAAGTGAAGAAGAGGGCGGAGACGGCGCTGTGGAGCCAAGCGGGCGGGATGCCTCCACTGGGCGGCGACGCAAGGCCCAGCCACCCTCTGAGGACTTGCCATCACCCGGGAGCGAGGGGGCTGGTGCCGTGTCTGCCACTACGGCTGTGGCAGAAGGGCCGGGTGAGCCCCCACAGGGGCTTGCAATGGCGGAAGACGGTACGGAGACATCCAGGTTGGTGGTCTCCACAGAGGAGGAGGAGCCCGCTACTGAGCCGCACATGGGGCCTGGTGGGGGTAGTACCACTGGTGCAAGTGGTGCAGTCCAGGGCCAGGGTCAGGAGGCAGCACAGGTCACCGCAGAGGGGCCTGTGCATGATCCTGTCCTTGACCCTGTGACTGCACCACCATGCACCAGCAGGGAGGCCCCGTCCCAGGCCCATCCGCAGGTAGGGGAGAGTGCCATGTCATCTGCCTCTCCACTACCTGCGGACGAGGGGTCCTATGAATGTATGGGCTCCGTCCTGATTGGTGTCGCGTTGCGCACGCGTGACATTCGTGATGACATGCATTCTTCCTGGGCAGAGAATGCACGCCATCACGAAGAGCAGCGTCACGACGTGGCACTGTTGGGAGGGTCCCTGGTTGGTGGGTTCCTACATGTGACGCGCACTCTGGTGGACCTCTCCTCCTCTGTGGAGACTATGCGTCAGTCGTTCTCCCTGCTGTCTTCCGGCCCAGATTCCACCAGGGCCCCCTGTGGACCTGGCCTGACCAACAAAGCCAGCTTGGTGGAAATCCCATCCCTGCCACAGTCGGGAGTCGGCGGTCCAGCAGGGGTGGACACCACAACTGGAGGCCAGCTGATAGAGGTTGTGCAGGCATCATCAGACAGGGCACATGGTAGCAGCAGCAGCAGGAGCAGGCTCTAGGTGGGAGCAATGATGGCTCAGGGCCATCGACATCAGGGGGCAGGCATCGGCCAGAGGGCAGGAGGACCCCGGAATGGATGTATCTTCCGTGTGGCTGCGGTTGGGCCAGCGTACAGGTGCGGAGCGGCGGCGGGCAGAAGAGGCACGGCTCACCATGGTCAGGGTGGAGTTCTCCATGCGTCGGGCACTGAGGCGGGCAGAGGCCCGCCTCCGGGACATTGACATTGAGTTTGATGATGCCCTGGCCCGGGACACCACAGAGTGAGCCACAGGACTTGCCCGCCACCATTGTATATAGATAGATAGTGTTAGGTTTCCTTTCCTTTTTTTTATTTTGGTTGCGCTTGGACAATGCACCACGTTTTTGTATATAGTTTTTTATTAGGTAGCATTTTTGGTAGATTTCATTTCATCAGTTGGGCTCATGAACCCTGGATTGTTCATTTGTACATAGTTCACCATTGGATTATTCTCATTTTTTTTATTTTCACCATGGAGCAATGGATTTCACTTTCTTTTTTCCCTTGGATTTGCTTTGTTGGACTGTGACTTTTTAACACCATTTCTTTTGGATTTCTTTGGATTATGATTTCTTTTTTTGTTTATTCTTTTACGAACATGCAGCATTTCTTTAATTATTCCCATTGTTGTGTGTTTTCTTTTAATTACATTCATGTTGTGTTTAATACATTTTTTTCTTCATACTTCGATGTGTGGTATTATCTCATTGGTTTCATGCATGTCATGATATGGGTTTTCACATTCACTTGCACCCATTGTGTGTGTGTGACGGACAGTTGTTCATTTACATACTTGCCTTTGGGGTTGTATCATGTAATTGGATTTTCAATGTGGGTGGATGCAATACTTGGTTGGGTCTTTGGGCTGGGGAGGCTGGCCATAAGGGGCATGATTTAGGATCGTCATGACGTGGGGGCGGGGGGACATGAGTGGGACATGAGTGGGGGCCTGCTGGCAGGTGCCCTGCACTGCTGGGGGGTGGGGGTGCAGGGTGACATGAGTGGGGGCCTGCTGGCAGGTGCCCTGCACTGATGGGGGGTGGGGGTGCAGGGGGACATGAGTGGGGGCCTGCTGGCAGGTGCTCTGCACTGCTGTGGGGTGGGGGTGCAGTGGGACATGAGTGGGAAATGAGTGGGGTCCTGCTGGCAGGTGCCCTGCACTGCTGGGGGGTGGGGGTGAAGGAGGACATGAGTGGGGGCCTGCTGGCAGGTGCCCTGCACTGCTGGGGGTGGGGGTGCTGGGGGACATGAGTTGGTGATCAGTAGTGCAAGCTGACATGTGGCTTGGCTGGGGGGCATGCCCATGGTGGATGGGCTGCCTAAGGGACACGACCAGGGGTGCAGGTTAGTCTCCTGTGGTGAGGGCAGCCTGCAGGAGCCGTGGAGGGTGTAGAGGGAACACCTGGGAGGACCCACACTGCCAATTCATGTGTAGGACTCCCCGCGCACCCCCGAAATACACGTACCCGGATCCAATTGCGTGTGAGACTTCACGCAAACCCCAGTTATACACGTACCCCGCTCGCACAGGGCCAATTGCGTGTAGAACTTCCCACGCACCCCCTGAAATACATGTACGGGGATTCAATCACATGTGAGACTTCACGCGAACCCCAGTTATACATGTACCCCGCTCGCACAGGGCCAATCGCATGTGAAACTTCCTGCGAACCCCAGTTATACACGTACCCCGCTTGCACAGGGCCAATCGCATGTGAAACTTCCTGTGAACCCCAGTAATACACGTACCCCACTCGCACAGGGCCTATCGCGTGTGAAACTTCCCGCGAACCCCAGTAATACACGTACCCAACTTGCACAGGGCCAATCGCGTGTTAAACTTCCTGCGAACCCCAGTAATACACGTACCCCACTCGCACAGGGCCAATCGCGTGTGAAACTTCCTGCGAACCCTAGTAATACACGTTCCCCACTTGCCGTGTACTGTGTGGCGGCCATGTATACTGGTACAGGGTTAGCCCAGCCCTTTGCACTGGATTGGGTATTTTGATGGCTTTTCCCTGCGCGAGGGGCGTTCTTGGGGGCGTAACTGGCACTGCTGCAGGGTCGTTGCGCCACTGTGCGCCACGGCTGGTTTTGGTAGCTAAAATCCTTGAATACGCTGTGCACGGAAATGGATTTTAGTGCACGCGGCTGGCGCAGAGATTCGCACGCGTACACTGTGCGCCAGCCGCGTGCACCACTTGTGCGCTAAATTCTATGAATTACCCCCTAAGGGAATTAACTGCCCTGATGAGACAGAAATAGCTGGATCACCTGGATGTTGAGAACAAACTCAATTGTTGATCTATGGATGAGTGAAATCCAACAAGGGATGGAAAGAAGGAATGATGTCCTTTGCAGCTCACCTGCTGAAAACAGAATACAAATAGAAGTGCAAAGCGTGAATGATGTGTGTTTAAAGTCGTGGGCTAAATACACCAAACTACTGACATGGGTAGAAGATGAATCATGACAAGTAGCTGTTATCATGTTGGCTAATGCAACACTGTACTTCTGAAGACACAGAAAGGACCATGTAGGATATAACAAAGAATGCAAAACCACAATTTACATTCCCAGGTTGGGAGAAGGGGCAGCCGTCTTTATGGAGCAATATTGGGCTTGTGGATCTAGAGCTTACATAAGGCTGCCCAGGGATTGGGGTGGAGTATGTTCTTTGATGCTCATTCATGTTCCAGCATTAGTGATTCCTCAAAGCGACCTCAACATTGGTGAATTTACAAAAGTGGATGCCCATTTTAGAAAAAGAAGATCACTTGACCTTCTCCATCCGACAACAAGAGAGAATTATTTCTCAGCCAAATCAATAACAGCATATGACTCCATTCCTGAAGAACACAGGTTGTTCAGTAAGACTGTCAGAATATTTCTGACTATATTGGTTCCAAACAGTAGCAAATTCTAAGCGTCTTCAGATCACCAGATGCCAGCTCCTGCAGACAATCAATGCTACCATAAAGGGATTCAATGCTATGAAGGAAGAACTGAGGGCCATATGACTAATAAACCTCCGGAACAAATATGTTGTAGATATGATCACAGCGATGGAAGGAGGGGTTTGCGCCAACGTCGGGCCATCATGTTGCACATTCACACCTTCTCATGATGAAGAAAATGGGAACTTGACAGAGGCCATAACGTTGTTGACAGACCTGCACAACAAGATGGAAGATGAGACAGATGACATTGAAAATGACAGCTGGTTTGCCTCCCTGTTCCCATGAATTCTGCAGTGGTTGGCAAACATATTTAACATCCTTGGAGTTACATTAGTGCTGGTGATGTTCAGATTCTGTGTAATCAGGATGGTGATATCCCAAAGCAAGAAAACAGCAAAGAAGGTGGTAGGAATGATTATCATGATTGACGTTGAATCCGGACTTGGAGCCAAGGAGCTGACTGGTGAAGCTGTCAGAAAATATATAGAGACCAGTATTGTAGTACCTGATGGAATGAAGTTCCTGTATCCAAAGAATCTTAGGAAGTACGTGGGACAATGGGTCTATTATACTCCGAATGGACAATGCAACTTAATGACCTGGTGTGTAGATTAACATGTCAAATCAGCCGGCTCCCTGAGGCGGGCGATGAAGATATGGACTCCAAAGAAACACTTCTTCAAGATAAAATACCAGGATGTGGAAACAATTAAAGAGGTGGTTGAGTACTTGACCAGAGGGGAGAATGTAGAGGAATAGTTATATGCCTATGCAGGGAATCCTTCACCCCTACCTCCTATATGTTGGAAGTCTGATATCATACCGTTTTTGATACCAGCAGTTGTGACAATACTGCAGCGTATGTTCAAAATAAGATACCTATTCAAACAACCCTATCGAATGTATCTCTGAAGAGACAACAATCTGTGGGCAGATTTCCCTAAAGGGATAGGAAAAAGAGCAAAAAGAGAAGCTAGTGATGTCACATGAGACATGTTCGACATCTCGGGATATTGACTGAAGAGGATGCATGCACCTTACTGAAACTAATGACAAAGTAAAGAGTCAAGTGAACTTTTAAATATGATAAAAATGATTACACAGGTATGAAGTGATGCAGAGAATCAACTGTTCAATAAGTGTACAAACGCTGAAAAGCAAGGTAGATTAAGTCATCATAGAAGCCGGCTAGACGTAGTGAATAGAATGCAGGCGGAGCCACGATTGTACAGGAACTGGACATCAGTGTCACGAATTTAGTAAGCCAGGACCCATGAAGAGAAAAGGCGAGAATTGTGTCACAGCAAGAATAAGATGAAATCGTGGAGCTGCATGGTGAGGCTGTCTGGCCTGGTATCAAAACTGAAGCAGCCAAGGTTGGTTATCTATTCTTGAAAGGAGTTAACATGTAAAGGATGAATCATCTCTTGTTTAGGTGCTAAGAAAGAACACCAAGGGTGCCAAGTTTTATTCATTTAAGACTTTTAAAAACCTCAATAATTGACCAAATCATGGTCCCCTGTCACGTGAGCCAAGGATGAAAATAGGGTCGTACTTGGAGTCCTAGAACAATGATAGTGAAGATTCGCACTTCCATGTATTCTCAGAGACAGGGATACTTTGCAAGGCCAATTTCAAAGACAATCTTCATGGCAGGAGGCTTGGGTGATGAGAGATGTTGGGCTAATTGGGTGGGAGACAGAGTCAGGTCTACCTCCTTGCACATGGGTCTGGTCTTACGTGTTGCTAAGTGAACCAAATGTTACAGACATGACACAAGCGTGCCAACCAATTCTAGAGGTCTGTATAAAGAAGGAGATTATAGTTTGAAGACCAATTGTAAACTGTGTACTTAATGGTTTTAAAGATATGTTTTAGAGGTGGGGATGTATTGTCCACCTAACAGTGGGCAGCCAATCACAATCCAAGCTCCTTTGTAATGCATACTTAGATGTTCTTCTTAAGCCTACCACAATCCTTAGTAGGTTTTCTATCATTTGCCACATAGTATGACGTTACCGCTGATGTATTTTTAGTATAAAGTCTATGTTTTATGAAAAGATTGCTGAGAGAAAACTGAGCGAACGTCGATTGATGCTCGTTGTAACTTCCTGTTTTAGATAATTGGTAATAAAATAGTATCTTTGCCATCTTCCTCAGTTGGGTCAGTTATTTGTAGAGTTATTCTGTGAACCCATCCATTGCGTGCACGTTCATGAAGGGCCCTAAACTCACCACAGTAAGAAATGGCTAGAATGGCTGCCCAAAAATGTCAGTCGAGTGATGTAATAACGCATCATGGTTTCTTGTTGAAAGGATGTTGAATTTTTACTGCCCATCTATAATACATGCCTGGGTAAAAAATGTGGGATTTCCATGCCCACAGCCTGGCCTTCACCCCCACTGGCTTCATGGCCCAGCACAAACACTCACGCACACAAACAGTCACATAACACATTCACTCACTCTTTCCATTCACGCACAGCATTTACCCATTCATTCGGATGTGCATACATACATCATACACGCACAGATTCACACCCATATAATACATACAAAATAAAATCTTACCTACATAAAGCCCCGATCCTCATGCAGCTCTGCTGCTGCCACCAGAAAACCTGCTGCCTCCATTTCGTGGTTCCTGCACAGGCATGCAGGAGCCAGAGCCCTCCAGAGATGGTTCCCCATTTTGTTTGCATGTGCGGGAGGCTGAGGAGCGTCCACTCGCACAAACATGCAGTACCCCAGTCTGCATCTCAATGGGCAATGCAAGGCTGGTGAAGCAAAATGTTCATGGCCTTCCACGGTCAGAGGAAACCAAATCACCAACATAAGCACTTCTGTGCGGTTGCATCCCCTGCATTCAATTTTCAACTTTTGGAAGGCGTAGTGCAAATGTTAACAGTAAATTCAGGTGAAATCACCTTTATTTGATGCTTTATCTTGAAAAATAGTGAACACTACCTGCAAATTACACTGTGCATACCGTGTTTACTAATGCAATCTGATGGAATCCACCTGCTCTTTAGCAAATGCTAATTTGAGGCAGATTTAATAGGAATCAATTGGTTTTATGCCTGTATGAAAATCTGAACAAGGTCAGCGTCCACAGACGTCATTTGGGGGTCACCAGGGGTCCCATCTGCGACCCCCGAGGTTTCCCTTGCTACCCCTGTGGTCTCCCTAGAAAATATATGTTTTTTTTAAAAAAAAACAATTAAATGTAAGCTCCTGGAGTGTGGCCAGCACCATGTGACTCTTTGCTTCTGGAGTGGCTGGCTTTCTTGTTCAGGCCTCTAAAAAAACAGGGGGTTCCACAAGTGTAACACTTTGAGCAGTGGCCCTAAATAAGAAAGAATAGGAATAACAAATAATTAGCCTTTCTGGAATTCTATACAATAATTGCTTGACTCAATAAAGGTTTATTTCAGGCAAATCTCAGGGGGTGAGTCACTTATTTAGTCTGTTCTTAAATGCCTCAACTCAGCTTTTCATGCTTCTGAGGTCTATAAATAAATACCAACACAGTTTGGGTGATATTATATGCATATGTGTTTTGGATAAAATGCTTAATTTTTTTTTAGTGACAAAAGGGAACAGGAAAGCATGGCCTAGCCGGAGGTAAAAATTCCACTTTTTGCCCCTCTTATAGCTTGGAAATGGACAAGAAAATAGATGGAGCACAAAATAAAGCATTCATCTTACATTTACGCGTTCATTATATACTCTGGCTCTTTTCAAAATGCTCCGGTCTGTCTTTCTACCTTACATTCCAACTTTGTGCACATTTACTTAACAGAAAAGCGGGTGATGACACCCTGGAATTCTGTGGAATGGAGGGAGAACTTGGTGCTAAAGGAAGGGGGTCGATGCATGAGATTTAAGGGGCCGAGATCCTGGCACAAAGTCAGCGGTAGAATCTCTCATGTGAGGGCCAGGGTCCACAGAGATGACCTAGCACTACGCAGAACTTTATGGGAGAGCTTGCTGTGCGTGGGGTGTGAGGTGAGATATTGACATATGAAAATATGTTCATAACTTAAAAAGATAGGTTTTTTGCAAGATTATGGGAATAGTGGAGATTGCCTCATTTTAATGTGCCTTCCACGCCTCAAAGGCTTGAGTGAACTTTATCAAGAATATGAAGAAATAATGACCCGATACCAAATTGCAAAAAATGTAATTCTGCCTGCAATGAAATTCTGCCTCCGATTTAATTCTGCCTGTAAATGATGCTTTGCAGGCAGCGTTCACTAATGCATTTCAATGTAATCAGGCTGTTTATTAGCATGTACAAGTGCAAAGCAGGTGGCCTTGGAATCCATTGGTTTTAGGCCTGAATGAAGTCTCGTGCAGCTGTAAAACCGGGTGCTCTTAGAAGAAGAAGGAAAGTGATACCAAGGTGGAAACTCCTCTGAGTGCTCCTCCTACAGCTTTAAGGGGATGACAATGAGCTCGAGCACATCCCCCTGAACGGTAATGCTTGGCAGAATGTGAAATAGAAAACGGACATTGCATTCAGGGAACTACCAATGATAGCAAGTACATACTTGTGGGTCCCCTCTATGCAATTCTTTCTACTTTTCCAAAACGGAGTGCAAAAGTAACGAGGAAAACTGGCATCATTTTGCTTGCTCTTTACTCTTACTAACCATTTTGTAAGAGATGTAATTGCTGTCTGCAAATGAGGCTTTACAGACGGAATTTACAAAGGATTCCTATGGCATCCTACTTTTAGCAGGGTTAGATGTAGGTGTTGTCCGCAGGAATCCATTCCTGTACACAAGCATGACAATCTCATTCAGTCATACACAGAACCTTTGCGGGGGGAGCGGGAAGAATGAGGAGGACGCAGATTCCCTCGCCGATCTCCCACTCCCCCCTGTAAAACCCTTCAAAAATTCTCTGAAGCGTCACAACAAATGTAAAGACTGGTGTCAGCCCTTTCTAGAGCGGCATTACATATTGTTAACCGGCCGCACATTTTAAAATGACCCTCTGTCATGCTCACGCAGGGGGGCGCCAATGACAGCACTTGTGTGCCGCAGGTTCCACTCCATGTAGTCTTCGACTTTTGCAAAATAGGGTGCAAATGTAAAGCATAAAAACAGGCGATACGCTTTTACTCTTTACTTTTACTATCCACTTTGAAAAATAAGTAAATACTGCCTGCAAATAACATTTTAAGGAGGGGATTTACAATTGATATTGACAGCAAGGCCAGCATGGCTTTCCATTCAAAATGCACAAAAACTTAAGTTTCTTACCTGTAAATCGATATAGAACAGGCCGCAACAGACAGACAAAAGTCCCTATAAGCACGCAAAGCATTTGTCATTGTCTTTATGTGGTGCATCCTTCTCTCACCTTTCAAAGGTACAGCTTGTCCTACAGCATGTCCTAATACCAGTCCTTCACCACCAGTTTCTTCTCAGGCTTCCTAACCTTTGGAAGGCTTTTTCTCCCCACAAGTAAAGCTCTAATTAGCCACTGATGCTGCGCTCAATTGAGTTATGGTATTTCTCTCATTATCTGCAACACTGCAGCTCTGGGGGTGCCATAGAATCAACACCCCGAACCAGATCTTTTTTAGTCAAAATCTCATTCTTTACCGAGAGTGGACCCATCTTCTGTGAAAGACTGTAATATGTGAATGATACGAATCAGTTAGAAGTCAACGTTAAGAAGCTTCTGGGCGAATTTGTTCAGTTTTATTGTAATGTGATTCTCTCACAACCTAACTGTGCAGATGCTATCAATGTAGATAACCTGTGTGTGGGTTGGGTAGAGCAAATCCAGTGCGCACAAGTATGGTAGAGGAAAAATGGGTTGCGACCTTCAGAGCACATGTTGCATTTTAAACACTTTTGTGCCAGGATGTATATGTGTGTGTCCTAGTGAAGCTCCTGTTTTCCTACCCCCGTGCCCCGTGTCACTGAGACCCCCAGAACCAGGCAGGCTACACCCCATTGCGCTTTCACACGCCCTGCAGTCTTCACACCCAGAGAACAGGTACCGGATGACCCACCCTTCAGCTCATGTAGGTGGACTCCGGCCAGGAGCCTGCCACAAGGGCACTGTGTAGGAATTCAAAACAGCTATCACCCTGTGGATCTCTGCCTGCAAAACTGTCCACTAGACTAGCAACCTGGTCAGTCATAGGAAGGAGACTGGAGCTCCCACGTCAAAGAGCCCATGACTATGGACAACCCAAAGTCATGGACTATATCGTTCTTCCCCCATTTCCACAAAGGAACACACATCATAATCATACTGTGCCTTCACCTGTATGCCTTTGGGTGGCCTGGGTAGATGTGACCCACTCCCATAGAACATGCTACCTCACACATCACTATACATACATCTACAGCGAGTCCAGTGTGGCATGCAATTTACATTTAATGTCAGCAATGCGGAAACTGCATGTTCCTGATTCTTGTGAAGGAATTGCTGCAGTATCTCCTGCTGGGCATTGCTCTTTATTTCCTGTCAGTAAGCCATCAGCACAGTTTTGGCTTAACCTGTATTTTGCCTTCTTTCATTTGAGGACATTCTACACACTTTGAGGTAACATGACAAGGAATACTCCTCACAACACAGGGCTGCTTTTAGTGGGCTCAATATACTGACATTTTAAATACTTCTCGGTTTTCAAATACCACCTAATTTTCACTTGGGATTGCATGGGTTCACTGCACCTAGACTACTAGGAAGTGCACAACATCCTAGTTCCCGAAATCATGTGCGGGTGTGAAGGAACTGAGGAACTGA
This sequence comes from Ambystoma mexicanum, assembly GCF_040938575.1. Taxonomy (NCBI): domain Eukaryota; kingdom Metazoa; phylum Chordata; class Amphibia; order Caudata; family Ambystomatidae; genus Ambystoma; species Ambystoma mexicanum. The sequence continues at coordinate 956,059,441 of NC_090928.1, read as the reverse complement.
CAGAATACTTTAGAGTCAACTTTAAATTATACATTGATCTGAAATTATTCGTAAAAGTTCTTAGAACGCAAGATGAAAAAGTCTACTGCAGATTCATCTATTTTTTTTCTCATAGATGTTACGATTATTCAAATCAGAGGCCCAAAATAACTATTGCAATTCCATCCATGGTTGGGGTTAAAAATATTGGTGACAAATGGGAACCCGCATCATCCAGCACGGATGGAAAATGCTGTACTCTGGAAATTAGAGGCATTATAAAATCAGCTGTGTGTTGGTCTCCATAGTGGTCACTCTGTGCAATGCATTCTAATCGTGGAGGCCTTGAGAATAATGAAATATGTGTTGGCTTTTGATTACAATTATTGTGAGGTCTGAAAGCAACTATTGGTGGTGCATCTGAAGCATACTTCTTTGGCGTTTGATTTGAATCACTGTACAATCTGTTCTGAAAACGAAGTCCCTTTTTTAAATTTACACGAGAGTTAGTCACCCCACAGTTGTGCGCTCAGTGCCTTGTATTAGCTAAAATATTTAGTTAGACCTCTGATGGTGTTATCAACGTCTGGTTTAATTAGTAATCTACCAGGAATATTGCATCATATCCCATGTAAACAGACATTGTGACTTGTGTGACATTCATATATAAGTTACATACAGTTGATGCGCATGCGCCAACAGTAACCTTTGGCACACTTGAATTTATGTCTCGCCAATCAAATGGTTTGTGCTACAGGTTTCTAATGGTCACAGCAATGTCTATTTTAAAAAGTTGCTGTGGTTGACCCAGTTTGTCTACTTCACTATGCTTGAACCATTGATTAGTAAGTACAACATATTCATCATACTTGTTTCAAACATGCATGGTGAGTTAGCGTTGGTGAGAATATATTTGAAATTATTCCATCTGTTTGGGATTGTAAAGAATCTCAATAGCTCACTCTGATTGATTACATCTTTGTCAATCACACTAAAGCTCCTTATCCTTTACTACTGTTTCTTCCGATCTACTCACCCTTGCTCCTCCCACCACTCTACCATTGCTCTGATGTTAACACTCCTTCCAGATATTGCCTCTACCCTTTGATGTTGCTCCTCCTCACGCTCCTCCATCTCTCACTGTACAACTCCGTCTTCCTCACTACTACTCCCACCTCCACACTACTGCTACTCCCTCGTCCCTCTACGAATCTCTCCTCCACATGACTAATACTTCCTCCTCCACATTAATAAAAGTCCCTCCATGCTACTACTTCCTTCACCCTGATACTACACCATCCTAGACTGCTCAATCACCCTTCTTTCACCCAACATCATTTGCTTCCCAAACAGTTCTTACACTACCTTAACTACACACTCCTCCTACAAACATGCACACTCAAACTGCAGAACCCCACTCGCTCCTTAACCAACACCTCACCTGCTCCACACATCTTCTGCACAAGCCACTGCTTCCTCCCCTCTGACCTCCAGCTGGTCTATTGTTTGCTCTCCCCCTCTGACCACACCCTGAAAACCCACACTTCTTACTCTAGTCTTGTGTTTAAATTCTCCTCCCTCTGTTAAAGCCAGGGAATGTGTGTGTGAAGGAAAACTTGAAAGGGGGCTAAGCTATGCTCACTTTCTTCGTGTGGGCTTGCTGTGTCCCGGGACTGGGATGCTGAGTATCCGTGTTCATGTTCAGGACCATCATATCGTGGGTTTCCTGGTAAGTCTACTATGGGCAAACGGTTCCAGGTCTCTCCTCCTTCCCAGTAGTCTAGTGGGTCCATAAGGTCCAGGGTGGCCTGCTGTTGCATTTGTGTGGCACTGCATAGCTTGGTGGTCCATATGCGCAAGACGATGCATACTCCCTGATGCTCCCTCTCCCTCTGTTGTACGTTGGTGTCTGTTTCACTGAAGTGTGCTCGTGCTGGGTCTTTGGGGTGATGCTCTGGTGTGTTGCAGGCTGATCTTGGTTTCTGGATGTGTGCTGTGGGTTATAGACAACTCAGATGCTTTTCTATTTTGGACTAGTGTTATATGCAAGAAAACGAGAAAGACTGGCATTTGTCTTGTACAAGAGGTATGATTTGAGCAACTGGTGGTCTGCACACAACACTTTTGGCACAATGGGGGAACAGGAATGTGGGCCCTCTCTGCTTCCACCTTGTAACTCAGGGGTAGGACTGCCTCTGGATAGCTCCCTGCTATGGCTCCCACCCCTGGATGAGAAGGGTTCCTTTCCCCTCTTGACAAGGCAACATTATTGGCCTTTTCGCACTGCTTATATGACTATAAAGATTGATAGGGTGTGAGGGAGTCAATCACTTATTCCATCATTATCGGGAGGTGATGGACACACAGGATCTGTTCATTCTTGTTGGAGTGGATTTATTCAACATCTTGTCTACCTCTCCTCTTTCAGGGTGGTTTCGAGCAGTGGTAACTTGGGTCTGTATGGGGAGAGTATTGGGATTGAAGTAATTGCTGTCTGATCTGTTTGCTGTCCCTTTGGAATTTGTTCTTGTCAAGTTTGATTGCAAGAGTTTGGCTGTTATGATTAATTGGTTCTCCAGGTTGGGGGAAATGCGACAGGCAAGGTCTGTGATTTCTTCGAGTGGGATTTTCTCAGATTTCTATATGGGCTTTTAGAGTGGGTCACTCAAGAAGGCAGACTTGGAAAGGGTGAAAAACAAGTGAGGTTTAGGTTTAGCCTTCCCAGATGGCTGTGGTGACCTTGTCTGCTACAGCTTGCATTCGCTGCTCTTGTCTAATGCTTTTCTTAGGGCGCCAGCTCTATGAAGTTGTTCAAATGTGGCACTGCTGAGCTATACTGGGGGTACCAGTGATTTACATCGGCTGTTATTAAACATGCCATGCTAACCAGCTTCAGGAAAGCATTTTACAGTGGCATTGATGATATGTGAGATGGCCACCGGTGTCAGGAAAGCTTTATAAGTAGTACTGCTGACAAGTAGAGCCATATTATAGAAACATTTAATCCGTGCAGTTAGCATCACAGCAAACATTGCCCTGGTTCGACAATGCACTGAAATAATGTTTCTTGAATTGGACGAGTGCTAATTGCATTCATGCCACTCCAGAATTTCTATAATACCGCCCATAGTGTGGGTACCAGTTCCATCAAAAGTGTTTTACATTGACAATTATGACAAATATTGTGAGCACGGCATTATGGCAGATGCTTTACAGTGACATTACTGGCAGGTATTGGTGCGGAGGCTTCGTGAAATTTTGAAAATGTTTTTGCAAAATGCTGCTTTGTACTGTTTTTCTCATGCATCCATTGGATATTCTATGCTACCCTTCCAAATTGATTGAAAAATTGGATGTCGGTTTGCGACATTTTTGGTAAAAAAAAAAGAATTTCTTTAAATTCGCACCAATTCAACCCATCATTTTACCAATATTCTTGGGGTGAGAACTCCCCCACAGCTCCTTTAATTGTTTTGCGTTACTTCTTTATTCTCGGTCGAAAGTACAGAAGAGTGGAAAATATTTATGACCATCTACTGAAAAATGTCACTAACGACCACTGAATCATAGATACACTGCTTTTGTTCATTGTGTTAGGAAAGACTTGACACACTGGTAAAATAGTTTTCAGAGCACAGGCCACAGCGAGGGAACACATGAACTGTAGAATTCACTAGAAGACCCATCAGGGACTAGCACTTTAGCTTTTGGTACACCCATGCAGCATCCATGAGTTACTTCTCTGTGAAATCTCTACCCGGAGCCAATGATTCTTCAGGTCAACATCTGAGTTCACTGTCCCACATCAATCTTCTTCCCCACGTAGAGCTGACTCGGAAATCGCTCAAAATTACTGACTGCACAACTCAGTAAGTCTACTGATCATTGCATCATCTGCCTTTCTTATAGAGATACATTTTCTCGATGCTTGTTCTTCCCTCACTGTGTTGGCAGCTGGAACAGAAGGTAAACTCTCCTTTGGCAGCGTGCATCTTTCACAGTTCATTATGGAGTTTTTCAAGTTTTATCTCATTTGTAAATCAACTTAATTTTGAACATGTTCAAGCTGCCTTGGCTCACCAACTAGGTCTCCCTACTTCTTCAGTTTTTCTTTTTTTAAGGTAGATGAGATTTTCAGGGATCCATCTCACAGGGAGGCTTTCAAGGATGGTCAGACCAAACTGCAATTTTCAATGGAGGGTTGTTTTCTTTAAATGTGTTTCACAATGTCTTTCATGAAACATGAGATTATTTCAGGATGTATTTCTGAATAATGCCATTGATGCCCATGTTCTGGATAATGTATGACATCCGCCATCTATTCCACATGTCTCTTTAATGACGGAATTGTTACAAAATAGTTTAATTTCATTGATAATGCAGAGATGCTTAACACAGACGGATCCTCCCCACGGCCTTTGGACAATTATGAGTGCAAAAGAGTTGTTTAAACAGATAAGCCCAAAAATGTGATTCGTTCAAGAATATTTGGCCAAATAACATTGATTTGAAGCAAATGGACATTCTGAAGGGCTGGGCATGTTTGTTTAATCAATACTTTACCGAGGATGTATCTAACAGTATATTCTAGGACCTGCCCAGACAAAGGGCCACAGATTTTGCAATATGCTGTTACTAGAATCAAGAGGAAGGGACACTTAGGCTAATTAGAAATGGATTTGTTGTTTACATCTGCAGGCAGTTTGTCTATTCAATGTCCCCGTTTTGCTGTTCATTCTATTCCGTCTAATGGGTTTAGGGAGCTTCTGAAAGGAGGATTAGACATGTTATTAAGCATCCTGTAACCTACATCAGCTTAACCCCTGGTCTTTTCCTCTGAAAATCTATAGGTAATAATAAGAATTACAATGTAATCTGGTGCAGGGCTGGGTAAGATCAGATATAAATTAGATGTTCTGCAAGTGTGTCCTCTAGGGCTAACCATTGTTGCATTATGAAAAATCTCAAATCCATTTTAGGAAATTTGTAGTCGATTTTGTAAATATATAACGACTGTAGGATGTTTTCAATGCAAAAATTAGTAGTTCCCATAAGCCTTCTATGGAAGTTAATGCCCTGGATGAATTATGGGCTACTTCTGAAAAATGTACTTTACAGTTAAATGGAACAAAATGGGTGCCATATTAACTAACTTGATACTAAGATGTAAAGTTCAGATATTAAATGACAGCATTTTGGGAGCAACTCTGACTTACCAACGTATTATGGTGATCATTATAACTCAATCATTTATTATTGGATAATTAGAATGAATGACTTAAATAAATGCATTTATATGGAAATTAGACCTACATTCTTTAGTGTTAATTTTCCATTGTTAAGTAAAATAACAATAAACTCTAGTCCTAGAGATCTGTGGGAATGCGTCCTTAAGCACAGATTGTGAAAAATAGAATGCTTATATGTTCTCCAGCAGCATGTTCTTTATTGAAATGTATCCTGGATGCCTGTTACAGCGATTGTTAGGTATTGTTACAACTAAAATAAATCAATAGATTTGATGAGTGGATTTGTCGTGTTTATAAATCCATTTGGGAAGCCTTAAGTAAGACAGTCATTGAAAAAAGAAAAATCCTTGATTAACCAAAAACAAGCATGGTATGATCATTAAATCGATTTAGAAAGGAAGAATCTGAATGGAGCTATAATTAATGTTTTTAAAATAAATCAATTTAATAAAATGAAAGGGAATCTAGTTGTTACAGTCTATAATACATTTTAAAAATCGTATAAAAAGAACAATTTTCAAGATTGCTTTTTGTAAGACCTTTTGAATAGTCCAAATATCAAGATTCCAAAGAATTCTAGAAATGGGTACCCACAAAGTGTAGTAACCCCAAACATGTGCCAAACATTCCTGAGACTGTGTGCCTGGGGCAGCCACATTTGAAAAATTTGCATACAACACATAGAAACGAGGGATTTAAAACATTGGGATTATTAGAGCGATTTGTTTCAACTGAAAGCAACACAATGACAATGCAATCTGGCAAATGGGAATCACATTATTTTTAAAGCAATTAGATGTTAAGGGCCCTGTTTTCAAATGCTCTCTTACAAAGACATTCTGCCGCATAGTCCTCCACCCTCTAGCCACTGACTGTAATATGTCTATTGGAGAAGCCTACACCCAGAAGTTTGAAAGTTGCCATTATAATAACGGTACATCAAAAACTATTAGGGACAAAGACTTCTAGCTATCATCTGAATCTGAATACCCTAATTGACTTGGGGGGTGATAAGGTTTATGGTTGTGTTTTTCTGTTCTAGCTCTAAGAGTGGTGTGATGCATATCATGTTATTCCTATTCAAGAAACTGGTTTCAGGTAAGGGCAATCGACTTTGAACAATTGCATGGACCTTCTACTACTGATTTATAAATGCATAGAAGGTCCTTGGACAAGTATGTACAGGGAATTCATTGATTGTTTGAAGATTTAGTTTGATTGATCTTGATCGTCCTCTCGCTTATGGCAAAAAATGAGAAACACTGGTAATCTTCGGGATCTCCCAGACTGCAAGAGAAAATTGCACATGGTTATATGTGAACATTCCAAATGGGGTACTCTAGGGAAGTATTCACGTCCCCTGCATACTGTTTGTGGTTCAATAGATAAGCCCAACTTTTTAGAAACAGCTAACCCTATTCTTGGGTAGCTGTATAGTGGTTACATATGCAATTATTTGTGAACAATTTTACAGTATTTATATTACAGTAAGTTAGTGACAATCACTCTCAAAGTTCTTTTTTTCAGATTTATTCTTTTATTGCCCAACGCGTTTTGAGATTAACTATCTCTTCCTCAGGGGCTGTTATTTTAGACAATATCTACAAAAAATATATGCAAAAAATATTTACAAAAACGTATGCAATTAGAACATTTTCAGTTTCTATTAGACAAAGTTTTAAAAAATTAAAAACTTCAAAGACTTCTAGACTTCAAATGGTTCATGTATCAGACCTGACATTGTGTATCAAAAGAAAATTTAATTCTTAGACCTCTTTCTATTCTGACCATATTTGTAATATCTATTCATTAATGAACCTGCATAGCACACATCATGAATACCTTTCATCTGTTGCTCATTTATCCCAATAAGCTCAAGCATTTTTTTAAAACCAGTACTGGTTATCTTATTCCATATAATTGTCCCATCTAATATGATCTAGTCATAGATGAATGTGTTCATAGAAATTTGATAAACAAGTATTAGATGATTGCTAACAGCTTTTTATCGGAGAAGCAGGAAAGGTTAATGCCCTATTCTTTCATCTGTGACCACATTTCTCTATAGGTAATAGGGATTTCCTTTTTACTCTCTTCCACATTTCATTCTTCTACCTAAATGGATTAGATTCAATCAGATTCTAATCAGTTTCACTGGAATTATTACTTGTGCATGTTTGCCATTTAGTGGCATTACACTTACTCTCTAGATCTTAATCCAGTATACACTTGTTTGGCCAGGGATTAGCAATTAAAGATGTGTTTACTTGATTTCGTATCCCATCATCATAGAGTCTGGGTCCATGAAGAGGATCTGTTTAAATAAATTATGGTATTTTGTTTTTGGAAATCAAGAATAATTGTGTTTACCAACACTTCATTGTTCAATTACTAATTTGTTCAATATCAACAGTGTCTTACCTGTAACTGGTTAGCGGTGAGAAAAAAATGGTCTTTACTGATTTTCAAAACCTGTGTTTGCCGAATTAACTCTCCTAGTAGAATCTGTTGAAAAACGAAACACAAAGAAAGTGTTTTGTTAGAAAAACAGGATTATCTCTCCCTGAGTAAGGTAGCAGATCGTTCATTTGGAAAGAATAGGTTACCATTTTAACACAGCAGTATTTCCCCAAGATTTTTGCTTTTGTTCAGAGGACCGTATTCTTTAAAATGGCTGCCTTATAAATGCGGCGTCATCACGTATATTGTGACATCATCGTGTATTGCTTTGGTGACATTATTTTAAACAAAGCGCCGTTGGACGCTGCTGTCAATGTATTCAACCTATAATGGTCTAGATTTGCCAAACAAATGACTGTTGATCATTATCTTGAATTTCAGAGAGATATTAAAAAACATTATCCAAAATCACATGGTTATAGGTCTATATAGACTGTAGTCAAATCCTTTCTCAATTTAAAATCTATGTAGAGGAAAAGGTTTAAAACTATCAAGGAAGCCCATGTTGATGGTGCAAGGAGAACTGTTTAGATAGTGTTAGTGTCAAATGGCCACATTTGCTGTACTTTAACCTGACTATACATGTTTAATTAAACGTGTATACTTAAATGTACTGTGTTATTGTTGTTTCAATAATCCTAAATAAATTGGGTTATCCTGAGGGATAACAATAGGTCAGTTTTCTAACATTGAGGAACTTTTTTGAGATATCATAGGCCTGTACCTTCGCAACCAAATCGGGGTTACTTGGTGATTATTAGCCTTTTTAGGGTTTTTTTCTTTTGTGGTTGGTTCTTTGTCGCATGAGTGTAGGTCACTACGGAGACACTGAGTTCCTCTACTCCATTTGTAAACTGTAGGAAAAGTTGCAACTGTGCCTGCACTTATTTGCGCCAAGATAAATTACTGGTGTATTTCCTTTTGCTATGAATGACATATCCAAAAGTTCTGTAGTATTTGATAAAGTTTTTTATTTTGAATTTTCAGCCCCTCTTGGATGACACGTGTTTCGGCGCACAACCCGTGCCTTTTTCAAATCCGGGCTCAAGCATCAGAATTTTCAGGTGGGATTGAGCCCAAGACTAAAAGTGCTTCATTTACAACAAGAACATTATTCTTTGTGTGAACCGTAATGACACATTGAAGGCCCGGAACAGAACTTTTGCATTTGTCATTCATAGCAAAAGGAAACACACCAGTAATTTATCTTGGCGCAAATAAGTGCAGGCACAGTTGCAACTTTTCCTAACAATAGGTCAGTGTTGATCTTTACTGGTTACTTCTAATATGCTCCCAAGGAATTTACTAAAGTATGTTGTTGTTATAGGGAGAAATTGTGTTTTCCATCCTGACATACATCTTAATGCATATTCATATGACATTCAACATTCACAGGTGATTCTTAATCTCTGTCTCTTTTGCGTGCACATTCTGCATAGAGTGTTATGGGTAGTCCAACTGGCCTTAACTTTTGGATCTTTATTACAGTAGGTGTGTTTGTCATATAATATTACTTTGACATCAAAACTATCATATTAGACACAAAGTTCTATCCCTTAGTAATACATGTGGATCGGGATGCTAGCTAATGTTGTCTTATTGTAACTTTATATGTTACAGTGGCACCTTGTTACATATAGTTGTTACTGATCTGCCTCTCTTGAGTTCACAATCTGTCAGTACCCCTTGTATTATTTGTTATCTCCCTTTCATCTAGAGATAGGGCCCCAGATGGTATTCTTCACTGATGGTGACATTGAGTCTAGTTTGTGGATCCAATATAGTTCTCTTTGTGAGAGTATCTTTGAGATGTTTACACTTCTCGGAAGGGGGTGTTTTACTTCCAGTATAAGGCATCTTAACTGTGCTATTGTGTGTTTATTATCTCTGAAGTGTCTGTAGATTGGGGACTTGATGTTATTTGTCCTAATGTTTGACTTGTGTTCCATTCAGCGTTATTTGTCTTTCCGCATTGTTTTGCCAACATAATATTTCCTGCAGGGACATTTCAAAGCATAAATTACATTTTTGGAATCACAAGTCGCATAATCCTTCAGTTGAATTTTCTTTCCTGTGTTCGGGTGCCTGATATGGTCTCCTTTAATCAAATGTAAGCAGTGTTGGCAGTTTAAACAGGCGAAAGTGCCATTCTTACGTTTTCTCAACAGTGACTGCGTTGTGTTTTTGGTCTTTCTGCTTTAATTAGTGTATCCCTAAAATGTCTGCCTCTTTTGTAGGCTAACATTGGTGGTCCGGGAACAGATGATGCAAGGTCGGATCCTGTTCAATAAGATCCCAGTTCTTCATTATAATTTTCTTGATTTGGAAACTGGGAAGAAAATGTTAACAAATGTACCAATCTGGTAGTTTCTTTTTTTTACTGCATTTGAGAAGATCATCTCTCTTGAGTGGCTCTATTCTTGTTATTGCTTTTTCCAGAATTTCTTCTGGGAAACCTCTCTCAGTGAACCTTGTTCTAATGTTCTCATATTCATTATGTAATATTGCCATACCTGATATTATTCTTTTAAGCCTCAAAAATTGGCTGAAAGGAAGATTCTCCTTAAAATGGTTAGGATGGAAACTCCTATAATGTAATCTGTTATTCACATCCATTGGTTTATGATAGATATTGGTTAGAAGTTCAGTTCCTGTGTAATGGATCATGACATCTAGGAAATGTTTCCCCCTTCCTAAGTGAACTCTATCCATTTGTTACAACTGTTCAAGTAGCATAGAATTGACTGAGTTCTTCTTTAGTTCCCTCCCAAATTCCAAAGAAGTCGTCTTTGAATCTCTTCCAAAATGTTTGCTTTGGCATCCATTTTTGGTTGTTAAGTACAAAACGTCTTTCAAAATATTACAGGAAAGTATTCGCGTATGATGGTGCTACAGATGAGTCCATTGAAGTGCCTGCTATTTGTAGGTAGAACTTTTCATTATACCTGAAATATTTATTGTACAAAATGACATGCAATAGCTCGATGGCAAAGACTTTCTGAATCGTACAATTATCATGGTTTAACAAAAACCATTCCATTGCTTCTATTCCTTCTCCATGTGGAATGGAGGTATAGAGACTCGTAACATCCAGTGTGAAAAGAATACATGTTGAATTAGTCAAATGTAGTTCTTTCACCAATTGTAAAAAATGTGTGGTATCTTTGAGATAGGTATCTGTGGTTTGGATGATGGGTTGTAGTGCTGCATCTAGATAGATGGCAAGTGGTTGGAATATGCTCTCAGTTCCAGCCACTATCGGTCTAAATGGTGGATTTGTGGTGCTTTTGTGTATCTTTGGTAGGGCATAAAAAACTGGTGTTATTGGAGATGTATTTATGAGGAATTCTTTGGTACGTTCTGTAATACATTCTAAATGCAATGCTTTTTAACCTTGTTTTCCACCAATTCTTTAATTTCCAATATAGGAACCTGATCGAGTTGGAAGTAGGTTTGTTGGTCAAGCAATAGTTGCATACAGCCTTCATTGTAAACAGTTGTGTCCATTATTACTAGGGCTCGGCATTTATCACCCGGTTTCATGACAATTGTCCTATCTTCAGCCAATTCTTTAATTCATTTGAGCTGATGTTGTATTATATTGCTGATTCTTTGTGTGTTGTAATTCAGACGTCTAAGCTCTTCGCTTGTTTTCAGTTTTAATAGGTCTATTATTAGATGGATTATTTGTGGGTGAAATCTATTTACCTTTCATTTCCAAGTAGTCTATTTCATTTACTCTGTATTGAGTCTCTGGTAAATTCTCAAAGAACATTTTTAACTCTATTGTTCGAATCAGTTTGAAGAGATTCACTTCTTCCTCAAAACATGTTGTATTATTTGTTGGAATAAAAGACAGTCCTAGATTCAGTGTGTCCATTTGAGGTCTGGGTAATGTTTTATTTGAGATATTGATGATTAAAGAATTATTTATTTGTGTATGAGTCTTTGTTTTCTTTTGCCCTGTTCAGGTCTGCTTTTTTCTAAAAAAGACTGTTGATCTGGTACTGGTGAAGTTGAGCTACTTGGTTGTAATGGGGTAGTTTCTTTTCTCAGTATGGTAACTACAGTTTGAATTTTAGTACTAGTGTTATTTACACTGTGACCCTCACCACTGGTTGCGTCACTACTTTCTTTACTGGCTTTATTTGGTGGTTGTTTAGTTGGATTATAAGGTGTCTGTCTGTTTAAGCTTTCCTCTATACAATCCATATGCCAGGGCTGTAGTTTTGTCCTTTGCACCTATAATGTCTAAAATCCATATTTTCCTACAATTTTACAACATAATCCAAAAGTGAATATATTACATATTAAAAGTAGCAGGGTGCAAGGTAGACAAGGAATTCAGAAACTAGATCTGATTGTAGGAGTGATCTCTAACTTGCCAGCTCAATTAGTCCGGGGGAGAGATACATCCCAATTTGATCAATAGGGTTCACAGGTAGCTCAAACAAACTCAAAAAATTCTATAATTGGACCTCCTTGCCTCATGAAACCGGATCCTCCCCAAGTGAAACAAAGAGCTAGTAAGGTGGAGAGTGTTAATTTGTTAGACATAGACCCAATATCCCAACAAAGAGGATCTTACCTGAGGGATATGCAGGGTTTCTTGGGTTGTCAACCTGGTTGCTCCACAGGCGAACCCTGAGATCATCGAGATAAAGGTAATGTGGACTTCCTCTCCCGGCTTCGCTGTGAAGCACCTCATTCCAACCCGCATTGGGGAAGGTATGTGAGAAATCTAAGGGTATTCTCACTCCTAGAACCCTTGGATCTTCTGCCCAGGTGGCCAGGGAAAGGCCATCCTGACCCTTGAGGAGGAGAAGCGATGGAGGATCACCTGAGTGGAGGGTCCTTGGGAATTGGGGGTGGGGTACCCTTGGGCGAAACATGGCATCCCCATTTTTCTAGTGACAATCAACCCAGCTCTTCCCCAACCTCAATGGGCTATTGTAAGCCAGCTCCCCTTATTTGCCAACAATTGACTCTTGACAGTACTGGGAAGAAGAAGAGGCAACTGAGAGCAATGAAGACTACACTCTTTCACCACTCTGGTATTGGGACGACAAAGATGCCTTCTAAAGGCTCTGAGGGTCAGGCATGTCCCTTTAATTTTGGTCAGGCAGGGCTAATGAAGCATGCACACCTGCAGCCTGTCAATGGGCTGCAGGTGTATAACAAGAGACCAGCCCAGCAAGGGAGAGTGACAGGGAAAACAGGGAGACCTGCGTGAGCAGCAGCAGAATGAGATGAAAAGCTGGAGCTGTAGCCAACTCTGGGGTCTGGAGCGTGGTGAGGCGAAAGCGTCTTGAGACTAGCTTTAAAACTCCTAACTCTGTGTCCAGATTTTGCGCAGCGGGAAGCACTGCTGAGCTGGGCCGATCCCGTAATTCCGAAGACTGGTGCTCATTGACTCTGGGTGTGAGAGCCACGCCAGAGCATTGTAGGGGCAGACTGAACACCCCTAACCATTGTGGCAGCAGTGGAAGCATAGGAATCCTTTAGCGATGCTGCATGTGCAGCCAAGTGTTCAGGACCAAGTGAGCTTCAGAGACATGGGAATCACTGAGCAGCTCTGCACGAGAGTGCAATACCTTGCAGCAACAGTATCATCGAACGCATTGTTCGTTCCATTAAACTGCAAACCCGAGTTGATACAAACTGACAAGCCATTGTTAAAGTGAATAAAAGGCTTAAGAAGAAAAATAATATCCAAAAACTTTCCTTTTGTGATTTAATTAAGGCTTTACACAGAAAGTCTTATAAAACTGAAAAGGGAAAATAAATGTTGCGCAAGCCACAGAAATGGTTTGAGTATTTGCTAAATGAATTAAGGAAATGTTGGGAAACCTTCCAATGAAAGGCATGTTGTTAAGATTTATTGAATATATATTGAACAACAATTTAACTCAAATTTTACAGTCAAATACATTGCGAGCTGAAGAAAGCCAAACAATGAACTTTGTAAACCAAGCAGTGAACTTTGTAAATAAATGCAGTGCGGCAAGGCCAAAGACTGGCGGGAGGTGTGTGACTTTCTCTGGTAGAACTAGTAGGCTACCAAGGGGATGCCAGAGAAGTGTGAATATTGTCAACCAAAGGCCTCATGTGAAGGGTGTACGGTGTAGTCTGACAACTGTGCCTAGACCAGTGAGCCCTGAACTGTGATAACCACATTGTTTAAAAGACTGAAAGAGGTGTACTTGTCGGAGCTGAAATCTTGGGGAAGGGAGCCCTGAGACAGAAGGAGGTATATCTGTTGTCTCGAGAAAAAGCCTTGAGACCATCTTATCTTTGAACTGTGCTATTTGGAACTTGGGGAAGGGAACCCCGATGATTGTGTGCAACTGTGTTACCTTGAGTGGGAGAGAGGTAATTCCCAGACCTTCGTGGAATTTTCTTGAACTTGGGGAAGGGGAGCTGGATACATTCCAAACCAGAAACATCTTTCTTTTAACTAGGTTTGAAGTTTCAAATGATCCGAGTGATTTTCCGTCAAATGTGACGAGCTCTCCCCAAGACCATCTTTTATGACTGTCTAGGGTCATCAACTGAAGTTTCACCTTAACCTGTGGAGAGGTATTTCCCCTATAGAGAAACCCCCTTCTGAAATCACTTGTGAAAAAGCCTTAGTTAGAAAGGGTTCATTACTTTGGGCTACGGCTAAATATGGAGGGGTAGTTGGTTCTCCGTGACCATCCTTTTGTGATTCAGGATTGGAAGGGTCATTCAAAGTCACATTCACCCCCCTAAAACCCTGGGTTTCCAATTAGTGTTTTCCTTCTCTACCAATCTGGGAAGCATTGCTCTCTCAATTACTTCTTGAGCAATCTTCTGGCCTTGGTAAACTTGAAAGCGTTCCTTTCCATGGCTGGCTTACAATAGCCCATAAAGTTTGGGGAAGGGCTGGGTTGGTTAAAACTAGGAAAAGGGGGATACCATGTCTCACCCAAGGGTACCCCATTCCAAAGGACCTTCCACCCAAGTGATCCTCCCTAGCATCTTCGCCCTCAGGGTCAGGATTCAATAGCAATGGCCTTTCCCTGGCCACTTGTTCAGAGGATGTAAGGGGTCTAGGAGTGAGAATACCCACAGGTTTGTCACATCACACAGTAATATGAACTTGCGGTGCTGAATCAATAAATGACCATCTTGTCATGCCCCACAAAAAGCACTTGCATTCTCACATATTTCAAGTCAGGTAAAACCATATGTAAGGTGCAGAAGGAGGAGATTGAAACATAGGTGGCATATTGGTTGCTATAAACTTTTATTGTTTAAGAAAATAAAGAGAAAACCTAACTTTCCCTAACTCAATGAGTGGTTTCCCTGTCTCATCTAAAAGACTAATGGCTCTGTCAGAATGTCAGTGTAAATCAATAGTCCACCGTCCTTTGTCAAAACCCTACTTTTGGCCCTTACACTTAATAGCAAATCACAGATAAAGTAGATATTCTTGCTCCAGAAGAATGACTCCCTTCTTCTGGACTGGGGTAGAAGTTTGTTTCCAAGTATTGACTTCTTCTTCAGGGAATGGCTCCCTTCCCCAGGTCAAAACACAAGGGGTAAAGTTCAAGCAGTTCTCCTTGGCAGATACACTGCCTATCTTTTAACAGTTTGTATCAGAAATTATTTAAAAGTTTGATTACTTGAAGGATGTCTCTCTTCTCCTAGTATCTTGACGTAACAGTTCAACACAACAAGGGGGAATAACTCCCTTCCCCTGTTCTTGGTTACCAGGAGAATTACTCCTTTCTCCTGGTATCTTTGCACTTGTTATCACAATTCCAGCTCGCCAGGGGGAATGACTCCCTTCCCTTGGTCTCTCTCTAACTTTGGTTTCACAGTTCACTACCACCAGGGGAATGACTCCCTTCCCCTGGTCTACATTTCATGTAGCTTCAAATACATAGTTCTCAAATGTTAGAATGGACCCTGACCCTGGTTTCTCCTCTTCTTTGATTGGACTCACATAGTATCTGTCTTTACTAAGTACTGCGATGAGGCAGATTCTCTCTCTCTTTTCGGTTTGGCCCACTTGGTTCACTGTCTTGTCAAGTATGACCTTGAGGAAGATCCCTTGCTTCCTGGTTTGGGCCCCAGACCTCGGTTTCTCTCACTCTTTGGTTCGGCCCACTTGGCTTACATTCCAACCAAGTTCTGCCACAATGACGATAGCTTGCTTCTTGATGTGCTTTCCTGACCCCGGTTTCTCTCACTCGTTGGTTCAGCTCCATTGGCTCACTCTCTCACCAAGTACTGATACAAGGAAGATGCCTTGCTTCCTGGTGTGGGTCCCTGGCCCCTGTTTCTATCACTCTATGCTTCGGCTCACTTAGCTTACTCTCTCGCCAAGTACTGATACGAGGAAGATGCCTCACTTCTTGGTTTTGGTTCCAGATCCCTCTCTGATGGTTTTCGTTAGGTCACTGGGCCAGGGAAGCATTCCTCTGATGCAGGATCTTCTTGCCACCTGCTGTGCGTCCCTACTGGGCCTCCCTAACCTCACCATACCTGCCACTGGGATTGTGTAGCTCTCTGGTTCTTCCTGGGTTTGGGCGTCTTGATGGCAGCACTGGGGTTCCTTCTTCCTCGGTTCGTCAGCCGTTTGGGACAGTGGTCTGCTTCTCAGCCTCTGTGATAACAGAAGACTGCTAGGTCTTTTGAACTAGTACGCAATGAATCTCTTAGCGCCTCTTCTTCCTTGTCTAGAGACTCTTCGGGATTTCCCTGTCTGTTCCATGTTATATCTGTCTTGTCTGCACCCTCACACCCACGGGTCTATGGCCACGCAATATAAATATAATAAAGTAAAAGTAAAGTAAAAGGTCCAACTGGTCACTGCTGTGCCACCGAGTGGTTCCTCAGGACTGGCGCGAAGGTTGCTTCCTGCTCAACCTGCTCTGGACTCCCATGGCTCTTCGCCGGCATCTGCTGCTCCGCCTGGTTCTTCTCTCGACGCGATTCGAAAATCCTGGGTTAGTCGCGGGTTGAAGATAAATAGTCCTTCTGTTTTCCTTTTATTATACAGGCTCCACCCTGGTGCAATGCCAACACCTGCATTGGTGTATGTCATGTCAGTCCATATTCGTCCTACGGGCCACCTCGTCCCATTACTTGGGTCAGGCAAACCCTCAGGGCTCTCAAGGATCTTCTTCATCCCAGTTACCTTTGGTTATGTCAACCTCACAGATTTAACTTGCTTTAGCAACTGTGATTTATGTGTTGAACTAGAAGTGTATAAAATGAATCTATATAGTGGGCCTCATTACGACCCAGGCGGTAAGTTACCGCCTGGGCCGTGACTTTACCACCATGGCGTAAACTATGTTTACGCCATGGTGGTTGGCGGACTTACCGCCCCATTCCGACCTTGGCGGGGCGGTAAGTCCCCAATCCCCATTTACCCTTCCCCATTCCCATTTTTGCCCCATAGGGTATAATGGGAGTGGGGAAGGCGTTAATTACGCCACCGTAAATTACGGTGGCGTAATTAACTCCATGGTCCCTTAGCGCCATGGATTTTAACACCTGCTAAAAGCAGGTGTTAAAAGCGCCATGGCGCTAAGGGACCTCGTACTCAGGCGGTAAGGGTCGGCGCTGTTAACGCTGCCGTTAACCCCTTACCGCCTGGGTCGTAATGAGGCCCATTCTCTTTTTGATACAAAGCTTTGGTCAGTGTTTCCTTGTGCAATAGTGCTGTAATACCTATTGTGTAAACCCTGAATACTGCTCATCTCCCTCTTGAGATTAGTCTGACTGCTTAGCCACAGCTACCAACTAAATCTTTGTGGTAAAGACTGATACCAAAGGGGATTTTTCTTGCGCATACCTGTAGTCTTAATTTTCTGTAGTGCTCCCTAAGAGAACTGCACAGGATTCTGCCTAACACTGATGTACAGCAGTGAGGATAAAAGTATTGGATTTACATTTTAGGGTGCTACTAGTACTTTGGTTCAATTACCACAAGGTTAACAATCACAGAAAGTTTATTTTAACAAAGTCAAGTATGGAAAGTTATAGTCAGGAGACCCTCCTTACCAAAACTGCTGATTATCTTAAAGATTTGTGCAGACAGAAAGGTCTTCCTGTCAAAGGCAGGAAAACAGAAATGATTGATAGACTGTTAGAGAAACAAAGTCTGGATAGTGGTGCTGTAGGCCCTACTACTCCAGCAAATGTAGCAAACAGTAATGAGGATAACGGTGAAGATGTTATTGTTGAGACAGATGAGGAAGAGGAGGATAACAATGTCATCCCCTCTGTTACTCTGCCTGCTCAAAGGCCTCAGCCTGTGGCTACTGGACCCTTACCAGGTCCCACATTAAGTCCTGAATTGGTCTCACTAGAAAAAATGATACTTAAACTAGAATTCAAAAGAATTAGTGCCCAAACTGAACAGAGACATCAAGAACTAAGGCTCAAAGAAATTGTCCTTGGAAAATGCTTCTCTCCCCGAATCCTCTAGATCTTCCAGTCCAAAGAGACCCCGGATGCCTAAAGAGATTGTGGGTATGTATGAACCTAAATTGGATGTAATAGATTGGCTTGCTATGTTTGAATATAATCATGGGCTCCATGATATCACAGGGAATCAGTTGATCCACTGGTTATTCTCTAGGCTCCCCCCTGTTGCATCTGATGAGGTAATGGAGTTGAGGGAGGTGGATAGGATGGATTATGAATGTGTAAAGCTAGCTTTGATAGCTAGATTTGGGAAGACTCCTTCCCAGTACCTTAAGAGGTTTAGGACCCTCAAAAAGCATGATAGTACCCCTTGGGCTACTTGGGTGAATGAATGTTTGAAGAACTTAGAGGGATGGATTAAGGGTTACAGAGTTAATACTTATGAAGGAATGAGAAATCTTGTTATGATGGAGTCTAGCTATGATGCCTGCTCTCCTGAGCTCAGACAGCACTGGCCTGATTCAAGGGAATTGGATCCCAAGAAGCTAGCTAAGGCTGCTGACTTGTGCGTTGCCAACAGGGCTACTCACATGGATTCAGGGGTAACTCAGAAAAAGGATGAGGGAAAGCAGCCTAAGAAAGACAACAAAGAGAATTCAACTAATTCCAATTCCAAAGAGGGCCCCAAACAAAATTCTAAGGGTAAGCCACAAGGGAAACCGAATCAGGCTAGTGTACCTTCTGGTCCCAGACCAGAAGGAAGTCAGAACAAGCCACCATTCATAAAGACATTTGGGAAATGTTATGTTTGTGGCTCTACTGATCATGTGAAAGGGGATCCCAGAGGTAAGGGTAAACCTTCAGGGATCCACACTGTCTCCTTAGCCTTCGCTCCGGAGGAGGAAATACATATTGTCAGTGGAAACTTTCAACTACTAGCTGTAGATCCCATTGGCGTCTCAGCTAGTGTATCTTTAGTATCTCTAGGGTTGTGGGAACAACAGAATTTAGATGTGTATAATTCTATCCCGCCTAATACTAAAGAGTATTGTAAAGACAGTGTCCTAGTCAATGGTCAGGAGACTCCTGCCATTAGAGACACTGGGGCCAGCATAACTGTGTTGGACGAATCTTTTTTCAAGGTGGAGGAAGTTGCTAAGGCACCCAAACGCTTCACCAAGTTTGCTGGATGGCCTGTGCAGATGCTTCCCCAATTACCAGCTCTCATCCAGTGCAATGAAATGACTGTCAGGATACCTGTGAGTGTACAATCTGAAGTACCAGGAAGGGTGCTGTTGGGCAATGATCTGAAAGACCTGGGAGTAGTGTCAAGTACTCCCAGACCTCCTAGTAAGAGATTACAGGAGACTACCAGACCTGCAAGGGAGAGGACCTTGAGGGGCTCTCCTGAGGAGATGATAGGAAAAAAGATCAATCCTACTCCACTGGAGTTACTAACTGCTATTTCCAAGCAACCAGAAGCAAAGAGGAAACCCAAGACTTCAAAGAAGAAACCAGCAGAGAACACTCCAGTACTGCCAACCAGGAAATCTCCCAGGTTATCGAAAATCACACCTGTGATTCCTTCTCCAGATGTGGCTGAGAGTGAGGTACAACCCTGTGTGGTTGAACTAGAGCCTGAGGACTCAGATCTAGTAGGAGGCAAATGAACTCATTGGAGATCTTGACCCTGTGGACCATCCTGACCTGCAGTCTTTACTGGCAGAAGGTGGACCCCAAAGGGCAGACCTCAGTAAGGGACAAAGAGAATGTCCAACTCTGGAAGGTCTTCACCACCAGGCAGCTTCTCAGCTTGAAGGGCAAGAGCCTGGGAAGTGTAGGTTACACTGGGAAGATGGCCTCTTCTATAGTGAACCAACAGAGTCAACCCCTGGAGACTACAAAAGACTTGTAGTGCCCCAAGCGAAAAGACTCCAATTCTTCCAACTAGCCCATGAGATACCTTTGGCTGGTCACTTGAGTTTCAAGAAGACCAAGGAAAGGCTCTCTCTCTACATTTATTGGCCTAAAATGGGGGCTGAGGTAGATAAGTATTGCAAGAGTTGCCACACTTGCCAAACTTCTGATAAAAGTGGCTCCAAGTACGTGGCACCTCTAGTGCCTCTCCCTGTGGTGGGAGTACCATTTGAGAGGGTAGGAATCAACATTGTTGGTCCCCTTGATCCTCCAACTTCTTCAAGCAACAGGTTTATTCTTGTTGTAGTAGACCATGCTACTAGGTTCCCTGAAGCAATTCCTATGAGGACTGTTACAGCTCTGGCTGTAGCTAAGGCCCTGCTTGGTATTTTTACCAGGGTTGGGTTTCCTAAGCAGATAACATCCAACAGGGGGTCAAATTTTATGTCCCACTACATGAAGGCCATGTGGAAAAACTGTGGAGTTACATACAAGTTCTCAACAGCATACCACCCTCAGATAAATGGGTTGGTAGAAAGGTTTAACAGAACCATGAAGTACATGATAGGAGCTTTAGAGGACCCTTTAAGAAAAGTGGGATCTTCTACTGCTATGCCTTCTCTTTGCATATAGAGAAGTCTCTCAGGAGGGAGTCGGTTACAGTCGCTTTGAACTTCTCTATGGCCATCCCGTCAGAGGTCCATTGCCCTGATCAAGGAGGGGTTGGAGAGTGCTCCTTCCCCCACACCAGTCAGAGTCACTGACTATGTGATAGGGCTCCGGAGGAGAATGTCACACATGATGGCTGAGGCAAGTGATAACTTGAAAGCAGGTCAGACTCTGGTCAAACATTGGCATGACCAGAAGGCCAACATGGTTGAGTTCGCTCAAGACCAGCTAGTTCTTGTTATGGTCCCAACAAGGCAGAGGGCCTTGCAGGACAAATGGATGGAACCCTTCAAGGTTGTGGGAAAACTTGGAGAGGTAAACTATCTGGTGGAGTTAGGCAATCCTAAGGAGGCTCCTAGAGTCTTTCACATCAACCGTCTAAAAGCTTATGTCTCGAGACCAGAACTGGGAACTCTGCTTCTAGCTTCAGCTCAAGAGGAGAAGGAGAGTGAACCTCTACCTGACCTCCTCAGAGGCAAACCTTTAGATGAAAAAATAGAAGGAGTTAATCTCTCTTCTAATCTGACACCTGAGCAACAGGAGGAGTGCAAAGTTTTGTTAAATCAATCTGCCCCTCTGTTTTCCTAGCACCAGGATTGACCTCTTGGGGCCAACATGATATCCAAACTGGTGACCGTTTACCTGTCAAAAGCAGGGGCTACAGGATGTCAGAAAATGTAAGAACCCACATCAAAGGAGAGGTCAACAAGATGCTTGATCTTGGGGTAATAGAGCCCTGTACTAGTCCATGGTCTAGCCCAATTGTGTTAGTACCAAAGGCAGGATCCAAGGAGTTGGGATTCGGTGTGGACTATAGACCTCTAAATGCAGTCACTAAGACTGATGCCCATCCTTTACCAAGGACAGATTAGCTGGTGGATAGACTTGGCTCAGCCAAGTTCCTCAGCACATTTGATCTCACGTCAGGCTATTGGCAAATAGCCCTGACTGACCATGCCAAGGAGAAAACTGCATTCTCCGCCCCAATTGGCTTATACCAGTTTAAGGTTATGCCTTTTGGACTAAAGAATGCACCTGCTACATTCCAAAGGATGGTTAATCGGGTTCTGAAAGGGATGGAGGACTTCTGCATGGCATACTTGGATGACATTGCAGTGTCCAGCCCTACTTGGAAAGGACATGTTGACCACCTAGGATATGTTTTGCAGGCTCTGGAACAGGCTCATCTGACCATAAAGGCAAGTGAATGCCAGATTGGTCAGAGTAAAGTAGTCTACCTTGGGCATGAGGTAGGAGGTGGTGTAATAAGGCCTTTTCTCAGCAAGATTGAAGCTGTGCAAAATTGGACAACCCCTTCTACTCAAACCCAGGTGAGAGCCTTCATAAGCCTCACTGGGTATTACTGGAATTTCATTGAGAACTATGGGTCCATAGCTTCTCCACTGAATGTAATCTCCTCTCCTAAATTCCCAAAAAAGATCAAATTGAATGAGGAGTGCAATCAGGCCTTTGAAAGCCTAAAGAAAGCCCTTTGTCATGCTCCAGTTCTCAGAGCTCCTGACTACCACCAACCCTTCATTGTACAAACAGATGCTTCCAATTTAGGTATAGGTGCAGTACTCAGTCAACTGGATGAGAAAGGTAGGGAACACCCCATTTGCTTCATCAGTAGGAAACTGAAGGAACCTGAAACAAGGTGGCCAACTATTGAGAGAGAATGTGTTGCCATTGTGTGGGCTTTGAAGAAGTTTAGACCATACTTGCATGGATCTACTTTCATCATTCAAACAGACCACCAACCCTTGAGATGATTGATGCAAATCAAAGGGGAAAACCCAAAACTGCTAAAATGGTCAATCTACCTCCAAGGGTTTGATTCTACCATTGAGCACAGGTCAGGATGTCGCCACCAAAATGCTGATGGTCTCTCTAGGATGTTTATAACCGACTAGAGGTAAGAGACTCATCCAGGAGTGGATTAGATCCTCCTGTCCCTTAGTCTGGGGGGAGGGGGGGCGAGTGTTAGGGAGAATTCTCATTCTATGGCTAATTTCCCTTACCTATAGAGTCCCCCAGCAGCTTTGCTGGATTTGAAGGGTTTGTTTCTTTTTACCTGCTAAGAGTGAGACTCTTTTTCCCACTCTTAGGCATTTTTGCTATATGTGTTCTAGGCTATTTTTGTGTTTAATGCCTATGGGATTTTCTCTCCCCCATAGGAACCATCTTTATTCACATGTGTTACACAGCACCCTCAGTGCAGTGACACAGGGGTGTCGTAGCGACCCTCAAACATAGACTCCATACCCTGGGATTGACTACTGTCTCCCAGGGCATGTAAAGTCCCCATTGACTTTACTAGTCAAATCTTATGAACTTAACCAGTACAACCCATTTTACCATGTAGGTACTGGAAAGGGTTAATAGTTTTTCCCTTAGGTTCATTTTTGAGGGGGTCCCGTAAAGTCCCTCTCTCTAAAGTTTCTGGCTGGTGGCAGTGGTTACTACCATAAATATTTGACCTTGAATATTTTCCTATGGGATTTTCCCATTGTTCGAGGCTCCCACTTTTTCTGACAGCCTCTAACATACCGCTGGTTTATTTTATTATTAACTTTACTCTGGTAGGTTTTATTTGCCAGAACTTTAATATAACTTCTTTCTCGTGTTTTACTCTAAACTCCTAACCCAGGTCGGGGATCCGTTGTTCGTCCGTTTGGCGGGCTTCTGCCAAGAAGCCCTCATTTCTGCCCCGCTGAGTCTGGGGTGGGTCCATTGTGTTGGAGGGGGAGTAGGCCCCCTGGACAGGGTTGCCTCCGCAACCCATGTCGCACTCTATCCTGATAGACTGGAGGGTCTCCCGCCAAGTTGACCACTCCACTGTGTGAGTGACAGCTAGGCTGTATGAATGGGGTTCTTTTTGCATAAAAGCAGGGTCCTGAGGACTGGAAGGGCAAGACGTTGCCACTGGAATTACGGAACCGAAGGGGACAGAAGCCACGGACATCTTCAGCACCTACACCACCAGTGAAGCCCTGCTGCAGCGTCTCACCACTTTTCTTCCACACAACGAGAGGAGATCTTCTTCGCAAGAGCCTTCTTCCCTTGAGCTGGTGGGACCAACCAGTTCGCCAATCACTTCCTCAGACCTGCCTTGGTCGAATCGCCAGTGCCCAGCACTTGGAGGCCGGATAGCCAGGCAGCCATCCACCCGGACCGAGATTTAAAGGAGCATACCTTTTTTTAGTTGGGCAGCACCGCGGCTGGTTTCATCCCTGGGTAGTGCAGTAACTCGAACCTTCCTCCATGACGAGAGCCTCTCTTCCTCTGCTGGATCCCCTGAACTGCAGGAACTACCAGGAACAACCGCCACCTCAGGAGCCACTTCTTAATTCTAAGGTACTTTGTTCCGCCAGGCCTCCCTTTCTGCCCAGTAGCCCTAAAGGTGTTTTAAATCCTTTATCTACTTGTTGGGTTGGCCGCCTTTTCGTCTAACATTGTCTTTCGCCTTACATCTACCCTTTCAATATTCGTTAACCAAAGTCTTGACTGCAGCTACAAGAACATTTTTGCTGCTAAGACTCTTGGTCCTCAACCACTGACTCTGGCTCAGGCCTATTGACTATGGCTGATTTGTTTGATCTGCTATCACTAGATTGATTCTCAATGAGAAATGCGTTGAAGCACCTGCATCTTCTAAACCCCTCTTCCTTCCTATTGTTTTAACTTGTGAAGTGCCATTTTGCTCAATTTTCAATTACTTATCTTTCTGCTAAAATATTACTGTGCATTACCTGTTCACAAAACTTCATGGAAGTGTTGCTACGGGGTGCTTGAAGATATTTTGGTTTAACTTGTGCTTTCCCTCCCTTTCGCTAAATTGCTAGCGTGCCATTTGTAGTTGGTTTTCACTGTGCCGTTTTGCTCAGTTTTCACTCTACCGCAAACGTGTCTACAATTGACTAGGGAGTTGTATATACTTTTACTTGACTAAACCTAACTTGCTTTATCAACTGTGATTTATGTGTTGAACTAGATGTGTATAAAGTAAATCTATATATTCCTTTTTGATACAAAGCTTTGGTCAGTGTTTCCTTGTGCCATAGTGCTGTAATACCTATTGTGTAATCCCTGAATACTGCTCATCTCCCTCTTGAGATAAGTCGGACTGCTTAGCCACAGCTACCAACTAAACCTTTGTGGTACAGACTGATACCAAAGGGGATTTTTCTTGCTCACACCTGTATTCTTAATCTTCCGTAGTGCTCCCTAAGCGAACTGCACAGGATTCTGCCTAACAGTGAGAGACAGAAAGAAGGGAACATTTCAAAGGAAATGAAACTTTAAATTATAGGGGAGACCTTGGGTAGCGGGTTTTAGGCAGTGCTAATTAAAATATAATTTTGTTTTTCATTTTTGTAAACACCATTTAAAAGCAATTTGCATTTCACATAAAGGCCGGCTAGCCTTTTGGACTTTTTGAGAGATGTGACATTCCCCCCTAGTCACCTCAACAATGTATTTACTTTGCATTTAAGTGCTGGGGCAGCTTGAATGAGCAGGCACTCTCACATTGCAGTTTAATTGCATTTATTTGCCACAACCTTGAGAAAACAGAAACAATAATCAGAAAAGTTGAAACCATTGTTGTTGGTGGTGATCACCTGCAGTGGGCATTAATGGTAGTTTGAGTGGCTGTGTGAAGCAACACTCCACCTGCTTGAGCAGTAGGTCAGAGGAAGAATTTGTCCTGGGTCACCTTGATTGATCAGCTCACTTACACACACCACACGCAGTTGAAATGATGTGGGGGAACATAAAACAAATTGGAGGTGCCAGAACAAATGTTGAGGTTGTGATAACAGTTGGTGTGCATTATTATTTTATTATTTATTTATTTTATTTTAGCATTTGTAAAGCGCACTACAGCCCACAGGCAGGTTGATTGGCAGTGGGATGCAACACACCACCTTACTGAGTATTACAATGGGGGGTGAATTCTCTTGCGGTCCGCTTGATTGCACAATTGCCCTCACACACAACACATGAATTTCAATTGCATTTGGGAAAAATAAATATTGTGAATGTTGAATGTAATGGGCATTAATGGAAGAAAACTGACTGACTCAACAAACCAGCTTCATGAGCAGGAAGAGTCAAGAGGAACTTGATTTAACATGGGTGAACATTTCAGCTACTTTCAGCAGGTGAGTTGAGATCAGGTGCAACAGTATAGAGCACTAAAACATTTTATAAAAGGGTTTGTGGTGTTTGAGGCAAAAAGCAAGAACAATTAAGTTGTCGTCAGAGCCAGCAGTCGAGTGTGGGGGGAGGGGAGAAAGAGGAGCTGTGTAAATGTTGCATGGTTCATTGCAGAAACAGTAACTTCTACAATTGGTGGCAAAGCACACATCTTGGGCTGTAGAAAAGTACAGAATAAGTCAGTAAAAACAAGATGCATGTCAGCCATTGCTATAACAAGTACTGCAAAAGCATGCCCCTGAATCTGCGACAGAAGGAGGAGATAATTTTGAAGGGGGTATGGATTTGCAGCTCTTAATAGTTGGTCAGGGGCAGCAGAACCATGCCTATTTGCCCATCCTAGAGGAGCTGAATATTTCTCATCCTAGAAGACCCACTGCACCTCCCACTGCTTTGGCCTCTATATTCTACTATGGCAATGATGGTGATGATGATGCGAATGATGACTACAATCCCTCTTCTCATAAGAGAACCCTGGTAGAGGATTTGTGGGCTATGAGAACTTATTCTAAGGTCAACCCCAGAAGTGGCTTAGAGGGAGGTTGGAAGAACAACCAGACCTGAAAGCCTGTTTACTATCATCACAAACATTCACAGGTTCACAGTGTTCTTTCTGCAATCTCTTTGTGACATCTCAACAATCCCAAGGTAGCAGTGGTGTATGTCAAGAAGCGACAACCCCTACCAGACCATCACCACAACCAGTACCACCACTTGCACAGGTGTGCCTTGCAGAGTGCAATGTTTCATCATCTTCTGCCTCTGCTCAATAGCTAAGGACGGACACCTACTGTGAGTCCACAGCAGATATCTAGAGTGTGGGATTTCTTTGCACATGGACAAGAGCTGCATATTGCCACCTTCAGAAAGATTATTTCTCAGTGGAAGGCAGGGCTGAATCTGGGTACGTCATTTTAGCTGGGCCATATGACACAACAGCATGCACAAACGTGGGACCAACAGATTACACAGCATACCACAGGAGACAGCGAACACTCGGTAGCATGCTGGCACTCGCCCCCAGGGGGTGAACCCAGAACTGGGAGGTGTGTCAGTCCTGCAGCAATGTAGGTCTGTCAGTGTCTTCAGCAGGGAAACACTGTCTATGTTCCAGACCAGCCTCAGCAAGTCATTTGAGCACAGTCAGAAATATAATTGTAATAATCCATTAATACAACTGCTCAATGCTAAATTGATGATAATGCTGGAGGTAGGCCTTCTACAATGTGCCTTTATTGAAAACAATGACTTTAGAAAGGTGAAGACAAGTGCTGATGCTGCTGCTAAATTACCAGCTGGACTTATTTTCACACATGGTTTTACCTGCATTGTATGATGTAGTTGGACTTGTGCTGAGAAAGGCCTTGGCAATGTCATTGGGTGGGAAAGTCAATTTCACTATATATATGTCAAACAGTAGGCAAAACACTGATTCCATGGCTGTAACAGCGCATTGGGTCACCTTCCTTTCTAGCAGTGAGCCAGGGAAGACATTTGAGCAGCTGCATGCTGTCAACCAAAAAAACACTTTGTATATGCAAGGCTTTGATGGAAGGAGATGCATAAGAGCTGCGAGACAGCTCGGGTAAAGTGGAACAAGTGGTGGAAGAAGGGAAAACTTTATTATTTTTCCTTCCTTTTTTAAGGTAGGAAAGGTAAAAAAGAAAAGAAAAAAAGAACCCCTTTGCAAAAAAAAAGCACATATATTTCCACAGTTTCCCTGCCCAGTACCACACCACCACAGACCTGTTGCCAGCATTTAAAAATGCGCTTGGGGTGGTGCTCTCAACATTATAGCTGAAGACATGCCACCCAATGTCTGTGGCTCTGCCCTCCACTGACATTGAGCCCTGTCTCCCGCACACTCTGACATGACACCTATTTAGGAAGCGTGGACAAGTCTGAACTTCAAATGATATCACCATTGCTTTTTCTCCTCCTGGAAGTTCCCTGATGTGCTCTCTTCATCATCACTGTTATGGGCTTGGAGTGGGTGGAACCTGCCATTCACATCCCAGTACCAGTGGAGACGATGATATAAGAGGACTGTGGTACCAAGTGAATGAGTAGCAAAAATCTTTCCACTCCTTAAAGTCTTTGACCCTATGTGCAAGATACAATTCAAGGATTCAGCCTGTGCTGCTGAACCACAACAGGTTCCTCCATCACCTCTGTATCACAACCTTTCCCACAATCACCCCAACACCATCATCATTATCACCACCAATCCCAGAAACAACGTATGCAGCTGCATCCTCTGCAGGAGGAGGGCGATTGTCTGCATGCCTCAGCCCAAGAATGTGTAGGAACTCTGTCTCTACCTCTACCTCTTCAAATTCCAAGTAGGAAGTTAATAGAACCACGTCCACCTGTGTATCTAGATCATTGTACTCCTCCTGCGCCGACAGCACCACATCCAGTGCTTACCTGAAGCAAATCCCCTCCAAGACCAAATTACTACTGCAGACCAACAACACTGAACACCGTGACATCCATGCCTGGCACTTTGCTATGGGCCTTGAGGGCTTCAAACATCAGTTCACCACGTGTGCCAAGTCACTTGGGTTTGCCATTGACAGAAACCTTTCCTTCCTGCAGCACATAGCAAAGAAGACCCATTACTAACTAACATTCTCTCCTCTGGAAAATGAAGCCCTTCCTCCCAGAAAACAATTTCAGATCTGCTGTCCAGGCCTTGGTCATCTCTCACCTGGGTTGTGGCTTTGCCCTTCTGCAAGGCTTTCCGGTGACTACTCTGGCATCCTTTCGTTGTATTCTACATGCTGCAGCATGACTCATCAAAGGACTCCCCAACATCTACCAAACCAACCCGACCCTCATCGAGCTGCACAGGCTGCTGCTGCAAGCACGTATCATCTTTAAATCCAGCTGCATCATCTACAAAGCTGACACCCTGAAGTCCCCAAACTAACTTACTCAGAAACTTATCTATTTCAAAAGTAAGGAAAAATACAGTTTTCACGGACAAGTTCCAAATTCTGACCACAACACCAAATAAATATATTGCCAAACAAAAAATAATGTCTTCCCAAATAATTTACCTAGGTGTCTGGCTCCAAAAGTAAGGAAATAAAGGTTTCCCAGCTAAAAACAAAAGGATTTCAAATCCTAAATAAAAGAAATCCTGCCGAACTCCTCAAACATATTTCTCTTTCTTCAACTCTTGATGTGGATCATCCCAGCCTCACCTTATGGCAGCCAAACTCAACCCACAAAGAAAACAGGAGTTTGCTTGTTCTTTAAATGGGCTGCTGAAAACTCATTTTCTGCCTAAGAACTAGCCAAAATCCATGTGAGAATAACGGAATACAATGTCAACATGACAATCTTGGCCAATCTGTGCCCAGGCTTTCCCATCTCTATCAAAATCATTAGAGAAATCTGGATGTCACAATTCTTCTGCCGAGTGAGCCCACAGGAATTTGTGAGGGTATTTGCTGCGGCTTTTTGGTCATTAAAAACAAAGGGAGCTCTTGACAGGAGACCCCTGTCCTTCTGTTTTGGACAACACTTAATCCCTGGTTCTGGCTGTGTTGACAAATTGAAGGATTAACTCAATCAGCTGCAGGAGATGTAGAGACAAATGTAGGCAAACAATTAAGACACGCTCTAGAGGAAGGAAAGACTTCTACTGTATACCATGTCAGCAGCGCAAGATGTGGCTCAGAAAAGTAGTTTTCAAGCCTTGTCCTGCTCTCACACTCATTGAAGTCTATAGAAGGCTGCATGATGGATGGAAGCTGCCAATCGTAAACTGGTCACACCCATCAGAGTCCTCTTTACTATTGGTTTACATTGTCTTTGTGATTCTCATACCAGGGGTTGCAGAGGTGCTGGCCGAGGTCACACAGGAGTCACCAGATGTAGTGCACATGCTACGTTTAGTGACCCTCAATAGTACACGTGCTACGTTTGGTGACCCTCAAATGACCTGCATGGAAATTTTGCCTCATCCTCACAGCAACCCCCTGCTAACTGACCACAACCATCTCACCCCACACTCTGAACAAACTTAAATGCGGTCTAGCGGACCCAATTTAACAGAACGTCCACATCTAGCCTGAGGCACGTTAAGTTCAGACGTGCTCCCTGTTTTGTTAATGGGCTTTGGGCCCAGTCATTTCGATCAGTGAATTTTTGGAAGGGCCATGTGCTAACACTTTCATCCCCGCCTGTGATTCTTTCTACTTGAGTAATGTTCTTAATACTCCTCTGGCAGTAAATCATTAAAAGATTTGCCTATTTTTCACACATGCATTCTGAGCACTTGTTTGTGAGCTATCCCTTTCCAATTGGCTCAACCATACCTCTCATCTGACAAGCTTTTGGTAGGTGTCACCCGCCCTGTACATATTTTACTCACCCACTAATCCCCATGCACGCCAATACATTTCAATGGGCTGGCACCCGCCTAAAACAAAATTGGGAATTTTCACCCCTGCTGGGGACACAAAATGATGTCAGCAATGGCATTACAATTCATGATGTGGTAATGGCTTGCTTAATGCACAAACACGCTGGTTCGCAATGTATGGGGAACAAATAAAACATCCTAGTGCTGTGTTTCTGGGTAAAACCATACCTTCAAAATTGAAGCCTAGGAGGCAATGAGTCCAGAAGTGCATGTGCCTCATTTCCTCACACATCAAAGCAGTGCACATTTTGAACAATTATTATAGTGCCTAAAATTAGCTTGTCCTTTTGTGGCTTTCTTTCCTGTTTTCTTTCTAACTGTGTCAGTGCTAACAACTCATTTTACACAAAGCTTTAGTAAGGAATTCTAATCAGGATGTAGTATGGCACAGTTTAGCAGCCAGCTGAGTGCCCTGCAATGCTGGGCAGCACACGCTCTTCTCAGAAAGTTGTCATAGCAAACTACATGAGATCCAGTGGTGGTACTTGCTGGTTGCAATACATCCTGCATGTTTTATGTATTCCCATACTGTATGACCATCATGTCTCATACCCCCTCTAGTGTGCTGTATTGTATCACATCCAACAGTAGTTCTGCTGAGCTTCACTACATCAACACAAAGAGGTGATGGCTGGAAGCTTTAGAATTAATCTTAAACCTCTGGCAATTTCTCTGGGAACCCCTTCAGACCATTGTTCTTCGCCTGCCAAGCCATTACAGAAAGGGAAAAGACCACATGCAAATCCGATTTGGTCCCACCAGCAAAGGAGCAGTCCAGCCCAAAACTGCCAGGTCACATCCCTTCTGCACGAGACCACAAGCATCCCTAGACATGCTTCCGCCTCATTGGGGGGTCATCAGTTAGGAGTACCTTGGGTCTCTAGCTTCACTACATCAACAGATGAGCTTGTGGGTCACCACTCCCAAATGATTTCTAGGGAAAATAGTGTCTAACGGTTAAATACTGCATAGGATGTCAATTATACAGGGGAGTTTGACGCTACCAAAGTGCTGCCCTTTCACTATTTGGGATAACATGTTTTAAAGTGTGCATTCAGAAGTGCATCACTGAACTGGATGGGCTCTAACAATGCAATGAACTAGAGGTATAAATGTTTATATTTGCTACATATCTATGCCAGCACCCTGCAGTGACACAATCAACGTAATAGGTCCAATGTTAGTGCTTAAACAATCGACTGCACCAACTCAATATATCAGAACAAAAAGTCAGCACATTTGCCCCAGACATTTAGTGCACGTTTTAGCCACAATCAGCACAAAACCACGTCACAAACTAGAGTCAGTGCCAAAACATAATATGAATTATTAGAAAATGTTCCACTTAGTTTGTCCAATACCGTTTAACAGATATTCTCAGTTTCTTGAATGACCCAATAAAGGTGCATGTCCACAGTCCTTCAATTGGCCATTCACTCACACCAATAGGGCACATGATGCATTACTTACCCCATTGTAGCCTTACGCTGTTTCGTGACCTATCTAGCCGTAGCTGCTTTATTTTATATTCATGGTGCAATGGTCATTAAACTGTACCATTCATCTGAAGGGTGGGTTTTATTTATTTATTTATTTATTTATTTATTTATTTATTTATTTATGTATTGGCCATTTGCAAGACGCTTATACATCAAGGAATTGTGTTTCAAAGTGCAGACACGGCAAAAGGGAAGGGAACAAGGGAACATCAGGACAATGGAATATGAAGACAGTGATGAGCAAAATACAAAAGCGGTCCTACGAGGCCTTGTGAAAATTCGGAGCGTGCAAGTGCAGAGAGAGAGAAGGGAGAGGGCAACGGGTAAGTGCTAGAGGCTTCACAGAGGGGGGAAGTGCAAAGGCAACAGGAGAGTGCCAGAGAGCCAGTTGCAAAGGCACTTGGTGGAAGAAGGGTCACCAGCCAATACAACAAGTGCAGGCCTGTGAGACATCATTGGCCTGTGGTGCCCGAAGGCAAGTGCAGGGTGAGGGTGGATGCTGTTGGTAATTGGACAGAAGGCTAGGACCCAGAAGGAAAGATAAGGGCCCCAGCCACCAATCACATTGACGGTGGGATTTATTTATTTGCTTATTTCTTACGCGCCGTAGCCCATAGGCATCAGGGCGCAGAGGAGACAGATTAAGACATGAGAGAAAGTGACAGAGGGGTAGCAGTTCATGAGACAGATATAATTACTTAAGAGAGCACAGGAGGGAGAGGGGGAAGGAGGAGGAGAAGAGGAAGGTCTTAAGGTGCTAGCAGAACTTGAGGAGATGTGGCTCAAGGCGGAGAGAAATAGGGAGGCTCTTTCCAGAGGAGGTAGCCAGCCGAGGATAGTGAACAGCCACCTGCTTTCTGCTTATAGAAGCGCTTGACAAGCAGAGAGTTGGAGCCGGAGGATCAGAGGGGTCTGGAAGGAGAGTATTTGGTCAGAGCAGGTTGCAGATAGTGTGGTCCCCTGCCCCAGAGAGCCTTATGGATGATGCAGAGGAATTTAGATTTGATCCTTGCAGAAAGCGGGAGCCAGTAAGGAGATTTTAGGGCTGGAGAGATATGGTCTCTGGGCTTGAGGCCAAGGATAGGTTTTGCAGCCATATTCTCAATTAGCTGGAGGGGGCGGATAGAAGAAGAAGGTAGATTAAGGAAGGGGCTGTTACAATAGTCTAGCCTGGAGAGTACAAGAGCCATTAAGCTTCTAGGGGGAAGTGAGGAAAGGGAGGATGCCTCTAAGGAGGTAGAGTTGGAAATGGGCCTTCTTAGCAAGGTCCAAGATATGATATGATATATGATATGATATGGCATTCATAATGCGCCTATACACAAGTATTTCAAGGCGCAACGAGGCAAGGGAGGGGGAACAGAGGGAAGACAGACAACGATCCTACTCGGCCAGTTGTCATTCAGATCGCGCAAGTGCATGGGGATCGGAGGGAGGAGACGTGCAAGGGGGAGAGGACAGTGCAGTACATAGGATAAGAAAAATAAACAATAAGTAAAAGTACGGCCAGCCGGTGGCAAGTGTAGGGTAAGTGCAGACATTAGGTGTCAAGTGCTGGAAGTGGGACTGTAGGGATACAGAAAGAAGTCCCCAAATGCGGGGGTTGCCAGCAAGGCAGTGAAGGAGTGCGACTGGTGGGGAGGGGACCGGGACCCGAGATCTGAGGGTGGCCAGGTAACCAGTGCAATTTCAGTGTCAGACAGGAAGTCAGCAAGGGAGAGATGGAGAAAAAGCAGAAGCAAAGAGAAAGGTTTTGAGGTGCTTGCGAACCGAAGATGATTCTCCTCAAGTTTAAGGGGGGCAGGGAGTCTGTTCCAGAGGGAGGCCCCAGCCAAAGAAAGAGATCTACCACCAACTCGTTGCTTGGAGAAGCGACTGACCCTGAGGGAGTTTGAGGCAGATGAGCAAAGAGCTCGAGAAGGAAGGTATTTAGGATGTGAGGAATGAAAGAGAGAGAGGAGTTGAAAATAACTCCAAGGTTTCTGGTTTCAGAGGAAGGATGGGGGGGGAGCCCATAGAGGGTGACAAGAGCAAAGGGAGGAAAGAGGAACAGGCGTCCCAATAGGAAGAATCTCAGTCTTGCTGGCATTGAGACAGATATCATTGGAGTTACACCAAGACTGGATGGTGGACAGGCAATCAGGAATCACAGAGGAAGTCAGAAAGATGCAGAGGCTTATCCGAAGAAGAGTTGGGTGTGATCTGCAGAACACTGGAAGTGTGGGAGAAAGTGGAGATAAGGTGAGCAAGAGAGGCAAGAAAGACGTTAAAGAGCCAAGGCAAAAGGATAGATCCCTGAGGAACGCCACAAGTGGAGATAGAGGTGGGTGAGGAGAAAGAACCCAAGATAATCTGGGAGGGACGGTCAGTGAGGAATGAGGTCAGCCAGTCCAGTGCCTGCTCTGACATACCAAGGGTGTCATGGAGCTGCTGTATGAGGATGGAGTGGTTGACCGTGTCAAACGCAGAGGAGAGATCAAGTAGAATGAGAACAGCGGTCAAGAGATGCGAGCAATTCTTGATGGGTGTTCAGGTGAGCAGTTTCCCTTCCTCTGGATGCTCGTAATCCATATTGATGGTCGTGCAGGCAACCTACAAGCTCAGTGTGCTGGATCAGTTGGGTGAAGACTTCTAATGTTGGGTTCTACATGTAACTTTACAGTATAATCTCCCTTACCACTCAGGGATCTTATACACGGTCATACCTTATTCCAATCCCACCTCATCAGGACAGTACAATCCTTCTCTATGTGGCTCATCATCCTACAAAATCACTGAAAATGATATCTACCCCATATGATTTGGATTCTAATATTAATATGACTCCAGCTCATTATGCCTCCTCCTTACTCCATGTCTACGTCTATACACATCCAAACTTTGACAATTACCCTTCTGTCAGCTGGCTAGGAAAACCAGTTCTTTCCATGATACAGGGACTGTTTTTCACAAGCAAATGTATGAAAAGCCTCCAGACCCCTAGGGCCTGCGTGAATACATCTCAAGTCCATCATGCAAGCAAACATTAACTACATCTAGCACCTAGCACTAGCTGTTCTAGACATTGTGTTCACAGTAAATCTAGCCGTGCAGTACACACATTTTCTCTCATGCTGACTTATAACTAATCACAATTAAAAACCATGCATCCATACTACCTCAATCCCTATCCCTTCCTCTCATCTCAACTGTATTCTCGCCCTACTTAATGGTTGCGTCTACCATCTAATCATCCTTTTTTTTTAACAAGCAACCCCCTTGTTTCTTATATACAGAACAGGGTCTGGTGACATTCTGGTGGGGCCACAATACGCCACATCTCAGACCTCTCGGACAAGGTCTGGCTGTGGTGAAGGGTGTAGTAGAAATGCTGCATAACACAGCATTACATAACATTATCAATGTGACCTATCAAGACCCAATGCTGTCATTATGCATTATTTCTTTGCAATTTGCAATGTTTACTTACCACTATCAGGTGTACATACCTGGTGCTGTGCCAACAGGTGATATGCAATGGTGGGGAAGGGGAGTAAGGTTGAAACAGACAACTAGAGAGGGGCACAGAGAGGGTTGCAAAGAGTGAGACGTGGAGAGTGGGATACAAAGAATGATGTTCAAAAAAAGAGCGAGTCAGATGGAGAGCTACACAAATAGAGAGGGGCACAGAGAGCGAGATTAATAGAGGTGGGTAGAGCTGTCAGGCCAAGCACAGGATACATGTTTGCACCCTGCTGGGGCAGAGACCTCGTCCACTTAAACGAGACTGGGGAGTACTGGCACTTCTTTTTTTACATTTCAAGTACCGCTGCTTACCATGATCACATAGTAAGCAGTGTTCATTAATCAAAATGAAATGCTCTCAGAGTGTTTAATTGTAATTGTGAGCTCTGCTTGACATGAGAGCATGGCAATTGGCACACACAATCAAAGCTAAATGCTGCCTGGCAGGCCAGCATGCCAGGCAGCGTTTACTCACTTTACACTGAGTGCAAAGGTGATGGATTAAGGAGACGTACATGCTTGCACATCGCCTTTTGCCCTTTACATGTGCACACTGCAGTGCAAATAACCAAACTCTGGCAGCAGGGACCCACTTACATTACAGTGTAAACATAATGGGTCCCCATCGCCAAATTACAGGGAGCTCGAAAATGAGCCCCATTGATTTATCCTTCACAAATACAATTCCGGGGGATGGCTTTACTGACCCCCGCCCACTTTAGCACTCTCTGTGTTTATGCAATGTATTTGACAAAAAGTATTACTTAAGTCCATGTAAGAATGACGTTTTCCAACAAATGTCCTGATGGAAAGTTTGTTTACCGCAAATGATTCCACTGCCACATAGCTCGGTCGTTAACTTGACCCTCTTTTGAGAGGTTCCAAGGGGGGCTGAGGATTTAGTTCAATTGCAGGGAGATTACTTGGAAGCAAATGTATATGTTGTCATGGAAGGCTTACATGAATCTCCCTTATCAACAACTTTGGAATACGACATTTTGGAAGTGATGCAATGTGCATGTGTGTTTGTGCGTCTGGCGGGCCAGGCACAAGAAAGGGGTACAGGGTCTAAAGAAGTAGTCATGTGATCCAGTGAGCTTTCCCTGTGGCAGCATACACTGCAATATGCTGCAATAACACGATGATGCTCTTCTTCAGAAGTCTGCAGCCACTGACATATGTCACTGCATTCGTCTGGCCAGACAGCAAGATGTTTCCTGCGAGGCCTACAATGAATATGATTACTTCGAAGGCAAGCTGTGAACAGCAACGCTCCTGGAAAGTCTTCATCTTGCTCAATAAATGTACGAAATGTACTTTGTTTCCAGGTTCCCCTTTGCAGCAAAGTTAACATGCCACCATTGTTTACTACTGTACAAACAAACATACCCGATCTAATCCAAGTGAAGAAAGAAACGTGCTCTCCAGCTATCACAAGAATGCTAAATCGCTATAAGCGTTGCCTTATTGTCATGCCTGAATGAAGGTTTGCAGTCACCCTGCCAATATCCCAGTGCCAACTTCAAAGGTAGCTTCGCTCACCCGCTTAAACATAGCTTTAGTATCATGCCCATCTCCACCCACTAAATAGTCATTAATTCAATGGGCGAGGTATGGGGGAGAGAACAGATGGTTTAATTTCAAATGTGCATACTTTCCTTTCAGTTCCACATGCATGCAGTACTGTCCAGGCACAGTGCACCTCATGCTACGGTGAAGCCTAAATCTGGTCCAATCCATCCCTGTGGGGATTGGAATGAATAGAAGGAGATCAACACCATAGATGATTGCTGCTTCTGGGGCGACTAGAGCTTTGCCTTGCATGCCTATTGCCATAGGAAAGATAAGAGATGGTTCACTGTCAGCCAATCGCTAAAGGGAACTTAAACGATGGTTCACTTACAGCCAACCGCTACAGGGAACTTACACGATGCTTCACTTACAGCCAACCGCTACAGGGAACTAACACGTGCGCCCCCAGAGCTGGGTAATGGGAACTGCCAGAATTTAAGACTGATGATCATCTGCTATTGCGACCCCTTAATAATTGTGGACTGCTAGCTTGCGGCTTGTGTGACTCTCATTCCTACATGCTCAAGACAAGCTGCTAATGATGATCTCAGAACTGGCCCATTCCAAGTCTCTGATTAAGTGTCATTTTCAAAACTGGGCCTTGGATGTCTGCTGATGAGAACCCTTTAGTTGTTCAGGGTAGGTGTGGTACTTCAGATAATATCGAGAATGGGCACTGCATGGCTGATGCTATTTCAGGTGTCTTGTGTACCGCATGCCTGCATCTGAACATGTATGCGGCATAATTGCTGTTACTGGGGAGCTCAACAATAGTATACTACACACATGCATCAACTGGGGAAAACAAGCACTGTGACATGAATGTTCACTGTATGACTGCACCTACCAGGCATGTAAAGAATTGGGACCTGTATGCCTTCATCTGGAAGCCCAGGAATTGGCAATGTAAACTTGAAGCTAAGAGAAAAATAAATGGGTACTGTGTGTCTACAGCTACTAAAGCCATGAATTGGACACCACACACCCATCCTCCTACTTCGTAGACATAATTACTGCCTTCACAATCAACCAAGTTTTGCTCAGGCCTAATATCCATTTCCTACTCCCTCTCTGCTAATGACGTTGCTCACTATTTTTCCTCTTACATCTTTACATTTTCACAGTCTGCCCCACTTTCCCTTTCCCACCCTCCCGTGTCCTCTGCCTCTGCCCTTATCCCTTCTACCATCAACTACTTCTCTCTACCTTTCCAGCCACATTAGCACCCATCCTTCACTGAGATTACCCACATTGCAGTCATGTCAAATTATTTGCTGCCCAGATGGTCAAAGACTTAGGTCCTGATTCAAAGAAGCGTTTTATAATGGAGCAATCCCATTGGAAAATGTTTTGTGAATCAGACCCTTAGCCTCAATCTTCAGCCTTTATCTCTCTGAGATAGTAAACGTCTCATGATCACTGGATTATACCTTGTCTCCTTCAAATTTGCATCAGCCCTACCCTTTTTGAAGAAACTATCTGCTGACCCATTATTCAAAGGTCCTTCAGTAGGTTGTCGTCAACCAGATAATTAAATACCTGGCATTTAATGTCCAATTCAATGTGGCTTCTGTTATAAACTCTATATGGAACTAGCATTCATGCATGTCTCTAACTTGCTCCCTGATGTTTGCCACCGCTAACTCTCTTCTATATTCATCCTTCGAAACCTCTCTGCAGCTTCTGACACTGTTGATCAATCCGCTCTCCTCATCACTCCCCAGGAGCTTCAGTTTCACAATTCTGCTCTCACCTTGATTGTCTCCTACCTGAAAGGTTTCTCCTTTAAAGTCTTCTGGAACTCACAAACCTCTGACCCCACCCCTCGCCCAGTTGGTGTCCACCAAGGTTGGTCTTTTCATCTCTGCTCTTCAGCCTCAGTAATTCTACCCTCAGAAGAATTATTACTTAGTCCTTTGACTTTCGCTATAACCTCTTTCTGAGAGCACTCAAATCAGGTTCTTCTTTCACTCACTTCCCCCAAACATCTCAAAACTGATTAGCAACTGTGTCTCACTACAATTGCTAACTGAGTGGCTCTAAGCTACCACATGCCGAAACCATCCTTCTCCTGGCTTCCAGCGTCCTCCTTCCCCTCCCCTCTTCTTCCCGCGTCACCTTCTTGCTCCCACACCCAGGAATCACATTCAAGGGATCCTCTTTAATAGCGACCACTAACTGCAGCAATTCATCGCTAAAACTGCTTCTACTGCGGCTACTGCTCATAGTAATCTCATCAACAGTCAGAAAATCGGTACATTTCTTATCCCTCTACAAAAACTCTAATACCCACCCTTGTGCTCCACAAACTACTGCTCGTGTCACCAACTTGGCCTTCCTCTCTGCTCTTCCTGCATCTAAACCAAGTCCTCAGCATTGCTATCCACAATCTCCACATTCTGCCCAGATCCTCCCTCACTTCTGCCATGCTGGTGGTAAATGTGCAACCCTCAGGTTTCTTCTCCTAGTCCACAAAGCTATCAATGGTCTTGCTCTTCAGCAACTGTCTGACTGTATCCCATTGTTCTCAAAATCGTGCTCCCTCTGTTCTTCCTTTGCACTCAACCTCACTGTCCCATTCCGCTGTTGCTCCTCTTGCTTCTGCTCTGTTTCCCTAGTTGCCCCACTCCATTAAAACCCACTGCCCAAAAGAATCAAAGACAATCCAACAGTGGATCTCTTCAAAGCTCAGCTTAAAATTAACGTATTTGCTAAAAAGGAAGTTCCTCCTGTCCTCTCCCCCCACCCTCTTTAACTGACCCACTGACACCACCACTCGCTTCATTGTCACATAATAATGTAATGTTGTATATGTGTACAGTACCCCTCTTTAG
The DNA here is from genome assembly GCF_040938575.1 of Ambystoma mexicanum. Lineage (NCBI taxonomy): Eukaryota > Metazoa > Chordata > Amphibia > Caudata > Ambystomatidae > Ambystoma > Ambystoma mexicanum. The sequence goes on along the minus strand of NC_090928.1, from coordinate 956,019,696 downwards.
TTTAAATCATTTGCCCTCCTCAGGTTAATGTTATCGGAGGTATGTCTATTGTTTGAAGAGAACTGCTCATTTTTTTGCTCAGATTTATTTCCAAAGAATACGGGCAGAGAATCCCACAGTTCCCCAACACGCACCAATATTGCCTGAGTAAGCCCTGTAGGAATACATAGCTTCCTTTTTCTGCCACTCTTATTATACCTCACATCCTTAGCTGGATGCCATGAGGCTACATACCATACTTTCCATCTACAATGCACATTTACCTCGATAGGCGGACACAAAGATAGAATCTAGACACAATAATTACCATAACACACTTTCATGATTAGTGTTGTTTATATATTTAGACTCAGAAGCAAGAGACAAACCATATAATTAGCTCATGTGTTAGTCACGAATGCACCTGCAATACAACATTTCTCATTGGGCATATGTATATGAAAAAATGTATGCAAAACTATGTTTCATTTCATCAATGTATTTCAATCTTATGCATTTTCCCTTTTAGACGCCTAGACTCTCCCCAGTACTCATTTGTCAGGCACATAATGTAACAGGATTAGGAACTTGGTTGTTCTCAGTCATTCACCTTCCCCTTGCTTAACCTTGGTTGAGTTGTTGGATTAGGACCTCTTCTGCACTAAAATGGATTAACTCCCCTACAAGCTTTTGAATCTGGCTACTCCATTAATCTTTTGGTACCTAAATATTAAGGAAGTTATACCCTTCATGTCCAGTCTGACTCCTTGTCAGTTAGCTTGTGGAGTGGTCCTAATTGATGGTGGCCTATTTATACTCACTGCACAAATGATTTCTAGAGTTGCCCTTGTCTCACCACCTCCCTTCCTGCAGCTAGGTATGTCTCAGCCCGTCTCTGCTAGAACGCTGACTCAGACTCCAGCCACGGCCTTCAAAGGATTCCCTCATCTGCTTCCACTCCCAGATCGGCAATCTACACCACAATCCTCGTCAACACTCCATCCACGCAGTGCAGCTCTTCTTTCCATGAGGTCTTACCTCCCCCTTGTCTTTCCCTGTATTTGAAACCCTCCTTCGACACCTCCCCCTCCATATGTTTGTGTACATTTTCTTTAACATTTGCTCTCCTGCTCCATGATGTCATCTGTCACCACCCCACGTGTCATCTTCCAGCTCCTGGCTCTAGTAACCTTTGAGCAGCGTTTCGAGCAAGCACAAACTCCTGCCACTCGGGGAACATGTTGCATCATTCTCATCCTTCCTTCCTCCTTCCTGCACGAACAATGGATGTTCACTTTCAAGGCCTATCACGCTGTTACAATGCTCTGCACGCCATGAATTTCTTTCACATTCAACCTTTTAATTCTGCTTCATTTTCTGAAACTGACATGCGCCTTCTGCTAACAGCATCCCTGTGGCCCGGCATAACAAATCTAACCCACTCTATTCACCCCCCTTTTGCTAAAAATGATTGTCAAAGGAAAAACTACTCACTGAAAGCACTGCAGCTCCTAAATTCCCTAGCACCCCAACCCACCATCTACATTTTGGTGGCAAAATTCGAACAACAAAAATGAACACAATACATTTGAGCAGTTTTTGGTTGAGCAATAGACCCACTATCATGTTATCTTTATAAATGAACTGTTTTTCATATTTGTACTGTTGGCTTTGTTTTTTCACATACCTGGACTATGTCCTATTGTGTTCACACACTCGTAAACTGGTTCACTGCTTGTTATCTTTGTGCCACTGTCCAGCCACCCTTCTGGGGGATGTCTCTGCCATCTGTAAGTGTATTACTGTGAGGTCATTCGGATCAAATTCAACATGTCTGTTTTTCAAATAAATGCAATTACAAATAAGGTATGCATTACTTTTACTGTTGAGAAACTTGACAATATACACAACCCTAACACTGCACAAGTCAGCTTACACTAGTGTTCTTGATTTTTACATAAACCATTTAATATCAATTAGAGCAAACACTTGTTTTGAATTAACATGCCAAGATTCACAGACAAAACTGCACAATTGTGATCATATACAGAAGTGCTGGACGTATGATTGGGTGGTGGTTGTGGAAGTGTGTTGGAGGAGGGGCGGTAATTGGTTGGCTGCGATGGGGTTGTCCCTCGTTTATGTTGTTGGTCGTCCCAGTTTTTCATTTTGGAAATCTGGTCACCCTTACCCTTACGACCACATGAGAACCGGCGTTGCTGTTCTCATCCGGACAGAGCGCTGCTTCCCTATTCCAGGTGTCCATCCCAGCCCAGTCTACTCTTTACCGCTCTGTATCCACAGTCCACATGATGGTCCCTCCTGAACTCCCGTAGGACCTGGCGCTAATGTAAGCTCGTAAAGGACAATAAAAGAACATAGGCTACTCAAGAGCAGGGACATCAATTCATGAAAAATGCTCGAGATGGCACAAGTGCCATCACACATCCAATGGCATCACAGGAAGTGGCATCACACACCCAATGGCATCACAGGAAGTGGCATCACACACCCTTTGATAACCCCACCGCCCCCTGATGATGTAACAGTAAGTGCTATCACAGAGATAAAAAACGGTAACTAAAATAGCCAAGAAAGAGATACTTCAAAAGATAAATGGCTATTTCCTTTACGAAATTTATATAAACTAGAGTGCCTTCAAATCCGGGGTGCTGCTGTGATAGGACAGGCACAGCCTTCAGGGCAAGCATAGGGCAAGGGTGCTTCTTCCGTATGCCAGTGCAACGCCAGATAGGCAGCTACCGCCAATTTATGACAGTAATAGCCTCACACTCCAGGTAGTTCATCATTTGCTAAATGCTTCCCCTGGGCAGGAGCTGCTGTGTTATGCGATGTACAGGCATATAAGACCAGGTCCTTCCAGAATATGCGATACTTTCCCTCATAAAACAGCAACAGCAGCAGCTACTATATAGGAGTAGTAGATTATTCATTTTCATTCATTTTGTCATTTGTTTAGCGCACCTAACCCAGAGGCATCTAGGAGCTGTAGTACACTAAGTAATGTAGTGCAGGGACCCAGGGCAGGGTAGTGCATGTATTCGTGTCTTACATGACATTCAGTAATATCAGGCGATCGCTAGCACTGTATTTCTAACAGGCTGGCAGGGTTGGGGTGGAGTCAGTCAAAATAGACGTTTTGGTGTTTGTAGTCTTCTAGTGTACGATGAGTATCAATAAGGATTGGGATAAAGGTACCAAAATGCAAAGAAAAACAGCACAATGCACGGGTCATGTGATCTGGCATTGTATAAGTGAAAAGCGTTGTGTTTTACTTTTTCCCTGTAAATACATTTCACCAATGAAGAACCCCCTCGTGTGGAATGTATTGAAAACTGATAAGCTCAGTTTAGACATAGGAGTACTAATATTTTAGTAAAATAACACATCCCATGAGTTATGTTGCCAAAACATGACTATGATCAGGCTGCCAGAAAATGCAGTCTCGAGTGTAAAGTTCAGTCCATTGGCGTCACTGGCCGGCTGCTGGCAACTGCTGGTGTCTGTGACACTGAACACTCACCCCTCAGTCTTCCTTGGACGTTGCGAGCAGCTGCCAGTACAGGTTGGAAAACATAACAGCGTATGCCAAGTCTGATAAGAAGGCTCTGCCACCCACCTGTGGCAAGCAAGCCCTGTCTGCTCTCATTCCCGCACACTGCCATTGCATTCTCAGGCCCAGAGGTCACGTGCATCACCGAATCTGCCATCTCCAGCGATTTGTGGTGCTCAATTATCGACTACGGAAGGATGAAAGGCTCAGTTTGGGCAATGCTGCCGGGCAGCCCCAGACAAGGCCAGGTAACTGCTGCCCCATGGCAACAGGCCACAGGAGAGGGGCAGCAGCCTTTCCCCAAGGTCCAGCTACCCTCTCCCCCAACACACAGAGAGACACAATGTCTCAGCGCTGCAAAGCGCAGGAAGGGTGAGGTGTGACCTAACACCTTACCCTTCCACAACAACAAAGGGGCACTGAGCGCCCAGGGGACCTAAGGGAAGCCAGGCAGGGGAAATACAAAGAGAAGCCCACCCAGGGGCACAGACAGTCGGCTCCAGCGCTGGCCGGGGGTGCTGGCTTCCAGCCCCCACTAATGACAGACAAGGAGCTGCTTGCAGCTCACAAAAACACAAACTGTGCACCCTGCACGGAGATCCGAACAGTAATAGGGAGTTTGCTGTTTACTCAGGGCCTTCCGGGGGATGGAATAAAGCTATGGGCATACGCCGATAAAATCAGAGAGGTAAAACTCGCCCACAAGGGGAAGGGGTAGCTAACCTACGACATAAGATTCAGGAGGAATATGTTGGAAAGACCAGCAATAGAATGGGATGAAGTACAGAACAATCTATATATATTGAATGCAGAGCCTCCATCAGTGGAGGAGGTTGCTCAGGCAACCGGTAAGACAAATAAAAACTCACAAGGGGGAAATAGAAATACTGAAAATTAAAAACATAGGAAGGGTGAGCAGCCCTTTTGGAAAAACCAGCCATGTGCGGCTAGGTCAAATAACCGCAGGCAGAGCAAAGCTCACCACGCCCAAAAATCCACTAGTCCATGCAGGAATTATGGAAAAAATCAGTGCTCATGGGGGAAGGAGTGCTGGTATAAACACAATAGCACCAATTGCAACGGGGAACACCCCGCAAGCAACTTCACCAGATTACCCTAAACAAATACCAAAAAAGAAGATCAGTAAAGAAATATTTCCACCAATTTTGGAAGCAGGCAGAACTCCCATCAACCCAGAAAACTTTAGCGAAGCATTAATGAATTATCCCGACAAAGAAATGAGCACAGCAATCAGGCTGGGTTTCAAGGAAGGTTTCATTATTCCTTTCAAGGGAGAAGGAGCCCAGAAAATCCCGAGGAATCTTGTCTCAGCTAGGGACAACCCAAAGGTAGTAAGAGATAAAATAGAGAAAGAATTGCACCTGGGTAGGACTGGAGGCCCTTGGGAAACAATGCCACTTCCAAACTACCTAGTGTCCCCACTAGGTTTGGTACCTAAAAAAGAACCTGGGAAGATGAGGCTAATACACCACTTGTCATATCCCAGAGGCCGCTCTCTCAACGACGGCATCCCGCACACTGAATCCGCAGTTACCTACACACATTTCCAGGAGGCCCTAACATGAATACAGGACCGCGGCAGGAAAGCCCTTATGGCTAAACTGTACATTGAATCCGCTTTCAGGTTACTACCAGTCCACCCAAGTTCAAAGCAGTGGCTAGGTTTCACTTTTGATAAGAAATTCGATGTGACAGATGCCTCCCTATGGGCTGTGCAGTGTCCTGCGCACTATTAGAATAATTCAGCTCCTTTTTTCAATGGGCTTTTCGGAAACAAGTACCAGGGGTCAGAGTAGTGCACTACGTAGATGATTTCATGGTGATGGGCCCACCAGATTCGGAAGAATGCAATAGGGCACTGGTGGAATTAGAAAGGATGGTTGCACAATGGGGCTTCCCATTGGCAGCTGAAAAGACGACCAAGCCATCCACAAACATGATCTTTTTAGGAATAGAGACAGACACAATAGACGGCGTATGCTGAAATCCAAAAACAAAAGTAGTAGAACTGTTAGGAAAAATCCAAGAGCTAAGCGCAAAGAACAAGGGAACAGTGACGGAATTACAGTCACTGGCAAGCAACTTCAATTTTGCAGCCAGGATCATTCCACAAGGAAAAGTATTTTCCAGGAGCCTAGAGTTCAAAACCAAAGCATTTATCAAACCCCACCTACACACCAGGCTGGGCAAAGAAGTGAAAGAAGATCTGAAAGTATGGGGGAATTTCCTCACACATTTCAACGGGACCACACTTTGGCGCACGCCATTGAACACAGGGGAAAAAAGGGTGCTCTTTACGGATGCAGCAGAGAGCAAGGGTTTCGGGGACATACTAGGCACAGAATGGGTGACTGGACATTGGCCTGAGTCATGGCATACAGCAGGATGGACAAAAAACATCACTCTTTTAGAAATATTTCCCATCTGGCTAACCATACGCATATGGGTCAGGCATCTGGCTAACACAGAACTCATGGTTTGGTGTGACAACATGGCAGTGGTAGGAATTTTGAACAAAAGAACCACCAAATGCCATTTGGTGCTCAGAGCACTACGAGCCATCACAACGGTCACGCTGCATGAAAATATTGTTGTCAAAGCAAAACACTTCGCTGGAGCAGATAATAACATTGCAGACGCTTTATCTCGCTATCAGTGACAAGATTCCAGGAGCTAGCACCACACGCCCAGGAAAAGATGACACCAATCCCAGCGGACTGCTGGGCGATAATGGGAAACTAGAGAGATCTGCATCAACGCCTGCGCCCGAAGGCCAATGCCGGGATGCACATCAACAACCAGGCACCTCAAAAAAGGGTGCCAGCAGCATGCTGCCCACAGATAACAAGAATCCTGCAACAGGGTTCCTAGTAGAGATGGCGGAGAAAGCCTTGGCAAGCGGCACTACAGCCCAGTACAGTAAGTGCTTGCAAACGGTTCTTAGAACAACAGGCTTAAACCATGTGGAGTTAATAACAACAAAAGATATAGAAATCTTTTTAAAGTGGGCGCACAATCAGGGTTTTAAAAAAGATTGGGCTCAAAGACATTTGGTAGCAATATCTTATTTCACAAAATTACGAGGTGACGCAGACCCCATGCAAAGCGTGTTAATTTCATATGCAATGAAGGGCTGGGGTAAGATGGAGGGACCACAATTAGATACTCGCCACGACTAGATTTTGATAAACTAGTAAAAATAACAGGCCTATTAGAAAGCCTATGCTCTCACCCATATGAAGCTTATTATTTAAAACAGTGTTTTCTCTCGCATACTTTGGGGCCTTTCGAGTAGGAGAGCTCATAGCCTCCAGCACCAAAGCCAACAATGGTTTAGGCACCATGGAAACCAGGGTAAGAAAGGACAGCGTCAACATCGAAATACGATCAAAAACAGGGGCCAAAAGGGTCATTAACATTTGCTGCATTGGCAATGCACCAAACTGCCCGGTGTGCATCATTAACCTCTATTATGCACAAAGGCCTAAAGTGGGGGGGATTCCTAATCCACAGAGATACTGCAGCTTTAAGTCACTACCAATTTAAAGGGGTGCTGATGAAAGCAATCAACAAAGCAGGATGGAATCCAAAGGAGTTCGGCACCCACTCCTTTAGGATTGGGGCAGCAGCCTCAGCATGGCAAGGAGGTCTAGGTGCTCAGCAAGGGAAGAAAATAGGGGGGTGGAAATCTGATTGTTACAAAAGATATATCAGACCAGAACCAATATAGTTTTCTTTTCCCTCCACCAACCCCCCAACACCTGTGTTTTCTCTCCAGAAAAATCTGCCGAGCAGGACGCACCCCTAAAATCAGCGTGGATAGTTGGGCACTCTTTTGTATTCAGGACAGGGCGTTTGGGCCGAAGAAACTAAAGACGCCCCAGCTTTCAGGAACACAATCGCATCCTGGTGGGGATACAGAGGTCTCCACTGGACAGCCATCCATGACAAGTTAGCCGACTTAGTCGCCTACAGAGACCTGCCGGAATTTTTGAGAATCCATTTAGGGGAAAGTTATCTGGTAAGAATGGGGAGAAAAAATGTATATCAAGAAATATGCGCATCACTATCAGGCATTTTTCACAACTGGAGGGGCACGGAAATGTAATTTTCAGCAATCCTGCGTAGAAAAATATGGCAGGGGGCCACCTGTTACAAATCTGTAGACAACTCGAGGAGAAAGTTGAACAGGGGGCTGGGCATTTTTTGTATAGCCAGGGGCCTGGGTTTTATAAAACACCCAGCCATAACACTAGGCGACCCCCGATCTGTTTCACAAGGATGGCACCCATCTATCGGGGCACGGCATGGGACAATTCTACAGAGAAATGTCCAGTACTTTAGCTACCAGAGGCTGCAAATAACCTAACTTTTGGGGGAACACAGGCAGCCGAAAACCTGCCCGTGTATGGCGGCACGGGCCACAGGGGGTAACCTCAGGACCCGGTGCCCAAGAGTGCTATATGATTACAATATGCGATTATTGTTTATTTTCCATAACCATATCCGTAACAATAAAAACCTACAGCCTTTTATTGCCAACACTTGACCAAATGTTGTGGTGTAGTCATGGGGATGGTAAGGGTCGACTAGACATGGCACACACACCCCAACACAACAAATGTTAGTTTCCTGCATATGGGTCCAGCAGTTATTGGGCAATGCCGCCGGGCAGCCCGAGGCGAGGCCAGGTAAGGGGCATAAGGCCACAGGAGAGGGGCAGTAGCCCTCCCCAGGGCCCAGATCCCCTGTCACCCAACACACACAGGGAGAAAAGCAGTCTCAGCACTGCAAAGAGCAGGAAGGGTGAGGTGTGACTTACCTCCTCACCCTTCCACAACAACAAAGGGGTGCTAAGCACCCAGGGGAACTAAGGACAGCCAGGCAGGGGAAATACAAAGAGAAGCCCTCCCAGGGGCACAGACAGTCGGCTCCAGCGCCGGCCTGGGGGGCTGGCTTCCAGCCCCCACTAACGACAGACAAGGAGCTGCTTGCAGCTCACAAAAACACTAACTGTTTGTGGACCCTGCATGGGGACCCAAACAGCAATAGGGAGTTTGCTGTGTACTGAGCATCTTCCACTTTTTGTTTTCCTCAATCCCTCCCACCCAAGAAAAAAGGGAGTAGAACAACGGGAGGGAAAAGAGGACACTGTACAGTGACCAAAACAAGTTGTGGGACAAAGAAGGCGGCACGGGCCAAGGGGGGTAACCTCAGGACCCAGTGCCCAACAGTACTATATTATTTTGAAATTTGATTATTGTGTATGTTCCATGACCATATCGGTAACAATACAAACCACCAGGCTTTTCTTGCCAATGCTTGACCAAATGTTGTGGTGTAATAATTCATGGGGAAGGTAACTGTTGGCAAGACATGACACACACACCCTAACACAACAAACGTAAATTGACTTCACATGGGTCCAGAAGTTATGGCCCTTCTGGGAGTCGAACCTGCGTTAGAAGGCTCTGCAGGGATGTCAAAGTGAGCGCTCTACTCGCTGTGCTATCCAACCGGCTGTATCCCACTGTACTTACTGCGTCCCATGCTTGAGAGGAGCCATAATGCTGCTCTCGGGTCTCAGTATGCACCGCTGTTGGGCACATACACGGGGAGTTGCAATCCATTGCCATGGTTCTGGGCCTTGGTGGATGGAAGTTCAGAGGAGCTACCGAGAAATCATCTGTGGTGTTATAGAAAAGGAGGCAAAGGATGGGCCAATTGAAATGTGCAGTAACATAACAAGTGTATAACAAGATGTGCATTGCTTTTAAAGGCGGAAGTTCCTCGAGGGCACTTATTATCCAGAGCCACAGAAAGGCGGCCTTAACCACCCATCTAATTGTTGTCCAGTTTCTCTGTGGGAAGCAATCGGGAAGGTTTTCGGCAAGATTGTAAATACGGGGCTGGAGATCGGGTGTGAAAGTAATACAGTTCCATCATTTGCACAAGCAGGATTCAGGGGGAATATTTCCTGAGGTGACCAGTCTTTTAGATCATATTGGATTTTACGTAAATGTTTTCTTATTTTTTAAAAAAAAAGCCATTATTTGTATCATGCATTGATTTACAAAATGGCTTTTAACACAGTGTCCTCGCAAAAACTGTGTTCATGTCTCCAACAACTATTTGTCACTTCATAATTTATCTCTGACATTAAATTACTACGTACTGGTAATTTTGTGGTTGTAAAGGGGGTTATAAACAGAGATTGCACAGGTGCTTTTAATATCAACATGGGTGCGAGAGAGGGGTGCATTTATCTCCACTTTTGTTCTTGTACATAATTTAATTTAATTAATTGAGAGTATAATTGACCTTAATGCTGACGGCCCTAACATGGGGGGACATAAGTAGGCTGCCCTTTTCCATTCAGGTGATGCCATTGCAATTTCCCAAAAACTCCAGTAGGTTTACAACATCAAGTAGCTAGTTTTCCATTCTTAATGGAAGAAAAGGGCATACAAATACATTTATGATATGTTATGTAGGTTTCTTAGAGCAGACTCGGGTATTAAACCTGTGGTGCTCAGTCGTCTTGTTTCCAAGGCGAGAACGTTGCCCCTGAGCTATCCTCCCGAGACTAAAGTTATGGTATGCCACCAGCCAAGATCAAAGAGGTCTAAACAACCTAAGCCCATAGCAGAGGGCAGGTGCATTGAGATGGTTGATCCATTTGTCTACCTGGGAATCTGTACAGATAGAACAATTGGAAAACTCAGCTCGCAAAGTTCGCCCGTGCAACGTCATGCTCCCTGGAGGTTTACAGATGCCAGGCTTTGACTGCTGCAGTATATGGTTCTGATGGTTTCCCCAATTTCCGTTTCCTTTATTATTTCTAAAATAAAGGATTCCCACCAGTATTACAGGGCCGTCTAGCACCGGCTAAAATAACTTGGTGGCCCTTCCCTGATGAAGTCAAAAAGGTCCACAAAGGGCCACAAAGGGCCAACCCAGCAGAATGATATTGCTGTCTATCTGCGTCGGCATCTAGCAGAAAGAATGACACTCTTGAAGAGGGCCATCTAATATGGCCATAGCAACTAAGTTCCTCAGGATTTGGTATCTCGATAGCCGCAAAATTCAGCATAAAAAAAGCAATGTGTTGCCATTTCAGTGTGTGTGTGAGAGAGAGAGAGAGAGAGAGAGAGAGAGAAAGAGAGAGAGAGAGAGAGAGAGAGAGAGAGAGAGAGAGAGAGAGAGAGAGGGGGGGGGGGGGCAGGAAAAGAAAATGGGCATAAGCAGTCATGTTGTCCAAAAAAAAAGTCTCGCACTGTAATGCGCACAGATCCACATCTGTAATGGTGTTTCAGACACCCGCCTATTAACTGTGGAGCCCCTGGAATATGGGAATGCATTGGTTTTGATCAGCGAGCAAGCTCTCCCCATGCAGATCTTCTCGAATGTCTCACAATAGGTTCCATTGCCTATGCAATCCATATTGCAGTATAAATCCGATCTACCTCATTTCATTACCCAGGAAGTTGAACTGCATTTTTTACACAGCCCTTCTGTCGGGGTCAGTCCCCATAATGCTGTTCTACTCATTCCCAGACACCCCCTAATCCTCCTTCGCCCCAGAAAACTCGTGAGCAGTCCCTCTACCTGCTCCGATTATTCTGCAGTAAAATGCTCTGCGGTGAAACGGCTGTGGCGGGATGGGCTGCGGTGAAACGGCTGTGGCGGGATGGGCTGCGGTGAAACGGCTGTGGCGGGATGGGCTGCGGTGAAACGGCTGTGGCGGGATGGGCTGCGGTGAAACGGCTGTGGCGGGATGGGCTGCGGTGAAACGGCTGTGGCGGGATGGGCTGCGGTGAAACGGCTGTGGCGGGATGGGCTGCGGTGAAACGGCTGTGGCGGGATGGGCTGCGGTGAAACGGCTGTGGCGGGATGGGCTGCGGTAGGTTCAGGATGTTGCCAGAACTGTGTAGAAATACAACAATTTTAGAACCAACCTAGACATGAGACTTATTTGAACTGTTGCAATTGAGTTTAATTTATACATCAAGACGTCATTTGTTTAGGATTTAGCAAATGTTTGCTCCCTTCCCAGATCTTGATGAATACCAATGGCCTAACCTCGAACTGACATATATGGCAAGAGGACCATGGCCGAACCAAAACACAAAATGCTGGTGTGGGCCAATATTTTTGGTCAAACTGGACTACTTTTCTGGCCAATTAGTTAATTCACTCTAAGACTAGTAGTTTTGACCAGAGTTGCTGAATAAATATTATTTAAAATACACAATGTCAAAAATTCCAACTTGGTTATGTTTCAAACAGTGTCACAAAAGGAATGAATAGCCCTTTGCAATTGTGGGCCACTTTTTCATTGGTGCCCGAAGCAATTTTATGGCCCAGTCAGATCCTGCTCGGATGCAAACTGTAATGGAACAAAACCCCTTGTCCTGTATCATAGGATATTGCACAGCTCTTTACCATACACACAGAGAGCAAACTGGTACACTGTGATGCCAGTTCAGATGCTACTAATTTCATTCAGATCGCTTCATTCAATGAGATCTTCTTAGCTCTATGTCACCTTGTCCTTCAATATTTGAGCATACTTTTTTTGATGGACATTTCGCTTGGAAAATACTAGCTAACGTACATCAGTGACAACACAAACTAACCCTGTCATGAGATACTCCCGCTGCTCATATGAGTGTCCTGGAACTCTGGAAACTGAATCTGAGAGGAAGGGTTAAAGTGAGCTGCAATCCACTGCTCTCGAAGGTTCCTTGAATTCTTGAAGCCATTTCAGATAGGAACACTAATACACTAATATACTGCAACACACAACTCATGCTCCCCACACATTACTTTAACATTACTGTTATTCTCTGCCAAAGCAACTTTCATTTCCCTGCGATGTGATCTTCCGTTATCTTGTAATATATTTTCCTGCAATGCAATGTACTGTTTTACCATGTGGTGACCAGACTATGATCTACTTGATGTGTATGAACTCTGACAAACAGTTTGCCATGTAAGTGCAGAGCCTACAACTGCAATCAGTTGCTGCAGGAAAAGGTATCTGGTTCTATACTGGCTGCTTCCAGCACCTTTTAGTGCAACATGCCATAATAGTTGGGCAAGTACCACGCCCAGGTTTGATCTTCTTTCCAGAAATCACTTTTTTTTCTGCCAGATAAAAACCAAACAGCTTCATGCACCAACACACAAACCTGTGTGAGATACATAATACATTAATAGGCACCTCTGCCACAGTGCCTGCCATTCTCCTCTATTTCTAATATACAGTTGATCTTGTAATTGCCTTTGCCAGAAATGGAATGCCCTGTTCAACCATATAATGCCCATACTATACAAACAACTCAAAGGGCTTAGAAGGCAAGGAATCAGTGTTTATGGTCTAGACAAATGCCATGTATTCTCATGTATCCAAAATCTCATTCTCCAAAGTGACGGCTGATTTTAAGATCTAATCTAGGCTGACTGCCCTATGAATTACTAGGGCTGTTGCCTGACACTGATCTCTGTGCCTTCGCTTAAAGGATAGTTCCGGGACTTTTTTTTTATTGTCCCTACGGGTCGGCCATGTGTTTGTAAGCATAAATCGGTAGATCGTAGGAAACTTTCCTATGGACCTTACCCGACTTTTCGCCCATTATCGCACTCGAAATCAGCCTCCATTTTGTGATAATCCTATCATTTCGCCCCATCGACCTGGCTCACCTGCCTTTGCGGCACTAAATCAAATCCCCCGCCCCTGAAACAGACTTTATCAAAACATTCATATTCCCCGCCTCTATCCGTGACGTGACTGAGCTGCGTAGGCAAACGCGCCCAGGCGTCTTCTACGCGACTCCACACAGACCCCGGAAATCAACACAGATCAGCTCACAATACAGCGCGCCACAATTCGGAATATGAAACTGTACTTTGAAATCAAACCGCAAGATTGTAAATGTGGTAAAGTACATTTATTTGACATCAAATGTTTAGAGAATATTCAGCGATTTGCATTTTTATTTGCTCACGTTCCAAAAAGTTCGTATTGAGGAACGCGATGGTCCTTTGCTGTACACAGGGTCTTAGAGCATCTCACAATACAGCGCCACAATTCGGAATGTGAAACCGTGGTTTAAAAGCAAACGGCAAGATTGTACATTTGGCAAAGTACGTTTATTGGACATCAAATGTTTAGAGAATATTCAGCGATTTGCATTTTTCTTTGCTCTCGATCCAAATTAGTTCGTCTTGAGGGAAGCGATGTTCGTGTGCAGTACACAGGGTGTTGGTTTACGATAAAAATAAGCTCTTCGGTCGCACTGATAATCGCATGGCTGTTCCAACAACGAGGCACTAGGCCACCACAACGGTAGGTATGTTGCATCTAACCGTTAGTACCGCGTAAGGGCATACTTGTACTTGGCGATCGTCCCATAAAATGGTCAGGGTGGTAACGTTGTTCACGCGGAGAAGCAACTGGCGGCTGTAGAAGCCGTCCGCCGGTGTCTGGTACTCGTGACACAGACAGTAGTGAATGATGTACCTAAAAACATAAAAAATGAAATTAGTCTCACCATCAGATCCTTATTAAAATTATTCATTTCATAGCGAGGACAGCGCTACTGGGTGTACACAAGTGTTTAAAGGCGTGGCGAGGCATGGAGGGGGGGGAGTGGAGTACAAGGTAAGTAGCATAAAATAATAAATAAATAGGGCCAGCTGGTGGCAAGTGCAAGGTAAGTGCAGAACAAGTGCTGGGAAGGGGGGGCTGTAGGATACTGAGACAGTCCCCCAGTGCAGGGGTTGACAGGGAGGCAGTGCAGGTGGAGAGTGGAAGGGCCCAGGACTGAGGTCGCAGACAGTGGACCAGTTGTAGCAGGGGAGAGGGAGAGAGAAAGCAGAAGCAAAGAGGAAGGTTTTGAGGTGCTTCAGTAAAAGCAGATGTTTCTCCTCAAGATAGTGCGCGGTAGAAAACAATATGCCACATAGAACGAACAAGTACAACTGAACCCGTCTTTAAAGCCACTGTATAGTAATGAAATTGCGGTATAAACTCATCAAAAGTTACTTACATTATATTTGCATTTTCCATTGTGTCTCTGTGTAGGGCAGACCCGAAACACCACTCCTTCTTTGCCGACGTTACTTCTTCTAATGAACGTGGCTCATCGTTTCGTTTCTGAAATTTTATTCATTATCTTTTCTTAGTCTTTCAGGATGGTCCCGGCCTGTCAAGGTCAAATCACAATAGAACCTTATATTGGGTCGTGGGCCGTTCCGCCACCCGAGCAAAACATCAAAGCAGCTGACCTTCACTTTGAGCGAGCACACATTTCTAGTTAGCTGCAGTTAGTTTTAGGGACATCTTGTCTGCGTGCCTTTTTTTTTATTGTCCCTATGGGTCGGCCATGTGTTTGTAATACGGAAACATTCTATAATTTTTGTAAAAATGATTTATATTACTGTTTGGTTTAATTGCAATGGGCCTGCAACATGAGGAGACTCGAGAGAACAGACAATCAAATTACAATCATTTAAACCGTGATGTGTATTTCTCAATGAGCTCTGCTTTAGGTGGACATGGAACAGAGGCAATGTTGGGTGGCAATGCAGTTGTCCCCTGCATAGGTTCGTTCACCACTCCATGTATGTGCCTATCGAGGACATCTACGATAAGTCTCTCAATAAACTCATATTGCATATCCTCAAACACTGGTTTGATCACCCATTGTTTACTTCTTTTAGTGAAGGCCTTATTGTAGCGAAGCGTCCCTAAAGTTCCGGTCGTCCTACTTTGTTGACGGCCAACATTATGGTTATGTGCCAAGACTGCTAAAAGAGTCCGATTTATCATGCCTTCCATGCCAAAATGCAATCTTTTGGGCCTGTACTTGAGGCACATATTGTGGAACACCTCCAAATCTCCTGTGTGGCAGAATTCCGTGAGTCCCCTCAAAGCTTTTGTTATAGTTTTATCAAATACAATCTTTTCAATGGCTTTGTGAGTGGGTGATGAAGGAATCAACCACTTCTTCTTCCGTGCCTCCTCTGTGGACAAATGGCCATGTTCACATTTGTGGAAATGTTCATTTGTCGACCATCGATGTACGTTGCTACAGTGCAACATTACTGACCGCCATTTTTCCAGTAGAATTTCCAACGACCCTTCACATGTTTTTGAGCTCCACCAAAGATGGTTGCTGATTGACTTGGACCACTGTGAAATACCTTGCAATTCTTTTTTTTTACCTGCAGCCGACAATTTTTTATTGATTGATTTTGCAAGATGCCAAACGTCAAATTGGTGATTTATATTTTTGTACTCTTCTCTCATTGTCTTGGCAATTGAAACGTGTCTGTCCGTGGCTATCAGGTCGATCACCATTCCCCGCGATTGTAGTTCTTGCAATGATGCTACAAAGCCAACTTTCTCCATGGCCACTGAGGATGTACTTTGTGACACCTGCACGACCACCGAACTCACAATTTTCTTACTTTCCATGTCCTGAAAGTGGTAGGTGCAGTACTTGGCTGAAAATCCTGGGCTGTCGCACTGTCCATCACCGGCTAGCCTGAAGCGTTTGCCCGCGAATGTACTTTCCATTGACATTTTTTCCATTCTCCAAGCTTCGCTGATGGCTGGAAATAGATAATCGGTTTGGTATTTGTAGAACTGACTTTTCGCAATGAAATGGATTCCCACAAACTGAAAGAAATACTGTAACTTTTTAAAACTTGAACCACTAAAAAGTGCGGCCGCTGCACAAAGTAGATTGCCTGCTGGCAGTTGCCCCAGCATGGGTTGTGCAGACCATGCGAACGGATGATATTGTGTACAGGTGGCATGTATTTTAAGGTTAGTGCCTCGAATTGCACGAGTCACATTAATCAATGGCTCCCCACATACTTCCCCACCAACCCAATGCCCACATTTCATCATCATAATAATATCCATCAAACAGCTATCGAATACAATGAATTTGGCCTCTTTCCTTATACTGTCA
Source organism: Ambystoma mexicanum (assembly GCF_040938575.1). Classification (NCBI taxonomy): domain Eukaryota; kingdom Metazoa; phylum Chordata; class Amphibia; order Caudata; family Ambystomatidae; genus Ambystoma; species Ambystoma mexicanum. The sequence goes on along the minus strand of NC_090928.1, from coordinate 956,003,136 downwards.
CTCTGCATCCCAGCTGGTTCGGCCTGTAACGTTGAGGACATGTCACTCGCATGAAAGGTACAATCTCTGATATCGTCTTCCGCTATGCTGAGTGATATTGATGGTGTTTCATTGTCGTCCACTTCATTCTCTTCCATTGCAACATCTGTTCCTTGTCCGGAGATGGGAGAAAAAAACAATGTCTTCAACTTTCGCGCGCTCTTATTTTTTGCGGGTGTGGATTCTGTGAATTGATCTCCGACTGCATCCAAACTACCAGGAGGACATTCACTATCAATGGCTGGTGGTGGTATAGCTCCGTTGTCAATCACTTCATATTCTTCCCATTGGCACGATGCATCTCCAGTCTCAAGTCCCTGCCAAAAGGTTTGACAAGCAACATCTCTCGTTCGCTTCACTGTCTGTGTAGATCTAGTTCTTACACCCACTCGCAACTAGAGGACAGATTAGAAAAGGGATGTTCAGTTTAAACACAACTTACAGTATTGAACTATTGACAGTGAAAGACAACATAATATAGTGAACAGGACACTAACCTTCTTTTGCTTTCTTTTCTTTGAAACTTTCTTTCCTCGAACTTCAACATCAGGACGCTGTTGCTCCGACTCGTGTGTGCATGTCTCCACTTCCTCTCGCGCTGCAACGACTATATTTTCATGATAAGCACATCCATCACTCACTGAGGCTCCATCGACTCCCTGAAACATAGAACTTTCATTAGTATGTATAATAATATTGAAAACACAAAATGTACTTGGGGACCAATACCCATACGTACATCTCAATAGCAAAACACGAATGAACGCATTGTGTAGAACATTCAAACGACAATAGTTCACGCATTGTTGATCTAGTTAGATTGAACTGTCAAGATCCATACCTCGGGCTCCGCATAGACTTCCATTGATGATATTATTGAAGATGACGCTTCAGCAACTCCCTGAAACACAGTAATTGCATTAGTATGGTTTTCTATTTTGTTTAAAAGAACATAAACTTTCTGCAGGCGTCAACGGCTCATCTAAATAGACCTGCACAAATGATCAGTTGTCTAAAATAAATAATGGATATCTAAATATGATTCGATTTGCTCCATCGTTGGAAGTGTCACCACCCAGAGATCTGCATCAACTACTAGGGGTGATGTTCTTGTTGAAGAAGCTCCGTCAGCTCCCTGAAACATAGTACTTGCGTTAATAAAGAAGGAAGTATAGCGGATGTAATCACGTCATTTGATCTCGCATGATTGATCTGTCAGTATCCATACCTCGAAATGCATAAGAACATCAAGGGACGCTGTAACTGCGGTGCACACTTCTGCAAGCTGTTGCGCCGACCCGTAACTGCATGCTCCCCCTTCTTCTTGGAATAATGCTCCATCGACTCCCTGAAACATAGGACTTTCATTAGTAATGAACACAATATTGAAAAAAGAAGACACATAGGAGGGCGACGACAGAAGGACATACCAATGACTAAAAACGAAAGAAACATTGTGTGTAACAATCACGCTACAAGAATGCAAGATCTGATGATCTCCATCGATGGAACTGTCCGGAAACGTACCTCGAGCATCTGAGTGACATCTACGGTTGTCGTCAATGCGTTGGACTCCTCAGCATCTCCCTGAAAGACAGTACTTGCATTATTTTGGATAACAATAATTATAACTGAAAACAAAGACTAGAGGACGAGTACTGTGGTGTACCATTAGGTAAAATAATTACACGATCAATTAAAACTATTGATTTACATGCCTAAAACAAGTCAGTGTCAGAGTAGCTAAGTAAGATTACCCGATAGGCGCTTGAAGTGGCTGATGACTGCAATAACGACACGGATGGAGAATCTTCCGCCTTCATATTGAGTGGATACATAAATGGGGAAATTATTGTTAGCTAATGCTACACACTACCGCAAGGCCGAGAGACAAATACGTAAACTTGACTCACCAGTGGAGGGATGTGGACGAATAGAGTGGGAATAGCGGTTGAGAGCAATTTTCGCCTCGCTCGCGGTGTTTTCTTCTTTATTAGCAATGATGTGGAGTACATGTCTGGGCTAAAGTGCCTGCTGCAGATGCGGTATCGATCACCCCTCTTGTCCGCAAAGACTTCTAGGACTCTACTTTCTAGCTCAGAGGCTGGATATCCGCAATATCGGACCCATTCTCTTATCTGATCTATTGTCTTAGGGAAAACATGCATTATAGTATCTTCAGATTTGTTATGGGTCTTCGAAGGGCAACCGCCAATGGAACAGGCAGGCATTATGGAAAGTTCTGAAAAGTAAAGATCAACAATTCTCTATGAATACCAATGTGTTAAAACATTAAATGACACATAAAAGGTTCAATGCAAGGTCCGTTTTGGTTCTTGGAACTATACACGTTATTCACATGCGGATAAGTATTTCAATAACTTTCAAAAAATAGAAAAAGTAATTTGACTAAACTCAGAACATGTGACTAGTTCCTTGCATGTACTGTCGTGAACGAAAAGAAAACATGGATGCAATTTGATGACTACTAGCAAATAGATATAAATTAAAAAATTGGACGCAAAATGATTATGGTACATGGACTTACCTTGACGAACAAACAGTTAGATGCAGGGATCAGAGTAGTTTCTTGTCGTAGAACAGGGAGCAGTTCACAGGTTGCAAACTGACGAGTTTGCTCAAAGTGGTCACGGAAGTTCACAGAGACGAAGAGCAGATAACCAGCACCTTCACGGGTTGACTAGCAAAGCGCAAAGAAGTTCTCATTAGAAATATGAAGTGGGTTATAAAGAATTCGAAACAGGGGTGTGTTTGTGAATGAATGACGTGTATATGTCGTGGCATTATGCGGATTGCAGGGGGGCGTCCAGCGTGAGGGGGGATGCTTGGCAGGAGACACGGGGTCTGGAGGTAGACATGGGAACAACAACCCATGCTCTATAGACCACTTTGAAGTGTACATGGTCTTTGGCACCTCTTGGCCTTTATCGCTCCCTGACAGCTCCACTTGCCAGCAGCGCAAGTACCCTGGTGCGAACTGCCTTTGATAGGGCGGGGGGTGGATCGGGGCGGTGGTCGTGCAGACAAGACACAGGAAGACTTGTGAATGGAGACACACTTATGTGGATTGCAGGGGGGCGTCCATCGTGAGGGGGATGCTTGGCAGGAGACACGGGGTCTGGAGGTAGACATGGGAACAACAACCCATGCTCTATAGACCACTTTGAAGTGTACATGGTCTTTGGCACCTCTTGGCCTTTATCGCTCCCTGACAGCTCCACTTGCCAGCAGCGCAAGTACCCTGGTGCGAACTGCCTTTGATAGGGCGGGGGGTGGATCGGGGCGGTGGTCGTGCAGACAAGACACAGGAAGACTTGTGAATGGAGACACACTTATGTGGATTGCAGGGGGGCGTCCATCGTGAGGGGGATGCTTGGCAGGAGACACGGGGTCTGGAGGTAGACATGGGAACAACAACCCATGCTCTATAGACCACTTTGAAGTGTACATGGTCTTTGGCACCTCTTGGCCTTTATCGCTCCCTGACAGCTCCACTTGCCAGCAGCGCAAGTACCCTGGTGCGAACTGCCTTTGATAGGGCGGGGGGTGGATCGGGGCGGTGGTCGTGCAGACAAGACCCGTTTGCCGCAGGGCCTCACCAAGGAGAGGCCATCTAACTGAATGTAAGAGGATGGCTGCAGGATCTAGGATGCTGGCCGGAGACATGTGGTGTGACAAGACAAGGCACTGGAAGGCTATTCAACGGAGACACACTAGATTCATTTAAAAAATCAAAACAACCATTGTTAAAATATATGTTGGGCTTTATTTTAGATTTTAATTAAACATAAATAATAAACATTACACATTGTAAAGTTGAGGTTGCAGCACATCGAGGGAAAATCCGCGGTATTGTCCACTGTCACTGGGGAAATGTTGTCTAATGGCAAGTACCGCACAGGCAGGTATTACTCTCCGAACGCGGTGTCCGAGCCTCCCGTGAAGCCACCAAGTGAAGCAACGATAGGCCACCAGCCTGTACCACCTGTGAAAAAAAAAGATGCAAACTGTATTAAACTGACCAAACTTTCTTATCAATGTCGATTCAGGTAACACATGTCATTTTTCTTAGAAAAAAATTCTATCTAGAAAATGCACTATATGGAACCAATTTACATGCGTTCGAATGATATGTAAATGTAATTTTATATGTGGGAGACGACCATGAAATAGTGGTGGCATCACTGACATCACAAACAGAGTATACTTACTCGTTACTCGGATTACGCGGACGAACAGTGCCACGAAGTTCGTGCATAAGCACCATCATCATCCTCAACACTGTCCGTGAGAGGCAGGCTTCCCTGAACTCTGGCAGCTCGGTGATGCATTGCGGACTTTGCTCGCCTTCCTGCAGACTTTGCTCGCTTTCCGAAATGTAGGCCAAGCACCCGGAATTTTCACGGCAGCAGCAGTTCTCCTCCTCAGTTGGCATTAGCTCGCACCGATTGCACGTGCACCAGGTGGAGACGCCGTCCATGCGACATGGTCCAGGCTCTTCATCCGTTGACTGGTCCTCCCAACTGCCGTCCGAATCCCCATCGTTTTCGCGTGCTTGCCTTTCCAGTAGTTCCTCCTCGGTGTACTCGGGCTCGTACATATACAGCATTATTGTGGCCATTGTGCGGTAAAGATAGTAAAATAATTTACAGAGATGGTACAGGTGTTCACACGGGCTACAAGCGGCGAAGGTAGCTGACCAGAGCACAGAAACGAGTCACAGAATACTCAAAGTAACACAGAGAGAGGAATGGAATCGAAAATCTGCTGCTGTGTGTTGTGAAACGGTCTGTTTATACTTATTGGGGAAAGAGGCGTCCTGCCATTTCCATGGCAACACGTCAATAGCTGAGGCGCAGCGATTGTTGACACGAGACGTGCTTGAAATGGGCAGTACGCGTCTGCTGATGTCAGGCTCAGGGGCGGGGGATTTGATTTAGTGCCGCAAAGGCAGGTGAGCCAGGTCGATGGGGCGAAATGATAGGATTATCACAAAATGGAGGCTGATTTCGAGTGCGATAATGGGCGAAAAGTCGGGTAAGGTCCATAGGAAAGTTTCCTACGATCTACCGATTTATGCTTACAAACACATGGCCGACCCGTAGGGACAATAAAAAAAAAGTCCCGGAACTATCCTTTAAACCCGAGCATTCGCAAATTAATCCACGTATCAAAATTATAAATTCGGGTCTGTTTGAGAGACAGGGGATCACTACGTCCCCTTCCGAGACAGATGAAGCTTAGCCCTTTAGCATATGGCACGAATAATGAATATATCTACCTGTTGCTGAAATGCTGTCGCAAATACCGCTGTGCTGCTGAGCAAGTCAGACCGGATGAACATTCCAAGCTGTCCCCTGTCCCCTGTTTACCTCAGGTGATGACTCAACTCACAGTAAAACCAAATGTCAGCTGCCTGATCTGAATGCTACGTCCCGAGAAGGTGTTCACACTTGCACTATACTCCTGGGTGCGCCTCATTACGCGCCATTGCAGTGTATCTAAAATCGAGAAATGCAGAACAAAATAGCTAATTTGCATGCCAGGATTATGAAGATATGACGTGCAAACTAGAGAACAATAGCCGCATTTCACTACCAACAAATCATGAGCTTATTCTGACTGATAGCAGAATTAATTAGAACCATGCACACTCACACCGTCCCTTGTTTGTCCCGACTTCACAGCTCCATCAGTCTTTGCATGGAATGCCACATTTACATATCATTTGCATAACTTTAACTTTCGTTTTTTTCCCATAACCTTCGTCTGCAGTGCAGGCCCTGCCAAAGGGATTACGGAACAGGCAGCCTTTAAACAAAAGCCCCAGGCACGATGAAAGGCATGCCACCACAGCAGACAAAGGGTCTGGTTTACAGAATCGTTTTCTTATGATATGATATGATATGGCATTTACAACGCGCCTATACACAAGTGGGATTGAACCATTATAAAGCGGTTCTGTGAATCAGGCCCAAGGAGCGTCATTTAGTCTGGCCCATCACAAAGTTAACCAGCGCCTGTATTGCGCGGTATAATAGCAACAGGCATCGGGCATTGTCTAGATATACCACCAATGTAGCACAACTCTAGCAATGATTCTACTAGGACATTTGTGCCAGCAGCTAGTTTATGGTCGCCATACCGTATTCCTGCAGTAATTGTATTTTGCAGAAAATACTGGTTTCTGCAAATGTACTCGTTTATCAGTTACCCTGGCCTATGTATAGTAATGCAACTTTTTCACGGTACAGTTTGATTTCAGAATAGTTTAATTGTGCAAAATATTCCTAATCGAAACATTAAAACTGTCAGGAAGCAAATTAAATGTGGCCTTAAGCGCTATGTAAAATTGAGATATTATTAGAATTGTACTGGTACTGAAACCCTAGTGGCCATGATGTCTTGTAGTTCAACGTGTTTTACCTGGATCCATGGATGCAGCACTGTTGTTAAGCTTTAGCAGTAGCATCAAAACAAACCATTTAATGGCACCTGAGCACAATGCCACTTTCACATTCATTTTAAATAGTCTTACTGTTCCATCTAACAAACCATGCTACAAGCCGCCTGACAGTCAAGTGTCGCTCTAATAGTCAAGACAAATTCAGTTCAAACACCAGTTTAGGCAATAGAGCCGATCTTCCATAAAACAAACAGTTTATCATTACAGAGTTAATCTAGCAGGCTGCTCAAGCAACAGAGGCGTGCATTGCAAGCTCTGTTTATAAATAGCTCCAGTCGACTCATGTCGTGACGTCGCTAATTCATGTCGCAGTTGGCTTCCATACTTTTGCAATTGGTTCATAAAGCACCATTTGATTAGCTGGCTACAACTATTTCTTCAAAGTAAAAACACCAATATGGTCACTCTGTTAGGGCGACCAGGATAGGCCATGTCAAATTCTGAACAGTCGATTTTATGGAAACCATTGCAGGACAAAGCCTCTTATTTATGTGCATAAATCAAGAATGTCACCAGCCCTGATAGATAGGCTAAATCATTTGCAGATACCAGTATGTGGATACATATATGTCCATATCATCTTCAAAATAATCACGAGAAAGAGGTAAACATGTAGGTAATGCAATTCACAAAACAATGTACAGGTCAATTGAAGGTTTGTGCTATTTGGAAGAATGGAATTCTTTAAGCAAACGGATGTATTTGAATGCTTAATACACTGTCCTGTGAAGGGTAGAACGATTTGTGAAAGCACTTATATTTTGGAGGCAATATGTTTTCTAAAATTATGGGGAGACGTGTTTCGTCACACAATAATGGCTTATCATGTTTAAAATGGATACTAATTGTTGCAAGGGAAAATCAGGGGATTTATGGAGACAATCAGAACTAGAAATTATCTAAAGGGTGCCACCAGTAAAGACTAGCTAACCATTGTGTGAAGGATTGCCATCTGGTGAGGGTATGGATGCCATGGCTTTTTTTATTCTTATTAACTAATAGAGTGATGTGGTTAATCCATCTCAGAAATGGAGGTCTGCTAATCAGACCCCTTTCTAAAAAGGTCCTGGCCAATAGTATAGTACACACATGCGCCCTGCTGCATCAGTCTTCTGCTGTGCAGCAATTGCCATTATGTGGCACAGAGCAGGTTCAGAAGTCAAATTTGCCCTGATTGACAACTTCTGTGACACAAAGTCACTGCAGACAGAGATTGCATTTCTCTGCATGTATCTGCTGCACCTCGGACCCAAATAACTTAATTATGTGCTGCTCGTCACCCCTGCTACAGTACAAAGAGTGCCTTCTTGTCCATATTCTGCATTTTCTGTGTTCTTTCCATAGTGGTGGGCTATTTACTAGTGTTTTTTTATAGGGAGTTATTTGTATTTTAGTGTGTTAAAATACATATATATATATTCATTTTGGAGTCTTGTGCTGTTGCAGTTTGGGTTGCTACTGTCAATGCATTCACACCTCTCTTAAGAGTATAGCTTCCCTCAGCCCACTTTAGCACAAAAGACAAAGGGCCCGATACATGGAATAATCTGCACATGAAATCGCGCTCAAGTCCCCGTTCGTCGATTCATGGAACACAATGCGCAGGGCTCACCCGGGACTTGTGAGGAATCCGCGTCGGTCCACCACGTCACTGCAACCCGACGAACGCCTTGCACAAGACTCCAAGAGAAGGGCCGGCCGGGCTTGTGCAGCCACCAGAAAAGGGGGGAAACACGTGGAATGAGGAAGAACAAGCAAACATGTGGGCATTATGAGGGATGTTCCATTGTCAAACAATCACACCACCCATATGTACGCAAAACAAGCGTTTTCATGGAATTGAACAGGGAACGCTGGGTCACGAAAAAAAAAAGCAAGTGCAAATCCAGAAACACCTACGCTACACAATAGCAGGCGTAAATGTCAGTGCGCATACTAATAAATGAATTACAAGCATGCGCGCTCAACAAACACATGTATACAGCCACAATTAATGCCATTTGTTGCAGCAATCATCCAGGGACACCACAGGAGGAAGACAGCCAGGGTCCGGATCTTCCACCCAAGGAAAGGCCTTTTTGGGATGCCTGATGACCAGGTCTATGGCAGGTATAGGTCCCCCCCATATCATCCTAGACTTGGTCACGGAATGGGAAGATGACCTCACATCACCCACCATGTGCTCCTTAGCACTGAGCCTCTTGCAAAAGGTGATCACTGCTCTGCATTTTTTGGCCACTGGCTCATTCCAGCGGACCACTGCCATATTAAGTGGCATCTACCAGGCCACACAGTCTCGCTGCTTACACCAGGTGTTGGCAATCATAACTGCACGTCCCTCTGTCCGCCGGCATATCTGTATGCCCAGAACACCAGCAGAAAGGCAAGCAGTGGTCCAGTATTTGTATGGGGTGGTTCACTTCCCAAAAGTGCTAGGTGCCATTGATTGCACCCATGTTGCTCTATGTCTACCTAGAGCAACAGAGCACATCTACTGCAACTGCAAACATTGGCACTCCATCCATGTTTAGGTTGTGTGTGATAACAAGGGCATCATTACTGAAGTGTATGCCAACTATCCTGGTAGCACACATGACAGTTACATCTTCAGGATGTCCCCGTTACACCGGGCCCTGGAAGCTCGGAAGCATGGCAACACATGGCTCATTGGTGAGTATGCACACAGACCGAATGACACTGTCAACAAATGACAATGACAACCATTCTCACCTATACAGGGGACAGAGCATACCTTCTGAGCACATACAGGATGATGCCCATACGCATCACCAACACATCTGCTGAGGTAAGGTACAGCACTGCCCATATCTGTACATGCCACTCAGAGCCGAGAAGTACCCCGACCAAGGAAGGGCTGGAGCCCTTTCCCCTTCGAGGAGAAAGCAGCTCTGGAGATGTTTGCCCCTTCCAGATCCTTCTGGATCACTCATGCCAGGGTAATCGTGCCAATTCCTTACATTTTGCCACTCCATAGCACCATCTGCCCGCTGTGAAGCCACCGCTACGAGAGCCCGTTCAGCTAGCCCGATCAGCTGTTTTGGCTTTTTGTTCCATTGCCACCACGAGGACCACATAAAATGGCCGCCGCCATATGATGTTTACTGATGCCTAGCAACAGTGTCGGTGTGAGCTGAGCTCTGATTGGGCCGCTATCTCCACTTTACTGCACCCGCGACAAGAGATGGCACGATCCGGCCTTACTATAAAGGCTGATTCCTAAAGCCAAGTGCCTGTCCATGCCACTCAGAGCCAAGAAGTACCCTGACCAAGGGAGGGCTGGAGCCCTTTCCCCTTCGACGAGGAAGCAGCTTCTGGAGAAGCTTGCCCCTTCCAGATCCTTCCGGATTGCTCATGCATGGGTAAACGTGCCAATTCCTTACATTGTGCCGCTCCATAGCACCATCTGCCCGCTGTGGAGCCACCGCTACGAGAGCCCATTCAGCTACCCCGATCAGCTGTTTTTGGTTTTTGTTCCATTGCCGCCACAAGGACCACATAAAATGGCTGTGCAATATGATGTTTACTGTTGCCTAGCAACAGTGTTGGCGTGAGCTGCGCTCTGATTGGGCCGCTATCTCCACTTTACTGCATTCGCGACACTAGAAGGCTGTCTCTTAAGGCCATCTGCCTGTCCGAGCCTGTCGTTGACTGGGGAGCCGAGGGGCCAGACATGCTGCCCGACAGTTCCACATCACGGTAAGGCACTGAACATAATCACCACCTGCCACCCCCTCCGAAGCCCGCATTAACTTCTACAACTCCATCCTACTCGCTGGATCATTGCCCAAATTACTCAAACCCTGTGTAATGATTTCTATACCTCCAAACTAAAACTGCCTGCCTACAGCAGAATGTGCCCCGCCTCTACTGCTTACAGTGTGTGTTAGTAGTTATTTATTTATTTATTTGCATTTTTAGAGTGCACAGCTGCCCACGGGCATCGTGGCGCTGTTACAAGAAGGTTTACTTAACACAGGCGAATAACATGAAAGGCAGTGGACCTGGTTACAGACATGGTTGAGGGTACGAGGTTACATGGGACAGTGAACTTTGGTGTAGCAGTATACAGAAATTATTTGCATTGCAGTAGAGTTCACTTAAATAAGGTGGTTTTCAGAGCTTTTCTAAAGGCACTGAGGGATGTTTCTGCTCTCAGTTTGGGTGGTAGGGAGTTCCATGCTTTTGGTGCTAGGACTTCGAAGCTCGAGCCGCCAGCTTTAACTCTATTGAAGTTAGGGACTAAGAGTTGGTTCGCGCACAGGTCCCTTCTGGGCCTGATTGTTTGGACTGGTTGTATCCGATCAGTAAGGTAGCTAGGGGCAGATTGGGATATGCATCTGTGGGTAATAGTTAGGGTCTTGAACTGGATGCGCTCTTTGACTGGGAGCCAGTGGGCATTTTGTCTTGCTAGGGAGATATGTTCCCTCTTGGGAATATTGAGGGCAGCTTTCAAGGCGTTGTTCTGTGTGATTTGGAGTCTATTAATGTTTTTAGCCGAGGTGCCTAATAGGAGGACGTTGCAGTAGTCCAATTTGGCACATATGGTGGCCCTGGCTATGTTGAGGCAGTTTGTAGTGGATAGGTGAGGATTTACTGCGTTAATTATTTTGGTTGTTAAGGCTGCTCAGGATGAGATGTAGCTGACGTGTCTATCCAGGGAAAAGGTAGAGTCTAGATAGACTCCCAAAGTTTTTACAGCAGGAGAGACTGGGATGACCGAGTTCTCAATTAGGAAGGTGCTATATTTGCCGTCAAGTTTGCTAAGGGATTCTTTGGGGCCCACCAGTAGGATTTCTGTCTTGTCTCCATTGAGACAGAGGCCATTGGCTGCCATCCAGGCCTGGATAATGGCATATGTGTGTTGTAGGGCTTTTAGGTCTTGGTTGTAATCACCAGTTAGAGGGAGAAGAATTTGAGTGTCGTCGGCATAATTGTTGAACGTTATGCCGAATTCTTCCAAGTCGTTGAATAGAGGGAGTGTGAATAGGTTATATAGTGTAGGGGAGGTGCAGGAGCCTTGTGGTACTCCGCAGTTGATGGGGTAGGGGGTGGCTGATGCTTGGTCTGAGTAGACTCGCATAGCTCTGCCCTCCAGGAAGGCTGAGATCCATGTTGTGGCTTCAGTAGAGAAGTCAGCTGTATTGGTGAGGTGTGTCTTTAGAGTTTTGTGGTCGACTAGGTCGAACGCAGCTGACAGGTCAAGGAGTAAGAGGATGGCACATTTGCCTTTATCCATATTTTTTAGGAGTTGTTTTTTTAGGTCGAGTAGCGCAGACTCTGTGCCGTGACGTGGGCGAAAACCGGACTGTCTCTTGCCTAGGATGTTATGGGATTCGAGGTAGGCTTGTATATGTAGATAGGCAGCCTTATCCAGGATGTTCAACAGAAATGGCACTGTTGCAATGGGCCTGTAGTTATTAGGGGAGTCTGGATCTAGTGTGGGCTTTTTCAACAGTGGGCGAACCCAGGCTTCTTTAAGTGAGGAGGGTACTGATCCAGTGGCAAATGATGCATTGATGAAGGTTGCAATGAACGGCGCTAGGGACTCCGCGCAGTCTTTGATTATGTTTGCTGGACAGATGTCTCCTTTGCAGAGTGATGGTTTTATTTGTTTCATAATGTTTAAGACCTCAGGTGCGGTTACCTTTCTGAAGGTGAATGGCGGTGGAAGGTTGCTATTGTGTTGTGTAGGAGGTTTAGAGTTCGGAGTGGCTAGCGTTTTGTGAGGGGGCTTGGGTAGATTATCAAGGTTGGTTTTGATTTTCTTTTGGAGTAAATCTAGTTTGTCAAGCATGGCTTTCTGGATGTCATTACACCATTTCTCGTCTTTGACTGTTTGATGTTTGGATGTGGAAGGTACGACCAGCTCGTTGAAGATGGCGAATAGTTCTTTTGAGTGCGATTGGGCATTGTCGATTCTAGTATTGTATGTGGCTGCTTTTGCTTTCGCTATAGTTTGGCTGTAGGCCAAACCTTTGCTGACATTCATCTAATCACCTGCGCTGCCTGTTCACCACCAGTTCCCAAATGGCAAACAAGTTATAACTACGGTAACTACGACTCAGCCCGATCCCACATCTTGCGAATACCCATGCCAGTTATGCACATTGTATACATCTTCTTCACGCTGTTTCCTCACACCTGTGAGTATTGTTTGCGCATACATGTATGTAATGGTTTGAATATTATGCTATTGCTTTAATTGCATGCCCATTCCTGTGACTATGTACTGATTATCCTCTGTACTCATTACATAGCTAATACGCCACGTTGCCTTAATTAACAACTATATTTACAATTTAATTATCCATATCTTACACGTCCCTTTGACCCATATAGACTCTTATGCACGTACTGGTACCTTGTGCAAACCTTGTATTACACCCTCACTGTGACCTGGCTGACTTGCCTGCTCTTAAGTACCATCTTGTGCCTAAACATAACCACGCATCTTTCCCAAACATAGCTACTGTTATTTTGTGTAAACATGTTTCCTGATGTCATCAATATCAGTCCAGTCTATTCTGAGCATTTAACATGGCTAGGCACGCACTACTGCTTGTTACCTGCCCTGCATATATTGGACTAGCCTACTCTGTGAATTGAAGTTGCCCTACATATTTTGGACAAGCCTACTCTGTGAACCTAATTTGCCCTGTATATATTGGACTAGCATACTCTGTAAACCTAATTTTCCCTGCATATATAGGACAAGCCTACTTTGTGAATTTACCCTGCCTCATTATACTGGACTAGCCTATTCTGTGGATTATAATTTGCCTAAAATCCTTACCACTGATTGTACCTACCTGTTAACTTTGGACCAGCCAGTTCTGTGGAATAGAACTAACGGCATGTATATAGGAAAGAACCAGCCGCACCTATTACCACTAGTCCTAACTTACTTAATAATGTCCTTAATCAAATCCTCACCCTGCCCCTTACCATACAGAAACAATAAACTCTGAGCTAGACAATCCCGACTCTATGAGCCTAGAATGAACAACTCCATCAATCTAAATCCTCACCCCAATCTCAATACCAATGTCCCTGACCTTGATTCACCAGTAGGATCTGCTGTGAGGCCCTGCCCAAAATCCCAAACCTCAAATACTGCCATCCACCTACATCCTACACCAGAACCAAACAACTTACCCCTAACCTAACCGGTTTCCACAAACCCAAAAATATGACCACCATCTCTGGACCCCTGATCATCACAAGATCCCTAGTGGCACATGCCACTGAAATAGCCAACCTCCTATCTTTTGATAACATGGACTTCCTGGTGGTCAATGAATCATGGTTACATGACGCAGCCAGCCCTGCCGTTATGCTAGCTATCCCAGACAACTATCAGATACTTAGAGTGGATAGACCCAATGCCAGAGGGGGCAATATAGCTATTATCGTCAAAACTAGCCTTGCCCTAAGACTTGGCACCCCACTTCCACTTAAATCCTGCGAACTACTTAGGCCAAACTACCTATATCCAGTAACTGGACACTAACCATCTACCTGCTATATAGACCCCTGGGACCTATCGGTACCTTTGAGGACGACCTATCCAGCCTGTTGGCCAATAATACCAAAGAGTCATCACAGATGTTAATGCTGGGTGACTTCAACTTAGGCTCTAATGACCCTGAGGATAAACAGGCACAATCTATAGTAACCATCCTATCAGAGTATGGACTCACCCAAAAAGTCCATGCCCCCACCCACAACAAAGGAAGAACCCTTGACCGGGAACCTGACCTGAACTACACCACCACCATCATGAATATAACCCCGCAACCTTGGACAGATCATCACCTAATAGACTTTTCACTAAAAATAGATAAACAAATGCCAAAAGCCCCTGCTATGGCACCACCACTGCCCCCTAGATACAGAAAAAATATTACATCTCACAAACTATTACCTCATTTCCTCCCATCTCTCAACTCGCTGCCAAGCAACTCTGACTCGGATCTCTTAGTAGAGGCCTTTAACAACACAATGGCCAATGCCTTAGATATCATTGCACCAGCCAAACTTCGCAAAAGTAAACAGAAGGCTCACGTCAACACCTGGTTCACACCCCATCTTAAAGAGCTAAAACTTCAGAAAAGAAAACTACAATCCCTCTGGCGTCACTCCCCCTCAGATTAAAACAAACTACAATTGACCCTGCTGGCCAACAAATACAAGAAAGAAACAATCTGTACCAAAAAAGACGTTTTCAACGAAAGAATCTCAAAAGCTAGTTCCAACAGCAAGGAGCTCTTTGTGATCCCCCGGAAACTAGAATCCCCGATCCCCTCTCTAGACAACGCACCGAAGGACAAACAATGGTGCACGAGCATCCAGAATGCCCTTTCTAGCAAAATAACATCCCTCCAAATAACAATTGCTAATAAAAAAGCTTCATTGCTGCCTACTGAGCCACACGTCTCCACTCCCACTGAAGTCCCTAACATGCCAGCACCTTTCAGTTTCACCAAAGTCCCCATACTGGAAATGGAAAAAATCATCCTATCTCTAAAACCATACAACTGTCAGGGTGACAACTGTCCTGCCCAAATAGTCAAAGATGCAGTGAGAGACTTAGCAGCATTTCTTTCAAAACAAATCAATGCCTCCTTCAAAATCAACACTGTCTCAAAGAGCCTAAAAGAGTAGCAACGCAATAGCCTGGGTCCAGTACTTTTTAACAAACAGGACAATGAGAGTCTTCTCCACATCGACATAGGCTGACCCGATTCAAATCACTTGTGGTGTCCCACAAGAAGCTTGTGTCTCTCCCACTATGTATAATATATTTACCAAGTCGATAAATTGGACAGACTGGGTGTCACCTACACTAACTATGCAGATGACACCCAGGTCCTCATTCCCCTTTCAGGCAATTTTGATAAGGAAACCGCCTTGGTAAATGATATATACCTCCTCATTCAGGCATGGATGGCATCCCATGGCCTCTGTTTGAATGACGATAAAACAGAGATACTGATCCTTGGCTCCAAAGCCAACTTAAAAAAACTAAATCCACACTATGCCTGATTTAACATAGATGGGAACACAATCAAAGTAGTAAA
Source organism: Ambystoma mexicanum (assembly GCF_040938575.1). Taxonomy (NCBI): domain Eukaryota; kingdom Metazoa; phylum Chordata; class Amphibia; order Caudata; family Ambystomatidae; genus Ambystoma; species Ambystoma mexicanum. Next base: position 955,987,509 of record NC_090928.1, on the reverse strand, counting down.
TTAGATAAAAACAATAGATTTTTATCTCGACTCCACCTTATCAATAAGAAAATAGGTCGATTCCCTGGCTTCCTCTACTGCCTACATAGGCAAACTTATCAGGGCCTGCCGACCATATCTAACAGAAGCAAGTTGTAGCACCCTCGCCAATGCGCTAATATTGTCAAAACTGGATTATTGTAATGCCCTATATCTAGGAGCCAACAAACATATCCTTAATAAATTACAGACACTTCAAAATATTGCCTTGAGAACTTTCAGAAATGACCACCACTGGTTAAAGATAAGTGACAGGATCTTACTTAAAATCATATCACTCACCTTCAAATGCCTCAATAACGCAGCCCCCCCATACCTCACAGAGAGAATGACCAGAAAAACCTTGACTCGCCCGTCTAGAGCGGCCAACTCCCACTGTCTAGAGATACCTAGATTCAAGTTAACCAAATCAGGAGGAGGCAGTTTCCCAGTGAAAGCTGCTCAACAATGGAATGCACTACCCCTGAGCCTCAGAACTGATCAGTCTTATCTTAGCTGCAGGCGCAACTCCCTAAACTGGCTGCGGTCCAATGACATGTGACCTGTGGACACCTTGTAGTACTTACTCATATACCTGACCATGAATGTACTTATTTCTACTGTACCACTCCTACATGAATCCATGTAACCTACTGTATCCCTAACTGTAAACCCTACTGTATCTTTCTTGTTTGCACTGTATTGATTCCATGTTGTAACAAAATCTTAAGTATTCTTATCTGCTTCGCCCGGTTACCTACGGGTTTGGTGCGCATTACCAAATAAACAAGCAAACAAACAAACAAACAAACAAACAAACAAACAAACATATTGCAACTCAGTGCATAGGGGAGCGCCCATTCAGAGTGCTCAAGTCACGTTTCCGCTCCCTTGACCATACTGGTGGAGTGTTGCTATATGCACCACCAGTAGTCTGCAAGATCATTGTGGCAGAATGTTTCCTGCACAATGCTGCAACACAATGTGGCGTCCTGGTGGACATGGTGGTGACACACCATCCACACTCACAGGCACACCGCTTGCGTATGGCTGGGCAAAGGGCAGGTGGAGAGGTTGCATGTACGCAGCTTGTGAAAATCTTCTTTCGTCACACAATATGTCTTTCAGCTGAAATCCTTCCCCTGTGGATTGCACACGATCCCGCCAAATACCAGATGCCATTCAATGATGACAATGAGCTAATCCTAATTTTTGTGCATCCTTAGAACTAAAAAGATATTTCATTTTGTGTGTCACAAAGAAACACATTGAAGAGGGAGGACACCGCTGTCACCTGTTCACCATTTAATGAAATCACCCTTTGGCACCAAAAACATCCCATATGACTAACTAACATATCTGTCAAATGTGTAAGCAGCAATAAATCCTGAAACATGTCTGAGCTGCAAGCCCTACATGGCCTAAAAAATTAAAATGGGCACAAAATACAACAAGTACAATGCCATATTGCTGCACACATGTCTGAGAATGTGAATGATGCACACAAACATGTCCCTATTGTGGGCTGTACAAAGCAGTGCAGTATCGATTCACATGTGACACCATCTGGAAACATGACCACAATAAAACCCATCTCAAAAACAAAAATGTACAAGAAAATTGTGACAAAAGGGGCGATACACCAGAATGGCCACATCTGGATATGCAGCAACTAATGTAGCCACTCCATAAGGATCAAGATAAATGCACATTTTACCTGACACTGTGAAAATAGAAAGTATATTGTGCCTCCTATTGTAATAAATATAGTTAATATTGGCCTACGCCAAGCTGCTCGAAAGTCGCTTGCGAAAGAAATCTGTGTTGCAAGGTCCTGACCTTAAATCCATGGAGGCCGCCATTTTAGGTCAAACCGCCATTTTAGGATTTGTTGTATAAAAGTTACCCTGTGAGCTAAAATGGTGGACGATGTCATTGCAAAATACAACATGGCCGTCTTGACCTCTGTACATAGCTAATGTGTAATCTGCCTGCAGGCCACTTGTTGAGGTCATGAACTGAGACCTTGTCCTTCACTGACCTATGTGTAGAAGGATTACTCGTGCAATGAAAACGAATCCACGAGCATATGTTGAGACAATTTGTTGAAATACTAAACAAAGGACATCTGTTGAACTACATTGTATTAATGTTTAAGAAGGCCTGCATGGAAAAACTTTAGAATACACAGTTATTGCATATGCTTGTTGATACATGTATTAAAGGCAAACCAGTTATATGCGGTTATTTGAGACTTGGCACGAACCCTAGATCGGTGATATATTAAAAGGAATATTAACTTGCAGTGGGGCTGGGCATCGCGCCCACAAAATGTATAAAAAGCGAATGCATTCTAATGTACAGTGTCTCTCACTGAACACACTGAATCACGTTGCAGTTTGTTGTGTTGTACTGAGGGCCGATAGCTATCTGACTTTGCACTGTTTTTGTAATTGGATTCAGTATATAATAAAGTACTTTGTATGTTCCTTTGTAACCCGTGTCTAGTGTATTTCCTTTTGGGGTACTCAGCCTCGATATTCTTTTTCTGTTTTCACAACACCATGGCATGCAGTCGACAGTCAAATTTCATTACATAAATAGCCATCATTCCCTGACAGAAGTGTAGTGGAGCAGCCAACTGCCTCTGCAGGAAGTACCGCCCCCTGTCATGAGCACTGGCCCAAGAACACAGACACCACATCATCAAGTGATGGGGGTAATGGGTCACAGGATACATATACACAGGGGGCCCGGCTGGACTCATTCCTGGTGCCTTTGGTGCCAGGCTCATGTAAGGATGTAGCAGGAACACTTTATTTTTGTGCATGAGAGCTTTATTCACAAGAACTTTTCCACATGCTTTTATTCAGGAACACTTTCCATGAGCATACTGTTGGAGTGTGGCTCTCCAGGCCCAGGCTGCACGTGCAGACTCTGGGAGTGGCAGGGTGTGGCAAGCAAGACAGGACTAGTGGGCATGGCCCCAGAAGCACAGCTATATAAGCTGTTCCATCCCCAATGCCAGCGCTTCACGTTACTTTGCATTCTCATGCAACGTGATGCTCACCGCCGCTTGGACCAGCTTACTTACCCTTTTGGAACCTAGCGTTTATCCTGCATACTCACCTCCTGGAATCTGGCATTCATCCTCTCATATGCATACTCACCTTCAGAATCCCAACGATCTTGAACCCGACGCCGCGCTCCTCATCGGCGAAGTCGGGTCCTGCGAAGAAGACGAAAGACAAGGTTAGACAGCTATCTCCCTCTCTAGTGGCAAAATACCTGCGGGTGAATGTGTGCTGTACAAATTACATTAACATAACATAACATAACATGAACATGACTTTTCAAGTGAACAATCTTAAACCTCCACCCCCACACACATGGACATACAATCCACATCCATGTAGACACCTGCCTGGCTATCACTCCACACAATCACATCAAGCTACTTTCCACTGTCACAACCTATCAATTGCGTATGCTATACACACATGAATCGTTTGCACATGCGCATGTGATCATGCGATAGCAACACGCACATGCACATGTCATGCACACACATCAACTGAGAGGCCCTAAGCAGTGCGATCACCAATCACATCAGAGTCCTGTGAAATGCAATGCCTATACGTGACTAAGCCAGACATCCAAATGCATGTGTTGCATCCAGGTGTGAGTAATGCCCAGGAACACATTCCCATTTTTGGCACATACACATGAGCATGATGCGGGCAACCCTACCTTCACTGGCACACTTTTCATCCTGGCACGTCCAGACACAAATAACATTGCATGCGCATGGTCTGCAAGCCAGCGCTACAACACACAATGCAAGTGATAGCATATTTAAAATACATGTAGGTCTGAATGCACACATTGAGAGCAATGTCTGGGGCATGCACGCAGACATCTGTCTCAGAAACATACTTGCTGCAAGCCTAAGCGGGTCACTGCCAACATGCTGTTACATGAACAGAGCATATGCACCGTAGAGAATTGAACCACATGGCTACTTACCACTTGACTCCAGACGTTGATATTAGACCTGGTAGTGCAGTGCCGGGTAGAACTTCTCCAGGACCCGCATGTTGTTAACTGATATCCAGCACCTGCACGGACAGTGTACCTCTGTAGTGGCACCGACCTGGACGTAGTGCAGGGCCGTGCTGTGGGTCGTGGATCTCAGGTCCTCCCGGCATTTGTGCACAGTCTTGAAGGTGCAGAGTGCCACCCCTCTGCGTTGATGGCATCTGTGATGCCGTCCCAGATCTACTGACGTCCTTCCTTGCCACGTTGCATTACAAGGGTGGAAGATGGCATCATAATGCTCCAGGACCTTCTCCACCGGGATGTCAACTTCCCTGGAGATAAAGTTGACAGCCCTCTGCCCCGCTGCCATGGGGTTGCCACTCTGGGCAGAGGATGATGGTGCTGACATGGAAATCCCTGATGTAGGGATGCATGGGCAAGGTGGTCCTGGAGCTGGGCTGTGGAGCGGTGATGATGGAATGGCACAGTGGGAGCCCAATGAAGCAGCTGAGGTGGTTACAGGGCTAAAGACAGGAGCATAGGCAATGGCTGGACAGCAGGCACTCCAAATGCAGTGCAGGTAGGCAGCAGGGCCACACACACAGTATAAGCAGCAGCAGTTGGCTAAATTAGAGGCAGCACAGGGCAGTAAGAGGCAGGTAAAATGGCACGGAAGCAGGAGTATGGGTTTTCCGTGTCTTGCAATGTAAGCAGCCGGAAACAGATTGAAGGTACTTTGCACGTAAAAAATGGGAAAAGAGTGGACTTGTGAAATCCGAGGAAAGGTCCTCAGCCTGTAATTTACGTGACATGAACTGCACACATGCTATAGCATGCCATATTCAGGGATACATTAGTACGCGTAGAAGCAACTCCGAATGTGCGTGCAAAGGGGAGGAGACGAAAAGTGGATTACTGCGTATTTTGGGGTGCCACACAATCCGCTCACTTCAGGGACCGTACAAACTTTTTATTTTGGTGGTGGATTTGCCTCCGTGTACACGTTCATCTACTTGTGATTTTTGCAAGGCTAAACGATGAGTTGCATATGCATTTTTTTTAACTCTGAGTGCCCCTGTGTATCACGTACCACTATTGTTACCTTTCTGATAGCTTTCCGGGATTCACATACACATTTTTTGTGTTGCTGGGTGCCACTGCTTATCTCATACCGCTTTTTTCTTGTTTTGGAAGATATCCTGGTATCACGAACACATCTATTTTTATTTTGGGGTGCCTGTGTATTATGCATACCGTATTTTTCACACCTGGGGTACATTTGAGCCTTGCTGGACCACAGAACTATGTCTTCAATCACGTAGACTGCCCCCTCACTCAAATTACCCAGGACAATTACTTGGTGTGCCTTCCATATTTCCGTTACACCAGGAACATGAGTGGAAAGGCCCCAAAAGGGAAATGGGGCAGACGCGGCCTGGGTCAGGGACGCAAGGGTAATGGGACATGCTGCAGAAGCAGCTGCCCCAGCCCCAAGTGTTCCGGGATGTGCTGCAGAAGCAGCGTCCCCAGCCCAAAAGGGTAAGAGACGTGCTACGCAAGCAGCTGCACCAGCCCAAAAGGGTAAGGAACGTATTGTGGTGGCAGCTGCCCCAGCCCCAGTGGGTAATGACAAGCCCAAGGCAACTAGTGATCTGGCATCTGGACCCCAGAGTAGTCCCAGCCACACAGGGGCGGCACCAACACATTGTGGGAAGAAGGCAAAGCCTGTACAGCAGGAACAGGCTCAACCCCATGACACAGCACAGGACACTGGCACGTTGAGGAAGAAGAACTTCCATGATGATTAACTCAAGATCCTCATAGACTATGTGACCATTCACCACAGTGACATGTGCCAGCAACCGGGGAGCACACATACACTTGCTCATCGTATGGTGCATTGGCAGCATGTCACAGATGAGGTCAACACCTTAGGGTTTAAGAAGCGCACTGCTGCACAGGTAGTGAAGCACTGGAATGATCTCACCCGTCGCACCAAGTCCATGCTGGGTGCCAAACTAGCCTCTGCTCTGGCAACTGGAGGGGGTCACCAGAGGAGGAGGAGCTGACCAAGCATGAAGAGGCTATAAGCCAATTCATTCTACTGGAGTAGGTGCAAGGCGGGGGAGGCCTGGAACATTACAAGGACACATTCGGTGAGTGTCCAACATTTTGCATCCAGAGTATGTGAAGTAAATCATTACCAAGATGTAGAATTGTGGTAAACATCTGGCTGCATCGGAATGACTTCCCCGGGTGAACCATTTCATGTGGTGTACTGACTCCTGTGCAGTATACACAAGAGTGGATACAAACCATGTGCTGTACATCAATTGAACATGTCCGTGTGGCAGTACTCATCCCCCACTAGCATACCCCCACAACATCTGCAACATGATACCACAACATACACAGTTGTTTGCTGCATCCTTGATGTCAGTGACTCTGCTGTGCTAGACATGTGTATGTGTCTGACATACGAGTTACACTTCATGCCCTGCAGCTTATAGAAACTCTTTTCACACATGTAAGCATGTGCTTCCGTGCTATCTAGAACATCCAAGATGACAACCAACACGCCTTATGGCTTGCCCTGAGTGAGTGTGTATATGTCTAGAGTGTGCACATTCCTGCTGCCTCAATGGCAATGACTCCTAGCCAAATCGTTGTGAGGCCTGCTCCCTGTTACCCTCCCACGCTCAGCCCACACTACATGGGTTGATGCTCCTCTACCTTTTGTGGGTCACTGTACCTTGTTTCTTTCTACAATTAACTCACAGACCTTGTGTAGGTGGTGCTCTTACAACCAAACATCAACTGTGACTGTTTCCTTTTTCCCAGACTTACAGCATTTTCCCATTGTGTACAGTCCCTGTACCAGGACAACACTGGTGTGGCATGTGATGGATGCAGTCGTGATGTGGATATGTGTGTCTGCCTGTTGCCATATGATGTAATTGCACGTCACAGAGCCACATGTCCATGCCCATTTCACTGGTATTAGTCAACAGTGTGCCGTGCCATGGGCCATAATGTGCTTCTTAACGACCCTGTTGGTTGACAATGTGTCCATTGGCAGCATGGCCCTGTGCAGGGAATGGTGTTGCCAGTCTGCATATGCCATGCTCAGTTAGCTTGTTGTCCATAGTGTGTGGATGCTGTATTTATTATGGTGACATGACCTGCATTTTGTTGTGTGACAGCAATGTTATACCCATCTTTACTGTAGACATGTTGCACACTCCACATGTCTTTTTCTATCCATCTGCAGGTGAGGAGGCACCAGATGGAGAGGAGGAGGAAGAGGATCAAGAAGAGTCTGTGGTGCTTCAGACCAACAGTGGAGGATGTGATGTGGCAGGCCGTGAGAACCCACTGGAGCTACAGACCATCTTGAGCCATGCTGCAGACACTTCTGACTCTTTGGACTCAAGTAGCTTTGATACTGAACCAGATGTGCCGTCCTCAACGCTGGTGGAGGTGAGTGCACCAATGGGTGGAGCAGTTGGGGTCTTTGAGTCTGCAGGTGGTCATTTGTCTTCACAAATCCAGTCAGTGGTGGCACGCCCATCTGTGGTGGTTACGGCTATACAGCCACACTCCCAGGTATTGGTTTCTGGTCCTGGGACAGATGACCAAGGGAGTGTTGCAGTCCTGCAGTCAAAGACAGAAAGACAGGGGGATCATAGCAAGGGCCATCTCCCTTGGATAAAACAGGCGAGGGCCCCGCACTCGTGGGGGACATGTGCAGACTGGGCAGACACAGTGGGAGCAGCAGATGGTGTGTTCTGCACATCGACAGGGTACTGCCTTGGAGAGTTTGTCTGAGGGCATGGATACTGTGGCCACTTCCATGATCCCCCATCAACACAGGTGGAGAAACAGCTACAGGTCATGTGGTCCACATTCTGCTCCCACAGGTTGCACATGGAGGCCAACATCAGGGGCCGATGGGCATATCTGCAGTGTCTGCAGGCACCCCTGCTTGCAGAGGGTTGGGCACACAGGGATGCCCTGAGGTGTGAGTTGTTGGGCCACAGAGCTGCAATCTGCGAGGAAGAGATAGCCAGCAGAAGACTGTTCCACCAGGAGATGTTATCATTGAGTCAGACAATCTCGGGGCAACTCCGTGCAACCTGTGAGGTTGTGCATAGTAATCTCCAAGCCCTCAGTCTGCTGCTGCATTCATCAGTTTCACGTATGGTGGCTGACACGGAGGACTAGGCCAGGGTACTGCGTGGGCAGCCTCCAGCACCACTTACACCATAAGATTCAACGCACGATGGTGGTGCCAGAACAGACATGTCTCTGGGTCCACCATAGCCATGCGGGCTGTGAGACCATGGAGTTTATTTTTTATTTTTTATTTAACATCCACCCATGCAGATGTTGACATGCACCCTGCCCCTCCGCCCTCCTGGGTGGACCGCCACTGCCCCCCCCTCGGTCCATGATGGACATTTTGTTTTATTTTTTATTTTTATAATTTTTTGATACTTTTGTAGACCCCAGGCCTGGATGCTGGCATGTTTTCTTTGAGTTGCACTTTCTAGCTTGAAAAAAAAAATAATAATTCTTCCTTGAGTTGTGCAGTTGCCCTCTCAAGGCCATGATGTTTGCAGTTTGCAGTGGTGGACATGCAGGCATGCATAGTGAGGTCAACTTGCATGTTGGTGCGTAGGATGGCATGTGCAGGTTATTATGGGTTCAGTGTATCCTCACACATGTGTGCTGTTTGAATGTTACTTCACTATGCCTGTTGTAATGTCTTCTTCCATGTTGTTTCAGTAATCTGTGATGTTGCAGTCACTGCTCTCCCGGGAGAGATGCCCTGCACCCTTTGAAGTCCATGCTCCCCAGGCCCTCCACCGGGCACTTGCCCTCCTGTCACTAATTTGGAGACACAGATCCTGGTGAAGTTGATGAAGATTCGCAACATGCCGGCACAGTCAGCGGGTAATCATGAAGACTGTCTTGCATATTGAGCATGCGTCATTGTTCCCGTGTTTGCTGCATGTGTAACTTTACTTATATGTGCTTTGCATGCTACCATGTCAGGATATTTTTTTAAGTGGTATTCATGTCACTGTCTTACTTCCCTCGGTAAACTCATCCATGCATGCACCTACTGTGGTGTAGTGCATGTTCTTGGCCATCTCCAATCCAGGCAGTGTACTCCTTGATTGTGTTAAACCTGGCCTTCCCTCTCCCTCTCTCTCCCTCTCCCTGTTGTGCTACGCTGCACTCATGGAAAGATCACAATCTATTTCCAGTCGCCCTCTTGCACCCTGTGGTGCTTCTCTAGTGGGTACTCTCTGCATATTTTCTAGATCCATTCATGTGTTGTCATGAATGTGCATGTTCTTTCTGCTGTTACTGTGCATGCCATTGCATTTAGGGGATGCGTCTCCCGATAGGTAGGGCATCATATCCAAAGCAGGTGGGTACCTTGTACAGGTAAGTGAAGGGCATTTGCAGAAGCTTGTGTGGTGTTTGGTTTGGAGTCTTGCGCTGTGTGTGATCACTTTGGATTGACTTGTCTTGTGCGGCACCAGTACTACTTCATGGGTGCATGTTTCACAGGGTGTGGTTCTGGTGATAGGTCTGGGCATGGTGTTGTTTCTATGGATTGGTAGGGCCACTGGTTTCATATTCAAAAATTCCAACTGTGTGAGCCTTTCATGGGTGGTTGGGAGTGGGTGGCAGAGCCGGCTGTTTGTAGTCTGTGACAGGAGTTGATGGTTGTGCTGGTGTGTGTCTCATTGCACTTTGACCATGGGTACCGAGTGACACTTCAATCCCTTGAAATGTTTGTTGGGTAATGGTTCTATGGCACATTTGGCCTCTTTTGCTTAAGGTTTCCCAATCATGGTGTGTTGTCCCAGTTACGAGCCACAACCATGGAACCATTGGTGCACATTCTTGGGATGCTATGTTGTGAACCAGCATATTATGTTTGGCAGTGTTAGTCTTTTCACATTCATGTCCCATGCATGCTGCACCATGGTGTTTGCAGCTTCAACTTGACCGCAGCTAGGTTCATGGTACTTATGCATTCAATTAAATGCATAATTGTACCAATTGTATGCTGTCACAATGAAGTCTGCATTGACCTTGCACTTTTACTTTTCATCCTACGTTTAGCATGCATTTATCCTTGCTTGCAGTACCACATAGCTTTGTCCTGTCTGCCTATGTCTTCCATGGCAGTTGCCTAGGTGGCTAGCCTTCCAGTCTGACATCAGCCTCTGTGCATTGCTGCCTCAAGCATGATTCTGCCTGGAGTGCAAGTGGTGAGTATTTGTGAACTTGCATTCTTGTGCTTTGCATTATTGGCTCCCATGTCTGTGTTCAGTGCATTGTCCCAATACTACACAGGCGATGGCATGCCTTGCCATGTCATTGATAGTCTTCCAGGGGTGTCCCTGATTTTTGGGGGGCTCAATTATCGACATATGCAGTCTTCTCATTTTCATGCAGCATGTTGACTGATGCATGAGTTCTGTATGTGCCATCGTCTTGAGAATTGGGATATGTGACATGCACATTTGCTGCATGTCATTCGGGGGGGCAGGCAGTGTGGGGATTGTTGTTTGTCAGTGTGTGTGTTTTGTGTGCTTGATTTGCATGCAGTGTGAAGGTGTTTGTGCATGTGTGCAGGGACACATGTTGATGGTAGTCGTGTGAGTTGTTGTTTGCATGTGTTGTATGTCACTGAGGGGGGCCTGTGGGTCTTGGGTTTTTGGGTGCATCGATGTGTAATCTGCACTCTGTTTCATTGTGTTCATTGTCTGAAGATCCTTCTGACCATATGGGCCTTAATTTAGGTCGCGTTTCATTCCGGTGGATGGGAACCGAATAACTCCGTACTCCAATAATCAGACAGACTCAGGAAGAAGGCAAAGTCTTTTTACTGTTTTAATATCAATTATCTAAAACAGGGAGTTACAACGGGCATCAAGGCATATCGCACAGCATTCTCTCAAAGAATTTCATAAAAAACAGTAGTTATATAGTAAAAACATGTCATACATGACATCATACTACGTGCCAAATAAGAAAAACCTATGAGGGATTGTGGTTGGCTAAGGGGAACATCTAAATATATTTTCTATAGGGACTAGGATTGTTATTGGGTCTCTACAGTCAGGTGGACAACTCATGCCCACCCCTGGTGCAAGCCATCTTCATCAGTTATTGGTAACACAGTACTCGCTCTCAAACTATAGGGCTCTTCGTTATATGGCCCTCTACAATTGGTTGGCACACTTGTGCCATGTCTGGAACATTCGGTTCACTTATCAGCATGTGAACTCAGATCCAGGTGTCAGGGGGTGGACTTGACTGTACCTCTTCACCCAATTAGCCTGTCATCTCTCATCAGCCATGCCTTCTGCCATGCGGATTGTCTTTGAACTTGGTCTTGCAATGAATTCTCATCTCTGGGTATAAAAAGAAGTATGGGCACACTCTTATCAAAGTTCGAGACAGCGTGCCCAACTCTATTCTCATCCTCAGCTCACGTGACAGGAGACCACAATTCGGCCCATTTTTATAGCATTTAATTGTCTTGAATTGAATTGGCACTCATGGTGTTCTTTCCTTGCACCTTAATGAGGGCTTATTCAGCTTCTCATGTTGACTGTTCTTTGAGGAAAGATAACCAGTTCTTGGCTGCCTTCAGTCTTGACACCAGGTCAGACAGCCCTTCTCACCTCTTTCATGCTCCCAGATAATTCTTTGCTGCAACACAGTCTTCCACCCTTCTCTTCATAGTCTGAACTCACTAAAATTATGACACCGATGTCCAGCTTCTATTTAATGGCGGCTTTGCATGCAGTCTATTCACTAAGTATAGCAAAATTCTATGATCACTCAGTCTACTTGCGTTGCTGCATAAGTACATTTATTAAATGGCTTGTATTTTCTAAAGTGTTTTTCACATGTGCAATCTTAATTTTGCACATGAAAGTTTACTTGAGTCTTCACCTCATCATCAGTTTCATGCATTCTCTTCCTCAGCCAGTCTTCTCAGTGTGTGATGCTCATTTCTTGTGATGTCATCAACTCCCCTTTCTCTCTTTTTCATATTTCTTTGGGGATCTCCTCCAAGAGATTATCATCTCTTCGGGAATACATTTGAGAGGGTTTCCTCAGTGGGTACCTTTTCTCGAAGAACCGACGCAGAATAGTTACAACTGCTTGTGCCAAACATGGCACTATTTCAAGCTTCCAGTATACAGGTAGTAGGGGGGTGTTAGGCTCACCTGGTCTCTGCAGAGGCGTTGGGGCACGGTTGCAGCCCTGGCTTCTCCCTCTGCACTTATACAGTTACTGTGGCAATTGGTAGTGCTGCTCAGGACTGCTCCTGTGAGAACATAAGGGGATGTGAGTATGCCAGTCTGTGGTCCAGGTCCTCTTCCAGACCCTTCCACCCAGGATGTGATTCCCATAGGTTGCGCTGCTCCTAGAAGGCTCACCTGATTATCTTGATTGATGAGCTCTCCATCCTGCTGCTTCTGGCAGGGGCGCTTGTCTGAATGGGACCGAGTTCCTTCACTGGTCCCTGCGCGTGGTAGTCCAGTCCAGCTGCGACTAATCCACTTCTCTCCAGGCGAGTGTTTTTGTTTGTCTTTCCTCGCCTGTTGGCTTTCGTGTTGTTTGTATAGTTCGTTTTGCTTTCAGCCTGCTTTTGATGTGTTTGTTTTGCTTGTTCTGGTATTGTTGTCCGCTCCTTCTTTAATGTCTTTCTTTTCCTCTTTCCCTGAGTAGGTGGTATTGCGGGCCCACCAGCAGCTGTGTAGCTGATGATGTCAGCCGGAGCGAACAATGAATGAACCCACGATGGTCCGGTAACAGGTGAGTGGTCTCTAGGGATGCAAGCGTGGTTGCAATGCGGTGCGACCCTAGACTGCTGAGTTGTAGCTGTCAAACCTTGTCTTTCATCTTCTTCACAGGACCCAATTCCGTGAATGAGGAGCATGGCATTGGGATCAAAATTGCTGGGATTCTGAAGGTGAGTATGCAGATGAGATGATGAAGGCCGGATTCCAGGAGGTGAGTATGCAGGATAGACGCTGGGTTCCAAAACAGTAAGTAAGCTGGTCCAAGCAGCGGTGAGCATCACGTTGCATGAGAATCCAAAGTAACGTGAAGCGCTGGCATTGGAGATGGAATAGCTTATATAGCTGTGCTCCTGGGACGATGCCCACTAGTCCTGTCTTGCTTGCCACACCCTGCCACTGCAAGAGTCTGCACCTGCAGCCTGGATTTGGAGAGCCACACCCCAACAGTATGCTCATGGAAAGTGTTCCTGAATAAAAGCATGTGAATAAGTTCTTGTGAATGAAGCACTCTTGCACAAAAATAAAGTGTTCCTGCTACATCCTTACATGAGCCTGGCACCAAAGGTGCCAGGACTGAGTCCAGCCGGGCCCCCTGTGTATATGTGCCCTGTGAACCATTACACCCATCACTTGATGTTGTGGTGTCTTTGTTCTTGGGCCAGTGATCATGACAGCACTCCCCCTCAAGACCCCTCTCAAGGGTGTTTCCTCTCCTGGTCTTGGTATGGTGGGATTGTTGCGATGGAACTGCCTGATTAATCGTGGAGCGTGGACATGCTCCCTGGGTTCCCATGTCCTGTCTTGAGGTCCATAGCCTTTCCAGTCAATAAGGTAGTATAATTTGGACCACAGTATCTTAGAGTCTAGGATACTTTGACTTAGAATTCTGGTTCTCCCTCTATTATTTCGGGCCCGGTGGAGTATTGATCCATGTACCTGGTTTCATTGGTTTTAGAAGGGAGACGTGAAATACAGGGTGGATTTGCAAGTGAGATGGTAATTCTAACTTCATGGCAGCAGGATTAAGCACAGCTTTGATAGTGTAGGGTCCCAAGTATCGGGGCCGGAAGGCCCATGGTCCTTTCAGAGGAATGTTTTTGGATGCTAGCCAAACCTTGTCTCCGACTTGATAGTTTGGAGCTTCCTTTATGTGTCGATCTGCAAACTTCCAGATGTTCTGCTGCTTCCTTAAGAACCTGGGTGATGGTCTTGTGTAAGGTAGTTACAGTTGGCATTTCCAGGATCAAAAACGGATGTCCGTGGATGTCGTCCGTACACTGTGTAGAATGGACTTTGCCCAGTACTGGTGTGGATGGAGTTGTTGTATGCGTATTCTGCTAGCCAAAGTATGTCCTTCCAGGTATCCTCAGTTTGTTGCAGCATACACCTTATGTATTGCTCTAGGGTCTGGGTGGTCCGTTTGGTCTGGCCATCGGTTTGGGGATGATGGCTTGTGGATAACCCAAGATCGATCTTGGTCATTTTGCAACATCTTCTCCAAAAGACGGAGACAAACTGAGTCCCTCGGTCAGATATTAATATTGATTGGAACCTTTGTAGCCGAACAATCTGTTCCAGAAACAGAGTAGCCAGAGCAGATGCAGTAGGAAGGCCTTTCAGAGGAATAAAGTGGGCCATTTTAGAGAACAGATCTACGATGACTAAGATGGTGTTGTATCCATTGCAGGAGGGAAGATCTGTAATAAAATCCATTGACAGTGTATGCCATGGCACTGGGGGTACCATCAAAGGATGTAGTAGACCTGCAGGACTTTGTTTTTGGGATTTGTATTGTGCACAGACACCACAGGTTGCGATGTACTGGACAATGTCTTTTCGCCAAGTTGGCCACCAGTAGTTTTTTCTTATTTTAGCTAGGGTTTTTGTTATTCCCGGATCTCCTTCTACTAAAGAATCATGATAGTTGGCTATGATCTTATTCTGCAGTTTTTTATCTGGAATATACAGCTTTTCTTGAAAGTATGGTAGATTGTTCAAGATGGTATATCGGTCTCCTTTTGATAACCAGTCTTGTTGTGCTGCTTGATTCATTGAATGTTGTAGACTAGATTTTAAGTCGTCTAAAGAGGTGGTTGCAACAATCATGCTTAGGATCCGTCCTTCCGGGATGATGGCCATGGGGTCTGGTGTAGTGAATGCCTCCTCTTCCTCGCTCATGCGTGACAGGGCGTCTGCTTTTCATTGCGTACTTCGGGGCTGTAGGTAATTACGAAATTGTATTCCGTGAAGAAGAGGGCCCAGCGGAGTTGGCGTGAAGATTGTGCTTTAGCGGTCTTCAGGTATTGCGATGATCGGTGATGACGGTAACTGTATGTCTAGCTCCGAGAAGATAATCTCTCCATGCTTTGAATGCTGCCTTGATTGCTGGCAATTCTTTATCAGTAATGGCATAGTTTAATTCGGGGGTGGAGAACTTACGAGAGCAGAATGCCACAGGATGCAGCTGTCCTGTTACGGGGTCTCGTTGTAGCAGGACTGCTCCCATTGCTATGTTGGATGCATCAGTTTCAACCACGTCTGGTATTTCTGGTCGTGGATATCGTAAAACTGGTACAGTTGTGAAAGCTTGTTTTATTTTCTGGAAGGCTTCCTCTGCCTCTGAAGATCAATGAAATTGTTTATTTTTTCATAGCAAAGAGGTAATTGTATGGACAATCTGAGAGAACCCGGGAATAAATCGATGATAAAAGTTGGCGAAACTGAGCACACTCTGTACTCCCTTTGTGGATGTTGGTGAAGGCCAGTGGAGGATAGCGTATACTTTGCGCATGTCCATGTATACGCCCCGTGGTGTGAGAACAAAGCTGAGGAATTCTACTTCTGTCACATGAAAGAAGCACTTCTCCAGTTTGGCATATAGCTGTTGTTGCCAAAGTTGGCAAAGTTTTTGTAAGAAAAAGAGAATAATGACTGACGTGGTCTTCCTTGTTGGTTGAGTAGATGAGAATGTCATCAATGTAGACAAGTCCACAGACGTCCAATAATCAGCGAAACATGTCATTCATGTAGAATTTGAATGCTGTAGAGGCATTATATAGTCCTAAGGGCATGACCTGGAATTCAAAAAGACCATATTTTGTGCGAAAGGCAGTCTTCGACTCGTCCCCTTTTTTGACTCTCACCAGATGATAGGCCCCTCGTAAGTCTAGTTTTCTATAAATCTGAGCGTTTTTAACTTGATCCTGCAGTTCAGCGATAAGCGGCAACGGAAACCGTTTTTTTACTGTGATCTGGTTAAGTGCCCTATAGTCAATGCAAGTTCTTAAGTCTCCCTCCTTTTTGGACACAACAAAGAGAGGAGAGCAAACAGGAGACGTGGACGGGGCGGATGAAGCTGTTTGCCAGATACTGGTCTAGGTATGTTCTTAAATGCTGGTTTTCCTGTTCTGTTAAGGCATAGATCCAGCTGCAGGGAACTTGGGCCCCGGGTATGAGATCAATTTGGCAATCGTACAGCCTGTGCAGAAGTAGGATATTTGATTGCTCCTTTTGAAAAACATCTGGGAAATCCAGGTATTCAGGTGGTAACAAACTTGTGAGGCCCAGTACAGTTGTTCTCTTTGCTCCTGGGTCAGTGAAATCTTTTAATGGGAATTCTTTGTTGTAACTGGTGTCGACACAGTCTTTTGGAAAGGTCAGAACACTTTTACGCCAGTCAATCTTAGGGTTGTGGGTCTTCAGCCAGGGCATTCCCAATATCATTTGGAACTGAGGAGCGCCAATGAGATTGAAGATGATGTCCTCTCGGTGACCGTCCTGACACAGAAGCGTAACCTTCTTGGTGTCTTGGTGTAGTGCGTCACTGGGCCGGATGATAGCTGAGATCCATCGACTGCTGTAACATTTCCGATATTTGCTTCTGTTGGAGAGGAAGGCCTATCCAGGTAGCCAGATGTTGGTCAATGTAATTCCCAACAGCTACACTGTAAATGTATGCCTCCAAGGCATGTATCTTTAATGGTTGTTTGTGGTTTACCAAGAGCACAGGGATGACTAGGTCTAAGGTCTGTGTTGGTTCCTTTTTACTGCTCGACAAGTGGACCCCTACACTCGCCAGGCGTTGCAGTTTCCCGAGTCTTGTTCTTCTTCACTTTTGTCAGTTGATCCAACTGTTTTCCTGGGTGGTTTCACCGGGCATTCTCTGAGAAAATGGCCTACCTTACCACAGTATAAACAAAGTTGTTGCTGTCACCTTTTCTCCCTTTCTGCCTTAGTGAGCGGGCTCCGCAAGCCCCCAATTTGCATAGGTTCAGACTGATTGTGTGACTTGGTTGTGTTCTCACAGGATCGTTCATAGACTGACCGCCCTTCTGCTTTTGCTTTTGCTCGATCCATTTTCTGATTCTGTAACCTGTGATCGAGCTGTGCTGTCAGGTCGATGTATTCTGCACAAACATCCGGGGGATTTAATACTTGGGCTAAAACGTCCTTAAGTTTTCTTCGTAACCCTCGATAAAAGAGCGTAGTTCTATTCTCCTCTTGCCAGTTTGTCTGGGCTAAAAGGCGATTGAAGGAGCCGATGTAGGTCAGTAAGTCTTGATTACCTTGCCTGCGTGACAACAGTTCATTGTCCAAAGCTTGTCCTTGAGTATGCCGTGCAAACAGTTTCTCCATTTCATGCTGAAAACCCCCAAAGTCCCAAAGTAAAGGATCATCTTGGTTGACCAAAGGTATTGACCAGTCCGCCTCACTGCCTCCAAAATATGAAAGCACAAATGTCACTCTAGATTGTTCGTTGGGGAAAGCCCCAGGTCTGAACAGGAAAGTAGGCGGCATTGGTTCATAAAATGGGCGTACTTATTTGGGTCGCCTGTGAAATGTTCGAACGGGGCCAGGGGAACCGCCCCTGGAAGAACCACCTGTACTGGCGTTGACTGTGCTCGTGTAGCAGAAGGGGTTAACCCTGGTAGTAGGACCTGGCCAGTCTGCGCCTGAAGCATTTGCCTTACTAGCTCATCAGTATGTTCACGATTCACAATGAGATCCCTCCTTGGGGCATTGGTTTCCTGTTTTGAGGCATGAACTTCAGCCCGTAACTCTCCCAGTAATTGGGCCAACCGGTCCGTCTCTGAAGTTTCCATTACACCCAGGCAGAGGTTCGCAGAGGCTTCGCATTTTGTTACGCTCATGCGTTGGGGCATGGTTGCAGCCCGCCTGGCTTCTCCCTCTGCGCTTATACAGTTACTACGACAATTGGTAGTGCTGCTCAGGACTGCTCCTGTGAGAACATAAGTGGACATGAGTATGCCAGTCTGTGGTCCAGGTCCCCTTCCAGACCCTTCCACCCAGGATGAGATTCCTGTAGGTTGTGCTTCCCCTAGAAGGGTCATTTGATTATCTTGATTGATGAGCTCTCTGTCTTGCTGCTTCTGGCAGGGGCGCTTGTCTGACTGGGACCGAGTTCCTTTACTGGTCCTTGCGTGTGGTAGTCCAGTCCAGCGGCAACTAATCAATTTCTCTACACGTGAGTGTTTTTGTTTGTCTTTGTCTTTCCTCGCCTGGTGGCTTTCGTTTTGTACGTATAGTTCGTTTTGCTTTCAGCCTGCTTTTGCTCTGTTTGTTTTGCTCATTCTGGTATTGTTGTCCGCTCCTTCTTTAATGTCTTTCTTTTGCTCTTTTCCCATGTAGGTGGTATTGCGGGCCCAGCAGCTGTTGCAGAGCTGATGATGGCAGCCGAAGTGAACAAGGAATTAATTGCTGACCGGGTTGACGAGGCAGACAGGTGTCATTTGTGATGATGTGCAGGCTACTTGTAGTCGTCGTATTGCTTGCAACATGACCATTCCGTGGTGTCCTCCAGGGAATGTTCACTGCTGCGACAACCTACCCGTCTTCCCCGTCTGTGTGCCAATTTTCCTCCAGGGCGCCTTCCGTCCCAGATACCAGCTGGGCCCCCTGTGCACCAGTCCCATCCACAATGCCCCATCTGGTGGAGACCACATTCCTTCTCGAGTTGGGAGTCCAAGGCACATCAGCTGAGGTGGTCACTGTGCCTACCCAGGTACCGACAGGGTCACCAGCAATGGAGGTACAGCAGGCACCCATCAGCAGTGCAGGTGCTGTACTCTCCCGGGTATTGTCATCAGTTCGGAGGGAATACCCACATAGCAGGCACCGGGCACTGTGGCAGCATGTGGCAGGAGGAGGCTATTTGTTGCAGGTCAGACCACCGAAAGGAGGCAGGTGCGAAGTGTGAGGCAGGAGGCATATGTGGACCTGATGCACAGGATGTCTTCCAATTCCAAGGATATGAAGAGCAGATCGGGGCAGATAGGCCATGGGCTCGGGAAGCAAGGGTAGTGATGGCCAGGGCTGAGTTTATGCTGCGTCAGGCAAGGAGGCGAGCTGCCATTCTGGAGGCAATTTCCTGGGATGCCCGAGAGATAGGGACAAAAATGATGGAGAACCTGTAAGCCCTCCAGGCAACAACAGAGGCCTGCCTGAGGAGGAAGGATGCGGCGCTGGACTCAGCCCTGGTGGAAAGGCTCAGTGAGATTAGAGAGGAGGACTAGACCACTGCCTTGGTACATAGTTATTTAGGTGTAGGTTTATTTGTTTATTTATTATTTTCACCAGGCTTTGCAGTCTTTCCTTCCCAGTTTTTATTGTATATAGTTCTTTAGTCATATATTAGTTTTATTTCATATTTCCCGCTGGACTGCTTTGAGCTTCATTCCCCGTTATATTTTTTAGATATATATATTCAATACATCATTCTGTTTGTTAAATTCCACGCTTCATGCAGTTAATTTGTGTGTCGAACTCTTTGATAGTTCTATTTTCAGCCAATGCATCTCTCCATTGCAAGTCAAGTGTCTTGTGTCGTTGTATGCAATATTCAATCAACACTACAGCTAAGTCAATGCCTAGTCTGGGATGCTGAGGAAAACCCTTATTGATGTATTTTTATATCTAGTTCAATACTCTGGATGACAACCCTTGTATAACACCCCCCTCTTAGAATCCCCCTGACCCCACTGAGCCAAGAAGTAGGTTTGTTTTGTAAATTAAAAGGTTTATTTGAAAAATTAAACAATATATATATATCACACTTTTATAATAAATTAATATCTGATAGTACACTTAGACATATGATGTTGATCAACAATGGGTAATCTGGCACTAGCACACGTCTTTACAATCAATGAGGAGTTAGTATAGGATGGATAAAGTAGCAAAAATACTTTTATGGTTTCAAGGGAAAAGCAATGAGGAATAAAATGCAGTAAAGAAATACTTGATATGATTTTAGCAAAAGATAAGATAATCACTTTTTCTCTGGCAATTCACCCCTCTCCCCTATGCAATGTAAGAACTGGAAGGAGATGGAAAGAGGAGCACACAGTTCTCAGGAATTCAATCAAATACAATACGAAATTCAGTTCCCCCCCAGCATGCTTAGAGAAAACAGGTAGGAGTTTGAAACACAGGCCCAAAATGCTTTTAAATGTGATGGCAATGGATGGGAAAATGTGCCAACTGATTTTAATTCCCTCTAGAGATTCAGGATGAGTGGGAGATGCTTGTTGGTATTAGTTCATGCTCACTTTAGCAATGCTCTATGAGTTATTACCAAGTTACAGACGGATTTTAACAAAAGAAAGAATGGAGCTGCTATTTTGACAAGTGGAGAAATTAAGCCAAAATCGCAATTCGCAGTAAATATAGCAAAATTGATTGCGGTAAAAGTATAAGGAGTAGGCTTGTTGGAAAGCCTAGATTCTAAGCTTTCAGAGGAAAGTTAAATCTTGTTCCTAGCCCAAACGGTTCCAGAGATACGGACGATTAAATAAAGGTAGTTTTTCGGATTTAAAGTAAACTCAAAATGACAGGTGAGAGCTTGCAGCTGCAGAATTGACAGGTGACAGTTGTGCAGCTTTAAAAATGAGAGATGACACAATTTCTAGGAGGCAGTTCTACTTAGGTTAAAATAGTTTGGATTCGATTATTTTAACTAAGAGATTGGTTCTGCACAGTTCTGCTAGGTACTCACAATATAAATTTGAACTAGGCCTCGTCACGGATCTGGTCAACACGTCCGGCTGCAGTTCTGTCTGCTCGGCGGGTCAATCAGGCACCAGTTCTGCTCACAGAGATTTGGGTCAGCTCTGCTCTGCTGGTCTAGCCTCTCTGGATTCTGGATGTAACATTGCTTTCTGGGTACTGCTACAGGTTCTTGCAAAAATTCTCGGCAGAACTTCAAACAGCTCGCCCGGCTGTTGAATAGTTTGGTTAGTTTTGAGGCCTGCTGAAGAGGATTCAGCTAGTGGATTCAGGCCTCTCTGCTACGAATTCTGGAGTTAATCTCTGCTACAGGTTCTGGAGATTGATGGATTTGAAGTCTGGATCTCTGGATGTGAAGTCGTCAGTCAGCATGCTCCGCAGCAACTGGAATTGAATGTCTCTACCTGGCCCAGCAGTCTCTAAACCTGCCCCTCTCACTTATCATTGGCCAATTCCTCCTCTCTCCCTTGATTGGGGGAAGGAAATGTGAGTCAGAGTGATGCTGTAGGTTTTATGGTCAGAGGAACCTCCCCTTGTCAGATTGCACACAAATCTATTTCTGACCCAAATACATAGTTATCTATGTACCATTTTTCTAATATTATAGGTCCAGTTAACATATTTTCTGTAGCACCAAACCATCCGATCCCTGTCTTTGTACGATTTCGTGTCCACTGATGACAGAATTCTCCCCTTTTTATCCAGATAACGACCTCTAAACCTTTCCAGATTTTACACAAATGTGCACCAGGGATATGGGTTACAGATGATAAAGTGTCAGATTTTTAACATGCATACATTTGGAGTGAGACCCTATTTTCCGCTAGCAACCCCCAAGAATACACCACAGGGTCCTAACGCCTCTTAAAATGTTCACAGAAAAATCACAAAAATAATGATATTACTTATATAATTCTGACAAGTCCGCACTATGAGTTATCTATCTTTTTCAAATTATGCTCTGGTCAAAAAGGGGTGTGGCTTCCCACATCACAGGGTGGAATAACTTGTTTATCCACTTCCCCCAAGCCAGCTTGTTCACAGTGGCACAGCTGCTCTCCAGTTTCTCCCAAGAGGAAGCTTTTTTACAACGCCCCCGATATAACATTTGCCTGAGTCAAGGAAGTTGCATTGTTCTGTCCCTTCCAGTTCCCAGGTGCTCCACCCCTAATCTAATCAGAGAGGTGAACTCCTTTTGGCAAGGGGCAGCAGGATGCAGCTAGGCCTGGGAAGAGTGCCTGTTGATCCAGTTTCAACTCCTGTCGGGGGTAGTTGTCAGGCAGAATCCAGTTTCATTAAGCCAGGTTTCAGCTAAATGTCACTTTTTGTTCCCAGTTTTCTACATTCAAATCAAACTGACAATTTTTACCTATACATTAAATAATTACTTCCTTCAAGTCATTTGAGAATATAGTTTTACATTGTATCCACCTCTTAGCAAGTCTTTCCTTGGTCTGGTTTTGTTTCATTTGTTCAGTTTTACACAAAAGTCTGGTGGTTTTAAAACGCCGGCTTTCTGATAGTGGTGAGTACTGGTAATGCAACCATTTTTGGGATTAAGCAAATTAATTCCCCACAGTTCTGAGTTGCTTTTTGGCAATCAGTATTGCCATTCCCAATGGTTTCAGGCTACTCTGTGTGTAGCCCAATGGTGGTTTTAGGCAGTGCCCTCCTGTGCTCACAACATAGGCAAAAATGGGTGGCAGCCTATTCTTCATTTTTTCCCTGTGCACTCTCTGGGGAGTTCTGGCCATCATGATGTTTTCCATGCCAGTACTGCACAGTTTTATGGTAGGGCTTGGATGCATGGGTAAAAACATCCCACAAGCCCCCCCTCTTGCGATGGCCATTCTGTCCTTTCGCTGATGGAACTCGCAAGATCTGGGATGTTCGCCTCCTCTTCTTCCAATTCCATGGATGGCACAGTTCAGCATCTTTTCCTCCCTCCAGTCGATCAATCAGTTCTCCTTGCTGGTCCTGATGGGAGGATTGGGCGGTACCCTGGGCCCCTCGGGTCTCTGCTCCTGGTCCCCGGTCGTCCTCCTTGGTCAGTCTCCATGGTTTCATCTCTCCTAGGATGAAAAAGCAAAGCGGCAATACCTATTCGTAGACATTTCTTCACCACTATTAATGGTGTGGCGAACATATACATTTTATGAATCAGAAGATATGAACATATACATTTTCTTTTTTAAATTAGGAGACAAGAACATATATATATATATATACAAGGATCACAGAATTTTATATGCTATATGTGGATTATTTTAGGGTTGGAACTAAATTACTCTGGAGCGGCCCCCTCTGGGATTCCAGTGGATTCCTCCAGTTGTTGCAGAGTGTGCCTGGGATGGCAACACTTTAGCTGATTTATATGTACCTACTTGTCTTCCCCTTCTGCCAGACTGCCTTTGGGGATGCAGATCTTATAGGCAACAGGGGAGATCTTGTCTATAATTTCAAACGGTCCCTTCCATGTAGGCAAGAATTTTCGCTGTTTGGCCTGGTTCCTTTGGAAATTGTATAGATCCCGATCACCCACCTTATATTCCTTTCGGGTAGTTTTCAAATCATAGTGGGTTTTCATACTCTCAGCTGATCTTTCTAGATTCCGCTGAGCATAGGCAAAAGCATGCTGAAGGTGTTTCCTCATGAGTTGTGGAGGCATTTATCAGTGTCTGCTCTTGAGTCCTGTAGAGCAAATGCTGGGGAAGCACCATCTTGCGTCCCGTCATCAACTCAAATGGTGACATTTTAGTTGCAGATGAAGGGGTAGATCTGATGGCCATTAGGAACAGAGGTAATCGGATATCCCAACTTGGCCCAGAATCTGCCACAAACTTTTTTAAGATGCTCTCAATGGTTCGGTTATATCTCTCTACTGCTCCAGAAGAAGCTGGCCTGTAAGCAATGTGTAGCTTCCTTTTAACCCCCAGTATCTCCCACATCTTTGTCATTACTTCACTGGTGAAGTGGCTACCTCTGTCTGACTCAATCCTTTGAGGTAGACCAAAACGGGAAAAGATGTGGTTAATCATCAGGGCAGCTGCTGTTTCTGCCTTGCAATTTGGGGCTGGGAGACATTCCACCCACTTGGTAAACAAGCATGTAACGGTCAACATGTACTTGTTTCCTCTAGACGAGCGGATTACAGGGCCTACAAAGTCGATTTGCAAATCTGACCATGGCAGTGTCATCCCCCTCTTTTGGAGAGGCGCACAGTGTGTGAGGGATGATGGCTGAAATTGTGCAAACACAAGACACCCCTTCAAGTATTGGTCGAGGTCCTGCCCCATGTGTGGCCAGTATGCAACCTCTCTTAAGATTTCCAGTGTTGTGTGAAACCCCCTATGACCGGTGGTAGCCGCATCATGGGCGTGACTTAACATCAGGCTTCGGAATGAGGTAGGAACCACCCACTGATCGTGGCCAGCTTGGATTTCCTTACCAGCAAACCGTCTTGGATTCGGAACATTTTTGGACATTTCATCAACACTCTTAGGTCCTCTTTCCCAATGAAATCGGTATCCGTCAGGGGAAAGTTCTCAGGGTCCTCAAGGTGTTGGTAAAACTTACCAATAATTGGATCCCCCTTCTGAGCTGTAATTAAATCGGCATCAGGGGTCTCCTTACTCCATTGGGCAGTTGAAAGATCATTGTGAGCATTTGTCTGGGACCTAGTGATAGCAGTGACCTGGATTTCCCCCAACAGGGACTCTATTTCTATTAGATCCCCTTGGATGGCCCCGGTTTGGGCCAGCTGATCAGCTAAATCATTTCCAGTTTTGTCTGGTCCCTCTACTTTGGAATGACCCTTGATCTTTTTCCAGTAGATGGTCATCCCATTCGATGTGACCAGATCATCAATATTTTGGATTAACTTCCCATGTTTCAGGGGTTTGTTATTAGCGCATAACATGCCTCTGGTTTTCCAGTTGACCAGGTGCTCCACGAACCCGTTCCGTACATAATCCGAATCTGGGATTATGTCCAGTTTGTGGAGTTGATGCTGGACAGCAGTGAGGATGGCCTGATGCACAGCCATCAATTCTGCCACCTGACTACTTCGGGGACCAATTTTGTATCCAGCGGAGTGTTCTGTGAAGTCCTTCATCCATGCATTCCCTACGCCGGCCACCAGTTCTTTCTCCCCGTTGTTGTCAACATGGTAAGAGCATCCATCCACATAGACAGTGGGCATTCCCTCACACTTGTCTTCAACAAAGACTTTGTGTGGGGAATTAAGGTATGCCTCCATGTTGTCCTTGATTTTTAGACTTTTGTCCTCGAGACAGTTTTCTCTGGCACAATCATGCGAGTCAGCCAGACCTTGCGCGAGGGGACTCTTCTTGTTTTGGCCATATCTGACCTCCACGGGAAAGCCTTGCATTGACAGAATCCAGGAAGTAATTCGGGAATTACTCACATTTCCGGCCCGGATTCTGTCACTCTGGAGATATTGCAGAGGCTGGTGTGGAGTCTCCACTATGATGTGTTCCCCCTGGATAAACGGGCGGTAATTCTTCAATGCCCACACCGTTGCCAGGAGTGCCTTCTCACAATCGTTGAATTTTTCCTCCACAGAGGATAAAGTTTTGCTCTCATACGAGATTACTTTATTGACCTTGTCATGCTTTTGGTATAATACTGCCGTCAAGCACGTGTTAGAGAACCCTGTCTCCAGGAAGAACTCCTTGTTTCTGACAGGGTAAGCCAGGCAAGGCGCTTGTGAGAGGCTTCTTTTGAGTTGTTTTACCACCTCGGATTGTTCTGGACCCCATTCCCACTCGACCCCCCCTTCAAGAGATGAATCAGGGGTCTAGTGATCTCTGCGTAGCCTTCAATGAACTTTCTGCTGTAATTAGTCAGTCCAAGAGGCTCCTTAGTTCCCGCAGAGTAGCGGGATCCTTCAGTTTCTGGAGTGCTTCCACTTTCTTTTCTTGGGGACAGAGACCCTGAGGAGTAATCTCATGCCCCAAGAAATTAACACGGGTTCTACACCACTGTGCTTTCTGAAGGAAAGTTTTCCTCCGGCGGCCCTCAACTGTGTCAGAACATAAAGGATTTCCGCTATGTGTTCCTCCACAGATGAACCTTTGATGAGGACATCATCTACATAAGCCAGGTTACCCCTCGCACCCATGTCGGGCATGGCCTTATGTAGGAAAATGTTGAATTCATTGCCGGAGTTGAGGTATCCGAAGGGAGTCTGGGTCCATGTGTACTGCTGGCCCCCAAAGGTAAAAGCCAGTTTGTATTGGTCCTCCCTACTGACAGGCACGGTCCAGTATCCATTGGTCAGGTCTATTGCTGTGAATACCTGTGACCCCTGAATCTGGGCCAGCCCTTGGTCAATGTAGGGCAGAGGCCATCGGGAAGTATGGACCCGTTTGTTGAGCTCCCTAAGGTCAGCGCAGAGTCTCCACTGGCCATTTGGCTTCAATATTCCCAGCACCGGATTATTGAAAGTGCTGTGGACTGGACGGATTATTCCCCGGGACTCAAGGTTCTTAATTATTTCAGTAAGGGACTCCATGGATGCGAGAGGCAAGCGATATTGCTTCACAAACACTGGAGTCATTCCAGGGACCGTGGGAATTATTGTGGTGTGGATGTCGGTGCGACCACAGTCATATGAGTCTACCGCAAAGAGATCTTGGAAATCCAAGAAAACTTGTTTCAACTTTTGCTTCTGTTCCAGAGTCACACAGGCATCATCTAGGTTGTCGCTCTCTTCCACCATCTGCCTGAAGCCTGAAAAGAATTCTGGTTTGGCTATCTCAGCGGCCTCCTCCAGCTGGCTGGCGAATCCCTGGTCAGAGTGCTGATTTGGACTGGAGGCTTCAGGTGGGAAAGGCAGCCCTCATGGACCTGGAAAATCACCACATCCCTCCTGAAGTCACAAGTCACAACTTCCTTACCATAAGGGCAAGAAGTGTACACCAGGAAGTTCCCCAATTGCTGGGTGAAAATCCTGTCTGGTGTTGTATTGTCCTCACTGTCACTGTCAAAACAGTCCTTGGGGATTGGTCGTAACAGTTCATTTCCTAAATCAATGAAGAAATGTCGGTCATCAATCGCCATTCCAATAATGGTGCCTGCGGCTAGAGTAATACTCTTTAAGTCGCTATTAATCACCTCTATTGGAATGGTGTCATGTTCTATGTTGACTAATGGTGTTGGGTTTACCCCTAACCCTTGCCGTTGGAGAGAAGCATTTAGATGGATATAAGCATCAGGGTTTTTCAATTTTTGTCCTCTTTTAACTTTCACTTCCAGGGAGAATTGTCGGGTCCTTTCTGGGATGGTGACTTCCTCTTTGATCTGAATTTCAACTGCATAAGGTAGCAATTGAGCTGACCTAAATGCTTTTTCTGGATCATCAAAGACCATGGGATTATCCGCTAATCGGGACCAAGCGTTGAAGTTTATTAGGTCCAAACTATTGGCAAAACGATTGAGAATGTCACTGCCTAAGTAAAAGGCGGCAGTGACGTCTCGCACGACCCAACAATTATGGACTATGCTCTTATTGCCAATGGAGATTTTGAGCATACACCTGCTTGGCAGGAGATGTTTGGAATTAGGTGCTTCCAGGTCCATTTCCCATTTGTCTATCAGTTTGAATGTGGGAATGGCTGGATCTTTTGGGAGATGGCGGAACATGGCTTCGCTGATGAAGCTCTTATCGTTGTTCACACACACTCGAGCGAGAACAGAGTCCTTCCCATCATTTAACTGAACAGGGATGAACAACTGCTCTCCAATTTGCTGAATATCAGCCAGGTTCTGAGCTGATTTCACATCTTTCTGGACTATAGGAGTGGGAGTTTCTGATTGTGGATTAGTAAAGAATTTCAGGGTGTTTCCTTCCAGTCTGGAATACCACCTTAAACTGGAAGGAAGGTTGATTTTCAGAAATAGAGAGGACCCCCCATCACCAGTCTGTTGTCCTACTGCTATTACTGTCACGTCTGGAGTTTGGTTGTTCTGGAAGTGAAATTCTACTTGGTCAGATTTTTGTGGCAGGTGCCGTTTAAACTAACATGGTTGACACTCTGTTTTAATTTTATTGGTCGGCTAGTCTGAGTCCAGAGGACCTTGTTTACACAATCTATTAGGGGTGACAACCTTCTCAGGAGGTCATTCCCTAGTAAACAAGGGGTGCCCTCTGGAGTCACTACTATGACCGGGTGTTTCACCTTGTGTCGTCCAATTTTAATGTCCAAGTCTGCAGTCCCCTCAACAGGAATTTCCTTCCTGTCAAAGTTCTGCAGTTGTCCAGGAAGAGAGGTGAGAGGAATTCGGTAATTTTCCCCCCTTCCTGCATTTAGTTCCTCAAAGGCCCTTTTGGACAGAAGGGTAGCTTGGGATCCAGTGTCCACCAGTGCCAAAATTGTACCCTGCCCCTGTACTTGTACCGGGGCATAGTATCTTCCCTCCTTCTCTTCAAGGGGGCACAGATAATGCACATTTTTGGACAACTGGTGGGCTAACTTTCTGGTTTTGGCCATTGCTAGCGAAGAGATTTGGACAGAACTCTGTGGAGAGCCTTGGGAATCTGAAAGAAAAAGTTGGCAACTGGAGATCAGAGCCATTGTGGGTTCCCCTGGTTCCGGTTCTCGGCCGCCCCGCTTTTTTTGGAGGCAGTCATCAGGATGGGTTTGACCCTTGGGATTTTGGTATTGTCGGTTCTGGGATGAGATGCTGGGCGGTGGTAGCTCAGTCTCCACATATCCCCAGTCTGGATTGGAATCCCTTGGGACCCATTTTTCCTTGGGAGGAGTTCCCCCATCTCTGAAGGAGAAGATCCTTTTCCCAGGATCTTCTGAGGATCCCTTGCCCTCAAATTTGAAGATCTGTACCTCCTCCACAAAGTGGGTCTGTTTGGGTCCTTTGTTTCTCCTACCCCCCCTCTGCTCCTTGGGAGGCATGCTTTCAGGGGCAGGAGATTTTGTTTCCGGTTCCTGGTTTTCCAGGGGCTGTTTACAAGTTGGGAAGGAAGCTTCCTCCAAGGCTTTACACCCCCCTTCCCCTTGTGCCTCCTCCCTGGGAACCAGTGGGTTATCGGTGTGCTGCCCCCGTCATTGTTCTGGAGCACCAGGTCCAGAGTTTAGGGCATTCTGCGGTGGCATGCTCATCTGAGGGTTCTGTTGAGCCCTCAGTATGTGACCCAGATCTCGTGCCATATTTTGGACCTGGCGCTCAAGTTGTGAAACCCGCTCAGGCTGATACGGGGCTCTATTTTCTCCCCTGGGCTGATCCCGGGAAGAGTAGCTATGCCTTCTCTGGTAGTACCCCTGGTTGGGAAGATTTTGGTACCCCTCCACCCTTGGCCTCCCCTCTCCCGGATTAGGTTGTCTGGGCTCAGGGAATTGGGGAAAGAAGGATGGATGATTTTGGGGCTGGAAATTGGGTGGATACCTGGGGAAAAAGTTCTGCCCAGGATTTGGTTAATTTCTGCCCTCCTGGGGGAAGTTAGGAGGGAAGTTCCCCAGGTCAGGTGCTTGGCTGGATACCCCCCCTTGGGCTGGAGGAGTCCACACATAACCCAGGATTGGTCGGTTTCCCTTGTAGTAGGGACTTACATAGTCAGGGGGGCGGGGGACCCCATTTGTGGGACTACCTCCTCGACTCCCTGTCTGTGACTGGCCCGAGGGCCTTCTGGGCTGGAAAATATTTGGTGCAGGCAGGTTTTTAGGCCCCCCATCTCCAAATCTAAAACGGGGGCAACCTTAACCTCTGCCACCTTGGCAGCAGCAGGGGTGCTGTTGGTTTTGGGGTTTTTCGGTGCATTATTTTTATTTTCGATGGGCTTCTGCACCTCATAGATCCGGGTAGCCTGTTCAATGACCCAGTCTAAAGATCTTTTCTCATGAAAATCTCTCACGAGCTGGGTCATTATGTATTTGGGTAAGGCATGGAAAAACGCTAACGATAAATTCTCTGCTATCCGTGCGCACCCTTCTGGTGGTCTGCGCAAAAGCACGCTTTAATTCTTGCACAAACTCTTGTGGGGCCTGATCCTCCCCACATTGCAAATTGTAGGCTGCCTTGCGAGCCTCTTGAGGATTTCTGTGCACAGAAAAATGTTTCAAGATGGCCGCCCTGTATGTGGACCACCTTGAATAGTTTTGATCTTCCAGCCCCGCAAAGAAACTGGAGTATTCCGGTGAGAAGGTCCACTTTACATATTGAATACAGCTTTGGCTGTCCTTCAAATGGAAAGTCTCCATCATTTGCTCATAGAGCTCCAAGTGTTCCCAAACAGAATACTTGGCGTTCTTATGATAAGCCGTGATGACACTCCTTATTGCCTTTATTTGTTTCAATGGGTCCTTAAGCAAGGCCCTTTTTGCCTTATTGGCCTTTTTGGTTCGGGTAACCCTGGTCCATTCATCCTCTGACTCAGAAGCGCTGCTCCCAGAGGTGCCCGTCTGATCTTCCAGGATTTCCCGGATTCTGCGAGCCTGGGAATGGCTGGCAGAATGTGGGGACCTGGTCTCCTGTGTCCTGTAATGCTCAGAGGAGTCTTCAGACCCCTCCTTGCTGCCAGGATTTGATGGGTACCCCCCCACTGACCTAACTGGGCAGAGGTTTTCAGGATGCCCTTAATGGGCCTACTCTCCTAGGGTTCCCCACTAAATTGCACTGTGCTTGGGTGCCCATACCCGGATTCCCGCCCATTCATTCCTGGGAGGTACTGGCCTATGAGCCCCATACTTCTAGCTGGATAGTAATCTGCCATCTCCGTGGCCCTGGGCTCATGTGCGCGAGGGGAAATGGGGGTGGCAGAGTCCAGGGACTGGGAGAGATGAAGGCCTCTGCTACCAGGGCTCCTGAGGTTATGCTCAGGCGTTTCCCTTTCCCAGCGCACCTCGTCTCTATCAGCCCCTGCTCCCTGTTGCAATGCAAGAGCCTGCGCTTTCAGTTCCTCAGTTAAGGCCTTACTAGACTCTATCAGCCTCTCCTGCATCGCTACCTGTTGCTGGAGCCTATCATTGTGCTGACAGAGAGCCTCATTTTCTCTCTGTGCCTCCTGATTGGTCCTGGAGTACTGGGCCAGTCTCTGCTGCATGAGGGTTACCTCCTGAGCTGTGTCCCTATTGGCCTGCTCCCTTCTTGCCAGAGCATCCTCCACCCTCCTGGTGTGCTCTAACAAGTTCTGGTGTTCTTTTTGGAGGTCACCCAGTCCCTGGAGGGCCAGATGATTTTCTTCCATTTTCCTTTTTAAGTGGCAGACTTCCTGGCCTAAGGTATCCCTTTCCTGACTAAGAGCCCGCATCTGTGCCGCCAGGTCGTCCCTTTGCCTTTGGAAGGCACCAGCTTTCTGGCGCTCCTGGTCAAACTCTGCCTGGGTATCTAGGTCTTTCAAAATCAGTTTATTGCTCTCTGCCTTCTCCCTATCTAGGTGGCTTTGCAGGGTGACTACATGCTCGGCACATGCCCTATTGAAATCTAATTGTTGCTCCAGCTTTTTGTGGCTCTGCAGTAGGCAGTCCAAACCTTCTTGGTACTCCTTCTGCAAGGCCAGAAATCTGGTATCCTGGTCTGCCTTTTCCTGTTGCAGCACATCCATATCCTCCTTTATTTTAGTGATGTACTGTCTGCTGTCCTTTTCTGACTCCTGGCTCCTGAGCAGCCTCTGCTCAGAAGAGTCCAGATCAGATTGGGCCTTCTCTAACGCCATCTGTTGCCTATTTGCCAGATCTTGGCCTTCAGCACATTTGTCCTGCATGGCTCCCATATATAGATACAAATATGTCGCTATCCTGGCAATCTTATTATGTTCAACTTTGGCTTTAGGGGCCATATATAGTTCACTCAGGGCCACATGTAGGGGACCCTGATCTCCACATATATATGACCCTGTTTCAGTGACCTGTTGCGCGATTGCCTGCAACCAGACCGTTTGGTCCTGATGAGTCCACTCACCTCTCACAAAAAGCTTATGTAAGAAGTGCTCTCTGGCTATTTTCATATCTACCAAGGTTGTCATTCTGGAATTTGAGTTCCTTCCTGACTTACAGAAGTTTGTATTTTATTTTGCAAAACAGACTGTTTCCTTAGAGCTTTCCTTTGAGGGATGCTTTCACAGTGTAAAACAGCGTGGTGATCTAACCGGATATGTGTATCTGGTCAGTTGGCACACTGTATTAATCTGCACAAGTGGTAAAACTAACCCAGAATATCCCGGCTCCGAGCCCCCACTTTTGTAAGCGATATTCAATCAACACACAGGTAAGTCAATGCCTAGTCTGGGATGCTGAGGAAAACCCTTATTGATGTATTTTTATATCCAGTTCAGTACTCTGGATGACAACCCTTGTATAACACCCCCCTCTTAGAATCCCCCTGACCCCACTGAGCCAAGAAGTAGGTTTGTTTTGCAAATTACAAGGTTTATTTGAAAAATTAAACAATATATATATATCACACTTTTATAATAAATTAATATCTGATAGTACACTTAGACATATGATGTTGATCAACAATGGGTAATCTGGCGCTAGCACACTTCTTTACAATCAATGAGGAGTTAGTATAGGATGGATAAAGTAGCAAAAATACTTTTATGGTTTCAAGGGAAAAGCAATGAGGAATAAAATGCAGTACAGAAATAAATGATATGATTTTAGCAAAAGATAAGATAATCACTTTTTCTCTGGCAATTAACCCCCCTCCCCTATGCAATGTAAGAACTGGAAGGAGATGGAAAGAGGAGCACACAGTTCTCAGGAATGCAATTAAATACAATACGAAATTCAGTTCCCCCCAGCAAGCTTAGAGGAAACAGGTAGGAGTTTGAAACACAGGCCCAAAATGCCTTTAAATGTGATGGCAATGGATGGGAAAATGTGCCAACTGATTTTAATTCCCTCTAGAGATTCAGGATGAGTGGGAGATGCGTGTTGGTATTAGTTCATGCTCACTTTAGCAATGCTCTATGAGTTATTACCAAGTTGCAGACGGATTTTAACAAAAGAAAGAATGGAGCTGCTATTTTGACAAGTGGAGAGATTGAGACAAAATCGCAAATCGTGGTAAATTTCGCAAAATTGATTGCGGTAAAAGTATAAGGAGTAGGAAGTCGGTTCTAGGCTTGTTGGAAAGCCTAGATTCTAAGCTTTCAGAGGAAAGTTACTAGCCCAAACGGTTCCAGAGATATGGACGATTAAATAAAGGCAGTTTTTCAGATTTAAAGTAAACTCAAAATGACAGGTGACAGTTGTGCAGCTTTAAAAATGAGAGATGACACAATTTCTAGGAGGCAGTTCTACTTAGGTTAAAATAGTTTGGATTAGATTATTTTAACTAAGAGATTGGTTCTGCACAGTTCTGCTAGGTACTCACAATATAAATTTGAACTAGGCCTCATCACGGATCTGGTCAACACGTCCGGCTGCGGTTCTGTCTGCTCGGCGGGTCAATCAGGCACCAGTTCTGCTCACAGCGATCTGGGTCAGCTCTGCTCTACTGGTCTAGCCTCTCTGGATTCTGGATGTAACACTGCTTTCTGGGTACTGCTACAGGTTCTTGCAAAAATTCTCGGCAAAACTTCAAACAGCTCGCCCGGCTGTTGAATAGATTGGTTAGTTTTGAGGCCTGCTGAAGAGGATTCAGCTGGTGGATTCAGGCCTCTCTGCTACAAATTCTGGAGTTAATCTCTGCTACAGGTTTTGGAGATTGATGGATTTGAAGTCTGGATCTCTGGATGTGAATTCGTCGGTCAGCATGCTCCGCAGCAACTGGAATTGAATGTCTCTACCTATCCCAGCAGTCTCTTTTTATGTGTTTTGGAAAGTGGGTGTGTGCGTTGGTCATAACTAAACCTGCCCCTCTCACTTATCATTGGCCAATTCCTCCTCTCTCCCTTGATTGGGGGAAGGAAATGTGAGTCAGAGTGATGCTGTAGGCTTTATGGTCAGAGGAACCTCCCCTTGTCAGATTGCACACAAATCTATTTCTGACCCAAATACATATTTACGTATGTACCATTTTTCTAATATTATAGGTCCAGTTAACATATTTTCTGTAGCACCAAACCATCCGATCCCTGTCTTTGTACGATGTCGTGTCCACTGAAGACAGAATTCTCCCCTTTTCATCCAGATAACGACCTTTAAACCTTTCCAGATTTTACACAAATGTGCACCAGGGATATGGGTTACAGATGATAAAATGTCAGATTTTTAACATGCATACATTTGGAGTGAGACCATATTTTCCGCTAGCAACCCCCCAGATTACACCACAGGGTCCTAACGCCTCTTAAAATGTTCACAGAAAAATCACAAAAATAATGATATTACTTATATAATTCTGACAAGTCCGCACTATGAGTTATCTATCTTTTTAAAATTATGCTCTGGTCAAAAAGGGTGTGGCTTCCCACATCACAGGGTAGAATAACTGGTTTATCCACTTCCCCCAAGCCAGCTTGTTCACAGAGGCACAGCTGCCCCCCAGTTTCTCCCAAGAGGAAGCTATTTTACGACACCCCCAATATAACATTTGCCTGAGTCAAGGAAGTTGCATTGTTCTGTCCCTTCCAGTTCCCAGGTGCTCCACCCCTAATCTAATCAGAGAGGTGAACTCCTTTTGGCAAGGGGCAGCAGGATGCAGCTAGGCCTGGGAAGAGTGGCTGTTGATCCAGTTTCAACTCCTGTCGGGGGTAGTTGTCAGGCAGAATCCAGTTTCATTAAGCCAGGTTTCAGCTAAATGTCACTTTTTGTTCCCAGTTTTCTACATTCAAATCAAACTGACAATTTTTACCTATACATTAAATAATTACTTCCTTCAAGTCATTTGAGAATATAGTTTTACATTGTATCCACCTCTTACCAAGTCTTTCCTTGTTCTGGTTTTGTTTCATTTGTTCAGTTTTACACAAAAGTCTGGTGGTTTTAAAAGGCCGGCTTTCTGATAGTGGTGAGTACTGGTAATGCAACCATTTTGGGGATTAAGAAAATGAATTCCCCACAGTTCTGAGTTGCTTTTTGGCAATCAGCATTGCCATTCTCAATGGTTTCAGGCTACTGTGTGTGTAGCCCAATGGTGATTTTAGGCACTGCCCTCCTGTGCTCACAACATAGGCAAAAATGGGTGGCAGCCTATTCTTCATGTTTTCCCTGTGCACTCTCTGGGGAGTTCTGGCCATCATGATGTTTTCCATGCCAGTACTGCACAGTTTTATGGTAGGGCTTGGATGCATGGGTAAAAACATCCCACATCATGCATGCTTGTCTGTTGTTGTTGCTGGGATGGTTGCTGACGGAAGGATGTACATGTGCCTGACACATGTGGGGGTGAGCCCATCAGATGACTGGGTCTGCACTCTATGTTTTCATTTTCATTTACATGTGCAGCATCACTGTGTGTTTGGCATCAGTGTGGTTGAGGTTGAGGGAGGTGGGCTCACTGTGAAGTAGTTCCATGGTCACGTTATTAACACAAGTGTTTATCATTGCTGTGTAAAACCCATATCATGTAGACTGCCTTGTGTCATGTGTCGCTCAACCTCTACCATTGGAATGCATTTGCGAGCCATGTTTTCTCTTCCGGAATGCAGCACAATTCTCCTGTCTCTGTGACTCATGCTCTCTCTGACTGTGCTACCATCACCCGTGCATGGCTTTGTGATGTGATTGTTTCCTGACAGGTATTTTGCCACCCATTCCACCAGGTCACTGATGCTCAGGCTGTGACACGCCTGCCCATTGTTTGGCGATCTTGCAAAATCTTTTGGGACGTTTGCTTCTGTCATTGGCACACATTCAGTTACTGTGCTTTGATGTCTTGGCAATGTGCCATAGATCAAATGCACATGGAGTTGCATTCACTTGTCACATGTGTATGGGGGCTGATTAAGGCCTGTTAGGGTGTGTGAGCAGATGCTTCACTCATGGATGGACCTCTGGTGCTTCCAGTTGGTCATATTTGCGGTGTACATGTTGGTGTTGCATTTCATGGTGCTTTCAGACAATGGATGTTCAGGTGAACTGCAGACATGCATTGCGCTGGTACTGTGGGAGACTTTCAGGGGGCTGCCTGGGGGGGGTGTCACAGGTGAGGGGGGCTGGTGGGTGGTGTCCAGTCTGGTGGGGGATGCCTGGGGGTTGTCACAGGTGAGGGGAGTGGGTGGGTGGTGTCAGTCTTTAGGGGGGTACCTGGGGGTGTCTATTCTTGAGTTGTGTGCCTGGGGGGTGTCCAGTCTGGAGTGGGCTGCCTGGGGGGTGTTCAATCTGGAGTGGGCTGCCTGGTGCGGGTATCACAGGTGAGGGGGGCTGGTGGGTGGTGTCCAGACTAGAGGGGGATGCCTGGGGTGGTGTCCAGTCTGGAGGGGGTTGCCTGGGGGATGGGTCTCAAGTCTAGAGTGGGCCACCTGTAGGGGTATCCATTCTGGAGGGGGATGCCTGGGGGGGTCACAGGTGAGGGGGGCTGGTGGGTGGTGTCCAGTCTGGAGGGGGATGCCTGGGGGGGTGTCACATGTGAGGGGGGATGGTGGGTATCCAGTCTGAAGGGGGATACCTGAGGGGGTGTGCAGTCTGGACAGGGAAACCTGGGGGGTGTCACAGGTGAGGGGGGATGGTGGGTGGTATCCAGTATGGAGGGGGATGCCTGGTTGGGTGTCACAGGTGAGGAGAGCTGGTGGGTAGTACCCAGTCTGAAGAAGGATGCCTGGGGGGGTGTCACAGGTGAGGGGGCTGGTGGGTGGATATACCTGGGGGGCTGTCGCAGGTGAGGGGGTTGTGGGTGGTGTCCTATGTGGAGGGGGATTCCTGGGGGGTGTCACAGGTGAGGAGGGCTGGTGGGTGGGGTCCAGTCTATTGGGGGATGTCTGGGGTGTCACAGGTGATGGGGGCAGGTGGGTGGTGTCCAGTCTTTAGGGGGATGCCTGGGGTTGTCCTGTCTGGATTGGGCTGCCTGGGTTGGGGTCCAGTCTGGAGGGGGATAACTGAGGGGGTGTGAAGTCTGGTCAGGGAACCCTGGGGGGTGTCACAGGTGAGGGGGGCTGGTGGGTGGTGTCCAATCTGGAGGGGGATAACTGAGGGGTGTCAAGTCTGATCAGGGAACCCTGGGGGGTGTCACCGGTGATGGGGGGCTGTTGGGTGGTGTCTAGTCTGAAGGTGGGTTCTTGGGGGGGTGTCACAGGTGAGGGGAGCTGGTGGGTGGTGTCCAGTCTGGTGGGGGATGCCTGGGGGTTGTCACAGGTGAGGGGAGTGGGTGGGTGGTGTCCAGTCTTTAGGGGGGCCCCTGGGGGTGTCTATTCTTGAGTGGTGTGCCTGGGGGGGTGTCCAGTCTGGAGTGGGCTGCCTGGGGGGTGTTCAATCTGGAGTGGGCTGCCTGGTGCGGGTATCACAGGTGAGGGGGGGCTGGTGGGTGGTGTCCAGACTAGAGGGGGATGCCTGGGGTGGTGTCCAGTCTGGAGGGGGTTGCCTGGGGGGTGGGTCTCAAGTCTAGAGTGGCCCACCTGTAGGGGTATCCATTCTGGAGGGGTATACCTGGGGGGGTCACAGGTGAGGGGGGCTGGTGGGTGGTGTCCAGTCTGGAGGGGGATGCCTGGGGGGGTGTCACAGGTGAGGGGGGTGGTGGGTATCCAGTCTGAAGGGGGATACCTGAGGGGGTGTGCAGTCTGGACAGGGAAACCTGGGGGGTGTCACAGGTGAGGGGGGGATGGTGGGTGGTATCCAGTATGGAGGGGGATGCCTGGTTGGGTGTCACAGGTGAGGAGAGCTGGTGGGTGGTGCCCAGTCTGGAGAAGGATGCCTGGGGGGTGTCACAGGTGAGGGGGCTGGTGGGTGGATATACCTGGGGGGCTGTCGCAGGTGAGGGGGTTTGTGGGTGGTGTCCTATGTGTAGGGGGATTCCTGGGGGGTGTCACAGGTGAGGAGGGCTGGTGGGTGGGGTCCAGTCTATTGGGGGATGTCTGGGGTGTCACAGGTGATGGGGGCAGGTGGGTGGAGTCCAGTCTTTAGGGGGGTGCCTGGGGTTGTCCTGTCTGGATTGGGCTGCCTGGGGTGGGGTCCAGTCTGGAGGGGGGTAACTGAGGGGGTGTGAAGTCTGGTCAGGGAACCCTGGGGGGTGTCACAGGTGAGGGGGGCTGGTGGGTGGTGTCCAATCTAGAGGGGGATAACTGAGGGGTGTCAAGTCTGATCAGGGAACCCTGGGGGGTGTCACCGGTGATGGGGGGCTGTTGGGTGGTGTCTAGACTGAAGGTGGGTTCTTGGGGGGTGTCACAGGTGAGGGGAGCTGGCGGGTGGTGTCCAGTCTGGAGGCAGATGCCTGGGGGGGATGTCACAGATGAGGGGGTTTGTTGTCCCATCTGGAGGGGGATACCTGGAGGTGTCACAGGTGATGGGGGATTAGTGGGTGTTGTCCAGTCTGAGGGGGATGATTGGGGTGTGTCCAGTCTGGAATCGGTGGCCTAGGGGTGGGGGTCAAAAGTGAGGGGGGCTGGTGTGTGGTGTCCAGTCTGGAGGGGTCTTCTGGGGGGTGTCCAGTCTGGAGTGCACTGCTTGGGGGGGATCCATCCTGGAATGCACTGCCTGGGCGGTGTCACAGGTGACAGGGGCTGGTGGGTGGTGTCTAGTCTGGAGGGGAATGCCTGGGGGGTGTCCAGTCTAGAGTGGGCTGCTTGAGGTGGGTGTCCAGTCTGGAGTGGGCCGCCTGCGCGGTGTCATAGGTGAGAGGAGCTGGTGGGTGGAGTCCAGCCTGGAGTGGGCTGCCTGGGGGGGTCACAGGTGAGGGGGGCTGGTGGGTGGTGTCCAGTTTGGAGTGGGCTGCCTGGGGGGGTGTCACAGGTATGGGGGGACTGGTGGGTGGTGTCCAGTCTGAGGGGGATGCCTGAGGGGTGTCCAGTCTGGAATGGGCTGCTGGGGGCGGGGGTGAAAAGTGAGGGGGTCTGGTGGGTGGTGTGGTTTCCAGTCTGGAGGGGGATTTCTGAAGGGGTCCAATCTGGATGGATTGGGCTGCCTGGTTGGATATTCATTCTGGAGGGGGATGCCTGGGGGGTGTCCAGTCTGAAGTGGGCTGCCTGGGGGGGGTGTCCACTCTGGAGTGGGCTGCCCGGGGGGTGTGTCCAGTATTGTAAGGGCTGCCTGGGAGGGGGGTCACAGGTGAGGGGGGCAGGTGGATGGTATCCAGTCTGGAGTGGGCTGCCTTGGGGGGTCCAGTCTGGAGTGGGCTGCCTGGGCAGTGTCACATTTGAGGGGGGCTGGAGTGTAGTGTCCAGTCTGGAGGGGATCTGTGGGGGTGTCACAGGTGAGGAGGACTGGTGGGTGGTGTTCAGTCTCGAGGGGGATACCTGGGGGGTGTCACAGGTGGGGTGGGTTGGTGCTTGGTGTCCAGTCTGGAGGGGGATTCCTGGGGGGGTCCAGTCTGGATTGGGCTGCATGGTGGGGTGTTCAGTCTGGAGGGGAATGCCTGGGTGGTGTCCAGCCTCGATTGGGCTGCCTGGGGTAGTCTCCACACTGGAGTGGGCTGCCTGGGGGT
The DNA here is from genome assembly GCF_040938575.1 of Ambystoma mexicanum. Classification (NCBI taxonomy): domain Eukaryota; kingdom Metazoa; phylum Chordata; class Amphibia; order Caudata; family Ambystomatidae; genus Ambystoma; species Ambystoma mexicanum. The sequence continues at coordinate 955,948,087 of NC_090928.1, read as the reverse complement.
GTCACAGGTGAGGGCCTCTGGTGAGTGTTGTCCAGTCTGGATGGGGATGCCTTGGAGGCTGTCACAGGTGCGGGGGCTGGTGGGTGGTGTCCAGTCTGGAGGGGAATGCTTGGGGGGTGTCACAGGTCAGGGGGGCTGGTGGGAGGTGCCCAGTCTGGAGGGGGATGCCTGGGGGGTATTACAGGTGAGGGGGGCTGGTGGGTGGTATCCTGTTTGGAGGGGGTTGCCTGGGGGGGTGTCCAGTCTGACGTGGGCTGCCTGGGGTCCAATCTGGAGTGGGCTGCCTGGGGGGTGTCCAGTCTGGAGTGGGCTGCCTGGGTGGTGTCAGAGGTGAGGGCGGGTAGCGGGTGGGGTCCATTCTGGAGAGGGCTGCCTGGGGGGGTCAGAGGTGAGGGGGCTGGTGGGTGGTGTCCAGTCTGCAGGGGGGTACCTGGGGGGTGTCACAGGTGTGGGGGGCTGGTGGGTACTGTCCAGTCTGGAGGGGGATCCATGGGGGTGTCCAGTCTTGAGTGGGTTGCCTGTGGGGGTCCAGTCTGGAGTCTGCTTCCTGGGGGTGTCCAGTCTGGAGTGGGCAGCCTGGGGAGGTGGACAGAATAAGTTCCTCAATGAAGGAACTCCCGTCACCTGCACACTATCACAGGACCCTCTAAAGTAGCCAAACAGTTAAAATATGGCTTGTGTTCACCCTATAGGTGAGATCTGTTCAATCAACAATCTGTTGTTTCAATAGTTAGGTAGACAGTACATTTAGGATTTCTTAATGACAAGCATCAAGACAACTTTCTTTGACTTCTTCATATGTTGTTTTATTTTTCATAATTAGCCCAACGTGTTTCGAGAAAAAACATCTGTTCTTCAGGGGAATATATATTAAAATGTCAATTCAATCTAAGAAAAAAATCCAAAAAACATATCGTTACTATAATTGTGGACAATTTTCTAATTCAGTAAAGATTCTCGAAAACAACTATTACACGTGTAGGTGTGAACACTCTCCTAAGTATCCTTAAACATCTACTGTGTTCAATTACATTTTGCATGCTTACATTAGTGCAACTTTTTCAAATTATTACAATCGTTTAACAAGTTTGTAAGTATGTTTACCAAAAAGAAATAAAGAAATCTACATTGTGGCTGTCTACACAATAAAAACAGGTATCCAAGTGAGGATGTTGGGAGGGACAAGTGGTTGTCCCTATTAAGATAAGGATTTAGAGCAGAGCAAGCCGTTACCTCTATTACGTCTAATGTATCTCTATGGGTTAGGTATGTCACATAATGGATGACTTGTAAAGTATCATCTAGTCACGGAACCCCAAAAAAGTAGAGTAAATGTAACTGCGTAGTTTTAGGGATAGGTCGAAAGATTTGCTAGGATCTTAAAACGTATAGTAGGAGGTAATAAATCTAGAATGGGGTAGGTTATTACTGAGGATGTTAGGGGCAAAAGCTTCTACAGAGTGTACTCAAAGGGTAAGAATTCTTACCAAGTGGAGTAGGGTACAGGGTGTCACAGGTAAGGGGGCTGGTGGGTGACGTCCAGGCTGGAGGGGGATGCCTGGTGGCGGGAGGTTGTCCAGTGGGGAGGTGTCTGCCTGTGTGGGTGTCACAGGTGAGGGGGTTTGGGGGTGGTGTCTGGTCCTGAGTGGTTGATGTGCAGTAGGGGAGTTTGCGGTCAGAATGGGTTCCCGAGGGTGTAGGGGGGACTCACATTTTGGTAAGTGGTGTAGCCTCCACTTACGAGGGGGGCCTGCCATATCCATGGGTGGGGACTGGGCTTGCGAAGTGAGGTGCACAATTTTGCTGGGTTGTGGCATTGGCTTGCGAGGTGAGGTGCACAATTTTGCTGGGGTGCAGCCTGGCCTTGTGAGGGGGGCACGCGTTTTGGCAGGGGTGCAGCCTGGGCTTGCGAGGTGAGGCGTGTGATTTTGCTGTGGTGCGGCCTGGGCTTCCTAGGTGAGATGCATGATTTCGCTGGGGTTCAGCCTGGCTTTGTGAGGGAGGGAATGATTTTCACAGGGGTGCAGCCTAGGCTTGTGAGGTGAGGCATGTGATTTCGCTGGGGTGCAGCCTGGGCTTGCGAGGTGAGATGCGCAATTTCGCAGGGGTGCAGCCTGGGCTTAAGAGGTGAGATGTGCAATTTCGCAGGGGTGCAGCCTGGGCTTGCGAGGTGAGGTGCGCCTTCTCACAGGGTTAATGAATGATGGACCAGGGGTGGTGCAGTGGCTTGCGCCATGTTTGTCCTTTTGCTTGCTTTTTGGTGTGCTTGGGGGCGTATTGTGGATGTACTATTTCTCTGAGGGAAGGCCATCTCTTTGCCAGTCTTCACTTGGGGTGTTACCCTTTTTGTTTCCACAAGGGATGGTTGTTTTTATTTGCACGTCGACTAGTAATTCGTCTTTAAATCCATGAAAACGTGTGGTGCACAACATTTTTATGCGCCACAGGTTGCGCAGGGTTCATCTCTGCGCGCAGTCCTTGCGCCATTTCTGTGCTCCATTCCATTATATGATATGATATGATGAGTTATTTATAACACGCTTAATACCCAGAGGGTACTAAGCACGTATCCCGGGGATCGAACCTGTGGTGCTCTGTGTCGTCTGGCTTCCAAGGCGAGCATGTTACCCCTGAGCTATCCTCTGGCCCTAAGGATGCTGTGTTTTTTCCACCATTTTTATTGGGATCACTGTTGGTGTGTAGTAGTTTGAGGACTGAGGAGGCAGTTTTGCCACTACTCATCCCTGTACTCCTGCAACTCATCCCTGTACTCATGCAGAGCTGCAGTTATTTCATCAGAGCAGATATTGAAGATGAAGAACAGCAAGTCCACCAGTGACAACAAAAGTACAACACCTCAAGCGAAGACTGGCAAGGATAAACTAAAGAGAATCAATATCAACCCTTCCAGCAGGGAGATAAAAAATGACAATACCCCAAGTGAAGACTAGAAAAGAGATGGCCTTGCCTCAGAGAAATAGGAAAATACCCACATGTGAACACTGGCAAATGTGGACAAAAGAGGATAAATACCAACCGTTCCTGCAGGGAGATACAAATGACAACACCCCAAGTGAAGACAAGCAAAGAGATGGCCTTCCCTCAGAGAAATAGGAAAAAATACCCACATGTGCACACTTGCAAATGTGGACGAAAGAGGATAAAAACCAACCCGTCTGTTAGACAGAATCACATGCAGTAAGTACCCTTTGGGAACACTACATGTAATGAAGACTAAAAGTGTCAGTACAATTTCACCTTTGGTACAAGGCTGTACTACACAGTTATGTTGTAGCAGTGGCTGAGCAGCCACACATATCTCAAGAGTTGAGTGAGCAGTAGAACAGGTTACAAATAGGCCCAACAAATACAGTGATTCAAACAAACCCTTGACTCAAGGTTTCTTGGTAAAATAATATACATTTATTTACACAGTCAGTTTGAAAACATTACACTAGCAAGAGCAGATCAGTATCATACACTACAAATACACAACCAATCAGTATTGAACAAGTTCAGCTCCCCTGAAGTGGGAGCAAAATGGCACTTCAGATACTTTAAAAAGGGGTAAAAAGAAAAGGTTATAAGAATCAACAGCACAAATACTTTCATAGGCAGGGCGAAGAGTTTCAGTAAACTACAACCAGCAATTCAGTTCATAGGCCTGGGCCAAAGTCAATGGTTCAGAGTCTTTGTATAGGATGGCACAGTTCTGGTAGTAAACAGTTAAGTCTTTGCATTGGATCTTAGGAGAATTTGGCTAGGCAAAAGGTTTGACGGATGTTTAGGGAAGGACAAGCCTTCGAAGTCGGGAAAGTTTCACAAACTTTCACCGTGGTCGAAAAGATTTCCGGACCGCGTTTACACATTACCTTTTAAGTGAAGAGGAGCTGTAGCGGAGGCAGTTGTTCCTGGTAGTTCGAGCAGATCTCGCTGTTCCTGAGCTTCAGTCATGGGGACAAGAAGGAGGACATCGGGAGGTACCTGCACTTCCCAGGGATGAGGCCACAAGCTTGGAAAACGTTGGTTTAAGGTGTGAGTGCCTTAAAGAACACAAACTGGTGCCCTTCCCACTGGTTATCAGGTTTTCCACAGCACTCTGCAGAAAATTCGACCAGGAGGGTACGGTGTCCGGGTGGCTTACGAGTTGGTTGTTCCCACCAAAATCGAGGGAAAAAGTTAACCTTGAAGGGCTTCTGTGTCGATGGAGTTTCAGGCAATTCGGACCTGCAGCGGGGCTTCACCGGTCTTCCAGGAGTTGCAGCAGTCCTCTTCCTTCAGCTCGTCTTCGGTTCTTTCGTTCCAGTGGTCGAATCTGCTTTCCAAGTCCCAGAGACCTGCTTTTAAACGGTTTTCCCCAATTAATTCCAGCCTGTCTGTCACTCACACAGCATGGTGACTGTCATTGCCGGACAGCCAGCTGGCCAATCACGACAGAGTGCATTCAGGTCTCCTATGAGACTAAGTACAGGGAGTTTCGGCACCTCCCTCACATCCTGTCGATCCCAGACACTCAGGCGCCAGAGGAGGGCTTCAGCAATGAAGCCCGCCAAAGGCCAACGAACAAAGGGACCAAACCTGGTTTGGCACACAGAGGAAAACACAAGAAAGACCTTTACTAAAAGAAATGGCAAAAAAAGTTGACCAGAGTCTGTTTTTACAGATAGGTATTGGGCGCCATATTTAAAAACCTGGCTGACCCGATTTATAGCTACCGTTGTTCGCGGTCGGGACAAATCATGGTAGTTTGATCTAAACCAATGCCACCAGCCATTTAAAGTAGGAAAGGGTAACATTTGACAGTTACATGAGTGTTTTGACGCAGAGGATGCTAGGCAACCCCTCCAGCACTCTATAGTAAGATAGGCTGTGTTGGGTCTGTAAATTTAAAGAAACTAGTGAAGTAAATTTAACTTTACATGCTCTGGGAGACAGTAGTCAGTCCCAAAGAAGTTATTTAAACCTTGGGAAGACTGAAAGACAACCCTGTGTCACTGCACTGAAGGTGCTGTGTGACACACCGAAAAAGATGATGCCTATGGAGTTGTTTTAAAATTCCATAACCAAAGAACACAAAAGTAAACCGCACATCAAAATACATGGAAGAGTGGGAAAAAAAGCTCATACTCTTCCCAGGTACAAAATCAAATCCTAGAAATCCAGAAAGGTTGCTGGGGGTCTCAAAAGGTAAGGGATATTAGCACATTTTGAGAATTCTCCCTAACACTTTCCAAAAGGGAGACAAAAATGACAACACCCCAAGTGAAGGCTGGTAAAAAAAAGTTGCCTTCCCTCCGGGAAAAATGAAAAAACCAACAAGCGAACACTGGCAAATGTGGAAAAAAGAGGATACATACCAACCCTTCGAGCAGTGTGATAGTAAGGACAACACCCAAACGAAAAAATGACAACCTCACCAAGATATAAACGACAACAATCCAAGTCAAAGTTGGTAAATATTTACAAAAGAGGATACAGACTAACCATCCCCTTGTGGAAACAAAAAGGGTAACACCCCAAGTGAAGACTGGCAAAGAGATGGCCTTCCCTCAGAGAAATAGTAAAACACCCACATGTGAACACTGGCGAATGTGGACAAAAGAGGATAAAAAACAACCCTTCCAAAAGGGAGATAAAAATAACAGCACCCCAAGTGAAGACTGGCAAAGAGATGGCCTTCCCTCAGAGAAATAGGAAAACACCCACATGTGAACACTGGCGAATGTGGACAAAAGAGGATAAAAAACAACCCTTCCAAAAGGGAGATAAAAATAACAGCACCCCAAGTGAAGACTGGCAAAGAGATGGCCTTCCCTCAGAGAAATAGGAAAACACCCACAAGCGAACACTGGCAAATGTGGACAAAGAGGATAAATACCAATTATACCAATATAAACGACAACAATCCAAGTCAAAGTTGGTAATTATGTATAAAAGAGGATACAGACTAACCATCCCTTGCGGAACCAAAAAGGACAACACACCAAAGACATGGACTTTGTAGATGAGGACCTGTCCTTCTCTCAGAGAAACAGAACAACACCCAGAGCTGAATACTGGAGAAAGTGAATTAAGGAGGATAAAGGCCAAACCTTCCAACAGGGAGATAAAACGGAGAATACCACAAATCACCAAGAGTCAGTGGTTGAAGTGTACGAACAAAAGTAGTGGAACTATGTTCCCTGCTGGACTGTACCGCTCCCCACAAATCACACGCCATGCCCCCTCCCACATGCAATCCAAACCCCCAAACAAACACACCTGCTGTTTAAGGAAAAGTTTAGTGCAGTGCACTGAAGGGCAAGTTTTAAATTCTTCCTCCACTTTTATTTTAAAATGAAACCATTCCGGAACGCTTTCTTTTTAAAATAAATATATAGGAAAAGTAAAACTCAAAAAATATTAAAGTAGGGGAGTACCGCTCCCAACCGCTCCCATTGACTTCGACCACTGCCAAGAGAAGACTGGAAAAGACATGGGGCCTCATTCCGAGTCTGGCGGTAACCCTGCCGGTGCTACCGGTGGGTTGCAGCCGAACTCGGAATGAATTACCAGTGCCTGACTTCCCTGTACCACCGGGCTATTACAACCCTGGTGGCTGTGAAGTCAGGTGCCAGCAATTCCGTTTATCCCCATTCCCATAAGTCTTATTGGACTCTATGGGAATGGGGACACAGTGCTCCCGTGACAAGTCTGCCAACCGTGGCCGCTGCGCCCGGCAGGGTCAGACCTGTCGGGCACAGCAGCTCAGGCAGGCAGACCTGTTTTTTCCAGACCAGCAAACTTATAATGAGGCCCACAGACTTTCAAAAGGAGGAACTAGCCTCCCCTCAGGGAAATATAGAAGCACCCCATAGCAAATACTGTGAAATGTTGAATAAAGAGGCTAGTGACCAAACCTTCCCTCACAAAGATTGAAAGGACAACACACATATTTGAATACTGGCATGCACATGCACTTTGAAGAGGTTAAGGACCCGTCCTAAAGGGAAATAAAAAAGGTCACTCGAATGTAAAAGCTGGCCTCCCCTCTGTGAAACAGGATAACACAACATAGTAAAGACTTGTAAAGACCTGTACATTAAGGAAGGTAAGGACCAATCCTTCCCTCTGGGAAACAGGTAATAATACCAGGTCCTGCCAAGGATAGACTGCAGATCATACTTTGCCATGTGAAGAGCACATGTGAGAGTCAATGTTTAAGTCTTAGGGCATCACAGTGAGCTATTTTGATAGTGGCATTGCAATTTTCATTATTTTTCATTTAAAACATGTTTTTGATGACAAGGAATACATAGAAACTAGCACACAACTGTTTGACTTCATTCTGAATTTGAAGCTCAGACTTTACAAGGTGAGCACGACATATATTGTGTATGTCAGTTCAAGTCATGTTTATTTGAAACAATGAGTGAATTGAAATGTGTGAGAAGTGCGGCATCACCTTGCTCTTTTAAAAATATCATTACCTGTTTTTCGGCACATGTAAATCATTGGTTGTTACTACTGGAAAGAGTGGAAGAGGGGCCAGAGAGCAATCTGGCCCAAAATGAGTTTAGTGGACGCTGTGCTGCAGGTCCCCGAGCCCCAGAGTAAGGATGAATTGCGGGCATTCCTGGGGTTGGCGCAGTACTAATCAAAGTTTATCCAAGGATTTGCCTCCTTGGGTGCTCCTTTAAGAGGGTTGTTAAAAAGTGTGTCAAATTTGTCTGGGATGAGGAGCATCAGATGGCATTTCACCTCAACAAAGGAGAGTATTGTGCGGGTTCCCATACTTTGAATGTTTAACCCATGTTACAAGACATTTGCTATGACTGATGCTAGCATTGTAGGGCTAGGGGCTGCCTTGATTCAGATACAGGAGGGCAAGGAATGTGTAGTTGAATTTGCATCCAGAGCCTTGCAGGATGCTGAAAACAATGACTTCACCATCGAGAGTGAAGCGTTAGCGTTAAAGTTTTTCCTTTGGGGTGTGTCTTTCATTGTCAGGACGGACCACAAACCGCTGATCCATGCTTTGAGTGGGACAAGTGCGGGAGGTTCTCCCAGGATCAATAGATCGGCTCTAGCAGGAGTTCAATTTTTGCCTGGTTTATGTCGCAGGACCATGCAATGTAATGGCAGACTGTTTGTCTAGGCTTCCCTTGGGACAGGAACAAATTGAGGAGGCAGAGTGGTCTATGATTGCACAAGTGGGCCAAGAGGGAATTATGGACATGGCAAAATGGTCAAAGGAATGTTTGGCATATGCTGAGTTGGCTAGGGTCTGTCAGCTATTGGAGTATGGCTGGCCCAGAGGAGCCCCTGGCATCAGGGGCCAATTTGAACAGTTCAGGAAGAATTGTGGATGGATTTCATATCCTGCTCAGGGGAGAGAAAATATTACCCCCGAAGGGGATGAGGGCTTGCATTTTGAAAATTGCTCATAGCGGACATTTAGGAAGGAAGGCCACTAAAAGGAGGGTGAGGGAAGCAAACTCGTGGCCAGGTATGGACACTGAGGTGGAGCACATGGTGGGAAATTGCTTACCATGCGCTTCCAGTGATGAATCTCACGTGTCTGCCGAACCCTCCGCCCCCTATCTCCAGTAAAGATTCCCACAAGAACTTGGGAGAAGGTTGCTTTGGTCATTATTGGCCCATTACCAAAATGTTACCAAGGAAGAAGGTACATGTTTGTCCTCATACACTACTACTCCAAATGGCTCTGTATTAGATGATTGGAGGAAGCGACCGCTAGGTCTGTAAAAGATTTTCTTTTGGAATCTTTAGGGCGGAATGATTTCACGCTGTGCTACTCACTGACAGTGGAGTACAGTTTCGGTCTTGCCTGGTGGCTGACTATCTCAAGGGAGCAGCTGTGCATCATGAGACGACAATTTTGTGTTGTCCTTGCAAAATGGCATGGTGGAAAGGTTTAACAGAATGGTGAAAGGAAGGCTGCAACTGGTACAAATGTCCAACCTGACCATTGAAGGGCTGATTAGGGACATGCTTTGGGCATATAGGACCATGCCCCATCCCACACGGGAGTAACGCCTTTTTTGGTACTCAAGAGGCAGAAGCCATTTGACAAGCTATCTCCGGAATGGAGGAGTTGATCAGCCGGGCAGAGAAGCTCCAAGAGAAATAGAAGAAGTGGTTTGACAGTAAAAAGTGTCTAGATAGGAATCTGATATGTGTGGACACTTGGGTCCGGATAAAGGGGTGCAGGTGATGCATATTTGTCTCCTCTGAAGAAGGTGGTGAAAGTCATGGGCACTGTACTGTTGTTGAACGATGGCACCAAATGGCGCTTAAAACAACTGGGGAGGTGTCATGATGTTTAGTGCATAAGAAGAGAAAGAAGTTGGGCAACGCTCCAAGAATTGACTTTTGATTGTGTTCCTGGTCGCTCTTTGGAGAGGGATGAAGAATCCCGGGTGGATTGTGTGAGGACGGCGAGTGGTTGGTGAACAGTTAGCTTAGGATGTAACCGTGGGGAGTGGAATGAGGTTGCGACGCTTGCCAAACCATTTCAAGGACTTTGTGTTAAGGATATTGGGTTAAGGGGGAGGTGTGAAGAGCGGTTCTTATGTGTGCTTTGCCTCATGTGCAGAGATGTCTCGTGGTCCCTGGGTTGCTGCCCCTCACACAGCGAGTCACCAGGAGCATCCTCTGAATGCTCCTGTGTGATGCACTGCCTGCGAGACAGCATCCAGTAGTTGCCGCGGTCACTACCCTGCAACAGCTCTTCCCGTCCCCGCATTCGTCTGTTCTCCTGTGGGGTGGGGAAGTTCCCCCACAACGCAGTACTCTACAATTTCACTGACTCCGATCTGTGTAAATTTCTCAACTTGCAGCCCTGTTTCTATTTGTCCCTTCTTCCTGCCAATGTTTGAACGTCCGCAGCCTCTGTTTCCTACGTGTTTAAACTACATCTAGCATGGCCCAGTACGATCGCTGTTTGCTGCCCTGTTCTGTCTCTTCATCCAGTGTGTTGCTTTCCCTCTCATCCCATCTCCCCCTCTCCCCTGCATGTCATGTCTTAGCACTTGCGGTATCTGAATCGCAGCAAGGCCTAGTAAGATCGTTTTTGTTGTTCTGTATCTTCGCCATGTTATTCCTCTTTCCTCTGCACTTCATTATATTTTTTTGTTTTTTTTATGTGTTGGGATATAATTAGGGACAGGAACAGTTTGTTGAGCTTTTTAAAATGTTATGAGGGGAATAAAAGACAAAAAGAAAGGATAACGTTTTTCTCTATTATATGGGAGTAACTTACCCACACTTAAAACTCACTGAATAAATACTAAAAACAAAGATACACACAATATTGCAGCAGAAGCACAAATGGGTCCACCGATCTAGAGAATAAACCAAAACCAAGCTAGTAGAAGGCTGCAAAAAACACCTCAGAGCACTACTCAAATGGTCACAAAACCCTTTAAACACGCAGCAGGCCAGAGCCTGCCCTGTGTACTACTTCCCCAGGAACAGTAAGTGAGTAGGTCTTAAATGGAGGGTTGAAATTCATTGGGAGATTCAAAGGCTCTGCTTGGCTGAACAGGCTCAGAGAATCTGTCTGAGAGAACTCCAGTTGGCTGGACGCACAGTCTTGATGGAAAGATCCGAGATTCGACACGAAATCCAAGGATACTTTAACAAATCATGGTGGGAGACCTGGAAGAGCCAGGATCCATCTACTCCAAAACCCATCATATACTCATGGTATTGGACAAAGTTATGTCTTGTCATAATTCGGTGTAACTGTCAGACTCCTTCGTCATGCTGGCTTTGCGTAGTAATGTCAGAATGTCTCCTCCTCATAGTCAGCCTAGGCACAGCAAAAACAAGTAATAGCTGCTCATTATTTCACACGTGTTGTGATTGTCTCACACATGGAGCTAAGCGTGCTATCAATCTATTTCCTCAGCAGCCCCCTGTCCTATTCTTCAGAAAACGTGTCTGTCATATTAAATGAAAAACCTGCGCAAATTGACAAAGAAGAAACCCCTGGAGAAAATGGGGAACACACACATACCCCAACATACACTGACAACCAGCCTGCTGTACTTCGTGATGCTTTGTAACCCATCCAGTACTAACCCAACCAGTCCTTTTTTATTGCATTCTGGGACTCGTAATCCTGCCTTTAAAAGGGAGCAAGCAGAACAGCAAATCCCAGCATGCAAAGGAGAAAAGAAGACACAGTAGATAGGGATATACTGAGGGCAAGCCTGCTTCCCTGAGCTGAGATGATCAGGGAACAAGGGTGACAATCCAAGACTTCATGACACGAAGGGCCTGCATTTGGATTACTTGCTGGCACATCGTAGAATCACTTCTAATATTCGGTGCCTTCTTTTTAAATGTCTCCATGGCCTAGCGTCGATCTATCTTGTCTCTGAAATCCCACCTTACCATCCAATCCAATTGGTTAGATATGCGGGTCCAATTCTTTGATTAGTTCCTCCTCACTTTGATCATCACGGAGGCAGGCGTTTGTTTCTCCATGCTTGCTCTTCGAGCTACAGTTACTGCCTCCAGAACTCCTGAAAACGACCTCATTGTTTTTGTTCAGGAAGAGGCTTAAGACGTATCTTTTTCAATAATTTCTATTGGCTTTTGTTCACCCTACTGCTGACATCTGCACCTACCTAGATGCAGTTTCTGCCTGGTTCCCCGCAGGATATGCCAATACAAATAACACAATACAATACAATGCATAGCCATTGCTAGGCAGAGGGCATCAAGAGAATGCTTCCCATCAGAGAAATGTGTTTTAACCTGAAGGGGGGGGAACACCCATCAGCAACCCTGGGCAATAGATGCAGGTGGTTTGCTTGGTGGGTGAAGTACTTCTAAGCTCTTTGTTTTTCTCTTGGTGTGGTTTGTCTGCTAGCTGGTTACTGTATCTAACCTCTCAGGCTTTACACACACTGCTTTGGCCTTCCTGCTCTAGTGCAGCCAACCTCTCCTGTTCCTCCTCCTCCTCCTCAGAAGCAGTCCTGACTAAGGCTTAAGCCCGGGCAGCACACACTTGTCACGGAAGGAAGAGGGCACATTACATCAAAAAGTACCTGGTTCAAATGTTGGTTATACATATTGTGCGAGTACATGGCGTTTGAGTCTTCGGGCTGCTCCTAGCTGTTCTTTTTCACATACAAATCTGGTAGTTTTACTCTGTTTTACGTACACGTCATTATCTATGATGAGATGATTTTATTATTTTTCCAATGTAGGGTTTTAACATGTCTCATGTATGGACCTTTGCTATGCCACAAAATAAATGACCATAATGTTATCATCTAAGAAGTGTACTTGAATGTACACTTGTAAATGAATGTTCAGAGCAGAGAAGGAACAAAGGGTGAATCATGCATAACAGGTTTTCCAGAAATGCACCCATTAAACAAATCAGCAGCCCTGAGGGTCTCTTATAACCAACCACACAACCAAAAAGCTTTGGACGCCATTGGCTCCTAAAAGAATGGGGCACCACATATAGACACATCAACTCTGGCTTGAAACATTACCCACTTAACTACCCGGAACACGTTAAGGAACTAACTATCCACTTAGTTTATCTGCCCTCTACCTTCCAACACCTAACGCTACGCTGACAACAACCTCTGGTATCATAGACTTGCATCTCCTTATACAATGCCTCAAGATGTTGCATATCGCGCCAACTTAACAAACACTGCTCTGAGCCGCTAACCCTCCACATGTGCTGATTGTCTAATTGTACTGCAACCCAATGTGATTTTCGAATTTAGGCGTCTTAATGCCCCAATTGGGATCTTTGAATTAGATGTTCTAGTGCCCCACGTGATTCTCGAATTTAGGTGTTTTAATGCCTCATTGTGATTCTCGAATTTAGGTGTTTTAATGCCTCGTTGTGATTTTCGAATTAAGGTGTTCTAGTGACCCACCACATGTTACTCTGCCTTTGCCTGCTAATGTGCACAGTGCAATACTTAGACTGCCTTGTCTCACCCTATCCACGCTGCCTCGTTCCTTACCTGCTCCGCCCATATTTGATGCAAGTGCTTGTGTACCCAAATTCTGTGTGTCTCATGGTTGCTAACAGACCACATTTGATTGTGTTGTGCCCTATGGTCGCTAGCTAGCTGCTACCTAAACTTACCTGTTAGTCGTGCCATTACAAGCCACTTTGCAAGTGTGCTCAATTCCGATTCTAGCGCTACCTCTAGCTAGCTTGTCTGCCCCAGAGCGCACAAGCATTAGCGTAGCCAACAACATCCACCATCCCCTCAGTATCCCGCCCTGAATCCATATCTAAATTATGCCAGCCTGGCTAGTATTCATCATGTTCCCTTTCTGCATTATGCCCAATTGCACACCATGTAGCAGAAATAGTTTTATCCCATTTAGTAATGGACTGACAAGATTGGCTGTCCCAGACACCACCCTGTTCCCTGCCCCACACCCTTCCTGCCCTCCTGGCCTCCTTTCCCCTATAGGGCACCTACAGACCACAGTAATAAAATCAGCGCTACTTTAGGTAACCCTCCATCTAACCTTGTCACAGATGACCATTCTGACAATATCCAGAATTCAAGTAATATGCTAGTACATCACCTTACAGCCTACCCTAACCTCATTACCCATAACGACAGACTAGGCTGTAGACTCCCCACTTTAATTAACAAAATGACCAATAATCCTACAACCAAAGTCACTAATAAAAACATCATTGCAAATACTATATCACTCAAAGGAGCCCTACTCAATGTTAGATCCCTCGTGGCCCACCCCACGGAAATTGCCGACATCATCTGTTCAGCAAACCTGGATTTCCTCACCACCACAGAAACCTGGCTTCATGCTGCAGAAGGTCCCTCTCTAACCCTCGCGGTCCCAGACAACTACTCTATCCTCAGGGCCGACAGACCTAATGCCTGTGGAGGAGGTGTAGCACTTATATTCAAATCCTCGCTTGACATTAGATCTGTGACCTCCCTTCCTCTAAATTCCTGTGAACACCTATCCATTAAAATCCAAACCACCCCTAAGAATACTATCACCCTAGAACTAATATACAGACCTCCTGGTCCCATAGGTTCCTTTGAGGAAGACATAACCTCCCTCATAGCTGAAAAATCTAAACCTTTATCACAGAACATTATTCTAGGTGACTTTAACTTGGGATACAACGATCCTCATGACGCTCCAGCATCATCCCTTGCTATTACACTTCGCGAACAGAACTACACTCAATTTAACACCCTACCCACACATCAGAAAGGTAGAACTTTAGACTGGCTCGCTGCCCACAACTGTAACATTATCTGCAAGGACCCACAACCACTTATATGGACCGACCACTTCCTACTTTCATTTGACATCAGCACTAATAACCCACACATTAGAAAGTGCCCACCAGCACCAGCATGTTTGACGAGAAACAAGCGGACATCACCACTGAAGCCCTCATCCCACTGGTTCTACCCACTCTAAATGTGGTCTCCAACTCATCGGACCTTAACCTACTAGTAGATACCTACAATAACGCCATGACCAAAGCTATTGATCTTGTTGCCCCTCTAAAACTACGTAAAGGTAAACCTAAAGCACATCTTAACTCATGGTAAACACCAGAACTTAAAATTCTAAGAAATGAAAAGTCCAAAATGGAAACCCTTTGGAAAATGAACCCATCAGAGGAACATAAAATCAATCTCACTAAAGCATCCTCCCTATATAAAAAAGAAATAATTTGCACAAAAAAGGATGCCTATAACACTAGAATAAGCAATGCTAGCACCAATACCAAAGAATTATTCACCATCTTGAAGGAGTTAGAAAACCCTAGTCCACCTACGGACTTGTCCGTGAAAGACCAACTCTGGTGCACTAGTATCCAAGATGCCCTTGCGAACAAAATCACTGGCCTACAAACAAAAATAAAAGACTACAACTTTCCAATAGTAGCCCCACCTCTAGCCCCCCTTTCCCTAGCCCACCTACCACCTCTAACACTAACTATGGCTTCACCTTCAAAAAAGTAACCGCACTAGAAGTGCAAAAAATCATAACTTCACTCAAACCGTCAAACTGCAAAGGGGAAGGTTGCCCTGCACAGATTATAAAAGATGCAGCCAGAGACCTCGCCCCCTTCATTTCTAAGCTCATAAATGTGTCATTCTCTACCAATTCGGTACCCAATAATTTGAAACAGTCATGGGTCCTCCCGCTACTAAAAAAACAGACCCTGTACCCAGCCATCCCTACTAATTACAGGCCTATCACTACCATTCCCTTCCAGTTAAAAATCCTTGACAGAGTTGCTTATTTGCAAATTCAGCATTACCTAGAGTCCAACCAATTACTCAGATTGCGTCAGTCTGGCTTCCGACCTCAACATGGAACAGAAACTGCCCTTGTTGATCTTAAAAGTCAGATTGACGAAATTAAAGATAAGGGCAAGGCTGCCATCCTACTCCTCTTAGAACTTTCAGCAGCCTTCGACCTGGTTGACCATAAGATACTCTGCAACCACCTCTCCTTTGCCGCCCACTTTTCCCCCTCTGCTGTCTCGTGGATACAGTCCTTCTTGGATAATAGAACCATGAGAGTCTTCTCTCCGGTGGCTGCAGCAGACCCTATCCCTATCACTTGCGGTGTCCCACAAGGCTCTTGTGTTTCACCGACCCTATACAATATCTTTACAAAGCCCCTCTTTGATAAACTGGACCGTTTGGGTGTCACCTACACAAACTACGCGGATGACACCCAGATACTCCTCACCATCTCCGGCAATTACAATACTGATGTAGCCAGGATCAATTAAATGTTCTCTGTCATTCAGGCATGGATGGCCTCACATGGCCTCTGCCTGAATGATGAGAAGACGGAACTGCTCATTGTTGGTTCTCCGAATAACTTACAAAAACTAAGCCCCAACTACTCCAACATCATAATTGATGGCAATACCATCCTGGTCGCCAAAAATGTGAAAACACTTGACTTCTATCTCAATGCCAATATAAACCTCATTAAACAAGTCAACTCAAATGCTTCAGCCACCACCTATACAGGTAAACTAATTAGAGCTTGTAGACCATTTCCTTCCTCTAACAGTTGCCTCACGCTAGCTAGAGCTCTTATACAATCCAAGTTAGACTACTGCAACAGCCTCTACTTAGGTGCCAACCAAGCGATAATAAGTAAACTCCAAGTCCTCCAAAATAATGCATTACGGGCAGCGCTAAACATTCCTAGGCGTGGGCACATCTCTGCCACTAGAACTACATGCAAATGGCTTACCATCCAACATAAAATTGATCTCACTTACTTACAAAGCTCTCAACCATCTAGCCCCACCACCTTACAGATAAATTCACCATGAAATCTTCCATCAGAACCACAAGATCGTCCAATACCTTATGTCCCACAGTACCTAGATTTACCTCTAAAAGAGCCGGAGGCTAGAGCTTCGCTGTCCTCGCCTCCCAACTCTGGAACTCCCTGCCACTGAACATTAAGTCTTCCAAATCCTTCCAGCCGTTCAGGAAACTTGCCATTGGGTGGCTTCTGACAAAAGTCAACCATTAAGTTAGACTTAGCTATAAATTGTACATATTGCATAGGTCTCATTTTGTCTTTATCTGGTTGCGACTACCTCTACTGTCTGTATATTCTGTAATATATCTGCTGCCCTACTGTTATTGTTGTTACCATGTACTGTGCCTTGTAACCTGTACTAAGCGCCCTTTTACTCCCGGGTCCGGAGCGCTATAGAAATAAAATAAACAAACAAACAAACAAACAGTGGTTTAAAAGTTCTCTGAAATGAAATTAACAGGTCTGATGCCGGCCCCCTCAAATCCACAGTAGCACATTCTTATTATTCCAGCTTCATACACAGAAAAATATCTAGATGGAGAGAATAGAGGACCTTTTTCAATCTGAAGTTCTAAAATCTGATCAAAAATCCGCCTCAAAGTCACAGGACACACCATCATCACGTATTTGACAGACACGGACTGAAGTGAAAATGCAGACCTATCTGACCAACATCAGGCAAGGGAGAACACAAAAGTAACATCTTACATAAGTACATGCCAAGGTTGGATGAGGGAAAGTAAGGCGAGAACATTTAGGGATGCAACACACACAGGGACGTTCCCCCCAGCCAACGATTCACAAGCAGGCCATGATTCAAAGATTTGGCTGATCCATATAAGATAACGGTATAGTAAGAACATAGATATGCAAGCTGTGTGAGAACATCGACCACGTGCAATTCATCCACCACTCACATGGTATTCAAATGCTTTTGCGAAATCCAGCAAACCCAGAATTGTCAAGCAGAACATAAGGACCTGATTATGCTTAGCTGCCAATGAGTCCTCAATGAAAGATTAAGCCGTCTGGGTTGCCTATCTACCCCCAAAACCATACACACCATATTCTCGACAACTGTCCAGCGTTGCAAGTTCAAAGATCAATGTGGTTAGGTCAATTTGTATATGATTCTATCTACTTAACCTTAGATGATTTGTCGAGTGGTGAGGATAATGGTCTAACTGTAGCAGTAATTAGATAACCTCAACATGCAGGAGTAGTATTCATTAGCTGATAACATTTTCAGCAATGTTTGTTTCTATAGATTATGCTTTTATTTTGTGGTGGAAGTTAACGTTTTAACCAGATTAGTATTTTTCAAAGTTGACAAAATTTACTGAATTGTAGTAATTGATTAACTGTTTTTAGTTTTATTGTATTAAGTGGATATTGTGAATATATTTGTGTAATGTTGAGTATGTGCAACCAATGTCACAACAAATTAAATTAACAAAAACATAGACACCATCATTTGAAGGTTGCTAAACAACACCAGAGGTAGAATGCCAGTAGTTGGCATGATGAGCAGATCCTCAAAGGTGAGACCGAAATGAAGAGGGACAACAACAGATCCAATAGCAGAGGGTGCCAGGTTTGTGATGTCCAAACGGAAGCCGCCAGGGCCACTGACACCTTCTTTTTCTGGACACGTTCTGTCGCTGGATGAACATCAGTATTCTCAGAATCATTGCAAAATGAAGAAAAGCAAAATGGTTTCTGGGACATATCTTCTAAAAGAATGGGTCTGTGGGAAATGCCAGTGGATCCAGGAACCAACTGAAAAAACGCTGATCCTAGGAATTAAGAAGTGAGGCTAAACAATTGTCTAAAATGTTCCTCAACAAGCTAAAATGAGTCAAAAAACCTCATGCAGACACCAAACACCTGAGTCATCCCAATTATGCTATAACCAGTTTGCCACCTCTTTGTAAACCCTAGGAATTGATTCTGCCTGTACCTTGATATGACAAGGGATAGAAAAACACTAAAAGACCTCTGCATGCCTGACACGTTCTTGGACTTGGTCATTCCCAACTTGCTGATAGATGACATGCTGTCCATACAAAGGTTAATGACACACTGAACACAGTCCTTTTTAAAATTCTCTGTAAATCTCTAAATAGTTTATGTTGGATCCATTTGTCTGAGACAATTTCCATCCAGTCGAAGACGAACTTCATTGATTGCCCCAACTAGTACTCTACAAGATCGTCTAGGATGGAATGGAAAATTGAAATACCATCAAAAGAATTCATGTAGAGCAGCCACCATTTCAAAAAAAGAAAGATGTTTCCAAATCCACCTTATTTAATATCATTTTAAAGCACCATGGATCCAAGAAAAGACATAAGGACAGGCAGGGAACCAAAATATATTTGGATGCCATCACAAGCATGGCGTAAAAATGACAATTACCAGGGAGGCTGCCATGAGGTTTAACCATGTTAACCAATCTCCTGGCCTCAACTGATCTTGTAGCAGTGAAATTGTCTCCATTTTGAAGTGGTGATACACTAAAAACGTGTTCCTTTAGATTGATCACAGAACGAAACAATTTTTTCTATCTTCCTCATCAGAGAAACAAACTGATGTAAAATTGTTTGGAAGAAAGTATGGTCAATTCTACCGCCTCACTTTTCCAAACATCCAAAATCTCATGGTCAATTCAAATCTGATTTTCCTTTTAAAAGCACATCGAGATTGGATGGGATCTATGAAAGGTATGAGAGAGAAACCACACACTGAGACTCGTAGACATTGAGCTTGCGAAACAAATAGCCAATTCTTTAAAAAAATACTGAATTCTTCCCACTACTGCACACATACCTTGTGAAACTGAAAAGTGACACATTTGATTGTGACTGTTTATTTGGGCCTCTCATTCTACCTCATCGCTGTTGAGACTGGCCTCAATGAGGCAATAAGTATTTTTTTCCCTCTGATTGGTAGTTAGCATCTCTCTGTCCACGGGGTCACAGTTCGCTGTTTAGCAGGACGTGTGTGATGTTATCACCCACCCCTACAATGCCCATCCCTGGTGCCTGAGGGGTAGATGCCTTTTTGAGAGATGCTTTCACCTTACCCATTGACGTAAATGTGGAAACACACGTGTCAGGATAGATACCTAATGTAATTATGGTGGATCAAGACTGAAGCAATACTCTCCACATGGTTAATCATAGGTGCATGGAGGAGGCTGACACATCAGGAGTACAGACCTTCTTAACACACATAAAGTGAAACAGCTGAAAGTACAGTCATGTCTGTCTTTCTAATTCTTATATTGCCTTAATCACAGCATTGCCAGCAAGAATAGGCACGTTCTTTTTCAAATGATTGAAATTGGATGAGGTTGTGGATTTAGCACATATGACGTTTATCCACCAGTATTAATAGTGGGTGCAGCAAGTACATACGACTGTACTCGATCTTTCAGTCCTTCTGCAACTGTTCCTGAATTAACAACAGGACTACCAGCAACTCCTCTTATCAGTAGGTCTTCTTTTAAATGTGTATAGGGTCGTTTTTGAAGCTCCTTAGGCCAAAGAGGTAGATATGTTTTAGAAGATCTGTTTCTATTGGGGTCTTCCAAAAAAAGGGACCGGAAAAAGTTCTTGCAGTCTACTACAAGCCTGTGCCAACTGATTGGCACATTGTGAGGTGGACCAGAGGATCCTTCCCAGAGCACCTTCGACCATGCCGAGCTTGCATGGAGGGTGGCAGCACCTGGACCTCGTGGTCAGCCCACCCTTTTCCCCTAGAATCTGGCAGCGGACTTTGTCACACTGCTTTACATGTGCTCTAAATATTCTCTAAACCTTTACAAATAATTGAATAAAGATGTCATAATATGTTGCTATTTGGATTTTCTGTCACTTTTTGGATACACTGTTAGCTTGTATTGTTGGAAGAGTTGAGAAGTTTCCAAATAAGTTTAAAATGTGATATAATATGTCACATGTGTCTACACTTTTTGATAATGATTTCTCTGTCCTTGTACTCAGTGTGCACTTGCAATTGACCTGTCTTTGCCTCTCCCTGCCTCCCAAGATTGAACGGCAACAATAGATCATAATTTTAGGAAACAGACAACCTAACTAGCACACACTGAACCCAAAATGATGCAGCTCCATCACAAGCCCTCCCCCTGCTCACTCTGCCCTTGCATTATCCCAGTGTATTCCTTTACCACTTCCCTGTCTGTTGTGGTGTTCACTCACAAACAACTCAAATATAACAAAAGAAGAGATACAAATAGTTCATGTATCCCTCCCCATTTACATTCTACAAAAAGAGTCAAAGAGTTACAAATCAAATCACCACAAATAAAGTACTATTTTTTGCATGAGAGGTGCACACACAACAGGAGAAAAGATGAGTCAATATTCTTTAAGTCATGAGGGTGCACTATTTAACAGATAATGTAGGAGCATGGGGCTGTATACCATCTTGGCTGCCTGGCAGCATGCATCCTCGTGCCATCATACTTTTGAATTGATAGGTTTTGAATGTTAACATACTCTCTCACTTCTTGGCTTGTAGTGAACTGTTCTCACTTGTGCGGCCTCTGAACTGCCTGGTCACTCCTTTTCAATTTCCCCAAAACCCTGGGGACTCCTATGCCACCCTCATCCTGATTGAGATCACAAGTGTTCTGTGCTTCTGCCCATCCTCTTCTAATGTAAATCTTCTCTCTCAATAATCTCATCTTCTCCCTCAGATTGCCACATCGTTTATTTGGTGATAAATCTCATGTTCTCTTCTCCTTCACTTCCTTCCTTCCGAAACGCTCATCTTGGATCACCATTTGCTCATCTGCTGTCAGACACTTAGTCTGTGGTTCCAATGCCATACCACGTACACCCTGCCCTCGATATGATCATTCATCACATCCACTGCTGCTTCTGCCAGGCTTGAATTCCTGAACATCCACGAAATCTATCCCCATCGCAACTTTCACCCCATCAATGCACTCAACAGCACTCTAGTCTTCAGCATAATTACTTCGGCCTCCGATTGGGACTCACGCCTACTTTTTTTGCTTGGCTTGACGAGGCAGTGAACTTTGCGACACTCTCCCTCCACAGCATTTAGTTATCTATGCCCACCTAGGCGCTATGTCTATGTCCTGCCTGTTTGAGGATGCTCCTAAAAAAGGCTACCTTTTTAACCACCTGAATTCAGCCTCAGTCGGCCACATTTAGACAATCGTATGGGAGATTTCAACCGCTCAACATCTAATCATGAGCACCCCGACTGCCTCCCTGCTATCCCCTCTTCTCTTCTCTTCCTGCCACCCACACCCTCACCCTGGAACCCTCCATGTTATTTTCCCACCACCCCTTCCTCATATCCTCCCAACCTCCTAAACCACTTACCTGGACAGGAACACTTTTCTCCCATTTTCTGGGACTGCTTGCCTACCATCTGCCCCCCTTTTCTGTTGGCGGGATTCTATCAGTGGCATTTGCTGGGTGGCCTCTTTTTGGGGCAGTCCAGGAATTGTGGTAAAACACCCAACAATGCTCCCCGCCCCCATAGCACACTGGGGCTCCTGTTCAATTGAGCCATAATATCAATGGAAGGTGTAAAAGTTTTGCATAAGGCATTTACACCTTCCATTGTATAAGCAGTGTTCCGAGTTGAAAAAAAAAACCTCACCAACATGTGAGCATGTTTTTATTTTATTGCATTGTGAAAGTATTTAAATTGCATTGTGAAACATAGGCCTTCTCCCACTTCACAGGACTCTCAGACCTAGGTGTGTTTTTATTTAATTGCATTGTGAAAGTATTTAAATTGCATTGTGAAACCTAGGCCTTCTCCCACTTTACAGGACTCTTAGACCTAGGTGTGCTGTCTCTGTTGTTAAACTACATTGTCAAAGGAGTGCTGTTTCTGGTTCTTGCCTTCTTAGCAAAGCCTTCACCTAGCAAACTGTTCTACTACTGTCTGAGCACTTGTCGTTTTGGTCAATTGTCTACTATTGTCTCGTCTCTCCTTGTCTCGTCTGCTTGCACCCCTCCCTGCTTCCTCCCCTAGTGTTCTCCCCCCTTCCTCTTCTCGCCTCTCTCTACCTACTCTATGGTGTTCTCTGTCTCTACTATCTTTTCTAACTGCTTCTCTATCAACTAGCCTGCTCTCCTCACTAAATGTGGTAGGAAGAAATTTAAGAAGGACATCCTGGTCTCCAACCCAGGCCTCCCTGTCGCTGACACCTATACCAGTGCTTCCTCTAGGCAAACCCTCACAACATTGTCTATGTCGTTCCCTCGCCAGACCAATGGACTCTTCATATACTAAAATCTCTGCACTGGCTTCCAGTGGCTACGAGGATTAAGTTCAAAACCCTCTGCATTGTCCACAAGGCCTTCTGGGGCCTGGGTCCTCAATACCTTCCTCTCTCTCTTCCTAAATATCTTTCTTCTCGAGCTCTGAACAGCCTCCCTGAAACTTGAGGAGAACCATCTCCGGTTCCGGAAACACCTCAAAACCTTCCTTTTTGCTTCTGCTTTCTCTTCTCCTCTTCCCTGCTGAACTCCCAGCTGAAACTGTAACTGCACTGGTCACCTTGCTACCCTCTGATCTTGGGCCCAGCTCCCCTGCCTCGCCAGTTGCCCACCTGCATCGCCTTCCTGACAACCCCGCACTTGGGGACTGTTTTCTGTATCCCTGCCGTCCCCTACCAACACTTGACACCTGATGTCTGCTCTTACCCCTACACTTGCCAGCAGCTGGCCGCACTTTTTACTTAATGCTTTTATTTATTCTATTTATTTTTCTTACTGTCGATCCAATGTACTGCACTGCCCTCTCGCTTCCCCCTAGCACTTTTCCCATTCCCCTTTCCCCTGCACTTGCACAATCTCAATGTCACCTGGCCTAGTCTCTGTCTTTCCTCTGCCCCCCTCCTTGCCTCGTTGCACCTTGAAACACTTGTGTATAGGCGCGTTATAAATGCCATATCATATTGAGGAGGATTTCATTTCAATGGTAAGCGCCGCTTGCCATGTTCTCAGAGTGAAAAGTAAACGCTGGCTGGCATCCCAGCATGCCAGGCAGTGTTTACTCAATTTGCACTGCGGAGTGCAAATGTGTAGGGCAAAATGTGGCGCACATGCTTGTACACCGCCTTTTGCCTTTTAGATTTGCACCCTGACAACAATTTGGCTTCGGGGACCTGGCTTCAACTGATTGCAAACGTACCAGGTCCCCGCCGTCAAATTGCGCTTAGGTGCAACATGTGCTCCAGTGTGTTCATGTGGGGTGGCTATTCGTAAAACATCACAGACTCCTTATCACCTGAAATTAAGCATATTCCAACGGTGGCTAGCTTCAAGATCATTCGTAAGAGCAAACTTCTCTCCCATGTGGAAACCCCAGAGTCTTCGAGTGCTCTCACCCATCGGCCCCATTGATCTCCATCACTGCTACATTGCACAGCTGCATCTAGCTGTAGCTAATGTAATCACAGAAGATGTATGTAAACCTTGCCTTGTGCGGTCGCCATTTGAATGTTTTTAACTCCTTTAACACCACCTGCCCATTTCACGTATTAACTATTGTATCAAGTTTGTAAAGCAGCCAACAATGGGACTGCACCAGGCATCAATTTGCGCTTTGTACAGTGTTCCATTTTGAAGCACTTGTCATTTTCAAAAAACAAATACAAATAAATACATTAATTTGTAATTGTTCATGATTTTCAAGAAATTAAATCATTTGTGAGTAACGTATTGTCTATAAAGACCTTTTGGGGGGCAAAGTTAAATACTATTTTAATGGGAATTATTTGGGGGAAAAGCTGGTTGTGGAGGAACAGACACGTTTTAACTCTCCCACACCCCAATTATCACACTCATTTAGAATATGTGTACCTAAGCAGTCACAAAAAATCTGATTTTGTGGAGAAAATGTCCTGATCCAAACAATTGCCACTTTGTAAAGTTTGCAGGTTTTAGCACCAGATGTTGTGACCCCCTTCAACGCTGCACATCCAAGGAAGGAATTGCATAGGATACAGATTGCTCAAGGTATATTTGTAAGAGAGATTCAAAACTATTTTAATGGCATGAAGGAGAGTATTCTCCCCCTGCTGCCACCCATGTCATTGTTGAATGGCTTCTCTATTGTTGGTAGCCGCCCTGAATATCATCAATCAGGGCTTTGTCTGATCTACTATTGCCCACTACTGGCGAGTTGCTGTTGCTATGCCATTGGATTATGTATGTGGTCAATTTCTTGATGTTTTTGACAAAGGTTCAATAATATGCTAGCTGTTTATAAGCACACAAGGAGAGGATATGAGGAGCACTGAGTTGGAAGCTATATGTTATCGAAAACAGTCCTTAAATTACATCCTATATATTGAAATACACATATATCAAATCTTTTATCTTGAAAACCTTTATAGTGAATGTATTTAGGGTGCAGTAAAGGGTTAAATATTTTTTGTAAACGGATGGGATGGGTTTTTAGGGGTGGGAAACAGGAGTTTGTGGGGGGACCCCCCAAAAAAATGCATGGACTGTAAAGATTTTCAAGATAAAAGTTTCGATATGTAGGTATTCGTTATAAAATTACTCGATATAAAGAATATTCTGGCACTAGGATTGGTACCACGCACTGCTTACATTTACATGGTCTCCAAGCCATCTTTGAAGATTCAGGTTTGTTGACTTTTTTTTAATTTCAGGGGGCCGTGTGGGGTGTTAACTTAATTGCTTACACATTACAATGTCTGACCACCAGAATGAAAATGGCAGAGCTTCCATACTTGTCTCTGCAGAATCTTCTGGTTTCTGATACTACTTAGTTTCCCCACCTTATGTCTCTGGTTGGTTACTAGAATGTGATTTTGTTTTGGATACGTTCTGCTGCTTGGCCTTCAATGATTCTGTGAGCGAAGAAATTGATCCGCTTTTCATTGACAGCCAGAGTGGAGGGTTCAGGAGATTTTAGGGCTTTAACAGGTCCTCTATTCCCTCCTGGTGTTTCTATTTTTCAAGTTGATAAGGGATGTGAAGTGCCTAAAACAATAAGAATGTGCTTCTGTGGAATTGTAGTGGCAGCCATCGGACCTGTCCATTTTATTTTGGAGAACCTTTAAATCATTGAGAGCATCTCAAAGATGGTTTTATGTGTTCCCTCCTATTGAGTCTGTGTAGAAGTCTAGCACATGCGTTTGGATACATTGGCATTTCTTTATGGGGTAGATTAGGATATTTTTCTGTTTGTATAGATGACTCTTGAAAGATGACAAGCAGGATTATTTGTGCGATAGACACATAGAGCATAATCCATGGCAGAGGTGTTTAGGGTGCTGAGTGAGGTGTGACTGTCATGATAATCTGTGGGATATATTTACCCACTCAGCAGTACTTACCCACATCACCAAGCTGCACTTCAGCAGAACCAGCAAAATGGCTGTGCTGGCTCCTGTGAGCACGAGTGATTCACACCAAAACTGCGTTTTGCAGCAACAAAAGGAGAGCTACACTGTTTTGCCAAGTGCCATTGGGCAAGATGGAATAGGAAGCACCCCAAGAAAATCTTCTAGGATGTGTTATTGTTTGTCTCAAGGACATGGAGTGAAAAAGCAGTGCTGCTTTGCTGTAAGCCCAAAGTTCCTATTGAAAAAGGTAATATTTCACCTATAAAATGATGCCACTCTGATGCCATTTTTCCCTGTTCTTCATCACACTACCTTTATCAAAAAGACCCTGTCATGCCAAGCCATATTCACATTGTGCTCTGCCAGAAAAGAGCATCATTCCTGAAGGGCAGGCTGTGCCAGCCAAATCTGAGAAAATCAACAAAAGCTTTACTTCAGCTGCACGGATAAACACTTACAGGGTAATTCATAGAATTTCGCAGAAAAGTGTCGCAAGCGGCTGGCGCAGAGTGTCCGCGTGCGATTGTCTGCGCCAGGCACGTGCGCTAAAACCGATTTCCGCGCACAGCGTATTCATGGATTTTAGGCTCCCAAACCAGCCGTGGCGCAGAGTATCGCAGCGACCCTGCAGCAGCGCCAGTAACGCCCCAAGAACGCCCTCACGCAAGGAAAAGCCATCAAAATCGCAAAATCATCGCAAAGGGCTGCGCTAACCCTGGACCAGTTTACAGGGCTGCCAAACAAGGAACGCAAAGCGGGTAACGTGCATATCAGGGGTACGCGTGAAGTTATACACGCGATTAGCCAGGGTACGTGTATTACAGGGGTACGCGGGAAGTTGAACACGCGATTGGCCAGGGTACGTGTATTACAGGGGTACGCGTGAAGTTTAACACGCGATTAGCCAGGGCACGTGTATCACAGGGGTACGCGGGAATTATCACACGTGATTTGGCTGGGTACGTGTATTACAGGAGTACACAGGAAGTTTTACACGCGATTCGGCTGGGTACGTGTATTACAGGGGTGCGCGGGAATTCTCACATGCGAATTGGCCAGGTACGTGTATTACAGGGGTGCGCGGGAAGTTTCACACGCGATTTCAGCAGGGTACGTGTATTTCAGGGGTGCGAGGGAAGTTTTACACGCGATTTCAGCAGGGTACGTGTATTTCAGGGGTGCGCGGGAAGTTCCACACGCGATTTCAGCAGGGTACGTGTATTTCAGGGGTGCGCGGGAAGTTCCACACGCGAATAGCCTGGGCGCGTGTATTTCAGAGGTGCGCGGGAAGTTTTACACGCGATTTCAGCAGGGTTTGTGTATTTCAGGGGTGCGCGGGAAGTTCCACACGCGAATAGCCTGGGCGCGTGTATTTCAGGGGTGCGCGGGAAGTTTTACACGTGATTTCAGCAGGGTACGTGTATTTCAGGGGTGCGCGGGAAGTTCCACACGCGAATAGCCTGGGCGCGTGTATTTCAGGGGTGCGCGGGAAGTTTTACACGCGATTTCAGCAGGGTACGTGTATTTCAGGGGTGCGTGGGAAGTTCCACACGCGAATAGCCTGGGCGCGTGTATTTCAGGGGTGCGCGGGAAGTTTTACACGTGATTTCAGCAGGGTACGTGTATTTCAGGGGTGCGCGGGAAGTTCCACACGTGAATAGCCTGGGCGCGTGTATTTCAGGGGTGCACGGGAAGTTCCACACGCGAATAGCCTGGGCGCGTGTATTTCAGGGGTGCGCGGGAAGTTTTACATGCGATTTCAGCAGGATACGTGTATTTCAGGGGTGCGCGGGAAGTTCCACACGCGAATAGCCTGGGCGCGTGTATTTGAGGGGTGCGTGGGAAGTTTTACACGCGATTTCAGCAGGGTACGTGTATTTCAGGGGTGCGCCGGAAGTTCCACACGCGAATAGCCTGGGCGCGTGTATTTCAGGGGTGCGCGGGAAGTTCCACACGCGAATAGCCTGGGCGCGTGTATTTCAGGGGTGCGCGGGAAGTTTTACACGCGATTTCAGCAGGGTACGTGTATTTCAGGGGTGCGCGGGAAGTTCGACACGAGAATAGCCTGGGCGCGTGTATTTCAGGGGTGCGCGGGAAGTTCCACACGCATAGCCTGGGCGCGTGTATTTCAGGGGTGCGCGGGAAGTTTTACACGCGATTTCAGCAGGGTACGTGTATTTCAGGGGTGCGCGGGAAGTTCCACACGCGAATAGCCTGGGCGCGTGTATTTCAGGGGTGCGCGGGAAGTTTTACACGCGATTTCAGCAGGGTACGTGTATTTCAGGGGTGCGCGGGAAGTTCCACACGCGAATAGCCTGGGCGCGTGTATTTCAGGGGTGCGCGGGAAGTTCCACACGCATAGCCTGGGCGCGTGTATTTCAGGGGTGCGCGGGAAGTT
Source organism: Ambystoma mexicanum (assembly GCF_040938575.1). NCBI lineage: Eukaryota > Metazoa > Chordata > Amphibia > Caudata > Ambystomatidae > Ambystoma > Ambystoma mexicanum. Next base: position 955,919,939 of record NC_090928.1, on the reverse strand, counting down.
CCACACGCGATACCAGCAGGGAATGTGTATTTCAGGGGTTCTGGGGAGTACTACACGTGAATTGGCCGTGTGGGTCCTCCCAGGTGTACGCTCCACAACCTCCACGGCCCCTGCAGGCAGCCCACACCACGGGGGACTACCCTGCACCCCTGCTCATGTCCCGCAGGCAGCCCATCCACCATGGGCATGCCCCCCAGCCAACCCACATGTCACCTTGCACTACTGATCAACAATGCATGTCTCCCACCACCCCCACCCCCCAGCAGTGCAGGGGCAGCCTCCACCAGGCCCCCACCCATGTCTCCCACCACCCCCACCCCCCAGCAGTACAGGGGCATCCTCCACCAGGCCCCTACTCATGTCTCCCACCACCCCCACCCCACAGCAGTGCAGGGGCAGCAGGCAGTCAGGCAGCAGCAGATGGCAGGTGGGAGCGTGCTCGGGGCTCTGGGGGGCAGTAGTTCGGCCTTCTGGGCAGGAGCGTGGTCTTCCGTGTGCTTACGCGTGGCCAGCTTGGTACGGAGTGATTTGGCACGTGAAAATCCTGCACGTCAGCGTGAAAACCGAGGAAAGGCCCTTAGCGCGTAAGCGCGTCAGCACGCATACGCGATTCGATTGGACCAAAGGCCCTCAGCGCGTAAGCGCGTCTGTGACGTGACCCGCACGGGTGTTTCCCACACAGCACGTGATGACAGAGCACACGTGGAAAGACTGCACCTCAGAGTGTCATCGCGTGTGATTGGTGGAAATGGCCCTACACGCAGAAGTGACAAAGCGTGTAATTGGTGGAAATGGCCCTACACGCAGAAGTGACAAAGCGTGTAATTGGTGGAAATGGCCCTACACGCAGAAGTGACAAAGCGTGTAATTGGTGGAAATGGCCCTAGCGCGTATACGCCGCGTAAGTGACGCTGGACGTGTGGGCCTGTATAAAAGGTACGCATAGAACACCATTTCCTTGTACGTGCTTTTCGTGGAGAGCGAGTGGGTGAATTCTGTACTACTTGTCGTTTCACACGCGATTTACTTCACGGCGTTTCAAGTTCGTATTCCCTGTTAACTCTGACAGCTTTTTCTCTTTATTCTCTTTTACTGGTTTACCTGGGCCTGTTCCCTCAAACAGTGTTCCCTTCTACTGTTGTCCTGTCTCTTCAGACAGCATACAAATCTTCTTTTGGCGGGGGTGTTGCCAACCAAACGCGCTCCTTTTTCACGCTCTTTTACCTGGCAGACGGTGAGTCACGCACGTATCTAACATCTGTGCTTGCCCCGTGTGTAGCCTACCCCTTCAGAGGTCATTCTAGGCTGCGTGTGACACACATACGTTCATTCTTGTGTTACTGGGTGCCACAGCGTAATGCAGGTTTTTCTTTCTGCACAAGTGGTCTAGGAGGGGTTGTGTGCACGTCATCTCCCATTTTTGGGGCTCCTGTGCGTAGCGTGACCCGTCATCTTTCCCCAGGGGTTACAATCAGCCTTGCAAGAGCACTAGGGTACAATTACCATCTGGTACCCAACCCCTTTGACCCCCAATAGCCCAGGACAATAGTTTACAGCCACTCCCATATGCACATTAACATCAGTGCCATGGCTGGGAGGCGAGGATTCCGTAAGGGTGGCAAAGGTGGAAGAGCCACAAGTGGTGGCCGTGGTGGATCCGGTAGGGGACGTGGTCGTTACTTGCAGGGTGAGCCTGTCCCCCCATGTGTGGAGGACCAGTCAAGGGCACCCATAATCCCCCCCCACCCCTCCCGTTGAGGCTGATGTGGCTGACACCATCCATGCTCAGCCCTTGTTGGACCAGCCCATTGTGGCACCAGACCTGGCTGACTCCATGGCTGACTTCCAGGTCAGCAGGCCTATGACACGTGCGCTGGTGCACGTTGATGTCACCATGCCACGTGCATCTGGGGCAGCAAGGTCATCTGCTGCACCAAGTAGGTAGGGCGGAGAGGCTGCAGGGGCAGCTGCGGCTCCATCCACCCCAGCCCTCACACACCCAGCCCGGACAGTGTCGGTCCTAGTCCATGCTGCTGACATTCCCCCTGACACCATCACACTAGAGCCAATGCCTGCACCAACTCCCATGCTGAGTGTGCAATCCCACACTCCTGATACAGAGTCCACCAGGGCTCCTGCCCCTAGTGTCCAGAGCGGCGCAGGACACTCAGGATCACCACCTCCTTCCAAGCGGAAGAGGAAGAGATCTCGTCCGGCAAAGGCTGATGCCCCAGACACGGCTACACAGTCCGGCCCATCCAGGAAGCCCAGCTTCACGGATGACGAACTGAATGCACTTGTCGAGTATGTGTCCGCACATGACAATGAGATGGTCATTGTTGCAGGATCCAAGACCACACCTGCACAACGCCAGGCACACTGGCAGACCGTTGCGGACATCGTAAGTGCCCTTGGAATCGTGAGGCGCACAGCCAATGATTGCTATAAGCGCTGGAATGACCTAAAGCGCAGGGCAAAGAGTAAGCTGGCCTCAAGTCATGCCGCAACTCTAGTGACTGGAGGTGGGTCTCCAGTAGTAGACATGGAACTCACTGCACATGAGTCAGTCGCTGGGACCTACGTCACGGAGGAACAGATGCAAGGCGTGGGAGATTTGGCTGATTACGAGGCATTGTCCGGTGAGTGCACATGCATGTGTGTGTCATCCATGTGCATGGTGTGTGTGAGGGCTTCTGTTTGTGTGACAGGTGAGAGTGTGTGCGCCTGAGTCGTATGGGTCAGCCATGTGCTTCATGCAATACATCCTGCGCAGCTGCATTTGGCCATAGCAGTATCCCTTCTGCCAACAGTAGACATCTAGCCCAACTGCACGCCAGTTGCCCTTGAAGTGTCACCTTGCCACAACATTGTTGCTTGATTTTTCACTGTTCATTTAGTCAGATTGTTTGCATTCCACCACTTTTACTAGGCATGTCGCAGTCCTCTAGTCACATGTCTGACATGGCTATGGTAAGGTGGAGTGACTTTGTTACCTGGATATCATTTGTTCAAACATGTTCCTGTGCAATTGCACCATTTCGGACTGGCAGCTCCAGGTGAAGAATCTGACCTGTTTGAATTAGAAAAGCTATTACATGCGGGAACTGGACTGAATGAATAGGTGCTGCCCTCCTCTCCATCTTCACTCAATAGCAATGGTACATGCCATCTGTGTGATGGCATGTGTGTTTCACCTGCCAATCACAGGCTAATGTGTGATGCCACTGCCAGGCAGCATGCAGAAAATGTGTTCATCTTCCATCTTGGTGTCATCAGTGTGTGCCATTTGCCTGCCCTTCATACGCAGTGAGGGTGCATGCATGGGAGGGTTTTAGTCATGTGGGACATGTGTCAAACAAGTACTGGTTCTCTTGCTTCTCAGCCCTCATTGTGTGCCATGGTGCTAATGCCTGTTTCCATTTCTTTGTTTTTATGTCTTTGCAGGGGAAGACGCACCTGATACTGCTGGGGTTGTGGAGATGGTGCAGACCCAGGAGGGGTCCGAGGGCCGACCAACCACCAGTGAGGGACGTGGTGTGGTGGTGGGTGAGAACCCACAAGTGCTGCAGGTCCTGCTCTCAAGGGGTGTCTCTGGCTGCACCTCCCCCGAGCTGTACTCAGGTGTTGATTCGGATGAGACCTACGTGCCGTCGCAGGTGAGTGTTCCAGGGAGGGATTCTGTTCTGTCTCACCCACCTGCACCAGGGTCAGAACCCTCAATGGGGATGTCAGTGTTGGCAGCTACGCCTTTGGTGGTTACGGATGCAGGGTCACACTCCGCGACATCTGATCCTGTTCCTGGGCCAGCAGATCAGAGGGGGAATGCAGTCCTGCAGCCTCAGGCAGTGCCGGCACAGCAAGGCGCAGTTCGCCTTGCCCCAGACAGGTGTGGTGCCCGCCGACGTGGTGGCCGTACGCCACCTGGCAATACCGCATGGGAGCAATCCATTTACGGTATGGCAACCCAACAGGCAGCATCATCCGAGATGATGGCTCAGGCCATGGACAGGGTGGCCACTTCCATTGTCCCCCCTGAAAGGCTGATGGAGCGACTAGAGCAGGCAACCGACTCCATCTGCCAGTCACACAGGGAGGACATGTTGGGGTCCAACAGGGACAGGCGGGCGGCACTGGCGACTCTGCAGGAGGCCATCTCCATTGAGTCCCAGGGCCACAGGGAAGCCCTGAGGCAGGAGCTCCTTCACCTCAGGACGACTCTTGTTGAGCTTGAGGCTTCAACACACCAAAGGACAGAACAGCAGCTGGAGCGTCTCACCCGTACGCTTTCAGCTGAGATGCAGGCAACGAGGGCGGAGGTCCGGGCATCCCGTGAGTTGTTGCATGGGGACCTCCGCACACTCATCCTCCAGAACCAGACCTACCACACCCGCATGCTTGCAGCCATGGAGGAGCAGACTAGGGCCTTGCGTGGGCTGCCTCCCATAGTGCAACCACCTCCGGATGCAGCTGCACAGGGTGATAATAGCGACAGCAGTGATACTCCCACAATAGGGTAGCCGTGTGGGCCATGAGCCCATGGAGGTGTTTTTTTTTCCCAGGATCCACGCAGGTGGGTTCTGGTGTGCATCCTGTCCTCGGACCTCCTGGGTGGCCTCCCCAACCCCCCCGGGCCCTTCAATGGCCATTTTTGATTTTTTTTTATTTTTATTTTTATTTTTATTTATTTTATTCCCAATTTTTTTGGGACGATTTGTTGGCTTCCGTGGTTCCTGTGGGCATACGCTGCATTGTGGCTGGGCACATGCAGGCTTGTAATGTATTTGGTTCAGATGCTTGGGTTTGAGTCACACACACCCCTCCTGCTTCCCGTTTCCATGGGCTTGCAAAGGGTGTGCCCAAGTGACAGTGAATTACACAGTGACGTTGGACTCCCATGAGCTGTGTGGGCAGTCTGTAGTCAATACTGTGTATACATTCCTAGTGCATATTGCTGTTGTGTTGTACACTGCATGTTGCATTGATGTGTAACTCATCTTCTGTGTCTACCTCCCAATTTGCAGGTCCCTTCCTCATGTCTACACAAGGACCTCTAGTCTGGGGATGTGGTCCATGTTGGCAGCAGTGCACCTACAACTCTACATGGCGCCAACACTGCACAGTTGGTAGTGGTGGGAGTGCAGGCATTTCCAGGTGGTGAGACTACTAATATTTAACATTAGTGATGTCATGTTAATGGTAGTACCTGCTCAAGTTTGTTGTTTGTCCGGCATTACTGTGAGCATTTCAGGTGTTGCAAGTTTCTAATAGGGACACTGTACATTGTGACACTAGTGTCATGTTGTGGGGATTACTTTGTTTACCTGCAAATAGCATGACATGGCACGGTGTGTGGTGTGGCGGTGCTGGGGTTGGGTTGGCTGACATGGCACTGTCCTCTTGTTGCATTTTGCAAGTGGGTATTCATTTTAGCTGCTTGAATGTGTAACTTCACAAAACTGCATTGGTGGTGTCTGTGTGGGTAGGGATGCACACATTGTGACACTTCCAGGTGAACAATCTCAGGCTGATATGGTCTTCACGGTTCTTTCTCCAGACATTCAGGATCAGTGTCAGGTTGAGTCATCATTGATTGTCAGATGGAATGTGCCAGGGCAGTGTGCACTCCACAGGGGTGTGATTTCTATGTGAAGTAATTAGCCACTAGCTGTGTACGGGCTGCCTCCCCCGTGCCCTTTCCCCTCCCATGCGCAGCGGCTGTGCATGTGGTTGGGGGTGGGGGGGCACCACCATGTCCACGGCCAGGCCCCGGCCTGGACGTTGTTGCAACGTTGTGCAGGACACATGCTGCCACTATGATCCTGCACACTACTGGGGGAGCGTACAACAGCTGCCCGCCAGAACGGTCAAGGGAGCGAAAGCGTGACTTCAGCACTCCGAATGTGCGCTCCACTATGCCCCGGGTTGTAATGTGGGCTGCGTTATATCTTACCTGGGGTGGCGTGGTGGGGTTCCGAATTGGCGTCATCATGTGGGGGCTGAGAGGGTAGGCACTGTCCCCTGTGGAGGTGGTGATTGGTATCATTGGTGGGGTTGTGACCTTGCTCAGTATCTGACATGCATGCATGTGCAGTGGCATTCATACTCACCAAGCAGCCATGTATCGCCATGCCGCCAAGCTTCTAGGTCCCGGCTTAGGGTGGACATTCGGTAAATGAAGCTGTCGTGGGTTGACCCGGGATAGTTGGCATATACTGAGGTGATGATTCCCTTGGCATTACATACTACCTGCACGTTGATGGAATGCCAGTGCTTGCGGTTCCTATGGATGTGCTCAGATGCCCTGGGGGGACGTAGAGCCACATGGGTGCAGTCGATGGCACCTAGCACTTTGGGGAATCATGCCACAGCGTAGAAATCCAGGGCGGCAGCATGCCTTTCTGCAGGGGTTCTGGGCAGGTATATGTGCCTGCGGACTGATGGGCCTGCAGTGATGATGTTCAAGACCTGGTGTAGGCAGCGTGACTGGGTGGCCTGTGATACACCACCCACAATGGCACTTGTCCGCTGAAATGATCCAGTGGCTAAGAAGTGCAGTACATTGAGGACCTTCTCCAGGTGGCTGAGTGCTTGGGAGCACAGGGTGGGTGATGTGAGGTCATCCTCCCACTCACTCACCAGGTCCAGTATGATGTGTGGTGGAAACCTGTACCTCCCATGCACCTGGTCATCAGGCATCCCGAAAAGGCTGGTTCTGGGTGTGAATATTCTGGCCCTGACTATCCTCCTCCTCCTCCTTTGGTAGGCCACGCCCACTGCTGCTAGGAACGGTTTGTTCATCCTGGGTCTGAGCTTGTAATTTTTTTAGCGCGCAAATTAATGCGTTGCGCGTGTTGTAGGCGAGCGTGTGACCCGCGCACCCCTGAAATCCAGTACCCAGTCCAATAGCGTGTGGAAATTCCCGCGCACACCGGGATACAGGTGCGCTAACGTACTTGCGTGTGTAAGTGTCCGCGCACACCTGATATACACGTACATAGGCCAATCGCGTGTACGCGCACTTTTGTCCAATTACACGCGATGACACCCTGACGTACTGTCCAATTACACGCGATGAGACTCTGCCGTGCTGTCCAATTACACGCGATGAGACTCTGACGTGCTGTCCAATTACACGTGATGAGACTCTGCCGTGCTGTCCAATTACACGCGATGAGACTCTGACGTGCTATCCAATTACACGCGATGACACTCTGCCGTGCTGTCCATTACACGCGATGAGACTCTGACGTGCTGTCCAATTACACGCGATGACACTCTGACGTGCAGTCTTTCCACGTGTGCTCTGTCATCACGTGCTGTGTGGGAAGCACCCGTGCGGGTCACGTCACAGACGCGCTTACGCGCTGAGGGCCTTTGGTCCAATAGATTTGCGTATGCGTGCTGACGCGCTTACGCGCTAAGGGCCTTTCCTCGGTTTTCACGCTGACGTGCAGGATTTTCACGTGCCAAATCACTCCGTACCAAGCTGGCCACGCGTAAGCACACGGAAGACCACGCTCCTGCCCAGAAGGCCGAACTACTGCCCCCCAGAACCCCGAGCACGCTCCCACCTGCCATCTGCTGCTGCCTGACTGCCTGCTGCCCACGTGCACTGCCATTTGCTGCCTGCACATCAGCCAGGGGTGCTGTTGCTGTGACCACCCCTACTGGAACCGAAGACTCCCGACTGGAATTCCATCGCTCTACAGCCCAGCCCCATGACCCAGTTGGCCACCCACTCCTGCCTCTGGGGTTGTCATGTCGGGGCAAACACCATCTGTGACCACTGACAACCCCCTGCCAGAGAGGCAGAGGGGCACCAGCTTCAGTGCCACCGAAGTTGGTGTCCTGGTGGAGCAAGTCCTGGGGCAGTATGATGCCCTCTTCGGAAGTTCCCGTGCCGACAAGGAAGGACGGACTCGGATCTGGACTGACATCGTGACTGCCATCAACGCGGAGGGGGTGGCAGTCCGGGACTTACAACATGTCAGGAAGCGCTGGGAGGACTTCAGGTCCAGGACCCTGAACAAGGCCCGGCACCTCTTGAAGGCAGCGGATGCCAAGGGGCGCTGGGGCCACTTGTCGGAAGAACAGATGGGGGTCCTGGAACGCATTTCCCCACCGCTCCACGTCCAGGTCCTAGAGAAGCAGACCCGTCTGGAGTCGAGCGGTGAGTGTACATGCATCCTGATTGTGAGCAGTGCGTGTGGTGATTATTCGGCATTGTGCCGGTTGCACATCTGTTTGTATGGGGTCGAGTATGGGTGGGGGTGTACAGGGCCGTGGGTCTGACACATGCGAGGGCTGTGATGTGTGAGACATGGATGGTGCTTGTGTGTGTGGGCTTGCATGGCAAATGCAGTTGTGCGTGCACACATGTTTGGATGAATGTGTATGTAAGTAGACATGTCCGTGATGTCAGGCATGTATGTTGTTTTCGGCTGCATGTATGAGCACTGTGTACATGTGCATGTGTGTGTATTTGTCAAGGGTGCAACAGTGATGCAACATGGATGCATGTGACAGCGGTATGTGGAAGCCTGATTGGCAGATGTGACATGGATGCCCGTCTGAACAGTGCAACACTTGGCAGAGGTGTAGACATGCATGCAAGTGTGGTGGTGTGTGTACATGTGTGGTGCACTTCCTGTGTTGCATGTGATGTCTGGCTCCCCTTTGGCTGCTGATGCTGTTGTATGTGTAGGGATGGTGGTGGCAGTTGCGATATGGCTGTGGTATGGCTCATGTGTGCGAGTTGCAATGACATGTGTGTTGGGGATTGTGATGACATGTCTGAGGTTTGCCAATGCCACTCATGTGCAACTGTCATGCGTGTATGTGTCCATTGTACAGTGCCCTGATGCCTGTGTTTTGTTTCTCCCTGTCTGCAGCGTCAACTGATGAAGAGGGCGGAGAAGGTGCTGTGGAGCACAGCGGCGGGGATCCGACCGCCAGCCGGAGACGCAAGGCCCGGCTCCCCTCCCGTGTTGTCATCTCGTCGGGGAGTGAGGAGTCCGGTGCCGCGTCCCAGGCCGCAGCTGCCGGGAGGAGGTCCAAGAGGCGGAGGTTGCAGTTGGACTCCTCGGCAGCAGAAGGGGCAGCTGGGACCCCACAGGGCCCAACAGGGGAAGATGGCACGGAGTCATCCAGGTTGGTGGGGGGTTTGGTGGAGGAGGGGGCCATGCAAGCACCAGAGACGGGGTCTGGAGGTGGGGATCCCACTGGTGCTAGTGGTGCAGTGCAGGACCAGGGACAGGAGGCAGCACAGGCGGCCGCGGAGGTGCATGTGTGCAATCCTGTCTCCGATCCTGTCCCTGCATCATCTTGCACCAGCAGGGATGCCTACGTCCAGACCCGTTTTCAGGCAGGGGATGAGCTGACGTCAACTGGCCTTCCTCTGCCTGCGGACGTGGCCATCCAGGTCCGGGTTGAGCCTGTCCTGGCTGGTGTGGCGTTGCGTCAACGGGCCATGCGAGGTGACCTGCAGTCTTTTCATGGAGAGACTGCACGTCATCTCAAATGGCTCGTTGACCACGTCAGCCTGCTGGGACAGGTCACCCAGGCCGGATTCCTCCGTCTGATGGGGCTTGCTCCGACCCCCTCCTCAACTGGACCCCCTACGCGCCAGTCGTCCTCTGTGCCATCTTCCCACCCATCTGTCACCTGGGTGCCCTGTGGAGCTGCCTCTGACGGTGCGGCCAGGCTGGTGGAGGAGGCATCCCTGCCACAGTCGGGAGTCGGAGGTCCAGCAGGGGTGGCCACATCGACAAGTGCACCCCAGCCGGCGGAGGATGTGCAGGCAGCAGGAGGCAGTGCACGGGCAGAGGCAGAGCAGCAGCAGCAGCAACATGGTGGGAGACATGAAGGCTCGGGGCTTTCCACATCGGAGGGGCAGGCATCGGCCGGAGGGCAGGGGGACCCAGGACAGAGAGTGTCTTCCGTGTGGCAGCGGTTGGGCCACGCCATAGGTGCGGAGCGGCGGCGGGCGGAAGAGGCGCGGCTCACAATGGTCAGGGCGGAGAACTCCATGCGGAGGGCCCTGAGGCGGGCCGAGTGCCTCGAGGCAATCCGCAGGGGGTTGGAGAAGGACACGGCGTCGTCCCTGCGGACCCTCGGGGCCATGGAACTGGACCGCCTCCGGGACATCGAACAGGAGTTCGATGATGCCCTGGCCCGGGACACCACGGAGTGAGCCGCTGGACTTGCCCGCCGCCTTTGTATATAGTTCTTTAGTTTTAGGTTTCCTTTCTTTCTTATTATGATTTGGAGTCGATGGACACTGCTCCACTTTTTGTATATAGTTGATTTTTAGGTAGGTTTTTTAGTAGGTTTCCTTTGTTCAGTTGGGCTCATGGACCCTTGGTAGTTTTTTACATAGCTCTTTATTGCATGGAGATTTTTTTACTTTTGACTTTGGGCAAATATTTTTTGGATTCTGATTTGCAGTTTTGTGTTTTTATACGGACATGCCGCTTTTTTTTTCTCATTCACATTGTAGTTTGTTTTCTTTCTTTAGCATTCTTTATTTTTTTCAATACAATTTTGTTTCCATACTTCACTGTGTGGTATCATCTCATTGGTTTCATGCATGTCATGTTGTGTGTTTTCCCATTCAATTGCAACCATTGTGTGTGACAGACATGGGTTCATTAGCTTAATGAACATTGGGGGTGTAACATGTGATTTCCATTTCCATGTGGGTGAATGGGTTACTTGGTAGGGCTTTTTGGCTGTGTAGGCTGTCCATTATGCACATGATTGGGGATTGTGAGGACCTGGTGGGGGCTGCCCATGGTGGCAGGGGGGTGGGGGTGGTGGTAGACATGAGTGGGGGCCTGGTGGAGGCTGCCCCTGGTGGCTGGGGGGTGGGGGGGGTGGGAGACATGAGTGGGGGCCTGGTGGAGGCTGCCCATGGTGGCAGGGGGGTGGGGGTGGTGGTAGACATGAGTGGGGGCCTGGTGGAGGCTGCCCCTGCACTGCTGGGGGGTGGGGGTGGTGGGAGACATGAGTGGGGGCCTGGTGGAGGCTGCCCCTGCACTGCTGGGGGGTCGGGGTGGTGGGAGACATGAGTGGGGGCCTGGTGGAGGGTGACCCTGGATGCTGGGGGGTGGGGGTGGTGGTAGACATGAGTGGAGGCCTGGTGGAGGCTGCCCCTGCACTGCTGGGGGGTGGGGGTGGTGGGAGACATGAGTGGGGGCCTGGTGGAGGGTGACCCTGGATGCTGGGGGGTGGGGGTGGTGGTAGACATGAGTGGGGGCCTGGTGGAGGCTGCCCCTGGTGGCTGGGGGGTGGGGGTGGTGGGAGACATAAGTGGGGGCCTGGTGGAGGCTGCCCATGGTGGCAGGGGGGTGGGGGTGGTGGGAGACATGAGTGGGGGCCTGGTGGAGGCTGCCCCTGCACTGCTGGGGGGTGGGGGTGGTGGGAGACATGAGTGGGGGCCTGGTGGAGGGTGACCCTGGATGCTGGGGGGTGGGGGTGGTGGTAGACATGAGTGGGGGCCTGGTGGAGGCTGCCCATGGTGGCAGGGGGGTGGGGGGGTGGGAGACATGAGTGGGGGCCTGGTGGAGGCTGCCCCTGGTGGCTGGGGGGTGGGGGTGGTGGGAGACATGAGTGGGGGCCTGGTGGAGGCTGCCCATGGTGGCAGGGGGGTGGGGGTGGTGGGAGACATGAGTGGGGGCCTGGTGGAGGGTGACCCTGGATGCTGGGCGGTGGGGGTGGTGGTAGACATGAGTGGGGGCCTGGTGGAGGCTGCCCCTGCACTGCTGGGGGGTGGGGGTGGTGGGAGACATGAGTGGGGGCCTGGTGGAGGGTGACCCTGATGCTGGGGGGTGGGGGTGGTGGTAGACATGAGTGGGGGCCTGGTGGAGGATGACCCTGGATGCTGGGGGGTGGGGGTGGTGGTAGACATGAGTGGGGGCCTGGTGGAGGCTGCCCCTGCACTGCTGGGGGGTGGGGGTGGTGGTAGACATGAGTGGGGGCCTGGTGGAGGGTGACCCTGGATGCTGGGGGGTGGGGTGGTGGTAGACATGAGTGGGGGCCTGGTGGAGGCTGCCCCTGCACTGCTGGGGGGTGGGGGTGGTGGGAGACATGAGTGGGGGCCTGGTGGAGGCTGTCCATGGTGGCAGGGGGGTGGGGGTGGTGGGAGACATGAGTGGGGGCCTGGTGGAGGGTGACCCTGGATGCTGGGGGGTGGGGGTGGTGGTAGACATGAGTGGGGGCCTGGTGGAAGCTGCCCCTGCACTGTTGGGGGGTGGGGGTGGTGGGAGACATGAGTGGGGGCCTGGTGGAGGGTGACCCTGGATGCTGGGGGTTGGGGGTGGTGGTAGACATGAGTGGGGGCCTGGTGGAGGGTGACCCTGGATGCTGGGGGCTGGGGGTGGTGGTAGACATGAGTGGGGGCCTGGTGGAGGCTGCCCCTGGTGGCTGGGGGGTGGGGGTGGTGGGAGACATGAGTGGGGGCCTGGTGGAGGCAGCCCATGGTGGCAGGGGGGTGGGGGTGGTGGGAGACATGAGTGGGGGCCTGGTGGAGGCTGCCCATGGTGGCAGGGGGGTGGGGGGTGGGAGACATGAGTGGGGGCCTTGTGGAGGCTGCCCCTGCACTGCTGGGGGGTGGGGGTGGTGGGAGACATGAGTGGGGGCCTGGTGGAGGGTGACCCTGGATGCTGGGGGGTGGGGGTGGTGGTAGACATGAGTGGGGGCCTGGTGGAGGCTGCCCCTGCACTGCTGGGGGGTGGGGGTGGTGGGAGACATGAGTGGGGGCCTGGTGGAGGGTGACCCTGGATGCTGGGGGGTGGAGGTGGTGGTAGACATGAGTGGGGGCCTGGTGGAGGCTGCCCCTGCACTGCTGGGGGGTGGGGGTGGTGGGAGACATGAGTGGGGGCCTGGTGGAGGGTGACCCTGCATGCTGGGGGGTGGGGGTGGTGGTAGACATGAGTGGGGGCCTGGTGGAGGGTGACCCTGGATGCTGGGGGGTGGGGGTGGTGGTAGACATGAGTGGGGGCCTGGTGGAGGCTGCCCCTGGTGGCTGGGGGGTGGGGGTGGTGGGAGACATGAGTGGGGGCCTGGTGGAGGCTGCCCATGGTGGCAGGGGGGTGGGGGTGGTGGGAGACATGAGTGGGGGCCTGGTGGAGGCTGCCCATGGTGGCAGGGGGGCGGGGGGGGTGGGAGACATGAGCGGGGGCCTGGTGGAGGCTGCCCCTGCACTGCTGGGGGGTGGGGGTGGTGGTAGACATGAGTGGGGGCCTGGTGGAGGGTGACCCTGGATGCTGGGGGGTGGGGGTGGTGGTAGACATGAGTGGGGGCCTGGTGGAGGCTGCCCCTGCACTGCTGGGGGGTGGGGGTGGTGGGAGACATGAGTGGGGGCCTGGTGGAGGGTGACCCTGGATGCTGGGGGGTGGGGGTGGTGGTAGACATGAGTGGGGGCCTGGTGGAGGCTGCCCCTGGTGGCTGGGGGGTGGGGGTGGTGGGAGACATGAGTGGGGGCCTGGTGGAGGCTGCCCATGGTGGCAGGGGGGTGGGGGTGGTGGGAGACATGAGTGGGGGCCTGGTGGAGGCTGCCCCTGCACTGCTGGGGGGTGGGGGTGGTGGGAGACATGAGTGGGGGCCTGGTGGAGGGTGACCCTGGATGCTGGGGGGTGGGGGGGTGGTAGACATGATTGGGGGCCTGGTGGAGGCTGCCCCTGCACTGCTGGGGGGTGGGGGTGGTGGTAGACATGAGTGGGGCCTGGTGGAGGCTGCCCCTGCACTGCTGGGGGGTGGGGGTGGTGGGAGACATGAGTGGGGGCCTGGTGGAGGGTGACCCTGGATGCTGGGGGGTGGGGGTGGTGGTAGACATGAGTGGGGGCCTGGTGGAGGCTGCCCCTGCACTGCTGGGGGGTGGGGGTGGTGGGAGACATGAGTGGGGGCCTGGTGGAGGCTGCCCATGGTGGCAGGGGGGTGGGGGTGGTGGGAGACATGCATTGTTGATCAGTAGTGCAAGGTGACATGTGGGTTGGCTGGGGGGCATGCCCATGGTGGATGGGCTGCCTGCGGGACATGAGCATGGGTGCAGGGTAGTCCCCCGTGGTGTGGGCTGCCTGCAGGGTCCGTGGAGGTTGTGGAGCGTACACCTGGGAGGGCCGACATGGCCAAATTACGTGTGGTACTCCCCAGAACCCCTGAAATACACGTACCCTGCTGAAATCGCGTGTGGAACTTCCCGCGCACCCCTGAAATACACATGCCTTGCTGAAATCGCGTGTGGAACTTCCCGCGCACCCCTGAAATACACGTACCCTGCTGAAATCGCGTGTGGAACTTCCCGCGCACACCTGAAATACACGTACCCTGCTGAAATTGCGTGTGGAACTTCCCGCGCACCCCTGAAATACACGTACCCTGCTCGCACTGGGCCAATCGCGTGTGGAACTTCCCGCGCACCCCTGAAATACACGTACCCTGATGTAATCGCGTGTGGAACTTCCCGCGCACCCCTGAAATACACGTACCCTGCTGAAATCGCGTGTGGAACTTCCCGCGCACCCCTGAAATACACGTACCCTGCTGAAATCGCGTGTGGAAATTCCCGCGCACCCCTGAAATACACGTACCCTGCTCGCACTGGGCCAATCGCGTGTGGAAATTCCCGCGCACCCCTGAAATACACGTACCCTGCTCGCACTGGGCCAATCGCGTGTGGAACTTCCCGCGCACCCCTGAAATACACGTACCCTGCTGAAATCGCGTGTGGAACTTCCCGCGCACCCCTGAAATACACGTACCCTGCTCGCACTGGGCCAATCGCGTGTGGAACTTCCTGCACACCCCTGAAATACACGTACCCTGCTCGCACTGGGCCAATCGCGTGTGGAACTTCCCGCGCACCCCTGAAATACACGTACCCTGCTGAAATCGCATGTGGAACTTCCCGCGCACCCCTGAAATACACGTACCCTGCTGAAATCGCATGTGGAACTTCCCGCGCACCCCTGAAATACACGTACCCTGCTGAAATCGCGTGTGGAAATTCCCGCGCACCCCTGAAATACACATACCCTGCTCGCACTGGGCCAATCGCGTGTGGAACTTCCCGCGCACCCCTGAAATACACGTACCCTGCTGAAATCGCGTGTGGAAATTCCCGCGCACTCCTGAAATACACGTACCCTGCTCGCACTGGGCCAATCGCGTGTGGAACTTCCCGCGCACCCCTGAAATACACGTACCCTGCTCGCACTGGGCCAATCGCATGTGGAACTTCCCGCGCACCCCTGAAATACACGTACCCTGCTGAAATCGCGTGTGGAACTTCCCGCGCACCCCTGAAATCCACGTACCCGGCCAAATCGCGTGTGAGACTTCCCGCGCACCCCGGTATACACGCACACGTATTTTTTGTCAGCGGGTGTCCGTGTTTGTGGGTACCCCTTTGCACGTCATTTGTCCTGGAGGGCCACAGTATAGGACATTCATCATGGCAGTATATAGGTGCTATTTGTTGGCGCACCTTTTGGCGCACATTATTTACAGCCGCAGAGACGCTACCCCCTGCTTTCTTGTGGCGGTCGTGTTTGTGCCTGTGCGCTGGTTTGAGCGTGCGCTTTTTTGCCCTATTCTATTCCATGAATACGTGTTGTAGGCGAGCGTGTGGGCGTTCCGCGCACTTGTGCCCTGTACTTCCCCCGTGACGCCCACGTTTTGGCAAGTTGTTCCCCATTCCGAGTGTTACGCCCGTGTTCCGCCTACTTTTGTTGCGTGCGCCGCGCTATGTGCGAATTTCGCTGTGGCCTGTGCGATTTTCGCTGTGACCTGGCGCACGCTGTTAGATGGCCTGTGCGCCAACGTGCGCCGCGCACTTTTTTATCGCACATCCGCTGGTTTTCTCGCGCCCGGACTTCCATGAATCGATGTGCGCTGCTTTTCGTGCGATTTTCGCACTTGCACTGCGATTTTCGCTATTCCACTGCGATTCGCACGTTTTTGCCCACTTGCGCCGCGCTAATTATTCCATGAATCGGCCTGTTAAACTTTTGCTACAAAATGTCAAAAATCACAGCTTGAAAAGAAATTTGAGCTTTCTGTGCACATGTCAATTTCAGGAGACCTTTGCCTTGTACAGGCTGTTGTTTACAGGAAGCTAACTATCGCTAAAAAACAATGTGGTAGTGCAGATGGAAGAGACAAAACCGAATTTGCAAGGAAAATGCCAGCTGGCTTTTCACATTGAAACATTGGCTTTTGCAAACCAGAAAAAAATGCCTGTTTTAAAAGTACCATGATGAACAAAAACGTGTTTGTGCCTAGCAATGTAAAGGGGTTTGTTGCGGGGAAACCTATAGGGAATGTTTTATCCAACAGGTTTGTTTTGATCCAGAACAAAAGAAAATAAAATAAACTGAATTAAACTGCATTGGCTGAATTTTGCAAGCTCCAGAACAGGTTTTTGTCCTGCTGGTTAAGCTAAGGCTTCCCCGAAAAGGAACCACCATAAACTTCCAGGACACGAAAGTGATAATTGCTAGGTTGGAAAACTTTGACTGACCAAGACAAAAAAAGGTCACATACTCATCAGACTTTGGTCTGGGCAGGGCCTCTTGCAATAGAAATGCTGGGACAAGAAGATGTGAAAAAGAAAATCACACCTCCCTGGGACTTCTACAAGAAGCTTCAAAGAAAAACTCCATGACAAACCGTGGGTTTAGGGGGATGGCCTGGAAAGGCATGCCCATATATGGGGAACAATACTGAACATTTGTTTCCAAAGACTATTTTATAAATAAAACTTTTAAGACTTTTATCTTTTTCGACAGGACTTTGCAAAAATGTGAAAAGTTAACAGTTTAAATGTGATTTTATGGTCTTTCATTTAAAACGTCATAGACTTCACTGACACATGGGGAATAGAAATGGCAGATAATTGGGTATTATAAGGAAAGTATCCATGATGCCATTGCAATTTTAGGCTGAATATTTCACACTCAAAAGGACAAAAAAGTATTAAAAGGTCGAAACAATGTCTCACAAACTGGAGGATTGGACGGCTATGCTCTACATAAAATATGTAACCTGCTTATGTAATTTGTTAAGATGCCCCAACTATAAAAATGTGCCATTTATGGCAAAACTGAATTTTGGAAAAAAGGACTGTGGGATGGCTTTTTACTTCATAAAATGCAACCCCATAAACTGGAACTCCTCCTTGAGGAGGTGATTAACTTAGGCTGTCCTATCCACTTCTTGGGTTCTGCCCACCAATAATTCTGTGATGTCACCAGGCTCTATATAAGGGATGGTTGACAGAACTCTGAAAAGGACTCTTCCTGAATTTCCTGCGCCAGCGTTCCTGATCTTCCACATTCATCTTGCCAGACTCCAGATCCCACTGAAAAGCCAGAGCATAGCTGATCCTATCCCAGAAAGGCCAAAGCATAGCTGACTCTACTCCAGCAAAGGCCTATATTCAGAAAATCCCACTAAAATCCCATTGAAAAGGGGGAAAGCTGTGGTACCCTTTTTGTGACGCATCCTGAAAACAGTCCGGCTTCTTGCCACTAACTGCATGCCCGCTGCCACCCTGCCATCCAGTGACCCAAATTGCCCAGCTGCACTTGCCATCCGGTGACAAGAATTGCCCAGCTGTTTGCTGTAAGGCCCGAGTGGAATAAAGACAAAAGGGCCATCGCTCTTTTTATTTCTGGCTGGTCTAAATCATAAGCCCTTAGTCATATTTTGAGTAATCAAACTAATTTCCAGTTACAGTGGAGCGCTGTGGTGACAAGGTTGACTTCACAAATCAACCTTGGAACTTACTGTGTCCCTCTTTAACAATATAGTCTAGATAATTTAGTTTACGTCAAATTTGCCTTTCTTTCAAAATTCTTATTTTTGACTGCTCCATTTTCCTAAAACTGAACCCCATTACACCCCAAAAAGCTCATCCAAATCTTCAGCTACTACCATCCTTTCACTTTTTTATTGTCCCTGTGATATCCACCTGTTCCCCAGCCCAAAAACCGCATTTGAATTCAGTGTTTTTCAGCTGTTTTTTTAAAAAAAAGTTTGCATTTAAAACTGTTTCTGTGTAAAAATACAACTTTCCAATGTGTGATTTGACTGCACTAGGTTTTCAATTTCAACTCTGCTTTGTGAACTGTATGCTTTTGTGATACTTTACCATATGGGTGCTAGTGATATAATATCCCTGATGCTGTGATAAAACATATGCACAGCATTATTTCAAAACACATATAATTAATTATTTATCATAATCCGAGTGTCATTTTAGGCCTTTGCAAGGGGTTTAAAATCTTTGGATTCTGTTTGCTGCCTCTCATCCCTGACTACCTGCTGCTTCTTTCTATCCACTCAGAATTCGATTATTTGTGTTCTGAGGAAACTTTGCAGGGGGAAACCTTAACTTGGGTGCTATCTATCCTAATTCAAAAAGTGTTCCTATTCAATTGTGCTTTGGATATGTTCTACTAGAAGGTTAACCAAGTGCATTTCTTCCATTCCCATTGTAATATCACCCCATTGGTGATTGCTGCCAAATATTAAAATGTGTTTGATTTTTGTGAATTTTCAAAATAAATAAATATTGTATTTTTGACCAACTGGCATGGTTCCTGGTCCATTGTGACCCGGGGTATTTGTAAAAGCGGGTGTGAGACGGGTCAGGTATCAGCTCAATTTGAATTCATTGAAAGTAAAGAAAAAGCATTCCTATTGAGTGCCACATCACAGGATAAGACCAAGTGTCCTGGTCCGGTGTTTGATGCCCAATTGGTGTCCTTAACAATTCATTTTGTATGGGTTGAGTTTTCAGTGGTTGGCTCTCATACCTTTACCTACTCGCATGAGGCTGTTGCAGAGGAGGGTGTGGAGTTTCCAGCGCTGGTCATTTTTCATATGAGCTGTGTGTCATTGCCATAGTTGTAACCAGTGAAGCCATTAGATTTCAGGATCTTCATCGATGAGAAATATAGGTGTTGAAAAGTGCAGCAAGAGGCGTGATCATTGAGGGACTCCACAGCTGATGAGTCATGGGTCGAATTCGGAGGGGAAAGCCAGGTGATGTATATTCTGTCTACAAGGAACAAACTTATCCGTTGTAGAATAGTATTACGGAGTCCCGTTTCTTCTAGCTTTCTCAGTAGTGTACTGTAGGACCCAGGTTATAGGTCCTAGTCAAGCTGCAGTCTCAATGCCTGGTCTTTTACACCATTACCAGCCAATCAATCTAGCTGCTGTAATTAATATTGCTATTCCCACACTGTAGGTCAACCTTTGAGGACCAAATAGTGTATACACCTAAAAAGATGAGGCTTCATAAGCACGCGATTGCTGTAGTAAATGGGTGGCGTAGACTTGGAAGACAGGGCACCAAGCGGACCGCCTCTTCCATTTCTATGACCTGGGGAGCCAGATGAAGAAGTGGAGTGTTGCAGAGGGCTCAGACTCCATCCAACAGCAAACCTTGCTCTGGGGGTGATGGGGTGTTGGGCTGGAGTTATAGGTGTAGTTGTGGGTGGTTGGCCTTCGGGGGCTAAGTGGGGAAGCAATGTAGGTGGATAAGCCGAGCCATCACCACATCCGGAAACCGGTGGCTTTGAATGTGGCAATAAACCACGAGGTGGCGGGCCAATACCACCCCAGGTAATGCCCCCGGGGCGAGTTATAGGCCCGAGCGAAGCGGGGGCATTACCTTGGTCGGCATTGGCACGCCACCGAGTGGCTTATTGCCATTAGTACCCCGGCCCGTTAGACCGGGGTACTAATTGCTTTTTTTTCTGTTCTGAAACACGTTTTGGAACAGAAATAAATAAATAAAAACCGGCAAAGAAATGGCCGCTGCCATGGAAAGGGAAAACAAGTGTTCCCAGCGCGCCTGCTCCTGAAAAAAAAAGAAGCAGAAGGTAAGTGTGGTTGGGAGGGTGGAAGGGAGGGAGGGGAAGAAAAAAAAAGAAAACGTACCTGCGTCCCCGCTGGGGAACGATGGAAGCCTCCAGCCATGTGGAGGCACGGAGCGGGGATGGCCCGCTCCGAGTCTCCACACTGCTGGAGCCTGCTATCGTTCCCCAGCGGGGATGCAGGAGCAAAACGGTAAGTGGGGTGGGAGGGAGGGAGGGAGGGAGGAAAAAAAAAAAAAAGAAAAAGCTTACCCGAGTCCCCGGCGGGGGGCGATGGCAGCCTCTCAGCCGCGGGGAGGCTCGGAACGGGGATGGCCCCGCTTCGAGCCTCCTCATTGGCTGATAGGCTGTCACGCCCCCCGACGGGGACAAGGCGGCCGGGTAATGACCAGCGAGAGCCAATCAGAATGCTTGCTGTCTGATTGTCTCTCGCCGGGTACTAATGTGAGTTTCAGCCCCCAAAATGAGCAAGATGTTTGGTTCATGCACCCACATTGGGTGCTAATAGAGTTCAACACACACACTCACATTTTCATTTTACTGTGGTAAATAGCATGGTACGTCATAGGTAATTGCAAATTAACTACTCCATTTCTGGCAAGTGCATGCTTCAAAATAGTTAAAGATACCATCGTCACGTTTATTGAGTCTGGAGCTTTGGGGTTCCAAATAAAATGTTAAAACTGTGGTTTTCTGCATTGTTACCAGTGACGCCGTCCGGCTGCAGAATATCCTGTGTGTGAAACGTTGCTTGTTGCGAGCACCGCCACGTGTATTTATATTCAGCTAGTGAGTGAGCTGTCAGCGCAGCAGATGCTTCCTGATGGCCGTGTGGTGCTCCTCTGTGTCGCACTTGTCTGGAAGGGTCCCCGCCTGAATTGCGTTTGTGTGAGCAGAACATGAGTCCTTAGGTAGCTCCAGGACTTGAACAGGGTTTCTGATTCAACCTTTCCCTCTGATAGGAATACAGAATAGCCAACTTCCAGGAGCCACTTAGGATGCCAGTGCGCGTTGCCGAACTCTCGAATTGTCATTTTAGCACGCATTCTCCTGAAGGGGCAGGCTGACTAATAAAATGGTGATTTTCACAGCGGCGGCATTTGCATTCTTAAATGGTTTGAGTGAGTCAGCGTAGCTGCCATGTCACCCATTGCTATTTCTCAACAGCATAAAAGGTGCTCTTCTGTCATCAACATACCGTTTTCCTACATCGACCTTTAATACCAAGCAAAGGAACAAAGATACTTTGCATGAAATGTAATTTTATGTAAGTTTTGGTGTGAACTATTTGTGTTTTGTGCAAGAAATTCTGAACCTTGCCTTGGGAGATTGTTTATCGTGTCTGCCTTCTGAACGCCCGCTCTAGCATTTAGAAACCAGCTAATATGACGTCAGAATACGTACATGAAGCATTCCAGTCCAAAGGTAAAGCATTTTACCAGGCGTATCATTGAAGTGTTACTGCCTTCATCTGTCTGCGTGTGTTTACACCATCACTGTTTGCATACAGAGTAATTTGCAAAGAGGCGCAACACCTCGGGCACCATCAAAGCCTTAACTACACCTGCTATGACCTGGCAGAAGCCACGTGCAATGCCGTCCAATAGCCAGGCCCTACCCTGCCATTTCATTGCCCTGCCTCCCTTTGAGGGCCTCGACTGAAACATTTATGAAACGCATGAGCCTAGAAGCCACCTTGGAGAAGCACCTTCAAGTACATCTTTGGCTACCAGGCATGTATACCCTGGATGACCTCAATAGGCATAGGACCTTCATCACACTGCTCCAACTGACCGGCAAAAGTCTGGCATCTTCCAACCCACATTCATATATTTATGGTTCAAATCGTATATGCTACATTTTCCCCAAAAATCTCCATATTCCCTACTTGCCCACTGAAGGGTTCCATACCTAGTACCCACTACTTATAGAATGTATCTGGCCTCAAGGGTGAACTCTAAAGAGAGGGTACATATGCAATGGGAACACTCTCTGGCTGTATTCATCTCAGATGAAGACTGGCCACTTCCTTGTATTCAAACGAAAATCATCACTTCTCTTAAGCAAAGATGCACATACTATAAGTATCTACAGCAGTACTACCACACCCCCCATAGAAAGTTACATTAATTGATCCCAGTGGTTAATGATAAGTGCACAAAAAGCTAAGCTCAGCTGTGCCGGCAGACTTTCTGAGCACAGCTTTGATCTGGTCTGAGGTTACGTTTATCTGGTAATTGTATTGCATTGTTTATTGTTTGTTTATTGTTTGTTTGTAAGGCGCTTATACAAAAAGAATACACTGTTTCAAAGTACCCACAGGGCAGTGGGGAGGGGAGTGGGAAGTACATTAAGTCATTACAACACAATATTTAAAGAGCATAGGAGGAAGAGGAGGGGGGGTGAACCTACTATGCCTTGTGAGTATTCATAACGAACAAGTGCACAAGGAATAGGTAAGAGGGAATATGGGATAAGTGCTGGGGAGTCCGAGCCCGTGGGTGAGCCATGGACGAAGTGCTAGAATGTTGAGTGCTTCATGGCCTTGGCCGAGGGAGGTGTAAGTGTGATTCTCCAGAGCGGAGGGAATGCAGATGCAAGTGCTGTGGAAAGACAGGAGCTGGGAAGAATTTGGTGTGGGAGGTCAAGGCTCCGAAGATACATAATGGCCAAGGACACCGACTCAGCAACTGTGGGATTAGTAGAGGAGCAACAAGGAAAGGTGTCTAACTCTAGAGACACTCCCGTCCCATGCACACCATCAAGCTGAATCAATCAGTCAAGTAGAGTTCATGCAAATTTAAACATAGGTTTTTACTTGAAAGAGGATAAACATCTTCTAAAAAATATTCAATTTAAATCATACACACAGTACATTAATAGATAAGTCATACACACATGAATAAAGACAATCAATTATATATAGATGACAGGGACATTTATGTAAAGCAGAGTTTCAAAATCAATGTTCCAGGCTCGACACGTTTCCGGGTAACAACCCCTTCTTCAAGAGCAAAATATCTGTGGAAGTATATACAGAGAGGGCCTGTAAGTGTAATGTTCATATTAGAAAAAACATTACAATCTCTCCATAGTTCTAATATGGCCACTCATCTGACCTAGAACATTATTCGGTCTCAACAAAAGTACATATTGTTCCATTGTATATCTTTATCAAACATATATTTCTATTCATATGTAAAACTCGTTCAACAGTCTACTGTATAAACAGCCAAAAACCCAGAGGTGTAAACATAGTGCTTAGGCATCATATTGAATATAACACATAGCATTTGTGAGATTTTAAGTTCTATGATTCACTCGAAAAGTATTTACATTTCTCCACATTTCTTCTAATATGTCAACTCGTCTGACCTGTAGCATTATTAGGTCTCAACCACTCTACATGTTCTTCCATTATACAACTTTCTCTAACATATATTTCTATTCATATGCACAACTCAGTCAACAGTCTGCTATACATAACGCCTAAAACTTGGAGGTATACATATATTCGATATGACGCCTACACTCTATACCACATAGCATTTGTGAGGTTCCGAGACCTATAATAGTAAGAATCGTATTGTGCTCCGGGACCCCCAACCGGCCCATAGAGTCGGGGTTTGCCCAGAAGCACTTTAAGACAAGATAGCAGCACCCATGAGATTCAATACTCCAACACCAAATCAAAAATGACAACTTGACGGTTTGGCAAAGGGAGTCCGTTTAAAGACAAGTACAAAAAACGGGGAGTCTCATAAACATCAGCGGATGTGTGATCTTCCTTCTCGCTTCACAACTCCAACGAACTTCATAAAAATCATGAGATTTATACTGAAAACTCGTCATCATTGATGTGTAACGCTTAAAAGTTGGCATACAATTCTATTGGTTCAGGAAAGGTAACTTTACTATAGGTACTATATCTGTATATGGTAAAGGAGTAAGGGGATTGGGTAAACACTGTCAGGTGGGGCATCTAAGCCCTACCTTCAAACTAGCTACTGTAGACGTCACTAAAAGTACAACGTCTCATTGGTTCTACTAACTATAGGACCCTAGATTACTTGGTCCCGTGTGTTGGGTGGGCACCAAACCCACCCATACTTTTCCACTTCGCTTAGCAGCATGCGGAATTATGAGGCCAGGTGCAGGGAGTAAGCTTGTATCCCAGCTTTCCTTCAATTTATGTTACAGCCACTCATCACCTTAGTGGCCGTGTGTCAATTACTGCCTTGTAGTTTGTCCTTGTGTCTGAGAAAGTTTAAGGAGGATGGGTAAGATAAGGCTCCATGTGTAGGTGTGAAAGGCTTACTTCTGATCGCTCGACTAGTCACGTGGTTCAGACACCGTGAATTTGCCTCTTCTTTGTACAATTTGTGTGTTTGACTTTTGTTTCACCCAACTCCTGCCTCCGGCTTCTTATCTTGGCCCTTCAGAGCAGTGTATTCTGTTCTTTGCTTCGATGAATTGTGGCCACTGTTCATCAATCTTGACAGATACGACCTTGATTCTCCAGGCACGGTGTGCCTCTGCTGAGTTTCGTTTCTGCTACTGTTGTCTCGATTTCACCAAACATGAAACTCTTCTTGTGTGGCCTTTTAGTAACCTTTTGGTAGATTCTGCTTCTTGTGCAAAGTGGAAGTATACTTATATAACATACTTCTTTGAGGTAGATTATGTATAGTGGTGCTTGCCGCACAATCTTTCTACTAGGCATAGCAAGCCTCACAATTTTCTTAGTTTTCTTGCGGTTCCAAGCATTGGTACACATGTAATCTTGGTTGAATATCTTCATTTTGCTGGTGGCTTAAGCTTCTTACATTTGACATTGTCCTTTCACTTTAGGTTCACAATATCCTTGTCTCGTGGCGTTTCGTCTCTTTACGTCATTCTCTGGTCGTCATTTCTTATATATGTGGGTCAGTCCGGGTTATTGTGACGTCACCATTCGTCTTTCATTAAGATCTTTTTTGGTTTCTTCCGGGACTGTACTCAGATGATCTTCATTTTGTTTTATTGGTTGATATGGCTTCCTCAATGGATACCTTACTATCCATGGTTTTCTTGGTACTGTTACTTCAATAGGTGCTGTTCTTCTGATAGGTACTGGACAGAGCCCCACTGTGGCTCTCTCCTGTTTTATTTGCTCATCATACGTCACATATCTCGGTGTGATAGTTCCTGGTACTTCAAAATGGACGGTTGGAGTATGGGCTGTATTTGGGACCTCCTCTACACTCCCCCCTCTGGGTGATTCATCGACCCCTTTCACTTCTCTCTTCAGTTCTTCCGGTTTCTCTTGTGCTTCATTGGTTGAGTCCATTCTTTCTTCGTCTTCTGGGTCTATACATGATGGTCTGAAGAAATGTCTCTTCGGGGTTCATACTTTATTACTGATCTCAGGCTTCCTGCTGTTCTCACGTGCTCGTCTTTGTTCCACGTCATTAGTTGACACTGTCCATTTGGGCTGCAGTAAACCCATCTTCCCACATCATTTCTATGCTTGTTAGGGTATTGAAACTGTGTTCCTTCTGGTGCGTGAATGCTACCCTTCACAAAGTTTCTTATTTCTTCGTCAGTCAGGTCTTTGGGCTTCCAACCTGGCTTGACATCAATCATGATCTTCATCCCAATGGCTTTTTTTCCCAGTTTTCCGGCAATGAGAGATTATTATCTTGATGTTACAGACTCCTAGCAATATCATCATTAGCAGGGCTCCTAGGAACTTGAATGCATCTGCCATCCAATCCGGAACCCGTGAGAATAGTGATCCAAACCAGCTGTCATTATCAACTTCATCAGTTTCATCAATCAACTGGTTCTGTAGTTTCATCAGCATACCCATGGCTTCTGTTAGAGTTCCATTTCCTTCATTGTGAGAAGGTATAAATGTGCAACATGATTCTCCGATTTTTGCACAAACTCCTCCATCCATAGCTGTGATCATGTTCTGTTCTGGAGAGTCATCAATCGAACTGCCCATAACTCTTCCTTTATGGCGTTGAATCCTTTTATGGTTGTGTTGATAGTCTGCAGTAACTCCAATCTGGTTATCTGCAACCATTTAGTATTTGCTCTAACTTGAAATCTTGGCATGAAGATTGTCGTAAACACTGTTTATTTGAGGCTAAACAGCCTGTGTTCATATGGGATTGCATGGAAGGCTTCTTCCGATTTGGCAGAAAATGAATTCTCTCTCTTCATTCTATTCAGCAGCTCCACAGATCTCTTTTTCCTCAGGTGAACATCTGCTTTCGGAAAACTGTCAATGTTCAGGTCACTCTTCGGGAACACCAAAGCTGGAACATGGACATTCACTAGTGTCCATATACCTCCCCAGTTTTTCGGCAGCCTGATGTATGCATTTGATCCACATGCCCAATAATGATCCATTAGTACTGCAGTTCCATGCACCATCCCTGGAGCATCAAAAATGTGTCCACAGTTTTGATTCTCTCCCATCTTCCTTGTGCCATTATTCCTGAAGCATAGTTTTGGATTCTTCAATGGCACTATCTGCAAGGGTCCCCCTCTGTCTTTGACCCAAGTCAATAGTTTTGAAAGCATTGGCCATAATGGCTTGCATATCCTTTGTGAATTTTCAATTGCTTCCTTGCAGGATCCGAGGACCATCCATGCCCTGCAAATCAGTACCCCTTTTTCCGATCCATCCAGTGAAAGCACTGTTCCCTAAAATTGCATTTGGCCTCTGTTCTTCCATCCACAAGCCTCTTCTTGAGTTTTCCCTTGGACACTTAACTTCTTGTTCACTTCCCATCTGATTTCATCTCGGTTCCTCATACCTGATCACATGATGTTTAGTATGAGCTCTGTTTCTTGTCTTTATTTCCTAGACATAATCATCTTCGTCAGGATCAGTTGCTTCGGTTGCCCATTTAAATGAAGCATCACTTCCCATGAACTGGCCTCTGGTCTTACACATTGCTATGAGTGAGAGACAGTGTGCTGTCTGGACATCAACTTCTACAGCTACTAAGATCTTAGACTTCCCCATGATATACGGTAGGAGCGCACAAACAAAGCATTCCCCTTCTGAACTCCGTCTTCTCACTTCTTTTATGTGCTGGTACCAGATGTTGTTTCCCAAATGTGCTGTGCTCTCCAAGTAATCATTTAGTTCACTGTCATCTCTGTGTATGCTTCTCTTGATCCTGAGGGTTTTGATGTAGTTTGCTATAACTACATCCCTGAATGCATCTGTATGGCTCCTTCTTTCTGGAGGATTCTCGGGTATCCTGGTCCATGGTGCAGGTCTCCTCATTTGTACCATTTGAGTAGACAAAAGTCTGGCAGTTCTTTGCTTGTCCTCCTGTATGTTTTGTCTTCTGGTTAGAAATGCCCATATCCACTCTGGCATTGCTCCACTATATGGCTTTATTGTAGGACTTGTGCTAGTCCCCCTTATTGGTACATATGTGCTTGTTAATGTGGCCTCTGTGGGTTCATTCTCTGACTCTTCTTGTCTCTTCAGGAGTTCAGTCTTTTCCATTTGTCTTTTCACTTCACTTGTGGTGGAACTTCTCATAGTAGGCAGTCTCTTCTTCTCCCGTGCTTTGGATTGTTGTTCTACAGCTATTGACACTGGGCCTGATGTGTGTGCATTCACTGTTTGCATGCGTGTGGTTGTCAGTAAACTTTCTTCATTCACACTCTGCCGACCCTGTCTCTGGCTTTTTGATTTGTCTGTTATCACAATTGTGTGTGTGTCATTGCTAATCACATCTATCTCTGTTCACTCACTCCATTATCAGATCTTCTAGGGACTGTGAAAGGGGCCCTGACATCTACGGAAACAAGGCGGGTCACCACACACGATAGAGACGCAAGACACGAGGTTGTATTCCCAAAGCTAGGGTTTTATTGCAAAGCAAAAGTCTCAGTTGGCCAACTCTGTCTCACGCCCCGCGACGTGTATCTCTAGACCTCGAGGGATGCAAGAGAGCGAATTACGTACATCACTTACACATATACAAAAAGCATATCAAACAATCAGCTATGACATGGTTAACACCCCCCCTTTATTGGGTTTCTTTGAACTTGGTGTGATGATGGACATCTCCAACCACTATGACACCTTCAGACATCTATTCTAGTAACAATTTGCAATTTGTGAGTGCGAAGGCATCTTTCGGTTATTGAACAGAACACGGCGCTTCTGTTCTTGGAAGCAAACTACATACGGGGGGGAGTTGCATTCCGGACCTTGCTATCTATCAGGTGCTATTCGCGTCCTGGGAGCCGACATGCTCTAGTGGGCTCAGCAAAGGGGGGCAGTTAGAACAGCATAATTCAAGCCTTTAGCAGTATTATTCTAACATATTCTACCATATAACGAGACTTGCTGGCAGCTGTGAAATGATTAAATGCCCTGCAGCTCTGCTGCAAGGCTACATTCGGGAGGGAGCTGGGCATTCTTCCTGGCGCTGCCTATGTTTGTGTTTCAGTGAACTCTTGTTATCCTCACGGCCCTGCGGCCTTGTCCTTTTCACATACAGACAATAATGTTCCACAGTCGAGCAGTGTAAGCGGAAAATATACTGCGAAGCAATAGGAACAGAAAGCAATGAGCAATGGTTAGAAAACAAAATGGCGATTCTTGCTACATCAAAATGGCCGTTCATTGGCAAACTCGAAAACCTATATTCTGTCGTATCGTGCATGAGACAGTTGGTCCATGGCCACCAAAATGCGTTTGCGGTCTCAAAGTAGAGGTATCTGTATTTCTAGACTGACAAACCCTCCTTTGGCCGTATGCCAAACGTCTCATCTATTTATTGAAACCTCCTCTAGTGATGATGAATCTGAAGTACTTATGTCTGAGTCTTGCATGCTATCGTGGACATCATTGTCTTCATCAATATCTATTGCCATCAACTGTTTCACTGCTCTCATCTCATTTGGGTCTGGGCTAGTTCGATCATGAGGTTGTTTTTTCTTTGTTATCATATGCATGCATCCTTCCGTACATCCCTCAGTTACCTCTGCGCAAACCATGGGTAAACAATGTATACAACAACAGCACGTTAGGAATATTCTGAACACCACTACTAATATTGAGATCAACTTCCATCCCCAAGATCGTAGTATTCCCCAAAACCAAGATCCTATTCCCCAGCTCCCTTCTCCCGTGGGGAGTTCAGAGCTTAGAACGTGCATTTTCTTTATTGCTTCAAAGATCGTAGGGGAATAGTCATCGACATAAATGCAACATGCTGATCCCACTATTTTGCAAATTCCCCCACGATCAACCAGGATTACATCGAGAGCCATTCTATTTTGCAGCGTCATTAACCTTATTCCTCTTTCTTCCAACGTCATGTTAAATAATATATCTGTTGTTGTGTTTATTGTATTCTTTAGGATTCTGGACAGTTGCCTTATATTATAGGAGTTCACTATCTGTCCTAAGAATGGAATGAATGATTTTGCTACATCAGTTTCTATTAAAACACCTTTGTCAGTCCTTTTCACTCTAGTTCTGGATAATCTGGCCATGGCTGCTGTTTCTAAGAGGAATACTCCTGGGATCAGTAGCCCTAGGTAACATGTACCTCCCCAGTTTCTGGGCAACCAAGGGTATGCTTTCTCTCCACATATAAAATAAACTGGATCACCTACGTATACTGGTTCTATTTCCCATTTTAGTACCACTGTATTCATACAACCAGTATATGTTCCAACTGAAAAAGAGCCTTTCTTTTTTAGACAAAAAGGGACAGTTCTTGGTCTATAATTCACTGTGTAAGATGGGGGAATTGCATCTTTGTCCCCTTCTGTTCTTACATGAAACGTCATTACAGATGTTTTTTCTGGCGTGGACAATCTATCTCGTCTATTTTGTCGTGTTATCTTCCGTGTACTTTTCCTCGTGGGCTCTGGGGCTATTACTTGTGCTTTATGGAAAATGGAACAACCCACAGGCTTCATTATTATCTCCTCAAACTCATTCATGTTGGTTCTGTCTAATTGACCCGTATTACTCTTATTCCATTTCCCATAGAACATTGCACCTAAAGATGCACTACATGCAGAACTTAATGGTAATGGCTGCACATGCCACCCTATTCCTTTTCCGGCATTCTGTGGTAAATGGGCACATACCCAGCAGTTTGTTTTCTTTAGGATTGCATGTCATGTTCATTATCAGTAGTAAGGTGTTATTTCCAAAACCTTCCCTGTGTTTTTCTTCCATTGGGGGTCGGGTATAAGTGATCACCTGAAACGGGCTTTCAGTAGTGGATATATTAATTATTGGTAAAAACATTTCTAATGGGTGTATTGTTTCTACCCACCATAATATTAGGGCTGTCGATATTGGTGCTACCACGCTCATAAAGCACATTATTATCGTTAGTGCCAGCATACAATTTGTTTTACCATGCTTTTTTCTTAAACTTATAGGGCCTCATTCCGAGTCGGGCGGTAAGGGTTAACGGTCACCGGTAACGAGACCGGTGCCGTTAAACCCTTACCACCCTATTCCGAGTTCCCTTTGCGGGTTGGAACTTAACACCTGCTTTTTGCAGGCGTTAAAAAACCAACCCGCAAAGGGACCTTGGAGCTAATTACGGCACCGTAATTTACGGTGCCGTAATTAGCACCTTCCCCATTCCCATTGAGCCCTATGGGGCAAAAATGGGAATGGGGAAGGGCCCATGGTGAATGGGGAATTACCGACCCCGCCAACCTTGGAATGGGGCGGTAATTCCGCCATTCACCATGGCGGAGTCGGAGAGATAACGGCGTCAACCAAGGCGCTAATAGCGCCTTGGTTAACGCCAGGGTCGGAATGAGGCCCATAGTCTTTGTAACTGACTCATTCTCAGCGGTGGTGGTGCAGGAGGAGGCTGGAACCGGTCCCGGCATGTTTCTCGTCGTCCTTCTTCTTCCTTATCACAGTTCGTTGTTGATATCTCTCTTCGTCGCGCTTGCTCTGATGTCTATAAGTTCAATGGAATTCTCACAGTTCAGTTTTGCCTGTCCTTTTTAGCCTGGATTCAATTATTCGTTTTTAGGCGAGATCACTTGTCCCTTCTTATAATGCTCAGAGGACCTTTGATCAGTTATCGCCTCAGTATCATGTGCGCCCAGCTTGTCTGCTCTGGTTCCGGCACATGTACTGTTAATCAATTATCTCACTTGCCATAGTACCGTGTGCGCCCAGCTTGTCGGCTCTGGTTCCGGACACATGTACTTTTTATGATCGCACCGAGGAGCCACGAGTCTTGAATTGTCCGATTTGCACAATTCTCACGCTTCTCTCCTCTACACCTCTGGTTCCTTCTCCCTCCATGAGCTGAACCAGAGGTTGACATAAACACCAAAAAAAAGAATGCGGATGACTTTGTCTTCCGAGGCCGCAGGTTGTATCGCCTTGCTCCTGGTATCGTATGATCCGTGAACAGTGCCGGTGCACTTTCAGATTCAGGCTTGAAGTCAGCCTGTGGCGCTACTGCAGGTGCTGGTGTGCGCCGCGCAAATGATGCAGATCCGTTTTTTGGCGTGCTGGCAAGTGCTGGTGGGCGCCAAAGGGGTACACGATTTGGTTTTCCTGGTATCTGCAAGGCATATTTCACGTCGGTCAGCAGTGATGTTGATTCTGCTGGGCAACGTTGATGCACTCTTTGCCCTTCCCCTTTTTTGGCAATCGTCTCAGGCTTTGTTTCGAGTTTCACTTCTCGTTTTGGCAGATTAGGTGGCTGCTCACTGCCAACGGTTTCTTTCATTTCTGGGACCGCTGTCTCTTTCCGGTCATCAGTGTCAGGCAAGACTTTCAGTGCAGTTGGAATCTTTTTGGCATGGGTGGCATGGATCCACGACTTCCTTCCATCCACCCGTATTGCCGTCTGCGTCGCCAAAAGTACTTGATGGGGCCCGCGCCACCTGGGTGCTAATGATGACTTTCTTTCAAAGTTTTTTAGCAGCATCCAGTTTCCTGGCTCCAGCGCATGCCCCGGACCGGTGTACCTTACTGGTAATGCCTCCTGCACCTGCTGATGAATCAAACGTAATTTCTACATTAAAAGGCCACAATAAGTACTAAGCACAGGATGTTCTATCTCACTAAGACGTTTTGGCTGAGATGCGCACCAAACATTTGCCGGCCTCCCCATTACGATTTCGTACGGGGAGAGCCCAGTTTTAGCCTGTACAGACGTACGCATGCATAATAGTGCTATTGTTAATGCATCCACCCGACTCAACTTGCTTCCCGCACAAATCTTGCTAATCTTTGATTTAAGAATCCCGTTGTGCCTCTCTACAAGACCGGCAGAACTCGGATGCCTTGAACTATGGAATCTCTTATCAATCTGGAGACCAGCACATATCTGTAATACCACTGCACCCACAAAATGCGGTCCATTATCAGACCATAGGACCCGGGGAAAGCCAAATCTGGAAAAATACTCCTTCAACATTACTTTTACCGTACTCATTGCTGTGCAATCTTTCAAAGGATATGCTTCCACCCACTTACTGAATGCATAGATTACCACCAAGACGTATTTTAAGTTTTGGCACCTCTCCATCTCTATGAAATCAAAATGAACTACCTCAAACGGCATGGAGGGCGGGCCAAAACTGTCTGTTGCAGTCACTGTTCCCTTTCCTACATTGTGTTGTAAACATGTGATACAGTTCTGCACCAACCTCTCTGCATTCTTTTTTGTGTTTACATTCTGCCATACTGTAGAAAGGTGCTGTATCATTTTCTTGGCACAGATGTGCGTAGGGCTGTTGGCCATTGTGACCATTGCAGTCACATACGAATTTGGCAACATCCAGTTTCTAGTTCCCTTGTCCACCCAACAACCCTCCAAATCCAACTCAGCAGATCCCTCTGCCATCCCTGTATTTCATCGGCCGTAGCCTCGGCCTGCATTTCTTTGACAGTCGCAACTCCATCTTCTATCATACAGGGTACTTCCTCTGTCTGAACCGTCATCATCTTGGTATTCAAATCAGTGGCAGTTTGTTTCGCAATTCTGTCTGTAAACGCGTTTCCCTCTCCTATTTTGCATGTTACTTTTTTATGTGCTTTCCATTTCACTATTGCTAGGCGCTTTGGAAACGTGAGTGCGGACAGCAATCGTACAATCAAAGGGCCATGTTGAATTCTGGCACCATGTGATGTCAGAAACCCTCTCTCAGCCCAGAGTCGACCAAAGTTATGAACCACTCCAAACGCATACTGACTATCAGTATATATATTCACATTCAAATTTTCAGAAATCTCGCAGGCTCTGGTTAATGCTATTATTTCCGTGGCTTGTGCTGAATTATAGGGGATTCTTTTACTTTCTAAAACACTCTCAAGGGTAGTGAAAGCGTATGCGGCAGTTGTCGTGCCATCTGGGAATTTAAAACATGAGCTGTCACAAAATAACTCTCCATCCGGCTCTTTCTGTGGAATATCACTTAAATTAACTCTTCCCTTGGTTTCTTCCTCAGTGACCATTAAGCAATCGTGGGGGGGGTGATTCGTTCTTCCCAATTTCTTTTATGGTTAGTGGCATTAATTCTGCAGGATTCAAAGCGCTACACCTCATAATTTGGATATGGGCGCGAACAAGATAATCTCATATCTTGTCAATCTAGCAGAGGTGAGGTGTTGCGTCTGTGTCCTATTTAATAGAACATCTATGGCATGTGGCACCATCAGAATTAAAGTGTGCCCCAATACCATCCCTTGCGTTTGTTTCACTGACGCAGCAGCCGCGACAGATCGCAAACATCGTGGTGGTGCGCGCGCTACAGGGTCCAGCGCAGAAGAAAAATAGCCGCACGGCCTATTGCTTCCACCTTGTTCCTGTGTCCAAACCGCCAATGCACATCCTTCACCTTCACACACAAATAGTCTAAAAATGTTCTCATAGTTCGGCGTACCTAAAACTGGAGCCGAGCATAATGCAGTTTTCAAAACATCAAATGCTCTCTGACATTCCTCATCCCACTGCAAAGGCGTAACCGCATCTTTTCTAGTTAAATTCACTAATGGTTTCACAATTAACGCAAAATTACCAATCCATTGTCGGCAATATGAAGCCATGCCTATTATGGCTCTGACTCCTTTTTGTGTCTTTGGAATAGGCATACAAGAAATACTTTCTATACGTTCTGGCATTAGTCTTCTCCCTCCTTTCGAAAGTAGGTAGCCCAAATAAGCCACCTCCTTTCGATTATACTGAAATTTCTTCAAACTAGCTTTATGGCCATGTGCTGCTAGGTGTGACAGTAGTAATACAGTGCTTTCTTTACAAATCTCCTCTGTGTCTGTAGCTAGCAATAAATCGTCTATGTATTGCAAAAGTACACAACCCACGGGTAATTCGAGCATGTCTAGCTGTTCTTTTAATGCTCGACTGTAAATACTTCGACTTTCCGTATAACCTTGCGGAATCCGCGTAAATGTAAATGATCGTCCTCCTAATGTGAACGCGAACAAATATCTACTGTCCTTGTCCACTGGAATACTAAAGAATGCGTTTTTCAAATCTATTACACTAAAATATTCTGCTGAAACAGGTATCATTGTCAATATTGTAGTGACGTCTGGCACTAGAGGAAATTGCGGATCTACTACCTTATTCAATGCGCGTAGATCAATTATGAAACCGTATGGTACCTCATTACCTCCTTTTTTATTAACCGGAAGAATCGGGCTGTTGCATGTATTGCCTGTGATTTCCTCTATTACCCCTAATTTCACCAAATCGGTAACAATACTCTTCAATCCTTTCTCACCTTCAACCGAAATTTTGTATTGGGGTATTCACGGTAGGGTAACACCTTCTTTTAAAATAATCTTTACTGGCTCTATCTTTAAACATCCCACATCGTTGTCATGCATTGCCCATATACAGGTTGGTACTTTACTTAGTTCCCCTGGTAACGCTTCGGACATGAATTCTGACACAGGGGCATCGTGTGGCCATATCGTTAGAAACACTCCATCTGCCGTGCAATGTATACCAGAACCTAGTTTTTTCAACAAATTTAATCCCAACAAATTTTCTCCACAATGTTCTGTTAGAAGGAAAGGGCAATGTTCGGTAAATGGTCCTATGGTAACTGGGACTGGTTTGGACACTGGGTTTATGACTGGTGTACCTGCGAACCCTACGGAAATATTCTTTTGCCCTGACAGTGGTATATTCGGAACCAAGAGATGGTCTATTGAACACTTCTGTGCTCCTGTATCTACAAGAAAGCGGTGCTCCTCATTCCCGACTCTCATTTCTACGTAGGGTCCTCTCTGATTCACGGGAATAGACACTGGTTCCGACCCCTGTCCTGGGCTGTCCTATTGGGGAAATAACACATTGTCCGATGTGTAATCATTACTATTACTGTAAAACGTGTTTGACTGTGTATCGAAAACATTTCCAATCTTCCCTCTATTTCCCCCACTCTGATTTCCATATTGTTGATTTTGCTGTCCCTGACTCTGGTTTGGGGCATTTTGGTTTTGGCCTTGGTTTTGATTACCTCCGTTATTATGATGCTGCTGCATACTATTCCTAATTGGTCCATTCGCTCCTGGGTGTCCTCTCTACTGTATCCTCTGACCAGACCCATTTCTATTCTGTAGATGCAGGCATTGTGCTCGCCAATGTCCTTCCTCTTTACAATATGCACACTGATTTGGCCCCACTGTTCCCCCATGCATATTCGAACTACTCCTTCCTTGTGCATTCCCTCGCCCTCTATTATGTCCTACTACTTGCTGCATTAATACTCGTGTCTTTAGATTTACCCTATCCCTCTCTTCTTTTTCTTTTCCTGCAGTCACTCTGCGCTCATAATATTGGGCCATATGCAGTACTTCGCCCAATGTTTTTGCTTGCCATGCACTCTCTGAACTCATTATTAGATCTTGAATTTGAAGTTTTAACCCCCTCACGTATTTGTCAACAAATAACCTCTTTCCTGCTTCTGAACCCACATCCTGCCCGCTGAAGTCTGTGAATACTTCTTCAAATCTATTAAAATAATCTGTAGCCAACTCATCTTTGCCTTGTACACATACAGTCAATTTGTCCCATTGGATTCTTTTCTCTGGGACAATTGTTTTTAACTTCTGTACTATACGTGCTGGTAATGCCACCAGGTTTGGTCCTGGTGTTCCTCCAACCGCTTTATTTCTATCTTCTATTATCAAGCCCGCCCATGTGGCACCAAAGGCCGTTGTGTCAGCTACCTTCCTTATTTGTTTCCATATATCTGCTGGCAGGATCACCGGGAATATTAGGTCTATATCACCCATGGTAAGCACGGATGATTGTAGGCAGGAGTCTACTTCCTTGTAAAACCCTGCAGGATTCTTTCTTATATCAGGAATCGTCTGCTTTATGTTGTTCACCTCCTGTCTGGAAAAGGGGACATGCACATATTGGGTGGTGTAATGGGCTGGTGTCACCTGCGCCGCTGCACCGCCCACTGCGGGAACCTCCACTTTGGGCACAAAGGTAGATGGGACCTCTCTCATAGGAAATGCCCCACTTACCATCCCTCCCCCTTCTCTTAGATGTAACAATATTCCCAGATCCAATGATAGGGCTGTTTCTCCTGTCCCTCGCTCTAGTGCTCTTCTATATACTGCCATTATTTCGGGCAGGCTGGCCTTATCGTTTTTTATATCTTTATCTAATAAATGTTCAACCATCGATTGTAGCGCTTTTCTTTTCATAGGCATGGAATATTCATCAAATATCTCGTGTATCTCCATTGTGGGAATACCAGGATCTGACATCCATCTAAACGCTTCTCGCATACATACTTTTAACTTGTCGCCCCTTTGTACTGACAACATCGAATGTCGTCGTTGTATATATGGCTCTACAGTTTCCTTCCTATTTCTCCTGATATCTCTACTCCTGTACCGAGGTGCAGTAAACATTTCGGCATAGTCATTATCTAATTCATCTTTAAGCTCAAAAAGTCTATACACATGTTCTCTCACTTCTTCATCCCTCTCCCTACAGCGTGCTAATGAATTCAAATCTAACAATCGCTGCAGTGGTAATTTCCCAATTAGCTGTTTCCATTTCTCCACCAAATATTCACCCATGCATTCCAACACTACCTGTCGTTCGTTGCATCTACGAAAGTCATATATCGAAGCCAATGTTGCCATCCCATCATTCCCATCTATATACATCTCTGCCTGTTGCTGCAATTCCACCTTCCTTTCTTTGCTGATTGCGCTGAGTGTTACCCTCGTGCACTCCCTTTGGTCAGTCCCGCCTCTTGCCCCCGCGGTTTCATCTTCAGCCCCGGGAGGAACGGACGGTACCGAGTCTGTGTCTAAGGCTGGAGGTGCGGATGGGACAATGGGAACAGGGAGTGTCTGTTGTGGGCCTGGTTGGCTAATAGGAAGTATTACGTGCGCGGTCTGTGGCTGTGGGAGGGCTTGAGCTACCGGAGGGGGAGCTTGGGCTATGGGCGGGGACTGGGCAATAGCTACTGACGTGTCTGGTCTTACCTCTGATCTTGGGCCTTGTTTTGTATGGGTCAATATATTTTCTATCAATTCATCTGCTATGTGTAATTCTCACTATGGTATATCTTTTCTATATTCAACTGGTCACGCCTGCCTGCCCTTCTTAGACTCTCAGTCCACTCCTCCTCTTCTTTTTCTTCCGCTACCTCACCTTTTGATTTATGCCTGCGCGCATTCTTTGCTCTGCTTTTAAATCGGAGCATTACTTCCTTTCTCCAGTCTTTAATAGTCTCAAATGCTGCAGGACGCGCTTTCTTTCTTATCAACACGCTTTCCAAGTTATCTATCCTCGCCATCTCAAAACTACCATTAATCGGCCACTGATGGTCTCGTTGCTTTCTGGTTTGCCTACGCCAAGTCTCACAGAATATTATTGCACCCATACTTCACATACATCTCATACGCCGGTGTTCCCCCAGGTGGTACAATTTGGCCATCTTCCAAAGATTGTCTACCACAGCGGAAAAACCCTGCTAGGGTGCACAATACCCCAGGCATGTTTCAACCTTCCCTCTGGTTAATCAACCTTACCTAGGGCGTTTGATTTTGCAAAGTCAACTCTCAACCAATATCAGGATGCTTTGAATCGGGGAATGACTCACCTGATAAATCAAGTCGTCTGTATACTGACGCACCAAAGGACGTCGTGTCTGCGTTTCTTGGCTTCAGCCTCGTTTCGGGACCCTCGCCTCCTTGTTCTCTAGCCAGGCACGTCGATCAGGGATCAGATGTATGCAGATCTGCAAAGGAGTCTCTCATCACTTTTACAGGGTGCCCCGAACACCTCTTGATCCCGGCTGGATCGTCCCGTCCTCGCCGTTCTCTGCCTTTCTCAATTACAACGTTACGCGAAGGAACAAGTGAGGGAGGGTCCCTATTCGGGCGCCATCTTGAAAGGGGCCCCTAGGGGACCCTGACGTCTATGGAAACAAGACGGGTCACCACACACGATAGAGACGCCAGACACGGGGTTGTATTCCCAAAGCTAGGGTTTTATTGCAAAGCAAAAGTCTCAGTTGGCCGGCTCAGTCTCACGCCCCGCGACGTGTATCTCTAGACCTCGAGGGACGCAAGAGAGCGAATTACGTACATCAGTTACATATATACAAAATGCATCTCAAACAATCAGCTATGACATGGTTAACACCCCCCCTTTATTGGGTTTCTTTGAACTTGGTGTGATGATGGACATCTCCGACCACTATGACACCTTCAAACATCTATTCTAGTAACAATTTGCAATTTGTGAGTGCGAAGGCATCTTTCGGTTATTGAACAGAACACGGTGCTTCTGTTCTTGGAAGCGAACTACATACAGGGGGAGTTGCATTCCGGACCTTGCTATCTATCAGGTGCTATTCGCGTCCTGGGAGCCGACATGCTCTAGCGGGCTCAGCCAAGGGGGGCCGTTAGAACAGCATAATTCAAGCCTTTAGCAGTATTATTCTAACATATTCTACCATATAACG
This sequence comes from Ambystoma mexicanum, assembly GCF_040938575.1. Taxonomy (NCBI): domain Eukaryota; kingdom Metazoa; phylum Chordata; class Amphibia; order Caudata; family Ambystomatidae; genus Ambystoma; species Ambystoma mexicanum. The sequence continues at coordinate 955,881,054 of NC_090928.1, read as the reverse complement.
AGACTGGCTGGCAGCTGGGAAATGATTAAATGCCCTGCAGCTCTGCTTCAAGGCTACATTCGGGAGGGAGCCGGGCATTCTTCCTGGTGCTGCCTACGTTTGTGTTTCAGCAAACTCTTGTTATCCTCACGGCCCTGCGGCCTTGTCCTTTTCACATACAGACAACAATGTTCCACAGTCGAGCAGTGTAAGCGGAAAATATACTGCAAAGCAATAGGAACAGAAAGCAATGAGCAATGGTTAGAAAACAAAATGGCGATTCTTGCTACATCAAAATGGCCGTTCATTGGCAAACTCGAAAACCTATATTCTGTCGTATCGTGCATGAGACAGTTGGTCCACGGCCACCAAAATGCGTTTGCGGTCTCAAAGTAGAGGTATCCATATTTCTAGACTGACAACTGGAATGATTATGTAAGGTCGGGGTGCCTTCGTAGGTTTCATGTATTCAACATTAGGTGGATGTACTGGGATTGGAACGCTTTGTACACCAATGAAAAATGCAGTTCTGATTGTCAGTGACAGCAAAATAATGATAAATATAATACTTAGAGACATTATCCCGTTGTAAGTCCATTGGCAGGATTTACTTCCAGAAAGGGACAGACGTCTGTCCACCTGGGGGAGGACAAGATTGCTGCTCTGACTCCCCATCTCGATCATCTGTTGAGAAATACACATTTTTTTTAATATATACTTTCTAAGCAATATTATGTCTGGATTCTGTTTGTGGGCTGTAGGTACTACACAATTGTCTCTCTGTTTGAACACTGGATTGTCTATTATTTCTGGACACAGTCTCTTTTTGGGTTCTATGTAGAATGTCAGAACCAGGTGATCATTTAGTAAGTCTCTTTACTGTACATGTTCAAAATATATTAGTTCCCAAGTCTACGCCTCTGATCTGCTTCATTCCCGAAGACATGCTGTGTCTTTGCCAAAAATAAAATAAATTAACTTCCTGGTGTTATTCTCTCGATCTGTCCCAAGACAGAAAGCTAAACTGTCTCCTCTGGAGACTCTGATGGAGATAGCAGAGTTTAATATGCGCTACAATAGCATGCTTAGCTGGGTATACTTTGCTGGATCTCTGATGAATGTGAGGACGTCAACGTCGACAGGTCTCCCCACAAGCTCTGCAAAGTCCTCAATAAGGCGAAAGAAAACATTGCTTGCCAATCTGCTATCTTCTGGTGACAGGGACATTTTCCCTGCCCTTGCTGAGGTTTGGAACAGTTTGGTACTCACTGCGAGTGGCTTCTATGACCCAGGTTGATGTGGACAGTGACCTGGATTATTATGCCGTTCAAAATTATTCTCAAGCATTCTGTGTTTGCTGGATCTCTAAGAAATGATAATGCATCAGTGTGTCTTCCTACAAAGGTTTGGTGCTCTTCAATTAGATGAAAAAATATCACATTGATGAGTGTATTTGCTTCTTCTTCCACTTGGGACATTTGCTTTTACTTTGCTGTATTCTGGAATTAGGAGAAACTTATCGGCAATTACAGTAAGCAGCCTCTTTATAGTCTTTTCGTTTTCAGGATCTTGAAGAAAGTCAATGACACTGGCGAGCCTCCCCACCACTGATGGGTATGATCTCAGTACTAGCTCAAAATATCTCAAAATGTCCTTAGCGATATCGCTACTGTGGGACACCATGAGTGAGTCCGAACAAGGTTTCTGTGTGGAAGGAATCTGGATACTGTATTTTCTTCCAATTTATGTGTCCTCAATCAAAATTTGGCATATCCTTTTCTAATCAAGGCTTCAGTGTGCCTCAGTCCAAAGTTCAAAGTCAACAGACTAGGTTGTGGCTTAATTAATGCAATGTTATTCTTCACCCTGCAACTAGGATGCACAGAGTGTCCGTTTTTATGTCCCTGTCCCCCTTTTTGCTCAGAGAAATGTCCGAAAATGAAGCCACACCTGTTGCACAAAGGTTCACTCATGCATCCTTCTTCCACGTCATGGTTCTCTTCTGCATGTGCTGCGGTTCTTCCCCATCGTCGGTAGTCTCTTCGCGCTGGGGTGCAGGCAGGGGGCCTTCTCCGATGTATGGCTTGATGTCTCCCAAAAACATCCAAGCTCTTCTTCCTTTTAGCTTTACTGCAGAGGGAGTGCAGACTTCCACTGTAAAGGGACCGTTAAACCTTGGCTCGTCCCACTTTTTTCTCGTGTGGTTCTTTACCAGGATGGTATCTCCAGGGAAGATGGATGGTACACGTAATGCTTGAGTTGCCTCGGCAGTAAGATCTCCTTCTGTGTTCCGTGCTGCCCTGCACCCTTTTCGTCATCGCTGCAGCTGGCCTGGAATTACAGTAAGGTAAGATGTCATGCAATTCAAGTAATTCTGCATTTCAGACCGTAAGATTTCTCCTGTTGACTGGGCATCACATCTAGCTCTGTCTCGGGGTGGCAGTGGGGTGCGCATTATTTTTCCTGTGGCTATTTCGTGAGGCGTAAAATGATGGTCGAAAACCGGGTTGATTCCTGAATGCATACAGTACCAAAGGATGGCAGTGTAACCATCCCTTTCTTAGAGTAAGCTTCAACTTGGCTATGCTTTCTTTTAATAAGACATTGAACTTCTCACATAACCCGTTACCTTGCGGATGACACACCGACGAGAACTTGTGCTTTATACCAAGCAACAAGCTAATCTGCTCAAAAACTTCATTTACAAAGTGAGTCCCGTTATCTGATCTCATGACATCGCATACCTCCCACCTGGGGAATACCTCTCTCACTAGGATTTTCGCCACACAAGTAGAGTCTGGGACCTGTTTCTATCCATCTAGAGAATGGACGCACCACAACAATTAAATACCTTTACCCGTAACATTCTTGAATCATATTGACGTAATCGACATGCAAAGTGCTGAAAAGGCCCATTGGGCCTTGGGATAACTCCTCTAATTACCTTTAGTGTGTGCCCAGCTGTGAACTGTTGGCAAATTATACAGATCACCATAAAAAATGCAACATGCTCTGCTAAATTTGGTATGAAACAGTCTTCTGAGACTGTTGACGCTAGATTCTCTTTTGTCATGTATGCTGGATATTGTAACTACTCCAGTGCTATTTTTAACAGGGCTATATGCATTGCTGGTTTACCAGTGCTGACTTGTCACCACAAGTATTCGGAGGGGTTTAAAGAACACCCTTGCCATTAACATAAGTTCTTCTCATCCTGTGGAACCTCCACTTGGAATTCTATTAACTGCGTTTGTCCCATATTGTTATAGCCTTCGGGTTCACTTCGTGCGACAATCATTTTCTCATTTGTGTTAACGACTTCCACATCCATGATTGTCTCATTCTTGGATGCCATATGCT